>NC_088893.1:22500-10022500 GCF_037157495.1 Lathamus discolor | reverse complement strand
TGGGTTTCATCAGCAGGGAAGCAGCACATCCTTTGCTGGGATGCCTGGGTGCCACCACTGCTCTCACCAGGAACAGGAGGAATCTTTACCCACCCAGGCAAGGCCTGCTCATGGCAGCACATATCTGAACCGCTCTGGATGCAGAGTGGGGGGTTGGGACACGCAGCATTTCACCAGCAGACCAGCCCCATTTCTCAGGAGACACACAGGGAGAAGGCTCATGGTTTATTTCATGCTCTGCACCCTGTTTAAGCCAATGGGAGCTTCTGCATTGGCTGTGCACAGCCATGGGCGAGGGAGAGCGTTGGTGCAGGCCCCCCAGCTCCTCTCACAGCACATCCAGCGGCTGGCAGAGTAATAAATGAGGAGTCTATATTTAGATGCAGTGTCTGGAGAGGCGTCATGGCGTTGCCGGCGGGTTTTACTACTGAGCGCAGGCAGGTTTCCCTGCTCCTCCAGCTTGGTGCCACCTTTGTGGAAAAGCTCCACGAGGACACCCGGCACCAGCTGGAAAAACACCCCAAACAGAAAAACTGACACCTGCAACAGGATCTTGGCACCCTCTGAGGGATGCGTAGAGCGGAGCATCCTGGGGAGCCTTGGAAGGAACTGGCTTGGGGCCGGATTAGTTTGGCAAAGGCCCTATTTTGTTGCACAGAAGTTTGTAGTAAAGAAATGTGTTGCAGGGATGGAGCCATCTCTTGTGCTACCCCACACTGGTGTCAGCTCCCCCCCCTCTACCCCGTACTGCTGCTGGTGCAGCCCAGTTGGCATCCCTCTTGTCTGCACTGGGCTGGCTCATCCCTCTCCCTTTTCCAGTGTCTGGCTCTGCAGCACTTCTCCCTCTCCGCAATCCCACCTGGGCTCCCCGGGCTGGACACCGTCTGTGGCAGGAGCCCTGCAGCCCTGCTGCAGACAGGCAGCTTCATCCCACTTCATCCTGCATTTCAGCACAGCATTGGTTATTGCTTCTAATCCATACGGTGCTGTACCTTCTGGCAGCAGCCTGGCTGCCCTGGCTGTGCCACTGGAGATGCTGGGAGCAGCCAAGGGAGGATAGGGAACATTTCCCTACCAGAGCCAGGGCTGCTGGGGCTCTGCTGACTCAATCAGTGGCATATGAAGTTCCCTGCAATCTGTGTTGAAATTTAAGGAGAGGTTGAAGTGTTGTGCAAAGGACGAAGAGCCCTGCACAGAGCTGAGCGGCAGGTTTCCTGCTGTCTCAAGAGTGTGAGGTTGGTACTGGCTTGGGAACAACGAGATTTGCATAAAGGTGCCTAATGCTTGGATCTGGGATTTTTCCCCCATTTTGCAACGTGTCGGAGGCTGTTTGGAGCAGATGCTCTCCACCCTGGGGAGAGTTTCTCCAGGCAAAGCTAAACACTGAGCCATGAGGCATGTGTGGCTGAGCCAGCTGGTGACAGATGTGGTGACCGCTATGCTTGAGGCCCCTTTGTGGCTCACAGCTCTGTGGCTGTTTCTCCCACACCCTTCCAAATGTCAGTCACAGTTGATCATGGGGAGCAGTTTGCTTGGGTTCCTGCACCAAACTGAGACAGGGTGCAGACAGGGTGGGCAATGCCTGTGTGGCTACAGTGCTGGGCAAAACTCACCAGCAATGGAGCAAATGGCCCCTTCCCCACCTCTACTGTACCCTGGGGTTTGCATGGCCCAGCTCTGTACTCTCTGCCAAGCGTGATGGGTGTGAGCTGTGCATGTATAACCTCTCCTCTGATTGCCTGTGCTACACGTGTGCACTGGCAAGACCGGGACACTTGAGGACACCTCAAGGACTGTGGAACATGCTAATGGGGCTGGTTCATAGCTGCACTGGGGCAGAAGAGCACATGGTGCTGGGGGACAGTGAGCCCCTTGTGCACAGCACGCACAGCATGTTCAGCGTGGGGCGGAGGCACCGCGGGAGCCTGAGCTGCTGCCCACAGGGACTGGCAGCCGTTTGGGGAGGAGGAGGAGGAGGAAGGCACCTGACTGCCAGGCAGCAGTCCAACTAGTTGAAACAGCTCCCGTTGTGGTTTGCATAACCCAGCGTGGCTCGGCCGGCTCTGAGTACATGTGGCTTCTCCCGGTCACCCATGATGGAATCCGTACTTGCAGAGGAACCGGGATGGAGAGCCCAGGGGTTTGCTTGCTGTGCCCATGCTTGGAGGTGCAGGGGGCCCTCCTTCCCCTCCGGCAGCGTGTGGAGCCGGCTTTACTGCGGGCTCATCCTGCATGGCACAGGCAGGGTCCCTGCAAGGTTCCTTGCCGGTGCCGTGTGCCCTGCCTCCCTGCCAGATACATCACGCAGTCCTCCAAGGTGACATTGGAGGCTCTGCCCAAGGACATGTGGACGCGCTCCCACAAGGCAGCCCCAGACACAGGGAACAGAGGCAGCAGAAAGAGACTGATGGCCTCTGTGGAGCAGGGAGATGGACTGGATAAAAGCCAGCGAGAGGCAGAGGTGGTGAGACTGGTAACTGGAGCTGCTCACATGATGGGGGTGCTGCTGCCAGGAGCTGGGACCATTCAAAGTGCATGAAGGTGGCACACCAGGCAGGTGCCTTAACCCCTGCAAGCCCTGCAAGGGGATTCGGAACATCTGGGACATGGCCAGGGCAGAGGTGGAAAGGGTCCACCTGCATGCTGGAAGGAACCCTCGGCTCTGATGCTCCTGACTTGGAGATGGATGCTGGGTCAGATCAGTTCCTGGGCACCAGGCTGTCGCGTCCAGATTTCAGGTCTGGATTTCAGGCCAGCCTGCCCTGTGGTCTCTGGCTTTATGTTGATCTCTGGATTAGCTACGGTCAAAAACAGGGGTAGAAAAAGGCTTGAGAGCAGACAAGCTCAGGCCAGGGTTGTGAGGGAGCTGGCGCACGACATGGAGTGGTAAAAGGGTCTGATTTCAGCATAGGAAGTCATGTTTGTGGGTTCAGTCCCACTGATTTGGGGGGAGAGGGTTCCCAGCCCCCATCCAGACCCTACTTGGGTGTGCATCTCCAGTGTGCCCCACCGGAGCCTGTCGGGCTGGGGTTTTGGGGAGGCGAGAGGTGTGGTCCCTCGCAGGTGAGGATTTGAAATAGTGCAAAGCTTTGTGTATGTGGGTGATCGCCTGGGTGTGCATGTGCTCCTGAAGGAGTGTTTTGCCCTCAGAGGGATTTTTCTATCTGGAGATCTCAGTGCAGTTTCTTTCCGGGGTGAGTCAGTTGCTTGTGCGGCGGGAGAGGGGAGTGCCCAGTCCCGATGCTGGGAAAAGCTCGGAGGAGCAGCAGGGGTGGCAGCGCTGGCTCCAGGCTGCAGCTCCCACAAATGCCCCCTGCAGAGCCGAAAAGCAGGGACACAGCTCCCAGCCCCGTGTCCCCAGGAGCAGGTGTCCTTGCTGGGACTCCGGCCGCTTCCCAGGACAGCGGCAGCGCTCCAATGCGGATCCAGGCACAGCAGAGCCTTGTGACTGTTGGTGCAGTGCTGGGAAATCCCTGGGCCAACAGGTTGTGCCAGTGAAAGCACGGCGGGTGCTGGCAGCAGCACAGCAGCCCAGAGGTGCTGCTCTGGGATCACGCCTCCACCATCACCTTGTGAGCCGTGTACATAGCCCGTGGTCATGGGACCTGCTGTGACCTGCTCTCATTTCACCTTCCAGTCCCTCAGTTTCCCCTCTGTAATAATTGGAATAGTGTCAATACTGTTGGTGATACCAGCGATTTCTTAGCACTTAAGATGCTCAACTGGAAAACGCGCTGCTGTTCAGTATCTCTCTTCCCCACCATTTTTCTAGGTGGTGAAGGGGTGATGCAGCCACACCAACTCTCTGCAGTTTTGGGGTGCTAGGGGCAAGCCCAGGACATGGCAGTGCCCATGCTGTGCCTGCTCACCAGTGCTCAGGCACCCTGCTTCCCTTTCACTGGCTTTCCCAGGGAACACAGGCAGAGCCGTGCCCGAGAAGAGCCAAGCGGTGGCCAGGTTGGCTGATGATGCATCTCCTCCAGCCAGGGCACCTCCAGGGGACCCTGATGATGGGGAGCACTGAGGTGCAGCAGCACTGCAATGCCATGGGGTGCCAGGGCCCCGTGCAGGGCAGCTGGCAGGAGCTGGCAGCAAGGGGATGCAGCAAGGGGTGGCCGGCAGCACCTGCCTGCCTGGCAGGGGAGGGCTGGGCAGGGCTGCTGCTTCCACCCCACCAGGATATGGGCCCAGGCATGCAAGGACAGGCCTGGTGGGAGGGTATGGACAGATCTGAGCAGTTTTGCCTTTTCCGCAGTGCTTTTCATCTTCAAGACCTCGTGCCTCCAGCTGAAATCTTCAGTTGTAGGCTGGGCACAGTGGGGCCCCCAAAGGACCCCCAGCAGAATGGACAGCACAGCCAGGGTCTGGCAGGAGGAAGGGTCCGATGAGAGTCACGGTGGTTGGTGATGCCACTGCATCATTGATGGTGGTGCCCTGCATGCCTGTGGCAGCAGAGCATCAGGCCTGGACCCATTGGGAGGTCAGGCTAATGCAGGAAGATCCTCCTTGCGCCTTCTTAACCCCAGCTTGAACCTTCCCAATCTCCTGCCTCGTCCTGATTAGCACTAAGAGGCTGCTTTGCTGCCGGGAACATGGGCAGCACTGAACAGTGCTGGGCACTGCACTGTCTTCTATGGTGGGAACAGCTCAGCACCTCTGAGCGTTGGAGCAAACCTTGAAGGCAGGCAGGAGACATGCTTTCCTTCCTTCCTTGCCTGCCACTTCTGTGCCAAAAGGGACTGGGAGTGCTCCTGGCCAGGGACAGGCTGCCCAGACAGTTCCTGCTCTGTATGGTAGCATCAGTGAGGTCTGAAAAGGCACCTATGGAGGGTGAAGAGCATCCTGCCGATGAAGGCCACAGACCTGGCAGAGGGTTAACACCAGTCTGTGATGTCCCACAGCGAGCAGGTTCTCTCCACCAGTTCTCAGATGTGTATGTAAAGGGACAGGATTGGGGCCGGCTTTAACCTCAGCTTCCGTGTCACAGCCATGGATCTGCTGACATGGAGTGCCAGAATGCTTTGGGAATTACAGAGTACAGTTGTACTCTTGGTTGTACTCCAGTACCACTTGCTGCCACACTTGCTCCCTGCTGCCTGCCCATGGACCTCAAAAGCCTCCCGCTTCCCCACAGTGCCTGTGCCAACCCCCAATGATTCCTAGGACCAGAGGCTATAGCTCCCAGCAAAGCCAATGGGAGCTTTCCAAGCACAACACTGCAGCAGATCCCAGGCTGTGGCCATGGACAGGGAGCATGACTTGGGCTGGTCTTGCCTGGACAGCTCTGGAGCTGGAGTGGGAACCCAGCATGGCACAACACAGTGACGATGCACTCAGCAGCTCTGCTTTCCTCCTTGTGCTGCTGCAGGTTCAACCTCGCTCATGGCATGGAGAGCTGCAGGGACTCTTGCTCTCATCCTCCTGGCAGGGATTTGCTCCTGCGGCCAGCCAAGAAGGCTGAAGAGCTGCCAGTGCCAGAACAGTGCTACGGAGCTGCACTGGTGCGAGCTGTGACAGGAGGATGTTTGCAATATCCTCTGGACAGAAAGGGTCTCGTGGAGCCCCTTCAGCCCAAAGGCTGTCATGTGGCTCTGGCTGCCAGCACATCCGAAGAGGAAGGTCTGAAAATAATCGCCCCCTCATGTTTTCCTTTCAAAAGCAGGGAGTTGTCAGCATGGGGAATTTTTGTGACCAGCAGAGCTGGCTAATAGTCAGCCTCTCATGAGTCAGTGGTCTCAGTGCCCCGCTGGCCTCGGCCTCTGCTGGCATCCTCTGTGCAGAGCCTGTTGAGGTTGCCGGGCTGGTGCCAGCTCTTGTTCTGTCCTTGCCCCATGTGGCGTAGTGGGGAGGTGAGCATCATGCCGGAGCACAGCTGCCTGCTCCTGCCTGTGCTGCTCTGCCCACAGCCAGGGCACTGCATGGCAGGGCTGGAGATGTCTCAGGCTGATGGAACATTTCAGTTGGCACTGTGGTTTTGTAACCGGATCAGCATGTCGGTTGCTGTCTGTTGGGCCTGCGTTTGGCTTTGGGGCAGATAACAAGGAATTTCTTAGAAAACACCACTAAGGTTCAGGACCATACTGTGCCCTGCCTGATGCCATTGAGCCGTGTCAGTCCCGCTGCCTGCAGCAGCACCCGTGGGTGACTGGAGCAAGGCTGGCAGCTGCTGGCACATGCATATTTTGGGGTGCTAATCTGTACTGTGCTGGGATCAGCGTGTGGTGGGCAGTGTTTGCTGGGCTGGCATGGGGTACTGCTGTTTGGCTCGAGGGGTGCAGGATAAAGCTGTCACACTTGTGATGGGACCACTGTTACCAGCACGCTGTGTGTGCCCGAGCGTGCTGGCCCTGCTGGGACAGACCTCTGCCTGGCAGACCGTATCCTGGAGACATGGCAGCAGCCAGCACGGCGCAGCATTGGCAGCAGCCACAGTCAGCCTGTGCTGTTTCCATTAAGCAGTGTTGAGAGAGAAGCGTCCCTCTTTGGGAACAGCCTGTTCCCTGCTCCGTCTGTCTGCTGTCCCTCTCCTTGCACGGGCTGAAACAACCACGGGTTCTCCTTTTCTGCCCTTGTGTGATGCTTGGCGGTGCTGCCTGTATGGCGGCGGTGCTGGAGGGTGGCACGGTGGGTAGGCGCTTTGGGCTCTCTGTGCAGCATCCCCAGCTCCGCTGTAGCACCAGTGGGTCCTGCAGCCCTGGGCTGGCCCATCTAACAGAGCTCAGACAGAAATAAAATGGATCCTCTAATTTGGAACCCAAATGAACAGCTCCCAGATATAGTGTGAACATGCAGCTCTGTAACCTGTGATTTACTTTGCTGCTGCCCTTCTTCCTAAACCCGACACACCTTTGTTTGAAGTGTTCCAGCAGAACGTTGTTTATTCAGGGCATTATTACCAGTATCTCAGGCTCCATTTTTCTATCCTGTGACTCAAGGATAGTTTAGCGCAATTTCTTCCATCTTTCCTCCATATCAAAGATATCCTGGCAAGTTTACGTTTATTGTTTGCAGTTAATGGTTAATATTTCCTATTACTGGCAGCTCATAGTTGATCTTAATTACACCTTCTAATGTAAGACAAAAGTCAGCAAGTGAGATTGTGTTGAGGCTCCGGCTCGGAGCCTGCCATGGAGCACCTCTTGCTCTGCAGGTCATGGGCTGCACTGACATTCTGGCTGCCCCACACGTGTAGGGTGTTCTGTGTGGGGTGTTCAGTGCACTACTGTGGTGGATCCCACGTGCACAGCAATGCGGACAAGCAGCAGTTGTTTTTGAGCAGTTTGAGCGGAAGAAAGGATCAACCTGCTGTTTATTTTGTCCAGCTTTAAATGCCAGTGCTGGTTTTTCCTCTTGCTGGCTGGGCTGAAGCGTTAAAACAGATTAGTAGAATTAAAAAGAAATTAACCATCAACAGAGTGCAGAGGGCGAAATGCCCTGCTCCTAACAGGACAGCAGGATGTTGCATGCCTCTGTGCAGACCTGGGAGCCTGGGATTCCAAGCTCCTCTTCCCCCCAAGCTGGGGAGCAGGGTGAGGGAGCAGCAGCCCGCTGCAGCACAGCCCTGCCTTGCACCCCTCGTGCCTCCCTCTGCCATGTCCCATCAGTGTGTTTGCAGGCAGGATCCCCGCTGCCTTCACTGCCTCCCAAGCAGGGACCACTTGCCCTCTACTTTGGGGCTTTTGGGCTATAAATATCAGCGGGTGGCAAGGGGCAGCTGGGCCAAGGCACAACCCGACACCATCTCTCCCTCATTCACAGTGACATTTTGTCAAATGCCAGCGGGGAGGGGGTTTCTTATCTGCTGGCACACACTCTGGTGACCTTCACAGCTCTGGCCAGGTGCCTCCGTGCTGTATTTACACTTATTTATAGCTCTCTCCTCCTTCCCCACCGCTGTTCTCCTTGCCACCACTGGCGGGGGGTGCCCACTCCACAGTAGTCCCTCTGCACTGGGAGGGAGCTGGTGCATCCTTGGGGGTGATGAGGGGCTGGCAGCATCCAGTTTCGCTGCTCCAGAGCGCTGGTGGCCTGGCTGGGGCTGGGTTTGGCCTTGGCATGGGTCACGGTGGCTGCATGCCCCCGTTGCCTGCTGGGCTGGCCGGGGAGGGTGCTGGGGTCCTGCAGCCCCTGCGCAGGGCTCGCACTGCCCGATCAGTGAGCACACCACGTGCAGCGGTGCCCAGCGCTGCGCCAGCCAGCCCGTGCCGCCTGCTCGGGCAGGAGTTCATCCCGGTGCCCGGCTCCCTGCGTGGCTGTAATCCTCGTTTCAAGCGGTCTGTGACTGCGGATTTCCCTGATAAGACCGGACTGCTCCCTCCAGAATCCCTGCACGAGAGACAAGCCTGGGCCGAGGGTGAGGAGGGGGATACTCCCCGGCTGGCCATGAACGCAGGCACCCAGGACCGGTGCTGCCCATGCTGCCAAGGGAGGGCTGGCGGGAGCCGGCATTTCATGTTCTTGGCATTTCTCACCTTCTGCTGGGTTGGGTCCCAGCCTAAATGCTACCGGTTAATGTGGGGCTCTGTCTCCAGCACGTGTGGATGTGTATTTATCCCCTCATGCTTTGGGTAGGAGGCTCCGTGCGGGGCTGAGTCACCGCTTCGGCTCCTCGGCGAGGATTTGTGCTGCCTGTTTCTGGCTGCTTCCTTCAGCCCCTTCTTTTTCTCTGTGCAGCAAAGCGGCGTGTGAGTGACAAGGCACTTGCAAAGCATCCTGGGGCCATGCATGCGGGCGGCGATGCAAATCTGCCCTGCCAGGCTTAAACAGGATTAAGCTCCCTCGCGGGCACTGCTCGCACCCAGTACCGCTTGCCCGCCGGCAGGCTTCAGAAGCTGAGGCCTCGCTAAGCACGAGCACAGTGCGTGTGCCATTGCCTGGGGCGCAGATAAGGGTGATCGTGAGGGGACAGGAGAGGCGGCCATGAGGGGAGAGGGGAGAGCAGGAGCAGCCATGAGGGAAGATCGTGAGGGGAGAGGTGGGGCGGCCATGAGGTGTGAGAGGAAATCATGAGGGGACAGGAGAGGCGACCATGAGGGGAGAGGGAAGATCGTGAAGGGACAGGCAGGACAGCCATGAGAGATGAGGGGAGATTGTGAGGGGAGAGCAGGGGCGGCCATGAGGGGAGATCATGAGGTGAGAGATGGGATGGGCATGAGGAGAGATCATGAGGGGGCCGTGAGGGGTGAGGGAAGACCGTGAGGGGAGTGGTGAGGCGGTTGTGAGGGAAGATCATGAGGTGAGAGCAGGGGCAGCCATGGGCCATGAGGGGAGGCCACAAGAGTACATCTTGAGGGGAGGGCAGGGGCGGCCATGAGGGGTAGGGGCGGCAGCTGTACAGTGAGGGCCCACCATGAGGGGGCAGATGAGGGGTGGCTGTGACTGGAGATCATGAGGGGCAGCCATGAGGGGAGGTCAGTTTGCCCTTAGTGACATGGTTTAGTGGTGGGCTTGACAGTCCTGGGGTTACGGTTGGACTCAATGATCTTAAAGGTCTTTTCCAACCTGGCTGATTCCATGATTCTAATTGTGACTGCATTTCTGCTAGGGCTCAGGTCATGCTTTAAAGCAAGTCAAGGAGGATGTCCCTGGGAGGAGGCCGTTCCCCCACATGCCCTTCACCTTTCAGCTTTGGTTTTCAGGTGTGGTGTTGCTGCAGCGCTCTCCTGCTGCCGCAGGGGAAGGATGCTGAGGCTTGGGCTCCCGCTGCCCCAGAGGATGTAGGTGTGTGGCACGGGGGCACCCGTGGCTGCCTGGGCATCGCTCTTCCCTGGCGCGGGGATCCATAGACATGTTGCAGTGAGCCGCCGGCAGCTTGCCGGTTGCAGCCACGCTGCAGCGCACACAGACCAGGTGTCTGGGCTGGAGGATGCCTCCGAATTTCTGAGCATGTCTCCATGGGTGTTTGCTGGCTGCACACCAAGAACCCATGGCTGATCTTCCTGCAAACTCCCGAGTAAAATTAGAACAAAAGTTCACTCCTCTCCCAAGGCAGCAGGAAATGCAAAGGGTGGGAAAAGGGAAAGTTAGGGCAGATGAGGTCCAGTGCCCACAGGCAGCCTCCCCTCACCACTGCCACCTCTACCCGGGCAGGGGCTTGGTCCTGCCTCAGCCCTACAGCCGGGGCTGTGCTCTCAGTGCTCAGTGCTGAGCTAGCGGTGCTCCGAGTGATGGATTCCTGCCATGGACTCAAGTCCTTAGGTGGCTGGGCTGGTTACATGACCCTTTGGAGCAGAGCAGGGTGGTTGGGGCCATGGCTTCCTGCTGGGATGCCCTGTGGGTGCCCATGTGGGTGGCTGAGGGGGACTGGGACTCCTCCAAGGAAGAGGAGGACTGGGACAGGCAGAGCTGAGTCTAAGGCACTCCTGACCTATGCTAGGCAGGCACCTGGGAGCATCCGCTGCCAGCCACTGCCTCGGGATGGCTGCACACAGTGCAGTGCTGGGGCACTCCCGCCTAGAGGGTGCCCAGAGAGGGCAGCTCAACAGCGTTGGATTGCAGTTTATTTTTACCCAGCCCTGTTGCCAATGGGGACATGTCACATCTGTGGAGTTGATCAAAAGACATCCTGAGCACTGGTGTCAGCTGCTCCTTGTGATCTCAGCACCAGGATCTTTTCCCTTGTGGCATATCAAACGGAACAGGAGAATTTGACTGCTCTGCTATTTTTAATTGAGCACGCAGACACACACACACACACACATATATCTATGTATGTATGGCTTTTCTAAAAATAAAAGCCTTTGCCTGTGTTCCCATGGGAAGATTTGGGGAGAAATGGGAGCCAGAGTTGTTGTGAGATGTTTTCTGGAGCAGGCACAAGAAAAAGGAAAGCAGGGACAAGCTACAGCAGGTAAGGGGCACATCTGAAAGGCCAAAGGACATCTGACCCCAGAGCAGCCTAGCATGGGCACGAGCTGATGGAATGGGAGAGCTAAGGGAAAGGTAACTGTGTTCCCCAAAGCTGGCAGTGAAGAGGACAGGGACTCTTGACCTACTGCATGTGCTCTGACCACCCCGGAAGCAAAGGTCTTTGCAGGGCAGGTTTGAATAGCCCTCGCCTTGGGGGCCCACAAGGAGTATCCAAATCCTGGAGCTGCACAGACTCTTTTTGTGCCCAGTATACATGGTGGTACCACATTCATAGATGTCTACCTGATACACCTTCTCTAGCAACAGGGTGGAGTGAGGGTGCTGAGGAGAATGTCCCCCAGCCCTGCTGTGGCCATGGCACGTTTGGGCTGGCAGTGTCTTGCCAGGACACAGGCTGTGAAACTACTCTCCCCTACCTTTGCTGCATCCTCCAAACTGCTCACCCTTTCTTCTACTGCCCCTAGGATGGGACAGGGTGGAAAGCAGGTGGGAAATGCAAAATGGGAGCAGGTGTGTGCACAGGAGTGTCTTTTGGTATTGCACAGGGTGTCCTAAGACCAGTGGGGAGCATGGCAGATGGGCTGCTCAGCCTATGGGAACACAATCAATTATCCCAACTAAAAAAATAACAACAAAAAAGGAGAGAATGCTGTCTTTTCCATTCCTGCAGCTCTGCTTGAAATTCCTTTTCCTTCCCATTGAGTGTTGGAGGAGACCCTTCCAGGGCACTTCAGGAGGGGAGGCCCCCATGTTCTCCTGCCCCTCTCTCACATGCTCAGATGTTTGCCTGCTCCAGAATCCATTAGCTGTGTAAATAAAATAGCTTCCCTCATTGCCAGAAAACTCCCCCTGGACAGCCAATGCCAGGAGGAGTCACACTAGGCCTTTCCCCTCTGCATTTGAACCTGGATGTTGGGGGCAAAAACAAGCCTGACTTGAGGGCTTGGTGCAGGCAGGGCCATGCCAATGCCAGCCCTTATTTCTCCTGGTGCTGAGTACAGTCACAGGGCTTTGGGAGCCAGGCAGAGGCAGGGCAGGTCCCAGCTTCTTTCTGTAGTTAAATGGAGATTCTTAGTTCAGTTTTTAGGGCTCACATCGCCCCGTGTGCACCTGGACATTGATTTGTTTCCATGCTGTTTTTCTTATCCTGCATGTGTGATGCGAGGACCAGGGTTTGTATTGCCTTGGCAGTGCCTTGGGATATGCAGGATGTTCAGCTTCACCAAGGGACTATCCCCAAGCGGTTCAGTGCCATGAAGTAAGGACAGGGTATCAAGCAGCCATGGGGACTGGGTGTGAGGCTTCCCACGAGAGCCTGATCCCATGTGTTGCTGTCTCGTGCTCCCAAGTCTCTCATGTGCTTGCTCTGTTATTGCTGATTCCCAGGGCAGCTGGATAACCCTGGATAGCACCCTTAAGGCACCAAAGGCAGGAATAGCTTCAATTTCCCCTAAGAGCACAAGCAGCTGCTTTGCCTCAGCCCAGATCCTGTGCTGTGAGCATCTGCTCATCAGAGATGAGGCTTTTCCCATGCTGATGCTGCTGTTTTGACCCCTGACACAAGAGGGGGACTTTGGTGGCAGTTGTGGGGTGGCTTTTGGTAACCAGCAGTGCCAGTGCCAGACTGAGCAAACTGATTTGCAAGGTGTGCAGTAAAGATGTGCAGTGAAGAGGTGCTCTCCCCACTTTGCACTGCGGTGTAATTGCTCCTGGAACTGCCCGCCAAAGCTTATTTGGAAGAGGGTCTGAGTAATGACCTTGAGTGGGAGCAACAGCATGCAAGGAGATGGCTGCCTATGCAGGAGGCTGCTGCTGCCTGTTGCTGCCTGCCCCTTAGGCTCACCACCTGTCTCTTCTCTCCCCAGTACGAGGTGTCTGGTGAGGAGCACCTCTACTCCGACTTCCCTGAGATCGATTTATCTCAGCTGGATGCCAGTGATTTCGACTCAGCCAGCTGCTTCAGTGAGCTGCAGTGGTGTGGGGAGCACTCAGAGACTGACTCCAGCCAGTACAGCACAGACGACTCCGAGCTGTTCCAGGTACTCCCATTCTCTTGGTGCAGGGGACCCCAGGATGGAGGCAGGAAGAGGGCAGGGGACAGGGAGAAGGAAGGAACACACATAACTATTAATAGGTCCTCCCCAGCTGATTAGTGCTCCATTAATTTCTGCACCAGCTCTAAATGGGGCAAGCAGTGTAAGGCTAATGAGGAGGTGGATGAGCAGAGGAGGCTGCTGAGCCAACCCTCCTGTGATGTATTATTAAAAAGGAACTGGAAGAACTACAGCTGGTGTGCAGCTTATCGTGTTCAACTCCCAGGATACCTGGGCTGTGGTGTGGGACAGGAATGTTCATTTTCTGGGAGCAGAAAGCAGCCCCTTCCCCGGCTCTCCAGCTTTGGCATCCTCCCTGTGTTCGGGTTTGGGTCCCTCTGGCAGAGGGTGGCTGGTTTCTCTCCTCACCAACTCTGGGTTACATGTTGGGAGGGAGGAGGATTTATATTTAAACAAGGGAAAAAACCCATAAAAAAACCCAATATTTTCTAACCTGCCCACAATAACAACCCTCTGGCTTTTACGCTGTGCTGATGCTGTGCTTGAAAATGGTCCAGTCCAGCTGAGGAACCTTCATCACGAGATGCATATTTTCCGCTGAACTTCCTGGGGAAAAGATAAACAGAAAAGAAATGCAAAAGACAGGCCCATTAGGAGCAGTGGAGTATGATGAAATGTATCCCACTGAACTTGTATGCACAGTGCTCTTAGGCCAATAACAGGAGGAAAAGAAACAGAGCCAAAAATGGAGCATCCTGCTGCCTTTCCCCGGAGCCTGCTCTGGTAACTGCGAGCAAGGTTAGGGCATGGAACAAAAGATATTTAATTTTCAAACAAGATGAGAGAAACACAGGAGGCTGCATGCAGTCAGCAGTCCTCTTTGTGAGCCTGAATTTACCCCGCGCTAATTTTGTAGCTGATGTTAGCCTGCTTGTTGTTGGTCATGGTTTACATTCAGAATATGATGGAGGAGAACCAAATAGAAGGAACTCCTGCTTACTTCAGCCATTCCTCAGCTTCTGCATCCTCTTCTGGGGTTTTGCATCATATTTCCAGTCTGGAAAGGGGTTCGTTGGGCTATGTGGGAGTGGGAGGGCACTGACATGGCAGAAGGTGCATCAGGCAGGGTGAAGCCCAGGTGGAAAGAGGGGCTCAAGGGGGCAGGTTGGGGTAGTGGCAGGGAGAAGGCAGGAACAGCCTGTGGCTCTGCTTGGCCCAGCGCAGCCCCAAACACTCACAAATCTCCTGTCAGCATCCCCAGATCATGCCATTTGCCAGAGAAAAGAGATCAGGGGACCTGTAATACAAGGCCTATCTCGTTCTGGGGGCTGTCCTCTGTCAGTAGGGTTCCTTACAGAGCGCTGAGTGCAGCCAGCTTTAAGCATGAGGGCTGAGAGCCCCTGTCGAGCTGGAGGTACCTGTGTTTGGGGGCTTTTAGTGAAAACAAAACCCATACTGCTTGTGCAAGTTGTGGCATCTGGCCAGTGGTGCAGCCTGGGATGAGGTTCCCCTCTGCCCTCTTGTCCACTGTGCAGCCCTGGGCCGGGCTTATGACTTCATATTTTCCCCATCAGGAGAGCTGCAAATAACTGGTTGTGCCCTCTTGGGCCTCCCCAGGTCCACAGGCTCCCATCCTGGCTGGATGCTGCTCCCGGCCCCACTCCCATCCTGGGGAAATTTGCAGCCCAGAATCAGGGGTTTTGGGCAAGGAGCCTTTTAATCACGGATCCTTTATCTGCTGCTGTTTGCCCCATGGTGCGGTGGAGACTACTGTTGGGAGAGAAGATGCTCTGACTCATTGTTTTCCCACTGCGGTTGAAGTGGGACGGATGAATGCTCGTGTTCAGATTGGTCTCTTTCCTCCTGCTCCCATCCTAGTGTAGTGGGGAAGAGCTCTCCCAGATCCCCTGTGGGGTCACTGGGAAGTGTGGGTGCTGGCATGGCATTACTAGCCCTTCTTGCCTCTGGCCCAGCATCCTGCGGTCCCTCTCCCCAGCCTAACTCCCTCTCTTCTTTGCGTGTTCCTTTCAGATAATAGACAGCGAGAATGAAGCGCTGCTGGCAGCCCTCACCGAGACATTGGATGATATACAGGAAGATGACATGGGCCTGGCTGCCTTCCGCACTATGGAAGAGGGGGACACGCTCAACCATGCCTACACCTCGCCTGCCCCCTCCCCCAAACCCACCGCCCCGGTCACGGGGGGGCCATCCCCGGCCCCCGAGTTTGATGAGCTGTCTCTAGTAAGAACCCACTTCCTACTGTTTAAGGTGGATTTGGATGAGCCCCTGATAAGCCGGCTGCATGGGTATGATAGGAAGCAAAGGTCTGAATTTTTTCATTCTAGGCTTAAAACTCTCTTTAACCGTCAATACCAAAGCATATACTTGTATTGTATACGTATACATGTTCTGCATCATTGCTGTCACCTCCATCACCATCCTCACGGGAACAAGCTGTGTGTATATAATTATATATATGAAAGGGGTGGGGGTGGGTGTTGAAGGGGTGGAAGCTGCTTTGGCAAGACCCACATCTGCTTTTAATGGGATGTGTGGATGTGGGACTGCCTGGGGTTCTCCCCTAGTGCATCCCAGCTCTGTGCCCATGGGAATGGTGGCTGTTCCCATCCAGCTCTGCCTTGAGACTGAGCTGCCCGCTGCTCTCGCAGGAGGGACAGAGGGGGCTCGGCCTGAGGGACAGACAGCCTATGCCCTTGGCTTGGGTTTGAGCCCACATGCTTTCTACCACAAGCCCCTTGGGCTGTGTGGCCTCCAGTGTCTACAAATGTGGTGACCTCTTGGTTCCCTGCAATATCAGGGCTCCAGCCCTGCTGCCCGCTCCTGGCCAGAGCTAACTGGCAGCACCTGCTGCAAACCACCATCCCCAGGCCGCTCCCTCCTGCGGCTCACTGTCCCCCACAGGGATCCCTAGCCTGGCCCCGGGGTGTCCCCAAAAGCCGGGGCTGTGATGGGGAGGAGTGACATCCAGTGGTGAGAGCGTGCATTTCCACTGCCCTGCGCGGGGGGGTATATATCACACACGATATGTATGTGTATATATAGGATGTATACGTTGCAGGGGTGGGGGGGAAAGGGTGCTGGTTGCTTCCACCGGCAGGAGCTGCACGCCTAAAGCTGTGGGTGCCCTGGTTGATGTTTCCCAGCAGACCCTCATCCGGGCACCCCCTATTTCTGTCACTCCTTAAAGACCCCCCCAGTGCCTGCCCTGGGGCTCTGTGTCCTCTGGCCAGCACAGGAGCCCCAGATCTGTCTCCTCCATGCAGTTCCCTTGCCCCTACGCAGTCGTCTTGCTGTTGAGCTGTTGTCGCCTTCAGTTGTTAGTGCGACATGGGTGGAATGTGAATTGTTATTGCTGGGTGTGGGGTACGGGGTTTTTTCCTCCCCTAACCAAAAATGGGTTTGAGTAGAAAAAAAATGATATGCTGACCTTGCCATCAGAAGAGGTAGCCCAGGGAAAACCCCACTCCCACCACTCATGGGCTTGACAGAACATGTTGGGGAAGATCCTCAACAGGTCCCACAGGGGCTTGCATCTGCAAAAAGCCTCGAGAGCCCAGGCCCTCTGGATGTTTTGGCTAAATGAGCCTTGGATGGGACCTAAGCGAGCTGTCCAAACCCACCACTTATGCCAGAGTAAAGACTCTGTCACCTCAGAGCAGAACTGATAGAGTGAGAAGTTTGAATACCACAACAGCTCCTCTGTGCGATGAGAATAGGGATACCCTTAGGAAGTAAATTCCCTCATGTCCCCACCACCCCAACCTGCTTGGGGGTCCCTGGGGATGTGGGTGAATGCTGTGGGACCCCTTAAAGGCTGTCCACTGGGATGTGGGAAATGCCTCCCTGTGATTTTATTTTTCCTCCCCCATTTTTGTGTTGCACTTTCAGCAATGGATGTGCCCAGTGCAATGTGAGCCGGGGGGCTGCGGCCCTTCCGGCACTTTCTCCTACCCTCACAGCGATGCCGACTCCTTTTCTTGCCGCTTCTCTTTGCAGCTGAAGAAGTTGCTCCTGTCTCCATCACATGTGTCCCCAAGCTGCGAGGCGCAGCGGGATGGGAGCACCCGGCGCCTGGGGACCCCTAAATCCCGACCCACACGGCCATGCACAAAGGTACTTCCTCAGCTTGCAGAGCTCGAGACCACCCAGTGCCCACCTTTCATGAGCCGTACTATGAGAGGTCACCAAAGGATGGTGTTGAGAAGCATGGGTAGACTTTGAGCTGGGGCAGGGGCTGGGGACAGGCAGGGACCGTACCACCAGCACAGCAGTGCACAGTGTTCCTGTCCCTGCCTGTGCTGGGGCTGCTCAGAGAAATATTCGGACTTTGTGCTGGGCTGAAAAAGGTCTGGATCTCATTTGCACCTGGTGGGGTCAGGCCTCTTCTGGCTTCCCTAAGCACTGGCTTGTGAAAGCCCTGTGTGCTCCCTGGTTGCCCAGGTCCCCAGTGACCTGCGGAGCCATTGTATGGGGAGAGCCTCAGAGCTGACCCCATCACTTAAGATAATCTCCTGAATCCCAGCAGAAGTTGCCATCAAAGATTTTGTTACTTTGCTAATGGTAATTGTGCATTAGGCCCAGGAAATTAGATTGCCTGGGAAGAGAAGCAAATCCCGCCTGGGAAGAGAAGCCTCCTGGGGAGAAGGAGCATCATTGCATGCTGGCTGCTGTGGGTGCAGCACTGAGGGTGGTTAGAGTGCCCAGTTATCCCCTCTAGGATGTGAGACTGACCCCAGGCACATCAGGATGCTGAGGGGCTGGAACCAGGGATTCAAAGATGTGCAGTGGCTCTGTCAGTCTGAGGGGCTTCTCCCCCTGTGTCTGGTGCTTGTGTCAGGTTGGGGCTGTGACCTGACATACGCTGACTTTCTCCTCTCTCCTCTCTGAAGGTGGAGGGTCCCCGGGACAGGAGGGTGAGTGTCCTGCAGGTGCAGAGCCGCAGCTGCTCTGAGCTGCACCGACACCTCACCTCTACCACCTCCTGCCCCCAAGCCCCCCGGGTGCCTGAGGAGTGCCCCAGTGGCAGCCACCACCTGTCTCCTGGTGACTGCACCCATCATGAGGATGACAGCGACTCCAGTGAGGACTCTGTGAGCTCCAGCGATTTGGTGACCCCCCCATCCTCGGCAGAGGATGGCTCCGGCAGCCAGTTCTTCTGCGAGGGGGAGATGCACTCAGTGGTGGAGCTCATCCGCTACATGCACACCTACTGCCTGCCGCCACGGAAGCTGCCTGCCCGCGACACCGCTGATGCCATGCCCCAGCCCTGCAGCAGCCCCTACAAGAGAGCCAAACCAGACTGCCCTGCACAGCCAGGTACCCCTGGGAGAGCGCAGAGTGGGTCAGGCTGCACCTGGCAGATGAATGGGAGCTGCAAGAAGCCTGGAGCATCCTTCTCCATCCTAAAGGAGCTGCTGGCACGGGACCTGCTGTGCGACGTGAGCAAGCCATACCACCTGGGCAAGCCTGTGTATGCTGCCCTGGTGCGGCCACCTGGCTCCCGCTCCCCTGTGCCACTGACCCAGGATGGGGAGGATGCTGTTGGGACCTGCACATCCAGAGCCAAAACAGCACCAGAGAAGGGTGAGCCGCGGCAGAGCCCCGGGGCTGAGGCAGAGGCACTGCAGGAGCTGGGTGGCCTCGAGGACGATGCTGGGAAGCATGTGGGCACCCCAGGTGCAGCTGTGGGAAAGGTGGCCCGCAAGCAGGAGAGCACTGTTTATGCTGTACGTCGGTCCAAGAGACTCAACCCTGAGCTCGACCACTGGCTCTCGTTCCTTGATGAGCCACCCCCCGAGCTCTCTGTCCCTCAGGAGGCTGGGGATGGCCGCAGCTCCCGGGACGCCCTGGCCTGCAAACAGCCCACACCGTGCCCAGCGCTGGAGGGCTTCTCCACTGAAGATCCTGCAGCCGAAGTGGAGGTGGGGGGCACGGCACCACCAGCAGAGCCCCAGCCCTTCTCCCTGGGCTCCCCAGGGGATGGTGAGGTGGGCAATGGGGCTGAGATCCGGCGCTGTGTCCTCCTGGATCAAGCAGGTGAGGGGCCTGGGGGCTGCCACTCTGTTCTCCCAGCCCTGGTGTGCCTGCACTGCCTCTGCTAATGTCTGTGCGGTCCCTGCCATGGGCGAGTGCTACTGTCCAGGCACTTGGCACTTGGCAGTGAAGCTGTGAGTGGCCCCAAGCACAGCAGAGCCTTGACACATGCTGGTTGGCTGTGGGGCCCCATGCATGAGGAGTTGGGGGCCTGGTCTGGTCTTGGGATGCTGTTTCAATACATGGGACCTTCTGCCTCAGTTTACCCATCTTTATAGCAAGATGAATTTACTGTGAGGGTGGTGGGGCACTGGGACAGGTTGCCCAGAGAAGTGGTGAATGCTTCATCCCTGGCAATGTTCAAGGCCAGGTTGGACAGAGCCTTGGGCAACATGGTCTAGTGTGAGGCGTCACTGCCCATGGCAGGGGGGTTGGAACTATATGATCTTAATATCCTTTCCAAACCTAGCTATTCCACAATTCTATGATTTTATGAAGGATTCAGTGTAGCACTAACCCAACAAGGACCAAGCTGCCCCATTCCTTCAGGTTCCTCTCCCCTGCAGGGTCACCCTCTTCCTGCACACCAGGTTCACCTGCATCAAGGCCCCAAACTCTCAGCTATCTGCAAGTGCTTTGTGAGTGGGAATGGCTCAACCTTGGCAGCGTTTGCTGCCTTGCAGGCAGGCGGTCCCCAGACCCTGCCAGGCCAGGGTGGGCAGCGGGGCCCTGGCTCCTGCCGTGGGTGGTGGAGGAAGGAGCACAGCCTCACTGGTAACCTTGCTTCTCTCCTTGCCTTTCAGAAACACCGAGGGGTCTCACGCTGTCCTTGGCACAAACGTAAGTGCTCATGGGTCTACAGGAAAGCACTGTGATGTGTCTGGCTGGGCACGTGTCTGCAGTGAGCAGGCAAAGCTACTTGTGTAGAGCAGAGTGAGCCCTGCAGTGGGGCGTGGGGCTGTGGGGAACCACGGCCATCGCTCAGGTGCAAGGAGCTTGCATTGCCCAGGGCTGAGGGCAGAGCGTTGCTACGTGCCAGGGGCAACATGCCCTGGAGCTCTGGCTGGGATGGGGAGGGCACACTTCTCGCCCCTCTGCCGCTGCACCCCTCTGTGGGGTTACTCCATAAGGCACAATGGGAGGGGTTGCTTGTAAGCAGTGTTTTCTCAGCTTCCTTTGGGTTTTGGGACAGTTTTCACCTAAACACTTTCTCCTTATTTTCTGTTCTTCTCCAGTGACCCAGCCTTTGGGAAGAGAAACTTGGAGCCAATGCTGACTGTGGAGCTGTGTGGGACAGCAGGTAGGACAGGCTTTTCATTGTGCAAAATCCTCCCTGGGAGGGGGCAAATTTATCCTAAATTGAGCCTGGTTCGTCAGCTGCAGCTGAGCCCAGCCATGGGGACATATTCACCTCCTGGCCCAGGACCCCCTTTTTCCTCCATAAACACAGGAGACCTCCCATGTGCTGCCTCCACATCCGAGCACTGTGAGAAACTCAGGGGTGTGTGCCTGGTGTGGGGGAGCTGTTCAAAGGGCCTTGCATGGCCCATGGGGAAGGGAGAATCCTCTGGTCCCAGCTGGGATCAGGCATCCTTCTTTTCCCCCAAGTGCCAGTGGATGATGTCATGGATGATGTGTTCAAAGCCAGGTTGAATGGGGCCTTGAACAACCTGGTCTAGTGGAAAGTGTCCCTGCCTGTGGCAGGAGGGTTGGAACTGAATGATCCTTTCAAACCCAAACCGTTCTATGATTCTATGGATGTGGCTGTGGGGCTGAGCAGCCTCCTTCTTTGCAGCATCTGTGGTGCTGGGGTAGAATGGGGCAGGATGGTGGGGGCAAAGCTGACTCCTGCCCTTTGTTCGGGTGGTCTAGGTCTCACACCACCCACCACTCCACCATACAAGCCCGCTGAAGAGGACCTGTACAAGCCAGACATCACGCAGGAGCTGGGGAAGGAGGATGGGGTGGCCCCCAGCCCCGGGGGTGTAGGCGATGCAGCAGCCTCCAGGAAAGCCCTCAGGAAGCACCCTGAGAGGACAGAGCTGTTCGCCCACCTGAGCCGAGCTGCCGGGCGCCCCGTGCTGCCTGAGCAGCAAGGCGTGCTCAAGCGGCCCTTCTCCCGCTCCTTTGGGGACCACGACTACTGCCAGGTCATGAAGCCCGAAGCCGCCCTGCAGAGGAAGGTGCTCAAGTCATGGGAGCCCCCAGGCCAAGTGGAGACAGAGCACAAGAGGAGGGTCCCAGCTGCACACTACCAAGGGCTGGACCTCGGCAGCAAGGAGGCTGGCAGCGAGATGCTGTGGAAGGATGGCGTCAAGCAGCTGAGAGACCAGCAGATCAGAGCCAGCTTAACAAAGCACTTTGGCTTTCTGGACAGTGCTCTTGATGACGAAGACATGATTTTCTGCAAGACCCCTGAGTATGACACCGTCTTTGAAGATAGCTGCAGCGAGAGTGGCTCCCCTGTGGAGGAAGAGGAGGAAGAGGACGAAGAGGAGGAGGAATTGGAGCATGGCAACACCAAGCTGTGCCTGCGGAGAAATCCTCTTTCCAGGACCAGTTTGCATTACTGTTCCCGGAGCAGGTCCAGCTCGGGGTCTTCCTGCTGCCGGTCCCGATCACCCACAAGCAGACGCACGTTCAGGTACAGTGGACCATGGGGAGGGCACTTGGGACTGTTCTTGCCCCTACACTTTTGCGTCGGTCTGTGGCAACCCTGGCTGTCTGTGCTCTGCTGGCCCAAGTAATAAAGATGCTAATTAATGAAAGAAAAACTGTTGAAATAATTGGTACTACAGCAGCTGCTGCAAACATCAGCCATGGCCAGAGAAAGCAGTACTGGGGTGTGGGCAGGGGCCAGAGCTGTGCCAGGGCTAGGAACCCCCTCCAGCATTTATTAGAAAGGACTTTCCAGTGTCCTTTCCAGTGTTTCCATCTCTCCTTGGCTGCCAGTGCTCCAGAGTGCCTGCCCACCTGCTGCTGCAGACCCTATGTACCTCAGTTTCTTTTTCATGTTTGAAGCTTTCTCACTGGGTTCCCCCCAGGGCTGACCTCCTCTTCCTCGCTTCCCAGGTGTGAGAACAGCGAGCAGTGTCAGGGCGGGAGCAGGCACCGGGGCCAGATGGAGAAGAGACGGGAAAAGGCCATCGTAAGTGAGCAGGGACAAAGCAATCCCCAGCCCTCAGTTCATCCCCTGCTCTGGAAAAGCAGTGGTGGAGCCCATTAGCTCTGGCTTCAGCAGCCCTTGGTGCAGGGCCAGTGTTAAACAAGGAGAATATGAGTGGAGGGGGGAGAGAAAAACCCAATATGAAGCGGAAGCCGCTGGCAATTGGCAATACACGGAGTCCTTGGCACAGAAATGGCTGGAGCATCCCACACTGGTGCTTCAGCGCAGTTGGCATTGGCAGTTAGTGGGGTGAGCTGGGGAATCCCTGAAGCTGCTTGGCTGTTACAGATGTGGTCCTGCTGCAGAGGCAGCCTCATGTACCAGGAACTTGGCGTGTGCCCATAGGTGGGAGCTGGGTGCAGGGTGGGCATGTGGGAAATGACTTGGTCCCGTGTAATATTGTGCACACACACATGTTCACACATGCCCCTCTGGCATTTTATTTTTTCCTGCAGTGCAATTTCATTTTGCCCCTAGCAATTCTTGGGAATGCTTCCCAGCATCTTCACCAGGAGAAGCTGTAAAAGCTGCAAGAGTGTAGAAGTTCAAAAGAGAAGAGGGTTGCCTCAGCCTGAGTATGGCTGTCCCCAGCAGCAGTGGTGTCTTGGGGGTGACACCCGTAAGCTAGCTTGAGTGGGGACAGCCAGACCCTGGAGATGCCAGGCTGTGCCTGTGGCAGTGCTGCCCTACTGCAGCCTGATTCCCAGTGCTGGTTTGCAGTGCTCCTTGACAGCCCCATGTTTCCAGTGTCAATGCAGTGTGGAGGTGTGGGGTCATGGAGCCTGAAGCTTCTCACTTGCTTTGCCAGGGGGAAGGCCGGGTGGTGTACATCAGAAACCTCTCCAGCAGCATGAACTCCAGCGAACTGAAGAAACGCTTTGAAGTGTTTGGTGAGATTGTGGAGTGTCAGGTCCTGTCCAGGACTAACAGGTGAGTGGGGAGCGAGTCCAGGGCTCCAGCAGCTACAGGCAACCCCTCTCCCCAGGCACCATCAGCACTGGTGGGAGGTGCAGGGTCACCCCTGTACCTGGCTGTGTGTGAGTGATGCAGTTGTGCCACGCCAACTCCCTCGGTCAGCCAAGCCCATGGTCTCAGTGCTTTGGGTGAAGAAATGTAGTGTGTGCCCAGGTCCAAGGCCATGGGGAGGGCCAGGAGGATGGAGGGACAGTAGGATGGAGGGTGCAGTGCTGGGCAGAGCTGTGTGAGAGGGGCTGTGGGGGCACGTTGCATCTTGAATTCTTTCTCTGGTTGCTCAGGGGGGATAAATATGGCTTCATCACCTACCGGTATTCAGAGCATGCCGCCTTATCTCTGAAGAACGGCACCTCACTACGGAAGAGGAACGAGCCTTCGTTCCAGCTCAGCTCTGGTGGCCTCGGGCATTTCTTCTGGACCAGATATGCTGACTTGGGTAAGAAAGCAGGAGCTGCTTTTTCTGAAGCATCTCATTTATCATCACAGAGCTGTAACAGCACATTGCACTGCTGAATGCTAGTCAGGCAAGGATCTTAAACATCTTCAGAGCCTGCAGGAAAAGCCCAGCAGCTGTCTTATGGCTCACATAGCTGCTCTTAGCTCAGTCAGATGGCTTGGGAAAGTCGGGGGGAGAGAAAAAAAGCAATTGGTGTGTGTTGGCTGCAAACTGGAGTGTGTTGGCTGCAAAACATAGCATCGTACCCCAGGGCTGCTGGGTCTCAGCTGACCACAGCCCATCCTGTCTCCACTGTGTTTCTACACAGTGCTGGATGCTTTCCAGCAGAAAAGTCCCATTCCAGTCATTGGATAAAGCAATCAGCAACATTTCATTAGCCCGAGAGGTGATCTGGGTGGTTTGCTGCTCCACAGGACAGATTCACCACACTGCGCAAGCAGTTTTGAGCCAAAATGATGGCACTGAAATGTGCTGCAGTTGCATTAACTCTTTCTGTGCTGCATGGGCTTCTGCAGCACCTCCTGCCTCTCTCAGTGGCAGTATTTGCCAGGTCTCGTTGGACCCCAGCCCTTGCAGGTGGCAGGGCTGCAGCCTGAGCTGAGGGGCAGGAATGAAACCCCGTGCTAGTCCTGCAAGACAACTGTGATCCAGGCCTCGCTCAGCCCTCGTTGCTGTGATCTTCAGGTGTTTCATAAACAGCACACATTTATTTCTGTACCCTCTACAGGGGGTGCAGTAGTTCTAGTATTGCACTTCAGGCATGAGAGACTGAGGCCCAGAAATTAAAGTGCCAAGTCTTGACTTCTCTCTGGATGCTCAGTTTGACACATATGCCTGATCTTTTAGCGCCTTGTAATATTTCATCTGCTCAGAGCAGCACTCCTTCTGACTTTGCCCATTTTCATCTAAATAAATCCCAGAGCCCCTCATTTTGGGCAGAGAGAAGATAGGAAACAGACAGCACCCTAAGATGAAGATCGTAGGGTGGCTGTGCAGTGCTGTGAGTAGCAAGATACAGCACTGTCCCCACTCCCCTTTGCCATCAGTGCTTGTCCAGGCTGGCTCTGCAGTGCTGGGAGGCAGCATGCTGATAGCAGTGCCCTGGCATGCCTCAGTTTTCCTCCCTGCTCATGTCCTGCTCCTGTGTCCCTGCCGTTCCCAGATTGCAGCGTGGAGGAGTCCTCCCCAGCTCCAGTGAAAAGCAAGTATGAGACCATGGATTTCGACAGCTTGCTGCAGGAGGCCCAGCTAAGCCTGCATCGGTAACAGCCTTAACCTTGGAGGAATACCTCAATACCTCAGTCAAGGCACTTCCAATATGTTTACGTTTTCAAAGAAATTATTCAGTCTATGGAAAGCGAGAGAGAGCGTGAGAGAGGAGAGCACGCGAGAGAGAGACTGCTGTCCCTTCCGATCGATGTTTACATTGAACAAAGCTGCTTCTGTCTGTGAGTCCCCATGGTGTTGATGTCTCACTGCCACACGTTAGTCCCTCCGCTGCTGACTGGTTGTTTTAGGGTGAGCCTAGGAGCCCCCGGCCCCTCTCCCCCATCCCAGTACCCCCCCTGCTCCCACCGTGGAGTTGCAGCTGTGTTCACCATAACATTTTTTTGTCCGTAGTGTGTGATGATGAAATTGTTAATTGTGAATAGAATCAGGATTATAAACTAATTTTTAATAGAAGAGAAAAAAAGAAAAGTATATACTTAAAAAAAAATGTATTTATGGCTCAGATGTACTGTAATTCAGATTTATTGTACCGCTTCCTTGATTTTTAACTATGCACTGTAATGAGGCACTTGCCACTCAGCAAATGGGGGGTCAAAGCAGAGTCACGGAGCATGGAGGCACCTGCCTGCCCTGCTGGCAAACCAGGGTGCTCAGTCATTGTGTCGGAGTCACCCACTTTGCTGTCAAAGCCATTATTCTTTGCTTGCATGGTCTGAGACCCCCAGCCCTGGCCCAGCTGGGTTGCAGCACCCGGATGCTGAGCTTGGTCCTGGTATGTGCTGGAACAGGTGGGCAATGGGGCACAGCAGCCCCATGCCATTCTCGCCATAGGGCCAGTCAGCTTTGCAGGCTTGAAGGAGAGGGGTGGTAGAAGGATGTACTACATGGTGGGCTGTGGGACCTATGCCTGGCAGCCAGCACTGCTCCAGCCCCCTGACGCCTTTGGAGCCACGAGAGATGGGCCAGGGGGCTGAGCTGGCCAGGCTCGATCCTGTGGACACAGCCTGGGAGACGGGCACCTCCAGGTCCATGCAAGGGAGCTGGCTTCTCTCTGGCCCCTTGGGCACTGGGAGACCAGACAGGCTGAGTAGCTTGCTCCCCTCTTGCTTCTACCCCTGCAAAGCAAGTGGGGCAAGAAGACCCATTTGTGATGGCCCCCAAAATCCAGAGGGGCAGGGAGGGGGCACGGCAGCCACACTGAATGCCTGCCCCACTGTCCTATCTGTCCTCTGCTTGGTACCTGATAAGCCATACACTTCCCCGGCACCCAGTTGGCACCCAGTGCCCTCTGGCACACTTGCCTGCTCTGCCCCTGGCCGGGAGCCCTCGGGGCTGCCCGGCAGCACTGCATTGAAGGCATGCTCAAGCAGCAGCCCCCCTGAAATTTGCTTGCAAACTTGTCCTCCATCTCCAGGTGAGGTGGGAGATGGAAAGAGCCCACCAGTGGCTGGAACAAACCCCACCGCAAACCGGCCAGAGGCACTTTTCCGGAGGGAGTGGGACCCTGGCTGCTCCTCAAGCCATCTCCATCATTTCCATTTATTTTTCAGACCCAGAGACCACTAGGGATTCAGCCATCCTATGTAGATAGAATATTATAGCCTTAACTCTGTCAATAGTTAGATTAGAGTCTCCTGGGGTCTCCCTTCCGCATGACTTAGAGGTTTATTCTCATTTCCCTGGTGTGGGAACTATTTTGTCTTGCAGGAAGTATGACCAAAGCCTCTGAAATTGCACAAGATGCGATGCCAAGAGCCTGAGCCCTGCCAAGGAGGCCCTGGGCTCTGGGGCCGTCTGTGCAGCTGGTCTCTGGTGGGATCAGGAGCGCCGGCAGCGCCGATACCAGCACAGTTACCTGGCTATTCCTCCCCGCTTTCGGGAAGCCAAGGTTCTGACAACCAGCCCGGCAGTACAAGGGCCCACGGGCCACTGCGGGTTTGAACTGCAGGTCCCCAACCTGCCGCCAGTGACCATCACTGCCAGGGAACAGCCCTTGTGCCATTTCAGTCTCAGCAGCAAGGTTTGGTGTCTCTCCTGCCACAAGCTCTCCCAGTTCCTCATCCCACCTTAGCAAACATGAGTAGCTCTGGCCAAGACTGAGCATCTGCTATTGGCAATTGCCTCATTGTAGCTTTGCCTTTTTCTGTCCTAGTATTTCCTCACAATGATGATGTTTACATGTGATTGCTATAGAGCTTATGTAGAATGTATATAGCGACACATTTAGGGTGGGTAGTACTGTCCTGTGCTGTGCTGATGTTTTTCAGAAAACGATCAATCCAAAAAAAAAGCGAACAAAAAAAGAAGCGAAGTAAGTGGAATTCTTCCATCTCCCACTCAGCCAGGCCCTGCTGGGGATGCATCAAGGTGGCAGAGGGGAAGGGTCAGTGCAATGCCTGAGGAAGCCCTCTCCTGGGGGATCACTCAGTCACTTCCCAAGCACTGGTTTTGGTGTACCCAGGTATAAAATTCCAAAGTTTTCCTGTGGCTGGGCACCCCAGGTTAGCCCCCAGCACCTGCCGTGCCTGGCTTCTGAATAGCAAGGTTGGTGTTTGGGAAGGGGAGGGCTCATCCTGCACAGAGCTCATCAGCACTGCACCCATAGGGTAAGAAGAGATGCAATAAGTGGTCTTTGTGGTGCCTGAAGCCTATAAGTGGGGTTGGGTTTTGGGGGAGGTTTTATTTGTCGGGGTTTTTGTTGTTTTCTTTCCCCATTAAATTGGGATGGCTTGTTTTCCCTCCTGCCCAGGAAATTTCTCCAGCACTTATGCACTATGCCCAGAGGTGTGCAGGGTGCAGGGGCACTGTGGCCCATCGCTGCCTGCTCCAGGGGCTTCCCTCAAAGTTCAGGAGTAGAGGGCGTTCAGCCCAAGAAGCACAGCTCTGCTGAGTTTAGAATCCCTCACACAGGGTTTGTGGTGAAAAGTAAGTTCCCACTTTAGTTTATTTTTTTAATATAAAGGTGTCTTTAGCTCACAGTGCTCATGTCCGCAGAGAGGCAGGAAGGAGCGCTTGGGCACAAGGTGCAGGTGAGAGCTCACTCCCTGAGCAGCCCGTGACTGTTCCAGATGCTGACAGGGAAGCGGGGCAGGAGCAGAGCAGGGATAGGCAGCCCGTGCTGCTGGGGAAGCCGGTGGCACCCAGTGCTTTGCTGCTGGGGACAGGGAGCGGGATCACCCCCCTGCAGACAAGCTTTACATCCTGCCCAGCCTGTGGCATCACGGTGGATGCCCTGCTGTGGGTGTAGCTCAGAGCTTGGCACCCCAAAAAGGGAACCCTGGCCCCAGCTGCCTGTGAGAGCCTGGTCTGCGGGGCTGGTAGGAGTGCTACTTCGGAGAGGCACTGGGAGCCAAAGGGTGTATTACGGTAGGCAATAAGTAAGGAGGAGATTTATTTTTTTAAACATATATGACTATAGAATGTCCCCCAGTAGTTTCCTACAGGTACTGTGGAGAAATGCTGAATGTGAAGTCTCGTGATAAAATGCCCCTTTGCCTTTATTGCACAGATTTGTCCCAGGGAAGCTCGTGGTTCAGGGTGGGATACTGGGTTCCTGGCTGGACTCCAGTGGGTCCCTGGGGCTCTGTGGGAAGGAGCAAACATTTCTGAGTGTCTGGGCTGAATGCAGAGGACAATCCTGGGTTTTAGGTCCCGTGCTGCCCCAAAGAAAAAGTTTCTCCCTATCCCCACTCAGCGCAGCTGACTGGGCTGCACGTCGTCTTCAATGAAGTGGCTGCTCAGTCACCATGCTACAGTCTTTTGAGTGTCTGATCCCAGCACTGGTCCATGCAAAGGAGCATTGCAATTGCAGACCAGCACTGTTTTTCTTCTTTTTCTTTTGTTTTGGGTTGGTTTTTGTTTCTTTCTCTTGGAGGCATGCTGAATACTGAGATACATCCTTGTACATCAGCTGAGCCCTGATACCTTTTCTGTTCTAAGCGTCGTAGTCCATCCCTGACAATCTCAAGCAATATAGAGCCAAATGAAGCCTTTGGGTTTCATTCCTCTTCCCTTGCCCACCCTGGGGTCAGGAGGGGAGGCAGCAGCCTGGCCCCAGTGCCCACGGCACCGAGCCGAGAGCCACACTGCAGTAAATACTGAGCTGGGGAGGGAGTGTGTGTATGCATGTGAGAGAGAGAAAGATTAAATTGATGCATTTCTTGAGAAAGGTGTAAGAATTTCACCTAAAAAGGGGCACATTTGCTTTGTTATTTATATTAAAAAATGATAAATACTGTCTTTTTCTTCCTTTTTTTTAAGTAAAAGGACACTGCTCATACTTACAGGGGCCAATTCTGCCTCCCTTCCTCATGCCGAGTAAGTACTGCTTAACTCTGCAGTTTCCTCCTTGCAGAGTAAGTAGAAGCAGCGGAATTGATCCCTCTCTGATTACGAATCAAGTTTTTAGTCTGTTTTTTTTTTTAATTGGTAGCATTTTTTTATATTTCACTGCATTTTTTCCCCAGTTCCGTTCTGTTGTGTCCTTATTTATGTAATATACTTTAACCTTAAAAGGCGGCATGGATTCTTATGCCTTTCCTTTATTATTATTGTTATTATTTTTAAACGAAGAGATTTATTTCTAGTGTGATTTAACTGTCTACCTTCTAAGACAAGAGAACGTTTTCTTGTATTTTTACATTGTCAGATTCTATAGTTTCATAGATAATTTAACCAAATCGCTCAATGTATTATCTCTATCTCTCCGGTGGGTATAAAAGTTCTATTTTAAATTGTGTAAATACTTCAGAACTGGCTTCTTTTTCCAGACTCCCCAGCCGTGGAGTTACTTGTTTACATCAAAAAGACTGTAGAATCTCTACGCTCATGTACTGTAAATAGTGAAGTGATCTGCCTATAAATAAACGATAACATATATACGACAAAGTGGAAACAAAAAACAAAAGGAACAAGTCTGTGCTTCTAATACTTTAGCTCAAGCCTGCTCTGGGAGGAGGTGTTTTGCTCCCCTGTGTTGGCCTGGCTGGCAGTGGGACAGCTGGGACCAACTGGGGCCAAGCGGGTGGTGGAGCCTCCAACTCACTCGCACCAACAGTGCGCCATTGCCAGGGATGCAGGAATATCCCTGGATATTGCCGTTTTAAGTGTGGCTTCTTGCAGTTTAACTCCTGCAGGAAAAACGTGGGCTGTCCTGTGGACTTTGGGAGCGGTGCCACTGCTGCAGGACCCACTGCAGAAGAAGCCTCCCTGACCAGGGAGGGTAAAAATGAAATGGGGCACACACCTCAAATTTGCTTCAGTGGGAGTAAGAGAGCAAAGGGCTGGATTGCAAGGAAAAGTGTGGAAGAAACTCCAGATGGTGACGCAGGAACCATGCGCTCCCCAGTGCCAGGAGCGCAGCCCCACAGGAGCCAGCCTGCGCTCCCAGAGACACGGCCGAGGTGGCTGAACCAGCACAGGGTGTCCTGGTGTCCTGGTCATCATGGGAGCCCAGGCTGTGGAAGGGATGGCACAGAATGCCTGGGCAGCTCTCCTGCAGCACCCAGCGCCCGGGAGCACAGCACCAGCCATTGCCCAGCTCAGAAATGGTATACTGAATTTACTCGGATGCTGCTGCTGGGCAGGAGGACCTGACAGGAGAGAGTCTGCAAGCTGCTGAGCTGGTTTTCCCTGCAGATTTGCACTGATTGAGGCAGCTGCCATAGACCTCTGTGTCTCTGGCACATACAAGGACTCATGGGCAGGCAGCTGCTCTCCAGGTGCCTGGTGTGGGTGCACAAGAGCAGGGTTCCTGGCTGCAGGGCACTGGAATGGAGCAGGGGCACACAAATGAAGGGTCTGCAGAGAGGAACAGACCCACAGCTGGGGTTTTTCCTCCCAGCCTGACCTGCTCTGCATTTCCAGGCAGCTTCCTGGAAAAGACAGGACTGACATTGAGTATTATCCTGCAAGCAGACATAGAAATTGAAGGGAGCTGTTGGTGAATCACAGCATCATTTCAGCAGCTCTGTTAGTCCCCACAATTACATCCAGCCGGTTGGAAAGAAAACCAATGTGACAGTTTTCATTTTGGTGTAACTTTGTGATGAAACATCTTTTCACACAGATGGGTGCTGCTTTTGCAGCAGTTTATGTGGCTGCTCTTCGGCTCCTGGAGGAAAGGGAGGCAGCGCTACCTACGCCTTGTGGGAAGGGAAAGTAAGTCAGTAATGGGCTGTTGTGAACAGGGGCAGCTTCTGCTGCTGACCTTGGCTGGTTGGCAGCATGGGTAGCACATGCAGTGCAGGCACAGTGGGGGTGCAGGGGCAGTGTGGGCAGCAAGGGCAGTGTGGAAGTGCCCACATCTGCCTGGCTGAGGCAGCACCTGCCCTGGGCTCCGCTGGCTTGGTGGGACACCCCTGCCCCCAAAGTACCCCACAGAGAGGCAGGGACACAGCAAGGTAATGCCTGGGAATGCCAGGCCAGGCTCGTGCTCCTGACCCATGTGAAGCGCCTGTTGCTTGGGATTGATTTCAGTGCCTGGCGAGCTGTCCTGGGCTGCCCTTTGGAGTTTCAGCTCCCACCTGCGCCCTGAGCAGTGGCATCCAACACCGAATCCTGCCCTGGGCTCTGCTGCTCCCTGCTCCCAGTACAGACCTCAGCTTCTGGGCAACGCAAGCTCTGTCCTGGGGCTCTGGGGGCCATGCTTAGAGTAACATACGCATTTGCCCATCCTCTCCATCAGTCCCTCTTGTTGTCCAGGTGCATCCAGGTGCCTTTGCAGAGAGGAACAGGGCAGGTTTAGTTTATCCACTCCCTGCCAGCTCTAGACCCACTTCTCTGCACTACCACTGTAGGTGTCCACAGTCCTAAAGGACTGCTCCCAACTTTCCTTCCCATTTCCTCCCCAGCTTTTCCACTCCCTCACTAACACACCTGCAGCTCCTGCCTCCTGCTTGCTGTGTGCTTTTAAATAGTGGTGGAGCGCTTTCCCCAGGTGCTGTTGGTTCAGGGACATGTAATCTCTGTTCCCTCTTTCCTCCTCCTCAGTCCTCGGCTGGGTGCTGTTTAATCTTTCCTATGCTGTCTCTGCCACCAAGTACCTTTTCAAACTCAGACTTGGACCTCTTGTGTTTCTTAGCAGCTTCCTGCAGGTAAGAAAGCACCATCCTTTCCATACAAGCTTTTCTAGCACTAACCCTGCTCCTCCAAAACCCCACCACCCTGATGCTGGGTTCATCCTGCGTGGCCATGGCTTCTCCAACGTGGCAGACTGGATGCAGGCAGCTGGGTGCAGGAGAGGGATGACTTTCCCTTGTGAAGGGGAGGAGCCAGCAGCTCGCTGCCTGCAGCCAGAGATGATTCCGCTACTGGATTCTGTTTCACTTATCAGTGACTGCTGGCACTCCGCCGCACTTCGGGCTGCATGGTGATGCTGTGACCAGGCTGCAGATGGACCTGACCTGTGCCATCTGCCTGGGCACTTACCTTGAGCTGGTGATGCTGAGTTGTGGTCACAGGTTCTGCAGGGATTGCATCCAGGAGGAGCGCCAGCAGGACTGCTGCCCGCTGTGCCATACCCAGGCAGACCCAGAGGAGGAAAGGCCTGGAGTGCAATGTGAAGAGAAGGGGGAAAGCTTGGGACAGCAAGATGGGGTGATCCTGTGTGACTCCTGCCTTCAGGAGCCCCAGCCGGCCGTGAAGACCTGCATGAACTGCGAGGCCTCCCTCTGCCAAGCCCACCTGAGCAAGCACAACACAAAGAGCCCTCTGAAAGAGCATGTCCTGACGGAGCCCTGTGAAGCTCAGGTTTTGGGTGAGAGGAGATGCCCCCAGCATGGCAGGCTGCTGGACTGCTACTGTGTGACAGACTCAGTCTGCATCTGCATGCTGTGCTGCACCATCAGCTCCCACAAGGACCACAAGATCACCACTCTGGAGGAGGCTTTTGGCAAAGCACAGGTAAGAGGCTGCCAGGACAGCCCTTAGAGCACAGATCGCACTAGGAAAACCACAGGGACCTGGGGCACAGGGAGCTGCCCGCAGCACAGAGATGAAAGGTTTCTTCAGGTTCAGATCTGCAGACTTGGGGCTAAATCTCCAGCTTGGAATATTGGGCTTTTATTCCCAGTTTTGCCCTAGATTCCCTCTGGGGATTCAGGGATATAAACCAAGATGTTATGGAAGCTTTCTTCCCACCCTGAGAAGCCAAACCGGTGGGACCGGGTGCGCGTGATTGTGCTCCTAGTCCTGGGTGCGGTTCCAAGCCGAAGGTATTTTCAGTTTCAAAATGTCTTTCCTGTGCTTGTGTTTGCAGTATTTGTCCAGGGCTACAATCTTCCAGGAACCCTTTACGATTCATTTGTCCTGAGAGCAAGAAGTCCCATGTCCATAAAGCTGCTGATCTCGTGCACTTGTGTCCGTCCTATCCTGATACCTCCCGCTGGCTGTTTTTACAGGGTTTTTTTCCTGAAACCCTGGAAGCAGTGAAAACCCACGAAGCTGCGCTGAATCACAGCACAGAAAACCTGCTGAAACAAGAGGAGGAAGTAAAGGTTTGTTCCAAGGTCCAACCATCACTCTGGGGATGGTTATGTGCTGGTAGCTGATAAGGTTTTCTTTTGCTCTTCCCCAGATCGCGCGTTCCAAGGTGGGTTTAGTTCTTGGTGGTTTCTCAGTTATTTTCTAGGGTCTGTTTTTAGGGAGGATGAGGAACAATTTTCTTACTTCCCTTTACTGGGAAGTACCTTCTTAATTTCCAAAGGGCCTTTGAGCTTGAAAATTGCTGTTAAGTCCATGCTTCCTGATGGGTAGGTGGTGGTATCACACACCATGTTATTGTGGGTTTATTCCTATTTACAAGAAATCCCTTTAGGTTAGCCTGTGGTTCTAAGATATTGATAGGAATGATGTTAAAAGATTGCCCCTAAATGTCTGCTTTTTGCTCCCAGCATGCCAATATCTATCTAAAAGCTCTGGAAGAGCAGTGAATGTAACACAGGTCTCCAAATCCTAGTTCATTCTGCTGAGGCAGAATTGGCACTTGTCTTCCTCCACCAGTAAAAATGATAAGACTCAAAGTCCTGGCACTGGGCGAAGGTCTGAAGACAGAACTGTACTTGGCACTTGGTACTTGTACATCCTCACCCATCCTTAAAGGGACCAAAGACAGATAGTGCAGAATATGGGAATACAGTGGGAAGTCTTCAGCAAGCATCACGCAAGCTGCACTACTTTTTCATCTTTTTCTGGTCAGGTGCCAGACGCTGGGGCACTTGTGTCACTTGGCCCTTCTGCTGTCAACGGGACATCTTGGTTTGTTGTCACGTGGAGAGACACTAAGTTAGTATTTACTTCTCTGAGTCCAGAAGAGACCAGGCTCTTTTATGAGTGAGAGTGATTGGCTTTAAATGTAAGATTTGGTCCCTAACAGCTTTGAAAGTGTTTTCTTAACAGAATGAGGAGGGCCTGCGGAGGTATCGGCTGGAGAGCCTCTTCAAAGAGATGTGTCTGCAGCTAGGAAACAGAGAAGAAGAGGTCCTGAAAGCTCTCAGTCACAACGAGGCGCAACAGCTTTCTTGGATGCAGACAGAGATGCTAGAACACAAAGAGGGGAAGGATGCAGCCAGCCGTGATATACGGGAGCTGGAGGCTCTGAGAGATCAGAAAGACCTACCTCTTTTCATCAAGGTACCTAACAGCATCTCCCTTGCCAGAGACACTCAGCTCTTGGGCTACCCTTTGCCTGTGCTATGCTAATTCTACTTTCAAACTGTCTTTTACAGGCTTTTTCAGCTATTCAAGCCAGGTAAGCTCTTCCCAAGGTGGTCTACTATTGCACTACACATTGCTTCGGGTGACTGATAGCCTAGCCTGCATGCACTGGACTCACCCTTTGGCATGCTGATGGCACACTGAGCCTGAAGAAGCCCCCAGAGGCTGCGTGACTTCTCATGTAGAGCACAGCTTATTTTTCTGTGCCCTCTGAACCTATTCTCAAGTGCCGTTCTGAGGGCAATTCCTGAATGTTTAGGTCCCTGTATGGGCACGCAAAGGACAGATGAGCTTAGTTATCCTGAGCCATCCTTCAGCTCGCATTGCCTTCTGCTTGTAAGAAGCAAATGTGGCAGGACCCAAACATGCAGCGCAGTCAAGAGTCTACAGAGTTCATGGCTTTTCTCCTGAGCTGTTCTCCCAGTGCCTGCCCTGCTCCTCCACCCCAGCATGCACACAGGCTCCCCCAGCCCTGCATCTTGGGTTTAGCAGCTCACCCAGGGCTGCGGAAATGCAGCACATCTCATCTGCTGATGAGATCTGATCATCTGATCTCATCAGCATCATTAGCTGTCCCGGCATCATTAGCTGTGCCACCTCATTAGCTCCTGCTCCAAGGACCGAGGACTGCAACCGCAAACAGGATGCTAGGGTCTGTCCTGACAAAGCTGGGCTGAGATGGCTGAGACAAGGTCCTCTATGGACAGATACTGTCCATACTTCAGCCTGATGATGCTGAAGAGATTTGGTGTTCTGGGAGACCAGTCAGAGAGGGAGTCCCTGGTAAAGCTGCAGAGAGAGGGGAGGGTGGAAGGTGCTTTCTGTGTGTCCCATCAGGGCTTGGTGTGGAGTGGGGGATGCAGCTGTTGACTCGGGGATGGGCTTGGTGCTGGTTTTCTGATGCCTTCTGCTGCTCTTCTGATGTTATTCTGCATGTTTCAGGTAACGCAAGCCAGTTTCTAATGATGCTGATGTAAAACCAAGGCCACCCATTATTTTGGATAAATTAACAACAGATGGTACTCTACGGCTTTTCCAGCAATTCCTCTCAGACATGCAGTCCTTATTTAAATTACCGCCAGGTAAGTGGTCATTTCACTCTGTAATGAGCAACATGGAGAAGCTAACAAAGCATATTCAAGAAAAGACTGTAGTAAACCACCAAGTACTCAAAAATAGCTCTGGAAGAGCTGATTGCTAACACTTACTAGATGATCTTTAAGGTCCCCTCCAAGCCAAACTATTCTATAGTATTCTATGACATGACTGTATGGTTATTTTCACTTATGTGTACATAAAAGGATGCTTGTCCCAGGCTTCAGTGCTTCGGATGCCTTGAACATACCCTGCTAAAATGGGTTCTAGGTAAAGAGGTATGGAGGTCCTAGGACATGTATGGGAGGATTTAGAGAGGAGAATAGCAATAGCTTTTCTGTCTGTAGCACCACTTCGATTCAAAGCATGGGGAAAGTTGAGAACTCATCACAGCAGCGGCAGGTGGAGTTTGTCTTATGACAAAATAATCCCCTCTTTGTGTGTAAATCTACTCTTTGTGATGTCTTGTAAGACCACCCTACAGTGCCGGTGCTGTGCACAGTGGGATGCCTGTCCAATCTAATTAGACAAAAAAAGGGTTCCCTTGTTATTGCTGCATTGAGGGTGCTTGAGCCCTGCCTGACAGTGAGCCTAGGGTCAAGACCAAGAGACAGCTGGGGGGGAAGGCTCTGCCCAGAGTATGTGTGATGTGCACACCTAATTGGCTGCCACCCGTACAGCCTTGGGTATGCTAAACAGCGCACCATGCTCATGGCCACTCCTCGTCTCGGTCTTTACCATCCCTGTAAGCACAGTCCAGACCTATTCTAGCTAGAAAGCCCCAGAGCCAGGTTTTCCTCATTGTCCATGCCATCTGAGCAGTTCACGTTAGTTGTCCAAGTCACCGCTGCTATTGGTTTCCTGAAGGAGTAACTTCCACAGCAGAGAACGCCACAGAATCGGAACACTGCGGGCAAGAGAAGGTCTGAATAAAGACGTTCTGCAAATTCCCAACTGCAGAATTACCTCCTTGTGCCTGGCCACGCTAGGAAGTTTTGAGAGTTCTGGAAAACACCTTCAAATGATCCTAAGCAAATAAGCATGTATAAAATGGCTGTGCCACTGCTCGCATGCTTCTTGTCTGTGGAAGTTAATCCGGGAAGATTTTAGAAATGCCTAATGAAGCTCTGCAGGGCACTGATGGAAAATGAGGATCTCAGAGCTGCTGTCGTTGGAAACACGAAGCAAGAAGACATTTTGAAATTGTGAAAGAGCAGTGTTTCCGGAAATGTGGGATCGCCCCTTTTAGAATTACGTGGGAGCAGCTAAGAGAGGTACAGAAGCACTTTCAGTTAACATGCTTTTAGTGGGTTGGACTTGAATGACTTGGATAGGATGACTTGTGTTGACTTGGATTGGGAAATCAGCCTTCAGCAACTGGGATGTGTGGTATCTGTGTGTTGGTTTTCTTTCTTTCTACAGTTCATGAACATCTGACGACTTCAGTGTGTCAAGAAGGCAAATTTGCTTTTGGGGACAATGCATTCCATGTGTCCCCAAGGCGCCTACCCAGAGTTCACAATGTGGATGCATTAACAGCCCCTATCCCCCAACTCAAGAGCAATGAGAGCTTCTCAGAAGGCTGTCACTTCTGGGGGGTAGACACTAGCTACATGAGACGCTGGATGCTTGGAATTGCTTGTCCCAAGTTCCAGTGCTATCTGAAAGCATCTTCTCATTACCTCTCTCTGTTCCTAGATAAAACACTGATCATGGGAAAGCACTTTCCTACAGCCCTTAAAGGGATCAGGTTAGAGGTAGACTGTGGGAGAAATAGGCTGTCATTTTATAATGTGTCTGTCAAGGATGGAGATCCTACTGACAGTCTCCATCTTATAGAGGCAGTAAGCATCCCTTTCAGCTACCCTGTCCATGCTGTCTTCAAGATATTTGAAGGCTCTCTGAAGCTCCTGTAGTGATGTGGGGACAAGGTGCTGTTTTGTATTTCCGGGCGATCTATCAGGACTGCTGCTGCGTGGAGGCTATGCTAAGCTGGCATATTAGAAACTGGAACTGGGGCTTCCGTGATGGCTTGATCTCTGTGAGGGCAAGGCCTCTGTGGGGTGTACCACAGCACACGCTGCTCACCGCAAGAACTCCTATCTTCTGTTAGTAACGATGGGAATGCTGTGAAGTTGTGCTTTTTTGCTCAGCTCTACCAAATTCTGTGTTGGCTGCATGCTATTACATCTATTTTGCAAAACTGAACAGCAGTTCAGTTCATAAAGAAGTTGAACTGCTACAGAACTAAGCAGCAGCAATGCTGATCTTTAATGCAAAACTGAAGCCATCCCCTGCAGAACCAAAGCTGGGCTGGGAGGTGAGTAGAGACTAGGTGGTAAGACATCTGGTTTCCTTTCTCTCTGCTGCTGACATCCCCTGTGAGGTCCCTGGTAGATCATTTCCCAACTTTTTTGCATGAATTTTGGTTTTCTTTTCACCTGTGCAAAAATCTCAGAGCAAAGGGAACAATAAAGCAGAAAACTCTTGTGCTTTTATTCTGTGCCATATGGGGCCTGGATTAGTTTGTTCTTACGATTGTCTGAATACCTTGGGGAGGAAGAGATGCTATTCCTGCTTGTTCCCTGTGGTTCTGCTGCCTTCAGAACAAGCCAAGGTATTTGCATTAAGAGATCCAGGCAGGAGCTCTTCGCCCTAGCAGAGACAGTGAATGACCTCAAGGGACACTACAGTTTTGCACATGACAAAAGAAATCCTTGTTCAGTCTTAGAAGAAAGAGGCTGTTCTTTATCTTTTGCATTTTATACACCAAAATGATATGGAAAACCATGCAGGCAGAGTCAGGTCTCTCAAATGCACCAGCAGTGGCTACTGCTCTGCCTGGTCTCGGGTGGTATGTGTGCAGAAGGAGGTAAGCAAGGCTTGCGACATGGTGCAGGGATATTCCTATCCCACAGTGCCTTTACCAGCGCCCATTTCCCTGTGGCTGCAGGTACGAGACCAGCACTAACAACTGTCCCGAGTTCTCCCTGCTTTACGTTTAGGGCAGCACCTGTAACTGTCGTGGCGCAGAACCAGACAGAGCAGAGGGAAGCCCTGGCTCACTCACCAGAGCTCACCTTTACCTCGCTGCCCCTGCCATGAGCCGGATCCTTGCCGGGGGGGCGAGCGCTGCAGCACAGCCCCATCCCGCGCCGTCCCCGGCCAGCCTGCTGCGGGCTCGCCCGTGCAGCGGTGCCCCGAGGGTGAAGGGCAGCGCTGCCAGCGCTCACGGCAGCGGTCTGCGGGTGGAGCCGGGGATGGAGGCGCGGAGCAGGCACAGCGCAAGGACCCGCAGCCCCCGGGCTGGGTCAGCCCCGGGGCGGTGCCGAGCACCGCCGCGTACTTTCGTTTCGCGCAGAGCGGCCGCTGCCGCGGCAGAACTCGGGAGGAACGCGGAAGGGGTGCGTGCGCGGAGGACGAGCTCAGCTGCCCCATCTGCCTGTTTCCGTACAGGAGCCCAGTGCTGCTGAGCTGCGGTCACAGCTTCTGCAAGCACTGCATCAACCAGGTGCTTGATGGCCAGCAGCAGTCCAAGGCCCCTTACTCCTGCAAGCACCAGCTGGGGCCCGTCGTGGAGCTGCAGAGGAATTTCCAGCTGTGCAGCATCGTGGAGGCGTTTATGGCTACTTCCGACGGGCAACGGGGCTTGAGCTCTGCAGGTGAGGAGAAGGAAGTGGTTCCCTGTGACTTCTGCCTGGATCCGCCGAAGCCGGCGGTGCAGACCTGCCTGGCCTGCGATGCGTCTTTGTGCCAGACCCATCTGAACAAACACAACACCAAGGCTTCCTACAAGGACCATGTCCTGGTGGAGGTGGGTGCAGGCGCTGCTGTGGAGAGGAGGTGCCTGGAGCACGGCAGGCTGCTGGAGCTGTACTGCCAGGACGAGGGGCAGTACATCTGCGTGCTCTGCTGCATCGCGGCATGCCACAAGGGCCACAGCATCATCACCCTGAAGGAGACCTACGACAAGAGGCTGGTAAGGGAATCTCCCCTCCCCACGGTCCCTGCGGGGTTTGCTCCAAAATCCTGACCTGGAGGAAGCAGGGGGGAAGCCACAGGAAGGGCAACAAGGCTTGCTTGCTCTGGAAGGGGGATGGGGTGCGAGGGCAGGAATTTGCTTTTCGTTTCCTCCCTTGTGTCGCCAAAGCAGCCTGGCAAGCTCAGCTGAGGCAGTAGAGCAGAGATGGGTATTTGGGGCTAACCAAATCCTGCAGTGTGACATGTGTGGTGACCATGGGACAGCGAGCTTTGTATGTGAGCTGTCCCACGCTGCCCTGGTGAGTGCCTGTGGTGTGCTGTCCCTGCGGCTACAGACTGCCACTCACATGGCATTCCTGGCTGAGATTGAAACGTATTCCTGTAGGGATTACGAAGTCTCTTCTTCCACAGAGCCCACTTCCCAACTTTGGGTTGGGAAACGGGTCTTCCCACTCAAGGTGCTTCCCTCCATCTGCCTCCTCCCTCTGCCCTGATTTTGCACAGCCAGTGTCCCAGTGGAGACGTGGGGGCTCGATGTCCTTGCCTTTGAGTCCAGCTGCGCCTATGAAATGCTCCAGAATCAGCTGAGACTGAGGGGGTGAAATGCATTTGCTACGCTCACTCACTGCCTTGCATTTGAAATGTCGGGGCTCAATACAGAGCCCAAGCAAAACACCCTGCAGGAACCCAGCGCATGGCCAGGAAACGTCTGGCTCGCTCTGGACCTCAGGACAGGTCCCAGCCTCTGCAGGGATTAGCAGGAAGCATCCTTTGCACTTGTAGCTATTTCAAACTAACTTTCTCCCCCAAGTTACATGCAAGTAGTTCAGGGCTGCCAAACAGAACTGGGCTGTGTACGACAGCAGCTATTTCCTTCATCCCTGGAGCAGGTAAAGGAGCAAAACAGCCCTCTCTATGAGGGAGTCATCTGCAGGGTAAGCTGCAATCACAGCTGCATGTTCCTGTGGGAAATGGGGAACACAGCTCTTCAGAAGGCATTATAAAAGGGTTTTGGTGCAATAAACGTCAGACAAATTTCATCAAGAAATGATGTCTTTCATTCTGCTAGGGTGAACTCTCAGACCTCATGACAAGGCTGCAGAAACGTAAAACAGCTTTAGCTACTTCCCTAGGAGAGCTTCAAAAAGGCAAGAATCAGCTCAAGGTTGGTACCCAGATCGTCACTAATTCAGAGCATTTTTCCTCCACAGTTTCCCAGCAGTAAGTGACGGCAGCTCTACTGCTAGAAGCAGATTCACAGAAATAGTCCAAAATAGAGAAAACAGTGGTATAAGAAACTGCCAGAAGCCAACCTTTCTCACAGCCTCCCAGCATAGCTCTAGAGGAAGAACCAGCTGGGAGACTCCACCATTTATTGTGGCTGCACAGGCCAGGTTGCAGGAGGGGCAGACCACAGACTGCACATCACTGTGGGGTTTCTTTAAAGTTTTCTATCTGCTGAATGAAAGAAAACCAATTTGAGTGTACAAGTGGAATTTTCGGTGCGTGCTGATACAGTTCTCACATTGCTAACTGGATTTTATCTGATTTTTTTACTGTATCAGGATTAATATTCATAACCTGCTGTTTAGTCAGATAGTCTAAGCAAATGCTTACTGTCCACTTCCTCCTAAAGCCAGTGCAAAGGACAGATAAAATCCTAATTAATTAACAGAGACACTAAGCTGAAATGAGCCAGTGCACCATTCTGAGCCAGTGCACCATTTTCTCATCTGTTCATTTAGACCAATACAAAAACAGTGACTTCTCAGCTGCAAAAGCTGTTTGAAGAGATGAAGACAGCGATAATTGAGAAAGAGAAGACAATCCTGGATGACATTCAATCCAATGAGAAAAAACAACTGGCAGATATTACCAAAGTGAAGCAGGAAATAGAACAGAAGAGAGATGAGACTGCGCAGCATCTTCAGTCTTTGCAGAAGATGAGAGAGCAACCAGATAGTTTCCTCTTTGTCAAAGTAAGCAGTGGTATCCTGCCTTTCTTCGTGAATATGCCTGTTTCTCAGCCAGGTGCCTTGTCTGGAAATCACACTAACGATTTTTTTTTCTTTCTTTTGGCAATCCTATTTGCAGGAATTTAAACAGGCCAAGGACAGGTATGTTCCACCTGAAAACACTTGCTTTCTTCTTTGCAAAAGTATGGTGTTGATAACTTGAATCAAACCCCACTGCCCGTGTCCCTCTGTCCTGGCACCCTGCACTGCAAAGCTGCTCCCTGCTCCAGCTGAGCCAGAGGGCACCGCGTCCACACAATTAATGCGAATGGAGAGGTATCTGTCTGCCGTTCCAGTGGTCCGTTTCAGTTTTCTTGGCAGCTACAAGGCTGCTGGGTTCTGATGAAAACCACTGGCTTGTATTACCAGAATAACATTTTCATCACAGATGAAGCCCATAGGGTTCAGTTCACAGCAACACTCCTGGGTGTGTATTGGTGACACTCCTGCACCTAAGTCCCAGGAAACAGCCCTCACTGCAAAGGTAACTGGCTCATTCCCCACTCAGTTTTGCTTTTGCTCCTGGGCAAGCTTAATAGCAAGACATATTTATTATCCCATCCCTTGAAAGTGATATATTTAATTTGTAACTTATCACTTCCTAATTGATGCCTGGGTGTCAGGCTGTAATTCAGTGGTACAAAACCGCAACAACAGTTAAGTTACAGATCCACAAGAGATTTTGCTGCAGCAGTGAAGTGCCAAGGTGCATGAAGAGCCAGCTCAAATACCTAGCTGGATTTGAAGATGTCATCTTTATAACTTGTACAAATTAAAGCTGAGTTTGAACTTGGATTGTAAGGATAACTTTGAATCACCGTGTACCTAGAGGCTGTGCTGGCAGCAGCACAATCCATTACTCACAGCTGTGCCACAAGTCAAAATCTAGCCTGTGGGATCAAAGTCATTTTCCAGAAGCCTGGACACCATTTAACATGTTTGGCATTTTCCTTCTATCATGACGGCGGTGGTGCTAGAACAGTAAGAGCCTGCCTGCAGCAGGTCAGAGCACTGCTGGCACAAGGTTATTAGCAAAATGCCTACCCCTTTCTCATTTCCAGCATTTGAAAATTCCTGTTCAGGTTTGGAAAGCAAAAGTCATTGCCAAATATGCAAATATAACAATTGCAACTCACTTAACCTTATCAGAGACCTGCTTACTTCATGCTTCATGTTGCCAAAGCACCCTTCTCTTTGTAGAGTCCTTTCTAACAAAGGAGTTTGTTAACTTTTAATGCTAAATGTTTTTCCTTGGTGAAATGACTGATTGTGCCCTAGGATTGTAAGTAAGAATTTCAGCACCAGCACGATGGGCATGATGCTGGTGCAGCTGGACGAGGCCACGATTAACTGCTATCAACGCTTAACTTGGGACTTCATGAGAGAGCTGGACTGGATGCTGCAAACCCTGCAGGGTGAGTGATCTGACCCCAAGAGGAAAGCAACAAGTGATGGGTGGCTGATGGGCACTGAATGGTGGCATGTGAGTGCTCTTGAGGGGGCTGACAAGGATTCCAATGGGATCTTGGGACTGTTGAAGAGGGGAGGGCAAAGAGGACAGAAAAACTTGTTTCTGGGGATAACAAGGAAGAGGTCCACTCCTAACTACCGTAAGGCCAGCTCCTTTTCATTTATCCACTCCTATCCCCATCTAGTCTGTCCCCAGCCATGAGATCTGAATGCACTGGCATTGCTTGCTTTGTAAAACACTCTTCTTATCTTTCTTAGGTAAACTCGCCAAACAAATTTGGTGGAACAGGTAAATCCTTTGCTTTACTTACAAAACTGTTCCCTGCTAATTTTTCCAGCAGTTATTCATTTAAGGACTGTGTGGCCTGTGCTCCTCTGCATCAGTGTCAAGAAGAGCAGTCTAGAAGGCTGTCTCTCATCTCAAAAGGGGGAGTCTCTTCATTATTAGCAATATGTGATTTGTGTTTTACAAGGCACTAACATTCAACCTTGTTTCTTTACAGTGAAGCTTCAGACACTGGTAACTCTGCAAAGTGTTAAGTGTTCAAAAAATACTAGTTATTCCTCAGACTCTGGCCTGGGGCTGAGTCTTGCAGAGAAAATGTCTCACCTAAATATGTGAATGGCATTTTGTTGCATGCCTCTCCTCTCCTTGCCAGGGGTGAGGCCAGCAGGCGAGCAGCCTCAGAAACACTTCCCAAAATCTGAAGTGGGCAGAAATCTCTGGGAACTCACCAGAGAAATCATTTCTCTCGAGCCTGAGGGAGAGACTGGGTTTGCCTCAGCACTCAGGAAAAGCCTGAGCCTTCCCAAGGGAAGGACTCTGGAGGGGTTCCCACCAACTGAGCAGGAGCTGGAGCAAACCCAGTGCCTGAAAGGATCCCCAGACAATTCCAAATGCTGCAGGAGATGCTAAATCTGTAAACAGCATTTCTCCTCAGACAGTGCTAGCTCAGTGCTCAAACAGATTTCTGCTGCATACAGTGGTGCATCTTTTCTACAAGCTTGTTTGAAGAAATGTTATTTAGAAGTTATTTGAAAGATTTCTTTATATGTATTTTATTTGCTGCAACTAACCCCACCTTGTTTGGCTTTTTTCCCCAGTAACCAAATTAGCTTATAAAATACAAAGCAGACAAGCGGCACAAAGAGCTGGTAAGCGATTAAATGGAGTTTTAGTTACGTAGCACAGCTTAACCATACAGTTGTTTTCATTTAGAATTATGGAATTGATTAGATTGGAAAAAATCCCTTTAAGATCAAGTCCAGCTGCTAACCCCGCCCTGCCAAGCCCACCACTAAACCATGTCCCCAAGCATCACATCTAGACATCTGTTAAACAGCTCCAGGGATGGTGACTGCACCACTTCCCTGGGCAGCCTGAGCCAGTGCCTGATAACCCTTTTGCTGAAGAAATATTTCCTAATATCCAGTCTAAACCTCCCCTGGCACAACTTGAGGCCATGTCCTCTTTTCCTGTCTCTTGGTAACTGGGAGAAGAGAGGGACCTTGATACATCCTCCTTTCAAGCAGTTGTAGAGGGCAGTAAGGTTCCCCCTGAGCCTCCTTTTCTCCAGACTAAACAACCCCACTTCCCGTAGCTGCTCCTCATAAGACTTGTGCTTTAGACCCTTCACCACTAAACATAATGCCAGCCTCAAACCTAGAGGTATATTTTTAAATCAGTGTACGTGGCCGTTTATTTGTCTTGCGAGCTCAATCATCTACAGACATATTAATGTCTGTGTTCTATACAGAACCAGACAGCTACTTAAAACAGGGGAGGGAGAAGAAATATCTTTCTGAGGAAATGCAATGCTGTACTTGAAAGCAACTTATCAAATATGTTATTAACATAGCAATAAAATACTACTTTATTAGTACAGTAAGTGAAGCTTTTCAATCTTGTGTATTCCTGCAGCACAAATGGCACTGCCAAGCCCACTATACTTCGGAAGGCAGACCACAGGATCAGAGCCTCACAGGCCTGCTGGGAATGAATGGAACTTCTGGATATCATCTAGTCCAACCCCCCTGTACAACACAGGGGTACTGAGAGCAAGTTACACAGGATTGTGTCCAGGTGCATCCGAGGAGGAGACATTCCACGACCCGTACCAGTGACCTTCCCTCCTCAACATGAACTACATGGATTGTCCCAATTTATCCTGAAGTAAGAGAGATGGAAAGAAAAAGTTAAATATTGTCAAAATGTCCTCTGACCATGGGGATCTGCCAAGTGTCTTGACCTCCCCTGCATGCCTGCTTTGAAAGCAATTCTGTAGCATATGCAGATTGAGAAAAGAAGTGCTAAGAATTAACACGAACATAAGAAAATCTCCACCTGCTGCTGGCTTCCAAACTGTGAACTATATAATCTCATAGTACTAATGATACTTGTGTACTATTAATGATGTCTATTACTACTATTATTACTACTATTAATACTGTCATTATGTGGTTAGATAACCAAAGAAATGGCTAAAGATACCAATAAGCAAGGCTGGCTGATTTTTATACTGTCCCTAGAAATTAATTGTTGAGAGCACTGTTTGCAGATGGCTGCAGTAGAAAACTGTTCAGGACCATGCTGCCAATTTAACACAAAGGATCTTTGTGGCAAGTAATTACTTATCTTTGTATGAGTCAGCATCCAAGCCACATTTTAACACTTCTACAGAGCGCACAAAGAGCCACGCAAAATACCACAGTCACTAGTGTATGAAGGTGCTTTGCTGGCCACATCTCCATGTGTACAGATGTTATTTTTTAATCAAGCACATGCTGTGTGTTCCAGATGTAGCCCTTATTTCACATACCAGCTCCACAGAAGGATTTCAGGGACGCTGCCAGGCAGGTAGGCTCACTCCTTGTTGCTGTAGGCTGCTCTGTTTCTAGCTGTGGTTCAGATCCAATATATAGGTTCACAACCTGGGTGTTTTTTCTCCAAATGACAAAAATATTCTACTGCAAACCAGGGTTGCCAACATAAGCATTTTTAAGAAATAAAGGCTAAAGTTCGGGGTACTTCCATGTAAGTTAGGATTCATGGTTGTAACTCTAATTCTGTCACTTGTGATAATCTACATATACCTAACTGCAGAGATTAAAAGCAATAAACTCAGCAAAATCCATCTCAGATTTAGAGTAACACCTCCCTTCATGGTTTAAATGGCCTCACCAAGCTGTAATGGATCCGCAGCCCTTGCTCTGCCGCACACATCAATAGTCAGTGTAACAGAAAGCATGTGGCCAAATTTGGGGAGCTCAGCAATAGCTCAAGGTGACTTTGCAAGTATTCCCTACTGCTCAAAGCCAGTGAGACATGAAGGACAGCTGCTCTCACTCAGACAAGGCAGAAAGAATGAGCCTGTCCTTTGGCACTTTTATGACCTGGGCTCCTCTCTGGCTGCAAGGTAGTTATTTCATTCTGGGTGAAAGAGCCATGACCAGGCAATGCAGTTCAGTGCTGCTGCTGCAGGCAGCAAGTTACTGCACTGCTGCAAATCACTATGGAGAGTCAGAGATTTACTCAAGGATGGTATTTTAAGTCACACTCCCATCCTACACTGAGGACACTTGGGAAATGTCAGCACTTCTGTTGCTCTTTCTAAAACATCGGTTTAGCATTTCCTCAATGAAACCTGCATTACAAACATATCCCTGTGCCTCCAGCTACAGACTGCTGTGGGTGCACTGTAACACCACTCTTGCCTTCACTAGATGAGGGACAGGGTGGCTGGCAGCAGGGTGCTGATTCCTGTGCTCCCAGGCAGCTGTGCTCACCAGCGTGTTCCTAGATGTACGGCTACCCCCTTGCCTGCAAGAGGTGTTCACTTTTTAACACCATTTCTGACGGTCTTTGAGAGGCAATGATGATACTTTCTTTCCCCAGGGAGGATGAGGTACTGATTTCACCTTTCCTCCAATACTATCAGCCATCAGCTGCCAGAATCTCTAAGCCCCTGGTAGAAAAGTCTGTGACCGGTTTAGAGGAAGGTTCTCCCAGAAACCTTCGCCATGGATGAACATCCAGTTCTCACAAATGGAGTTACATTCCCAAGAGCCTCTTCAGAAGGGCTGGGAGCAGTCGAGAAGGGAGTATGTCTGCAGCAGGCTGGGTCAGGCTGTTTGTGCCCTCAGAAGAGCTCTGCAGCCCTCCTAGACAGTTGTAATGCTGCCTTTGAAGCGTCAATCACACATAACAGTATTGTGCTAAAGCTGAAGTACTTAGCATAACTAAACCCCGGGACCAATGGGACTTACTGGCCAAAGCAAAGACAATAACTGGATGGCTGGAACTTGCCTAGCATCTAATTTGGAGGGAAAAGTGCAGGTAGCTCTTCACTGCTAGGCTTATCAGACTCAGATTTGGGGCTGATGTAAATACTTGCCCAAACGTAGTAAAAGAAGGTGGTTATTGAGGCAAAATTGATGTGATTGAGGAGATAAGGACTTTATAATCGCTGCTAGAGGGCAAAAGCAAAACGTTTCATTTCAAGTAGATTGGAAAAAATACATTTTTTTTAATACTGCTGCAGGCTCAAAAAGCTTTTGGATGAAAGTTAGTATCTAGGAAGGTGGATTTTCTGAGTTAGGTACTGAGCTGATGGTGCAGTTTATCTTCCCCATACATTTGCCTGCTATAGTATTAGCAAAGATAGACTCCTCTGAATTTGAGACATCATTTGAGTGATGAAGCAGAGCTGGAAGCCTGGGAAGGAATGAGAAGAGCCATTGCAGAGGGGTTTTATTGATGGAGCAGAGGGTGATGATAACACTGTCGTGCAGCCCCTAGAGCTTTCTGCTGGAGCACCAGGGCGCAGTGGGGCTGTACAAGAGCCGCTGGGTAAGAGGCGATGCGGGAGGGCTTCCCTAGCTGGGAGGAGCCGGGATACACAGGAGTATGTGCTCAGGGGGACAAAACGGAGCGTTTTCCACAATTATTTTGTATTCTGAGGAACTGCCCTCTGCAGATTTGCTGTTCTAAAGGTGACAGGGCAATGTGAAGAATGGAGCAGCAGTATGACAGGCTGACTGAGCGGGACGGGCAGATGACACGTGTCTTTGTGTGTCAGCAAGCCCCAGCTCGCCATTACTTGGCAGGAGATTCTGGCACATGAGGAGCCCCAGAGGCACACTTCTCCGAGGCCAAAGGTCCCCTAAATGCAGAAATACATTAACCACAGAGCTTAACGTACATCAAGAAGTTGGAAGTTAAATGACAGAGTTATCTTAAATATTTACTTGTATTTTTTCCCCCACTTTTTAAAAAATCAGCATACAGTTAAAAGAAAAAAATAATAGCAGCGAAAGAAAAAAAAAATAATAGCAGTGATTCTGAAAAATTAGTGCTTGGGAGTTTTTTTAATATCATGTTATTTGTGCTCTAAGAAGATACTATTTCCTTTTTTCTTCCATGAAGACATGAGGTATTTTATGATCCAGGCTGTTCCACAGCCAGTGCCACTAGAACAATGAAAATGCTGTGACTCTTGTTGCTTGGTTTTGAGGGGTTTTATCAGGTTTGTGCAGGGTCCTTACACAGAAGGCTCTTCTTAATGCTTTCGACAGAGATCTCACTCCTCACAAGGATTCACTCTGGTAGTCTTTCAGTCACCATGCACTTAAAACTCTATTAAAACTCGTGTGGAAGTCCCTAAGAGGACTGGGAAGTCAGAGCCACTGGTGCTGGGTAACCAGGGGAGAGGGAGTGAGCTCTTTTACTTCCTTTGCGATTTGCCTGTGCTACTTACCATGACATCTGGTGAAAGCCCTGTGGAGGCGGTACGTGTTTGCTTACAACTGGAAATATTACGTATTTCTACAGCAAGATTAATAGCACTTATCTGACACCGAAAGAACGAGCAGGAATTCTGCAGGCTTGAAGATGGTCTGGCCTTCTCTGTCCATGTATTAATGGGCTTTTTGGCAGCTCAGGGTTCCACCTGAAATGCAAATATTAGGCAATATTCCATTTCAGAGAATGTCTGCTTTGCCGTGCAAGTGCCGAAGGACCGGCAGGAGAGGCTGGGCAGGGCCCCTCTGCCCTTGAACCTCCAGCGCAGAGATAAAAGGAGAGCACTGAACAAAAACCTGGTGTTTTCAATACCAGCATTGTCCAAGTTCCTCTGCCCTTCCCAGTTGGAAGTACTCCCAGACAGATCCAGCCACCGGAGCAGCTAACACAAAGGGACTTTAAAAGACTCTTTTCAAATGACTACTAGTGGTTCCGCAACGGGAAATTAGACCATTTTCTCAGAAATTGTTATGGTTTCCCTATCTGTATCAGTTTAAGGTCATTCACCCCCACTTACCACCGCATACCTCATCTTTCAACCTAGAAGAGTGCGAACAACCTAACGAACCGAACCACGGGCGCTTCACTGGAGCCCCTCGGGTTTCTCATCCCAGGCGGTTGGTCTGTGCGGTAGGGAGCGGGGGCAGTGAGTCACCCCCAGCGCCAGCCTTCCCCGGCCCGCTCCAATTCAGAACACACTTGGTACTAATTACACGATAAAAGCGACGCTGGGGAGCGGTGTCGGGGGTTGGGCCTTGCCCGCTGTGCTGGGCCTGCTGCGGGCCTCCCGCGGCCTCCGGGCCCTGCCCGGCTAGCGAGGGGCGCGGCGGGGCCGGCTCGGCCCTTCCCGCTCCCTCCCGGGGAGGAGGGCGAGGGGCAGGGCTGGGGCGGCGCTGCCGAGGAGCCGGCAGCCGCTGCGGCCGGTCGCTGTCCGGGGAGTCCCGCCCGAGCTCTGCCCGGAGCCGCCGCGGCCCGCAGTGAGTGGGCGCTGTGAAGCGAGGGCGGGCAGGGGCGCGGGTGGCGGGGGCATGGCGGCGGGGAGGGGGGGCTCGGTTCCCCGAGGTGGGGGTTCCGCTGGGACCCCGCTTTAACGGGGCTCGGAAGAGGGAAGTGGCGGTGAAAGCCGGGGCCGGGAGGGGAGGTCTCGCCGCTGCGTGCGGAGGAAGTGATGTTGAGGCCGAGAGGATGGGAGCGAGCGCTGTGCCAGCGCTCCCCTCTCGCTGCCCTGCAGGCTCCGACGTTGGCTTCCGAAGCGGTACACGGGCTCTCGGGCAGGGCGGCCCCCAGACAGAACAGTTCCCGGGGGATCAGACGCGCGTGGGTTCCCTGTTGCCGATTTCAGTGTTTACACCCCCGTGTTTAAGCGCTCTTTCCCCCCGTGCGAGCGCTGTGCGTGGCTGCGCCCGACGGCTCTCCCGCATAGCCCTGCGCCGCGCCAGCGCTGCTCCCCTCCCGCTGCCAGCGTGGCGTGGTGAGGACCGGCAGCCGCTGCCCCGGGAGGCTCCGTGGGGCAGCCCGAACAAAGCCTCGCAGTGTTCTGCCCTGGGTAGCTAACGGTAAGGGCGGGAGGAGTGGCCTGGCTTGGAAACGGCTTGCTGAAAATAAGACTCAGCATACGGCAGAGTGGGTTTGGCTGGGAGCCGCTGGCGTGGTGCGAGGCGGCAGCCGGTGTCTCACAGAGAGATACCTGGGGCAGGACGTGGTGTCCGTCACACTCCGTGCGCCGCCGCTTTCAGGGAGGTGAGGGGACTTAACCTGGACGGGCTCTGGCGTCCACAGGGCCTTCCCGAAGAGGCTGGTGGCGGTGTGAGGCTGGTGAGTGGCTTTGCTGCTGCTGAGGAGAGCTGAGCTTGAAGTAGGAGATTGGATGTTTCACACAAACAAAGTTTTATTGCTTGGCTTTGCAGGTTTCCCCTCTTGAGTTAACGATGGGGATTAGTGTGCCGGCAGTAGGGTAGCTCTGTGCCCAGTGTGTTGCTTAAATGTGGTGAGTGTGGTCTGTGTTCTATGGTTCTTGGTGTTCCTGCGATTTCAAGTCTCTTGTTGAGGTACGTGTTTGTAGCTTGGATGTTTTGTTGGAGGATGTTAAGGGTTTTGTCATAAACCTGAGCTTTCTTCCAGGGTACATCAGTGTTATTCCAGTGCCTATCCCAGTGTTCTCGTGGCAGTATTGAATTTCCTTGTCGCTCCACAGCGATTATTTGGAAAAGGCTGTTGTCCAGCAGGAGTAACAGCAGAGGTTTAGTTTCCAGAGCGTTGTGATACGCTTTCCTTTTGTACTCATAGGGTGAGATTTCCCGAGGACCCAGAGGTAGTAGTCCTTATGTGGAACTTGGATTTCTGATTCACCTGCTTCTCCTTTACATCTCTTCCAAAATTATTCATGTCTCTCTAGATTACGTGCTTACTGATTAGTTTTTAAGTGCATGCTTAAAAGTACATGGAGCTTCCTGTGTCTGGCAAGAGGGTGGGGGTCCCATACAGAGAGGATTCATGCACATGAAATGTGGAAAAGTAATCTGGCAAACTGAGATCAGTGTTATGGAAAGAACACTCTTGATTTAGTTTCTACTCTTAAATGCGCATGTCTTAAGTTTAAGCTCATAATGTGTTATTTCAGCCTGTGAGTGAGATTCACAATCTGTTGTTTTCTTGCTGTCGAGGTGACTGTGAGCTGAGATGGAGAAAAGAAGTCTGAGCCAGCAAGGCCCTTTGCTCCAGGTAGTGTTTTCCCAAAGGCAGATGCTAGCTTGCCTCTGGTGTGTCATGGTGTCAGTAAGAAAGGACCAGATGGGGTCCATAAGTAGTCAAAAGTCATCAGATACCAAGGATGCAGTATCTCACCATACCTGTATTTTATGGTAGTCACTTGATAAGAGAGAGGTACTGGAAATTTTCTTCAGGTCTGTGTTGTAGTTTTTACTTTATGTCTTAAATAAAGCTTTGTGGCAGTCGGACACCCCTGGAAGATCTTACTCAGGCCAAAAGGAGCTTATAAAAGTGCATTCTAGGCATACAAATTAGTTACGTATAAATACCATCTTTGAAAATGAAAAACAGAGTAGCTCCCTTTCCAACTTAAGTATACAGAATCTGCTTCAGTGTACTGAACCAAAGGGTGTTTGTTTGGAGTTTTTGGGCAAGAACAAAACCCAGTTTTACTCGGTAAGCTTGGGCTAAGCGGTTACAGAAGTAACTCAGAGCAACGCTCTCAGGATGAAACGGGTGTTGGAAATAGTGTCATTTCCCAGTGTCCCAACATGGCGAGAGGCAGTGCAATGAAAGGCCCTTTTCATGCCACAAAGAGAAAGTTGTCATGCAGGTCAAAGATCCAGTGTATGCTTGGAGTTTAGTAGCCAAGGAGAATGCTACTTAGAACATTTCTCTACTGTCTAGGCATGACTGAGGAAGAGCTGGGTATATGCAGATGTTTTACAGCACTGCCCAGAACTAAACTGGACTATCTGGGGTTTGTGGTGGTGTTCTCTGACATGATAAGAAAAAAAATCCTGTTTGAGTGAGCTGTCTACAAGTCCTGGGTGAGGGACAGGGGAGTCAGAATTTCCATTACTAAGATGTCAGAAAACAAACGCATTCAAGCAATTTGCTACTGTCCTGGGTTCAGCAGGCTTAAAACCACAACAGCTACACAAGTAGCCTGGGGTGAATTTTCCCCTCAGCTTTTACAGTATTGATTTGCTGAGCTTTGGGTGAAAAGCTTTTTGATTTGTAACTCTGTGCTTGTGAAATGAGTAAAACTGCTTGAGTAAAGACAACTACAGAATGTGCTTATGCAGAGTAGTGCAGACGTGCTTTCATTCACTAGGTTCACTTCATTTACCCTGTGTAGTATTTCCTTTTTCTTGTAAGTGCTATAAATAATCCCTGCAATTATATACAGGGGAGTGAGATTAGTAACGTAGAAGGTAGAGATGGGCTCTCTTCCATATGAGTTTCCTATGGGATCTTGGTATGTAATTTCTTGCACTGCATATTTCATAGAATAGGTGAGGTTGGAAAAGACCTTTAAGATCATCAGGTCCAGCCTTCACCTGAAGTTTCCTCTCAGATATTAATTCTTCATATGGCTCTTTGAGCCCACAATTATTCTAAAACATGTTAAAGATGCTGAATCAGAAGGCATTAGCCAAGGCACATTCATCATTTATAAGGTGTTTGTAGGTATGTGATCCAGTAATTCTGTACGTAAGGCTGCAAGATTACAGTTTGGAATATTGAAGAAAGCACGCAGGCAAAGCTAAAGCTTTCTTCTCTTACCTTCTGTTGTACTAGGTGGTTGACGTGTCTAACAAGAACAGATACAGAGGCATAAATGCATGGGAAAATTTAGCCCTAAAAATGTGTATTTTTTTTGAGTTCTGGGTAAACTTATCCTTGCATCCAGAGCTGTTGGCTCTCCAAGTTGTAAGGGTCAGGATGAAAGGAAGACCACAGATACCAGAAACAGGACTTGGGTTCAGACTATGGAATCCTCCACTTAGGTCTCACCTAACCCAGTAAAGCATTAAACCTTTATTTTTGGAGTGTGACTTTCCTTAAAGCAGCTCCTCTGCCCATGCTCAGAACAGCATCCACAAACAGGAATGTGCTCCGCAGCTGTTGTGCTTTTTCAGCTTTCTTGTTTGCAGACCACCCTGCAGACCCCATGCGTGTGGTTCAGATGAATTAGGCATGGGGTTGGAGATATGGGAGTATGGAACAGGGCAGGAGCTGGAGGAAAGCACTGATGCACTACCAGATGCGGAAAATGAGAGGTGGGCATTTAATCAAGTATCTTGCACAGAGCATGAGGCCTGGTAATGCTGTTCAGCCTGCCCTGTGCGTCGTACAGGATCTGATATCATACCAGGAAGGCATACAGCCTTTCTTACACAGAAAATCCATCCCTGGTGATGCCATTGTGTTATTCACGGTTTTGGAGCCAGGGAGGTCTCTGCAGAGCACAGCTCCTTTTCAGTGCAGTCCAGCAGCAGGCTAGCCAAGTGAGCTGTGTTTGGTTATTTGTAAGGGTGCAGGAACTTGCCCATCAGTCACTTGCTGTCTCTGTATCTGAAGTGAATAAAAACGCTGTTTGGGAGTCCCAGTCTGCGGCAGCAGATAAAATGCCTCTGGTATCTTCTGTTGCTTGTCTGTCAGCATCAACCCTGTCTGTTGACTTTGGATAGCTGTCTGCACACTGTGACCTGGTAGCTCTAGTGAGAAGTATGTGATAATGTAAGGTGGAAGAGTTGGTTTACTTGGGTTGAATTGCTTAATATTTAGAAGGCTGTTCTAGAAACCTCTGAATATTTTTATCTGGAAAGAGAAGCCAGTTTAAATGATAAGTATTGCAGCTGCTTCTGCTCTGGTGTGCATTCCTTTGATATGGTTAGGATCATTTGCTTAGGTTGTTTCAAGACAGTAAGAACTTGAGTTGATATTGCCTTTCTAGCCAAAAGAGCTGTAGGTAGTTAATCTTTGTTTGAGCTAGCAGGCTACTGGAGGCATGGCTGTGTGTAAACCATCATGTAGGGCTGATGCAGGGCACTTTGGATATGACAGCATCAGGCCTGGAAAGAGAGAATGAAAATGGTACCGTCCAGCCCGCTAAACTGAGGTCTAAGAGTAGACATTTCCTCTCTGCATAGCTGTAGGATCAGTGCCTTGTAATGGGCTGACTGCAGGAGAAACTGGCAGATAAGTGTCATGCTTAATTAAACTCACTTCTCTCACTTCTCCTCTCATGCTTTTGTGAGTCTTGCCGTGAAATGATAGTAGCAGTGAATGTACTATAGCTACTTGTGAAATGGTGATTAAGTGAACCAGTTTTAAGCTGTGGCATCCTCAGCACTGCTAGCTCCAGTACTGATTTGGTAATTAAGTGGTAAACATTGCTTAGAACATTAATTTGGCTGATGTTTGCACTGCACAAAGAAGGTGTAGTCAGCACAGAAGGGATATGTTGTTTATTAGCACTCCACTACTGCCAGGCAGTATTGGAAAGGGAAGCCTGGGAGTTAGACTTCTCAGGGTTCTGCTGCTGTCTCTGACCTTGACCTCCACTGTAGCGCCAGGTGAATGGGTTTCTGGCTGAGTTTTACTGACTTCAACATACAAGTAGTAGCAGGTATTGTGGCCGAAAGAGAGTTTTCTGGATGATTCTGGAAGCTGTCTGGAAGCTGGGAGTGCTGCCTGAATGCTGGCAATCACTGTTGGCATCATCAAGTTTCGTTAGGGCTTGTTTTGTTAAGACTTTGCTCTTTCACAATGAGGCAATGTTTTGAGTATTAAACGTGCTTTGATATAATCACAAGGTGATTATATCAAATACTAGAGCATTAATATGATTTCCACTTATATTTGTTGGTTTGTTCAGATGTAATTTACTTGAAAGCCAGCTTTTAAGTAGTGTGAAGAGCATTCTTTGCAATGGTGTTGGCTGAAATAAAGCAACTGTGTAAAGACTGCATCTTCTTGGATAACAAATCTTTACAATATTTGACAGGTGCAATCACTGCATTTTAAAATACATATAAATGAGATTCAGACCAAGCTGTGCAGTGCTAGAAATATACTAGTTGTAGTTAATTTTCAGCAACTGAATTGAAGTAACTTTTGGACTATAATGAACCCCGTATCTTGTCTTTGTGTAGAACAGGTTGCAGGTACTGATTTTATCAAGGAAGCCTCCCAGAGAGATGGTGCTGATGCATTCTTTTCCATTTCACAACACTGCCAGCTTATTCTATGGGATATCAGCTTCCCTCCTAGGGAAGGTGATTTCTTGCTTAACGGGGATATAATGGGGAGGCTCTTCGCAAGTTTGCTTGCAAATTGCTTTCTCTGTGCTGAACTAAGACTTGTAGCCCACTCTTTTCATAAATACTGTATTCACTCTATTAAAGAGTCTCATGTAGCACATTCATTTATGGTTTAATGAAAACGATCCTTCTTTGTGTTTTTAGGGAGTCCTTGAGATGACAGCAATGGCAGAATTCAACAGCATCCATTCAGTGACTGAAATGCCAGAAGGAGACAATCCTAAAAGCGGTTTCCATCATAGAATGTTCTTGGAACCCCAGGAGAAGAAGAAGAGCATGAAGGCTCTGGTGGTTAAGCAAGCAAAGAAATCTTGCAGCTGCACTCCAGCCAAAGTTAAAGACTTTGTTTTAAGTTTCTTTCCTGTCTTGCAGTGGCTTCCTAAATACAAACTGAGAGAGTACCTACTGGGAGACATAATGTCTGGTGTGATTGTGGGGATCTTACTAGTCCCACAGTCAATTGCTTATTCTCTCTTGGCTGGGCAGGAGCCTATTTATGGCCTTTATACATCCTTTTTTGCTGGCATTATTTATTTCATATTTGGAACCTCCCACCACATCTCAGTTGGCATCTTCGGTGTGATTTGCCTGATGGTGGGACAAGTGGTGGATCGTGAGATACAGAGAGCTGGCTATGATACAGAGCCAGCTGCGCTGAGTGGCCTCACAGCTACAGCAGCATATGCAAACATCACCAGTTCTCCTGTGAATCGGACATCACAGGAGCTGCTCTGTGATAAAAGCTGCTATGCAATTACAGTCGGAGCCACTATGACCTTCATAGCTGGAGTTTATCAGGTAAGAGGAGGTGGACAAACAGGTATTCTGTGGAAATAGTTTTAATTCTTTAGGTCATTGCCACATGAACAGACTGCTGGGCTTGCATGTTTCCTTAATCTGCATCGCAGGGGAGTGGACACAAGGAGCAATGGAGATCTACAGTTACTGTTGTGCAAGGAACTCCTCTGTCCTCTCCTTTTTTAACAGCATTTTGTACTTGCGTTGCTACTTTGTTGGGGACTGCAAGGACCTGCACATAACTATGTACTGCTCTCACCTAGTAACTCACCACCTCCCTCACGGTGACTTGAAGCTATTTTTTTTTCTCTGGCTGATAGCATAAACCTCCATTTCATTGGGCCCAGATGTGGTGTGTCAGCTTCTCATGCCAGACTCCGATTATTTGCCTTTTATCAAAAAATAATCTGGACAGTAAAAGATTTTCCTGGACAGTAAGGTTTCTCCAGTTGATTTTTATTTGTCTTTGTGTCTGTAAAACTTTGCTCTTTGTCTGTTCAAAGCAAAACGATACTGAATATACAACGTGAAAAGGATACTATTGAGATGATAAAATATATTTGAAATAGAACTTTTAATTATTACCTTATTAAAATGTTATTCAACAATATTTTACCATTCTGTCTCTATTTAGTCCTACAATTCACTGCATTTGTTCTTACAGTGCCCTCCAGGGTGATAGCTCATCAAACTGTATATAGGTGGGAAAGCAAACATACATGTGGCACTTGTTTTGGACACAGTCTGGGACTCTTTCTTGTGCTGCATGTTAGAGTTGAGTAATTTTGACAATATTCTGGGACTCCTGGGGTGCAGTGGATTTTGTGTTTCATCACTGTAGGATGGATACAGTTTTGGAGTTGTGCACTATGCGTAATATTCTTTGCAAGTACAAGTACAATTAAGTTTCTGTATATGAAGGAGTCAGATTACTTTACCCAAATGTTAGGCATATTCTATCTGCTGTCCTTTCAACTAGCATTAATAAAAATTATTGAAAAGGCACTTAAAAAAATTGTCTAATCTGCATCATGAGAGTTTGCAGCTCATTCTACCCATGTCAGATGCACCAAGCTTTATTCAGTGCAAAGGACAGCTGTTATGCCACAGTCTGTATTTTCACTGCAGGTTGTGAGCTCCAGTGTAAGTCAAAGACAACCAAAAAGATGTTGGATCTTTGCAGAGCTCACAAAGTTCAGAAGAACTTGAGAGAGAAATGGCAAAAGTAGTGGGAATTTCAGATGCTTCCCTCCCCACCCCAGGCTTGCTTTCTTACCTGCTAGGGTAACAAGAAGTTACAACCAAACTGATCAGCAAACAATAAACACAGGTTCAGGGTATGAAGACCCCCCCAAAAGCCTGCTCTGTGTTAGAAATGCATTTCATTGAGGAGCAGCTGAATGCTGGAGGCTGTTTTCTTCATGCTTAGATCATGCCTTGTGCTCCGGTATGAAGACCCCCCCAAAAGCCTGCTCTGTGTTAGAAATGCATTTCATTGAGGAGCAGCTGAATGCTGGAGGCTGTTTTCTTCATGCTTAGATCATGCCTTGTGCTCCAGGGCCATGCTCCAGAGTGGGTTCCAGAGCCCCACAGTGATGACATGTCCAAGATCTGCATCTTAATCTATTGTGTGTGGTTGATCCCTTCCAGGTGGCAATGGGTTTCTTTCAAGTGGGCTTTGTCTCAGTGTACCTCTCCGATTCATTGCTGAGTGGATTTGTCACGGGTGCCTCCTTCACCATCCTGACCTCACAAGCCAAGTATCTCCTGGGTCTAAACATTCCAAGGACCAGTGGCATCGGCTCCCTCGTAACCACATGGATAAACATCTTCAGAAACATACACAAAACCAACGTCTGTGATCTCATCACCAGCATCTTGTGCTTCCTTGTACTTATCCCAACCAAAGAGCTTAATGATCGTTTTAAATCCAAGCTCAAGGCTCCAATACCAGTTGAACTAGTCGTAATTGTGGCAGCTACTCTGGCATCTCACTTTGGGAAGCTGAGAGAGACTTATGGCTCAAGCGTTGCCGGACGCATCCCAACTGGGTTTCTGCCACCCCGTCCTCCAGACTGGAACCTGATTCCTAATGTGGCTTTGGATGCTATCCCCTTAGCTATTATTGGCTTTGCCATCACTGTCTCCCTCTCGGAGATGTTTGCCAAGAAGCATGGCTACTCTGTGAAGGCCAACCAGGAAATGTATGCCATTGGCTTCTGCAACATCATTCCCTCTTTCTTCCATTGTTTTATAACAAGTGCAGCTCTTGCGAAGACTCTTGTCAAAGAGTCCACAGGCTGTAGGACACAAATGTCTGGCATGGTGACTAGTTTGGTAATCCTATTAGTCCTCCTTGTGATTGCACCTTTGTTTTACTCCCTTCAGAAATGTGTCCTTGCTGTCATAACCATTGTAAACCTCAGAGGAGCCCTGCGGAAGTTCAGGGACCTGCCAAAGATGTGGCATTTGAGCAGAGTGGATACAGTGATCTGGCTAGTTACTATGGCAGCCTCAGCACTCATCAGTACTGAGATTGGTCTTCTGGTTGGTGTTTGCTTCTCTATGCTCTGTGTCATTTTCCGAACTCAGAGGCCTGAGGCACCACTGCTTGGTTGGGTGGCGGAGTCTGAGACATATGAATCCCTGTCTGCTTACAAGAACTTGCAAACCAAGCCAGGAATTGTGGTGTTCCGTTTCGAAGCACCCCTCTACTATATCAACAAAGAGTGCTTTAAATCCATCCTGTACAAGCAAACTGGGGTCAACCCAGTCTGGGTGAAAGCAGCAAAGAAAAAGGCAGCAAAGAGAATGCTGAGAGAGAAAGAGGTAGATTCTGGTGGCAACCAGACCAGCATCTCCATGGATTTTGTCTCTGAACCTCTGGGATTTCACACAATAGTGATTGACTGTTGTGCAGTACAGTTTCTGGACACGGCAGGAATACGCACGCTCAAAGAGGTCTGCAAGGACTACAGGGACATAGAAGTCCAGGTGCTTCTGGCCCAGTGCAATCCTTCAGTGAGGAGTTCCCTCATTCGAGGAGAATTCTTTAAAGAGGGGGAAGACCACCTTCTCTTCCACAGTGTGCACCAGGCTGTGGACTTTGCATTGGGCGCACAGCGGCACAGTGGGACTAGCATTTGTAAGAACTAGCTGTGGAAAGGCAGCAAGTTGGAACAAAGCTTGGGGAAGTAATGGTGGTGGGTCTGTGTATCTGTGCAATATATATGCACTCAGATAAAACAAAGCAGAGTGGTTGTTAACACACTGATTACTTTGCAGCCTGTTTTGATGCTTTAAATTTGCCTGCTGGGTATAGTGATTCATTAGGTGGTATTGAATGAAGGCAATTCCTAACTTGATTATGGTCAATCTGTGAATCTGAAAGAGTTTTCATATGGTTATTCATCTCATTTTTCTTCTCTCTAGAACTTACCATGTCTTGGTTCCCCTCTTAAGTTTTGATCATAAGCCTTGTAAGTCTTCATTGCAACCCTGTCTCTATGGATGGGATTTTGAAGTAGTCTGGGTACCCTGTCCAACTGAACAATGAGAGGCAACTCGTTTCTTGTCGCTCATTCTAACATTGCTTTTCCATATCACCACACCCTTACATTTTCTAAGGAATGACTGATGGGGACTGTTTGCTCTAGTCTGTGCTGTTGAGTGATTGATGGGTGATTTTGTAACATCCTGAATTTGGGACAGATAGATAAATAGAATCCAAATGTGCATGAAGAACATTCTTAATGCGTAGCTCCTAACAACCTGTCACCTCCAGAGGCTTTGCCAGTGTCTCCTGAAAGCCTGGTATGGCCAGGCAGAAAGCCATGGTTGTCTCATTTCTACACAGGCCTTTACATGCCATGAAAGCTTGCCCCTTCAGCTTCAACTTTTTAATGGTTTTTATTCAGAGGTGAATGTTTAGAAATCTGTTTCGTGCTTATGGTCAGGCATTTGTTTTCCTGAGATTTAAAAGCTCTTAGAATTGTGGGCATTAGATATTGAAAATGCTTAATTCTTGAGTTTCAATAGAAAACAGTCCCTTTTAGCCAGTTTTATATGCCAGGCAGACAGGATCACAGGCACCAAAATGAAAAAGGCCAAATAGATATCCAACATCTGTCTAATTTTGTCAGTGTTGAACAGATTTCATGTGTGAATGCAGGTTTTGTTGACCGTAGCTCCTTTACTCATACTCAGGCTTTGTGTAATGGGGATGGACAGGCCAAGAACTACAGCTGTTAGAAAAGGAGACAGAAGTTCTGTGCTGAACGTTAGTGTAAATAAACCTTTGTACTTTGGCTTTAATTGTGCAGAACAGTGAACAGTACCTGTTGTGCTAAAACACAAAGGCTGGTTAGAGAGGTTCTCTTTTCTTACACCAATAATACAACTATAAAAGCAGAATTGAGAGATTAACAGCTTAAACTGAGTTCCAGCTGTATGTAGCGCACTGTACATCCTTGGAAGATGGTGGTTTCTCCCAGGTTCGTCACAGCATTTTGAAAGTGAAAAGTTGCTCTATAAATATGGCATTTTCATCCTTAATCATTCAAGAATGATTCAGGGGTCAAAAAGGAATAAATGCCATCTGAATTATGAACTGTTTTCTAAATAGAAATGTATTTTGAGTTTAGTTTTTTTCCTCAGATAGGAGCAGTAACTATTCTTCCTATGGAAGTTGGTATGTCTGTGACATACCACTTCACACTAGGAGCTGGGACCTCAAGGATTAGATAGCAGGAAGATGAGTCCCGGGATCTGGCAGCCTCTATACGTTAACTGAAGTTAGTACAGTTTTGTAGGACGTCACAGCAGCGTATAGCAGGTGGTATAGGAGGTGGTGGGTGGCTGAAAAGGAGTACATGACTGAGATCTGTGCTCCATGTGGTTGAGAACTGGCAGTGTCAAGGAAACAAATCTCCCAAGTATCAGAGAGAAAATGCTAAAGATCCTGCAGTATTCAAAGCGCACAAATGCTGTCCTTTCTCAGCCTTAAGGCGTGTGTATACAAGGAGGAGAATCTCAAATAGCTACTGCTGAACTTTTTTCTTTTCTGCAGTAATCTCCCTCATGAACTTGTTTATTCTGGGCTAAGAATACTTTATGCGGTTTGGATAATTGTAATGACTGAATTGGTATTACCAGAGTGGATTAGCCTAAGCCATATAAAAGCAGCGAGTGGAGTTAACGCCTATGTGCGGAGTGAGTGCAGGATGGGAATTGTGTTTTAATTCCTCACCATACCTGTTTTCCATTGGGTTCCCTTTCAGAGCCGCTGGGTTGGTGTTGAGAGAGCTGGCACAACCACGGCAGCTCCTGCAGCCGGGTGCTAGCTTGGGGAGGGTTTGGCACCATGGCTGCTTTGCCACTGTGCTGGCTGGTGGCAGGGGAGCTGTGTAGACCTGTGCACATGTATTCAGTGGCAGTGCTGTGTGCTGGGGCAGTCCCTTTTCAGCACAGTTTGTTCACATTACCAGAAAGCATCTCTAGAGCTGTGAACAAAAGCCTCTGCCAGTTTTAGACACTGATTTTTTTCAACTAACGTTTTTCAAGAGAGCAGAACGGTGCCAGAGAGCAGAACATCTCCTCAAAGCCCTGATGAAAAATTGTAGCACGGCCAACAGCAAGCAGTGTATGCATGTTATTGCACGTTCCTGCCTACCTGCAGCTATGTATTCTGACCCCTTTGCCCCACAGGCATGGGCAGCTGAGAGGGAGAGGAGGAATGAGCAGCTGGCCAGGAGACTTCCTTTGAGGCAGGTCAGTCATGGGTGGGATAGAAGTCAAGTAGAAATGGCTCTGGCTGGTCCTTTACACTCGCAGTTCCTCTCTCCTGCACTCTTTTCATGCTGCCCAGGTGGAGATATTTTGATCTGTGACCATGCACAGATTTGTGTAGCCAAATTCTGAGAAAGAGAAAACCAGTAATTATTTATTGGAAGATGTTCTTTCAAATCCATTTCCACCTGTGTCAGGAAGGGAGGAATAGCACTGTTACTTCCAAGAAGTAAGCACTTTACACAGCTAGCAGGATGCATATTTGTAGCTCCTGGGTATCTGTTTGCATAAAAGCACAATAAAATAGCCATAAATTGATTTTCAAATAATTAATTTAGATTACAGCTGAAAGGTATACTGGAGTGATTTATTGTATTTGGCTTCAGTGCTGTTTCTGCAGCCATGACTGGCAACATAGCCTCCACATTCCATTTTAAGCAAAACACAAGAAGCTGTATTAAAATGGCTGGCTGCTTTTGCTGTTGCAACCAAAAGAACAATTTTTAATGTTCTTCAAGATAACGTCTAGAGGTCATAGTATTAATAAGACTGTATTAATAAATAGATCCCTGCTTAAAACGGAACAGAAATAGATGCCATTTTCCAGAGAGTTTGGTATAATAGAGAGTCCTTTGGAATTAACTGAAGATTAGAGTTTATCATGGCTGGAATTTCTTAGAACAGTGGGGTTTCTGCCAGTTTTCTTTTAGGCATAGAATAATTTTTAACAGAGACATGAAACTGATTTAAGTCTACTGGCAAGAAGCACATTTTGTTTGAGTATGTTTATGGACCCTTTAGAAGTAAGCCAATTTCAAGTTTAAGAATTAGGGGCCACTGATTAAAAACAGTTGCCCTCAAGAATTTGCTTTATAAAGGAATTTCGTGTATCTACACATACACATATATAGGTGTATGTATGCAAATATGTGGATACACATGCTTTTGCTGCTGTATTATGGATGCAGCAGCTATATATATCCAGTTATGCTTTTGTGGTACTCGGGTTCTGCCTTTTGCTGTTTTGAATGAACAGTGGAAAACATCCCTGGTGGTGTTCAAGGCCAGGTTGGATGAAGCCTTGGGTGGGATGGTTTAGTGTGAGGTGTCCCTGCCCATGGCAGGGGGGTTGGAACTGGATGATCTTGAGGTCCTTTCCAACCCTAACTATTCTATGATTCTATGATTCTATATACCAGATTTTATAAGGGGAAATCTGCCGCAGCCACTGCCTTCTACACCTTCTCTTATCCCTTCCTCAGTGTAATTTGTAATCTGTAGGAAGAGGGAATCTTGGAACGATTGTGTTTGGGTTTATGCATCTGTCAGCAATAGGAATGTTCATCCCTGGTGCAACCTTCAGAACCCTAGGCCAGAGTGGGAGATAGTGTAAATCAGTTAATCTCCATTCCCAAATATTCTAATCAGCAATTATCGGTCTAAATGAAGAATTAAGCGATCATTAGCGCATTCATTAATGACAACAACACAGCATTATGGAAATTAACACTCACAGTCCCAGCTATACTAAAGACTCCTGAGAAATGTCTTTATTAGTCTCCTGCTAAATGTCAGGCTCTATTTTTACGGTTATTGCTGCTTATAGATGGTGGGCTCAGTTCCTCCTCATGTGGCAGTTGCACTAATAAATGTTTCACTTGTGTGAACGTTTTGACATGAAAACAATTTTCAGTCCAATTCATAAAGCAGGAAGAGGTACTGCAGTGGGACACGTGGTGCTTAGTTTTGGATTTATAATGACACCACCAACCATAGTCCTGTGTGATTTAGTGATCCTGATTTCCTTGTAAGCCCTGGAAGCTCTGTCTGCACCTCCCAAATTCAGTGTGAGACCCACCTCCACCCTCTTGACACTACTTTCTGTGTTTTGCTGTAAGACTTTGCATATAATCAACAGTCAATAGAAGAATCATTGCCTTTGTGTATATTGCTATTGCATGTGACCTGCCAGATCTTTTGGTGAGGATAAAGTGTGTAAACCAACCCCAAGTGTGTAAAGAGAGAGTGTAAACCAACCCCAAACCCCCACCAGTTCCCCACATGCTGGGGATGGGAGAAAAGGGGCTGTGGGCAGGTGGCAGGGGAGCACCCCTGTTTCTTTCCCTCCATGAACACACTGGAGCCTCAGCCTGGTGTGGGGCTGTGTGAGTTGCTGCCCAGAAAGGATGGATAAGCTGGAGGTGTCTTTATTATGAGGCTCCGGTGTTATGCAGCTATGTGCCTTTGCAATGAGTGTAAGAAGAACACAGGACCTAGTTCCTGCTCAAGTGCTGCTGTGTGAGTCACTGTCCTGAACTACATATATAGGGTATATATGTCTCCACTTCCTTCTGAAAGAGATATAAAAGTCTGTTGCTGTTGCATCTGGAGCGCAGAGGTGAGGTACTGGGGACAGGGAAGCATCCTGCCTGCCACATCATGGTTTTGAGCTGGTCAATACCCAGCTGCCTCCCACAGCCTTGTGCTGAGGTCGGCTGTGAACTCTGCCTGTGCCAGGTCCTAGATCTAGATCTTACGTGGTGGGGTCCATTCTTTCTGTGGCCAAACCTCCCTTGAGAAGACCAGCAACACAGTATGCCTCCTTGGGTGCAATTCCCTGCACCTTTTCACCCAAGGCTCGCTGTTCCCCACCACGCTTTGGCTGCTTGCTATCATCTCCAGCACTGCTGGTGCAAAGAGCATTTAAGCAGCTAGAAGACATGTCACCCACGTCTCCACTCTGAAAACGGCACAGGAACACCCATGCTGGCCCTACAGCCTGGCACACTGGTCAGCACTGACCTTAACCTCCCAGCACAGTGAGGAGCATGGCTGGGCTGAAGGGAGCTGCAGGTCTGGAGGAGGATCATAGAAACTGGAACAAGAGAAAACCTTTGAGCTGAGGGTGAATCTCTTCAGGCAAATAGTTTGTTTTAGGGCATTATCTTATGTTGCTTGTTTTTTTCACATGCTACATGATTGAGGTGATTTACATTTTGTTGCTAATATGGTTAAGCTAATGAAGCTGTGACAGGCACCTGCTGCTCATGCTGTACAAGGTGCTTTGTATCTATGTAGCTTATTTGCTTTGCTGAGTCTTGATATAGGATACTGTTGTGAGACTTCAATATTGATGTAACTGTCCACACTAGAAGAGCTTTGCACTTCTACTTTGCTGGCATAGATAAAAGGAACTATATTGTTAGTGCAGACTTTGCGCTGTGAATGACCTTGTTAAGTCCCAAGAATGACTTGCACTTGGTTATCATGTTTGTAAGCCTTTGTAGGATCAGCTGCTCATGTGAAAAACTACCTGATCTTTTACTTTCAGTCAGATTCTACCTGAAGGAGAAATAATTCTGAGTCTTGCTTTTTCTTCTGAGATCATTACGATGCTAAAAGTGAGGTCTCTGGTTAAGTAAAATGGCAAATATTTATATTTATATACATTCATAGTATCATTAGTACCTTTCTGTTTTGTTTTCTATAGATTGTATATGCTAAGGCATAATGCTGTTCTCTAGTGGGCAAATACAGAAAGTATTCCAGCATTGGATGGAGAAACAAATCTTCACTGAGTAAATTTACTGCCAAAAATATGTATTTGAATTCCATCTCTCTCCAGCTTTGAAAGCACTTGGCTCTCAGTCTGGCTTCCAGATGATCTCAGGACTCCACAGGAAGATAGGAAGTGAAACATTTTGCTGGACTCGGGTGCAAGATTTTTATGTTTAATTTTTAACTTAAGGAAGTACGTTTTCTGTATGATTGAAATGCAGCTGAAACATGGTGAAGGAGCAGTAAAGCCTCATGTTTCCGGGAAAGCACATGATGTTCATGAGTTCATCAGCCTCATGCGTCCCTGACCATCATCTCTGGTGTCTTGCTATGCTCCAGGGTATGATTTTTTTAAATTGTTTTAAATTCAGAGTAATTTTAGACATTTGTGACATACTGTTTTTCAGAATAAACCAAATGGCGGATTTTGCCTGGAGTAGCTTTTTCAGGCTCGAGAACCATTTTAACCAAACAGGACCTCCGGAATGGGGTAGATCACACTGGTCGGCTGACCTAACCAGTTTACAAAATGGTTTATTTGAATAACGTGGAAAAGTTGTATAGTATGTATAAAGCATCACTTCTTACCGTGACTAATTTGTGCAGTAAAACCAAGGTGTAATGTTTCCCCCAGTGCAGTGGTGGAATCAGGGGTGCTGGGGGAGCATCAGCCCATGCTGGATGGCTGACACAGGCCTTGCCTTGTGCCCAGCATTGGGGAGATATGCTGCCATCAGCTCCTTGTTGGGTGCTGTGCTCACCGACCAAACGATTGTGATCTCAATTGTATTTTGTCCATCATCATCTTTTGTCCTGCAGTCAGCTATGGTGTCAGAATCAGCCATGGCATGTTGTTGACTCTCCTTTACACTGTTAGATCTCTTATCAGTTGTCATTTTTAAACGCTGATGTGCCTTACTGTCATTGTAGAAGATTTGTTAGCAAGAGTTTTCTATCAAATATGGTAAAATCTTTGGGATTTCTTAATCACCATTAAAAGACTGTATTTGTTTTTTCTGTTGTCAGATGTGTGTTTACTACCTTAGGAGATGCTGCAGCTATACATTTTAAAAAGAGAAGCCACACACATGTGAGCATTGAGTCCCCAGTCCCCCTTTCTCCTGACAGTTGTGCTCAATCCCTGCTGTAAGGTTCAGTGTATACACAGCTGTGTGCACTGTTCTCCTGCACTGTATGGTACACATATAATAGGCATGCATGGAAGTTTCCTGGCAAGGTAAACAGGGCATTGACTGATGATACGTGGCCAGCAGCAGGATTTCACCTTGTTCTGACTTCAGTTCTCTGTACAGCCAGGCTGCAGTTTGTCTCATAACAAGTGATAAGCAATGTGATGGCAGTACTGTGCTGTTTGCCGGTGAGCAGCACCCTCATGTGGACCAGGTCCATATTCTGAAGATGCAAGAAATGATGGATTTGCTCAGGTTTGGTGCTACTTGCACTTTACAATATGTGTACTTACAGCACGTGGTATTACAGATTTAGCCTTACAAAACAGCTGCAATGTATTTCAGTGTTGACATGACAGGTTATATGACTTGGTCAGGTCATGGCCAGTCAGAGTCAGCAGAAATTAGAGCAGCTCTAGGTGCAGTTCTGGGCAGTTACTGTGAGCATTATCATGTCCTTGAGTTCTGCATAAGATTTTCTTAATCCAGCACTGCTCAGCTCTTACCTCAGGATGCCTTTTACCTTAGGAAACCTCAGAGCACATGCTATTATTTTTGTGTTGGTGCCAACAGAGCCATAGGAGCACTCAATGATGGGGAATGCCAGCAGGAGCTTTCTGCTCTCTTGAAAAGCATAGGACAGCCGTTGCCTTCAGCTGAGTGACTGATAAATGCTGATACAGAGCTCAGGGGCAATCAGCAGCATCTTTACCTGTGCTCTTCAAGGCTCTATCTTATGTGTGAACAGCTGATTCCCACCAAACATATTCCTGCACTAGAGGAGACCCCCCCAGCCCTGTCTCCTGGGTCACTGCTTGGGAAATGTGCACCAGGGGTCCAGTCCATGCAGAGCCCTGCCAGTGCCTGGTAAGCAGCAGGCTAGAAACTTCCTGAGCACTTAGACCTTTGTCACTGCTTTTGCAGCACTTCTTCATGAAGCTTCCTTCACTTTCCCTTTACTCTCACCTTTTGACTCCCACCACACCCTGTGGCAGCCTGCCTCACTGCTTTGTTGTGTGGAAAAGCTTCTCCTTCAGTTTGAAATCTAACAGGAGATCCAGTCTTGTTGTATAGTAGGTAGTTGGAGATGTGCTGCAGTTTCTGGGCTTCTTACCCATCTGCAGGAGCGTTTTTCTATCCTGTGGCATTGAGATGTGTCCTCCATAGCTTGCCTGTCCACTGCCTTGGTGTGCGATGAGCTGGTGCATGCTGCTGGGAGAGCTCAGGAGCCAGCGCAGCTCTGCCTGACACAGAGCCTGCCATGCTACAGTGGGGCAAGTTGTGGTGCTGGCAGGTAGGGTGACCCTGTGAGCCAGCCAACAGCTACAGGGGGTAGCAGCATCCTGCTGACACGGCCTTGGTGCCATGGAGGGCTCGTGAGCAGCACACTTGGGTCAAGCCTGAACTGATGCCAAATGACCTGGGCTGCATGCCAATTCAGTATGAAATCGAGATGCGCCTTCCTGACTTTATTCCACTGCATTCATCTGTAATCTATTTAATCTGCTTACAGAGCCATTATAGCATTTTCAATTACCAACTTGATCATTTGGAAAAGGGTCATAAGCACTGGACATTCGTCATGCAGGGAAAACATGAAAACATCATGAAGTGCCGCAGAAGTTAGCCGGGAATTATTTTTACCCTCCTTATATAAATTGGGAATGCTCCTCAAATGCTTTTTGTGATGTGCTTGGAAATGCTTCTTTTTTCCATCTTCTAGGAGTGGGCATCAGTGCTGGAGGAAGGGCTTGTAGCAGGGTGTTAGCAGAGTGGACCACTGTGTGCTGTCCTCAGTGGCTGCACAGTTGATGGGTGTGTGACCTCTGCAGCCACATCCTTTTAAATCTGCTACCCCTGTGCTTAGCTGCTTTGCAAGGACATATGGTCCATCTCACAGCTTTCAAAATAGACTAAAAAACATGCCTTGCATGTCTGTCTGCATGGTTAATTGCTGGGAGCGAGCTGTAGCTTAAATAGATGCTCTTTATCATGTTTATTTGTAGGTTCCCTGGTCCCTCTCAAACTCCGGAGTGCTGTGACTGCATTACCATGTGCACTCACAGGGTGAGTGACATTTTTGGCTTCACAGTGTTTATGTCTGGAGAGAATTTTGTCTTTGCATTGCATGCTCCGCTGTGATCCCCGTGTGTTAGCATAAACTTCCCTGCAAAGTAGTGGGAGGCTGCAAAAGCTGTTCTATTTTCCGGGATGATCTGGTGTACTGCTTCCACATTCTCTGTTGTTATCTCTTGCAGAAACGTGAATAATTGCTTTCCAAGAAACCATCAGAGAGGTTCTGTTCAGCGTTTTTGCCTTCGGATGTTTTTGTGGCATTTTGCTCTATCTCAGCAGTGGGACCAATTCTGGGCTTGTCTCCTTTTCCTTGTATTTCCCTTAAAAAAGGAGATGATGGTTTGCAAATGTGTACGTATTGGCAATTCATTTCCAAGTGGAACTGATCCAGCAGCCATCTGAAAAGACTGCCAAGTCCTATATCTGAAGGGAAAGACAAGCAGCTCTCTTAGATACCTGGCACCATTACCTGGCTCGCTTGCCTTGTTTTTCTGTAAAACTGAGTGTGAGAAGTAACTGTGGAGCAGAGGGGTGCAGCCGTGTACTAAGCCAGGCTGGCCCATTTATGGAGCCAGGACATGTGTGCTGCTATTTGACAGGCTTCCAGAAGCCAAACAGTTGTCAGTGTATTTACAAGCCTTAAGGCAAATCAAAAATCCTTGTGCAATGCAGTTAGCTCTGTTCTAAAGGAAATGAGGGATGCCAGCTCATCCTGCTAAACAGAAGTGATGCATTGACACAGCGGTGAGACTTGATTTTGCCACACTTACCCACTGCAAAGTGCCTGGGTAACAATCTCAGACACAATTTCATGGGTTTTTTCTACTTCAGGATAGAAAACACAACAGCCCACTACTGCATTTTCCTTTTACCTGGAGCGTGGACTTGTGCTGCTCTCTTGCTAGCTGGCTGCAATGGCTGTTGCATAAATGGATGCTACATTCCTCACATACTATGCCATAAATGCAAACCTGGGATTTCACGCTTTCTGCTTGTCTTGAAAACAGAGGGTGCCATGTTACTAGCAGGCAACATCCTGCCTGCAGTTGCCTGGTTCAGGTTAATACTGTCTGCCCAACCCAGCCTTGCCCACAATGGAGCGAAACAGTTAACTGAGTTTATAGTGGTAATAAAGAACGACTCTTGAAGATGAGTTTGAAAACAAACAGTTTCAGCAGTTGGCTGTAGTGACCTTGCATTTGGAGCAGTGCAGCCTCACTTGGCTCAAGGTCACATGAAGTTCTGTTGTGGGTTTCTTTTTTAAGCTGTCCTATGCACATTTTCTAGATCAAAGGTGAAGTGTTTGCGGTTCCTGCCCTTGCCTCACCTCATGCAGTAGAAGTGGTTTCGGAGATGTACATTGTGCTCAGTGTCACTATGTTCTTACACCCCTTCTGCCAGGATGGAGAACATAAAATGACCCCAGAGCCACAGCCTGAACTTCCATCACAGAGAGGGCTGCGCAGAACCTGCCCTAGCATGAAGGTTTGCTGTTTTGCAGAGTTCAGTGCCGAGAACCTCTGCGGAACAGAAATGCACGGGGAAGCCAGCTGGGAAAAAGAGCTTGAGAATGTAATTGCAGTGAAAGTATGGAATATTTTAAAGTTGAGTGTATAAAAGCAACTGGGAATCTGTGCACAAGAAAGGGAATTAAAGTGTAGGGGAGGATGGCAGGAGAGGCACAGAGGCAGAAGGAATGGAAAAGAACTGCTCCCCAAACCTATTCCCTGGGGAGGTGGAAGAGCGTGGCTGTATGGCTCATCAAGCAATATCAGGTGGTAAAGCAAATCACGGTAAACAAAAGGGTTCCAGATTATGTGAGTGAAGGTGGCAGTAGGGAAGAAAAGCAGCAGCCGGCTGTGAAGGCGGAGTTGGGGGGGGGGGGGGTTAGCTAGCCTGGATCCTGTCACAAATGGAAAAAGTGCCCTGTCTCATTTTCATGGTGGACAGGTCAGAGATCCAGAACTGGAAATTAATGCTTCCCAAATAAGATCAAAACCCAGAGATGAATTGTGCTCAGATATGTGTCATCCCAGCAAACAAGCTGACTTAAAAGACCAGCCTGGCCAGCTCTTTGGTGACTGACTCACCAGTTCTTCAGTGACTGAATTTCAGGATGAAGGAACCATACAGAAAATAGAAATTTGGGTCATTTGTTGAGGAAGAAGGTGGAAAATCTAAATTGGTAAGTAGAGACTACATCAGGCAGGCCAAGACACAGAATGAGCAATATCTAGGAAGGGCTGTAAAGCATATGAAGGGATCATCTTTTAAAGACAGGAGGAATGACAAGGTTAAGGAAAGATACAGTCCATTACTGAAAGAAGGGGAGGGGAAAGGGGAGTTATCAACAGATGTACCTGAAAATATATGAGCTGTGGAGGACTGGCAGAGAATAAAGAATGCATATAAATAGCTAAGTACATTGAGCAGCTGTCTCCTCTACCATGTGCTCTCATTTCTTCCTGCTGCCAGAGAGCACCGATGTTTCTTATTTATTTACTTCTAATTACTGAGATACAGGCTTCCACTGATGAGATAAATGTAGCTCAGGATGCTCATCTTCCTCTTCTCTTCCCTCAGGGTGTCTCTCCAGCATCTAACTCAAAGCCTTATGAAAATGGCCCACAGCCATAGCTCATACCCATAGCCGTATCCTCCATAGCCCACACCATTTCCCTCAACGCTGTGGGATCTCAGCTCCCTCCCCAGGCCCAGAACACAGTCAGTGCCAGGAGCAGAGGAAGGGGCTGAGCTGCCCCACTGGCAGGTGTTACTCCTGCTCCATAGAGCAATGGCACAGCCAGCAAAATCGTAGGGACTAGGTTGATGGTAAAGAGATGGAAAGCAAAGGGTGAAGAATGAGGTGAGTGGGAGTGTGTGCTGAGAGGTCTGGTGCAGATTGTTTGCAGGGATCACAAGGGCAGAACAGTTACAGCAGGTATTTATGAGGCTGCTGTTTCAATGCAAGATGATGGAATATTACCTTTTTTCCCTACCACTGATGCAATTGATCACCTTTACCTACAAAAGAAATGCAAACCTGCACTTTACCGAATTGTGCTTACTTCTGCAAAGCAAAATCCTTCATTTGTGCTAAAAAAAATCCACTCTGGTCTCTAAAAGGCATGTGCAGAAGGTGGATTGTGCAGGTTTGACACATTGTGAGCTCTTTATCTACCTGGAAGTACCCTGTGTCATCATCACCCCTTTGCTGTCTGTGCAGAGCTGTCTGACAAAGCCACTGTGAAGCTGGTGCTGCTGGAAGTGGCCAGGCAGTGATACAGGCACATGGGGAGCAGGCAGGCAGCTATTGGGAAAGAAAAGTCATTCTGGAACAAGTTCTGCTTTTTGATTGGTTTGGAACAAAAGCTTGTCCAGAATAGATGAAAACCTGAGTGGGGAAGCCCGGCAGGACTTGGGCAACCATGCGCTCTCAGTTCAGGGAGGGGCAGAGCAATAGCACAGGCACGAAGATTTCTTTGCATCATTCTCCTTGTTTAGCAAACACATCTCCAGATACCAGCAGTACTGTTATCTGGCAGGAGCACTTCTCTAAACCCCTTCAACTATTCTTAATGGCCAGAACAAGTTTTCAGCAAAAATACTCTCCCAGAACAATGTTTGTTTTCAAAATACAGCTCTGTTTGGCTGGCTGCACCGTCTTCATCGGCTGGAGCAAGATAAAAGGGCCAATCGCTTGGCTGAGTAACTCAGATCTCTTCCCAAGGGAAGTGGCTCAGGGTCCAGAAGGAAGGCGAAGGGAACAGGTTTGCAGTCGTTAGCCTCATGCTTTATCTGTTCAGTGTGTGCTGCGAGGTGAGGAGACAGATCTGTCCACAGGGGAGAAGCTCCAGGTAGTGCGAAAACGCCCTGTGTGTCTCCGTGCAGCCAGAGGTAAGAGATTCGGGATGGGACTACTGATGTGAAACAAACCCGTGGGGCAGGAGAACAGGCTTTCTCATCATCCTAGTTCTGTGTCCGAACTGCAGCCACTCTGGATTTCCTCTTGGGAGAGCTCCTCTCTGTGTGCGTTGTTCATTTTTGACAAAAAGGTTTGTTTTGTTGTGCCTGCATTTTGACTGAAAATCTTGGAACAGCTCTGGGAAGTGCCTATGTTACTTAACCAGACTGAAGAGGTGGGATGCTTCCATTCTGCAGACAGGAGCCACTGTGATGGGCCTGTTTGGTGCAAGTCAGCAATGTGCTTTAATATTCTGAAGTGTTAAATGAAAAGTTATTTTGCACATTGCCTCCTTTATCCATGTGTTACATTCCCAAAGCATCACTTGGAATATCCCAACATTTTCGAAACAGATTTTGCTCAAGTGAATGTGTCATCAGGAAATGCAGAGCTCCTGAAGAAGTGTTAGGTTCAGTGAAATGATATTGTCTGATTTTAGCCCGTTTTGCTGGACTGTTTCAAAACAAGAGGTATGTTAGGAAGGAGCACAGGGGGCTCTGTAGCTCTGTCCCTGATGTGGGCACCTGTGCCAGTGTGAATGCAGTTCAGACCATGGTCTCAGGGTTGTGGTTAATCAGGCCCATAAATGAAAACCAACAAATTAACCAGCACCATGGGAAAGTGCTTTTCTGTTTGGTTCGAGGTTACTTTCGTTTATTTATCCATGCAATCTGCACGAGCCCTGGAGCTAAGCAAAGCACCTTATGTACATAACTGCAACACTTCATGGCTGCCTGCTCTCCTGCCTTAGCTCTCCTGGTGCAATGGAGGACACGTCAAGACAGAGGTCAGGACAGAGCAAAGACGCACTGTGCTCCCCAATGCCAGAAGAGCCTCCTGCAAACTTTATACATGTCAAACTGGAGGAGTATGAGCCTGCAGACTTCAGCACCAAGGAACTCATCCTAAAGAAAGCCAGAGAGGTCTGCACATGCAATCATCAAACCATCATCACCTTCTTCTGTCGGCTGTTCCCAGTGCTGGACTGGCTTCCCCGTTACAATGTCAAGACACAGTTGCTTGGGGATGTCATATCTGGGCTCCTGGTGGGGATAGTTGCCATCCCTCAGTCCATCTCCTACTCCCTCTTAGCCAACCAGGATCCCATCTACGGAATCTACACCAACTTCTTCTGCAACATCATCTATGTTGTTATGGCCACTTCGCGCCATAACTTTGTGGGCTCCTTCGGCGTCCTGTGCCTGATGATCGGGCAGTCTGTGACCCGGCACCTCCAGCTGGCAGGGTACAGCGATGACAGCGCTGGCTCTTCGCTGCTGGGCAACTCCACCTCCTCCAGTAATGGGACGAGTGCCTGTGACAGGAGCTGCTACGCCATCACTGTGGCCCTTTCTTTGAGCTTTCTGGTCGGTCTTTACCAGGTACAAATATTTGCTGTTCTGCTGCTTCGTTTCTGACCTTTCCCTGCTAGGAACTTCTCTGTGCTAAAGATCTTGAAGCTCCTGTCTTGGTTCAGATTCACAAGTCATGAGAAACCTTTCCTGATGTGGCTAGACCCTGACGCCCTTGAATCAAATGTAGTGATTTAGAAACCCACAAACACAACTGAATGGGGGGAGGTTGTTTCCTCTCATATGACAGGCCGTGTCCTTGTATGCCCTTATGATCAGACACAGCAAGGGAGAAGAAAGAACCACCACCACCACCCCAGTCCTGGAGCTGGGCCAGCTTCTGCTGCAGGTTAGAGCAGGTTTGAGGCTGGCAAAAACAGCTCTCAAAGGCCCAGCCATCAGCAGGGGCTCCTTCAAAGCCCATGCTCCCTGGGGATGTCCCCACTGCCTGAGCCTAGCTGTCATTGAACAACTTCAGGCTCTTCCACTGGGACAACTAATATTCTGTGCATCACACCAGTTATATGCCACTGAGTGATGTTTTGATGGGGCTGCTTCCTGGACTTTGTGTTAACTATGTGCCCTTATTGCTTGTAAGGAGACAGTGGTAGGGACCTTTGTATGGCACCCTAGCCACAGACAAGCGTTATAGGTAGGTCTCTTTAGTTTGTCGTACCCCAGATTACCTACTGAAGACAAAGTACCCTGCCTCACACTGACTGCTCAGCAGACAGAAGTGGAAGCAAACTGACATAAATTGACAGCCACCTCCTTCTAGCCCTTCTCATCGATGCTAAAGGTATGGCTGGCTTGCTTTTCAGATCCTGCTGGGGGTTTTACAGCTGGGCTTCGTGGCTGTCTACCTGTCAGAACCTCTCCTCAGTGGCTTTGTGACCGGCTCCAGCCTCACCATTATCACCTCCCAGATGAAGTATCTCCTGGGACTGAAAATCCCTCGTCACGAAGGGGTAGGGTCCTTCATCCTCACATGGGTTGACCTTTTCAGATACATCCAGAACACCAACATCTGTGACCTGGTTACCAGCCTGGTTGCTTTGGCCATCATAGTGCCTGTCAAAGAGATCAATGACCGGTATAAGGAGAAGATGAAGGCTCCATTCCCCATAGAGCTGCTGGTGGTCATTGTAGCCACAGTAATATCATACTACTTTAACTTTGAAAAGCGATACAAGTCTGATGTTTGTGGGGATATCCCCACCGGTTTCAGGAAACCCACTCTACCAGATATAAACCTGTTTTCCAGCCTGGCAGTTGATGCTGTGCCCATTGCTGTTATTGGCTTTGCCATGACCGTTTCCCTGGCAGAAATCTTTGGCAAAAAGCATGGCTACCCTGTCCGTGCCAACCAAGAGATGATTGCCATTGGCATGTGCAACCTCGTCCCTTCTTTCTTCTACTGCTTTGCCAGCTCTGCAGCCCTGACCAAGACATTGCTGAAGGAGTCCACGGGGACACAGACCCAGGTCTCTGGGCTGGTCACCTCCCTGGTGCTGCTGCTAGTGCTGCTGTGGATTGCCCCGCTCTTCTACTCGCTGCAGACCTCCATCCTGGGGGTGGTCACCATTGTCAACCTGCGGGGGGGGCTGAGCAAGTTCCGTGACACCCCCCGCATGTGGCAGCTCAGCAAGCTGGACACGGTGGTGTGGTGGACAACCATGCTGTGCTCCACGCTGATCACCACAGAGATTGGGCTCCTTGTGGGTGTCTGCTTCGCTCTGCTCTGTGTCATCTTCCGCACGCAGAGACCCCGGGCCACGCTGCTGGGCAAGGTCAGCAGCACGGAAATCTATGAGGACCAGTCCACGTACAAGCAGCTCAGCAGCATTGCCAACATCAAAATCTTCCGCTTCGAGTCATCTCTCTACTATGCCAACAAGGACTATTTCAAGACTGTTCTCTACCGGAAAACAGGGGTAAATCCTGTCCTACTGGCTGCTAAGCACCAAAAGGTGGAGGCCCAGGCAAATGCAGACACAGGCAACAGAAAGAGCTTTTTCGGCACCAGGTTTGTCTGCCTGAAACAAGCCAAGAAAAGGTCTGAGGAGCCTCCAGAGGATGCCTGTCCTCCCTCTGTAGATATGCACACCCTCATCCTTGACTGTGGGGCGATGCAGTTCATAGACACTGTGGGTCTCTCAGTGCTAAAGGAGACACGTCATGACTATAAGGAGGTTGGTGTTCAGGTACTCCTGGCCAACTGCAACCCTTCCCTCCGCCACCGGCTCCAGGAGGGAGGCTGGGCTGGTGAGGCAGACAGTGGTGGGCAGCTGGCCTTCCACAGCATCCATGATGCCGTGCGGTTTGCTGAACGGTGGTACCATGTCCGGCAGGAGGAGAGCAAGGACAAGGATGCTCTCCAGGATGCTGACGACCTGAACTTCCAGGTGTCTTTATAAAGCTGTGTGTAAGGACTGCTGCCTAATGGGGACGGGCTTGGGATGTACTTGAGAGCAGTTTTAGTCTTTGCACTGTCAGAGCATGCAGAAAAGACTTTGATGAACTGTCAGCAGCAGGCATGGGGCAGGCATGAGGAAGGTGTGGATTTCAGCAGACATTGCCAATTGGTGGATAATCCAAGCGGCTTCTCAAAGGCTGTCCTGTGGGAGAAGAGCTTGGATGGGGTTTCACCCCTGTCCCTGCCGGAAGGGCTGTGGGGCAGGAGGTGCCGTGGGGGCCGGGACCCGTGTCTCAGGTGGGCGCTGGGGGGCACGATCGAGCCGCGCTGCGCTGCCGAAGCCGGGGCCGACGCCGGGCGCTTCCGCTCCTGGAGCCGCCGCCGCCGGGGGCCGCCGGGCCGTGCCGGTGCCCGCTGCTCCGAGCGGGTGATGCCGAAGCGCTGCCTCCGGCCCCGGCTCCGGAGGAGGTGCGGAGCGGAGAGGAGGGAAGAGCCCCGGAGCGCACCCACCGCCCGGAGCACTCGCCGGCCGGGATGGGCGGAAGCAGGAGGTGAGCGGCCGCACCTCCGGGCTGGAGCCGTGCCCCCACTGACCGGGTGACATTCGGAGCTGGCTGTAAGGGCCCCCAGCATGGCACAGCCCTGTCCTGTGTTAGAGGTGCTGCCACAGAACAGGTATCGCTGCTGCAGTGGCAATCACAGGAGGAAGCTTTGCAGGGGTCTGTGAGTGACCCAAGCTTTATGCCTAAAAATCCTGTTCGCCGTGGCGCCCTGGCATTAACCACTGTCGGACTGGTTACTGGGAGAGGGAGGGTTGAAACAGGATAGAGGAGCTGTAGGCAAGGTCTGACATCCACTCCTCTGAGGAGCACTGGTGGTGCTTCCCACTTCCCGCAGAGAATCACAGCCCCAGGCTCGGAGGCCCGGCATGAAGGTGAGCAGCTCCTGCGCTGTGCCTCGTGGCTGTGCAGCTCAAGGTGTGCGCCCACAGACAAGAAAGGGGCTGCAGCCAGCTCAGACCTACCAGGAAAGCTCACAGACAGACCTGTATCTTGTTACGTGGCGATTCCTTCTATGTGCGTTTCCACTGCCCATATTGTGGCCCAATGCAGAATAACAGGGGAAAGACAGGATGCCAGCATCCTCTCTTGTGATGCATTCCTTTACAAATTGCATTGTGGAGAAATGAGCACCCCAAGGCAACTTCGGGTGCTAGACAGCAAAGCTACTCACTCACCTCCCCAGATGTGCAGCAGTGGAGGTTATGGCCTGATTGCAGCAGGGGTGAGAGCCACCAGTCCCACTCGCTCCTTCACTCACTAATGTATATTCAGCTTTTGCCACCTTTGTTTTTGGACTGCCCGTCTCTTCCCACACAGCCAGAGTCAATGCGGGAAACAGATTGCAGAGGCTCATTTATTTTCCAAAGACCCTGCTGCATGGAGTTTGCAGCTCTTCAATGGCCACAAAACAACAGCAACAAGCTTGGCAACAGCAAAACACTTCCCTTACAAAGAAACAAAGGAGTTTCAGAGAGCTGCATGGGGTTCATTGAGCTGACATTGCTTGCCTTTTGTGTTGTGAGCTGCAGGGGAGGAGAGGCGCCTTCCCCTGCTGTTATTAATAGACAGGGGTTTACACGACTTCCATGGCTGGAATTACAGGTTTCCTCCCCAGAAAAGGTATCTGAGATCCCCACCTGCTCTTCGTACACTGCAAATCAGGAAACCGTGTGCTGCAGCTTGCAATGGCCACGGTTCTCCCAGCGTCTGGCAGAATCTGGGCTGCCTTCCACATACGCAGCTGGATGCTGTGCAGCTGCATGCACAGTGCTGTCACTGTCACTGGTAGCAGTGGGGCAGGGCAGTCTCGCACCTCCAGCACCACTGGGTGTGCAGCCGGAGGGAGCCTTGAAACGGACACAGGGACTTGTCCTTCTGCTGGGCTGGGATGGGCAGTATGCTGCTGGCTCTGCTTCTGCATCCTGAGGGTGAGTCCCTGGTGTGAGCTGAGAAGGCTCCTCAGTATTGCCAAGTACGAGAATAGCTTTTATTTCATTAGTTCCATCTGTAAAAACACCTTCTATGCTGCATATTTAGTATGTGAATATTCCCCTGGCCTCATCCTGGAAATACAGCACCAAAGATATCCCACTGAAGGGAGCTCTAGCTTTGGCTAGAGCCACTCAGGAGCCCAGGGACAGGAATCTGTTGTAAATAAAGTGTATGGAAACAAAATCCTACTGGCTCTGCTCAGGAAAATGTGTTCTTGTGGTCAAAAGTCTGTTTCAAATGGATTAAAGAGCATGGTATGCCCAGCTGCTTGCAGGTCCTTGGAGCAAGGTTGTGAGTGTCAGATGAAGGTAAATTGACTGAAGAGGCCAGTATGAGCCTTGCAGGGCTGGATGGACCAGGCATGCTCAGTGTGCCCCGGGTGCAGGTGGGGGGCAGCTCTTGGGGCACACTGCACCTCTCTCCAAGGGTCCTTGCAACCCATCACAGCAAGTCCTCAGGGAGGCTGCATCAGGATTTTGCATCAGCCATGGAGCAATGAGTAATGGGGCAGTTTTGTGCCTGAACAGCAAGTCAGTAGAGGAGAAAAGTCTTGTTAGCTGCAAGGATTATGACCTTCCTTCCCCTTTGGAATAGCATTACCATAATATTCTTTATAAGACTGTTTATGGAGAAAATCAAATTGGTTTAGTTAGACTTTAGATGCTTTTATGATCTTGGTGGGGTCATAAAGCCACAGCAGGATATAAAACCATTGCTGATAATTCCTGGGTATAGCCTGGTGCAACACAGTGCAGAGGGGATTACTGTCAGAGTGGCTGTTAACAGCTCTCTGCAATGGGACATGGCTGTTTGTGAGCAGTTTCTGCTAGAGCTGAGAAAGCTGTGAAAATGCCAAAGAGATAAGAGGCAATTTTAATGGGATGCCTTCCCTGGGAAAGGAGAACTGAGGTGGCAACCTCCTCCCTCCCTCTCCTCTCCGGCCCAGAGCAGTTGGGATCTTGCTGGCAGACCTTGCCCAGGCTGCTTGCCCAGATCTGCCAGCTCCAGCATCGCCTTCCAGCCCTCAAGTCAAACATCCCGGTGACCCATCATTCCTCACAGATTTCCAGGGTAGATCAGGGATAACTGCTGTTCTTATTTCAGCTCCTATGGCAAGGCCTTGGGTTGTAAATGACGTGGAGGAGAGATGAGGAATGACAAATGGCATAGTCCAAGGTCAGCTTATAATCAGTGTCACGGGAGATCGGGCTGGCCTCCCACCACCTGCATCTCCTGGTGAGGCAGATGTGAGCATGAAGGGACCACAACAACAGCGGGCTAATTCCTGGTGGTGAAAGGGCTCCTGCTGAGGCCACAGGACCCTTGTCTGCCCCAGCACCCAACTGCAGCAGCCTGAGTGCCCATTTGCCAAAGGGCCTCAACATCTCCCACCCAAGAGGACCTGCCCTCGCATCCCAGTGCTGACCTGCTGCACCCCAGGGTGTCCTGTGTGCTTCACCAGGGCCCAAGGAAATGCCATGCAGCTGAAAGCAAATGTTATCCCTCCTGGTAAGCCAGCTCACTGACTCTTCTCTCTCTGCCCCCTGCCTTGCTGTGAATCTATAAATACTCCGGGAGTGTGATAAATGGAGGATTGCTGCTAAGGCTTTGTCAGCTGCCGGTGGAGCTGACTGTGCAACGGTTAATTATGCCGCAGCAGCAGCCGGACAGGTTTAGATCCTTTTGATGCTCTGAAATGCTCCTCTGAGGAAGCTTAAGGAATAAAGGTTGTCCTGGCTCAGGGGTGTTTGCTTCCCCTTCTAGAAAGTGTACGCGACACTGATTGCTTCATGGAGGGCTGTTCTCGCTCCCGTTGCCTGTTCCTGGAAACACATGCTCTGTTTAATGGCAAGAAGCTGCTTCTGCAGATCTGTAGCTGCAATCAAGCCGTTAGCACGCTGCCCACATGTGCGGAGAGTTTACCCATGAAAGCTTTCCCTAGCAGACAAAACTGGGTTGGAAGAGCCGTGAGCTGCAGGGGATAGCACTGGGTTTTCTGGGGGGAAATAATAAAGGTTAGGGCCAGTTAATACCTCACTGAGATAGCCTGGGAAAGGAGGAATCAGTGGACAGTGGCTCAGGGTAACATAATCCAGCTGTGTCAGGCTTGCCAGGCTGAGCTCTTGTGGGTTTCTGTGTGTCCATCTACAAGCTTCCTGCTCTGGGTTGCTTTCTGGGTTTGCTGTGCCCTATTTCTACTTGTGTTTCTCAGAAGAAAGGCTTTGCTCTGACACGTGCATGGCAGCTTCCAAATTCTTCCACTGAGTGAGGGGCATGCACCCCAGAGCTTACATCCTGGAGTTAAAACTTTCAAAGTCATGGGACAGCTACATCAGAAACTCCTCCTAAGCCACTGGATAAAAACCTCTCCTTTTTTCTGCCTCTCACCCTCACCCTTTAGTGCAAAGTGCCCTGGGTGCTGTGTGGGTGCCCTGTGCAGAGGTATCATCATGGATGACAGATGATGCCCTGGTGATATGAAAGAAAAATCCAGTCAGTGTCTCCAAAGCTGTTTGCAGAGCCAAGCCTGGAGCTGCAGGGCTTGGTCCTAGCCACCCTGCCTGAGCTGGGTGCGCAATGGAAAGACAGGGAGAGGCAGGAGGACAGCTCTTTTGTCCTGGCTGTTGCACTAGCTGTGCCAAGTTTTCATTGCGTGCTCCAAGTTCATTACTAACCTGAGCTCCACACGTCTGCTTAAGAAGTACTTTCCACACTTACTCTTGTAGAAGATTGTTCTAGGGCACTGTAAAGCACTGTTGAGTCCCTGTCACAAACAATAGGCTGCTTTCACAGATACTTCCTCTTGGACTGCTCCTTCCAACTTGATGACTGCATGTGATTTCTCTCGTGCCAGCAAATAAATGATGTTGCTGGCAAAGGATGCTGCCTTCACCTTGCTGGCAGTGTGCACAGGGGTGGGTACCCAGGCACACCAGCCTGTGTGCACACTCACACACATGCACTTACACACCCAGCCTTGCAGGTGTTCCTTCAGGCACAATGCTGCCGCACCACTTCCCAGCCTCAGGTCTCCAAGTCAGGATCCCTGTGCAGAGCTTTCAGCAGGACTGGGCTGTGAGGATTTGCCAGCAGAGCCTGGGGCCTTACTCTGCTGCAGTCACATGGAAAGGAGCCTCCAGCTCCCGTGTCTCCAAGTCCCTCTGTGGTGTTTGGACCCTGCTATGAAGGCTACAGAAGTGATGCAGCCTGAAGGTGAGAGCCTGGGGAGGGGAACGGGACCACATTGCGCTGTTCCCTGCACCATCCCTTGCACGTCGCTGAGCATCCAAACCCTCTTTGCCTGGAGTTTCTTTCCTCCCTCTACCTGCTGTAAAATGGAAGTGGTAAGAGTCACATCCCTGAAGGTTGCTGCCAGGGCTCAAACCAGAGAGCTTTGCAAGTGATGATTTTGGTAGCATTTCCAGATTTTCAGTAGTCAGAAACAGAAAGGGGAAGAGTCATAGCAGCTTTTGAGATGCAAAATCCCCCATATTACTTGACTGCGAATGTGCTCAATTTGTTTTCTCCACGGAATCTAAGAGATGGGTCTTTTCTCAGTGATATGCCTGTGAAAACGTGATGTTTTGATCTATTTTTTAATGACACAGCTCAGTAGCCTCATTTTAATCAGCCACCCAGCACCCCTGGGAGTGCTGGAGAAGCAGAGGTGACATCTGTCCATCAGCTGCCACTGGCCTCCCAGCAATCCTCTTCTCCCCTGCTTACAAACAGCTCTCCTCCAAAGGAGAGCAGATTTACATTAACAGCATGAGTGGCACCTCTTATCCTGGCAGCACCTGGAGCGATAAGGGCAGTTGCATGAGTGATGAACATTAATGTCTAAAGAAGCAGAGCAGCTTCCTGGAGAGGCTCGGAAATGCTTCCTCATGTCTACCGAGGGAGTAAATGGTGCAAAGAGCCTGCCCACTCTGCCACAGGCATAATAACAACCTTTGCATTACACACCCCATACTAGATGCTTTTCTGAGCACTTAACAACCATTTGCCTGGACAAATTAGCAGCTGACACACATGGTAATTGTACCTGCACACTGGGACATGGCCACTTTGGAAACATAGATGTGGGGAGAATCATCTTGCCTCGCTCAGGCTACGCAGAAGTAATTGGGAATGGTAGGCTCTGATGAAGAGAGGACAGAAGCTTCATTCCACCTGAGACAGGTGCCAACAAGTAGAGAGGATAACTCATGGCTGGACATGCCCTGGGGATCCCAGCTCATTGAACAGCCCAGGCTGGCTGCAGGTAGGGAGAGGGTGTTCTTGTACATCCCTGAAAGGGATAGCTGTGCCATCACCCACCACCCACACTGCTCTACCAGGAACAGTCATATCCTGCTTCCCATAGGACCAATGCCACTCCAAAGGGAGGTGCTCTCAGCTCTCACAGAGGGAAAGAAAAGGAGGAAGGACAGGGATTAAATGAGCTGAAGAGGAAAATTACTCTGTGCAAAATCTCTGCAGTGTCCAGGATACCCACAAGTAGCAGGAGCTGCTGATCTCTGTGGTCTCCTACAAAATAACAAAGTCAGCCCAGTGATGGGGAAATCTTTCTGCAATTGCTGGGTTGCTATTGAACTAGCTCTGCTCTTTGCCCTTGTTTCATCCTCGCCTGGAGAGGAATTGAATGGAGTCAATTTGCTCCACTTTGTGTCTGGTCATTGTCTGCCTTTTAGTAAGAAAGTTCGCCAGGGAGGGAGGTAGATCAAAGCACCTCTGTTTCACCACTGCAAGCCCAAGGCCTGCGCCGTTCAGCCAAGGCTCTTTAGTGACAAATAATGCTGCCCTCGGTTATTGCCTGGGAAATGACCAGCCCCACTCGCCTGGTGGTGCTCCCTCCTAGTTACAGGTGTCTGCTTTGTTTCTTGATGTGCCATTAGTCACTTAGAGGCTCACATCTCACTAGCTCTTAGGACACCTCACTGGGGAAAAGAGGTTGGTAGTTCCTCCAGCTCCATGTGGTTTTGCAGCTTCTCTTGAAGACCTGTGAGGACTGCTGAGATAAGCACAGGGCCTGCTCAGTGTGCCTGCAGGCTGAGCTGCAGACACTGCTCTGCTGAAGACCTCAGCTGGGGATACTACAACACTGCCCAAAGCACCGGGGCTGGGCTGGCCTCAGGAGGCATCTCCATTTGGCAACAAGCATCTCCCCAGGGGCCAGGTAGATAAGGATAATGCGTGCTGCAGGCCTACCCAGCCCTGCCATCCACCAGCACGGACAAGCTTGGCACAGCAGACCCCTTATGGGACCTTTTCTGAGGCCAGGGAGCAGCAACACTGGTGCCAGTGCATGTGTGACATCCACACCACCTCCATATGTACCCTGCCCTGGCTTGAAGGGTCAAACATTGCTGCTTCCCTGGGGATTGTTTAGCAAAGAGGAAAGTAGTGTTGGGTGATATGGGTTTGTCACGACAGCCATGGGCCAGCTCCCAGTTAGATACAGCATATTAGGGGAAGAGTAATCCACCAGGGAAACCATCGATGTGCCAGGAGGTTGAAAAGATCAAGGTAAACAAGAATGAGGGAAGAGCAGAGCTCTGCTGGTTTGGCACAGCCAGAGCAGCTCCTCAGGAGGGGGACACAGACTGCCTGGCCACCAGAGACATCCCAGCTATTAGCTAATGAACTGGCTCAGCTGCTGGTGGTGATGACTGGGAGACCCAAGGTGGGAACTGCGTACCAGTGGGACTGAGGATAACACGGAGGGGGCAGGACGGGAGGGGTTGGACACGGGCATGGACATGGATATGGACCACAGCCTGGGGATTGCTGAGCTCCACACTGCTTTCTTGGCAGCCACCATCTGGCTGGCTAATTACTGCATGTTATAACATCCTTTGGGAGTTTGAAGTACTTGTTAGTACTAATAATGACAGTAATAGTCAAGATTAAAATAATTAAGGCAGCAAACTGGAGAGATTGGATGCTCAACTGCACTGATAACCAAGGGGAGTCCCCCTGAATCCTTCCCTTGTTACAAGGTGATGGTCATGGTCCCCCTGCATGGGACAAGGATCTGGGGAGATTTCAGAAGCACCAAACTTCTGTCTCTGATATGATGTTATCTCCTCTTTTGCGGGCTGTTTGCCTCAATTTCTATGAAAAGATGGCAGAGGACAGTGAGTGATGGCCCAAATAACCTACAGCTGCTATCAAATCAAGCTCTGGGGGCAAGTGATGTTCCACAGAGGGTTTAAAGCAGAGGCTAGTGGTGTGAGCTCAGGTAAATGATGGTGTTACTGGGGTTTTATATGTAGCAATAATACAGGTCTTGGAAACTCAGAGAGAAACTTTTCCTTGGTGCTGCCATCACTGAAAAAAGGTGAGGATGAGAAATTGTTTTTCAATGCTCCCCTAACAGGCTGCAATCCCAGCTTCCAGCAGCCATCAGGTGTGTGGTGCAAAGGCGGTGAGGGCAGGATCTCAGGCAGCCAGGGGGTTGCACAGTGTTATCCTGAGGGGCAAAATGGGAGCAGAAAGTGCTTTGTGTTCCTCTGTTTGGCAGCAAAGAAAACCTCTGAGGTTCTCAGCCTTCAGGAAAGCAAGAGAAGCCTCAAAGCAGGATGAAGGTGGTACAGACAAATGGCAAGGCAGGGGGAGCAACTGAAATGAGCTTCATTTGCTTGGTCTAAAATAACCTGAGAGATGGAGGGAATGAACTTGGAGCATGAACATGAAGCTGGGCTTAATGAGCTGAGCAGCTCCAGTTGTTTGCTGACCTTGGCAGCTATGGCAAAATCCTGCAGTTCTGTCAGGTCTTGCAGTTTTGGGGCTCTTTGGTGGGTGCCTGAACAGCCCCTGCTCCTGGGGATCACTGAAGCCTAAGAAGATAGCTGTTGCATCGTTAAAAAAAGTATGTATTCTTCAATTAACACTGCTGCTTATCGTGGCTTCCTTGTGCTGCTCCTTCACTCTGTATCCTCCTGCTGCCTCTGGTGCATGTGATAAGGACCGTATTTCTGTTCTTTGCCTTTGCACAGTGGAGTCCTTGTCTGTGACCTAAGACTGCTGGTATGTCTAATAGTTTGCTACAGGAAAATGAGAAGGCATCAAGGAGAAAAAAAGTATCCAACATGCACAGTAGTATCCTAAGCACATCTTTGAAGAAATTAAATTGGATGATAACAGGTATTTTTCAGAAGCCCTTTTGAGGAGAATGTCTTGTGGAGAAGTTGTAGAGGACATCTGATAAATACCATGTCAGAACTGGGACCTGTGTGTTTGTGGTACAGTTCCTTAGCATTTTGTTTAAAGATTGAAGTTTTATTTCATACATTACATAGAAATTTCCATTTGTAGCCAGTTTTGGTCCAGCAACAATTTACAAATATAAAGTATTTGTACTGTATATTATTAATGTATACTTTATACGTTGCTATACTAAATGTTGCTAATTTTTCTTGTGTGGGATGGTTTAGTGTGAGGTGTCCCTGCCCATGGCAGGGGGGTTGGAACTAGATGATCTTGAGGTCCTTTCTAACCCTAATGATTCTATGATTCTATGATTGATTCTATGATTCTGTGTAGCCCATGGAATTAATGGGAGGAAGTACAGGAAAGGTGCTTTGTTAAGCTTAAAGGCTGAAAAAAGAGAGTCCAACAAGAAGAAAATCTTTCCTTTATTTTCTTTCTTTAGTGACCGAGAGATGTGTTCCAGCAGGTACAATTGTGGTTCCTTTAGAAACTAGAGACAAGATTAAATGTATTCTAAAATACATGCCAAGCCATACAGCAACTGAGACGCACAAAGCAGGTAATGGATAACAGGTACTGAAGTTCAATAAGCAGAGGAGAAATAACAGTGGTTAATGCTGACATCTCAAAGTTGTTCCCGTTTCAAACCGTCCTTGCCAGGGAATCTGTTCATCACTTTTCTGTGTTATGCTATTTTGTTTTTTTCAAGAAAAGAATGTTTAATTGAATCTTTGTGCTTCCAACAAATGCTGGCCCTCTCTTCCAGATCCGTATTTTCTCTAAAGCAGTTGGCAGTGCTAAGTGTCCCCTGCTACTGCAGCTCTGTGCTGTGCTGCCTGGGGTGTGAGCTGGTGGGAGAGCACTCGGGTACAGAAGATTTACTGTGGGTGTTTAAGTCTGGAGAGTGTTTCTTTTGAGACAAGGTAGTATTCCAGGTTAAAAATCAAAGCAGGTAAAGGTTGTTCTGGTTGTGGTGATGCACAACGAGGAGCCGGGCTCACCAGCCACTGGATGGCATTGTTGTTTCACACGGATAAAAGCTGTTGTGGCTGCCCTATGCAGTGCCCTGGGCACCAAGATTCAGGAGCCTCTGTGGTTCCTCTCGCCACGGTATGAAGGCAGTCAGGGCCTGGGTGACACGGTGCACTGACAGACCTGCCCTCGCAGGGCAGAGGGCTTGCGAAGAGCCTGGTCAGTGCCATGCTCAGCTGTCCCCATGGCTGCCACTGCTGAGGCCAGGCTGGTGTCAGCTCCCTGCCTGCAAAGGATGAGCACAGCGCAGGGCACTGCATGGGGGAACCCTTCTATGGGCAGCCAAGGGTGACAGAGGGGGCAACCTTCCTGGGTGCCTTTAGCATCCAAAAGGAGCTAACACAGCTGCTGAAGTATCCCCAGTGTGGTGCATTTAAGAAGAGGGAGGATTTAAGATTTGGGAGGTGAGCAGCCATGGCTTACATCAGTCAGAGGTTAAGGGCTGATGACACATGAGGTGCTCAGACACAATGGAACCCTCTGTGTTTGCTTAGGTCCTGTGCTTACCTCCTATCACCCTTCCTTTCAACCTCACCTGTCCAGGACACTGTGCCTCGAAAGCAATGGGGTCATTCTTCCCCATGGCCCGCTTGTGGGAAGGGAGCATTTTGCCCTTTGCTGTGGGGAAGAGGTGCTCAGCCAGTGTGGAGGGAAGAGCGCAGCGGATGGGAAGGTGCCTGTGGCAGACAATGCTGAGCAGATAACCTTTAAAGGAAAGGAGACGTGCTCCTCTCGGTGCATTGCAGAGGCTGGTGGCATGCAGGTCCCACCTTCACATGCAGGCTGGGAGAAAGAGTATTTGCAAAGGAAATGTTAGACTGGAGGGGTTTGCTTTGCTGGTGGGGCAAGCTCCTGAGAGTGCTTCCTTGAAGCGTGTAGGCAGGTCTGCTACTAATACTGCTTGTCAACTACCTTTGTAAGCAGCTCCTGCCTCTCCAACTTGAAGACATGTACCTGTTCATAGGCTCTTGGAGCTATCAAGATCTCCACATCCTATGCAAGCACCTCTGAAGCAAACAGGAACATTGGTGTATATTAAAGCATTGGCTTCATGAGAAGCCCCTGGGAGTGCTGTGTGAGCAGGGAAGGACTGTTCCCTGATTCTTTCCACATGAGGAATAGAAAGCACCAGCTGAAACAGGCCTGCAGTACACTCCAGTTACAGAAAAGGGCACCTCACACAAGGGGTAATTCGTGCAGGAATCCTTGCTGCCAGATGCCAAAAGTGTGTTTGTAATGCGGCGGGAGGAATTAATGGAAGAACAATTACTTGAGGCAGCAGTATCCCCTCTGGCTGAGGGACTTGTTAACCACAGATTAGGGGAGGCTTGGAGAGTCTTAGCCTTTTCCTCAGGAAGCCACTATAGAGAGAAAGCACAACATTAGATGGACTGCTTTTATTCCCCAAGCACAATAATAACTGGGCTGAATACTGCTGGGATGCTTTATGCTGCTGTGGCTAGACCACAGGCAGTCATTTCTTTCTTTTCTTCTATTTCTCTGTCTTCCTCCCCAGAAGCTGTGCTCACACAAATAACTCTGTGTGTGTAGCCTCGAAGAGGAAGTGCAGCAGCTGCTGCTAGTGAAAGGTGATTTCCTCTTGTTGAGCCCTTGCACCCCTGTGCCCAGCCATGCCCATCACTTAGCTTAAAATCTCTGCTGTGTTTGGGAAGCTGCATAATGAATTTCCCTTCCAGGCTGTGCAGACGTTGTGATGCGTTTTGCCAAAACCAGCATGGAAACTGCAGACAGGAGAAGTGTAAATGGCTGAAGGCTAACCCAGGACAACAAGGCACTACAGGTGTGTTAAATTTGGGTAGGGAATTGCTGGCATTTGTTTCTTGGAAGTGAAAACACTTCATTGTCTTCTGCACTTCTTAGCCCTCAGGCTAGTTCCGCAAATCCCGGCTGTGGCTTTCAGTCGTGGCCATGGCGGAGGACTCCATGTGTCCATCTTGTCAAAGCCTAGCCCAAACGTGGGTATCGCAGCTCTGAGATGGGCAGCTCTAGTTTAACTCTTGTTCTGCTGATCTGCTGCAGATCTCCCAGTGTCATCCTGGAAACATAAGAGCGCAATCACTACAGTGTTTGAAAGCACCGTTCTGGGAAGTGCCAGCCACCGTGGCTACTGGTGTGCAGGAGGATGGCCACAGGCTCAAGCACTTACTGCACTTGTGTGGACATTGGCTGTAACTGTGTGCTAAACACACACGCAATTGCCAGAAAGGGTTTGCAAACCACCTGCAGGCTCCAGTCTGTTCTCTCTTTGAACAGCTCTGAGTAAAGCAGTCTCCTTTTTTCTTTTGGGTTTGGGTTTGTCTTTGAAGATTTTTTGATGGGGAATTAATGGTCAGGAATAATGTTGCTTCACCAGGCAGGCAAAGGACTGAGGAAATAAGTTTTTCATCTCCAAGAGGAGCCTCAGTTTTCCTTCCTAAGTAGCCAAGGGCATCCCAGAGCAGTGCTGGGCTGCTGGCCTTGGCTCCAGCAGGCTCCCACCTCAGTGCTGACCTGGGCTGACCTGGCTGTGTTTCCAAGGCTGTGCGGTGCAGCATCAGTATGCGATGCCCCAAACACCACTGCCACTGTTCCCTTGGTGGGGAAAGCCACAGTGGCAGCCCAAGGTTTCTGGCGCAGAGCAGAGGGTGAACGCTCCTCAGAGGCCAAGGAGGGGGAAGGAAAAAGTTGCTCCCTGGGTTTATTTTTGTTTGTATTTTAATTTTAGGGCTGCTTACAAGTGGAATCGTCTACGTGCTGCCATGGAAACAGCAGCCTTGGTCCCCAGCGCAGCTTGCAGCCATCTGCAAGGGAACAGTTGTTGGCCTGTTTGTTAAAACCATCCGGGGTGCTGCTGGGCGGTGTGCGGCTGGCCAAGGGGAAGCCACATGGGACATGACAGGATGTGCTCGTCGCACTGAATAACACAATGAACAAGTGCCTGCAGACGGGATCCACAATGTCCTGTCTGGAGAAGCGCTGATGTGCAAAACCAGTGTGAATCACATTGGTTGAATGAGTGTTCGAGCCCCAGGAACTGCAGCACATGGCATGTGATGGCACATGGCATTCACGCTTATGGGTTTTGGTTCGTGTGGACCCTGGCAAGCCGAGGTCTGTGCGTGCAAAGTCTGCGAGAGGCCACAGTCTGGGAGCACTGAGCAGGCTGCTGCTTCCGAGGAGCTGGATTTTGACTGCTCCGGTGGCAGACGGAGCCAGGTTAACTTTCTGCACGCAAACCGTTTGACTGAACACACCAGGCCTCTTGGCGTGAAGGCGGTGCAGAAGGCTGAGCATCAGCCAGCATTTGCTAAAACTGCTGGGAAACCAGCTCCTGGCTTTACTCGGCCATGTGTTGGGCTTCAAATCTGTGAAGAAGAGGTTCTGTTTGCAGGCAGTTGCCCTACCTGAAGTGATGCACATGGAAATGAAATGCACAGAAATGGCAGAGAATCTGATCCACACTAACCTCCTCCCTGCTTGGGTGGGACTGTTAAGCCCAGCTTTGGTCTGCCTTATCATGACCTATATGTGCTCTGATGTTGAGCATGTATCGCTATGATTTCATGCTGATGCCATGTGGAAAGCCACGGGAGAGCCCTGCCAGAAGAAGGTGTCCTTCCTCTGCTAGGAATGGGTGAGGGTACAACTTGCTGGCTGCCAGCTCCAGCCTTTACCCTTTAGAGGTCCTTCAGCACCATCAGTACCCAGCTGTGGGCTGGCTTGGGTTTCCTCACCCTTGTCTGCCTGGAAGGCCAGCGCAGGCAGTGTGGAGGCTCAGGACTTTGCCTGGAGTCCACGGAGGAGCTGATTTCTCCCCATTGGCAGGAAGGGGAGCTCAAACAGCCTCTGAACACGTGTGCATGGAACTTGCTGAGCTGAGCTCGCACACCCACAGTCCTTCCCTCACCCAGCAGCTGAGCACAGCCCTGTCTGACACAGCGGCAGTCATTCCAGCTAGCTCATGAAGCCCCTTCATTTCTGCTTGTCCCCCTCTCTGAGACCATTTTCCGCTGAGATCCCCATGACTGCACTTTATGTTTGTGAATATTCAGGGGGAAAGATGGTGAAGCTTTTAGGCTCAGATGCCAGAGAAGACACTTGCTCTCTGTGGGAATTTGCAGTGGTTAGCCTGACTGCAACCATCCCATTCAGCCAAGCAAAGAGGAGAGAAAATACTTGGTTCTCATCTACTTCATCTTCAGAAATATTTAATGAAAGAGGGAAAACAAATTCAGGGGGGCTTGTGGGCATCCTGAGAGTAGAAAAAGAGGTAAAATTAATCCTATCAATAATCCATGATGAATGATTCACTCGGCTTTTTTATTCACAGTTGCATATAGTTATCCTCATTCACGTGGAGATGCAGTACTCATGGAAATATATACAGACTCATATGCATATGAATTATGAAGCCCAGCGAGGGCTCCTACGCAGCCAGGGTTACAGCTTGGTGTAGCGCACACGTGGTACAGGACTGCATGGCCCTCGCTGCTGCTGGGCTCTTTGGAGCTCCAGGAGGTTTCCACACAGCGCTTGGCTCCTCACTGCTTGCATTTTTCACATCAAGTTCATCCATGTGCTCTAGCAGGGATGAGGAGGGGAAAGGGTCTGCCCTCCCTCCTGGCAGTGGGGGTTTATAGGAAGAGGGGCTCCATGCTGCGTGGTGGGAGAGGTGATGCCGGTGTCCCCAGCACTCAGCTGCCTCCACGCAGCTCCCCTGCCCTGAGGCTTCCCTGTCTTCTGCCAGTTTATACCATAATCTGGTGTCTGGTTTCAGCAGTGTGGTCCCAACCTCCCAGCAGCAGCAGCCAGTCTCTCGCAGTGCAGAAAGACAAGCACCCAATCATGCCTTGGTGCTGGGAAGCTGGGTCCTCTCAGCACTGGGGGGAATGGCAGGAGGCAGGAGATGTATTGCTGCTCCCTAGGCAGGTCTTTTTCTTTCAAAACGTCTTTGCAGGAGAAAAGAACCAAGTGGAAAATTTTCATTAGAAGCGGGATTTTTAAAAACCAGTTAAAACAAAATGATGAAAAGTTCTGTCACACTTCTGTGGCTGCAGAGGGAGGATTGAGACGGACCAGGACTCCCAGGAGGAACTGGAGGAAACGCCAGATGATGCTGAAGAGCAGAGGACCCAACCCCATCAGACACTGCTCTGACCTGGGAGTCACTGTGCGAGTGCTAGAGAGGAAAACCCAAAATGTACCCAGAGCAAGCAGCAACGCCAGCCTGGGAGGATGTGGGAACAGACGTGGCCTTACTGGAGGGAGGAGAAGAGGCAGCCTAGGAGGAACAGCCCCAGCACAGGCGCTGCTTTGCATCCTCCCCAGCCGAGCTACAGCAGCATTCAGCACTTCTGCAGGTACCTACGTCTGCTGAGGATGCTTTATTATCAACTGTCATTTCACCTCTCTGATCCTTAAATCCCTTAAATAAAGGGATTATTTAGTAGCTTCCAGCTCATTGACTGTAAATGTGAAATTTGCCTCAAAAAAACATTATTTCCCATAAAAAAAGACAAACTTGTGCCCTGATACATGACTTATTTAATATTCCATCTGGATATTGTGGAATGTTATGCCTGGAACCAGGAAAGAGGTAGGTGGTCATACTTATCTCTGGCCATTTGAAAGTTGGGGCTGTGCAGCTGATGAAGAAAGAGGTTTTTGTAAAAGACAGCTCAAGCCACCCATTGTGGAGGGACTGCCTTGTCCTGCAGGAGCTGCCTGGCCCTGCTCCATCTCCAGCTGGTGATGCCGCGGTTCCCCCTTGCTTTGGTTTCTTCTTTGGTCCTGAGATAATAAATACCTCAAAGGGTTGCTCTGAGAGGGCATTTCAATGCTTACAAAAGAATTTCGTGCCCCTCAGATGAAACTTGCTTTAACGATGTCTGTATTATGAACAGTGGTAGTTACACTGTTCAAAGTGAATGCAAATGTTCTGCTTTAAACCTTAAAGTCAGATCTACCTTAAACTGGATATTAGGTTAATATATCCAGGTAGTGTGATAAAGTGTGGGGAATAAATCAAAGTGCTCTGCAAACAGTCAGGTTTCATACTGTAGATACAGGAGTTTATTTAAAGGCCTCTTCCTTTAGGTATCACTAACATGACCCTCTTCGATCACTTCAGTTTTGAACTTCTTCCCACCTTAGCTCAGGCTGAGCACTCTTATTATGAGTCTGGGAGCCTGGATACGTGGCAGTGCTGCAGCATCCAGAGTGCTCCCTGGACTAAATATGAGTAATGTAAAGAATAGAGGGGGTGACAACAGTGAGACATAATTCTAAGTAAGGACAAGCACCAAATCAGCTGATGCTGTGAATCAGATGTAGACCAGAATTTTCCTCCTGCCTCACCTCTTCACAATCATTTCCCTCACAAAATGGACTGGGATCCAAACTGCTGAGAAATCTGAAGTGTTCAGCTTCTGCATCTGGACTTTTCAGCTTAGGTCTGGGTACCAGGAGATGCTATGGCCCAGGCAGAGTGCTGACTTCAGAGGTAACCTCTCAGCAAGAGTAGAGAAGCTTGCACTTCAAATCAAATAGAAAGAGAGAAGTTCTACAAAATCAAATAGAAAGAAGGCTGAGTGAGAGGGCTGTATCTAATGGCAGGTAGAACCATAAGAAACTTCATTTATTCAGGCTCTCTTTTCAATAAAACCCATCCCACACAACTGGGCAAAGGAGACCGTGCTGTGTTCAAAGGCGACACACAGTGCACACCAAAAAGCTTCTCTTTTAACTTGATTTTATCTCCCTGTCTTATATCTGTGCCTGAAAGCACAACCAGTGATCTAAAGCAGCGGCTGAGTTACTACTGCAGGAGTGAAGGCAGTGAATTCCACTGCATAGTGACTGTGATTCAGTCCTGATGAATCACTCAGCCACTTTTCTTCTCAACTAGATCTTTGGCTTTATTATTATTACAGAAGGAAAAAAGGAGGAGGGAGAAAAAAGAAGAAAAAGCCACTGCCTTATCTCCCTCTCTAATCCTTTCCAATTTTTCTTTTTAATAATTTAATTACATTTTTATAGGCATCCCATTCAGGCTGAATAAACTCTTTGATAATCCTAGAGAGGAACTAGCATTAAAAGGAGATGTGATGCACTATGACCAAAACTGATGACGGCATTGGGGTTCAGCATGACTTGGTTTGGGGCTTCAGGAACACGCAGTGATGGAAGGGGCTTGCACTCCACTTCCTCCATGCATCAAAATCCATTCCCCACTTCATGGTTTGCATCTGATAAAGCAAAGAGAGTGCTGGGATCTTGAGACCAGGACTGCTGTGGAGCACTGGCAGGTAACCCTGCTCTGCTCAGGCACTGCGCATACTTGGATATCTTTATGCAGGGGTCTGCCTTTGTTCAAGCTTCTGCAAGTGACTCCCTTGGCTCTCCAGCCAGCCAGCCCACTCTGCAGACAGCAAAACACTTTGCTGTTGTAGCTATAGATTTTCCCTGGATGGGGAAATGGTTCCGTATACACCTGGAACTCATGGTGTAGATTATTCCTCTCCTTAGCCTATCAGTGTTACGGGCTCACCAAAGGGTCGGGGTGAGGAACTGGGTGGTTCAGAGAGCGCACCCAGGACCCAATGCTCCTGCAGTGGATGGGTGCAGGCTGGGATTGCTGCCCAAACCTCCAGCAGGACACAACCAATATTCCTGCCAGCAGAGCATGGTTTGTCCCAGGGTCTAACCACCGGTGCTAGGGAGATTGGGGCCCAAGATGTGAAGAACTTCCTCTGACTGCGCATTTTGAATCTGCCTCCTAGCATTCCAGTTCTCTAAGTGCACAACAAGGCTGGTGCAGGAGTTTGCTGCAGTGCCAGCAGGAAAGGGAGTGCTCGGTTGCCTTTTCCATCACTCTCCAACTTGGTGGAGCATCTTTAATCCTGACCCATGGTGCTGCTGGTCTTCAGTCCAGCGAAGCATTTAAACACCTGCTAGGAAAGTGCATAAACACATCCAGCTTCAGTTTGCCTGCTCACGTGCAAACTGCAGCATGTGCTTGGCTTAAGGCTCTGCACCCTGATGCTTTCCCTGTTATCAGGCTCATTAGTAGCTGCTGTTGGAGATTCTGACTCAGAACAATGGCAAAGGCAAGTAAGCAGCTTGCTCTAAGGACTCAGATCTTGTGAGAACAGCTACCACTGCTCGTTCTGCGAACAGACATCAAAACACATACATATAAACTCAGTATGAAGCTAGAGGCTAGAATAACGACTTGACCAGAAAGCTCATGTTAGTACTACAGAGAAGGAAATGAAGCAACACAAATTGTTTCAGGAACACTTTAGCTTCCAGTTTTAAATGACCCATCTCAGCTCCACCCAGGCCAGCCCCATCCACTTTGTCCTCGGTGGTGCAAGTCTAGAAAATCCAAACTATGACAAGGTGTTTCTTTGTGAATTTGATCTCAGTTTTACTTTTCTTAATGTTATTCTTTATCTGTCTTTCAGTTACTATAGTGATGAACAAATGCATGCAACAAACCCGAGGCCTGGCAGCCTGGGAAGGCGTGTGTGCTGCAACGGCTGAAAATACCGCCAAAGTTTTGAGAAATCACTTGAAAGATCTTTGCCAAAAATGCTCAGATCTTTAAAAAATGGGTCCTGTCAGATGAGTTGGTGATAAATACACAGCAAGCAACATATACTGCCATTTGTTGGATGCTCTGGTTTCTCCTGCCTCTATACACCACCGGGGATGCACCTTTTCCAGGTGCAAGGACCTAAATTGTGATTAAAGGGCATGAAATGGATTGCTACAAACCAAATTACTTCTCTGAACTTGTGTGCACTCTGGATCGCCCCGTTCCAGTGCAGTTCTGTTCTGAGAAAGGACAGCCTGAATTGCTCACAGTCATGTCCCTCAGGGTGACCCACAGAGCCTGAGAGGTGCTGGGTAAGAGCAGCAGTCTGCCTTGAATCCATGCCATGGATCTCACGCAATAGACTCTGTCTCTTGGAGTCGAACCTGCTGACATCTGTAGCCAGAAGTTACATCAAGATGGAGAGGCCAAACCAAAGGGCCTTGCCGTGTGGATTTGGATTCAATTTGTGAGTTACCCACATCAGCAGTGGCTGTGGGGCACATTTCTTAGGGCACTGCATGGAGTCCACACAGTTACACAGTGGGAATGGGGGCCACTTGTCTCGTGCAGACCTGGAAGCACCGGTGATGGAAGGGATCTAGCTAAGACCCTGGAGCTGCAGCTGAAGCTGAGTGCTGGTAGTTGGAGACACATCTCCTCATTTCCAAAAGCAGGTCTGGTCTGAAATCCTGACTGCAGCTATCAGTAGCAAGCCTCATGTTTACATGAGATGTTTACAGGCACTTTCCAAAGGAGAGGCTGCAGGAAGGCACTGTAGCTTGAAACCCCCAAAACACAAAGGGCAGATCCAGCTGTGGAAGGTGAGCACACCTGGAGATGCTGCTTTTATGCGTGGTCCAAGAATAGGTATTGTAAAAGTTCAGATGACGAGCTGGTTGTGGTGGCCCTGTCTGCCAAGTCTGAGGTTTGTTGAGGATCATAGGGCCAGATTTTCAGCTGCCAAAGCTCTATTTGTGCAAAGCAGCTGGGCTGACAGTGAGAGAAAAAAATGCCCTCGCAGTGCGGCTCCAGTTCCCTTCTGCCATTTTCACACACGCAAACAAACAAGCACACAGCCCCCCGAACCTGGCTTTAAAGGCCAAGAGGAGCATCACGAAGTCTTTGCCGGGATCCAGGGAGATTTGCCCTACCCAAAGATAAAAACTCGGGGACACGTGGCCGGGAGCGCTCCGGAAGGAGGCTGCGGGATGAGGCTGCCGGGGAGCTGCAGAGCCACCTCCAGCCCGGACAGGAAGGGACTCGACGGACCCAGCTTTACGCGGCGGGCGCAGCGGGGTGCGGGCAGCCCCTCTGCCCGGGGCGGGGCGGAGCCGTGGGGCGGGGGCAGCTCGTCCTGCGCTCCCGCCGCGCCTCGGCAGGCAGCGCCGCAGCCCCGCGGGCGGAGAGCGCGGTCCCCCCCTGCACCGCACCGCGCCGCACCGCACCGCGCTGAGCCGAGCCGAGCCGAGCCGAGCCGAGCCGAGCCGAGCTCAGCCCAGCTCCGTCCCGTCCCGCCGCCGCGATGAGGAGCCGCGCCTGGGGAGCCGCGCCGTGCCACTTACAGTGGCTCGGCCATGGTAAGGCAGCGGAGTGCCCGGCGGGTGGGACCGGGACGCGCTCCCGAGCGCAGCCCGTGCGCCTCGGCCCCCGGCCCCGCGGTGGTGCCGGCCGGGACCGCGCTGCGCCCGCCGCTCCGTGGAGCTGCCCCGGGTTGGCTTCGCGCAGCCGTTGGGTGCCCACCGGTGGGGCTGCGGGCAGCGCACGTGCGGGAAGGGAACGGGCGCTGTGGTCACCGCGTATCCGCGTTCCTGGGGGAAGCGGCGCGGCTCTGGGACGGTGGCTGGTGCGGAGGGGGCCGCAGCGCAGGCTGCCGGGTGTGAGGCACGGACAGGCAGCGGCTGGGCAGGAGGGCTGTTAACAACGGGTGTCGTTATCGGCGTGTGTGCCTGCCGGCTCCGATGCCTCTGCGCTTGTTCAACCCGTGGTACTCAGCGAACTGCTTGGAGTTGCCGGTAGAGAACCGCAGGAAGGCAGGAAGCATTGGTGCGGCTGGGGCAGGACAGGAGCCCGGTGCCACAGAGAAAGTTGCCAGGAAAGGAGCCTGGCCGGGATCTGCAGGAGTGGGAAGCTCGGCTTTCATGAAGGTGCTGAAGGAAGCGAGGTGTTTTCCAGCAACAGAGCTCTGGGGGTTCAGCCAGCTCCGTGCTCAGACAGCCATGTCCCAGGGTCCACAGTGCAAAGCTTTCCCTGTCACATCCGAGCTCAGTAGCTGTTCCAGGCTCGTGTTGCTGTGGCTAAGTGTTTCGTCACTGCCGAGTGCCGACCTGTCTCAGACTTACTCCGAAGCTGAGGAAAGTTAGCATCTCTAAGTGCTTTGATTCAGGTACTGGGATTGGAGCCAGTTTGTGGATCTAACGCCAGGAGAGACAGAGCTGTGTCTGAGTGAAAAACCAGTGTTATTTCCCCTACCCTCTCCCTGCAAGGCACCTTTCCTAGCTCCAAAACAAACTTCCCTCATAGAAACTTCATAGAAGGGTAAGTAATTAGAATGTGACGTAGCTGCAAGTTTCTGAGGCTTCAGGGCAGCCAGGAGGGAACTGGGTCCTGCTTTGCCAGCTGTAAGCTCCCAGACAGCAGTGGCGGTTGGCCTGGGCTGTACTTTGAAGTGTGTGATGTCATTATGACCTCATTTCTCTTCTGAAATAAAATATTTTCCTTTTAACGGGAGTATCGCCCTGTGTTTGCTCAAGGAGAATGAGTTTCCCTGTCCCGTGTTACAGCAGCTGACTGGTTTTGCTTGGGGTAGCAAAGGCAAGGTAGAGTTTCTTAGATTACTTGGATTTTGTCATTGCAGTAGTGGAGGATGTATAGCCAGGCTGAGCTCAGGCTCTGGGAAGCAGCTTGGGATTTGCATCCCTCTGTGCAGTACCGCTCCTTGGGGCAGATCAGTGGTGTGGGAGCTGCTCCCACCCTTGCTCCTAGGCAGTGGGGGACCCAGGGACCTGGTGTTCCCATCAGGAGAGGGACCTCTGCGATGTGCGAGGAGCAGCAGCAGTTTTCCTCTCCTCTGAAAAGATCTTCACTGCTTCTGTTCTCCCCTCCCAGCCTGACCTCGGCACTGTCAGTACTGTGCAGTAATGCCGTTGAAAAACAAACATATGAGCGAACCTGTGTGTTTGTTTAAGGAATTAGTACTTACACACCAGGTACGTTTATCTTAATTCCTTAAACAGTCCCCTGCTGGGGATAAACATAAATAGTTTAATTCCTCAGTACTCCACAAACACTGATTTAAAAGTAAGAGGAGCAAGTGCACTGGCTGCGCTTGTTGGCTCATTAAAGCCCTCTAGGAAGTCTCCAAATTGAACATGCGGCTCCTCTGCGCCAACTGTGTTCCTGTGAGTTCCATCAGTGGTTCTCCCCCACCTCCTCCTCCCCGTCCTCTGGAGCCAGCTGGCACACCTTGACTTTTCCACACTCACTCCCCTTTTCCAAGTAATCCCTATCTCCAGGAAATCTGAGGCAGGACGAAGAGCAAGGGTAAGGGTGCCTGCCCACAGGGGTCTAAGTCCTTTGGGTGAGAACTGTCTGTTCAGACCTGGTGAAAGGGGATTCAAGGTGAATTCAAGGGAGGTATGGCTTGACGTGGGTCAGAGGACTGCAGGCAGCCTGTGGTGAAGGGGGTGCCAAAGAGGAGATGGGAATTCCTCTCCTCTCTTCTGGAGAACACCTCAGGTCTCTCCTGCTTTCCACACCCCTGCTCCTGGGCAGGAGGCAGTGCCTGGGGCAATGTGGAGGATGAGCGAGAATACAGATCCTGGTGCTGTGATGCACTGGGACAGAGAAAGGAGCTGAGCATCTTGAGGTGAGAGGACCACGGTGTCCTCTGTGGTGACTCACCACGTTTCTGGCTGTCCCCCACACTGCAGGAGCAACAAGTGAAGGGTATGGTGTGTATGCTAAGAACATGTGAGGAGGCAACATATTGCCTTGCACATCCAACTGTCACACTACACAATATGGAAATACTCATTGTGGGTTTGTGTTTGAAACCAAAACTGTTGTGTGAGTGAGAAGCAGGAGAGTGTTGTCCTCCCAGCACTTACTGGTCCACAGGAGCAGAGAAGCAGGGTAGGATTGTTCCATGCACGGTTCACAGACACCCAGCTTGGGTAGATGGAAGTAATCTCAGTTATTTCATTGAGGAGCCATGCTGATTGAAGCTGCCCAAGGGTATAGCACAAGGACTGCAGTGCATGTTGGTATAAATACTGAGAATTCTGCGTCTGAACAGCTGGAGGGACAGTTTGCCAAGTCGATAGAGCCTCTTGTGTCAGGGCATGATGATCACTAAGCTCCTGAGGGTAAAGAAAATCTTCCCTCATGGGAAGCCTGCTAATTAATTACCCACTTAGGGCTTTCCTAGCACAGCTGCTGAAAAGGACGGTGATGAGTGCCAGGTTAGAGACATCCTCTGTTCGGGTGTTGTCATTCCTGTGCTTCGTTCCTCAGGTAGTCTCTCCAAAGTTTCCAAGTCTAAGAAGACCATTACACAAAATTAAATGGTATAGGTGTTTATTTGGAAGCTGGTTGGTTGCTTTGGAAAGCAACAGTTTTCACTCTGAGCACCGCCTAGAAGGATGCTGAGGAGCAGGGGGACCCTTTCTGCTTGCTCTGCACTGACTCCAGGTTTTCTCCCTGCTGGGCTCAGCTGGTGATGGCAACTTCTACCTTCAGGCCTGCACTTGTGGCTCACACTTGCCCTCAGCTGCCTTTTCACTCATTCCTCCTCTGAACTGATAGAGGAAAAAAAGAATGTGTGGCACCTTTTCTCACCATGCATGGATTATGTCTAGGGTGGAAAAGCAGCGTGGTACCTTCACATCTCCAGAAGGCTGAACGCCAGCATGTTTTCTGCTCCTGCCTCCTGCATGTGTGTGGGAATAAAGCCATAAGAAAGGTCAAAGACACAGTTTAGGATGAGCTGCAGCTCTGAGGTTGCTGTCATGTGGGCACCTTGCTGTGATGCAGTTTATGGGGAAGAGAAGGAAAGTGCGTTGTGGCTTTCACTTTTAATCTCCTTGCACTTCTGTTTCCTGGGGTTCCCTGTTCTCCCTGGTGCATTTTGTTGTGGGGCTGCCTTTTTGTCTGAAATAGCTGGTGGTTGCCAGCATGATCTAACCTTTGCCTGAGCTGGTGCAGAGGCTGGATCGCCTACCACAGGAGCCTTCATGTGTGGGTCATGAGAAAGGAGCGGGATGAGCCATATGCTTGTTCTCTCAGCTAATATGAAACCAAAACCAGTATGGTCAAAGCAGCTGACTTTAATATGGTCTTGTTGTGTAATTCCATTAAATTTATTTCTATTAGAACAAATAATCTAATTCAGGCCCCTCCTCAACCCTAATGCTTTCGAGTGGCTGCAGACACATGGTTTACAGCGAGACACAGCCAGCAGTGCATGGTGGAGAGCAAATTACTCTGTAAGAAGACAAATTGAACTTTGACAATGTTATGTGATTAGGGGAACAATTAGAGAGAATAGCTGGAGGTGCACTCACCCAGGGGCTTGTGTGCTGTGGTGGAGATGGGTGGTGGGGTGGCAGCAGCTCTCCAGGGTGAGTCATCCCTGAGCACAGGGCATAGTGGTGCTGGGTGCAGTGACAGCCCACCCGGCTCCTGCCTCCGGGCTGGGATGGGAAGGTAATGGTGCAAAGGAGCTTGCTGACCTCCTGCGCTGGTGATGCTGGGGTGTTCTTCCCATGTCCTGATGCAGACAGGAGGGTTTGCTTATTCACAGGTGATCTGGGTTTTACAGAGCCATGTCTTGGTTGTGCCTGGTGCAGCAGGGGTTGGATCTGGGCTTGTTGCACAAAGCTGAGCAGGGAAAGTGGTTTTTTTTCTGGGTTCTCCCTTTTGCTCCCAAGATCCCTGGATCTGTATTTCACAGAACCAAGGCAGGAGTTCGGTGTCCTGCCTTCAGTATATGTCACCCCCACCTACCCCACCCGGCCCTCATCTCCTCCATCTGTAGAGGTACCCACACCCACAGGATTGTTTAAAGTCTGTGTAGGTGTAAAATCAGTCCTGCGTGGTCCCGCTCGCACATGCACCCGTTCCCAGCAGCATCCCCACGCTCTCTCTGCCTCCCTCCCCAACTCGGTGCCTGTCTTCTGATCTCTGCCTGGGTGAGAGCCGTGTTCAGCCACACGCTACAAAGCTGAAGCCATGGTCAGTGGCTACTGTTCTGCATTTGCATTGCAGCAGCACAGCCTACAGCTGCACGCACCAGAGCAGCAGGGTAGGGACTTCACCCCAGCTGAGAGTGAGTGAAGCAAAGAGCTGGTGTGTGGTGGCAGCAGGGCACTGACTCCTCCATCTGCTCAGGCTCTCTTTGCTCCGAGGCTCGTTATTTTCTTTGACTCTTTCCCCCTGTTTCGGTTTGAGATGGCACAGACAAGTTCTGCCCTTATTACAGTTCCCATGGAGACAGGTTTGATGCTGTACATTAAAGGGGGTGAGGCACAGTCAGCTCTTGCTTGGGCCAGCAGTTTTGCCATTCATTTGCACTGCATCTCTCTCAGTGGGAACCCAAGCTCAGGGTCCCTGTCAGGGTCTTTGTCTTCAGAAACAAACCCCTAAACCGTGTATGTCCTCCTCTTGTTTGTGCAACGGGCACAGCAGCAGGGTCTGACTCTTGCAGCTGCTGGGCTCTGGCCTGGGGACACCTATGCTGTGGCTTGTGCTGCCAGGCTTCCACCTTTGAGCTTGGAAGTCCTTGAAATGAGTAAATTTCAACATTATCCCTTTCAGCATCTGCGCAGCCACTCTCACGGCACCTCTGAAAAGCTCACAATACTGTCTCCAAGTGCAGAAGGGTTAATTTGAATGGCAACAAAAGAGTTAATGTATTTGATCGTGTACCATGGCTACTTTAACATTAGGAAGGTCACAGATGTCACTTTTAAAGCCTTTCTCAGAGGTCTCCCTAAGAGGACTTGAAGGATGCAGATGAGCATTGGATCCAACAGATGAACTTTTCCATGCATGAGTCTGCTCGGCTGAACAAGAGTGTGTACAACCAGGCCCTTATAGTGAGCTGATTGGCAAGGTGAGATCCAGGCTGGTTTCAAATGGACCACAGAAGCTGGAGAAGAATATTTGTGGCTTCTTTAAGTGATTAGCAGCAGGATCAGTTAAAACCCTTGCTCCGCAGAGCCCCAGCCACAGCCTGTGGTCTAGCATTGTCAATGGCACAGGTGTTATACTCTGCGTTAGTGTGGTACTGCACTGATCTGTGCCAGTGAAAGGGGGCTCATCCATGGAAAAACAGATTCCAAAGCTGAAATTCTTGCCTCCCTGAAGTTGACAGTAATATTATCACTAATATAATCTGTGGATTTTTAAAGCCGGGAAAGGACTCCTGTGATTGTCTTGTCTGCTTTCCTGCCTAGAAAAGAAAGACACAAACAGAAGAAGAACCGTAGTTAAGGAAATGTCTCCGTGATTAATTCTAACATGTCAGATGGGGAGTAATAAAAAAGAAATAAACCAGTTGTTTTCTTTAATAATAATAAGAGACAAAAAACCCAACCCCAAGCCCTGCTTAAATGCTCACTTGACTGTGAAGATTTCCAAGCAGCCCATGTAACAGTGTCTGGAAGGACAGAATGAGGAAATCATTTCAGTGGTTTGACCCCTTCCTGGGGTGAACTCCAGGCTGTTCCTGGGAGTTTTGTTCAGGGAGAAGACACGCGGTCTTCTCGGTGCAGTGCCAGGTGGAGTGTGTATGGGGAGAGAAGAGAGTCAGGGCTTGCTGCTCGAGACCAGACCTGGCATGCTGCACTGTGCCTTGCTTTGTCGGCACGAATGAGCAGGGCACCTTGGGAAGGGAGGTCCTATTCACCAGGCAGATGAGTAGGGACCAGCAGGAAGGAGAACAGGGGAGGCTGTCTTTCTGGTGTGGGAGCGCTCTCAGAGAGGAGCCAGCCTGCAGCCGCCCTCTCCATCCTTCCTTCCCGCTGGGCAGCTTCTTTCCTTCCCTGCTTTCCCCATCCCTGGGGCACTTTGTGCCATCATTCACACAGGGTTCAGCTGAATTCTAAACCAAATTTATTACAAATGTGCATACGCTAAACATTAGAAACCAAAAGGTCCCAGTGGACATTTAAAGAAACACCTGCCTGTATTGAATGAATTCCAGGACTTACTCTGGAGACAGTATTTTCTGGGGTGAAGCCAGGAGAGTTAACTCATTGCTGTGGGGATGCTGTCCACTGGAGACATGGCCTGCTTGATGTCTTAGGAGGGTATCACAGGCCTTTCCTGCCTAACCTTAGGTGAACAGCTGGTATCCTGCTAATGCCAGTGAGAGAAACAGAACTTTGATGCTTCATCTTCTTGCTTGCAATGTGTCAGGAAGAGCACAGCACAGCAGCTTCCCAAGAGAGGTGGGTGCTGTTTGTCCTACAGGACGGCACTCTGCATGCCCCCACTGACAGCTAAAGGTGGAGCAAAGAGGTTCACCTCACAGCACCGTGCTGTGATCTAAAGCCCCAGAGCATGTGTGGGAAACAAAACGTTTTCTTGGCTTCCATAGGCTGCACAAAGCAGTGAATACTCGGATGTGCACAGTCTTTGTGCCTGGAGGAGCCGAATAGGGAGGAAGATGGAGGTTGGATGGGGCAGGCAGCAGGTAACTCAGTATTTGGGGTTTGTAGCATCCTTCTTGAATTTAAGAGATTTCTAGAAAAAGAAATATTTTCCAGGAAAACAAGTTTGGGTTTGTGTTGCTTTTTATTTTTTTAAAAAAGGAACAGGCAGTCAGCATACTGTGGGACACTTGTAAGGTACAAGAGACTTTTTTGGGCTGGATTTGCTTGTGACATGCAGTGCTATGGGTCTGGATGCCACCACTCTGGATGTCACTCTTTGCCCTCACTCTGAGGAGGGTGGGTGAGTATTTGGTAGAAGTAAATGGGACACCCACTGTGCAAGCGCATAGGAGCCAACTGCTGATGCCAGTTGTGGGTGGTGGAAGATGAAGTTCCCTTTCTCTCCTCCTCTTTGCCTTCATCCACTTTCCATTCTGGAGTTATCCATGTTCTTGGATCTGACTTGCAGGTCACGTTGCACATGGAGCTGCTCTCAGACACAGGCAATTCAGCACCTGCAGCTTCAAAAGTCTGTCAGTAGGAGCCAGGCTAAATAATCCACCCTGTCTTTTACTGTAGGGGCATGTGAGAGAAGTGCAAAGTATCTTCCTTCTGGTGTGAGCTGAAGAGCCTTGCTGGTCAGGGATAAATCACAGAATCTGATTGAAAACTAATTGCAAAGATGCCTTTTATGATGCATGGCTTAGAGTGCACTCTGCTTGGCTGCATTTTCTTACTGTTGGATCCCTTTTAACTGATGAAAGAAAACAACCAGCCCTATCTGCACTTCCGTTTATAGTTAATAAAATAAAGCAAGCATTACTTGCACAGTGATGATTAAAAACTAACCAGGGAAGTAGGAAATCAGAGGAAGAAGGGAATTTCCTTTCTTCTGCCCATTCAGCTCAGGATTTCCCTGATCCATTGAGTAACCATTGCCACTGAAGGAAGTAACTTCTAAAATAGAGGAGGAAGGCGGGCTCTTCATGAGACAACATGGTGTGAGACCTGTGCATTACAGTTTGTTGTAAAGTCAGAGCGAAGTGAGAGCAAATATCTGTGGAGACCTATGCGCAAGGTCCTGTGTCCATAGTTGTGATTGTCCTCAGTCTTCCAGGCCCCTTCCATGGGCAGCTCCTGGAACACCCTTCCTAAATGCCGTGCGTGCACCAGAACAATTCCTCTTTGCATCCTCCTTTGTACATATTAAAGTGCTCCAGCAGAGAATAGCACCTTCCTCTGTGGCTCCCTAGAGCATCAGCTCTTCTCCAGCTCCCTCTTAAACTGTACTGACCTGTGAAGGGTATGACATTTTCAGCTCAGTTTTAGGCACTACAGGGACAGCAGGAGGACGAACATGGGCTCTGGTCACTGCAATTCAATGCAACATGCATCTCGGATGTGATGTTTTGGGGATCATAACTTTGGGCTTTGCTGAGGTCTCTATTAGAAACGCTGACATTGGGATTTGAGTTGGTTTTGCCTGGAATATGTTCTTCAACAGTGACTTTAAAGTAGATATCCTGAAATTATCATGGGGGGAGGAGAGGGAGCACAGTGAAGTTTTTACATTAAAATGCCATGACGATGGGGTGCTGATAAACTGGCCTGAAGTTCACCACAGCATTATCATCTGGTGTATAAAATCTGGTTGGTAAATATACACTACATGAAAAAAGTGTCCTACTCAGCAAACTGTGTTTCCAGTGAATTGCATGGGAGATGTCAAAGAGAATTAGGGCTGTATTAAGGGCTAAGTTCTTCAAATTAACTATTTTTTATAAAGGGATTTGGGTCAGGCACTTTTTTCAGTTTAAGAGCTGGCATCATGAATTTAGAACCGACCAAAAAGTGAAGACCTAAGGGTGTTTGCATTTGAAGTGGATTAGTGCTAGCTGACAGCTTGAGTCCTGAAGCAAACCCAGCTGCAAAATGTGTTATTCCAACCTGCTCTACTCGGGTGGGGAGGGAGAGAGCAGAACACTTGAGAATCTTTTTCATTCCTTCGCTCTGTGTTTATTGAAGATTCACTTTTCCTTGAGCTACCAGCTAGTTCCATTAAATTTCCTGTGCAAGGGCTCAGTTCTGACCCAGGCCTATACTGTTGGGATGCAGCCCACCATCCCTTTGAGCAGGTGATGCTGCTGGAGCCTCCCCAAGAGGAACATGGCAGGGGCTGGGACATACAGGTCTTTGGTGGAGCAGGGAACAACGTTTTTTTGTTCCCTGACTTGACTTTGCTAAGCCAGAACACTGTCCTGGTTTTGCTTTAAAGCTAACTAGGTCGCAGGGACCAAAAAGGTGCTTGAGCTGTCTTTAAGAGAGGAAAAGATGTTGGGCTAAGGAGACAAGGCAGGGAAAGCTCCACTGTGCTCCCAGGTATCATTTGCCAGGATGATGCACATCACAATAACTAGGAAAGGTGGTAAATGAAATCGCTGATAGCAAATAATGGCAGGGAAATATGCAGGTTAAAGAGGAAATGCTGCATCTCAGTGCCAGGAGACGGAGACTCTACTAATACCAAAAAAGATTAGATAGAGACAAGAGTGTTGCGTGTGGATTTTGTTTTGGGCTATTATCCTTCAAGATAATAAATGAAGGAAAATGACATTTGGCAAATAAATTGGATTGCAGCTCTTGTACCAGACCTCAGGCAGTGCCTTGAAATTTTACTTAAACACCCAGCTCGGGAAGTTTTCAGCCTGGTTTATAACTTGCAGAGGTGATGAACAAACCTCGAGTGAATGCAGCTCTGGTCGGAGATGGATTCTTACTGCAGTCTAAGCAAGAGACTGGGTAAATAGGGGAAGAGGTAAACTTAACCACAATGTAACAGGAATTAATTCTGTATTGAAAATGGTTTGGTTACTTCTGCCAGTGAAATCCAACACCTTCTGTTTTGGGTATTGCTTGGGAATCACATTTTCCTGTCTTTAAAACATAACCTTTGATGAACACTTCAGAAACTCGTAGGCAGACCACCTTACAAAGTGGTCCATCCCAAATCTCAGCTTTATCATTCAATCATTCAGTTTTGCCATGTGCCACAATCTACCCCAGGCCTTTATTGAACACTAGTTATTTACAGCCTTGCTGTGATGATGCTGTTGTATCAATCTGGTTCTTGCTGGGTCTCCCTGGGCTTAAGTGCTGAAGGCAGAAGGTATGGGAGCTGGGGTTTGCTGGGGTTTTCTGGAACAAGTATGGGCATTGCTGAGTAGTTCTAGGAGAAGGCAAGAATTAAAAGGTGGGGAGGGGGTTGTACAGAGCATGGGCTGAGTATGGATGTGCAGAAAGCTCTGAAACCCCCTGGAAGGATGAGTAAGTGCCAAGATGATGCTCAGCATGGTCTGCAAAGGGGGAGCTCTTGAACACACAGCAGCTTTCTTAGCATCTCTTACACTTCCTAAATAATCTCAGGGAAAATGCACTGTTCTAAAGAGGACATTTCTGAACACGTTTTTGGCAGTGCTGAAAGCATTGCGAGGTGGAGGATGAGAGGTGAACAGGGTACGGTATGGCCTGAAGCAGATGGTGCCAAGTTTAGCTTCCCTGCTCAGTCTCAGGGGTATGGACAAGGCTGCCAGCTTTGCCTTCAATTAAGTCTTCAACTTTGCTTTAACCCAAAATGGTTGAGCTTTTAATTCCAGGACAGGCTTTAGGGTTGTCTCTTTCAAAGGATAGGATGAGGACCCAGCAGGCATCTCACATGTTTCTAGGTTCCCCCATTTGCAGCACTGCTTGGGTGTCAAGGTGTGTGTTCATCCCTCTGAGCCAAGCCTGCAAGCCAGGGATGGTGAAATTTGCTCAGTGAGGAGCCAAGCAGGCTTTGAAAGCTAATTTATATTTCAGGTTACTTTGTAATTTTGGGGTAAATGGGATAATTGCACATTTTGCATTTGATGTTACATAGTCCAGGCCTTGCCTGTCTTCCACCTACAGCCAGTGGCTCTCCAGGGAGGATTTTGGAGCCCGTGGTGGGTGGTTGCTGTGGAGGGTGATGGGGCACAGCCTGTGTACTCCTGTCTTGCTTTGCTATTCCGTGTGCTGCACTGCACCACCAGAGCCAGCACCGCCAGGACTCACCTGGCCAGGAAGAAGGGAAAGGGAAAGGCTTGGGGCAGATGGAGGGTCACCAGCAGCCAAGCGTTCCTGCTGCATGGCACTTTGAAGATGAGGACTGTGCACAATGGAGCAAGCACGCTCCATTGTTTATTATTAGCAAGAATGGTAATGGTGGCAGCAGCTTGACTGCTTCTCTTTGGCTCATCCATGTTTATTCACATTCCAAGAACCCCCTGCCTTACCCTTCTCAGCACCCCACCTGACAGGCGAGCTATGAGGTATTCTGGGATATTTGGCTCTGCAATGTTTCCCAGTCAATTCCTCTCTCTTCCACAGCCGCATTCCTTTTCTGCAGCAAACATCAGATCCTTCACTAATCTTTGGGTCCCTGGACATTTACTAAGAGAGCTGTTGTTTATTTAAAAACAAACACACAGAAATATTAGCAACGAGAGCCCAGAACAAGGATCTGATAATAGGGAACCCAAGAGAGACTGAAAGCTCTAATCTTGGCACACAAAAACATTTTTAGGTGATGAAGACTTAAAAACTCCAGCTAAAAACAACAGCAAGAAACACACCCCAAAGACTTCTGCAAAGAAAAATGGCAAACACAGCGCACACTGATTATCATCCTTCACTGAAGCTCCAGACCCAGGCAAAAATAGCATCAGGCATGGGATGCTGTGCAGCTGAGCAGCCAGCGCAGCGGGGCAGGCCTGCCCAGCTCCACATCACTGCTACCCCTCCAGGGACAGTGTCCCTTGGTGGGGCTATACAGTGACAGCCTTGTCTTTCTGTTCCTGCTGATGCAGCCCTGGCTGGATGCGAGGTGCCCCCAGCACTGATGGGGCCCAGCATGGTCAAGTGAGGATGTGGAGAGGGAAGATGTATTTCATCTGCCCAGCGCTGCAGGACAAGGAGAGGCACATGGGAGGCTTTCTCCAGCTCTCCCTACCCCTTGTCACAGCCTGCACATGCAGAGGTCTGCCCTGGCTGCTGGCCTGCCAGCCACAAGAGGTTGTCTTCCTCCAGAAGTTCGTGTCCAGCCCATTTCAGGTGTACTTTCATGTCCCCATGAAGCATCCACTGACCTCTGTGTTCCAGGGAGACCTCCCCAGCTTGGCAAAGGGAAGAGGGTATGCATTGCATGGTGATGGAGCTCATGGAGATACCTGCTTTTAAAGGAGATTTGCATCTTCCCGTTAAACAGGGAAATAAGAGGTGGGTGGGCAACACTGAAAAGGATTTATAATTTAAATCCCAGAGAATTTGTATGGATTGCTGTGGAGCACAGGGCAACATTATTTCCCTCCTTTTATGGCAATGTTATCCACGTTATCATATTAGATAATATGTTATCCACGTTGCTTGTGGAGACTACGTGGGGAAAGGTCTTCATCCCTTCAGCTTTCCTCCGGCTGTCCCTATACAAGAGCATTACTTAGACAGTGAAAACCTAGCAAGAGTTTAAATTCTTCTGCCCCCCTGCACTTTTCAAACAAGTGAATTAGGATTTCTATGCTACTCGGCTAAAGGAAGGCAGGGGTTCCTTATGTGCTCCACTGCTCTGTGGTTGGTAGGGGGGAGGCACTGCCAGACTATTTGGAGCCTCTTCTCTTGTAAACTTGTCTCCTCATCTATCTGGCCTTTGTGAGCAATGCTAAGCTGTAACAGAAATCATTAGCAGTGCTCACAGTGGTTGAGGAAAGAGTGTGGTCCAGGGAACACTGTCTTCTAAATTCTACAGTAAACAGCTGCATGTGAAGTCACATCTTAATGTAGTTGTGTGTGGTAAAGCTGTGCCCCCTCATGAGGACAAGTTCAGGCTGATGGCACCCAGTACCCCATCAGAAACGCAAGTTGTTACATGCTGTCTCTGAGTTTGTCAAAACACTCTTAAATGGAGTGGGCTTTGTCCTGGTACTATGTGTGCTGGGTCAGGTGTTGTGCATCCTCCAGCCAGCCCAGCACTGTGGATGGAGTACAAGGCTGGCGTAAATGTGGAGTCATGTGCTTGGCCATGCAAGGAAGATGAGATCATGGGCTCCTATCTCAACATCAAGATGCCATTTTCACTGGTGGGAGTGTACAGATCTCGTATGAATGAACATGAAGTCGCAGTCATACATCCAGGCTTGATTATAAATACAGACAGTTTTCCTAAACAGATTTGAAGATCGCACTGCGTCGGGGTTTCTGCTGAGCTTTCCCTAGCACGTGGCAGGCTTCCCTCTAGGGAATCAACCACGTCTGCCTCTTCCACTGGCATGTTGGATGTGCAATGGCCGCTGCAGTGTGGTCCACTCCGCTTGAATTCAGTCATGAACCATGAAAACCTGCTGGAAGTCACTGTGAGCCTGTAGCTCTTGGTGACACATCCTCACACCCCGGCTGGCAGAGGCGCATGCGTGTCATGTCAGGAACTGGGTGCAGAGAGTCTGCTTCCCATCAGCCCCTGGTGGGGGTCAACCTTATCACAACCCCAATGCCCACCTCTCCTGACCAAGAGGTTATGAGGCTGGATCGAGTGCAAAACTCAGAAGTCTCTCTCCTGAGACTTTCCCCGGGACCCATGCTGTATTCATCACAGTAACTGCTAGGGAAGATCCTCACATAAAGATTGATGGACCTGATGATGATGAGCTGCGCTCAGGCAGGAATCACTGACTGCACAAGAAGTGAATGGAAAATGATTGGTTTGGAAGGTATTGGATGGGAAAGGATATGGAAGTTATATACAGAAAGCAGGGAATCAACAAAACCCACCAACTAATGCTGAAAAAAAGAAAGCAAAGCATCAGCACTCATAGAGACGAATGTGATGTGTACTCATACAGAGGAATGTGATGTGCACTCATACAGAGGCCTTCCTTTCATCACTCTTCTCAGGTCTGGGAATTGCATTTTGGGGAAGGTAGGTATGGGAGAGATCAAGAGAGCTCTCATAAATCAGCAGGAGAGAAGAGCAGGGCTGGGGCAGGCTGGGCTCCGTGTCAGCTTTGGTGTGGCCAGATTCGTGGTACTGCTTGTCAGAGGTAGGGGTGTGCAGAAAGGAGAGTGATGAACAGATCTCAGTGTCTGTTGGGGGTAGGAAAAGAAGTCACAGCAATAAAATGCATCAAGAAAGATTTAGGGTAGACCCTAGAATAATCCCCACGTGTACTCCCCCTGGCAGACTGCGTAAGGAGAACGTGGAATCTCCATCCCCAAATGTCATTTACAGCAGGTTAAAATGTAGTTGGGTCTGATTAAACAGCTCCTCAGGGTCTCTCCCAGCACTTTTTCTTCATCTGATTTTTCTCTCCATGACCTAAGAATCTGTTTTACAGCCTGTCTGAAGGGAAACATGGAGCTGAAACAACTGAATGACAGACCCAGCAGATTTTCTTTGCAATGGTTTGTTGTTTGTTGGTTTTTCCAAGTGACAAATGGAAACTTCCTGTGGGAAAAGCCTGGTTTCAGCATAATCTGTATTTCTGTGAAAAAGCCAAGATCACAGAGAAAACTCATGGGGAAAAGCGGTTTACTTACTGGATCTGCTGACTTGATGGTGGTCAGAGGTCTTACTGGATCTGCTAAGTTGGTGCTGATGAAAGGTTTTGATGCTGTTTTCCATTAGGAGTTCTTCCTTCAGATCAAAAGCATGGTTAAATATAATAAACCAAAGATACAGATAACAGGGGAGAAGATTGTCTCAGATCAGTGCTTCCTGCTTCCCTGTACAGAGATAGTTTATGCTTGTGCCATGGGTGTTTTTAAAGGTTATGTTGTAACTGCAGGTGCTCCTGCTCTCCTCCTGAGTGTATCCAGGATGTATATCCGAATACCTCTTGGTCCTTACTCAGCATATAGTTTCCTAGCAGCTTTTTCCTCTGTGAACCCAGACCTTCTGGGAGGTAAAGGAGCAAAGATAGACTTAGTGCATGGGGCGGGGGGGCGTTAATCTTGTTTGTGCTGCTCCTTTCCACAGTGGGCTTTGGCAAAGCCAATCTTCATCCTGCCCTCAGCAGGCTGGGACCTGGCTCTGCTGGGGAGCTGGGGCTGCAGGAGCTGCGTCAGACATGAGGCTGGTGCAGGGAAAGCTGGGGAAGCAGAGCCTGTACGTTATTTGTTCAGCCAAGATAAATGCCGTGATAAATTGCCTTCCACTTCTCTCTCTCCCTGTAAGATGGATGTATTTTTTCTATGTTCACCATCATTCAGTAAGTAGGGAGTTTTTATAAGACCATGTCTCTAATTTCTATCATTAGCAACATATATGAAAACGTAAGGTTTTGGGTAGTCGCCAATCACACCATTTACTGGTTATTGTAATGTCCCAACACTTTCCCTCCTCCTTCACCATCCCAAAGCAATTAGCAGGAAATTCAGCTACTGCCTGAATGGACTCATTTTCAGCAATCTTCCTTAATTCTTTATTTACTGTAAAATAAGCAGGGAGAAAAAAAAAAAAAAGGAAAATCAGTTCCTCTTCTGAAGATGGATTGGTTCTCTCATCACATCTCAGACTATCTCCCCTGCCCTTTCCCCAACTGTATCTCAATTTCTGATGAGCTGCAATGAAAAGCAGGCAGGAAAACATCTGATTGCTGCCCATGAATTCCTCGAGTGAACTCATTTCAGAGGTAACCAGCGTGACAAAAGCTGAGCTATTTTCAATGAGCTCCCTTTATTAGAGACAATGATTTGTACTAAGTGAGCTGAAACTTTGCTTCTGGATCATTTATAGCAGGACCTGATGTAATTTCCTGCCACGCGAAGGGAAAATTAAATGCCCAATCTGTTGCTTTTAATGAGGAAGGTTTTTAGCAGTGTGGACGGGATACAGTGAAGCAGTAGAGGGACTGACTGGTTGAGGCAGGGAGAAGCAGCCCGTTGATGGAGAGGGTGAAGCAAGCTGATGTCCACTTTATCGGCCAGTATCTCCCTTTTTAAACAGAGCCTTGAACATCACTGCTTCAGGAATAAAGTAGTCTCTGCTGTGAGCACAGACATCAAAACCTGGCCTCACAAAAAGGATCTCAGAATCTCACTGACATTTCCTTTTGATGCTCTGCACAGCCGAGCAAACAGTCCTCGGAGTTGTGCAGTCATGGAGTTAGGCCTGAGGGAGCACCTTCCCCTGCATTCAGAAAACAGAGCGGGGATGGGGAGGAAGATGTCTGCGTTGCTGAAAAGCTTTAAGCCAGCTCTGGATAACTGAAGGCTGAGAGGGCTCTTCCCTTCCTGGCTTTCAGCCTGCCCTCCTTACCCTCCACTACGTTCACTCCTCTGCTGGAGCCCAGGATGGAGGAAGAGCACCAGGAGGCATGTTCCAAACCCCCCACCAGATCAACAGTTTGCGTTCTTGTAATGGGATAGCTGAGAGAACTGTATGAAAAAAAGGCATAAATGGGTTAAAAGACGTCACTCCAGGTTGCTGAAGCTCAGAATGTTAGTGCCTTTGAAAACCTTTGGTCTGAGCTGTAAAAACCACTGTATCACCATATTGCTGGATAATTTATCTGTGTATGAATGCTTTATGGGTTTTATGTCCTATGTCTCATGGTCCCCATGTAAAGGTTGGGGGAGTAATTACTTGTTACCTGTCTTCTTTATTACAGAAGATCCAATCAGTTATAAATCCACATTTAAGTCTAACAGCAAACTTGTTACCTATACTGCTTTTGTACGTGACCAAGAGCCACATGTGTATCCAGAGAAGGCACAGAAATGAAACTGGTTTGGGGAAGTAGGTTCAAATGGTGTCAACACACTTGGGATCTCCAAGGTTAAGGGCCAAGAGCTGGGGACTAAGGTCCAAAATTCCAATGAAACACATGCACAGATTGTAATATTCCTAAATCCACAGTCCCTGTGGCTGTCAGTCTCATGCAAAAGCCCTACCTATAGCTAGCTGCACTGCAGGTGATGTAACTTTGATGAGCCATTGGAGTCAGTGTTTACAAGTCCTACAAAAATGCTTTCATGCATCAGTAGGGATGTTAGAAAAGATCTGGGGGAAGTCAGGTGTGTGGGGAGGTTTATTACAGAAGATCCAATCAGCTATAAACCCACATTTAATAGCAGACAGCGTGACCTCCTCTGTCCCTTCCCAGCCTCTGCTGTAGACCATATGGTCTTCAGACTTTTTTACTATTGTTTGTCTACTGTCACAGTTGTTTTAATTGTATGGGGTCTGTAGGAGCTTCCTGAGCTAGCAGAGTGCACTATGCTTGTTTAAAGGCAGCTCCGTTATCCATGGAGGTGTAAGGAGGTGTTGTTTGCTGTACCATGGGCAGGAGGTAGCTGGTGGGCAGGGCAGGAGCGCTTCCTCTGGGAGGGCACAGGGCTAAAGGCTGCACCAGAGACATGTCGCTACTGCAGCTGAGATCAACATTCCTGTCTTTTCATTGTCCTGAAAGTCAGTGAAGAGCAATTTTGCTAACACAAGAAGCTGAAGCATCTGATTCAGTTTGCTGTAACTTGAGGGGGCTGCTCTTTATGAGCATCTTCCAAAAATCTGGTAGTTTCGTGCATTACTATGAACTGATTATGCATCTGAAAAAAACCATTTGAGACAGAACAGTATTGATGCATTCTGCCCGGTTTGCCTGCCTGTCTTTCCTGGGTTGCTGTTGATTTATTTTTCTGGAAAAACAAAAATAAAATTGAAGCAAGCGGCTTAGTTACTGTCAAAGTGTTTTAAGCTCCTGAGCACTAGTGGTTTGTTAGGATTCATGGATTCTTTTGTCTTCACTCCTTCCGTGCTGCTGAGTACAGAGAACACAACCCAACCTAAGAAACTGATGAATGAGAAATGATGAATATCAGTGCTGAAGTGAATATGTAGTGCTTTGTATTCACATGAACCTTTTGTGATGAATACATAATATTAACATCTACGATTATGATAAAAAAGTCGGTAAGTTGATACCAGCACTGATACCAGATCTGTGAGCTACGAGAGTTTCTAAGGGATTTACAGAGAGGTTATGGCCGTAGCACTGTTAGCTGGATCTCTTGTGCTGGTGAAAATCATATTTAATTCTAATGAAGGAAATAGGGAAATTGATGTAGCGGGAGAATCAACACTAGAGTTAAGATTTTATTTGTTTTTTCTCAGGAATAATTTCTTGAAAAGGGAAGTTAGGAACCAGTGACAAAGTGCAGTACTGCTGGAGCCAAGAGATTTCAGGGTAAAATAAACTCTAAGGAGAAAAGTATGTGATGATAAATGTATGTGTATGGAAGGATCTTAAAGGATTGCTGAGAGCAAACAGCTTGTGTGCTGCTCAGGGACAGAAGTGATGGGAAGAGATTCCAGAGGAGCATAGATCAGGCTTTCCTTGGATCCTAGAGAAAATGGCAAGACTTATCCTGAAGAGTTTTCCCAGGAATGACAAATAGGAAGGATAAAAAGACAGAAATGGTAAATTATTAGTCTTGCATGACCGTGAAAGCTTGCTTTGCTTGGAAATAATTTTTACAGATGGTTGTTTTGCCTGTGTTTCCCATTGAGAGACCATAAACTTGTGTCATGAACGTATGACAAGCCTTATGAGACCTTCTCCTTTTCTCAGTTTGTAAGGAAGAGGTGGCAGGTTTGGAGCTGGTATCTAGTAGTTAGATGTGAGAGCACAGTCACTGGAGGGCTGCCATCTCCCGCTGCGCTTGGCAAATCCTCTGTAGAGGGTATCTATTTCTTGACCCTCATTCAAACCTTCTGCGAGGTCTGGTGTTTTGTATTCTCTAGCAGGGACCCAGCCAACTTGTGGAGGCTGATGGCAGTGTTTTCCACCAGCTTGGCTGGGAAGGGAGTGTTCAGCTGTTCTTGCTGACTTCACTATGAATGGTACAACCCAAAGTGAAACTATCTTTTGAACTTTGGAAACAGCTAGTGAGCCCCAAGAAGGGCCTGGTTACATACTGCAAACAAGCCATCCCAGGGTGTACCCTAGCATCAGGATCTACCACCTTTTCAGGTGTTGCTGTACCAGGACACAAAACCAGAAGAGCAGGAGAGGTTCAGAAAGCTTTATGAAATATAAAGCTAACCATATTCTATATGCTTGAAGGAATTGTTCATGAAGGCAATCTCCTTGAGGCTTTTTATCCAATCTCATGCTTTCCAAATGCAGTATGATTCCATCTACCATGGCACAGCATTACTCCTGAGAGCTTGTTAGCCTGCGTATGTAATGAAGATTCTGGAAGTATGGTGGACTTTGAGAAAATGATGGGGTTTGGGGAGGATTAAACTTTTTCCCCTTTGCGTATGCTGCTGTGAAGAAACACCTTTCCTCCATCCATGAGTTTTGGCAGGTCTTTAGGGCAAAGGAAATTGAGGACACTGCCAAGTGCATATGGACTTAATTTGTCATGCTGCCACTCACACGTGTGCCCCTCAAGCTTCAGGTGTGCAGGAATGTGCATTTAGAAACGCAGTCATGGTACTTTGGAACTGAGACCATCAAATACAGTTGGCATAGGCTGCTGAGGCACTCTCCTGTTAGGAATGGTACTTCTAGCTCTATGGGCTGCTGCCGTGTTTAGACCGATGGTGAGACACTTGGTCTTACCTGAAGCTCAGTTGAAGTTCTAAGCTGCCATAGCTTTAGAACGCAAGTATTTTCCTCATGCTTTTGTTTTCCGTAAGATTTTCCAAGGAACACAAGAAAAGTCCTTTTCTCCTGTTATTGGACAAATACAATTCCATTGCTTAGTGTAGTGATCCTGTTTGCTTAAACAGGAAATAAATCTTAGTTAAAAGCCCTCTATGCAGTTGTTTTAGAGCAATCCTCCTCCAAAAAAAAAAAAAAAATTGTTGCTGTCCAGAATCATAGAATCACAGAATAGTTAGGGTTGGAAAGGACCTCAAGATCATCCAGTTCCAACCCCCCTGCCATGGGCAGGGACACCTCACACTAAACCATCCCACACAAGGCTTCATCCAACCTGGCCTTGAACACCGCCAGGGATGGAGCACTCACAACATCCCTGGGCAACCCATTCCAGTGCCTCACCACCCTAACAGGAAAGAATTTCCTCCTTAGATCCAGTCTAAACTTCCCCTGTTTAAGTTTTAACCCGTTACCCCTTGACCTGTCACTACAGTCCCTGACGAAGAGTCCATCCCCAGCATCCCTATAGGCCCCCTTCAGATACTGGAAGGCTGCTATGAGGTCTCCACGCAGCCTTCTCTTCTCCAGGCTGAACAGCCCCAACTTCCTCAGCCTGTCTTCATACGGGAGGTGCTCCAGTCCCCTGATCATCCTCGTGGCCCTCCTCTGGACTTGTTCCAACAGTTCCATGTCCTTTTTATGTTGAGGACACCAGAGCTGCACACAATGCTCCAGGTGAGGTCTCACAAGAGCAGAGTAGAGGGGCAGGATCACCTCCTTCAACCTGCTGGTCACACCAAACAATTTTTTACAGAAGATAGAAGTTAAATTATATTTAATAACAGAAATTTACAAAGCCTTATAAAAGCTTTTCAAGTTAGACAAGTGTTTGTAGCCATAACCATTCCAAAGCACAAGCTAATTTGCCTACAGAGCGAATAAACATTTCAACAGTTACAGCCATCAAGAGCTGTGCTAGTATTTAGTCTGTTTATAGTTGTTTGATCAGATGGTGTTGAATTTGGAAAGATTTTGTTTGATGCAGCAGGGTAAGTTATAGCTGCCACGTGGCTGGAGGGCGTGAGCTGGATGGCAATCAGACAGCAAACCGAGAATGATAAATCCCAATTGTACAGTGGGAGAAGGCTCTGGTAGTTTATTCTGGCATCCCATACTCTTAACAATGGGTGACAGTTCAACACAGAGATTTAATGCCACACCTCAGCATTGCAGGAGAGAAAAGTTCCGATGTTTTGGGTCAGTGACAGGCCCTGACATGGGGACCGTATCTAACTGCCCAGGAGCCAGATATTAAACTCAGCTGATCTAGAGGGTATTAATAAAACTGTTCTGCAACCATGGCATCTAATTTTCCATAGCTGAAAACAAGTCCAGCAGGTGACTTAAGGCCACTCCAAAATGTGGAATCCTGTTTGATACTCATGAAAGGAGAAGACGTCACTTGATGTTAATGCAGAGGTTGTGCAGGCTCAGAATAGGGAAAAGCTGATTTCTAATTCCAGTTCCAGCTGGATTCTGTAGTCCTTGTTATGACCTTTAACCTCCTTGTGTCTGAGTTTCCCCTAGTCCATGTGAATGCAGTACTGTTAACTTCCTTCACTTGCTAATTGTGTGGAGAAGTTCCTTTCTGTAATCCTGAAATTAGTTTAACATAATGTTTATGATTGTCATTATGCTTTCAGTGGTGCTGGAGATAGGAAGAACAGACCAGAATAGAATAGGACAGAATAGAATAGAACAGTATAGAACAGAACGGAATAGAATCATTTCACCCCATTTAGACTAGAAGAATTCGGTTATGAAGCAGGCAGGATGGGGAGGACAGGCTGGAGAGGAGCTGTACCTGGTTTGCCTCTACAGCTCTTCAGGAGAGCATCGCTTTTGTTTGTACTTTTGAACCCACTCTTATGCTTCTTCATTTCTTTCAAACACTGTGGTTCCCTCTCAGATGATTTATTTAGACACATGAAAAAAGGATTGCAGCCACTGAATGGAGGTGGCTGGCATGGGTTGGCTCCAGGGCGGTCAGGCATGAGATGTGTGTGGTCCCAAAGTTGCCTCGCTCTACTGGCACAAACATACCTGAGAGGGAGGTCCTAGTGAGTGCTTCCGAAAGCTTCAAGACTGAACTGATGTAATCTCATGGGCTTGAAGCATCGTCAGAGCGAACAGAACTGTGCAGGCACTCTGTGTTCTGCACTTAGCTGTGTGGGCAGTGAAGCAGTAGTGGGAGAGACATGGGCAGCTGGGGGTGTAGCTGGAGTAGATGCTGTGCCAGGTCATGCCTAGCTGTACATCTTGGAGCAAACAGAATACACTGAGGACAGCTCAGTGTGCACCCAGCCCAGCCCTGGGCTCACCCAGGACAGCACATGCAGATGCTTCTCTTGCACTGACATCACTGGGCTTTTCATGCTATAAACAACACTTCTCCTTGCAGACAGATTTGTAACCTTCCCATCTTGAACATTATACAAAACAAGGAAATAGGTTTTTAAATTTCAGTTTATAACACTTAAGATCTCTGTATTTAAGCTGGCTGAAGGTCAAATGAATGGTGCTAACAGTGCAAGCTAAAATCGAAGCCCTCAGTTCTGCTCCACACAAGCGGCACAACATGATGAAGCAGCAGTAGACATGGGAACTCTAAAATAAAGGTCTCTGCCTGGGCCACTTTCATGGAGGACTTACAGGTTCCCTTAGAGCCCTTTTCAGGCTGATTTGCTGCCTGGCTTGTTTGGTTCCTGGTGCTTCAAGGATGCCAAGGCTGCATTAAACACTGTCATCCCTAGCTTTTGATTCAGATGGATGAAAAAGATGAAAGGGGAAATAGGCACTGAATACATAAATTACTTTCCTAAGGGTGCAGGAGAACCACAAGATAGATATATTGTGATAAACCTGTCCTGATAACAGCAGGTGATAAAGGGAGCAGGAAGGAATTACCCATCCTGTGGCTTAGCCACCTTTTGGCAATAGCAGTTCTTGGCCATGCGTAAGGCAGGTGCACATGCAAACCCTTCATTTTCATTCTTTCCCTGTGGTTCTTCCTCTCGTGTCCCACCCATATGCTAAAGAAGACAGGGACTCCATATTTCTCATTAACATCATGTGAACCAAACCCCCACTGCCTTTCCCTTCCAGCCTTGGGAAACACATCCAGGGAGCGAGGATAGATATTCCTCTCAAGTGATTATCTGGTTTTGTTTCAACAACAGTGACATTTCTTTCCTCATATCCAGGCTGTGTTGTGGACCCTTAAATACTGCAGCTTTGGATGGAAGGAGTCTGGCAGACACATCTGGATCTTCTTTCCCAGCAAGAACATTTATTTTTGGCTAATTTAGTACTTTGCAACTTCTTAGGACAAGTAGGTTTTTTGATTTGCTTTATGATGGGCTGTGTAAGGATGAGTAAAAGTTGATTGTTTCACTAGTGAAGAAAATAAAATATAAAAAAAGATCCTTTGGCAAACACCCACGTGGAAGTTTTTAAAAGCAGTCTCAAAATACTAAACTGCATCTGTAGGCTGCAGCTACTCCACCACCGTGTATCTCTGTACTCCATAAAGGGAGTACAGAATGACAGGAAACCACAGTAGCAACTTTTAAAGCCACTTTTTGTGCTTTTATAAATAGCTACACAATTTGCAGAGCAGTGCTGTATTGTCTCTATGCGCTGCTATACTTGCTGTACTGCCACTGGAAACAAGGAGGGCATTATAGACTGGAGCATGGTACAGATGTGCTGGGCAAGGTGTGAATTCCCCTCTGCATCTCCTTTTGCTTTGCTGTTCCTGGGGCACAATTCAGTCTGTGCAGTTGTTCAGAGCTGGTCACACTTAGACCCCAGCTGATACTACAGCTGGTTTTGTTACATTTCCTGAGACATACGAGTCGCACACCGCTGATTCCTTTGCCCAGTTGTATTGCCTTAGTGGCTAAACCAGGTTTTCATTGCTAGTCTTTGCCATTGCAAAGTCAAAAATAATAAGTAGTGCACATTATTCAGTTAAAAATCTGCTGTTCCCATGCGCTTTCTTACAGGCTAATTTATTTTCTAGAGTATTTACAGTGGTAGCTCTAACTGCCAGAAATCAGAGATTCTTTGTGCTTGGGAATAAAAAGTGGAAATTTCAAAGCCTCTCATAAGAAACATGAGAACTGCAAAATGATTTTTTAGAAGTTTTTTTCCAGGAGGTCAAAATTAAATGGCGTGTGGCAGTCATCCCTGCTTGGATGGTGAGGAGTGGGAGGCTGGGCATTGAGAAGTGGTGGCCAAGTGGACTCAGGGTTTTTCAGTCTCCTGGCAGCGGTAGTATCAGAGAGAATGAATGTGAGCTGGACCTTCCAGCCTCCACAGGAGATGATCCAGAAAGGCTGCGATCCTTCAATCTGAGCACATCACTAGGGAGAGTGGCTGGAAAGCTTGCAGGGCTCGACCCACCAGTCGGTTTTCCCAAATCAACAGTTTTCCCAAAGTGCATATGGTGGGATGGAACATCTGGTGTTTGACGATATTGGTACATTGCCTCTAAAACATCATGTTTGGAACCCCACAGCCTGCTCCCAGACCTGTAGATCCTCAGCACTTCCCTTGCGGCTGCACCAGTCTGTAATTTGTTGGCCAAGGCAGTGGCTGTCCTGCTGTGCTGGTCCCCTTGTTAAGGTGAGAGGCAGGGCTGACCACTCACCAGGTCTGGCTTTAGGCACTGGTGCCACTGGGGACTGCTTACAGCTTCCAGTCGAGGCTAACTGGGAAATCAGATCTGTAAACACAGCTAGAGGAGAGTGGATATTATTTGTTTAGCATGATAATAAAACAGCGGTGGGTTAGTCAAACAGTAATTAGCAACAGGTCATGCTGTAATTAGAGAGTCTATTGCAGTTGGTTACCTCTTACTGAATGCCACCAGTAAGTCATCAAGTATTTGTAGTAAGTAGGAGATTAGTTTAGGATGCAAGCGCTTTCAGGCACAGTTAGGACTATTTGGGAACATGCAGATCTTTTTCTTTGCCTCCCTTTATCCTAGCAATTAACGTAACACAAGGCTCTGAAGTGGCACTTGCTTCTCTCTCACTTGCATGAAATCTTGAACAAAAGCTCCAAACAGTTCTCTTGAGTGATTAAATCTCATCTGAAAGAGCTTGAAGTCTCAAGGGGTACAAAGGAGTAATTATTTTCTCCCTCAGAAGAGGGGAAAGTTCTGCTCTTCAAGCACAGGTTTGTATTTTACATATGCCTTTCTTTTTTCCTTCTTGCTATTTTAAGAGTCAAGTTTCCATAATACTATTGTCTGAACATCAGAAGTTTCTCTTGCTTAGACAGGCAGTGAGATTCTGGCGCCTCATATGTGAAAGGAAAGAAAATACTTCAATCAGTTAACTGCATTCACAGGTTTTTGCTGAATCTTCCTTCCACTGAATGACTTGCTGTGTTTAAAGAATGGAGGACTGAAATCAGTGACTAGAGATGGCAAATAACTACTAGATAAATGCCACGCACATCAGTCTTGGATACATTACTCAATCTTCACACCCTTGGATGCTTCTACAATGCCTTCACATTGCAATTTCATCTTTTCAGTCATAGCTTTCCCCTCCATTAGCCTGGCTGTCTGGGGAAGCTCCCATTTCTGCTCTCTATTCATCAGCTCAGCTCACAGACTTTGCCTCCCAGTAGGAGTGTCTGGTCCTGCTGTGCTGCTTGACTGCGGCAGTCAGAATAAGTACAAGTCAAATATATGCATCTTCTTGCTTGTCTGAATTTGTCTGGTTTCAACTTTCAGCCCCTAGAACATCTTCTGCCATTGGGATTGTCCTTGACTACTTGCAGGACATGCTCAAGTCCTTTTTCAGCCTCTTCTGGGATAAACAAAATAGATCACTCTCCAGAAGCACCCTATGGTAAAAACACCTCTTCCAGTTATTTCACAAGGCTCATGGCATTTCTCCTATTTATTTCCAGCTTTCCAACATCTCTCTTACGTGTCAACATCAGTATGGAGTAAGATACCATAGAAGCCTTGTACCTGCTTTCTCATTCAAGATTGTTCTGATAATTATGTTAGCCAGAAGAGTCAGTAGGCACTTGCATTTTGCTGATGATGAGTAGGAGCCTCATTTCCTTCTCAGAGCTGTCTCTTTCCAAGGCCAAAAATGTCTCTGTCCTGTAAATAGTTCCTTTATTTTGGCTTTCAAATATGTTGCCTCACTTCAGCTGTCCTGAAATGCATACTGTTTTCTTGCAAAATGTATCCAAGCAATCTGGATTGCTCTGTATCAGTATGCTGCCTGTTAAATTTGTCAATTCCCTTGATCTTGGTCACCAGCAAACTCTTAAGTGATAATTTCAAGGGATTTTTTCTTGACATAAGTAAAAAACTTATATCAGATTCCCAGGGGACCATGCTAAATCCAAAATTGTTAGGCTGTATTTACATGTTTGCGTGTACGTTTGAGACCCCTTGCTCTCCTAGGTTTAACCCTGCTTAAGAGTCTTGTGTGGAGTTGGTATTGTCCTTGCTTCTTTGTCAGAACCTCATGTAATACCAAATCAAATGCTTTTCTGAAGTCAGAGAATACAGCATATTTTTACAGCAATATTATTGTTGATTATCACTGAAAATATCAGGATGGCAAATCTATTCTCCTCTAATCCACACTGATTTGCCAAATTCTATTCCCCATCTTTAATTCCTGATGAATTGTATTCTATATGAGCCATTTTATTATTGTGCTAGAAAGCAAGCTTGGATTGATAGTCTTATAATTACTTAGATTGTCCCCTTGATTCTTTCAAAATATTGGTACATTTTTTGGTTAACTTTGACTGTCCAAGTTTACTGGAGATCAAGATCAAGCATGTGTAAAGCTCTTTGCCCAGCTCTCTAAAAAGTCTTTTTTCTTTAGAAGATGCCATTACCTGGACTTGCTAATTTTGAAGTGTCTAGCATTAGCAACTGCTGTTTAACCTTTTGTTTAATATTTGCGGGGATGGAAAAGCTCATCACCACGTAATACATTTCCCCAAAATAGAACAGAAGTGTTTATTAGAGGTGCCTGCTTTTCCTGAATCACTGTCTACAACTCTACCGTTTTCCAGCCGCTCCACCTAACACTTAATTTTTCTTTCCTTCCCAATATGCTCAAAATCCACCTCTTCTGCAGCCTACAGATTTGTCTACAACTCTTACTGCTTTCTGACCATTCCCGAACTTTTCTATGTATCCACATGTACCAGCTTTCTGTTCGTCTCATAGCAGTGTTTTCTGGGTATACCACCCACCTATGACATCTGGCCCATGCTTCCCTGCAGGGCTGTTGGCATGGAGGCTTCTCTGTGCTGCAGGTCTGTGACCTGGTGGTTATCGCTCTCTTCTGTTTACATCTTTTCTTCTGTTCTAGCTCACTGTTTTCACCTATGTTAAAACCATTAGATATTGTCTAAACTCTTCAATGCACACACAATGTCTCCTCATATATTCCTGCTTTTCTTCTGTTTGCTTCTCAGAAATATAAAGAGTTGCCATGATCACCATTTCTTAAGCATTTTCTCTTAGTGATGTCCCACCGTGATGTCCCATATAGAAGTCTTGGCCAAATTTACTCACTCTCACCAAGATGAGGGAATAACCCACAGAGCCAGCTCTGTCGAGTTGAAGCCTGGTCCAGGGTGACTGCTCTTTCAGCACATCTCATCCTCAGCAGGGTGTTCATTCAACAGTCCCTCCAGGGGTAAAGCCTTCTGTATTCATGTCCTGCCAAATTTTCATCTCTTTCCTTTAGGGATCTGCTGATTCCTTGCAGAGCAGGAATCAGGGGGTTGAGGAAGCCTGCAATGAAAGTGAGATGCGATTACCACTCTTTACCCATGAGGGAAGCAATGGCATGGGGTACACTGCAGACAGCCTGACAGAAACCAGCCTGAGAACATTTTTCAGGGAGTAGCAGCTTGAAATGAGCAGAATTTGAAAAATGCACTTGTTCAAAGTATATGTCCTGGTGGAAATAACTGTTCTCAGTGAAAGCATTGCAAACGAGCCACATGACATTTCCTAGCAGCCAGGTGCCTGGTGCCAGACACAATTAGCGTCTGGACAGCTTGTTTTACCTGGAGAGTCTGGCTGATGAGAATTCACAGTCTACCTAAAGCATGCCCTGTCATTCTTTGTTTGGAAACAGCCATTTGAAAGCAGCTTGCCCCGTGAGCTCTTGCATCCTTTTTTACCCTTCCCATCAGGAGTGCCATAAGGCTCACTGCTTTAGCCCATGAAAAAATGACCTTCCAGGCCAACCCTCAAGGTGTCATAGCTCCAAGTTTATTTTGGTTTCTTCACTTTTAATGACCTGAGGAGGATTCAGTGAGTTAGTAATTTAATTTAAAGGAAGCTGAAAACATCAGCAGCCTCTTGGAATGTGCTGAGCTCAGCGTAGTTTGGCAGGGAAAACCACTTCCTCCACATGCATGCTTCCTAAACAGGGGAGCACCAGACCCAACTTCTGCTCAACCCCTGCCAGCACAGCTGTTGAACCCACCCTGCCCTGATTTACAAGTATCTGCTCTGGTATGATACCACCTATTGCTTCCACTTGGGATCATGAGCCTGGGAGCTCATCAGCTGCAGCTGGGATACAGGCTCTTGTTTAAGTCCCATTGCCCTGGGTGGATGTTAGCAGTGCAGGGTATTTGTATGACTGTTGGCACAGCATGGTTAAGTGTTGAGCCCACAGAGGCTGTTTTAACTGCTTTGTACCAAGAAGGATTGCATATTCCAGTTGTTCCCCTCTGACTGCACCAGAGAAGGTCACTGTTTTACAGCTGCAGTATGTAAGTACCTACAATCATCTCAAAGTACTTCTGTTACTGCTATGAAATATTTAGAGCAGATTCTTGTGTAGAGCCTCTGTGCTGAGAATGTATTATAACACGTTCCCTCTCGCATCATCTCCATCTTTCAGAGAAGTAATTAATTAATTAACCTTTTGACTTTCCTTGATGGTATCAGCTCACCTAGAAAAGATGATGGCTGTGCACTTTATCTGTTCTGTATGGATCTGGAGAGCTGTGCAGTCTCTAGGGGACTGTGATTATTTTAGCTTGCTGCACAACTAACTAGCTTTTTGAAGTGAGCCAGAGGCAGATCAGGTTTAAGATGAACGTACTTTGACAGTTTTCTCCCCAGAAGCTGTCATCCTTTAATGGAGTGTGAAGAAATGGCAGCAGAGCCATTAGTCAGGTTGGCTACATGCATCTGTAGTTGGGAGCCCTGGGGATTTTGTGCCTGCTTCATTTGCTGAAACACCCCCTGGAGTCATGGTGTTTCCACCCCTGTGCAGGGGCAGCAGAAACCTGGCTGTGGTCTGCCTGTGGCAATCGAGAAAGTTGCTGAGAGAGTGTGAATGTGGTACAATGAGTTGAACTGTGTGGAGCGTGAATGTGATGCAATGAGTTAAACCAGTGCCCTTGCTAAGAGATGTGTCTGCCGGTAATAGCTTCACACTTGCATTAGTTTACTTGTTTTAACACCACCACCCCCCCCCAGTGTAGAGAGTTGGAGAGGGGATTTGTTTGGGGGGTTTTTTGTTGCAAGGATAGTGCTTGTGTCAGGGCAGGTCTGTTGGCACCCTGGAGCAGGAGAGGATAAGGCCTGTGTCTGTAGGCTTTCATGCCATGAGTTATAGGTTTCCAGCCAAGTCTGTGATATGTCCTCTGCTGCAAAGGTATTTAGGCAGATATACCTTAGAACTTCCCATCAGTCAGTTTAGTCAAACAGAAGTAACAAGGAATCTTTAATGCTCGAGATCTAAAGCTTCATCTAAATTCTTTACACAGCTGAAATCACAGAAGATGTAATTCAGGACAACCCTACTGATTTCCTAGTTTTGGTTATACATGGGTAATTACAACATAGATAACTGGGTCAGGAAATACTCTTGTTTCTGCTGAAGTCCAGGGGTTGCAGGACCATAAACACAGTGGCTGGTGTGTCTCGGCGCTGGGCTTCAAAGCAGGAGGTGATTTCCTGCTTGCATTTCACAGGCTGCAAAACCATCTTATGGCAGCAATAAAAACAAAGCACAGGAATTTTATTCTAACACAATAAAGTCATTGTCATGCATGACCTCCAGATGGGGGGTGGAACATACCCACCACACAATGACCCATGTAGGAAATCGGGCAGGAGTTGAAGGTAGTGCAGAAGATGAGTTACGCTCTGGTCCCTCTGTGCTATGAATGAATCACAGTGCCTGCAGTGCAGTGGCAGCCTTGGAGGGCTCCTCTCTGCAGAGCACGATGAGGAATCTCTCCTGGCTTGCTCATCTGCTTTGACTCACAGTTCTTCTCTTTGGCTTGGGTGATGCAGTGTTACCCAAAAAGGTTTGCAGGTAGGATGGGAATCCAAACAAGGAACAAAATAGGTGAAAAAGGTTCTCCTGCACAGCAGGCAAAGCAGAGAATAGCATCACGGTAGCTGGGAGTGATTCCAAGCTCTCCCTGTGACATTTCAACACTTGGTGGCAAGAGGCAGATGGATCCTTTCACTGCTCTTTCCCTTGGCTGTCTCAAGGTGGCAACTACCAGTGTGCACTCATTAGCAACGCTCAGAACATCGCAGCAGTGTCTCTGTGATAAGATGAATGCCTATGTTAATTTGCGTTTTCCACGGGTCATTTTCTGTTTGCTTTGGAGCAGGTTACCTTTTTAAACGAGTGGCTGGAGCCTTAGGCTGTTGTAAATGAGAGTTTTGCCACTGAGTGACACAGTTGCTGCCCATCGTTGCCTGCAATGTTCTTGTTGGGGTATGGGTTAACCTCTGCCACAAGACCACTAGCACTTGTCAATAAAGTTTGTTTGCAGTAGGAGGGCACTATACTGGCTAGTAATTTATTAGAGAATTGATAAAAGCAAGGATCCTAGGTAAGACATAGAGCTGTCTGTAGGGGCAGATCTGAGTTAGGGGTGGTGCTGGGCGTCCTGTCGCTGCAGGTTACCTTCAGTACCATTACACCACATCAAAGCTGAAAGATTTCCATATTTACTAGCATTTATAGTGTACATTTCTCTGGTGCATAAACAAAGTAAGTTTATTTGACTGCAGGCATAGAAAACACAGCTGGTGCCTTTCTAGGGCATTGGTCTCCATACCTGGGTTTGTGCTGGTGGAGAATAAGAGTAGCTGGAAGGTGTTTTCTAGGGGGGAAAGTTTGCAGTGGATTATGAGGAAGTTTTATGACTTGTGAGCAAAAAGGAAATATGGTAACTCTGTACAAATCCCTATCAAGCACATGCGGGTTCCAGCCCTTCGTGCTGATAAGGAGCACTAACACTGTGGCTTGTCCCACAAACCCATTTGTGACAGTGTCATGGAAATCGTGCCTGCCTGTGTTTCTACCCATGCTTCTGATGCACTTGCTGGGCTTGCCCACCCTTCTTGCCTTCATTTGTTGATCGATATCCCTAACTGTATCTTGGTCTTTAAAAAGACCCATGGTCTCATGCTGATGTTTCTCTTGTCTCCCTCCACTGAAGGTTTGATACTGCAGTCAAAGACTTGGAGTGTTTTGATTACTAACTGATAGTAACTGCTAAAGGTGAGAGCAGTGAGTTGTGAAATTTCGTAATACCACTGTCATGGTAAATAACCCCTCAGGTTTTATAGCTGCTTTCTCTCCTCAAACCTCTTATAAAAATGTAGCATGGTATAGACAAGGATCTCATATAGATGTCTCTGCACTGGAACAAAGTCACCCTTGAACAGCCCATAGAAGCTTTACTGCTGTAAATATCTGGTCCAAGAGAACAGGCAGGCAGAGCTGCTTCCATGTACCCTTTCTAAGGGTACATCCCCTTGTATTGTGCCGTCTGTTAGTATTTTTTTTTTTGATACTCAAATATGGAATCTAAACTTCTGTTTTCTAAAGTGCAGAACAGCTGGGTGCGAGGTTGAAAAGGCACAGAGGTTACAGCTGAAAGGCCGCGAAGGCCAGATTGACATGAAGCAAAGCCTGCCTGTCTGCAAACAGGACAGCACAGGGTGCTGGCTTCTGCTGTGGCCCTCGTGCTACCTGGGACTCTTGCATCGTTTGGGAGCACGAGCCCACTGAACTCAGTGCCTGTGGCTTGGGGTGTCAAGCCAGAGGGTCTCTCTACGAATTTAAGTGGCTGTTTTGAGAAATGACTCTTCAGTGAAAAGAATTTCTTATGTCCACTACAGGTGATGTTGTGCCTCTATTTTTATATTTTTAAGTGCTGTGTTTTGACCTGCTGGAATGCTATGTGATTAAAACCAGTCCAGCGCTCGGTCTCTGCTGACAACCAAGGCACTTCTTATCAGCTTTGGCCATTGTGGGGAGAAAAGAGGCACCAGTGACAGAAAAGGCAAGAAGTGCTGTGGGAGGGGGCAGTGCCTGTATCGGAAATGGGTGGTGAAAATGGAACTATTTTGTCTGGGAGCAAACAAGTTGGATTGCTAGCATTTCCTACTCTTCAAGTGTTGTTATGGGCAGGATATTCTCTTGAAGCACTTGGAGGGTTTTGGACTGCTCTACAGTAATGAGCTAGAGATTATCTTTGGGTTGAGGTGACTGTCACTTCACAGCATCAGTTTAATGTGGTCTGGGAAGATCTTGTCTGGTTAGCCTTTGCTATCAGCTTCTCTCTTTTCTCTGATACTGATGAAGATGGAGCTACGATAGAAACAACAGCCCCAAATGTGAAATATGGTGGGAATTGAGAAACTGCCTTTTTTCTTCTTTTTTATTCAGTCACAGCTTTAATTTGGCAGATGTTCACTACAGAAAGTGAGGCGCCTCTTGAAATCACAGATTCAGATAGTAGTAGCACTCTATGTTACAGTTACTCCTCTGGCCTCAATCAGGAATCACAAATACTGGATGAAAGCTAAATGACTCTGTACTTCCAAGAGCTTACACCCTGAGATGTGCAGGAGCAGTTTCTCGGGGAAGGCTAAACAGGCTTTCCAAACATGCGGCATTGTTTTTTATCAGTCTACTGCTCTGTGTTACCCAACTACAGTGGGTGTCTGCAGGACATCTCTACTCATCATAGGCTGCATCGTCATTGTTGCTGCACACCACACTGCTCTAAAAAGATAAAGATGGCAAAGGATGAGGGAAAGGTAATTTTTTTTTTACCTTACATTTATAAAGAGAAGAATAAAGTTGGAGAACTGCACTGAGAAATCCAATTCTTCATGAAGAGCATGAGACACTCAGAAACTGAATACAGGGGTTTTCTTTATATCTCACTCCCTCCTTTGTGGTGCAGTAGAGCCGAAGGAACAGTATGGTATTAGTCTGTTGGTAAAATGAAATGGGCTTTTTAGACTGCCCAGTCCACCCTAGACTCGCTTCATTTAAGGTGTCACAAGTGATGCAGCACAATCCAGCACTGCAGGCAATGGGGGTGTAAGTGTTCCAGAATGACTCAACTCTTCTGTTGTCATCAGTTCAGCAGTGATAGAAAGTGGAACTAGATGGGGCTTGAGTGGGTTGGAAATAAATTGGATGAAGAATGTGTCCGTGTCTCAGCTAATCAGTGCCTTTCAAAGATGATGCCCTGCAAGACTGGTGTGGCTGTTGCTGTTGTGCAGTGGAACATTTAAATCTTTACTGGGCAGACCAAGTCTACCATTTGGCAGGTGTTGGCCACCAGCTAATTCCTTCCGGTTTCCAAGAAGCAAGTTCTTCTTTAAGACCTTAAAGCCACTGAGTGGTTTCCCCGAGTCCCTACAGCTTGGTTGGGAAGGTACATCAGTTTATCCATCTCCTTGTTGCATTTTCCCTTTCCTACCCCCCACCAGTGTGGAGGTGAGGAGGAGAAGGGGCAGAAGTAGGGGAGCGTCTGCTAAGGTGACTTTGTGTTGTGTCAGGTGAAGGAGTGAGGCACAAGCATGCAGCTGGTCTCATCTTGATAGATGGGTGGCTTCTGATTTCCCTGAATGCCATCAGTGCAGCCTTGCTGAGACTTATTACTGTATTGCTTTTCTCAAACCATAGCCGGTCTCCTGTGCAGTGCTGAGTAGGACTAGTCATATGCATGTGGTGTATCTGTCTTGCTCTTGGTGGCAGTGATTACTGGAGAATAAAATGAGTTCTTGCCTCACAAGGGAAGTCTATGGAGCTGTCATTTCAAGCCTGCTGGAGATGCTGTGCCTGTAGTTTTTTTTTTCCATTAAAAAATGTTGTGCTTTGCTGAAGTGAAAATACTGCCAAAATAACAACTTCAGTTGAGTTTCTCTGGGCCAACGGTTCTTCGCAGAGGCCTTCTTTCGTTTGGTTGGGTTTTTTTTGTTTGAATTCCATGATAGATTTTTGTTTAATTCTGTTATAGAAAATTTCAGTTGTTATTGCCGAGGTCTCCATGAGCACGTGATGGTGCAGATATCGTTAGCTTCAGTGCACATAAAAATTATGACATTTTGCAGAAAAATAAACCAAGATGAGCCCAAACTGGAATTTTGACATACAAAATAACTGCAAAGTTTTCCTTCCATTTTGCAGGAGTTATCACAATTAACTTTGTGCTGATACCTGAAAGAGTAAAACTTCACTGCCTGAATTTGGTCCCTTGTAGTAACCAAAGTCCTGGTGTAGCTTATTGTAGTGAGCTTTTCATTGCAGTCCCTGGTAGCAAATCTGAAGACAGCATGTGTGAGAAGACTCGTATTAATACACATCTGGAGGCTCAGCCTGACTCTCCCATCTGGGCATCAGAGCCGACCCATGTCTGAGCAGCAGCCTGTGCTCGAAGCCAGAACCAGATTGGTAGGAGAAACCAGACCTGGAGCTCCTCTGGGTTCCCTGGCAGGTTGTAAGCAGGGCTGCTCCCAGCAAACGCAGGATGGAAAGGGTCTGGAGCCCAGGAGAGCAAGGCCGTGGGTTTGAATGACTGTTGCTCTCAGACCTTGCTGTAGAGCTCCCAACAGCTCAGGAGCTCTTGCAAGCTGGTTGTTCATGTTCAGGAAAACATGACCTGGCTGTATTGACCTGCATGGCTCCATGTGCCTCACCATCATGCATAACAGCAGAGAAACTCTTTTGTGCTGAAAAGAATAAATACATATGATGGGCTGGATGGCATAAAGGTTGAGTTAGGAGGGCAGTGTTATCTTTGTGAGGCAGAGAACAGCTTCCTAACTGAGTATGAGTAATCCCTTTAATAACAAAGAATAGTACCAGCCCTTCTGTGTGAGCCAGATGTATTTACAGAACAACTTGTGGAGATTTTTATTACATAGTATTGACATCACTTTTCTTTGTGGGGACTCCAATGACTAAAGTCTGACCACTGTTGTGTCATGGAGAGACCAAAGGGAAAGGAAGATTCCCTTTCAAAATCCATTATGGAAAAGCTGACAAAAACTTAAAAAATGTCATTGGTTTCATGTCCTTTCATTAGATGTTCCTTGTATGCTTCATCATATGGGGAAAGATGAAAGTAACAGCCCTTAAAACACCGCAGGTCTCCTGCACAGTGGTGGGAGGTTTCTGGCCGCAGAGGGCTGTGGAGTGTGATGATGTCAATTTATTGTCCATTTAGACCCAGATGTTGCTTTTATTCCATATTTGTGGGGAAAAGAAAATGTTTGCGAGGGGAGAAAAAAATGTTCATAGGGCTGCAGAGCTCAGGAGTACGTAAACTGGAAGAAAAAGTTAATTGTATGCGAGGTGCAATATCAGAATGTGGTCACTGGCTGTCACACAAACACACCTAACAGCACAGTGAGGTGTAGCCGGGTGTTTGAATACAAAATTCCCATTTTTATAAAAATCCTTAAAACCTTATTTTTTTTTTTCATATTTTGTACCAAAAATGTTATTTCTACTCTATAAATAAACCTAAAACAAGTGAAGAAAATACTAATGGAAACTAAACTTTTTTCCTGTTTTTAAGTGTCACACGTGCTGTGACTGAAGGAACAGCGGTGCTGGTGCCTATATAGAAAAGTACATTTTGGTGAATAGGTAAGGCAGCAGTTCTGACTGTGCTGAACTTGTGAGTTTTGCTTGGTTTAGAAAGTTTCTGAAGGTATCTTTTAAACCCCGAAGCTGAAGGGAGTGTGGGAGACCTGGATAGTCCAGATAGGTGGCATTTTGTCTGTCTTCTCGTGTTCCTACCCTCTGCTCTTGCTGGCTTCCATACACACACACAAATTTCCCTTGTAATTCAGAACTGTAACAGGCGTGACTGCAGCAAAGCAATTTCATAATGTCCCACTGTAGCAGTAAATGCTAAAGTCTCTGCTCTTCTGCATGGCAAAGGAACAATTTCCCCTGAATCAGTGTCAGCAGACTTTGACTAGATGTTCCTTGTGCCCTATCTGTGCTATCTCAGCATAAGTTTACTATCGCTATCTTATGTCCAGGTGCTGCTTCTGCCCTGCTGTGAATCCTCTTGGTGGTGTTCAGTCAAACTCTGTGCCTTCAAGGTAAACCAGGATGACAACCTGCTTTTGAAGGATGCTGTAATGCAGAATTACCTAGTGCTCACAAAGTGTGCTGGCAGGCAGAGGAGATGGGTCAGGATCGCATGTGGTTTGACTGCAGTTTATAACGTGTTCTTTTTGGCTTGTATTTATCCTTTTTGAAATGACAGGACAGGGAAGAATATGTTCCTGTCCCTATTGAAACAAAGCAAATTAAAGTTGGAGGTCAGGTAGGGACACAGGTGACTTGATCAGAACCTCTAGACTCTCACCCATATATTTGCAAAATACAGCAGTATTTAAATCACTGGATTCTGCAGTGCCTTTAGAAAACACCAGTTGAAGGCTTGAGCTGTAAATAGTGGCCAAATTCTGAAGGTTTCCACCCTCAGATAAAAACATCTTTTGACTTGAGTAAGTTTTGCTTGTAAAGCTATGTATAGTCTATACCTAGTGAAGTACTAATTCTGGTAAACACTGAGCCAGGCCTGGGTAGTGGGTGTTCATTTGCAGTGTGAACCTGGCATCGTATCTAGGAAGTCTGAGTCAGAAACTCACCCTGTTTTTTCCATTGGGTTAATAGCAGCAAATGCACAAACTCTTTATTAAGATGGTGCATTCATTTCTTTGGAGTCATGATGGAATTTTGATAGAATTAAGAACCCCATTAATATTTATATCTGTGTTACTGGGAGTAAGTACATTTATTTTAACTCGAGCTGCAAATAATTTAGTCCTTTGTAATTACAGCACTGCTATTAAGTATTCATAAGGCTGTACAATATAGTGTCACAGGAAACCTATTTTAATTTAGTGGCAAGTCAATGTTTTAATTTTGTGTAAAAACAGAAACTCATTCAGCAAGCATTTTTTGCTTGTGTTTTTTTTTTTTTTTTTGCAAGCCTTTTATTTTTCATTTATTTCTAGAAACAAGACTTTCAGCTGTGAAAGTCTTTGGTAATGCATAGAGATGGGTCTGTCTGAGGTCATTGGGAGTTTTACCTTGAGGAAGGACAGGATGGTTTGACCAAGGGTATTTATGAGCATGCCACTTCCCACGCCAGCACCCAGAGCTCACTGGGCGCAGCGCGGCATGCTCTGTGTGCTGGTATAATGCTTTGGGTTCATGTCTTAAAATCATTTTTCTACTAACTCATTTGTGGTAGTTAGAGGAAAGATGCTGCTAGTATTTGGGGCAGCACTACACAGAATGGGACCTTTCAACCAGTAACACAAGGTGTCTGCAAAGGGCTGTGATAAATACAGTCTTTGATGTGTATGCATGGTATCATCTGACTTCTGCTTATGCTTTTTTTCCTCACCTCTGTGGAAACCGAGTATTTGACCAGAAGAGTCTTTTCTCTGTGCTGGTGTAGTGGTCCTTGCAGTAGTTTGCTACCTTGCTGCAGTTGAAATAATCCTTTGGGAATCTCTATCCCAGAAGTTCCCAGAAGTGATGACCATGGAGTGTGTTAGAGGTAGATCTTAGCCTTCTAATGAAGACTTGGAAGCTCATAAGAGGGGGAACTTTTTTTTGTTTTCAGTAGAGGCACTGTCCCACCAGGACCTTGAAGCATTCTGTTAGCCCTAAGCTACGTATGAATGGTGGTGTATACACAACCACAATGGGCTGTCTATCACTTCAGCTTGATTTTATGTCTCCAGGCATAGTGGAGTGAGATACAAATATGCCAGGGTAGATAACAGAAAACTGTGTTATGACAGCTCTGCAATGGTATGACTTCATTTGACATGTCTACAAGACTTCTGTTTGCAAGAGAAGCCAGGACAGAGAAGCAAAATGCAGCATATGGGTGTCTTCACTGGGCAAATGTGCATCTGTGAGACAGATCCTGTAACTTACAACTGTCCTTTCTAACTCTCTCTACTGCAGGACGAGGTCTCTTCTATGGACATTGAACTCCCAGCTACCTATGCCTATTGCCTGTGATGGAAGAACTTGATGTTAATGTGAGGTAGGATAAACTACATGGCTCCTCCTATACCTTGTCTTGTCACTAGTGAGCTGCAGGGGGGCAGCAGTTATGTGGGGTGTTTGCAAAGCTACAGGATGCTATATTCTGTTTGTCTGTAGACGAAGGTTTCTTCTCATGCAGCAATGCCTACTTTGGGGTTTCCTGTAGCTTCTGTGAGGATGTAGTGTCATCCTGTTATTTGTGTAAATGTCAGATGTGATCCACCAAGCCCACTTCACACAAGGACATCAAACTTGTGACTAAACCCATGCTGCTGGCCCAGACTCAGCAGGAAGTAGTATTTCAGTTACTACAACTCTTTGTGGAACCGTACACCTCTCTTCTTAAAAACCACTCAGGGAGTATCTGTTTGATGTCTCAGGTTTTTATTTTGGGGAGTAGTTCTTCACCCTTCCCCTGTGTGGACACTCAGGTGGCAAAAACATGGGGAAATGTCTTGGAGAGAATTGGTCTGACAGAGACAGATTCAATGTCTACACTCTGGTCCTGCAAGAAGCCTTTCCCTAAGGTGTCACTGAACAGAGATCAGCAGGAAATGCTGTACACAGGGTTTTGCATCTCAAAAGGGATCTTGTAGTGCCACCCTGTCCTCACTGCTTTCTAGTTCTTGGGCTTTCAGGTTGGGATGTGCCTCTGTGCAAGCCACGACCCATTCTCCCCAGTTGCATGCACAGAGTGAGAGAATACATTTTTCAAAGGCAATTTCTGTTCTTAATGAGCCTCCTCAAAGTGCTGTACTATCAAAGAGAACATCTCTGGTCTTCATTCACCTACTCAAGTGTCAGGAAAGTCACCAGCAACTCCAGGTTGGTGCCTAATGCACACTTAGCAGGTCTCATGTATAACCTGGTAATCAATGCTGAGGTAATATGTTTTGCTTAATGAAATTTGTCTTGCCTTTTTAATACCAGAAGTGTAGTTAAATGTGTAGGCTACCGCTGTTTTTCTGTAAAGGGAATTAAGGTGCTGATGCCAGGCAATTTTCCCTACAATATTTTCCTGCCTGTAAAGACCCTAGAAAAAAAACTTCCATTTCTCACTGTGGTGAAAAAAAAATCCCCACTATACATTTCATCATTTATAGAAGGAAAATGTCAGTTCGCAAACACCAAGGAACACAAAGAAACTGGCTCAGCGGGTGCCTGAACCACAAGTGCCTTGGCACAGGGAGGCTGTACTGGAAGGGAAGTGTGACATTATATTTATCTTATCCTTTTTTCAGTAATGTGTCATTTGCCACACGTGGAGACAGACATTGAGTAGGTCTGACTAAGCATGGGTGTTTTGAAGTGACCTGTTGGAGTTTTGTCATTCACTGTTTGTAGGGACCAACAGATCGTTCTGTTTCTTCTTATTTTTTTAATTTAATTTTAATTAAAACTTTCATTTCAAATTAATTTTTTATTTGGACCCAATTTCAATGTAGTTAATGTTAATAACATAATTATATATTATCTTTATAATTATTTATATTTATAATTATGATAATATGATGTAATTAAACATATAATATAGTATAATGTAATACAGTTGGGTCCAAAACCCACCCAAGCCAAAACCCTACTCTTCCCAAAGTCCCCAAAACCCAAACCCAGACAAAGCTGATTCCTATCAGAGTTGGTCTTTCTCTTCTGATACCTTCCCGTACATGGAGTAGCCTGAATTCAATGAGAAGCGCTCGGGAGGAAGGGGTTTGAAAGCTCCAGGAGTGCATGGACAAGAGCTGCAGGGGGGTTTCCTTTGGGAAAATGCCAGTTGCACAAGCCTGTAGAGAGGTGTTTTGGATAGAGTTCCCTCAAGAGACTCTTTTCCCCTGGAGACTAGTTAGTGTGGCCTGACCCTGACAGGGCAGCGGAAGGACCTCTGAGGGGAAAGTCCTTGTTTGGTGAGTTATTTCATCTGACTTCCCATTTAGATGTTAAAAGAGGCAACACAAGGTATTCCTGGGAATCAGGTGGTGGAAAACCCATGAGAATTTGAATGCTCTTGTGAATCACTATTGGTTCACTGTTCCCAAGCTGTTTGATCAAACACTGTGGTCAAATCTCACTTTGTTATACTTCAGGAATGATTTCTATTCTTTTGTTCCTAGGGCTTTTCCTGAGCTGAACTAAGGCAGTCCTTCATTCTGTGTGATTGGTTGCATAAGCTGACTTTGTGGTAGGCACATGGTTTTATTTTGACTCCACACTTTCCAAACCAGGAATTTTGGGGTTTGAGAGCTTCGCTATCAGCCACCAGTAAGTAGCTGATGTTTCTCCTTTAGCTGCCCTAATTCCAGCTTTTTTTGCTGAGATGTGGAAAACTAAATGTTTTCTGTCAAAGCAAGGAACTTCCATGTGTTGTTTTCCAGAGCTGTACGTGGTGAGCCTGAGAGGTGGGAGCACTGGGGTTCTGCCTCCCCATCCCTATGGGGCTCAGGGATGCTCCAGTGGGAAGGCTGCATGAGAAGGGCAGCAAAGCTTGGGGAAATGGGAGATGTTTTGGCAACATGAGGACAGCAGCAGGCTGGGAGGAGAGCGGGGACAGGTTGACTTTGTTTAGAGCTGAGCCTTGTGGAACAGCAACATTTGGAGTGTCAAGTTCCACAGTCGTCCTGCTCCAGCCAACTGAGATGGCCATGGCCACAGAGCTCTTGCCCTTGACAGGTTTTGATGAGGTGCCCCAGAGGATGACAAGTGATGAGTGGCTTTACATCGCTGTAGCTGCCCGAAGCATTGCAGGCAGCTTCAACTGTACAAATGTTTTATTTCTGTGGAAAGAATTGGTTATGAATTTTGCAAAGGCTGCAGCGTGAGATTGGAGACGCATTCCTGGAAACTTTAGACAGTCTGCTTTGGAGCTTGTATTTGTCGTAGCCAAGGGGGGTGGCAGACCTCATTTTCTTTAATTCTAGAGTAGGAAAATAAATGGCCTTGCATGTATTTGATCTATATTTTATAGAATTTTTAATTTTGTGTGACTTGGTGATTGTTATTGGACACATTTATTATAGGCAGCAGGATAATGAGATACTGTCAAGTGGTTTGGAACGGAAACTCTAATACTGGAATTCGTTAGAGTATGGGGTGGTGGTGGAAGCTATTCCCTTTATTCTCTCCATTTCCAAACACCTTTATAAAGCTATTAGCTGGGCACACTACAAACAAGAGTGCAGCAGTCCTTCCCCCTGACCAGTCGTAGCGCAGTAGGCACATGGTGAGGCTGTTTGCTGCTGATGCTCTCCGCCAAAGGGCAGGTCAGGAGCTCCTGCAAATTCCTTCACTGCTACCCTCACTGGCACAAACCTATTCCTCCATCTGAAGGTTGTGATGTAGCACTTAGAATCTTCTCTTTGGAGCCAGAGCTGGCACAAGGGTTTTAGCAAGCAGGCTGCTGCCCTGCCTGCTCATGACAAAGTGTTTCTTGTAAATGTGTACAAACCTTCAAAACATGTTTGCATTTCTCTTTTTCAGATTTTCTGGTTTGATGTTTTTTTTTTTTTTTGGTGCATTAAGACAATTTCACTTTCATACAAACAGAAGGATTTTGACAGCCTCAGAGAAAGTAGAAGAAGGTTGAATCTCTTTGAGAACAAAAGGAAAATACAGAGATGGTTCAGCTACAGTTTGTTCCACTTCGCCTACACTTGCATTTCAGTGCAGAACAGCAGTAAGGTGAATCTCCCAGTCATCCCCACACATGGTCCATCAGTTCAGATCACATAGCACTTGGCAGGGGGACTTGAAAATTGCATTCCTCTTGGAAGACACTAAACCAGCAGCTCTGCACCACATACTGCAGTCCACAATGAGAACTAACGTTTTTGAAGCATGGGTTCAGACTGTGCAGCTTCCACATTCAGACATGGTGGGGACATTCAGGCAGGAGACTGGGCTAAATCTGAAATTCCAAATATCCCCCTATGTCCTGCATAGTGTGGAGATGTGGGGGCCACAGTACCAACTGCTTCGATTTGTTCCTGTTGTGCCAAATGATCAGAGAAAATAGGCACAGTTTCTGTGTAGAGAAGTTACCTGGCAGCCCATGGACTCATTTCTCTGTGTACAAACCAGGCAGGTGGCTCTTGCAGAGTGTGGACAGGTACATAACAACTCTGCCCTTGAAAACTGAGAGGATTTCTGTGGACCAAGAAGGGCCCCTGCAGACCTTGCTGAGCAATCTGAACAGGGATGGACTCTGCTTCTCTTGGGCCCTTGCCAGTGTAGACGGCAAACGTGCCGTTCACAGGGAGTGAGCAATGGCCTCACTAAAGACTATTAAAGTCTTCATAGACCTTTGGTAAGATCGTTATCATGTCACTATGGAGCATTTGCTGTAGCCAGGAATAATGTAAAGCTTCCCATTGGCATTCCAGCATTCTTTTATCACATAGCAGATCAATCTGACTCTTCTGCATTTCTGGGAGCACAGGTGACTCAGATCCACACCAGTTCTGAATGGTGGGGTTTGCCATTCTTATGCATTTTCCCCTCTTTGAGCTCCAACACTCCTTGTTCATTCGTTCATCCCACTGCTATGGGTGCTGCATGTGAAGCCCAGCATGTCTAGCTCCTGGTCTGCCTCAAGAGATGCTCTGCTGGCACACTTTGAAAACCATTGACTCAAACTTTTGCAAGGGCTTTGGCACAGAAATGCTCTGGTGTCATTTACAGCAATGCAGCAGGTTGGGAAATTGCAGTTATTAATGAGAGGCAGTTCGAACTCTTCTCAAACTACAAACTGATTTTCGTGCTCTGGCTGATGCACCCTACTATTGCATTCTAAATATTGACTGCAAAGTTGTGCTTCAGGCAGCTTTTAAAATACATTTCTGTTAACATTTTAACCCCAAAGGCCATGCTCTGGGCTTTGAGAACTGGACTGTTTCCCACATCCTCACACCAAACTCTTTGTGTAGGTGTGTGGGCAAGCCTTCAAGACTGACTTATTCTCCCCACTGGGATAAACGGAGTCCCATATGAGCTCCAGCACGAGCAGCCCTTGTTGCTCTTAAAGCCCTTAGCTGGGAGGGGAGAAGAGCAGCTGCCTGGTGTTTGCAGCCAGGACCAGGCAAGGAGAGCTGTGGCTGTGCTGGCTGGAGCCATTCTCAGGCTCTTGGGCAACAAGGAGAAACCTCTCTTATTTGAATGGGCACTTCTGAGTGTGGGCAGAGCTGTTCTGTGTAATTCACACTGTATGAAGGCTTGCTGCTTCCTCAGGTGCTGGGGAGAGGCTGTTATGCTCTTGAGAACTAAGCTTTCGAAAAAAATCATGAGAAGGTTCAGTGCAAGTAAATAGCTTTTGTATAAGGCTTTTTATTGTAGCTGTTGGTGAAGGCAGACTCCCTTTGCTAAATCAACTGTGGAGAAACAATGTATTATTTGAATTTGTCCCAACAGTAATTGCTTTTTATTTTTAAGCTGAGCCCCCAGAACAGCAGAATTTTAGATTGATGTTAATTGCTTCCAAACTTGGCTTTATCAGCTTTAGTTTTCTCAGTTTGTTGCTGAAGGTGTTTTTGTGCCTTGAACTACTCTGGAAAACACAGAGCCCTCCAGCAGTACTGCATGGGGTTCATTAATCTTGTCTTGACTTTGAGAAATGAGAAGCAAGGTGGAGGAGCAAGGAACAAGGAATCAGATCAGTTGAATTAGTTGTGTTTGTTTGGAAGCAAAAATATTCAATTATTTAACCTATCTGCTGCTCCCAAAGTCCTCATACAGAGGCACAGTAAACATTATTTCTGACAACAGACCTTCTCAATTATATGCCCTCTTGAATCGAGTTGCATGTTTGAGTGAGTCCCAAATCCAGAGCCCTGCCTGTTGGCCCAAGAGGCTCCTTTCTCCATGGACATCAGGAAGTGGTGCTGTTGATGGCTGACTCTAAGATGTTACCTAAAGCTGGTACACTGGCAGGATGGCTGGCTGCAGAAAGAGGCAGAGGTCTTGGGTATCTTCTCCCCAAGAACCTGGGGAAAACAGGAGCAATAGGCAGCAATGGGAGAGAGAGGGAGTAAAAGATCTGTATCCCTGAAATCCCAGAAGAAGCTAAGGGACGTCCTAGGAGAGGAGTTGGAGTGTGCGCTGCTCCCCACTTCCTTAAGACATTGGCAGCCAGCAATGAGGACTGAGGGGGGTGAGAACTGAGCTTTATTCTCATGTATACAGAAGCTCTTTACAAAACCTGTCCAGCTTCTACACTTTGCGTCATTAAATCATTATCTCAACTTCTTTGATCACATTTCTGTTTAGGTGAGAAATACCAGGCTAAAATGTCATTTAACAGGCCAAAATCAGCCTACAATGCTCTTCTTTTCCTAGTCCCCTTTCTAAGGGAAGATCAGCTCTAGTCCTGTAATACCTGCAGCATCCATCCAGAAAGGTATTTGCTCATGTATTTCTGTGGAGACAGAGACACTGATTAAGAAGATTTCTACAGAGTGCTGTCTCCCCTGCGTGCATCCCCCAGGCAGGAATGGTGCAGTGATCAGAGGAGTACGCAGATGAGGGCTCTGTGTTTTCATCCCTAGGTATACAAGTGGTATGATGTCCTGTTCCGCTTGCTGAGCTGATGTGGATGAGTGCATCTGCTTCAGAGGGTAATGGCAGGCAGAACACACAGTGCCAGAAAAGAGTGAAGTAAAACCCTACAGATCCCTTATGAGGCAAAACTTAACAGTGTTGATTTATATCAGCTGTAGATATGGCCATGTATAAGCTGTGCTGTTGAGCAAAATGACCCATTTTATAAGCAGTAATTTGAAAGGTGGCTGGTTGCTGGGTTTGTTTAGAATCATAGAATAGTTTGGGTTGGAAAGGACCTTAAAGACATCCAGTTCCAACCCCCCTGCCATAGGCAGGGACACCTCACACTAAGCCATGCCACCCAAGGCTCTGTCCAACCTGGCCTTGAACAACACCAGGGATGGAGCATTCACAGCTTCCTTGGGCAACCCATTCCAGTGCCTCACCACCCTCACAATAAAGAACTTCCTCCTTATATCCAATCTAAACTTCCCTTGTTTAAGTTTTAACCCGTTATCCCTTGTCCTGTCACTACAGTCCCTAATGAAGAGTCCCTCCCCAGCATCCTTGTAGGCCCCCTTCAGATACTGCAGGTTTAGCCTCTACAAGTGCTGCAGGGGCAAGTAGGGAATAGTCCCCGAGCTGAGAGCACTCAAGCATGGGGCATTTCTGAATCTGTAGCCATAGACTTTGCAGAGTGTTTCCCATATTCTGACAACGGGTGCAAGAAGAGGGGTGAAGCGGGAGGGCGCAGGGAAACAAGGCATGGTGTAAGGGCTCAGTTTTGTATTTCTGTGCTACCAACCAAAAATCCTCAGCAGCCAAAATGCCCTGCAAAAGAAGTTCTCTGTGCTGAATGCTCTCTACAGCCCAGGCACCACTCAGCGGGAGGAGTAGCTGTTACCAGCCTGGGTGCTTCTCATATTGCTCAACTTTTTTGTCAGTTTCTAGGGAAACTCTTTATAGCACTATATTTATCAGAACATCTTTCCAAACACCTCCGCCAACACTTAATTAATGGAATTTTTAAGCCTGGCACCAGCTTCTGCAAGTTAATAGTGTGCTGCTTTATGGCAGCTGTGGAGCAAGTGGGGCATATATACTCTCTGAAATAAGTTAGAGGGTGCAGAGGGGCAACTCCACCTTTTGCCTCTGTGTGCTGAGCCTCCCCAGGGAGGTAAGGCTGTCATGCAGCCTGCAATGTTTCACTCTGCTTTTATTAGTGTGCCCTGAGGAGTCTGCATAGATGAAAATGCCCTTGTCAAAGAGTTAGGCCGTAAAAAAATAACTTTTTGGTGTATTTCGGCACATCCTTTCTTTAGCTTCAGTGTCTCTGCACAGAGTGGCAGCTAGTGGAGATCTGAAAGAGGCTGTGGGAGGTTGTTACAACAGTCCCAAAGCCTTAGGGTATCCTGGGGCAAGAGCTAGCTCTAGGGCTTGGCAAAAATGCACAGCAGATTGCCCAGAGCAAGAAAATGGGCTGTACCTTGTTGCTAGCTTTTCCCCACAAGAGCTGCATGGAAGGGTAGTGCTGGGCCCTGCAGCACTAGAGGCTTTCCATGACACACTCCTTGACTTTTCAGGGCTGACCCTCAATGTTAGGCTGGCAAAATTCAATGTATCTCCATGTTTGGGATTTCTTGAGCCAGCCGTGCTCAGATGTGGTGAGTAAGGAAGCTGGGAGGGGGTGTTAGGGTGTCTCTTAAGAGAGGAGTGTTGTAGAACTGGGGCTATGTGAGAGACATGGGACACGGTTAGCTGTGTAAAGGTTAATAGGGCACCATATTGACAGAGCCATGTTTCCTCATAGAACAGAGGTGATGATGTGTCTCAGAACAAAACAGTATTGGCTACAGCCAATCTAATCTAATGGCTGGAAATCTAATGGCTTTTGCTCTCCTCTCATTGAGTTGAAATTCCCCGAGTTGCTTTGGGAGAAATGCAGAAAGACAGTCTCGAGGTCCTGGGTAGACACCTCTTCTGGGAATGCTGTCTTGGGTATAGGGCTGCAATGCTGGGAGTTCCGCTGAGCTGTTACCTACTGCAGATCCTGCTGTGATAGTGTGTGCAGCTGCAGAATGGGCCATTCACTGTTTGGGAAAGAGCATTTCTACTATCTCAGATATGAGAGGTGTTGCTGCAAATCATTTTGTACCGTTTACTTGGTGTGTTTCTAGGACCTGCTATCAGGTAGTGTAAATGGCTGTTGATAGACTATTACCCTGGAGCAGAGTGCATCTATGACACAGATAAGAAATGTGCTCCTTTTCTTAGTTCAGTCTTTCCACTATTTATTTTGGCCTTACTGTACCGTGGCAATGAATCATCAGCGATGTGACTCCTTGGTCTGGCAACAGTCAGAGGTCTGAACCTCAGTCACTGGCTGAACTTACTTGCCCCATTGCCCCATCTGTCAACCAAGGACTTGCCATCCTGTGTCCTGTGTCTGCCTCCCAAAGATAGAACACTAAGGAAAAGGATCTGTTGTCTGAACACAAGCTTTGCCATCTGATGGCCAGGAACCCTGTGAGGATGAAGCTTTCAGGGAGTCTTTGGGTGTTTGGGGTGAATCCATTGTAGGGCAGGTCATTAAAGAAAGGGTCAAAAAGAAAAACCCCAACTCAAGGCATGCTGAAAAATGTAGCAAAGCAATCGGTTCCTCCTCATCCCATGGGGAGACAAGGTGCCATTAGCGCTGTGAACTGCTGGGATTACATTGCAAAGAGGCAGTTTCAGTCCTTGTGCTTGTGTCCCTCCATACAACCCAGGCTAGAGGCCAAGCTACCTTTAAGCACCTGCATAGGAGGTGGAGAGGTGAATGGTCTGCCTGTTGCAGGTGACTTTTTGTGGCTGATGAAGTTTCTACTCTGAAATGTTCCAAGCTCAGTATGACCTTATCCAGTTCAAGTCCTTCCCAGGATATGGTGCGTGGACTACAGGGAGAATTTAATCTCACGCTTGACAGATGCCCTTCTATTTCTCACATCTGAGGAACAGTAAATTTGGAAACTTACATATATATGTGTATATATATGTATATCTCCTTGCAGAAAAAAAGGCATTTGAAACAGAATATCAACACTGGAGAGGGCTACTGGAGACAGATGCTGGGTTTCTGGCTCTCTGCTGGTATACCTGTGATAAATGGCCCAACAGCTGACCTTTCTGTTGCACATTGGTATTGCTATAAGCTCAGTGAGGAGTGAAGGAGAAAGAAAAGGGCCCTTTTTGCTTCTAAGGAGGGGTGGGCAAGCTATCCGTCTGTTGATGGGTCAGAGTGAAGGCAAGCGAATTGAGCAGGGCCTTTCCCTTCCTGCAGCACATAAGCTTGTGCCTACATGAGAGCAGAGGAAAATTCATGGCTGTTTTGGGGTCATACCTGTCTTGTCAACTGCCTTAGGTTGGGTACTTACAGTTCATCTCTAACTGTGGCTCTGTGTGTAGGCACAGAGTATTGCCACCTAACAGCAGGCAGATTTTCCTTGCTTTGTCAATGACCCTAAAGTTTTAATGCACTCAGTATCTGCTTGTTTGTTTGCTAAGTGACTTTCACAGCCCAAGCGCCCTCCCTATGGGGATATTGGGTGGCTGTTCCAGCAGGGTACCAGATAGAGGTAAGAGCAGACTCCGCTGGATACAGTGCTGAACAAGAACATGTCTTTTAAAAGAAGTTGGTTCCAGATGTCAGATATGTGTAAACACATTATTTCAGTTGGTCCCCTGTTCTTAGCCTAATCTGGAAAATCACCCAAGCTCCCAGTTGGCTCCTAGAGCTCAGATTATTATTTTCCATCTCCATATCTCCAGAGTTCTATCTATTGGCATCTCAGTTCTGTTCAACTTTGTCTTAAAGGCCAGGACCTGAAAATATAGTTTGTTTGTTTTCAAAGCCTTCTTCCCACAGTGAGATCATAGGCCTGTGGTGATGTGCCAGCTCATTGCTCACGTCAGTAGACTAGTCTGGAGACTTAACCAGGGCTTGCTCTTTCATCCTGGGTTCAGCACTAGCAGCCATTTTTCTCCTTAGTAGCTGGTGCAGTGCTGTGGTTTTGACTCTCAGCCTGGGAACAGCGCTGATAACACCAATGTTTTTAGTTGTTGCTCAGTAATGTTTCTCTGACCAAGGACTTTGAGTCTCATGCTCTGCCAGGGAGGAGGGGAAGCTGGAAGGAAGTAGAGACAGGACACCTGACCCAAACTAACCAAAGGGGTATTCCATAAAACAGCACGTCATGCCCAGTATATAAACTGGGGGCAGATACCCGGAAGGGCTAGATCACTGCTTGGGTGGAGCTGGGTATCGGTCGGCGGGTGGTTAGCAGTTGTATTCTCTTCCCTTGTTATTTCCCTTATCATTATTATCATTGGTGGTAGCAGCAGTGGTTTGTGTTATACCTTAGTTACTGGGCTGTTCTTATCTCAATCCGTGGGAATTACATTCTTTCAGTTCTCCTCCCCATCCCGCCAGGAGTGGTGGAAAAAAGAAACATTGGGGGTGGGGAGTGAGCGAGCTGCTGTGTGGTTCTCAGTTACTAGCTGGGCTTAAACCACGACATCTCATGAGCTTCCTGAGGCCTCTGAGGATTTATCTGGGAGCAGATAAGAAGACAGGCTGAGAAAGTTGGGGCTGTTCAGCCTGGAGAAGGAAGGCTGCATGGAGACCTCAGAGCAGCCTTCCAGTGTCTGAAGGTGGCCTACAAGGATGCTGGAGAGGGACTCTTCGTCAGGGACTGTAGTGATAGGACAAGGGGTAATGGGTTCAAATTTAAACAGGGGAAGTTTAGATTGGATATAAGGAAGAAGTTCTTTACTGTCAGGGTGGTGAGGCACTGGAATGGGTTGCCCAGGGAAGTTGTGAATGCTCCATCCCTGGCAGTGTTCAAGGCCAGGTTGGACAGAGCCTTGGGTGGGATGGTTTAGTGTGAGGTGTCCCTGCCCATGGCAGGGAGGTTGGAACTGGATGATCTTAAGGTCCTTTCCAACCCTAACTATTCTATGATTCTATGATTCTAACAGGTTGTTGTCTACTTAACAGGAAGTGTAAGAGAAGAATAAATACACCTGACAAAAGAAGATAAGCAGGAAGGACCTGATTCATTTATGTCAATTTAGTCAAGAAGTTCTTGGGACTGAGAACTGAGTGGTGAGGAAGCTGCCCAAGAGCTGTGACATGTTCCTGAGCACACCCAGTTAGTGGCCTGGGTATTTGGAGGGCATTTTATTTAAACCACAAGTAGAGGGTGTCACAGGAGTCCAGACAGATTTTGAGTTACTCTGGAGAAAGGAGGCATGGGCTGCCAGAGAAGCTTCTTTGAGGCTTGTGCAGCAAGGTAAACCTCCTCGTTGCTGGTAGACATCCCTGGAAGATTAATAGACTGCCTTTCTTCTTTTGGAATTAAACTGCTTTTGTGGATTTTGGGCCATGCTACAGCAGAAGAATACATTTTTTTTTTTCTTCCATTCCCAAGCAGCTGAAATAGATTTGGTCCCATTACTGTCATTATTTGCAATTTCCATTTTTATGGGCCATAATGGGGATGTGATTTTCAGGCTGAGCTGGCAGCTACAGTGAAACATGGAGGTTTTATTTCTTGCAATTCAGCTACTGTTTACTATGCTTTCCTGAGCCCAGCAGATCTGGGACTAGTCCAGTGCAGTCACCTAGTGTCTTTGTATTGCTTATGTGTTCTCCTGTAAGCCATGCTCTAAGCCCTTGTGGATGCCGTATCCTTGCAGCAATGTGAGGATCTATTTAGAGTTAGTCTTAGGCGCGCACTGTAATACAGATTTCACTGGAGGTCAAAGCTGTAAACTGATTCAGCTAACAGTGTCCCTCACCTGAAATACCTGTTGAAGTTTGAGCAGAAAATGAACTGCAAACCAAAGTAACTTTCTGTGCTCATCCTCAGTTAAAATGCACTGCAGCAGCTTTCCAGAAATGTCACTAATTAAAGTTTTCAGTGCTTTGTGACTGGCAGATCTACTGTATTTCCAACAACCTTGCAGACCCCTAAGCAGAGAATTTAAGCCCAATGGGAACACACTTCCCTGCTTGAGCAGCCTGGCTGCTCAGCACTGCCGGGAACCTGCTGACCCCAGGTTAGGAGCTAGTTTCCCTGCTCTGAAGTGGAACAAATTACACACAAAAGCAAATGGCTGTTGCAGTCTGTTTGCTCTTTTTGAGCCTTGTGTCTCTATGCTTGGTTGGTCCCTTCTCTGACACTTGAAAAAAGCATTGAGTTTGCGGTGTCATTTTATAGGTGTATGTAAGATGCTGGATGCAGGCAGCTTACCTTTTTCTTCTTCACTTGTCTCAAAACTTTACTAATAGGGCCACATGACACAGCTGACGTGCCCAGCCTTTCGTCCTTCTTAAGCTTTTAAACCCTTAAACTGATCCTATAATTCTGCTCTATTTTATCAAATTTCAGGCCTTTGCTTGTTTCCAAGTATAGGGCAATAGGTTTTATTTCCAGTAGGATGTGCCCTGTTTTCCCGTTGAATTATTCTTCTTCTCCCTTCAAAGTTCTTGGACCAGTTTCCTCAATCAGTGGCAGGGAAGCTTATAGACCTGTGGTACCCAGCATATCAGAGTGTAACCTATCTGCAAGTGGTCAGTTATCGAACTGAAAAAGACTTAAAATCAGTCTGCACTATGGTAGTTGGTAGAGGTAACAGCTCACTCCCAATTGTGGGTCAAATCAATCTGTGAGTGCAAAGTCTGTACCTGATGCCACCAGGAAACCTCGAGGTCATTTCACTCCTTTGTGGGGAAGAAAGTCTTTTCTCTTCACATTGTTCTCTTCTGTAACAGCTTCCCTAGGAATCTTTGTCAAGGGCTGCTGCAGGTGAGCATGGTGAGACATTCCTCCTGGAAGCTCTTGCACTCATTAGCCAAAGGAAATCACAACTGAACAAACACTTCCGGAGCTTCTTAGGCTGACTTCAGAGAAATGTAAGGACTTCTGGGTGGGATCTGGGTTGCATCCGAGTGGAATGCTTGCATTCACTATCTACAAAGCAGTTTCAACTGCTTGATTTTCCTGTATCCTGCTGCTTGCCCAGGTTGACATCTTCACTTGTTTATTTGAAGTGAGAAATGTGATGAGGCTTTTGTGGAGAGTATTCGGAACATGCACTTAGCTGGGGATATAGAAGGAGGTTTAAATAAAACAAGAAATCTGAGTGCTCTGTTCTTGAATCAAGGACTTTCCATGTCCTTGCTTATAAAGGAGCCCAAATAAAACAGTGGTCTGGAGCCCAAATAAAACAGTGAAGCTCATACAAAATGAGCTGGTGAACAAGTGAAAGGTTTCTGGCTGACACCTCTGGAACCAGCTTTGCCAAACTCTCATCTTTATGGTAAAGCTCAAATTGAGGTAGCAGAGTTGGAAAAGCATGATCTCTCAAAGGTGACTTCTGTCAAGCTTGACCAATGTGTTTTGTGTCAGGGTACAGGGAACTGGTTGGGCAGTTCAGTAATCAGGGCACTGGAGAACAGACTAAGGAAGCACACCTTTCCCTGGGGACACAAGGCAATCTCTCTGTCAACCACTCCAAGGGGCACACACTTTGGGAGCCGAACAGATGAACTCCACCAACAGTCTTCAAAAAAGAAGTGAAAGTGCCTCCTGCCATCATCTGGTAATGAATGAGCTGGGAACTGGTTTCATGTGGCTCAGAGCCGCACAGGGTGTCTGTGGGGTGTCTCAAATAAAATGTGTTCCAGAAATCAATGTATGATCTTGTCTGTGCCAAGTCTTCCATTAGCAGGGGTAACAACAAGAAACTCTTTCATTCCTCTAGGTCCTTGAAACTGGGAAACTATCCAGGAAATATTAGAAGTTAGACAGCCAATAGCTGTATTTGTCTTTTATTGTCCCAAGCAGTGGGAAAAGTACACAGCCTGGATATTTTAATATACAGCCTGATGCCAGGACTCTTCACCAGTTTTGACTAAATGCCTCTCATTTAACAATATTTCCCTGGCTGTAAATACTCCTTGCAAAAGCAGAGCAAAGCCTTCATGCTTCTTGATTTGAAAAACTTGCAACTTCCAGGCTTTTGGAAAAGATGGGAACAAAGGTTTTCCCTGGTTTTAAAATGAGAACTCAGTAAAAGAATACCCGTAAAGACTAAGACCTTCTACTGGGGTGTTTTCATAGAGTTATCTTTAGGGAAACAAATGTGTGGGCATAGGGCAGGGCTTACTTTTGTGTTATCTTGATGGGAAAACCTATAAGACAGGGAAACAAATGCTTTTAGCCCAGGAGCAGCAGCTCACCCTTAAAGAGAAGTGGGCTCTGCTTGATCAGCTCAGTTTTGCACATAGTTATTGCAGGAGGCATCACACAGGTTTCTGTGAGAAATCTGGGCATTCAGAGTATGTTTAGCATGATTTTTCCAGCTTATGCCTATCACAGAAGAGGTCATGTCACAGGTCTGCATCACTACTCTCTGTTTCTAAACTACTGAGGTAGAGCTTGAGATAGTAGTACATGTATGTGTAATGGTGACATTGTTCATGTCTCTGTAAAGTTCTGTTGTACAATAACTGAATTCCAAAAATTCCTGTTTGAAAGTGCATACTAGATTCTGTTTTCAACATTTATAGCATATGGAAGTGAAATGAATGACAATTAATGGGAATGCTGCTGGGAACTAAAATGCTTCATTAAATCAGATCCCCTGTGTATATAGCTATGCTGTGTTTGTCATTTGAACATACAGCCTGCTCTGTTTAAGATTTCTGTATGTCATGAGATAGACAAGAGCCACTTACCTGGAAAATAGAGGATAATCACACTATTAATATGGAATATATACCAAAAGTCAGGTTTATTTTTGTGCTTCTTTCATCATCTTCTGTTCTTCATTGAACTGACCTGTAGTTTGGAAGATGCAGTGGGCTTAATTCTGAGGAGCAATTCTAATTGGGAACTGATCAAGGCATTTCTGATTAAAGGCATCTTTGATCTTTGGTTTTATTCAGCATTTCCAAAGGAAAAATGATTGTTACAAAATCTCTGCTGCGCTTTGTAGTGTGCCTAAATTCCTTCCTATGCCTAAACCAGAGATTTGACTTTTCCTAATGTTGAGATCATTAAAATAAGTAGACTGCATATCTGAAAAGTATTGTTATGTTTGTGTGAACATGAAAGGGGAATATTCAGGAAGTGAGGAGTGTGTTGGGAGTAAAATGTGAAGACTTGAAAGTATATTAAAGGAACAAAACATAGTGCCAAGGTCCTGCAACTCTGGGTAGATTGTGATTTGTCATTGCACAGGGCTTTGCACAAGAGCTCTCCTGCAGTAGCTGTTAGTGGATCCCAAACAAAGTGATTGCAGCAGCTGCCCTTCCTCCATGTAAATACTGTCATCTGAATCTAATGCTAGTTTCATAAGTTAATTTTATCTTATATCTTAGGTGTCAGTCTAATGGTTTTCAAGGATTGTACTTAAACGCATCAGCCTCGCAGCAATATCCGTTCATATGTGGGTGTAAGTTATGTAACACTTGATCTGGGGAAGAGCAGAGCCAGGTTTCATCCTTTGTTGTATGGAAAGTAGAGACAGACGGGGCTGCTGGACTCCCACCTAACCTCCCTGCAAGGGCAGAGGTCCTGAGGCTCAGGCAGCGCCTTGGAGACTCGCTAGGTCTGGGTTTGTCTCCTACCTCTGTCACACATTACCCATGTAACTATGCAAACTGCTGTCTGTCTCTCTCAGTCTCAGACCTTCACCTGTATGAAGATTATGAAAAGCATCTCATTGTTCAGGATCATTCAGTCCCACATCCAGTTTCCATCTGGAAAAGGCAAGAACTTCTGCTGATGTAAGCTAAAGATATGGTATGGACAGGCAGAAAGCTGGCTTTTTTTTACTGGGTTTGGCTCTCAGAGCCCCTTATGCCTTGCCTGTCAGCCTGAATCTGGGCAGTCTCACAGCCCAGGGAGAATGCAGGGCTGGAACCATAGCTCATGCCCCGATGTCTCCCAGGGTCCCAAGGCTCCAGTGTGCACCCACTCCTGAACGGGAGAATGCTCCTGGCACGTACTGATTGACTGCACAGCCCCCACACAGCAATTTTTACAACATTTAAATAGCCTGTCTTTTTTGCTTCATCTTGACAATTGATTTTAATCAGTATTATCACCTGCCTAAAACAATTCTCCAAGCATTGTAGCATTCAGCCTCCAGGAGATATGTAGGAGCGGAGGTGCGGGATCAGTGATGTTATCAATAGTTTTGTTTCAAACCAGTATAAAAGGAGAAAACCTCATCCCTTCCCACCCACCCCACCGCCGCAATTTATTTGGTTGAAAAAGAAAGCACTCAAGCTAACCATATGACTGAGTTATTTTGATATGTGGAATGCTGTTTATTTCTGGCTTGTCAATACTTAAATTAATTTCAATCTGTTTCTAAAACAGAAGTGAAGTACATAATTGATTTGAATCTGTTAGAAGTTGTCCTGCCATCTGCACAGTCTGAAGTGAAGCGGCACAGGCAATGTAGCATTTGAAGTCACGAAAAGAAATTACATGCTTCTGGGTTAATGCTGACTTATGATTAATATTTTTAGGTGGCAGTACAAAAGAATATGATAACAGTTGGAAAGTCATAGATCAAATAGTATCTTCCCTATTGTCATGTTTCTATACTGAGACATGCATTATTAGGTTTACTCATAAAATAACGTATCCTGATTTTGAAGTGTTTAACACAGCCTCTGGTTTTATGCCTAGGAATAATCAGGGGAGTAGAAAAGAGGAGAGGGAAATGGCAGCTTATTTGTGGTTGAAGGCCACATGATGTCAGATGGATTTACAGATGTCAGCTGGAGTTACAGAGGGAAAAGCCATGGCTTAGTCGAAAACAAAGCGGACCAATTCTTCCATGTATTCCCCATATACTGAGGCCACTGTTAAATCAGGAAAGCTCTTTCACATGCTCCCACTGCTCCATGCTTTTAATCTCCTTCAGTGATGATTACAAACATCCCTTGTTATGAAGTGCTCACTATGGTCCCTGGGTACCTCGAGGAGATGCTCCTCCAGGTTACCTCTGCAGGCAGAGCTATTCCTCTCCAGTTTGGAAATGGGCCATCCAGCCTTCTTTGTATCAGCTGTGCTTCTCTGCCCCCAAAAGCCAAGTCTTATTTGCTCAACCCTCACTCTCTTTTCCATCTTGCACTCCTGCAGGAGTGTCTGCATTACCCAAGGTGCACTGAGCTGTTTATTAGAGAGGTTTTTTCCTGTGGCAGTGCAGGGAGGTCAGGGTGTGATGTGTAACAAAACCAGAGGAGCAATGTACGTGGTCTTATCAATGTGACTGATGTGTGTGGTTTAATTGCTGCATAAAATATGCAGAAGCACTTGAGGTCGTTTAGAAAAGTTGCGGTGTTTACAGGAAAGTAGAAACTGAGCTTGAAAAAATAATGACACTTTTTTTACTCACTTTAATGACTATACAGAAGAGCCTTTTAAATACATCCATGTATGGGTTTTAAGCATTCATTCCACATCGGTATTTCACCTTTTTCCTTAAGTGATTTCTATATTCCTACTAACCAACAATCATTTTGTCTAAATCTCATTTCCTCATAATAGCAAACCCATCAATCTCTGCTTTATTAAACAGGGAAGCATGCTTGGAAGCCAGAGTGCTCAGATTTGATAAAAGATGTTATGCAAACCATTGATTTTAATTTACAGCAATATCCACTTCTTTCATTATTAACAGCTTTAAATTACTGAGACTGAATAATTAACAAATATTCCTACTTCGTGATAGATTATTTAAAAGGCAGATGTATAGAAACATAGCCCAGATGAACATCCTTCCTGCACCCCCAGTGATGCATATGCCTCTTTATTGTTCCCCAGGGGAGCAATGCAACATGGCATGAGAGAAATACTCTTTGGAGAAATCTCCCAAACACTTCTGAAACTATAATCACAGCAAATGCTTTATCGACAAGTGTGCCAGTGTGTGTGTTCCTGACCTGCTGGCCTCTGTTCAGAGCCCTGGCTGTGGCCAGCCAAGTCAAATGATGCAGAACAGGATGCGTGTGCTTTCAGGGCAGGGGTGCCTGTGTACACTGGCTGAAGCTGAAGCACCCCTCAGTCTTTGAGCAGGGCAACATCTGGTGACATGTGGCTCCATGCCAATGCCCTCCCAAGGCACTGCATGGTTGAGTGAGAAGCCCCATCCACAGCTTACCACCCTGGCAAGGTTTGGGGATGAAGGAGGTGTCGCAACCCCTCTGTACACACTGCAGAGTGCAGCTGCAAGGTGCTCAAATAAAGCAGTGATGAGAATTGTTTAGGGACAGCAGAAGAATGGGCAAAGCTAGATAAGACAAACTATAAATCTAACTGAGCCTGGCTGTGTATAAACTAAGCCATCATCATCCTCTTTACCACTGTGCCAGCATGTGTGTGTGCCTGTGCTCACCCAGGACAAGGAACATCTTTTGTACGGCACTGTTCAGTGTGGTTTGACATTCAGTTTCACAGATGCCGCCACAAAGCAATGTTAGCCTATTGTGAAGGCTTATTTAGACAGGTACAATTACAGCTTGGTAGTCAAGGTGCCTTTGATCCCAGCATCCTTATTGTTCCTGAGGTTTTTCATCCCACCTGGTGCACAGCTATAAGGCCTGTGGCTGAGACCTGCCTTTGAAGTTCTTTTCCATTTCACTTTAATTTTCATGGTGTCTTCTGCTACTGAACGTTATTAATGAAGGCTCCGGCACTGGGTTGTGCTTAAAATACTGATGCTTGGCAGGTGTCTGACCTTCCCCAGCTGTGCAGCAGTGACCAGCAGGAGTCAGGCAAGCAGTGGGCCCAGAGCCATGTGTGCATCTCTAGCAGAGGAGATTCACCCTTTGCATCTGTTGTGCATGGTGCCCATAGAGAAGGACCCACTCCTGGCTGCTCATCCTTTTCCGAAGGACTTGTCTGCAGTGCGGGTTCAGGTGTCAGCAGCTCCCACCTTCCTGCCTCCCACAGTCTCCAGTGCAGGATTTGCTTCTGAGGAAAATAAGGTCTTGCAGATCAGCTGTATGTGGGGATGGTTGGGAGAGAGGGAGAATGAATTCTAGCAGGGGAAGAAGGGGCACCTATTCTAGGAGCAGCCGTGTGGTCAGTTCTTTAGGATGGCTTCGAATTTCAATGTTAGAATAAGGAATTAGATGCCAGTTACTTTTAATTTTGAGGAAAGAATCTCTGTGTGGAATTTGGGGTGCTCGCTGGTGATTAAGAAACACAGAAACTGGTGCTATTTTCTTGATTTTGCATTTATCATGTTAGTATGAGACCAAGAAGGAAAGCTGCCCAGAGAGAGTGTTCACCATGTACTGAGAGTTCAAAAGACAGACCAAAGAGAGGAAGGCAAAACAATCCTCCATAAGTTGTTCAACACAAGCCCGCTGTGGTGCAGACCTCTGTGGCATGAGAGAGCATGCAAGGGAGGTACTCCTATATGTGTGTAGGCATTTCGTTTCCCACTGGCCACTGTCAGAATGATGGATTATGCAGTTCCTTTTGATCAATAGGAATTTTATTCTGTCAGATGGGAGTAAGTGTGACTTGGGCCAGTGTAGGCAAATTGCAGGCAACAGTTGCAGTGTAATTGCAAGAACTACAGGCACAAAATCTACTTGTTGAAAGAGTTGTCCAAGAACTAATGAGCCAAGGTATCGGGAAGCAGCGCTCTCCAGTAGAAACTGGGAAAGACACATTCAGTTCAGGCAGAGCCTTGTCAACATTTCTGCATACTCTGAAGTATTTGCCTGGAGCTGCCAGCTTCTTGGAGCGTTAATTGCCCTCACTGAAGCTGTGCCAAGTTCAATAGACACCTTTTCCTAATTAAGTGCAAACTTTCAGATCCTAAATAAAAACATATCTTGACTTTGCCTTTCTCCTATCTTAGCATCTCTAACTGACTTGCACAAAAACAAGTGCTGGATGAAAACCCGTGGCTATGTCTGACTGCTTCAGCATAACCCCAGAGACCTTCCTACCTTACGCAGGACTATTTACTGACATTTGCACTGATAACCGGCAGGCAAAAGAAGCAGTCACGCCTTTACCTCTGGGTTGAGAACGTTCATTCCGATACAGGACAAACCCCACCTCCTTACCTGATACCCTTCACCCTTAGCTACCCATTCCCCCTTCTCTGTACCTCTGTAGCCCACTTTCAGAAGGCCACATGCCTGGCAGCACTAAGGGACATTTTGCCTTAAAACCTTGTAGAGTTGCGTCTACTGTATGTGACATTTATTAATCTTTTAGTTTTCACACAGAAGATTATTGGAATTAAAAGCTATTTGTGGGTGGGAAAAGGTGGGAAAGCACTTGGCGTATGGACGTACCTTTATGAAGCTAGTATATGCAGTTACCTTGAACCTCTTTCCTAGTAGCCATATAATTGCACTTGGTTTTGAGCCTGCATGTGTCTGCCTAGTGCTGTGGTTTTCTATGAAATTAGTGTGAGGCCAGGGCATCTCTTTTCCTGTTCTTTATTTGCTCATGAACAGCCTCATCTGTCTCCCAGTGATGTATTTCCTTCTGAAACATTGAAAATCAAGAAATTCCTAAGGTATTGTTCATACTCAGCATGAAGAGCTCAGCCTCAGCAGGCTGCGATCTGACCCACTGGTGCAATAGGCAGTGGGCAAAAAAAGTGGCATTGCTTTTAGGGCAAAAAATTGAGACTGTGGTTAAGTGGATGTTCTACAGCACAGACTCAGGGTGAGGTCAGTTCCTAGAAGCTTATTAACAGGTAGCAGAGGCAGGTCTTCAGCAGTCTCTAATCTTTTTCAGCTTTGCCAAAATCAGGACAATTCAGAGAGATAAAGTGTAAAAGTCTGGGCTGTGGTTAGTAAATAAGAAATGACCCTGGAGGAAGTCAAAGTCAATCAGAATAACAGTTCAATCTTTCAGTTACCTGCACAATCTCACATTAATCCTGGGTGCTGAATGCCAGCTCTGCATACTGTGAAGAAATTTCCCTGCTGAATTAGTGTCAAATGCTGCTCTTAATGCCAGTGTACGGACAAACACCCGTTCTCACCAGTGTAAAGTCATGGGGAAAATTACACAAGATGGCAAAGGTTTAGGATGCATTTTGTTCTGGATTCATATTTGGAAATAGTTTTAAAAGAAAAGTGGCTCAGAATGTTGTTGTAAAACCTATTTTATGAGGAACTGAATGCTATTTGGTGTGTGCTGTGCGTTACCTCCCTGCTTTGCAGGCTTCAAAAAACCCAACTTTTCTTAGACATTTGACAAGATATTTGTAGAAATGCAAATTTAAAATATGTCCAACATTGTGTTCTTGTGTTATCCTTCCTTGTTCTTTTCTTTCTCATCAAGAAATGAAAGAAATTATGGGCGTCAGGGTAGAGGGATGTCAGGTTCCTTTTAAAACTTTATTTTCTTTTCCCTAATTGTGGAAAAAGAAAAACGAAAAAGAAAAAAAAAAAAAGCCAGACTGCCTTTTGTTCTGTGTTGCAGAGTGAAAGGAAGAGAGAACAAGGGAAAGATTACATAGATTTCAAAATTCAAGGTGTAAAATGCTCATCTTGAGGAAAACCTTGAGAAGAATGGAAAAATGAAAGAAACCCAAAACACTTCTGCAGAGAAAATAACTTTATTTATTGAGGTGAAAAGAGAAGGAAAATGTTTTCATCCCAAGGCTCTGAATTGGAAGGGACTTCCAGAAATCAGGCACAGTTCACTCCAGCCCTCAGAAATGGGCTCCTTCACTGCACACACTGGGGTACCCATCACTGAGAGAGCTGGGTGGCTGCAGGTGTCCTCTGCCTGGAGCCTTTCTGCCGATGAACACAATTCTTGCAGCCTTCCCCACAAACACAAAATCTCTTTATTGGTGGTCCTGGTGGGAAGGCTGCTTTTCTGTGTGGGGATGCTGCTCTCACACTCACAACAAGAAGTGCCCAAGCACCTTAGCACTGCCCGGGCAACCCTCTCCCAGTGCCACTGCAGCTTCTTTTCTCTTCTGTTTCTGTGTGCTCCCCAGTTCGAGTGAGGGCTTTGGCGTAGCGGAGAAGATCGTGCTGCTCACCTTCATCTCTGCCGTTATACTGATGGCCATCCTGGGGAACCTGCTGGTGATGGTGGCCGTGTGCCGGGACAGGCAGCTCAGGTGAGCCCCCCAGCCAGGGGAAATGCCCATCTAACAGGGCCCATGTCCACAGCTGAGGGCATAAACTGTATTGACAAGGGGTGTCTTTGTCCATATATTGCACAACTGCAATGTCAGACCCACACTGCCTCAGTGCCTCTCCATTCAGAGTTACGCTGGGGTGGTGGGATCATTTTAGTATCCATACTCTTCATTTTTAGCACTCTCAATGTAAAGAAACCATATAGAGCAGTGAAAAACAGAGCTAATTCCTTGGAGAAACATCTTGTCCTCTACCCCTCTTCCATCTCAGGCTTCCTAATAAGGCCATCAGAAAGCCATGCAGTCCACGGCCCTGTGGACATGGTGCTGCACTGCTGCAGCTTGGCAAAATGCTGCCAGTGATTTTGGTGGTGGGGGGAGTGTTTTCACAGGCACAACTCCTGTCTCGATGCTTTGCTGCTACCCTGGGAGTTGTCAGACCAACCTCAGGAGCAGAGTGAGATATTCAACAGCCTCTATTCATATTCTGCGTGGGTTTTTTAATGGATTTAATTCTATTTTATTGTTATGATTTTAAAAGTACTCTTCAAGTTAAAATTACAGCTTCAGTCTAGATTCTTCTCAGTGCTTTCTGGAAGGATTTTCTCAATTTACAAGTTGAACTAAAGTTCCCCTTCTCCACCCCAAACTCTCCAATGCAAGCTGTGAGGCTGAGCCATATGCAGAGGCCTGTGAGCATCTATTTGCCTCTTCTGTGTGAGCAGAAAGATGTGTTTATGCAGGGAGCATGGTGGATATTAAGCTATAAAACCCAGGAACATCCAGCAGTGACCATTAAAATGAGGAATACATTAGAAAGAACCATTTAGTGTGATTAAGTGAATTAGACCCAGACAAATCTCTGTCCACATGTAAAGGATGCTGCACTGGAACTATTCTACACCCTAATTTTGTGATCTGTCTTGCAGGAAAATCAAGACCAATTATTTCATTGTTTCCCTTGCCTTTGCGGACCTGCTGGTGTCAGTGCTGGTGATGCCATTTGGAGCCATTGAGTTGGTTCAGGACAACTGGATCTATGGGGAGATGTTCTGCCTGGTCCGGACATCTCTCGATGTCCTGCTCACCACAGCATCAATCCTGCACCTCTGCTGTATTTCACTGGACAGGTATGAACAGTAGAGCATAAAGAATAATTACAGTTGCTTTAAGCTTTTTCAGTGTTGTTGCTCGTCAGCAGTGGCCAAAGGGAAATACGAATCTGCTGGGAACTGTAGAGCAATAAATCTCTCTCAGTAGCTGGTTTTGGCAGGAGGTCTCTGAATTGTCATGAGTATAGAAAAACTTGAAAAGAATGAGATTTATATCAATAGAGGAAGCCAGGTTCTCAGCTGCTTTGCAGCACAGCTCTGTTTGCATTAATGACCCGATATGGCACATTCTGATTTAAAGAAAAGACACCTTAAAGATGGATCCAAGGGCAAGTCCAGTGTTGTGCACAAGATGCTGTTTTAGCAGGGAAATTGCCCTCCATTACAACATCAGGTGCTGCTTACTGCCAGGGGCTGTGGGCAGGGCTTAGCTGGTGCATGGTGTTGTGCTGAACCCCATCTTCCCAGGCACAAAACCATTAAATTATCTGTCTTTCTCTGTCTTGTCAAAAGAATATTTGACATCTCTTCCAAATGCCATCAGAACTGCTCTTCCTGCTGCTAGCAGCCATACAGGCAGATGAAAACCAGTATTCCTAAACGACATTGAGACATATATTACTAGATTATATGGAGAAAGAGCAAAAAGAGCACAAGCACCCCCCCTAAATTTTATGAGCTATTTTTCTAAGGCATCCGTTTGCACATTTCTATTAGTAAAGGCTACCAAGGATAGTAAAGCTGGTGACAAATGTGTATGGGCTCTGTGGAAAATATGGAAAACTTCCTTTTCTTTAGAACTTTTATTACAAAAGTAAGATGAAGCTGGTCTTTAACAATTTATGGCAAACAGTTCTGGTTTACTGTTATTTGCAGCTTTTCAGGGTAAATGGCAGAACTTCCCATATAGAATAGCAAGAGTTTTCACAAGACGAATACTTAGAATAAAACATTTTGACTGGCTATTCTAATAAACAATATTTAGAGCTTTCATTTGAGCTGTGTGCAGAGATTTCAATACCTTTAAAAATGCTATTACTTATTATTACTAATATGGCCAAAATAACCATAATCATTCTCGTCGTCATGACAGCTAATATTTAAATAACACCTTTCATCCAAAGAGTCTGTACACAGCCAGACTTCAAAAGGTACTTGATTAACTACTCTACTGATGGGCAGCATGCCTTTGTTGTAGGACAGAGGGGCACCAGCACAGGCAGCGTTGTATCCAGAGAGAAGCTGATGTGCAAAAGCTACAGTGTGTTTCCTAATCTGGAAGTTTAGATGGCTGGAATGCAGATAGAGGAGGCTCATTATCTTAAAAACATTCCCACTTTGAGCCAATTACCAGTAAAGCAGATGTTAGGCACTGCGCTCTGTATGTGGCCTTGTTACATGAAATGTTGGAATTTGATTCTCCTGGCTCTTAATTAAACAGGGGGCTGTGTAGAGAAGGGGATGTGAAGGAAAAATGTTGTTTTACCCCTCTCCTTCACCTCCTGATCTCTGACAACCACAGGGATGAGAAACCTCCCATGTGGGGTGCACAGAAGGAAAACTCCCCCCTTCCTCCTGCCTGTGCTACCCTCTTGCAGAGCCCTGTCATGCCATGGGCTCTTTCTATTGCTGCCTGCCCCATCAGTCCCCGTGTTTCTGGGACAGCCTTGTCTGGGTGTGGCGAAGGAGTTGGAGACAGTCTTGGTTCTAGAGCTGTTGAAATGTGTGGCTTGGAGAGGATTATAGCTCTACTCTTCCTTCTATGCTCTTTTATTCTCTGCCCAGGGAGTTCTGAATTCTCTCTGCCAGATGCAGAGCGCCATAGCAATGGGCGAGCATCACTGCCCGCAGCAACACATAGAGGATTCCCCTTCTTTTGGACAGAGGGAAACAGGGAGATGAGTCTGGAGACCCCCACACCATTCTCCCATCCCAGGACAATACTTTAATGAGTAGAATACTACATGGAAGAAGGGAATGGCTGTCTTGAAAGAAAGCAGGAGCTGTAACTGTGCTTTGGGGGAAACTAAACCTCTAAGCTTGTTCTGCATGTCTTCTGAGGAGGTTTTGGGAAGGTGCAGACCCTCCTGCACTGGCATCTGAGGGTGGTGGGCACTGCACTTGAATGAGTCCCATATCAGTATCATTCCATTTAGGTGCTCGTCCTTCTGTGATAAAATTATCTTGCTTTTAAGGATTTCTGTTTACCAAGTGTGCATTTGAACCTGTTGCTTCCTTATTTCCTATAAGCATTCTTCCTATTTCTTCAGGAATAAAATGATTCTTTAAAATAGAATGAAAAATGGACATACTGGCTAAAAAGAAACCCAAACCATAGACTCACCAATTCTGGTGCCAAACTGATAGGGGAAATACAGTGTTTAGGGCTCTGAATTTGAAGGTCCCAAGAGCTGGAGATCATCTGAAGTGTCACAGCAAAAAAGAAAAGCAAACAACTTTAAGAAAATGCCTGTAGATTCATCCTTATAAATGCACTGACAGAGAGAAATCCCCCAATATTTGCCATGCCCTCAGTATTGGCTATGGTAGACTAAGCAGCAGTCAAAATGCTTGAAAAGAAGCTGAGGATGAACTCATTAATGAGTGCTGGGTGTGCTGAAAGCCTCTGCACATCGAGGGGTGAGGGAGCAGAGCTGCCTGGGATACAGAAGCACTGCTGCAATCTCTATGACAGCTGACAAACCTGAAAGCGCCAGATGTCAGGGAATTACTTCAGGACACACAAATGCTCTTTGTCTTTCACACGTGTTTACCATACATGAGCTGTTCTTTGCTGTCGGGCAGAGAGAGAGAAAAGGTTCTCCAAGCCGATGGCTGGATGCAGACATGGGTAATTATCACAGCCTTTATCTGTTGCTTGCTGCTTTCATGCTGAAGAATGACACATCTGCAGACTAGCTGCTGAGCTGATCTAAATTTTAGGTAATTCTCTGGTACATTGTTTTTCTTGTTTCTCTTCTTAAAATGGCTTTATTGAGTGCTTGTCAGAGTAATGACCACCACACAATACCATTAGCAGAGCAGTAACAGCAACATCCCTGAGACAGACTGCTTCTCTCTAAAGCACTTGAATTTGCCATAGAAAGCTTTCTCTATCTTCTAATCTCTGCAGGGCATGTATACCTCTTCCAGCCATCCGGTCTTACTGTAGAAGTTCATCTTTGCCACTGATTTGAAAAAGCCAGGTTCTCATCTTAGATATTTCAAAAGGTGTATTTCTTCTCCCAGTACAAGAAGGCACAATTGTGTCTGTGTTTGCTGACAGTGAGTGTCAGCTGAGAGAGAAAGCCCAAGATCTCTCTGTCTCAGGTAGAGGGAAGAATCTCAAGTCAGCTACATGGCTTTCATCACTTTCTATTTGATCAGACACTTCAGTATAAATCTGACTGCGTGCTAAGGCTGCCGGGTTCTCCCAGAACCCAATGTCAAGTTCAGACTACTCACCACGACGCTCGAGGCAGACCAAAGTGCCTCCTGTAGCACTGGCCTGGCTCTCCCGAACTGCTGTGAATGAAACTGTTATGAAGGTGAGTCATTCCCTAGTCATCTTCCTCTCTTAAACCTGTATTTCTTCCTCTTACTGATTGACTAATTAACATGATTTTCAACATACAACTTAGCCATGGCCTACTTGTGTCCTCCTGAAGTTTAACGTCCACCTGGACATCATCCTTGGGCACAAAGAGTACTAACTCGACCAGGAATTTCTATGCTAATTCCTCAGCTCTTTCAAGTCCCAAACAGTCTATTCAAAAGACTTTCTTCCTGAATTATCACTGTATATGTTATTTTACATTTCTGCAGTGCTTGCTCACCAGCATGGTCTGTCAGCCTGGGGAGGTAAATCAGAAAACAGGTTGTATAAAAGCAATTGTTTTCCACCATGCAAGCAGCAGTCCTTAATGTCTGCAGATCCAAAACCCAGTGCCCTTTAGCTAGCAACACTGTCAGGTCTAAACATTCACAAAGACCAATGACATTAATTTTTTAACCTACCGGGCCTGTTTAATAAACCATTTTCCAATTGAAATGAAACATGTGGTCTTTTCCTCTGTCTTTCAGAGGAGGCATTTGGGTAAAAAAATCAGGGAGAATGTAGATACTTTGATTTTGGCCCTTAGCACATCCCTGAGGATGTGCCATGGTTCATTCCTTGCCGCGTTGAGGGGAATATTACACTTGTGCTGTGTCATGCTGCAGGTCACCTGTAGCCAGTGACAGTCCCACTTCACTCCTGTGTCCTTTTCAGAGATTAATTCACTTTTGCTGCCATGGATTTGGCTGCAGTTCCTAACCTCCTCAGCAAGCAGGACAACGACGACTTTCAGCACAGCTTGGATGGAGTGGTGGATACAGAATAATAGATCCATTTTCCATACCAAAAGAAGGCTAAACTCCACTTTTTAATTCTGCCTATTTCTTCCTCCTGATTTTCTTCCTCCTTCCTTCCTCTTCCTGTGGCTGTCCTGGGAGCATCGCTTCCAGGTGTGTTTTGGTCTGCAATCATCCTGAGAAGGGCAAGGAATGAATTTCAGCCTCACTTCATGTCCGTGCTAGAGATGAAAAGTGCAAATGTCCACGCTTCAGCCACATTTGAATAGATACAAGTACAAAAGTTTTCTAAATCCCACTATTTCTTGAGCACTTTGCCAATTTTAAAAATACTTTTCCTTTTGCAAACAACTCAAAGTTGTGCTGTTCCTGGTGCATATCAGTTAAAATGTGGGTACCTGACAGCACAGTCTAATAGTGATTAATGACTTGGCAGAGTAACCATCCTCTAACTCATATGAGCAACGTACCCAACAGGTGCTGTTCACTATTAGGACGTCACAGGCTAGCAAAGTCTCCTAATTTCCAGCTGCTGCATCAAATTCTCCTCTTGGGACTTGGGCAACAGGCTTTCAAATCATCTCCCTCACTTGTCCTGTGCAGACACAGCTGAGATTTGGAAAGGTGTCAGACAGTTTAATTTTTGTGGTATTCTGCAGTCATATCCAAGGAACTTTCAGGTCAGCTCCAAACAATCACTCTGGTATGAGTAAGAGCAATGTGTCTTTCTTTTTCCCTCTTGTCTAGGCTTTAAAGGTTGCTGGCAGAAACTTGAATTTCTGTGACAATTTTTGGTTGGTTTAGGGTTGTTTTTTCCCACAGTGAGAACTAACTCTCAAACAGTGTTCAGAGGGCAGAACAGATGAGGACGTAGTGGTGGATGGCCTTAAGAAGATCAGAGCAGGTAGATGAATGCCTGGGTTTCTGTGTGAGAAAGGATGACTCAGCCCATCCTTGGTGTATTTTCTATCTCCACAGCATCACTGGTCCTGGCAGCTAGGTTGGAGCAGCACTGACAACACTGCTTCCTTTACAGTGCTTTATAGAATCATAGAATAATTAGGGTTGGAAAGGACCTCAAGATCATCTAGTTCTAACCCCCCTGCCGTGGGCAGGGACACCTCACACTAAACCATGCCACCCAAGGCTCTGTCCAATCTGGCCTTGAACACTGCCAGGGATGGAGCACTCACAACCTCCCTGGGCAACCGATTCCAGTGTCTCGCCACCCTAACAGGAAAGAATTTCCTCCTTATATCCAATCTAAACTTCCCCTGTTTAAGTTTTAACCCATTACCCCTTGTCCTGTCACAACAGTCCCTGACAAAGAGTCCCTCCCCAGCATCCCTATAGGCCCCCTTCAGACACTGGAAGGCTGCTATGAGGTCTCCACGCAGCCTTCTCTTCTCCAGGCTGAACAGCCCCAACTTCCTCAGTCTGTCTTCATACGGGAGGTGCTCCAGTCCCCTGATCATCCTCGTGGCCCTCCTCGGGACTTGTTCCAGCAGTTCCATGTCCTTTTTATGTTGAGGACACCAGAACTGCACACAATTTCCCAGGTGAGGTCTCACAAGAGCAGAGTAGAGGGGCAGGATCACCTCCTTCGACCTGCTGGTCACGCTCCCTTTGATGCACTTGTGCTCATTCCTACTCTATGGGTGTATGCTTCTTCTAGCTGGTGTTTTTCTGTGATTCATGTATTTTCTGCTTTCTGTTTGATTTTAGGGCATACGACTGTGTTGGGGTTTTCTTATGGAAAACTTAGTGGTTAATCTACGCTCAGGACTCAGGTTGGAAAGTCATTCTCTTAAAAACTTCAGAGTATTGTTTGAAAAACAAAGTACTTCAGGGACCAAGAGACACTCTCAATCTCATCTGAAGAAGTGTTTTTCCAAGGTGTCAGAGATCTCTCAGGGCTCACTGAGCTGCTGTCAGTGGGTTGTGCTTTTTCATCATCTCTTTGGTATTATAATATATATGAAAGAGTTAACCTTGACTTATTTATTGCACGTTTTCTGTATACATATCCATTCTTTGCACCTATGCAATAAAAATAATTGCACTACATATAAACAGACCAATAAGCTGTGATAGTCTCCAAATATAGTTAACCTGTCAGGAAAGGCAATTTTCTTCTCCAGCATTTGCAGTGCACTTTGCAATGCAATCACTTCTCTTAGTCTTGGGGAAAAACAAAACCCAAACAAAAAAAACCCAATCCAAAGCAAAACAGAGACACGGGTTGTAAATGTCGTGTATCTTGGGGTTAGATGAACATCTGGCAGCTCTGCTCTTCATGCAGCCAAAGCATCTTGCACCCTCTCTCTGCTTCCTTCAGCTCTATTGGTGTCCCAGCCTCTGAAGTCTCCATCTCCGCTCAGCACTACGTACATTGTTTGCCTGGCATGTTTGAAACATTTGCAGATTTGCTATGTAACACATAACAAAACAGACCAAACTCTGTGTTTGTATATGCAATGCTGATCTTACTGGAATTCAAACATACCACATAATCACTGCTAAATAGAGGCTAAAGCAAAGCAGATGTATCCAAAGAGTGTTGGAGCACCAGAGTGACAGATGCTTGTTGCACCATTTACAAACATTAATTAACATTAATGCACTGTTCAGACATCAAATTAGCACAATCCCTTGAGAGAGATGATGTTTTAGAGACTCACAAACCCTGGTGCTCTGCAGTGACAGTCTGTGTGGAAAAGAAGCCCTCTCCCTGTGCAGGGTGGGAGGAAGCACAGTGTGTGTGATAGCACGTGCAGGGGGTGCAGGAGGAGTGCCAGGCTTTGAGTGGTAGCAGGACTAACGAGGTTTAGGTTGTGGCTGACTCTGCTGCCTCCTGCTCCCAGTACTGCATCACATCACTCTCTCTGCTCACCTCTTCTGCACGGCCTTAGAAACGATGCAGCCAAGGCACAGGTGGTAGACTGGCTTGCCAAAGGATGCCTGGACCACGGTGGGGCTGAAGGTCAGAAGCATGATGTCTTTCTCAAGGATGGGGAGAAAGGAGCTGTGCCCAGAAGTGTTCTGCAAAACAACCGGCCAGGGCCAAGGAGAGGTTATTAGTGGGGAGACTTACTAAGTTACAGGTTAGGCTATCGGTAAGTAATGATTAGACAGTTGGCAATCCGATTACATGACATGAATTCCAGCCGTGGTTTTGTAGCAGGCCACAAATCCCCTGTGCCCTTTTCAGCTGGAAAGACATCTGATCTGGTACAGCTCTCGGGTGCTTAAGTGGAGGAACAGAGAGGCCGCATGGGAAGGGGCTGAGCAAGGGCAAAGGCAGCCAGTCCGTAAGGGCTATGAGATGCAACATGTAACTGCAGAGTTACTCGTGTCGGCACTCAGCCTGGCCAGAAAACTGACATGGGGTTTGCAGGATTCAGGTCCGAGAGCATTAAGAAAAATAACAGAGCAGATGGCCGTGGCGCACCCTAAGGGATGCACTGTCCTTTACTAATCTTTACAGACTCTCAAGAAATACGGTAGTGTATTTTGCCACTGTTGTTGCCAATAACCCTCAATACACAGTGACCCACCCGGGGACCATGAGGGAGTCCTCTATCTGCGTTAGGCAATATACGTTTGTTTGTATTACTAGCTAAATTTATCCAGTCCCAATTAACTGTTCTCTTTAGCGTTTTTCTCAGTGTAATTATCTCAACACCAGCAGGCCGTTGTTTTTCTAATAAGAATTTAATTTTGTTACATATAATCGTTTTAGTACGATTTTGTTTCTGGACCAGTGATGCACAACTTTGTTTTATTTGGCGCAGGCAGGGACCGTAGTTTATTTGCTCAGTGGGAAAAAGACGAGAAAGAGCTGTTCTCTCAAAAAAAAATCTAACAATGTGGTTATACAGAGGCCAGAATCTGGCTTCACTGAAATATCAGAAAAGCCGGTAGCGCAGTTTTAATTTCACACAGGCACAATGAATTGAGATCCTAGCTCCTTAGGCTTCATCACTTGGTCAGGATTCAGCTGAAGATTCTGGCCCAGTCTGGATTCACTGAGGGAGAGGAGGAGCGTGCAGAACCATGCTCAGATTTGGGTTTTTGGTGTGCTTCAGAGTAGAGCTCCAAAAAGACAAAGGGGATTTTCCAGCCTAGCACACTCCATGTGTATACTGTGTGCCATGAGGAGGAGTGTCTCTCTTCTGAAATGAATGCCTCTGCTGCAGGAGTTTTCTATCAGTGTGGTTCAGCATCCTCAGCATCTGAGCTGTCTGCCTGGGGGGAGCCCCTCTGCCAGGTTCAGCCTCCTCCTGGCTGGTGGGTTAAGAGCAGGTCCCCTGTGTTGGCAGCTGCTGGAGCCTGTCTGTCTGCTGCTTCTGCTTCTTTAGTCTCTTTTTCCTTAGGAGTTCACAAACGAATCATTCCCACTTTGGTGTTTAAGGCATGGTTGGCACAGAGCCTGTATGGCCATGGTTGTTGCACTCTGACTTTGGGATAGAACTAGTAGCACCCACAGTTCTTCCCTATTTTTTTTATAGATTATTTAAGGGGGGGTAAAAAATTGAGTATTCAGTAAATTTTCCTTGTCTGATTTTGGCCCCAGTGATGACAAAGCATATGGTATATATATATAATTGTATACATGCGCATGACACCAAATGATTTTAAATGTGGGCCACCCACGGAACCAGTCTGTTTAGTAAAGGTGGGTGTGTATTTGTCTGTCTGTGCTCTCTAAGGAGCTTCTTGTAGAGCAGTGTCTACATGCTCATAGCTCAAAGTTGCATTGCAAATGAGGGAGATGCTTTAATTTTTCTCCAAGGGCAAGGAATTATCTAATACAGCTAAGTACATTTCTGTAATGCCAGAAGGCAAGGAAAGAACAGAGGTGTGGTTAGAGCATCACTGATCCTGAAGGGAGAAGCTGAGGACTCTAGTACTGCTTTCTAGAGATGTGCCCAGGGCAGTTTTTCTGCTGCCGTTTGCTTGAGGAGGCACTTTGATGTCCAGGCTGATGGATGACCAGATGTGCTAGCTGTTGTATCATTACTTGCTTCTCTTTAACCGCAGAAACTGGAGTATGTTAATGTTATTGTACCGGCTGGTTATCTAGATTATTGGATCTTTGATTTCAGTCTTGACCACACACACTAGTCGCAAACAGAGTCTCATGGTGTTGGTGCTTGATAAACATGCAGACAGTCACTACCACAAATAGCTGTCCTTGCCATGGACCACAGCTAGAATATGCTGGTGTCAGATCTAGGCCACCAGTGTGTTGAAATGCAGTGCTGTTTCTCAGTCTTAGACTTTCCTTTCTTGTCTACAAGAACCTGGGAACTATAAACTTGTAGTAACTGCAGGTGGCATTGCTTAAAAGTTAACGTGCTTTTCAAGACTTATTTTTCCTGGAGGAGAGAGGCTATGATACAAGAAGCATGCAGGCCATGCATGTGCATGTTATTATGGGATTTTTTTCGTACAGGCAAAATGGCAACAACACCCACGGTTTGCAACACTTACATTTCCGCAAATGCCTTGGACCAACACAGCAGATTCAGCATTCAGCTGGACAAGGCAAGAACATAGCTGAAGTTCATTTTCTGTCTATTTTCTCTTTGGCTTCACAGCTTTCCTCTTATCTGCCATCTCCTGTTTTCACATATATGCAAGTTTAACATTAGGCAAGCTGTCCATGATCCTGCTGCCGAGGAATGTGATATTATGCCTTCTCTACCCAAAGTGCTGAAGGCTGTTAGGTACAAATGTGTTGCTGATGTACAGTTCATCAGGCATTTCTATCTGCTTTCTAGTTTTATGTTTAGCACTGACTGTAAAGAGGAGCTAGCTGGCAGGCAAAGTGCCAGTCCTGGTGGGAAAGGATAAGATATTTTGCTCTTAACAGCTCATGGATAATGTGTGTTTGAGTGGCTGTGGCAGCTCCAGCTGATGATGTGTGTAGGGATAAGGAGGAAGTTGCCCCACAGACTGGGGCACTGGTCACTGAAGCCTGAGCATTTCTTACAGCTTTTGTGAATGTAATAGGGGTGCACTGGCATACCCCTGGAGATGCTGGGAGAGTGCTTATAACATGACAGGTCCACTGGTAGGAATTGATCCATTTGGCACTAATCGGTCTCCCATATCACTGGAAATTCCACTGGATGACCAGGAACATTGCATTCCAGTTCCTTGAGACAGAATTTGGCCACAGCACTGTTTCATAAAGCCAAGGTGACACTCGGGAGGTCACAAATCCTCAGTAGCCAGACATATCTGCAGCAGCCATAAAGGCCACAAGTAAGGCCATAGGAGTGATGGATTTGTTCTTTTGAACCATCTGTAAAATGTTAGCGTTTGAGTCATTCATGTGGTAAATGTCTGATATGGGGAAGTAAAAGTATTATAATAACCTTTGCTTTATGGAGCTACTTGGAAGTTCTACAGCGCCAGGAAGAGATTCTTTGTATTTCCCCTTCAGCAAAGAATGTCACAACAGAGGTGGAGGAGAGGATGTGTTTTGCCTTATCTGCTCTGCTCTAAGAAACAGGGAAGTTAACATTTTCAGGGAACTGCAGAAACACAGTCTTGACTGATAATAGTAAGAATTAATATTTAATTAAACTTGGACATCATATTAATCATGTGTGTATATTACACTTTATATTCATCCATCACACTGTCATACCAGTACATAATAAATAGACTTTATGAGCACAGGAAAACAGCTTTAACTTGAAAGAAAGCAGAAAGATAGAATAAAAAAATGTCTTTATTTCAGCTTTTGACTAAAACTACTGATAATCTTAGCGAAATAATTACTTTTCTCTCAGTGAATAAATAGCTGCTTAAATGCCCAAACCATCATATACATCAAATCACCAGCTACTGCAAAGATTGGTGTGACTTACTGATTTCAGTTAGCATACACAGATTTCTGTCCTCTGACTCCTGGGGCCATTGAATGGAAATCCTGCTGAGCTATGGAAAAGTGGATGGTGTGCTTCCCTGCCTCCCTCAGCAAAATTGGCACCCACACTCCGATTGTGGAACCTTGTTACCCATAACAGTGTAGGGCAGCAGGAGCCCAGCTCGACTTCTGAACACAAGGGAACTCATGGTAGCAGCAGTTAGCAAAAAATCTATCTATATAATCTTTTGACATGTAAGTGGAGGAAAATTGCTGCTGAATCACTGGGAGGGAAGAAATATGAGAGCTTAAGATGTCATTTTTACAGGCATAATTTTTACTCTAATGGCCTTTAATAGCATGTACAAGTCAGTGTAATGCTGTCAGCTGCAGCAGAGATAGAGGTATAGAAATGTAATAGCTCAAACTGCTTGGAAGAATTGTTTTCCTGCTGTAGTTAATTAGCAATGTGTCGTGGTTTTCCTGTTCTGCTTGCTTATTCAACTTTTGAAATGGTAGCTGGTGTCTTGGCTGTTCTTTCCCATTTATTCATTGAATTTCTTCTTTTCCTTTTCCTGCAAATAAGTGTAGTCTCTTGTGACTTGAGTAACTTGCCATCAGGCACGTTACAGGACTCCTTTGATGTCCAGCACTGGGTAGCACTTTGCGTTAGGTATCTCTCTGACAGTAAACAATTAATTATGCCAGCTTTATCTCCGGTGTATTTAGAGTCAGAAGAGCAGTCGCACGTAATGCCAAGAGAAGCACCATCTGTCCTAATAAGCACTAAAAATCATTACCGAAAATACCTGTTTGAATTCAAAGGTCGGCTTATTTCCCGGGGAAAGGAAATCTGGAGAGCAGGGGAAATCCAAATGCAATAAGCTCTAGCAACACAGGACAAGGTTATTCAAACACATTGTGGCTGTCACGATCTTCTAGGGTAATTATCCTAGGAACAAAGGAAATATTTATTCTGTCCTCTGAAATCATTAAGATACTGAAATCTGACCATGATGGTCCGCATTGTCTGATAGACTGAGAAAAATGCAGGTTGGAAAGGCCTTTGGAGGTCTGTGATCCATCTTTCCTCTCGAAACAACCAAACGTAAATCTATTTTCATTTAAGTGGGTCAGTCAGGGCCTTACCCAGTAGAGTTTTGCATATATTTGAGGCTGGATACCATCGCTTTCTCCACTCATGATCCAATGAAGGCAAGCTCCAAAACTAAGTAAATCCTGCTCCTGTAAATTATTCAGCTTCTCCTCTTCCCTGGTGGAAGGAGGGGACAGGAACCAGAGCCACTGACTGCCATGGCTGTTCGTGTGAGCTCCACTAGAGGAACGTTTCACCCAGTGCTCTAAAATAAGAGTTACTGTCAAATGCAATACTTCTTTGGAGGTGAAACTTTTCAGAGGAACAGGCTGATTTCCATGCACACACAAAACCAGGAGGGAATGCAGAAATGATGAAATTGAAATAGTTGAATGCTTCTTTCAACATTTTTCCCCTGTGACATTTTGAATCTTATTTCAGAGAGACTTTAAAAAAACGTTTTCTTTTGACACTTTGATATTATTTCAGCCCTTTGTGTGGAATATATCAACTGATTTTATCAAAATAAAGTAATTCAGTTGATTCCACATGACAAAAAATAAAGTCTTAAAAATTTTGGAAATTCATATATTGTTGTGCCTGTTTAGCACAAAACTTCTGGTTCCTACTCAAATCTTGATGAAATAAATTAAGGACTTCAAGGTTATCTCTCTAATACATGCACATGAACTGTGTACATGTGTGTTTTCACGTATGTCATATTTTAATGTGCTGCTGGCACTTAGAAATCCTCATGGGCACCTCCTCAGGCTAGTTGTCCAGCTTTAGTGTGTGTTTCCTAATTTTATGTCTCTAATTCATGATTCTGCTGACCTCATAAGACAGCAGTGAGGCTCTCTCTACATGCACATTGTACCTTGATGTTGAGGCTTGACTCGGAAACATCTCTGACAGACAATTCATTCCCTTTATAGTTACTGAAAATGTGGCCCCATCTTCATTGCAGTGCTCATATCCTACAGGGCCCCATGTTGCGTAACTTCTGTGCTTGCCAAACCTGGAAGCTACATCTACCAGATTATCGTTATTCATTCACTAAGAAAATGTATTCATCAGGCACATAGCTGAATGATACGTTTAGTTATTTAGAAGACCTGAGAATTTATGGGCACTTCATGTGTCTCTGGACCCCAGTTCGCTGTCACAGCTCTGGGATCATCAGTACTGCCCTGTTTCTACAAAGCGTGCTGAGATCCCAAAATCTGAAGATCAAAAATATTTCATTTGGAACCTGAGACAGACTGTCAGGTCAGGACCGTCAAAAACCTGCAGTAGGATGATATGGTTGCTCATCTGCTAAGCTTATGGGCATAAGCTAATTTCAGATCAATTAGATTTCCAGTTTTAGGTTTGGTACGCCTTCCTGATGTAGAAATCTGCTAGCAAGTGGGTAGCCAGGGACCAAACAAGCAGAAGAGCTGATTTATTATCTCTTTGCAAAGGCATTTTTAGTTCATGGCTATTTGTTATATTGAGAGAAGGGACCTGTTGTACTATGAATATTATGGATGTTTTGGGAGGAGAAAAGAGTGTGCAGGTCATGTCCCCTTGACAGTGAAAAGACTAGATGCCCCATTTGCCCTGTCCTTGTGGCAGAAGGTTAAAGTCCAACCAGACAAGAGGCAGATTTCTGGGAGGTAGAAAGGGAGCTTGCTTATGGAAAACCACACTTTATTTCACTGACATTTTCACAGCTTTGAAACACTTTTCTAATTTGCAATAACAGCTTTTGCAGTCTTGTCAAAATAAATGTCCATTGCAGTTAGGAAACCCCCAACATTTACTCAGTTATGGCTAAATGGGAGGAAGGTGTTCTCATTCATCACAGTAAGGAGGGTGCAGACAGCTTTGTGACTAACTGCAGAGGAAGAGGAGGGATGAATATGAAGTCACTCCCTTGTTCTGCGACCTCAGACAAACTACAGCATTGATTTGTGCCTCATTTTCACTAACTGGAAAACAGAAAACACTACCTTTCCCCTGTAAGGCACTCTGAAACCTTATTTATTCCTGCTGTGAAAATATGCTGAGCTCTTTGTGTAAGAGGCAGTCAATGGAAACCGGCTACAGGCTCATTTTTTCTCTATTTTGAAAGGCAAGAGAAACAACCTGCAGAAAATGCTTTACAGCTTTATTTTTAGAAGACATGGATGTCTCCTTTGATGACTGCTGTTCTCACTTTTCTCCTTGCAGGTACTACGCTATCTGCTGCCAGCCTCTGGTTTACAGGAACAAGATGACTCCATTGCGCATTGCTGTAATGCTTGGAGGGTGCTGGGTAATCCCGACATTTATTTCTTTCCTCCCTATCATGCAAGGCTGGAATAGCATTGGCATCATTGATCTGGTGAGTAGCTAAGGGGGAACACCAACCTGATATCAAATATATTTGGTGCTGTATATTCTTCTTTTAAAAGATATATTCAGAGAAAAGAAGGCAACAGAGGCTGAAGGAGAAACTTCATGTTAGCGATGCAGAGGAGCTGCTGAATTTATGGAGGATTTCCTTAGGAGGTTTAAAATCACTCTGTCCTGGAAGGGTTGATACAAAGAACGGTGGTGGCTCTGGGAGTGGATTTACATCTACTAATCAGTTCAGTGAGCAGTCCTTTGAAAACATGCCAAGCCCCAGCTGGCTCCTGACGGGCACCTCAGGAGTTCTTAGTTCCCCTTGACCTTCTTGCCATGCTAGTGATGTTTGGAGAGCCAGGAAACCCAAACTTCACCAGAAGGGACAGCATTTTGGGCCAATTCTATCAATATCCCTGTCCTGTTGTGAGCCTAGAGGGAGAGGAGAAGGTGAAGTTCCTCTGTGCAAGTCATTTCAGCAGGAGTCAGTTTTCCCTGCTACAGTCTGGCTTCACTTGCAGGATCCCATCTACAGGGGAAGGAGTTAAGAGCTGCAAATATGCTCTCCTTCTAGTGTAGAGATGCAGGAATTAAAAATGGCAAACTGTGAAAACACTTTGTTTAGAAGATCTTGTTTAAAGAGATGTGGCATCTTCTATGCCAAGTCTTAGCCAAGGAGCTGTGAATGCTTTTTGGCTTGTCAAGAGTAACAGGTGCAAGCTGCCCAGCCTCTAGACAAGGTGATAAAGCCAAAATTGCTTCTAGACAATCACCTTCAGGACATGCATGCATGCAGCAAGTCAATGATGAGATCTCAGATGATGGACTCAATCTGCAGACTTCTCCCTCTCAGGCTACTGCCACCAGCCTTGTTCCTGGGATGTTCTGGGTCACCTCCAGCCCAAAGCTTCCCTCCAGCCTGGTCCCTTTCCATTTCGTCCTTTCCTAATAGCCCTGTGAGACCTGGCTGTGTGGAACTTGTGCATCTGTGGTGTAAAAGCACACCCTGAACAGAGCAGTGAGCACTGCAGAAAGCATGGCGGAAAGCGAAGTTACTCTCCTTTGCTGTGTTTTAACTGATTCTCACTGTCCGGGTTGAGGCATGCTCTGCAATGCTGGAGCTGCAACACGGGCTGGTCCAGAGGGCCTGCAGTACCACAGAGCCCACAGTGTGAGCACAGGCAGGAGAGGCAGCAGTGGGCAAGGCAGGTACTGTGGATGGGAGAGCAGAGGGGGTACATAGTGTCAGAAAGTGGTGATGAGGTCTCCAAGGAAACAGGCTGCTGGTATCAGAGAAGAGCTGAACTTCTTTCCTTCTTCTTTGTCCTTGTCCTTCCTGCCCCTGTCCCAGATTCAGCAAAGGCAGTTCAACAAGGCTTCCAACTCCACCTACTGCATATTCATGGTCAACAAGCCATACGCCATTACCTGCTCCGTGGTGGCCTTCTACATTCCCTTCCTCCTGATGGTGCTGGCCTACTACCGCATCTACATCACAGCCAGGGAGCACGCCCGGCAGATCCGGGTGCTGCAGCGCGCGGGGGCCCCCACCGACGGCCGGCAGCACCACCCGGACCAGCACAGCACGCACCGCATGAAGACCGAGACCAAAGCTGCCAAGACCCTGTGCATCATCATGGGGTGCTTCTGCCTGTGCTGGGCCCCCTTCTTTGTCACAAACATAGTGGACCCTTTCATAAACTACACCGTGCCAGGGAAGCTGTGGACGGCTTTCCTGTGGCTGGGCTACATCAATTCAGGGTTGAACCCTTTCCTCTACGCCTTCCTGAACAAGTCTTTCAGACGTGCCTTCCTCATCATCCTGTGCTGTGGTGATGAGCGATACCGAAGGCCTTCCATTTTGGGGCAGACAGTCCCGTGTTCCACCACCACAATAAATGGATCGACTCATGTACTAAGGTGAGTGTTTCTCGGATGCTGCAAAATGCCTGTAGACACAGGAAAGAGTACTTCTCTAGAGTTTTTGTAGAGGATTGGTTTCACTTTGTATTTGAAATATCTGATTAATTAAATGTTTAAAAAGGGAAGGGTGCAAGAGAAGCAGCCAGAAATCCTTAGGGTGCTCAGACAACCTAGTTTTGTAGATGACGGATATGTGTTGGCATGCACACTTTCTCCAGAGGTGTGTTCGGGGAAGAACAGAATACAGAAGCTGTGTATGCATTTTGGCAAGCCCTGCTGTCTGGTCTGGGGGGAACAACTTGAGCCCATAGGGAGCACCTGGGGAGTGCTGCCTGCTCTGTCTTCTCTAGGAAAAAGATCATGACGCCTCCCATTGCCCCTTCTCAAACTCTGCCTTTGGCGGCCCACCAGCCACTGCTGCAGCTTCTGAACTAATGAAAGGCAAAGGGTGAACTTCCCCAAACACTGTGATCCTGGGGCATGTCAGTGGATCTTGGGGGGGGGGGGGGGGGGGCTTGCCATTTTGTTTGGGCAGCTCAGCAATTCCCAGGGTGTCTGCCTCGCACTGTAACCCAGTTAAACTCCCAAACACTGTGGGAGCCTCAGGAGCTGAGCGTGCCTCGCATGGGCTACAGCCTGGTGTTGACAGTTTGGGTCCCAGTGAGTTTGATCCCCACACCATTCAGTGAGTACCACAATGTGCTCATTGCAAGAGGAGAGGGTGTGGACTCTGCACTGTGGGGGTAGAGAGGGGTTTGGAGGTCTCTGTGGTGTGAGACACGCTCTGCTGTCTTCTTATCAAGTGGAGAGGTGGGAGGCAGAGCACGGGAGGAAGGGCGGGAAGAACAATTATCTCCTGTAATATCAGAACAAACTGCAGACTGGATAAAACTAGAGGTGTTTCTATGCAGCTTTCTAGAGGAGATTTGGTTCTTTTGCTAGATGGATTCTTGGCTCTTCACGTGCAGATAAAGGATTTGGTGACTCTGTGCTCAGAGCTGAACCTGCCCAGAGACTAAATTAGACACTGAGCACTGCCCACCTGAGCCTCATCTGCAGGTTTGCTCTAAGCTCCCTTCTGCAGTGATTGCTGGCTTTGGAAAGAGTCCTGAGCTGTTTAATGGATGGGAGATGGAGCAGGACTTGTCACAGCCTTGAGACAGACCTCTCAAGCTTTCTAACTCATGAAGGACACTGCAACATATTTATCTTCTGCTGATTAAAAACTGTTTGGGGGCCATGGTCCTAGAGCTCTCTGTGATGGATGCCTGGCACTGTGCCATGCTCAGCCTGTGTTTCTGCCAGAGCTGTGCTCCCAGGGACAAGGCTGATGCTCCTCTGCTGTGGTTAGGAGGACTGAGGGAGCAGCACTTGTTGGACTCAGCTCTCCATCCTGCAGTGAGCAAGCCAATACCTCTGGCTTAGGGTGAGCCATAGGGATAAATGCTGGAAACACATCCCTGCATGGGTCTTGGCCACTCAGGCCAGCTGGGGAGGCTCTGACAAGCTGAAGTAAATGGTGGATTCCACCATGGAGCTGAGATCAGGTATTCTACATTCTAGCTTCTTGCTCCCACTTGTACCACTCTGGTCCCACACAGAACCTTTCCATGGAAATGTATAGCCATCCTGTCAATCTAGATGTGACAACCATCGTGTTTGTAAGAAGCAAACCTGCGCAGGGCATCCTGTTCACTTCTAGCTTTTTGTGAGTACTTTAATGGATAAAAGCATGTTGCTTCTCTTCAACATACTACACGCACAAATCAGATTGCCTTCTGCCTTTCTGTGTTGCTCCACCTCTGCAGAAGGCACCTGCTTCCTGCTGCCACATCCCCTCCTCCCTCCCTGAATCCCTGGAGGGATTCAGCTCTGTGCATCAGCACTTCAGAGAGCAATTATTTTCTGTTGTCTTCAGCTTTTTAATGGATGAGAAAAGTGTGGCTTCTTTGCCTGGTGCAGATTAAGCACTGATGCTGACAGAGGTGTGGGGATTAAAGCAAACCAACGAACTGTAGGTTTTGGACAGTTAATCTTACTTGAGGAATTTTCATTTCTTCAGAGCTTCTCTCTTAAATGCAGAGAAGGTTGGACTCAACATGGATGGAGGAGAAATTTAGTGAGGTGGGTTCTCTGAAGATGTGCTGTATATTTCTTTACTAGTTTGGATATATAAGGGGTCTGTGTCTATTAAATGGAATAGTGAAACCTTCCTGTATGGGCTGACTTCATACCAACCCAACTGAGAAGCTGCACAGGGGCAGCGCTTGGCTCACACACTTCTTTTCCAACCTCAAAGCTGTTTCTTCCTGACCAAGAACTGCAAATGGGGAGGTTGCACAAGTGGGATTTTACAGCTGGTTTTTGTATCCTGGCGGGGAGAACAGTGAAGAGCAGGAAAGACCTTGTGCTGGGTTCCTTCCGCAAAACCGGCAGAGATTAGTGTTTTGTATTGAGTTGACATGGGTCATTTAGCCTCAGAGGGAGTCAGGAGTAGGTAGGTTGGGATTTTTAATTCCTTTCCACTTCCAATCTTGAGAAGATCTGAACTTCCCTTCAATTCTATCTGTCCAAACCATTCTGTCCTTGCTCACATTTGACTCACCGGTGCATTTCCAAGTGCAAGAATATGCTTGTCACTGTTAAAGCTTAGGCTCTTGCTCTTGGAGGCACCACTTGTGAGAGTGCCTTCTAGGGAAGGGACAGCATTTCTTCTATTCTTCTTCTGATAATTTTAGTGTCGCAATGTAATGACATTACCATTTTGGGATTTTTCACAGTTATGTTAGGAATGGGGAAAAAAGAAGGAGGAACCGAGTGCAATAAAACTCATCAGTGAGAAGAGGCAGATGCTCTCACCACATGCAGACTGAGACCACTTGGGAATCAGTTCTCATTCCTTCTTTCTTTTATAACTTATTTTTAAAGTGATCTATGAAGACTGTGGTGCTCTGGGTGACCCAGCAGGGAGAGACTTTGTACAACACTCCTTGGGCCAGGCCCAACCGCAGTGGCGACGGTGCAAGGGAGGTGACTGCGCAGTGGCTCAACTATGATAGGAGAGTGACCACAGCTTTCTTGTTTCCCTGGCAACCACCTCACTTTAAGTTATGGAGCAGAAGATGGAGAAAGGATTTTCTGTCACCTATTTAGTTCTTGAACTTTCCACCAGCTGGTGTGAGAGACACCCATTTGTTGGGCATAGTAAATCGTGACACAAAATGTGTTCTGAAGATGTCATAAGCAGCTGGGAGATAGGATTTGGTCAGAGTCGAATCTGTGTGTATGATGGGAAAGAGTATTAGAATTCAATATTCAGCTTTGACAGAAGATTTCGGTTTGCCTGTTTTCCAATTTTGCTTCCTGCAAGTGTAGGAATTGCCACAACCCCTTTTTTTACCCCTGAGTATTCACCTATTTCAATCCTGTTGTGTACCATCAACTGCAAAATTCGCTCAGGACACAGGCAAATGGTGAATTGAAATTTGCAGGTGTGGCTACAATTCACACACTATTCATTTTCAATGGTTGAGATTGCAGCTCACATGTCATATACAAAGTTTTGATTCTCTGGCTGCAGCACAAATTGTGTAATTCATTATAAATATTTGCAATTCATAGCTCGAATAACCTGTGGTTTGGAATATCATTCATTGAGAGGACTAGGGAATCATTCTGAATAATGAGTGGATAGGAGAATTTGCAATGAGCACTCAACTAACGTATGGCAAAAATTAGTACAATTATTAATTGCAATAGATATGGGTTTCTGAATGACTGTAACATTTGGTCAGTTCTGTGCACCATGAGAGTGAACACAAAATGCCATAATCATCTGAACAGTTCTGTCTTCCCCTTTAACCATATTGCTTGCATATCTTTTGTCACACAGAGATATTTATGCAACACAAAACAACAAACTCATGCCTTCATGAATCATTAAACTCTCATTTTGCACAGGTGGAGGGGAACTCAGATCAGCATTGCTTGAATTCTTGGAAAAAACAAGTTCTGAATTTTGCCACAGCAAAGATGGAGTTGAGTAACATATATTTGAGCAATGATTGGGGTAGGCAAACTCTGGAATGTTTGAGTCTAGTTCACTTTGGTGCATTCCCCATGTCCTCTCAGAAGTGCACGGTTCAGCACAGTACAGTGTATTGGTCTCTTCAGGGAAAGATACAGTGAGTGGTTTATTTACTTATTTTCCATCAGAGACAGGTCTGCTCAGACGAAGCCGATGCCAGTTTTATTTCTCCGCAGTAAAACACATCCTGATTTGCCTTTTAGAAGAGTCAAGAGGAACAAAGTGAAAAAAAAGCAGCTGCACGTTGGGGGCTGGAAGTTCATTGTCTTCATAAATACAGAATTACATTAATAAGCCAATCAGCCCACACTCATGTCAGCACTCTGCAGGTGCATAAAACACTGGGAGAAGTGTGCAGTAAACCACGGCGTGCAGCCGGCACTCGACGCCAGAGCTCTGCTGTGGAGTCTTATTGGTCCCAGGAGGGAACATGAGTAATTGTGCCAGTAAATCTCCCAAACTGCAGCAAGCTCCGGTGCTTCCTGGATGCTGCTGGAACTGGCAACACAGCAACTCAGGTCTCCAGTTTTTAGAAGTTTAGCAGCTCCATGGCTTATGGATCTTTTGGAATACAAATAAATCCACGCTGGCTGTAGGGAGGAGAAGGGCAGAGCTCCTTGGAGCAAAGGAAGAAGTGATGTGCGCCTATCAGTGATCTCAAGGACTGCAGTTGTGGCTGGACTTAGAAACACAGAGGTTAGTTATTCAGAGCTGCTTTCTGATGGAGCCAGCAGGTCTTTCTCAAGGATTTACTTTCTCAAGTAAAATAACTCCTCCTGTTCTGCCTCCTCCTGTTCCTCTTATCTCTTATCCTTCCTTAGGCACTAAGACAGCCGCAGAGACTGCAGAGCTTCCTGAGGCAGAATAACAGACTCGCTGCCGAGGTTCAGAAAGCCCCAGCAGATCCCACCGCTCCTCCACAGCAGCAGCCGAGGGTCTTGCCCAGCCCAGCACAGCCCAGCCGACAGCCTGGCCAGTGCAGGCTCCCAGTCCTCCGCTCGCGTGCTTCTCCTCCAGCTCTCCTGAGGCAGAGACGTCCCTTGGTGGTTGGCAAAGCTCTCCCAGCACAAGTGCTTCGTTGGCAAAGGTGCATTTAGCCTTAGATGGGGACACACACCTTCGTTACCGCACTTTCCCACGGGACAGAGTGGTGGCCACTGACGCTAGCAGAGGTGTTTTGGAGGAAGGAGGGACAGCGGGCATGGGGGGACAGGTCAGGCACAGCCAGGGTAATATCTCAGACCTCTCTTCTGGAGTCCCTACAAACCGTTTCAGTATCAGCAGAAAAGAATCTTGAGCCCAGATCTGCTGCTGCATGATGCTAAATATTTGCTTCCCCGCTGTTTTCTGTCTTTCTCTCTCATATATGTGCATGGAAATCATGGAGATGCATAACTGGGTAACCCAGAGGGAATTAATTTCTGGGAAGGAGATGTTTGCAGGCTGCCTTATCAGGGAAGTGTTACACTCTGTTGTGTTGGTGATGTTGGAAAGAGTACGATGTGTGACGGCTGCCTTGGGAGCCTGGAATTCAGCTCCAGGCTGCAGCAGCAGCCAGCCATGCTGGGCAAGGAAGGGCTTCAGTGCTGCTTAAGGAAAAAAAAAAGCAATCAAAAAGTGAAAAAAAATGAGATATTTCAGTAAATGCACAACTCTTCTTGGATAAACTTGTAAAAGGCTCTGATCTTTAGCTGGCCTAGGGGTGAAAGATGAAGGCTTGGGTTCAAACTCAGGGTGTCCTACTGCCCTCAGCTTCAAAGCCAGCTATCTACGTTGCTCATTCACTCTGCTAGGCTGCCTGAAGGCTCGACCAAATTAGCTGTAAGGGTAAAATCCAGTATTTATGATTCTTTCAGAGTTTCTGAAGGTGTTTTGGCTTTGCTTTAAGGAGAAATAGGCAAGCAGCAGGTAGGCACCTGGGTGCACAAAATTCACAAACAGGCCCAAGAAGGGAACAAAAACCATCAATAACAAAAATAGTGTTTTAGCCTGGTTTGACCGAGTTTGCAATTGATGTGGAAGTGAATCTTCACTGTGACTTAATTTGTAAACCCGAAGGATGAACGTCTTCGATTTAAAATTGATTTTCCTGTATTTTAGCACTCACTACAACATGAATACCCTTCCAAACCTTTTCCCCTTTACACAAAGTGAACAGATTTCTCTGTAGATGTTCTGTGATTTGTTTTTCTTATCACTAAAGTATCATTTAGAAAAGAATTCCAGTGACAGGATACTACTGCCCAAAGCTATACTGTTATGTAGAACAAAACCAGGTCGTTAGAGTTAAAATTCCTGGCTGGCAGGAACTGCCTGGGAATTTTAATGATGCCGCAAGATGGATCAGAGCTTTGACATATGTTACCATCTTCTTCGCTACAAGTTCGTTAGCCCCAAGATGGATCATTTGGACTTGATCTGCTCTTTCCTTCATTGCCTCATTGCTTGCTGTTTCACGCTGGATTTCCATAGGTCATTTTGGAGGCACGGTGTAAGTAGCCTATATTTTGCTGCGCTTGTGAGCCTTGGAGCAATTACAGGCTGCTAAGTTAGAGGATGCGTGTTGTAATTTCTCCAGCAGTTGCCTTATTAATGGGTCCAATAGGCAAGAATTTCACCCCTTTGTGAATGTGCTGATGAAGCACATTCCCCCTAAGTTCTTTTTAGGAAGTTTCTGAGCTTGAGAAACACAAGAAACAATGACATGCGCCTGCTACCTCCATCCCCTGCAAATTTTGGGGGTTTATGCAAGTCCTTTGTTTTGACAGGGTTTTAGTGGAAGCTCTCTGTTGAGAGATACGAGTAATTTTTATTAGCAGAGAAACTGATGAAATACTGCTGGGGTGCAGCTGCTGTCTTTGCATGTGTTTGGGCTGGGATTTTGGTTTTTCTCATCAATGGCAGGGCTTTATTTTGCTTCATTTTAGCAAATAGCTGCAAACGTTATGTTTGCCTGCAAACCATCATGCTCCTGAGATTGAGTTACTCCGGTTAGCAGGCCTGGTGGAAGCCACTCTCAGCTGACTGTACCCTGCAGGAGCATTATCACATTGCTCCCTGGAGGACCTGAGGGAATGTCCTTTTCTGTGCCTGGGAGGGCTCTGTCCTTAGGGACCCTTCAGCACTTAGCAAGAGGCACAAGAAAAGCTAATGAATTTTTTTGTGCAATAGACATAAATCTTGGTGGACTTTCCTTTATTTGCAGTAGTGTCATTTGTCATCAGCTGTAGGTGCCTGGAAAAGCAATGCTGACATCCTTGGGTGCTCTCAGGCAGCCCTTTTGACCAGTCTTTCACTCTTTCCCTGTTACAAGTAGGCAAGGCTAGCATTAGAATCGTAGAATAGTTAGGGTTGGAAAGGACCTCAAGATCATCTAGTTCCAATCCCCCTGCCATGGGCAGGGACACCTCACACTAAACCATCCCACACAAGGCTTCATCCAACCTGGCCTTGAACACTGCCAGGGATGGAGCACTCACAACCTCCCTGGGCAACCGCTTCCAGTGTCTCACCACCCTAACAGGAAAGAATTTCCTCCTTATATCCAATCTAAACTTCCAGTTTAAGTTTTAACCCGTTACCCCTTGTCCTATCACTACAGTCCCTGACGAAGAGTCCCTCCCCAGCATCCCTATAGGCCCCCTTCAGATACTGGAAGGCTGCTATTAGGTCTCCACGCAGCCTTCTCTTCTCCAGGCTGAACAGCCCCAACTTCCTCAGCCTATCTTCATAGGGGAGGTGCTCCAGTCCCCTGATCATCCTCGTGGCCCTCCTCTGGACTTGTTCCAGCAGTTCCATGTCCCTTTTATGTTGAGGACACCAGAACTGCACACAATGCTCCAGGTGAGGTCTCACAAGAGCACAGTAGAGGGGCAGGATCACCTCCTTCGACCTGCTGGTCACGCTTCTTTTGATGCAGCCCAGGATACGGTTGGCTTTCTGGGCTGCAAGCGCACACTGAAGCCGGCTCATGTTCATTTTCTCATTAGGCATGGCCAATGCAGCATGAGCACTGCCTGAAGGGTGTCACGTGTGACTCTGTGGGTCACTCTGGAGGCTGCTCTTTCCTTGTACAGAGCCACACCAAGGAGAGAAGCCTCAGGAGAGCTCTTCATCCCAAGATGTGAAATATATCAATCAAAACATTTAAGAAGAGTGACTTCAGAGGTGACAAAGAGTATTTCGTTCTTTTGGCACAGCCCCAGGGCTGAGCCCTCTGGGCAGTGCAATCAGAGATTGCTCAAGATGTGTTTTCCGCCCTGATCGTTTCAGTTCAAGTCTCAGTTCTCCATGCCAGCAGAAGCAGCACCGGGCTTCGTACCACAGCCCGAGCATGGCTGTCTTGTTTCTCCTTGCAAAATGGAAACTGAGAGGGGATCTGATTGCTGTCTTTAAATGCTTCAAAGGATAAAGACTGGGAAAGGAGGAGTTATTTGAACTAAGGACTAATCCTGTAACAAGAACAAATGGATATAAAGTGGCCAGGAATAATTGCAAGCATGGAATTTTACAAGCTGCCAGCCACCATGGTAGTGATGGTTTGAAACAACCTGTGTAAAATTAGTGGAGGAAAACGTCTAATTTTTAACAAGCTGAACCTTGATGAATTTACAAAGATCATCTCATTGTACAGTATGACTGTGCTAGTAGGAAGCTGCCTTGGGACCTCATAAACTCCTGCTTTTGCCTTAATTCTGACCCTTGTGGAAACCAGGAGAGCTGAACTGCTTCAGAGCTTGTCAATACCTGCCCACACCGCCTATGTAAAGTCCAGCTTTCTCCTCCATCCTACTGATTTTGCATCCATCAGGGAACATCAAGAGAAACAGAAGTTGTCCCAGTTTCCCAAAAGACCTCATGAACCGGGTTCCTGTGCTTCCTACCATACCATTCCCCTCTGGCAGTGACCGCAGTGCAGCCAAGTTCGTAACCCTGGGGGTCAGCAGCTTGGTATCCAGAGGTGCTTCTGTCACATTCCTAGGATCCAAGTTTGGCAGACAATCACACCCACAGATAAATAGAAAGGAAGGACATTGTCCTTACATGATGGTGTCCAGACTTTCTGATCTAGAATGTGATATAAAAAACTTGAGAAGATGGACTAATGTCTGTCCCACTGGTAAACATGAGGTTATGAAAAGTCGCTCTCAATTCTCCAAGCTAATTCTATTTTATGAGGTCGCAATTTGCAAGAAGTATGATGTGTTTGACTTGGTACTTAGATCAGCATGGAGTGTATTAACTAGATCACCCCCTTGGTTTGTAAATCATATAAACTGCCATCTGCTAGCAGATGTATTTCTAGTCGGGACTTTTCAGGAACAGGTCTTGGTCATAAGCAATTTACTTTTAATCTCCTCTCTGGAGAAAAACAAATAATTGCTGATAACATATTCAGATAGCACCAGATTAGATGACTAACAGTAATACGAGCAAGCAGCACAGGGCTAGTCTGCCCTCTGAATTACTTGGTTAGCTGAGCACAAAGAAAATGTTTCTACAGTTACAGAAACATGGTCTTTATGGCTGTGCATTTTTACAGCTGTGCCTCTTGGCACGCTGAACACAGACCACAGGCTAATACAATGAACAGCCAGTGTGAAACAGGCTTCAGTGCTGAATATCAGCTCCCACTTGCTACTGAGCCTGAAAGGTGAAGGAGGCTGTTCCACAGACATGGAACCAATGCTGCCTGCATACCCAGCCCAGGCAGGGCTGGCAGAGGGGTACTGTGCTCCACGAGGATCCTGGAAGCAATGACATGTGATTAAAGGTTTCAAATAGAGGCTGTAGCAATAGAATCCTGGCAGACAAAGTATTTATCGTCTACTAGAAAAGTAGAGAGACCAGTGCTGCTTGTGCTACATAAGTCTAATGCACAGATGTGTAGCAAGGGAAAGACCTGGAAGTTTAAAGTGCACAAACATGCATCAGACAGAAAGTATTAATTTTTAAAAACATAGATCATAAGCCATGACCACTGATTCTCGTGTAGTTTTCTACTACTAGAAATTTAACGGTTAAGATCGTATTTCTTTGTAATAAGCTCTTTAGTACAAGAACAGGTATTGAACACAAGAATGAGTTCAGGGAAGACCCACAGCCTGTTCGTTCAGGACATACTGGGTGATGACAGGACTCTCTGCTGGTTGAATGGCATGGTCCAGGATGGAGATGTCCTCAGCCCCTTTGCTTTCAATCCGTTGCTTTGTTGTACTAGCACGGAGGGCACCCAGCAGGGAGCAAGTTCAGCATCGCTCTGGGTGCTGCACAATTTCAGTGATGCTGAAATAACCCCTGTTACTTCTCTAAATACATTTCTTTTGTTCCTTTGCTCTTATTTCCCAGTTTCTCCTTCAGAGTGGGTGTGTGATGGCATGTACAGTGCATACAGACATCTCATCTCATTCTGCCATTTAAAGCTAGGCTGGACAAAGTAGTTAAAAATAGTACAGGGAGACAATTTCGTACCAGGGAAAAGGCTCAGACTGGTGAATTAGAGTATAGCACTTATTAGGTCTTTTCCCTTGCTGATGTTGTTAATCTTAGTCAAGAAATAATTTGGGTTTCACTTAAATTTCATTATTCTATAAAAATATAGGAGATCATTAGACCTGGTAACAACTGAACAAAAAGAGTTTTGTTGCTTCTTGAAGGAGCTTTCTTGTAATTTTTTATGAAGCTTTGCCAATATTTACAATCAAACTTATGTTCCAACCTCCCTTGCATGATTTTACAACTTGGCATCAGTCTTCTCCACAGTAACAGCCTTCTAGTGTAACATTCACAAATACTGTGACTAGGAGTTGTGAAGGATCATGAGCAGGGCACAGTGCTATAAATATCAGGCTCAAACAGGAGATATTGGCTGAATCAGGAAGTGCAGGCTGAGATTATACAATCTGCTCTGCAGCATGGAAGATTCCCTTGGGTCTGGGAGTCTAGATGTTCCTCAGCAGTAGAAGTTATCACCATAAAAATAGTTTCGCACATAGCCAAGTGCTTGGATGTGTGTTGCTCTGTGCAGCATCAAACAACCTACAAACAAAAAGATGGAACATCATCGTGTGCACAGCTGTCCTTCCTTCCCCCTCTCCCTCATCTGAAGAAAGATGTGTGTAGTTCTGTATCTCCTGACTTCTTCAAGGAGGTAACAGCACAAGGCCCCTGCAGCAGCTCGTGGCACCCAGAGCTCCTCCAGGCAGCTGATGTGCTGCCAAGGAACCTGAATCCACCCTGGGCAAAAGCATTTGCAATGGTCAGGATGTACATCCAGCATGGCAGTGCACATGGAGATGTGTGGATGGAAAAGCAGTCGCAGCCACAACCGGGCTGATGGGAAGCTGCAGTAAAGGTTTCTTCCCTTCCAGTCCCAGCACTGTCCTACTGTTTGCTCCCCTGTGATGACTGCCTGTGCCCACTGTCCACTGATGCTCCAGTTGCCAAGCCATGAACCACTCATCCTTCTTAGCTCTCTTCCAGCAGCTTTCTTCTCACTGTTGAAGTGCAAAGGTTAAAAAGGAAAACTGGGAAAAGAAGGTGGAGAGCCAAGGCCAGTGCTACAGCATGGCTGTTTGCTTCAGGTAGTAAAAAGTGCACGTGCACTCAAAGCAGCCATGAACAAAGCCAGTGCTGGGGGAGTTTTGGCCCCGTTTTATTTAACAGTAACACAGAAACATCTCCAGGCTTTTTCTGTTGTCCTGTAATGTCACCCCAAGGGAAGGGAGTGGGAGCTGCCTGGCTGTTTGGCACAGAGTTGCCTTTGGGCTCCTGCTACACAAATACCACCAGGCAGGCGGCACCTACCTAATCACAGGTACCAGCCACTTCCCACATCATTTCAGATCCAGACATTAGAGAAAAGAATGCCCACGGCCAAGGGCTGCAAAAGAGGAAAGGAGACTCTGTCGCAGTCTGGAAAATAAAGAGCAGGGTTCGCATCATTAATTGAAGGCAGAAAAGCTGTGTGTGGGTGGGAGCTTATGGCAAGATAGGGTAGTTGGGAACCTCTCGAAGCTGCGCTCACTGCTTGAGATACAGCCCATGCTCTACCCCTGTTGTGGTTTTGGGAATGCAAAGCGTGTCTGTGCTTGCTGAACCAACCACTAGCACACCGCATGCAGCGCACTGCCAGCTTGCGTGGGGGTGGACTGATTTTGTATTGTGGGTGTTTTCTAAAGTTATTGCTGAAACCTTTCTTTGTATTTGTAAATGCAATCAGCTTTTCATTGAGGTTGGGTTATCCCCAGGGTAAGAAGTCGAGACACTAATTTCTTTTCTCTCAGCTGTCATCTATGAAGTCTGGGGTAAGGTTCCTCCTCCCACTCCTTCCCTGCTTTTTCTTTCCCAGGGATCGCTGCTAAATTTAAAAGCTGAACAGTTTTAAGACTTTTTTTTTTTTTTCCTTTTTTTCTTCTGACACTTCAGAATTCTTCTGCAAAAAGGTTAAAGTCTGATGAAAGGGCATGGGGTGACCCTGGCTCCCCTCCCTTGCTCAGCATCCCTGAGACAATGGAGTGCTGATGGCATCTCATTGTGCTGTGCGGGCAGTGTGTGAGCACATCACTCCTTCCCTGGTCCTCACTGACTCCACACCAGTCCCACACACCAGCCAAGCCCTACAACACCTGCCACCAAAGCAAACTGCCTGTCCCAATACAAACCAGCTCCTACAGGGACTCCTGCCCTTGGCTAAGCAGATGCTGGCATATGCGCTGCACTCTGTGTTGGAGGAGGCTGGTACCCTCCTTCATCCAAAACCCACTTGGTTTGCCACTAATCAGGGCACTGCTGAAGACTGGTACATGGCACAAAAAATGACTCACCAGAGGAAACCGAGAGCTTTTGATAAGAGAAAAGCTCTTAATTGTACGGAGTGAAATCAAGATATTTATCTTATTTTCTACAGAGGAAAGAAGGGATTAGAGTTTTAAAATACCACAGTTTCCTCCACTTTTAACAAGGTAATCTCTTTCAATATGTCTCTATATTGGAAAAAGAGATTAGAGCTGAGATAAACCCCTTTTTGTTATCTGGCGTAATACAAGACTCAAGATCAGAACTCTTCTACATCAGTTTGTCTCTGTTAGGGAAGCCAAGGCAATGAAGGGCACCTTGAGCTTGGAAGTGACTGAAATATTAACTCACTTCTGACTATTTTTAATTGCATGACTAGTGCTTTGGGCAATGAAGGCAACTGGTGTATTTTGGTAGGGCAGGAACTCACTTAAGGCTTGCTTTCTAGTCTGAGATTCACTGGGAGAACTCCTTCTGCAGGAAAGAGTGGGGATTTTGTACTCTGTGGGCCATCCAGTGAAGCTGGGCTCAGTCCAACAACCCCAGGAGCTGCCTGCCTGTCATTGCCACCCTGCATCCTGCTCACTCTTTGTATATATCACCATCAAAACCTACGTAACCAACCCCTGGCTCAGCCCTGCTACTCTCTGCGAACCCTCTCTTAATCTGTTCATTGTTTATGAGAAATGGGAACTGACCTTGTTCACAGAAGTTTGGTGATGCAGCTGACAGTTGGAGTGCTGTCAGAGGGTGGTGCTGGAAGGAAGGGTGCCCGTAGGAAAAGCAGAATAAGGGAAGAAGCCACAGGGATTGCGAATCCTGCTGCAGATCGACATTTCCCCTGTGTGCCATTATTGTTGGGTTTCACTTCACTGTCTCTCTGATTCAAATGGAAACTTTAAGTAATTACATTAATTGTTGTCTTTTCCAATTAAACCTCTCTGGTCTTTGACATGCATGACTGGCTCTTATTTCTCTCAGCTTTGCGCAGCCAGTTTGCATAATGAACAGTGTGTCCTCAGCATTTTGCAATCATTGGCCTAGAACGGGAACAGTTTCCACATGGAGCCCTGGAGAGCTCTGACTGTGCTCTCCCAGGGGCTTGAAGAGCACCTCCCTTGCTGCAAAGCCTCGGCACCTACTGCGTTCTCCCATCCGCTTCCCTCCTGTTCAGCATCTGCAGCTTTCCTCAAAGTTTCCTTTCCTCTCTCCTGCAAAAGATGTTGCAGGGAAACAGGAAAGGAGTGCATGACAAAACCAGAAAAGTCATCTGTCTGGTGACACTCATTCAGTAAAGGTGGTCTAGATATCCATATGTTTACTTTCTCATCCTTCTAGGTCTCCTGACAGTAAAAGCCAGCAGCTCCTGTTCTGCACAAGGTGATTTGAATGGTAATTTTAATTGGTTTGGAGGCCTTGATGAAAAAGCAGGACATTAACTGCTGGGGAGAGTTCTAATCTGATTTTTCTTGAGGCTTTACTGATACAAAGCACCATTATTGGGCTGCCTAATTCAATCCCAGCTGTGCTTCCTGAATCAGCAATACAATGCTGGATATTTATTCAGGTTTATGCACCTAAAGTAGAAAGCTTCTGCTGAAAAATGAATTTGTTCTGATGTAATGGTGTTTAGTTGAGATTCTCAACAGCAGTGTCCTGTGGTGGGAATACAGGACAGGCTGAACAGCTGGTGCTGGGACTGGTGCAGTGAGATGTGAGGTGTGTAGGTTATCTGCCTCTCAGCTGCAGTTAGAACTCCGTTCCTTGTTGCACCAGGGGCTGGGATCCAGTGCCTAGAGAGGAGCCCTGCTGGCCATGGCGCTGTGCTCCCTGCAGCTGGACTGCTTGACATCTCCTCCCGTCACATGGCAAAGCCCAGACCTATTGAAAACATATCACTTAAATAACTGAATGCAAGTTAATGAATTACATTTAGGTAAATAAATACATCCTTCATAATGCATGCTGACATACTGAATTTGATTCCAAGCCCTTTGGAACACTCTCCATTCATTCCAGAGGGCCAAGACAGGGCTGAAAACTAATTTTGGTACCTGAATAAATTCTATTACGGACAGCAATTTACTATCCAGCTACTTCCCTTCTGTTTCAACTGCACAGCTCCCCACCAAGATCTTTTCCTCCTCACCAGAGATTAGTGTGTTAAAAAGTCACAGTCTTTTTAGGCAATGTGTATCAGCATTTGCAAAGAGGTCCACATGCCTTAGGGCTAGAAACACTATATAAATCTAAGCAATTATTGTTCTAGTCTATTGTTCCTTGCGGCAGCAGACATCTCTCAAATTCAGGGCTAATTGTTTAAGTGCATTTTAATTTTAGGTTAACTGCTTTTTTCTTTTTAATTTTTCAATAACCTTCTTACTTTCTGAGTGCTGTAGGAGAATTTATGTAAGCATTATATGAACCCCCTGTTGCTCTGTAAACTCACACAGTGGAAATCTTCCCTGTTGGTGTAGTTAAATTTGTTTCTAAGGCTTTTGACAGGTCTGTGGGAGAGAAGAGCCCTGTTATTCACAAGACATTTTGGGCAACTCTTTGATATCTCCAGAAAGGTGTCAAGCACTTTCAGTGTATCTACTGTTACTAGATTGCCTTTTACCATTCTGCAACTTTCTGGATCCTTAACTGTTGCCTGTATTTCCAGCTTCTGGATGGCTTCTGGTGCCAGCCTGCCTGGTTCACACGCTTCATCAAATTCAGGTAGCTGCTAAGCCTGCTGTGAGCTTCTCTGCAGTGCTCCTCCACCTGTGATTTCAGTTCTTAGTCAGCTGGAAGCATTTTTCCATCTTAAACTGAAATTTTCAAAACAGTAAATTCACCATTTTGAGGTTTTGGGGTTTATTTATTTGTCACAGCAAAGGTTATAGTTGCTAACATCTGCTGCTCTGTATGCATTTGCATCTTGAATAGACGACCTGACCTGTGAATTGATACAGATGTGGTTTTGGCTTGGTTTTGCCACCAGTAAAGATGCAGTATTTCTTTATTTATGCCTTTGGGAGTACATAATGTCTTGCAAATACTACATCAACCATTGCATCCAGCTGAGTAAAGCTATTCCTGCATTAGATGATGATTTCCAGTCCTTAGTTCTGCATTACTCTTTCTCTTCTGTGGCTATCACAGGCTGCTTCAGTGTTACTATCATCTATCATAGATGACAGCATTTTTAAAGTTCAGGTAGCCACATTTAGGAGGCAGCTTTGGAACTCATCTTTGGTCTTGCTGCCATGTTATACCTGGCATATGATTCCTTCATTGATCACAACCCTATCAATGGATGATTGTTCTGGATTCTCCCTTTGACCCTATGCCTTCATTTAATCCTGATTAAACTACATCATTTCTCTTGCTTAAAGAGCTCATTGAGCCATACATGTTGCTTTTCTTTTACCAGTGACAAAGTGAGTGTAGACCTCTCCTTTGAGATGTACAAGCTCCTTAGTATCTGAAGTCATAGAATCATAGAATCATAGAATAGTTAGGGTTGGAAAGGACCTCAAGATCATCTAGTTCCAACCTCCCTGCCATGGGCAGGGACACCTCACACTAAACCATCCCACACAAGGCCTCATCCAACCTGGCCTTGAACACCGCCAGGGATGGAGCACTCACAACCTCCCTGGGCAACCCATTCCAGTGTCTCACCACCCTAACAGAAAAGAATTTCCTCCTTAGATCCAATTTAAACTTCCCTTGTTTAAGTTTTAACCCATTACCCCTTGTCCTGTCACTACAGTCCCTGACGAAGAGTCCCTCCCCAGCATCCCTATAGGCCCCCTTCAGATACTGGAAGGCTGCTATGAGGTCTCCACGCAGCCTTCTCTTCTCCAGGCTGAACAGCCCCAACTTCCTCAGCCTGTCTTCATACGGGAGGTGCTCCAGTCCCCTGATCATCCTCGTGGCCTCCTCTGGACTTGTTCCAGCAGTTCCATGTCCTTTTTATGTTGAGGACACCAGAACTGCACACAATGCTCCAGGTGAGGTCTCACAAGAGCAGAGTAGCGGGGCAGGATCACCTCCTTGGACCTGCTGGTCACACTCCTTTTGATGCAGCCCAGGATACGGTTGGCTTTCTGGGCTGCAAGCGCACACTGAAGCCTGCTCATGTTCATTTTCTCATCGACCAGCACCCCCAAGTCCTTCTCCACAGGGCCGCTCTGAATCTCTTCTCTGCCCAGTCTGTAGCTGTGCCTGGGATTGCTCCGACCCAGGTGTAGGACCTTGCACTTGTCATGGTTGAACTTCATAAGGCTGGCATCAGCCCACCTCACAAGCGTGATCCATAGCTTGTTGAACCACTTCCCTCTGCCCTTGCCTTAGGGTGTGGTTCCAGCAATCTATTTCACTTTCACACTCTCTAATGGCTCTCAATCTTTCTACCTCCTCCTTCAGTTCAGCCACCTGCCTGAGCAGGTCATTTATTTGCTCACAGCGAACACAAGCAGTGTCACTGGCTCCCTCCAATACAAGTGCCAGGCTCAGGCATTCGCTGCAGCCAGAGACCTGCACAGCTGCATGTCTGCAGGAAGGCGCAGTCTGGGTACCCACATTAGTACTCACTACAGCTTTCGATCGTGTTGTACTTTCCATCATCTTTGGTAAGTCGTGGGAAACGGGCGAGGTGCCTGAGGATTGGCGGATGGCAAAGGTCACACCAATCTATAAGAAGGGCAAGAAGGAGGACCCGGGTAATTATAGACCGGTCAGCCTTACCTCCATCCCTGGAAAGATGATGGAACAACTTATTCTTGACTCCATCACTAGGCATATCAAGGATGAGGGGGTCATTAAGAACAGCCAACATGGTTTTATGAGGGGGAAGTCATGTATGACCAACCTTATAGCCTTCTATGAGGAAGTGACTAGGTGGAGGGATGATGGTAGAGCGGTAGATGTAGTTTTTCTTGATTTCAGTAAGGCATTTGATACTGTCTCCCACAGCATCCTCATAGATAAGCTAAGGAAGTGTGGGCTTGACGATCAAGTAGTGAGGTGGATCGAGAACTGGTTGAAAGGAAGAAGGCAGAGAGTTGTGGTCAATGGCGCAGAATCTAGCTGGAGGTCTGTGACTAGTGGAGTTCCTCAGGGGTCGGTGCTGGGACCGGTGCTGTTTAATATTTTCATCAATGACCTGGATGAGGGAACTGAGTGCACCCTCAGCAAGTTTGCTGATGACACAAAGCTGGGAGGAGTGGCTGACACACCAGAGGCCTGTGCTGCCATTCAGCGAGACCTGGACAGGCTGGAGAGTTGGGCGGGGAGAAACTTGATGAAATTTAACAAGGGCAAGTGTAGAGTCTTGCATCTGGGGAAGAACAACCCCATGTACCAGTACAGGTTGGGGGTTGACCTGCTGGAAAGTAGTGAACGGGAAAGGGACCTGGGGGTCCTGGTGGATAGGAGGATGACCATGAGCCAGCAATGTGCTCTTGTGGCCAAGAAGGCAAATGGCATCTTAGGGTGCATTAGAAAGGGAGTGGTTAGTAGGTCAAGAGAGGTTCTCCTCCCCCTCTACTCAGCCTTGGTGAGGCCGCATCTGGAATATTGCGTCCAGTTCTGGGCCCCTCTGTTCAAGAAGGACAGGGAATTGCTTGAAGGAGTCCAGCGCAGAGCCACAAAGATGATTAAGGGAGTGGAACATCTCCCTTATGAGGAGAGGCTGAGGGAGCTGGGTCTCTTTAGCTTGCAAAAGAGGAGACTGAGGGGTGACCTCATCAATGTTTACAAATATGTAAAGGGTAGGTGTCAGGATGATGGAGCTAGGCTTTTTTCAGTGATATCCAGTGATAGGACAAGGGGCAATGGGTGTAAGCTGGAACATAGGAAGTTCCACATTAACATCAGGAAGAACTTCTTTACTGTAAGAGTGACAGAGCACTGGAACAGGTTGCCCAGGGGGGTTGTGGAGTCTCCTACACTGGAGATATTCAAGGCCCGCCTGGACAAGTTCCTGTGTGATGTACCGTAGGTTACCCTGCTCTTGCAGGGGGGTTGGACTAGATGATCTTTTTGGGTCCCTTCCAACCCTTGGGATTCTGTGATTCTGTGATTCTGTGTCAAGGTCCCTCTGGATGGCATTCCTTCCCTCCAGCATATCAACCGAGCCACACAGCTTGGTGTCATCGGCAAACTTGCTGAGGGCACACTCAATCCCACTGTCAATGTCAGCGATGAAGATGTTAAACAAGACCGGTCCCAGCACCAATCCCTGAGGGACACCACTCATTACTGGTCTCCAGCCGGACATCGAGCCATTGACCACAGCTCTTTGTGTGCGGCCGTCCAGCCAGTTCTTTATCCACCGAGGGGTCCATCCATCAAATTGATATCTCTCCAATTTAGAGAGAAGGATGTCGTGTGGGACAGTGTCAAACGCTTTGCACAAGTCCAGGTAGATGACATCAACTGCTCTACCCTTGTCCATCAATTCTTTAGCCCCATCATAGAAGGCCACCAAATTGGTCAGGCAGGATTTCCCCTTAGTGAAGCCATGCTGGCTGTCACCAAGCACCTTGTTGTTTTTCATGTGCCTTAGTATGCTGTCCAGGAGAATGTGCTCCAAGATTTTGCCAGGCACAGAGGTGAGACTGACTGGTCTGTAATTCCCTGGGTTTTCCATTTTCCCCTTCTTGAAAATGGGGGTTATATTGGGAACTTCACCTGACTGCCATGATTTTTCAAATATGATGGCCAGTGGCTTAGCAACTTCATTCGCCAAAGTCTTTTTCTTACATGATAGGGATGAATGTGGATGTATTTTCTTACTCCTGATGTCAAGCCATCTGAAATCTGAATACTGTTTCGCTATGAGCCTTTGTATTTTGCAGGCACTGTAATCAGAAAAGTAGTCATATTTTAACATGCAAGATTAGTAACTCCTGGTTGGGGGAACATGTGACTGACACATGTCAAAGTTCCAAGTCTGTTTTCAAATTTCCAGAGACAAAGCATATTCTTCACCCTCTGTAGGGAACGTTTCTGTGATTTCTAATAGCTCGCACTATTAGGTGGTTTTTTAAGTTCTGTTTCTTGTCTAAAAATATGTCTTTCTTTAATTTCTCCTGCTACCTCCAGTTAACTAATTTACTAAAAATTCCTGTCTCTTGAAGTCTATATTCGTGGCATCTTATACACAAAGTCTACATAAGCAGTTAATAAAAAGCAAGTTAACCACCCTCTATTTTATAAATCCATATTTGGATTTAACCCGTGGCCAGCAGGACAAGAGAAGTGATCATCCCCTTGTACTCAGCACTGGTGAGGCTGTACCTTGAATACTTGGGCCTCTGACTACAAGAAAGACATTGAGGTGCTGGAGCATGTCTGGAGAAGGCCAACAAAGCTGGTGAAGGGTCTGGAGCACAAGTCTGATGAGGAGCAGCTGAGGGAACCAGGGGTGCTTAGCCTGGAGAAAAGGAGGCTCAAGGAGACTTTATCACTCTCTACCTGAAAGGAGATTGTAACGAGGTAGGGGCCCCCCTCTTCTCTCTAGTAAAAAGCAATAGGACAAGAGGGAATAGATTCAAGTTGTGCCATAAGAGGTTTAGACTGAGTAATAGGAGATATTTCTTCACCAAAAGGGTTGTCAAGCACTGCACCAGGCTGCCCAGGGAAGTGCTGTAGTCACCATCCCTGGAGGTATTTAAAAGACCTGTAGATGTGGCACTTAGTAGTTTAGTGGTGGACTTGGCAGTGCTGGGTTAACAGCAGGACTCTGTGATCTTAAAGGTGTTTTCTAACCTGAATGATTCTATGATTCTACAATCATAACTTCAAATCCATAGCCTGTGAACTTCACAAGAGGTCACTGAAGCACAGAAAATGTTACTAGCACACTCCACATCAAGTGTAATCAACTGTTCTGAGGTACCAGAATAACGAAAGACAGGCTGTAATGTCTGTGCAAGCTAGAATGAACTTTCCTAGTAATGTCTACTATTCTGTGAGAATTTAACTTCTTACAGACCGGAGGCAACAGGTGAGCAGGAACACATGTTCCTATTGCCACTAGTATAATAGACCCAAGTGTAGAGTGTTTGAAGGGTATTATGAGCTGCTGCTTTACATTAAAAGCTCAGAGTTTTCCTGAGGAATGCTGGGATGTTGTAACTGTGCCCTGGCAGGATCTGCTGCAGGGCTCCAGACCACCAGCAAAGAAGTTTAAGGGTGGACTGATTTGTTTAGATTAGAGGAAATGTCATCTTCTGGAAGCTTTAGAGGTCTCTGCTGGTATCTATGATGTCAATGGCAACTGATAAATCCGCAGTGGGACTCGGCCATCACACTCTGTCAAGAAACGTGCATTTTTTTTCTGAAAGATCATTCGGAGGGAGCGATAACGTGTAAACATCTGGTCATAGAGAGGCAGGCTCCTTCCTCCCCAGATGTCATAAACTTGGCTCAAACTGAGCTTCAGCATTTTTTATGTAAAATGTTTATAAGTTAACTCCAAGTACAGAGGCATTCTGACCCTAGAGCAGAAATGGCTCAGGCACTGTTGGATGCAGAGCTGGCTGAAATTGCTCAGTCTCATACTTTCACTGCAGGAAACATGAGGATTTTTGAGAGCACTCCAACAGTTCTCCCTTCTTCCTGCAGAATTGAAGTTTATCCTATTAGACTGAAGAGTTAACTCTTAGATAGATTCACTGGCATTTTTCCTCTTTTTCTTTCACCATGGGAAGAAGATGTGTTAGCTCTAGGTGCAGCTCAGTTTAGTGTGCTTCCACATATACCAGAGTCAGGGACTCCTACCACAGTCTTCAGCTGGACTTTAATTCCAGAAAACACAGACACAGTACAGGCACAGGTTTTGAAATGAGTTTTGCACAACAGAGTAATCCTTAGAATATAGCTGAGCTGCTTGAACTGTACTGTGCTGCAAAGGCAGAACACTGCTGGGGTCCATCCTGCTTTCTTCCTTTTCTTTGATGCTGTTTTCCCGCACACAAATCAAAATAACCATCTTGCTTTGTTAAACCTTTCTTGGCAGTGACTGAGCCAATAGTTTGAAAGTCAGTCATGTCCCTCAAGGATGCATGTTGATTCTGACTGACGCTTGTTAAGTGTCACTGTCACTAACAGTCTTTGAAGAGATGCTCTTGCAGACTTAACAGAAGGGATGTTAATTAAACTGTTGATTTGTGCTATTCCATAAGCCCATCAAACACAGCACAGTACTTCAGTAACTAAAGAGACAGTACTACAGACGCAGTACTAAAGAGCATTTAGTTTCATCTATAAAGCTCTATTTATTACCGGAGAAGAATGTCAGGTATAAGCCAGTATTTGTTAGATGTTTTTGCAGCAGCCGTCACTGCCTGCAGCAGCCTCCTTAAGTAACAACATCAAATATACCAGTGCCGTGGGAATGCACTCTGAGGCTTATAACAGCAGCTGAAGCACCTCCAAATGCTGCTACTTCTACTGTGAATCCAAGTGCAGCCGGATGTGTTTGCTTTCAAGATCCTTAACTTCGTTTTAGTTCAGAAAGATGCTCTTTCAGGTCAGTTGTTGATTCTTTCGAAGTTAGTAAAAGGCTTTATTAGTGAGTTCATTGAATCCCAGGAGAATTCAGTATTGCAAAGGACCACTGACCCATCACAGTCACTAACTGAGCATTAGCTTGCCTGTACCTGAAAACAGGCAGGTACTGAGGCAGTCCATAGCATCAGCCAAGCATTGGTACAGCATTTGCAAAGGCATCAGCTTACATTTTGCCCTGGAAGAAGGCAGGCCAACATAGCTTGGGAAACACCACTGTACAGGGTAACTCTTTCTGGACTGCTTTCCAGCTCATCTAACACATATATAATGTCAGACTAAATTTAGCTTATTTCATGCACATCTATTTGTATGAATGGAAAAAGGCAAAAAGTTAATTCACATCCCCTTACATCCTGTCATATTTTTATTCCATTTTTGTGCTTTGCCTTTGTGTTATGTCACAACTCATATAATGTGACATCCTCATAGGAGCACTGTCCTGCATTGAAGTCTTTTCCTCTCTCAAAATAAAGTACTGAAATTCCTTTAGCCTCAAAGTCTCCAAAGGTCTGAGTCTTGGCAGTGTTTTTTCTACCACTGAAGCAAAGCCACCTCTGGAAAGACATGTAACAGCTGTTTTAAGTGCAGACCCTGGTAATATGCTTTGGGGTTTTTAAGAACTGAAGGAAACACAACATGAATTTGTCACTTTGGAAGGACTGGAATGCAGCATTTGCTACATGAAACATAGCCAAGCAGGCAAACTCGAGTACTTGTACCTAAGAAAAGACAAACCAAGAAGCCAGGTGTATCTTATGCTAATGTTATGTATGAATAATTTTATCATTCATTAATCTGTCATCAGCTTGGTAGTGCAAAAAACCAGTAATGGTTTACATTAATGTATCAAAGGCACATGTAATATATTCAGTGTGATTCATGCCCTATGGTGCTTTTTTGGCAAGTTTCATAGCACTATAGTTAGTATTTATTAGAAATAAAAGCACTTTATAACACTTTGATAGATTATTTGAGACAAGAACTGAACAAAGCAACTACTTCAGAGGCAAGAAAGCAATTAGGAAAGACACTTCAAGAAGTGTTACCGAGAGATCTTCAAAGAGCTCAGTTTCATACCATTGACAACACAGCACCTGGCAATGGCAGCACTGTCAGCACGGAAGATGGGAACATTTGCTCATCTCCATCCCAGCAGGAGCATCACATCCACCTCCCCAGCAAGGAGATGCACCTTCTGCAGCACTTCGGCATCCCTGGAACTCCCTTGTTATGCAGAGCCCTGTTCGACATCTGTGATCATATGGGAGTGAAGAAAACAGGATACAAGAGCCCACAAAAACAACAGCTCAAAACTTAGGGAATCATGCACTTCAGTTACACACCATTTCTTTCTCTGTTTTTGAAAGAATCTTTGTCCTTAACAAATGTTGAAACAAGCCCATAAAAATCCTTTCAAATAAGCTGTAGGCTGAATTAATTTCCTCAGAAATCTCTCTTCCCCTCTGCATGGGTTCACATGGGTTTGCCTTGGAGAACTGACAGCAAAATTGTGTATGCTTACCTTGGGCTTCTTATAGTCAGCTTAATGGTTGAGCAGTATGGGCTGCTGTGCACATGAGGTAGGACAGCTCCAGAAGAGCGCATCATGGTTGAAGTCAGTGGGTGCGCACACACACACACAGATTGACGAGCAAATATTTCAGAGTACCCCAGACTCAACAAAAGTGCTTTGATTTTCAGCAGTGCTTCTCCCTTTAGCTTCCAGCACAGACCTGGGTGCTGAGCATTTTGGAAGCAATTAGATCCTTGTGATCTGCAAAATGCATGTATTCCTATAAGTAAAAATATAAGTATGGGATAAAACTCTCGTCTTCTCATCTCATGACTTTCTGCTCAGGTTCTTGGAAGTGTATCAGTAATGACCTGGATATATGAGGGGAGATGATACCCTAAGGCTGGAAAGGCAAACATAGGTAGCCTTCACTCCACTGCAGCTAGATTTCAGCTACCTTCTCCTCTTAATTCCCCAAAACTCCCTTTTTGGCTGGGTGTTAAGGGATCAGAGTCCCCTTTTCTGATCCCTGTGAGTTGTTTGTAAGTGGGGGGGTCTGTCAGGGGAAGGGACAGGTCTGCCGAGGATGAGGCTTGTATGTAAGCAAGGACATGCAGCTGAACACAAATCCAGCAGCTCAGCACCCCCATGGGTCAGAAGGGCAAAAGGTTCTCTCCTGTTCATGAATGAAGAAATAAAAGGAATATGAAGTAGAAACAAAGAAGTGACCTCAGGGGGAACAAAGCACGATGTAACTGAAATATTATTTGAAAGCCTGCCTTACAGCGAGAAATTCACAGATGATCTCTTATTTGGTGCCCAAAGGGGAAGCTGGTTTTTAATCAAAGCTTCCAGAGGACAACCTTTAGTATAAAAGGCAGTGAAAAGAGGATCTGGTGGCTGAAAGCTAAAACTGGAACGTTTGCATTGAAAATAAGGCAGAAATTTCTAACAGTGAGGGCAGTTATTTAATAGAGGAAATTATCGATTATAACATGACTTTTATTTTACTTGTATCTTAAGAAATGAAAGATACCCCCAAGGATACAGCTGGTTGAGACATTTAGCAAGGTCCTGTGCTATACACAGACAGTAGGGTGCTTTTCATCCCTGGGGTAGCCCAGGTGAAGAGAACAGCGACATCAGGATCTACAACAGGGACCAACATGGTCCTGTAAATCTCCAGGCTCCTTGCCAATGGGGAAAAATCCCCACTGAAACCCAAGGTAATTCCTAGTTATAGAAAGGAGTAAGCAGCTCTAAACCTTTCTGCACTGAACTGCTGCTGCTTATAAAAGAATTTTTCTTCTCCATTTGCACTTTATCAGGCTCACGTCAGCCACTCAGGAGAGAAGTGCAGACTAGGACAGGAGACTGAGCTGTTGAGTGCATGAAGAGGCACTGGTAATTCTCCATTACACTTCAGAGGACTGGTGAGAGACCAGGAGTATGTTATTCACAGCCCACAGCAGTGTATTTTTAATGCTAGCACCAGGTGCTGGCTAGCAGCCAGGTACAGTTATACCTTTAGTAAAATTAAGTAGTGACTGCTGTATTCTTGTACTGCAGTCTATCAGGGTGCTCGACTATTACTCCCCCATCCAGACTTGAAAAAGCAGACAGACATTTCCAGCATACTGGAGTAGTCAAAAGGTTCAAGGATCACCAGCCAGGGACCTATGACAGGTCCACATTGCCTCCATGAATCATAATATTTCTTAGCAGTGAACATGTCAGTTATCATGGGTAGAAATTAAGTGACATAGTTACTACTCCCTAGACTGCTGTTGAAGAGATACAGGTGGCTTCCTCAAAAGAGGCTCCTTAAACAGACCAATTGGTCTGGTTGGTACTCATGAAATTAACGGGAGGAGGACAATATGTAGCTATCAAATCCCTCCCTAGAGCAATACTGGAGAGCTTTTAGAAAGTGTGCTCAGCAGAGAATTCCTGTGTAAAATCCTATCTGTGAGACAGGAAAAGGACACTCTTGAAAAGCTGAAGGATTCCCAAAGTGTTTCATAAAGAAGGACCCTACCTGGTGGCTCACACAGTTCTAACCCAATTGCTACCACTAGTGTGAAAATCAGTGTCCCTGATTAAGTGGGAGTCTTGGGGATGTAGCTCTAACTTTGACACTATTGGAATATAACTTCTTGGTGTTTAATGTTGGGCTAGCTGGAAAGCATTCTCCTATTAACTACCTGTGTTTTTTACTTTCTCTCCTTACTACATCACTGTCTTTCCTCTTTTCTGCACTAAAAGTGGCTGTTCCTCTGTCTCCAAGCTCCTCCTGCTCTTCTGCGGTAGACCAGCTCCTGTCTAACCATGAACATGCTCTGTAAGTCCTTTCTTTCATTACTGCAGCTCTCTGCGTGTGTCTGTTCTGTATTTATTGTAACACAATTGAAAGGATCATTTGATGTATAGCTTAAGTTCTGTGTAGCAGAAGCAGAAACCTCAGCTGAACGGGGATGTTTCACCCCAGCACATTTAGGGTGGGCTCCTGGCTGCAGGATGCTGCAGATAACATGCAGCAGGAACACTGGCTGTCTTTTGGTGATGGTTGATCTCACTCAAAGGGCTGTTCTACAATAGCACAGGATCTCACCAGTAGGTACCACACAAAGGAGCAGAACAAGATACAGAGGACAGTAACAAGCTGGGATTAATTTCACATTAGGGCTGCATGACACCACATACCAGAACAGAGCTGCTTTCTGTGGCCCTTGGCTTGACCAACCTGTGCAGAAAAGATACAGGACTTCTAATAATTCCTAGAGTTTAGATACAACCATGAGAGGTTCTTACAGCAATGTGAAAAATCCCAGTACCTGCCTTAAGTCCATTAAACCTTCTGAGAGCTCTGAGGCTTCCTCCTCTCCCAGATGGTGTGCAGGGTTCCAGCTGAGTTCCTCCCACGGTGGGACAAGCATCATGGGAATGCTTCAGGGACCAGGCAGTTCCAGACACGCAGCTCCAATTAGCTCAACATTAAAAGGAAAAGGGAATAAGTGTGTAATTGGCTTCTTGCTCAAGATGTTTCTGGAAAGAGGGTAGGGAAAAGAGCGGAGCTCATTTTAGGACCAGGAAAATCCTGGTGATTGCAATGGCAATCCTCCTACCTTGAAACCGGGACTGAAAGTCACAAGAACCGATACTTGATCATCAAGTGACACAAAATGCACCTGGCTCTTCAGTGCCAGACACCCACAGCTGCTCCAGCATCTCAGTGTTACCAGTCCCTCCACCCGCTCTCCAGACCATGCTCCATCCAGGCAATGAAGCCACAGACTTGGAGAGATTATACCTCCCAGTACGTGCAGAACCTCCAATTACCCCAACAAATCTGTGGCAGGCAGGGGGTTTCTCTCCTTTTTCCCTTCAATGCTTTCATTTATTCCTCACTAGGACACTCAGACATTGAAGAGAGGCAGCAGATTTCAGCAGCTGCTTTAAGACAGCAGAGTTCAAAGAGGAGAACTCAGTTTCTGTTTCTACCATCTGTAACTTTCCATAGCCAGGTTCCCTGGGTAGGACGCAGCATATGCAGAGTCAGAGCTGTCATCAGGCTGCAATCTGCTCCCTGTGCTGGTGCTCAACCTGCTTTTGAAGTTTCACACTGCAGAACTCCCAACCAGTGATGGAGAACTGGTACCATCCCTTCAAAGGCTGTAAGAAATAAAGGACATCCCTCAGCAACAAAGGGTTGCCAAAACACCTTTTTGAATGTACTGGAAGCTGCATAAATTGCTAGCTTAAAGTAGACTAACATGAAGTAGGGACCTCAAGCACAGAGGCAGCATCTCTGGCTGAACAGGAACGGAACACGGAGCACTTCTTAGAGAAAAAACTCAGTAACTTCCAGCATCCCTCAGTTGCTGGCCATCACTGAACCTTGGAGGATTAGGAGAAGACTCTGGGGTGTTTCAGAGCCAGTTGGATTATCCTCTGGATATACTTACAGGTCCAAGAGCACCCATGAGGCTCTTTAAAGGAGAGGGCTTCTCACCCTTTGCAGTGTCCAGGGCATGGAGAGCAGTCTCCCTGTGATGACTGCCAGCATCACTCCACACAATTTCATCCACTGTGAGTTCAGTTCCTGTGCCTCAGCAGGCACAGCAGACAGCAGCTCCAGTTTTCATCAATATTCAGGTCCTTCCCCATCCCCACAGCCAAATATATCTAGGCAGGCAGAGAGGAGACAGAACACCCTGTCTCACTTAGGAGAAAGACAAAGAGAAGCACTTGGAAGAACCCAGGTACAAACTCCGTAACTCCCAACCCACAAAGATTCCCTCAGCTGAAATAACTGCCAGTGAGAGCAGGATTAGCACAGCTATCACTGCCTCTCATAGTATCTTTCACATCTTTCCCTCATCTTTTTGATGAGCTCCAGGACAGCCAAGCACTAATAGAGCTCCTTTACTTACCGCACACACTGCAGCACCCAGCAGTGCTGCTCTCCCACCTTTGCTCTTTTATTTCCTCCTCTCCACGGAGGCACTTGGTGCTCATGAGGCGCATTAGGCTTCCTGCTGCCCTACCCATCTCACTGCTCTGTCTCTGGTAACCCTCTCGTGGGCAGGCTCTGCCTACGAGCACCCTGAAGCCACATTTCAGCTATGAAAAGACACTGTTCTACGCCATTGAAGGACACCATAAACAGGCACTATCTCAGTTCAAGGAGAACTCCATTGCTTATGAGCACTCCCAGTGGGGATGATAATTTTGCAAATTACCCCTTTACCTAAGCCAACTGTCAAGGACCAGCCTGTCTACAACTCGTTTTTGCATGTCTGTTAATAGGCATGCACAGAGTGCAAATGCAGCCTCAGGCCATCAGACACTTTCACCATGTCATGTCACCTTCTGGAAGGCTTCATGGGGGGACATAAACTGTGCTGTCACCCAGGGCAACAAGAGTGAGGTGGGGTGAAAGAAGACCTCATTCTGCTGGTCAGACTCCTTTGAGATGTTTCTTTGGAAAGGGATGCAGAGGGCAAGTCGTCCTGGTTCTTCTCAGTTGCTGATGTGCTGCTTGATATTGCCATATGTAAGCAGCCATTGGCGTGGGAGATGGCACCCACAGCACCTTCCTTTTCCTAAGCAGGGGCATTAGCCATAGAAGTTAAAAAATCATCCTGTACTGCATGTATATGTAAATATACTTGTGCAGAATGGAGGAAACTCCACAGAAAATACCATCAGGAATCGGTATGCAACACCAGTGACAAGTCTGGAGGTGATGGGCAAGAACCAAGTTTTACTCTCTCTGGGATAAAATGACCTGAAGGCTGAACTCCAAATGTGGTTTTGCTCACTGAGCTGCTTCCGGCCTGTCCTAGCAGTGGGATGGAGCTTGAAAGCTGACACTCAGACTTAGGTTAGGAGGCTCCTGCAGTTTTTGCCTGAAGCAGGTTCATAACTCTTCTGTATTCTTTGCATTTAGGGATCTGAAAAACTTTACTGGGCATTCATAATTAGATGGGGGTTGAACACAGTGTTCAAAGGTCTAAATCTCAGACATAGATGTCTAACGTGTCTGTTATTCCCTTGGTTCTGGATGTCAGGTGTTTGTGAAATGTCCTCATGTGAGTTTTTGTGTCTGCTTTCCTCCCTGCAGCAATTTCTCCACTGCCATTTCCTATCATATGGCCACATGCTCTTATCCCTACACAAATATTGCTTGACATGTCCATCACTTAATTGTAATCCATCTTGACTGCAGTTCTCCCAAATACCTCAACTGAAGAGAACAAGAAAATGGTGATCTACATTCTCCAGATGTGTGTGCTGCTAACTCGCTTTATGGTGCAATAATTAACTCTGTCTGGAACAATCCAAGCTAACTGAGGTGTTGTCAAATCCTGTGACCCACTAACACTTGAACAGAACACCTCTCCACTTGCTCCACTTGATTTTCCATAGTGTAGTCAATTGTGTCTATGCTAAACAGTTACAGAACCTTACCAGTCTGGTCTGATAGGATTGTACACTTCCCTGGTTGAAGTGAAAAATACCTTCCTCCAGCTCAGGACAACAGTGAGAGTAGCTCAGTTTCAGAAAGAAGCAAAGACAAAAAAGCCAAATGCCACTGGCACAAGCCAGTTCACACTTCTGTGAATCGGAATCATAGAATAGTTAGGGTTGGAAAGGACCTTAAGATCATCAAGTTCTACCCCCCCCTGTCATGGGCAGGGACACCCCATCCTAGATCAGCACAGTCCAGTGCCTCTTATACTGCTCTGCTAGCAACAGTCAGGGATCTGACCCCATGGCTTGGCAGGCTCCTTTACAGGATGGCTCCTGCTATCCTGGTTGTGAAATGTGCAGAGCTGTATTTCACAATTTGATGCTGATAAGGCCAGTCCTTATTTGTCACAGTCTTTAAAGTCACCACTGCTTTCATTAGGGTCTGCAAAAAAACCCCATGCAGGCTGCCAAGGCAATCTCTGAACCATATAATTCATTGGGAAGTGAATTTAGCTGTTCCAAAACATGAAATTGTGATGAAATGATAAGCCCTGGCAGGCTGTAATGATAGAGTTAGTTAAGAACAGTACTTCGGTTGGGGCTGCCTCCCTATTTAATGTGGATTACTCTCTTTTGTTAAGGAGGTGGGTGACTCTGCCTCAGTGTCACTGGTGAAAGATAATGAGAGGTTCACTTTGTCAGTCAGAGCGGAGCTGGAGCATCGGGGCAGAATGAACCTGCACTACAGTGTTTTGGTACGAGTAATTGCTGCTAAAAAAAAATCACTCTGGGAGGAAGCTACATTTGTGGAGTCCCCAAATGGATCTCCACGGGGTTGGTCAAAGGGAGAAGTCTTCCAACAGATTCATTAAGCCATTGCTGAGCTTCCGCGATTGCCTACAGAGCCAGAGAAACACAAAAAACACACTCCTACATTCCTGATCCCTTAAACAGTTATTTACAGAGCTTTCACAGCTTGCATTTTCTGAAATACAACAGAAAGCAGATCCATAGCTCCCCGAAATTGTATTCAAAAAGGAGGATTGACTGTGCTTTTGAACATTGATTTCATAAAACAGTGCAGCACCTTGTGTAATGTATTCCTTCACGGGCCAAGTAAATTCAAAGCCTTGCCAAGTCTTGTCTTTAAAATCAAATTAAAACTTAGAAAATACATGCTCAAAACTGCAGATGTTTTCTTTGAGACTGTGTTGTCCTTTAGAACCCTTTCTATTATAATGTGAATAGAAAATAAAGGTGTTTATATATTTCTGTAACTCAACTCCCTAATGCTATTTTAGCCCTTGCATTAACCTCGCTCTAAACCCCTGAATTACTCCTGATACCATCCCTAATTGTTAAACTGAAGGCAAAACATGTACATGGTAGGGGCACTCTGTGTAGGTGAGGATGCAGAGCTTAGAGAGAGCAAGCAGCTACTAAGAGTGTGGCAGTAGTCTTCCGGCCAGCCCCATGAGCCACTGTCACCACGGCTCTGGGCCTATTTAGGATGGGCTAGAGAGAGAGCTGGGATGATAAAACTGCTTATTGTTCCTCTCTTTTTGTCCTTGTTTATGTCCCCCAGTGGATTTCATCACAGTTGTTATTGATGAGATACTCAGTGAGGCTGCAGAAAAGTTATTTGAGATCCTGCTGGGGTTTTTATGAGGCTTAAAAGCACTGAGAGGAAAGCTGTCAGTGCCCATCGTAGGAACACCCCTGGTTCAAACACTTCAGACATGAGAAAAAGTTATTTTCAACTTGTAACAAAGAACTTTTCTCACAGTTACACTTGGAGACTGCAGGCCACTGCCAAGGAGAAGGAAAAGTTCGTTTTTCTCTTTATACCTACCTTAACAATGCGTTAGTGTAATAACGATAATCTCTGATAGGAGTTATGGCTGCAGTCATAGGTTCAGCAACGCCAGTGAGGGGCTGCACAATTTTTCAAAGCGTAAATCTTTCCATTTTGAAACTGCTGTCAAAGAGCAGCTGGAAATACCCAGCCTAGATCTGACTTCCGGCTGGAAAGGGCAATAATAAGGATCAATGCTTCATTGCAAGCAGCACACTGGAATTAATTGGAAAGTGGATATCTGGCAACTTGCTACGTAGGTGCAGTGTGTGCATCATGCCCTGAGAATGCCACGTGCTTGTTCTCCAGGAGAAATTAACTTCCAAAGTTGTGCAGCATTTACTGACTAGTCCTGGAGGGGAGTGCAGTGTTCTTCCACTGCAACACCTTGACTTTAATCAAAAGTGAAGGAAAGAACAAGTTTATGGGGGGAATCAGGAGAGAGAGGAAGGCTTTCACTTTTTCTCCTGTTAAAACACAGGGTAAAAGAGGAAACTGGCACATGTGCAAGTGCGTGTGCACGTGGTCTTGTGTCACTATGTTCCATTTGCACCACTGCAACAGCATCTGCAGGGAATAGCATGCTGGGGACCCTTGCTTCCTTGACTGCCAACTGCAGCAGCAGCAGCAGAAGACCATGCAGGTAGTGCCTCCTTGTCTTTTCCTCCAGACAACCACAACAGGAACTTCAAGGGTGCTTTTCCTTAAGATGGCAGGGATTTCTCAACCAAAATCGAGCCTCCATTCTCGTTTATTTCAGCTAACGGCCTGGGAGTTGCACTGTGTTTAGCAGGACACTTGGGCATGTAGAAGAGCAGGGTCCTGCTGCAGAGTCACATCCTGGGGACCAGAGCTGCTGCACCATGGTGCAGATGGCAGCGCCATTTTCAGAGCTATAAACAGTATCATTGTCATAGCTCTTTGAATGGTACTGCCATATGTACCGGAAAACCAGCATTTATGCTTGTGAGGGCTTTGGGCCAGCTGGATTTTCTCCCCATTTGGATGAAGCCGATTCCTGAAGTATCAATGAAAGCTGCGTGCTGCTTTGGAGTAATTCACCCCCAGTACTTATTTTTGAGTGTCAAAGGATCGTCATGTTCTCATCCGCCTCCTAACCTGCAAAACCCAAGTGTCCTGCACGTGGAGAGATTGCTGGTGCTTCCAACCTTCCCTGCTCAGTTCAAGAGGCAGCAGAAAGTTCGTGGAAATTTTGATAGAAAACCAGTCAGGCTCTGCATGTTTTTCTGTAGCAAGTATGGTATTTTTATGGCAAAGTGTATTTGACTGACTGTATATGTCTGGGTGGGCTGGTGAGTGGGGAGAGAGAAAGTGCTCATTTTAATCTTCAGGGGTGCGTACCTCACCTTGCTGCCACTGCAGCCCACATTGTGCTCCCCTTCATTTGTGCTGCTGAAGGAATAACAGCCATGTGCAGCAAAGTGAGAAGACCATGACAACAAAGGATGCTACAAGTCACACTGACGAGCAGCACAGAGCCCAGCAGCGCAGCAATGTCATGGCCATGCTGCCCCAGGAGCTCAGGAGCTACAGCCTGCTCCGAGGAGTCCCCTGCCTTTGCTCAGCTTTGTCCTTGCTGCAAGTGTTTTGCTGTAATGTTCAGTTTCTTGCTGACCCTGCTTCTTTTTGGCAAGGAAAAGGAGGAGGCCAGCAGCTCTGGGCGTTGTGGAGGAAACAAAGTAGTACAGCCCTGCAAAGATGCACAGGCAGGTGGTAGGGAAGGAAGTGTCCTGTTTGGCATGAAGCCATTGCAGACACCGAGAAGCTTCTCCAGGAGCAGTGGTCCTTGGGTACCAGATTTCCCTGGGTAGTTGATCGCTTTTGAGAGATGCCTTAGACCATAGACCATAGCTGAGGATGCAGAGAAGAGCCAGTTCTCAGAGAGTACATGTTTATAGAAGAAGAGTGAAACTGTAAACTCTTCTGGGCTGTGGCCAAGCCTTTCAGCTGACAAATGCCAGGTATCTCTGTTTAACATTAGTCTGATGCCTACTTCAGAAGAGCCTACAGAGATCTGAGAGCTACGGAACTGGGCAATGTGTTTCTGATTCTGTGTGTGTAGTACCAGCAATAGACTGTGATGACTAATGAGTCCAGGCATTTGTGACAAACGTGCAGTTTACTTGGCCACCCGTTTGGAGACATATTCTAAGACCTAATTAATTCTTTCAGTTTCTGGATTAAACTATTGTGCAAAACATCCCACCAAACAGAGAACATTATATAGTATGTTACTGTAATTAAATAAAGAGTTAACTGAGCTCAAGAGATGCCCGCAACACTTAATTAAGATTAATTAAGCAACATGATCTACAGCTGGAGAAGATGAAACTGTGCGATTCAAAACTGGGCAGACAAAGCGGCTGTGACACATTGAATTCATGGAGGCACATACTGGGAACATGCTGCTCAGTGGCACTGCCATGGCAGCCTCACCAGCCAGGTTCATCGAATGAGGTTGTGTTTAGCCCCTGAATACACCCAATTTTTTTGGCCAAACACAGGCATACACATTAAATTGCTCGGACCTTGGCAGCTGGAGGCTTGGTAGCACAGATAAAGCACTGCCAAAATATACACAAGACTTCCTTTACAAGCCCTCCCCGAGACAGCGGCTGGATAAGCGTGTTCTTCATTTCTCTGATCTTTGATAGCAGCACAGTTTGTCTGTGTAATAGAATTATCACACAGCGGCTGTACGAAATAGTTGAGAGAAATTAGCATCTCTTAGCCTATTCTAAATGAAAGGACAATTCAGCAATCTCTGCCATCAGCTCTTACTTCAGGGGAGAAATCTCTCCTAGAGAAAGCAAACAAGAGAATTATTTATTCTGGGCAAATTAAAAAAAAATAAAAAAAAAATAAAAAGGAAAAAAGTCAAAGCCGGTAAGCCAGAGATTTATTATTTTCTACAAGAAGTGGGGAATCCCTGCCCAGGAATCCCCATGTGACTTACTGCAGTGTCTCACCTTTTCTGCTTCAGCTGAGATGCTCTCTTGCAATGCGTGTGCCGTGCCCAGGCAGAAATCTGCAGCTATTCTTGGATCTCCTGGTACATGGGGCTTTTTTCTCAGCTTCTGGTTTGCAGACCTAATGCCCATACAGTAGATCGTCTCAATAGGTGGCCTCTCTCCATATTTTGTTTCTCAGCCATGACAGCCTCATTTCTTAAAATATAGCTGTTTTGTTAAGCCATGCATCCTCCTAAATATTCTGAGGTCTCAGTACTGCAACGTCCTGGTGGTGTGTCCTCATGGCTTATTCACGACCGGTTTGGGAATTCCCACCAGAGTTAAGGGGCCGTATATTACCACGTTTTGTAGCTGAAACCGTGTTTTTCAGACCGCCGTTAATCACTGTGAGATCTTGCTTTGGTCTTTTCAATCACTCAAAAGATGTAAAGCTCAGCAAGAAAAAACACTCTTTGCAGCAATATAATCTGCTGAAATTACTTTCATGTTGGTAACTGAATTGCTTTTTTGGATGGTGTATGAGGTGATGAGTCTATCTGGAGCCACCAAATCTGTGGTCCTGTTCAAAAGGACTGCTGTAGAAACACAGGGTCAGTACAGTTGGCATCTCTGCTTGCTAAATAAGGCTTATATTTCAGATAACCCATCCTACAGTATTAAGGAAAACACTGAGAGATCTGGCTGGAAGCTCAGTGTGGAGATCACGATGTGTAAACCCATTTGATAGGTCTGAAATAGGAACAGTCTGGGGCTGAAGTAATGAGGTGAGCTGCTTGTTACATGAATGACCTTTGTGACTGAATAAAATTGCTTGTCATTTTAGGGTGTCTGATCCTAAAACTGTTGAATTTTCCTGACATAATTGGTGTGATTGTGCACTGAGAACTGTGAGCTTTGTGATCATCACTCTTCTTCTAATCCTTCCCATGACCATGCAGGTAATTACTGAGGTGTCCTGGGGGCTGATTGCTCTATGGCTTCCAGAGAAAGTAAGAAAGTTGAGGTTGGCTGCTTTGACAAGGTGGCAGAAGCTGCAACCTTGGGCCAGTGTCTTCAGCATCCCAAGTTCTTTAGATTCTTCTGTCATTACCTGTTGGTGAATTGTAAAGAAGAGAGAGCAGAGAGCTCCTGAGGCTCTATCCTTGCTTTATCCTTACTTTACTGTGGTGTACTCAGCCCAGAGGTTTTAACTAAACTCACCTATCTGCAAGCTTCAGAGTCAACAAGACGTGTCATGAAAATAGGTGTACCGAATCCTGTAGCTGGTGCTCTTCTCTCCTCGTGAGCAGCTGGAGTAGAAACTCAGAGCTCTCAGGGTCACATCTAGCTTAGAAACAGGAACATTAAACCAGGAGCTCAGTGTTGATATTCTCAGTATGACAGGGGATGTTTGGAAACTTGGAATTTCATTGCTGTGTATGACTGAAATCACACTTCTCAAATGTGCTCATTAGCCAAGGGTGTGACGATGCCCTCCCCAGAGAATACTTTTCTCAGATATTAGTTTCAAGATGGCACAGTTCTGGATGGAAACCAGTGCCACGCTTTAGACACCCAAAGGTAAATATTTGACTTTGCTTATAACAAGTGATTGCTGGCACAAGTGAAAGGCTTAGAGGCACAGTGTGTGAAAACCACATGCTTTGGCCAAATCAGAAATCTCTATTCTAGGATAAAGCATTTCACTTTTAAAAATAATTGGTAAAGTCAGAAGTGCAAGCAAGGGATTTAGCCTGGGCATTGATAAAATAATAAAACCCCAACATCAGCAAAGTCCAGCACACCTCCTAGCATTTCTCTCCTGTAAGGGCTAATATGCCTTCATATTTTTGTAGAAACAGAGATGAGTTTGCATAAAAAGAGGGGAAAACATTGCTGTGTTTTATACATGTAGCAAGTATGATGCTAATCATGTGCGTGATCTTTTGCTAAATCATTGGGCAAAGCTCATCTTAGATTCCCTCAATGTAACACGAAGTAGGTACAAAACTGTGGTTATTTCCTAAGGGTATGGATGAGTGATTACTGTAGTTGAGCCAAAACTTAAGTCAGTTACATTTGAAACTTGCTAGGTAAAACACAATTTTCTGTTCCATTTGCTACGTGTATCATTGCTTTGCTTTTCCTCAAGAAGGGAACAAACATAAATCTGAGCAACGTTTATTTACCAAAGCAGAAGCTAAGGCAGAGATTTATAGACTATGTCATCTTCGCTGAAGCAGAAAATAGAAAGGCCCAAGAGAAGCCAAGGAAGGGCATATTACAACTTTCAGAAGTCTGGACTTACTTGTTTGCTTCTGCACTTTAAATTTGAAGGCAATATAAAAAGCAATGCACAGGTAGGGCCTGCAAGCTTTGTGAGTCCTGAAAGATACTCATCTCTGCAGAAGCACTAAAAAAAATCACGAAATAGCAGAAGTAGTGTAGTGCTAACAGCTGATACATGCAAATAAAGTATTTACACATACAGGTACAAACACGAAGAGACACAGGGAGCGGGTGATAATCCACCAACTTATGCCAAGGCTTAGAAAAGCTGCAGCATGTTGGTCTCAGTGATGCATCTGAAGTACTGTACAGCATAGGACTGTGGTGCTCTGGACACCAGGTCCATAGGTTGAAGCGCTGGGGCCACCAGTGAGAGACTCATTATGCGAGAGGGGAAAGAAATAGCCCCTGTGGTTAGCCTGGCTGAGGAAAACCAGCTCTGCCTGGAGGAATCGACCTCCAAGGCAGCACATGCAGGTATTCTCAAAGTTTTAAGCCCTTATCTGAAAGTTCCCAGCTTGTTTTCCTAGATACGTTTGACTGACAGAGCAGCATTTTCTCTTTAAACCCTCGGGCAGCAACAGCCTCTGAGATGCCGTTAGTTAACAAAGACACAGCAGAGCTCAGCCAGGTAAGCAGACGTCTCAGGGGAAATTCTGCATGGACATGGTCATGGTCCCACCCTGTAAAGCAAACCTGACCAACACAACCTTGTTGCCTTAGGCTGAAGGGCCTAAACCAGCATAAACTGAGGAAAACCACAGATGGGGTTTTGCTTACTTTATGTCTGGTTTTGGTTTTACATTTTAAACATTTTTTTGTTTAAATAAGGTACTGATACTTCTTGTGCTGGATAGACTATAAAGAAATTCCTAAAGTCAGCTAATAGCAGTTCTCATGCAAATAGAAGTTTCATTTGTGGATTGAAGGGAAGTTTTGCTCCTGAGGCTTGCTGGGACATCATTCTTCTTCCCAGGCACCTGTGCTTGGTTTCTTGTTCTGTGGAGACTGCTTGTAGCTGTGCTAAGACGAGTGGTCTTGCTGCAAGATCTGATGACTTTGGGTTTATCTATCCCATCTGAAGCAAAGCAGTCTCTCGATTCTGAACCTGTATGATATTTAAAACATACAATGTTTATTGCCACAGCACAAATGACAAGTATGTTTCTGATCTATCTTGACAGCATTCAGATTAAGGTACCACATACTGTTGTGGTTGTTCTCTGTCATTTGCAGGTGTAACTATGAATTTTGACTTGAATGCTGATGAAAATATACATTCCACAGACCCATTCCAACAAACTCCAGAGCTTCATATATGCTTAAAGGACTCAAACTTGGCTGAGTCAATCTGAAGACTCATTATTCATAAAATAATTATTTTGGGTTTTTTTGCCAGCATTTCACTTTACATCAAGTGGAATAAATGGAATAAATGATTCGTTTCACCTGAAGCTAAATTTCCCCTAGAAACTGAAAGCTAAATTGTGTCATCTGGGGAAGGAATATGACTTTATCAGCCATACACCCTTTATTGTGTGCATTTCTCCCAGCTGATTGCCACATATTTTGATTGCAGTAGTTACCTCCTCCTATGACCAAAGTCAATACATTGATCAATACTGCTCTGAAGTGTCGTGTCCCAATCTACAAGGCATTTGTTTATCAAAGGTTCTCAAAAGGGATTGCCAAGGTCTCTTTCCAGTTTGTGAAAGCCACCAGAGAATAAATATCTGCTTTGATTATGCTCCCTAGTTTCTTGGATTCCCTTCACACTCCCAAAAATTAGAAACTGTTGCAGCTATGCTCTTTCTGCTTCCAATTTTTCCGTCTCCTGACACTTGGAGAAGCATCCTTGGACGTGCTGTTTTCAAATGTTCAGACTGAGCTTGGCGTTTTTCTTTTGGACCTCTTCAGAACAGATGAGGTTCTGCTTGCTGTGATCCTCAGATAAGAAAATTTTTTTAGGTCCTTCTTGCACACAGAAGTTCAGAGGGTCCCTGAGCCTGGAGGGAGCAGTAACTGGCATCACTCATACAAGACCCTTGCTAGCAGATGTCCAGGAACTACTCCTGTTGCGATTGGAAAGGCTGAAGTCAGATAACAGGCTATTATCACAGGATGTTTGGGGATATAGCTAACAGAAAATGAGGACTCAGCAACCTCTGAATCATACTGAAATGAAGGAGCTGTCAAAGGCACCTCCTGTCCTCCCCAGCACACTCCTGAAGACGATAGAACCTAGCTGTGAATTAGCTCTTGGCAGGGAAGGTGGATGAGCAAATGAAGCATCATCCTTCCTGAAGAACAACAGGGGAATGGAAACACAGTCACCAAGGAAGATGTACTTACTGACTTATTTTGGTATTGTTTTTAACCAAGCTAAAAATGAGGATAAACTGTCTATGAAAGTGATATAAGGAACTAGTGTTTGCAAGCTGGGCATATATAGAAACACAGAGTATGATGTGGAGCATGGAGGGTCTGCTGCTGTCCTTTGGTGCATTGAGGAAAAACATGGTGTGCACTTACCAAAGCAAGATTGCATGGAGGAGAATATGAAGATTTTACTCAAATCAAGCACCCACTGCCAATGTCACCATCTGTGGTATGACATTTAATCCTAATAAAATGCTTGCAAAATAACAGTAGCTATAAGCACAGCTCAAAAGTTTGCCAATTGTAATATTTTTCATAATACGACGTGAAGTTTTACAAATTCATACCTAATAGATTGTAAGAGAGAAGCAGTCTAAGTCAGGATTGTCCTAGTTATGCATATCATAGAAATACAAATTGAAAAACCTTGGCGGGGGAGGGAGGAAAGAGGAATGGCAACTCCCATTCAACACATCATAGTGAAACTTGGTGCTGACTACCTGACCTGTCTTTCCCTGGGAGCAGGATGTGTAGCGGAGAAAAAGCAGCAGCTACTGTAGCCAAAGAAACTTTATGTTGAGTTAGAAGTTAAGATAACCTAAACCAAAGTAGATAGTACTTGAGATGTTAGAGGCACTAATGAGGATCTTTATTATTAGTTTTGATCTTAATACTGGGTTCTTTTATTCCATTAACAGAAAATAGGATTTTCGTATCTTACCATTATTTGCCTTAAGATATTTACAGTTTCACAACACAACTTTCAGGATACCCAGAAGATACCAGGATACCAAACCATAGATGTTGTGTGGGCACGTGTGTGAACTGGCCTTACGAAAGGCATGAAAGGATGATATGTAGCCCGGTGACCAGAAAACTTACTGGCAGGCTGTGGAGTAGGAGGGAACATGCGTGAGCCCCAGATGCTGTGAGGGAGTTTGTGATAGTTTGCTATGCAGAAAGGAACTTAAACTAGTGACTGACATTAACAACATGCATGTGCTATAAATTGTTATAAAACATGCAATTCTTTATAGAAAGTCTTGTTTTGACACAAAAAAGTTCTGTTATTGCACACACAAAGTAGGCACATGAAACAATGAAGAATTTTTTTGCCAAAAGATTTCAATAAACTGCAGTTGTCATTTCCACTGGATATGTCACTGCAGAAAAGCCACCCATTTCCCAGACACCTACAGTTCTGACACTGTGGCACATTTGAAGCCTGACAAGCAAAAGCCAGTGTTGGGTCTGATGGCTGCTGGTCTGCGATACATTTGGGAATTGCGGTATCTCCAGTGCACAAGGAAACCACTCCAAGTGTTTTTGCCACTATTTCATTCCACAGCTTTGACGAATGGCTTGTGGCTTTTTCCTAGCAGATGAAAGATCTAATTGTGCCAATTGCAAGATCTCAATTTATTAAAAGCCATTCATTATCTTTCATTTGAATATTCTTAATTGAACCTGCTTGTACTTCAGTAATTGAAACACCTCACTTAAAAACCAGAAGCCTATTATGAGCTGTCCCATCTGCGGGTAGTTATAAACCACTCTTGACATGCTGTTGCTGTTGTGTATTTCTAACATAAGTGAGTACTTCCAGGTACTCTCCTAATTATCAGATTGGGCCTCTTATGAATGTTGCATTAATTATGGTGCAAAAATGAACTGTGAGCCAAAATCTGCAGGTAATTAGAGCATATAATGTAGTGCCAAAGTTAACATTAATGAGAAAGAATTGGAAATACAGTTAATGGGAAAAAAAGGGAAAATGCCTGTCTTCTGCAGCATGACATTGAATGGCTTCACTCATTTGCTTACTTGTTTACCCTGGTGTTTATAATTAGCAAATGGATTTAAATCACTGGAAACAAATAGCTCCTTTGTTGATTGTAAGGTTAGCTTATTTTCTGATCTTAATTGCCCAAGTTTTTGTTTCTGTTGTGAAAACATTAACTCTTACAACATTAACAAGTTGAAAATCTGTCATGGAAGAAGTCAGCATCTCTGCACTGACTCCATCATCTTGGTTGCATCAGCACATGAAGTAGTCTTTTGATGAAACCACTGTAGAAACACCCTTTGGATGGCCAAAATTAAGCTGGATAAAGTAATGGCAAGTCATACAGCCCTATCAGCATAGAGGTGGCATGGGGTAGCTGATAATCTCTGTTGTAGCTCTGATGCATCCACTGGACTTGTTAGAATGAGAAATAAGTACCTTTCAGCCCAGGTGCCTGGGGACCCTCCTGGTGATGCCTTCTTCATCCCCTGGTTCACTCTGACATGAGATCCAAGGCTGCTTCTCCAGACTTTGTTCCAGCAGCTGTAAACAAAAAGCAAAGCAAAGGAGGCTTATTTTTCAATTATGGCACCATATGCTGCTATTTTGCAGTAGTCAAGTTCAGTGCTCAAGGTGAGGGGCATCTTCAAGCCCTCCAGCAGGGTCAGGAGGGGCACTAGCTAACATCAGCTTTCTGTTTAAAGATCCACAGCGCTGCTCAGCACCAGGAGCTGGCAGGGGCAGAGCTGGGGGTGGCAGCTCCCCAGCAGGTCTCCATGAACAGGGTGGAGGGGAGCTGGGAGTTGTTATCCCTCACACATCCCAAGCTGGGTGTTTTTCTGCATAGGGGTGCTTGTGATTCCCATCCTTGCACCCAGCCAGAGGTGAGATACAAACTGATAATCTTTCTAGTGAGAGCAGAGTGTGATGCATTTGGGATGTGCTGGAGGAACGTGGCAGCTATTGTTCTGACAGGATTACAACTGCTAATGGTATAATGAGGCTGATTATTTTTAACGTGAGTTTTGCTGTTTAAAAGCTGCCACGTTTGACAGCTCTGGAAGGCACAAGCACCTGCTTGAGCATGAAAGGGAAAATGCAACCGGGCCATGGGAGCAGAAGGGCAACAGCAATGAGAGTTTTGTCAGCTTTCCAGGAAACAGAAACTTCATTCTCAGTTAAATGTTGTTGCTTCGGGTCAGGCAACCTCTTTGGCCACAGTGATGGTGTGTTTTAGGTACGTGGTTATTTGGTTTACTTAAGGTTCAGTTGAGCCTTGTTGGTTCATGTCTGAAAAGCCACCAGGCCACCAGCATCCCAGTGATTCTGGCTCACAGAGGAGATCTGGTGACCTTCTCCCAAAGTATTAAATTTTCCAATGGTAGCACTGCTTTATGCTGACAAATTTAACCTGTCCAGCTGCTTGCTACTGAAGGTTTGGTTTCATAAGACAAGAACTGGGAATTGGGTAGGCAGGAAAATGCACAAGCTATACACAATATGCTCCCTGAATCACGTCCTGTATTTCTCACCTCTTCCAGGCCCCACTCAGACATTGTTTGCTGTTCTTACTTAAAAACTTACTAATAATCATCTCAGGCATGTCATAGTAATGTCCATGTTACAGTTAATAACTGTCCAACAGTGACAAACATCAAATGAATGTTCAGAGCAATCTCCACCATATGCAATGTAAAATAAACTAGTTCAGTGCTGGTTTGGTCAAACAGGCACAGTGCCTGGCGAGGCTCATCCGTTCCCCTTGTCTGTAATCATGTCAGGTAAAAGTGAGATGCTGAAGTTCAAAAGAGGACAGCAGTGTTACCTGGTCAGCAGAAGAGAGGACAGCTGTGGTGGGTGCTGCTCTGTGCAAAGGGAGCATCCTGTCCTGACGCCAGCCCAGCATCACAAGCACAGCACTGCAGAACTGCAGTGAGACCATTACAGCGCAGGAGGCTTCAGCCTTTTGAGTAAGAACTGCTAAAAGAACTAGAGGAAAGGTGGAATCTAATTATTGTGACAGCAATGAGAAACAGGAGGTCCAAAGCAAGCTCAGCCATCTCCCTGTTTTTACTTCTCCAGCCTGAGAGCATCATTACAGTCAGTGACCCAGAGGCAGGATATTCCCAGCCTCTGAGGGTGCGAAGGATTTAGTAGAGGAAAGAAGTTCTTCAATAAATAAACCACCTTTCCTACAGATTTAGATTGCTCTGTCCTGGGAAGCATTTCTGACGTTTTAGTATTGGAACAAACTATTTTCATGTGATTAATTGCTGCTGCTGGGGCACCATAGCCCTGAACCAAGCTATGATTTAGTTGTAGAAGACACATTCATATTTGAAATGACACAATGCTTGATCCAAAGAGGCTAAAAATCTAAAGACAAAGCGTACAGATTAAGTATTATTACCTCTATTTTATCCACAATGAAAGAAACAGCAAGGCTTGCCCACAATCAAATAGGAAAAGCACCTCTGAAGTCTTGAGGTGACCTGAGGGCCCAGTAATCTTCCATCAACAGTTTCTTAAAATAGCTCACTGAAGAACTTAGCTGATCTCTGTTCTTATTAGCACACACTTAGCATTTGTCTATTTGCTTAGCATTAAAGTAATGTACTCATATTCCTGTTTTTAACTTTTTACGTCTATCAAGAATGTAATTATCATCTCAAGAGGTTGTTATTCAATACAACAATGAGCCATTATAACATTATGAAAAAGGTTTTAGCCAGTACCCAGAGATAATGACATAGAAAAATATGTTCCTTCAGCCCTATTTTTTATTGAATTTGACTCTGTTTCTTTGCTGATCTATGTGAAATGCCTTGGCTGACTGAGGCCAGGCTCCTAATTAGTTATCTTCATTAATCAGACTCTCTCCGATCTATTTCCTGTGCCAAGTGAGGGGTTGTGTTTAGCACTCTACCAGAGGGACCAATATGATTTTCCTGCATTCACTGAACAAGAGTCTTCTGAGCAAAGGAGCAGTGTGCTGGGACTTAGCTGTTGAAGTAGCTTTAATGGGTTCCTACAACTTTTCTTAAACCAAACTCATTAATAGAGCCTGGCAATAAAAAGAATAATAATGAATACTTGCAGTTTGAAGGAAACAAACCGACTGGGTCAAATTCAGCAAATGTTTTCAGCAGGAGAAAATTAAAAGGAAACAAGATGCTGAAGTGTTTTGACATTTTATTTCAAAACCATATTTCAGTTTATTATTTGCCTGGTCTTTTCAAAGGAGCTAAACATCCTCCTTAAAGAAGATATGCTTCTAGTGTAAACACACAGAAATAAATGAACTGGAGGGGATTTTGGTCTTGTTCTGCCAGGAAAATAAAAACAAAAAACATTTCTATTGCACATCAACCTAAAACAGCAGTGCCTGTGTGTGGGTGCAGTCACATATCCACCAGGCATTACCTGCACACTTCTGCTTTTGGACGACATCCCTCACGTAGCTACAGTGACTTGCCTGAAACTATACAGGAATACATGGCCCATGTTTGACTGAGGTGGTCTGGGAACATGTCCTGGAGCTTGCAGGTCATTAGAGCACGTAGCAGCCAGAGGTGGCTTGTAAGAGCAAGAGAAAAGGCAAGCTTCAGGTGGGGAAAACATCCTTCAGGAACAATGCAACAATGGAAGAATACAGGAGAGAAGTAAATGTATCGATAGATGCTTTCTTTGTTTCCTGTGACTTGTCAGAATCAAAGAAAGTAGTTTTTTTCCTCAGCAGCTTATTTCTCTCACTCAAGGGCTTTGCTTACTTGGAGCACTCTGGTAATTTTAAACTGAGGAGGCATGTAGAAGTCTTATAAAATGTACTGAAGGCTGGATTATGTGGGCTGGAGACAGCTGGTTTTAAAACCTCTAGCTGAAATTTAGTAAAGAATGATGAGAGCTTAGTTCCCGCTCACAAGGTCTGAGCAGCAATATTTGATTTAAAGATAATTAAGATATTCAGCATAACTGCTCAAGAGTGGAAAAAAATAAACACTTGTCATGAGATAGAGACAAATTTGTATTTACATTTGGCTACAAAGGACTTTAAATTCTCCATTCCTGTCATAGCCATATAAATAATTTAGCAATCCAAATGTTTCTCTCAGATCCAAATTTTCACCATTTAGCTGCAATGGGAAAACTGAACTTTTGATTTTACTCATGTTTTCCCAAAGGGCTGCATCATCTCAAAGGAGGAATGATCCACTGCCAGGTGCTTCTCTTTGTCTAAAACATTAACCAATAAGCTAAGACTAGGACAGACTTCAAATTTGGCTATGGCATTTTAAGAACCTAGGAATATTTTCTCTTTGGTGCTGATGCTGCTTGAGAAATCAAGACCAGCGACTAGGTGGGTTTTGCACACAGATAAATTATGAACCTTCCCCAAGATTGGAACAGAAGACACTGAAGGCAATGGACTGTTCCTGCTGTAAGGCTCATTGCAGAGGATGGATGTCACTTTCTTTGCCATGTTACTGTGCTTTCCTGGGCCTGGCTGCGAGGCGACAGACAGATACTGACCATGTCTGGTCGTCTGTTTCTCCACCAGAGCTCCAGTAGGCAATTCAGCAAATCATCTACCCCATCCACTTTACCCAGATAATCATACCATATCTGCAGGCTGTCAGCTTGCAACAAAGAGAAATAAGCACAGGAGGAGGGGATGGAGACATCCGTCTGCAGTCCAGGCTAACAGCTCCCAGGCAGGAGCAGCAGCCAGCCATACTGACGGCAGCACCATCGCACGCCTGGGTTCATCTGGTTTGAAATCCAGCTTCCTCCACCCTGCTTGATTGGGAACACACAAGAGACAAACATTAAGTGTATCATCTCTACAAAGTTAAAAGGAAATATACCTGATATTTGGGGGAGTTCGAGCAGTTTTCACTGTGTTTTCTGAGTTCATGCACTCTTTTTATATTCATTGGTTTCTCACACATTTAGATGAGAAGTTCTCTTTGAATTGACTTCTATTGGACAAAGCAGATCATAGATAGTCATGTGGAGGTGCAGTGAAAGACCTACCTTTATTAAACTCATCTTTGATAAAACGCTGGTCTCCTCTGGTTTGCAGGTCAGTCAGATGCAGCAAAAAGATGATACACAAAAGCTTAAACCTTACTGCTAGGAAATCCTGCAAGTATCTTGCTCATCTCAGAAACAGGAAGAAATGAGAAAGCCACAAAGAAAAATCAGGAGCTATTCATCCTGGAAGTATTAGATCTATTGCTAGCTTTGTAGCATTGAATATGAAACTCATTTACATTGTTCTGCAATGTTCATATGCATCAATAAAACAGAGCAAGCTTGTAATTTCTGGTTCCGTTTTGCCACAGGCATCATGTTGAGTAGGTAGGGGGTATTCTTATCCTGCTATAATGATTTTCTACTGATGGCCAAATGTGGAAGTTCACTTTAGTGGCTGGAAGCATGAGTCATTCAGCTCAGAGACTGCAGTTACGAGAAAGCTTTTACTTTTATGGAGTCTATGAACCTGGTAATTGTGAGAGAGGGACAATTCTGTACTGGCCTTTTGAAAATTAAAATCAAATGTTTCATCAAAGTACATTTAATTTGGATTGTGTGTTTGGATTTTTCCAACAGGAAATGAGAACAAAACATCTTTTGCTCTCATTGCATTTTGGCATTTTGTGTATTTTAGATTTAAATTTTCCTCTTTCAAATTCAAAAGTGTCACAGATTATAATATCAAATTCCAGAGTTTCTTGGATTTTATGTTGACGCTCCTCTCAGTTTTGACTGTTTCCCAAGGTTTCCCAGTTTTCAAAAATGTCAAAAGTATCTTTTCAGGGAGACAACAGCATCGTCAGCTTTATCCTTAGTTCCTGTGTCCCTGAAAGGCACTCCAATGGCACAGGCTCATTCCTGCTGTTCTAGAAAACATGTCCAAGTTTATTCCTGGCCCCCTGAGATTCAGGGTGGTCTGTGTGAGCTTTCTTGGGCACATCCATCATAGATATGGCTAAATAATGATACCAACCAGAAACCATACTGCATTTAATGATATCTCTATCGTCTGCAGGCAATCATTTACTATGGGTTAGTGACTGCCATAAAATACAGAATTAAAAGACTGTTTTCTACCTGCTCCTGGAACAGGAATAAAGTAAGCAGATGCATCACTGTCTGGAATAACTAACAAACAGTCATCTTAAGCTGTTCTCTCTTTCCCTTTCTTTTATAGTGCATTTATGAATTATGTTGTTTGCATTTATAATTATGGAACTGAACAGATGGTGGAAGGCTTATTTCAGAATGATGTGTTCATTAAAATAACCTACTCTGCTCTGCCAAGTGATTGTTAACCAATTTGATGTTGAAGAGAGTTATTTATTCTTTTTCTGTAAGTCCATCAGAAGAAAATGGGGCTTTGCAAAATGGACACTATAGTAAGTGTGAAGCTGCAGTAGTGGTGTTGCATATATCCCAGATAGGAAACCACGGAGGAGTTTGGCAGCTGTGAGTTAAAGACAAATGCAGGGAAAGATAAATTGTGGACCAACACAATTTTCAAATCTAAGAAAAGCTTAAATTCTTTGTTCAATTTGGAAGCTCAGTTCCACTTAAAACATGGCTCCAGACAGCTTCTATCTATGTGCAAACTCTTTCTAGGGTCTATCGTCATTACGCAGTTGAGTACAATAATGGTAGATTCCATTATTAAAATGGCACTCTCTGCTCAACAAAGTGTACATCTTCACAGTTTATCACTTACAAGTACCACTTACTCTTACATAGTAACATCTTGTCTTTCTCTAGTCCCAACAATTTTAGTGGGTGCTTCTGTAAATAACAAGATGTTATTTGCGTCATAGTGTGACTGGGAGTGATCATCACCTATTTGCCTTCCTTCTTGGAAATCCTATTATACAGGCTTCTCTTTTCAAGCTTCAAGCGTGTGACGGATCTGGAAACAATTCTTTTCATTTCAACTCCTTTGCAATATTTTATATCTGAGACCTCCTGCCCCACTATTTTTACATCAAGACTTAAGGATCTGATCTGAACACAGATGAAAGCAGAGGCACAGTGTCAAGGTTTCTTTGTTCAGATTGAAGGAATCTCTACTTCTGCAGTTCTGGACATTATCCAGGTTCTAATTCCTGGCCCTCATATCTCCTTACAAATACGTCCTACCCAGGCTACCCCAAGATGCCACCTGTGGCAGATCATCATTCAGTGAGCAGTCTGAGGGCTGTGCCGCTGGTGAGCTGCTCAGAAAAAAGGCTGCAGCTCTCCTATGGCTTAAAGCTTTGCTCTTCTGCACCAAAGCAATTGGCATCTCTCATACCCCGCAGCTGTGGCACAGCCATGGAGTCACCAGAAATTTGCAGGCAGAACTCAGGGGAAGCAGTAGAGAATGAGATGCAAAGGTGCAGGACTCCTGTCTGCCTCCCTGGGCCTGCTGGGAGCAGAACCAAAGGTGGGAGGGATGGGAGAACAGTGGAAAAACTGATTGGGTTCATTGAGAATAACCAGAAATATTTGTGTTTTCTGGGTTGCCTCTGCAACCATTGTCACGACCTCTGAAGGTGCAAACTGGATGTACAAAAGCTGTTACTAAGAAGTTTTCTGGGGTTCTGGGGTAGTTTCTAGTTGGATATGAAGGAAGAAACATATTCTGAAATGTTTCATTTGGAGTGCTGGAAATCAACAACTGGAGCAAGGAGAAAATGAAAGAGGCAGCACTCAGATGAGTGCTCACCCATGCAGAATTGCCAGTAACGCAGTGGTTAGATCAGTCACCTTGAGAAAAGGCAGAAAAAGGCCTTGGACATGAACTGGGGGCTGCTCTGTTTTGAGGGGTTTTATCTCTCTGTCTGATGAGAAGTTGCAGATTTGCTTCACATCAGAAATGGGAAAATATTTGAGACTGTGACAATTTTGGGGGAGCAAGAAAAGCATTTCTTGTACCTCTGATTTTAGCTTGAATCTCATTATTTTTGACCTAGCAAGTAAGTCTCTATAACTGCATGTTTCTCAGATCCTCTGACCTCCATTAAACATCCACTCCAACCCATTAAATCTCCTAATTGTAAACTAAATGAGCCTGTACATTTTTTCAGGGATGCGCTGTCCCCAGAAGGAGCTTGCCAGAGCTCAGCACAACAGATTTCTGCTCAGTTTGGACTGCAGCGTGCCACTGTCAGGAAAACATGAATGGATTTTGACTTTTCAGAGTTTCACTTCTGTTCAAATTTAACGTTTGGTTTGATTTGAAATCTTTCATTTGGAATGAAAGCAGTTGACAAAAAGAAAGTTAAAATAAAAATATTAATTTTCCCCAAAACAGCAGCAAATTGCAGTGCCTTTACAGGAAAAATTTTGCTTGTCATTTTCACAGAATTATTGGGTTTTGCTTATTTTTTAAAGACAAATTCATAGAAACTGGCACAAACTCAGGCAAATTTCCAGTGCCACAAAACCTGCACATTTATTTCTTTACTCATTATTTCAAATTTTCAATAATGCCACAGTTAAAACTTGCTCCTTGCCTGCCTCTGCCTGAATTCCCTGCACCAATCCAGCAGGGAGTCATTAATGAACGACCAGCCGCAAACCCCAAATCCCAGGACAGGGATGTCTGAGGGCTGCAGTTTCATTTCAATTTGGGGTAATCTTCCTGAACTGTGTGAGTGTGGGGCTAGTAGGAGACTCTCACAGGCAGCACATCTATAAGGTCACCAGTATGGCCAGTGGCGGAGGATATTACAGACTTCAAATGATTTAGTATGAACAGCTAAGAATAGTACTTACTTGAAATAATTTTATACAAGGTTTTCCTCTTCTATTCTTGTATTATTTAGAAACTCTGGCATTAACTACTCTGCATTTATAATATAAATATTATCAAAAAGATTTGCCAATACAATGCAACTTGATGCTTATCAGCTTTGTGTATGATTTGTGTCTAATCCCCAGACTTTGCAGCCATTTGTTTACCCAGCTGAGACCCAGGCTATCCTGGCAGTACCAGTAACACATGCATACTACATAAATGGACCCATCCACCTCCTTCTGCAGCAACACTGACCTCTTGACGTCTGAACGTGTGTGCAAACTCTCTTTCCTCCCTGGTGACAATGTGTCATTCATTTTCCTGGCAGAAGGGCAGTGGATTTAGGTGGCTAAAGTCCCAGGGAGCAGCAAGTTAACAGCTCCCTGTATGCCCCCCAAAAGACAAACCCTTCCCAGCCCAGCCCAGGGACAGATGCAGAGCCTCACCTCAGTCTCCAGTGAATGTCAGGACAACAGGAACCACCTTCTGCCAGTTCAGAAATGGAAGTAATTAATAATGTAAGCAGGTGTATTACTGAACTGAGAGCAGAGAGCTGTGCACCCCCAGCGGGCTGGGATGGCTGTGGCTTCCTACAGCAATCCACCTCCATTCCACCTGAAGGCTTTGCTGTGCTTCCACAGTTGTAGGCATTCATTTTGTTCGTTTTTCCTCTGCTATTACTATGGCCCTTTAGGTAAAATAGTTTCTCCTGCCAGGGTTAAAGGGACAGAGGCTGCTGAGGGAATGCTAAGCCAAGTGTTTGTTCAGAGGCTGTGGGAAGTGCAGGGATTCAGCTGTAGCTGGGAAAGGCTGTCTTTGCTCTCAGTTTGTTATTAATGAGCAGTACCTTTTAACGTGTTCCAAACCCTCACAGTTTCTGTACCTGCGAGGGTCACCTTGCCCTTTATAGCAGCCACCAGGACTAACTGCCCACAGGCTGATGAACTCGAGTTTGCAGGGAGTTTAGGAAGGTTGGATACGAGTGGTCAGAGCAAGGACTACCATTAAAAACCAGGGGTGTAATTCACAGGTAAACCAGCTGCAGGGATGCTATAGGGATGCTGGGCAGGGACTCTTCATCAGGGACTGTAGTGACAGGACAAGGGGTAATGGGTTAAAACTTAAACAGGGGAGGTTTAGATTGGATATAAGGAGGAAATTCTTTCCTGTTAGGGTGGTGAGGCACTGGAATGGGTTGCCCAGGGAGGTTGTGAGTGCTCCATCCCTGGCAGTGCTCAAGGCCAGGTTGGACGAAGCCTTGGGTGGGATGGTTTAGTGTGAGGTGTCCCTGTCCATGGTGGGGGGGGTGGAACTAGATGATCTTGAGGTCCTTTCCCACCCTAACTATTCTGTGATTCTATGATTCTAAGTGCAGGCTGGGCTTCCCCAGCACTTCTGGTGCAGAGGAGCTGTTGGTATGTGTAACCAGTGTAGGCAGCTTTACACAGGTACTGCAAGCATGAAGGGCTGGTAGGAAGCATTTTTGGGAAAGACCGGATACCTTCCAATTCCCATCCATTCACTGCTGTCCAAAGAGTCCCAGGCACCATCTCCAGACAGAGGCTCCCTTCTGGAAACTGGACCAGTGGGTATGGGCTCTGGCACAGAGGTGGCACACACTCCATCAGGATATTGCTTCCCCTCCTCCTGGTCATGCTCTGCCAAGGAAATGGATGCAGTTAGGCTTTGTGCTCAGAGCCAGGAGCCCCAAATTGCACTGCTTTCCAGTAAGACAGGCATGATCCTGGGGACAGAGCTGGATGCCAGGGATTTGCCCATCAGGAGAGGGCGAAGTAGGGACCTCAGGCTCTGTGAAAACCAGTGATTATTTTTCATTACAGTAGGGAAAGCCAAAGACCAGCAATTTTTTGGCTTTTCCTCCTTAACAAACTGTGCAAGTCGGTGTGTGGGATAGCTCTGCTGGGAGCAAAAGTGGAGAGATCACAAACAGCTGCTGCATCCCCTTGATGTTTTCTCCTCTGCTCTCTCTAAATTCCCAGGATAATGCTGGAGCTCCTTGTTCTGGTCATGGGTCTACAGAGGGTAAACCCACACAGCTCCCCTCTGCTGTGCTGAGAGCTAATCCAACCAGTTAATTAAAGAGTCCATTGGACTGTCAGATGCAGCAGGAGATGCAGAAGCAATTATCTCCAAATTGGTCATCATCACAATTAAAGTACCATTTGGCAAGTATGTGAATTGCCTGCAGCAGGGTCCCTTTATAGGTAGTAGTGCCTTTTCATCATTGGGCTTTATTGCTGGGTGGTGGTGTTTACAATCTGGGTAAAGCTGTCAAGTGAAATGACAGAAATGCTCGCCCCCAGTTCTGGGACATGTTGGTTACCGGGGGCAGAAGCAGCCTGGGATGCTATTTGTAATTCAGCTTGGTAGCTTAACATGCCAGTGTATACAAATCCCATCGAAGGAACTCATTATAGGCAGGAAAGCAGAGCAACTAATTTGCTGCCCATAATTTATTTAATGCATTTAAACCTTTTTCTTTTTTTTTTTTTTTTTTCCCTGCTCACATATTATGGCTTCCTCAGCTGTTTTCATTACTCAAACCTACTTGATAAATTCATCTTGAAACATTCAGCCCACACACGCAAGGTCCGAGTGTTGTGTTCTTCTTCTGGTCAGTAAGATAAATCTCAGGGTGCTTGGCTTCTCAGCTGGGTGGGAGTTGAGGCACCTTAGCTGCGCGTTCCTCTAGGTGAGGCAAAAATGAGTGCAGCTTTGTTTTCTCTTTGAAGCTTGCTTCCCTTAGATACTGATGCCTGAAAAATTGTGTTTTCAGAGAGCAGATCAGTTAAGATGCGATGGTGTGAAAAAAAAGCAGGGCTGTTACAATCCTGTCTTTTATCCAAAACTAAATTGGTGCCCTGTAGCTGGCAGGTAGCTTTGAAGGGGAAAACTACAGTATGTGAAAACAATGCCGGTAGCACAAACCCCTGCCAGCAGAGGATTCCTGTAACAGTTTCTTGGAGATGCTGGTAAGATTTTTAGGAATGATGTGCCAGCGCCAGGGCAAGGCATCACCCCTGCAGTGCAGCCTTCGCACCCTGCACATGAATGCTCTTTCCTCCTCTCCTACCCATCCTCTTTCCCCACAGGGTAAACAGCTGGAATTGTTGAGCTAACTGCCAGAGGCTTCAGACTGACACTTTGTGCCACACGAGACCCTGGGACACCTTAATGACTTCTTTTTAGCTTAATGCATCTTTGTAACAAATGGCATCTCCTGCTAAATTGCTGATCTTGCACAACTGTTTTCTGACTACTGCAGAAGAGGAAGAAGAAGAAAGGTTTGGCTCTTTGAATATCCTGTATGAAGTCAACTTTCAGTGCCTGTCTGTTGTGCTTCTGAGCAAGTCCTGAGTTGCTCTGAACAATGTCTGCCTTGTTCGCAGGGCAGGGGGTCTCCTGGCTCTCATCCTTTGTATCACTGTTTGTAGCAGACCATGCTAGAGGTCTCTCTGCTGGGTGGCCTCACACAGTGTGCCATGTCTGACTTGCTATATAGAATTAAAATTATGTTATGACTTGTATGCTTCATGGTCTGCTTCATGGTCATCTAATCGAAGTGTCTGTTCAGTGTTAGACGCAAAATATCTTGTTTCTTACATCAAGTCTGTATCTTGTCGGTAGAACTAGCACATTTATTGAAAGTTATCATTATTTGAATTGATGGAGTACTAAAGGGATATGTTCCGTGGATATATCTGCACATACAGACATCTGCATTAAGGCAGCCTAGCTTGACCATGTTGAAAACCAGCATCTAGTACGTTAGAGGGTAGATTCCTCCAGGAATATTCACCAGGGAAACCCAGACAGGCAGTACAGTTTATATCCTGGCTTTCGTTTTGAGTCCATTGCTGATCTACTGGAATTAATGGATATGTCATTTGTAGAATCTTCAGATCATCTACTTCAGACATGTCAGTGGCTTGTAAGCAGCTTAATTAGGAACCTAAGTCCCAGGTATACTCAATGGAGAAAGAGATGCATCCAGATAATTAATACCAAGTAAACTGATGCTGTAGGATCAGTTTTTGCATATGTAGACAATGAGGAGTTCCTGACCTTTTTTTCTAATGATTACTCAACCAAATCCTGAGGCTGACAATGCTTCTGCTAACAGCAGAACAGGTATATTCCTCTATTTATTTTCTCAGGGTTTTTTCTTTTTTAAATGTTTACTAGGATGCAGATATTTCAGGTATGTCTTAGATATTTGTTATTAAGAGAAACAATGCATCTACATCTCTAAACACTCAGGAGAGGAAAGTCCTAACAGAGACCTGATTCCCCCAACAGGCAATTTGGATTAGGAAGAGGTATATGCATCACATAACTCCCAAGGACATAAGACCTGAAGAGCACTAGTAAGTGCTGTATTCAGCGAGACAATACTAGAGACTACTTACTTTTGTAATTGAAAATGCTCTGAAATGTTGGTCTTCATCTCAAGTATTCACTTCCCAAGTTAGTCTCAAATGATCCTTTACATGCTTGCATTGAAGACATTAACTGAAGTGCCTGTAGCTTAGTCCACCTGCAGAGGATCAGTGTTTCTTAGTTCTTTGGTCTGGTTCCCTCTCATTACCAGATGCACCTTAGATACATGAAAACCAACAGGTTCTTGGTTTTCAGGGATAACCTTGACTGTGTCAGACTGAAGATTTAGTCCTGTCATGGAACAAAGTAGGGATTCACATTTGCTTAATGTGGGATGTGGATATTTGTAAGGTGTACTGTCTCTTAAGATGTACTTCAGGGTTTTTAAGAACTCATTTTACATAAGCTTATCCTTTTAACTAGCACAAACAAATTGTTCTTTATGTTTTTCCACTTCCAGGTACACTGTTTTACATAATGGGCATCATCAGGAACATGAGAAGCTTCCCATCCACAATGACCCTGAATCCCAAGAGTCCTGTTTCTAGTCACAGTCCTAGATGAGGAATAGCTCAGCTGAAGGGACAAATTCCTTTAGGATAACCAAAGGATTCATGGACAGCAAGACTTTGTGAACACTTATTCATCTGCATTTTCATGGTGCCTCCTGCCCTGACTTCACATGAATGTCCAGCTGCATGTAGGTAGATTGATGGGGGCATGGGAAGGTACATGAACAGAATGGCTGAGGAGGCTTTCCTGTATCTGCAAGGACAGCTGGGCTACATGACTGTCTCAGAGCCTTTCTTCAGGAGTGAGTTGATATCCACCAATGTAAGGAAACAACAAAGATACAAACCACCCAGTGCATGGACATGGACTTCTGTTATTCCTTTCCAGCTGCCATCTATGCACAAGCCATTTCTGTTCTGTGATATGACCTAAAAGATTGCAAGTTCTGGGTAAAGCCCTAACATAATGCGAGACTAAATGCCCGCTTTATCTGTGCAAGATCCTGCCCAGCGGTGACTGGATACTGTCAGGAGAGAAACAACACTGTTTTCTTCAGCAAAGTAAGAGGAAATGTTTGCCCTTTGATTACAGTTACTGGTAAAAGGTCAGCATGAGCTGCTGATTCACCCTACCCTTCAGAGCTTTCTTTGTAAATGCTTTACTGTTTCCTGGCCAAGTTCTTTGGTAGAAGACTCATTGGGCATATGTAGTGCCTGACAAGCTGGAGTGGGACCTACAGGACATTTCACTGCTAACAGAAGGCCCTGCAAGCACTATCTCAATCGAGCCCAGCTGCTAAAAGACAGCAGCCATCCTCTGCTATCCAGAGGCCAATGGAGGGGATGTGGCCCTCAAAGCCAGTGCTGCCCTCATCTGGGCAGACTTTGGGCATTCTTACCAAGAAGAAAGGGTGGCCAAGAGGCAGTCAGTCTGTAATAGATCACCAAGTGCCATCTTGAAAGTTACACCATCTATAAAGCTACATTAGGAAGACAGACTTCTATTTACGTTTTCCATCTTTATTTTTCTATTTGTTTCTGTTCTCTTCCAGTTGAAGCGAGAAGTTCCAAGACTTTCAAATATCCTTGTATGCACACCTCTGTTTGCAAAGATCTCAGTCCTTAGCTGCTTCCTGCATGTAGATGTTGCTATGTTCCTTGTGAGCTGCTTCCACCTTTGCATGGAAAGGGTAGGCAATGCAGTAGACTTTGCAACTTTGGGAAGACGATTTTCATGCAGTGGGAAGTATGCAGGATGAAGACCACAAGCCTCTTTTTAGATGAAGACCTAACCCAGAGATGCCACCCTGGGCCTAGAAAATAAAACCATACTTTGTTACATTGTGCAATCATGTACAGATATTTTTAATGTAAAAAGAAATGGTGACATTATTTATTATTTTTTATCAGGAATGTGGTTCTTTTTTCATTAAAAGCTTCTAGACCAGGGAGCTTAACATTATATGTATTATTATTTAGTAATATTTCTGTTGCTATGTGACAGGTATTTACTGTAAAACAAACAAACCCTGCTTTGAACAAAAATGTTGCTCAGTAGGAAACAAAGTTGTGCATGGTAAGAACACCTGGCTTCCTAACCATGGTGTCTGACTTCTTTGAACACTTCTTCCACACAAAAGTTGCTGACAAAGCTTTACATAATTTTCCTTTAGGATTCGAAAGGACACTGGGCAGAAACAGCCCTAATGAGAAGACAGACACTTACCAATGCAGAAAATTGCTAGTGGTTAGAAAGAGAAAAACTACTGGTGTTTGTGGTTGTAGATGCTGATGGGAAGAACATGAGCTGTTTGAAAAGATATGGTGAGATAGTTTGAACCAGTTCCTGGTTCGCCATTAGGAACAGTTTGGCAATGATCTGTTTTACAGGGTTGTGTTTCCAAAAGAACTTGTTATCAGTTCAACTCTATTATTGACACCAAAACAGAGCAGTGGGTGAAAAAAATAGGCCATTATTGAAAGTCTGGAAAAAATCCATCCAGAGCCACTTCATTCCTATGATCTACATCTCTGTGGAACTGCTCCCATGGGGTTTTGTCTGGATTTGGATATGCAGGACTGCAGGAGAGACTGTCTTGGTTTCACCTCAAGTATAGAATTTCCTCAAGAAATCCTGGAAAAGCTTTTTTCTCCATCCCTATTAAAAAGCATCAATATATTGGTGTGAAATTACTCAGTGATATGGAACCCGCAGCGTGGGGATGCTACAGTGATGGTGTTCTTTGTTTCTGCTGTTGTCCCTGAAGTGTTTTCTCTGATATTTTTATGTGCTTTAGTAATATATCTCTTCTTAATTTTAAATTAACTTCTCAACACTGTATTTTACTCATGGGCAATGTTCAGAAGGCTCTATCAATGGGATCAGCAGCTCACTAGCCAAAATCATTGAATCATAGAATCACAAAATGGTTTGGGTTGGAAAGGACCTTAAGATCATCCAGTTACAACCCCCCTGCCATGGGCAGTGACACCTCACACTAAACCATGTCACCAAAGGCTCTGCCCAACCTGGCCTTGAACACTGCCAGGGATGGAGCATTCACAACTTCCCTGGGCAACCCATCCCAGTGCCTCACCACCCTTACAGTAAAGAACTTCTTATATCCAATCTGAGCTCTGATAATCTAATCATCAAAAGCTCTGAGAGAAGAAAAGGCTCCAATTCTAAACACCATATTTGAATGAAATACCAAACACAAAAGGTTCATGTTCTGCATCATCTCTGGCTAATTGCTCACTGGACTCAGTAAACCTGTCATGAATGACCTGGCGCCTCCTGCTGAATAAATCAATAATCCCAGCAACTCTTCTGTGAACCCAGGAAATGATGAGGTCCATCATCATCTAGTGGAAAGTGTCCGTGTCCGTGGCAGGGAGATGCAACTAGATGATCTTTAAGGTCCCTTCCAACCCAAAGTATTCTATGATTCTGTGATCAACAATGTTAGAATTTCTATGGAAAAGAAGCTGTCCAATGGAAAGGACCCATACTCCATTTCCATTGCTAAAGGTAGCTGCTCCTGTAGCCTCTGGGTTCACCTTCTCATTGACCATTTTGGCTAGTGGTGTCAGAGTCTTTGCCTGTGCTGAATGATGTGTAATGCATTGGCTGTTTCTAAAAATAAAAAATCCTCTATGTACATTGCAGTAAATTCCAGCTCATGCTCATTTCTTTTACTCTTTTCACTCAAAATAGAAGATGCTACCAAGTAAGACTTCCCACCTGCCTCACAATATACTCAAACAGCTGTAACAGCAAGGGAGAATCTGGCACCATCGCTCTGAAAATGCTGATGAGCTCTTGAGTCATTACACAAGTTCCTAATATTTATCTACCAGAACAGTCCCGCCTCCTGTTCCAAGTTCTCGTGCATCAGCTCTTCCTCCCCACACTTCTGCTTAGATTGTTACTGAGTCCCTCTTTCTCCCTTAGCTGTGCTGTGTCCACCTCATCTCTTATTTCTCCACTGAGAGATGTCACTGCTATGGGATCATATTCAAGAGAGGTACTTGCAAATGGGGAATAGGATGTAATTCTGTGTGGCTCTGTTTCCCCTAGTTTCCCAGTGAATTTGACAGAAAAAAGATGCTGCCTTTCCATCTCTTTCCTGCCATCTCTCACAGATTTGCTCTAATAACTGTCTATTTATTTCTTCACAGTACACTAGTACTCATCAGCACATTATCACACCATCACATTTATGGGCTGGTAACACTTGATATTTTTTTGAATGCAGTAAGCCTCAGAAGTGTTAGCATGATGCCTGCTGTAGCTGTTTTCTTGGATTACAACTGATTACACTTTTCCTCGCCAGAGGTAATGTGCTAGCAGTTCAGCCAGCTAATAAGAAATTGGCTGTCTGGGCTTTTGCTAAACTGTCTTCAGGAGGCCGGTCTGTCAGCACAGTTGTATTTCCATATTTCTGTATTTTCCTAGGCTCCAGAAGCATTTCAGAGATCTTGCATGACATTTGATAGCAGGATGTGTGCCCAGATAAGCAAACCCAAAGATGCATTGAGGTTACTTGTGCTGGAATAGGGAAGGAGAGCAACAAGCTGACTGCTTCCGGAGGCAATTTAAAACCCAGCCTAACGCTAAACCCATGGGCTGTCTGACTTCAAGGGGGCCCTAGACAGTGTCAGGGTGCACAACACCATGAAGTGAGCCATCCTTTCTACTAAGCAGCTTTTCATCTTTCTCATACCCAGTTTACTCAGATAGATAGAAACTAAGCCACAGCCATGCTGCAAAGTAAAATTCAGAGACATAATAAGAATGTCACCAATGGAAGCTGTGTTCGAAAAACAGAAGCTCCAACAAAGAGTGCAGAAGAGACCATACACTTTAATTAGCTGATGATCAAGACTGTCTGGAGGGATGTGAAACAATAACTGGATGATACACGCTCTGTAAATGTCAGTCCTTGAGGCAGTCAGCAGCTGTGTTGCTTAGTGAGATGTATGAAGATATGGCTGCAGCCCAACTGTACTAGCAGGTCATGCTCATATAAACACCATGCAGACAGATGAACCCTTATGGGGAAGTGTCCTTTTGACATTATTCTTCACAGCTCTTTCAACACTGAATACATTTTCAGTTTTTAGTCTTGGAGAGGGCAATGAAAAGAGAAGAAATTGTATCTCAGCAAAACATTTAGAAAAATGCTTCCAAAAACTCTCAAAAGCCTTCCCGTTTAATTCAGAAATGTAGTATGTGACCTGCTCCTATTGCAGGATCCAATGCCCGTCCAAACACAGTAAGAAATGGAAATATTTACTACTATGGCTTAAAAACAAAGGCAACAGCTTCCATTTGCATTACACCAAGGTATGTTGCCTTTGTGCCTACACTCCAGTCGCAGTGTATTAGCATTGCTCAGAAGGGACTCACAGTGGAAACTGAGGGACAGTGTTGCCGCTGAGGAGTATTTGTAGAGATGTGTGAGAAGCCCTTACTTGCTTCTCACTCACATAGTGCCTGGCCCCAATCTACATTTTCCACATTCAGCTTATTTGAAGGCTAAAATCACCCCACAGTCTCAATATAGAAGTGTATACTTCAAAGAGAGGTCATGCACATAGTATGCATGTGTAGAGGACTTGAGCAGAAAACCCAAACTGGGCACACTGAAATCCTCTTTCTCTATGCTCTGTTCTCTGCACATTTCCAGTCACAAGCAGATAGCTGTGCACATACAACCACCATTTGCTTACAGAGATACTGTCATATTAATAAGCTCAATTCATTACCGGTTATGATTTACTTACAATTATAGGAGCTCACACTTTGGCCTAGAATATCTACTGAAGGAGTCACAGGTTCGAGAGTCACTGTGCTGATGGTTGAACTTGCAGAATGAGTGCAATCACAATGCAAAATGGACTCACATGAGCAGTAAAAACCATTCTTGGGGTCATCTTGATTCTGAGCAGTACGAATCCCTCGCTCCAGAGAGTCTCTTTTTCCAAACTCTGGTCCTCCACGAGTCTCTGTTACAAGAAAGGACACTTCAGGGAGAATGTACATTGGAAGTGTGTTAGGTAACCACTGAGAACTTGAACGTGAGTCAGAGCTGGGAGGGCTAAATGATACTCACCTTGTCTTTGACTTCAGCACACTTTACAATGGCTTTTATTTTACCATGCCTTCTCCTACTGTCCCCTAAACGGGATCGAGAACTCTGTGAATAACCAGTAGCAGTGTATTAGTTGTACTTAAATGCTTTTGCGCATCTCAAAATAACTCTCAATGTAGATATTACTAAGAAATACCTTTGACCTAAAGATTGTGGCTCTTAGGATGAAATACATAAAAAAATGGCTCCGCCCGCAAAGACGAGGAAGACTCAAAAGGTATTTAAGGTATTTATTGGCATCGGCCTGACTGGGTAGTGTGCAACAGAATTAATCACCTGGGTCCAAATTGTGTCCATTCAATTCCTAGCACAGATGAAAAATACATAACAAAGCCAGTAAAATGATGGTTTCTTGGAGCAGGCAGCCCACGTATGGCAGACTCTGAGTCATTCTGAAGAGTTTTCCTCACCCATCTTTGTAAATGCTAAAGCCAAGGAGAGCATTTTCATTCTGTAACTGTCAACTGTAAATCCTTCGCTAGTTTAGGATTCAATCTTTTTCTCTGCATCAGATTTTCTGAGGCATCTCTAAGTACTATCACGCCAAAAGGCAATGAATCTGTTGGATTTTTTCTACTAATATGAACTCAATAAGAATATACAAAAGCTTTGCTTTCTTTCCATTTTTATATAGCTTAAATCTCTTAGAATTCAAAACAATCATATTCATTCAGCATCTTATAGACTTACCTTATAACAGGAACTTTCTCACCTAATTATAAAACCAGATACAATTAAATTAGAATTTACCCAATATTGGAGTTCCACTACTTGCTAAACTGAGCTGAAATTGCCTTTGCTATTAGGAAATCCAGATTTCCTGTGAAGCATATGCTTATTAGTTAAATGATTTCAAAGATTTGGCGGAAGAGCTTAACATTGTTTTAGTGTACGTTATTTGACAATTTACAGAATTCTGTCTTTTAAAATGATTTGCATTGATCTTCTGAAGTTCTTTTAATCAATCATTAAAAAACCCCAAAGAAACCCTAAGTATCTTTCCTGGATGTCCTGGGTTCAGCAGTAGCAGTCATCTTTTCTCCTTCTCAGTAGCTGGTGCAGTGCTGTGGCCTTGACTTTCAGCCTGGGAACAGTGCTGATAACACCGATGTTTTTAGCTGTTGCTCGGTAATGTTAACCCTGACCAAGGACTTTGTGATTCTCATGCTCTGCCAGGGAGGAGGGGAAGCCGGGAGGAAGCAGAGACAGGACACCTGACCCAAACTGACCAGAGTTATTCCATACCACAGCACGTCATGCCCACTATATAAACGGGGGGGGGAGTTACCCAGAAGACCCAGACCACTGCTTGGGTCAGGCTGGGTAATGGTAGGCAGGTGGTGAGCGGTTGTATTCTCTCCCCTTGTTATTTCCCTTATCAGTATTATTGGTGGTGGTAATAGCAGTTTTGCATTATACCTTAGTATAGTAAGGGGGAAATAAAGGGGGTAATAAGCAAGAGGCTGTGTGGTTCTGAGTTACCGGCTGGGCTTAAACCACAACACTGGACTGCAACAGAACAGGAATGCAGTGCTAGCTGATGCTCCTTACACAACAGCTATAGTGCCAAGGTCTGTTTCTCTAAGAGATATTGTGAAAGGGGCTGCTTAGTCCTCCGGGACAAGAGGAAAATGTATTTCCTTGCTGAGTAAGTATCACACTACTTCCTTGAAGCTTTCTTCCAAGTCAAGATTAAGGAGGCCCCAAATGAGGACCTCCAGCTGACATGAGGGGTACTTCTGTCAGGCAATGATCCAGAATATCAGAACTAAATCACTTTCCAGCAGCCTCAGTAATGAATCTGTTTTCATATTCCTGACAGCTGAAACCCACCCACCAGACACAGCTCTTGACATAATAAGTATCTGAAAGGGCTGTCAAACCATAACAACAGTCATCTTTTTATCACTAATCTCTAAATCCAACCCTATTCAAGGGCATCCCTCTATCTGCGAAAAACAGAAAACACAAAGAAGAGTCTAGAGCGTTATTGCAACAATTACTGCCAGTGATGGAACAACGGATATTAATCCAGAGATTACTTTAAAAACTACATAGATTAACACAGATATGTTTATTCCACACCAGTCTCCATGACTGTGCCCCACTATGACATTTGATCATTACTGTCTTTGAAAGAGTTCACTTGCTACTACCTTTACAGTCCTCAGTGGCAGTCCCAAGATCATTATTGGTAATCATCTTCACGCAGATATTCAAGCTGTGAACATCTGCGCTCCTCTTATATAAACTTAGAGCAGCCAAGAGAGGCGAGTTTTCTACCCCTGAGAGCCTACATCGAGCTCTGCATCCCCAGCTTGGCTCCCTGTGGACAGTCTCACCCAAGAGTACAACTCGTTTCCCATTTCAAACTGCCAGATTTTCTACCCTTTGCTAGACCAAGCATGTTTAAACCAAATGCCTCCACTTGCTTGCTCCCCTCCTTGCTCAACTGACAGCTTGGAAAGAGGAGTGCAGCAAAGCCAGAGTCTAACTTTAGTATAAAATCTGATTTTTGTACCTTTTTGCCCCTGGAGAAGAAACAGATTGAGACATAGATGAGGAGATTAATCTATATCAGGAAATACTCTTGAGCAGAAATCCACCTTTGCAGACATACCAATGGAAGTAGAAGTTTTTCCCTGCAAACAGAAAGCTGGTGATTTTGCTCTATAACAAGTCTGCAATGGAGAACACTTATCTCAACACTTTATGACTGTTAATGAACTAATGGAAACTCTTCAGATTTGGCTGTCCTGTTATCACATGCAGTGCACACAGATATCTACAAATGCCCTGTCTTCCCCCAGAGAAAGGATTAAGTTTGAATTGCTTGAACTAGTAACTCAGAGCAGAAATCATGGGCACGGCAGGAGTCTGTAGCTGCTTCTAACACATTGAAGAGCTTAGAAACTAGTGGTGGTAAAATTCTTACCTCTATCAACTCCTTATAGCTTTTCCTCAAATAAAAACCTTCAAAATCCTTTTCTTTCCAAAACCCATACAGTGATTTTGTCTTTCTCCAAAATCAGAGAAAAAAAGCAAGAACCAGCATACTGCCCATCTTTGAGACAAGATGTGCTCCTCTCTCCACAGCGCTCACATCTTGAGCATACTTTCTGCTTTATCTATTTACCTTATGCACTTTCTATTTAGATGACATTTCTCAGGCACTTGAGGTACTCACAGCCATGGTTACATCTTTCCAGATGAACTGTTACCAACTCCTACTTGCTGTGGGGAAAGGAAATCACAAAGCAGCTCAAGCACTTGCCTGCAGTGGCACAAGTCATCTCAGACTCACTTTCCAACGTGTCAGTACCTGCCTCTGGCCAGCTGAATAGGCCCTGGAAGTGCTTCTTTCTCTTCACTGACTGTAAGAGGAGACCTCTGTGACTACTGCAACTGCACTATGGGCATATGAATCTAACAAAGGTATAACCCACCAAGGAAGTGTATTGTTGGCAAGGACTGTTAAATCAGAGCTAACCTAGGGAAGATAATCCTTCTTTCCTGTTCGATTCTTTCCCTGAAGCCACATGCATGGAAAGCACATGAGGAAGCAGAGGACAGAAGTTACATAATCATAACAGAATTTTGTTTGTCATTTTCCTTACCTATCCGATTCAGTGCTTGCAAAGCTGCCTTTGAACTCCAGCAAACAGCTTTCTTTGATATCCAGATGCAAATTATTTTGATAAATGGGCTGTAAATGGATTTCATAGTTCATTCCAAAGCTGACACACAGTAAAGCTAACAGCCCCAGCCAGAGTGTCCTCTGTTGTGGAAAGACGAACAGAGCAGCATCACTCAGCCATCTTATCTGCAGTGACAGCAGCCTGCTTCCCCTGCCAGGAACCTAGAGAGAGGTGTCAGACTGGACTTCAGCGTGAAGAGGAAAGCCTGTCACATTCAGACGGAAGGCATCTGGACTGCTTCCTGAGGGAAGTTTAACAACTAGGCAATCCTCCAGGGCTTGAAACAGCAATTGAGTAACAGACTGACCAAAAAGGAAACAAAATGGAGAGGTGGGGAGAAGCTCAGACATAAAAGATCATATCCCTTTACAACCTGGAAGCTGCAAACCAGAATTGCTAGAGCTTGGTATCTCTCCATCTACTTCTATAAATGTGGTGATAGTTTTCCAAATGGTATATAGGGTCTTTTGGAGATATATGTAGGAAATGAAATAGACATAAGGTATCACCTTTTCTAGGGGCTGCAAATTTTTTTAGAAGAGATTGTTAACCGTGGCATTGCACAATACATACTACTTTTACAAGCCTAAATATACTCTGTTGTACCTTTTTTGACCTCCGGGAATCAAGCCGCCAACAAAAGGAACGGAAGTGATTGATATCTGCTTAGTTTATCTAGAGCTCCGATAGAAGGGTATTTATTTATTTGTATCAGCTGTTCTTTGCTCAAGAAGAGGTCAAGCCTGTGTCACCAGGACTCACATCTCGCACAAGGAGTGAAAAGTGTGCCTGAAAAGAAAGTTCCATTTAAATTAAAACAAGAGAACGATTCTTGACCCCAAACGCCTTCACTCTAAGCCTTATTTTCTCCTAAGTAGTCAAAACTTTGCTGCCAGAACTCGCTAAACCCAATGGAACGTTGCGGGAGCCCCCGGGGCACAGAGCCAGTGCTGCCGGGCCGCTCTGCGGAGCTGCAGCCCAGGCGGGCAGTGCCCCCTGCCGGCCGCCGGGACCCGCGCAAGAGCCCCGCCGCCCCGAGCAGCCCCCGGCCAGCCACCGGCACCCAGGCGCTGCCAGAGCGAGTCCAGCAGCGGCGCGGTTATAGACACCGGTCTGGCCGTTTCAGCGGGATGAGGCTGGCAAACGGTCTCAACAATCCAATGTGGAGAGCTCAAACATGAACACCGGTTTGGTTCCGAGTCCTGCAAAGGAGATGTAACCCTCATGGGAAAAGATTCAGCGTAATGAGGAAATCTCAGACCGCCTAGCCCATGAGCAAAGGGGGTGTGGGTCAAGTTTGTGCTTCTTACCGGGTTTCAGCTCCCCTGCTCTCACAGAGCTGCTGGTGCAGTCATTCCGCTTCGGCTGATGATAGAATCAAAAACTTGCAGAAGCAAACACAACTGCTGCACACCCCACCAGCAAACCCGTCTGCTGCAGAGCTACCTTTACTGTGAACACACACCCCCCAGCGCAGACTCAAGGATCCACAGAAGAAGAGATCAGACACCAAAATGACAGCTGTAACATTTTGTCCTTCAGGAAACAAACCATAGCATCTCCAGCCCTCACAGCCAGGAGCTGGCAGTGTCCTGCATGCATGGCTCAGACCACTACTGAAACCACAGACTGGCACACAGATTCCAGTTTGTACAGCAGCTCCTGCTGACACAAACTATACCTGTTCATACATGAGAATAATAACTATTTATTCATTTAACTAAAAAAGGTTGAGCAGGAAAGTAATTATTTTCATCTGTTTTACTCCTTCCTCAATTTCGGATACTGGACTTGGTGAAGAGAGCAGCTCCCCTAGCCAGACCACAGATAAAATCACTGTCACTCAGAGCTCTCATGAGATGAACACAGTGAATTTAGTCTCTACATTACCACTATATGTAAAATGGGTGTAATGTTTAAGAAGTTAAAACTATTGATTCAGTTGCTTACAGAAAGAAATATTGAATATAAATAAGTACGTTATTTGTATAAATACTTCTCCAAAAGGCTAAAGTTAGAGATGCCAGATGGAGATCTGGTGCAACACGCTAGAAATGCAGTAACATTTTCCTGTACATGCTGTGTTAAACAGTAAACACGACTGAATCAATGAGTCAGATTACTTGAAACACTTCTAAAAAGGGTCACAGCTATGTTTTGTCTGAATATTACTGAATATATTATCTGTGGTTAAATATGTTACAACTAAACCATTAACTTTGATCCTGCATTAAAGCAAATTTCTCAGTATTCACATCATTATCTGGTATTTAGCACCCCACCTCCAGTTAGAGAGAGCACAGGCAAGAGATACGCTAGTGTAGCAAATATCTTGCTGCTTCCATTAAGTATGATTCTTTTCCTTTAATATATTTCCATTTCCACATTACCTCAGAGATTTTCTACAGAAGGACCTAGGCGGTATTGAACAGTTTTGCCTCTTCAATTCAACAGAGAGAAGCATCATAGAAATCCCCAGTAGTCATATTTATACCAAAGTTCAAAACCTAAAATCCGTAACAACTATGTGTAAAATCATATCGTGGTATAAACTAATCTGCTCTGTGGGTTTCATCACAGTAAGTTAGCAAACTGTCACTTGTTAGGCTGCTAACGCAGCAACTTTAAGAAAACATGAATGCTGCCACAGCTGATGGTAGGGCACGTGAGAAGGTCCATTTCTGCAGGCACAGCTGTTGTATGCACACAGTGTTTTACAGCATGGCAAATTTGCCTTTAAGAGCTCTCCCACCCTCACATGGCACATTACTAATAGCACACAAGCCACCCAGTTTAATACTAACTATATGTGCATTTTTATACCTGTATACTGGACTTGCAGCAAATTCTGGTCATATACAGAAACCATCCACAGATGCTCTGGGAACCAGAGGCATTTCCTATACACAATAAAAACAAGTAGTCAGGGGCAAAAAGCAGCAGCTATTTACTGACTGTATGGGAAAAATCTGCATTCATGAGTGTGCATGAATCAGCTCAAAAGTTCACTGGTTTTGAGTCAGATGGCTCCTGTACTGACACAGCTATAACTAAGCAATAACATGTTCCTTTTCCTGCCTATCTTAAGGGAAAGCAGGGCTTTCAGCCAGTTAGTGTGTGCAGATTTATGTTAAAGAGAGTGGAAGCAACAATTATCAACTTATTTTTCACATTACAGCATCAAATACATTATCAAAACAAAACCTAACGGCACAAAATGCTCTAGGAACATATCTTCTGTTCCCAAGGTACTAAAAGCTTTTTCTTTCCCCAAAAATGTTTTTAATGAGCTCTAGAAATTACCACAGATCAACTTCACTCTTTTTTTTCTGGTTTTGGCTTTCTTTGCAACAGCTGTAGAGTAATTCTTTCCCTTTGAAAAATGCACACCAGACACAAAGATTATGCTCAACAGGTTTACTCAGACTGAACTCTTAAATGCTCAAGAAAAAGGCACAGATTAAAAGAGACTCTGATGATTCTTTTGAACACAGCAAATGGGATTGTGTTTGTAAGAAAACAAAAAATACTCTTATGAATTGTATGGGCTGAAAAATTCAAATATTCTTCCCTGTTTCTAATTATTGGCCTTCATTAAAATGAAATTTAAATTAAATTGTATAAACATATGAAATAAAGTCTTGGTATTAGGAAGTTTTTCTTTTGTTTTCTCTATGTACAAATCTTAGTATACAATTTTTACTTTTCATTATACATTTACTACATACTCTTTTCCAAACTGTGTGAGAGCAACTGCAAAATATGTGTTTCATGAAAATGCTTTGCATTTGGAAGGAATCCACCTGCTTTCTTGGCCAGCAGAGCCAATCAGAATTTTGAGAGATGATGACAGGGTAAGGACAGTATCCACTCAAATGTAATCATCCTCTACTGGTTCACCATTGACATCACAGTAATGGATGAAGATGGCCACCACACGCTGGAATACACCTTTTTTCATCTGGCGCAGCTCTGAGATCTCTTCTCCTATTGTTTCCATGCAGATGTCTGCAGACAGCTGCCCTTTCCTTCGGGGCGCATAAATTGTAGCTGTGGAAGGCACATAAGAACAAGAACTAGAATCTTTCCTGTAACAAAATTTATAAGCGAGTCTGTTTTGCATTAAATGAGGTGAGTCTTAGAAAACAAAGCAAAGAGAAAAATCTTCCATTGAGCAACTCCACTTAAGGAATATTATTCAAGCAGAAAGAATTCTGCATTCCCCTTATTTAAACTTTTTGATAGCTCCAATACTGATCTAATATACACAAAGTCCATATGTCTGCGAGTGAAGGAAACCCCAACAGGTAACAAAGCCTTCCCCCCTCAAATAGGTCTGATGTACTTTCATGTTTTCAGTGATCACTTCAATGTTTTATAAACAAGAGAAATTAAGATAAAGCAAGAGTCTTTTTTTTCTTTATGGCTTTAGCATCATATTTAATCTATTTATTCTTTTAAATCAAACACAGATATATTTATTATAGCACAGACTACATACTGAGTCTATGAATCAGTTTCAAGTAAGTCTATGTTTCAGATAAGTTTCAAATTAAGTCTATGAATGAGTTCCAAATTAAATAAAAACAAGACAAAGAAACAAAAAACACAAACAAAAGATCAGAGAAACGTATAGCCAAAAAAGACTTCTTCCTCATTCTCTTGAGCTTCATTCCCTTGAGCTGGAGCTAAAAACAGGAGCCAAAACTATGTCAATTAAAAATGCCTCAAATGAAGGAGTTTCCAAGATTTTCCTAATTAAAATAGTGGAAGAACATATTTTTCCCTGCTACCAAGCAAGGTTCTTCATTGAGTCTTAGGAACTGCCCACTATAATATAATAAGACAAGCTCCAAAATAGAAAGAGGTGTATCTATCCTAAACCCACATAATTTCTGTTTCCAGAGTTCCTTCCTCATTTCTCACAAGTTTCTGAATCTCAGTTCTCTTTGCTGGACTCTCTTCAGCCCATCGTAACAACCTTTCCCAAAGCAAAGCCAGAGGCTGTAGTCCAGCTAACCTTTCATGCCAGAAAAGTCCACAGAACATGAATTCCTGCGACCACATCACATTAGCCTTGTTTGTTTTAGATGCATGCATTCTTCTGGATTTGACAAACCCATCACATTTTTAGGCTAAGCACTAGATAGTTCATATGAATTAGAAAACTGAAAAACAAAGGAATGCATTAGGACCAAGCAACAACTTAAAGTTCTTTGAACACATCCAAAAAAAGATTACTCACTTCTCTCATCATCCTCAAAGTCATATCTAGCATAGCTGTTTGGCTCTGCTGTTCTCAGTGATCTTAACCATGGGAAGTCAGTAATCATGGAGTAAGGGGCACCATCCACAATGCCTAGAAGACAGGATGAGGATATGAAGAGGACAATGTCACTCCTGCAGCATCAGTGCTCTTCATAAAGTAAACTTCACTGATTTTCATAAATTGGTGACTGTAATGCAGAAAAAGCACCTCCTCACTTCAATTCCCCAAAGGTCCTCCACTTTCCTCATAATAGTTATTATTTATGTCTCTTCTAACTTGATGCAAAGTCACTTATCTTAGCAAGAAACTGATCATCAGCTTCCAGGTCTCTATAAACACTCACCTTCTAGAGTGTAAATATCTCGTCCCCAAGGGTACTTAGTGTATTTCTTCAGGTCTTCATCAGTTCGTGTAGCTTCAGGGAAGAACTCATATTTAATAAGCTCTCTGGAGAGGAAGAAGAGATTACAGCCAGCAGTGATAGGAAATGTGAAGGCAGAAGGGAAAGAAACCAAATGAGAAATCCTGTTACACAACCTTTCCTTTAACGAGCCTGAATCTACAAAAACACTCCTCTAAGACCCTTACACAAACTCAGTATGCAATCCCTTCGCTTTTGAGAGTAAGCATAGAGAGTATGTAAGGTTTAGATGAGAATTAAGCTACCTTTTAAGCATATCTTTCTATCTGTAAGGAACAATCCAACACAGCCACAACTAAACAATCATCTTCCCCAGAAACGAACCTTCCTTCTTGGAGTAAATCAGTTCTTCTCTTTTTTTTAATAAAAGAAACTTGTTTTCATGTTTGAAGATAACCCCTCAGCCATCCTGACTAGTTCAATGTTTAACTGCATCACTGCTGGATTGAACCAAATCAGAGAATTCGACAGTATTTTTGTATGGTTAGGTTTATTTAAGATGTACCTAATACAAAACACGGACTGACATTGAAATTCTACATTGCACCATCTAGAATTCAACAACAAACTGGGTTTTTATTTGGCTAACAAAATACAGCCAAGTCTACAGCTGGACTGAAGCTGAAGCTGCTGAATCTGATTCAGCACTGAGTGCCTCTTTTGTGAAGTTACTGAAGGGCAAGTACTCACTGGTTGATATTTGCTATTGTGTCCATCCAACTCCGAATGCGCACCTTATTGCGAACATTAGGTGGGTTACTGAATTCATGAATTATGCAGATGTGGTATGGGTAAGGGCCACTAAATATCTTTTGCTCCAGAGTCAGCGTGTCAACCTGTGAAGGGCAGCAAACAGACTTGTAACCAAGAGAAATAAAAAGATGTGATTTTAAAGTCAAGAGCAGACATCAAACCCCCCAAATTCTGAGGGAACATGTCCAATGAAAAGGAATTTTAACAGCACACACAGCTAAATACATGACTAAGCAGAGTAAAACTTTCTGAGAGCAGCTTTGCCAATGAATGATGGGAAATGTCTATTTTCTGATGCATTTCACAACTCCAGTATGTAAGTAAACTTTTATAAAATTACATAATTTTTGTTCCAGTCCCCAACACAAGAGGGACGTGGACCTGCTCAAGTGAGTCCAGAGGACATCACAGAGATGCTCCAAGGGCTGGAGCACCTCTGCTCTGGAGACAGGCTGAGAGAGCTAGGCTGGCTCAGCTGCAGAAGAGAAGGCTCCGGGGAGATTTTAGAGCAGCTCCAGTGCCTAAATGCGCCAACAAAAAGGCTAGAGAGGGGCTTCTGACAAGGACCTGTATGGACAGGACAAGGGAGGATGGCCTTAAGCTGACTGAGGGGAGATTTTGATTAGACATTAGGAATTTCTTTTCTGTGAGGGTGGTGAGGCTGCCTAGAGAAGCTGTAGCTACCCCATCCCTAGAAGTGTTCAAGTCCAGGTTGGACAGAGCTTTGAGAAACCTGGTCTAGTGGAAGGCGTCCCTGCCTGTGGCAGGGGGTTGGAACCAGATGAGCCTTCAGGTCCCTTCCAACCTAAACCAGTCTAGGATTCTGTAATAATGGTCTAAACTACATTCACTTTCTTAGAATTTGTCTCTGGCATTTCTAAGGGCTAAAGCAAGAGGTTTAGTTTCAAAGAAAAGCTGATTTTATATCAAATCATCCCTCCCTCACTGGTCAGGCAAACCAAGCCAGAAAAATAATTCCTCTGCATGAGGGAAGCAGCATCAGAGTACAATACAGAATGCTCTGGCTGAAGTGATAAAGTAAAAAAAATCCCAGCATTCCAGATCTTAAGTTAAACCCTCTTAATTACTTGTCAAATGACCTCAACAACTCACTAGGCGTCAGTGTTTACATCTCCTACACAGTCTGACGGTGGAAAGGGTGGCTCCCAGTAACACAACTGTCTTTGCAATACTGTTTAGCATCAGAAGAGGATGCAGCTTGCAGCAAAGCAGTATTCAAAACAGTAACTGCTGTTACTAAATCTAACAGGACATAGTTAAAGATTCCAAATGCCTATATCATGCTTCTGCTTATAAATACCTTCAAGCTGACTTAGCACATCTAGGTTCTTATTACTTTCAGTTATTCAGTTTGGAATGAATTCAGTGCAATTTTTTACAGGATCTTCTAATGCAAATGAATATTGGAAAGAGTAGCATTAAGTCTTAACATTCAGTATCATCCAGGCACTGCATTCTGCAATAAAAGCCTTGATAGGCTAAAGTTTTAATAAACAAGTTTCTCAAATTTCTGTTATTGTAACATCTCCATTTCGTGGGTTATTGAAAAACACATGAAGCCAAGAGTGGTAAAAGAATACAGGCAGAACTTCAGGTCTGTTCACGATTAAATGAAAGCTGGCTGTGTACCTGCTGCATTGGACGAAGATAAATGATCCGGTTTCTTTCTGGTGGCATCCTGAGAATCTGATCTAGTACCTGATCCATGTTTAACTTCTTGCACTGGGCATAGTCAAACCGATTGACAACTGGTGCATTTTCTACTTTTAAGTGTTTCAATACGCGGCACCGGGTAGCTATAAATCGACAAACAAAATTATTAAAAGAAATGAACCTTAGGAGCCAACTGGTTTGAAGACAAACAAGTAATGTAACTAACAGTTATTGAAGTAGTTTGGCTAGCTGGCAACTTAAGGATATTGAAGAAACAGATTAGCTGTCCATTTCTTCCACATTATGATTAAACTTTTTATTTGTGAACTTGTAAAAGTCCTTTTAGAAGGCCGTGTCGAATTAAATCTAACAATGACCTTTTTCAGACTTTAGTTCAATTCACAAAGGCCCCTGAAATGGTCTGTGGACTGCCACAATTGAAAACCACAGACTTCAAAATCAGACCAAATAGTATTGTGAAGCCACAGAATGGAAAATCAAGCTATTTCCTTTCTATCACTGCTGCTCATGTAACAAAAGCTCAATTCAAAATTAATGTGTGCTCTGAGAAATACTTTATTCTCAGAAGTTTCTGAGAAGTGTGTTTTTTATTCTGGAATAAAGAAAGAATTTCTTCATTCCCTATGTAGAGATACCTCACTTCAGAAGAAAAAGTATTATTTAATGTAGATGTTGCAGAAAACAATACATGATCCAATGCTGCAATACAGGACTAGTCACACACACACCCTGGCATGTGAATCTAGTACAGCCTAAGTGCCATAACTGAAAACAGGTTTTTATCACGTCAAGGAGGAAAATATCATCATGTCAGCTAAAAAAAAAAAAATAAATAAATCTACAGAAGTAGGAAGAAATGAGATTAAAGACAAGGTATCGAGTTCATTTAATCAACTTCCAATTATTGTATTATCACTCTTCAATAAACATCCCATCCTCCTGTCACATAAATTCATTTGTTGATTTTCAGATGTTAATCTTTAATAAACTTGTTACAACTTACAGGGAAAGAGGCAGCCAAACTGAGAAGCAGTAATATTTGGCATTATAAGCATCAGTCTGACACATAGCAAAGCAACTGATGAATATAAAATAAGCAGTGGACTGACTTCAATTCTTACAGAAACTTCTAATAATGCCAAATGGAGGAGAGATGCATGATATTAATTACATACCATGTATGAACATCATTTTAGGGCAGTCTTTCAGTACCAAATCTGTTATGCCACAATTGGTCAAGGTGATTCCAACAAGGTTTTTGGATTTCAAAGTCAGAACCTGGTGAAAAAGAATAAAATAATAATAAAAAATATCTATGACAGGATGAAAAAAAAAGGAAAACTAAGATACTGCCAGCTACAGAAGGGTATTAACGGGATTCTAATCAAACACAAGAACACCCAACCCACAAACCACCCCACAAAACTGTTCTCTCAAAATCACATATTTGATGAAAAAGCACATATCCCAAAATATCTTTTATTCTAACTACAAAAGCTGTAATGCATCCTAGTAACCAGAAAAGCATTCTGGGGCACATTCACAAAAGCTATCTTGTAGCAGTGAGGTTAAGTTCTTCACTGGACAGAGACAAGAACATAAACACAGGCAGGTTCCTCTACAGCGGAGCTCAGAAGAGAAGTAAAATTTGATGTTCAGAGTTACCCTCTCAAGCAATCTCATGCTCTGCCAGAATATAAGCCTTGGGTATACAGTAAAGCCAGACCTTGCAATTTCTCTTTCCATGACTAATCTTCAGTCCAGAAGAGTTAACTCATGTTACTTATATAATAAGAGAACCTCCAGTCTGCAGAGCAACAACTGAGTTGCTATGTCCAGAGGTAATTACATATCCTGCGGTTCCTTTAACAGCAGTAGCCTGTGCTGTCATTTCAAAAACAAATGCCAGAGAATACATTTTTTCCCCCTGCTCATCAAGAACACTGCAGGAAGGCAGGACTTCTTGCAGCACTATAGCCAGGAGCATCTGACCAAACTTCAAGTTTAAACTTGTACTTTGCTCTTCTTGGGCCAGTCTAAGTATTGCTGCACCTCAGACAAATTTCCTGTATGTGGTTAAGACGAAAGAGAGCAGCAACATCATTTATAACTCATCTGGCTCTATACAGAAGATAAGGTTGCATAATCACATCATTGTTCATTGGCATCCCCAGCTAATAAACCTGTAGCAAGTAAAGAAAAAGACCTTACTTGAACATGATCATCTTCAATAACTGGGTCACTTGTACTTGTGGACTTGTCAGCTGTCCTTTTCCGCTTTGTGGTTTGCCGCGGCTTTGTCTTAGCCACCTCTGGGAACAGAAAAGCAGAAAAATCTTTCCTTTGTATACATTTCAGGACAACAACAGAGGCATTCCACAGCTGAAAATGTCCAATAACGAAATCTGCTTCTTACATAAGGAGCCAAAATACCTGAGTATGCAAAATAACTCTTCCTTGCACAAAAACACACTTTCACGTTTGTTGCTCTGAATCATTCATACTAAATAATTTGGGCACAGGGGGTGGGCTCTTCACAGATGAAAACACAGGAATGCTGAACTTGTAAGCTCAACATCACAGACGGATGTGGAGTCAAGAAAAGATGAACTGTTAGGTTATACTTGTCTCTCTTCAGCAAAGACAATATCCTTGATAAATACGAGAACTGAAATACCTTTAAATTACATTTTAAAGTAATGTTCTAAATATTAGAAATAATCTCGAACTACTTAAAAGCCTGCTCTTTATGACCATCAGTAAGTTCTTCCCAATTTTGCAAAGGATGCCCAGGTATAAAATTCTTTGATGATCCCGAACTGCTTCTTACTCCATTTCATGCACCAATGACATCAAGTTCCACCTTGATTTAAAAGATGAAGCTTTGAAAAAGCAATTATGACAGACGACCAACCTTACTTCCTATAGAGAAAAAAAATGCCCTAGCATTAATTTTCTGTGATTAACATCACAAGAATACATTCTTGATTTTACTAAACCAAGAACATATTTTACTAAAATTAAACTTCTTTTGACTTTTTTGTTAAAATATATGACATGTTCAAAAATCCACAATCAAGATATAAGTGCAAAATATTAGAAACTATATATGAACTACTCCATGCTATACTACCATTAACATTTAAAAAAATACCTCTTTTCCTAAGATCATCATCAAATTCCACCAATACATGCAAACTATTAATTAACATGTGGCATTCACTGAGCCCATGAGCTCCAGAATTCAGGCTATTGCTTTAGGGAATCCACAGGTTAAAAGATATAATACTGAAGTATTATATACTTGTGGCACCCATGAACCATCCCCAGGGATTTTTTTTGACAGTTCCTAGAGTATCTACACATAGTGAAATACTTCCTTAACTTTCCAATTTTGTGTGGAATTGCTCAAGGTGCAGCCTAAGGCAAAGAAATCTTCAAAGAAAGGTTTACCATAATACACTTTTTATAATGTGAAAAGCTTGCTTCCCTACAAAATGCAAACTAAATCAAGCTAAAAAACCCACATTTTTTACAAAAGTGGCTCACATTTTTACTAAAGTAATAATCAAAATGACACACTTCAGTCATCTTTCAGTCAGTCTGGGGTGATGATGCTTTTAAAATTTCACTCTTTTAATATTTGACTTATTCCACTGTTTAATATGAGTAAATAATTTAAGAATCAAAAAAAAAAAAATAGGGCTATCAAACATAGGTTTGTTACAGGAGCCGAAAAGCACAATGCCATTTATGCTAGAATAACACAAAGCACTTATTCAAGGCACATTTTTAGACAATTTATGCAAAAAACATTTCCAACTCTGTAACAAAGTGTTTTCAGGTTATACTGTAATGAGTTTATATACTGTGCTAGTGAAGAAAAGCACTGTAACAGCCACGTAGAAGAAGCCTCACTGCCCTACGTATTAAACACAGTTTTAAAAGATAAAAATGACAAATCAAGTCTCATATTCTGCCTCAAGCATCAGCTAGTATCTGATGCTTTGAAGAGGAAAGTAAGTGCGTAAGACATACACATAATTGTATGGAGCTGGGAAAACAGTTGACTTGTATAGCCTAAATATAGAAAATACTGACAAATTTTTCTCCACGAGCAGAACAGATCTTTTTCCTGACTAATAACTGAAACATGAAAACAGAGTACTTTCAGAAAGATACCCTAATTTAATACTTAGATCTGACTGACTTCACTTCATGTTTTGGCAATGGATGATGATAGAAAGGAAATATTCTTTTGATTTTTGTATGCTAATTACTAGTCAAAAATGGAGCAAGGTAGAAAACAGACATTTTAACAGCAGGATCATTTCCTCAATCTGAGATGCATCTTGCTACAGAACAATATTCTAGGTGATTTAGATTTCACTAACACCTGGAAATATTAAGATAAACTGGAATAATACTAGGACATACTGGGTTTGAATCATTCCATCTTAACAGAGATATGAACTTCCATCAATCTTTTTTTACCTCCAATGCACACAGTTCTCCAGCTAGCACATTTCACTTTTCTGTTTCATTTTACTTGCCAGATATTTTCAGCAAAAAATCCTGGATATAAGAGGAAATTATAAAGTGGGCTACGCCAGACTAAGATGATTATTTTGGAAAGTATGTGTGGAAGAAACAGCAAGTTCTTCTCTCACATCTATTCTTTTCTCCCAACATTTCCGGGTTCATTTCAGCCCTTCAGGATTTTGGTTTTATTTCCTTGTTTTCTTTGGTTTACATGATGTGAAGCATAAACCTATTTAATAAAAGGACAATCTTCAACAAGTTTGATCACAATGCCTTATACACTTGGAAGTAGAAGCCAATGTGCAGCTGCACAAGCTTAGCTCAATTATAATTATGGCCTTCTTCAATGGTTGATAAAGTATCAGCTATAAACTTTTGCCTTTTTGCTAACATCTGAGCATACCTGCTGTCTTCTTCCTTTAAAAGGGAGAATTTTAATGGGGGAGACAGTCTTACATTTCAATGAATAACAGCCTTCACAGGAAGAGAGAAGCTGTCAAAAGAAGTTGCATTTGGTTTCCAAACGAGCAAATCAAACACTGTTTAGCATATATGGATAACACACACACAGATACTTGCATGGGGAAAAAAAGTCACTGGCACTGTGTTATTTTACAGAGATCTGTTACTTTACCTAGCTATGGCAGCGGTCAGTCTTTTCTGTTCCATCAACATTCTGACCCTTTGACAAACCACTTACTTTAAAACTATTAATGAATAAACTTCATGTTAAACTTCAGTACTATCTGTGGCTGATGCAGCTGTTCAATACTGTCTTATGCCAGCACAGCAGTTTACACAGACATTAATACATACATATAGGTCATACCTGACTCCGACACCAGAGGGACATGGGACAGCCTGCTTCTAGCTCTTGTTAGTGGCCTGCGAGGGTACTCTTCTTTATACTCCATCTCACAGCTCCTTTGCTGTGAGCCTGTGCTCTCCCCCTCAGCAGCAGTCTTACATGCACTCCCACTAGTCCTCTCATCACTTGCCTCTCCCAGAGGCCTACAGTTCGGCAGAGTCCTAAGTGCAAAATCTGATCCAGTGCTGTTTTGTCCATTCCTGCAAATTCCACTTGTGGATGGGCATTCCCCATCGCAACACCTTCTAGTCCTCTGTTGTGCATCCCGTGGCTTGTAGCAGGTACACCTGGAACAAACATAGTTCTCCTCAGTCTCTCTGTCGCTGGAATCTTCACTTTTACAGGGTGAGCAGGCACACTGCCTGGATTCATCTCCAGCTGCTGGACTGGTGTCAGCAGAGTGGCTATTAGCTGTCTGTGCAGAGTCAGGGCTAGGAGAAACAGCACTGCAGGAGCTGGATGCTCCCATTGATCCTGTGGCATTACTGCAAACTGGGTAAGAATCTTTGTTTTTGTTCCTTTCAGGCATGTCACTTGCTGCTTTCATGTCTGCTTTAATCTGCTCACTTGTTACTTGACAACCTTTTTCACAGCTGCTTTCCTCAGTATGTAACTGCTTTGTCTGGCCCACTTGGCTGGCACTACATCTCTTCCGCAGTGGTGTCTTGCCTTTACCACTCACTGTAAGAGTTAAGCAAGAGAGAGCAATGAGACAACCTAAACCACAGCTGAAATAAATGCTGAATGCTACTCTGTGATACACTACTTAAAACAGAAGGCAGCTTAAAGGCCAATGACAAATCCTATCACACCATGCTGCTATCTATTCACATGTTATGGGAACTAATAGTATCCCTACACAGTTGCTGGATATCTGTAGTATCTTTTAGCTATTTTTGCAGTCATATGCTAGGGTGTTTGTCAGTAAATGAGATACATGTTTGCCAGAGTGACTATTTTCACAAAGCAGCTAACTGGTTAAAAAGGCCAAAGCACAAAAATATGAAGAACATGCTGCTTATAGGCTTCCATTTTCTTAAATATGAGGACTAAATCTGAGGAATTAAACATAGACAGGCCTAAAGTTTATGCTTTCAATAACAATCCTTAGCTCCCCCTCCTGGGTATGGAAAGTGGTGCCAATAGGTAACAGTAAGTCTCAGTTTACAGATGAATAAAAAACCCATAGTGATGAATAGCGTACAAACACAACTGGAACTTCATGTCTGCCGTCTTAATCCTCTCAGCTAATTACACTAAACCACGCCTGAAAAAGACTTTATTGGCACAACAAATATTTATGCAAATCGTCTCCAATCACAGGTTATTTCAACCCTCAAACCAGAACTGACATCTATGCTATAAGCACAGCACTCTACAGATTTCAAGGTGAAAACTACCAGCCTTGTTGAAATGCACTAATATGACAGGGGGACTGATGTGTAGGGAGACTGCTAGTTACAATAGGAAGATACTTGATACATTACAGCTTTGATATATCCTAGGCTTTCCAAAACTTAAGCCAGATCAGTACATTTCTCAGTCCTACACAATGCAGGATATTTATGTTAACTGCTTAGCTAATTAAATATTCATTAAAGCTTAATAGTATATGTACTTCATCTGTCAACTACTTATAGATCACAATTCAGCCTCCTCCTATCTTGCATATGTACAAAACCACTTCATTTAGAATGCAAACTACAAGAAATAGCATGTCATTTCTGTTGCTGGAAAGGGCGTATGTCATATGGCACTGGACCCAGGACTCAGACTTAATGTCACAGATGTGCAGCTTATAGCAAACACCCAAAAGACAGGAAATGTCTTTTTCTGTATCTCTGTATTGTTGCCATACACTACCATGAAGTCCCAGGCCTCTGAATCTGAATGAGTCATAATAATACATATATTACTATTACTATTAGCAATATATACACACACTGTAATAGTCAGGGCTGTTCAGAAGTGAAGGCTACAGTACTGAACATCAGCTTGAGAATTCTAACTAATCCTCAAAGCTTCCATCAAAGCAAAGTTGATCTTTAAGTCTCCCCTTCAGAACACTCCCCCAGGGCTACCATGGACCAAAAGTCAGCTTGCAACTCTCAAGCATTTGCCCCAGTGGTCACATTTTGTTTCAACAGCAGTGCTTTGACAGATGAATCAGACAACATAGTTGCAAATTTGGCTTCACAGATGGGATAAATTCTGTGCACTTGGAAATCCGAAAGAGAAGCTGCAGGTTACTGCATGCAAATCACTGCACCACCACCATTTTTGTGTTTCTGTATAGCAAGTATGTGATTGGAGCTGAGCTGTGTCCTTACACCTTCGCTCTAGATTTGTAATAGGAAGAAAAGAGTAGGAGGCAAACAAACAAGCATGCCTGTGACAAAGTTAGGAAAAAAAAAAAAAGAAGATGGAAAAATAGAAGCTTAAGAATAAATATTGCTTAACAGTGCCCAGGAACCCATCTGTTCCACACCTGAAGTTTCTCTAGTTTCTACTGGATCTCTGCTTTTCTCTTCTCCATCGGAGTAATTCTGTGCAATGTTGTTAGAGATGCAAGCTCTTGAAGTCCCTACGTTTTCTTCCTCATCCTCACTGTCTGAATCATGGACTGTAATAGGTGCTGCTTTTACAACAGGCTGAATGCCACTTGGTCCTGAAAACAGCAGAAAAATGCCAACAGTTCATGTAAAAATAAGCCAAGCTGGATAAAGGGCTGAAGAACTTTTCAGAAGTGTTTGAAAAAATGACAAAAGATTGATTCAATCTAGCCACCCATTCTGTAGCTCCCTCATTAAAATCCAAAGATAAGAGCAAAACACTGCATTTCAGCATTAAAGTGTTCTAGTTTAGAAGAGTGTCACAATGTAAGACAAACTAGTGGTTTTCTGTAATGTTTCTCTGCTTGAACAGTTTAAAGGCTCTTCCACAATAGCATGAGTAACAGTACAACCGCATGTTACAAGCAGTCCCTGAAACCTCCACCACAAAGGCAGAAATGTTGGTCAGAACATCTGCAATTATTCTTCTAAATCCCACGACGACCAGTGGGAAGAAAACGCATGAAGTATCAAAGCTTCTGTATAAATGTGCTTTTTTAGTTACCTCTCTTGGCTACTAACCAAGTGCATTAGCCCATCACTATGATGTATCTGTCTGTGAATAACACGAGAAATGAACATGAAGTTAAATAACCTTTTCAGGAGTTACTGTGAAAAAGTGAACAGATCCAGCATATGCATGTGTCACTTCATGTTGTTGGCTAATTACTAGAAAATTACATTGTCCAGCAAATAGTGACTATAAAAGGAATCAAGACTTCCTTATGTCATTAATGTGTGTTACTAATGCAAATTAATTAATACTGGAACAAGTTGTTTTGGCTTGGAGGGAAGGAAAAAAAAGGCAAAAAAGACTCCACATGCTGCAGTGAAATAAGTCAGGCCATTAACACCAACACAGGAACATGATGAGCTCATTCAGCCCTTCCGAGTTTTCTATTATACTGGGCACAAAAATAACACTTTGAAGATCAAGATATTTTACTCCATATGTAAAAGAAAACTGGAGAATGTAAAACAGGCTTTAGAACAGAGGAGATTTCTTCACAGCAGTAAGCTGTGTTAGCAGCATTACTGCAAACACACCATACAACCCAGCTGAAGAAAACCATCCAAAACCAGACTTATGCTGAAAAGTTTAACCCTTCTCAAGAAGAGGATTCCAAAAGGTAGTTTTACTCCAAACTCAGAGTTACCTGCTTGCTCTTCATCAATCTCCATAGGAACAACAGCCTGACTGTGAATTGGGAGCTCACTCGGGCCCGGCCCAGCAGCCATCCCTTCTTCCTGTGCCACCTCCTCCATCTCATTCAGTGCTGAAAAGATTAAAGTGAGGTCAAGAAGAGGAAACAGAAGGAACAGAGCTCATAAGCATAGAAGGAATTCAACCAGTACCCACAGAGAGTCACAGAATCAAGAAGTAAGAAACAGCTGCCTTGATTCCTTCAGTGACTCTCTAGGTTGCACAGCCTCTCATAGATTTGTTTTGTACCTCTCCAGCCAAGGCCCCATCCTAACTTTTGGGGTTTACTTTTCCCCAAATTTTCCACTCCTCATCAGAAGTCTTGTTCTACTGCAGTAAGCTGCATAACCTGGGTAACTTCTGACTTTGCTGGGGAAACTTAAAAACATACCATCTGACACTGTGATGTACTCCCAGCTCTGACCAGAGGAGCCTAGAAAACACTCACACTCCCACAGATGAGTATCACATTGAAACTCTACATTGCTAACATTTGCACTGACACATATCATTGAACTGCAATGTGTCCATAACAACTATTAGATACAGTACAAAGACAGCTTTTAAGTCACAGGTATCAGATGTGCAGACAGCCCTCAGAAAAAGGTTAGTTACATACCAGGAACTGAAAATGCCACAAGCTTCCAATGTATATTTGTCTTCTCTAGGACCCTACATAAGTGGCAATGCAAATAAAATCACTTCCTAAAAAGGATCCAGAGATCAGAAATTACCCTCAGCTGCAATCTGCTGCTCCTCCACTTGACCATCTTGTCGCAGCTCATTCTCCTCATTCTGATCATTTGGGTGTTGGTGATTGTTGTGGTGGATGTTTGGATTATTGTTATTCTGGTGGTTGTTGTTGTTGTCATTGTCATTGTTAGAGTTCTGATTGCTGACAAGGGCAGATGAGACACCAATTCCTGTGCCTGCACTTAGGCCCACACGAGCACAACCCTGAAAGCAAACAGCAACTATTAAGACTTGAAAACACAGACACAATATCTCAACAAGATATCCTAATGCCCATAGAAAAAGCATTCTGCCATTAGTATCCAGGACAGCAGAATAATATGCATGTGAAGAACAGGGAAACTGTCCCTAATACTTCCGTATGCTCTACATTGCAGAGGTCTATTTTAAGTTGGGCAACCCAGAAAACTTACACTATGTTAAGCTCCTAATGAAAGGGAACTCCACAAAGCATATAATCTTACTTTACTAAATGGTATTTCATTTGCTATAAAATCATATTACATCAATACAAATAGCAGACTACATAGTCTTCCCAGAACACAGTAGCCTCGAGACAGAATTAATGATCAAAGAAAGCAGGTTTTTATGTGGGCAGTTTTCATTACGTTACAACAGCTGATACAGAGATTTGTGTTACACTGTGGGAGAGGGGACAACACGAAGAAATAAAATTCCTAAGCCCTGGAAGGGACTCCAAAAGAACAGCGCCTCAAATTCACCACTACAAAAATCTTCAAAACCCCTTGCCATTGTAAATAAATCCCAAAGTGTGAAAAAAAATCATAAAAAAAGCAGCAGCAAAATGAAGTAGCAGCAGAGACCTCAACAGAAATACAGAATCAATGCCAGTCTTATTTCCTGGTCACATATTCATTCAAGATCATACCTTGCCACTGCTCCCGTCTGTACAAGCAGCATCATTCTCCCTAACATATCATGACAACAGCAACTGCAAACCAAAGTAATTTATTTACCAAGCTATTTAATTAATGACAATTTTTAACAGAATGCATAACAACTGGAGCTCACCATATTTCCAATGAGCTGGCAACAATAAAAGCAAAACCATTCCCTGACTCACCTTAGGAGGTTCACGGAACATCTGGTCCAGAGAAATAAATTCTAAGCTTGGCAATAACTCAATGAACTGACTAAAAGAATCTAGCTTTATTGCATGGCATCGCACCAGGGTGAGGTCAACTAGTCGGGTCCACCTTGAATGATCTGCAGAAAAGAAGAAATGCATTTCCTGAAGGATTCCTATCTCAGTTTTCACTATACCCTTTTTAGGGTAGACATCTTTTGTATCTCCATTCTGAATGTCACCAGCATCATTATGGTTCCAAACCAAGCATCATCTACTGCACTTACTAAGACACAGAACATGCAGTACTATGAGCAGAATAATCCTGTTTAAGTGTCACAGCAATTCATATAATATCTCCAAAATTTTAAAAGTGTGCAGTACCTGTGATCCAATTATTTGGGTTATGTAGATGTGGGCAGTTGTAAATGACCAGATATTTGATGCAAGAAAAAACTTCATTTACAGCCTTCATACCAATATCTGTAATAATCCCCGGATTTTCAACCACATCTGCCAAGCCATACTTCACTAAGTCTCCATTGGTCATTTTACCTATGGAAAAGATAGTAGCACAGCAGTGAATTTCAGAAACTTGCCTTTTATAGCATGATCTTCTAACTCCCTATTTAGTCCGATTTTGCAAAATGGATCAGGTTATTACTTCAGTTCAATAAAGCTGAGCCTTTCCCCACTTAATTTCAGGAAGAAAAACATATTCTGAAGCTGTAGGAGATCAGCAGACAAAATATGGATACTTTAATGTTCTTTTTAATCACTCATAGAAAATGACTGAAAACACATCCACTTATTTAATCCTTATATTTGTCAAGTAATATATATACATAAAAATATTACATACACTGTAGTAAAAACTCATCTACATATCCTAGATGAAGAGTTTCAAACTGTGGAAATTCCAGTTCAGCCATCTTCAAAGCAGAAAAAACACCGTCTTTGGTCAAGGAAGGCTGGATCCGTACTTCATGCAACCTGAATGCAATTAAGAATTGCTCCTATTAAAAGGCATGCCAAAACACAATTACCATAGAAACCACTGAAGTAGACGCCCTCTCATAATAAAATGAAAACATTCTTTCAATGATGGCAGGATTAAGAGGAGATTTGTTTTATCTTTATGGCATTATTTGTCAGCTACAGAGCAATATTGTGAGAATAGCAGCATTGCGCTTTTCAGGTATCAATCTAAGGCAGCAGATTATGACACAAAGAAATTCTGAAACAGACATAACTCCAGTTATTTTAACCAAGGATATGCTATGTAAAGTTTAAATGTGTATTCTTTTAATTTTTGAAGGTGGTTCTGCTGTTTCATGCTCTTGAACTTCATCACTAAGATACTTATTTTAAAAAAGAAGAAGGGGGAAAAGAAAGATCTAATGGCCCATACCTTCGTGCAGCAGTTATGATGAGGTAGCCAAGATCCACTTCAAGTGCATTCTTGCAAGCTCCCAGAACTATAGTGTGCAAATTCCTAAAACCACCTGACAATGAAAACAACCCAAAACATTCTTTCACTTCAGTCACAGATCAAACCTTAAGCCTTATACATTTCCACCACTGTTATCTTAACAAGTGAATTAACATAATGCATCTTTTTTAGGAAAGCAATAGAAACACCTATGCATCCAACTCCCTTCCCATCCTGCTAGTTTAATTCACCAACACATGCAGCTGGAAGCTCATAAATCAAGAGTTAACTGCAGTTAAAAGACCAAAATGATACTCAATACAGAGATATATTTAGCACCATAACCATAGTTCCAAATTTGATACTTTTAAAATAATGATCAAGAAATGATATGTTACAGACAAAAAAGCTAAGCTTCACATGCCTCCAGTATCTGCTAATATTTTTATTCATTTGTTTGAAGCATGAGGGATAGGAAGTTTCATACCTGATCTCCAGCTATCTTCTACCACGTGCTGGATAAGTCCTCCAAGAAATGGAACACGAACCAGCTCTAAATGCTCCAAATTTCGAGCAGATGCCAGGCCTGTCACTAGAGGAACATACTTCAAAGAATTTGTGGGTCCTACACAGAACAAACCAATGTATCATATTAGAGAATTAAAAAATGTCCACATACATCCATCTAGGTCAGGAGGTCAACAGAACTACACAGCACCAAATAACGTACAGGAAAGGCACACGTTTCTATCCAACACCATGAACATAACTGACTGTTTTCAGAATCTTGCATTCTAGTATTTCCATTTACAGTTGGGTCCTACACACTTTAACAGAATTAGATCTCCTACATGTTAAAACATCCCCTCCATGTGTGAATCCCTCTTACCAGCACAGTTCCTCATGACAAAAGCACGTAAGCTGATACAAAGGAAATCTTTAAAAGGCTGTGGTTTGGTTAGCCTCACCCACTTCAAATAAAGGTGCCTCAGCATTGGGATACAAGGAATCTCAGGGACATTCACCCCTACAAATAAACATAAACAAAACAAACAATTTAAACAAGCTTTAAACTAGGAACTCCAGGATCAATTTCTTTGGATTTACATTATGGCTTTTACAAGGAAGCCTGTGGCTTATGAGAAAAGCTGTAAACATTTGAAACACCTCAGTCTGTCAACACAGCTTTTCTAAATTTTGACCTGTGGATCTGTTATCACGTATATAGCAACTAATACTTTTAAAATGCCATGTGCCAAATTCCCTGTCTTAAAAAAGAATTACAATCTGGCAGAGTTTCAAAGCCACTAAATCCCCCTGTGTTGAAGCCAACTACTTCACCATTACCACACTCACCTACTAAGTGCAAAGTCTGAATTTTAGCTCCTATAGGAATTTTCAGCTTGTTCTCAGGAGGAATTGGAAAAGCACCATTACGATTACGAAACTTCCCTAAAATGTGAACTTGTGGCATGTATGTCCAAATAGCTTCCACCAGCTCTAAATGAGAGGTCTCAACACCCTGGATAAAAGGAAGCAAAGCAAATGCTCTAACACCAGTTCAAGAAAATAACATCCTCTTCCCCATGTAAACTTCTAAATAACACACCATACCTAATGCAGTGTGTTATTTCACTTTGCATTTGCAGCAAGTCTTGTCTTTTTAAAAGCAGAGGAATCAGTTTTATTTCTGCACTTAAGAGCACCTGTGATTCCCACTGGTACAACTGAAAATAGTACTCATTTGCAAATATGGTCACAATTAATTGCTACTCTGCACAGCCTGATCTGAATATAAAGCCCAGGTTTGAACACAGAGCCCTGTAAGCAATGAGTCCCTGCCACACTTCTGCTGTTAACATGCCTCACCTCAACTGCTGAAGGAGGTTCTCTCTCAAGTCTAACCACTCACCAGCAGATTTGGACAGGCCTGCAAAGCCTCTAAAACTCCAGGAATGCTGAAAGCTTCATGGCCACGGACTCTGCGTCTTTCAAGATACCTGGGATGAAGACCATAAAGTTGTTCAATGTCTGGCATCTTCCTCAGCAGCGTTAGGAAACTGGAATCAGTGAAACCTAAGATGACAACAACAGATTTGGCATTTGTGTGACAGCAGACACCTAGCTGTAAAGGGAAAGCCAAATACACTGCTCTCTTTACATGGTAGTATAAATTCTACAATGGTGAAAGATACTCTTCTGCCTGGAGCTTTGCAGGCTTGCTATATGTTTCCTTCATTGGAGTTACATGGCTGCAGGGTTAACTATACTTTCTCCCTTCTCAGATGAAGCACCTCTGCAGATTGTCAGGCTTTTGTCTCTGTTGTCTTTCCTGGTATGCCATTTATCAGCTACATGGCTCAAAAATGCCCAGCTGGATCATCTGTGAGCAGTTCATCATTATTCACCACAGCTCACAGTTCTCAAAGAAACAGCACCATTTCTTAAAGCAAAGCATTTCATTCTACCATAAAACAACACAAACAGGATTTTAAACTAGTAAGTTACCTTATTTACAGCTATCTTAGGTCTAACCACCTACCTGATATCGGCCTTAATAAATCCAACTGTGCAGGTCTGCTGACTCTTAGAATTCACTCATTTCACCTCTCTCCCCCAATGAATCCCCAAAGTGTAAATTAAATCCAACAGAAATCCTAATACTCACATAGTTGACCTAGGTTGCCAAATTTATCTATTGATTTGAAGTTGGCTTGAGGTATCACATCAAAATTTATTTATTCTTACATTGTTAAGTGTTGGCGGATAAGTTGCTTTCTCATTCCATTGTATTTTTTCCTGCCTGCATGCAAACAGCCTCTTCTTGGATTAACCCTTGGATAAACTCCCTTACAATAATCAAACATTCACAGATTGTATTTACAGATTGCTAAAGAAAATCCTTATTTCTGCTACAGCAATATCCAATACATATATACACACAAACACACACACACGCTCAGATGAGTTTTCTAAACCACGTACTCAAGGAGGCCACTCAAATCCCATAAAAGTCAAAAGGAATTAAACAGCTAAGTCCTTTTACTGCTCTTGAAAATTTACCCTGCAGACATCATTATAAATGGCAGCACAGCACAGGCAGTTTTGATCAATACCATTTTAACGCTGTATCCTGAGTGAGTGTATTACTCACCAGTGGGCATGTATTCCCACCAACGGCCCGCACACAGATCCACAACCTTCACTACTCGCAGATAAAGAGTAACTGCTTCCTTCAGCTTACGGGACAGGCATTCCATGCACATGATATCCTGCAAGGGAAGGTACCTTTGGGAGAGGAAAAAACACCCCTCTGATTTATCAAAGATGGATCCTTTTCAATTTTTTTTACAAACTAAAAGAACATCCCAAGCATGACTACACAAATTCATCTATTTCTAATGTAATAATATTAATTCAGACAGAACTGTCAGACTGAACTTTAATAAAGCATGAAATTTTGCTTAGCAGAATTTCAATTTTTGACATTTAATATAAGTATTTGAGGTACAAGTATAATATTAAAATGGAGAGATGCTTTAGTTTTCTACTAAATACCGGTGACCAAACCATTTGCCACAAGAGTTTCTACATGCTTTAATTAAAGGTACTTTAATTTTCTAGTACATACTAGCATGCTCAATTTGCAAACATTTAGAGCTACTGTTTTTAAAGAACCTGTCTGTATGGCATTGTTTTGAATATAATAAGATGAGTGAACACTTTGGAGGACTGTGCTATAGGGAAGACTATATGTTCATTCAAATTCCCTTCTGCACAGTATAAAGCAGATGAAACAATTTCAAATCTTGCACCTCAACTGTGTACTACCTGAGATACATTTCTGCACTGAAATGGATATTTAAGCACTTGTTACCACACACTGGTGAACAGAGTTAAAGAATTTATTTCTTCTTTGTTCTATCATTCATAAAAATTAATTTTCTAAGCATCCAAATTAATTCTGGGACTGAAATAAACATTTATCTTCCATTTTTATCCAGTTTTTATCCACCAGTTCACTCATGGTACATCTGAACTTTCTGACTACTATGTGACACAAGCATCAATACAGGTAAGAACGGTAAAAAGTAGAAAACAATATAATAATAAACAATAAATTGACATCTGACAAGCCACTCACCTAAAGATGTGACAAAGCACTTCATGAGAAAGTTGGTTCATGTAATCTTTTGGCTCATCAGCTTTGGTAGACTCAGAGACTTCCCTGTTCACTGAGCATGGTTTCACATTTTTCCGCCGGGGACCCATATTTGCAATGGTTTCTGATGAAAGGAAATATTCACAATGTTACGTAAATTCAGTGCAACTCAAAGAGAAAAGGACAGAAAGTAAGAGGAGGAAACATCAGTTAAGTTCTGTTTGCTGAAAAAAACCCAACAAAACAGCAAAATGTGCCAATAGACAAGACCCAGGACAGATAAATTAAATAACAAAAAGAAAAATTCTTCCAGCAAGTTAGTTTTCCTAGCACATGAGGTCTCAAACATAAGCTGACAATGATTAGATAAACTAGGGAGTCCTTCTAAGCTAAGGGAAATTGACAAAGAGGAAAACCACTACAGGTTTAATCAAAGATCAATTCTTTAATGTGAATAAAATGTCTTCAGAGACACCATCCTGTGATCAAGACAAATCACAGAAAAGCCATGCAGAGACTACAGAGGTTACCAAGCAAATACCAACAAGACATTCTAGTGAAAAAAAAGCTCAAAGTTTCTGTTTGGCTGAAAAATACATAATTTTCCTTTCATAAAAAATGGGCTTCCACCAACCATTCAAAAAAAAATAAAAATAAAAAATTCCCTATTAAAGATGCTCAAACCAGCTCTTCTTAGAGGTCCAAATACCAAATAAAATACTCAGGTTGCTTAGTTAAACATCAAAGCCCCAGAAAAACTGAAAGACCTTGCCTCAGCAACAATGTGCAGGATATCCTCTCCTCTTTACTGAATTAATGTGCTCATGTCTATGTTGTTCCTGCAGCACACAATAGGCAAAGAAAGACTGAAATAACAATCGTATGTTTCATATAAAAACATATGAATCAATTATAAGAAGTAAGGAAGAAGTAACTCAATAAATACAAACTTAATACTAACACTAAAATAACTAAGTTAACACCTCATGCGCATGAACAGCAAGAGAAATGGCTTCACTGCTGCTTTTTAGCTAAGGAATGCTTTCTAGTAAGTCAGGTAAAGCATCATTAATGCAGTAAACCTGTTTAGCAGGTTGAATACTAAAATTCAGTGGAGAAACAACTTTAAAAAAAGACCAATTTTGGAAAACTTAACAGAGATGCTTCTGTTATGGTATTCACTGTGATGTAAGAATATCACAGTGTTTGCTTCACATTACATGAAAGTGGCAACCGAGAAGAAAAACAAAGTACCTTGTGAAAATGAAAAAGAAAACATATAGAATTTCTATGCTGGCATAAAATTTGAAATATTGGTAGCCTCACTGTGATCTAATTATTGAAAAACATGTGCTTTCACACATTTGCATACGCATTTTAAATTAACAACTGTATGTTGTCATAATTAATTTTATTTTTAAACTGTGATATTAAAAACCTAAATTAGCATCCTCTGCCCATGAATAGCATGAAACATGTCTCTGCTCCTCTGAATAGGCTATCTCCAGCCAAAGCTAAAGACACTGAGCTTTTTGCCCATACACACACTACCCTTCCTACTGGTACATACTGGAAGGGGTCACTACGCTCATAATACTGCATTGTAATGTTGTTCAACCTCAACAGAGCCAAAAATTGACTTCAAGCTACTCATGAGACTGGATTCTGATGAAAACCAGCATTACACAGAGTCACAGTGAATGTCACCTGACTTAATTTGAACAGAGAGCAGGATACCACGTAAAAAATTCTAGATTGGTACAGACACATAATGGAGGACAATACAGCAGCATCTAAAGGACAGCATTAAAACAACTGTGATGGAAGGTAAGAGAAAGAAAGATATTAGACTAACCAGCATACAGAGAAAAAGACTGAAAGAATCCTGTAAGACTTCAATGTAACACGCACAATCTGTCCCTTGAGTTTGGACTGTAGCTTAGTTTGTCTCCTGCCACGAAGTAATAGTGAAAAAGAATGACCTAGTCTCTTATGAGGCAGTAGTTTCTAGAAAACAGATGTTCCTTTTGACATTATTTTCAGCTAACGTCTGCAGCTTTACCATCTCATTCTACATTAGGAAGCTGACCCCATTAAAAACCAGCAACAGTAACGAAAAAAAACCAAAACCCAACATAAAACCCCCACCCTTCAGGTACTTTATAAAGCTGACAAAACAGAGTTTTCCTTTCTCACACTCAATGCGCAAGTCCATGTATGAAACAGCTCAATGGTAAGTAACTACTACACCGACTTTAAAAGGGTTAAAACCTCCCGGGGAGACCCGCAGAAAGGGCCGCTTTAGAGCAAAACGCGGAGAAAACAGCTAGGGACGGCCTGGCAGGCGCCAATTTAAGGGGTGTTTCCTTACAACCTAGAGGAGCAAAAACAACAACAAAAAGAACAAGTTTATTTTTGCTGGATAAGCGATATAAAAGCAGGTTTCCCCACAGCCGCCTTCGCTGCAGCAGCCCAAACGGCGCCGTTCCCTCAGCGGGGAGGGCGGGGGTGAACCACGGGCGGCAGCCACCCCTAACGCGGTGTCTCAGGGCTCCCCTTCTCCCGGCAGCAGCGGGAAGGATAGCAGCTTCCCTCAGGACCTGTCACACCGGAGAACGGCCCCCACCTGCCCCAGGCCGGGCCGCCCCAAGGCCGCCGTGCTGGACACACAGCCCCAGCTGGTGAACGGAGACAGCGGCGCCGCTCCGCCGTACCGGGCCCACCCAGGGCCAGCGGATAAAGGGCGGCAGCCCCCGGCTCACGGGGAGCCGTCAGCCAGCCCCGCCGCCAGCCCGCGGCTCCTTACCTGTGCCCAGCGCCGCCCTGTTATTGTGGCCGCAGGGGCAGGGTTAACCCCGGCAGCCGCTTCCTGCGCATCCACTTCCGCCAGTGCCTCCGCGCTTCCGGTTCCACTTCCGGCGCCGGGCGCGTTGAGGGCAGAGAGGGGCGGGGCTTTGCTCCCGACATATCGAGTGTGGCGTCGCCCTGAGGGCCGCCATGCGGGTGGTGGCTGCAGCCCAGCCGGTGGCAGGGTGGAGGGCTCCCGGTCAGGCCCCCGAGAGCACCAAGTGCCAGCTGAGGTACAGGGCCATAAATTGGGTATTTTGAAAGGAACTGAAGGAACCCTGAGAGATTGGTGAAGAGTTCTGGAACAACAACAGCAACCCTACCTGTGTGGCGCCTGTGAGGTGCGGTGGATTAAAACATTTGGACCCTGAAGTCACTTTGCACAGACAGGGAGAGAAGTGTAACTTATTAAAATTATACCCTAATGCACAGTTCTGTATGAACTGACAGGTGGCAGTGATACATTATCTGCAGAGGCTTTAGCCTGGCCCCAGGAGTCCTGCTAGTTGCCTTTGTCAAAGTGTATTTGCAGCTTTGTGGTTCTATGTTTAGGCCATCTTATATTCAGTGCATTTGGATGGATCCCAGCAGAACTCACAATTTACTAAACATCTTGGAGGCACATTTCATAATTTCATGTAAACACCAAGGAGTTGAGTAACAAAGCCCATTTATTACTGTGCAGACTATTAGTGGTTTACTGTGAAGGCCAACATACAGAGAGTCACAGTTAATGGTCTAACAATCACCCCAGAATAACCCACAACACTGCAGTGAAATATGAAGCAACAAAATCAGTTTTCAGATTGACTTTGCAGAATGAGTCACTGAGAAGTGGGAAAACCCACGTGCAGGATGCATTAAGACCATCTCTTTTGAGAGATCATATGGTAAATGCATGCAGTAGCATTCACATTTAGTCTGATGTTACCCCAGCTGTGAAATGGCTTCAGGAAATGCTCCTGTTTAGCTTTTCCTCTTACATGTTAGAGGTAATTCTCATTACTATAAAAATCAAATAACTGTTCTGTCCAAGTCTTGTTTCTCTTCATCCCTCATCTAACTTCTCACATCATCACTGCTACCTACAGCAAAGACAACAGGAACATATACTGGCTGATATCTTATACAAGCGTCTCACAGCCTGGCACGTTACATTCGTATAAGATAATTTGAGTACAGTGGAGAAAAAGCAGAAGGCAGCAGGAAAGAATGAACCAGTGACAGGAACACATGCAGAACAGAATTTAAGCTGTTTGCTAAAAGAGAGGAAATGCTGCCACTGGTGCTACTGCTGCACATAGAACAGTAATAGCTGTGCAAAGAGGGACAGACCCTCTTTCTGGCAGTCAACGCGGATTTTAAATGAGTCAATTGCAGCATCCAAAAAGTTTAGACCCCAAAATATGGGGAAAAGTAGGCAAGTGAGGCCTCCTCTGAAAAGAAAACAAGAAAAGGAGAACAGTAGTTCATCAATAGCAGGATTCAAGTCTAGTAATTATTGTTCCTGCCTTCCCCACAAAGGCAAGTGGCATGTATTGAGTGGCAATAAGAGGAGACTGCTAAAAAGACACAAGAGAGACAAAATTGAATTAAAAAATTTGGGCAGGGCACTTTGGTTTAACTGTTATTTAGAGTTATGTATAAACAGCCACAGTATATGAATGGTTTAGTGGTTACAAGATAAACAGCAGAAACCAAAACCACCATATTTTTTTCTTAAGAGAAACCCCATTACTTATCACATAGATCAGTTATACATGGGTCTTCAAAAGCAGCTTGCTGATTCTATTTCTTTTTCTCTCCACTGCTACTTATAAGAAAATTTAGAGTTTGAGTCACTTGAGTATATCTAAACTAAAACCCAAAGCAAAACAGTTAGAAACTTGAGATGCTGAACATCCATCAGTAAAAATACCGTTCTGGTCTTGGTCAAATTTGAAATGAAATAGTACACTGCATCACATATAGCATACTACTGAGAAGTTTACAAAGTTAAAAGGTTATTGTTTCTTAAACTAATATCAGAGCATTGCCTTTGCTTCCTTTTATGTAGGGTGTTGGGACATCTTATTTATGGCTGGGGGAAGCTATTTGAACATACACACTACAAGTTTATACTGTAGGGAGGTTTCATAATGTTATTTCTGTAACACAGGTATCATTGAATCAAAAATAAAGGACTTAGGCTTTAAAGAAAAAAAATCAAAACAAAAAATCAAAATCAAACAAAAATCAAAATCAAAACAAAACAAAAAAGTCAAAAGCCTACAACCCACAGCCTCTCAATACTCACCAGTCTCTCAAAGTGATGTTTCTAAGCTTTAACCTTCTGAGACAGCGAATGCTCTCCATACGAGCTGGTGACAAAATTAGGTGCCATCTACATAGGAAGTGGTTAACAGTTTATGTAACACTTTCCTTGCATCTGCACCTATCCCATCAACATATTTGTCAGAAAACACCTTAATGTTTCCTAAACTCCAACAGATCATCATTCCCTTCCAAAGATATTCTTTCTCTCTGTATTTATAAGAAATTGGTGCCAAATGTGTCTCACCTGCATCACTGAATCAATAGTTAGTATTTTTCTCCTCTCTCCACAGTTGATACCTGATAAAAGTGAATCAAAGGTATTCTGACGTACAGGGTTCCTTTTACATGTTAGTAGTATTTTCATCAAGGTTTAAATATCTAGCCTCACATTTTTGTGTCTTCTTCTCTTAGAAATTTCTATTTTAACAAGGTTAAAATTTGAGAGAATAAGTTCACTTGGAGGGGACTCCCTTGTTTTGTCATTCCCCTGTTTGGAAGGGTGTGAGTCCTTCCCTATCAAAATCCCCAAGCCCTCCTGTAAAGCCTCACCGAAGTGTAGTTTGTAGAAGTAAATGCAGCTTTGGTCCTTGCAATGATGGGCTTGCTCACTGAAGGAGTGGAAACTACCCATGATAGTGGGTACATTGGGTACAGTGGCAGATGCAAACCTTTTCTTTTGTTATGCTCTGTGTCAGGTGAAATCACCTTTCAGCTGTGCTCAAAAAGAGCAGAGATGTGCTGGTGGGAGGCCAGTAGCTACAGATGTGCTGCGCTTCTCCCAGGAGGTGGCATCTCAGTGACGTAGATGGGAAAACAGCCTTCCCCATGGCCGTATTCCTCAGCCTTCAGGTGCTGCGTCTGCGAGGTCTGAAGCAGCTTGCCCAAATTGACATAAGGTTCATGTAACAAACTACTCTGCAAAAGGGCTGTTGTTCTTTTTGCGATTGAGGGATCATTAACCTTCGGGGATGAGATACTAGAGCTGTCATGCTTGTGGCTGATGCATTCTGTCTTCCTGTTATCCCTGAGAATATCTAGGCATAACAGGGGGAAAACGTTGTAATTAGTGATCCCTGGGACCACCTTGTGCTGTAATTTTGGCTTGTGCTGGAATGAAGTCCAATTAAGAAAGGAAAGAAAAAAATTTTAATCTTTTCAGTTTTTCAGAATTTTAATGTGTATGTCTGTGTTTGCCTGTGCCTCAGTAGCTTAACACACCTCATGTCCCACAGATAGCAAAATTATTATGGACAGTTAGTTCATGTAACTCATGATGTCTGTAACTTGTATACAAATCTTTGTGTTACTAGAAATTGTCCAAACTGTCAAAGCATTTGTAAAATAGAGGTTGAGAATCTTACTACATGCTTGAGAGTTGTCAAAAGTCACTCAGATGCCTAGTTTAGATTACTATTTAAATTTGATTATGCCTCCTTCTGAGTGATTCCCAAGGAAGACTGTTACTTCCTCAGTTTCCCAATCCTCAAGTAACTGAATCTGAGAACCCAAATGTTGCCAGACTTAAACTTTTAAGATGTCTCCTTCTTGGCACATGAGAGTGCTGAGAACTTCAGTGGTATTTTAGTGGTGGTATTTTTTTTGCCAGTTCGTGCAGCCATGAGTTAGAGAGTCTTATGGAGTAAGACTTTATGATCTTCAGATCAAATAGTTGCAAATGTCTTCTGCATACATTTTCTTAAGCTGTAACACTAAGGAACTGTTTTCTTGGGTTTTGTTGTTTTCTTTTTTTTTTTTTTTTTCCCCCGAAAACTTTGTATTATTAAAAGATTCAGAAACACTGGATAACTGTAGTAACTAGAAACACTCAACAAGCATGAGATAGATAACCTTTGAGCTATTTAGTGTAAAAAGCCTGTGCAGCATCATGCTCTTTTTAGAGCAGAGTTAGAATGCAGCTCTCCAGGCTGAACAGGCACTGATACACTATAAGGAAGCCAGCTAAATGTGAACGACTATATTCCATTATACTTCACCAGTCACCTGATATTATCTTCAATCCAGAGACATGGGATTCTGATCTGATCTAAGGAATGATTTATGCAATAGTGACTGTAGAACACAGCGGGCAATTTTTCATCTTGCCCTGATGCCTTTAAAAATGTAATTGCTGGTGTAGGAGTCATGGAACCTGGATGTTGGTTCTGTCTCACTCATGCATCTCTGACATATAAGAGGCTTTGATTAAAGTGTTTATGTTTCCCCCAACAGGTTGCTCTCCAAATCAATCTCTGAGGTCTTAGGAGTGGGGTCTATCCCTTACATTGAGCACGTAGAGCACCAATGCTCTTCATCTGCTGTACTTATATGGTAGAACAATGACAGTAACAACAGTATCAAAAGATGACAGTAACAACAATATGAGAAAATACACTGTGGGCTTTAAGGATAGGTGAAGTAGCTTTATTATAGCACTGACGTTTTCTTTTTTGACAATCCACCCCATCTGATTTTCAGGCCTGTGTTTCATTGCCTCTTGTCAAAGAAATGAAAAAGAAAATGTCGTAACACCTTACTATGAAAATCCTTCCTTCTCCTCCACATATAAATAGCTACAGCAAAGATACGTGAGCACCTTTTCAGTGCAAAGTTTTGAAAACTTTAATCCTCAATAAATGCAAGGGGATGTCTTTTGTTTTCCCATTCAATGCCAATATCTGTCTAGCTCTGTTTTATTTTGTAGCAAACAGGATCTGAGCATGTTTCATCCCCTCATTCAAGCTATGTACATTTTTCCTTCCCCATATTTCTATGTCATTGCTCCATCACACAAACTTGACAGTCCAGATTGTCTGGCCACTTCAGCATTTTTCTTCAGATGCTATTTACAGTAATTTGCAAATCATGTTCTTTGCTCTGGCATGTGGCAAAAGCTGGTCTGCTTCTCAGCATTATCTGCAGCTATGGGCCAGCATGTGATACTTACAGGAGATGATAAAAAGCACAGGCACTCTGTGTTGGAAATTATTGCTCTCAGCTGCTCTCATCTACTGTTCCATGTCAGAAATAATCAGAAACAAATTAAAGTTCCAGGGATCTGTGGTTGATGCAGGGGTCCATGGTGGACTGTTTTAGTTCTGTAACTTACAGGGATTTGTGGATGTGCATTGACTGCATGGGAAACATAGTATCATAGGTTTGGTCCACAGACACAGTTAAGTATCTCAATATACTAAAGCAGATGGTGTCAATACCCATTTAAGCTGTAACAAGCCAAGCTGGAAGGCAGAAATTACCCCCAGATTGTCTGCTGGATTTTTTGACATCACGATAAACATCAGAGTTTGGCTTTTTTTCTCATTTTTTCAGTCAAGACACATTTACAGCAAAATGACTTGTTCTGAGAATCTTTTTAGGTTGACTGTTCAGAGCCACAAGCCTTTGAGCTATGAGAAACTTACAACATTACCTTGTTCATTTTCATTCCTACTACCTAATTGCTGAGACCTCACTTCCAGATAAACAGAATTATTATAATGGTGGCTTTAGCCTGTGTCCTAGGATAGAGAGAAGAATTTTCTGCCAACATTCTCCATTAATTCCTCTCATTCAATGCTATAAGAATTATGTTCCTTAAGTTTCTCAGTTTGTCTCTTTAACAGGAAACAACTCTAGCTGATGAGCATTAGCATTTCATCCTGGCAGATTTTTCTGCTGCCACTGGTTTAGCTTTAGCTGCAGTAACAGCCTACATCCTCATGCTTCATACATATCCTAATCCGAAAGATAATAGAGCCCCCTGACAAGCCTCTTTCACCAGCCCATGCGCACAGCCCTTAAGTCCTGCTGTTCTTGTGCCAGAGGTCATGAGCACTTGTGGCTCTAGCCAACAATTTCTAATTACCTTAGTACAGATCTACAATTCATCTCTTTATGAGCAATATATCTAATTAATGTTAATATGAGCAGTCTAGCTAAAGAAGAAACTAAAAGTGTGTTGGAAGTACCTGAATAGTCTGGTGACCCAATGGAGGAGTTTTATGGCAGTGCTTTTCTAGTCTGTTGTCTTACCTGAAACACCAAGACATAGCAATGTCGCTAGACTCTTCAAGAGTATTTTTAGAAAATACTTAAATGGTATGTAATGTTCATATATTGGGCCAGAGAAAAATGAAAAGAAAAAACAACAAAACCCTGTAATGTCAGTTTACATCAGTATTTTCCTAATATATGCCACCATTCTAACAGTCTCTGTCATTTATTCACTCAGATTTACAGAGTTGAAAGAGAGTGGGAAGATAACCATATAAACCACAAAAAAAGTGCATGTGACTTTGTTTATGTTAGACTTACAAAGATTTCCAACTACTTTATTTCATAGAGAAGAGAAAACTACGCCATCTGCACCTGACCCTTTATTAGTGTTTCAGGCAGCCTGTAGGATTCTTGAGTACGTGGCTTAGCTGAATAAATGGAGTCTTTTCTACCAAGCAATCATGGGAAAAGAAAGAAGGCAGTATGATCAATATGTGTTTCACTACAGATTTTTTTCAGCTGACAGATGTGTCCTTAGGAACCAGTAAAGATTATATCAGAGAATCATAGAATAGTTATGGTTGGAAAGGACCTTAAGATTATCTAGTTCCACCACTCCTGCCATGGGCAGGGACACCTCGCACTAAACCAGGTCACCCAAGACTCCATCTAACCTGGCCTTGAACACTGCCAGGCATGGAACATTTGTCACTTCTTTGGGCAGCCTGTTCCAGTGCCCCCACCATCCTCACAGTAAAGAACTTCTTCCTTATATCACTCTGGTTTGTGCAGTAAAGTAAGCCTGGAAAGACAACAAGAACATACAGACAAGTGCTGTCCAGCTTCCTGGTTTAAAATCTTCTCTAAGCTTTTTTATCCTGAAGGTTTCCTCTCATTTTTCCTAAGATTTGTAGTATTTGTTATGTTTCACCTTTAGTTGTGTTAATATATTTTACCTTCCACAAAAAACAAGCCTCTTTGACTTGAATTCCTTCTCAGCACTTGATATATTCATCTCCAGTATCATCTACCTGCTGTCTTCCCTTTCTCTTTTAGGGGTCAGTGTGGGGGCTAATGAAGAGGAAGAGATGAACAAAATTCAAAAGATCTTATGGGTTGTTAAACTCTAGTCTATATGTGTTGATCTCTATTTGGTGGATTCCTGGGTCATGTTAAAACATCGTCTGTGGGTTCTGCTTGATAGTCACTCATTTGCCTGTGGTGCTGTCACTGCCACCATCTGAAAATGTTTGAACATGGCAAGTTTCAGGATCCGTGATTTACTGCATCTGTTCTTCACTACTTTAGAAGGAAGGGCTGCTTTCCAAAGCAACCATGAGCACAAATTACTTTTGAAAATGTGTCAGTCTGATGTCTTACTTCAGCAGCTGGGACACTCTCATGAAAAAAATATTTTAAACATATCCATCAGAAAATAGTTCATAGCAACGTAAACTTCCCACAATCAAAAAACATTAATGATGAAGAGACTAATTAAAGAAATATATGTGATAGAAACCTCTTACTGTCTGTTGCAGCTCTCTTGTCCCTGTGAAACAAACATTTGGCTTCATGGAAACAGCCTTTGTTAATAAAGTGCAAAGATGAAGAATGTAAATGTGATTTGCTTTGCCAGCATTTCTGGAATAACACTGATAAGCTGGCACTGTAGGGAACTATAGCTTGCTTGTAATAAACTGTGCTTTTTCTGTTTCATGAAGAATGTGGCCCCTGAAGACAAGCCCCTCCACCACTACTCCCTACACACACCATACGTAAAGTTTACTGAGAGAAATACATCTGATAGAAACACAGTCTCTCAGGTACCATGTAGATAGTGACCACACTCCTCACTGTACAAGCTTTATGTTCCTCACATACTTGTGTGGTTCGGCATTCAGAGCAATAGTCAGTCCTGTGACTTGTGAAGAGGCTAATTAATACTGACTTCAGTTACAAAGAGAAGGGGGCTGTGGTCTGTGTAGAAACTCTTCACCCATCATCATTAGTCTCAGTATTTAATTTTCCGATTTTATCCTGGCATTTGGCTAACACTTGTTCTAAATTGAAAACCTCAATAGAACGTCAAAGCATCTTCTGCTTATGCTTGCTGAAAGACGAGGGTTAAAGCCAAGGTCACAGGTAGCACCTTATAAGTTTCAGTGGCCTTTGAAGGATCAAGTATTGAGTAGGTTTTTGATGTACTAAAAGCACCATTGTCCCTTTGAATTTAAAGCTCCCACAGTGGGGAATAAACACCACTCCATCCCCAAAACGGTGTCTAGGCTTCTATCCTGGTATCTGTGGTTTCATGAGACACATCTGTGACTGGGAACAGTACATAGCAATGATAAGAAATTTATCTGGCCAAGATTTACAGAACATTCAGTAGCAACTGCCTTTTTTTTTTTTTTTTTTTTTTCGCCCCAGGAATGCAATGCATTAGGGAGTTGTAGAGTCAGGAAAAATATATCCCTTGTTAAATACAATCATTACTTAGAATTATTTGACAAAGAAATGCAGAGTATTTATTTTTTATAGTGTTTGCTTGGTTGGACAAGAACACTCCATTTACATACTTAATCTAGCACATTATTAATCCTCCTTTTTTCCTTTCATTTTTTGTTGTTTTCAGCTTTATCATTCTTCCAGATGTTCTATATGTGCTAAGTGTAATAGGCAATTACCATAAAAATAGTTCAGCCAGGTCACATTATAAATCAAACTGAAGACTAGAGCTACATTAGTGTGTACTAGCAAATGAAATAGAGCCTCTCTTGTCCGGAGAATTGAGTATCAGACAACATACGACACCTACATTCCAGTTCCAAAATTTTGTTCATGTGTAACCCCAGTAAACTCAGTCATTCATAAGTTTTAATTCTGGGAAATGTATTTCCTTGTCTGACTATTCCAGTGTAAAAGACAAACTAGTTCAATAATGAAGATATTAACGATGTAAGAGCAGAACAGAATTATTTTCAGGTCTAAAAGCTGCCAGTTTGTCAGAAGTGAACAGAATCATTAATGATGACATTTAAATGCAGGATTCAACAGAGGCACTGCTATGAAGTTTATACAGTCTTACAGTTTAACAGCTTTGCTTCATTTGAAGGAAAAAAAGAGAGCCAGACTGTAGGATCAATTCCAGGAATATGAGGCCATCTAGTGGAAGACAACTTTTGTCTTCCAGGCTTTGTTTTTTTACCTCTCTCTCTAGCTCCTGCTCTATAATTATTTTCTGTAACTTGGGAAGTATCTCATTTGTGAATAATGGATGCAATAAACTTATTCTCCAGAAAGGTCACCATGGAGAAAAAAAAAACAAGTCAACGTTTATTTTAATAAACATGCAGACTAAGTAGCTAAACAACACGTATGTATCAGAATTGTAGAGAGGTGGAAGAAAAATGAGCATGTAAAATTTAGCTGCAAACCTGGTAGAATCAAAGCACTACCTGGGAAAGCTGAAGCCTTGGGAAAAAAAGCATCTGCAAAAGTCTGAGTAAATGAAAGAAAACACTTCAACAGGGAAAACAGAGGCAGTTCCTGCACAGACGTGTCCACTAAGATCAGGCAGCACCATCAGAAGAATAGAGCTCATGTGAAAACCAACTTGCTACAGAAACAGGAATCCTGAGGAGGTGCTTTGCAGGGAGGACAGAAGTGTCAATCGCAACACTTGGGAGCAGAGAGAAGCAGCAAATGGCAGAGCACAGCTGAAAAAGCTGCTGTGTGTTTTGTTCACCATCACCAGATAAGGCAGAATGAATGAAATTAAATTAAGAAACTGTGATAAGGCAGTGTAAAGCTGTTCTCAGCACTCTTCGCTACCATGCAGAATCCATTCAGCATGCCCCTGCTTGCTTCATTTGTAAGGTACCTCTGCTTTTCCTGCAAAGAGAAGCAAAGATATACACATTGCAGACAATAAGTTTTATTCACTAAAATATCTCTGAAGTCCTCAACTAACAACTTGCTAAACACAAAAGATACTATAAACATTTGTAGGAGGCAAGAAGGCACTGATCTGTAAGCATTTTGCCTTTTAAAAAGTTATATTTTATCTATAAAAAGCAAAGTATTTCTGGCACTACTTTTGAATTCTTAGCTGAACTGATTTGGGTTCAGGTGCCTTGTTAGCCCTGTGTTGTTCACTGGACTCTTCTCTTTACTGATTTCTACCATTGTGCCAGAACAGGAAGTTGCTCACACAAATATCAAGGTCATTCACTTAGAGCAATTGGACCTTATTGGTGGGAGAAGAAATTAATCTATAAAGATTAAGCAAAGGAGCAGAGGAATTGTTACCCTGAAAAATATGACAGCCATTAGGTAGAATGGAAACACCAGACAACTGAGCTAGTCTCAGCTTTTGGCATATTCAGGAGTAATTACATAGTATTGTACTTACAGCACTGCTTTGCAGAAAGAACACTTGTTGTTATATGTTTTCCCATCAGAGCCGCAGAAAGGTTGATAGAGTCTTTCACAGTAAATAGGTCTTCCTCTCTCTAACCGACTGTATTCACTGCAGTCTACCTGCAAATAGAATATCAATTTTCTTTGAATCCATCTTTCTCACATTCTCCATTTATGTACAGAAATATTGAATATATGAAATTTTTGGACAAATTTGCCAGCTGCTTTAGAACAGCACAGACAAGGGGTTCCACCATCAGTATTTACTGAGCTTAAGCCTAAAGAAATAAATGTTCCTTCCGAGAGAGATGTGTGTGATGCAACCCATGTCAGGTACTGAGCACATTTAGAGACTTTGCTGTCTATCAGTATAAGTCACTGGAAAAATACAGCCCTTTTTCCATCTACAGAAAAGAGGAGTCAATATATTTTTCTACCTGCTTTCAATTGTCGGTAAATTCAGGTGAGATTAGTTCTCAAGAGTGGGAAGGGTTTCTGTCTCTTATTGCACAAGTATCAGCTCTTTATGCTTTTTACACTGGTGAAAGGATCTGCCCAGGTGGAATTAAGCCCTATTTAAGTATTAGCATGAAAAGAAATTGTTGAAAGGCCTTCATCTGATAGTGGGGCTATATTCATTACAGACTTACATATGAAAATGGGAGTACAAACTAATAAAAGAAATGACTGAAAATGCTCCTGTGCTAGTTTTGGAGCTTTATCTTCTGTCAAGTGAATTCATTCCTAGTATTTGACAAGCAAGAAGTCTTTGTGCACTGCACATATTCCACTTAATCTCCTGTTTGTCACCCTCAAAAGCCTAGGATTTGCTTGCCTAGGAAATAGCCTGTCCTTATAGCTGCTGTTGTAACTAAAATGAGCTTTTTTTGCTGCTAGTCTAGTGACAGTTTGAAACATATCAGTCTTTGGAAGGACACTATGTCTGCAGCTTTTGCTTTCTGAAAATCTAGCCAAAATATGTATTATAGATTTATATATTTAAAACAGAACCCAGCTTTGCTGTTCTCTTCTTATGGACTGTTTCTTTTCCACCCCCTTCATTCTAATTCTTAGTGAAGGACAGGACTATTACTTCAGCCAAACGGTGGAATTTATTACAGATTATATGATTGGTTTTGTGGTAGTCATTGCCCAGGATCTGCAAGCGAGTGAAGAGCTATGTGTGGTCAGCCCCCTCAGCAGGCCTTGTGCCATGGCTCAGCACAGACTGAGAGGTCTCCAGCGGCAAAAAGAGTCATTAGCCAATCACTCCTTTGGGAATAATAGGCTCAAATCCGGTGTGTGTGTGTGTGGGGGGAAGCACACAGGTTGTTAATTTTTGTAGGTTTTTCCTTTGCTTGGCCCTTTCCTTCTCCTCCAAAGCCCTGGCTGCTCGCACATTTCAAAGTCTGGCTGTAAAGCAGGAGGCAGCACGCCTATCCTCGGTTGCAAAAGCGATCCCACAACGTAACCCAGCAATGGCATGGGAAGGAATCTCTGTAGTTTGTAACTTAGCATTTTAAAATGCACAATGCACTGGTCAGGCACAAACTTGTGAGAGGCAAGGACTAGCTAGTAAAAAAAGCCAGAAACTAGGCAAATTTGCCCCATGTACATCTGTGTAACAGCTAGTGAAATGGGGAAGATACATAGTTTGGTGTGAAGAGTGGAACGGTGTCTTCTTGGGAAAGAATGGACATCTTGGTGTAGTTCTAGGCATCAAAAGCTGTATATATTGTGCTAATATGGGACCAGCTCTGTGTGTGTACAAATTTCCACTCCCTGCTACTGTCCACCAGACTCTGAGGTGGCTTGTCTCTGCTCATCCGAGTAAGGATTTTTATCATTTGGCGCCCCATTTCTCTCAGAGATTGACCCCAGGATGGGCACTGCAGCATGGTCAGAAATAAAAATCTCCAGGTACATGATTTAATATCTGAAAGTCACCAGAAAGCATTAAAGTGTCATCACCAGGTAAATACTAAAAAAATCCTGATTTCTCTGACTTAAAATTTGGCCTTGCCTGATTTCTTGTCCACTATGCAGTACAAGTGAAAACATCTGGAAGTTCTCAGGTCAAGTGTATGGAAACCACGTATCTCAAACTCAGGGATTTCTCTCTGAAATCTCAATACTTTTACACTATTTAATTAATGCTTAATGTGTTTTTATCTGACCTCATGTTTTTACTAACTACATATTTTTATAGAGCAATAAAGGAGAAAGTTACTCACCTCATTCTCTTTGGCAGCATCTGCAAGGCAAGCAGAATCACAAAAGTTAAATTAAAAACCACTGTTGCTGAACATTCAGTTTGCAACTAGGATGATTTCACTACCAGCCCTTCCAGCAACGCTACATCTCCTACTAGCTTGAAAGTAAATACTTGGGTTTTCAGTGTTTAATAAGCTGCAGGTGTCAGAACCTATTAAACAAGTGGACCTTGTTGTATTGTTGTGGGAGGGGAGGAAAGATATTGTTTCTCTTTTCACCAGAAAAATACTAGAGACCCAAAGTTAATGTTACGTTCAATGGCCAGTCTGTTTAGGATTAATGAATTGTAGAGCATGCCTGGGCTTTAATTCCCAAGTTTATTTAAAAAAAAAAAAAATATTAGATGTGGCTGTAAGCAATTTACAAGGTCCTTTTCTGCTTTGGATTTCTGTCAATAATGAGGATAGTATCTTCATTGCAATACAATACTAGATACGTATATAATAATAATAATAATAATGCAATTTGTATCATAATATCACTTTAAAAAGTGTTTTCCCTTCCTGGTTCATATGGATTCTAAACTATTGGGCAGAAGGACTGGCTCCTATTTTGTATACACATGGCGTCTGATATAATAGGAGCCCTGTTCTCAGGTTGGACTTCAAAAAGCTTCTTCAACACAATGACATGTACACCTCCCAGAAAGTCATCAAGTAACGCTGGCATGTCTCCATTGCAGTGACACACTTGCTACTTTCTTTAGGAATGTATTTTGTCCTGTAACTGTCATTCTGTGGCTTCCAAGGGATAAAAGTGATCAGGCAGAGGCTTCTGTAGAGAAGGAGCAGGAAGAAAACATATTATGGCAATGCAGCTCTAGTATTTGTCTTTCTGACCAAGTGTAACTGGTTTTAATTTTTAAAGCCATTAAGCCTTCCACTGAAACTTTCTTTCATGGAGCTGCTTACAACTTCCCAACAAATAAAGTTGTCCAAGGTGAAGAAAACTAGCAAAAAAATGCTGTGTCATGCTTCAGTCTGTCACCAGAACTGTGACTGAATTTTCATTATTCTGGAATTGGATCAGATGTAAACCCCTCCCACAAAAATATTAAGATGCTATTTTTTTCTCTAGTAACTTTTTAAAAGCCACAATGTATTTGGGAGTGAATGCAAAAAAAGATGTGGCTCAAAAAGTATAGATCTATACATTTTTAATGAAGACCAGGTAACTTAAAAAGTTCAAGGAAAGGATTTGCTGGAATTCTTCAGAAAACAATATTAATTTATTTTTCTGCACTCACTGGAACACTGACGGAACAGTTTCCATCAAAAGCACGCCATTTCATTGAAATTGACATTTCTCATGACATTTTTGATTTTGAGACAATTTTCAAAGCAAACTTTTCAGAGCTATTCAAAAAGGAAGAAGATTATTTTGGCTCATAATATTATTTTAACATTTTCATTGTTTTGCTTCTTTAATGCTATTGAACTGTTATACTACTGGCAGTGAAGATTTGGACTCTCAATTATTGTAAATGTACTTATTCTTCTATTTTTTTCTCCAGTTCTTTTTGTTAACAAAAAAAAAAAAAAAAAAAAACAAACAATTGCCAAGTGGAGGCTCAAGAACTTGCTCCCGTCTCCCTATTTTACCACAGAACAGCCTGCACCTCAAAGCTCTCTCCAGCCTAGCAAGCTAATATATCATGAAGAAGTTATTCACAGCCATATTATCTGGCCAATGTGTAATCAACTGTCTTCTGCTTGGTCAGTGTGGTAGGAGAGGCACCACATCAGCTCCAAGCTCCCAGCTCAGATGGAAGAAAAAAATAAGTAGATAAAAACCTGCTTTAGTTCTGAGGCTTTACAGTTTACTTTTTACTTGCAATGTAGAATGCAGCTCTGATTCACATCATCACCAAAGGAATAGGTTTCATCTGCTTAAGTTGGAATTTGTAAAGCTGGTGCGTTATTGTTTGCTAAATAGTGCACAAGCATAAAATTTCACTTGCTTTCTGCTACCCAATCATTGTTTTTTATCCCAGTAGACTGAGAAGCTTGCATTGTTTGAATAGGAAAACTATAATATATCAGAAAATAAAACAGTTACTCACTTGCTAAGCAAAGAACTGCCAGCGTAAGAAGCACAAAAGCACCTGTTATCTTCATGGTACTCATGGGTTCTTGACTTGTTTCACAGCTAGCTTGTGCTCTTGGTATTCCAGTAAGATTATCTGAGATGTGTATTCCTGTATCTGTGAGAGCAGATATATATATACACACATGCACAGAGCAGGAACCCTGATGATGAAATCCCCCTTGTAGAGAAGGTAATTAGAAGAAGGTGTTGCCCATGGGTAGTGTCAATAAGAATCTCTTCTGTACAACATGAAGGTCATAAGTACAGGGCAAAGATGAGTGTCACAGCATGGATTGTGTTGATACAGGAGATGTATTGTACTTTGGTTAAGCTCCTTGCCTAATTAACTGTTCCATCTCCATTAGCGAGTTCAGGGAGTGACTCAGTAAGGTGGTTAGTTATTGCTGTTATTGCCATATTGACCCTTAGAGTTGAACATAGTTCCCAGGGGAAAAATTATTCGCACTGGGTGTGTTTCGAAAGATTCATGCCAGTAGAGCTGAAATGCGTAATTCCTAATCTCTTGAAACTTTGGAGAGCCTTGTCACTAGCTGTGGATAGAGGTGATGCTGATTACTATGGCCATACATTGAGCCCTTTCAGACTGCTCTGTGGTAGTAGTTGCTGCTTGGAAAAGTCTGTGTTTCACATGAATACTCTCACCTTCACACACAGCTCAAAAAATCCCCCAGTATTTCAGTGTTCTTCTGCCTTTAACATTCCACCAGTTCAGAGATCAGAAACAAAGCTTTGTGACAGAAGGAGCAAAGACACTGCATTGCGCTGCCTAGTGAAGTGAGGAGTTCACAGCCGTTGTGAATCCTGCTGAGTTGCTGCCTACTTTGCTGTCATGGAGATAAGGAGAAGATTTCTCTGCCTGCCCATCTTCTCCTTTGCTGCTATTTCCAGCACAATAGGTGTCATATCATGTGGGATCCTTTAAACAAATCCAACGTACCAGTATGTTAGTGACTTAATCAGTAGACATAATTTTCTCCCATTTATAATACATGGAAGGGGTTCAGTTCAGTTCAGCTCTGAGTCTCAATTTTCATAAATTTCAAAATTATGTGGAGTTTTGAGCCTATAGTTTGGTTTGAACCTTCCAGAATTGCCTTCTCTTTAGCGATTTGCAATGTAGATTTGCAAGTTGTTTCAATACGAAAGATCCCTGCACATCATTACAATTCACAGTATTTCAGTCATCATCTTCCCTACATCACAAGATAGCCTGAGGCTTCTTCCCCGTGCAGGAGTTAGGGTCATACATGCTAATTTCACTTAGAGGGACTGAGAGTGCTTACAGAGGTTGTGGTAGGTTAACCAGACCTTGGGCCCCACTAATTCATTCAAAGAGGGGTATAGATAATCTTGTTTCTAAAGAATGTAAATAAACGGTTAGTTGAATAAGATGAATAAACAGTTAATTTCTCATCACTTAATGGGACAAAAAAACCCAAAACAATCCAAACCAGATGCCATCAAATTCCAGTTCCAGGATAGACAAGGACCTGGATTGAGCTGCAGGCCTGTAGATTGTTTTTCTTTACATGCCCTTACTTCAGAGATTTAATTTTAAGTTATTTTTTATTCTTAACCTGGACATCTGTGCATATTCCTGTGAAGTGGAGATGGCAGAAGACAGGCTGTAATTTAAATTGGGGTTGGTCTGGATTCTGCTGCTTTGTGAAATTTTTGTTCTGGAAAGCCCAAATCTTTCCTGAAGAGCTTCCTACAGTACAGAGCATGTAGAAACTCCTGGAGAATATTTGGGACATGTTTGCTGGTTGATGGACAATTACCAACATTAGGCAACAAGAGCAAAACCCCAAACCACCCAGAAGGTACTCCTCGTCTGAATAGTTTTGAGCAAACAAGTTTCTTGAGAATAGCTTCAAACTATAAAACTGCAGCTTGACAGAACATGCAGGTTCCTTGACACTGGTATGAGGAAATCTGCCACTTCGGTTACACTCTCTTGCCTAATATGGTGCTACAAAGTCTACTGTCTGATGCAACCTCAATATCCATCTCATCCCTCTAACAGAAGAATATAAACATCTGTTTGCAGTCTTCTGAGTTGATGCAGGAAGATTTTCTGAGGATTGGTGTGGAAAGCAAGAGAGGACTTTTGGAAGTGGGAGGGAACTAATGGGGAATGTAGATTTTGCACCAGATTTTTCTCAGCATTTGAGAATTACCTTGCTATTGACAGGATTCCTTATGCTTATTCAGTGACCCGTAACAGAAAAGCCATGGTGTGAATGTTTTCTTTCTGGTAATGTTTAAGTTGTTTGATTAAGGCTTTTGAATCAAATTAAGATTCATTTTCTGAGTAGTGGACCTTAAGCTTAGTAGGGCTTGCCCAGACAATTCACGTAGGAGGGATACAGTTCTCACAAGAAGCTGTGACATATTGTGACAGTATGTGACATACTGTAAGGTGTGCAAATAGACACTAAATATAAGCACGGCACAACAGGGGGTCAGCTGACGTTCTGGAGATTTTAGCATTTGGAAACATAAAAGCTATCTTGAAGCTTTGAGAATTAAAATGCCATACACAGAAAACAACAGTCTGTTCCACTTTCTGCAGTGGGGTAATACTCATGCAAAGTCTTAATAAAAAGTAGTGTCACAAAACATTTATTGCACCTATTTATTGCACCTCCCATTTTAAAGGATACCAAAGTATCTCTGTATCTATACGCCTAGCTTTAAAAACGGGCAGAATTCACATTAGCTGTAATAGTCACCATTTGACTGAAAAAAAATGCTTCATTTGAGGCATATTTCCGTCCAAACTTGCAGAGGCTTGTTTTTTGCCCTGGTAGTCTTCATACAGAGCTGGTCTGACAACCAGCTGTCATCCTGCCATCCTCAGGTAGGACAAGGGTTCACCTAGATCACAGTGCTGTCTTTGAGAACATTCAGCTCGGCTCAGAGGAGAATACAGAAATTCTTTTGATGGGCAAGCTGAACACAAGCCAATGGTTTGCCCCTACAGTGAGCATTTCCAGCTGTATTAGTAAGAATGTAATTATGAAGTGAAAAAAAAATCATTGTTTCCTCCTGTTCAGGCTGCATCTGGAGTTCTGTGTACAGTTCCGGGCTCCACAGCACAAGAAAGATGCTGAAATACTGTATCAAATACAGCGAAGAACCACAAAGATATTTAGAGGGATGAAGCATACTAGGAAAGACTGAGAGAAGTGGTTTGTTCAGTTTAAAGAAAGAAGGCAAAATCTCACTGTTTTCTTCAGCTACATTATAAGCATGTACAGAGCAGGCAAGAGCCAGTCTCTTCTTGGAGGTTCACAGTGAAAGGAACCAAGGGAATAGAGCAAATTGCAGCAAGAGAAATTCCAATTAGAGGTGAGGAAAACAAATTTCACAATGACAGCAGTCAAGCATTGGAACAAGTTGCCCAGAGACATCACTGGAGAGACTAAAAAAAGGATCTGTTCTTACCACGGTTTGGTGGTGGGGCAAGGATGTGGGGAGCCAAGAGTCCTCCAGTGGTCTATTCTCACCTGAACTGATTCTGTGATTCTCATAGGTGAATGTCAGCTGTTGCTGGCAGTCAGCTGCTTTGGGGCTTTGTGGCACATTGTATTTGTCCTTATCAGTTCACATTTCTAGGTTTGACAAAGCAGTCACTGACAATAGAGTAGGACACTGATTTGATTTTGGCTCCTCAGAAAAAAAAGTTGTTGGGAAACAAGTGTTCAGATCTGTTTGGTAATAGCTGCTTCCCAGAGTTGGATAGGTAAGGCCTCTTTACCTAAAAACTATTCTGAAATTGGTGGTAAATACTCAGATTGAAAAATTGGGAGTGAAATCTTGGCCTCATCAGGCAGACTTGTACCGGGTTCCATTGGCTGGGACGTACTGTTTGAATACATGTATGTTAACTGTGGGCCTCTCGTAATTTTCTACTTTCCTTATTGTATCTTGTCTTTTCCCAACTTCTTATCTCTCTGAGTTGTTATTTGGAAGGAAAAGCAGTTGCTTGTTGAACACATGATTATTCACTTTAATGGGTCTGTTACATCTGATGAAATCTTAGTGCGTATTTTTCTGAGTGAGAACATTTGTCACAATTATTGATGCATTGCTTTTATTTTTGGAGCCCTGAATGGCACACAAATGTGATGCCAAGAATGCTGCTGTAGCTTGTCATTAGCTAAGTGCCTGCTTTATTCTGCATGGGAGGATGTTATCTTGCTGCATTCCAGAAAGCGCTGGTGGCAGCAGCTTGTTCCCATTCATGTGGAGTGCCTCATACTGAGGACATCAACAGTGCTGAAAAAAATGGCACATGGAACAGCTAAAAAACATATTCTCACACCCCATGTATACCTGGGAAGAATGCACAAGCCAAGGTAGATGTTGGTACAGTCACGAGTGGGAATTGAGACCTGTTAGTGATTCCAGTGCCTGTTTATACGCAACCCAGAACACAAGCTCCATCAATTTTGTTGTGGGTGGGTGGTTAGGGTTGTCCACCCATGTGCAATTAATGTATCAGACTTTTAAAGTCTTGCTCAACCGAAGATTTGTGAACCAAATGATGTATTTCTTAAGGCATCAAACCGTGCCAAAACATTTGGGTATCTGCCTGAAGGAAGGTGAGTTTCCCATTTTGCACACCTTAAGAGAGATCAAAGAAGGGTTTAGTCAAAATTGCAGCTGTCAAGCTGGGACAGGTCCCCGCTGAGGCTTTCAGGTGTTATTTTAGAAAGTAAAAATACCAAACACCAGACTCCCGGCAAAGGCTGGAGCTGATCTTTATTCTTTTTCTTTGTATCTTCTGATCTCTTTAAGGTAAATTACAAGGCTGTGATACCTACTATTGTGCAACTACCTTGTGAATCCCTTGAGTTACTTAGTGTTATACCATTGATGTTTCTGAATGACTTGATTCTTCACAGATATATGCAAAACAGGCATTAGCAGCTTAGCACTTAGTTCTGAATAAATTGGACAGTGAGCTCTGAATAGGACTGATTTGGAATCACACTCTATTTTGTACTTTAAGATCTAACTTCCAGGTGCTTAGCACTTTGAAGTTCTGTCACTGAAGTCAGTCAAACTGACATATTTGAGGAAAGCTTTCTTTTTTTTCATGTCTCAGAACAAGGTTGGAGGACACACATTTGTCTTGCCTGTATTAAAAATCTTACCTCTATTTTTATAAAATCTCTTATGAAAAAGAGAAGCTACGACTTAAGTAGAAGAGGCAGAAGATGAAGGTCAACATGAAAGGAGGGGTGGATGTGAAGAATTTGGACCTGAAATCTGTGTTCTTTCACAGAACCCCTAATCAGACATAAGCCTTCCCCCTCCTCTTTTGCTGTTAGCAGTCTCAGCTTACCCAGCTGTAATGGGTGAAGCACTTAGAGGATAGTAAGCTCCTACTGCAACCTATTAGTGCCTCATTAAGTACAGCAACTATTTGCAAAGCCTTCTTTAAGATGAGGATCACCCACAAAAAGCCCTGGAGGGAATTAGTCAGTCTCAGTGCAGTGCAGATTTAGGGAGGTGTGGTAGGCAAAACCTAAACCCACATGATGAATGAAGAATCTGAATAGAAAGCTAGAGGAGCTGCCACTTCCCAGGAGATGCTGGATCACTAAGACAGGGGTCCAGCAGAAGACCTATTGTGTGTCTATATGATTAATAACTGTAGTTGCCTCAGGAATAAACATAATTCTATAATTTTATATCAAAGAAGCTTTGATTTTCAGTATAAGGATATTGGAGGCAATTTTTACATTGTGCAGCCTGATTGAGTCTACCAATTGTGACATTTAGGAGAAGGTTTCCAGATCGTTTGCAGCGCAATCAGGACAGGAATTAAGATACAGAAGCACAAGGATTAACAGCCACATCAGCTATTATTTTCTTGACTGGATGGGATATGTTCAGAAATGATCTCCGGTGTATGGAGGCACCATAGTGAATATTTGTGCTGTGATACTGACACCCTTTTATAGAATCTAGAGAGTTCCCCGGAGATGGGAGACTGACAATTTCTACAGCAGATACTCAGGGGCACTTGGATCTGTATAAGGCCCGGGATATGGATAATCAAGGATTGAAGCCAACTTCAAGCTGTGCTTTGCTATTTTTCTGAAGAATCTTAGACAATGATTTTCCTCACTGAAGCTTCCTGCAGGGAGGTTTAACTCACATTGTGGGATCAAGGCACAGAAAGGCATTTTCCTCCAAAGGTACTAGTTTCATATAGTCTTAATCAGGATACTTGTAAATTCAGCTTGAGTATTTCTGGGAGTGAAAATGGCTGAATCAAAGGTGATGAGAGGTTTCAATGACTGGTTCCAATGGTGCCGGGGTTTCAGCCCAGATATTCAAAGAGCAGGAAGGTCCTACTAATTCTGAACACTGTACCAACAGTATTAGAGAGAAACCTCAACGACCTCAAGATACATGTCAGCCTAGTTTCAGTTGCAAACCTCCTGACCACAGAGGCCAGTGAACTTCAGCGTGCTCTTAGACTGCAGAAGAAACAATCCTTTCTTGGCCAGCAGAAGAGGGTTTAGAAGAGACTGACGACTAACAGTCATGGCTCTTCTGTGTTTTCTTGTACACTTTTACAAGCCATGAACTTGGTAGCATTAATCAGTAACATTACTTCTCCCTACAGACACTATCTCAAAAGTAGTGTATAATATACTGGTAGGAAGGTGAAGAGTGATATAAACCATTCTCAAATATCATAAGTAAAACAAGTTTTCTTGTTTTCAGATGTATTTATTATTAGCTTCTTTGTTAAAAAAAGCACAGTAAATTGCATTTATAGCAAAAATAAGAAGTGTACCTTAATAAATACTAACAGCACTTGTAGCTAGATTATCAACAATTTTCTGAAATATCAGATACATCCCACATTTCAGTGTCTAAATATCTTAAATTACCACCTAAAATTGCTAAGACTGGAAAAAAGGAAGCACGGTCACAATGGAAGCTTGTCTTTAATTTCAGTGATTCTCTATCAGGGGTTAAGGCCTAAATCTTCAAAGGTATTGTAATGTATTTCACCCTCCTGGAAGTCAGGACTTAGGTGGTTTTAGAAAAATGTACAGGCTTCAGCACTTGCTTCTACTCCTTTCCAGACCTGGGCACTTACACTGTAAGCAGTACAGAACCAGGACTTGATTTTTTCCCTAAGGTTCTGTGGAGGCACCTAGCATATGCTGCAGAAGCAGGGCAATACTTTCAAAATGAACTATAAAAATCTGTGTTCTAAAACTCTAACTAGATGTTTAACATCCACAGATAAAACCAGTTACCAATTCCTATCTGAAATACCAGATAAACGGCAGTTTTTCTTAAATCATTTAAGCTGCCTTGGTTTCAGTTGCAGATTCATGACTACTTGTGCCCTGTGGTTTTGCCTGTGGCACAGCAGATCTGATTTAATGTTACTGTCAGAAAACACCACTGCAAGAGATGCACTGGGTACAGTTGGGTCACTGAATAAAGGGCCTCTAATGATCACAGACATGAAAGAAAGGGGTTTTGTTAAGGAGGTGTTATATTCAGCTACTGACTCCCTTTTTCTTTCATGCTCACCAGAGGTGGCAACAGCAAAAGGACTTTTCCAACCATAGCACCTCAAAGCTGCCCCCACGCCCCAGTGCTCCCATTGCTGCCATTGCAGCTTGGGCTCAGCTGCAGGCATAGGCCTTTAAGAGTGATTGACCTCTCAGGCAACAGCCATTTGCAGTGTTCATACCTGGGCATCAACATGATGTAAGGATAGGCAGTAGAAAAACTCCAGCAGCAAACATTTTTGGGACTCAGAACTTGCAATTCCTTCGGTTACTAAAACATCTGCCAACACACTGGCCAACAACGATGGCCCAGAGACATGATACGTGGCTGTCGCATGCAGCCAAGGCTTTCTGTGCCAATACATTTCAACACAATAAATAATAGTAAATTAAAATAAATAGGTTATCAAATAATTAAACAGTTAAATAATGGAATACTTAAACAGTTCTTTCAGCACATTACCTTCCCAAATAAATTAACACATGAAACAGTTTGAATAGCAACTGCCATCATCTGGCATTGCAAGTCATGTCAAGTAAATAAATAATAAATAAATAAATAAATAGAAGCAATACAAGAATATGCAGAACCTATAATAATGGCTAACAGCAATGCACCAAAATACCATGCATGTTAATATAACATGATGTATGCTAAAGGTATTACTAAAATCTAAGGAATTTAAAAGTGCTGCCAAAATCAGGACCACGTCAGACTATTACAAAAAAAGTAAGCATGGCTTCTTAATAATCTCAATGCAGATTTCCTTCTAATTATGTTCTTGTGCTAGCTCATTCTTTGCTTTCTTTAGGAGCACTGTGCCATTCTCCTAGAATCTCTTACTGGTTATCTGTAAAAAAAGAGAAAGGAAATTTACATAAGAACTAAAAACTATCTTCATTTCCCTCAGATCTAGATTTTCAGCCCATTTCTCAGTAAGGCTTTGCTGGTCTGAGCCATCCAGTGAAATGCCACTCCTCAATTGCTCTAAAGGACTCCAGACCAGGCAATGCAAGGCTCAGAAGTTCCCGTGTGAACATGACAGAAGTGTGATCTCATTTCAAATGTTTCAATAGGGCTACAAGTTTACAACTGTTCAACAATGTGACTCAGGATACTTGGAGGTCAGAGAGATTTGCATCTACATCTAAGTGAAAAAACCCACCCCAAAATTACATAAGAGAGGAAGAAGAGAAAAATCTGCATAATTCTTTTGGGTGTTGGATCTGAAGGAGGATATTTCCATATTTAAAAATGTGTTTTGACTTGGAAAGCTGGGCTGAGAGTAATTTAGAGCTGGCCGAGAACTCTGATCAATTCAGAGAATAAGGAAACAGCCATTTCTAGGACTAGCAGAAGCTGCTTATAGCTTTTCTTTCTAATAGCAAATATCTCAGAGCTCTCTCTTACTCCCTTTCTTATTTTACTGGTAGAACTTGGCTGTATATGGGTTGTCTGCTGCATTTGGATGCTCAACATTGATTCAACATTGGCAAGAAACAAATGCTTATCTATTTCTTAGGCAATATTTGTAAGTGCCTAATGAGGTAGAATCCTACCTTTGCCCATAAACCTACATCCATTGTTTCCTTTCTGATTTAAATGGATTAAACAACCAGACATTCAGGAGACAAAAATGTCTGTGAGGACTACGAGGAATTGTGAAACAAATGAATATTTAAGAAGCGGAAGTAGTTCATGGGCACCTTACTCTCCTAGGTAAGGAATCACCCCTGCTCCTCCAGCAGAAGGTTCTCTAAGTCTTACCTGCAAAGTGGAGACCACTCACTCCAGGATGAATTGTAATAGCGATCCCTGGCTTGCACAGAGATCTTCCTCTTTGGCCCAGCTGCTGGAATCTGAATGGACTGCTCATCAGTGCCATAGACCTGAACAGGGCACAGCTCCATCAGCAGATTGTAAAGATCAAGCAGAACACACAATAAAGTGCCAGACAGACTGCAACAAGCACACGTAACTTAAAAACTCCACTGGCAGTCTGTTGTTTCCAAGGAACCAGTCTTCACCCACAGATACCAAAGTCATGAGGACTTGTGAAATCTTAAGCCTCAGTAAAAACAAACTAAAAGCCCGCTTTCCACTGGAGTTTGTGTTGTAAAGTGATCCAACCCCAAGCTCAGCCATTAAAACAAAGGGTTAACTTGTTTATCTGGGGTTTTCTCTTTTTATTTCTTCTTCCAGAGTGGGAACCATAAAAGACAGAAGTTGCTGCTTTTCAGTATCGCTGAAATTTCCGCTGAGGGCTTGTGGCTGCTACAAGAAGCACTCCGTGCTTCTCTGCCTCAGGGACGAGGGACTCTACTACCGCCACTAAAATCGAGTCAGCACTAAGGGGAATGGCTCCATCTGCCGGTACAGGCTTGCTGGGTTGTTTTGTTTTTTTTTTTTTCATGTAGAAAAAGACATCCTCTAGTGTCTGGTTTACAAACTGGAATGCTAATTCCATTGGCTTACTTTTCTGACTGCTGGACCAAGGAGGAGAGCAACACTGCAGTTAAGGACCTGAGCTGTGGTCCACTGATTTGTGTGTTTCTTTCCAGTTCTGCTTTTGGTTTGTCAGCCTAAGCAAATAGCCGTACTGCTGTTGTGAACCCTTCAATGTGTATCCATGAGCATTAGCAAATGAAGCAAAACCCTTTTGTGATTTCAGACTAATACAGAGTAGCAATGATTAGTTAACAACTAACTAATAACTGGAAAGTTGGTGCCCAAGGCTTCAGCCTTCACCAATCCCCATAGAAATGCTACCAAATGAGTCACCGATTCCTTATTTGCCAAGTCACCTACAAAGAAAGCCTGAGCTATCCCGGTAAAAACAGCACAGAAGGAAACCAGTGCAACAGATCCTAGACTTCTTGGTTTGGAAATGGGGATTTTCCCATGTTAGGACCCACACAGCCTACTAATGAATTAGTAAACACTTTTCTCACACGAGCACAGCTATGCAACGCTGGGCATGATTTATCTCCCCAGTGACATCAGCACTGCATCCACCCCAGAATGTGTTGTTTGGATCTTACTGCTCACAAAATTAGGAAGAGGTCTCTTTGTGCCAAGACAGTACCCTGCCACATGTGGGTCTCAACACCCCTTTTTATTATTCTTATGTTTTTTTAATTTTAGTCCGTAATTCTTGCATACTAAGCTTATATTATTTATACTGTCTGTTCAAGCAAGAAATTGTGTTTCAAATGTTGTATCTCTACCTGACTGTTGCCCTTCTTTGTACTTCCAACTTTGACCCTGAAAGTCAAAGGGAAGTAGGACTTGGGTGTGCTCCATGTTCTGGGATAGGTCCAGGTCACTGTTCCATTTGTGGCCACATACTGACACTGGGGTGGGTCAGGTTTTACTGTAAGAGAAAATACAGAGTTTGCATTAGCAGCATAGTAGTAGATGTTGGTATACTACTGTTGGTAGTTTTATAGGAGTCATCCCTGAGGGCTCCCATGAGATCAAAAGAGAGGTAGATGAGATGGATACGAATTGCCTTGTATGCTTCTTATGAAAGCTTAAGCACACTCCCAGTCTCTCCAGGTTAAAATCCTTCTTTTTCTTTGCCCAGAGGGTTGCAGAGGGCTCTGTTGGACACAGAGGAATGTCTTTAGGCCGTGCTGACTGTTAGGACATTTAGCAAAGCATCTGTTTCTGTAAGATGCTGCTTCCTTTTAATGTGCCCTGTGGCATCATGGACACAACTGGTCCTCTTTGTTCCTGTCAGTTTCTATTTGCCCATTTGTAAGAATAGATCAGGGGGAGAGCATTAACCATTACCTGAGTAAATCTGCAGTTCTCAGAGAAGAGGCTGCTGGGTTATTAGTTATAGAATCATAGAATCATAGAATAGTTAGTGTTGGAAAGGACCTCAAGATCATCTAGTTCCAACCCCCCTGCCATGGACAGGGACACCTCACACTAACATACCCCTTACAAAACATCTCCATCAAATAAAGAAGGCTATATAAACATCTGGGAGATGCAGTGTTTGAGGGTTTGAGGTCATAAGCTAGTAAAATGTTGTTTCTTCACTTCCTCATCCTCTTCCAGACTGCTGCTATGATTTATTTTCCCCTGTTCCTGTAACTAGGGGCTTGATACAGATTTACAGTAGAACAGGGCAGGGATTCCCAAGCTTGGTTTGATCAGCTCCCGTTGTTAGTTCCACTATTGGCAAGAATAAAGCTAAGACTTAATCATGGTTCCTGATCTACTCACTGATATCTCGGATGAAGAAGCTGCTAGTGTAGTTCTCATATTCCACCTCATCAATGACCTCCAGGAACATCTCAACTGGCTCGTGCTCTTCAGCAAAGGGACAGTAGCTTTCTTTCTGGCACTGGGCTGTGTATTCAGTCACTGATGTATCAGTGTGAGCTACAGGGCTGCTGCAGATTACGTCTCCTTGAGAGCTGAATACAGAACAGAGAAAAGTACTGGGAATGCTGGTTTGCTCTGAGAATTCATTGCCACAAGAACACCATGTAGTTGGTAAGGTAATGTTCTGATGTTGCCTGGATCATTTCATGGCTGTGCTTCAACAGCTGCAGGACAGTGGGAGTTCTTAGCTCTTACATTTTCAGTGCTGTATTACATATCAATGTAAACCACACACATGCACACACACATACAACCCCCGGCCTTAGCAGAATGAATTAGGGTTTAAACCTAAACCAGGATATCTCATTCATTATTACCACTGTCCTATGACAAGCTCTAACTTTGTTCCTTAGCTCTTTCCAAAGCCTTGCTGGAAGAAATAAGGGAAGGTTAAAATGTATCCATTGGGAAATAAATAACAAAAGCCACCTATAAAGTACTGCCTGAATCCAGTTCTATTTTTGCATTCAGCGAAATAAAACACTTTGCAGTTGTTTCTTCTGTAACAAACTGAAGTGACGTTTGCTTAAGCCCTCCATGTTTTGGAGAAACCCCCAAGAGTAGTGGGAAGCAGGAAATCCCCATAAGGTTCCCCTCACATATTTCCCCTGCAGGTTTCTGCAGCGTTCCTCAACAGAGACTCGTCAGTGGCATGTGGCTTCTGCAGTGGGTGCAGCCTCTCACTCCCTTCATTGCGCTGGATCTGCTGCGAAGGGACTCGGTACTATAATTGTTTCTGCTTTTGGCTCAACTTCCTCTCTCCCCAGCATGAACTGGTTTGTTATTGCTTAAGTTACTCTGTGGCTGTACTATACCAGCCGTAACAGCCCTGTGGGGGTGGTCCATTTCCAAGCCTTTATTTCTGAGCAACTTCCATGCCCTTATTAAAGTTAGTCCCAGTGATGGCTCAAAACATTTTGCACATGTTCAGACTCTGGAAGAGGGATTCCTCGCCTTCTACATGTCCTCAACAGCCTAAAATCCAGAATCTTCTATTGAGAGTAACACAAAGGGTGTTCCAGCCTTACTATGAGGTTGTTAAGGAAAGTACAAGCTTTTACCCTTTTAGACTTCTGATTGTGAACTTCACATTTGGACTCTCATTTTCTGTCATCCATGAACATATGAAAATTCCAGAGTAGTTCTTTGCTTCACATTTTAAAAATGTCTTGTTTGGCTCTAGATGGAAAAAGACAGAAAACACAATTTATTTAGTCTTTTTGCCAAAGAGGTCAAAGCAGAGAGAACACAGTGATTCAGTAGGCTCCCATCTACTTTGGTAGCTGGCGGGTACATCAGCAGACACAGTCTCATATCGCCCTTGGGCAGCCACCTGTAGTTAAAAGGCCATATAACCACAGTTAGTGAGTGGCTGGAGGCTGGTTTACATGGGCCCACATTAACCACATCTACATGGCTATTGACAGGAGCTAGAGCACACCCCAGCTGTTGCAGATAGCTGTCAGTAAGAGATTTATATACACAAAGCCATTGTTCCTTTCAAAAAAAAAAAACAAAAACATTGCTGCTATTCAGTTGGCAAAGCTCTGTATTTGTTACCCTGTGCATGAGAGTGCTTGCAGTGGATCATATCTTCACACACTGGGGCACTTTGTGGGGAATGCTTCCAGTGTGAGAAGTGAATGAGGCCTTAATACAGGTGTGTATTTTGTTTCTACTGCCCAGCACTGCAGACTCTCTATATTGCACCCTGGATGTAGCTGACTGGCAGACCAGCCTACTGCATCTGGCATCTGGGTCCAGGAGTCAGGGAAAAAGCCTTGGAAATTCCTAAGTTCTTGGCACAACAGTAAGGAACTGCAATATGAGACATAGATGAGTGAGGTTTATGCAGAAAATGCAAAATATCACAGGCTTGTCCTGTGGAGAAGCCCAAATGACAGCACTTAAAATCTAGGTCAGTCCCTGGTCATGTCAAATCATGTAGCCCTGGTTTTGCAAACTCTCTCCTGAGTGCTGGGTCTGTGAGATGAAGGCAAAACAAGTCACTTGATTCCCCACCAGAAAAGCAGTGGCGTGGTATTGATGTTATCCTGATTCTAATCATTCCTACCACCATTCTATCCTATAGGTCTGGAGATTCTAAACTAATGCCATGACAACAAATTCCTATGCTGCTCATTATCTGCTCCACTCACAAACCCACAAAAGTAATGCTTTGCCTTTAATTGTCAGTAAAACAAGTGAAGAGGACCCATTTTAAAGTAGATGCTTCTGGCACATTTCTCCAGAGAGCTCCCTCTGGACCTCACAAAGTTCCAAGGCACAAAGCTGAACAAGATACATCGCAGCATATGATGACCGTACCGTCAAAGCTTTTCAGAATTGACCTTATCATTTGCCCATTGGAGTCTATTTTAGTTATGAGGAAGAAATCATAGCTGACGATTTCATGGGTATCAGCTGTCAGACAAGTATAGTTGCCAGCATCTGGGAACTCTTTCACTTCAGCAATCAGAGTCTTTCCAGTTCCTTTCAGCTCGGTGTCCTTTTCCCAGTACACTGGCAGTGTGTCATCAGACGTGTTACAGGTGAGCTCCACTCTTTTAGCTGGTGTCTCATTATTCCACTCTGATTCTATGACGTACACTGGACATTGCAGAGAAAGACATGTTAGCAGCTACTCATACCTAACAATATAAAGATTGAGCTGAGCCCTTTTTTCAGCTCTACTTTCCAGAAAAAACACTAACAAATCTCTGGCTTTCTTGCCCAAGGCCTCACCATCGCCTGGAAATCTTAACTACAAGAAGAGGTTCGACTTAAAAAATTTATTGTGTCTCTAGAACCTGCTGATCAATAGGGGTGACGTTTTAATGGAAGTGATCATTATTTTTTTTTTCCATGTTCCCAGAGAACCTTACAGCAGTTCATAACCATAGGAAGTAGGCAGGTACCTTTATTTTAAAGGTGAGGATGCCAGGACACACTGAGCCCAGGTATTCCTTGGGCATGTGGCCTATGGCCTTTCCTCACAGAATGGCATGTAAAACTACTTTGTGGTTTTAAAGCTGAGCTAAGATTCTTTGCCTTCTTCAGCATCAAAGTCTGTGAGTAAGCAATGAGATAGATGGGAGCTCTGGGTAAGTGGTTTGTGTTTGCCCGTAGCTGTTGTTTTCAATTTTCTGCAGGGAACAATTTGTACTCCTATCACCCTGGTCCCAGAGGAGCAATTACTAAGAGATGGGATATGACTGAATTGAGCTACAGCAGAGCCAAATGGACTATAACAGAGGTCTTTTAAATGCCATCTGGTAATTCTGAAGAGCCCTGTTGGCCTTTTCAAATCAGAGGACATATCACATAACAAAATAACAATCCCATCAAAGAGACGTTATCTTCTCTTGTCTCTTTGCTAGAGAACTTCACCTACATTTTTGTGTGGAACCAGTTCTCAAGCGTAAGTGTCATTGCTCAGATATACTACTGCTGTCGCAGGCTTCCCAATCATGCTCAGTGACCTCAGAGACTCTTCTACATGCAAGGAACGGCAAGAATTTGTTTCTTAGTGTGTCAAGACCACAGCAAGGCGCAGCTCAGGAAATCAGAGTTCTAAGAGCTTTTCATTGGAGCACCTCACCAGCAAAATGAGAGCTTTAAGACTTTGTAACTAAGAACGCTAAGAAATACATGTCAAACACTGAATCTAAAATGACAGAAAATATGCAACTCCAGGTAGCTTGAAAGTTACCAAACGGCTTATGGACCTTTGAAGCACAAGCAAGGTAAATCTTATAGACTTTAAGCACAGATTATGCTCCATACTGACAAACACAGTTTTCAGCATCATAGCATTGTCCAGGGAACCCCCAGGATAAATATTTTTTAAATGTAAAGATACAGGGAAAAGCAATTTAACTAGTTTTGGAAATTAAAACACAATCAGATTAAGAATGATTTCATCGCATTGATTAGGGTCCTTTTTGGATAAATTCATCGAAGACAGCCTGGATTATGGAGCTACACTGGGTGAATAAGAACAGCAAATCTGATTAGCTGAATTTAGCCCAATTTTCTGGTAAGTTATTCAGAAGATTTGCTTATTACTGACTCTGTATTTTTACAAATGTGTTTACATTTAAGTTATTTACCAGAAAAGTTGGATGAGCCACTTCTAGGTTTTAGGTTTTACTATGAAATATTCTTTTTGACAATTAAGTCTGCACTTAGAATCATAGAATATTTAGGGCTGGAAAGGACCTCAAGATCATCTAGTTCCAAACCCCCTGCCATGGGCAGGGACACCTCACATTAAACCATGTCACCCCAGGCTCTGTCCAACCTGGCCTTGAACACTACCAGGGATGGGGCATTCACAGCCTCGCTGGGCAACCCATTCCAGTGCCTCACCACCCTAACAGGAAAGAATTTCCTCCTTATATCCAACCTAAACTTCCCCGGTTTAAGTTTTAACCCGTTACCCCCTTGTCCTGTCACTACAGTCCCTGATGAAGAGTCCCTCCCCAGCATCCCTATAGGCCCCCTTCAGGTACTGGAAGGCTGCTCTGAGGTCCCCACAGAGCCTTCTCTTCTCGAGGCTGAACAGCCCCAACTTTCTCAGCCTATCTTCATACCGGAGGTGCTCCAGTTCCCTGATCATCCTCGTGGCCCTCCTCTGGACTTGTTCCAACAGTTCCAGTCAACTTGCTTATTTGTGGCTGTTACCTAAGTCACAAGATGCTGTTTCTGTTTCCAGACCTCATGACTGAAACTTTTGAAACAAGAGAGTGGGAAATAAGACAGTTTCTAATACAAAAATTCAAATGGCCTTTGAACAACATTTTAGGACTTTAATACTAGTTAGGTGGCTAGTTATTCACAAACAAACAAGAAGAATCTTGGCCTAAGGTACTATAGCTAACAAATGTTGTACTTGTGAACACAAGCATGACTCTGAAATACCCTTGTGTCCTACAGTAGCTGTAGGTCTCAGTAAGTGAAGACTGCTTACCATTTTCCCTCAGTTTCCACTGTGCTTCCAGAAGGGCAGCAAAGGAAAATAACGAAATTATGGCAAACAGTAGGTGAGACATCTGCAGGAAAAAAAAACAAATTACTAAACTTTGTTGAGGATTACCGAGTGTGTACAGAAACCAAGCCCAGTGCTGGGCAGGATAATAGCAAGAGAGAGTCAGTTCCAGCAAGCTAAGAACTCTTAGACTATAAGAAAATTGGAAATTAGGTTTGTACTGAACTCAAGCCGAGATTTTGAGCTGCTGGTTATTGACACCACAAACCAGTTTAGAGAAGAAACCACGGAACTTAGAGGAAATTGTTGTGTGCATAGGTCTTATGTGGTCAGGAGCTCAGAAGCATTCCCAAGTCCTTCAGTTAAACATTCCTCAGGCAAGAAAAGTCTTGCTGATGTCACTGAGGCTACTTGCATGAACAAGGCATTGACTAAAGGATCAATAGACATTAAATTCCAGTCATACAAAGCTGATATTTCTTGGTGTATGTACGTGTCAGTAGTCCTTCTAAAACAAAGGATTGCAAATAAAATGAAGGACTGGCTGAAGTGTTTTGCTGGACTGTATTCTTCCCCACCTTGGTGAGAACAAGTGACAGCAGTGTCAGTAATGCAGTGTAGAGCTGGTGTCAATACTGACACTTGCCTAACTGGTGCCAGTTATAATATCCACCTGAGGCTGCATAGCTTAATTAATTTTGCAAGCAATTTCAGGCAAAATTCCTACTGGATTCAATGCCGCAGCTATATTTGCAGAAATAGCTGGGTATGTATAACATTGTGGCTGTGTTCATTTGAGACCTAAACATATATCTCACACGGGAATATACAAGTATGTGGCTGTATATACAATATATAAATGTATATTTGTCCTGACTGAAAAATACAGCTAGAGCTCTTGATGAAACACAAAACATATTTGCTAAATATTGTAGTAACCACTGGGTGCATAAAAAACCTTTGACAAGTTACAGTTTCAGACTTTTTTCAACTGGAGATTAAATCAAATGAACTTAGAAAATTACTTAGAAAAAGAATGCACATGAAACCCACAAAATTAAGTGGTTTGGGGTTTTCTTCCTCCCAAACTAGCCTTTTTCAGTGAAAGGGGAGTAGTCCTGATTTCTTCTCATATGCCATGAAACATATTCATTTGGGTTTATGGAGGAAGAATTTGCATTTGTATGTGCTCCAAATCTGTTATTCACTGGCAGCTCCTACTATTACTAGCAGTCATTAATTGTGATCAGAAGTCAGCTGTCTCTGGACTAGTGCTAAGTCATCTGATTTTGAACCCCTCACAACATAGCTATTAATGGGATCAGAAGCTACAAGTATCAGCAGAGAGTATCTAGGAGAGGAACTAGGTCACACTGCATCTGTACTCAGAGAGAGGCACTACTCTCAGCGAAAGGCCAGATCCTATCAGGCAGCCTATCAGCAGTTTATTGCTTCATTAAAAGGCAAACATTCTTAGCTTCTGATGATTTTCCACTGCAGGCAGGATTATCTGTAATTTGTGGAAGAAAAACACCTTTTGCAACTTTCTAAAAGATGCTGATTTCTTTCATTGTTACATGGCATCCATCACTATGAAATATCAACTAAAATCTGGAGCAGAAGGGTGTAAAACATGCCTTCTGTTCTGTATCAGCCTTTCATAAAAACTGTAACTTGAAAATGGAAAAGTTTCTCCTGGTTTTAGGGAGAAGATTCATAATTCAGGTTTGGATGACAAAAAAAAAATAGTAAAATTTGCATGGAAACTTATTCCATTTTGAAGATAGAGGAAGAACAACCCCCCCTTCTCACCCCCCCCCTTCAAATTTTTACTGCAAAATTGATCAGAGATAAAGTCAGTTTCTGAACATCACTAATGAGTGATGCCTGAGCACTTCACAGATGAGGATTGCGTGCCAGCATCGTAGGTTCTTTGCGTGCTGGGAGCAGGAGCTGCTGTAAATCAGCACAGATTCCTTCACTGAGGATCACAAAATGATTTATGTGAGAAGGGACCTCTGGGCATCACTCTGGCCCAGTCCCAGCTCAAGGCAGGGCCAAGTCAATGGCACTGCATGTTTTTTAAACCAGAGAATGGTCTGACCATAACTACGTATTTGTCAATGGACACACCCCAGCAAAATGAATCCTGGTAAGATACAAAAGATTATTACTTCAAAACCTCAGCTGTTCTGTTAGATAGCAATTCTATATATGTGTATATATATACACACTCTGTGCTTAACTTCAGGCACAAAAGCATATAAATACTGTCCTGTGAAAAATGTCACAACTACTATTTAAAAACATTTTAAAATAAACAATTCTAAGTTTTTGTTAGTTGCACCTGACTCAGTTGGTACCAGACTTGTGTTGCCCCAGTGTTAGAGAAGAAAGGAATTCTCACCTTTTCCTGCGATGCCTGTTAGCTGAAGTTGCCAGACAGGTTGGTTTTGTGATCTGAAGGAAGCAAAGTGCTGGCTCCCTTATAAACACTTCTAAAGTCCGAAAGGAAAGGGATGCTCCGTTTCACCGCAATACCACAGAATTGCAACACGTGGTTTGGGTTCCTTTTTTACATAGTGGCAGAGCTAAAGCAGAAAAAAAAAAGAGTTGGGACTCCCAGGTAAACTTTAAAGAGGAAATGAGATGATGAGATTGTTACAGTGACCTTTATGGCATGCCAGAGGCATTTCCTTTCCTGCCTGATTTTCTGTCCCTCTCATACAGCCTTATTCATTGTCTGAGGAAGAGTAAATACAGACTAAATAAACTTCCAAAACTATCTGATGGGAAATATGAAGACAGAAAGAGAAAGTTAAGTAAAATAAATCTATTTCTACCTGATAAGCACAAAAGAGATAAAATCCCTGCTACAACAGCAATCAGAAGCTAAGGGGAAGTTAATTTTTAATTGCTGTTTTAGAATTGCATTAATCTAATTATTGAGACTTGGGCTAACCCAAAATTAAACTATTAGTTCTGGCTCCCAGATAAAAATCTGAGGTGGTCACATTATTTCATATTGCAGTTTTAAAATATAACCTACTGTTTTTTCTTTATGACCTGATGTTCCATTGAGACCTGTCCTCAAGCATAACAGAAGCCCCACACATAACGTACACTTTGAAAATGAGGAAAACGTTTCTACTGATTTTTTTGTTATTTGTGAAACAACAGAAAACCATTCACTTTATAGGGCAAACCAAAACTAAGTTGTTGTTCTAGCCCTGTTCCAAACCTAAGATGACTGAAAAGTTATAAGCAAGAAGAAATACGTTGTTTAGAAAAAAATGGCTTGAAATTCAGCCTGACATAATTTTAGAATTCATGAAGAGACTCAATTCTACCCTGTGGGCTTTCTAAGTGCCAGGAGTATTCCCATAGGCCAGAGATCAATGCTATAATCTAGTAATCCTGCAACAACAAGAAGAGTGCCTGTCCCTTCTGCTGTAGGCCATGGTCTTTGGAAGTCTTCCTCATGAAAGAACCAACACAAGCATCTGCCATATGTTGCTTATTCGGTGCTTCCAAATACGGCAAGAACATAAAACAAAAGGAGAAGCAACCCAAATTAGCAGCGAGATAAACTTATTATGAACCCCAGCAGTTCCCAGTGCATGGGGTTCCTGTTTATTGTCACACATCTGGGAGGCAAACAGCTGACAGGGTGGCACGCTCTAATTTGAAAGAGGGTTGTTTCAGGATTCCACATTCACTGTGCTGACAGCCTTACACAAACATACAACATTGCCAGTGCCAGTGCAATGCTTTTCTCTCCTCAGTCACCCTCTGCAAGCACAGCCTGAGTAGGGTCACATACACCTTTGGCTGCTGAACTTTAACTCCCACCTGACTAAACGCAAAACTAGAGCACTGCAATCTCAGATGGGCCTAACAACTTCCTCGCCAAGCCCAGCGTACCCAACCTGTTACTCAAACATCAGCCGAGATTTCCCTTTGCTAGAGCTCACAGCCAGAGCTGGCAAGAGCCGAGCGAGAGGGCTGAAGGCTGCAAGTGCAGCTCCTGGAAGCAGATTTGAAATGGTGGCTTTCCCATAGAGAAAAACTGCTCCCTTCACATCCTGTGTACTGAATCTGGATCAAAGTGGCTTACTGATTTATTCATGACAGAGAACTGACCAGCAACAGCAAATTATTCATTCCAGATCTGTATCAACAGCATAACAGACAAACCAGAGTACTAGAAACTTCCAAACTGTTAATTAATACCTATAGGTCTCTACTCTCCACTTATCTCAAAAAGCTCTTCTCTCACTCTTCCACACATACACACAGTCTTACACACATATTGAGGGGACGTGTGGGTTACAAGCACATGGACTGTCTTTGCATCTGACTGATGCTTGTCTTCCTCTCCTACATGATCGTCTGGGACAAATGTCTTCTCAGGCAGTTTTGGATCCTCCATTCATGTACACTGTTTATACTCCCACTCCTACCTTAACATCTGTTGTTATCCAGGCTAGTTTGCCAAAGGTGGCTCACACAGACATTGACAGTTCCTCTGAGGGTGTTGTTCCACTGATGAGAAAGAGAAGATGGCAGTCTGAGAAGGCATGCTGAGAAACATGTGGCAGAAGCAGCTTGTGCACAGGCAAGTGAAAGGTATTCAAACTGTTCCAGGTGAAAATATTGTCTCCTCCTGATCCTGGTCCCTGACTACCTTTGAAACTCACATCAGGAGCAGGCTGGGCTGTGCAGCATGTTCCCATTCATCTGCTTTTCCTCCCAGGGAAGACCTTGTAGCAAGGGCAGGGAGAAAGCCCCGGTGAGCAGTGGTACCCGTTTCCCCTTGCATTCTTAGCCTCTTAGAAGTGCAGCCTCTGAGAAGCACTTAGGGCAGCTCTCCTTTCACAAATGAGAAAGACCCCAGGGTGAATCTAGGCTAGGCAACATTTTTTTCCCATTTAAGACAATTTTCAATATCCAGAATTCACCTCTGTGATAACACGCAAGTTCAACAGCAAGTTGGCAATGACCAGGAAAACTTGAAAGATGCATTCAGTCACTGAGCAGATAAATAAGGGCACAAGTAACTTTACATACATGTTGCCTACTTCCTTCTCAACCCATCTTAGCTTGCCAGTTTGCTTACTTAATCAACCATGTATTATGGCTTTCCTTTTTTGACTGTAATGTCACTAATGCGTAGCATAGACATCCACCCAACCTGATGGTAGTCTTTGAATGCCTGCTCAGTTCTGAAACATGAATACTTAATGATTAATAGAAATAAATACACTTTTATAGAGTGTGCACATACATGCATGGAGCCTATAGAACTGCCTTAGCTCAGCTATTGCTACGGGTCAAGTGGAGTAATTCAGTACCCAAGCTTTATGTCAAGAATTTTAGGCACCAGTTAGGAAGCACAGATGCATTTGTGTGGAACTTCCATGATGGGATAGTTTGCTATGATCCATCAGAGGAATTTTTAAATATTAAAACATAGAGATTGTGAAAATATCTTTGACGACAGTCTGGTTTTCCATTATGAGCTCATATATTCTTAAGGGGAAATTTGGAGGAGAGCAGCTTCTCTCCAATTATTTTATCCTACTTCCCTTATGATGCTGAAAGAGAATGGTGGAAACTCTATGTCCAGGTTTTGCTCTCCTCTAACGCAACGGAAACATTCCTTTTCAGCAGGAATGGCTTGTTTGAAAATGCTTTTCCTTTCTTTTGAATGACAGATGATTTTTGCTTCTTGAAATGACACAGTTATTTTACCACAACCCAGGAAAAAACCTGCATAACATTAGTAAAAGGAAGATTCATACAAATTGTATAATTAGTATGATTCCTCTATATGGAATTTCCTTTAGCATCTGGCTGGTTTTGCATGGGTGTTGATTTGGAGATCAACGCCAAAGATCAGATTTTAATACTGTTATTATTAATGTAGTAGCAGTAAGAAGGGAACTCTGTTCTTTAGTTCACCAAATTCACTTAATTCACTCAACAGTGATTTATGTGACTTCATGAGGAAACACTGTGTAATATTAGTATATCAATGAATTTTCCTAAAAAATTCCAGTTGCGAGCTACTACATGGAATCACTGAACCAAGATTAAACCTTGAGAGAAATGCAAAGCAATAGTGGGGGGGGGGGGGAATAAATCCCACTTTTATACAAATCAAAACCTCTAAGGTTTATGCAACACTGGTTTCTTTGCATAGTGACACAACTAGAGCAGCCACACAAGGTGGGGACTTTGAGCACCTCTCCTTGGATGGAGAACACGATAAGAAGTTTACCTCGCTTGTGCTCTGAGCTGGTATGCCATCCACTACCTCCAGAGTAGAAGCTGAACAATAGTATTACTGTGGCCTGACCCAGTTAATTGGCCGGTATAATGCTAATGTAGTTACTCAACTTTAGATTAAACTGTTGTTCAGGGTAGGGCTGAATATGGATATAAAATACATGCAGACACAGAGCACATGCTTCTGTAAATAAAGAGAAGTGGAAAGAAGGGGGTTTTGACTCTTAGTCCTACTCCTCCACCAGTAAATTCACGTCTTCCCCGCCAACTTAAAACTCACGATATACTGGACCTCTCTCTGTAGACTCCATTATACATGCAACCTGTGTTTAGAAGCAGTATTAGAAGTGAAAAAATAATGCGAGGAAGGAGCTAGTACCATCCTGCCTAAGAATAAATAAAAAAAAAAAAAGGGCAGAAAGAGATATGTCATTTCAATAGAGTTTTAAGTACCAAATTACGTCTTCTACAGTAAATGATTGCAGAGAGTTAATGGAATTTGGGTATCCAAGTCCATGATATGCTTTTGCAGATCTCCATAGTTACTCAGAAAATATGGGGCAGAGATATAAAAGAAACATATTCATCCCAGAATGATAGAGATACCAGCCTCTCTTTAACACAGGAAGCACAAAAGCTCCTCCCTCAGAGCATACATGTGAAGATGGTTCATTGCTTTTTTAAGTGCATTGCAATGCAGTGCAATGCAATGCTTCCTATTACATCAATCCTCTATTTCCATCACAAATCTCTTGTTTACATTTGGTAAGTCTGATATGTTACACCCAGCTGGAGGATCTAGATGCAAGTTGCTCACTTTATGTAAAGTTCACTCATTTCTTGAGTGTGATGTTGAACTACTTGAAATCCACTGTCACTGTAAGTTAGGCCAGGATACAGTGGTGGGGGTGGGGGAAATAACATATCAAACTGAAAGTAAAGGGGAAAACCAAGCTCTAACTTACTGACTTAAATTCAAGCAGCATTTTCTTGTTTGTCAGGCAACTTCTATAGAAAGGAGAGCAGACACTTGGTTTCTTTGCAATTCTAATATTGCATATAACATTTTTGGGGTATTCACAGTAAGTTAGTAATAGACAAGGAAAAAATCTTTGGGCAACAAATTCAGAAAGGAATTGCAAAGTTAAGCATGCCTCAGAGAGAGGTGTTATAACACCTTCTGCAGGAGTCATTACGCTGTAATTTTTGTGGGATTATATAGAATATTTGATTTTAACCTCACTCACCTGCCAATAGCACAGTCTTTGAAGGACAGGTTACTCTGGGGTTGTTTTTTAAATTATTCTTCTTCAGCAACTGCAAGAATTAGTTTTGGCTCTAGGACTTGCAGTCTCAGAGATTAAAGAAATAATAAACTGCTGGAAACAGGAGACATTGTTTTCCTTTAATGAAGTATAAGATTGTTAAATCCCTATGGCTACATGCAGTATCCAAGGGCCTTATGAGGAAAAGGCTGCTCATGAACCACAGGTGAAGGAGTGCTGCTTTTGCACTGGCTAGCATAGCCCATGCTGAGTGATCTGCAGCTCTGATGAAGTGAAGATCTGGGAATAAAAGTGCCATTCATTAACTCCCATTTTAGGGAGAAAGGGAAAATTGTCAAAGGCACTGAAAGACATTATCATAGACTCATAGAATCATAGAATGGTTTGGGTTGGTAGGGACCTTAAAGCTCATTCAGTTCCAACCCCTGCCACGGCATGGATGCCTTCCACTAGAGCAGGTTGCTTCACGTCCCCTCCAACCTGGCCTTGAACACTGCCAGGGATGGGCAGCCACAGCTTCTTTAGGCAACCTGTTCCAGTATCTCACCACCCTGACTGAAATGTGTTTATGAAGAACAAAGTAAAGTCTCCTTCTTGCCCTTCTAATCCACAGACACTTCCTCCTTTGGGGAAAATGATTTGTGCTATATACAAGCACACTGCTCATGTACCAGCCTGTTATCATAGCATTAACGACAGGAAAGCAAAGTAGAGCAGAGCAGAGGAGTTATTCTTACTAGTAGTTCCGTTGACTAAGTCTATATTTACATAGTATTTCACAAGCAGATCTGAAGCTTTCTTAAGAGGGTGGGCTGTTCAGGCTCGGCACTGTGCTAACTACTGCTGTGCAACTTCAGATCAAGCTCAGGATCCCAGCAGAACAAGCTGACATCTGGGTATGAAACACTGTATTAATAGAATTTCGATTGTACTTTTAGTGCATGTATGTCAGTACAAAGTGTAACTATTAGGAAAAATACTTCTCTTATCTGCCTATATTGCTATTTTGAAGGAGAAAATGGACATAAATTACTCAAGGATATACCTGGAAGTATAGGGAAGTAATGACAGCTTCCTACTTTGATACGTAATTATTAATGTTTATATATTTATTTTATACTAAAACCTAGAGACTCAAACTGAGATGGGGACCCCATATTATAAGGGATACCAGGAGCAAGATTCAGTGCCCAGTCATGAGGTAAGCATCTTGTTGCACCATTTTTTATCTGTCAGAAAATTCCAGGTTCCTGGAGGGGGGGAATAGGTATTTCAAAGTATGTAATAAGAGCTTTAACGCCTGCTATGACTGTTAATGGATGAGGTCATACAAGGCCTATTTGGAAAGCAATGATGTTTCAGAAACGAACCCCTGAAGCGTCCCTCAACTTCTGAAAGTCAAAGGAAATTTCTGAAATGACTCCAGTGGTTGCTTTGTGACACGACATGCACTTCTGCAACTTCTGTCAACGTTCGCTCTGCTGAAGTCATGTTGTAATAAGAGGGACTACAGTATTACCACCCCTGAGGGCTAAAAATTCGGGAGCTTTAGTGTGTGATGGTTTCTAGCAACCACAGTAGAGTGGGGAAAAGAGAGGGACTCTGGGCTGGCAAATCCTCCCTGCTGTTACGTACCACATAACATTTGGAACAGAATATCCCAGGAGGGGCTATAGCCCTGCTGGCCTTTCCACGTATCACCTACTCCAGGGACTTACCTTTTAAACAGTATTTTCTGTCTTCTGCTGGTATGCAGCTGCGTTGCACGCATCAGCGGTTCTTTGCAACCACAATAGCCAGAAGCTGATTTTAGTAAAAAATGTAAGCTGAAAATTGATTCTCATGTGTTACCATGTAAATCTGAACACTAACAGTTATGTTAAGAAAAGATGAGTCTCTGTAAAATTGTGAGAGTTATTAATACTATACATAGAGAAATAATAAGGTTGCTTGGTACTAGCCTAGACTAATTAAAACTACATAATTCAAAGCTTTACATAGCTTTTATGTTGATAAACTGCAAAGGCAAAGGTAACCTGTGAGCAGGTTCTGGAACTTTGAGCAAGCTCTTTAAAGAAAGCTGAAAGAAAAGCCTTCTTTTGGCTTTTATTTTCTATTTCTGATAGAGCCAAATTTGGATTAATGTGAATTTATACAGAGTTTGTACAGTGGAAAAAGGAATGTTCCAAGTTTAAAGAGGAAACAGTACAGGGCTAATCCTTCTCCCTCTAATATAATGGTGTTTCAGTGTAGATGTCAGTGAAAACTGTTTCTGCGCCAATGGTCACAAAAATCTCTTGGGTGCTAAAGCTACAATGCTTAGACAGGAGAACTCATTTCAGACTTCTCTGACCGAGGTGCTGCAGAAAGGTTGCCCCTTACATGCAGGCTGTGGCTGAAACAACCTTGACGATAGGAAAATCTTCCACTGTTTTTAATGGATCATGTCAGACCTGAAGCGTGCTGCCTGTATTCTCAAAGAAGGGATCAGGAGACTAAGGTCTATCTTCTGGCTTACATAGGGAATGAATGCATGTGCCAGTCTTTAAGACATTTTCTGCAACAGAGATTTGCAAACTGGCCCACAGTCTGATCTAAGATACTTATAAATGAGCTTTCTGAAAGAGTAAGGTTACCACAGCGGTCTAACATTCTCAACAGATATTTGAAATTCCACTGGAAAATTTGAAGAAATATGAAACCCAGGTTTTCAATATCCATTTGAGTCATAGATCATGGAATTTCAAGGACACAAAACTACTCTTGCTGTGTAGTTTCACATAGTTAATCATGCAGCAAACCACTAGGGAGAGCAGCAATACACGAGCTTAACTTGGATGTGTGCAGTAGAATTCACATTCCTTAACTTGGTCCATTAAAAAGATGTTCAGAGTAGATCTAAACTCTAATAGGGAGCATATGAATATTTCAATATTTTTTAATTGATTTCTTTGTAAATTAAAAAATTTGAAGCCCCCGAAGTTATTTTTACAGTGTCATCTTTCAGTGAAAAACCACACTTTCTGTGGTACTGCTTTTAGCCTTGACTTTGTATTGCACTCTTCTACTTCTTAAAAATATGGTCCCTGAAAATTCATCTTTTTTTACAGTTATTTATCATAGCCATAAACCAGGAGATCCAGATATATTTTGTTTTCCCTTCTCAACAGTATCAGCTTTCTTAGTAATCAGCTTTCTTGTTACAAGGTTTATGATACGGATCTGCTATCTGAATTATATTTGAAAAGGGGAAGTCTTTTAAAAATTTCTTTTACCACTAAAATGACCCCTCTGCAGCCAAAAATGTAATTAAACAGGCAAAGAGACAAAAGAGTCCTTAGTTTTTAACTGCATTTTATCTGTCTCATTCTCAGCTGCATTGACATACAGACTGTTACAAGATTAATGGGAATTAGATTGTTTCATACTTAACCACAACAACTCTATTTCTCACCACTACACATTACTGAATGAAATCTTTGCAGAAGGCTTCTCGTTCACGACACAGGGGCAGGTGTGGGAGCTGATGTGCCAGCTGTAAGAATGAAATAATAATGCCAGCCTGAAGCTGTGTTTCTGCGTGGCCCCTGCCCTGAGTTTGCCACAGCCATTACTAACCAGGAATACCTTGTTTGTGTTGATGCCAACTGAACAGCAGTTTTGCACTGGTAGCAAGTGACATTGCATGCCTTGCCTCAAGATTTAACAGCAGTGGGATTAACAGACATTGTCACATCCTCCAGTGTTGTTGTTGCTGTTCTGCAATTTCTTAAAAAGCTGCTTTTAAGGGATACAACATCAAACAGCTAAGAATTGAACACTGAGCCCGCTGGTATGGCCCCTGTGTACAGGTGCTAGGGTAAAGACATTGAGATCAAGCTGCTTCATCAAAGGAGCCAGGTCTCTACTGCCTGAACTACAGAAAGGCAAGGAGAAGAGAGAGGAAAACAGGAAAGGAGGCGACAGCTTCCATTTCTGTTTGAGCAAAGCAAAAGCAGACACAGCTTTTCACGTCATTATGGGATGTCTTGAGATTTTGGATATGAACCTACACACTGTTCCTTATTCTGGGGAGGTTACTGGTTGGTCAATAACTGTCATTCAACAAGAAATTTAGGTGTCAAAGTAAGGAGAAATCCTTGCATACGGGAACTTCCACTGAGTACTTTCCCAAAAAATGATGAAACTGCTTGCATGGAGTGGACACATTTGTTTCTGCTTACCATCACGCTGTGGAGTATGAGGATGTGCCTGGAGTTGCTCATATTGGGAATTGTGCTCTTTTGCTCCTTCTGTGGCTCTGACATCATCCTGAGTAAATGCACAACAGCTCTGTAAAAAACAGGTCTGTCACATAGATGAAATCATTGACAAATGTCAGTAAATTCCTGGACTTGAGCAGCAATGAGATGTGTCTTAAATTTGTCTGAGGAGATAGAGAAAAAAAAAAAGGAAATATTTCACAAATAAGATGTTCGTGGATTTGTGCTAGGATTGGTTTTGCCAAAAATGTAGCCCAGCGCTTCTTTTTTTTTTGAGATCTTATACCCAGGGCTTTTCAGAATTGCACACAGACTGACAATTCTCAATTCGAGTTAAAATTGACTGCTTTTTGCATGTATGAGAGCTCATTTGATCATGTATCAGAAAAGGAGAGTCTCTACTGGGTTCTGCTCTCATTATAGGCAGAAAGTATGAAGGTAGTGAAACCAGGACCTTCTAGATTACAGAGGGAAGAGGATGGCATCCTGTTAAGTAAATAAATAACCCCTGCAGTTACCACACAGTGATTGGTGACTTTCCTGTCTGTTCCTAACTCTGCTCTTCCCTGAAGCTTAACTGGTTCTTGGGGGGTGGCAGTCGTCACTCTATCTATCTAGCTGGAGAATGAATGAACAGGATAGATATTAAACTCAATCTCCAACCCTGCAGTGCAGAGCTGCAGAGCATAAAGATTCATTGGCACCCAAGCTCTACTTGACTTCATAAGCTATTTGAGCCAAAAGTGTGTCACTCCATTTTTAACTTTACTTCTTCAACTGGTTTTTCTGTTGCCACTTTCTAAGGCAAAATCCCCTAGGATGTTCCTCAGATTACTCAAAACAAAAATTCAATTTCTCTGTACAAAGCTAAACGAAGTTACACAATAGATACCGATGTAATGAACGCACAATGGAGTTTCTTCGTAACTCCACCAAACCTTTCCCCAGCACTAGAAAGTCAATCAAATGTGGGTTCCAGCCACAAATGGCATTACTTCCTTTCCGTGGTAGTAGCTACTGCAAGGAACATCATATGAAAACAGTGCACTTAATATTCACTGGTTATTTCTCTGATTCGTGTTGAGTGAGCAAGGCATTTGCTTGCCTTTGTGACTTTCCACAATGCAAATTCCTCTAATGTAGTGAGCCAAAGCTGTACTACTTCCAATTAGCAATGGAATTTCACAGGTAAGTGAGAAACAGCAGGAGAAAGCCAGCATTGTAGAATGTTTTCCATAAGCACATGCCTGATTACCTCAGAACGTTAATATTCTTATGCAATGCTTGTTTGTATATGTGATAATAATATCCATTTTAAATGTTCTGTTTCAATTCTCTCCACCTATAATTAACATCTGAGAGTAAGAATTACTTCAGAGAGCGTTAGTCTGATGATCATAACAATAAATCACCTTGTCAAAGGAACTGTTGCTTGCCCAAAGCAAACAAGATGTCAACCATATTTAGAGAGTTCATCAGAAAACCACTTTTATCACAGGATGCAGTCCAGTAATGGTAGCTCAGTGTTGTAAAGAGATTGGATGAAATAAAAATTCTGCAGTAGAGCAAATAGTATCCTTTGTACGTGAACAGCTCCCTTCTGCTTTTTTTATCTCAAATTTAATGAATATACATAACTACTGTGAGCACCCTGGAGTAATCACATAGCTTCCACGGAAGTCAACTCTGCAACAATGTGTGGCGTTTTTTACTATGACTTGAATCTGAATTCCTTGTAAGCAATGCAGAAATGTGGTAGAAAAGACCTAGGTACATTTCCATGAACAGCACATCTAAAACTATGTGATGTGGACAAGGCACAAGTAGATAACATTGTGCGTAGTTGTATACAGATTATGTCTGTTATCACTATTCATTGTTCAAATACTTTGCTAAAAGGTTTAACCTAGAAACTCTTTACCTCCATTCTCATTTTGTATTTTTAAACAAGGATTTATAATGTTGAAATCCAGCAGAATGCAGCAGAGTTTAATATTCCTCACAAGCAACTTTAGCATTTCTGCATTTGGGAAGGAAAAATTAAAGCCACTGCTCCTAAAAGAACTGATTTGTTTCAGTTGGAAGAGGAATCCTGGTAAAAAAGAAAATTCGGAGCTTTCCTTCACAATTTCACTGGAAAGGAGCCACCTCGAGGCTCAGCAACGTTTTATCTGTCCAAGATAAATTTGGGAAATTAATGAATGCCCAGAAGAAGCCCTTAGACTTTCCTTTTTCCCAGGCTTTTTTTTTCCTCATTTTACTCGCCATTTGCACAGTTTGGAGTATGCCAAGCTCTTCAGTGAAGAACAGCTATGGAAAAAGTATGAGAACAGCCATGCAATGACAGTGAAATTCATTTTATCTTTTTGGAAACTCCTCTCTCGCGAGAAGTTGGCCAGTTTCATGGAGGGTAACTTTTTTTGCCTCAGAAAGTAAAGGTAATATTTTCCTTACAAAGACTTGTACCAAGCCCAACAAAGCTGAAGTGTGTCAAAGAAAACAAACAAAGCAACCAAAACAAACCCCGAAAGCCCAACAGAGAGAACAGGTCTCCGGAGGGGCTCAGTGCAGAAGCAGATAGCAATGCTGGCTGGACGTGGGTGTCCCATGTGTTTCCATTGCAGGGTGCAGGACAACCCCACTATTGTGGTGGTATCCTTCATACGCTCTAACACATTGGGCCACAGCCTCCTCCTTCACAGCATGAGAAAACAGTTGCTGTTTTGAAATACCATTCAGTACCTTGCATCTGTGTCCACTGACACTACTGTGCATATTCACTGCACGTTCCCCCAGGAGCATAGTGCAGGTTGGTGCTGCTTGTGTCCACCTTCTCACTCACCACAAGACAAAACAGCTTCAGCCTAAACCTGGCAATTCAGGACTACCTGTGTATCATTTAAAGTCATTGCAACGTACAGAACGTGATTTCAAAATAGTACTTTTTCCTGATGCAGTCACAATTTCTCCCCTCCCCCAGTTCTAATTTTCAGTTTCAAAATACTAAGGCAGTTCTGTTATGTTAAAAACTTTGCTGTTTCCTTCTGAGAGCAGCCAGACATGGAGTACACAGGCACTGATTTGCATAGCCTCCTTGACTTCAACAAAGCTTCCAGTTGCTGAGTGGTTATCTAGGGATGTCCAACCAGCTCCAGTCAAAACAACTCTGTGGTTTCATTTACATATAGGGGAAAAAAAACAAAGTGATGAGTCAGAAGTGGAGCTCTGTTTATTATGTAATAAAATAGTAAGCCTTTCACAGAAGACGTAAGTCTGTGTTCACTGTAGTACTTCCCCCAGAACTGTCTGTAAGACCTAACTTGACCTCAAACCCCAGAAGGCTGAAACTGGCTCTTCATTGTCACAGGGAAGTGCACTGTTGTAGCAGCCATGCGAATATGAAGAGCAGCAGCCGTTACACTTTAAGCAAAGCGGTGTGTTTGCACAGACACACACACGTGTGCACACACGAATTTTCCCCTCCAGCATCTCTGATGAAGTTCATGTGAAGCAAACTCCCAAACTAAATGAAGAGCTCAAAGCAACTTGGCAATTCTCACCCTGTGCTGTTCCTCCTCTGCTATACCTGCCATGTGTCTCTCAAAGACACACAGAAATCTTGTATGGGAAAATAAAGTATTATACATTTGCTGGGTTTTCTTACTTGAGTCAACAGCGTTTCTACTTCTAAATCATCTCCAGAGCAAGAAGTACCAGGTCTGTAGATGACCATAACCCAGGAGCATGAAAACTGAGCCATGGATACTGCTGTCACAGTGGGGCTGGTGGAATCTCTCTCTGAAGCTGCCAGCTGGAGGATGGTGAGAAAGAACGACATTAAGACCTGTAGATCCAGTGAGTAAGGGAAGAAAACACATTTGCTGTGGACTGGAGCGTAATGTGATCCAGCGAAACACAAAGGCCAGAAAACCTGTGATTTCAGAGATTAGTACCTTCAAAAGTCATCGGGCAGGTGCAGTGTGCCTGCCTGCAGCTTGCTGGAGGAGAGTTTTACCTGTCTGCAAGCCCAGGTCTGGGAACTTGGTTTGCATGTCAGGGAAATAACATGTAAGCTCTGATGCAAACTCAAAGGTGCTGCCATGTTGTCATTGTCTTCTGCCAGTGGATAGCACTGGGTGGAATTAGATTTGTGTCTTTTGGGAGGGTGTGATGGCCCAGCTCAAAACTCAGCGGAAAAACACTGCATAAGAAAAAAACCTTATGTTTTTTGTGTATTATTTAAAAACAACACTGAAGCCCAAGCATGTCCCAACAGTGTAAATAGCTTTAAAGAAATAGCATCCTTAAAGCACAGAACATGTGCTTATTCTCTTTAACTGTACAAAATTTTGTACGTACCCTGTCCTGCTGATCAGTCGATCAGTTCCTCTGTAGAGTTTTATCATATTCTACATAGAACAATCTCTCACACTGTGAAAAAATGTTAGTTATTAAAAATAATGATAAAAAAGCTGATTTCCTTCATTTTCTGAGGAGAACTTCTCAAGTATTGATTTCAAATGCTTTTCTTTGACATAAAACCCTAGCATGTTGTATTGGACATCAACCAATCAATTCCTGTGTCATGTATTTTTCATGTCAACACACAGCTCCGTAAGTATGACTGGTGATGTTACACTGACTATTTTGGAGTTAAGATTTGGCTGATGATTTTGAGATGCTTAAGAACTGAAGCCATATCTCTGCTCCACTTAAATAAAAGGATGCTTAACTTAGAATGTACAAAAACATGTGTTCATTTTACTGGGTCAGGATTTCACTCCTGGTATTTACAGATGTGACTTGCGAAATGGCAGGAGGACATAAGGAATTTCTGACTGCTCGGTGGAGATTAAGTACAGACAAGAAGCATTTTAATGTCATACTACAGGTGCTGCCAAATAAGAAGAAAAGCAAGATGGACACATCTCAAAAACACTAATCAGTACCTGCAAACTTTTTGCTGTTGCAAAATAAACCAGAATAAACTATGAAGATTATGTTTTCGGTAGAATTTCTGATTTGATAGAAGAGCACAGATGCTCTGATCCAAGTTTCTTCTGCAGCACTTACATGGGCTGTAGAGATATGTGAGTCTCATCCCCTCCCATAGCTACACCAATACCCTTCAAGCGCAAGTTATTCTTTCGGGCTTTTGCACGTATCTTAATAATTGACTTGCAATTTCAGTAATTTTCTGTGGTTATTCTGTCTGTACTTTTCTTACAGACTTACAAATAAACAAAACCAAACTGAAAATACAGAAGTTCCATTGTGTCATGTCACATTGACACTGTTTAGGTCATCAAGAGCATTTGAACACCCACAAATAAGGTAAAGACAGACATGGTGGGAGCCAAGGACCACCATCAGCTCTGCAAGTAGGATGAGATTTGACATGTAATTTGAGTAGTTTTTGTCCCTGTTTGCTGGCAGTGATGTCACACTGGCCACCAGAAGCCCCAAGTCCCTTGTTTATCTCTGCCAAGAACCTGCTGTGGCAACTGCAGACCATGGCTGGCATCATTCCTTCTCAGCCCTCTGTCCCACAGCCTCCATCCTGTCCTCATCCTTACATCTCTAGCATCCCAGCTGCCTTCCTTACCTGCTATTTCCTATTACACACTCTCCTCCACATCCTTTTATCCCCTTGGTGCTCATCCCCCTCAAGTGCATTTCAGCAGAACCTCTTCTGCTTTGAAGGTAATAAAGATGTACAAAATGCTTGACTTGCACAATATTTTGTCTACCATTTATACATTCCGGTTTTCATTTTATACCCAACTTTAACCTTTTTTGTGTTTAATTCTAGGCTTTAGTTCATGCTCATTTTATTAAGGAATCATCTGCACTGCTTAAACCAGATCCAGAATTCTCAAAGCTCAGTGATTTTCAAAACAGCCCCTCAGAAACTGCAGTTTATTTGAACTTTGTGAACATTTTCACTAAACCCAGACCTCATTAACACTCTGAGACCATTGCTGGCATCAGAAACTTCAAAGGTATCTGTGACATTCAAATTGGACTACTAATGTATTTTCCAATGTGACTGCAAGTCTCACTTGTGGTGTGCCAACAAAGTTCATGTGACCAATGCAAGCATGCAATGGCAGAAGATGGTATCAAAACCAAATCTTGCCAATAGCTTTCACAAAAAGATCTAATTATGGGAAATGAATTATTCAAGCCAAAAGCTTCAAGTTTCAGAACAAGAGAACTAACGCAAATGGAGCTGGTGTAGCAAACATTAGGAACCTGTCCTGAACAAGTGAATTTGCTTTGGACAACCCTGCAAAGCATATGCAGTAGTCTATACTGGGTTACACACTGGTCTCTTCACCACACTGCCTTTTCACCTATTACTAAGTGACACGATGCTATCTGGTAAGGTTTTGGTAGCTGGCTGGAAGTGGGAGGAGGCCACAAGGGTGGCTTCTGTGAGAAGCTAATAGAAGCTTCCTCAATGTTAAATGGAGCCAATGCTACCTGGCTCCAAGATGGACCCATCACTGGCCAAGGCTGAAACCCGTCAGTGACAGTGGTAGCACCTCTGTGATAACATGTTTAAGAAGGATCAGCAACTGGACTGTCAAAGTTCAATCCACAAAGAACAGCAGAAAATGTTACCTGATGCAGTTTTCACCTGATGCAGTTTTCCATTTCAACTTAGTAGTTCGCAACTGCTTTCATTAACTTATTATTTAAGCATTTGTACCTTTCCTGCAATAGTTTCATATCAATAGTCTTTACTGTTCTTATGGAATTCACAAGGTCCCAGTGTGGATTACCATGGCATTTAATACTGAGAAATTAACATACTGAGCAAGTTACCCGACTATAGCAATACAAACACACGATTTGCTTCTGCCATGTGCTCTAATTACAAGGTCACTCGTCTTCTCTATTTAGGCAAATGACTAAAAAATGAGAAAGAAATTGTATTAAGAATTTCCAGCATAGAACATGACTATGATGTCTTTTTAGTTATGAATCAGAAATTCACTGCCAACCTTAATTTACTGCAACTGAAAGCCACTGATCTTTAACAAGTAACTTCATAGAAAGTTTGAATAGTTTCATTCCACTTTCTGATAGATAAATTCCAGTTAGACTCATATTGAGGGTGATCTCACTTGCAAGACTAATGCTCTCAATTCATCTCAAAATTAACAAACTCCACAAAGATCCCTAATGTACAGTCAATTCTTCAGTCTACTTCCCTTTTGTCATTTCTCCCTATACGCAGTTCATGTTTTTGGGTGAATCAGACGCCTTTGGCCAGCTGTGCCCATTCCCAAGGCACATGTACCCAAGTCAGTGATGTGTTACCACCCTGGGGCTCCTCCATGGCCCAGGCAATTGTGCAGAGTCAAAGGACTTCTGGGACCCAGGGCCAAAACATGAGACTTTGCTTTTCTCCATGTGTACTTACAAGTCCTGGCTGCTGGAAATATTGTACCTCCTTGCACATTAGCCAGCTCCCATAGTTTCATCAGAGGCTGATGAGCTCCACAGCACTGGCTTAGTGCACATGGTTTGGGAACCAGTGGCAAACATGAAAAGAACAAGGAAAGGCTCTACTGCAGCAGTGTTCTCCTAGGTGAGCTGAAGCGATCACACAAGCTTACCCTAAGGCTGCAGGAGGAGGCAATGTGGCTCTCCAGCAGAGCCTGGATTGGAAACAGCTTGCAGCCATCCAAATTGCTTGCAGTCATTCTGCTACAGAAGTGGCTCCTGGTCCATGGTGAAGGAGCCCTTCTTGTCCTTTTCAGCCTCTTACTGTGTCTCAGCAAACAGAATTTGCAGGGATGAAGCCAATGACAGAATAATTATGGATGTGAGCTGCCCACTCATAGGCATGGGTGACAGACAGTGTCTGGGGGCATGCAGTGATGTGAATGCCATAGCCTCTTCACGTCTGTGACTGTTTATTCTGTATTGGTTTCTCTGCCTCCATAAGCATTCAGATTTCTTGCTTTAACAAGAACAAAATCATAAAGTAGTCCAAGAATGCAGTACTTAAGAAAGCAATGTAATCCTTGCACGCTGGACTTCCTGCCTCCCGGGTGGGTGGAAAACGTCCTGGGTAGCTTCATTCCTGTGACATCAAGAGACCTCTTACAAGACTAATAGGGGCATGAAATGGGGAAACTCACTGGGGCAATTTTCTTTCTTCCTCTTTCATTTTCCATGTGTGTGAATATACTGCCCTTCACTGGTAGATCCAAGTTTAAAAACACGATTAGTTGACACTGAAAAGAAAGACCATGCGTTTCAGTGATGGTCACAGGGTTCACATGTCTGTATTTTTTGCCCTGAGGATAAAAAAAAATATAAATGAAAGATATTTATCCCCTTTAAGACATCCTTTCTTTAAAAAGAAATGCCTATTAACAAAAAGAAATTGTAAGAGACACCTGGATCACCAAGATCAATTCCCTGTCATCATGACCACACAAGAGATGTTTACTCCAAAGCATTCCCCAGACAACCCCTTCCCAAGCCATTAAATGCTCCAAATGCTTTAAAAACTGAAGGTTACAAACCCAGTACGGTTTAAGTGCTGAACCCAGGACACAGTGTCTCAGTAACACAGCAGGGAAGACCAAGGACATTATATTGAGTATGAGTCCCCCCAATTCCATGGAATTTTTAAGATGAAACACCTAAAGAAAGGACCACATCTCTTTCTGCCACAAAAAAGCAAAAGAAACTCCCCAAGTTATTTACTAAATCTCACTGAAAAGTCCTCTCTGAGCCCTTGTTCCATTAACTGGCTTAACACCAAATAGCTGAGCAAAATATATTAACTTGGTTCCTCTAAGCAGTACTTTATAAGGAGCAAGTCAAAATGCCCAGCAGAACCAGCATCTCATTCTTCCAGAGACTTCCCTCATTAACTGGGATGGTACATAGACAAGTACCATATTCTTTCCCCAAAACTGGGGCCCAAGGGGGGTGTGTGGGGCACTGAAAGCAGGACAGACATTTTGCGGTCAGAAGTAAACTGGTTGGAGCACTCTGCGCGCTGGTTGCTGTGTGTGGCTGCCCTGGCCAAGGCAGGGGGCAGCTGGGCGGGTTGGCTGCTCCTACAGCAAGTCAGACATGTCCCATGCAGTTCAGGTCCTGGATGAAATATTGCAGCCTCAGACCTTTGAGTTGCATCTCAGTGGAGGCAGCCTGAACATTACGCTGTGCCCCATGAATACAAAGTCTTCCCATAATCTTTGATTGTTATTTGTTGTCTGGGGGGGCTTGCTCTAAAGATACCCAAGCACTGCACGGCAGGGGCAGGGACTTCTCCCTACATCCCTGCTACCGGTTCACAGACAATTTATCCCTTCGGTTAAAAAAATGCCCCAAAAGAAGAATTTGCCCTCATTGACTTTACAAGCCACTCCATTGCTCTGTGTTGGAATCCATTTAACCTTTTTAATCACCCAAGCAACAGCAGCAGTGTATCACAAACACACAGCAAGTGTATTACAAATGCCACAATCTTCTTACCATGAATCTCAACCTTTCTCCTCTTGGCAAACACATACCCACAAGTTTCCCTAGTGGTTTCACTGCTGCCAGAAAAGAGCTGTTTTGTAGATCCCCTTGTTAAAACACTGTCAGAACACCACTGACATAGCATTCCCAACTCATATTCTCAGTTCTGCAGTATTTTCTCTGTAGTCTTTGAGAGTTAGGCAGTTTTGACAACATCGGTGTGGTCTGAGGGGAAAAAAATACACATATTGAAACATATTTAGAATTGAGGATGGTATCATCTTCTTGAGGTGAACAAAAATTCCATGTGCTCTTTTAAGTGTTATGAGAAAGGTACCCTTTTCATTGAAAAAGGCTTCTTCATTTCTGCGGAGACTTGTTTCAAATACAGATAGTGAAATAAGCTCTCAGCTTAGCCCTCAGAAGTCAGGTTTTGTGCCATAAAATTTCCCACCTTAGAGGCAATTCTCCAAGGCAGTCTATCCTGAACCAGAGTCATCAGTCTCAATATTGCTTTCTTTGTGGATCCCAGAGTTCAGACATTGGCATTATGCACCCTCCCTGCCCCTTCATCCTTTTCATTAGTAGGTTTAAGTCATTAGTAGGTCCAAGATTGTTTTAAGCAGAAATCAAAGTGTCTCATTCAACATAGTTATAGGTAACTCCAAATCAGCCCAACCAACTGAGCTGGAAAGTTTGACATTTTTTCTGACTTCCTAAGATGTTGGTGAGGACTCGACTCCAGCAGGGTTTGTGCTGCGTTGTATTTCATTAGGTGCTCACATACAGCAGCTGGCACAGGAGAATCTCTCTGCAGTTGTACAAGCACTGAATTTTGATCAAGGCATCAGGCAGGTACGGGTGCTCGAATCTGACTTTCTGATTCTCTTCAGACACAGTTGTTGTTTCTGAAGCTACTAAACAGCAAGGAAATAATCCACATTCTGTTGAGTCAATACCCTTGTGCCCAGAAAGGAAAAAGGAAAAAAAAAAATCTACTCACAAACCCCATTTTTCTAAGTTAAGGCTCTGGCTCTCCTATGTGAGAAATCTTATTCCACGGCTCCGTTTTAATGAGGTTTACACTTCACATCAATACACGAGAGTCAGAAAGCCCAAACTTTTTATTGCTGTTTTTGTTTCTTGGCTGCCTTAACACCTACCAACATTTTCTATGTTGTATTTAGAAAAGCAGAAGACCTGCAAAACCAACATCAGGTTTTGCAATCAGGGCACAATTGTGGACAGCTGCCCACAGAAATAAGGTTTTAGCAGGATGGTGTCAGAATGAGGCCCTTGAAGAAGACCAGAACAAGCTGTAGGGCTGGCAGTAGTCACAGCTGCTCTAGTGAGGATGCAGTTATATCAATCCAAGTATGCCGCACCAATATAAGCTCCTTTCCGCCTGTAAAGAGCTGAGCTATCAGATAGCCTAGGGGTTACCTAGATTATTTTCTTAATACATTCTGTGGCCAAGCAACTCTTTAAGAAACATCAAGGTAGCTCTTTCATATTTTTTACCATATAGATTCCAAGAAATGCAGGCGGTGATCAGACAGAGGGCTTTCTTCAGGGAAATAACCAGGGAAGACTTCGTTATATGTACAGCTAGACATGAACAACCAGTCCATACAGCCTTGCAAGCATCTTTGGTCACTCTTTTTTATCACTCCTCATTCTTTAAGCTTTTAAAGGCTCGATAAGGACAGCAGTTACTCTACACATTCACAGTGGCAAACCATGTTACCTTGACTGGGTCCTAAGAGAGCACCTTTCATAAGTGAAGCACTCGAAGAAAAACTGTTGATATGCCAAAATCTGGCTGCAAATCAACTGACAGGCCATTAAAGCAGAAACTTAACTGCATTTCAGGACTTGTGATTAAAGATACCTGGGAGACATCAGTAGCTGTGCTCCATGCCTGACTAATCAAGGTAGTCAAAAGGCCACAAGTCCACAAAGCACCATTCAAGTGCTTCTGAAATCTCATCTGAAAGACTCTTTGCAGAGTCAATTGAGTACTGGGAATCAAAGTGCGAATCTGGGTCTTAATGTCACAGTAATACCTCAGGAAACAGATGAGCACACCCACACGATCCTCTTTAGGATCCCAAAGGATTACCCACCCCTTATCTTTGACTAAATTCTGCAGTTTTTAATTGTTGAAATTTTGCCTTTGAAATCCATGGGTATTTGTAATTAAAGATTACAGAATTTAGGACCCTGTAAGAGAACTTTCAATGAAATAGAAACTTTGTTCATAAGTTCCTAATTATTTCTAGGCCCAAGCAGCAACCTTTTACTTATGAATTTTTAATTTAGCAGAGTGACAATCTCAGTTACATATGAATATACACACTAGAGATTGCAAAAGAAGGTAGGTTGCCAGGAAACAAACTTCTATTTCCTTAATTAACTTGGAAAATTAGAGGGAAGTTTAATGACTTCACACTATTAAAATTGTTGAAGAATGATACTTCATGAAAGGAAAGAGAATTGTCTATAAAGATGCCAGAGCCGCTACCACTGCCTCAGCCAGAAGCAAATTCAGATGGACCTTTATGAGGCTTATACAACATTTGTTACATTCACTTTAAATAATTAGCCTCCCACTTCCCTCATATCATAATCCAGAGCCACTTGCAAAAGCAAGGCAGCAATATACTGAAAGAAAGCTAATTTTCAATGTATGCCAAATGTGACTTTAGCTTCAGAGTTGAAAGAACCATAAAAAAACCCAACACTTTTTCTAAGTAATTCTACCCAAAAAACTTTGAGATTTTTAGACCAATTCAAAGATACTTCAGTTTATTTAATTGCTGCATTCTTGGAGGTTCCTGCTACATAAACACAGACTACAACAAGAACCCAGCAGAAAATGCTAGCTAGAAACACCCAGTTTTCAGTATGAATCTACAAAATTCCTCATAGTCTTACCTTACCAGAGAGCATTAGAGTAACAACATATGGATCCATAGACATCAAAGACCCCAAATACAAAACATACACAAACCAAAACCCCCTCTTACCAACAAAGCTAGGCACCACAGTAATTTATACCTTCCAACAAAAGGGGTGTGATCAGGAAGGTGTTTCAACTAGGAATTACCTGTGAGCACCTGTGTCCTGTTATCTCTGAACCTTGGAAAGAGGCTAGCAAAGCCGTGTTCATATGAGGCAAAGCAATGCAAAATAGGATGCATTGAGATTAAAAGAGAATGATTACACTAAAAAAGTTAATTCTGCTGCTGAAATATGAAACTTCACTGAAGTTGCATCAAGGGGATAAAAATAATCAGATTCTAAGATCAATGATCAGTAGGGCACCAGATTATATAGCTGTAAAGGATTAGTGGTAATTCCTTCAGTGTCTCAAAGGCTGAAATCAAAAGGGATAGTAAAAACAGAGCTCAGGCCTCTCTTACACTGGCACTGTCTGGCTTTATCACGGGTGGAAAAATCTGAACCTTATGGTGATACTTTAAGCAGCTTCACATTCTCAACAGCCCTGGAAGTTTGCTGCCTTTAACATAAAAGGGCTTCAAATTCCTGTATTCAAAATATGTGATCATTCTTTGCAATGAGAAATTGAGACACTGTTTTCATACAAGCTATCAGCTTGAGATAAACACCACAGAAAAACTTATCATAATATCCTAGGGAGGATGTGATTTTATTTTTATTCTTAACTCGGGAGAAATAATTAATCCCTCATGATATAGTGGGAAAGCTAAGATGCCCATCATATTTGAAAAATCATGGCAGTCAGGTGAAGTTCCCAATATAACCCCCGTTTTCAAGAAGGGGAAAATGGAAGACCCGGGGAATTACAGACCAGTCAGTCTCACCTCTGTGCCTGGTAAAATCTTGGAGCACATTCTCCTGGAAGGCATGCTAAGGCACATGAAAAACAACAAGGTGCTTGGTGACAGCCAGCATGGCTTCACTAAGGGGAAATCCTGCCTGACCAATTTGGTGGCCTTCTATGATGGGGCTACAGAACTGATGAACAAGGGTAAAGCAGTTGGTGTCATCTACCTGGACTTGTGCAAAGCGTTCGACACCGTCCCGCGCAACATCCTTCTCTCTAAATTGGAGAGATATCAATTTGATGGATGGACCACTCTGTAGATAAAGAACTGGCTGGACGGCCGCACACAAAGAGTTGTGGTCAATGGCTCAATGTCCGGCTGGAGACCAGTAATGAGTGGTGTCCCTCAGGGATCGGCTTTGGGACCGGTCTTGTTCAGCATCTTTGTAGGTGACATGGCCAGTGGGATTGAGTGCACCCTCAGCAAGTTTGCTGATGACACCAAGCTGTGTGGTCCGGTTGATACGCTGGAGGGAAGGGATGCCATCCAGAGGGACCTTGACACGCTTGTGAGGTGGGCTGATGCCAACCTTAACAGTGCAAGTGCAAAGTCCTACTCCTGGGTCAGGGCAATCCCAGGCACAGCTGCAGGTTGGGCAAAGAAGAGATTCAGAGCAGCCCTGCAGAGAAGGACTTGGGGGTGCTGGTGGATGAGAAAATGAACATGAGCAGGCTTCAGTGTGCGCTTGCAGCCCAGAAAGCCAACCGTATCCTGGGCTGCATCAAAAGGAGCGTGACCAGCAGGTCGAAGGAGGTGATCCTGCCCCTCTGCTCTGCTCTTGTGAGACCTCACCTGGAGCATTGGGTGCAGTTCTGGTGTCCTCAACATAAAAAGGACATGGAACTGTTGGAACAAGTCCAGAGGAGGCCACGAGGATGATCAGGGGACTGGAGCACCTCCTGTATGAAGACAGGCTGAGGAAGTTGGGGCTGTTCAGCCTGGAGAAGAGAAGGCTGCGTGGAGACCTAATAGCAGCCTTCCAGTATCTGAAGGGGGCTATAAGGATGCTGGGGATGGACTGTTCATTAGGGACTGTAGTGACCGGACAAGGGGTAATGGGTTAAAACTTAAACAGGGGAAGTTCAGATTGGATTTAAGGAAGAAGTTCTTTACTGTAAGGATGGTGAGGCACTGGGATGGGCTGCCCAGGGAGGTTGTGAATGCTCCATACCTGGCAGTGTTCAAGGCCAGGTTGGACAGAGCCTTGGGTGCGATGGTTTAGTGTGAGGTGTCCCTGCCCATGGCAGGGGGGTTGGAACTAGATGATCTTGAGGTCCTTTCCAACCCTAAGTATTCTGTGATTCTATGTGAGATAGAGATATGTGAGAAGATCTATAATTTATTAGAATTTTGTACTTAGTTAACCTGGTTAGGCATGAGGAGGGAGACAAGGATACAGGAAAGGAATGTTTCATCACTGTAAATGGTGTTTGCCTGGGAAGGCTCAAATAAAGGCAGAGCTCAGGACATGGGATGCAACTGGTCTGATGTTTGCTAACCCACTGGGGCAAAATACCCCAAGAAATTCTTCATGTTCCATTTGTGCTGTGTTGACATTTGGATATGATTTCTTTGAGGTTTTACAGTACCCAGCTGTTTGGGACTGAAAGACATAAAACATCCCCGACAATGCCTGAGTTTTACTACAGTGACGTTCCATGGACAGAGAGGACGTTCTTTGGGGCAGCCGCCCTCATTCTGAGAGCAGCAAAATAAAAGATCCAACAACTTGCTTTTTAAGACTGCTGCATACATGGGGCCTGAGTGGTGGGGGAAAACATTCTATACATTTCATTTCAGCTACAAACAAATGTTGATCTTTGGATACTTTGGGGACTATTTTGCGATTCATAAATATTCATATGCTTGGAGTTCCAAGTTCCAATATATCCTGAATGAATTTCTAATAATATTATACTTTTATTTGGAAAGTTTTTGTCAAGAATGTCCTCTGAGTTTACTTTGCTATAATTCGTACAGAAAGATTTGCTAGAGGAAAATAGCGCCGTTAAATATATTGGGCAGTTATGCAAAGTTGATTGAATTGTTTCGGTTAGTTACAATAAACAATAGGATCATACTGAAACAATGTCGTTTCAAATTGAATGTTCTGTTCTCATATTCATAACTAGAATCATGTTGGTTATTTACATAAGTTATCCTGCCAGAATGCAGCTGATATCACATAACTCATTACCATGGCAGTGCAAAGAGCACATCGTGAATACTCACTGAACACTTTTAATGTAATCAAAGTCAGAGAAATATGGCATTTAATGTAATTGTTCTGAAGGAAATACACATCTCAAGCTCTCTATTCCTTTTTAAATAACAGAAGTGTGAAAAGTTACCAAATTGCCCTGAGATTTATTTTATTACTTTAACTGGAATTAAGCTAATGCGAGTCTGTCAATTTGTTAATAGCAATAGACACACTGTTCCGACTCTATGATAAATTTAGAATAACAAAGAATGAACAAACTGAACAATGCAAGCCATGATAGTGATTACACTGCCAAATTCCTTGAGATAAACATATTGATCAGTTTACATGATATCAATCCCCCCAAGCCCTTAAGAATTTGAAATTAGAAATAGAAGCTGAAGTTTAAAACAATTTTATTCCTTAGGAACCTTGAATGACTGCTCCCCAATGAACCCCAAGTAAAAATGGCAGTTTTCAATATACTTTTCTAAGTATTTAATATTAAATCTCATTGCTTTTTCTGTCTTCCTCATTCCTTACCTCGTCTCAAAAGATGTCAGGGAGGTTTAAAATAGACCTTTATCCATTTTTAGGGTCTATTTTTATCTTCAGACTGTGGTTCTGCATTTCTCAGTGCTGAAGATCATATTTTCTGCTTTGGCAAAAATACACAGTTTCTCTCATTCATTTCCTTCAATGCTACAGTGATTCAGTTGGGTTTGCACGTTTTCTATTATTTTGAAGAAAGCTTTTTTAAAAAACATAAAACCTGTTAGAAATGTTGAGGTCAAATATGGTCAGTTAAAGGACAATGCTTGAAAACCTTGAGTTAAACACTTCAGATTCTGGTGCTCAAGGACTCAGCCACTAGAGGGTAATACAAGATCAGGAAAAGGGAATTTAACGCATTCCAGTTTGAGCTTGTTTCCAGAATTTAGAAGTTCAGGTTTTTGTGACAAAGTTTCTTCAGTTACTTTCTAAGACTGCTCGGTGACAGTAAAGAGCTGTTGCTGCTTACACTAAGGTGACATGGAGGAGCCATAGCTAAGGACAGAGACACACTTGTACAACGGGAGCTGTACTTGAAAGGAGGGGTATGATCTGGCAGTTTCTCTACTTGAAAAGCTACACTGATGAAGGGAATGCTTTGTAAACTCTAATGAATGTGGAAGCCTTGAAGGCAACTGCTTAAAGTCAATTTCAATGTTGCTCTTGGTGAGCCCAAAAGCTGCTATTTTTCCCAAGTGAGAGTGAAATTTGGCCTTATGGAATTATTGCTGAATGAATGGGAAGTGAGGTTTTCTAATAGAATCACAGAAAGTGAAGTTACTAAAATACATCATCCTATTTGGGTCTAAATGCATGCAACCAAAAGACCTGGGAACTTTTCGGTGACCTTTACAGGCTGGCTGGAAGGGCCACTGAATGCTTCCCAGACACCAAAGACTGGATCATGGCTACAGACCACACTACAGAGCTTATTTACAGAGTCTGCAATCTGAAGTGCATCATCCTCTCTCCTTTCAAGTGACTTAAGAATGAAGGTTTCTGCAAGTTCCTCAGAGATAAATACCTCTGCACTGACTCACACAGGAAATTGCTGAATGACATGCAATAGCTGTTACATTCTCAACTCTTTATGCACAAGGCCGATACAAAATGTTCTAGGAACTATACTGTGCAAGCTGTTTGGCTTTGCTGAGATTTAATTTCCTCAACTTTTTTCCTTCTTTTCATTTATTCATTGCAAACGAATTTACACATATGGCTTATGTCAATAGGGTCAGCCCTGTAAGCTGTGAGCTGATGAAAACTCTCTTTGAATACCACAACTGGTAACCTGTATCAGATTCAGATCAATGGCACCAGCAAGAAAAGAAATCTGTGCACTGTAGCAATACTTTAAGACATTATGAAAATTAATGCTGTTCTCACAGTTATAAATAAGTAACCTCTGGAGATTTTTTTTGTTTTGGGTTCATTTTGTGGGGTTTTTTTTTTTTTTCAGAAAGAAAATGGGAAAGAAGAAGGAAGAAAAAAGATGGGAAGAGGTGTGAACGCAGGGAGAGGAGTAAGACGTTGTACTGCCTGTCTCTAAGACACTAACAGCTTACTCTGTGTTTGGGGTGTGCACAGGCAGTATAGTGAGAGTGAGAGCATCTGCTGCAGGTGGAGCCAAATCTGATACTTGCTTTGAACCTTGCCTTATGTTCTATCTCAATGTGTACCCTGAAATCTGGCACACAGTATTTTTTATTCCAGACTGGAAGGCACCCACTGGATCCCATCAATGGCCTCCACACCTGGAGCTGTGCACATGCTGCCTGTACTGATGTCCACACATGGAGCTGTGCACATGCTGCCTGTACTGATGTCCACACCTGGGGCTGTGCACATGCTGCCTTTACCTTGTCATCCCCTAAGATCCAAGGAAAATTCTGCAGTTTGGGTCTCTGGAGTTTGGTATATGGAAGGTGTCCGAGATTTTGCAGTAAAGCCGCTATATCCAGTCAGCATTAGTCTGTCTAACAGCTCCTGACACTTCACTCCATTGATCATATGGCTCCTTCCATGGTAAAATCCTAAAAGCTTTCCTGTGAGGAAATAAACACAAATTAATAATAAGCTGTTCCTCTTTTGGGGGAATTATGGGCTGATAGGCCATATGTAAGAGATGCTCTGAGAAAGTGCGGAATCACACCTTGTTAAGAAATGCACGCTCAAAGCATGTGTATTCTGACCTGCTACACTTGTTTGAAAGAGTCTGGTCAAGTCAAATCACTCCGGAATGTAGACTCTGGCATGTAAGACCAAGAGTTTCCTTCATCATATTAAAACATTCCTTGAAGTGCACTCAGAGGTAGTAAGTTTAACAAGTCACAGCTCAGACACATCAGCATTGTTTCACCACATATGGATGCTTCAAAAACCTAATTAAAAGAAAGAAATGAGAATGTGACATACACCAGAACATCAATATCCACTGGGATTTTCAAAGGCACTTCATTGTAAAACTCCCCCTATACACATGGTCTGCTCTACACCACTCTAATTATGACTGAAAATCTCTTTATAACTGGAAAGGAAAGGTTCTTATTATTCAAGCTGAGAAAAATGCAGTCAAAACAAGCAGCAGGGTAAAGCCTTTTTAACACTTTGATCAAGTATTATTTGCAATTATTTTATTACAATATAGTCTGTGTTTTATATTAATTACATTTTTCAATTTATCCTTTCCTTTCATCTGATTTCGGGGCGTTTCAAGTAAAATGAGAGTTTTTTGTCTTTGAGTTGTTTTGGAGGACAAATTTTTCTGCTGTTGGGTTTTTCAGTGTTGGCTCTCCATTGTTACGGAGTCACGCAGGATAAATGCTGCTCACGGAACTGCCAGCTAAAGCTTTTAGAGTCAAGAATGACAAGCGGCATGCCATGAATAAGGACCACCTGGTGCAGGTATTTTTATAGTTACGCTTGTATTTTAATAGCCGCTAGGATTTGCGAATGTGTTCACAAAGGAAGCAGGCATGTCCTGACAATTCAAACAGTTTTCCTCCATAAATAACAGCAGAACAGGTTTGTTATGTCCTCTGTGGGAATTGTGAACCCTTTCAGTATTAGAGGGACAAGAAACTTTGCACCTTGCCTTTGGGAATGCAAAATCTTAAAATCCTGATAAACTTGTCAGGGGCAGAGTGAGGGCTGTAAAGATCTGAAAACACTGTAGAGCCATCAAACCCAGAGACAAGCAAAGAAGTAAATCTTCCAGTGACTTATCTATCTCCCATTAAAGTCTCCCTTAGATCTCATGTCTATTGAATGGGCAGCACTGGAGAACCCCCCTGCCATGATTTCTTAGCAGAAGTGTAGAACTCAGCTCCTGCTTTACTTGACAAGGAGAACCAGCATGTCTCCTTCATGGCTGTATGCTGCCATAAATTATGCTGCTACAGAAAATGGTCTTCTGCAGAATATCTCAAAGACACTCTGCACTCAAACTATTACTCCTTACAAACACTGACCTGGAGCAATATCAAGGAAAATTGCAACTCCGCAGCTAAACTTTAATAAAAGGAAAGAATCTATAACTCTTAAACCGCAAAGTGATGACAACAACAGAGAAAAACAAAAAGCCCCTTCCGTGTCAGAAAGTCAACTCCATACCCTCTAATGTCACTTATCTAGAAAGCACACAGTCATTGAGTCAGCAGAGGGGAAGAGAAACCAGTTCTACATTACCGGTCATTTCAGGATAATCTGAATATTCTGTCTTTTGACACTTGCTACAGGGAAGCGGAGGTAACTTTGTACTTTGGGCTCAAGACTGGATGGGTCTTTCCAAAATATCTGTTAAAAAATAAGCTACATTTTATCACAGCAGCATCAAGCAGTGCAGGTCAAACAGATACTTCTAATGTTTTCCCCTCTTGATTCTGCTCTACTTTGTCCACTAAACATCAAAGTCATTGCAGGAAAAGCATCCTCAAAGGTGATGGAGTTAAAGTAGGAGTTAATTTGTCCTCAAGCAGCCAGCTAGAAAATTTCTTACTGCTGCCTGTGTCTGATGATTTAGGGAATGTAATAAACATATTGCTGATCTCATTTTCAGGGCAAGGAAGAAGCAAAGTAGATGTATTAACTATTCAGGCCTAGCTGCTTCTCTTTCATAGACACTGGAACTAAATTATTGTCTGCTGCTGTGGCCCCTAGAATCCAAATTTAGTTACATAGTTGGCATAAATGTGTCCTTAAACATCAACAAGTTAATATTGCTGAGATTAATCATAGAACCTGCTGGGGTCATCTACTGAATTACTGAGTCATTTACACACTGGCTCAGTAATTTAAGTTTAAGCATATAGTTAAGAACCTTGTTAAACTGAGACCCAGGAAGCTACACTACTTATCTCTTGATTAATTCCCAAGTTGAGAGCTAGACCTGTCACTGAACAGATTTTTCCCCTTTCTCTGTTGTGTTTGTCTGTCTCCATTGATTCTCTTCAGCTGATTATTTCCTAATTTTGCCAAGAAAATGAACTTGTTAGATCCTCCAAAGGGTTTTTCTTTTACCAGTATAACCACCTCTGCAACTCCTTTAAGTACTATCAGGATTTGACAATATTAACATAATTGAAGCCCTTTCTCCACAATAAAAAGCAAAATTTAAAGATACATTGCTGTGACTATACTACCGCTTTCCCTCTGGCTTTTCCTTTTTTCAGTATCCCCAGTTTTGAACTGGCTTTTCCAAATCTGTCTTGTCTTGATTTTGCTAGTATCTGCAAATGAATGGTCTTTCCATTTATTCCACAAACTGTACTGATTGGTTTTTAGGGGAAACCATGATAAAAAAGAAATCAAACACCCAATACGCTCTTGAGAGCTGGATCTACAGACCCTTAAAAACTAAAAAAGGACCAGGATCAAAGAACTCTTATTTCTTAGTAGACTCAGCAAGATGGAGGTCATAGTGGAGCCAGGGCATACAAGGTCGGAGAACCAAAAGGGACAGACCAAGCTCTGTTTCCATCACACCTGCACGTTGATTTTCACTTGCACTTTTATGCCTCCTTTCTGTATCAGGCATGTTGCAGAATCCCACCTCCTCCTGCCTATAGACTTAACAGAAAATGTTCAGCCTCCTAGCTGGCCACTTCACTTGACTGCCTTAATCTCTTCACCCTTGAGGGGAACAGGCAGCAAGTTGTCAAGTTGAGGCCCAAATGACCCTGGTTCGGCTCCCTGAAGATGACAATGAAATGTCATACCTGTTCTGTACGGCTTTATAATAAAAATAATAAATAGGGTGGCCTTTTCCCAGCTATTCCTGTGGGAGGGACAACACTAAATCAAATTCTAAGGGACTTTATTTGTCTTTGTGGTATTATTCAATAAATATAATATTTAGCTTTTATTAACATTTTCAACATCACTAATAACACTGATCTAGGAGCTTCACAGCACTGGTGCTTATTTACATAACAGATTTCCAGCTGAATTTGGAAAAATTCCTGTTGCTCAGACAAAAAAAAAAAAACAAACACCAAAACTGTGCTGATCAGGATGCACATTTTTGGGATGTTTTTAGCACAATTTTCTCCTGTACTCACCTCTGTACCAGCAACACTTCATTTGTTCACAGCATAACACTAATCAGCATTCACTGCAGTTGTGCTTTGCCAGAACTGCTACAGAACATGTCTTGGTGCTGTATATTAGAATATCGCAGCTACCCCAAAACTAGTGACACAATTAGCAGCCACCTCTGGGGAGTCTGATTTCAGGGGACCTGCTCAGCATCTATCCCTTCTGTGTCTTCAGACTGCTGACTGATTCAGTCCATGGAATTTCCATGCCTCCAAAAAGAAGGCAGAGCCTTGCACACAAACAGTGCTTTGCTATGCAGCTGATCTATGCCACAAAGTTCACCCTGGGCAGTGGTGGAGACAGGTCCTCCATCAACTTAGTAAGCAATTGAGTAATTAAGGATTGTGCCATAATGCATAAGATGGTTGATGTAATGTTCATGAGGCAAGAGTAACTGTAGTATTGCTTTCCTTTTGACACCTTTATGAATGATCTGGTAACACTGCTTCCAGTAGTTTCATGTAGAATATATGCACCCATCACAAATATTGTGGTCCATGGTTTCTGCAGACCATGTACAGAAGCTGTCTTCCATAACGGGTGCCCCCTGATACAAGTTTCATCCCTGAGATGGCTTCTGATGAATCACTGATGACTGCTCCTCCATCTGTTGCACTTCCAAAAACGACAGCATGACATGATGATTCACCAATCCTGTGTTAGGAGATTGAAAAAGATGTTTTAAAAGCCACAAAAGATGTTCTTTTTACATTTATTCAGGATGATATGTTCTGTATATGCTTATTACAGCTGCCTGGGGAGGACGTTCACTATTCTGCCAGCTCCCCTTATTGGAGAACTGGTTTGAATCTGATTTGGATTCCAATATATATAAGCCACAGAAGAACATCAGGTTGATGTTGGCTGTTTTAGTTCCTAAATGCCATCACATCAGGACCTTTGAAGTTCTGTTTCTCTATTCACTCCTAGACCTGTCACATTCATATGCTGGAGCTAATATTATAAAGTGAGCATATGGGAAGCCCCTCCTTCCTGTGTCAGCAACAGCAGCAATTCAGTCTCTCAGCAGTGATTCAGCTGCTTTCGGCAGTGAAGGGTTTGCAAGCAAATGCAGTTTACAGGTTGTCTCATCCAGTGATGAGAAGTGAAGTTTTACTGCCTAATTTTGCCCATAAGGTCATGTTTTCCCAAAACCATGTCTCCTGTGCTCTCACTTCTTCCCCAGTTTTCTCTCCTGCTTCTGCCATCAAACTGTGTTCATCTTCTTCCTGGGACAGAAGCAACTCCAGCTCCTCATTCTTAACTGGACAAGGTGTAACAGCTTAGGGCAAGGGAAGAAATTCTCTCATGAGTCTGTAATAGCTTTTTGTTGTACGTGGAGCAGCAACTCTCAAGGGCAGATGGATCATTGGTCTCCTTTTCCATAGTTCCTACCTCAGTTTGCTCATGGCAATCAGCAAAGTGGTGTCACTACCTACAGACTAAGAAAGGAAGCAGATATGTCCATTAAATGGTACTGCATATCTATTTGCAGAAGTGGGTATATTGGCTTTGTCATGGCTCTGAATGCACCATCCCTAAAACAAGCATAAGGAAAAATTCCCTGTAGCAAATGAGAGAATTTCTGTTTACCTCATTGGTGCACGCAATCAAAACACAACAAAACCTCATCTTTAATACAGCATGAATTAAAACCCTAAACAGGCACAGTCTTGAGGATCCAGCTCAGCCCTCAGCCTTCTCATGTAAGTATTCTGGAGTGTGGAATCAACAATTTCAGCTCTCCCTTAGTCTCAGCAAGGGTGAAAGTCCTCATGGAAACTGATCTTGGTGCCATGAGTGATGCTTAGTGCCATATTGAAGCATACCAGAACTTCAGACCCTGTCAGATCTGATTGCAGCCTGCCTGGAGCCAGTGGCTGGAGCTCACACCATCACTAATACAATCAGAAGGGGCAGGAAGCTGGTATATTTAGACTTTGAAACTGACAGAAGCAATTGCCACTTGCTCAGAATAACTAGAAGTTTTTAAAGGCATTGAAAAGATCAAGGATTCAATATATGCCAGAAACACTCACACAGTGCCCTTTAAAGAAGTCTCTCACACGTAGTGAATGGACAGTACGATACGCTGGAGAGTACTTCTCTCTGGACAGCTTCCATCTCTCTGGATAAGAACAGACTCTACTACTAAGGTAATAAGGAAGTAGTTTCTTTAAAACTCTAAGCATCCCTGGGGACAGCTGCTTAAGGTCATCATTTCCCTAAATATCTGTTTTCCAGTTAATAAGTGTTACTGTTCCCACCAATATAGTTTTATTCCCACAAATCTCTGCCATGTCACACTGCATAATTTAGACCTCAGCAGGTAAAACCAAGTTGTGAGTTCCCTGCACATACTCATGCTTAATCACATTTATCCCACTGCCTGCAGGTGCTCTGTGCTGTATTCCTGCTCTTAAAAAATCCCTACTAGACAGGTTTCCTGGCAGAGAGATTCTGTTTATTCAAACAATCGTAGCCTGCAGCATAAAAATCTGGACAAATTAAATGTTCAGAAACAGCTTCAAACAATAATCTATTTCTGGGATCACTTCATCATTTTAGAAGAAAACCAAGAGAAGTGCTGATGGCACTGAAGCTGTGAATGGGTCATGAAGCTTCACCTCATGGAAATAGTTTCTCCACTAGCACAGAGCAGATACAGCCACTGCTACCTCCATGGCCTTGCTGCGGCCAGCTTCAGCAGCCCCGGTAGTTGCACCCACCAGGGCCAGAAGCTCAAGCAAGGGGGTCAAATGCATGGATAACAGTGGGAAGTAGGAACTCCTCCATTAGCTCCAGCCACATTAGCTCCAGCCTGAGCCTGAGCTTTCTCACAAAATGTGTCATTTGCTGTCTGAGCTATGTGGTCCTGAGATGAGGGAAGCATCTCCGATAGCAGTGGCTGTTGGAGCAGGAAGAGGAGTGTGCTGGAGATTAGGTGCTTTTCTAGGAGTCTCACTTGACTATGACATGCTGAAATCTGGGATAAGAGCCTTCAGAACCTATGTGAAAAAAGGATACCTTTAACTTGTATGAAAAAAAGCCTTTCCCGGCCACCGCTTGCTTCCTGCTTGGAACAACAATGTGGTGGGAATGAGGGCAGGTGGGCCTTCATACATTGATATACCAAGAAAATTATCCTCCTGCGGGCCTTGGCTAGTGCTGATATTGTTGGGATGAGTACTGCACCTATCTTCTCTAGACATGCCACACACAACAAATAGGACTTTAAGCAGCTATGAAGAAAATTGTCCAGACACCGGCATTGCCTCCATTAGGTCCTTGAGAGCTAACTCCATCAGGAGTGTGTTGGGACAGATAAGAACTCATTTCCATATGTGTGCAATCCAGTCATATAGTCCTGCTGGTAGAAAATTCTACTTAATAAGCCTAAAAACATGATTTCTTTCCTCAAACAAGTTCAATCAGAAGATGAAATTGGGGCCTGTAAATTATGACTTTGTTTACTTAAAAGGGGCAGGTTTGAGCACTGCAAGGGGTCTGCAATAACTGAGATCCCCTAGAACTTCTGCCCCAGAAGCCTCTCTGCCAGCATGTCGCTGGGAGCACTGTTTCATGTATAATCCTGCTTGCCAGTGTCAATTAGGAATTTCTTGACCTCTGGGACAACCTTCATTGAAAGAATTAGAAATACAAATCTTCAGCAAGAAACGGAAGGTCTGGGGAAATGGTCCATACTGGATTGTTATTAAGACTCTCTTCCGCTCAGTTGTTTCTCAGTAATCTCAGAGGAGAGCTGCAATAAGACATGCTACCTCAGTTTCATGTCCCAGCAATTAACTTCCTGACTAATAGCAAAGATTGTTCCAGCTCAAACGGCTGCAACTGGCAAAGGACAAACAGGTCCTCTAAACTCCACTGACTGCTGCTCATCCCACAGCATCATGAGCCAAACTGGTAACAGTTTGTGCTTTATACTGTAGATTTCTAAAAGGTAATAACCACTAAAAGGGAACCAGTCAGCGGGGCACAAAGTTGGGTCATTTGCTTGAAAACGTGGTCTCACTAGCCATTTTTTCCCCCAGATCTTCAAAATTATCTGTTGGAAGGCTGGGAGTTGGGTTAGGATGTTGATTCTCCCAAGAGGAAAGATAAGCTTGTCAGTGAATGCAGATATGTTGGGTGCAGAAAGGAAGAAACCACAATACTCTGTTCATAGCTTTTGGGTCAGGCCACCAAGCAGCAAGTCCATGACATTATTGAAGAGCCTGGTAGACTTCCACATTGAAGTCTGTACTCTCATTCTTTCTCCATAGGGGGTACCTTGCTACTGTGTTTTCGCTGGACTTTCCTAGACTACAGATTGCTTAGGCTGAAGAACACATTCCTGTGGCTCTGTTCTTCCTCTGGAGAGACAGGTCCTTCCTGTTGACTATGACTACAACAGATATGTACCATTTTTACTACGGGTATGGAACCTTTAGCTGAAACTTAAAAACTCTTGGCTGAAGAACTTTTTAAAGCCTTCTCAGCTGCTTCTTCTTAGGCCAGAATAACATGTGACCCTCTGAATTTGTCCCCGCTGGTTAAAAGGGAGTAGGGTATAAATCCTGAGTGTATTTCCCCAACTGAGGTTAGAAGAAAGCAAAAGTTTCCTCACCAAGCTCAAGATCCTTCAAGCCCATCCTCAGCACTTCATACCACAGGGCTGTAGCTCCATATGATGAAAAGGTTTGTCTAAATATGTTCTGGAAAGAAACCTGGCCTTGTTTCTCAATATACTAAAGAGCTACGACTTCAGCAGGGCCACACAATGCCACCCCACTACACTGCTCTCCTTTGTGCTCTGCAAAGCTCATGTTAGGAAGGATCCTTGGGGTGTGATAGGAGATGTTGTTAGAAGTACACTTTCTAACAGAGAAATGATGTTCAAGAGCAGAGGGACTGGAAGGAGCAGCCAGTAGAACGAAGGAAAAAGGGTATCCAAAATAATGCTACTTGCTCCATGACAGTTTTCTCTCTGAAGGAAACCTCTCTTTGTCAAATTGTGAGTGATCCATGACTTATCAGAGTGGAATGAATGCCCTGTTTCCTCATGCTCCCCAGAGATGCTGTGCTCAAACCAGCTTCTGCCAAAATCTCATAGGCATCTATTTTGCCTGTACATCCATTGCTGTGGTTTTTGAAGTCCCAGGAGTGGGGTGGAGTGTTACAATTTGAGTTATCTTCAATGCTGCCACTGGGAATGCCAAGGAATTCTATGGTGCTCCACCAGTCTGAATTTCACAGGGAATAAGCATAAAATTCCCTTAGATACAATTAAAACCTCAGGCTTCAATAATGCAAAACTGGTTTTCTCACTTAATGACAGTTTACGTGTTGGTATTGCCCCACAAAGTTTTTCGGAGGTAGCTTATCTCATTCTCCTTTCCATTCTTCTCCAGAAAGATAGAAATAAAAGCATGACTGTTTCTCTGTGTCCTTCTTGCTTTGATTCACCCAAGAAATATGAAGATAGAAGCAGGAATATTTCTTCATGTAGCTCCCTGTGTAAGAGAGAGGAGCCTTAAACCTGTTCTAGTTAGCACAAAGCTGGCAGACAGGCAAAACACAGCCGCAGCCTCTGCACTAAAACACCCTGGGAAAACCTGCTGCAGGGAAGATTTTCTGGCACTGCTGTGATGAGCAGAAAGTTATCCTGTGCTGGGGCATTCCCTGGGAGTAATTTCCACCAGGTTAGATGTCTTTTTCATGCTTAAGTGGTTTAAGGGAATCAGAGTTCCGTAATGTGTCCTCATTAGTCCTCTGATAAACGCACAAAGCTATGACGATGACATCTGAAAGTGTGTGTTTTCTCACTTGTGAGTAGTGCTCAGTGATTAAATCTTCTGTCAGAAAGAAGCAATGGTTGGTTTCCCTAGGAAGCATTACAAGCCCCAGAGAAAGTCCTTATCTGGTTAAATAACCACCCATGAGTCAGGTACTTTCTTCTCTTTTCCTGAAAGAAGAAGAACTAATTCAGAACTGGTAGCTAGTTCTGTAGGAAAGGGAGGGACCTATAGCAGGGAAGAAGTAGTTTCCATTATCTGAACCAGAGCAGTAATCTCAGATGGATTAGTAAAATCCAGCAGTTGCTATCCCCACAGGACAGAACTGCTGAAAAGTCTCTTGCCTGCTGGCCCCATGCCAAGGGAGAAAAATACTTTTCATGCAGCGCAGTTCAACAAAGCTGACAGTGTGGAGTGAGAGAAGGCCAAAGATGAACGATAATGTCACAAGATCTAAAAGCCACTTGGAGCTGTTAAATTCCCCCCCAAGGAAACAGTGAAAAGCTGTTTCTGCCTATTGATTTGGTTCTGTTCTTCATCTTTGTTCTTCAAAAGCTGCATTTTATTTAAAGGCAAAAATGCAGGAATTGGAGGTGGTGATAAGCAGTTCCTCTGCACTCCCTCTCCTTGGGCTCATTTCACTTGCATATTTTTATCTCCCTTAGCTTGTGTCAGCCTCAAAAGGAGCAAATATATTCTCATTTTTTAATCTCCTCACATGCATACCCAAGTGTACAGACTCCTGTTCCTCTTGAAAAACAACAAAAAGCAGCTTGGTTTTTAGTGAAAGAAATTGCAATGAAATTAAAATGGCAGAAATTGGGTTTCTGCTTGGACACAGAGTGGCTTGGCAGAGCCCTAACACATCGTTGGGTTCTGCTTTTCTGCCATCTCTGTTTCTAATTCAGAGTGGCTGTTACATGGTGTAACATTCTCCCTAATAGTTCCCTAATTCTTCAGCAGGTCCTGCAGAGTATTTTTCCTCATCCCATTTTATTGGGAAGTCCTTATACTATTCCTAGTCACTTGAGAAAATAGCTGTCTGTATATTTTGGGCATTGGAGTAAAGAGTGATCTACATTTTCCATCTCTTCATTAACCCATTCCCTCATCTTAGGTTCACACACGGATTGCTGGCTCTGTCCTTTCTTCCTTGGCTGTTTATGGGTAGTCTGAAACTGCTATTTCAGTGAAGGCCTGTGGTACCACTTGGAAAGCATAACTAATTCATGATGCTTACCTAGCAGCAGATCTTGAGCTGGCCTGCCACAGCCCCAGTGATACTGGTACAGAGCTGCTCCCTTAAAGCCTTTGTACAGTCATGGCTTAGTAAGTGCAGGCTTTATACTCAGAAAGTTTTACACACATTTGCATGAGGAGGATCATGAAACTGAAACCTTCTGGGCTTTTGTGCATCATAAAGGAGAAGATCACGTGTCTTGTCAGGGACAAGAAATGGCCCAGATAAAGGGTTGGGGTGCTAAGTGTTATTTTATCTATCTTTGTGACATTAACCTAGAATTAACCATATTAGATCCCACTGAAATGGTTCTAGCAGAGATATTGTCAACACACACAAACTGTTGTATGTTTCTATGCAGCCTCATTGCTGCTTTGTTTCATTTCCTCAACATAAACTCCTTGCAGCAGAGGCAGGGCATAGAGCTAGATGTCTTCTGAACTTATAGCTAGATGCAGCCACGGTTTTGAGTGACGGCTTTCTTCATAGCTTCAATGATATTTTGCATTCACATTGCTTAAGTCCATTAATAACTCTTTCTCTTTTCCAGAGCCTCTCCTCTCCTGCTGTTAGCTAGCATTTTGCTGCAAAGCTATATGAAGCAAATGGCCCTTTGGTATGACAATATGATTTACTCGCTCTGTTCATTTGCAGCAAACACAAGCAGCGCTTGCTTGTCTACAGGAGATGCTTTTTCTAGGTATCTTTTGGCTGTCTCACTAATCAACCACAGGTTACCAAACATTTCATATTCAGGGAACTTTCTGTTTGGTGGAAACTCAGTTCCACATAGCTTTCTTGTGTTGTCACCTGCACACATGAAGTACCGCAGCTCGGTACAGCCTAAGAAGTGACTTTCTGTCAAGAAATGAGACAGAACTGTAGTTTTCCCAGGCTTACTCAGAACTAAAACTTTTTTTTATACCAAATAAAATTTTGTACAAATGATATCAGAATAATTTATATTCATCATTAATGCGCTATAAATAAAAGGAGCTGTACCCAGGGCTCTGGCCCAACTGACATGTCTCTGCTAGTGTTATTACAGTCCCTCCTGCCATCAGACTGGAATGGCTGGGATTGCACCAACTGGGACAGAGACCACTGTTCAGTATAAATGCAGACCAACTATCTACATCAGAGGGTTGTGAGTAGGCCTGCTTAGCAGTTTCTCTGTTGAATGGTTCCTGTGGGTGACATTCAGAGCCGCTCAGAAAATGAGGGGCAATGTCATGCTCACAGTTTTTACAATACTGTAAAGACAAAGATTTTGCCCAATATTTTTCTCACCAAAAGCACTGATTTCTCTCTCTACAGAAACTGAAAAAATACTGGAATATCTTGCCAGAAGCTGCAGTGTTTGTCCTTGCTGCCAGAAACATTGCCAGGTACCTCCTCAATGCAGACCTCTCTACCCAGCTGCAGAAACCAGCTTTCAGCAAAATGGATAACCCACCTTGTATCTGCACAGCTACCCACAGGAAGAGGGGGGAGAGCTGTATCTCAGAGTGCCTGTTACACTCTAGCCTAATTTACCACACCAGAAGTAACTCCACTTCAACACAGGGGTTGTCATCCTTCACCTTTAGAACCCGCTTTCGTTTTCTTCCAACCAGAATTAAAAGCAACAGTGCATTTAAATAAATACAGATACACGTAAAACAGCAGGAATTAAATTTCTGCTCATGCTGCCCGGACGCTATTAGTATGACCACCATGGAAGCGCTGCTCAGATCTGATAAAACACACAGAGGTCAGAAGCCAGTGTCAATGTTATACATTTTTTAACTCATGTGTAAAAGTTGTTCATGCTGAAGCGCAAGTCAGAGCTCTGCTGTCACTGCTCTCTGCTGATCTGAAGATTCGAGGCAATGAAAAACATCCTGCCACTGTCAGCTGGAATTACACCGTGTGGGGAATAATCTCACACTTCATTACTCCGTCCTACATGGGTGCAGTACTGGCAAAGGCTGAAGGACAGACAGGATTAAAAGTGCCGGCTGAGCAATCTGGTGCAGTCTGGCAAATCCTGTATTGTTCGCTCAGCAGCTAACTAAACTAGCATCTTCACTGGGGTCTGGCAAGACTGCCTTTTACTGTTCTGATAAAGTGAGCTACAACTACTGAATAAAAGAGAGAAAGAGAAAGAGAGAAGAAGGGGATAAAAGAAAGAGAAAGAAGAGAAAGAGAGGAAGGGAGAGAGGGAAGAAGAAAGGGAGGGAGGAAGGGAGGAAGGAAGGAAGGAAAGAAGAAAGGAAAAATGGAGAAAGGGAGGGAAAAGGATTTTAAACACTGTGTGCTTTCTTTGCGCCCTTAGAACAGAATTCTCTGCTACTGTACATGTTTCTGTAGCTCCAAATACTGTAGCACTCCGTTCTCAATGAGAGATAGCAAGGTAAGAAAAACCAAATTGACATTTCCTGCTACAAATTCACCAACGAATTCCTGTCAGTGCATGCTGTGCTCTTTCCGTCTGTCTAATTGTGGATATTAGATTTATACTCTGTCTGGAATTTATGCAAGTGTTCACTATGGGGTCTGAGTTTCAAAGTAAAAAGTAGGCAAAATATCTGCATCTTTTTCCACTGTGAAGTACTTTGTCGAATCCAATGTTATTTTTATGGAATTGAACTTTGTCGAGTGCAAGTGGCACTTCCCCATTTCTTTAAATTTTCTTGTTCTATTGTCCCATGTCTCATGAAATATTCACTTATTATGGAGAAGATGAAAAATGTTTAAAAACCTGAGAGGTGCCAAGCGTCTTGAACTTTTTCTTTAAATCTGCTGAATGTCTCAATTGAATTAACAGGAAATGAACATGCTCTAAAAATTAAGCCCATTTATCTTCCATTTGTTTCTTTTAGCCTGCCTTTCAATTCAGAAACAAACAAAAAACAAGGTTGAAAACAGGGAATCACCAGTGGAAAGGAGTTTTCCCATTTTGTCCAATTTTAATTGTGCTTAACCATGTAAGTGATAGGACCAAGATTCGGTGTTTGTATATTGAGCTTAATGATGTTTGATTGAATTTTCTGCAAAAATGCTTTGCTAAACCAAGGTGTGCTTCAGCAGAGTTTTTAGCCTTAAACTAGTTGACTCGGTTGCACTCGCTGGAACTCTTATTCATAATTCTTGCAAAACCTCACACCATCCACTGGAATTTCAGCTGCTCTTCATTCTCCTTTTACAAAGACTTCAATTTTGTGAATCACCCTTTTAGAAGAATTGAATAATTCCTCACTTCAGGACATTATTTTGTATGGAAAAACAGATCATCAAATCAGAGAGTCTGACAAACAAACTTTCAAAGAATGTGTGACTCAGTGTGTGGTTAAATCAGAACGATAACCCCTTATCTCTACCCACTGGAATGTCCCCAGGTCCCTAAACTAAGCAACTAGTTTACTAATTGCTAATGAGACTTTGAAATGAAGAGCACTTAAAGACTGCATAGGACACGCAGTTCACATACTGCATGTAGCCTGAGGAGATCAAATTAATGCCTGTTGATGGGAAAGACTGCTTCCCCTCCATCCTTGCTTACTGTCAACTTGGAAACCACTTCCTTAATCTTCTCTGCTCTGAGCTGAGTCCTCGGCATGCTTTTGGTCATGCCTCCATAATTCAGATAACCAAGATAAGAGAGGCCAACTACTCTCTAGACTCAAAACCGGTTGGCTGGTGCCTGAGGCTCACTGTAAAATGACACTATCAGAGAAGGGTCAAAGGCAAAACATTTTCTCTTACAAAACCAAGAAGTCACTTGGCCTCTGTGACAGATTCCTGTTCTCACAATCTGGCAACAGTTCACCATAGCTATAAATAACAGTCAAAAATAGAAAGAAAAATCAATAAGTAAACGCGCATGGCTTCTGTGCCAATGACATATAGCTCTTAAATACAGATAAAAACTGCATTGCAGCTAGGAGTATCGTAACTTTTTTCTACTAAAATAAAAAGTGAAAAATACTAACTTAGGAAGAAAAACTCCTGCTTTGCCTATGCTGGGGCATTTGTTCATCATCTACAGCTTTTCTGGAGGAGTGAATGTATTAAAAGACAGTGCTGGTGGCTGAGAGATCTGGGGCTTTCAGTACCACCAGCATAACTACAAAATGGACATGTCAAGCTCGCAAACATTGCCATGCTCACTTGGAGTGGTCTTGCACGTTGGAGGAGACCCTCCTTCAGTGTCTGTTGGCTCTTGCTGTTTCACTGTGCGGCTTTGAGGATAGTGTTGCTTGAACACCCTGTGCTGGGTTCACAGGGGTGCAGGGACAGTTGCCTAAATAGCTGCTAGAACTGTAAACATCTGAAGGCTGAGATGTAGCCATGCTCATTAGAGGCATTTTGGATTCTGGAATTGGAATCAAGCATCCAAAAAGTTGGGACTTTATCAGTTGCAACGCGAAACTTTGTGCTCTCAAGGATTTTGACAGAGAGCGAAGACTGCAGTGATGACTCCTGGCAAGCTGCCTTTTGTGCCAGCATGCAGCATGTTCCTGGCTGCTGTGACGGAGATCACTTCTGTGAGGGACTTATCATTTCAACAGTGCTTCTGAAAAATACAACCTGTCCTTTCCCCAGGAGCTGATAACAAAAAGTGAATCATGAAAATAATGAGGAGGCACCAGACCTTTTTACAGATTTGTTTTGAGTAAGATCGGAGGCACTGAGACTTGGAAGATCTGTCTTCTGGGATGGTTCCGTCCACTAGGAATTCTGGTCAGCTTGTGGCAGGACTTGCCCTCCCACACGATGCAACGCCAACTCAGAGACATCTTCGGTGTCTGCACAGCACACCATCCATGTACAGATACCAGCCTGGATCCCAAAACCGGCGTCACCACATGATGTTATGGCTGGGATAGTAACCTGAAGGCACAGCCAAATGCTGCATCTGGAGAATCAATCTGCCACAGCTCTGCCACTTCCAGTTCTGGAACTAATTAAGGCTGCTACTGAGCAAATACCAAGTAAGTAAGTAAGCAAAAGACACGTGAAGCTTTGTCATGGCAAATCAACTCACTTATTAAAGAAACTCCCCCAAAACAAATATGCCATCATGTAAAACTACAAGGGAACCTTTTAATTAGAGATTAAATGTATTTTCACATATACAAAAATCAAATTAATTTCGGCTTCACCTGTTCATTTTTTTACCTGACTGACACCATTCATAATTTCTGCAAAGAAAACACTTATTGTTTCTCCTTTTAAAATAAATGGCAATTTCACAGAGGCCTGGCTACAAATAAGTTTACATCCGAAAATCCTCAAAATGGCTAACGCACTAGACTGGAAATTAGATATATCTCCGAAGTGTTTGCAATATAAAGTAGTGAACACTGGATCATTAGAAATAGTGGGACTGGAGAAAATGGCAGAGGAATTCTACTCTGCCTTCTCTTCATGATGTAAGTTAAAGATTTATGTAGTGGCATTGCCCCTTCCATTAGCTTTGCTTGCTTGCAGGCAGAAATTTTGTCAAAGAGGGTAAACAGAAAACTTCAGACACTTTGTTTCAGCATAGAAAAATGTGTTTCAGAGGGAGTGAATATTTGAAAAGAACCTCTGTCTAATGGAAAGCTATGGGGAACGCAAGAGTATCTTTCCCAGCTTTGGAGAAGTCCCCAGGAGATAGTGTTAATATTCTTAATTCTTCACTAATACAGGAAAACTGATGAGGTACTAAAAAATCTGAGTATCTGAATTTAGAGTAGCTTCCCTAACATGGCATTCCAAGAAACCGAACCAGAGACATCTCAAACATCATTGAAGAGAAACCCCATTATCAGCTATAAGAAAAGGGTTGTGATGCTATTCGGTCCTCCTGTGGTGCTCTCCCAAGTCTGCTACCTAGGGTCCCAGCTACTTGCCCTCAGCCTGTGTCACTGACACACAGGCAGTGGAGGAGCACACGTTACAATGCAGCAGCAGCATGATAATGTGACAGGAGCAAAAGAGCATCAGTCCAGCAGCTCTGTCTTGTCTCAGCAGTGGACAATACCAACTAACCAGAGAAGAGAATACAAGCAATCTGCAAGCTCATCTTTGCACCTTGCTGTCTGTTTCAATGTCAGAGATCACTCTTTGAAAGTATGGAACTTCATTTGGGGCCGTGAGATGCTTAATCACTTCTTTTTGGCTTAGGAACTGTCTGTGTTTGCAATGCATTGACCATTAGCCCCGTTTGAAGGTCATCTCGTGACTCCCTGATATGATGTACAAAACAGACATATTCATGACCATTCTCAATTATATGTCTGAAATATAATATTAAGGCATCCTGACTCTTTACTCCCACTGCTGTCTTCTGCTCGCTGTAATAAAAGGCTCTTAGTCAGCCTTTTTCTCTAGGGAAAAGAGATGCCAGTGCAGGGAAGGTGATTTATAGAAGACAAATGAGAAAGGTTGAATAACATCTCATTTAGGGCCTCATTGTGCTATTGTTATTCACAAAGAATAGCTGCTTACCCCCATCAGGACCTACTCTTGGATTTGCCTTGAAGTAGTTCTTGGCCTTAACAAAGGCTGCAAAAAAAGGCCTTAAAAACTCACGGATTTTCTGCAACATATCAGTTACGAAAAGCAGGAGAAGAGCTGACCTTAGCACGATGGCCTGTTCTGCAGTGCGGCAGAGAGCTGCCCTCGGCACAGCCAGCAGCTTCTATGCAGGGAGCAGGACAAGCCTGAGCTGTCAGTTGTAGTTCAACTCCCTGCTAGGCTAATAGTTTGCTGCATGGCCTGGCATCTCAAGAGGCTATATAACAACTACAAAAGTCAAAAGGAAAATGAGTTGATCAACCTAACATTTTTTTTTTAGTGCGGCCTGAGTCATTATTGCAGTCAGTAGGCTATAACTTACTGCTTTAGTCAAATCATTGCTACCATCATATATTACCTTTAAATCTATCACTATTAGAGGGTGAATATTGGAAACTCAGGCTCCTCATTATCCTCAAATGCCTCTGCATTAAGTCAAAAGAGAAACGTTTCTTTTTTTTTTTTCTATCTGAGCAATGAAACTGGGAAAATTTATCAAATAGCAAAGGCTTTTGCAGCAGCTCCCGCAGAGCCCAAGCAAACATCCCTGCAGTGGTTTTCCTGAAGGCAATGAGGCTGTGAAATAACACAGGGAAATGCAAAGCCCACCTTTCAAGATGAGGCTGGCACATTGACCCCACTGTTAACAGAGCTCATGCCCTTCTGCAAAGATGGAGAGGAATCTCTACCAAGCAAAGACCCTCAGGACATGGTCTGGAGAATGTGTGTGTAAGACATACCATGTCACATCACAGCACTGTGGGTATATCATCTGCCTCATCCCTAGTAACACTTCCTTAGCACACTCTGGTTTTGCTGTAAGACCTATTAGCTGTGGGCAGTCTTCCATCGCTGTGAATTTTTGTGAGGAATCTGGAAGGGAGAAGGGATGCTGCCAGGACTTTATGCCTCTTTTACAGAATTTAACCACCTGCATAGTGTCATGTAAGAAATCCCCAGTAATCTCTCTCATCACTGTGTTTTGTGCTTCTTAAAATCTTGATTCAGATTTGTCATTGAGATGGTCTCTATCCTTAAGCTACCAGATACCTTCCCCATTATTTAAGACTGTTCTTTTTTTGTTGTTGTTTTTGGTTTTAATTTTTGAGGTTTCCTACCACCCCTTACAGGTTCACAATATTCACTTCTCCCCAAGATCCAATAATTCACTCCCCTGCCGATCACAACACAGACAAAATGATTTACTATGAAAGAAGTAAGGTAAGACATTAATGCACACCTGCCAGTGGTAGACTTCATTGTGGTAGATGGAAAAGGGCTTAGCTATCTTATGCTTATTGTGGGATAGTACAGGACATGATCCTGAATCTGGGCAATTACTTACAGCTGCTTTCCGTGAGGATACCTTTGTTTATGCATTAGAAATCACTGGCATGTCCATTTCCACAGTTCTGTCTTTGCTACAGCAATAATAGCATTGACCCTCCTAGTACAGTGCTGCAGCACTAGAGCTCAAAACTACTGACTTCAGAACACCATTGTAAGCTACACTGTGAATTCCCAGCCTTGGTGGTTACTTAACACTATTTATGAATGTTTACGCCTGTATTTAATTTCCCGTGGTGCTTGAAGTCCTTCTCTGAGACCTGCAAAAATGGTATCATATATTTCCCAAAGAACCTTTTGTTCAGTATAAATAAAACATTATGCAGCAGCTTTAATTTCCTGATAATTAAACGTTAAACTCTTCTACAATGCTGGATCCTGATCAGTGATAGGAACAAAACACTGTATTGCTGAGACTTCAAAGTCCAATTTGTGTACTGAATTTACTTAAACACCTTGATGCTCATGAATTTCTTAAAGCTGCATATTGAAGCACAGTGTTAGGAAGCTGGGAAGGTGTATAAAGGCAAATTTAGGCTGGAAAACAATCAGGTCAGTGGAATTTCCTATGGATGGTAAGGAAGCAAGCAATGTAAGTATTAGAAAGGAGAGACAAGAGGAAGCAGCCAAGATACCACAAGTGTTTTGACTGCTTGGGTAGAAACTGATCTCCAAAATGCTTTGGAGAAGATTTGAGCAGGTAGGGTTTAACAGAGACAGGGACCAAAGACTGAGTCAACAACTTGCTGGAAAGGGTTTCAATTTATCCTAGATTCAATAAATAAATAAAAAAGAAAGCCGTTTTTATTGGTGTGATTTGTTTCCTCTGCTGCTGCTGTGCTGTGACTAAAGAAGCTTTTAATCTCATCTTCTCAGGCTTCTCAGAGCCACAGCTGTGCCCTATGACAAAAATAGTCTGTTCTCACGAAAATACCTGTGACTGGAATGAGGAGTCAGTCCAGCCCCAGCAGGAGCAAGGAAGGACTCACAAAGGCTGTGAGAAAAAGCCCTGGTTAATGCATTTGCTAATTCATTGCACTTTTACTTGCTAATTAGCAAGCAGGAGGAAAAGAAGAAAAGCCAACAATAGAGGCCACATCCCTAGCTACTGTAAACACCAATTTACACCAGCTAAGATACTCCAAGGGAAAAGATACTTGCTTGCTGTTTGTCTTGATATAAGTAGCAATTACTCCGCGGCTGCTGAGCTGAATTTTGGAGTTATTGGCCAAATTATTTGAGCAGGCATATTCTGAGATATCCATCTTGCAGAATCCTTTGTGCAGAGCTGCAAAGTTATCCCTAACTGTGTATTAAAATAATCTCTTTCCATTTAATTATACTGTACCAGCTACATACATACTTTCTTTCTCATGAAGCAATTCTGCTTTTCTGGGCTGCTCAATAAACTAGTCACCCAAATAACACCAGCCCTGGCTAGGCCAAAGAGCACCACGAGTAATTTCTTAAGGAGGAAAAACATGCTAATTTTCAGATTGAAAATATCCCTGTATATGAATAAGGGAATTTCACTCCCGTTGGCCTTTAGAGCTGAGGTAACTGTCTCCACATGAACTCAGTGCCTTCCAAGCAGAGCATTTGCTAAGTCGGACAAAATAAGCAGGATACTAGTGCTTCTTCCCCTGTAACTACTCAGTGCTTCGTGCGGTAGCTGTGAAAACCCACTGCATGACTGAGCCATCTGGACATGTGTTTCAAAACTAGAGCTTCAGAGAAACAGTCATGCAGGTTTTGTTTTTCTAAATCTATCTAGAGCTTATCCAAGCAGACAAACTTTGTGCAAGGGAGGAGGCTGGGCTGCACATCAGAGCCCCCTTGTTTACTGGTAAATCCCACACAAGGGCCAGTGCAGGAACATCTCTTTGAAGGATAAAAGCATTAATGTTTCTCTGTAGTGTCTGCCAATAAAATTAGGTATAAGTTACTGACACAGTCACTAAGCAGACTGACTGCTTGAAATACTTTCCCATTCTTAGATAGAGGCTGTTTTATAAACTCAAATTATTTTTTATTTAGTTGACAATATCTGTTTTTATAATAATTAATGCAGTAGAAATAAATACCTTTATGCCACCACCCAGTGGAAAATGATAAAGACCAGTGGCTTGAACCTTTCTTAAAAATTACTATGTCTAGAAAAGGAGAATATTTGAAGAGTTAGAAGTTGCGTGTAATAAACCACATAATTTTGATCATTTTAATCTTAAGGGAAAAAATACAGGGCCACATCTTGACATTGACAGAACTCTGATGATGATGCCATGCAGAATGTGATTTATTGTTTCATTTTTTATCATTCCATTCCCACTGTGCTAATTCATTCACATTAAAACTTGGACTAGCTTAGATCAAAATGCAGCTGAAACACAGAATGGAGGCAGCAGCCATTTCCTTAAGTCCACCAAAAGATCTGTTCCTGAATGAGCTCTTTGGAGCTGAAAGTCCTGCCTGGCAATCAAAATATGATACAAGTCATCAGAAAAGCAATTCTGTCTTCTGGATATAGTCATAAATTGAAACACAGGGTATTGTGACTGAAAGAAATTGGGGTGGGGGGGAATATACGAACAGTTAAGCATTGGATCATATTGTCCAGAGAGGCTGCAGAGTCTCTGTCCTTGGAGGCTGCTTTGTCTTGTCTGAAGAAAAGCCTGAGCAACCTGATCTGAAGCCAGTATTGACCCCACTGTAAGCAGGAGGCTGGACCTCAGACCTTGCTTGGTCCCTTCCCAGCACACTGATTCTCTAATGCTATCAGGCATGAACAATCTTTGCTGTTTATATATGTGTTTAAAAATAAAACCAGAGAGAATGGGTAACTCTTCCACTGAGGATTTAGAGTTCTTAATATAGTTGTTAAAATTTGTATTCCACTGTTTTGACATTTTACCTAGATGAAAGCAAGCACAGCGAGGATATCCTATCGTGAACCCATTTAAGGTTTTTTATCCCCATAGGCTCTTGCCTTAAAGAGGGAAAAGGAACATCTGTTCTTTTGGCTCCAGTTAAGGGTTTAAGTCTTCCCAGTCTTGAGGAGGGCTTCATAAACAAAGTCTGAGATCACTGGATGTTCCCACAAAACTGTTTGTGTAATCAGGCTGAGATGGTTGCAAAAGCAGCCACGCTGAGGCTGCTGTGTGGTAGCAAGAAAACCTGCAGCAGTGTGCGGTCAATCACTTCAGAGATTGTCTTTTAGATAAAGAGGGGTCTGTGGACATTCAGAACTATAAATCAGCCCTAGACTAATTTTTTTGTTCAAAAAACAGATTACACATACACAAATACGCAAGAATAGTTACTTTCCAGTCAGCAGTTACCTGGGTAAGAAAAGAGAATAGACTGGTTATATTTGTATCTCATCCATCTTCTGAGTCTTCCAGGACCATCTTGGTTACTCTGATGAAGATGAGTGACAGCAAAGCTGCAGCTGCATAAAGTCCCCTCTTTCCTGCCCTGTGACATACAGCACAGTGGTTGACTGTACACAGGAGCAAAAGGCTGCTGCCCCATCAATCCGCTCTCCATCTCCTGCTACATGCCTGGTTGAGCTGCCCCAGCTTGTGGCTCCTGTTGATGGGCTGCATTTGCTGACTCTTTTTGGAGTGGGGCAGTAGGATTCAAAGTGGCGGAGGCAGCTTCAAGAAGTTTACATGTTTCCTTCAAACATCGGACACAGAAAACGTTTGCTGGATTCTGAAGTCTGAAAATGGGGCTTGAAACAAAGTGAAGTTAATGCTCATTGTACCAGAACGGTTGCATTTTCTCGTCTTCTATGGGTTCAGGCAGAAGATGTGACTACTTTGTCAGTGTGGTTTAGGAAGACAGCAGGTTAGCGTAGAAGAAACAAATTGTCTCTGGAGCTTTGGAGGCTTTGCCTTCACTCAGGAGGCAGCCTGAGTCCCCTCCACAAGCAACTCAGGAGAAAAATACAATTCTCTTTAGTAGTTCCCTGAATTTCAAGGAATGATTATTTAATGTCTCCAGGTGTCCGACAGGACCATCCTCTATTTCCTTTTTCAGCTGCCTCATCCTGCCACACTGTCATTGTCACCAGACACCTCTCTCACATCATTGTCCCAGTTGTGCCCTTTGATTACCAATTCTATCACTTAAGACCAGCTTTAGTAATCTGTATTTTCACAGCTAACTGAGGATTCTTTCGAAACTCAAGATTTAGGAGGACTGTTAAAGACAGGGTAGACAAGACCCTGCTTCCATCTATGCTTTCATTTTCCCATTGGCTCCAATGGGGCCAGGACACCACCTTTAGTGTCTGAGAGATAAGCATCTACAAGACATTTTAAAATCTGGGTTGTTGATCCTAAGCACAGTAAATCCATTAGTATACAAAAGAGATGTCATCTGGACTGAGAATTAGTGAAAACCAGTCACACTTGGAATTTTCTTCCTCTTTAAAAGGAATATCTCATTTTCTTCTACCCCTATGAATGATTTCTAATGTTTGGTACGCAGCCAGTTTAACCAGTTGTTTAGCAGTGGCTCATTCTGTGTGTGCACAGATGCTCTAGAGCCACCACAGTGCTGTTTCTCTTTCCTCAACAACCAGGCAGAAGCCACTGTCAGGGTTTCCCAAACGGCAGTGTTTGGAGAGCCTAAATGAAGTTTCTCATATGTGAAATTAAAGCCAGTGGTGTTTTATTCATCAGGGAGCTGTCTGGTGTGCATCGTGAATGTCAGGTAAGTGTAACCCATATCAGTTATCAGGAGACAGGATCAAGACTGGAAATTAAAAAGCTGTCTGTCTTTGCTTCAAAGCTGGCAGGGACAAAAACTTAAAGGATGAAGAAACTAATCAATCCTGGGAATGTGCTGTGTGGACTTTCTAGAAGGGAGAGTAATTATCCTCTTTAATCTCTCCCTGAAGCCCATAGCAGCGTGTGGCCAGATATTACATGAGTAATTCAGGAAGGGAGAATATAAAGTAACCATATACACAAATATTAGGTTCAGTGAGTTTTCTTCTTCTCAACTTCCCTGTTTCTCAGCATGCGGAGCTAGCTACGTACCTTCAAATCAGCATCGTTTATTCTTGTTTGTCTTACACTGAAATCCCCCAAAGCGATTTGGGGTCCGAGGTTTCACCTTTGATGACTGCCTCAAAACTGCAGCTGCCACTGCTGCTGTTCTGCAGAGCTTGTGGACCCTCATGTGGGGCTGTTAGGGTGGACCAAGATGGGTGAAGCTGGGCTCCACGGGGATCCTGAGTACTGGCGCTGCTGGTACCTGAGACTCTCTGTTAATACTGGCTCCTGCCTGGTGGTGGCCAGGCTGTGAACATGGGTGCACTGACTGTGCAGTATCCGAGCAACATACTGGACTTCTTCACTTGTATTTCTAATGCAGACAGAGAGCCCAAATGTGCCTTTCACAGACTGAGTTACTTTCCCAGCAGCGCTGACCTCAGTGTTTACATTTTTGAACAAAACTCTCAATCTCTTTTATTGTCTCCTGAGAGGCAGAAAAAAGCATCTGTGATTATTGCACGCATATTTTAAAAGATGATCACTACCATTCACACAGACCAGGGCCTTTCCCATGCATGCTGTTACAAGCATTTCCCCCCCAACCCACACGTATTTTGGGGCAGCAGAGAAGGAAGAACCCTATCTTTCCTTTAGAACATTTCACACTTCCTCTTGCTGCTGTGTTTTCCTGCTCCTCTCAAAAGGGAACATTCTTTCCTTTTCATATAGCTTAGCCTTCAGCAGTCAGTCTCACTAATCCTAATCCTCCCATGTTTCCATTTATTCCTCTGTAGAATAACCCATGTTTGAAATACAGGAGAAACTCTCAGGGTGTTCTACGATATATGGATGACACAGAAAAGAATTCATAATCATGGTAAAGAATCCAATGATACGAAGTTATCCATCAAGATATGAAATATAAATGTTGATATACTAATAAGATAAAATGAATTATTTGAAAGAAAGCACAGAAAGAAGCAGATATCTCTGATGAACCCCACTAACTAGCCCTAGTTAAACCTGGGAATTTCCCAGTGGAAATTGTTTCACCAGAAAAGACAATTTTTTCAAAAGCAAAAGATTACATTAAAAAAGGGAAAACAGACTCTTTGGGTGGTTTTTTGTTAATTTGAAAAAATATAAACATTTTCAAATGTTAAAGGTGAAAAATTTTTACCTGCCAAAATATTCCTTGTTTAAACCTCCTACATCTGGGCTAGGAATACTAGTAAATATTTAAAAATAAGAAAAGAGGCTTTGGAAGATAAAAGCCAAAAGCAAATAACTGCTTCATTTTTCCTTGGGTTCTGTACTTTTTTCCCCTCTCACTTCATTCCAGTTCCAGCTCGGATAAATTTTGTAGACATTTGCAAGTTTTTCAAGGAAAATCCATCTCAGCTGCAACAACCAGTAGCCAATTAATTATGAAGTGATCCTTTCCAGGAGAAAACCCAAACACAAGTTCAGTAACCAAAGAACATTATTGCCTTGGCATGTGCTAAAATAGCACTCCTAGACTTTTTACCTAAAGGATCACACATCCTTTCTGAAAAAGTAAAATGACAAAAGGCCACCATGTGTCTCACTATGAGCTGGTAACTGGGAAAGCAGATGATAATGACACGCTCCAATAATCACAATTTTATTGTTTGTTACTTCCATCATTTTCACTGAAGATACTGATAATACAAGACAGGTCCCAGCTGTCCCTGGGGACCAGCATGAGTGGGAGTTGACACCTTTCACTGTCTTTCAGATAGTTGGTGGTCCACAGACTCTAGATGTAGGGAGCTCTTACTTCTGATTTTACTCCTTTATCACACAGTTTCCCCACTTCTGATACAGGAAGGACAGACTCACCCACTGTTGCTCTCAGTTACTGCTCCAAAGAGTGATCCTCCCCTTCCAAGAAGAGTCTCGCATCGCCTGGCTGTGGCAGAGCTGAGAAAGTCCCTCTCTTGCTGGTGACTGAAAGCAACCATAAGCCACATCCTCTACTTCCCCAGGCTGAACCAGCAAACTCTCCACTCCGAGATAAGTCTGGTCTATATGCGCAAGGATAACACAGAATTACTCTGATGTATTCCCAAAGACAGCCATTGCCCTTTCATTAAGTTCCTTGGAAATAAAACTAAGCTGAATTGACAGCATTGGTGCCATGGGAAGAAAATCCATGGTTCAGTTAAAGAAGAGAGGGAGGGGAGTAGATTCACTGGAACATCATTTAGCTCTTTTTTTTTAAACCAGAAATGTTTGAAATCGGGTTTACAATTCTCCTGCTGTTCTAATTTTAAATATTTCCTTTACATCACTGAAAAGAATTCAGAACTTGGATTTAGTAAATCCAGTGTGTGAAAGGTCCTTTGGGCTGGTAATAAGACTTTTGAAGTTGCAGAAATCAGCCTGTGAAAAGACGTTCACTGGGCCCATTAACGTGGAGTGTCTCTTCAAAAGGGAAGGCTGACTTGGCTACAGGAAAGTAATTCCTTCTCCTGCTCAGATAAGGCTTTGATCTTTTTTAATACAATCCTGAACCTTACAAAGCCATTTCTAGTAATTGCAATCCTTGAATAGTACACTGACCTTTCATATTTTAAAGATACAGCCCTAAAAATAACTTCATTTTTAGAAACAACCTTACCTTTGCAGCGCTGTGGCACTATCAATGTGCTTTGTCACTTCTTAGTTCAAAACGTTTTCAAGATAAAGGTGGCTTCTCTCAGCGTAATGAGAAAAGGGCTGTTTATTTGTCCTCTCCAAAACTATTTCTGCGTACTTCTTCATAACTTCATCTACCTATCAAAACCACCATGATTCTTGTTTCTTGCCTTCAAAGACACCCTACACTTGTAATTTTGGATAAGCATTAAGGGAAGACTTTGAGAGCAGCTATTTTAGAAGCAAAACAATGCATGGAAAAATGTACTTGTTTTCTTGTTTTCTAATTTGGGAAGCTATTAGATATACCTTTGATATTGATAATAACGGCAGAGGCTCTGCTTGTTCAAATTGCTCTCAAATGAGCTGGAGGGATGTCAGGAGGGATGCAGCTCTGGTGCTGCCAGTTTCACTGCAGGGAAGTCTGCTTTGCCAACAAAGATCTGGTCATGGTGGAGCTGAGCTCCTCCAAAGCTCCTTCTCCCAACCTATTTCCACACAGCCCAAATGCAACCTGGGTGGTAAAGGCTGGGATCAATATGGTGTCAGCTAATGTAGCTGTTACACGCACTAATTTTGTATCTTCTACACAATACCCTTCAATACCTTATTCCAAGTCATCATCCCTTCCACTGGGTCATCTTCTTATCTCCAGTCTAGAAACTGTCAGCATTCCTACCAAGCTTCCAAGCCTCTCTGCTATATAAATGGTTGTGATGAAAATGGACAATGGGCTAGTACAGAAACATGAGACTTTGTCTGAAACTCAGAATAATTTCAGTCTTTGGGATGTGGCTTGGTTTTTTGAAACTGAGAAAACATGAAAAGCCCAGATCACTTGTAAAATTGTATCAACTTCAATATTCATTAACAACTTGCAGGCTATGCAGATCCTGTTTGAACAGAGATGATCAGCAAATGAGGGTTCAAGTGTTTTCAGTAAAACTCCATAAGGTTTCTAAAAGGCTGTGAATAATGGCAATTGTAAATTCTTTACAGTAATGGCAATGAACAAATAATAAACGTGACGAACAAAAGCGTACATTTCTCTAAGGATCCATACAACAACTTTCTATGGTGGCAAGCATTTATATAGCTGATGAAATGAAGAACATATGTACAGGGAAAACGACAAGATAAAGCTTCATGTCTTGCATAACGCTGAGCTTGTTAATGCAAAGCCAGGAGATATTTTGGCAAAAGCCTGTCCAGAGAAAGTTTTCAGAAAGAAGTTTTATATCAAATTCTCAAGGACTTTTGCCCAGAGCTGATAATGGCTGCATTTATGGCTATTACCGTCAGGAAAGCTGCTTTCAGTTGAAAATCATTTGAACTTGAGGAGAAAGAGCTGAATTGAGTTCAGACGAAAGAAAGGCTGTTTACAGCAACAAGGTGCAGCTGGTATCTAAATTGGTAGACCGATAGTGTGACAGTGTAGGAAGTCCGCATGGACCTAACAGGGACAAATGAATGCTGAAAGGAGAATTGTTTCTCTCAGGTGCTTCAAAAAAGAAAAGCTTCACATCAGTTGCCACACACTGCACGTGTCAGAGCTATTAGTGACCTCCAGCTGCAGTCACTGAGGGAGGGCTGAATACCTTATGCTGTTGCTGGATCTCTGCCATTGCACACAGCCTCTCTTTTCTCACCCGCCCCCCAGGAATCCTGCTACATGTGCTCACCTGGCTTCTTCTTTTTCATTTTGTGGCGCCCTGCTGAGGGCTAGACAGCCTTGTTAAATATTTGACATAAGCACAACTAGGAAAAAACACTACTGTATTTCCGAAAGCGATAAGAGGACACATGCAGGGATGAGAGGATGGGGGAGGAAGCAGAGACATTTAAACCACCAGGTCATCTCCAGACTCTGAGAACTGCTCAATCCAGGCTCCTGATGCTCTTTGCACGAGGCTTCTCCAACACCCTGGACACTTCCAGCATGAGCAGAGGGAACAGGTGAACGGTTTATTGTTGCATCCCCAAAGCAGAAGTCCTGCCTGGTGGGCATGTCCTCTGCTGGGTCAGGGCTCAGGCTCCCGCCCCTCTCTCTGAGGTCCGCAGCCGTAAAGAACACTGCTGGAAGGGATTTAACAAGACAGACATAAGCCACTCTAATCAAAATGCCACCTGAGTGAGACCCTGTGATTAGAAAAAGAGGGAGAGAAAGAGAAACACAGCACAAGCAAAGCCCCAGTGTCAAGTTTTTCACCTGCATCAGAAAAAGAGAACAACTGAAATAAGCTGTTTCAAGTTCTTGCCAGTGGCCTAGGTGGTTTGAACAACCTTCCTTGAAAAAAGAGAAACATAAAGCCCATTGGCATTGTGGTCTTATGATGTTGCTGAAAATCTTCCTTTTACTTGGTCTGTTTGGGTGCCCTGCTATTTTGTAGTGATGCCGTGTCATTAAGATAAGATGCAAACATACCTGGAACAATCTCTTTTTCCCCAGACTAACTAGATTTACTTGCTGTCTTGTAAAACAATCTGAAATAATAAGACTTGAACCGCAGCTTTATCAGAATGACAATTTATGACTTTTCCAGATGTGTTTTGATATCCTCATATGAACTCTACCTAAGCCTTGGTATTTCAAGGTTAAACCATTACTTCTATAAGAAATTATCTGCCTGCCTTCAGGTTAGTTTATGTGCTGACTGTTGCCATTGCCAAGAGTCAAACTATGAGGAGCTGAGTAACGCCTCTATAGAAGGGGTATTTATAATTTTCATCATTAGGCATCTATTATAACTGTGTCTGAGTCTCACCTAAGAGTTCACCCCTAAACCAGAGCCAAAATACCCCCACATTTGCAAAGAAACATCCCTTGCCCAAAGTAGTTTTTCTGTTACCAAGGTGGAAAAACTTACTATCAAATTAACTGACACCAATAGTGTGGAATAAAGGCTGACCTGATTGTTCAGTGTGGAAAGAAAAACTTTCATTTTCTATGAAAAATGAAGGCCTTCTTCTTTTCATTTATATGACATTTTATAGTCCCCTGCTTTCTTTCTACCTCCAGTGTTAGAGTGCTCTGAAGGCTGTGATTTTAGCATACAAATAACCATCTTAAAACAAATAAATCAGTGAATCAAAAGAACAGCTACAATGCAGACAAAAAGTTGCCTTGGAAAAAAGCAGTGGACTAAAGTGATTCTATGTAAAATTAAACCAGCCATCCCCCATGACTACAGCAAAAAGAAAATGCCATGCATGAAAAACAAGTTACAAAAGATGGAAAAACATGTCACCATGTGGCTGACAACAATATATATTATCCTGAAACAGTGATAATTCAGATGGAGACAGCAGCCTGTATGAGTCAGAAAAGTTTTATCTGAATACATCTAAAATAGGAAAAAAACCCAATTAAATACAAATAACAAGGAACTTAAGAGATGAAGCAAGCTCGCCTGACTGCATCCAAACTTTGGTGATATTTAAACTGGTTACAAATCTCTGGGTTGCGTCCAGCTTCACAGTCAAATCATAAATCTTCACAGGACCAAAGGAGAAGAAAATTAAGATATTCTGAAATTTTGAGAAAGAAAATAGAGCAAGAAGTGCAACCAATCTAAAGGAATGTTCAAACCCCCATATTTACACTGTCAACCAGATGAAAAACTGATTATAGATCAGCAGATAACCAGGAATGATAAGGATTGTAGATTTTTTTTAAGAGATCTGCTGTTAAAAACCAAACTTGATCTTTTATTCTTGCACTAGAAGAGTTCAACAAAAATTATCATTGAACTCTAATCCTAAAATGGCAAAAGCACTGCAACTTAAAGATGTTTCTGGTTTACACATTTCAAGCATTAGAATAGTTTTAGTACAAACAACGCCACTGAAGGTTCACGCACAGTCTTTGCACAAAGAAAGCATCAGGCATCCCAGTGACACTTCCTACCATACGTGATAGAAGAATAACCCAAATGTTAGAACAGAACACTTCCTTTTTGGAATGTTTTCATACCAAATTGTTGAACTCTGACAAGAAAAAGAGAAACCTAGTTACCTTTTCCAAAGCTGCATACCCAGATTTGTACACAGGCAACTGTCTGTAGCTGTCCTAGTTTAGGTTTCAATGGTTGTGTGCAATGCACAGAAGCAACGCATTGCAGTGGCCATCAGTCCGGCTGGTGCTGCAGGAGACAGTCCTGTCCCTCAGTGCACACGAGTGTAAAGAGGCACAGCAGACACAAAAGAATGACATGGGGCAACTTAAAGTGATACTACAAGGTTATGACAGGAAGTGGATTTAATTTGGTTGGGTTTTCTATGTGCAGGTTCTCAGGTTTTCTTTGAGAGTTAGTTCTACACTTAGATTCAGCACTACCATCAGCTCAACTGCTGCAAAACACTCGTGTGTGTCATTGTAGATGGGCAAATCAGGGAATATTGGTTTGACAACAAAAATTTCATTAGTCCCATAGACTATAATAAACCACAGTCATCCTACACACCAATAAAGATGACGTGTAATAAAGATTAGGTAGGATGCATTGAATATACTGCAGAAATATTACTCCCGAATACTGATGAGTTTCTTGTGTGGGTTTGTGTCTGATGTGCAAAGATTTAACAGAATATGACAGTACCTTCCCAATAAGGGATCAGTGAACTTGGAGCCTTGAGGGGAAAGCAAGGAGAAGCAAGACAGAGCACTAGCTTCCATGGGAAAGCAACTGGTTTTATATACTGATTCCAGTGTTTCACTGTCACAGAGGAACCTCTGGGATACTCTTAAGGAAAACAAAGGAGAAAAGAATTTCTCAGTCTGAATTTGCTCACACAATATCATGCAGTGCAATATCAGGGGAACAGGTTACTAGTATGCAACCTCCCAGCTGTGTTACCACCAACCTTCAGCTGATGAGTCTATAAAAGCAACAGAAGCAGAGATGCTTGACTGCCTACAGTGAAGTGGAGGTTTGGGAAAGCTCCTAGGAAACAGCCTCCAGTGGTAGCAAAATGTTTCAATAATGCCAAACTCCTGGCTTAGAGGAAAAAACACCAGGATCTCTGGTAGGCACTAAAACCTGCAGCAGATTGATCTTCTTAATCCTTGGGAGGCAAGATCTTTCAGTTCAAAGACCCCTACTCCAACGGAGATCACTGTTTTGCTGAAAAGAGCCATGGATATCCTCTGTGAAACATCTCCATGCACACGCGTTATGCCAAGCTGATTTGCATAATATGAGAAGAGAGAAAAACCTTTTTGCCTAAACCTCAAATTTGTTGATGCTTGACTTTACTGCAGTTTTCTGAACGCAAAACTGAAATTTCTTGGTTTCGCCTGAATCTTAAGAAGAGGAACTTACCAGAATCCTATGAAAAAAGGTTGTTTTCATCATATTTCCAGCAAGAGTAACTCAGGCTCTATCATAAATCACAAAGGAGGATGAGCTTCAAAGAGATTTATGGCCTTATTGGCAGTGGATCAAGGCTGGCCCTGTGACCTTCTCCAGACAGCTGGAAGTGAGAGAGAATGTCAGGTCGTCAGTTGCTTTATCCTCTGATTCCAGTACTGGGGAAAAAACAATAGTGATAGTGAGTTGTGTCTAAAACCCTACAGTCTGGCTGTCAAAGAGGGAAACAGTTACTTTAAAAGTTGCAGAAGTAGCTGAGAATAAGAGGCCACGGTGGTTATTTGCTTTGGAGTTATTCACACGCTTGAATTTTTAAATGCTGCTGCATCAGGAAATATGAATTTCCCCACTGAAGAAGGCAGCGATACTCAGTAAACAGAATATTTGATCTACTCAGGACAATAGTAAAAGCACAGACTAAAGTTATTTGGCCTTGAGAAACTGCTCCTTTCAAACTTATCCCAGCATATCCTCATGGTTCTCTTCACTTGCATGTTCCTGGTCATTTTTTGCATGGCCTTCTGTCCACTACATCTGTGCCTTCATTCATGCTTCTTTAGTTCAGTTACACTGGTGGAAAACTGAATCTTCCCTGTGAGCTGTGTCCTTTCTCCAAAAGCTCCCCCCAAAAGTAGGGCTACTCAATCTGTCTTTGCTTATTTATGAGGTTCCGTGATTGCTACCTATAGTTTCTTCCTGGAGTCTGTCTATGAACATCTGTAATAGGCATCCAGCCCAATAGATACAGAGCTGATTTTATAAAGGTAATTCTTTTTCTATATGGATGACTTATTTTGCTGGGTTGGGTCTTTTTTGCCAAAGTAACTTATTTCTATAAACACAACCTGTCACATATGTATATCCTGAGAGCAGCTCAGCTGTGAATGTGATTAAATGTTTTACACAGTGAATGCTGCTGAATAGATTTAGTGAACTACCTTATAACTACTGAGTTCTCTGATTGCTTATGATAGTTGCTATGACATATATTGATATCAGGAATTTTACACATTGTGACTTTTAAAGATGAAATATTGCCGCTGTGATTTGCCTCTCCATATGCAACCTGTCACCAAGAGCATGCTCTAGTGTTTGATCACAAACCAAGTATTAACCACTCAGCATGATCACAATTCTAGCTAGGCAAATCTTGAAAGATGCCATGCATCTTTCATGATTCTTCAGAGTGAGCAAAGGCTTTGGTTTCTCCTGCTTGGATAAGAAATGAAAGTCTAAGAATGACATGCAGCTGTCATAACCTCTGGGCCAAAGAGTGTATTTATAACCTGGCTATTCTGCCTTGCTCCTAACCCTAGCCAAAAATCCTAAGAGGAAAACAGCCCTTTGGGAATCCAGTCCATTCAGAGCTCTGGGCAGTTTCGGACCAAGTTTCGGAGAAAAATTATCAAAGTTGTTCTTAGTCAGATGAACAATCTCTGTCCTGAGACTCATCAATTACTGCCTTCTTTCATGCTATATCAGTTCACCGTGGCTGCCAACAGAAGAAGAAACATTTACCTTAAGTGCCTACCCAGACTCCTGATCCACTTTCACAAGCAAACCCCTGCCTTTTCCAACAGGGAGATAAGGGGAGCCTGGTGAGAAATGAAGACCTCAGCTCAGTGCATACAGTTTCCATTCAAAATGTTCATTCTATGATTCTGTGATTCTAAAATGTGCAATCACTCTCCCTGTTAATGCTCTCATCAGAGACTGATCTGCTCTTTTGTCCCTAGAGGTCACTGCAAAGCAGAATTAGAGTGATAAGGCAGTGTGGGGAGATGAGCAGGGACCTTGGCTCTATCTTCGGGCTCTATCTTCGTCCCTGTTCTTCCATTTACCTGCTTTCTCTACTGACACTGTGCTGCTAATTCTCAGAAGCAGTCTGGTTTTAGTTTATTCAGTGGAACTCTATTTTATACTGTATTTATTACAAGTAACATGAACTTAAAAAAACATGTGTGGCCGTATGCTTATAAGTATCATGTGTCCCTCCATGCCCCCTCCATGGTTATCAACAGGTAGCTACATGAGATATATTTTGTTCAGAAGGGGTTAAGTTTTCTTCTGTTTATGAGCTGCTCAAAGTTAGCATCACTTTAGGGCTGGGATGCCTTGGGTCACAGCAAAGGAGTAGAAAATTGCATAGGTCAGTTAGGAAGTTATTTAATCATTTTAATTCATTTTCAGTTATTTGTGTGAATGAAACCATCTGCAAGAGAATCATACTCACAAACCACAGATGTGTCAGCAGAGAACTGTAGTCAGCCGCACACTTCCAACAAACTCTTGTTGGATGATAGCTGTAACAGAGCTCTAAAGCCTACTAAATACGCACCGTTTAGATACAAACATTTAGGATTCTTTCAGGATTAGTGACAGCTTAAGGCATGACAGTGAAGATGCTTATAAGCTCTCTTCTAAGACAGGAGATCTGCACTAATGCAGCCAATTATCCTCATCTGACTTTCATTTCAACTTTTTGTACCTGCTTTACCCTCTCATGTCTTTTTGGCCTGAAGTCTGTGGCAGCTGGTTCTTATGACTACAGAGTGGTAACATCACATCCCATCTTCAACATGAGCTGTCCACAGAGTATTTAAACCAAAGCAGCCAGAGTCTCTGCTTAGGCCATTGGCCATGGATTCTGCCAGGTTTCCAGCTAAAGCATGTGGGACATTGGGCTAGAGATGCGGAGAGCAATTAAAAGACAACTTCTAACAGAGTTTGAGAAGGAACCGAGTTCTCAGTGAAATGGATAAATCATTTACATTTTAAATATTTATTCAGCAGAACCCCTTTGCTAATGCTGCTTTCCCCAGGAAAGCAAGTATTTCCTCCCATACTGATGGAAGATGTTTACTGCTGTCCGCTGATGGCACTGACCAACCAAAGTCAGTTGCTGCAGCTATGCATGTTCCAGACAGAATACAGACACCACTTCACCAAATGGATGGGCTTGTTATTGTAAATTGTGAGATAACCCAGCCGCACTGTCCAGCTGACATTAAAACAAGGGTACATGGGTTATATGCATGGGGTTATGTCACTGAAATACAGCAGACTGGGAATTACTCATGTGAAGGGAAGATATATAATTTAGAATATTTAAAGGTCTGGGAGAAGATGTGGGAACATCCCTGGCAGTGTTCAAGGCCAGGTTGGGCAGGGCTTGGAGCAATCTGCTCTAGTGGAGGATGTCCCTGCCCATGGCAGGGGTTGGAGCTGGATGAGCTTCAATGTCTCTTCCAACACAAACTACTCCATGATTCTAAGAGGGCTTATATCCATCCACATTATGTTTGACCAAAGGAAGGAGTCTGCTGCTTCTGTTAGCTGCACTGTAGTGATACATGGAAACATCAGCGAAAAGAAAAAAGGGGTGGGGTGGAGGGGGGAGAGATGAAAAAAATCCCACGAACAGAACCAAAAGCAGAAGAGAGAAACATGAGTGCCAGATGTTAGCAGACAAAGAAGAATTGAGCATCAGATCCAGAAGTCTTTTGTGGCACCAAAAGCCATGCTATGAGCAAGATAAAAGAGGAAAACCATGAAATACTTTTTGCATGCAATAGCAGCCGGCACCAGAGAAGGTGACTGAGGAAAAGGAGCGCCAGCAGCACTTCATAAATACCCCCTGATTCACAAGTGGTGAAGTAACGACTGAGACAGGAGTCAGATGTACTTTTCCCATCCCATTTGTCCTCTGACGTTTTTTAGTTGTAGGACATTATTAAATAATATTATGAAATCTTTACAATCCCTTTTATCTCTTCCTACTTTCTACGTGTCCTACGAATGAAAAAGGTGAGTTTGTTTTCAGCTCATACACATGGGTATGAAAATACCATGGAGAACTTCTGGAAGATTACTCACTGCTCTGTCTGCCTTTTAGAGACTGAGCCAGCTGATGGGCCCAGTTACAGGTTTTAATTACTAAATAATGAATATAATTTCCAGATCATTCATTCCACTCAGGTGTGGATTCAAGATCAATAATTCAGACAATTATTACCACACTGAACCAATACAGTAAAAGAAGGATCATGGTTACAGTACGAGCCTTAATCTTTAATTAGAGACATAACTTCTTGCTGCAAAAGACCTTCTCTGACCTTCAGCAGGTAACTTTTAGTTTCTTTGTTCCTATTTCTAGAGAGCATAGTAGCACTTTCTTACCTCAGAGGGGTGCTATAAGTATCCAAACATTACATAATTGATCTCCACTGTAAGTATATTCAAGTGGGTATCACCCACTTTATATTCCCATCGCTTATAAATATTGTATCTCCTATAAATTTTGAAGTTATAAAGTTTTACGTTCTCTCTGCAGAGAGAATTAGGCATTTTCCTGTCAGTTATGTAGATTTACTTTACTGTTTCCTGCTCTTCTAATATCATTTTTTTATCTAGCAGACCAAACTGAAAGAAAATATATGTGACTGTGAGACCTTTCCATGGTTTGAGACCGCACGACAGATGAAAATAGAGCAATTTCCTAAAAGTGCTAAAAGAATTTTTCATCTTCACTTTCCAAAGAAAGAACACATTAAATATTACCTCTTTCTGTATAGAAATCTCCTCATGCACTTCCAGTGAAAATTACTGTTTTCTGTCAAGGGAACAGAAGAAAAGAAAACAATATAGGTTTTCATGAGTGCAGTGTAGGCTGGATTTCAGCACATTTACTCAACTCTCAGATTAAATTATCTGTCCTATAAATCAGTAGAGAAAGAGTGCTTAAAAAATGTAAGGAGTAATACAAAGAAAACCAAACCTCAGACAACAGCTATTTTTCCATCCTATAAAAGCACGCTGAAAGTCACAGCTTTCTGCAGTCAAGCTATAGTCAAGTGCCAAGACAAGGGTAATGCTCAGCAGAAGCCAAAGGCAATTCATTGCCTCGAGCCACAGCCCTGCCCAAAATCTCATTTTAAAGCAGACATCTGCAGGAGTCCCCTCTGTGCCCTGCCTAGGAAGCAGAGCTCAAGATGCAAGGAGCAGGGCCAGGTCCGATGGGGCTTGGAGCAACTTGCTCTAGTGGAAGGTGCCCCTGCCCATGGCAGGGGATTGGAACCAGGTGAGCTTTAAGGTCCCTTCCAACCCAAACCAGTCTATAATTCTATGATCACACACACTCATTAGTGACATTGCCTGTTTTTATAACCATCATCTGGTTTTGAACAAGCTAACGGAGGATATGGAAAGTCTGACCAGGTACAAACACGTCTATTTGAAGCTCACTTTGGCCAGGATGGAAAACGGGATGTCTAGTTCATTTTTCACCCCTTCTTCCTTGATGCTTATGCTTTTTAACAACCACAACCATGCTTATCTGTTCCCCTTACTATCCGAGGACTCCAGCCTACAACATGCTGCATCACTGCGGTGCTCTCTAGTCCAGGCTGATCCCTGGGTGGTTGATCGCGCATGGAAGGTACCACAGAATGTCCTCTGATTTTTAGCACTTCTGTACATATCTCAGTAACTGCTGCCTCTGCCTTTGTTGCGTCTTCACAGGAAGCTTCTTAAAAACTGAGAGTGAATACTAAACCCAAGGCCAGTGGGGCAACAGAGACAAACCCAGATAGCCCAAAACAAAGCCTCATTATAATTCCACTACACTGCCATTCCCTAATAGCTCAGGTGTCCCATAGTTAGCAAAGATGTTTCTTTACTAACATGAACAAAAGTACAGGATCAGTGACATGCCATGAATAAACATTTAACAATCAAAACAGAGCATACTGGGATCAGGAGAGTTTCCCCAGTAAGAATTGATCTATTATTGTTCAGTGAGCAGCCTGGTAGGGTAAATGCATGCACACACATGTTGTGACAGTTCAGTGACCTCCTTGCTATTTAAAACAATCTGTGCCACAATCCATGCTACCTCTACACTTGCACAGATACAAGAAATCTCCTTGACAATAGTGCCTCGCATATTTATCTGCTGTACAAGAACAGAATAAAATATACTTCTGTAAATTTTGTCAAGCTTTCTGTTTCTATTATATTGTTTGCAGCAAAAGAAGAAACAATGTCAAATGGCTGCATGGAGGGATTCTGCTATAATTGGGTATTTTAACACAAGCTGTTCCATCCCAGTTGAGAATACTTTCTGAAAGAAAACCAGGTGATAATCGTATTTATTTCCCAATTTTGCTTAATAAAGCAAATATTGCAGTAAATGGGGTTTTCCCAAAGTTTTAAGCAGAAAGGAATATTTTAGAAAAAAGGGAAATTAACTTCAGCATCACAATTTCTGCTCTCTGTGCTTTGCTGTGTGGCAACCAGGCACGGCTCTGAGCTGTGAAATCCCAATAGGAACCAGCAAATGGCCTGGAAATTATAGGTTTGCTCAGCTTGGCAGTTCAGCACTGATTATCAAAGAAAGAGAGGTTTGTGCCCAAAATCAGGATGTGAGGTGTGTTGAAGGAAGGCTGCAAACTGAAATGGGAATATCTGGGTCCAGGGTTTGCTCATTAGAAATATAATTCCTTATAGTATTATTAAGAAAAAAAAGTCAAGAAGTGATAAATTGATCTTATTTCTAAAGTTTGCTTCTGAGGATGTGGTCTTCGTAAAGCATGCACTCAAGGTCTCAGTTTCCAGAAGCATTCAGACAGGCATTGACGTGAGATTTCTATGACTGACAACCCTGAGAGCAACATTTTCTTGAGTCAAGTTTTCTTCCAGTGTCCGTCAGTTTTTATGTTCCCATTTCTCACCCCAGCGGATACAAAAGAGCAACACATTAAAAATAAAAATTTTTAAAAAATCATGAATATTTGCATACTTTAAGATTTCAGAAGGGTTTGAACCAGGCATTTTTGAACCAGGCATTGGCTCTGTGGAGGAACCTGTCTGGCTCTTTTGCCTTGGACATTTCTTCCTCATTTTTTCCTACTTCAAACCTTTTGCAAACTCCCATTTGTCTTGAATTTAGGTCTCTCCTGGTTTTATGTTCATTACAGTGCCAAGGAAAAGGCAAGTCATCATTCATGTGCAAAAATAAAAAGGAAGCAGAAAAAATTCAGTCATGATATGAATTTTAACTGCAGATACTGGGACTGGAAAAGTCCATCCAGCTGCCTGCATTCAAATCATCTTTACCTCCACACTTTTCACTTTCCCCTGTGAAAGAACTGGTATTGGTATTGTATTTAGTAATTGTTTTGCAACCAGCATTTACTATTATCTTACACCGTGTGTCTTATACAGAGCACCGTCCCAGCTTCACTTATACCACAGACAAAAAAAGTGGAAAAGTTGGAAAAAAAGGATATTTGTAAGCCTCAGTTTGTTCTCATTTGGGATTTTGCACACAAGTTGCTGCCCTACAACTCTAAGACTCTTCAGACATAAGCCAGGAATCCTGGGGGAAGTTCAAGGTTTAAACAGGATGTCTTCGCTCGAGTGATTGAAATTTCATATTTCATATTTTCTATCCAAGGGTCAATACCACCTCAGGAGACTGAGGACTCACAAGTCGAAAGGTTCTTTAACTGCAGAGAATATTGACACTTTTTGGAGGGAATTATCTTTTATAAGTGAATAGCATTTTCTTCCTCATAGACTATCAGGTTTTCACACGAAAAGCATAATGAACGAGGAAGGAGGGGTAAGCAGGACAAAGACAAGATCTGCAATGAAACAACTGATTAAGATAAATATGAAGATATTAGACCAGCATAAAATGTAAGAGAGGTCGTGAGTATTGATCTGTCCCCTATGTCAAAGTAACCTTTTGTGCCAAGGTCTTCCCTTTCTTTTAGCATAGGCTTCGGTCTTGCCTGAACTACTCCAGTTAACCTGAGTGCTGGCTTTCTTTGTGGTTGTTCCTGAGGCATAGTGCTTCTGGCTCTATTCTCTGATTATACAGTGCAATTTTATTTTAGTGTTCAACAACAAGTGTTCTGTTCGTCTTCAATTAGGTTTAGAAAATGATGTTTTGTTTTTAAACCTTTAAAATTTTGCATTTTCTAAACCTAATGTATTCTGTTTGGAATTCTTTCTTTGAATGGTTTCACTAATATCTTTTTCTCCATCTAATAAAGCTCTCTGCAAAGTGTGACATTGTTCAACTAACACTTCCTAGTACTCCTTCCAGTATTTCTTCACGCCAGTGCTGTGGATGTGGTTCCATTTTATTCTGCTTCCTGAAGTAAAGAAATTACATTATCTGCCTTGTTTGTGCCTTTTCCCTTTCCTACATGTGGTACTAATTGGGCAATCATATGTTCATCAGTCAGTGAGCAAAGGGAAGCCAGCAGACCGCAGACACCCCAGGCTGCTGTTCTCTTGGAACTACAGAACAGAATGAGAAAGACCATATCGTTGTGCTCCACAGTCTGTATCGAGAGCAAATATCAACCTGAAGGTTGTTAGTGTCTCATTGGGTGCAAATAAGATGACCGGCTGAACACAAGCTGTCCTTCTGTTGTCCCTTGTTAGGAAAAAGATTTGCTACAGCTTGAAAGTTCACTGAGTCATAATTTGATCAAGATTGAAAAGTCAGTCTCTTGGAAGTGAACTTGGCCAGGATTCAAGCAGCATGTACTTAGATTTAACAGCACACACCAATCAGTCTGGATCTGGGAAGATAGCAGCAAGCCTCAGAACTGGAGAATATGAGAAATATTAGTACTTCTAGAAAAGAAAGAGAAAAAAACTCTCAGTAGCTGATCACTCAAACTGACAGACTCTCCTGCTCCACCGCCACTGTTCTCAGTTTGAAAGCTGCGTATCAGCAGTCAGACAAACTCTGTTCTTTCAGGAAAACTGAAATCCCCATGTGCCTTTTTTTTCCCCTTTATAAACAGTACAGCCAAAAAAAACCCCATCCAGGTTGTCTTAATTACCAACAGCGTTGATGTGTGAAGAGTTGCGCACTGTGGTTTTATCGCACATTTTGGCAGTGTCTTTCTCACACTGATTATCTCTGCAGGCAAGGCAAGGCACGGACATCTGCCCCTGTGTGTGTGTGAGGCTTCAGTATGAAAGCAGCAATGATATCCAGAAGAGTACAGGCATGTTAAGCCAGCTCATACAGCTTGATGCTATTAATGCAACATCATATATTTAAAGGGCAAATATTCTTTCCCACGCATAAAGCCTTGTGAATGTCAAGTAGCATTTACATTATAATTATAGGCTCTCAAAATACATACTCCTTTCCTTTCTGTGTCCTTCATGGTGGAGCTGATACAAAACACAGGATAACTGAAAGACCAGCGTAGATGAAGTCTGAATTCACCTTAGCTTTAGTAGCTGGAAAGTAGCAAATTGAAACCAAACTTCAGCAAAGGGTCAAAATTTGCTGAAGATCTGAAGATTTCTGGGATAATTTAATTTAGATTTTGCCCACCTGGGAAATCGTGTGATATAAAACATCGCTGGACTCCTTACACTCATGGTTTAGGCCTTCCAATTTCCAAGGTATTTAATGATACAGCCAAGGTAGCATAAGCAGTCTTTAACCCCTGGGAAGGCAACACTTGAGCTCTTCAAGCTGTTTATTCAGTATGGGTCCATCTTATATATTCATTAAAAATAAAGCTTCTGTGGCCTCTAGGAAAGAATAGTATGTTTGTGCCAGTTTATCACGCTGAAAGATGCCAGATAAGTGGTGTTTAGAGGTCAGAGACCAGAACTCAGCCTTTGCATCACTTCTCAGTTTAATGTGTGTATGTAATGAAGAAGGTTTCACAGCCCAGCCAAATATTTGATGAATAAGCTGTCTGAGTGCAGTGCTAACGTGTGACCTGGCTCTGGCTTTGTAACCTCCTTTGTGAAAGGCCACACACAGTTATTGCTGCTTGTAAAATGCCACAGAAAACCTCCAGTTGTAGGAGCAAAGACTTTGCCTTAGCTCATCATATTATTCAAGTCACCAGAGTATGTCATGTTTTGGAAACAGTCTCCAAGATAGGTATTTCCTGGAAAATGTTAAAAGCGATAATTTTTACTATCTCGCTCTCAACCAGTGTTTGACACACCAACTGAGAATCTGTGTGCTTCTCGTTGTTGCAGTTTTACCTCATTTGGGTTTTGCTTTTTTCTTTTCCTTTGTAGCAAAGATGGCATACATTTCCTAGTGTTTGCCTTCCCTGCATTCTCCTTTGATCCCTGAAGGATCATTCCCACTGCCATTTGATACATTTGTGCTAAGACATACTTCGAGTAATAAGGGAAAGCCCCAGACAGCACAGGCTGTTGTGGAACGTTAATTTCATATGTTATTCCAGCCTGGTCCTCAGCAGGAGAGCTTCTGCTTTAGTGAGAAGGAACACACAAAACCTGTGTCCATGTGTGGACTGGCAATACTGCCTGCAAGTGGACTAAGAACCTCTTTGGTCTGGCTCCTCCAACAACTATAAGCTCACCAATTTATAGGTTGCTTCATGCGAGACGATCTTAGATGAATCCCAGCGGGCAGCTCGAAGAGGCATAAAAATGCCTCTGTGTTTTAAAACCAACCATAGCTTTTGGGTGGGCAAATATTTCCTTACTTTGAATTATTTTATGATCTCCTGGCATGAATTATACAGTTTATGCTATCACATATAGCGTATTTCTCTTACTAATGCAGCATGGGGGGGTTATTTATAGAACTGTACTTTGCAGTGTGCTCCAATAAATATTTGTGGCAGTGCGTTCCCAGAGTTAATCACACATTGCGCAACAAGCATTTATTTTTATTTTTCCGTGAACATTTAATTCCTCTGACTGTCCTGTGACTGTCTGCCCATTCCTACGCTACTGCTTCCTGTAAAAATATACACTCCTGATACACCTGATTTTTAATTCTTTCTCATAAAGAAATTTGCTTTATCCTTCCAACTGCTGTGAAGCTCAAAGATGGGAAGGTGGCCTGTGATTAAATGTCAGGGAACAGACCCCTGCCAGGAGAGCCACACTCTCTGGGGATAGTTTTTTTAGGGGAAAAAAAAATCATAAATAGCAATGCTGAGCTACATTTTCCCCTTGTTTCATAAAATGTAGGGTAAAATCAACAATTACCATTGCAAGTAATGGTACTCTAGGAGTGAGAACCGTCTTGCCTGTCTTAACCATTGGAGTTAGATTTCCAATCTAAGGCATTGGGTTTGTTCCTCTGAAAAGGATATCTCCATCCATGATTAAAACAATACTAGGACTTGACCCTTTGTGCCACATTTTCCCTCTTTGTCATATGAAGGGTATAGATGTTGCACTATAAAAGCTACCTCCAGGAAAGGCTCTAAGAGTGTGCAGTGTGCCTGCTCTATGGTACCTTGTTATCTAAACAAAATATAGAGCCTGGTGAGACTATAAATTCAGTAATGTTTATAAAGTGCTGCAAAAGCTTAAGTAAAAAGTGCTATTGAAATACAACATCCCTCAGGAGGATATTCACCTAATCCTTTGGCTTTATTGGTCAGTAAACTGGTAATCATCCTCCCACACAGCCAAAGTAATAGTTCTTTGCTTTTCTTCACTCGTGATTCTAGTTTAATAGAGATATACCCCATAGCAGCAACTCTGCTCTTCCTTGCCAGAGCTTGGATTATTTTTCTCCAGAGTGATATTCCTGGAAGATCATTCCATAATAACTGGATTTCAAAGGCAATTAAGAAGTTTTTGTTCCAGGTTCCTAATACAAATAAGTGCAAAAGCAGATGCAGAAAACTATTACCATATTCTTTTCCATAGCACGGAAAGGTAATCCTGGCAACCAGAAAAGGAATTTAGGTTCCCAATCTGAACTTTGTGCCATTTATTAACTGCTGCAATTGCTTGAGATTTTATTTCTCACCCCATAGCAGTGGGAAGACAGCTGTCACATGAATTCATCTCCAGTTCCTGCTGTGACCATACTAGTAATGAAATCTCACGTATTATCAGAGTTGATCTGAGAGCTGTGGAAGGATTTTTGCCTATGATAAAAATCTTAGAGTTTGCAAGAATGGTTTGACTGATTTTTCAGAGGCAACTGCAACTGCGTCTCCACCTTCATAACTCATTTTAATTTGATTTTCAAGTTTCTCGTGGACTAACTTGCGGAAAGGGAAAGGGAGAAGAAAGCACAGCTACATGGAAATAAATTCTATTTAGCCTGAGACTGATCTTGAAAGGTGTTACTGAGTAACATCAAGCTACAGCTGCTACAGTTGTTGAATACGTCTGGCTGGGTCAGCTAGCAAACATAGTTAAGACAGAGTCGGCATTTTCTGACTGAATACCATTATTATCAATTCCAAAAGTTACCCTTTTAAAAATTAGAACCCCCAAAGATGTAGCAAGCCAAATACAGCATTGCTTCAAAGTATACATATCAATTGTATATTCTGTACATTCCGTACTTCATAGCAGCAGCCCTAATCTACTGCAAGTAGCACACGTAAAACCCACAGTGAAGCTGGGAGGAGAAGCTGGAAGGAGAAGCTGGATAGAGGTTCCAGGCTGCCCACAGTCACCAAAGAACAGCCATGCTGACAAGACCAGCTTCAAAGCTGCCTGAGTGACAAAACCAGACGGTGTTTGTCTCTCTGAGAAATCAGGGAGAACAGCTTTTACAGAAATGAGTGAAAGAACAAACTCATTACCAGCAGTCCCCCAGCCTGCACCACCTACAAGGACAAGCAGACAAGAGACCAGAATGTTACCTCTGAACTCTCATTATTAAGGTTCAAAATTACAGAAAGAGAAAAAGAATGGTCTTTTTTTCCAAAAGAATGGATTTCCCTCTCAGCCATAAGCGTAAGTCATGCTGCTGCCCAGCTAGTGATAGCGGGTACTTCTTTGACCAGTCCTTCGTCTAGGTAGAAAGAACCAAAAGCAGAATGAAGCATATGATGTTGATCAAGCTCCCTTAGGTCCTCAACTTGTCTCCCTCTAGCATCTTTCAACCTTTTCTATGCAAGAAAAGAAGGTACAGTTCTTCTACCATAGCAGCAACTATATGGAATCAATGTTAGGAAAAGAAGAAGAGAATATTCTCCATGAAAAGATTTATGGGAAGACTACACCAGTTTATGAATGCTACAATGCTATAATCCAGTTTCCCTTGGAACTGCTCAAAAGATGATTTTTGGCTCATATAAAACTTTTCATGGGTTTACCAGGCACAATCTACATAGGGATCAGTTACAATACTGAATACGAGTTTATTCAAATCTGTGGTTTATAGAAAGTCCTTCAAGAAGTGGCAAGGAAGAACAGCATGCAGTGTATACCCAAGCCTGCTCTCTTCTACCCTGTGAGAACTTGAATATTACTGACTTAGTGAAGGAGGCAGGAGAAGTTACAGCAGTTTGAAGCCAGTGCTGCTCAATTGCTCTTCTAAATACCAAACAGAACTTCTCTCAACATCAGAAATTAAATTTGCCCTCTGTATTTCGTTTATTAGAAGACCAAGATAAGCTTCAAGAAATATTTTTTCAAATTATGTTAATGTTAAGAAAAAAAAGAAAAAAAAAGAAAAAGAGACAGAATATGCTTTGCTGGTCCAACAGTTTTCATTGAGAAGTATATTTGTAACCTGAGAAAATTCACAGCTTCTGACTAGAGAGATAACTCTCCTGAAGGTCTGCTGTACAACAAGGAGCTAATGTGTCTGAGCTGTCAGCAGCATCTGTCCTCAGAACAAATCAATTTCATAAAAAATTATGATGCAGAACAGCCTAATTAAGTTGAAGATCCTAATTAGACAAATTGAACGACATTTCTGGCAACAATGCCTGCCCTCTCTGAAACCTAACGCTGCACGGTGAAGTGCTTTTTCAATTCTGTGAGCCTTGAATGCTCCACCCCTGTAATACCTTTATAGCCCATTTCTAATGCTGTTGTCACTCGCTATGGCAGTGTGTGGTTCACAAATAGCACAATCAGAACACCATTGGCAGGCCTGTCTCTGCAATTGAAGGGAAATATCAGATATTACAGTATAATTTTTTTCCACAACTTTTTGGTTAATGTTTACTGAATCCCAAGTGCTCCTTCACCACACCAGACTTTTTCTAGGTATTCTTATTTGCCTCACCACTTTTGTCAGTTTTTATCAAGTGAAGTACCTTTGATGTTTGGGTCTTGAATTGCAGTGGACAGATTGTGGAGCTTTGTGAGATGGTGGGTACTACAGGTGGGCTAAAAAAGTCCAAGTGGGGCAGGCTGCATATAGCTGAGAAAATTCAATTTTCCTGCTTCCTGTGAAAAATGGCACACGAACAAAATTCACTACCTTGAAACAATAAGCAAGTAGTAAATGGATAAACACAATAAGCCAGATGCCAGATTTGTCCTTGGTTTTGCTTCTCATGCAGTGCAGCTACTCAGAAAAGGTGCGTGTGATTCTTCTTTTCAAAGTGTTAAAAATTAGTATTAATGCCTGCATCTTCTGATCCAAGCCAAGCCTAGTCCTTGCACAGGAAACTATGCAAAGCAAGGATTTGCATTCTCATTCTTCATGTAATGACCTGAAAAATCTGCTGTCACAATTCACTTATGTATTCATACATTACGAGGCCAAACACAGCACTGCGGAGCCTCAGTAAGAATTCGTATCATAGATGTGAGTGAATTTCTGTTTCTCTGAATATATTTTTTTGATATTTGATATTGATTTGATAACTGCTAAGAATAAAATATCTACTAAAGTCATCAATCAATGTTTTCTTCACTTTATAGAGACATGTTTGTCGCTTCCAGCTGGAATTTAGTAAGCCTCAACTTCTAGGCACCACACCATGGAATACTTCTGTCTTCCCACAGAAAGAAAGCATCAGAGTTGTTTTGTCTGTGGTTGATAGATTTGTCTTGAAATTGCTGTTTGCTGCATAAGATCAGGTTACCTTTGACACATTCATTGCTAAAGAAGGCTGGGGTTTTATTTACTCTTTTAGGAACAATAAGGAATATTTTTTCAGGCCTGTTAATTTTTTGCATGTTTTCTCTTGAACTTTCTGATTTGAAGATTTTTCCTGGTCCTGTGTAGAGGTTCCTTGTAGGGCTGCTTCACAATTTGCCTTAGAACATGTTTATGAACTTGCCTGCTACATTAACAATTTATTATGCCTTGAGTCAAATGTCTTTGCCCATGTGTAGCCTTTAAAGTGACCTACCACATGGCAGAAAGAAGAAATGCTAAAGAGCTTTGGAATTCATCACAGACTGTCCACTGGCTTATGCTGCTTACATTTATGCAAGTGAAAGTACAGCTTGACTTAACAAGAGCTCAGATGCCCTTTGCTTGCACTTTTCATGTCAGTGCAAGATGAACAAAGTCAGGAACTCAAGTACTGTGAAATTGTTGACTTGATCAGTAGAGGGATTACTGAGCAAAGTCATCTGTCCTCAAAGAACCGGACTGTTAAGAAAATATGTTTGAAGGCAAAAGACTTTTAAATTTAATGTCAGTTACTTTAAATTTAACATCAGCTCTCTTATTTGTAATAACTTCCAACAACTAGCAGTTTTCTGTCTGTTTAGAAAAATTACAATTTATGCAACAAGAAGGAGTTGAGAGTAACTCAGCAAGAATATTTTCCTTATCATATGCCCATTAAATTAAGAAGATGACCACATCTGCCTTGATAACAATCACAGATTTATCATCAACTGCAATGGGATTTTAGCAGCTCCAGGATCCTCTGCTTTGCACCAGGGCAGCTCTCATGGCACGCAATACAGACTGACTTTGGGGGGTGCTGGCTTGTACCCCATTGGAGAAGTTCTCAGTCAGCATTAATCTCAGCTGATCCTGTATTGCCCACACCACCAGGAAATCTGATCCCTTTCTCATCCCATACTTAGTATTCATTGCTATGAACTTCAGGCATGACCTGATCTTGGTTACAGTGTCAGTTAGATCTGAATAGAACTGCTTCTAATTCCATGCTCATTGCATGGGGGTGGGACTAGATGACCCATAAAGGTCCCTTTCAATCCAAACTATTCTATGATTCTACTATTTATATCACTTCAGCAGAGATTAGAGTTTTCCTGACAGCATTTTAATAACAGCTCTTTCACCCAAGTATTGTGTCGTTTCTGCTGTGCAGTATTCAGGGCTGGCTCTTTCCTATCATCTTCTCTGGCTTCAAAGCAAATGGTCCATTGTTAACATCCCTATGTTCTCTCATCATCCTTGAAACCTCAGTATCAGCCATGTCTTATCTGTGCTAAAACAGTGATCAAAGCCTTTAGCACCCACTGTCACTGTTGCACTTACCACAAACCCCAGCTAGATATGGGAAGCAGAAGCAATTACATTAGTTGTTGGGTAGTCCAGGAAAACACAATGCAGTGCCTTGCTCTTGACATTAACAGTGGGTGACAAAAAGGCTCCTTTCTGTTTATCCCTCCTGCAATGTCGTAAAGAGACAGGAACAGGGAGCAATAGTCTTTTGAGTAACTTTTTTCAATCCACACAATCTACTAGAGTCAGTGTTCTGTGTGTGCCTTTCTTCTAAGTCCTGGTTCAACTCTGCCCCTGATGGCTTCAAATTTTACTCTGTAGAACCCATGTTACTACAGTGCACTGGGACTGAGGGAAGAGTACCTCCTAGCGGAGCCGGTGACATCTCCAGGTAGTTTTCTCTGATTTACTACCCCTTTCATACATGGTTCTGTGGAGCTGTGAGAATGTGCCTTAGAAAATCTTTCAGACAGCTCTAATTCAGTGCAGAACTCTTCTGGAATTCCAAAGCATTTTTCTGTATAAGATAAGGCCCTTCTAGGAAGGGCTACTTATTACGTGCTGTGCTTTTGCCACATAACTTTCTGCTCATTTCAGGGATTAAGAAGGCTGTTAATGCAGGAGAAATATCTCTTTCAGGAAGAGCTTTGGGCAGAGGAAGACCATGGTTAAGCCTGTGCCCCTGGGGACTGCTGTGTCAACCTGTGGCTGCTTTATAAGAATGCTATACAGCTGTTATGTCTCTTCAGGGAGCTGGCAGCCTCTCCATCTTTCAGGGTTCAAAAAGCTGATCATGGTTTTGCACAGTATTTAGCATGCAATGACTTGTGAAATTTCAAAAAATCCTAAAGCTGATGTTCCTTTGTGTTGTCATGAAAAACATCTTTTTCTTGTTTCCTAATACAACCTCTGACCTTAACATGTGGTTGTAAAAAACGTACTTGACGTCCTGCTTTTTCAAGATCTGATTTGATCCTTGACCAGGACATACTGTCTGATGAAATTTTACAAGATACAGTAAATGATGGCTCAGTGCAAGTTTCATTAATTGGAATGGAAAAAGTCAACCAGTAAAATTAGAGATGAATATCAGCAATGACACTCAGACTCCATACATTTCTCTGTGCAGGCCACTGGACTCAGTAAGATACTCAACACAAACTTGTATGGAGTTGATAGATCACAACGAAGAAATTCCTGCCAGTTCTGTCAAATTACTCATCTGGCTTCTCAGTAAACCTGAATGCTATAGTGACAACCACAGAAACATAGGGTTCAATCCAAAACCCGCTGTCAGCTGGTAAGAGTTCATTTGTACCACACTAGGATTCTCCCCAGAAGTAACTGCCTAAGAAGCAAACCACAGTCAGTGGCTGACTCAGAGAAACATGGAGTAAGCTCCAGCCCCACATGGCTGAGCAGTCTGCAGCATACTCTGATACGCAGTCATCTCTCCTCACCGTTACAAAAGCATATCCTTTGACAGAAGGAGGCAACATGGAACAGCTATAAAGAATGAGGGATGAAACTCCATTCCCAGGAAGTAAAAATGCCATTAAATATTACCCAAAGTGTGAAGCATTGGACCATAGGAACAAAAACTACTGAGATTCAATTAAAACTTGGTTAATATTTTGCAACTTCTTTTTTTTTATGTGCCCTGTTTGTCTGGGATTAGGTACAAGAAATTCACGAATTCTAATCTTAGGTACGTAATGGTATGCAATATATAAACCTTACAGCTTGCTTAAGGTCTCTGTGATCATCTCATGTAAGGATGGGTGCTGTAGGACGCCTGTTCAGAGGATGTTGTGAGGACAAACTTATCAATGCCTGGAAAGCACTTTGCCACTACAGCACAGTCCCTTGGTAAGACCTAATGAGGTCTAGAGAAGAGGAACAATATTTCTGTAAATTTTATTTGGCGATTCTGGCCATCCTCATTGATATTTTGAGCTCTGATAACATTTGCACAGTGCTGATTCCTCTATATTCTTTTCTTCTTCCACAGAGCTAGAAAACAGAAACAAAAAAGCCCAAAACAAAGCACAAACTACACAAGCGCTAGGAAAGCCTGTTTGAGAAATGTTCCACCTTATGAAATGTTTTACACATTACTTTCTACAGTCATTACTAGTGTGTTTCAAAAGCGTCACAAGAATTGTAGTGCACAGAAGGTGCTCCAGCACATGGCTCTGTATAGCTCTGTTTCTGCATTCATCCCACAGGGTAAGGGCATTTATAATAGGAAAGAAAGAGCAGAACTTTTCCATGCATAGCTCTGGTTGTGGCACACACCAGTGCCAGGTGTGGTGCACCCTATCTTTCATTTCACTTCATTCCTTTCAAGCTACTTTTAACAGATACAAGTAAAATAACCTCAATACGGAACTAAAAAAAATTGAAGACTATCTCCCTGGGATGAATTGGTTGTGCTTAAAAAACTACCAAAACTGATCAAAAACCTCATCACCCTGTTTGTTTATCTATCTGCCCATCTAGAGAATGTCATTAGTGGGCTCTCCAGCAAAAGCAACATACCTGATACCACTGAAATTGCAAACAGACTTTTCCATTCAGTTGTGATATGCAGGTAACTAAGTGTGGAATTGGATCCATTAATCACAGTTAATTAGAGGGTGGAACAAAACTACCAGGAACACAACCCTGTGTGAAGTTATACAGAACAGCTCCACTCTGAACTTGGCTAATACAAGGCAGCTGCTTGATGACTCAGACTCTGGACTTGTAAAGAAAACATCTGTTCCAGCCAAAGGACAAACCTCAGTATCACTTTTGCTATGAACTGCAGCGGAAACACACCTGAGACCTTTTTGCAATGAGAAAGTGATATTGATGCTAGTGCCTTTTCAAAATTACAGCATCATTCATGTCCCTACTGTCCCACCCAACCTGAGTCACTTTTCACTACAGAAGTTGAACAGATTAGCACATCCAAATCTACGTTTCCAGGTTCCTAATGAACTCTGGCATAGTGTTGTGATTTTATTTCACAAATGACAGATGTTTTGCATAAGATTTTGGTAGTGGGAGAGGTTAATTCCAGCACCATCTGGATGAAGCTGGCAAAGACTTTCGAAAACACTGATCTGGCTCAACCCCAGACCTGGCTCCATCCATTGGACCAAAGAATCCATCAGAATGTATTTCTTTTTTAAAAAATAATTTATATATATAGGCTCCTGCCATTGAAAATCTTGACCTATGTATTTTGTAAGTAAAACCTAAACATTTTTGTAAAGTGAACTGGCAAATCTATACTTACATGTCTAAGAATGTATTTAAAAGCCAATTCCAGATCTGTTTCCATGAAAAAGCAGACAGAGACCTTCTAGAACAGAATGAGCAGCTTTGCTTATAGGCAGATGCCATACCAGAGGCTTGTCCTTCCAGTTGTTCTCCCACACTCTTACCTCTCTAACCTCAGGAATCTACTCACTCATGTGTTAATGAAAAGCAGGAAGAAGGAAAAAACTAGCCTTAGCCAAATAGCAAGCTTCTGGTTTGCTTATTGCCTTAGCAATGCTTAATAACATTATACAGTAACACAGTTCCCAGGAGACTAAGGTTTGAAATATTCTTTCATTTCCCACATAAACATTGTGTTAATGGAATAAAGCCTAATAAATAAGTTCTTCTGAATGTGATTAATAAGAAGTTATGAGTTACTTGGACCTTTTGGTTATCAACATTTGCTGAAGTGAAAGGTCATCAAAGTCCTGTGCTGTCTGTGCTGATCTCTGCTAGAGGAACTGTGTTATGAGGGGCTCTTTTGGCAGAGTTGTCAGTGGCAGACTGCAATTTCAGCAGTGGTAAAGCTGCAAAGTTCTCCCTAGCGGAATCCAGTATCTTTCTTATTTCTTCTCTGCAGAGTGGTTTGATATCAGTCTGAGTGAGCAGAGGTTACAATTTCTATTCAAATTGCTATCACTTATCAATAGCTCTCCTGATCTCTACCACATCTGGGACATGGTCACAAAAGAGAGCTAATTCTAGGAAGGAATTGTAGTCCCTGGTAGCAAAAGGTGGGAACAAGCTTCTGGCACATGTCCACGTAGGCCAGGTAACTTGGAAGATGCTTGGGAGCCAGTATTGCTCCTTCTGTGGCTTAAGAATGCTACAACTAGATCACATTGGACCATTTTTGTTATTCCAGAGTTGCCAGTAGCATGTGACATATCTCTTCCACTCTGCCATGAGTCAAGCTTGTCCCCAAATCTGAATCAGTGTTGATCCTAATCTTGACTACCTCTAGCAGTCTGTCTCCATCCTTTCTTGGCTACCTCATAACTTTCTCATGATGCTGCTGATAACGGATGTCAGTATTTGGGGCTACCAAAATTATATTACAGACAGACTGTCCTAAAATGCATCAGAAAACAATCCATAAAAGTCTATTTTCAAAGGCATAAGCTCTGAAAAAGGAGCATCACACAATTTTTAAGAGGTATGAGGTGGACAAAGGCACTCAGGATCTGGAACCTCTCACAGAAAAGCCGTTTGGATAAAGGTTAACTAAGTCATGTGCTTCACTTATCAATATATGGCTGCCCATCTATGAATGTAGACTTAGTTTTCTAAATTACCGCATTTCTCTTCTGATCAACAGTGAAAGGGATTGATTAAAGTTACTGAACAGAATATATCACATAAATGCACTAAGCTCTGCTGAAGGCAGAATGATTAAAGTATTATGCATGTTGGCTCATCCTTATGATTTGTTTTATAAAATAAACACTTGTGACTTTGCCTTCTGAATTTACCCTCTGTTTTTCACTCAGCACAGGCATCACAGTAGTTACACATTTGCTCTTGTTTATAGATATTTTGCTACTATACAGCGAAGCACATCCACTGAATATAAGAATTACTTTGAACGACAAAAACATTTAACTGCTAAAGACAATAAAAATGTCGTTTTCATGAAGTGTTGTCTGTCACTCTGTTCAGTGCATAGAAATCAGAATCAGAAAGAACTTTCAGGCCAATGAGCTTCTCTCCTTCATGTCAATTAATCAAGATTTTTGCCCTGGCAAGATTATTTCTACATTATATTTACTACCATTTTATCCAAAATGAGATAAAGGCATCATAAATTACAAAGCTCTAGCACTTAGTCTGCTGGATAATATCTTCAGTCTCCTATTGTCGGGAAGCTTTTCACAGATATTCTGCCAAAATGTCTGTGTTATAAATCATTGGTCAGAATAGCAAATACTAGAAATAGAAACATACCAAGCAAGCTTCTCTCCTTCTTTCACTATTTCTGTTTATAATGCAAATGAATTGATGTCAAACAATTTTATATACTCTGATTCTTTCATAATCATTTGGGGGTTGTTATGGACCGGAGTGCTCCTAGTCAACAGCTCTAAGACACTCATGAACACTAAAAGTAAAGGGCTTAGAGAGTCCTGGGACAGCTGTCTTTTCAGGTTGCAAACACCTTTTACACTTTGCTCATTACCATCTTCATGTCATGGATACACCTACAGAGTGCATATAGCACTCACATCCTGATGTATAGGATGAGCAGAGTGATGTGATGGACAGGCACTAGCATTTGGGACTGAATGGTGGCCACTCCTCAGCATGTCAGTACATAATATGTGTAAGGATCACAGTTCTCACACCACCACACTGGCTGGGGCACAGGATTCAGTGATTCAGTGGACCAGGTACCAACTATAGGGTCTGGGACAGGAGACATATGACAAAGGTGAAGTGGCAGTCAGAAAACTGACTGTCATGCCTAGAACGTGCACTCAGACAGATCTGCACATGTGCTTGGTAACGTGGCCTCTGAGTTAGCTCAGTGAAGGCTACCTGCAATTGCAAAGCAAGGTGGCTGCGTAGCTTGTAAGAGACCACAGAGAGAAAATTTTAGACAGAAAGGCATCAGTGGGATTTTGGCTGCCAGCTCCCATGGGATCAGGATATCACCTGCCCAAGATTTCATCCTTCTCACTCTAAATGCAATCCACTGAAAGATGCTGCTGTTTCATCCCCTTAAGCTTTTAAATTATCCCTTTCCCTTTAGTTGTTTCACTTATTCAATTCTTCACTTAGGTTGTGCATACATGGGTGTGCTTGATAGATTCCCATAATGATCCTCTTATGCACACTGCTCCTGTCACCACAGCAGGAATACCAAACAGATAAGCATAAAAGTGAGCAAGCAGATCCAGATGCAAACACTGGCAAATTACTCGAGTGAGAAATTCCCATACCAAAACTCTTTCAAAGGTGGAATGGACCTTGACACTTATTAGTTAATCTTACACATAGTTGCTTCATATTAGCCTGTGCAGCTATTTCTGCAGATACCTTGGTTTTCACTGCATGTGTTTAGTCTTTCCTTGTTGATGAATTCTCGGCCTGATAATCATCCTTCCCACTTGCTGCTAGCTTTTCTCTATCCACATCAGCAGTACGTATATCAGATTTCCTTATTTCACACTGGAAACTAACAAGCCTGGGACTTTAAAAGACCATTTGATTTTGTTTATGATCCTGGCATCCAAATACTCTATTGAAAACCTCAGTGGGCAGGAACTCCTTACTCATCCAACCTGAAACCGGGGGGTTTGGGGGTGGGAACTGAGGGAAGAATATTTAGCAGAAAATTAAAGTTTGAAAACTGCAGAAAACTGGTTTGGGAATTACAGTGACATTTATTTCTTACTGTTGCATTTAAAATCTTTGCTTTTTACTGATAAAAACTGGAAAAGGAAATTCTTGAACAGAAGAGTGGATGAAGATGATTCTATAAACAGCCAAATTATTTTTCATAAAAAAATTAAAGCATATTGTTGTATTTTGTCATCCATCTGAACTGTACTGACAACGATACACAGATTATTCCTTTTCCTGTCCTATCATCCCTGTGCTATGGCACTTACTCCAAAAGCTGAATTTTACTAGAGCCATTTCAAAACATGAATGACCTTCAGGGCTTTCCTTTACCTGAAAACACAGTGCGGCCCAAATTGCTACTGCTCTGAACTTTTCCTGTCAGATCCTCAGCACACAGATGGCCTGAGGAATAAGAGAGTGAATCAAAATGTTAATCCAAACCCCCTCAAACAGAGAGGGCTCCCTGTCACACGTGCATCCAAACTTTACGTATTTGGCCTAGCTTTACTCTTTGCTAAGCTGCTAAAACATCAAGTTTTATCTCTTTCTGTTGAACTAGCAAAAGAGAGCTATCAGATGGAGGGCAGGGAACATTGGAAAGCTGAGGCTTGGAAGGAGACTTTCTGATGGATATTGTTTCCAGCTTTCAGGGCAGTTCGGTTTCATCTCACTGGAGCAGGAAACAACCTGTGAGACAAGTATCTCCTCACTGCTGTCCTGGCAACATGGTGACAGCACCAGAGCACTGAACAGGTCCAGGGAAAGGCAAGTCTAAAGGAGAAGGCTCCTCATAACATACAATGTGTAATTACACCACTCTGGAAGAGAGCAAATTTTTATGTTTGAGTAAAATGCATAATCAATAATCAACAGGTCTTTTCAGCTCGTACCTCTCCACTCACACTGTGCTATTGAATAACAATGATGTTCCACTGCAATAGCTCCAGATCCCTTGGTTTTCACTGTCACTCTGAAATGTAATACATTAACAAAAATTCTTCTGTTTATCTCATTTTTCTGAGGGTGAATATATTTGCAGATTTTCCTCAATATGAAATTAACTCTACTTATGTTCTGGACTCAGGTTTCATATACAGGGTCTTCCCAAGTGCGACATCTCGGAACATTTACACATGTCAAAATAGCAAAAATAGGGCAAAAATTCTTACGAGCACTTGTCCTTTTTCGTGTGAGATTTATCATTCTCATAAACCCAGGATTATTCAAAGCTAGGAAACTTAAAACTTCCCTTTAGTTAGTACAAACTCATTTATTTGCTGAGTTTCCAAAGAAGATAATACCTTTTATTTAATCAATAAAAGACTCAAATATTTAAAGCACAGCTAACATTGACTGCCATCAAGTGTCTGATGAACACAGACTTCTTGATTAAATCCTGGATTCAGTACTTCATATTAGAGAGCACCTTTTGAGATTCACATTTTGAATTCAGTATATTCATTTCTGCAGTGCTCCAGGCACAAAAATGTCTATAAAACTGAATATTTAACTTTCATATCACTCCTGCTTTTTGGAACTTTAATAGTTTTATCATTAATATCACACCAAATAGAAATTAAGACACACAAGTCACAGTAAATAATTCAGTTAAAAGTGGTTGCACAGAATCTTTGTTTAATATAAAATAGAACCTATTGAAGCATGTGTATCGTATGTGCATAAAAGGAATACCATAAAAAGATGCCTGAATAACATACACGTTCAAATAAATGCAAACCAGTTCCCATTTTTTTGGCAAATTTCTGTCAGGAACATATATTCCCTGGGGTTTCTCAATTTTTATGCATTAGAACTCAGAGATCAGGATGAGAAATTCTGACTTGGTGGTTCCCAATCGTTCATCTATCTTTTTCATTCCACCACTTTAGGAAATGGATGGGCTTAGTGCATGAGCAATACGTTACCTAGAAATTCTCCAGAAAAAAATCTTGTTTTGATTGCTAGGGAAGAAGCTTTTATAGTTCATACAGCTATTCTGAGAAGTTGCATAGCAATTTCCACCCGCAGGTCACCATAGAGGTTGACAACTGATGGGTATCAATTTTCTCTATCCAAGTCTCCTTGTGATTCATTGCTTCATGCAGAAACTCCCTCAACACTCAGTGCAATCACAGTCCAATACCTGGTGCAGAGGCTTCCCTTTGAGCAATGCCTCCTTCCCGTGCTGAGCCGTTCCTGTGTCAGCAGCAAGAGGCGAGCCCCAGAGATCAGCACTCACAGAGCACCCCTTGTCAGGTCCTCAGTGCTCTGAAACAAGACCTCAGCAAGGTCCCCAGCACTTATCTGTGTTGCCTGCCTGACTGCCCCAGGTTTCATGAACATTATTTTTTTTCACTTTTTCTGCTTAATGTATACATACACATACTGCACATGAAATAAAAATTGCCCATCTGGGTGCCTCTGCTCTCATCATTCATAACTTGAATAACATAGTGTCAAGTTTGCTTTTCGTGAGCATTCATCCATATAAGAAGCTCACTAGCAATGAAAAGATGAGATCAGAATAGCAAATAAAAGGCTGAATCAGATTATTTTTGTTATAATGACCCCGTGTAGTGGATTGAGTGGCCCAGCTTCCTTTACAGAGCCTGTTGTCATACTATCGACCATTTTCTTGCTACACTTGCCGTGCAACTCCACCAAAGGAGCATTATCCCAGTCTGCTCCCATGGTCCGTTCCATCTCGTGCTTGAAAGTTTCAAGGCTGTAATGCTATATTAAACTGTGTTACAAAACGTCACTGGTTGCAGAGTACTGGTAATCCCACCCACCCCAGTAGAGCAGGGTGAAAGATTCCGGCTCTCAGTATGGCCTCTTGTACAGTGACTAAATAAAAGCTGTACGTATTATCTTGTCTCCAGGCTGAAACAAAAATGTAATGCATTGAGAGAAATTACATCTTTTTTTTTGGTTTAAAAGTGCACATTCACTCTGTTAATTGAAGAGCAGACTCTGGAAATAATCCTGTAATTGGTTCTTGCTGTAAATGATTTATTGGGCATTGTAATAAACATAACAGCTTTCTGCTTTCAGTCCACAGCTTTTCTCACCTAGCTGATACTGCTAGGCTAATTGTCCTTGCTTGCAAATGTATTTGGATTGTACAAGCCTTTCCATTAATGCTCTGAGATTAAATATCATAAAATTCGATGTTTCAGTAACAGATTTTCAGTAACTCTTGAAAATGTAGCACCTGAATTACAGCAGTGGCTGCAATGGTGCAGCTGTAAATACGATGCCTTGCCCTGAAGACAGTCTAAAAGTTGTTATTGATCTTAAAAGAGGATCCATGTGGTCTAAAGTTAGTGTTATGATCACTGTAGCAAATTCAGCAAAGAATTTCACTCCAAATCATTTCACCATCCACAGCTAGTACCTTAAAAAGACCACAGTATATATGGTTACCTAGACCAAGGTAACAGGTAAGAATGTTAAAGAACAAGGTGAAGGTAAGAATGCACCCAGGTGCCAGCTTTCATTTTGAATTGCTGCTCTTCAACTGAGCTACTTTGTGCCCTCTTAAGAAAACAGAGGAGAGATGAAACAGCATCATATCACCAGGATGCATTTAGAAAATATCTCTGCATCTGGAAAAATGCAGTGTTATCTGCCAAATTAAGCATGGCTCTTTCAAGGAGGCAGTCTACTCCCAGCTGCTGGAGAAATGGAACACTTATAGAGGAGATGAAAGAATGGTGAAAATATGTTTATTGTATTACCCAGGACCTTTTTCACTCATCTTTTCATGTGTTTTTATGAGGTCATAGAATCATAGAATCATAGAATAGTTAGGGTTGGAAAGGACCTCAAGATCATCTAGTTCCAAACCCCCTGCCATGGGCAGGGACACCTCACACTAAACCATGCCACCCAAGGCTTCATCCAACCTGGCCTTGAACACCGCCAGGGATGGAGCACTCACAACCTCCCTGGGCAACCGATTCCAGTGCCTCACCACCCTAACAGGAAAGAATTTCCTCCTTATATCCAATCTAAACTTCCCCTGTTTAAGTTTTAACCCATTACCCCTTGTCCTGTCACTACAGTCCCTGATGAAGAGTCCCTCCCCAGCATCCCTATAGGCCCCCTTCAGATACTGGAAGGCTGCTATGAGGTCTCCACGCAGCCTTCTCTTCTCCAGGCTGAACAGCCCCAATTTTCTCAGCCTGTCTTCATACGGGAGGTGCTCCAGTCCCCTGATCATCCTCATGGCCTCCTCTGGACTTGTTCCAGCAGTTCCATGTCCTTTTTATGTTGAGGACACCAGAACTGCACACAATGCTCCAGGTGAGGTCTCACAAGAGCAGAGTAGAGGGGCAGGATCACCTCTTTTGACCATGAGTAATATATATTAGGTCTAAATAAAAGTAGCAGGATTTCAGATAGCACGACAAGGGGCTATTGTATTTATGCTTGCACTGGCTCTGCTATTAGCATGAGATAGCTTTAGTTCAGATGCTACAGAGCCATGTCATTATCACAGGACATCCCAGCAGGGCAATAGGTCCAACTTCCTCAAGCATGGAGCAGCACTCAAGATGAATACTTCAAGTCTGGAGACTTTTCATCTTTAGACAGCTTAGGGAATGAAACAACATGGCTGGTATCTATTTGTGCATGTTCGTATAGCTATGTCCTTTGTGGTCTAGTGACTAGGATATATATTGCTCCTGTAACACAGACAGAAATTTTAGGAGTTTAGGTTGTCATGCAGTAATTGCTGGCAAGTTATTGGTAAAATGAAGCTAAATATAGTAAATCTCTGGTTCCTTTTTGAGAGATGCCTAGCAATACCTAGGACCAAGTATTTCTATCTTTACATACAAGAAAAAACACTGCGTAAGATCAAAATTTCAGTTTAACTCCTTTTGTCACTATAAGTAAATGACTTCTAAATGGGCAAAGGTCAATTGCAACCTGTTTCACTCTATGGTACTGTGAAGATAGGTGAGGTATGCAGTCCTCCCCACACAAGGCAAGGTAATCTCCTTGATCGTCTTGAGAGCTGTGTCCATCCAGATTCTCAGTCTGGCACATGAATTGTTCTGCCTTCATGTCCTAGTAAACTATTATGAACTGGGGCACAGGGTGAAATCAGGAGCCCACTCAGCCCAGACCACAGTACCTCAGAGCAAAACAGGTAAGAGGAGACCAAATCTCCACTGGCCAATATTCCTTGCAGTACCTTGGCATGCATGCAACCAGGTTGTTTTATTGAGGGTTGTGATTGCCATCTGCAACAGAAGTCATAGTGCCCATCATAAACTGAAGGACCCGAGCCCTCACTGGAGACTCAGAGGCTGGTTAAACATGCTCCCCTACATGGTGCCTCCCTGAACTAGCTCCCTCGCTCACTGCCTCTCTTGCTCACTGCCTGGCCAAGACTCTCCAGCCACTGTTTTCTAGCTGCTCTGACACTTTTTGGTTGTGCTCTGTTGTTCAGATACAGGAGTATCTGTTCAGATACAAGGTACTGTTGGAAAGGAAAGAGTAGGAAAGTCACAAATACTATTACAAAACAGTAATTTTGTTAAGAGCAATCGAAACATTCAGCATCACCAACCACAAGCCCCAATCAAACCTCTGCTGGAATATGACCCTGTTTCTCAGCCGAAAAAGGAATATTTTTCATCAGCAGAATTAATTCATAGGAAGCATGAATGCAAATATGACATTAGGTAGAGAAGCAGATGTATTTGGTGACATCCTTACAGCTATGAGAATCATATAACATAACATTTTATTTTCAACTATTGTTCCAATAATTGCTTTCAGATACCGAGAACTGCTGGTTTGCACCAAGAAAATATATAAATCTGGAAGACATGCTACCATATTGCCTTCCCCCCCCCCCTCATTTTTAGAAGAGAATTGACGGTTTAGATCAATCACAATGGGAACAAAATCCTTGCATCCCCCAAAAGCTACACATGTAGTAGCAGTATTCAAGGGCATATATACACCCTGAGTGAACAAAATGCATTACCCTGACACTTGAGCTTATGCTAATAAAGACTTACCCCTTCAAGATCCTTGATATTCCCAAAAGAGGTACTAACTTTGGTCATTTTTTGTGGCCTGAATCACACAGCTCAAATCACCTCTTCTTTCTTCTTCTCTGTCAACTATTAAAAAAAAACCCAAACCTTGAAGCCATCTATCCCTAATCACATTGATTACAACTCAGTTCCAGACTAGTGAATAAAAAACAATACAAGAACTAGAACAAGACAGAATGCTGGCCCAGAAAACTACAAATCTATGAGAAATGGCACTGTTCAACAGCTGTCCAGATTTAATTTTAGGATGAACAGTAGAACACATCACCTCTTGTTCTGCCTAGCATTGATTTACTACTTGCAGTACTAATTTAAATCATTTAATTTGCAGAACTTTTAGGTCCATCATCTGTTCCCACAACTGAGTCAATACTGTGGCTCAGCTCACAGAAGAAATTGATCTGCAGGTCACTCTTTACAAGACAGATTAATTTTTGTCCATTGATTGATTGGCCTCTGTCCGCTACACATACTAATTTTGGACCATTTAAAGCTCATAAGGTTTTATATTGAGATTCATTGATTTCACAGAGTAATAAAATGATGAATGGGTGTTCAGCCAAGAGCAGAGAACTGATGCAGGCTTGAGGGGAGAGACCCAAACAACCCCCACAGAATGGAAAGTGCAGAGTTGCAATGCCCCCTCTGTTTCTGTTCAGATTTTCCCCAGGTGTTGCTGGTTCACTCTTCCCACCCATGCAGACTAAAGCAATACCTAGGGCAACGTCAGGCTCTTTTACCAGGTCTGTGCCTCGGGGTGTGCTCTGTTGCCTCCCAGCCTAATGTTCAGATAAAGATCTCTGTGTTTAAACACAGCTGGAAGGGCCAGCCTGTCCCTGGCTCCATCATCGAGGGTGACAATTAGACACACCTTTTACAGTCTTTGCTTCTGTCTCATCGTTTAGTGGGACATATTGAAGGTTTTGATCACTCTTTATGATCTCACAAAATGCTTTAAAATCACACATCGTTCCTGGACATCCTGTCATATACAAATGCAACACACAAAGGCTACAGAGGTTACAAAAATAACATGTTTTCCCGATAAAATATCATGTCTTTAAAAGCATTTTCATGTGAAGAAATTAAGACCTCTGCTGATGTTTGAGAATGTTTGTATTCTTTATCTCCTATATTTTCCAGTTGACCAAAGAACTAATCTCACCATCCATTTTTGTGTGGTCAGCCCCATTACAACACAGTGGGAAACACAATCCTGAACTTTTACTCTGTTTTTTCCAGGTAGGGCTTAAGGTGTTAACAAAACCTCTAGTATATATAACAGTGCCAGTCACTGCAGGATACCAGCTGAGAGTACCTTCCTTCTGCAACCGCAGTTCAGTTTGCCAGTATGGCTGAAAGACTGTTTTCCAGAGGGGGAACTTTGTTTGGATCTTGTATCTCTTATAAGTCTGTTGTATTCCATGTGCTCCAGCTTACAATGTTGAGATGTGTGAATTATGTCCAGTTTGGTCTTTGTGGCTTGGCAGTATCGTGTCTCATAAACTGAAATATGTAGCAACAATTATTCTCTCTTCAGCATTCCACATTATATTAAAAATCTGGAAGCCTAGAAAATTAGCAGCATCATGATTGATTAAATAATAAATATATGAAGGTGGAATCAACTAGCACCTGGGCACATGAAGTACATTAACCAGAGCAAAACGCATTCCGCTGGAATCTGCAGAATTCTTTTAGCTCAAGGAACACAAACCCAAACCTCTTTCTTTCTGATGGTTTTAGTGTCAGGATTTCATTTCAGACAGTCTTTTAAGTACTTTGTATGCTCCCCACAGAAGTCTCCTTGGGAGGAGATTTCTCTCTATATACAGTTCTTATAAGCATGACTGACTCATGCAGGTCTACACAACATGCTGCTCCAATTTTATCTTGTTGCCATACCATATGTTTTTTGAACTACCACTTCAGCCCACTCCAAATTCTATCAAATGGCTTCAAAGGAGATAAACAGCCAAGGAGGAAAGCGCTTCTGTTCTGAGCTACACTTTGTAGATGAGCAGTAACTCTTTTGATTTCATTGCAATTCCTCTGATATCTGCATCAGGATAACTATCTGGCTCTTTATTTTCCTCTTCCATGAGAGACATATGTATACATTTTGCATTTAGAGATTTTGTCATGCTGGAAAACAAATCTCCCGCTCAACATCAAGCTGCTTGGAAATGCATTTGAAATCGAACTTAGTAACTGACATATCTTTATATTATAGCTGTTCCACTTGGACAACCTTTACAACTCCAACTGAACTATTAATTGATATTATTGCCCTCAAAGTACCAGCTTTTTGTAGACACAAATACAAAGGAAAAATACAGAAGATCCAGAATTAATTAATAATAACAGCAGGTTTACATTTTCAGCCTGGCGCTTGTAACATTTTAGGATAACTGTACTATACTGGCTGAGTGTCCCAAGAATATATGCGCTTATTTAGTATATTAACGATTGCATTGTCTTTGTGTGCTCTGAAATTAGAATACTTTCTCAAATAAAGGCTGTACAATTGAGTGTTAACAGGACTCCCGGGTCTGCCTCAGAACCTGCTGTTAGAATGTCTTAAAGCCTGCCAAAAGGTTTCTCAACCTCTTCCCGTAAAAAAATCCCACCAAGTATCACGTCATGTGCAGCATCAGCATCATAATACCCATATATAAGCAAGTACAAATAAATTTTCAGTTCTATTTTATCAGGTTTATTTCTACCCATCTTGCTTGCTGGTTGCGTGCATAGGAAAATGCGTGTGCAATTTACAAACATTTCACAGGCCACGTTTTCATGTCTTGCAGAAACACAGTCACAACCAAAAGGCACTGAAGCCTGAGTGTTATTATGCTGTGAGCCAGCTACAAAGTACAGACCTGGAAGTCCAGGAGTTCCACTGTTGCAGTGCCACTATGCAGACCCCCCGTTTAGATGTATGTGGGAAGGAAGCAAGAAGAGTTGAAGGCAGCTGCTGCTTCTTTCAACACATCAGAGGGATTTCTGAATCCTACTGTACTGTATGCTGTTAGTCCTGCTTAGTTCTTTGTTCTTGAGGAAGCCAGAAGGTAGAGCTGGGACCCAGAGGGGTTAGCCCAGCAGGTTGACCTGCTGGCTCTTGCCACTGCGCACTCCAGAGGAATTCTTGCCCAGGGTAGCAGCCCAGCATTCCTGCCCCGGGCAGGCTGGGACATACATAGGTATACACTCTCCCTTTGGTGTACTTGGGTATCTGGCATCAAGCAGGAAGAGGTTTTGTTGGGACACTATAGTAATGCATTTACCCAGGTCTTTCCTGCTCTGTTCCAAATCTGACAGCCTCTAGCTAGGTGGGGGAAAAGCTTTAGCTGCACCTTTTATGATTCACACCTAATTTAGGTGCAACTAAAGCATCTAAAGTCATGAGGAGAATAAGACATATACCACCCAAGGAAGGAAAAAGAGTGGTATCTAAACTATACATTTCTAACAGGTAATCTGCTTCTCACCAGGGTGCTTGTTAAGTTTGAGAAACTGACACGCACATAACAGACCTGAAGCATCAGCCTGGCTCAAGGTCACGTTGCAAGAACCTTCATCCTTCAACAAATCAAATGGTGAAGATCTACCACCAGCAGGAAAATCCCCCTTTACAGGCTGGCAGCCAAAGGAAGGATTCTGGTGTTCCCACTGCAAAGCATGAAGGAGCACAGAACTCTGTAGGAACTATCCCTTTTGGCACAGGGAAAAAGGCACTGGTGCCATCAGAATCTTTGTTGTAAGAAAGTCACAGGAGATTCTCATTTAACCCTTCCTCTTTATGAAACAGCAATAAAAGAAAAGAATGGGGGATTTAGGGAAAACCAAGAAGGAGGTAGACAGTAGATATGGGTCATAAAAGAAGCTCCAAGATGGTTAAGACTTCCTTATTGTATATATGTGCTTTTAAATTAAGTTCATAGAATATATTATACATAATTTACCATATAGACTCTAGTTGTGCACCAGGGTGTGTATGAATAGCTCAGTATTGCGCTGGGAACTGCCTGATGAAAACAGAGCAAAAGCAATATTGTGGTTCCCACCACAGGGCTGACAGAAAGCTGTGCTCTTCCATCCTGGCTATGCCCCTTGGCCTCTCCAGTCCTGTGACTATAGCTCCCTACTTTAAAAGGAGGATATTTAATTATAGCTGGATATTTTAAGTTCAGGAGAGAGGAAGGAGGGAGAAGCAAACAATTTTAAAGATAAAACAATACCCTTTTGTTTATTTTTTCTTTTATATAGGAATTCTATTGCCCTGCTTTCATTTACTCTTACTCTAATTTAAAGTGACATCTGTATTTAGAACAAACAAGTCTAAAAGAATCTCTATGTACTACCAGACACTGAGAAAACAGAAAAAACCAGCGCTGATAAAAAAGCAATGACTAATAAGACCTCAGAATACTGTCACAGATCAGATAGTTGCCTGGGACTCAGAGATTCTGTGTTTTGCATCTACTCATACCACTCTTTTGCCACTGGGACTTCTGGAAGTTGCAGTAGTATCACCAGCCTGTTTCCTGAATTGCTTGGAGACCATTGGATGAAAAGCAGAAAGAGGAGGAATATAATTAAAGGGAGGGGTCTATCATTTTTCTTGTTCCCCTCCCCAGCTCCCACAACCGTATGATTTGGCAATAGGGAAATAGAGGGAATTATTCACCCTAAATCCCTCATTAGACAGAATACATCATCAGCTGCAAGCAATATGATAAACCATGTCCCCTAGCACAAGAATTACCCTTGAGACAGATGAACGTTTCTGGTTGGAGATCCACTGCACGCAGCCCATTTCCCAGCAGGTTGGGTTGCATCAGGTCACTTAAGGCAGCAATTACTAGCATATAGTATGCAGAGAGCATCCTGGGAGAGCCTTCAGGCTTGCTCGTGCTATGGGAAATAATGTATTGATATTGAGGCTGACAGAAAAACACTGTATCATCTGTGGTGTGCTGTGGATTAGGTGACACTGATCACTGGTGTAGAATGAGTGGGATAGGAAGGGCAAAACAAACGCTTTCTATGGAAAGCTCTCTTATTTCATGTCAAAGTGAAAAGCACGAGTCCATGCTGCTTCTTTACATCAGTCCTAAAATATCTGTGCTACACACATGCATATGTAGAAACACCTGCAATGGGGATTGAGATTTCCTTTTGGTAGGGTCTGCAGTTCAGATTAAACGTTTTCATTTGAAAACCTGTTAAACTGCTATTAAAGGAAATGTTTGTGCTATAGTATGGCCGTAAGTGGAAATTATGCAGAACAGTCCACTGCTTTTTTCATTTATTATTTTTTTCTAATGCAATTACTGCAGTGCTGTAATTGGCTGTTTGAACCCTTCCTTAATCACTCCAGTAATATCCTACAGCAGAAGACATCCTGCTGAAATTCACAGAACTGTTTGTGGATTTGGATACTGCTTAATAAATAGCCTTCATAAATGACCTGAAGTCAGATAACTTTCAAAGTGGCAAAAATGTTTTCCCTGGGCACAGACCTGTAGCACTGGGGAGCTTGCAGGCTGGGAGCATAACGGAAACTATCTCACAAGCCTTGTTATACAGTTGCTATTGCAGAATCATTAAACACTTTAAAATTTTTAAATAAAAAAAAAAATTGAATTAAAAATTAAAAAATTAAAAATTTGTATTAAAAATTTGTCTGGATGGCTTTATTCTGCTTTCACCTCTCCTATGAATGCATCAGAAGCAGATACAATAAACAAGGAGGAATATTTATCACATTCACTCCTTTAACAAGATCAGAATATTGGCTTTTTCTAATAAAATTATGATGTAAATGTGATTAAATCCCAAGATATAAAATGATGGAAACAGCACAGAAATTCAAAACTATGTTATTAATGAGTAACATTTGCACAGTGCTGGACCAGATGAAACAGGGAGTATGTAAGGTCTCAGAGCTTAAATCTGCATTTTACCCAGAATTAATTTCCTCTAGCCACAGTCTCGGCAGCTACATGGCTGTTTCTCTGCAGTTGAGAAACTTTGTCAATCTGCAAATGTCTCTTCTATTGGAAGAGTGAAAATGGGCAGATTTCCATACTTATGACATAGTAAGGAACTGAAAAAACTGTAGATCAGGCTTTATATTGTCACAGGTAATACCAGGATAGCATCAAAAGTTGGGCTGAATAAAAGTTACAATTAAGGAAAGAGGAGAACCAAAATACACCGTCATTGTACTTAAAAGTACCTTCACTAATGCAGCATTCAAATACATTTACAGGATTGTGGGGTGGCAGCTAAATTTTGAAGATACAGTTTTCTGTGATACTATGATACGCTATGAAGATACAGTGCTCTGTTCTGTGAAATAGGAGCAGAATAGAGTTGCTTTTTAAGATTTTAAAAAATCCTGTATTTCAGGGGTTTTCAGGTAAAAAGAGGAACACAGTCAAACTAATCACTAGAATGGAATTAATTTCTCATTGAAATCTAGTATGTGTAGCTTATCACTCGATCTCTAAAACCAACATGCAACAGAGGCTAAATATACTTGCTCATTCTGGGAAGATAGCACAAAAGCAAATACTAGAATTGCTTTTTCAGACACTCAGGTAATGAACATTTCGTGCCACCTTCTGATAAGGATTTTTCTGACATGATTTTTTAAACATATAGCCTACAGGACTACAAGCGAACTCAAAATCTAAAGGAAGGACAAATTCTTGGGTGTCTTTAGTTCTGCCAGTAACAGCTGGTGTATCTCTACACTGAAAGCCCAGTCATCTGGTCCAGATTTAGAAGTTAACAAACAGCTGTTAACATCTGAGTTAGTTATCTCGACCCCTTCAGTATCGGAGGGGAGAAAATGGCATTCCTAAAGGAAAATTCATTCAATTTCAGACTTCTACTTTAGAGGGAGAGGGATCATCCCATAAAGGTGCTGCTTTACAGGCAGGATAACCTGGACAAAGCACTCAGACCTGATATATACATGACAGATATCTTAAGTTAGAGGAGATGAATTCCACCATAAACATCTGTACCCAACATCTCCCTAAGTACAGGAGGTTCATGATTAATTCTTCTTGAGGAGAACATTTGCAGCTGGCAAGGAGTCCAACACTCAGTGTTTATGTACAGCTATTACTCTCCCAGAGAGGGAAAAGTAAGCAGGTCAAAGATCAGTTATGTGCATTACACATTTCACTGTACTGTGCTATTCCTACCTAACATTCCACAAAACTCCTTTTGAGGTCTTCTGGGACTACAGTCTTCATCTGGGGCTGAAAGAGCTGTACAATAAGATAGGAGTCATCTGTGATTTTGAGCAAATATATGCTTTGGCTCAGAGGCATCAGAGTTCTGGGATACTGACAAGCAGCACGTCTTGGCCTTCTGAATCTGGCAGGTGTCACTCACAAAGGAAGCTAAAAGAAATGCTGGCAGGCAGGTTCACAGGTGTAGCAGAGTTGCCTCTTGAGTTCAGCTTATAGGAGGTGACAGACAGTGAAGTGTAGCTTAAGAATAGAACAGCCTCCTCTGGGAAAAGCCTTCTGAGAGAGCTTTCATCAACAGAAAGCACGACTCTTCTCTACATTTCAATCTCACTGCTTATTATTCTATGGAACTTTCTTGCCAAAAATAAACACAAAAGGGTCAGAAGCTAAGCCAAAGGGCCACCTAAGCACAGCTAGCATTTACTTGTTCACAAGGTTTTTGAAAACATGCACATTACCAGCCGGGCTCTGACAGCAGAACTTCAGCATATGGGAAAGAAAATCCACTTTTTCAAACTAAAAATAAACACGGCATGTTCCGGTGCTCAATTTAACTGCAGGCATTTCTGATTCTTCCTTTCACATTCTGTAAACCAATATCTTAAATTAGAATAAGGGTGACAGACAAATCAGGCTGGAGAAAAAGAAGGTCCCAAATCTCAGCCTCAACTTTGCCTCACATTGTTTCACAAAGCAGGCAGCAGCCAGTGCTTTTTTTTGTATGTAAATATGGGATATAGGCAGCACTTAACTGAATATAAAGTATCCCTGCAGTCATGTGGCCAGTTTCCTGCACTGAGGAGAGAGCTTGTACTGCTCTAGAAAGTCCCAATAAAATAATGGATGTTCCCTTTGCTTCTTCCCAATAAAGACTATGTGAACACAGCTGAAGACCTGGGATCTTCATAAACCTCCCCTAAAGTACAAGGGATGAGTATGGTGCAAGTCCTCTGTTACAGTCTGTATCACAACACACTCTTACAGCAGAAAAAAAGCAATATAGGAAGGCAGTAGAAAACACCAAAGCTGTTGATTTTGAAACAATCTGTATGGAGAAGAACACTTTTCTCATGTGTTGCAGTTTGTTTCTACCAGACTGGTTATTTTAGCAAAGAATGCACTTAGTGAGCTGGACGAGGAACTCACGGCAGATGACAGAAGAGAAGCTAAAAGCCATGACTCTGTGTTGACCACAATCTCCACTAACTGAAGGTAGCACATTCATAAGGAGCAGAGGGGCTTTTCTGTGTGAGCCCGCTGCTATCATTTTTCCCTCCAGACGCTGCACAAACTGTGCTCCGAAACACCATGCAAATGCAGAGCGAAACACCGCAGCCAAGACGACAGGCTATTCACCTTGTTGTACAACAAAGGACATGATCTGTTTACGTTTTATTTCATCTTACTGCTTGGAAGATGAAACTGAGTTTTCTGAAGCAAAGCTTTGAGTAGTGACATTTGTTGTTTAAGGAAGCCTGGAACAGCAAGCATCACTGCCCATCGTGAAATTACAGAGTAAGACAGTTTTGAGATGCACAAATCAGTTCAGAGTTATTAGTCAGATTTGAGCAGCAAAAGTAAAATAAAAAAAAGGAATGATATTTTCTGAAACACTGTATATATTTGCATAACATTCATCCCACTGCGAGGGGACTGCAGCCAAAGCATTTTTCACACCAACTCCTGTTGTCTCAGAGACAGTAACATTAGAAAAGTAGAGTTCAATCCCTACAATATTCATGGAATTACTGTATATCTTAGTCCCTTAAAACAATCTCTATTTAACACTAAATGTCTCTGAAAATAGCTAGAAAATATATGTTTGTATGTTTTGACTGATTACATTTATGCTTTAAAATCATCATTAATAATGCTTCAGATTAAGAGTTATGTTAAACGAAGAAACAATTATTGTAGAGTATTACAATTTTAATAACAGAAACTAAGACAAATGCAGTATCTCTAAGTAGTAGCTCTGGAAATGATTTTGGCAATTAAAACAAAATTTGCTTCCTTAATTATCACACATTGCTTTCATCAGCTTTAAAGTAGGGTGCTTCTGCCAGCAGACTGTTTTATGTCAAATGCACACGCACACACAGAGCTAACTCCAACATAAAAAATCTTTTCAGCCTGTCTCTGTATGCAGATTGATAAATAATTTCTGCAGAAACATTTGAAGCCTCTAAAGAACAGGAGGACATACTTTACTTTTATCCAAAGCAGTTTAAAACTGTCATTTGTGAATACTCAGAATCACTCAGTAGACTGGGGAAATTCTTGCACTGACTGTACTACTGGTGGATGAAAAATGTGTGTGCTTCAGGGGAAAGGAAACAGTTCTAATAGGAACTAAGGCATTTGAGGACAAGGGCAGGGGAGAGCAGAGCAGGGGGGGTGGGTGTTTGCTGAACATTTACTAGAAGACAACATCCATAAACAAGCTATGTCTACTAATAACTAAAAACACAGAAATTGCAAAGTTGGAAAGTAAAATAACCTCTTTGGTATTGAGATACAGAGTTCATTTAATATTGGGCAAATACAATCAAATATGAATTGTGTGCCAGTGATGTATTCTCTAAAACGTAGCGCATGGCATCACTTGCAGTGAATCCAGGCTCCTCAAAACCTACAAAAGGCCTTTCTTCCAGAACACAAATAAGGTATTTCAAAGAGGGATTAGACTACCAGGAAGAAAACACATTGTTTAAAGCAACAGTGGTTCATACCACAGAAGTGAAATCCCTGTGCCCCAAACAAATACAGAAGCACCACGGTTAGAGAGTCACCAATAATTTCAGTTGGAAAGAAGCTCTGGATGCCTCTGGTTCAACTCACTCACTCAAAGCCAGCCCAGCCTTTATGTTAGATACAGCTGCAAGGTCAGAATACAGTTATCAAGGCCGTGCACATTGCAGGTGTGAATGTCACAGAGAGGAGAGATTCTCCTTCCTCTTTGGGCAAAGAATTCTGATCTAAACGTCACTTAGGTGGAGTTGTATGTATGTGCACATCTCAGTCATAACTATGAAGAGGGAGAAGCTCAGGCACTGGGATGTCTTGGCAGGCATCTGTAGGAAGCTGGATTGCCAGCTGTGGCTTACCTTGGCAATGAAAGTCTCTGGTTTTATTCAGTCTTTTGCCTTTCCCAGGAGCACTGCATGTTCCAGATATAGCTGTGTTAGGAGACCTGGGGAAAATAGCCATCTATTAGATGAACAGACTTGCCATTTAATGAGGAGTTTGGTGGGCAACAACCTTCTTTAAATTAATGAAATATTAATATGCAAATTAGAAAAATGCTTAAGAGAAGAAAATCCAAATAAATCTTAATCAGCTTGTGCATATAAATCATTCCTTATTATATGGACTACTCAGCCCATGACAGCTAATGTTAAGCAAAGGGAGAGCTCTCTGCAGTATCTCTAAAACAACAGGTGATTCCAGTCCCAGGTACAACAGACTTCTTATTATTTTATGCTCTCCCTGTACTGAAAACCAACAAGGTTAATCCAGAGAGCAAAGGGAAAGATATATGAAGACAAGCCAAATAAAAAGCTCTTCTGAGAAGTGCAGGTAAAGAAACAGCTACAATAATTGGCAAGATCTTTTCAACTAAATATGTATTTTTTTAGTTCATTAGACAATAGGGAAATGGAGTAAATGATGTGTAAAGTAAATACACTTATTTTAGAAAATTAATTACACAAATCACTTTCAAATGGGACTAGAGGTATGTGAAGGCTTATCTGATGAGATAGCATAGCCAAATCACAGTGATCATTCATGAATTCCATTAGATTAAATTAAATTAAGAATCTGAACAAATATGCCAGGAAGAATAAACAGATGTTGGCTTCTGTCCCAGTTATTTTCTTGGGGGCTGTGTTCTAAGGCAATATTTGTGGATCTCCTCGGTTGACTGAACTTTTCCAAAGACAACTTTTCTGGTGACCCTGTACCCTAATATTTACTACAAAAGAATGAATAAGCTCACGAGCAATTGATAAGAAAGATAAAGCTGTGGCATTTAGTTTTGTGGTTGACTGTAGAGTTAACAGAAAACAGTTCACCTTGAGACAGACGGTGGGAGGATGAGGAGGGTGAAAATTTTTTTGCTCTAGAGTGAAATGCAGTTTTTGGTCACTCTTTCTTCCAGTGCCAATTACCATTTACTCTGCCCTTTGAGGGTTACCTCACACTGGTTGTGAAATACCCCCACTGATAATTCCGTTAACATGTAAACCTCCTGTGGGTACATATTGCCTCAGAAATTTTAAAAATAGGAAATACTGTTCAGATCGTGCACTCATACTCCAGCCCAGAAAAATGCCTTGTATTTTATCCAGTAATTCCTGAACAGAGCTCAACAGATTGGAGCAGAATTAAGACTAGAGACAGACATCAATTTGTAACTAATAGCTTTTAAGATGAAGAAAGTACTAGAACTCTCAGAAGCTGTTTCAGGGTCTCATTACTCTCACCGATAACATTATTTGCATTTCTTCACTTCTTGATCCTTCATTTATTACACAATTGAGGAAGAGAAAAACAACATTTTATTTGAGCCAAAGGTTACACAAGTCTTTCTGGAATCACTGGTGAAATTACAGCTCAACTTTCTGTCACGCTTGTAGAGAGTGAATCATGGGCTGTAAGCCTTCAGTTAGCTTTTACTTTCAAGATAACAGTCACTGTCTGCTGGAAGAATCCAAGAAGTGGTGAGGAAGAATGCTTAAGTCTAAAAATATGTTTTTTAATATATGTGAGCTGGTAAAATTCTTGTTACTCCAGAGAAAGGTGCAAGAAATCTTGAAATGAGCCGTTTTCTTCTTCCCAAGACATAATTTATACCATGAAGCATGAGAATTAACTGCTTTTTCAAACTCACATTAATTTGTTTTAGTATTATAATATCATTACTTGTATCAAGTATATTAATAAAGTCAAACCTTTGGATGTTGTATCTGATAGTGCTAAATTCTGAGCCAGCTGTATGGGCTGTGGGGAATAAAACAACCCATCAACTCCAAACCTTTTCCATTAGATAACCAGAATAATATGTACACAATATGCTTCCTTTACAAAGGAGGATGACATGATGATATTATTTCTGAATCCGCCGCGAAAGCCAGATGTGAGCGCACAATAAAGGATGATATGGAAAACTCTTTATGTCCCTTTCATGAGCTCAGCTTTGTATCCAATTGAGTGACACTATCCCAAGGGTAATGAAGATACAAACATCACCAGACGTCCTGCAATTCCCAGAATGCTGTTGTTTACTGGCTAGTAGCTTATTTTGTTTTGACAAGCTTGTGGAAAATACCAGCACACCCCAATGGGCTCTCCTAATTGAGCTTGAGGTTCAGTTTAAATTAAGGAGAGTTACCACTTCCTGGCTTTAGATTTATCCTGAAATACAACTTTTGAAAGAGCAACCTATGCAGCTATATATGCAAGAAATGTCAGAAAGATGCCTGGGACCTGTACCCTCTGGCATGAGATAGACCCATTTCTCTTAACCTGTGCCTGGCATGTTTTCTCTGCCACACTCAACCAAACCCAGCACAGTGACCCAAAAGAGCTCCTCAGTCCAGAGGCAGTGAGGCAGTTAGAAGAGGTGAAGCTTCTCGCTGAAAAAGTTCTTATTAGAAATGGCCATGATGAGTTGACAGATTTCCATGATACCTGCTGTTACCACTTGGGATCTTTAAAAATTGATCGGAACCACAATATATATTTCATAATTCTTTATTTACAAAGTGTTTTTCATGGAAAATGGTCATATTTGAGTATCTTCTCCTGCAATTTTGTAAACATTTCAAGGTACAATCAGATTAGCTTGACGAGATGCCTGTAATTCGGTTTGTGCTCACACAGCAACATTTTTTGCCTTCAAAAGGCATGTTCTTTCTCTCCCATCGATTGTTTTAGGGCAGCAATCTAGAATATTTTCAGTCTTTCTCTGCCAGGAAGCCCAAGTTTATATAAAAAGTTGATTTCCACCTTTGATCTACTTCTGTAGATCATTTTTTGGTGTTTGCTCTGTGCTCTTGATCAGAAAATTACTCGTTTGCATCTAGTGCACAGTGGAACAGGGAAACAAGGCCAGTGCAGACCCTGCACACTGGCAATCACACAGAGCAAAGCAGCATGTTCAAAGGGTACTTTGGTCAATATTGACCTACTGGAAATTAAAATCGGTGAAAACAGCAAAAATTAGACTAGGATTTAACTAGTGCCAGCATCCAATATTTAAATACAGAACATTAGATCAAATACCTGAGCTCAGCTGGGGCTGGTATTTCACAAGATTAACTTACTCTTGTCTAGTGTCCACATCGGGCATAACAGCAAAGGTCTGTGACTGCAGGCAGGATGGAGGGAGACAGCTTCAAAAAGAAAGGATACAGGAATCCATCCTAATACCCCTTCACACTGCCAGTGAACAGAATATGTAACTCAGTTCATCATGCATCCTGTTCATGGTCATGGGACCTTCTCTGCTACAGCTGATATTAGGAAATTGTATTCCGAAATGCTTAGAAATGTGGCAAAATATGTGCTGTAGGTCACCACTTTCATTAGGTGGGAAAGTTCACAGTGTGCTTTGAGCACAGAACTGGGAAAACCGTACTTATGAGTACCCTTGTAAATAGGCAGTAAATGAAAAGATCCTTACCTGCTCACAGAGATTAAAGGTTAGATTCTATAAAGGCCTTTCCCAACCTAAATGATTCTATGTTTAGCACAAGCAGTTGCTATTATCAAATTAGGGACTGTATTTCTGACTCTGTAACGTTTAGTGTCGCAGTAAAAACTGACGCATGGATACAGTCAGAGTCTTCACAAGACTTGTTTTCTCTTCTGGCTTTTTAATTTGTAGTCCACATATGCAGTCTTTAGCTTGCCATAAATGCCACCAAAACTGGTACTTTTAGGAAACTTGCAATTTGCAAGTGTTATGTATTTCTGTGACTACAGCAGAAGATGCATTCAACAAAGTCGTGTTAGGGCTTCATAAAGATCAAGTTGATTTTGATGCAGGAAAAAAAAAACCTTCTCTGCCATCAGCAGAGGACTGAACTTCAAATACTCAAAAAACTCTTCATAAGAAAGAAAAAGGCCAGATGTTTTCTCAAGAGCAGCACCGGAGTATTTGCTGTTCACAGCACTAAATATTTATGATTTTTGAAAGATTTGCTGGAAAATAATAGTTGTTGGCCTGAGCAAGTTTCCATGTCTACTGCCTGCATCACTGAGATGCTTCCTGTTCTATATTTTGGTCACTCACTAGACTTTAAATAGAGGGCTGTTTCATAAATCACTGATTTATTCTTGACGCGCGTTGGTAAAGCATTGAAAAACATGATGTGCCAGGCAGTCTATGCTCTCTAGAGATACAAGACTGACTGAAGAGCTGTTGAAAGAAACCGATTAAGAAGCAAAAAGCAGTGTTTGGTACTACATGTTCACAAGTTGTCAGTGAGCTGTAGCAGTGCAGAAAGGGCTTACCCAAGAAGGAGGGCAGCATATGATCCCAACTGTTCTGCGCTACAGTCTCTCAAGTTCCTGGTCTCACTGCTGCTGCATAGATTTGTCTGAAAACAGCAGCAAAACCCCACATGATCCAGAAATATTTAATCCCCTTTTGCCATAACATTTAATTGCAAATGACTTTGTTTTAAAAGCAAAGAACTCACCAGTAAGTATTTTAGTACTATACAATGTGCATGGATTGGGCCGTGGCAGGATGAAAATAAAGTAAAGGGATAACTATTTTAAAAATACAGTATTAACACTATAAATTTAAATACCAAGTACACTGGAATCAGAGTGTAAAAAGCACTCATTAGCACAGAAAAAATGAGAATGAAAAAGCCATTAATTTGCCATGAAATCAAGAAATTTAATGTTTAGCAGTGGTGTTATTTCATTTTTATAGTTTATCTTCAGCATCTGTTTTAACATAGCTCAGTTGTACTGAGCAGTCAGTTCTGAGGCTTTAACTTTTCAGCTAAACTTCATTAATAATTTATTATTAGAAAGAGCCATCTAAAGTTTCCAAAGCCACCTCATTACCTGAGATGCCGCTGACGCTAATTTTAATGGGGGGGTGAGGAGGTGGGGTTTGTGTGTGTGTGTGTGTGTGCAGAGGGAGCGGGGCAATCCAGCCTTACAAAATACAGTTTTAGTCTGCAAAATTAGGTGGAGAATTCGGGCATATTGTTAAATTAAGCTGTAGCTTTATGAAAACTTTAATAAGTTGTAGCAATATTTTTATCCTCAATAATTTCTGTTAACAGTACCAGTGCATCGCTGTAGCTGAGGCTCAGTTAGCACTAACGTGAAATCCTCAGAGTGTTTCACTTTCTGAAACCATTACATTTCAATTGATATTTTTTCCGGCAAATTTGCCACTGAAATTGACTCTTTAAATCATTGGGAGTACTGTGCATTTTAACAGACTTGCGTTTTCTGATAGAGTGTGTCACTTGTGCCAGTTATTTCTCAACCAGGAAAATACAATAAGAATAGTTGCCCTAAACTGGGGCAGCTCTAAACTGGAGGTCTGGTGAGTGTCTGTGTTGAAGAATCAAATGTAAAGAGTTTCGCACAGGAACTCGTAACTTGTCCCTTGGGATTTTGTTATGGACTAAATCTTCTTAAGAAATCCCCTTCTTGCCCCTTTGGCAAGAGAGCTGCTGCTGAAAGTTATGGATCTTCTTATGTAGAAAGAATAGGAGCTTTCAGCCTGGAAAATCTCAAGGAACATGCTACAAAGAGCCAGTCTCCATGAGTGGCATGGAGGCAACAAAGCAGGAATGATTATACATTGGATCTTCCGAAACAGGAATGAGGGAGCATCTAGCAAAACAAGCAGACTCAAAATAGCTATACTTCTTCATATCATGAGCTTGAATTCCTTGGCATGGGATGCTGCAGATGCCAGAAGTTTGCATAGATTGAAATGTCATTGAAAAATTCCTGGGAGAAAATCCATTAAAGACCCATCAGCTGTGAATGCAATAGCTGTTCCTTATTTCTTTTCAGGAAAGATTCCTAAGAAAACAGTAGATGTAAACTTCACTCTCTCTTTCTTGGAGAATTTTAGTTATGCATAGGCACTTTTCACATCACTTCACAGGAGAGCACTTCGTGTGCCTTTCCCATGAAAGGGCCTGAAGCCAAACCCAGTACACTGGCCAAAGCAGACTTCTGCAGAACTGCACAGGGAAATGGATCCACCCTTTCCCTTTAGAAAACTGAAGATTAAGGAAATCAGGTTTCCACCAAGAATCCAAACTAACCCTCTCCTGGACAAAATCCTACTCCATGCTTGCTCAAACAGACAAGAAAGGACCATTACAACAGACCACGAGATGAAACGCTGACTACAGAGTTTTGGAGTGCTTAAAGAACCACAGGCAGATCTGGCAGGCAGAGGAGGTGTATTTAAGCAAGTAAAAAGTCAGGAATTGTAAGTGGGGATGGAATTAAGACCCCGTGAGCAAGAAAACAGAGTTCATACTTTACCACGGGATTACATTTCACTTGCATTATAGGAGCCGCGCATAGCAAATAATAGCTACAGATTTACCTGACAACCTTTATAGAATGCAATTCATTATCAAATGGGATTCATTATCAAACATTTGTAGAAGATGAACCTTGATTTAATTTCTTTCTGATCCATTTCAGTCCTTGATTTCATTTATTTCTAATATCTGCTGACCTTGATAACCTAACTGGTATCTTTCTGAGGCAAGAAAGCTCTTTCTCATGCCAGAGCCTGTAGCTTCCATAATACCATCAGGTCAAGACTGAAGGGCCAAGGTACTTGCCAATATTTGCAATATTTGCAGTTGTAGAAGAAAACACTGCCAAGGTTTAAAAACTATCCTCTTAAAAACTAACCTTTACCTTTACATCAGGCAGATTTTCCGAAGGGCTGTGAAATGGAGATTGAACAGGATCTGTGGTGGGCAGGCAATGAAGAAAGCTTGCTAATAAATGTCCTCACTTAAAAACGCACAAACACAATAAACTACTTCCTGACTGGGGCATGACGCAGAAACATCTGTGTGTAATGTAAGTTCTACTTCATGCCCTGTGCTACGTCTCTGCAGAAATGGTGTTGTATGCAATATTAGTTATAGTGGCTCAAGATAATAGTAGCAAGTGAGGAAGCTTCTCCATATTTGAAATAACGTCTGGGGCACCTATGAAGGACACATTTTTTTGCTGAGTCACTGGGCTGAAGTTGAGGCCAGTTTGTGCTCTGCACAGCAAATGGTTCTGTGAGACACAAGGGATCCAGCAGAACACAATCACTGTAAAGCACTATGAGAACCTTTCTTTTCTTCTGTACCTACAAGGTACTACTTCCAGCTAGTTTCTTGCTGCTCACTTAGCAGTAAAGACTGAAAGTGGCTGAAGTAGGTTTTCTTTGTGTTGCCTGTTACTATGGGTCACAAACTACCTGCCATTCAATTCTGCAAGCTTTTCCTTTCATCAAGTGAGAAGCAGTACAGCTTAACCAAGCAGCTCCTGGAAAAGACTTGTAGCCCATATGGCTGCAAAAGGATACTGTGCCACTTGAACTGTAAAAAACCCCACCAAACCCACAAAAACTCACATGTATTGAAATTAAGCTACTGTCCATATGATCTTGTACTTCACCATTAGCTCAGTTTACGCAGCTCAGTGGCTCAGCATAAAAATTAATTGACTTGAAAGAAGTTGTGCTATTGGGATTCTTTTAGCCAGCAGTCACAGAAAGAGAAACAAGCTGGCACTGTTCTTATTTAAGACGCTTTGTGGCTACACAGCATTCCTGTTTGCTTGCACTGGATATTTAACAGATAACAGATTCAATAACTGAAGTGCACTGTAAAAGCCACTTCAGGAAACTCACATCATGCTATCTCATATTGAAAAGCCACCTTTAAATATCACTCAGGAGAGCATCAGTGCCTCTGACTGACTGAGGTCCCCTTTCCAAACTCCCTTAACTTAGGGAAAGCTGCCACAGAAACAGAGCAGGTTTAGCTCGGCCTTGATTTAACTAGTCCATTGCAAAAAACATACAGCAGAAGCCTGATCTCACTATTGATTCAGCAGGTACAAGTTTCAGTCTGCCAATGTTACACATCAAAGTGTTTCTGCAATAATGCCATTTCTCAGGTGTTTCTGCAGATTTTGTCTAAAACAGGAAAGAAATTACAATATCTAAAAATTTGAGCCATCACATTTCCAGCACATAACTTCCACTTCACAAGTCACAGAACAAAATCTGTCCGGTATTTCTAAGACTGACAGAGATTCCCAGACATTATCATACAATAAATGCAATATTATTACCATTTTATGGCACTGTCTTGGAAAAAATTTCCTTGACAATGTTAAGCTTTGCTGGGTTTTGCTGCTGTTGTTCAATCACTTACACACACAACTTTCTTTAAAATGTAGACTGAATTTGTCATAATGAGCATCTTATGTATCTGACCTAAAAAATTGTGCGTTGACGTAGAAATACATGTATCTAATATTGATGACAGAATTGCATTTTTTGGATTCTCTGCAAATGTCTGACAGTTTATGTGCTTGAAATAAGCTGCAAAGCTGTAATGACCAGGAGTCACTGATTCTTCCCTGGAAAAGGCAAACATACTTAAAATTCTGCTCCTGAAATATGCCTGGAGCTCATGGACAATTCTCCCAAGCATGCACCAATCCCACATACCATGAGACTTCCTGGGGGAGTCCTGTGTGGTATGTAAATCAGTGGAACCCAAGTATACAATATCATGCTATTAAAGTAGGACTTTTTTTATTCTAATTAGAGGAGCAAATTATTTTCATTATTAAATAGAATTTAGTCATTTCCCATTTTCAAAATTCCAGTTCGTAAAGTTGCATTTTCTGCAGAGTTACTTTGATCAGTGTCCCCATTCTCCACATCCTGCCATGGATGTGCACAAACCTTGCTGTGTAACTGCGATTTTTAAATCAAGTAGATTTAATACACCTCATTTATCCTTTCAAAATGTATCTTCTGTCTGTCACAGCTGAGGCAAACTCAGTGAAAGCAGCATTTTCCAAAATCATGTTTAAGCCGACTGTAAGTGTATGGACAGTGATTCCAGAAGTCCCATCAGCCCCACAGGGGCTGGCCCCTTGCTCTCGAGCCAGGCATGTCGAGCCTGAGGACAACTGAGTCAGCAACAAACTACCAGCACACTTCTCAAAATGCATTCAAAGGGTAGGAAAAAAAGGAATAAATCAAGTCAACACTTATCTGGTTGAGAGAATCTTCTAAGGCCGTTATGATCAGCGGGAAAAGCAACTGTGACCAGAATCCAAGTGTTTTCATTTGGGAATCGTGTTTTAGTTTGTACCTCTAAAGCAATGGGACTGTTTAATAAACTATTGAACAAAAGCATGCTGCTGGTTGATGAAATCTGCTGCTGGCTGAGGAGTGGTTACTCATTCTGTTTTACTGACTATAATTTATACTTAAAGGTGCTTTCGTTTTATGTTAAAACTTGTGCCCAGTACACAGTACAAAAATCCTACAGACTATTTAGCCATGCCTCCATACTGGCCAAGATAACTGGATCATTATACAACTATGGAAATTTTAATAGTTACTTTTCTTGATAAGTTTCTGCTATCTTGGATGACTTTATATGCCCCATAACCAAAGCTTGCTCTATATGAAATTTTAATGACATCTGTTTACATACAATAATCTGCTGGAAAATGTGGATTTTCTGATGGGTTTGGAGAGTATTTGCTTTCTTCTGAAAGAAGAGACAGAAAATCTTCTACCATTTTTGTATCTGTGTTCAGCCTCAAACGTATGTATTATTAAACTCACTAATGACAGGTCTTCCTCAAGTGCCTTGTGTTCAGGTGTCTCCATTCTCCTGGCTTGAATGCAGTCATGCTGTTTTGGTTTGTGTTCAGGTGTCTCCATTCTCCTGGCTTGAATGCAGTCATGCTGTTTTGGTAGGTTTCTAGTCCTGCTTCCAGGCAGGCTCACATTCCTACAAGATTGTTTTTTCCCTATAATTTGTTTTATGTCCTGAGGAAAGCCAGTACTTTCGAAGCACAAATGGGAAAACACGATAAGGGAAGGGAAGAAATTAATCCACGGTTTTGAAAAAATCCACTTCCTCATCAATAATTATTGTATCTATACTATCACTTACACAAACCTTGCCATAAGTCTGAGGAATATAAATGAAACCCTGGGGTGGCTGTCAAGCAAGACTGCTTTCACTGGACAGGACGGCACTGCCATTGGATCAGAAGGGCGTGCTGGCTGATGGCACATACAGCTATGCTTCACAGCATCTCTAAGCCAAACTGACATTCAAAGCATGTGCCCAAGTACCTCATGGGTTATTTTTCACCATCCTTTACGCTCTGCCCAGCCTCCCCCTCTGCCACATCCCAGCACCCTTCAGCCTGTGCTCAGCCTGTCTACACCCAGTTAGCTAATGCTGTGGCCTGGGCTGTCTCCCAGCTTGGCAGCAGGCGATCACTCAGAAAAGCCAATTTCACATCTGTCTTGTCTCCTTATCCCACCTCCTTTCTGCTCCAGCCCTGCGATGTTTAAGAGGCAACTAAAAATAATACTGTTGGGCTCTGGACGTTATTGACACAACCAGTTCTCAGCTTCCTTGGATTAATGATGTCTGGCTCGACTGTGGTGCCAAATCTAGTTATTTTCTTGCAAGTTACATAGTACCTCCTGAAGGCTCCCGTTGTATAATTCTGCAAGAAAGCCAGCAGCAGTTGAGAAGAAAGTTTCTAGGCTACATGTTTGTGGTGAAATGTTTGAAAACACGAGGAGCTTTATACCCTAAGGCTCCAAAAAAGGCAAAGCAAAAAAGATCTTACGTTGTTTTCTTTTTCCTTCATCACTTGGAAGTTCATTTTGTGAATATTTTGCGCTCTGAACTCACTTTTCAGTGCATGGGTTTGGCATTACTAATGTAAATACTTGGTAATCAGCGCCCTTTATTTTGTGATCCAAGAAGTTAGTTATGAGACATATTTCCCCGTGTGACAGAGTTTTCATGTATTATAGCAGTAGATGTTATATCAATGTTGCAGGCTCACAAATAACAAAATCAATCTTACAAATTTTCATTTCAAGGCACTATATAATCAAGACAAGCCAGGTAAGGCTTAAGGATCCGCTGTGACTAAGTGTTCTTTCAAAGTCCTAGAAACTAGTCTCAGACACTTATGCAGTGCTGGTTTTAATATTTTGTCTGTTATATTGCATTAATAAGGAGAAAAATTGCAATTCACATTACCATGTAATTGTAATTCTAAGATATGAGCCGCTTTTTATTGTAGACTGAACTGAAATAATTGAATTATTTCATATTATTGAATTACGCTGGTCTTTTTCAAGACGAAAAAGGTGGTTTTCTACTTTATTTCCTGTGCTTGGTAGGATGAAAAACTTCTGCAGTTATCTACTGAAACACTGCTTTTTAATCTTTCTCTCCTCTTCTGCCTACTAGCTGATATCATACAAGTGGAGCCTTAGAGAGGAATCTCAACTATCAGCTTACACTCCACATTATCTCATGTCTGCCAACATTATCCTTTCTGGAATTATCCTGAAAAATGCATAATAATTCACATCAAAATTTTGAGGCTAGCTTTTCATGCTGGGTACATAATTTTGTATATGTATTTGAGCAAGAAATTCAACCCTAAGTGCACATTTGTGTCTAGAAGGTTCCTTCCAGTGAACATTGTACTGACTGGGAATCTAGCAGTTTCCAGAATTGAATCTGTTGTGTATCATTTGATCATATCAGTTCCTTTGTACATAGCCACCAGTCCTGTACAACTGACATTTGTGCTTAAGCATGGCTAGAGATGGAAGCACATTGCGCACTCCTAGTACATGGAGCTTTTCTGACCAGGAACGCTGAACCATAAACCATACATACTGACAAGTGAGATCCCACTAACACACATCTGAATGACATGAAAAATTGATGCTATGTTAATGGTCTGCCTGAATGTTAGTTACATGTTCCTGAAATCATAGAAGATGAAGGAGGTTAGACACAGCTTACATGTTATCACCTCAAAACAGTCAAAACAGGATTTATATGACAGGATGTCATATAAAATATGACACACAGGAGCACACTTAAGACACTGGTTAAATTCCTTCATCCCTAGGTATTTCCACAGAGCACCCAAGATGTACATCGCTTTGCTAAGTCACAGAATCACAGAACTCATTAAGGTTGAAAGGGACCTCTGGAGATCATCTAGTCCAATCCCCCTGCCAATGTCCAGCGCATCCCGGTCACACACAGGATCAAGCTGCACATAACAATAACAGATTTTGGCAACTACCACCTTAATCAGATGGATTGCGTGGGGCTGCGGTCAGACAGATTGAGGGATCATTCTGACTTCGGCTTAACTCTGTTCACTTACAAAGAGAAATATTGATTTTGTGGTAATGTCAATTTCTTGCACACACGTGAAAAAGCAGGGTGGGGAGATTTTAAATCAGAAGTGTAGAATCCATCCATTTCAGCCAAGACAGTAATTTGGGTTCAGCATAGGACTTCATACTGAAACTGAAATCACTGTTTCCACAGATATCAAGTTGAATTATGAGCTGCAACTGAAAGTAGACAAAAAGATTCCTTTGCATTCACAGGATTTATTACATTTAATCCACTACATTCTATTACATGCTCAGCAGCTATTCCCCTCCTCCAGGTGTCTTTCTCTAAGAGACAGTAGCTGGCACAGTCCAGATGGAGGCCTGGGCAGGATGACGAAAAGGCAGGACAAATTGTCTCACATAAGGGCACTAGAATCTTTCCAGGACATTTCCACATGCTAGTGCTGATCCAGCCATAGCAACAGAGTTAAGTTACATTCCTTGTGGAATGCAGGAATACACATAGGAGGTTTACCTAGGCATACTGAACGCAGATGTGGGTAGTCAGCATGCCAGGAGGAATATCCTTTATTCTACTATTACAAGGCACTTACAGAAGCTATTATGATTAATAAAGGAATTTATGGAAGAAACCTCTTATTATTTATGGCATGTAAACATGAACAGTACGGCTTCAGCTCTCGACCCTTATCACTGGCAATTTCTTGCCTGGCTCCCTAGAATTTATAAAAAGGAAAACGTGCACCAATCTAAATGTAGAAAAGCACACTACTGCTTAATAGAATTGTGACTCTGGCAGTCACCCAAAGAAAATGTGACCCTCTGTGTATTAATGGTATCCACAAGGCATTAGGTAATTCCAAGACAAGATGTGTTTGCTGAAGTGCCAAATGGTGCCCAGCTCTCGGGAAGGGCTGGTGAAAGTCTTTTGCACAATGTGGCAAACAACACGCAGCAGTTTCAAAGTGATTTGCATCATTCAAGAGAATTTATGTTGTAAATAGAACTTTTCCCTGCATTCAGGAGTTGGCACAAACAAGCAGACAGGCTCAGGACAGTTTCTCTGAAGTTTTTCATTTGCAGAAGTCCATCATCTCTCTGCTGTGTGCCAATGACAGGAAAATATTCCACTCATCTGTAAGAGTCCTCCACCCCAAAGCGCCCTTCCTTCTTCCCTATGTCCAGCTGTCACTCAGTTCGAATGACATTGTTGTTATTGTAGTTGTCAAGGTTTTAGAAGGGCAATACCAAAAAAGGTATTTGGTTTGGAAAATATGTTATGTGTTCTTGGAACTGCATATAATTGGTGACCTCATGACTTTAAATATAAACACCGAATCCTAAGTATTTCTCTGAAGAAAGAGTAAGATTTCATGTACATTTTGTTAATCCTGCTCTTTTAAGGTGATTTGAGGAGGTCTCTTGTTTTGTTCCTTTTTTGTCAGGATTTGCTTCTTGGTAGTTGGCAGCACTTGCCAGTGTTGAAGGCAGTGGGCAAGTGCCCACACACTCCCCTGCAGAGGCTCTGAACCAGACCCCTGCGCTACCCAGCCCTACCTCAGGGCAGCTCTGCCAATACGCCTCAACATCCATTTCAGCTTCTAACTCTATCCCTCCCCTCTTCCGCCTGTTCTTTTTAGTGCTTGTCATTCACTGTGCTACTGAGATGCTGTCCAGGACCACAAACCAGATCTGTAACAGGGACACAGATGACCCCCAGAAGGACTGCCATAATGAGCGAGTCCAAAAGTCCACCACATTCAGCATCTCCCAACAACAACCAGATGCTTAGGAAAGGAATATTAGTAGCAGGATAGGCAGAGAAAGACTCTTCCCAGGAGCACTATCAGCATGTCTTTAGCTCATGTGCAACACACTCATCCTTATTTCCTTATATTCTTAATACAATTTGCATCAGAAACAAATTGTGTCAGGGTGCCTTTCTATTACATTATGAACAGTGTGGTCTGAAAATTGATTCATAAATAACAGCTACTGTTCTCAAAGACCCACTCACTTATAGATGGCACAAACCAAATTTCAGGATGTATATATAAACACAAACAAGAGACAAGTTGCAGGGATTGATGCCATTATCTGTGTTTTGGAAGAATATGGGACAACTCTGTCACCCCTCTTCTGCTGGAGCCCTTTGGAAGAGGAGTGTCTCTTGCTGTCCCTGTGGAGAACCCATGCAGCAGAGGGGCTCTCTGTACTTACTCATCATAGGAAAAGGAGCAAGAGAGTGGTCACTGAAGAAGGCCTCTTGCAGCGACTTCCCTGGCAGCCTGCAGGCAGGGCAAGCAGCAGGCAGAATCACCTTCATTATAGATGGGCAGCATCACATGCAGAGAGAAGGGCAGAGCATAGTGTAAAAGCTCCATCTGCTCACAGTTTGACTGCCTTCTTGTGCCTGACCATAGCCCCAAGGAAGACTGCTGTTACTTGTGCCAGCATCCATGGATAGGAGGAGAAACAGATTTAACTTTACCCTTTATTTGAATTGAGCTGGAGAGGTTTTGTCTCATCAACACTAGACAGAATAAATACCTCTTGTCGCTGTTCTGACATGTACCGTACCATGCACATCACACATCTGAGTAAAGGTTTCCCTGCTCTTCCTAGTAATTACTGTGTGGTTGGAGTTTTTAGTAGTTAGCTTATTTTATTAATAGCTTATTTCTTGCTCCTTCTAGTAACCACTGTGTGGTTAAATAGTTAATAGCTCTTTGTGTTTTCCAACTGGACAATTCTCTCTTTTCACTCTGGAAGGTTGCAGTTGTTCAATAAGTGTAACATGTTCCCTTAAAACACCCTGGTTACTTACAGACAATGCGAACACGGGCACATACTTTTTTTCTTTCCTTTTTTAAATTGCTTTGTCTCTTTGGCTCCTGGATTGTGGTCTTATCTTTTTTTAACTTGTAAATTCATTTCCTGTTTCCTATTTTTGTTGTTTACTACACAGTCCCTGAACTATGCTTCGCCTTTTGATGAACATTCCCTCTGGTAAAACCAGCAGTACAACAGGCCAAACAGGCAATGTCAGCTGAACTCATTCCTCCAGTCGGAAGCAGAGTCACTCTTATTAGCGTAATTAACTTTTGTAGCTTACAAGAACATGCACCCTCAGTGATCTACAGTATGCAGCTGGTGATTAAATTCCAAAAACCTCATTCCACCAAGACATTTTGTTCTATTCCAGTTCTCCTGGGATGATCACATGGTCATTCAAAAATTGTTGAGATGCACTATTCTGTCATTAAAAGGAGATGAGAAAGCTCCTAATAGAGACACAGATTCTCTCTTTTGAATCAGACTACAACAGACCTAAAGATAACTGAGGAGAAAACAACGCTATCTTAAAAGCCAGATAACAATAGATAAATTGAGCCAAGAAAAAAAGCAACACACACCAAAAAAAACCAACAAAAAACAAATACACCCCCCCCCCCAAACAATCAAAAAAACCCAAGCAAAGACTGGAAAAAAGAGCAGGAAAGTGTCACTGGAAACAGTCACAAGGGATGGTGAAGGGAAAAGTGCACAATACCATGAAATGAATAGTACCTTCAGCTATCTGCAGGGTAGCTGGTGGGGAAGAGGAAACCTGGTTGAGGCAGCCATATATCTGTGCACATCCCTTGTGGGTACAGAGGCACCATCTAAAGCCAACTCCCTCCCTGTAATCTCTGCACCTTGTGGGCACTGGGTGTGCAGTGGATGTTCAGCTATTTCTTTCTAAACTATCAAATAGGTGGGGGTTTCCCTGGCATTGCTGAATGTATCACTACTGCTTCATTGAACTGCATTCATTATACATTTCTTCAATGAAACATGTAGTCACTGGCCTGAAGAAAAACACCCTATAGGCACTTTGTGTAATAACTAATGATTAGAAGGGATTCTAAGTCTCATCTGATTGTTAAGTAAAGAAAGGAAAACGGTAAGCCTTGGAAAGTCTGTTGAAGCTTTAGCAGAAACAATTCAAAAATTGTTCCTTGAGGGAAGTTATACTCTTGGATATTCACAAACCAAATAATTCTACTCCAAAAGCATGTACTCTACATAAAAAATGCGGCTTTGCCATTAAAAAATTGCCTGAAAAGCAAATCATTTTTCCCCTGAAAGCTGATTTTGTCAGACAAAAGTCAGTAATTCTCACTCCGTTCACCACCAGCATCACACTGAAGTTTAAGCCACCCCTCCTTCCCACAGATGCAGGCTTTCCTTCTGGATGTCTAGGGAGCAGTAAGTCCTACCCAATAGAGTCCTTGGATAACCTTCGGTTTCTTGTCTGACTGAAGGTGCTGCTTCAGTCCCATATACCTTGTTTTATTAGTCTTTTGCTACAGGCATCTTCTTAACAGTTTATTCCAGATCTTCTACTAGGAATATGTGTTTTGTCTCCATGCCTCTCAGATGGTAAGTTTTTTAGCACAGGGACTGACTCATTTTTTTCTGTCAAAGAACGCTCACTCCATTCATTGTAGACCTCTATGCAAATATCGTATATATAGGTTTATGGCACAAAGATACTGAACAATTGTAAATTTTAACTACAACTCATGGTATATTCCTTGTTTAATAATTACATTATCAACCAAATAACATCTGTCTTACTGAAATTAAATACATGGTTTTGGAAACTCTCACCTATAGCCAAACGTCAGTCACTGAGGAATGCTTGCCTGGAAGGATGAAAGACCAGAGAAGCCAATAGAAACATTCTACCCATTAGTGAGAGGTAAAATAAAAGACCCGGTTGCCTTAAAACTGAAACAAGCAAATAAATTCTCTGCTGCCCCAAACCCTGCCTAAACCTCAAAAAAATGTTAACATCTTACGCGTGTCAAGAGGGTTATTTATGAAACTATTTTCTTGTCAGCCACTGCAGTACATTCCGTCCCTTTGCTAATACTGTAAATTCATGAATGATGAGTAAAAGTCTTACTTTGGCAGAAATATTCATATTTATCTGAAAAAAAAAGAAAATTATCAGCTTGCTTCAGTGCTGAGATTGTATTTCTGCCACTAGTGGTATGCAATTATACCATGCTCTCTCCCCGTGCTAAGGCTCTAACTTGTAGCAGACTGTGTTAGTTCAGTAAAGGATTTGGGTTTGGCTGAAGCAGACTTGCTTCCTTAACAGCTTCAAAGTTTTCTTCTAGTGTTAAACTTCCAGGCTTTGTGCACATGCTTTCTGTTGTGAACAACTGTTAGTAGTCTCCTGCAGTGAGAGCTGGGTGCTAAAAGCACTGCAGTTGCCAGCCTGCCCCTCAGCTTCTGTGTATGGGTGCCCAAGCCTCTGCTTGTAGAGCTAAGCTTGTAGCAAATCTGCTTCACTCAAAGCTGAAACTTCTCGCTGACAGGTTTTCATGTAACAGCCAAACTCTCACCAGCTGAGATTAAAGAAAGCTTCCTGCCCAAAGTGGTGGGTTTTCAGTGGATCAGGATGATTTATGCCAAGTTTATGCTTTTCCAAAGTATCATGAGCTAGAAGATGGCTGATGTCTGGGAGATGATGGTAAGTGCGAATAGGCTCCATAAAGCAGTCTCACAAATAAACCAGGCACACAGATGCTTCCACTAAAGCAAAGTATGTTTTGTTTCCCTTTCCAAGTCGTAAAACAAGCATTTTATTGTTTAGGTGACTGATGATCTGAAACCGGATGAATTTCTATGGCCAGTGTTAAGCTGGAGGTTGCACTCGATGATCTAATTGTCCATCTGCCCATTAAAACTATGATCCTGTGAAACACAAGATGTTTTTCAAAGAGAGCTAAACAGGCCTTGTTTGAGAATGGCTGTAAAGGGCTCTCCTCCTATCACTCTGTAGAGATCAAACAAAAGGGACAAGAAACCTCTTATACTGCAGCCCAAACTCCTCCCTAGGTGAAGAAAAGTCCTGAGCTGACTCCTCTGAAGCTAATCTCCTCCACATTTCAGAGATACCAGAACTGGACACCGATTTTCCCTGGTTTTATTTTAAACCATAGCATAAAAACAGTTTGCTGTTAAGAAAAACTGAACTGCAGCAAGTTTCAGTAGAGCACTGCAGTAATTCACGTTGAATGGTGGACACTCCTAGGCAGGCATGGGCATGGAAGCATTACAAAAGGAGCTCCTCATGAAAGTCCGATACTCCCTGTCCCAGAAAGCAGAATCCATACAGGAAGGGTGATGTCCTGCCTGAAAACTCTTGTGAACTTCAGAATGGAATGGGAAAAGTTAATATGATTGAGTTTCCATTAATGGAATGTTAACCTCCTTGCTCATCAGAAAGAATGTGGATCATGAGTTTATAAGTGCATGTCTGTAATTATAATCATAATGCTTTATAAAAAAGAACAACCATTCTGGCTGGAAATTAGCTGTAAATTTCCACACAAACCTGAAATCTGTTCTAAGCAAAGTGCAGTATGTGATCTAACAAATGCCAATTTGGTACACGCTTCAAGAAGTCAGATATAAATCTGGGTAATGCTTTCAAATAGTCACTTACTAGCAATGAATGGAATACAAAAAAGTGTGGGGAGGGAGGAAGCTTTCCCTGGACTGACCACAATTCCAGCTCATTAAATCCTCTTTCTTTTTTTAATGCAATGTTGTTCTCATTATTTATCTTCATTTCATAACAGAACACTTGTTCTCAAGAAAACATAACTTTGTTCTCACACCCTTTCACAGTACATGCCAAACTTTCTTTCTGACATATTTAGTTTTGTTGGTATTCCACTATGACTTGGAAAAAGTAGCTACTGAATGACATGAGGCAGCCATAAACTTTAGCAGAAGATGAGCATAATGCCAACAAGTTATCTGTAGAATCTGTTACAAAGTTAACTGAGCTTCTGACCACTTGAAAAACAACCCCTGATGAAACTCTAAGACACACACACATTTACTGTTATCAGAAAGTCTTCAGTATTTAACCAGGGAAACAGCCTCAGATTTATAAGCATTTTCTCATAGTGCAGACCTTCCATTTTTACAGAAGGCAGTAGGCAGGTAAAGCCACCGTGGTAATTTAGACTTATTTATACTCACAATTTATACCAATTAGAACAGTTATTCTTTCATAGAACCACCACTAAAAACATTATATGCTTTGAGAGAAAAGGGGTTGAAACCCAGTTGATGATTTCCAAAAGGAAAACTTCGGCTCTGCTTGGCAAACTCGAGTTCTGTCAGTTAGCCTGATGAGCACCATTTGCAGCACGCCCAAGGCCAAATACTAAGAAGCAATCTGTGAGAACCTCAGTTTTCGGTGTTGTTGGTTCTTCTCTTTCCAGTTTGACAAATTTAGATCCTTTTTCTTATTTATGGATTTTATATAAACAAAACTTCACCCACACAATACGCAATACCCATGAGGCCGGTGATTAAGATAAGGAAATCTAAGTAATACATCATCCCCGACCTCCCATACATTAAAAACAAACACATTAAAAAAAAAACAACCCAGCCACAAACCTAAAAAAACCCAGCAACTTTCAGAGGCTTTAATAGAGACTTACTTTGCCATTCTTTCTAAATACAGGTTTAGGTCACTTCGTAGCACCAAAAGGAAAAGCAGCAATGAAGATACCTCAGGAGTTATCTTGAGTGTACTTATGTGCACTTCAGTACATATAGCTGCATTGTGCTAACCCAGTTCACATGGGAGAGTGATGCAGAACAGTTGTGCAACTGGAGAAACATCAGTTACTGTTTCTATTCAGAAATAAACACAGAGGGTCTGAGCCAGGCTCTCGTTGCCAAGTACCACTGATCCATACTCAGACTTGAATTCCTCACTCTCCTTCTTCGTCCCTCTCTTTATCAGAATCCAGAAGATTAACAAAACCTATTCATTTCTCTAAAATTTAATATGTTTAAAATTCAAGTCTCATTGTGGCTCAGCCTATTTCTAATTAATATCTGTTTCATTGTTTTCATGTTTTCCATTTCACTGAGCACAGCAGACCCCTGATCAGTCCATCTCCTTCCTGAAACAGATATGAAGCTGAAAAAACAATACTAACTTTTCATTAATTCAACCACCAAAAAAATCAGGGTCCTGCACTCTGTGTTGAGGCTCTCATTGAATTTTATTCTGGTTGGAACATTTTAATAATAAAAGATATTAAGATCCCCATGATCAGTGAATATTCATTAATGCAAAATCACATAGCAACTCCTTATAATTATATGAAATGTCCAAAGCACTGACCATTGAAGGAAATTATAATTAAAGTTATTAAAATGAATTAGAAAAAGAGTAGTAATTAAATCCCAGTTGCTGGAATGTAAAACTGCTCTGCAACTAAACAATATGGATGGCTTCTCCAGAAAAGTGAATGCTGGTAACATTTCTTTCCTTATAGTCATGCAAAATTTAAGCTAATTTTTATGGCAGGATTTTCTTGCTTTAGTAAAAATATGTGAATAAAATTCTTTACCCACCAAAGTTTTCCTAAGATCCTGCTGTATTTCCTATGAAATGCATATTGTTCAAGTCTTTCCTTTACAAGAGACACCACTGCATTAACAGGCCGGGTAAAACATCACGGTCTTATCACTGGCTGCAGAAATAACAGCTCGGTGGTTGAGTTAATGCAGAAAGCAAAGCAATTTGTGAACTACTCCTTTTTTCAAATGGAAGTGATAACGACCAATACTTCTCCTTATCTTCACCTTGTCAGATTTACTGCAGTCAAGATCTGCTTTCTCTTCCCCAGTAAACATCCCCAGAAAAAGGCTCCCTTTCTCCTTCTAGCTCAGTAAATATGTTTTTTTTCAGCACACAAAGGCTTAGGCTGCAGCAGCGGACTGGAAGCCCTTCCATGGTAAGGGAGGGAACGGAGGCACTTCTAATGGGAGGAAATCCAAGGGCAGCTCTCAGGCGTGAGAGCAACTAGAGCGAGATTTCTCTGCTTTGCTGAAAAACCAACTAACGATTACTGGCTTAGTGAATAACCTCATTCTACCAAGGTAGATCTCTGATGTTCTCCTCCATGTCAGGCACCAGTTGCTCTCCTCGATGTTTTTCCAGCAAACAATTGCTTTTTTGAACTAAATCTGCTCAATGGAAGTATATATGAAATGGAATATACGGCCTTGTAAGTTTTCTCACAAGCTCACCCTAGGTATCAGAAAACTCAGTGCTCTAATCTGAACCTCTGAGAAGAATGAAGTGTATGTATGGAAGCTAAGTTAAACTGATATACTTGCTGAGATTAGATGTCCATGTTTACAGTTCTTCACCAGTAAATCAGCCTGAAATTACACATCTGAAAGTATGTTCTCTCTCTGCAATAACCACTACTACAGCCAATGAAAAAGCATTTAAGCACAATAGGCAGTTGGTTACCTTCCCCTGGAATATCAGCTCGAAAGAACAAAACCCTACAAGAAGTTTTCTTGGCTTCTGGATGCTAACCCAAGTCCTTTGGAAGCTCAGATGGCACCTCACTGTTTTGAAGAAAGATAGATTGACCTCATATTCCCTTACCAAAACTGGATTCAGAGCACTTTGTATGTACTCTTTGCTAAATGTTAAGTTGTGAATAACGTCTGAGTTTTTTGACAGCTAAATGCACAGACTTCAGAGAAGCTTTTACTGAGACTGACATATGTTGCAATTCCATTGGTTTTGCTGTGAAGTCAGAAACACGTTTAATAGTTTCAGTGGCAGATGACAGTGCTATCCTTAATGCTAAACTATTATGGAAAACTGTTTCATCACAGTTGAAGATGGATTTCCTATAGTTGATAATGAAAACAGCTTAGCCACAGGAACCAAATTATTTCTAATGCTATTGAAAACATTTTGGTAAGATCCTTTCTCTCCTGGGAGAAGAGAGTTTCTATTAGATATGTTGTTGATTACCTGATATTCTTTCCTTTCAAAAAATTATGGGTACCTCAATTAGTTTATGGAAAAGATCTTCAGTGAAACTCAGTAGCTCCTATAGCTGCAGAAGAAGTTTTGTTTGAAACAAGACATGTCTGAGTGACAATATGCTCTCACCATAGAGTAAGGACCCTAAAGTTGATGTAATAATGGCTTAAAAAAAGCAGTCTTGCTAGTAGTATGTCATAAAAAACTCATGTTTTGAGCTATTAGCTTACATTGTTCCTATTGGCTTTAACTGTTTCACTCTTTGGAGGAGGTAAGTCAATGTCTATGAAGACAAAAGCAAAAAAATGTCCATGTTGTGCTTGGCCAATAAATCTTTTCCACTAGGTTTTGTATTTCTGTAGTAACTTCTTTAGAAAAGCTAGCACAGTCACCACCTATTTGTCTCAGAATATTGAATAATGTATCTTGATGAGGTTGAAAACCAAACTAATTCTTTCTGTGGTGCTGTCCCCCATCCAGTCCCATGACCTCATCCTGATATTCAAAATAATATTTTCCCACAGGTCAGGGGATACAAAAATAAATATATTTCCACAGACGCAAGTTGAAACCATTTCAATGACTGTACCTCACTTCAGAGACATGCTCCAGCACAAGTTTGCACTGATCACTAAAACAAAGCGAAAGTGCCGTGGCTGTTTTGAGCTGTTGGAAGAACAAACAGAAACTTGTGCCTTAGGTTAGCTGTAGCAGCAGATGCAGTAGTAGGGACACACCTAGTGAAGGGATGCTTTAAAAGAGAAGCTTTTAACTCTTCAGGTGACTTCCTTATGTTCCCAGAATGATTTCTGGCAGCTAACCCTCTGATTTCTTAATTGAGTTGGGGTAAAGAAAAGGCTAAGATTAGGCACTATTTCCTTGTAATGACGAGAAGTGTTTCAAATACAGCAAAGTTTTAAAAGCAGGCATTTTATTCTTTGGCTTATGTTAGACACAATACACTTTGCATGTGATAAAGCTGAAGTTTCTCTCCTGGTGACATTTGCGTTGCATCTGATTATTTTACCAAGCTAACAGATGATTTTCCTGTTCAGCTCTGTTAAAAGCACAATGACAAGAAAAATAAATTGAAATTATGTTCCCTATGGTAAGCAGTGAGCCCTCTCCCTACTAAGGGGTGAAGGTTTGGAACCAGCAGTCCATAGAAACACATCATCAACAAAGCTTCTGTAGGTCCCTTGATGCCACTAGGTCCAAGAAATAGCATTTAGTCAATGAACTTCCACAAAGGTCATGAGATATCTGTGGGTTTACAGGCAAAAGCCGGCTTCTCTTCCTATTTAACAAGGGTTGAACAAATCCCAAAGGAAACAACTGACATGTGTTGCCTGGAGCTATTTACTTGTACTACTAATCCACCTCTAGTTGTATCCTTTCTCCCACATAGCCTCCCCCTTTTGTACAGAATTTTTATAGTATTTTCATCTCTAAGGATTTAATTCATTCAAATAAAGCCAGCCTGAGGGCAGACAGCTCTCCTGGATAAAGAAACACGCAGTAACTTAGCCACAAACAGGAACAGAGTTAGGTATTTTACTTTCTTCCACTTAGATTTCTTTTAAAATCTTAGGCATCACTGGTACCAAGGATTTTGTCATGTTTCAGCATAGTTTTTGAGACTCGCGGTGAACACATAGAGGAAAGGCAAACACTACACAGAAGATTCTAACAGAGTAGTAATAGATTAGTAATGAAAAATACATACAATTGATTGCATTCCTTGAGAACTCTGAAAACACTTTCCTTGATGGCTGAAAAAACCTAGCAAGCTACCTGCAGCAAACTTGTCCTGTCCACACTGACACAGGCACACCAAAGCCACTGCTCTCTGCTATCCGCAGTAAACATTACAGTAACCCCCAATCATCACCTCCAGCACCAGTTTATCCTAGGGAAGAGTCTTTCTGGAAGCAGCGCCTATGCAAAGGATGCAAGACCTATATTTGTAATGTATAAAATACTTTGCATATGCACTCTCCAATCAGAATATCAAAGGCAGACAAGACTTACCTTTCTCCATGAGAGAACACATCCATCCAACCCCAAATTCAGCCTGACAACAGCTAACAACACCTCAGGTGCCAGCCTTTGGCTCCTCAGGTGAAGTGAATTTGAGGAAAATCTTTCCTAATCCCTGCTCTGTGGGGTGAGCTGGGAGGGTTTGTGGTTTTCTAAATCTTTGCTTTTCCTTCCAACATTTACTATTGCTTTCTCATTTCCTATTTTTGTTCTGCTCTACTTACAAACATTGGCTGCTCGTTTTGAAGATGTGAAAACTGCAAAGCCAAACTCCTAAGGGTTAGAAATGCCATGTGTATTGAAGCTGGAGCTAACTTTTTCTCTTTGTTCATTCATTTTGAAACTCGAAGGAGACAAAGGTATACGCTATAAGTAAATGCAATTGCTGCCACACAGTTATGATAGTCATAACTCCTGCTATAACTGCTGGGACTGCGTATGTGATACACATTTATTAAAAGGAAAATTCATCCCACCTCACCTTCCTAGGAATCCCTACTTCAGCTGGTGAGCCAAACAGCAAAAGTGGGAGGCTGGGAATACATGGTAAGACTATCTAAATCAGGTCTGGGATTTTTCTGTCCTTATACCCCTCAGTGCAACTTGTACTACTGCTGACCTCAGGAGAGGGGGACCTGACCTGAGCCTGTGTCTAGTTTTAGTGTTTGTAGTCATCAGCCTGCCAATATTGTCTTGGATATGTTGAGATAAGGGAATTCATGGGGTTTTGCTGGTTAGTAACACAGCAAAACCAGAACTGCCTAGAAGGCAAAAAGATGTATGGGCTTTCCACCCTGCTGAATGCTAAGCCTCATCGGCAAGCAATGGAGATATTAGAAAGTGTTTTAAAAATAAGTCAGTTTGCAAGAATACTTCTATAATCAAGACTGTTAGATGCTGAGGTGCATGCGCTGGTGAGTAACTGTAGAGCAAAGACTGGTCACCCAGCCAACCCTGCAGGTACCTGGGAATGCACATGGATACCTGCAACAGTGTAACCCGCTCTGCTGACGCATATAGATACAGCTAGGCACTAGGGGCAGCACCTTGGGCCCTCAGCAAAGAAGACAGCCCTGCAAAACTTGTAGGACACCAAAGGAGTTTCCATGGGTTACTCTTTCCTATGGCCTCATTGCCGGCCTGCCCTGGAAAGTCCTCAAGACGAAGGGCAGCCAGCAGTGTAGCTGTCACTTGGGTCAGTTGCTTTGGGAGACCCAATCCAGCTCAGACACTGGACAGAGGCTGAGTATAACCCAGGCACCTCTGTATACAGAGAGAAAAATGCAGCCCTGCATCGCCAACAGACCGTCTGCCTGCAGCACTGACTCTTACTTCTGTTATTTTCTGAAAGACCCAAAATCTTGGAATAATTTTCACTTTTCCCAATACTGTTTTGGCATCAGCACAAGATTTCAGCGTGCTGAAATTTCATTTGTAATTTTTAACTGATCAACAGTAAATACCAAATGTTATTCCTCACAATTGGCTAAAATTGTGCACTATATTGTCACTTGTAGAACAAGTATTTAACTGCATTTGTATCCTTCTGGCCTTTTATCATGGTGCTGAGAAAGAAGATCCTATTCTAGAAGGAGGAAATCTGCAATGAACTTTAAGCTACCCTGACCACATATTTGCAGGGAGTTAATGCTCCATGCAACCACAAAACATTAAGTTTATTTTAACAAAATGTTCATTAAATTGCTATTAGATATAACCCAGAACATCCACACCTCTTCCAGAGCATCTGCCATAATTCTGTTGAAAACTCATCTAAGTAAAAACCCATCGTGTTCATTATGCAATCCATAAATGCCTAAATAAAAAGTGAAGGAGAATGACGAATCACAAGCCTGTAGAAACAGCAGTGCTCAAGCTGTGAGTTGCACCAGCAGTCTCCTCATCTAACGTAAATCACTGCTGTGTTAAACCAGCCTGATGTAGCCATGACTTGACTGAAGCAGTAGAAAGAAAAGAGTAGTCATTACAGCACAGAACGAGTAAAACATACCAATAAAACAATGTCTGGAGAAGTCCAACCTCAGGGGGGTAATAAACTTGAACTAATTCTATTAAATAGGAGAGGAAGCAAGAGAGTTTATAAGTTACAGGAAGAGAGGTTTGAAATGACACTGCTGGATTTCTTTCTGGCATCAGTTCTTAATTAACTCCAGTGGCATCAACCTTCACACATGAGCTCAGAAAGCTGTCATGGCCTCATGACTCCATACTCCAATACCAGCACTCTTAGCGCTCCTAGTTCTAGGATATGTTGAGTGCCTTTGATGATTTCATCCAAAGCGCATCTGATTTTGCTGGCTGCCACATCATCAGTGTGCTCACAGACTCACACTGGGAGGCCCAGGACTCATATTTTTTTCCCTAGTAACTGCAGAGTTTGGCACATGCTGGCCTGGCCTAGACATACCCAGGCAGGTCATGGGAATGGGTACTACCCAGGATGAGACACAGGTGACATTTTCAGAGGACTATGTCCTTCAAGGTACTGACCTATGCAGATTCCAAGCACTTCTCCATTCAGATGTTCTGCATCATAAGTGCTACATTTATACCTCACAGGCCTGTGAATCAGAAATCCAGATGCCTTTGCAGGGCATCTCTCCCAGCAGCATTGGCAAAGCTCTAGAAAATACTTCTCATTTTTTGGCTAGCATTTTTCAACAGCTCTATGGGTCAATCAGTTGAAATCCACAGCTAGACTCAAGTAGCATGCTTAGCAAAACTCTCTGAAATGTGGGATGGCTCATGAACAAAACAAGCAAAAAGCAGTCTGCATCATATCCTTTAGATGAATACAAATGAAGAAGACCATTTTGGAGATACCCAGTCTAATACTTCTGTTTCTGTCACACCAAGTAGGTCAACGGCATGCCTAAACATCCATAAAACATGGGACAGCTGGCATAATGCTCAAGAAAAATAAATATTATGACATGAAATGCTAACATTGCTCCTTATCAAAGGACATTAATAATACTTTGCATATGTTCATCCAAGTCTTGGAGACAGAAAATATGTATGTATATCTGTTAGAGGATTAAAGGATAAATTCAGCAACAAAAAGTTAGTAGGGATGATGGAACAGAGTGCCAGCATAGGGAATAGATTTTCAGTATTCATTAAATGTTGCACTGTGCTATTAAACTGAAACCGTTTTGAGATACAGAGAAGCTACCATACATACGGTGTAGTATAATGTTACATCTGAATGTTGCTTGCAATTCTTTACACTTATTATTTTATGTACTTTCACATAGAGTAATCCCATTTCCTTGTAACCTATCCATGCAATATGTAGAACCGATATTGATTTAAATCATCATATACAAATAAAACACTGCATCTGCTCATTGATGAGCGCAGAGATTTGAACAACCCAGGTTTCAAAATCATCCTCTGATTAAGGATGCTTCCTAGTTAGGAAGCTGTAGAGAAGGTAACTTTAGTTGGAATGAAAGGTTTGCATATAATGAAAATTATACCATCATGTTCTTTAATTTGTCTAATACAGGTTTTTTTAAGATCTGATTGGTAGGACCTGTGCCTGTTATATTCAATAAACACTGTTGCAGCGAGCCAACTGCACTCACATAGGTGGCAATAAAGAATAAAGAGATAATGCAGACTCCAATATGACATGAATGATAGTCATAAGAAAATAGCTTTATTATTTACAACCACTTGTTAAAAGACTCTCATTTATGTTATTAATTTTGTGAAGCTTACCCTCATTCTACTAACTAAACTTGTTTCTTCTAGATAAAGCAACAATAAAAACAGTTTACAAGTAACAATCACAACTTTCTCCTTCAAATGAATTTTACATGTAACAGTTGTACTAAAGTATTTTTAGGGTATGGGGGGATAGCATCTAAAAGTAGAAGAGTAACAAATGCAGCAAAATATTTAGTTGATGATAGTGTGTTCGATTAGCTAATTTCATATACTAAAAGCTTAAACCCATTATTTTAATAAATAGGCAAAATCCATTTATTATAGAAGACTTTTCTTCCTAAGACACGCAAGTATACTAATAAGATCCATTTTCCTATGCAAGTGTTTTCAGCTAAAATACAAAAGATCAAAGATGTGTAAAAAGCTTTCTGTCTTTTGAAATGGAGCTTGAGCCTGATTTATGAGAAGTGTGTGTATATATAAAAGGAAAAAAACCCTGAAATGAGTGTAATGACAGTATCATGGCAAAAATGAAATAGCTGGTCAAAAGAGTTCTGTAGTGAAATATTTTATTTCTGACCCCTTTAGTTCTTTTTGTTCAATAAATTAAAGCATTAATTCCATTAAGTTTCCATTTACTTACAGGGCCAACATTTTACCTGGAAAACTTGATGCAGATCAAAAAGTTCTAAGAAAGACAAAGAATATATTTTATAATGAGTGTCCATAACGCCAAGATTACAGAATACACAGGCTCTCGCATTAATTCTCTAACTACAACTCTACATCTCAAAGCAAAATTAACACTATGGATTCATACTGCTATTTGTGAGGATGCCAGGGACTGAAGCCACATCTTGTCATTTTCAGATCATTTGGGGTCAGACTGCTCTGAATCATCCCAGACACAGCTCTGGATCTCCACATCAACATGGAGAGCGGCTAAGCAAACAGCTGCAGCCTTCCAGCTGAACTTTCACTCACTGCCTAAACAGGGAAGAGCAGTGAATTGTAACTAGGCTGAGAACTCCAGCACTCAGCAGTTAAATTAGTCCAGTTCTGAAGAGAATTTTACAGGAGTATTGTTAGTTTTAATTTCACCTGAATAGAATAAATAACAAGCAAACAAAAAGAAGTCCATAATGCTGACCCATGAGCCTCTGTTCCTGGCTGTGCCCCTGCACATTACTTCCTTACTAACGCTATAGTAACCTCAGGATGAACTCTAAATTTAATGCAGTCTTATGTATTCAGAATATGTTTAATTTTGCTTTTTTTAATTGTGTGAATAAAAGCCCCACTCTCAAAGATGTTTATTGAAGATGTATGTTTTCTTAATGTATTCTCAATATTAGCAAATTACTTTCAGACTCATCTAATAATGGCAAATAAGAACTTCAGAAATGCAAAGCTTCAGAAAATTAGCGTATGCCTTAAGTCATGCAAAATTAATGAAGTTCCTTATTACTTATCAAAATTCTCCAAATCACTCAGGTTCATCATACAGTATTTAATGATCTTTCATGTTATTGGTTTTTAATGCAAGTTCAGATATGGATCTGTGAATTATACAGTGGTTTTGCTTTCTACTTCCCGCTTTATAATAAGGAACATTTTAGACAAATATCCTGCTGCTCTTAATTTGCTGAACAGACGGTCACAGTTGCTTCCTCTGGGGTTTCTTTGCTACTGAAGGAATAGTGTCTTGGCTGTCATTTAATGGATGATGGAAGATCACACTGCACACAGTTGGTAGACTTTCAGCAACAACAAAACACATTAACTGTCCATCTGAATTTTCCCACCAGAGCGGTGAGCTTACTGTCAAACACTATTCCTGCTGGGAGCTTCTAAGCCTTCCTCCACATAGGCTTCACCCATTACAGTCCCCCCCTTCCTGTTGCTTCCCCTCAGTGCCCTCCACAGACCATGACTTTACCTCACTTGTAGGCAGCAGCTCCTTCTCAAAATACAACAGACACATGAGGACAATCCTGGTAACCTTATGGCAAACCTATCTGTGTACCAGCAGTGATCACCACTCCTTGCCATGATCATGGAGCAGCAGCCTCCACTATCTCTGGAAGTCCCCAGCAATACCCTTCCAGTACACACCTTCCCTTATTCCTGGGGACATCTAGCTATTAACTCAGCTTTATGACTTCTTCAGTCAAAAAGAAAAAAAGAGCCCAGTTTTCACCCTGCTCCAGGTACGACTAAATGCTGAGCTACCCCTTATCTACTTACTGCACCAACATTTATCTAATCCTTCTGCAAGCATGCTAGAGAGTGTATCTACTAGCCAGGTACCCAGCTGAAAGCATTCAAAGAACATTGCCAGCCTGGAACAGGCAGGCAAAAAGGAGAAAACTGATGCAAGGCAAATGTTTTTGACAACCACGGAAAGAAAGTGAGGTATGAGAGACATAAGGGTAAGCAGTTAGATGCCCCACTTTGAGACACATAGAAGAGGAACTTTAATGCTGGCTTACGCATAATTCAGATGAATAACTTTGTCATGGAGCTATCTTACTATCAGCCTTTATCTCTCTGATACTGATCAGAACTTCCACCCTGCCACATAACAGGAGGTGAAAGCTTAGCAAAATCTCCATGTTCCTATGGAAAGTTTGGATTAAACAGAATTTCAAACAATTTGTGATGAAAATCTGTCTCACTGGAAAGTTCTGATCAACATCTCTAAAATGCTTGCTTACCAGAACACAGTTTATGTTTCAGACACATTCAAGCCTTTCCTGGTGCAATCCAGCAGTAAATGATGAGAAAAAATAGCTATTATCCCCTACTTGGGAGTTACCTTCATTTCTTCTAGTAGCAGTTTACATTCATCATGCAGCTGCTGCAAGAGAGACTTGCCGTTTGAGACACATCATATAGTCAGCAGCACTGAGATCACAGTGACGTGCAAAGCAAGGCAAGAGAATCACCCCTTCAACCATTCCAAAAATACTCCTGCCACAGCCAACAAGAGTACGCGCTGCAGCCGAACCAGACACCACCAAAAAGACCCAGGTTGTATCTCCAACCGCTCCATTTTCCCAAGACTGAAGGACATCACAGAGACAGGTACATCACTAAAGTTCTCCGTTGTTCATTTATTTTTAAACGTTGATGTTATTTCTCTCTGTAATAGCCTCAGAGTCACACAACAGACTAACAGGCACTCACCCTGTTAGTATGCGTAAAAGGCTACAGAGGCTCTGTGAAAAATTCACTCTAGCAGAAGCAGAGACACAGGAATCATGATTGTAAGTATAAACAGAAGAAAATCACACTGTACTAAAGAGGGTCTGAATATCTGTATATATATATGCATGTGGGAAGGGGGAAAGCTTGGCTGTTTACAAAATTGTATTTTCCTCTCAGATGGTAATAGTACCTTTCTTATATATCACTCTTCAGCTTAATGTCAGAAGGTATTTGACTTGAAAGACAGGCATTGTCATTTCCTTGTGAAAGGTAGAGAAACTCGGGCACGAGGAGAGTGTATCACTTGTCTGAATTCGCTCAGTAACCCATTAGAACAGCTCAGACTACAATTACCATCTCGTCATGCTCAGGCCAGTGCCCTACCTAGTAGCAACACTGCTTCCCCACACCAGACCCCAGAGGAGTGCTCTAACCAGAGAACTAGCCTGAGCAGAAGAGATAGCAGCCCAAAGGCTAAGAAAAAATGTTGTGACATTTGTGATACTATTGATGTATGTCTCACTGCTACTAACTTGATAGTGCCTTTCCATTACATATATACACAGGCAAATCATTCACATAAAATCATGTGAGTGTTTTCATCAAAAAACAAGCATGACAAGAACTTTTTTCTCCTCCACCAGCTCTAGAGAAGTCCAGGATCTATTTCAGGCTGCAGTTACTTTAAGATCATAGTAAAGATGAAAGTGACATACATGTTGTGTTGAGGCAATCTGATTTTATCCTTGCAATTGTAAATACTTTTTGTCCCTGAATGTATTTTAATACATTTATGGTAACATCACACACTCAGGTGATAGGACTGAAGACAAACAGACATAACAGTGAGATGCAGGCATAGTATTATTCTGAAGATTCTCCAAATTGGCAGCTGTTTCTACTCTAGACATCTACTGCAGTGCTCAGATGGAGATAAAGGCAATAAGTGAAATGAAACCTTTCCTCCAATGCAAATTCCAAAAAGTCTTGCAGGGCAGCACAGAATTAAAACTCTCTTAGCTCTTTTGCAGTTTTACTACCATAACGTACTCATTTAATTTGTGATGGAAATTGCATGTTCAAGTTCTTGTTATACAAGATTTTAAGCCTCTTCTAGAGTTTCATTTGTTCCCCTGCAACTCTCCATTGTGTTTGCTTAGGCTATAAATAAAGATCTCTTGGGATTCTGGATCTTGCCTTCTGAACAAAAATTTCAGTGACTCATTCTCATACACATTTTCTTCCATTATCTTCATCATGGGCAAATGTTCATGTTCATTCCCAAAGGTCAGCAGGAAAGGAGCTGTGACAAGTCTCCTATCAGTAGGTCAGAACGCTCGATCCTTAGATGTCCTTAAAGGTGAGTTATTTTTTAATCAACGACTGTTGGAGCAGTTTCTGGATACAACTATATCTCCTTCAGCCTCAGAGATGCTGGGTGATTCCTACCCAAAAAAGGAAAGTTGCTAATCAGAAGAGTGGTGCCAGACTGACTGACAAGTCTAATGACTTCATTTGGCATCACTAACTTGTAAGCTAGTCGACGCCTTATTGAATTGTTTTTTCTAATGGATATGGATGGTGCTGGAGTCAAGAATGTCATTCTTAATGACAACAAATATTAACCTGAGTAATAGACTTGGAATGCACAAAGTCTGCTGAGGCACTCCCTGGTGGGGACACAAATTATCCAAACAGCACCCATATATCAGCTCATCAACAGATTAATTCTGAAGTATCATTTTCTATTTGTTTGAAATATGTATTTTGCATAATTAGAAAACTCAGGGACAAGAAATCATTGGCAATATCTCAAAACACAAATTTCTGAGGATTTCATCAAGTGCCTAGTGCTTTTCATATACTGCAACGTTCATATACTACAATGTACCATTAGTGCATTCAGCTTTTCCAGAATACTCCTATGATATGTCCCTCCACATTCTTCTGACAGATTTATGCAGACAGTTACTGAAAGCTCTCATGTATTTTTCTGATCTTGCCCTGGACACAGTTACTCATAGATCTCCTTCGGCACTTAGTTCTTTACACCAAACACTAGCAAGATAATGAGATGTTCTTCAGGACAGATATTTATAACTGGATGTGGATCTTGCATTGCCCGATGCTGGTGAGGGACAGCTTGTACAATGATCTTGCAAATACTGTCTGAAACTATAAGTTTTGACCTCAGGGGTCAAAACTGCTGCCTTTAGCTCACTTTTATTTCTGCCTCACAGTGACTCCTGACACTTTCAAGAATAACTCTTACAATGAGCGTACAAAAAAATGCGAATTCCATCAAAATCCTACTTGTTATCTCAGATAAGCAATAGCTTGAAGCAGCTGCATTTTGTAGCACCACAGTGCTTTGGTTTTGGTAAATGAATCCAAGAGCAGATATTCGTGCGGTTATAGGCCTTTTCAGGAAAAGGCCCTTATCTTGTTGCCTGGTGTTGCAGCTAGATTGTTTATGTAAGAAAATTACAATTTGATAGCTGTGTTTAATAAACTACTGCTAGCTCAGTGAGGAATCTAAAGTGGAATGCTACTGAACTATGCTATCTTCTTTACACTGAGCTTTATGCTGCCAGTAAACCTCCAGGTTATAGTCAAGGGACTGGTTACAGACTATAAAGTTCCTGATAGCTTGAATTACATCAGCTTTTCTTCCCTGTCCTGCTGTACAATCTGCATTTGGCCCTAGAATGCTTCAGGCAACTGTCCCAGTGTGAGACATCATCGAGTCTGTGCCACAGGGTCAGGTTGCCAGCCCTCCTGCCTGTGGCATTAGCCAGAGCTTGCAACTGGAGCATTGTTCATGCTTATTCATAGTGAGCAGATGATTTTTCTCCTATTGGAGAGTATTTCTTGTTGCTGCCTTGTTTTAGTTGCTGGTGCTAAAAAGGGTTATAGAGCATTATTACTCTGTGTAATGGTGAATGCTTCTGACTCCAGATTATGTATTGCAAATCTGGGCAATGCACTGGTAGGCACAACATACCTGTGCAATTCATAATAAAGTTAGACTGCTTGGGCACCTGTTACAGTAGTCAAATAATCAAAGTGAGACCTGCAAAGGCAGTTTGTGGATTTTCTTATTCCTCTCCTTTGCAATATGAAGGGATCAAGTGATTTCCCTGTCTTGAACCCTTTAATGCAATGATTCTAAAACCATCTGAACTCTCCTGATTTGCACTGCCATGGGACATATGTGGATAAGCAGCAGCCAGACCTCCCTGTTAAACCACAGGAATATGAAAGCAGCAGAGATTATTTCAGTTCTACAAAGTAAAACTGTTCTCATTGTTCTCTTACACTACCATTAACTATTAGACAATACACAATGCAGTTCACTTTTACATCTAATGCATCTAAGAATTCAATAGAATTAGGCCTTTCCCAGTTGCTTTAATAGTAGGTACAATTATTCCCAATCTTGACATGAAAAAGACAAGAAATGGATGCTTCTTCCTCCTAATTTTTCTCTGGAGAAATAGTGGTTATAGATTTTTTTGGCTTCTCACAAGAACAAAATATGGGGAAAGCAGCAGATTCATGAATATTTATCATTAATTCAAATTCAGTGTTCTTTTCTACAAAAATACAGGCCAAACTTTAATTCTTTTCTTTGAAGTTCTCAGAGTTCCACAGTAGGGATGTGTTCTTGCTACTGACTGCTCCACTGTCCTTGATGCACTGCGTAATACCTTAAAATTAGTTCATTTCTCCTCTTACATTCATCTCTAAAACCAGAATTGCTTGGAGAAGGATTGTAAATGGACAGAAAGCTTCTTTGGTGAATGTTAAGTCATCATTTTTACTGCAATGAGTTCAGCAAAGGAAAGACTGGAGAATTATTGGGATACGGACAAGAAATACAAGTTTCCAGACCCTCTAGGATTTTTAGCTGGAGCAGGGAATCAGTAAGACGGAAGCCCAGACTTGCTTCCTTTTCTCAGAGACCCATATTTTAACAAAACTAGAAGTACAAAATACTTCAAGAATAAAAAAATGGCTTTATTCCAATACAGATACCCTCGAGTTCTGATTTATGAAAAGGATCAGATCAAATTAGTTAATAAATTGACATCAATTTCTTTAACTGAGCATCTAGGGTCCGTGTTTTAAAGCCTGTATTATTGCGTGCTTAGAACTCAGTCACTGACTCTCCCAAGCATTTTCATCAGGGCAAAGAATCAGAAAGGGTTGGTATATCACCCCCGCAAGATGAACGTCAGTGTTTATCAGCAGTGAGTCCTCATCAACTCACTGGCAAACACAATATTCATGCTACAATGGCAAATCCTGAATGTCATAAAGATGTAATGAAGTAATGTGCATACCATGATCAGAACTTAATAAAATGGAGAGAGAGGAAGAATAAGGTTATGCTATTTTTTTAAAGAGGAAATACTGGTCCTTCACAGAAGTGCTCCAACCTGTAAAACTCAAGTTCAGATTTCAAATGCCCCACTACTTCAGAGCCCAAATTGCTATGACCCAGTAGAGGCAGAACAAACCATCTGGATATTTAAAATCCAAGGATGGACTATCATCAGGCTCAGGAGTAATCCTGGCTCCCGTGCACAGAGAAGTAAGGAAGTTTTCAGAAGTTTCTAAGGGCCAGTATATTTCTAAGGTATTCTGGTGCTTAAAGGTAAAGGTCAAAAATACCAAGACAGCACAACTCGCACCCAGTGCAACTACAGCGCTGAGCCAGCCTGGATATCTTTGGAAAATCTCTTTCCCAGCCACATTTCTGTTCTCTTAAAAATATTACTGTCAGCTCAGCACCTGATGATTAGAATGAAGAAATGGCTCAGAAGTAGGCCCAGAAATGAGACTAATTACTTACGACATAATGTGCCAGCACGAGGAAGGTACTATCCAGACTGAATTTACCTTCCAGTTTATTTCTTAAGGCATAGAGATTTATAACACCACAGCCATCTTAGCTCATTCATCAGCAGTTGTTTCGTTAGCCACAGAAATGTCTCATCTCCTTCCAAGCTTGCACAGTTCTTGGCCCAATGTTATTTTACGACAGTGAGTAACATGAGTTATGTGCTGTGTTTAAAATGTTTTTCTTATTTCAACATTTAATTACTGTCCTTTTAATGTCACCTTAAGTATTTTAAATGAAGACTGGTCTGTTTAATGTAAATAAATAAATCCAGACATGTGCCGTCTTTAAAAAAGACTGCAATGTGTACTAATGCTAGTTTTTATGATCTAGAGCTGACTATAATATGGAGATTCAAACATTAGGTTTATTCCATTGTAATTTTATTCTAAAAGAGTCACATTATGACATATTAAATGCATAGGAAAGGTAAGGATACTTTCAGGAGAGCCTGGTATCCCCTTCTTCCTCACCACCGCAATTCAACTACTTTACCTAGGAAGCCAGGGCCAGCATCCTACAAGCCCTCCTGCTCACCAGTAGGACTTACTGAGAGGTGGCAGTGCTCAGAGCCTTGCAGAACAGTTCCAATGAAGTGTGACTGCCTGGAAAAAATCAGAAGAGACTCAATAAAATGAAGTTTTCTTCCACCACAGGAATTTCTTTTTATGCTCCCAGAAATGTGCTACTGTTCATTCAATGCCAGTAGGTAGAAACACTTAAGAGACCTAAAATTTATAAGAGAATCACATGAGTGTAGAAGCATTCTGGGTTGGTTGGGTTCTTTTGGCAACAGGGGATGTTACAGGAGACAACCATGTGTTTTCTTTCACTGACAATCCCAGTGCAGCCACAAGAAAAGAAGTTTTCCGTATGAACTGATAAGAGGGTCATAAATAATAAGAAAATTATATCCTGTACACCAGCCTGCCAGCAGACAGCAAAGAAATTCAGAACTTCACAGGTTCTCTTTTTCCCTTATCATCTGGTGATACTTGTCTGATATTTATCTAACTCTGTGATAGTTCCTTCTCCAGCAGTTTTAGTCCTCTCCTGGGAAGATGCCAATAATATTACCTTGGAGCAGGGAGAAGTGTTGAGGGTTTTCTTTTTTAAGCTCGTCAGCCTAATGACCTAGTTCAAGCTGCCTGAAGGAGCTTGTTACTAGCTGTCCACTAGTGCTACTGGCTACGTGCTGCTTTGCGTTTTTAGCAGGAGAGCGTGCAGGCTAGAGCTGCTACTGGAACTTCAGGGCGATGATAAGATACTGTCTTCTGACTAGCAGTGCTCTGCCATCTCTCCCCAGCTCCAGGGAGCAGAGGGCAGGTGGCAAAAGAGAGCAAATGGTGGTCACAGACCTTGTGATCAACAATGGAAGTGATAAATGGCAAAATGCATAGTTTAAATAAAGCATGGAGAAAAGGCAGAGAGGCTCTGATGCAGCACCTTGTTACTCTTGTTTTCTCTTGTTTTGAGGAAGATGAAACTGCTTGCAGTCACCTGTACTTCCTGGATGCTACGGTGATACTATGTGATACACACAGAAAAAGATCCTGGAGTCTGCTGACATTAGCAGGTCCTCCCCAGGCTTTGCTCTCTGTGGGTCTGTTTAGCACAGTGCGCAGCTGCAAAATGCGTCCTTCATGGAAGACAGGTAAAAGTCTCAGAGCAGAAGACACAAAACTGTCTGTCCTAAGCTCCTCCCTCCAATGCATTTGTGGGATGATGCTAAGGTGAGCCTGAGGGCAACACGTACACCAGACTGGCCCCACAGTTTCTGATAAAGGGCAGTTTGCATTAAAAGAGCAGCATCCCCCAAAACTGACACCTGTAACACTGATGTTTGTCTTAAGGGAGGATGTAATTTGCAGTGCTGTGAATTCCGCATCGGCATGTCTTTTCTTTTTGATCCAATTGCTCAGAGACATTTTTGTCAAGACTGACAGCATTAAGTGGGTCCATCACCTTCCCAAGCATTTTTAAGCTGAAAACTACACACACAGACATGCTCTCATTCCTGCCACTGCTGTGGAGAGAGAGGCTGTGTTATTTTCTCTCTTTTTAAGGCAGGGACATGCTTTTTCTAGACTTCCAAATAGTGACTTTTTTTTTAAACCAGAACTAAGTACATAGTCTCTGCCCAAATAGGCTGAACTGACATCATCCTCAGGAGGTCTGTTTCTGGGGGGGGGGGGTCTGTATCAGTTATCAGATGGTAATTGTGGGAGTCTTCAGCACACTCTGCTCTAGCAGAAATGCTCAAGTATTGTGAGAAAAAAAAAAGCATGGTTTAGTGTGCGAAATGGGCCCACAAACCTGGAAGAGGATTTAAGAAACATAAAAAGCACAGTATTTCAGTTAATTGATAACATTTTACTTAGAAAATGCTCTGTATTCTATTTCCATAAAAATGACAAACAATCTCTGCAGGAAGAAAAACTGATTCAAAATTGCAAGTACTTGCAATCTTGCACCTCCTCACTCCAGTTTCTGGGAATGTTTTAGCATCAGAGGCAGAGTTATTTCTACAGCTACATCCAGCGCCCTCCTCACTGCTTCTTGCTTTTCTTTCTTTCATGAGAGGTAGGCTTTCTGGTTTGTGCTGGTATGACCTGTCTCAAATATGATAGCATGCTCACGATCCTGTTCAGATCAGTGTGAATGAGCTAAGCATTATAACCTTGTGTTTTCTTCACTCATATCTGTTTACTTATTTCCATAAGTTATCAGGGTTTCTAGTTAAATCAAAGCATTAAGAGTAATTACATAAAACTATAGACAGATATACTTATTTAAATTCTCTACCAGTACCCCCATGCCCAGTGAGGAGCAGGCTGTATTGTTATTCACCAGTGCTGCAAAAGTGCTCTGGAAGTGCTTCTGCTGTTTCTGTTGAAATCAGATCAAAAAGCCAGTACATATTTTTAACATCGCTTTGTAAAAGCAGAATACAAGGAATGCAGCCCTTTACAAACCTGAGCCATGACAACAGGACTCCTGCATCATATATCTGCTACAACAAATTGCATTTTAAAAGTTCAGATTTTGAATTAGTCTAAGAACATGTGAAGATGTTCTTTGTGTTTCCTCAAATGTATGTTCTGTAGCCAGTCTTTTGCTGCTTCAGCAACCTCTCAGCAGAAGTACATTGACTAGCTAAAGGGCATCCTGTCTTGCAGTACATGGCTATCGAAATACCACTGAGTAGAACCTCCAGGCCATTCAATTTACTTTTTCACTGAAAACTATGATTCATCTGAATGAAAGCAGCTCTGCAGTGAATACTACCTGCACTTCTCTGATCAGATATTTTCAGTTGTGCTGCTTTGAAGTGCTACCTTGAATTTGGCAGGAAAAGTAGCCTATTTTTTATGGCACTTTTCGTGTCATTCATCCAAAGGTAGGTAAATGGTTAGTGTTCATGTCTGGGTTTCGACACACTCTGCTTTCTTATAGCATCTGCCACTGAAGATGTCAAAGCAATTTGTGAACATTAATCAACTGAGCCTTATGACTGTTCAGCCAGTATGTTATTAACCAGGTTGGTAAACAGAGATGTGGAAACACATCAAAATCTCAGTAGGGCTGTAAGAGAGGAGCAGTAGCTTTGTCTTCCTCTTTGTCCCCTACAAAAGGACTTTTCTGTTTGCTGTTTCATCTAGAGGGACACAGAAAGCAGCACCAGTAAGGGCAAAGACTGGTACCAGTAATCCTGCCAGCAAAAGATACTGAACAAAGAAACATGGTTTAGTTCAACCAGCAGCAGTTAGAATCCTGCCACTGCTGTTGGCACGGTGTCCTGGACCTTGCCAGTGAGCCGATACCAGATGACTCCTGAAGTGGCCATTCAAAGGCTATTGAAAGATCTGGTTCTGGGGGGGCTACAAAATCCTAATGTAGAGTGCGCAAAGCCAGGAGGAGTTACAGGCCACTCTTATTCTCTGCAGGCTGGACATGTCACGTGTTGCCAGCTAAAAAACTGCAGTAGATCAGTTTACTTCTTCACTGATCTTTTCTTACCCAACCCCTCCACATTTTGCAGTGATCATATTTTATTTCATGCTGAAGGCTGAAACATTGTTGTATCTGCACCTAATGATCTAATCAAACTAGCTTTAATGAATTTAGCTCAAGCACCAGGAGTGGGAAGGTGCAGGCTCACTGTAGGCTATACAATCCAACCAGGATGCCCAGGCAAGCAGCTACTCCTGCTGCCCTCTGCTTCACCACAATTCCCCTGAGTGGTACCGAGACAGATGCCCTGGCTACCCACACAGCTGTAGTCACACTGTGTCTGCACCCTCACAACAGGAGAGAGTCCTCAGCCTGAGGAATTCACACTTTAAACAGACAAGGCAGAGAAAGAAAATTAGAAATTGAAAACAAAACTGAGAGTGATTATCTGGAGTCAGGAAGAATGGTCAGTGTGAAGGATGCATGTCCAAAATCAAAGGCTGCTCACTGCTTTTATTGGCCATGACAGCTCCGCCTTGGAGAGAGCAGAGGCAGAAAAGCTGAGGTTAAGCTCATAAATTGAGTGTTTGGTCCTCTTCCCTTCAGTGATTCCATGACATGTTAGCATGTCATTCTTGTAAATGTTTCAGAGTTTTCGAAGGGTAGTGCTTTGCTATAGTCCCTGCAGTTGGGAAGGGCTATGCAAACATCTGCCATACACTGCTTAAATAAAATTCAACCAGAGCTTTTGGTTACATGGTTTGTCCTCAAACCCAGTATTGAGCTGCAACTTTCAGACATAGCTGCATCATTAAAAATGAACCTTTTATTTTAAACACATTTTGTTTCTGTAACAGGAAAATCAATATACAGTAACCAGCATACTGCAGGCAACAGCTGTAGGACATAATCAGATGTCAGAAAGTTGAGAACAGTATTGTGGCATTCGTATGTTCAGCTAATCTTTCACTTTGTGTTTTAAATGGCCCCGAGCTATAAAGATCAGAGATTTCCCTCACACGTGGTGATCCACAGCCACACAAAATGAAGACACCAAGACACCGCTGTTTTCAACATTGAAGGCTGAAACATCTAAAATGTAAAAAACAAATCAGTTGTTACTTATTTTTTCCTTTATGGGACACTGTAAACAGGTAGCTGTTCCCAGAGATACGGTGTGCTAACAAACAGTCTCAGTGATCTCACAGCCTTTAGCAAAGATATAGGAAGATACTTAAGCATGAAGAATACCTTGAGAAGATTACTAAATACTTTTCACTGCCTTCACTTTGGCTGTGGGTAAAGGTGCTCAGCTCTGTTCAAGGTTGGGCTTAGAAAGAGTTATCTAGGTAGAAAAGAAGAGGCGAAGCTGCAGATGTGCCTGGTATACAGGATCAGAGAACACACATAAAGGTCTTAATAGAGATTTTGGTCCCCTGTTACTTTTTCTTTATGAACAGAAAGTTTACAATTAGAGACAAACTATTTCATGTGTTTTTATGTCATTATTAAACACTGAATCTGCAAGGAAACTGGGGATTTTTGGAACCTACCTACTTGTTCTTAGAAGGTGGGAGATGATTAATTCTCTAAAACGGCATGTGATTCACTTTGATTACAAAATAAACACATTTTCTTTCAAGCAAAAAGCAAAAGGCACTACATCATGTTGTACTGAAATTGCTTTTTTCACCACATCCCACCGAGTATATTTTCTCTCAGATAATGAAACTTGTTTTTTTAAAGGCTTTCAATCCAGATTTATGTGGCAAATGCTTTAACCAAAATTGATATATTCCATTTGTTTCGCTTTCAGACGCTGATGTGGAAGTTTTAACTTGAACTGCATTGCCCTCTAGCGCTGTGACGGGGCCGGCCGCAGTGATGTCACCAGCACATGCAGTGTGAGCACACGCAGCCAGTTCACGCAGAGCTGCCTAAATGCTGACAAACCCTTCCTGGAGACGCCTGTCACAGCAGCAAGGCAGGGGCATCCTTCCAACAGCACCACAAATGCGCAAGGGGAATCAGTAAACCTTTTATTTCAGGGACGTCATGATTGAAAAAGCTACTTTGGAGCTCCAGCCAAGACTTGTGCCTGCTAATTTCTGTTCAAACGACTTCGTAGGAGAAATTAAGCAAGTTAGAACAGCCTATTATTTCTGACGGGCTTCAGAGGACTTCATGCTGTGCAAGTTTTACGTGCTTATAGCTGGCAGCTGGGGAGATGAGTTCTCAACCTGAACCTGGCCGGGGCTCTGCAGCAACTTCTTGGGTAGAGAGATAACTTCCAACTGCGCTCAGATCACCTGTGTGTTGTGCAAGGGATCCAATCATAACTTGCTATGGAGCATGATTTTTAAGATGAATACCTACCTTGGCAATAAATCCAATTCATCGATACCTGGATATTTGAAAGGGTCTGCACTGAATAATGGCAATCTTTCTGCAAACAACTCCAATGAGACAGCAAGCAACCTGGATTCACCTGCCTTGGATGTCAGTAGGGCAATAATTGTGGGGCTTATCCTCGGTGCCTTTATACTCTTTGCTATAGTAGGTAATATCCTCGTCATTCTCTCTGTTGCTTGCAATAGACATTTAAGAATCCCTACAAACTATTTCATAATTAACCTCGCAATAGCAGATTTGTTGCTGAGTTTTACTGTCCTTCCATTCTCTGCTACACTGGAAATCCTTGGATACTGGGTTTTGGGGAGGATATTTTGTGATATCTGGGCAGCAGTCGACGTGCTATGCTGTACAGCTTCTATTTTAAGTCTATGTGCAATTTCTATAGATAGATATATAGGGGTACGTTATTCTCTCCAATATCCAACTTTGGTGACAAGAAGAAGGGCAATTTTAGCTCTCATAGGTGTCTGGGTCCTTTCCATGGTGATTTCTATTGGGCCTCTTTTGGGCTGGAAAGAACCAGCACCCAAGGACGACAAAGAGTGTCGTATCACTGAAGAACCATTCTATGCTTTGTTTTCTTCCTTGGGGTCATTTTACATTCCTTTAATTGTCATCCTTGTGATGTACTGTCGGGTCTACATAGTGGCAAAAAGGACTACTAAAAACCTGGAAGCTGGGGTTATGAAAGAAATGTCCAACTCCAAGGAGCTGACTTTACGGATTCATTACAAGAACATTCATGAGGACACTTTAAACAGCACCAAACCCAAGGGTCACAATCCCAGGAACTCTGTAGCTTTCAAACTTTTTAAATTCTCTAGAGAAAAGAAGGCAGCCAAGACGCTGGGAATTGTGGTTGGCATGTTTATCTTGTGCTGGCTACCTTTCTTCATTGTTCTGCCACTAGGTAAGTCGGTTATCAAGGGATTGCGAGGGGTGGTGAAGGAAGAGGGTTAGTTATTTACCACAAAAATATCACAGAAGAAAAATCAGCTTAATGATAAGTAGATCTCATTTTGAGAACCTCAGTGAACAGATGAAAGGGAGGCACGTGAAAGCCATTTACTTCTGATGCTGGCTTTTTCAAAGACTCATGCATAAACTTTGTGAAGTGTGCAGCCTGCAGAAAGTCTGCCCATTGGGTAGTCCTTCTCAGTGATGGGGCAGATATCAAATCAGGAGACAACATCTTCAGAGTTTATACCTTAAATCCCCCTTTCCAGTCTTTGTTCAAACTGAACTATGCTTCAGAAACATCCTTATAGGATGCTTTAACAAAAATCCTAGATAAGAACCAGTTTAGTTGACTGTTAGATGTTTGGACTACACCACAGTAGATCTCCTGGCATTGTTAGGTGCCTTAAATGGAAATTAACCCTATTTGTCAATCTCAAAAAGTTCTAGTTCTCAGTTCAAACATCACTGATCAAATCCCAAAAGCAAACACACGAAGCCCACCGATCCCCACAGAGAAGTTCTCATTGATTTCAACAGGTCTTTCAGGAGACTTCCATGTGAGCTGCTGGCAGTCACTTTGTTCACTTTCAACTTTAAAATATTATTAAAACATTTGATGTAGCCTTAATACATTGGTCTGTGTTCCCAAGTGCTTGTGAAATTTGCTTGCATGGTCTTTAATACCACACTATCTCTGAAGGGGAATATCTCAAGACATTGAATTACTAAGCTCTCAAAAATATCTGCCCAAAAGTCATTTCTCTGAGACAGAGACAATCTGGCAGCCTAAATATGGAAAGAGGTGGGAAAAGAAAAGGGAGTAAAAACACTCATTAATGTTCTGTATTCGTATTTACTTAGTTACCCTACAAAAACACTTCTAAATGAGTGATAAGCAAATATTTTTAGACACTGTTGTAGAAAATTAAACTGAGTTCAGCAACCTGGTCCTAGTGAAGTGTTGTAATTGCAGTGAATGTGTAATATCATTTAGACTAACATCTTTATTGCAAGACAACTACTTAAGCTATTGCAGGACAACTTTGTAACCTCTAGCTTAGGTATCATAAACTTAAAGATCTTTACGATTCAAGAGCTGCATAAAAGTAATATTAAGGATGTAAAAAATTCCAAACAGAAGGAAAATTGTGAGCAAAGTTCTCTTTGGCTGCTGAAGTTTAATTCCTTGTGCATAACATAAAGCAAGTTTCCAACTATTGCAAAAATACATACCTGTGGATAGAAATGTATTTTTACCATATGGAACCAGTAGCAGTACTAGATAAGTAGGTAGTAGGTAATGATCCCTTGCCAGAGTAGATTCCCTCCTTGATTTTGAATTATTGAAGGAACTTTGGAGCAAAAAGCAAATGTGAATGCAGCAGAGCATATCTGTAGCTAGCAGGAGTCAGTATAGCTACTGACACTGTTCAATGAGCACAGATGCAGACCAGTCCATTAAAAACAACATGGTTGCAGGGCAGAAGCAATGTGGGAAACAACTAAGTTTCTTGAAAGAGTATCAGTTTTCCCTCTGGGAAGCTATTTCAAAATTCCTAGTCTTTTCTGTGGGGTTTAAAAGTCATTGCTTAAGACACCTGAGAGGAGAATTTACTGCTTGTCACAATACGGTTTTATCTCTCATATAAATTGTGTTCAAGACATCAGTGACGTGACAGGCTGAGAGCCTCCACGAGAGCACACTGTGCTGGCAGAGGTGCTGGGCTGCTGAATGCCTAAACCCACTGCCATGGGCTCTGACCTGGCACAGACTGACTCCAACCGCCAACAGACTCACATCAGCACTGTGAGCACCTGGTACCCCACAGAGCAGAAGTTCAGAAGGAGTTGCCATTGTGTCAGAAAAGTAAAAAGATGTCTCTTGGGTGGGCAATAGAGACTCTGCTGGCTCTCCTGTCCTCTTGTCTAGAAATCCTTTCAGGAGCCCAACTCTTAGCTGACAGCCTTTGGTCTAAGAATGGGGGGACAAGAGGTATACATAGTATGTGATACAGTATCCAAAAGCATTTAAATAGTAGGTACTTTCTCTTCATTTTGCTGACGAGGAACAGGGCTGGTTTTGTCCTTGTCCCTGATCTCTGCTTTTAATTTATTCAGCACACTCCAGAACCTTGCACTTCTCATCTCTGCATATCAGTGCAAAGTTAATTAACAATGTTAGGCATGACTAAAGCTTTGCTGTCTAAAACAGGTGAGGAAAAGACCTTTTCTTGACATGCATAATGCAGCCATTCCTTACTAGAGAAGAGGACAGAGCAGTGGAGGAAGAGTTCCTAAAGAGCTTGCTGTGTGCTGCTTTCTTCCTACCAGAAGTCTTTTGCTGAAGTCACAAAATTAACAGAAAAGCCATGAAGAACCCTTACACAAAGCACACAATCCTATAAAATCAATTTCAGCAATATGCAAACTGTAGAATCCAAAAGGTACTCGTGGTTTAGAAAACTCTCTATAGGTGCCCTGGGCTGCTTTAATCACAACCCACTCTCACCAGTGCAGGACTGCAAGCTGTAATATCTGTTCTGCTCCTGAGTCCAGATTAGATACTTACCTTCCCTGTAATGGAAGGACAGGCTTCTTCCTTAGCCTGTATTTTTCACAACTTATATTTGCACTATTAATCCAAATCATATCCTCACATCTGAAGCTTTACTAATTATTTCTTTTTTTGCTGCTTGTTTCACTCACCAAAGCCATGACTCTGCAGAATGGTATCAGCAGAGCAGCCCTGGTGTTCTGAGGATCCAACCATCAAACATTTGACACGTTGATAAATGCTATTTACACAACACCCCAAAACCATGTCGTAACAAATCTGCTTATATGCAGAAGAGTTTCCTTCATGTTAAGTGTTCTCAGGTCTTCTATTAATTTCCTAGTCAAAATTATAATTCCTCCACTCTGGCATTTCAATATATTCCACATCTCCCATTCTGATATTCCAGACAAAGGTGGCAGATAGGGATCACCAGTGGGAACTGATGCAGTGCTGAAAGCTGGGATATTGATTGAATAAATATTCCAAGACAAAGGAAAAGAAATAATATTAACACTTAGAGAGTGTTTTTCAAGCAAGAATCAAAAGGCTGTGCAAGGGAATCTCTCTAACAGAGCTCTGTATCTAAGAAAAGATAGGAATTACAGCACTGACACTGTGATGTACTGAGCATCATGAAAAGATCAGAACAAAGAATGATCCACAATCTCTTTTTGAAGGACTCAACTGCACTGCCTTTAGTGTTAAGCACCTGATGATGCAGCAAAACTGGCACCAAAAAGAATTGTGAGCAATTTTTTATTCCAGTAGCTATTCTTTCCAGATGGCAATAGATCTACAGAATATCCGTATTCCTCACATTCATAAATACTCCACGGCTTTGTGAACAGTTGTCTTGCCACTCAAAATTATTTGTGATTCAGCATTAGAAATAAAATTAAGACATAGATGTCTTTGAGACAACTTATTGTGCCGTAAGTTCAGTGACTCAGATTTGAAGAGTAAATATCATGCTTCTTTAAAACAAATGCTTCTTTTCTTCCCCCTCATGCAAAACCTTTCTTAGGCACCAGGACTATATTAAATATGCATTTCTGAAAAGTGCTGAGTAAAATAGATTATTTTTGTCTAAAGACTAGAGCCCTGCAGCAATAAGGTAATGATCATTAGAACTCCCTCCTTTAAAAAAGGAATATGCAATTTTATGCCAATACCTTTATTTAAAAAATTACTCCAAAATGAAATATCATATATTTCCACCTCACTATGAGGTAAAAGTTTAGTCTCATTCCTGTTAGTTGAGATGTCAGAGTGGGCTTCCCAGTCTTCTCCCAGGTACACACACACACCCTGCAATGGGAACACTCATCACCTTTAACTAAAGCCTATTAACTTCCCCAGCTCAGCTCCAGTAGAGATCAGCAAAGCATTATTCATTTCCCAGTTCCCTAATTCCCCCTGCTCCCATGAAACCTGTGATCTTACACTGGTCAGAAACGAAATGTTTGTAACTTAACTAGCTGTGGGATTAGGTCCCAAGAGCCTCATAATGAAGATACAACTGGTTTGACTATCCTTATGTATTAAGATTTTTAAATCTTTCTATAAAATAATAAAAAGAGCATAAAAATATTCTGCATGCTACATGTCAGCCAATACAAAATTATTCTTAAAATAAAATACTGTGCGAGTATGTAGATTTATGTTACATCAGGACAACCTCTGCATCTCTGCACCAAGAATACCAAATTAGGCCACTTAGTTTCCCATGGGAAATACTTCAAGGCATTAGGGTCCAGTGTCGTCAATGCTACTGGGTTCTGCTTTCTGCGAGGCCTTAGGTCTGGTTTGTCTTTCATCTCATTTGGTCTTGCCTCATCTTCCCTCTCTAGCTACCCTGGCTGTCTAGGTTTGATGCCCTCAAGTTAATAGCTGTACAGAATTTGGGCAAAGAAATGATATATGTGGCAATCTGATCCTCTGCCCTCTTGCAGATCAATCTTTGGTACAATGTTCAATGGCACAGGTGATAGCAGGAACCTGCTCCTCCTATTTTCCAGCCAATTCCTGTAAAACTAAACATCATAAGGGCATTTCTTAACCAGTACATCATGTTCTGATACATGTGGAGGACTAGATTATTTCAAGATGGTTCATTTTACTGCTAAAATAGCCTCCCTTAAAACCTGGTTTAAGCCTTTTGTTTGCAAAGGATGCCAATTACGAGTTACTTACAGGCTTTTATCTTTTAGAACAAAGTTGCTTGTTATCAAAGCAGATGAAACTGCATAAATTCTGGGGTACTTCTGATGTAGGCTTTTGGTTTGCAGCTCAGAGGAGCAAAGGGAAATCTGGAAGCGTACAGTCCTGCAAAAACAAATACACAAAGCACTGGGCAGCAATGGGAAATCTCAAAATTACTGAAATCAGTGACAGCAGAAAAGAGAGAATTTCAGAGGAAACACTGCTTTCAGCAATCAGCAAGGCAGTGGCCACAGGTCCTTATGCCAAAGGCATTCACAAACACATGCTATTGCTCAGGTTGGTAGTCATGATGAAAGCACTGAGCAAAGTTCTATGTGTACATATGGCCCTAAAGCATGGAGACCAGACTTTAGGGTCTCGGCTGCATGTTCTTTAGAGTGCCTATCTATGAAATACAGACATGAACAAAAAGTGTTAACGATTTTAGTATTTGCACTAAAGTCCTCCTCCACAGTCCATTGCAAGATTTTGAGCCATTTTGATGGGCAAATGATCTTTAGAAACTGAGAAGCAATAACCAGAAGTGTCTAAGTAACAACAGAGAAAAAATATAATGGAAGTTCACACAGTATCTTTGTACCTGTGTTATCCAATTCCATGCTAGAACCCTATTGTTTACCAGTGATGTACAAGACAGATTGCCTTAGTTATAAAGGGCGAAAAACACCAAAGCATTCCCAGTAATTGAGATACTGAATTACAATAACTGAAATGTCAGGAGAGGGAGATGAGCTTTTCTAGACATTCTTAATCAGCCAATCTTTTGAAAAACAGGAATAATAAGCTTGGTCCATGTTATTTCTACTTAGCAAGCTACAATAGTCTGTAACTCTTTTGGATGAAATAATAACAATACTATCATGTGTCTGCCCCTATCTACTGTCAGTTTCAAAGCACAAAGCAAGATTCTTACTAAAATTGATCTTGATTTTGTCATATTTATGTGAGGGCAACACAATTTAAACAAAAGTGAATTCTCTCCAGTCATCACAGCTATTCTGGACTGAGAGGTGGTAAACTAGTATGTCCAAGTTTATACAGGGTTTGTGTCAAAAATATAAGTGCTTGATGGATTTTTTCTGTATCTCATGTATTTTCCATATCTTGTATCTCCATATGTTGTTACCCAAGATAAACTCTAAATTTTTAATAACATGACAATTATGGATGAGACATGAAAAACCTTAATCCTGTTACGCTTTTTTTACTGCTCTTTTTTAAACTACAGCTTTCTTTTTGCTTTTTCTTTCTGGGCTGGGAAAAAAAGCTGCTATTTGTCTTTTCTGTTGCTCTTCTAATAACAACTTGCAAATGGTCTGTTGCACCATAAGTTTTTACAAATGACTTTCAACTCTCATTTTGCCAGTGGTAATAGCTCTGTGGTTCAATACATAAGCACTGTCCCTTTAAAAATACAAATATAGCTACTCTGCTTTGCACTTGCTTGTCATTTAAGTAGGTGTAGCAACTGGCTTTTAGTAAAAAGATCTGACCCCTATCTGTACCACAACTTCCATCAGCAAAGCTTCAAGAGAGGTAAAGTCCTGGTTTTATTTTGGCCATTCTAGATGAGTCTCTATTTTTTAAGCCTTTAAAAGGCTCTCAAAATTGATCCATTTTGAATGAAGTTCATGCAGGTCTCATAGAAATGATTTGCTCATGTGAAATATGAGGCACCCTTTATCAGAGATAGATGGTGTGGATGATAAGAAATTGTGAATTTTCATTAGGGCAAGAAAATAAAAACAATAACTTTCTCAGCCTACAAGACTGCCAGGAAAATTTTCCTTAGGCTTTACTCTTACTCATGACCATATCAATAGATGAATGTAGACTTTGTGGTCAGATTCTACATCTGTGTATGGCTGCTACTTTAATTTGCCTGCTTAAGAACTTGACTAAACAGGATCAGCCCTTAGACTGGCAGGAGCTGCTGAGTTCAGTTAACACCAATAATGGATTGGTTTGCAGACAATTATTTCCCTGTTCGAACAGGATGGAGGAATGAGTGTAAACCACTTTTACCCTGTCAAAACAGTGAGGGGAGATATCTCTGTTTGGCATCCTTGACTCAGATGGAAAACAGAAATGAAAGATTCAAGGGTTGTGGACTGGTTGAATGATACCTTCATCACCCCTCACAAATGTTTGCTCACTGCAGGGCCAGAAGGCTCCAGCAAAGAGAATCCCACAGCTGCTACAGGTAGTCAGCTTTAGGACCTAAATTCTTCACAACCAGGACAGTTTTCTTAAGAGCTGATCTAGAACCTTGGTCATACACCAGTGTACCTATGAATACAATGAAGAATGAGAACTGCTGTACTTGCAACAGCTCATATTTGTATTTCTATTTCTCCCACATTATCTTCTGCAGTATCATTAGTCAGTTATTCTTTATTTGATATTTCTCCTTCCTCAACAGCAAAGTGCTCTCCCCCAAAACACACACACACGTTACCCACAAACACAGGGGTGCAGTTCTGCAGCATGTTGTTGTCTGCAGGATTACTGTGATTCCCATGGTGTCCCTCAGCGTGGCAGCCTTGCACACTGCTGGGATATGCAGCCCAAGACATCCCACAGAGACATCAGCATGCTGAAAAACCATAGCCAAATGCTAGCCATCATTACTTGTTTGCAGTAGTCGTAATTTAACCATCTTTCCTTCATTTTCTTTATTGAATTGAATTCTGTTGATTTTGGATGCTCTTCCTATTTCTCAAGCTCTTTTTTCACTGTTATCCTAACCCTCTTCTCCAGAAGGCCTGCAGTCCCTCCTGGCTTGATCAACTCTTAATTTTATAACCACACTTTCTATTTCATCCTCTACTGTTTGTAAACTGTGGGGTTTTTTCCTACATTAAATAAGTCCTGGGGAATGTAAACAAACACTGAATGCTGGAAGGAAAGAAATGAGGAGCTCTAGAAATCCAATTAGCTTTAAAACCTTGGCATGCTGACTTGGCCACGCATGTAATAAAAAGGACCGCAGAAAGTTTAAATAAAAGACAAACACATCCTTTCTGCATTTCCAAACTCACAACAACTCCAGCTTATCGCTTTTACAGGGAGAATTTTACTAGCAATACACTTGCAGCATCTGAGCTTTCCTTTTGTTAGGGAGTGGCCATTACTCAGCCATTAGCAGCTACCACAGCTCCAGCTGACGTAAGGGATCACAGCATCACCTGCAGGGGAGAAGTGGAGCTCCACAGCCAGGCCACCAGGACCCATCTGCTGCCCAGCACTGGGAAAGGCTCAGGCTCTTACTGATTGCATGACAAATTCGACCAGGTTACTGTTCATAAGAAGGCCGATTTCCACCATAAGCCAGATTTCTTGCAAAACAATTTTTGCGGAAGTTGTCTTCTCAAGAACAGATTGGGAGAGAGGGTTTGATATTGTTGAAGCTTCCTGCGTTTCATGTTTCAGAAGTCATTTGTTCTCATTTTGTATTTTGCAATGCTTTTCCTCACTACAGCCATTTTTAAAACATTGGCATTTTCTCTTGTGGAGAATGTTGAAAAGTTCAGCTCTAACTCCAGTCAGAATGACTCCAACCTGCAACAAAATGGAGTAATTCTCTCCTTTGTATGAAGGAGGATATGTTTGCCTTCCAAGGGTACCTTAATTATTGAAATCTGATGTACTTTCTATAACAAAACTTCTAACACTAATTACCAAGTTTCTAACTATTTCTATTTTATAGTGTTCAAGCAAGAGGTAGTTTTCTCTCCAGAATGCCAACATTTAATTTTCTACTTGTTATGAATAGAGACAAGTAGTTTTAAATTTTATGGCTTTTCTTTAATCTTCAGATGATGACAAACCCATGCAGTGAAGCACTGTAGTTTTTATTACTGCAGTATCAACTGACACACAGCAAAGCACTTAAACAACTCCAGATCATTTTATTTCAATAAAAGCAAATATATTTGTTCCAGTAAACAGGAATATACACTCACCACTCAGCCTGGGTTGGCCCTCATCTGAGCAAAACTGCTGTTTGAAGAAATGTGCTTTTTGTGACAGCAGAAAACAGCACCTGACAACCCAAACCTCATCCATAGAGAATTTTTCTCCCTAAATCCAGGAAATTCAAAGACTCTTGCCCTAATTATTATCTAATTTAAGTATCAAATACGTGATTCTAAACAGAGCTGATGATTCTGTGAGTAATTTATATATTTAATTGGTATCAAATACGCAGTTTACTAAAAATTGATGTTTAATTAATAAAAAGTTACTTATCACAACATCAAGTGATTAGAAAACAGATTAGTAGCTGGAGTTAAGAACTAAATAAGACATTAGGAGAGCAGAAATAAACATTTAAAAATTAAGAGGAAAAAGGAACTAAGTAACTGGAAAGCGAACACGCCTGGCTGGAAAAAGAAAAAGCAGAGCTATTAAAGAGAAGGCAGACAGTAAAGGAGAATGTGGTTAATTTTAGATTAAAAACATCATAAATAGTTTAAAATTTTCCTCCCCCTGGTACAGCTAATAAAGTTATGGCATTCTTGAGAATATACATTCACAGAAAACATTACCATAGGATGTAAAACCATTCAAATGCCCTAACTGCAGATGGAAGCTGCAGCATATTGGGCTGTATAACAGGAATGGAGCTTGTACTAGATGGAGTGATTATGCCCTTTTACTCAGCACTCACTAGACTGTGTCTGCAGCACTGTGTCCGTGCAGGGGGAGATGGCGATAAACTGGAATGAGTCCAGTGGCGGCACCAGAGTGATCACAAAGCTGGAGCACATCGTGTGAAGGGAGGGTGGAGAAACGAGGCTTCTTCAGACTGGAAAAGGGAAGGCTTCAGGGCACCTAATGCAGTGTTGACCCTGCTTTGATTAGAGGGCTGGACAAGAGCCCTGCAACATCTATTCCCATTGTAGTAATTCTTTAATTCTATTAAGTTCTTGGCTTTCACTCCCATCACAGATAAATATATATATTCCTTGCATGAAGGATGATGGGAGGAAATATAACCACACAGTGGAACCCAGGGCCGTTTCACAAATGACTGTTGTCACAAACAACTCTTGGTCGCGTATACATAGTTATTTCCTCTGTGTGGCTGGAAGTAGCACACAGAGCAGAATGCACAGAGATATCAAGGGTGATTTCAAAAGTTTTAGTTCATAAGCATTATCTTATATGGGTTTTTTCAAATTTAAACTTGAGCTAATCCCTATAGTCTCTGATCACATTGCATATATATATAACTGGAGTAGCAAGTTTCCTCCGTTGTCCTGGAAGTAGTTTAGTCTGGCTGGTTGGTTGCAGTGGCAGGTCTAATTTTGATCCTAAATTCTTTCTTCCATAAGTGGAAGTGGAAACTCAAACATGTCCTGTGTATTACACTTTAGTCAAGAAGTCATCAACTATTGCATTAAGGATCCTGAAATAGAAGGTCTTAACTTTCCCATCCTCCTTTCTCTACAAATACAGTGGTCAGTTGTGAGAGGTAGCAAAGGAGCAGATATTTAGATGGAAGAAAAAACAACAGAGCAGGAAAGAAGATGAGAGAGCAGTGTGTGCGTGTGTATGTGTGTGTGTCTGTTTCTCCTCTGTGGTGGGCTACATCAAAACCTCCTTTAGTGAACAGTTTTCCTTAATTAAGAGTGTTGGGATTAAGCCAATCCAGAAGATTGTTCTGCTGCTCACCTTGCTATTTTAAGTACTCCTCCAAAGTCTACTGAAGTCCTTATGAGCCTTTCCAAAAGCTTTTGAAGTCTCACACAGACTTGAGTGGAGTCTGAATTTGAATGTCTCAGTAATGTTCTGGCCAGATATTTTGCAGAATATGTGAAGCCAATATGACAAATTGTTTCCCACAGTGTTCCCTAATTTCATTGAGGTGCTTTATTTAGCCTCTGTGTAATAAAGCACTCATGGTAAAGAACCAATCAGACCCTAAATTAAATTAGCTTTTACGAGATAAAATACTTACTTCCTTTTTATGCTACTTGCTGTTGCTCAGTGTATTTCCAAAGTGAATTGCTCCATCAAGCCTAGTGATCATGGTCAAAAAATAACGAAAACTGATCAAGTTTACTGAGTTTCTGAACTATTTCCGGGTCTCCATTTGTGCTGGACACAAGCTTTGCAAAAACTACGTTGGTGTCAATGCTGCAATCAGATGTAAGATTGTAGAGCTCTTTAATAAATCACAGAGGGAATAGGAAATACACATTCCCTTAGAGTGAGGTTGTTAAACGTAAAGCATCAGCAGAGTGATCAGATCAGTTTCAGTAGGAGTGACTCTGGCTATCCCCATCACAAATAAATCGCTGAGGACACAATCATATGTAAAATTTTCCAGCCATTTTGCAAAGCCATCTAAATCAGTACAGGGAAATATCTAATCTGTTTCTCAGACTGTGATGGGAAAGTAGTTGGATTTTAGGGGAGGAAATATTGGTGTGATGTTTAGAGAATGTGGCTAGTAGGCTTAGCTTTCTCATTTTATCAAGTTACCAAAATAGCCCACAGTTCTTTGCTCCTGACATTAATTATGAGGTAAAGCATTTGTGCAGCTAAATAAAAGACATTGTTGTTAATTCCAAGAGCAAGGTAGGCAAGAGGGCAACATTAAAAATATAAAAGCTAATCAAAATGTTTTTCATATCTTTATATGGTGAAAGGCAGTGGAGCTTTGCATAATAGTCACCAAATTAAACTACATTTAGAAGTACATGTCATGTATGGAGACATCCACCTAATCCACCTTCTAGATAATACAGGCCAGCATTTCTTCTTTCTCTGTACAAAACCCAGGCCAGGATTCCACTTAGTGAGGAGGAACTTAACACAAAACCTCAGAAATTTTCCAAAGCCCTGAAGAGAGTAAGTGTCAAAATAAGAATCTGTCTCAGGCATTCCACTTTTCTAAATTAATCCTCAACCTAAATAAGGGATATATTTACCAAGGGGATAAAAGACTAGTGTCAGTAGGATTTAAGTACTGCAAATGTAAAATTCTGCTGGGCTGCCAAAACTTAAGCCATAAAGTTCTCCTGATGAACAGAGTTATATTCTGCAGAGTTAATCAGAGAAAGGAGTAGAGGAGATCTGAAGAGGTCATTCAGGGCACCCTCCAACTCCAAAGATCAGATGTACATAATCAGTAGAGGTCTCTCCACTCTGTTTTTAAGAGCCCCCAGGTTTGAAGTTTTACACCCTTCTCAAGCACTATGTTCCAGATTTTCCTGTCTTGGAAGACAGAAAGTGTTTCCCAATCCATATCTGCTGTCTTGCTGCAATTCAAATCATTGCACTTCATATATTTGACATTTTGTACATGGAAAACAATTTAATTTCTTTCTTTGCAGGTAACTTTTATGTTTTTATATATGAATTGTCATGTCTCTTCTTAGTCCTTTTCCCTCCACCATGACAAAGTTGTACTACAAAAATCCTACATTTCAGAGCATGATTGATTTGGGATCAGTGATTTTTCTAGGATTAGGCCTGAACACAAGGTGCCTCTGTCAGTCAGGGTTGCTATCAGGAAATTCTCTGCTCTTTTGTGTTGCTGCCCTTTAACATAAATGAAAATATTTGCTGCAGCTGCTGAAATTGGCCTGTTGTCATTTTGTTTAAATGACATTTGAAAAAATAGATCATCGTGAAAGATAAGCTCCTTACCTTTCTTCCTTAAGGAACATGCACATTTAAAGCAGTTTACAAAGATTAGCCAGGTTTCAGTAATAAGCTTCAATATTTTTTCTCTGTTTGGTCTCTTACTCCTCACTGTATGGAGTTCTATTTGGGGTTTTTATATATAATATAAAATATATAATATATTTGGGGGTTATATATATATAATATACAGATTATATATATTATACAGATTTTATATATACATTTGTTTTTTATATATATATAATACAAAGATTATACAAGCACACCTCATTTATCTGCGCTGGTTTGCAGGTTTCTTTTCTAGAGCTGAGCTCATTTTATTGCTGTCTAGAGAACCTTACATAATTTGTCAGTAAATTTCCTTAAAATTTTATTTAAAAGCATACCAAAATCTGTCTATATTTAACCTGCCTAAAAATATTTAAATCTGGTAGAGGAATGTTCTCTAGATTTTCATTTGCTACAGTATGAGAGAAAGGCAAACTAACTGATCTGGAAAAATTCACCACTGCTCATTCAACGTTCAGACATAAGAAAAAATGGGAGCTCTTTAACTACTTCACAGGGTTCATTGGGCCTTAAGAACTAAAAACCCATTTCTATTTTAAAGGAGTATCAGAAAACAATTTAAGAAATTTATCACTATGAGCTCCAGAAAGTTCCCTGATGTACATAATAATGCTTTGTACCCGTTTTGTAAAGTTACAAAGCTTCTCTTTTCCCTCAACTGAAGGGAAAATACTAGCTATTACTATTTACAGAATGAATCCAGAAAAGGTTTGCAGCTGTGCAAAGTGGGAGATTTTGGAGCATCTTTCTCATCATGGCTGCATTTATAAACTTAGATCAACTTCTCCTAAAGTTTCATAAAAATTTGATACCAATTAAAAAGCATATTCCACATCCATCTCCATATTCCAATCACATGAATTGTTGCTGAATCTTTCATGAAAGATTCTGTAACACCCACAAGACAGTTCTAAGTGTTTGCATTGATTTCATTTACCTGTTCATAGTTTCTCTGATGTTAGACATGCTATACTCTGTAGTTTCTGCAGTATTGGTCAGGAGAGATGTAGCATCTCCAGCAGATGGGTAGAAGAGACATTGGTCAAACCCTAAAAATCATTAGCAGCAACAAAGAAATAAGGGACATGGGTTCAACTACAAGTGTCTTGCACATGGAATAAAAGTCAAAGTGCAGAAGTCAGGAAAGAAATACTATGAACCATGTCATTTAAAACCTTTATTTTAACTTTAAAGGCTAGCAAGTTGCTCAGATCCAAGGCAATAGGTAGAGACAGTGGCATCTGGCACAATCCCAAAACACTGCCAGGGAAAAAAATCCAATCATAGGATCTTTCCTGACTCCTATTTGCCCAAATGAGGGGAGGAAGAGTTTCTCCAGAGAGCTGATGCCATCTCAGCATCTTACTTTTCGTTTTGAGCCAGCTCAGGGACTAGTTGACACACTGAGGAGAGCAGTGAAAGTGTGAGGAATGACAAATGTTTGCCTCTCTTCAGCTTTCTTGTGAGCTGAGGAGACTCAGACCCGATAGACAGCACCAGGCCAGCACTCTCATTTAGATAAACAGCGGTACCTGCTGCGGCACATCAGAGCTATTTACCCAAGAAGCTGGGAAGTGCTTTTGCATAGTTCTGAGGTCCAAGCCATGACCTCTACATTACTCTGAGATGGGAAATATGCCTAGAATCATATCCCTCCCCACTAAGGCATCCTGATCGTCACAACTGACTCAGCTGCTTTCACAGCCCGGGGAATCTGAGACTACTCCAGTGTAAAAGGTTGCTCTTCTCAGAGATGTGACATTCAGGCCTGAGTGTCACCTTCCATTTGAAAAACTCTTAAAATCTAACACCAGTTCTTGCCATAAGAATTCTCTCCTGAACCCCTGCTCTTTGATTACTTAAGCCAGACACAAAGGTGCTTTCCCAGCTGGATAACTGTTGTATGCTTGTTTTGCTTTACAAATGTCATGCATTCTTTTATAAAGCCCCACTTGCTAAATTTAGCTGATCAATTGCATGTTTTTAATACTAAAAGTACATGAAATGGGTTTCCCAGTATGAGCCTTTCATTTGGGCAGCCTCTTTAGGGAAATTATTTGGTTGTGAACAGAAAAAGAAATATTCATAAAATAACCTCTTTCGTTTACATCATTTTTATGAATGCCTGCCATAAGGGAAGCAACCACCATTAACTTCAGGTTTCAAGAGTTTATACTAACATAACAAACTCTATATATGGGGATGATGTTTAGGAGCTGCCAGAGAATGTATTAGTTATAAGGTATAACTGGACACACTCCTTCCCAGAAGCCTGGGAGCAGTTAGATCTTTTTCTTCAAAAATGACATTCAAAAGCTCTTTGAAGAAGGCACAACCTTATTCCATGTGTGCATTGCGGCACAGCTTGGACAACAGAGGTTTGATCTTTCCTTGGGATCAATAGATATTAGCGCAACAGAAATGTACATAAAAAAGTAAAAAGCGGTCTTTGTGTTTCAATTCTACACTACTTTTGTTCTCCTTTAGCTTTCAGATGGTGGAAAGCATTCCCTATTAGCTTTACAAATAACAAAAATAACATTACCACCAGACCGAAACTGGAAGCAACATATTAAAGATTTTTAATAAAGCATTAAAGATTTTTAATGAACAGATTCTAAAAATGATGTGATGGGACATTTACCATTCCTAAAGGCAGACATACCAATTATCTCAGATATTGTCTCTGCTTGTTTCTTCTGGACAGGATCTCTGTTTTCAGCTCTGAAGCCCCCTGAAACGATCTTCAAGGTGATTTTTTGGCTTGGCTACTTTAACAGCTGCTTGAATCCAATCATCTACCCTTGCTCAAGCAAAGAGTTCAAGAGAGCTTTTATACAGATCCTAAAATGCCAGTGCCATCGTCGAAAGCAGTTCGGGTGGTGGGCCTACAGCTACAGAAACTGGAACCGGTGCTCCTTTGAACACCCCAGAAAAGACTCTCTGGAAGACAGTGGGAGTTTCCTGAGTGGCAGCCAGAGGACATTATCTTCATCATCTCCCAGTCCCGGCTACCTGAGCAAAATCACCCACCCACATATGGAGATGTGCACATTCCAGGAATGGAAAAATTCCAGCTCTTTCCTGAGCCCCTTACAGGAAGGCAGCAGACAAAAGGACCCATGCCAGTTCTTTACCTTCAATCTCTTAACAGAGCGCAATGGATATGTTCCTGCTGGCAGCCAAGTTTCCCACAATGGGGACCATGAGGCCGTCTGTGACACACTGAACGGCAAAACCGATTGTAGAGCAAACATGACACTGGAATGAACAGATTCTAAATGGTCTGTTTTCTTTGTACACTAACCTGTTTGACATTTAGCCCAGGTGAAGAAACGGACCTTTGCACATTTCCTCAGTATGGCACTTGAAGGAAGCCAGTGAAGAGCAGGAAGATTTATGTCACAAAAGCAGCAAAGTAGGGGTTAACCATCTTTCCAGTCAGTTGCTAGAGGGAGTACCAAAGCAAAAGCAGAATGCAGGGAAGGTGCCACATAAACCCAGGGAAATTCTCATCCAATTATTTAGCTGTCATGGAAGTGCTGTGGAACAGCCAAACATATCTGTATATAGAAAGAATGTATAAATACGGGGGTGGGCAGGGAAAATGGGTAGGAATGTGTGGGGTACATGTGTGCTAGCCGCATGGATGGCTGCCTGGGAGTGGAAGTGAGCAATGCAGTGAGTGTTGTTTGTACCTCTCCAGGGTACTGCCTGTCGCTGTTTTTGCCTGTCATTTCTTATTGTTGTTGTACTTCACTGTACATTAGCACTTTAGAAATGGAAAACAATGTCAAAGATTAAAGTAATTTCGCAACAATTTCAACACTTCACCTATTACTGTAAGACTGGAATTCAGCCAAGTTCCCTCATCACAATTTTCACTTCAAAATAAAACAGTCACAGGGGTTAAGTTTGCCATTGGAACTCTTAGGATACTCTCTAATATCCCTGCAGTTGGTTTCCTTCCATGATTCCCTTATCACCAACATATGTAACTCCTCTATCCTTCACCATATTCTTTTTGGAAAGTCCGAAAATACCAGGAATGGCAAAAGCTCATAATTTACATTTCAGCACCTCAGTAAGTGTCCTGCAAGCACACAGGCTACCAGAGAATCTGATTTCTAAAAGCAGCACTCATAAATCACTCCAAATACCTCGTAAACAGTGTTGTGGACACAGCACAAAAGAGCAGTGACCGCTGGAGGCCCAAACCCAGCCTCGGACAAATACACTGACCCCTGGTTCTTTCAGCACGCTGTGAAAATAGTATTGCACATGTAGAGGCTTTTACTTTGCCACTCAGATAAGAAGAGAAAGAGTCAAAACAATCAAGTGGCATAAGTTTCACTGGTATTAGTATTTTTCAACTCAACTGTATAGTAATGTAACAGAATTTCTAAGAGTATCTTCTAGGACAATTTTAGGTCATGTTTGGAAGTTATACATCTCTCGCAATTAAGTGTGAATCATGAAGCTGAGGACTGACTTTTTTACATGAAGTGGTACAAACCATGAAAATTGATATTTACTCCTTCCTCCAACCAAGACTTATTAGGAATTTTAGTGTACTTTTTTAAAGCTTGAAACAGAGAATGAACTATAAACAGATGTGCTAAAAACACTTCGGGACAATTTAACAATGCTAGGTCACAAGGGAAAGCCACTTCCTTTTTTTTCCTTAAATGTGCATTTTCTCATTGATGTGGATGGACTTGGCTTGTGGTTAGATGAAATATCCTCCAGCTCAGCAAGCAATGATAGGAAAGTCACGTTCCAAGGTCTTCCCATGGTCCTATGTTATAGTAAGACCCACATAAATATATTTTAAGTGTTATCCTGATTGAAGTTATGGCCAATCCCCTATTTTGATAAATCCATTTTGATTGTGGGGAAGGCCCTAATTTCCTCTTAAAAGGACAATGCTTATCAAATTTTAAAATGCTAAACAAAATTTTGTTGCTTGTATATTGAGGTTGTCATAAGGAACATTCTATTTGATTGTGATATACTAGTATGAAGCTATCCTCTTTGGGCTTCTAAACAGCAAAGAACTGTGCTTCTAGCCTATCATTCTAATTTTTTTGAGGGAACCGACAGTGTCTGCCAAACACTTCTGTGTTTTGTAAAGCTTCTTCAACATCACTGTTAATTGCAAATAAACTTGTTCCATCTAAGCACCTTACAGCACACTTCAGCTACATTTTGAGTCACATGTGACTTGTAAAGTAAATCCAAGTAGTGTTATCCATATTGGAGAATTTCTAAGTGATACTGCAAGGTTTCAGAATAAAGAGCATTCTCTTATTCTAAAGCCTTTAACTATGTAGTTCTCAGAGACTGATAACTCTTCTAATTAGTTTCTAGTCCTAAGAAAGGCTGTGTGATCTGAGTAGCATTTAAGCTCCTAAAACAATGACATAATTCTCTAATTACCTATTAAATCAGATAGGCTTTTATCCCATTCTGAATTGACCTGTACATACTTAACATCTTTGTACATTTTTACCCACAATGTCACAAAAATTACAAGGAAAGCTCCTTACTGTTTGGGTTGGTTTTTGTTTGTTTGTTGTTTGTTTTTTTTTTAATATATAAAAAGAATTTCAGTAATTCAGTACTGAGAAAAAAGCTTTCTCTAAACATTGCAATTGATCAGGAGAACATACGCATTAACATCGTGTTAGTCCCAGCCATGTAGACTATTCATCATATCACATATCAAAATCCTCAGAAAACAAAAAACCCCAAGACTCATGTCCCATAAGCCTTAGAGAGTACAGAAGAGAAGATATTACACAGGCAGTCAGCAACATTTTTCCCCAGGAGTTGCATTGTTCTTCTGTAAGTTTGACCTGGAAGGCTGCTGGACTCCGCAGGTACAGCAGCATGAATTCACCCACCCCTGTCAACCTGCTTTCTCTCCCAGCCAGCCACAGCACTGCTGCTCTTCCCATGTGCTACCTAGTATGGGAGGCACAGCTGAACTACATGCAAAACATGTGGCTCAGGAGCCACAGGGTCTCTATCTTATAGTGCTTCCCTTCCTCAAGCCCAATCCTACAAGTATGTTAAGGGCAACCTCCCTGAGGACATTACTAGGTTATGCTTCCTTGCCAAGAAAACAGGAAATTAAGTGAAGCTCTGCTTTGGGATTTCTGATACTAGGGAAAAAAAGAAGAGGAAAAAAGTTTATTCACCATGTTGAAGCTGGAAATAATCCCAGGCAATTAAAACAAATATACACTGACATTTCTAAAACATCAAGCCCATTTTTATTCTTTAGGCCACATCCTAAGGGATCATCTCATACAATCCCTAGCATCAGACGGATGAAGGAAAAACTGTAGACTCCAGCACAGCAGCCAGGATAACAGAAAGAAGTGAGAGCAAGTTCAGACAACACCTGCTATATGCTGCAGCTTTAAGTTTAACAAACTGTGTCTCATCACTGCCTAACTAAATTTAAAACTGGAGCTGCAAAACAAATATAAGATGGAAGGATTCCTAATATTTCTCCAAAATCCATTTCACCAAGTTTTTTTTCTGGCTCATGTACACACCATGCCACACCAGGCTCTCCATAGCCATGCAGGGTATTCCACGACTTCCAAAAAGCAAATAGATGACTGTTCTTCTTCTAAACTCTTTACTTTTTGTCTCATGAATTCCCCTTGCTACAGGGTACCATACAGCCTGTTCTTCTACTCAGTGGGGTCTCATCCATGCAAAGATGTTAAACTATGCAAGACTTCAAAACAGTCACTGTACATCTGCTCATAAGTTTCCAATACCACCTACTTCACCTCCAGCCACAGCTTCTGTGAAGGTACAGGCAATAAAACTTATTGTAAGAATGAAAAAAAAAAAACAAAAAAACAAACCACAAAACCCAACACAAAGGACGGACCACAAAATTTACAGACAAGAAAGTCTGATATGGCACCTAAAAATACGAAACCCTTGCAATGCCACTTGACATCTCTAGAACATATCTATTGCAAATATCTTTATTATTACTACTGGAATCTTCTATGACCTCCACTAGGCAAAGCCAGCCCAAATGAGGCCATACAAATCACCCTCTTCCTTTTGTCAGTCCTTCATTTGTTGAGATGTTTTCCTTTAAAGGAAAAACTATTCGGGTCAGGGCATCATCATCAAACCTTGTGGGACAAGCCCATATTAGCCCAATATTTTAGTACAGCCAAAATTAATTTGACAAGCAGAACATCCAGAACCTAGTGAAATGGCAATTGGCACATTATGGGGGTCTATCAGATGCAACTGTACTCCATCATGCATATTTTTAACACATATTAACAAACCTTCTGAAGAACCCATTTTGTGGGCAAATAGATTTGCCTCCAAAGAGGAGTTGTTGCCATTTAGCACAGAAGGTGCTCATAAAACACAGTGAATTTCTCCAGGTTAAGCTACTGTGTGCCGCTTAATCGCTAACTAGAGGCTTGTACGAAGCCATTCAGCTGAGAGGCACAGCTGTAATGGCTCATGGAGAATTGTTACAGCTCAGCTGCACATAAATTAAACCCATTTAGGCTTCAATGCACTCAGCTATCACAAAAGTGCTTCTTATTTTTGAAGAGAGATATGGTAAAATCAATCCAACCGTATGAGACTGAAACTCTAGACCATTCTGCATTCTTTTCTCTTTGGAAATGCTGTTTTCTATTATCTTTCCAACGTGACAGGGAGAGAAGAAGGAGAATTAATATTATAAAGTACAGGTCTAGTCTGGAAAATGTAAAAATAGCAACTTTCTATTCAACAGATGTGCTCTCTGCTCTCAGTTTCTGTAATTGACTGTCACCTGACACAAAAGAGCATAAAAACTGCACAATGCAGGAGATGATAATACACAGCAGGTATGGTAGGAAAGTATTGGTATACTAACAACTACTTATTCCTGTTAGTAGCCACAAACTAACCAGCTCATTCCCACCAAAATAAACTAGACTCTGTTTTGACCACTCAACAGATATGCTTACCTTTGTTCCAAACCATGCTGGCAGTCGTCTGGCTCACACACTTCTTAAGGCAGAACACAGCATCACAGGCATGATGCATCAGACAAAGGAACACCATTTCCATCCTGAAGCAGTCAAAAAGACATACTTCGGAACATGAAGACACATGATGCTAATTTAAGTCTCTAATGGAACCAAAAACTGTTTGCAACCACTATGATTTCTTGGGACAGAAGAGGTAGTAGCTCACATCCTCACTGAGGATGTTATTTATGCAAAATGAGTCATAGCTCTGGAGATCAGTAGAAACACCTGAAGCAGTAACACAGCAGCCAGGGCACTAGCGGAGGAAAATTCCAGACTCTGTCTTAACGACCGTTTCAGGTTTCACCTGCAGGCTGGGTAAGAATCTGGACAGCCAGTGCAAGGAGCAGAGAACTGTACTCCTCACTTTCATTTGGCTGTCCTCAGCACTGCAGCATGGCATTCCCCTCCCTTGCACAATGCATCTTGAGATCCCAGCTGTACAGTGGTATGTCTTCTACAGGAAACATCCAGTAAATCTTTTCCTCTAAGGTTTAAGGCAATCCCTAGAGCAAAAACTGAACCCAGGAGTCCCTCTTACAGAACAACTGCTCTGTCAACTGTAGTTGGGCCTCCTCTGTTCTTTTAAAAAGAGTGAGCTTTACTCTTCCCTCCAAAGAACAGCTGAAAGTGTCTACTCTTAACAGCTCTGAACTGCGAAGCCTGAGTGCTTGGAGATGCCTTCCTGCAGCATGCAGTAAGGTCTTTGGAGAGGCCCTTGGTTTCAGGATGCCTTCTGACATCCCAGCCATGTCCTAGTACATACCAGCAGGCAGATTCTAGCTAAGCTTCTCCCAATTAGTCTGTATTACATCCTATCGTCCAACACCTAACTCTCTCCATGCATTGCACACAATCTATAGACAACAGAATTTGGTTGGATTTTATTATCACCCTAGATAACCCTCATTTACGCAGCCATATTTTTTCTTTCATCAAATATTTTTCCACATACTTGTCTTACAAGAGTTTAATACTTCCTAGCAGACCTATGTATAGCATTTAGCAAATATGTTAAGTATGAAAGAAAGCCTCCAAAGGCTCACAGAAGAAAGGGGAACAGCTATTTTCATGTAAGTGGCTCACTGGAGCCATCTGCTCAGCTGACAGAAATAATATATCTTCTTAAGCTCTCTCTATCCATTACTTACTGGTTTAGGTTTGTATACTTATACACTCGAATAATTCTAAAATCCCTCATTATTCTCTTGGGATGTGTAATTATTGGTTTGTCTGTGAAATGGAAGAGAAATTTCTCTCTGAACACATAGTAATCAAAGCATCATTAACCATTCTTTCTGTGGTAAACTGCAGTTTTTTTCCTTTACTCTCCTGCCTGTGTGGAGGAATTTGTGCCAGTGGCTGAGAACAAGCATGATGTTTGAAAGGCATCAACAAAGTCCATGTATTTTGGACAGTGTGCAACATTATCTGGGAAACAGAGAATAAAATCTAGGTATAAAAATAGATGTGGTTTAGCCTATTCATAGAAAATTCTGGACTTGGGAACAGAGATCTTTTTCCAATATATTATGCAAAGCTCCTTTCACCTTTAATTGCAGATGAAGATATGAAAATATAAAAAAGTTTGCAAGTAAAAGTGCTCATTAACTTGCCTAACTCTTTACCCTGGTATTTTAAAAGAAATGAGGATCACATAATTATTCTGCCTGTCCATCCGTCAGCTTCTTTTCTCATCCTCTTATTAGCCTTTAAGCCTCTCTATTGATTTCTATCAAATCTAACAAGAAGTAAAATTCCACACTATGAAAATTTGTGGCTGCATAGGGAGAAGGGACCCAGGTTAGTGCCTCTTGTTAGGAGAAGACCTTTATAAGTCTGTCCCTTGACCAATTTCAAAGCCTGCTGTCTAAGCTTGTACATGCTGAGTAGCTGGTCAGCATACAGAGCCCAGAGGCAACTAAGGCACATGTTCCCATATACATGGTAAGATGGGGCAATGTGGAAAAGGGCATATGAGAGGACAACATGGGAAAGGAATGAGGGTGCTGAAAATACCACATGAAAGGGAGAAGTGTAAGAGACAAAGGTTGCAAATCCATAACTCTGCCTTTATTAATCCTAATGGTCACAGGACAGCTTGCTATACCATGTTTCTGTGCTTGGTTTATAACTAAAATTATGAGATAAGCAAAGCCTCCCTGAAGAGAAAAGCAAAGCTATTATGTCAGTTTATGTCACTATGACATGGACAGATACATCGGCATTGCTCTGTTCTCTTGCCTTGGTTGTAAAAGCATAAAGTTAGGTTCCATTTATACTCAGCTGCAATCTATGGTTTGGCTTTTTCCTAGACTATCCATAATTTTAGGAACATCACATTCAAATTTGATCATGCAGTTCTAATAAGATTAGTCTGAAACAATTTTTTCTGTGTTTTAGACATTCACACTGACATGCTAATTGCTGGTTTTAATCAAGCACTGGCTTCATGTTAAAGTTGCATGTTTTATTTATTCCTGTAACCAGTGAACTCCATAGAGATTACAAAAATGTCTCAGGCACTTTTCCATCAGCATCACTGAGGGTGTAAGTCTGAAACCAGTGTGCTGTGCAGCATGCGCCAAATGAACATCTCTGGTACAGCACAGAATCCCACCACATGGGTCAGTGACTTCACTATGGCAAATTCTGCTTTAGATCCTCTTAATGATATGAATTGACATGGCTTTGAGCTCAAACAAAATTCATTTACACTGGCTGAATAATGAACATCCTGCCTCTACAAAACATGTAAAGTGATAAAGGCAAAGAACAATCTTAATTAACAGGTTAGATCCTTATTTTAAACCATGTGAACCTCAGTCAAACTGATGAAAACAATGGAAGGGTTGAAAAAATACTGGGATAGGGTTATGCAGATAAGCAGAAGGTGACAGGGAAAGGAAATCTCGTATTATTACTGGAAATTTCATATGACAAAATACATTAGCTTGACCAATGAAGAACATGTTCCCTATCTAGTAATTCCCATAATCTTTACAGGACTCCAGCCAAGACATGAAGCAAAAGAGAATGGATGCTTAAAATTAATAAGAATTCTTCACAACTTCTTCAATAAATCAACCTAAAAAGCGGATGTAGTAACTTTAATTTATAGCTAGGATTAAAAAGCCTTTAAATGCTTTTAAAATTTTCTCTGGGAAGCACAATAATTTGATTCCACTGAGACTTGTGTGCAAATGTTTAATTCTTCCAAAGAACCTGAATGTTTTATGACCTCTGGAAAATTGTAATTATTTTTTCTTTGTTGTTGAGCTTTGGTTTCTTCACTGTGAAGATCAAAAAAATTTTCTCAAAAAGTAAATTTAGCATATGCTCCGGAGCCTGAAGTAATTATGAAACAGTTCGTTCCTCTTCTTTTAGTTAGCTTAAGAGTCCGGCCATGCACTGACAGGGGAGCTTCAGCCCTGACGTCAATAGGAACCGGAGTAGTTTTAACAGGAAAGGAATGGGAACCTGGCTTTGAAAATCCAACATCGCCATCTACTGGATCTCTATTCCGAGTGAGCGACACAAATACTCTAATCCAGCCGGATTCCCTGGATTTTACACACCACAAATTCAGTCTCTTTAACAGTAAAATCAGGAAGATTTTTTCATAAGGCAGCAACAGAACTCACATATCGTATCGGCAATTTCAATGAAGTCTCTTCCAGAAGTGATTCAAGTAAATCCATGAGGTAAAGCTCATTGGCAAGTTTACTGAAAAAGAACTACATTCTGCAGATGCCTTTAAGAATCCCCTCCTTAAAGTACCTGAAGTGGCAACTTAGTTTCCATGGGAATTCATGCGTCTTGAAGGTTTATTCTGTTTTATTTTTAAAAAGAGACGCCAACAGAGGATTAGAACCTATAAAAAAATGAAAGCTGTGAAAAGCACCTCCTTTAACTGGAAGCTTCCAGGTATAGCACATTCTTTTAGTAGAAAATCTTTCATTCAGTGTTCATTTCTAAAGTAATTCACCTCTTATGCAAAACATGAGTTAGCATGAGTTGCTAAGTGTTAGCAACACAGACAGTACTCAGCTGCAGAACACACCCCATGGCCTGTCTGTACCCTACTGCGCGTGCAGTACTTCGTACGCTGTTGTGCCAGTATTGCACCCAATGTGACTTCAAGCACCGTAACATCCATGTTAGCAAACTCTTGTTGTTAATTTTCATTATCAGTCTTAAGCAGCACAAGCCTGATGTTTTCTCAGGGAATGCATACTTTTAAGATAGATACACTTGGAGTTTCTAGCAGCCAATGGTTTATAAACTTCAGTGTAAATTAGCCATTTTCAACAAACAACAAAGGCTCCTGCTTTGATGACTGGGTAAATACAGAGTCCAGCCCACTGATCCCAATGCAACAGTCTACTGTGAGGAGCTGCACTCAGGTAGGCAACAGACTAAGCTTGAAATTGTCTACAAAGATAAGATCTTTTTAATATGCAGAATTCATAATCCAAATTTGCTCTAGTCCTGCTGTGCCCCTCCTGCAAAGCTTAGCCATTGTGTGAAAAACAAGAACAATGCATATACACTGCTCAGTTTCTGGGCCTCAAGTTGGCTCTACCTTGTGAATATTCTGCTGTAAATATTTAAAAATGGCTAAAGACTGTAAAATTCAACTGCAAATCCTCATAGTCTCTGGCTGTTTGAATCCAGGGGTTTTGCTCTGCTTGTTGGCAAAACTCAAACCTCCCTTCAAGCTCAGATTTGAAGTACCTTAACGCCTTTAATAATATGAAACCAGAATGGTATGCAAGATCAAACAAGCTTAGGATCATCTCAAAGTTACATCAGAAAATCCATGTAGTCTTGAGCTGTGTAAACATGAAAGGTTCATTGGGGGAGCTCAGAATTGGAATACCTCACAGTTCATGGAAACATTAAAAAAAACAGTGCAACTTTCTGGGATGATATATTAGAAAATTGTTATCCACAAAACCAAATGAAATATGTGGGTATCACCAGCCAGCAGGAGGGAGTGGAAGCTTTTACAAGCAAAGAGCTGCTTTTAGTTATCACAAGACCCAGAATGTTTTTCAGAATGCAGGTACATCTTTTTTTCTGATGTTCAGCTTTCTGGCTTTTCATGTAAGTCAAGCAAATGAGCAAGCACATGAAATTCAGCAGTAAAATGCCACTCAATGTGTCCCTGAAATCACTGTAATTATGCATGCAGATTAAATGCCTAATTGTGTGCAGAGCTGTCTGGGAAATGTAGCCATAAATACTGGAGCTACAAAGTCCCAGCGTGAGATTTAGTTCCCAGGTATTGTTCTCAGGAGTTTGCTCAGCATTAAATCAGCCAGCCTGCAATACTGAAACTATTGTATGTCTATTGTTACATTTTATGAACATCTTACCCTTGGAAGTATGAGAAATTGAGACCTCTTCTTTGGTCTTGTCAGAAGGTATTTTAATTAACTCAAGGATATTAGGCTACGAATAGCCATAGCTTTGTTAAAACAGCAGAGTCATTTCACCAACTGCCAGTTAGGCATTACCGCAAACTAGAGAATAACTATTATGAATCTTAAAAATATGTGTATCAACACTCGAACAAAATGTTCTACTCCTCCCTGCTACTCTCTTGTCTTCTATAATAGTATCTATAAAAGGTAGGTAAAATCTAAGCTTATCTTGAAAGCAGCAAGAAGAAAAGTATTTGCATACAATCTAGTAGAAAATGTTCATGTCACAAGCAAAAGAATATAAATCTTCTTTCACAATGGTCCTCTCTATATTTCTTTCAGCACTACTGAGACAGATAGAGTCAACACAACATTCTTCACTTCCTGCAGCTTTTCTTTCAGCACACTGCATTGTACTTGAGTCTGTTGATCAGACCAGATAACATCACCACTATCACACTGTGGGGCTGGGAAGACACAGGAGAAAAATTGGAAGGAAAAAGAAGTTTTTGCTGGATTACAGTCCTGAGGTATAAACTCTTTCTCTAACTTCACCTCTCCATCTTATTTGGCTCAGTAAAAGTGTTGCAGTAGTAAAATGTTTCACTTGAGGTACTCAGTGACCCTGGATTCTGTTAAGTGCTCACCAGGAGAGGTAAGCCCATTCCGAACAGCTAGTAAATCTCAACAATACAAGCTGAGGCTCCCATTGCTGAAATCTTATCCAAACACATCTACTTATTCAGGATTATATGTGCTTGATTTTTTCAACAGGTGTTCACTTAAACAAACATCAATGCTCTGAAAAATCCCTTAGCACCAGGAAGATTAAACAAATTATACCAAGTTTTCATTGTTTGTATATATACAATCTACAGGTATTTATACACTTCCACTTACAGCAATGAATTAGAGGTTCTGAAAAACTGATTAAAGCAGTAACATGTTCTGTATTTGAACAAGTAAGATTTAGTGGTAAAAACTGTCAACTATAACCTGTAGAGTAAGTGCTTAGTACTAAGACGTGTATGTTTGAAATAACAACTTGTTCTTGTATTTTACAAACATAAAGTAACCTCTGAACACAACACTCCTGTAGGGAAGGTTGAAGTGTAAAGAGAAAGTGAGACATACAGAAAGTCAGCACTGGGGAACCTTAATGCCAGAAGTCATGCAACATGGACTATGCAGATAGCTGATGAGGGGTTAGAAATTCTCTGCCTCTTCACTTGCCAGCTGCATGATTGGTCCCCTGATGGTGAGCAGAGAGCCACCAGCTCTCCTGGTGGATATCTGTTCCCTGAACACCGGTGAAGTCTTTGGGACTCTACTTCATAGTGGCACTGAGAAGCAGTTCCACAGGAGAGAGATTCAAAGGCTTTCACTGAGCTGCAGCTTGCTCAGGGCTAACCTCAGGGGGAACCAACAATCCTGAACGCAGCCATAAGGCTCAAGGGTCACTGCTAAAAAGGACTCCTGCTGACATCCCCATCTTTATTAAAATGGGAAAGCTTACCTTTCTTTGGAGATCTAGGGTGAAGATTCATAAAGGAATAATTGCCCATACACGAAAGCAGGGAACTGGGATTCCAGAGAGTGGCAACTTTTCCCCTATGCTGGGCTGGAATAAAAAAAAAAATGCTAAATAGACTCCAGTGATAAAATCAGGGGGACCCGAAGTGTCTCCAGATCAGAGGAGATGCAGGCAGAATATTCATGCAGTAAAATGTGCTAGTTTTTTCTCACACTTTTTCCTATGAAGTCAGTAAGATGGTACACTTCATCAAAGTTGAGGAACTCTATTTAAAAATGTGATGATAATGAAAAATTGTCATTCATTTTGGAATAGTAACACCATGGGATAGAAGCCAAAGACAGCAGATAGATTTTGGAGGGTGCACAACAGTGCTGACCAGGGACTGAAATTGGGAACCATAACATTCCTGAAAAGCAAATGTTCTTAATCCTGGCTCCCACTAAAGTTGGGGCTGTGTGGAAGCTAGAAAACCCTTCCTCACAGTCTCAAGGCAGTATCCTGCTTTGATCAGCAGCAGCTCAAAACTTCTATGCAGTTCCAATCTCTGTGGAGCTTTTGCTGGCAAGTAAGGTCTCACCTGGAAAAAAGGGCTAGTACACCACCCTGGATGGGTTGCTGACCCAAATGTCCAGTGTTATTCTTACCACTTCAATTCCTTCTCAGGATGACACACAGTAACTTACTCAACCCCCTCTGCTCTTCACACAAGAGGAGATTTAAATATTATTTCAGCAAATTCAGAACTGCACAGATTGATTTTGTATCACAGCTGTAATTTCCCTTTTCAAATGACGTGGTATTTAACAGGACAGCAAGAAGGTTCAAAAATATTTTCTGTTAAGTCAGAATAAATTACACAGTGCTAGCAGAACAGCAGAAAGGCACATTTCCGTGGGCTAAATCATTGCAGCTGGGATACTGAGAATGCTGAATCTACTTTTTATCAAGAGAGAAAGGGACAAAAATCAGCCGTAGAGCTCTTGTTTGCTTTCATTGTAACTAGCCACGCTCTTGCCAACTTACTGCAGTGTTCCTATCTCTCTTGAATACCCACATCCATCACTGGCACCAACAGGCTCAGTCATCAGAAACGCTCATTTAGAAGCAGCAATTAAACAAATTGAGACCAGAAATGAATGTGGCATCAGAATCTTCGAGTGCTACCCCAACTCTGAAGTGCCAATCATCCCACTGCCCCTCCAGGCTTTAATCAAAGCCTTGGGATGTCAGTTAGAAGTTGTTCAGAAATCAGATCACATCTCAGAATATTGCTAAAGATGCACCTCCTCCTCAGCACCCTCATCTGGGACACATATACACTGCAGCCCATGAATGGAGTTCTGTCAGATTTAATACTTTCTTGGTATTTTATCAATGCTACCTCCAAAAGACCTGATACGGCTTCAACAGTCAGTATATTTCCCCACAGCATGAGGAGAAAGAAGAAAATCATCCTCTCAATAAAAGATTGGTCACCTTCTGTTTTTAAGAACCCATGTTCTCTGAAGATAACACTTCATCAAGACCTACCCATCAGAACAGGTTCTACCTAACCCGAATCTGGAACAGCTTTCTGCTGTTTCTGGAGGGGGCTTTCTGGTTGTTATTGTTGTGTTTTGATGTGGTGGTGGTTGGGTTTTTGTGTGGTGGGTTGTTTTGGCGGCTTTTATGTTTGTTGGGGGTTGGTTGGGGGTTTTTGTAATTTTTTTCTAAATTAGAGCATTTAAGAACTTTAGAGAAGCATTTTGAACCTCACCTTTCATCAGAACTTGCTTACAGAAAAGCTGTTTAGAGGAAGGAAAACCTCATGAGGATATGCCTTAACAGCCTCATGGCTTAGCATAGTGATTTTCAATAAACGGCACGGCTTCACACACCTTTGACTTCAGAACTTGTGACAATTCAGTTTTATTTCAAGACTCAGGATTAACACTTGAAGGGTAGACAAAGAATGCATGCAAAGCATGCATTCCCAAAGAAAGGGAGCTTTATTCCATCGCTTAATTATACTGGATAAACGAACCACCAGGCAAAACCAGGGCAGGCAACAAACCTGAACCACCATCACCATCTGCTGCTGTAAACACGACCCCTCTTTCTGTCCACCTACCAAGACTTTCATATTATCTTTTTCTTCACCCCGACTGACCTTTCCAAGCCAGGCAGTATGGCCCAAGACCGCACCCCACCCACACCACCCCTAGCTGGGCCCTGTGCTTTATTTACCACACACCCGCGCTCCTCACCTCAGGTGACCTGAGGTCCCTGACAGAGGAAGGGGAGGTCTGGAGGAGTGTGCTGCCATCCCAGCGACCTGCCTTACCGTTAACCGATCCCTTCAGGAGCCTCCGGGACGGCAGCCCCCGGCCTCCTCAGAGCCACCCTACACCAGCCTAACAGGGGCCTGCCCCGGTGCCTCCAGAGGAGCGGTTTCAAGGTGTAGCTTCTAACCTTGCAGGGAGCTGACAGAGCGACACGAGTCGCCCTTTCAGGTGCGCAAAAGGGCTGTGCCCGCGTTAAAACACTCGGAGTCAGGGCCCCGCGATCGCACGAGTGCGGCCTCTGGAAGGAGGCGCGCGGAGAGGGACGAGGGACGAGGAACCTCGAGGAACCTCGAGGAACCGCAGGGAACCGCAGGGAACATCATCAGGGAACATCATCAGGGAACCGCAGGGTACCTCGGCTTCCCGCCCTCTGCCTGAGGGGAAGCCCCGCCCGACGCCGCGAGACACCCCAAACAGCACTCCCACCCTCCGCCACACGAGCCCCGCCCGCCTACAACTCCCAGCAGGCTACGCGCGGGCTCCTCCTATTGGCTTCCAGCAGGAAGCGGTCACGGGGTGAAGGGTGAGGAGCAGCCGGAAGGAGCGGCAGCGGCAGCAGGTCTGTGGCGAGGCCGGGAGTGCGTTCGGGGGTGGTCCCGGCCCGGCCGGGGTGAGGGGGCAGGGGTGTCATGGGGGGCGCTGGCTGCAGCCTGGCCCCTTGTGTCCAGGGGGTGGGATAGGGCGGAGAAGACAGAGCCGGGAACGGCTGTGCTGGGCCTGGCTCTGGGGGGTCGAGATGGGGCTGAAGGGGAGCGTGGGGCCGGCCGCGGGGCTTGGTGCACGCCATCCGCAGGGTCCTGGCTGGGCGAGGGGCTGCTGAGCGCCGTGGGTACACACGTATGTGCGGCTTCAGCCCTAGTGCAGTGGAAAAGACGTAGTATAGCGCAGTTCCCGAGCCGGTCCCAGGAGTCTGAGCTTGTCAGTTATGGGAATAGCATGCTGGCCCCACGTTGCTGTGTCGCGCGTGGAAGAAGCATGTATAGCTTGCTTCCCTCCGTGAGGGGTAATAAGTTTCCCTCAGGGGATGTCAAGAGTACTTTTAAGTACTTTAGAGATTCATTTGCTGACAAGGCATTTCTACTTTGTTTATTAAGGGCTTTTTCTTTCTCATTTCTAAAATCCTATCCCCTTCAAAGAGGCCATCATGGAAGAGTTTAAAGATGCAAGTTCACCTGAAGATTTACTTGATCACTTAAAGCTTTCTGATCAGAAGAGTTCAGAGACTGGCCCCCAAGATGCACGGAATCCCCAAAATATTGAAAGTGGATGCACAGCATCTTCAGCCAAAGATCTCACAACAGCAGATGAGTGTTTCCATGACTGTCATGACTCCTTTGATGCAAAAGAACCTCTTCTGGATGATGAAGGGAATTTACAGAATGATGAGACTAGCTCAAGGAAGCAGACAGAACTAGATGAAGAATACTTACTAGAACTAGAAAAAGATATGCCAGAGGAAGAAAAACAGGTAATCCAAAGTTCCCATGTTGAATGTAAAAAGATATATTTTCAGTGTCACCTTTCTGAATGGTCTGTGACTGGCAAGAACATGGACCTTTGAAACTCTCTTATGTGTCTGGTTTTACTGTTCTTAATTTCTTCTTTAGGTAACAAACATTTTGTTAGCTTTCCTTGCTGTTCTTAATCATCACATTCCATTGCAGATTTTTGTCTATTTTCAGCAGTGTGTCAAGGTATTGTGACTCAAAAGAGATTATAAGAAACAAAAATCCCCCTGTTACATGTTCTTTAGTTTGTGTGCATTCATTGTTTTCACCTAACATTTCACCTAATTGCTGCAAGGTCCTTTTCCAAAACTCAAAGCAGGTTTTGGGATAAGTTTCATATCTGAAAGGCTAGCTCATGTAATACAACTAATTTGGATTAACGCTGAAAGTATCTCTATAGATTACTTAAGCTTTAATCAAATGCAAAGCATGAAATGTTTTGTTTACCTTCAGTGTGGTTACATTGGGCAAAATATTTGGATAACAAACTGGATAATGCTGTGAGGAATAATAAGTAAGTTCTTGGAAGAAGTCCAATAGTCTCTATAATGGTGTTTACTCCCTGTAAGGCTGCGTGAGCCAGTTTTTTTTGCCTCTCAATCAGCATTGTCACTTGACAGCAGTTAGTTTCAAGGTTCTAATATATTATGGTCATCAAGTGGCTAGAAAAAAAGATACTTTTTTTCCTAACTTGGAGATAGCTTGTTAAATCACTTCCAGCATTAGACTCTGTTCGCTTGAGTGATGGGGTGAATTTCTGCTGTTCTCATAGTAAATAGTGCAGGGCTTGCTACTCATTTGTGGATTTTTTTTTTTCCCTATTTTTTTTCAATCTTAGTTTGCAGGTAGTGGGGGAGTAAAGACACTAAACTGAAATCTGTGTCCCAGTGTACAACTTGTGTAATTATTTTTTTAACACTATTTTTGTCAAGTTAAATAGCTTCAGAAACAGATCATGTTTCAAGAACTGATCTAGCCTCTTAAAATCTGATTGAGTTATCCAAACAAGCAGTTATTTGTATTGAAAATTGAAATAGTGACAAAAAGTACTACTGTAGTCTTTGGCATCTGGGGAAAAGATGGAATTCTGCTGTATTGTAAATTATATGAAGGGAAGACCTCGGCAAACTTTAATAAATAGTCCTGTTGCCATGAATTGGATCTTACTTTACTAAAGGAAATAAAGTCCTTATTGGAAGGCAGGCTGCACAATTTGGATCATAGGTAACAATGAATAACTGATTATGATGAGGGAAGGAGAGAATGGAGTAAGGGAATGATAGCTGAGAAGAGAAGGCAGGCAGCATCTCAGGAAAACATTACTTCATAGGGGAAGGTAGTGTATTGTGTAGCTCTATAGTTTTTATTCTGGGAACTCCCAAATCACCAAGAACAGTAGAAAAACTATTACTGTAATGGATGAGTACTACTAAAATGAGTCATTTGATGAAAAAGGAGCAAAGGGTCATATAATTTTTTTTTAAGTGCTTAAAATATTATGAAATTAATTTATAGGGGCTTATTACTCTTTTGTACAGATAGGCTGATCTTTGCTAATTCAACAGACTTAGTAAAGCTGGACCATGCTTTCTTAACTGTTAGCTAGCCCTGACTGTGTTATATAAGTAAATAAATGCTGGCTATATCTTGCCCAAAAAAGTTGGAAACAGGGAAGGGCTTTGCAGTGACTCAACTATGCCGTGGTCTTACTGTCAGCTACTGTAAACAGGGAATGAGAGGCAGAAGTATGCAGAGCTAGGATGTCGCAGGTAACCAAACATACTGTTTTGTTACAAATCAGTATAGAGAAATTTAATCAAGTGGTGGCTGAAATAGTTCCCTTGCTGGTAGGATGGAATTTCTGACCAAAATACATCAGTGAAGACAAAAAGGTATTTTTTAATCTGTTGTACAGGTAGTTACGTTAATGTAGAAGTTCCTTGAGATAGAAAAGCAGTATGGGACTAGCGGGTGAGGGGAACATGGAATATAATTTCCTTGAAGTAGGAATGAGTCGAAATGTAACACTTTGCTGCTTGACCTTGTGGAAATCACTTCATATCTCTCTCTCTTTCAATTCTGATATCTGTAAAGTGGGCATAAGAATGGTGGCCAGTTGTAATACTTTGAGATCTAATAATTAATAACGGGGGGCTGGGGAAGGAGGTAGAGGTTATTGGGTGCATCCTTTGCCCCAAAAGAACCTCTGGAGGTCATCTAGTCCAATGCTCTGCACAAAGATAGATCAAATACACCAGCCAGCCCAGAGCCACACTTGTATCTCAGAGCCTGGGAGGGCTGCACAGCCTCTCTGGACCCCTGTTCTAATGTTTAACTACCCTTGTGGTAGAAACATTTTTCATTTTATTTAATTAGAATTGCCTTTGTTGTGGCTTGTCACCACTGGCCCTTCTTTTCCTGCATGCCCACAAGAAGAGTCCGTCTTAATTTTCTCCAGTAATGAAGTCTCCCTGAGCCATCTTTTCTTAAGGCTGAACTCAGTTCTCCCAGGCTGTTTGCTTAGGCCATGGTCTCCAGTGTGCTGAACATCCTGGGGGCCCTCAGGACTCCTGGAAGTTGATGTCTTTGTGCAGGGGTTCACCAAAACAGGGCACTCTCCAAATGCATTCTCTTCGCTGCTGAGCACAGGGCAGTAATTGCTTTTCCTTGACCTACTCATTACAGATTAAAAACATTGCATTGCTCTTGCATCTTTTCCAGTTTAAACTAAACAGTCCTGTTTTTCTACTTGTGTTTATTGCTTGTACAGCAAGAAGCATTGTCATCATGAGTCATGATGGGGCTTCTTCAGCAACCTATAAATTGAAGGCAGCTTGAGAGTTTCATAGACAAAATGATAAAAGCTGGGAGGAAATTATGTCATAGAATTGAACTTTAGAAAGAGCAGCAGGACTGGAAATTGGGTGTCTTAGTGTATGTTATATTGTTAGGTAATCATTTAATTTTGCACATCAATTTTTGACTTCTCTAAAATGAGCAGAAGAGTTGGGACTCTTCAATACTTGCAATCAGCTTTGTGGAACTTCATTGAAAGGTGCTACGGGAGTACAAAATAATAACTGTATAAAGCTGGAAAGGTTTCCTTAGAGAAAGTATTGAGACAGCTGCAGTTCTCATCTTTCTGTAGGTTTATTTCCAGTGGTATTGAGCAATTGTGCCCTTCAGCTTGATTTATGATTATACCTAATGAAATGGAAGGATTCCGTCTCTTAGTATCACCATAACTGTTAGACTGGGAATACTTATATTGGGAACTTTATGTTCCATAGAGAGCTTTTCAGAGTGGGTTATAGAAATAGTCTTTAAGATACAGCTATTTTTTTCTTAACAAAATATTGTTGGTATCTCTTACAAGAAAAGCTTGAGAAATCCAGAAACTAGAGAGGAATTACAAGCTTACAACAGTTCTCACTATTAAAGTAGCCCATCTTCATGTTCTTACTACCCTGCATCACCTTATACTATCTGTGTAGTAAAACCATTATTCAGGGTTATTCCTGAATTGCCTCTCCAGCTTTCCTCATAGTATATGAAAATGATGTCTACAAATTTTATTTCCAAAAGTGAAATATTTTCTATAATTTGATTATGAAAAGAATCTGTTAAATGATGCAGCTTTTAAGAAAAAAATACTGCAGTTACATTTTAAACCTCCTTCCAATTATTTAAAATGTCATTTTTGAGAAAGGCAACATGATTTTTCTAGTTGGGTTTTTTTTTTTTTTTGTTCTCAGCTGGAGAAAATAAGGCAGAAATATTCCAAACTTGTTTATTTGACTGTTTAGGTTGTGACCAGACACTCAGCAGCAGTGCTGTATTTGCTACTTAGGCAGTCCTTGATCAGTTATTCTCAGCCCCCTGCTGTCTTCTTCATTGTGCTAGCACACCTCTGTGAATGTGCAGTGAACCACTTACAGGGAATGATTCAGATGAAAAATAATGCTGTATTTTTAGATCGAGGGCACTGCTGGTAAAAGTAGACATCAAATGGCAGCCTCGTGATGGCATACAAGGGGAGATGGATTTTCGTCAATTACACTACTTGCCTAAATAAGAAAAACTTCCTATGAACTGTGGTTGCAGCACCAACCATAAACTATATACTCAAGTCATAAGGAAAGCTGGATTTTAGCCCTGCTCAGATCAAATATATGGAGCTACACCTTAATGGTTTGTGGTTTGTTTCATGTTTTGTTTTTAAACTAAGCCCACTGTTACATTTTAGCAGCTTGGGTTGTTTTGAATGATGTAGAAAAGAAAGTGTCTCATTTAATCTGGAGATGCAAAGGCTGATTCTAGTCCTTGTCCTATGTATTTATGCATATCCCATGTGCAAGCTTTCATGGTAGCAGCTCTGAGTAGAATTCTCACCCATGCAGAAGCTGCTCCAGAGATCAAAGAGAGGGAGGAAGCAGTTGTACATTTTCTCTCAATTATATTTAAAAAGCTCTATATGAGATTTCTAATTTTAAGCAATAGGAATTATTTCCAGGGAAACAGTATTGACACCATAAGAAGCCTTCTCCGCACAATGAAGCAAAATAAGAACTAGAAGCAATATTAAGACAGAAACCTGCAAGACGTATTCTTAAAAATAGGTGCAGCACAGGGCCTGGTTACTTACCTGGACTTGCAACTCTGACCTTTTTAGGAATTTAGCAGCCTGAAATAAAATTAACTTTAAGATTTTGTTGTTTCAGAAGCATGCTGGTTGCTGCCTCAGCAGAGGCACTGAGCAGTAAATTGCTTTTGATGCATTACAGACAGATTTTTCTGGTTAGTTGTCATTAACAGTGATGGCTTTGACGTTGGTCTAGTCTACAGAATTAATCAGAAGACACCCAACAGCTGCTACATGGTAATTGTTTCAGTCTGACCTGGTCCTCTTCTGGAGGGACACCCATTAATTACGAGTTTATCCAGCAGCAAGATTCTGAATCCCTCATGCTGTTCCATCGTGACAGATGTTGTCTTGTTCTTTGGGCCTTGACTATCAAAGATTTAAGCACCTGGCCTGGTGAGCTCTTATTTTGGCTATAGAACACTCCCTTCTAGCTGCTGTAAGACCCTGGAATAAATATCTCGTATTCCTCAAAAGCAGTTCCCTTCTTTGGGTTGTTGTGTGTGCATTTGAGCTACAGCTGGTTGTAATCATGCTCAACTTCTATTTTAACACTAGGAAATGTGTCAGCAAGACAAGGAACACAGCTCTGGTAGATTCTTGATTAGTGTATTTTTAGCAACTGTGAGAATTAAGTGAAACTCATCTTTGAGAAATAGAATTTTTGAGCTATACCTGAGATTTCCTCGTGCTTTTTTGTCCAGAAGTTCTAGGATGTGTTAGAAAACATTGTCTCAATCAACAAATCTCCCCAAACTGCTTCCTGCCTCACTCTTTCTTCCCCATGTTTCAGGTTGATGCTATTGTTCTTCCATAAATTACAGCTTCTGCATAGAATTAGTTTTTCCAGAACTGATCTGGAATTTCTTCTGGGATGGCTTCTCGGGTATAGGCATTCATTTCAGCATTTGGTATTTCCTAGTTCCATATATCTAATATAATATAATAATAGTGACTTTGTCAAAGTTGCCGGTGTTTTTTCTGTAGTATTTATAGACTAAAAGCTAAGGTACAAAATGGAAGATGGGATACAGCAAAGTAAATCATACTTTGAAGCAGTCCTCAGACTCAAAGATGGTCTCAGAACTCTTTCCAGGAAGAATTACGTAGTTGCACCAAAAAAACCCCAGATTATTAATACATAAGATAACCCAACTGACTGAGCAGCAGTGAAACTTGCTGGTATTTTTTCAGTAATTTATGTTATAAAGGACATATATTTTAAATCACATTAGCATTCAAAATAATTTGGTTTAGCAGTGGAACTTGGAATGCAGTTGGGTTTTGAAGGTGTCACAATGGAGTGAAATATAATAAAAGGTGATCCCCTTATTCAAATGACCTACTTTAATAACCTGAATTCTGTATACAGTACAGCATCAATACTAAATATGCTGTTTTGGTCAAATAGGAGAAAAAGATGGATTGTTAGAGGAAAACTGCCCTGTCCTATAGTTTGCAAAATGGAACAAAACATCCTGTTATATTTTCTGAGTTAATCAAAGCTTGAGAAGTATATCTGTATCTGCTGAAGTAATTAATTCCAAGTGCTGGTGAAAAGAATTTAGATAAAATCTGGAGCTATATGCTTCTTGTGTGATTTATAGTTTGAGCTATATTTTTAAATAGACATAAAAGTCTTCTGTTGCAGTTAAAAGGCATTTTAATTGTTGCATTAAAAGGCAACAGCATCATTACCTTCATCTTTCTTTCAGTGCTGGTATCTGATTAAAATTATATAAACTGAATGGGAAGCCTTATATTCAGTTTGCATTTCTCTGGAAGATGCTGATACTGTCATATTGAGATCTTTTCAACTTGTAGTGGTGATGGATTAAGGGGTCAGGTCCACTTTTCTGTCTGAGGCTGTTGCCTCTGGAACAGTAGGGACTGTATGGCATGTATTGTCACTCAGGAGTAGTCACAGACTGGCATATTAAACTGTCTGTCAAGGATGGATGTGATCTGTTGTCTCTGGAAGTGCTGCTTACAGTTTCGGGAAAAGGTAGTGATTTGGCAGGAGAAAGTCTAACCTGTCTTCACCAAAGTGTTACAGGGAGCAAGAGATCAGCCAGTGTTCAGCAATGCTTATTACTCTGCCTTTAAGTGTAGAGGGCAGAGTGGGCACAGTTTCCAAGCGACAACTCTAGCAAGATTTGAAAAAGGATATTTGAGTGACTACAACCTTACATTGAAATTCAAATCCTTAAATGCATGATAGAGCAATAGCTTCACAAAACTGCAGGGGGAAGCAGATGACTACTAATGGATGCTTTAGAAACAGAATTGGTATTTGAAGCTGAAAAATATATTCCTTCTCTGTTTAAATTCCTCACTTCCACGCACCCTTTGAACTCCAGTAATTTTAAATTGACTTCTACTTGGTGACCTTACAAAAGGGTATATGAGATGCAGATGTGCATTGTCACGCTGTATAAATAGCCTTACAGAGAAGAGAGAGTACACATTTGCTGCCCTTGACAAAACTGGGGCCAAGAACCAAAGCCAAGCAAAGTTAAATCAATTGATCAAATAAAATGCATAGGAACAGGCAGAGGAAGCATAGTTTGAGGCGTTACAACCCGAGGGTGTTCGTCCTTCTGCTCTCACCAGCTATATTTAAGGATTTTACTTCCAGCTTATTATATTGGTTACATTTTAAACAGAGAAAATGTGTAGATTTTCTTCTTTAATAGTATAATAATGCTTTAGTACTTTTATTTTTAACGCAGAGGGGTTTTTTGAGGTCCAGGGACTGTATTTGATGACCTTTCTTTTGAATTGTTAATTGTCAGAAGGTCAAGCTGTCTTTTCTTATTACTTCAGATCAGGCCTTAATCTTCAGTACCTCTTGCTTGCCAGGCAGGTTTATGTTAAAAATCCTGAATTCTTCATAATATGGATGACTGTAATTCAATATCCAAATCTGTAAACATTTCTAAATGGATTCTTTAAGAATCTTATTACCAGTTAAATGTAGTTATTTCTTCTAGACTTAAAAATATTTTTTTTTTTTTTTACTTTTTACATCAAAAACTAATGCCTCTCTGCCACTTGGAATTGTCATCTTTGTGTTAATAAAATTGGCAAAACCCAATCCTTAATATTTGGCTGTCTACGAAGAGCAGAAAATCATAATGGAGTATAAATTAGGGAAGCTGTGCCTGACCCCGATGTTGTGTATGAGCAGCCTCAGGGAATGTAGTGGGTCAAGATGTCTTTTCCTTAGGCAGAACATTCTAGGAGTTCAGTCTGACCTACTTCCCTCCTGAGGAAAGGGTAGCCTGCCCTGCAGCTACTGAAATCTTTTCCTGAAAAATGAAAGGGTGGGGACACTGAAATGACAGTGTGCAGAATTTGTCCCAAGGACAAGTCACTTGCAATTTTTTCACTCTGGGCTGATATGATCACAGTAAACTGATGACCAGTCAGTTTGCAATTGTCCATCCAAGCTGGAAATTTAGCATACTGCATGAGGAGGTTAAGTCTTCTAACAGTGGTTTAGGTTTTGGGTTGGTTTTGTTTGTTTGTATGTTTTGTGGTTTTTGGGGTTGGCTTTTTCACCCTGAATTTGAATAGAAGACAGCATCCATTGGAGTGGTCCTTTCAGGTTAAATGTAAATTCGTCCAAAATAGGTGATTTTCGCTGCTTTTGTGTTAGGATTTTCTATTAAAGAAATGTATATATGGAGGAATAGATGATGCATGTCTTTCACAAATACACAGTATGCTTTAGAGGACAGTACATTTATGGTGTGACATGGCAGTATGTGTGCTTTTACATTTTGTGGAAAAGGCAGAGGAATTTGCTTTTATGGATAGTCTGCTACTATGTATTGCTTAGGGATCATGCTTCAAATGCAAATCCAGAATGATGCATGAGACTCTATAGACTTTATATATATAAACTTTAGCTATAGGCTTTACCTTTGTGAAAAATATGGTGAAAACTTGTACAACTTGGATCTTAAGGGACAGCCTGAAACCCATCATATAGAGATATCTTGAAAACATTGGTCAGGCTACAACAGAAATACTGGTTTTGAAGCAGGACTGCATTGCTTGCATTGCTGCTTTCCTGAGTAAGCTGCAAATCCATATACGGTGTTCTTAACAATGCTGCTGGCTTCTGAAACATGCTTAGACAACACCTTTTCTGGTCAAATAGTCAGAAGTGACCACAAAACTGTCACTGACATTAGAGTACCTCTAACAGTTATGTGACTAATAGCCTCTGTCCTTCAAGTTTGATTTGCAGGCAAGAGGATATGCCAAGGAACAGGCTCTCGGAGGAGGAGTTGTATGAATCATCAGCTTCCCAGTGTGATAGTTGTTAAACTCTTCCGTTGCTCAGAACTTTCATCTGCCCATGTTTCCCCAGGGAATATGGCCATACAGCCACCTTGGTCTTTCTCTGTGCTGTTGGAGGTCACAATCCTCTTGGCTACCTGAGAAGGAATCCCACAATGGAAGAATTTTCTTTTTACTCTTTTTTAGGATAAAGCTTATTCTCCTGAAGCCGTCTTGCTGCAAATCACCTTTTATGTTAGCATTTAATACTTACCTGGGGTAAACATGTAATATTTTGTAATAATTTTAATAGAATGGAACAACATAATGATAGTATAGGTAAAGCTTTTCATCCAGTTTTCCTTGCTTTTAGGGTTTCTGCATCAGGAGTACTGCGACCATGCTATAGTTGTCATTTTATACAAGAAAAGCTCTTTCGTTACTGTAGAGTTATAACTCTGCCTTACGCAACAGTGAATCAGTTAATGGCACTTAAAGGTCGGTTCTAAATAGGTCATGAGCAATGAAGTCAGTAGGGCTGGTGTTTCAAACATTTCTTTTCTTGAATGAGGCTTGTCTATGTAGATCTTTCATGTTTTCCAGTAGGATCATCCTCTCCAAACCTGTTCTGTACTGAAATCTGGCTGCTTTGTTCACTGGTATGAAAATCATACCAGTTCTGTTGTGCTTTCATTATATGCATTCAAGATGTTAAAAATTTCTTTCTGTGGAGAGCTGACTGTGTGTTGGAGTGGCCTTACTGGAGCTGTTCTGTCTGGCACTTGGGAAGTTTGGGAACAGCTTTCAAATGTAGTTAAGCACTCCCTGCACTGAACAGCAGAATCCCGCATATATGAATTCGTGCTTGTGCCCTAAGTGCCTAAATTTGTTTGTATGCTCATATTTGGAAAGCACGAACTGGCTTGTGTACATTGGTGCGAGTGACATTGTGGAAGAACTGCTGTAGGTTTCTCAATCCACGCTGGAAGCAAGCCAGTTTCTAAATAGTATGTTTTGTCTGACCTATGTTTTCTTCAGTTTTGTTTTTTAAATATGAGGAGTAATGAGTATTAGAAAGCGTTTACTAGGCAGTAGGAAAAAAAAATTATTGATCTAGGCATATATCGAAAGGGTCAGATGATACTTTGCTGTGTAATTTTGTGTGTCACAACTGAACGCCATTCTGCTGAGCCTTGTTTTCGGAGCATTGTGATCTGTTATTACTAAGATGGTGACGATGGTCAGGTGAATTAATTTCTAAACCTAATAAAAGCAAGAGGAGAGAACCTCTGATTTTGTATTGTTTGTCAGCTACTTGGCATCGCTGTGAGATGGTGCAGCACTCTACAAAGAGTACTATATTTAGCTGTTTCCAAGGAGATGTTCTGTGCGATATTGATAATTGCATTAATCCTTGATTTACACAATCTGCAGGAAGGGAAACTGCTCCTTTTCCTAGTGTTGGCTTTTTAATTGCTCAATGATCTGTAATTTATAGACACCTTGATGCAAGTCCTTTGTGTATGCATGTGTGTTGAGGGCAAAACCAGTGGTAAAATGATCATTTTTCTACCATAGAAATGATTCGTGAACATGAGCATCGCTTTTAGATGTTACTGTCTGGCTTATACTGCTTTGTTTTCACTTGTGTGAGGTATGTGTGCATGTGAAAGGCTTCCATTGTAAATAGATTGAAGAGATGGCTTGGTGACATCCTGTGTTTTCTGTGTTAAAGGCTAAGAGCATTCGTGTCAACTTCACTACTGCCAAGAGTACTGTTAAGATATTCATGGCTGAAAACACAGCTCTTCTCAGCATGTGCAATTTTCAGTGTATAACAGAACAATCTTCCTGTCTCTAGGTCTGATGTTTAGTCACTCACTGCATAAGAAATTTTTCAGCACAGTATCATCCATGGACCTGTTTCTAATGCAGTCAGCTCAACATGCTTTGTGCATGTAACTATGAATTTCAAGGAAACCTTTAAGACTTCGTGTAAAATATATTCTACATAGTTGACCTGCACTGACTGAATTAAATTGAGTTGGAAAAGAAGGAGCAAACAGCCAGCTAAAAAAAGCTAATGTATTAGTTTAAACCATGTTATTCACTATGAATGCTCTTTCTGCATTTTGTTGTCCATGAATTGGAGCTTTTTAATTGCCTTGTTGTTTTACTGCAGTGTTTCATGGATATATAAAGTATATCATGTCACAGTGACTACAAGCAAGTGATCTTGGTGCTACTTAAAATTCTTCAGGTTCTATTTTACTCTGATTTCCATTCATACTTTATTTGGAACTGCAGCTGACCTACTTGTTCATTTCAATTAAATACTTTGAGACATTGTCTTTTCTTTTGTAGAAAAGAAGAAAGGAGAGCACAATGCTGAAGGAGAAAGGAAATGAGCAGTTCAAGAAAGGAGGTGGGTTGAAAATCTTTTAACACCATGTGGATGTTAGAGAATCTTAATTAATACTTAGGTGATGTAGAAAACTCATAGGAAGATTTCACACCTATCATTATTCAGATTTATCATCTATATCATTTTTCATCCAGCTCTAGAGAACAGAAGGAGATAGGAGACCTCCTTAAGAGTTAAGTTGAAATCATGAAGACTTGGATTACTAAAGCAGGGTTCTCATGAAAGCTAAGTGTTTAAATCTAAGAACATGACACAGAATTAACTGGTTTCCAGTGCCAGGATTTCTTTTGCTAATCAAAAAAGGCTTCTACTAGGCTCTGAGTTTTGCTGATGTGTGTGCACAGAATTGATGCAGGACTCAGTGGTTCAGTAGCTCTCACGTCTTTGTACATGTTTCTTTTTCTCCGCTGGCTCTATCTGTTACACGTTTTATTTGTGTGTGTGTGCATGTATAAATACAGACATCTATATACACATATGTACATCTATATGTACTTCATATACATATACAAATGTGTATGTAGAGATGTACACACATGTATACATGTAACACATATATTAAAAAAATCTAGAGGTATGCACTTTTCTAGTTTATGCCAGAACTGGTCGTGTTCTGAGCATAACAGAAGGGTTGACCTCAGTAATAAATAACTGTACCAATGCTTTTAATTAAAAAGGGGGAAGTGGTTTTGACACCTGCCTTTCATTTAATGTTCTGGTGGGTAGAGATTTCACAAAGAAACCAGGAACTGCAGATTCATACTTTCTTCAATCAGCAGGGACACAACCAAGTAACTTTGCCTTTCTAGAAGTATATCTTGATAACAAGACAGTGGCCTTTTTATTGGAGGTCTCTTACTGTGTGCTAAAAAAGCAAGGTTCCTGGGAAATGATTTACCAGTTGAGGCAAACATCAGAGCAGGCAGAAGGGAACTGCTTGGACCATGAAAGCAGCAAACCTGTAGTTTTGGCTGAATCATCCTGTGAAGTCTTATCCTTCACATTGTAGTCTCTTCTTGACAAATTCTTTGGCAGATCTTTTCAGTGTGCCTGTGCCTGCCAGAGCGCTTACTAATGAGAAATACACAACCTTTTAAGCACCTGGATGGTCACCAGCTAATGTGCACAGCAAGAATTGCTCTGTTTTGAGGCCAATGAACTTGTCAGCTGGCAGGGCATTGTTCAGTCCATATAGGGCCTTTTCACTCTTGACTCTGTCTTTGTTGGAAAATGTATAACTTGATAATCCCATGTGGTTTACCACTGGTCCTTGCTTTAAACCAGACTTGATGATGGATGACCTTCAGGTGATAATGGGTTTGTGGTGACTGACCTTGAAGTCAGTCATTGAAGATGATGTGACAAATGAAATATCCCTGTAGCTGCTTTGAACAGATATCAGTGCAATGATGTTTTTCAGCACGATTCCTTTCAGATCAAAGATATGCTTAATCTAAAGTGATTCCACCTCTAAGGCTGGTACTCAAATAGAATGCAACAATTTCAAGGATAAGAATTATATGCACATCATGCTGCACTTGTTACATTAAGCTCAGTACTATAGTTCTGCTTTTACAAAGGTGTAGATTTTAAAATAATGAATTGTCATTGATGTATGTACTACTTAGTAATGTAGTTTGTCTGAGAGCAGCTAGTGATTCTGCTACAATACTGCATCATATACTGAGAAGTGTTTCCAAAAAAATCTTAGCCATGTGGTTCACTGACTGTACTGGAATTTGAAATAAATGGTCTGTTTTAGTCTTTTCTGCTATTGCATCTGCAGACTTTGGAGAGGCAGAAGACTCGTACACGAAGGCTCTGCAGATTTGTCCAGCCTGCTTCCAAAAAGATAGGGCTGTTTTATTTTCAAACAGAGCTGCTGCAAAAATGAAACAGGTGAATACTTTTTTTATTTTATGAAACACCATGTATTGATTATCTGACAAATGCAGTAATGCAGTCATTAGGGGTGTATGAAGGAAGGCAAAGAATAAAGCTGTTTGCTCAGTCTGTCATGCTCCCAGTAGAAATGCTCTTGGTTTTACTGAGGATGAATACAAACCTGTTCCAATTGCCACTGGAACAGCTGTTCAAAGTTGCTCTGGTGCATTATGTTTAAAACACTAATTTTGCTTTCATTTGCTCTGTTTTAATGAAATTCAAAGTTCATGTCTACAAGCATGTTCAGTGTGTGCAGACCGTGTATTAAATTGTTTAGAATTATAGCTAGTTAGTGGCTTGTGGCTTTTTTTCCTAAAAGCCTGGATTGTCATATACTTGTCATTATTTAATTTGCTCAAATGCTTTGATGCATAAGCAGCACTTCCTAACTTTATTAATTGGCTTTATTAATTCAGTTAGTCTGCTTCCTACACAGTTCCTTTATAACAGGTCAGACCTATGTAGTAGCGCGTGGTCTGGATAGAATGGTTATGGCTTTCTTGCTGTGTTTTTTATTCTGTGACTAGGGACAAAGAAAAAAATGGAATTAACTCTAAACTGAGAAACCTCCCCATAATCCAGATGTTAACTATTCATATCACTGGGAAAATAATCCAATAGTCCCCAAAGGAACCCAAGGTGACAGAAGAACTGTGCATGTACTAGTGTATCTCGCCAGTATTGGTCAGTGAAACTTGACAGACTGATACATTACTCTGAAAAGGGATTCATGTTATTAATATTATGAATAGCTTCTCCATTAAGTTTGTTCTTCCATATCTGCTGCACCCATTCGCTTTGCACTATAGTAGAAGCTTGTGAGGCAGATTTTGTTTTATGGAGAAGATAGTTCCTTGGGTGTAGAAAGATTACAGCTACTTAGATCAACGGTATAAGCACAGAATAGCCTGATGTTTTATTTATATTTTTTAAGCCCTTTTAGTTTGGATGAAAATAAGATCTCCGTCTCTGCTCTTTTGCTTTCTTGCTTGTTTCATTACAAGCAGATTGCCTGGCTCTCATCTTCTAACTACGGTTGCCTGGGTGCACTAAAATCTTGTCCCTACCACTTCTGGATGTTTCACGCATTGTCCCTGTTAGCAAAAGCTGTATTAGTGCTAAAGGCAGTGTCTGCTTTCCAAATGTCTTAGCTCGTACAGACAATAATTTATCTGTGATTCTTGGGAAATGCCTATTCCAGCCCCTTAATTAATTGACAAAGGTAGAAAAGCTGTAGCTCAGCTAAGCCAAGGCCTGCAGATGTGACTCAGCCTTTTGACTGGAGCCTGCTGCCGGCTGTGCAGTGCAGGCAGATTAGTGGGGCAGCCCTGCAATTTGAACACTGGCAGCCTTCACAGAGAGGAAGCTAATCACTGGTAAAGAGCTTTGCATCAGAAGCAACAGTATGAAAAGCCTTGATTACATGAACATCCCAATTCCTTGGAATGCCAAACTTTTTTGCTTGCAATTGTACATAATCTGTTTTGCAATAATTTCCAAATAGGGCTTTAATATAGCAAAACTATTTTGTGTTCTAGGACAAGACAGAAGCTGCCCTAAGTGACTGCAGCAAAGGTATGACTTTTTTCCTATGTGCTGCTTTTGTGCCAGATCTTTCATGCATAAATTATGCCATTTAGCGCCTTACTGCAGCGCTGTAAATTCGGGCATACAGGTCTTTAAAGAATTTAAAGAAAAGCTGTGATGGGAGACACCCGAATCTAGACTTACTTATAGTATTTATTTTGTAAAATGTCTATCTTTTCCTGTCTGAAATAATTTACTTTCTATTCTCTTGTGCCAGTAAGGCTGCTGTTTATACTTCTTCATAGGAAAGTCTTTTTATTAAGGAGGCTGTTTCCTTATACCTACTATTTTAAACCTGCATCCACCTGCCATTCCCCCTCCATATCTTTGTTTAATCCCAGATTCCAAAGAACCATGAGGCCTTACAGAATTGAAAGTATCATCAAGTCCCTTTTATGCATGGCTTTTGCTTTATCACAAGGGCTTATGCTCTCCTGTTCTTGTTCTGCATAGTTTTCTCCCTGCAACTTGTGGCGAAATCATTTCAGCTGTGCATTGTTTTATTGCTGCCACCCACTCATCCGTGCTCAAGTATTTGCTAAACTCCCTATGACAGCTGGGGAAAATATTCCAAATCCCCAATCAGAAAACTGATCCAATGGCTGCTTGCCAGCGCTGCTTGTACAGTAAACAGGAGTTTGTACATGCTCAAAGTATTGTTGAAGGTAACAGATTCTAGCTGGCCTCTGCATTTTGGGGGTTTCCTTGTTTTGGTGGTGGTGCATTTTGAAAAACACTTCTGATTCTGTAGTGGCTGAAAGGCACTCGCTCTGCTTTGCAGCAGTGAGACTTGACCTACCAGCGCCTGACATTCCCCAGGGACTTTGCTTACAAACTGCAATGCAACACTTGGAGCACAGCAGAGCAATTCACACTAACCTGCAACTTGCTGACTGTAGCATTGTCTTTGTCCTTCCAGAAGGACTGAGCTAGAGTATTTAGCTAAATAATCCTAGATTTAATTGTCCCGAGAACAGTTAGTAATTATCAGATGGACAGTCTCTTATATTCCCTCTTTCTGTGATGAAAAATGGGTTAAGAAATTTTTGAGAAATTACTTTTTGCAGATTACTGTTAAATTTAGCATTCAGTCCCAACTCTATCTGTAAACAGAGCTGCCAAGGGAATAAGGAGAGGAAAAGCTTAAATTCAGACAGTATGCCCCTCTGCTAACTTGAAGAGCTAATATAACTGTGGATTCCCAACCCAATTTTGACTGCTTGATATTAAATTCAGAAGAACACCAGAAGTTCTGCTGGAGTTTGTCTCCACTTGAACTGAGAGAAGCAAAGAAATACTTACTTTCGCTGCTCATCATAGGTATATTTAACTCTAGTTGTAATCTAATAATATACACTTATTAAATATACAAAAGCTGAAAAATATCTTACAGGTCCTTAAAATTTCTGAAGTATCAACAAAAATATAGTATTGCAAAATTAAATGTTTGTGCATTATAAATCACTTCTATCTGTGATGGATTGTAGACTTTAAATGAAACATGATCATTTGCATTAGACTTTCACAGGCAGATGTATGCCTTTCTGAAATACTACTTAGCTTTTAAACCGACTGTTCTTGATTCTAAGCTACATTATAAAGATGACTATTAAGAATGTAATACACACTTAAGAATTCATTTGAAGGGTGTAGAAATGTTTCAAATAAAATACTATGCTTTGTTTTTGTTTTCTAGCAGTGGAATTGGATCCTAACTATATTAGAGCTTTGCTGAGGAGAGCAGAACTATATGAAAAAACAGAAAAACTAGATGAAGCTCTGGAAGATTATAAGGCAGTCCTAGAAAAAGACCCATCAGTTCATCAAGCCAGAGAAGCATGCATGGTAAGCCTTTTTAGTATACTTTGGCTTCACTTTAAGCCAAGGTCTTGTCTTCTTTTCCTGTGCACACACACACCATTCTAGTTTTCTGACTGAGGCTGTTAATTGTATTTTTGCATGTTCTAGAAAAGGTTGCCCAAACCACTCATGCATTTTAGTAGCCATCACTTCAATACGGATCTGCAGTTTGGAGATCAGATACAGTTCTTGCTGGCTGTTTAATTGTTTGGAGTCTTGTTTTCAATAGAATTATTTCCCTGATTGGTAAATTTGCAGTTGAATACCTTTATGTCATAATTATAAAATAATTACTATTTTTTTATTACTTGATTATGTAATTTTGTCAATGAAGAGGATTCCATCAGCCTGTATCTATGTTCGTATCTACTTTAAAGTGTTGATATTTTTGTTTCTTCATTTAGCTGTTTTCTGTTCTTGTTCTTTGCTATGTCTTGTGTGTGTATTGGCCACTTAGAGTTATTTTACTAATAGTGACTGAAGTCTACTGTTAGTCTTCAAAAACTTAGCCTTTCACTTGAAGAACAAGGCCCTTTATGGTTGCTAACAGCAGTCTCTCCTGAATTCAGTTACTTTACTCATTCTTCAAAAAAGAATTAAAAAGATCTGCAGCTCAGTACTGTGTTCCAGTGTCCATTTTCATCACTTTCAATCAAATTACAAATACTTCAGGATTAAGCATTTATTGCAGAATCTTTGCCATATCTCTGTAAGCGTAAGGAAATGCTTTAAAAGCTTTCTTTGCCTTTTGAATGTGTCAGCTTGGATGAAAAAAAGGTAACCCCCATGCACTTCCTGAAACCCCAATCTAACGTGTAGATAATCCCTAGTCAGTGGGAATTTAAAGGCACTGCCACAGCCTGCTGATCTGAGGTTTCAAGTAACTCTTTGTGGAACCAGTAGGAAGTGATTTTTATAGCAATACTTAGGATGTTAATGCTCAGTGTGGAAAATAGATGTGGATTTGACAAGTTCAGAGGGTCTTTTCACAAGGGTAGCAAGAAAGGAAATTTATTTTGTGCAGAAGGCTCCTATGACAGGCTGCTTGCTGTTCTGATTTTTGAAAAGAGGTTATGAAGGCTCTATTGAAAGCACAAATGTCCTAGAGATGTAGGTAGACAGCCTGTGGTTTTGAAGGAACACTAATGCTAATGACAGGTAGCCACTATAAGAAGTCCAGTGGTGGTCACTTTTTATCAAAATGGGAGCTTCAGGTCATGGTAGGTGAATGGTTTGCTAGCACCAGGGGGCCTGGAAAGAGCTGACCATCTTCTGCAGGGAAAACAACATCCAATCTATTCTTCACTTACGTTTTATGGTAAATGGATGCTATTTTGAAATGTAATACTTATTTGGACACCCAAATCCTTATGCAGTGCCTGACTTTATATCCAGTTAAATTTTCAAAGGGTGTCATTGTTTTAGTTCAGCTTCACATCAGTGAAATAATTTGCTTCACCTGCCAACTTACCTTTAAAACCACTTTGAATATGTTGATGCAGAAGTATTTTTAAAACACTTAGGTTTGCTTTAATTCTTCATTTGGGAAAATAAATCATTAGTAGTGATTCCTCCCTCCCCTTTCCTTTCCCCATACTATGGTGTTGGAAGTGACAGATTAGAAACTGCTTTTATAGTGTATTAGGCAAGAAGCCTTGCCTGAAATTACTTCCTTTGGGACTGGATCAGTTGCCCTGATGGCAGAAAAATATTCCACTTAACTGTGTAACTCCTATTTATGGTAAGGGTTTCACAGAACAGCTAAACTGATGTACTAACTAACTGCTGCTTATGAAGCTGTCCAGTTGCTTTCCTTGTGCTAACACTGCTTCTAGCTCATGTCTGGCCCTAGGGGATGGCTGGCTCTATACATGAGTCTGTCAGAAAACTAACTGCTAAAGAGAAAAATAGCAACAAGCAAGCAAAATAACCCAACAACCAAAAAGCCCCAAAGCAAATACTTACATAGTTGGCTTTTTGCAGTCAGATAAGTCCTGCTGCAAATACTAGTGAGAAGGAAAGATGTGGTCAAGGCAGTACAGGAATTGGGGCCATCCCTTTTGGCAGCACCCATTGACAAGGTCGGTTTACTGTACTGTGAAACAATCCCTGATGTTCGTTGCATGCAGCTAGTTGAGAGCAGGAGAGCACTTTATCACCTAGCTCTTGGCAGAGGCTCATTAAATGACAAGCTTGTCAAATATCATTACTGCATGGGTAGTGACTGTGATGGGTCCATCACCGTCTAGAAAAGAGTATTTGTGTTCGCCTTTTTTTTTTATAGTCTCCTAGCTGAGACTATAGTTTATTTGGTCCAGGAATTCAGCCAATGAGTCTGCTGAATTTTCTAAAGGAAAGGATGGGGTTTACTTTCTGTAGCTTGTAGTCATTTTAGCATTAGATCAGCTCCAGAGTGAGACCTAGAGTAATCTAGCCAGTTACTTGGTAGAATAGTACTGGCATATAAGGAATATAGTAGCTCATCATACAAAGAACAGCTGTGAACATCATACAAATTCTTATGAACCACCAGTCAGACTCCACAGATTAAGACTTGACAGTGGTGTTCCTCTTCCTAGCCATCTTTCAGGAATGTTTTAGAACAATCTGTAATATATTCTTAATTTTTATAGCTGGGAGGTACAGAGGTTGACTGTTACGTCTACCTTCTGCTTCTTGACCTCATTTTACTGGGCTTTAGGTTCACATGTGGTGCAGAATACTTTGTACAAAATGCCCTCGATTTACACTGCAGTGGGATTCTGCCCCTCGGTTGATCCTGTTCTTTGTCAAGTTGCAGGGTAGAAGCAATCTTCTGAGACTGAAACTTAAAATGCCCCTCTTAAAAAATTGTTAAGGAAATACTGACAGCTAGTTCTACACTTGTTAGAATATTCATAGTAAATCTCTAAATTTCATAATACAAAAAAACAATTCCAGCTCTAGTGTTGACTCCCATATGTGGGTAACATATCTAATGTGTAGGAGACTAAGGAGCTTTGCTTTATTATAAGGTAAAGTGCATTGCTCTCTGCAGCGTTTCTCTGTAGCGTTTTTTTCCCCTCACTGGTAGTGGAAATGGTGCACCAAGAGAATCTGCAAATTAGCTTCTTTCACTGTTAGAGCAAATCTTTCTCCTTCCTGTAGAGAATATATAGAAAATATTTCACATGCTGCTTTAGGGAATGTCATGATCTTGCTAAATGGCAGTTTAAAAATACTAAATGCAGAGTAGTTCTTTGCTTTCATTCCTGATTTGGTACCTTCTTGAAAATTTCAGTACTGTTTATACTGCACGAGTATGGTACTAGTATTTTGATTTAAATCCTGGTCTCACTTCAGTTACTTTTGACATCTTCCATGCTAAATTAAACAGTTTGAAATTGTAATGTTTTGTGGACAAATAATCGCTACTGATGCTTTCCCAGAAAGTGTTTCATTACACAGGATCAATCTATATAGGGTCAATCTTTAGGTTTTGGTTTTAGAAGGTGGGTAACAGTGTTGTGTGAATTTTAGCTTCAGCACAGTTTTTGAGGGATTGGCAGGCAAGATAAACTTATTTGCCAAAAGAAGCTGCACTTTGAGATAAGGACAGCTATTTATCTGGTGTCTATGATACTTACAGACACCTTCCTGGAGATAACTAACCCTGCAAATACATTTTTGGAGTGAGAAATGCCGAGTCTTTCTAATACAAGTATTGAGACAGACAAAACATGGAGTATATATTTCAGATCAAGGATATGTATCTTCATTTCCTGCCAAAGCCTTATGTCCAAATGTGAGAGGGACATGCTATGTGTGCCAAACTCATGCAAGATACAACAAATTGCACAGCCACAGTGCAAACTGAATTTAGAGCCTGGGGATATTCACACATGTTTTCATGCAGGCAGCTTAGGTCCAGATCTGCACCCAACTTAATAAGCCCCTCTGGGTCAGCAGGATTCAGATGAGGTCTGACTGGGCTAATTAGATCTGGCTCACTGGTGGTGGTGCTGGGTCTGGCTGGTTTCAAGCTTAGCCATCCATGTATAGCTGCATTTTATTCCTTAACACTCGTTTTTCTGTTATTTTTTTCTGGGGTATACCACCTCTCTTCCCCACCACTATAGAAAATTAACTGTATTTGCCTGCGTTCACTAGCGTGTCCTGTATTGAAGAGGAATAGCCAGGCAGCCTTGTCCGTGGGCTTTTTCTTGAGGTGAACAACTCATTTCATTGTGGCAATGGTATCAGAATGATAGATCTGTCCATGGTGACTGGAGCTGTAAATGACAAGACACAAGCTTAGGAGATTAATTCTTTAACGATGTTGAGAAGCCAGTTATCACAAGGGAAGTGTATCTGGAGTGAATTGCCATAGTCTGCAATTGTAATTAGTTTACTGGTAGCACCATTACAATAGATTTGTCATATTTGTGATGACCTCCACAAGAAGAGACTGCATAGTTATGCATATAACTGCATGCTGAGCTGCCAGAATTACACAGTAATAAGCATAGTATAAAAGCTTGAAGTAGTACTGCTGAAAAATATGAGAAAGGATGCGTAAAAAGTGACTGTCATTTGTAATATATTTTGGTTTAATTGTATTTAATGGATGTATAGAAAATGCAAAATTTAATTATGCAATTGTAAATTTAGTTATGTGACTATAAAGTTCTAATTAAAGACGATCGTTACAATCATATAGCAGAGCACTAGTTCTGTGTAAGGCTGGAAGATGAGTCACAGCTGTTCTAGGCATAAATGGGAAGGAACTGTTAGGAACCAAACTGTTAGGAATGCGTAGACTATGCAGTTATGTAATGGTCATTGAAAACATGTGCTAAGTTTGCTTGTGATGGTACAACAGATTTTAACACTGGTGCCAGTTTTGAGAAGGGGAAAAAGCACGTTAATGAGCTGTTACTTGGACTAGTACCTTGCTCAGGACAAGGTGTTGGAGTTACCCCTCCCCATGATGAACTGCCAGATCAAGGCTCTCATTTATAATACCCTCTCCTCCTTAGAGCTATGCTATGTATTGCATAAAATCTACTCATTGAACTATGTCCTGAAGTTTGCAGCAAGTTACTTCAGTGATCTTCTGATGAAGTATTTGTATTTGGAAAACCTTCATGTCTTCACAGTACAGATTTCCCTCAGGTGTTATGCCACTGGGAATGGACTTTATGGATGTTTTCCTCAAATGCTGTGCCCACGTAGTCTCTTTACCAAATATAATGCATGCAGCTGAGGATGCTAAAATATACTTTAATTGTAAGTCTTTTGAATTCCATAAGCTTTTCAGTTAAACTCCCAAGCAAGCAGATCAGATCTGGTTTTCAGCAGTAAAAAATGCATGCCTATTTGAAACCTGCACTTACAAGTTACAACTTAACTGTTTATGTGAACTGATGTCATAGGATGAATTACAGGTTTCCAAAATAAGATGAAAGGGTGGTTTGACATAAGGATTTGTTTTAAGCCACAAACAGTGTAACCTGGGTATGTGCATGAAAATTCCATTAGCTTAACCTACAGAACTGCTGAAAGCATGGGTCTGATTCCAGTTTTTATCTCTGTCCACAGCGATTACCTAGACAAATTGAAGAGCGGAATGAAAAATTAAAGAAAGAAATGCTAGGTAAGTAGTGTGTACACATGATTTGCAGAATAATCTTTATAGTCTACTAGAAAAATACAAATGCACGAGTAGAATGTCTTGTAGAAAATTTAAAGAAGGTAAAGCTTTAAGGAAATACTTGTTCCATGTTAGATGAAACTCCTGATTTCTTCATAGTTCTCTATTGCTTGGTTTCACCTACAGTAAGTTCCAGCCAAATAATTTGCCCGTACAGAAAGGGCTAATAGTTAAAGAAAGAACACTCAGGACCTTCTAAAACAAATCAATATTAACGCATGTTAAAGCAGGGGAAAATGGTTTGAAACAGACCAACTGCTCTGCCCCTTCTCTCTGCAAGTGAAAACATTCCCATGAAAGGGATGAAACAGGGTTTTTCCTAAACTTTTGCGTAAAAGGAGTCAACCAGCTGTGATAACTGAGTGTGTTTGATCTTTTGTCTGAAGAAATAAATTTGGGTCTTCTAATAGCACTTGCAGCCTATAGACCTCCAAGTCTTCATGTTTACTTTGATTTATATAGTATTTTGGTTCTGTTTATTTGGAGGCTGAATTAGACCTACCCGGTGTTACAGACAGGCATCTGGCTTTGCTAGGAGTGCAGTTAGATTTCCTAACTCATTGTCTCTTGACATTTTACAACTCTATACCAAATGATACTGTTGACTGTACTTGTTTGAGGGAAAGATAATTTAATTAATACAACTCATTTGAACCTGCATGCCTTCGTCATCACGTTCTGTGGTGTTTGTGTATATAACATCAGAACTGGACTGATGTATTTCAAAAGGATAACTATTTAAATAAGGTTGCCCAAGTCTGGTTTTCATGTGTAATACAGAGGTTGAAGCACTTCCTTGAATCACAGACTAACAGTTTTGGGGGAAAATATCCTGCCCAAAAGAAGACTGCTTTTGACATTGTCTACTGTGTCCTACTTAACAGGGTTTGTTGATTCTTACGAGTTCAGACACTCTCTAAGCCAATCTGACAACCTGGTGCTTTTAAAACAAGTTTTTATTTTTATAGACTATTTTGATTTGTACTGTTTAGAAAATCCACACAAAAGAGCAAGGACAGAACATGATATAAGATGAACTAAGTGTACCTAACCCATTTCATACATCGCTTGCCATAGTTACCTGTTTCCTCATTCTAGGTGTCACAAGTAGTAGATGAAATGCTATTCGGAGTAGGCTTTGAGGGTTTGGGATGGGAAAGGGGAAGACTGTTTTGCTGTTTTGCAGAGAATCAGGTTAAATGAACTCGGTCTGTCTTGCATACTGTAACACTAATCCTTCAGATACTTTTGAAGACTGTTTCAAGTCCTTATGCTGATAGTTTTCTTGCTGTGCAGGAGTCTGATTTACTCTTGCTTTGTACCTGTTTTGACCTAGTAAAGTTGCACTGAGGCTTTCTAGAGCTTTACATCATCAGATTCTGTTTCCACCATTGTACTGAGAACAAGCCATAAATAAAGAAGGTTAAGTGTGATAGTGCTAAAAATAAATGACAAATGCAGAAAGTGTCCAGAAGGATCATGACTATTTGTAGGATATGGGATGAGTTTCAACAGAAAGTAATCTGAAAACAATTCTTGATCTTTTTTGAACTCTCCCTTTGTACCATTGTTACAGATGTCTAAAGGGCCTCACTAATCACAAGGGACTATACTGAAACAATAAATCCAGCTTTATAAAGTGTCATTACAAACCTCATTCTATACTGCTAATCCTTGCCTAGATTTCAGACTGGATGTAATCTGTTTAAGTGTTAATCAAGTGCCAGTTAGGATTTCAGAACTGAACTGGTCTTTTGGGAACCAGTTCAGGCTGTTTATATTGGGATTCGCTAGAAAGGAATTCCTTCTCAATCGTGTTATATACATGCAAGGAGATACACTGATGTTTAATGGTGTAAAAGACAGCAAAACCAGGCCAAGAGTGGGGTAGACAGTGTATGACCCTGTGTTCATCCACAGCCTTTGTATGTGACAGGTTCAAATAAATTGTCACAAGTATCATTAAAATTATCTGGTGTCAATTGGGTGATATTTTAGTCTTAGCACTGCTTGTGATCTCTAGTGTAACACAAATTGAGAAGCTATTTTTCTATAATACATTCACTTATTAGAACACTTGAAATTAAGTTAGGAATAGGGGCAGCAACCAGACAAACCTTTTGAGTGTTAAAAAGCTCCCTGTATCTTGTCGGTAAGAGAGAGCAGTGATGGGTCTGGCAATGAAGGCCTGGGAAGGAAATACTTCCCAGGGTTTACAAAATGCTGCTGTTTTGTTTGAGGACAAAGAAAAACACAGTTGAAGGGGGATCAGATGGGAGTTCTGTAAGGAAAGTCAAACTTGATCTAGTGTGATAGTTAAGAGATTTCTTTGGATTATTTTTGTTGAACAATATATTTGTTTTAAGCTGTTTCAGCTTTTCTTTTTCAAGAACTTCATTAATGCTATTTACCAACTGCGTACTGTATCAGAATAGACAAATGCTTGTGGTAGTCTGTTAGGAGATTATCTGACTGCTGGTTAAACAGTGCCAGGTATGCAAGGATTCATTCTTGCTTTCTCACAGGCGGCTCAGCTGAGGTGTCTGGGTTGTACCCCAGATTTTTTGGTTCCAGTAGAGCAAGTCAGATGCATCTTAATAGTTCCAGACTGGGCCTGGTCCGGGAGCATTCACACTAAAACTGACCACCAACAAAATCTTTCGAATGAATGTCACAGTTCATGCTTTGACTCCTTTGAAGTTTGGATATTCAACTGAATTCTTATTTTTGTCAATGAATCAGCCAGTAATGTGGCTTTTCTATGTTCTTATTCTTTCAACTGAAACTAAGTCCTGCTATACCCAACTAACAAACACTGTCATGAAAATGAGCTGTGTACAAACAAACTGAAATAAATGGAGTGCATCTTCCTCCTTCCCCAAACGTGTTTCCTGTTTTCCAGTGCTGCAGCTCATTACCACATAGTTTTTCAGAAGCTGAAACCACTTCTTAAGTGGTTGTGTGTAAATAAATCAGGGTACACATTCTTGGCTGGATTTTTCTTCCAGACTACCTAACCATGAATACTTGTTTGCAAGTGGTGGTGCAGTGAGATTGATGTCACTAGAAAAAACATATTTTGTTGCCAGACCAAGTCCATTTCTGTTCTGTTCTGCAGGGGTCTAACTTTTCCAAAGCTGACATTTGTACTTATTATTTTCATGTTTTTCCATTCAGTCTTTGCAGGTTAATGGTGCCACTTGCCACTGAGGTTTGCTCATTGCTGAGTTTCAATGTTAAAGAAAGGTTAACTTACAGCACACTTAAAAAATAGCTTTTAAATCCATGTGGCTCTTTCCGTTTATGCTTTCATAACGTGAGCATCCTCTGCCTTAGTGATTGCCCAGGATGTGAACATACACTGACTATTTTCTGTGTTATTTTATTTCTCTTCTGACTTTAAAGCCAAAGATTTCCAGCTATTGTGCAACAAGCTAGTTTTGTTTAGAGAAACTGTAATAATTGTGATAACTAGAACCAGCTCCTCTGGGGAGAGGATATGAGAAGAGGGGAAGTTTGGAACAGTTTTAGCAAGGTTTAGCAGGCTGGGAGCTCTGACAATAGTTTTCTGCTTGGCTACAAGGAGAAGCAAGTACACTGGAGATAAAAAACTGGGATAGAACATATGGCAATCTGTGTAACCCATCTTATATGCACAAAGTTCATCAGATCTAATTAAAAACTATTGGGACTTTCATCTTAAGTTACAAAGGAGTGCATTTTAGAAAACGGAGAAATGTACTTGGTTATCAGTGAGATTAATGGGAAGGCCTATGGGAGCGTATTGCCTGGGCCTTCGTGCCAGCAAGAGGTATTTCCAGCTACTTGAGATCAGCAAAGATATTTACTAGTCTTAGTGCCTGAAGAATTGCTCTCTTCTTTCTTTCTTTCTTTGGTACTGAAGAGTACATGTTGTATTTGCGATTACACTGCTAAACCCCAATACTATGCACAGGGAGGTCACTTTAAATAGTTCAAACCAGAGCTAATATAATTACTTTTAGTTCAGTCCTCACCATATAGGGAAGGGAAAAGGATTTGCTCTTGCTCTTTTAATTGCTTAAGAAATGTTGTTGGTAATACAGTGAGTTAGGGAAAGATGAGACCTCATCAGGAAATTTGTCTTTTATCCAACAAAAATTCTTAACCGAAATAATACCCAGCTTTTCAAGTTCCAAACACCACATTAACACTAGCAGCTCTACTGGAATTTTTGCCAGAAAGACTGAATGGCAATTACTTTTTGGCTGTTACATCTTCATGTAAATCATGAGAAATATTTCTGTGAATCTGCCTTTTGGAGCAGGATGTTAAATTGCAGTTTAGGTGAGTAATGAATGACAGACTTCAGAGCTGTGAATTGATCTTTACCAGTTAGTTTTCTTCTTAACCTCTGAATGTTGCTCTGCTGAAGGAAATGAACATGTGGAGTTCCAGGTGAAAAGTAGACCCAGGCCCTCTAAAATGTAAAGAACAAGATCTGTGAAAACAGTCTCACAGAGGAGAATGTGACCCTGCTCAGGGACAAGTGCATGCTTGATTGCTGAGAACTCTTTGCAGCTGAGTCACAGCTCCACGTGCCTTCTTCCTTCCTTCAAGCACAGTCTCTGTTTTAAGTGAGCTTCTCTTTGGGGGGAGGGGGAGGTTGGACTTAACTACAGATCTCAATTTAGGGATGAAAGGAGTGGGGGAGGAGGAAATAGTGCTTTCCTACAATGATGGGTTTATGTGTGCCAAGACAGCAGGAGCAGTGCTTTAGGCTTGAGTTCCCGGAAAAGGCAAAGGCTTGCTTCTGCTTCATTAGCAATTTATGAAATGTGACTGCACCAAAAGGCATTGCTGTATGTGGATTTAAGTGAGAGAGCAGGAAGGTGACCTGTGACTGTATTGTTTTAATTATTCAATCCCAGCGAGATGAAGAATGAAGAATTAAATATATCATATGGTCTTCAGCTTCTCCCAGAGAGCTGGCCTAGCAACAAGCAAGAATACCAAGGCAGTTGTTCTGTGTTTATTGGCTCTAGTACGGCCGGAAAAGAGCCATCCTACTGACTCCAATTAGAAAAGACCTTTCACAGTTTCCTGAAACAGGGAAACTTGTCTGCCTGGCTCCTGAGCCAGCTGCAGCACCTGGAGAGCTTGGGAGCTGTTTACAACTGCAATGCTGGAGTATGCCGGGATACTTCCACCAGTAGACAAAGACACTTCTCACCCCAACGGAAAGCTAAGCATGACCAAATGTTTGCCTAGAAGTACAATAGCAACTATTCATCCCAACAGAGAGATGCTATGAACAACTTTATCGTTTTATAACCAGAATGGCTTTAGGATGCAGGATAAAATTATGAACTTAATAGTTAAATTAAACAGGGTGTAACTTTAGGAAGAAAATCACCATCAGTACAAAGCAGCTCACCTAGTATTAGATGACTTTGAGTCATCTCTTCAAAGGCCAATCTTGCGTTAAAACAGTTCCACAAATCTCTGAAAGATACCTGCTTGTGAACCAGCACTTAGATGCAAGATCTTACTTACTATGGCATATTTAGGAGTACTCTAATAATGGTGTTAGTTTTGTTATGCAGGATGGAGTTGTTCCTCATAATAAACTGTTTACGTGTTTACCAGCATAGTCACCTGGTTTCAACCCCAAAGCTGACAGTAACCACATCACAACGGAGGTTTTCTTAATTCATGTTGAGACCTATAAATACTCAACAAACTGCAGAGATTTACACAGCATTTACCTTAAATTAATAGATAAATCAGTAGAGCTGGACTGTGTAGTTGGGCATAATTCAATGGAGTTTTCCTTCTGCTTAACACTTAACGTGTTCTCTCCCCTTTTCATTGTAGGCAAACTGAAGGATCTGGGTAATTTGGTTCTCCGCCCCTTTGGCCTGTCAACAGAAAATTTCCAGATAAAACAGGATTCATCAACTGGTTCATACTCCATCAATTTTGTTCAAAATCCAAACAACAATAGATAACATGAATTCAATCTAGTTCTGCTGGCTTTTAGGCTTCTTGACCGTGTGCTTGCACGTACCAGTAGAAGGATGCAGCAAACATTCTTCATGCTCCCCAAGTGAAGATAAGACTCAAGCATATTCATTTCCCTGACAGTGAAATTATTTACAGTGTGGATGTCAAGCAAGTCGTTTGACTTCTCTTAGTGATAACTGTGCCCACTGTGTGATTTTTCTTTTCTTTCAATTTTCTTTTCTTCCCTTGTGGCATTTGGCTTTCCCAACAGTCAGGTTCATTATTTCGGCTCATTCAATGCTGGCAACAACATTCTAGGAAGCAATTCAGTTGAACCAAAATGCTCACGCACCTGTAGCCAAGAACAAAGCTTTATGGTGTCTTGGGGAATTAATGAATCTAGCAGAAGCCTTTCTCCACGCTCAGCAAGTGGATGTGACTGAGAGCATGCATGGAAGCAAGCCAACCTCTTCTGTGGAATCATTTTTCTTTGTAATAAAGGCTTGGTATGTTTGTGGTTTGTGAAGGTCTTGCCTTATTCGAGTCCTTCCCATGGTGGGATTGTTGTTAAAAGTGCTTAGAGCCACCCACAAATAATATACTTGCAAGACATTAATTTGAAGCATTTGATTTGGTTTTGTCTTATTTACAGCAATATCAGTAAATTAAGCTCAGGTTACCCCGCACATCCCAGTTTGTTCACTTTTTATTAATTTTTCTGAGGGCAACAAGGAAATTTTGTGCCTATATACACATGTTGGTGTGTAATGGTACTATGAAATCCATTAAATGTGCTTGTCTGAGATTTGTTCCTATTACAGATATCCATAGTGGCAAACAAGTAAGTGATGTTGAAGTTGATTGCAAAAGATCTTCAAGGCCTAGTATATTATAAAGACTTTAAAGTATTTATAGATATATATATATATATATGTAGGTGCTGTTGAAGTAGTTAATTCAGACTTTGGAGGAGGGGTGTCTTTTGTAATTGCTACTTACTGGGGTTTGTATCGATGCTGAAATGTTTACATCGGAGGCAGATTTTCCTGTTGTCTCCATGCAGATTTCAATAGATGATTTAATGAAATCATTAGCGGTGGCTGTTGGCTACTGGTTGTCATCTTGAATTTATTTCAGGAGGTCTCAGTGTGTGTCTTTAAGGACTGATGTTGTAGCGCTCCAGTCTTTACAGGAATATGCCTGAAAGGAATAGCCTCTCAAGCTAAGAGTTCTCAGTGCTTTATTTTCCTTCCTGTCTCTGCAGCTGTGGAGGGTTTTTTGACTGTTGTGTAACTCTGTCCTGCTGCATTTTTCATTTGGACTTTGCAGTTACCTGTTTGCAAACTATCTCAAGTCTGCAGTGAGTAAGCATTAAGTCTATGGGAAATAAAATGTCACCGTCAAGGGAAGAGAGAAGCAATTTCACAGCAAGGCCTGTGCAGCCTCTAACATCGTCTGCATAATTAAAGTGTCACTTAAGTAAATAACAGTGAACAGCCTCTAGGATTTCCATGTGCTGAACTGTAACTGTGCCGTGCTTTACTGGAGTAAAGTTTCTGACGTGCAAGGCTGAATTTCCTTTACTAATGAAGTTTGGGCAAGTGGGTAGGGGTTGGATGGGAGGTTTTAAAGGAAGATTTTGCTCCTGAGAGCAGCCAGGGTGCTGCTGGAGATGGGTTTGCCAGCTGCAGATGGGTGTGCCAGCTGCAGATGGGTGTGCCAGGCTCTGGTATCCAGGCAGTGTGGGTACCAGGAAATGTGCTGGGAGAAGAGCATGCTCACACCCAGGAGGCTGTGCAGGTCTGGGTAGGCTCACTAGCTGTAAAACCACTCTGCTCTGTGATCTGAGCCCTCTGGATTTAGGGAAGGTTTATTAGATTGGGCAGAGTGTTGGGACTAGCATAAATGTTAATAATGTTTCCTGAAGTCTGGAATACTACAGAGCAAAGGTGTCCAAGCTGCTTCAGAGGAGCCCTGGGCAGAAGCAGCACTAGGCTGAAGCTGTTAAGTTTGGCTTGTGCCCCAAGTGCTCAGTTATGGCTGAATCATGCTTCCCTACTGCTCCTTGTTCAGTGCAGGGAGGGTAGCGCTGTTGGTTCCTGCTGCGGCAGGCTCCATGTTGCTGCTTGGAAGCAGGAGAATCTGCATGCCCTTGGAGCCAGGCACTGACTCATGGGCTGCAGCAGCAAATGTTCCAATGGAGCTGGAGCATGGGGAAAGGAGCACAGCTCGGCTTTTTCTCATTTACCAACATCAGCACTAGTCCTGCATCACTTGGGGTGAAACAGATGAGGTGTGGGCCCTGGGTTCCACTCAGCTGCAACATATGCACACAGCCTTGAACATACGTATGTAAAACCACTTTGAAGCTTCTTTACATTTTCTATGTATCTTTGTTACAACCAAATAATCACCATCCTTACACAGACAGACACCATGTGTATATATCTATTATGTACCTGTGTATGGCTGTTGTGCAGATACAAGCAATGGGTTTCAGCAACCTGCTGCTTGTCTTCCAGATGAGTTCAGTGACACATTTTCTTCCTTCCATTCCATCCCTGCTTCACATCTTTGAAGGGCTGGAGGGCTGCAAATGTGCCTTCTTGGGTGGGAGCTGGTTCACTTATTCTGGAAAATAAAAGCACAACAGAACTTTCAAGGTGATTACAACACCCCATCAAGTAAGTGTGCAGCTTCCCTGCTGGGTGCCTGATGGGTACCTATAGTTTTAAAATGAAGAACAAGCCATGCTGAAGGATTGCAGCTGATTTGCTTTTCACACTTGTGTTTAATGTAATTGCATGGTGCAAAAGAGGCAGGTTCGTGTCACTGGAAACTGGGCACACTGTTACCAAGGAATCAAATCTGTATGTCAGACCTACTCGAAGTGCTGCTCAGCTAAACCAGGAACCTCTGAAATGCCTTATCTGCCATTACAGCATGTTTTTCTCTAGGTAAAATTCCAATTAATTGTCTGAAAGAAATCCTTTTGCATTGTCCAAATCCTGAACAATTTTATTTGCTTTGCTTTTTAAGGGTTTTTTTTCTTCTGTCTACACCAGTCATCACAGCTGCCGCCAGAAGGGTAACTGGTACTTCCTCCTGGTGTAATTGGCCACGATTCCACAGCAGTGCCAGGGTGTTTGAGTCACTCATGTTGGGCTTATAATAGGAAAAAAATGTGTTATGAAACATAATGTTTTAAATACAAGTTCTCCTACACCACCAAGTTCCTTGCTAATCTGTTCCAATACTTACTCACCCTTATTGTAACAAGCATGTGCCTTTTTTCCACTTTGAGTTGTCTGTCCTCAGCTCCTAGCCTTTGTTCCTTCCTACTCTGCCTGCCAAGTGAAACCCTTTTAGCACCCAGCCTTCTCTCCGTGAGCATGTTTGCACAGAGATGAAGGGGCCCGTTGATCTCCATAAGCTGAAGAGACAGGGCTGCTGCAAGTCTCTCCCTACAAAGAAATTTATCCAGGATTTCTGTAATGTTTGTGTTTCAGACCTTACATTTTTTGACATTTAGGAAGCGACATCAGAACCAACACTGAGATTTGTCTCCCTTCTGCTCTGCACAGAAGCTGTGTCACTCTTACTTCTTTGTACCCTCAAAGACTGTCTTAACCCTTTTGGCAAGAGATGAGCTAAGGTTTAGACCTCCCCTCAGCTTTTCTGAGTAGATGAGTTACAGACTCCCTTTCCTGCAGGTATGGATGATACTTTCCTCCTTGTGTTTATGCAGCTAAATGCAAAATTAAGGCCCACTTTGACTGGCAGGCCTGGCTTACTGAGCAATACAGGTTTTCATGTGTTTGTCCACCATGCTTTTGCTTACCAGCATTTCAGGAATGACTTTAGATTTGCTTCTCAATCACTGATGCAAGTATCAAATAGAACAGGGTCCAGCAGTGATTTGAGCAGAATCTCACAGGAGACATCCCTGTTCAAAGAACAGGCTCAAACTGTTTGAGATCCGTCAGGGAACAATCTTCATCCAGGTGTGGATCGTTTGCTTTATGTTGCAGGCAGTTATCTGCAGATACTGCATACACTATAGAGTGCTATGCCAGGTGATGTGTCTTTACAATTAACTAAGCCTGGTTGAATGACAGTCTATTTTTGATGGAGTTTAATTGCATGTTTGCCTTTAATTCTTTATTAATGGATTTCTGATGCTGTTTTCCGATTCCTACCTCTGTCAGATTAACTGGCCTTTATCTGAGTTAACTTCTTTGCCCTCTGTTGCTCCACTGACCTGCCTGACCCAGCACGCACTGAAGTGGGTGAGCGGGGCGGCTGTTGTCGTGGAATACCTGGGCTTGTTTCCAGTCCTGTTACTGTTCTGCCTGGTTGCTAAAGAGTGGCAAATACATCATCCCACTTGCTTCAAGCTGAAATACCAACCTCTGGTACCTCTGTGGTCTGCAGCAGGCCCCCACCGCATTTGAACACTGCTTTTCTTCCGAACAGATTAAAATTTCTGTTGTATAATCCTTTTCAGTCATTTCTTTTTAAGCTTTGTCAAGATTACAGAAACTATCCCTTTTACTTTCCTATATGCATTGTTTTTTTAACTGCTGCCTTTTTATCAGTGTTGAACCTCCTGGTCTATAGCCAAAGATTACCTCATTTTACAGTTTTAAAAATCTACCTATTTCCTTTCTCTAGCATCTTGTAAATGTCCATTTTTCTTTTTCATGCCTTATTTCTAGACAAGTTTCCCAATTTTTCCTTCTAGTTTTACACTTTTTAAAGCAAGAATAGAAATGGGAAAACTCCATACATTTATACGTGGGTAGATGGGTGTAGATCTGTGGGTAACTCTCTGTAACCACCAGCCTCCAGGACACACACGCTTTTGTCTCTGAACATTGTGATGTGGCTCAAAGGAACACATCCAGGATCTTATATTAGAAAACACTTCTAGAAGTAATGGTAGGAACCTCGGAGTGTGTCTCCAGCAGTTTATCTTTTCATTACAAGGGCACTCGTAAAGTAGCTCAGCTGTTTTCTGATGGGCTTTTTTCCTCAGCTTTATTACAATCATTGATACGTGCTCAGTAGCCAGTTTAATCTATTTAAAATAGCTGCTGCTTCTACTTACTCTGCCCTTCCTGAGCAGGTCATACCCAGTAATTGCCAGGCCAGTCATTTAAGTCATCCCATTACATTACCATATCCTAAAGGTTAGGTTATTTTTTTCCCATTTATAAGACTGTGTAAGCCATCTTATTTTACAGGAATATTAAGAATGAGGAACCAGATCCTCTCTGATAATTCCATATGGATTATTTACAGCACTACATTTCAGATTGTATCCCTTTTGTTACCTTTACCTCTTCACGTGTGATGGGAGTGGGATACCAAGAGAGACGTCTTCACCTCCTCTGCCGCTGCTCCAGCCAGCTCCACCTCCTGAATCGAACCTGGACACAGAGGAAGCTCAGAGTGGGTGCTGGGTTAGCGCAGAACCTAAACTACTAAATCTAAACTACTACAAACCAGCAGGTGAGCTGCCCTGGCAGGCTGGGCTCAGCCTGCTCGAGAGGACCTTCCCTACAGTGGAGCTCTGCACACCATAAAATCCAAGATGTGCAGTACCTCCATCTCCAGCATCTGTCTTCATTCACTCAAGGGATTGGAAGAATTGCTGAGGCTTTACAAACAGCTTTACAGGGTCCCTGTGGTGTCCCATCCTCAGTAATTCAGCCTGTTCTCCTTCCTGCTGTTATCCCAGGCAGCAGACACTTGCTGGGTCTCTAACCCCTCAGCCATGGGGCTGCATTTCTGCACTTGCACCACCATGCTCAGCAGTGGCCGACCCACAGGGCTTCCAGAATTGACACTGCACAAAGCTCTAAGGTTCCCAAGAAAGCAGACAGTCCCTCAGCCCCACAGAAAGCCCTGTCTTCCCATCTCAGCAAAGCACAGCTACTGAGGTGGCTCCACAAACCTTGTCAACATCCTGTTGCTTTCATTTGATGTCCCTTTGCTGCAGTGGGAGGTGGGATGCCTCTACAAGGTCTCTTCCTCCAAACGCTCACTCTGCCACCCCTTGCCACACACCCTGGTGAGCAAACCCCACGCAGGATCGTGACCAAGTCGGCAGCAGAACAAACCCCATTACCATGCAATGGGGGCCCTTTTGCTTTCTTTGCTCTTTCTGACCGTGTGAGTGTCAAGGCCTGCCCTTTGGAGGAGCTGAACACCTCAATCGCAGCAAAGATGTGTGGGATTTAGCATCACTTTAAAGAAAGAGCAAACCAGCAGCTCTCCATTCACATCACAGGATCTGTGTCCCAAAACACCAGCCCCAGTGGCAGGAGGCAACTCTGGAGTGGGACTGGCACGAGCTGTGTCCATGAGTGACCATAGGCACAGCGCAGCCCATCCCCTCCCATCAGCCGCTGGGCAGGGATCTGAGACCTCTCAGCTCATCACATTGGGATATTCAGGACTCGACAAAGCCCCAAGCTTTGAAGCCGAATCCTTCCTTCCTTGATTAGCAGAAAACTTCCTTAAGATCTACCTACACCTCTGATTAGCACCGACATAGCCAGAGAGAAAGGAACTGCTGGCCACCAGTTCCAGGGCTTTAATTAGCTGTGCTATTCCCAAGGGATTACTGCAACAGCCAAGCTCTGTCGCTGGCTCCTGCAGCCAAGAACCAATTATATCAAAGTGCCACCTCTTTTCAGCAGTAGGTAAAGATGTGTAGGGGCACATTTAATGTGCAGCATTAATGCGTTGCTCATTCACAAGCTTTCCTGCCTGGAAGGATCCCAGCATTTCCTTGTTCAGCAACTTCATTTCTTTCAAATCTGTGCAGCCTCCTGCTCGACAGGATGTAATTGCTGGGGAGTATCTTTCATCAGCAGAGGCTCTGGTCAGCCCGTTTGTCTGCTGAGGCACAGTAAATTGTCAGGCTCTCGGCTGCTGTGGCATTAAGCCAGAGTCATTACAGCCTACCCTGAAAAAGCAAAGCCCTTTATACATTGAAGGTCCTAAACCAACTGAAAACTCAAATAAACCACATTTTTCTGATTCTGTGTTCTCTCTAATGCCCCAGTTGGAAACCTCTGCAGCCACGATTCCAGCCTGGAATCCCCAGACCTGCCCACTTCCCATCTTGGGAAGACGATTTACAAAGCCAGGATTCCTTAAGCAGAAGCAGCAGCAATAGGTTAGCCTTTCCTAACAACTGAGATCAGTACTCTGGTCCTGGCTCCAAGCAGTGCCTGCACCGCATCCCTAAGCTCCCTGCAGTGCCTGGATGGGTCCTTATTTACAACACCACATTTCAGATAGCATCACTTCTGTTACCTCTTCCTTTTCGCGCATGATGGGAGTGTGTTACCCAGGAGAGACGGGTGCACAAGTGTGGGTCCCCCACAGCTGCTGACAAAGAACCCAACCCTTCACCAGCCACAACAAATGAGACCAGGAGCGCCCAGGCTTTGGTCATGCCCATTCAGCTGGGGCAGATAGATACACATGGCTGGGCAGGTTGTTCTGTTCTGTTTCCTGGCATGTGAAATGCAGCCTGACCCCGGTACAGCCCCATACAGGGCTGTGTGGGAGGTGCTCCGGGGCATCACCCTCCCTGCAGACTGAGACATCCATGAAGCGGGATGTCAGGAAGAGGGGAAATGGCATTATCTACTCTAGGAGGTAGCTGCTGGAATAGCTTCCTAAATGTATTCCTGGAGTGGTGCTGGCAAGCGCCAAGTGATAAAATGGGTCCCTGGAGAGGCAGCAGAGTATGGGCTCTGCTGCCTAATTGCATTTGAGCACAGCTTCTCACAAGTGCATCTTTCCTTATCTCAGGGAGAACGGCCACGTTTCCATTAGCTCACTTGGCTGTGGTGCTCCACTGTGGGGCACTTTCTACCTCAGGAAGGAAGAATTGCAGTATTTGGAAACTTTGGGAAAGGAGGAGGCTGGAAGCTGATGGATTTACTGCCTACAGCTATGGCCCTGAGCTGCCCTTGACGCAGCGGCTCTCCCTGTGCACAAATGTACTTTCTTGTTCCTGCTCCAAGCTCAAATACAGCTGAGGCCATGGTCCTTGCAGCCAGCAGTAAGTTTACTAAGCCAAGACGTGACCAATGAACGACCTCTGGTATGATTCTGCAGTATCAATGAAAAGGTGTAGGAAGTAGAGCTACCCCAGCCCCTGCCCTCACAGCTCATTCCAGTGTCTTTGTAAAGTTAAACAGAGCACACTGAGTGAATCACAAAAGACTTGGCCATATCCATCTGAACAGTGTAGTATTTCTGGGATCTTATCTTTAGCATGGTTCAATATTCACCCTTTTACACTATGGTGCCTCCAACCCCTTCCTCTGATGGCTCAGAGCGCTTCAACATCTGAATGAGCCCTCCAGCAGCCTGTTTAATATTTAATGACCAAGACAACCCCATTTGGAAGTTCCAGTCCCTAAGCTCTTACCATGCAGAGCTCTTAGCTGGGTATCAGAATCAGAGCTACCCCTCCTGGGCTTTGAATATTTACCCCAAACACATCTGCAGGGGAGTCCAGCCGGCCCAGCATGGAGCACCCACCGCTTGTGCTCCAAATCCAGCAAGGGAGGAAAAACAAAGACGACAGAAACACTCGAGGGAAAAGCAGGATCAGAACCCTAAAAGCAGGCTATGGAATGTGAATTAAACCCAGCTGCCAGCACTGTATGAACCAGCAAACAACATGAGCCTTTTCCTACTGCCGCCTTCCAGCACCCACTGCGTGTGGCCTTCAGAAAGCCCTGCCTCCGCTTGTCCTCCCAGCACCAAGAGGGAAGATGACGAATCCACCCACCATGACTTGAGCAAGGACAAGGGAGCAAGAGGCAAAGCCTGACGGCAGTGAGCAGCAGTTAACACCAAGGCCATACATGCACATGGGTCTATTCCTGCCGCAGCAGCGGCTGCCAGGTCTGCTGGTGCTGCTGCACCGGGCTGCGTTTGGCAGTCTAAGCATTGGTTTACCTTTGGCTGAGCAAGGGGTGAGCTGCTCAGGTTCTCTGCTGCACTACAGGGCTCCTTACAATACACAACCACAGCCTGGTGCCATTCCCAACTTCCCAGGAACCGCAAAAGCACAGGAAGGACCTCACCATGCAGACCTCAGCAGTCCCTTAACACTCTCAGCAGCCCTGGAGGATACCGTCAGTCAGGGAGATTAGCCCAGGGAGCACAAAGGTACTGGGGGAGCACCCCCTGTGTGATCTCCTTAACCACAGTTGAGGCTTCAGGCAGGTGAAGCATCCCATGTAATGCTTAAAAATAATGAGTATGTGACAGCGACTGAGTTTACAGCATCAGTCATGTTACTGATCTAGCCTCCAATCTCCTTAATAAATCTGCCCGTTGCTCTCACTCATTTCTCTGCACTCATCCCGCACGCTGTAGCTGGCACTGGCAAGCTACCACAAAACCCTCCTGCGCCAGAAGCCGCACTGAGCAGCTGCTCCGTGCACTTTTGCCCTCATTAAGTATCACCCTTTTGATGCTTCAGGGCAGCAGCAAACACTATTGCTGAGTGCCATTGTGCAGGACTGGCTTCATAGCCAAAGGTTGGGTTACTTTTATACTTTTGTCACCGAACCACTGGAGTGAAGCTTAATCAATGGCGTAATTGCAGAACTCCGAAAAGTGCCTGGCTAACCTCTCTTGTGGGCTTCACAGTCACGCAGCAAATCCAGCAGACTCCCACAGCGAGACGCTACCAACACAATGTCACAAAGGAAAAGCCATTAGTGAGCAATTACATTTCAGCAGGATTTCCCTTCTCCACCACAGCCTAATGAGGATAACCAATTCAAGAGGAACTGCCGCAAGGATGAATGAATAATGAGAGAAAGAGGATGGGAGTTCCCTTCATCTGGACAGAGTAAGAAACAAGCCTGTGAAGGAAAAGAAAAACACATATGCTGGAGCTCTGCTCCAAGCAACAGACAGATGTGGACGTTCACTCACAGTTATAGGAGGCACCAACTGGTTTCAAAAGCATCATGAGGCCCAGGGTAGAGACAATGGTCGCTATAGACAGTGTACAAACACACAATGGCTTCACTCCAGGATCAACTCTGGGGAAAGACTTCTGACTGTCAACAACAGTCACTGCAACAACACACCTTACTTACAAAAGGGTCAGTACCTCTGCATCACCCACGAGCTCCTGCACCATAAAAGAAGTAATGCTTCCTTGAAATAAGAACTTCCTAGAAACCAAGTTTACCTGAGCAGATTCTCTTTTGTGTAGCCCAGGAACTGAACTGAAATGAGAATATCTTTTCTTTACAGTAATAAAAATGCAAATGGCAAAATAAAAACTAATAAATGCTACCTTCTATTTAATGGCAGAGTGCCGCTCTACACCTTCTGCCATTTGAAGAAATACTTGCTGACATGGCCCTCCTGTGACTGCAGTGCCAGAGAAGGCACCATGGCAAGGGAACGCAACTCAGTGTGAGGCATTTCTTCCCTAAATGAAGAAATACACAGTTACACTTACCTGCAATGGACAGACTTGTCTGACACTGTTCATGCTGCAGGAAAAGCCAGCCAAAGAACAGATGAGCAGGCAGTGTGCAGGTGTTGAAAGGCCCAGTACCTTTCCTATGCTTGTCTGGTCGCAGTGAGATCAGCTCAGCCCAGCAGGGCTGGGAGGCCCTGATCTCACACTCACCAACTGCGCTGGAATCACGTCTGCAAGGGGCAGCAAGCTCTTCCCAGGACATCCACCTTCCTCCTTTAACTGGGACTTAGTGCATGCACCTCAGTGGCAGCCACAGAACAGAGCCATCAGCGCTTCTTTGTCTCTACAATGTACACAAAACCTTTTCTTGCTGATTTACACAAGAAAAAGAGAAGTTTTTTCCTATTGCTTGTTGGGAAGCATCTGGCTGATTGAGCATGAGTTGGTATCTTTTATCCACTGTGGTGAAAGGTAAGGTCGGATAGAGACTTGTCCACATGACAGACTTCCAGCAGTGGACCAGTAACCTCAGTTCAATCGTTGTTTCATTCAGGAAAAGAAAAATAAATAAAAATAGCATAAATCCAAGACTTTTGGGTCAAGAACCAGTAAATCAAGAAAGTTACAACGTCAAAACATTATTCAACATCATTTCCCTTTAAAAGAGCACTGAAAAAAATCAAGGCTTTATTTGAATAAATGTTACACAACATTCTTTATCATTTACTTCTCAGCAAACCTTAAAGGGTGAATCATATTTTCCTCATTCAAGTCTACAAAATGAAAGAGGCATAGTGACCATTCAATATACAGACAAGAAGGTAGCACGGAGCAAAGCTTAAATATTAAGCAACTAAAGCAAAAAAGTGAAAAGCAATACATTACTGTAATTCTCTATCATTAGAATATCCCTGACAATTTCATTTCAAAATGAAAATCTGTTTTCAAACAAAATGGCTGCAATGCTTCCTGTGAAAACAAACGCAAATACAGTTAGCTACCTTGTCTATTTTTAGGCTATTTGCTTATATACCCATATTCTCCAATGCAGAGACCTGCATCTCTCTTAAATGTATTCTTTATATTTCAGCTGCTGTGCACAAGTGCTCACAAGGTGAGGAAACGAGAGCACTGGTTAAGAGTCAGATGTCACACAGGCAGGCACTACTGGCTTCTACTTACAACATCAATCAGTTTTCAATCCAATGTGCAATAACCCTGCTATTACAGTCCTGGGCCTTTTTCCTGAGCAGAAACTGTTTTGTGCCATGTTGTTTGGTGGCTTCTTTTTTGTTTGGTTGGTTGGGGGTTTTTTGGTGGGGGGTAAAAATGCCATTTATTAGGCTAAGACCTTTATTCATTGTCAGTACAATCAGGGTTTGGTCTCTGGAGGTGAAAGGCTGGCACATACATGGCATCAAATTGCCTCCCCTTTCCTTGTAGAACAAACATTAATCTCAGATTCAGAAAAAAAAATCTTTGTGGTTGATTATGAAAAATGGTACAATTTGAGCCTACCGCACAGCTTTGTACAGCTCGTTTGTAAGAAGCAGGCTTAAGTATTCAATTGCTGGCTTTAGAAATAAAGAATTTGCCTCTGAAAAACAGAAACTGAACCAGGACGAAGCATGAATTGATTCCCCTACCATGGATTTAGATGCCTGTTGCAGCCTCTCACTTCCCTGCTCTCTGATTGTTTAACAAGTATAAACCTGTTGCCAATATCAAAACCAAATGATAGAGTTGTCTGAACCCCAAATTCTATGGGATTAATTTAGGTTCCATAGTGAAGGCTATGAAACTGTCTTTGTGCTCATACAGACACCTCTCAGAAAGGTGTCTCTGTTTTTCAGTGAGCTAGACAAAGACACTATTTTCTCCAATCGAATCAGGGTATTAGTAAAGAGGAAGAGTTTACTACAAGTCTTTTCACTTGTATAGAACCAGAAATTTGACTTTTCGTAGATTATGTGCACATTTCCATTTCTTCAAAACAAATAGTTGTTTCCCCAGGTTGTATCATAAAACCCCTGCTAAGAACTTTGTAAGAAATGATACTGCTGAGAAAGTGTGCACACAATGTCAAATAAGTAGTGACAAATAAATTACTATTTAATAATTCAATATTTCAGCAGTGTGTCCAGCATTCACAAGCTCCACTGAAATAAGTCTTACCAAACACCTCTGGGGGAGGGGAATAAAATGGATAAAACCCACTGGGTTCCTTTGTTTTTGATTTACAGCTATTCAAAGGAGTCAATGCAACTCAGCTCAACAACCACCAGCAACACTAATAAACCCTTTGCTCTACTAGTTACCTATCTGAAAAATATTTATGTCAAAAGAAAAACAATAACCCATGATTCGAGATAGAAATGCCATTCCATTTGATCACTCTCCATTCATGATTCCCATCTTGTTATGGTATTATAAGCAAAATGCTGCTCTCTGCGTTGTAGCCCTTCTTAACGTTATTCCACAATCCTCAATTCCCTAAGTGTTACAATAGCATAAATAAAATGCAACCATATTCACACAGAAGGAGCTTTCCCATAATACAGAGATACATGGAGTTTGTGGTCACTGTCCCTTCCATCACCTCTATGGGAAATATTGGTCTCATATAGCAGGACTGTTCATATTTTACAATACAATTGGTTTTGGACATGCTTTTGATCACAGATCACAGCTCTGCTAACACCTGCACTAAATACTAACTAAGCCTCATAGAATGGAAAATTGCAATGCTAAAGTTAAGAATTAAAAGAAAAGCTCAAAAGTTACAGTCAACTTCCCAGGCAATTGGCTCCATCACTGGCACCTATCAAAACATACAAACGTGACTGTCACATTACAAAAAACCCCAGTTATTTGCAGTGATTCTTCATACTAATAATTCAAGTGGTTCCTTGCATGTAAGTGTCAGAGTCTTTCATCATTTCATGCGTCATTTATTGCAAAAAAGTTTTATAAAATATTTCCTAACATCTTTTTAAATTTTAAAGAAAATGTACATTAGGTACAGGTACCCTAGCAGGGTGCAAGGGGCTTTTAACAGATTCACCCCCTTTCCCCTTCAAAAAACGTTTACTACTTGGTGAAGATTTCAGAGGAAAAATAGGACAATTCAGTCTCAGATTTCTTTCAGTCCTGATGAGCTGGTGCTCTTCGTGGCAGTGTAGTGAGGTTCCATAAAAACAGCAGTTGACTAGTGTCTCTGAGCTGAAAAGGGGAGAGAAAGGGAAAATGGTTAAATGCCTTCCAGTACATATTGCAAAAGTAGGTAAGCAAAGCGCCCAGAAAAGTTACCAGTTCACCTGCTTTGTGCATTGCTTGCAGAAGACAGTGAAAATCTTTACATTATCACAAGACACGCACAAGTGAACAATCTCCTCAGTCGACTGGAGTTGTAGGAGGAGCTCCCATACCGATCCATGTTCTATCTCACCCCGTTTCAGCATCCAGAGAGAATTTTTAAAGATGTTTAAAGATTGCTGACGAAGGAGGGGATTAATATACAAAGTCTACACAATGCTGCATAATTCGCAATACAAAGCTAAATCTGACACTGTAATGGCATTCCAAATGCAAGACCAAAGTGTGCATGAGAGCACTGAAGTATAAACCTGCTTACTGTGGTTTTTCAGCATTATTGCTTATGTTTTCCCATTTCCTCCACAGAAGTGCAATAAAATGATGATAAAGCAGACAGAAGCAGTCCAAGTAATAACTGCTGCATGAGACCACCACCAGTCAGTACCCATTTGGGGTAGCACAGAATCAGCACAGCCTGCACTAACCTGCCTCTTATGCAGGCTGGAGAAAACATTGCTCCGGAATAACCCACATTGGAGGAGATCTCTGGAGATCATCTGCTCCAGCCCTTTTATTCAAACCACACAGGAGAACAAAATAGGTTCCAACAGGACCAGGCCAGCCTGGCTGATTCCTTTTACCATCCTGTTGAGCTTTTGGCTGCTAGGATTATTTGAAAGGTATGTACACATTTTCCTGCAGTGACAACAGCATTCTGAGGAACACAACTGAATTTTAAAAAAGACTTGTAATATTGTCAGGAAAATCCTGAAGTTCTTTCTAAACAGACCATTATTCTGAGTAATATCCAAAATAACTACAAAAAAGGACAAGTAGGAGAGAGGATTTTGTGGAAAGGCTCCTACCACAAGACAAAGGGGTAACTATGGAGTTTCTCAATTGCTCAGCCTCTCTCTGTGCCACAAAAGGAAAACATAAACCACAGAAACCCATTTTATATCCAATGCAAAGCAGTATAATTAAAATAGGAATGAAATTTTGGAAAAGTTGGAACAGAGCAATGACGGCTAATTATGAAATTTAAAAGATCCAGGCAAAGATGCACTGAGCTGCTATCGGCTGACAGTACACTAGCATGCACTCATTCCAACACCCAATGGGTCTTCATTTGGGTATATATCAGAACTGATAAATAATTAAACCTATTTTAGCTATGGTCCACTCCAAGATGCATGAGATAAACCTGCAGAGGCTCTACAAAGAGAAGGATGTAGACGAAGTCCCACTGTATTCAGTAGTACTTACTGTTGGTGCAGGTAACTAAACACCACAGTATTCCAGGCTGCAAAACAACCAACACTGGGCTTCTCAGAGATCTTCCTGCTCATGGTTTCCTTGTTTTAGGCACTAACACTTCATTTAAAAGACTAAAATGTTGCTAAATTCTTTCCCCATGTTACTTTTACACATCAGCAAAGGCAGAAGGCTTGTGCCTACAACCACCAGCAGCAGATGAGCTGCCCACAGGTACATCCTACAAAGATGCAATCCGCATAGCAAAAATGTTTGAGGATTGCTGGTTTAGGAGACAAAAATATATAGTTTTTAATTTTATTTCTGCTTTACTTTTACATTATACCTGTCAAGTTATTTAATCTGATCATGTAATGCAAATTTCAAGAAGCAAGCCTAAAGATTAACTTAGGGCGGATCTTTTCAATAAAATATATATCAATCCTGACCTATGGCAGTAAAAACCCAGTTAACAGGAATACAGAACTGAGGATGGTTAACTTCCTTGCCTGCTTGAATTCTTTCTGGGTGTACTATTTCTGCTTTCCAGAAAACAGCATACCATGAAAAGATGCTAAAAACACTCAGAAAAATGAGGTATCAACTTTTTTTGAGCTTGAAGTAGGCTTTACTGGCAAAATTTAACTACAACGCATTTAGCAAACAAAGTAGCAGACAGCAAAACAAAGTGTCTACCTATGCAAACACTGTGCTGCCCACTGGAGAACTAACTCTGTGCTCAGAGCCAGACTAATGCCATGAAAACAAAGTAGCTACTCCGAGTAAGTGGAAACTGAAGCAATGGATTAGAGTTCATGAGGACTATGATCCTTCCTCATTTTTTAGTGAAAAAAAAATAAAGACAATCTTAGGGCACTACCTATTCAATATGAATAGCATTTTACATCCATTGTGCAATGCAGCCTGTGATAAACCCGTTTTTTCATATCCTGAGAAATACAAATAACTGTGCCAGCAAGGCACAGAACTTGCCACGGCAGCAATACAACTGCAGCAAATCCAGGTCATCATCACTTTCTTCCATGTCTTAGATTTGCCTTGCTGTCTAAAATGCAAAACCCACCAGCTATTCCTCCCTTTTTTAGGGCATGACTCAGATGAAACACCAGTTTTCCCCTCCAGGTAAAAACCATAAAGATGAGATTGTGCCTTCTTTTGGCTTTGTGTCTTCACACAAAACTGCGCATACACACTGCATTTGTTATGGCTGAGCTACCAAGAATTCCTTTATTATAGTAAGTAAATTTGCTTAAAAGAGAAGCAGATGACTCACAGTTGTGGAGTATGTTGGAGTTTCTTTGTATTTTGCTTCTCATTCTTCATTACAAGTACTACAACAGCTATTCCTAATTAGTCCCTCACACAGTCTTCACACTGAAATTCAAAGCCCTCTTGCCAGTGGCATTATAATCTTTGTTGAAGTGATTATAGGATGGAAGAAAGCTGAGACAACAGAAGGTGAAAGAGCAAAGGGACCAGTTGCTCTCATGGATGTTATGATTTGAAGGCAAAAACCCAGGGTAAAAAGTAGATTAAAAAATATATGTTTAATTGTTTAAAGAGAGCATTTCCAACTATTGCAGAATCTCATTATTCTAACACGTACACTTCTTGCCTGCATGTTTGGCAAAAATAATGAATATGAAAGAGTTTGTGTGGGAAACTTTGCATTGCCACATTGAAGTTGGCCTCAGATTGCTGCACAGATTTAGCCTAGACCAGTGAGCAATAACCTCGGGCTAGATTGCTATAAGGTATGAAAACTGATTTGGGGATCTCTGGCCTGCCCAGTTAAAATATAATTGGTTTTACGTTGTTTAATTTGGATCAACAGCAGTATTTTGTATAGAAAAGGTTTAAGGCAAGTATACAAGATTAGGTTCAGATATAGTGACTGAAAAATAAAGCCACACATGCAGTCACATATCTTATTCTCCTTGTATTGTGGAGGAACATTTCTTACCCTGCGGATTTCCCTGGTGTGAACCATGTGGAGCCGGGACTGGTGACCCAGAGAACAAAAGGTACAGAGTAAAGTTACAACAAAGGCTGTAGTGTCCCTGGGTCCTCACAGACAGCACTTCTACCCCTGCAGGCTGCCTGTGTCAGCTCAATATCCATGTCATAAAATTCCCCGGCCCCTGTGAACGCAGCAAGTTGTCTGTTTTATCAGTCACACAGTGAGTTCATTCCCCTTGTGTAACCCACGATTTGCAGGTGAGGGATGCCAAAGCCTATTTCTGAGGGTACAGCTCTCCCATGATGTACAGTAAACTCACAGCAGCCTGGGCCCTGCTTTGAAGCAGTTTCATTCAACTGCTAGAGACTATGGACTCACCGTAACTTACCACCAGTAACAAAACTCAGTGTGTGTGTTAGGATGAGCACTGACTTATGGCCTTTCACCACTGATGTCATCAACATCTGTCCCACTCTACTGCATTTTATACAACCACTTTCCTGGGAGTCACCCCTGTAATGCGGGTTCCAACTTTAACATGAGCATTTTCATGATCCTGTGTATTTGCTGCTGTCAAAAGAGCAGCAGTGTTTTTGAAAAGCTTTTTTTCCTTTTCAAAGGAAAAGCAGGAAGACAACAGGCAGCCATCAAGAAGAAGAAAAGGCAGCCTAGAAGGACAAGGAAAATAAAACCAGCAGTACCTCCCATCACATACTGTGAAAGGGAAGACACGCAGTTCTTAGTTACAGTAACACATATGCAACTTCTTTAGGGGACTAATACATTGCCTATATGCAAAAGTACGTAACAGAATAAACAGCACATGCTATTTTACTGCTATGGGTACTAGTTAGGGGTTGTTGAAATAGGTTTCTCTTCCAGATCATGAAGTACTAAAAGCCAGCAGAACTGCTGCATTCTTCTACAGCCCAAGACAGTGTTCAACAACAGGGCCCCATCTACAAAGAAAACCAAGGGCAGTAACACTTTCTTTAGCTTACATGCCTAATTCCCTGAAACATGTAACACAGTATCAAGAATTAGGTCCCTAAATCCTTCCAACACTTGAAAAATCTCCAGAAAATATCTTTTTTTTCCCCTCAAAACCTAATCAAATATTGCTTTAAAATCCTGAATCACTGCAGAAGTACAATTAAACACCAGCGCTTCCGACAGCCAAACAAAAATCCTAAATGCTACTAAATAAAAAATGATGCAAATTTAGCATTTAAGTAAATATTTGCTTTGAAATTTAACTCTTTAGTGACAAAGCAAGCACCCTCTTCCCCTTTATGCACCTGTTAAAAACAGGCAAAGGCAATTCTGTCATCAGAATTATGCTGTGTTTTTGTTACAGAATCTTTTAGTGGTGATAAAAAGCTAGGGAGCACGCAGCTTGCCATCCAGATCACAGATTCACAGCATATGGCCAGCATGTATATGAATATTTCTTATTTCTATTGCATATTCGACATCAAAACCATTAGTAAGCAAACATGAAAACTGACCTAGATCTATTAAAAAAACCAACCCCACACCACACTAATTCAAAGTTAACGTGTTACCTAAATGATGTCATCCAAACATGATTTTCCACAGAAGAGGCCTCAGGGAGGAGATGCAGTGCAGCTTTACCACATGTGGAAGCTAAGAGTGTGGTTCAAAGGCCATACTTCCAGTATACCAAGCATTATTCCTGCGTGACTGAACAGGACGCAGGAGGCTGAATCCCTCATTTTATTTCTACAAAGATTCTATTTTTCCAAAATCAAAATTGTTAATAACAAAATTACAGAAAACAGAGCTGTGATAGGGTCAGGACAGATCATCTAATCCATCGCATGCCCAACCGCAGGATGAACATAACCCACTCCTGACAGAGGTTAGTCACATCTATTGTCTTTAAAAAACTGTAATTACAAAACCGAAGCAACTCTCCAAACAAGACCCAGGGTTCCACTGTAAGAACTGGAGTAAATATTCTACTGCCCAATCTTAACTCCCTATCTTGTAATTTTAAACATTCCTTCTTGTCCTAGTCACAACTAAACAGAGCGTTTGCCCGTGCACCTATCCCGCTGGCAGTTACAGACCTGGTATATTCTCAGTTCCAATAGTCCTTTCTTCCTTCTCTGGACTGAAGAATAAAATCACTGGCATAGAAACTACGTTACAGTTGTTTAAAACATGCATGGTCCTGATGCTGAAAATAATTTGTCAAGCATGTAGCCCAGGTAATTCCCACAGATACATTTCTCTTCATTCACTGAATGAGCAAAGCCCGAATTTAAACTTGCAACAGGAGATCACAGTTTGTTCCCTGCACCAAGGTATACCTGCAGCCTGTGTTGTTGACATCATCCCCTTGGACCACAGGTAGGTGTGTAGGTAGAGAAGACCAAGGACTACACACCTCCACCGGCACAAGCACAGGAAACCAGTTTTCAGCCCTGTGTGTACAGAAACTATGCGGGAAGGTTATGCAGGCACACAAGACCATCTCTTATTCCCATTTGTCTCCCTACTGGATATGCAAGGTGGCTCAGCTCTTCTCAGGTAGGAAAGTCCTGGTCTTACCAATGACATTCATTTCCATGAAGCGGCTTATCCTACTTCATGCCAAGAATGTTAATTGCTTTTTCTTGGGGAAAAAAACCAGACCCACGGATTTGAGTTCCCTCCAACTGGTACCTGGCATTAAGCTTGCCAGCACTGCCCCAGGGAGAGTCATCCCCAGCTGCCAAATCTGGTAGCAAACAACAAAACCGTTCAGGGAAAAAGCGTGATAGCAAGCTAGTCACCAGATCACTGTCTCCATAGCCATGCCTGGGAACTGCTATTTTGCCGGGTATTCACAGAAGGGCAGTTGTGTCACAGTTTAAGATAAAAATTCATAACTTAATCTAAATCAGACAATTGGTATACACATCCCAGGTGTTATGGGGAAAAGGCGGAAATGTATGAGTAAATCATAGGGAAGTATAAGCTGCTATTGGGATATAAAAATTAAAAATCAATAATCAGAAATATTTCTAAGGGGAAAAAAACAATGCCATTCAGTAAGTTTTGTAAAGCCTCATTCTTACCACTGATGTCAGAGAAAGATTAGTTCAAATTAGAAGAGGTGCATGGAAACTCCAGTAAGATGAGAGGGAACAGAAAAGCCATCTTACAAGGGGATCTTCTTCTATCTAAATGGCCACGCTCTATAAATACACTAATAGGACGACACCATAGGAGGGAACTATTTAAAATACAAAGTTGTTACAAATAACACTAGCTGAGGTATTATAAATGTTGAATAGGAACATGTCGTCTTAACTACTGAGGACATGTATCAAGTTTCTTCCCATTACATATTAAGAATAATTTGAAGCTGAATACTTACATTCACATTTCACAAGCTTGGATCTAACAGACCTTTAGGTAGTTTCACAGCTACTACAGAACTTTTCAATGCTACAGCCACTACCCGTCTTCATGTTAAACATGGATGATCTCTTATCCCTACAGTCATGTCAGAAGCAGCTTTAAGGTGGCTAGTAAAACTTTCAAGTTTGTTTTTAAACACTACCCCTGCATTCCTACCAAATGGCTTACAACACAAAATATGGCCATTTTACTGTCCTTTACACATAAACTCCCTCAACTTCCAGTTCACAGTCTTCACCTACAAGTCACTGTAGTAATTCCACTGCATCAGATGAATTTGCTTATTCCTACAGGCATTTATTAGAATTATAAAGAGGAGATGAACTGAAATAACCTTCCACTGATTGTCAGCCTCCTCCTTTCCAGAATTCTTCAGCCAAGAAGGCAGCTCTATTTTTTCCACTGTACTTTGGAGAACATGCATAAGGACAGATGATAATGCTCCTAAGGACTAGCTACTAAGATCTATCTTTTGAAAACCATGTTCCTATTCTTCTCTGACAACTTTAGCAAGAGCTTATAAAAGACAAATGGAAGTGAGTTTTAGGACTTGAGAGTTAACTAGAAACAAACCTAAGGCCAGCAATGTAGAAAGCAACTCGTACCCCTTCCTCACCTGTGCTATTTCTTAAATCACATTTAGAAGCTACTCAATAAAAAAAAGAGAAGTATTTTATAACATGCTGAAAAAAAAAGTCTTCTCAGCCTTGTATAGATGACCTAAATTACCCTCACTAAACACACCTCTCCTGCTAAGGTTGGATATGTAGGTTTCAAACTAAAGATAGCACTGTCTAACAAAAAAAACCCAACCCACCACCACCATATAATGAAACTCTATTATCTTATTTAAGCATTGACATAAAATTGCAACTCTGACTAGAAAAATAACAAATATTTGTTCAATTTCCTGTGGAACTCCAATTCAGACACATACAATCATTTCTCATTTGCTTCTAGCTTCACTCATAAAGTGATCACACCTTCCAAAGCTCCTTTTAAAAGAAAACTTTAAGTTTTGGTATAACTACTCTCTCCCAAACCATTTTAACTGAAGCTAAAGATCTTCAAAGAAAAAGTAGGCTTGTGTTACAAACTCATCAATGCCCATCACGTTTTCCCCCTGAACTGAAAGACCATGCATCTTCAACTACACTGAGGAATCTCCTCAACTTAAAAAGACATCATTTGGAATTTTGTATATTAAGCTGATGGAAAACTAAAAGTCACTCTACTGATGCTTGTCTTCTCCAGACACAGGCTGCTCGCAACAGTTGCACAGCTTAATTACACAGATGCACTATCCTGGCACCGCACAGGCATGCTCTGTCACCAGTTATTTGACAAGTCATTTAAACTGTCAGGCTAACACTGCCATGGTAGATGTGAATCCAATGCAAGAACAGCAGCGCACGCTCAAGGTGTAGGCATTGTTGAGAGCACATAGGCACATAAAAGCATGGCAGTTTTTTGCAGTTTACAGCTAAAGTAGCACTTAGCTTTGTCTAAGTCTACAAAGCTAATTGCCAGGGAGCATCCATAGTGCCATAACCAAAGTTACCTATTGTTATCAGATTTTACATTAAGCCCAGTATTTTTTCCACAGTAACTTGGGTTTTAAACTGGGTTATAGCTAGTGTTAGCTATTCCAGAATGAAAAGAAAATCACAGTTGAGTACGAGTAGGATATTTTCAACCTAACATAAAACACGGTGGTGTAAAAAAATAAAACTGTTTTGAGACCTGCTAAGTCTGAAGTGATAACACACATTCACTGCAAAACTCGAGAGACTTCTTAAAGACAGATCAACTACAAAACAAACCTAAGATAAAACAATCTAAGAAACCCCTTTCGTACCTGTTACTCTAGCATTTCACCAGTGAACTCCTGAGCAAACTGACTATGTATGCTTTAGTCCTATTCTTACTGTATATGAGATAAGAGTACAAAGCTTCCACGTCCATTTAAAGAAAAGTTAACAATGTAAATATTGATTTCACCACTACTTGGCTCAGAACTACTTCTCTTGAGCTTCAGAAACTCAAGGAACTAGTGTAGACATCTAAATCACATTATATGGGTTCTGGACTTCAAAAAGCAGACTTGCTCTAATAACAAAGTACAGCTTATTTAAGTTTCTGTTTGCAGGAAAGAATACAGAGAAGTGGAACAGGATTATTTTTTTTCCCAATTGCTTTTTCCACCTTTTGAAATTTATTGTGTGTTTATCACATTCAAAAAGCATTGACCAGTGAGGGGTTTGGGTAACTGTTAGAATGCCAAAGTAAAGCTGGTGTATTTGGAAGCTTAATTAGCACCTAACAGAGATGACTGTAAACTTGAACAGCCATGTACTTGACACTTTAGACTTCCAATAGTTCTGTGGGCACAACAGAATAATTTGAAAAGGTAAAAAGAAACTGAATGCTTTGGAAACACCAGACAGTATCATGGACATATGAAATTTAAATTAAAAAGATTTTAAGGGTTTGATGATTAAATCCTTACCCCTGTTTTCACATCTGTTTAAAATCTAGTTTCAGTCTAAGCTTAAGTTTTTACATGTCATGATTGCCTACGTGGGCAATTATGGAAAAAACAGGATGAAAACTGCTTTGGGATGAACGCTGAGAGATTCTTCACAAGGCATTGCAAGGCTGAAACAGGAGTGGGTTGGAGAGGAGACAGTAATTCAGTAATTCACATGGTCAGATAAGGACCAAAACTAGAAGGAAAAAAAATAATAAATGTAAAGTCAGTTGCATGAAAATGCCCCAACACTGAGCAAAAGACATGCAAAAGCTGCAGCACCAGTGGAGAGTGGGTCTGATTAGGTTTTGACAGCTGGGAGAAAACTGAAAACATTTCCCCACTGTGTAAGTGACATTATCCACAGTCTTCATTCAAATATATGGGACAAAATCTAATTAAGGGAGAAATTTGATAAACTTTACAGAAAGCCCTTTACAGAGCCAGGTTTGAAACCAAAGGGACAGATGATTGCTTCATCTCAAAATTAAGACTGAAATATACCAATAGTACTTTACAGCAAGCAGTTATCTTTAAGAATGCGTGAAAAAGGACAATTTACTTTTTAAAAGGGTGTCCTCAAAATCCGGCATACAGATAAAGTACTCTAACATCCTGGATTTTTTTTTTTTTTTCCAAAGCTTTTTGAGAAACACACACAAATAATTCAGATTTAGTCAATTTTATTTACAGTTTGTTTTTTTACATTGCAGAGCATTACACAATTACATATTCTCATTTTCTGACCTGCAAACAGATACCTTAAACGGAAATATTAAAAAAAAAATAAAAATGAAGTTAGATACATCCAAAAAATGCAACAATTACACATCTGACAATTCACAAAGTGTAATTTACTAGGACGTATCCTAAGAATTTAGGAACAACCAGTCAGGAGAAAATCTGACCAATTTCAGCAATCAATTATTTACACATTCAAAACAAAGCCTCTCTTAATCTAAACCTCCAGGCAAATGGCCTGAAAGATTTCTTCAGGAAGAAAGACCAGAAGTTATGATTCACACCTATGCAGCATTAACAGCCCTTGATCCCAAATACTGAGCGACTTCTCAGCTTTGTCTTAGAGCTACAGGCATCCCTCTCAGCTTTTCAGACCCTGAAGTGTTATATTTGTGCCCCCATGTGCATAGAAAGGTTGAGTGTTTAAGTGGTCACTACGATAAAACCCCATTTAATCTGGTCTTTAAGTTACACAAATTCCTCTTCCTTAAAAGTTTCAGCAAGCCTTCTAACGCCATTTAAACTGGCCAGTGTAGACTGGGGCATGCCTGCCTAAGATGTTTAAGCACGCTTTGAACCAATTTGCACTGGCCAGACTAAATACATTAGAGACTACTTAAAATAATCTTTAAAGACCATTTAGACAAGGCTTACATTTCTACACTTCCCTGATGGGCCACCTAATTAAAACAAACAAAGAAAAAAAAGTCACAGCTACTACTTTCATCCCTTGTGTTAACCTTTTGTCACACAGCAACTAGTTATATACTGGGTAGAAACTACTAAAAAATTCCCTGCAAATAAGCTGCCTTTCAGCTGAGGCTATGGCTCCTATGCATTGGGTGTTTGAGGAGGTTTTTCTTATTTAAAAAAAATTCTCACTTGAAAAATACTGAAGTTCTTACTTTCGGCTAATTTTGATTGCATGTTCAATTTGTTTAACTGTCAAGAAACCGCTACAAATGGAACAACTTTAGTATAAAAAGAGCAGTCAACCGAGTGCAACTTCTGACTTGGCAAGTCCTTCATGGTACTTATCTAACTAGGCTATGAATTTTGTGGAGCCTCCAGATTTCTTGCCTACCTTACTTTCCATGCTCACGTTTCAAACTGTGTCAGCAGGGCCCGAACTTCGGGAGTCAGCTGCTTAGCAGCTTTAGCTGCCTCTGTGACGGCCTTGCGGTAAAGACCCTTTCTCTTCTTATTAAAGCGCAACTGGAAGCTTTCTAAAAAGGGGGATAGTTGTGCAAGAGCAAGAAAAGATGTTGTTGTGGAGCCAAACCATGAGATACGAGCCTCCTGTCGAACTAAAAGGCCATTATCTTTCCGGCTCACAGTTATGGTAAGAATACGGGCTGGCCACCAAGGGAAGCCATAAATCTTGGCCCAAACAATGTCCCCTACACATACAGTCCTGCCATCTGGTGTAACACATTTAGAGACGTTTTTGGAAAAGACTTCTGTTTTCAAGGAATTACTGAGCTTTTTCTCTTCCTTTGAAGAAGAGGAGGAGGAGGAAGGTGCATGCATGCTGCCTGGAGGAAAATCAAAGCTTTCAGTAGAGCTACACTCAGAGTTGGTAGACTTCAAATCATCTGTGCTATCACTACTACAAACTGATGCACTGGAAGAGTCAGATTTCTTTTGATTAAGGGTCATGTAAACCGTTATATTGCTTTTGCTGCCTCTCTTGCCCAATGTCTGGTGTTCATCCTGATCAACAGTTACATGCACTTCACTTGTGTCCTGAACCTCACTGCTGGCCTCTTCAGGGCCTTCTGAGGGGCTCTGATTTTCTGAAGGGGCCTCACCTGCTGAGCGGGTGGAGGAGCAGCGAGACTGGGGCTTAGTTGCCATCTTGCCACTCCGTATTTTCTCAAGTCCTGTCTTGAGAGAAGAGTCATTTTCTTCATTCCGATACCTTTGTGGCTTTAAACGCAATCGGGGTGGGAGGGAACCTGAGCTGGTGTTCTGAAGACGCCGTGTGAAGTGGACCTTTGAATGTGCATTTTTGGAAGAGGAGGTTGCACTCTGCTTCTTTTGTGCCTTTTCTTTGGCCATTTTCAAGACTTCCCGAGCTTTCGCATGATCCATGTTTTTGCTCTGGAGAACTTTTTTTGTATTTAACTGCGCTTTTGAAGTATTTGCTTGTGCGGAAACTTTAACTACTCTGCTTCTGCTGTGGGCAATATTTGAAACCTTGACCACAGCATTCCTTTTCTGGCTTTCATTTTGGCTTTTTCCATCCACTTTATGGTCAGTCTTAAGTTTTTTATTCACAGTAGTCACACTCTCATTTCTTCGTTTTTTGTTATCCTCATATTTTGAAGAGTCACTTGCATTGCCACCTTTTTTTATTTCCTTTTTTTCTGCAACAACACTGTTTTTACACTTGTCACATAAGACCTGCCGGGGTCGTAGTTTGATAGCATTCATGATAGAAGTGGGTTCCTCCCTGTACATTTTACGCTTGGGCCGCTTAATTTTCCGGGGTGGAGGCTGAGGTATTGACTGGTTATATGTGTCCCTGATAAACAAAGGAGGAGGATATGGCGCTCCCTCATGAAAGAGAGGAGGTGGTTTAGAAGTCCATAGGCTTTTAGCTATGCTAGGTTCTGATGGCTGTGTGAGAGAAGAGTCATCAGGGACTGCAGCATTAGATTCACACTTCACCTGTGCCTCATCTTGGAATGGTTTACTTTGGAGCTGCATGGCTTCAGGTTTATCCTTGTATTCCCTTTTCGGAAATATGGTCACAGGGATTCCATGGGGTCCAAACCTTAAAGAGAAAAAAAAAAACCCATAAAAAAAATTAAAGGTTTTGAGGGATCTTTTACTTCACTTATTAAAAAGCATTTGAAAACCTGTCCACATTATGTAGCCACGAAAGACATGAGTCCCAGGAAAACTAAAGCTTCATATGCAGCCTTACAGAAAGCTTGAAAAAGCAGGACACCAAACCCAAGTCAGTAGAGAATATGAAATGCATCAAAACAAGACACCTTGAAAATGTAATTAAAAAAACATCACCTAGAGACAGCAGTAAAAGAATTAACTTTGTACTTTTAAAAAATGCTCATAAGTATACAAACTACACACTCATCCCATCAACTCCAAACCTACGTAAGATTAATTTCCATTTTCAGTAAGTTTTATAAAATTCTGTTATCTTTAGCAAGGCACAACAGATCAAGTATGTTTCAGATTTAACTGAGGCAAATATGGGCTGCATCAATGCTTGCATTGAACAGGGAGTGCCCTCATTCTTCCTCCACAAAAGATTAGCACTTCATCACCTGATGCACTACAGCCACAAACTTGCTAGCCTATTAGTATGGGTTGCCTCCAGCAAAACTACCCTTTTTTTCAACAGAGTAGAAACCATTCATCCCTGGTTTATGAACAAACAATATTTAAAGCCTTTGTCTACTCTTCTCCAGACAGCTCTAGATCTCTGCTGCCCCATTTGACCCACACAGGACTACACAGCCTGATCAGAATGAAAAACCTCAGCATGATCTGCACATTAGCTCAGCTTTCCTACAGGAACAGGAATAGCCTGCTGCCTGACAGGTAACCAATACACTCTGCAAAGGGTTGTGCTACAGGAAATATTTTATCTGTTTGCAAGGTGCCTTGTCTGGAGAGGAAATCAAATGATAAATACATTCATTTTACAACAAGGTATCTTTTAATCCCCAACACAGGGTAGGAGGGATTATAAAAGCTTTAACCTTCCTTGTGTTCTACTCCACAACCAGCTGAGGTACTGGCTTCACACAGAGCTCTCACTAGGCTGCTCACTACTCTTGAGCTCTGTCTGACCCCAGCTCCATTACACACACTAGTGTTTAGCTTAGATTAGTTGGTATTTTAATAGTTTGACCTTACTGCAGTAACAACATGATAGACAAGATTGAAATTCAAATGCCAAATCATCCATTTTGATCACTAAACAAACACCATTATATTTATCTCACCCCATCTGACAGAAGGAAGTAATTACCCAAGATTTGTCCTCAGGTTAATGCTAGTTCATGTTGCACTGCAGCTCCTCAACTGCAACATCTTTTTAACTGACTGAAATTTATTTACAATCTACGCTTGCCTCTCAACTGAAGATAAATGCTGAACACTGGTTTATTTTCCATTCACACTCCAGCAAGAAACATGCAGTTTCTACAAGTGCTTACACGTTGGCTTTGTATCTTCAAAACTGGTTTTGAAAAAATGTCATATGTGTTAGATGATTTTTTACACTGTCACCAACAAGAGCCATCACATTTTTGTCCTTCTGCTTATCTGTTATGTCTCTTTTTACATTTAAAAACTGCAATTGAAGCAAACAACCCATCCAAGATTAAATTATCTATCCAGCTTGCACTTCATTACAAAAGAACAGAAAACTGTAGACAACCTAAGCAAGAGTCAACCAAACAATTTTGGAAGGGAAGTTGAACACGTGACAGTTTACAGTTCAGTATCAACATGGGCACTGTTGTTACCCTATACCTAGGTACTATTACATTCATACCGCTTAACTCTGGAGACAGAAGCAGAAGCCCAGGTAGGCAGTTAGAGCAGTCCCATCCCTTCCCGTGGGTTGCTGATGAGTGCTCTTTACCACAAAATATCCCACCATCCCATGAAAGGTCATTTCTGAGGTTTGGAACGACTCCAGTCAAATTCCACATCCCTCCAGAAATGAGCAGCCTAAACAAATGCAGTCTACTGAACTAGTGATGCTACAGTGAATTATAAACATTTAGCAGCTGATACAGGCTTCTCTTCAGCCTACAGTCTGGCACTGAACCACAAAGGACCAACTCATAAGCAAGTTTTAAATTCTCTGAAGTCCCAGAAGTCCACCAAGTTTAAAGAAGTTACTTTTCCGCAAACAATTTTCCTTCTGCTAAGGATTATGAGTAAGTTACTCAATTCCAAGTAGGGCTTTAAAAAAAACTATCATCTGATCATTAAATTAGCAATGTTATCAGTATTACTTGCATCAAGAACCTCAGCTTCTTTAACAGCAATAAGATCCAGACCCCATCTTTCACCACCTGATTAAGGTGACAGGATTTGGGGAAAAGTTAATTTACTGTAAGAGTTGAGAACAAGACAGAGCCAGATCTCTACTGTGTGAACTCCAATCTTAAAAACCTCAAAACAGAACAAGACAGGAGTGCGTTATCAAATGGGCAAAACCCATGCAGAACACTTACAACTCTTTCACTGTCTCAGGACCTGCATTTCCTAGCCCCTCATGAGACATTACCATAGTCCAATGAACAAGCATTCCTTCTAGAAAAGATTTATGCTGACTGCATGTTAGGAAATCAAGCACTGACCAGGGAAGAAGTGGATGAAAAGGACTATAAGGAGGTTCTCCAGAAGGATCCCATTTCAGCACTTCATCTCTTTTTTCTAGATTTTCCTTCTACTGCCTCACAAGCAACACCAGTACAATTGATACTTCAAATGCACAAAAAAAGAAGCCTAACGGAAAGCCCTGCATGAGTGACACCATGCAGGCACCACAAAGATTAATACTGCACCTTAATCCTTTCCTTCAAGCATCTGCATTACACACAGACCAAACAGCTGAAGTGGAATTTTTATGAACGCAACAAACCTGCTTTAGCAAGATACAAAACCAATCCAGACAATCTCTGAAGCCAGAGTCTGGCTCACAAAAGGTACCGTTCTAAGACACAGACTAGAATCTCCCGTCCCTCTCTACCTTAAAATTAAGGAATTATAGAATTAGAGAACATTCACAGATATTGCCTGATTATGTGAGAGCAAAGAGACTATTCTTGTAACTGCTGTGTCAATACATAAAGACACGACTAGTCAAGACACAGTCCACCTGAACTACAGTACATTTGGCAAGCCAAGAGACTGAGTATTACTTCCAGCAGCTGTGCATATGATGCCTTCTCTTTGGCCTCATCCAATCGTAGGTTGTGTTCATAAACATTCAGTTTTCAGATGATCTTTGTTTTCCCCTTGATGAGTGAAGATCTCCAAGCTATGCAACTTGGACAAAAGTGAAAAATATGAAAACTGAGAAGAGAGAACAGCAGCAGAAAACCTTAGGAATGAAACAGGAGAGTATAAAGATAAGGAACTAGGTAAGAGAGTAAAGACCAAACAAAGAATGCCCTATTTTTCTTAAAAGCAGTAGAATGAAGATGTGATCTTAAACCTATTCAAGACAAGGCATGACACAGTATCCAAGTACTTCAACAGAAAACAAGTATTTATTGCATATACTAGAATTTCAAGCCCTACTTACACGCACCCAGTTGGTAGACCTTGAAGACAAGTACTTTTCATATAGTCACAGTAATTTTTGCTACACCAGCTACATGTTTGAACTAGTTAGGAGTGCCACGTGTATGTAGTTGTGAAATTTGGTCCATCTACAACAGACATGAAGATGGGCTAAAAGGCTACCATATAAAAAAAAAGTTTAAAAAATCCAAGCAAGGTAACTCAGTTGTATCATGCCATTTACTGATGCACATTGGTCAATGACTGACCAATGACTGGCAGTGGATCACCTCTTAAAAGAAACCATCAGTGAGACTATCTGCATATTTCTTGTGTCACATACTGCACATTTAAGTACTCTTAGGAATTGCCTTGTCTTTATTCTAACAACAAACTAAGTAATTTTTTTAGTATACTGATTCCAAGTTATCACCTGTCTCTACAATACTATTCTTTTCCTCCAGAACACACTATTCTTGGAAAGACACACTCCAATTACTGTTTGCTTGGGGGGAAAAAAAAAAAATCCATTTGTTAATAAGAATCAGCTGTTCATTGTACAACCCACTCGTGTTATACAATTCTGTCTCATACTAGCCCTTGAAGAAATAGAAGGATTCCTTGATAGGGGATCTAAAATTGAAGTGCTAGGAAAAGCAAAGTAAGAAATAGGTATTTCAACCTAATGTAAGACAGTTTGTGAAAGCAGAGCATGGCTGCTTCATACTTATTCAAAATTAGAACCAGTTCTCCACGCTGCCAGCTTCCTCTCTTATAAAGGTGCATCCTGGCTCTTATTTGCTTTGAAAAGGCACCTCTAAAAGACAAGACAGTCAAGACCCACTGTAAGAAACTTATCTCCAAGAAGCTTTACCAGTAACCAGTGCAATCAGTAGGATCTAATTATATTTCTACTATACATAGCACTTCAATATACATATGCATTAAAGACATAAATAGCAACAGGAATATCAGGAGCTATATTTAAATAAGAGACTAATGAGGTAGACAAGATCAAGTCAGGCAGTCCAGTGATCAATTGCCTAGGGTATGCAGAGACAGAAACCTGATTAGAAGTCAGGTTTTAGTTCCACAGTTTGCCAACTGCAAGTTAATGAACAGGTAGATGCGGCATCTTTTGTAACTATGTGTAGCTAGAGTTTGGGTATAAAACCTAGAAGACTGTCACTTAAAGCTACACAGATCTGTATAGCAGATTGGTATTATGGATATGTAAACTTCTTCAAGCAAAGTAAAAACACTTCTTTCAAATCTAAGTTGCAAAGCAGAATTACTGCAATGAATACATATTACTATTCAATTTGCATGCAAAACAGTACTGTTAAAAGAGTATTTTTTTAAAAAATAAACAAGATAAAGAACAAATACCATTTAAATTCATAACTGTATGCAAACAAACATCTAAAAAATACATCCTGGGGTGAAGTGTTTTTACATTACTACATAGCTCTCATTTTTAGCCTCAAATGTCTAACTTTTACTTCTCTATTAAAAGAAACAAGAAGGAAAAAACACCTTGTTCTGCCAAGAAGAAGACCCACTGAACTGGTTCAGCAGTATGCCACTGCAAATACACTACATTACCATCAACAAAGCACAGTAACTTCAAGTGTTGTGACGAGTATTAAGTCTGTTGTAAATAACTGTGTTCAAAGCTCATCTTCACTAAATCAGACTACGGTAATCTCTCATACTCAATACCGTCCTTGGTGTTGCATGTCTTGGCTTTTGCAAAACAACAGAAACAATTTTTATCGCATGGAAAAAAGTTCAAAGACACTTAATGCTGTGAGTACAACAACAAGCTGAAATAATGTAGAGCTAAGTATATGTATATTTCATGCATGTATCTAAACTAAGGGTTTAAATTATAATATTCAGTGTAATATACAATTAGATCATAGCTATTTGAACAAAATGTTTCAGAGCTTTCCCAAATAACCTGCATTCAACACACAGATTATGCAATAACCTACTTTAAATATACAATTTACGTGGTGTGATAAAGTATGATATAGAATACATTGCATGGTGGCAGGCACCTTACTGAAAAAAGTGTCCAGAAGCCAAACTATCAACTCAGTGGTTTACTCACCTCCCAAGCAATGTAACACAAGGCTAAATAGACTAGAAAATGCATATTTCACAGAGCTCTAAAAACACGGCAAAGGACTGAAGTGTGAGAGACTCTTCGGAAATAACACATCATCAAAAATATATGATGCCTCACAATCCCAAACTCTCAGAATCAAGAAAAATTTGGTTAAAGATGCAATAAACCAAGTAAAGTAACATGACAATCCACATCTAAACAAACTAGTAGGACACTTACTCAAAAGAATTTCTCTAATCACTGTCAGCTTAGTGGTTTTCTTCAGACAGGTACACTTGCCTGAAATCCAAACTCTTGTTTCTGGCACACTTCCAAGAGCAGGATATGTGTAGAATTGAGTTTGACAGAGTATCTCAGGAAAGCTGGTTAGAAGTACCGAAGGCAGCAGCTGATTTTAATAATTCCTAACCACCATCATCTGGGTCTTCTACTGCAACCACTAAACAAGTGGAAACCAACTAGTGGATACCAAACAAAAGCCGTATTAGCTTACAGTACACCTCTCCACAAAGTTAGGAGCCCTTTGGAAGTCTTCAACTTCCAGGAAAATGAACCACAGAAGTCCGTGTAGTCAGGATGCCAATGCAGACTTTGAAGAATTATCCACTGTAGAGGCAGAAGAATCTCTATACATCGATAAACCTGAAGAGTACAAAAATAATCACTTCTTTCCTCCCCTAAAGTGGGAAGCTACCTCTCACCTTTTCACTGGAAGGTTTTCTGTAACTTGGGAGTTCTATCAAGGATATAAAAGTAAACTTTAAAAGATAGAATATGTTAAGTTTAGGATTCCCGCTAACTATAACAATTTTACTGACATGCTTATGAAGCTGAAAGTCTGTTTAAACTGAAATTATCTTTTAATTCTCACATCTGTTAGCATTACTGGTTTCAAGTCAGTTGCATTTTAAAGTAGATATTTTGCCAATATATTTGAAAGCATTACACAATTGCAAAACTTTATGATTAAAGCTGAATATACACTTCAGGATCATCCACATACCAGTCAGAACAAAGACATGTGGAAGAGAATAGTATCATTTATTAATGGATGAGCTGTAAACCAATTCAGCACCAAGATGGGTAAGATTCACCAGTATAAAGAAAAAAAATAATTATTAAGCATACTGAAAATTTCACCTCCACAAACACTTCAAAAGTCAAGGCAAGTAATTCTTAGAAAGCATTGCCAACCCATGCTGTTTGAATATAGAAAAACACACCAGAAGAGGATAGTTTAATCATTTTCTTTTTCATCACAGTCCAACAAAAACAGTAGTAGACTGTTTAGCAAAGTTTGATCCATAATCCACAGATGCCTTATTTACCCGCAATATCAGGAGTTACTGGTTTGAGAAAGGGGAAAGTCACACTCCTTGTACTGGCAGAAGCAGATGGGCAAGTGTTTTCAGTATAAGCAGCAGCTTTAACATACATTATACCTATACTGGCAAAATCCTAAAAGCCAGCCCAGTTTTGTTAGCCATCTTCACTTTCCAAGTGGAAAGTTGGAAATGAGTAAGCCTTTCGAAAAAACATTTGATAAGTGACCATACATAACACTCTAAAATTTTGGATAAAGACACAAGAAAAGCTATTTTCATCTAGAAGCTGAAATATTACAAACACATAGAAAAATTTAGGTTGAAAGCAGCATCACAAGGTCTTTGATCCAACCCTGTCCTCTAAGCGAGGCTGAATTTGTCACTATACCATTCATTACAGCCTCTATCACTCACAGAAAGATACGTACAATTTAACTACACACACACACTCACGTCACTCCTGTGCTTCCAGTGTTCTGGGGACAAAAGCAAATATTAAAGCGCTATGGATATTCCTTAAACACTAGAATTTCACCAAGATCCTTTACACTTCTGAGAAGCAACAAGAGAACAGGTGATGAACTGAAGGAACATCTTGCAAATTGAGCTTAAGTTCTAAACAACCCAAACCCAACTAACCAAAAAGCTCCAGTCCACAACCCTGAGTAAGACTTTTTTTACTGTTGAGTACAGCTATCATAGAGCATCAGTACTTCTACAGAACTTAAACCTTCCATAGACAAAGTCAACCAAATATTGTCCTATTTATTAAATTATTAATAAAAGAGATCTTAACAGCAAGGAGAAAGGTGCCATATTCTTTTCAAGTAAGACTTCTGCTGTTTCCTTCTTGCATCAATTTGAGATTACTGTTTTCCCCCCTCTGACCTATCTTGACATACATGGTTACAACACACTAGATTCATCATGTGGAGTTCATACCAACAAAATGGGAGCATTCATAGACCTCAAGTTTCAAGAAGTGCTAAATGTAAATTATTATTAAAAGCTAACACATGTTCTGCAGATTGAGACAACACAAACTAAGGAATGGATGCAACAGTTCCTTATTTATCCTTATTCTTCTGCATAGAAAGTTCCATGAATAAATTGAGAAAACTGTAGAATTCAAGAGTTGCCAAGAAAGGATGTTGGAACTGAAAACTGCTACTAGAATTATACGAATTTGAAGCTGTCTGCAAGAGTTTGTTTTCATCATATAGTTCATGTGTACCTTGCTGCAGGAAGTCCTTATCTTCCACAACCAAACCCCAATTAGGATATCATTTCAAACACCGGTCTACTAGCAACACACTGGGCATATTCTGGATACCTAAGGCTTTTAGGTAACAAAATAACTTTTTTGCTCTCCCTTTCCCCCTCAAGAGCTATTATGATGACACACAAGTCAGAAGGGAAACAGCTTGGAGAAAAAGACAATAGGAAGACATGCGTGTCCTATCACATTTAGGACTAGAAGGTAAATGTTAATGAAATGGTAAAGCAATAGAGAGTCAAAGTCCTGACTGTTGGCAAAACAGCAGAATATTAATTTAAACCCCCTCCTACCCTTCATCTTTGGGAAGGGAAAAAAAAACAAAAAGTAGAAATAATTATCCTAGAAGAGCAAACTAAACCCAGGACTTCTTAATCCTACCTTTTTAGGTTTACAAATGCTATGTTCATCAACTATTTCCATACAGTTTACTTCCTCCAGGTGCAAAGCAAGATTTACACTAATTTTGAGCCAGCAGGTGGCATTAACATCTCATATGCCCTAAGCAATGTTACTCAAATGCTGGAGACAGGAAAGCTTACCATCTCCATTTAAGCCCTATACCTAAGGGGTAGTTTTCAATGGCAGTTTGTACAATGGAATGGGAAGTTAACTACATGCATGAAGCATTCCATTACCCACCATAACAATGTAAGACAGGATTGCCTTCTCCTCCCTGATGGTTGGCTGCAATTCCTGTCTCTCCTACCTGCATGACTCCATCAGGTATACACTGCAGAACTCATATCAGAACCTTACCCTAGCACACAATAAAACACTTAAAAGGTAATGAAAACAGTGGTAATAAACTTTAACAGTAAAATCACATTTTTTATTTGTGCAATGAGCCTTTATAATAACAAAAGTGGGAATGTGTCCCTCTAAATTATTTTTTACTGCATAGAAAATGGATTTGGGACTCAGATGTGGGTTCCTATTTTCTGCTGATTTTCAGAACTTCCTGTGCAGTTGCTGAGACTGCTATTAGTACAGGCAGAGAAAACACTTCCTTACCTCAAATAAATGTAGGAAAAAAGTCCACTGAACACCACTGCGCTTGTGTTCTTGTGTTATAAATTCCTAAATGAACATCCTATTTACAGCATATAGAAGATGAAACCAGACCTTTAATACAAACACCACTGACTTCACATTCAGCGTCCACAAGAATAAAATGCAAAGTCAGTGAAAACCCACCCCTAAAAAAACCTTTAAAACCAGAAATATATGGGGACATTCTTTTCTCTCACCTTGAAGTACAAGTAATGCAGAACAAGACTTGAGAAGGCTGGAAAAAAAAAAAAAAGTCTAGTGGACAGGTTTTAAAACAGTCATTAAAACTTACTCTTCTTAGTACTGTATGGAAGTAGCACCTTCACTGCCCTGGATGGGAAAGCAGAAATTAAGATCCAAAGAGGACTAGGAATTATTTTCTTCCCAGTATACAATGAAAACAGTATTTGCATGTGCAGTGAACACATCAGCCACTTTCTGAAGCTATTGAAGTGAGTAAATTCTAATACAAAGTTTCACTTTTACTTAATAAGAACTGGCAGTTTTAAGATACAAACTTTTCTAATGCAAAAGAGATCAGTAAGACTATTCCCATGTACTTGTGTGAGCCAGTGAAGACGGCTTTCTTTTTTGGCCCAGTGGAAAAACTTAGTTATAAGAATTCCAGGGCCTGCCACAGATCCAGAAGGAAGTTCATGAAAAACTAATGCTCTACAAGTCCACATGCTGCTACACAAAAAAAGAAACGCTGATACCTAAACTGTACTATCATTCAGTCACTTATTCGCCAAAGTTATAAAGTCTAGAATAAAATTTATATCTTGAGTACTCTTATCTTGGGACCACCTGTTTTCAGATAGTGCTTCACATTTCTTACAGGTAGCAAGCTCTTGGCTTATTTCTAGAGTTTGCTTACCACTTCATTTCCTGCCCTGGGACACCTGAACAGAGACTTCTATTCATCTACATATATTTTACCTGTCACCAGGCAAATACTGTGGACCCTATGTCTTGAAATTCAGTTCTTCTTGTCCAGGTACTCTGAAGAGCTTGGCTTTTAGAATTTAAATTTCACCTTTTGGATTCACATGCCACAAGCACCTCTGAAAGAAGTCACGTATCATATGAATGGAGAGAAAAGAGGAAGTGCACTGCAAAGGAGAATCTGTGAGTAACAGCACAAGCCTTCATGTATCACTCTTCCACAGTTGTTACACTGTGAAGACTTGCCTCAGGGCCTGTGCTTAAAAAGAGGGGCATTGAGATGCATGCTTCCACTGAAGCCACAATGTAAAAGCCCACATTTTGCCTGGTACAGGTGACCTTCACCGTACAGGGCTGCAGTAGATGCGCACTGAAGTTCCTTTTCTCATGCAGAAGAAAACCTCAGGCGAATGAGATGTTTGTGGTGAATGCATGTTTAGTAAGGTATGATGTCTTTCAGAAGTAAGGGAGAAGCTGATATTTTCCTTCATGCATACAGACCCACAGAAATACATAAGCATGCGCTTTGCCACTCCGCTAACCAGAGCGACAATGTAATGTGCTGATATAACTTCAGACCTACAAAAGAATCGATGTGAAGTAGCATTACAACTTCAGCTGCAATGCCTTCTGGCCTGCTCTGAGACATTTCAGATTTCACACTAGAAGCGAGTACAGTTTGCAGATCACATTTTAGTACTTGGCTTCAAAGGATAAACTGGTAACTTAGCATTTCAAACCACAGCTACTGACGAATTTAAAAACTTGCTTCCATAACATTATCCAGAACGTGGGTTTCAGAAAAAGCCTTCTGTTTCAAAAATCAAAAAGCGAGGTCCAGGGCAAATGTGAACCTTAATACCTTTCTTTTTAGAAAGCACTGACAATACTGATATCACAGCAAGTTATTAAACAGCTACTTGTAATGTAAAAGGGAGTGGTAAAATGCATATGACCACACACAGAGCTTAAATTTTTTGGGGAAAAAAAAAAAACACCAAAGCACTGCATTTTCTGCATACCAATTATTCTAAATAACAACTCTGGTCAGATTTCACTTTCCTCTCGTGTACTTGCTTAGTCCTTATATGTCCACAAAACAAACACTAAACCAGAAAGGTATTTTCACCTGTAAATCGTAGTTAGATTAGTTATACAGTGTCAATGATGACTTCTGGCCTCCTAAGAACTCCTTCCTATAGGTAGGCAATGAAAAAAAGCAACCCCTAAACCTCACAGTCCGACAAGCCTTTAAGTTATTTTGTGATACATAACAGGTCTCCCCAGAAAAGGGTATTTAAGAACCTTTTAAACTCCACCTCATTCATTGCATACAAGGGGCAATCAGTACTAATAACTGTACTTCAGGGCTGTAATAGCCTGCCTTAAAAACCATTATTCTGAAAAAATAGTATGTACTGAAAAATAAGGTTACCACGGCAATACAAGGCACGAGTCAATCAGATCTCTAGGTCTTTACGGCTGTAGAAAGGTTGGAATAAAAGCCAGCATCTGTAGCTCAGGTCCTCCTTCCCTGGCAGACAGGGATGCTGGAGGCCCGACGTTAATCCCAACGCAATCGAAAGGAAGTGACCATGTGCTCGCCCCTCTCCCGGCTCCCCCCTTTTCTCATTCCCACTCGGGACTACTTTTGTCAAGGACAGCAGTGAGGCGGGTACCCACGGGACAGCCGCCGGCACCGCTCGCACGCCGGCAGGGCCCGCTCCTTGTTCCGCGCCTTAAGGCCAGAGGCGGGCGGGGAGCAAGGGGGAAGGGGAACCTGCCAGCCCCTCCGCCCTCTGCTAGAAAGGTCGGGGAGAATGCCCGTGGGCTGCTCTCTCTGCTCCCCGGGGAGGACTCGGGGGCAGGAGCCGCTGCGCTCCCCGGCGGACCCTGGATGGAAAGGAAGAGCGGGCGGCTACCATCGTGCCCCTGGGCCCCTGCTCAAGCCACTACCGCCGCGGGGCGAGCCCACGCGGGCCTCGGGGGAGGGCCCCCCCTCCCTGGGCAGGAAAGGCGCAGAGCAGCGCGGTCAGGCGGCCCCGAGCTCGCTCGATGGCCCAGTCGGTGGGTGGGGGCGCAGGACGGCTCCCCAGTGAGCTCTCACCTTTTAGAGAGGTCCATGAGGACCCCGGAAAAAAGCTTCTCTCCCAGCCGGAACGAGACCACCAGGGCATCCTCGATGATGTGATCCAGGGTGACCCGCACCTCGGAGCCAGGCAGCAGCGGAGCCTCCGCCTCCCCTCCGGCCGGAGCCACGGACACCGGGGACTTGGGCTCGACAGCGGCGGCATCAGCAGCATCCGGCTCCTCCTCCTCCGGCCGGGACGGCTCCTCCCCGGGCTCCGGCTCCGCGGAGCCCCCAGTAGCCGGCGGGCAGGGCTGCGGCTCCTCCTCGGGAAGTTCGGGGTGCCCAGCAGGCGGCGGGCAGGGCTGCGGCTCCTCCTCAGACTCCGGGCTCAGCGGTCCCCGGTGCTCGGCCTGGGGCGAGTCCACCCCTGGGGTGGAAGGCTGCAGCTTCTCCGTCCTCTCAGCTTCCGGCTCCCGAGTCCCGGCGGGGCTCCGGGCTCGCTGCACAGGCGGCGGCTCCTCGGCCTCGCCGGGAGCAACCTTTCCCCCGTCGGCCTCCTCCCCATCAGGCACCACCGACTCCACGGCCTCGGTGACGGCAGGGAGAGGGTCCGCGCCGGCCTCGCTGCCCGGGATAGGCTCCATCTCGGGCTCCGCTTCGCCGGCCCCCCCATCGCCCGGCACTGCTGCAGTTGCTGCCGCCTCCGCAGCCATGGCCGCCATTTTCTCTGCTGCTTCACCGCCGCCTCCCTCCAGCAGCGGGATCGATAACCACGGCCTTCCCCGCCCGCCTGGGAGGGAGAGCCCGCCCCCTAGGCTCACATCCGGCAGCCTATTGGCGGGCGCGGTGCGATTCTCTATTTCTATTGGAGGACAGAGCAGTCAGTTAAGCCCAGCAGGAACTTCTGATTGGCTAGAGGGGTCTTCATTCAATGAAGAGTCGGGAAGAGGAAGGAGGGGCGGGGCTTGGTGCTCCGCAGGCCGTTACGGATTAGAGGGGTTGGGCCTCCGAGGCTGCTCCGCCGCTTCATTGGCGGCGGGAGGAGACGCTCCCGGGGGAGGCTGGCAATTGGCGGCGCAGGACGTCCGTCAGGGGGGAGCGCGGATCCGGAGCCGCGCGGTGACCGGCGGCCGGGAGAGGGCGTGAGGGAAGATGGCGGGGGCGGGGGTGCCGCCGTAGGGGTTAGCTAGCCCAGGAGGGGCAGCCCCGCGGCGGGGGGCAGCGCTCGCAGCTCACCTGTGCTGCGCTGCGCCGGGTGGCATGCGGGGAGTGCCACGTGCTGCGCGGGCGAGCAGGGCCCGCTGTGACGGGAGTGGAGGGGGGCGAGGGAAAACCTGTGGTGAGCGGGCGGGCCGCTGGGGAGAGGGGAAAACGTGCGGAAGGCAGAGGGCCTGATGTGTTTTGCGAGGTAAATGAACGCTTAACAAGATTAAGCAGCACGGCTTAGGTACATCAGGTAAAGGTGAAAAGCGCAGTGTCGAAAATGGGATAGAAAGTCTCAACGTTTTCGCCCAAGGTGTTCACAGTCAGTGATTTTTCTTGTGGGATCAACAGTTGTTACCGTGTGGGCATGCCCTCTCTCCTTCCTCTGCCCCCATCTTCTTCCCTGACCCCCCCGTAGAAAATCTTGTATTTCCTAAAAGAAATAAAAAAAAAATAAAACTAAATTTAAAAAAGGATTTTGTCTGTTACACGCATGATTTTACATTTTGGGAAGTTGAGTCCTTTGTAGAAAGGAGCAATTTGTTAGGAGGAAGGATGGATGAGAAAGAAAAGTGGGAGCAGCTGGAGACAAAAATACAAGTGCTCTTACAGTGTGAGTTGCTTTACTTTTCCTAGTGCTATTACGAGAGATTTGTTGTTTAGCAACAAATGAAATTTTCTGAAAAGTAGTAATTCTGTAAGATTTTGTTTAAAGTATTCCTTTTCTTTCATGATAGTGACTTTTATTGGCAGGCTTCAAAGTTGCTACCAAGTATGTGCAAACAGCTACACCCGGGTTGTCAAGTTAAAAAAAATGATAAATAATGGGCATGAAGAGGTAACAAAATTTTTGCAAGAAGTATAAGGAAAAAAAATGATCAGATTTAGGGCTTCATGTTACACTCTTATTTTCTTCTTTGTAACAAAAGTGAGTTATATGTAGTTAAAGGACTACAGTAATGCAAAGAATTTTTTTGGTAATAATAAACGAGGGCATGGAATAGTATTCTATAACAGTAAAAAAGTTTTGTACAATTTATGCAAGTAAAATGATCTTGCAAGCTGCTAGCAATAGGATTTTAATAAGTAATAAAGGCAATTACTAACCTCTCTGTTCTCCTAATCATAGTTTGACTTACATAGTGGACCTAAAGACTCTTCTTTTTGTATCTGCTAGTGGTTTACATGGTGAACATAATGTTTTTGTTATTGGTGGTGTAAAGCTTGTAAGCAATATATAAGAACATCAGCAAGAATAGCTAGACACATTTTGGGGGACAAATACATTAGAAATATAGTTCACAGAATTTGCTAAAGATAAAACTGCTTCATAATTTTTTTTATGTTTTTGCACCATATCTGTTAAATGGTTTGGCAGTGTGGGTGGGTAAAATAGAATATGTTTATCGGGGGAAGGAGTAGTAGATACTGAATTACGAATTTCTTTTTTTCCAGCCATGCTTGCAGCTCTGTGAGTCTGTCTCACAGGGAAACAGCAGATGGATTTAGTGTATGATCTGTGGCTTGAAAGAAACCAGAGTTGGTAAGCTTTCCAAAACTACCTACCATAATATTACTTCCTAAATACTTTTGATGCAATTTCGTTAGCCCATATTTGTAAACGATCTGTATGCCATATCCTGAGGCTATAATGCTTTGAAAATGACAACTGTTTAGGCACCCCTAAGGCTGAATACCTTCTTTGCCAGAATTCTGGAGAATAATGAGGTTTGTGTTGCTACTGAATTACCTTCATTTCAAAGCTATCCCTGCGCAAGGCTTTCAGTTTTAATTCAGATCTGAGATTTCAGGGTTTTCTGTATGTTCTGCCAAATAGAATGCAGTAGTGGCTCTGGAAGGTTCAGAGGAGTTGCAAATGGTTCATAAAGAGTTCTCATCTTGAAGCAGCATGGTATAAAAGAAATGGTTGTAGGAGTGGAAGGAGGCCTCTGCTGTTCTTTCCTCACCCATTTTGGTGTGGTTTTTTTTTTGTTGTTGTTGTTGTTCTGTGCAATTATGACACATATGACATCTAGAAAATGATGATATGTTTCCAAGAAACTTTTTACCTTATTCAGATGAATTCTAGGACAGATTAAAGAAACATATTAGTGAGAATAGCTTATACGTAACACCAGAACTGTTTTTACATTGCTCTCCTACGCAAAGAACCTCACTGTGCTTGGAGGTATTCCAACTGTATTTCAACAGACCAAACCACACTCTGCATGCATAGGACTGTTTTGCACATTAGAGGTATGGTCATCCGCTCAAATACTGTTTTCCTCATTACTATCTTACACTAGTAATAATCTATTTGTTCATCCCAGTACTAATATTGTGAGGAATAAGCATAACATTAGCTGGAAGGGCTGGCGGAGTACAGAGGTATGTATTGTCATGTATTCTAATTTTTTGTAAGTACTATTTTTTACTCAGGAGATGTAGTACTGTATTTCAAAAGCTTACAAACACTTGCACTCAAGGCACAAGTTTGCAGAAACAAAGCTGCCAGACAGCTTTCACCCAGGGGAGGCCAGAACTGTCACACCGTTTATATAAACCAGCATGGCTCATGTAGATACTTTGTAAGGTTGGTGATTTTAATTATGCTGGCTGGTCAGTTCGGTTAGCCGCAGTTCATTTCTCTGCTGCTGCCTCCCATTGCATAGAATAATGGCAGTAAATTCTGAGCCTACAAGAAATTACCAACTAATACAAAGAGACTACTCAGCCCTTGAGCTGATGGGACATTAAGATCCAATAGCTTTGCCCAGCAGGCTTTTTGTTATGTTAAGTTCATAGTTAGGTAGAGGGTAGGCGTAAAATGGAAGATTTCCACTTGCAAAACGTCTGCCAGGTTAGTGCTTACTGAAATCCACCTTGCTTTTCAGCAGGTGTTGTTTATGGCAGACTGTTAAAATGCTAACTGACATCTTTTACATTTGCTGGAATTCCTGGCAATCCTTATCAGCGTAGGAAACAAATCTGGGTCTATGGCTTCTTAACATTCTCAATTGTTTCATTGAGACAACAGAAGAGATTATGTGCTTGACCAAAGCAGTTTAAACTACTGGGGGCGGGGTTTTTTAAAATAGAATGTAAACAGTTCTTTTGTAGTTCCATTTGAATCTTGAAAGGTGCTGTATGTGGTTTTTAAAAAGGTTAAATAGGGACATTTATATACCACTCTAATGGTCAACAGAAATGTAGTACCATAGGTACTACTTTCATAAATGAAAGTATGCTAACAAAAGTCATGTCGATGCAGGATGAAACTAGTAAGTTAAACAAAAAAAAAAAAAACATTAGCTATATAATCTTTTTTTTTTTCATCCCAAATTCCTTTCATGACCATTTAATTTCTGTTTATTTTAAATACAGCCTGTAATCTCTTTAGGATAGGGTTTGTCTTTCTGTGGCTGATTTGTATAGTGATTGGTGTAGTTGGGGCCTTGTTTCTGTCCTGGAAGCTTTAGAAACTGCCAAAATAAAATGAATGAGATTAATAAAAGAAATTGTACTAACCCACCTGCTGTAGATTTCTGCCAGCAAGTGACAGAAAGGACAGAAGTAGAAATAAGAAACTGGATTTGAGAGAGGAACTGATACAATTGGAGCGAACAAAATTATTAACCTGGAGGCAGGAAAAATGCAAAGCTCTATGAAGATGTGTTAACAGCATATTTACAGGTTGGGTAGCTGAAGAAGTTGTAGGAAGTTTGGGGTGAGTGAGTGAGTGATGTGATGTGCTTGCATGATGCCTGTAAGAAGCACATACGATTTTATCTGTATGCCTGGGTATAGATGGGTGAAGGAATTGTTTCTGTATGTAAGCTGGGATGCAGCAAGGATTGGGTCTGTCAGACTTTATTGCTTCTCAGTATTAGTGATACTGATTTGTTCAGTCATGACCAAAGCTTATTATTGCATTGATTTAACTATGAATGGAAGATTTTGATGTCTGTAAATAGTCACGGTATGTATGCGTGCTTCAATTAATTAGTGCATTGGGTTAGGGTGTGTATCATTGAAGATGATGTATAGTGGTTACATCATTCTTTGGGCACCAAGTTCTGTAGAAGGGCATTACCATGAAGAGCCAACACAAAATGCAAGATTGTAATGGAACAATATACATAAATGGAGTGTCATCAGGGTTCCTGTGAAGCCAATGTGTGTGTGATTGCAGCATAGCTACAAATAGCTTCCTTGGAGTTGATTTAGCTCCCAGTAACAGAAACTATGATAGCAGTCCTCAGAACAGGCTGCACCCTGGTAATTACCTAGCAGTTGGAATTTGTGGTGTTACTGATATCCAAGCTATCTGGATATATGTGAAGTCACTACGCCTGTTCATGCCACAACTGATCTGTCTTAGAATAGGCATATGAAAGCTATAAAATAGTTTGTGGATTTAAAGGGAGTGCTTATAGTGTCTTGGTAGGATTGTAGATACTTTTCCTAATATGTAGACCAGGGTTTAAGAATTAGATCAGGGTGTAAGAATTTTAGATTAGAGGTTTACAATCTGAAGTTCTGACAGCCTTGCTGTGACTTTGTAACTCCTCACATAAAAGATATTGTGGTTTATATACATCCAATAGCTCCAGTCTTTGCTGGGTCTTCAGTAACAACACCGAGAAATAGTGTGCTACAGGAAGCATACTGCTTTTCTGCCTGTGTCATTCAGAATCATAGTGGCAATAGCTTCTGCTGTTGTCACTGAGTAATCTGCTTCTGTGACCCTTAGGAAAAGCAAGGTCTCACAAAAACCTCAGGGTTTTATGCTGTGTTAATAAATCCATTTTAATGTTATTCAGTGTTTGATCTGCTATTGTTGTGACATTTTCAAGGCTTTCCTATTTAAAAAGAAAGTGTAACCAATGAAAGGCAATATATGTAAGCAATGCAGGAGTATAAGCAAGCAATCAGAAAGTAAAGATTGAGTCTTGAATGTGCTGCTCACTGCTTCTGTAATGTTAGGAAAGTGATGCTCTTAAAACAACTGTTAATTACATTTAAGCTATTTTGAAACTTCATAATTGATTTATTATAAAAAATTGGTATGGAAGGAAAAAATAATGATTCTTTCCCGAAATGTTTGGTAACTGATTTTTGAAGCCATATGAATGTAGAACTCTTGTTAGGTTTATAAATGATCATTAAAGGATTTGTAAAATCGCACTGCATGCACATGTGCCCCAGAATGGAGAATTGATTTAAATCAATCTCCAATAGCTGGGGGTGCTTAAAGAAAATTTGCAACTATAAGTGAGCCCTTGAGGTGAAGCAGTGACATTAGCACACTGCTGACATGTCTCACACTTTATCATTTTAAAGAAATTTGAGTCTAGAACTTCTTCTTGTCTTATCTGATTTCTGCTTTCTTCTGAAATGTGTGCATCTGTAGGTACTGGTGGTATCTACAATGTATCTCCGCATATTTTTCCATTCAGATAAAATAAAATTACTTTGAAGATACAAAATTGCTAATATTATTATTGTTTCATATTTTGGTGTCTAAAACCTTATCTCTAGTTTTGCATGCATATGTTATAACTGTCTTTATTGAAAGATCTTTAAATATTTCAGTATAAATTTTAAAAAGTAAAGTCAGCATATACTGAAACCTAGGTTTATAGTGTCTCTTATACAGTAGTCATTGTTACTAAATGTTGAACTTATTGATTATAATTGCTTCTTTCTGGATAAAGTGCCAGTCCTTTTCTCACATGTATATGCTAGTTCTCTTCACAATTACTTACTTTCGGTACTAAATGTTAGGGGGGTGGAATGAATTTGTTCACTTATATGATACATTTTGTAGTACCCAGCTAGAACAGTCAATTTTATTGAGTCTTGGAGACTCAGTAAATAAAAATTAAGCTAAAATGTGACCTTCTTACTGGAACTGCAAACCTGGCTGGCAGCTGGGCTGACCACCTCTTAATCAAGCATGGCAGGCAGGGCAAGTATTCTGTCCCTCTGTTGCGGCAGACCAGGTGGTTAACATGGGCTTAATTTACTAAGAAAGTTCATTTTCAGTAGTGTTTAAGTATAGGAAGATATTTACATGGCCTAATTTAAGTGCCTAGATTAAATGGACAGTTTAGGAGCTCTTTTAGTAAAGAAAGGAATTGCTGTCAGGACAGTGGTTCAAAAAGGGATGAGAACTAGCTCTGAAGTGATCTGTCCTTTTGACTATTCAGGAACTTAAGTTTCACTGTTTACGCATTGAAATTGTGGTTATCACCTGTAGGGCCATATTCTCAAGATGTAAGAACAGTTCTACATGTGTTAACAAGTGTCTCTTTGGGCAGTGAGTGATTCAGGGATCCAGCTTCATTTTGCCTTGATTTTGATGCTAAGGTTAAACATAGTTCAAAAACATAAAGGCCTTCGGCTCTGAATAACTTCATAGCTAAAAAAATATTTGTGTTTTCAGGGCTTATATGAAACATAATGCCATTTCTGACTATTCAGGAATCAAATTGCTTACATTATTTTAAGCAGACTTGAGTATTACTTATGGAAGTGTTCTATAAGTAATGTTTTTGTATGATTTTTGATTAATTTTCCTTTATGGTTTTAGGAAAGTTTAATTTTCCAGTTCTAAAATAATGTGTTCTGCATTTTCTGTGCTTTGCCAAAAGCAGAACTTTAGCTAGTGTATTGTTTTGGGTGGCCCTTAGTGCCAGATCAGCACACCTGGGCACTGTGTTACTGAATTTAAGATCTAAGGAAACTGAAAATTAGTTTCCTTCAGATTTTATTATTTTTCTTCCTGTGTAAGAGTTGTAGTGAACAGAAAACATTTTCAGTAGGACATAACCGTCACTTTGTTATTCTTTCTTAGGTAATCTAACATTGAATATTGAAGTTTTCTTTTGTCTTATGACTGAACTGAGGTGGGGGAAAAAAGCACGCTGATAAGTAAATTGGAAAGAAGATTCAGAGTTTTACTTGCCCCTTTTGATTTCCATTTCTTTCTTCTTTTTTTTTTTTTCCTTTTTTTTTTTTCCAAAGCCCATTTAGTACCTAATTCATCTGGGACTTGTAAACTTCACTTGTAAATTATATGAGCATATGATTAAGTAACAGTGCTTTAACACATTGCCCAGTGTGTAACTCAAAAAACTGTAGCAGCTCAGCTGACTCCTTTCAATCTCTTAAGCTGCTGGAAGTTGTTTGTGTTTGATCATAACTGTTCTAAAGTGGTTTTGTTTGGAAGGGACCAAATTGCACAAAGTGAAAGTACTGTTGAAAAGTTTCTCAGGATTTTCCCTGCCATTCCAAAAACCTTTCCCCAAAATCATTTTTGGTGTTGAGCACATGCATTGCTATGTACAGTAATATGGAGTTAGAGTAAAATATATGAATATTTACCTTTAAGTTATATACAGTGTGCTTGTTTGCTGAGTGTAATGGGATATACCTTCCTTTAAAGATGAGTGTTGAGGGGTTTTTGTATGTGAAAAAGCACATGAATAATTCCTCTAATTATTTCCTCTTCATAAATGTTAGTGCATTGGGTAAGCAGCAGATAAGAAACATTTTATGTCCCTCTGTTAAAGCACTGACATGATGTCATGGTTTAAATGCAAAATACATCCTAATGTGTGATGGATGAACACATCCTTCCTTCAGGGTAGGAATTAAACGCATTTGCTAGAATGTCTTTATAGATATTTCAAAGGCATTTAGGGCCTTTGAAAACAGACTTTAAATCAGTTGGTAAAAATCCTCAATGTCCAAAGCAGATGCTAATTTTGAAAATTTGTAATTGTTTTTTCTCCATAGTCATCTGGCAAATCCTTGACAGAGGTGTAAAAACCACCGTGTTCATGTAGCTGCTGGAGGCAGGAACACCTCTCTTAAATCCATTACTTCAGTTCGTGTCTGCTGAGCATCAAAGACCTAGTTTGTTTCTGGCAGTTAAATGCAATCCTGTGATGTGCTTGTGTATGAATGACATGAACTTTGTTAGCTTTTGTTTTCCATGGAAGTGCACAACTCAAGCAGGCAGTAGCATTGTTCTTTTCCCCAGTAATGTATGGCACCTACCCCTCCAGCTCAAGGGCACAAATGCATCTCACTTCAGTTTAACACAAGCTACCAAACAGGAGTACAGAGGTGGAAACTTTTCTCTGGGCAGTGTTGTTTGGGGTTTTTTTGTTTGTTCATTCGTTTGGCTTGGTTTGGAGGATTTAGGTAGAGTTTTTTGTTTGGTTAATTTCATTTTAATTTTTTTTTTTAATTTTCCTTCAGATTAAAGTACTTTCCAAAATGCAAATCGCAAGGCATGTGGAAGTCTCTTTGTATGTTTATATAGACCACAAAACAGTTGGGCCTAACTCTGGTTGTTACCTTTACTTGCCACCATGGTACAAATAACTGTTTAGCTTTTTCTCCTGTATCAGAAAGACTATTTCTGTCACCTCTAAGTGTGTTGGATTTTATTCTCCAGCCTGTACTTTAACTGCAGTGTTGTTCTTATCCTGATCCCTGCCTGCTTCCCAAGCAAAAATACCCATCTCAAATTAATAACTATCATGTTCAAGCTGTCTTGGTGTAGGCTATGGGTTGAAACTCGTATGCTACTGGCATGCCTGTAATGCATTGGTGACATGGGATATGCAATTTGTCTCACTTGTTACTATTTGGCCCCATTATCACTGGAGCTAGGATAAATTTGAAGGTCTAAACACAAGTATAGATAAGTTAGCATGGTAATTAATTTAGTATTTCTCATAGAAGTGTTCTGAGCAAATTACATGTCTCTTTAGTCTTAAATAGTATGTCAAAGCAACTCTTTTGTTCCTTGGTTGTGAAAACACAGTAGTTTTTCTGAGGTTATTCTTTCTGCATCTGTAGACAAACTCTGTTGACCCCAAGATCAACTGTTGAGGTGTGGCTTCTCCCTACCTGTGGTCCCTGGGGATAAATCTCATGTCAAATAGAAATAACAAGAATGGTAAAATACTGACTGTAATTACTTAGGGAAGTGGCAGTCCTATGTAGTCTATTCTCATTTAGGTTTTTGTGCTGACAGAGCTTAAGAGCATAGGACAATAGAGGAAATAGAATTGGCTAATAATCATTTGGAGCCATTATACTTCCCAAGCTGAAGCAAGCAGTTGCCAACACATCTCTTACACTGTGTCCTTCTCTGTCACTTATTTGTAGCCTCAGCTTTGCTGGCTGTGAAATATGGACAATAACTTTTTATTCAGCAAAGTGTAATGTGGTTTAGTAATAATGAATGTTTAAAAACAACTTGAGGATGAAAAATGTTGTGTAAATGCTAAATGTTATCCTTGACAAAGGCACAGTAACAAGATAATTAGTCTTTCAGATGTATCTAGTTATTCCATAAATTAAAGATTAATTTCTCTCCTTAAATTAAGAGTTATTAACACATTCAGCTTTCTTACTAATTGTTTTACATACCAATTGGATGCATTTCAGTAAAATGGCTGGTGAAGGCAAACGTGTTTTCCAGCCAGGCATTGCCTTGTGTGCAACAATTCTGTATGGACTGACTACACATCGGAGCTAAGCACTGCAGTAAGGTCAACAAAACAGAACAAGTTAATACTAGGATTTTCTAGACAGGTTTCAAAAGCATGCTTACAATTGACAGTCCCTGTTCAAGTCACCTTGACTTCATGGTTTTCCTGAATAAGAACAAGTAACTTCTGTCTCACATCCTTCTCTGATTATCTGGTATGTTTTGTAATTGGATCTCCCTTTGAGTTTGCCATCTACTGACCATCTGATGTTTTGAAAGTCATAAAAAGGAGACATTGTGGAGCCCAGGATTCTGCACTGTTCTTTCTGCCTCTTGTGGTACAGTTTTGAAACTTTTCAAAGGGGAGAGATGTGGCATAAAAGACAGTATACACAAGTTTTTCAAGCTTTTCCACCTCACTTCAAGAGGCCATACAAAAGTATTGAGAGCTTGGCCATGCCATCCAGTTAAGCTCTCAGTTAAAAAACCAAAATAACAATTAAAAAAACAACCCCCAAACAAAACACCACAACAGAAAACCACACTAACAAAAAAACACATTAACAAAAATACCCCAGCTGGTGCTGAGGTCTGCAGTTCTCATGGGGGTGTGGGGAGCCACTCTGACCTAGAATCTTCCCATACTATGTAATCACATCAATATAAAGATATTCAGGGTAACATTAATTTCTAATTCCACTGACTTTTTAATCCAATTACACTGAGGATCAATTTGTCTCTTATGGTATCTGCAAACACACACACAAAAGCACTAACAGTTGGAGAGGTCAAGGCCCTTTTGTGTATGCTAATGTCTCTGTGCCTTATGTGTACATGTCATCTCTCTATCAGATGCTCAGCTCTCTGACTAAAATTAGAATGAAAACTTGCAGTTAGCAATTTTTAATGCCAGTTTGGTTTTGGGTTTTTTTGTTGTTTTTTTTTTTTTTGTTTTTTCAGGTGGGTATTGTGGTTTTTTTCCTTTTTGTACCATTTTGCCAGAGGATTGCTTCTCATTCCTACTTTGTCTGTTTCTTTTCTCTTTCAGTCTTTCCACAGAGTTCCCTTTTATCCACCCTCTTACTTCCTCAGGCCCCATCTGATGTGCAGTTTACCAAGTCAAGAAATTCCATCATCACAGGCAAGCATTTTCAACTCTTCTGACCTTGAAAATGTACCTCAGACTGTACGTGTCCCTGTCTCCTCTTTGTATTTCTGCATTCTTGATAAAAATAATGGATGGTCACAAGTGTTTAATAATAATGATGACAAGTTTATTATTAATTTTAAAATATCACAGGTATGAGGGGGAATATATAGGGAAATAAACTAGAGAGATTGCTCTCGGTAACCTTTTGAGGAGGAGGGTGGAAAAGGAGAGTTGTTGTGTCCTTGTGTCCCTACTTTCTTTGGAAGGCAGTACAAATTTTCAGGTATTGAAAATAAGGTCCTTCTCACCCTTCACCTCCTCCCCTGAAATGAGAACTAGCTGAGGACAGTGCTGCCATCTTGTCAGTAGTCTAAGGGCATGCATATACAATTGAGCAGCTGGAGCTGAGTGCTGTCATCCCATCTCATCTTTAACAGGGAAGTTCATCTTGCAAAAATTTCGTAATTTCTCTGCTGCGTGCTGAACAGCTCTTCATTTGGATCAAGAAATGTGTGGTACTTGAAGTTTCAGGTGGGAAATACCTTCCTTCACCTAGTAAATGGTGGCTATGCTATAATGTTGTGTTGTCACATGCCTTAATTCCATCAGCAATTTTGTGTTTGTACCACTGTCTAACCAGGCTTGGTTAGCCTAAAGTTGTAGAGGCCTTTCTTTGCTGAACACCCTTAAGCATTAAGTATGCAACAGAGAAAATGCTGTACTGTTTTCAAGACACAGACATTCCCCTGCACACTGACAGCAAAATATGCTCGGCATGCAGTGACTTTAGTGCTCCCTGAAATAAGAGCACTTGAAAGACAGTCTGGCCACAAGACTGCAGAGGTCAGTCATTAAGACAGTGAAATGGCAATGTGAATGTTAGGTCCTGATTACTAAGATATCTGCACTTCTGAGCACTAGTTCTTTCTAGATCTTAAATCATTTTGCTCTTTTCAATACATCATGTGTTCTCTTACAGATCTTTATTCTCATATGTGTCTCATGCTATTTTCTTGTGGACTTTAAGTTTTAGAACCTGTTGTGCTAAATGTATTTCAAAACAAAGTGTATTGCCTGTATTTTATGCATATCTGATACGCTTATTTTCTTACCATTACCTAATCTAATTCCAGGTAGGCTCAATTTATGGACTATTCAGGCTCAGCCTGTTGTTCTGTCAGAGCTCATCAGCACTACCCAGCATGGTCCTTGGCAGTTCACTTCCTTTGATAAAGTCAGCTCACTTCTTAATTGCTCTTCCGAGGTTATCTTGTAATTTCTAACCCTGAGAAAACACTATCTGCAATTGGTTTGCACGTCAAGAGGAAGAATCCTTCAAGCTAAGAGCTTGCTTTGTTATCTTTCAAGGGTGTGCTTGATTATTAATGTTTGGGAAATTGTGTTAAAGAGACTCCCTTTAACTCAAGCCTTATAGCCATAGAAAAAATATTCCATCATCTCCAAAACAAAACAGGCAGTAGTTCTGATACTGTGATCAATAAACCACTGTGGTTTATGTCCATCAGCAGGTCCACAAACCCATGTCAGAGATGATTAACTTAAGAGACTTGATTATCCTGTCAATGATAGGGACATATGGTGGTCAGTGGAAAAAATTGCAAGATAGTAAGTATTGCTTGTCCAAAAGTTTTGGGAATCTAAAGTTGGAGTGACTCCCTCAGAATGAAATGCTAAGAAATCCTTTTCCTTGGTCCTGTCACAGGCAAGTCCATAAAATTACAAATGCCAAAGTATAATAACATCTGTGATACTGTGTCATCCAGCCTGTGTTTAGCCATGACTTCTGCATATCTATCTATTGGCAACTCTAAAGGCAGATGATGTATGTCATTAGAACTGATCTTGATAACTTGCAAAACATTGTTTGTTCCTTTTAACTGCATTCCGTAAGATAAGAGTGGCTGGATCTTGCGGTTGAGCTCCTGCATTTGTTGTTTGTCATGATTGTCTGTGTTCTACTTGACAGTTGAAATTGATAGAAGTTTTGCCAAAGCACAATATGCAGAACTGGATTCTTGTTTATATCAGAGAGGCTTGTTTTGTTAGCAGGAATCTGTGACATTCTGACAGGTGATTTTGGGACATTGAGCAGGGTTTCAGAGCATTTCAATGAAATCTGAACTGTTGCAGTAAAGGCAGTACAAGGACCTAAGCAGGAAGTGGTGTTGTCTCACAGAATGTTTTTACCCACATGACGCAGTTCAGCAGAGCTGTGTGCAGCCCATGGAGCCTCACAGCCAGACTGAATTCAGGATGTTGTGAATGTGCCTCTGTCAGAAAGTTGGAATGTGGTTCTCCAGATTTTTGCAATTCTTCCATTGGTCAAGTGACTTTCTAAAGCTGAAAAGCCCAGTTTTTATATTGTTGAGGTTATCAGGAATGCTTGTGGTTTTGTCATGTACCAGAGTCCTGTTTTTTCTGCCTGGTTAATGTCAGCTCTTCAGTGTGGAATCTGCTGAGGCTGTATAGTGTTTTCTACCAAGTATCTTGTGGTATCTGTAGGCTAGGAGTTTCAATGCTATAATTAAAGAATATAACTGTGTATTTTCTAGGCAGTTGCTCAATGTCACCACACTTCTTTGTTTTGTTACTGGCTAATTTAAATACGAGAGAATAAGCAGTGGAGTGCCTGCCTTAGGGAAGGAAACTTGAATAGTAGGTACTGCAGATTCTTAAACTGTAGTAGAATGCATGAAAATAGTGCAGAATGTTTAAACACACAATGCTATTTCACTGGGATAATAGCAGTACTATCTGATTTTGAATTGCATATGAAGGATGATGCAGTATTAGTACCTTTTATAAACCCAGTTTTCTTATTTCTAGAGTTGTTCAACAGAAACTCTCCCTCTCACCCCCCAACAAATAATAAAAAGAATAATGCAAGTCTTCAGCAATTGTTTCACCATTCTTGTGAGGAAATATGTTGGTGTAACTATGCTGCACTTCTCTATATTTCTACTAAGCAAATTCCCCATGTGGAGTTTATCACAGAATAAGGGCCAAGTGTGCAGTACCACGGATATGCTGATGTAGCTGTAGAGCAGTTGTTTTTAACAGATGGAGTTCCTTCCCCACTACAGCTAAAACCATCACGCTGAATAGTATGTACTCCACTTGGAAAAGATACCTTTGCCAGCCTAAATTTATTTCCGTTCACTGGAATGGTTGGTTAGAAATGTGGTAGCTTTTACTTCAAGCTTCTAGTAGGCATAATGAGGATGCAAAAACATTGAGAACTGATTTTAAAATGCTTTTTTGCCAGCATAGTTTATATTAGTTTGAAAATACAGAAATTAAACTGCAATATGGATGCTTCATTCTGAAAAGGGAAGATACATTAATGACTGCTTTTTTGCAAGATTATAGGATTCCTCTAGTTAGGCTCAACCGAAGTAATGGAATAAAAAGAGAGGGAAAATTGTTAAAAAAACAAATGAACTGTACCTTGTCATTCTATTTGTTGTGGGGAAAAGATTGAGAATGATTTAAAATTGCAACACTGCTTCCAAGCAATCTGCACTTCATACGAGGTTCATTCTTTGTGGTTTTGAGGCCTGCAGTCTAGATAGTTAACGCTGGAGCATTTAGTGTTACTTTCACCCCCCATGTCATTGATTACTGTGTCAGTTAGATGTTACCTTTACTGAATGTTCCATCGCCAATCCCTCTACTTCAAGCTAGTGTAGCTGGGGGTGGTCAGTTTGTTCTGCTTTGGCATCCATTTGAGTAACGAAAGTGTCCTGAAATGCACCTTGAATTTCATGATGCAACCTGTAAAGCCCATGGAATTTTGCCTGATGTTTTTCACCTGACAGTGTCCCTTTATGCATATTTCTTAACATGACCTATGCTGTGTTTGCAGGCATAGAACAGACTTCGCTACTGTCTCGTGTATGAAATATGAAAATTTTAAATGCTTGTTTAAGCCACCGTATTGAAACAAAGTATTTTATAATTCAAAACACTGATGTCTATTTTAATACATTGTAATGGGGGAAATTTGACACTATTTCTCCATTTTTTTTCATCATGGGTCCATATATGTGTATGAATGAGTTTCTCTCTGTGGTATAGTGAAATTTTTAGAATTGCAAGTGGGTTTTTTGTCCTCTATGGCATACATTTTGTGTAAAAGGAATTCGTGATACTCCCTCTGTTGTTTCCTTCAGAATAAAATCAAACTGGCTGATTGATACAAGCTTGGACCAGTGATAGGCCAGACAAATATGGCTTCTGCATTCAGATTGGAAACCAGGAATTCTTTGTTGCATCAGCAGAGAGACTGTAGTTACAATTTGACTGTAAATTTGATTTTTCTACAACAATCTCGATTTTATCCTAATTTCGGAAGTCGCCCAGGGTGAGTCAGAGCTGGTCAAATCAGAATAAGCTCTTGAATCATTCCCAAATAATGGAAAAAATGAGTCAATTCGAGAGCTAAGCGAGTAAAGACAGCCATTATAGGCATAAAGCAACCACAAAGCTTTAGATGTTTCAATGGGAGAGAAGGTCCACCCAGTGAGTCAAGGTTGAATATAACTGATTTCAGGGCTCTTATTAGAGCTGGTGAATGACCAGAAGAGAGGCTTGAGAGCCTATGAATGGGGAGGAAAAATGGACCAATACTTAAGTTATGGGATTGGGTTTGGGTTAATGTAAAGCAATACATCCAGAAGGGAGCATGTTTGAGCTGTGGCTTGGACTTGAACATTGCTCTGAGGGGAGACTGGGGTAGTTAACAGCACATAAATAGGCAGTGGGCTTAAAACTCTGAGGGCAGGTGATGAGGCTGTGATACAATTCCTTACATTCATTAGCGTTTGTGTTGCCAACCCTATCAGCCTGGGTACACAGACTGCAATTAATAAATGTGCTTTCTCAAGAGTTCTGGGAAAAATCTGTGCTGCTGTCGTAGACCACAGGGAATAGTTATTATTTTGCTGTTAGCTGTGGGAAAACTCATGCAGAAATCTAGGAAACAGGAGAACCTGATGCAAACCAGTAATACATCAAAAGTTATGTTTAAATATGCTTTATTGTTTGATAGTAGTGCTTCCTGACTGATCGTAGGCAATATACAGTGCATGTCCTGAGTCAAGAATCAAGAAAAGCTACTGTAACACAGAGTGTGGTTACAAAATTTGCTGAAAATTCCTTATATAAAGGCAGGACCTCAATGATCATTTTAATTTACAGTTAGGTATGTACTGAGACAAAAATCTTTTTCTTTCAGTTCTTTTCTCCTCATTTGTAGCCTATTGCTGCTACCTCATTACTCCACTGTTCTTTGCCAGTGCAGTAAATCTGGAGACCTAATGGTGCACAAGCCCCTTTGAGGACAGCATTGACTTTTAAAATATTCATTTCTATGCGGATCAGGGATATCCCAGTCTGGCTGTAATCAGAAGAAGAAGGAAGGAGACAAATAATCACTGAACATGACTGTTTAGGGAGCAATTTCTGTCAAGAAAACAATCAGCAGCAAAGGTGGATATGAGCTGGCCTTGCACCCCCAAGCACGAGTAATGTGGGCTTGTTTGATAGCCATAATAGTGTAATTGCTTCTTTCTATTCCTTCATCCTCCAGCCAGCTGCTTCTCTATCACTATGCTGAAATGCCTGTTGTTTCTCTCTCTAACTGCTGAGCAATGTAGGGGTGGTGAAAGGTGCCAGACAGACAGCAGTGGGATCTGCACATCTTCGTTTATACCCAGTGTGCAGGTATATCTCAAGCCCTGACAGGCTTCTTGCTGTACTGGGGAGATCCAGCCCTGAACTGCAGGGAGAAATCATGCGGCATATTCAGGGCAGTTCAGGTCTTGGTTATTTTTTAGTTTGTCAAAATGGTGCCAGCTGTGGTAGTGAATTGCCTGCAGGACAGCTCTGCTTCCAGCCAGTGATCCAGAGATCAGTTCATAGCTTGAGTTATTCCAAATGGAATAGACCTTTGTGCTATGAAATCAGTTTGCAGCAGCTCTCCAGCCGCTGGGAGTTGAACTGACTACCAAATTTATCTCAACCAGACTTAATGAACAGTCATCAGGTGGTAATGATCCTACCCATCTTGATTTAAATGTAAGTTATGGCAGGGGTTGGATTCCATATCCCTAGAGTAATTTCTTGCACCATCCAAACCTCATCAAAGTGTCTTGGTGAAAATGATTTAAGCTAACATGTGCTGCTTGTTGGCAAGCAGCTAAGGGAACCTGTGTATCAGTACATCTGTGGCGTATAGTACCTGGCTCAGTGATAACATGTTAACTTACAGTAACTTCCTTATGTGCCTCAGTCCTGTGTTTTATTTCAGACAGAGGAATAACTGTAGGGTTTAGTATTTCTTTTAATATCAGGATAACAACACTGGCAAAAGTGTGTCCATCAGTGCCACCTTCAGTGGGTAAACTCTCAATTTTATTATTTTAAGAGAGAGGTATTTGAACATTCATTATGATAGTGAAGAAAATAAATTATATAAACTCATAACCTGTGTGAAAAAATAATACAGAGGCTACAGCAACTCCAGAGCTGCCTCAGCCAAGCATGTCACATAAAGCTCTCTTTAATTTTTTATTTGGTTCATGTCTGTATGTAGGTCACAATGACTGAGAAAGAGAAAGTACTGACCAAACAAAAACAAACCTCTCAGAAACCCCCACTATTGTTATAGAAAACAACAAACAGAAGACTAAAAATTAGTACAGAAAGGATTTCCCTTTTCACTGCTGTCTTGGTTAGTTTTGATTCCAGTTACTGGTGACTGCGCAAAGGGGACCTGCAGCGATTGTGTTCTCAGCTTGCCTGTCTCCTGTTTGTAAGCTTATCCAGTGCACAGCAGCAAGATGCTATGAAGCTGATTCAAACCATTTCTCTTCCTGACTTTTTGTGCTGTGATGACCCCATATAAATCAGTTCTAGCTTGGTCATTCTTCCTCAGGAATAGAGAAGAGATGTGAAACCTCTTGCTGCAGCTCTCCATAACAGGCAACATTTCTGTGTTCCTTCAGTCCCTAATTACAGGGTATGGACAAAAACATCTCCAGCTGCTTCCATGCTTGTGAACATCACTCAAAGGCCAATAGCCACCCTCATGATTGTGTGCTTCTGTAAGAATTACTCCTTTATGCAGGGACCTACATAGTCAATACATCTTTTCTGAGCAAACTACATTTCAGCTTTGAGGAGCCTGAAGAGTCGGGGGAAAGCAGATCTTCTCTCTAGTCTTCTGGTCAGCCTCTGTGCAAGCACAAGAGTAGCAGCATGTGACAATAATCTAATAAGCCTTTCTTCTTGGAGAGGAAGCTGGAGGCAGTGATGCAGCTGTGAACTTAGGGCACAGAAGGTCTTAATGCCTCTGGCCAAAGAGCACTTAGTGACAACTTGATTTACAAATAGTAACGCTTCCTGGCAACAATGCAGATAAAAAGCCCCACAAAACCAAAGTATAAACTAGACGTAAAAGTACAAATCATCTGTAGAAAAGCTGACTAGAAATGCCGATTGATGGTTTTAGAATCAACAGTGGAAACCAGTAGATTCCCCTTGGCTTTAAAATCCATGTTATAAACCCAGATTTTGTCTTACAGTCCATCATGTGTGATTAGCAAAATTTAACTTTCTTTTTTGTTCTATATGCCAGTCCCTGGAGATAGCAATAGCTTTATAACTTTAAGGCATTGTGCAGCAGTGGAGGTGTATTTTTATAGTGAATCATCTTTTCACAAAAATTAGGACTTTTGAGACAACAGTGCTCTTAGAAGATGATGTTCCTCTGCAGAAAAACATTGTTTTGCATGAGTGGCCTTATTGATGCTAATCACTACGTTTTCTAGTAAATGAGGAGGTTTGATAAACTAACTGTGTCAAAGTTTATTTGCATAATAATCAACAAAAGAAAAAAAATCCAGGTGCTTGGCACTATTTTGGGTCGTTGGTAAAGGAATTAACTTTATAAGTGGTTTAAAACATTTGAAAATTATTTTCCAGGTTTGTGCCAAGTAGAACTTGTGAGAGTTCGGGAAAGAGATGGAATCTGTTTCATGCTTGTACTTTCCTACTATGTTGTGAGCTTAATTTTTGGGCAGAGGACAGCCAGATGAATGTGAGCCGGGGTGTGCCCGGGTGGCCAAGGCCAACAGCATCCTGGCTTGTATCACGCATAGTGTGGCCAACAGGATCAGTGAAGTGATCATCCCCCTGTACTTGGCAGGGGTGAGGCCACACGTCAGATCCTGTGTTCAGTTCTGGGCCTTTCACTGCAGCACAGATCTTGCTGGAGTGTGTCCAGAGGAAAGCAATGAAGCTGGTGAAGAGTCTTGAGCACAAGTGTGATGAGGAGCAGCTGAGAGAACCTAGCCTGGAGAAAAGGAGGCTCAGGGGTTATCTATCACTTCTACAACTACACTGAAGGGGTCAGTGCCTTCTCCCAAGTAACAAGCAATAGGACAAGAGAAAATGGCCTCAAGTTGCACTAGGGGAAGTTTAGATTGGATATTAGGAAATATTTCTTCACCAAAAGGGTTGTCAAGCACTGGAACAGGCTGCCCAGGGAAGTGGTGGAGTCACCATCCCTTGGAAGTACATGGTTTAGTGGTGGGCCTGCTACTGCTGGGTTAGCAGTTGGACTCAATGGTCTTAGAGGTCTTTTACAACCTAAAAAATTCTATGATTCTAGCAGTCTATGGCATTTGGCTCACTTCCCAAGGTAGAAATGGTTGCTTGTATTGTCATAGACTCATGATTTATGTTGGAAGGGACCTCCAGAGGTGATCTAGTCTGACCCCCACTCAAAAGTTGTCTAGTTAAAGGCATGATGCCTCAAAGTTTAGATGATCAGGGCCATCTCTACCTTGAGCAGTGCCAAGGATGGAGATTCCACAATCTGGCTGGGTTACCTGGACCAGTTTTTTACCAGCCTCATGGTTTAAAAAAAAAAATCATAATAGCTAATAGAATTTCCCATATTCCCAGTGGTGTCTGTTCTCTTGTCACCATGCCTCTGAAATGTCTAACTCCATCTTGTCTCTTTCCACCAGTAAGGTAGCTGTAGAATGCAGTATGGTCTCCCTTTTGTCCTCACTTCTCCAAACCAAAGAGACACTGTTCTTTCGGCCTTCCCTCATACACCATACCTTTCAGTATAAGCATTTCCACAGGTGGCAAGAGGAAAGCTAGGCGTAAAAATGCCCGCTACCCAGAGATTTAATCCTCTAAGTATAGCTTTAGTTGCTGTTAATTATGAAGTGTTTTATTGCCGATTCCAGTATTGCTCAGTGGGAGACCTGCTCCCATTTTGTATTAGCTCTGGTTTTTCCATATAGCCTTCTTTCCCATTTGATTTTCCCTCTTTCAGCATTTTATCTCCCCTATCCCACCTGCCAAAGTGAAGGTCATGAAATAGTCAATATCTGCATGTAAAGTGTGAGCCTAACATTCAAAGGAGATGAATAGAGAAGGATAAATGATGATTATTTCTTTTCCATTATCTCAGCCTACTTGGTTTACAGGCTCCAGAATACAGCAGGGTCGTGGATTATACCCAGGATATCTTGAAAACTATCCCATAATCACAACAGAAGCTCAACAGTCAGAAGGGGAGAACTAATTTTCAGATGTGTTAAGCAGTGGTGGACCCACCAGACATCATTCTGACCTTGAGAAAAGTACTAGCACTATTCCTGTGGCCTTTGCAACATATTATTTATAAAGGATATTGACAGTTTCAACACTAAAGTGTACTGGAACTGTAAAGAGTTAGTAATTAATAATCACAGAGGGCTGAAGAAATTTGTATTTCAGTCCTCAGAGACAGTTCAGATCGATATCAGAATGTCCTCATCACACCTCTGCATTAGCAAGTTGAGAGGGATTTTTATGATAAAGGCTGATCTTGCTGTCATCCTGGCTTTGCATGCAGGAATCATTATGGCTTATTCTGTGTGGAGAATTTTGCATTCTGCCAAGAAGCAAAATGAAAAAAAGCAAGCACAATGAAAGCCAAAGGCAGCCCACCTTGAACTGAAGTAATGTTCTATTGCAAAGCAGCCCTTAGCAACCTGAGCCAAACAACCACTTTGTGTGAACAGAGAGTAAATTCAAGCGAAAACGATAGTGGCGTGTTTACAGAACCCTGTCAGATGCTTCCAGCAAAAGAGCTTTGAAGGTGGGTGGAAGACTTGCTGTTAAACAAGCACTAAGTAGCATTTTCAATCAAGACATTTAATAATCTGCCTATATCTTGGATTGTATGCATACAAAAAATTCCAGTATCACGCTGGAGTATTTTGGTTTCTTTAAATCTCCTGTCATTTAGGGCACAAACTGCACAGATTTTGGCGCAGAAGTCCATCTGTGACATACTAGAACGTTCATTCGGTTTAGAAGCCTGGTTAGAGCATTATCACTAGATGGCAGTGTGGTTCATGACACAGATATGCCTCCCTGATTTTCAGGGTCTGCTCTTGAAAACCATGCTTGCTCTGGAGAAACATCCAGAGGAATTCACGCTGGTTTTAGAACCACCTCAGCCTGCTCACCGGGGAGGCACAAGGATAATTCTGGGCACTAGAACCTTGTGTTCATGGTGGATGCAGCTGGGTTTTAAGTTATGTGCAAATTCTGTCAGTGTTTTTGTGTCTGATGAACCACAGTATTGGGAGGCTGGCACATTACCCAGTTGCTGAGCTCAACATCCAAATTTTTAAGCATCCTGGGAATGATGAGTGATGTGTAGATGTTACCAAACTGAGCCATTCAAATGTGCAAGTTTATGTTAAAAATGAAGTTTGAAAAAACAAACTATCGTCACTGTGGGTTTTTTGGGTTTGGTTTTCGGTTTTTTTTTTTTTTTTTTGGGGGGGGGTGGGGTGGGGTTTTTTTTTGTTTGGTTGGTTTTGTTTTTGTTTTGTTCTTTTTTTTTGTTGGCTGCTGCTTTCCCATCATTTGGGAGGGAAACAGCTGTTGTTTGGTGCTAGGAAGTAAAAAATTATCCAAGTGGAAGGTCAGATTTCAAAGTGTTTTCCAGATTTTCCTTCTGATTCCGGAAGGAAGCTTGAAGAGAAATCTGGTTTATTCCAGGGTTTAAGATAAAATCATACCCCTTAATAACATAGTCTCATTTTCCCAGTTTTCCATCAGTGCTGCTTGATTAATAACAGCATATTTATTGCTGACCAACTCAAGAATAAATAAAACCATTGAAGAGAGGCACTAGAGGCTAGATGCAGTTAATGGAACAAGCCAGTGCAAAGATCTGCTTGTTCTGGAGATGGTGAAGAAATGGGATGCGAGATGGATGTATTTTTTCTGCTACAAAAGCATATTTCTCCTCTTAAATGTATCTAAGGAAATAAATTGTGAATCGTACACACCAAAGCTTAGCTGAAGCCCTGGTAAAGTACTTGCATGCAAAGAAAACTGGCTTTACTTGTATTTCAAGGTTTGCTTTGCAATTTTCAGACTCTTTCTGTTCCTGCAGAATTAACCTGCATCAGTATTTTCAGCATGGCACTTTATAAAGGCAGCACTAGCATAAGAAAAATTCACTCCAACACTGGTTTCTCATGTCTGCCTCTGAGATTCTTTAAGACAAAACCCTTGCTTGCTTGGCTTACTGGGGTAGCAAATAGCTTATCACCAGATAGCTCTCTGGTCCATCTAACTCTTCAAGTGGCCTGCGGGAGAAGAGACTAGAGGAAAAGCTTGAAAGAGTGAAGGAGATAGGAGGGAACTAGTAAACATGATTTTAAAATATAAGAAAAAGTCAACTGCGAAACAGATGTGCCTTCAAAAAAAAAAAGAGACTCAGGAACTGCAGCTGAAAGAATCCTTTGGAATAGCAGAATTCAACTGTGTATGGGGTGTTATGTTATGTCCACAAATACAGCAGCAGGTTTTATAAGTGCAATAGATGGAGCTTAATACGCTTTGGGAAAATTGGTGGAGATATAGGGCAATGTGCTGGAGGTGGAGGGGTGTCTATTGTTTTAGCAGACAGCAATGAATCAGGTTTTCTGACTATTAATCCGATTTTATATGACCTAGGGCAAACTACATAATCTGTATTTAAAATACAGTACTATTGCTTTAATGATAGAGGGCTGGGGAGCAGCAGTCTGGAAAGCAGGATGCATAATAAAGTGTGCTGTGTTTATTCCATGCATACTGAACTCTGAGTAACCCTTGCAGTAGAAGGAGTTCCCTTGGCAGGCCAAGTGGGGAATTTGGCCTTCCTTTAGTTCTGCAGCTTTGTGTATTTGCCTCAGTAACCATTGATGATCCAGATACACAGATGGTGAGATTACAGAAGATGCATGAAAATAAGGAAGTTGTGAAATTGTTGTCTTAAAAAAACCCACTTTTTTAATCTATGTCCCTATGCTTCAAAACATGCTCTTTTTTTCAGCTACTCCTTACCAACACCTGCAGTTTCTGTTAGATTCTCAGTTAATACAACAAAATACATTGTCTTGCAAGCCTAAATAGGAGTATTTTATTCAGTAGATAATGTTTGTTGTTAAAAATCCATCATTTCCTTCCTTTCTATCCAAAGGCTAAGCAGCAGTAGCCTATGCTTAATAGCAAATAATGTGAGTAAAATTGAGAAAGGGAAATAATTTGTTTATAATCTCCTTTTTTCACTGTTCCTTGTATTACATCTGTAGATTTTTGAAGTCTGTCTTCTGTATGGCAAATGGCACTTAAAAACTGGTTTATTGTTTTGGAATATCACCTGTTTGGGAAGAAACAGCAGCTTTTAACAGAATTCCTACAGAAAAACAAGTTAAGCATGGTGTTATGTATTGCTCTTTATTGACTTCAGTAGACATAGTTAAAGGCAAGCTCTGTGCAGCATTTCTTCAAGAAAGCCTAAATCAACATCATGTGTACTAAACCATCAGTTCCTTGGTTTCTCAGGTGGAGCAAAGCATTTTGTGATGATTCCAGTGGAGTGAATTGCTGCCTGCTAGAATGCAATCACAGAGTGCTGCAGAGGAGGTATGTGAGAAGTAGGAATAACTGTAAGATGTGCAAATCAGTTCAGTGCATGGGAAAACACAAGCTCGAGGGCTGCAAACTGCCCAGCTATGGTGACAGGCCTGCCACCAGAGGCCATGCAGAGCTCCAGTTTGTGCTGCAGAAGCAGGGTAAGTTTCTGAAACACTGAGACCTGACTTCAGCCCATGTTCATCCTGCTGCCTTTTAAGCCTAATTTGGATAAATTGTCATACAAATTTCATGGTTAGCTTTAGAGAGGAGGCTTCCAGAGCACAGTACCTTCCAACTACATGGTGGATTGTGGCTAAGAAAGAATTTGATTATTTTTTTCTTGGTGGTGTTGGTGGTATTTGGTGGTAGCAGCCTATCCCATTCAGTTACCCTCCCCACTATCAGCTCCCATGAATTTTAAATGCCAATACAGTGTACATTTATTTTACACTAGTACGTAGCTTTCTTCCCCACTTCTGGTGATGGCTGAGGATTGTGCAGAAGACCACAGCCATGGGACAGAAGTCTCCAGATTAGACTAGATTACCTTGAAGATAAGCTCCCATGTGGAGCCATGTTGTCCTGATGTGTCAGCAAGTACAATGACATTGATATTATCAAGTAATAAAATCCTTACAGCACATCACATGAACTATGTAGGTAAAGGGGAGATGACTATTGCATTTTGGTCAGAAAAGTCTGAAAGAGTAGTTGTAATGATTCCTATCTTTAGGGTTGTCAGTTAATAACTTTATTAGAGCTAGAGCTACTTTCTTTTAGGGACTTCTAGTAGAAATATATGGAACAAGGAAATATATAGAGGTAGTGTCTTTAACTCAGTGTGCAGAAGACTGCAGATAAGGTTGAATTATATCCCATTTTAGCAACTGTATTAGACTAAACCCATTGAGGCTCAAAATGTTCCACAGTGGCTCTTAACCAAAATATGATATTTCAAAGAAATCATACCAGTTTTGTGTGAGCCAAAGTGCTAGTAGCCAAAATTAGTTTTATTTTGTGTTTTCAGATTACACAAGTGAAAACTGGCATAACAAAGATCTTCACATCTTCTGTTGTAGTGTTTACTAGAACTTAAAAATTGAGAGAGCTTCCTATTTCTGCTATCAGTCTCCATTGAATTGGATGCAGTTGTTAACATTTAGTATTATTGATTAAAGAGAAGAATCCTGAAGTAAAAGGATCAATTAGATTCACAAGAAGTTGCTGGTATCAATCTTACTGTAAAACCAGAAGATTTTAGTATGTCTGTAACAACCTTAGTTTAAAAGGCGGGGATTGTACCAATGAAACCTGTTGCTGAGCTGGAAAATGTTATAGGTCCCAGTCACCTCTCTTCCAAAAAGGTTATGTGAAAGTGGAGGAAGTGAAGAGGAATAGTTGGATGATAAAAGGAAGTAAAAAGGTCTGTAATTTCAGAAGTGTCTAACAGTTTGTCATGGCTTAGCCCAATTTATTTACCTCAGCAAAAGAAAGAACATAACTGCTGTCTTATGGATTTTGGGGTGAACTCAGAGAAGTTCTGCTTAAGAGAAGGGGCAATGCTGTCACAAGCACAAACAGACCTAGAATAACCATGCATTAATTTAAACTAGAAATTGGAAGAGGATTTTTACAAACCAGGGAGTAAACTGCCCATTATGGTAACACAGACAAGAAGCTGCATAGAATGCTATCAATTCCAGAAGAGGCTGAAGAGACAGAAGGGACAGAGATGTCCTTCCCGACTCTTTGTTTTGGTACCTCCAAGTCCAGGAGTACTGATTTGATTTACTTGGGTGTTGGACTCTGAAGAGACAACATGAAATAATGAGTTCAGAGAATTTGTACTGAGCCTTCAGCTTGCAGAAAATTTGTTCAGTGGCCCTGAGCTAGGCACGCATCACCAGATTAGCATGAGCATATTTCTGCTTTTCTTCTCCAAAGCGTTGTTTACAATTATTGGTTTGGACTTCTTTATTCTTTTCATATAGATCATAATGTATAACTCAGACTGTGATTACAGTGAGCATTCCTCAGTGTGGCATGATCACCTTGTGCGGATATTCCACCTGCTCGTTCCTTTCTCCATGCCAGTACTTGCGCTATGCCAGTACAGCTGTTTATGTGATCATGAAAAGAACTGGATCAGAGCGCTGATACAGCTGAAAAATACCTTTGTATTTTATCTTTGGTATTTCTAATTCAAATCACACCCTCACTCTGGTTGCTACACTACTGCATAAAGGGTTGTGCCGGCACAAAGTAGGAGGTGACTGAAGGACAGGTAGGAGTCACTTACTCAGGCTGCTCTCAATCTGTGGTTTGCAACCCCTCTAGGCCAATGAAAGAGCTACATGATGCTGCTGATGATGGTGCCATTCATCTTTCCCACCTCTCTCTTGTAGCTCCTGTTGTACTGGCAGGGCCTGACCACACAACTGAGACAGTTCAGGGAACCAAGTCAGCTGGAAACTGATGAAACTATCTGAAAATCGAGCACTTATTTTTACTTATTTTTTTCTCCTTAGGTTTAGTTTTCTGTCTTTTCAGTTGCCCAAACCAAACCTCAGCGGTCCAGTTGAGGTAGCATTTGGAGATCAGGAACAACAGTCAGGGGCAGCAGGGCCAAATACTTCTTACAGAAGCCGTACCAGCTTGTACAGCTTGAACGAATCACTTGGTTTTCTTACTTTTTGGAAATGACCTTTGTGGAGATCCAAACTAAAGGTTTTCCTGATAAGAATCTTTTGGCACAAAATAGTTGAATTTCCTTTTATGGAATCCCCAAAATACTGGATTCTGGGAAGATCTGTGCCTTTGTCCTTCACAGATAGCTCTCTCTCTCAGCTGCTGGTAGGATCCTTTCTTTCCTGTCTTTGTTAGGCAGAGCCTACCCATCAGAATGTCACCTCTAGGGCAAGGACAGAGTCCATACTGTGTCACCTGTAGGAGTCCTATAGAGGTGGCTGGAGCATCTCTCTTAAAGATTTGGTACGCAAGCAATAGCTTTTCAAAACATCTTGCTTGTAACTACTTTTCTGCTGCTTATGGGTTTGGAATAGTAACACCTAGTCCTGTACTAAATGGATACTTAATAAGGCAACATTGTAATAGGACTCCCATGGAATTACATATTACATTAACGCCAAATGAGTTCATTCTAGATTCATTATGAATGATCACTCGGAATACCAAAGGAATTAATAATCATTAGCCATTTACTGTGGAGGATTGCTGAATAATTGCCAGATACAGCTGTTTTAAGAATTTACAAGCTTTCCTGATCAGGTTTCATTCTGAAAGAATCATTAAGTGCAACTTTCTTTTCACTGGAGAGTTCCTACTTTTATTTTGAATCTGTACTTCTTGTTCAATTGCATTCCACTTCTAAAAGCACTTCAAAGATAGCTGCTCAGCCTAGTTCATTCACTAATAGAATTACTTTCCTTATCTCCATTTTGTCTTTGAGTGTGTCTCAGCTGGCTTTATACAGCACATCTGAAAGGTTAATAAACTTTGAAGCATGTTGGAAGACATTCAAGGGCAGGGTGACTCTGATATGACAAAAAGAATGCAAAAGTGTTGTATTTATGACTTTGTAGCAAGTAAATTCTGAAAGTAACAATGTCCAAGGCCTTTGATTTGGTTCCTGAAAGTTCCCTCTGTTCCTACCAGCATTTGAAGACTTAGCTGTTTTGCATACCAGAGGTAGCTGGCTTGGGAGACAGAAGGGATTAAGTGCTCACTTTTGATGAACTTTTCCTTTGGGTATAAGCTTCCACAAGAGTTTTACGTCTTTGACAGCTTATTTATGCTGTCTACAATAGCCACACAGTTGTAACTCATGTCATCCTGATAAATTCAGTGTTGAGCTTTTCTGCATAACTTCTCATCGTAACCATAGTCCTGACAATATACATTCAAAGATGAGTTTTATTATGTGTTGATGTTAGGTCAGTGACTCAGGTTACAAAGTTAGGTAAGCACAACTATGAATGCATGGGTTTGGGTTGTTTGCTGGTTTTTTTCTGCTTGCTGAGACAAAATCAGAGGTCTAAGGTGTCTGTGCATCTTAGATCTCACAGAGTAAGGTTGTAAGCCTTCCATTCTGTCTGCAAGCAGTGCTGCTCCATCTAAACATGCACACTCTTATTTGTGTTTGATTGTCACCCAAACCCACTCAGTGGGTTTTACAAATGCCAGCCTGCTGCAAACAGCATTTGCACATAAAGTCATTTAATTCAGTTGAAGTTTTGGTTCAACTGTAGATGATTCCCACTGAATCCAGGGAAGCCAGTGTCTGGCCCCTAACCTGTAATGTTACATTAAACCTGTGTGAAGCACAGTCCTGTGTCTTCTTGACTAGCAAAACAGCAATACAGATGGATTTGTATTTAAGCAAAGGCTAATGCTATATGTTATGTCAGTGCTGCCATAAACCAATGCTTAAGAAATCATCTTCATTTAGAGCTATATTCCAAGATGAAATATATGAAGATAATCGCTTGTATAAATGATATATTTTTATATAGAAGTATAAATAATATATTTAACATGATTCTTACTGAGCTGATTATAGTCAGAATGAGATCAGCGATCCCTCTTTGAAATTCAGCTGTGGGACGGGGCTACTGCAAACCTTGGTATGTTCCGACTGGAGCCAGGGGTTTACATGGGTGAGGAGAGGGCTGAGCAGGATACACTCCCTGCCATCCGGGCCCTGAGCGTTGGCCACCAGATGGCAGACACAATCGCCTATGGAGCAACGATATTTGGTGTGACCTACATAAAGAACAGCTGCATCTTTCTCCGTTGAAAATGATAAGACAGTGCCAAGTACGCTGAAGATAATGGCACTTTTTGAAAGCTGTTGTCAGCTTTTGCACCTGAAGCTTTTTATTCTTTTGCCTTTCTCTGTTATGATTCTCACCTTGTGCCAGGGAAATATCTTTTATTTTTATCACTAGTCTCAGTTATAGCTGTTAATTCAATTGGATTTGAATTGAGTTCTGTTAAGCACAAAAATGATATAGCCAAGGTTGTCTGCAGCAGCGTGCAGACCCTACATTCACAGACTCACAGAACTGCTAGGGTTGGAAGGGACCTCTGGACATCATCCGGTCCGACCCTCTGCCAAGCCAAGGCCACCAAGAACTGGTTACGTGTCCAGGTGGGTTTTGAATGTCTCTGGAGAGGGAGACTACAACCTTCCTGGGCAGCCTGTTCCAGCGCTCTGCCACCCTCAACATAAAGAAGTTATTCCTTATGTTGAGGTGAAACTTTCTGTGTGTTAGTTTATGGCCATTGCTCCTCATCCTGTCACTGGGCACCACTGAAAAGAGTTGGCACCATCCTCCTGGCATCCACCTTTGAGATATTGATATGCATTAAGGAGATTCCCTCTCAAGTCTTCTCTAGACTAAACAGGCCCAGCTCCCACAGTCTCTCCTTATAAGAGAGGAGAAATTTAATCCATTCAACTACATTGTAGCAGTTAAAATGGATTAAATACTTGTATTTAAAATACATGTATACATAGACATGGATTTTTATTTTATTTTATTTTACTGGATAACTCTGGAGTTCTCTGCATCATTTATTTCAGTGATCAGCACACCAAGGATGAAGCACTGCTGTAGAGGTATGCAAAAGCAACATCACATGCAGACAGCTCCAAAGTGGCAGGAAAATAATACCGTAAATGCAAAGTGTAAAGTACGGTCATTAAATAAATACTGGTTTTAGCTGAAACTTAAGAGATAGGGACCTTGAAGACTAACACAATTGTACAAGTGACCATAACTGCAGTAAATTCAGAGGGCCTCCTTTTCCTTTATTCTTGGAATAAACATTTTTCTGACTCAGTGTTTGGAAGGCTACTGAGTGAAATTCTTCCTTCTCCAATACATTATTGAATTTCACTACATTTTTATAACAAAAAAGGCAGGAATGAAAATAAGGATTTGTTTTGGAATAAGTGAGCAGAAACACAGGTGCAAATTCACAATGCACGTCAAAGACTCCTCTGCACAAACAGGTACAGATGACTGCATGTTCGCTCAGAACTTATTCTATGCTGATTCTGATCCTGAGCAGCCAGGCAGAGCAAGCACATTTATTAACACTGTGTAGCCTTACCTTTATTGTTTGGATGGATGCTGGTAACCTGCTCTGGAAATCTCATGTACAGTGTTAGTGTACAACTCCTTGGAGGTGAATAAACTCGTACTTTATGTGTGTCAAGAATGACCCACCCAGTCAAATAGTTACTCATTGGTAATTTACTGTACTACACACTGGCTCTATGCCACAACATTCCCACTGCAGGCAAGCTCTAAGTATTTTATAGTTGTGTAGATATCAGCATTTTTATATCACATTGCAAGAAAGCTATCAATGTAATTTGATATTGAGAGAGAGAGGGAGAGAGGGAGAGAGAGAACATAAAAGCTCAAGTACTGTTCATATACTCTGATTATCTTTTTCCTGCTCCACATAGCTGTGTCATTTTTCTTATCCAGTTCGATCTATCCTCAAGGTCCATGTGGTGTTCCTATGCCAGTGGTATTGTTTCGCAGTATGTTTTGTGTAAACAGAAGAGTTTATGGCTTGAGTTCATTTACCTTCTTCACAGGGTTGTGGGTGTCTCTCTGGAACACCAGGAGCCCAGTGCAAGACAAGCCTTTAGTGCTCAGCTAACCTGAGGACAGACTCAACAGTCACCCACTCTCCAAACCACAGCTGGAGCTGGACATTGCCTGGTTATCTTTCAGTATACACTGAGCCACATGGAGATAACAATCTTAACTAGTGGCTTGCTTGCTCAGCCAGTTGTGCTAAACAGCTGTAAGGATTCTTCCAGCCCATCAATGAGGAAGTATAAAACTCCCTGGGTGACTGTTTAAAGTAAATAGTGGTTCACGCCTCTTGTTCGCTTCCAAAGGCTTGTTTATTATAAGAATGTTTAAATTAATGTGCTATACTGTGGACATTAGGTTAGTGCCTGGACCGAAGATTTCTTACTGGCTGCATCATCCATTCAGTATATGATAAGTTCTCATAAGTCACTTTCTTTCAGTGTTTCAGCTTTCCCATATATGAAATAAGCTTAACGATACTTTCCTCTAAATGGTATTTTCAGATCTGTGTATGACTGAAACTACTAGGGGTTTGCCTCTATTAAAGGTATATAGTTTACACTGCTGTAGCTTAACTGGTATTTACTTAGTTTTACCATAGCGGTGAGAACTGAGGCTTCTGTGTATGTGCAACCAATTTATTGTTTTCCATGTTAATGCTGTTTTTCTTTATACAGATAGGGCCTAACATCTGGGTCCAGCTGATAAAGTTTCATTTTCAGTTGTCTGCTCCTGCACAATTGGTCATTAAGTTCAGCAATCTCGGGATTAAGCTGAAAGAGTTGTAATTAAAAAAACTAAGCATCAAATATGGTTGTGGGATAGTCACAATGATTTTACAGACATCAAAAGTGCAAAGGAAACACTGGTGGCAAAACAAGTTTCTCTTTTCCTTCCCTGAATCTCACATATTTCTAATAGATACAGAACCCCTCATTTCCTTACTTTTCTCCCACACTGCTGTGTTTTGAATGCTAATCATAGGACACAGAGAATGTTCACAGAGGGAAGGTATATGGCTGTCTTCTATTTCAAGTATGGACACATCCTTTTAATTGCATGCAGGCAGCAGATGGTATGGCTTTTGTGGCGTCATGAACTCTAGCACAATATAGTCAGCCACTGCACAGCATGGTACAATTTAAAGCTGAGTAAATATGGGGAGAGTGAAGGGTTAGGGGTGGGAAGGCAGTAATTCCTAGGACATTTGTTCTGTTTTGATTTTACAAATTGACCGTGATCCTGTTCTGCTTCACTCGTGTTCACTTTCTGCATCTGCTCTAGAAAACTCTTTTCCTGCCAGGAACATACCCCCAAGCAAATGTTTTAAAAAGTTTTAAAAAACTTCAAAACCCACATCTCCATTTGAACTTTTAATGTTTTCTTTCATATGAAATGTAAGATTTTCAAGTTACTTTCTCACAGACTTCAGGAAAGGAAGTAAGTAAAAGACTAACCCAGAAATAACATAAATTCCCAAGCCATGAGCATGAGGTAAGCTCTTTTCTATGCACAGGTGTAATCTCTCATAAAACTGACTCAGAATTTTCTGAAGCTTTTTTTGGTCAGAAATTTTTTTTTCCATTACAATTTCCCTTCTCGCCTGATTCAGACTTTTCACCCATCAGTCAGTGTGTTATTCTGAATCCATCTCATTTTTCCCCTGTAAGAAAAAGTGTTGAAACTGCAGAAATTTTCCTAAGGCAGGGAATGTTTTCCTATTCAAAACTCACATGCCCTGTGTATTCTGTCATTGGTTTAAAGGCCATACAACTTGGGACCAGCAGGGGCTTTGTACAGAAGAAAGCAGCTTAGTAAGTAAAATTGAAAAAATAATATGAATTAGAGAGGATTATTTTCATTGAGTTGCAGCATACCCTGACAAGTGACATGCCATTAAATATATGAGTACATAGCAAATGTATTTGAGTTTAATGAAACCTTAACCCCCAACATTTACTAATTTAAGGGCTTATTGTAGTATGGTGTGACAAAATATTTGGATATAGGCAGACTTATTTCTAGTTCCTCTAGAATTTAATGCTGGTATGACATAATCTATATCCAGTCCCAAATCTGTGAGGCTGCATCAAGAGACAGCCAGTATGTGACCATAAAAGAGAAGACTTGTAGGAGGCAGCATTCACTAAGAGGCACCATTCTTTCTCAGTTCAGTACAAGAGCTTGCAAACTACACTACACCCTCCAACGTGGAGGATTTAGAGCTGAGGGAGTGTACAACTGACTGTGTGAACTCAAAGACAGTGTTATTGATCATAAAACTATTAGATGTAGCAGTGTTTCTACTTTGTAGAGTTTAACCATAATGATATACCATGATTTATGATATTTAACATTTTACTGACGCCTCATTCCATGACTGAATCTTGTCTCATTCTCTGATAGAGTGCAGTATAGGTAAGTATTAACTAGAAATTCAGAAATGGTTAGATAGAATACATTAATGTGAAAGTACACCAAGGAGAGCAGTGGTGAAGTTTAGTGGACCTTTGTTTTCCATGTTTTTAATCACCTAGTCTATGTTCCTGTTCTTCTGAACAGTTTCTTGATTCTAGAGACATGTTCTTGTATTAGCATGTGGGATTAAATTAATTGCATTTAAGAAATGGAACCCACTTTGCACATAGCAACACTTGTTGAATTTGTGTTCTGTATTACTCCAGATTTTCATAAAACTGGGGACAATGGGTGTTTCTTTTTTGATTTTCTGTTCCTTCCTAAATTCATTAATTAAATAAAATAAAATTCCAATCTGTGGTGCCATTCTGACATAAATTTTAGGGATAGTTTTCTTCAGATTAAAAACTGTATCCTCAGCCAGTGAGTGGAGCTATGCCAATCCACAGCAGCTGGGAATTTCCTACCCTGCTAACTGTGTGTGGCAGTGGATTTGCTAGGCATAGGGCACCTCCTGTATGCATTCTAAATTACTCAGCAGACTTCCTGACTTTTAACATAGGATTCTCTTGCATAAATCAGAACTCTGCTGCTCCAAAATACAGCTTTTATACTTTGTGCAAACACTTGCTAAGCAATACACAAGACTGTTTGTCATTTGATATTAAATAAGGTATGTATGTATGAGTATGTATGTATGAGTAGTGTAAAATATTTTATACCTCTTTTTTTTTCTGTATGGAGATAAGGGTAAGACATGTGCAGATGCAGTAATTCACCCTGAACCCTGTCACTGCCCATATCCTGCCAGAATTACTTAGGAATCTGTGCAGCTTGTTTCATATTTTCATATTTTAACTAATATAGCATATGCTTCCAAATAGAGCAAGGATGTGATCTCAGGACACTGCTTTGAAGCCATTTTCTCCCTGTTTAACATGTCTTACCATTATTCTATTCTGAATGCAAAAATCAGTAGAATCTTGAAAGAAAAAGTGTATCATCGCTTCGTCTAAATATGCACTAAAATGGAAACTGAGCTTTTGTCCCTGATTTCTGCTGATCTCCACATTATTTCCAAGGATGTATAATTGAATTATAACCTTGATTTTCATACAGGTCAATGGCATCCATGTTAGTGACTCCCACACATCATAAAAGTATATTTCCAAGGGGTGTGGATATAGGTGGGCTGAACAGCTTGGGCTGGTTTATAAAAACTGGGGCCTCAAGCCATCTGCACATCTTCATTCTTTGTTCCAGCTGCTGCTCTGCTCTACAAGCCTCATCACCAGGGCAACATGGCATTTACAGGCAAATACGAGTTTGAAGGTGATGAGAACTATGATGACTTTGTGACGAAGATTGGTGAGTATGTTGTTGGTGTAAGACTTAAAGGTTGTAAATTAGTTAAAATGCCTTTTTTTTTTTTTTTTTTTTTTTTTTTGAAGTGCTTTTTACTGAAATGTGCTGAGATCCACAGGGGCTTAAAGTGGTAGAAGTGCTCTGCACTTCAGCAAGGAGATTCAGTTTTCATTCTTATAGCACTTATGCACTGCTAGCTGCAGAAAGTAGTCCTGTTTTACAGAATTAGTACTTCATTTCAGTGGCAGTAGAATGAAGGGGCAAGTTGTTTCCAGTATGATCATTGTGAAGGTCACTTTTTCTGTCCCATTCATGAGTAGGGGTATAAATTTAGTATGAAAATGCTTGTCAAAATCTTACACAGTAACAGGTTTCTGTGAATTCTTTCAGAAAACTGTGCAAATCTCTTTCAGTGAATACCTCATAAAAGCTTTTATGGACACTATGATCTGAACACAGAAGTTCAGTGCTTTGTTTATTAATTTAAGTAGCACTAGCACATAGTGAATAGGTATGTGCAACTACATAGCAAAGGCACATACAAAAGTTCATACATGTTAAATTGCACGCATCTGCATGTGGAGGTTAATAGAAAGGGTTATTTGCACATATGTTGCATCTATACATGTATTCTGTGTATTGTTTCTCAGGGAAAAGGATGTAAGACTAAAACTTATTTTTGCAAATTCACTGCTGTGTACCTATAGTTTCCTTTATACCAGTCATTTAAACTCGGAGCTTTGATATTGCTGAGGACAAACATACCATTAGCATGCTTCAATTCGAATACAGCTGGTAAGCTATTAGATTTGATAAACTGTATGTTTCTGTTGATTAAGGTCTCCCCAGTGACAAGATTGAAATGGGAAGGAATTGCAAAATAGTCACTGAGGTGGTGCAAAATGGAAATGACTTCACCTGGACACAGCATTTCCCAGGAGGCCGCGCCACGACCAACATATTCACAGTTGGCAAGGAAGCAGATATGGAGACAATGGGTGGTAAAAAGTTCAAGGTATATTCATTTAGCTCCTCAGTTCTACCCTGTCTCAGTTGTCTTTTAATTTGGGGTGAAAATCAAATCTGTCTCAGACAGATCTTCCTTAACTTGATTTTCTCATCTGTCATAGCTTAGAAACATGGAATTTGCTTCCATTTCTTGATGCCCCTAGCAAAATATTTAAATCTGATTTTAACGAGAGCTACAGCTTCAGAACTGTATGTACTAATAAAAAATGAGGGTAGAGTGTCAAGCATCTACTGGTGTGCAGCTCAAGCAAACATAATGCTCATTGCAACTCTATAGTTAGTTGGCAGCTGTGTCATGGTCCAGCAGCTGCAGTATGCTGAGGGGAGTGCTGTGGTCTCTAGCTTTGCCCATGCCTGTCTGCAGTGCTTACCTTTTGAAGTCACCTGTGCCTGAGCCTTAAACAAAAGGCTGTGTAAAGTGAAGGTGGGGAAAAAAATATCTCTGTATACTCCTTCCAATTGGAAGTACAGAGCAACCTGCAAATTAAGCAGCCTCTTGCAAGATGGAAGATTACACAGTACTGATCTGCTCATGTCACGGACAAAATCTGGATACAAAAACTGCTGTAAAATTGTTGCTTTACTTACCTTATTAATTTCTCAACCTTTTAAAGGGATAAGACAGTTTGGGATAGCTAACCTCTGCATCTGTGAGGTGTCCAAAACCCTGCAATAAATAACTGGATAAATGCTTTATACATATTGGAGAGACAGGAAAACCAGTAGTTGCATCAGGGAGCTGTGGCAAACAGAGCATAGCAATAACATTTTATGATTTCCAGAACTTTTTTAGTCACACCTTTCTGATTATGAAAGGTAAAAAACTATGTCTTTGGCTTTGAGAAGTCTTTGTGAAACCTGACAGACAGAATAAGACACAATTCTACTTGGTCAAACTATTGCAAAGTTAACAATTCTGAAATACTCCAAATTCCATTCTTTTTGGCTCTGGCACTTCAGCAATCCAAAGCCTATTAAGTAACCAAAGATGGAGGCAGAGTAAATGACTCAGCAGAGAAACCACTGCCTTTTAGTATAATGTTGCTAAACCATACATAAATTAGTAAAATGGTTATCTGGTACATGGTAGAATATAACCACTCTTCATTTTGCAAATTAATTTTTTTTTTCCCTTGAAGTATAACTGCCTCATCTGTCTTTATTGCTAAAAGCACAGATAAGACTGACTAGTTTTACAGCCAAGACTGATTTTGTGGTGGAATTACATGTCTAGTTTTGGTGGTCAGCTGGGCTGCTGTAGTATTTCTGACCTTCATAGTAGCATCCTGGCATAATTCTTCCATACAGAAGAAGCTTTTAACAGCAATTGGTACAGGATCTAGGGTAAAGATCCACATCACTTGTGCACAGTGACTTTTGTGCTGCTTGCAAGCAGGTTATTGATATCTGAGAATGCTACTTGTTAGATGGACTGTTAGATGAACATTTTTCTATTTAAATTGTGAACATATAAGAACTAAAGCACCAACATTTTAGTCTTGTTCATGAAGCTGTGTGTGTAATACACGACAACATTTTTTAATGTAAAAACTTTAAGCATCAGGTGTGCAGATGTTTGCCATGTATCTGATACTAAAAATGCCAGCAACCCCAGGGAATATTAAACCTTTCTCTGTTACAGGCAACTGTAAAAATGGAAGATGGGAAATTAGTAGCTGATTTTCCCAACTATCACTATACTTCAGAGATTTCTGGAGGAAAGCTTGTGGAGGTGAGTTCTCAAATATCCAGGTTAGCTGATAAAAACCAAACCAACAAATAAAAACCTCCTCAAAAGCAGCAGGCTTAAAATTCTGAGTTTTACACAAATGAGATAATTGTTCTCCAAAAGCAATAAGTGATTCCTTTCAGGGAGGATGAGCATCCTTTCTTGATTGACAGAGTAACTTACTTGTGGTTAGTCTCTGTTGAAGAGGCACTCAGATATGACTGGCACAGACGTAAGTCAGTTCAGGAAAATTTTTGAGAATCAGAAAACATGATGTTTGACAGTGCTGTTTACAAGTTTTACTGTAAGTGGTGTAGTTTCAGTGATCTTCCAAAGCTATGTTGCCATTTTGTTGATAACTTGGAGTTGGTGAAACCAGGATACATTTAAGTTATCCCTAAACCTCTAAAACTTTCTGTGTAAGAATATTTTTGCACTGTATATTTCAAACTTGACAATGACATTAAGCTTATTTTGTAGATGTCTTCTACCAAAGGGTAAATGTTGCTTCAGTAAACGATAGGTTCTGTGAGCCAGTCAGCAGGTCTTTTCATTTGTGACACTGAAGCTATAATTGCACTGTTCAACCCAATTTTAATTTGTTCTTTATTCCAGATTTCTACTGCTTCTGGTGCAGTCTACAAAAGGGTCAGCAAAAGGATTGCTTAAGGCAGTGCAGCCAGTCTCTTCCAGTGCACTGGAAAACATTCAACAATACAAATAAATACGGATTGTCTTTCCCGCTCTCTTTCATTGTATTTACAATCATGAAGAATTGGTTTTCAGAGTAATGTTATCCTCAAAATTAATCTTACTCCATGCCTAAAGATTTGACAAATACTCAGAAAATCAGAATGCAAAAATCAGAAGATGCAACAAAGCATCTGGTGATGCTGTCCAGTCTTCCAGGGCATGATGCATACTTAGCATCATTTTCAAATGATGCTTATCAAATGCTTTCAAATGACTTAGCAGCATTTTCAAATGTTGTCTTCCACCTACTTAATAGAAGTTCTATTCAGCTTCTGCCTAGAGAATAAGACAGTACTCTGCCCAAAGTGTACATCAAAATGCAATACCTGATAAATGTCTTTTGTCCTATTACTAGTTGGAGGGCAGAAATTTAGGAGCTTGAAAACAAGTGTATCACTCATTAAAAGATATGCTTTCATATTGCTATCACGGTTTTCTCATTGTCTTCAATATCCCCTCTTGACCTGAATTCCTAGAAGATATTTAAGGTTTTACAGACAGGCTCCTATGAAAAACTGCGGAGTCTTATTTTCTCAATTCAGTCCTGTTATTTACATAAAGTGCATGTGCAAACCTGTTTTCTTGACACAGCAGGAATTAAATATAAAAGGTTTTGGATTCACTGTTCTAAATCACTTCTGGCCAATACTTGGTCCCCAAAGATTTTCCCTTTTCATGCTCTTTTTTTTCCAGCTTGTCTTGCCTTCTGGTTCCACTGAGCTGTTTGCCCTTTCAAGCTAACCGGTAACTAGCCAGGGCATGTGTCTTGTGTACACGGAATTAATTTGCTGATTGGGTACATGACAATTGATTCGGAGAAAATTCCAGGAACAAACTCTCCGACAGAGTTTGAAGCTGACAAGCAGGTATTCTTTATTGCGGCGCCGGGAGACATGGGAAATAGCTCCTCCTAACGTGTGTCCCCGTATTGCTGCTCAGGCCATCCTTATATAGTCACTGGGCATACGTACATATTCATGAAGCTACACATCAATTACATCATTTTCCATTAAGTTTCCCGCATGTATACAGAAATGTGATGGTGGTCTTTGAGGGTCGTTTACTTCTCCCAGCAATCTTCATAACTTCTGGCAGTCTTTGAAGCACCAGCTTAATGGGTTCATTAACACAACAAACACAGCAATTATCCTGGCCTTCCATTTATCTGTTAGTTTAACTGTGCCCACCCTGGGCATCTGCTAGTCCCTGATACTCCTCAGGTTCTGTTTCTCTCTTCTGCTTTTTGTACTAAGGTCTTAAGGACCTAAAACTATGTCAACTACCTTCAAGCACTGCAGTTATTTTCCATTACAAAGCCATCAAAGTTAACATTACTTAGAACTGATTACATTTTGTGCTTTTGTGCCTCCTTGTCTCACTGTTAATGCCAATCATTTTGGTATGTTGCATTAAAAAAGGCTTTTGATTCCTTTTTATATTTTTTCCTCAATAGATTACTAAATTTTCCAGCTGCAACAAGGTTTCATCCAGACTTATCAGTTTACCACAAACAGGCTACATGGGTCTTATGACCAGGTGTTGCTCAATGTATTGCTTACTCTGCAAGGCAAAGCATAATGCTGAGCTCTAATTAAACACAAGTAAAATCTGAAACCTGTTCAGTCTTCAGACATTCTTCTGGTACTTGCACAAACAAATCTACTGATTCCATAGAATTCTGCTGAAATTCAGCCTCTTCAGTTATATGAAATTATATTGAGAAGCAATAAGGGATCTCTTCAGGCTTACTCCTTGTTTGAGTTCAGGTGAGCTAGTACATTTTTCTGCAAATATGACATCTTAGAACATTTGGGTTTAGAATATGCCTGTCATATCCAACACTTCATGAATTACACAGAGTGACCCATAGAGTTAGAGGTAGACACTGGGCAAATGTTATATGAAACTAAAGCTTATACTGGAGTTAAGGGATAGCGCTATTTTGTCTGAACTATTCACGCCCTCAGGAACCTTCTCTGAAGCAGGCGATGCTGATACCTTATGAATCCCTGCTTCGAAAACAAAATGAAACAAGGCACCACTAATTCCAGTTCTAGGGACAACTACATTTAGCTTGCACAACTGGGGCATTTTGTTTTCACATTCTTCTAGTGATCAACTCACTCCTCATTATACAGACAATAATGCTCTGAAAGGAAGGGTAGGATTCTTATCTAGCCTCTCTAGAAAGCACTTAAGGGGTGCTTTCACATGGGAAAAAAAAAGCATTGCTGCCTTTTCAGCTGGCTTGTCTTGAAATGGCAGCAAAGAGCAAAATAAACTCCTTGTGGGGCGGAACTTGCACAAAATTGTCACCAAGAATCCACCAGTTTGGCCCACATTTGCTAGTACTATTTTTTTACTGAGAAGCCTAGATACTAAGCTAAATTTTGTTCAGCAACACCTGCACACTGTACCGGTGAGTTGATTACACTGATCAAAGAGCATTATATACACTTTAAATTGTTCACTACAGTGTGTAAAACTCACTAAAACAAAAGGATCAAACAGTGGCTTTGACAGCTTTGCAAACACCAAGTTGTGGCTTTCTTACAAATTGGGAGAGGGTAGTAGTTTCCTGCTTAAAAAAGCAGCAAGCTGCAGCTGCAAGATTTTAAAGTTCATTTTAGCCTTTGCTGCCTGATCAACATTAGCAGACTTCTTCCATCTGTATCCCTGCTGCAGCTCTTGTCAGGGCTCACTAATATATTTGGGGTTGTTATTTTAATGTCAGCTTTCTCTTTTGTTTGGTTATGGTTACCCGTGCAACATCCTCCTCTGTAAGGGAGTAACTAGTGCCATAGCCCATTTTGTATTCTGAGCCATGTTTTGCTGCATTTGCTTCTGCAGCAGCTTTTCTTGCTTCCAAGGCTTCCAGGGAAATACAAGCTAATCAACTTGTAAAAATTCTGATCTATGACTGTGCTGCAGCTGACAGCATCAAACAGCACAAGCACAATTTAAGAAAAATTCATTTGTTTAAAAATTAATTCAGCTTTGCATGCACCTCTGCAGCTCACTCCAGATACAGCTGTGGTAAAAAGGCTTCAGAATAGCAGCTTTATGTTGGCTGCACTTTTACATTTGCTCTTCCTGATGAGGTGTTTTGACAAAAGAGAAAAACAAACAAATAACCAGAGACATGAAAAAGTATTTACCTAGAAACTAAATATGTGGAATTGGCACCAACATTCAAGGCATTGTGGAGAGAGCTGTCAGTCAGCAGTATTAAGCCAACTCAAATTCTAATAAATCTCTTCCCTTTCAGAGGCTGCTCTTGGACTTAATCTGCCCCAAGTCCACCCATGATACAACATGGAACATGGAAGTCAATGCACAATTCCTGCTTAGAATATAGTCACCAGAAGAAAGACTGAATGTACAGCTGTGTTCTCCTATTCAGTCTGTCAATCTCCTCAGGTAAGATGGCACCTCCAAAACACAATGGCCATTTGATCTGTTTTTATCTCTCCACCTTGTCTCTGCACATTTTCTGCCTTTCTTGTGCAGTGACCAAATTCCTGATCTGTCTAATCTTTCACAATTTATTTTTTGATAAGATCTTTCCATCACACGTGTTACCACTCTTCTATAAAACATTATGAGTGCTCAGATCAATTATTTTGAAGGCATAGACAGGTACTTTTTACTAGCTGTTAAAAGCTAAGGAGAAACCACAAAAAGAAGAGGGTACTTCAGCTGTGTGGATTGTTTATTAGAAACTTTCACTGGGAACTTAGCAAGTATTTTCACCATTAAGCACAGTGGCAGTCCAAAGTATAGCACTGCAAATGATGCAAAAATTGTGAGGGTGATAAAAAACTCCCCCCAACAGTACTGCCATGCGTACGTTGTTCTTTACGACTCTTGAAAGACAAAAGCACACACTGAAGTCTTCTGAAAATAACGTTTAATATAAATATGAAGCTAGCAGAATAAAAGACAAAGTTCTCTAAAGTTCTAGACTAATTTCTGGTGAGTACTGCCTCCTCAGTTATAGTTTGCATTTAAAAAAAATAAACCAAGAAGATTGTCCTAGCCTGCTGAATGGAAGAAATTATTAGCTTGATACCAGAATTTGTGTTCTTGGAACATAGTACACAAACACACATTAGCATGCAGGCTCATTTTTCCCCTCCACCCTAAAACACCATTAAAAACAAGTCTCTAAAAATATAATTTAAAACAGCACTATGAGACACAACTTAAAAAAAAATGCCCCAAGTCAGTAAAAGCATATTGCACATTTCGTGTATTGCTGTCCCGAGAACCTTCACAGGCAAGGCAACCCAAGAGTACTGCTTTCAAACAAATTTACAGTAGGTTGCATATATCAATACTAAAGGTTCACATTTGCAGAAGTCCATTTCTTGTAAATATATACATTACCATAAAAGCCTCTACAGTTTTCTGAACTATAAGCCCTGGTTTCAGTTGAGAAAGAGCCCTCTGGATACATGACAGTAGGTGTGTGTCTCATTGCAAATCTGCAACAGGATCTTCAATTTACCAGCTACATTTTCCAAGAGAATGCAAAGATGGTATTGAAAAAACTAAGTCAGCACTCCAGTCAAACTCTCATTTCACAGTAAAATTCCCCACCTTTGCCCCATTAACACCAATTCTTCCATCCTGAGCCCAAGCTACTGCCAGAAGCCATTGAGCCCAAAAGATAAAATAACTGAAGGCCGCGAACCTTTTAAGAGGTTTTCCAGGAGGATTTCTTCAAGTAACATTAAATCCCTGATAAAGATCATGAACAATATCATTAACAATAATCTCCAGTCTCAAAAGCAGCAGAATGTTAAAGATGTAAGAGATGATTTAAAGTTTTGGTTTTGTTTCTAAAAAACTTGAAGGCAGAGTGATGTTCTGTTCAGCAGCACCACGTTCAGATTCCAGGAGAATTTCAAGTCAAAAAGTATTTGATAGTCTTCTGGCCAGTTTTTCTGTATCTTTTATTCTAAAGTCTTACTCCTGAACTATCACTCCTGATCAAAGGAAACAGAAAGTGTTCTACATATAGATTTCTGCATAAACAAAGTTCACATTTAACTGATGCCAATTTCGGTATATTTTAGTAAAAGCTTCCAGTAGTATAAGCTGCCAGTGTTCAAAGCAACACATCACTGGGAGAGAGAGTACTCCATGTTTTCCAGCATCCTCTAGATACATTGCTACTTGGCCATAAATTCAACTTATACTCCCAGCCTGAAATAACTCTTCAACACAAGCTTTCAGACAACTCTATTGAGTCATTAGCTGAATATCAGAAGGAAGTAATCTCCACAGAGTCCCCACACAGATGCCTCTCAAAGTGACACTGAGTGAGCTATATTGACAGATTTCTAATTTCTCTCTCTCATTAAAAGCCAAAGCTACAACCCTTGGCAGAAAGGCACCAGGTTACAGTCATGAGTGGATCCATATCAACATTGTTTGAATGGGCAAGTCATAAAGATGCTGTTTATGGTTTTAATTCAGATACACATCTTGTATCACAGAGGATCTTCTTCAGCTTCTATTCATACCACCTTTTTCTCCTGTCAGTATTTATCAGTCAAAACACCCAGCTGCATACCAATGATTATCACTGAAGTAACTACTGCTGCAAACCGCAGAAATGCAGTGTCTGCTCTCTGTTCCAAATGCCACCTGCACGGGAAAGGGTGTCTGGATGGGCAGAGCCTGGGCAGATGGCTGAAGGCTGGCCTGAAGAGCTGTGTAGGAGCACAGGGAGCTGTCAGTGCTCCCAGCAAGCAGACCACTGGGCCTGTGGGCCTGCTGTAAAGATTCACGATAAGCTGAGCACAGATCTTGTACTGGCCACTGGAACTGGGAAAATGTAGCTGAATGCTGTGTTAAAGGGTAGTAACTAGATTGCTGGAAGAGAACTTGAGTAGTAGCTTGGTAACTCAGATTTCCCACTGCTTCCTGTTCTTGATGTTGAGTTGTTATTTGCTTTTTTATGTTACTGGCTTCATTGATGTCATTCTCATAATATCTGAAACAAATTATAAGTAAGATTTATTAAAAAGAACTTCATAGAGGCTGCATATATCCCAAAGTGTTCACCAGTTAGGCTACATTATCAGCTTTTTTTCCCTAGGTGTATATTGTAACCCTAGTTGCTTTCACAATTAATTTCTAATTATCCTGCTGCAGTCTTCACACACAACAGGTCTATGGATTATTTTGCATCACATGTTTTTACTGATGGACCGGTTGTCTTGGAATCTTAAGTCCACAACACAGAGAAATCTGAAATAGTATTTGCAGAGTATTAAAGTGCATATCTATAAAGGAACAATGCAAATTCCTGTTGGATATTAGAAAGAAATATTTTCACACTTGTGGTTATCACAAGAATGATGATGCACTGCAACAAGTTGCCCTGAGAGGTTAGGAAGTCTCTGTCCTTGGAAACAGCCAAAATTTGACTAGACAACATCCCAAGCTGTCTGATTTAACTTCAGTTGGCCCTGCTTTTAGTAGGGATTCAGAAGGTCCACCATCACTCCCAACCTAAACAGAAAATTTTAAAAGCTAAATAGAATGATTAAGACTGTATGTGCTCACATACCAGACCAGTATTAATGCATCACAGTCATGTCCTTTACTAGAGAAAAACCAAAGAACAGTTCTGCAATGTCTCCCGCTGTATTGTTGGAGATACACTGGTGTGCCTCTGCAGCAGGTGTATTGTGGGTACAATAGGAAAACAAGGGAAAAAAAAAAAAAAAATCTTTCAACCATCTCTAAAACCTTCCATCCAACCACACAGACAACCAGCAGAAGAAAATATAATGAACACTAAATTGTGCATGCTGTTCTGCATTGCAATTATTATTAAAATACAGTATTTAGTAAACGTGACCTGATTTTTAATCTTTTATTCCTCTCCCCAAACTGAAGATGGAGACTATTAATGTAATACTGTACTATCTTAATTCTAGCCAAGCAATTACTTAAAGAAAAATAAAAAAGCATCTTAACATCTTCTTATAAGCACAGACAGGTTTTGTTTCTTTCTTACGTGAGCATCATCTCAATGCACTGGGCAAGATGTTCCAAGGAATAGCATGTTAGCAATTCAAGCTGCGCTGTCCAGGCAGGAGAAACCTGCATACAGATACGTGAGGCACACACACAAGATGCAGCAATCAGAGATGGACGAAAATGGAGGAAAGTGGGATCTACAAAAGAATAACCAAAACCAAGAATTAAACTCCTGCTCATCACTGCAGTGAGCCCAGTATACATGACAAAACAGGACAAAATTACATCCACAACTTTGTTCCACACATCTCAAAGTATTAACTCATAACCAAAAAAAGTCTCTCAAAACTGGATGAAGCTTTCCTGAAGATCTCTGTACTACTTGTTCATAACTATTATCAAGGCTTCAGTAAGTTTTTATTTCAGAAAAGGCCACAAAATAGACTATGCTGAAATTTGTAGACTGGTCTCAGCTGAACCACAGTTTGGTACTGGCAATTACACACATTAATATTAGTGTTGAACCCAGCCTATGAGGATGCTGTAGTTCACTGCCTCTCACATGGGCAGATATTGGAAGCAATCCTACAAATAAAATCATTAAAAGCCCCATTGTTCTAAATATGTCTTGCAGCACAGGACCCTGTAAAAAATATCATAGAAAGATTCATATATTGAACTGCATATCGTATCTGCCACTGACAGTAGTTCACAGTCTGTGGCAGACCTCAACTTAGACCCCATTTCTGAGAGCCTCACCAATTAGTGTTCTAAGCTGAAGGAAAAACTTGTCCCCACCTAGAGATTTCTGAAGAGACAAGACACTTGCACACAAACAAGGGTCACCTCCCATTTGCCATCTGAAAAAACTGCAAAGAGAAACAATTTTGCACAAATAACTGTGCAATCCACATTATGACAAGCTTTAAAGCCTTTATCTCTTTCAGACTTTTGCCTTCTGCCAAATGGAAGATCATTCTAGCACAAAACTAATCCTCCTACCTTGCACTGAGAAATCAAGGAAATAATACGCGTATTTCTCCAGAAAGTCTTTGACTTTGGGTGGCGAGGTGATGGGCCAGCCATTGTGAAGGTCATTCTCTCCAACAGACACACCGAGGTAGTAATCAATGTAGTGTGCTGGTGTTGGCATACAGAGGTTCCAGTCGAAGTTTTCCAAAAGCAGTATTTCTACTGTAAGCAAATCTTGCTTGTTTAATACCACATTCACTTTGCACATGTATGCCAGGTTATTGAAGAGCTCCAACTTTGGAACTTTCTCTTCTTTTTCTTCAAATTTACCTGCCAGAAGAGATGGTTTCTGGTAAGATTTATCATTATGATTGAGTGTCCAAAAGCCAATAAAGAACACTCCCAAACCCAGAAAGTCTAATGATAAAAGGTGCTTTTTAAAGAATGGTGAGAAAGTACAGTGACACAAGAAAGGCAACAGGTATTCCTAATATCCTTTTTACAGTTTTGTTTTTAATTGTTAGTATACTATCAATGACAAACCCAGGATTATAAACACATTAGGATTACAGATAGTTTTGCTGACAATAACTGGAAGCAATCTGCTGAGGGGTATTCAGTCAAGTGTGTAGAAAGCAAGCAGCATGGGGAAAATACAGCAAAGGAAGATCTAATATTGAGAGAAAAAAAGCTCCTTTGGGTATAAAAGCTAAACGCACATGCTACAAAAAGGAAGACATTAAAGACCCCTTGGCAACACCACCTTTGCCCTTGCTGCTTCAGAATTTCTCTTTGTTCCTTCCTGTCTTGGGGGGCCTCATTAACTAAGGTCACTGAATGGCTAGGAGAAGTACACTGTAACCAAGTGATTAACATAAATAATTCCTACAGGGTTAGGAGAGAGCATACATTTTCAGTCAAGACAGCAGAGCAGAGCTCCACCTTCCTCTAAACTGTATTTACCAGCCTACTCAAAGAGCAGTAGCCTCTAGAATGACTCAATTTTCAGCAGCAAGTACAAAGTGCAGTCATTTTGTACAGAAAACCAGGATCTCACTCTATTTCATAAAAAGCATCCTCCTTTCATAAAAAGCATCCAATAGATCTAGTCCTGGGAATCAAATCTGCTATGAGAAATACAGAAACAGTATTACTTTGCTACAAACTTAAAACAATTAAATCTTGTTAAATTCACACTGTTACTTTACTAAGCTGAAAAAGACCTAGCTAGCAGACACTCCTTGTTCAAGAGCTAGCAACTATCAACCACCAGCAGTAACTTTCCACCGCACCTTAAAGAGCATCCCTGCTGCAAAACCCAAACCCATAGCTGCTTAAGAATACACTGTAGTTACTTTTCCTTTTTGTTCTTGAGGGCATATATTGCACAAATGATTCTTGTTTCAGTTGTCCTTTTGCTGCTTCTGTAAGAGTATTCCTTTACCAACGTAGACCAAGTGACAAGATATTGGCATGTCATATGGCTTCAGTGTCTTGTCAAATCTAAAAGTGACTGAATATTGCACTAGAAGATTACTTTAAAAGATCTTCCTAACTGTTTGAGATATCAATTCCATCTAAAGTGTTTCCAGTGTATTAAAACTGGCTGTTTTCTGTACTCCTAGCAGCTTGAATGTCTTTTTAACACATTCAGAAGTGGATATGAAATACATTAAAAGTGTAATATGGCAGCACCTCACCATAAAAGAGCAGAACAATAGCAATGAAAAACAAAATTCATCCATCATATTAAGTACAATACAAAAGAGCTGTGGGCATACTGTCAGTGAAAAAGCCCTTGAAATTCAGGAGTCTGTATACGTGTTCATGTGTTCATGAATCTCCTTGTTACCTGAACTTATAAGTGTTTAAGAAAAATTAAATTTGAGAGAAAAGCTAACCCTTTGTTCTCCCCCTTCCCCCCAGGTGGTGTCAGCCTGATACAGAAATTTAATGACTCTGCTAGTGGAAGTAGGAGAAATCACTGCATGCCCAGAAAACTACAGACAGGATCTGTCATTCTGGCTCCTGTAAGTTCTATAAGCTCCTTTCTTCCCACTCAATTTTGGAAATTTCAAAAAGTCAAACTATAGTCTGGAGAGCAGCACAGGAGTGTTAGGAAGGTATCATGCTAACAAAGGACAAAGCTATTGACTGGAAAATTCTTACTTTTAACTTTCCACCTTGATCTAAAACACTTTGCTTCCAAGTTTATCAAACCACTTCCTCACCTATTTTGAACTGAAATCTGGAAAAGACAGCAAAAGTTAGTTCATGCCATCAGACCAAAGAGGTCAGAGGCAAGCTGGCCATGAGCAAGTTTAAGATGTTTTTTAAAATGCAGTGTGACCTTTTCCAGCACCCCAGTTTCCCTAATTTAAGGATATCAAAATATACCATTCCTATTTTTGTTCCTTCAGTTGCAGCAGAAACTGAGGTTCTATGTACAGCGTATTTATGCTGAGAGAAATAGGTCCTCCAACACAATTGCTGCAACTTTTAAAGGCTCAGCCAAGACAGTTGCAAGTTTAATACTGATCAAACAAATAACACTGACTTGTTTAATCAACATCACACTTCGGGAAGAAAACTAAAGCTGTTTCACCTACATTATCACCTGGAGTCTGTCCTTTGAAGTCATTTGCATGCTTTTGAAATGCCACCATAGACACCTCAAATTAAAAGTTTGCTCTTGGGTTCTGGGGTTTGGTTACTGATAAAACCATTTAGTTGTCACTGTTGTCACCTCAAAAAGTTTTGCTCTGAGGTAACAATTATCAGCCTTTAAAGCAATGCTTAATTTAAGAAATATATGGATGCTGCAAATTTTTATACAAGGAAACTTACTGAGGTCAATAGGGTAAATAAAATAAGATGAACCTTTAACATAAGTTTACATTTATGAGTAACTTTTTTGTAAAAATCTAAATAAATGGGGGCAGAATGGAACGTTTTTAATGTGTGTAATACCACTGTGATTCATGATAACAGGGTATTTCCAAGTTACTTTAGATCATGTTCTGTCCCACTCCGAATTCTACAATCAGATGCTCCACCGCATAAAAAAAGTGAGTGCTTTTCGTGTTACACATTCACACTTCTGTTTTGATGAATGAAAGCCAGAGCAAGTCCTGTTGTCAAGGGGACAAGGCTGAAACTAGAAAGAAGTATGTTTCATTAGCAAAATTGTCACATTATCAGAACAGCCTATCAATCCATGCCAGCTTTTCTCTAGGAAAAAAATAAAGGTCTCAGAGAAGCATCACTCCTTTCAAATGTACCCTGAAGAACTGTTTCATCCACTGCAGCAGGCAAGTGGATGGAGCAGTCACAATGTAAATCTTGCTACACAGCAGCAGTTCAGACTGATTGCTAGTGGTTGGGCAGATGATCTTCCTGGGGTTCTGCATGAGCAGCAAAACAAAGGCAGAACATGCAGGCAATTTGTTTTATTACATTTTCAGAGTCCTTGAGAAGACCAAGGAACAAAAAGGACTGCCAATTTAAAGAGTCACTAAAGTGTAAGTACGTTTTGTCCCATACAAAATTAAAATCAATCCAAAAGAGGGATAAACCAGTCAAGCCCATCTAGCCCAACCTGAAGAAAAGATCTGTGGTTGCTTACACAGCTAAAGGCCTACTTTTCTTTATTCCTACACTGTTCCAGAAGGTGGTAAAACAAACTTCTGAGACTCTCTCTCAGGCTGCACCCAGACACAAACACAGCTTCTAAATGGCCTCTAAGCAAGGCAAGAAAGAGACAGGCTATTTTAGAGACAGCCTGCTTAATTCCTTTTTTCTGCAGTGTCTTTCATCTCTTAGTACAATACCTAGTATACCACTTAGCTCAAGGCACCCGAGTTTTTAATGCCTTACTACAGTAAATTTTAATCGCTGAAGAAAATATTTTGTACACATCACATCAACAGGGAAATAAAAACAATAATTAAGAGTACAGAACAAGTTTTACACTAATCTATATCCTGTACTGACACCCACTATTATCTTTTATTGAAAAGAAGTAGCTCAGCTGTCTTTGTCAGAACAGTTACCTATTTAGGAAAACGGGACAATAGAGAATGGATGAGAAAACAGTCAAATAGGAAAGCTGCCTGATGTCTGACAAGAGCTCCACATAGTCAATGAGGAATTAGGCAATAAAGGATTACCCATGCCCTAAACTGAGCCCATTTAGCACAGACATATTTTCTTGCTCTAATTGCTTTTACTGTCCTGAGTTAATTCAGCTGCTGAGAATCCACTGGCAGATAAAGCCAGGAAAACCATAAGAAATACCTAAGTACTCTGAGGCAATGCAGCACTGGATGTGCTGAGCAGTAAACCAGCTTTGCTTAAATTAATACTCACATTTTAAAACTGTTTTCATGTCTCCATAGCAGCAGAACCCTCTTGAGGAAGAGCGGCCATAAGAACTAAAATTGCTGGAACATTCAATGCCAATGAATGGCTGAGACATTGCTTTTATCAGGTACTGAAGCACCTGCTGCTGAAAGGGGTTAGTTCTTCAGGGAAGAAAGGAACAGGTTTTAAGACCCAGCTAGGATTTTACAGCAACAAGCAAAAGCTGCACTGCTTTAACTATACTGATACACCATAACAGTACAGTCCTTGTATAGTACAGTTAGAAAACTCACAGAAAAAAACAATTGCAGTGGTTTAGGTCTTACTGTCCAGGTGCTTGCTTTATCCCCAGAGTTTACTGCTCCTGCAGCTGGGCTATCTGAATGGATTGCGTCAGTGCATCTCATCTACTCTGGGGCAGCTGGTTTGCGCAGCTTTCGGCAGGCAATTTGAGTCAAGCAGCACTAAAGCAGATGGGGTATCTTTACACAATCCCTTTTTCTAACAGGACACTTCGGGCTAGAGCACCTTAATATCACTATCATTTTCTATAATAAATTGCCCAATGAAGATGCAGTTTAGAACTTTACAACCTGCTGCTGCTCAGCAGTGCCCCTCTACAAGGATCTGCCTTCTCAGCTGCCAGGTGAGGCAAACTGAAAGTTCCTCAATTCCCTTCAAAGTGTTAGTTAAACTAGATCAATTCACCTATTGACAGCATCAGACAGCTGATTTTGTCTGGAAAAAATAAATCAGAGCTTACTAAAAGCACTGGGGTGCTCTGGGGGAAAAAGAAAGTAGTAATATTTTTAGTCACTTATAGGAGCATCTATCCTTAGCCTGATGCAGAGACAGCATCCTGGCTTCTGTGCAGGTGTACTGTAACTATCTCAGCTCTAGATCCAGCTGGCTTGGCTGAAGACCACCAGTCCCAGCTGTCCTTTTCACCAAAAGCCAGCATCTCTCCTTTTGAACAATTAAAATCACTGGACTTCACTAATGATCTTGCAGCAGCAGGAGCCTACAACCTCTTATATTACCACAGTGGACCTCAAAAGGAGGTCCTCTGTCTCTAGTCATGTACCTAGCCAAACATCCATGTGGATAGGTCTTTCTGTGTTACAGAAAGATGTTCAGTCTATGATTCTGATTTGGATCATCAAGTTTCCCTTAGTGCAAGTGAAAGAGATGGGCTATTCTAAATACATTCCTAAAGTAATTGTGACATCAATTTTTCCAGCAGCTTTTCCTTCCCTTCCCCAATAGCACTTAGTTCACCGTGGACAATTTTTACCATTCTTTTTCAGAACTGATTCAGAGGAAATAACAGCTACTGATGACATTAGTAAACTTCAAAGCTTTTATAGCTGTTCTGAGGAGCTAAACTATCTGGAAGGAATTGCCAGAAGCCTTCTATTATTACGGTGTTGCGTGCATTGCAAAGAAACATAAATCTTCTGGCTAGCGAACAACTGGATGATATGAGGGACACACACCCACATTCCTCTCAGCTGCAGCAAGTCCAGACTGAACATTACTTGGCTGCTAGTGCAATTTGTTTGCAACAGTATTAACTTCCCAGTCCCTCCCAATTATTACCAAAGTGGGAAACACTATCATCATCCAGTTTCCCTGGCTGCGGAAACTGCTGACCTAGTCAAACAGCTAACTAAAGGACATCTAGCAGAATGCTACATTCTCCGTCATGACAGCACTGCTGTTATATGCTATCAAAAATAGGTGACGACAATGTCCGCAGATAAAGGAGAAGAGATGAGTTTTTGAGATCCTTTAGATCCAGAATAGAAGCAACAAGCTTCAAAGCAAAACACAAGTTTACAACAGTTTCTAAGTTTCAGAATAGTCTTCAACTTGCATTTAGAAGGTTGCTGCTTCTATTTCAAAAGTCGCATCTAAAAGCTTCTCTATTATGCCCCTCCCACTCCCAAAACAACCCACACTTACAGTAATTAGTGGGAATAAGTAATCTTGCCTCTAACTACACCTCATCTTGCTTGTGGCCTGCACACTAACCTTACTGACCTGTTTTTTATTAAGGAAGCAACCAGAAAGAAAACCCAGAGTTTCTCAAAATGTGTTTATAACAGTTACTCAAAGACGGTCTGTATTAAACGGTCATTTTGATATGATGTGTACACCACAACTATTATTGGGGTTTTTTTGCTCTCTATGGTGTATTTTTTTTCAGGAGTACAACTATCTTGCAACACAGCCTGCAGAGCACTTTTGCTGCAATCCTCTGCTGAAAAAACATGCCACTTCCTATAGTAATGTTCTGTGGGAAGTTCTAATTACTGCACTTGCACTAAAAGGCAAGGAACTAGTTTTACTCTTCTTTGCTAGTGAGAACTTTTAAGGTGACTTCAGGTTGATACTTCTGACTTACTCAGAATCTTTGTTGTGGTTTAAACCCAGCCGCGCAGCTAGTTCTCTCATTCCCCCCTTCTTTCCCTCCCTCTACTCCCAGGGGGACAGAGAGGAGAATCGAAAAGAATGCAACTGCCACGGGTTGAGATAAGAACAGTTTAGTAACTAAGGTATAACACAAATCACTACTGCTACCACCAATAATAATAATGCTAAAGGAGATAACAAGAGGAAAGAATACAACACCTCAACACCAGCCGACCAATAACTCGACCCCCTTCCCCCAGCCGAGCACCAACCGATACCTCATCCAACCCTGCAGTCCCTAGCCCTTCCGGGTCACTCTCTGTTACATCCTGGGCATGACGTGCTGTGGTATGGAATACCTCTTTGGCTGGTTTGGGTCAGGTGTCCTGTCTCTGCTTTCTCCCAGCTTCCCCTCCTCCCCGGCAGAGCATGAGGCTCAGAAAGTCCTTGGCCAGACCAAACATTTGAGCAGCAACTAAAAACATCGGCGTTATCAGCACTGTTCCCAGGCCAAAAATCAAAAACACAGTGCTGCACCAGCCACTAAGAAGGAGAAAAACAACTGCTACTGCTGAACCCAGGACAATCATTTACTCCAAAACATTAAAAAAATGTACATAGTATAAGTTTTCTGCCATTTCATATAATTTTGAAACTAATAAACTAAACATAGGAATTCCCACTTATTGTAGAGTGGCTTTGCTTGACTTGCATCACTTTGAACTACACATACCAAAAAAAAAAACAAAAAAAAAAAACATTAGGATGGTCCAGACAGTAAGAACAGAGCTTACTATGCTCCCAAAAGTCTCCAGACCGAGCCCTACTAGCATTTTAAACCTTACCTATACAAGTTAATGAGGTGTTAATTTTGTGCAATGCTGCTTTGGTTCAACTTTCAATGTTTTGTTTCTACATGTTGGTGGGAAAGCTGCCTTCACAGCAGTTGATCTTTCACCCTTCCTGTAAGGGACGATTTGATTCCAGATCAAGATGTATACATGCTACTGCATTGCTCTGATCTTAGTTTTAGAAAGACTCTCACACTCTTTAGTTCACTAGACATAGGCTTGCTCTTTTAAGCAAGCTGCCTTTCCCCTCACCCCCAACAGGCAGAAGTTGCAAAACATTTCCCTCTAGTATTATCATAGGGCAGTTTGTGAACTTCCCTTTCCTTCACAGTTGCATAGAGATGGCCTAAAGTTGCATTTTACTTCAGTTATTTACATAATGAAAGTCTTGACAGCTTTTTTGCTTCTTTTAAAAACCTTGAATATAGATGTGTAGTGCAAGTTATGCAGTTGAGCCAAGCTTATTAACAGACTGCTTTACGCCTTGATTTGGACTTCATTAGGCTTTACCCTAAGTAGGTGAAAGCTGTTAACACAGAGAAAACAGTATGTGATATATAAGGAAAACAACCATCTGCTCAAGAGAAAAAGCGTTAATAGACAGGAGCCAGCTTACTTGCTAGGAGAAGACAGACAAACGAAATTATGTGCAGTTGCTTGGCAGTCACATCATAGCGATCCATGAAGAGGTCCAGTAGATAGATAGCGAGATGCCGGGCTGTAGGGCAGAGGTTGCAATGGTTGCTAAGCACAGTCAAGACATCAACGAAGTGTCGGCGCATCCCAATCTGTGGTGAACGAGCCTTGTACACAGGCAATTTAAGTTCCTATAGGGGAAAAAAAGCAGGAAGAAAGGTACTGAAACAGAAAGCATTTCAGTGTCTGGAATCCCAAACCAACACCCACCACCTGCTATGGCAAATGCTTAGCAGCTACAACACTGATTGACATAGAAATCAGGGCTGGATTACTTGACTGTTTTGACAGTCAGTTAACTTCTAATACTTTGGTCATCCACACACTTTCCTCACCAGCATTAATCATATTGTCAAACACTGTAGTTTGACCCAGGAACAACTTGCTGTTGCTTTCTACAGAACACCAAACTTCTTGGCTGTCTTAAAGGATTCTTTTTTAACTTTGTTCACCCCAATTAGGTTGTTACATAGAGTTTTAAGAGTTTCATTGAGCAAGAAGGGAAGATATGTTTCCCTGATACTGCCCCCTCCTCAGCTGCCCAAGTTCCTACATCTGGTGTCAAATAAAAAAGCATAGGTCTTTAGAATAAATCACATCTAACTAATATTTAAGAATTTCACATGGTATGTGGCTGCAGCAAGCAACAACAATGAACAAAATGGGAGAATTATTAGACTTTCACAGATATAGCGAGTTCCAGTATTTTCTGTAGTAACCTCTTTCAGCATTTAAAGAGCTAATTATTGAACTGAGACTGTATTTCACATACAATATACGAAATTTCATTTGCAAGGGAGAACTACATAAGTTTATGGTCTACCTATGCTAGGTCTTCACCTGCAAGTGTTTTTAAACACGGATTTGTAGCCACTATGCAAAGGGTAGCTTAAGGGTAGGAGTGAAGTTGCTTGGGAATACCTGCAACAAGCTGAAACCACTTAGATGTTGACACTTTCTCTCTTTAGACATGGTCATATACTAATGCAGTTACCATGGCCAGACTTGAATTAAAATGAGCTGAACACCATATTGATAGGTATGGATTAGAAAAATACCCTTTTGGCAAGGTGTGTACCTCAGTAATTTATCAAGGTAATACATAATTTTTGTATTACCTATATTTGAAAATAAATCAGAAGCAGTACAGTGCAGCAGAAGTGGTTTATAATGGAATACAAAGCTGTACACAGCAGTTAATTCTACTACATAAATCACGGGGTTTTTTTTAATCAAGTGTGGGGAAGAAGTATCTGCACTGGCTACCCCAATACAGAAGTAAGAAGCAGCACCTTGCACATGTGGCACAGTGGCTGCCCACGCTCCTTTCATCCCCTGGAAGGAGACATTCCACAAGGAGGTTCAACTTATCAGGGAAAAATAGCTACACAATCAGACTCAGAGGGGCACACAACTGGAAACCAGGGAGGCTCCCAAACGAGAAGCAGCTTACAAAGACAGCAAGCTGAGTGCTGTTCCGGATGATTGCTTCCCAGGCCTTTTTAAAGTCAGTCAGTGAAAAACACATTTCGGACTGAACAGACACATGCTGTGGACAGGCAAACAGCCCTTTGAAACCTGGGACAGCCTGCTCTGGGGGATTAGAAAGAAATCGCCCACCAGTAACAATTTATAAAGCAGGGAGACAATGGGACATGTTCCCCCCCATTGTTTTATACCCAGAAAAAAGCCCATAAATTTGATTTTTCAATTGCTTTATGTACAGAGATTTCAATCCATCAGTGCAAGTGACATACACAGGTTCAGAACAGGAATTCATAGCATACCAATAACAAATGTTCTGGCAGAAATGGTTTAAAGCTCAGTGCTTACATCAGTTAAAATAGCTGCATTGTTTTTAACTATGTCTATACAAAGCCCAAGCTATCGTAAGATCAGGTGGCAATTCTACCTCTGACATATTTTGTTCTTCTAGGTGACTGGTAGGAGCTTCAAGTTTCATTTTCTGGGATGTTTTTCCTGTTCCAACAGCTAAGTCTCTCAGCAAAATTATGCCATACACTGAGGTCAGCATACATATTTATTGTGATATTTGACTTTTAGACCGTAACAAAACATAGCCAGTAGCCCCAGTTATACATGTAGTCAAAAATTCTGACATATCTAAATGTTACAGTTCAATGGGTGAGCATTAAGAGGCTCAGAATTAAAGCAGAGATCCAGAGTTTTGCATCCAAACCTCTGATGCTCAGAAGCCAGAACAACCCCTCCTCTGCCCACTGCACTAGCAAATTCATAGACCAGTCAAAGCACTGGAGTTAAGCCATTAGGATTATTCTGGTACTGGTTTAACAGACATTTACTCCCCTGTAACACATCTGCTTCTTTTATTTTTATATATATTTTTTTGACAATCTGTTACTAGCAAAGGGCACAAGTGAAAGGCATTTCCATTTTGTTCACCAAAAACATGCACATGGGCTTCAGTATAATGAGACCTGACAGCACAGACAAGGTTCAACTTCAGGATTACTGTTTGGAGGAACAGAACCATGTGCTGTGGTTTCTTACAAGATCAAGTTCACAGGTATTAATTCATCAAGGGTAATTATCTGTGTATAGGCAACAGCCTTGCCCTGCATCACATAGCATGAAGCAGCTAGTAAGCTGTTTAATAGGGCTGCTTTTACACTGACAGAGCAGTCTTAAATGGTGAGATTTTCTTCTAAAGGAAAACAAGTAATGAATAGTTTAACAATGCAAGAACTGAACAGCAGGCTTACAGTTATCAGCACTGCTGTGGGTATCTACCTCCTTCCATCATCCCCCTTACCCAAGATTCTTTAGCATAAACTCTTCAAGAAAATAATTATTCCTTTGAATTAAAAAAGGCCTTTGCTGCTTTGAGGATAGTGATGCAGAATCAGCAAACACAACTCTTCAGGGGAAAAACCGAATTAACTTCTGGAGAGCAAGAATAAATCATTTCAATTACTTATTTTTTTGCCACTATCTCCAGGAAAGACCAAGTCCCCTTGTCTGCTGGAACTGCCCTTTCATATGCTGCTTCTGCTTATCTTTGACCTGTTTATCTACTTCAGCAACTTTGCTTTGGGCTACTGAGCAATTGCCACATTGAAATGCTAAAAGTAGCAGCACAGGTGTCTTGGAAATTACTCAATCTATTGATCAGTGTCTCTCCACAAAAAGCCTCCAGAAAGTCAGACCACAGCATTTGAAAGGATCACCACTTAAACTCAAAACCTGAAAAGTAAGGCTTGGACTGAGAAACAGTGTTAAGGTGAAGGCAAATTTTAAGCTGCCACCTCCTACCAGCTTCAAGACCTGACCTTCCAAAAGAAGGGAGTCAGTGTAAACATTTTTAAGTGGTGCTGTAGCGGACAAATGTCCCTCAGCAATCACATCTGAAAGCCAGACAGGCTCCAGACATTAGCCATTCATTCTCTGCAGAGACAAATCACCACCAGTAACCTGACCACTTCAACTGGCACAATCCATTACCTGAGCTTAGGAAACATGATTTTGTCTGGTCTGAATGGCTTTATAACTGGACTGAGCAAAAGCACTTCAGAATCCCTCCCTAAAGGAGGCACTGGGCAACAAGACTAAACAAGACTAAAGAAAGCTTTTGAGCAACCACAGGAAGGTGAGGCTTTCACTGGCAATTTAATCTAAATGAGCCAAACAGCGATTGAAGTGGAGAGGAAGAAAACAGGATCACTTCCTCAAGCTCCCTTAAAGCAGCACCTGAGGTAGGCCAGTCTACCCAGCACTTAACTTTGTCTGAGTTCCACATCAGGTGGTCTGGTGTTCAATATGGCAAGAAATTCCATGCATACATTTTTCTCTGTCCAATTTATTTTCACTAAAACTGTTCTCCCACTGGTAACCAGTAATGAACTGACAAGCAGTCAGGAGAAAAGTTAGCAGTAGAAAGTTAGCAAGTGATGTGACATTATGGTAATAAGGCTCACTAATAACCATCAGTGCTCTGAACAAAAGTGGAATTCATCAAGGTATTTTAGAACGACTCACAGGCTTTTTGACAAGGAAAATGAAACACAGTAACAAATACTCCTCAGGTTCTGAAATTCAGGGAGCTGTGAACTAAATCTGGTTTTCTACCATGTACTTTTCTACCAGAGCACTTGGACTTCAGCTGGGATCTGTTCTGTGCCACAGGTCAAACATGCAGCATCTCCTGACTCCTGCAACAGCTCCAGTTCTCCTTACTGCCCTCCTCCCTCTCCTAGCCCAGCAGTCCCAGCTGCAGGGTACCAGCTGCTGCACAGCCAGTCTCCAAAGAACTGCATCCTCCGTGGACAGCCAGGTAAATTACCTTAGCCTTTCTGGAGCAAAACAAAGCACATAAGCCAAAGCTCCTCAGTAACAGTAAAGACTATTCATCTAGAAATAATTGTGCAATGCTCCCCTCCACAGACACAGGCTTCATTTACTAATATGAACTTCATACTTCTCTAATTATTATATCTTATTATCTACTTCTGTTTCTGGATACCTCATCAGAATCCAGCATATAGCCCCTGCTACCACAGCTCACAAATGTTCACCACTGATCCTAACCCAAAATCTGAAGGAAAAAAAAAAAAGTAGTATTCCAGCTGATGAAAAAGACACCCAACGAAGTGTAACTTAAGCTTCAACAAGTTCTCCATTATTCTTATTAATCCAGGGGGAAAGTGTATAAAACCAAGACACTACTTGTGTGGTGTCATTATAAGGCACTCAAATTTAAAAGTGCCTTTATTAAGTCAGAAAAGTAGGGAAAAACCACAGTAACTTCAGCAGTCATTTAGCTCTCTGGTTGTTGCATGCTCTGGAAAAACAGCCTGTACATGACCTCCACCAGATTCTTAAGAATTCCTATAGCAAGAATAACAGATACTGCAAAGTTGTTTGCATTAGAACAGGAAAAAGAAATGCCTGTAGATGAAAAATAAAGGGAAAGCTTATCTAGCAGGCTATTAACAGTTGTTCCTTGAAAGAGACAAACTCCTTCCCGTTTTGTGTTCTAAGCAAACAGCATTCCAGCTGTGGGAGAAAGGTGCCAAACTGACCTCTTGGATACAATTATTGCACTACACATAAGAAACCACTAAAAGCTACCTCCTCTAATGTATTATTTATGCAGGCAAGAAGGTGACATACAAAGAAAAATTCATACTACTTTTTTATGCAGGAGCTTGAAAATTGAAAGCACTCGGCAGGCTTTTTTACAGTAGGTAGGTAGCATGCAACCAATTTAATTCTGCTACTAACGTCACACTGTTCTCTCTCCTCTCCACAGAGCCAATCCAGATTGCAGCACTGTGCCTTCCAGTAACACAATCACACATAGGAAACTTGCTGGTGAGTGCTTCCATGCTTAGCTGGCTGCAGTTTAACTAATTGATGAAAAAGATTAAGAGTTACTGTGTTTGTGAACAGTCTGATAGCAGAGTACAGCTGATGCATTTAGCTTTTCCTCAAGATCTGAATTTAGCATAGACACTTATGCTTCAGGAATACTACTGAGATGTCACACAAAAACCCTGGTGCAAACCACGACACTATTTCAACTGTACATGAAAATTTCTTGGGCTTGAATCCATTCCACCCTTCAGCATCCTTGCAACAGTCCCAGGCAGTTGAAATTTGCAAGAAAGTTGAACTAGTATTGTGCTTGAAAATCAATTACTTCACATGTTCCACTGTGGTATCTTATCAAGCATTTCATTAAGTTCTTCTTACACACTTCAAAGTACTCACAAGCAGCTAATCTGAGAAGGATCAGAGACAGGAGTGTGAAAATTGAAATTCCAACTTTGAGGAAAAAGAAGAGAGATCATGAATAACCATGTACTTTATTAGGACACCTGTTCCTTTCAGCTTCATGCACAGGGTGCCATCTATAACATAAGCAAATTATAGCAAGCAACCAGTAATGCTATTGTTGCTGATTTTCAAAAGCTAGGGGGTTTTGCGTGTGTTTTCTGTTAAGCAAACAGATTATGCTTTTGTTGCAGTCTTGGATAAAAAAATCCTGCTATTAATACACCTCAATGCCTTTCACACCTACTTTCTTTTGCAGCTGATTAAAACTGGAAAGGTGCATCAGAATGCAAGGTTAATGTTTTATCCTATTAAATGAAACAGAAAGGAGCACAAAACCTTTGCATGTCCACAGGTTCTTATCTAGATCTTCTTTTAAAAAGAAAACCCAGAATCAACATCTACACAACACCCTAATACCTTCCCTCTGCTCAGAGTGTCACTGGCTAGTCTGCACCAATCTGCAGTTCGGGCTGTGCCATGACTATGTCAAATTTACCATTTAATTAAGCATTGAAGGGGTGACCATTTTTTAAAATAACAAGGGAAAGAGTGGACTTCAGAGGCTGAAAGATAACAGTACTTTGTTACATCAAGACCTTCACGCTATCTACAAGTTAAGCAAACCAGATGCTTTGGCACAACTACATAAAGTACAGGGACATACACTGGATGCAGGGAGAAGGGGAAGAGGTGGTGTTTTTACTGAACAAAGTTAATAACAGGATCCTGCACTACTAACAGGATGATCTATAACTGCAAGAAATGCATTTATGCTGACATTACTTAAGAACAGTGAAGAAAACGGCCCCTCACAACAAACCCTGTATGGATTACGCTCCTGCTCCAGAGACTCACTCCAAAATGACACACCAGACAAAGCCAAGGGAAACGTTGCATGTCAAAATAGAATGAAACACATGGTGGTAAACAGCATTTCCTCATTAAGGTTTTTAAATCAAGAGGAGGTGGGAGATAGCTGTGGAGAAGCATTCACCTAGAGGAAATCACTCATACATTTCTACCACTTAATGGCAAAGAACTGTTTGCTTCCAGCAGAAACAGGATCAATTCTCCTCACCTGGCTGAAAGCAACTGCAGACAGTAATTTGGACTGCCTTTAAAAAGATCAAGTTACAATTTTTAGCCTTTTAAATTCACAAGCAACAAGTGTAAAATTTGGCTCTGCTCTGAGAAGCTATGCAAGAGATAAGTAAAAGGGAAATGCAGGCAGATTAGCAATTCTTATTAATTGCAGGAAATGAACATATCCTGGAAGGAAACAGCCCAACATAAGCACAAAAATGGGGAGGAATAGTAAGCAGACATCACTTATTTCTGGAATACTCAGACTGCCTTCTACAGCAAAGTATTTCCTCAATTTTAAACAATAAGCAAACAAAAACCCCATCACTGACTTGTCACTCAGTTTTCCACTCTTTTCTGCACTACTAAAGTGGACAGAAGAGGTTTGGGCAGATGTTGCAGTAGTCCCACATCCATACAGAGAGATCTCTGATTTTTGACATGGAAGTCAGCTACCCAGCACAACCAGTACCTTTCCATTATCAGTAATGCAGGGCCATTGTAGAAGTAGCTAAGTACCAGAAAATACCAACGCATACACATAGTTTCTTTGCTTGCTGTGTGTTAGACTCTTCTAGTACAAACACAGAGAGTATGCTCCAATTTTTATTTTCCTTCTCAGCTCAGTCAGGTTTAACGCTCTGGCCTAATCCAGGGGAATATTAACCTTTTGTTTAAAGCCTAGCATGTAGCACTATTGAAATTTAGGCATTTTGTTCCACTAGGTCAGCACACTCAGTAACTAACACAATACAACCCTGCTAAGATGAACACTACATGCCAATAATCACAGCACAGATATTTTACCAGTCAGACAATTCAGAGGCTATTAATTTCCTCCGCATTGAACTAGAGCCTTTGGGAAGTCACAAAGCCCCACAGCATCTTTCAGCCCTCTCTGAATGAGAAGTCAGGTATAGCACACACATTCAGTATCTGCTCTCATGCAGAACATAACCCATCAGATACAGCACACAGCATCTGTCACAAAGGACATCAACTTTCAGTGAGGTTAAGAAGAATTCCCAAATCCAGCTGGGGGAATGGGAGGGATGACAGAACACTTTCTCCAATTGTTAACATAAAACCTGGGCTGTTTCATGGTAGGCATATTTCTGTATTTGTGTGCCTAAATTATTTTTTGAGGAAAAAGAAAAAAAAAAGTGCTTTTAATGATCCTTCAGTTATTTTCAGAAAACATTTGCTATTTAAAACGAATTATTTTAAACTGCCCCTGTTTATTTTCACCAGAGACACATGCTGTTCCAGACTAAGACTCCTCAGCAAGTGTCTTAAACCAGAAAAGTCATTCAGGCTTGAGGGTACCTTTGCCTGAATCTTCTGTACACCATTAACATGCTCATACACTAGTAATGCACTAACACACAAATACTCTAGTGGGGATGCCTCTATTGAAGGTTATTCTGTTCTATGCAATGGCTACAGGTGTCCCTAAAACTGGTCCATGCTCACAACACTGACTTCAGCACCTCAAAACTACTTATCTTCCCAAAACTTTGTTGAAGGATCCTTTTGAGGAATTCCATAATGCTCTACAGTAAATTCTGACACTTCAGACATCAAAAAAGCAAACCTTGGCAAAAGAAAGATACATCACAAAAAGTAAACCAAAGGAGCTTTAAGGGCTGTGATTATTTTTGCTTGATACACTTGCAGTCTGGATTCTCATGTAGTACTTCCTTCAAAAAGAAAAGTCATCCTTACAAGACAGGCAGAATTAGGATTATAATTGTCCAAGCAGAAAGAGTTATAAAACTTCCCCAGAGCAGAAAAAGCAAAGCTCCTTTTTAGGGGGTTCTTTGAATTCAAACAATTCTTGTCAAACAAAACTTAGAGTCAGATGCATCCAAAAGCAGGCTGAACAATGAAAGTTAATTAAAAAGGTAAGTGGGCACACAAAAACTTATAAATAATCAAAGCTTCCTCACACCCTTAACACCCTGCCGAGTCGATTCTCAGTTATTCCTCCCTGTAGACTGAGGAGGACCTGCCTCAGCTGGAGGAGGCGAGAATTAACCGAGCCCCTCGCAGGTACCTAACAACGGTTAACTCACCTGACATAATTTATTGCTAAATGCCTGTAGAGAAAACAAAGGGAACAGAATGTCCAAAGCATAACTCTGCTAGCCTTAACTTTAGCAACTTAAAGGCTGTGTCAAGTGCAGGTAGTCAATATTTGTCGAGGCCTCTCTCTCATGTCACCTCACTAAACAGCACTTCAGAGCTTCTCCGGAGTTCGTAGCCTGCCGAAGGGAACGTGAGAAGCTAACGAGCAGCTCAGTGGTACCTGTTTCCCGTACGAGTTCAGCGAACAGCCGCCGGGCTATTCTGCATTATTACTGCAGGACATTTTGCTGGTTTTCTACTCCACGAGTAAACGATACACGTAACTTCCAGAAAACCCACTACAAGCCCCACTGTAGCTGTTTATTCAGCTCCTCTGCAGCCTGCCAAGGGGCAGGATCCCACCTCTTAACTCTAACTTTAGCATTTATCTGTTGGAAAAGAAGCAACACTCTTTCTCCAGTTCCACAACACGCGGATTTTTGACGGGCCAACAGCAGCATCCTCTTAAGGTTTAATGCAACCAGTCATCAGCGCCCTCACTAAGTTAACGCTACAGGGTAGTCGCAGACGGGTATTTTTAGGTAGCAGTTTCACAGGTTTGGCTTTGGAAAGGTCTCGAGCAGAGCACAGGGAAGGGCTCAGTGCAAACCTGCCCCTCCGCCACCGGCCGAATGGGAGCTGCCGAGCCCAGCCGGGGCCACTCCGGACCCTGCTCCGCGGGCCGGTGGGGCGAGAAAGGGGGGAAGGAACAAAGCGGGATCCAACCTTCATCCTCAGGGTGTGATGGATGTCCGCTGCCAGCTCCCCTTTCCACCACTGCTCCTCCATCCTTTTCTTTCCATCCAGACAAAGGTCTGGAAGAGAAACGGGACCGTTCTGCAGGAAGGGAAAACAAACCAGACAAGTCACCCGAAGCCCCGCGGCCGTTTCCGCCGGCCTTCCCCGCGGCACCAACCGGCCCCGCTATAAGCGCTAATGACTGCTTAACCCTTTGATTTATGCAGCACATCCGGGGCGCCTCCCCAGCCACCTCCCCCCTGGCCCGGGGCCGGACAGATGATGGGGACCATGTCCCGGCGCTTCGGGAGGGCTGCCGCAGGGCGCACACCTCGCAGGAGAGCGGTGCTGCTCGGAGGCTGGCTGCACCAACAACCGGCCGGCCGCTCCGCTCAAGGACACGTCCTTCCGCCCGCAGCTCCTACGGCCGTTAGCGGCGGTTACACCTGCGCTGTCCCGCGCGGCACCGGACAGGACGGCGCGGACCAGGGAGAGTGAGGGCAGACCAGACCCGCTGGAGCGGTGACCTGGGTCTGTCGCTGTTGGCTGCACCGGAAAAGGCAGTGCACACAAATCGGCCGGAGAAAATGGAATGTAAAGCTTGTCCCAGTAACGAAGACTCTGAATACTCAATAAATATCCTCAGAGTCAACAGAAGAGGTTGACTTTTTCCTTGGTTTATGATTCCCAACACAAGATGCCCTGTCTTAAGCTGCCAGAAATCTGTAGACACAAGTGCTTGCTCATGTCTGAGCATGAGGTTTGGTAGGACTCCCTTTCGGGCCACATGTCAAGGTTTGCCAAAGTCTCACAGTGCCAGAAAACAGCTGTCCTGTGCAGACACTGAGCTGGGACTCAACGGGGTGTACACTCCCTCACATTCCCCATGTAACCCACATCTTGGGTCTTTGGGACAGGTCGCATCCATGTTACACGGCACAGGCTACAGCAGGACGCTGATGTGATGCTACAAAAACTGGAGCATCGGAACTCAGCCTGGCTAAAGCTTCCAGACTGGGCATCAGCCACTGTGTTGCCCTGGGAGCTCAAGGACGCTCATCCATTCCAAGTTTTAAACCAAAGAGCCCAAGAAACCACCAGGCACTACAGTTCCCAGCCCTCTGAGGAACATCTGTATAGTTCAGTGGATACTGCGGCAGAATAAACTGAAATATTCTGACAAGTCATTCTCAGCACTCTGCTTAGAAATTCCAGGTGCCAAAACAATCACCACAGAACCTGTTTTCTACCCAAATCTCACTACTGACCCAGGGAGGATGACAAGTGTTCACAAGAAATGTTAGCAGGCCTAGCAACAGTTTTCCCATTTAAAGAGCTAATTTTATTCTGTTGATTTCCTAAAGGAAAGGAACAACAAAAATCTGCTGCACCAGTCAAATGTTTGTGTTGATTTTAGTGTTCCTAGGAAAATATTTTTGTGATCAAAGAAAGTTGTTGACCAGATCTTCCTGGAAGACATGCCCCAGTTGTTTGTAGTCCCTTCTTTGCTAGCTTGGCCCTGCTATAAAAGCGAGGCAGTGAAGTTAAGTGGCAGCAGCTGTTAAGCCTGCAGATAAAAGCTGCCACCAAGTGTCCATCAGAAATAATTTTCCCTTATTTTCTTTTAAGCACATCCTGGAACCCTTAAAAAAAGCACTTTGGTGCTTTACATTAAGGCAGAGATGCTGTTTCATTGAATAACACCCAGAGCATTTTTTTACAAGTAGTCTGAACATGGTTCATACAATAATACATCAATTTTCTGTAGCAGCTTTTATATACATGCCTGATAGCAATAATTCTATTTTTTACAGTGTAAATCAAACCAGTAATATTATTTGGAAGAAAGTGTGTCAGTTCTTTGAAATCAAATTTCACTAATATGGACATGGAATGGATTTGCAGAGCCTCATGTCCACGGCATCTGTTGATTTAAATATCTCGCATTTCTTAAATCTGAATTAATAAAAAAGTATCTTGAGATTCCACATGAAATAGAAAACTGTTCCATGTGATGTTGGGTTTAACTTTGCAGCCAAAAGATTTTGTTTTTCCAGAATGTGGTCTATGTATTTCGTTTATTCCGTTTGAAAACAAATTCTGGTGTATCAGAAGTTTCCTTCAGTAACTGCATTGATATTAAAAGTGAAAACAAATAATGTTTTCCTTTCTGCAGCATGGCTGTTAGCAGTCTCAAATAGTGTCTTTGATATTATAAAATATTCACAGTAACAAATTAGAGTAGTAATTCTGGACTTGATAAGAGCTCAGACATAGCCTTGAACCTTGGAATTGCTCTATGCTGAAGGAGGGAGTGGCAGCAAGGCCATGGACATAAACCAGGGCAGCCAGAGCTGTTTTGATAAGCAAATGAGCAGCACACAGACATTATCATTATCTGGTTGATACTGTGAAAACTGACTGCAGCTACAGTATATCTTTTTCATCCAAACAGGATCAGTCAAAAACGTCATTAGGTTCTGGTATACCAGGTAAAGTTTGGGTTAAAAAACAGGCTTTAGCCACAACAGAACTGTGTTGATTTCATTTTCAAGTGTTTTGAAAGTCAGACTGACATAAAGGTAAAATTCCATGGACGTTTCGAAAGTAGGTTTGCATGTAGTTAATGTTGACTTCGAGAAGGTTTATGTTATTTTTCATCATTATCAAGTCAAGGCACAGGGGCAGAGTCAGTGAAATTCACTGGTGAAGCTGATTTTGTAAGTTAACAGAATTGTCAATGTTTTCCCTTAAAATCCAGTTTAACTAAGCAAGTTAACATCTTTATCTTTACCATTCTGGTGCTGGGGCAATAAAACTGCTTTTAGGCAGGAAAACTGGAAACAGCAGAGAATACCAACTGCAAAGTGACCACAAGTGGCTCATATGGCAAACCCCTTGGTCTTACCGGCCAACATGAAGGGGTCAGATGAAACTTGCAGTCAGCTAGGGAAGCAATGCAGTGGGAATGTGGTGGTGAACAGACAGTCCCATGCACAGAGAGAGGCTGTTGCTGTCTCAACAAGGAGCTGGGCTGCTCTTAGTTGAGCCTGGGTAGGAAAAGGGGGCTTTTTAGTCAAGTCTCAGGTGTAACACAAGCAGCATCTGCTCATGCCTGTACACCTGAAATGGAGACTGTATACACTGGGGTATACTCCAAGAAGCCACTTGTGCATATATTCACCCCTCTACCCCACCTGCTACCAAAGGTAGAAAGAAGCTTCTTTTGCACCCAACAAGGAGGTTGGTGCAAACAGGGACGACTTCATGCCAGCGTAGGGCCCAGCACCCCTCAGGAATACTGCTTCTCCTCCCTAGGTGTGCAATCCAACTTGCCATTATCCAGGTGCCTCCCATTTCACTAGGGCCCCAAAGCTAAATGATGCTCAGCAACAGCTTGAGAATTATTTAGGCCAATTTGAGTGCTCTTGTATAGCATAGCGTTTTTTTTTTTTTGCTGATAAGAAGGAAGAGTTTCTTCAATTCTGTTCCTCTATGTTCTTCCATACTTTCTATTACCCTCTGTTGTTTTTTGTGCATTTTTATTACATAGCCTATCTTACTGAACCTAGTTTTTCTCCTAGGTTGGTTTTCTGCTATGTTTAGAGAGAGATATCAGTGCAAAGCAAGGAGGCGCAGCTTTCAGCAGCAAGAGGTAAGAAGGGCCTTTTCCTTCAGCAGCATTAAACTGGAATGGTGTGATTTGTGGAATTGTGCTTAAGTCTGCTTGTCCTGTTCTTCCTAAGAGTCAGCACTGGTGGGGCTGGGCAGGGAGGGCCTGATCTACTAGTAAGAAAAACACCTGGGGAGGATGCTGTGAGCTGTGCCCTCGCTTTGCTGGATTAGGCTTAGTACAGAACCATTACCAAGCTGATCAGAGGCAGGGGGTTCTCTGCTCGCACAAATGGCAGGGATGAAGGCAGGGTTGAGAGCAGGGCTGTACCTTCCATATGGGGCTCATGGGTTTGGAGAGCTTCAACCTGCTTTCCTTTGCTGTTAGTAGAAACAAGCTATGTTCAATTGCTATTTTCATTTAGACAATACTACAGGATAAGGACTATTTTTGGAATCTGATTATTAAGCCTGGCTGGTATGAAGGCTTTAACCCCAGTGAGCTGCTGTTGGGTGTGTAGCCATGCCAGACTAAGACTGAGACAGTGCAAGGAAAGAGCAGTATTACAGATAGCATTTTAGGCTTTAATAAAATATTGTTGCACTTCTGTGTAGCTTGAAGAGCCTGTTTTATTCAAAGACTTTTAAATGGTCACAGTTCCTAGCTCTCTGCTGATGCTGAGTGGTTTGAGTCTTGCCTTGGAACACTGAGAGCCCCAGGGGAGGTTCATGAGCCTGTTGCTGCCCAGTACCCTGAAACATCTGAGCTTTGTGCCTAAGAGCTAATGTGAGGCACTAGCCAGCCCCCTCCCTGAATTTCCCCTTGAACCACATCATCTTCTCATCCCTGCTCCTTCCTGCTCTGAGCACTTGCTTCCTTGTTCCTCCTCTTAACTAGTGGTTTATGTGAAAATTAGAAACTCTGTGAACATACCCCTCCTTGTTAGAGGGTTTCCCTTCTTGACCTGCATATCCAGCACCAGGGGACATGGCCTTTCCTACACAGAGCTGCTGTTAGCAGGGAGGAATGACAGAGCTGTTGTGGGGTTACAGCAATGCTGTAGTGTGGCATGGGGCGCTGTGCCTCTTGGGCTTGTACTGTCCTGAGGTAACTCCAGTTTCTGCTGTTGGATATGTCTTGTTTCAAGTGCAGAAGTAGCCCTTGGCAGTGGAAAGGGGCTGCCAGGAGGTGGGAAAGTGTGTATGGTGCAGAGGGCCACCAGCATCTGTGTGGCCCCAGGGCTGTGTGATGTTATACATTATAATGTGGGCCTGCCATAGCATGGTCATCAGGGAAGTGGTCCTACTTAGTGAGGCAGAACAGCTTCCAGCTGTGACATCACATCATTGCTTTCCAGACACTGTGTACACCAGGTCAATGATTAATGTTAATTTTCCATAGTGAAATATTTCTGTTATTTTCTTTTCATTGCCAGCATTGAAATGTAGGGTTAAAAATCCTCCAAACCCTCGAGGTCCTTTTGTGCAGACCAGCCCTGAAGGGATGGAAAAGGGTTCTTGAGGGGGTGAGCTAAGCAGTCAGAAGCTGCATCAGGCTGCTGAGCACTTCCCACTCTGCAGATGTCTGTGCAGAGTGCTCAGGCAGTGTGAAATCAGAGTTGTGCCTGAGCTGGAAGTGTAGTGCTGCAAGTAAGTGGGGGTGGATGTGGGGTGGAGAAGGCTCTGTGCGAGTCAAGACAAACTCCTTTGGTAGAGAAACCCTCCTCTACTTTGGAGGGGTCCTGAGCAGGTATGTGTGTTCACAGCTGGGTCCATCCTGGTCTCTGATGAGCCACCAGCTGAGCCTTTTCTCTGTTGCAAATTGAACACTGGAGGTGGGTGCTCTTGCCTTTCCTTGCCTCCCTGTCCTGCCATGTTGGATGTCCCAGAGGGACTCATTTGTACCAAAACATGGTGCAAAGGGCAGCTCTGACACTTGGCGGCAAAGGGGGATGCTGCAGCATAAGGGCTGGCAGTTGCAGATGGTGTCCTGCTCAGCCAGGACATTCCTCCTGCCTTCATGGTGACATCTGCCCATGTGCTTGCTCATCTACCACCATTCCCAGCTCTCCTCCTGCTGTGCTGGAGGTGCAGGCAGCTGCCTGGGCTGAGGCGAGCAGCCTGTGTGGGAGCAGTGCTGTCTTGAGGCACAGCGTGGCTGTGAAAACCGCAGCTCATTACTTGGTGACTTTCCAGAAATTTATGTTTCTGGAATAAAGATAATTTATGTAAATCTCAGTTTCCGTTTAAAACAAAGTAAGTAACTGCTTGGCTGGGGGATAATGGCAGCACAAACCAGAATGCAGCCTGAAGATGCAGAGGCAAGCGGGAATGTGGTGCTTTAAAATTCTTCGAAGTCTGAGCCAGTCACTTTGAGTTTTGTGTGGGATTCCCTCTCCCTTAAATATTTCAGTGATTGACCATGTAGTGACCCAGGCACACTGTAGCTTGCCAGCTGCCCTTCCCTCCTGGGTGAGGCTTGAAATGAATCTTCTTGCAGGACTGGGCCAAGTGGAGACATTTTGTTCAGCATTCAAGTTGTTTTTATGGCATTGTAAGATGAAATCCACTTTTTTCAGAGCAATCTGTACAAGAACCCACACGTATCACATCGAATGTTCATGCCTCTTTCACAGAAATACTTACGATGTATCTTTAAATGTGTTCAGCCCCATGGGAGGTTAAACAATCTGTAGAAGCTGTTCTACTCCTTCTTGCCTGCTTTAATTTATTAGTTTGGGTTCTGCACTGCTTCCAGGCAGCAGGTGCCTGGGGTTGAGGTTTGAGCTGTGCAGCACAGAGGGCAGCACTGTGACCCAGGGGGTGGCTGGTGCGGCTCCCAGGAGGAGAGGAGGCGGCTGGGGCCAGCAGCCTGTGCTGCTCCTGTGGAAGGACCTGGCAGCCCAGACTGAAAGCAAGGGCGATGGCACTGAGCTCGCAGCGGGAAGCTGTGCTTCTTTATAACTTCCATTTTGATATACCAGATTTCAAAGACTCATTTACAGGTTTTCCTTTTCACTAGAATAAAAAGGACACTGCCAGACAGTAATGTCTCTTGCTTCTCATCTGGGGAAACCAGCTTGTCTCTGAGAAGGCTGACACTGGGAGGAAGAGGCTCCCTGCTGGGGCCTTCCCTGCAGATAAGGGAAGACTGAGTGGCTGAGCTGAGCTAATTGCTCACTGCTGCTGCTTCTCCACCCTCCTCTTCTCAGCCTTATCCCCTGTGGTGCTCTTCCAGCCCTGATATCTGCCTGGTGCCAAGGGGGTTTCAGCTCAAAATCAGTAGAGAACTAACTTGAACACAAATAAAACCCAAATAATAATAGTAAAAACCACCCCTACTTCCCCCCAAAAATACTCACTTTAGGGAATGGATAATGCAGTGAATCAAGGGGGAAGAATGAGGAGAGAAGCAAGATCTATATTGTGGGAGCAGTGACTAATTAAAGCTGTACTATGTAATTTCCCCTTTAGGTGCACCACAGCTGGGTGGTGCTGTGGAGATGCAACATTCTCCTATGTGTCCCACCACCTCCCTTGAGCTGCTCCTAGCATTGTACAGCTGCTGAGGGACCTGTGTTTGGGCAGAAACCTGTGTGCACCTCAGCCCAGCTAAAAAGTAGGTATTTCCCTCACTGGACTGGGAGGGTGGGAGTGAGGGGCTTGGCATGAAAGAGAAACACAGTTGTTGAACTGCTGCTGCCTTTGGGAAGCTGCCTGGAGATGCAGCCCAGGACAGCCTGAAATGAGAGTACTTTGGAAAGAGAAACGAATTATCTGAGCAACCACTGTCAGGGAAAGGACATTTGCCATCTGGGTTAGCAGCTTTAGGGGAATGCACAGATCCTGTTCTTCCACCCTGCAGGTTTCTGGCACAGAAAGCAGAAAACCCTGCGCATTCCCCAGCTTGCTGGGCTGGAGAGAGGAATATTCCCATTGCTCTGGTAGCTACAAAATCCATCCCTAAACCCAACAGTGTCTGTGGAATCTGTGACATAGTTTTGAAATACCTTCTGGGAAGCCACTTTAATAAATATCAAGACTATTCCAGCAGTATTTTTGTTCAGCTTTATTTTATAAAATGTACTTGATAAGATTTTTGTAAGGTACAACACAGTTAACACAGTTAAATGCAACTACAGTTACTGTAGTCCACAAAAATCATGCAGATATTTTCACTTGTAAAAGTAGAATTGATCTGTAAAGTCCATAATCCACTGTGTCTCAGAAGCCCATGGGTAGTTGACTTGCACAGTCCAGTTTAGATTCTGATTGTGGCTTATCAAAGACAGTCTGAAACCAGACACAGGACTCCAGTGCTGGTACATGGAGGCTGAAATCTGAGAAGCACCAGTGATGCTCAGTCCAGCAGCTTGTGTCTTAGGAGGAGTCTTACCTTTAACCTTAAAAATGAGAGCTCTTTTTTGTCATTTCCTATTTAGACCAGATGCCTTTGCTTATCAGTGCTGCTTTGATGAGGCTGAGAGCTACTCTTACTTTTATAACTTTAACTGACGACTTCCTGACTCTTAAGTAGCTGGTAAAGTGTAACTCTGTATTAAAAGGGTTTATTACTATTATAGGGTTTAGGGGGAGGAGGTGCAGTGATACAGTCTCTAACATCAGTGGCACTTCTGAGCTCAGCCTTCAGGAAATGGTTGCTGGTTTCCAGGCTTTATAACAATAATATAATAAAGCATTCAGCACCAGTATGTGAGTTACATGTCCATGGCATGTTGCAGAGTAACCAGATGCAGGACTTCAGTGCTGGTACATGGAGGCTGAAATCTGGGAAAACACCCTGGGTGGCTTCGAGACTGAGAGATTCATGAGGCTGCTGAAAGGTGAATCCTGCTGGTCCTGGTGCCCTGTGGACCAGTTGATGACATCAAGTGAATATCTGAATAACCAATACAGGCTGCTAGCGCCAGAAATGTGGAATTGTATGATAATTCCACTCATGTCCATGTACAGGCTACACTTTGCTGGACTGAGGTCTCATGCGTTTGCTGTTTTTTCCCACAGATTAGTTTCTCATATTTCATTGAGATAATCTTGATCAGGATATATCAGGAAGCCAGTAAATAAGCTGTCTGTCCAGTAAGGATCATAAAAGAGCCCATTTTGTTCTGAGTAAAATATCTGCAGCCATACCTCATCCTCCTGTTTCAAAGAAAGGATGGTTGATCCGGAGGCAACATCATGGTTCCCAGTGTTTGCATCAAAAGTCTTAATCCGGTACTGCCCGTTGTGGACCAAGCCAATGGCCAAATGTTTGTTGGCCAAAGTGATATCATAAGTGAAGTAGTAAATACCTGGGATGCTGCATACAAATTTCCCACTGGAAGCATTGTAATGTCCTCCCTCATTCATCAGGATCCTGTCAAATTTGATGGGCAGCCTTTCCCTTGGGTAGCTCTTGGAGACTGCCACAGAGAAGGCAGACTTGGCTTTGTTGGCATTACAAGTACAGGGTCCTGGCAGTCCAGTCTCGCCCTTGTTCCCTTTGGGCCCTTTTTTCCCTGGGGCCCCATTTTTTCCAGGATTACCCTTTAAACCCTTGGGCCCTCGTGGGCCTGCTTTGCCAATAGCTCCCGCTTTCCCCTTTGGGCCTGGTTTGCCGGGGTTTCCTGTTCTGCCTTGTGGACCTAGAAGATAAATAGCCTTGTAAATCTTTCAGTGAAAGAGTGGATATGGCAAGTGGAAAGCGGTTCTGTCATTCCAACAGTATATTTTCATTTAGGAGAAAAACCCTGCTGGTGAGAATCCCAATGAAATACCACCTGGGAGGCATCTGTCAGGACTGTTAGGTAGGTAGCTGGCATGATAACAATGGGACTTGGGAGCAGGACAACCTGTCCTTCTTAGGGACCAAAAGGCTGGTTCAATTATATGGCTCACTTGAGAAAAGGGAGTAATTAATTATAGAGCTAGCCAAGAACAAGCTTTAAATGTTTGGGGTTTTTCATGAGTGGGACAGGTTTGTGAAGCTTTTGGAACCCAGATTTGAGCAGATGGGATACTTTCATCTCCTGTCTCTTTTATTTTAATTTTTTTTTGTTTGTTTTTACATTTAACATTAATCTGGTGTTAAAAAATAAACCAACAAAGCATCTAGGTGTAGTAAAAAGCCTGGCATATCTGGAGGATGAACCAGAGGACATACAGTGCAGGAACTGCCTTGAGATGGGAAGCCAGTTGTGCTGTCACAGTGATGCTGAAACTGCTGATTGTGGTGTGGCCTGATATAAGACAAATTCATGGGGGTTTATACCCTGTCTCTTGAGCTGCTGCTGCAGCAAGACAAGGGTTAAATGCAGCTGTGGGTGGAAACCTGTTCTCCAGACTCCCAGGTTTGGGGGTGGGAGAAGAGAATAAGATGCAGCTTTGGCATGCTGATGCTATGCTGAATCAGGAGTGCACTCTAGTGTGGCAACGGGAAATCACTGTGTTCTCACCACAGCTGGTCCTGATGCTTGCTGACTGTAAGGCTGAATTTAAAGGGTTGTTGGATTAAATAAGAGTGATTGTTTGCTTTGATTTAGATTCAGCATGGTCAGAGCAGTGCCTGTCACCCAGCTAGAGTGCTCTGGGCAGCAAGTGCTTGATTTTTTTCACCTGACTGTTCTGCTTGAGAGCAGGAGTCAGAGACCACCACTTTGTCTTGTCTAGTGAGCATGTATCAGAACAGGGAAAATGTCACTTCATAACAAAATGAAGCTGATAGGAATCTCATATAGCAATAAGATGCTATCAGCAAATAATGCAAGTCTGAACCCCCCAGGCAGGATCTGACACCTGTGAGATGTTGGAGGGGGGAGAGTGGAAATTTCTAGACGTTTGCTATGAGATGTTGTCTGTGCTGGGGCTCAGATTTGGGGTGATGTGTTGCTGTTAACTGGGCTGTTGCAGTATTGCTTTTGCATGTTACCTTTGTGTTAAGAAGTGCTTTTCTATTACCTTCATCTCCGTGCTCGCCTTTATCCCCATCCTTGCCGTCCTTGCCATCCTTGCCTGGGAATCCCATCCTGCCGACTGTCCCTGGAGCCCCGGGTGCACCAGGGGGGCCGGGTGGCCCGGGGGGGCCGGGCAGGCTGCAAGCCAGCTGGGTACCTTCCTGCAGAGCTCCCTTGGCAAAGCCCCCCAGGATGTGGTTTGCCACACAAGGCACAGTCCACAGGAGGAGGACAGCAGAGATCATGGCGCAGCCTGTAAAAAGGAGATGGGATGTGGCTGTTGTGGGTGGTATTCAGTACGCGTGGGTACGGAGCTGTCCCCTCCACCAGGACTTGCACGAAAATAGGAGATAATTTGGTGTAAACCTCCTCAGTGAGACCTGCTCTGCAGCTGGGGTTTCTTATCAAGCACAAAACCCATAGCATGATGCAGGGCTGAATTTAAGCCCCATCCCTGGCAGTGGTCAAGGCCAGGTTGGACGGGGCTTGGAGCTACCTGGTCTAGTGGAAGGTGTCCTTGCCCATGGGAGGGAGTTGGAACTGGATGAGCTTTAAGGTCCCTTCCAAACCCAAACCATTCTATGATTTAGAAGACAGGCTTGTGGAGGCTTTGGGCTAAGGCAGTCCTTACTGTGTTTTGCCTGTCAGTGCACATTGAGCCTCTTAGCTAGCATAAAATGTTCTGTTCTTCACCACAGTTCATCTGCACGGCACTGCACAACCTGCAGCTGAATCACCCACAAAGTCTTGCTTGGTTTTGGGGTGCAGCTGCCCCTTCAGATGTGACCAACACCGCTGGTGGGTTTTCAACCTCTCACCGTGCTGAGCTGCCTCTGGGGTGGCAATAGCTCCGTCTTTGTTACAACTATTCACCTTGGAAGGATGGGTAACTGCTAAAACCCTGGCCTGTGTTGGTCTCCTGGCTCTGTAAAGTGAGCCACTGCTTGATGTCTAGCAAATGCCAAGGGCTTTTTTGGAACCTTCATTCACAGTGGGAGGCTGAGCCTCCTGGGCTTGTCTTACTCCACTCCTGGGTGGGGATATAGTGATAGAAAATAATTTCTGGAATAAAGCTATTCCCATGAAGAAGCTAATGATGCAGAGCAGATATTATATTGTAAAATATCCCTCTGGATGTCTGTGCATGGAGTGGTTTGCAAATAGCTATGCTTCATGTGCATCTCCTGAATAACTCCACTGCATCTTGAAATATTGCTCAGATGCATCAGCAGCTTAGAGAAGATGCTCAAAATCAGGCTGATTGACGAGAGCCCATCTTCATACATGACCTATCTGAGACTCTGGGTATTAGAAATGTTTAAAATAGAATTAGGGTTCTGCGTATGGCTACAGATATAGTAAAAAAAGACATTCCCCTATACAGTATCAGTTTCTGACCACCCATGGGTAAAGGTGCTCCTGCCATCCCCTCCTCAGAACAGAAGGCCTCCCTATGTCTGGGCTGAGGATTTTCTCCTCCCTTTGCTTTGCTGCTGAGGGAGGTTATGGCCACAGCCACCAGATTCCCAGCAAGGCTGGTGCTCCCTGGTGAGTACAGACCATGGGCTGATGGAGTTGGGCTCTTCTCCAGCTGTATGAATATGGAAACAAGCTGGAGGGGTGATGAAAGGCATCCCCTGGCCTAATTTCTTTCTTTCAGCTTCTGTAGGTGGAATATCCATTGGAGAAATGAGACACGAAGCCTAAAACTGTCCCGTACGAATCTGTGGCTGGTTCACTGTTTGCATAATAGCTTTCTGATTAGGAGAGATCATGCTAAAGCCAAAGGATTTTCTTTTTTTAAAAGGAATTAGCCATGTATTGCTTTGATGCAACTCCTGCCCCAGGGTGAAGAGGTGTGCACCCTGATGGCAAAGACTCCTTTAAGTTTTTTCCCTTATTACAACTACCTCTGACAGTAGAGGGTTAAGTATTTTACAAGAATCATCAGATTGCATGGGCTTTCTTATCACATGGAATCATAGAACGGTTTGGGTAGGAAGGGACCTCCTAAAGTCCTGCTAATGAAATACAGAGTATAAGCGATGACTGCGAAGCAAGGAAACTGCCTTTCACACATTTCTTCAAGCTTTGGTGCTGAAGGAAGTTTGGAGTTAAACAGAGATGAAACAGAAGATGAGCTGGGATATCCCTGCCTTTCAGTCTGTTGGTGGTCTTCTGGTCAGGCAAGGTCCTGCCTGGCATTACGTCAAATACTGTGAGGCTTTAGCATCTCCCCAGCAGTGTTATGTTTAACTCCTGCACTGGAAATGAGATTCTTAAAGTATTGTATAAATTTCATGTTGGTCTTAGCACTCTTATCCTGGTACTGGCTCCTGAAGGGGGTGGAAATGCACATTACATGCTCCACATCCAGTGAGCAGTGTGCTACATACTAATGCTGAGTGGGAGCCCTCAGTTCTGCGATATGTATAATTAAGAACATGCAGAGGAGTGGGAAATGCAGAACAGATCACCAGGCTGGATTTGGGTGTTAAGCCATTTTGTTCTTCAGTGCTCTTTTGCTTTCCTTATACCTCAGTTTACTCACTGCTGGTGAAAGGTGTCAGTTTAATGGCCCTGTGAGAGAGAAATCACCAGCCAGTATTAGTGTGGACAATTGAATAAAGGCTTCTCAGTTCATGGAAAGGGAAATAAAATGTTAAAATGCCTGAGGACTGGGGAGGTCCCAAGGAAAGCTGCGTCTCTGCTTCCCAGTAACCACCTCAAATGGGGTGGAAGTGAGAGGTGTCTGGAGGTGGATGACGCTGGGAAGCTGTGGCAAGGAAAAATGTCATTGTGGAACATAACCTGGAAAAAAGCTGGGACTGCTTCATGCAGACAAAGAACAGGCAAGAGGGAGCACAGGGCAGGAGGGCAGCTCCTTCTCTTCATGCTTCTTACCATAAGTACTACTTCTACCTTCAGACAACCCAGCTAATTTACCTGATGGGATAGAAGTGGCAAACACAAAATGCCCTGAGGCTGGGAAGTTAGTAGTACCGGTACTTGGATAGATGGGGAATATTGGACTACCTGGGTCCATGCTCTGACATAGCTCCCGAGTCCATGTTAATTAACGGCTCCACAAGAACATTTCATCCCACATCACAGCAGTGCGTGGGATGCAAAGCACAGTCACATTCACAAGAGGATCTATAAATAACCTCTTAAAGAAATCTCTTCGAAAGAAAACAAACCTCATGCTGTTCCACCTTAAAAGGAAAATTGCTCCTCGATGTAGAACGACTGATGAGCTCCAAAAAGCAAATTGGAAACAGATCAGCATCTTTCCTCTTGGCAGCATGGGAGGCAGGCCTGGCACTGGAGGCATGCAGCCTGCTTTCAGCTGAGGTCTTACTTTTCTAATAACAATTAATGTCTTTGTTAATAGGGCTTTGGAGACTTTTTGGCCAGAACTGATGCCTGTTGTGTGGGAGCGTGTGCTATGCCCAGGGGGTTACAAGCACTGACTGGTGGTGGAGGGGAGGAGAGCAGACCCTGTGTTGTCTGAGCACAGGGACAGGGAGCTGGCTGTAGGAAAGGGACCTGCTGCTGAAATGTGAGTGTTCAGCTCCTCAGCACTAGGGCAGAGCACGCTGGTACTGAGCGCAGATTTCAGTACAGGAAAAAGGCTGGACTGGCTTCACATAAGCTCTAGCTTCGGTGTCTGCAGCATAGGCACGGCTGACCAGGCTTAGGGCTACAGCTTCTCCCCAGCAGAGCCTGCAGCAGCACTAGGGATTGCTTGAGGTTCTCAAGTGCATTTGTGCTGAGCTTGGGCCTTCATGTGTGACGTGCCTCTCCCTCGGTGAGATCGGATCTCAATGCTTTTCTTCCCAATACTTAAAAATATCTATTGAGTCGCTCTGAAACTGTCTTCTGAAGTATTTAGCAGCAGTAGTGCTTTCTAGGTTGCTTTGAAGAAGACCCAGCCCTTGGGCTCATGAGATGATGCAGCTCATGGTGGGCACTTGACGGTCACGGGCAGCAGTGAGTTGCTCTGAGGGTCTTGGAGGAAAGACCCTTTGAGCTCCCAGTTGCTAGGTAGGCCCTGGCTGAGACCTGATGTTCTGATCACAGCTGATCAAACTGCATCCAGAGAGGAGAGGCTCCAAACTGTGCTGCAAATGTCTGGACCCTGGGGCAGTCCTGACCTGCAGCTCCTGCTTCTCATGGCCACTGCAGCCTGGGGGCATGCTTGCTGCTGCTGAGCGGCCTCACAGGCAGGAGCCTAGGGAGACACATCTCTTGCCATATCTCCCCAATGGCTTTGGCTACCAGGACATCCCTGTTCCACATGGCTCCTGCAAGCCCCGGTGCGACCACCCTCATCCTAGCCCTGCTACAGTTTTGCTTCCTGAGCCACTTCGCAGTTTAGAAGCCAGGCCAATTCTATAGATGTGTACGCATCAAATAGGTGTGTCTGTAAGTGACAATTTTGCCTATAAGAACAAGATGAAAGTGCAAAGGATCTGTTGTACTTTCTGGTGCTTACAGGTCAGCTGGTCTGAACTCCCATGAGAGGGAAAATCCCTGAGGGTTTCATGGGCTGGTTTGGAGGCATGCGCAGTGGCTGGGTGGTGATTTTTGGCCAGGGAAGTCAACCTGTGCCATGCAGTGATGGTGTGGGCCTGCCCGTGGGGAGGAGAGGTGTGGAAGGGGAGAGAAGAGGAGAGAGCGTGGGGGGATTGCTGTGCAGAGGAATGGAGGATGGTGGTCTGATAGCCTGAGAGGGGACCCAGCAGCGAACAAGTAACTGTGACATTCTACTCTGTTTCAGTACTCTTTAAGAGACTTAAACAGAACAACCATCTTCCTACTTCACAATTTCCCAGCATACCTCAAGGTGTCCTAATTAGTCTTCAAAGTAATCACTATCCCTGTGAACCTAATTCTTGGCTCTGGTGGTTGCCCTGCAGTGTCCCTGAGGTAGAAGCACAAGAGCTCTTGGGCCCATGGGGCTGATGTAGATAAAATGAGGTGTGCTGCTGGTTACAGCAGCTGAAATGAGTGTATTTAATTTCTGATACAAGTCAGTAAAGTAGTTATACCAGATATGAGTTTGATCTGTTGTCTGCTATTATCTGCTATTGCATGGAGCAATGCCACAGGAGATGAAGGAGGGCGATGCATCTTCTGTGCCTGAACCTGCATCACCATCCATGCTTTAGGCAGCTGGGGACGCCTGTGCAAACCTTTCAGCCTGTGCTAAAGCCCCCTTGCAGAACCTTCTGACTGGAACCAGAGCAAAGGGAGAGGCTGTGGTTTTGGTTGTATGAGGTGGGTGCTCCCAGCGAAAGTCTGAGGAACGTTTTCTCCCTCGAATACTTCTGTAAGTGGCAACTGTTGCTGTTACGGATTCCTGTGCAGGCGTTGGAAACCTGTGTGCTCAGTGATCTAGACCTTATTTGGTCAGTTTTCGAAGTTAAGGTTGAGAGGAGGGAGGGGAAGAAACAAAAGGCAAAGTGAATCTACTCACCAGGACTGATCCCTTCAGTGAGATCTTGACAGGCGCTGGAAACCACTCAGCTTTAAGCAGCTGTTTCGCTGTAGAGCCCGAGCCCCGTCCAGCCGCAGCAGCGTCCTTCGAGGGGTCTGCAGTATTGACCTGGGTCTGTGTTCTTTAAGGTTTCACTCCTCTTTGTGCGGGTCGCGGGCTTCCTGCAGCAGCGCCAGGTTCTGCCTCAACGTTGCCAAAGGCATATTTTTATTATTGTGTAATGGGTCTGCGCCTCTTCCTCTGTCACGTGGCACAGGGAGAAATTTTTGCGCACATATGGCTGGAAAGCTCTTGATGCTTGGGGAGCTTTCCCCTTTCTCTCTCTCCCTGTGTGAAAGGCTCAGGAGTTCCCTGGATCATTTCTGACCGATTCTGCCCCTCTCTGCTGTGCTGCTGCCAACACGAACAGAATTCATAAGAGGATGGGTAATGCACATCAAACTAGGGAAAAACTCTGGTGCTTGATCCTGAAGCATTAGCAAGGAGAGCAAACCTTGTCCTAAGGGTGGAAACTAGCTTCTAAAACAATTTAGACAAACAGGTAATGGCAGATCATTCCAGGCTTGAACTAAAGGAGGTTGTGAAGCAGCATCTTTGCGAATGTGAATTTGGAGGGCGAAGTCCCTCAGCACTGCTACAGGTGGATGTGTGAGACAGAACATGGAGACACTGCTATAGGGGTGGCAGGAATGCTTCTGTCTTTGGAAAGGGCTGGAATTTTGTTTAAAGCTTGCAAAGTAATTACAAATCCCCTAACAGTTGCTTGAGGTAAGGCAGTAAAACCAGAAGCAGTGACTGCAACTTTAGCTCTGCTAACAGTGTTGAGTTGCAGTAAATACCCATCCTCTTGTTTCTCAGCTGCAGCAAGTCATGATGTTGATATCCCAGTTTATACCAACCCATTAACCCAGATTTTGGGTTTAAATGTGTTTTAAAATGGGTTGGAAAGGTTCACCTTTCAACTCTCAAAATTGATGGTGCTTCCCTCCCTGGGGAGGTGCAGAGCGACAAACTGGGGGTGAAGAGTTTGCTGCCCACCCCTTCCCTCCTTCCCAGCTTTGCAGGATGCTCTGTGATGCTGCTGGGGTTGGTATGGATCAGACTGGTCTTTTGAAGTGGCTGATGGGGAGAGCCTAGACAGGAGCTGTGAGATGACACAGAAGTACAGCCTGGTCTGATGGGCGCCTCGGCTGGCAACATGAGAGGTGATAGGGGAACTGTCATCCTGCTGGGAGGGCAGCCATGGCCCTGGGGCCATTGTCACCCACGCAGAGCAGCACGCTGGTGCTCCCGGCTGCAGCCTGTGAGTGCTGGTTGTGGGTGTATGGATCCTGCTCTGCCCAGCCAGGATCCTGTGCAGGACTTGCGACGGGCGTGTGCTCAGTGGCAGCGCTCCAGATCCTGCCCTGCTGCTCTCCAGCCAAGGAGTGTTTTCTGCTCAGTGCAGATTATCTGCTGGCTGGGAGAACGCTGGGAGTATCTTTCCTTACTCTGCCAGAATTCATCCTTATCGGAGTTGTTGTGGGTTTTTTCAGCTTTTGTCTGCACTTGCTGTCAGAGCATGGTGGGAATGGATATAAAGTGAAAAGGACGTACGCATACAGCTTGTTTGTGAGCTGTCATCAGTTCAGCTGCTCCTGGGAGGGGTGGGAACGTTGGGAAAAGAAGCATAGGGCTATTTTCGTGCTGTGCGGATGGTCCCACTACAGTTCAGTGCCACTGAACAACTCCCCTCCCCAAACGCGCACAATCATCACCTTAAATCTCACTGGGATAAGGGCTGTTTTAGAAATGCTGCCATATGGCTGTGGGAGCTGCCTCCAGGCCCACTGCCCTTTGGCAATAGGGTGAGCACTGGTGCGGACACCCCAGACATAGGCTCTGGGAACTGTTGTCCCCTGGGGCAGCTCTGGTGATCAGTCAGGTGTGAATTCTTGCTCTTTGCCTGTTTCTATAAGGTTTGTAGGAAGCTGGTTCTCTTAGAGGGGCTCTTCCATTGGTTTGTGGGGCTCGAGTCAGCCAAAAGGCTCAGGGTATTGCATGTGCACAGGTCCTGCCCCAGGTTTCTTATGAAACCGGAGGAGAACTTCCTGTGAGCTTTGCCAGAGTGCAGTTGGATTGGCCTGGGCAGCCACAGAGGTTTCCTCAGATGCTAACAGTGTTGAAAAGTAAAAGCTCTTATGCTTATCCAGAGCCTGCCCCATGGCAGCTGTGCCAGAACACCAGGGTTTTGAGATGGGTGTGAAACAGGACAGGGATGAAATGATGCTTGAAAATGTAACAGTCCTGCCAGGCAATTCCAGGTGTGCCTGGGGGTTCTGTGGTTCCTGGCGATTTTGTGCCCAGATCCGCAGCGTGTTCAAGGCAGCAAGAGCCTGACCTAGTTCAGTGGTGTGGGAAGAGGCAGCGCAGGGAAGCTTCTGCCAGGCAGATGGAAAATATGTCTGTGCTGCAACGCTGTGCCGAGCTCACCCGGGGTCCCAGACGCTCTGCTGCAGAACATGCTTGGCAGCACACTGTGTTAAACAAATAACTGCCCGTCCACAATGAAACAGCGCAGCCCTGAGACTCCATTCTCAGTTCATTTTGTTTCAGATAGACAGTGGACTGTGTCCCTTCTGTGCTGCTTTTTAGCAACAGCCTCCCTGCCGTGACTAACATGGTTTTTACCACTGAGCATGAGGAAGGCGGCTCAATGCTGCACTGCAGGAGCTGGCTCAGGCTGATCTCCCCTTGACAGGCCCCCGTGGACATGCATTGGACAGGGTGGTGGGTCCCTACTGCTGGGGCCTGTTGTGGTGCTCCCTCTCAGCAGTGAAGCCATCCTGCCCGTGCTACCCTCTGTTGTCCCCACACCAGCCCCAGAGGTGCTGCCACACCTGGGCTGAACAAGGATCCTGTGCCCCTGCCAGTTCCCCTGCCCATGCCCCTGGCACAACACACTCTGGTGTGTTCATCCTTCAGATGAAGCTTGTTGTTCATGTGGCAAGGGGAAGGTGAATCACCCAGCACGTACAGAGTAAAAAGTGTAATTTTAGCTGTGTTATCACCTGAACACATGCTTTGGGTAAGAAATGTGCATGCCCAAAGGTGGGTGACCACATCCCATCAAGGAAGGATCTTCCCTTGTTTGCTTTCTGAGTACTGATGTGTTTCACTGTTACAGATACTGACCTTGCAGCAATGACTGTAACCAAATAAAATGACTCAGCAAATGCCAGACTAACTGTAGTTCACCCAGGAGCTGGGGACAGCCTGAATAACAGCCTCCCCATTGCACTGGGCAATGGCAATGAAGTGTCCCTCTCTTCAAAGATGAGTGTAGGTGCTTTGGGTGGGTGTTTTTCAGATCCTAATGGGAGGGAAAAGCATTTTTCTGCCCGACAGGCCGCCTGGTTTAGTGTAGAATGGTGATTTGAGTAATTTTTATTGCCCCGCCTAAAAGGAGTTTGAAGTCTGTGAGCAGTCTTCAGAGAGTGATTGTCCCTCTCCAAAAGCCCCTATAAAAATGAATCAAATCTCTGTTTAAACCTAAAGGATACCCTTGAGACCATTAGCTCTGCTTAGGCACTGCAGTCCTAACCCATTAAGATAAAAATAAATAGAGCTTATTTTAGGAAGAGGGAAGAGGGAGCCAGCCCAAGCACGAGTGAGCCACAGCAGGCGCAGTGCAGATGTGTTAGGGCTGGGTTTTTCTTTTGTCTCCTGCACCTTCAAATTCAAAGCGAAACTCAGCAATCTTTTTAATTTGCCACAATTGGCTCCTGCCTTAGTATCTAGCAACACACTTGGACAAGAAAAGACTCTTCTGAAAATGCCACGTATTTCCCAAATACATAGTCTGTAGCAGCATCAGCACCAATCCCAGTACCTGGGGACATGGGCAACATTTACCCAAGCCAGGACAGCCAGTGACAAATGCCACTTACCCATGTCACGGTACGGTGCCTCTGACCTTCAGGGCAAAGCAGCACGCCCCAGAGATGAATGAACAATTACTCGTGTTACATGCAAGCAGCGACAGTCTGTGCAGAAAGTAATAGCTACAGAGAAAATCCTCTTTCCTGCTGCTGCTTCCCAAGCAGACAGCTTTGCTTTAGAGTCGGCTTTTCTGTTCTCAGAGAATTGACAACAGGCTAAAAATTAAGTCTTTCAGCCATTCCTCAAGTATTGAGAAAATAGGAGTGTACCAGCAGAATATACTGCAGGGCTGTGCTGCCTCCTGGGTGTTAAAACCCCCAGTGCTTTTGCTTCTGCACATGCCCAGCATAAGACTTGTCGAAGTACAAAGGGGCAGCTGAGGAAACCCAGGAGCCAGCTGAAGGCATCATTTTCCTCCCTCAGCTTGGGTATCATGCAGCCCAAGGGCTGACGGCATCACCCCTTCCCAGTGAGGATATGCAGAACCGGGAGCAGTGCTCACATAAAGCAGCTTCTCCACTCCTGCTGTTCTAACAGCTGCCCTGGTAACAGGGTGCTGCAATGAGTGATGTCAACCCCAGCCTTTGTGCTCCAGCATCTGCTCCCCAGTGCACTGGTAGCACACGTCATAGCAGCTTGTGGATAAAAGCATCAATGGGTTAAAACTCTGCTGTGAGGTGGTGCTGGAGCTCCAGGTCCAGCTTTACATAAAAAATTGAGAACAAATGCATGTGCAAATGTGAAAAGGCTGAAAATGCATCTGAAAACAAGTCCCACTCACAGGAGAGGTGATGGGAGATGACAGAGCAATGCACATAGGACCGTGCTTAGATCCACATGCCATGCAGATGAGTGGCTGGGTGGAGGCTGGTTCTGAAATGCTTTGGAATTACTTTTAAGACTTTGTAGGCTGGAAATTCTGGCTTTGTGAACCTGTCCACTGAGCAAGGTTTTCTTAGACACAGTGAATATCCCCTCTGTTCCACTGAGGTCTGAAATGTGCTGGTATTTTGCACGAAGCAAAAATTATCTCTGTTACTGACCTAAGAGATGTGAACAAATCTGTTTCATGTAAAATAACTAGTTTGAGTTAGAATGATATTTCTGTCTATTTCTTTGTTACATCTGGCAAAAGAGGAGTGCTAACAGAGCAATGGGGAGTTGCCTGCATGTAGTTCAAACCAGTGTTTTGGCCTGTATGGAATAACTCAAGTTATACGCAGAAGTGACAGGGAAACTGCAGTTACTAGGTTGTAGTAGGCACTAGTGGGCACAGAAAACTGTCTCTTTTGCTGTTTCTTTATCCTAAGAGTTGAGCTCCATTTCATCGTTAATGAATTGCTATCATTCCTGCTTTTTTCTGGTCCCTCAGCAGCCTAAACCAATTACACTCACATAGAACAGTGCATCTCTAACTCACTCAGGAAAGCCATAAAGATCAAGTTACAAATAAAGGTGGAGACAGTGAAAGAGCTACCTTCTAGCATGCCTTGAAAGGCAACGCAGACTGCTGAAGTTTCCAACAAAAAATAAAGGAGAACATTTTAATCTGCATGTTTTAAACATGTAGACATCTACACATCAGCTGGCTGGCTCAGCGTGCAGCCTGAGCATGCCTCAGACACCCAGAACTCAACAGAATGAAAAATGAGGCAGTCGAAGCACTTGTTGAAAAGGGAGTTGAGAAAATAATGTCTGAGCTTTGCCAAGGGCCAGATTCAGAGAAAGCTGCTGGCTCTGTTCTGTACCACGATTTGAGGATTTGACTGGTCTGTGTTACCAGGCTAAGGTGTTTCCTGTCACCTCGCCTCCTTGCGCATGCAAAACCAGTTCTCACTTCAGCTACCTCTGCTAGAGTATGCTCCTTTTCACTGTATGTTCAGCTTTGCCCAAGCTAGCCTATATACTTGTTTCACATTCATTTTAGAAAGGAAAGAATTCTTCTTGTGCAATAGGGAATATGCAGTCATATTGCATGCCAAATTCGAGGGGAAGCAGATGGAGGAAAATTAATCCTCATGATCACATCCACAGTGCTCTTTAACATTTAACCTTTATGATATAAATAGGACAACATGTTTTAAGCTTTATTTGTCCTTTAACTGTTGAGTCTGATCCAGATGAGATCTACTCTGCATCATTCACAAGCTCAAGGAACTGTATTTTATATAAAATTCCACTAATTGTTTTACCCCCCAGAGCTGCCTTTCTACTTCTCCAGAGGAAACTGGTCCATCTTCCCCATCGTCTCTCTCTTGGCAGGGTGAGACAGGGCATGCCCCGAAGTCAGTTACAGTCATGTCTTTGGGTATTGAAAAGCAAAATCCATGCACACCAGTGTATGCTCAGGGTGGAATTCAGGATGTTTATTTGTAATAAACAGATCTCCCTATAGTACTGAACATGTTATATTGACTTCCATGTGAACCTTTAATTCTTTCCCCATTTTAATCTTGAACGTAAGAAAAATACTCACTAAACAAGCATGTAAACCCGAACTTTACAGGCTGCCTGGATCAGTGAATTATTGGTTCTGCATTCTAAATTGCTCTTTTCAGGGTTATTTCTGAATTGCCTCCTTCATAATCAAGTCTCTAGCTACTTTTAAAAAGGTATCTATCTTAATAACTCACGGAACTGCTATCATGGATTCTTTTGTTACCTCATCTTCCCAATTGCCTTGGCACTGACCAAGACAACAGCAGTTGGTATCTCTGCAGCTGGACATATACTGACCAGAACTTCAGATGTTACAGCCCTGAGAAGAATAACAGTCTACTGTTCAAGTCAGCTAATTGAGAAAAATCCAAGGACAGTTTGCATTCAGGTCATACCAGAGGATCTCTAGAACACAGTAAATAACCTAAAATGTTGATCATCAATGAGAATATCACTAATAGTTTTAATATAGAACTACACTGCAGCCTACTGCAGAATTTCCATTGTTAGCTATGTATGCTAACTTAATACACTCAAACCCTCAAAGCACCTGTGAAATCACACAGACACCACTTAAAATGTATGTTTATTGCATGTAATGACTTGTGGAAAAGACCAGTATTTCCTTCAAACTATCCATAACATGGAGAGGTCAAGACATGAACTGATATGGAAACTTAGAACATGAGTCACTAGCATAGCAGAAGGAAAACTCTATCCCTAATATTTTCCCCCTCTGACTGTCTAAATCCACACTGTTTATGAAAATGTAAAAGCAATTTCTGCAAAGCTTATTTCTCCTCTCTGAAGTTTTTCTTTCCTGGTACTTAATATATATTAACAATTCCACCCCTAGATCTTCGATCTCACTACTTGGGTTTATTTTTTTGCACATGCAGAATCAAGTTTTAAAAATAAATGCCCACAGTCAGATGTTTAAGTCTGCATTTTAAGTCTGCATCCAGAATTAGTATTTCTGTAACAAAAATTAAGGGGAAGCAGTCTTGGAGACAACCTAATAAAAAAAGGAAAGCAGCTTTACAGGTATAACATGTTACAGGTTTAACACTGTTTCACCTTCTGCCAGGAACTTTAACTTCCTTGTTTACAAAGTGGACATTGTAATCAGGTTCTTCATTTTAAGAAGAAAAGCCAGGATTACAGCATCTTCAGCCCTACCATTAATATAACCAGATTAAATGTGGTTATAAAAGCCATGTTTAATATGGCAGTTTAAACCATAACAGAAATAATCTGTAAGCCTTCCAACTCTAAAGTCATGCTGTTAAGTTTTTCACACTTCTCCAACTTTTAATGGTTAAAGGAGAAAACTCTCAGTTTAAAGACTAGTATTGCCAAACACAAAGCAGATGCTGCTTTACATTGTCAAGAGATATTAGAGCCTGACAGTTGGTATTACATCAAGCAACAGGATTCTGGAAGTTATAAGGGTGAGATGAATACTGTTATCAAAAGAACTCAGATCTCTGCGACTGAAATTTGTATGTTAACATCTGCAGAAACAGAATTTAAAAGCTCTACAGTCAGCTTCTGCTATCATTAAAAAGAATGTACAGCATTTAAGATATTTGTATTAATTTAACAAAACCTGTACAAAGTTATCAATTTTTACATTTCCAAAATACCTACTACAAAGTGATTGAGAAAGAAACTATTTCTCCTTTTAAAGCCGTGTGACAAGCAACTTCCCTTATAAAGAAGAGGATTCAGTGGCTGGTTTTTTTTTTTTGCAACAATTTTTATTCTATATTAAGCAACACTTAACAACCATTTCTTCTGAGCAGTTTTGCCACATGTATCATTACTTTATGCATATACTGGTTGGCCAAATGAACTTAGAATTGTAGCCAGGATCAGATCTTTTCCAATAAAGAGATAAAATATTTCTACTCTGTAATGTCCTATATGTATGTATGTATACATTTGTGTGTATGTATACATTTGTGACTGTGTATGTATACACACACATATAACATGACTATAAATATGTCTCCTGAAGTAATTGCTATGTCTATTGAATTTATTGCTATAGTATATCTACTTAGGTCTTACTAATCTCTTACTTACTTAGGAAGTTTTCACCACCTTTTCTGGTGCAAAAAATGGTCTTTGCCATAGCAGGTTTCTATAGAACTGTAAACAACAATGAAAAAGAGTCTAGTGTATAGGAATGATTTCTGCCGTGACTACTGTCCGAGAAAAGAGGCCATAGGATCATCAGGTCTCTGACGTTTCATTCTGTAAGCTTCCATTTCCTCTTCTGTTGGCTCCCTGCTGTCATATATGCTGTTGTATGGTCTCTTCCTCTCATCTATCTGCATGATTTCCTTCACTTGAAGAAGACGAGCCTCTTCCGCATTTAGTGCCTGAAATTAAAGAAAAAAACGAAACCAAAACATCACAATGAAAGTTTATATTAGATTTCCATATCAGAAGAAGCAGCAGGCAGAATGGTGGGATAAGCAATGCAAATCTGTCCAATACACCTACAGCACACTTCACTTAATGCTCATTTTTCAGAGTTTAACGTAAAATGACAGTAAAACGATATTTAACAAACAAAACATACTTTTATCTCTTTCCAATTGCCAAAATCAAGTAAGAAACTCCTCAGCTCTACCTAAAATGTAATCATGACCCAGCAAGTACAAAAGCAGATAAGGAAGCATGCGATCTTAGGGGTTTGGGTATGTGTATTTTTTGGGTGGTGGGGTGGGGTGTGTGTTTTTTAAATGCTTTTTGAAACACGTTATCCCACTCCTCAAACTACTCCTGTTGCTCCGTCTAGCTATTTAAAAGAAATTGCATTTGTACAATGCTTTGATTAACCATAGTTTCACATGGTTACACCATTTCACAGTCTTAATATCTAGAGGCTGTGCTCGTGGAAGGGCTGCTCAGCAGCAGTCAGCCTATAGCTTGGTGGATGGATTGATGGCATCAGCTTTGAGACTGGGCACATGTCTGGGATAAGAAATGCAAAGTTAAGCTTTGACAGTGCTTTTGATCTCTCCATCTTTCTTCAATGCACAAATCACTGTGTTCTGAAATGTCTTTTATAATCTACAGCTGTGGTGCCTAGACAGGAAGTGTTCTAAATCTTCCAAAACTAAACATGTATTGCATGCTTGCCCAAGAAATAGGGAATATACTTTAGGACATCTAACAGCATTTTAGATTTGCTTTAGCTCAAAATAAGCATTAAAGAACATCCCACAGAATGCCACAAGAACTGCATAGTAGGCTTCATAAAACTGACATTGTAAAATATTTTTCAAGTTCTTTTTGCCGCAAAACCATTGAAGAATATAGCGCACCTTTTTAAGTTTTTCTTGCTTCTTTTTCTCTTCACCCTCACTATCTGAATTTGAGCTCTTCTTGTGCTTCTTCTTTTTCTTCTCTTTCTGTTTCTCTTGGTGGATCTGTAAAGTGGAAAACCACTTACTGTTAAGATTCAACTTGCAAACAGTAATGGTGAAGCCATTAAGACCCACCAAGAGTCTACTGAAAACTAAGGTCTCATGTAGCATTAATAGAGATGTTAATGATCTATTAATGCAGTCTAATGATTTTCAGACTCATTATAACTTGCATAATTTTGTAGTTATACGTATCTTCCATCTCTTAAAATGCTGAGGAAAAATATCTGCCTCCCTGAGAAAGGGAAACAACCTACCTCCATCAGTGTTTTGGGTTTTGTCATGTGTTCTTCCTCCCTGGGTTGCTCTTGTAGTAAGCTTGCTTCAGCATTCTATACAACAGACAAGAGAAAGGTTAGCCACTTACTAAGCATATACTTGAAAGGGGAAGGACAAAAAAAACCCCAAATCAATACCCCAACCCCACCAAAAAAGCAAAACAAACAGTCTAAAACTTAGATAGGAAGATTAATGATTTTTAGCTTTTATCAAGAGACTAAGTAAGACAGTACTTACAGCAATTTCTTTCCCAGCCTCTCCTGTGCAGTATGAGTACTTGACAAATGAGTGGCAGCATTTGTAACCCCACTTGCCTTCTTTCCAGTATGAACCCCAAATGCTCTGAAAGAGGAGACACATACATCCAGCGATACTCCCATAAGAAGAGAGCTGCAATCTATTCCTGAGGCTATATCCTGGTTAAGTAAACTATTTGAACAATCCAGAAAGGAAAGTTATGGGAAATAGTTTGTGATTTTGCATTAGCTACACAGGTACATTTTTGAACAAGAGAAAAGCAACAGGATGTGGTCAACTTGCATTCAAAGTCAAGGAGAAATACAGTAACTTCCCCTTTAGCTCAAGATTGCCATTGTAACTCAAATTTGCATTGCAACCCTGGCAATTGGAAATTTCTCCCTGGTAGCAAAGGAGAGTGTCAAATTTGAGACAGGAGAAATTTACTTAGTGTATTATGTTGTACTGTATCCCACCATACCTCACACTCTTCCAGTGGGAGGGAATCTGATTTTTTTTATAATCTTAACATATGCTTACTGTATGGTTGTTGATCTTTACATCCTCTTCATATTTAGAGCAAGCAACAGCTTTTTCTTGTCCTTTGATGACTGTTCCATGCCTAGAGTACTCCACATAATCTTCTGTTTGAGCTAACAGCAGTTCAGCTGGTGGGGCATCTAAATGTTCTTGTCCTCCATACTAAAATGCAAAGATAAATAACAGTTTGGAAAAAAAGCCCACCTTTTGTGTAATTAGGCATTACATTTTAAAAACGTGTCTCTTTCAGAAAGCAGTGAAAGAGACACAAATGAAGTGGATAGAGACAGTTTAATCTCTAGGGAATAGTTAAGAGCGAAATACATCTCCTCCTATGGCCATTGTGGGGTTTTGGTTTGGTTTTGTTTAGTTTTGCCTGGAGAATTAAAGCAGTGATACTCCTCCCACAAAGCAGGAAATCTTTTCAGACCAAACCAGAAGGCTCTGGTACAAGCAAAGCAGTACTTTCTGTCCCACTCCTGACAAGCTTAGGATCTAAATGGATTATTTAGTTGCCAGCTGCCCAAGAAGGAAGCCAGCTGCAAAATATAAAACAAATATTTGTCTAGAAGACTGCACTCAAAACTCTAGTCTGAAAATTCTGCTTTTCACATTTCAAAGAAAAGGAATGGTTAAAAATATTTCTGGGAGACCGTTACTTGGGTATTTTACAAAAGACACCACTTTTAAACTGAAAAAAAAAAAAAAAAAAAAAAAAATCAACGACTTGTATTATTAAAAAAAAAAAAAAAAGCCAAATTCCCACTCCTCCTACATACTGCTGTCAGATTTTTGACAGGAGAAATTCTAGCAGTTAATGGAAGAGCTCCCAGTAATCCAAAGACATATAAGCAGACCTTCAAAGTTTCCTGTATTAAATAATAAAATTAATCTAATTGACGAGATAGTGTGTTTAGACACAAAAATCTTTTTTATGAATCCAAGCTGCTGAGAACAGCTAATGCTGGTAACATTAACAATTTTATTTGTTCGCCAAGACCCAGGCTTCAAACTCAACAGAATTCTTATTAAATAAAATGGAATGTCTGTTACCTTCTCTAGGATGCTTTCTTTCTGCTGTGCCTTGAAATCTTCTTTTTTCACTTTGAAGGATTTATAAAGTAGCTCTAATTTTGTAGGGTCTGCTTGCAGATGAACTTCAGAGCCTTTGTCATAAGCCTCCCAAGCAAACACTGTGTACACAAGAGGTTTCACTTAATATTTATTCTAAAACTGACATATGCAAATTATGATCATCTTTAATTCTGTAATTTGAAAGAAAGCCTCAACCTAAAGAGATTTATTTCTCTTTTTCAAGAAAGAAGCACTCTTAAGTATTTAAATCAATTTCCTTACAAAGACCTCAAAACCCACTTACGCTGAGTCTGTGCCATTGAAATGGTATCTCCAGTGTAGCGAACAAAGTTATCACCTGCGTAACCAACTCTGCAGAAAAGAACAACAGGATTTTTAGCATTCAAGAAACATGATTTCCTTTTAAATGCAACCACAGAACACCAACAGGAAAGTAAAAATTCTGCTTTGTGCCCTGAGAGTTAAGAACAGAGGGAGAGGAAGCATTCAACTCCATGAATGAAATTAAAGTCTAGGCTCCCCACAGTCATGCAAGTATTACACACAGCAACTCAGAATACTTGATGCCTATGTTTACCTGGAATTATCTTACGACAGAGACCTGGAACTGTGTCTGGGATACCAAACACCATAAGTCAAACTTGGATCTAACTGCACAATAAATATGCATAAACGGTATGTGATATTCTAGCACTGTGATTCTCTCTTTTGAATTTGTGAATCTCTCCTCCCACCCAGACCAAGTGTATGGCTCTACCATTCTCAGTTATCTGAGAATCTCTTTTGCACCCTTCAAAGAGATTCAATGACTGTATAAAGCATGTTGAAAATCAGTGTTAACAATCCAACTTCTTATTCTTTTCACCTCCCCAAAGCCAGTCTGAAAAATTTAGTCTGTGTCAGAAACACAGATTCAGCAAAGGTCAAATTATGATTCTGGAGAGAAGTGAAAGCATCTGCATCTAAAACCAGAACTGGCTGGCATGATTCTAGCTGGGGGCAAGGAGAGGTGGAAACAGCATTACTTGCCAGCATTCAGTCATTGCCATCCTGTTCCAGGCAGAGAGCTAATCCAATTACTGTACTCTGAATAAATGTTTCTACTCCAGGGCTGTCTGCTCTGCAAGGCCACAGCACTACACAGGTCAATGCCAGGTCACAGCTCAAGTACTAGACTTGAGTTTTAAGTGAGACACTCTTACGTGCAGCCAAAAGCCAGCCTGTGGTATTCTTTAGTTATCTATCTAGACAATGCCAAAGCTTTCGGACTTTTTTTATGTAGACTGTTAATATACGAGGAGTTCTTACCCCTAATTCAAGCATTCACTTGGGTACCACAGATACCCCATGCTAATCTCCACTGCTGAATGCTTTCCAACAAACAAGGGACAGTAAGATTTGGTTACTGAAATACTTTACATAAATATTATTACTGTTTACAGGTATAACCTCTATATACAGCAGTATTCTAATTCTTGTGCAGATCATGAAAATAAATGGTGGTCCACACATCCCTGAACATTAAGGGCCAGTATTACTAAAATACCACTTTTACATATTAAAACAAAAAGTGCTGCTAAATATTTTTCCCGTATTTACTACTCCTTCTATCCATAACTGACTAGAGATTCATCAGTACAAAACATACAGACAAGAGAAAATACAAAACTATTAATCTTATTTTTAGCAGTTTTGTTGGATACAGAAACATGATCCTGTTTTAACTTACTCGTCTGGATTCTTGCCTGTATTGGCATATGGGTTCTCCCTCATTGCTCTTGTTTTGGGATCATAGTAAGCAGAGTTTGGATCCAGATTCCTCAAGTACTAGGGAAAGAAAACAACATACAAGATATTTAATATTGATGATTTAAAAAAGACTGAAGTTACTCCTGTATCCCCCAGCTCAGACATTTAAGAAGCTGGATCTATGTACAAGGTTAACCTTGACAAAGTCGTAAAATGAGCAGAAACAGAACTTAGAATAGCTCTGAATCTCCATTTCCCAAGACCCATATATAAACTTATTAACCTTCGAGCACACAATTTTTTGGAAACTCTCATGAATACAAAAGAACATCTGTAATGAATTCTTAACTTACTTTAGCAATATCTTCCCGAATACGTAAATTTCTAACTGTGATACGTCTTTTCGAGTCAAAGTTCTGTCCAGGCATATCAATGTCATCTGCATATTTATCTTCATCCTCATCTTCACTGTTATGATCTCTTTCCTGAGAAGAGATGGGAAACTTCTAAATAAAAGAAGACATTCACACTAGAGACATGTATGAGAGACTGACTTTAGTGGTTTCATTAAAACTTCTGCAATCTGTGTAGTTAAAAAATAGCATCATTTACCTGAGCTGAAGTGTGCTATCATACTAATCTAGCATTCAACAGTTCTCAGAAATACAAGGATTTCCACTTCCTCACATGGAAACAGTTACAAAACCAGAACTGTGATTATATTAAGAATACAGTTATCTTGGACAAACTATATTACTTAAGAACTAGTTATTTGCGTGCATGTCCAAGGTTTGACAACACACAGGAATTAAACTCAAAAACCCTTCTGTGAAATCCAGTGATCTCTGCTGGAAAGAACAGGCAGCCAGTGGCATGAACCCAGCATTCAAACCCTTATGCTACCCTTGTTTCACTGTTCCACTAACTACAGGCCCTTTTTTTCTGCCCATGGTGTGATGCAGTGAGTAGTCATCTTACTGTCTGTGAATTCGGTTCCTCTTCTCCCCACTGCTGTCTTGGGGAGTTCTGCAGAAAACAAAGAGCACATCAGCAGAGAAGACAAGATAGTGGAGAAAGGAAAGATGGCAGGAATATAAAGAGCAATCAAAGCAGAGCCTGATGATGGATGCAAAATACAACTTACATGTGGCAAAGACTGCAACATAATGTTCTAGGAAAGAGCTTGTAAGTGTCCCTGTTACAGGTGTATGTTGGAGACCTTTTCATTGTATTCCAAACTAATTTTCCAAGCCTTTGCAAAACCAGCAAATTCTAGAAGTGTCACTGTTTGTTAGAGCTTGCTATGCCTTTGACCACTAATGGTTTACACTTTTATATCATGGAAATATAACCAAGATTCAACTCTGAAAGCTTCATCAATATTTATGCTTAATGAGGATTGACAGAATTTCAGAAGCCATGATTTAATCTGGAGAAACTGAGCTAGACTTTATTTTTCAACCTGCTTAGCCTCTAACTTGAGAATACTTGCAGCATTAAAAATGGAAATAAGAAGACTGACCAGCAAATTGGCTATACAAAACAGTCTTGGTCCTGTCCATCAGAGATAGTTCTTACGTTTCAAACACACTTCCCTTCTTACAGCTTCATTTTCTAAGGAATATGGAAGCCAACAATGTTTGCCTTGTGGTGAAAACAGGCGCCAAAAAGAGAAAGAATATTTTTCTGTTGGGAAGGCCAGAACTCTGTAGGTTTGTGCTGGGTTGGAGAGTAAGTTCACTCTGCCATCTACTGACAAAATGTGAGGTGACAACCTCTGGAAAGCTCAGGCCAACAGTACGTAGTCTTTCTTTTGCTTTTATTCTTTCTTACAGTCTTAATTAAAAAAACCCTATTTCCGACCAGTAGCAGTCTCTACTTTTCCCCCATTTTATAAACTTAGAATATTATCAGAAATTATTTTTAAAAATAGAATTTTATATCAAAGATTAGCAAAAGCACTGCCTATAATCTCAGAGGAGCTTGTAGAAGCTAGCAAAAGATGCAAACTCTGCAGTAACACTGCAAATAAGTCATAGCAACGACTGGAGAAGAAACCAGTTTGGTTTAACATAAAGAAAACACCTTCCTATTGTAATTTATACCAATCATTACTAAATCAATCCACAGTCATGTAATGGTCATTACCTCAATGTCAGTCAGATGTAATCGTAATCTTTCAGTATATAAACAAAATTCCACGTGAAACAAGCTTTTTTGACCCAAAATTCCACGTCATTAATGTTACCAATAATAATAATAATAATAATAATAATAATAATATGGAAATTTTGCCCATAGGAGGAAAACAGTCAACTTCCATTTGAAAGAAGATACTTCAAATTCTTGAATGTGACACATAATATGCTGGTGCTAGAGAAGTCTTTAAATTATTGAAGGGCATAAAAAAAAACCCACTATAGCAGGCCCTGTGTAGAGAGGAAAAGCATCAGAGAGCAGAAGGAACCTGATGTATTTTTATTCAGGCTAAACATAAATACATTACGAGTTAGTTTACTTACCACTTGCTCCAGCTTCCCTGATGCTAACTCCTCTTGAAGCTTCTGGGCTTTCAGTGTGCGTTTGGCCTGTGTATCATGAAACACATTTGTTTTAATGTTCCTTCTTAACAGCAAGTGTGCAGCTAATATTTATTTATCACAACCAACTCCTCTGACTGCTGTCATTAAAATGTGCTAATTATTACCAAATATGGAGGGTTAACTGTCTTGGTGCTTGTAAAAAATCAGCAGCCTACAACTTGTCCCCTCTAACTCCCGTGCTTCACCACACTGTTTTCTGAGGCTGAAGGGAAGGAAATTACGTACACTAACCATTTTACTACTTTATATTGTATTGTTAAAAGTTTACCAGATTTATGCAGCTCTACCATGAATACATTTATGCTACTTTAAGAACTAAAGAGCTTATTTCAGTTGTGTTTAAAAACATGTTTTACTACTGTGTCCTCATAGACTAGTTAGAAACTTCAGTGCCTAAGGTACTTTGTGACTGATGTTGCATTTATGGTTCATGCAAGAAGGGCCACCAAAGTCTAGCACCTGAAGTGGGATTTCAAAGCAGCATGTAGTGAATTTCTGCAGGTACCTCTGGAGACTGCCAAGGACAAGCCCCTGCTCAGAGCAGGCTTACCTCCAACAGGTTGCCTAGGTCTGTGTCTAGGCAGGTTTTGGTTACCTCCAAAAATGGAGACTGCCCAGCCTCACTGGGCAAGCTGTTCCACTGTTTGATCACCCTTACAGTAGAGTATTTTTTCTTATAATTAAGCAGAATTTCTTGTATTTCAATTTTTGCCCACTGCTTCTTGTCCTGTCACTAGATACTACTGATAAGAGTCTGGTTCTGCCTTTAAACATTCCCATCAGGCATTTATGCACACTGATTAGATCACTTTTAGCACTAGCTTCCTATGTACTGCAGGAAAATACTGAGGACCAGGCATCGAAGGGAGTTACTTAGGCACCTAAATATCTTTTGGAACAGGTAGCTAACATCTAGCTAAGGTAGTGAACTCTTTTCTCAGCTTTTCTTAGAAGTTACTTAGTGTTCACATACATTTGGTGCATACAGATAGAAAGTCATCTGCAACAGCAGGATGCCAGCATGCAAAGAGCTGTGTACAAATATACTACTCCTTCATGGCAACAAAGAGGATTCATTAAAAAAATAACATGAATGAGGTTACAAAATAGGTAGAGATTTGTTGGCTCTAATACAACTAGATAATAAATTCCTTTCTTGCGTATGATTCAATCTGCATCTTGGGTAATAAATTCTAAGGTTTGCCTTTTAAAAGGTAAGCAATCTGGAGAGACTATTTATTGTACAGATCCATACTTGGTTGCCAGTTCTGATCTCAATTTTCAGTTTATGTGAAGTCTGCTATCAACCACAGTATTCCTCTCACTTTTTCATTATCAATACAGCACAAGATCTAATATTAAAACTGCACATAACAACCATGCCTCTTCCCAGACAAACCAAACACTAAAGGTTTCCTGAATAAAACATAACAGCTACATACCAAATCAACCTTGGCATATTCCTCCACAATCTTCATGTGCTCTTCTGGGTTATAGCCATTCCAACGGTCTCGCTTTCCATCATAATCAAATGTCAGTTGAGGCTGCACATGTTCATCTGGTGCAATATTCATGCCTGTGTATCTTGCTCCAATTCTCCTGGGTCTCTGAAAGTTAAAAAACAATGGTCGGATCAGTCCATTAGACTAAAATACGTTACTCAGATACCTGTTTAAAAATTGTATCATTTGAGCTCCTCTAGAGCCACTTAAATTCAGCACTATAAGCCTGTGAATTGTACATAAATGCAAGTAATTAATTTCTGTATTTTAAAGTAGCACAACTGATTCCAAACCCCATCAATTTTGAACTCTATTTTCCAGTTAGGAAAGAAACTGAAACACCAATTTCTGGGAATGGCTTCTAATTGACATGGAACAGAAAGACAGCACTTGAGTTAAAGCAAATTATTACGAAGAACTAAAACTTTTTCACCTATTACTGCAGCACTGATCACAAACAGAATTGATGAGCAATACCCTGAACAGTAACATTTCTTCCCTCTGTTTTTCCTACATAATAATTTCTTCAGAAATTTCCAAGCCACCTTTCAATACCTGTAATGTTTTTCAAAATAGCTTCTTCAAAACTAGTAATTTCTCTTTTATCTACAGCTGGCTATTTTTCACTAAGATTAGAATTCACACTGTTTTAAAAACCATTAAAACATCAACAAAATGATTCTATGATTCTAAAAGTTCAGTTTACCTCCATGCAGTCCTTCTTACTGTGTGTCAATGCACCACAGTTCTCGCAAGCTCCTTTACGGTATCTAGTTGCCACAGAATGCTAAACAACAAAGAAAGACAGTGTTGTACAAACTTGTGGCAAGATTCATACACATGTTCCCAACACCCAATTAATTTTTTCAATAGAACTAAAGTGTGCATGATCTACCCAAGCCCAGAACATGTATTCTGATTATTATCAAACACCGCCTTGTGTTTGATCAAATCAGACTTGCCCGCTGAATTAGAATTCCCAACTCCTGTCTCCCTCAGAAACACATTACCAGAAATCATATCCTCTTGGAATCAACCCAAATCTTTATTTTATGACAAAAACATTTTGTGTACCTCTTTTACTCCTCGTTTGTACCATTCTCCAGAGGTGCTATACTTTTTCTGCTTCTCTGGCTGGGGTCTCTGATGCTTTAGTGTAGGTCTTTTAGAAGGATCTATGTACCATGGTACTGAGGATATGTACTGAGGAATATGAGGATTGATATCCCTGTAAAAGATGTGTAATAAACACACGGCACTGAGAAAAAAACCCACAACAACTCAGCCTAACACATAACTTTCACATTAAAGTTCAGTGCTTTACAAGTGATAAGAAGTTGTTACAACACATTGCAAATTTAACTAGATAAACACAGGTTCACATGGCGATGCTGTTGTCATCTAATTCCTAACTCCAAACCAAACACTTCATTCTGTGCAATGTTACTGAGCACAAACCCAGTAACATTCCTCTTCTCAAAAGCAACAAGCCTCGTAGAAGCAAGAGCCAGGGAACACATAATGTACACTGTGAAGTTCCCCAGTACGATGTTTTGGTCACTTTTAGAACACCGCTTACAAGTAGCCATATAGATGGAACTTTTAGCAGCACTATCAATAGATTACGGTCAATAAGCAGTGAACCTACCATTTTTTTGTGGGGAAAATATGTTTCTAGGGATGACTGGAATGTTAAAGCAAATTAAGAGAGTCCCAACTATTTATTTCTGCAATGACTCATGTAGAAATCATGTATCACCATCATGATTAGTCTGTAATCACATCAGGGAAAAAAGGCATTTTCAACCAGTAGCTTTACAACAACCATAGCTTTAATCAAACTTACTTTCCTTCTTCATCCACCTCCGCAGGCGCATTTCCTAGTTTTCTCTGTTCTTCCAATTCCTTTTTTTTCCTCCAGTCTTCTCTTGTCATCTTCTTTGGTTCCTCCAGGCCCACATCATTTGATCCTCCTGAAGGAGCGGCATTCACTACCGTCCCTGATGACATATTGGTTTTTCTCTTTCTTTTCCTGTTATGAGAAAATAAAAGTCTTACAGATCAGTATTACTTGACAGCACATTTCTTCATCATGGTTTTGCATCGAGTGAAACCAGTAACACTGTAAAATGCATTCAAAAATAAACATCGGTGCTGAAAAAAAACCTTACTATTAATGAATGCAATGTCTCCTTTGTTACGTTGATTAATGGATTAGTTAGGGTCACTTGCTGGAGGTGCCTTCCTGCCTATGTTGTTCATCTACAGCAATATTAACAAGTCTTGTGTATTTGCCTGCCCATGGCAGAGGGTTGAAACTAGATGATCGTTAAGGACCCTTCCAACCCACCCCCTTCTACGATTCTGCTCCCTGCGCAGCCGGACACCAGGCGGGTGCGCACAGCGCAGGACACGCACTATCGGCGCTCCAGCCCGCGCCGTGCTGGACACGGACTCACCGCCGCCGCCGCTGCTGCTCTTCGGGTCAGCAGAGCCTGCGGACCGGCCGGGGCTGCCGGACGGCCCCGGAGCGTCCACGCAGCATGCGCGAACCCGAGCCTACGCGTAGGCGAGTCGAGAGAGGCCTGCGGGGAAGCAGCGCCCTACCAGGGCCCAGGCCCGGCCCGGGTACTTCCTCGGAGCCCAGAGCGGCCGCTCCAAGCGCCGGTCCCCGCCGCTGCCCGCGGCCCCCCTACCGCAACCCCGCGCCCTTGTTTACCGGCCAGGCCGCACGGATACCGAGAACGCGCCACAGCCACGTCACAGAGAGCGACGGCACTGCCGAGGGCGGAACCACGTCGTCACCGTAGCAACCGGCTCCGTCCCCGGAAAGCAGGGGGTGGAGCCACCGGGAGCGAAGGCGCGGCGGAAGGGTCACTGCTGAGCCAATCACCTGCGGAGCGTTAGTCGAAGTAGCCAATGGGCGATGCGGAGCTAATTTAAAAGGTGGCGGTTCGGCAGTGCAGGCCGCTGCCGGTTTGCTGTCTGAGGAGCGTCTGCGGCTTGGCTCGGCCTGGCCTCTGCGTGGCCTGGAGCGGGTCTGATCCTTCTCTGTGCGGGTGCTGCTGCGCTTAGACTTGGCGGTGGTGCCTGAGGTGGGCCCTGGGCAGGGTAAGCGCGGCTGGGAGCTGAGGGTGGTTGGTGGTACGGCTTACAGCCGGAGGGCGGGAGGTGGCTTGAACTAAGGGGAGCGCTGAGGCCGGCGGCGGTGAGTCTCGCTCTGACTTTGTGCTTGAGCTCTTGCCTTCAAGCTGCACCAATTAAAAGCAGCTTCTTCCTTCAGGCTGCTACTGAATGAGGGGCTGCTGCGTACCTGTGCAATGGCAGTGGCAAGCTCCAGGTGGGAGCTGCCTGGCTACTAATTAACAGCGTGAAGAAGTGCTCTGATCTATTGTCTCGGTTAGGGCTGAAAAACAGTAGTGAAGTTACCGGTTTGTATAGGGTGTCCTCGGTTTCTTTTTCTCATGAAAAGAGGTATCTGCTAGTAAAATAACTGTAATTGTACTTACATGCTCAAATGCTGCATGTTTTGAGCTAAGGACTGGATTGCTTAGCTAGGAGATGTACTCTTATTGTACCAAAGAAACCACAGAGAAGTAACAAAGCAAGCCGAAGGTATTAGATCTTTCCCTGTAGGATTGCTAGTGAGACTTTACTTCTTTCCTGAACTCATAAGCTCTTTTAGGACTATGAGACTACCATGTGCATTAATAATGCCTTCAAGCATAAGGGTCTGTAGCTAAACTACTATGAAATGATGGGAAGTATGTGCTTCTTCCCCCTTGTCTAAGGACCAGCACATGGTAGCTGTGTTGTCTTTAATGCGGTTTGTTTAAAAAGTGAGCTTTGGTGGAAAAAAGGTGACAAGAATAATTTCCTCTTTTTCGTGTATGGCCTTTCCAGAGTCTTCTCATCAACCTGAAGATGGCAACTCTGATCTTTATTGATCAGGAGAATGATGAAGTTGGCACTACTAAGAATCGGCTAAGACTCCCTTCAGGATCTTGTGCGTACATGCTGCCTTAGGACAGCAGGGCATCAGATAAAGTGCATAAATCCATGTCTTGCTAATCACTGCTTTGATCAGTAATAGTTTTCTAGCCTTATATTTACTTCTCTAATTAATTCTACTAAGCACTTCAAATACCATAAAAATGGAGAGAACTGTTTTTGTCATAGATGGGGCTTATGCTCCTGAGTTCTAAGTGATGGACAATGATTTTTGACAGCTACTTTTCTGACACATGTACTTACTGAGGCAAGCTTTAGGGTTGATATGGTGCTAAAGCTTGTTTGTTATTTTTTTTTCTTTCACCCACTCCAGCAAAAGTCTTATCTGACCGAACGCAAGTTAAGACTCCACTTCCCAAAAAAACAGTCAGTACATCTCCAGGTGCACCTCGCTCTGTCAGGAAGGCTCTTGGAAATGTGAATAGAACTCAAGGAGTCGCAAGCAAGTTGGAAAAGATAAGACAGAAAAGTCAGCATTGTGCTGCAAACAAAGTGAGTGCAACACACTTACGAGGGACAGAGGAGAACTTCCCCATCAGTTCTTGTTGTTTAGCATTGTCCTATGATATAGAATATCCCTTTGGTCTGTTGGGTCAGCTGTCCCAGCTGTGTCCCCTCACAACTTCTTGCACACCCCCAGCCTATGCATGGGTGGGGTGAGAAACAGAAAAAGCCTTGACTCTGTGTAAGCACTGCTCAGCAATAACTAAAACATCTCTGTATTATCAACACTGTTTTCAGTGAATCCAAAGCATAGCCTCCTATGAGCTACTAGAAGAAAAATAACCCTATCCTAGCCAAAACCAGCACAAGGCATACAGGAGCATAGGAGGTACCTGATGGCGAAGTAGTAGTTCTAGAGAAAATACTGAGTTAATGTCTTGTTCAGATGTCAAATATCAGGAACTTAGTATCATGACTGTAAATATTCCGGTGCAGTGATTTATTGCTGCTGTAGTGTTGTACTATGTAAACTCAACTGAAGCATTTGTCTGTCTCCAGGTTATTTGTGTTGAAGGTATTTAGGCATAACTGTTGACTGTAGCAGGCATTCTTGTCTGTAGACCTGTATAGCACAGGAAAGCCATTACAAATGGAAACTGCAGTAGCTCAAATAATGTAACTTACTCTTTCTATTATCACTAAGAAGACTGCAGGTTTAGAAAGCTGTGATGCAGTGGCTGAAGAACAGTGGCCAGAAATAGAAAATATGTTTCCTTTTGATCCTCGAGGTAAGAACTATTGGTGTAATTATCAAAATGAACAATCAGGCTTTCATGAGTGTTGCTATTGTTTTAAAGCTTTTTCTAAACTATTGTGGCAAATAAGTTAGCATTGCATTTCTCTGGAGTCCTTAAGCTAAGGGTGCTTGCTACTTCTGAAATACCATCTCATTCTCATTTAAGTATTTCTAATGGCAATAGCTGTGCTTCACAGGTGTAGTAGTCAGCCTTTTACTGTGATGGCATGAAACTACTTCCAAATAACCATGCAATAGCCTCTTAGTTTGTAAAATAGCAACTGGTAGACAAGTATTCTTGATAGAATGTCTGGTAGACAAAGGAGTACTTAAGCAGTACTGAAAAACAGACTAATCTTGATTGTATGCTGAGACAGTAACTTGTAACTGAAAAGATTCCTACTGCTGTAGGATATAATAGTTTCATCTTCAACTCTTAAAGCTGTTCTTTGCACAGCCCACTGCAGATAGTCTATTAATCATCCAAAGTGTGTCCTTAAGCTGTCTAGTTCATCTGGAAGTGAGTGTGCAAAAGCTAATCTGCCAAAAACTACTTTTGTGTTAATAAAACATATGCTGTGTGTGATGAAGTTGACTTGGTATAGTGATTGGGAAGAAATCTAACTGTTAATGTAAAGCAGGAACTTTTATGTGATGTATGGGATTTTGACAACCAAGATATAACTTTGAAAAAATACCCAGTAGAGGGGGGATTGTTGGATTGTGCTGTTTTGGACCTGCTCTCACTTCATTTAATCTAGGAAAATTTGTGGCTTCTCAGGCTGTTATTAAACTACAGTGTGTCTTTTTCAAATAGATTTTGAGAGTTTTGACCTTCCTGAAGAGCACAAACTAAGCAATATCAACCTGCATGGTGTTCCCCTCATGGTATTTGAAGGAACATATGAAAGATGTGTGAACGTGGTTCCTTCACCTGTGAAGATTGAAGAGGCTTCATGGGAGTCTAGTAAGTGGGAACTTGGCATGACTTGCAGTACATGCAGTGCTCGTTGTGGTTTAGGAAAGAATCTACTGCAGTAGTGAGCTGCCACTGCTCTCCTAGCTAGCACACTACTGTCAGCTTTTGTTGTATAGTCAAGCTGAATTTAACTAGTACAGGTAGTGGTCTCAAGTGATGTTGCTGAGTGTTGTAGACAGGTGGTGTGGTGTGGAGTTACTGAACACCAGAGCCAGCTCAAGTTGGGTCAATACTGCACTTGCACTGTTCCTTGTAAGGGCCTACCTGCTCTGTTGTGGGCTTATGCATGGCTGCATGCTTTGAGGTGCTCCAGCATGACCTCATGCACAGCCACAGATTCTTCAAGTTGTGAACTGATTACTTAAGTAGAGTTGTCTTATGCAATCAGACTATTTCCCTTAATAATTCAAGGGCCTTATGTTAATCCACTGGGAGCTAGTTTATATTTGGGAGTATAAATTCTGGGTTTCATGAGAAACTGATTTTTTTTCTAACTTTCAGACTTGCTACAATCAACTGCTGACTTTCTTGATACCCTGGATGAGATCATTGACATGCCACCTCCGAATTATGACATTTAATCCATATTTTGAAGCTTCTATTGAGTTCAAATTTCACAGTTCTGTATTTTTAAATAAAAGTTAATCTAACCTGTATAATACTAGATTTGTCTGTTTTAAATAGATCCAAGATGTACATAGTACAGTAGTGCTTTGAAAAAGAAGACTTAAAGCAGAGCCTGGGTAAGTGTCAAAGCAAGACTATGATACTCTGTCTGCTGTATCTGGAAGTTAGTAAGTGCTGATTAGACTACACAGTCATGATAGGTTGAGGCCTGTCTGAACTGTTTAGATAACTTTATTAAATACACATTAGTTTTAAACAATTGTGTAGTGTAAATTAAGTGCTAGAGCTGGTACTTTTGTGGCATGTTTTTTATTGAACTTGTTTGCTATTTACAGTGGTTGTTCAAGATGTGTTGGATTCTTCTGCAGCTGTAGACTGCTTCTAATTGTCACATCATTGTAGTGCTGATTGCTGGGTACTGTCTGTGCTCTGTGAGGAAACCCCATCCTTCAAGTTAGAAACACACAGATTCAATAATATATATATTTTTATTGTGTTTTAAGGGTCTTAACTCCTGTTCTTCATTACATAAAGCAGATCAATTGTCAGCCTTCACTTACCTACTTCTACAGCTCTTGGGCAGTGCTCTGATCTAGTTGTGTGACAGCAGCCTGAGCTGCCTTCAGCTTTCAGCTCATGCTTATTAACATGGATTGCAGTGCTGTGCCTGTGTTCTGGTCACATGCTGAGGTAGAAAGCCTTTCTGTATTCCATAATGCACCTGAGCTCTGAACAGGAGGTATTGCCGTTACACTGTGGCACTCTGTAATTGCAAGCAGTAATAATAGCAAGACCAGCTTTTCAGCTCACATTTTACAGTAATGTCTGAATTAACAAGAAAAATGCTTTAATGATTGTGAACCAACTATGAGATGATAAATCCTCTAGTGGAGGAATTGGGTTAATTTGGTGTGGTCAGTGCTGCATTCCACAGTTCTGCTGCTTGGAAGCATACTGTGGGTGCAACCTGACTGCCTGAAGATGAGATGCGAATCTGTAACCATAGTCCTTTCATGTGTTGCTTCTAGGAAGCTTAATGCAGGCAGTGAAGGAGTGCATGTGCTTTTCAATGGGTTGTCTGGTCTGCAGGTGCTGAAGGGAATGCATTTGCCCTGCTGTGATGACAAAATGAAGGCTCCTTTTAGTTTTGAAAAGGGTAGCAGGCAGAGCACAGAATACTCGGTTTTACTGTTTCCTGCTTATGGATGTTTCCTCAAGATGTTTCATTCCCTTAAATGCTTTTTTCTTGTTGGGGGGTAGATGGGCTTTCTTGGAATTGTCCTGTTGCAAATGCTGACCTTCAATAGGGACTAGAAACTTGCTGTTACTGGGTTATGAGATTTAACCAAGTGAAAAGGTGTTCATTCTGTTTCTTCAAACTTGTTCAGTATTGACTAAAGGGTTAAACTGTACTGAATTATACAATAAATGGTCTTTGTCTTCAGTTTCTTGTAATTTTTTTAAACTTCAAAGAATTCAGGGGAATATCAAACAAAAAAAATATGATTGAGAAAATTCTGTATAGAGTTTTCCAGTTTTGGCTGATCCTTAATTGCATTTTAATAGCTTTGGATTCTGAAATAACTTGCCCATCTGTGCTGAGAGAAGTTTAATAGGTATAGTCTACCAGCTGCAAGACTGGTAGACTATAATATATATAATAACTGTAAAAGAAAGTGTTAAAATGCATCTTCCTTTGGCTTTTAGTCTTTACCAGTTCAAATAAGCTTGGAGAAAACAGTCCAAGCCCAATTTTCCACAAAAATGGCTGTAATTAAGGCATTGAGACTGGTTCCACAGTGCCATCATGTGGCCCTTCATTAAGCAGCCACATGGGTGAAACAGTCCTTGGTCTGCAAAGCGTGTGATAATGTGGTATGAGATACCAATAAGCGTATGACATGAAATCATCATAAATGTAGGCTGTAACTTTTTGTATGTACAGACATTTTGTCTGGAGGGAGGTACTAGTGCTTTCTGTTATGGATGTTTATTGTGGCAAATATAATTATTTTTGGTTGGTTTAAAATGATCACTGTGATCAAGCACCCAGATCTATTATTTGAGCCTCTGGAGATAAGCTTTTTGTGCTGAGTCCATGTATGCATACATGCACACATGTCAACATTTATAACATGCTTGGTAGTTTTAAGTTTTTATACCAAAATGGGTAAGTATTTGTCTAAAGTTTGTAAAGGTGCTAAGTGGTTCAGATAGGCCTGTTGGTACTCACAGAGTTTAATCCCAAAAAGTTGTTCCTTGTGATTACAGCAGAACAGGTGTGCAGAAAGCAAAGTGTGAGTCAGACTTGGGAATATTGCTGGTTGGTCTTGCATGAGAATGCATGCTGCTGCAGTGTAGAACAGAAGATAACAATGCTAGAATAAATGATATGAGTTCAGACTGGTATAATCTTATTTTGCTTGAATTATTAAATCCTTTCAAACTTTAGGGGAAAAGACAGTCATAGGCTTTGTGTCCTTTACCTACATCCAATTTTCTTTTTCCTGTAAAAAATATGAAAGGGTGTTTTGGGTGCAGAGGAACGTTTTCTTTCGGATCCTTTTTAGTGTGTTTCATCAGATTTCCTACAAATCCTGTCTCTCACACCTGCTGGCAAGCAAGACAAGCCAGTCAAAGCTAGGTTTGAGTAAGAAACAAGCACTTTTCAAGATCTTATCTGTAAATAGTTGAGACCAAAAAGGTGTTTCATCATGTAGCCCATCTCTGAGCCAAAACAGGAATGTTGCTAGGAAGCTTCTGTATGGAATATAACTCTAATTAGAAACAAAATGCAGAAACCAGTTTTCTTTATACTACTACTATAGCTAATTAGTATTCAATATTTAAACACTGGTTAGCTTTTTAAAATGTCCATGATCCTTTAGGTTTAAAAGATTCAGAATAAATAAATGCTAATGGTTAATTTCGGACACATCCTTGACAAATCCAGAGTTAAGAAGTCTATAGCAGATGAATGATGAAGCTAACTTCAGTTTTGGTTAGATGTTGATTCTTAGCACCAAATTTCAGGTGACTGGGAATGCCTTTGTTCCTTACAGTAGTGCACCTCATCTGGGGCTTCTCGTTTTCATTGAGATTTCTGGTTAATGCAGGTCCAGGGTTTTGCTTTTGTAAAGTTTTATTTTCTAAACATTCATCAGAAAGATCCACTTGTTTCAGCTGGGTTTTCTCCCCATTTCATGTACTTTTCAGCTTGGCTAGCTGGGGTTAAAGAGAAATGCATGTTCCTGTGACCTGCATGAGAACAAAGCTGTGGTGAGACTCAATCTGTGGGTTGAGCTTCCTGCCTGCAGTGACCTGAGGAGATGGAAGTCACAGAAGCAGAGTCTCCTATTTAGAAAATGTAAACTGTAACTACAACATAGTCTGTGTCAGCCCCTGAAGTGCTGGCTTCCTGATGCTCAGTGTCAGGATAGCGCTGGGAATTCGGCACTGTTTCATGCCATTTCAGTTAACACTGACTTCCACCAGTGACTGAAAAATCAACTTCCTTAACTGTTCTAATGTTGATATACGCAGCTTTTTATACTGGTAAAGTTTTGTTTTCTGGTGGGGTGTTGTCTGAGATAGATGCAGCTTGAGCTCAAAATGGTGTCTGACACTACCCTGCACAACAGAAGTCCTATTTAAAACTGCTTGTGATGTTTTGGTTTACTTGCACAATTTACACTTCCTGCAAAGATCTGAGGTAAAATCTGGGATTTTAAATGCATGGCTGTGATGAAAACAAATGCTTGCTTGCCAGCTTGTTCTCAGTTTGAACAAGCCTTAAATCATTGTAACTGTAAACCATGATTGGCAAATCCGGATTGTAACCAAGTACACAGAGCAGGTATCTTTGAAGTTGGTTATGACTCGGTAAAGCAGCATCATTGACAGCGTTCTGGCTGTGAGAATCACTTTAAATCCTTACCTGGATTTCCGTAAGGAGAACTTGGAGATTCATAGAAAAATAATCTCTTAGCAGGCTGAGTAAAATTACTTCAGTGCACATCAGATAATTCATCCTATCTGTAATGTTCTGGCAGCGGGTGGCACCATGGTAACAGCATGTATTACGGCTTCTCACTCCCTCAACCTGACAGCTGTGGTGTGATGTTTGCCTTTGGTGCACAGTGCAGGCATCTGTAATGGGTTTCTTTTTGCTTCATTAATGTGAAATGGAGGATAAAAGTCAGCACTAAGGAATTCAGAGTGCCTTTACGCTATGACTGCAGGGAATAGTATATCAGCCAAGGGCATTTTTATCTTTTGTTGTTTAAAAAGAAAAGGAATTAGAAGCCTGAGGCAATTGGTCTCTTTAGGGTTAGCAGAGCCAGGAATCTTGTAACTTTTAGTTTCACTGTAGTTTTATTAGTGTTAGCTGTATAGAAATACAATAATGTCCCTCTAACTATCCTCAAAGTGGTACTAACTGTGTTCTGAGAGACATAGGCACTGATCTGCGCAACATGCTATAATGAGGTTTATATACAGTTTATATACACAATATATGCTTAGTAACTGGTTGGTTGGGATCTGACCGCAAGCACGTGTTCTTGCATAGAAAGTTACAAAGCATCATTGATAAATTTACTTGTAACTGTGGTTGGGAAGAAGTTGAAAGCACGGTGGGTCTGTTGTGCTTGAACGATCTATAGAATTAGAGGGAGAAGTTATAAAATGTCCTTAAAGTGTATTTTCTTGCAGTCAGATTATGAAGAAAGCCAGGATGAAAAATGAGCATGCGAACAGCCTGCTGGGGTGGCTCTTTTGTGCTTTTCAAACAGGTGAGGTAATCTCTCCCAGTCAATGAAGCTTGAGGGGAGGTTCAAGGAGCTGAAAGCAGTGTGCAAGGATATCACTGAGATGCTAAACTTGTCTTAAAAGCTGCTGAGGACCTTGAAGGTCAAGTAAGATGGAGGCACCATTTTGGTGATGAAGATTCTTTTTCTTGTATCATTTTTCAGTCACTTGAAGCAGAATTAGAGATGCTTCCTTTGGGATTGTAGTAATGACTGGTGTAGCTGTACACAAAAGGATTTGAAAGAGGGGAAGCAAAGGTTTTTTACATGGGACACTGAAGATTCAAAGAATAGACTGAATGATGCAGGGTGATAGACATGTGTGGAGACATAGTCTTCTTGGTAACACTTCCCTTACTGTACCTTAAATTCAGCTTCTAGTTCCAGCATAGCCTGACATAACCACAGCCTCGGAAACTTGGAGATGTACCTGCTCAGCATGGGCTTATCCACAGCCACAGATGCTTTGCGGTGTCCTGCTCCTGCATGGACCCATCCACAGGTCGTAGCACCTTCAACTCAAAATTCACACTGGAGTTCTAGCCTGTCCAGTACAGCAGCACAGAAACAGCACTGGTGTCCTGTCCATCTGCCAGCCCTGGGGCACCACCACTGCTGCTATCAGAATGTCCCAGGCATGGTACACCAAGATGATGAGCAGTGCAGTGGTACAGCAAGGAGCAAAGGCAAAAAAACAGCCACTAACAAGCACTAGACTCTAATTTACAGTAAGGCAAGCAAGCTCCATGGCAAGCACAGGAGCCTGCTGATTAATAGCTGGGCAGTAATAACAGGTACAAATGTGATCTAGCACATTCCAGCCAAATCTGTTGTTATCTAGAACTGTTTGAGCCCTATGTGGTGAGCCAAAAAGGACTGTTGTGGTTTACTCTCAGCTGGCAGAGCCACTTGTTTGCTCCCTCCCAGCAGTGGGCTGGTGTGAGAAGCAAAGGGCCTTGACTCTGTGTAAGCAGTGCTCAACAACAGCAAAAACATGCCTGTATTATCAACACTGCTTTCAGCACAAATCCAAAACACAGTGAAACAAATTAATTATCCGGGCCAAAACCAGCGCAGTAGGTTTCATAGATCTTAAACCAGCCACTAGAATGCCCCAGAAAACATGGGTTTCTGATGTGAGAAAAACCACTCTCACCTTGCTGTACCATTGAGGTGTGTTCTGGCAGCCGTGCCCAGTTTAGATGTCACTCATGCGTCAGGCTCACAAGTGTTGTATTTTGGGGTTGAGTATTTTCCTCATAAAGCAAAATCCTGGAGGAGGCAGCTGTTTTTTGAGCTATTTGAGCATTTAATAACCTTTTACATGCAGGTATCCCACTTGGCTTCAGCAATAGACATTTGGTTTCATTTTCATGATTAACCCAGAGCCTCCTTGATAAAAACACCTTTTGGAGCTGACCTGTCAGCCCCTCTTCATGGCAAGTGTGGATCTTGTGTATTTCTGACTTGAGAAAAGGTCCTGCAGAAGAGATAAAAGCATGGTTGGGGCAGCTCTGCAGGTAAATTTGACCCCATTTCCTCTGACCAGCAGTACAGAGGTAAGGCACCAGTGTAACTAAAAGTGACCCTTGGGGTGCATGATGTAAATCCAGCCTTTTAGGGCACTGCAGCGTCGGCTGAGCCCACTTCCACGTGAGTGCTCAACAACCCTGTGGGATCTGCTCCTGTGTTTCCTAGAGACCGGATCCTGCATCTTCTGCTCTCTCCTAATGCAGGCAAAATTTCCACGAGCAAAACTTTGAGAGCACTGAGTAAACCCAGGAGTTTCGAAAGTGCTGCAGTCAGGAGGGGGTGACAACAGCTCATGTGCATACATCCACGCTCCCTTTTTCCTTGCTCTAGACATGTCTCAAAACCAAGCTGCTGCACAGAGTCTCTGCAGAGAGAGTGTAGCAGCAAGTGGGAGCTGCTGTTTTCTTGGTGCCTTTTCCCCCTGTTTCCTGCTGCAGGTTGAAAACTAGCCGAAATCCTCAGGTTGGGTCCAGCAGGCATGGTGGGAAAGCACATGGGGTGAACTTCACGGCATGGAGGTAGAAATGGAGGTCACCACACCAAGAGCAAGGGGCCATGCCAAGGCTGGCACAGGCAGCCCCTTGCCGTACCTGGAGGTGGTTAAACTGGGGAGGTGGGACAGGGAGAACTGGGCTGTCCTCACTATGGCTGGGAGGTGGGAGCTCCGGATGCTGTCAGGAGAGACAAGCCTCATCGTCTGACATAGGTGGCCCTTTGCTTTGGTGGCACGAAAGAGGAAAGACCCCTCTTGCCACACTGATGCCTGTAGGGAAAGCCAGGACCTTTTTATTGCTGCAGTGATTGTGAGCTCAGTGTTGTGTAAGTCCAGTCTTCATCTCTGAATATAGAAGCGAAAATGAATTTAAATATGGTCAGGTTTGCATGTATTTATTGCAAAGATAATTGTTTTTAATTCGCATAATGTTACGAATATATTCGTTGGCAGAGGAATGACAAGGCGGGGCATTTGCTGTCTGGTGAGAGGTTGAACTTGCTGTGCTGCTGTTCAAAGTCTCAGTGGATGGCAAAGCCAGTCACTGAGTGAAAATGGAGAAGTCAGAGTGGGAGCTTTGAAGAATGAGGACAAAGTATTGATGACACAATTGGGGTTACATGAAGAGAATATCTCATTAGTGAGAGATGGGGTTATTGCTGTGAATGATCATGCAGGATGGCTGTGAAAGGATGCAGAGACCTCAGCGATGGCATCTGAAGGGCTTTGGTGTGAGTGCTGTGAAAAGAGGAGAGGCTGAGCCGTGAGAGGGAGGCCCTGATGCTGGATGGCCGGAAAGGGTGGGCAGAAACCAACTTTTCCCACATTCCCCTTGCTGTGAGGCTGCCTCTCTGAGGCCTCAGCCCCAGCCCCACTGCAGGGTGAGGGACCAGGTCCGAGCAGCGGGGCGGGGCAGAGCCCCTACCTTGTGGCCTCTGTGCACATCACCACTTCAAGTGCTTTGCCAGTTACGCAGCTGCCACTAGATCTCAGTGGCCTTACCTGTGTTTCCATTGCCAGTTCTTTGGGCACAGCAGCCTGTGTGCATGACGTAGATCCAAATAAGGAAGAGAATTCTCCTTGATCCTGAATTATAAACCCTTGTCTTCACAGAGGGCAGGCGCTGACCCTTTCTCCAAAAAACAAACGTATTTTCTCGTGCGCTGTGACAGTGATTGCTGTGCGACAACAGAGAGTGCCTTTCATATTTCTCTGTCGCTTTTCTCACCACTGTTGCTGCTCAAATTGCTTCTGACATCTAAACCAGATGCTGCTGCCAACCTTCCATGAGCAGCCAGCTGGGATAGAATCATAGAATAGTCAGGGTTGGAAAGGACCTTAAGATCATCAAGTTCCAGCTCCCTGCCATGGGCAGGGACACCTCACACCAGACCATGTCACCTAAGGCTCTGGCCAACCTGGCCTACAGCACTGCAGGGATGGGATACTGGATATTTAGAGGGTTTAAGCAAAAATATCTGGAAATATTAATATTCCCTACAGTGTTTTTTTTTACAGCTGCACTCTGTGTGTGCACCTTGGAGGGAGTGCAGGGGAGAGTGAGCAGAGCTCCTTGGGATATGAAGCCCAGGTCACCCTGTTCTTCCTCATTTGGTAAACTCCCAACTATCCACAGAGACAAAAACCAACGTGTGCCAGTCCCTGCAGTGAGGGATCTCCCTGGGACTGTCGCAGGGAAATGCCTGCAGGCCCTTCCTTGCTGCTCTCCAGAGCAGTACCCCCTTCTCCAGCCTGTGGGGTGAATAGCGTGGCTATAGCCAGCCTTCCTTCTGAAGCAGCTTGGACAGATGTGGGAAGTCCCCGCTGTGAGCAGGTCCCCGCTGGTGTCTGAAGAGCAGCACTGAACACCTCTGCAGGGCAGGGATTGGAAGGGCTGCTCCATGCGCTGGTGAATCATTGCGAGGGCTGGGGCTGCAGCACACGGCAGATCGCAGCAGGCACAGACACCCTCTGTGCTGGGATGTCCCCATCGGGGATATCAGCTTTCAGTGGACCTGTTTCCTCAGCAGGAATGTTTTCTTTGGCTGTTGTTCCAGTGCAGGTTCTGCAAAGCCTCTATGACTCAGTTCTGGATTGAGGAAAACCCCCAAACAGCAAAGCCAAGCTTGAACCAGTTACTGTTCGGTTTCAGTTTTCTCTAAGCCAGGTGAGCAAAACCATTCCAGCTTCAGGAATCTGTAAACTAACATGTTTAGCTAACCTACCGTCTTGTTCTTTAATCAAATACATTGTACTGCTGGAATTGAGTAGTTCAGAGCATTTTGTATTTCACTCAGCATGATACCAACCTCCTTTAAAAAATCTGGTTAGCCAGAATTGTGGTTCTCTGTACGTGCTGCCCGTGGAAACTCCAGGCAGGAGAAGTGAGTCGTGATTCTCTCTGATGGACTCTGTTTATTTTCAGGGAATGTACCGAGTTCTGTTCATCTAAACACATCCAGCAGCAAACAGTGAGTGACAGTTTCTTTGCTCTCAACCTCTTTTCAGCTTGAAACCTTTTCCTAAGGCTGTTTAGGTATTGCTAAGTCCTTGCCCATCATCTTCCTCAAAAAATACACAGCCCTGGAGAGCTGCTTTTAGAAGCTCCATGGTCTTTTGGAGTGGAGCCTGCTGTGTTTCACCTCCTGGATTTTGTGAAGGAGCTGATAAATCCTTTTTAGGTATTTTAAACTGTCAGTTATGGTGTCCCATTCTTAGGAAACCAAGATTTCTAATTCCAAAGCTGACCTACAAAATCTCTACTCTCTAAACTTCGTTTTGTGAATGCGGTATCCCCCGTTCCAGCAGCAATGCCGACCTCCCAGAGCTCGTGTGGGAGAAAACAACCAAAGTGAAAATGGAATCATTCCTGCGGGAAGTTGATTCCAACAGCACAGCACTTTTCTAAGAATAATTATTCTGCTGGCAGCCGTTCAAAACTTGCAAGTTGTAACCAGGTGCCGGATTTCGCTTTTTACTTTCTACCCAATCTTGCCTCAGCTTTTTTTCCTCAGATAAGAGGTTCTCAACCGCTTCTTTCAGTGTTAGTAAACCTCCCTCTGAAGAGTTGTGCTTTTCTGTGCCCGTCTTCCCACGCCTTATTCTGAATTTCTTTTGAAACTAGGAAGGATCTGGAAATGCTTTGCATTGAAACCCAGTCGCCTTGAGGAAGCTCATACTCTACTTCAGTCATATCCCGGTTCCCCAACCTGGTGTATGTGACCATGCTGTGACTCTGAAGTCTTTTGCTACAGTGGTTTGCTGCTTTGTAGAAGACTGTTCTTGAAAGGAGCAGAGGGGAAAGGACCTTTGTTAGCGCTGGAACTCAGCCAGCTCTGTGTCCTTCGCCAGGTATTTCTTTTTTTAGTTGGAACTAGCATCCTATTTTTCTGATTAATAAAGAGAGCAAAAATGGGTTTGTCCTCCTAAGAGCTTCAACAGTGTGCTCGCAACAGAGGCCAACACGGTAGGAACCTGACGTACTACCTGTGGAACAGCTAGTTCTTTATTTCCCTATTTAGGAGCCTGCAAATGTTGGTGGGAATTTGTCGCCCGTGGAGAGCCTCAGTGCTTGTGTGACTGTCCAGACTTGAGAGCTGAGTGTTATTTCCTGGTACCGCAACCGGGAATACAGCATTTCTGTGTGATGGGCAGTGCTGTCAAATCGCTAGAGTAAAATTTTCAAAGCTGTTTGTGTGACTTCGGAAGCCAGGTTCTATTTTTAGATGTAATTTGTGTGCCTGGAGCCACACCTACAAAAGCATTTGGGCCTTTTTTGTACTTATCCCGAACATGCAGATCCTCAGAACTTCTGCCGTCGTGCAGCTGAGCTGCGGTAGCACTGATGGCTTATGGCTCTTCTGTTTACTCTAGTTGATACTTGGGTAAGCATCTGTTACTGGACATGAAGCTAGGTTCCCATTTATGCCTAAGCCCTGCTAAGATGTTTCTTGGTCTGTGGAGGCTGCTGTGACAGTGTTTTCAGAGAGATTTCTTCTCGTGTGGGATGCGGGCAGAGTAGGATGGCAGCTGAGGAGGAGGTGTTGGTGTTTCTATTTCCAATAGCACAGTGCTCAGATGAGTGCGTGAGAGGCCAGTGCTCAGATTTCAAGATGCTTGAGGGGACTTCAAATCCTGATCCCAGCTGAGTTATTCTGGAGGACACTTCTCAGCTGCTCCTCCCGAGCAGAGCTGTGTGGGATGCTTCAATGTGCCTGGGCAGGGAGGGGATGAGATGGTGGCTTGGTGGTTAGGCTGCTTCTGCAGGGAGAAAGCAAACTGGTCCTCTGCATAGAGGACTTCGCTCCCTTCACTGGTCAGTGAAGAAGGGTCCCTTTTCCTCTTTGCTCCTGCTCTGCTGGCATGCTCTGCCCCCAGGTTCACTCGCTTCAGTTCTGGATGATCAGGTCTTTGTCCCCTGTCTGTGTATCTGCAGCAAAGGGGTTGCTGTTTGCTGTCTCTCCTGCTCAGGGCTGACTCACTTCCTGTCTTAGTAACTCATTTGAAACCTTCCTGTTTTCTTTAACTTCTGAGTGCAAAGCATCTTAGTGAAGCCATCTATGAAGCTTATTACAGACATTGTACTGTGCTGCCTGACACTATTCTGCATCAATTCTTTTCACTCAAGCTGGCTGATAAGGTGGCAGCAGATATTTTTTAACCCATTGAAATGCTGCATTCACCCTGGTGAGAGCTGTTTGTCATAAGTGCGGGGTGCAGGCAAGCCCAGGGTTCATCTCAGGCAGCAGTGAGCAGCAGAGATGCTTCAGGCCAGGCCAGGCCAGAGCTGGGGCAGATCTGTGGGTGCGTGGTGGGGTCTGTGCTGTACTGGCTCTCAGCCTGGTTTTCATGCATGTTAAAGCCAGCCACAGAAAAACAATTATTAGAATGATAAACCTGAGGAGAATAACTCTGGCAGGGTTTTAAGACACTAGGACAGATAATCTGGCTGCTATGACCCTGAGCAAAGCTGTCCTTGTAACATCCAAGCCGTCTGTGCAACTACAGAGCAAAATTCTTCCTTTAGGATAAGAATTATGTGTGTGTACATGCACTCACGTACACAAACAGACTCTGGGGGGAAGGTTAATGCCTCTGTATGAATCTCTGCAGGCATTTCCTACTGGGAAAGCTTCCCAGTTTAGAGAAACATGTCATGTAGGGTAGCTGCAGTGCTCCTGTCTTGGCTTGTTCCTCCCTTTTTTGTGAGTCTTGTCCACAAGCAGAGCTCTGTGGCTTCTGGAAGCTGCACAGGTTATCAGGAGTATGTGGAAGGGCTGTTTCCGCCATCCCCTCTCTCCTCTGTTACCCAAGCATGCCTGACAGAGCTCTTCACTGCTTGCAGAAGAGGTGGGAGCACCGCGTCCTAATTTGTATGTCTATTGTAGTGCAAAATAAGAATTGGCTAATCAAATCCTACCTGGCTTGTGATTTGACCATGTGCAAAGTGGGCTATGGAAGGTGCATGGTTTATAAAATATTACCTAGGTTTGTCTGTCAGCCTGATCTCTTGAACAAATCGTATTGATGTTCAAGGAATGAGTCAGAAATCAATGAGAGAGCTCATAAGATTTGTAAGTCAACTCAGCTTAAAGAAACCTGACAACTGGAAGCACAAAAGTAGAAAATGATATATGTACTTGTACAAGACTCTATAGTGTAGAAAAAGACTCAGGCTTATTAAGAACTCATACCTCAAGGGAAACAAAGGAAAGTTTGTTTTTAATAGTACTGAGGGAGAAAGCCCGGTTTCTTCGAAAACATTGTGGATTTTGCCATAGTTTTCAGTGGGACCAGGCTCCAGCTCCTCTTGGAATTCATAACTCATGGTATTATCTCACTGTCTGTTACAATGAAATGCTGTAAGCAGGGTTGGAAGATTCATGAAATCATGCAAGAAGTGGCTATATATCTACTGCGCTTTCTGAAGGCTATATATTTGTGAAAGATATTTTATATGCAGGACCTGATTTATCTCTGATGCCTGCATGTTTTATACTGCTGTAAAAATTTTAACTGGCTTAGAGAGATCCTTCCGTTTGTGAGGACCTTTCCCCCCAGTGAAAGAAGGAAGTCAGCCATTTATACAGAATAGAGTGAACAGCAACAAATAAAGGAGAGAAGCTGGAACTACCTGATGGTGATGGTTCTGTCAGCTGGGCTGTGACTTAATGCCTTTAGAACGCACTGCATGACCACACATAGTGCTTCTGATAGTGCTGCACTCAGGGCTGTAGTGTTGTCTTGTTTGGCTTAACGTAATATTGCCTCAAGAAATTCCAGCCACTGAATTTAGACTTCCTGTCCAAACCCAAATTCAGTTAGTCAAAACTTTCCAGATGAGATGCTAAGACAATAATAACTGTCCTGACTGATGTCAGCTGTTGAGCAGTGCACAGTATATTGTCTGTCTCTTCCTTTATGAGTCACTGTGTGCAAGCTTTCTTCCCCCTGTTAGCCTTTGCTTTTGTTTCACAAAGCAGAGAATTTGTCCTGTCATCCTCCCTTTGTAAAGGCCTGAAAATGCTTAGGATTTCCTGATCACCTTTTTGCTTTTGCTTAGAAGATATGCTGAGGACTGGGGAATGTGATTCTCTCACCATGGGACTCGGGTTGTGTTTAGCTTTAAGTTACCCAGCTGTAACACATGCACATAATGAAACCTTCCTTTTGGGACCCAGGAAACTTGAATAGTCTTTACTTAAAGAACCAGCAAGGATGTATTGGTCAGCAGGGACCAGATTAATGTAGTTCAGTGTCTTTTACAAAGAGGCTTTTAAACCTGGGGCTAGAGCGAGGATGCATTTTGAAAGGTGTACCACTGAACACTGCAAATATAGCTCAATCCTAGCCTGAAATATCACTGTTCCTGTCTCCCTAAGCAATGACTTACACAGATTCATTTGCACATCCTTATTGATTAATCCTGTGAGGGTCTTTGCTTCTTTGTGCCCAAAATTGACCCAGGGCAGCATCATGGTATTTTATTAGCTAACACAAGGTCTCATGCTGGTGAAAAGCAAAATGCCATTTCCAGATGTTTTCAAAACTTTGGGAATATTTCCAATCTGGATCTGGACTCAGTGTCAGTAGATCTGTCTTCCAATGTAAATTACTCTTGTTGCATATTTTAACACAGGTATTAAAATGAGGAATGATTTTGTGTGTGAAACTTCTGCTCTTATAAAAGGCATTTTGAGTATTAGCCTAGATGGAGATCTGTAAACCAGATCTTGGAATGAAACAGAAGATGGTAAATACTTTTGCCCTGAGTATGGGCAACCTGAGCCTTTGTACTGACTCAGAGGGATGTGGTTATTAACAATAAATATCTTCCCAGTTTTCTTCACTCCAAAGTAGCTGGTCCATACATGAGCTTGTTTTTGTGGTAGCCCTTAGGGTGAATGCAGCAGAAAACATCAGAGCTCTCATGAAATGCATTTGATATGTTTTATTCATTGGGAGTGGAAAACAGATTAAGCCCTTAATGCTTGCAGTCCTGTACCTGGGAAAACATTCCTAGCTGCTTCCAGACTTGTAGATGGAGTGGGTTTCTCCAAGATCTATAGAAGTTGTGTGTGAAGGAGAACCTCCTGGAATGTATCCTGGAAAAGCTCCTTGGCCTGACTGAGATGAAGGAGACCAGTGGAGTGGGAGTGATTTCCTGTGGGTGAGTCCTGATTCAGTACCCACCAGAACTGGAAAATGTTGGGGGTTCAGACTGAGGTGGTGGAGCTTTACTCTTCCAGGGCTAAATCCACAGATCAAAGAGTAGAGCCTGCTGTTAGCCTGCGATGAGTGGCTGTGAAATAGGTTTGGAAACATCTGTCTAATGCCTGATAAGCAAGTGCCTACGTTGAGCAAAACAAGGACTGGCACACTTGCCAGCTTTGCCCGAGAAGCCTGTGGGATGAGCGGGTACCAGTGTTTCAAGCAGTTTCTTTCTCTTGAGGCAGAAACAATCTGCCTCAAGTCAGTGGTGAACATTAAGATAGAGTATGCAATCTGTGCTGCTGCTTCTGCTGCATTATTTGTTTGTGGATAAATAAAGGCATTTAATTAACCAGACATTTCATTCCATCCCTTTTTAATAAGCTGGAATTACACACACCGAGCATCTTGATGCAGGTATGGAAAAGTAGATTTGTTCATGCCAGTTTTAAACATCAGTCGCATTATTTTGGCTACCAGAGCTGTTAGGCTACAGGTCTAATCTCTTCTCCATTAGGGTCTTGCTTTTTATTTAGATTTTAAAACTGTATTCAACTGAGGTTTTGACCGAAACTGAATCACTATGTACTTGAAAGCTAAAGAGCTTATCAGGCATCTGATAATGTTTTCAGGATTTCCCCAGATTAGACCGCGGAGTGTACAGTCCGGAAGCTGAAGTATTGAGCGCCTGACCAGAGCTTCCTCCTGTGCAAGAGTGGGGGTTTCTCTGACTTCAGTCTTTAGCTCTACATGTGTGGTCTGAACCTTGAAATCTAAAGGACAAAAAGCACCCAAATCTCCCAGCTGGGTACTCTGAGCAAGGCAAAAGGAGTGTTTCGTTTAATCCCTGCTTGCAAGGTCAGCAAAACAGTTCTCACCTCTCCCTGCTGTTGCGTTACCTTCCTGGCTCTTTTATCAACCAGGGAATCAGAAAGGGACTTTCCAGAGCTATAAACGGGTGAGCTGAATAGATGGAATGAACCTGTATGCAAATGAGTTTTGATTCCTTCCCTTTATAAAGTTAAAATGTTTTTGAGAGAGAAACAGATCGTCCAGAATGTGGGTGTCCGAGATTGTTACCTTGGACTGGCTCTCCGTGCTGTCTGTCTGCCTTTCTGCCTGTCTGTCTTTCCATTGTAGAGAACAAAGCGGAGTGATGTAAAATAGAAAATGAGAAATGCAAACCTGTGGTGATCGAAGAGGAGGAAGGAAAATGAAAGAGAAAAAGCTGAAGAGTGGGAAAAGATAAAATAAAATGAATTTTGGGGATTCCACTGTGGAAGAGCTGAAAAAAATGTAAGCTGATTTATTACATGCTTATCTTCTGCTTGAGAGCCAGTATGCTTTGTATATGTGAAAGGTAAACTGCACACTGAAGATTGAATCAAAATGCCAAATTCTTCCTCAATTCCAGCTTCGACAGATTTATGCTTTGTAAACAACAGCAGAATCAAGATCAAGTATTTGAAGCCATTTGGGGTTATATTTATGCTAACGCAATGAGAAGTTTAGAATGATTTTGAATACTGTTGTATAGGGAATCTGCACATTTTTCAATGCTTCTCTTCACCAGGCAGGAAGTTTTTGCTGTTGTCCTTCCAGCGCTGTTATGACTTTATTCCAATTCCAATGGCAATTCAGAAACAAGGGGCAGTGGTACCATTATGTGCATTAATGTTTTCCTTGTATTATGATTTAGGTATATGTTTTTTTCCTTTTAATTCTGTATTTTAACCCCCTTAAATAGCAACTATTTAAACAGGGAGAGGATGTGAGTTAGTTGATATGTTATGATATGATGATCTCCATCAGATGCCACTGATTTTGATAGTGCAATGTTTGATTGCAGCTGAGGGGATTGACTGGCTATACCTGGTTTTCTTTCATGTTGATCCTTTGCTTCTTTGAAGATGGTTTATCTATTTTTTTTCTGTCTGCGCTCTGAGCTTATTTAAGCATTCAAAAGTTTGTTTTACAGTATGGAAAAAAGGGATGGAGAAAATGCCACAGTTTTCCATGGTGGAATTTCCCTATTCAGTTGGAAAGGTGCAGGGATGGGTTTCTGGAGTTTGCAGGATAAGGCAGCTCCCATCCTTCCATCTCTTGAACTGATTAGAGACAGGCAGTTACTCTTTTCTTTTTCTGAATAGTTTGCTTGCTGAAACATGCAATTTTGAATGAGCTAAAATAATCTACAAAGCTTAACTGAGTGCAGCAAATAGTATCCGGTAAATAGTAAAAAGTTGCGATGTATTAACATTTTCAGGATTAAACCTTTATTTTTTGAAGAAATTCTGTTTTCATAATAGTAATAACGATAGCAAAAAAGAAACATTTTTTTGTTTGTTTTAGGTCCAAAAAACCCCCTTGTAATGTACCTAAAATTAATGTGTTTTGTCTTCAGAAAATAATTGGGGGTGGGGGAAAAATCATTGCAGGCTCAGCCAAATTGCATTTTTCTTTTGCCTTATTTTTAATTCTTTCTGCTTAGTGGATATAAATATTGCTCAAAGCCTTATCTTTGGTACAGACCATTACTAGGACTGCCTGTATTTCATGGTCATCTTGGAGAATGTTGAGACTTTATTTTCTCTGGGAAATGGTGATGAAAACGTGAATTATTTGGATTATAAAAATGTATATTTTTATGTCTTTTTATTGGTAAAAAAAAGCATTATCCATCTTTTCTTATAATTAAAAAAGAAAGGAGAAAAGTCAGTTTTCATTATTGAAATAGATTTTGCATATAATTTTTGAACCAATTCCCCAATTTCATGAGCAGGGCTTCAGCTACTCTCTTCTGCAGCTTTTCAAGTATCTGTACTCTGTCCTAGTTTGCTGCAGGATGGGGCTTCACTGGTGCTTAATACAGTTTTATTTCTTGGGAAGCAGGGCCTGCAGCTCCCAAGAGGATCTCTGGATTGCAGAGATGACAGGACAAGGGCCTGAGGTTGCAATGGGGGCTCTTTGGCAAGAGGGAGGTTTCAAGTACATTGGTGACTATCTGTGACCTTCTTGGGGGGATTCATTAAGGAGAAGCCAGAAAAAAATTATTCAAAGCTGTATCTAATCTTTTAGTGGATACTGGATATCCAAGGCCATACTGGCACCTCTAACGAGCTTATGTTAAGTCTGTACATGCATCAAAGTACGTCTTTGCTTTCACTGCAACCATTAGTTGTAGTCAACATACTTGACTAAGTGTTCTAGATGTGATCATGTTGAATCTCAACAGCATCTAAAAATGTTTCTTTAAAATCGGATCGGGTGAGCTCAAGGGGAGCACGATTTGAAACCCTGAACAGGAGGCGAGCGTATGCCAGAGGAAGGCAGCACCAGGTCCCCCCAGGCTGGCTACGTCAGCATTTCTCACCCTCTTTAAATGGAGCCTCTTTGAAACAAAAACCTTGGACCATTTCACATGCCTGAAAAAGAGCTGTCTGCACCTGCAGGCAATCCCTGGCAGCATCCATAAACAGGCTCCTAGCTCTGTCTGCCAGTGCTTGTGCATCCCTGCCAACAGCGTAGGGATAGAGGTGTATATTTTCATCTGCTAAATGAGACTGTTCATGGATCAGCTCCTGGTGTCTGACAGCAGGTCCACAGCCCTCTGGCTGAGTAATGCTGCCTAAATAGCTTCTAGAGGTTAGGGTTCCTTAGCTGGGTCAAAATTCATTGCTCCCAGACTACCTTAACTGGCACGTATCATTCTCTGCACTATGGCCAGTTTTCACAGTACTTGAGCTTTTTCATTGTTCTAATATCACACTCGTTTATTTCAGTAAATTAATAGCGAACCAGACTGTATGTATTGAATATGAATGTACTGCATGCTATTCACAGTCTGTTTTCAATAACTACAGTATAGTTACAATATAAAATATAAATACAGTAATCTTTTATATCTAATATTTATACATTGAACCACTTTGAAGAAAAAACCATCTCTTGCTTTTAGTGGATTACCAACTTTGCTGTTATTTACTACAGCGTGTTTTTCCAAATAAACTCCTTGCTGGGTGATTGTCACATTCCTTTTTTAGATAAGGGGAGAGTTACAAAAAGGTGATTACTTGATGTTTGCCTGTTTGGTTCTTAACAGTTAATACAGAACCTATCCATTTGGGATTAATAAATAGTTAGTAGTTATGCAGTGACAAATGTTGTAAATATCTGTGTACTTTCAGCAGTTCAAATGTTACCAGTTCTTTTGAATTATTGCAAGTATGGAGATTGGAAGAGAACAAGAAATGGCCATATACTCTCTCCTGCTTACTTTTTACCCTCTTTCTATTTTTTTGAGTGTTTAGATCGTGTCTGAAACACATGGATTAACCAGTCATTTCAAGCTCACTCAGTTCCCCTACACTTGTCAGGAACTGGTTCAGATGAACAGTTTATCTTGCCACCCTGCCTGTCTTTTCATGGGCTGGAGGTAGTATGTGTGTCACCTCCAGCATCTGCCATGGGTATGGTGATCAGCTATCCTGACCAAGGGAGGAAGTGTTACTGGGTTTGGAGGCAGCTCCATATTCGAAGAGGTAGGTCTTTTCCTTCATCCTCATTATTAGTCAGTTGGTATAAAATTTATTGTATGTTTAGAGTGAAAATTTATTGCTGAAGTGATAATGAGTAGATAAAGATGGTGTTCCGCAGAGCTGCAAGGGACTTTAACTTCTCAGTTCTCTTTACCCTTATTAGAGTGCTGAAAATTGGCTTTTAAGCTTACAACATCTGGGGGCTGTTAATACAGCTTTTTTTCCAGTTGTGTCAATGTGCACAATATGTTTTAGACTGTTTGCATCCCTCTATACAGTGTTTCATCCTGTTAGCTGAGAGTATATGAAAAAAAAATATGAAGTCCATAAATGCTTGTATTTTTCAATACAAAACTTGCTGAAATTGCCTCCAGGCTGTAACTTATTATGGCTTACTGTGAATATAACTGAAACTATGCTATATTGTAACCATACTGTGAGTATATGCTATAGAGGTTATTAAAAAGAATAGTTGATATTAGAAGTCTTTCTTGCTGGTGGCCAGATCTTTGTAAAAATCTGAAATGACATTTTCATTATGCACTTTTCTATATTACTGTTTTAACCAGATGCGATGTGTACAGATGGCAAACTAGGTGTAACTCATAGAATCATAGAATAGTTTGGGTTGGAAGGGACCTTCAAAAGTTATCTAGTCCAACTCCTGTGCTATGAGCCGGGACATCTTCAACCAGATCAGGTTGCCGGAGCCACATCCATCCATCCATTAAAGGGATGGCACATCTGTCATTTCTCTGGGCAACATTTCAGTATTTCATCACCCTCACTGTAAAGAAATGTTTTCCTTAATAATATACATTCTCCTTAATGATTTGTGCCTCGTCTCTCTTTTGCCATGTATTTTTTTCTTTAAATTAGGGAAAAAATGCCTCCCCCCCAAATCAGGAAGTTTTAGGCCAAAAATTGAAATCGAATATGCAGTCATTTTTATCTTTCATGAAGGAAGATGGTCTGTTGCACAAAGCACTGTGTTGTTGGAAAATGTGATTAAAATGGAGACAACAGAATTGAATGTCCGGAGAAGCAGAGTGGAATAATTCTACAGGAGAGGAAATTTTGTTTTTTGTTATTCATGACATAGACATTGGCAGCAGAAATATAACAACCACTTGATATTAAAAATGCATCCAGGAAATATCTGGGAGTTTCAGAAAGCATATTGGGAACAAATGCAGTTGCTTCTGCCAAGCCCAAAATATGTGCTTGGGCTGATACCAGTTCATCAGGAGATGTACATTTTTTTATTTCCAAATACTGATTAACCATTTTTGTTTTCTTCTTCTTTTTGGCGGGGTTGGGGGGGGCAGTAAAAGTGTCTGTGTAGTTGCTGGGCTGAAGGCGTCATGGGCCTGATGCATTCATCATCTTGAAGGGCTCAGGAGAAGGAATACCTACAGGCAATTCCTCATCTGGCAGTGATGTGGTGTGAACCTGGTTGTAATCTTGGAGCTTAGCACCAGTGTATCAGTGTCTGATGTGAACTGTCTGATAGTGGCAGAGTGTAACTCAAGAGCAAAGCCAAGGTGTGCTTTTTCTTTAAGTCTGCACCAGAACTTTGGTCTTGGGTTTTCAGTGGTGAACATGATCTTTATAGAGCAAGGAAGGATTAATCTTGACTCTGCATGTGAACACTTTTTGCCTGTAAACATGCATATTTTCTTTACTCAAAGGTATTAACAATATCTAAGGTGTGTTATGATATGGGCAGCATTTGCCTTGTACCTAACCAGTAGAGTCAAGACTTTATTGTTGATTCTTAGCTCTGCTGTTGGTAGGAGTGATGGAAACAGATGCGGTCAGTGTAGAAAGGTTGATTTTGGTGTGATGTAGCCCTGAGCAGGGACAAGGCAAGCTCCCCAAGGCCCAGTACATGCAGCTCCTACAGGACAGTGAGCTGGGGAATGAATTTCAATTACTGTGGGGTTCAAAGGAGGCTGCCTGCCCCGGGCTAAGTGGGGACAGATGGGCCAGGGAGAGTCTGGCTGAGGGATGTGGGAAAGAAGGGAAAGTCAGAGAAATGTGGACTTTTACATGGAGAAGCCCAGAAAGGTCAGGAAAGGGTTTTAAAGGTTGATGGTTTGGGTTTTAAAAGTTGAGGTCTGGGTTTGTTGTGCCGAGCAGCAGTTTCTCACTGACCCCAGCAGCAGGTGCAAGGCTGGCGTGCAGCAGCACCTGGCAGTGCTGTCACAGCGGGTGGGTGGAAGACATCTGCCCACCAAGCAAAATACCCCGGGCTCTACAGAGCATGCAGACCACGGCCCTGCTTCTGAAACCCTCAGCTCTCACACCCTGAGACACAGCGGAACAGTTTTAACCTGAAAGCTTCTGCTGGGTTCGAGTGTATGGCTGCCTCTGGTGTCACTGTGGTCCTTTATGGCTGCGGGCTTTCATTTTATTAATCTCAAGATCTCTAGAACGTCTTCATCTTCCATTTTGCCCTCTTGTTTCAACTAACCAGATGTCAGTGTAGCTGTGAGATATGTATTTTTCCACTAGCTGCGGGGAAAATGTATTTAACTAAATAAGGGTGAAGAAGATACATTATGCTCCTAATGAAATGTGACCATACTCATATTTTATTTCAAGTTGCCCATTGGTGCTAATTAATTACCACCCATGATGTGCTCATTTGAACAGTATCTGGATTTCACGCGAAGCTGCAGTAGATCATTGGCTGGTTAAGAAGCATTAAAATCTCACTCTTGAGTTGTATGTTCAGAGAAATGTAGATGTTGTATCAAAAAGGAAGGTAGTGATGCCAACATCAGGAATAGAAGTGAAGGATGATAAGGAAAAAGTGGAGAATTTATACATTCCATTAACTTAATGGCTTTAGGATCTTTATGCTCTTTTCCTGTTAAAACATATTTACTCCAAAAGGAAAATTATGGAAGAATGGTTTTCAGGCACTTAACATTACTTAATCACTCTAAAAAGGTATGCCTTTCGGTAAAGCAGTAAAACTTTATATGATGATCGCCTACTAAGTATCTGTTCTGCAGGAATAGTTAATTCTCCTGTAATGAGGTCTCCAAGCTATGAGGTACTAAGGGAGCTTGCTGGAACAGGAAAAAATAATGTTTTTTCAAAAAGTAGATTTATGGCCTGTTGAAAACTCACCTCCTCTCTGCTCTTGCCAAGGGAGAACAATATAATTTTATGGGCCGCCTTCTTGTTTGCAAATGCATGAATTTAATCCTTGAATAAATGAGCTCTCACAGGGAGGGGGGCACTGCAGGAATGACACTGAAAGGACAGAGGATGGCACACTTGAAGTTGATAAGTGGTCAAAGCAGAGGGTGGCTGAAACTGGCATTGTGTTTTTTAAGATCTGTGAGAGCTAATGCACTGCAACGGTATTAAACTCAGCAGGCAAATTGAGAGAGTTTGACCTTTTCTCCTACTTGGTTAAAAAAACCTCTAAAACCAACTTATGTTGAAAATTACTGAGGAATTATGAGCATGCACCAGTCCATACCTGCCCTTTAGGGATTTTACTAACACACTCACTGATACAGAGCTCAGCTGGGGTGTCCTCCCCAAGGGGACCTTTGGGACAGGTCCATCCATCCCAGAGCTTTGGGAGGGAGCAGAGCTGCCTGTTGCAGAGGGTGCTGCAGGTTCCTGATGAGTCAGAGATCTCATCTGTGTCCCTGTTCTGTGGATGTCTGCTCCCCATGCTCATCTCCCCGGAAGGTAACAACTCTGCAGGCACTCACCTGGAAAGTGGGAGAGGTGGGTTTAGCTTCTCTTGAGCACTGGGCTGGGGAGTACACCATGCTGCACCCCAGTGTTCAGCTGCCCTCCTGGCCAGGGAGGGGGCTGCTATGGTAGGGCCACTGGCAGTGCCCAAGCAAGCTAACTTAAGAGCTGTCACAGGTCCATTTACTGTGTTTCATGGAGGGGCATTTAATATTTTTCCTTGTCATTAGCATGCCTGATTGCACAATGCAAACAAGTGCCAAAGTTATGTGTCCCCAGCTGAGTGTGGTGACCATGCTGGTATCCAGGTAGTGCTAACTCCTTGCAGGCCCTCAATAGAATCATAGAATAGTTAGGGTTGGAAAGGACCTCAAGATCATCTAGTTCCGACCCCCCTGCCATGGACAGGGACACCTCACACTAAACCATGTCACCCAAGGCTCTGTCCAACCTGGCCTTGAACACCGCCAGGGATGGAGCATTCACAACATCCCTGGGCAACCCATTCCAGTGCCTCACCACCCTTACAGTAAAGAACTTCCTCCTTATATCCAATCTAAACTTCCCCTGTTTAAGTTTTAACCCGTTGCCCCTTGTCCTGTCACTACAGTCCCTGATGAAGAGTCCATCCCCAGCATCCTTATAGGCCCCCTTCAGGTACTGGAAGGCTGCTGTTAGGTCTCCACGCAGCCTTCTCTTCTCGAGGCTGAACAGCCCCAACTTTCTCAGCCTATCTTCATATGGGAGGTGCTCCAGTCCCCTGATCATCCTCGTGGCCCTCCTCTGGACTTGTTCCAAGTGTTCCATGTCCTTTTTATGTTGAGGACACCAGAACTGCACACAATACTCCAGGTGAGGTCTCACAAGAGCAGAATAGAGGGGCAGGATCACCTCCTTCGAGGTGATAGAAATGCCTTGTGCTGAACACAGGTGGGGGCACTGTCCCAAGGGCTGGGAACATCCTTTAATCTTCCTGAGCCTTTCTCTGTTTTACCATATTGTGTTTTCATCAATGCCCATTTGATTTTCTGTCCTGCTCGAGATTGGAAGAGTGATCACTGCAGAAGGGCCATGCTGCTGGTGAATGTCTTGTTTAATGTCAAGAACGATCTCATTCACAAGCAGTACTCTGATGACCAATCAGAAAATCAGACAAGCAAAATTCGTTGCTGCGGTATCTTATTTCAAAGTTGCAGATGAAGTTGTGTCTTAATTGTTAATTTGGTTTTCCTTTCCTGTAATAGAAGTCTCAGAGTCCCACTCACAGATTGGTGGGACTGTGGGTGCCACAAGACAGTTATATTGCAAAAATGTTTGTTCAGAGATTTCCCTTCCAGCAAGAGAAACAGTTAAAGAAGCATATTTTTAATTTCTGTTGTTTGGTTGACTGGTTCAGCTGCCTAAGAAAACATTTACAGCCATAAAGACATGGGCACACAGTTGGATACTGCAGCAGCAGGGCGGTTGGATGTCCTGCCAAACAGCGCGCTCTGCTCTCAGCCTCTGATGTGTTGCTAATTTAGCTGAAAAAGTGGCACTGGATGCTATCAAGAATCATTCACTGCAATTTTATCGTTTGAGATGAAGATTTTAGAGATAAATTTCAGAGTGGGTTCCTAGCTAAATAAAGTGATTTAGAAACCCAGATAGTAATTGCTGTAGGACACGCTGTGCAAAGAATAGGGTTTTAATATCCACACAGTGCTGGCTGCACAGTCACTGGTACCCCTGACTTCAGCTTCGTGGCTTGAGTTTTACTGGGGGAGCTTTGAACTCCTGCCGGGGTTGGCCAAATTTCTGGTTGGAATAAGTTGGGATTTTTCCAGTCAAAAAAATTGGAAATATTTTTTAATCAAATTACTTTCTCAGGGAAAAACTAGAAACTCCTTGATGCTTTTTAACTTGCATTCAACATTGTTATTTCAGAAAAATTCATACTTATCTATAATTTAGAAATGCTACACTAAAAAAAAAAAGAAATCCTTCTCTTTGAACCATTCAGTAAATTGACTTCAATTTATTTTTAAGGCTAAAATATTTAATTGGAAATCCCCTTGACCTCAAATATTTTATTACCAACCAAATATTTAGTTCACTGAACCCAAAGGGATTTTTTTTGTGGTGCCTCCTCTCACTGGAACACCAAGAAATATGTTTAAAATGTCCCAAATAAATCTGAATTTTATTATTTTTTTTATAACTGAAACGACACTGTTTGCACATGGTGCTATGCAAACATAACATCTAATTTACAGAAGAATACATCATCCAACATCCTAACCAGTCTATTTTTCCGCAAAAATTCCAAGTCTGGGGTCTAACGTTTAATGGAATCTGTGACTTCTCTCAGGCTGTGTCAGAAACGACGAGGTGTTTCCTGTCTGAGATGTCAGCTTTGATCTACAGTGCATTCGAACGATATTTATCTGTATTTACCCTCCTGCCTTTGGGTGAGATTGTCACCCTGGGATGAGGTTGTCACATCAGACAATGTTGTGTCAGGGCACAGCCATGTAGCTGTAACACTGAAGGCTTCTGTTGGCCTTTTTGCCACCCAGACTCTGACAACTCTGGTTGGCTGCACCAGTGCCAGATTTCCTTCTCTTGAGCTTCTGGATGGATTATTTTGTTAACGAAGCTTGCTGTGTGACTCTGAAAGGTTTTACCTCTCTGTGTCGTCGTATTAAAAAAAAAAAGGGAAGAATATTTATAACCTACTTCTTTGAAATTCCCAAAGGCTTCCAGAAAAGTGCAAAATGTGATACGGTTATACTCCTTGGCTATAAATTCCATTTTTTTGTTACTAAGCATTCTGCTATATGTTAGGGCACATTCTGTCTATGCGTGTGGCCACTTCTGGTGCCAGAGGGAAATATAAAATAGCCCATTTCTCAATATATATGTCCTCTGGCCATTATTCTGCATCTGACCTACAGTCCGGGTAGAGTTGCTTTGTCTGCAGTGAAGATTTCACTCTTGTGTTTTACAGCACCTGGAAGGCAGCCAGTCACTGGAGAGAGCAAGCAGGAGTATGAGATACTACTGTGCATCAGGACAGCCTTAAAATGAATGTCGTTTATTCTCAGCTTTGAGAACTGAATTCCATGGGTTGTAATTGAATCTGCTGTCAGACCCATGGGGCTCAGTTCTTCAGCTTGGATATTTCTGTCTTCATACACACGGGAGATCAAAGAAGCACTTGATCATTCACTGACTCTTCTGGATGGTGATAGCAGCAAGTAGGAGAGAAAGAATAACTGATGTGAATCATTTTAACAGGCAGGTTTCAATGTGAAGGACAGGCTCTCTCATGTTAAATAGCTATATGGTGATTGAATTTCTCCTTAACTGAGAGGCTCTATGTTGCTATTCATTGCTTAATTCACTCTGTTCTTTCCTCTCACTTTTATCAAGGTTGCATATAAATCCTGAGATATTGCTGATTGAGCGACAGTCCCCAGATAGTGCAAAATGATGCAGTGCTCCTACAAGCAGCTGTGGTGAGTTTCACTAGGCCAGTACAACCCTGGATCTCCCACATTTGAACACCAAGTTTCCCAGCTGATAATGTGCTGTAACCTCCTCTGTCTGGTACCACTACTGTGCAGTTATTGTTTCGTTTGCTTTGCCAAATACCCATTGTCAGCAAGAAAAATATCTCGGTTGTGACTGTAAAGAATATGCATTCGCACCAGCTGCCAGCACCCTTACATAAACACGCATTTGCTTTCCTGAACATGGTAATATGCTCCCAGAGTGTTTGGATTAGGGAGTTTCTAGTGTAATCAGTGATGGCAACATGAGTGCTGTTTGAAGGCTCAGCAGCACAAGCATCCCTTTATAGGGGGATTTATTTAAGTCACAGGCTAATGTATTTTTTATTGGAGGATCTATGCTAAAATTTTTCATTCAGGCATCAGGAAAATAATATTTGTGGTCTTTAAACATGTAAAGAGTTATCACTGCTAATGAGCTTTCCACCTCTTTCCTGCAATAATAACACCTTCTAAATTACATTTTTCCAGCTCAGTAAAGTGATACATTGATCTCATCCCTGCAGTGCAATGCTCGCAAAAGCATAGAAATATTAAAATCCCACAGGTGCAGGAGCAGCGTGCTCAGCTAAGTAGCTTAAAACTGTCATGTGCCTTTTATTCTGAAAATGTATTTACACTAAAAATAATCAGATACAATCGCTGCTGCCTGTGGATACAGATGTACCTTCATACTGAAGTGCTTTTCATAGAAGTTTTTATTCTAGCTGTTGAAGATGTTCTTTGTGGCTGTCTGAAGTGTATTGTGCTCACTAGTCTAGATATTACAGTTCTTGGAAGAATTCAGCAGTTCCAGAAGCTCCTGCTATGAGAATATCCATTAAAGAAGAGGGAGGAATGCACAAAGCAGAGTGATGAAGTCTCATTTTTTCATTTCCTCTATCATCCCTGTCAGAAAGAGGAAGTGAAATTTGAGGTCAGAGTTAGAAAAATCTGCAGACGAAGAGGAACAGAATAGTTCTACAGGATGTCTAATGCAGGCAGCATGGTGGATAGTAGATGGCTGAAGGTGCAAAACTTCATCCACTTCCTTTGCTATGAAGTCCAGCCTTCAGGCAGTGATGCAGCAGAGAAGATGATGTGTTTATAGTGGTAACCACACAAGTCACTGATGAAATCAAGATGGTCTTTGGTGCAGGAGTCTTTGCCGTCCCATCTCTTTGAGGGCAACCCTCAAAATATGGTGTAAGTAATGCTTTTTTTTTTCTCTCAGAGTCCACAGTAAGTCGTGAACTAATAATAACAAAATTGATGTTGTCTTGAATTAAGCTTAAATAGTTAAAAGATGAAGGGGTGAACAAGTCACCATCATCTAAGTGAAGGAACAGATCCAGGGCTGTTAGGCTGATAATGGCTTGTGCCTGCAGTAATACTTGCAGGAAGGGTGAGGGGGTTCTCGTGGTGAGCCCCAGAGTGTGGTTCCTCATTCCCTACAAATTCACACACTAGAGCACCACACCTTTGAACTGCAAATAGGATATCACTACCAAAGAGCTGATGGCTGTATGTGAATAGCACTGAACCTCCCCAAGTGCCACAGACTGCCTGTGCCTAGGTGAAAGTCATGAAACTTATGTGTAGCTTTTGAGCTCCAGCTCTTCACTAGTGTTGGGCTTGCACGTAGAAAAACAGTTGCACAGCCCACATGTAATGAAAAAGTAATTGGTATTTTTGTCCTGAAAAAGTATATGTTCTGATTGTAGCTGCTCATGTGAAAAAATGGAGGAAAGAGCTGTTCCCAGGGTTTGCTTTTTTTTGTCTCACAGCTGCCCAGGTGTTTTCTGTGCTCCACAATTCCTGCTGGGTGGGAGAGAACAGATTAAAATGATTAGACACAGAGCTATTTTGAAAGCAGAAGCAAGTCTGCCTTTCAGCCCTGTAGTGATCAATCATTCGGTGTGTTCTTCCTTTGCTATAGGCTCCTGTAGTTACTTTCGAACCTTGCTTGCCCTGTGGGTGACTAGGCATCTTCTTTTTGGACATTCTTGGGATCTTCAAATCAGGTAAGTTCTCAAGTTGCAGACTGACAGTGCCATGTCTTTCAGCAGAACAGTATTCTTACTGTGCAGTTTCAAACCAATGTACCTTCTGTCTGTCTAATTGTGCTCCCTGTCAGTGCATTGGTTTATTCTACTTCTCTGTAACCAGGGCAGTCCTCAGGATGCCTCACCCTGCAGCTCACACTCCAGCCAGCCTGTACGAGGCTACGTGCCTCTAAGCACACTGAAGTAATGCAGTGTCATGGTGCTGAAGTGATTCAGTGACTCATTTCCTGATGCTCTGTCAGATGTAGAACGTGTTACGTGTATTAATTGATACAAGACCTTACTGAGTTCACCAGCTTTGTGCACAAGCACCAGAAGTGAAAGCATCACAATTCTGGTGACTGCGTCTCTTCTGAAGGATTTTCTCATCTTTTCTTGTTCCCTGACTTACAAAACTGATCTCTTCAATCTGGTCCTCTAAGTGTTTCATTTCAGAGTAAAATTCTGATTTTTTCATTGTACTTTTTTCCTCTTGGCAGAATCATTCAGGTGAATGCAGCTTAGTGAATTTGTTACTGCTGCTTCAGATTTGTAACTTGACTTTGGGGCAGGTAAAGCATTTGCTAAAAGAATATACCCTCATCTTTTTCAAGCTGATCTATGCCACCTTCTGGTGCTTATTAATCTATAATCTTACTCTGTTTATTTTGTTCTGTATAAATCAACGGGCTGAATCCCCTGGCACAGCTCTGGCAGACCAGCAAGGCTACCTACATTTTAACTGAGAGTCCAAACGCCTAAAATGGAGAAGCAGCCCCGAATTCTCTAGCGTGCTTGCTGCTCTGCACTTGGTGGCTTTCTGCTTGCTATTCACAACAAACAAATTAGGACAGATACCTACACCCTTCTTCTTCTGGTATGAGAATGCCCGAGTGTCACCCTCTGCTGCTGTTTGTGTGGTTTTCTGCCTCCCACTCCTTTGGCTGACATTCTGTACCCAGTTCTTGGACCTCAGTCCCTCCCTGCCTCTCTTGGGGCATCTCCCTTGTGGTATTTTTTTCCTCCCCTGCATATGGTGGGATTGTGTCTCTCTTCTTCTTTTCTCTAGCTCATCCCCCAGGACACTTTTCTCCCTGCTACAAGATAGTGCTTGAATCTGGTGAAAAAATCAGACCTGAGTGCTGCAGGGGCTTGTGCACTACTTCAAAAGCAGAGTGGAAAAAAATAGCAGAGCAACACCAAGGGGAGTGGACAGAGGCAGACAGGGAGAGGAGCTGCTGCAGCAGTAACAACCATGTAGGTGCTCCTGTGGTTTGCATCGCAGGTAAAGTGAGAAAAGAAAGCGACCTGTGGCATTAAGCCTGCTCCCTTTTGCTGCCTCCCACCCATCTTTTTCTCCCTAAGCCTCTACATTTCTTTCTTACACCATGTGTGCCTTGTCCAGTGAATGCTGATGAGAGGTGTTAGTGCAGGCTGCAGACAGGCATTTATTCTCAGCAGACGATCTTAAGTCTTTTCAAATGAGTAGCTGTATATTGCTTGTTCCTCTAGAGGTGGCCCTGGACTTGGTGCTCTTTAGTACCCCAAGACAAGATAGCTGTTGCTGAATGTGGCTCTTCTTTTTGGCTAGCATCCCTATTCACTTCCAGGAAAATGATGAGTTTATGTCAGGTTCAGTAATCTTGATGTCTGCACAGTTGAGAGCAACAGCACTTTAATATGAGTGTGAGTGTGCATGTGTATATATGGAAACTACAGCTTTGACAAGCCTCTCATCTGCCTTGGGAAAGAAGCAGCAGGGCTTAAAAGCTATGAGTTGCAGTATGCTGACTAAGGTCACTAGTTTTCAATGACTCATATTCTGGTTTTGTGGCAGCCCAGCCATACAGCAGGTTGTCCTTTTTTATCTTCTCTTTCCTTTAAAAAACCACTACATCAGAAAAGTTAATACCTAAAGATAGCTTGGAAGGTCTGTGTCTTTGGCAGGACACATGCACTCAAGTACAGGAACCTCTGTTCACTGGCATCCCTCTTTAACTCTGCAGTACTAGCCTATTCTTGCACTGGCAAAGACACACTTTTAAAATTTACATTAGGTTAGAGTTATTGTGAAAGGTATTTGCTGGGGTGTCTTTCTGGTGGTCATCCTTATCTTCCCCTTTCTGACTGCTCACTACCAGCCTGGAGAGGACTGTTGGGCAAAGCCAGCTGAAGCAAGCTGTGCCTTTATCTAACTGAGGCACTGAGATATTTCTGGTTCCCATTAGTTTCTATAATGAGGGACTTTTCCACTTTTTCTTTTTCTTTTCTGTGCTAAAGATAGGATTTGCACTGCCCCAGCACTTATGGACCATAGAATCATAGAATGGTTTGGGTTGGAAGGGACTCTAAAGATCATCCAGCTCCAAACCCTCTTCCATGGGCAGGGACACCTTATGCTAGGTCATATTGCTCAAAATCCCTTCCAGCCTGGCCTTGAACACTTCCTTGAATACTTGGAAATTTTTTACTAATTCTAAGGAATTAATCAAAAAATGTCATTTGTTGGAAGAATCTGCCAAGATAAGTTTCTTTAGCTTTTTCTAATTTAAAAAAAAAACCCTTTCTCTGACTTTTTACCCCTTTGTTTTCCTCTCTTTTACCCCACAAAACCTCTATGGTCTACTACCTATTGAAAAAACTATTGATTTTGAAGCACAGATTTTTGGGAAAGGAAGCTGTTCCATTTCAAGATGTGAAGGAAGTTGTAAAGTCAGATTTGAAATACAAACACAAATCCCAGAGGATTTGTCTGTATGTGCTAATATCTGTAGCTTGCTTGTAAACTCCTCTGCTGTACGGGTGATGGCAGAGCACCACCAGCCTTCATTCATCACTGCTAGAGCAGCAGGCAGCACTCTGCTGTGCTGTGGAGCTACCTCTTAGAAGCAGATCATAGATAAATGAACCAATTTGTACAAAAATAATCATCACTGGGATGATTCTTTCAGATTCATAATAGTGTATTAAATAATAATCATTAATTTGTTGTCTAGAAAAGCACTCGGACTCAGCCAAGCATTTCCAGTTTCTGTAGATAGCAATTCAATTACTATTGTGCTGGAGTTAAATCTCGTGGTATTCCTGTGAGAAATTTTATTCTGTATTTATTCTCATTTTATGGACTGGGACACAGGGATGTACTTGGCTGAGGACACAAAATAAATCTATTTGAAGTTTTCTAGGAATTTTGCCATAGTTAATATCACTGGTTGAAAAACTTGAGTATAAAGGATGCTGTCAGTGTTGTCTATAGCTTAGACCTCCTCTGAACAGTTGCCCATAGAGCAGAAATGTCCATTATCTGCTTGCAATGTTGCAAGAAAGTTGCTCTGCCTGTTCCTGCCAGGGAGAGATCTTAGAGGAGAGGAAAATGCCTCCTGATGCCCACGGATCACCAAACACCATTAGAGGCAGAACCACCTAAATCAGACCCACTTCAAAAGCCTCCTGTTAACATTTTACAGGTTCACTTGTTTTGCATATTTTATCCTTTCTGTGTTTTCCTCTGCAGGCTCATGTAAGGAAGAGTTTTGCCTGGATGCAGAAATCTGTGGTTCTTGTGACATTTTTAGGCACATCAGCTGGTTCACACAGCCCTTCAGAACAGACCCGAGGCTGCAGCACGTCCTTCAGTGCCTGGGCACTTGCACCATCGTAGGGGCTTAGCAGTGGAAATTTTTATCTTTCCCAGCAGGAAAACAAAGCTTTTCTCTTGACTGAGCTCTCATGCAGTGCTGACAGCGCTGGCTGGGGCGCTGCCAAAGAACAAAGGGCAATATTGTCTTTAAAAAGCAGAAAGCGCATTAAAAGTTTCTAAGCCCTGTTTGTGAAAATCTCAGAGTCGCTTGATTAGGAGCTCAGAATTGGTCTGACTCCTGCCAGCCTCCCCGCTTCACCCTCGTCTCTGAGCGATGCTGCAGCTGCTCTGATGAAAAACAGTTATTTAAAAATCTGCTCGTAGCTATGGCAACCTTCATGCACTGCGTTCCACCAAAACTCTGAAACAGCAGCAGAAGTTTCTTAACAGGGTAGTTATGAAGATTTTTGTCTTTGTACAATTTAAAATGGAAATATTCCAGTTTTAAAGAGGGGGGTTTCAAAATCTCATTAATTTGGGAATAACAGTTTTGTTGAGGGAGCTGCTGCTTAGCTCTTTTTTTTTTTTTTTTTTTTTTTGGTGGTTCTGAGGTGTTTTTTTGGTTGTGGTGTGGGGTTTTTGGTGATTTTTTTTTTTTTTTTTTTTTTTTTTTTTAAGATTCCTCTGATTTCTTGAACTCTTTAGAGCCTAAGACCTGGGGCACTTTCCAGCTCCCTGTTCTTCCTGCCTGTGCCTGCCCTCCTGCTCTCTCTAGCAGATGGTTAGTTTTGCAGTGGTGTGGTGGAAGGACAGTGGTGTTGGGATCAGGTGGGTGGGGGTGGAGCATTGCCAGGAATGCCAGACTTTGCCTTCCATTGGACAACCCAGGTGATTTTTTTAGCCCTTTGCCCATGCAGTTGTCTGGTTGCCTGCTCCGAGAGAAGCAAATAGGTGTGCTTGCAGTTAGGTTATTTGGTGCTTCCGTGATATTTCAACATTTCTCAAAGACACAGACTTTCAGGGTGTACTCAGTTTCTCTAGGTACAGTCACAGTAGACTACTCACAGACAACCCAGTTGTGTTGGCAGCACCTTAGTAGAGTTACATTTGCAAAGCTGCTATTTTTCCTTTTCTTTTCCTCTCTCTTCTTTTTCTGTGTGCATTCACACCTTCAAAATCATCAGGATAAAATTAAGGAAGCCTTGCTGAGACATACACTCTGCTGCCCTAAACCCCCTTGAGCCATGATGATATATTCTGGTGCCTCCGAAGTGTGGATTAGGTCTAATTAATGCTGTTTCTTGATCAATGGTTTTGACACAAATGCATCGAAGGGATTTATGTAATTACAGATGTAACAGTAAGGGCTCTTTTGCTAGGAAGCTCTCAGGGCTGCGGCAGGGAACTTTGCTCCTAGTGATGGGGTTTTGGCCTCCAGCCACTTTAGGGATGTGTCTGCCCCATCACTCTTGCACTGTTTTTTGCCTGGGCAGGTTTGAAGCTACCGATTTGCACTGAAAGATGCCTTAGGTGTGGACAGACACATTCCTCAGCTAGCACGCATTTGTATAACTGAGCATGGGTACCTTTTGTCCATACCAACAGGATTATTCCTGACCCATATGGTGAAATGTTCACTTTTTGAAATGCTTCACAATAGGTTATAATGAGCCAGCTGAGGATGTGTTATCAGGGTAGTCAAAGAGGATTGTATTTCTTTATTCTAATCTGTAGAAAAAAGAGTTGAATTGATCTCATTTCTCACAATACATCTAAGAGAAAACATGCAAGGGATATGAAACATTTAACACCTTCCAGCCCTCCCACTCTGCATTTTGGATAACTCATGTTGTGTTCACCCTCCTTTCGGCACAATGGACATCCAGTGTTTAACCCATACACCACATCTGTTGCTGTGATCAGGTGAGAGAGGACTAGGACATAGAAGAATATATGCCTATTAGATAGGCAGGGCTCCAGAAGGGGAATTGCACTACTGCAAACAAAAGAGATTGAATGATGAAACTTGATTATGCTAAACCAACTACACTTCATTCAGGGCTGTGAATCTCTAATGGAGACTGCAAAACTTGCCAAAGGGGCTGGAGTTGTACCTGTATTGGCATGGCAAGTTTCTGGCTTGATAGGAGATCGGAAGGATCAAAGAAAATAAGGCTGAATAGAATCTGGAGGAATCCTCTAGTCTAGACCATGCAATGTGCTGGGAGGCATTCATAGACATCAAGGAGATGTAGGCCTTGGGTTCAGGACTGGATCCAGGCTTCAGCAGTTTCATGCTTTGAAATTTCCCTATCACAGTACAACCACATATCAAAGGGTTTGCAGAGCCCTGCATGCCTTTGGCATGGAGGTGAACATGCAGGAAGGAGAGCTGAGGTGTGCCCATTCTTCACTGAGTATCAGCGAAGCATGAAATGGGCTGGAGGTACAGGGCTGTAAAGACATCATCCGGTCATGTACATCCTCTTTTCTGCTAGGTCTGATGCAGAAAATAACCTGGTGAGCCCCAAGGACTAAAGCTCTTCTGTGAAGTGCCATGTGCAGCACGCAGGCACAGAGAGCTCCACTGCATTCCCATCCGTCTGCTGGGGACACGTCAGGATCCATGCCAAACCATGGATTAAAATAGCATTAACACCATCTACTTCAGGACATTGTACTCAGGCAGTCCTACCATGAGCTAAATCTTTCTGACTTACAACGAAAATATTATTCTCAGCTTGCATAGGGGCAGTCGGAAAGTTGTGTTAGAAGCTCTAGCACACCATGGTGTGTTTTTCTGGTTGGTTTGTGGGGTTTTAAGTCAAATTGGTTTCTTTCAGTGGTTGGAGAAAGAACACAATTAGAGGGCAAAAGACAGGGATTGATGCTGGGATGATTTGCTTCAGTATAAGTTAACCTGCAGCTGGCAATCACTTTTGCTTAAATTTCATTTTAATGGGAATTTTCTTAGTCACTGTTTGAGATGAGATGTGGATAGATCTTTTTTTCAGCAGTTCAGTGCTTTTAGCTGCAAAACTGTAATGGAATGAAAAATGCAGTTTGGAAAGGAACCAACACTTGTTTGTTTTGTTCTGCACTTTCCCCACTATTGAAAACATGAAAACAAACTCTAACAGCAGCTCACAACTGGAAGGAATTAACCAAGTAAATACTGGAGCTGCTTTCAAAAACTGCTTGAAGGAGCCACTGAATCCCTACAGCTCCTCAGCACTCACTGGTTGGGCTGCTGCTGCCAGAGCAGCTTGTGGCTGCTGGCATTGCTCTGACCTGTGGCACCAATGGCTCAGTGGAGCTGTCAGGACAAGCTCTTGCGGGGCACTTTACATTGAAACAAAGGCGCAAATATTTATAGGAGCCTTCAAAAGATCTGTCTGTCACCGGTCTGGCTTCCTCTATTCAGATACAATGTGCTGTTTCCAACATAACTAGTCCTTCTCTAGTTCAATGAGTTGAGGTTTTTAAGACCCACTGCTCTCCCTCATTTCACAGGAGCTCTCCAGCAAATTTGGTGTCAGTAGCTTTGAAATTAGTCTATGTAAATTTGCTTAGTATTTAAACTTTCATCACTCCATCCTGGCTAGACACGTGGCAAGCTCTGGCCTCCTGTTTCTACCATTTGGTTTTACTTTCCTTCAGGGATTTTTCTCTTTCCCCTTAATCCTGCAGCTCGCATCCTCAGAAAAACAAATTAAATACATTTTAAAAAGTGCTCTGAACTTCTGCTTAAATGAAACCATCTCCTATAAACCCCTTCTGAGGTCCAAGACATCTTGTGGTAAAGCCTCCGATGCAAACGCCTCAAAACTGGCTGAGAAACTGAAAAAGTGCATATTTGCTTGAGCAGAACAAATATTTATAGGAGCCTTCCAAGCTCTGTCTCCTGCCATCTGGCTCTGCCGCAGCGGAGGCGCTGGAGCCTTCCCCTCGCCTACACGTGCAGGGGGGGAGCGGGGCACAGCCGCGGCTGCACTGCCAGGCATCAACCGTGTTCAGTGCCTCGGGGCTTTTCCTCCCTCTTCTCTGCAAGAGAAGTTGCTAGGCTCGATTTTCCCATTAGAGGGCAGGAATGTAACGGCGAAGAGCGGCGGAGCGGGGGGGAGCCCGGTTTTAGTTTCATAAGGGAAAGGAATGCAAGGAGAAAAGATGCAGTCGGGGTGTGGGCATCTAGTGATATAGGGTGCTAAGTGTCTGTGAAGCGGTTTAGGGGGACGGAAATAGCGAATGAACCTCTGCCAGTTAATTCTGGAGGTACAAATAGTGGAAGAGGAGGTGCGGTATTCTTCAGGGCTGCTTATGGGCACTGGCGTTGCTCACCATCTTCGTCGGTGACAGGGATTGAGCACCCTCAGCGAGTTTGTTGATGGCACCGAGATGTGTGGTGCTGCTAACACTCTGGAGGGAACGGATGGATCCAGAGGGACCTTGACATACTTGAGAGGTGGGCCAATGCCAGCCTCATGAAGTTCAACAAGGCCAAGTGCAAGGTGCTGCACCTTGGTCAGGGCAATCCCAGGCACAAATATAGGCTGGGAGGAGAATGGATTAAGAGCAGTCCTGGGGAGAAGGACTTGGGAGTGTTGCTCGATGAGCAGCTCGCTATGAGTTGGCAGTGTGTGCCTGCAGCCCAGAACCCTGTGTGCTGGGCTGTCAAGGGGGAGGGGATTCTCCCCCTCTGCTGTGTTCTGGCAAGACCCCCCTGCAGCTGTGATCCAGCTCTGGGTCAACAGCACAAGAGGGAAGTGGAGCCGTTGGAGCGAGGGCAGAGGAGGCCACGGAGATGCTGCGAGGGCTGGAGCAGCTCTGCTCTGGAGCCAGGCTGAGAGAGCTGGGCTGGGGCAGCCTGGACAAGAGAAGGCTCCTGAAGGGGAGACCTGAGAGCAGCTCCAGTGCCTGAAGGGGCTGCAGGAAACCTGGAGAGGGGCTTGGGACAAGGGCCTGTAGGGACAGGCCAAGGGGAATGGCCTTAAATTGAAAGAGGGTAAATTTAGATTAGATATAAGGAAGAAATTCTTTGCTATGAGGAGGTGGTGAGACACTGGCGCAGGTTACCCAGAGAAGCTGTGGCTGCTCCATCCCTGGCAGTGTTCAAGGCCAGGTTAGGCAGGGCTATGAGCAACCTGGTCAGGTGGGAGGTGTCCCTATCCATGGCGGGGAGCTTGGAACTAGATCTTTAAGGTCCCTTCCAACACCAGCCTTTCTAGGATTCTGTGGTTTTGCTTTAAGAATATTAATTTTAGCAAACAATTACAGGTGGTATTGGAACAAGGGGTAAAGTTAGTAATGGGGTGTTCTCAAAACCTATACTTCCACTGACTGGCACTGGGAATTTGTCTCATCCCTTTCCTGGACTCTGAATGAGAAGAAATTCAGCCTTCCCAGGGTTGCTGAATCAAAACAGCTCTGCGGTTGCCTTTGCTTCAGGGATTGCCTGTTCGCACAGAAGATTTTTCATCTGAACCCCAGGAATATTTGCTTATTCTCCTTCCTCCTTCCCCAAAGAAGTCTGGTTTGCAGCAGAATGCAGGTCCCTTTCGCTGAGCTGCCTGCAGAGCTACTTGGGAAACCAAACACAGCGCTCCAGATTTATTAAAATGCATTGCTTGCTTTTTGTCAGCAGTGCTGATGTTGGTAAGAACAACAGGGCAAACACCTTAATAGGCAAGCCACGAGCCTGTGTAGTGTTTATCTCTCACACACACAAAGTTTAGATGTGGCTCAGCTATTTCATACAGGCAGTGGTGGTATTAGTTTTGAATGCAGTTGGAATTAAGTACAACTGGGCCTTTATAGAAACCCAGAGAGCTGCTGAGCAAAGTACTGAGCTTCAGAGCCAATTGTCCCCAGGACTGTAGTCTGGACCCAGACCTGGTGCAGAGCATCCTTGTGGGTGCAGATCTTTGGGTCAGTACTGTGGCAAAAGAAAGCTTTCAGCAGGCTCAAACTGGGCACAGAGGCTGAAAGACCCTGTCACAATGGAGGTATGGGGTGCTGTGAGGACTGGTACTGCGTGTCTGCCACTCTCCATCCACACTGATGAAATAAAAGTGAAAGAGGCAGCTCTTCAGGTGCTTTGTTGGGTGAGTGTATTACAGAGATAGAAAAAATCCACCCGGCACTGCCCTGCTGCGTGCAGAGCCACCTTTCCATAGTGCAGAGAAGCGCCAAAATGCTCCTTCTCCACACATGAGAGAGAGAATAGTCTCCTCTGCTGCCAGAGCTACAGAACAGCTCCAATTAGATAATCGTTTTACTGGTAGGGGTATTTTTTATCTGAAAAAGCTTTGGCTGTTGTCCAGGTCTTCTAGGTCTTTTTTTATGTGAATAAATATTACAAATATACAACAGAGAGATAAAGAGCCTCACTGAATAGCTGCACAAAGAGACAAAAGGGTAGCATTGAATTCCTGAAATAGGAATGCATCAGTGGATGTAGAGGGATCTCACCTGTGAGAATTGAAGTCCCTTTTCTCTGATTGCCTAGTTGTGGCCAGCTGGGTTTTGCATCCCCTCTCAAAAGGTAGAGCCATTTGTTTAAAATGTTAACCTTTGCTTAGGAGTTGCTTCAGTAATGACTCATGGAGGAGGCTGCAGTGAATTGAATCACTACTCAAATTGTCTACTGTGTGAAGAATATAGTTGCAGAAAAAAGGTTAGCAAAAAATCTCTAAGGTCTCAGGTGATCTCAGCCCAAACTGCTGTAATCGTTTTAACTTGCTAACTGCTGCAGTCTGGGCTCAGCCTCACTGCTGATGGCATTTTCCACTGCAAGATTGTTCTCCTACTTTTCTTTGGATTATGTTGGTATTGCCCAATGTCTAAATATAGAGTAACTCAATGTTTCCATTCACTGCTTTTGTACGTAAAACGTGTTAATCTGTTCTAAGCAGCAGAGCATCGTCTATAAGCTGATATTTTGGCACTTCACTTGGTCTGTAGTTATTTCAACTTCCCTGAGATGTTTGAAGGGGAAACGTGTTCTGGCACAGAAAACAGAGCTGCAGCGGTACCACTGCTCAAAAGCACTTAGCTATCTTCAGCTGGTGGGACTTTTCTGTCAAAGAAGTCCAGGCCTACAGGGACATGCTGAAATTGTGGTGGTAGCATTGCAGACGTGATTTCCTGCTTCGAAAGGAGGCATTTTGTTTCTAGCAGGTCAAGGACTGGATAAGAAAGGTAAGGACTTTCTGAGGAGGTTTAAGTTTTGCTCTCTAAGGATAACAACTACATGGAGAATCTGGTCCTAAGGACAGCAAGGGCAAGTGGATAAGTTCTAACCAGGGATGTCTGTGAGCAGTCTCAACAGGAGGTGTCCGAGATATAAGTGTTTCCAATAAGCTGTATAGGCAGTTCTGCTCCTTTCTGTGCTGATGAGTAAGCCAGTCCTCAGCTCTCTGGACAGCAGAGTTCACACAGCCTCCAGCACCTCCGATCGTACTCAAGGAGAGGTGCTGCCTTGGGAGCTGTGAGGGAGGCAAGGAATTAGCAGCCAACTCTCCTGCTGTAGGCAGAGGTGCCTGGTACAGACTGGGTCCTGCAACCCTCTCAGCCCGTGCCCATCGCAGGCTGTGGGAAAGGCCTGTGCAAATGGCAGGGCTGTCACGCTGTCATATTTCATCAACTTTCCTTATTCATAATTGACTTGGTGTTGAACATCCCATCTTGATTCAAGCCAGGGAGAGCCTTGCAGCTCCAAAGTAACTAAGTGGAGAGACTAAGCACTTCATGGGTATCTGAGTAACCTGCTGGATTGCATGGGGCACACAAAACCTCGATTTCCCACAGTGAGTTATGAAATAATTACATCATAACTGACAAAGCTGCTGCTTTTAAGGAGGATAAATTTCCCAAGGGCAATAGTAAGTTGACAAACTTTCAGCTCTGGTGTGTCATTTACTGCTCTTCCTTGTGTTGACTTTTTTTAGTGGTTTCTGTGGAGCAAGTGGTTACTCAGCCAAATTAATGTGGCAGAACAAGACCCTCAGATGGGGTCTGGGATTTCATCATGGAGCTTTTCACATATCTCAACAAACATTAATGTTAGGAGAGATCACTTATCAATGACCAGTTTGCTTCCCAGCCCACACCACAGAAATTCCACCCAGAGTTCTTGCAGTGCTCCCAGGAGTTATTGGCAGAAACAGCTCCCTGGAGCTAAAGAGGCAATTTAATGTGACTACAGTTTAAGAAATGCTTCTCTCTAATACAAGCAACCTGTGATAAATTATTACTCCTCCTAGGGTTAGAATATAAGCCCAACAACTTATACCTGGCAGCCTTTAATAGCTGTGCATATGCAGCCTCTTCGCCCTGCGACCCAGGAGAACGGCTTCTTAATATTCCTCTTAAAGACTTAGTGTTTGTGCTGGGTTTCCTGTAAATTCATAGTGTTTCATTTGCAGCCAAGCTGCAACAAAACCCACAGAATGATTAGGAAGCCTTGCACGTACATACAGAAAATGCAGTCACAAGATTGCTAAATAGAAATTGCTCTATCTTTAAATGATCATGAGCTGTCAGCTGTTCCTTTGTTCGGATTATTATAGACACACATAAAACACTTGATTGAATGCTCAAGTTTTCACCAGCTAGAATCCAGACGGATGTCTGATAAAATAACAAACACACCCCACTCCACCCCTCCTCAAAATCCCCTTCCTGCTTCGGCTGAATTTCTCCCTGTATTGAAGCCAGTATTTCATGGACTAAATTGGACAAAGCAAGCAAACAATCTCCTTCCTATTGATTTCCAAATCAAATCATTGTTAATCACATCAATATTCCCTGCTGATTCAACAGTCTCAGTGGCTAGCTTTCTGGCTCAAACATGCTCCTCTGCATGGATGCTGTGGAGCCCTCTGTGTGTGCTGCCCACATTTGCTATTAATTATTGCTGGAAGCACTCAGGTCTGATTCTCTCACCTCTTCTTTCTCCTCCAGTTTCCCATCATGCAGCAGGGAAGAAACAGAAATACCATTCTTCACTTGACATTGGATTTCTAACCTAACCTGTTCCAGTGATGTGAGCCTAGTGCCAAAGTACAGATCCAGGGTGCCACTGGCTTACCTGTAAGCAATCGCAAGTCTCAGCTGCTGAGAAACGTGGCAGACATCTCAGTGTGTTGAGCTGCTAATTTCTGGGGCAAAAATCTGTTCTTTTATGGGACAACTCATATGGGTGGTGTGACAGCACAGGGGGTTCAGAGCCTGCCTCCTGAGGCTCTGCTGGTTGCAGAGCAGAAGCCTGCTCCTGCAGACATTTGTCCAAAGGATTAATTTGGAATCCATGTGCATCTCTTTATATTGAGTGAGACCCTTATGCTTCAACCTAAGCAAGTGCTGTGGTTTGGGAGGATGGCAATCAGGGCAGAAACAGCAGAGCTGCAGTCTGACTGTGGCAGGAGCGGCACTGGCGCTGGCAGCCTCATGTGGGAAGGGATGTGGCAGGACTTGTGATCAGCTCCTGCCCCCTCAGCAGCTCTGCCTGAGGTCAGGTCTCACCGCAGGCAGTGAACAGCTCTTTCCCTCCTTTGTAAAAGAGAACAGAACAGAAGAAAAGATGGCAGCCTCAAACATGCCTGTTTCCAGCAACAACAAGAAACCCCAGCAGTGCGCGCACACACAGGCAAACCAGCACACTCAAACACACAGAGAGCACATCACAGTCCAGCACAGGGGAGCCTGCCTGAGACCGGATTAGTGGTCAGTCTGAAAAGGAGATGATGAGGCTTGGAGACCAAAATACTTTCTACCAGTTAGACACAGCTCACAGGAACATTGTCTGTGCACAAGCAGGCAGAAATGGTTGGAAAATCCTATCCTGCCATTTGACATGTAGTAAATGTACCCTGTCAGATAAGCAAGAATCCAGGACTATATCCGTAACATCTATTAGCAATGGTAAATTAATTAAAAGTATGAACTAATTAACCTGCCTGCTCTCTGCCCCTTCTTTTGCCAGGGCAGTGGGTCTCATCCTGCCGTAAGCCCGGCAGCAGCCTGTGCTGGGTCCTGGGCAGCCCTGGTTTTGCTAATGGCCCACACGCTGCTCCCTGTGTATCTGGGGACCAAGGTGCCCTCTGCTTAATGAGGCCACTGACAGCCTAATGATGCTTTCTGTGAAAGTGTTCTCCCTTACGCCTTTCCTAAAACTGTCTGCAGGCTGGCTATAATATGCTCTTAGGCTGGTGTGTGAGCTACAGAGTAGGGTCACCAGCAGAGGCTCAGATTGAAAAAGGGTTTTGGAGGGTCTCTGCCTTAGAAGTGGAAGCCTGCTGAGGTGAAGAGGGCTCTAGAAAGACACCTAAACTTCTCATAAGATGGTTAAGATGAATTTAGGAAGTATTGGAGAAGCACATAGACCTTTGAACTATCCTTTAGCAGAATAGGCTTTGTATAGACTCAAGGAAACTTTAGCTAAGGGCAAATTTGGGCTAGCTTCATATCTGCCGTGGTTAACCTTCTACAGACCACTGAGTTCTCTGCAAACGGCAGAGACTCTGCACAAGCTGGTGAGTGCAGCAGGAGGCTCTGCAGTAGCTGCATTGTCAGCCCATGGCAGTGCTACAGGTGCTGCACACTGTGAGAGCTGATCTTTATTCTCTTGCTGTCACGTTTTCCTGTCTGCTCACTTGCCAATCAAATTGCCATGTTCTCTGATGATAACGTTTTACTCCTCCTGAAGTTACTGTTTGCAAAGTGGCATCTGTACAATGCTATTTTCCCCTCTGAATAATCATTTTCATAATCTGAACCTGAAAAGAAAATCCAAACAACTGCCACAGAAGAAAGGAAAATTCTCACAGAGTACATTTCCATAGATTCTGTTAAATTTCCCTGTAAATGCGTATTACTTCTGGAGCTCCCCATGAAGACAGCAATGAGGAGAATTATTGTGCTCAGTTTTTACCTACTGACCCTACCAAATACTTTCCTCAGCATTCTATCAGAGGTGCTGTAGAGCTGATGCATTTGTTATTTTCTGTTTAATAGAGCTGATATTCAAATCGAGTGATATCCCTTGTCACGAATATAATTTCATCCTCCTACTGCACTTTCCAAGAGCAATGCAATGGCCTCACTGGTAGATACTGTGCTTGGTTTATTACTTTAAAATATGCTGGCACTTTGTTCGTAATAGGTTTGATGGCTTAAGCAATATAGGTACTGAATTTTTAATGGTAAAAATATGGTATTTATTTTATTTGTATTTGAAGAAGGAGCAGGAAACACAAGTACCTTGTGAGAAAGCTCGGTTTTGTGAGACTAAGTCCAGCTTTGCAGCCATGCTGGATCATGGCAGCACCCTTTTTTGAGGTGACCCTGAAAACATTGCAATTACTACAGGTGATTTGTCATTTAAGGATGTTATAAAAAAATACTTCAGAGGCTCTTGCAGTGCACAGATGAGTTTTACCTTTATCCTTGCAGTCCAGCAGAGAGGGTCTGACCAGCCATAAGATCTAAGCTGCATGCAGTGGGAGAAAGTCTTGCCTATGCTCACAGCATCTTTAAATCAGTGGCAGAGATTTTTCTTGTTGAGACGCTAAATTTGATGGAGGAGCATAGGCATGGATTGGGCTTCAAGACCTTGTGACCACTGGCCCCACCTGCCCTATTTCCTTCTGGTCTATCAAGTTCTATACTCAAGTCTAATGTGTCCAATTAAATGCGAGACTGAAACCCTACCACATGTCCCAGAACTATCCTGCAGGGAGCAAAGCATGAAGCTGCAGCAGGGTAGGAGGGAGGGGACCAGCCATGGGTCCTTGCAGCATGGAAGAGCTCACAAGGTCTCATGTTGCCAAAGTTCTGTGCTGGTTGACTCCTATCTGAGGAGTCTGTAGGTACACCAGTGATAAATGGCATTGCAGGATACTTTATGTGTAAAGCATCACTGCTTTCAGGGGCACCAGGCTTCCTGGGGAGAAGCATGGTGGCGTTTCTGGATGAGGTAGTCTGCCCCTCTGCTCATGGTGGGCTTCACCTTGCCCTTCATAGCTGCTGCTTCTTCTCCTGACCTGGCCCCACACCATCCCCTTTCCTCAGGGCAGATATACACATTCCTGTTGATGTGCCCACAGATGGCTTCACTGGTCTTCTCCTTGCTTGGACAAAAGTTAAGAGGCTGCACAAAACTTCCCAGGAATCTGGGGGTTCCCCTTGGCAGGACTCCCCAGTGGTGTGAGGGAAGAGAGGAGATGTTTCAAGAGGGAACATTTGAGAGTATTTCTGCAAAAACCAGAAAATATTTTTAAAGCCTTGTACACAAAATTTGGCTTCCTTTGAAACTGGAAATGGTCTCACAGCAACATATGCTAATTCATGAGATGAATTTCATTCATTGAAATGTGAACTACGGTAATTTCTTTCTACTTTTGAATGCAAATTGCAATTCAGCCTTAACTATGGCAGTATTCCCATTACACGGGGCTGAAGAATGTCTATAATATTTACTTTATGCTTGCTTTTAACATAGCAAAATCTTTTCTCAATAAGCCTCATCTCCCCCCAGAGCAGCCTTTTGTGCTGTTGTTCACGTGTCAGTTTTGCACCGAAGGGTCAGCTCAGGGTAACAGCATCATCAGGTCCGTAGGTGTACTGGGCACCTGGGGGGACCATATTGTGACTTACTTCTTGTTTTGCTCCTGGTGGGAACTGGGTCTGTCCAACCTGCTGTGGTTTCTAATGCTCACAGAGCAGGAGTCTGCTGAGGCGTAACCAATATCTGGCTTATTTTCGCTTTAATTTAAATGAGAAATTAGTTGCTTAATAAATAGAGGAATTTGCTTCCATTTTGATTTGCAATTTGAATTAATGATTCTTCCAGCAGAAATGAACTACTCCAATAATAACAGCTTTATAACCTCAAGGCTTCCCTCTGGACTGCTTATGAAAATGCAGCATAACCTCCATCAGTATTGAATTCGTACTGAGCGTCATAACCAGTGAAAGAAGAGGAATAGCAAGAGGGAGTGGGAGAGGGGGAGAGAATGAGTTTTGCTCCCCCCAATACATTACAGTGTTTCTTAAAAACTGTTTTGATAACTTTTTTCTGCTCGGAGTAGACTGGCCTGTTATTTATATGTGTTATTCTCTCTGTATGAGGCTAATGGCTGCCTGAAATCATTCACTGGAAGCACTTGTTTGGACCTGTCTCCAGGTACTTTAAAAGGTGATAAAGTACAAGACTTTTGTTATTGTTCAGCTCACATCTGGAGTCAAGTCCAGCCTGTGTCTGGCACATCAAGTCAATAGCCTCACTCTATATTCTGCTTGCATCTTTACCTTTCCTGAGCTTATTCTGTCTGACTTGATGCTGCTGGGTGTTGTAGAAACAGGAGGAACTGCATGCAGAAGAGAGTGCTCTGGTTTGCGGTGGGAAGCTGGTGTGAGGAATTAAAGCTCCTGTTGTGACAGAGATGACAACAGAAGCAGAAGGCTTCCTCGTGCGGAAGGAAAACCCGTCAACTGAGACATTCAGAGATGATACACGGGTATTGAACAATGACTTTCACACTCATTTCCGAGGTGCTGTTATGGCAGCATAGGTCAGGCTTTTGAGGCTTCCTTGCCAAAGGCTGCCTGACAAGGTTTCTTCCCTCCACTGCAGCTGACTGGCAGGATTTGTTTCCACCTGCGCTTTAGCATAACAGGCACATAAAGTACAGCAAAGAGAAAACAAATCCTCTTCAATGCCCTCCCCTTCCATTCCAAAATCCTGGGGATCTTGTGTGCCCATTGCACATAACAAGGAAAATCAACTCAAGGTTCCCTGTGGCAGGGGCTATCAGAACCATACTGTCTGTCAGGCTCTGGGAGCTGCCTGCATTACGGCATAATTTCCCCACCATTTAACATCATCACTGCAACCTCCCACTGCCGTCACCCATCTCCAAACGGCTGTTATTGCCCAGTCTTCAGATGCCTGGGATAAGCAAATACCTCAAGCTGAGAAGTTTGGTATTGGTACATTACAGGAAAATCTCTCAACCTTAAAATTGCTTATGGTAAAAAGCTCCAGTGTACAGATATCACTGTCTAACACACCAAACCACCTCAGGAGTTTAGGAATAAACGTGGCATACACTGATGTGAATGTTTATGGGGTGAGGGAAGACTGGCACAAAATACAAAGAAGCTGTGTTTGAAGGAAAGGCATCTTAACATAAAGGCATTCTAATCTTTACCCTTCAGTATTTAAGTCAGTGCAGCCATTATTAAAGCAATTAAAATGCAATTAGTTTTTCATCTTTATTTCAGTTCTTGGATAATTAAAGCTGCTTTACATCAAGGGTGATCCATAAAAGAAGGCATTTTGCATGTGAAAAGCTGCAAAGGGTGGAAGACTTTGGGGTATCAGCAGTGAGCAGCAAGCAACAGAGATGTGTTAATGCTGCAGTAAGCCACCTCCTTTTGCATCTCTATGGGATCATGGAAAGAGGCCACTTGCTGGATTTCTGTACTTTGTCTTGATTAAATGGCTGTTTCAATTTGATATTCACTCCTTTCATACTTGTAATCACTTTAAGATTTTCATTTTATAGTATTCACTTATTTAACTGCTTGTTTCCTGCCAAGTCTAAAAAAAGAAAGGCTTTTCCCTCCCTTCTCCTTGCTGCAATAAAGGCAAGAGTTTACACAAAATTACTTCTATATTTAAAGTCTCCTGATGTAAATCTCCGATCGCTTTAAATAGTCAGAGCTGGTAGATATTGCAAATAAGTGCTGGTGTGAAAGAGCCTGAAGCTGTTGGGGGAGGCTGACAACTGCCGCAAGCACATGGGCAGGCTGATGGGCGTCCCTGGGGCATGGGGAGGCGTGCGGCACCACTGGGACCTGAGTGGGTGCCACCTGTCCCTTAATCTTCTGGAGGATTTTGGGGATTGCTGTGAGTCCTTTTCAGGTGTGTGCAGCCTACCTGTGAAGCAGCTGTGCCCCCCAAAGCTCCTGCGGTGCTGTGGGGTTGGGAATGAGAGAGCAGAGGCTGCTGGAGGCTCTGTCATGGGCACTTCTCCAGGGATGCAGGAAGAAGAAAGCTCTTCCCATGGGGCTGCAGTGATTGATTGCCTGGCTGCCAACAGCAGAAAAACAACCCTGTTTTGGTTCCTCATCACCCAAATTGAATATCATCTGCCTTGTATCTTCGCCAAGGTAATGGAAGAAGAAATACAGTCTCAATGTGCTAGAAAGGACGAAACCCTCTTAGGTTTTAATTTTATTATTAGAGACTAAGGAAACCAACATATTCTCAGGCATTTGCTGGACAAGTTAGCTTTATCACACTCATTTGTCAACATGTTTTTATTGATGTTGAGGGGTGTAGTCTAAAGAGAGTGTGCGGTAGGAAAGTTAGAATTCATCTGAGGGGAGCTGCCTTAGAGAGAGAATCAAAAGTAGTGATCAAATTCCTGTGGCACTGCCTGTTTGCCAATGGGATCTGCCACCACTGTCCCCTTAGCAAAGCCAGTGAAATACTGTTGGGATTTTCAGAGGTGGTAGCGTTGAACCGTCTGAGAAATCGGTATGGAAGGATTAGATGGCAGCTTCCTGTGCCCAGCCCTGATCCCAAGCATCTCAGCCAAGGTAAACTCCAGAGTCATCGCTAGAAATGATGCCTGCAGACACAAATGTCATTATTCAGCTCAGCTTGGACATAGTTTCAGATAACAGCCTAATAGCAGGGTAAAACCCATCCAGCTAATCTCACCTATGCAAGAACTGCACTGTGCTGTGAGCTGGGTTTAATTACTCCATTTTAGGTACAAATAGCTTTTGATCTACCGAGGGACTCTGTAACTGGTGAATCCAGCCCTACAGAAAGGTATTATGAACCACTTCTGCTTTTGTGCTCTCCAAAGCTGACTGGTTTTAGCACATACCCTCAGAGGGCACAGGGAAGAACAGGAAGACTGGCTGAATAGCAGGCTTGCAGAAAATCAAATTGGTCCTAAAACTTGGCTGGCTGCAAACTTTATCAAAGGAAAAGGCAGCTGTGGTGTGGCTCTACCATAGCAAATCCACAGGCAGAGGGGACTAAACTCTGCTTTTGCCTGCACTCAGTTTCAGTGCTGCAGTGTGAGGTTTGTTGGACCAATCCCTGGTGTACGTGGATTCAACAGTCTAACAGGGTGGTGGAGAAATTACTACCCAAAGAAAAAACTGTTTTATTAATATATGTACTAGGTCAAAAGTGAAAGACAATCATGTAAGAAAAAGTAAAGTTGTGAGCCTGTGGGACTTTTGAATGTCAAGCTGGATCTGCTTGTGACCTGGGTCTGGTTGGGATTTGTATCTGATTGCTGATAGACCGCCAGGATCTGGTCAGTCCATGGCACAAAGCTGGCACAAGGACCAGGACTGTATAACTGCAGGGGTCTGTTGTCTAGATTTTCCTCACTATCAAAAGTCTTTTTCTTTCTTTCTGAATACCTATACTCAGAAGATGTTACAAAGAGCAGTGAGTGGCAGGACTGTACGTTGTGAGCCTCCTGCTTCTTGCTTTTCTTAAGTTATAGTGAAAAGAATGATGAAATGAGGGACAGATACTATGAGGGGAGATCTAAAATCTATAGTAAGAGTAGTTCAGCTAAAAATGCTGGAATCCAAAGGCTCCTTACAGTGTGTGGAGTTTTTATGTTCAAAGAGCAGTAGTGTTTTTGATGATGTCTGAGGTCTGAAAAACCTTCCCTATCTTTTGTATGGATTTTCTTTAGACTTCTAAAATCTCAGTGATGATGAATCAATCCTATCTGAGCACCTCTGTAAAAATCTCACGTCCTTTCCACTGTGTTTCACATATCATTCTCCTTTTCAATCAATAGAACAAAAGCCAACTTCAATCTTCATTCATAATTGGTACAAAAAACAAGCCTGAAGTTTGAAAAGAAAGTTTTAACCATATCTCTTTCAGCCAACATCTTCTCCCCAATATATCTGTTTTTTGACCAGGTTTGGTAGTAAGAGGGTCCTGGTGGCCATGAGTTCTCATGGGGTTTCTGACACTGCTGGAAAGAGCATCAGCCTTTCCTTTCATCATGACATAACAAAAAAACTCACAAGGATGTGAGTGACTGGAGACCTTCTGAGGTTTATAGAGTTGGAAGAGTTGTATGACCAGGCAAAATCTGGAGCAATCATCCGAGCTGGCTCTCCAAAAGCAATGTCACCTCTTGGTCAGAGATGATTTAGTCTCTTCAGCTCTGTTTCATACCACTTTGCTCTCCTCAACCTCTTTCTAGTTGTACAAAGTGGCTCGAGGCTTTGTTACATCAGACTCCGGGAGTAACTAACCTGAGCTTTATACCATATATAGATCACCAGCTTAGGCAATTTCATGGTCATCACTAGTGGTAAGAGCAATATTTAAATCCCTGTGGTATTTCAGGGGTGTTTGGACTTGAGGGATGGAGTCCTAGGATTTTCCTGTCTCTTTCTGGCACTGCAAGCATCATGAAGCATGGCCACCCTATAGCAGCTCCAGCTCAGTGTGATCTCAGGGTCATTCATAACCATTAATAAATTGTCCAAACTTTCTGCACAGTGGAGGTTTGACTTTGCTGTGATTTTTGAGTCAGGGAGGAAGCTTAAAGAGCAGCTAGAGGAAAATATGCAGGTGTTCATTTGATTGAGTTACGCAGTGATGGGAGCCCAGTCCCGTACCCCAGGAGCCAGCATGCCCGCAGCCCTCTGTGCTCAGAAGCCAGGGGAACAGAAAAGGAGACTGTGTGGGTGATGACAGTATCTCACTGCTGCAGGAACACTGGGAGCTTTAGGGGAAAATTAGAGCAAAGCTTGGCTTTTCCTGCATGTTGAAATTATGGCTACCTGACTCCTTTACTTGCTTCTCCTAGACCTGCTGGCCGAGGTGCAGAATAGCCACACAAACTACAGTCATCACAGACAACTCCTTGCCTGGCTTTACAGTGAAGTAAGGCTTTACCCTGCTTGGTTTTACAGTGAAACCATAATTCTGTCCTCTATACCACAGTCACTTCAGGGCACGATGCTCCTTGAGGTGACAGAGCCAGGCATGACATTTTTTTCCAGGCTGCCATGCCCTGTCCTGGCTGTGCTGCACCGAGAATAAGCAATCACAGGAGGGTGGAAAAATACCTGCCAAGTCATTTGGTTTCTACAGAAGTGGTCCCCTCCCAGTTGACTCCATTGCAGAAGTTTTCTCTAAACACGTATTCATGCAGCTTGCAGCCAATTCTACTTGCTTTCCATCCTGCAATTTCTCCTGTCCTTGAATTTGATCGAACCAAGCTGTAATCGGCATGGTATTCAGGGCTTGGAAGATAGTGTTTCATGAGCCGTGCTCTGACAAATTAGAAGAGTTTACCCTTCTAATTACCTCACCCTTCACCCCCAGCCCCAAACATACAGCAAGGCCTGGGCTTGACCTCAGGAGCTGCTGAGATTTTATTATCACAGATTGATTTCTGTGCAACACCTCAGGGTATTTGCTGGCATAAACATTGCTACAATGGCACAGGCTGTTTGCTTACATCAGTAGGAGGAAAAGAGCCCTTATTACTGAAATTCTGCCTTCTTCCCTCAAGCTTCTCCCTGGGAGCCAGCACGTAGGCAATATTGATACCTGCTTTTTTAATTTAGGACCAATTGTTATATATAGATGAATGTGACAATGCATAAATAATACACTGCTTTGCTGCATGGCTTGTTTATTCCAGACCTCATTGGCATGCACAGCACACAGGCAAACCGAAAGCTTCTCTGGATGAGTATTGTCAGATAACTTGCCAGGTTGTTCCCTAGAGAAAATCATCAGGCACACAGAGCTGGAATTTGTAAGGTCCTTTTATTTCATCTTTTCTATGCACTCTGTGCTGGTACAGCAAAGTTCAGGCTGAATCAGCACTCCCATTAAAACTCCTTTTTTCAGGAATTCATAAGCTGTGGGTGAGCAGAGGGAGAGCAGGATGTGACTGTGCGAGAGCGGCGCTCCGGGATGAAGTTGTTCTCACAAAATTTTGAATAGCACACAAAACCAGAATGACAAATGCTCGTTGCATAAAGCAAACAGCCCTGCTGGGTGGCTGTCAGAAGGTGGGCACTGGGGACATCACGCTGCTGCATTCAGAGCATTTGGCCATCTGTGGAGACACCCGCCTGCCTGTGCCCCATCGTCCCCTGCCTCTGAAACATGGGCAGGGGAAGGGGCCCTTTGCAATTCAGAGGGCTTCTGGGTTCCAACGGAACACAAATGCCTGGACAGCTTGTTTGCTGTGGAGCTTACCATGGCACATGATGTATTCTGCTTAAATAGATTATGAAAGGCCCAATTCTCCCATTAATTGCAAAATTCTCAAGAACTTCATTATGAGCAGGCCTTAAATGTACAGTTTACAGCCTTAATCACTTGGTATGCCATATGCCATTTCCCAAATCTAATACTGCGAGCAAACCCACTTCTAAGTGCTTTATGATGAACTAAATTTACAGCTGATACCAAACACTATTCAATTCTTTCTTACTGCCTTACTGCTGGGAAGTGTCTTCTGCATTTTTTCTATGGAAGTACTTGGTTCAATCTGGTGAAATAAGGAGTGAAACGGGCTGGATTTAAAAATGTTGGAGAAGAAACCCTGACCGGCTCTTAGTGTGAGGGCAGCCTTGGTGTTTTCCGAAGAAAATGGGGAATGTCAGTCAACCCCTCTGTCTCTGCCCAGCTCGCAGGATGTTGGTTTGTGTAATGACCGTATGTTAAATTTACATTCGCGTTATAGTTTATAGCAGTGCCTCACTGGCTACATAATGCATGGAAGCACTCTCAGCATCCAGACGCTGGTATGGCCCATGATTTTGGAAGCTAATGTAAGTATAAAGGATTTTCCTCAGCTGATTGCATGGTATTTGGTATTAGTTGTTTCAGAATAGTGAGAGCCTACCTCTTCTCCCAGCATCTAGGGATGATAAGGGAACTCACTACTGACTGGATTTTGTTTGTTTTTGGGGAAAAAAGGAAAACAAAAGGTATTTTGTTTAATGAGACTTTCTTGAGTTGTCTGCTGGAATTGTTTTTTTTGTTAGAAAATAATTGCCAAGTTCAAGCTGCAATAATAATATAAGCATGGTAAGAACAAATGCTGATGGATAGCTGACGTAAATTTAGATGAGTGACCTGCTCGACCATAAAAGCAAGGTGTCCTGGTTAATGGGCAGGAAAGGCTTGGAAAAATGAATACGTAAAGTACATTAGGTGAAATATAAGAGCCAAGTTAAATGCAATAATGTTTTGGACCTACTTTCCTCTGTATGGTGGCCATCAATGTGCTGTGGTCCTGCACCATCAGCCTCAGGGGTGGAGGGTGCAAGTGAATTTAGTAGCAAAGATGACCTAACTCATGCAGCTTGTTTTCCAATACATACGCATGACGAGTGCTTGGATGGGTTAGTCAATAGGGAGAATAGGCATATTGACTGCTTTGTGGTTTGTCTTTTTTCAGACCCACAAACTCTGCGTCTAAGTTAGGCAGCCAGGCTTTTAGGCTCTCTCCATAGTCAGCAGAACCAGATAAGCTGCCTTTATGGGAAACAATTCTAGTTGCTCCTGTCTTTCCTCATTCTTCTTGTCTCAGAGCCCCTAACCAGATTAGTGGGAGGAAATTAAATCATTCCCAAGAGCTGGCCAGGTTTTCCTGCCCGCCCCAGATCTCTCTGGCAGGCAACCAAAGCTCTTGTAGGAAGAGAGGGAGATGCTAGTTGGAGTGTTACCATGTCAAATAGTACTGGCTGTCACACAGAGCTACTGACAAACAAGTAATTCTAGGTTGGAACAACCTGTCAGATCAGTGGCTTTGCCCCTGCCCATGGCAAAACAGGCTCACTTGCCTTGCTATGTGCTGAAGACACTTGTGTAATCTCTGTTTCCACTGTTTTAAGTAAGTTTCACTCTTCAGAAAGTGCCTGGGGTGATATGATGAGCACATCCAATTGCAACACAAATTAACCATTAATGACAGAAATATGGAACACTTTTTTTCCTCTCGAAATGCCTATACCCCTTCAGCTGATGAGCACTGTCCTGGAGGAGCACCCACAGAGCCAGTGTCACAGTGGCTCTTACACTGGCAACACTGCATGATGGAAAACCTCCCACTGCATTAGGACAAACAGTGTTCAGACCAAGGAGGACTCAGTAAGTGGAGCTCAAAAGGTTGACAGTGAGAATAAATGTATTTTGGATGTAATAGGTGCCTCAGCCTTAAGTTAACCCCACAGCAGCAAGGGAGAGTGCCAGGAATGCTGTAGGGCAGCGGGGCTACACACATCTCCTGCCTTGTAACAGGCCATTGCTTACAGCTACTACAGTCACTTTCTTCAGGCTGACTTTACTCAAGGGTGTTGCTTGCTATGAAGCTATTTGTCTGCTTTAAACAGCTTGGAGCAAACCCCAGGATTTCTGGGTGTCACCCATTGCTACAGCCCCCAGGCAGTGTTCCTATTTTGGACAGTGCTGGGGGGCCCAGCCTGGCATGTGTTGATTCAGGGGCTGCAGGGCTCTGAGGAGCAATGGGAATGTGAGTAGAGCTTGGATTTTAAAAGCTTGTATTATCAAAGTATAATTTTTAAAACATGTTATTAAGAGCTTTTAAATTTAATTTAAAATTGTTCAATATTTGTTCAATTGTTCAATAATTAGTAAATGGGGGAGGGAAATTAGTGTTGGAAGATGTCTGTTTGGTTGAGCACTGCAGAAAGATGTCAGCCAAGGACCAGGGGTCCCTCCTTCTCTCAAGTATTTTGGTTACAATGGCCCCATCACAAACATGGGTATTTTTCACGTGTGTGTTGGGCAGCATACACAGAGGGTGCAAACATGGGACAGAGTATGCCAGGAGCTCTTGCTGCTCTGAGCAGTGGTGAAGGATATGGTGAGGCCAAAGACTACGGTGGGTTCAGCTGGCGGTGTCACCAGCCACTGGCAGCGGCTGCCTGACACCCATGGAGCAGAGCAGAGCCATAGTGGGTCCCTCATCAGAACCCAGGTACCAGGCAAAAACCACCCGTCTGTGCTGGCAGGTGCTCCAGGGACCGGCTGGATGAAGCTGAGCCCCTGGCAGAGGGGTGAGCTGAGGGCTGGTGCAATCATGCTCCAAAATGGCTTCAGGAAAGATGTCTAACATGAGGTGAGGGGCTTGAAAAATTGCTTGAGATGTGCTGTCAGCCCTAGCACGTCTCTTAAATGAGAACCATCTTTTCTGCAGGGGTAATCTATCATACTTGAAACATTCTGAAAGGCTGTATCTTTCCCCCTAACTGTCTTTATCATTTTAATTTAAAAGCTTTTTAAAATTATCACCCAAATAAATGATAAGTAGTAACAGGGTAAACTGCTCTGAGCTCTCCATTAGTGCAAACAATGCAAAATGACTGTGCTCTATTTACAGAAAATTAATGAACGTAAAAAAGATGAACTGTGTGTCATTCTAGTGATCGTAAGTTGTTTTTCATGTAAGGAGGTTTGCAGCTTTATACATTCAATTCTGGGGCAAAAGAAACATCTCTGAAATATTAATAGTCACAATATGTGATTGCATGTGAAGGGAATAGAAATAACGTTTATTTTATTTAATGAAGACTAATGAAGTTGTTCTGATCTTTCCATTACAGTTTCAACAAGTTTTTCTAATCAAGAAATCCTACTATTTGAAAGCTAATTTTTCATTTGAAACTTCTGAAATGCCAGCAGAACAGTGAAATGCAAAGGCAATATCGTACAATGTGAGAATATTTCCAGTTCTAATGGGAAATTAATGCTTTTCAGAGCTTTTGTTTTGTTTTTGATGAAAAGAAAAAAACTCAGGCTGTTTTCTGTCATGGTGCTTTGTCTAGAGAGAAACATGGCAGATACTCTGCAATGGACTTATCCGCAGCTGGATGGGAAAGGGGAGTCTCTTTCCTGAAAGGGATCAGGGCATGATACCATGCAGTTTAAGATAAAGGACACAGTGCTGAGTGATGGAGAGAAGGAAAGGGGTAATCACCGAAACCAACTCTTCCAGGGACACCAGCATCAGCATAGCTAGCTTTTGAAAAGTGCCTTCAGCTCTTAAAGCCTGGTTACATATATTGGTAATCAAATAGGACCAGAATATTTTTGGGGTATTCATGTTCAGACTCATAAAGCAGTGTGGGTATACAGACCCACATGTCATTGGGATGATGCAAAGGGAGGGCATGGATCTTGCCAATTACATGTATGTCTGGTTACAGAGGAGAAGGGCTCTGACTGTCCCTTTGGTGCTGTGGACGCCTAGATTTACTCATGGGCAGGACAGAGCCTAAGGCAGGAGTGAGGAAGCTCTATAAATGAGGAGAACGATTTAAACCTCTATCTCATCTACTTCCTAGGCAAATGAGCTAGGAACAGAAACATGAAGGGAGAAAAGACTGCTTTGCGCTTTAATTGTCACCTGCAGCTGTGTTTCCAAAACCCCTGCAGGAATGCCAAGGCAGGTACTTACTACTAATAAAGGTCTCCGTCTAGGTGGACCTGCCTCATATCCCTCTGTCAGCTGCTGGGTTTCAGATCGTGCATTGCAGAACTGTTTCTAGAAGAAAAAAACCATGGAGTAGTTGCACAGAATTTTGTTTTCTTACTTTCTGTCATATATATCTTAGGCTGTGTTGGTGCTGCTACACAAATCTGCTGTCTAACACCTTCTCATAGCATTAATAGGGTTGTTGAGCCTTCAACATTTTTCACACCTGACAGTTTCTTAGAATGCATCAATTATTTTCTTACCTGTGTTCACAGTTTTGTTGTCATTTGTAAAAAGGAAAAAGAAAAAAGAAAAGAAAGGATTGATTTTACTTTTTATTTAAACAGAAGAACTAAGGACTTTCATGGCCTTTATATAAGCACAAATGTGATAACTACCAAAGCTGATGGTGAAATCTGAACTGGTGAACTGCCATTTTCAGGCCAGCAAGCATTAAGCAGAAGCAGGACAAGAAAGTCATACTGAAAATAAGATGAGAAAGAAATCATTACCTGTTTGTGCCTTTTCTAGCTGCATTGATGCATCAAAGCACATGTAAACACCCACAGATACACATGGAAAAGATTTCTGACCTGTATCGTTTTACTGCTGTAAGTTTTTGGGCTCATTTTGGGGGATAAAATTTCCCAATTATTTGGGTAAAACTACCCGTTCTATTGGGTAAATATCCCCAGTATCATTTATCTTGGGCTGAGAAACAACTGGCTTCTCCTATTCCTTCTGTCCCCTCTTAGTAATTAAGGTTCATTTTTGCCACCTGGCTTGTGCCCCAGGCCCCCCTGCCTCAGTTTCTCTTCATGCCCTGCTCTCACTGGACACCACTGCTCCTTCAGTTTAAGACTGGAATGATGCCCCGGAGGTGGCAGGTTGGAGAGAACTTTATAGCATCTTCTGATGTCACTCATGCCTCTGGATCAGTGCCATGCCATGCAATGGCACACAGGTTTTTGGCATGCTGAGGAGCCCTGAGGTCATATTAGCCTTGAAAAAGAAAAAAAAAAGGCTTTTTCCCTGGTGTACTTTGTGTTTTCCCTCAGCAGTGTCATCCACACATTTACTTGACTTCTTTCTTGCCCTTACACACATAAAATAAGAAAGCTGACAATTTTAATATGTATAGACTTTTCTGCCTAATTGAGATTAACATAGACAGTTAATGTATTAGCACAGGAGCTGAACCTTGGTGCCTTACAGGAATTGCTCATCTATTTGCAGGGTCAGGTTCTGATTAGTTATTTTAACACTTGCATATTTGGAATGCAATGTCATGGGATAGAAGTACTTATGCAGTCCTGCCCTTCACAGCACGCACAGGCAGAGGACACCTCTTCCCCCCATGTGTACATGCATACACACATCCGCATACACCCCATCACCTCTTCTGTCTCTGATTTACAGGCTTTGCCACACTCTTTGGTGGGCATCACACATCCTTGTGTGATTAGGAAATAATATGATACAGCAACCTGGCCTTAAGGACCCCCTGGCCCCTCCTCATGCCTGCATGGATGACCTGAGATGCTGCTGCCTTCTGGGTAAAATGGAGCAATGAAATTGCTTCAGAAGAAGTAGACAGTACATTAAATTTGTAGTGGTTCAACCACCAGTAACTGCTGGGTTGGTGACCTTGATCAAGTCCCCTCCACCCATGCCTCTGCCATCCCCAGAACCGCAATGTGATTGCTGGAAGACCTGCCCCACTGACTGAACTCTTTAAAGAGCAGAAGTGGATTTTCTTAGTTTTTTTTTTTTTTGTGCTTTTCATGTGTTGTCAGGAGCCGACAGGCTCTAGGAGTGTGTCAGGACCACGAGAAGCAGAGCAGGGAGGGCAGGGAAGAGCAGTAAAAAGTGACCTCTTCACTGTACCCCAAACTCTGCTGTCCTCCGGTACCTGTTTCACCTTTCTGGGTGCTTCCAGGAGATAGATACCCAGTCCTGTGTGAGCACTGAGCTTTGCCTGCAGATGAAAGCCAGAGGTGGCTGGATGCTGCTCACCCAGCCCTGCAAGAGGTAATCTGGAAGTGGCAGTAACACATTGAACCCTATGGCTCCACCGTATTTCCCAACAGGTAGCTCTGTCTTCTTCTCTTTCTCCTTCTCCTTCTTCTTTGCCCCTTCTCAGTTTTGGGGGTGTAGAGGACTCTGCTGGCTCTTGTCATCACAGTGTATAAAAACCCAAATACCATTTCCAGTGGAAGCAAATCCAAGACATGGCAGAAATTATTGGGAGTGGGATTTGGCACCTGGGGGAGTGGGACCCATCTGTGGCTCCAGCCGCATGGCTGCTCTCTGGAGCTCAGCACACAGCCGGGCTGTGGGCACAGAGCAGGGAGGATGAGGAGAGGGGAAAAATCACCCAGGGAAATTATTTACGTGACTTTGATTTCTGCACAAATCTTGCCCTAAAAAGGGCACAGCTGTCACTCCATTTGTCAACATCAGCAAGTAATTATGTAAAGAAAAACATCATTGTACGTTTCACTTTGATGCTTGCTGTATCGGCCAGGGACCGATAGATGGAACACTTGGATTACTCGAGTTAAAGGCGCAGTGTGAATGTGCAAAGCTGGAAGGGCTCCTCTGGCTTCAGCTAAGCTGGGTTTTGGCTGGTTTTTTTTTTTTTGGTTTTTTTTTTTTCCCTAATAATAGAGTGAGAATTGAGAAAGCGAGAGAAAAGTAGCAGTGGAAAAAACAGCTCCTCTTTGTTGAATAGACAGTTTAATTTATCCCCGAGCACAATGTACCTGAAGAATGATAAGAAACAACTTTGATATCATGCTAAATAAATAAAAAAAGGCGTTACATAACCTAATTTTCTCTGGTTTTACAGCAGTTTTTATTTTATCAGCTTTCATTTAACCAGAGCGAAATTAATAAGACGAGAAAGCAGGGTTACCTGGGATGCTATGGGAGTTCTTAAAAAGAAAGTGTCTGTAAGCTAATTATTTTGTGTGCAGGTCCCTGTGTGGCAGTTCAGGAGGGCTGGCCCCCAGGAGAAGCTGATGTTGGGTGTATGGCAGTGAAGGCTGGGCATCCAGGTCCCTAGGCTGGAGCTCACCCCCAGATCAAGTGACTCCACATGTAACACCTTGCATCAGCAGAGGGCTGGCTGGGTGCTTGGGCTTGGCAGGCAGGCACAAGTGTCTTGGAGGTGGGGAGAATTCCTTATGGGGGGAGAAATTATAGAATCATAGAATAGTTAGGGTTGGAAAGGACCTTCAGATCACCCAGTTCCAACGCCCCTGCCATGGGCAGGGACACCTCACACTAAACCATCCCACCCAAGGCTCTGTCCAACCTGGCCTTGAACACCTCCAGGGATGGAGCACTCACAGCTTCCTTGGGCAACCCATTCCAGTGCCTCACCACCCTAACAGGAAAGAACTTGTGTCCATGTGTAGGTCAGCCACGCTGAGTGCAAGCTCAGTGTTCCCAAGCATTGCAACAGCCCCAAGATTTCAGAGACAGTTGATTAAAGCAGATTATGTACTCTGTGTGAGAGCACAAGAAGTTCCTCTGTTTGTAATTTCTTCCCATCCCCTCCACTCCCATTCCCCAAGAATAAGAACTAACGACAAAAGAAAATAAAAGGTTAGATAAACAATTATATATTTTTTTTCCCAGATTTTGATTCTGCTTGATTTAGAGATGAACCAATATTACAACTACAAATAGTGATATGATGTCAGCTACTTTGCTTCCCTTCCTCATATCATCCAGCATTCATAAGAGGGACCACAGAGCCCATCAGTTTGTCACCAGCTGATGGTGGCTTCAGGCATTACTTTAGCTTTTTAGGCTGTGGGTATATATTAATATCAGTCTGGATGGAATAGAGGAGCTGAGGGTTTAAACGTAAAACTCCCCATTTAAAAGAAAAAAGCAGTGGTAGGTGATTTTCTTATTATTTCTTCTCTCCTGTTGCATCGCAAAGGAGAGAGCAAGTTGAGGAGGCTCATTTACAGCACTTTCAATTTTGAGAAGTATAATTCACATTAAGCCATTAAAAGCAGGGGGTGTCAGTGCCTGGTCTGACTAGCTGGTGAGGGCAAAGGAATTACATCAGTGAAGAATCTCAGCCTGCAAAGCTGCCATGGGTGGCACTGCAGCAGCGTCTTGTGCAATAGATGTTTCTGAGAGTCTTAAAACACCCTCTACAACTGGGGCTGTTTGGCTGCCTCATGGGTCCTGCTTTTCTGCCCTTGGGCTGAGCTTAAAGGCTTCTGGTAATGAGAAGACACTCTCCTCCCAACAGTGATGCCCGTCTGCCAGGCACGGGTCTCAGGGCATAAATAACTCTCACAACTGGTCCCAGGGCATAAATAGCTTGCAATGGTCTGATGTGGAACTAAGCCTCCTACTTTACATGCATTGTAGCCCTGCTGCTGGAAGTAAACTTGTACATGCAAATTGTACATCAGTGAACAGTGACAAATGTGGCCTGATTCCTCCGGCATTAGGCATTTACATTGGTACTTTTTGTGCTTTGGAAGTGCAAAACATGGAATGGGAAAATAAATTAGCTAGTATTAGGGGTTATTTCACTTGGACTTATCTTTTTACGAAAGGAAGAAACTCCATGGTTGTGCAGCATGTTAAAAAATGCTAGCTGTAAAGTGACAACGGGTGCTTTTGGCTTGCTTCCTGCAGTTGTTTACTGCTTTCATGCCACTTAAATAATGATGAAATTTGTGTGTGCACAGTTCAGCAAGTCATTATTATAGTTCTCTCTCTGGCCCATGGTGTGCCAGTCTCACTGCTTGTCCTACAGTGCCAAGTGGCATACAGACAGGGGTTGAAGGCAGACATTCACTGTGTAATCCTGATAACAGGCCAAGGACACCTCTAACACAAAACATGTCTGAGAGGTCAACTGAAACAGGTGGGGTCATGCTTCTTGCTAGAGCTGTGCTGCAATACAACCACTACTGCTGATTTACCCTCACTGTACTAACAGGCTTCATACCATAAAGAAGATAATACAGGAGTATAGCAAGCCACAGATATCTCTTTGCACTAGATAGTTTTACAGAAATATATTGCAGATGGTATTTACTTAAAAGACAAGTACATTTCTATTTTTGTGTCTGTTTGGAATAAACCTAATTAAAAGCTAAGCAGACTGTTTTCACTTAAAAATACTACAATTAGTGGCAACATCTGTGTTTTACAATTTATTATTTGTATGTACAGTACTATAAAATATACTTTCCCAGCCTTATAAACTGGTCTACAAAACCCCTGCAAGTAGCTAATTAAACAATATTAAAATGCTAAACTAATTTGGAGTAAGAGAAGTCAATATAATTTCTTGTCTTGAAAGTGTTTTTCTTATTCTATTACAGAACTCCAAATGTGCTATGGGATGAACTGGTGAGGATGTCATTTCACCATATGTGGGGTCTGTAAAGCACAGGCTGACACTTCAGTTGAACTCAACATTTGGATGTTGAAGAAGAAATTCCTCTCTGGCATAAAATACTCTTTTACCACAGCTTTTCATACCCTGAAGCTACCTAAGGTGGAAGACAGTGGGAGTCTTCTCTGCAAGGACAAAAGGATTGCTCACAGGGCTGAGCTGTATGCATCGTTCTTTTGAGCTGGTGTTGAATTCAGTTCCTCTGTCCATCTCCTCAGCCAATGCATTAAACAGTTCCCTCTGCTGTCCTGGTGTTAAACCCCAGTGGTGGATGCATGTCCTGGGAGGTGGAGTGCTTCCAGAAGACCTTTAGTATCAAAGTGCATGGACAGGAGGTGGACCCAGAAACCAGAGTAGCTGTTCATTGTCTGGTGCCTGGTAGGAGCTTGACCTGTCTGCGGTGTGACTCACACCCTCAGGAGACTGATTAAGCAGAGGAATACCTCTGTGTGGGTTATAAATAGCCTACAGTGTACATAGCCCAGAGGATGCATAAAAATAGTCAAGGATGACCTTGATTGCCGTCATTGGCAGCTAAATCAGCCTGTGTGTCTTTGCCCAGAGGTGGATCAAACAGGAGTGTGTGTAAGAGCAGGAATAGCTAGGAGGAGAAACTCCTTCTATGGGGAATTTCAATGGTGACTTTCCTCTGTGGCTGTTACCTGACTGCAACTCCAGCTCAGCATCAGTAACTCCGGATGGAAATGCAATGTCAGCCTGTTGACAGCGACACTGTGAATAAGCTTACAGACAGGACCCTTCAGACCACATATGTGTAATCTTAGATGACGGATTTAGGTGAGGTACAAGGGAGCCACTACTGCAGGATTAATGGCATCACGAATTGATCTGAACCACTAGATGCCTACAAGTGTGGCCCTGCTTTTAGTGAGTAGAAGTGGGGACACATCAATAGCAGGTCTGCTTTGGAAAGACTCATTAATACTGCCTTTTCTACCCCTTTAGTCCAGAGATACCCAACTGGTCCTTGTCTCCTCTCTGTGCTTTTAACCTCAGCTATGAGCTGCTTCTTCAGCATTGAGAGTTGAGTTCCCAAGTCTACTTAAGCTAGCAGAGTACCTTTGTACAGCCTGTCACAGCTGCCAGTTATCTAAATGGAATAATTTACATCGATTTGATTAATACAAAGCATTTTTAGCCATTTAGAACAAGAGCTGATATTTTGTTGCCATTGTGTACACAATGCCTGGAGATAAAGACACACTGGAGTTGCTTTACCTTCCAGGCATCTCCATTCCCACCTGGTGCACATCAGCTCACAGAGGTACCTCACTGTGTAGTCAGCTAGGCACAGACTTTCTGATTGTTGCTGCTAGCAGCCCTGTCCAGGAAATTGGGAGTCTTCCTCTTACATTCAGGTGGGAAAGGGAAATGTGTGACTGGGACCTGTATTTGTCAATGTATAGACAAGAAGTTGGTTGGTACCAAAATAATCAACATCTGCCCTGGCCCTTAGGTGTACAAAATATCCATGAGGATCAAGAAATTACATCTAACATAAATAAAACCTTGACGCTTCTCTGGCTTTTGGTGTGTAGGCAGCTGGCTACCCTGCCTGGTTAACCTTCCCCCTCTTCATGGGCTAACCAGCACTATGACAGCACCATGACAGGGAAGGGAGCATGTGGGAGTTTTTGCCCTCTACCAGATAGAGATACGCTTGTAGCGGAGGGGAAAAAAGGCAGCAGAGGTATCACTTGTGCCCATGCAGCGTAGACATGATGGGTCCTGCTAAGCCCAGCAGATCTGTGCTGCTTTTGAGCTGCCAGGTATCCACCCTGCTGATTCTCAGTTATAATGCAGGTTAAGCCCAAGGATCACAGGAGACAGAAGGAAAGCAGAAAGCAAAGGTTTTGGGATAGAGCCATTAATTAATTCCTGTAAAATGTTTTTTTTTCCACTCTCACTGTTATGAAAGTCTTTTACGTTGCTGTTGTTTTTTAAACCTCAAACTGATTCCTCTTTTCCAGCTTCAGTTGATTTAAAGCGCTGTTAGGCTTCTCAGATCTATTTTGGACTAGCCTGTTAAAACAAGCCTGCAGACAGATCCCATTAGCACCTATTCTTTCCCCCACCCTGGTGAAGTCCCTTTGTGTGACCTGGAGAGTGATGAATGACTGCAAGTGTAAACTCAGAGACAACCAGGGACTGCAACGGTAAGCACGTGTTCAGGGACCAACTAATGCACCCACAGAGGCCATGTAGGTAAAGAGCAACTGTCACAAACAGCCAGGCAATGCGATATGTACCCACTTGTCTCTTTCTAGAATATTATTATTTCTAGAATGTTTCTAGAATATTTTCTATTTCCCTTACTTTTAGCAAATGCACTGATATATTACATGTCTGATCAGTCTTAGGAAATTCACAGTCTACACTATTGTTTCACTTTGTGAAAGCTTTTAATAATAATTCAAATCCACTATGAGGGATACTTTGTCTTCTCAGCTGTGCAAAGGACAGCTTAGGCTCTGCCTCTGTGACGTTGGACTACTCAAGACTCCCCCTTGCAAATTATTAGACCTAATTTAGCTTTTGTTAATTCTGCTTTTTCACAATTTTACTTTGTAGACCATAGAGACTGTCTGGGTGAACAGGATCCTCACTACAGTTGATCCATCAGCCAAAATCATGCTAAGTTTTGCTGGCCAACATGACTGTTAATTTTGGCTGAGCTCTTCCATGTGCAGAGAATTATCTGCTCCATCAGGCAGCTCTGGCAGCAGGAATTCTATGGGAAGTCACTGGATTGTGACACTACAAACCACTATGGTGCTCCACGCTTTGATCTTCAAGTGGGCTGGCAGAGCAGCAGAGGTTATAAACTGACTGAAGAAGAAGGAATTGTACATACTAGGAGGCATTCAATAGTATGGGCAAACAGATTAATCTTTCTTCTCTGTTAACATAAGTACCTGGGAAAACCTGCAACTAATCTAAAATAATATACATAGATAGCTGCATACAGATATATATATATATATATAAACCTTATGGGTGTGCATGTATATGTTTCAAAGTAGGGATATTGGAAATGCAAGCCTTTGTTTCCCAGGGTTACAGTATTTAATGACTACTCAGTCTAAATCCTCTCACTACATAACTGCCAGCATGAAAATGGCTTTTTGGTTCCTTTCCCCCTCTATGGTGTTATTTTTTTTAATGTCAAATGTGATGCTTTTGACACTCATAAAAAGTATTAATTTGTAAATTAATTTATTTATAGGCTTTTTTATAGAGTTCAGCACTGTCAAGTCTGAATGCCCTTCAAAAGTTGCTAGGTGACACTGTCATCTCAGCCTGATGAACAAATGAGAGCTCATACTGTTGGTGCAGTGACTTCAACCAAACATCCTGCTTTCGTTTGACAGAGGCTTCTTTCTTTTTTTTGCAAATCATTGTAGGTTTGCTATGAACTGCAAGCAAGCTCAAATTATACATTTCACCAGTTACGATTTAATTCGTAACTAAACTAGTTCAAAGAGTCAATGCAAATCTTTCCATGTGAAATCAGAGCAATTCATATATTTGCATGAGCAACAATATTCACAGACTGATCCAGGAAAAAAACATTTTCACAATTTCTAACCTGAACTGCATTTATCAAAGATGTAGCTAATTCCTCTTTCCCTGCCTCCACTGAGTACAGCTGATCGGAAGAGTGCATCATCTTTGTAACACCCCTTCATACTCAGGAAGACTAGTTAAAAAAAGCACGCATACAGTGGAGCCAAGGCTCTGCATACAAACCGGAAACATATGTGAGTACGCATGTGCTTGTGAACCCAGGACAGAGCCTCAATTCTGACAACATGGGTCCATCAGAAAAAAACATGTTTCTTTTTCTGACTCCTTCCCAGTAACTGGAGCCATATTATAAAATGGGTAAAAAGACCAAAACGCCCTCTTATTTGTTCACATAATTTTCCCTTTTTTTTTTTTTTTTCCCTTAAAACAAACATTTCCTGCTTCTTTTCTCACTGTTTTGAAATAGTAACAACTCTACATTGACTCAAAGTGTTCACACGGTGTTTCCACTTACATGGAACTGGTGAGAAACATGTTTCCAACAATTTCCCTGTAGGCAGGAACCTATGGAGCTGGGAAATGTCTCTCAGTGGGGTTTATCTGCAGCAAAATTGTGTGTTTGAAAAGGGGCTGTCAAAGGGCTTTCAAGGCTTTGGCCTGGTTCTCTCTAGCAACATTTTTGTGATCCAAATTGGCATTGATTCGAGATGTGTTCCTCTGCAGGGTAAACAATACCTTAAAGCAGCTGCTAATTAGCTCAGCTCTGTTCTGTTCTTGCTTTTCATGTCTAGATACCTCCTTCAGAAATAAGAAACAGAAGGAAAACATCCAAGCAGAAGAATCAGTAGGCAAAGGAAAAAGAAATAGATAGGGACTGCAAGTGAAAAATTAATGAGGAGAGACCTGATTTCACAAAGCTTATATAAAGCTGGGCTGCATCTGTGCAAGGAACAGTGACCTAGAAAGAGAAATCTGCAAAAAATCATAGCAAGGTGCAAAACTGGGATCTCTTGTTTATGGCCACTGTGAGCTCATCTTTGACTTATCTGTCTGGTTTTCCCTCACCTCTGGCAGGTCCTGGCTCAGGAAGCAGCAGGACTTCATCAGAGCTCATGGAGAAGGTTTGGCTAAGTGTGAGTCCAGAGAAACAGTACTATGGGCTCAGCATGGCTTATTTTACATTTATTTGGTGATATCTAACCTCTTTATGCAGGATGGGGAATATTTATCTTTGTTTCACAAAACCTTAATTATTGGGCATGTTCTTTCATAGCCATTCCCACAAGAAAACGACCTTGCATGTCAGGGCTGAGATTCTCACCCTGAACACACACTACTTAATACCTGAACTACAGGACAAAGAGAGAGGAGCATCTGCAGGGGTGCCAAATCAGCACGCTCGTTTGAATTACACCTCTTGCTTACTCACCTGTTGCCCTGAGTGGAATTATTAAAAATGAAACCTTGTCTTTTATATTAAGAACATCCCAGGTAATATTGAGCAGGTCACTCTCTGCTGTTAACAGGTCTCTGAGTATTAACAAAACATTTATCTCTCCTACTAATTTCTCCTGCCAATCTTTGCCTTACAGTTTGAATAAAAGGATCAAGGCATCATCTTCTGTTGCACCACATAAGCTTATTCTTAATAGTATCATCCTTTAGCAGTGAGTCTAATTTGATTGTTTCCAAACCAGGAAGGACAGCTGTCAGCTACCTCCTAGAATGGATTCAAAGGCTATAATCAAGAAATCTTCTCCTATAAGTTGTTCAAAGCTGGTGCTTATCACTCTTCAAACGACTGTGAAGACAATAAACTAGTCAATTTACTCTAATGGACAGGTGCAATCTGAGTATTTAGTGTCTTGTTAATATTGACTGGCAAGCTTAAAGGAACTTGAATGCCATGGATGTCAGCTGCTAGACTGGCAAGACATGAAGCAGCGATGATAAATATTTGTACTTGCACAAGAGGCTAATTGGAGTTTATTTTCTGAGGTGTTAACTATTGAAATTAAAACTTGCACTTTGTGAAACTGTTCAGATTTCCCTTGGAAACAATTGCTGTTAGTTCTCATAAGGTTGCAAGGAGCCACCATACAATATCAGGGATTTTTCCTGAGGAATCTGGTCTGGGTTCTCTCAACACTTGGCAGCACTATTTCCTGCCCTCTTTTGACTCCCCCACTTTTGCCAGCACCCCAGCCTCTAATGACTTAAGGCAGACTTATTGTCATGCCACTTGTACCAGGTAGGGCAAAGGATTATTATATCCACTTACAGAGTGGGAGGGCAACCAGAGAGACTGCTCCTCACCTCCTGAAAGGCATTTAGCTCAGGCAACATTACTGTGCAGCACCTGCAACTGATGAACCCTGAAGCAACCTGTTTGTTTTCCTACAGAGAGCTGTCCAGGTCCGTACCCCCTTGGGGGACACCAGCTGGTGAGGCAGCCTTCCCCTGGTTGTTTTAGGGCATTTATGTATTATTGGTTTGTTTAAGAATGCTGTTGCAGGGGACAGACTTTTAAACCATCTGTTGCACAAGTTTGGAAAAATACACACTTCTCAATGTCTGTTTTCTTTGTTTTAGCAGCACATTATCCATTTTGCTGCTGGCACCTGCATCTTTCTGACCCTGGAACTTCTGTGCAGAGGGAAGAACATCCTTAGGGCTGGCTTGGGAAAGGCAGGGTAGTCAGCAAGTGACTTCTTAACCTCAGGATACTAATTAAAAAATGCCCTTGAGTCAGCTCCAAGTCTGGTAACAAAACAAAAAGCCCCAAAAGGCCTGGAGGGGGATGGATGTTCAGTAAATAACAAGCTGTGTAAGACCTTTCTGTTGGTGCCAGGCAGACAGTTTCAATACACCAAGCTGAAGTCTTACTGAAAGTTAAAACCACTTATGTACAATTTCTTTTTGTCAGAAATACAGGCAAATTGTTAACTTTCCTCTTCCCAAATATCTGATTATTTAGCAGAGTTGAACTATTAGTGGCTTAACAAAGAAAGAACTATACACAAACTAATAACAGTATTTTTACAATAAATTCTGTTTTGCTCTTTGTGAGCTGAAACAATTGTTTCAATGCTGACAGACAATTGATTAGAGCTAAATAAACAGTATTAAGTAGACAAAATATTTCTTGAATGTGAGCATTTGGGGGATTCTGAATACTTTCCTATAAAAACGATTTTCTTGTATCACTGAATGTCATATTTAAATACATTGAAAAGCAGAGGTTTGCCTGTGAACATTGACTATCTGCTTTTCATCAAACACAACTAATTTGAACTTTAACCTATTTCCTGTTTTATTAGGTGATTGAAACTTTCCAGTATGAGCTTAAAACACTACATGCGACAAATAGAGCATATCTAAGGACATACTTCCAACAAAATACTTTCCAAATGTCTGATGTTTGTGGCATTATCCTGAAAGTTAATGATGACAGGAATAATAACAAGCAGTAGGTGCTGAAACTCTTATTATAAAAGAGCAACAAAGTGAATATGAAGCTTTAATGTACTTACATTCATATGCACTTATTATTCTAGTATTTGACTAACTCCACAAACTCCATTTTTCTTCAAAGTTTCTCCTATTTGATACCAAAAACACTGTATGGAAAATAGCTGTTTTAAAAATAGACAGATCTCATATTAATTCTGTATTATGATAAAACTTTTGATATAAGCCACACAACTGCCATGAAATATTATATTTCCATTTCAGTTGATTTAGAAAAAAAAGTATCTATTTCTTTATACTGGGGTAATATAGAAATCCGGAAACTCTAGGCTGTAGTGAAAGTGGTAAAGCCAGTTTAATTAGAAAACAAGCGAAAATACCAGACTTTCCTATTTCTTGGTATATGCAGGACCTGTCTCTGTGCCACTGAATGCAGTAGAGGGTCTGCTATGGACCCCAGAGGGCTTTCCTTTCACAAGAGAATTCTACTGTCTCTCGCAAGCAACCCTTCAGGTCTAGTATGTGCTAATAAAATTGCTCTAAAAAATTAGGAATTACAGATCCAAATACTAAAATGTACCTCTCCTCAGCAGAAACCAAAGATGATGAAGCCCTTCAACAAAAAAATCTGTATTTTCAAATGCTGTGATTAAAACCCCAGTTTCAGAAACACATAATATGTGTAAACCAGAGAGAGCTCTTGAAGACAGGTTATAGCTGATTTCCCTGTACAGCTTGTCTTTTAAGTTTCTCTGGTTGCTAAGATACTAGCAGTATTACCTTTCACTATATGTTTGGGATTTGAAGATTTATATTCTCTTATTGCCTGTGAAAATCTCCTCCATATATCGCTCCCATACCTTTACCTGCACCTTTCCTTTCAGAAAGAGTATAGGTGAGATTCTCCACACGTATAAAACCACAAAGTCCAGGAGTGGACCACTTCTACCTTCCAGCTACTTAAAAACTGGTCTGGTAAATGCAACTGCTTTATTTAGAAATTAACAGCTTTGTTGTTGTACCATACCAGGTAATGTAGACTTCTATAAATGCAAAGAACTTCAGTGGCTTAAAATCTGCCAGAATAATCCATCTTTGTCGCTGACATGGACAGTGGGATTGAGTGCTCCCTCAGCAAGTTTGCCGATGACACCAAGCTGTGTGGTTCGGTTGATACGCTGGAGGGAAGGGATGCCATCCAGAGGGACCTTGACACGCTTGTGAGGTGGGCTGATGCCAACCTTATGAAGTTCAACCATGCTAAGTGCAAGGTCCTACACCTGGGTCGGAGCAATCCCAGGCACAGCTACAGGTTGGACAGAGAAGAGGTTCAGGGCGGCCCTGTGGAGAAGGATTTGGGGGTGTTGGTCGATGAGAAAGCTGAGAAAGTTGGGGCTGTTCAGCCTGGAGAAGAGAAGGCTGCATGGGGACCTAATAGCAGCCTTCCAGTATCTGAAGGGGGCCTATAAGGATGTTGGGGATGGACTCTTCATTAGGGACTGTAGTGATAGGACAAGGGGTAATCGGTTCAAACTTAAAGGGGAAGTTTAGGTTGGATATAAGGAAGAAATTCTTTCCTGTTAGGGTGGTGAGGCACTGGAATGGGTTGCCCAGGGATGTTGTGAGTGCTCCATCCCTGGCAGTGTTCAAGGCCAGGTTGGATGAAGCCTTGGGTGGGATGATTTAGAGTGAGGAGTCCCTACCCATGGCAGGGGGGTTAGAACTGGGTGATCTGAAGGTCCTTTCCAACCCTAACTATTCTATGATTCTATAATTTTATATGAGGGTTCTGATTTTTGAAGTTAACTTTCAAATCCTATGCTCAAATACCTGGTTGCCTCAATCAAAAGAATTTTGATGTCTAAATAGTTTTGTATTTTAGCACTCTACCATCACCCTTGAACCACCATGAAGCCTCCAGGCTGGGGAAGGTTTCTTCAGGATTTTATAAATGATGATGTCCATTTCCAGGAGAACTGAAGATGGAGTGATTTGAAAGAAACTCGTTCTTTAAAGTTCATCACTCTCACTAAGCATGATTAAACACTATATAATTTAACATTATTTGCTGATAGAAAATCAAAGCATTTGCCCCCAGCATGCTGACATTTACAGCAGTGGAGAACATTTGCACATTTTATGCTTATAATAACAGATGAGGTATGAAATGGATTCTGATAATGCTTTGAACACCATGGAAGTCTTGTCATTTATCACAGCATATGAGCTTGCTCTGTATCCCTACCATTATTGTGATGTATTTCTATACAGTAGAAGTAAAGCTTTATTTCAGTGATGGATTGTGGATGAACCTTTGTGAGTCCAATAAGCAGGTTCTTTCCAAGCAAGCCCCACTAATCTAATTTCTCACAGTTTCCTTTGTTGTTGTTAATGAAGTCCCGGGAGGACAAACAGCTGAGGTGGATTGTCTGTAACTCCTTACTGCAAAGAGGGCAGATTCTCTGTTGAGATTCTCAAGTGTCATACATTTCTGTGAAAATATGATATATCAGAAACAACCAAATGTGGAGTAATCTCATGAAACTGTAAATCAGTCTAAATTTTAAATGAATGCAAGTCAAATGCACACATGCTGCCAGAATATTCATTTTAAATGAGCTGCATTCCGAATCAGTTTTAGGATTTAAAATATTTATTTGGTGTGTGCTTGGACTCCTTTATCAAAAGGTGCTGGAGAGTTACATTCCTTTGGCCTGCAAATTTTAGCTTTGAGTTGGGTTTTTTTTATCTGAGAACTAATAGCTGCAAGCACAATTCTGGCTCTTTGATGTCTCTGGACTATATTCCCTCCTTACTGTGAAATTGAAGATTATAAAAAGCAGCAATGGATCTGAAGAACAGATTCCCATAATTTATATACATTCAAAATTTTTGAGAAATCTTATTTGAATCTTTACAGCATTACCTCCACTCCAAAGAAGATTAAAAGCCAAATCATTTTAGCCTACTACAAAGTGTGGGGCCATTCTTCACAGTTTTCCGCACTTAACTGAGAGCACACGGGGACTCATGCCTAACTAGTTTTACTTATAAAACATGTTAGATAGACACTTCAAACCTTGAGTGACCTCTGAACAATGCCTAAAAGTCATTTAAGAAACTTGTTTGGAAACTTCCAGAAGGCCTTGGACATGTTCTTCCTTTATCATTATGGTTCGTTCCTGGTACGGTACTTATTAGACCATCTCCTGTCCCATGTACGCAGTAACAGAATGAAGAATCTGTTTTCCTCTTCAGACCTTGATTTAGACCATGACATTACTGGCTTCAAGCTGCCTAAACATTATGAAAGAGGACCACTTCGGACTGAGCACGTATAGATGGTAGCTGTTCCTGACAAAATTTGTCAGAAGTATTAACAAAAGAAGAAAGGCTCTAATTAGATTTCTGGTGAATCCACCTGGTTCTTGGCCTGCCTGCAGATTTGTCCATTTTTTGGTGTTTTTTTTTGTTTGCTGTGGGGTTTTGATTGTTTGGTTATTTTTTTTTTAACGCAACAAATAAATGTACAGGTGTTCCCTAAGTGGTCTGAGTTCAAAGAGAACAAGGTTAGCAAACCAGGGAGGAATATCAGCATACAAAAGGAAGGTCCAGCTGTGTTTGGATTTCTCTTCCAATGTATTGTCTACTTATTTTAAATTGTTTTCAGTGCTTGGAATACATTGTTTCCATTTGAGGTTCTTTGGATGCCATCTTATGCAAAGTACTATGCCCAGAAAGACTGAAGTACCTGCTGACCCACTGGAACAGCCTAGAGGCTATTAAACGAATGCATTCAGCTGCAGAGCCCGACTTTGCTTTCTGACTGGCTTCAAACTCTTTCCAGGACTGCAGGCAAAGTGGAGAACAACACATTGTGGAGAACAATATCTGAACAACTGAAAGCATAACACATAGCTCTGACAAGTCCCTTGTCGGGGTTATCTGAGGCAGTTGAAGAGATTATCTGTGGCTCTTGTGCCACCCTCATGATGAGGGCAATGAACTGTGGCGGAGAAATAACCCCCAAGGCTGGCAGCAAAACTGCTCCCCAGGCCCATAGAGATCTTGACTCAGCTTTGTAGTGTTGAGTGGATGACAGCAGCAAAGTAGCAGCTTTTGATTTCTGTGAAGTCAAGGTCAAAATCAGTTTCCATGGAGCCAAAAACTGACCTTTTGGTTACAGCGGTGATCCTTTACAGAGCTCTGCTTTCCTGTCGAAGAACACAATAACCACTCAAGTTCTTTGGCCACTAACATGGAAAGAAACCTGCAATGTACGCCTCGAGGTTGGAGCATACTTCAGTAGCTGCACTGGGGATGGAGAATAAATGACCATTGCCTTGAATGCCTTCAGAAAACAGACAACTACCCCTCTGATGTGTTTGGAAAAATAATGATTCAGACTCTGTTCAGTCTCAGTCTTGTTTATGTAGCTGAGAATAATCAGGTGTTAAATTAAAGAGCAGGGCAGCAAGTTCTGCTCACAATTTTCTCATGTACTGATAATTGCAGCAAGTTCCAATCACCGACAATGTCAAAAGTGCTTTATAGATCTTCAGTGTTATTTGGTCAGCTTTCTAAATCCCACCCTCTGTGATCATTATCTTTAAGAGCCTCTTGTCTCCACGTTTATATTTTTACTCATCAGTGCTGCTTACAAGTACCTAATCATGCCACATCCTGCCTGCAGTCACCTTGCCCCTAAAGCAAATAGCTCTGTACTGGCACACCGCCTCAAAGTGCAATCAAACAAATGAATTAAACATTGCAGCATCAGCCAACAGAGTGACAAAATATACGCAATTCATCCTTGGGAAAAGTGGTTTCTCTGCTAGAGCACAATGCAAAGCTATCTCTACATAATTTAAAACCTGAGTTTGCATTTCTGAGAGATAGAAGAAAAAAGATCCCTTTACCCCACCTGAACAATTCTGGATTTTAGGCTGAACAGCTATTACTGATATCAAGCAGATAATCAACTGTAACTTTCAAAGACCACATCTCCAACTTGCTGTGCTAAGACACAAACAAAGTGTAGACATGGATATGCATTTCCTGCACCTCGTATTATGAAAACCTGAACAACTTGTTGAGAACACAATGGATGGTTCTTCACTGACCGTTGCAAGCAGCCTGTCATTGCATCTGCTAGTCAGCCAATAGACCTGGTAAGCCTCTATGAGGTGCCACTTTCATTTTGCCGCATAGGTACAACTCTGTATAGCTCAAAGCACTGTTGCATATATAGTATTCTTATTATAATAATATCATAGAACAAAAAAAAAGAGTATGCAATAATTCCATTAAAAAACACATGAATTTTAGTGTTTCATAGTCCAAGTACATGAAATATTGAATATCACCAGAGGATACATTAAAAAGTGAGACTCCTGTTCTGTTGTGAAGCATTCATTCCCATTAGAACTAATGGAACATGTATCTTGACAGTATTATTAAATATATATTGAAATAATAATAATAAAAAAGCTAGTTTGGAATTCCAGTTATGTCTAAATAACCCATTTAGTAAATACACATCCCCTCTTGTATATAAATTCTTCGGAGGGCTTGCTTTCTTACTGTAGGCTTACATTCATTGGGAAAAAAAATCATGTTTTTTAGCTCTAGATCCTACTTCCCAAAGGGGTTTCAGCTCATGATCAAAGGGAAGTGCCTGTTCACCATCTTTTTAACATGATAGTTCATGATTACTGCTTACCCAAGGGTAAAGGGAAGATCACACTGATTAGGAGTGAATATAGGTCCTGAACTATGTCAGCATCTGCTTTGGAGGAGGGATGGTAGCACTGTCACCCTATCAGGGGAGAGATTTGCAAAGCTGTAGAGTCAGCTGGGATGCAGAGGCCAGGTCTTGCCTGATGCTGCCTTACTTTTTCTGGTTGTTTCAGCTTTCTCTCTCCTCGAGGGTCAGGAATGCTTTTCCTCTATGCTGCAAAATCTTCAAGAAAATGAATCTATTGAACTGTTTTGTTATCGTCTTCCACAACAGAATTAACAGATTGTAGGTCTAGCTGTAGAATTACTTAAGGCAGACATTCATATCTGGATTCTTTCCTTTAACTGAAATAACTATTTTTGGTCACAGTCTGGAGGCAACTTACAGACTGTCTTCTACCTATTTCACCCCTTAATATAGTGAGGCCTCCATCACCACAGAGCTTTTAAGTGTGATTTTGTAGGAGATAATAAGCAGTCCTTCCTTCATTCCCCCTCTTAAAAGGCCCTCCTTTACCTATATGCCATTCCTGAACCTAAGCCCAGCTGTCAGGGCAAAATGTATGTTAGAACAGTTTTGCAGAAGCTGTGATGAGAAAACATGGAACTAATTGGTGCTTTGAATTCAGGAATGTCTACAGGTCTTCTAGATTTGCTTAAACATAACTTGTCCAGCCCTTTCCCATATATGCTAAGTCCCTTTGTGCATTCAGATAAATTTGTTATCTAGTTTTTGTGATAAGCATTCCTATAGCATGGTCTACTAAATAGAGGAGTGACCTCTGGAAACATGAGTTTGTCACTCATGGTGACATAGGAAAACCACTCTTCTGCCTCCGTTTTTGTCCTCTGAATGACACACCAAATCATGACCATATTACATTTATTATTATAAAAACACTTCACATTTTGTAATAAAATGCATAAGAAAATGGCATCTTCTTTAAGCTCAAAGGAAATGGACCATTTAATGTAAGAACATGGTTGTGAATCATGAAGGTTTCGTCTTAAGTCTTGTCACCCAAGGTCCATTCCCAGCTAGTGAGCAAACATTTGAACAATCTCACACTCCATTAACAATAATCTCAGCTATGCCTAATTCCCTTCCTTTTGTATATCGCACAAAAAATATATCTTTCTGCATTATTTTACAGCTGACAGTTAACACTTTAACAATTACAGCTCTATGTATGCTCTTGCTCTGGCTATCAGAAATCCCAGTGGCAGATATGATACTCAATTTTGCCTGAGTTGCTTTAAAGTAACATCTTGAAGACTTCAGTTACAGTAATTATTATAACACACAGAAGTTAAATTAGTATTTTCTAAATATAAGGTTATGAAACAGATCACACATTGTGATAGTAAATAGCCAAATTAATATGACATGCATAAAAAAAGGCTTAAAACCTACTTAAGTCAGAAGCAGCAGTAGATTCACAAAAGCACAGTCGGCTTGAATTTTAAAAAGTTCAGATTTCACCCCACATTGTGAAGAAAAACTTGGGAAATGGTCTTAGTAGTCAACATTTCTATAAGAAATACCAGTCACCTTTCATTGCATTGCAATACATAGTGATGACGGTGACATTTTCTTCCCCCCTCCATCTTGCTGCTCTGAGATACTGAAAGGGATAAATGTATTGTGCATATTTTGGTCATTCTACACTATTTACTTACTGCAATGTGATTAGTGACCTTCATATATTGCTTGTCAAAATCTTCATTATTGAGATCTCCATCAACTACTAAATGTAACCAACTGTGGGGAGGAACATAATTTATACTTGGTTGAATGCAGCAACACTACATAATAATATAGAGAATGTAAGGAAGAAACTGGATTTCTAGACGAAAAAGGAGGGACAACTTTAGAACTCTAGAACACATGTCCTTGAATTTGACTTGTTATATCTATCTCCTTCTGTAGGTATGAAGTAAACTCTACTTATCCCTGAGTTATTCTCTCAGTTCTTGTAGTTCAGTATTTGCATTTTTTCTACTTCATAAATTCATTTGTTCTTTTCTTAACAGTATCGGGTCAAAACACTGGCTGCATAAAAATAGTGAGCTTACTGTTCAGGGAAACAGACTATAAACTTGATATTGTTATACTGATGAATTCCGTATATTAAAACCTGGAACATTCTGTCATCTCTTTCCAATACTGCTATTCTGCAAATACCTTTAATACCAAGAGGTAACATATTTTCCAGGTGGAACTAATTTTTAAGTTAGTAAGGTCTTTTTAAGACTTTGATAGTAAAAGCTAGAGCGGGATGTGTTGCTCTAAGACTTAATATAGAATGGATTCTCTTTCTATTACCTCAATAGCATAATAACATTGAAACATTACTAGTACAATTACTCCCAATTACCGTGAAAGAAAAATATCTCTTGATGAAATAAAGAAATTGTGTATTTCTCAGAAACTGTGTGATGCTCATTTAACATTCCTCTAATGAGACAAAACCAGGAAGATCAAGAAGTCATGTAATGACAAACTACATGCACTCTTAGGAAAAGTCACATTAGAGATGTTATTGTACTACTCCTCATGTCTCTCTCCTTTTGTAGCGAGCATCATGGTTAAGTATAAATAGACTTTTTATTTTTCTTACAGTATCCTTCTCCACGTGGACTGTGTATCCCATTTCTGAATGTCCCTTCAGAGTGTCACTGCACTAACAGATCGCCGGTGACTTCCATGGTTAAAACTGTTCTCATTACCTTTAGTCAGTTTGCCACTGTCCTGTCCAGTTGTTACCCCGCTGGGTACAAGGGGGTAATGGCCAGAGAAAGGTCCTGCTGAAGGGTCTGTAGCAGTAGATTCTTCCTCTGCCCACCTATTAAAGAAATAGTAGCCTTCTTCAGGAGTCTGTTTCCTGAGATGATTTACTTCGGAGGTTGAAAGTCTCTGTCTTTCTGTGTCCCTGTGAGACACCTCTGCGGCTGGATGTAAAAATGGTGACACACATAAGTGGCTGATGTTTTGGTCAAGATCATCATTAGATGTAGGTGATGTTACAGGTGAGACAGAATTAGGTTGTTTTCTTGATCTCAATTTCTGGATTTCAAGATCCTTGTGCCCTTTAGGAAGTTTATCTAGTTGCTGTGCTTTCAGAATCAGAGGTGTTCCAATGGTTCCTCGCAGAGCAAAAATAAAGAACCTGATGAAATAGGAAAAGAATGGATTATTTTACTAGAGGGTTCCTTCCACAATCTGCATCACAGAACACAGATCCAGTTGCTAATTTTCCATTGCTCTACAGACATCTAGTAAACACCTTATACCTGGGTTGACTCCTGGATCTTAATGCAACATGTAAGTACACACCTACCTTGACCTGTCAAGTCAACTACATGTATATAAATACTAAATATATTCTAATAGAACCACCTGATTAAGGAACACTGTAAGAACGATGCACAGAAACTTACCAAGAGATGAAGTATTTGAAGAGGTGGAGTTATATTTATACTGCTACATATACATATACTACATATATCATGAACCCAGAAATTTAAAACCCTTGGCTTATGCATTTGCTCAGGAGGCAGTAAAAACCAGAAAGTGTCCTACCTCCCCTTTGCAGAACAGAGAACTTATATAAGCATATATTGTGAGCAGTGAGAAAGCACACAGCTTCTCTCCATGTCACGTCAGTTTTGTCTGAAAATCAAAGTCTCTTTCAAAGCATCTTTTTAATAGGATTTGACCTTTACATAGATGGCCTCGATATGCATTTTAAAACAAACATGGGGACTCTTTGAAATTGCGTTAAGAAAGCTGCTGTCCTCACATCCTGCTGCTAAATGTATGCATAAATAAGTATAACAAGATTAAAAAACCTAACAAGCCAAACAAAGTACAGAAAGGTCTTTTAAGGCAATGGGTTTCTCAGGCCTATCTGCACAAGCAGGAGTGGATAAACATATATTTGGTGTGCCTGGGCTCAGGCTGGTTAATCCCATAGCATCTCAGGACTGGGAACTGTTCAGTTGCTAATTAGAGTTGGGCAGCTAAGAGCACAGCCACAGAGAGACCAGGTCTGGCTGTGCAGATCTGGTGTGGATCATATTGTCCTCTTTCCCCTCAAGCTGTCCTCTGTATCTTCTATGCAAACTGCAGGTGGACCAGACAGGAAGACAGAAAAAGGAAGGAGAACTGTGTATTTCATCCCATGAACTGCTTTCATTTGCTTCTGCCCTTCCCACAGCCCTGCAGAGTGTGAGACCCAGTTACCTGTCAGGCCTTCACAGTGCTTCCTGGCAGACCACAGCCTGCCTTCCATAGCTGGAGAAGTAGATCTGGTTCATATGTTGAAATCCTCCAGAGACACAGTACCCTCCCTTGCCAATGAATGAACATGATATTCAGATCCCTTTCTTCTCAGATTTGAGGGCTTTAGTACCTAGCACAGTGCAGTTTGTGTCCCAAAATAAAATTCAGAGGCAGTTTTGAGATGTGGATGCATGGAGGATGCACTGCAACGTGCTATAGGAAAAGCCTGTGTGCAGGGAGGGCACAGGCAAGCCCCCACGGGGCACCTGCACTGTCTCAGAAGTGTCAGCTAGCACAGAATGCAATAGCAAAAGGGAGAGCCAAGGAGACCAAGGATTTTAACAAAACCTCTTAGAAGCTTCTTAGAAAGAAACCAGAATCTCAAGGCTCCAAGGTTTCTGAAGGAGACAGGGAGCTGGCAGTGTGGTGAGATGAACAGAGTGAACTTAAGTGCACTTCAACAAAGGGTGGTTTCACCACTGCTGTGATACGCTGACACAGCTAAATTATAGCAGAAACTGGGGGTAGATATTCTGTGAACTGAAGGACTCTGCAGAAAATAATCTGGGGTACCTACATGAAGGAACTGTAGTTCTCCAACTTTGAAGATAGGAAGATAAAAATCTTTAAGCTCAGTATCCTGCTGAGGCAGCAACAATCTTAAACTTGCTGAATTCCCAAGATGGAGACACAAGTTCTCCAACCACGTGTTTGATGTAGCTCTTGGTAGAAAGCTCAGGGTCTAAAATGACACTGTGAATGAGGGCTGATAGGAAAACAAAAATCACACAGGGGCAGAACAGACTAGGAAAGGATGCCCTTCCCAGAAGACATGAGACCTTACTGAACTATGTGTTGTTTATTCTGACCTGGTTATATAATGTAACATGTAATCATAAGAGCATCTCAACTCAAATGGGGAAATAATAATTTGAAGAAAAATATTACCTGTCTTGAAAGGTTCCTTTTTAGACAAAGTTAAGGCTCAGATTCTAATGCCTTAAAGCACTTGCAGAATCAGACACTAAAAATATTTTCCTGTTTCTTCCAATACCAGTGTGCTGCACTACATGACAATTAGGATGAGAAGGACACTAGCAAGACAGTGAAACCAACCATTTCTGTCATTGTCCAAGGACAAACACAGATTTTAAATAAGTAGTGAAACTCAGACAAAGCATATCTGCTTAAAGAATGATTACAGTATTAAGTATGAAAAGCAGTATGGTTGCCACATACATATACAGGAACAGAACTGCTGTGTTTTTCAAGCAATCTTTCTCAGCAACCTATCAAAATCCCTCCCCAGACAGCATTCAGCCTCAGTCAAAGCTGTCTTTAACCTACCTGATTTGTCACACAGCGTAGAACTAAAATTCTGGATGCAGAAAATTATTTAATATATAAACATGTTTTTTAATTTTGCCTAACAATGCATTATAATGTACTTAAACAGAATACATTCTGTAACTTTCAAAGCATATAGGACTATTTCAAAGTCTCTCTTTCTAGTTTTTATCAGCTCAACAACGTTGTGTTTATGATAAGGAGCAAGTTCGTAGCAGATTTGTAGTGGTAAACTTTGCTAAGCACCCCAGAAAGAAAGGTTTTCCTGGCTGGAAAACAAAAGCAATAGATATAAAGTGATTCTCTAGGGTTGTATAACTGAATAAATTGATGGTTCATGAACTGGAAAGTTGAACCCAGGCATCTGACTTCCACACTCCTCACCTGTCCCTGTGTAACACATGTGCCCAACATACCACATATCTATAACACAGCGTTACTGTTATTTCACTCAAATGCCTACAAATTCACAAAATGAAAACTGAGAGGAAAACAATGAATCATTCAAACCTCGGCAAGAGTGCGATGACGGGGGTAATAAGACACAGCAAATAGAAGGTGGGGTCTGAAAGCTGTTTCTCCATAATCCAGTAGGGATTGGTAGGAGGGTTGCAGAGCACACAGGAGGCATTGTAGATCAGTGAGAAGACCAGGTAAAATGCCACACTGCCAATCATCGTTACCACGTGGAACAGGGTCTGCAAGCAGAATGTGCAAAATGACAGTGATGCTTGTGACACTGATTCTGGGTATAAGACAGGAGGATACAAAGTCAGATTAGAAAGAACATATCCAATAGTGCATCTGTTACCTACTTTTTCTGACCTGGAATTCAGGTAGATGGCTCTAAAACACAATGTCTGTACAGTATGCTGTGTTCACAATAGAAAAACAGTAAAAATGAATGGGACAGGTCAAACACGTACCCATGTTTTCATTTCTAGAGCCTGGTGCAAGAGAATTGTCAGGAGGGAGATGGTATTCATGGGGTTTCCAAAGGAAAACACGTCTATGTCAGAGTCCTCATAGGTCTAGAAAAAAGGCAGATTGACTGTGATGAACTTTGACAATTCAGAAGTGAATTCATCTGTTTTTTTTAAGGAGAACAGGAACATGAGAATATTAATGACCCTGATACTTACCAAGTAAGGGACAAAGAAGCAAATGAGGCTCTGATAGAAAGCATCCAACATTGTAATGATAAAAGTTGATAGGTTGTATATCTGTAGGAATTTATAGACAAGGGTCATTATGATGGGAAACACATCTATAGGCTGTCCTGAAGACATAATTACTGCCTGTTTTTCTTCTATCCAGCTACTGATTCTATCCAACTACTGGTCTCTCTTCATGAGTAAAAGGCTCCTGAGCAGCTGATTTAGACTGAACACTTATCTGTGAAAATGCATTTTCACTGTGTTAAGTGAAGACAGACCTTGACTAAAGACAGACCTTAGGAAGGTTAGCCAGTCAACTGAAGGTCTTATAAGCTGAATATCATGAATGTCCCCCCCACCTCCGCAAAGGACCCCATTCCTCAAACATTTTTCAAACAAAGCTCTTACTGGAGCTATAGAATTGATCAGATTTCTTTTCTGTTAAGGTTCTTTCTACCAAAACATCTATTTTGTGCCATTTTAATTTGATTACTTGGCATATTTATACTTATCTAGTGACCTGTGTGACCACAGCTCTGGTGGAGTGGGGTACGTTATTGGAGTGACAGAAGGCTGGACTTGTGTTGTTTTAATGCAGACAAAATGCCAAAGCAACAACAATAACCTCTTCAAAATGGTAAAGAACATATATTATTGCACGTATGTGAGGTCCAAGAGTTCCTAAGAAAAGTGATAGAAAGTCCTAAAAGCCTCAAATTCTGCACTCTCTTGCCTTGGTTTTTCAAACCATCATTAAACACAGTGTGAACCACCAGCGTTCATCAGTGCCAAAAATCGCAGTCCAGGAAAATGAAAGTAAATATTAGGAGAAAACGAGCAAATTCGTAAGTACCCTGCAATTTCAAACTCAGATAATTTCAAATTTTGCTCATTAACATTCTCATAATTTCATATTAAAAATATTAAGGCAATTGGGAATAAGTGCTACTGTACTGTATGTATCTGCAAAACCAGGTATGTATGTCTGTATATGTGTCCTTTTTGCAAACATATTGATATCAGGATGGTTCTTGAAACCTCATGGGCAAACGGGTAAAAATGTGTCATATTTCATTAATGTTTTCTGAGGGTTGTCAACACTGAGTAGTCAAAGTAAAAAACCCAGTCAAGTTGGTTATCAATTTAAGGGTTTGTGTTTCAAGTCACTTTGCTGTAATCTTTTTAACAAGCTTTTCTTCTTCAGTAGGTTGAGACTGTTCAAAGCACCAGATCTGAGCAGAGTTTAATCATGGGCCAGCTAAACTATTTTATCTTAATTTGTTACATTTCTTATCCTGTTTTCTCCTTATGCTTTCACTGAGAAATTTTCCATCAATATGGTGTGTATATATATATATATATACACGCACACACATATTTGCTCTATCATCTCTTCAGATCAGAAACACCAAACACAAGGCTGATTCACTAGCACATCACTTATTATAACGCAGCTTTGGTAACAAACTGGATTGCTCCATATATTTAATGACAGAATAAACCTTCCCATTTACATCTTCCAGCTATGGAACAAGCACCCAGCCTCATTTCCAGGAAGCAACTTCAATCATATGTTCCTTACCAGTTCTTCTGACAGTTATACCTTCTTTTAGTGAACATCAATAAACTAGAAACCATAAATGGATCATTTGGTTCCAAATAAATCTATAATTTGCTCCTCACAAAACCAAGACACCTGCAGTCCTGTGGCTTATCAAGCAGTTATTTCAGCAATCAAGACATACCTCTGAATTTTGTCCATTCTTATACAACTCGGGCAAACCTAGAAGTGTTTCTGCAGAAACATCTCTATCCAGGACTCCAAAGAGAAGAGAGGGCATCGACGTGAAGAAGAGATTGAAAAAAATCATCTGCCAGTAATCTATCATTGTGCTGCCTGAGAACCCACAGAAGAACTGGTACCAGAAGAGCAGGTTGACATAGCTCTGTGTAGAAGCAGATACAAACACAAACTCTTACAAGCCAAACTGTGATTCCCCACATGAGCAGAAGCACATCCTTCAGGCTGGTATGATTTCATTTCTCTGGGTTGTGGGAGTTTTAAAGCTGCACCTTTTCTGGGGCCTATTTTACATCCACTTCTTTTCCCTACACTGTTCCTAGCTGTTACAGCTGATCTGGACTTTAGTTTGCAATGCATAGATGATCTATGTCTCTCATAGTTCCACCTATGAGGTTTATGTAGTACACTGGTTATTAACAGAATCTCTCAAGAATGTATTGTTTTGGTTAAAGGTATCATCAGCAGACAGCTCTGCACTTTATTTCATAAAGCAGTATATCCTGAGGATGCTCTTCACACTGATCCACTGTCATACAGCTTTTTAAAAGCCATTAGGTTTCTTTAAGAACATGTCAGAGAATAATTAAGCTGACTGTTCACAGCTCTGAGCACCAGATTTTTAAATCCTTTTGCAAACTGGTTGTCCATGCAGAATCAAAGGTCTCCTGTGCCTTAATGGTACGGGGGAGATAAAAGAAGAGCAGCACCCCAGTCTGGAGAGCTATTTTGCATTGAAAATTACTCTTTTGAACTCTAAAAGGATGCCCAATCAAGAAAAAAGAAGTTTCCATTTTCATTATAAATGTTAACAGTGATAAGAAGCAATCTTTATTCAAAATCATATATAAAAAACCCCAACCCAGATACTTTGAATTCTAAGTAAATAGTCTTTCATGCTCAGAGTGTATTTCATGTCAAATGGACTTGTTTGCACAGTCTTGTTAACTGTATTACTATCAGGTTTTTCCACTTTACATTATTCTTCAATGCACAGCTCATTTGCATATACATTAAATTTTTAATAAAAATGCCAGATATGACCACACCATTACTTGCAAGTGGTTCCTATCAAATTAAATGCAGAAATTCAGAGGTTTCACAGGCAAACAATTCTTAGTGCAATGCCGTCTTATGTATTCCAGCACTAATAATCTGCTCTTCCTTATGTAAATTTTATTTTGAGGCTCACGGGTATTATTAATAAAGTTTCTTGAACTACCTATCAAAGTTACTAAGCCTTGAGTCCTTTTCCCTCTGGAATAATACTGTTTCAAAATATATCTAGAGCCCATATTTTCCTCAATGCTTTATACAGCACACTACTAAGAAGAAGGTAGCATGTTATAAACTTGAAAACTGAAGAAACAGGAAGACTAGCTTCATAAAAAGTAAGAGTATAACCTGCAAAAAACCAAACCAACCACCCCAAAAATCCCAGCCCTGGACTTAATCTTTTCTAGGATGGAAATTTCCAGAGTCTGAAGAGTCTTACCACATTTTTGTAGAAAAAGTAAATCACCATCTTTGCCAGGCGAGCATAACACCAATGTCCGTGGACAAGAAGCAGTTTTTTGAGATGCTTAAATCGAGATATTGCAAAGTCGCTAGCCATGACAGCCTTTGGTAAAAAAAAAATAGAAGTTAATTTACAGTATGTTTCTCAACTATCAACATAATGAACATGGATGAGGAAATGATTTTCTGCTATTTAATGCTGCAGAAAAAAACCCAAACCCAATAAACCAAAACCCTGAGAAAATAGTTGGAACTTTCTATCTCTGCAGAGCAGTCTATCTTAGAAAAATGAGGAAGGGGGATACATAAGAAGGAAGCTGGGGCAGAAAATACTGAAAGACAATAAACAAAACCTGGAAATGCTATAGCAAAGAGGATTCAGAAGCCAGATACTGACCTAACACTGGCCAGGCATCTGCTAATTTTCCAGGCTTATGAGCAAACACACGCTTGTCCGTGCATGGTAATTGTTGGATCAAAACACTCTCTTTTGGCTGAACCCATAATTACAAACTGCATATTAATTTACAACAGTAATGATGCCAAATTGCATTTTTAAGATGACACTCGAGTATAGGGCTTCTATGAAACTTAATAAGTGGCGAGAGACTATATGACAAATGAGGAAAGGAAATAAATTGAAAGCATACCTGCATGCCTTCTTGGCCAGATATCCCAATTCCAATATCAGCTGCTTGAATCATACTTACATCATTTGCACCATCACCTAGAATGGGAAGACAGAAGGGATCAATAAAGATGCAAGAAAGGGTGCTTGATATGAAATGCTTATATCAGAAGAAGAAAAACCCCTTAGCTATGCTGATTAATAAAGGCTATTCTGTACTGCCACACATCTTAGGTTTGAGTTACTTAAGGTAACATCATCAAGCAGCAAGCAATCATGACCTCTAGGCACTGATCTTGGTTGGAACACCTTCTTTTCCAGAAGACCTGGATCCACCAGGGCTAACCCCAACCCTGGGACCAGCTGGGTGGTGTTACGGACACCACGACACAACCTACATCTGTATTGTTTTGTATGTTTCTGCTTAGTGAACTCCTTGAGCTCAGAAACATGCTTTGCAGCACCCTACTTCACTAAATTCTCTAAATCATATGATAAATTTGATTGGTGCTGACAGTGTAACAAGCCAGTTTCAGAAGTTATTCTGCTTATTTCAACTTGCAGCAATGTGTCATATACATAACCAAATTTCCATGGAAAGAACAGGTATGGTTGTTGCCTGCAATGTGAAGATTTTGAATTAGGTTAGCTGGCAAAGCAAAATAAATGAAGTGGAAGGCTGAAACCCTGTATTTTGAACTTCTAAGGCAAAGCAAGAAATTTGAAAATACATCAGACACTTCTTTTTTTATTTGGTCCAGAGAGGTGTATTTTTTAGTTTTAAGTCATAAAAATCAGTTCTGTAAGCATTTTAGTGGGAACACTTACCAAAAGTGAAGCATGAAACTTAAAGCATTTCACATTATTTGGATGTGAAAAGCAAAAGAGTCTGTGTTTAATACCACTCTTGGGATAACTCTGTTTTTATCAGTTCGGAAAATCTGACAGGAAAGAGCTTTATGAAAAGGCAAAACAGTGACTACTACTGATGCTTTCCACACCCAGAGGAATGTGAACATACATTTGTACTGGTGAACATGAAAGGTACTACTGGGAGATTCTGAATTTGGAGTGCCTTTGTCTTGCTTAAATGGGGGACAGGTTTGTTCAATGAAAGCTGGAGAAAGACTTTTATACGGCTTTTGATCAGGAAAGAGTATTCAATGCTGGTTTCCCACTGTATCTATCTGAGGCACAAAGAATAGCTCATACAATATATTCCATACACTTCCATAACTCAGAAGGAAAAAGCTTCCCCCTTTCTCCTGAGATTCAGAATGGAGGTACCTATTGATAGGGTCATCACGTTAAGCTGCCTCCGGACGAGCTTGACCACCATGCTCTTCTGAAGAGGTGTGGAACGGCAACACAGCACTGAGTGGCAGTGCTTCGTCAGTGTCAGGAACTTCTCCTCCAGGCCCCCCTGGAAGATGATGTTCAATGTCCGCCCATCAACCACCAGCCCAAACTCAGGGTTTGGGGCCGCAGAGGCTGCAAAAGATGCTGGGATAATGCCAAAAAATTTCCTCCGTGGTTTTTCTGCCTCATAGTTCTTCCTCACCTCTTCCAAGGTTAAATTCAAGAGAGATTCACAGGTTTCCTGTGAGAAAACAGAAGTAGTTCTAGAAATAGTTATCCCCATTTCCCTTTACAGCACAGCACCTTGCAAAGTGTATATTTGTATAATCACGCCAGTGGGTTTAAGCCTATCAGGTAAACATTAGAGAAAACTGAGAAACTCACTGATTTGTCAGATTTGAGAGTCAACTCCATCAGTGAAACACTGTGGATCTTAACAGCTAGTTAGCTGTAGTAAAGAATTACTTTAAAAGAAAATAATCTTCCCATCAGGAGGACATATTTTATTTGGAATTACAGTTAAGAAATTTAAAAACCTCCTCTTTTCTAAAGGATGTTTTCAAAATCTAGTTCTGATGTGAAAGGTGTGAGATATTGCAGTGCTTGCTTCCCTCAGAAACAAACTGGTAGAGAAACAAGAGGTTCAGATTTTCAAAATGAATTGGTAGCTTTGACAGTTTGGCCTTTTTTAGGTCACAAACCAGGTGTGTGTCACATGCACATTTCTATTAGGGACAGAAATAAAGCTTCATATCGCCCAGCACTGTGCCCCAAACACAAACTAAGTCTTTCCCTCTTGCACATCTGCCTCGTTTTGGAATGAAGTCCCCTTTTAGATGCAAACAACTGGAATCGAATTAGTATCAAATGCAAAAAGATTTAAGGTGAGCACTTTTATCTCTCCCATACAGATCTCCTAAATTGGCACACTACAATCAGAGAAAAAACAGAATGATCTAAAAGTATTTATGCTGCCTGTTAGTACTAAAAGTCCTCCTTCCATGGCATGGCACTGAATACCTGAGGAGCTAATCACTCCTTTTTCTACCTTTTCTGTCAGCTTTATTGAGAGATGATTCAGTTCTAAAATGTTATTTTCACTTTATGTTGCATAATGTACATGTGTAGGATGTTTGCAAGATTTAAATTACACTTAAGTGGGAGGTTCTGGAATCAAATGTACCTCTGACATCTAATAAAAAGCTGCATCTAGCCTGCACACTTAAAACCTATAAAAGAAATACCAAAGCAACAACATCTTTCCGTGAACAAACCAAAAATTGCAGTGGAAATTCCTACTTTGCCTTGGCTTTGCTTTTTACATGAAGACCCCGAAAGACCTCCTTGTGTTGCTGCTTCCTGGAAGGTACTTACTTTTCAGCATTTGAATAAGCTGTTGGGCTCAGGGGCTAAAGAGATTCCCTTCCCACTGATGCCAGTTCAAGGGTTAATTCTGGCTAAATTAATGAGGCAAATGCTTTGTATGCATTATTTGTTTTTCCCTGCTTCTGCCATTGGGAGACCCTTTCAGAACCAGTGTCCTTGGCTTCATTCTGAAAGGGAGGGAACTAAATCTTATTGTGGAGCAACTCCAGTGCCCACTGAACCACCCATATTCACACCAGTGCCCATATATACACAGCTTGCATCAGCCTGGATCAAGGGCCATATAGGGTGCTATGGGTAAATGCTCGTGCCTCTGATTCCAGGAGCCAGGGTGGTCCCGCCTGCAGCACTTCTCTGACAGAAACCATCTTCTAATTTCCATCCTAAATATATTCATTCTGCTTCCCGTTAAAGCAGATATGCGTATCAAATGAAATTACACATTGAAGCAAGGAATGTATTCCGTGCCAAATTCTGTATCATCTATGCGTGTTTCCCTATTTCCATGACATTAAAAGAGACAGACATTTGCATAGGATTTTATTCTTGTTCGGAGAGCTACTAACTGCAGACAAAAGCATTTAGAAAGTAGGCCATCTAACTGCTGTATACAATTGTCTATCACAAGAAAAACAGTCAGCATTTTAACTACAATTAATCCTCACAATAGCTTTATAGACAGAAAGGCAAGCTTGTGTTATTAACCCCTCTTCTGTGGGGAAGAAAAACCTGAGGCAACCAAGACCTTGTTGAGGCTCATCTCATGTAACTCCTGATACTGCTGAGTATGGGCCACACATGTGGGCTGCATAGAAAGGACAAAGCAGCACACCGGGAAACGGGCAGTGACTACTGCCAAGAGCACCCCTGGGCATCCAGAGCTATAAGGGAAATAAGAAGTCACTAGCAAGAAAATAGAGAAGGACATCACAGCTGGCATTTTGAACCCTGCTTTTGGGTTTTAAAAATGCAATGGGTCTGGTTTAAGCACAATGCCTGAACTTGCTCTCCCCAAAATCCATCCCACAAAGCCATTTCTTCCACCAGGATGCCTGGAGGGATGAAATGTTAGGCTGTGCACAGTGGTAGCCATTCTGCTTTCAGAAAGCAAAGTGTCGTTTTCCTGGTATTCTACATTCCCAAACCTGCTTCATAGACTGCAAAAGCCAAGGTTGCTTTTCCAAAGTCTTGTACTCTCACCGTCCTCAATGGCATTTATCTTCTTTGAAGGTCAGGAATCTTATTTTCTCTCTTCTATTCAGACAGTTTCAACAACAGCCATAGATTACACCACAGACTTTTCACTGTATTTCAGTGAGTCATAGGAGCTGACAGATGCCCCTTGAAGTGGTTGTCCTCATTTTGGAGCATGTTTGCTTTGCCTACTGCCTTCCTTATTGCCCATGGAAATTCAGGGAATATCTGTACACATCAACAACTATGTCAAGAAAGTGATTATTTTTTAACTGGCCCACAAGAACTATATTCAGGTTTCCAAGAAGGTGAAATGCTGTTTACACAAAAAGTACTGGATTAAATTGTTCACTAATAAATTTCTGATTAAACCTAATCCTATTAGAGAGCATACAACTAGAAAGTTCTGAATTGAATCGAAACTACACCTACATACCTTTTCCAGACTGAATCACACAGTACTTTCCAAGTCTCTTCCTACACATAGCTCAGAGGGTTAAAATATCATTGTAACTGAAATTTCCATTGCAAGATCAGAAACCAGATATCAATATTATTAAGGACTCAAGCAGTTTATTTTTTTTTAAAGAATATTTTAGCTTAGAAAAATCATAGAATCATAGAATAGTTAGGGTTGGAAAGGACCTTCAGATCATCTAGTTCCAACCCCTCTGCCATGGGCAGGGACACCTCACACTAAACCATGTCTTCCGAGGCTCTGTCCAATCTGGCCTTGAACACTGCCAGGGACGGAGCATTCACAGCTTCCCTGGGCAACCCATTCCAGTGCCTCACCACCCTAACAGTAAAGAACTTCTTCCTTATATCCAATCTAAATCATTGTATTTTAATTAAATAAAACTTAACCTGTCCTGTGTTTCAATTCATCCTGTTACATGTGATCTAAAGGGTTTCTGGCCTAATGCTGCTATGTAGGCTTTAGGTTGGCTGTTTTGTGCTGAATGCAATCTAAAGCAAAACACTGTCAAGCTGCAAAGAGAGAGAAAGATAGTAAATTCTGTGTCTCTCTACTCACCTTACTTTCAGTGTTAATTGTGAAGACAGTGTCTCTTTGGTTCAAGAGTTTACAGGAATACGCAATGTTAATTGCTGTTTCCTGTTTGTCTCCTGTCAGCACCCAAATCTGTATCCCAGCTTCTCGAAGAGCTGCAATAGTGTCAGGCACTCCATCTTGCAGCCGATCCTCAATCCCTGTTGCTCCTGGGCAAACAGGAAAAGAAATTAACTAGTTTTCTTTCATTTGGAAATCATGTTGCCATTTTTTTTAAAGAAGATGTCTTTGACTTCCAGCTGTGATCCTGAACTTATTGAGAGCTGATCCAAGATATTGTCCATCAAACAAACACACAGGCACAAGATCTGCATTTGGATTAAGATCTGAATGTGTCAGAAACCAAGTCCTGGCATTTCATTTTACTCATTGCTAGAACAATGCATTTCGTTTCTTTTCAATAATCCAAAATGACAATGTACTGGCAGAGAAATTACACCATATGCATTTTTAAAGTACTGCATTAAGCCCCATCAAAGCAACCAGAAGAAGATGGACTTTGACTATTTAAACGAATGCTGTCCTTATTATCAAGTCAAATGCTTCACTCATCAAAGGGAACTGGAACAGTAAGTTTTTATTTTGAAAATGCACAAACTTAGAAGCAGATGAAAGCACTCATCCTGATAACAAGTCACCACCTGTATGTTACAATATTTCTCCACTTATCTCTTCCACTAGAGGTCAGTTTGAAGACGCAGCAACTCTGATACGTTAAACATGGATATTGATTTAAACTAAAAAAAAAACAACCCACTTGTGAAATTAAGAATGAAAGCACACAAGATCCTTAAGATTTGGCAAAGGTAACAGATTCTGACAAGATCAACATTACCTATGTGGTTCTGCTTATGGCATTTACTGTTATTACTCTATTTTTTTTAAATCACTGCAAAGATTATGAGAAGCCGTAACGCTAATAGCTTGCAATAACAGAAATTCAGGATAATGAAGTATGGGCACAGATTGTATTCACAGAAAGATGAGACTGAGATAACTCCAAAAATCAAAGTCCTGAAGAGCAAAATGTTTGGAAACAGAATGAATTCCTCCATAATTCAACAGAATAGTGTTAGATATGAGGATGATGGATGATGCACAAGTGCCAATGAATGTAAGCTTTAACATGAAATATTATATACAGAGTGCAGAAAGCAAACATGACAATGCAACAGCAGCAGGAATTCACTAGCAAAAATACCTATTCCCTTGGAATTTGTGCTCAAACCTGAAGTTAATTTATAGTATTTTAAAGGTTTATCTAAGGACACAGACACATGATTGAATTATGGGAACTTCATTATCTACTGTGTCAGCTAAGCCACAGTAAAAGCTGATGTGCATGGTTTTTGCTCCTGGCACATATTTTCAGTACACTTTTTCAAAGTTAATGCTGCTCAAAATGTTTAGACAGTCATTGGTCTGTATACCCTAGCCCTGAGATTTCCAAACCTCGGAGGAAGGCTTTTTTGATATAAATTAGTATAAGGTGTTGTCTGTCTGATTGCCAAGAATATCACAGGAGAGCAAGTGAGATACTTCATACAATGACAATTCTTATTTTTAGCTACCCAGCAAGGTGAGTTTGGTCTCCAGATGCTGTGCTGTCTCCATTAACAACTCATCTCTGTTGTCAATTGCAGCTTCTGCCTCCCGACGAAAATTGGCCCATTTCTGAAAGTCATCTTCATTCAAGACCTGCATAACACAATTTAAAACAGAGCTCATTCAAAATTTAAATAAGAGAAGAATGCAAACGTTCTGGATCACAAAGACTTAGCTCCTATCCAGGCTGGTAAAGTACTGTGTCATCTTTAACATAACACAAACTTTTCCAAGAGAAGACTGCAAGAACTAGTAGCAATGAGAAAAATAGACCTGCCTTCCTGTGTGTATACATGGCCTACAGCTGAGACTTTAAAAATGTGACCCAGAGAAACACAGAGCCCTTCATTAGGACTTGGAAGTGGAAAACACAGTTTCTGAAGGTTGCTCTGCGTTTCTGCGGGTCTTGAATATGACCTATGTGTTGCACATAGACAACTTCTGTATTACAGTATCAGGCTAAGATGTACTAACCCAGCCCGAGGGCAAGATTTTTGAAAGCTGAATGCCAGGCAAAACAGAAATAGGTTGGCTCCTCTGTGGGCTTTTTATTTCTTGCTTGGAATCATTGTGGAGAAGGTCAGCTAGAGTTATCATTAGAGAAATAGAAATTAATGTTGTGAGACTGAACAAAAACCCATCATCTGCTCACACTTAGGAAAAAGCAAAAACAGACTGCAGAGCAACCAAATAGAGGGACAAAAAGATGGGTTGTGCCTGAGTTGTTCTTTGAAGAAGAAAGATTTATAACCATTATATTTTCCTAATAAATCTATTGATGTGCACAGAGCAAAACCATAAACAATATTAGGCTAATGCTCTCCTACCTTCTTAGCTATGCATAGAGTTCGTAGGCCATCACGGGCATAGTAGTCCAGATGCTTCTGTGTTTTTTCTTTTATTCTTTTCATTCTCTTCTCTGTGCTAATGTCATCTGTGAAATACAAGGAAAAATGTCCTTAGTTTAAGCACAGACCATTTCAGTACCTAATGGCCTAGAGGTTAAAAAGGAGTAGGCATTAGTAAACACTGGATTCCAATATAACAGCAATTCCTTTAAAAGCCCAGAAATGTTGGCAATGCCTAAGCTGAAAGCCTGCTAAAGATGCTCGTTTCCCTTAAGACACCATGGCTTGGATTTTTTTGTTTGTTTGTTTGTTAATGTTATAGCACTCTTGCTGACAAGCTGAAACCCGATGGTCAGACCCTTATGACAGTATTATTGCAGAGTACACAATCCACATGGGTTAGTGCTGTCAGTGAATTTTAATTAGCCCATTCCATATTCTGAGCACTACTCAGGTTAAATAAATACCTCCCTTCTGATCTGCAAAGATAACACTAGAGAAAGCTGCTTCTTTTTTTGTGCTTCTAATGCCTAGATATAATATTTCATGCAGAAAAGAGTACTGCAAACTCCTTGTGCTTCTTTATAGGAGACACAACAAAAATAGCTCATCGGCTAATTACCTTTGGCAGAGTCTTCCAGCAAGTCCATTATAACAGAGTCAGCTCCTTTTGTGTAGACAACAATTTCTTTGGTTAGAGGGTGCCTCACCACTACAGACATCCTTTTCCTTACTGAGTCAAATCCCAAAGTGTAGAGAATGTCAAAAGTCAGGAGCGTGCCTTGTGGCAACCTTACGGTCACCTGCTCAGGAGTTCGGGACACTAAAGTAAAGCTGTATGCCTGGGCAGCATAGACAAGCGCTGCCTCATCTGGGCTCTCAGCCTCATAACAAAAGTCTGTTGGCAAAGAACTGTTGGTCACAGATTTGAAAACTTCATCCAAGGAAGCACTTCCAATATCGGTGCTGTCCTTGCCCTGGAGTCCATCGTCTCTACCGCTGGCACAGTAGTCATTGTCATTGTCACAACAATCCAATGCAGCAAGCTGCTCTTCTGGGTTCCTTGCACTTAAGCTAGCACCTAGGTCTGAACTAGACTGACATGATGAAAAAGACTGACTAAGGCTTGCTAATTTTAGCCTCTGAAATATCTGGTGAATCTTCTCCAGGGTGATTCCTGAAGGTTTTATTGGTGGTGGTACTGTGACCTAGAATTATGAGAAAACCTATGGTTAAAAAAGAAATAAATGTGTACTACAAGATACTTTTCAAAACCTCAACATATTTTTCTATTTCTAAATGACGATAATGAGAAAATCAACCTTTTTCTTTTTTTTTTCCCTATTTTTTTTTCCTATGTAACTGTGGTGAGGAATTCAGTAGAGGAGTCACAGGTGAGCTGGCATCCAAAATTGATGGTGATTTGTACCTCTACCTCTGAAACAGAGATGGGATCAAACCCCTTGTAGTTCTGTCAATAGCCTGAGAGATCGAGAAAACTCAGTATATTCAACATACTTATAGCATATGTAATAGAAAATCTAAAAGAAAAAGTGAAGATACCGTGGTAGCCATAGCTATTCATCAAACATAAAAAGCCATGTCAGGAAGGCATATTCACAGGCAATGAAACAGTAGATATTACAAAAAAGGTTAAAGAACTAGAGGAGAATTTCCAAACTATTTTTTCACCATTTCGGGTTTCACAGAACACCACAGTATGTTGTTAAATGGAAGCATAATCAATTTTCCTCATATACTTGAAGTTAGATTACCCTTTGTCTTGGCTCAGTAGCTGTGGAGACCAGGACTGTATTGCAGATGGCAAGGGCAAGAAAAAAGTCAGTAAGGGATGTGGAAGTCTTCATATGTATAAAAGGAGAAAGGTTTTCAGTCTGGAGCGCAGCTTCTCTCACTCGCCTCAGCAGCCTGCTATCAGGAGTCACATCCTTTTCCTGAAAGAGAAATAAGTTAATGAAGATTTTTCCCATTCACCCTTGTCCTTAAGGAAGAACTATCAACTAGAGAGCTGCTTCTAGCCTCTTATTGAATTTATATCTAGAATTATGTAAGGCAAACACCTTTTGTACGTAACATCTAGGGAAAAAAGAATACATTTCTAAAAGTTGTATAACTAGATAGTTTGAATGAAATGCACCTTGGAATAGAAGATGCTTTCAGAAATTTATTTAAGATCTACTAGAAATAAAAAATAATCTATGCTGTGTCCCCCAATTTTGAAACTGCTGACTACTGAACTAAGGGCCGTTCCAAATGGAAGTGGACTTGGGATCTCCCATTTCAGTTTGGAAGCTGATTGTTATTTCAACAGAGAATATACTGTACTTACGGCTTGGCTATAGCAGTATAACTTTTTTGTTTCCAGAGTCATTTTGCTTTGTGCCCAGAAGAAGCAGCTGTCTCAAACTGTTCTTCCTCAGTTTTTACAATGAATACATACACACTTCATTTGTTCCTGAAATATTACTGTAATTTTACTACCACACTCTTTCTAATCAAACCTAAATTTGCAAGCCAAACTACCTAATGTCACTTACTTATGATTTAATTTGATGTAGGGGTACGGAAGTATTACTTTAATGGAAATTTCATCTTAGCACAGCCATAGTTACCAAAAGCTTCCAAATTTAAGAGAGACCTTCCTGTAAGCCAATGCTTTTGGATGCTTTCTTTAAGGAACTGCCAAAATGATTTATCTGCTTTCTAGCTCATCTCAGTTATTACACTCTCTTCCTTCAATCTGGCACAGTTTTCCTAAGTTCCATATATATGCAACAGAAGTCAGGCATTCACCTTCACGGCTGTGTAGTGCTGAGCTCAATATGTTGCATAGTACCTCCTGCTTGCTAAAGTGAATAGTGGTTCTTAAATCATCCTAATAATTACAAATAAATCTGCTGTTCATTTTGCAGCACAGAGCGCAATTGAAATCCAAAGAAGAAACAAAGTTTTGCACTTTCTCTGCTGCAGAAAGCTATGGTTTCTGTGGCTCACTGTTTTCGTGTTTCTTTTGTTTCACATATGGAGAAATGTTTTAAGTATAGATGCAGTCGTTTCTCCAGCAAACTGATACATACTGAGCATAAGCCTGATTTTTTTATCTTCTCTGGTCTATTAAAAGAAATCAGAGGCTGAAAAGTTAAAGCTGTCATTCTTTCACAAAACTTCACTGCAGAAGACAATTACTATGGGTAACTGCCCGTTGCCCATACTGTACTTAGTCCATATAGCAATCCCAAATAGCTTAACTGAAAAACTCTAATGAAGAACACATATGTGCAGACACAATTGTCAAAACAGTTATGGTGGGAATTAGATTTAAAATATGAAAGATCAGAAACTCACTGGCTTGCCCAGCTGTTCCTATAATGTCCTCATGCATTTTCACAGTTAGAATGAGCCTGATGAACCACGAATTAGTACTCACAGATCTCAGCGTCTCCTACCTGTCACTATCCCACCCAATCTCTTTTGTATCTATATCTTCAACATCTACCTCTAGTTCATGCCAAAATTACAACGCACTAGTGGACATCCCACTTTAGCAGAAACTTTCTGAAGTTTTCCTCTGGAAAAATAGAAACCTATCAGGTTAACTGTGGCCTCAGAGACAGGTTTTAAAAACAGCAATATAAAAAACATATTTATCAGAAAAGATTCTCTCATTTTCTTTTTCATGGTGAAAATAGGGTGACCTGAACTTCCAGTGTTATGGAACTTCAGGAGATAAAAAAATTCAGACAAACAAGTCTGTTCATTGGCCAGCCTGAACTTATATAAAAACAAACAAACAAAAGAGTAAATTAAACAACACTCATAGTGATGATCAGTTAGATTTACCAACTTTTCAACGTTAGCAATTTTTAGTGAAAATGCCAATGTTATAAAATGGTTGGTGCCATTCAGTTTCTGAAATATCCTTATCAGTTTTATAACATCTCATCAAATTTATGACACTAAAACCTTGTGACAATAGAACAATTGAAATCTTCATGAACTTTTTAATAGCAAGACACTTTATTAGAATTATTAAATCTAGAAGGAAATGGACTGTCATGATCTTGATTCATAAGAATACTTAAAAAGCAGACAGACTAAATATTAATTCTCTTTTTCCTTTGTTCAAAGATGTATTTTTTTAAGAAACTTTGACTACTGAAGTACATTCAGGCCCATGATACTTTCTCTGTAACTGGAGTACTCAAGATGCTCTGGATTTATAGTAAATTGCAAATGTATCAGAAAAGGTGATAAAAATTCCAAAGCGCAGGAACCACAGAGGCATAGAAAATTTTATTATCCCCATTTCATTAATAGGGAATTGGCTTGCCTGATAAAGAAAGATACTACTATGCATCATTTGAAGGACATCAATACACATTACACCCTCTGGGCAATTACTACTTATTCATATCTGTAACAGAGGTTAAATGATATATCCAGATAGAGTGACACCTATTAGCAGCTAAAGCTGGTTATTTCCATGACAGAAGCTTAATCTTCCTCTGCAAAAATTGTTGATACTAGTTCCTCAGATATTGCTCTTACAGTGGAAAAAAAACCACAAACATGGCAGTGTATTTACAGAAGAAGATGTCTGGCAGTAAAAACCATAATTGGTGAAATATGCCTGCAAGAAATTAATTTATCACATTTTAAGAAGTCTTATGAGGACCACAAGAGGTCCTCAAAAGTCATGACCCATGGGTTCTCAAGAACCAGTTGAGGGGTTCTCAACATCCCATGAGGACTGGGGTGGCAAATGTTTAGGATAATAACTGACAAACGACTCATATTCCAAGAACAGAAGTACTGGCTGATATCTGCTACATGACAGAGGAACTAAATGGGGCAAGTAATATTTTATAATATATTTATCTTCCCCCAAAAAGTCAGCAAGTCTAAAACCTTGTCCTGGGTTCACCAGTAGCAGTTTTCTCCTTCTTAGAAGCTGTAGGTTTAAGACTTTAACCTGAAAAGTCCTTTTAGTTTAATTTCTATTATCTTTGTGCTGCTTTCTCTCTTTTGCCTTGAAAAATGCAATATTTATCTTTTGACACACTAACAGACTCCCAGAACTGCTCTGGAGAGTGAAGCTTGGGCATTTTGCAGGCACAGCGCAGGTATTACCAAACTTTAACAGAGATGATATGTTGCAGGGCTAGATGAAGAAGTAGTTTGTGGCTTTCTGAGCTATGTCTGAACTCAGACTTCAAAGCCATATTCTCTTCCCGAACATCATCTCCCAGGAGGACCTGTGCCTCCTGTTTCTGCAAAGCCAGGCTCCAGACACATGTCTCTAGGTCCTCTTGCACAATCCAAGCCCAGAATCCCCACTTCATTTACCCTGGCATTTTGGTGAACCAGAACAGCACAAAAAGCTCATTCCTCTTTGTGCAAAGTACCTCTTTCCTACTGTTACGAACCACAGCCTCAGTCCTTGGACCCTAAACTCATGTTTCCTCCTCCTGTCAAACAACCACCACAAAATCCCACCTGTATGTCCCCCACTCTTCTGCTGTCATCTTTGATACAGGGACCCAGATTCACAAACCCTCACCTAGTTCCCTGCAACTGCAGCCTGCACACTCTAAGCGAGGACCTCAGCGCTTTGCCTCCTTCCTTCAGCTCCTCTAGAAGTTGGATTTTTCCTGTCCACCTATTGGCTTCCCACCACAAAATGCAACAGAAAGAACTTACAAGCATTAGCTCAATCTGTTTGTACTCACAATGGGACTGCTGAACGCCACTTGAGACTGGTTGCTGTCACGACGACCCAGTGACCTGTTCCTTGTATGCCCCTGAAAATGAGCCCTAGCACTCTGGCACCTCCTTAAAGGTCTTGTGGTCCTCTGCTTTAAAGTGCCTGGTGTCTCAATATTAATTGGAGGAAGAGTGAGGTGCTGAAGTTTTGGCAAGTCCTCATTATCTATATCCAACTCTTTGTGGGTTTCCAGGCGCTTGGCTGTAAAAAGAGAAAATTAAACCTTACTTCTTACTCTGGGTTATATATTTTAATTTTTTTTTTTGATTGCCTGGGAGGAATTCCTTGGCTGGTCAAAAAACCCAAACCAAACCAAACCAAACCAAAGCCAGAACATCTCAGGAGCCAACACCAGAAAAACTTCACTATCCACTTCATTTACTGGCAGCTCCCACTTTCCAATGATTGTTATTGCAAGAAAACAAAAATACATTTGCAAGCCAATCAGTCACTTTTATGGACTTCTGCTGATATTTGGTCTCTTTAGTTGCATTTTGCAGTTGACTGGAAGACGAGAGTGAAATATGGTAATTCACAGATTTGCTAATGGTTTCAGTCACAGAGCACAAACATCTTTTTGGCAGCTGCTTGCCAGTTTAATAAAATCCTTTGTGCTATGTAGAGAGAAAGCAACCAAGAGTGGGCCTGTGTCAAACCCTTAGATTCAGAGCACTGAATGCCAAGAGACTTCAGATAAGGACTGCAACTAGGGTCAACTCAAGAAAATGTGCAGCTGTAGCTTTCATATCACACAGAAGACTTTGGTAATTACTTTTGGACCCACTGAGTTTAATTACTAACTAATCTCCGTTTGTGAGCTTATAAAAGGTTGGCTGGCACTCATTTAGAAGTGAAAGAGAAAATGTTCTCTCTGCATGCTCAAGTGGGTATTGAATGCAAGGCAGAGCCCGAGATGCCTGCAGAGGAAACTGGAAAACTTTTCACATCTGACTTCTGAATCATTTAAAACACCTTCACTTTTGTGACTCTCTAAAAGGAGTCCCTCACAAAATGAAGACAAATTCACAAAGTTCTACATTCAGTCAGAGGGCTCATTAGGTTTAAATATGAATATTTAAATTAATAACATTTAGTTGCTTAGAGAGAAAAGCTAATATAGAAAAGTCTCTCACCATTTTCCTGATGTGAAAATTCAATTCCATCAACAGTACAGCGTCTGAATACCATTTTGTTTTCTGTTAGCGTCCCAGTTTTGTCTGAGAAGATATACTGGATTTGTCCAAGATCTTCAGGAATATTTAGGGCACGGCACTGTATGGGCAAATCTGTTTCTTCATCATACAGGTCAATGTCATTGTGAATTAAGAAAACTTGGCCCAACTTCACTAACTCGATGGACACGTAAAGAGAAATGGGGATTAAAACCTGAAAGAATTTAAATTGTTATTGAGGGATGAGACAAGTCTAACTGCTTTCTGTCAGCAGTGGCCTGGCTCAAGTACACCAACATTTTTGAAAGAAACAGCTCTTCCTAGAGACTGTTGGACTCAGTAATACTAATAGTTCAGAGGAGGAAAAAAAAATGCTGCACAGAACAGCAATGGATAAACAGGGACAATAAGTGGTAAATTTAACAGAAAATTCCTATAATACCAAATGCAAAGATGGGTCCTTCAGAAGATGCGCTTACAAAACACATTGTCTGGACTGAGAAGCATGCTTGCCCTTACCCTCCTGAAACTCTGAAAGGATGCAATAGTACAGACTAACTCTTAATGTAAAAAAGTTCAACAAGCAATTCCTTTTGCATGCAACACTTCCCACTCAGTAGCTTCCCTGCCCTGAATAATGAATTCTGAAGATGCACAAATATTCTGCTTCAGTAATGAAGAATAATCCCCCAAGAAACCTCTGAGCAGCTCTGAAAGTTATTGTCACATTTCATTCATATTAAAGAAATTCTGTCCACTTAAATCTCAGCAATTACCTCGAGAAATCTGGAAAGTACATGTGATTTTTTTCCACCTGTCCCGTAAAATGTTCTCTCCCAATTAGGCTTAATCAGGCTCAGATATGCAAGCATCCTACTTCTAATTTAGTTTCTTTCTTAAACCAGCTGAACTAAATCTAATTATTATTCCCTGGTGGGAAAAAATTACAATTTTTGTTTCACCATTTTCCTGAGATATTACGTGGCATTCTATTTTGGAATTCTGGACATAAGCAGAAAAGAAAAAAAAAAAAAAGGAAAAGCTGACATTTGGATGTAAACATCCTCTCTATTGCATATGCTAAAGATTCTGGAGTTATTTAAAGATATAATACGCATCCTTCCTATCTATATCCTTGTGGGTTTCAAGTGTGAGAAAGAAAAATCTGCAGTTAGAAAGAAAGAAAGAAAGTAGAAAGAATATATTCTTTCACACATGCATGATTTGAAACTCCTAAAAATATTTTCAAATAGGATTAAAGAGGTGCTGCACCATCATTAGTTGATACTAATTATTCATCAGTGATTACACTCAGTATTGAACTGTTTCTTCCTTGAAGAAGGCCTTTGTCTTTTACCTGCAACAGGATTATCATTGTCAAGAACATGTAGAAACCGGCAAGAAATGGAGACAAATAATTGCCATTCTCATCTGGGACATCATAAGGTGGATGCTCTGAGAAGTTTCTAGTCCAAATGCCATGACCTGCAGGAATGATATACAATATTGAAATATGCTGAGAAGTAGAGGTCATTAACAAAGCTTCTGAAATTTGCAGATATGGACTGCTATGATAATTGAAAAGAAAGCACATTTCTAAAGCAACAGACCCCAAGCAATGCTGCAAACCTATTGGAGAATGCGAAGTATATGCAGAGCTTTATAGTACATGCATACAATTGATACGCTAGTAAGAAAGGAGTGGTCATAGATATTTTTCTTCTCCTCTCCTTCAGCACATGTTTCCCAGGGCTCCCAGCTCTACACAGACCTTTCCTCATTCTACAGCTTGCTGCTGGAGGACTCCACGTCCACCACTTTAAAAATTCTCAGGGCTGGATACTCCCGTTCCTCTTTCTAACAGAAAGAAATCTTGTAACCTCTATGGAGACAAACTGAAATCTTCCTTATCCTTCCTGACTGTTCAAGATTTCAATCTGTCTTTTTTAGAGCTTACAACCCCCCTATAACTCAGTCTGGACAGCTGGTTTTTACATTCCTTTCAATCAGGTTGTACCCCAAAGCTGCTTCTTCCTGTGTCTTAAATGTCAGTAGATATCGTTGCACTACTACAACAAAGTCTTCTTTTCTGCACTTAACAACATCCCATCATGATTATTTTACCACCTTGTATATTGCTCTTACTGAAATAAACTTTGCTCAAGGATGTTACTAAATTTATAGCATCAGAAACTTCACACAGAGCTAGGACAAACAACTCGGTGTCCCCCATTGCTCCAGATGCCAGAAACCTCCATCAGTTCACTTCCCATATCCAGCTCTGATAAAACTTATATTAACATCAGTTAAGCAAGCAGTTGCTTTGCAGCATCTGCCTACTGAAATGCTGCCAAAGAAATGCAAATTATCGTCACTGCTAGAGACCACAACTGGTCTGAGCAAGGACAACTATGCTCTATAAACCACTTCTTACCCTATTTTTCCACTGTGTGCAAGAAAAGTCCTTAAAACTGATCCACCAGTGATATTTCTTCCTAGAACCCTACATTTAGACAAGGCTGCAAAGCAAGAACTCATGGTAGATCTACAAGATATTTTGAATTGACAACATGGACTTGTTAATGTTTACATGTTTCACTTGCCATTCAGACATTTTATGTTTGGGGTTTTTGTTTGTATTGGTTTTTAAAATCAGATCAGATGAATTGTTAATTAAACGTTGAGACCACTTTAAAACTTACATTTAAGGACATTTCTCAAAGGTGCTTACACACTAAACAATGACTACATCTACGTGACAGCAGCCAAGGAACAACAAACATAAAGTGTCTCTCTGCCTCTCAAGAGAGTCTATGTTATCTTTCAAGCAGTGACCTGTTCAGAAGTCAGTGGGCTTAAACTTTGGCCCTTTCCTCGGGATTATTCCTCCCCATGGCAGACGGGTTGGAACTAGATGATCTTAAGGTCCTTTACAACCCTAACTATTCTATGATTCCATTCTATGATTCTTTGATTATGAGATCCCATTAATCCTGACGTGCCTGGGACAGACTGCAATCAGGGCTGGAAGTCAAGCAGGTGCTTATATGCAGTGATGATGATGTTTTTGAAATTAGCAATCTAGTAAACTTTAGTCAACTAACAACAGTTACTGCATTCAAGAATGCTCACTTGCAGGGACCCCAGCAAAATGCAGCCTGCTCCTACTTAAACTATTAATTCACCTCACAGCCATTTGTGAAGTTCATAAGAAGGAAGGTAGCTGTCAAGACTGTAAACTGGGTGAATTAGCCATGTGCCGCTCATTTGTTGTAAACTGGGTAGCTCTGGCAAACATCGCCCTCCTGAACATATTAGAAGATGTTACTGAAATGAAGGTAAAGCCACATCATTTTACCCTTGTTGTTATACACAAGGAACAAACATCCACTCAGGAGACAAATCTCATTTGGCAAGTACCAATTCCTGCAATATATTAACCCAATGACTTTCACTTGCTAGCTTTACACACAGTATACCACAGTGAAGATGGGTCTTCACTGAAATAGTTGTAGCCATGGATGAATTTTCTCCCATCTGAATTGCTCAGATTTTCCATTTTAACTTGTCTGTTGGAAAGACCAAGCAGTATAAAGAGCATTCAGCTCTAGATCTGGTCTCGCTCATGTCTATAAGATCAATTTTAACCACCATTTAAAAAAAAGCAATGAAACAGAGGTTTATTTTTGTCAGTGGTTCATACCTACAGCTCCAACAAGACACATCACAAACAGGAGTCCCACACATAAGAAAATATCCATATTCATCTGTCGCTCTATCTTGCTGCGCTTGTAACGAGGACCATTGTTATTTAGCATGGCCTTAGTTTCATGACCTTCAAAACACAAATGAATATCATCACGTTAATGTAATATTTTGTAGGGTTTAGTGCATTGTTTGTAGTTTGGGTTTTTTTTGTTGTTGATTTTTTCTTTTTTAAGTATTTCTCTCATAAAATGCTAGCAGGATATTCATGACTAATATTCATTTGACTCTCACTCAGTAATTTCACTGCCCATCTTCTTATTTAACTGAGTAGCAGAATATATATGAGAGACTAAATCTAGAAGCTTACAAAAGACCTCCATTATGTTACAGATTTCAGCTGTCATACACTCTTTACTTTCCCAAAGACAGCAAATTCAGTAAGATCACAAGGTTTATATAAATATTCAAAAACCAAACCTCCTTGAGAATGAAAGGAAAAAGAACAATAATAATATATTTTTGTATTTCATAAACAGCTTGATTAAGTGTTAAACCAAGTCCTGAAATCTACATTTGAATATATTTCAGCAGCTATTTAAAAGCCACTAAACACATTACATTCATTAACTTAAATAAAATCCAACATGCCAGATCCAGCAGTGACAGACGCTAAAGTTAAATAGTTTTTCCGCTATGTAGTTGTAAAGTGCTAACAAAGCAGTAGGACAAGAAACACCCACCCCTAGGCCCCCACCCCAATCCTTAAAACTTACTGAATAAGAATGAGCTGGTATATTTGTAATGGAAAAGGGAATGTTATGAGAAGCCAAGAAGCAGAAATTGCTTTTATCTAAATATTACCTAAGCAGTGGCTCCTCAATTGGGATGTTTGGTTACCATCTGTTGCTATATTAAGTGGTATCTTTAATATTTATTTCTATAGTCCATTTTCTTGAAAATACAGACCCTGTAGACTTGTATTTAGTTTTCATTTGTATGTGCATGATGTGTGTGAGAGGGACTATTTTCTAAGCTACGTACTGGCTTTCTCTAGGAAAGTGGCTGGAACTAGAAGCTGGAAGTTAAGTACGATTCAATCACTCCTGATGGATTCATTCCAGGTTTATATCAAAGGTTATTAATTGAGGCAGAGAGCAAGAGAGAAAATTACTCTCCGGCCTTATGTTCAGGACATTCACCCAAGAGCTGGGACTCGGCTTCCTGTTCCAATGCATATGTAATTATTTACACAGCCTGGAGCTATGTCAGTGGGACCAGCTTATACTACCACTGCTCCTTCCTTTCCAAATCATGTCTGTGTACATACCCACTCATTCCACACAGTCAGATATTCATGGTAGAACGTGTGAAGCAGGAGATGTATGTTCACTCCCATATAGGCAGAACTGACAGCAAAACCCAAGTCTTCCCTCCAGTGAACAAATGTTCTAACCACCAAGCTACACAGAAGAGGAGGGTACTGCTGCATGCACTTCTGTTCCTCCAGCAGCTGTGTGATTCTTGTTCCTCACTTTTCTTTTATGTCATGCTTAACAGAATATTTTGTATCGAAAACACAATCCCTCCCAGAAAACCCTCAAGGAAATGCTGATGGATTCACTTCAGGAAGATAATAGGAAGAGATTTCTTTCCAAATATCAGCTCTATCATTCCCTTCAACTTCAGCTGACAAACAGGAAAAGAACATATCTGTAATACAGATATCACCTTGCAAGAAACAATATTAGAAATAAGAGGAATAAGCTACTTTGTTCTCACAGTTCTATATGCTGTGCAACACAGCATCTCACCTACCACCCCACTAGTATCTTGTCTCGCTGTTGCTGGATGCTGATGGGCTTATCTAAAACTTCATTCTGGTACTTTATTATCCGAAAAGCATGTAGATCTTGCTGCAGTCCCTATCACAATGGGAAAACTACATTGGTTGTCACTCAGTAATGAAGTTTTTGTACATTAGTACTATTACTTTGTGCAGAACCATGGGTAGCCATGAAAAGTATGACTAGATTTGGGTCAGATGAGAACTGCACAGGCTAAACAATCACATTAAGTGATGGCTGCACTCTTACATTAGAAAGGAAGTTTGAGGAGTAATAGAGTTATAAAAATCGAGAATGAGCCATCTTATTATATAGCTGATTTTCATTGTTCAGAAAAGGTCACAGACCATGATTAAAAGCCAGAGTATAAGCAAAAAACCCTAGAAATTAGGCTGATACTGGCTCAAGCGAGTCTATTTTTAGGAGAAAAAGAATAAACTTTTATCCTGACATTAGAAATAAGATGTCAGTTGGAAACTGAAGACTCACACAGTCAAAGACACCATTACCTTGAGAATGACTTTAAAACTCCAACCTTTGCTACTAGCATCTTAAGCAACATTAACAGAGATCCACATTAGGATCTCTGCTGCTAGTCAAAGGAACATACTGGAAAAGGTTGACTAAAGAGAAATAAAATAGAAATTCTGTCAGGAGAAGGGAAGACAAGTTACTCCAATTGTATACGGAATGATCCCTACAGAGATTTTTATACAGTAGTTAAATCCAAAAAAATGAGTGATGAATTTGGCTCTGGCTTTCCTCCTGTATCTGGTAGGCACCATCCTTATATGTGGTGTCCAGAGAGACAGGCAATGAAAGATCCACAAAGCAAAGGCTGATTCAGAAACATATGGGAGCTCTGGACATTCAGAGTCCATGTCTGCAATAGTGAAGTAAAATGGCCAGTTGTCAGGTAAAATAATCTGGATTGTGGAGATCAGTCTAAGATAAGTGGCTCTTGCAGAGATGGTGATTTTTCTCTTAGTTGGCTTAGCCTTGAACTCCTTGCTGCTGATTAGACACAAAACAGGTGACATGACTACTGGGAAGATAAAGATAACCAATAATGGGATAAATTGTTGGGTGTAAACTGACTTTTATTTAATCTACAAATAAAGAGCATAGCTGATATACTCTATCTGAAGCAGAAGAGGGAACAGCTGGCAAAGTCAATGATAAATCATGCTCACTGAGTAAACGCAGTGGTAACACTACAAAGGTAAAAGACACTGAGGAAAAGATGGATTGACCCTCTGCTGAACATGGCACTGCTGCATTTGATCTGGGTACTGATGCTGTCTTGCTTAGTTCATACCTCTACTGAGTGAAATTCATGGTTGCGTACACACACTATATCTATGTCAGCACAAACCTGTGCTGCTGCCGCATCCTCTGTTACCTCCAGCTGCTGCTCTCACTGCCACCTGTGTGCTTGCACTGGCACAGCTTGGCTTTGTGATGATCTTTTTTTTTTTTTTGCTGGGTAGATCTTCAGCTGCACCAGTTTCTACCCTGAGGAGCCCCTGAGACCTCCCTTAGGGCAGCTGTGTAGGTTTTATGCCAGATGGAATTAGTATTCTAATCAGAGCTGCAGAGCTGAGAGTTAAACTCACCTTAGCAATTCTTCACTTGTCTGGGTATTTTTGCAAGGTATTGCACAAAGAGCAAGATATTTGACATACACAAGGATACTGTCACTTGCTGTAGACTCAGTTCAGGACTTGCTGACTTTGGAGATGGATGAGTAATATCTTTACTTCATTTTCCCATGCACAACCAGTTCTTAAAGTGCCACACTCTTGTGAGATATTAGACTACACTTATTTACTTAAAGGTATTTACAGGGAAATTCTATGTTTACCTAGATAGACAGTACATCTTACCTGCGTATATAACAATTCCTACTGCAGCCTCAGTATTTCTGATTGTACATCCACGAAGCAAGAGACTTTCAACGTTAAAACCAACCCGTTCATGATTTGGTTGCTCCCTAGAAGAAATAGAAGAGAATGAAATGATGCTTTTTCCTGTTCTAATACAGAATTAAACAAAATTTTTGTGTGCATGTCTGTTTCAAGTTGAAACCAAGGAACTGTGAAGGTCCTATTTTGCTTATATATCACTCAGCTTCAGTAAGGACCCCAAGACTGTTCACATGGTGTGCACGTCATGATGTCAATATGAATCAAGTTTGGCTTTCAACTGGTACCTTACCTGGCAGATTAAGCACCTCATAAAGGAAGCCAAGATACATTATGCTCTGTCATTCAAATTAAATTCTTTTAGAAAGCCGAATAGGGTTTGCGTGCTGTTGGAGGTTCAAATGAATACATTGCACCCTGCAAGAGGCTCTGACTCTGTCAGCTGCCAAAGGGCTTCTCATCTTTGTGAGCCTCACTTGAGCATTCTCTAGGCTGAGGTTCTTTTCCTCACTTTGACACTGGATGGAAGACTTTTTATCCTGGCTGAAGATGTCCCATCACACACCAGATCCTCCTGACAGCAGGATAGACAGATGAAAATTTAATGGGAATTATAATGAGAGTGCTGCATCAGGCAGGTAATTTCTTACTTGCTTATGAAAACAAAAGCACAAACCTACTTTTGTTCACAGTTTTTATGATATACTCTGATAGGCTCCTTAGAGATTTTTCTCTTCAGCCATTTTATCTGGTTTTGTCATGTAAATATCAACATCAGAATTTATATTTTTTCTAAAAACGTATCTTTTGCTACTTTCATATTTGGCATTGCGTACACCAGTAAACTACAGTGTCACCTATAGGGAGAGCAAGGCTGGGTGCTACCTCAGGGCTACGAACAGGGCTATGTGCAGCTGCACAGGGTTATATATCAAACTAGATATGTGAAACAGATTAGCTGCCAGCAACCTACAGCCCTACAGCTTGTGGAATTGCAAAAAAAAACAACCAACCAACCCAAAACCCAATAATGCCAGAAAACTGTTTTTCAAGGAATGTAGATTCAGCCGCGGTGAACTTATTTAGTAGAAGCTTCCTTGCATCCCCCTGAGCAGTATTTGCTGTGGTCAAACATGTCAGATGGATGTCACCAAGTTCTTTCTTATAATTTTTAGCAGAGAGAGCACTGCTGTTATTTTGTTGCAAGCCAGTAATGCCTCAATAATTTATTAAGGGCTCTTGGAGAAAAATGTTACCTACTCCAAGTAATTTGTGTTTACAAAATAGCTCAAATAACAGCAGACCAAAGACAAGCTCCACTAACTGTTAGTAAGTAATATTTGCTGGCAAATTCTTCCATTTACCCCTGAAGCAGGGAGAGAAAAGCAGCTAATTCCATATTCCACCAAACAGAAGACATAATAGGCATTTACAAGAGATTTCTGTTACAGACTTTCAATAGAGATTTTAAGATCTTGAAACCAGTCCTGGGGCCTAAGGATATGTATTTGTGTGTGTTTTCTTGTGACATATTGCCTACATTTCTATAATCTCAGTGCTTCTGTGCCATATTACAGCAGGGTAATTGGAAGGATTGCTTCAATTTAGATTATACCCAGTGGTCCTCAAAGCCAGGAACCACAGCCAGTGATCAATACAAATTTGACCTCTTTTTCCCTTGTAAGATATCACAGTAGAGGGGAAATGGCATTGCTATTAGAGGCATCTTACTTGCAGGGCATAAATTCTCAAGACCAGAATAAGTACAATCAGTGCTAATAGGTGACAATCCCCTGGTTTACTCATGTCAGAGGATCTGCCTATTTGCAGCTATACCAGGGCATCACTCATTGCATTCTTGTAGAGCCACTAGCTCCTAGTTTAGCTACCAGTAACCTTAACAAGGCATGGATAGGGATGGTGACACGTTTATACAGTTAAATTATTTGCGTGATGTGGGACTTGCATTTGGTATGGGGCAGTGGGTATTTCTGTGATGTGGTGTGGAAATCGTCATGGACCAACTCTGAAGAGGGTCTTGAGAAACAGCTGCAGCATATTAGAAAGTAGAGAATTTTAGGACATGATCCATGCCATACAAATATACCTTACAGCCAGGGAGTAGCCTTAAAATTGCTGAATTCGCAAATTTTCAGTAGAGATTTCCTGTTATGCTTGTGCCAAAATAATTTAATGAAGAAAGAACATAAGGAACAGAGGATATAGCTTTATCCTCACATAAATGGTGAAAGACACCCTTCTGATACCACTCGAACACACTGGTTCACTAGGATTTTTCTTGTTTGCTTGCTTTTTCTAGCTGTAAGAAGTAAATCTGATTTGTTTGTTAGATCCTGGATACCCTTTCCCTGTGGCTGTAAATATGAAGAAACTAGAGCCATGCAGGTGAATACCTTGAAACATTGGGAAGGATTTAGATTTAAAATCTAGCCTACCTTGACCCTCAGGTCAAACATAAATGAGCTTATGTGTGAATTCTGAAAGGAGCTGAAGCCTTGTGAGAACAGTGTGTATGAAACAACTGATAATTCATTGTCAAGCCTTTGTTCTGCCTTGTTTCAGAACACATATTCCAGTCTACATTTTACACTGGCTTCTGAATCCAGGAATAGATAATAGTGACATTTCATCATTTTCTGCAAAATATGTTTCTTCCACTCAGTTCCTCCAAGAGAAATGTTAAAGTTCAGATACAAAATACATTTGTGGATAACAAATACTCACATGTACCCTTTGAATTTATTGAGATCATTGTTAGGCATTTCACAGATGATGGTGTTTTGGAAAAGTTCGGGTTCAAACAGCACATTCTGCAAGATGAAACACAGTGAGAATTAGTGTCAAACATGATGCATACTTGAAATGCTAAAACACTAAAAGCAGCTAAATAGATGCCACCATCATAGTTGGAGGCTACAGCACTTGCCTTACCAGAGGCAGAGACAGTTTAGCTCATTTGGCCTGAAGCAAAGCTTCAGAGGGGCTGACTAAAGATCCAAGATTTTCCTCTCTTGGATTAACAATTGGTTAATGCAGAAAATGCTGTGCATTGGACAAGACATCACAAATGCCAACTAGTGAAAACCTCTGTCTTCATTTAAAGAGAATGTAACAAATAGTTCAAATTATTTATGAAAGAAAAAACAGCCTTCAACCAAAAGTAAACTCAAATGAAAGTAATTTCAGGATTTATCATAACTTTAAAATATGTTAGAAGAGTTTTATTACTGGTCAGGGTGGTATAATCATAAAATAAGAGCTCACACATTTGAATAAACTATTACATTCCAATAAGACTAAGAGCAAGACTAACATTAAACAAAACCCACCCCTTAAGCCCCAAACAAAAGCAAAAGGGGGAAGGCAGTAGAATAAAACCAAACCACTGGCACTGACAAAACAAGACAGATTTTCAGGCCAAGTGTTCACTCAAAAAGGGCTTGGAACTGAACTGAGACACGCAATTTTGCTTGATTTCCCCTGTGTTCAAGGAAACAGGCTTGGGATTTTGACTACATGAAGCAGTCTGGAAAGCAGAGAGATTGAGAGATACTTGACTGACATAAATGGTGTGTTTTTTCTTAAATGAAAAATATAGAGAACTTTTATTTTAGATTAAGAAAATGTAATAAAAATGGTAGGTGAGGAATGTGAAAAAGAATCATTATTGCTGCACCATAAAATATTTAAAAGAACTGAAACTCACTTTAATCCAAACTCCTCCCATTAGGAAAGCTGGAAATCAAATCTGCTGCTGTGCCTCCCTACCTTTTCCTACAGCAAGAGGGACTTCTGGAGATTAGATTCCTTTAGAACCTGCACAACCTGGGAATTCCTCATTGGAATTCACAAAACCTTCACAGACTGCAGGAGAGCCTGGTTGATTCTATGATTCTATACCTTCCTTACACTGCCAGTCCTCAATTCTCATTTTTTTTTTCTCCACTGTGTTTTAGTATTTTAATTTTTATTTTATTTTCTCTGTTCTGTTCTTATTTTTTTTTTCACTGAGCAATGCATATATAATATTTGTATAATATCTAAGTACAAGCAAGCAGAGAGTCTGATTCAGAAAAGTTGGAGGAAATACAAAAGCTTGATGACTATAAGGGTATTTTGTATACCTTCTGACTCATGTGGCGGAATATTTTTCAAGTCTCTTTAAAGAGATATTGTTCTTCTCTGGTGAATCTTACTCAACTCAGTGAACTCATTGGGAAAATCAGTATATATTTGTGTTAGAAATACTTGTACAACAGGAGAACAGGAAGATGCAAAAGGCAACTGGAGGACTCATTACTAATGAAGAAAACTAATAAGCTTCTAGCTAGGATACAGAAGGATGATTTTTCTCCCAAATTTTTTTTCTTTTGATGACAATAATTTTGTATTTGAAAATTCAAGAGAAAAGAAAATATAAAAAAAAATATATAATCCTTCCTCTCAGTCTTTTTCAGGCAGGTGAATTCCATATTCCTAAGCATATCCTAAAACAAAGAATTAACCCCAGTTCATGTGTATTTCCTTTTCCTCCTTCCTTAAAGACTCACACTTTATAGACACAATTAATTCTGAGTAATTTACACAGCACACAAGTTGTAGGACCAAACAAACCTCAAAGAACAAGGAAGAAGCTGGCACAATAAAACCTGTACGTATGATATTTAGGGCACTGGTTCGTTGTTTTTTTTTTAGCCAAAGTATTTCTTACTCTAGTACATTAAAATGATAGAGTAACATAGTTGACTATTTAAGCTTTGACTTTCCTAAGCACTGGCTATCACCACAGTCAGAACTGCATTCCACTCTGCCAACGTAACAAAACTTTGTAAGTATAAACACTTCTGGTCATAGAGTTTATCTAAATAACAACTCAAACTCTAAAGAAAATAACCATGAATAGGTAGTCTGGAGCATGATTTGGCATGGGGGAGTTTTCTGATTTAAAGAACGACTTCCTCATATTGGACATGACTGAGGCAAAAGTTTCATTTTGTATAGTGGTAGAACATTGTTTTCCTGTAGAAGGAAAAATACACAATGCAGCATTTTATTTTTTTTTTTACTGATGAAGCCAGGCTTGTCATCCTTGCAGGGCACTGGAAAAGGTATGCTTTGTACTGTGGCATCCACCTGAGAAAGTCCATAATTATGCATGCAAAGTAATTTCCACTTGAGCAAATAGAAACTAAAACTGGAATCCAGTCCTGACCGCAACTGGCCATGGAAATGATGTACTTTTATTTAATGAATCTGACTGCTCATTGGCAGCTGTGTCCGACCCACCAATAACCTCAAAAGATCTTCCTAATGGCACTGCTACTAATGGATAGAAAATTGAATGTAATTCCTAGAATTATCTGCCAGGTTTTAGGATTTCTTGTCTGCTGGAGTGGTCCCAATGGAAGAAAATATTCTTCTTCACATACTACAGCTCCTTAACCTTGCTCTGTGCTATTTGAAAAACTGCACTGCTATGTTTGAAAAGGTATTTTAAAATGTAACAAGTACAATTCTAAGTTGTATTTTCTTGTTTACTTCAGGTTTGCCAAACATGACTCAAGAGACTATTCCAGTAAACTGTTTGCAAAAAGGAAATGATACAGCCTGTGGAAATAATATATAAAGTGGTTTTAAGCATTCAAACTGATGCCTACTAGCAATGAAACTGATATCAAACACATAACTTTCATTTAAGTTTTCACATTTTAACTTACCTTGAGTTCCTATTCAATTACTTACTACACTTCTATAAAAGATTCCATTATATCATTACAACTTAGTGTGCCTTAGAGCAGTTCCTACTTGAAATGTTGGTACACCTACCTGCCTAGCAAACAAACAATGGTACAGCAGTTGCAACAGAGATGCAAAATCCATAAGGAAGCCTGCTGCCACACTGGAAGTGGGGCTATGAGCTCTCTTCCAGTTTCCATGGAAGAATAATTCACTCAGTAGTAGTGGCTTTGCTGTGGGATGTGCTGTGTGCTGTAACAACCTGTGGTGTATGGATGGCTTGTACATAGAAAAGACTTGCTGCTCTCTGGGATCATGGTAATGTGTGTGGTTGCTTAAGCATCTGCTGATGCAGCTTGCTGCAAAGAACAATTGCAAATTAAAATGAGCTAATCTTCCTTTTTATACAGCCATCCCTGTGCCAGTATAACAAAAACCTTTTAGGACAAACTGCTTCTTTTCATACAGTGCATTATTAGCTGCGACAGCAAACCCCTGTCACAGATGTATTAGCACAATCAGCCAGTCAGGACTGCTGCAGTTTATGGCTGGAGCTGGTGTGCAGATAAGCCTAAACCAACCCAGCACTACACAGACTGCATTTTCAGCAGATTTACCTGGCTGGAGAAGCCCATCACAACCTGTCGTTGTTTAAGGTTGGTCTCCCCGTCGAGGTTGGCAGTTTCCAAGTGACAGATCCCATTCTGATCAGAGGAGTACAGCAGTAGGATATCAGCAGGGATGGTCTCATTACACCGCAGCTGCACAAAGTCCCCCACTCGGACATCCTTCCAGCATTTCTCAACATAAGCATGTTCTTCCCTGTTGCATTAAAAACAGGTAATAGGTAAGCAGTGACATTAGGCATGCAGGCTTCCTGATTAGTGGGGTTCAAAAAACAAAAGAAAATAAGGGGGTAGGGTAGAGGTACACATTGCTGTATTTTGTTTCAAAAGTCACAGCACAACAGCTAGAAATCAATGATTTAAACTCTTTCATTATCACTTCATTCATCACATTCAAATAAAATCTTTACATGGAATAAAAAGAAACTACAACAAAAGTTCTCCATTCTATCAGTAGCCCTATAATCTCCAGAGCAAAGGATAGAAAGTCATTCAGACTAAGAAAGGTGTTTTAAAGCTTCTTCTTCAAGAAATCTAGACATTTTACCAAAAAACACTGGTTTTGACCAAGTGACTATTTCTCAGATAGTTTTCAACAACACAGATCTTGAAAGAAGCAAACTGATCTCTCAGCTACACTTGCTTCAGGACTTTCAGGAACTCTCAAAAGGTAATTACAAATCTGAGCTTAGCCCACAGAAATAAGTTGAAAAGGTAAACCAGCATAACAAATGACCCTTTAGAATTATGCAATAAAGCTCAAGTTTAATGGAAAAGTTAAGGTAAGAAACAAAAAGCTTCTAAATTAATTATAAAAAAAAAACCCAAACTCAACCTACCAACCAACCCCCCCCCCCCCCCAAGCCAAACAAACTAAGAAAGCAGAAAGGAAAAAGAGCTTAAGCGTTTCAAAGACAAGAAATTACTATTTCATCAACAAATCAGTGCTCAATGGTTCAGAAAACAGCAAACTTTTTTGCGATTACATTTTCAATAGTTTAGCCTTCAACTGCTCTTAATCACCTAAGCAAACTAAAAACTGCACAATAAACAGGGGTAACAATTGCCCAGGTCCTCTAACTCTTTGACAAGAAATTATTTTCAATATGAGTAATTGAATCATCTTCTATCTTGCTCTGTAAGAGAAACAAATACTCATGATACTTTACTGGACAGACAGTAAAAGGCTTTTTGTAATGAGTCAGAGTCTCATTTTTGCTTAAGTTTTTAATCATCCTCATCTATTGCCTGAAGAAGACTGTCTTTCAATTAAGCATTTGTATCATGAGAAAGGGAGCAGTGATACAGCAGATAAAGAGTTTTTGTGGCAGTTCAAAGCACACATCCAAGCATTGCTCCAGTCAGGCCAAAGGCTAAAATGACTACTTCCTGCTAACCTGTTTTCCTGGCCTTCCACGAAGGAGAGCCAGGCATAATGCTGTCAGGCAAACCCTTGTACTTGGCTGATGTCCTTATCTGTGAAACATGAAACAACAGCTTCCTGAAAAAGTTATGCACACAGTTAAATTCTGTGCATTTCCTGGTGGCATCCTATTTTTACTCAAAAAAAAAAAAAAAAAAAAGACATTCCCTCCACCCTAACTATTTTAAACCCTTCATTGCTGGGTGTGAGGCCCTTACAAAATAATAGTATCATAACAATAATTTTTCCTTCTTACATTAATTTTTAATTCCTGAATTTTTCATTCTTCTTTCTTTTGTCTGACTCTACTTATCTTCATGTCTTTCACTTTTTTCTCAACAACGGACATGAAAGGGCACACCGAACAGGTTTGTTGTAAGTAAATTGATGTTACTGCACATTAAAAAACAAAATGAAATCCAGAACAATTTCTATTTGAAAAGTATCCAAGCTGCTGCATGTTGAGTATTGCTCTACAAAGTAGATACTAATGTTAGTATAGCAAATCAACTAAGTAACTATGAATCCTTCGTGTGTCAAACAATGTCTGGGTAGAACTCCTTAATCTGCTTGTTTAAAACATAAAAGTGAGAGTACAGAAGCAGTTTACAGCAAGAAGATAGCTTGTCTTGCTATCCTCGACATCTGGATGCTGTGTGTAGTTTGCACATAGTGTTTGCCGTAACTTCTGCAAGGCAATCCTTCCTCTCTGTACGTCACCTTTTGCGCAATTCTGAAGTTTACAGAACACACTTCTGATTTTTTCTGGTGATAAAATGCTATAGAAGGGCCTTGCCCAGCTGGCTCTCTGCCACATCAGCCTAAAGAAACCAGGTTAGCAAAAATAATCCACAGAAATCACAGATTTGTAGTAGTTTTTCAATAATTCCCTCTGAAACATACATTACACATTAAGCTCCAGGTTCTGCCCATTCACTAATTACAAAGGAGACAGTGAGTCAGTAAAGCTAAATGACCTCCTTCAGATCAGAGTAAAAGTTTTACTTAGCACATGGACTAGATTTAAGGAATTACTAGAATCCCAAACCCGCATTCAGGAGAACAGACTGTCGCTCTGTCCCAACAAGCATTGAATTTGGTAAAGAAACACATTTGCTTTCCCTGAAAGAACTATTCAGCTGGAGCTGTAAGATTAACAATTTCCTACAGTACAAAGGTTTTCCACAACTTTGTAGAGAGCTACCAATGGATGAAAGGAAGAAAAACACTTCAGAAAGAACCTGGTGCACCCCACAGCAGCACAGACACAGTTGCCTAAAAAGATTTCTCAAATGAAGCAATTTCCTTTTAGCAATTCCTGTAACTGGGAACACTGCCCATTTTCTGTTCAGTGATTAAAGTTCATAGCACAAGCTCCAGTTGCTAAATAAACAGAGGAGCTTCATAAATATAAGATGATCTGACGAGAAACATACAAAAAGTGCAAACACATTTATCCAGTAAAATAAACAAGATGTGGTGATTTTCAATAGGCTGAAACTTAATTCTTATACCACATGGCATCAGAGCTGTAAAACATCAAAGACATTATCCAAGATAAAAGTTTCTCAGTACCTTCTCTCATTTACCAGTCAATTTATCACCATCACACTTGGAAAGAGTTCCCTTAGTGTCCCAGGCTAATGGGTGGCATGCAAATGCCCATCAGAGTACAGTGCTGACGAAAAGAAGCAGTTAGCCTTGAAGAGTCGAAGTCTGCCAGAATTTGTTACTGGATTCATCATACCTTACCAGAAGGCCTGAGCTAAACAGACTTTACAAAGTAATTTCTGGGAGGAAAGGATCATAAAAAGATACTGCTGTGGTTGGAGATTGTGGGGTAACATGAATAAACTATTGACTTTGTGTCGACAATTTCATTTCACATTCTTTGATTCAATAAAGAGAAATTTCAAACAAAAACTGGGTCAAAATGGATGGTGAATGGGAGGAAATAATTATTGTTCTGCCCTTTAGAGAGATTAAAGTAATTTTTCATGTGCACCCCACAGCACGTCCATGAGTCCTAGGTTGTCTTAGAGAACCTTATAAAAAATAAAGTTCTGAGATTCTCAGTTCTACACTGAAGTACTGACATACACAGGTGTACTTCACCTATACAATCTAATTTTGCAAATAGAAAACCTACATAATTTTAGGCTATCAAAGATTAAGCCAGCTTTTACATGGAAAAACCTCACAAAATGTTTTACACTTTATGGCCGTGACTTCATGGATAGAAGCTAATGCTATAAAACTCCAAAGAACTGACAACAAAGGAGCAGATTTAAGACTTGAAGAAAGCACTAGACTGGAAAGGAACCAATTCTGAAATCTGCCCATAGGTCAAAGTGCAGCACAACCTGGCTGACTATATTCCTAAGTAAGAGACATTATCTGAGAACAAGAAGATACTATAGAGTAGCTGGGAAGGTTGTTTTTGTGATGTAGACATCAGCCCAGTAGCATCGATGATGTCATTTAGCAGCAGCCAGTCCTGCAACAAGCTCTCAATAGCAAGCAGTTATAATCTTTCCCCATAGTCCCAGTCTCTCAGGATTTCAATACTACTTTAAGACAGCAATGAGCACCTTTTAAAGGCAATGGGAGTGAAATATTTCTGAAGTCTAATAAAATGCATCTCTAAACCATTTTGGTGTTCAAAATTCCTTAACATTAGCAATAGATTTTAAATAGATTTTAATGTACTAAAACTGTCTATAGTATCCTAACAATGAAGCTATTATTTCAATAATAAAAACGAATATTCAACTTCTGTAATCAATTCAAGTTTATGTGAACTTTAAGTAAGTACCCGAACTTTAAAAATATATTATACGTCCATATATAAGGTTTAGCATTTCTTTTAACTTGCCTTTTTAAAATCTGTTTCAATTTTATAAAGACCTGTACCAAAAGAAGAAATAAAAGTTATGGATTATTGCATTGAGGAAAATCCAATATTTTTTAAAAACTGCCTTGAACAAAATATGATTGCTGTTTTTGTCTGGCACCAGCTGGAATGAACAGGTAACTCTAAGGTCACTTACTTATTGGCTGCTAATCATTAGTTTCTAAGGACTCCCATTAACTTACCAAGTTTCAGGAAAGCACAGCCTATATCATCTTTTTTTGCTACAATTGTCTCCTTACATGACCATGTAGCTCTTGAGGTAACATGGTAGAAACCATCTTCTCTTTAGGTATTAATGGTGTTTTAAAAATTCGGACAGTTAGGATGGAACTCAATGCCATGAGGTCACGATTTTGCAGGTGTCTGAGCCAAAAACCACAGGTTCTCACGTAGTTGCCCTTTGTCTTTAGTCTGTAGCTTCTGCTGCTGTCTGCTAAACCAGTGCACTTTTTCTGTGAAGCAGCATTAAATGCCTTGGCAGGTAATAGATCTCAAAGAAAGCTCTGATAAAGCAATACACAAACTAGTTGTAGCCTTGTAATGTATTTATAGATTTCCTTCCACAGAGACTGAGGACCCTCACTGAAGCAATACACACTGACCGACTAGAATTTCTAGCTCACTGCTTTTTTGACTTTCAAGTGCTGCTGCCTGGACCAGCTGAGTGTTGAAAACTTGACGCTCTCTTTTGCACTTAGTCAGTAGGACATGTCCCATGTTTTTTCACCACACAATCAGCATGATCACCATAAACGAACTGACATTTTAATTATTCCTTCACAGTTTTGGAGCCACTTTCAAGCAGTTGTGTGGTGACATAGCAAACCTGTTTGCTGGTTAAGGCCATTATCTCAGCTCACTGGAAGTTTGAAGAATGCCTCAGCTTGCACAAACAGATGGCACTTCAGTAAAACCCGTTGTTAATTCAAGTATCCATAGTTAAAGTAGGTACAAAAATTACTTAGTCCTGAAGTACGTACAGGTGACAGAATGATTGGATCTGTCCTAATAGATGGTGACTTGCAATAACATCATACCCCAGAATAATCCTGCAGTCATCGTAACTTATTCATATTGCTACTTTTTATAAGAAGTAATTAATGTATCAGTTGCTCAAAGTTCATGCTTTGTGGCTGTCACAGGAATGCACCTCAGCCATTCAAGAGCTGGTGATCTTCAGATCTTCAGCTTCCAGGTGATGAAATTAATGCACTGTTCAAAGCACCACTAAGGTGTAGAAGCCCTGATACTGCTATGCCCAGGAAAATTTTGCCTGAGGCAAAGTTGAGGGACTTGAACTTGGCCACAGGATTTAGGCTTTCTCTTTTTTTTGGTGTATACGATGAACTCACTGAAACTTCCAGCAGGCTCCTAGTCTTTAAAGTTATGCTTTGTTAGAAAACAAAAATAATAAACAGAAAGAAAAGGCTCTTTAACAAGTGAAAACTCAGTGCTGCTGAGCAAGACTTCAGATGAAAGCATTGTCAACAAGTCTTTTTGCTTATTGTGCCCTTGGCAGGATGGTATTTTCCTCTCATCCTGCTTTCTACTCTACAAGCTTTCAGGTTCATCCTGGGTTGAATGAGCTTCGTGTGATGTCTCTGGGGTCAAGAAAAGCTGTCTTTATGATTTCACCTCTGAGATTTGACAGCAGGTCAATTCCTTTTTTCAGGCATGCTCCCTACTCTTCTTTGTTGTGTTCCAGGGGCCACAGACCTCTGTTGATCACTGTGTCCCTGGCCAGTCCCAGTTGCAATCCCAGACACAGGCAGCATCCAGGGGAGGTGCAATCTCTTCTGCCTTCAGAAGGTCCAGCTGATCAAAGCAGGTGAATGTTAAAACAGAAACACAGCCTTTGTCTTCACTACCCAGTTTCTCTAATTTTAAGAAAATAAAAGGAATACTGTTTGTATGGCAACCTGTACACAGCAGATCTCCATTGCTGTCATAGAGATAAATTGCCACACTGAATGACAAAACTTCTATTGACTGAAATACTTTAATTCTCTCTCAAACCAGTGAGTCTAGCTTAAGCCAATTCCAGCTTTTCAGCTGTTGGCAGTTCTAACTTCACGCAACACAGACATGAGGTCTTTGTATTTCCAGATTACTGCTCTAGGACTAACCCAGAGTTGGTGTTGATGCAGAAATCTTTAAATTATGTGAAACCTTACACTAAAAGCAGATAAAGAGTCACAGCAAAGGCCATCCCTGAAGGTTTTGTATCACACACGTCACCACACCTACAGAGAAGGAGGAGATTGATGCTTTTAAGAACTGCTCGAAGACCACAGGGCCTGAAAGCACTGCAGAAGAACTTTCTACTGAAAGAGTAATCACACTGTTTCATTTAGGATGCTTAGTGACTTAACTAGTTATGTGACAGCTCTACAGGATGATTCAAAGCATATAAACTAGGCTTCTCTGAGTTGCTGTCTCAGATATCCGAGTTTAGGTGATTAAAATTAAGCAATGTGAATAATTTAAATAATGTTAATGTTTTTATGGCTGCTGCTGTTTGATGTACGTGCATTCAGTCAAGTGTGTTGCTGTTCCATCTTGAACCGGGCATAGTCTTTTTATTTGCATCTGAGTAACTATTGAAACTCTGAGGGAAAAAGGTTAAACTTTCTAGAAGTGTGGGATTCTGTCTGGAAGCTAACAACAAAGCCAAGTGCAAGGTCCTACAGCTGGACCAGGTCAATCCCAGGCACAGCTACAGCAGAGAAGAAATTCAGAGCAGCCTTGCAGAGGATTTGGGGGTATTGGTTGATGAGAAAGATAACATGAGCATGCACCCACACCCCAGAAAGCCAACCGTATCCTGGGCTGCATCAAAAGAAGCATGACCAGCAGGTAGAAGGAGGTGATCCTGTCCCTCTACTCTGCTCTAGTGAGACCTCACCTGGAGTATTGTGTGCAGTTCTGGTGTCCTCAACATAAAAAGGACATGGAACTGTTGGAACAAGTCCAGAGGAGGCCACGAGGATGATCAGGGGACTGGAGCACCTCCCGTATGAAGACAGGCTGAGAAAGTTGGGGCTGTTCAGCCTGGAGGACCTCATAGCAGCCTTCCAGTATCTGAAGGGGGCTATAAGGATGCTGGGGATGGACTCTTCACTAGGGACTGTAGTGATAGGACAAGGGGTAATGGGTTCAAACTTAAACAGGGGAAGTTTAGATTGGATATAAGGAAGAAGTTCTTTACTGTGAGGGTGATGAGGCACTGGAATGGGTTTTCCAGAGAAGTGGTAAATGCTCCATCCCCGTCAGTGTTCAAGGCCAGGTTGAGCAGAGTCTTGGGTGACATGGTCTAGTGTGAGGTGTCCCTCCCCATGGCAAGGGAGTTGGAACTGGATAATCTTAAGGTCCTTTCCAACTCTAACCATTCTATAATTCTAGGATTTATAGACTGTTACAGCTTAATCCTAGGGGTATATCAGATCCTAGCCATACATTAATTACATATCAAGTAGTTCCTTGACCATTATAATATTTCAAGAAAATGAAACAATAGCTTTTAGCAACTGTGGGGTTGACATTTACCTACAGCTTACTTACAGTTAGTGCTGGCCCATGTTGTTAGTAAGTCAATGACAAACCAGGGAGAGTTCAGAGAAAAGTAACCACAGTAGGTCTGGAGGGACTGACTGACAAGAAAGATGAAGAGAATGATCTATACACAGATCTCGACTACAAGGTGTCTGTGCATAGCAAAATGAACATGTGAAACATCACACATATCTTAAGATTATAATTAAATGTTCTGGATGAAGAATAACTGATTAAGTTTGCATGAAACCAGGTGATCTCAGGAATTAAATTGCAATTAAAGAGGTATAATAAAGCAGAACATCATAAAAAATACTTTGACAATTTTGTAGTAATGGAAGCTGCCTTGCTTGTAAAAATTTAAAAGCAAAGTATACTTTGAAGAACATCAGGAGAAAGAAGGCAATTAAACATAGGTCTGTGCCATCTGCAACTGAATCTTCTGTTCTCTTCTTTTGGTGTTGAGAGATTCCTTCTGACAGCACAACAGTTGGTACGCAATTATTTTGATTCCAGAAGTTTTGGTTCAGAAATTGAAAACTCCACAATCAAATATTAGATCTAAGTTATTGCATCTCCCCAAGACACTTCAATGACTATTAATTGTCTCCCATTTTCTCAATTAAATGTTCTTTAAATACTGCTTGAAGTGTCTTTTCCTTCATTTGGCCAGCAGACTAGATTTCCCATTCCAGCTGATCTTTGTGAAGAGAAAATGAGAAGAAATGTGTTTACAGGGCAGCCTCTTTAAATTAAATTTCCCTTGCTCTGTGTTGAAAGAAGGCAAGTTACTTCATTTCCCCTAGTCTTCAAGAAAGTTTTAGATAACATTCAGCATTTGGTAAAGATTGTTCTGCCTTTGTATTTAATTGATTTTTTTTTTTTTTTGAGCAGGAACCAGAGTTCTTGTTACTGAAATCTGAAATACCCTATACTCTCCAAGATTAACGCTTAAATTCTAAGTAATCTTTCATCCTAGAATGGAAGATCAGTTGCTTTATTAAAAAGAATATTTTGCTGCCACAAGACTTACAAAATTTGCTGTGTTTCAAAAAGGACTTTCACCTATGTTAAAAAATTACCTGCAGACGATGACTCATAAGAAAGAAAACTGGAAGACATTATACATTTCCATGACTTCGCAGGCAGCAAGAAGAACAAGAAATATCAGCTTCCCAAAGCGCTATAGAAGCTTGATTAAAATTATTCATGATATAATAAGCTGTAGCTACTGATCTGATGGCAATTATAATTACCAATGGCTTTTCCAGACAGGGTGAATGCTATAATCTGAAGCCCTCCTCATTTTCCTTTCCTTACATCATGTTTTTGGGCAATAAAACCTTAGTGATAGACAAGATTCTAGGCAACATGTATTCATAGATCAAAGTCTCTTTTATGGGATGGGATAAACAATTTTAAGACAGGCCCATGTCGAGTTTTAGGTACTCATGGCTATGATTTGAATTTGGACCTGTACATATATTATAATTCCATTACGGACATTTTTCTCTTATACAAAACAAGTCTTATTGTATTCCCCAATTCTTGTGTTCCCATGATAAAAGGCTTTCAGATAATTTATATTTAACATGGTTGCTTTATGTAAAGCAATAATTTCTATGCAGATTCATTCAGTAGTACCTACTGCACCACCTATTCTCTTTCATACTGGTTTTAACAAGCGTTAAGAAATAATCCATTGCTTCATGTGTTCATGCAATATTGAAAAGATTAAAAAAATCCAAATAGATTGCAATCTCAAGGGTAGTCAGAAGAGGCAATTTAGCCACCCCACCCAAAGAGCTACAATTATTGACAGCCTTCATGGTTGAAGAGAATAAATCTTAAAGCAACAATATTTAGAAACTTGTAAAATGTCTGTTTTTTTTGGACAAGTTGCCAAGGAGAGCAGTGAGGTTTTGTTTCTGGCAAGTCATTACCTATATGTGTGGATAAGTTTAGTCCCCTGACAAGCAAATCCATTGTTTTCCTCTTTAACCAGCAGGATATAAAAATAAAAATCTGACAAACACATACAAGAGAAACAAACAGAAATGACAGTGCTGTGTGATAAAAGCCAGAGTTCTGCAGGATCTTGCTTGTGAAACTACATTATATAAATCACTACTGATTAATTTGACATATGACAGGCAGCATTCACAGAGATGGAAAGTTTTGCTCTTCTGTCTCTCAGATGTGAGATTTTAACAGGGAGAAGCAATTTTCCACTGTGCTGAGAGAACAGTTCTGATACTATTTTCTTTGTATTAAAACATAATTTTCAAAATCCTAAAAGTCCTAAAAGCAAGAAGAGGTCATGAGACATGTTGAAGTAGTGAGCATGGACACAGGGAGTTAATCCACTTAGAGATAACTGAGCAGACACATATATTACTATCTCCCATTTTTAAACAGCATTTTTACAGTTTTATTTTACATAGAGCCTAGTAAAAAAATACAACTGAGAACAGTGTACAGAGTAGAGAATAAAACTAAACATAGTTCAAAGGGTTAGGGTTTTAAGAGGTTTTCTTTTGTATCTGAGAATGCAAACAGGTCCCACAACAGCATATGTTTTCACTCTGTGTTCAAAAGGCCATAGCCACACCAATAACATAAAACTCAAACTTACGTTCCTAGTCTGAAAATGAGGTTTAAACAAAAAAAGAATAATCTTTCCCTGTATCAGAACAAATCCCAGGTGAAATATAGTCCTTGGGATTTTTCCCTGTTTTACTTAATCACTGTGATTTTCCTGCAGTTATTTATTAATTTTTATGAACAGAGCCTCACCATTTATAAAAGATCTCAAGGCAATATTTTTTTTTTTTAAATAAAAGCTGTATGAAACTCACCTGCTGTAGATGTAGCATCCCATGTGATTGATTTCTTTGTCTAATTTATACCGCCGGAAGTCCTCCCAAGCATCTTTAATGGCTGTCATGGCCATTATAACACAAATTGGGATCATAGAAACTTCTGGTTGGAAAGCATTCAAGATGGGCACAAAATTCAGCAGTGCAATGACCACAAAATAAATATTAGCAAAGCGGTGAAACTGCTCATAGATATTTTTAGGGAGGAAAGTCAAGATAGTATATTTTGTAGTCTTGATTTTATTGGAGTCATAGTATCTGTTTGGATTTTCCTTCCACTTCTTACTTCCAAAGCTCAAGTTGGAGACGATCACTCGTTTATTTTCATTTTTCTTCTTTCTTTTCTTTACTTTTCCTCTCTTCTCCAGCTCTTCATTCTGGATTTCAGTGTCTGGAGTACCACATTGGCAGCAGGTTTCCTTGAAAAAATGTTTTTTCCATATCATTCTAGAGAAGCAGCCTGGAACACTTTTCCTTGACATCTTGTTTTCCTCTCAAAATGTAGCCTCAAGTTGAAATCCAATAAAGTTATAAGAGTTCAATAATCCAAGCAAACTCCGAAGTGGTAGAGAAAAGAGTCAAGGTGTCTGAATCCCAGGGCTGCCTCTGCTTCCACCCCAGCCTCCACCTGCCTAGGGACAGGTATTATCCTGACTCAGCTGCGCTGGGTCCTAGAGCCTGCTGGGGAGGCTGCACCTTGCATATGACAAAAGCATCCTGAATGTTTTGTTATTCCTGTTAGCATACACCTGGAGGCCCTGTTCAGAGCACTTCCCTGACATTGACTATCTGCTCACATGAAGTGTCTCTGTTTTATCACAGAGCAGTGACAAAGCTGAGAGCACACACACGATTTTCATGGTTCACTCCATGAATTTCAGAATCATTTTATAAGCTTGGGTGTTGCCAGGAAGTTCAAAGGTAATAGGCAGAGCTGTGTGTCCCAGAAGTCAACAGATAGTTGCTGTAAGTCTCAATACTGACACTATTTCTCTCTTTTACTTCCTCTATCTGCTGTTTGTTTTCATGACCATAAAATGGATTATTAAATAAACAAACCTATGATATGGTAGTTGCAGGAATTATACATAAACACAGGCAATTGAAGGGAAGTCTACCTGGATTTCTCCTCAGCCTGATCTTTCTCTAATAGACCTCCTGCTTCTGGACACCTAAAGTGTCCCTCTCTAGCCCAGTCACCCCTTCCAGCCTCTCATTTCTTCTTCCTCATTGGGCCCTGTGCCTCCGACACGTAAGTATGCTAGCACAAATGAGGGCTAGTTTCCATGAAACCTAATGGGATGTGTGCAAATCACAGTAATTTTTTCTCTATGACCTGGGCTTAAGGAAAGGAGAAAAAAGGAAGAGATCCAAACATTTAAACTTCTTCTCAATGAAAACTCCTATTTATTTCATTGTATAGTGACAAGCAAAGTACTCTCAAGTCAAGTTAGTACTTGGAGAAGAAACTATGATGAAATAAAAATGTTGCAATGAGAATTGCACATGAAAATATTTCTTCCTTCTGAGTCAGTACTGAGCAAACATTGCAGCTTACTACAGGTGTTGTACCATCCCCAAAGTGAAACTGTGCTGTACTGATCACCTGCGGTTACTGAAAGTCCTATACATTTGTTTTCAGTTCCTCGTTATACTTAGATGTAGTTTATTATTAGTTTTTGTATTAATGATTTTAGTGTCAAAGGCCAGAAAGACATTGCTCCAATTTGTTAAACAGCCCCAGCAATCCTTTCCAGACTTGGATACGTTTAATTTTCCCTCTGGATTCTTCTGCTGTATGGGGAGGATGTTGTGTGTGTTGGCAAGCTGGTTTGGAAACTTGGAATGAAAACTTGTATAACAGCACACACTGCTGTGGTATGAAACAAAACTTCAATGATCTCAGGATGACTTAAGTGAGAGAAATAAGGCATTTCTAAAGGCAGAACAAAACTCTTTTATAACAGCTTTTCCAAACTTACTATACTCCAAAGGATCAGTGAGGGAATTATACAAAATCAGATGACCAGTTTCTACCACATCAAACACAAGGAAAAATAATCGGTTTAGTTTACTTACTTGTCATATACCCTGGTTTTAGAGGAGTTTATTGTCTTATCAAATTGGTATTTTCTGTAGTCTTCTACAGCATCTTTAATCATACTGGCAAGCAGCACTGCAATCAGAGGCAGCATAGTAATCTCCCTGTGGAAGACTTCTACTTGTGGGAACCAGTTCAAAACCACCAGAAAGAAGAAATAAAGATTACCCAGCCTGAAAAGGTATAAAATAAATTAAAAGTAGTCAGAAATTAGAATGTGTCCTTTTCTTAATGAGCACCCCCTATTTTGTGTCAAAGGAACATTAATCTTTTCACTCCTTTACCCTCCCCTCTTCGTTTCCCAGAATGAATTAATCAGTTGCTTAACAGAGATGCTAATTTTTTCTTTAGAAGATCCTGTGATGTACATTTTAATAATATTATAGCTACCCTCAATTTTTCCACTTATTATGAACACCTTTTTCCTTTAGGAGCTGAAACTTCTTTAATGATCCCCCATTGCCTGAGTCCTGAAAATAAGCACAAAATCAAACAAAAGCCTCCAAAACCTTCAAAACCCCGAACCAGTGTAACAGAATGGGTGTAAAAACCCACATGTTCAGAATGGAAGGATTCATAAAGTGTTGCACTGGTGGAAGGTCAAACTATAAACGTGTAAATCTAATATACAGAATGAAAATTTCAAAGCTAGAGATGTATCTACAACTTTCATATATATTTATTATAATGATATTTCCATGAGCATCTTATTAACACAATTTGTTATGCTGGGCACATAATTTCAAACCAGCACTTGGAAAGAAACCTGACCTAGCATTTGCATATACATGTATACTGTTTATAAGCTGGTAAACAAAGTTGCTTGCCTTTGAAATCTACTGAATTTCATAGGTGTCTCAACACATCCAATGAATGTTTTTTCATCTTCTTAAAAAGTAAAGGTTTATTCAAGAAAGAAACAGATGGATTTTTAAATTAAAACAACTTGAAAATTTTACATAGAAAACTGTTCCAGCACTCAAACAGGAAGCTGGCCACAACATTGGTTAAGTACACCCAGTGTTTACTTGCTTTAAACATTTCCGTGTGAATTAAGGGACATTTGATTACAAATAATCACCACTAGATTTTAGTAATGTGACAACTACAAAAGCAGCCTTCCTCTACTGTTCTCACATATCACTGTCTCAGCAAGAGCTCTTAAACCTCTTGTATCACTGAATTATGTTTTTTTACCTGTGAAGCTGCTCAAAAAGATTTTTGGGCAAAAAAGTGAACCACGTATATTTTGTGGTCTGTATCCTGTTTCCAGAATAAAATAGAGAAGCTTGTTTCCAGTCTTTCCACTGTGTCTCATTGTCAGGTAACACAATCCTCCATTTGTTTAAATTGAGTCTTGGTTTGTCTCTGACAGAAGACAGCAGTGGTGTTGATTCTGAGGGAGTCTGGGAGGAACTCTGAGCTCCGAGTCGCTGCCAGCGGTACAAAGCAGAGTCCACAGACAAAGCCATTCACAGCAGGGATGTCAGGCTGAAAGACAAATGCATGACAAGAAATAAAACCCAATTCCATTCTGGTAGTAAATTCACTTCATGTCTTGCTAGCAGAGGTTTAAAGCAGCAAACAATACTCAGTGCATTGCGTGTTCAGTCTTTGATATCAGCACTTTCTTCAGAGAATGCACAGAATAAAGATAAAACAAAATCTTCGATATGAAAATAGCTACTTCTACCTTGGGAGGGGGTGGAAACCCCAAATCTGTTTTGTGTGTGTTACAGCAAACTACCATAGATAAAACCAATTTAACAGAGGTGAACAATGGCTTTTCCATCACAAATTCTGTATCATTTCTTTCAGTCATAAACTGCTACCAAATCTATTCAGGTATTTTTCCTCAAACGTCTGACTTTCTTACAATACTTTTTCTATTCACACTTACAAAAGGACTGATTCAGGTGTCGAATCTTAAAAGCTCAGATAATAAAGAGCCACAACATCGGGTTAATCTCATTTACACTCACATAATAGTTTTCCAGAGTCTCTGTAGAAACATATTTTGAATGGAAAATGCCAGCTAGCACTAGAACAATTTGTGTTTTATTGGTTGGAGAGATAAAGGAATTAAATCTCCCAGTGCTAATCCTATTATCATTGAATACTTGTGTTTTGATTTGTTCATATATCTGCAACTGCAATTGCAATCCAGTGTGCAGAGCACTCAAGCTTCAGCAGCACAGGTGTATATACTGTTATGCTCAATCTAAATACATGTAAAATCTCAAACCAACAGCAGGAGTCTGGGGACTGGAAGCTGCTTTGCCATGATGAGGCACTAAATGTGGAAAAGCAAATAGGAAAAGTTGCTGGCCTTGAGCAATTTCAAGGTTTCACAAAACAGTGTGTGAACTGAACCCACCTCACTTAGACTTGAAATACAGAGAAAAAAAAGAAAAAGTGAAATTTGGACAATTGCCATTTAGATCAATTCACTTAAAAACGGGTTTAAACTTTATTTAATAGCAGCAGAATTTGAAGCAGACTGAGAATATCTGTATGTGTTTGTATCAGTCTAAAGAAACACATTTCAGATGCATTAAACCTTTGAAACTGTTTATAACAGCAAGTCCTTTGCTTCTCCAGCTTCCTCTTTCAAAAAGCCTACTTTTTACTGTGTGCAATATATGACTTCCTCTGGAAAGAAAAAAAACCCAAACTTATTCATATTTTAAATATGTACGTTTTTGAGCTTGGAAGCGGGAAAAACATTTGAAGTGTGTTGTTTCATCAGGAAACAACAAGTATTGCTTATACACTATTATTCACTAGCTGCTCAAAAACCTTTAATTCAGAGTTCAGGTTGCTCAGCAGTGCCTGGGGAACCTCTACAGTATTGGGAATGGCTGGCAACGAAAAGATAGAAGATGCAAATGTGCATTATTTTTGATCAGTAAGAATAAAATGGAGCCCAAACTTGCCATCAATGTTAGGAGACGACCTAGTAGGAAAGAAGAAAGTACTCAAAGATATGTCCTTCTGAGAAATGATATTTTTCTATAACACAGCTAACTGCTTACATGAATTTTCTAACTTACTGGCACTTTGATGTGTTATGACAGTTACTTTCTGTAAGGTAGGAAACCCATGAAAATATTGCATTCCTCTGGCAATGTATCTAACACATTCGTCCCAGATCTTTCTAAAAGAGCTTCATAAAATCCCCTTTCTGCAATTCTAATATATTTTACATATGTACACCCATTTGACTTGTATTTCTACAGAGATATCATTGAAAGAACCAGTAAGTGTGTTTTTTTTCAACACGTTTACTAAAGTGATTGATTTTCTTCCATCTGGCATGGTTGGGATTTGCCATATACTCCACTTCAGCACAGATGAGGTCAGAAATGACAGAGAAGCGTCAGCCATGGTTGCAGAAAGTTGCATTATGCTCATTTACCCTCTAACTGCTTGAGGTATAATATGAGGAGAAATAAAAGGAAAGCATGTGGCTGTGCTTAAGCTGTCAGACTTGGAAAGCAGGGGACAAAAACAACCCCTCTATGTCCTTAAAATCGTAAAACTTAATAAGTGTGAGGAAGTCTGGAGAAATTATTCATGTAAGTCATACAGAGGAATATCCTTTACTATTTCCCTCTATTGCTATATAATCATGGCAGTATAAGCTTTCAGTGTCTCATTGTCCAGTCTTTTGTGAAGTCATAGTAAATTAATGCTATTACTATCATTCACACAGGTGTAATCAACAGTGTAAAAAGCCTCAGTTTCAAGAAACTATTTTCCATCTTTCTTTCTATTCTGTTATTCATGGATGTACTGTGGGTAAGCCTCAACAAGGCAGACATGTTTTTCCCACGTAGTTTTCCAGGGAGACAAAATTGGGCAATCTAACCTAGAACCAGTTGTGTCTTTCCTTGTGCAAATGCCACTCAAGTTTTCCACAATCACAGTCATATATTAATTATATGGATTCTAATTAATCATTACTTATCTTATTCTCCCTTTCAGGAAAAGCACTCCTTCCCTCAGTCAAGACTTTAGTCACTCTTCTCTGACCTTCCAGTGAAGCTACCACAGTCTCAAGAGACAGGCAAGAAGCTAAAATATGTCTGGGTATCTCAATTGCTGAACTTCTGCATTTGGAAAAAAGAGAAGAAACACATAAGCAATTAAACTAATATCTATTTAAAGTAAAGGTACAGAAACGTGTCAGCTAAAAACTGAGTTACACTAAAATGTGAGATGAGAAATGTGTAAGCTGGTGTTAGCACAGGAGGTTAGATGCAGTAGTCACATTATTTCACAAGCTTCTATCAATATTTCGGAAATGCGAAGGAATAACCAAAGCTTGAAAACACTTGTACCTCGCCCATAAAATTATGAAAAAATGTATGTCCAAGAAATTTTTTAAGTCTTCTGTTTTTTGATGAAAGAGTGAACAATACACTGTAAGTTAAAATGGCATCATTCACACTGTCATCAGGAAGGTCTTGAACTTCTTTATAACAAAAGGAGGACTGACATACTCTTTCTGTAGAGTCTGGGATGCATCAGGCAATCAGAGGGAGAACATCATTAAACACTTATTTTCTTTTCCATTTGCATATGAATTTAAATATCCAACTTCTATTAACTGAAAAGAGTGCATCCTGCTATTCTTGGCAAATGTATACATTTTGCCTAACAGTTTTGTAACAGTACTCTGAAAAAATACTGTTTGTGAAAAGCTATTTACTACCCTGTTTCAGAGACGATTTTGCGTATGCAATAAACACAATAGGAATGTATTTATTGCAACAAGCAGCCATTAATTATACCTTATAGAACATAAGGTCACCATTCATGTTTTGAAAGCCTCATTTGTTTTCTTCTTGTTGCATTTAATCAATGAATGAAACTGCCACCACTGTTAAGATTAGTGCTACATTTCTGCCCTAAATGAAGCCAAAGTATGCTCAAGATTTAGCAGACCCTGTGGTAGGCTTTCACAGGTAGCCCTTGCCTGTATCCATAACATAAGGGTATCCAGGGGATGTGAACATATTTGGGAACCAGAGAGAAACAGGATAATGATTTATTCCTTCTGTTGAGAGAATTGCTGAAAGACAGAAACAGAAGAAATGATGCCAAGTCCTTTCCAAGTGTGGATTTCAACATGTTCGGGTGGTTCAGCTTATCAGAGATGAACTACTGTATAATGATCTGTCTCAAGCCCTCTCAGGCAGGCCTATGCTTGTTTTTCTATTATTTTTTAATCTCATAACATAGTGGGAATACGTAGACATTCTTGTACAATGGTGACATTTTTGGCAAGAGACATACCTTAAATAAGAAACAAACCAGAAGCAAGATAGTATTATAAGACCTAGCATGCAGTTGATGTAATTTGGAGCAGTCTCAATTTCAGAGTGCTCAATTGAGAACTTCTATTTGTAAGCACTGGAACTGCAAGCCAACTAAAGTATTTGGGAAATGTTTCCCTTTATTGGAAAAGGAATACCCGATGATGGTGTTTTCCTCTTGCATACTTGTGTTGACAATGGGAAGAGACCCTCTCAGTTTTTCATAGCTACTCTATACGATTAGCATCCTGCTTGTGACTGCTTAATCATCCAATTAAAGAAAACTTCCTTCTTAAGATAGAAACAGGCTGCATTAGAGACCCATGCCAATGCTATTAACAAGAAAGGATCAGTTGTGACACATACAAGTATTCTTTTTAAATATTATCTTTTTTGAAGCTCCTTGTATTAAGAAATGGTATTGCTGATTGTAAGAGAAAGCTCATCAGAAAGTCAGAAATAAGAAAACAACTTTTTCTCTTTTGAGGTTGCTTCATTCCTGCCAAATGACAGACTCAGCTGCTGATCTCTGCAACCCAGACTTCAGAAGCTGGAGAAGAATCCCATCTCTCTTGCGTATGCACAAAATCTTTTACACAATCATGCCTCATGTGCAAGCAGATGGTAGTTCCACATTAAAAAGAAAACAATCCTGCTCATATGAATATGTAAAAACAACTTAAGAAACCAGCAATACAAAGCTGCAACTTTCAGAGCTACCAAGGAAAGACAAGGTCTATACCTCCTTTTCAAATTTGGTTGAGTATGTCTGAAAACCTGACTTTAGGGCAAAATTTCAGACAGAGTGGAGCCTATTTTTGAGAATCAGTACTGTGAGAAAATGCAGAGGTAGCACTTAAATGCAGATGCATGCATTATCAAGAACTGCAACTAAGAAAGTGTCCTTCCAAGTTTTCACCTGATATTTTCATTTTGACATTTCCTGTAAGGCAAGAAGACATTAAATAACACAAGTCCCTCTAATACTGAATTTCATTACTCCAAAAATTCTATTATATTTCATAATTAAAAGCAGCAGCATTTTTTCTTCTTGATGTCCTATATGGATGAAGTGGCATCTATTCAAAAGAGTCATTCAGGGGAAGGTTTGGCTGGGGAGATAAACATTACCAAGTGAGCTGAGTGTTGTAGAAATCTCAGCCATGAACTTCTTCATCTGCTTTGCAATTTTCTGCTAGGAAGATCTTTCATTTTTTGGTAACGCTATTTAAAAATACCTCCTCAGTGACATCAGCTCAGAAAAAAACCCCACTTTGTGGTTAAGACTAATGGAAAAGGGAAAGGAGATTGGGAAGAATGAGGAAGGAGATTACAGTGATTAGCAGGATATGGAACACAGCTAAAATTATGCTGTAACATTTTACATTAAAGAAATAATACCTGCAGGATGAAAGTTGCTAGAAATTAAAAGCTCCAAAGAACTGTTTCATTCAAAAATAAAGCTGGTCATTGCAGACTGATGTCTTTCAGCTGACAAGAGAAATGTATTACGGACTGACAATTACATAACGTTTTTGAGTGCAAGTTTGTGCTTATGTGGGATAAACAGAAAAGAGCTTTTCATGAAACTAATGTGTCATTAGACCACAAGATTTCCCTATTCTATTATTATATTAGATTGACACATTTTTCATGTCTCAACTAGATTCTCCTTCCTTGTGGAATAAATCCAAAAATCTTACAATAATAGGTTAATTATAAGACTCTGCTGAGGACAGACTAGATTTCACTGCCTATGCATAACTTTCCTTTAGCTTGAGCAGCGCATAGGCATGTTTAGGCAGCACAATTTTCTGCAGGGCTGCAGCTGAGTTATTGAGATTGGTTTCTAAATAGATGTGCTCTCAGCATGTGCTGACATACAGGTCACACAGACCAGGATGATTATTAGATATTATTCAAAAAGGAAGTTTTCAACTTGCAAACAGCAATGTTGGATGCTATGTTTAGCTTCATTCTGTGAATAACAAGCTTTCTCTGGTCTCCTGTATTAAATGCTCATTTAAATAGAGTTAGACTAAAATTATCTGTCTAGATGCAGTGAGTCTCATTGCTGCCAACATGACTAAATACTACAGTGATCTATTCTTACTACATTTGGGCCCACTGACTTTTCACAAGTGCAGGCAGAGGTACGCTCTACATCTTTACTAGCTTCCAACACAGTAATGACATTTGCCCTGCTCACACCTTCAGCTGAGGAGACATTGGGAAGAGACACTTTCCCGAGCTTTTACAAAGTCCAAAATAGCAAGAAGCTAGGTCTTTTTCATGAGTGAGGTGATCTTGAGGTTTCTTTTACAAGTTAGTGCCCAGACACAGCCAGTGAATTCCACTATATATCCTGAAAATGTTTTACATGCATATATATTTTCATATAGGTAAACAGTTCCAGACACCAGACTTCAGGGTTCAGACATTACAGAAGTGTGGTCATTATAAGAAATAGTTGAAACCACACATCTTGCCATGTATGTAGTTTTGAGGATGCCCAGGGTACTGTTCTAAATACAGATGTTTTCTGAAATCAGGCCTTTATTACTCTTATCCAGGAAGTACAAGAACCATAATATAGGAACTTTTGCTCATAGAATCATAGAATAGTCAAGGTTGGAAAGGACCTCAAGGTCATCTAGTTCCAACCCCCCTGCCATGGGCAGGGACACCTCACACTAAACCATCCCACCCAAGGCTTCGTCCAACCTGGCCTTGTACACCGCCAGGGATGGAGCACTCATAACCTCCCTTGCTGTTACAATTCCTTTTAAATAATGTATATATAAAAAAAATAAATCTATGCCACATGAACATACACTGGCCTAAACAAAAGTGTATACAATAGTTACATGCCTCTATCACTGGCCTTTGGAAGCAGCCTCCACATAGGTTCTTACATATAGGCAAACATTAAATTCTTTGTTCATAGAAGAAAGGGTAATTCCTAAAGTTCATAAAGAACAAATAAAATAAAAAATGTTAGAGACCTACCTCCTTCATGAACTCTAGAAAGCTACATCTCCATTCTTTCCATAACCTGGTTGTTAGAAGAGGAAACACGGATAAGGAAATTAAAAGATGAATATGCTACACTGTGTCTCTCTCATCCATTTGTCATGTCATGTATCTCCAGCTCACCTCTACTCTTGGTATGCAGGAAGTTCTGCATCTGATGTCTCTGCCTTGTTTATCTATAAAAATACATAAGACACCAGCAATCAGAGAAAGGAGCAGTAACTTGCATTATCACGGTTTTACAATAGTGGCATCCCTCCATGGTGGGGAAAAGTCCATCTTTAAGGATTTTAAAAGCACTAAAGAATTTTGAGCCAAGTTATTCAATTTCTTGTCGGGCCCAAACCAGTCAGTCTAAAACCAGCAGTGGAGTAACAGACTGCAATAAGCCCTCCAAAATGTAAATTAAGCATGACTACAGAAACTCTGCTTGAGCAAAGTAACTTCCCAATACACACACAGCCCAGGTGGCAATCAACATATCCATTTGCTAAGCCATCTCCAAACAGATCCTAGAGAAAAAGAAAGCAAAGAGATACAGGTATGCCAGGTCAGGGGGGCAAGTTGAGATTAGTGTAAGGCACAGTGAGGCAGACTCAAGAGCCACAGTACTGGAAGATCATTTAATCAGAAAAGGTTTACTTGGCAAACTGCAAATATACACATCCAGCTCATTATCTAATCTATGTTCAGGTGGAAGAAAGGAAGCTTTTTGCACAGCTGTATCTTGTTTTTCTGAATATATCATGAGGAGCATTCTCATCTCTGCAGGTTGCAGAAATTTTCCCTTGTGTTCTCATCTGCCTATTCAGAAATCTTCTGAGTTTGTTATTGCAAAAGAGACTAATATCTGTTTCAATCCAATCCTCAAGCTCTCTGACTGGTCCTGCAAACTACTTAATTAGAAGACCATGCAGTTCAAACTCCAGCAATGGCAGAATTTAGTTGCATTTTAGCCTAGAAATGAGGACACTCAAATTAGAGCAATTGTCTAAATAATATTTTTTTTGTTTGTTCCACTTAATATTCAAAATCAAAGTGAAGAGGCCTTTAAAAGACAATCTAATATTTATAGCGTGTATGATTATAAAGCACTTATGATCAAAATTATGTTGCAGATGTTCATGTGGGAGCTCAGCAATGCTGAAAAAGTCCAAAAGGAAGCAGAAAAATTGAATATAAATTGGAAACTGACCAGAAGATCCTTTATATGTAAAAACCTTTTATGCAACTATGTTTTTTGTCAGAATGTGCTGACTCTAATTTCAGTTCTCCAAATTTGAATATTAAAGTGCCTCAAAGAGAACAGTTACTTATTTATATAAAACGGAAAGAAAAAACAGAGGCTAAACCAACTGCAAATTCAGTAGGGCACAGCTCCATGTCAATCAAAGATTAAGGGAAAGCTTAATTGGGATGTAACCGCACAGTATTGTTGAAGGAACGTCCAGTAACACCTGGGCTGTGGAACAAGGTACATATATGTATACAGGAGAAAGTTATTCTGGCTCAATCAAGAGTGATGCTTTTCAGGCCTTTTTGACAGAATGATGTGAAAATGCCTTCAGCCAGAGAGGTACTCCTGGCAGCAGTGCACCACATCAGGAGAAATGAAAGGACCATATCAGTGAGTGGAGGATGGAGCTAGGATAAGATCTCCCCTCCCTGCTCAGCCACAGGTTTCCTTGGCCTGAAAGACCACTGCAAATTTCTCTATAAAAATCTGAGCACAAAATGCATAACGGCACATACTTGTGAAATGCTCCTTGAAAATATTAAGTCCTTTTTTAGAAATACTGAGACTCCCTTCAATCCTCTTTTTTCTTTCTGTGCTCTCCTCCTCCCCTAGGCTGCAACAGGGATGCACATTTTTGCATTCAATTAAACTACATAGATAAAATAATACAACAGAAACCATTTTATAAGACCACAAAGAAAGTATAGTGTGGAAGTTCACTTGCTGACAGCATGTTTCCCTCCAGCCCCATGTAAAGAGGAATTTAAATCACCAAAATTTACAATGTGCCAAGTCCAGCCTGGTTTTCCTAGAAAGGTACCTGAAACCTTATTTAATCTATCTCATTTCCTCTATGATCTTTCTCTTTCCTCCATTTGACAGGTCACAGATATATAACATTAACCTTAGGAAAAGCCACCTTGATAGGCAGCCAACTTGGTCAGCACTGACAGCGGAAGGTGGGAGGGGACTGAGGGAGTAAAGGCTGCTCCATTCACACTGCAAATTATTACAGGTGACTAGAACTAGTTAATCTATTCTGGCTCTTTCTGAAGCAAGAAATTAGGGAGCAGTGGCCTACAGGCAATGTTCCATGGAAACGAAAGGTTACGCTTGTACTGCAAGGTGACTCAAGCCATACCTTTTACAAGGGAGCAGTGATTATTACATAATCTTGGGAAACTTCACATCTTATTCCATCAGAAAATGTATACCCAAAACAAGAGAAATTCACCTTGTCACTTTAAAATCTATGTATTTACAGTATATCGGATGCACTGCAGCACAAGCTGAGACTCAAAAGTAAATTTAAAAAGTGAGCTCTATAAAAATTTCAGAAAAATGGATTTTATTCCAGTACTCAGGCTGCATGTAAAGAAAATCGTGATTAAATACCAGCACTATTAAGCAGAACTGGCATGGACCTGATGAAACACCTCTTCGTTATTTAGCGGTGCAGTTATTTTATAAAATTAGGCAAGGCAAAGACTTGCCAAGAAAAATAGGCTGACGGGAAGCATAAAGCTGTAACACTCCATGCTGTGACTATTTTGGGCCCAACAGAGACAGTCATCCTAACTGAGCATCTCCTCATGCTGGGGTACAAGATACTTCCTTGCCAGAATCTCTCAGAAGCACAAACAGAAGAGTTCAAATTTCCTCTCCCAATCTACGTTCGAACTCTATGTTTCTAGCAAGGTTTAGCATAAAACCCTTAGTGAACAGTAAGCTTCAGCAAATTCTTGTTTCTGGTCTGAAACCTCATATGAAACCTGAAGGTAAAAAGCAAACATATGCATCTGCCAGCCTGAAGATTCCCTAGGTTTGCTTTTCTGGCTTTGCATCCTGTGTAGTCATTTATGTGAATGCAAAATCAGCATGCTAATGAGCAATCAGTTGAGTGATTCCAAAAATTAAGCAGCAGCATGGAAGAAAAGTGATAGTAGAACAGCCAATCTTAACACTGAAATAAAAAGGGATTTCAGAAATTAGTTCCAAACCTGAACTTCACTTGGTGCTTATTACAACATCTGAGACCATATTATCATAACCTGTATGTTAATTACTACCTAGCCAATGGAAATGAGGAAATTTTAATTCTGCTGAAGATTGCTTAAGTCTGAAACATACCTTTAAAGCAGAATGATAAGTATCAGACTGTGAAAACATCCTGAAGAATTACCTTAAATGACGACACCACTCCTCTTCTTCCGCTACGATTGTTTTAATTTCTAAAATATTCAAGAAACTGTTTAAGAACCTAAAACTTAGTGCATAAAAAGCTGTTTTGTTCACCCACTCTGAGGTCTATTTGTTTGTTGTACACAAGAACTTTCTACTATCATAAACACTAGCACAAAATTCAGGGTTTAATTATGAAGTAATTAAAAAGCAGAACATGAAGTATATAATCACTCTGATGATTTATAGCCAGGGCTTGTTTCAACAAAACACCAAATATTTTTTGCTTGCCTTTAAAATATGATAGTGGCTGATTTCTGATGCAAATTGAAAGACTGGCAATTCAAAGCACTCCATTCATTTCACTATTACCCAAAGCAGATGACATTCAAAGTCAAACATAACAAAAAATGTTAGTAAGCATAAATGCAGTTTGAGTCTGATGTGTAAATGACTTCACTTCTAGGCTGACTTTTCATATACAATAGTTTCCACTGAAATGTATTAGGTCATGAATCTGTTTTTGAGTCAAAGGAAAACAGTTATCATCTTCTTCTTGCTCACACTGTTGGCATAAGAGAGACTTGCAGCCAACTTTTCCTAACTAAATCTGAAGTGTTACAATTGGTGCCACAGCGTGTGAAAGAGCTTCTCTTCTGCTACATCCAAAGACCGTGCTGTTGTCAGAGCAGTGTACTTGTGTGCTACTACAATGATTTCAGGCTTTTTTGATTTTAAAAGCACCTGATTTTAATTTATATCTTCACACTGAAGTTGATTACAACCTGCTGTTACACATGGTATTCAACTCAATCATCTTCTCCAATCATTAACTGAGCTAGGTTTAGCTATAACCCTGAAGTGGATGATGGAAACCGTAATTGTTTAACAGCTTTGTTTTGAACAGATGATACTATGAGCCTGTGAAGTAGTCACCTTCCTGGAACTTTGTTCGTTTATTAACTATCTTACATAAGCGCAGCTGACCTACTGAAAGCAATGGGATTTCTGCTCCTTTAAATTCAGAGAGACAGATTCAAACCCTTAAATTGTGCTCTTTCTTTTTTTCTGTTTCTTAAATATTTTCTTAACTTGAGTGTCCTGGGTGTTGATCCTGCTGTCACTTCTCATTGTATTAGCACATAGCAAAGCTATAAATATCATAGGAGTTACAGCTGCTGGAATAAAGGTGCCAAAGTTGAAGGCTGCTTGTAATAACTTTTAACTGCCACCATTGCTTCCGTGGGTGAAGGTTATAACGCAACCGCTGCAATCTGTAGTTACTATTACCCCAGTCTGAACTAGAAGCTACTGCACAGCAAATTTACTGTCTTCCTCAGCAGATACAAGACAAAGTTTTTTGGCAAAATCACCTATTTGTAGCTAGTATACCATCTTTTCATACATCAGTGCACTGCAGCACCTCAAGACATCATTTGTTATGGTATCATGTGGATTCCATAAAATTATTTTCAGGGGCATATTCCGCTTGGAGAAAAAAACGAAGGTTGAGTTTGTCAATCTTGCCATTACACAATAGTCTGACTAATCTGTAATATCTGAGCACCTTTTTTCAGGAAACAGTAGTATGGAAGGCAACCTATACACTCTAGGAAGCTTGTTCATAAGAGCTAATAGTGCAGTCTATCAAGGAGTTGTATTTCCACTGGTAAGAGAAAAGTGAGCTGTTTTAAAACTGGACAGTCAAGGTTCCTAGTTTTGTAGCTGTCTGAGGTATGAGACTGCATAGCCTGATTTCCTGTTAACACTGGCCAATACGTCTATCAAATTGTTCCTCTATTGAGCGTAAATCTGTGCTTGATGGAATTCTTGATTTGATAACACCAAGAAATAAAATAGGTGTCTCTCCTAAAACATATTTTCCCTAATTTCATGAAATATAGGCATGTAGCATATAGACACATTCATAGTGATTTCCTCCAGTAATAGGAACAAAGAAAGTTTCAAGACTGTTACATAGGAAGTTCCACCTTTTGCTGACAACAAAGAGCATTGCAGCTGGTGTTAATGTTTTTTGGGATCAATTAGTGATGCAACGTGAGGTAGTTCTCTTCAAGAGATCTGTCACACGCTACACTGTAGGTGGATGTTTGCCCAAAGAAGAGCAGCACAAATGCTAAGACTACAGAAGAAAATGTGTTTTAGTGGTTTTTCGGTGGAGAGGAGATAGGAAGGATATGTGCAACCCTAACTAATTACCCAGGACCTATTTGCCACACCTTGGAGAATGTTCTGCAGAGTCAAGTGTGCTTTGCCCTCAAACCTCACAGCTGGGGAGTGCTTTTTGTTATTTCTGTTCAAATGAAGCCCCTGAGACAGTGTTACTGGATGGGAGCTGAAAGTGCACAACTGAAGTGGTAACTAGTGACAGTTTCAATAGACAGGCAGGATGTTCAGATATTAAATCATGTTGTATCTAATGGATTCCAGCTCTGATCAACATGAGAACAGGATAAGAAATAGTGTAAAGCTTACTTTAAAGCCCTGTTTTGCAAATATTAACTAGGAAGCCATTGTAAAGAGTCGGTGATGTAAATGAACAATCCATTTTGCAAATAGGAAAACAGCTGCTAGTGTCACAGCAAGGACAAAAAGTCAGGAACAATTCTCTCAGCATTACACTCCATTCCAACAGGATTTCACCATACAGAGAGAGATAGAAAGAAATTGCCTGCATAAATCTAGCATTGTGCAAAGTCAACCCACAGCATCAGGTTAACTTGTGAGTCACAGGGCCTGGCAAATTCACAGCAGTGTTTTTATCAGGCACAATACTTCAAAGGCAAATAGCAGGCAGAGAATGTGGATTCAGGGCTCTATTTCCTATATATTTTTTATTATGTTTATATGCTCTGGCTTTGCAGGCTACTCCCATTTTTAAAGAAAGATTAACACATTATTTTGTCCCAATTACACATGCAACAGCATTAAAGTAGGTCGGTGACACTTGTTAGAAACAAATGAATGTTTGAATGTAAACAAATACTTCCATTTCTGGTGTTGCCCTAGGGAAAAAATACCTGAAGGTTTTAAAAGAAAAAAGGCACTTCTCTACTGACTTAGATTTTGAACATAAATTCGTCAAAATCTTTCCTTTTTTCTCAATGAACGTAGAAAGAGCCCTTCCTGAACTATAGAAACTAACTTAATTTTATATCTGAGCTATATGGTGTTAAGAAACAAATTAAAAACAGTAAGACTCTTTGTTTTTATACAGTGTGTAGAAGTAGAAATAGAATTAGGTACGTCTTTTATAAATTTACTAGTTGCTTACAGCCCAGATTTAATTTTTTATTCATTATGCATCACTGCAGAGATTAACAGAACAGGCACAATGGCAGTTTATGACTGACATGGCACACTGAAGATGAGCAGAACTGTCTAAGAAAAAACTGACAGTCACTTCCACTGAAAACTTATCCACTCAGTCTGTATTGGACAAGTGAGGTATAAACAGAGCAAAGACAACTCTTTAAGTAGCCATGTATTTATTTTACAACCTGCTCACCCTGCCTGCCTGCTTTTTCTATTAGAGCACTTTGCTGCACACATGAAGAGCTCTCCTGGAAGCAGTTACATTTATGAACTGTTTGCTCTCTGCTCGCCTTGCAGCCAGCAGCGGCACAACCATCATTCATCCCTAGGAAAAGGGAAACAGGTGAAGAAAAACGACTCTGCCCAATGCCCCCATAAATTCACATGGAGAAATAACTGTGCAGCACTACCCAAACCCTTTAGTTTTATTAACGGCCAGAAGGCAGTATTTCTACCCAATAAATCTTCCTAGCTTCACCTACTGGTCAAAATGGGACATGCACCATTTTGGCCAGTTCCACCTGCCTCCTTATTACACATCTTGCAAAATATTAAATCACATAGTCTGCTTCACAAGACTGCCTCCTGACAGAAATAACACTTTCTGAGAACAAATAAGTAATGTGGGAGGCTGAGCACCAGCACTTCTTCCCATAATCAAGTACAAGTTCAATGGCCCTGAAGAGGCAGTACAGTAAACGGCTGGGGTGAGGAGGGAATCCAAACATAACCTAAAACTTGAATGAAATATAAAGTAGAGTGGGCTCTAATTAAATGACAGCAGTGTTGATGCACTTGACCAGGATACAGATCTTAATACGTATAGACTGAATGAGTATCATAACATACACTGTTACTTTCTTGTTGGACAATTTTCCCTCTCTGTAGCATGGTGAAAACATTTACCATCCCACATATGTGCTCTGAGGCTACCAACATTAAAACAGCTGGATTTAAGTGTTACAAGAACTGTAGGCAGATCAGACTGGTGGCTATTTGCTTGTAGCTGAACTGACTTCGATGTGAGTGTTTCATCACAATGGAAATTAGCTGAACCCACCACATTTAAAAAATAATAAAGCCCTTAGCAGCTGTACCAGAGTCGTAAGTGCAGAGCTGAAAGAGCTAGACATCAGGTCTGTAGGAGACCGTGCATGGTCATTAGTGTGTGTGTTTTGCAGGTAGGAAATGACTGACACAAACTTCTGTGTCAGGAGCCAGGGAGAGCACTGCCACTGTCTTCTGCAGGTTATCTAAAGAAAAAAGAATGTAACACATTCAAACCGAAGGTGAACCAATTCATGAGCCAAGTGCATGACTTAGGTGTCCCAAATATATTTCAAGACATATTAACTATAACAGAGTTGCTTTCCAAAAATGAGAGTAGATGCAGCAGTGATTTCACATCTTTTCTGGCACTGCATTTTCCTGGACTTCCAGTGTCACTGTTAAAGCAAAATCAGCTGTGATTTTGAACTAACCTGCATTGTAAAGGGGCCAGGGGTGGAGGGGCTCCTCATAACAATCATAGGAGTGGACAGAATCAGCTTTACTGCTCAGCTTTGCAAGGTTATGCTGTAGGCAACATGTTTCTTTCTAGCCTTGATGCAAGAGGAAGCATGTGCAGTTGTGGTATCAGTCCATTGATCATTCCCCTTTTTCCTTCCCCAGGAAGAAATTCTGAATCAGCTAAGTTCAATTTCAAAGACACCAATACCCCACAACTTCGCTGAAAACAGGGAGCCAGACTACAGAGAAACACCCCAGGGAGTCTCCCCCAGATGAAAGGCTGTGGTTCAAATGCAGTTGTGATACTCTGCAGTGGCTGATAACATCCAGAAGAGTTACTCCTCCCTAAACCAGGCTTTAGAAGTTGCACTGCTCAAACAACTCCTTGTTTGTTTTTATGAAGCCTGCAGAGCATGAACACTGTGAGAGTATTATCCAGGTTACTGAAATGTGGTGTTATTAGCAGGAGCATTATAGATTTATTTTTTTTTTACTACAGATTTTTAAGTGGGAGGCTCATTATGGTATTGTTTTCAAAAGCTGAGAACAAGTTTGCAACTCTTCACAATGCACTCCACAGGCTTCATTCCGTTTTCTTTTCTTTGCCAGTGAGCAACATATTCTCCTAAACTGAGATAATTTTTTTTTCTTTTTTAGAGGAAGCTGTGTGAGACAGGATGAAAATGGCATCAAAACACATTTTCCACAAGAATAATGTGAAGTCTACCTTGCACAGCTTAACATTTTTAATCTCTTACATGCATATACCTTATGTGAGGAATAAAGTTAAAATGATTTGTTTACTGAATGGTGACAAGCCTAAAAAAGCACACATAGATGAACGGATACTCAAGTGTCTGCTTAATTACAGTTAAATATAGGAGAACATGTATAATTTCAGCCTTCAATACCTGCACCTGGCACTAGACACTTCAGAGCTTTGTATAAGCACTTTGAGCATCAGCTTTCAAATGATCCGGGAAATGGAATTCACACATAATGTGGATCTCCCAACCACTGCGCTGACAAAATCCCCTACGGTACTGAAGGTCCGATTAGATGTTATGACTCAAAATTATGGCCAGATTCAGGAAGAGAAGAAGCTTCTACAGAGCGAATAATCTCTTCTTACCACTGAGTTTCAGGTCATTTTGACCACAGGAGACACAGGCCAGTGATGCCTTGCATATAGCGATAAAATGATAAATTACAAGAGAAATGTAACAGACTTACTGCCAAAGCAGCAAAATGTAACTGTACGATAGAAGAATGGATGTTTCTAGGTAAACCAGAGAGGACTACTTTACAAGTACTCTTTGCAGAAATATATCCCTGGGATCAGAGCAGCTGGGATGAAGAGTGCATGAAACCCTACATTTTTAGATGGATTTGTAATTTATAATGGGGACACCTACAATACGTATCAGGTCACTTCACTTGTCACTGAAATGAAGTCACCTGTAGAGTGGAAGGTAGTTACCAATTAAGAGCAAATAACGACATTATAATAACAACTTTGAGCAACAGATTTCAAAAAGCAATAAGGGGAATTTTAGGTAGCCAGAATGTAATTATCCATTTGGAATTCAGCCAGATACACACAACTCTCTGAACTCTGCATTGGCTGCCAATCTAAGTAACACCGCATCCCCACAATTTGCAGCGGCAAGACTGCGAGGTAGATCACAGATTAAGCACTAGGTACCTCATGAGCTATTTGTAGGATGGTTATAGCAAACCCTGATGTATGGGAAGAAAAAAGCCAGAAAAGTATCAGGCAGTGTGACAAATTCTCTGTTACTTCGAAGTCAAGGGCAAAACCTTTATCACACATTAGAGATGTAAAAAGTTACTTGGCATATCAACCTTCTTGCAAGCAACTGCAGCCACCTGGCTTTCTTTCAAACCTCCTGCCCAGACAGCTCCTTTATTTATATAGCCCATGGGGAACCTCACACATTTCTGACAGCTCCAGTAGACGGGTACTTTACCCTTTCTGTTCCTATCTGCCTGTATCTGTGCTTTGACTCACAGCAGCTTTCTGTTTCCAGACATGCTGCTGAAGCTGGAAACAAGTGCCAACTGAATCAGATCTTTTCAACAAGACACACTTGAAGCTATGTTCTCCGCACTTAGCAGGCCATCTACAGTCCTCTGGGCACACGCTCTCATTCTGTTTTCCTGCTACTACTGGGTTTTCCACACAGAGCTATTCATTTGAGGAGACAAGCATATAACCCATGTTAGCAACACTCATTGGAAAGAGGCCCTCTGAGTCCATCCAGATCACTTCACCTAGTTAGTGCTGTAGTCTATGATGCTGTTTTCATCCAGTCTGTTCAAGCACCTTTTAAGAGAGCAACAGAGTGTAGAGCAAATAAAACGTTCCTCAGATCCTGAATTCTTTTCCCTACTGACTTATTAGATAGAGAACAAGAGATTTTTGCTAGTTTCTCAGCATTCTAAGCATTTCTCAGCACTAGAGAGCAGACTTTGGCTTCTTCAGGAACCTGCTTAGTAAGGTTCCATGGGATATAGCCCTGGAGGGCAGGGGGGCCCAAGACTCTTGGTTGATATTCAAGGATCACCTGCTACAAGCTCAGGAGTGCTGCATCCCAACTAGAAGGAAGTGCAGCAGGAGGGCCAGGAGACCTCCTTGGATGGATAAGGAGCTGCTGAGGAAAATTCAAATGAAAAAAGAGGCTTATAAAAGGTGGAAGCAAGGACAGGCAGCCTGGGAAGAGTACAGGGATGTTGTCCAGGAAGCCAGGGAGCAGGTTAGGAAAGCTAAGGCCCAGTTAAAATTAAACTTGGCCAGGGATGTGAAAAATAACAGGAAGGGATTCTTTAGGTACACTGCAAATAAAAGACAGATTAGGGACAACGTGGGCTCCCTCCGGAAGCTATCGGGAGAACTGGCTAACCTGAATTTGGAGAGGAATGAGGTTCTTAATGATTTCTTTACCTCAGTCTTCACTGGCAAAGGCTCTGACCACAACACTCAAGTCTTGGAAGGCAGACGCAGGGACTGTGAGAATGAATGGGCCCACTGTAGGAGAGGATCTGGTTCGAGACCGCCTTAAAAATCTGAACGTACACAAGTCCATGGGACCTGATGAAATCCATCTGCGGGTCCTGAAGGAGCTGGCCATTGAAGTTGCTAAGCCACTGGCCATCATATTTGAAAAATCATGGCAGTCAGGTGAAGTTCCCGACGACTGGAAAACAAGGGGAAAATGGGTGACCTGGGGAATTACAGACCAGTCAGTCTCACCTCTGTGCCTGGCAAAATCTTGGAGCACATTCTCCTGGAAGGCATGCTAAGGCATATGAAAAACAACAAGGTGCTTGGTGACAGCCAGCATGGCTTCACTAAGGGGAAATCCTGCCTGACCAATTTGGTGGCTTTCTATGATGGGGCTACAGAACTGATGAACAAGGGTAGAGCAGTTGGTGTCATCTACCTGGACTTGTGCAAAGCATTACACTGTTCCACATGACATCCTTGTCACTAAATTGGAGAGATATCAATTTGATGGATGGACCACTCGGTGGGTAAAGAACTGACTGGATGGCCTCATGCAAAGAGTTGCCAATGGCTCAATGTCTGCCTGGAGACAGTAACGAGTGGTGTCCCTCAGAAATCGGTGTTGGGACCAGTCTTGTTCAATATCTTTGTCACTGACATGGACAGTGGGATTGAGTGCGCCCTCAGCAAGTTTGCCAATGACACCAAGCTGTGTGGTTCGGTTGATACGTTGGAGGGAAGGGATGCCATCCAGAGGGACCTTGACACACTTGTGAGGTGGGCTGATGCCAACCTTATGAGGTTTAACTATAAGAAGTGCAAGGTCCTACAGCTGGGTCGGAGCAATCCCAGGCACAGCTACAGACTGGCAAAGAAGAGATTCAGAGCAGCCCTGCGGAGAAGGACTTGGGGGTGCTGGTCAATGAGAAAATGAACATGGGCCGGCTTCAGTGTGCGCTTGTAGCCCAGAAAGCCAACCGTATCCTGGGCTGCATCAAAAGGAGCGTGACCAGCAGGTCGAAGAAGGTGATCCTGCCCCTCTGCTCTGCTCTTGTGAGACCTCACCTGGAGCATTGTGTGCAGTTCTGGTGTCCTCAACATAAAAAGGACATGGAACTGCTGGAACAAGTCCAGAGCAGGGCCACGAGGGTGATCAGGGGACTGGAGCACCTCCCGTATGAAGACAGGCTGAGAAAGTTGGGGCTGTTCAGCCTGGAGAAGAAAAGGCTGCGTGGAGACCTCATAGCAGCCTTCCGGTATCTGAAGGGGGCCTACAAGGATGCTGGAGAGGGACTCTTCACTACGGACTGTAGTGACAGGACAAGGGGTAATGGGTTCAAACTTAAACAGGGGAAGTTTAGATTGGATATAAGGAAGAAGGTCTTTACTGTAAGGGTGGTGAGGCACTGGAATAGGTTGCCCAGGGAAGTCGTGAATACTCCATCCCTGGCGGTGTTCAAGGCCAGGTTGGACAGAGCCTTGGGTGACACGGTTTACTTTGAGGTGTCCCTGCCCATGGCAGGGGGGCTGGAACTAGATGATCTGAAGGTCCTTTCCAACCCTAACTGTTCTAAGATTCTGTGATTCCTTTCAAGGAACAGTTTGAGCTTGAAGAGTAGTAGTGAAAACCAGAGATTCAGAAGGGAAAATATTTCACTGGGAGCATATTTTCTGCTATCAAGATTAGAATAATAGTTGTATCATTTATCACCATATAAGATTTATGGATTTTTCTTAATTTTCCTGCTTCAGAGGATGAAGATTTAGATTACAAAGAACCCTTAAAGATCCAACCCCTGCCACCACACCACGGCCAGCTTCAGAGTTAGAGCAGGTTGCTCAGGGCATCATCCACTCAAGTTCTGCATATGTCCAAGGACAGAAGCACCACAAATACATCTTTAAGAAATTCAGAGACATGTAGACCAGAGGTCTGACAAGGATAGAAATTCTTGCCTGTGACTGCAATAGCTCTAGGGATATACCCACAGCCAAAATACCTATATTCAGATTCTAATTTTCCTTTAGCTAGAAGAAAAGGTGAGAGTCCTATAAAGGTTGATTTGAGAGAATGCAAGCAGCCTGTCTTTTCTAATTATGTACACTGTCAAGTAAAATATGCCTACAAGGTCAGTGCTTTAAATTAAATATCTGTATTTAGGAAGTGTAAATATCTGGCAAAGGATAACTAACAATTTCCTAAATATCAGAAAAACCTAGGAAAACCAGCACCATCCACTGTTACTATAGCACTATGGTTGTCCTGAGATTACACTGATGAACATATTTAGAAATCTCCCCAATTTCATAATTGCCTCCCTTGCTTTAAACAACCAAGCTGGTCACACATAATACAAACTGCAAAATACAGGTGCTTTGGGAGAGGTGGACATGACCTGAAAGCTACAGTCTTTCATTCCATTCACTAAACTTTTAAAGTAACTCTTTAATAGAGCTACTTGAAATTGGACAAGGTAGTAGAAAAAGGATAGGAAATCAGGTATTCTTCTCTCTGCACTATAGAATCCATCCATGTTCCAGAAAGGTACAGATTAAAGGGCAAACTTTTCTGCAGCCAAGTTGCAATATGACTGTAGTTTGTTAAGGGTAGGGTGCCCTTATTTTTAATTACCAGTGCAATACATATTTTTAGGGCTGTTAACCTTAACAGAATGTCTCTAATTAGCTACTGCATCAGAAGTAGGACACTTAGGTTATTTCCAACACAAAGTACTTAAGCTATAGTAGAATGATTCAGCACAGTTTTGTTGGATTCAAGGATTTACCCAATCAAAATTTAACATTCAGGAGAGTACAATACTTGTTTTGATTCAGCAATTAGCTACATCTTTAAGGCAACTCCTTTGACAACAAGGTTTTGATCACGTTTATCTAAAAACAGCTTTTTTGAAGCAGACTGCCAAAATTTTTGAGTTTAATTGAAAGCTGAGCTACTGGACACAACCAATACGAAATATGAAATCGTATACTGGGGTCAGGAGATGATCCAAATCAGATTGAAGAAGACTTCAGGTCTGGTAAAACTGATAAAAAATGGTCAGAAAAATCAAGACTATGAATTTTTCATTAAAAACAACAAATATTTAAAAACTATGTATGAAAGCTTTGAGGTTTAATCATTTTCTATTATGACACATCTGTGAAGCTCTATGAAGGATTGGTGACCTCAGGCCTCATGGGAGAAGACTCTGAGGGATCCAGTCAGCCCAGCTCTGTCCCTCTTTGGCAGAAGCAGAATACACATTACAACATAGATGCCAAAGCTCTGAAGGGAGTTTAGAATTTAACTTTCTAAACTGCATTACAGGGGGTGACTTGTTCCTACGTGATTGGTAGTAAGGATAAGGATTAGAAGCAAAGTTAACCCCCCACACCCTAATAAGTGCCAAATAAATAGTTTGAGGGCTTTTAAGCTGTTATTTTATTGTCAGCAAACAAGAATAAAAGCTATGATCAGGCACAGTGGGTGAACTATTCAAACTACAGCAGCACAACACTCGTCACTTCGTGGTAGAACTCTTTTCCCCTCCTCCTTGAACAGTCCAAGCCAATCAAGCAGAAACCAGACACGGCCATCACAGCATATTCTGTACTTTGCCTCCTCACTGCACAGCATATCAGTGATAAAAATAAACCAATTTTTTTGAAAGACACCATATTTAAGACCTGTGATGGCAGAGTTATGTTACGGAGATCAAGAAGTCGTTTACTTGGAAGAACTGCTGTCAAGTCCACTAAAACTAATGGTGTCTGTCCCACTAAAAGACAAACAATAAATACAGAATGTTACACTGTGTGATTTTTCTGCATCAATTATTCCAGCTGCTGTTTATTATTAGATTTATTTAAAGGATGGCACAAGACTTTGAACAAGCTAAATGGCAAGAAAGCAAGACATTATAGGATATTTTCACTTCCAGGCGCCTGATTGCAAAGCAGTATGTTCTTTCAGCAGCCAACACTGCAGAGAAGTCAGTTTAAACATCTTCGATTTTTACGTGGGCTTTCAAATGAGAAGGATGACTTGTAGCCAAGCAACACATTTGAACAAAAGATTGCTAGTGGCACTGCTAAAAGAAAACTCCCAGACAAAGCTCTACATTTGCACTTGCCATCTAGTGTCCTAAAGGTCAAATCCTGCTTAGGTCTCCCAGAGAGCATGGCTGGATAGGTGCTCCTGTCTAAGTACCCAGGGAATCTGAGTTTCTGTCATACGGCGGCAGCAGCATTCAGCATGGTTGGCAGCCTGTGCTGTGGATGAGCTCCAGATGCTACAGGTCAGCCTCAGAGCTGCATGGGAAGCTCACAGGGCATCTGTAAGCCTGTCTGGCTGCTGTACAGGCTGTGGTGAATCAGGTTTCAGCAGAGTTTACTGCCAGGCATTTCAGGAGATTAAGAAACTATAACTGAAGCTATATTTTCAAGTGTTCTTGGCAGTGTGTGGCTCTTGCTGAGAAACCCCTAGGAAGATTTGCAGCAGAGCCTGGAGCGGCATCTCAAGCAAGTTCCTGACAATCTGCTACCTTTCCAAAGAAGAAAGATTTTCGGGATAATTCTGTCATACCTGAATCACTGACCATCATTCACCTGACAGCACCCCAAAATACAGTTGGAAGTTAAAGAAAAGAGGTTGAGTTTTCAGCAACATTTCTAGGTAGCATGTTGAGAAAACTGACTCAGAGTACACTCCCTTTTGCTTTCTCCAAAGAGACCAGAAAACGGAACAGATATGAGAAAGATACAGAACAGCAACAACAGTTTTCCTGACCTTTTGCTGCTTTCTGTATGAAATCTATACTCCCTGATAGTCCTTTTAGTTCTCAAGCTCTCCAGATGGAGAAGACCAGAGGAAGAAGATGCTTCTGAGCAATGAAAGCAAACTTGCAAGCAGGCTAATCTTAGGAGCTGCTACCACTTCATTTTTTCGGGCATCTGTCAGTGTGTTCATCCATGCTACTCTATTGCACAGAACTTTTTGTGCTTTGAGGAGTGTTAAGATAAGGCTCAGTAATGGCCCTTTTAAGCAAAATGCCATTGCACATGCCTGGGTAAAAAGGAAGATGACAGCAGTGACACCTATTTGGTTTCCTGACATGAAGGTTTGTGTCTCAGTGGATTTATGCCATATATGGATACTGTTCATCTTTCTGGGGGTAAAAAAAAGAAATAATCTTTTTCCATGTTATCCAGTAGGACTGAACTCAAGCTCTCTGACTGAAATAACTTGAAAAACACATTCACATTTTTACAGATACACCTGGAAAGTGGCACTGAACAAAAATGCCAGGTTAAATGACAGATTGAGTAGCTTGGAGAGGCTGCAGACAAGGATGTTTCAGCATTACATTTCTCTTGATTTTTTAGAGAAAGTCAGTAATTCTTAAGTAGCAAACTGAAAACTTGTTGAAGAAAAATCTCAGTCTCTCTGTTCATCCTTCCTGTTCACCATTTAGAAAATTAAGTATTTCAAAATCCACTTCATATTTTCAGTCCTCATCTATGAAAACTCTCTGCGAGACATCGTGCAACAGAAAGAGGCAGCAATAACTTCAGGGTCTTTGTGGCTATTTGGCAGGCAGTGAACTTTTCAACACAGGGAGATTTACCGTTACAGTTCCAGCAGCATAATCTATTCTGGCATAATTGTTACATAATGATTTTGACTATTCCATATGAAAAACCAGCATGCTTGTAGTTAATAAAATTCTAGCCTTTATTTCAGTCAAGACTACCAAACTAAGAACAAGCTAAAGTAAAGTTCAAGTCAACATTTCCTAAAACTATTATCCATCCTTTCTACCTCTTAGTGAAAGTCGGATTTTTTGATAATCCCTCCTCTGCACGATCTAATACCCCTCTTCTGCATTTGTACAAGCCATATGCAGTATAGACAACATTAGGGACTGCATTGCCTTTCCTATTTACCATGTCTAGGAGGTACCAATGTACTGTGCCATTTTCACTTTCAAATCTCCTCCCTTTCTCAAGCATCCAGAGAAATCAGCCTTGTAGCATGCTCCAAAAGCCACTAAAACTTTGGTTCCAACAATTTTTGTCATAGCAGTAGGAGGAATGTAGTCTCCAAGGTTACTGGGACACAAGTAATTTAGAAATTTCAAGCAGCTCATTGAATTGCACAGGGAAGATATGTTCCCTGCAGGAAGCAACACTGTGAAAGCAGACAGACATTGTCTGCATTAAACTAAACTTCTGAGTGCTCTGCAGAGTCAGCCCAGTTCAGCAGCACAGGCTGGGGCTCCGAATGCCTGGGCTCCCACAGCAGGGTCCTGCAGACCTCTTGACTGTGCAGATGGAAAAACCTTTGCAATCTCCATGCTCAGGGCTCAGAGCTGTTTCTGAAAGTCCAATCAGACTCAGTGCAGACACCAATGATGCTGTACTTGTCATTGCAGGATAGCATTTGCAATTAGATGCAGCAGCAAAGGGGGCTAGCTACTTTCTATTCCAGTCATACACAGCTCTCCTGTGCAAGAGATCAATTGCTTGATCATTTTCTCTGATGCATGCAGCAGGGGCAGGTTTGGAGATGTTTTCTGACCTTTTCTCTCTCCAGAAAATACTTTAGGGTGCAGCACAAATATCGGAATTAGTGTATATTCCTCCACTTGTAACAGAATGAGGCAGGTCTGATCTCAGTTACCCAGGCAACTGCAAACAGCACGGCCTGCTCATGCTCATTAGACATCTCTTTTTCAAAAGCATTCAATCCTGGAGTCTGCAGTGCTTCCAAGTAATTATATTCATACGGTGCATATATGCTGCAAAAATAGCTTCTTCATTTTCTGCCAGCCAAATTAACCATGAAACCAGACCAGTTTAAGGATGTAATTATTATAGACTAATTTGGCATTCTGGGCAGTCAGTATTACCTCAACCTAGGCAGCTCCATCTTCTGGGATTTCACTTGCCAGAGGCATTTTACAAAGAGTAAGACAGCTTGGAGCTTACACTAGGCATGGCAGGGCAGGGAGGCAGGAAAAGTTATGATGGAATGGGCCCTTCTTTGAGCCTCATTTCTGCAAACGCACTGCTGTAAATCTTCAGCAAAAGCTCAGAAAAGTACTGGTATTGCAATTGGGAAAAATAATCAGCCCACACCAGCAGCTGGGATCAAACGTCTTCAGAGCTTAAACAGATAGTTAAATGATCTGGACAGCCCCACCTGAACTGCATTTTAAGGAGGAATTGTCTACAGTGTAGACAACGGCACTCACCCCAGCAGTAGTAGTCAGGCTTCAAACACTGGCGTCATAGCTGGAAAGCTATTTTGCTACTCTCAGCAAGTTGCTCCCTTTGATTTCCCTTACAATTTTTCTTCCCCAAGGGCCTTACTTCAGCATCCTCACCTGCCCACCTCAACTGGACCACAAGCATTCCTGCTTCTCCCTCAGCCTCTGAGGATCTGCTTAGGCACTTCAGAAGAAAACCACTTAAAAGATTTTTCTCACTTTTTGCAATACGCAGCTAGGAGAGTAACAGACTTGCTGGAGTTGGCTAGGAGCAGCCCCAAATGTAAAGGCAAAAATTATACTTTGATAGAGTGTAACAGTTGCACTGCAGCTTGTAACATTTGAAAATTAATTGCTTTGAACACTAGAGGCTAAGGATGCTAAATGTGTAAAGACTTACTGTGTAGTTGTGGAGAAACGTCCAGGACGAGCACCTAACTTACACGAGGTTACAGAGTGTTCAGCAAAGCAATGATCTCTCTTTCCATGGGCACTTAGCCCCTGTGTCTTGGTGGCATAAATTCCCTGTTAAATTCCAGTACTACTTAGCTTTAACAAGAAAATTTGACTTCTGTTTTTTAATCTCTCTACTAATGACAGGCACAGAAAGGAAGGCATATTATATATGCTGCTTAAATGCTGTAGGTAAATTTCAGTAAAAATACAGCATTCCGAAAAAGCACATATGGATTGACAGGTTAATGCCTTGGCTGGATAACCTCACAGGCAAAATCTCAGCAACTGAAAAAAAAACAACGAGCCTCCACCGTTGCACCATATTATGGTAGTGATGCGCTCTTGAGGACTACTATAACTTTAAGGACACTGTTATGAAAAGAATAGATATCAATAATTAGATAAGATTATTTTTAAAGGCAGGTGTTGGTAACCCATTTCAGTTCCTCTATCATAAAAAGCAACAATAAACATTAAGGCACAATGAAGTCTATAAACATTAATTCATTCTTTAGATTAGGCCTGAAAGAGAGTAACATTGAAAGCCATCAAGACCATTTTTGGATGGCCCCAAAATGAGGACAAATGTGAATTTTTAACATTTGAAGGGAAAAAAAAAAGACACCTCAAGAGATATAGTGATGATAAGTCAATGTATATAAAGCAGAAAACCAAGAATAGACACAGCAGACAGAAAATGTGAATAGCAGCCACAGCGAGCATTAGCCAGGGTACGGACAACTGACTCTCCACTTTTTGTCTGTCATCCAGAGTGGCTGTCACAGAAGTCGGTAGCTATTATCTCAACTTTAGACACTTTCTCTATGGGAGATTTACCAAGATGGACATTTTTATGAAATGCCTTTAGAAACAAAATGCTCTTTTTTTATCACTGTTTTATAAAGAGATGGTAACTTGATGAAGATGTTTCAAAGTGTCTGACTGCTTTCTGATGTAACACATGTATTAGTTGTAAAATCTTTACTATAAGATCAATTTGTAAAAAGAGTTTATTATAAATCCATAGGAAAACCTTTGCACTATTTTAATAGCAAGAACCTGTTATTTCCTGTGAAATTGGCTTAGTTGGCAATTATTATGTACTTACATTGTATCCTTTTTTTACCTTTCATGTAATATGAACTAGGTGGGGAAAAAAAAATTCTTACATCAAAGAACAAATATAAAAATAGGTTTTAAAAGCTTTACAAAGAGGATGCTTTAGAGAGCACATCAGATGCCATTCCAGTACCAGAGCAAAGTAGAAGTTATAAACCATACATCTAGAGTCAGAAAAGAATGGTTCACTCTGCATGAAAAAGATGAAAGCCCCCTAGCTGTTAACAAAGACAAATAATAAGTAGCTTTTATCTGTATGGATATGAACAGTTACAAATGAATGGCTCTAATTGCTACTGTGCGCTGGCTAAAATCTGCTCACCTTGTTAGGTTCATCACCTCTTTTCCATCAGCTTCTTGACCTTTTTTCAGTTGATGCTAATCCCATCACTAAAGTTGCACAGAACTTGGTTCTGAGATTGCAGCTTTCATGGTTCAGGGAAGATTCAGAGAAGACAACTTCCACTTCTAGGAAAACATGGTTCATACTCCTTTCAGTGTGCTGGCTGCACTCATTCAGGCCAATTCCACTCTTGAGGTGGCTTTAACTATCAACCCAATATCTTCAAGAACATGAAGGGTGAATTGCAGCTGCTTTTCAGTAAAGAAGAAGGCTTTCACCACCTTGTGCACTTTTTGTGTTTAGATCAGACATGTGAATCAAACATTTCTGCCTATTCAAAAGAAGAAGAAATCCTTGAACACAATGGATGTTCTTTTTACTTTTGAATCGAATGTAGACTTTCACTCAAATAAAAATCAAAATTTAAAAATTCATTGTCAGGGTCATTGAAGAAAATATTTCAACAGCAGAAAACTTTTATAGCATAAAGATATTTAGTCCAGTTCGAGAACCGATGCACAGGGGTCTCTACCTTTAGAACTGTATACAGGATTGACCATTTTAAAACAAACTTTTTACTTTCTTTTAATCAATCCAGAAACACACAACCAACTATTTTCCACTCTCATCTAGGATTTTCACTCTTGTAAGGACAAGCTGTAGAGTATACAGAACCTCTAAAATTCTGTCTTTATATCCCTTCAAATCCCAAAGTCAGGTTCTTTAAGTAAAGTTGGATTGCAATCTTTATTTATTTATTAAATCTCTGAATTGATTTAATATCCCAGAAAATAAAAGCCTACTGAACTTTCCATTTATTCAAGTCTAGCTCTGACCCATAACTTCATTTGACATAAGCAATTCATCTTGTTGAAACCCCTGTTTAAAGTTTATGACAGTTTGCACAGGACATGATAGAACCTGTAATGTCATCACTGACAAGGCTACAACCTTCACTTGTTGACATCTTATCAAATAGTCTCATTCTTGTTCAAATCTTGGCCTGACTTACTTAAAATGACACTTTTCCATTGCCAGCAACTGAGTCAGCCAGTAATTGCTACCCAAAATAATACAAATTCATAAAAATAAATGATAGGAGATAGTTATTTTTAACATGTTTGACTTTGTTCCTGAAATATCACAGTGACACAGAATAACAGCTCATGCAAGGGTGAACTAGCTAGAAAGCTGGAGTGGATTTACTCATGGGATTGACAGCGCTGTAACAACAGCGGAGGCTCCGCCGCCTCCTACTTTCTTCCCACCTCACTGCTGCACCCAGCTTTGCACAGGACCTATTAAAACAATCAATTGTGCAGGTCATATGACTGTCAAACTCTGCCCAAACATCTGCAGACCTTTAACTGCTTGGTCAGGGACACACGAGATGAGATGGCAAATTTCTGGGGTCAGTCAAGCTAGTTTTCATTTGTCATCTAGCCAGGGTTTTAAAACAAGCCTTCATAGGAAAAAAGAGTTTAACATTTTAATTGCTAAGTGTCTTCTCTCCAAAGCAGAAGCTTGCAGATACACCCTTAATAACACTCAGATGTAGCGCATGAAAAATACAAGCAGAATTTCAGTATCAAAAGGACCACAAGTCCCACGTCAAATCCAGGTTTATAGCTATATGTTATGTTGGCTAATTCCACAAATGAACTTTTCATTACTGGTAGCCAGAGGTTTAGCATGTTCTCACAATAACATACAGCATAGATCAATGATCCTGCAGAGAAATCACTGTCCTCCAGGCGCTCAGCTGTCTGGCCAGTTGTTTTACAGCAACCATGACCCTTCACAGTCACCACTAACCCTGAGGGTGACAAAAGTGCAGCCTTACAGGAGCTGAAGGAAAGCAGAGGCCATCAAAGCTGCTAGTGACGCTGAAGCTGACACTAGCTACAAGTCTGCATTTAGTCTGGGAAAGGCAGACTCCCTCAGGGAGGTACAGTATCACAGAAGCTAAGAGTATAGTCTTTAAAATGAAATGCTAAACATACTAATGAAGTTTCCGAGCAGAACTGATAGAATAGGAAACATAAAACATACAAACCCAAACAAAAAAACTCCAAACCAACAAACAAACAAAAACCCTCAAACTTCAAACCCTCAAGAACAACAAAATGAGAGAAATCTAAAAGATCAAGACATGAAATATTAGCAAGAATTGACTTGTTTACTCATCACACAGCCATTGATTTAACATCACCTGTGTCCAACTAATTTCTTTTTCTGGAATAGTTCTGGTTCAATGGAAGGGAAAGGCAATTCATGTCTAATTTGAAGACTTTCATTAACATAATATGAAAAAAAAAAAGGAGTAAATTTATAAGATCTGGAGATGAATATATGTTTCCTACATCTTTTCTGTTCCCGAAGTGGTCTAATCTAATCATGAAGCCATGTGCCCTTTTTTGTTAACAGTGTCTTATTCTCATGGATGGTTGCTGCCAATAGTGGGAAGTCAGTGTAAAACTGTGATGTTTGCACCTGGTTTTATTTATGAAACCTTTTTTCATTTTCATTCTGCTACAGGCTTCTTGTGTGACCTGCATCCCTTTGTGATACTTTTTAAACTACCTGTTTGGATTGGAAGATATCTGGAGCAAGACTGAAATATAACACTGGGTACAAATAACAGATATTTATTGCAGCATTTCTCCTAAAAATTTAGAATTAAAAACAAACAGCAACAACAACAAAAAAAAAAAAAAACCCACCCAAAAACCACCCCAAAACTGAAGAGAAATAATTTAATTAATCATTTTAATCACTGACTGCTGAGCATCTGCTCTGAATTTATCCTGACCTATAGCAGGATTCTTCTTTTTTGCTTTTCTTTCTCTTGTCACTGACGAGACTTTTTTGTTTATGACAACTCTCCTAGTAAATCAAACATGTATTTCTGAACTACAGTTCTCATTCACTGCTCTGTTGAACATTTACCTAGCATGCTGTTCCAAAGTTAAGTGAGTTGTTTCTCAAGCTGATTGATTTTCGAACCTGGTTAAATCACGCTTTACATTTGTCTGCACTGGTTTGGAAGACATCACCTAAACTAACATATCCTGCTGAACTGAGCAAATCTTTCCAAAAAATCTTTGTCATGAACCAGATCAACCCCCTAACTCTGATACTTTTAAGCTAGTTTAACTTTACTTGCATTATTAAGCTGTTAAATTACCAACAGGTTACAAGTCAAGGTTGCAAGTCAAGGCAAAGGAATGCATTACTATGTTTTACTATCAGTGCTGCTTCTTGCTTTGTGTAAGAAGCAGTCTCTGTATACAAGATGAAAATCTATCTGTGTCCGCACTGCTGGGATAAAACTTTCTGCTCCTGCCCTTCTCAGACGTCCAAGATGCAGGTTTGCCGTTTCATCGATGGCACAGCAAATCACTCTATCTTCAGTGCTAACTGGAACATAAAAAGACAATTTTTCCAAGTAGTAGCTGTCCATGATTCCACCATCATTTACCTTTAATTAATATCCTGTTATTGTAGAGAGTATTACATTGCAATATCCAGAGATCATGGAGTGGTTTTGCTTAGTAGCACTTCACTTGCTTTGGCAACACTATACTGCATTTCTAGATTAAAGAACAGCTCTTTCTCTTCATTAATCAATTGTTTAATCAATAAATGTGATATGCCAAGAAGGAGTTACAACTGAAAGATGGTTCTGAAACACTTCCTTGTTTGTGCATGTGTGGCTGTGGCTTACAGTGCTTGGTTTGACAGAAACTGAAGCCCAGTTCTGTGATAACAGACAAGAAATCAAGGGATAAAGCTAATAGAATGAGACATATTTCACTTTGCACTCTTACATCTACCTCTGCTCTTTCCAGGCAGATCCAGAGAATGAGTTGACTGACCTAGTTAGAGCTGCCCAATTAGCTGAACGAATGACACAATATTGAGGGAAGTGAAGAGAGCAATAGTCTAAGGAGGCAGCTGTCAGAGACTGCTGTGAGTGTGGAGGATCATCCTACTTATGATGAGTCCAGACTTAAGTTTTTAATTCTGTTACTCCTACTTCTTACAGTTATAGAAAACTTAACAAGGTTGGTCAAAAGATGTATTATTTTCTTATGCATGAGACAGTTTGTACTCGTCCTCAAAGAAAGGTCAACACTTCTTTCTAACACTGTTATAAACTATACTAACTGGGAAACAAAATAGTAAAACCAAAAAATCACAGCTCAAATTATTTTTTCATATTTTTCAGTAACAAAATACTAAATTTCTCAGCAATACACTTAAAAGTCTTATTTGCCAAATGGTAGCAGATTCTATGTTACTAGGAAAACAGACCCATGTACCTTTTATTTCCCATTATTATCCTTAAAGACATAGAGGTCTCACTTTAAGCTAACAGAGGAAAAAAAAAAAGGTGAAAATACAGAAATAACAGCAACAGGCTTTAGGCTGGGAGAATGGACCAAATCTAATTATGCTGATTTCCTTTGACAGCAGCTCCACAAAGGCAGCAGAACATGGTGAACTTGACTTACAGAACATGTTAAAGCAAAGCCTCTCCTATCGTGCCAGCCAAGTAAGCCCCTCTGTTCTGTTACCACAAGAATGGTGGTCTTCAGGATTTGCAGGCCACTGAGAAAAAGCCTGATCATGACACAGTAATACATTCAGAGTAATCAGAGCATCTCATTCTCTTGATAGAAAGGCCAAAAATGGAAAAGAAAGAGTACTCAGAAAGTGAAACAAATGTCAGAGATTTCACAAGGGGCAAAAAGCCCCAAACCCACCTTCAAAAATACCATCTGGCATAACCCCTCTTTTCTGCTATTAGATTCTGTAGTCAAAGAAAATTAGCAGAGTGAGTGCAATGTCACTCAGTCATGTCTGGTCATCAAACAGTGTGGCAAGATTTCCTTATTACCAGGCACTAATGATGTAGCATTTATTTGTGTAATTAACTATCATTAGAGTGAAAGGTTGCATAATATATCACAGCGACAGTGTTGCCAAATGAGCAATTAAGAAGCAAGATTTAAAGTCACTGCTTTTTGACCAGAAGTAAAAGTAGATCATAGCTGGTGGGATGATAGTCTTCAGTAAAGAATATGCTCTGATCCCCCCAAACCATTCCTCTGTATTTTGCACGGAGATGATGCTGTTCAAATAAAGCATTTTCTTCTATTAGAGTCCCATAGAAATTTCTCTGACCCATAGATATTTCTATATGCTCATTATAAGTTCATTTTTTGATTCACCTCATCTGCTTAGCCAGATTATTTCAAGAGTGACAAACTCATGACCCTACAACAGTATGTGCTGTATTGGGTTTTTTTCAAGCAAACTATAAGAGTCTGCGAGTGGAATGGATTTTTTTTCCTGATAGAGACTCAGAAAGCAAGAATAGTGGGAACCAGGTACAAATCCCAAGGTATAATTTCTTCTAATGGTACAATGCTATAAGATGGGCTATACATCTGATCTGCAGACATACACTTTGGTGCCCTGAAATTCCTTATATCAGATGCCTATAGACTGATAAATAAACATTCACTGTCTAGGTCAGATATTAAGACCTAAAGTAGGATGGCTTCAGCTCCCTCCTTCCCAGCAGCAATATGTGACAGTTTTTCATACCAGCAAGGAAAAGGTCTTGCAAGTATGAGTGACACATCTTCAGCATGGCTGCAGCTTACATGGATAAATTCCTTCCTCATGTGTTGCTGGAATAGCTGAAGGGGAAGCACTAGTGACTTCATGCTGCATCCTTGAGATTAGCGGATGTGAAAAGGAAGCTATCCTTTGCAAGGACAAGCATTATCTCAAAAGGAACAAATAGCTTAAGAAGCAGAGCACGTAGCATTCCTGGGAATATAATCACTTTTCATTCTTGATATTAAATTCTCTCACACAATTTTTGTTTCAGCCTTTTCCTCTACCTGAAAACAATAGAACTATAATCAAATGAGAACACATACATGTAATTTAAGACAGGAGAAGCCACTGACACAAAACACAGGTCTTGTTCCCAATACTCCTTTCCCAAGAAAGACCTTTCCCTATAAGGGACAGCAGTACAGAATTAAGTGAATCATGCACTCTGGACCATAAAATTTCAACAGTGCTTTGTAAAATTGTTAATGTTGCCCTTTACTTCAAGATTCTTTAGTCATCTCTTTCAGCACTTAGAGGTAAGATAAAACAGTTATTTTGCAAAGGCACAGGAACACTTCCTAGTTTAAAGTCTGTGAATAAAAACTTAACTAAAAACTAAACTCCAGAACAAACAAGGTCATTACAGTAATAATTATGAATGTTGAGTGAACTTGGCTGTGCTCTGACTGTTTGATGTGAGATTCCTCATGTACATCTTAACCAAAATGAGCTTGCTGTCCAATGTATTTCTCCATTTTGGTCATTTGTAAGTCTTGAATGTTATTGCAAAGTAAGGTGGTTTTCAACAAAACCTTCCCCAAAGATTCTGATATTGTCCAGATTATTCCTTCACCTTTCAATCAATTATGAAAATCAACAGAAGGGGAAAGCATTATTTATGTAATGAACAGCTTTTAAATACATAGAACGTACATGGCATACAAATTTTACACTACTTCTAAATTCAATGCATTCTGCACAATTGCTATATTAAATTAAATCACTAAACTCCATCTGCAGACAAATTCTCCAGACACTTTGGTTTTCTTCATATCAAATAGCCTGCAGGTATGGAAATAAGCATTCATAGTCCATACCAGATGTTAATGTCTAATTGAAATACATAATTTTAAAGACTATAATTCTGATACTATCTACAATCTGTGATTTTCTGTACAGCACATTGTTGCTTTTCACTATCAGTATGGAACAAAGAGACGTATTGACAGAAACTGGTGAAACACAGAATTCAATTACTAATAAATCAAATTCTACTTAGAAGTATAATGAAACCATTAAATTAGATCCAAAGATTGCTACTACTGTCTCAAGTACCAAAAGGAGCTAAAACTTCTTTTCCTATCCTCTCTCACTATGAAAAATGAAGGACCAATTAGTACCTAGCTTATTCACACAATTAAAAGGACGACCACTATCGTGGATAGTGGGACAAGAGGAAGCTGCGTCAATCTGCATCTTCCACTTCTGATGGACTGGGCATACAGAACTGCCTAACAATGGCGATTTATGAAAATTGCAATGTTTAAAAGAGAGACACCCCAACATAAATGTTTCTTGGGGGAGAGGGCTGCTTTAATAAAGCATCAGTTAGCTGAGAACAGAACAATTACTGTTAACTATTTTTTAGACAAGTAATGAGCAAAGAGTTTGGCAAATTCAAGAAATACATTACACAGAATCACAGAATCCCAAGGGTTGGAAGGGACCTCAAAAGATCATCTAGTCCAACCCCGTGCAAGAGCAGGGTAACCTACAGTACATCACACAGGAACTTGTTCAGGCGGGCCTTGAATATCTCCAATGTAGGAGACTCCACAACCCCCCTGGGCAACCTGTTCCAGTGCTCCGTCACTCTTACAGTAAAGAAGTTCTTCCTGATGTTAACGTGGAACTTCCTATGCTCCAGTTTACACCCTTTGCCCCTTGTCCTATCAACAGCCCAGGAGAAGCTCTCTTCTCCATCTTTAATGCAAGAAATCAAGTCACATTTCACTCTAAGGAAATGTTTGACATTCAGTTGCACTTTCTTCTTTATAAAAATAAAATTTAGAAAAATAAAGGTCTCTGAAAAAGTGCTGAACACTGAAAGGTATAACAGCTTATTTTAGAGTTAGAATAATATAATTATCTTCATTTTAGAGCTGAGAAATTGTGTTCAAAGCGGGGAGCACATGGCTTGCATAAATGTGTCTTTTCTACCTGTACCAACATCTTTGTTTTAATCCTTTGTATGGTCCATCTTTCAAGCGATGGTTAAAACACATTTCATATTTCTCAAAAATCCTGTATCTACCACTACTTTCTGTAAACAGAATTATTTATTAAAGCAGAATAACAAGAGTACTGTGAATTGGTGGGGTTTTGTTTGGTTGGGGTTTTTTTTAGAGATTATGTTTTTTAGAGATTATGTTGATATATTAGTATCAATATATATTAGTATTCCCCACGGTCCGAACCTTTTCTGGGTTAAGTGGTCAGCATCATTATTTTTCTCTTTTTTGACAGCAATATATTAATCTACATTTAAACTATAATTTAATTTTTTTACATTATTGATTTTATTTCAAAACCATCACTCTGAATACATTCAGTAATAGTGTTCCAAGTTCTACCCAGCCAGATATTTTAAAGGAGGACATCTTGAGAAAGTATACAATTTATAGGCTTTTTTATTCTCTTCATCCTTCAACAACTTAGGCTGAAAAATACAACAGAAATTCTTAAAAAGTTAGCACAAAAATTGTGGCAGAGGGTTGTGGCAGAAATTGCTTGCTGTGGTAATTCACTGAAGCAAGACAGTGAATAGTTTTCTTTCAGATAGTGTTTTTAGGTACAAATTGTTCCAAAGTGATTTACGAAGTACCAAGTTTTATAGCAGCCTGGCAGAGCAGACACAGTGAACGGAAAGATACATTATACGTTCAAAGGCTCCAGAATGTTTTTAAAATTAGGCGTGGGAAACTAGCTGCAAAGCTAGAAATGCTCAGCTGGAGATGGAAAACAAGAAAATAGTGGAGAGCATTACCAAAGGACTACAACAGGGTCTGATGGATGAAGGATCATCCAAAAGTCAGGACAAAAGACAAGATGAACTTTTAGGTTTAATGTTTGCCCGATCACCTCATTATGTTGACTGATATGCCATACTCAATGGAACCATCAGACCCTGAATAAATACCATTAGGATTATAACATTAGCCTTGAAGTGATGCCAAGATGTTCATCAGTCTCAGCCTGTCATGGGAGACCACAGGGAAACTGCTAACTCCATCCTGGCCACTGAGAAGTGCATTCATTACTTCCACTTAACAGTAAATGGAAGTCTGTGGCTAACCTAAAGACAGCTTGCTCTTGACTCAATATAAAAAATAGTAATAATATGCCTATTGCCAATCAAAAGTGAACTCCCTTAGAATTCAGATCCCGCTCAAACTTTCCATAAGGAGAAAAAAGTAAGTATGTTGATACTTGTTGGTGCATACACATACAATCTCTCACACTATTTTTAATCGTGCTTCTATGATTTTTCTCATCTAGGCCTTGAAACATGAAAACGAGAGCATGTATCTACATATTTGAGATGTGACCATATGCTGTAGTTCCAAATCAAAAGACTCTGTCTTTGTTTGAATAACCATCACAGAGATCTCCCCATGTCAAAAATCAGCTATTCTCAAGATTAATCCATTTTGATGGTCATACAGTGGTAGGCACGGAAAAGACAGCAGGAATTACCTTCTGTTCGTCAATGAGTCACCCTCTTCACTCCCAGCCCCTAAATCTTTCCACACAAAGCTGGATGGAAAGCATGGCTGGACCAAGGCAGCGACCAAGCACACCTTTCAGAGGGAGGTCTGTCTTTGCAGCCAACTCCACACTGTCTTTATGCCATGAAAATAAAGTTGAAGAATCATTAACAAAATGGATATCATACGGCAATAGGTTTAGAAATTCCAAAGTTAACTTTGTCCATTTTCAGATAATCAGTCCTAAATCAATGCTGTGCTATAGAAAAAAATCTGCTAAAATAAAAAAGTAATCATGTTAAATAAGAAAAAGTGATAAAACAGATAAAACCCCATTCATTAAAGTTCATTTTTATAAACAAGAAGAAATTGCTGTCTCAGCTTGGACTTTCAGCATTTAAAAACCTTGTTTTGCTTTTAATAAAAGACATACAATACAATAAGAATGGAAAACTTTTCACAGGAAGGGAACCTTCCTTTCTGTTCTGATCCAAGCGGTCGAAACAGTGACTAAATCCTGTGGGGTTTTGCAGGTGGAGCTGAAGCAAGCCATCAAATGGGAAGGTTATTTTACAGAGAGTAATTAATAATCTAAATGTTTGTATATGTCTCACTTCTCTGTATTTGTCATAAGCAGCCAGTAATGAAAAGATCATCACTGATACCTTTTGTTGCAAAGTATTAACCCTTGAAATCAATGGTTTATCATTCAGATAAAATAAGTGCCCTTTTTTTATCAAACCAAGGAAGAGCAAATAAGTCAATTTGAAAACAAAAAAAAAAAAAAAAGCAGCAGCTTGTTGGAAACTGCTTGCAATAAATTTTTACTTAAAATATTAGGTCATTGGTGGAGAAACATTTCTTTCATAACATTTTTTTTTTCTCATGAATAAAGTTTTAAGTGAAAATTAAGCAGAGAGTAACAGAGGTATTTAAAGCATCTGGTTTTATTTACTGAAACCAAATGCAAGCTATATTTTCTAAGAATTAAACGTAGTCATCAGTCCAAACCCAACAAAATCCATAGCTTATTTTCTCCTGATGAATCCCACTGTCAAGCACTGAAATTATTATCTTTCTTTTTCCTTAAAAAATAAATATTTTGGGGTGTATTGCTCATGGTTAAGCCTACAGAAATAAACAGAACACTGAACTCTGAGTGAAAAAAATAAGGTTTTCCAAGAAATGTCACTGTTAAGCTTCTAAACAGCATTCCAGCCCCCTTCAGTTGTCACTGGAGAAAGAATTTAGAAAGTTCCAAAAAGACACTAGGAAAGTTTGAATCTTTAAGCTTTCCTATTTGCAATCTTATTACTATGGTCTCTGACAATCAATATTTTGGGAACAGTTTTCTGGTTTAAAAGCCAAGAAGCACCAGCCTGTTCTTTTAGTTCTCCACTGAGATATAAGTACTCTTAGTGCTGGCAGATACAAATAAATATCGAAATAGTCTCTCACTTTTAGAATTAACTTTTAGTTGCATAGCTAGCAGCAGGGACTTACCAGATAATGACAATTATGACAACTTGCCCCATTCATTTGGTTACTTATTTTCAGTTCAAAATATTCCATGTACAAAAGTAGAATCTCAAGTGAACGTTGTCACTTTTTCTTACTGAAGTCAGCAGAGCATCACAGTCTCAAAGATGAATACATATACCAACGTGATGCTGTGGCTTGTCTACTTATTATTTTGTGTGCAGACATAAGTTCACTCACCCATATTTTGAGCTCACAAGAGGTGAATCAACTCCAGAGCAGAAAGATGTGTATCCGTGGTTAAAAGTGTTGAGCCCAAGCTAATGAGCCCCTTCAAGACACAAGATATAATGGCCTGCTAACACGGCTATGGTGCAGCCCCTGCCTCAAAGAGCACTTGTGTTGAGGAGATGGAGCAAAGTCTGTCAGTGAAGACATATCAGCATCCTCATATGAGCCTGTGCCATTGGTTTCACTGAGAGACAGACTCCCAAATCACACAGGTACTTTTGATAATTCTGCTTCCATTCCTTAGCTCAGGACTGGTTGAAAACAGCTGGCAAATCTTGCAGTAGCAATTCAGCAGGTCACGTCCCTGAGCTCTCTGTTCAGCTCCTCTGCTCCAGGGGTCACCACTCCTCATCTCTGAACACATGCCCATGCACACATCTCCAGCTCCTCAGGGCTCCAGTTCCCAGCTTGGTTCTGACCAGGACACTGCTCTGGGGCAGTAACTATGAACCTTCCTGCTGATTCCTCTACATGGCAGTGACCCAGAGCTGAGGTTAGCAACTTCTAAAACTGCTGTAACAAGACTCACTTGTGCTCACCTATCAAGAATAACTGCAAAACTGTGAGCAGCAGTGGGATAAGTAGGCTGTGTTTTTAAATTATGGCCGAATTACCGGATTGCTGTGGACAGCACTGAGAACCCAAATTTTCCAGGAACTGGACCTTCAGAAACCTGCCTGCTTTTTGAAAAGCACCACAGGTACCAAAGGCAGATGATAGGGATGTACAGACTGGACAAAACCCCCTGCTTTTCATGTCAAATATGAATACCTCCAGCTGCTAAGAGCTTCAGTTACAGAGAGGCAGAAAGTTTGGTATGTAGGTCCTTGTTAAAATGGGACCTGGTGGTAGATTTAGTCTTCATCAGACTAGTGATACTGCAGGAGTCTGGGGCAGCTTTTTGTGCTCCACTCCCCCCGCACCGCTTCTCTTGGTTTTGTTCATTAGCTTCATTTGGGTTCTGCAGTGTCGGATGAGAGAGCAAGGCATCTTCTGTGTTAAAGGTTTTAATAAGAGTTGAATTGATTTAAAGAACATTTTAGCTCCATCTATTACCAAAGAAGGCAATCCTTACTCTTTATTGTATTTCAAAATGTTTATTTTGAGACTGTCATGGATTTTAAGATAAAAAGCTACAAATCCATTTTGGAGCAGTAGTAACTGATCAGTCTTTGCTTAGGAGTTGTATTCCATCTCTCAGCACTGCAATGTGAATCCCCCCCCCAAAAAAAATCAAGATGCAAACTTTGAGTAAAATCAATCTTTCCAATAATCCTCTGGGTCAGATTACACTATCAAAGACCTCTTTAACACTTTATTGAGCTGACCATTTGCCTAATATTCCTTTGGTCTCACAAACATGCAGACAATAAGCACTGAGAAAAGATCAGGACTAGACTGCTACTACAACACTGCTTTCCTCATAAATATAGTTAAAACATGCAATTTTTTCTTACAGATCCTGTGTCTCTTGAGATTATCATAATACAAAGAGACAAGAGAGGGAAAACATTCCTTGTTTTCCAAGTGGTTTTACTTTGACAGCATTTTCTACTTAGTGGATATCACTTCTTTTCTTGTATTCTCACTTTTTGTGTCTACATCAACTTATTTAATTTCCTGACATTCTGACACGACTGGTGGGAGTAACATAGCTGTCACATCACCTACATTTTTTCTGAGGTCTGGGTAAAATGGTGGCAATGCCAGCTGCCAGTCAACTTCAGATGTAATGCAGAAGGAGAATGAAGGAGAAGAGACCACTGCAGGTAAGACCTTCACATGCCAGCTTCTGTCTTGGGCAGGTCTGCCACATAAAAAAGATACAACTCAAAAAGACACCAAGGAGGAGCAATTTTCAAGGAAGTACAGAACCTGCACCTACCTTTCAAGAGGTGAGCTGTTCAATTAATGCTTATAAATAAATGAGAGCTTCTGTCAAGGCACCATGTAAGCATGAAGAACAAATGAGCAATGGCAAATCAAATAATAAAATCTGTGATCCTGCAGAACTACAGTAAGAACACATACAGCATCTATATCTATATGATTTATGTACTTTAAGAACTACTTAAGGTCAAATTTCCAGCTGTGAGTACTATGGCTGCTCCCCAAAGGTGTTTGAAAGCAGTGACTCATGTCTTCAATTGCTCTGATAGAAGCTTACTCAACGTGCCAATAAGCTAATTAAGAGCAGAGACGTGCATGTACCCAATAGGATATTTGGCCTTAATATTTGCAAAACCTGCCAACTCCCTTCTTTATAACCAGAAGGAGGGAAAAATACCTAACAAATCTGACTAGACTGAAATCAGAGGGGAGTTTGTCCTGCAAGCATAAACACACAGAGGCCCACACTCTACTGGTTACGCGGCTAAGAAAGCCTCAGAGCTTCCCAAACCTCTCTGGCTAATTAAATTCCACACAAGGTGGAAAATCATTGTATTAGCTCTCTCTGTGCTGGCTGGTTTTAGAAGCAAGTCCTGATAGAACTACCTGAACAGCCTTTTAGCAAAAACAATGTAATGAGTTGGTAAAAAGTAATAAGAAAGAGCACCCACACCCCCACCCACCCATGTCTTATTTCACAAACAGCAAGCTGCACACCATGTGGAAAGGCCAATTCTGAGGACAGCAGTGTATAATCTCCCAAAAGATGCTAATGAAGAAGAGTTCCCCTACACACAGCAACAGAAGGAGAGATACAGAGATGGAGCACAGGGAGAAGAGCTTGTGAGAAAGAATTTATCCTTGCCTGCTCCCCAAATGCCTCTTAAGTAAGCACTGGCAGTTTGCTGTCCAGTCCATAACAGACTATTTACATGTTTGCTGCAAGTCTCAAATCCATTAATTAATTTTAAATAAGAGGCTGTAAAATTGTTTCAGTGTGACAGGAACATTAACACTGCCCAGTATATGCAATACTAACTTTCTGAATTTCTGCTTTTCAAGCGTACTTTTAACTGTTCAAGGCTAAAATATGTATGCTGCATGCTCAAGCAAACCTCCAGCTACATAGAAATAAAATATTACTGAAAGAGCTTGTTTACAAGAGCCAGCTGGAGCAGCTAATACATATTATAATATGCTAAGCTCTGATAGTCCCATATCACTTGCAATTACTTAAAAATGCAGTAGCTCTAAGATTGAGGCAAATTAAATTCTCGTTATTCATGAAGTAACTAAAACAATGGGCAGGGAAATAAAAGAATATCTGTGGTAAAAGGTAACAACTGGCAACAGACAGGCTGCAGGCAGCAAAATATGCTTGCTGACTGCACCCTGGAGAATGCTAAGGAAAACACCCAGTTTTGTTTAATTGTTTCTTACATTTTTTGATCCAGGCACTTATGCTCTATTAAACCACTGAAAACAAGCACCTTGGGTTTACTCATTACAGAAAGTTTATTTCAAAATGAGACTCTGTGTGCCCAGCAAGGACTCTCAGCTCTTCCAAAGAATTTTTCTGAGAACAGCATAGACATGCACGAGCCCAGCCAGCACACAGAGAGGCAGGCCCAGGTCTGCCCCTCTGAACAACTGGGCCCACTCCATCAATAATTGAAAAGCCCACTAAAAGCAAGAAGAGGGGAGAAAACATGGTGTTGATTGGTTTGTTCAGACTGATGCTGCACAGAATTGAAGGCAGGAATAAAAGTGGCTCAGCCCAAGAACAAACACGCACCATTCTGCAAATGTAAGGGTTGTGCTCTTTGCCGACATGTGTATTGTATCAGCAAAGTTTCAGCGACTCTGGTTACCCCTTGTAAACCCAGAATAAAAATGAATGCTGGGTTATTTTCAATTTTGTGATTAGTGAAGTAACTACTAAAAGCATGTTCCCAGTGTGACTGAGAGCATTTACAATTAGATGACCTCAAATCAGGAGGGGTCTGCCTGCAATACCACATGGGGAAAAAATCTGTTCAAGTGCAGAATAACTCAAGGGTATTTGTAATCAGAGGTGTGTGAGGGCAGGAGAGTGAGCACTGGCTGCTGAACCTGATGTTGGCACAAGCTGAAGAGATGGGAACAGGCAAATCCCAGAACAACATTATCTAAACATGATGCATCTCTGAAACAGGAAGATAAATTTGTTCAGCAGAAAATAGCACAAAACCATAAATATCATGCCTATTAACAAGTAAATAAAACCTTACTCTTCAGTAGAACCCAGAGGTCTCTATTATGAAATCTAATAGCAGTAATTAGCCAAAACTATCTTTGTTTCAGAATGGCAAAGGGTATAGGGACAATGGGGTACAAGGTCTTGGTCTGTAAAATATAGGGGACACAGAGAGACTTACAAAAGGATATGGCTATTAGCAACATTCAATAATTTAGAAAATGGCTCTTAGGGTCAGGAAGTTTGGTAGCCCCTGGCCTGCAGCTTCACTAGCTGCATTAACTAACACTCAAGAGCTGAGAAGCTTAAAGCCATACATGTTTTGCATAGAACTTTATCCACAAAAAGTGGGAAGAACAATCAGGTGAACTAGTAGTTCAAATTAAGCCTCAGAAATACAACAGAATTCCAACATTGGCATGTGTTCCTAGTCTGCACCTTCCTAATCCTCATGAAATTACCATACAAAGCGTTGCTGCGGATTTAGCCACTTAGTGATCACTTGCAGGTAAACCCCATTACCGGTTACACCGATAAGAAGATTGCAAACAGATAAGAAATATAAAGGCAAGGAGATTTTGTATCTCCCACAATTTTGTAAAAGAGTATTTAAAAAGGTACCTTTTTGAAATCTTAATGCAAATATTACTGCACAGGTCGACAAAATACAGCATTATTGCTCTTATCTTCTGAAACAAATTACTATTAGCTATCACAACCACTCCCTCATATGCTACCCATACCCATGGAGAAGACTGACAGAGACTGATTTTTCAACTTGTCTAATTGGCCTGAGGATATAGGAAATTAACTGCATCCTGCTCTGCCTGAGCTAGCAGCTTTTCTGTTTGCTAGGAACAGAAAACAAGCAAGATTACATATTACTTATTGTCCTGTCAATTTCTTCCTTGAAAAAAATTAGAGGTAGTTTTCTCTGCTGGGATAATTATTTTACGTAGAAGCTTATGCTTTCTGGGTTTTTTCTTTGCTTGATACTTGTTTGTTTGCTTGATGCTCACTTTATTTATTTAATTTCTAAAAGCTTATTTAAAGGATTGGAATTAAGGAGATTATTGCTCTGCAATGGCAAATGGTGAAGGATGAGTCAAAATGCTCACAGAGGTAAATGCAAACACATCACTGCTTCTCTCAAAGTTCAAACAACAGCCCTTCAATGAAATAGCTGAGGGCGAAGGAGCATGCAGAGCACTGACGCACCAGCATTGCTAACATACCACACAGCCTTTTGAACTTTTTTTTTTTTAGACTCTCTAAGCAGTCCATCTTTGCTACTTTTTTTTTCCTTAATTTATCTTTCTGTACTTGAACCAGGCTCATCAGGCAATCTCTGAGAAACACTGCTCTGTGCACCACCGCCGTAAAACTGTGTTTCCTGTGGCTACCTCCCAGTTAGACTTCTTAGCACCTAACACTGGGACTCAATTTACTCTACAGCCTTTGCGTTAGTGGGGTCACACTCACTTTCCACTTTGTTTCCACAAAACATGTCAAACTTACTTACTATATGTAGAAGCTGAAGCTCTTACAAAAGTTACATCAGGATAAAGGGGACAACAGTTTTCACCAGTGCATAAGATTCCCTCCTTAACCGGTCCCCAAACCAGGCTTTAAAACATGAACCAGGCATAGTGCTCACAAAAGTTCCCAATGCAGTATTCTCAGTTTGTTAACAAAAGGATACTTTCATTATTCCTGTCTCCTTGAGAATTCTTTCATTTTAAATTTAAACTTCTATATTTCTTCCCTGAATCTCCCTGGAAAGAGCTCTTCTGCAGTCTTCCATGAAGTATTATCAATATTAGTGTTCTGCCACTAATTCAGCTCCTCTGCTCCACAGCCACACAGCAGAGTACCCTAACGTAATCGTATTGTCTGCAATCCACAGCAATAAAGAGAATCTTTTCTGAACCCCCTCACATATTGGCAGTCTGTGGTTAATGGATTATTATTTGGAAGAGTTCAAGACTATATCTAAAACGTACAATAAAACTTTACCAGAAACAGCTTCAAAAGTCAACATGACAACTGTATATTAAAACTGAAAGTTTTCATTTTAATGTTTCATTTCTTTCCTATATGGATTACTTGTTACAGAAAAAGTCTTTCTTTTGCCTATTCTAAAACATGGGTGATTTTAAAGACCCTGGAAAAATTAAAAAGTCAAATGAGCAATGCATATTAATGTTGGTTTTTGTATTACCAAATTCTGCAGTAATGTTTACTGTTTCAAGGGGAGTTTATAATTATGCAAATTGCTAAGCAGTCTGCATAATGTACAACATGTTTGGGTTCACTGACTAGAAGCCAAGATACATTTCTTTAATGCTGCTTGTAAGCTATGCAATTCAGTTTGCATTTCTTACGCTTCGCTGCGCTGTACCTGTCTCCAGCAGTATCCCTTGTGTTTCAGAATTTATATGCAATCCCAGTACCTTTGCAGACATTTGGCTTTCAGAAACTACTTAAATAATTTATGTGTGCCAACTTAACATTTCACAAAGTGAAGCAACATTTTGATAGCCCTCTAGCTGCTGAAACCCTAGTGAAGAGACTTTCACCCTTTTCATTATAAGCTCAATTATTGTCATGTTATAACTTAAACATTGTGAAAGCTGTTCTAACTGCATATATGACATTTAAGTGGGTGTTGGGTTTTGTTTCTTCTTTTTTTTTTTTTTTCAAATAATATTTTCTTACATGTACTCCATTACTTTCAACACTTCATAACTCCTCCTTATAAATATCTTGGCTGTAGTCACTACTAGACTGTCTTCTGATCCTGTTCCAAACACATACATAATTTTCATCTGCTTGTGCAAGGCAGTTCTGAATGGACATGTCTATGCTGCTCATGGTGTCTGGTCATAGCACATGCTACCAGAATGGTAACAGAATATTTGCAGGTGGGCTGGCAGGCCAAACTATTCCCCAAGTCTCCATCACCCTGTGTAAACATTCTACCCTGTGTGAAAGGTTCATCTACTCAATCACCTTCTTAAAATAGCATCAAGGCCACCACCCCCAGAAAGCCAAAGAGAAGTGATTAAATACCCCTACAGAAAAGCAAAGGCAGTGATCAAGCTTTTCTAGTGTTCCCAGCTATGATCAGCTTTGTTACAACCTTGTGAATCCTATGATCTTGAGTCAAATTCCCTTGGCTTTAAAAAAGATCAGCTTTTGGCTGTAGCCCAAGACCTGGCTAAATACCCCAAACTGATTTGGTCAGCCCTGTGGCAGCACTTAACTCCTCACTGTATTCAGAGTTACCTCACAGCAAGGGGTTGGGGAGAAGCATCAAGTCAAGCATGAAAACAGCTGGAAGGTTTTACTGTCTTCAATACCTGCTGCTCACTGCTGTGGCAAGACAGCGCTCACTGTCTCATGGGATCCACCAGTGCTGACCAGCAAAAGTGGAGTTTCCTATTTAAATGTTAACAGCAGCCTTTCAGGATCACAGTTAACACTGGCTTGTGCCCATTCTGCATGCATCCCACCCATGCCATAACAACACAATTTTAGTAGGTGATTAATTAGGTCAGCTATTAACTTCAGCCCATCCTCAGGGTGTGGACCATGCAATGCAAAGGGATAGACTCAAAACCATAAAAGGCCTTGACTCAGCTCTGGTTATGTTTTTATACGGTCTCTGTGGGACAGCGATGCTCAATTAACTTATATTACTGTCTACAAACTTAATAGAGTTTTTATAGCTAGAAGAAATTTGTGACTTTTTTTTTAAGCTCTCATGTCTGAGTTTGGCTGAAAACAGCTTTTGTGCTGCTGGTACAAGCCTACAGTGGGTTAGATCTAACATGCTTAGGTCTAGGCATGGGAGAGGCTGTGCAATACCTGTCTTGTTTTTCTGTGTTCTGCCTAGGAGTCAGTATAAAATCCAGTCTTATTTAACTGTTTCTGAAAAAGATAATATTTAATCCATATCTACCCTTTGAAATAAAAGGAAAAAAATGGGAAGAGATTATTTTTTCCATCCGTGTTTGCTTCCCACATTAGTTATATTGTGTTTACAGTTCAGCTGAAAACGGATTTTATAATTTTCTTAATTTTCTTATATCCACTTACTTTTAAAAAGGAATTTCTTTCAGCACTTTCTAAGTTCTCTTGTATAATTACATAAGGAATATAAAATATTCTCTCTTCAGGGAATACGCCAGCTCAGGCAGTTAAGAAGGAATTTTCCTTAGAGACTGATAATTTCTTAATTAGCAACTACAAGATTTCTTGTGGTTTCCAGCTATTATGGGACAAAAGACATTTGACCAGCCTGACTCACTGGTCTCGAACAACATCACTGTCACTGTGTTCTGACTGGAGTGGAGTGGAGCGAACGCAAGCTCTGGTAAAAAATATCAGCCTGCCAATGCTAGTCAGGTCTTCCTTTTCCATTTTTATTTTCTCTCCCTCCTTTCAGGTTTTAGTTAAGGTTAATGTTAATTTACCTACCGAGTTTATGTTTAGTAAATTGAACAGAATTCGTATTTGCTAGAATGTGCACCTTCTACATCTCCTTCCTTTCTGGAAGACTTTGTGTTTGTTCAACTGCCAGATTAGATGACACTTTGCTATAGATTTGGAAAGTCTAATACTGAACATGGATGTGAAAGATTCAGTGACAAAGAGACGTGATGTCACTACAATGCCTGCTGCTATTTCTTTGTAAGACATCAAGAAGCTACTTCACAACAATCAGCTCTTTCTTGTGCCAAGACATGTAGCTTATCAAAACATGCAGAAGTTCCTGCTTGAAGGAACACACAATTTCACTGAATAAGAAAAGAAGAATATACAGCTACAGTGAGAAAATTATTTGTCCAACATTATAAGATTAGATTATTAGATACATTAGATAACATTATTAGATAGACTGAGAAATCTAGAGTACAAGTCCAGATCCTCAGTTAACAGATCATCTTTATACCTCTTTCTAAAATATGCTAATTTTCTTCCAAATAGAGCTATTTCCAAGCTGTATGCCAGGTACTACAGGGAAGTACAGCCATTAGAGAATTTATTAGCGTTGTACCTTGGACTTCACTGATCACAGTAACTAAACCAAATATTTAATTCCCATTGCTATTTGTGCATTAAGTATCTTTCAGTCATTTCTTCCTGATCAAGAGAACTGCTCAAATCAGTCATACCCTTTAAAATGGCATTCAGTTGATTGTTGCCCAGTCAACTGCTAAGCAAACAGTGCTTAACTAGTCATATCAATGGGTCTAGGCAGCAGGACAGCTTGAAAGAACACTGGAAAAGAGTAAATTACAATGTTATGTACTGAGATCTGGCCTGAGGGAAAATAATCATAAAAGAGCTCTTAAAGGCTGAAAAGATTAAGCCAAATGACGGATGTAGGAATAAGAAAAAGTTATGAACTGAAGCAGACTGAAAAGAACCATAATTGAAATACATTAATTTTAATGCAAGTTATTTCCCTTATGTTTTTATTTATTTTATCTTACAGTTTGATGTTGATAAAGTTAATGCTTTATATCTATTTCCCTTCTCTTTCCCCATCCAAGCTTTACACCACAGTTCAAGCCTTACCTCTTACATGTGCTTGGTCACATCTCCCTGACCAGGCTCATGTTGTCTATTAATTTCTGACTCGTGTCTCATATTAAAAGAAGAATCCTGAAGAAATGGACACCTAAAGCAGTCTGACTAAGCAAAACAAAAGGGAAGAGTTGAAGCTTCCCAAGGAAAACAAATGCTTAGCTGGCACCCACACAGAGACCATATCAAGGACCTCAAAAAGGGATAGTCAAATGGAAAAGAGATGAAAATGAAAGTTTAGCTTTAAATCTATTTATGCAAAATGCAATCTCAATATTTCAAAGCAGAAAAATAAACTCCTGAAGGGATCAATTACTATTGCTGAGAATTTTCAGACTCTCACAATACCATCATGCTGTGGTATCTATACTACACAGTTGCATGTCACAGCTATAAGGGTGAATATGTTTGTACAAAGGCAGTTCTAACACAAGCCTACAAATTTAAATCAGTCAGGTTTGTGAAAGGCCTAGCTGGGTGTTCTGCTTTTTACTAAATAGAGAAACAAAAGTATTCAAAAAAGGAGGCAAGACTTGTACCACGCTGGAAATAGAAATACAGTGGTTTATAGGTAAGGAGAGCATGATTTTTCTAAGCAGTGAAAGGAGACCTAACCTGATAATGCATGTAATGTCCTATTTTGAAATGTTTGCAATTAAGCTATCATAGCTGCAAATGTTCTTATACTTAGTTAAAAGAAAACAGACAGTAGTTATCAAGTAAATACTGTGACTTTGAGTGATGGAAGTGTAGCTATCTGAAAAACCTGTTTGGAAGTCATTGTCAAGAATCTAATCAATGAATATTGCTCTAAAGGCAGATTAACTGCTGAAAATTGTGTGATTGAGAATTTAATTAGAATGTTGAGATCTTGTACATTTGCAGTCCTTTCTCTCACCTCCAGAAACAGGTATCCTAACATTTTACTTTGCTGGAGTGTTATTCAGTGTAAAACACTGTCAACCTACATTTATTTGTGTGTGTGTGTGTGTGTGTGTGTGTGTGTGTGAAAGGGCAAAACAGCTAAAAAAGCTGTAATAATTTTTACATGATTGTACACAGTAATGAGCTTCAATAGATAATAAATATATAACTGACTACTTTTTAACACATAGCCAGGTGCACAACAACTGCTCATTCCTCAACCAGCACTAACATTTGCTTCCTAGAGACTTATTAATTTTAAAAGCCTGTACCTATGTTAAAATAGCTTTAGAGTGCTTTTTTTCCATTTCAGAAAAAAATATTCTTTCCATTTCACTGCCATGTAGAAAGCTCTTTTGAGAAACATAGGAAATATTTCAAGCAAAAGGAAAATAAAACATTCTGAGTTGTTTATAGGTAATAAGTTCTGTAAGACAAATGGTACAAAAGTAACTCCAGCATATACTTTTTTTCTGAAAACAGATTTTAAATAGAGATGGGCTCTAACTTGTAACAGATATTTATAAAAGAAAATGGCGAGAGAATTGTCTTTTATGAAACATTGCGCTCAGATTTTTCATCACAAAAAAGCCTGAGAAACAGATCAAATGAAAGTACAACTATAAAAGTATCAGACATTTTTCATTAAACCTGGAGAACACAATATCTGCTTTATCTCTGCATACATTTCTATATTAGGTTTTGAGTGCTTGATGGTATTCATAATGATTTGCAATTCTAATATCATTTTGCTTGGGATGAGATCTGTAGCTATTTCAAGGGGTGAAGGGCTAATTCACATGCTATTTATTGTGACTTTGAGAGCACCAAAATATGAAGGACTAATCTTGCTCCAGTTACATTACATGCAGATTACCTAAAAAGCTACAGAAAGCATTGGTTTTGGTTTATTGACAAGTCTTGTGGTAGCACCTGGGTTATGCATATTGTAGGGATACTCACCACAGAAGTCATCTGACTTGCTTTAGAGGACTATTTAATAATTCTGTATTAATAAGAGCACAATAGAACCCATGCATAGCTGGTGAGCTTTTCCTTGGTCTCCATGGAAATTAGTTACTCTCAAAGTGGGCAGTACTTACCTGAAGAAAAGCTTCCTTTCAGCTATGGTAAGATGAGGCAAGGTCTGAGCCAGGCAGCTCCAGGTAAGATGGACAAGAGAAACCATGGAAGCTCTCCAGTTCCAACAGGCAAACTCCCTTGCTGTCATGTTTCTCTGACCTCTGATACAAAACTTCTTGCTGTCTGATTTCACCCATCTTACACATGCCTTTTTTTCCACCTATAATCTGAACCAATGCATCCCAGGGGCCTTTCTCTCCTGTGAGAGCCTAACTCCATCACATTTATTTCTGATGATCAACTTTATCTGAGCTCACAGCACCATAGCTTACAGTGGCTTATCAACTTGCCTAACATTAAGAATGCGCTTGGAAGATTTTTACTTCTGGAGGAACAGAATCACTTCCCTAGTGCCAATGACTTCTGTTGAAATGAGAGAAATAAAATCACCTTCCATACCATAGGGCATGGGGCTTTCAAGCCAGCTCAAGTCCAGAGAAATGCAAGCACATACTGTTAATGTATACAAGGAAGCCAATGATAAAATATTACTTAGAAAGAAATTGCTTCCAATTCAGTTAGATGCAATATTTACCTTTTATGTTAAATAAACATAATTTTCCTTAGATAGATTTGCAAGACTGATTTGTCTACATTCCTACAAGATATACACATGACAATTAAATAACATTTATATGTCAACCAGGTATTAAAAACTGTAGCAGTATGAACCTACAAAATGATACTTGCTTAAAAATAGCTTCATTAGTTTCCACTGAACAGGAAAAAATCCAGACACACAGGGGGGAAACCCCACAAAGCCAACCAACCAACATAACCGTATCAGAATTGCTTTCATCGTGCATGCAAGCAAAGCTTGCAATACAATTTAGCAATTTTCAGCATCTTTTTAGGTCTTGTATTATCTCATTAGGCAAGAGTATAAACTAGAAACGAAAACCACATGGGCACTATATAAAAAAGGACAGTGAGCATAAAGTAATCACTGAAGCAATTTATAAGTGTTCAGAAAATGGTAGTGAAGCAGAGTTTCTCTTAACCGAAGAAATGTGCAGGTCTAAAGTCGTATTACCAACCCTGCCTGACATATTTCCTCATCTCCCAGCCAAACAGTTTTAAATCTTCAAATAAAAATAAAACTTCAGATTGAGACTGTATAAACACAAACAACAGCTACCTGCCAACCTGTTCATGAAGGGGATCCCCAAAGTTGGGGTTTTTTACATCTATTGATCTTCTATGTTTGTAAAGGGAAAACAGCAGCTATAAGAAATCTTATAAAAATATAGGCAAAGCATGTTTCCCTATAGCTGAGCTCCAGGCAAAATAAAGTTACGACAATCACCTATGATCACATCACAAATTTTGACTGTGAAGTTTTCTGCAGTTCCTCTGAAACACTGCAGAATAGCTGGGGTCTGATCTCCAAAGTTAACACTGCACTGAGCTCTGCTGAATCCATGCTGCAGGTGTTTGCAGCTGGAAGAAAGCTGAGCTTAATGCTCCTGTCACAGGCTGGGAAGATAGACCCTTGAGAAGGGGCTCTTCAAAAGGTGGTTAAGGAACCTTGGCTCTCAAGGAAGTTCCTCGTATTTGTGCTTGAAGACAGACAGAAAAGAAAAATCAATAATGGGAATGCGTAAAAGAGAATAAATCACAGGGGTACAACAGAGCAGTAGACAAACAGGCAGTCTGACAGTCTGCTTGGGGCTATCAGCCTGCAATTCTGAAAGAAGTTTTCACTGCAGCAGTTCATTTTACTTAAGAAGTGAATAGACCCAAAAAATCAATGCATTTCTCAAAGAGGTACATCTACCATTCATTATATATGGTCAAGTCCTCTTACAAGTACCTAAACTAGGAACAGTCATACACTTAGCCTGCTTATGCTACTGCCCAGGATGCTCAGAGCCACAGAAAAGTTCTGCAAGCTGTCTGGGGTCACTATTAAGAAATGGCCTTTCCCCAGTAAGCAATAACACCTATTTTTATTCAGAAAAGGCTTCACAACACAGCCTGCGGGCAACTGGAACTGCGAGATAATTTTCAGATTTTCCCTTGCAAAGCTGTGGCTTGTATTTCAAAGCACTTACGTCATTTTCCTCTTTCATTAAGGTTGTTTTGACCTACAATTTCCAACACACTCTCTCCAAGTGAATTTTCCACCCCCCAAGTTGAATCACACTCTGTGATAAGATGCTCATTTGTGTCAACTATTCAAACAGCTTTTACCAGAGCAATGAAAGGAAGATCACAAATAGAATTTATTCTCTGTCTTCCTGTCTCATTTGACTCCTCACAATACTGATCACAGTCCTGAAACTGTACAAATCTGAGATTCTTTGCATCATTATAAAACACATTATTATGATGTTAGGCATAAAGTTACTCCTCTGAAGAAAAAAAAAAAAAAAAGACTACTAAAATAGAAGTATTTGAAACAAAAAACATTTATATCAGCTGAGCACCACACAGTTACGAATGATAGTCAGAAAGGCTATCCGATACCACTGAACTGAAAAAGTGTATATAATCCAGTACTTGAACACTAGATGGCAATGTTAGATTTTATTTAGTCATGTGATTGAAACAATGATCAAATGCAATCTTGTAAGAGAGGAAAATCCTTTTTGGGGTTAAAAAAAAAAATAAAGAAAGAAAGGATTGTTTGATTTGGCTAAGTTAGAATAAAGATCTGAATCACAGTGAAAAATTCATCTAAAAATCATCGAAAATGTGCAAAATTGTTTTCCATGAGACATAGAATACAGACAACCTGGATATGATCAAGCAGAACATTAAGAAAAATATACATATTGTGGTAAAAGCATGGCACACAATAAAACCATAAGGATACAGTTTCAGTGCTTCACAGTAAGAAACAAAAGAAATACAAATTTATCAGTCCTTTACTAAATTCTTCCCTTCTCTGTTTCATAGGTGTTGAGACATTTGAGGACACCAAGCTTCCTCCAGCCATGACGAATATTAGCTTAAATTTCACTACAGTCTTGAGCAGCCAGCTCTATTTTAGTAAGGAAAAGCAATATTTGCACCTAACTTATACAACTGCAAAGAAGAAATGTTTTTAGGGCTATTCCTGGGAGAAATGGTGGTAGGAAAAAGTTAAAGGAGAGATGATAATGCAGTTTTATAATATGCACAAAGCCTAGGTTTTTACCAAGACTGTCTTTTTAAACCTATTTCACAGAGACTTTAGGCTTGAGGCTGTCTCCCTACACAACAGAAAATGTGTGAAATAAAGGGTAATTTCTTTTATTTCACCAGTCTGACAGTCTGGTTTCATTTTTTTTCAAATGAGTAGGTGCCAAACAAAAGCACAGAGTTGAGTCTCATTTCTGCTTCTCCAGCTGTTTCATCTGCCCCTGCTGCAAAGCACCCTTCTATTCAAACTTATTTCCAGTTGGATGTTCAAAAGATTCTTAAAATGATGTCTGTCTCTCTATTTTAGCAATCCCTACAACCAGTACTGAACAGGCAAATTAATAATATTTTCTAAATTAATCAACTGGTCTAATTACGTTGCCTCCCAGTCAAACACTCTTTATTCTGTGCTGCACAGGGAGTGTTAAACATGCGACCCCTTATGCTCTCTTTGGGAAACATACTCCAATTTCGTAGGCAAACAGCTTTCAGAAATGTTCCTAGTAATACAGTAGTTGCTTTTGCTTATCATAATACTAAAGAAGAATCCCATTATTTAAAGGATATCCAAACCCAAACCACCAAAAAAATATCTTCCTTCAGCCACATTCTTCTTTTCATAGGCTTTGATAAAACCACATTTACAAGAAAGATTTAATGTGCCAACAAACTCAGTCTTGTGACTGGCAGCAATGATAATTTTAATGACTCTGACATCAGAGATCATTTTCTCAGAGAAAAATAAGCTCAAGGTCAAATAATTTCAGAAAGAAGACAGAAGTACCAGTTTAAATTTTACAACAAAATTTGCAGCTTTCTTGTCTTATGGTTTGCTAACCTAAGAATAGTGATCAAATCCAATCTGTCTGGTGGGATACTATGCTGCTTCTTTTTCAAAGCCACAGGGCCAAAAATGCTTGTATTTTAATCTAATTATCTGGTGGAAACACTTTAGGCAGTGTGGTTAAAAGGCAGAAAGCACAGCAGGAGATGCAATACAATTGCACAACTGAAATCAAACATACATATTTTTTCCCTGTCTTGGCCGAATTCATCTGTCATCTCTCCTTCCACCAGCTCAGTGATGGCTCAGATTTTGACTCACTTCCCTAACTACAACCATAAAAGACACATAGCAGGAAGACAAGGAAAGAGAAAAGATAGCTTAAATTTTATTTTTAAATTATATTTGAGATTAAAAACATGGCAGATAAACAGATGTTCAGAGCAACTTGGCCTTTGAAATGCAAATAAGTCACAGAATTTGTATTTTGTACATTTGTAAAATAATCCCTATGTACTGGTTAAAGGAGACAAAGTTGAGAAGTACATTTCTGTGGTTATGTGGCACAACTGTCTCCCATTTGATTATTTGTTATTTATTCGTGATTCAGCAGTGCCTTGAAGTCTCAGAATCCCCGACTCCCTAGAGCAAGAAGAGATAATTCTTGTCCTAGAAGAGAGAAACCAAGTGGTGAAGGAATGTAGAACCAAAAGGCTGGCAAAATTGAAGGATGGTACTAAATAATATGATATATCAGTGCAGAAAGAAAAACAGATTAGGGTTTCTGGAACCCTGGTCTTGTGCACTGACCTCAGATGGCCTAGTCCCAACACTTGTTCCCGTTGTTTTGTTTACTTAGGATGTACTAAAGCCTGCCATCCCCAGGTTCTTGGCTCTCCATTAAAATCTCAATGTTTCATTAACTAGTGCCTCACAGTTCAGCTAGGCGGGCTGGCAATGGACATGGATCAAAAATTGTGAGCAAAACTACAACTAGAAACACAGGCAGTAATGCATTTCATCATTTGTATCAGTCCAGATGACAGCTCTGCATGAACAACTAATGTAACCACCCTGAGCAACCAGAATACAACACTGAGACATGGCTCACTTGAGCTAAATGAGCCTGAAAATAATTCAGGTGTATAAACTAAAGCTTGCTTGGCAAGAAGCAGCACCTGGTTTCACTGTACAGAGAGAACTTCTGATGCTGGTTGCCATTATCTTTTTCCAATATACATGTTTCATATAGAGTAGTGGAAAAGGGCACAAAGAGGGGTCAAAGCATTCAAGGAGGAGTAACTTTTTTACCTGTTGCAGAGGGACCTCAGATATAAAACAGCTCTTCTAGGGATTTGATGCTTCCCTTTTGGCTAAACACAGCTTCTGAGGGAAGTATGAGCTTTAGTTCTATCAGGGCAGCAAGTTCAGACTCTTACTTCTGCACAAATAGAATGATGTTGTTTTGTTACGACGCTGAAATGTAACAGCAAAATGCATCAAGAAAATCTACACCCTGCATGAAAGTTACTTTTTCGACATTTAAAGATTGCACATATCACAGTGGCAGAAACATGCATCTAAACATAATGCACATTTTCCTAATGTGTTCCATAACTCTATTAAATGCTACAATAATTCTCTCACTTCCAAGATTTCCTGAAATGGAAGTGAAATCTATGAAGCCCCAAAACCTGAATTAGTTTGGATCATCTCTCTACAATGAAGACTGCTGAACTTACTTCTATGAGCTGAAGGTCTCCAAAATACTAAGTTACTTGATTAGCTTAAAAGAAATAGTCAAATACTTTTCATATTTGAAATATAAACTGATTGACCTTATAAAGATTCAGAAAAAGTGTATTAGGATATAAGAGATGACTATGTTGTTCCTTCAGAACAGCACATTTTCTATAGATCAATAAGGAAATACCCCAAAATATTGGCTGTGTTCCTTTGTAGAGACATCTCTGCTCTGAGCAGTTTGCCCAAGAAACAGCAAAAGATTTTGTCCAAATAAAGACTGCATTACAAAACAACTACACAGCCTTCCTGCCTATACAAGTGTTTGAGTTTTGCCTCCAAGGCTTTGTCTTGGCTCCTTTTTGTTGCAGTTAAAGACAGCACCACACCATGCACTGCTGGGTGTACATTAGTGGGCATTCTGGCTTCATTTGTAGGAGTCAAGTCCCTTATTTTCTAACACAATAATTCATCTTGGATTTTTCATTCTGACTATGACATGCCAAAACAATCTATGTTAAGCTTCTCTCCAAAGCAAGCATCAATAATATTTCATACCAGAGATTTAAAAAAGTTCAGTGAAAAAACCAAATTAAAAAGAGCAAAGGCCAAAGATTTTAATTATCCTTTCCATTTAAAATCAAGGCAAAATTCTTAACATGTTTCTTTGTTGGTGGTGGTGTTTGGTTTTTGTTTGTGGGGGTTTGTTTTATTTGTTTCTTTGGGTTGTTTTTTTTTTTTTTTTTTTTTTATTAAATGAAGGCAAGGTTTAAAAACCTAAAACAACCGAAACAAACCACAACCAGCAGATTGTGATATTCTACCAATACGGGTTACATCACTCCTAAGACATAATCTTTCCCAAAAGATCTAGTACTTACAACATAATTACAATACATCTATAGTTCCAGTGTTCATGTAAGTTTACTGACTTCAGAATGTGAATGAGGCCATGCTTATAGGGAGTTATATGCCTTTTATTAAATAAAGTGATGGAGCTGGGGAAAAAAGTAGATAAACTTTAAGGTACTTGTAAACTGGAGTGAGTCAGACCCTTTTGCTACTTAGAGCAGAATTAATCGGAAATGCAAAGTGATAATTTATTTCTGATGATCAAAACAGTATAAGATAGCATATTTATTTGCTTTTTTTTTTCATATGCATTCTTGGGGTTTACCATTTTATTGTTCAGAGGGTTAAATCGGGATGCTTGAATACTCTCCTGGTTTTGTTCTATTTGTCAGATACAAATGAGTTTCCAGGAGACTTTAATAATGAGAACTTTAACAAGGAAAAAGTCCTCGCAAGGCAATCAGAGCCATGGGGCACAGACACTTTTGACCATGGTTTTGACAGATCTTGGAGAGGGCTTTAGAAGCTCCCTCTGCTCCTGCTCTGCACTGCACCCAAAATCTAATACCTGAATTATATGTGTTCAAGGCATCTGGTAGGTTAGATTTCCCAAAGGGCATATAAGTAACACAGCAGTTTTGTGGGACCCTTCAAGTTCAAGGTCTAGCAATTTAACAGACTCATGTAAGAAGAGCTCAAGTGGATTTTATTCTCATTAATGAAATAACTCAGTTAAAGGGGACTGTGGGGGATAGGATGCTTATCATGGTAGGTAAAAGAGCAGAGGAAGATAAGCCACGTGTGCAGGATGTTTCAGTGGATCTGAGAACCATTATTTCTGTTGCATAGCAAGATCTGAGTTACTCTGCAAATACAGATCTGCAAATGCCTGTCCCTACAGTAACACATACTGCTGCCCACACTATGGTACAGACACAAGGCACAATTATTTGTTCAGCTGAAACACCCAGTTAATCCAAACAAGAGCTGTATAGGTACTGGGACTTCAGATTAAGGTATTTGTCTGTAAAACGTACTGAAAAGTTAAACTGCACCAGTATTCATAATTTAAGATATCAGTGCTTTATCACAGTAAATGCTCCCTGAAAACCCTGTGCATAAACAAAGTACATTTCCAAAAAGCTCTGAACCACCATGAAAGCAGCACAGCTAACAACAGCTTGAGAAGAATCGGTATGTTAAACACCGATTATTGAAAACATAAGCTTGTGTGCTCCAAGCAATAGCATTCCAAAACATTCTATTAAAAACCAATAAAATTACAAGAATACTGAAAACAAAACAGACGTTTGGCAAGTCTTCTGTCTATTGAATTAAAATAGGCTCTCTTTAAGACATCACATGCATTCTTAAAGACAGCAGTTTTGATGACAAAGGTTTTTAAATGTGGTATTAAATGGCTGCAGTGAAGGTACCAGATCTCAGGCTAAGCTGAATTCAGCCTAGAGCCCAAGGTAGAACAGAGGTTAGAGTCACCTTTTCTCTGACTGACAACTGCTCTCTTTGAAACAGTCTTGTCCAAGACATACAGCAGCCTTTAAACTCCGCTTCAATTTGTTCTGAAGTTTTGCTTTACAATTGTTATAAAGCTGCTTCAAATGGCAGAGTGCTGGGGCTCAGGTCTGTAATAGATGGGGCTGATATAATACACAGCTCAGAACTGCATGCTTTTATTTGCATTTTGAGATAAAAATTTTTAATATATTAAATACCAATTGATTATCCAAACCATTAATTTAGGATTAAGGAATATTAGAAAAGCACATCATGCATAACTGCTAATCAGCAACAAATCCAGGCTTAATAAACTGATATTTAATTGTATCTTGTTAAATTTAGCAGTTGTCTTAATCATAATTAAAAGCAATTCCAAGATGCAATTTTAATCATTACTAAAACCTCTTGCGAGTCCATTTCAAAACAAAAAAAGTAAGATTACCTGAAGTTGCTACTGATGTTTTTTTGCCTCCTCCAAGCTGACCACATTAGTTTCTACACAAGCCTGTGTCTGCCCCAGTAACCATGATTAACCCACATCAGCCAGAGCCAGAAAAGCTGTCCAAGGTGACAGACAAGACAGACAGGAAAATAAAATATAACTACCCTACCAACAGCAATAAAATGCTTTGCTTCACTGCACTGATTTCTTTGGAGTTTCACCTGGCTGGCAGCACTGTGGTGCTACAGTTTTGTGTGAGATGATGTGTTTGTACATTTGTACATGACTGTACAATGCTCCTATGTGGTGTTGTGCAAAAATGAAATACTGCAAAATGAGGCATGTAACTCACAGAATTGAGCTGCAACAAAAGGGACAAGGACCTTGGATTTACACATTCTTTCATCTCAGCAACAAAGCAAGGCTCAATTCTGTTCTGTTGGTCAGATTCAGGTACACACTGCCACAGCACCTGACTGTGTTCTTTTGTCTCCGAGAATGGTCTGAACACTGTCCATGCATGAGAGGAAGGGAAGAGGCTGCATGTAAATAATGTACCTATGCATGGCTGGGGACAGAGCTGGGAAATGTTGCCACAGCCCACGAAGAGGGTCCACCTTCCTCTTGTATGGCAGCAGAAGCTGCACCAACTTGATTTATACTTCCCATACTTCCAGCAACTCTGGTACATATAAGCCTGTTTATGGAGTCCACCTTAAAGATTTTTGGAAGCACAGTCTACAACTGGATGGGCAGCATTTGGTGATACATTTACATTATATCCATAGATGGGAGAAACAGAGATGCAGTGCACTAGTGTAACAGAGGGACACTTTACTACCTCTGTAGACGCCATTTGAAGGCAGTGAGGTTAGAAAAAGGGGGATCCATGCCACAAATAGCACAACACGTGCTTTTTCCAGAGGACTGTGGGTTTATATTAGCACAATGCCAGAAAGGACAAACTTAACATTAACTTTGCTGAAAAACACATGTACGCATAAAAACCAAGTAAGTAAATAAAACTGTTCTCCTACTTTTTATCTAATAGCCCAACATTTCACTTTTCTCCATAGAACATATCTTAACCCTATAGATGGATAAATGGCTAACGAGACAGCTTTTACTGAAACTGTTCTTACTGCTTTGAAAATCTGTGATTAGAATTGCCTTGCAAGCCAATTCTTCCATACTTTGAAATAGTTTCAGGAAAAAGACTGGGAATAATCCTCCATGGGGCGAAAAATCAGGTATGTAAATACAGAAAAAAAATCAGATACTAAAGTAAACCAATTAGTTCAATGGGAAACATGTTTTCTGTTTGCTCTTTGTATCTTTCTACTTAGGTCGTAGAAGCTATAAGCCCTTGAGCTTTATTCTTTTACAGTTTAAATAAAGTTTTTTCTCTTTCAAAAACTTTTCCTGTTTGCTGCATTGTGGTATATGTCTGTCTATATTAGAGCTCATTTAATATACCAAGGCTCATACTTCAGTCTGGAATCCTTTCAAGTCTCCCTTGTTTGTTCCACAGCCTCTGCTGCTCCAAATTTAGTTTCATCAGCAACTAACTAGTTCACTTTTCCCGTCAGTCACATATATAAATTAGACACCGTCTATGTTCAAGGACTACCCCTTTGGGAACCCTGCTTAATACTTCTCTCCAATTTAGAAGAGCTTTTCTGACAAGCAATTGCTTGTTCCCTTTTTTTTTTTTTTTTTTTTTTTGCTAGTCTTTATCCTCTGGATCCACTCTTATGTCCTCCCTTGGCTAGCTGCAGCTTTCAGCTTAAGCAGAAGTCTGTGAAGCGGAACTTTTGCAAAGACTTATCTCCAAATCCATAAATGAAGCTGTGTACAGTCCACTATGAAAGCTATTGCTGTGTCTTCAAAAGAAACAGCAAGAAAACTTGGCTTAGCAGAAGCCACACTGTTCCTGCAATGTTGCTTCTGCACTCATGCTAGCTAGCTCTTCTGCTGTTAATGTAAAAGATGAGTGTTTCTAGCATGTAGAGAGAGATTCCGGTCTGGGTGACATCAAATTATCTGTGGAGTAACCTCACGGATTTCAGAGATATAGTGTTTCCTGCACCTTTCCCCTAGCAAAACTCAACATCTGGCTGTCGTGGTTTAAGCCCAGCCAACAGCCCAGAATCACACAGCCACTCGCTCACTCCCCCCTACCCCCTTTTCTCCCCCACTCCTGAAGGATGGGAGGAGAATCGAAAGGATGTAACTCCCACAGATTGAGGTAAGAACAGCCCAGTAACTAAGGTGTAACACAAACCACTACTGCTACCACCAATGGTAATAATGATCAGGGAAATAAGAAGGGAAGAGAATACAATCGCTCACACCCTCCAACCGATACCCAGCCCGACCCAAGCAATGATCTAACCCTTCTGGGTAACTGCCCCCAGTCCTACATCCTGGGCATGACGTGCAACGATATGGAATACCCTCTTTGGTCAGTTTGGGTCAGGTGTCCTGCCTCTGCTTCCTCCCAGCTTCCCCTCCTCCCTGGCAGGGCATGAGACTCAGAAAGTCGTTGGTCAGAGTAAACATTACTGAGCAACAACTAAAATTGTCACTGTTATCAGTGCTGTTCCCAGACTGAAAGTCAAAAACACAGCGCTGCACCAACTACTAAGAAGGAGGAAAATGACTGCTACTGCTGAACCCAGGACACTGGTATTACAGGTTCTAACACTTAGTACAGTTACAAACCCATATTCCTCCTAACTGGTTCAAGGAGTCAGGCTTTTCTTAAAAAATATCCACAAACGAACAAAAACACCAAACAAAAAACCAAAACAAACAAAAAAAACCACCAAAAAACCAAACCCAAAACCCACTAAAACCAAACAAACATAAAAATCCCAACCAAAAAAGAACAAATGCAACCCAAACCACTCTGAGATTAATACAAGTCCTGGGCATGGAAGGGAATGACATGCTTGGGATTTGCTTTGTAGAGAAGAGTTCAAGTTGAGAATTTTGCCCTAAGGTCCAGCTACTTCCCTTAATCTGTGCTTTCAGCTTCCACCAGCAACACTATGTTATAAAGCAGTTAGACTTCTAATAAGGCTACATCCAGCCAGCCTTCATGACTATTTAAAGTCTCCGTAAGGATTCTCTTATGATTTGTAATCAGAACATCTGCCATCTCTTGTTCAGTTGTACATCTTTTCCACAGCCTCAGAGAGCATCCTGATCCTTTGCAAATACTGAGCCTAAGTGCATATATAAAGATGCTGAAAATTGTTCCCTGAACTACCACACACTTAACTCACTCCACTCCCTGGACATCCTAGTGGTGTTACAAGAAACTAGACATGTGTTTGTTACTATTTTCCATGGAAATTAAGTGACATGGAAGTAATAACCTAGCACAGCGAATGCATCAACATTTGTGAAAGTGTTTTCAGCACACTGTTTCACTACACAGGGAGCCGAGATAAACTCCTTCCCCATCTGTGAAACCCCAGGAGTATGTTTGGAAAAACAACATGAGTACATCTGAGAGTGAAATGACAGAAGGAAATAATAGGAACAAAACTGAATTGGAAGTATAAGACCAATTCTTCCTTGCCTCTTGCTTTGGACTTCGTGATGCAGTCACAATCACATTGCTTTAGGCTGAAGAATGGAATTTGATACACGGAGGATGTATTAGGTCATATAATCTGACCAAGGAAAATCTTGTCAAAGGAAAATTAAAAAAAACCCAACCAGGCATGGGTCTTATTAAGCTGAGGTGTCCTTAATTTAACTGTTGCATAAGAATTCTTTCTCTTTTCCTCCAGTAAACTTGTATGCAGAATCCCCTCAAATCCAAGGAATTAATCCCCTTCACTTTGCATTCAGCAACTGAACAAGAGAGAAATTGCAAATCAGTAGAGGTCTCTGTGCCATTAACAGGTCAGTTGCAACTTTTATATTAAAACAAAAAGTGACTCAAATCAAGACTGCCAGCAGAAGGTGCATGTTAGCTGTTATAAGTGGACGGATGGGGAATAAGGCCAATAAAATAAGAAGATAGCTCCTCACTGGAAAAGATGGAAGAGGTCCTCTATCTGCATTCAGTTCCAAATCCCACCTCCATAAGGATAAAGTAAGTGCCTTCGGTGAAGATGAAGGAACAATGTGCAGATGTCCATCCTCGGGCTGAGATGAATGCCTAGGCACAGATTTCTAGCCCAGGGCTGAAACATCCCCTCATCATAGTACGTTTAAAAATAAAAGTTGAAACTACACCTTCTGTTACAGTAAACACCAAATAGTGAATATGCATTACTGTGGCAAACAAGGACATGGGGAGTGTGGGCTGCCAAGCAGCCACTATACTTTCAAGGTGGACTGACCTAGATTAAGGGTTCTACCCATGCCAGGGCTCCCTGGCAGATTATGAACACAATAGGAAATCGTAGCTTTCCAGACATTGTGCAAAGCCATTAGAAAAAAAATTAAAAAAGTTCAAGGATGAAATAAAATGTCACAAGCTCTTCTGAAGCCAGAGTCCTGTCCCAAATTCTCCAATGAAGTTTCAGTGTAAATGTAATTTTACAACTTCCTATACAGCTTTCAATTCAAATTTTTAAGCAACATTATTACTTTACTTCAGTAACACATGAGCATACAGACCATTTCTAAAAATCCTACTTAAAGGCCCTAACTAATGGAAAACTCCTACTGTGCTATGCATCATAAAGCAGACCATTTTTCCAAAGAAATTACAGCTACCTACCGGTAGCTACCTGTTGGTAGCTGTTCACTTTGTTATAGAAACAGAGGTAGGAATTTGCCCAAATCCCACAACTTTTGGACTACTGACAGAAATCGAATCTCCTTTGCCTAAAGATAGTTCTTGTGCTCTCCTTCACAAGGCCTTTTTTTCCCCTAGTTCTACCACTCTCTTTCATGCATCTCCAACGGAAAATGAGCTCATTTAGTTCTTTCATACATTACTACATAGGGAGCCTGAAGAATTTTTAGTCTAAAATCCTGAATGAAATACCAAATGTAATTCCTTCATCACAGTATAATTTAATGTGAAAGGAAGCTTTCTGTCTTGGTTTAATGGCTACAAGCAATCAGATATTCAGTGGGCTATTCCGATAACTACCATTTCATTTTTTTCTGTGAAACTATTTTTGAATTGAGAAAATATATTTCCTTCGTGAAATGCATTCAACAGATCATATTTATATTAGCACTGATGATAATCTTTCTATAATTGCACGTGGAAATAATACGATTCAGTAAAGAATCCACCGCATAGTAAACATGTATTTAGTGAGTTGCTTACTTGCTGTTTTTCAAATCTATCACTTCTGTACATACTGTTAAGGCCAGGTGTTACACAGTTCATCCCTTGGCCTTAAAGCCAATTTCCTATGATCACAGTTTTTCCTTCTCAGTTCTGTGATTTATTGTCACAGAGATCAGTGCTGATGCAGCATCTGGGCACACTACAGAAACTTTACTGGACCATAAGGATAAGGAGGAGCAACTACTGAAATTTTGTAAGACAGCATAAGGAGAAATTAAATATTTAAAGGATTTTCCCCTATTAATACAGAGAACAGCTAGATCGGAGCAGTCATGCTTTACAGTAAGCATTTTAGCTTATGCTCAGGACTAGCTGAATATATTGGATATGGACCATTATGTCTATCACAGTCTCTTTTCTCCCATTTTCTAAAGTTTCTCTGGGTTGTACATTTTCTTTTATAAATATGCCTCTTACAAGCACATCCTGTGTGTACATTAAACGTACCTCTGTACCCGCAACTGTAACAGAAAATGAAAAAGGTTACAATCCTATTACTTTATTAAAAAAATAATTTCCTTTTGACATATCTGATCTCACCAGTCAATAGTCTCCATAAAACAAATGAAACAAAGAAATTTCACTAGTACCACAGGGGAGAATTGACACATCTATGCTTTTGCACCCAACATGACCAAAGAAGTCCTCCTATACTGAGATATAAATGGCATTGACAAGCATCATACAAAAACATATCTCCCACGCATCATAAAAAACCCCATTCAAATATGATAAAAAGCTCAGTTGCTGGAGGGAAAGCCTTAAACAGCTACTTAGCAATTGGCAAAATGACTGTGCAGAGGTTTACTATCTCTTTATGGAAAATAATACACAACAAGAGAGATCTTGCACACAGCTTCATGTGGGGGGAAAAAAATAAAGGTCAGTTTTCACATGATGTAAAAGCCTGATCTCTCTGCCTTCAGTCCTCTCTGCTCTCCCTTCTTCTCTCCCAGCTTTACATATACACCCTGCAGAGTTATAATCTATATATTCCTTAGCAATGTAGTCATGTTTGATTGAATTTTCCAGAATGCTCAGTTATAATGTGACACTTGCTTGGTAGCTGAAGACAAAATACTTCATGTCATAAAGTAAGGCACTAACAATTCAAGAAGAAAACAAGACGTAACAAAGACTTGGTCTGCTGAACTTATTTATATCACACATTAGAAAACACTGTCCTAAAAAAGTCTAGTGACATATAGTTCAATAGCATTGCTAGAGCCTTAAACTTGAAGGCTAGGACTAAAACACAGATGAATTTACCTCTGATCAAAGTGTAATGACATGAAGAAGCACCAAAGCATACATCATTTTCCAATCTCACACTGATGTTTTTAACACAGTACTTCTATGGGTTGCAAGTTTTAGGAAGGCAGACGGCACTACCTGTGTCATCATTCCAGACTCCCACAAAAGCAGACACAGCAGAGTACTGCTGCAGGGAAGACTGCTCTGGAAGCACCTGGGGCCAGGATTTAACCCACTGAACATCATGCTTTGCTGGGAACAAACCATGCAGCATATAGAATCATAGAATCATTCATAGAATCATAGAATCATAGAATAGTTGGGGTTGGAAAGGACCTCAAGATCATCTAGTTCCAACCCCCCTGCCATGGGCAGGGACACCTCACACTAAACCATCCCACCCAAGGCTTCATCCAACCTGGCCTTGAACACTGCCAGGGATGGAGCACTCACAACCTCCCTGGGCAACCCATTCCAGAGCCTCACCACCCTAACAGGAAAGAATTTTCTCCTTATATCCAATTTAAACTTCCCCTGTTTAAGTTTGAACCCATTACCCCTTGTCCTGTCACTACAGTCCCTGACAAAGAGTCCCTCCCCAGCATCCTTATAGGCCCCCTTCAGATACTGGAAGGCTGCTATGAGGTCTCCACGCAGCCTTCTCTTCTCCAGGCTGAACAGCCCCAACTTTCTCAGCCTGTCTTCATACGGGAGGTGCTCCAGTCCCTGATCATCCTCGTGGCCTCCTCTGGACTTGTTCCAGCAGTTCCATGTCCTTTTTATGTTGAGGACACCAGAACTGCACCCAATGCTCCAGGTGAGGTCCCACAAGAGCAGAGTAGAGGGGCAGAATCACCTTCTTCGACCTGCTGGCCACGCTCCTTTTGATGCAGCCCAGGATACGGTTGGCTTTCTGGGCTGCAAGTGCACACTGAAGCCGGCTCATGTTCATTTTCTCATCGACCAGCACCCCCAAGTCCTTCTCTGCAGGGCCGCTCTCAATCTCTTCTCTGCCCAACCTGAAGTTGTGCCTGGGATTGCTCCGACCCAGCTGTAGGACCTTGCACTTGTCATGATTAAACTTCATAAGGCTGGCATCAGCCCTCCTCACAAGCGTGTCAAGGTCCCTCTGGATGGCATCCCTTCCCTCCAGCGTATCAACCGAGCCACACAGCTTGGTGTCATCGGCAAACTTGCTGAGGGCGCACTCAATCCCACTGTCCATGTCAGCAATGAAGATATTAAACAAGACCGGTCCCAACACCTATCCCTGAAGGACACCACTCATTACTGGTCTCCAGCCAGACATTGAGCCATTGACAACTCTTTGCATGAGGCCATCCAGCCAGTTCTTTATCCACCGAGTGGTCCATCCATCAAACTGATATCTCTCCAATTTAGAGACAAGGATGTTGTGTGGGACAGTGTCAAACGCTTTGCATAAGTCCAGATAGATGACATCTACCATGGATTACATGTAAGGTTTTTTCCATCCTGTACATAAGTGCATTTGGAGTGGTTATACAAACCACAAAAGAATAGGTATCTGTTTTTATAAACAAATTAAGTCCCACACACATTAAAAATTCTTCAGGTTCTTGAAACATGGAGTGCTTCCAAAACTCATTGCACAATAGGTGCAAGACTGTTTGGATTTCGTAAGAAGGCAGGATCTAAGGAGCCTGGCTGGATTTACCTGCTTTGCTAAGTAGTCAGAAATCTTTAAGTGAAACTGCTAATCATGTCCACTTATACCATACTAAACTACTGACTATCTCAAGTATAGATAAGTATAGGTATCTTCCTGGGGAAATGAAATAGAAACAGAGAAAAATAGCATGAACAATAAAATTAATTTACTTTTAAATAACTGTTTTGAAGCTAGAGTAGAGAAATATTCATGAAACTTCTAATGAGCATTTATATGTGAAGAGTGTAGCAACCATTGGAACAAATGCTATCCAATATTGATAATATGGTATAGCTACAGTAATAGCTGAGGGCTGACAAAGTCCCCAGTTGTGACCATGCAGCCCTGTAATGAGTCAGTCACATGCTTGACCCCAGAAAAGATGTTTGTGAAAAATGAACATGTATTAAAATGAAAAGGAAATATTTGTATTCTTCCAGCTGCTTCTCTGGCAAGTAGCAATCACCAGTCCTTTTAGGCCAAATCATTACTATTAAATTCAGCGACAGCTGGTCAAGAGTAAGCTTGAAGCTAACTAGGGAAAGTAAGTCTACAAATGAAACAGTTTGTTTGCATCTTGTTTATTACCAGCAATGAGCACGTGGACTGCCAGGTGCCAGCAATAACACACAGATGCTGAAAGTGAAATCTTGTTTCCCTTTAACCCCTGGAGAATCTGAAGAAATCAGCTGTATTCATGAAGCAGTGACAAGCACATTCCCTTTTTCACCAGGTACAAAAGGATTTAGTACAGTAGATGACAATCTCTTAAAACATATATTGTCAAATGAATTAATAAAACCAAAGAAAGAACTGGAGCTGCGCACTAGACAGCAAGCCCCTTAAGGCACACACATCATGTCACTGGGATATGAAACACTAATAAGGTGAAATTTGTATTACCCTTGCAGAAAGCTGTTTAACACAGCTGTTGCTCCAGACATGGACTTTGGCTGGCTTCTGCAACATCATTGTGCTTTATCTGAGAATCTATCACACTGAAACTATGATGTCCTTTGTGGTGGGACAGTTCTGGCTCTCCAGTGAAAACATTTCCCTTTATATCTCACTTATCTGTTCTGAAACAAGCATTCTCCTCCTACAGGAAAGTGATTTAGGAATTGCTGTTATTAGATTGCAAGAAAACAGTAGCAAGGTTCCCATTTTCACTGCTCTATTTCTTTCCATTTCCACTCTACTTCACGGTTTGCCCCTTGCTTTCTACCTTCCTGTTTTCCTCAGATTACATCCTAAATGTCAGCTGCCACAACTTCAACCTACTTAGAGCCCATCTGGTGGGAAGCATTGCTACAGATACTCAAATTATCATCACATCCAACACATATCAGTACTTTATTTGATATAAAGTTTTTTTTCCCCACCTAGAAACTATCACAGAATATAAATCTTTACAGTTACCTTCAGTTAACTAAAATAGCTACTAACCTGCTCCCCAGAAAATGCTGGCTGAGTTGTCTGTTGTGATGGAATTTTAGCAAATTCTCTGGAACCTTGGAAATTAAATGTTTATCACTCTTCAGATGAGAAGAGGTGACAGAGCAGTGAGACTTTAACTAGTGCTATCAGTAACTGCAGAAGCACACTACAACTCTTGTGTGCATTAGCTGGCTGCTCACCAATTTGAGAGTTATGTTGCCTCAACATTAAGCCAGTCTGGAAAGACAGTGCAATCAAACCATTAATTCCTTGTGTTCTAATCCTGGACAACAAAAATTTATTCAGACAGTGAAATTTAAGACTGGTATCTTAGATGTCATGCTTTACTCCAGTTGGTGTTTTGTATCTTATCTGCAAGCGGAGTTATTTCTATAGAGAAGTCTGTACAATCCACAGCAACTCCCCATGGTACTTACATGGAAGCAGGAGAAGAGAAAGCAGAAGAGGGGAGAGAAAACATTTGTTTTCCCCCTGTGTGTTAAAACTCAGTTCAGTGTGTCCCTAGTAGTGGAGTATACACTCACTATCCCAAAGGATATAAAAATCACTGGAGAAATAAAAGATTTAGTAACCATGTTTTGATGAGGCAACAGATAGCAAAGTAAGAAGAAATATTTACAAATTAGAATAAAAGCAGAATTTAAAGTAATTCGTATATGTAAAGAGAAAAAAAAAGAGCACCAATTCAAAATGAGATGAAACATTCACTAGATGCTATTATGGGTAATTATAATAACATTCTGAAAAGAAACAAAATATATGATTTGCCTGATTAGTATATAATAGTTCATTTGTTAATAACCTAGAATCACCTGTTAATCACAGATGTATAGTTTTAATACTTGAAAACAGTGGCAGCTTAGACACAGAGCAACACTTTAAGCATCATCTGCAGAAAACTTCCTACCTCAAAAAAGTTCATATTTATAATTTCAGAGGAAAATCTTCATTTTAAGATTATAACAATGAGGCAAATAATAAGTTTTAATAGATCCAAGTATACAGTGGTAACAAATAATGTATAAATATGTTCATAAATATTAGTACTTTCTGAAGGCCTTGGCTACAAATACACTCTCAATGAAATACCTCTAATATCAGATAGAGATAGAATGCAATTCATTTGCTGCTGTACAGATGCAATTTTAAACTAAACCCATTCTTAATCTTCAGTTAGTAAACTACCTCCAATGGAAGGATTAACGTAACAGCAATTTGCCAACAATCTACTTCAGAGTATCAAAAAGGAAGGAAACACTAGAACTATTCACCCACGGTGTACTTGCCTCCCACCTGAGGAGTTAAAATGAAACTTCAACAGAATATGTCATAATATCATCATACCTGTCAAACATAATTCTGGGAAAAGTAGAGACTCCAGGCACATTGTATGAACCCTAATTTACTTTGGTTTATTAAAATGCACAAAGCTGGGCTAAGAATATATTTAAAAGCATAGGAATTGCTCTTTTTCCAGATGGATCATGCATCTCCTGTCTTCAAGAATGTACAGATTTGCCCCCCTCCCTTAGCTACGTTGCAAGCCTTTAATCCAAACCTAAACCACAGCTAATATTTTTGCAGATGAAGTTGAGGAAGTGAGAATCTGTTTTTCACTGTTACTATTGCGGAGTATCTCCTCAACTGTACATATTAAGAGTTAGAGATCAGCTGGGATTCCAGAAGGGGTATTCCTCTAAGATAATAAGAATAGCTAGCAAATAAAGATAGGGTAAGTGGATATGGCAATATCAACTTGAGTCTGCAGACAGGCTGAAAAAATAGCCCCAAGAAAAATTGATCTTTTCATTATGTTTTTGACTATGAAGTCAGGCAACACTAAATTAAGAAGTTTAAATTTCTCACTATTATTTAAACTGAGGGGAGACAAATTTTAAAGTCACAGAAACTACAGAATTTAGAAGTTACTCCAGGCATGTCAAACTGCAGGGTGGTATTGTAACGTACAAATCATTGCAACAAAAGATGAATACAACATGCAGAGTTATGGAGTCAGTTTGCTCTGAGCAGATGTCTTCAAGCCCCTTTTTTCTCTTGACCCATTACAAAGCAAGAGCTAAACCACTACGGGACAAGACATCCTAAATGAAGAAATGCTGGAAGTAATATTTTGCTTACATAGTTACAAAAATGCAGACTAGCCATGTTTCCAGCATGTTATGAGTGGAAAAAGAAATCAACTGTTGGATTGGTACACCCATTTTTCCCCTCCAATTATTTGATTTAGTATTATGATCTAGTTTGTTTCATAATATGGAATCCAATTAAGTTGCTATGCCTCAAGGAAACTTGAATGTAAAAGTAAAGGCTTATCAAACTGATTTTTATGTGTATATTGGCTATAACATCATGACCAAGGTCTATAAATCTCTTACTTGAAAGAATAATAGCTCTTATTGATTATAATTTGAACGTGCGAGATAAAGCAAGTGCGAATAATAAATCACCTTTATGGATTATTTGCGTACATCAAGTAAATGGGATCAAATGCATGTTTCACATGTTTGCTGATGAATCTGATTTGTATCTAACCAAGGATGTTTCTGTTTATAGTCTCTTAATGAACTGTCACAAAGAAATGGAAGAAACATTTTCAGGCATTTTAAACCATCAGTCATCTATCTCAAGAGCAAACACACTAGCAGTGCAGCACTGGGAAATACTGGCACATAAATCATCTTATCAGTGGTTCTAAAAGCAGAGTATTACATTAACTTAATCAAAAGGATGCATGAAAACACCAATGAAATTCACTAAATGGAAGTAGATATACCTGGAAAATTACCCATGCCTACTTTAATCGCACATACAGCAGCTGTTCTCTGATACTCTTAGGACTTAAACTCTTAAATTGCTATGACTTTACAATTTACCTAGATTATCTGAGTCACTCAGGAGATATCTGTAACTTGCTATGAAGAGTAGCTCATCACTGGATTCCCCGGTTTTGAAAATTATGTCAAAATAGTCTGGATTTTTTCCCCACAAACATTGCCATTTAGGAACTTGTCATTCTGCTGTGAATAACAGATTGCACGAAGCTGAGAAACAGAAGAGATACAAAAGTTTCTCCTACTTCCTAAGCTCTATCCCCATTACTCTCAGAGCTACAGGATGAATTCCATTTGCAATAAGCATTCTAAAATGATTAGCTGAAATTCTGAATTTTGCTGAAATATAACACAGCACTACTTAACACAGTGGTCCTTGGAAGAAATGCAGTGTTACCCACTCCAGTCTTCCCAAACTGGCCTCCCCATCCGTTAGAAACAAATCTAACAGTATTCCTCTCTTACATTCCTCTTTCCATTCTTCCTGCCCCTGCTTCCTCTTTTGTTCATCTGTTTCATTAAGAGAAAGAAATATGGGGCTTTAACTAGCTTGTGCTTTTCTGGGAAAAAACAGAACTTAGCTCTAGTTACCATAGAAAACCTCAACATATTGCTCTGGAAAAACAAAATCAAATAAGCAAATGAAATATCTAAAACCTCAGTTATGAGCTCCCTAAAAGTGCTAGTGTGGTTAAGTGATTGTGGCTTTTTGAACTCACCACTACCCATCAAAGGCCCTTGCAACATTTTGGTTTTAGTTCTCATAACATTGGGTGTGCCAGACGAATGCTTCCCTCAGTTTACAGAAGTGGAGGCACAACCCACCAAAGCAGCTGAATGGGTGAATTCACTACTTCCAGCCACACACCATTTACTCCTGAATGACAATTCACTATTTCATCTACTAGTGGAACAAAATCTTGTCTCAAGGAGAGTTGGCTGTGCAAGGTTTTATTTCTATTACTTTACATACTTCAGAAAACAGTATGGTAAGTCGTGTTCTCACAAAACACCAAAGCTATTCTCTGTTTGGGAGATCTGAAGTTATATGGGCAGCAGGGCACAAGTGGGAAGGGCATTCTACAAGGTAGGAAAAGAGAAAATATTGCCATCCACCCCCTGTAGCCCTCCATTGCCAGTTAAAACTGGATCCTGTGGCGGAAAGATATGTATAGCATGTTTATGTTTACCCAGAAAATCAGGTAAACTGTAAGCTAAGGCATGGTAGTTCTTGTTCTAACCAAGGCCTTTTAGACCCTTCTGAATACTGCCCAGGTCAAAATGTGAATTCGTTAGGCACTGAAAATATAAATAAAAACCACCACCAGCAAACACAGATCTTTGATGTTTAGAAAGAAAAGCATGTTGAATAACATTAAACCAACAAAAAACAATTTCCTTTCTAGATGGTAATGGCTACTGAAACTCCCCATCTCTTGAATCATGATAATTCAAAGCAAGTGTGATAATGCATTGGTAAAAGTCATTTCATGGTCATAGGGAAGAGCTTGCAATCCTTGGAATAACAATTAATTTAAACCAATACAGAAATTAGAAGGAAAGATTAGAAACTGCTGAAATTTACCCAGTGGTAACTAATTTATATTTTTAGCAAACGAATCCTGATGCATGACCAGTAAAGTTTCAATTAAGAGTCAAGCTGAAGTTCTCCAACTTCTTTTGAAAACAGAGTACTAGTATACTACCAATCTTCAGAAAGATGGCCACATACTATAGTTTGCAGTAAAAAGTTGTAAAGCTTTGGAACATGGACAGCTCAAAGTCTGTGACAAAGACATGAAAATCTGGCAGAAGTAACCAAATGGATGAGATTAGACTATTTAAGAGGTCTGAGCTGCAACAGGAAGATGGTACTGCTACATTTGAGCCTGACAGAAGAACCAGACACGGTGTGCTGGAAGGAATACATTTGTTTTCAGAGCTATCACTAAAAGAACAGGCTGGAGCCTTATGAACACTGCAATGGCCAGCTCTCAGTTTAGGCACAGATGCAGAGGAAATGCACCATCTTGTTGCCCAAGCGCTGCAAGTTTTGGTTACAGCTCAACATATATGCACACACTGAACCACTATTCATTCATTCATTCATTCCAACAGAAACAGCACACTGTAAAATGCAATGCAAGAATTCAAAGCAATTTTCCCTCTGGATGTCTACCAACAAATTCTCATTATGTATCAAAGCTGACAGGAAAAGCTTTGCAACATTCTAGATAATTATCTGAACTTTCCCCTCAACAAATCAAATAAAGCATGACTCCACACTCATGTTGCCTCCCTCTCCTGTTTATTTTCCCTTCATTTGACAACAGAGAATGTTCTGATGCTTTTCTTTTTTGCCTTTCTGTGAAAAAGGGCAATAAAAACTGGAAAATACACATACACACCAGCAGATGACAGCCTGCCATGACTGTAAATTATCTGAGGAAAGAGCTGTTTCTCACAGGTCTCCTGAAAGCGTTTGACATATTGTTGGTATTTTGAAAACCAGCAAGCAGTGATTGTAAGCAATGATAATAAACCATTTTCCTATAGCCTTTTTTAGAGGGGATGACATTACTGAATAGATTTCTTGCCTCTCCACCCATTACATTTGCCTAAAGCATCACAACAGCAAATTAACAAACACCATACTATCATCTCTGGTAATGTAACAGGTCACTGCTGAAAGCACTCCTGTCATGCCTGCAGCCTTCTGGAAAAAAAAAAAAAAAAAGGAAAATCCTAAGGAAGCCATTCCTCTTTCTATTTCTAAAGGGTTTCATTATAAGAATAGAGCATTTGAAAGAGATCAGCTTTTACATTAGCAGTCTGCAGTTTTAAGAGAAAGGACAGTGTGTTTAAGTCAGGCTCTTCAAATGACTTTTGAGAAGCCATTTGCTTTCAACAAAAACACTGGTGCAAACATTGACATTAAAATAAGCTGGTTGACTCTTTCTTATTGCCATAAGTTACCCAAGAGACAACAGGGGAATGGTGCAGGTGGGAAAATATCTTTTTCCCCTGTCCAGCACAAGAATCAGAGTCAAACAGCAGGAGCTTAGCATAGCTTGAAGGAAAGAAATATTATATGTGATATGTGATGTCTGTGAAAGGGTTTGTCATTTCACAGGGAAAACAAGGGGAGGAACTGTCAAAAGTATTGTCAGATCTTTCAGGATGGTTCTCTTTCAAGACCAGCTGCTGCTAACCACAGCAACTGCTCCACCTCTGCTGTTCTTTCAAGGAGAATTTTATACTTGTCACCTTGGACCACTTGCCTGATAATTGTTGAGCAAACCAGTGGAGAGGAGGAAGGGAAAATTAATCAGCAGCCAGACAAAACAAAGCCATTGTACAGAATATTTGCCTGAGATAAATTAATGGTAAGATACAGTGGGGGTGGGGGAAATCTACAAAATGTAACACAGTGAAACTTTAAACATCCTCCTCCTCTGATAAAGTTCTCTATGACATGGAAATAAATCATCCAGTTCTACCAGCCTAACAATGCCCACCATATGGGCACAGTATCATTCGACCAGATAATAGTTTTCCTATTCTTTTTAAACCAGTTTCTAATTAATGACCTTGTCAAAGGACTTTAATTTCTTTTCCCACTTTTGAAACTTTCATTAAGCTTGGCAAACTGGTTTCTTGGATGATAAGCCAGGAGAGCTAGACTACCTTTAAAAATGGGAAAACATTGTCAGCACTTAAAGCCTCAAGCTGCATTTACTTTCCAGTCAGCAATTTGAGAAATTAATAGCCCCTCACTAGCAAATTTCCTAGAAATGAATGAAAAGCTGCATGTAAACTTTGGTGTTAGTAACTCAGTGATGGGAGATGCGAATAACAGCACGGAGGTTGTATAATTACAAAACAAACAATGTGTAAAGTGGTGTTAATGATCCTAATATTTAATAAATACTAAACAATATGATATTAAGAGAATATTTTAGTGTATTCCTATATTTAAGTGATTTTTAATATAAATTACACTAAAAATCAATTTTCCACTTTCTGTAAGGCCTAGATGTCTGAAATAATACAGCATCTCAAGCACTGTGCAATGAAAGTCACCCAAGGCTATCATTTTTGTTAGTGTTTTCTTTACCTTACCCTTCCAGCTTTCTAGTAGGAAAAGAGCTACAGGACTTTTTGACATAAAGACTGCATTGCTAGCATATTTCCATGCCTTCTGCAGTGCATGTATCTTGCATTGAGAAGTCTGCAATACTTGGCAATGTGCTGTTATGAAGTGGCATCTGCAATGACCATAGAATAGTAATAGCCCACAAACCATCAGATTACAAAAGCCATAGATGAGACCCTCTTGGTCGCAAAGAACTCATGCTATGGTAAAGATGCACTTCTACCCAACCAGTCTATCTCTGGGAAATTCTGCAAGCCTCTGTCTACAGCCTTTCAGCTGAAAAAGCTTCAAAGAAAAATGGAAAGATGCAAAACCAAGAAATGCCTTGATTTTGGATAAAACTGATGACTCATGCAGAAAGACATCTGAGACTTTAACCACTGCCTGCTTTCTCATCACACACTAGAGTGATTTAATTTCTCAATAGCTTATCTGTAGCATCAACTTCAGTATAGCCTCACAAAGAACAAAACTCTGCACAACAGATAACAGATTAAAAAAAAAAAATCAAAACAGACTATTATGTCAGCAAATAGCTTTATAAAAGAATGGAAAACTGTAGAAAAATATCAAGTTAAATACACTTGTTATCATGTATAAAATATCAGGTGGAGATGCAAAACAAAACAATAACATCATTTATCAGTGCTGGCTAAAGTAATTTAAGACCAAAGGTTTTGACTCTGACTAAAAACATTTTGCACTTCTTTTGTACTGCTTTTGTAACTGTTGGCTGAAGCCTTAAGAAATTAGGTCAGCATGGCAGAGATCACACATGAAATGTAAGTTAGGAGATCTCAAGAGAAGACACACAAAATGTTGCCTGAACATGAAAAGCTAAATAAATAAATAAATAAATAAATAAATAAATAAATAGTATGTTTTATGCAGAACTGAAATCTTAAGGAAAGGTTTTAATCAAGTTTTGAAAGCTGAAGGAACGTAAGGAATTTTGCTATGATTTACCTGTTCAAGTCCCTCTCAAATTTTAATTAGGAAGATTTGTTAGCAGCTGTCCTTTTGGATTCCCACCTCCGCTGATCTGGAACCACGTAGACTTGACACCAGAAGACAGCTTGAATAGCATCAAAGCATCAGCTGAGTCAATTGCATCAGAAGACCTGCACTGAAATAAGGGAGAGAAGCCAGAGCAGATGTAAGCATGCCATCATGAGTATGCTAGAAGCAGTGGTTAATTAGGAGATAAGAAAAATGTATTAGTACAGGAAAAATAATGAGCTCATAAAATTGAGTACATTTGACAAAGAGGAATATTGGGGAGAATACCAAAGGTTAAAGGAGGGGCAATTGCAATTTCCAGTCTTAACAGTATTGAAGATTAAGATTTTAAAAGCATTTCTGAAGTTCCTTTACTTAAAATTAAAAACAAAAGGCTTCTAAAAAGTTCAAGCTCTTTTATTATTCTTGACATGTGCAGTTTGATTCTTTCTGTTCATACTTTGCTAACAATGAAATTACAGCCCTGGTTGCCCTATTCAAAATGAAAACTCTACTCTGAAAACAGACATTCTCTCGAATTCTTTTCACAAAGACACTTGTTTTGCTGTTTACTACCTAAGTGTTACTCTGCACAGGCTGCTGCTCAGCAATCCACAAAGCAAAGGAAATGCTGTAGGGTCAGGGGAGTTAATAACTACTGATTAATTAATAAACATTGGTAATTATTACACATATTATTCATTGCTCTTCTATTCATAAGAAGGTGGAAAAAAGGCTGGATCTAACAGCACTGACAGTTAAATAAGTCGCTATGCTTTAAAGTATTTTTGTATTTATTCTTCAGTTGAAAAAGCTGGCAATTCCACAATCTTTTGTAAAAGGTTTCAGTGTATTCTTCAAGGTCAAGTTTCTTAGGAAGCTGGAAACTTCTGTCTTTGGCGTACAGCATCAATTAGCTACATGCCTACTACATCATGACCAAAAAATTATGTTGGTAACATTTTCAGAAATCTAAGATTTTCTGGTTGTGTTTCCTAAGCCCACCTTTGTGCTTGTATTTTTGGAAGGAGTGTGAGTCATCTGAAAATTCCCTACTTCTTAACTTTTGTTGACATAAGTAATTTGTTATCATGTATAATCATACTCAGCTGTCAACACCACTGAGAGTCAGCAAGAAGCAGGATGAATGTGTCTCAGGGAGGTACAAGTCTTAAATACAGAGAATTCATCAATAAGAAAAATAATAATAATAAAACCCTAAGAAATGCATATTTACTTTGAAAGGAAAGCAGACCTAGCCCATTTAAACACAGGATTGTGAGAGAAGACTAAAGTGTGTCCAAACCCCTCTGAATGTCAATGAGATTTGGGAAGCTATATCCCTTCTGTCACACAGAAATTACCAACTTATAAAAGTCTGGCTACAAGTCAATCATCATGGTGAATTGGATGTCTTTTGCTTTGATCTTTTGGGTCAGTTCAAACCCTGAAATTGAAGCCAAATATGCGGCTTGGGAACCTGGAAGAAGGGAAATCAGAAGACGGTTTATAAATCCCTGTAAAGAGATTAATGTAAAGCCCTATGTACTTGGCTGTAATCAGAGACAGGAAATGCAAAGCCATGATATAAATTACACAGACCAATGACTTTGGTTAGAAAAAGAAAAAAATAAACCTTGGATGTTTGCTATGAAGGTGCCGTGGCTATTATATCGGTCAAAGTTAAATAAAAAGCAAAAATTGCTAATCCAAACCTCACAGCGTACCATAATCAAGCTACTGCAAATTTGGTCATGCCTGTGGTTTTTGGCTACACAATCTTTGTTCACTGACATAATGTGAATCTTGACAGTTTGCTGTCAGAAAAAGAACACTGAGAACCAAAACAGCACCTCATTATCACACCCACGCAATCACCCACCAGCTTTTCCAAAGCACCTGTCTGCCCTCCTGTGCAAGCCAGCATCCCAGCTAGCCTGAGCAGCCTCCTCTGCCCAAAGCTCTCCCAACACTGAAAAGCTGTGGTTGAAACAGGCTTATGAAATCCTCACTAGTATTTCAGCTTTTCCACTTGGAATAATGAGATTTAATAATCTTCTCTCATGCCCCCACTCAACCTCCATATAAACTATGTTGAAATAAGGGAATCATAAAACCCCCCTTGTTTTCATCTCTGCACTTCCTGCATTTTGCTTTTTCACAATGTTACAGAACTGACATTAATATTTAACTGATAGTACTTTTAAAAGTGTATCATAGAATTATACACTATCCAAAAGGATCCTTAGTTGTAAAAGGTCAGAATAGAATCATAGAATCATAGAATAGTTAGGGTTGGAAAGGGCCTTAAGATCATCTAGTTCCAACCCCTGTGCCATGGGCAGGGATACCACACACTAAACCATCTCACCCAAGGCTCTGTCCAACCTGCCCTTGAACACCACCAGGGATGGAGCGTTCACAACTTCCCTGGGCAACCCATTCCAGTAAAGAACTGCCTCATATCCAATCTGAACTTCCCCTGTTTAAGTTTGAACCCATTACCCCTTGTCCTATCACTACAGTCTCTAATGAATAGTCCCTCCCCAGCATCCTTATAGGCCCCCTTCAGATACTGGAAGGCTGCTGTGAGGTCTCCACGCAGCTTTTTCTCCAGGCTGAACAGCCCCAGCCTTCTCAGCCTATCTTCATATAGGAGGTGCTCCAGTCCCCTGATCATCCTCGTGGCCTCCTCTGGACTTGTTCCAGCAGTTCCATGTCCTTTTTATGTTGAGGACACCAGAACTGCACACAATGCTCCAGGTGAGGTCTCACAAGAGCAGAGCAGAGGGGCAGGATCACCTCCTTCGACCTGCTGGTCACGCTCCTTTTGATGCAGCCCAGGGTACGGTTGGCTTTCTGGGCTGCGAGCGCACACTGAAGATGGCTCATGTTCATTTTCTCATCATCCAACACCCTCAAGTCCTTCTCTGCAGGGCTGCTCTGAATCTGTTCTCTGCCCAACCTGCAGCTGTGCCTGGGATTGCTCCGACCAAAAATAGTAATAGAATAATGGAGTTTCGAAGTGGATTAACCAACTGCAAACTGAAACCATGACTTTATCCCCTTCAGCTGGATTATAAAAAAAACCAACCAAACAAACAACCCACAAACACAAAAGAAAAAAAACCACACCACCATAAATACCCCCCCCAAAAAAACCCCACAAAAAAAAAAACCCCACACAAAATCCAAACCAACCAACCAAAACCCCCACAAAACCAACAAATGAACAAAAACCTCAAACAAAACAAAACCACCAAAGAAACCCCCAAGAAACTAACCAACAAAAAAATCCCAAACCTGAGCACCCTCCAACCTTCTGCCCCCAAATCTAAGCCATGGATTTTCATTTTTCAAGATCAATTGCATTAAAAAATTTGGCAAGTAATCCACAAACACAGCAACTACAACAAAACACCCTTACTATGCTTGGAAATATTTAGTTTAAGGTCACCCATGTGTCAGTGAGGTCCGTTATGGAGTAAGGTGCCACTCAACATACACAGAGTAGGAGCATAAACCCAATGTTTGCTTAGAATTTACATAAGCGCTTAAGCCTGCAAATGTTTTATTCATGTTGTTCTCAGGGTGTGTTCAGGTAAGTGGATGGTGGATTTGCTACCACCCATTGCATGGCTCAGTCTCTTGGAAATCTCCTTCTCTAGAAAGCAGGTTTTTAAAGCACTGGGAGACTGAAAGATTAAGGGCAGCATGTAAGTGTGGGGCTTGGCGTTTCTGTATGTTAGGGAGATCTCAAGTCACAGTTCAGGAACAGTCAGCCAGGCACCTCCAAACACTGGTGCATGCCTAATAATATCACCCTTGCAGCTCTGGGTACACCCAGGATTCTTATTTTCTAATCTCTAGGAAAAAAACAACCAGTCACAGCAGGCAGACCTTCTGTGTTACTTGAAGAATAAGTTTTCACAACTCATCAGTGGCTGGCCTGGATGCTGAATTAATCTTCAGTTTTATGTCTGTCCATTCAGTGTCTTTTATATTTAGTAAGCAGCAAGGAATGGCTCGTCAGCAGGTCACTAGCTGCATGACTCAGTGGTGGCTTGTAACAGTGAAAACACAGAACAGGACATCTGTGAAAGTTTCCTTAAAATGCAGAATTCAGCCCGGGATGAACTCTCTATAAACACCATTTGTAGAGAAAACAAACATTCCATGTACGGAAAGCTTTGCAAAGCTTACTAGCTAAGCCAAGCACAGCATCAGCACCTGCAAGCATTCACTGGTCTAACTCCAGCACTCCAGCAGCTTTCTAATCACTGAGGCTTCACACATTTGCACATAGGAATCCCATTTAAATTCCGCTGAGAATCAGGCCAAGAATCAGATATCAAGCTTGACTATGAAGCTATCTCACTTTACAGGCAGCACATACTTTCCCAACAATATAAACACAAGATTAACGAAGGTAAGTGCTACAGGTGAATCCAGGCCCTGACACTACAGACTGCCTCTGCTTATGTCTCTGCTTTTTAACTCAGACCATTAAGCAGGGCATGGAGCATCCAACAAGTAGCACTTTCTAATCTGAACATTTCAGGAGCTCTTATATACTGCTGAATTTAATGCATTAGTTCCAGACTCAACACAAGAAACCTTTAAATAGAAAGTTCACCAAACAGTGTAGAAATCAGTTAAAGTTGCAGTTCCCTGGAACAGTTCATACTCTGAAATTACATAAGTGATCTGAATTAAGTGAGAACTACAACCCTTGGGAGCAATTTCGAACAGCACTAATGGAGCACATTGAGTTCTTTATGTCCAGAAACCGTCACTGTTTGTTTGCAATAGTATTTAGAGCACATCTTGATGTTGACTCACAGATGCCAAGCATATTATATCACCTTTTAGTGGTTCTGTTTAGTCAGCTATAAAGTTCAGCATCTGGTTCCTACTGGGGAGCTTATTTATACGGAGCACCTACTTATATTCTACATACAGGGAGATCAACTGTAAAGACAAAAAGGATCGATGACTAAAGGAAGCATTAACATGGGTACAAAAGAACAGATTCAACTATATACACACAGGATGAGGAGAAAAAAAAATAAGATAGAGCTAGGTTGAGAGGATTACTCAAGGGTTTCAGGTTATGATTTCTGGGAGCCAGAAGTTGTTAAATTATCCAGGACAATCATAGTGAAGACAAATCACTCTTCCCTTAAATCAGTTCGAAGTTTTAAGGTGGCTTTCTAAGTTTCTATTTTGTTTATTGAATAGTTTTAATGGATAAATATTTGAAATAGTTTGCTATTAGCACATAGTTGGGGCTGTTCAGCCTGGAGAAGAGAAGGCTGCATGGAGACCTCATAGCAGCCTTCCAGTATCTGAAGGGGGGCTATAGGGATTCTGGGGATGGACTGTTCACTAGGGACTGTAGTGACAGGACAAGGGGTAACGGGTTCAAACTTAAACAGGGGAAGTTTAGATTGGATATAAGAAAGAAATTCTTTACTGTCAGGCTGGTGAGGCACTGGGATGGGTTGCCCAGGGAAGTTGTGAATGCTCCATCCCTGGCAGTGTTCAAGGCCAGATTGGACAGAGCCTTGTGTGGGATGGTTTAGTGTGAGGTGTCCCTGCCCATGGCAGGGGGGTTGGAACTGGATGATCTTCAGGTCCTTTCCAACCCTAACTATTCTATAATTCTATGACATAGTTGAAAAGGGGCAGTGAGTAAGCTGACTGGAAAAGCAAAGCTGTGCTATTATTTCTGACTCTCACTGGAATATCTAAGTTTCACAAAAATACTTTTATTAACAGACAACACCAATAATTCTCAAGTAAAAACCCCACTAGGTGGGAAGCAATATTTTCTGTTCCTCATCACCACGTCTTGAAAAATAGATAGGTTCTGGTCCAATAGTGTATTCCTTGATATACAGTAGACTATACAGACTGTACAATGTTATACCTTAAAAATAAATAAAAAAATAGAATGTTAAAAATTACGCTTTAGTATCCTTCATTTTCCTAATCTCAAAATCTCTTCTCCCTGACAATTTGTGTTTAATATTTTACTTTACTAGAGACTGTTGAATTTGCAGCCTAGTGGTTTGTACCACGTGAAAGTCTGGAATCCCATCCTTAGACCCTGCTGCAAAAGCCTCTGCTCTTGCTGTCTTTTTCTGATATTGATTCGCAGTGGATACTGCTAATCCCAGTTCTTGGGCCAACCTACATCTCATTCTCTCCCACGTCAAAGCTATGCTCCAGCGAGTAGGTCTGTTATGCTTTGCATATTTGTAAGTATGCTAATTTCAAGTGTGTACCTTGGAATACACTTACAGGTTTCTCCCCCCCCCCGCCCTACAGCAGCTGCATGATGGATATTTCAGACATTTGCCACCAGAGGGAGATGTCAAAATTTCACAAATGGAAAAAGGCATTGACTAGGGTAAATTCTCCATCCTCCACCCCTCACCCCCCATTTCTGGAAACCAGCTACATTTCACAGTACAGACTAAGTTCAATGTGCATGCCATATTTAATAAACATTTAAACTCAAATTTGCTTTTTTTTCCCTCCAGTAGAGCAAGAAAAAAGAGAAGGAAAAGATTTTCCTGTTACAGAATATCATCAAAATGCTCCTTTTTAACCATTAACATTGATTCATTGTCCCTTTCATAAAAGCAAATTTTTGATTAACTCATATTCTGAGAGGCTGCTTTACTTCATATACAGATATATGTATAAGAAATGGAACTCTCCCTTGAAAGGTGGTCAAGACAGGTTAGTTAAGCCAGAGATGCCCAGAGGAATATTCCACAGAGGAAGTGGAATTTATAGGAGTCCTTCTCTCTTCTTGAAAGGGACAGTGACCATAAGCACTGGTAGTGGGAGAAGCTGGGATCCAGCCTCAGGTTCAGAATCCCCTGACCTGAGACCAAGGATGCACTGAATACAGATGACTCCACATTCACACAAGCCTATTGAATTGGAACCAGACATACATACAGTCTACAAAACTGAAAAGCATTGGAATAATCTAGGATAAACTCAAATGAAAAGCTGATTTACACTGCATTTAAAAGTTTCTTTCAGCCTGGCCTGAAACATCAACAGGGAAATATATATTTAATTTAAAGAAAATTAAAAAAATAAGTTTTGATGGCAAAAAGCTGCTGACAGTTTCTTTATGGAAGAGAACTCAAAGCAAATTCAAGATCAGCTTTTGGACAATGGCATGCGAATATTCATTCCATTGGCTCACATTTAGCACAAGCTTCATACAAAACCCTCCCTTCCCCAAGATCTTTGACTTTTGTGCCTGTGCAAAGATTTCAATTTGAGTGATCTATTCTGTATGAGTTATAAATCACCTTTCAGAAAGTCTGCTTGTTACAGAGAAATATAATAGTGGAAGAAATCTCTTCTGATTTTAAGTTCAAACTTCTGTTCCAAGGCATTTCTTCAGCCTCTCTTTCCAGCTGTAAGATTTCTTCTGAATACAATTTTTATCTTTTGTAGCCAAAGATTAATCTGTGAATGCTGCCTTTTCATACCAGGCTCTTGCCTCTTCTTCAGATAACTAATGCTCCTCATTTCTGAAGTTACATTTGGCAACTGCCTGATTAGAGGAATATCTACTGCTGTCCAGAGCACTGCCTGCAAGGGAATCCACGTAGCCCAATTGCTGCTCATTCCTGTATGAGGAAATCAGCACTCTTCACTGTAAGGCTCAGAGGAGCTCAAGACCCATGCCAGCTGTGCTGTGCTGGAGGGGCAGAGTAACCCTGCCCAGGGGACTGGTCCACTCACCCCCTCAGACTCCACACTACAGCCCTACCACAGAAGCAGAAGCAACATGGAAGGAGCAAGTCAAACTAAGAGGGAGGGGCTGTTTCCCTGGTTCCTTAGAGCTTCTCTTTCCATATTTTTAATACTCAAAGCTGACTGAGAGAGATCAGTATCACCTTAGAAATTGAAAGAGGCACATTAAAAAAAGACAATCTCTGTAACCTGGCTTGGCCAGGTGAGCCAGCCAGCAGAATCAGAACTGCTCTGATTTCTACTGAGCAAACAACCTCCAAACTGCTGGCCTTGAAATTAATTAGATTGACCCTTCCCCAGCTAGAATTTGTCGGACTTCTTAAAATAATTAGCTCATAACTTATGGCTGTAATAGATACTTTTGGCATTTCTTGCAGTTTCAAGCAGAACACCTTCTAAGACTCCAGGTGTTAGGCAGGGTGAAATACCACACAGCGCAGGGCTTTATGGAGCCTTTCCGGCTGCTATAGCAGACAGCACTGGTAAAGAGGCAGAATGTCAGACTGAAGCGTTCATTGGTCCCCTCTGGTTCTCAATTGTTATCTGTTTATAAGCAGGGGCAGTTTTTAACAGAATCACCCTTTTAATCAGCACAGTTAGCTCCACTAAACTTTTTTTGTTGCTGTTGTCTAATCAAGTAACAAGACAGAGAAGAACATCATGTGGTGGTTTCCTGTGCAAGAGCAGCAATAAAAGTAGAGAACACTGAAATGGACAGTTCACACTCCATGAAACAACATAACAACCAAGGCTGTTAATTAAGGCATTTTTTTCAGCATTTGTCCGTTTCACTTCTGAGTAATTTCTTTTCCTTCAAGATACACAACCCAAAACCTCTCCACCTACATTATTAACCAAAGTTGCTCTGTCATCACACAGTTTTTGCTTCAACATTTAGATTAAAAAGCAGCTCTATGCTATCAGAAAAACAACACTCTGTGTCGAAGTCCCAGGATACTTACTCTCTACGCTGTTGACCCTATTCTGGATTCACCTGAAAAGTTTCTTCCCTTTAACTGTGAAGGAACCCATCACATTACGAACCAGGGTTTGTCTTTTACAGTTGCACCAAATTCTCCAGTTGTAAGACAAGTACATTCCTCATGTTCCTGGCAACTCAGATAAGCACTATTAACAGATGCGAAGTTTACACCGGACTTGCTCTGTAAGTCTGTGCTCTAAAAGTACTTGGGAAAGACAAAAGAAAGATAAATTCCCCAAAGGACTGTTTTATAAAAGAAGCTGAGATTTCTTTTAGTCTATCCTTGAGTCCCTAGGAAAACAATTTCCAGTTCTTTTCTTTCAGCAAAACACTAGTTTTGGAGGATGGGTGTTACATGAGAGCTTAGCATATCCTTGTTTTTACATGGAAACAAAGGGAATTTTACTTCAATGAAGGCAAAAATTAACCTACCACTGACAGTTTTGTTTCCCCCCCTAGAGCAACACAGTTGTTTCAGTGAAAGAAAAAAAAAAAAAGGGTGAAAAAATAATAAAAAAGTAAGTTCCACTTCCATTAGAGACCTTGCTTACCAGAGAAGTGTAGCAGTATTCAAACCACTATTGGAAGCTGAAGGGAGGCAGACTGTGGAGGTCACACCAAACAAGTGAGCATTGCTGGATCCCTTGGCTCAGTAGGGTTCAGCTGGAGAATCAGCTCTGCCCAAAGCAGCAGAACCTCTCACCCCCCCCTGTTCTCGTTGTGTCCCACCTGCCCCAGACTGCCTAAGGGAGGAGCTCCCAAGAGAGGCAATTAGGAGCAAAGGTTCACCTCTGCTCCAGGGCTACATTTCTAATTAAATGCTCTTCACAATCAGCAGGCAAAAGGTTTCCAAACAACACCCTCTATTATGCACAATGACTACCATTAAAATACTGCTTGCTAACAATTGGAGTGTTAATCATGTCTTCATTAAGGCATTTTTTTCCTGTATAAATTAAAATTATGAGAACTGGAATAAGAGATAGGACATGATTAAACTTTAAAATAAATCTATAGTGGTTCACTGCAAGGAAAAACTGACATCTATTAATGACTTGCAAGTCTATGTTGGGGATAAGGAATAAACTGTAAATTTACAAATAGCTATATAGTAACTGAGAAGAAAAAAGCTGGTTTTATCTCTATAGCCAAACACCTACTGATAACTATAATCAACCTTTTGATTAATCCTGACCTTGAAACCCAACTTCTTAGGAATATTACAAGTAATTTTTTAGTAACCAGTGGTTGAAAGTGAAAAAAAAAAAAAAAAAAGAACAAAAAGATCAATGTATTATTGCTTGCATTACAGAGCTTTTTGTCAAACAATTCAAATATTTCTTTTTAAAAATGAACTGCACTTTGGCTTATTTGTTACATCAACTAATTAGTCATCACATCACATTCACTTAATTATGGATTGTTCATTTTCAACAGTTAAGTTTGAATTAATTATCAGAATTCTCATTAAACTGCCTGCCACATCAGACATCGCATTAAAAATTACACAGCAGGAGGAATGAGACCATCACTGGATCCTAGCAGACATGCTCTGGGCAACCCTCTCTCTTTGCAGCACAGGGTGGGGGAAGTGAGCATGAGAAGCTCCGGAATATAAAGTAGATCATATTACGGTTTCAAATAACTAGATTTTCTGTCGTAAATAGAAAACTTGCACGTGTAAACCTCTTATAGCTTAAGCTGTATGAAAAAAATTATCTCTCACTATAAAACAGAGTTTTGAGGTCTGTGGAGCAAGATGATACTGTTTAAACAGAAGGTTTTAAAACAAGTGCAAGACAGTCACAGGTAATAACTGGTTATTTGTGTATTTATTATTATGAAGTTATCAATAAATGGAAGGATTCCAGCAACAGAGGTGCTTGACTATTTTCTGATAAAAATTCTTAAAACTTCTGGGAAATATTCAGATAGAAACAGAAAGGGAAAGTCGATAGTGAGAAATTTCTAAACTCAGTACAGCTACTAAATCAAACCTAAAAATGGCAGATAATGATACAGACCTAATTTAAATTTTGATTTGAAACAACATTTTGCAATTTAACTTCAAATATACTCTGACAACACAGCAGAAATGTAAAACCAAACCCTTTTGGTTAAGCCTATGTATGTTTTATTAATCTGTGAACATTTTCTGCACCACTTCAGGATGATGAAAACATTTCACCTTGGAATACTAACCCTGCTAACCCCAAAATAACTCTTAGATGACAAGCACTGCCCCAAACCTCCTCCCTTGTTCAAGGAGACAAAACTGGAAAGAAAAAACGTGTTGGCAAGGTGAGTTGCTGAAACAGCTAGAGGCAATGGTGGCTGCTCTACAGAACACAGTCATATTCATGTCTGTTCCCTGCCAAATGCACAGGAAATATTAAGAGAGCTAACAGGATAGAACAAATTAGTAGATGGAAACAAACAGACCTACCCCAGTTTTCTAAGCACTGCTTAGCTTCCCGTGGCAGTGTTTTTCAAATTAAATATACAGAACTCAAACAAGCAAGATAAGAAACATCATTACAGTGATAGACATTGATGTGGGCAAAGAGGATATGGAGCAAAGGTTTGAGTTGGATATTCTCAAAATATAGACTTGAACAAATCAGTATTAGAAATACCAAGTAGCCTGGAGTCAGTTTACTGGTGAATTATTAATCATTTCAATTGCTTGTTAGTACGTATACTGAAAACATAACTTTTGCAGAGGTACTTGCAAGAGAAAACAACTCCTCCCAAAAATAACTCCTCTAAAAAGAGCTTTAACATGTTAAATGTAACAACCAGCTCTCTATATTACCGAGACCTTAAAAACATGCTGAAGTCTAGTTGAAAGTTATCGGGCTTTTAATTTAAAAAATCCAACATCACTGTCAGATTTAAAAATAATGCAGGAAGCAATCTAAGACAAACATAATGAAATACAGTGTCTAAAATGATAATGGAAACTGAGGAGCAAAAAGTCAATCCCATCTCAGAAGTCTAAACCCATGTAGCTTACAGCTTCATATCTCACATATGCATGAAGAACTATAATATTCTTGCAATAAAACTGATCACATAACTTTAAGCACAATCTCAGAATTTAGCTCAAAGCAGAATCTGAGAAATATGGGCTTTCATAGAATAATATAGGAGGAAAACCTCAACACCACTGTATACATGAAAATAGACCATATGTTTTGGATTGTTCAGTGATCCAACTCAGACTGTAATTTTGATGCTTACCACTCAAAACCAAAACTGGGGCACTACTGTGTATAACAGCGACCTATAAGTCAGCAAATACAACAAACAGCATAAAAACTCTGGACAACCATGAGGAATTTTATAGCAAGGTAAACCTGAACCTCACAAAGAAACAACAGCCAAATCACAGGTGAAAAATTGGAAATGGAATGTGGAAGCCAAGGACCTGAACTTTCAGACCAGTGCTTTATTAATGACAGTTTATTTTCAGATCCACTTTAGGTCAAGTCCAGCTGCCAATGTAATTAGTAACCTTAAAAGATGTTTAAAAAACTGAAAAAAAGTATTATCAAGTCATCCCTGCTAAAGCTCTAGCTCCGAACCCTCTTGCAATTTGGAAACTAAAGGAACATTATACTTCCTGCTTAATTTATCTTTTCAATTTTCACAAGCTTTGATGTGCACAAAAGCAAGCATATGTTTTTTATATAACAGCAACTGCAATATCTGCAAATATGCTTTTTGACAATAAGCTGATTTAAATCATTGCATAAATGCAGACTAATTGTTGCATTTCATTTAATTTTTCCTTTCCATTGAAATTAACTGCCCAGTCTCCTTCAAGGAGGCAATTTACACTGAAGGCTGCCGAGGAGACTTCATCGTTCCCATAACAGTCTTGCCAATGCTATCAGAGTAAAACGGCATCTTTTTATTATGCAAACCCAGAAGGAGAATGGGTAACTTGGTCTGAAAAACAATTCTGTAAGATGTTCCGAGAATGTCTGGTTTGACCAAACATAATTTGTGCCTGAAGGAGCAGAGGGCAAACAAATTTCCATCCCATGTTTTTAAAACAGCAGTTGAAGAAAGTAGAGTGCTACTTCACATTGATTCTCTCTATGAAAAAAACCCAACAAACCCAAAACACTAAAAAAAATAAAAAAGCCACCCCCCCACACAAAAAATCCAAAACAAACCAAACGAAAAAACCCAAACCAACCCAACCTCCAACTAAACAAAAAAACCTCTCCACCTAAAATAAAACCCTCAAAGCCCCAATCCCGAAACAGCAGCATTGCCCACAGACTGATCAGAACAAAGATCAGAACTGGTCAGATCCACTGCCTTTCAGGTTCCCTTTTGTTCCCCTTTGAAACATGTAATTATTGGCAGGAAATGTAACTCTCATCTTTCTAAACCCATTTCCATTTAACTGCCTCCATTCCACCAAAAAAAAAAAATGCATTAATATAGATCAAAGCGTCATATTGTGCTAAAATCTGGACCGAAAATAGTTTCTAGCATTCAGATAGAGTTTCTTTGTACAAAGAATTCATATAGAATGTATAGAATCCTTCTGCCATTCTCTGCAATGTTAAAAAAAAAGTTATGCCCATTCTAAAGAAAGATGAAGAGTGAACAAATGACTTAGTCAAGTACAGCACAGTTTTGGAAAGAGTCCAGCAGTCCGGGTTCTTGTCTCTTCTTACATTCCTGACCTCTTTAGAGACTTGTCAGATGTAAGAAAATCCTCACATCTCTGAAAACATGGACCTTATCAAAGATTGAGTGAAAAGAGGTGTGGGAGGGAATCAGAGCTAGGGACACGCTGAAAATCAGCAAGAATAGATTAGACGCAAGAGTTCTGGTAAATATACTGTATCATATGTGCATATATGATAACATGCATCCTGTGCACAGGGCTGCTGAAACAGTGCAGTATGAGTGACATTTCAAAAAAACAATAGCCATGTTTCATGATTCGCCCTGAAAAACAGCACTGTATACTGAAGACTCAAGATTTGGAAGACCTGGATTCTAATCGGTTTTCAGCATCAAGATGTGCTTCTAAGGATGACAACTTTTGGGAGGATATCTCTCAAAAAAGCCAACTTGCTGTTTTTTATTTTTCCATCATGCATCAGCTAAATTGCATGGGAATAAATCTGTTAGCCTGGAAATTTGAGAGGGTGAGCCTCATAGATTTTGAAATCCCCTAAAAGTAAGGGAGGGAAAAATCATCAAAAATATTTTTGTTTAAGTGCTTTGAAAGTGTGACTCAAAAACCAACTCCCAAACCCTGGAATTCACACTGAGTACCTGAAACTGGTATTTCAGCAGACCCAGATTACTTCAGTATTTTTTCCCTGATACTCACTAATTAGTAAAGACAAAGAAGAAAAATAATTTTTGCTTTGTTGCAGTAGCACCACACATTTAAAGTTTATGCTCTGAGATCTACAGAAGTTCTTTTACAAGATAAAGTTAAAAAGATAAATCATTAGAATATGCTTGACTGTTCAGTGCTTGTCAGTCACTTTGTTTTCCTGTCTTCATAACTGCTTAAAATAAAGCATAATAATCAGTTCTTGAGATAAAGTGATCTAATTTAGGTCAGACAAAAGATCATTGTTGCAAGTCTTAATTTTCTCAGTCTTACAGATCTTGGGTATTGAGAGTGTTAAAAAGTCATGAAAACTGTACTGATGATCCATGAGTGCAAGTGCAGAAAACAGAGGCTGCAAACACATTGTAAAAAGTTTTGCCATTACTGCTTGCAACTTAGTCCCTCTATTTTCCTTCTGATTTTGTCACTTCTGTGCATATGCAGCATACACATACACAAAAATAAATTGCCGTTTGGTTGTGGCTTTGTCTATAATGGAAACAAATTGGATTTCACTCACACTAGCAAGCTGCTGACAACAAAGCCTTTAGTCAGAGACACGACTGTTTCTGAAACAAGTATATTGATCTAAATGTAGGCACCAAAGTAAGTTAGAAAAAATCATTCATCCATGAAATAATGCTCCAGACGTACACTAACAACTACCTTACAGAAACAGAAGTACAGAAAGAAACTTTCTGTATTTTAATAACACAAGTTCTTAAAAGTCTCATTAAGTCTCATGGAGCTTGAAAACTGTGACTACTAATAATTTTATCATATTTAGTGATGGAGAATAAGAGGGTGAGAAAATGGACAGGTCTTAGTGTCATTTAAATCTCAAGCATTCTTATCTGTTTCAAGGGAGAAGGTGCAGATAAAATGCTCTTCTCTAGAAATCATTTTAAGGTCAAATTATTCTGGCCAAATTAGTCCCAAGAGTAACTGTTCATTTCACTGGAAGCATACCAGAATCGGATTTGTCCTGTAGGGTCCAATGAAGAAAATAGGATTATTTCAACCTGACTTAAGAGGGCATTATGGAAAGCTGTAAACTATACACAGAGTGGAGAACATATCAATTACATGGAGTTAATTTGTTGTTATGTCAAGTTTTGTGGGTTGTTTTGGTTTGGTTTGGGTTTTTATTCATTCCTTTTTTTCCAAAGTCCTCAAAAAATCAATTACAGCCTTGGAAAAATAAAAACACAAAACCTTCATGTGAAACAAGCCTGGGGAAGTTTATTCCTCTAAAACTGCTAGGCCATATCCTCTTGGTTTTTAGACAGCCTTAAGTCACAAATCATTCCACTGAGCCTTTGAGAAATTCCTTGGCTTTAAGGAATTTAACAGAGCACTACTAGAATGTTACGTAACTTATAAACCCAATCTACAATGTATTATAAAATTGACAGAAATTGAGTATAACTTATATAAAATTGAAAGAATACTCAATGCAGAGTTTATGCTAGTGGCAGACAACAAAGTCTGACATAGCTAGCTAATATAAAATAAACCCATCACCATTTCTGAGTAAGTCTGAATGAGCAGAACAATCTCATACCATACTAGGCCTTGCATCACATGGCCATATCATTTTTTATTCAGGATGGAAAGTCCCTACATCATATTTTTATACTGTGTAACCACAGTCTTGTTTTGTTTTATGTCTTGAAAACTTGTTTCTGTGTTTTTTCTTGAATAAGTTTTAGTCACCTGATTTCTTTATCCACTGAAAAAACCCCATCACATTCTGTTGCCCTGACCTTAGAGTGCAACAGGAGTATAATTTCTAGACAATTCTTTATTTTGCATCATAAACAGCACACAGATAGGGGAACTGAAACTTGCACAAAATAGTCTTAATTATCCACTCATTTAAGGTAAGTTCTCGGTAAACTAAATTGCACTGCAGTCCAAGCTTCAGTAACTATAGAGATGTGCATAAACAACTGAACAGAAATAGGAATTTTATCTTTTACAGGTGATAACTCTTATTCAGGATCTCTGACAGTGCTCAGCAATTTCCCCTCTTTTTCTCCAACAAAAGGTGTTGATCACCTACGTTCATTATAATGTAGAATTCCTGGGATCTCTGACTGAAAGACCTCTTACCACTCCATCAGGAAGTCTGGATTTAAATATCCTGGGACTAGTTTTCAGGAACAGTGAAATTCCTGGTGAAATGCTGATAAAGGGTATATATTCTTGGAACCATTGAAAGAAAATAATATAACACATGGTGTTTCAAAGACACTGACTGCTACTTGAAGAGAGTGTACAGGCTGCTGAGATGGCTCAGATAAATATATGAATGCTTTCTTGCTTAGACATTGTAATGCAAAAGTACATACCTTCATTGCTTAGTAAACACCAAAATGTTGGAGATTTTCTTTATTAAGTTATTAAGTAGCATTCCTGAATTGCTGTTCTTATGAAATATATATTACATCAAAAACTCCTTGAGAATTTAGCCAGTTATTTATGTGTATGTGCATTATGCTGTTTCATTGTTCATGAAAATTTGCATACCCAGCCGAATATTAACAACTATTTCTAGTTGTTAAACTAGATTAGTTCTGAAAAAGCAAGCTTATCTATGAAAACAAGGCAATGTTGTATTCTCTTTTCAGCATTAAATGGAACAATAAACAGGAACTGAAAAAAAAAACCCCAATGTCTTAAATGCTAGGTTGTGGTACTTTTAAAATCCATAAGCTGTATTACCTTTCTTCCTTCTTCATGTTGCTTCCACAGCACAGAAAAACCTTTCCTATGCTATGCCTTTGTGCGTAAACTCAGGGGCTTTTTGTTAGAAAAGCAATTTCTTGCTGCAACAGTAAACAAAAAAATAGCTATGGCCATTTCCTGTTGCTCTCAACCCAATGTCTTTGCCCTACCAAGTTTCTACGAATACTTTTTATTATTGCTCTAAGGCAATATTGGAAACAAATCATTAACATGTGGCTTGTTGTGTCATAGTATGTGCGATGCATAAATAAAGAGACGTTTTCAGAAAAGACTATATTATATTTCTGTTTGCCACTGGTTAATTTGAATTTATTAAGAAGTTGCTCAGTTACTATAGACTGTGATAAGAAGCCAAGGTGAAATGTGGTCAGTGATTTCTTTAAAATCAGAATTGGTTCAGTACATTTGTAACTGCTTAGAGGCTTAGAAGCCCATCTATATGGCATGCTTTTCTTAAACATTCTTTAATATATAACTCATATATCCATATTTTAAAAATCAAGCTTCAGCTCTATGATAGTGAGCAAACTACTTCTGCTTCTTACCTGTAAGATTTTTATCTTGAACTGTTAAAATGCTAGTCAATCATGTATGCTGGATGTAACCAGCAGAATCAGGGATCTTCATTTCTCAGCCTTAAGCAGGTTTTGAAGGTAAGGATTTTTACTTCTTAATTCATTTATTCAATTCCAAACGAATTCAAAAAGGCAGAGTTAATACCCATAAGCTGAAAGACAGGTATGTCTTGACATCCATACAAATGTACTCTGGGTGATAAAACTGGATTTCACGAACTAAGTCCCCCAAGAAAGAAAAAAACAAAACCAAAATATATGATTTCTATCTGTCTGACAGTTACTACATGAAGAAATTGAAAGAAACCTTCTCCAAAATTGATTCAAAGTGTTAATCAGCTAGGCATTACTGAATGACATTATTAAAGACACATAACCACTAACATAACTGAAATGAGTGATCAAACAGAAGATATCTTGCTGGCATGAAGAGGTAGAAGTACTCATCAAGATGGTAAGCTCTGGTGGCTTGAACAGGGTTACAGCAACTAGGTATGCATATGCTCCAGTTTTAGGTCTACTACGAAGGTAGCAAGGTAGGCAGCTTCTTATGTCAAATGCCTCTGTTTCCTCCATCATAAACAGACATCTTATTTATCTGCTTCATTCAGAAATTTATGAGTACAACGCACTTCAAAGTAGTCAGTCTTTATGCATGCACTGAGGCAAAGGGGAATTTTCATGATATCCAGAATTGCCTGAAATTAAGAAGACAGAAAGAGCCACAGTCTGCTTTGTCTAATCATGATAATAGAAAGCATTCAGATCTGTAGTTAAACAGGGCGATCCATGTACCCTTCTCATCAGCTGCAAGAGGCATCAAGGATCAGGATTATGAAAACATGATTCTGAGATGTAAAAAACTAGAAAAAGTAAACTTAAGAGAAATGTCACCGTAAAAGAGAATACATTGCTTTTTTTATTTTCCCCCTTACTTTCCCTTAATACTTTTTAAAATTTTCTTGAATATTGCTGGATAACCATGTGAACCAGGAGGACCTCAAGCCAAGCAGCATGTTTTGACATATGTTGAGTGACTAGAGACTTATTTGTTATATTCCTCCATGCACCTAGGCAACAGATACTGTGCATTTCATTGGCACAGTACCCCTGTACATTATGCCAAGCAGACTTACAGCGCTCTGTACTGTAACTTTTCTGCTGTAGGTGCTTTTTATCACACCTACCATGGGGACCATATGGTCTATTGCATCAGCATTAGTGGGTTCCAATTTTTACCTACCAGGAAAAAACTTTTTCTGCTATATTTCCACAAGTAATCACCTGAAGCATAACAAGGTACAGTTAAATATTGGTGCAAATCACCCAGTGGGCAAGCAGAAGGGAAATGTCTCATCTCCTGGCCTTATTTTGAAGAGCGGAACACTAATACCAGCTGTTAATCTCATTATTTATTTATTTGCTTATAATATATATTAAAATAAAATATTTTAAATATGTATATTTATTACATAAAATATATTAAATTTATATAAAAATCAGTGCCAGATTTACCTCAGTATATTCCACTTCAAAAGATTCAGTCAAGCTTTAAAAAACTGACTTGACTTTAGGTTTGGGACCATTACCATATTATGCTGTCACCAGCAATTTTTTCCCTTTGTTGTTTATTATTTCTTCCCTATTTAAAGGTTCTTTCAAAGGAAATAAGAGAATTATCCTGCAAAATAAGCCATCATAGGAAAGTCTGGCTTGACTTCTGAAGTGATATGGAATATCAGTATTTCTCCCTGGATTCCTTTTCATTTTTACATATACTTTTAGCAGTTACAGACATGGTCTCTCCCTTCTGACAACAATTCAGCTAGGAACAGCACAAGTGTTAAAAACATTTCATAAACTACTTTTGTGAACTGTCAAATCCAGATACTGTTGGCTGGGTCATATTCTCAGATGATAATTTCCTTGGATGAAGGACACCATCATTTACTTTGATCTGTAAAAATCTTCTGTTTTAAATAATATGTAAGAATTACTTTCAAAATTTTAACAAAAGCATCATTTCCCTTTTCTAAACAAATCTATTTATACTAGTTCCAACTAAACATTTCTATTAATAACAAGGGGGAATATCTCTCCCTATAGAAAGGGGCATCCTGCTGTGACACTATTTTGTTTGCCTCTCATCACTGAGAATATTGATCTCAATGCAGTTCCTGCTGGAATAAAGATTTATAGTTGCTCAGATTTTGGAAACACTTAATTAAGCAGCTGCACTAACTGAGTTTCAGTAAAAGGAAATCCAGAACATTTTGCAAAATGCAAAGTAAAGCTCCATACTCAATTCCTGGTTCTAACTTGAGGAACTAGAGCAGCCTGAACAGAAAAGAAGCCATTTCCTACATCCAGTTATTTCACAGAGTCCTATCTCCCTGGCATTTTACTAGCTAAATACTAGGACAAACAGAGACAAGATTGGGACAAAAGAAACTTCTTACCTCCTTGGAACATACACTTGGAAAGAAATTTTCCTGTTTGAAGGGGAAACCTTGATCCACACTTGGCAAGGTCAGGTGAGCCAGATTCAAAGACACAAGTTATTCCTGCCTTACGGAATTTATTAGAATGTGGAATGAGAGTGGGACTGGAGAAGGCTTCCTTAAGTGCTCAGAGGTAGGAGAGAGAGATCTTCTGCTCCCTTGAGAGGCTCAGAAGTAACTGTTGGGCTGAGTATGAAGCTCAGAATACTTTGCAAATGTTCCCCTTGTTTATGAAGTGGTGTGTGGTCTAGGAGGGAAGGCGGAGGGAGATGGGAAGTTGATGTATTTAACCCCTTTTCTTGCTTTGCTTGATTGTTAATAGATCAAAGCTGCTAGGTGGAATGAAGTCCTTGCTTGTGACCATAACCAAGGCATCTCCTGGAATTCCCTGTGCCTTCATAGACAACCTCAAAGGATTCTCTTTACTGTTTCTTGTCTCTGGGTTCTTGGCCCAGAGTAATGACATGAAGAGGGAGGTGATGACCTGAGTGGTTTCTTAAAGCCCACCAAAAAGACTGTCTGTGCTCTCCCAGATGTCAGAATGTCAGAGAAGGATCAGTTAAAGTGTGGGCTTCAGCAGGAATGTTGTGCTAACGGGTTGCTTGGTTGGTTGGCTGGGGGTTTTTTTATGCTATTACACTGAAGTTTTCATTCCAAAGCTTGTGGGAGGAAACAAATACTTTGGTGACTGTTAGCCCCCTCACATTAACTTGTTACTGTTTTCTCAGAGCATAGAGGAATTCAGCTGTTAACAATAACACCCACTTAATGCTGTAATACCCAAACAAGCTCCCGCTCTCTGATATTATCTAGAGGGAACTATCTTAACAATACTGTAATTAAAAGAAAAAGGAAAAAAAGCTTTCCCTCAGAAATTCTGTTTTGACATCCCTAAAGGTAATGGCACATAAAGCAGATACCCTTTAAAGTTGCAATAAGCTGAAAAAAAACCCTATTATTTGTTTTGTATGCTTGTTTTTCCTAAATAAGAAAGCAGAGTTACAGCAGGTAAACAGTATAGAGAAGGAAAAGAAAAAAAAGGGGGGGGGGGGGGGGGGAGGCGGGGGAGGAGGGACCAGAATAGAGCCCTAGAATAATAGAATGGTTTGGGTTGGAAAGGACCTTAAGATCATCTAGTTCCAACCCCTCTGCCATGGGCAGGGAAGAATTTGCCCCTGCCCCAAAATACTGGAGGCTTTGTGTATTCTATTACAAGCTTGCTTCAGGGAAAGGAAAAAGAAAGAACTGTGGAGGAGATTTGGCTCTGGAAGATGGAGAAGGTCTTAGACATGTAGGAAGAATGGCAGCTTTTCAAAAACTGACAGCCTATCCTAAAGCCTTCTGTCATATAAACACCTTCAAATTAGTGGATTTCTATAAAACTTCTTAAATTTCCACCATTTTATTTTGGTGGTTTGTAAAGTTATCCTTACTGGATACTATTCAGCTTGATTTTCAAAAGGCAGAAACAATTATTTTCCTTTACTAATCAAACACGTATTTGTAACTGTGATGTCCATTAAAGATCAATAAATGTGTTCACATAAACTTTGACTGAGTTCTGAAAAGTCCTGTATGCATGACTTATATGTGAATAGGGCTGCCTGCTTGGATCAGTCAATGCCATTAATCAGATGTGCGTGCTGGATGCTGTGCTGTTTGTACTGTGTACAAGGAAGGAAATTCTTCGTAGCAGAGACAGAATATCGCATAGTTTTAGTTTCCATGGCTTTCTGTCAGAAGTAATTTACTGACTATTAACACCTTTAACACAGAGTATGGTTGTCACAACCATTGGTCTATAACAGCCAGGCAGTTTGAGAATCAATGGAACACGAGCAGAGGACTGGAGAGCAGAACTCACTATCTGGGTGGATTTTTGGACATATTTTCACAGTACCATGGCAAATAGGACCATCAGAATCATACCAGAACTGCAGCTGTTTGCATATGCATCAGGATGGATGCTTTTAATGGGCATTAAATTATCTACAAATACAGAAGCATGGCCAAACCTGTAGAACAAATATACAATTACATTTCTATTGCATTTCATTTGTTCTGCCAGAATCAGGCTGCTGGACCATTTAATGAACCTTTCAAAATAAGGACAAAAAAATTACTGAGACTATTAGTTTTGAAGAAATGCTATATGATATCTTTTTGAAAGCTATGGCATATGAGAAAGATTTAAAGATAATTACTCATAACTGCTGCCATTTACCACAACCTTAATTAATATGCTTGATTTGCTTGCTCAAGTAGTATTCAGGTCACAAAACCCAACAAATCTGAGAAGCAAAGAATAGCATTTCCAGGATGTATTTCCTATAGTGTTAAAAAAATGACAGCTCTTTGCTGTTCCCTACCAGCTTCTGCTTTACAACTTCAGTTATCTACAAACAGTAACTGATAAAGTTTCATAGCATTCTGCCAAGAAAGAAAACTGCCTATTCCATTATATAGGAAAACACAGTGATCTTTGCCCCAGAATAAAACAGCAAACCCATGATTTTTAAAGAAGAAATTGCAAATGAAAGTCCAAATGTGCTGTGACAGAAGGAAACTTTACAGTTAGAACTTTCACTAGATATACTTTGGAAACCTGTTATGCAAATATTGATCTATTAAGCTGCAATTCCACAACAGCTCCCTAGTGGGATGCCACAGTGCATTCATTATAGACAATATAGGGAAGAATGAGAATCAGGGAGGTTTGTGATCTGAAAACGACACACATACGATACAGCCTCGCATCATTTACACAATGTCCAAAATGTATGTTGTAAGTGTTGAGGAAGAGAGGGTATTTCTGTAGCCTTTTTTCAAATTAGGAACCTACTGCAACTAATAAATGAATCAGCTTGAATAGTATCCTATTTGTATGTTCATCTTTAATCTGTGTATTTATGTGATCAGCATTGAGTGAGAAAAGATTTAAGACAAAGGGAAACTATAGCCAGCTATCTACAGGCAATCAAACCAGTGTTGGACATTACACTGCTGCAGGACTTCAGCATATGCTTAAGTGCTTTGCTGGAACAGGGCCTAAGTATGAAGAAATCTTTGTTAACCCCCTGATCTGTCTCGGCTGAAAGGCATCAGGCTGACTTCAGAGCAGTTACTTTGTATTCTGGCATGAGCTATAGACTGAAGCATCTGATGATAATTTTAGTCCTACTTCTGATATTCCTGGGGTTCTGTAGGGTTGAGTCAGAATGGTGATGCTATTCCAGTGTAGAATTCAGCTGAGTTTTGTTTTACATAGAGGAAAATATTTAATGCAGAAGTACTGTGCTTAATTGGCAAGTGGTAATCCTGGTAATCCTGTTTACAAAAGTTAAATCGCATCAAAGAAACCATGATTTTTTCTTAGGCTACAGAGAGCAAGGTGGTTTTACGGGCACCATTCCAGTTCCAATGCAAATGCCAGAGAAAGGTGTGAGAGCTCTCAACCCAACAAATGCAGGGAAACATCCATCCACATATGACCACTCTCAAAAGAACTTTTCCATAACATGCGCTATGCTTTATGTAAATGGATGTTTAGGAGCAAAAGAACAAAGCAATACTTATTGCAAGATCTGATGCATCATTTCTGACACAAGGGAAAGAATGTTTTCTTCTTGTCTTCCTCTCTCTCAACATTTTTTTTCCTTTATGGATTAGAAAAGAGTATCATAAAAATTCTTGTTGCAGCCAATGTATCTGAAACTAAATCCATGGTGCCACTTGTTTAATTAAAGCATATCTCACAAGGGCTTCTAGATGCAAGAGAAAAATAATAAGTCACATGGATTTAATTTTATGCAAGATCTTCTTTGAGCTGCAGATATATGCAATCTGGTTTAAATCAGTGAAGGAGGGGAGCTTGAGCAACTCATAAGGCTCCACTCTTGCAGTTTAATGAATACCCCATAGATTAGTCTGATATCCAAGAAAAGACTATCAAAATCTTATTGCTTTTATTATTTAGAAATATTTCATGACACAATGTAATACAATGTCATTTCAGAAGAAAAGCTAATGCCTTGGGAAGCACAGCAGTTATATCACAAGCATTGAACCAAATACTTACATAAGCAAGAGCTACAAGACCAGTTCTGTAAGCCTTTAAGTCAGTGAGCCTGTATTTCCTTTTGAGATATTTGCTCTGGCAGAAGGTACAGCAAAAGACCATCACAGTTCATGTACCGGGCATTTTTACACTGTAGTTAGAACTAGATGTTGGCACTGCATTGCTAAATAACATATTTTAAAGAAGGAAGCAAAATATGTGCAATGGGGAAAAAGGTTTCATAGAAAATTTCCTGCCAGGTTACAAGAAAATAATTTCAAGTAATAATCAACTTTTACATTTTGTTTCATAGGATTCTGTAACACTTCCATTAACTCTGTTGGTTTTATCAGGTTTGGGTTTTTTGTTTTTTTCTTTTTCCCCAAGGGCTATCTGAACAACAGGTATGCATTATAACTATTGGTGCAGTGTCATTTTTAAGGTTTTATATCTGTGATCATTGGAGAGAATGGAAAAATTCCTATGTATGTTATTGGTATTGGGTCAGACAAAGACTTCTATGCCAGCTAATCCAGTGGCATTTGTGTAAAGAAATTTTTTTAAGTTATTAAGTGCCTCAGTTTGTCAAATGGGCATAGTTACAGCTAGTGTAGCAGGCAATGTACCCCAGAATGGTTTTGTCTGGATTGTACTCTTTTCTACTTCTGAATGGCCTAGGAGGAAATTCAGCTTCTCAAATACATTCTCGTTAAGATTCTATAATTACTTCTTGGCCTTGTGACATGTATACAATATTTACTACCTGAGTTTCTATGACCTCAAAGAGATTAAATTTTGAAATCTTGCCATTTCCCTTAATTTAATAGGTAGAAACGTATTCTCAGTGAAAACGCAGACATAAGAGTATACTTTTTATGACGTTTTGCCTGTGTGTGTGTGTTGCAGGAAAGGAATATTCCTTATTAGTTTGAATACTTACAAAAACATGAAAGGGGTAATAAAACAGTCAAATGACATCACTTAAAAAAAAATCAAGCTAATATTAATGAAAAATATTTTACAGTATTCATGCTGCACTTTAATGCAGTGGAGGCGGTTAGAAATGTAACCTAAAGTGGTTCAAAGTAGTTATTAAATAAAACATACAAAGATGTGAAGCACTCCTGGCTTTGTTTAACAAATAGAGATTAAATCCCAAAAGATCTGTATGTACTCAACTACTAAGAAAATCATCCTAAATATCTCTTAGGTCAGGACTCCCTGTCCTCCTCCACATCAGGTTGTATAACACAGTTCACCTACAGTGCAGTAACTTTCTCAGGAAGAGCACAATCAAAGACTTTCACTGCAAAATGCCCTTTGTGGGATCCTGGTCTATATGAATATGGCACAGATTTTGAGCAGGATAATTTATTCTGCATTGAACTCCCCAGTGCTTAAGCTATACTTTTGCTAATAGTTGAGCTTCTACTCCATGACACACTGGAATCTGCAAAATTGAACTATTCAGTGCACTACAAATCTTTTTACCTCCACTTCTCTGTAACGAGGAGATAGTACTCATTATTCTGTGCGCACAAAACTTGGGATTCATTCATCTGTGTGCTGTTTGTGGTTCTGGCTGTATCAGAAACTCTACTGACCTAATGGAAAAACTCATATTATGCCAAAGCAATTTCTACATGCCTTTTCTTCTCACAGACCTTAAGAACCACAGGGTCAGTTAATCAGCTGACCTGTTCTTGTGGCACTGAGCTGGAAACAGCTCTTACGGTAAAAGTGCACAAATATTCAAAGGGAGAAATTTGAAAAGATTGCCCAGTTTTCTTATAAAAACACAGAAAAAAGTTTACCTGTTTATTCCTCTATTTAGAGACCTAGTATTATTTAAGAAGCCATAGAAATAAAACCATGTTGAATGCAAGAGGCTAAAGCTTTGCAGCATAAAGCAAATTCTCAGTTCTGAAGCTTCTAGACAATACAATTAATTAAATGACTTGAAGCAATACTACACCTTGCTGATATCTGTTTATTCTGATTTAACCACTTCTCAAATTTGTATAGATTAAACTAATTTAGAGAACAAATCTAATTCTTCTAAACCCAACTAATCCAGAGAGGTCATAATTGATGACTACCATAATAAATGTTATCATAATATATAATAGAAAGTCATGAGTAAGGTAACCTACCTGACTCATAAAGGCTTAAAGATAAATTCTATGCCATTTAATTTTCCAATTCATCTTTGAGGTAATTTTTCCTGAATTACTTCACATACCAGAAACTAAATATATACTTGTAGGCAATGTGAGAGAACCTTAGTGTTTTCTGGAACAGAGACATTAATCCACTTCCACTATGCAGCTTGTGCAATAACAGTTAATTTGTAAAGATCATGGCCTTCAAGAGCAGAGGCTACAGACATCATGAAAATGGAATATGGAGTCTTTGATAGTTTGGGGCCTTATCTGTTATAAATGCAGTCTAACACCAATCAAATGGGACCTATCAATTTAAACTAGGTGAGAATCTGAAATCTTGGGCTTCTGGATCATGGATGTTCAAATGTAACAACTCTACATCTAGCTTGTTTCTGGTAATTAAACACTTGATATAAAGAACACATTGATAGCAAGTGTATTTGTGTGCCGCTTTTGGCAACAAACTCGCCAGACCAAAATGTATTCCCCTTTCCTCTCTCAAAAATGGATTAATAATGTGATATTTATGATCAAATGGAGGAAGGTAAGTTCCTTTTGGACTCCATGCACAGTTTTCTTCTTAGTACCCAAATATGCATTGGAAATTTAACAGCACTGTCACCCAGCACTCTTACAAGTAGTGACAAATAACATCTGCAATGGAAATGGCAGGGAAAATTAGACAGAATGTAATTACTTGCATTGGAGTCTGGCCAAGATATTCAAATTAGCAAGAGGACGATAAGAAAAAAAATCTTGTAACAAAATCTGAAGCCAAGTAACACCTGGAGTGCTCTTTTTGCAGATTTGCAGATGCAATATCAAAAGCTGGAGGATAGTAACAGCAGCCAGAAAGTTAAACAAGACTGATTCTAACACCAGCTGGATGCCACTTGTAAGGACACACACAGCATATATGCCTGAAGGATGTGGCAAACCACCCAGAGGTGTTCTTCAAGTGTGAAGGAGAGGAGAGCTTCTGGACAAAATTATTAGACCACATTGGAATGCGGCTAGTGACCACTGCTTCAGGAAGTGCGGGAAAAGAAGAGATTGGCAAAAATTGTTATCAAGTGTGTGATAATTTGAGTAAGTTTTTCTTGATGTATGAGGTTTCATGGCACTTTCCAGAAGAGACAAAATAGCCACAGAAACTGCTTCTGTCTTCATCCACTGTAACTTATTGAAATAATATTTATTTTCTGAAGATTTAGCCTGTAGATTAGCTCAGCTAACCAAAGCCTAAGAAAACAGGTGCAAAAACTAAACACTTCATAAGAGGACCTCTGTTGTAACATGAAGAAAACATCTGTACCTATGCTACATAAGGACATGGGGAGCTTGATGGTATAACAGTCTGTAATCATGTTAAAATTAAACATAATTTCATTCTAGATTCAGGCTACTATTTCTCCTTTTTCTACTCCTCCTTCATTGTAAAACAACAATAACAACCACCAAACAAAAGATGCTTCTGTTATTGCAAAACTGAAAGGATAGTTAGTGAATAAAGGCATGACACTGAAGGATGGAAACAGAATCTGTTGTCCATCCCTGCTTCAGATGCTGTCTGGTTATAGGATAGCTTTAAGATGCATATTAGTGTTTACTGAATTTTCCAAGGCGGCTCTTCTGCTGCCTGAAGCTCCTTTCTGTAAGATGAAGATAATGAAGCTTGTTTGCCTCCTAGAGAATGCAAAAGATAAAAATAACTGGTGTCAGTAACTGATGTGTACAAAATGTTATGTTCTCTTCAGATAACTGTTGTATGAATCTGGAAAATGAAGGTGGAAAAATAAAATCTAAACCTGGGGTTAGATATTCTAGGAGAAAAAAGTGTGAAGCTGCTAATTGCTACTGACTTTTGCCTTCTTAGTTTTTTATCTTAGACTTCTGCAATTAAAAAAAAAGGCAGCACACAATAAAAAAAATACAATAAAATGAAAGATTTTAACTTTTAAACTTTTAATAATATTACCCACCAGATTCCATCAGGATTCATCATTACAGCTAAGGAAATGCTCACTCTGTGATGTAGCATGGAGCTCTATGATCTGCCTCTGAATGTACTAGCACATCATTTTGTTGGAGTTATTGGTGCTGGTTAAATGCCAGATTGTTTAGTAATAAAGGCAGAATGGCTGGTGGTAACTTAGAGACCGCAAATAATGTGCAGTATTTCACAGGGATGGGTGCTGCTGAAGGAGAGGAGACACACAGCTTGTAAGAGAGGTCCCAAAATCTGAATCTGGCATCTTTGGCAGAGTGCTGGACATCTCTGCAATACCACAGGAAAGTGTACAGAGAAAAGGAAAATGTTTTTAGGCTGCTAGAAAAGAAAACTAAAACTGCTGAACTAAGGATTGCTCAAGACAAGAACCACAATTATAAATTAAAAAAAAACCCCTCATTTCAAATAATTTCTGTGAAATTTTTTGGATTGAAAGACCTTGTATATATAATGCATATTCACTCCACGTGTGTATATGTTACATAAGCTTAATTGCCTGTCTTCTGGTTTCCCACATTAAACTTTCAAATAATTTTGAAGAATAACTTTTTATTTCTCTAATCTGTAAGCAAGCAGCTATGCATCATGGTCTACCAGTCCTCAGAGAAGCAAAGAAAACACAGTAAAGCTTTGACGGGGTTTTGAATATCAGAAAAATCTTTGGCGATTATTAAAGTTCACAGTATTCCTAAGTTGTGGAAGATTACAGCAGTAGAGAAGGTGAGAAGAACTGAACAGACTTTAAAACAGGAGCAAAGATTAATGCTGCTCAGACATTGCCAACAGTGTGGAACATCCCGCCACGAATGTATGTAAGGAGCAGCTTCAGGAGCATCTTTCTGATTTATAGCCATCAAGACAAGAATAGTATTATTGTGCCATCCTGATGAGACAGTCTAAGTATACTTCAAAGTAGTACCCAACATATTTCCTTACAAGGTAAATGAAGAGTACAGATAACACAGCAAATTGGCTTCAAATCTTTATAGTCCATATGTTTCTAATGCCTGGTCTTATACAAAGTTGTTGCTATTCAAGAGCCAGTGGAACCCTTTATATTCCTGATCAAGGGCCAATAGGTGTAGCCAGATTCCCAGTGCAAATGGATTATAGTGGGCAAGCGTGCCATGAGGTCCAGCAAGGCAGACAGTCTCCACAAACAGGAAAGCAATAGCTGCCTGCCAGCTACCTAATTGTGGAGTTGGTGTCTGCTGGGAAGCCAGCTGCCTTCCCAGCCTTCCAGATGGAAATGAGAATGTAAAAGAAAGTAGACAATGAAGGCTACATGGAAATCAAATTAAATAAACACTATTTGAAGTACAACTGTGATCTGTTTTGACTGGCCCTCTTTTATGAAAAGCACTTCAGAGATTTTCTTTTCTGCATGTGGTAAAAACATTGCCTATAGAAGAAGGTAATGAAGCAAAACTACTTAGACAGCCTCTGTTACATTCAGAGCATCAGTTACATTCTGTCTTGAACCTCCAAGTATGCTACCACATTTAGCAGCTATGAGTGAAAAGTTTAGAGGTTCCTTCTTGATTATTGCTGTTTGGACTTTAACGTGAATCTTGTCTAAATCCTTCCAGCCTGCAAGCTGAAACAACTGCTTCTATTTCCTTCTCTTACTGTTTCCATTCAGGTCAGTAATACCAAGACTTCCTCCTAGTTCTAATCAATAAGAGCAAGAGATAGCTGCCTTTCTGGAGTTCCAGAAGAAGAGAGTGGGTAATTTCTGGCTCACACAGCACTCTGATGATGCCTGAGATAAGATGAACACCTAACGGAACAAGCTTTCATAAACAGAGTATTTAGCAGAGTATCAAGGGTAGTGTGTCAGCTCACTGATGTCAATACTAAGGCATTTATTTCAGTGCAGCACATTTATCCATAATTACCTAGTAAACCATTTTCAGCAATGTGAAATAAATGTAAAATTAACACGTCCCCCTGTTGCTAGTACACGTTATGACCATTCAGCCACAGCTGAACATGTCTGCAGAAATCTGATAAGGTCATTGCTGGATTACAAATCACTGCAACTTCAGTACTAGCAAGTCCATCCAAAACATTACACAATCCCTCCCAAACTCTGTGTTTGACAGCTGTTATCAGAAGAGTTTAGAAGGAAAAATATATGCTCCTCTAAGTGAAATCAGTGCCTAAATAGAATAAGAGATAGTCCAGATAATACCACACAGTATTTTGGATTTATATAAAAAGACACAAGTTTTATTACACAGAACAAAAGGGAGTAACAGATGCAATCTAAACAAATCAGAATATGAACAGCTAGAAATGGGAGGAATTCTCTCCCATCTGTTTCTTGACGTACAAATATTTTACAGAGATATAAAATCAGTTTTCAGGACTTACAGATATTTCCTTCCACAACAGCCCCACCAGTTTTTATTGCTAGTGAGGGTATCCGAATGTATGTTTCTATACTCATGCCAGTATTCATACAAAATAGTGAACAGAGTTCAAGCAGAACAATAATCAAGCAATGTGTATTTTATGGAAATAAAATAATGTTAACATAGCAACTTCTTAAGTAGTTAAGTGCTCAAGATTAGAGCAGAACAGTGTATTTTCTGGAATTTATAAACTTACAAAGTACAACATTGAAATAGAAAAGTGAAAGAGTTCAGCAAAGATCAGTTCCAGGAAAAAAATGTTTTGAAAGTATCAGTGACATAATGCAAAAAACCTGAGAAGATCAAGTTGATAACATTTGTCCAGCTTGATCCATCAGCACTTTAGGAGTCTCCTGTACTGATTATCTGTTCCTTCTGCACTGAACTCCTTAACAGTTATTTAGGGAGGATAGTGGAATACTGGGGTTTTCTCTGATACATGTTTTAGAATGGCAAAAGGGTATTAGGGTAGTGATATTGATAAATGTGGAGTGCTACAGTTTTATATTCCTACTTAACCCTTAAGGAAGTATTTTCATAAAATCCTAGTTAGATAGCATTTGCCTTCCAAAACACAATGTGGAAGTAGATTCAAAAACCATTCTAAAGTTACTTGAGTCCCTCATACTACTATCCATGGATTTCCTTACTGTCATAAACAAGTACATAAAGTACTATTTGTCATTAGTGCAATGGTAGATACTGCTTTTACATTTTCTGGTGATGCAGAAATTTACCAGCCCAGGGAAACTGAAATGAACTTTGCAGAATCATGAATTAAATTCTGGTTTCTTTTGTAACATACATGGTTGCAGGAATAAGCCCCGATTCCTCGAATTATGCCATAGCTAGATCAAAATGAACAAACTAAGTCTTTAAAAAATAAGTTTTCCTGCTACTTTGCTATTCCTGACTTGCATGTCCTTTCCATTGACAGAGATTTCTGTCAGTAAAATGAGCTTTGATCCAGGGTCACAACTGATGGAGACTAATTTGCATGGGGTTCATAGCTGATGTGAATTAGTGGAGCACAGCTGCCCCTATTTTAATTTGATAGCTTCTACCACTACAGATTTGCATTTAGAAATTAAACTCTTCAAGTCCAATTCCAAATACTTTTACATCCTCTCCAATGATACAGACCATGAGTGCACGTTCTTTGACCTTTCAAATTTAATTATTAGTTGGAAAAATACTCAATTAAACAAATCAGTCCCTCTTGCTATCTTCTCTCTTTTCTACAACTGCTTTACTTTTCCCTTACTTTGTGTTTCAGAACTCATTTTACTCTGTTACTACAATGGGATTTAAACACTTGATTTTAACATTAGACTAACTTGCAATAAAAACTAAACCAAGTTTTCCTTTTAATTGTCTTGCAGGTAGCTAAATCTCCTAAAATATCAGGCATGCAGCTATAAGTTATCCTTTGCTCATAAGCAGAGATCCAACCTTACAAGTTTGTACAAACATTATCACAAAGCCAAGCACATAAGTAAAGCAAGCCAACAAGTGCTTGGCAGAAGACTGTCTAAACAAGTACAAAATTTGCTTAGAGTAGCAATAGACTAAAAGAAAGGGAATAGCTATATTTTTAAGGATGCTCACTCAAGGTATTCTTGTGGTTAAATTGATTGGTAGGATGACAAATCTCTTTCACAGCCAAGGCTGTGTCATTCATGAGTAGATTCCAAGCCTAAATCCCCTGAGATTCTTAGAGCTTAAAATTTCCACAAATGTCTCCTGGAAGGTGTTTAGATCTATCAGCCTATGCTGCAAGAATCAGCCTCCTCACTTGCAAACACACATGCAGCTGGCAGCTGTCCCTGGACCACATCAGAGGTTTAAGTTTGCTTTTCCTTCTTATCCCCTCTGTGGTTACTCAGAACAATTTGTATTTCCTTTTAGCCTTGTGGGAGCTCCTTTATTTCTACCCCATCAAACTGGTATTCACCAGGAAACCATTTTTTTTTTGGCATGTAACACCTACACAGCATCCTTTCTTTCTGTTTTTATCATATCTATGACCTTAGAACGTCTCCTGTAGATTTTCCACCTGACGCTGATATAGCTATATGCCAGATATCTCCAGGTATAACAGATGGCAGAGGAGCTGTCTGTGTTTTCAGTTCAGAGTCAATCTTTTCAACAGGTTATGACTGTTATGCCACTATCCTTCTTTATGCTTTTTTCTGCTCCTTGAAAGAATATAAAAACCAAAACAACCTAACCCAAACCCAACCAACCATCACCCTACATTCTGCGTTAAGCATGGGCAATTGGGTCAAGGAAGATGCTTGGGATGGTGCACGGTTAAATAACAGTTTTGAGCAGTGAGTATATGTGAAGTAGTTCATAGTACTAAGCTAGGGAAAATCTATTTCTTTAAACATATTTTTAAAGGTATAAAGATGTCTTTTCTTTGTAATTTCTGGCCTTAAAAACCTCCTGTCATTTTAGAGTATGGGAGAAAAGGGAGAGGCAGAAATCCAACTTCTATTTAGCATCTCTATTGCTTTTTAATGATCTCTTCAGTGTCTTAAATGATCATTTAATATCTTCTGTCATCGTTTTTCAGACCCACACAATCCTAAGCGTTACTGTCTGTTTTCACGGCTCTTGGCTTTCTAGCATTGCAAGGCATCAGCAAGCTTCTACTGTCTAAACTGGCTAGGGTAATAGTTATATCCATCACTGTAGATGCAGTGACAATTCACTGTACTGATCCTAAACATCCACAATGCAGTTCATTACTTGCAAGTCTATAAAGTCTGGTTTTCCTCTGTTTAGTGTGAATGTGCCCCACTCCATCTACTTTCAAGCCATTATGTCATACTTGGAACACCAAATGCTGCACACTCCAGCTCAGTCACATCAATGCCTGTGAAAAGCCACTACTTCTCATTTTCATTTGGGCTCTTCATTACAATCATATTTTTTTTTTTTTTAAGAAAAAAGAAAAAAATTTAATGTCTGGGAAATTCTACTTCTTGGTGGAATTGAAGAAATAAAATTTATTTTTATTTATATTTCTGTCAAAATGTGTACCATCTCCTCAGTGAACTTCCTCTCTTGTTTCTCAAGCTTTCACTAGAATTTTGCCTTTTCTCCACCATTCACTTTAAAATATTTTATTAAATTTAATTTTAATATTAAATGAATCCATTCCCACTTTCAAATGTCTCTCTTCATTGACATCTAATTTATTGGTATTTAATTTGGCTAGAAGCACCCTGAATGTAGCTTCACATTAACCTATATCTCTTATAAATTTATTGGAAATTAAGATCTATTCACATGCCCTCTTTTTCTATTTTTACTGTCTATTTTAATTTTACTGTCTATTTTCTATTTTTAATGTCTATTTGACATTGTATGACAAGCACTCTGGAAAGCTATCAATTGTTTATTTTCTAACCAAGAATTCCTAATGTCTACTTTAGAAATTTAAGAAATAATGGTTGATTATCCGGTTGATACGCTGGAGGGAAGGGATGCCATCCAGAGGGACCTTGACACGCTTGTGAGGGGGGCTGATGCCAACCTTATGAAGTTCAACCATGACAAGTGCAAGGTCCTACACCTGGGTCGGAGCAATCCCAGGCACAGCTACAGACTGGGCAGAGAAGAGATTGAGAGTGGCCCTGCAGAGAAGGACTGGGGGGTGCCGGTCGATGAGAAAATGAACATGAGCCGCCTGCAGTGTGCGCTCACAGCCCAGAAAGCCAACTGTATCCTGGGCTGCATCAAAAGGAGCGTGACCAGCAGGTCGAAGGAGGTGATCCTGCCCCTCTGCTCTGCTCTTGTGAGACCTCACCTGGAGCATTGTGTGCAGTTCTGGTGTCCTCAACATAAAAAGGACATGGAACTGCTGGAACAAGTCCAGAGGAGGGCCACGAGGATGGTCAGGGGACTGGAGCACCTCCCGTATGAAGACAGGCTGAGGAAGTTGGGGCTTTTCAGCCTGGAGAAGAGAAGGCTGCGTGGAGACCTAACAGCAGCCTTCCAGTACCTGAAGGGGGCCTATAGGGATGCTGGGGAGGGACTCTTTGTCAGGGACTGTAGTGACAGGACAAGGGGTAATGGGTTCAAACTTAAACAGGGGAAGTTTAGATTGGATATAAGGAGGAAATTCTTTCCTGTTAGGGTGGTGAGGCACTGGAATGGGTTGCCCAGGGATGTTGTGAGTGCTCCATCCCTGGCGGTGTTCAAGGCCAGGTTGGGTGAAGCCTTGTGTTGGATGGTTTAGTGAGAGGTGTCCCTGTCCATGGCAGGGGGGTTAGAACTGGATGATCTTGAGGTCCTTTCCAACCCTAACTATTCTATGATTCTGTGATTCTATTTAGATGTTTATAAATATGTTCCTCAAATACAGGCAAAGTAAAAACCAGCTCATTAAAACTCACACTTCATTACAGAATTTATATCCTCTAAAACACAGAAAGCATACACTACCATTAGAAAAGCAGGCAATACAAAGATTCTGCAAAGGTGAATTACAAAGTGAGCTATGTAAATGAGTAATTAAGAGGTGACACTCATTTCAGTAGCATTCAGAATACATAGTTCTTTAAATGCACACAGATACTTGTTTCGAGCTTAGGTCCCCAGTATTGATATCTGAAAATTACAATATTAAAGCATTTCTCTGAGTTTTCTTTCAGATGCACTGTGTGCCTGACATGCAACAGTACACTACACAGTCCCAGATTGCTGAGATTAGACAGAAGCATGCATTGTTCTGCTTGTTTTTCTACTTAACCTTTTCTTTTCAAATACTTTTTTTGTATTTGAAGTTGAGAGAAAAGAAAACTCTGTGTGGAGACATGCTCAAAGTTAAATACATTAGTGACTTTTCATTTACAGTGACAGTGAGACACACTTCTTCAAGACAGAGAAATCTTATTGCTAAATATTTTATTGTAATGTATGCCTACTTTGTACAGTACTTCTGGATTTGAAATATGACAATTCTGCCTTCCTCTCCCTTATAAATAAATAAAAAATAAATAAAACTAAAACAAAAAACCCCAACAAAACATCAAAATAGTTGAAACTGAGAAAATAATGTTGAAAATATTTGTTTTTTGAACGGAACAGTTCGGTGTTATTTTTCCCCCAGAATGTTAATAATGTAGGTGTATGTAAACGTCCTCACTTGCTGAGTCTAGTGCAGACTCACAACCCAGGAAGACAGAGTGGATACACTGAGCTTTCTGCCTTGCATTGCCTCACAAGTCCAGCTTATGGGAGTAGAAACTGTTCCTTCCCCTTTTTGTGTGCAGACCAGTGCTCACACAAATGTTCCTAAAACTGCAGCCACTGACTTTTTTCAGTGTTTTGTTTTTAAAGTTTTAAGGAAATAAAATTGAAAAAAAAAAAAAAATCCTACTGCAAGGTTGTTTTTTTTTTTTTGGTTTTTTTTTTTTTTGTGTTCCTTCCTCACTCCCTACACCAGGGAAAAGGCAAGGAAGCATCCAAAGGCAGCAGAACTGGGACTTGGAATAAATTGTTATCAGTGAGAAATGAATACTAGGAGAAAAAGTGTCCAAAGGGAGTACACAAAAAGAAATTTAGACTTAGAATCACTAGGAAATCCTGTACCATCTTCTTTTGCAAGAGAAAAATTGAAGTCAAACACTAAGCACAGCTCCTGAATACAGAGACACAGTTGAATTCCTGAGTCAGGCTATACTTCCCTAATTAATGCACAAAAATTTATCTAAGTGGAGAAGCATTTTTCTCTTCTGCTGAAAGGTAGCAATACTGGTATATACTGAAAAGGTTGTTTTGGCCCAAATTAAATGAAAAGCTGTGTACAAAACCAAACAAACAACGCAATCCAAACCAAAACCCAATCAAAGCTCAAAGCATCTGTCGTCTTTATTAAGAGAAAACAATAAAAAACAACACTGCCACCTCTTTCTCCTCCCTTCCCTATAAATTTAGCACTTGGCTAAATTTATTGAGCAGTTATTTCCAGGAAGCTTTCTTCACAATCACTGTCTCCCTTCCCTCCCACTTCAAGCCAGCAGAGGATCTGGGAGAAGCTTGACCTTGAAGCAGAAGACAGCACTGTTAGAAGAGAAGAATGAGATGACAGCTGTGTGCAGAGCCATCAATTCTTTAGCTGGAATATTTTGACTTTCAAGGTTTTGGATTAAAAAGTGGGAGACAGGGTAAGGGAGAGGGTTTAAAGTGAGCCTCTGGAAAGAGATAGAGAATGGGTCAGGAAAAGCAGCAAGGTAAGCAATATATATAGATTTCCGGGATCCTTTGTGAATCCTGAATGGGAAGCTTATCAAAAAGAGCATAAGGCTGGTCTGACGAGATAACGCAATGAGTGGTATAGGAATAAACCCTAATCTCTTAACAGAACCTTACACAAGGCATTTTTTTTCATTACATAATAGGTGTATCTGGGCATTCATAAAGTGACACATGGCACACCTCTTGATGAATGGCTGGAAATTTAAATGGTTGGTCTCTGAGCATATGAAAAATTCTTAAGGAGGAGCAGTTTGCTAAAAGCAAAATTTTTTCAAATGGTGAGATACTGACAGGCAATTCGCCGTCTGTCAGAGGCATCAATACAGCATTCAGGAACTTGTAAGGAAACTTTTAGCTCTTGTCATTATTCACTTTCTATCTGTGACTCTGGGGTTTTTAGTATTTTTTGACTTCTGTTTGTGCTTGGGAAACAACAAAAGCAATAAAGCAATTTGGGCACTCCATTTGCTCAGAGTAAATAATGATGAGTGTCTTTACTCCCTTGAAATAGGACATTTTTTGAAACCTAGATTGGCTTCTTGTTGTCTTGGGTTTTTATCTGCATGTTTTGCCTCATATGATGGCACTTCAGCATCTTCCGCTAGCACTGAATTTGGGGCATGGAGGTCTTGTCTGAGAAACCCAATTAGGATGAAAAAGCATGATCTGTTACATTTTAAATCTAAATTTTGTTCTGTAGAGATAGCTATGGAGTAAAAAGTGCCAGAACTATTCAGCTTGCTGTAAACTAATTGCAAAATCATCAGTAACTCTTGCGGACTTTTTAAATCATGTTACAGAACCAAAAATTTCAGGGTGCACTTCTGAGAATTTCAAAGTGAGGAGATAAGTTACTTCAAGTGAAAAGATGCAATCTGAAACAAATCCAGTATCTAGGCTCTGCTGTAAAGGAGAACGTGTCAAAGTAGGTGTTCTTATACAAAGTTAACTAAGCAAGAAAGCTTTCATGGTTCACAGTAACCTTTTTATGAGAAATTAAAACAGTCTTTTCTATAAGAACATAAGGAGTAAGTAACATCTTGAGTAAGACATTACTCAGTCAAGCCTTGTTTTCTGCTCTGGGTGGTGGCATACAAGACACTGTTGAGAGAACAAATAAGCTTTGCCCTTTTGTACAGTCCACTGGCCTCGTTCCCTTGCATCCACACCTGCTGCATTAGCAGTTCTAGAGCATACATCACTGCTAGTTCCCTTTAACGAGCAATCACTAATTCACTTCTTTAACAGATGGGAGGCATTAAAGAGAAAATCCAGCTGGATTTTTCTCTGAAGACCTCTGTCCCCGCTTTTTGATGTTTCCAGACATAATATAATGGAAACTGTCCCCCTGACTAGTTACAGCAACAGAATTTGCTGTTTTTCAGCTGAGGTCTGAGACTTACACTGGACAGTGGAATTAGCCTTGTAATGTAATAATGTTTAGATGTGTCTATCAAACTTCTCTTTGGTGGGCTCCGGTAGAGAAGGAACGCCTTGTATCCTCATATGTACTCCTCAAGCACCTATTACATTTACCAGCCAACAGTATTAGCATGTTCTGATATCATTTATGGTTTGTGCCAATTTATGCACCGGAAGCTAAGGAGTAAATATGAACAGGCACACCAACATAAAATGTCCCTTTAGTGCAGCATGTTGTCTCAAACAGTTGCAGCAGTAGAACAGTGAGGCAGGACAATCATGAAATTTTTCTCCTATAGCTTTTAGCTATTTTCAGCACCTTCTCTTCCCATCCCTTCGCCTAGCATCCATGATTTATCTTGAATGTTTGTAAACCTCTTAGTCCTTTCTTTTCCAGACTGAAGCATTGTATATTACCGGACTCCTCTAATACAGAAGCCTGACAAGACACATTCCATTCAACAGCAGCCTTCAGCAACTGTTACATGGACTAGTGTGTGAAGTAACTCAGATACTCCCATTTTATTTGCTTGCAAATGGAAGTCAGAATCACAACTGGCCAGGTGTCTACTCCTAAGCTACTGAAAGCAGCAAAATGAAACAACTTTAACCACATAGGAAAAGCTAAGGTGCTGGGTGTTTTTAAGTTCAGAAATTCCCTTACTGGTGTCTTGGGAAGGAAGAAAAAAGAAAGCAAGCCTTCATAAAGCCGGATTTGTTTAACAAAAGGGGACAAATATTGAGATTTTTTTTCTTATAGAGTGAGCATACAGTGACCTTAAAACCTGATGACATTTTCCCTTGGACTATCGGTTTAAATTCCTTTAACAGTTCCATCTCTACCACTGGGAACTATAAACCACTTACTCCATATGTGAAACTTCTTACAAGATCCACTAATACTTCACAATCTTTCCCCGCTCATTTATTGTACAGAAATATAATCTCTACTGGGACTTTGAAAGAAAGATAAAGACATTTATTGCTAATCCGCTGTTTTAATTATCTGCACACAAACATCACACTCTTGGATTTACCCAATTTGAACAAGAAAATCATATGCACACATTGTTTAAGACTTTGCTTCTTTCTTCACTTACAATGAAAGTTCATTTTAAGCTATGAAGCTGTTCTAGCCAGCTCCTCATGCTGAGAGAAATGCATGTTTCATCCATTACTTTCTCTACAAACCTCCTAAGGAGATAATTAGGCATTTCAATTGATTGCAATTTATTAATCAGACAGTTGGCTATACCTTTTTTGAAAAAAAAATCACCCCAATGTTTTAGTTGGAGAGAAAGAGATAGAATATCCAGCCAGATTTCCTTAAGTGCTACTTGCTCTTTTGCTTTCCTTTTATCTATCTTGTCCAGGATTTTTTTAAATGGATTTTTTTTTTCCATTTATCTGTCTTGTCCAGGATTTTAAATGGATCATGGAAAAATCCTATGACTTTCTCCATGCCCCTTCTCTACTTAAGCTTTTACTCAGCCTTCACCTTAAGTAGCCTAGGACTAGCCTTCCGCTGAGCACACCTCATCTCCACCCTACTATGCTTAGAAAGCATAATACTATCAATATACATCACCCTACCAACCTGACCAAATGAAAACCAAACATCATCCTTTACCCTCATACCAATCCTCATACTAACATTCGCTGCCTGCAAAGTGGGCACAGGACTAGCAATACTACTATCTGCCACACAAACACATAGCTCTGACCACCTACAAAACCTAAACCTTCTACAATCCTAAAAACTATCCTACCAACAATAATACTACTCCCAACAGCCCTCCTCTCACCCCTAAAACTACTATGAGACAACACCACAATATACAGCCTACTAATTGCCACCCTGAGCCTACAGTGATTAATCCCCTCATATTACCCATACAAAAACCTCACCCAATGAGCTGGTACCGACCAAACATCCTCCCCCCTACTAGTCTTATCCTGCTGACTCATACCACTTATAATCCTAGCAAGCCAAAAACCACCTACAACACAAACCACCCACACAAAAACAAATCTTCACAATAACCCTAATCGCAGTACAACCCCTCATCATCCTAGCCTTCTCAATCACAGAGCTCATAATATTCTACATCTCCTTCACAGTGACCCTAATCCCAACGCTAATCTTAATCACACGCTGAGGAAGCCAACCAGAACGCTTAAGCGCCAGCAGGTACATTGTTAAGGCACATAGAGCATTCATTCCATGGAAGAAAGCAGACAGCATTGCATCCCATCCATAGTTTACCACTGATTTTTCTGGCTCACTGATCTTCTGTAGCCTTCACTGCCCATTTGTATTGATTATAACTGTTTATGGTTGATTAAAAAATAAAAGATAGTGTCTCAAAATTCATGCCTTACTATTATTTCAGTCACCTGCAGCAAGTTTAAGTATAATGTTCCAGTTTTTGCCCAGATAAATATTTTGGTAGAATTAAGCATCACTCAGCCATACAAAATTTCCTAAGAGAAATGCACATTTGGAAACAAACACATGGAAACATTGTTCACCAACGCTTTAATTTATTGCTGTGGTAGAATTGTTGAAGGGTTTCATGACATGTTTAAGGATACTATGGGGACACATTGCACTGACCCAATATCTGTGATATTCCCGACAAAATTCCAGAATCATACGGTGATTCTGATCTCTCAAACCAGATCCAATAGAACTAAAGCATGAGCTCTTAACAGCTTGATTCAATAAAGCTCTACAGCTAATACTGTAGCTTGAGAAATCAGGATCCCTCACCTTCAGAGTGCTCAGACTTATTGCCTAATATTTTGTAATGTGTACAAAGCTATTGCAATAAAAGCAGAGGAAATTTTCCCCAACCACTGAAAGCTAATTGTAATAATTTTCTGGAAATACACAATGCAAGGAAATTTAAAGAGGCATTTGCAAAGCAGTGTCTTCACCACTTCTAACACTTGAGTTTTTTAGTTTCGGTGGCTTTTTATTAGCTTTAGATCTTTTCCAAAAGTTTGCAAACACACTAAACATCACAGAGCTGCCTTAAGTGTCCTGCCATTTTATGACCTGACTCAATATCTAGTGTCAAACCAAACTGACCAAAACCACTACCCTCTCTCTCCCTATCATACCCAAACTCTGATTAAGAGATAACATGTAGTGAATCACTCATCCTGAAGCACAGTACAGGTTTTAAAGCATAGCAATAGATTCAACAAGAACACTATGCTAGGCTTAGGAGTTTTTGAAACAGGTAGGCTGAAAGTTCAAGTATCATTTGTCTCAAGTTGCATTTTTTTCCCCTTTTATTGCAAGGTATACAAAACAGCCATTGTTTCTGAAGTTCGGAGGTGCTTTCAAGCTGGCAATATCAGACTTTACCCCGCCTGTTTTCATTTGACAGGTAGATATTGCTCATTTCCAGTCTACCAAAAGGAGAATTAAAAAAAACCAAACCAACAACAAAATACTCTCACTATTCCTGAACCTCCCGCAACTACAGCAATAGGAGTTCATTAGTTCCACTTCAGCATCTCTCGCATGAAGAAAATACTTTATGAGAATATATTACAGTCTTGACCTGATTCTGTTCTTTGTGAATCTTTTTTCATTGAGACACTTCTCAAACAAAAGCAACAAAACAGCTCCTCCTTCTCAGCTGCCACCTCAGGAAAAAAATCCCACAAACAAAACCCAACAAAAACCCACACACGAAATTCCCCCCAAAACAGCGACAACAAACCCACACAAAACCCAAGAAATAATAAAAAACCCCAATGTTTTGAATGGACCTACTTAGTCTGATAATTTTAAACGAAGATCTGTCTGGACTGTGTTGTAGGATAGGATTCCTCTAGCCAACGAGTTCAAGAGAAGTAGATCTATCTGCCCACCTCAGAAAGGTCAGCACTACACCTGCAGTTCAGCTCTCTAGCAGATGATGCAATGTGAATTTTGATCCTGCCTTATCTTCCTCCCCCTCATCTCTTACTGGGGCATGTTGAAAATGGCTACTTTTGTTTTTATGAAGTTTTGAGCCACTAACTTGGTTCACTTGGATTCTTTTACCTGAAAATATATGAACATTTGCCACACCACTGCAATCAATTTGCATTTATTTATATAATAGGCTGATTTTAAAAATTATTTGCAGAGCTAGAACAGAGTAAGAACATTTCATTCGACTAAACCAAACAAGAAGTGCCTGTATTAACCAGCATTTTTGATGCAGGTCACCCAAATCAATTTTGTGGAGATCCATTAAATACTTACTTGTCTCAACAAGAATGTACAATCCTATGTACGCTTGTTAAGGGAAATTATATATTTACTTCACTGTGGCCCTTAATGTTAGCTTTCAGTTTTGAGGAGGGGTCTCTGCAAATCAGAATCTTTCTTCAGAAAGTTTTCAAGCATTGGATATCTTTGAATGGAGCAGGGAAATTAATGGAAAGTCACCAAGTTCACTTTGACCACAGGACTATAAGCTTGTGTTCCGCCAGACATTGTTTACTTTCAACAAGAAGCTTTTTGTCTGAATTTATTATTAGGTGTTAGTTGCTATTTCACTAGTTCTTTATCTTTTGTAAGTGCATGCTTACATGCACCATTCATCAGCATTTCAAACTGAAGATAGTCTCCACATATACAATTAGAGTTTTCTTCTACATATCTTCAAGAGTCATCAGTGTAAACAAAGAGTAATGCAGCAGATTATGACAGGATCAGGTTATGTTGACTAGAGTCACCACTCAGTGATGAAGAGCTTCCACTAAAGTCTTTGTACAGAACCACAAGAACTCGTTTTATAAACAACATATATGCTTACCCCCCCCCCCCCCCCCCCATAGTCACTATCTCTAAATACAGAAATCCTGGTAAAAAACCCCAAACATTTTAACACATTAGAATATAATCAGCAACTAGTCATTTGAGCTTATGTTGGGGAATAATCAACATCCTTATGAGAAGTGAGCATTTTCTCTTAATCACAGTATGCAGCAGCTGACTGGCAAATAGATGTCATTGCTTACTCTGCTAAGTAGAAACCTCTGAGCAGTTTTATTTTTGTAGAGTATCTCAGTCTAAGGAGACACACATTTGTGACAAAGCAGATAGAAAAGCACAATAAGGTGTAGGCTACTCAATGGTCACTGTATTAATTTTCATATTGTTTTGCTTATTCAATGGAAAGCTGCATGCGAATGTGAAATGATCATGTAAAAATGTTCTCAGATGAAGCATAATGTCAAGAAGATTGCCTTTCTCTTACACTATTCCTTGTCACAGTATGGGGTGGATTTCAAAGATCTAAGCAATAATCCCATCCTGAAAATTGGAAAACATTTCTTTAATTTGAGAGAACATGCCAATATGGGAAACACTGATGAATTTTGCAATCTCTATAAAAACAGTGCTATCAGAAAGGTACTGGCAGCAACCGAAGTGCTAATGCTGCCTGCCTGCCAGTATATTTACCATGAAGAGTTAGACAAGTCAGTAATTTAAATGCAGGAGCCTAGCCCCAGGGGAGTAGTGCCAGAAGTAGCAATTACTTTGCAAAAGTGGAAAAAAAAGTACTTAGAGTCAGCACTGGTGAGGTGCCTATGCCTGGAATACATTATGCAGAATCCAGAAGCCCAAACTGATTAATATTGCTTGTTCAGTTAATGCAAGTAAGTAACAATCTTTGAAAAAAGTGTCTCAGCCTGACAAACGTAAGCCATTTGTAGAGTACAATTTCCTTCTTTCTACTAACACCACAGATAAACAGTATTTCGTAAGCAGCTGTGATCCAAGATCTTTCTCTCATACACATTAAAATAACAAAATACTACAATTCTCTCCTTAATTGTACAACTAAGTGATTCCAGTCCTGCTCCCATTGTCTTGGAAATCAGTTTATATCCTCCTTGCGAGGAATTTTTGTTTAGCATTTGTAAGCTCATTAGACCTGCTTTTGTTTTACTTGTAGCACAGTGGGAAGTAAGTGTATGGCTGGCTCTTATATGGGTTACCACAACGCAGAATGTGTTTAAAGACAACAGTTCTTTACAGTTTAGCAGCTCGCATAAGGTTCCACAAACCGTCTTTAGTAGCTAAACTAAGATGACTTACTCCAAAACATAACGTTAAAGAAAAAAACCCTCAGTTTTAAAATATGCATCTCTCATATTCTTATTTCAAAATTGAATCAAAAGAGTAAAGGAGAAAGCAAGGAGAATATGTAACTGAGAAACTGAATGACAGTCATCAGCATAATGAGAATAAATTGTTGCCATGTCCATGTTAGATTTTATCTGCTTCCCTTCCTGGTCTCTCACAGCAAATGACAGTAATTACTGCATAATATAGCTTTTGGGCACAGGATAAAAAAGCAGGGAAAAAAGGAAAGATTAGAAGCTTAAATCTAGCAAATCATTCAATCCCTTTGCTACACTTTTGGTATTAATAGGACCAGGTTCATTCAACTGGTTTAATTATCAAGAACTTGAAATCGAGGTGTTGTGATGACAGTAGAATATATTCATTCTATGAGGAATCTGCAATAGGTCTACACCTCATGAAAAACTCATAGGTGTAACCTCCTGGCAGAATTTGGCTCTCTAGTTAATGATATTAGATTGTGCATGAAAAAAAAATTGTTCAAATGAGGTTTGATATTTCTTCTTACTGGGGAAAAAAAAAATGGATCTCACCTCCTTTGTGCCTACATGGAACAAACACACTGATCCTGGTGAGCAAAATCAACTTGTGACAGATTCCTTTGATGTCAGCATACATCTATGCCACTCTAAAAAAGAAAAATCTTTGGTAGGAAGATGAGTCATATTTTTGTTATTCTCTATTAACATGAATAAATTATTCATCAGCATTAATCATGTGAAATTCTTTGCACTTGGCTCCCTTCAGAGCTACAAGATCAAAACCCAGCCCTTTCACTGCATCTCAGCTGGAATTTAGAAGTATCTATTTAAGAACAAAGAAAGGCACTATAGATGACTTGTAAACATATATTATCTGTGCTTGCAGTGTTGGGTTATCTGAAAGAAATGAGTTGCTTAAATCTGGATAAGCCTAGATTTAGAGTTGAGATATTTAATGATTGAAATCTTTTTCCAAAAGTCCATCCACTCAACCTCTGAGAGCAAGCAAAGGAAAGCTGGAAGATGACAGCTGGTCATGGGCAGTAGATAACCACAATTCAAAAGTGATAAAAGATGCTGATTCTCCCTCTTCTGCCAGTTGATGTTGGCGAAAAACCTCAGTGATTCTAGTGCACTTGGACTGCTCCATTTCATGCTAGTCACTTAAGCTTCCACTGTAGTGTTTAAACAGAAATTTGGCTGCTTACAGGCAATGAAGGTCTGTCTTCCTTTCATCGCCTTCCTTTCCCTAATTTTCTCATCTGAAATATTGTGCACATACCATCGAATTCTCAGCATAACAAGTTGAGGTTAGGGGGTGGTTGTATTATTCCTATAGCTTTCCTCAGTATATTATCACAACCTCTCTTGCTTTTATTCTTTTTTTTCCATGATAGTCAAACTAATAAAGTTTCTTCATATATGAAGGCAGCAAAAGTGGAAGAAACATAGTTTGAACACAGGAGAATGCTGTAAATAATATTTCTTAATTTACCATTGCTCTTCTGCACATTCACTGTCAGTCTTTACAGGCTGTGTGAAATCTGTTTATCTGGGAGTACTGAATTCGGACTCATTTTAGGATAAGAAAGGGGTAAAATGTTTCCTACCCTGGGAGTTCCCCAGCTCTTTCTGCTGCATAACACTGCTATGGGTCATTAAATTTCAAGAGGCTTACATATCATTTATAATACAAAAACCTAGCTTGGAAGTCTCTGTTGCATGACCATGCAGGTAAAATTTGGTGGTGGTATAGCAGCAAGAAGAGGAGTAGTAACTGAAACTGAATCTTCATACCGAGCAATGCAAGCAATTGCTAGTTCAGTCCACATTGTGCTGCCCCTTTGTATTCCTCAACCCTTTGGCCAAAGACACTAGAGATTTAAAGTTTTTTTCTTCTCTGTCTATGACACTCTCCAAGTACGTGGCACAGAGCACCATATTCTACTTTGCTGTTAACCCAGGACAGGGTGAAAGCTGTAGCACAAGACTACAGAGTAGAAGTGTGCACATTTCAGTGGTAAGATCAAAGGAAGTTTGAAACCAGCTCACCACCTTCTAACAGCTTAATACTACCCATGGTATACTTTCTCCAAGACTTTAACATGCAGCTAGCTGATAAGGCATACAAAAATCTAGAGCAAGAGGGGAACTACTGCATTAACATACTGTATGCACCACGAAGGGTCTACAAGCATGGACCAAATGAGCAGGACAGATGCATAACAGACAAAAGCATCCCGCATACGAAGATTCTCAAGATCTCTAGTACAGACCCAACATCGTCAGACAGTACTGATATTGCTGGCTGTGGCTGCCTTGCAGACTCTGGCTTCAGAATCTGGCAGCCTACAGCACAGCACATATTTCAGACTGCAATCACCTGCTGAGGAGTGCCCTACACTCATAAACTGTGGTTGCTCTTATGGTTAAATTGTATCTGATGATACAATTTATCAGATACAAGAATCTGATGTATGCACTAAACCCCAAGCCATTTACTCAGGAATATCAATCATTATACAGAATTTCTATTACCCACATTTTGTAGTTAGTCTGAATCCCTGAGCAGCACTAATGAATGGTGATCAGTCTTGGCAGAATTTCTTTTCTCCCACTAGCTTCTGAAAATATCAAAGATTTTGGAAACAGTAGTGCTTGCAGAGCATACTTGTGCCATTTTGGTATTTCATGTCATGTCTACCTTTAAGAGGTTGTTATGTGCAGATCATACACCAGGGACTGAGCAACATGCAGTTAGCTTAGTCGTGCAAAAACAGAAGATCAGCAGTGCCTAAAGAATGATAACTTCTTTGTCACATCAGGACAAAAATCACTGAATGCCATACCAAATGACACAGATGGTGAACCTATTAAAATCTATTGCTTGATATCCAGCCAATTTCTTCTACCCTGGATGTAAATTGACATGATAATCAAATGCTATAAACAAAATTAGAGTGCACTATAGTACAGCATGAGATATTAAAATTTCAAATCAGATATCATAATAGCTACTGCTTTATGATTTTAAAACACAAAAAAGTTACTTTTATTGGCACAAATTACTGAAAGTATTCACTAGGTTTCTTGAAAACAAAACAACAAAACATAGAAATATTCAAAATGCATACATCTCACAACACAGGTTATTTTTACAACAGCAGAGTCATTTGCTTTGTTTGATATCTACACAATGAAAATTCAGACCTCCCCTGTCTAGTGTGTTATCAATGAGTAACTGATGTTTGATTTGGCTCAATTCTTGCAAAAGCAATCAATCATTATGGAATGTCTATAACTCTCCAGCTGAATACACTGTTTACAGAGTGCTGAGCATATGTTTTAAGGAATAACAATCACAACTCATTACCAAATTCTTCCTCCCCCATCTTCAGACACCTTTTTGTGCACGGAAAGAGCTTAACTTGAAATAGATTTATGATACTTCTGAGGGACATCTTCTGTCCTTTCGTGATTCCCATTATATTGATCTTTCTATGTGTAGAAGTACTACTGAAAGATGTTTAACCTGTCAGTGATAAAGTTGAAAACAAAAAAACCTTGCTTTTCTAATAATAGACCTGATTCATACATCAAACATTTCTAGGCTGAAGAAGCATTCTAGTCAACAGAATTTATCACATACTGTATTCTGTCACTATCTACTTTGGAAACTGTTCTCTATAACATTACAAAGGAACAGTTTTTAACTGCCATAAGAAGAAACAAAACTCCATAAAATCACATATGAATCCCACATCTCTGTGCCAGATTTTGGTGAGACACACTGACACATTCAGAAATACTCAAAACTAAAAATCTGCTGATGACATCTCTGTGTACCTATGGATGTAGAGAAGTGTAAGATGTAACCCAGCTGGCGTTGTGAAGTGTCAGACAATAGTATCAAAATGTGGAAGGGAAAACATCCTCTATCACCAAATTAACTGTTCACTTTTTTGGCACTGTGAGCTCTCTCTGTCCTATCCGATCTACCAGGGAGCTGTTGTTTTTGCTAGCATCAACTGAAACACTAGAGAAATTCTCTGCTAACCACTTTCTACTTCTGTGTCGTTTATACAGCATCTGTGTACATCCTGATGCTAAACTGGGCACACTAGACAGAGGTGGAAGAGAAGAATCAATAGAAATGACAGAACAAAACACAGCAGGCAAAAAGATCATAAGAATGCAAAAAATATCTTAACACAAATCAAGATGACAAACCAATGCAAAAAATTATTATTAAATCAAGGCTTTCCCAGCCAAAAGCCACTAAGAAAAAACACATGAAATAAACTGATATTTTGGTAATATTTTTTATCATCACCTCCTTTCTTGAACAAAGAACAACAAGGGAAATGGACCCTGTCATCCACTTTGGCCCAAAAGAGTATGCCCCCGCTCTTTTCTGCAAAAAAATATTTCAGTTGCTGAGGAGCTGGACGAACCTAAGACAGAGCAGAAGAGGTATTTATGTTCTAATACTGTTGAAATAATATCCTTACGCTGCATAACTCCTCATCCAAGTACCTGCAGAGAAGGTTCCCCAGTTGGAATAGGTTGCATATAGCCACATTGCCTGGAAGGACGCAGAAAACCAAACCCAAAACCTGGCATCAGTGGTTTAGATGACTACATACTCTGTTCCATGACAGCTATTTAAGATAATTAGCATTACTGAGCTTTACTAATGAAGCACTGCAATCTGTATTCCAAATCCAAACAGGATGCATTTCTCCTTTTTCATTCCTAACAGAGAGAACATAATTCATAATAGGAAGGATTAGGCATTCAGAAACTTACAGTACAATCCTGTTTGCTTATCAAGGAAAAACAGTCCTGGAGAACTGGCTTGCATACCCTTTTATTTTTTAAGCTGTCATTTAATATTTCATCAATAATAAGGAGCTACCATTTTCTAACTGGTAACAAAACCTAAATATTTTCCACTCACTTCTGTGTTAAGGGGACAAACAGGGTATTCAGCCACTGTTTCCTTATTTTCCAAATGAAACAGGATATAATACAGTACATTACTGTCCTGGCAGAACACAAGAGAGAGGCAGAGATATTTCTCCTTAGACAGCTTTATTCAGAAGAATCATAGAAGGGTTTGGGTTGGAAGGGACCTTAAAGATCATCTAGTTTCAACCCCGTGCCATGAGCAAGGACAGAAACTATGTTAGTTCTGAAGTTCTTGATTTGATACTTCTCAGATTATGTGAAAGTCAGTTATTTTTTAACTGAGAAATTTGGTTCACAAGGGAAATTAAAGCTATGCCTTGTTTTCATTCCCGTCCTGTTTCTCCTACTGTACTAATATTTAGTTGCACTGTCCTCATCGATAACCCGGAGGGAGAGGGATGGACAGACTTCTAGATCCAATATATGGAACCAAGATCCCTACTTCTTTTTTTGTCACCCTCTATTTGTTTAGCTCATTCCATTCTGCATCCTTAAAATTTCCTTTGAGGAGAATTGAAGGCAATTAAAGGTCTTGCATTTACTAATTAAGAAAAGACAAACCTCAGTAACTGTTAGCAAGAAAAAAAGATAACATTAAGAAGGGGCACATTTGCACACTTCACTAGACAATCAAGAGCAGAAGAATTTTTTTTGTTTTGGAGTTAGCAAATTAAGATAAGGGTTGCATCCAGATGTACATAGCACACAGGTATCAGAAATGATGAGACTAACTATGAACTTCTGATTCTGCTAAAATTAACAGTTCAGTTAATGACACAGTGGGGTCAAAATTTAACCAATATGTCAAATTGATTTATATGTAAAGAGTGCTTGGAAGCTCTGCCAGAATTAGGTTTCCTGACACAAGAGCCTATTCCGAACAAACCTTTAACCTCTCCTTAACTGGAAGCAGAGTTTATCATCAGCATTACAGATACAGAATGTTGAAAGCTACAAATGGGGAAAACCATGCTGTTTATGCACCCAGACCTGAAAATAAAGCTTAAGTTTTGGTCACGCTTTTTATAGTGTCAACACGCTAGAACATATACATCGTAATTAATCCATCAAAAATCCATCAAAACAGACATTTCTGCTGGCACATTTTGCACGCAGGGTTTTCATGACAGAACAGAAAATACAACAGCAAACTTCTTAAGTGGCACGACTCATTAATTGTTCAAGGTTTTCCACTCCAGAGGAGGGTAACTGAGGGACTGTGTAAGAGAGAAATAAATTCTGCTTCTGAAGCAGTATCCTTCATTTATTGTTTTCTTGGGAGGGAACAGATGACATAAAAACCCTAAAAAATCAATTATCGCATCTGATTCTCAAACCTTTGGCATACTTTGAAATCATCCCTTTCAAAGTATGCCAAAGCATTAGCTTACACTCTGAGGGCCAGAAACAAGACATGTTTCACACAAAATAAAAGAGGAAAAAAAGTGACTCATCAACATTTCACAAAAACACAGGAGAAAAAATCCCAACCATCAAATCTAGGTAAAAAATAGTCACTGTACACTTGGTTCTGAGGTAACTCCTCCAGTCCATCGATTTTGCACAACCAAATGTTCAAAGGATTTCAGTCTCTCTGGATGACAATTTTCATTAAATCATAGGCATTTAATTTTTAAGACTTATGCCACCCTATTTCTTTCTTCCCTTCTCCCTGTTTTTTAATTTGGCTGGAAAACAGAAAAAGTTGGTTATTAGATCTGAGTCAGACGAGCTGGCAGTTATACCTGGCATATTTGTATAAAGCCACTTTTCTTGGAAAAGAAAACAAAGATATGCAAACACCCATAAATGATCACAGATTTCCATCTGTTTCTAATGTAGCATTCAGAGTGAAATAAAAGAATTCACACAGAAAGAAAAGATTTCCAGAATATAGCAGTAAGAAGCATCTTTTTTTTCCGTAAATGGGCTGTATACATGTAAGTTTTGAGGAAAACATCTTACTTATAAAACAAGACACTGATTCGATCAGTTAGTCATAGGACAAGATAAAGTGGACTAGATAAGGGAAACTGGAAATTAAGCCTTACTGGGCATTGTCAAAACCACCAAAAACTTTTTTTCAGTGCCTCCTGTATCTTGGATCACAAGGAATCTTGCTTTGTCAACATTCTCTCTGAGAGGACTAACCATATGAACAGTCAAATGGCACATATTCACTAAGAAGATAATGCCCTTTACCTGACATGTTAAGCACCCTATGGGATGGAAAACGTAACAGAAATCAGCAGTGGTATTCCTGCTTTCTCAGGAAAAGAAAAATGAGAAGTATATTGCATAGAGAACATAAACCATTGCACAGTGGCCAGAGATGAGCAGTTTTCATGACATTTAAATTCTGATACTACTAGATTCACTACTACACCAAAGGCAAGCTACCAACTTTTTACATGCAGAGTGACAATGCCCACCTGCCTCTGGGAGCATTAAGATTTATTCTTGTAGAGTAGTAGCTGAGAAAAATTCTGCACTTCCTGTGTCACTTGTATAAGTGAAAACAGAGCCTTCTCTCTTGACTTCAGTGGAAGTAAGACAGTACTCATGACCCTCTGTTATAGGTGTTTTCAGACTAAAACAAACAGATTTCTTTTGCCTGAAAACAGTGGTACTTTTGTGAAGCAGATAGTAGGCCTACACAAGGCAAAGGAGAATCACAGAGTTTTTATTTTCTGCAGAGGATACATCCTTCCTCTGTGGGTGGGGGAATCACAAAGTGAGTTCATGAATCTCTGACTCCCCTGCTGTCAAGAACCACAGAAGAAATTGGTATTACCTAATCAAATGACCTTCCAGTTCAGCTAGGTTCCACAATACAATACTGGGCACATGCTCCACACTGAGTTTTGAAAATTATCTTTACTAGAAAAATGGAGACCTATATTTGACCACAGGAACAGTTTTGTGAACATTCTGTAATTGCAAAGGAAACTTGCTGAGAGAAAACAAAGAATTTTAATGACACAGGGCTGAAATTACATGCTAGATCCTAATTCTAAAATATGACATAAAGATATGAAATGCAAGAACATGAAAAGTAATATCAAATTAGAACCAGAAAAATAAAACAAAAAAGGATGGTACTGTTGCAGTATGGAAGCAATGTTTTGAGCCATAAGAAAACCAGGCAGAAGGCAGAAAATAAAAGTAGGTGGCAGTATTTTAGCAATATAATCCTAAACTGCTCTCAACAATGTAGGAATGTAACCAAGTATGGTAAAGAGCAGACTTAGTCTGTTATTATATTTTGAAACATAGGAGGTAGAGAATATTAGGAGTGAAACTGAGATGAAAAGGATGGGAGAGAATCGTCTCAAAAGATTGAGGCAAATAGAGGGGAAGGTTATTTAAGATTTAGGTTTTATTTCTCATTACCCTCCTCTGATTTGGCTAGTAATAAATTAATTTCCACAAGTTGAGTCTGTTTTGCTCATGACAGTAATTAGCAAGTGATCCGTTGCTGTCCTTATCTCAACCTTTTTTTGTATTTTTCTTCCCTAGTACAGTTGAGGTAGGGGAGTGATAGAGCAAAAGCAGCTTGGTCGGCAGCTGGTCAACCCACCCCAACTATCTTCCAGATATTTCTATTTGTAGAGTAATATTTTTTTTAATATAAAAATCCAATCACATTTTTCTCCAACTGTATGATTTTGAATATAATAATTCTTGTACTCCCCTCATCCATTATCAGAATCTAGGTTTTATTTCACCATGTGAAAAATAGCAGGAATTAGCTGGCAGGTAGGTTCAGGGCCTCTACTGATCTCCAGTTGTTCAACAGCATGTAAACCAGTCCACTGTAATGTTCTCAATACAAAGTTCCTTTTATTTCTCCATCTTCAAAACTACTTCTGCTATCTCTCATTTCCTCTGCAATCTTTATTGCATGTACACACACTCTTCTATATGCTTAGTGCTAACACATATGTGCTCACCTCCTAGGCTTTCTGGGAAACACCTTCAGTACGGTCCCAACATTCAGCTCTGCCCAATACAGTGGGATCGTCTGCTACTGTCGGCCTATGATTATTGCAATGTAGCCATCTAAACACAGCATGGACTCTGCTGTTCCCTTAAGACTTGGGTCTAAAACAATCCTACTACTTGTCTGGCATCTCAAAGTGTGCTAAAATCTGGTTTATCAACAGCATGAAGTATTTGCAATTTTCTTTGAAATTATTTTGCATGTATCCTTCAGATTTCCTATATTTCCCTTTCAGGTATCAAAGAAAGTTGTATCTCTTGATTAAAAAAAAAAAGTAAATTATCAAACAACATAAATGAAAACTCTTTAAACACCTTGGTCCACAAATTCTGTTTACTTATAAAATAAATTAACTATGGCATTTGCATTTTATAATTGACCAAAAGGGTCTGTTTATACTCCATGTTGTTGCAACACAAATCTCATACCTCTGGGGGTCATTCTAATGACCATCACTTTTTTAGGAGTTATAAACCATGTTTACTAAAGCAGCTCAGTCAGTCTAATCCCTGAAATCTATACCCTCTAGAGATGCCTCACAAATTAGCTGGAAAATGAGGTTTCAGTGTTTATGATATACTTGTAATTAGAATACACCTCTCAATGAGATTAAATTGTCATTGCAGAATATAACAAGAGAGGCTTGAGGATTTCTTCACATTTGATATAAACTCTAAGACAATTTTCTGAGAGAGAGAGGTGATGTGGCAGGCCTATAGAAGATTTTTGAGGGTTTTTTTCAGGTATGGCACAATAGAGACACATTAATAAAGCACCATTATTTCTATGAAATACATCATTCTGCTTGAAAGAGGAAAACCCCTTGTTCTCTAATAATCACCTTGAAGAAACTGTCCCTCTCCCCCACGATATTCCTTACTGCCTAGTGAAAAGCTGTTCTCTGTTCTTTGCTTGATATTGGTTAGAAGAATTCATGGGCATGTGCCAAAAGCTCAGCACTTTTGACCCATATTTCTCCAGCATTCTACTTCGAAAAAGACCACGGAAATTTTACTCCCTGCTGTTGAATTTCAAACAGACAAAAATACCAGTTCCAGTTCATTTGCACAGCCTCAGGCTTCATTGCCATCAACCGCTTGTGTCAGAGCAAGCACTGAATGTATCAGTTTTCAGTCTCATTAGGTTACTGCTTGCAATATTACTCCTGAGTAAAAAGAATAAAGGTTTGTTTTGGAAGATGCTAGTTTCAGGTCCCACCTGAAAACAGCAGTCTGAGAAGAAACTGCAGATCAGAGCAGTAAAAGGCTCGGATATGGTGACTTTATTGGGACACACTAGAGGACTAGAGAAAAACACCACACACCCACTTCAGGTGCTCATTTCCAGGCACCTTCCACTATTACTTTGGTCTGCTTTTCCAGGTAAGATTTGTACCTGGGTGACAAGTAACAGATTGCTAAAACTCCCCTTCCAGGCAAGCTGGAAATGGTCAGTGTTGTGATTCAAATGAAGACTCCCATTCTGTACATTCTGTACCAACTGAGAGCTAATCATTGTGCTCTATGTAGTGGTGAGTGATACCAAGCTAAGTATCTGCTGTAAGAGAAAATTAAAGGAGCAAAAAATATTTACTGGAGCTTTGAAGGTCAAGGCTGCATAAAAAAGGATTTGTGAATATGTGAAATTGGAAAAAGACTGGTATATTCTGAAGTAAGAAAGAATAAAAACAAATGTTTCAAAGATTGATTTAGATATCTGACATGCAATGAATGAACATATCTCACACTTCCACCCTTCTTCTTCCTTCATAACTTTTAGATATGGGCTCATTCTCTTAATGCAAGTGCAAAGCTGCTTTTATTTATTTTTTTTTTGGAGCCTGGTGTCCAAGTGCAGGAAGATGATGGGGTTTTGTGGGTTTGTGCTTTGTTTTTGTTGACACATAAACAAAAAATCATACATACTATTTCAGGATTTGTCTTACAATTGTCTTCTTCATTTCAGTGCTCAAATAGCTTCCTATTCATAAATAAAATAAGCATCCTGATTGTTCACTTTACTACATCACTGCCCTTCTCTTTTTTAAAGATATCTTGGGATATCAAAAGATGGTGGGGTTGCAATAACCTTGACTTTGATCATTCTTGAGCAGACGGGAATTCAAATGCCTCCACGAGTACAGGAAATCATTGGCTGACTGTTTTTGAAGGTCAGACTTTCAGGGGAGGTAGTATCATGCAGGTACTAATGATTAAAAATAGGTATAGTAAAGCAAGAGAGGTATGATTTATCTTATTCTATTGTAAAAATCGCTCAATCTTACTTGCAACAGGACCTGCTGGAAAGCGTTACATACAAATGGACTTGTTTAGCACTTCAGTGTATGGGGTTTGGTAGAAAAACAAGGGAATAAAAACTTACCTTGTAACTGCAAACCCTGTATGACACATTATATTCTCTTTCCCTAGATCCTGGATGAGCTAAATAGCAAAAACAAGAAAAGGAAGATATATTTCACTCTCCCTCTAGGAAGAGATATCTACACTAACACTTGGTTATCTAGTCCATGTTTAGAATCTCAGATGATGATGGTCCTACAATATCTTCTTGAAATACGTATCTGCAGCAGTAAAGCAAGGTATAAAATTCCCTGTAATTTGTTTCTTTCACAGATCTTTCAGTCAATTACTTGTGTTCTGCTCTTAGTGACAAAGAGCAACCATTTTTGCCTGCCTTTCAAAAGCAAAAGCTTTGAAGAGCTGATGTTTCCTTAAAAACCAAAACAACCCACCCTCAAAATATCTGTAGGCAGTTCCATGTCTCCTTGATATTTCTGTCTAGAAGATGTCCAGTTCTAGAAACCTTATTTCATAGATCTTGTCCTGCACCCTTAATTTTTGTTGTTTTATTTGAATCTAATTGCTTTTTAAGATGTTAGATAAAATGGAAAACCTCAGTGTTTCAGATAAAGTGCTGCCAAATAGTGCTGAATAATTATCTTTCCTATTTTCTGCATAATGTCTCTCACAGACACACTCTAAAAAATAATATTCTGCATGAAACATTATTTTTGTAAAGATACAAAATGGTGATTAACCTAAAATGCACCACAGGAATAGCTTTAATTCACCTAATATTTCCATGGAACAAAGCAATTGTCAAAAACATAGGTGCAAAATGAATGGCTTTGACTACATGCAATGAATAGACATGAAAGGCTGGTTAGTCTCAACACTGCTACTTAGTATGGGCCCCAATGAAACTGGCTGAAGGCACATCATTTCTAGCCACAACCTGTCAGGCAGCACATTTTACTTGAAGAGTACCATGTGTCTTTTACTAAAAAGAATACTCAATTAAAAGCTTTGCTTTTTTCAGGATACATTTGAACTTAGAACAAATCAGCTTCTGAAAAAAGTTTTCTGACTACCTGCAAGTTCCACATTTCAGCCAGCTTTACTGTTAAATTGTACTCCAACACTTTCAAACTTTAATCTCCTGTCTAAAGAGTATTAAAAGACACATGCACACAAACCCCAAACCAATTTTATGTCACAGTAGTACTCAAAATGTACCTTTGTTAACTCAACTGTGAGCATAATAGTTGAGGCAGGGACACAGCATCCCTTCTGCCACATGAAATGGGAAATGTGAACATACAGATTTGGAGAAAACAGTCAGGAAATACAGTATTTCCACAGAGTAAGCCTACAGACACATTTGCAGTTCTCAGCTTTATGTTGTCTCCCTGGTGTTAATACTTGAACTGAAGAATAATGGACTTTTCTAGTCATTGGATTAACTGGAGAGATAAAGAGTAACAAAGTGTCTGGATTATAGTCAGATAGCTAAAAATATAACTTTATAGTATAAGCCAAAGAAAAAGAAGGAAAGTTAGAGTTGGACTTCACTTAATGAGAGTTTCGAAACACTTCATTTTGTCTAAGCTTGAAAAAAATCTCTGCAATACAAGAAATACATCTTGGGATACTTAGACATACAGTGATTGTATGTGTTATTCTGCACTGAATCATTAAAAAAAAAAAAAAAACCACCAAAAAAAATCTTACAGTGATACAGACTTTCTTTACTTAAAGTTCAGTAATCTTTTGTTTCTCTGACCAAAAAAGCAATGACGTTAACGAAAGTACACCCAACATTCACACATCAGCTTTGTCTGTGACAGAAGAACAGTACAAAGTTTGCAGTCAGTGAGTACACAGAGGTACTCAGCTTCTCATTTAGAAACCCTTTCTACAGGTCAACTCAGGATGCATTAACCCATGGAATGCATTTTTTGGTGCTAGTATAAGTACAGTTGTTGTGGGATGGAATCCAAAATAGTTATGTGTACAAGAGAGGGTGTGTGTATCTGAGCTGGATTGTTAACAGCTAACAGAATGCCATTTACTTGATGAGGTTTATGTTATTTACATTTCAACACATTCACTAGGGAAAGGCAATTTTCAAACTGTTAAGTCAACTTCACAGATTATCTGAATTCAACTCTTCTTATTGTAACTAGCCATATTATTTCATTAGTGGGAAGGTATGTTGAGGTCAAGACTCCCATAGATAGCATAATGACAGTTTCTCCATTAATCCTTCCTATTCTTTAAGTATAGTAATAACAAATGGATGCAAATCAATAACTTTCAATGAAAAAGATAAATTTCTGAAGTGAAATAACTTAGTTTCCTTCTTTTCCAGCCAAAGTGGTGAAATCTGACCCAGTAAATTCTGCTAAGGACTCCAGTATTGCAGTAGATGACCTTTGATCCTATACATATACCATACATCTCATAAAGAGGCATAATCAATCTCTAAACCTCTCGGCCTGGTCCAGTAATTACAAGTTATCCAGCAATTAATTCACACAGTATGACAGGCAACACTAGACTGCACTGAGAGACTGCTGCATCCCTCAAAAGTTAAACAGATCTCTCACATTCCTTTGAAGGATAAATAGCTGAAGGTATAGCGCTAGCCAACAGTTACCGTGTAGCAGTTGAAAAATTTTATTTCTGGAGCTTTTTTCCTCCATTAGTTTCTGTCCCCTGCCTTGCTCTCCCATTGACTCCATTTACCCAAATCTCTGCTCCCTCAAAATAATGAAACAAATCTATTTATATACAGATATACTAAATAGTAATCCTGGTTATATTTAGAAAACAACTACATCAGCAGAGGAAAGACTTCTGACTCACTAGAGAAAAGCTGTAACACTGTATTAATTGAATTGTGCCCACAGTGTCTTGGTTCACTCTGCTGTGAAGGATTAAGTAAGCCTCCAGGGTAACATTAATGATAAAGTGCATAACGTCGGGGAGATGCAGGTGATACTTGAAGATTGTGTGAATTATGTGTCCCAGCTGTTGACTGACCTAAGTGAAGGCAGGGAAAAGGGAGCATGAGTGAGGGGAATGTGTTTTATATTAACTTACCCCAAATTGCAAATGAAGAGCATCTAAGATTCCACTTTACAATATTTATGTTCTTTACTGATACAGGATTTCTATCCTCATTGTTGCTCTATACTTATAGTTTGCTTTTTTTTTTAATAGCATAAAAATTGCTAAGACATAGGCAGAGCACCCTTTTTTGTTCTTTATACACAGCAGAGAGATTACTGACCACATCTGACTGAATCTTGACATTCTGTATCACTACTTTGCAGCAACATCTTCCATACGTTACTGGAAGACTGAGTTCCAGGTAAATTACATCAGACTTACTAAGTATTATTTCACAGTCTTCTCTAACAATCTTAAGTCAACAGATCTTTTCACCTATCACTGCATATATAGGAAGAAAAACAGAACCAAGAAATCAAAACTATGAAACAGCTTTTAAAAGCATATTTTTGCTTAACACAGACAACTGAAAATAGCTGGACTGAGAGCAGTGATACAAAGAACAAATGGAGAAACCAGAATAATGGTCAAGCCCCCTTTGCATTATCTGAAACGTTACCCCTGACCTAAGATGATCACTTCTTCTTCAGCACAACTGATTAGATGCTTTTACAAGATCTTGCTGTCCTGGAATTGTGGTTGAGGCTATGAGCCAGGGAGGCAGTCAGTAATAAATAGAAGTTAGTATTAATAAAAGCTGCAGTTAATAAGCAACAGGATATGTTTGAAAGACAAATTGTGTCAGTTTATGAAAGATAATAATGGCTACTCATTTGGGATTAACAGCCTGCACTTCTGAGTTAGATATGTGCAGAGCACCAGACTGCGCTCATTGGACACTCTGCAACTGGGAGAGACCATAACTGGAAAGCTATGATCTTAAGTCATTGCCCCCCTGGTCAAGGTGATAAGTGTTTATCACAGATAAAAGATGATCTAATTAATGAGTAGTGAGGACAGGGTTACTTAGCTGACAAGGAAGCCATGAGTCTCTCAACCAGGTGAGTCAAGAGCCATTGCATGAGTGCACTGCCAACAGTTGAGACAGTTGTGATTATTTTTGGAAACTGATCGTTGCCAAAGAAAAATTAAGCAGGCCAAGTATGGGGTGGGGATTAGCACAACAAATGAAACAATAAATATTATTATGCACCAAATCCCTTTTGCTGTTCTAATCTCCCATCTTCTATCAGAGACCTGCAAACATCAGAAAACATCAAGAAACACAGTCCTTTGTGGAGAGCCCCATTTTCTGTGTCTGATCTAGAGTGTTTACCCAGAGGGTCCTATACTCTTATTTATCCCTGAGTGGTCATAATATAGTAATATAGTAGCTTCTGAGAATGCTACTACAGATATTAAGTACAACAAATGGGATTGCAAATAAAAGTGAGTGATATTAATGCACTCTGAGGTGTTTTACAGTGAAAGCAAATAAACCCCTCAATTATCCCACAGCTTCTGAATGTCAGCCTACAGGATCTAGATTTTCTTTTCACTGCCTAGGAAAGAGTGTATGTCCAAAACAGCTGTAGTCTAAATGAAGCTGCTCACAGGGCCTTCATCTATGCTCGTTAATGAAAGGTGATGTTTCCCAACCAAGCTAATAACTTCTGAACTAACTTGACAGCAGTATCTCTGATCCACCTGTTCTGCTCCACACAATAGATAATGAGCTGGGACTGCAGGAGCTCAATCAAGGTATGTGTAAGATGACAGAAAAGTTATTTATGAGTAACTCTGGGACTCCCTAACTTTCAAGAGCAAAAGTGGTTTAGATATATAGGATAAGAACACTTAAGTAAAAAAAATTAACTTTCACAATGCATTTCACAGGATCAGGAGCACTTTTTCCTTTCACCATGAGTAGATTAATATTGTTTTTAACCTAACCAATTGTGTGCTATTTGCTTGCCCGATAGCCTTGAGTGCTCATTAGCACAGAATTGATTTTCTGCTCTGGCCTCTGTTATTCAATCACTTGTCAACCTTATCTCAGGAGAACAGGTAATCATTGTGGCTGAAAGGGTCAGTTTTGTGTGCTTGGCATATTTAAACATGCCCCTTATAAGTATGGTCTTCAAGAACATACGACTTTACACCTTCTGGTGAGATGGTGGATTGTCACAGGTTTATTACAAAGGCTTGTTTCACAGTCTGCTCAGAAATAGTTTCTGTATTGAAGTTTTAGAAAGAAACAGACCTATGTCTAGGTGGTGTTTGAGGGGTTTTTCGGGTTTGATGTGGGGATTTCCCTCGTCTTCTCTAAAGAAAAATATAAATTAACTGATCAACAGAAATGTTCACACACAGAACCCTTTACCCTTTAGAGGCTATTCCACCAAATTCATGCAGTATTCACGTGGAATAAATACTGGATGGCATCCCAACAGTGCGCCGTAATTTTTGCAACATTGCTCTGCTGGTTGATAGGAAGGATTAAGAAGAGCAAAACATTTAACTTCTAAAAAAAGAAGCAGAAAATTTAACAACTATTATATAATTAATAAGCGTCCTTTTTCAGATTGATGCTGGCAATATAATTATGTGCCAGGAGTTACACAAAATTCTGTTTTAGAAACCTTTTTCTAATGGTTATACCTTGAACAAGAGAAGGCTTCTGTACATGCAACTGCTAGTCTGTGCTTCGAAACTAAAAAGTAGTTTCAAAGTCAGGAAACCTCAGAGTCTGTCAACACCTCACTTCCCACCCCAAACCTCACCCACTCCCCTAAACCAAAATCTTAGTTGCTATATATATATGGTGAATCTATACCCTCCCTGACACTTTAAACCATGTCTTCTCCCTGCCGTGCAGTTCTACCTCACATATGCATGGCCATGATGCTTTTCAACTGAGCTGATTCAGCTCATTAACCCATAAGAAAATTCTCCAATTTGTTTTGCTGGCTTAGTAAGCCTCATCAGATCATGGCAAGGTCTGACGAATACCTGAGCTGGTGGAACAGGATGTTCGAGGTTTTGAAGAGATGACTACAATAATTTCAACCAAACAATTACAGGAAAGAGCCACAAGCAAGCAAAGTCGACATATGTTTCTTATTATATCATGGCAGATTTTTCAACGTATCAAGGAAAAGAAAATTCTATTGCTTTTTAACTTGGTGCATACATATTCTATTTTATACACTAATATAATGAGACAGCTCCACTGGTTTCAGAGAATTTACAGCCTGTAACAATCAATCTGGCTACAAGTACAGCTGTCTCATGGAGAAAAATAAGTAATAGGATTTTAGAAAAAAAAAAAAAAAAAGTCATTTCCTTAACATGTAGAGGTAGTATTCCAAGGGAAAGTTGGTCAGAATAGAAACTCCTCCTATATTGTGACTGCAAGTTTAAGCAGATGTTATCAAAACAGATACTCAGAGTTCATAAACAGAGTCAAATCTGGGCACCAGAATCAATCCACAATCATGTAATGACATTACAATTGGGTTAAAAGATGCCAGGTTTTATACATGGAGGTGGGAACTTTAGCTGAATTTTAAGTTTCAGGTAGTACAAGATATGGTTTTTGCATCTTCTACCATATTTGTCAGATAAACTCCTCAGAACTGCTCAATGATCCACACAGTATAAATTCAACATCCGTTCTGAAGAATGGTAATCTAGAATCATAACACTTTACCTGTGCAGTACTAAATCCTCACAGAAGTTAGTCCCTTCATCAAATATAGAAAGTTTCTATCCTTCAGCAGAGTCTGCTCTTCTAAAATTAACTATTTAAATACTATCCCTGTTAGCTTCCAAAAGGTGACAAGAACTTAGAGAGGAGGGGTAGCAAACGCGGTATCTGAGGCATCTTGATATCATGATGAGTCTCATTTGATTATCTCTTGTTGCCTGACAGAATAGTGTGAAGAAAACCCCAGTCTACCAGTCATGCAGTCCTTTGCTTTACAGGCAGGTTTACTCAGACACAATCCCAATGATACCTTTCAGAATGTTACTTATATTGAATATTCCACAATTAGATCCTCCAAATAATAGACCAAGAAACACATTTAGAGCTTTGTAAATTGTTTCTGTCACCCAGACTAATTTATTTGGACAGGAAAGTCCTTTCAGTGTTAGTCTTTAACAGCAAAGTGGTTAAAACACATCACTGAAGCCTTTGGTGTAAAGTTTGTGCCATGACACTGGATTATATCACTGTACAGTTATCACTCAGCTCTGATATTTGTCATGGATCATTAGCCAGGTGCTAAGGAGACAAATGGCAGCATTTGCACTTGACAGCTTGCACTGTTTTTATACCAAGAGCTTATTTTATCAACAAAGTACAAATAGTTCTACCGTCTTGCTTCACATTCTGCAAGTTCATTGCAATTCTGTAAAGATATTAAAGTAAAAAGTTTTAGTAGAGAACAAATTACTTTCTTATGCACAATTTTCTCAAAGTTTAAAACCCTCACGGCAATTTATCTGTTATATCAGCAATTTCCAGGTGTAATTTACTTCCTTTAAATCTCATAATTTCCATTCACTCTACTGCTTTCCTGAAACTTAGTATTTTACAGTACAGCCAAAACTTTTAAAGGAATAGCCACTGCAAATTTCCAGTGGCTATTACTTCAAAGCATTGTATAATAAACACAGACCAATGCTATCTGCTGAGTCTTCTCGTTTTGCACCCACAGCAAAGGAATCAAGTTAAACAGGTTGGAATATGGAAAATTAGACTGATTTCATAATGTTCTGAGGCACTGTGTGCACTTCCAGTAACTTTACATTGCTGCATTCTCCTATCACAGTAAAAGAACACCATCCACTAAAGGATATGGGAACTTACCTAATCACTTGGGCATTTTACAACTGGGAAAGAGCTCATCTAAGTAGTTTAGATATGTAATTTTTTTATATTTAAGAAAATTACTGTTTTCAGATATATTTTTAAATATATTATGCTAGGAGAGAAAAGAGAAACATGTCTCCTCTCTCTTCGAGTAAATATGGCAAGGTTGAAAAAAAAGCCAAGTAAACCCCAAGTATTTCCTCATGATTATAGTAGCAAGCAGTTAGCCAGAGCAAACCAAAATACTTTTAAGCACTTAATGCAATTGATTACTTAGAATCAGGAGACAGTAAATAATTACTTAGGTTCCAAATGTGAACATAATGATAATAATTAACCATATCAAGCAATAAATTTTTCTTCTCACTACAGGTCCAATAAAATAAAGAATCTTTAAAATTAAGTCAAACTCTTAAGACATTTAGAACTCTGATTCTTCCAAAGCCCAGGCTATAACAATACAACATGAAAGTAGATGGGTTAAAAGCAATTTTAATTATTTGAAATTTTAATTGTACTACTTAGGTTACTGTATAACCACAGAAATAAAGGGGTGGCTTTGAATAATTGGCTTGAGTTAGCCTATGTATTTGTAACAAGCTCAACAGCTTTCTTTTAGATAGCCTCAAATTCCTTAGTTAAAAATAGATTTGTATACAGAAAGTATATATTTTTACAATGAAAACACCCAGGCAAATATGGTTACTAACGAGCTGAAATATATTTTCAATTGAATCGTAAGAAGCCTTCTTAGAAAAGTGATCTACTCAATCAAGCCTGAAAATTAACTTCTGGTTGAACAGGGGTTAGTTATTAAAAGTTTAGGCACACAGAAGTTGCCCATTAGTTAGCAAAGATTGCCAATTTTTAATGTATATTCTGCTGTTTTCTTTCTGTATTCCTTATGGTAAACAGTATATGAAACAGCAAGTAAACATGAAGGCTGACATATATGTACCACAGTGAACTTGTACACTCCAGGATGACACAGTCCTGAAATCAGACAAAAGGTGTGATTAACATAGAACCAATGAGTACGCATGACGTCGGTACACATGACACCTGTCTTTGGCTTTTCCCATACTTAAGTTAGAATTGGGTACAACAGAAAGATTAAATATATTGTTGCTAAACTTAAGGCCATGTGAACTTGGAAAGCATTCTCACAAGGAAGCAAATCTCTCCCAGAAAGGGATCTGGTCTTCCTTCTTAATGAAGAGGGAACTGGAAATTTTATGTGATGATGTAAAGACTAACTTTGCATCTATGGAAAAGAAATTAATCTTTTATAAAATAAGAGTTTTAGAAGATCCAAGCTTAGAAATAGAGTGTCAGAGAACCTAAAAGACAGGCAAAAAATAATGTCTTAACACAATTTAGAGCTCACAAGAATGGAAACAAAGTGCAAATGATCAAGAATCAAGCAGGATTGGCTATGAAAGGTAACTAAGATAATTTCTAAAGATAAACTATTCTGATAGCCTTACAGCACTAAAAATATATATCTACCTGATCCATAGTATAGGCTTTGAAAGGTTATGATGGTAGATGTAATCCTCTGAATGCAAGGGGTTCTAAGAGATGTTTCCTCCTCTTAAAGTGAGAAAAATAAATCAGTATTTTTCCCCTCCCTACATGTATATGCTATATAGCTCAGTAGAGCAGAAATTTCTAGTTTAACTAAATATTATATGGAAAAGTATTTAATATTGTTCTGAATCTACCACCTACTGCTTTATATGAGGGCACCTGCTCTTACAAGGAAAGGAAAAGTTTCTTCCTTCTCTGTCATAGTAATTTCTTTTCTCTTTTTCTCATATTCTCAGTCATGCTCTTTAACACAGATCATGATGGCACTCAACCGAGACCTTTCTCTCCCATAATAACTGGTCATTAGTTTTTACCCTGTACTTCACCTTATTTATTCAATCATTTGTCCACTTGACTTCTCTGATCTCCTGACAGCCTAGCTAGAGATTCTTTGGTGAGGGACTTTGTAGAATATATTTTAACACTCAAAACACAGCACTTCAGCTGGATCTTCCAAGTCCATTTCCTTGCTGATAACTCAAAGAATGGAAACAGATTTTTTTTTTTTTTTTTTTTTTTTGCTGACTCTCTCTTTCTATTGTACTTAGCTCCATGTCCACTGATTCTATACATTTGGCCAGTACAGGCACCAGACTTCGTAAAATCTAGGTCCTAAGATACTTCTAAGGTCTCACACAGACTGCATGACATGCTAGCCACCATTAGTCAGTCTCTCACACTTTTTCAACAACAGGTTACATACTATTGAATAGCTTATCTGTATCTATTCTTAATCTCTTTATCAAGTTACGGATTAATATCACTTCAACACAACACAACACCATAGCTAGATGAATTTGTACTTACATTGTCAGGAACACAACAAGTACTAGAAAAATATGACACATAGGGTCCACTTGAATCAATAATAGACGGTAAAAAGCATAAAAACCAAGGCAATAAAGGAATGATTCATCTCTGGTATAATCTCTGCATGCATTGATGCTGCAGTAATTCCCAAGATAAAAGGTGTATTCAGATCATGATTTTATAGCCACAGGTGACCTTGTCTTGCATGAATTTGCCTAAGCTCTCTTGAATTTTTCTATTTTGTCTGACAGAATATAATTTGCAATGAGTTCTACAATAGAATCATGCATTGCATTAAAAAAACCCAAACAACACATTGTTTTAGGATTCTGACTGCTAAATGACACTCTATGAAATTAATGGAAGGAAATGAATAATCTTTGTCCCATTCATCTTCCTAACAATAGTAATATTTTATAGAAAATGCAGGCATGAAAGTCTAATTTTCCACCCCCTCCTTTTGTGGAGATACTGAGGAAGAGTGAAAACAGTTTACGCCTGCTTGCATTAATATGATACTGTATAAGGAATTTCACAATGAAAAATTAAAATCTAGATAAGGAAATAGGAATTTACAAGTTAACACTAATAAAAATTAACCAAAACTTTAAAAACCATGCTGATGTAAGTTACAACTCTTCCCACATCAATATACTTATACACTTTATTGTTTCTATTTCTTTAAGGTAATATAACAGTAAGTTATTCAAATCCAGAATTAAGATTAATGAATTCTGAGGGGTAGAATACACATGTATAAAGAGATTTCAAAGAATGGAATAGTTTTCTTTCCTAGCACACAAGTTTCTGCTTTTCAATATTTCAAAGATTTTGATTTAGTTCAAGAAGTATAACAAGGGTGTTTGCAGTGAGACTGTATGAAAAAGAAAAGTTTTACTCAAATGATGAATATAAGATATCAAAATCAACATACAGGATTTTCTGGAATGCTAAAAATTTATTCGTGTTCTAAAATGCACAAGCTTATTTATATGTTTAGAGAAAAAGACTAGAAAAAGCCTATTAGCTTGCAGCACGGCCATCCAATGATTTTTGTATCATAAGTAATTACTGTTATCAGGCTTGGCATTTAAGACAATCAGATAGGCTCCAATAAGATTGCTATTATCAGGCAGAAGAAATCTGATAATTTAGATGTTGGATTATCATATATAAACATAAGAAGCCTTCCACAGTGTTATCTCCTTCAGAGGTCCAGTTCTAGAACAACTTGTCCAAATGAAATACTTCCTATAATTGTACCTCATTACCTAAAGATCTGTGACTTTCTGTGAACTTAAAATAATAGTGCTTATTGATTGGAGATCATTCAAATTCTCTCATTTACTGCATACAATGATGAACAATTAGCAAAGAAACTCCTGGAGAAAAGCCTTAAAAGAACAAAGGTAAGTGCCTAGCTTTAAGCACACAGCTTAGAAAGATGCAGATTTAATCATTAGTTATTACCGGTTGTTGTAATATACTTAACTGATTATATCCAATACAAAATAATCCTTTCAGTATTTCTGGATGGCTTTATGTAGACTGCTAACACAAAATGGTTTTTGAATAGCCAGATGAACTTAATTCTTCCTAACATTAGTAAGAATAAAACTGCTGAAACACATGTAAGGTGGAGATAGCTTTAAAGTACAACATGCTTTAAAGTGCTTCAGTGCTTTGCCAACTAGAGCCACTGTCTTCCAGAGTTAAAGTTTCTTATGACATTTTTAGAATCATTACTGTTTTCATATGCAGTGCAAAGGAATATGAATGGTTTAAAGCCAAATAAACTTCTGCTTTTTATATCTCATGTGGTTTATCAGTGTTGTCTTTGCAGCTGTCATGTAGATTCTGAAAAAAACTAATCGTCCTTGATATTTGTTATCATACAGTAAACTTTACTGATCAAAACAGACTTATGTGGCTAGCAAAAGCACCTTCTGAAACCTTTTTGAAGGGAAATCTGTAGTATCTGGAAGGAAAAAGATTTCCCTAATTTTAGGGAAAAAAAAAAATTTAGATGACCTGTAAAATACCAAACCAAAACACTGCACTGACTTTTAAATCATTCAGTCATATTCTACAGGTAAAATTAAAATAAAAACTTAGCTTTCACCTCAAACTTAAAGCATTTTTAAAGAAGGAAAAACATTCAGAGCATTCAAAAAGAAAGAAAAATCTGGTTTGTATACTTTAATATGGCGCTTCAGTGAGGGCTCTCAAAAAGTGTATAAATAAGAGTCACCATGGAAAAATGTAAGTTAATATCCCTGAGAAGAAAATAATATTCAGTGTTTATATTCATTAAAAGCAGTCATATTGCAAGATGAAAGTCTACAGGTAATGTCAGACAGCAAATTCGGCATCTGTTTGCAATGTAATACGCCTCCAAAAACAGGCAAAAAGATTATTCGAACTGCCTATCACAAATCAAAGAGTATTCTCTTAAATAACTGTAGAAGTCTTGAGCAGTATGTGATAAGACAGACATGGAAAAACTAGAGGGAGTTTAATGGAAAAAAGCAGATAGAGCTGGAAAAGCACCCAAGTTTTTTCTTTTGTGTTAAGAGGACTAAAGGAGGTTAAAAAAAAAGCCAAAACAAAACAAAACAAAAAAACCCAACAACAACACAAGCAACTTGTTTGGGTAAGCGATGACTAAGAATGAATAATATATCAGGCATAACATATCTTTAGGCTATTAACTTCCAAGTGGGAATGGATTACTTAGTGTGACACACAATGCATAGCTAGAAACAGCAGCATTACATTATGACAAAGAAAATGCAGGCTATATATAGAGGAAAGCTTACTGACAGGAAAATATGCTACTTCCCAAGAGAAGCAATAGGAACTAAATACCAAGAAATTCTAAGACTGTTTAACTCCATTGCATTAAAAATCATATTACATAAGAGATTCACCTGAGGATACATACGTACCAAAATCATACTAACTGACTAAAATACAACAGCCTCCAATAGAAAGGTATCTTGTTCCCAATTGTTTTGCTTGTTAAAGTACTTGGGAAGGGAGCACGCCCAGGACCACTTTACAGTCACAAATGTTTCCCCAGCACATATGATCCTAAAGCCAGTAATAATTCAGCAGTCAAGTTTGGAAGGGGCACCTGGACATTTTCTGGTCCAACCTTCTATTAAAAGCAAGGCCAGTGAGTATCAAATTCATTTTATGTCTTGTCACATCCACTGAAGTTCTGAATATATTCAAGGACACTATCTCTTTTTCCAGTTACTTTCAGTTCCTGTCTGCTATCACAATTGATTACTTTCTCCCCAATATCTAACCAGAATTTCACATGTTGGAATGTGTCCCCCTTGCCTCTTTTTGAGAGTGTAGAGTGAAAGGACAAAAATCTTATTTTCCTCCTCCATAAGTTCCCTTTAAGAAGTTGAAGATGGGAACTCCATAGCTTTTCTATTTCAAAGACAGATAACCCCAGATCAAAATCTCATTGCACAAAATGTGTCCTCAAAGGACTCTAACCCCCTATTTGCAATCCAGCTCCTAATTGTCCATGCACATCAAATGGGGAAGATCCTCTTCCAGAATACAGACAGCTCCTCAGTACCATTTTCCTCCTCCCAAAAGAGACATAGAATTCTACATTTCTACCCACAACAGGAAGAAAACTGCACCATTATGAAAGTGAAAATATTTTCAGCTTAGAGAAGTAAACGCTTTAATTCAAGAATTATTTAAACAATCATTCTGACAGAACCCAGTGATTAAAATAATCCAGTTAAGGGCCCACATACTCAGATGTTTTGCAAGTATTTAGCAAATTGAAAGAGGCAGTAGTAGATGTCAAGTTAGTGCATTATGAACTTACTATTGAATTTAATATTTTGGCCAGCTCAATGCATTGTCAAGACAAGTTAATTGCACAGCTACCAGAGGATAACAGGATAAGGCTAACATGGGATCCTATGGAGGTATTTATTTATTCCAGTAGAGTAATTTTACACTAATAATGTGGTGACTACATGGTAATGTATTTTATTTCATAATAATATTGAAATAATGACTCCACTAAATCTAGCATGAGTAATCAAGATCCAACAGCATTTTGCTGGAACATTTTTCCACCAACTTCATATTTCATCCATACACATAGAAGCACTCATGCACAGTTCAGTGAATTATAAACAAATTCCCTTTGCGACTACCTGGAATTTCAGGAAGAGCAGAGGATGTACCAAGATTTTCCTATTAGCTTCTGAACAAAAGTGATTTTGCTTTTAGGTTTGATCAGGAAGGACTTGGCATCAATTCTTCATGTCTCACCTGGTTCAAGGAAAAGCTGGATGATTGTGATTTATCACAGAAATCACCCATTGCTGACTCTTTGCTTCCCTAATTGGCTGCCCCTGTGCAATATGCTCAGATGTGTAAGAAGAACTATCCTGCTTTTTTCAGGAAGAAAAATACATTCTTTTTCTATTAATAGATGATGTGGTCTAATAACAGAAACAGACAAGCAGATGATCAGACAAAAGATGTAGAAGAGTAATTTTGCCATGCAATATTTGGAAGTGTGAAGAACAGAAGGCCTCTGATTTTCTTGTAAAGAATGAGGATAACCCACAGAGAACCCTGGGTAACTGACTTATATGGTAACCTCTGAAAAAAAAACAAACCAAAACAAGACAACCACCATAATTTGTAATTTTACTGAATGAATTATTTTTTTGGTTTTTTTCTTTATTAAAGCTACTGATCAAATATCACCTAATACTAAAAACATACATCAAGGCTGTTTATCTCCCCTATGAAGAGTTATCCAAAATATTTAAGCTATCTAAAATATTTAAGCCATATCTATTAAGAAATCCTAACTATCTGTAACAGATTGATTTAATTTCAAAAATAACATTGTTTGGTATTTTTATATATGTTTTGAAGATATCGTTAATCAGGTCTTTGAAAAAAGCATCCTAGTATATTTCTTTCCTTTTCTTAAGTGAATTGCATGCTATTTAAATTAGTTTAATTATTAGCTGGAACTTTTTTCTCATGCCACCTTCACAGACAAAGATATAAAGCTTCTTTTTTTTTTTTTTTTTTTCAAATAACAGAGAGAACATTTGCTCAAAAAATATAACTGAAATTCTCTTTAGGGGACAATGTTCAGCACTACGTATCTTTTCTATAGAGCAATCAAAATGGTGGACAGGGACAACAGTGAATCTTTACTAAACTGGCTGGAACAATAAGAAAAGTGGTTATTTATGTTAACTTCACTTATCTGATTATTAAATTATATGCAGTGAGAAGAGATTGGCTGCTGGAAGCGGGGAAGAGAGGGATGGTGGTAAAGGAAAGGAAATCAGAACCAAAACCCTGCTGTTTCAGATGCAGTCAGTGGAAGCTGGCTTCACTGGAGATGCAGGTAATAATTACTTCTTGCAGAAACTCACTCAGACTATTCAACATCACTAGTATTGTGCAGAATAAGCACTATAAGTACTTCAGCGCCTTTAGTGAATACTTGGTTTCTCAAGGAATCTTCATGACTGTAATCCTTTTGGGAACATTTATTCAGCAATAATTACTGAATTACATCATTAATTTCTTAACTGGTTTAAAAATGCGATGCAAGAAAGCACATGCATGCAGTGTAAAAACAAACCACTACTGGAGTGACAAACCTTTTGAACAACCCCATATATAGATAAAAATTTCCACAATTCAAATGGTGCAGCATCGTATTTCTGATACAGATCATGACATTTTAGTTTGGACATTTTTCCTCAAGCAGACTTAGCCTCCATTTGCCATCTTATTAGTACACTGCTGCCATCCATGGGGCATTTTAACTGAAATAGCCTAGATTAAGGAAAAAGATCAGAAGAAAAACATATCCTAAAATATCAGCTCACATCCATAGCTTTACACTTCTGTTTTTAAATTGACCTTTTTAAAAAAATGTATTTATCATTGCCATTACAATATTTTGAGCAGAGATTATTTGCAGATGATGTAAGTCACACAATGGCTAACGTGGTGGTGTAATTATTTTGTATTACTGTGTGTTACTGGTACATAGCTGGAATCGGTGTCACTGTAACTCAAAAAATATCACATTGGCATGCAGTGTTGTGCTTCAAGTCTTATTGCATTTGCACTGAGCGAGAAAACACTCACCTATAAACAACTAGCTTTTCTCTACTACATGACAGGAGCCATTGAAATTAATTAAACGCCAAGACTCACAATGGGTGTTGAATTTGACAGTTTATTTTTCAGATCCCTACAGATCAGTTGGTAAGCTTACCATCTTTGAATTTAACATTTAACATTTTACATCCTTGAATTTTAACCTTCCATTTCATCAGACAAGCATCCCATAAATCTTGCAATAAATATGGGTTTTTTTTTGGTTCACATATCTGGATGCCTGTTCAAAAAAGAGTGTGTGCTTTGTTCCTAAATGCTATTTAAAAAAAAAAAAAGTATAAAAACACAAATTCATTTTTGAACAATACTATGAATAGAGGCTAGAAAAGGTCTGGTGTAACAGAATAGAAATATATTGGTTGTCATGGTGAATAAAGCTGTGTAGTAAACTAAACATGTTCCATTTTATTTAAACTGTTATTCAGATATCCATAAAAGTATTTTCTTGTTTGGAAGAAAAATAAAAGCAGACCACAAAGCATTTATTTTGTTGACATGACTACATATATAATGTAAATATCTTTTATCTTCAGGGAAAATATTTATCATTTTAATATTAAGACAAACCGAGGTAGAACACCACCAAAAAACCCTGCTCGATCAGTAAGTTAACTAAAGCTAAATATAGCACACAGTGTCTCATATATCCCAGGTAACATATTAAGCCTGGAGCTATAATAGCTTACCATTCAAGTTCTGAGTAGAAATCATCAAGTGAACCATTTATCTGATAGCATTGTTTCAAAACATCTGTCTATTAGAAGAAAATATCATTTTCTTTTCCAGTTATCTGATTCATATATTTACAGAAGATAATCTAAGACAAGTGACACCTAAGCAGAAAGATACATCACTTTACCTCTCCTATGGGCATATAGAATGAAGTTAAGTGTTCTAAAAGTCTTGATTTTATGCTAACATGGCTCTTGCTGCAATTCTTATCTCTACCTTTTTGTTCAGGATGTGCAACAATAGAAATATTTCAGTCAGTTCTAAATACTAGTCTACTTTTCAAAGCACTTCAGTGCTACAAGAATATAACAGAATCAAAGAACAGTTTGGGCTGGAAAGCACCTTAAAGATTATCTAGTTCCACCCCCCTGCCATTGGCAGATACACCTTCCACTAGACCAGGTGTTTCAACAACCTGTCCAACCTGGCCTTAAAGCACTTGAATATCTTACGTTCTTCAGTTTTGCAGTTCGACTTTATGCTTTGTGATCAACAATACCTACAGCACAAATTTCATTCCCTCATTTTTTGTCCAGCTGCTACTGCCTAGACAGGAGTGTATCAGAGACAGTGACATGCTAAGTCTATTTGGTAAAATACAGAATGTTGTAAAATATTTACTTAGGTATTCTATAAGTAGAATATGCCACCATATGACAGATATAATATTGATACAAATTTTTATTTAATACTCTAACCAGACCTTGACTTTATAAGAATGTTAATTCACTTAAATTCACATTTGGGTAGTTACTGTAGCCATAGAAAAAACTCCAGCTCCTAGTGAAAAACAGTGCCTTGCAAGTGACTGAATAAATAATTTTAGTCTGTATTTCATGTGAGACTTTGGAGCATAATAGGAAATAATTATAAATGAATGACTCAAAAAATGTCTAGAAGGAAAGAGAACAATATTCTGAACCAACAACCCCCATTATCCGGCAATATTAATTATAAGCAATTTTGTAGGAATGCATTAAGATAGAAAAGCAAAATCACCCAATTTTATTTGGGAAGAAACTGACACAAATGTTAGTCTACTCACAGCATGGCAGAACCTGAGAAGATCACTTTTGTAAATTTTATCCAGGTCCCCTTATATTGTTTTGCCTCTGACATCTGTACTATAGTTCCCTTTCATACTGCTAAGGGTGAGACTGTATTTTTTCCTCTGATCTTACCTTCCTTGGTTTAGATTTTAAAAGCATGTACAGAAATACTGAGCCATACTAGCAAGGAGCAAAGGTGTTACAAAACCAGACCACAAACAGGAGATGTGCAGGTCCTTGTCCAGCGAAGTTTGCAACGTTAGGTAGCAAAAGTAATTTCATTGGTTGAAGAAACTTTTAACCATAAAACCAGAACTATGAGAACAGCAGTCAGATGATCAACCAGAAAGGAGAAAATAACACCAGTTCAGTAAACATTTTTTATGCAGAAGATATCATGAAAGTAATCATGTCATGAGCAAGAAGTAGGAATTACAGTTAACTCCAAGAGTAACACTAGGAGTCTACGAAGTTTCTCCCTCCAAGTTCTGCAGATTCAGACCCATGATACTGGATTATAACATCTTTCCAATACATTTAAATCCCTTTCCTCAAAAATCCCCCCAAATCCCCCACCCCCAAATCCCCCAAAACCCCAAAACCAAGAAAACCCACAAAAACACCCATCAACAAACAACTAAAAGCCCATAACAACAGAGAAAACCCAAACCAGAGATTCCTCTGCATCCACCACCTGCTTTATGCCCTTTTAAGAAGAAAGAACCACTCAAACTGCCTGGGAAATATTTTCAATGAAATGTTGCGTTCTTGACATGAAAGAGGCTGTGACTAACTTTTATACTATGTGAAATTTTCTCAGTCCCTTTTTTTTTTAAATTGCTAAGATTTTCAAGCAGGCTAAGAGCTAAAAAATTCCAAGCTATCATCTTTTAGCATGGGCACATGAAGTAAACAATTAAGATTTCCGTGATGTTTTGGATGATTTGTTTGAAGCATTACATTAGATTCCCGCTTACTGTCTTGCATCATCCCAGTGGCTTCTGAAGCACTGGTAGTAGAAGGGAGAAATAGGAAAGAAAAAAAATCTTATTTTATAACAAAGTAGATAAAACATAGATACATGTTGGATGTGAAAAACAAAAGACAAAGCAATGACTTCATGGTAGCTTCTGATCTTCACATCAGTCTGAACTATTTGCAAAGAAGCTGCTGAACAGACAACACTTACTATTCCACCTTTTCCTCAGAGCAGCACCGGAGTACCTCACTGGATTCTCAGATATTCTGCTCACAGAGTAATGGCTGTTACACACAAATAAGGAAGACATTCAGAATTTTCAGGCCAGCACCACAACTTAAAAGTCTGTCTGTGAATTACTAAAATACCATTCTGCTACCACCCTGATTTCCTTTGATAGAAAAAGTAAAAACAAACAAAAAAAGCAGATTAATTCTGAATATTTCAAATACGTGTTTTTATATTTGCATGTTCTAAATTTAAGAACTATTTTAAGCAATCTAAAGCAATGAGAGAATTGAAACCTTTAAGGTGCTATTTTTTTCCTGTCACACTAAGTTCCAAAGGAAAGTAGTGTTTGTTTCTGGGTATGAAGCAGAAAAACAGTTTCTTGCAGGGTGATGCTTTGACTCCCCAGTCCCCAAATATCTGATTTCTAACTGTTATTTAAAAAGGGTGGGGTGGGGGGGTGGAGGGGGGCGAGGGGAAGTCTCACATGTAGCGCTTTTTTATTTTTTATAGCTAAGTATTTAAGTCAATTAAGTCTTACATCTCCTGTCAGTTACACTTAGTACAAAAACATTCTTACACATGCTGACCCCTTTTAAGAAGTAGTGTTTCAGTCAAAGTGCTTTTCTGATAAATAATATGTTTCTGATAAATAAAGTGTTTCTGATAAATAATCATCTTCATAATCCCATAATCCTACCAAATGGGAAGACATCACTTAACAGGTTACGAGCAAAGCTTATTGATACACAGCATGCTCTGGCCACCTTCAGCCATAGTTTAGAAACTACAGAATTGAGAGGAATAAAGCTGCTGTACAACCTTGAGAACCGATACAGATTAACATACATTCTTCTATAGAGCATTTTTCAGTGATGAGGTAATATTTTTCACATCTAGTGCAGAGATTGACCTAGCCTAAACTCTAGTAAAGACATAGAAACTTTGACACCTCATATTCAGAACTCTTTTGTTTTTTTCCAGTAGTAGGATTCTATGCTCTGTACTAAAAAAAAATCAGTTCCTGTACAGTATACAGGACACAAAATATAGAAATAAAATAACTAGATTAGACATTTGAAGGCACAGTGCTCAAGGATAACAGAATAGTTAACCAAGAATTCTGCTCTGCAGGATCTCTTGCTATTCAGCAAACAATTGTGTTTTCTTCCTCAGAAACAAACCACTGTTTTGCCCATGAGATAATTTACAGCTTCTGTTGTTAACTCACCAAGATAACTGCTAGCAAAGACTGAAGAGCATCTTCAAGAACAGATGCCATGTTATGGAATAGAATTCAGCAAAGGGTTCAAAGCAAGCTAGTTTGACAAGTTTATCTATGGAAGCAGGAGATGTGCAGAAGCAATGTAAATCAGAATCATGTAAATCAGAATTAAAGTTTATTGAACTGAAAATTATTTGAACAAAATAGGATAGTAAGGATGACAGCACTCTTAGAGAGTACAGTGTTGAGAGCTGAATTGCAAAAAATCTGTGAAGGAAGATTTTGTGTCTTATTGATGCTTCGTTAGATATCTCACCTTCCTGTCTCGCTCTGATGCATGAAAGCTTGCACACCAAGTTGCTAATGTAGACAACAATTTACTGGGAGAAAATACACACCACTGGCTCCACGTAGTAGAGACCACAACATGCTATGTGCATCCTACAGAACACTGAACTCTGGTACAGCTCAAAGGGTGCATACCAAGTACAGCTGGTTCAAGAATCTGTGATAACACATCAGCTGTAGCTGGCAGCAACAGTTACACTAGAGAGAATGGGAGAGATGTTGGAATGAATCCCTTGATGGGGACACAGTAAGGGTTTTTAAAGGCTTGTGCTTAAAGCTTGGCACAAGAGAAACAGTTTTGAGGTCCAGTAATCAGTTTTCTTCTGGATCACTAAAACAATGCAAACAAATGGGGGGGAGGGGGGGTTTGTTTGTTTTGGTGGGTTGGTTTGCTGGGGTTTTGTTTTTTTTTTTTTTTTTTTTTTTCTGGGGGGGAGGGGGTTGTCCGAAGAGACTATCTCCATAAGTCTGTACTACAGCTCATTTAAGCACAACATAGAAATAGTATAAATTTTACTTAAAAACTGCAAATAAACAGTCATTGCACTGATAAACTACAAATAAGGATACACTCTTCAGCAGTAACACAATAACAAGGCTCTCTCTGAACTACTAAGGCTTGTTGTCAGTTCATACAAGATCAATAAAAATCAACCATGAAAATCAAACCAAGCCTAATTCCCACAAACCAAATATCTGCTAAAGAAGACACTTATCATTTACATCAGGAAAAGCAGCATATGTATTCAAAAAATATGAAAACCAGTACAAGTTGCAGGTAGCTACTGCTGGAATAGATGTTGCAGTATCACAATTATTGAGGACTTCTGAAAGCAAAGCTCTGGGCTTTGAGCTTTAATGAAAAGTACAACTGAATTGCAGCTGTGGGGCCTAACCTTTTAAGATTTTTTTCCTCAGAGCAAAAGCGAACAAAAATCTCAGTTTCTTAGACACTTACAATGCAGGGAAGAATACTGAATGCACAGCACTCAGGAACCCTCTCCCATTAACCATCTACCCCTTTACTTAAATCTTAGGTGAAACAAATCACCTAACCTACTAAAGCTTTTTGGCTTTGTTTCTTTCTCTACAGCTCCTCCTGAGTGCTCTAGACTAAGTGAAACATTTTTTGGCTTGTTTTTTAAAGAGCCCAGCATCCTTCCACTTTTTACTGAGGAGGAACTAATGCTTAACTGGAGCCACCTGCTTGATTTCTCCCTCTGAGCTTTCCTCTGATACAATTCAGGTGTGTGAAACCCAATGCAAAAGACTATCAGGTTGGAATATCTGCTGTTATTGCAATACTGAATATCCTTTTTTAAATAAAGTAAGTGACTCATGAGGTAGGAAGCAAAATATCCTCCTTTCAGTTTTCTGTATGAATGAAAAGATCATGGAAAGACTTCTTCACAGGCATTGTCTAAACACTGCCTAACAAATTTCCTGAATGAAAACTTTAGATACAACAATGAAAAACTAAAGCCAAGCACACATTTTTCTTTCTTAGTAAATGAAATGACATGGCATAGAGATACCTGCTTTCCCTTCCTCATTGTCAGAAACAGGCAGTCAAAAAACTCTGCGAGACAAAATAGACAAAAACCCAAATCATAGAATCATAGAATAGTTAGGGTTGGAAAGGACCTTAAGATCATCCAGTTCCAATCCCCTCTGCCATGGGCAGGGACACCTCACACTAAACCATGCCACCCAAGGCTTCGTCCAACCTGGCCTTGAACACTGCCAGAGATGGAGCACTCACAACATCCCTGGGCAACCTATTCCAGTGCCTCACTACCCTAACCGGAAAGAATTTCTTCCTTATATCCAATTTAAACTTACCCTGTTTAAGTTTGAACCCATTACCCCTTGTCCTGTCACTACAGTCCCTGATGAAGAGTCCCTCCCCAGCATCCTTATAGGCCCCCTTCAGATACTGGAAGGCTGCTATGAGGTCTCCACGCAGCCTTCTCTTCTCCAGGCTGAACAGCCCCTATTTTCTCAGCCTATCTTCATACGGGAGGTGCTCCAGTCCCCTGATCATCCTCGTGGCCTCCTCTGGACTTGTTCCAACAGTTCCATGTCCTTTTTATGTTGAGGACACCAGAACTGCACACAATGCTCCAGGTGAGGTCTCACGAGAGCAGAGCAGAGGGGCAGGATCACCTCCTTCGACCTGCTGGTCACGCTCCTTTTGATGCAGCCCAGGATACGGTTGGCTTTCTGGGCTGTGAGCGCACACCGAAGCCGGTTCATGTTCATTTTCTCATCGACCAGCACCCCCAAGTCCTTCTCTGCAGGGCTGCTCTGAATCTCTTCTTTGCCCAACCTGTAGCTGTGCCTGGGATTGCTCCGACCCAGCTGTAGGACCTTGCACTTGTCATGGTTAAACTTCATGAGTTTGGCATCAGCCCACCTCACAAGCGTGTCAAGGTCCCTCTGGATGGCATTCCTTCCCTCTAGTGTATCAACCAAGCCACACAGCTTGGTGTCATTGGCAACTTGCTGAGGGCGCACTCAATCCCACTGTCCATGTCAACGACAAAGATGTTGAACAAGACCGGTCCCAACACCGATCCCTGAGGGACACCACTTGTTACTGGTCTCCAGCTGGCCATTGAGCTATTGACCACAACTCTTTGCATGTGGCCATCCAGTCAGTTCTTTATCCACTGAGTGGTCCACCTATCAAATTGATGTGTCAAAGAAAATCAAAGAAACTCTCTACAAAAATGCACTGACTGACAGTGAAACCAGCTCAGTGCTTCAAGCTGAACTCAGTCTTACAGAAGCCATGGTGCAGATACAAGAAAAACCACAGTGAATGAGAAGTCTATCACTGAGCTGCGTTTATTTTGGTGTAATTGTGAGCTATGTAATCATCTCAGTATTTCTGGAGTTATTTCACACCTCTTCTATAATCTCCTTGAAGTAAATGAGATCTGAATATCTCAGTGTATCTGAATTTCCCCAAAAAAAGCATTATTCTAGAGAGAATGACATATTCCAAGAAAAGGCCAGCAACTATAACTGGTCTGAGTACAAAGAATTACTCTGGATTCAATCTGCAATCTCTATACAACGTTCCTTTCACAGATTTATGGCCTGAACACACACGAAGTACATCTGGTTCAGAGCTGGCAGAAGAAATGTAACAAATGTGTTACAGGTTCATTTTGTTTGCTTATTCCACTCTCGACAGTTGATATAAAGACAATTTGAGTAAGTTGTTGAAATTTGGTCTATTATTTGTTTATCCTACAATGAAAATCATTCCTGATATCATTAAAATAATGTGATACGTACATTTTACTGCATTCTTCCAGTATCATATAGTCAGTATGCAAAATCTGAACTATTTTTGTTAAACATAGTCATATATATGTATATGAAAACATCGTCATAAATAGTCAAATTTCCAACTCCTTGTAATAAAACTTTTACTTGTTTCTTAAAATTGGACGTTCTTCAAGTGCCTGTGCTGTTTGCTTAATTATTTTTATTTTTTACAATAAAGTTAGTTTAATCCTTCAATCTATTATCATTTACTTATATCACTGAGTTTCAATTGAAATCAACATTATAATTCATTAAAACAATACATTCATTGAAAACATACAAATGAACAAAAGTAATTTAAAATTGCTAAAAATGTAAAAGAAAAAAAATAATAAATTGATCGTTTGCCTAGCAAGAATAGTGAAGGATTCTCAAAAATATGGTGAGCATATTGAAAATTAAACGTGTTGCAGAAAGCTACCATTGTGTAAATGCAGAACAAATACACAACTCTCCTGAACTGTGAGCATTATTTGGCCCAAACTTTTTCACCATCCAGGTGACAATCTAAGAAAAGAAAAAGCTCAGAATCATTTTTACATATTTTTGGCCTAATCAAGCAATGAGAATTCTGGTTTTGTTTTTTCTTTATAGAGAAAATTCTTGCTTAGTCTGGCAAATATAAGACTGAGGTAAGAGAAAAATCCTCTTCTTATTTAGAGCCAAATCAGTAATTGATTAGATTGGATCTTCAGTGCCCGTTGTACCTGATTCATATTAAGTGGAAGACTGCATCCCCTGTCATTAATTTGGCTAGCTACTTATATAATCCCATTTACTGGTATTGTACTCTCATTTTACATCTCCACTACAGTGTCCTCTGAACCAGGCAAGTACTTTGTGTTTGGCTCAAAGCAGACTATTTGGCTCAAAGCAGACTATCACCATTTGGAAATACCATGGCTCACATTCCCCAAAATGCTTGGCATGTAACAACATTGCAACCAAATTTTCCATAGAAGTAAATGTGCTGTGAGGAAGAATTGTAAGTAAAGAAAGTATTTTGCTCAGTCTGTATATCATTAATGCAAAATTTATATAAACATCAAGTATCACACAAAAAATTAAATTCACCAAACTAATGTGCAGGGTCATCTCTGTTTTAATTGGGCTTTCCACTCTAATTAGATACTACTTTACTCTCTTTCAACCTACATAAATGTATTAATGATGTATCTATTAACTGTGCTGATACTTCGTATCAGAAATTTTGTATTCATTTTCATTCTTAAAACAGTATTTTTAAGGAATAATTTCTAATAAAAATCCTACAGAAACAGAACATGGATTTTTTTTCAATATTAAGAATAATAGCTTAATTAACTCAGCAGGGCTTAATGAAACGCTGAAGCAACAGTAAGTGTGTTCTTAAGTAATAATGTTATTAATAATAATTATTCTTATTTAACAATGCATTTATTTTTATTATTAGCTTGACTTTCAGAGATATTGAGCAGCACAGTAGATTACTACTAACAGCTTCCAAAATGAGGCTATTGAAGTCCTAAGCTCAGCTGAGGAATACCCACTGTCAACCTTTTACAGGGTAATGGCTATGACTGTAAGTATATGGCTATGACATGTAAGTATTCAGTTGCAGACATTGTGTTGTCAATTAATTTTATCAATAACCTTAAATAACCACTCTCTGAATAAAGTATCTGATTTTGACTCATTTTGTTGAAAGATTTTTTTTTATAGGATCCTTCAACAGTTCAGAAGAAATCAACAGCACAGTCTTATGCAACACAGTTATTACAAAAATCTTGAACATTTTCTTTTAATTAACTATCCAGGGAAAGCAGAATCACATATTTGAGGCAAATCACTACAGCAGAAGTTGATACTTTATAGCCATTATAATACCTTAAACAGAACCAATAACACAAAAGCTTTGTACTGATTCAGAATTCAGATCAGCAAATTAATATCTGATACTTTCCTCTAAATGTTCTACTGACATACATTAACAACGTCAATGTGAGTCCGTTTTTTTTCCTGAGTTCTCCTCACATGCACTAGTTACTGGCAAAACCTATGGTGTCTAGCAGTCATATAACCAAATATCAGGAGGAATAATGCAGAACATCCACTCAAAGTAATTGAGGACAGAGATTGTGGCTATAAATTAAATCTTTGGTGCTTACCCAGTCATAATCACTTGGAATAAAAGCTTGGAGAGAAGATGAAGGAATGAATTGTTCAACCCATTATTAATTTATTCATGACCTTATTTCAAAGACGTACCAAAATCTAAAATTAAGGTTCTATTGGAACAGAAACAAATAAAATAATGCAACAAACTGTCATCTATCTATCCATTCAGAATCAGGCCTATTTGTTTTTTTTGAACAGATGGAAAATTTTATTGCCGTTTAGGCTTGTGAATCTGATTCAGCTCCAGTAAGGGAAATGGAATTCTGTGAGGGAAATGGAATTTCCAGTCCACAAAGATGTTGTCATTTATACAAGGCAGTTTTGTTTAATTTTGAAAAAAAAAGTTGCCAGAAATCATGTATTCTGTGGGGTTTGCCCTCCAATAGAATAAAAACAGGATTAATGTTTTTTATTTTAAATAATGAACAAACAAATCTTGACCTGAAACAATGCTGCAGGAAGGAATTTTGTTATAAATTTACACAGCTACATGCAGTACTACATTTTAGCTGTGACTGCCTCAGCTGTTAAACTCTCAATCCCTGTTTCCCAAACTAGTATTTGCAAATACAGAACATCTTCATCAATGTCAAATTCAAAACCAGCCTCCTGAATATATTTTGTACTTTATATTCCAGTGGGCTTCAAATCTTTGTTTAAAAGCTTCTGTCAGTCCTTTTTATTTTGGAATTTAATTTAGTCATGGAAGGTTAATTAGTCTTTAGATTTATAATTAGAGCAGTGAGTCAGCTCTTCCCATTCTGTGGTATGGCCAGTTTTATACTAGAGTCTCAAAAGAAGAGAATGTAATTCATTATTTTATGCAAATATCCTATCAATCAGCTTTAAAAGAAATGGAGATGGAAATCTTGCTGGTGTAAGAATCCTGTGCCAAACGATTTCATTAGAAGCATTAGAAAGAACACTATGGAAGAAGAAGGTCTCATCTCATTTATGGGGAACTATTTACATTAGAGGGGACTTCATTACTGAAGTGGAGGGAGGCTGCAAGCTCTTTAACCAAACTGATGGGTATCAGGAGAGGTTGCTTAGACAAACCCCAAATGTTTCACAAGAACACATCAAATTAATCAGCTTTTGGTAGCACATTATAGTAGAGCTTTCCTTCAACTTAAATATTTATATGCAAGTGATAACGAAGCTTATTTTGCAGGAAGTCCTTTTGCAATTTAAGCAGAAAGGAAATTGTTCTATTGTCAGAATTCTTGATGGAGTTGAAATCTGAGATTAAATCAGATCTAGACATCTACCTTCGAAGCCTGAAAGAGTGAATTCCTCAGTTATGTTTCTATTTACTATGGTCTGGTTTATTTCGGGTCACATTAAGAGGGAAATAAGTCCATATGGCTCAGTAAATAATCTCATAATCTACAGACAATGGATTGCTTTGGCTACCTGTGCAACACATTAAATGGCATGTATTCCTCATCCACAGCAGGCCAGTAAGATTCAGTAAAATTACTGCTGTATCAGTTAAATAAAGTTATTCTCTCATCAGACGTAAAGATATGCAAGCAAAGGGAAATATTTTTACAAGGAGAGTTCAGTTTAATACTGTATGAGGAGAAATGTGTTTGGACATTCTATTATTGTTAGTGTCTGACAATGTCCAAATTAAAAATACAGAAAACCCAAATGCAGAAGGATTTGACAGATTTTTGTCACTATATGTATTATGCATGTGTACAGATTGCAGTTCTATAATTCCCTATATTAAAATTCATGCTATGTCACCTTCCTTTATCTTCAAGGAAATAAAGATACAGTAATACTAGTAGTCTCACCAGAGTTTAACCAACTAAGCTGATCACTGTAAGCGACCTCATTTGGAAAGACATAAGTGCCTTCTCGGGGTGATTTATTTCATTCTAAACTAGTATCCAAGACACATGGAGAGAATCACTTATCAAGACATATTTTTCTCCCCACTGATTATAGTGGGATCCTACTCTAAATGACTAATTTTTGGTTGTCTAGAAAAGACATTCAAAAAATGTGAATTTTTATTAAAAAACTGATTTGGGAACTAACTTTTAACTAGTTTTAATTGACAAAGGCTAAGAGACACTGAGAAAGCACTGAATCAGAATTAGCTGCAGACACGACTTTGGAGATTATGGTATTTCAGCTTGTTCAGAAATCCTTTTCATTTCTCTGCTCCTTAAACTTGAAAATAACGAGTCCCCTAGACAAAGAATTTGTTAGAAAGAAAACATTCTCTCATAACATGAAACTGCCAGCTGGCTTTTAGACATCATATAACATTTCTTTACTCAACTTGATAAGAAATGACAAAAAAAAAATCATTAAAAGACAGTTTTCAAAATATAAATGCAGTTGAAAAAAAATAAAAATCTTTTTCTGAGCCTACTTGAATAAGTCCAGATGAGAGGAAAAGCCTTATGGCACTGGTGCACAAGAAGATGTACCTGTATATATGTTTGCTTTTCTGCAAAATTTCTAAAGAAAGGAGTAACTACCTATCCTCAACAAACATAGCTATTTCTTTCACTAACAATTGCAATGATGTTTCCAGCCTGCCTTACCGATTTAAACCAACAACCAATTTAAAGTTTCCATCCCAGTCCTGTAGTATACGGGCACTCACACTTTAATGCCCTGAAGTTTTTTCTATTCTACCATACTTACAGAAAGGATTTTTAATAGCAAAAGAATAAAAGAGTATTAAGAGTTGCTCAAAGTTATGGATGTGTTTAAGGAGTGCAATACTAATAGAATCTACTGAGAGTCACAACAGTCTACAGAATAAATATATCCATTACTGCTGCATTACATGAACCTCAGTAATGCTATCTGAAAAGCAGACTACAAGTAGGATGGTTTCTGAATCTCTGGCTAGTGCAGGAGCAATAAGTAGTCATCATTGCGGCAGGTTCACAGTCTCAGGCTTGTTGGAATGGCCACTGGAAATAAGGCAAATCTCTGGGAAAACAAGGAATCTAGACCATTCTTTTAATTTCTCTTTCCTTCAACCTAATTTGTTCTAGTCTCATACTCTGAAGACATATGTGACTAGAATTCTATCTTGAAGTCTTTTATAACTTAATGAGCATTACATTTACTTTTGGAATCACTTAGAAATTTCCTACATAAAACTTTCTATTGTAAGTTACAGCCCAATGAAATTGGCTTTTCTTAGGTTTCTAACATGTTTCAAAATGAGATTTGGAATTCAGCTGCACTTTTGGAACCCAAATCTGACCAACAGCAGTCCCACTGGCTTAAACTGATTTCATTTCACTAATATGGCTTTGCTGGTACTTGTGTACATGACACAGCTGCTGTTTCTCATATATTACTTTCATCTAGAAAGATTTTTTTTTTTTTCTTTCAGCCCACTTGTGCATTTCAGGCAGTATTCTCATGGAAATATAATGGCCAGCTTTAAAGGATCTGGCAATACAATTTCTACAAGATCATTCCAGGTTTTACAACCATGTTATTAACCCTAATTCAGTCTTCAGGCTTTTCTTCTTCATGGGCAGTTCAAGATTCACTAGCTGTCATCTGTCTTTAGATTCATAATAGCCATATTTCTCCCTCATGATTTTCACTTACCTTAGAATCCCTTTACTGGCATTTTCTGCTCATCTGTCACTGATACCATTTGCCCTGCTTTGGAATATTTTCTCTATGAGATAGCAAAACTGTCAGCATCTTCCTTACTTAATCCCTAACTACTTTAAAACCAGCCTTTAAAACAGCCTTTTCGGACCCAACCAAATAACCTAACAACATTACTGATTTTCCCTCAGCTTCTCTGAGAAACCAAGTCAACTAGCAGCTAGGTTCTCAGTTAGTTTGCTTGTGCTCTCATCAAATTCCATGACTGCAGAAGAGAGCTCATTTCTTTTTTAAATAGGAAAACTTGAGAGAGGAGGATCTCATTGTAAGTTTGAAGAGAACTGGATAACTCAGTGCACAGTTCCCGTGAACTGCGCCAGGACCAGCTGGTTTGGATGTTCTTGTGCTCACTTTGCCCATAGCTATTAGCTTCCAAAGCAGACTTGGCTGTGTCCAGACATATGCCATCATCCCTGTGGGCCAGTAAAAGATGATTATTTTTATATTTTTTTATTTGATTCGATTGCCTAAAATTGTGAAGGTTCTGCATTGTAGCATGTAAAAGTACTTGTGTAGGTTAACTCTGAGTATCAAATGCTTCAGCTTTGAGGCCGGAGGGTGTGCATGAACACTGGACCAGATGCAACATCATCTGAGGAAACCCTGGGCAGCATGAGCCAAAGCTGCTGTGCACATGGCCAAAGCATGTGCAGCATGTTCAGCATCTCTGGAAGAACCCCTGAGCCTATGTGGTCAACTGTGCCCTGGTTCCTATAGAGACTTTTAGCTGACTCACTTCAGAAGGGAACCCAGGGGGCAAATTAGACTGTGTAATGGCAAGTGAGTAGGTCCTAGGAGCAAAACAAAGACAGATTTGACAGTGTAGAATCACACCCCAACTTCAGATCTCCATAGCCACACTATTAATAGTACTAACAGGAACATATATAGAACTCTAACACATAAGCCAAGAACCTAAACAAGCATAATAAAGAGATTGCTTCCAACCTTTATGGTGAGTCAGGATAGAATATACTTCATATAATGCTTGAAATGTCATCGGGGAACTTTTGTCAGTCTAAGGGAAATGATTCACTTATTACAAAATGAAAGTCCAATCCAAACCTACATAAAGTTCCTATGCAAATCTTTTCAACTAAAGGACTGAAACATATTTTGCAGTCATATTGTGTTAAGGTGACTTTGTTATCGCTGCAGCCTATAGTCAATGAAAAAACAAAATAATTGCTTTGGGTACTCAGTAGCTTGAAATCTAAAGTGTATCTGGCTTATTATTCATGAAGTTTTGCCATATGTAGGTAGAAACTAGTTGTGAGAATAAAATGCTTACATCTCTAGTTTAATGCAGTGGAATTACTTTTCTGAGTAAGGATATTATTTGCTAGAACCAAAGGAGGAAACCTGATATTTTAGGTTTTTGACTCTATGAAGACCAATGTTTTAAAGTAGGGACTATTTTTATGTCTGTTTTGTTTTCAATTAACCCCTTAACAAATCAGCTATATAGGCCAAAAGAGGGTATTTTCAGAGTTTTAAAGGACTGTCTTTGAGTACTAGAAGTATACAGGAGTAACTTAACTACACATACACTGACTCTGCAATCCCAGTCAGTTAGGGTGTAAGAATACTCATGGCACAGTACTCTGATATACATTAGATACATCGTTCCAGAGACTACATCATTAAATTTTTAGCATTATCTTGCTTAGAAAATCCCAGCTGAAAGCTTGTTGCTGAAAAATTACTACTTCAAGGACAGTATTTATCTAGTATTGAAATAGTAGCATCTCCTGTTCAGAAACCAGATAATAGCAAATCATCTAATAATGTGCTACAATCTACACATAAGGTGAAATTAAACATCTTTATAAAGATGGTGATTCCTTTCATAGCTTAGTGATGTTTGTTTCCCATGTTTCTTAAGGATTAATTATCATTACTTTATAGTAATGTGGTTTAAATATTAGATATCATTTGAATATTCACAGTACATCAGTATTCCTGTTATTTAAAGTTTTTAATAAATGACATGCTATTTGCTATAAATACCCTTCAAGGAGCAACAAGCTTGTGTTAACTTCAAATCTTTTTTAACTTAATATTACTCTTGTTTATTGGCCACCACACTAACAGACAATAAATCCTCACAGTGGAAACACTTGTATTTGCAAATGAACAGCCTACCTCATAAATCATGAAAACAACCCTTTCATTGTAGTTTCACCCCTAGCATTCATTGGATTTGATATATGAATGAGTTCTAAGTAGTTTTTAAGTCTATTATTTGCTCACAGCTTTTAAAATTACAGTCAATTTCTTAACCAGTTCAAACATAGTGTGTCAGTGGAAACACTCATGCACATCAACAGATACTTGTGAATGCACAGCAAATTACGGCCATGGCAGGGGGTTTGAAACCAGTTCTTCTTTAAGGTCCCTTCCAACCCAAACTGCTCATGATTCTATGATCCTAAATATGGGTCAAGAGAAAAACAACCCAAAAAACATCAGTTCTCTAAGGGGGTGATTATGATGTGCTGTGCTTTTAGTCACATTACCCAACCAACTGGTGACTAAGATAAATCAGCTGTGTGCCTCTTCTGAGGAATGACAAATGGAGCGGTTCTTTTCAAATCAATTTGTGGAACTGCCAACATCAATAGTGCTCCTGCTTTCATCTCTGGGTAAACAGGAGCTAACGTTGTCCACTTTTTTTCTGAGCTGCTGTAAAAGGGACTTACAACATTGACACGTGAGCTGCGATCTTCAGAAATTCTTTTGTTCAAAACTCACAGGAGCCAAAAACACTAGGCATCACTTGCCTACCACAGACAGAACAAATAAATTTGAAGCTATGCCTTGAATATCAGTTATAGTGTTATGGTCTTACTACAAATGGGTCCTAAGACAGAGGGTGCGTTTCCTCCTCCATATTTTCAGATATAATACCTACAAACACAGATTCATGCATAAGCACACCACACTCAGATTTTTCTTGGCTACTTTCAGCTACCATTTAGAATAGACATTCTGCGTCGAAAGTCTTGAAGTTTCATTTTAAAGATTTTTTGGGTTTGATGACTTCAGCCTACAGTCTAGTAACACAACAACACTCTAAACTGAGAGGACAGGATGTTCTGACCACAGCTGTAACTTTTTAGTGACCCAGCACAACAAAATGAATATTCACTTTTAGCATAACCTGTAGTATGTGCTACTATAATGGAGCAGACATTTTTTATTCTGTACAATCATGGACAGAATTAGTTCAGAGCCTACAAAAGGCTGATAGCTGGTAATACAACCAAACATAGGATTATCTTTTATATTACAGAAAAAAATAATGTTATCAATGGCTTAATTCTGATTCCAATTCTTTTTATTTGGTATAAAGGCCATGAACATCTAAGTTGACTAAGTACACATTCTGTAACTGCTGTATTTAATTAATCTCCTCTAATTCTATTCTCTTATTTCCACTAAAAAAAAGCATTTGCAGCATCTCTGTTTTCTTTGGGAAAGACTTATGCTCCCTCACCTTAGAGTTGCACTGTATAATTTTGGATAAGATTTCCTTTTCAAAATGTGAACTTAAATGGTAAGAAAAGAAAGTAAATAGAATTTTAGCCCAATGAATTTTCCCACAATGATGATTTCCTCTACTGGATTTTCTTTAGAACATCCTATTATCTACAAACCAGAAGCTTATTCATGTTTTGATTTTGCCTCAGAATTGTCAACATAGCTGGAATAAATTCAGAGAGTAACTACAGGGGCAGTGTAATACATTTTCAAAAGGATTTCTAAACACCAGGTATCAGGAATAACTACCATAAGATTATTGATTTAGCTCTTACACAGATTTTAGGTGAAATAACATGGAAGTTTGCTAATTTTTCTAACTGAGATCATTTGCCTTGCAATATGTGATGCTCCTTGCATCAATTCCAGCCAAAGTAACTAACCTCAGTAGCCAGGTCCATTTGTGGCATAGCTCCAGTTCCTGCTGGGGTGACTGAATTGGAAAGGATTGTCCAGAGATTAGAGTGTGCATGTACATCACAAACTTTCCATCTGACCTTGGACTGCACACAGAGACTGAGATTCTGCTTCTCAGAATTCTTAGTCCTTGCATCTATTACCGTCTACTGCCAGATAGTTTTAGAGGCACATAATTAATCTGAGCTAAGCAGTTTTTGTCTTTAACCTTCCTGTACTTCATTATAGAAGCTGAGAGTAACATTGTTACCAAATCTTATAGGTTGTTGTGAGGAGAGATATGAAAGATGATGACATGCTTGAATATCTGGATTGAGGAAAATAAAAGAATCTGAGACCAGCAGGAAGACCATCCAAGTTTAAACCCCAGATCTTCTAAGATCTGCAGACTATAGGTATGTGGGGAAACTAAAAATATAGTGCAAATTGCACATCTCTAATCATGTCAGGATTTCCAAGTGTTAGGGAAAGAAAAATAGGGTATCTTAATACCTCCCTCTCATTAACCCCTATTTCACAAGAGCTTGTTTTCTCCTGCAGCATCACAGTAGAAGAAAATATAAAGGATAATAAGGCAGGAGGGCTTAAACCACATCAGCATGGGGAAGTGATGTTGTGTCCAGAACATGGCAGCCAGCCCTATACTCAGGCTCCAGGCCTGAAGGTGGTGGTCTGCACCAAGGACAGCCTGCTATCCTGCGATGAAGTGACCTTCTATTTCAGGAAACATAATTCTTTGGGAGCAGAGGGCCTGCTCCTTTCTATATCCTACAAAGGAAGATGCTTTCTCCATATTCGCATCAAGGCTTTCTCCTCCTCTATATGTAGCAGCAGAGATCAGGAAAGATAGTTGAATGTTGGATCAAAATCTTAATTAGAACATAAAGCCAAACTGATTTGCAGTTCTCAAATCTTTCTCTGCACTTCCTTTTTTTGCAAATGATAATTGCTGAAGTGGCATTTCATAAGAGGATTCTGCCTGTGACATTCAGACATACTGGCATTTGAAAAAGGACTAAAGATACACTAAGGCAACACAGCATCTCCCTGGACACAGTACTATCTGGTCATTTTATTATTTACCCTTCACTAGAAACAGTGGAATAAAAATAACACTGATCTGAGGGGAAAAACTATTGTTTATGAAGATCCGATTGTCTCTTGAACTCCTTCCTGCCAAACACGTAAGATGTATCAGTAATTCTATTAATCGTGTGTTTTTAAGTCTGGGTATCATATGACAAAGCTGTTATGAAGAATAGGGAGGGTAACGAGAGACATGCAGTCCAACAGGTCATGGTAGTTTTATATCTCGTCTGAAAGAAAGATAGATGGACAATCTCAATAGGAATATGGTGACTGGGTGAACCAGCATCACAGATGCTTAGACCCAAGATCCTTTAAATATGTAAATAATGTACAGTTGAAAAGGTGTAATTTCTTTCTAAGGCTCTGTCCTGGGTTCAGCAGTAGCAGATGGACTCATGATTGAAGGGTGGACTTAGCAATGGACACTACTGACCAGGTTATTCACGAGTGTGAACACTGCACACAGTCTCTCCCATTCTGAAAGACTGCTACAAGGGATGGAACTTGACATCATGGACCGAATGGACTCGACAGCATTATAGGAACTGGTCCATGCACTAAGATAAGAGTGCACTGAGATAAGAGTGATGGTATATTGAAAATGTGGGATCTGAGCATGACATGAATGGTATGGAATAAGGGGTGGATACTGTCCTGGGTTCAGCAGTAGCAGTCATTTTTCTCCTTCTTAGTAGCTGGTGCAGCACTGTGTTTTGACTTTCAGCCTGGGAACAGAGCTGATAACACAAATGTTTTAGTCTGGCCAAGGACTTTCTGAGCCTCATGCTCTGCCAGGAAGGAGGGAAAGCCGGGAGGAAGCAGAGACAGGACACCTGACCCAAACTAGCCAAAGAGGTATTCCATACCACAGCACGTCATGCCCAGTATGTAACGGAGAGTTACCTGGAAGGGCTAGGGCATGGCGGGGTTGGACAAGGTATCGGTCGGTGCTCATTTTGGGAGGTGGGGTGCGAGTTATCAGTCGGCTGGTGTTGAGGTGTTGTATTCTTTCCTCTTGTTATTTCCTTTGTCATTATTATTATTGGTGGTAGCAGTAGTGATTTGTGTTATACCTTAGTTACTAAACTGTTCTTATCTCAACCCGTGGGAGTTGCATTCTTTTTGGTTCTCCTGTCTGTCCCTCCAGGACTAGAGGGAGGGAAAGAAGGGGGAGGGAGTGAGTGAACAAGCTGTGTGACTTTGTTTAAACCATGACAGGCTCCTTCAAATATTATTTTCCAACAGATGGACATAGAGCATGATGAAGTAATACTTCAATCTCCTAGAAATCCCATATTAAAATACTGATTCCACTAAGCGTACACTCATGATGTGGTAAAAATGAGTGTAGCTCTATAAAACAGCTCCTCATTAAGATTAGAAAGGGGGGGGGGGGAACACAAACCGAGAATCAAGGCTTTACAAACTTAGTAAAGCTATCCTCACTTAATTTCAATTCAGAATTAAAGTAAAAAAAAAAATAAAATATAGACAACAGTCCATTTGAATTTCTGCATCATCCTCATTTTCAAAAAACTATAAGAAAGTGAATTTAATCATATCTGATAATAATAAGTTCAGGCCATTTAAGGCAGTGGGATTAAGGAAAAACAAAAACAACAGAAAACTAAAAAACAAACCCCTACCACTGCATAGTACAACGATCTGCAGCAGCTCTTACATTCTGTTCAAGTACATCCTGCTCAGATATGCTAGATTTCAGAATACAGTGCTGTCATTTTAAGAAGGAATGAAGTATATTCTTAGTCCTTACTATGCATCATCAGTTTGTGTTAAAAAAAGAGGGGAGTGAGGAGGGAGAAGCCCCCATCCCCCCCACTCCCCCACCCCCAGAGCCAGCAGAGAATTTAAAGAATAGAGAGAAAGGGGGGCACGGGAATGGGGAAGAGCATGCTTCCAAAAGAATCTTTGAACTTTAGTGTGAATTGATCCTATGATTTTTGAATCGCATAAGAGCATTAAAGTATCCTTGTTATTCACTTCAATGGACTTGGCTCAGACTCTTAAAGCCTTGTCAGATAATTAACGCTCTACAATGCAGCTAACAAAACTTCAGAAAGATATTAATATTTTCACCTTTACTCCTTTTTCTCAGTTGTAATAAAATCATACCACTATGTTGTTAAAACTTATAAACACAAAGACATACATTATTTTGGTTTATTTTTAAAGCAACCTTAGTTTTGAAGCCAAATTTCTGTGGGTTGGTTCTTAGCACATTCTGAATAAAGTTAGATCCTCCCAAATTCAAAAGATTCCAACTCAGCCAGGCAAAAATTGATTGCCTATCATTTTTAGCATCTTGTTTCTTGATGCTGAAAAATAAGTACACAGCCTGCTAGGTAATTTGTATCTGAAAACTGGGTAAAATTTAGGCTGAAAAAATGTCTTTTTTCTTTACCATGGGAATTATTAGTAAGAGGTACTAACAAACTAGAAAACTGTTTTCTTAATTATACATTACTAAGAGCAGCTTAACTGTAAAGCAGGCAGAGGCTTTCCATTGGCTTTTAGTGAAAATATAAATCTAAACAACTCATTTGAAGCATTTACATTATGTTATGATAGAATAAAATGGAAAATATATATTTCCTGCTCTCCAGAGTTTTCAGACTTCTAACTGTTGCATGCTCAACTAGCTTTTTATAGCTCTCTAGATAATACTGCATGCACAACTTTTTCCCTTGTCTCTTTTCTTGTGGAATATTGGAGGAGTCACAGTATTGTAATACTTTAAAAAAAATCAACACTTACTATACCCTCATTCATTGTGCTCTAATTTGGTGCTAGTTCAGTACATTAGTACAGTTTAATACTGGAACTTTTTCCATCAAGAGCGATAGATGATAAATTATCAAGAGATGAGTTTTCTATTTCGATTTGTTTCTCCTTAAGTATTTAGTAGTTTTTCAGAAGCTACACAGTGGGTCAAACCCAGTTCTGCGTTACCTGAATTCAGGAATATATGAATACATCATTGAAACCATGTTACACAAACAAACATATGAAATGAAATAACTAGACCTTGCTACGTCAGAACGCACAAGGATGTTACACAGGGTCTAATTGAAATACTTGAGATTACAGAAACATCAGAAACTTTTAAGTCGAGGAACTAACTCAATAAACCACTGCAAATATGGGTCAGTTTTAGGTGATATGCAAGAATACTGAAGTACAATATGACATCTCTTTATCTATTAAAATGGATGGGTATGTAATAAGAAAAGTAACATTAAATATGTCAGGGGTATGGCATTGTCAGAACATACTACTTCAGCATAGATTTTCATACAGGTGGAGTCTTGAACATGGTTTTAGAGACAATAATAAGAAATTAGCCTAGTTTTAAAATATCTGTTCCAGCAGCTCTGGAGAACTGAAAAAACAAACCATTTCCAGTGAAGAGATAAAATAGCAATGCATTTAAAGGCTACCAATCACTGAAATTGAAGACATCTACAGCTGCTCTTGACAATTTTAGCTAAATACTTGGCCAAATATGTCAGGGTTATGCTTATATCCTTTCAAGGAAATAATGTTCTGTAAATATTATGTCATTGGTGGCAGTTGTTTCTGTTGATGTCAGGAGAGCTAATAAAACTGCCTCGCAGGCAGAGCTCAGCCTTCGAGACACTGTCTGTTAGAGTTTTCAGATCTCATGTTTTTGCCTCTTTTCTTGGGCCTGCCCCAGTTGAATATTTCAACTGAGGCTCTATGTGCATTTTGAATGTAAACTTTAAAAATTAGCATTATATTTTTTCTTTATATACAAGAGTGCAACAACTTTTGGAACAAAGCATAAGGTATTTTTTTCATCCTTTTTCAGTTAGATTTCATGTGTGTGACATATTCATAAATTTTACCAGTAGAAATCAGAGTTTAAAGAACAGAAAGAAAAAATAAAGCCTATAACATGGCAAATATCAGAGATCTCAAGTTTACCTATTAAACAATAAGAAATTTACAATAGGCTGGCTAAATAGTAGAGGACATTCTAAGGGCAGTAAACTGGACTAATGAAGGATTAGCGCAGCAAAAAAGACATTTCAGGCATATCTAGGTCTGAGAAATGATGATGTCTCTGCTGCTGGCTGAGTAGCAGATGAAGCAACACATGGAGAAACAGAAGCTAGACTTAATGATGAAAATTTCTATGGATGAAGCAACTAAGGTAAAATTATTAAAACAAATGCATGTTAGCATATTATTAGCTACAAAACTAATTTACAAATTATAAAATCCCACCAAAACAGCATTTCTTGATATTTAGAATTCAAAAGTCCATGAAATCTCAACTTGCTCTTTTTTTTCTCCTTTTTTATCCTTTTCCCAATTCAGAAATATTATATAAACACAAGCATTTCTTACCTTCAGTACTAACCCTTTCCGCCCTGCATATTTGTGTACATGTAGAACATACATGTACATGTACACAAATTTGTTAAACATTTGTATAAAACGAATTAAACATAACCAAACATTTTGGAAAAACACAGAAACCAAAAACAAAACAGACATTTCACCCTGAGAAACAAAACTATTGGAAAAGCTAAGGTCTCTCTTAACTGTTTTCAGAGTTAAGAAAACTGCTCTTGCAGTTTCTATGTGTGTGTTTCTACCTCGCTATTAAAACTCGGGCAGAGAAGCTCATTTAACCTGAAGACAGTTCAGAATCAATTTAGTTCTTTGCCAGCATCATGAACCGCAGACTATTTAGATGTCTCAACTCTGCTGGGTGCATTGGAGTGCAAGCACAGACACTTGATGTACAGAAAAAACACAGATAATAATAAGGTCTCCAGATACTGGTATATCTCTACAGATGTCATTCAGAGATATCTGTGTTTTGACTTTCTGTGATTAATAACAGCACAATATTGTTAGTAGAACTAAGGAATTCTTTAGCTAATTTGTCTTTATATTCTTAATTGTAGCTGGACAGGAAAAAGAATGAACCAGGAGAGCTGGATCACTTGTAGACATCTCTGTTGCTCATTTCAGCCATTTGCTAGTTCAAAAAGCTTCATGCTGGAGAATTTTATATAGTAACTTAGTAAGTATTGTAGATATTTATTATTTGTGTTTGTAACAGAGACAAATATAATTATTCAAGTGAGATTGTTCTCATGATGCAGAGTACAACTACAATCCGTTTTTACATGAGCAGATTTACAAATCTATGCATATATTGCTGTGCCTCAGCACAAATGGTTTCAGCATCAAAACCCAATATAGATAAAAATAAGTTTAAAAGTATGAATCTATGTATTTAAAATATACACACAGAGATATATAGATACACACATACCATATTTGCATGTACCATAGAAACAATACCCTTTAATCAAGATATTTTATATTGGCAATTGTGAAATGTGGGATTTGCTTTCTACCTGCTCGGTCCTGCAAATTAAAATACAGTTCATCTTAGTTGGTGGAAGAAAATAATTAGGTAAAGTGAAGCAGGCACATCATCTTTGGAGGTTATAGAAAATCCTGAATTCCTTCTATTTTTCTTCTCTCAAAGGACATGATCTTTGTAAGAACACACTTGTGTAAAACCTTCTGAACCTACCAATATTTTACCATATCCTGTCTTTCATTAGGGGTACTCATAGAATCATAGAATAGCATTTTGAGCAGCAGACACCTTTTAGGAAGTTCAATTATTATAGTTACAGACTTATAGAACTAGTTACAAACTTTGTAGAACACAGAACAAATAAACTCTGCATTCTGTCATATATCATGGAATTTCTGCTACTTTTTTGTAAGAGGGTGAAAGCTTTGGAGGGACTGCACTCTTCTGGAAGCTATAAACAATTTAATTGGTATTTTTCTGGAACTTACAATCTGTTTTGTATATAGTCATCATTAGTTTGAGAAAAAGTGTTTTTCTTTGGTAGGAGGTTGATGTATGTTGATCAAGATTCCAAATAATTTTATTTATTTCCTGTCATACTTAGTTTTATTTAAAGCCCAGATTTTACGTATGTATCGAAAGTAATTTCTTTAACTGAAACACTTGATTCAATAATTCATTCAATTAAGAACGTAAGTTGTTATGGAAACTGGTATAATAATCAGCTTCCATAAAATCAGCTAAAACATCTATTTAATACTTGAACGAATTTTATGTTCTTAAACTTTTGAGAAACAATGAATTTTAGGTAAACTATTTTTCCCAGTATTTTACAGTTGTAATGATTACTCAATATGTTAACATGGAAGAAAAAGTGGTATCAGTAAAGTTTATTCCACTGGAGACTTAAACTAAAGTTTCTCTTAATGAAGGAGCAGGATAAGAAAAGCCTACACTAAAACTTTAGATTTTAATTTCCTTTAATTACTTCTAAATATGGCAATTTTTCTATAGCATAATTAATACACAAGGAGATAAAGATCTTAAAAGATGGTGATAAAGATCTTAAAAGATGGTGATGGCCTCCAACATGATTTTTTTTCTTTTGAGAAGCTTTTTCTTCTACATAGACCCTACCAATTTTAATAAACTTATTATTCCAATTAAAGCTCCTATCAAATATTGTTTAGAAACCACCTTGTAATGTAGTTCAAAAATTGCAAAATTAGTGGGGACTGTTGAATAAAAAAGAACAAATATAAACCTGCATTCTACAGTTTTAAATAAACACATTTGAACAGCTTTGATTCAGGTTTAAAATGACACATTAATATAATTTTACTAATAATTATAGCTTTTCATCAACTATATCTATAATTGATTTTCTTGGCATTCCAGTGGGTGATTAACATGAGGAATATTGGCAATATGTCTATAAGAAATGTCAACAGAGGCAGCTTTAATAAAAGTGAAAAGCAAAGCTAAAAAAACCTTGTAAAAAAGCAGCAACATTTCATATGCATATGATTCTGAGTGGAACCATGAGGAAAGGTCCAGACAAACACAACACACACAAAGAAAGAAAATATACTGCCTAAAAGAGTAGCAGAGAAGCACCACTTGCAATAGCTATGGGCAAAACAACCCTATTGACACTCCACTGCTTTTCTAGCATAAGTTTAAAGGAATTCATCAACAGAGCATGCTGGCAAAGCCTCCTGTGAAGTAAGAGAGCTCCATAGCAGCCCATTAGTTCAGTTGTTTTCTGCTGGATTACATAGAAGATTTCTAAAGTACAATATCACTAAGATAACACATTAGGAAAAGTGACAGAGTTAACCTCAGTGGAAACCTGGTCTTGGAAAGTATCATCACAGGAACTGTGTTAAAGATTTGTGAATTGGAACATAATGGGTGATGTTTCCTTGTCTCCTATGATTTCTTCCTTTCTGATTTCACACCAATTTTTGTGTTTTTTTTAAGTGCTGGTTTTGACTTTTGTTTAGAAACAATGCTGCACTTCATCAAAGACAGTAATGTTTAGTTAAAACTTTTGGTTTCCAGAATTTTCTGATCTAACTGCTGCAGACACTTACAGCACATTGGCATGCACCCTGTACGTACTACTGCTATAAACACTCCACAGCTCTGGCAGAAATAACTCTGGGGAGTCCTAACTTCAGTGGGAATAACTCATGTTTCTCCTTCTGTTAAGGCAGACTTATTATTGCTGTGTGATACTTCAGTGGAGGGGAATGCACATTCCACGGTGTAGGCAAATGATAGGTTTATACAACCCAGGACAAGAGGAAAGAAAAGCTGACTAGGTCACAATACCAATAAGCTACTGTACTATGATACCTGAGACAGATATATTTGCTCTAGTACCTGTCACTTCAGTTATTTTAAATATTTCAGTGCAATGCAGACATACTGTATTCCATTTTCTGTGTAAATTGAGGCCTGCATACTTACAGAGATGCAAGATTGCTAAGCACTTGAGGTAGTTCTCCATAATTTTAGTAATTTTGAGGTTTTCTTCATTTAATTTAAAAAAGAACAGGTAAGAAGCATTAGCAAAGCAGAAAGAAGCACTGAATAGGGTTCCACAAGTATATGTTTTTAGTCCATGATTTCATATTGTCCTGGCAGAAAACATAAAGATTAGGTTTATTATATTATTATTTTATTATTATTATAATATTATTATTATTATAATTATATTATATTATTATTATTTTATTATTATTATAATATTATTATTATTATATTTATTATTTGCAGACTAGCAAAGATTGCCAGTACTTAGGCATATATGCTCAGAACTCATACCAATCTTGACAAATGGGAGATTCGGTCTGGTACAAAAGATGCTTTTCAAAAGAGCAATATAAATTTGCTATACCCACTAAAACTTTAAGGTACATAAAACCCGGTATGGGCAACAGATCTGTGAAAGAGGTTCTAGGGACTATCATGGAACATTAGCTGAGCATATGTCATGATAATTGGTGAAATCAATCACTGTTTCATGATATGGAAACAGGCCTGTAAGATAAATGAAGTTTGTTTTCTGCTTTTGTACTGATATTGAAAACACCCGAGCTGGTGCTTTAGATCTGATTTTAGATGTCAAGTGTCAGCTGGAATACCCAGAAGAGAACAAGAATGACACAAGATCTAGAAACAGATCGTAAGTGTGCAACATTTCTGGCACAGGGAGTTGAACAGACACTAGGAAAATATAGTGGAAGTCTTCACTAGACAATAGGTCTGAGGAGCGCAAAGGAGCAATTTCTCCTTGCATTTGGTAGGAGCAAAAGAAATAGCAAAAATATTCATAAAGAAGGATTCATCTAAGACATTAGGAAATTCTTTTTTAGTGGTACAGATGGTCTAAAGATCTCTCAGGGGGATTACCTGCAAGGCTGAACCTCCACCTGTTAATGGAGGCTATCATAGCAGCTTATGCAAGCATCTGTAAAAAATGGCACAGCACAGTTAATGCCTGAAGACAGGGAAACAGGAGGCGAGAACTTTTTATGCTTGCCTTTTGTACAGAAACTGAATTGTGACTGAAGATACATATGTGGCTCAGCTTTGTGAGTAGTGATGTGAGAGAAGGGAAGAAAATCTCTAAAGTATAATTAGTGCACAAGCTCTACTAGTATACCAACATGCACAATGTATACATACATTTGTAAAAGGACACTGTCGTTAGCCCTAGCAACTGATCTCAGGACTTATGTGGTAAAGTCTCAAGAGATACACAGATATCAGGGTCACTTTTAAGTTACTCGTTTTAACTTTAATTTCAGAAACCTGGCTCGAATGATTCATGAATGTCTTATGATTCTGAATATTTTTGTAGCATTGCCATGGCAACCTGATGTGATAGAAGCAAGGGATATAAAAGTCACAGAGATCTGACTAAAAGGATGTTGAGACTTTTTTAAAGAGAAGAAAAATAATTGTGAAAATAAAATATAAAATATATAAAATACAAAACATATACCTGGACTCTTAGGTGTTGTGAGATAGTAGGAAAACCATAACTTTCCATGTAGAAATGACACTCTTATTTCCCTTCACATGCTATTGTTAAAATAAAATACTACATCACAAAAGGATCTCAAAAGGTAGAATATTTTGTGTCTTTCTGACCTATCTCATTACAGAGTTGCAAAGGAAGCATATATTTTAGAAGTCATGGTGAGTACTGCACTTGTTGCTCTATCCCCACATGTGCACTGGAATACAGGAATGAAAGATTTTGGAGCACACTGATTTATAGATCAGCAATGACAGGCAGTGATCCAGAAGCTTCCACAGGAGAAAAATGGTTTAGAGTGCTAGGTGACAGATTTATCCTAACTCCCTGGTGCCACAGAGGGAAGAAGGCAAACAGGCACAAACCAACTACAAGTGTTATTTTGAAAATGGCAACCTGCAATGCTACAGGGGTATGGCTAACTAGCTTGCTGCAGGCAAGCTCCGATCTAAACAGAGACAAGACATGCACCTGTAATGCTGCAGCATCTAAAAGAGTTGGAGTAAAATGCAGATGCTCCCTCTATGGCCATGGTTTGCTTCACCACTCCCAACATATCTAATGAGGAGGGGCACGGATATTTAGGGAGTATTGAACTAATGTGCTCATATTAAATTGATTCCCACTGTAGGTGTAAACTCAGAGTCAGTGGAAATGTAAGATACTGTAACTTTCTCCCATCCATGCTAAGCATGGCAATTTTAATGAGCAATTGATTCATTAACTTAAGCCTGTTCTGGGATAATCCGATATTGCAGAATATATTCTAACAACATATTAGAGAAGATTTAAGAGCTAGTTGGAACTATTTGCAATCCTTGGTATGGTGATACATCTAATATTTATGGGATATGTTGTGTTTAATTAATAGCAGTGGATATGAGTTTACCTATATGATCTTAAAACCAACAAAATATAAAGCACAAAAAGCACAAACCAAAACAACCCCCCCTCCTATAAGATTAAAAGTACTTGTTGCTATATTTATACCTTTCGTAACTTTAAAATAACAACAGCTTTGTAAAGGAAATGGCAATACAACTGCGCCAATTAAGACAACCAAATAAACATTAAAGCAGAGAGACCTTTTTAAGCTTATATACGTATGAAAAAACCAAAATAACATAAAAGTGATGCTGACACAAATTCACTGAAAGAAATACCACTGGGAATTTTAGTAGAGCCTGACAGCTTCTGTAAAAAAAGGCCAAGTACTTTACTTTTTGTGATTTCTGAAACTGTCAGATTTTACTCACTGAAAGCACTGAATAGTTCACAGATAAAATGAACCTTACTCTAAGGTATGCTTCCTTAAACTATAGCCCATGAATGATGTGGTTATTATGAATTGTGGCAAGGCATTATAAGAGGGAAAAAGAAAGGCCTTTAGTGTTTCACAGTAAGTCCTGATCAAATGTGGTAAAGAATGTATGGTCCAAATTGAAAAAACAACATTATTAAACACTTAGAATATAACCTAGACCTTAAAATCCTCCTGTCCTGTTCAATAGGTTGGTTACTGCCAGAAACCACGTAATTCTCATCAGCTATAAATTCACTAACTGTCTAGTAAGAAATTTTTCCCATATTGCCTTAAAGCAATAACAAATATGGAGATTGGCATTCTCTAAGCTGAAATTTTTATAACAGCTTTTAAATTGCTGTAAGAGAAGTGGTCTGTGTAATGACTGTTGAAAAAAAAAACCCACCACAACTTATACACAATCAGCAAACAAAATAATTTGTTCTTATATTTTCTAATAATTCTATTACCAAAGATTTTTTAGCCATTCGGAACACAATTCTTGTTTTTATTCTTACAAGGATAACAAATCACAACAGCAATTTAAACAAAAAGCTCTTCCTTGTTTTTCACAGAAGAATCCTCCTGCCTGCAGGTTTCCATTTCCCTAAAGATTGCAAGGATAAAAGATTAATATACTTAATTCATTGGAACTTCAGTTGTATGATTTTGTATTCTCCTTAGCTCAACTCCTAATTTGATAACAAATGAAACAGAGGATTGTGATGAATTTATGCTATATTCTTGGCTACTTAAATCTTTGCATTTGCATCTCAATTGTTTTCCAGAGCACTGAGACCCATGGCTGTGATAATGGACTGGAAAAAAAAAAAATTTCATTGCTACATGTGGACAATCTCCACCTATTTATGGAAGCTATGACACAGCAGCTCCAAGAGTCCTGCATTTCGTTTTTTATTCATAACTTTGTTTCACAGTGAGTATATCTTCACTGCCTTTTTAAAGGGTAGTCATTGGATGTTACTAATTTCAGTACCTCCTATTCATAATACAAAACATCTTGAGGGGAAATAACAGATGTAAACAGGACAAACAAGTTATCTCTGGAAACCTCGCTTTCTCTGCCTGATCACACAGTCACAGATTTTTACTCCCTTTCTAACAATACTTTTATCAATAAAAAGAATCAAGCAAACTGGATCATGAAGTTAAGAAGTTAATAACATTAACATACAATTACACTTGTTCTTTGAAAACATTTTAGAGTTATAGAGCAGAAAAGACTGAACTGTGCTTAAGTTTTTCACTTTACTGAGAGCTCATAAAAGTTTTAATAATGGGAATGTAGAAAATTCACATGAATATTTACCTACATACACCTTTAGCAACACTTAAAAGACAGCTTTGGAACTATATGTTTTTAATTAAAAATCTATGATTTTATATGGAATGAGAGCAAATGAAAACATATTCTGGAGATACAGATTAAATGGAATCTGCATCTAAACCAACATCTGGATGTTGCAAGTCCAAAGTCTGAAGAATGAATTGCAAGAAAGCGATACAAACTAATAATTTAAAAAAGGAAACTTTGAAGATTTTCATAGTGCTCAGTTATTTTTGATAGTTAAGGTAAAAATTGGAATATATGAACTGTAGCTGAAGTATTTGAGACATCAGAGCTCTGTTGACCAAGTCTAAACACATAACTTCATTTGTCTTGAGTTCACGCTTTTTAATACTGCTGGAGTACAGAAAAAAACCCATCTTTTTATCCTATACTTTACAATACATGGTACACTAATATTTGTATAAGTGAAATACCACATATAAAAATGGTTCTATGTTGATTTTTAGTCAGCTTCTGATAACCTGAATAAACTTTTCAATGGTGAAGATATTTTAATACACTATATAGACAGCAAGGTCCTGCTGATAGCTCTCCTAATCTAGAAAAGTGAAATAACTAAGACTTAACAGCTGCTAATTTAAGACAATATCTGGGTCAGTTTCACCATCTGGAAATTACCAATAAGATTTGGTAGAAAAGCAGAAAAGTTTCTTTTCCTTTGGTAAACTTAGTCACTAGCAGAAGATTTTGAGACATTCATATGCAGATAAGAAGAATTACAAGATACACCCAAATTTCAAACAAAGACTATCACTGCAATGTAAAGAAACAGCAGGGAAATAATTATAAAACCACAATGGAATGGAGTTTTAGCAATCTTCTGACCTAGAGGTTTCACAAATGATAGGGAGGAGGATGTAAACCTCTGATCTGAAAGCTGTGGAGCTGAACTTGGATTAGGAATCTTCACAGAGTACACAGAAGAAGAAGAATTTGGAAAAAAAAAAGTGATATTTATGGCAAGTTATTAATTCATTCTTGCATCTGTTACTTTTCCATACTTTCAGAAAAATTTAAATTTTGCTCAACAGTAATTAGTGCAGTTGAATGGATATTTAAAATTCTTTGGTAATTTTTATTTAACACTTTTTTATTTAGAATTCACTGTAGCAACTAGAGAAAAGTGAGCTATATGTTCAGCTCTGTTCTCTACTTTGGGGCACTAACATAATTAGATTTAAAATAGATTTTGTACTTTCAAAACATGCTTTGTTACACACTTTCTGGTTTCAGAAAATGATTTGGTGAATAAAGGTGAAAATTTGTTAAGAACTAATATTAAAAGAATTACTAAAGGATTTCTTTTTTCATTTACTCAGATTTTAAAGCAATTAGGTAAATACTGTCTATTCTATATAATTGCATCATAATGGAACTCAATAATGTGACATAACCAATAATCACCTTCATGACTTTACAAAAGGGTCATTGAGCTGCCCTAAAATTCAGTACTATTAAAGTGCCACAGTTTCGTGTGCTTTAATAAGACAATACTAAAACTAAAAGAACATAATAGGCAAAAAAAAGAAAGAAAGAATAAAAAAGAAAAAAGCTATTCATATAGTTTCTCAATTTTTTATTTGTTTTTAATTTAGCAGTGTAAAAAACACAGAAATTTTTGCAGTAAAATGTAGTTTAACCCCCCCCCAAATATTTTAATTTATATCAGTTGAACAAGATTCTTAGACAACTCCCAATAAGTATGTTTTTACTCATTTTTTTACATTTTATTTTTATATATGCTTAAATGTAATAATCTGAGCCTGCAAAAGCACTAGGGATGTATTCTATTACTGAATATAGCTGTAGAACTTACTTCTCAATACTGGTATTGATGCCAGTCTAGTAATAACTAGATTAAGTCAGCAAATAAAAGCATCTTTGAAAAGAGATGGTTTCTGGTTTCAGATCACCATTAACAAAGAAGCCTTTAGCTATCCTCCACTTTCCTCAGAATTATAAAATACTGATAAGTAATTTTAATCATTTGTCTTACTACTCAGCCCATCTTAGGACTTCTTTCTTGCTCCTAAGGATTAATATTTGGTTTAGGATCTAAAGTTTCTCAGGGATGTCTCTTTAAACTTCACTATATATAAAAAGTTGTTTAAGCTTTTTTTGTCTTCTCCTTCCTCTTGTATAATTACTTACTTTGGATACAGATGCTGCAGTAAAACACATGAGATTGAACACACTTCAGAATATTAAAGGCAGAACATTTCCTTTTAATGTCTTAATTGTTGTCTTCCAGCTACTTAATTTTGAACTTAAGCTGCCTCCAGTTAGCCAGTTGTGTAAGGAAGAGGCACCAAAAGTACTACTAATTAGATTTCAATTTATCTACTCCATCATTTTCTTTGATCTTCTTTGACTCAGATAGGCACTTTTAATTTTCAAATATACCTTATGACTAGGATCTGATAAGACCAATTATTCTATAGCTACAATGCCCTTCCATTCCCACCTAATTCTGAAGTATTTTTGTATCTGGTTACTTAGTTTCAGTTGTAAACCAACTTCTAGTTGGGTCAGAAGATCAAGACAATCCAGGCAGGGAGACAAGACATTCCACTGCCTAGACAGCAAGAAACACAGTTCTGTTCTTTTTCCTGTGAGAAGAGTGATAGTTAAAGCAGTGAAAGTAAAAGAATAGTAACAGTCTGGACCTCACAGCTCTTCTCCAGCTGCGTATCATAATGACAAAAGAACTAGAAAGATGGTCCTGCTTCTGTATTAATCACCTAGCAGGTAGGTAAAGTTGACTCTCCATTTCAATGATCAACCATTTAGAAATAAGTAGTGCAGTGCCAAAATGTACTGAAGTGGTGGCATTACATAACGTTGACAAGCTTCTTATCTGCTGAAGACTTATCAGGGCAACTATGGAATTCCCTCAGGAGACAACCCCTCACCCTTTTTCCAGATGGCTCTATACATTCTCTAATATGCCCTAGGGCTGCAGTGAATTAAATGCCAAAATATTATGCATAAGTCTGCTCAAGGAATTCCTCTTCTGTTCATCAGAGATGGTTAATTGACCAAGAAATTTCATCTGTATATCAAAATTGTTCAGACTAAAAATAATTTAATAATAATTTAATTTAACTAAAAATTTACATTACAAAATAGTAACTTTAGGACATTCTTTTTCTTTTGGTTTACAAGGTTAGTTAATGTTTGGTTTGAAACAATCCTAAATGCCTTAAAACTATAATCTGAGTTTACAAAAAATCTTCATTAAGATCATTAAAATTACTCACAATGTACAGACCGATTTCTAAGAGATGTTTTCGGTAACAATCTATTTTTAATAGGCATGATATTATTATGTTATTACATAAACTTCTGGGAGTCTTTGCTTTGGCAGCAGAAGGTTGTGATGAATACCACTGAATTTATGGAAGCTTTCAAGATCACTCAGAGGAAGCAGGAAGTTCCTTAAAGATCTGCCTACTACTTTTGTATCTTTGGAGGGCATTATTTAATTTATCAGTTACCTTTACTGCCTTCAGAGCACACACACTTACATACTACTGCATTTTCCTGTTACCTCCTTCAAAAATCTCTTCTACTTTTGAACTGTTTGAACTGTAGCTAAGAGAAGCACCAACATATCCAGAACACTTCTTACATGTCATAGGCTTGGAATTATGTTAAAGATTTCAGTTCTGCTGTAATTTAACAACCATTTATCTGTTTAAACACGTCACATCTAGAACATTTTCTAATATATCACAGCAGTCATCTTACTTTCCTATATGGCTCCAAAAGGGAAGAGAGAGGAAAACACCTCTAGATGTAAGTATAAGAAGCCGAAAGCAAACGAGTGTACATAACCAGGAACAGACATTGTTACACTGAGCTGCCTCTAGTAATGAAACTTTTCCATACTTACTATACTATAACTGTATTAACGAATTACTGCCTTCATGACCCTATCACACCTCCTCCTTGAGGGTCACTGATGCTGTATCGTCGTGATGTAGGTACTCAGCTTTAGCAGAAGCCTTTCACTGTATCTCCTGCAGAACTGGCTGCTTAGTGTCAGTCTCAGACTCATCAGTATTACATAGATCAAAGCAAAGTAGCCTTAACAGGTAGATCAAAGCAAAATAGCCGAACAGATTCTGGACAAGTACCCCAGTGCTTTCACTAAAGGGGTCCAGGAAATTTCCAGGCAGATGGAGGCAAATATACTTACCTTACAGCAACATCTTAAGTAAATAAATCCTGTACTGTAAGCTGAGTTTTCCTTTTTAAAATCTAATTATATGAAAATTTTGAGAAAATATTGGCAAAGCTGTTTTCATAGAGTAGAATAAATCAATGTTGTTCATTTGTGTACTTTGATGAGGGGAATATTACTACCGTTAGTTGCACATGAACAGTCAGTGACTTAAATAAGGGGGGAGGAGGGTTAGTGCATTGCTGTACATATATGTGGCTGACAAGTTTGTTACTTCCTCCTCTTTAAAGTCTCAAGGAACCACTATTATTCCATTGTAGCCTGTCATTCCCTCCAAGGCCCTCAGAAGAGCTCTGAGCATTTTTTGTGAACTCAGAACTTGCCTTTAGCTTAGAAGGAGAAGGATGAATATGAATTAAACACAGTATTTTCCTAAATTGCACTAAACACACTGTATCTGACGAATGGGTAGCAAATCTATCAGCTGGACATTTCACTGAAGCACTGTTATTATGTCCTCATAAAATAATTTTTATAGTAAATTAGCTCATTCAGGAACCTTTTATCAGTTTATTCCCATTTAATTTATTATTTATACTAGATTTATAAAACGTATAAACCATATATAAACCATATATAACCTGCATATTTTATAATATATTGACATTATTTATAGCAAAATATGTAGGAGGTAGAATACATTCTTTACATTATTCCTATCTATCAGTATTCCCCAACTCCATTAATCTAACTTCTTAACATTAATATAATGATAAAATAATACATAACTCTTTATCCAGAAATATCTGTCTGGATAGATATTTTGAAGCAAACTAGGTTTAGCCTAGGACTTCTAGGTTGCTACCAGAAGGTGGAGGGTGCACTGCTGTCCTTATATATGAACACACTGAATTTCACTGTATGAGAAATTTCCAACCCCAGAAATCCCAAGCAGCTCAGGCTGATTACAGTTTGTTTGTTGTGCTTGACACTACAGGATAAATGAAAAGCTTTCTTGGAAGGATACCCATTCCCCCTGGCATAGCATTCATTTAATGATGTTCACAGTTATCTTAACAGCAAAGATACTGGCTTATTATGAGCTATCAGTGAGCATGTGGTGCCATGTCTCTCGCAAGAAATTGCCAAAATTGATAGAGACTGCAATGAAAGCAAGCTGTGTAAATTAGCTGTGTAGGGAGTTGCATAAAAGTCACAGTGCATGTTAGGAATTAAGTTGGGGACACTCAGTCTGTTCTATATAATGCATATCAGTATGCAGTCACAGAGTAAAAAAAGAATATAGGATTTTCACATAGATGTGTCCATGGCAACTATTTTCACTTGTCTCCAAAGATGTTTCCAGCACAAAGGACTCCACTCAGATAAAAATCATGCTTGGAAAGAAGACCAACCAAGAGTCTTTGTTCAACTTACACTCTGTTTTGACAGAGGCATGGGACTTCTTTGTTTCACAAACCAATTACTAGTCCTTTTCATGGCAGAAGAAAATGAGGGGGAGTTTTCATATACACAATGTATATAAAAAGAGTTTAAGATTATTGTAAAATGATATCACATTAGAATTGTAGCATTCTGTAACCATTTTCCACAGTGTTATGAGTTATGGGAGAGTTCTGAGAGATAGTTAAATATAAACTATGAACATCAAGAGCTGAAGTAATTAACAGGTACATTTTGGAACACTTAACTGGAGCGCACACACAAAAATACCAGAGCACAAATGTGATGACTCAGAACCACACTAGTCTTTGTCTGACACAGCCCTAACATTACACCACTGTTGAAACAGGTCTCCCCAGAAGTGATAAGACATGCACCAAGAATGCAAGAATGCACACTCTGTAAAACTATAATCATTAGATTACAAGATAATTAAATGTTTAATGACAGTATGAGGAATAAATCACACCATTTGCTTGTTCGATTAAGATGGTCACTGCACAGATTTGTTCTGTGGATCACAATATTAAAGGAAACTAAATATCTGTTTCTGAAACAGTACACCTATTAGAAATTCCTACCATATCATATACCATGCCATGCAGTAAGTCTTTCAGTCTTTAAAAAACAACCTTAATTTTTGTCCCATTGTGGCAACTTTTCAGGACTCTTCTGAGTCTTTGTTATCATGGAATGACCCTTTCTCTTCTTCCATTTCAAAACCGCTTCCATTGAAAAACAAGTATCACATTCTCCATTGAAGCTTGACATTATCTTTAATCTTTACTGCATGAATCTTTCATTATTTGTTTTAAATTTACCAGAACATCTTTCGCCAGTTCTTACCTTTTTTCTAAGCTTTCTGACTTCTGAAGCAGATTTATTTGCTGATTGATCTGTCTCTCCATTCCCTACAGGCTCTCTGCATATTTGTAATATTCTTCTCTTGAGTAGCCGTTCACCCAGTAGGTTTGAAACCATTTCCTGCAAGAAATTCAAAAGTTTGTAAAGACAACTCTGGAAAGCTCTGCATTTTTAGTTAGTAACAAAAACCTCAAAAACATCAGGCCTCATCGACACTGAAAGGCTTGAGCTCTTCAGTGCAGCTGAATTCTCTGACAAGCTCCCTTAATTTCTCAAAACTTGCCCATTTGAATTAATTAAAAATGTAATTAATAACCCATTTGGTTTATGTTTCTGTTAAACTTAAACTGAATTAAATCAGGGTCACTCATTTCCTATGATCAGCTCTTAGTATATTATCTCTTACCATTCAGGCTGCAATATTATGCAGCTTGTCCTTGGTTCAAGGGCTGGTCTTGTCTGTCAGACTCCTCTGGCATAGTCAGATACTTATAGGCATACACCATGCTAGTAATATTTTGTCTCCAAGGTATACAAAGGAAAATGAAGTGTTCCTCAGTGAAACAGCTGTGTTCAGAATAATCTTTTTTTTTTTTTGTTAATGTTAAATCCATAACCAAAATCTAGTCCCGGGGCTTTATAATAGCAATAACTCAACAGAAAGCCTACAGCATGTCTCAGAATTTTGTTATACAGTAAAATTGAGCTTGAGGTTACAGTTTTTTTAGACTTAGTCTACAACTTTAGCGTATTTAGTGTCAAAATGAATGAAATTATCTTGAATATTTTTGGTCACAAAATACAGCAAACAAAATATACCTGTGGGATTTCTTTTCTTGTTGTTGCTCTAGCTCAGTTAAATAGATCAAATGCATTCTGACCTTGTGGTCTAGTGTTTGCCAGTTGTGACTTCTGAGTCACATACTAGGGGCAAATTATTCAGCAGTAATCGGTAATGAACTGCCACCAAAGCAGGAATGTGGAACCTCCCATTAACTTGTTTAAGTAAACACACATATTAAAGCAAAATTCTTTCATTTGAAATTCAGTGTAAGTAGATCACAATTCAATAAGCAAAATGAGAGAGAGAGAACAAAGATAACAGTCTTTCTGCATACATCAAGATACATACTTTTAAGGACAGCAAAACATGTAACCAGATATATCAGTGCTTCTGTGGCTTTGCTAGCAGCTAAGGATCTATTCCTTCTTCATTAATAAAACTGTCTCCAACTACTAGTAGTAGTAGTTTCCACAGGTCTTGGCAGGGTCTTTTATTGTCACCAAAGTGGTTTTGTAAGTTACTGCAGGCAAAGGCATAGCAGATAACCAAGCAGTTTAGTGAATTATGAACATTTGACATGTAAATTAGCAGTCAAGGATTAATAAATACAACAGGGAGAATTAATGAAGCTAGACAATGGGAAAAATTCTCAGTTACAAAAAGATGGCACACTGCATCCAAACATTTTAGAATAATAATTTTTCTCCCCCTGCAGAGGATATAGAACAACTTTCCATGGTACTAGAGTATTGTGCATGTCTGTCATATAGAATCACAGGTCCTTTAAACTTACTATAAATTTTTGAGCATCCAGCAGGAACATCAGCGAGAAAACTACATGTCTCTGAGCTACTTTCACTATATTTCATCTAGGAAATGAACAAAATTACTCTCTCCAAGTGGATCAAATACATTTTTCCTATCATTCAGGGGAAACATTCAGACAAACTCACACACACTAACCTATTGTATTTGATTCCCATGGACTAAAATAGTCTCTTGGTATTTCAGAAAAACTTCCTAAGGTCTGGTGGAAGTAAAGTACCATCACTAAGACACAGTCGCATAGCATTGCTTTGTACTTGCTCTCCAGCTCTTCCATACAATGTGCTAAGGCAAGTATTAGACTCTCTTTTTTTCTTGCTCATCAACAAAGTAATACTGTTTCATATACTTACATGAAGATAAACACACCCTTTATCATGCTTACTGTCCTCTTGTTTCATGCTCTCTCTGGTTAGTTACCAGCAAACAGATCCACCAGATAACTCACTCTGTTTCTGAAAGGAAACTCTGCACCCCTGCAGCAGCAGGTGCAATGTATTAGCTCTAATCTGTGCTTCAAGATGGTGGGAGGAGCCTCTAAAGCGAGGAGCCAAAGTATTCAAGTCTCAGGCTCAGTTTAATTCTTTAATGTGCAGTGATTCTTTCTAACTATTAATTTTAAACCCTAGGAAGTTTGAAAAATTAAGTAACAACTCAGAATACAGGTGCTTAGTTAAGCATTCTCTTATTGCACAGAATCAATACCTTATGTTCACCACATCAGTATCAGTAGCAGCAGTAAAGCTTCTTTTGTATGTTTCCATACCATGTTGGTTTTACACAGGTTGAACATGAGAGGCTTGAACATTTTTCTAAAGCCTATTTAATGAAATCCTAAAAGGGCTTTTAGATTTATTCAAACATTTACATTGCTTTGTACATCGTCTATTGACCTTTTATATGTTAAGTTTGTCATTTAGCACTCTTAGCCACTTGCAGTTTATCTTCTGTGAAAAAGGGTCTGTAGAGCTGGAGAAAAAGCATCAGAAGAATACCGGGGTTAAACCAAAATAAATAACCTTGCTAGGGCTTAATATTTTCATGGTTGGGAAAAAAAAAAAGAAAAGGGAAGTGAAACACAATAATCCCCAAATATTATAACAGCTACCATCAGCCTTGAAAGCACAGGTTAAATTCACACAGAGCAAAGCCAAGGATTATCAACAACACTCTACAATATACAGTTTCAATATTGAGCACAAAGTTGTGTCCTGTTTGTGTTTGAATGGTTACAGGTGATTTTTCCTAGTTTCTCCTTGATGACTAAGGAAGTAGTTGGTATGGGTAGAGGAAGTCACTGAGGCACAGAAATCTGTTATTCAAAGGTGACATGCTGTTGTGGTTTAGCCTCAGCAGGCAGCCAAGTACCATACCGCTGCTCATTCACTTTCCACACACCCCTGGTGGGATGAGGAGGAGAATCAAAAAAGGTAAAACCCATGGATTGAGATAAGAACAGTTTAATAACTGAAATAAAGTGAAATATAATACTAATAAAAATAATGATGAAAAGATAAATAACCAAGAGAGATACAACTTAACAAAACCTCAAACAGTGATGCACAATACAATTGCTCACCCCATGTTGACCAATGCTCACCCAGTCCCTCAGCAGTGATTGGCTCCTTCCAGCTAACTCTCCCCAGTTTATATACTGAGCATGACATCATACAGTATGGAATATCCCATTGGCCAGTTGGGGTCAGCTGTTCTGGCTGTATCCCTTCCAACTTCATGTGGCCCTCCAGTCTCCTCACCGGCAGGACATGAGAAGCTGAAAAGTCCTTGTGTTAGTATAGGCACTACTTAGCAACAACTAAAAACATCAGCATGTTATCAATATTATCTTCCTACTAAATTCAAAACCCAGCACTGTACTAGCTACTAGGAACAAAATTATCTGTCCCATCCAAAATCAGGACACACTTACATGGGTGTAGCTATTAGAAATTAGTTTACAAAATTTGCATGGCCCATCTAAATCTCTGTTTTTTTCTAAGCTTGCTACAAATTTCATCTTTCATATATAAGAAAACAGAATTAACCAACCTACATCCATTTACCAGCTTGTCTACTGTTCATTAGTAGGAATTATTTCCTATTAATAGAATTAACTACTGTTCATTAGTCGTACCATTAGTAGGGAAAAAAATCTTTCCTGAATCTCTGAGGTAATTGCATGAGTTGTGAAATATGAGATCAGATTAGTATAATATAGTTTTAGCTTACAAAGCCATGAAATACCATAAGTGGTTGAACTCAGTATGGAATATGATAAAATTTATTAATCTTAAGTTTTGAAAGTGCTGTAGAGTTTGCTTTTTTCTAAATGGATAGTCAGGAATCAGATGTGATAGAAACAGTACCTTTTATTGGATTTTCAAAACTCCTTTTGTACTTTTGAGAACACCATTGTAAATCCCTGATTTAGTAAATACTCAGCTTCAGTCACATGGACAGTCTGATTTATCTTGGTCAGAATACACAAATGTATAATGTACCAAGATGAAAAAGAATACAAAATTGTATTGGAAACCTTGAAACTTCTAAGATAACACTTGTCCATGTGATAGAATTGCTAATGCAAGGCTTTCAGATGATTAACGTAATGAATATTAAAAGTATGCTTTATTTTCATCTAGTTCTCATTACTTTCATAATGAGAAATTTGCATGTACATGCATCTGTGGGTACAATAATATGCTAGATTGCATGCCTTAAGGACAGATAGAAAGATAGAATGTGTATTCATACTGAATTTGTCCAGTATGAGGTCAAATCGGATGGTCTGGATGTAGGAGCAAATCCAACAAGGAAGGCAGCAATGGAAAACAAGCCAAGAATTGCTTAAGGAAAAATGAACTAAAGCAAATGGACAAACACATCAGAGTGAGTGAAAGCACTAAAAAAAAAAAAAACCAAACAGTGGTGATATGAACAGTTATCTGTTCGTATGTCCAGGAACATAGTTGATTAAGACAGAAAACTTCTTATGATCTATTTCAAATGAAATTTAGAGTTCATTATTAACTACCACTTCACCCCCTGCAAGTCAATACTAAACAGTCTGTTGTGTAGCTTGCCTTATTCAGGACTTAAGTTGCCTTTTTACACTGTTTTTTATTGGATTGTCAGTATTTTTCCTCTTTGCATACCCAAGCAGGATCTTCTAAACCTATTTGCATTTAATTGTAAGAACACAAGTAAGTAAAGCTTAAATTTTTCTTAATTAAACTCCAAACAACAAATCATCATTAGTTAGACACCCTGCAGGGACAGAGATTAGAAGTACAGAGACAAACCTTAAAATCTGTTTTTGTGCCTGCAATGCAATATTTCCCAAACTATCATAATAGTTTGTGTATTTGTTAAAGAGGCAAGAATATGTTAACAAATAATGTAGTAGTAAATACTTTATGCAGTTCCATGTTCTCTTTCCTCAGGAAAAAAAATGCTTTTCTGAAAGCAGCAGAAACCACCAAAAGTTGTTATATTGCCTACATTATATGTTATAAACATATATGTTATATACTGCCAACATTACTAACGAGATCTGACCTTGAGTTCGTCCTTCACTAAATCACAGATCATCAGCACAGTGTGGACTAATATAATGAAGAGAGAGGAATTATGCTATATACAGCTCAGCTTGTTGAAGACAACTCCTAGGCTAGTCCAGAGAATCGATGACTCCTTTATTAGACTACATGTCTTTGACCATGGACTTTAGAGTGCCTAGCATGAGGTACTTTGGTCTATGATTAGTTTCTGGGAGCCAGATTAAAATAAATATTAACAAATTAATATAACAGTATCACCAATATTCAAACTAAATAATCAGGAGGCACACCCCCCACCCCCCAAAAAAAAATTCTATTTATTAGATTCTACATTTGATTTGTTTGTAATTGTATTTTGAATCCCGAGTCATAGAGGTCACATTTCCAAAGGCTCGCTAGCAACTGTGATGTCTATACCCTACTTACGTTTAATTTTTATTTATTTTTAGGAAGCTGATACTTTTAAATAGCTAACAGTACCCATACTTGAGTTTTAAGACAAACAAGACAGGTTATGAGTCATAACACAGAATTTGCAGAAATATAATAAGTCATGTTCACTTCAGTGAAGAACTTAGCCTGGAAATAATATCTGTGTATATCTGGGGGGCAGGGAGGGGAGGAGAAGAGGAAGGGAGAGACACAGACAGAGGGCAGATACAGATTGTCTGGCTTGAGCCTATTGGAGGAAGTCAGGAAGCTCACAAATAAGTCTTGGGATTTTCCTGTGAAGGTTATAGTTGTGAAGTGTTAGCTAATCAAGTCTGCCTCAAAATCAGTCTCAACATCCACTTGAGATTAGCAAGTGAAATAGCAAGCTCCACTGGTGACAATCACACAAACTTCAGAGTAGGCTTTTTTCTTTCACTTTTCTGATACCTAGATATGCTTCTGGTACTTAATTGAATGCTAATTTAAGAATATTATGACCATGCCTGTCCCAGTAGGTAGGCTTTTCCTTTGGGAGATCTTTAGCCATTCTGCTTTAAGATCTGAGTTGATTGAGGTGGGATAGCAAGGTTTTCTGCAACTTCTATTTTCCCTGAATCACTTCTTGCATTCTACAGCAGAGAAATTTGGTCTGTTTAGCTGCTGCTGCATTCAGTACTTGTAGCTGTAATCTTAGTTTTACTATGACCTCTTTTGCTTTATTACTTTAGCTGACTTGTATAATTATCATATTCTGCATTAGCAGTTTCCTCCATTCTATTTTTGTTTTCATTTTGCTAGCTTCAGCTCCTCTTAGCAGTTGCCTACTTGAAAAGTGACCTACAGCTAGACACTTTACATTTCTACTCCCAGAGACTGTTTAGATCGAAGGCCTGTGACTAGGATAATTTGAATTAAAAGTACATGATCTTAAGGAATGCTGGGCTACCCAGAAGAACAAATAGAGTTTCTATCTAGGGAGATTAGACATTAAGTGACATTATGTTCAATTGATTTTACTTGTCCTTAAGTGATACTAGTCAAACCAGTAAGCCATCTATCATCTATTCATTCTGTATATATTAGACACTGGTAGCAATAGCTGTCTCTTTTTTGGGCTTTCTGGCTGATGACTATATCAAACAAAACTTCTGAAGGTTTAAACATTTGCCTATATTTCCCATTCAAATGTCTCTCAAAATTGTAATTTTCTAGTCATAAAATTAAAAAAAAAAAAAACACATTAAAACAATAAAAAACGAAAGTGACCCAACACCTTCTCCTCCAGACCCTGAAAAATTTATGACAATTATTTCTTTAACAATTTGCAAAGCTCTCATATGACACTATACTGTATGGCTGTGAAATTCAAATGAGGCAGTATTTCTCATGCAATATAGTGCTCATCCTGAGGATTTCAATTGGCCGATCAGTTGAGAAACATGCAAAGTTATTGTAGTTTTAACTCTGTAAGTACTCTATTTTTAGTACTGCTTTTTTTTGCTAAAATGGTTAATCAAACTGAGGAGTACTTCACTTTTTACTGATTTTAAGATCCTGCAAGTTTATAACTTTTGACAGCTAGATGTCAAATACTCTTCAAAGGCATCACAGCACCTCATAGGATTCCAAATTTAGGCTAGCTCTTTCCAACCAGTGTTCTTCTTTTAGTGCTTTAATTTGCAATCATGATGTTTGACTGTGCAAGCTGTCTGAATATTTTGATGAAAAAATGGTCATAAAAAAATTTCATTACCATTATAATCAGTAGCACTGATACATGAAGCAAGACACATGTTTATGAATTAAGGAGACATAATTTTAAGAGACCTTTGATACTTTGCTCTAAAGTATATAATTGTTATAGGTCAGGTGGCTGAATCACCTACTATAGCACTGACTTTTCTTCCACTGTGAACTAAACCTGAATATTGCCTATGTAATGATGCAATGATGTGCAAGATTTTTAAGTCCATCTTGTATTGCTGGATTACTGCTAAGGCACTCTTTTATTTGGGTCTGTTTAGTATGATTCTTACAAACGTGTTAGTGGTAAATTTATCAAATATGTAAGGAATGCATCATTATTAAAAAAACCTATTATTGTCTTTCTATCACTAGTTATGAACTTTGTCCTGTAAATATTTGATCAGCCAAGGATTGGTACTAAATTCCATTAATGATTTTAATTACTTTTGCAGTTAGGCATTTGAAAACTTGGACTATTTATTTGCAAAGATGAGGTGACTTTGAGCCAGAGCTGTTTTCCTCAGCCTGTCCTAATATACAATGTCAACCTGAATGATGAATGCATATACTTATTAAGTTCCTAGACAATGCCGTCTTTTGAAGGCTGAAAAACATATCAGAAGACAGGATTAGAACAAATTATTAAGAGATTAGTGGAAGCAATCTGGCATGCATAAATGCAAGTTCTCTATTTTTCAATAGACAGTGTCTTCAAAACAGGTTTTTGATCACAATATTGTGCTTCTGACAAAGGCAAACACTGTGGGATATAGGAAAAGCAAAGTAATCAATTCACTCTATGTGGCACTCACAAGATTTCAGCTGCAGACTGTGTCCGATTTAAGCAATAGGTAGACCAACTGGAGAAAATCCAACAAATGCAAGAAGAATAATAAGTAACCTGCAAACATTAAGCATAAGAATGGTTTGATGGAACCGGATCTGTTTAATCTAGGAAAAGAGGTGCAGTATAAAGCTTTATATACAACGCAATTACCTGAAAAAAAAAAAAAGAAGAAAAACTGGGTTTACCGTCAACACAGGAAAACGTGAAAACCAAAGTTCTCTAGTTGGATGGGGAAGACAACTGGGATTTTAAAGCACTGAAATAGGTGGCCCAGGGAGGCTATGGAATCATTACTCCCAACTAGCATGTCTGAGGTTTCAAAGTAAAACTAATGAACAAAATTATATTTCTTCTTAGTATTCAGTAAAGTGAAAATAGCACTAAAAATGACACTATTATAGTATGTTCTGACAGTAGAACATAATGCAAGTGTGTGTGTTTAGATGTTTTTCCACTCAGAAATATAGGACAGAAGCTTCACAAGTTTTCTGCTGTGACTCCAGAGCTTTGGAGTCTCCACATAGCAGTTCTGAAGCAGAAACGTTCATAACAAAGGAAAAGATCACATAAATTTGTAGCCAGAAAGCTAAGTACAAAAGATGTTTTATCGGTATTTACTGTGAATAGAAAGATATTAACAGAATAGCCAAGCTGGACTGCAGTGACTAAATCGTTATGTTTATGTGGTTTTCTACTTCTCTTTTTTTATAGCCTTTATCCTGTGTGATGTCCATCAAGAGCCTTTGTACATACATGTAATAACTATTTTTTTCCTACAGATTCAGTATTATGATATAGCTAGAGAACATGAAAAAAAAAAAAATCCCAAATGGCACTTAAAAAAACCCTACGCCTTTTTCTTACATCTAAAAATAAATAGTCAAATACCTGATTAACTTCAGTTTTTCAAGAGAAATTTTGCAACGGTATCTTAACTATGCATTCATGAACTGCAGATTTTATTTGTGTCCTATTAGCCAACCCTTTACAGGTTGCTGGTTCTAATTTATATTCCTTTAAGGCAAGGCTAGTGATATTTGTTAAAGTGTATATATACACATGTATACATATTAGGGTATATATACACACACAGAAAGCAGATTTGTTTAAACATCTATATGTTTTATACATATATTTAAGCTCAAGAGATTGACATAGGATCAATTTATATTGAAGAATTATTTTTTCTAGCATTTGAACATGTCCTGCAAACATGAAGTATATGAAAGCAAATGTTAGTTCCACATACTCAGCTCACTAGCCCAAGAAATGTCTTGACTTCCTCAGTAAAGATTTGATCTTTAAAGTTACTGAATCTTGCTCACCAAAGAGGGAGAATAGAATGCCAGAAGAGTTAAGTTTGTCTCACTAAGCAGTTGGATCTACAGTTATGAATTACAAGGAAATGGATGATTACTGATGAAGGAGACTAGAGGGAAATAGAATATTGTCATAATGGTGTCATCTTAAATGTATCCCCTTAGCCAAAGGAGAGCAATATAGTAAGAACAGTTTAGCAGGCTCCTGAGAAAGCTGTTTGTCTGCAAAAGGTGAACAGAGACAAGGTCATAAGACATTTTAGCCATCTACCTAGTATGGAGCTGCATGACTCAAACAAAATTTCCTCAGCAGCCTTCCAATCCCACCTGAAGGATTTTTGTTGCTGTTCTCTGTTTCATTCAGTTCACAGTGCACTTACATTTTAAACAGTTTCCTTTAAAGTAGTCATCAGCCAGTTAGTTCTGACTCATGGCACAACCTTACAAGACTAAGATTTGGTTGTCTGACTTCTTTGCTCTCTGCTGGGAGATTATTGCACAAACTTAACACTGAAGGTAACTTAGGAATGCTAGTGCTTGTACAGATCTGTTAACAAGAAGTAACAACAAACATGTCTTTATAGTAGATAGAAAAACTTACTGGAGAAAAAGAGTATTATTACCTAAAGCTATAAACCCCAGACTTTTTACTGGTGGATATCTGAAGGCAAGGGAGAGGAAACAGCGGGAGGATTTAGATTTCTTTGCAGCACACTCCTCTTCCAACTTTCAAATGGAAGCAGAAAAGGCAAAGTTCTATTCTAAGGATCAAAAATGAATGCCTAATTGAAAAACTTACCCCAAATTAAACTGAACTGTCCAAGGGCTCAGTGAGCTATAATGTTGTACTTTAAAATGTCTTAACAAAATACAACCTAGAGAAAAGAAGAAAATGCCCAAGTAAGGAAAAGAGGCAAATAATCAATAATCAGCTTCCTTTTTCCCCAAGTGCAATAATAGGAATGCTGCAGTTTTTTTCCTTTTGCTAGGGTAACAATTGAAGCTTGTAAAGTCTGAAGTTTTATGCTGTTTTTTAGTCAGACCACAAACAAGGTGCAGGTGACTTCCCAGTGCATATTGCTCACCAGCTCCTTTTCCAGATCTAAAGCGATCTCTCATCTTCAGCAGGAGTACCAGAGAATCCTACATCCCATATCAGGTTTTGTTGTTCAAGAAAGAATTGTTAAATAGAGTTAACAGATTTAAACTTTATAAAGAGGCATGTTATCTTTTAGTATCAGCTAACGATTTCAGTATTTGTCAGGAATTTTTAGGTGGCTTTTACTTGAGTACCTGCTGAATTCTCCATCCAAGATGCAGAAAACGGTATTTTATACCTTAGCTGATGGGAATATTATTAGGCATGATGTCTCAAATATTCTACCTTGTAAATGGCAGCAGTTTCTGCACATAGACTGTGTCCTTATTTGCGTGCTTTCTACTAAGTACTAGAAGATAATGATTACTGAAGAATAGAAGAGCATATGAAACAATTATTTAAAATAACATTCTTGCTGTCTTTCACTAGTGAAATACAAAGACATTTGTCTATTTTTGGTCTCTTAGGCCTTCTGGGTAACAAGTTTTGTATTTTTTTGAGATGTAAACATAAATTATACTTGGCTGTTATACAATGAATTGACTAAATAATAATAAGACAGTACAGGTCACTTGTGAAATTTCCACAGGCAGTTGTCTGAAAAAATCCCAATCATTTTGGGCTGTAAATAAAACAGAGAGGTATGAAAAATTATGAAGGAAATAGAACTATGAATGGCTGGAGAGTCAAACATGTCTCTATAAGAGTATGTGAATTGACAGAAATTGCCTTATACATGATGATATTCCCATTATAGTTATTCAGGAAGGGTAGACTATTTTCATGCCAAAGATGTAACTGTTAGAAACCTTAGATAATACAAGGGCATTGATGGACATTCTCAGAACAGACTTATACATTATCATAGGCTTTTTCTTCCAGACATTTTGTAGCCTTTTCATGCAACAAGGATAGCTTATTTTCCATTTATAAATACAACTGCCTCCTTAATATTAGGTAGTAGAAAATAAAGGCACAAGCATAGAAATTAAGGCATAAGAAAGGCATAGGAAACAAAATGAGTCATTTCAGGTCCAGTCTATAAAGGGCTAGGACAGAAAAATGGTAAATGCATGATAGCTGTAGACCAGTAATGAGTGGTGTCCCTCAGGGATCGGTGTTGGGACCGGTCTTGTTTAACACCTTCGTCACTGACAGGGACAGTGGGATTGAGTGCGCCCTCAGCAAGTTTGCCGATGACACCAAGCTGTGTGGTCCGGTTGATACGCTGGAGGGAAGGGATGCCATCCAGAGGGACCTTGACACACTTGTGAGGTGGGCTGATGCCAAACTCATGAAGTTTAACCATGACAAGTGCAAGGTCCTACAGCCGGGTCGGAGCAATCCCAGGCACAGCTACAGACTGGGCAAAGAAGAGATTCAGAGTGGCCCTGCGGAGAAGGACTTGGGGGTGCTGGTCGATGAGGAAATAAACATGAGCCGCCTGCAGTGTGCGCTCGCAGCCTAGAAAGCCAACTGTATCCTGGGCTGCATCAAAAGGAGCGTGACCAGCAGGTCGAAGGAGGTGATCCTGCCCCTCTGCTCTGCTCTCGTGAGACCTCACCTGGAGTATTGTGTGCAGTTCTGGTGTCCTCAACATAAAAAGGACATGGAACTGTTGGAACAAGTCCAGAGGAGGGCCACGAGGATGATCAGGGGACTGGAGCACCTCCCGTATGAAGACAGGCTGAGAAAGTTGGGGCTGTTCAGCCTGGAGAAGAGAAGGCTGCGTGGAGACCTCACAGCAGCCTTCCAGTATCTGAACGGGGCCTATAGAGATGCTGGGGAGGGACTCTTCGTCAGGGACTGTAGTGACAGGACAAGGGGTAACGGGTTAAAACTTAAACAGGGGAAGTTTAGATTGGATATAAGGAGGAAATTCTTTCCTGTTAGGGTGGTGAGACACTGGAATCGGTTGCCCAGGGATGTTGTGAGTGCTCCATCCCTGGCGGTGTTCAAGGCCAGGTTGGATGAAGCCTTGGGTGACATGGTTTAGTGTGAGGTGTCCCTGCCCATGGCAGGGGGGTTGGAACTAGATGATCTTGAGGTCCTTTCCAACCCTAACTGTTCTATGATTCTATGATTCTATGTTTTCTGTTTCATAGACTTACACCACTAAGATTGCTTGCATCAGTCAAAATGTTAAACACCATGTAAGATAATAGTCTGTTTCTCAAACAGGAAAAAAGCAAACATAAGGAAATATATGTTCTTTCTACAACTGTAATGCAAGTCGGAGTGAGTAGCAAATACCTCTTCTTCAGTTCCCAGATGTATGCTTAGCTCACTGGATTAGACCTCCTGACTGCACAGAGGACAAGACAGTCCTTTCAAGAAAATACATTAAGAACATGCTTTTAGTAGGCACTGTTGCTCTTGAAAGAAAAAAGGAAAAAAAAACAACCCAAACTAAAAAAATTAAAAAAATTAAGCCTCACAAGCAGTTTCAGCCCACTGATGATAACCAGGCAATAAACATCATGTTCAAACATATGGCATCCTTAATTCCAGTGAGTTGTGTAAAACCTTATTTGTTCAAGGTCACTGATGTGATGGGATTTGTCATTCTTGACCTGTCACCAGTATAGGTCAAGTCAGTATAGAATAGTTTGGTACTTAGCTTTGGGCTTCTTTTAACCCACTATTATTATGAACAGAAAAAAGAACCAACAACCCCTTTTCTGTGTTACCTAGAAAAAAGAAGCTCAGTAAGAAAAACAAAAATTAAGTTCACCTTTAAAATGCTTTTGGGTAATGGAAACTTTGATTCAAAGTGACAATTCCAATAATATTTTCCCATTTTATTTTGAGTTTTCTTCAGGCTGTGAAAAAAAAACAAATTAAAAAAGAACACAAAATTATTTGAATGGATGGAAGATAAACTGTTAAATAAAAGGGCACAAAGCAGAGATTCCAACCCACAAATCAAGCAAAATTTAAAATTAATTATATTTTAGGTAAATTTAGTGTTTAATAACAGTAATTAAACCTGGTTAACTTTTTGTGCCATGGATTTTAAAGATGCTGCTAACCACATACAGGAACTGACCAGCATTTTCAGAGACAAGGATCAAAGCAGTTAACATGCCAATAATTTTAAAGTTTGCCCAATTACCACATCATTTCCATCATGTATTATACAATATTTATATAATGCATATCAAATGAATAGAGTCAGAGGATTAAGCATGTTCAGAAAATAGTGTCTCATCTTGGTCTAGAAATTTGTCATGATGGTAACAAACAGAATGCTACCTTTTATGCACTACAGATCAGACAGAGGTACTATCTTTCCTTGGAAAGTAAATTTGCACAGTAGCCATGAAGTAAAAAAACTGAGTTATTTTATCTAAGTTATCTGAGTTATTTTATCTAAGGGATAATTTCTTTAAGGAAACAACTGAGTAGCATAAGATTTTGTCAAAAAAAAAAAAAAAAGAAATAAAAGAAAAAAAAAAAAGGAAAGAGCAATCTTATTTGACATCCTTTTATAATTCAAGTTGAATGCCCAAAGGAAAAAATAAAGAGATATTTCTCAATGTGTAGATGTATTTTCAGAGAACAACATGTGTTTAGTAGAAGTTAGAAATAAGCCCTCAAGGAGTAGGAAATACATGGCTCCATTAGTCAAAGTGCTAGATTTGTTGATTACTTTCAAACCTGATTTAAAAGATTTATTATCCAATCTCCATATTTTATTATTTTGGCTTGCACATCTTTCTTTTGATCTATCATTCAAATAATAAAATAAGTCTGTTAGTTTGATTTCTTCCATAGATCATTTAATACTCATCACACCTGGATAACAGAAATTACTTATGTTGTAAAAGTGGAAGAAAGAAGCCTACAGCTCTGTTGAGAACTGAAATTTTCAGGTATTAACAGTGCCTTATTATATCTCTATTATGACAACTGACTCATTTGACTTCAGATCATCTGTAGAACATGAGCTTATGGCCCAACTAAACAGCAAGAACTCTATATTGTATACATAAATTATAATACTAGCTGGTCATAAAGTACTTTCTTTATGTAGGTTTGATTTCATGACAGTAACTTGATTAACATATGAATGGCAAAGAAAAAGTATTCCATAAGGTTGAAAGAGCAGAATAAAATCCTACTTCCAAAGAATTTAATGATGCCAGGATATAATCCCAGTCTTTACATTTCCTAAAGCAACCTCTTAAAAAATATGTAAGGTATTTAGGCCTGATGGAATGCTGGATCTGTTATATGTACACAAAAGCCTATTCAATACCTTGAAAAGATGTAGCTACGTTAAATTCAGACTATGAATCCATTTTATAAGAAAGAAAATGTTTACTGATAAGAAAAGTTTTGTACTTAACATTCTTACTTAGACTAAATGATATATAGCAAGATAATAAACTGTACAGCAATAAAGGAGACAACACTGGAGATATTGTGCAGGAAAAGATAATATAATTCTAACGGTGGAAGGCTGAACCTTGAAGTAAATTCGGAAAAAAACCACTGAAGCAATAGTATGTATTGGTGGACATCAATTTAAATACTATTGTAAATTGTTTTTTAAATGCTGACTTTCATCTTGGTGATTTCCTAATATTTGAACAAATATTAGTTGTGTTATTATCCATATATCTCTAAACAATAAGGTAAAATAAAGTACATCATCCAAGAATATAAGGATACAGCTCTTGCATTAGTGGTCATAGATGTCTATTTCTGAAAAATAAGTTTCAGAAGTTCTTGTGTTTTCTCTTCACAAAGGGGATCCCACATATATAAAAGAAATGTGCCTTTCATTTTCTATATAAAACATTTCTCTGAGCTATGATTTGGTTTTCATATGAAGTAATTTAGTAAATTAAGTTTCAGAATATACTTGTAATTATAGTTTTAAGCATGTATATATACATGTATATACTTAAAAAACAACAAATATAAGTATTTTTTTCTTACATGTCTGTAATAAGAACTGAGATTTGCCTCTTTAAATTCTTGTATGCTTATCCTTTGAATTTGTCAATGAGGTTTACAAAGTAAGTTAGAGAAGTTATGTGTATATATTCAGACTATATATTTGCTAAACACATTTCTAATCAATAATGTTTTGAGAACATAGTTTACATCTGGACTACTTTTCTGTTACAATGATACATCATTATATTAGTAATTTTGCCTCTTGCCATAAAATGTGTTGATAAAGACAACTGGAAAGACAAGTAGTATAGATTGAAATAGTGTCAACATGAACCATCATTAGCTGTCTTTGAAATGCTGACGAAAAGAATAATTCAACAAAGCACAGCGAGCGCATGGAAGAGCCAAGAATCCCTGGCCTTAGGAATCCCTCTGCAATATCTTAACTACAAAATCATTCCTGATAACTAACATGGTGCATGACTTAAAAGGGCCTTTAACTTTGTTATGCCTATTGCTTGTTCTTAAAGATGGATATGGAGAAATATTCTAATAGTATGATCACTTTGAGTTAGCAACACTTATAAGGGTATCTTGACAACCACTGGCTGTGAACTGAATCAGCATGCTGTGATTATATTCCAAAGCCTGTGGGTTTTTTTAAGAATATTGATGATCCAGAGGAAAAAAAACCAAAAAGGAGTTAGGAGAGGCTGACATCAAACAGACAATTTTATCACATACTAAGAAGAAATAGGAGAAATCCCAGGGGTTCTCACTTCTGGGCTATACTTAAAGTGGAAATCTTTCATTTCGTACTAGCCAGAAATGCAGGTAGCAGCACATGATCTTATCTTTTACTGTATGCTTGAAATATTTGAAAGATTTTCAGACACTAGGAGGATGAAAAGGAAGGGTAATAGCCTCAGTTTTTTGTTCAGTATCATGTTCAGTATTTTCAGTACACACAAGAACAGATTTCTACAGAAAAAAGGGATCTATTTTACAACTACAGAAATATTCCCTTTGCCCAAGCGGATCCTTTCTTTTGTCATCTTCAGTGAAACAACCTGAGCTGCATGTTATTGTTGTAATTTATCTGGGAGTAAAGATACCTTTTCACTTTCATACATATACTTCCTGAAGCCTTTATTATAGCTCACTGTGTTTGTCTGCTTTAGATAAACTACTTTGAAACAATGGAAAGCACTGATAAGGTATAAATCATACCAGATGACAAGAACGATTGGTGATGCAGAACTTTTTCATCCTCAAGTGTTTAGACAAGAGTATAAGTCAATGGAAACACCTCACAGTAAGCTTTTGCATACACCATACATTTCCTAATTTATAAAATGCTGTAAGCACTAACAGTACTGAATATTTGAGATCTCAAAGAAATTAAGATTTAACACTATGCTTTGTATGCAGTAATATATTCAGCTTTGGCACCAAGTTGTAACTTGATATATGCATATAAATTGAGAGGTTAACAGTGTAAAAAATCCAAACACACCAACTTGGATATTGTTTTCAAATGCTAGCATTTCATCTACTAATACATTAAAGTGAGCTAGAGTTGCTAGGATCAAACTGTACACAAGCATACCCTTGGGTTGAGGGAGAAGAAAAGTCTTCAGGATCAAGTCGAGGAATTAAATTATTCCCTTCACTTGTTTGATCTATTTTTGAGAAAGTCATATAGAGGTGTAATGTAATCATTGCTAACCCTGAGTAATTAAGGCAGCAACAACAGCAGGACCTGCATTCTGTCACTTTCCACTTGTCAGGACACTGTATTCTTTAATTTCAGATTTCATTAGAGAAATCCATGTTCAACTGGATTAAAATTCAGTTGGACACACATATTTTGTCATTTATTATTTGGAAGGATACATCTCAGTCAGAAATAACAATTTCTGTGGAGTCTTACAGTTTCTTAGTAAGAAAAGGCAGAAATCATTGGCTCTCACTATACTATTTTGCCTCTCCCTGCAGTGGCTCCTTTATACTGTAGCGCTTACCACAGCAGGCGTGGGTTTTAAAAGCCACACTACTAACCCAGAAAGTGAAGGACTTTAGAAATCAGAACACGAGTTTCCTCAGCAAGAACCCTGGACAATGCCATCATTTCTTAGAAAAAAAAAAAAGTCAGTGCAAGAACTAAACAAATTCACAATCAGTGGGTCATTTTTGTGAGTCTACTACAATCATCAGTGATGAATTAAATAATATATGGTGTATTCAATATTTATAATAAATTAGGAATTATGCTTTAACTACCTGAATAGCCAGGAAAATCCAGATTTCTGTATAGAACTTGAAGAATTTTGTTAGAAAATAATCCTGAATCCTGGCCTGAGATCATACAATTCCCAAGATCGCTCCCTACAGTGACGATCACTGTGGATTTTATTCATTAACCCTGCTGAATCAAAACACTCAGTTTATGTGTCTCAGTTTAAAGGGGCATGATTTAAACCAATAGACATGGATGTCTGGATTCACTGATTTCTGTATGCAACTCTAAGGATAGAAAAAATCATCTTCTTACGAAATCACTCACATCACTAGGGCCTAAGTATGTTTAATTGTTTACTAAAATGGATGAAAAAAAACCCAACTAAACAAGCTCCTGTTAACATAGCCCAGGATGTGATTTAACATAGAAAAAGATGGAGACTTTTTTGTGGGAACAAAAATTTTGGACTCTTCATTCATGTGGTTAGTGACACCTCATTAGTTGCTGAAAACTCATTAAATTTACACTTTGGAATTAGGACAGCAAAACTAACATATCATTGTCAATTCTGAGGCCAGTAGAACAGGAGTATAAATAGATGAATGGTCATATGAAGAAATGCCATATCGAGTGGTGAATGTAAACCCAAATGTTATGATTGATATTTGGATAGGCAAGCTGATCATTTCTAAGAGACATTTTGGTAAACATGACACAAAATGCGGTTTCTAAGTAAGAGTAATTTCAGTTTTAATCCTTAGTTCCATACATAACATCAACTTTCACGGAGATTAATACCTGGAAAAACTAACAAATGCTGGGTTTGGTAGGTCTGATAGGAATCGGGAGTATTTATACGTAACTGAGAAGTACACACATACTGCTTGAAATAGCTGCTCTCACTAACCTGATTTTTTCCACTTTTATGTTCAAGTATCCCTCGCCCTAACAACTGTTTCACCTTCCCCTAAATAGACCTCAGCTTAGCTTAGTTATCAAAAATTTCCTGCTTTTTCTTTTGAAGTTATGGTCCAAGTACCTGAAAGAAATTACTTTGAAAGCAAAGCCACAATTTGTTATGAACCTAGAAAAAAATTAACTCTAAGTACCATTGTAGCTGATTCACAAGAGAAGCTCTTCATGTTCAAGTATGCTCTTACTCTCCTCATAATCAACAAAGATAAGAAGGGGAAAATGGATGCTAATATTCAATAGTCAAAACAGGAAAATTAAGCCTCAATGACTGAATCTTCTGGCTTTCTAGACAGACTGAATGGAAGAAGAGATGATGGCCATTTATTTTTCCTTTGTTATAATAATAATATGCCTGAACTGGACCCCACTGCATAAAAGGCTGCCTGATGAACATTCCGTTTGCCATGTCAAATTGGTGCAGCAATGGTGTCTTGCGTGAACCATATTAGCAGCAACTGATAAACTTTCCCAGCTTCCCTGAGCATCTGCCCTTATCACTGGTGTAGTAAGACCTATAAAACAAACTAGAAGTAACTCTTTATTTTGTACCTATTGGTAAATTACATGACATTTCTGCCAGAAAAAGCCTCACAAGCTGCCATACCAGCTGGAAATACTTCAGTTTCGTATAAGTGCAACACTGAAGAGCTTTTATATATATGACTAATTCAGTTTAGCTTCATTGCAAATTAATGCATTGGGACAGCCAATAATAAAGCTATTAAAAGAATGAAATGGCTGTGGAATTGTCAAAATTTCTCCCTTAGCCTGCATTGAGGAAGACAATTTTAGCTACATGGGTCTCCAGTCAGTGGCATAAACAGTCATACATTACATTCAAACGTGGTTTTTAAGGAACCAAATGAGGTTTTTGAGGAAAGGATTAGAGGAAAACTCACCCACTGAACAGCATTATGCACGCGTATGAAATTTATTTTAGTTAACATGACAAAAGCGATAGAACTGCAATTAGACAAAGAAGGCCCCCTATCAGGCAAAAGCCTGTCCAAACAGATGGGCTTTCCAATACACTTGAAGGTCAACAGATTATGAATTTGCCGAGCATGTCAGTAATCATGATACTTTATAGTCTTTTTCTGCTACAGCTACTGATCTAACCTGTACATAACTCGGCAATTGAAAGACAAAGTCCATAAGGCAGCTATCTAAACAAACTAAAAGAGAAACTAGATGCTCTTATTTTTTCTGCAATTGGAGAAGTTTATTAGGGAGATTTATTTTCACCATGGATTTTGTCTGTAATCACAGAAAACTCAACCTAGAAACTACAGGGAGAATATATTCCTCAAAGTTTCTTCTGTGGGACCTGCTTTGAAGTAAGGAAACAGAACAGAGAGTTCTGGAAGAATCACAACTCTATCCCAGCCAAAATCAGGACACAGAGGTAGTCCATCTTAATTATCAAAGATAATTCTCTGTATCTGGAAATTACTTATTATTTAGTCAAGTGTGTCTTAAGTGTATTTATAGTCCAGTACATAAGTGAAACTTAAATGCATATACAAAATGCACTTCCACATGATATGGTTTAATGAATGCTTCAACTATATAGTCAAAGCAGGAAATTAATATTTAACATAATTTGGATAGAAGGTCGGATTTGAAGTTCTGAATCTTAGTCTTTGGTCAGACTGAATGGGGTCATTTAATGAGCTATGTGTGGTCAATGTCTTTTTAGAGATTTCACATGAAACGGTCTCATGAGAATAAATTCTCAAAGGCACATCAAGGCTCTGAATATTTAACCCCAAATAACCCTGCCCTAATATTGTTGTTTCAATAAACAAAACAAAGCACTCTTTTTGTTGCACTGATACAAATCTCACATAGCACTATTTAACAAATGATATTACTCTAGTAAAGTTTTTACAGTGGTTGTAAAGTTCTTCAGGACTAAACATACAAAGGATATAAAAAAATTCTGCTATTCTCCAAATTGTAGCTTTTGATAAATCCTCATTTCCTTGCTCCATTTGCTCTTTATGATCCCTGTCCCTTGAGCCTAAAAGGAGTGCATTTAAACAAAAGCACCTACAGAAAGCAATACTTAAGTCTATTGTGCTCAGTGATGTTTTCTTCTTACTTATTCTATTCCTCTTGATTAATCTGTTTTTACTTTCATCCCATCTTTCTCTCCTGTCCTTCTTCACATGTTCTTCCTTTGTTTTTCAAGGAAAAAAACCACCTTACTAAACCCCAGCTCAACCTCTCTGATAGATTACCATCATCTAAGACTCAAATGAAATTTGGAAGAAAATGCTAATTAACTGAGAACAATCTCTCAGGGAAATCTCTTACCCTATTAATCAATCCCATCCTGTAAGTGTGGTTTGAAGAACATAAAATGGAACTATTTCTACTTCTTAGCTGTCTGAAAGTAGGCTCTTCTTCATATCTATTTCTTCTTTCAACATCTTTCTGCTTTTTTTTTGTCACAGGGAAACTTTGGATCTATCAATAAAATATGGAGGTAGTATTCAAACACTGGTGACAATATGACTCACTAAATCTTCCCAGATACATACAAGCCATGGTACCAAACATTCTCACTACTAGACCTTATTTCCTGATTTCTTGCCCAAATCTCAAAGCTATAGTTTGTTTTGAGGAACCGAATGACTGCCATCAGCATTTTTAATAATACCTTATTCTGGGATTCAGTTTAGTGCACTAACCCACAGTAGTATCACTGCTCTCTATTTCTTTGTAAACAAAAACTAAGGGGATTTATGTTTTAGAATAGTGAAAGATAAATCTCTGCATACCCAGTATCATTTCAAGTCAGAATAAGGACTGATATTCTTTTAAAGAATCATCCCTTCTGTCAACTCAGTGCAAGTGTGCAATGCAGCACAGGTTCTTAGTCAAATGAAAAGTCAGCTTTTTCATTTTAACAAAATGTATCAATTATGCAGAAAATGTTTTGTACAGCAATAACTAGATATACTTTATATGCTTCAGATTCTTTGTAAAAAAAGACAGAAAGAACTGGTTCTGACAGACTAAAGTCATGGCCACAAATATTGTTAGTGTTAATTTTTTTTTTAATGGAATCAGTAAATATATTAACAGAAATCCTTATTATATAGTATATGTGGACTTCCAAATACTTCATACAGTCCTTTGTCCTTTAGAGAAAAAGGACAAAAAGCCTTTGCCTGCATTTGCAAGAAAATGATTTTGTCTTGGAAGGAAAATGAGGGTCATTCTGTTTAAGTGTTAAACAAGAAAACAATGGCAGAAATTAATTATAAGGTTGCACAATGGAGTTTAGTAGTAATCTCAAAGGAAGGCATCCTGGACCTCCATTGCAAATCTGCATACATATATATATATGTAGATACACACACACACACACACACACACATATGATCTGAAAATATGGTCGAATGTTAAAATGTCCGTGCTAAATGTTTCATAATGATCAAAAGCAAAACTTACTGCAGAGGGCTTCAGAAAGATCTTACAAGACAACATAATATGGTGATAGAATTGCAGCTGATACTCAGTATGTATAAATATAAATTAATGCACAGAGGGAGAATAACCGCTAAGAATATATACCTAGGCACAAGTCCTAAAACACAGCTAATGAAAATCAAAACCTAGGTACTGTGGAAAGATAAGCTCTTTCCTTAGCAGTAAGAAGTTTAGAAAATTAGAGAAATAAATAAAAGAACTGACCACAAAACAGAAAGCATGTTTTATAACCTTTAGTCAAACAAAAAAATACTATATAGCAAAAAGAAAAAAAAAAAATAGAGATCAGGCTGACAAGGAGTTACGGAAAACTTACATAAGATGCTCTAGGAGACCAAATAGCCAAACAGTAAATGAGTTGGAACCTACTCTGGTAGAAAAAAAAATCTGGTTAAAATCAATAGTAATAAAATGAATCAGTTCCACCATCAGATCCACCATATGGTCATACAAGCACCTGTGCCAAAACAGGTGATAAGGCAGCATGGCGACAGGGATTAAATGAATGAGGGAATACTGTGCTTACACCTTTCAGGGACAATGCTGGCTTTAAATGTTTGCCAAACAGCAGACTAAGAGACTGCAACAATTCATCTCAGAAAAAAAGGCAACAGAGGAGTTATATAAAGATGGCACGACAAAAATTTTATAACTGAGCTCCTACATACAACTGTGCAAAAATCATGACTGCACAAATTTTTACTTCACTTAATTATTAAAAAAAATGGTGGGTACCAATTTATAATTACCTGACAATCCTTTCTGTACAACACAAGTCATTCTTCAGGCACTATGTTAATTAAAATGTATTAATTAGGTTACTGAACTACTTATCAAATACAGAAAGTGTTTATATAAATTTTCTTTCAGTCATACAGCTGCTTTAAGGGAGATGAAATTACTTTCTTAATTTGATCATCTCTGTGATCGAGAAAGAAAAATGGTTTCAGGTTTTTTCTATTAAAATTTACCATTACTGGTAAATCTTTTGATCTACATCTTGCACTTCCACTTCTTTTCTCTCCTTGCAAGGTCATAGTAAGCGAAAACAGAAAAGGCAACTGTGAGAAATGAATGAAATAACAAACTATAATGGACAACCTGAAATCTGTAATAGATACTATCAGCAAAATTCTTTCAAGTTCAAATGCTGACATCTTTCTTTTATCCTTCTTCTACACAGGTGTAGCTTACATTTAAAGTTCCATCCACAACCAATTCAGTAGAATACATAAAGGTGTCAAAGCCTGAACATACTTGTGATGTCTACTAAAAGTTAGGAAAGTACTGACTTGTTCTTTCTTTCATTTATCACAGTGCTTTGTTTAGTTACAGATGGTACTAGCAATAGGTTTTAGTATCATCCTCATCCTAGAACAGAGCAAAGGCAACATTTGAGTTCTTCCAAGGCCATTATGTCCCCAAAAACTTGAAAGAAAAAGAATCTTCAAAGAGGAAACATACGTTAGAAAGCAATTCATGATGAGCAATCATTAAAAAACACTGATCCTCACAGAAGCTGACAATTAATGACAATTCTAAATTTAGAACTGAGTCTTGAAAACCATTTTCTCTGTAATGTTCCAGGGACATTTTGCTTCTTGAGAGAAAATAAACTCATGGCCCATTTACAAGATAGCACATAACCTTGTGGCTCTCAAAGAATATAAAGTAAACAACACCCGTTCTCCTTCAGATTTTTATCTTCCCAACTTCATTAGAAAATTTGCCTTAAGTAAAAAAAGTTAATATCTGAGGGTTTTCAGCCTATGATGAATTATGTAACAGCTCAGGGAAACCCATATGGCAGAAGTTTCAGAGTTGAACTGTAGTTAAATTTGAATCACCAGAGATCTCTTGAAATAAAATTAGTGAGAGAAAGACTATTAAGCATTTCAAAGGGCTATTTCTGCTTGGTATGATTCATGCTGGAAAACAACTAATTTTTTTTAATTAAATGAGGCCTAGCACAAAGCTAGATGACTTAGGTCACCATCCTGATGAAGGAAGGCTCCAGCTGGCTGATCTTGATTCACTATTATCTAAGCAGAAAAGGGAGAAGGTGAGCCTATGCATACTACATGTCAGTCACAATAGACCCATTATACATTAAGGCTCTATTTTAAGGAAGGATTTTTCATGTAGTTCCAGAGTGGTTTAGTGCAAACAAATTTGGGGGGTTTAGATTTGTCTGGCAAGTCTTTAAAACCTGCTGTACTTGGGGACCCAGAGGCAAGGGCTGGCTAATAAAGAAGAATGCCTGGATCAGCATTCAGAAGATCCAGTAGCAGAACAGTATGTGCAGAGCTATAACAAAGGAATTGTTTGACAGTAGGAACAGTATTGTTTATCTGGGATTCAGCAAACTTAAAATCCTTTATATCTTGGTGGATCACCCCTTCACCTTCTTATCAAGAGTCTCAGTCCAACATATAAAATTTTGGACATGCCTTACACTTGTGTAGACAGACCTGCATAGTTCTAGACAAAGAATGCAGCATGATTTTTGAATTTACTGTCTTAGTGCAGTGCCACACCTTTACCTATGCCAGAGTCAGTCCCATGCACTGCAGATCTTAGTCCTAAACAAGCTGCGTACATGAGCTGAATAAACAAATTAAGAAAAAACAATAACAAAATGTTATAGGGTTGCTTTTTGTTTCCTATGAAATCCTGAACAGAATGTTTCAAGCTTCAGCCTGTGTACAGTGAAAACAACTAAAGGAAATCAAAGCGTATTTTCTTTCCCAGGGTCACATTCAAAAATCAGAAAAATTAAAAAATAAAATAAAATAAAACAAATGAAAGAAAAAAGGAAAAAACAAAAACCAAAAACCAAAACCAAAATGAGTAGGATTGTTACAGAGATGTTAGTGATAGAATCATGCTCGTTTGTCATTTTATAGGAACAATTTTCAGACAGTGAAAGTTATTATAAAAGAACCATTTTTACTCTCCCTTGACCTGACCAGGGAGTTTATTTTAATTTCCATTGAAAGGATAATTTCTATTAAAACATACAATCATTCTGTACATCACTTTAGCCTCTCCACCACCTACTTTATGTTTCACACACCTACTCATACTGCCCCCTTCCTCTCAACCCCCCTCTTTTGAATGAAACACCCAGATCTTGAAATCTCTCTCAGAAATGCACACAAGTACATATTCCTTGGCAACATGACTCACTCCACTGTCTTAGCCTCATTAGTAAGCAAGGCAGATGCCCAGATACCAATGCTGTCTGTAGCACATACACTTTTATATAACATCTCATTATTTATATATAAATGTATAAAGCCTTGTCTTGGGAATACAGCATCAATTTTTTGGCTGAACCTTTAGTAAGATTCACTCATACCAAATATCTTGCTTATTCTAGTTCACTTTGCAGTTTTCTTCTTAAAATTTTGTCATGAATTATGCTTACTTAGAAGTAAACCCCCTTTGGGAAATTTCCCCCTGAATGCATTGCATATTCCAAAATGTCAATGGCAGAACCTCTTATGGTGTAGCAGTTGACAGCCTGCATACTTTAATCAAGCCAGAAAGTTTTAATTATACTGCTAGAGGCATCCTATTAACATTTATTTTCTATAATAAGGACTCTACAAGAAATTAATAAAACAAAAGTAGGTAGAGCCTGCAGTTCTTTGGAAAGAAAGAGGAGGGCACTCTATTTCTTAAAACAGCCAAATCTGAACATTATCACCGTAAAACAATTATAGAATTGTTTAGATTGGAAAAGATCTTTATGATCACTGACTCCAATCATTAACTCAGCACCGCCAAGTCCACCACTAAATCACGTCCCTAAGTGCCACATACATGTCTTCTAATACCTTCAGAGATGGTGACTCTACCACTTCCCTGGGCATGTTCCAATGCTTGATAACCCTTTCTGTGAAGAAAGTTTTCTGAGCATCCAATTGAAACCTGGCACAACTTGAGGCCATTAGCTCTTGTCCAATCGGTTGTTACTTGGGAGGAGAGATCAATACCCACTTTGCTACAGTCTCCTTTCACGCAGTGGTAGAGAACAATAAAGTCTCCAATGAGCCTCCTTTTCTCCAGGCTAAACAAGCTCACGGCCTTCAGCCACTCTCTCGACCCTTCACCAGCTTTGGTGCTCTTCCTTGGACACACTCCAGCACCTCAATGTCCTTCTTGGACCAAGGGGCCCAAAACTGAGTACAGTATTCAAGGTGAGGCCTCAACAATGCTGAGCACTTCACTAGTCCTGCTTGCCACAGTATTTCTGATACAAGCCAGGATGATACTGGCCCTTTTAGCCATCTGGGCACACTGTTGTCCCATATTCAGCTGGCCAACACCCCTAGGCTCTTTTCTGCAAGGGCTTTCCAGCCACTCTTCCCCAAGCCTGTAGCATTGCATGGGGTTGTTGTGATTCAGCAAAGCACATAGACAGGCCTGGCCTTGGCCCATTGTTCTAGCCTGTCCAGTTTCTTCTGTAGAACCTTCCTTCTCTTAAGGAGATCAACATTCCCACCCAAATTGGTGTCATCTGAAAACTTACTGAGGGTGCACTCAATGCCCTTGTCCAGATGATTAACAAAGATATTAAACAGAACTGGACCTGATACTGAGCCCTGGGAAATACCACTTCTGACTGGCTGCTAACGGGATTTAACTCCATTGTTCACCACTCTTTGGGCTTGGTCATCCAACCAGCTCTATGCCCAGCAAACAGTATACCCATCCAAGCCACGAGCAGCCAATTCTATAATTCATTTTCTTTTACAGCAAAGAAAAGAAAACCTTTTGTTTGAAACTGCTAATTATGCTTTTGGATACTCTAACTGTTCTAACAATAGCAGGACCTTTAAATAAAATTCTCCTCCCTACCTATTTCCCCTTTTTGTGTCTTCTGGCATTTAGTACTGGGAGCAGGTAGCCCCATGCAGTTGAGTACTGTGCACCTGAACAAATACAGCTGTAAGAACAGCATGTGTCTTGCCCTATTTAAGCTCACCTTGAACAATGTCAAGGCAGGGGATTTTAGTGTGGGAAATGGAGCATCAAATACAAGGTCTCCTCAGATGTCTGCTTTGGGAAAGAAAGGCACTGTTACAAAATATCTGCTGGCCTTTGAAACAGATTAAACAAAAAAAGCATGAGGACTCTGCTGTCATCTTTTGAGAGAGATTTTCTCCCCATTTTATCAGGGTAGCAAAATGTCTGCAGAAATTCATTTTAGATTTAAATGTTATGCTATCATTGTCGTTTAAGTCACAATTTCAGATACTATTGAATAATGTTTTTTGATATTTCATTAAATATATGGAATTAATGATCTACTTTTGATGACCTGTATCTTCAGGCCTGAGTTAATAATTTGCCTTGGTTTTTATTTTTTTTTTCAAGGATGAGCTCATTAACCACAGGGTTCCTGACTTCACTCCAAATCAGGTAGTTCTTTCTCTACAAATTCTCTTTAATCTTCTATTGGATACACTGTATTTCTCTCCCTGGCCTGAAAGTACTACTTATGTAGCATTATTGTTACAAGCATGCCCTTATTCTTTCTACGCCATAGGCGGCAGCACTGCCAGAGTGAGAAAAATAATCTATATGCCATCAGTAGTGGATGGGAAGTTACAGTCAGATGATAGATAGGACTGTTAATATATGTCACTAGCAGAATAACAGGCAGTTTGGCTGAAACTGCGCTTAAATACAGCTCTATTCACAGACTTCTTCTTTGACTGAGCAAATAAATACAGCGCATTTAAAATTGTATAATCACCCCAAACCAGGTAAGATACCACAGCTTGAAAAGGGACTTAAATGCCTGTCTAATAAGTAAATTACATGGAATTTAAACTCCCAGATGCAAAGACATAACCTTGAAACTATGTCCTTGAATTATATAGACTCTAAGTAACATATAAACTGAACAGGAAGTTCACTGTAAAATTTCTTTAGATAGAAAGATCTCAGCTATTCTAAATTATAAGAAATTATTAAATCCTGAAAGACTTAAGTGTCATGTACCTCACTGTAGATGGTAAACATAAGTATTCCTCTGCCTACTCTTCAAAAGGTCTTTTGCCAGTAAGTTTCAAAGCATGCTGAAAAAAAAAAAAAAAAAAAAAAAAAGTAAAAATTCAGAAATTGTTTTCTTTTGCAAAATGACCAGAAAAAGAGTGAAATTTTCCTTCCCCTTCTAGATGAAAATTTATTCACTGAACCAGTGACCATTCTGGTCATTCTTTTTACTTTAAAGTGGTTTTCGAACCTATGTATCTACCATCTAAAACAAAATGCACAGATGCAAAGACAGATAAGCTTTCAAGCTTCTTATGGAAGCTGTGGCGCTTTCCATATGAGAATTAAACAACTACTTTTTGGGAGGTTAGGGAGAGAAGAAAGATTATTATTCTCTGGCCTATGAATTACAGCAGGCAATTGGGAAGATGAATTCCTAGGTTGACCTCCAGAACAAAACTACAGACATAACATATATCAGTTAGGCAGAAAACTGAGGGGAAAGGGATCTTTGTTTAAAAGTTGTCCATCTCCCTCCTGTTTCTTTCTGTTTGAATGTAACCAATTCTCCAGCTTAGGCTGATTCCAGCAACAAGTACAGTACTGAGAGTGCAGTGACTGCTTATATAACAATGCATTTACAGCTGCTTCTATCTGGAACACAGGTGCCCCTTTGATATTTTTCTGGCTAGACAGACAGCATAATAATTTTCTGGAGAATCATCCACAGCCGTTTTATAAAGAGAATTGTACATCTTCACTACCACTAATTATAGTAATCATCTTCTTCCATAACAAGCCCAGGGCTTGCGCCAGAGCAACTAATTTTGCTTTCACTCCTGACTCCAAATTACTATTACATTGTCCAACCTTCTCTCAATTAAAAACTGTCTAAATGTTTAGTTGGACTTAAAGCAGAGCAAGTAATAACATTTTCTTCAAGATACAGCTTGGTTTCTAGATGTAGCTTGTTAAGCCAACAATTGATTCAACTATGAAGCAGAATAAAGAACTACATTTTGAGGTGTTTCACAGGGGAGGAGGTGACACTTATGTTGTACTGTCATGTTTACAAAAAAATAATTGGTTAAGTAGTACCTCAAAAAAAACTGGTTATGTCAGTGATGAAATTTAAAGTGGCCCTCAATATTATCTCAGTTTTGATGAACAAAAAAGGAGGACTGAACAAGTTAGCTGTGCCGGTTTAATAGGGCATCAAAAATTGTAGTAATCTATTTGAAACTAATGCTCAATAGGCAAGTATGGTAGCCAAAGAAATGAAACAATAACAGTAAAGTGATTATGGATATATTTTATAAAAATAATGAAATAATGACATTTTAACACTTCCGACATTTAGAAAATTCTCAAAGTGAAGTTATGATTGACCTTAAATTTAGCCATGACACTGAAAACTACAGTATATATAGGAGTATATAAAAAGTTGGATACTATTCAAAGAAATTAAAATGACAATAATATAAAATATAATTATTATCTCAACTTCCTCATGCAATTTCCTGTCTTTTAAGAAGAAAGATATTTAGTCTGTCTTGTATCATATCGAAAGTCATGTCAGCTTAATTCTTTTCCATACTTTACCAATTATAAATACCTTGTGATTTTAAAATTATTTGTACCTATGCAAATAAGACATTTTCAAGTAGTACTGAATTTATTGTCTCTGCATAGAATATGACAAAAGGCTGAATTCTCTGCAGGCTGCTTGTGCTACATTTCTCTGTTAACTGGGCTAGGAATTTGATTTTTCTGCTCAGCAATTCTTAGACATACAGTGTTGAACTGATCTGGCTTAACTCTTGACACCTAAATGCTAAATGTGTAAGCCTGAGCCAGTCACTCCCAATCCCTTTAATAACTGAAGAGCAGGCATCTTTAACTGTTAATAATCAGATCAGATAAACTGCATCTCTTCCGCTTCCCTCCCTCCCCCCAATTCTTTACAAATAAAGGATCATCCTTGAAAAATAAACATGTGATTGCCTTAAAATTATTAATATTTTCCATGTCACCATTGTGCAGTGTTTTGTTCATAGTGCAAGCTGAGAAAGTGCAATGAGAGAGATAGTTTTTTGCATGATAGTACAAGGTCTCCATATATTTTCTGTACACTTCACTGTAAATGCCAAATGTCAAAAAGTTGAACTTACTAGCTTGTAATGGAACTTCAGTTGTCATTCTCTGTTTCTTCATAGCCTTAGTGTCCTTAGGTGTTCTTGAGAGATTAGGATAACCTTGAGAACAAAAGAAAAAGCAGAAGTAATTTATTGCAAGTAGTACAACTGCAGAGGGTATTATGGTGATAAGGGAATAGCCCTGGAACATGACAAAAGCAAATAAAGCAGGCAGCAATGTACTGCATGTTTAAGAACTTATATAATAGGTAAGTACTAAGGACACGATTTAATATCCAACATGGCAGCTTTTGATATGTTTTGTGAACATCAAAATCCCATTCTTGGAGATGAACCACTGCTTCTCAATCCTCCCTTTCCTCAATACAGACATGCATACACATTTGCAAAAAGTACCAAGAAGAACAAGCAGAAACAAATGAAAAATACTATTTTATATATTCTAAAGGGTTTATGTATATAGGATGAATTTCAAGCAAGACGGCCAGCTCAAAGTATGCTTCACTATATATATCATAGTTTAAAAATCATAGTTTAAAGAGACAATAACAGTTCAAAAGCGACAACACATTTTCAAGATAATTCTTCTAGTCATTAAAAAGTGAGTATGAGAACAACATAAGTAGAGGTAAGTAGCTTAAAAAACATTCAGAAAACAATTTCCCACAAATTTTATGAAGTTATTTAAAGGAAGAAAAGATAAACATGTGGTAGCTTAGAGTTTTGCTCTGGGAACGATTCTTTTCCTTTTTCATGCCCCACCTGAAAGCATTTCAGATCCTTCAAGACTGCAGCATGACATTTCTAGATGCTCATGTAGCTAATGGACAAATAAGGTTCTAGTTCATTGAAAGTTAAGTAAGCAGGAATTAACAGAGTCATGAACTCTGATAATTTTTTATCTTTTTGCTCAAAGATCAGATCTCCTTTTTCCTCTGGCTGTCTGTTTCATTGAGGTATAATGGTCTCTGTCCTGTCAAATGTTTTGATAACCAGTGTGTCCTGGCTTCAGCAGTAGCAGTTATTTTTCTCCTTCTTAGTAGCTGGTGCAGCACTGTGTTTTGACTTTCAGCCTGGGAACAGAGCCGATAACACAAATGTTTTAGTCTGGCCAAGGACTTTCTGAGCCTCATGCTCTGCCAGGGAGGAGGGAAAGCCAGGAGGAAGCAGAGACAGGACACCTGACCCAAACTAGCCAAAGAGGTATTCCATACCACAGCACATCATGCCCAGGATGTAACAGAGAGTTACCTGGAAGGACTAGGGCACGGCGGGGTTGGACGAGGTATCGGTCGGTGCTCGTTTTGGGAGGTGGGGTGTGAGTTATCAGTCGGCTGGTGTTGAGGTGTTGTATTCTTTCCTCTTGTTATTTCCCTTGTCATTATTATTATTGGTGGTAGCAGTAGTGATTTGTGTTATACCTTAGTTACTAAACTGTTCTTATCTCAACCCGTGGGAGTTACATTCTTTTCGATTCTCCTCTCCGTCCCTACGGGAGTAGAGGGAGGGAAAGAAGGGGGGGAGGAGTGAGTGGACGAGCTGTGTGGCTGGGTTTAAACCACGACACAGGGAAACAATATTCTCTCAAAAGACTTCGAGTTTTCACTGGTTTTCCTGTTACAAAAATCTTCAGACTGGCAAATAACTCCCCCAGTGCCCTTTCTTCTTGAAACTTTTTAAATCTAAAAGGTTATTAATTTTCCCTTGCTCATCTGGAGAGGTATGTCACTGAAGAACAATTACATGTAAAGGTATCACATTATTTTGCCACTTCTTCAAGTGAGCTAACCAACAAATAAAAATTCAAAAGATAGAACATGCAGGAAAATACATTTTAGATAGGTTATGTGCGAAGATGGAGAGTCATCGAAGCCAAACATATGAAGATATCCTATCCGAACTTAAATGTTTCACTCACATGATAAATATGTCACAGAAGAAACATATATTTGAATCTCTATGTCTGTCAGTGATGCTTCCACAGTGACATCTGAACATCTCACCCACGTTAGTTATCTGAAACTCATGACTCTGTAAACACAAATGCAGGAAGAGATTGGACATGAATGTTTCATAAAGAGAAACCAAGGAAACAAAAAATTATGGATCCTGTATTTGAACATACTGAAGCCTAATTGCTCCAGAAGTTTGCTTGAGCTGATGAGACAAGTATTCTTCAAAACAAAAGAAATCAATTTTCCAGGACCTTGTGCACAGGAAGTTATATTTCTTCTGTAGCTATCCTACATCTATTTGGAAGTCAGTCTGGTTTATCCCATATTATAAACTGGTATTCTCAAATCTATAGTTAGGTTACTAACATTTCCCAGAAAGTAAGAATGAAATCTTTGATCCTTGGAATAGCAAAATCTCTACTCCACTTGCCAAAGATTTGTTTTCTACTTCCTGAGGAGTAAGAATTTCAAAACATTTTCATATCCTTGTCTCTATTACTCAAATTATCTTTTCTAATTTTTTTTTGTATTAATGTTGCCTTCTGAAACTGAGTTCAGCCTTTAAATCAGAGTAAAATCACTTTTTAAACTTTCCACTATGTATTTAACAAATACAGACTGTCCTCTCTTCAGATATTCATATTATTTCTCTCTAGTGAATCTAATGCAAATTTGTACAGTATATAAAGATATTGCTGTCCATGTTTCTCCCTTAATTATGAGGAAGCTTTCTTGCAATACATAAATCAACAGTTTAAAAACTTCATTGCTAAAGAGTTGCTACAAGGCACTAATATACAAAGCATTTAGTGCATAAAGTACATACATAAGAAAAATTTATTGTTTTTCTCCCCTATTCCCTAATGCAATTCATTATGTAAAACTTTACTGTATGGCTATTGATTTCCAGGTACAAGAAGACGGAATCTTTCTTTTCTCCTTTTTCTTAACACAAACTCATTTTTATCCACCTTATGAGAATTTTTGGCTGCAATCCACATACTAACTTGGACATAGGGAGACTCTAGAAGCCTTTCGCGTGGCTGGTTGAAGAGTAGAATATTCATTGAAACCAAAGAAATGTAACACTCTCACACTGCAGTTTTCCCTATTTTAATACTGTTGGGCTTTTAGGTGTATTGCTGCTTGTTTTCACAGATTGTTTGCAGTGAGGGTGTACGTGCTATTTTTGAGGCTTGAGGTATTGAGGGGAAGGGACATGGAGCCCTGGAAACCACTGCTGAAAACACAAAAAACTTGAACTAATCTGTTTAATTCTTTTTTCTGCTTAGGTGAAAAGGCTGGCACTCTTTTTAAATTCTTATTTTGGCAGGTGTGCAGTGTCTTAAACAATTTTCTTCATTCCAGTCAAACATATTTCCATACTCAAATCTCTGTGTAAGAAAGCTCATGTTGAACAAATTGTGGCTATTGGTATTTGTATTCCACACACAGTAAGAGCACCCACACTATCTACCTAGCTCATTACTGAATATTGCTTTAGAATGCCTTCAATATGAAAGGTATTATTACAGTATCAAATTCTACTCTAGTCTGCATTTCAAATTCTTGATTAAAACAGTATTTTGGGCTAACAGGTTCTCTATTAACATCTCACCTATATATTTTACCCTGAATAACTCTAAATAATTGGTTACAGCTAAGGAAGTTTAAGGCTGCTTAGAATAATAGTCTGCTGCTACTGCTTCAAATAAGATGCTTATTACAACACTGGATTTGGTGTTAAAATATGTTATATTCAATTGACTACTGCCAGTTATTGAAGTGCCTAAACTTATGTGGTGAAGGAGGGCTATAAGACTGGGGCTAGCATCATACACTGGTATTGTAAGTATGCAATCTTTGCACATAAAAGTGAACAGAATCAATTTTTTCACTCATAGCAGAACGAAATAAATTACTGGTTACACTAAATAAGACTTACTTATAAGTAAGTAAGTAAAATATTAAATATAAATAGTATAAATATACTATTAGTATATTTATATAGTATACTAGTAGTATAAATACTTTGCAGTAAGTATTATATCTACTTAGAGTTGCAAGAGTATGGATAGTACCAGGATCTCCTTTTTTACTTTTGGGAATCTAATCAGATGAACAGCCTTAACATACATGTCTCCATAAAGTCAATTACAACCTAAAAGAAATTAAAACAAGAAGTTTTGGACACAGAAAACCAAGGTTTGTTTGCAAATTATTTTGCTTAGTTTAACATCATTTGCTAGCATTTTGTGGACTAACAACAACCAAGTACTCTGAAGGAAACAGTGGCAGAGTCTGCATTTGTTGTGTTCCCTTGCTAAAAACTAGACTTCAAGTCTCGAATCCCTGAAACCCTGAACACCTCTGTATCCCAACACTAAAGACCAAGCTGGGCTTGTAAGCCTGGAAGACCATGCTGCTGGGAGGCCCCCTGTGAGGAAGAGATGTGGAACCCTCCCTGTGCCCTTGCCCCAGGCTGCGGAGCCATTTTTACCTCAGGCCCCCAGCAATGGCCCCGCTCACCCTCCCAGCAGCAGTCCCTTGTGCCGCCCCCTGCAGGGCTTCTCTTTCTACCGCTGCTGCGCTGGTCTTGCCCCCACTCAAGGCATTGGCGGAGACAGGCTACCTCCCCCCGGGCTGTATGGGCCAGCACAAGGTCTGTGCCCTGTAATAGCACCTGACTCATGGGCCATATTCTGCCATAAAGTTCCTCCTACATGCAAAAAGTGGCCCTAGCGTCACAGGACAACACAAAGCCGTTCATATCCAGGTGAAATCAAATTGCTGGTACAGCCCAGGCACTGGGATGCACCTCACAGAATTCCTTTCCTCTGCACAAGTGTAGCTGTAAGAAAATATAAAAGGGCAATCGTAGAGTGGCATTTGCTAGCTTCTAGTGAGTTGTGGCTCAAGAATTCCTTCAATCATAGAATCATAGAACAGTTAGGGTTGGAAAGGACCTTAAGATTGTCAAGTTCCAACCTGCCTGACATGGGCAGGGACACCTCACACTAAACCATGTCACCCAAGGCTCTGTCCAGCCTGGCCTTGAACACCACCAGGGATGGAGCATTCACAACTTCCCTGGGCAACCTGTGCCGCAGCCTCACCACTCTCACATTAAAGAGCTTAAAGAGACTAAGCTAAACTTCCCCTGTTTAAATACCTCAATTACAGTTAAGACTGGATCTGCTTCTTAAACTGAGAGGCGTACATCCTGAAAAACAGAAGTATAAAAGCACTAAATTTGAAGGGTTTAATGCTCAATACAGCAGTGAGCATGCTGAGACAAAGACAGCTTCAGAAGTCATTTAAGAAGCTAGGTCAGGTCTAGTTGAGATCAGGTTATATGTTGATCCATTAACCAATTTAAATATGCATGTAAACTACTTTATCAAAGTACTTTCCTGACATTCTTACACACAGGAATGTATCTTTCTACTACTCATATAGTCGATTTCCAAATCAAATCAAAGGCGCATTCTAAAAATCAAATATGTGAATTTTAAAGGACCAAAACAGGTCCCCCAAGGAAAGAATTATGAAACCTGCAGGCAGATTTGCAGGAACAGCTGATAGCCAAGAAACTGCAGCCCTAGGGATGGTCAATAGTGGGAAGATCATGGAATTGCAACTGCACGGGTAAATGTCAGATACCTCAGGAGCAGACCTAGAGAAAGAAAATTAGACATGCATTTAGCTTGAAACATAACTTGTTCCAGTGATCTTAGAAAGCAGAAGTTAGTAGGAATACATCAGAAACATTTTCGTCTGCATCTGAAAAAAAAAAAACAACAAAACACTGATGCTTGAAAAACTGTTATAATTTATGGCAGTTCATAATATTCTAAAATTAATCCTTACAGATCTTGGATGATATTTACATTTTCAGGAGACTTTTTGAATTAATTACATATTTTTATAAGTTCACAGCCTCTGGAGAACTGCGTAATTTTTTTTTGCTGCATATCTATGGCGAGAATGGTTTGTTTCAGGGTTAACTGAGCAGTTTACAGAAAGTGGGAGAAAGAAACTGAGGTGCAAGATTTTTATTTAATAATAGTAAAAGTTATCCATGAAAGTCATAGCTTTCAGTGAAGTACAAACAATAAAACCAATTAGGATACAGCCAGAAAGGAAATTCTGATTTTAGAAAAGTGCTATCTATTCTGTCACTTGTTTCTTCATGATAAATAAAAAGTTTGAAATCATGGTTTCCACCAGGATGGCCAAGTAACTCTAGGCTATAATTTTTGTTTTATCAATGTATCGAGCAAGATACTTTAAATGCTGAAGACAAAAAAGCTTGCAAAATTTTTTACAAACTCACCCTCGGTTCTAATGACCTTGCTCTAAACACCTCACAGACTTTGAAATGGAGAACACAAGTTAAAGGGAACTATTAACAAGCTGAGTGTCTTAAGGTTCAAAGTTTAAAAATTCATGTCTTTCAATGCAAGATAAAACTTTGAAATTTACTTGGTTTTGCATTATATTGTCACTCATTCACACTAATGGATTTTCTAGCAGAGACCTTCACTACAGTGAACTGAATCAGAAGCAAGCAAAATATGTGCAAGCTGTAATTCAGACCAATCAAATCTACTTTATCTTTTGTTTTCAAGTGCTAAGAAATTTTTCACCTCTCCCTAACTCCTTAAGTACAGCATAGCAGCTAAAATCCCAATGATTGGTCTTCCCTAAGCAGGCACAATATCCCTGAGTGATGACCAATCTTTCACCGAGTTTTCACTGAATCTTGGTTCCAACTTGGTCTGAATTAAAATCCAGTGTAGTTGTGTATTGAAGGAAGCAAGACCAGCTGCTCATTGTGCATCCTACATATAAAATATACTCAAAGGCAGGATCAAAGGAATCAGGGTTACTGCAGTAAGAAAGCAGGGAGGAGCTAAGAGTGAAATGCGGAGATGAAGGGGGATGTGCTGTGACCTGAAGCCAGCAGGAAAGGAAGAATGACACATAGCGCATAAGTCTCCAAGGAGATTATGATCAAATAGTAAGAAGAAAAGACAAATTAGTGGGCTGACCAGACCACAATCTGAACAACAAGTCTATAAAGGAGTCAAGAAGCCGTAGAAAGAGAGCCTGTAAGTATGTACGTAAAGAAAATGAAGCAAGACAAGCTGAGGCAGAGAAGATATTAATCTAGCATTGGAATAATAAGGACAAAGCAGACAAGAAGATTGGCAAGGGCGAGCAGGAAAGTCTTTGGCTGTGAGAGGAAACTCTTTGTAGTCCTCACGGAAGCCGAGATTTGGCACTTACGGTCCTGACAGCTAAGATACGAAAAAAACACCAGCCATGCTGATCCTTCATTGCATTTAGTGATAATGAGCACCAACCATAGCCATTACTGCTGTCAGTAACCCAAGTTTGTAACTCAGACATCTACTGGGTAAATTTAATGGGTCCCCTACATGCTCATATTATAAAATTAATAAACTATAGTTTTTGAGCAAGTTCTATGTGTACATGTGATATTAGTAAATGTCTCGTTTCTATCTTCAGCAGCATAAATTACTGGAAATAAAGTGAAAGTAAACATGCTTGAATATGTGGTTTTGAATTGCTGCATAGCCTGCTGTTTCTTGCTGAACCTTAACTTAATGGAAAGCCTAGGTAAAACTGCAGAAATGGAAGGACTGTATTGAATTCCTTGACAAAACATCAATTTGAAACCTCAAATGAAAAAGAGGCATTCACAGCAGGAGGTATAGAACACAGTAATCTTGGAGACAACTATATGAATGTGCTACAACAGTTCATCAGAAACTTCCTGTTTGTCCGTAGGATTATCCCTGTGTCAGTGGACCCTCAGAGCTAAGCCTACAGCTGATGAAATCACTTTGCTAAGAAACTTAACTTACCTCCTAGATCACACTGAGGAACACACTTGAGTAACCTGGGATAGACCCTATGTGGCATATCATGACATGGGCTCAAGTTGATGAGGAGACTCAAATCCAACTTTATTACAATCAAGCCCTTTTTATCCCCTTGTTCCGTACTTTCCCAACCTGCGCAAGCATGCCATGTTCGATCTCATTGGCCCCAGTAAAAATCCCCAGGTAAATAATCCAATCACAATGCTGAGTACACGTTGTCCAGACAGCGACAGCTTCACCCCGCTGTCTCAGACCCTCTCGCAACCCCCACATCATCTGGCTCCAACTGAGCCTTCCCACAACCCTACATTTTAGAGTGCAGTCAAGAGTCAAGTTTCTTGTGTCTGGCCTTGCAGTCTCCCATTCTTATATGCCTCTGTGATGCCATTTTACATTTGTTATCAGAGACAAGACTGCAACCCCCTTGCACTGACAAGCATCCCAATATCACATATCGCAAGAGTAAATGGGATGGGAAAGATGCCTGTACTGAAACTAAGTTCAAGGTGATTCAAAACAATACGAATGCAAGAAATTGAGTAAGATCTATTTCAGGTTAAACACTTGTAATCAGTCCTTCAAAACCAGATTGTGTTATTTTTTCTCACCTAATGAATGAGCTCTAATCTCTTAAAACTTCAAAACCATTTGAAGTCTGTCAAAGAGTGTTTCGTCCTCATCCGCGTTAGTCTTGTGATCGACATATATGATGCAGGCATTAGGAACAAAACTATTTTCAAGCACCAATATCAATCTGGTTTGAGTGAACTCTGAAAAGGGAACAGCTGACAACTACACTGTGCAAGAAGGAGCTAGGCAACAATTGTATTGCTACAGACTTCTGAGATTTCAGGATATTCCCACCGTATATTGCAACAAACTAAAGCACTCTCAAAGCTTTTCATGACAAAGGAAAGAGGGGTGAGGAGGGAAAAAGACCAAAGCTACATCTATACCTATTACTTGGAGGATCAGAATCAATCTTTTCCTGAATCAGAAGTTACCTTCAGGACAGGAAAAAGATCTTTGGCGGGGGGGTGGGGTGGTGGGGGTGGTGGGGAAGAAAGAAAAAGAAAGAACATGTATTCTAGTAGAAATTTTCAGGTTTTATAAGTTTTTTATGTGTCATGATGAAAAAAAAATAATATAAGGAGAAAATTCCTACTCACCTCTAAGAGAAAAAATCCTTTATTAATTCCTTTGTTTCAGTTGCAAGCTTTGTCACTATAATTAAATGATTTGTTTCACAAGATAAAGCTCTTCTAGAAACTAATAATGTATTTGCATTTCTATTAATTATTCTGTTTGCATTTTATCTTGAAAAACACAGTACTTAAATTACAGCCTTTACTTTTTTGTACTGTTTATTTTGAAGGCATAAGATTTTCTCTGAACAGATATCTATGGAACTTTTACCAAGTAATTCGAATGTTTGGCTTTTAAATGGAGCTCACTGATTCAATTCAATTTAGAATTCAGCATCTGCTGATTTCTCTGATTCAGTGTTCAGAATTGATTTTCTTCTAACCATGAACTCAAAATTCACAGTTCTCAGGACCAAACACAAGCAATCCAGATGGCAAAATATGATACATCTTAGTTACCTGTATATTAGAATAGCAACAGATGTAAAAACATAGATAAGTGAACACAGTTATATACATCTCTTAACATCTAGAGTTGCTAAACTTGCAAGAATCAATTGGATCAAAAGCATCAACCACCACTTTAATGAGAGTAATTATCATGGTTTAAGGTGGCACAGAATCAGTGATATCCTGACTTTCATCCTTCTGCTGTAGAGGATGCTCTCTCCTTGGAAAGTGAGCGCAGAACGTGTGCCCAGCCCTCAGCCTTTGAATTTCAACACACATTTACCTGTAACTTTAATTAAAAGTCCAGAAATTGGCTAGAAATGATTGAAACATAGGTGAATTTTACTGACCGTGTCAAGACACCAGTCACTTCTGACATAATGGGCAATAACAAAGCGTGTAGGAACTTTGTTCTGTTTTTTTTTTTTTTTTAAGCATTTGTCTGTGCTCATGAAAGATGAGTATTTTACTCCTTTAAAATAAGCTGGATTTTTAAAATCCTCATGTTATTCTATGAGCAGAGGTCAAAGCATACACAATGTCTGTCTTGCACATTTTATTTCACAAAGCCATATTTACATCAAACTCTAAAGAGGAAACAAAAGCTTAAGAGCTGCTATTGCAACTCTCTGGGAGTATGCTACCAGACCAAACAGTTGGCTGCCCTGCTCAAAAGAATGCAACACACATCACTGTTAATAAGAGAAATCAAGAATGCTGTGGAAAAATTAAGAAAAGTAAATAGATTTATTAGCTCTGTGCATTGGAATAACTGCAAAAATGTAAGGAGAACACACCCACATAATCCCTTTGTTGAAATAAGGATATTGTCTCTTTGGGGTTATTTCCTGTTATTTTCTTAATTTCATTTCATTTAGTACTTTAAAACTCAGATCTCCTATGTCAGTCACTGAAAAGTTTTAGAAAATAAATTGAGGGCTTTACAGAGTTGTCTGAATCTGGCGACTTTCCTTGTTCTAAATTTTCAAAACTGCATTTGTTTTGAAGAAAAAGGCTTGGACAAGCTTGCATAAAAATAGTACCCGCTACTTATTCCCTGTGTGTCAAACACTAGATGACTCTGGTTTTAGTAATTAGTTCTTGAACTACTACCCAGTAAAAAATATGGTAGAGCATATGCCTCTAGTACTGTTAAAAAGCCTTTTTTTTTTTTTTCATGGCTTCATATTTTATTACGTTTCAAAAAGCAGGTGGGAGAAGCCTGCACAATAATACTGTGGTAATGGTGTCTCATAATATGCAAGTGTTTGCTTTGTTGGCTCATAATACCAGCAAAAGAGAAAAAAATAATATCTTTCGTAAATAAAACAAAGTCAGCTGAAGCAATCAATTTTTGTAACTAAAAATACCCCCCATCTCCATTCCACACAGTTTGATTTTTAAGAACTGATATTTATACTATTTTCTTTCGAAAATTCAGCATAATGGAAAAATGAGGCACATGAGAGAAGAGGAGGAGATACCTTTAATTCTGGCAATGTAAATGAAATATTTTTGGCATCACCGTTTACTATTTCCTGAGAAAAGTAAAGCAACCAAGATTTCTTTTTCTTTTTAAGTATACAAAAAGGTATGAAAAATTCTTAATGGTTATGAAGAAAGTTAAACTAACAAATATTAGTGAAGTAAGATTGCCTAGATATAATAGCAGAGATAATGTTATTCAGGTAACTTACTGGAACATTTATTCTTTTAGAATGTAAGCAGAACTTCAGATATTCAGATTATTACCTGATGTTGAGATATGTACATTGCTATATTCTCTTTCTAAACGTTTCTCTTTAGCCATTCAGATACTTCTACATTACTCTTCACTTTAACAAAATTTTGTTCCATTGATTTTCAGGAATTGTCTTTTTTGAAAATACTCAGTTATTTGCTAAATATATGTACAGAGTGTTCTCTCCACTACTCTAATAAAGATTAGAGGGAAACAGAGCTCCTGTGATTAAATTTGCTTGTAAGAGGATAAATCAGAAGCAATAATGGTCTGTTACAATTAAAACACAAGAATTAAATGACCACTTTATGACAAAACATTTCATAAACCCTGAAAAGTAATCTCATTAGAGAAGTATAAACTACAAAAAAAAAAAAAACCAAAAAAACAAAACAGTAAAAAAGTACAGCTGTGTATTCCAATGGTTTCACACAATTTTAAAGTCAATATATAAAAGCAACTACAAAAATGGACTTTTAAGCCAAGTCAGACATTCCAAGGGATGTGTTGTTATGGATTAACACAAATTGTATTAATTCCCATTGTCAAATATAAATTTAATGTCAATAATCAGTTAAGTCTTATGTTAATATGTGAACTCAATGCATGTGCCTCAAAACACTCCATTAAAAACAATCCCAAATCAAATCAGTTTAGCCTCACTTCCAAATAATAAGAGCAGATAAGACATCAGTGTCTGTAAATTGGTGTAATCTGTCTGCAGGATATGAGATCACACTATCACACATTTGAAGATGTGGCCTTTGTTTATTTTCTTTAGGAAATGTGTGTGATATACCTATTTATTATAAATAGCACATAGCTCTTGAGTTTTCTGCTTGGCAGAAGCTATCTAGAATTCCAGAACTAAGTCAGAGAAAACTATTTGTGAGAAAGCAAAAGTAGTAAGACAATTACAAAGATAAAGCCTTCACGCTGAAGAAGGACCTTTCATACGTGCATGTGCAATTACTAGTTCTGTTATGGGCAGCATGGCTGACAGTTTTCTCTCCTTAAAGCTAAGACATTCTAAGAGAGTAAAACTTTTGAATCTGTGATAATCTGGTAGTGATGAAAGAGAGCAGAGGGTAACTGGGAGTTCACAGGGCTAAGAGAAATCATCCTGACTCTCCTTCTGTGTGGGAGAATGCACTCTACTATTATCCTCACCAATTTCAGTTCTTTCACAACATCTTATTTTCTGTAGAGAAAAAAAAGCTATGTTTGATTTGAAAAAGTTTTTGAATCCTTTTTGATCAGGTACAGTCACAGGCTTCTGAAAGAAAATTGCTGAATTTATTTGGTCATGCTGTGTTCAACATAATTTGGATATGGAAGACAAGTTCCACACTGTATTTAATGCAGAGCTACTAGGCTTCAGAAAATAAATTCTGTTTATATATTGTCTGCCAGGATTTATAAGTTATCTACCAGGGTAATTGCTCTTCTTTGCAACAATACCAAGTTATTGGTGTAATAAAATAACTCGGTATAAAATAAATCTCTTAATTCAAGGTCCAACCATAAATAGCATAACTCTCACTATAAATAAACTGGGCCTAATTTTCCCTCTCTCTAAATCATTTTTTCCATTTATGTTTAAATAGTGTGTCATTTTTCTCTAGAATACATTCTAACTTCTTTGTGTTCACTTGAGTCATTTTTTCTTTTATTGTCAGTTTGAGATCTTAGTGCTCTGCAGATCCTCCTGAGTCTCCAGGTGAAGATTATGATAACTGCCAAACGCTCTTTCTGAGGTTTTAGTAGCAGCAATAATATCAGCAGCAAATCAAAGATTATTCAGGAAATTCTTCTCAAGGATCTGTTCTCCCCTGAAGATTTTGTACAAAAAGTAGTACCTAGTTGTCTCATATATCAGTTTAACTGGATATCTTAACTTTTTTTGTTAAGTTTAAAAGTTGTTAGCCTAGTCAGATAGATTCAGCTGAATTCAGTTTAATTTAATTTAGCTTTATCTTATGGCCTCCATACAAAGAATCTTAAATTGCTTTAGATTTTAAGATAAAAAATGGGAATAGAGTGTTATAATAAATTTAGTACAGTTACCCTCATACAAATAGAAAGAGAGATGATTTTTGAAGATTGACTAGAGCCTGAAGAATGGGAGTAGTAATTGAGCACAGCAGGAAACAAAAGCCAAAGATCTGAGAAAAGCTTTCAAAACCTATATGTGGGAATTTACGTGCTAATAACCTGTGCATTCTCCACTTGGAAATATACAACTGCTAGCTCTATTAACAATTCATAATTAACAATTCATATTGGTACTGAAAATTAAGTACTAGATAGGAAAATTACATTGATGTGGCCATACATATGCTCCTTCAATCTAACGAACATTTCTGGATTTTTTCTTTTCAATAGAGTTTAAAAGATAAAGCAGAAGGAGCAAGGCTGAGTAGCAATATTTTCTTCAAAATTCTGGCTTTTGTTGAACTAACTTCCACAATTCACTATCCTATTGGTATTCTATTAATGACATTTGGAAATTCTGTCCTTAGAATATTTGTTAAGTATGAAACTCAGTAGGAAAAAAGAAAGAAAACCCAAGAACAATTCAACAGATGAGGAAGAAAAATTTTTTTTTTCTTAGTGTCCAAAGGTAAATACTAAAAATAACAAAAGAAAATAAAAACATCTACTGGAAAAATCTGTGGAAGAAAAGCACTTTGGAAATTGATTGGGTAATGAATGTTAAAGATAAAAAGGGCTAGGATTCTGAAACTGTGTGAACAGAGGCAAAGCTTATCCTCATTATTCTGAGAGAGATCATAAAATTAGAAAGGAATGATTCGGAATTTCTCTAATAGATATTGCAATCATTAAAGGTGATTTTACAAAGGATATGAATGTACATTGCCACATGACTGTCTCTGAAGCATAATTAATTCTCCTTGTGCAATTCATATTCAAGAAATTAGTTCAGAACCTTGTTATATATGCTTAATACCTTCATGTATTTTGTACCAGAAATCATTAATATTTCCTTTCTTATAGTTCAGTATCCAGCAATAAGACAAAGTTGAGAAAGAGCCCCCGGATATGCCCATTTGTTTTGCAAAACATTAACTCTTCAGAAAGATGATTCTGAATCAAGTCCCAGCTCTATGCTTCTCTAAGACTTCATTTGCTTCACCTTAAAAATAAGTGGAAATACAGGATACGGCAAGAAGTAATGCTTGTATATGGGAAGAGCATGTTAATACTTTAAGGACACTGTTGTCTTCCTTTTCTACATTCTTTACCAGATGTAGCACAATGCTTTCTGAATTTAACAGGTCCTTACAGTAACTTTGAAATGTGAGTTTATGTTAAACAAAAATAAATCTCAATCCTCAGCCAATGAAAATTCATGATCTGTCAGCACTGAGTACCTCAAAACTAGATGATGTGTTTTTTCTGAGAGGGACGGGTGTTATCCATACAGGATGAAAGAAATAGAAGCCCATGAAGAAAATGCTTTATTATTTGAAGACTTACTGCAAATAGTTATTCATGGGAATTGCCTTTGTTGCCCTACCTATTCTCATCACTTTATTTAAGGAAATGCATCCTAATTAAACGTGTTTCCAAAAGCTCTATGCTTTTTTCCCATTTAAAAATATGAATAATAAATACAATAAGTGCTTGTTCTGGAAGATTCTGTATCTTCATTAATGTTAGAGACACTAAGTAACATAAGTATGAAATGTAATGCAGACAGTTCAGAGCCAGCATAAAGGATGAAATATAGGCAAGTGTTCTAGAAAATATATTAAATAGTAACCAAAGCTAATGTGCCCACCGATTCTTAAACACATTATGAACTAGGTAGAAGATCACTCTGTAGAAAATTGCCAGTAAAGATACCAATAAAAAATGTTAATGTTAAATGGCTAAATCTAAAGTAAAGTTTATAATTTAAACTTCAGAAATAATCTTTCTGAGAAAATATGCACTAAAGCAGTTGCTGTTGCCAAAAGGGGTCTGTATTATTTCTTGGACCCTCAAGATAAAAGCTCCATTCATAAATTACTGTTTGAACAATTCTTGAATGAATGTACTTTGAAGAGGATTAATTTGTCAGAAAGAAAACGTGGAATTAACAAGATAATACTATTTAAAGATCATGACTTAGCATTACTTGAAAGCTTAGCCATCCCTCATATACATAGAAGGGCATTTTTTACATTATAGATTCCATTTTGGGTGTAATAGAATCAAGAGAAGATCAGGAAGTGAAAAGAAGGAAAACAGCTGTGATGCTAACTGCTCCTTGGATATGGAAACAACATTATTTTAAAATTAAGCTCTAACTTTCTGTAAAAGAACAATTGAGCCAAAAACATAAGCGCAACAAAGGATATGTTAGGAAAGCATGTCAAAATCTTTCTGAACAGATAATTGGTTCTAATTGTTAAAAGAAAAGGAACTGGGAAGTTATTTCACTTGAAGTGAGATGTAAGTGAAATTGGTGACAAGCTTTTACCTTTGGTGCATGGCTAAAAAAAGACCTTTTTTATTTGTCTTCCAACCTTACAAGAATATGAGAAATGTCAGATAAAGCATTATTCTTCATCTTCCTTACTGTTTTCACAGATCAGTAAATGTTTATGTTTTCTTTTTCAACACCTCTCAAGCACCTTTCTTTCATCTCAGTAATTCCTATCAGTCTCACTTCTTGCACATTCCACACATGTAAACTCCTTCTCCAGCCCTTATACACATACCTACTTCTGTCTCTTATCCCATAATTTAGTACTGTTCAGTATTCTCAGTGTTTGTCCCAGCAGCAAACTCAGCAAAAGCTTGTCTGACTGTAGTAAATCACGTCACATGGCACGGCAGTGGACAATGCAAAGAAAAAAAGAGAAAAATGGTCCTGTACAACTTAGGTCCATCTCTTTAGTTTATCAAGCCATGAATTCTAAAGTATCATTTGTCTTACGTAATTTTTTAATAAATTCAGTGTTATTTTTCTGTTATTTTGGTAAAACAGCCTCAAATGGATTTTAATTGTATAGTTACGTCTCTTCAATGAAGCAAACTGGCAATTTACCAAAAAAAAAAAAAAAAAAACCCACACAACTTGCTAAAAAAGGATCACAGAAGTTAGAAAACTTAAATGATAATTTGAAAGGAATGTTTTCTGCATTCACACCAATGAGCAATTTGGAACAATAGTAACAGAACAACAGAAAAAAACCACAATTGGTGCTGATGCCTCAGCTTTTACATTAGACATGGTGCGAGTTTTATCTTAGACAAGATTCAGTCTGGCCCTCAGGACCACATATCTCCACCAGTATATGGCTCAAAATGCTCTAAATCCACATTATTGTTCTAAAATAAAAACTGATTTACTCACATCTTGGAAGTCTTGCTACCACAGCTTCCCCCTCCCTCAAAAAAGGTGGTGGTGGAGAAGGCGATCTTTTCCCTTTCCTCCTATCGAAATATTTACAGAATGACAAAATACTTATGCTTATAAACTAAGCACCTGTGCAAATGTTTGTCTCATGACCTCCACTGTGGTCCTTTAAACCCACGCAGCATTGTCATGGCAGAAGGCCTATAATAATGCCTGAAGAAACATTTGCAGAAATGGGCATAATTTTTTGGAGGCTAATATTTGTTGTACGCACACAGTATGCACAAAGTAAATGTGAACAGATACATCTGTAAAAAAAAAGCCAAGATGTTTATAGGTAGTCTGAGAACAGAAGATTGTCATAGTTGTTTATCATAGTTGGCTTTTAGAAACGATTCAACAAGATGTTAGTGTGCCTGGGACAGAAGCAGCAAAATCTGTACTGTTCTCCACAAGTGTCAAGCTTACTACGTACCTTGCATATGTAAAGGATTTGTACATACCTATGACAGAGTAATGCTCTTCAGCTTCCTGGCTTTATGTAAACTTAGAGGAAAATAAGTAAACAAAAAGTATTTGCATATTATGAAAATGACACAATGGCGTGTTTCCCAAAAGATTCTAGAGGCTTTGGACAAGTCTACAGAAAACATGAAGAGTTGTTAGCTGCCCAGATATTTGGATCTGAAAGCTGGCAAGTCTTGTTTCTGCTATAAAATATATGCAGAAATGGTGACATTTCAAACTTTCGTATTTTTCTGACTTCAGTGCAAATACAATATAGAGGAATTCTCTCAAACCTACCAGAAAGATCAGAAATCACAGCTGTAAATGCTCAGACAACTATCTTTTTTCCCTCACCTGAGATGATAGCATGAAGACTTTGGTAACTGACTGTACTGAAATCTTATTCCTGTAGAAACTTCTTATTTTCTACCAATATAACCACATAACACATGTTATCGCATTAAAACCCCGCAACCTCCTTAGCAATTTTTTTTTTCTGTCTTCAGTGACAAATTCTGTTTTTAAATCCTGAAATCTCTAAATGTGTTCATAACATTTTTTTTTTCTTTTTCAGATGCAATGAAAGAATGTCACAGATTATGTATGAATTATTATATATTATTATGGCTATTATATATAGCCATATTATCCCACCATAGCTTCAACAAGCACGGTTTTTAACATGTTAAGACATTATCAGTAGTTTCCTTTCAGTACCTCATCATTTAAAAGCAAAACTGACTTAATGGGCTGGATGAAAGATGGTGTTTCCATCTAGGGAGTCATTGAAAAGTGGGCTGGTGGAATTTAGGCTTTTCTGAAATAAGGGCATTCAACAAACAATGTTAATATTATTCCAATACAAAATAAAAGAAGTGGATGGATGTAATAATTCAGGTCAACATGCATATAGAAGTTGTTTGACATTTTGGCAAATGTGCAATTTGATACAGTTTCAATTCTTCTGGCTGCCTGTACAGGCTGAACAAATCATAAAACCAAGACCCATCTTTAGCAATGAACCATACCCATGGCTATAAAAATCCTCATCAATAGTCAACCACTCCTTTAACTAGCAAGAAAAACACTGAAACACACCTAAGGAATTCACTGAAACGCAAAAATAAGCATATTATTTTACTACTGAAGAAATAGTGTGGAATTTTAAAAAACAAGAAAATGTTTAATATTACGCATATGCAGAAAACCCATTAAATTATCTCCTCCTGTCCTGTCCTGTCCCTCAGAGACAATCTTCTGGTCAATGCCTGTCATTGCAAAACGTTTCTGCAAATGTTTTTGCTGAAATCTAGGATTAGAAGATTTCAACTTACTACTACTCATTGGCTCCCTGGGAAGGGAATATCTGAATTTCCAATTACAAAATGTACAAATTTCATCTGGTTAAAACATTTTCAGGATGTTTAGAGCACTCGGAATGGTATTACAAACCTTACACATAAAGACCTTCTATCTGGATGTTTTTTTCACTAACCCAAAATCTTGATGAGGACACTCAAATATTTGCAGATAGCTGCTCTCTGCTAGAGGTCTCACTTACATTCAAAGTTGACCCCACAGGGAGATGTTGAAATTAATCAACTTGAAAATTACTTCAAAGTACAGGTTTTAACACTGAAACATGACTATGGTCTGCCTCTTCCCAACTTTAAATGTAATACAACCTTTTAGAATGACTACACAATCATCTTCAAAGCAAAACAGAATTTACTGCTGTTTCTACAGTACTGATATGAAACCTCAGGATGTTTTTCATAGCAGTTAAGTTTGATCTGTATCAGTACTGCCATAATTCTGTCTTGCTCTGGCTGTACATCCCTGATTCTTCCTGGATGCCATCAGTCATAACTGATGAATCGCGAGGTGGAGAAATTCAGAAGATAAATGGTGGTGGGATATTTCTTAGCAATTTTAATTCTTATCTGATACAATATACAGACAACACAAAGGGAAGGACTGCTTTCCCAGAGACAGGGATATATGGTAGAACTTCAGTAACACTAACTTACAGTCTTGTAGAGCTGCGCACTTAGTGTGCACCCTTGCTCTTTAGAAGCTTAAAACCACATGTATGCAATCAGCTAAAGAATCAGGTATAAAATAATATATGTAGCTCCTTATGGCTGCTAGCCATAGAAAGAATCAAGCAATTTGGCATGGCAGAAAGTTTAGGGTTAGATTTCACACATCTCAGCAATCCTGTGATGTACCAGCAACGTATGTGATAATTCTAAATACATCTAGGAAAGCTACTAGACATGGTGTCAGATGTGTTTACCTGTCTCAGATTTTGAAAGAGATATATGACAGAATGGTGCAAGAAAAAGTTGAAGATGCAATGGAATGGGTTCATGGCCTAGAAAAGAGCTTTTACTCTCTGTAATTAATTACAGACCTCTAAATCAGCTGACTACAGTGAAGAGGCACATTTTCCTGGTTTTGATTATCACTGTGTTCTGGTACAGTGTTTTGATTATTACAACAAAAATTAGGGAATTGCCAAGCTGTGCAGAGCACAGGCTATCTCAATATCCTCCTAAACACTAGCAGCAGATGGAGGGAGGAAAAAAAACCCTCAACGTAAAATATTAAACATTACATAGCAGGAACTTGAGATAGCTAGAGCCTTAAGGATGTGTCTGCCCTGCATTTCTTCACAATAAATATGCTCCCTACTCTGAATTCCAGCCTCTGAAGGCAGGTTTTATTATAAAAACATAAACCAGAATAAAATAATTTTTCAAATAATCAAATGTTGTGGTGGGCTGGGTGTGACTGACTTTGGGAGAGTCAATATGCCTTGTTTCCTGTGACCTCATAGGACAACTACTTTCCTCTACACTTTAGTGGCTTTGAGGGTTGAATGAACCCCACCAGATCTCTGCTGGTCCCTGGCAATGTCCCTCCCTCACCTTGGGTGGTTTGGTTGTGTATTTCCCCCCTTCCTGCTGCCAGAAACCCTGCAGTTACTTCCCTTGCAGCATCCTCTCCCAGTTTGCTTTGTAAAATGTCTCGAAAGCAGAGCATGTTCCGTTTCTCTAAAGTAAAATGCCACCTCCACCTTCCTTCCTTACTATGACAGATAAGCCATAATAAGACAACCAGGATATCCTGCACAGCATCATCTTCTCTCCTCATTCTTACCCAACTGAGTACTTTGCCTGTGTGTTGCACTATACTTGCTCCAGAAATGTTGCACAAGCTGACAGAACACATATTCTCCATCACAGTGTATGCAAAAGGACTATAACCTGTTTTTATTATAATAGAAGATTCACCTGGAAGGAAATCAAATTTTTTGAATTAGGGGTTAATGATGTGAGTAAAGTTTCATTAAAAAAAAAAAAAAAAGCAAAAAAGAAAATATAAACTACTTTAAAGCAAATCTGTTAGCCTTTCACTGCAGGGCGCCACTTGAATCTGTGACATTTTACCACCGTATTTGATTCTGTATTTATGTTTACATTTGATGTTGCCAGGAGACAGCAGTTTCCTTATTCTAAGCAAAAAATAACTAAATCAATATTCTTGTAGTATATCAAATGCAAAATTTAATTATCTTTAAGGGGAATGGATAAATTTGAAAAAGAGGGGTTAAAATGAACCCTTCTGCCCTTCTGCTCGGGATTTGTCCTACAGCCAAATGTCCGTTTTTAATACCTAGTTAAAGTCTTCCCACTGCTGCTTATGCCTCGGCCACCTGTTCCCATAATGCACTCAAATCAGCAGGTTTTGGCACTATACTAGGTAGTTCATAAAAATACTAGTTCAACATCAGGTATTTAGGGTGAGCAGTCTACACCACATGACCTGAGTGCTATTCCATTTCCATTAAAAAAAATTGCTAGAACTAGGAAAGAAAGAAGAAAAAATATGGAATAAATCTGATTGTAGGACAAGTTGGTGGATGTGAAGAAGGGACATGGAAGAAATGCCTGAAGTGTATTTGCAGCATAACTGTTAAAGGGAGGGAGAAAGGGATAGTGAGGTGGAAGGAATGCAGATCGTAATTTGTGGAGCTAAAGGAGTGTGAATGATGTTGAAGAGAAGCAAGAGGCAACTTGTCTATTGATAGATAAGAATAGGAAGAGCAGGTGATAAATCATACAAAGAGGCAAATGAATAGTGTCTAAAATAACAGAGTCAAGGGGGAAGGAGAAGATAAAGTGATAGATGGCTAGCAGATTGAATAGGCAGGTTAGATAAATAATTCTTGAGTGCAAGTTTTAAAAGCCCTCTGAATTATAAATTTTAAATCAAACTTCGCATATGGCCTCTGACAAAACTTTGTTATCCATAGGTATATATTTACAACCGGAAGAAAATATTCTGAAACACAGTTACAAGCCCTTTATACTTAGCTCATGAGAAAGCTGGAGCTTTCTGTTCTGTTTTCTTTAACTTCCTCTCATTGTTCCAGACATTAGACTTTTTCTAGCAGCTCACATTTCAGGCAGTAAGTTAGTATTGCCATTCCAGAAGCTGAGGAGAAAGAGGAACTCCTCCTCGTTATGGAAGGAAGAGCTTTCAATTCAGTCCAGTTACAGCAGCAGGCTTAGATCTCTATGACTTTTTCATGGAGAAAATACTTTATTTCATCTAGTGTAATGGCACTATAGTGATCTTTGACATTCAGTCCACATGGGGACTATCCCACACATAACATCACACTTTGAGTGAATCCCAACCTTTTAAATAAACAATACTAGATCTCAAAAATTTCATCCACTAAATCTGAAAAGATTTTGATTGTATTTTCACAACTTGAAACTGAGTGTACAAACTGATCAGGTCTGTGTCCGCTGTGTATTTTCTAGTAAAGTGAGAGGCCTGCCTGGATAGAGGTAGCTTTCTCTAAAAAGAACATGATACTTAGCTGAGAGATATGTCAGTTCTGGAACTTGAAGAGGGGTTGAGAGATGGGTTTAAAAGGCAGTTCTTTGTATGAAATAGTTCAGCAAGGTAGAAAAAAAAAAATAATGATGAAAAAGAATAAGGCTTTTTAGGAGCCATCTTGTAGCTGCGGGGGCTGGTACAAATCCAGAGCCAATGAAGCCCAACTATCCCCTTGCTCATTCACTCCTGTTCTTCTGCTTGGAGACTTATAATTATGGGCAAAAAGCAGGTCCATTACACTGGGTATGCACAAAGCTGCCTCAGATCCATGAAGCTTAACAGATTCACGATATACTTAATGGTTTCTTCATATACTTTACAAGCTTTTGTAGCTCAAATGTTTCATTATCCGTGGAGACCTGCAATCCAGAGGACTAGTGAGAGTTAAAAATTAAGCTCTAAGAGTTATGAAAAAAATCTTTTTATCTTAGTCAAAGCAGAAATCTAAGTTTTCAGAAAAGATGCAAGGGAACAAGCACAACATGAACCTAAGTATTACACTAATATACCTCCTACTTCAAATACACACCTTCCTGCAGGATTCTGCTCATGTAAATACAGTCCCATTTCCTCTTTTAGATTTTGCCATGCATGTGAAGTGGATATAAAGAGACATTGCTGAATTTAAGACAAATTATTAAAATAAAATTAGATTTTCTTAAAACCAACCAAACAAACTTAATACCAAACAAACTCACTGAAGTACGAGTTCCCTGTTTCTTTGTCATGCAGGATTGAGCCCTTCAGAACAGCACCTTTGCAGTGACTTGCCACTTAGCAAACATCAGTTACATTTCTATTAAGAAAATATACTAAATTGCACTGCTTGTTAAAATGTTGGGTCTGTTAATTTCTATTTCTTTCTGGGAACAAGGATTAATCAAGTCAGTCTTCAGAGAGCTACATTCATTGTGTTATTGTAATTTCTTAATAACGATAGAAGAACTATAATACTGCCTTATTTGACTGTGGCCCAGCTGACATACAGTCATTCGTTTGCCCCACCGTAGAGGAGTTGGGACTTCTGCCCCTCTGTTTCCCTTGCTTCATATCCGTCCACTAATACTGAACACGTACATATTTCCTACACTTTTTGACATCATCAAGCTGGCAACTGTCTCATCCAATTTACTGGAGCAAACCAAGGTGCTGGCATGGCTTTTTTGAATGGTAAATATCATCACTGAGTGTGTAACAGCTGAGAATGTTGCCTCTAGCATCTGCCCACATGCTGCAGGACTATCTGGCACATCCACAATCTGTCTGCTAGAAGGAGCACAAAAATCCAGCCCACAACACACACGCAAATACAAGCGTTCAGCTCTAACTGAAGTTAACTCTTTAACAAAGGCAGAAATATCACCATATACGCTTCAAAAAGTGAGGTTAACAACGAGAAAATCACTTATGCTACCCACACTCTGCCTCCTCCAATGCTGCAAACATGATACAGTTACGGGGGAAGAAATTCTGTCAAATTTCATGTGGTTACTGTTGCTTGGGAAACCACTTCCTTGGTAACTACAATGCATTCTCAGCACGTCTCAGTATCAATTTCTCATAGGCTCTGAGACACTCAAACCTGCAGTATGGTGTGAAGAGAGAAAAACAAAAAACTAACAACAATAAAACGAACCTGAAGGAAAAAGGTGAGAATGAGCAAAAGATTTGATGTTGCTGTCGTTTCAAGTAAGACTAAATGAAAAATAAAATAATTGAAAATGCATCTAAAGTTGTTTTTACCACTGTTTGGAGGAGAAATTGTTGATATGTGTCAATAAGTGTGTTTTGAATCATAAGCATGAAGCTGGAGATAGATGTCTTTGTGGCTCTGGAGTACTGGCACTGAGTCTGGTACAGGAAGTTGTCTATCGCCGGTATTTTTTCTTCTCAGCTCCAGTTTGTCAGGTCATTTGTTGCTGAATCCACACTATACTTTAGAATTCAGCTTCAGAAAACATCTGCTAAAAATAACTCATCAGTATTTTAAAAATAATTTCTAAAGAATATCATTATAAAAGGAAGAGATTATAAACCACAGAGTCCTTTCACAGATGGCTGCAGAAGGGCAGCTCTGAGAAGCTGTGACACCATGAGGTACTGCTGTTAAATCAGTGACAGTTTCATCCTCAGTAAAAGCACACTGATCTTCTCTTTCAGAAATACGTATTTGAGCTCTTTGCATAGGATAGAAAACTTCTGCTTACCTGGACCTCTGATTTCTCTCTAACAGCAGGGCCATGAGGGCAGCTCAGCCTAGTTTTTGTCATGGAAAACATACAGGAAATACAATTTTTTATAACAAAAAATGGAAGGGGTGCTCTAGTGACAGATTCAGCTTTTTTTCTTTTTCCAGTTTTGCTTTTTCTGGGCCTTCTATCAGAATCATTAATGTGCCATTCCAGCAGCTCAAATTAGCTAATAAGGAGAAAGAGAAAAGTAAGCACTGAGAAGCAGTGCCACATTGACTGTCCTGTGCACTATTCTTACAAGGCAAAGCAGATTCAACAGCCTGCATGGTTTATAAACATGTGTGCAAAGGAGGTTTCCTATTACAGAGCTAGAAACTATTAGGATGGCAAACACGAGGCAGAAGGATCTCTCTCCTGCTCCCATTTGTATTAACTAGTTTAGGACTGAGATTACCTCTAAGCAAGCATGGAAAAATAAATAAGGATACTACAGAAATAATTAAAATCACCCCTGTGATTTAATAATAATTAATAAAATAATTTAAATAACCCCTATTCTCACTGTAATGAACTATTCTTTTTCCATGTGTCTGTATAAACATACAGATATGTATCTGTTCAAAGACACACACACACTCCTACCTTTTCAAGGACACTAGTAAGTCCTTTTGTTACTTTTTTGCAGACAAAATAATTAACTGGCTGAAGTTATTTTGTTCTCATAGGAGGAGCATCATCCAAAACCATTAATAGTGTCATCTTAACACTTTTAGTTCAAGCATGCCTTCCACCCACACTCCAAATGGTGGAGGATATATGCAAACCACATCTCTTCCAGTAACTTACTCAGTAGCTTACTGAGTCAATGGAAATATTGGTGCTAAACTGCAATAACATACTCACCCCTTTCCTGATGCTGTTTTCCAGATTAAACAGAGGAACAAATTAAGAAATCTGAAAATGGAAGACTAGACTTTAAAGACTGTCTCTGGGAATACAGCATTTTGCATGGTATCTGCAGTATAATATGGGAGAGAGCAGAAGGATAACTCCTATTCTGATTACTACAAAAGAGATGATGGAAGGATGCAAATACACCTGTGTAACTGTAATGGAAAGGATAGTATGTCTTTCTGTGATGACTACCTGGGTCAGCACTAATTTCTCATGAAGTACAGTGTCTTAATTTAGAAAAATAAATAAGAATGTCCAGAGCTGCTGAGCTGAGAGTATATTGTGCTACTATTCCAAGGCAGTTGAAGTACTTCTTCAGCATATGTTTATGGTACTTCAAGAATGAAAAATTGCAGTGGAAAATGCCAAGTCTTCCACATTGCTGAGATGGCATTTAAAATGTTTTGGCAGTACTCGTTCCCCTCCCTGTGATGTTTAATCACTCTATCCAAAAGTAAGTAGCCGTTAGAATCAACATTATTTAAATACTGATGCCATCAAAGCCCTAGCATTGAATGTGAAGTTGTAGGTCTTCTGGTGTATAATTATGTTTACCAAATTATTCTTTGATGAAAATCAGGAAGTTACATACATATATAAAAAAAATACCAACCCAAAACAAAACCAAAACCATAAAGGAAATTGGAATAACTAAGGTTTTCTTTCTTTTTGTAAGATGTTTCCAAGGGTTAAATTGAATATTCCAGAAATGCACATGTAACGGAGTCTTCATTCCTCTCCTGTCAGCACTAATGTAGGTTGAACTTAAATACTGCAGTCAGACTCCTTCTTTGGGTTGAATGAAAGAAAAATGCTTGAGTATATCAAGTTTATTTGTTAAAGTTTATCACTGTGATTTCATCCATAAATTTGTGTCTTGTACAATAATGATATATTCTTGAGTACTATAATACTGTATGAATATATAATTTAATATATAGTATAGGCTTTCCTAAGCATTTAAAACCTCTCTGTCTAGAATTTATTGAATGTTTCTCCACTGAAAAAAAAAATAAAAATCAAGGCCAGTATCAAACACATGTGAAAATAACCATCCAGTGTCACAGCACATTAGACTTCCATCTTGCATATGGCATTTTTCAGTGAGCACCACGTAAACTAAATAAAATCCAAGGAGACTTCCGTATTTCACATTATTAATTCTTCATTCACATAATAAAGATCTGTGGGTTACTACAAAATCAGGGTCCTGAGTGTTGCTGAGCCACTGTTGACAGAATGATTTTGGGAAAGCCACTGTTACAGCCTACTTTGTGGGTTGTGAAATGAAGTGACAGCAGATATATACTCATGTAATAATCATGCCTTGTACTGACTGGTACTTAAGTGATTGCATATGTCAGTTTGCAGTGATTTGAAAATCTATGTTTAGAGAAGTATTTAATCATACCTTCTGTTTGTAGTTTCTAATGTCGTTCAGTATGGTACTTAAACGAAAACGAAAAATTTATGTCCCCCAGACTGCAAAAATTCAGAAAGGATGAACCAATTCAAGATTGTGTCTTTGAAGTTTCTATACATTGACATTTAACTTTCCCTGTCTCCAAATACCAGCTAAATGAGAAACTGCCATTTTCGTTTGGACTATGTTTTGATCTTCTCATAGTGCACACGGAGTAACATCTTACTTCAAGATTAGCCCACCTAGTCATGGTGGGACAACTTATGGGAAATACTTTAGGGAAAGAAAAATTTGGAAAAATACAGAAGCTTGATCTAAAAAAATAAAAAAAAAAAAACCCAAAACAAAAACAACTCGTACTGTCTTATAGGATCACATTCCCTTCCTATCATTCTGCCTTAAAATATTGCTGTTTCTTGCATATTGTTGGCTTGATTCAAGCAAATCCATCCAGTTTTTTAGAAGTCAGTGTCTGTATATTTAATTTCTCAGAAGATACAGTTATGTCTGCAGTCCACGGAATTGAATTGAAATCATTATTCTTGCCTTCCAAACATGCATTTGCATGCACGTCAGGTTTTCTGTTTTTTCTTTTCAAATATATTTGCTATAAATCTGAGGAAGGAGTTCTTTTGACATTGAATGAATAATAAGCTACCATTTATCTTTTAATATGCTGCAAATCAAGATATCAGTTTATGTTACCCCAGTGTTCAAAAGGCACTGCATTTCTTTGAGATGAGGGGCAGTGTGGTAAAATTAATTTCCAATAGTTTCACTACAGAATGTTGTCTTTCTATTGAAACATTCAGTGTCTCTCTGTGAAGCATTCCAAAGCATTCACAGGAAGCTATCTTGTTCTTCAATATTAGAATACACTGATAAATTTTCAAAAGAAATGTTCTTAATATACGAAGATCCTCTGAAGCATTTTTGCACAGAGATATATAATTAAGAAGAGTTATTAAGAACAAAACTGCACTGAAATAGTGGGGACTGCTAGTCAGAGCAAGGATTTACATAGAACAGGGACAAATATCCATCTCTTTTGTACCTGTGGTTGAAGTCCTAATTGCTGGGATTTTAGTATTCTATGCCATTTCTCATACTTCTTTAAATATTCATTAAGTTAATGAAGGGTGATTTGGAACATTGCCCATGACGTAAATGAATCAGGAAGAACAACATCTCGAATCTCGGACTCCCAGCAGCTATTCCATTGTTGATCTCTCTGATGTTTTCACAAACTTAATTTGCATGGTCTCAATTTGTTTCAGTGCAGAATAAAGAACAAATGTCAAACCCCTGAAATTTAAACAGAACTTCTATTTTTCAGGCAGCCTTCCCTACCACTTCTAAAGACTTTTCCTTTGGCCCAGAGGAGTCACATTGTGAGAGACAAGACCCAGGCACAGCTCCATGGAGTATAGGTTTCCTCCAACTAGGATAAACAAGCAAGCAATTTGTCTAAACACTAGTTAAACTTCTCTCTGTAGATGCAGGGAGCTCAAACAAGATCAGCTCCAGGCAAGGAATGACTTGCAGATGAGCACAATGGGCCATCTGGGCCAAACCAAGATCCTGTATTTCCAAAAAAGCCTTCTAAACCCCAGCCAAGGAGCTGAAGATGGCACCTTTAAGGCATTAAGAACGGTAATGGAGAAAGTCCAGAGAATGTCACTGGCCAGGGGGAACAACTATTACAGTGGTAAAGCAGGGGTCTTCCCAGAAATGTCCATAGAGCCCATGACCTCACCTCTTTTGACACTTTTGACACTTGCCCTTCACCACCATACCACAGCTGATTCTTTCAAGACTCTCCAGTAAAAGGAATTCTTGTATTGTCTCTACTATGTCACCTTTCAATTTCCTTACATTTGTTTTCTTCTGAGGGTGTATGTTTTCTCTCCCTCAGTGGTAAGTTTAAGGCAGGGAAAGTGCAGTTGCTATCATTCTGCCCCTTTCTCTTGCGGTTTTCATCCTCTCCTCCATTCGTTATCATAAACCCCATGCTTATTAGTACTAAGTAGAAGTAAGTAGTTACTCTTCTGTGTTAACTCAAGTGCAACTGAACTGGTGGCACATCTAGGATGCAGGTTTTCAGAAAAATAGTTGTAATAAATTAGCTGAAAGTGTTACATACAAAATGGTTTCTCCCTCAAGTCAAAATTGTCACCCCACTTGGAATAGCACAGGCTGGACTTAACCATCTAGCTATTTCCGGCTTCTCTTTCTTAATTATCAGTATATTCACATGACCATAGTTTCTTCAGTGCTTATTTGTATCAACAGAATTTCATATGAATGGTGACTCACACCATCAAATATTATCAAATCACTTTCTAAAGCAGATACTTTAAAGCTAACACAAATAAGGCTGCTGCTAAATATTATGTCTTCCACTAGGTTATTTGCTTTTTGTTTTCAGCTTCGTAAATATTAGCCCTGTTAAGAGAGCACTCTTATAACTGAAGGCTTTTATGATACTTCTGTCACACTTCTAACACATCCAAATACTTGATGTACAGCAGAGAGTTAGTGATCTTTTCCCTTGTACTTTAAAACTTCACTGGTATCATTAGCCCAGTGGGATAGACACATGAAAGAGTTATAATAGAGATCTATAAACTTGTGTGTGCTAGTGAAAAGCTTAAAAGCAACATTCATTGTTTGCTGTAATAAAATGGCTAGGAGCCAAATTCAAACCAAAACGAGAAACAACTTCACACAAACTAGACTATAGGCATTATAGCTAATGCATGGCATAGATTCAGGAGTTTATATGGATTCAAAAAGTACATATATTAATTTATGGGAGGAGAATCATCTAGGTATCTTAAGAAGAGAATACCGTCTTTGATTGAAGGACTTCCTGAGCCACAATTCAAGAAGCCAGCAAATACCACTCTACAATTGTCCTTTCATATCTTCCCTGACACCTGCTCATGGCACCTACCAGAGAATAAAGCACCCCTCCATTGATACAGCTCTTGTTAACACCACACTTGTAGAGGGCAGAGATGCTGCTGCCGGCATAGCAGTGCCAGCTTGAGATAGCCTCCAAACACCTTTTGTGAAGCTGCTGAGAAGTCTGATCCATCTATATGAGGTTAGAGTCAGGTCTCTGCAGCTGCTGCAGCTCCAGCTTTAGGTCAGTGCACTGTGCTGGCTCCTATAGGGGTCATCTCCCTGTGCCCTGGGCTGCCTCTACTTCTAACCCTAGAAGAACACTTGGGGTGCCAAAACTTCACCTGTAGGCTTGACCTCAGAGGATCCTGGGACAGGGAGACCATGGCAAATGAAGCCCTCAGGCTGTATCAGTGCTTTTTAGGACTGAGGTACACATCTAAGCCAGTAACACCCTGCTTTGTGTCCCCGTTTTTTACCACCTACATGCAAGCTTCATTATCTAACTTTACCTTATGAGTAGCTATGGTGATCAGATAGCACAATTCTATGCTGTTTCTTGTGTAACATTTTTTATCAAAACATTTACTGACATATGCATAAAAGTCCTAAGCAAGCCAACTAAAACACAAATGAGAAAACAGGCTGCTATAGTATATCTGTATAGTAATACAAATAAACCTTTTCTTTCCATCCTAAAAATCATAGGGCTTAGATTGAAAATTGGGATTAGTACAGTCTTGACTGTCCTTAAAAAGTAAAAACTGCACGACATAATATTGCTAGACAAGAGACCTGAGAGGTACTTAAGGCAGCTGCTATTGAGATGCAGAACAGCAGCTGACTGACAAAATGATTGATTCTTACATGCAGCTTTTGACAAAAAAATGGCAAACCACATGGCAATGTGTTGCTTGTAAGAAAAGGCTACCTTGAATTTTAAAACTGAAAAAATCCCAGGAAATGTACAGTGTTTAAGGATCTGAATCACACTTTTGCAGTAAGTAGGCTGTGGTTTCGTGTAATGGAACTAAATGCTTTTTCCTTAAATGTGGCTTACTGCTTCAAGTAATATGAATTCTTCTAGATACTTCATTTTCTTAACATTGAGCTTACATTCATTTTAGATTTCCACAAAGATGAGTAAAAAGATAGCCTGGTAAAAAATAAAAGTTTACCCTTTTAATTATTCCTCCAATTACACCACAGTACGTGACACTGTAAATATAGAACATACTCTAAATTTTGGGGAGTACTTGTATGAACTTAATGACGATGCATACATTGCACTCAAAGTAATCTCAGTTATACTGAATTTTCTATATTATTTTCAATGAAATGAAAAAAGGATAAATGAGGCAAAATGAACAACTTGCCTTTGGAGCAACAACCTACGAACAGATTACTTTTTTTTTTCTAATATTACTTTTTGACCCACATGTGTTATTTACACATTGCCATCATATGTCAAGAGAGACTTTTCCCTTTAGCTGCTGGCTGTAGTCTTGTTAATAGCGCCCAACATACAGTCAGCCTCACTGTTGCAAGGGCACACTACAGATCTGCAGTCAGCTGATTGTCCCCGCGGCCTCCCAGGGCCTCTTCTGAGAAGCTGATGCTTTCTGATGGTAGAAAATACTACTAACAGCAAAAGGATCTTGGTAAACCTGTTTTCAAATTCTTATCCCCTTTTACAGTATTGAGTTATGACGGCTGAAAAAAGCCCTTTTTAGCATTCTTCTGGATTAAGTACCTCCTATGTATCATCAGATCTGTAACCATCAGATCTAGCCAAGAAATGCCTGTGATTTTGAGTTGACAAGGCTCTTCATTAAATTGTTAAACTATTTTCCTACCCAGGAGTAGCTCAAACAAGGAAACAAAATGGTACTACATTTCCAGTTGTCTTCACAGATCAATAATTACAGTCTACATTAACCATTTTCCATTCAAAAACTGATCTATGAAAACTCTGTTTCTTCATGAAAAATCAGCTTAAAAAAAACCCAAACCTTTTTCATTATTTATGAACCTTCAGGTTATGCATGAACTTTCCTGATGTCCAGCTGATCAAGAGGAGCTTATTAGCTTCCAGACTTCACACAGCCTGCAAAGAATGGTTCAAATTTAGAGTCTAACTTTTTGCCCCAAACTGTTGACATTTTCACTACCTTCATTTAAAATAGTAATATTTATATTCTACATTTCTCTGAGTCGCATTTGGGTATATCTTCTCAATACAACACTCTAAGGGCAAAAGAAAGTTGCAAACACTTGCACATAAACAGGGGTAATTTTATGCACAGAAAGACATGTTTAGCAAATTGCTTAAGGAAATTATCTGCTACAGGATTTAGTTTGGTATGTATTTAGTACCCCTTCAAGTCTTCAGATGAGCAAACTTTATTTAGACCTTCCATTTTGAAAATGTCTTTAAAGTGTTGCCAGCTCAATTGGAGTGCAACTTTTTCTGTGCATTGTTGGTAACAGATGCACCTAACCTAAGTCTATTTAAAAAATAACGGGATTGGACCCACAATGTTGTAAAAAGGTCAGCATAACCATTCTGAGATTGAAGTTTTAAATGAAGACATTGAGATAGTCAAGGTTCACCTCTGCACTCTTTTGAATGGCCAAAGAGAAGAAGCATTCAGAGATGGTGAGGTTTCCTCCCCTTGGGATTCTTAAGTAACTCCCCAGTCCTCTTCTGTTCCAGAAAGAGGAATATTTTCTTAAGAAAGACTCCCAAGAAAGAAGGGGTAGGCACAGGCACAGCTTAATATTTACTATTGCAAAGACATTCACTGTTACATAATTCCAGTCAAACATCCAGCTAATCATAACATGTGGTGCCAAGACATCTGCTGGAAGAAGACATACTTTCATACCCCGTCTATGCCTGTCCAAGAGTGGAATTTAAGCTTATGGTCCAGAAAAGTCCATTATCACTGTACATCCGTTCAGTACCACAGTTTTTGGGTCCAGTGGATGCTGTGCTATTTTCCTAGGACAAAAACTATAACAAGAGTGAAGCAGAATAGAGCAGAGTGGAGCAGAATATTTCAGTTGGAAGGAACCTACAACATACATCTAGTCCAACTGCGCAGATCGTGTGGAATCACTTATGACCAAGGAGATGTTTCTTGCCTGAAAGGAACATAACTGCTGGTGACCATTTTTGACCATCTTAAGATGATTTAGAGAAAAAAAAAAAAACAACAAAACACACCAAAAATCTTTTCAATATTTACTTGCCTCTCTTCTTCCCCTAGGTTCACTTATAAATGTCTACTCAGTGGACTATATTATCCTCTATTTAACCATGTTAGGAAACCAATTAATTAGTAGACTAACAGTCTTGCTATATATTTTTCTTATTATACACTAATGCTTTTTGGCAGAATTCCTGTGGATGTACTTCTTTATGGTGATTTCTGGTATATAGTATCCTGGAGGCATTTCAAGCTTCAGCTTTTTCTCTCCCCTAAGAATGAGAAGGAGAACTTGAATACAGAATCAGAGAGTTATGCTTTGTTTTTAAAATTTTATTAAAAACAGGCTGGAATTTGAAAGATTCCTATTCTCATGTACAAGAAGAAAAAAAAAAAACCCAAAGCTTTTAAAACTGTCTCATAGGACACATTTTGAAACTATCAAGTGAAGTGCCATTATCTATCTGTTAGTGTAAGTTGTGCTTCACAGTCTTTCCTCTCTACTTGCTGTGCCAGCTGCTTAGGAGCAGAAGAAACCATAAGCTCCAGGAGCCAACCTGCCAGTGTTGTCTGTTTATGTAGTCTGATAGAATTTACATGGGCTGGCAGACAAAATTGCCCTTTGCATGTTTTGTCTCTAGGGGAATTTGGAAGTATGTCCAAGATTTATAAAATTATAATCACACTATACACCAAGCACAAATAACAGAGTGTCCAAGGGCCTTCTCTGAGCAATTTAAAACTGTGGACAAACAGAAAATAATGGGTAATACTTAAAAGAAAAAGCAACCAATGTATGCATCAAAGTTAAAGTGGGTCACACTGCAATGTAAAGCACATTTTTAGCGGATATAAATTTAGCAGCTCTCTGCAGCACTATGCATGACAGCAGTCTTGTGATATTTCAAGTACAGAACAGGTCCCTGGAGACAGCATGTAATTTACAATGGACTAACCGTAATATACTGCAGCGGTCAGAAAAGGAGCTGGTTCCAATGAAATAAGGTATGTTGGTCTATTTGTCTTAATAGGAATGTCCTGTTGAAGAACTAACTTATCTCAGAATCAGATAGAAACAGGGAAGTTGGCTGGTTGGTAAAAAAATGGTATGCCAAAATGGAAGCTCTCCTTTCTTGTCTGAGAGCAAGAAATTAAAAGAAAGAAAACAAATACAAAGGATAGCAGTACACTTCTGCAGTTGACTAATAACTAGCAATCCTTTCCTCTAAGTGCACAGCAAGTACCTGACTGGTTTTTGTGCTGGTAATGCTTTATCGTAACGGGTGCAGTAAGAAAATCTAGCAATAACAACAGGGCCATGAGCACAGCCTTCCTCAGCTTTGATGCAAATTAATCAGGCACCAGGTGCCTATAAAGACACTCTTTATTTTCTATATATCTATACTTCATTGTTTCACACAGTGCTTGCAGGTAGACTGTGGGTGTCTGTTTGCTCTGTTCATAGCTACTGAGGACTGACACCTAACAAACACAGAAATGCGAAGAATGATAAGCAGACTAAAGGTGTTACTTTTCAAAACACAGGTGTATTTAGCATGTCCACCCAGTGCAAGGGTCTATGCACTCTGCATTCAATGAAAATATTAGGTTAATCCATTGCTATTTAAGGCCCATAATCTTTAATTCTAGATCATAAGTTCTTACAGGCCTTTGAGGACCTGAGAACCTATAAAGGACATTATTAGCTTGGATGTCTGAACAGAAAGTGTCATTCAACATTCTCCCTTTCTGTCACATCTAAGTAACAATAGTTGAGAGGCAAAGGGTCACAGTAAGTCTTGTAGGACCTTTCTGTTGTAAACTGTTAGGAGGTGTCAGTGACCTAAGCACTGCCATGTCCTCAGTACGTGACTACGCAGTTTGCTGCCTTCCCTGTGCCAAATAACATCCAACCATTCTGGGACAGAAGAGGGGCACTTTTCTCTCCAAGAGGAGGGAGGATGACACATGGGATGCAAACCTGAGACAAATCCCTGTCTGACAGTCAGCTTATTGTCTATGTGGCAAATGTTTTTAGACATTCCAAAGCATCCATCTAAATTTAAAATACGCAAAAGCTACGGTAATCAGAATTTAATTCCTTAAAGCAAAATGACATGAGTGCAAAAACCAAAGTGCAAATCAATCACTGTTTCATAGACATGCATATTATGGGTCCTACCTGTTACAGCAAGCAGAGTTGAGGAGGCCAAGTTTGCAGAGACACCACCACGCAGGAACCGCATACTCCCACTTTATCAGGTCAATCTCAGAGCTATACCTTCAACACACCTCACATGAGAATTTTAAGCTTTTAAATGAAACATCAGCTAAATCAATCATAAATTGTTTATAACTAATCAGAAATTTTAAAGGTATGATCATCAAAGCATGCAAGCTTTGAAAGTCTAAAAATCTGTTAAGTCAATCCTAGGGTTTTCTTGTCCTACAATCCTGCTTCCTCCTCATGACAAATCTAAGTATTTCAGAGGTAAGCTGACTGCTGGTGTGCTTAGGTGATTTTTTTTTCCAGATATCTTGATGGAAAAAGCAAAAAACAAACAAAATTTCAACTCAACTCCCAATATTTGTCATGAAAAATAAAAAAATATTTTAGCTGAAAGGAAGAATGAAATCTCCTAGAAAACCATTTCCACTAGGATATTAAAATAATTGCATTTTTAAAAAGTGTTAAATAACATCCATTTTGCATTGTGGAAAATTTTGGGGTTTGAAAATTTTTTTAAAATAAATATTTTGCAAAAATTTAAATCCAAATATATTGCAAGAATTTACAATCATATAAATTATCCATGTAAAACAAATACCATGTTTTCCTGAGTAAATACCCAAAATGCATATACTTTTTCCCTACATATTTTTGATAGAATGAATTTCATCTGATACTGAAAAGAACTTCTGTTTTGTCCATGCAATCATAACTGAGCAGTTCAGCTATCTATGGAGATATAAAACAAAGTAATTTCATGTTTTCAAAAAGCAGAAAAGGATTTTGAAAGGTCAAATTTAATGACACGAAATCAAAACTAAGCTATTACCGCATGCATTATGAGTTGCTGACAAAGACATATTTACCATGTACTTTTAAGCAAGAAAAGTACTGGCCCACAGTTCTTGTCCTCTTCCAGAGATGGATCTCAAACAAGAAACCAGCAAGTGGCATTCTGTTTATCTTCTCTGTGAAAGAAGAATGGTACAAGGCATTACAATATGACTTTCTATATTTTCAAATGTCCCTATCACTCTATTTCCTTAGAATTAAATAATCCGCTTAAATTCTGGGACAAATGAGCAAAGCCAACTGTGTTCCCAGTGCTGGACAGGTTTTGCATACAGTGTGGTCTCCAGTTCAGTAACATGCATGAATCCTCGAAAAATCCAAGCAAAACATTTGCACTTAGAGTCCAACAGATTTGTCTTGTTATCTCAGTCATTAAAGGACTAAGGTCTTCCCTCCCTTCCTCCCCTGATTTAACCACTCTGGGTATGCACAGTAAAAGGAAGTGCTTGTTTTTCAAGGAGGTGCTTAACAACTTGTGAAATCCTTTGGGCCCAAGTTTGGTCACCAGAGTAAAGGGAGTAGGATTTGGTATTTGTTTTCAACTATTGACAGATGTAAAATACACCCCTAGGGAAGAACTACAGACATGCTGGACATCTTCTCCTTTCATTAACACCAGAAGATATTACCTCATATGGTTCTCCTGTAAGAAATCTGAAATAGGAAAACCAGGTGATGGATGGCTGGGCTGCAGTTAAAAGACAGAGAAACATGCTACGCCAGAGAAGCAGCTTGTATTTCCTTTAAAATCTTATAGCATGAGTGAGAAAACATCCTTTACTTTTCATCTGCCTGACCTTTCCATTTTTTTGTTTCTTCCTTTTGTAAATTTTAGTTTGGATTTCATATAAAGGCCTTTTCTATTTTTTTTCTCTCAGCCTTAATTAGTTTGAATGTCAAACCTGTTCAGTAATCACAGTGCTTTGGGTAGTAATGAAGGCAAATAAATAATTCTTAACCTTTCTTAGAGAGATCTGGAGACCCTTCCAAAACCAATTAAGACTTGACTCATTCACTGGAATTAGCCAAGGTCTTCATGATAAGCTTCATGCTAGGTTTCCAAACTCATATAAAGGGGCAGAGTGAGAAAGAATTTTTCACTACGTACAGTCTGAAAACCTTCAAATTTTAAAGTATGTTATGAGTTGGAGAAAAGAATATAAATTAGGCAATGCAGACTACACTTTGTTGCAGCTTGGGAGGCTGGGAGGGTATGAGCTGGATTTCTGCATGCTGATTTGGATTTTTTTTCCTTTTTTTTATTTCTCCTTTTATTTTTTTTTTGTTTTCCCCAGTGATTTCCCACCTGTCTGGCCCATATTTCTATTGCAGATATTTTTTGAATGGTGACTAACAACAATAATAAAAACGCCTCAATCTGTCATAACATAAAATACAAAAGAACAGCAAAAAACAATCCAATTTCTCTGCAAATCTTGAAGATAAATCTTGCTGTCCTGAAGTGTAGGTTTCGATCTATTATCCACATTGCTTCTCCTGTCAATGTCTTCTCACCTGAAAATACAATTTCTTAACGTTACATCAACATGGAAGGGGAAATATCATCCTCAATAATGGAACAGCACTAATTCTTCCTAGGCCAAATTAGCTTTTGTGCTATGGGTTTATCACTGAACTTTTTCCCTTCTTTGCTGCTGTCAAAAAGCATATGACAGGACTTAACTCACTGTAAGCTGCATGACATTATACTCCTGGGCCTGTCCATGGTCACTCTTTGCAGTATCATCATAAACATCAGTGGCATAAAACAAAAAAGTTTAGGATTAAAGACTGACATGATCAACCGGACCCTTCAGAAAAGGTGTATGGAAACATTAAGCATGAAGAACTCAAAGGCCACAGACTAGTTTCACGTGGGCTTAGAAAGCATCAGTCTTTAGATATATCAATCAAGCTTAGAAATGTGAATATGTGTGACTCTACATATCCATAGATATAAACATATCTTTACTCAAATACCATTTGAAAAATAAATAGCACAGAAACAGAAAATGTGTGCAGTTTAAATGATTTCATTTTTAAAGCGCAGAGGAAGCTTTGTTTCCTTGGCTATATTCTTTGTAAAAAAGAGAAAGTTTAAAAAAAGTGGTCTCAGCTGGAAGCGTGCCCTTAGCCATTAAATGCCAAAATGAATGCAGGATGTCAGCTCTGACAGTCTGTCAGAAAGAGGGGGAAAAACACTTCTGTTTCAAGAATAAGATGCATTCAAAAGTTTTGCCTTGAAATTAAACACACACACACACACACAGGGAGACCTCCCTGGGCCTGTATCTCACTCAAGACAAACATATCTCCATTTACATAAGCAATTTACATCACCTGAATACCCAACCCCCATTTCTGTATGTAACCATAATTTCTTTTATTTATTGCTTGCCTAGACTCATACGAACATCATAATAAATCAGTCACTCAAATATCCTTCAAGAATAACAAGCATTACAAATTAATAATGTCATGCTGGTCATTAATTTTGATAACCAAAGAATTTGCATTACTGAACATACTTGCTATGTAGCTGTTAATGTTACATTTATTTTATATGCAGCAGTTACAATGTGTTAGAAGCCAGTTCCCATTCTTTCACAGCTGCTCAATATTTGACAGATGTGCAATTTCATTCTTTAGGATGCACACCACTAAACCATATCACTGAGGGCCTCATCTACACAGTTTTTGAACACTTTCCTTTAGTAAGCTGAGAACTGTGATGCTAGATAATTTCTAACATATTTTGTCAATTTTAGGTTATCAAGATATATCCAACAGCACAATATACCAATAAGAAACCAATATTAATGTTTCTTATTTGCAGTCAAGCAAACTGAATAGAGGAAAGGCCATGTTACACAAGTAATGAAGTAAGTGTTAAAACTCAGAATAGAATAAAGAGAATAAATTATTCAAATACTATGCAGCACAAGTCTTATTTTTGTGCCAGTGGATTTCATATAACACCTATTAGGATGTGATAACATTACATGCGTTTATAGATACATATAGACAAAAAGGTAGACAGACACTTTTTGATTTGGAAATGATACTCACCAATAAGTATAAATATTTTTAGACCCTAAAATCACGAACCAGTCTTAAAGATGAAATACTTTGCATTCAAGCTTGTTATCATCTGTGAAAATAAGGGCCAACAGTACATCACATACTTGTAAGAAGGCAACAGTGGTGACATTTTAGTCTTTTTTCGGAACTTATATCTACTGTTCAGAAGCTTCAGAGGAAGATGTAATATATTTCAAACAGTGAAGAGATGAAGTCATGCTTGAGTCTGGAATATATTACTTCTCATGTTCTATGTCTCCTGATACAGAGCCAGCATCCTGCAATCAGCATCTCCTCACCTCAGTACCAGCCATGAGACGCACAGATCTTCCTGTCTTCAGTCTCTGCTCTTTCTCTGAAGAGCAAGTGCTTTTTATCCACAGAAAAGAGGGCCAGAAGAGATCAGCCATCAAAGCAGTGCTGCTGAGGGGCAAGGAACAGCGTGTAGCCAGGTGGGTAACTTCAAAAGGAATTACCAACTGCTGTCTGCATTTCCAGACAAGAATGAGGATTTGGCAGTTTTAGCCTTTGGCAGTTTTAGCCTTTGGCAGCCTTGGGCCTGACAACCATTTGTTCTCTTTTCTGGTGCTCCATCTGCTCCCCCTGGTTGGATCAACCAAAAAATCAAGTTGTGGTAGAAACAACGGGTATGTACAGCTAAGACTACAAATAAAAACCCTGCAATCTCCCCCATGTAGTGATACTTGGGGTTTGTAAACACAGCTATGAATTCCTTTTTAATAGAGCTTGGCTGGCATAGAACAGCTAATAGATGTGTACTGTTCCCTCAGTAAAGCAAACAAACAAGTCTATTTCTGAAGCCTATTTAATGATCAAGATCTACTAGAAGCAAGATCTGTATTAGTGAACATTTTACATCTTGGGAGCACGAGACAAGATCCAGTTTCTAGACTGTGCTACTGCCAGCAAAGTTTTGTACCAGTCAGCAGATGAAATAGAGCAGTACAGATGCCTCTCATGACCGTGCTTGACTGCTCTCTCCTGCTCATCTGTTAATGTTTTTTATAATGCAACAGAACCCCCCAAAACAAAAAAACCTGCTAAATCCACTATCCTGAAAGAGGCAATAATTTGGTCATCCAGGACCTCCCCTGTTAGATGTTAAGTAGGAAGAGGGAAGTACTGAACTTGAGTATTCCATATCTTAAGCCCACATAGACAGACTTAAGACTGTTTAGACCTTTTTCAGAAAAAGGAAATACAATCCCACCATCACCAGCTAGCATATTTCTATAAGGAGAACACCAGCAACTTACCATCAGTAACACATTCCCAAGAGAAGGTGTTAGTGAACTTGTGAGATTTTCTGTGCTGCTCTCCTCTCAGCATTTTTTTAGTGACTAGCACTGAGCATTTCAGCATACATTGCCTATATTCCCCAGACACACAAGGCCTCTTGACTGCTGCATAGGCAAATTAACACTGAGTTACAGCTCCCTCTTCGCATAATAAGCCTAGACTTGAGATGCTTCAACGCATATTAAGCCTACACTTGAGATGCCTCAGTGCCCAGCCTCCTGGTGTCCCTTTCCGTCCCATATTCATAGATACTCACTTCAGATGAGAACTGTAATTTCTGCAGTTTTGAGAAAATAGCCTGCCCAACATAACACAACTACATATACATCTTTTCGGTTTTCTTTATTTATATTTTTTTAGTTCAAGAATTACACACTAGCCAACATTATTATATATTTACATGCTGAAACTGGCTGCAATAATTTTAAATTCAAGAAAATATCTCTTATGTGCTACTCATTTACAATCATCATTTTACTACCTCATATATCCCAGAGGTTAGCAGTCCTTTTGAGAAAGACATGAAGATCTGATGCAATGATATCCACTAGTATTTTGCATTTTCTAGCCATTGGAAAATGTGCATTATGTGCATATAAGAAAGGCTACAAGGTCATTAGTAAGGCTGATGATTACTACATTATGAAGTAAATAGTACTAAGTAAAAAAAGATAAATCAGAACTGTGCAAAGACAGTACTAACAGAACCATTTAAACACCCATGCAAATAAAAACGTGATAGAAGTCAAATCATAGTCAGTTTGTTAGAATTAATCATGTTTCAAATGTTCTTTTTGTCTTCAACTGAAAGTAACAGGACAGACCATGAACAATACAGCCTGGTGAGTATCTGTCAAATGACAGCAACAGTGAAAACATACAAAATGCTATCAAATTGGAATAGATGACCTCATGTCTGAAAAACATTAAAAAAATACAACCCTTAGTATGAAAGTAGAGGTGAGATTTTTCATCGTTAAGTTTCATTTTTTCTCAAAGCACTTACAAAGAAAATAATTTTATACTTATGAAATGTTAGTGTTGCATATTCTTGTAGAGATGATCTATTTCAATTTTATATTAATTTGTATTTAAGTTATTACTATCTTTACAAAGTAGAATAGGGCAGTCTTTTTGATCAACATTCCATTTGCTTCTTAAAAATTTTGACAAAGTTCCTAGTGCATTTTATTAAGCTTTACCTTTGGTGTTAAGCAGTGACTTATTATATTTCCCTTTTAAACAATTTCTGGAGTGAAGATTCTTTGGCTTTGGGGGACTATGCTATCTAATGACAGTCAAACATCCTTTTTTCTTTTTTTTTGTAAAGAAAAATAGAAGTCTACTATTAGATACCGTAAGAGATACAGATTTCAGAAACAGACAGACGCAATATGCAGGCTTTCTGTAATGAAATCACCAACAGCCAAATTCTCACTTACATTGGATTCCTTCACCTCTCCACTCACTGGAGCAACATAAAGGTGCCTTACTGTAAGTGAAAACCAGGCCCTGTTTGTATATGCTAATCTGAGTACTGAATGCCAAGTTACAAGCTTCTGTTGCCCAAAGATTTTAACCATACAAGAGATTCAACTGTGCTAGCAGTGGCTGCAGTGGTTATTTTACACTACAGTACTTTCTGTACTTTTTTTATATCTGGAATCCAAATCTGTTTATGCAAAAGGGTGTTTAAATTACTCTGCTAGAGCACTGCAATTATTGTACTTAGTAAAAAAAAGTCACTAAACAATTACTGTATCTATTGACTGCTCATTTACAGCTTATTGAATTATTTACATAATTTTAGGACACATGAACCTAAACCATAAGTAGAATTAGCTTTTTGCCTTACCATAAAGTACAAATTAGAAGTTAAAAATGTTTAAGAAATCTGATAATATTTACACACGTTCAGCTTAAGTTATGGTTGCTCACATTGTATGTTCTATGTACACATAGCAAAATGTTATGATCACTACTGATGTATTGTACCCTGGCCATCCCACCCTAGATTATTTTCTAGAAATAGTTAATATTTTTGCCTTTTTTTCTTGGTTCCCTAAGGATTTGTCAGTTTTGAAAACTTACTAGTGGACAATGTTGTTATAAAAAGAGAGAGAAGAAATAGGCAAGCAATGTGAGGACTAGTCTAATTTCAGATGCTAGGAGGTACAGTACTATCATCATGTCAAACAGTGCAATGCTCCATACGAATTATAAGCATTGATTGACTGATATAGAAATACCCAGTTACCCTGTATAGTAAGTTGTTTTTTTTTTTTTAAATACATTAATCCTTTTTTTTCTCAAAAATATATTCATACACTGCTTGATGGTAGAAACAAAACTATTATTGGCTTATTCCTTTAACACACCAACATATGAATGTGTGCGCAGATATATACTCAGTACGTGTATATATACACACATATGTCCATATAGACATCTAGGTGCATGTCCATATGCACATATAGTTTGATTATGTTAAACATCTGTTCACTTACATTTAGTACTGTGTTATAGTATAGAATTAGAACACAGTCTAATAATTATAGTGAAAATTAACTGAGGTTTAATTTTAATGCATATTTGTCTGAAATAAATTTTCCCCCAGGTGTAAGACCACCACTCCTTTTCTCCGTACATTGTGCTTTTGTACCTTACAGATTTTATGTCCTTTTTATCTGAATGTAAAAACTCTCTGAAGGGCTCTGCAGCATGCTGTTATCTAAGACTCTGGTTTCCTCCCCTGGGAATGAGAAAAGAAATGGTGACAATGTCATTGCTTGAGTCTTTCTTCCCAGTCATTAAACTGTGATAGGATAGAAACATAACATTTCTTATGCAAACACAGAAAAATGTTGCATGAATTTTCAGTTCTGAAAATGTGTATCATAGTTACTAGCAGTCATGTACAGTATATATTTACAGATTGATCTCAAAGATTTCATTAAAACTGTGCCATGTTATAGTCATAATTTGCCCATGAATTTCACAAAGATGAAAAACACCTTAATTGCTGGCTATTATGTCTAATAGAACAACAAAATGTGCAACTATATTACAAGGTTTACCTAAATTATTAACTTTGATACTTTACTTATTGAAACTAACAACAACTAACATGATTAAAAGACCTAGAATAATCATTTTCGGTCAATTCTAAAGTAAAAGCAAATTTATTCTAGTTCACCTGGAGGGTAGCACATATAGCAAACCCAGTATCTCCTGTATGTTGGCATAACTTCTCACTTTCACTCAAGTATCTCAGAAGAGGAGAAAGTGCTCACCTTGGGCTTGAGTTATACTTTTCCCTTGATAGTGCCTCGCCAGTCTTTCTCACCCCCATCTTTTTATATCACAGTGTTAAGCCTTAGTACAAAATGATAGAATCCTTCTCTTTCACTAATTTTATACATCACATTAATAGCCAGAAGGACATAGTAAAAGCAAAAAGTGCTCCTTCCCCACACATATCTTTCCTAGTGACACCTGGGCAGAAACCAGACATTTTCTTTCACTCTCTGAATAGTGACATCAGAGAGTATTATGGCTTGTACTGTAACTTCAGATAAATGAATGTGCAGTTCTAGGATTCAACCTCTGTGGTTTTCATAATAGCTGATGCAGTAAACCAATGCAGAGAGTTAACATAGTCTCCATAAGGTTTTATATTTGATGTCTATCATCATTCGTGAAATAAAAGTTTGTACAGAAGAATACTAGAAGACTGTTTTTATTTGTGATAATAATGCTTTTGAAGAACAGACTTTGAAGGGAAATACTGAATTTTGATGTGACTCCTTTTCTTAAAATTGGGAAAAAAATCCAACAAGGTTCATACCTATCAGTTGAAATTTCAAATGCATCTGCAAAGCTTACTGCATTATGTATGAAATGCAGTCAGAAATTAAGTATGTGAATAAAAAGCAACATTTTGACTTGAAGAGTCAATCACATGATGAAAGCATGTCTCTACATACCGCAGAGTCTGAACCTGGAGGCAGTACGTGAACATACACACAACTCCCTGAAAGCAACAAGGTAGTGTGTATGCCTGGCAAATCCCATTGCAGTCTCAGGCCTATTCTCTCCCATTTGAAGCAGAAATAAGCATAGTATATGCTCAAAATGAAGTAAAAAAATTGGCCTATTAGTTCCCAGAACTGGTTTCCTCCTATCACTGTCATTCACTGTCAAACAGTGAAAAAACCCCACAGAAACTTGTAAAAAAAATCTACTTTTTTTAAGCAAGAACAAAAAAACCATAGAAAATATTTCATGAAAAATATTCTTAAGAACTATCTTAAAATATTGCCAAAGGAATACTTAAATGGGGAAGAAGTACCTGCCTGAAAAAATCCTTTACTATTTAGAAGATACTTGAATTCTAGTTTCTTTCAGAGATTTGTAGAGATATGCAGATGAGAAGTAGCGTAGATACAACAGATGTGGCTTTTACTTCATGAAATACTTTGTGTTAAACAATGCTTGGGATCTGACTTAAGTCATCAGAATTTTACTCTATACTTTTCTTACGATTTTTTTTTCCTTACAGAAAAAAGTTCCACAATAGAGTAAATGACAATCTCCCCTTTACCTGTAAAATTCTACTTTCTGTCTATTCTATTTTGCCTATAAGAGTAAAGCTCTATGGAGTGAAAAAAAGGTCTCACTTTTATTTCTGAAACTTTTCTAAAGCAAATCTGAAATTTGTTTGTTTTTCAGTGGAAACCACCTAAAGCAGGAAACATTCAAGAGTGTAATTAAACTCTTGAAGTAACGGCTACCTTTTTTCATTTTTTTTTTTTTGCTTCAGCTTCTGTGCAAATACCCAACCCTAATATTACCAGTCAAAGGCTTAGTTCTTTCAATAAATATCAGGAAATACCTGAATATGGTTGGGAAACCTCTGACCATCATCATCTTGGAAAGATGATAGGCACTACTTGTTTTCAAGTTTACACATTTAAAAAGGTAAAGTGTATATGTTTCATAAGCATTATAACAACTTAGTACACTCTCTTAAGTGTAGATGCATGAATTGGATATGCAGTTTCCCAGGGAATGGTATGTGCTTCTTTTGAAACTAGAACTTGTTTCTCAAATGCCGCTCTATAATTTTTACCTCTAAATTCAAATGGCCATAAAAAAAAGAAGGAAAAAAAGAGTGAGGGACAATGAGACAGAAGTGATTGTCAAAATCCAATCTGCCTTCACACTCACAATACACTTATATTTTGATAAGGGGATATGTCCATACTTCAACTTGATGTATTTAAGATTTAGCAGATACAACCAAAACATTATAAAAACAGACCATAGAGTGGGCCAGCAACTAAGGTGTTTTAAAATAACTTTTTGTCCTGAATAGAATTTTTCTAAGTCCCACTTTTGGCTGTACAACCGATTTGAAGAGAAATCCAGTTCTTGCTTCCTGTGTGGCTTTGTTTCTTAGTTCACATAGTAAAGCCAATAGACAATATTGAAGAAGGAAAAAACAACAGGGAAGAATATGCGTGACCATCGATCTATGGCATTTACATCAGTCAAGTCAGGGATGGTAATTTTCAGTTGAGATGCACGTCTCCGTAGCCTACTTTTCTTCTGTGCCACATGTCGCTCCAGGGCATTGCGGCCAAAGCTGTGTCTGGGTAAGCCAGCTTTCCGGTACTGGATGCTTGAAGTGTCATACGCCAGCATAGTGCTTCTAGGGTCCCCAAGCCCCATCACCGCCTCGGAGGCAGCCATCTCATTTTTAATTTCAAGTGTGCTCAACAAAATATTTTCATGTGGATCCATCTGTAAAAAATAAAAATGAAGACTTAGCAAGAGGAAAAGGAAGCCAAATTAGCTGCAAACTGAAGCCATGCTGACGAGAGCTAGACCTAACATTACTAATTTGTTGGATATCAGCCTGTCTGAAAGACTTTAAGCATAGCTGCGACTATATTAATTGTTTATACTTATTTTTGAACCCAAGAAACAATAAGGCCAGTATAGCATAATGCAATAAATAGTATTTCCCAGTGAGTAGGAGCAATACCTGGAAAAGAAGTACAATGCTCAGCTTGAATGTGGGATTCTGCCACTAGATAGGAAATCCTGGGCAAATATTGAAGTTTTGTGGGGTGTCAGAGAGAAATCAAATGGAAAAGGGTCTGTTTTGGCTTTTCTTCTTTCAAACAAAAGCTTCTGCTCTGACAAAAACTTCAGGTATTCACAAGGTCTCCCTGCCTCTGTAAAATGAGGCTCTGAGCACTGCATAAAAGAATGCAAATTTTCAGTCCCTATATCCCAAACAGGACTGCCGGTTACTTGGGGAAATGCACCAACTTAGCCAAACTATACCTATGAGGAAATTCCATTCTGCAGTGCTAATGAATTTCATAAATATAGTGCATGCTGTGGAAATCTGAATGCTGGAATAGCAGAGATCTGCAATTTCAAGCAAAGAAAATAACATACAGAGTGTAATCACGTCAAATGTACATTGAACAGTTGTTTCAATGGGTAGTTTCAGCTACTGTATATTTATTTTTAAAGGCAGTTCAGTGAGATAAAAATATTAATATGAAGTTGTACAGAAACCCTTCAGACAAACAAGAGGATTTCAAAGATGAAGAACTGATTTCTACTCTTAGGCAACCTGGAGTAGATCTGAAGTATGGTAGGAGAACTTCAAAATAATCCATTTCTAGGAAACAAAAGTAAGGCTATTTAGGAAATTGTAATTCTCCTCCCACTTTTGTCTAAGTATGCATTTTAAATTGTGTGATCAAAGTATGCTAGAAAAAATAACAGCTAATGAGCAGCTAAATAAGTACATTGACTTAGTCATGGCAGTGCAGATATACTCCAGGCCAAATAAGTGAAACTGTTTCAGAGCTCCTTTAAGAATAACTCAGCCACATTATTAATTTATCATGTACATAATACATACAGTGATCTTTATTGAAAGTGCACAAACTGTGACTTTTGTGGATTTCTAAACAATAATATAGCATCAGACTATTCTCTAATATTTGGAAGGCAGCAGCAGGCACCCTGCTACACTACCCAATATAGCACTGTATTTGCCATTGTTTTAAGAAAAAAGCCCCTTTCTAATATTTTATATGGCACTATAAGAGAACTTAGTTGAATACAGCTTTTAGTAGCATCCACTGCACGGTATTATGAACAGGAAAGTCAGATACCTACAAAAGTTCTTTGAACCTACTGAAACGCTGTCATTTGAGTGATTACATCTGTTCAAGTGATGCATAAAAACTAGCATTGCCCAGATGCCAGATTTCCCCCTTGTTTTTTTTTTTTCTCCTCAATATATGTGAGTTTGCACCCCTCTAGTTTCATTATATTTTAGGTTTAAATTAAATTAAGTGTCTCAATGTGAAGCAGCCCAAATCATCTATTTTTGCATGTTTTCTGTCAAGGCCATATGAAATCTTCAAATTTTCTACGGTTTTAAGGAAATCAGTCTTTTCTGAGAAGCATTGGAAAAATGGGAAAGTTCAGCTGGAACTCGAGAAAAATTCTTTTAACAACTTTGTAGCACAATATTAAGCATGGTGAGGAAACACTGTGTTCTAGCCAGGAAGGCCATCAAATCATTTCTCCTCTGCCTTAGACAAAACTAAGGCAAAACCAGTATTTTGCTATTATAATACAAACCAAAGCAAACACACACAAAAGCTTTCAAATGCATCTGTAAAAATTCTAAAGAGAACTTTTGAACATTTCCTTCTAGTAAGTGTAGTTATTTAGAAAATTCTTATGTGTTTCTGGGGTAAGACAAAACTGGCTTTCATTTTTGTTATACGATCTCAGACAAATTGTAAGACTTTCAGTATGCTGAAAAGAAAAGCAATTACAGGCATTTGGTAATTCATTCATTCCAGGAACATGTAAAAACAACAGAAGTGTTTTACAAGAGGGGTGCAAAGCCATTTGGAAAGTTACATTTTCCATAGTTTCACAAAGCCTTAAGAAAAGAATAGAAACTTCAGTTCCAATGACATCAGGGGAAGTTTGACATACCACCACTAATGCAGTGGTTTTACCCCATAGCCCACAGCCTGAGTTATTTTCACCTCAATGTTGTGCATTCTATGATACTATTTTGGGAAAGATTTTAGTGCCAACAAATATGTTCACATCTTATATCTTCTTAGGCTGAATCTACTTGGAGTATTTTAGCCTTTTGATCTGCGATGATACTAGAAATTTTAGTGCTTTTTACACTGATATACTTTCTATGTAACACAAATACAAGAATAGTTATTTTAGTCTATTAGAGTTAGATCCAGGCATGTTTTAGTGACATGGTATTACTCCTCCATTTAACTTTTTGTTTTGATTCTTTTGTCATTTCTGTTCTCATTCTAGCATATTTCTTCACACAGCAAAATGCTACAGGTATCTGGTAATCTTGGCAGTAGTTAGTAAGATTAATGATGCTGGGCAAAAAACCCATTTAGAAATATTCTAAACTGTCTTCTAGGGCAAAGTGTCGTCTTCTGCATATATCACACTGATAACAGAGTTGGAGCACAGCATTTTTCAATATTCCAAGAATTTTTCAGAACAATGCAAAATACGGTAAAAATTAGTGATGGGCGAACCTTCAAGTGTTAGAATAGCCAGGTAAGCACCACAAAGTTCAGGTGCTTCTCAAGCACTAATTTAACCCTTTTGTACCTGGAACAGTGGATTAACCATAACAAGAACAGCATTTTCATGGTATTTTGAATTCCCACTGTGGAGGACTCCCAAAGTTCCAATCCAGAAATACAAATGAATATGAAAAGAGAGAAAGAAACAAACAACAACAACAACAACAACAAAAACCAAAACCCAGAGAGAAATTAACTTAACTTGTCAACCTTTGACAAAAGGTTCCTTTTCAGATTAGAGAGAGCTGGGAGTGTTATTTCCACCAAGTAGGTTCGCCCAACTCTAAATAAAACATGCTTTTGTAACTAAATGAAGCCTGAGATAGAATGATAATGAATTACGTTAATTGTACACAGCACCGCCCATTCAAAAGGATCCCAAAGCGCTTTACAACCATTAGAAAGAAGAGCTATTTCCCAGTGAAGCACAATCACCTCTCAGGTGAAATGTGGTGACTGACAGTGCAGAACAGTACACTATATTTTAGTCAAGGAAATGGAGAATGCTGTAGCCAATTGAAACTATGGGGTGGGTGAGTGGTGGTGGGGAATGTTAGGTAAGCAAAACAGTTACAGAAATTGATATTTGGCCAGGTGCTTGGGGTTGAGATGACCACACTATTAAAAAAGTGCCATGGGATCTTTAATGACCATAAGTGGTCAGGACCTGAATTTTAAGTCTCTGAGGATAAAAACATTAGAAAACAATGAAAGATACCTTTGTTGAATACATTTCTGGACAATGATATGTGCCAATTATTCTTCTGTCCTGTAAGTTAATAAAATCAAGACCAGTTTCCTTAGAGATAAGGCAGCTATTATCTTTCATTTAAAATTAAAGCACTCTAGGGTAATAATAGGACAACTAATTAAAAGATATAAGGACCTCTAAGCCAACAATTAGCCTAAGTATATTCTGGCTTCAGAGGTGCTATTACTGCCTTGCTCTGCTCCTCAAGGTAACATAACATTGTGATGTAAATGTATTTTTTCCAACTGGTCACTTGACCAAGGAAGATATGATGATATGAAAACAATTGTTAAAATTATTCTGGGGGAAAAGTAAGTGTAAAAGTGATTTCAAAAGGAGGTGGAAGAAGGTTAAAAAGATCTCCTGGTGCTGAAGGATTGTTCAACCATAGAACCAGACTCTTTATGGTGAACAGGAGAGTTCAAACTCAATGGAGAAATTCCCAGGGACAAGAAAGGATGAGAGGATGAAGATGAAGATGAAGAAAAAGCAGCAGCAAGTACCGTGGAAATAAAAAGTGGAAGCAGAAGTGGAGGAGAAATGACGAGAGTTCAATAACCATGCAAGAGGGTGGTGGTTTTTAAAAAAATCAATCTTATAGATGGATGGCAAAATATATGGTGGAAATGATATTCACTTCTAGGTCCAGGTCCACTGGAAGAACAGCTGACTCTGGAGCCTTGAAAGGGGCCATGACCTTTTTGATGGCCTCAAACAAAGGGAACACAGAAGAAAGCGTAGAGATGTTACCATAATACAATCTTCCTGCTACCTAGAAACTCCAAAATGATGGCTTTTTTGAGGAATTCCTCTTACACTAATACATTAGAAACTGTAAAATACAAGGAAATTATAGCACACACACACATACTCACACATTACACATGTACATTAGAAATCCTCCAAGGATGACCAGATCTCTGAAACTATTAACATGAAGTAAACCAGCATCTTAGTGATTACGCTTTACTATTACACCCAAACAGCTTTATAGTAGGAGGGAAATTTATATTAATGAAAAGATACATTATTGACACTTATCCCTCTTCATATACTATTCATTTTCACCTATAACCTTCAACTACAGGCAAGCACTCATATTATGTCAGAATAGCTCAGAAACCATGGATAAAACAGACAGCAGGGATGGAATTTCTGATAGAAAAACCTTGTGAAACAAAAAAGTTGTAAGTTCAAAATAAATATCCTTTTGTTAAGTAGGGCTGCCATTAGCCAAAAGCAAAATATGATGAGCTAATCCCTAAGGGAGAACAGAAGTAGTTTATTACAAAGAATAACACCTGAGCTTAGGTCTCATCATTTATAGGTCCTGTGAACAGAAATTCTTAAGAACCGAAGGTGGAAACAGAGATTCCTCTCACAATGACGACCAACATGACATGCCTAGACATGTAATTTAATTTGTTAAGACATAAACACCTCAGTACCATCTATAGAATAATTTCCTGCCTCTTAGCAGCTGAGCTTTGTTTGGAAAACCAGTAACATCACATTCCTGACTAATCACAGTAGCTACAGCAAGCTTAGGTAAAAGTACAAAGTGCATGTAATAGGGATCTGCCACCTTATCAGCAAGTTTGACTTATTGATTAGAAACCACTTATCTCCGGGGATTGCACTGACTACACAGGATAATGTGTGGTAGGTAGATAGTGCTGTAACAGCTGATGCAAAGTTCACTCTGGAAGAAAAAAGAATTAATACTTTTCAAATGGCACCTGTCTAAAGCTATATAGACATTTTTGACATAATAACCGAGTCTGCTGAGATGAAGCCGTATGAACTCATAAAGCACAAGTGACTAACACTTCAAAACATCCATACGTGAAACAATGCCCTTAAGAATATGTTTCCTTTGTCTGTATAAAATTGAATTTATTGTCAGCACTGCAGTAACTGTTTACATATCCATGTTAGCATGCATTGGCTTGGATTTCAACATACACCTAAGATTTGGGCCAGACTCTAAAATGTGCAGTTAAACGACGGTAAAATTAGGTGGACTTACTTATACACATATAAGAAAGTATTCAATTTGTACATGTCCAAACGGATGCCCAGTTCTTATGCTACATCAGTAACATTTTGTTTTGAATACTGCTCGATAGGTTATTCCTGGGTCATTTGGGCTGTTCTGCTCATTAACATTGCTCAATCTTTACCTTCATGTAGGACAAGCACTCTCTGTAGCATGCACCATGTCTTTCCTGGGAATTAGGATGCTTCCACCGCTGGTGAGAGACAGATTTTGAGCAAAAAATATTTCTGAAATATTGGGATAGAGTCTTGAAATATATTCTAACACAACAGTTTGGGCAGTTGAAGTATTAACTTGATTTGGGCTAGGTAAGCTTACAGCCTAAAGAACAAACAACAATAAAGGTAAAGCATTACTGAATAGTTATCGATACTCTAAAGATGGGCAAAAACTATAAAGGAGAGACTTGAAATCTGTATCCTCCTTCTTACCAGTTTGGGATACTATAATTCTGATTATGTAAACACTTCTGCTATAAATTTTGGATCATCTGAAGTCAATTTCTTCTAAATTGCAAAAAGAAACCAAACATGACCATTTTAGACACTATAAATAAAGCAGAGGCTGAAAACCAGTCATCTTCTACGTTACAATAATATTTTTATCACTTAGTGCCACCCTAGCGTACACAGCCCAGTGATCTCAAGATTCATGAGCACAACTAGGTTACATCTAGCACATAAAATTTAGAGTTACAAATTATTTTTTGCATGGAAATTGGCTGACTCATGGCCATTCAATTAAACCTTGGCAAACTTGTTAGAGCTTATCTGTTTTGGGAAACCAGTTCACCAAATTCACTAGCCAGATGGCTTCTGGACTGCAGCTACATACATTTCTTCTACTTCACTGTATATGATTTGCCTTACTTCCCCACAATTTGAAATAATGATATAAACTGCATTAATGGAATTTTTTCTTGTAACCGAAAGTATATTTAATTCAGGGTCACAGGTGGATGCAGGTTTATTGATGCACTACAAAAGCAAAAGGGATAATATGCTTTTAAAAAAATAGAGTGTGCACACACTGGTCTTACATTAATTAAACATGGCATTCAAAGGAGCACAGCTGCAGAAAGAAAAACCTCACGCAGTTGACTTGACCTTTATTCAGATGTCATGTGGAATCCCGCTACAGATCGTGGAAATAAATCACCTTCTGACTGCTTCTGCACAATGCTGCAGGCTAAAACTGGAACTTCCTCAAATTTCACTTCTATTAAACCTCTGGTTTCAACAAAACCCAAAAAGGCTGGCCAAGTGCTCTGTGCATTGCTGATTCTTTCATATGCTAGGTGTTGCTTGATAATGTATGAATGTAAATTTAGGAGAAAGGCTGAGCTTTTATAATCCATGCCTATTTTTATTACATGTCCTTCAACAAACTTCTGTGTAAGGAACACCTTCTGACCCTGAATCAAGAGAATCAGTCCTGTAGTGCAAACTAAAGGAAAACTCTCCTTGATGAATCCTTTCACTGAAATCTGGACAGTGGCAGTATTAGCTCCAGCAATACAGAGCAGTGAGGATCTGAGATTTTAGACTGAAATTTTAAAACCTTAATGTTTCCTTAGTGTTTTAATATCCTGTTCAATTTAGTAACTGATTCTGTGCAGATAACCATTTTAAAAATCCTCTTTTTTCCCATAAATTTTTACATCTTGTTTTAAACATTTTGTACGTGCTTAGTCACGTTTTATACTAGAAGTACCTCTACTGCATAGGGTAAAAGGTGCAGTTCTATGTAACAAATACTGCCTGGTTTTAGGTACCTTTTCAATAATTCTTCCTCACTAGAGGTACATTACGTGATTTTTTCAGATAAAAATGAGCAAATATTGCTGTGAACTGAAAAAGCCAGAGGAAAGCCAGCAGCAAATCAGAGAGGAAATAAAGGCATTAGCCAAGCCTAAGCTAATGAGCATCGCTTCTGAGCAAGGTACATTATTTCAGGCCTGCAGCCCTGTTAATGCATCTTTACACCTTAGTCTGAAAACTGAGGAGAGCGACCTTGTCTGTTTACAGCACAAAAAAACCTATCATAGGTTGGCCTGCAAAGGGCCACATACATATATCCATGGATTCATACTGGCTCAGGTGACCACACTCCATCTAATTTCACCACTTTTTTGTAAAGGCAGCATCTGTGTTTATGATAGCGAAAAAATGCACAGACTCTTCCACAGCACACTTTTCCACTTATTCACTAATAGAGTGATGAAAGTAAGTCTGGAAGCTGCCATGGAAATGGCAGCTACCAAAGCATTACTTGAGCTGACTCTGTGCCATTTCCAAGTGTGCTAGTGTAATGGATGGCACTGTTGACACAATGAAACAGTATTCAGTCTTTGTGTTCAAACAGCACATGTATATGAGCCAGTGAATCTGAAAACGTGCATTTGGAGAAGGAAGATGCTGTGGTAGCCCCATTTCCTTGCTGGATTATACAGTGGCCAGAAACTGTCCATCCTCAGTTGTGTCAGCAACTGGCATAACAGTTAGGCACAATCAAGTGTGAAATAGTGAATTGAATGGTCTTGTTTGCCCTAAAACTCTGACAATGCAGTGGAATTTTCTGAAAATGAAAGCTCTGAGGACAACTATTAAACTTTTCTGATTAAGCTTGGTCAGACTTTTCCTTGGTCAAAAATCTGTAAGGAAAAGACTCAGCAAGGACAACTTGAAGGGGAAGAAAGTTACCACATTAAATGCAATGGAGGGCAGGTTAAGCTCCTATTTGCTCTTTCCCTGCCATCTCAGTTAGCAGCTGTGTGCTAGCTTGGGTACAACAACAGTGGGTCAGGAGGGCAATGAAATGCAAGCCTGTACTTATTTAAAACTTCTTAGCTCTCTAAGTCCCACATTCCTTCTTCACAAGAGCATTTATATTGTTATTCAAATCTGTTACTGTGCCATTTAATCTCATCATCATATTGAAGTTCCATGTTCTTTGCTTGGCACCCAAATTTCTCATATTAAAACACTGTTAGTCTGACAATTTGTCTTGTTTGTGACTTGACACAGTAATAGCAATGCACTGTAACTTTCAGGTGCGCTGTCTGAACACCTTACATAATACTTAGACTACTGAGTAAAGAATTGCCCAGTGTTTTAAAAATACACTCAGTATATTTAGAAAAAGTCTGCGTTCAGAAAAAAACAAACCCTTAGCTGAACACGCAGAGGTTAGCAATGTCAGTTCACATTTATTTAAAAAAAAAAAAAGACTGCATAAATCTGTATAACCAGTTCTATGAAGTGTTGCATAATATGCTGACGTTTTTCCTCTCTTTTCCAGAGGGAAATTGCTTTATTAATGCTCCCAGTAACAACAGCATGATTGCAAAATTAGAGAGCTGTATTTATGTGACTTATGTTACCATATACTCCAGGTATATAGGCTGTGCACTCACAATGTCTCTGTGCATTAAGCTAGGTTGGAAATATCTAGGCTTCAATTATTACCACAACTGTATGCATTCTAAAACTGATGCATTTACATTATGCAAAACATAATGCTACTTCTGTGAAGTGGTAAATCAAATTACTTCTGAAGAATATAACAAACCCATTTTATATAAGAAATAATAATTTGCAATAATTAACTGTTCTAAACCTGGATGACCTAAATATAAAGAAAATAATTTAGAAATAATTTAAACACATCTAAATAACATGCATGTAAGAGTCAGAAAGTTACGACTAGAATTGGAAGGCAAGATGCAGCAAATCATTATATAGTAATGCCTCTATAAGGTCTGATATCTGGGTTAAAAAGCGCAAGTATCACATCCTGTTTCTAGCCAATATCCTGCTAAGGAAACCTTAGAGATGTCTCAGAAAAGACTGACAAGGTGCTCCATCAAGGGATGGATCTAGAGCTGTCTTTTAACAAGAGCCTTGATATACAAACTGATCAATACTTACAGTGATTATTATCTCTGTTACCTGACACACTTCCAATCTGTGTTGCTTTGGAAGAGGATGGCATACAGCTGCTTTTCCATTATGATCACCCCTTGTCAAATGTACAAATGGCAAGATGCAAGAATTACTTCTTTACAGAGGAAGAATCAGGATTTCATAAAGCCCAGTACATCTACCATGGTCTCTACAGTGACAGTTACATTTTCCATTAAATTAGCACATAGCTGTAATGGAGGTTTTCTGATCTATCCAGAATAACAAATACACATATCATTGATATTGAAAAGGATTTCCACCTTACTTACACCTCCAAAGAAGGCAATTAATGTATGTAGTAGTCTGGATCAAATGAGTTAGACAAGCAACTGCAGGAAAAAAACAGCCAAAGAATCCAAAAGATGTAACAGCAGCATAAGCAGCGGGAAGACTGGGAATTTAGTAATACAGGAAAATATAAAGAGAATTCAGGGCTTGAGAAGTAATCTGTCTGAAAATCTGGAACAACACAAAAACTAGAAGATACACCAGACACATCACAGCAATCAGCATCAGCAAGCCCATCTAAGCCACAGTTCCAAGATGGAAACATCCAAGGTAAAATTACTAGATCCAGCAATGTAAGAGAAAATGTAAAAATCAAACAAAAATATTTTGGCTACTGGATTCTGGATGAAACTTACAGAGAATAAATGAGTACTGAGAGAGCACCAAGAACTTCCATATTTGAACTGTGGTAACAGAAATTAAGTATAAATGGCTGGGGGTTTACCTCAGAAATTATTCGCAGTTGTACCAGCCTCTAGATTGAGATCCTGGTTAGGCTAATCATCTCCTTGAACACAAAGCCAGGCTTCATAAAGGAGAAAACTTGAAAGGTTATACCACAGTAGCTTGTTTCTCTTTCCCTGCCCTCTTGTCTCCCAAGGAGAAACAGAAACCAAAATTACAATTAGAAGGAAAGAAACTTCATAGAGGCTTCTAGACAAAATCCTTCCAGACCATTTTTATGTAATTACAGAATTAACAGATGAAAGCTATGCATTTCAGTAAAGCCTTTGATACATTATCTTAAAACTACTGAGATGATATGTCCTAGATATATGTACAATTACTCACAGGAAGACAGTTAGCTGAATGATATGGTGAAGCCAGAGGTTAGAATTTCACCCTATTTTTTAACATATCTGCTAATCAGCTGGAAGAACAGACAATATATTGGTGTCCTAAGCACAGGAAAAGACAGTATGAAATGTGCCTACAAATGATAAAAAGGATGCTGACAACCATCAACATTCCTATTTAAAATAGAAAAGTTGACAGAACAAAACTGCATAACAATGGGTTATATATACTACACGTACAACAGTCCTAGTTTACCTACCCTTATCTATACGCTTGCAGTGCTATGACATTTAGAACGGAAGAAATTCAAAGTCTTGAGACTATAAAGACCATAAAAGCATTTGAAGAAAAAGTGTAAGGTAAGACAATAATAGGCTTGAAAAGAGAGGTGAAATTATGTGAATGCTGTATCAAATACATGACTGATGTCTAGAATAGGAAGAAAGCCAGTGATTTATCTGTAAACAACAATACATCTGTTTACAGATAAAAGAGGCAAAAGATGCTGAGTTAGACCAAAGGAATGAACTGCTGAATGCAGCCTGAGAAGATTCAAGAGCGAAACAATCACGCACACAGCCATTTTAAGCTGAAGTCACTGCAAAGAAAATAATCAAGTCCAATTTGATTTAACAAGTCTGTGATAACGTATCTGCTGGTAACTGAGTCTGAAACTTCCTTGAGTTTTGTGTCCTTAAATTTCCCCATGATTTTATTAATTGTGTTTCAGAATTCAAGAAGCAAACCAGGCCAAATCCTTTCTCTTCCTTCCATTATTCCAAACAGAGCCAACAACCTTTGAAAATGAGGGAGTATATGAAGTTACAGTCTTCTGTGATGATCCACACCAGATACAAGGAAGAAATTTTTTACTGTAAGAGTGGTGAAACGGTGGAACACGTTACCCAGAGAGGTGGTAGATGTCCCGTCCCTGAAAACATTCAAGGTCAGGTTGGATGGGGATCTGAGTGACCTGAGCTAGTTGAAAATGTCCCTGCTTACTGCAGGAAGATTGATCTAGATGACCTTAAAAACCCCTTTCAATCCAAACCATACTATGATTTAAAAACAAACAAAAAAATCCAACAACAAAACCAAACCAAAATGACCATACTAGGTATATGTTATATGAAATCTAAAGAAAGATTTGGCCACAGTTTCATATGGAATAACTCAGGGGAAGTTCTGCAGCCAACATGGTTGTGTTTGCTCAAATGGAAGAAACCAGACATTCTCCTCCTGCATCCCCAGATCTCCAAGGGATTACACTGAATTCAGGAGATACCACAGTCATGGAAGAACAGCTTCTGTTTGTTGTGCTTCAGTTCTGTTTTATAGGTTCTTTAGTATCTTCTGAATAACACTGAGCTAAAACAGAGAGATTACCAATGTCTGTACCTGTCCTGAAATCTCTCAACATCAGAGAAGCTGACAGCATAAATAGAGCCTGTATTAACTTCAATTTTGCAAGTACCTGTGGATGCAAGGACTAACCAGCGCTTCTCACCACCTTTTGTTCAAGAAGTTGTAAGAAGCTGTTACAAAAAAAAGGTGTTGGAATCTGAAGAAATCTATTACAGATTTGCTGACCTATAATGTATAAACAAAGATGTTGCACTATAAGCAGCACTTCCAATAGCTCTTTTTTACAATGTCTATGCAGAATGCAAAAACAGAGCTGTACAGGAGTTTTCATCCTCATGTTTTGAGGTTTATTACTCAGTTCCTTGTAGTGATATAAAAGGAATCGAGTAATACCACAAAAAAAAACACTCATACTTCATAAAATTAATCCTTCAGTGTTAGATATTGATTAGAGATGAAGTATTTGGTTGGCCCAATGTAAATGCAGATCCTTCATGAAACTACCTACAGAGTTTCTTACTTAATAGCCTTGATTGTTTAAAGGAATACTGCTTAAAAAAAAAAAATAAACTTTACAAATTAAATTAAAGCTTGCATTTTTTACATTGCTGAAAAAACGCTGACAGAAAAAAATTTTACAGTGTCTTCATGAACTTTACAATGGTAAATGATGATCCATGGTACCAGAACATCAAAATTAATCTCATCATTATGCATTTGCCTTCATTCATTAAAACATGTTTCTCTGAAATTAAAAATAAAATAAATTAATGGATGAATGAGATGTGAGCCATGACAATATAATCCTTCATTTCAAAAGACTATAAATTATAACCTATAAAACTGTTTTATGCTATCAACATGTGATGGATTATTGCTGTTCCAGCAAAAATGAAACAAAAAGTTTCTGTCCGCAGGCACACTGTGGTAATGTAGAAGTTCTGAAAAAACATGAGAAATTCCACTAGTAGAGCTGTATGAAACTTAGGTTTCCTCTTCACAAATAATTATTGTAATCACTTAGTTTCTTTCTGATTTAGATTTTTTCTTTTAATTCTGAGTTGTTTCGTTCCCATTGGAGTAATCACGTTGAATTATAAACTCAAAAATCTTTCCATGCCAAAAAACCCCAACAAAACAAACAAAATAAATTAACTTTATTTAACTCTCCAATTTTGCCTGTATATGAAAGTTAATACATTTCACACTGAGTACATTTTAGCAGTCAGCCCAGATTTGCCACTGTGTGCAACTCATCCAAGATGGTCAAAGTGAAAAACGACAAGTGCTTTGCAAGTGCTCCATTGTCATTAAGCATAATGGATACTCTTTCCAGAAGTGTGTTTCTTGGCAAATGTATTTTCTGCCTCAATTCTCAATCCCCAGGGAACCATTTTTAGATTTCAAATTAAGTGCACAGCACACTGATGTTTTATTTCTGTCCTGGGTTCAGCAGTAGCAGTCATTTTTCTCCTTCTTAGTAGCTGGTGCAGCACTGTGTTTTTGACTCTCAGCCTGAGAACAACACTGATAACACTGATGTTTTAGTTACTGCTCAAATTTTTACTCTGACCAAAGACTTTCTGAGCCGCATGCTCTGCCAGGGAGGAGGGGAAGCTGGAAGGAAGCAGAGACAGGACACCTGACCCAAACTAGCCAAAGAGGTATTCCATACCACAGCACGTCATGCCCAGGATGTAAACTGGGAGTTGCCCAGAAGGGCTACTTAACTGCTTGGTCGGTCTGGGTATCAATGGGTGGTATTGTATTCTCTTCCCCTGTTATTTCCCTTATCATTATTATCATTGGTGGTAGCAGCAGTGATTTGTGTTATACCTTAGTTTCTGGGCTGTTCTTATCTCAACCCGTGGGAGTTACATTTTTTCGATTCTCCTCCCCGCCCCTCCAGGAGCGGGGTTGGGGGAGGAAGTGGGGGAGTGAGCGAGCGGGCTGCGTGGATCTGAGTTAGTGGCTGCACTTAAAACACTACAATTTCTGAGCAGTTTCTCACTTAGTCAATAGTATCCTGGGCCATTATACATTGAACATATGCAAACTTTTCAAGCTTTAAACACTTCTCTAGCAAATATTTCTTATCCAGGTCATCTGAAAGATTTATGAAGTAGGTTAAATTTAAGTTTTATTTCCAATGTTCCATACAGCTCTTACTAGAATATCAGCTATAGCCATCATTTTGGATTTGTTCCTCTGGAAACAGATTAGACATATTTAACTCTACATCCTGACTGAGAAAAACCATCTCACAATAAAGTTTAACTGAGTTCATGCTTTAGAAAAAAGTAATTCTGTTTTCCAGGCTAGAGGGCACCATTCATTGCTGAGGTGGCTAAGTACAGTGCTCAGCAGAGCTAAAACAAGATAATAATCCCACTCTATTCATTTTCTACAAGAAATTATATTTTAAGGCTCTGTCTGGCAGAAGTGAAAGGCTGCCTTCCGGGGGCAATGCTAAAAACACATCCCTGTTTCAGTTTACCTTATTGACATCCATCCGCAGCTTTTCATTGTTGGCACTGGCAGCTTTTTCTGCAGCTTTCTTTTGGCGCTGTGGTCCCCTGCCAAAGAAGATGTAGTTGACCAACGCATACTCCAGCAGAGCCATGAAAACGAAGACAAAACATCCCATAAGATACATGTCAATGGCTTTCACATATGGAATTTTGGGAAGAGTCTCTCGAAGATGGGTGTTAATTGTTGTCATTGTGAGCACAGTTGTGATTCCTGGAAAAAAAAAAAAGGACATGTCTATTGATTGAATTAATTTTAATTTTCCAGTACAATAGTTCATAATATTCAAATGCTTAAGCTGAAAAATACTATTTTTTTCCTGCTAGATAAAAGCCCACCTGCAACCTCTGTGTTCCGTATCTTATCTTTGTATTTAATATTTTGTATAGCAAAGAAAATTACACCTCTAAATAATTGTGTTCAATCAGACAAATGGTAGTTGGATTCTACGAGTATGTTTTTAACCAGCTGAACTCTAAGTTTAATGAGTCTCTGCTATGAATTACCAGCCTAGAGTCACTGTTATCTTGCTTTCTACCAGCATTTTTAGAATGTCTGCGGTTCTGAATTCTTATGGGAAAATCTACACAGGACTGGTAAAACTCAGACAGCGTTCTATAAAGTTAAAATGTCAAATTCTCAATTTTATCCTTTAAAGTGATTCATTTGTTTTATCTATATGAGACCTGTACTGGCAGGAATTGGTCTGATTTATAAAAAATTTGGTAATAGATACTCATTTAGTTTTGTAACATGCTTAGATCTTCTGATGAGGACATAAACAAGCACACATGGGATTAGTGATGAGATATGAGTACTCTAGAGTTTAATTAGGGAAATGGTTTCCTTTTAGAATGTAAGGTAACAGTAAGGGAAAGAAAGCCCTCAACTTGAGGAGAAGTTAGCTATACAACCCTAGTAAAACTTTATTTAATTCATACCTGAGAGGAAAAGCAATTTATAACCCATAACACAGTGCTGAATGTGTATTCTGGACAGCCATGGGCAAAAGCAAACTAAATGCATTCTCTTTGGACAAAAAACCAAGCAGTAAACCAACAAAAAACGTTGAGACAATTAGGCTAATTCTGGTTACAATGATTATACAGTTAGCTAATTCAGACATGAAATCACTTTAATTTTTATTTAAATTGTGATGATTTAAATCCTGATTCAAATAAGACAAAGCTTAACAAGCCAGACATAAAAAGATCTAAGATTTATTTTTCAAATCATGTACTACCCACTAAGCCAGAAGCAAGAAAAAGCATTCAGTTAATGCACACTGCATGACGTGTAAAAATGCCTACCTAAAGCAACTCTTGCAGCTGAAGCATCATAATTAATCCAGAAGGAAACCCAGGACAGGATAGTGATCAGAATAGAAGGCATGTAGGTCTGCAGAATGAAGTAACCAATGTTTCTCTTAAGTTTAAAGCTCAGAGACAGCCTTGGGTAGGCACCTAAAAGAGAATATTTGGTACGGCCATAATTTACTTGTATAAAGCCTGAAAACATTCTTCTGTCATTTTGGTTTGATTGTTTCATGCAACATAAGAGTACACAGACAGTTGAAAAATCCAGGATAATCAGCTGCAGAATTTCTAGCAAGGACAGGGATTAAATAATCTTTTATTCTAAGGGTACTAGTATGCTCCAGATGCGTTTCTGCTGGTAACCATAATATTCAACAACAATCCAAACACATTTTGGAGCATCAACACATACAAGTGTTTTTCAGTGCCAAGAAGCAGTACGCCTACTTCAGTGTAACCCTTATTCCAACCTTCTCTCCAAGCAACACAACACTTGCCTTTTGTCGCTGAACACCAGAAATATTTTGGTGCATGAAACTTCTGTTGAAATGAGTACCTAAAGATCACTATCCAAGTCCCATTTCTGCTTGGTTTTCAAGAATTCAAGATCCTCCTATACTCCCTTCAAAGACGATTTTTATCTATGCCTAGAAAGTGAGTTTTAAAGACCTTTTTTTTTTTTTTTTAAACACACCTAGCATCTTTCTCAAGGAGGTAGAGAACATCACATAATATCAGCCCAGCCCAACTCTTGTCTCCCTTGAACGATTTATTGTGTCACCGAAAAGTTCTACTTGTTCTTGTTGCTTGTTTTGCTGGTTTTTGTTTTGTGGTTTTGTTGGGATTTGGTTTTTTTTTTTATTTTGTTTTGTTTTGATGAAATCCAATCTTACTTTCTACTCCTCCTCACAAAGCACCTTTTCAGCCTTCAGAAAGTCAGATCCTTGCTTGCCTAAGCTAAACTACAAATCCTGTCAAACAAAGATTTTAATGGGTTTACAGTAAGGACAAATAATCAGTCTAATACACCCACAGCTTGGCACAAGCAACATCTGGAAATACTAAGAGATATGTTCCTAAATTTCCTACAGGCTGGATCATTTCTTGTTGGGGTTAGGGCACTGAACTGTATAAGAGGCTTAATTAGTTTTCATATGAAAACAGAAAATACAGCTTACTTGACTGAACCTAACATGACAGACTAGTGTATCCTCTTCATATGTTAATGGGTGACGCCTTACAGTATGAAAGCTGTAATAAAAACTGCTCCTTTCAAAATTCACAGTTGCTGCCCTAATTTATTTCTGTTTCTAAGATTTTTTTTTTCTCAGATCCTGAACTGCATGTTAATAATTAATTCATTTCTAAAAGTCTTCCCAGTCAATTCCCCTTTTAGCTTCCCCTCCACAAACCTGTAGAGAAAACAACATTCTTGGTGATAAGCTTGTAGTCTACAATGGAGAACTGTGGCAGTTCAATCTTTGTCACTCCTGTGACTGCATTATCACCCCCACGCCAGTAAAATTCAATGTCATCTGTTGTATAGCCATCTATAAAAACAGGAGTAAACAGTTAAGATATACATATCTTCTGAATTAATGAAATAACTTAAAATATATTTCTAAAAATAAACCATTTATAACATAATAGATAAGAGCATTCAGAGACAGCTAATTTGAAATACAATTTTGAATGGAAATCTTTTAAAAAATATATTATACTAATATGTTAATAAAGCAAACCTTTAAAAACAAATTAGGGCTACACACATCCCATATATAGATAGCAACTGTAGATTTGGCTTAAGGTAACTTCTAATTCCAAGGCTGGATAAAACAGCGTAGGTTTGCTGTAATTTCAGCCCTTAGGCTGAAACACCAGAACTGGTACCAGAAAGATGATCAGATCACAGAGAGCTGCCTGAAAGAGATGCTTTTCTGTCTTGTGCATCATGATCAGCAAAGGAAAGAGGACAGTGAAAGTTATACAGGTAAGAGAGAAGTTCAGTGTACAGTTATCTCATTATATTTACTCTGTATGCTATGTAGTTTATACTCTGACTATGGATACAAAGGACAAACTCTAGTTCAAACCCATTTAGATATCCCTTATAAACCCAGCATCATTCTTTTTCTGAAAATGGCTTGAATGCAATAAAAGCCAGCCACAATCAGTGAGGCCGGAAGCAACTGTAGCAGAAGCAACAGCCATCATTCTGGATGACAAAAAAATACCTGCAAAAAGTCACCCACAAAAACACCAACCAACAAACCAAAAAAATCTTACCACCCACGAAAGAAAACAGAAGACAGCACATGTTCACACAGTCATAAAACATATGCATGAAATATGAATCTGGGTTTGCCAAATGGGAGCTTAGCTAACTTGCATACTCTGGAGTTGGTTTGCGGAACTGATCAGTAGATATCAGAAGCAGATGTGTTTGAAAACCAGGGAATAAGATATCCACAAAGGTTTGTAGTCATTTAAAGGTTTTTGTTGTTGAAAACTGTAAGCAAAAACAACTCAGAGGCAGAATAATTACTATGACTTTTTGGGAAATGGACATAGTAAAATGTTATCTATGACCTTGATTTCTCACCCACAGGCAAAGGACAAAATGATATACTAAAACAATTTTAGACTGCTCAAATAGCACTTAATTTCAAGAAATAATGCAGATTATGCATTTTGTGATAACCTAGAAACTATAAAATTGTTTCCATGCATCATTATTTTCTGATAACTCAAATATAACCCACGCATACAGCAGTGGCAGAAGACAGGCGAGTTTGAAGATACGAAGCCAATAATCTGCAAAAACACTGAAACAACCATCAAAATCTATCCAACATACAGCAAACTTTAAATTATTTTGGTAGTTACATTCTTACAGCATATTGCTAGCAATTGCAGTTTTTTGTATAATACTTTCATTCTGTTTTTCATGGAGCCAGCAGCAAATCAAAAGTAGTTTGAGGGCAGAAAATGTAAAAGTGATTTCAGGAATAAGAGCCATCTCGTTCATACAGGGCAGATTTTGAGCAGCTTGTCAACATCAAGAACTCAGGATGGAACCCACTCTGCTTTCAAAGGTGCTGACATTGACAGCAAAACTGATGAGAGATTTTTTAAATTTTTGTCAAATAAGTTATTCCTGAATCTTTCCACTTACTCCAAAGTTCACTAGTTCTGGCTGCTGACAACAACCAAAGATATAAAGAAGCTTGTATTTTATAAATAAGGGAGAAAAAGTGGGATGTGGAACACGGTATGCTTTTGACACATCCAGAACTCTTCAAGAAACAGAATTTAAATTACATCAACAAATAGCTTACATCAGTGGTCACTGATGAGTTCCCCCTCATACCTTCTCTTGTTTGATCATGAGGAGAATCATCAAAGGAATAATTGAACATAACCTGGAATAATCTGGAAGCACAATATTTAGCTTCCCTACTCTGTTTGGACAGAGCAATCTAAAGAATTTCATAGATATTATGTGACTGGTTTAGAGCCTAAAACACGAGAAGTCTAAAAAGGAGCTGAGATTACTGTTATTTGTCATTAGGCCTATCCTCTGTAATAAAACATTACCTGTGACTCCACCATCATACCAATGCTTCTTTCACACTTTGTGATACAAAGTATGTTCAAATCTGCATTTTTCATCTTCTTCCACATTTTGTGATACAAAGTATGTTCAAATCTGCATTTTTCATCATCAGATGAAGTTGTCTCAGGAAGATAACATGCAATTGAACTTTTCTTTTTGTTTACTGCATCTACGCGCCCCACATAGAATTGTTGCAGACGAAATTTACAGCACAAAATTGTTTCCTGTTGCCAAGAGATACTGTACGTAGAGATAAGAATAGCTTCAGCATAATGATTTCCAATAGCTATGCAAGGCATCCTTAGTTCAGCCAAGACTGTTGCTAGAACTGGTTTTGAATTTTCTATATAGCATCCGTAGAATTATTTTAAAAAGTCAAATTACCGACTCACTGGGAGGTTGGAATTGTTTTGTTCTCACAAGGAAATAAGGTATTCTGCTGCTTAGTTATTATTTTCTAAGACTGACTAATTATATGAGAGACTCTCTCCCCATCCCTCATTTCTTCCATTAAAACTGCTCTATTTCCACCACATAAAAAGACAGCAAAGGGTACACAAAGGATGAGCACAACACTTTAAAAATTTCCTTCATTCAAAAATGACCTGAAATACTAAGGCACTTTCAATTATTGAACATTTCAAGAAATTAGGAATACTTGTACTTTGCCATATAATTGACATTACCATAGTTTCTGAACTAAAAGACATGAGCTGTGAAACACAACTTGGAAAGCTTTGACAGTATGTTGCAACCTTCAGTTTTGCTTTTTGATGTTCATAAATTCTTGTGGTATAATTTTATACCAAGTTCTGGCTCTGGCACTGTGAATGTAACACTTGGGTAGCTCTCCTCTTCTTCTGGGGTTGTGGTTGTGAATTGTTGTGGGTTGTGGCTCTGTGATTGTGGCTGTCTCATCCTGCACAGCCCCACCATCTATTTCTCCAGTGGATACCTGCAAAAGTTGTATTCCTGAAAATTACTTGCATGGAATGAAGGCATTCTGTCCTTTCTATAATGTACATTGGACATTACACTTATTCGTGTACCTTCTCCCAGTGGAGAAGCAGTTGTTTTGTCTGACAGGAAGGAAAATCACTGTTAGCACTGGGGCATTGGCTGTTGACAAGCTGATTCCACTCTCTGCAGGATGCTAGATTTTAAGTACTGCTAGATCTGCTTCATTTGCTTTAGAAAGTAATTTTCCATGAAGATCAATGGTACATGGATGGAGGTCATTAATGATTGTGTTTATGGCAAGACAGACCCAGTTCAATAAGAGCTGAAGGGAACACATTTGTTTCGGTATTTGTGTGAAGCACAAATCCTTCATTCAGTGCATGAAGTTCTTTCTTCACTTTTTCAAGTGCTATGTGGCATAAGCACACAGCTTACTCAGATCCTGCAGACCTGAAATTTATCAGGTTGTCATGATATCTTTGGACACAAGTCTGTCTTCAGGAAAAAGGCAGACAGCTTACTTAGGCTTCCTTGTCTGTCACCAGTTTATATATAAAGTCTCACTCCAGGCTTTCAGAGAGAAAAAAACTAAAATAAGATCGACAATAAAATAAAGTAACAAATTGGATGATTGGATGATTGGCAAGTATATGTTATGAAAAATATAAAATAACATCCTTGGTGAGTTTAGAAAGAATAATATTACATACCTTGTCATGAGGATTCACTTTTCCTTTCTGATACGGCTGAGTTTTAGTCCACCTCAAACCCTGCTTTCCAACAGCAAATTCCATATTCTAATACTACCATTTACTGAATTTGTGGGATTAATTTGTTTAATTAAACAAGGTAATTTGTGTGATTTTGAGGTAATTTAACTGTTAAACTTCATGACTCATAAGTAAATCGTTTATTTTTCTTTCTGACAAAATAAATACTAAAATAAGTTACAGCAAGAAAAAGAAACACCTTTTTATGTAAGGGAAAATACATTTATGAAATCGCTTTTTTTTCTATTAACATCTGCTAGTAGAATCATCTAATCATACAAGTTCACAAAGGAGTACTCCAGGATTTATGTTCCAGCAGGCCCTGAAATGCTTCAATATTCCCCCTCTACCAGGAAGATGTGATCAAGCTCCTTCCTGTATTCTCATAACCTTAATATTGAGCAAATATTGACAATTGCTTCCTAAGGAGATCTGAATTCCTCTGAAAATCTCACCCAAAAGTTCAGAGCAGTTTCCAAAATACACAAAGCTCTGGGAGGACTGTGAAGAATTCCCTACTGCTGAAGGTACTTATCCTGGGGAAATGCTAAGCTGAGACGTTGACACAGAATGACAAGACTTGTTAATAGATATCAGCAGGAAGAATTTCAGAAAGTCTCATAAAGCTTTCATTACAATTCTTCTCTCTCTGTCCAGGAAGGATAAATTATCCCATTCATTTCATAGCATGGAAAAGGAGAGCAAAGAATATCATAGTCATCGGGACATGAAGGCTACTGTGTACTGCTAAAGTACCCAAAGATAATTTGGTGTAAGTCTAATATCTGCAAAACATCTACCAGAAGAGAGAATAGGCCTATTCATGTTTATAGTGGATGTTTTACAGATATTAAAGTTCAATTATCTGTGCAAAACCCTAAACTTCATCTGCAGGTATTTGAGACTTATTCAACTGTACTTACAAGTTAAAATTATTTGAAGACAAACCAATTAAAAATAGTAATAAGCAGTCTAGAAGAGTAATCAGTGGCTCTTGACAAGAAAAAGGCAGAATTTATGTCAGCTCAATAGTTCTAAACTACCTGATCACATGCCAGTTACCTAGAAAGTAAATCATGCTAAACCCAAAAATGCTGCAAGTAATTTTTGCAAGAATCTGAGTTTAGCACAGAATACTGTCTGTTTGATTTAGACTGTAAAAGAACTGTTGTTTTACTATGTATTACATTTTATGTAGCACTGCTACTAGCACAGAGAATCTGATTGATTGTTTTTTCCTAAATCATTTATATATCAGTAGCAGCACGATTTACTTCACATTCAGAAAGTTCAATTTCTCACTTCTGTCATGCATCACACATCTGCAGTCAACCAAATCAATATATTGTCCTGGTAATATGGCACCAATCCTGAGAGAAGCAAAGCATTCTCTACTCCCATTAACATGGACAGGGTGTTTATCATTGCCTGTACTTCCAAGGAATGACAGATGAAGAAGTACTGTAGAAGAAAAACAACTACTAGAAGATAAAATAAAAACCTTTTCATACAGAAACTACAAAACCACGTAAGTTTTTTTCCAATCTATCTACGAGAAGTCAAAAATTGGAAGCTCTTTAACTACAACCAACCTAAAATGAAAGTTGTAGCATTACTGGCAGAGCTTGAGAGTATTTACATGTAACACAGCAGTCACAAACACCACAAAACGGAAAAAAAGAAGGCAAACTTTCCTAAAAAACTCAGGATTTATCAGCAGGATTCACTACCTCACAATGCTTTTGTTTGTACATGACAGCTGGCCAATATTTTAGATTAACAGATACAAATACACACCTACAGTGTACCCATTGTGTAGGAATTCAAGTGGTCCGTATTACTAACACTATGGTAGCACCTGGAGACCACAGATAAGACAGTTCTTAATTTGTGGGGGAAAAAAATAATGACATAAACATGCAAACCAGTGAAAATGGGGCTAAAACATAAAGAGGATTCTGAGACCGTGCATTAACATCACTCTGCTCTGAACCATCAGCAAATTGTCTAGCACGGCTGGAACAGCATTGAGCAATACATGCAAACACCCAGCATCACATCTGAGCCAAGAAGAACTACTTGAGCATTAACAATGAGACAACAGGATCCTGCTGGGAACAGTCTTAATCCTAACTCCATCTGCTAGTTTTTTGGATAAAGTGTTCCTCTAGTTACATCTTCTATCAGCAATTCGGAACATTGTCAGCATGGAAGTACAGTGAAGCACTATTTGGCCATTTCAAGAATGTTTTTGCTCAGCAGGTCTGGAGACTCAGTGAAAGCTGGCATTACGCAATCCTTCTGCTCTCCTAAGGTATTTGTCTTTTGCTCACAATATAAAGAACAAGAGAACTCAGCTTACAGCTGGTTCTGGAATTAAACACTATTATAAAGCAACCCCTTACAAGAATAGCAGATATGTTGTGAAGAACAGCAGTTGCATTTACACATGGTATTTCAGGAAAAAAAAAGAAAAAAAATCCCGAAACCAACACGTCGTCCCGTCCCCCCCCCCCAAAAAAAAGCCACAAAAAACCACAACACAACAAAACCCAACCAACCAACGAAAAAAAAGCCACAAACAAAATTCCTACAAAAACAAGCAAAAAAACCCAACACCATTAAATTATTTTACAATAAACAGAAATCTATAAACTTACAAGTAGGGAATGAATATGAAGCTACTTATCTCTGCTATTCTCTTTGCCTAGCCACTCACAATACAGTAGCTTCCCAAAATAAAATGGAGAGAACTGATGGATGATACTTATACCAGACTGTTTTAATTCAGAATACATAAAATATTTTTTGCTGACAGTCTTAAAACATATTAATTTATTTAAATGAAGGCCACAGACTAATTGAGGAACACGACACCTACAAGCCCTGTACCGTGAGATGAATGCTATAGAGGCATACTAAATAAATGGTTAATCCTGTTTACACAACAGATCATGGAACACCTTTGGCAGCAATATCTATACATTTTGTTTATATTTAAACATAGAACCACCATTTTCTCATTTTTTAAGAATTCCTTCAGCAGTTCCGCATTTGCACAGAGCAAACAGAAAATTACTTATAAAAATCATAAGTAACATGCAAAGCATATTTTGAAATTCTGAAACCCTTCAGAACACTCAGACTTGGTTCACTGCATCACTTCATTCTTCACCTCCACTTATTCAAAAACATAGAAAGAATAAGCTAGAATTGTTTCTTTGGATTTGCAGATCTCTTCAAAGCCAAGGAGAATGCAAGTCACCGTACAATGAAATCAGTGGGCTGATACAATGAGGAAAAGAAAAGCCAGTTTCTGTACTGCTGAACACATCTGGCATCTGAGAAGCTGGAAAAAACATATTGTACTTGTTTCTCCTCTTTCTCACACCCCCCAAATTCTGTCTTTCCTGCATAAAACATGAAAATTCTTTTTTACATTTCACTTCGAAGACCTTTTCCCTAAGGCTCTAAAGATCTGGATACAAAAGGGGATGTACGATTTTCTGACTACAGTAAAACTCAATTGATTTTTAGACTAAATTGTAACATTCTCAAAAAGCAACCACGTTCAAGTTGTACAAATGGCTCCTTACTGGAGAGGGCGGGGAGGGGAGAAGGCAGGAAATGTGACTCCATTATTACTGTAGGACAGCATACAGCAATGAAAAAAAAAAAAAAAAAAAAAAAAGGTAAAAAAGGTAATTTGATGAACAAGTGAAATTACAAAATTGATTCCAGGGCTCAGAGGAGGCTTCTCATGGCAATAGCAGAACCAAGTTTAATTTTCATGTAGGCACTTCAGGCTGATTCTTGCTTAGAGAAGCCTGGTAACTTACACAATAATTGTCCTGGCACAACCCATTAAAACATCATTGCTGGGTTGTTTTTTTTTCTCATTATTTTAATGAAAATGATTTGCACTTTAAGGCACTTGCTGCAAGATGCTTCCATAAGTAAATTTCCACTATTACAATACTTTTAGGAAAAGAAAGATAGATCAGAAACATGGAGAACTGTGCAATAATACTCAAAAACCGCCTAGCTCCTTGGACTTGGCAATTTTTTTCAATCTTTCTGCTTCCCTAAGCTCAGTTACTCCCACCAGTATGAATGATATAAAAAGTTATTGTACTCAATACCATGAAGATCCTGCAAGTCTAAATGTTCCTCACGTAACAGAGGTGAGTATATGCAGCAGCATGGTGCCTGGTGATATGAAACTAACAATGTCTAATCAGCCCAAAGCGGGTGCCACGTCATCAGAACTGCATTGTTTCGGAGACTTCAGCAACACCTGGGCACCACACTGTCCAGAGCTAGTCTCTGCAGTGCTATACACTGACACTGTGCAGAATTCGCAAATCACATGCAAGAATGCTCTTCACCTTTTTCTTCTTATCTCCATCATTTATTTGTGCTTGCTGTTTACTGCAAGTACAGAGTGCTGTTTATGTATTAAGCATATCCCAGAACACACTAATGTATAATACATCTGGTCCAGTTTTATTTATTTAAATGTCTAAAGTTCAGGAGTTTGCATCACTATTGAGATTACATGTCTGATTTCTGTAGGCAAACAAACGTTAGATAACCATTCACAGTTTATACAGTAACATCCTAGAAACATCCTACCCCATAGCTGTGCCACAGCTTCTTATTACCTATCTGACTTTGTTTAGCAGAGGATCTCTTCTGAGGATAAGACTGACGATATGTCAGTTTTGAGTACTGATTAAGTCTGGATCATGTTTGAAAGAGTTGTTAGCGTAGCATGGGTGACTTTAAGAAAGTGTTACTGTAATGACTGTAGTCACTGTGAAGAAAACATGGGTGGTAACTGTTGCTGACACAAAGCATTAAATATACTTATTTCTCATTTCCAGTAATAATAAAATTATACAGAAAAAAGATCCTTTAATATGCAACTTTTAAAAAGCAGATTTGTATACAATACTGCGGTAAAATTCATAAATTCCTTATTAAATGTATCATATAAAAAAGGAGTTCCTGAACACATAGGTAGCAATATTAAACATGACATATATGTAAGAGACTTTTTACTGGGGGATGGGGAAAGATCTTCGCTTAATTTGCAATTAGAAATAAGCTATAGTAGAATACTGGGAGGCTGAGCATTGAGAAGCCCGAGATAATGGTCAATTTTCTTGAAGCTCAATTTGATTACCAGCTATACAGAAGAACCAAGAAATTTACTTTCACTTCTCGTAAGAGTAGACCTTCAAAGATGTAACAGGAAATTGCAATATATAAGCATAAGGATGAGATCAATCGTTGCCAAGGAAAGCAACATTTAGGCAGAAATAACAAATTGCTATTTAAATGTGAATTGCAGCTGATGTAAATATGATAAAAACGAATGCATCAATTCTTAAGCCATCTATTTCAATGCCATTAAATCACAGAATGAACAGAACTGAAGTGAAAAGAACCATTTTGAAAAGACAAGTGCCATGAGGTATAAGCAGGCAGTGAAAATATAACGTATTTACTACATTGCAAGACTTAAGAAAATGTTACTCCATCATTCATAACTATTTTCTTCCACATTTAAGTCAATGAAACCAAGTCAAAGTTAAATAAAAAGAATAAGTATCTTTAATACCACAGTTTGGCATTGAAAACTGCTTGCAGAAAAATGTCTGTTTCTCCCAGCTCAAGCTAGTTAATTTTAATAAGAATATAAGTAGCTCTCCCAGGAAGCTAAACTGTACTATATGCATTGAAGGACCAACTCAAAATGCCTAAGACTGCTTGAACCTTCTATCATACCCAAAATACTCAAGTGTAAAAAGGATGGTAAATAAGTGCACATATTTAATATACAGGGCTAAAATTTTCACTTGAACAAAATTAGTATATGAACCATACATCTCTTAAATATTATTAGATCTATACATAAAATCCATAAACAAAAGGTGGACAAGAGCTCTGTTTGTGATACTTCCATCGGACTTGTGCAGTCCCTAAGGGACTGAGTAAATAAGCATTTATATTATATTTAAAAAAATAAAATTAAAAAAAAATCAACTTTATAGATCTTTTAAAAGATCTCTGGTACTTTTTTTTTTTTTTTTTTTTTTTTGCACAAGCAGCCCATAACAATTGGAAAACCTAACTGAACATAGCAAGGGCAACATCACCTCTGAGAAGTCAATCAGAGCTGTTTTGAATGAGTGGAAGGAAACCACAAACACCTGAGGCTGTAAATGCCATCGTTTTGGTCTTACACTGTTTTGAAGACCTGACTATCTTGAACCTAATCAGGCTCTTTCAGCCTCTGCTCAGTCTTCATTCAGCACATTTCTTGTGCCATGCTTGGGTGTACCTGAGCAAATTTATTTGGTGGTTTCTAACACAAATTTTAGGTAATATGTGTACTAATAAGGACATACCCTCAAAATGGCTAAAAGTTGAACAGATTTTGCATGGGTAGTCTCATCAACCACAGTCACATACAAAATACGCGTTTTCAAATGAGGCATATATATAAGCAATGATTCAATTTGAAAGTACTGTTATATTTTTTGCATAATAATAAAGATCCAACTTGGGAGCAGAGGGAACAATTTCTTGTACTTTGATGCAAATATACACTGAGTTTCTCAACTGTATTCCAAAAAGATAGTTTTGAAGACTGATGGAAATCCCCTGAACCCCAACTTTTTGCATAAAACTGAAGGCTGTTTCTGATGTTTGGAAACAATTATTAGCAACTGTTTTCTGCTCTTGAGTAGGCCATGTTTCCAGAAGCAGAATTTTCATAGTAAAACATACATCTATATATTCTAAGTGAGTGTAAATAACAAATACTTTTCTCCTCTGTCGTGGTTTAAACCACGACATCCTCCCACCCTTTCTTAAGGGCAAAGATCGTAAACAAACATTTACATTTGCACCCTACCATCATGCAGCCTGTACTAATCCCCATGTCCTGATCTGATCCTTATACTATTACCTCATTTGGCTACATTACCATTAATTTATGAGAGGAAAATTGGTGTCAAACCTACTGCATATGGTCTGGAAATGATGATGGGGCTCAGATATTGAATATTGTTATCTATCAGGTAAATAAACACCTTCTAATGTTTTTACTCAAGACTTCATTGAATGACTGCATATGTTGGACTTTTGCCCTTTGATCTGATTTAAGAGTTGGTCTTTTCAAAACTGGAATATAGTCAAACAAATGAACCAGTAAAGCATCGTCTACATAAGCTCAATTGTTAATACCTTACAACACATTTGCTCTTACATAGCCAAGTTTCCCACAACCCACTATCAGCCTAAATTTTGAATGCTGATGTACATTAAAAAACAGATAGGAAAGATGAGCCACATCCGCAACCTTAAAATTATTTATAAAATTACATCAATATTCCACTCTGCTTAATTATTCCATAGCTGTATTAATAATCCAAGGCCATAAGGACAAAAGCGTAATTGGTAGAAGAAAGCCCTGCTGCCTAGTGACTGTTCCATTCATCCAATTTAGAAAAATATTTATTCATTAAGATATCATAGCTTGCAATGCAGCGTGAGGTAATGCTCTGCAATGTTATTTTGTCTTTACCTGCAGTATAAAGGACATCGTAATACCTAAAACACTTCTAATTTTAAGATCTGGTTATGGAAGAATGAAAGAGTAGGAACATTGCTCTCTGTCCAACTGTTCAACACAAAATGCTAAAAACTGTTACTGATAAAAGCTAGACATCATTAGAATGTTAGAAAACCACATGTTTTTACACATGTAGAATAAAGTTTAGTCTTGGACACTTAGCCTGCAAAAAATAATTTGCTTTTAGTAATGAGTAAGTTATAATGAATACTCTTTCTAAAGTTATCCATATGGATTTGGGAACTTTTTCTTAATATAATTTCCTATCTTGGTAAGTCCTTTGTCTTCTAAAAGCTTTTTCAAGGATAATCACATGCACCTTTGCTGTAGAGAACTATTTATACAGTATCATGTGAATGAAGTTTATAGGAATGTTAATTATAGACCCTGTATAATCAAAACTACATCAATATTTCCTAAAAATTGCAATAGACCTGTAACATTCCTAGATGTCCTTCAGACAGCCTGGTTGGTGTCAGAAACCACGTTGTTGCCTTCTCAAAATATTTTAGTGGGAGCTGTGTGCCTCAGGGTCCAGAGGACATTCCTGTAGGAAACTGTGGTGTGGCACTTATATTAAAAAGGACGGCACAGGCTTGTTGGCAGTATCCCAACCACTTGCTTAGGATGCTGAAAGAGGTAAGAATAAATTTTTTTGACACTAAAGCCTCCAGGTTGTAAAAATGGTATACAAAGAAAAGTTATTTGCTGGATAACAAGATGCTAATGTTTGTGGATAGGTATGCACAAGGTAACAGGAAGTGGAAGCATTTTAACAGGAGATGGGACAAGGCCAAAGAAGGAGAAACAAATGTACTTCAGGATTTAACTGGCACAGAAGGCAGTAACCCTGAAGAGCCCCAAAACTGCCATTAAGAGTTACAGCTGTGAAACCCATGGCACAAGCAACCTCATTTCACATTTTCTCACTAGAAGAACAGACTTACTCTAGTTCAGTTTAAAGTTTTGGCTTTTATGCACCATACAGCCATGATAAATCCTGCTCTATAAGTAATATCCTGGTTTAAATGGTATCCTTTATTCTCCTCTGGTTTGCATAGATGCTCCCAGGTACCATACAAAGAAGACTTCATCACCACATTTCTCATTTTAGAAGTTTTTAAGTTAATGAAATTGTCTATAACTTTTCTAACATTCACTTTCCTTCTGAGTAACAACTCCAAGCATTGCTCGAGGCTATGCTTATTTCCTGAAGTAGATGTGACATTAACAAGATAATGCCAACCCTTAAAGGAACTTTTCCCTGCAAGTAGATTTTAGCACACTGCTGACTATTATTCTGTTTTCCTCCAGCTCTAGTATCATAACTGTGTCAATATGCAAATATGCATTACATAAGGTTGCCTCTTGGGCTGGAAAAGCAGGATATCTGCATGTAGATGTTCATTAAAAAGAATCCAGTATAATATTTTAACATACATAAAAGAGAATCGGCCCCAAATAAAACAGTTAAAGCACTTAATCTTTATGCTGAAAGCCCCATGTGGACTGCACCTCTCTCGTGCCTTTGAAATAAATACCCTTCTTCAAAAACACTAAGAGAAAATCACATGAATAATACAAGAATGTATATTACACTATGCAGCAATGGAAAATGCTATTATTAGTACTTCACTATATTTTTTCTCACACAACTGCATGGCTTAATTCTTGAAGGAATTATGACTTAAATTCTGTTCCAAATTACAAAAGAAAAAAAAAAATCAAGCAATTTGACAATATTTTCACATGACCCTACAGAATTCCATACCTGTGCTTGTGTGTTCGCTATTTAAGCTGCCTTTTTCCTTGTACACTCATGTTCCTAGCACAGCCTTACAACCCAAGGCTTACTTGCATCATATGTCACTGTCTACATTTACATTCTTATTTTCTAACTTTGTGCTTCCTTTGGAAAGTGTTATCCTGTGCATGTCTGTGGGATTCACAAATCAGAAAATTATTATTTGCAGGGAACGCATTGCTTCTGTGTAGAAGCAAGAAGCTGAAAGTACAGTGAGCTCTGTTACCATAAACATGAAAATTGAATTCCTCCCCTGCTCTGTAGCATCCTGAGTCTCCAGGAGGCTGTCATGGCTCAGGAACACATCAGTGCTGCAAGTATCTGACAGCCACCTTGTCAACATGTTTTTAATCCATTGTCCCCCTATCTGTGGTGCTCTCAACTTTGTGGAGTGTTTGAATTAATGTGGCAGTCAGTTCATGTTACACAGAGATATATGCTGCAGGGTTTTTTTAGGAAATATTTCATTACTACTATTGTATAAGGTAATTATTTGTCTAAAGCTCAGAACTGAAAGGCCTCTTATTGTGGCAAAGAATAAATGGCAATACACAAATCATATCATTGGAAAGCATTGAGTTGAAGATACCGATCTTTCTCATTAGAGTTTTATCATGTCATTCTGTCATGGGTTAGTAGGAACACTGAAGAACTGGACTGTCCCAAGTGGCTTTTAGCAGCCACTTTGATTTGGAATATCTCACAGAGCTGCCAGACGTGTGGAAAGGCTGCAAAATCAATGTTTTCCAGGGCACAAGGTCTGTGATTACATCCAACTTGTGTGTACAGGGGTGAAATAGCTAAGAAATACTTTATTACCTTCCCTGGACCAAGCACTCATATAGAAACACAGACTGAGCCTGATTCTTGTTCTGTGAAGTTATTGGAAAGAATTACTGGGAAAAAATTGTTGCTGAGTCAAAGGGGAAGACATAGGACATTTTTCTTCAAGGAAACAAAAAACTATCCTGCAGGTCTGCAAAATCATGCAGCACTATTGAAAAAACTGTCAGTAAAGCTACACTAAAAAAAAACCCAAACTAAAAGGGTTGAAGTGAAACAGCCCTTACTGGAGGACCACACAGACTAGACTCTTTGTTTTGATGGAACTGTTTAGCCATTAACAGTACAGTACCATACTAATAAGTACCATAAATATAAATGCTTATGACCATAAAGGAGAGGGGCCATCCCCAACCCCATTAAAAACCAAAGCACCTATATTCCTGTGGTCGTAAGCATAGTAAATAACAGAAGCCCAGGAGCAGCATGGAGCGAGGAGTAGCTCTTCGAGAGGATTCACCACTGAGCTTTAAGCTGTATGGTCAACCTCTGCACCTCCCCAGGCACATCCCAAATTCTCCCTCTGCTCTACCTGTACATATAGCTGGAGATCACTTATTAAAAAACCTTCCAACATCAGAACCACAATTCTAAAACAGATCAACATCTGTAGGACAAAGGGGTGAAAAGGGCCTAAGAATATTAAATGCTAAGTGGACAGTCATTAAACCATAACATTTCTTCCAAGTTGTTTTTTTCTTGATTGGTTGGATTGACTCTGGACAAAATCATACACATAGAGGGCAGTCTAGCAGCTTAATTAGAATAAATGAAATTAAAAACTATGGTGCACTGATCAAACTATTGCCCTCTTCACTAACACAAATGTATTCATGACCCTGTTCATTATAACTATTTGCCGCATCATTAGATAAAGGAAATAGAACTATATTAACATTTCTGTAGGATCATCAGCGTGCTTGGAATAAGACCGATACTTGAAGTTATGAAATTAATGTAAAATCAGCCATCTAAAAAGCCTACTGGCAAACCAGCAAGCAATCCACTAAAAAGCAGCAGAATACATGGGAAAAAAAAAAAATTCTGAAAGCATATGTAAAAATATGCTAAATTTCTTTTTTAAATACCCAGACTTTGAACGGTTTAACCACTCTAAATAGCAGTGTACGAAAACACAGTCTAATGCATTAAACTATGTATATAAATATACATCTATCAAAGGCATTCTCTACACACCTTGAACATCAAGTATACCAAAAAATATCCCATACAAATAACAATGAATATCAAGAAAAATAGGAAAACACCAAACCATCATATTTGTTGTATATGATAACAGCAAAATTCCTGAGGACTTACATGTGAACTGCATATTTGGGAATGACACCTTCTTCGAAAGAGAATTTCCACTTACTTTTTGGAGAATAATCTTTTAAGTCTGTGCTGTTTTACCACAAGCAGGCACATCAGAAGTTGTACTTACATCATCTGTGTTCTGCAGTTACCATATGTCAATATTTCAGTCACTGGTAACTCAGAAACTGCAGTAAGAATTTTATTTCTGAGAAAAGATAACAATACAGTGGCAGATGCTAAGCTGGCGTTGATTGTCAATAGAGTCATGACGGTTTACATCTGTTGAGGATCTGCCAATAAGATATTTTTCAGCCCAGAAAAGTGATGGGAAAGAACGTCAGGCTAGCATTGGGTACTTGTTATCAGTCTTGCCATCATTGCAGCATTAGACAGCATTAGAAACTAAATCATATGAAAAAAGACATTATCAAGAGAAAAATAATTCTAATTTAGAAAGACCAGAAGTATTTTAGCACTTAAATTACAGGAAGGCAAAAAATCAAATCAACTTTGGAAAAGAAAAAAAAAACAAAACACCAAAACCACAATAGAAGTATTGCAGCAAAGAAAAGCCTTTCTTAAAAAGGAAAATTAATTAGAAGCAGAATAGGAAAAAACCCAAATGAAACAATTTTGTTTCCAAGCTGTCCGCCTTAACATCAACTTTGGTAGACTATAAAGCGTTTATGACTTTATTGCTATCTAAATCCAGTTTGAGCATATCTTTAAGATATATGCAAATCAATCCATAGTGTGTTACGAGGTGCTAACTTGTGATGGTCCAAAGCACAGAGAAAAAGAGGTTTTAGTAAGCATACTTCCAAAACACATCTGCCTCATGAGAACAATGCTTCAGCTTAGTTCATTTTACAGTCTGTTTTTATACTATTCTCTCTTTGTAAATCAGACTTCAGCATGGATGAGGTTGGAGTTTGGTTTTTTGAAGAAGGAAACACTTTACACTTATACCTGTACATCCCCTCGAGACAATTCCCCAACACAGTTTTTAGCCAAATAAAATCTGAGAAGACTGGGGAAAACTAAGAGTGAGTTTTGTTTGATGAACATTTCATGGATTGTAGCTACCAATATTAATAAATTTTAAATAACTTGATGAAAGATAAGGCACTGTATTAGGGCATGAGGAGTATGCCACCTACTAATTAAGTGCAACCATTTAATAGCACAAACCAGCTTCACAAAACAATTTATGGCATACAGTAAGGAATACAAAATCCAACTAAAATTTCAAGGGGAATTTAGTAGGGCAGAATTTAATTAGCAAAGATACAATTTTGCCAAGAGACTGTGGCTAACACCTGTTCTGAAGTGTAAAGTGACAAAGAATTGTAGTAACAAACATTTGGGTCATAATTTATGTTACATTTGCTAGACAGCTCCTCTAGTCACATTTAGATCCTTCTTTCATTCCGACAGAGAATCATTGCTTTCTCAGCAATCAGTGCTGCCTACAGAAGTCTCTGACTTATTCCAAAATCCTAATCCAACCCAAGCAATACTGCTGGAACAGTGAAATAGGCTTATTTTCATATTTCTGCACACAGTTTAAATCCAACTTATAAGCATCTTTTACCTACTCTCTGTAACTAGCTACAGTGATCCCTATAAGCTGTTGTGAGTGGCCACAGGTATACAATGGTTGTGCTTGCACCACAAGGCATGCGTGCAAGGAAGTGGTGTGAAACATCCTGAGGTCTTGCTCCCTTTGGCAGAAAACAAGATCAAACAGGCAGGGAGGATGATCACTGAATGAGACTGGTTGTCACTGGGAGACAACTGGAATGCTCATTTGTGTGGATGGTCAAAAGCACCTTCTCAGCCACATATGCAGACCCAAGAAGACTCAGTTTCACCGTACTTTTAAAGTTCATTTGATCTGAGATTTTCTTAAATCCCACTATTTCTCTCTCGTGTGCCCAATGTAGAAATGAGAACATGGATTTACTTAAAGGTATTAAAACACATCCCAAAATGCAGATCATTCATTTTTTTTAAGTGTCCCAACAGTAGAAATATTAACAATGAACTGAAACAAATCACGAACTGAATCTCAATTCTGGCATTTTTTACTTGCTTAGGAGCGAGTTGGTATTTGCTTTGATACATATGCAAAACATCCATAGAAACATACCCTTCATTCACAGTTCTAGAAGTGACATCTTGCAAAGACTAGTAAGAGCATTTTCTACATCTGGTAAGCCGCTACAGTTACCAATGTTGTGAATTAAAATTCAAATTCAATTCTACTATCTTACATGATTGTCGTTAATGTTTTGTCTCTAGATTTGCTGTCAAATTCATTAGCATTAACATCAAGTCACTAGACTACCTCGCTGATGAAAAGATGAAGTCGTTGATTAAGCTATTCATTATTTCCATCAGCATTATACTTATGAGTTAAAGTCCTATTCTATTAATGATGAAAGGAAAGGAACAGATACCAGAAAACCAGCATTAATGAACCCCACTGTTAGTAAATCCACATGTAGCTGCAGTGCAGGACAAATAAAGCATCAAGATTAAAGCTGTGAGCTTTGGTAATTACATAAATAATGAGAGAGAAAATAATTTTGAAAACCTCTTTTAGAAATTCTGGCAATGTCTTTCTAAATAGAAATGCAAAGAGTGTTTCAAAAATGTCCATCTTTGCCTCAAGGCTGTCCTTTGAACAACAGAAATATGGAACACAATTTAACATTTTAAATTCAATATTGAAATCATAACTTTTCATTATAAAATGTAGGTGTATGTTCTGTATTTCTTACTATTATTTTTATTGAAAGGAAAATAAAATCCTGTGATTTGCAAAATTGTTAATTAAGTCTATATATTACCAATTTCTCAAATCAACTGTTACAACATAAGGTTTTAATATTAAATATATATATATTGAAAGATGAAAAAAAAACAAAATTGAGAAATTATGTGACCAGTTCAGCTGTGCATGGTTGAACATGGCATTGACAGATTACTAAGCTGTCTTTTGAAAAATGTAAAGGTAGAAATATCTACTACTAGATAACTTGGTTTTTAACTAAAATATTCTTGCTGCACTGAAGAGCATTGTTGAAATAGAAGCGGATGATCATACTGTATATCATGAGGGAGGGTTGAAGCAGTTAATCCTTCAACTGAAATGTACTAAGTCCCACATGTTCATTATGATAGTGAGAAAATTCAGTGAACATCTGTAGAGAAAAGTTCCATAATTATTCAGTGCAATGAGAAAACTTGAGGCACTTTATATTCCTCTAGCAAAGAAAATGATACTGAAGATATCAAACCTCCCTGCTTTGCCTTATATAAACTTCTGCAAAATGCATTGCAATCTGATATTTTAATGAGAAAAGGTGGATACAGCATCAAAGTGGAGTAGGAATGACTAAAGAAAAGCCTGTGGCATGCTATGGCAAGATTTGCCATGGACAAGTCTATTGCAAATCTTTGCCCTACTGTCTGCAATATGGCACTAATAACAATTTTCTTAACCATTTTTCTTGGCAGCAAACATAAGGAGAAATAATGCAGTAGGTTCTAGCAGGGGGAGAAAGTACACGAATAACCAGGCAATCATCAAGGGAAATGTAACTTATACAGCTTGGCTGGAATACAAGCCATCACTGGTATATATATTCCTGAGTGAAAACAAAAATGCTTTGGAAGTCCATCTCACAAACCCATCAAAACAAAAGAATTTGCTACATTTTCTGTAGTGGGTTTATTAAATATATACAGGTTTAATGAATCTGATTTATTCTGTAAACACATATGCTTTTGTAAAGTTCCTTTGGCAAGAAAGTCTCCAGGGCATGATGTGTGCTGTGTGAATGTTACTTGTTTGTGGATCGTGGATTTTCTTTCCAAACTCACTTGTCACCTCCATCATTTGGTTACCCTAGCTCAGCTCTCAGTCAGAAAGTGACATTAATTATCCACTGTAAAGTGACTGTGAGCTGGTGATTAAGGAAATTACTCAATTCCTGTGGTGTGCACCTAGAATCACTTATAACCTGCATCTATAAAATTAGGCATTTTAATTCTTCCCACAATAGCACTGCTTTTAAATCTGCAGCATGTAGGCATCAACATTTTTAAGAGATTAAAATGTGACTTAAGATATCTTAGAGGGAGTTTCAGTTTTAAAGGCTTAATTGCCAAAGAATTTCTGAAAAACAGGTGGTGTCTAAGATGCTTTCTCAAAAATTTGGCAGGGTATAGTCTGAGAAGCATAGTCCTTCAGATAATGCTTCCATCCTGAAACCTTTTCAGTTGCCATCAGTCACAGTAAAAGTGTATCTTCCATCTAAAATAAGCAAGCAATGAATGAAGATTGAGTGAAGCACTGCCAGGTTTTGAGTAAAGAAAAGTATCTATCACTGGTACTCCTTATTCTGAAAAGCTTCTCTTTAGACTTATCTGCTATTTGTCTACTGCAGTTGCGCTTTTGCAGGTACAATTTTAAGTCCAAATTTTCTCCAAATCTGCCTGACAAAAGACACAATAATGAATTATAGCATGAATTTGAATCTCCAATTTCCATTATTCCCTTTTCTCCCACAACACAAGATTTAAGTCTATGTTATGCTGATCATTGTTATCCTTTTCACTGTGCTCCCACACTGTAGCCACCTGGGTCACAAATGCTATGATAGTGAAACAAGCCTAATTCTACTACTGGTAAAAGGTATGAGAACATCTAGGGTGTGCAATGCACCACTGTGTTACTGGGAGTTAATGTAACTAGGAACATATATAGATGACATGGAAGAAACATGTTTGTGGTACTTAGGCTGGGACTCACAGTCACATGAAATCATTTATACATTTTGCTGTGTGAAGCATATCTATAGGTTGATACAGGTATAACTAGAGAGAAACATTATATATATATACACATATTATTAAGTGAAAAGTAATTTCAAGGGGAATGGTAAGAACGTACTTCAACTTTCATCTAAGTTTAATAAATATAAAATAAATATTCCTGGAAAATCCTCTCTCATCTAGTTCATCTTTCTGACTTTAATTCATTACGTGTTTCTTGAATGCTTTTTGTCTTTGTTGAAGGTGGCTGTTGCTGATGCTACGTGACAGTGAACTTTTTATGCTTTTAATTGAATGTAGCAACAACAGCAAAATGGTAAAACAATGTCAGCAGCTCACTTGGGCTGGTAACAGTTTAAACAGCACATAAATGATTCTGTGGGAACAAAACAGCCTCAGAGTATCATTTTCAATCGCACACAGAGATCATTCACAACTTGATGGGGCAGTACTTTATAACTGAGCCTTTAAAGACAGCCATTCTACCTCCTCACAACTAAAAAACAGATTTCTATATTAGTGCACCTATCATTCACCTAGTACTTTAAACAGGGAACTGATGCTTTAGGAGCAAAAAATGCTACCTCATGTTACTTTATCAACATATATGTAGATACATATTTACTCTGCGTATCTTTAACACAGACTAATTTAAAGGATTTCTACTTCTATGTATAGTTCTTTTTCATGGAATATTTACAAATTCTTGTTTTTTTAAAACATAAAATGAACACAGGAATACAAAACAACAACAAAACCCAACAATGACAACAAAACCCACAAACAAAACCCCACAAATAACAGCCACACACACAAGAAAACCCCAAACCAGCCAAACACCAAAACCTAAAACTAACCAACCAAACCCAACAAAGCCCCAGCAAACAGCTCTTAAACCATTCCTACAAACCAGATGAAAGTCCTGGCTGGTTGCAAAGATGACAAAGTAATTGCAGTATCTGAACCAGCATGACTTTTTCGCTCAAATCTTGCTGAAAACTCTGACCTGAGGGTTCCAATTGAAATACTCCAGATCCTGATGTCTCTTTGATCTCTGCTACTATTAATAACATGGTCTCAGTTTTGGTTTTTTGTTTTGGTTTGGGGCTTTTTTATGGCTTTTTTTAAGTTCTACAAAGGAACGTCTGTTTCCTGTGACAAACATTTATTCTCATACTGGATACTCTACAGTTTAAAAAGAAAAGACATAAAATTCTATGTCCTTGTTGAAGATTGATTTATTGTGACACAAAAGCAACATTTTTTTCTTCACTCACATTCAAAGTGTTTTGTTTTAGTCAATGCCAACTTCCTCGACAGTAAAAAATAAAATATACTATCTGAACCATTTCAGAGTGAGGGCTGTCTTGAGTGTTTCTGAAAATTACACTCTCTTAACTAGCTAAATTCAGAGTATTTATCTGTATTTTAAGGGGGGTGGGGCAGAGAGAAGGGGGAAGGAAAATAGAAGTATACAGCCAAAGAAGTAAAGGGGAACAAATCAGGAATTCATGCATATGTTACATAAATGCAATCAGGTGAAGTGCATTTAATCCTCTGGATTTCAAGATACCTGCTCTATTTTTCAGACCTTGCTCATATTGAAAATCTATTGACTACCTAAAATAACATACTTTTCTTGAAAATATAAAGATAAATAATACCGAATTCCCCCTTTTTAACTGTTATGTGTGAACACTGACAGGATATATAAATAAATGTATCAAAATTATAATCTGTTAACTGTGCTCAAGAAGGACAGACAGCATATAGCTAGCAGTCTTCAGGGAGAGACAGATTAGTGTGCTCCTAGATACTGACTAATGCTATCAATTTCTGATTGGAATCTGTAAGAAAGGTAAGAAACAATCATTGAAAAATTAAGTGTAACAGACTATAACATTATCTTATTATGTGGTTTGCAGTAATGGGACCAATCTGTACATGGTATGCGTTCTCTTGGGGAATCATTAGATGCCTGCATCATGTAATGCTATGTGGGAGAAGAGAAAAAGCTTAACAAAACCAGCTTTGTATAAGGAGGTAATAAGATGTAAATGGCATAATGCTGATAAGAATTATTGCTGATAAACGTAAAATACAACAAACTTCAGCAGTTGCTCCACAGTAGTACCGTTCTCTATCAGAAGCTAAGTTATATTTCACTTATACTTCTCTTTCTATAATAAGCTTCTTCCTAACATTCTATACTAACAACAATATCATTCTAAATTACAACAACTTCAACTCTTACAGTGGGTTTGTTATCAAAAGAAATATTAATTAAGTAGGAAAAAAAAAAGAAAAAGTATAGTACAGATAGATGTCACCACAGGTCGCAGAAATGACCAAATTAATAGTAAATGTAGAATCAGAAATCTGTTTCCCAGTCTGGTGCTGTCCCACACGAGATGCTCACCCTTACTGAGACACAGCTCTCGTGAGTTTTCTTTGAGAGGTGCAACATTTTGGCAACCTAGTAAGAAGAATTAGTGACTTGATACATAAAAAGACGTGTCTTCTCTTAAACCTTACAACACCACTCATTAAACGGAAACTTTCATCAGGTATGGTCTCCAGGGGCTGGTGCTAGTGTGCACCACTTTGAAGTGGATTACTTACCTGGGATATTTCCTGCTCCTTTTCATTGTAACAATTGCACTTACATATCAATTAGCATTTAGTCACTAATTTCATCTTCAAGATATGAATTTGGCCAAAGCAATACCCCTCATACTAGTATGCATGAGGTCACCAGGCTGGCTTTTAATCCATGAACCACACAGGAGCAAAGGCTCTGCTCAAAACATAACGACAGTGCTGAGTGATGGGCTGTGTTTAAATAGCCTGTAAATTAAAAAACATTGAGAGGAAAGTGCATGCAGTGTTAGGGACACTAAGCCTTACTTCCAGTGTTACAGTATTAACATCTCTAACCTGGACGACCCATCAGTTTTGAAGATAACTTTGTAACAAAGACATTTTCTCTGAGAGAATCTAGAGATACAAATACTTGAAACATATAAGAGGGTTTTCTTCCTGCAATACAAGAAGGTGACTGAAGAGGTACAGTCTTTCAGTTCGTGATTATAACTAACATGAAATCCTTCTCATTTTGAATAAACTACCATGATTCAATCCTCCTAGGATTCAAATATATTTATATAAAGACAGGTTCCCATGGACAAGCATCAGGACCCATGGTCAACTGTCCAGATTACAGAGCTTCTGTTCGGATATGAAACACACATTCCATGGACACAGAAAATGAGGATATGAGGAATTTTCCAGTTTCACTAGCAGGATAAACAAGACAATATACAATTAGTGATGATACTGCAAAAGCACAAAATTAGCACATTGAGAATTCTGGGGATATCACCAGTGCATTTTTTGGCTGCAGAAAGGTTCAGCATCCCTAACTTCAGATTCCTAATCTTGAAACTCAGACTAGACAACTAGACTTCATCTGCAGAAAGTGGAAAGAATGAATAACTTCCAGAAGAGTATTAATCTCCTCTTAAGTGTGATGTCCTGATTTCTTGGGGATATAAGAACTTCCCTTGGAATGCAGGGAGATCCAACAGTTTATTTAGCTAGATGCCTGACTTTTAGATCATTACCCTTAGGTGAGCTAAACCCTAAGTCAGACAACAGATGGTACTCTGAGGCTGTTTGGTTATTTTTCTCAGCACCTAGAAAATGACACTCTCCTGAACTGAAGGATGTAGTTGCTTTTAAAGCTGGTCTCATACTGTAGAGAAGCATTGACACAAAATATTATGCAGCTACAGACAAACGAGTCATGAAGCGGTATTTTCAATTTTCCTGTGAAACCATGCCATTTCTATACTTATTCTAAACTGTGGCTACTAAAGGTGTCAAGAAATGTAAAGCATCATAGATATATGGGGTATGCTGCTGGCACATACCTGAACAATATTAAAAGGACTAATAGCCTCAAACATCTCTCTTCTCCAAAGTGCAGGAAGAATATAACATAGAGATCCTAAATCCAACAGTAGATGCCTGTAGTTGAACTTTGTTACCTTAATTCACTGTACTGTATAATTGCATTATGATACAGTCTGTAATAAGGCAATCATATGGCATTTTTCCCACACACCTCTCTCCACCACACAAAGCAAGCCAACAGTGATGTATAAACACTGTTCTCCCAGTCACAGAAAACATTTCAAGAGCTAAAAGCAATTATGTAGATGGCTATCTTTTGCTGAAACCTTGTCCTTTCATATTACAGAATCCTCAAAACTGGGCACTGATTTCTCTCCCACTATCATTAGTTAATTAAAAAAAAAAGGCTATATGAAAGAAGTATAAGATAAGGTGCACACATCTTCCAGGGTAACTAGAAAATCGCTCAGAACAAATGTGATCTGAACACATATGCATTAAAAACTTCCATTCTTATTTAAAAGAACTATCCTTCTATAGCAGTTTATCAGAGAGAATTTCCTCAGTCCTTTTGCAGACTATTTAAAATAATTATGAAAAGCAAAATCTAACTTTTAAAATCAGGCTGGAATATGCCCATTTAGCTTTAAGAGCGGCCAGAACGACAAGCACTTGATCATTTGAGAAGAGCCCAGCCCTATCAGCTCCTCACCCTGACACCATCAAACTGATGACAACCTTCTTGCTCAGGCACTGTCACTTCCCAGGTGCTGGAGAGCACAGTGCAGTAAAACAGATCCCAGGCCTCCCCAGAGAGCATGAGATGTCTGGGATATGCCATCCCTCTGAATGCTTCACACCTTGTCACCCAGGGGACCTGTGCGGAAAAGCCTCCTCACCATCCCCTGCAGACACAGCCTTGCTGTAGCAGCAAGCACAGCAGAAATCCTCTGCCACAATGTTTAGCAGAAATTTACCTTCTGAGGAAAAAATCCAGTAAAGAGATTTCTGCTCTTGTGTCCCAGTGTTTGATTAGCAGTGTAAGTATAGCCCTTGACATAAACTACACTAACAAGTATCTTAACTGCATCATACGCACATCATAGTTGTCACATTACCAACCACGATAATAGAAAAAACAGCTGAATTATAAAACCTTCCACAACACATAAAATTATTTACACTTTGGACCAATATAGATACTAGAAACTCACTATGATTTAAACATTTTTGCCACATAATAACATTCCTATAAAACCAAGCAGTAGAGTAATCAAACCCCTGGTTTATAAACTGAAGCATGTGGAAATAATTTAGGATTTTTCTTCAGCATTACAGACAGAGCATTTTAAATTCCAGTTCCAATGGAAAAGACCTTCACTTGATTACTCCTGTATAAAATTCTTTCCCTGAGAGCTGCCCCTGAACAAAGTTTTGTTTTCCCATTCAGGAAGTTAAGTCCATGGTTTATATTGTATTTCTATCATGTCTCTTTGCTGGGCTACATGCACTAATGCCCAGAGCTGCAATCCACAATAACAGAAGACAGCAGCAACACAGATTCCCATACAGCAGGCTGCCAGTCTCCAGCATGCTCCAACCTAGATGCATCATTTCTGTTTCCATAAATGTATACAAAAGAACAATCTCAGTTCCTGCACTGAGATTGTTTTTGAGTAAAACTTGTCTTTTCCATTTTTCTGAAAAGACTGCAACTTTCATTATCCTAATAAATTAATAAGAAAAGACATCTCTGTTGTTGTTACATAAACATCTCACAGACAGAGATATATCATTAGATTATATTTTAAGCTCCCATATGCCACTAGAACTCATGTTGAAACCACCTTACAATGCAATCTTTATGACAGATTTCTGCGGATTAACCGGTTTCCAGTTTTCTCTGACATTTTGTTAAAACTTTAATACTCTAAGCACCGTTGTTTGACATACTTTCTGCCACTGCTTTTGCCAAGCAGTAGCATATGTTACAACGCAGTAGACGCTGCTCTTTGATTTACATCTTTCAGCAAGAAAAATATTTTGCATTGATACTACACATTGTTTAAAAAAGCACTAAGTTAAATAATCCTTCATATGCATGTGACTTCACTTCCACATGTTTTGTAGCTTTTATCACAATCATTTAGACAGAACATGCTAATAATATGGAACTCATTGACTGTTTAAATATGCCATCCCTATCTTTCGTTATCAAAACAGGGATCTGCTAAGGTTAATCACAGGAAAGACAACTCCTTATAACTAAGGTGCAGGACAGAGTACGACACATAGCGGAGAGGAATAAAATGGTGATGTCTTAAGACAGAAAATGGACAGCCTCTTTCTACTTTCTGCGCATGAATCATAAATCGCACATCACACACGTGCACTGCAGGGAATGTCCCCGGCATGTCCACATCGAAGAAGTTACATTATTGTGCCTTCTTGCTGAAGGCTGAAATTGTTCTGTTGAAAAATCTTAGGCTAAGAAAGATGGCTCCCAGATTTGAGGCAACAAATAATGAGAAACCACACAGTATGAAAAGTCCAAAAGCAGATTTTAGTTTCATTCCTACATGTTCATCTAAAAAACTCCTGGAAATATTTCCTGCAATCTTGCACCTTTAAATGGTGCAGCATGACAACATGATGGACTCCCCTGCTGAGTCTATTTGTGGAGAGAAGTGGAACCATAACATTACCATTTCTTCTTCACACCTTTGAGACATTAGGACCAGCTATAACTAATACCAGCTTCCCAAACGAACGATGGCTGGCAAGCAGCAGTACCAGAAAACATTAAAAGAACATAAAAGTAAAAAAAAAAAAATAAAACCAACGAAACCCTAATTTCCAGAGAAAAAAAAACTGGAAGCAAAACAGGCTTAACAGAAATATATTCATTCCTAAAGAGCAATCCAGAACCTTGCCAACTTCATAAACAACCAAAAGCCAGGAACACTGACAAACCGAAATTGCTCAAAACCAAGCAATGCCATTGTTAGTTCCAGAAGACATTAAACAACAGCCTTCCAACAAGTCCACAGCTCCTGGATTATATCATCATGTCTTCATGGGTTTTTTATTTCACTGCCATAAGCAATAGAAACAATGAATAAAACTCACACAGACCTGAAGCCACATCATGTCTGCAGGCAGTAATTTCTCCCTGGGAAAAAGAACCCAACCAACCAAAACTACTAGTATCCATTCTCTTGTAAGCTTTTTTCATAGTACAAAAATTACACTCACAAGGTAATTGAGACATGATACCTACTTCCCAGGGCTATTCTAGAGAAAGACAAGACAAATTTGGAAAGTTGGAGCCTATAAAGCTCTGCAGCTGCAAATACTGAAAGATGTCTTTTATGCATACATAAATACTACCGAATATCAAGAGCAATACGCTTATTTACTGATCCTTGCATGCATCTGAAGTGCTGTATGCCATCACACACGGAAAGGATAGACAACCTTCTACTAGAAGGTAAATCAAAACAGTCTTTACTTTCTTGAGATCTGAAAAGGAAGAAGAGAGCAATGCTACAGGTTATATTCAGAGATACTTATTCTGGCCATATACTCTTACAGTGGTAGGAGGGAAATGCAAACACAATGCCTTGAGTAAGACATGTTGACTTCTTGAACCATTTGTCAAGCCTAACCTTCAGTTTTCAATCAACTGTTTATACAATGACAACTTCACACTAGTGTATCCATCTGCCATTCATGAAGAAACTATCTGCAAGGTTAAGGGCAACAGTAGCTCCGCAATTCCACCAAATGGGTTTTTGCTTTTCTTGAAAGCCCCACTGTGCCGCGCTATAGGAGGTGAAAGAGCCATGCTCTATCCCTGCATCTTACTATGGTTATCATTATCCTTTCCATGCCCACCATCTTCACTTTGAACTTTCACTACTGCAATTCAAGTTAATTACATCTTGTGCTATCCAACATCATAGCAAACAGACTATCCTCTTCATCTTTACAGTACTTTTAATATATTTTTATGTATTTTTATATATATTTATGTATTTTTCTATAGAAGACTTATCCCATCTCTCCCTTACATTCCTCTTTACCAGAACAACCCCCCCTCAATCTTTCTTCTAAGTGTTGTTTTCCAGGTCTTGGGTTAATTTCATTAGTATCTCTTAGATATTCTCTAATCACCACAGATTTCCCTTGAGGTGCAGTCCTTGGAAGGACATAGCCTGACCTCTGAGTACTTGCCACTATGGAATAGAACAGAAAAATTTGTTCAGTTATTTTAGAAACAGACCCTGTTGTCAGCCTTACCACTCTCACAACACACTGATAAGGAATCAGTGTCACACTGAAATCCATGACACCTCTCCAGGGCTGGGGTTTTCTTTAATTTTGCTTCCCACAGCCCTCCCCTGGGCTGCCATTTACCTTGTTATTTCCCAGTTCTGAGGTGTAAAATGCAGAATTTATTTTTCAAGCCACCCCTTTAGCTAGATGAGAACCTTCAAAACCCAACTCTAACCTTTAGAGCTACTCAAATATTTAGGCAAGTTTAATGACTTTCAGATCATTAAATGAAAACAGGTAAGACTGACTTGATTCAAAGTTTTTTCCTTCCAGTAAACTCAATAATCATGTTCTTCATGTTATTTTCCAAAGATCGTTTTCTGTAGTCTGTGTTTCCCACCCTTGTTTATAAGAATATCATTCAATACAATGTCAGGAACCTTATTAATGTCAAAATATAGGACATGCACTGCCTGCAGCAAACAACTCTTCTGTTCAGAAATGGTCCAGGCACCACCACATGGGATCTGCTCATGAAAAGCAGTGTTTGGTTCAAATATTTGTATGGAGTAGAGGGAAGGAGGATATATACAGCTGACCAACTTTGCAGACTAGAGATCAAAAAAAAAATAACTGAGCAAATAATTCTGTGGCTCATTTAATATTGTTAACATTTCCAGCTCTTACTGTGACTGCCTAGAGGTGATTTTTCTCTGGAGACTGTGCCTGTAATGGTGCCATGGGCTGGCAGCAGCCTTGAGGGCTCCTCAGCTGACAGCAGAGGGTGCAAGGTCTCAATGAGCTGCCAGCTTTGCAAATACTCTGGTGCATGTTTTATTAAAGAAGGTTTAGAATAAGGAAAGCAATCCCTTGTTGACAATTCCAACACAGGAACTCAGAAAACAAATAATCATAGGCACAGCATGAAGCCATCAGTAGTGAGATAGATAATACTCCCCATAATGTGGCACAGACTGCATTAACTCTCAACATTTGCTTCAGTGCTACTGAGCAGGATTCACCATTAAAGACAGTAAGGAAAAATCTAGAAATATTTTATTCTGAGTGGGGGTGCATTACTAATCCACTTAACAGATACACAGAGGGAAGGACGTGTACACATTTACTCTGAGACAGGAAAACGGTAACAGAAAACACCAGGACAACCAAAAAATCCAAACAGTTTAGAATTGCTTTGATGTCCAAAAAGGCAACTTGCCAATTTTCTATAGTTACACATCCTTTGGGAATATGCCCAAGAAAAGGTTTCAGGTTCAGACAAGAGTATGGACATACTTCAGAGGGCATTTAACATGTCTGGAGTTATGACAGAGATCACAAGGAATTCAATAAGAAGATAATTAGCAGATAGCATGCATTTCCATTTAACAGGGAAGATGGAAGAATTAAGACTGACCATGTAAAAAGAATAAGAACGAAAACTGAATTTAAAAAGCAAACCAGGAGGAAAAAAAAATAAGACAACAACAAAACAAAACCAACCAAACAAACAAAAACACCAACCCCCCCCCCAAAAAAAAAAAAAAAAACAAACCCCAAAACCCAACCAAACAAAAAGAACCGAACGAAAAGCAGCTACAGTGGAGGCAAAACTGACTCAGGCCACTGAATCAGGGAAACTCCATAATATGCAGTACAATCCTAAAAAGCATCTTCTATGTGTAAAGAGCACCGCAATGAAGCATTAAGTATATGACAAGAACTGATTAAGTGAAATCTCTACTTGTTGCAAATTAAGACAGAGTGCTGACACAGGGCTCTCCTCTTATTTACACAACCTGCTTCATGAGCTTTTTTCCCCCTTAAATATTCCAAAGGGGAAACAAGAAAACTTCTATTTTTAATTGAAGTTCAACCCACAAATACCCAATAATTTGTTTTAATATATAAATTTCCACATTATATGTGATTCTAACAACCTGAAAATTCACATCAACATCAAGTATGCATAACATGTGAACTGGCTGGGCTAGTTTTCAGGAAGATACTATATTTTCTTCATGTTCAGAAAAGGGAATACCGTGCAAGGCATCAACTCCAACAGCTACCTTTTCTTTCCTAAAATAGCCTCAAAGTTAAGGAACTTTTCCCCTTATTCTTTACTACCATCAATTTTCAGAGAAGTCATACAGGGCATACAGATAGGTAAAAAACGGATGAGGAATGAACAATAACCCTGTCCTATAGGTGAAATATTCAACCATTAACAAGATCTATGGAAGCACAATCATGCTTTCACAAAACAGCAGATCTATCCTTGCAAACCAAGAATTTGAGATATTTGATCAAACATATCCCAAGGTCTTTTTGTATCAGCTTGAACAAATTAAAATGCAAAAAATACGTAACTGAGCTGCAGACACCCAGTAAGTAACACCCAATAATTTCCTCACCAAAAATAAAGTTACAAATAAATAGAACTAAAGTTATATTTAAATGTGTTTGAACTGTTAATTTTTTTTCCCAAAACCAGACAAAAGAGTTTTACAAATTAGTAATTAATTTTGTGTTTCTTTCCTTAATTTTAATACTGTTTGTCAATTGTAGCTATGTTGATCATTCCAGAAATGTCAGTCAAGGATTTCAATGCTGTGTACATCAATGCACTGATGCCAAAGTTAGACAACTACTCAGAGAGTGAAAGGAGAGAGGCTCTCCTTGAAGACAATGCAAAGCGCCAAAACTTGCCTGGTCCACATGGTGATTCAGAGCAGACCAACCTCACAACTTTGACATCTAACGCAGCCATCAAGAAGAGACTGAACAAGTTACTCTCTGCGCACTAAAAGTCTCATTTAGGCACTCCATTATACTGAGTAAAACTCAGTACACTGACGATATCTTCCTATTCTCAGACAATAATCTGAAATACAAATTATTATTAAACACTCGAGATATCAGCACACAATAACAAGTATTATGAGAGACCAACAAGATTCAGCTGGGAAGAGGTACATACACTTTCAGACCACATGTCCCAGTTGCAACAACAATGCCTTTAAGATGAGAACATTTCTTCTCATACAAAAGTGTTTAAATGGGGACAGCTTTTAGTCCACATTTATTGGGTCAGAGAGATAAGGTCTCTGCAACTATTTTTGTCATGAACTCCCCTGTCCATATTGCCCAGGAAACTCCACTGGCATCAGCCATTTCCATCACTAGCAAAATCAGAACTTTGGAGTTCAACATTCACTGTAGGATGCACTGTAGAAAATAACAGAATTACTGTTAGATAAATACTTTTTGCAGACAGCTGCAATGCAGTGGACAGATAGTGAGATAACCAAGGGGCTGAAAATAGTCCAGGTTAAAGTACACAGAGCTCCACATCAGCTCATCTGCCCTTCTTTGAGCCTGTAAGAACAGATGCACACTATCTGCTAATTATCTTCCTCTGTGCAATTGATTCTGATATTTTGCTCAGATATTTTTACTGCATACTTCGATATTTTTATCATGTTTGGAATAACAATTTAGATAAGGAAAGATCTAACTAAAAGGCTTGCCTACTCATCATCCTCATAATTATTTAAGGCTTACATTTATCCTTCCTTTGGAAGCAGCTTGTAATCTATTCTGGATAACTTGCCAGGGAGGATAGTGCTTGAGCTGATAGCTGAGCTCACTTCTTCGGAGGTCAGACACTCGCAGAATAGCCAGTATTCATAAACAAATTCAGGATTTTGGAGATATATTTGTCATAATAGAATGATAGGACCTTAATAACAGCACTTAAAAAACGTATTATCTTCTTTTAACAGACTGAGTTTGTTTTTGGCTGGTCAAATGGCCTCATGTGTTAACTCATGAACATGTGGAACCAACAACGCTGTATTTTCAGTCCCATCTGGAGTCTCCCTAGTGAGCTTTATTCTACCTTCTGGCCAAAATACTTGCCACAATCATCCAAATCCCTGAAGGCAAAAGGGATTTTAAAAAACAAACAAACTCAAACACAAAAACACACAAACCAAGCAGCTGCTCTAGGTTGCCTAAATTCCTGTATTTAAGGAAAATGTGATGCTTTCAAACCCATGATATTTTCCCAGTGAAAGCAAGTGATATCATAAAATTACATTGTTTCTATATAACCCGAGATTCTTCTCATCTCCAGAGCAGCCATGTTAAGATTACAGTATTAATTCAAGATAATGCTTTTCCATTCCAAGAAGAAATAAAATTAAGGAAGTAGTCACAGGAGTTTAACTCAGTGGGAGATGCTGGCTTACGCTCAAGCAAGAAAGACAAGTGCACAAGTCATCAAATCTTACCTAAATACAAAGCTAAGATCACTTCATGCTAAAGTACTAAACCAGATACTGTTGTATGTTCTCAATCAGGTTTGTGAAAAGTACTACACTGGAGTTACTTAAGAGAAATATAGCTAACACCCGATGAGAACCTTGAATACTGCTGTGCAATGAGAGTATATATTTCCCTACTGTCACAAACACACTCTCAAATCAATGGATAATACTCAGATCAAATTATTGTTTTTACCATGCCAGAGGCCATGAAAAAATCATATCATAGAATGGTATATATCCACATTATGTGCCCACCTCTCCTCTGTTTTTCTCAAGAAAGAATCTCTCTCTAGACATTTAATACTAGGCTGACCTGGATTTCATTAAGCATACAGACCAAGAGATATTACAGCTGATTTCTTTGGCTTCCAAGACAAAATGCTAAATGAGTTTTATGTTTCAAAGGATGTGTCTAACAGATACCTCTCCCTTCCGGGTATTTCACCTGCAGATTAGTATGTGACACAAACTTAGTTTTGCTGAATGCCAGCTGTAAAACCCCCTAAAATTAATGCTGCTGTTCCCATAAGTGCTTCTGTGGGAAAGGTGCAAGTTAAATAACTATTCCTATTCTTCAGTGCTGACAAAACTACAATGTTTCAAGAATTTATATAGCTCATTTTTCCTCTAAAGGATAGTGATCCGGCAATGATTTAAGAGATTAACATAAAGAGCATCTACAGTTCTTTTCCTACAATAGCACAGTTACAGACACTATTTTATTAAATTGTTAAAATATTATTTAGGTGAAGCTAAAAACCTTTATGTCATTGTTTATCCTGGCTCCAGCTTTGAACTTTGATTCAGTAGAGTCCAGAAGGCCAAAGCTCAAGTTTAAATCATGCTAGAGTTGCCTGAAAAAGCAAGTCATTTTAACATACACTTTAAAGTATGAGAACATGTTAAGTTGCCTGTTCATATGATCATTAAGACTACAAAAATCACACTTAAACTATACTTGCATCAATACATTTATATATTTACAACTTGTTTGGTAAAATTATGGTCATACCATTTGTAAGAAACATAATTACCTAATTGATAAATATCTGTTTTGTTTTTTAAATTCCTTAAAGCCAAAAGCAAGTTGGCATCCAGACACAGAACAAAGTGCCCCTGAGTACACTTTCAAGGCCAAATAAGAGCTAATACATATGTAAACATGTGAAAATAGGAGTTTACTGTTCAGTTGCAACAAGATGTATCTTCAAGAAAAACAAACAGAAAATGACAAAGCCTGTACTCAGTACACAAATTGACAGGAACATGCACAGTACAAATGCTACTTACTTTTACATTGCTTTCAAGATCTGCCATCCGAAATACAATTATTTTTATAACACCTAATATTTTTATATATAATTTTATGAGTACTCTCATTTACATTTTTTTAATATAAAAATAGAAAAATCATCTGCCAGGCATTACAATCTTGTAGTCATCTTTCAGTAGACTGTTTCCTACCTTTTACTGTGCTCAGAATTTCTTTATATTCATAATGAAACACACAGATACAACAGTCAAAAAACCCTGTTTTATTTCTTGAAAAAAGCTAACATTTACAGCAAAGAACTTGTAATTTTATAACAAAAGTAATTTTCCACACCCATACAATCAATTCCACAGTATTTTCAGCAGCACATGAAGAATCGTTGTAAAAGAAAGAGAGAAGGCATAACACATTATAACGTAACACATTGTAAAGTAAAATGCAAATTTTGGAGACAGTGAGGTACAGGTTTTTCTGCCCTCATAGCAAAATGCAAACCCTACTTCTCTGATCCCATCTTCCCATAAATTAATAAAAATGGAGATAAGCAAAAGTTAGTTCTTCTTGGACAATAAGAGAACAATCTTTAATAGGAAATTAGGCTGGTTTCACAGGTAAATAAATCATGTATTGATCTAATAAGATTGTGGCTCTTTCTGGACTTGCAGAAAGTTGTTCTTGAAACCTGAAAGGGAAATGATACTTTGGTTAGTACATGTATACAGCACCACTGATAAAAAGTATGCTATAAGCATAAGCTATAAGCAACATAAGCAACTTACAGTATAAAGCATTGCACGTGCAGCACTTTGATGTTCATCTCCTCCCCTCCACATTCACGTGAGCTGTATGTGAAGAATAAAAAGTTCCTTGGCATGGATACCATCCCTACGAAAGTAATTCTAACAGAATAGGAGTCACCACTGTAAATGTTTATATTATTCATTTTGGCTCTGCAAAGAAAAGAATATAAAGAGAGAACACAGATAAAAAGAAAACACCATTGTGTTCTTTGCCCTTTTCTATAATTTCCCCAAAATAGGTAACAGGTTACAAAGTAAGAAAATCAAAATTCACAAGCAAAAGCAAAACTCACCACAATTTCAGTGTCACTCAGGTTGTCCGTGTAACATTTTGGAACAGATCAGTCTTCCAGAAGTAAGCTGTTGAAGAGACTGTTCCAGGCTGCAGCCACTTCCTTGAAGAGCCCCTGATGTGCACAGATGAGCTCTCACACAGTAAAATACAAATGTGTGCTCTGCTTTTATGAACCTAGCTCTTGTAGCAGCCCACAACAGGTCTTTGCCTTGAACAAAGCTGTGTCTGCTACTGAACACATACTTGCTTCTAATGTATGTTGATTGTAATTAACAGTTTCAGAAAGTAAGATAAAACCAGTGATTTTACCAGGAAACTGTTGCATGAGGTTATGCAAAAAACATCAAATACTTCAGATAATCATCTTTCACACGTCAGTAAAGTACTTGGATTCAGCACAGCACTTGATTCCATTCATGATAATTGCAGATTACTACTGCTACAAGTTGTTATTTACAATATCACGCAGTCTTCTCTACAGCGCAGTACCTGTACACATAATGTCAAAGTGGAAAGGTGCGTTCTTAGACATATGTTTGAATGCTGACTTCCATCAATTCCTTGGTTTTTCTGTTATGTTACCTCTTATTAAATAAGATTGTTGCCTGGGCTGAGGTAACATTTCAAATCCTGGCTCAAGTAACACATCAATCAGAAGATGAAACAAGCTTGCGTGATAGCAAATCAAGTAGTAGTTTGCTCTGTAGCTGAAGAGTAGAAATATGGCATACTGCAAGATCTAAAGCTGTAACCTCAATGAATGCATTTCCAGCGTATTCCTGTATGGCCGACTATTCATACCTGTACTCCATACACAACATTATAATAACAGTACAAACAGCATAATGTCCAAAGGCAATGTATACATTTTTCAGTTACAAAGAGATGCCTTTTGGAGGTATATAACAAGAAACTTGTTACTGAGCCAAACACAATAATGAAAATTCTTTGATCATTTTCCGTATTTATATATTTGAACTTTGTTCCTCACAGAAAGCCTAATGGATATTCTCAGTTCATCATGAATTGAACATATCCAAAAGAAAAAAGGCTTAAAAACCAGAAGTGGGCTTAGCAATACATATGAATGCTGAGACATTTCACTCTTCCATGAAAAATAAAGTAGTAATCACATATGATCATTTCTAACTTCAAGTAAGATACAACTGCCACATATAAGTTTTTTTTTGAGATAGATTGAAGTAAGGGCATTATTTACAAATAGCACTTTGTTATTCAGGCTATTTCACCAAATCTTGACTAAACCTTTGTTTAGCACTAAACTCTGCAATCCAAGCAAGCTATGCGTAACAGGGGAGCAAAACATTGTCTGCCAAAAATGGGTTTGCTGTTTAAAAAAGAGGAGGAAGGAGGGAAAGGATTACTCTCACAACCCACTCAAGGTCAGGTATGTTAGCTGCTATGAACTCAATGCAAATAAACTTCATAATAGCTCATAAAAGCTGTATCAGAACCTACAGCTGTCACAATGATAAAAAAAAGCATGACAAATTAGTGTGTCACTAGGCCAAACTCAAGAAGCATTGCCAGCCTAACTGAATGATCAGAAAATTGCTGGTATTGCCACTTCAAATCATTGACTACTTATTACCAGGAGCAACAGCCTCTGATGTAACGTGACCTCTGCTTGGCTGGAATACAATGCATGCCAGCACGAAGCATGTTTTTCCTGCCCCTTCAGGAGATCTGTATATTTTTAACCAATATTCTACAGCTAATAATGATCAGGTCCAACACTTACAAGCACCAGGCAACAACTGAAAAATTACAGGTGAGCAAGCTATGGCTCAACTAAAAGCAATTTCTTTTGTGCCTAAACCAAAATAGGAGAACTTGGCAGAACAATGAATACTGCAGAAGAGTCAACATAGAATCATAGAATAGTTAGGGTTGGAAAGGACCTTAAGATCATCTAGTTCCAACCCCCCTAAGATTCCACCTGAATTGCCTGCTGACTGAATCAAAGCTTTCAACCATTTTAAGCACAGCAAAATTATAATAAAAAAATAATAAAAATAAAAATAGATGTACTCCAAGGAAAATAATTAACTATAATCTCAGATCACACACTACATAGACATAGATACGTAACAGTATCAATGTCTTTTCCAAGAGCATTTATTAATATTCTTTCTCTTGAGGAAATCACCAGTTACAAGATGTTTGAAAAGAATACTAGACCTACATAAAAACATTTATCTAAAGTATGAGAAGTTATAACAGAGGTCCTGCTATTCATTTCAGTAAAAAGAAAAAAGTGAATATTTAACTTATGAAATTCATGCCTTTGGTAAACAGGACTGTTAAGTGCCAAACTGTCAGCTTTCCACACTTCCATGCAGTTTAGTGCATGTAAGATTGTGAGAGTATCTCTTAGAAATATATTATTTTCTTTTGGAGGGCATCTTTCTACAGCATCAGTGATGCCTTCATGGACATTTGGCTTTCTCCAAACCCTTAGCAAATGAATCTAGTGCTTTCTTATGTTCCCAATAATCCCTTGATAAAAGGTAGGGTTATGGGTAATAACAACAAATGTACTCTAGTGAAGACTGGATATAAAAGGCAAAATGCTCTAGAAGTTTAAAAACTATTTGTATTTTGCCTGTGTATCTTTATGATTTTATATATTCTCCATATTCATTTCTAGAATGATAAAAATGAGCTTCAAGGTATGAATTTCTCTGTGAAAAGTCTACATTGCCTGTATCGTCTGGTGCTGATAAGCAGAGACTGGATATTAGTTTCTTGGATTCCCTTTTAAATTTAACTCCAGGTTGCTTCAAAGCATTAAGAAGCAGTTGCAGAACTTCTGTATAATTCTTTCCTCATTTGTAAATTGTACATCATTTTATGTTATGAGAACTTCCAAGGTGTAGGCTGCTGCAAAGATGCACTAAGACATACACAAAGTAGGAAATATAGAGTCATAGAATAGTTAGGGTTGGAAAAGACCTCAAGATCATCTAGTTCCAACCCTCCTGCCATGGGCAGGGACACCTCACACTAAACCATGCCACCCAAGGCTCTGTCCAACCTGGCCTTGAACACTGCCAGGTATGGAGCATTCACAACCTCCCTGGCAACCGATTCCAGTGCCTCACCACCCTAACAGGAAAGAATTTCTTCCTTATATTCAATCTAAACTTCCCCTGCACACAATACTCCAGGTGAGGTCTCACAAGAGCAGAGTGGAGGGGCAGGATCACCTCCTTCGACCTGCTGGTCACACTCCTTTTGATGCAGCCCAGCACAAGGTTGGCTTTCTGGGCTGCGAGCGCACACTGAAGCCGGCTCATGCTCATTTTCTCATCGACCAACACCTCCAAGTCCTTCTCCGCAGGGCTGCTCTGAATCTCTTCTTTGCCCAGTCTGTACCTGTGCCTGGGATTGCTCCAACCCAGGTGCAGAACTTTGCACTTGGCATGGTTAAACCTCATGAGGTTGGCATCAGCCCACCTTACAAGCGTGTCAAGGTCCCTCTGGATGGCATTCCTTCCCTCCAGCATATCAACCGGATCACACAGCTTGGTGTCATCGGCTAACTTGTTGAGGGCGCACCCAATCTCACTGTCCATGTCACCAACAAAGATGTTGAACAAGACCGGTCCCAACACCGATCCCTGAGGGACACCACTCGTTACTGGTCTCCAGATGGATATAGAGCCATTGACCACAACTCTTTGCGTGAGGCCATCCAGCCAGTTCTTTATCCACCGAGTGGTCCATCTATCAAATTGATGTCTCTCCAATTTAGAGACAAGGATGTCATGTGGGATAGTGTCAAATGCTGTGCACAAGTCCAATTACATGACATCAACTGCTCTACCCCGGCCATCAGTTCCTTAGCCCCATCATAAGAAGGCCACCAAATTAGTCAGGCAGGATTTCCCCTTAGTGAAGCCATGCTGGCTGTCACCAAGCACCTTGTTTTTCATGTGCCTTAGCATGCCTTCCAGGGGAATCTGCTCCAAGATTTTGCCAGGCAAAGTGAGACTGACTGGTCTGTAATTCCCTGGGTCATCCATTTTCCCTTTCTTGAAAATGGGGGGTTATTTCCATTTTTCCAGTCATCGGGAACTTCACCTGACTGCCATGATTTTTCAAATATGATGGCCAGTGGCTTAGCGACTTCATTTGCCAGCTCCTTCAGGACCTGCGGATGGATTTCATCAGGTCCCATGGACTTGTGTATGTTCAGGTTCTTAAGATGGTATAGAACCAGATCCTCTCCTACAGTGGGCCCAAGGTCTTCATTCTCACAGTCCCTGCGTCTGCCTTCCAAGACTTGGGTGGCGCAGTCAGAGCCTTTGGCAGTGAAGACCGAGTCAAAAAAGTCATTAAGAACCTCATCCTTCTCCAAATCCTGTGTAGCTGGTTCTACCGATAGCTTCCAGAGGGGGCCTACGTTGTCCCTAGTCTGTCTTTTATTTGCTATGTACCTATAGAATCTCTTTCTGTTATCTTTAACATCCCTAGCCAAGTTTAATTCTAACTGGGCCTTAGCTTTCCTTCTTGCCTATCTGCAGGGCAACATACCTTGCACGTTACTTGAAAGCCTGACACAAGCCCCCTGTTGGGGTTATGTGTGTGTATGAAAACCTTACAAACACTAGTTCGCTTGTACACAACCCACCCTGGTAAATGCACTGATGGTTAGTCTATATTTCCCTCCCCTCTTCAGACTAGCCAGAAGAATCATTTACTGTGGGGTTTTTTTTTAGCTTTTACTGAATCATCCTCCTATCTACACACTTAAGAGAAGTCAAGGATTTCCTGTTCGTTGCCAGTGTGCATTCTGTCAGTGAAATTGTACCTCTTCTTGACATACTTGAGATGAAACTAAGGGCAAATAAAGAATGAAGTACCTGTCCCCAGAGCCACTAATAAGCTGTGTGGGTACCGAGGTTTGCTAAACAATCTATGTCTCTTCACCCCACAATGTGCTGTGCAGGTTGAATTGACATAGAATCCACATTAAGACATCTGAACAAGGATGAAAAAAGGGGTACTTTGGTAAGGTCAACTTCTGCTGCTAGAGGAATATCCTCTCTGCACCAGGGCCACTATGCAAAGGAGCCTTAGCTGAAGGGACAGGGGGGACAGGACACACTCTAAACTTGAGAAAGGGAAACAAAAAAAAAACTAAAAAAACAATGAATCACTGTTAACCAGTGGCTCACAATTCATGTATTTAGCTTTCCACTTACTGTGCAGTTGTTGGAAGTGACATGTTCCCATAGTATCCTCTGCTGAACGCTCACTCCCAGGGGACTGGCAGAGTCTCTTTCCTGGCATCAAGCACATTCGCCTCTAACCCAGAAAAACCTTGTCTTGTTGGCTCCTGGAGTTCCACCTTTTGTGCCATGTGACCTGATTACAGCTTTGATCAATGGCCAGAGCAGCCATCTGCAAAGTACTCAAGGCTTTAGCAAAAAGCATCCTTGATTTCTTTTCACTGCCTTAAATGTGCTTGTAAAGTCACCTTGAGCACACAAAGATGACTTCTGCTTCTCTTGTTGATGAGCTCTCAGGATGATCCAATTAGAAACCCTTTGATACTGGACTGCACTGGTACTGTGAGGAATGAAACACTTTTGCATCTGTTCCTTCCATCTTTTTCTAGATTCTGTTATCTCATGGAAGCTTTTTAACTTAGTGTGCTTTTGTGGCCTTTTTGTCATGAAAAAAGAAAAAAAAATCTAATGATTTCTGATGCAAACACCCCAGGCAGTTATATAAATGACATGTTCTGAAAACAATTATTTCTCATTCATCAGCAGAACAGTCCTTCCTCCGTGTCTGTGCATGCTGTTCTGACTGCCCTTTTTCCCTGGACAGTACATCTGAGTGGCAAGCTCCCTGTTTGCTAAAGCTTCAGACAGCAGGGCTTTAACACTTTATTTTTTTATGCCACATCTTTAATACACTATGGAAAACATTTTTGAGAATATGCTTCTAAGAAGAAACTCAATGTGCTCTTGTTTGTTCCACACCAACAAAGAAATAGAGGAGAAAAAAACCCCATCACTGCCATAAGGCAGTCAGTTTCTGACTTATACCTCAGCATAACACAAATATAACTATGCCAAACACATTAAGACGGAACATAAGACATAAGACGGAACTGAAGTAACTGTTTTATCTTTATGTGGCATCATGTAATTGAAATGGACAAAGGTCCAAACCTACCAGATGAATCTTGGAGGATTACATTTAAAAATAATCGAAAGAATCACAGTGACTTCTCTCTGCTATGCTACAGAATACACAGTATGATTGTTATTTGTTTATAGGAGTTGGAAGTATTCTTCAAACTCCCTTGTTCTTCTTTGTGCCTTTGAGCTCCACTGAGTCTCATGGTTGATTAGCTAAGACATTCCTTTCAACAGTTACAACCCCAGAGAGGCAGGAAACAGCAGTGGCAGAGGTAGGGAGCAGAAAGTAGAGGTATTTTACTGAGTCAAGTCAATATTCAGCTGAAAAGGAAAAAGCTCTCTGTTGCCTGCAAGTTGGGAAACTAAGAAATGAATACATAGGAAAATTGATTTCCCTTCAGTATTATAACCCTGCTATTCAGTGTGTTGGGAAATAACAAAAGAAAAGGAGTAGAATAGCTCAGATTAGACCCCTTGGAAAAGATGGCCTACAGGTTTAGAAGCATCATAGTAAAACTGAACATTTAACACGTTTCTGCCCTTTAAGGATGAGCAAAGCAAAAAATGATCACAGAGATATAACTAGGTATACCAGAAAAAATAGGATTTCAGCTCTCCAAAGCTGATACCTTTTGAACAAATGGGGAATAGTCATCTCACACTTCCAGCATCTGATCTCACTAATACTACCTTAAATAAGAAAAGGCAGCTTCTTGTAATAGATGATACCATCTCCCACGTTTCATTTTTTATATTTTACATACAACCCTTTTCCATCATAATTTCTAATTTTCAAATTAATCTAGATTTATGCAAATTTACATTAACAAAAACTTCAATAAACACAATGACACAAGGAAAAAGTAACCCAGGCAGCTAAGAAGGCAATTAACTCTGGCATTACTAATGGAGGTAGGGGTACGTGGAAAGGCAGGAAGAAGCAGAGAAAGAACAGAAGGACATTTAAGACATTAACATGTATGGAGTTATCATAAAAATCTATCATGACTTAAAGTATCTGGTTAGACAATAACTCCTTTTTTTAACAAAGTATACCTAACCTGGACTTTAGTAAAAACATTTCCTATAGAACAAGAACAGGCAATTAGTAAAGACATATAAAAGGTGTGTAGGAAATTGTACTACACTGAAAGAATAGCTCATGCTCAATGCAGAGAACGGTTATAAGCAAAGCTATTCCTCCTTGGAATTAATATTCTTTAGTATTTATGTGTTAATAGAATTTCTAATGAAACAAAATCTGCAGCCATTGTTAAGACAATGAATGATCAGAACAAATATAACAAGAACTGGATAACCGTAAGGAGTGTAGCAATATTAAGAACCGTGTTATAAAATGCCAAGTCATGTGTTTTTAGTACTATGCAAAAAACCCACTCTACCAAAACCTAGAATCCACTGTTGGAAAATGAGTAAGAGAAACACCTTATTGTACTGTTCCAGGAAAGACTATCAACTGTGAAAGTTACGTAGTTGTGAAGAAAGGCAAAGGTGGCTCTTGGAAAAAGGCACAATGTAATAAAGATTTCACCTGGGACACTGTTTATGATACTAGTTATTCCTAGTGAAGAACTAATATTAGCTAATTCTGCATTTCTCTTAGCACATTCTTGTATGAGGAAGCTAAAAGAGACTGGCATATTCATGTTCATGAAATTAAACCTATGAGAAACTATGACCACTTTCTTTAAATGTACTATGAGGGTCCCACAGAGCTGGGGAAGACAACAAGCTAAAAAAAAAACATGAATTGTTGACACAAGCAGCGAGAATAATTTCATGCCTTGATAGCCATGAAAACAACTGGGGTAGAACAATTTTGAATCACCACAAGAGAGCAGTGGTGAAGCAAACATCCAAACGGATCAGTAGGGCAAGAAACCAACCTACTTTTAGCATGCAGCTTAACCAGTTTAAAGAAGTGACTGTGACTGGAGTACCTGCACTGAACAACTCAAAGTCACTTTCAATCTCATTCACTCTGCCTATCTACCTGCCAGCATTTTTGTCTAAAGTATAGACAGACTCAGTTTTTTACCTGAAAAGAATGACATAAATGAAGAGCATTAATTACCTAAAGCAGCATGAAAGTATTTCAAAACACAGTTCAAGTATTACTTCTATCTACATTTTTTAATGGCTTTTCTTACTGAAATGAAAGCCAGACTAACTACATACAGTATCCTGATCTTAACCCATTTTACATTTGTGATGCTGCAACAGAGCTAATACAGCCATAAAGGAGCTCTCCTGCAAGCATCCTGACCATTATGGCAAATTAAACTCCTACTCTTCTATCATACAATGAGTACTGTGCTCTTCATGCCAAGTGCAACAACAATTTCAAGAGCTCAATATCCTGTTTACCAGGATCATTTAATGAAAGAGAACTTAATGTGGCTTCAGACTTCTACTCAAATCCGATGAAAGGGAAATGTCAACCTAGAGGTCTCCACATTCTAAGTCTGAAGGAGAAAAAGTGTTCTCATTGAATAGCAGGGACATAATTTCATTTTCAGGTTTGCATAAGGACTGACCTGGGAGGTATTTCTTGGGAATATTTCCCAGACTGTGTCCTACAAGCATGACAGGTGGGGGATATCTAGTTTGTGAATCCCAAGAAGATTCAGGCATCTCAACAATGCAGAGACATGGCAAGACTTTGTTGACTGTTTAAACAATGCTGTAAATAGAAAGGATGATTCTCCAGCTTTCCATCTTTCACATAAAATTGGAAAACAGACAAATTTTCTTGCAACAACAACAGTTAAAAGACACCAGCATAGGAAGCCAACATTCTCAGTGAAATTCTCTCTAAACCCAAATACAGATACGCCAATAGCTTTCTCCCACATTAAAATGAGCCAGCTATACCAGTAAAAGACTGCAGGTAAAAAATTTAAATCAAATGCTATCAATAGAATTCAAAAAAATTAGCTGTGGAAAAACAAACAAAAAAAGCCAAAACCAAAACAACAACAACAAAAAAAAAGTCCTCAAACAAACAGAAAAATATCAAAACAACAATTGACCAGGATTTTATCAACTCTTCAAAGAGCTAAGTCCACATTTGCTGCTTGTGTATTTCAGCATACTGAAGGGGTGAACTTTATCAAGACTCAGTTTTCTTATTTTATGCATGCAAATTATTTCAAACAGCAGTGTCACAGGGTTAATTCAGGAAAGGATTTTCTCACATCTTTAAATTACTCTAAATGAAAACCTGGACACAAATTTAAAGCATATTCATAAATGCTTTCTAGAATAGAAGCTAAGCCGTACCAAGTTCTTACCACACAAGCTACTGTCATTTTGTACTTCGGTGCACACTGAAATCCCATATAATCTTTTATAATACAGAGGTTACTTTAAAAACACACATACTTTTGTGTTCTGGATCTTAAAACATGCCATTAATTTCCATTCTGCTTGCCACATTCAACTTAATAATACACCCGACCTGAACTACTTATGGTTGTCCTGAAAAAGGAAATACATCTTTAAAGTGCTGATACAATCTTAATTAGAGCGCCAAATAATGTATGATTAGCATACTGTCTTCAAAAAAGTCATCATGACTTGCTTTTTCTCAGATGTACTTAGATTCTCTGAAGTTTTCCAGTGAAAAGAGATTTGAAATTTTATTTCACGCGTTTTGTCTACATAGAAAGCTGTACAGAGACACTAGCTATTAAATCAGTCTATATAACACTGTGTTGTGTGCGCTGAAAGTTTAACTGTAGCATAGGATCTAGAAAAAAAACAAATTAACTAACCACAAACCACCTATTTCAAGAACAATTCTAACCTCTTACCATCATTTTAAAATGGAAACAAGCTGCCACACAGTTCAGAGGTAAAGAAGGATAAAGAACCAATAGTAATCCTTGTACTCCTCACATGAACTTGAACAAGGTATTTAAATAAGACTTTTAAAGCTGTAAATTGTCCTTCAAAATACAGAATAACTTTTGCTAATCCTTCGCCACAAATTACTAATCCATCTGGAAAGCTATTTTGTTGCATGTGTTTACAAGGATCTAAATGTTATCAGGAAGAACTGGGTTAGTAGCATGTTAAAAAAGGAAAAAAAAAAAAAGTATGACAGAGATAAAAAACTCTGAAGCGGTTGACCACAGAATAAGTAGGATTTGCAGAAGTACTTACAGCTTTCAATCTCCAGCGTGCAGTTCTGCTCATCCAGCGGATATCTCCGTAGGTCCATCATACAAGCAGCTGTTGTTGTAATTCTAGGAAGGAAACAGAAGAGCTTGTTAATTTGTCTTGTTCCAATCTTTTCTTGATTACACACAGTTGATAGAAGAAAATATATTTCTACATAACTGATGTTCTTGTCTATTTTTGCTGAAATACTGTGTCTGCTGTTTACTTGTAACAAATGCCTTTCTAAGAAGGTTATGCCAGTCTGGTGGGCGAGCAGAGAGCTTCCCCTTTACACACCATTACACAGTACTGCAAGCTTTAATAATCATCAACCAACTTATCCTAAAAAAGTGAAGCATGAATTAGGGCAGCAGTATTTCATTTTCTAGCAGAAGACTTCAAACCAAACAGGACAGGCTCAATGAAAGGTAGCAGCGGAAATCTAAAGAGAAACAAAAGACATACACTGTATCCTGGGTTAACACCTTAATCCCCTTATGAAACTTAATTCTTTCTTCTGTTCAATAATGCTTTATAAATAAAATACTATTTTATCTTCATGTTAAAACCCAAACATTTTCAGGACCACTTTCAAAAAAAAAAATAAATTTAGAACCATATCTGTGCCTCCAGATTTCACCAAGCCCAGTAAAATTAACATGTTGAGCATGTCTTTAAGATGTTGAAACATCTGTATCATCAATAAATCTTTTGCTGATAAATCTCACAGAATGATGTGACCCTGAGCTGAATATTAACGGAAACACAGTTCTCAGCAGCATTTTATTAACTGTGTTCCCATCACGTCACCTAAATGTGTAGAAAAAAATCCCAATTTTTAATCTCCTCCCAATCCCAAGCAATGTTATAGTAACTTAGTAAAGCATGATAATTTGGAATCTACCAACAGTCAAACTAATATGCCCTGCATATACTCCACACAGAGCCAGGTGTGGATTTAGTGTACCAGCTGAGAGGTTTCTAGCCTTTCTTCTCTCCCTCTCTACCTGGCAAGAGCCCTTCCTCTACCCCTGCTAGAGCCTGGTGATTTATACAGACTCTTCAGAGAAACAAGGATTTTCCCCTCAGTGTTAAGTACAGCTGACTGGCCAGCTGCATGTGGAGAACCTGCTTCCACACCAGTAGAAAAATGAGGCCACTGCACCACATCCAACTGTACAAGCTTTCTTCAAGCTGAAAGTTTGACCAAATGAGTTAGCTCATAAACTCAAATGATTTAGCTCATTTAGCTCAAATCACAAATCCCAAGATGGAGCAGATAGAACTCCAAAATGGGACCCAAGGTGATAGGTGGAGTGCCTACAGCACATGCAGACAGTGCATGACCTGACAGCTTCAGCAGCTACATCTTTCCAGGATATTCAAGAGAGACTTTGCTGATCAACAGTTCTCAAAATCCTGTTCCCCCAGTATGAAGTTCACTGGCCTTTCATAGTAGGTATTTAGAGTGTCAGTAAGTGTTTGAAAAACTTCTTATACTTTCTTCTGTCTGATGAGACAGAGAACTCTTTCATTTGACAGACCTCATTCTTTCCCCTAAAATATCTTAAATAAGAGCTCATTAGTGGCAGAAAACTACAGTTGCATGAGAGAGGCTCAAAATTCACTCAAAATTGACTCCAGCAATCCCTTCCACAAGACATTTAGGAAACACTGAAGTTACATTCTTCTCATTAGCATGCTTACTATCTAATAATGCTTTACTGTGATTTCTAGAAAAAAAATCCCTGTAAATGTCTTCAAAGAAAAAAAGTAAGGGCAAGTTACTCCTATAGATACTAAGGAAGTCCTACCTCTTCCTGGTCAATCCAGACAAGATCCCTTAATTTCACATTTTGACCATTCATATATATTGGGCTGCCAGAGAAAAAGAACTAAATTTTGGTACTAAGCTCTTTCTTCAGTCACTACATGGGTACCCATAAAATTGCTTTTGAAAACATATTGTTTTCAGTGTCAGTTCACTACAGATGACAGAATCCTTTGGCTCCCTCAATAAAAGTCTTCCAGCTTTTAACAAAACCTGCTGAGGAATATATGTTTGTTGATAGCAATTGCAAATGGAGCAAGCAGCAGAAGCATGTATTGTTAAAAGAGAAAAAACAAAACCAAACAAAAACCAAAACAATAAAAATCTCTTGGCAGTCCATATACAGCGTCTTAAAATTTGGAGGAAAAATCAAAGCCATTTCGCCCTATTCCAGTATCAAGGCAAGATTGATTATCTGGGGGAAAACATCAGAAAAGGCAGAGTGAGAAAAGAAAACAAAAATTATAGTTCATGTTTTTTTGATTGGTTGTGTTTTTTGGTGGGGAGGTTTGTTGTTCTGTTTAATACCTTCATTATTTTCATATCTATGTGTATATTATAGTCATGAGTTTTAGAAGAATTTCAGTACTTCACAGATGAAAAGGCAGGAGCAGAGATATACAACCACGGTTGAAGTGCAAAAAAGAACAGTGGTAAATTCTAACCTGGTTGACTACTAAGTCTTCTAATACCTTTCTCTGCCCTAAACACATTCTTCCTACTAGCTTCCATCAGACTAGGGGGTTTAACACAGAGAAAAAGCCACTCCTGTGCTATCCTCCACAAAGTGTCTTTTCACACTGATGGTGGAGCTGAGCATTCTCAATTCTGACATATCTTCAGTAGGATTTTTGGGTGCAGCAAATAACCCAGAAGGGGCCAAAGGCTGCAGCCAGATAGGATAAAAGCTGTGTAGGGAACATTATAAAGTCATTACAATACACAGTGCTTTACCTCATCAGAAAATAAGGGGGGCAAAGAAAAAAAAAAAAGTGGCACAATAATGGGAATGATTGGTAGAGCAGAGCTTTAATCAAGCCAAAACAGCAGTTTGAATAATGCATTTAATTCAACTTGCTTATTCATTCTTATCCATAATGCAAATCCATTGTAATAAAATAAGGAGTCTGTCGTTTCCTCTCTTTGTACCTCCCTCGTTTTTATCCTGACTTTTCTCACACTCAGCGTAAAGTAGCAAAAACTCTCATCTTCAAAATTATTTCAACAACTAAACTACCTTTTGGTTGTTCAAATTCTTAGTGGTTTGCAATTCATGGTGAATATCTAAACCAAATTACTAATGCAAGAGCATGCAAGAATGACCAACTCAGACTATTTTAAAGTCAAGCCACATGACCTATACCTCTTCAGACAGAGAAAGAAACAGCCGCTCATTACAGCAGATAGGAATATCTGAAACAGGCTGAAAGCCTCTGCCCCAAACCGGAGCTATTCCAATTTTCATTAAAGGATTAAAACTATTTGTATGCAGCCTGGACTGGTGCACAAAACATACCATCGCATTTTGCATAATGTAACCTTCAGAACAAAAATGGGAGGAAAAAAGAAAAGAAAAAGTGAAACCTTTTAAAAACCCGCACTGCAACTCATCACATTGCAGTCATTAGGGATGACAGAATAACACTGCTCTCTGAGAAACACTGTATGAAACGAAACACAGCACAGAACTGTCTCATAGACTAATCTTCATCTACTATTAAAGAAAGAAAAACTTTGTGATATTTTATTTTAAGCCTCCTAACAATACAAACCAGACTTTAGCTTCCCCTTTTATGATCTGTGTTTTAAATGTAGACTTGATCATGGAGCCTCTCCTCACCCTCCACCAAAAAAAAAAAAAAAAAGGCAAATCCTGAAGCACTGAACTGACTGAAGTATTATGAACTAGACCTAAAGAAAACTTTGTGTGTCAAAGTAAGCACAGCTACAGTGCAAAGAATCCTGCACCACAAATAACTTGAAGGGAAAGTAAAGTTTGCTCTTGGTAATACAAAGTAATTCAGATAAACTTTTCTTTCTGAGAAAGCTGAAAATCTGCCCTTGTCTCCAAACCTTTGACGAGGTTTTATGATTCAAATAAGAGCTGGAAATAGGCACTGCTCCTTTCACAGGCCAAAGTTGAAAGCCATAAAAATGTTTTTTATAACACTTCCAAACTTGAAGTGATGCAGAAAATAATACACTTAACAAATACTATCTCAGCAGTGATAATAGTTGGTTTTTTTCAGTATTACACAGGGAACAGTTTTTCAAAATCCCATTGATTTTACTCTTCTGACAAGTTCAGGTGGGATTTGAAATTCAAAATAACAACTTAAACAATTCTGACATCACCAGTGAACAGAAAACAGCACTGAAAGACAGTAGAGCAATGCTAATGATAGGTGGAGATGGACAGAATCCATTTCTCTCTTGGAGTAAAACTGGCTGTACGAAGCTATGGGGAATAAGCAGCAACAGAAACTTACCTCCGCCCTGGAAGGAAGCAGCCCTGACCTGTAATTACAGGATTACAGACACAACAGAAATGATGAGCAAGAAGGTGACAATTTCAGATAGGTCCTCTGAGTAGAGTGGTAGTATGAGAACTATGTAACACTCTCTTAACTCTAGCACTCACAGATTGGGATCCTATTGAGTCAGACACAGCTGAAACCCAGGAAAATACAAAGACCAATATCTACTTTAAATGTATGCACATATATCCTGTCAAAAGCAGTGTGAGATTCTGTTTCAGATTTGTGCATCTGAAGGCAGAATATGACTCCCCATTAACAATATCTGGAGCAACCCAAAGAGCTTGCAAGGATACCATGCTCTATAACAGACTACATCTCTATCATAGACTTCATAAGAATCCTCTGCACACTCAGACTGGGAGTCACAAACTCCCTGAATTAGTTACTGAAAACATGTACTGCAGCTAAACCCACACTTCACTTCTGCTTCTTGGAAACAGCCCTGCTGCGTGACTGTTGGAAATGTTGGTGGCAGCAATAGCCAGCAGAACCAATTTCAAATACTTGGAAATTTGGGAGCAAAACTGTAGTGTGATAAATCTCTCTCCTGAACAATAATATTTGATTTAGACATATGTGTCAAGGTTGTTAGACATACTAACAGATCTACTTTTAAATTAAAATAGATTACTAATAATAGAGTTTGCAGAATCCTTCCTCCTGCTTAGTCACATAAAAGATAAGCTTCCCTTGTATTACCTTGGGTTAAGCAAATCACAGACAATAGTGACATTTCTACATGTCCATCATTAAACCTGAACTTTCAGCTACTGACTGCTATAATCTTTTAACTGTAAATTGCATATCGAGTTTCTCAGTGTGGTTTTATAGGAAAAAAAATAACAATTGTTTTGTTGCTGTCTTGGTTTGGGATGAAATAATATGGTCAGGACACCCAGAATCTGTAACATGCTCTCTTCTAATGCCACTTCTCAACATTTCCTGAGTAGTCCTAGCCTAAGTTCTAACTTGGCTCATTTTTCTCACTCCAGTTGGGACTCACTATGTAATAACATGCAGGTGTCTTTCCCTTGTTTCTGTTGTGTGCTATCTTTGAATAGATAGGTACTCTCTGAAAGCAGTAAGTGTATTTGTTGAAGCTAGAAGGCACAACCATAAAGCAACTCAAGGATAAGTATATGATGCTAAAGCATTTTCTAAATGCAATACAAAACAGGGAAAGAAACTTCAACCTCATTAAATTTTGTTGTTGTTTATACTGCTGGTAAAAGAAACATGCAAGATTTCTAAAAAAAATCTAATATATGCCTCTGATTTTTCTTAGGAAGAAGCTCTGTATTTCTCTGCTGAAAGATAGCCTGCTGGGCCATCTGCATGCCAGCTGGGAAGTCATGGAAAACTGGAGAATTCTGCTACTATTTCATGGTAAAGGAATTATGACTAAGAAGAATGAGAATTTTGCCATAGATTTCCATTTAATGGTGCCAAATTTTCTGCTATATCTTTCTGCATGTACCTCTCTAAATTGTTGTTGTAATTAGGTAGCTTTGCCTACTATCCTGTCACACAGTTCAAAACCCAGTCACAACATCGTGTTCATAATTTAAATCCCTGTAAAAAGCACACTTCATTCCATGACAAAATCTTCCAGTACAATAACCTCAGCTTTAGACCAAAATCATTCAAGCCATTCTCAGAAGTTATATGTGCTCCTCTAGAAGATAACAGCCATATACCACAATGCAGCAGCTGTGGCAGAAGAGCTCAGAGGAGCACTTCATAATTTTAATATTTTATTACTAGGAAACGTATCCTTGTCTTTCAGCATTCACTTCACTTCTCCTTTGCACAAGAAATAAAAATAGATAAATGGGAGAATACTAAAACACCAGGGTACAGAACAGCAAAACAATACGAGCACGATGGTTGAGCGACTCAGTCTATAGCAAACAACCTTGGAATAAAAAGCTAGTAACTACTACCACTCCTCCACTTATACAGAGTTCGTAGTCCTTCTGCTTTATAACCATCACTGGGAAACTGAAAGTTTTACTTTCAAATATTTTTCAAAACAAGTTACTTATTCTGATTGTGAAAATTGTGTGTCTATTTCACTCAGATATTGTCAGCATTGAAATAAAAAGTGCATAATTTCAACTTTTTTTCTTAAAAATTTACATTGCTATCACCCAAGACATGTTGCATACTACAAATAAATCATATATTTGTCTATATAACATCTTTAATGTTGAAGCCTCTTCAACAACAACAACAAATTATCATTCATAAATTTCTCAAAGAAAATTGTATAACTCAATGCATTTTGGAACATATAAAACACCTTCCTCACAACCTTTTTTGCTGGGTGCGCTAGCAATTCAAGTTTATACATGACAGCATTAAAAGATCAGAAGTAATCGCATTCTCTTTATAAACAGCCAACTTAAAATTCCACTATTACACTCCATTTAATGTAGGCTCTCTTAATACTGTGGAAAAGAGCTAGAATTTCCCAACATGACACATGGATTTTGTGACTTTTTAATCAATGCTCAGCAGCACCTAAAATAACTGGTGCTTAGTTCTAGTGAATATGTTGGACTGTAAATGTACCCTACACTAATATTTATTATTCCAGGATGATAAAGATATAATGTTTAATCAAATAATTGAAGATCTAAGGGAAAATATTAGTATCTTCTCCACAAACCATGCACTGCCTCAGTGCACAAATAATACTGCTGCTAAAAAGCAGAAATAGAGAAGTACAGATTATCATAGGTAAAACAATATGAACTTTACCCCCAGGCTACCTTTTTATGCCTGAAGAGGCTAGCAGTTACAGCAGCGCTACCACCCTCTAGTGCACCCCTCATCTTTGGAAGAGCACTACCTTGTTTCTCTCAGAAGCCTGTGTCTGAATGTTAAATCATGGGTTTTAGAAAATAGTGAGTTACTATTTTTTACCTAAAGGTGTGTTATCCTCCCCATCTCTGAAATGTCTCCAGTAGTCAACCTCCAACAACTGCTAGACACAGCTTCTCATGGAAACCACCTTCAAGGCGGATGTCAGTGGTGTTTGCACAACCTGCAGCTCCTGCACCTTCCTATATTAGTGAAGAGCTTGTGCTCTGGATGATGAGCTCATGAAGAAACTGTAGTGACTTCTTCCTTATGGTCTTAATCTATACTTCCGTTACAGAGTTTGTCCCACAAAATCTTTTCTTTTCATAAAATGCCACCAAGAATATTACCAATTACTTTCTATTCAGGAAGACATCCAAGTGGAAAGTATTTTCACCATTCTGGAGAAAGGACATTCTACCCAAGTTAAAAATTAATGTGAATGTCAAACCAATCTTCAGTAGAAAAAGCACATTCAGTTTTATGATTGCAGTTTATTTACTAATTCTTACAGAAGAAGTAAGATAAGAGCTGAAAACTCCTATTCCTCTGACTTTTGTGAGTCAGAATAAAAAGGCTCATTTCCCACACGGAAATGTCAATAAAAATAATAAATTTAAGTGGATTTTTCATAAGCAGAATTACTCTCAGATCCAAAAAGGCAGGAAAAAAGTCAATAAAACCCTCTAGCACACACCTGAAAATTTTCCGTTTCTTTCAAGCACCTTTACAACAAAGCAGTAACCCATAAAATTCTAACCCTGACAAAATTCTGAGACAAAAGTAAAATGAACTCTCCCTGTCCTAAAGCAGGAGATACAATTTAAAAGCAATCAATCAGGGGGGGAGTTAACAGTCAGGATAAAGGCAAACTGTGTAAAGCAGAGTAGAATAATGGGCAGAGGTTATTACTTATTAATTCCATTACAATTAGAAATTTTCATCCACAAGGACTAGAATACAAGGAGAGTTGCATAGCCTATGTGACTCCATGCATTCCTCCCGATCAAACAGTCTATGTTACACCTTCCTATTTCTAGCAAGAAAAGCTCATTAACACATAATTTCTCTCCTTTCCACTCTCCTCTAACAGAACTTCACTGCTTGGAATGACATATTTAATAACCTTCTCTTCATTTCTTCTTCTACCTTCTGTCTATAGAGAACTTGACATTCCCCAAAATGCACCAGGAATGTTTTCAGTAGCATGCCAAAGTGTCTGGTACAACCAACCATGGGTGACTTGCCCACCGTGTGAGCAATGGGTAAGGGTAAAAGTTCTCCTCTTGTTAGCGTAAGAATAAACACATAACCACCGGAATGGTTATATGAGGTGCTTTATTGCAGCGCTGGGAAACCAGGGGCGCTCGCCCAAATCTGGCTTCGACCTCGTCACATCACGTTCGCAATTTATACACTAAAATTTGGTTACTAATACATATTTAACACGGATTGCATCATTAACTACTACATATGTATCAAGGATTGCCACATCAGTCTATTACGACATCAGCCTCTTCTGCGCTTGTGCAGCCTCTTCTGGTTGCACTCTGAGCAGAACTGTAACCACGCCACTGTGTGCTAACACTGATTCCTCTGAGTAAACACTATTCTCCAGGCTATTCTAGTGCCCCTTTTACATAAACTTTACATATAGCATTACTTTAGGCTGCCTCTATCTATGACCAAGTCTTAAACAAATTTATTTTCTTTCTCTTCTGCTTTTACTGATGACAAAGAGAACGCTCTCCCCATTCCTTCCTCCCTGTATACATGTAAAAACCAAAGTGCCTTTCAGCAGATACTCAGATGCAGAAAACAAAACACGCTGAGCGATCCCCAAAAGTAAGAGCCACAGATCCCCTCTGTCACAATGGAGCTCATTCCAACCAGCTCGACCCCCTACAGCACAGTTGCCTCACCTACTGCAGCTATTATATGCTTTCCATGCCTGAAGTACTCTTGCCTTTTGGATCTCCTTACCTCTGGTAACAGATACCTCTTTCATTCTGTACCTGAGAGAGCCCAGCCAGCATCAAACTGCTGTACAAAATATTAATTTTTTTCTTTTAATTTCTGATGAGAGCTGAAAAGCACAGGCAGCAAAGCACATCAGAAAGGCCTTCATGTTGATGTCCCCACCTTCCCTCTCTCCTCATGCTTCTTCTAAGCTTAACACAATTCAACAGGCAAAAAAGAGAACAAGGAACTGCCCCTTTTCATGCTACTATTGAACAGTACAATAAACGAAATAACCTTGTAATTGATTATTGTCATAAGAGCAGTATCTCGTTTTGCAAATACACATTTGTTTCACACCAGTATATAGGGAACTTTAAGAGACATATCCAAATACGTAAATCCACTCTCTACTGACATCCTTTCAAACATCACTGTAATATCAACTGTCAATGAAGAGAATGAAAACAACCAACACAGATGATCTTAAGGTTCCAAAGCATCTGAAGTACTGCCCTCAGATTTTACGACCGCTTATGCTAACATATTAACACTACGGCTAGATGAGCACATTGACACTAATGTATCATTTCACTTTTAACTTTGCTGAATGACCATTATTTGCACTTTAGTAGGTGGTAATGATTCGTTCCCCCATGGCAATAAAGAGGGGGGGGAGGTGTGGAGGGGTGAAGTCTATGTAATAGATGGAGAAGTCCATGACAGATTTTGCAGGGCTCAGACATGCAAATATCACTGTTACTGGTAAAACAAAAAGTAAAGGGATATTATATTTCAGTGTGGTTGAGACTATCCATACTGCCATTAACATATCTACAGTATCGATGCATGCAATACTAATTGCTTGAGTACCCTCACCTTATCACGACAAGCAACATGAATACATTCTCACACACACACATACATATATGTAACTATATGAATAATATATGCTCCTTAATCATCCTTCCTTGATGTGCCCTGTTACTGATTAGTAGAGTTTCTCCCTGCAGTTGTATTTTCCCTTTTTTGCAGACAAACCTTGGTTTCAATCCCTGACAAACAGACTAACAAGAACTGGGTTTCATTGCTTGAGAAATATCACATATCATCTAGTTTGTTATCCTTGAGGTTAAACAAATCTTTATAATCAATAATTCATGAACTGTACTTCATTGCTGCAACACTTAAATCAATTTATAGATTTAACACAAGAAATAAAAGCTGACCAAAATAATAATGCTATGAGACCCTAAATTAATACCTAACAGTGATCTATATTGTTTCATTTCTAGTTTTTTTTAACCATTATTTTTTCTAATTTCATTCCACTCTTTGACTTACTAATTCCTATAACTCATACTTATTCCTATAACAACAGAGCTGTAAGTTTTTTAGGTTTTAGTTTTTACAGCAAAAAGCATTATATGACTGGAAAAAAAGTAAAAAAAATAATTAGACTGAATTATACTTTTTCTTTTCTTTGACAGCTCTGATGTCAGCACGACATATACACTGCATGATAACTTATCATTGGCCAGCTCTCGAAACTGCATTAAGTCATGCACTGAAGAGCGAAGGCACTACAGTACTGAAGGCCTGTTTCAAGATACTGCAGTGATACAACTCACATACATAACACCTAGTAACCTAGAAGGTCTCACAGAATTAAAAGGCGCATTGTGAAAGTCCTTGAGGGAAAGATTTAACAGTTCTTTTCACAGCAATTGTCATGTCCATAGACTACTTATTACTGAACAGGATCAAGTTTTCAATTCGTGAGTGAGAAAGTTCTTCCCTAGAATAGGGAGAAATTTAATGGGTCAAAAACACTCAAAGAAAGTAGATACCAAAAATACAGACACTCTACTCCCCCAAATGATGCATCTATAATAAAATATAGTTTTGATACTGATGTTAACCATGCACCACATAGCAAGTACTTCACACTAATCTATTTGTGAAAACACAGATCTTCAAGACCTGTAGATCCAAGTATCTTAATGCATTAAAAGCATCAACTACTGAAACCTCACATCAGTGCAGAGGGGATAGGCCAGAAACATTTTTAAGGCAGACTGAATTCTTTCAGTTCATTCTGAACGATTCAACAGATTGAAGGATTGAACAAAGTCTGTGGCTAATCACAGCCTGCTTCCAACTACTTCTCTTGCTTTTAACTTTTCATAGGAACACTCCTCTTCACATACTCACCATGATCTACCAAAAGAGGCTGACTGCACTGGTAATTGGGTGGAAGGCAGTATCATGAAACAGGGAAGGACAAGCAATGAAGCTCCTGATTGGTTTTGAATTGCTTTGTTTTGCTTCAGTGATGTGTTTATTTCCAAAAGATTTTCAGGTTGTATTAAATAAATAACAGCAGTTATTATTTCAATAGTATTTATGACATATAAATTAATATTATTTTATACAAATTCATATTACTTTATATAAATTCATATTTACTTTTAGTTATCTAAGCAGAGGGGCACAAACAGGACATCAAATCCTGTACTGAGCAAATAAGATGTAGCGTCTGACAAAGATGGGTAATAAAAATACAGATAGTGACTATGCAAATATGAATATACTAATGTACATTTTTTTTTCATTCCAGAACAGTATTTTGAAATTATAGAAATCACTCACCTAAAATGACTACCAGTTTTTGCTAATCATGATTTGTGTTAAAGGACTTTCTATAAAGCACAGAAGAATAAGGCACATTATGTAAAGCATCTCATATGTGTAGAGTAATAACTAACCCCTAGAGATATAAAGCTACAGAACTTCAGCCTTGAAGTTCCAGTGTCAGTGGGGCTTCTCCACCCCAATTAACAGCCAGATCTGGGGCCATTTAAGCTGTCTCTAATAAATCACCAGTTTGCAGTAGCTACGTACTCCATTTGAACAACTATTCCCACATGAACAGTATTTAATTGAGGACAATTAATAAAGATTTAGCAGATATTTTTAGGTCTAATTCATAGCACACATATTTCAAGTGGCTGATTCTTATTAATGTCAACTGACCCTAGGTAAGGCCCCTGCAGGGTAGGAGAAAAAGATACATACAGATGATTTTATACATAAAACACTACAATGGGGAGTTGGGAAACAAAGAATGCTTCTTATTCATATAAAAGCTTTATGACAGATCTGACTTGGACAAAATGGGAACAGTTTATTCTGCACATTTTATTCTTAAACACTGATATTTTCCCTAATTGGGCTTATCTACAAGTACACATCGGTGAAGAAAACACGGTTTGCAGCTATATCCGGTCATGCTCTATCTTCACCTCCCCTGACAGACAGGTCCACTGACATGATACCTAAGCCTGCAATTTATTTATTTATTTTTTTACAATGAATAAATAAATTACTTAAAACTGTCTCTTATCACATTCCAGATGTCAAGTCTGGCCTCAGTGCTCTTCTCATCTACTGTTTTAGGCTTATGCACTCAATCCTCCATTTCCTATCTGGTCCATTTTAGACAAATATACTTATTGCTTTAATATATTATAAAAGTAGCAGCAATATTATTTTGAGAATGGGAAGCTATGCTCTTTAACATTTCCCAATCAGTATCTATATTTCATATCAATTCAACTTTAGTTAAGAGTTTATTGGATGCATGAGAGAAGCATATAGGGCTTTTTTTAATTTTAAAATGAGTCAAACCTCATGACTACAATTGATATGCAACTAAGTTAACTCCAGCTGTCCTGCTGAAATCCACATAATTTCTCAAGGGTTGTATCTCCTCCTGTGGCAAAGTTAGGATGTTCAGTTATGACCTTTCTCTTCCTCATCTTTATTTCAGAACATTGATAACTCTGTGCCAAACACAAGCAGGAAAAACACCCCAAAACCACTTTCTGACACACTCACTGCATCATACTAGCAGGAAGAACTGAAAGGTTGATGAGCTATATAAAAAACAGAAATGAGAAATCTAAATAGAAAAGCTACATAGAGGCTGCTTTTTGATATTCAGTTGGCTCTTTCCTGTTGCTGAAATGTGACCCTTGAGACTTCTCAGTGACCAGATTCCAGGGACTAGAACAATAATCCATACACTCTGGGGGAGGCAGGATATGTAAATTTCCTCCTAATTACCATATTTTGCTCCAAAGTACATTTTTTAATAAATAAATCAAATACACTTAAAACAAGCTTCGGCAATCTTACCAAGATCCCTTCTTTTCCATTTTAATTTAAGTTCCATCAGTTTCTATAGTCAGTTATTTGCATTTATCACTAAAGCTATTAGATTTGGAAGACTCTACTTGACTCTGACCTGCCTAACATCCCAAAATGATTCTGTACACACTGCTGCTATCAGAGTCTTAGGTCATACATTCTCTAAGATAATTAGAAGAGTTCAACTGACTCTAATCAGTTTAATCAGGTCTCTGCTTTGCATATACTTACGCAGACAGAGGGTATAACTTTCAGCATTTTCTATATTCAGAACTGGATATTGTATTGTGCACTTTCATAATGTAATTTAGAAAACATGTCCCCCATTGCTTTTCGTATTACCTTGGCTATACATGAGACCTTCTTTTCTCCAAGAAATTAATTAGGAATAGTTAACATTTGAGATGAATGAAGACTCAGCTGCAAAATATCAGTTCTACCTTGAATACTTCAAATATACACTTGATGAGAAAACAAGTGCTCCTCAGAGATGTCAGACCTATCCTGGAACTGCCCCCTGTGTTCAGGGATTCTTTAAGGTGATCATTTTGCTGTAGAAGGTGCATCTTCTGTTTGTTCGTTTTTTTCAAATAATCTCTGAAATTACTCCCATGTTTTACTCAAAAGTCTTTTATACATAAACAATAGGACAACACATGCTTAAACTCAGTAAATTAAATTCAGAGCATCAGGAAGTCATTTACTTGATTAAATGCACAGGTACTTTGAGGTTACTGAAAACACTAGCATAAAACCGCAAGGTGAAAGCATCACTTGCATAGCAGGTTAAGCTACATAACCATCCGAGAGGCATAACAGTGAGTTTGATGACTGCTGTGTCCTCTTTTACATATCCTCACCTACTCCTAAGCCCAGGCATGGGAGCAGTGGCCACCCACTTTGGCTAAATGTGGATGACAACTCACAAAATCAACCTGTTTAATAGGCTTCAGAGGAGGGAATTTCCAGCAGCAAAATGAATATTTCCTAGGATTCATATTTATAAAGCAGCAATTTCAATATTCGAGTTTGTTCCTTTATGTAAAAACTGGTGTTTATCAGAGGAATCTGATAAACAGCAAAGAGCACTGTCTTTTTAAAATGTTGTTTGCTATTTTTCACATTATGAATGTCCACAGATCAACACTATTATCTGATACAAAATAATGGTAAGAAGACATGATCATTTCCATTAACCACCTGGCAAGAATACCTTTTAATTCTCTTAATGTACAAGGATAATAAGAGTTTGCACCACTCCCACCATGAGGTATAATACTTACGGGAAAGATGGTTGAAGAGCTTTTTAAAAATAGCAACTCAACAGAAAAGTCTTAGCAGGGATGTGGACTTCAAGTCAGCACTGCCTGCAATATGGGGACAGTAGGAGAGAAGGCTGTATAATGAAACAGCCACATTTTTATAGGCAAGCAGGTTTCTCAAGTGAGAAATATGGAAAGGTACATGAAAATTCTCTGCCATGTCTTGAAGGGGTAAGATAGCTCTGTATAAGCCAGGCCAAGCATTCTTTGCATTGCACAGTACATATTCCGAAGTATCTAGTTAAGCGCTACACAGGGAGAAATATCCATCTGTTTTTTGTTTGGTTTGGTTGTTTTAATTGTCACGACATTTCAGTATTTCACATACAAACTTTTTTCAGATATTTCAAAGCACTGACCAAATTCATTACTACTGTCATGCATTACATATGTTCATGTAACCTAATGTTAGAGCTAGTGACTCTGCAAAATCTCTCCTATCTGTGGTAAAACTCATTTCTAACCACAGACCATATATTTATGGCAGCAGGTTAATAACTTTCTTAAGGTTAGATATTTCTCCATGCTAACAAATAAGAAGACTAATCATATGAACATCAGTAGCTCACTAAGGGAAGAGGCCGTGAAGTCAGACGGAGTCTGCTTGCACTGTAATCCACATTTCCTAGCAATACAGACACCGAGGTGATAACCAGCTTGCTCAAACCTCCTGTACTTGTCAGAATTTTCAGCAGTCAACAATCTCAAATTGTAGTGGATCTCACCTTTTCATTTACTCATTTTCTAGTCAACTGGTTCAATCATGACTTCAGTGCCTTAAGAAGGTCTTACTAACTTGTCTCTTCTCAAAGCAGAAATAGCAGAAATCCTCCTAAATTCAGAATACTACATAAGATTCAAAACCTTTGGATCTTCTGTGTTAGGTAACAGAAACCATACACTGGGTGTAAGCCTACAACTCTGTATGTACGAAAAGCAAATTCTTTCCAGGTCCTTTCTACTCTTTTTAAGGTCACTTTTCCAATTACATTTCTGACCTTCTATATCTCAGGAACCTTGACACCAAACCCACTCCTCTCTCTCTCAGCATCAACCCTCTGTGACCCAAAGGCTCATGCGCCATTACCCCCTCCCTTGCTAGCAATTTCAAGTAAGACGTATTTTAATCCCTATCTTGCCAAAGACAACGTATATATAAAGAGATACCAAAGGTAGAACTGAAATTGACAGCAAAAGAATTATTTTCTGCAACTGTGACTTTCAGAGAGTAATCCTCAACTTCTTTTGATTTTACCTGCAACACAGGCTCTTTCCTATACAAAGGAAGAGCAAACTCAGCTGCACTAGTATTTGCAAATAAGGATCAGGAACCCAGGAGTGATACTTAAAAGTAAAAAGGCCTTTAAATTATGAGTAAACCAGGTAATTTTATGAAGAACAAACCCAGAAAACTGTTTGAACACAAAGCCAGCAATACCTTTATGTGAAAGAAGCAATAGCAGACAATCTGGTAGGTAAGATGGCCATGAGAGACAGATGACATTGAAGAAAAAATGAAATTTTAAGGAATTTCTTCATTAGTCATGCCCAAATTATGATTTTTTCCTGTTGTTTCTTGCAAACTGTAAGAATGAATCAATGCACAAGTAGGAAAGAAAAGCAAAACAATAAAAAAAAGGCAGTAAAAGTGTTTACTTTCTATCTGCCACATACAAATCACACTTGTATTCTAGTAATTTGAAAAAATGTTTGCAGTGAAACTTAAATACCTGTAAATCTTGCCTTAAGTTTTGGATAGGTTAAACACTGAAAAAAAAAAATCTGTGAATCATTTGAATACATAAGGAATGACTTGCAGTTACCCACATAAAACAGGCACTGCAAGTTTCACATGCTGTCAGTAGGAATGAAAATGAAAATTCAGTGCTTCTGGCTGTGATTTGCTTGAACGTTTCAGGCAAAGCTTGGCACAGGTGTGTTTAAAAGAAGAAAGCACACATCTAAATTCTGCCTCTTAGCAACAAGATGTAATCTTAGTATTTGATTTAAAAGGCAGGTGATGAATCACAAGTTTTCATAAATAAGGAGATGGCAATACACCCTCTCTGCATGGTGTAAATGTCATGAGAGGAGGAGATGGAAAGCGAACTATCACATAGCTAAGCCACTACCATCTGCACAATTAATATATGTTCTAAGCAACGAGGGAGTAGGAGGGAAAAGCATCATCACTTATGACTATGTAGTCATTAGCCAAGTTCCTAATCTTCATTAGACAAACAAATTAAAACTCACCATTTACTGAAACTGTCACAGTGGCCTCAAAACAATACTCTAAAAAAGGTCTGACTGGAGTTGGGTGAAAACGATGCATTTTTAAGTAGTAGTTAGTAAGCAGAAGCATGACATCAAGACAAAGTGACAATCAAATGCTACTAATCTAAGGCAACCCTCCTCCCTCCCCCCAACCAGTTCAACCAATTTTTGCAATAAGGAGGAAAAGAAAATAGAGAACATTGCAAATTTTAGAGGAAAATGATGACTCGGGATAAAAAAAGGTCTGTAATTGAATGAAAAACTGATCATAAAAAAGCACAACTGGCTTTCCAAAAGATTTAGAGATTGTACAGACTTTACATTAGGAAATTGCTGAACAGAAAGCCTGGATGAGCACACAGTGATAACGCAGGATGGTAGTGTCAGGCAAAGCCAGAAGGGGAGAGGATAATGCATTTTCAAAGCAAACACAAGGAAGAGGGAGAACTTCATCAGGACTAAGAATATATTTGATGAATTACAAATCAGAGATAGAGGGGACAGAACTGGGACGACGACAACACAGCCTCTGACATTGCCGTTCACAGATCTCGACTTACCTATATAGCTTATTTTCATTACTACTCAATATTGAATATAATACAAAATTAATGCTTGAAACAGAGAAGAGAACTGGTTTTGCTAACACTGACCCTTTTTGCCAACATTGAGAGGCACTGATTTATCTAAATGGAAACTCTCTACCGATAACTAATAATCCACAAGTGCGATTTGTTACTTCTTGACCAGATATAAGTTACCACTATCTCCAATGCTCCTACCTACAAAATGGCTTCACTAAAACATTTTTAGTAGATAAATCCTCTGATGCAGAGCTGATGCCTTACTCTTTTAACTGATATCCTACTTTCAGTACTCAGGACAAAAGATTACGTGTCACACTAGGCCTGAACTATCAGTATCTTTTAAAAAGCACTTTGAACATTGTATTTTCCAGGGCTGATAAGAACTACTGCACAACAAATAACTGAGTAAGACACTTCACTTGCTCATGCCTGTCAAATCTAATGAACACAAACGAACCTGCATTTCCTGCTCATTTCTCTCAACTGAAATGGAATTTTAAAAGTCTGAAAGCATGAAGACACCTTATTTCTTTTAACAGATCTTTTTTTCTGCCATGGGCACAATATTTAGTTTGCCACATTCTCACCCCATTTTTCAGGGGTGAAAAAATCAGGAATATAGTAGCGATATCTTGAGATACTTGCTAAGGCTCAACAAACTCTCCAGGTTTATCAGCTTGGCCATAAGTAACATATCTAGCATGAGACAAAATGCAATATACAGATCCATTACCTAACAAAGCAAAACTTAGAAGACCTTTTTGTTACTTATTGCACTGACAAATGCAACATAAAAAATAAATCTAAGTGAGAAAAACTGCTTTGTTGATACTTTTTTTTTTCTTTCATAAGCTAAAGTCATAAATACCTTTTCCCTCCTGAAGCTATATAGTTCAGGCATTGCATCTATCAGTCATGTATTTTTCAACTGCCTTACATTGATCTGATATCTATTACTTCCTCTGAACAAATTGCTAAGATTCTGTAAAAGGTATAATGATTACCAGACATAACACTTAGTACTAGCTTTCATTCTTGATATTAAATAAATATAACTCTCCATGTCTTTTTTCTTGCGTTCAGTGCTATGGGGTTGTAATCCCACTGCTAACAATCTCAGTGCTTTTATTCAGTCTTACCATTATTTCTATGACCAGGACACAGCATATCTTCCTAGAAATCCCATAGGTCACAGATATAGATTGCATTGAAGATAAAGCTGTATTGAAATAAAATGAAAAGATGAAACTTAAAGAAGATTAAATAAAGTGAAGCAGACAAGATGTTACCAGGCAAGACAGCTAGAATGGGAGTCTATCAATACATGAAAAATACCTTCAGTACTTGTGGAAAAAAAATATTAACACAGAAAAAAAAAAAACCAAAAGCATAGCATCATAACACTACAGTATCAGATTCTGAGCTATCCCTGCACATAATGTTTTTTGATGTTTTTTGAAATAATGTCAAGTGTTCAATATAACAAAGAATGCCATGATATGTAAATGCATTATAAGCTTTGGATCTGTTAAGTTAAATCAAAGGAAGAGCAGAAAAAAAGATGGTAACAGGAAGCCTGACATAAACAGCAAACTGCAGTTGCTGATGATTTACATGAGTGGGACCCCACGTGAACATCAGTGGGTAACTATAGAGCTACCTGTGCAGGAAAAACATTTCTTGCTGATCCTTGCATACCAAGATCTCTGTACTCTCAAAAAGGATCTTAATCTCTTCTGGAACTTAGCTTGCATTCATGCTTCCTCAGATTTCTCAGAGTTGGGTTTTTTTGTCTTTTTTATGTTAGCTAAATATTTTATAATATCATAACTCTGAATCCTGCAGGGTAAATGTCTGGAAAAGACTTCAGGACCCTTCAGAACCAGGTTAAGTTTTATCTATGTCTATTATCAAAAGCATTTAACTGAAAACTAAGATCACCTTCCTGGACACCAGCACCCAGCATTTTATCAGCATCCTTTAATTTTAATGACATGCAAATAATTGCCCTGAAATTATACCGTGCCTTCTTTGTGACCTAAAAACATTTTGCATCAGAAGCTGAACACAGAAACCTATAAAAAAAAAAAAAAAAAATTATCTTGACTGTACCTACAGTATGTTTTCCTTCCAAAGGGAATACACTACTCAGTCTGGTTGGGGGGCAGGGAGTGTGTGTTTAACACAGCAATGCTCTTGCACAAATCTTTTTCAGATAAATATTTCAGCTCTTAAATGTATTTTCTTGAAGGCATACCAAAGTTATAAGAAAATTACTAATGGCATGTCTATCTTATGGCTACTCTATTACCTCTTTAAAATTCCAACAGCAACAAAAGTTATCTGCTCTGTGCTGTACATGCCATTTATTCAGCCACACTAATGCTATGAAACAATGTTCAAAGGCTTTTCAGGATAACCATAATGCAGCATTTCTACATTAGAATTAAATGCATTTTGGAGACTGTCTTGTTGTAGAAACAGCCCACAGACTTATGTTTAAAGACGTACAGTGCTTTATTCTCAGTTGTTAGCCAAGAATAAAATGTAGTCTGGGATGTAATTATGAAATAAGCTTCTAATGTGTATAATTAAAAGGAGAGATGGATGAATATTCAGTATGCACCCCCTTGCCTTTGTCTTGTTTCCCATCTTGTGCACTGATCATCATCTCTGCTTTTTACATACAGAACCAAATGGAGCAGATATGAGCCATCTTCTAGGGACAGAATGATAAGATGAAAACACAGATGATGATATCTCACTGAAAGGATAGAACTTATCAGCAAGGTCTAAAAATAATTTACCACCTCCGCTGACCATATCCAAACATTCTGTAGGCATCTGAGTTCAGGGGATTTCTAAGCTCTTTCCGAGTGGCTTTCATTGGCTGAATTTTTTAATATTTTGGTAAAAATATCTATGAAGTAGATTGTGAGAAGCCTTATGACCATGGTAAATTAATGTCTTGTTGCTCTCCCACATAAGCAGAAGCACTCAGAACTTTGTTGCAGTGTTTCTTCCTATGCAGAATCAGCTATACTACCTTGTTAAGGTACATGGCTGTTCTCAAACACACATCTTGCTTTTAGGTTATAAAAAACAAACCAAACCAAACAAAAAAAATCACTAACCAAAGCCAAAAGCCAAATCCTATGCAAAGGCAAATGATTGCTAGCTAATTTTTGCTAACATTCCCACCAGTAACAACTGCCATAAAACTGGCATGACAAGTCACAAATGACAAGAAAGGGGACAGAAATTGTGCATGCCAGTAATAAAGAATTTTTTTCTTCTACCTCCAACATTTCTAGTGTTTACTCAGAGACTTCCCAGCGGGGATAGGATCAGGACTGATAGAAGTAACACACTAAAGTAGGCTAGAAAATCTGTGGCCTATGAGACAAGAAGCCTGAAAAATAAATGCTCTAACATTTGGTCCTAACCACACCGCACCAGTTTCAGTTAATGCAGATGAAACAGAGATTTCATAGTGTTCCCCCAACAGCTATTCATCCTTTGTTTCTTTGCATTCTGAAGAAAATGCACCATAACGTTTTCAATATATACTAAATACATTTTCCATAAGCACTTTAAATAAGCAAAGCACTGGCATGCAACACCTTCTACAGTAAAACTAACTTTGTCTTGCAATGGTTGTTAAAGTCAATCACTACATTTTCTAAGTGGAAGCAAATGTTAGTTTTATAATCCTCAGTGCCTTTACAATCCTGCACAGGGCTTTGGGAAAAGTAGACATTTTTGAATAAAAAGTTCATGTGCTTTTATATCCCTTTCACTTTTCAAGATAAATTATTGGAGCAAATACTTTTAAATGTCAAGAGTTTTAAAGTACAGTCCCAAGATAAACACTTGTCAGTAAATGATAACGTACTCACAAGCTTTAACTCTCTGTTTGGGCAACAAACATGAGAAGATGGAAGCCTTTGTGCAGCACGAAATTATGATATAGTTGCCATTATGGGAACCTGGTGGGTTGACTCACACAACTGGAGTGCTGCAGTGGATGGCTATAAACCCTTCGAAAGGTATAGGCAAGGCAGGAAGGGCAGTGGGGGAGCCCTGTATGTCAGGGAGTGTTTTGATTACCTAGAGCTTAATGACGGCAATGATAGAGTTGAGTGTTTATGTGCAAGAATCAGGGAGACGGCCAAAAAGGCAGGTACCATGGTGGGAGTCTGATGTAGACCACCCAACCAGGATGAAGAAGCAGACAGAATATTCTATAAGCAGCTATGAATGCTCAAAATTGCTATCCCTTGCTCTCATAGGGGACATCAACCTACCAGATATCTGCTAGAAATACAAAACAGCAGAGGAGAAACTGTCTAGGAGGTCTCTGGAGCATATGGAAGAGAACTTCCTGAAACAGCTGGTGAGCAAGCCAGACAGGGAGAGTGCCCCACTGGACCCGTTGTTTGTGAACAATGAACTAGCAGGCGCTGAGATGGTTGGAGGCCACCTTGGGTACAGTAATGAACAAAATGCTAGTTTATGATTCTCAGAGAAGAGGGGGATCAGCAGAACTGCTACCTTAAAATTCCAGAGGACAGAGTTTGGCCTGTTTAGGAGCCTGACTGAAAGAGCCCCTTAGCGGCAGTTGTGAAGGGTAAAGCAGTGCAGGAAGAATGGACGTTCATGAAGAAGGAAATCTTAAAGGTGCAAGAGCAGGCCATGCCCATGTGGTGAAAGACAAGCTGGCAGAGCAAAAGGCTGACACAGCTGAACAGAAAAATTGGCTGGAACTCCAGGGAAAAAAAGGAGAGTTTATGACCTTTGGAAGAAGGTGCAGGCAACTGAGGAGAGCTAAAAGGATGTCATGAGAAAACCAGAAGAGCCAGAAAAAATGTGATCAGCAGGACAAGGACAGTTATCACCCCCCTTTATTCGGCACAGGTAATGCCACACCTTGAATACTGTGTTCAGTTTTGGTCCCCTCATTACAAGACAGACCCTGAGGTCCTGGAGCAGCTTCAAAGAAGAGCAATGAAGCTGGTGAAAGGTCTAGGGAGCAAGCCTGATAAGGAGTCACTGAGGGAACTGCAGGTGTTTAGCCTGGAGGCTCAGGGGAAACCTTACAGCTCTCTACAGCTCCCTGAAAAGAGGTTGTAACGACACAGGGGTCAGTCTCCTCTCCCAAGTAACAAGCAATAGTACAAGAGAAAATGGCCTCATGTTGCACCAGGGGAGGTTTAGATTGGATATTAGGAAAAATGTCTTACCAAACGGGTTGTCGAGCACTGGAACAGGCTGCCCAGGGAAGTGGTAGAGTCACCATCCCTGGAGGTAATTTAAAACATGTGTAGACATGGCACGGAAGGACATGGTTCAGTGGTGGACTTGGCAGTGCTGGTTTAACAGTTGAACTCAATGATTTTAAAGGTCTTTTCCAACTCAAATGATTCTGTGATTCTATTTCACAGCATTTGTGAATTGACATCCAATGTCAGCAATAGCCATCATGCAACAGAAATTGTAACCTGTTGAAGGAAGTCATGTATATTCGATAGTCTGCATTTATTGCAATTAATTTTATTCTTTAAAGAATGTCCTCAAGAATGATGTACCATATAAAGATGGAGAAAACAATGATTTCTCGATTTAGAAACTAAGGAGGATAACACACTTTGGTGAACCCTCCCTGTGAAATGCACAGTGTGTATTCACAGTTCATATGTGAGAATAATTTGGAGACCTGAGCATTTATTCTTTTCTGGCAGTCTCCCAGAAAAGAGAGTGTCCGCAGATTACATGCCATGGGAATCTATATGGTATTGACTACAGCCCTCAAAACTCCTTCTGCCACAGAGACACCAATTTCTGAGGGACTAGGCTCCAGATCATGACAATGAAGTAATCACTAAGGACCTTTTTGCTCACAAGGAACATGTCTGTCTGTAGTTCTTTCCTTCTGATTTGATCTCACAGTCTCCTCCTGGCCCTGAGACATTTTTCCCATCTGCTCATACAGATGGCACATTCATGTGAATTTCAAAGAGTGGTTTTCCAAATTTTTCTGTTCCCTCACTCCTCAAATTGCATGATTCTTGAGTAGCAGAAGCAGGGAATGTTCTAGGGATGCTTATTCAGAAAGAAAGAGCAACTATGGAAAAAAAAATATTGCTTTCTTACACAACTGATATAGAAGAGAAAAAAACCTATTCTCTGATGGCTGATGCAAAAATGCCTGCATTACAGCCTAAAGATCAGTGATAAGCATGGCATAAAAGTGCTTTTCTGCAGATGTTTACACACACCAGTGGAGTCTGGAGAACTTATCAGGAAGAAAAAAAAAACAAAACCAAAAACAAAACCCTGGAATTTCTTGTAACTTCTAATTTCTCTCCTAAACATGACTAAATATTGTTCCAATAAAAGGTTTCCTCAGCTGCTTTGCACACTGAGGGCCATAAGAAATTTAAATTTTCACAGGAATAAAGAATAGACAATAGACCCAGGAAATATGAGAAAAATATTTTAAAAATAAGACTTAGATTTTAGTTCAGACAATTCTTATTTCTCAGAAACAATTTTACCATTTTTTTAGAGCTCAATAACAAAATATGACAAAACAACAGATGAAGAAAAGAGCTATTCTTCACAGAGATTCCATTCAAGAATAAAGGATAACCCTTTGAAACAAAACAAATCAAAACACCACTAAACCTAGGTATTTAACTGGAATGAGAAATATGCCCAAGTACTTGCACCTTCAGTTAAAACACTTGCTAGGAAAAAAAAAAAAGCTCCTTCCATTTAATAAATAGTAATCTACAATGTCTTACAGTAATGTTCATAAAAGTAGAAAGTGACTGTGAGGTACTAGCTCTAAATAGTGTCATAACATTTATTTTCCTTACAAATGCAAGGCCTTAAAGTTTCACTCATGAAGCTCTATGAGCCTGCCCCTAGTTATGACATCCATCTGAGATTTTACCAATTTTAGACAAAAAATATGTGTGAGTAGAACTTCATGCATATATACATGCACTGTATTTACATATCGAATATATATTATGCATTTAAACATATGTGTGCATACACATATTTAACATCCATCTCAAGAGCTGAGACTTGATCAGTGTTTTCTGGATTTTAGGCATGTCCTTTCTATGTGAAATTTCAATTGTCAGGACTACCAACTACCAGCTAAAATGATATGATAAAAGACATTACAGAAGGGAAATTGGATAGATCATTGTAATTCTAAATAATGTTAATATTTAAATTTTAATTCAAGATTAAATGTTTGATGACCTCTATTTGGTTTTGGAATATGCAATATCCTTGGAGCAACTTAAGCTGTTACATGGTTCTATAGCTGATGGAGTTTTTCTTGCTAATATAGACTAAATGCCAGTCTGTCTGTTAGGCAATAAAACTCAGAATTTTTTTCACTTCATTGCAATGTAATAATCTTGGATAATAGGGCTTTTAATGGAAAGATTCCTGTGACTTAAAGCTTTTTCCTTATTAAGCTTAATTGAATTAATTATTCACATACTAATGATTTAAAAGCCATTTCATATAAAATAAAAGGAAAAGACCCTCTTGAATACTTATCCCATACTTAAGATCTAATAAAGGAACTGAAGTAGAAAGATATCTTTGTTTTCTTTCAGATAAGGGAGGTATTTAAAATTCAACTACCCTCCCTCCTGCTGTGGATGGAGGTGTTCTGAAATTATACCATTCCAAATCCTATAGCAAAATGCATCTTTAGTCTATGAGTCCTTAATGGAAAATGGTATTTATGACCATCAAGTGATCTCCTCTTTTTTCCAAAAATTGCATCTTTCCTAAACTTAGCTCATTTCGTGCTATGTAGGAAAAGTCAAACAATGTGATTCTAAGGAGAATGGAACAGACTTGTATCTATAAAACAGCTATCCCAAGGTGCATATGAAGGCTGGCATATTATAATTCTTCATGATAATGCTTGACACTTAGGTAGTGTTTTATGGGATCAAAGCACTTCAGAAACTAATTAATTAATCTTCACAACACCCCTGTGAGAAGGCAGGTTTTAGCATTCCATTTAATAAATGGAATAACTGAGGCAGAGGAGCTGTATGATTTCTTTCATGTCACAAAGACAATCCAGGTCTTCAGTTTATGTATCATTTAAAATAACAGCAGTTCTGTTTCTGTGCTGAGTTCCTGAATAAGAAAACAGAATCTGGCAACTACTTTGCGTGAGAGTTGATGATACCTTGTATAGATAAAACAAAAATTATTTTACTTAAGCAACACACTGAGATTCAAGTTTCTTTCCTTATGCTGGATCTATATGCACCGTGCAAGACAAGAACTGGTATCTGACTTGCCCTATTTGGATTTCCAAACAATGAGACTGGATGAGGGGAATGCTTTCTTTTTAATGCAGATGATGCTTTGTGCTCAAAATTCTGCATAACTGTTCAGCATTCTTCACTATTTTTCTCTGTTGTGTCTTCACAACAGCTACATGACTTCAACTCAAGGCAATGTTTTACTACATTCACATTTGTGTCTGTTTTCAAAAAGCTCCTGCTTTGAACGCTTGTGTGCAATATTTAAAGGTTCTTATGTTTGTGCATGTATACTTTAACAGTCTTGACAATTTGGACACAGGAATCCAATTCACCTGATTTCTTGTGAAAAACTAAACAACTGCATGCCAGACTGTGAACTGACTTCCAGTACTGTTGGCAACCGAAAATTCAGTAACTGTACCTGTGAGCATGAGCACTAACACAAAAAGCTATCCAGTTACCACAATGGAAACACTTGTTCACAGTACAGTCTCATGCTCAAACAAGTCTTAAAGAAATCACTTTTCACTCACTCTTTGCAATGCTTGTATATGCCCTTATTGTCATATCAAGAAATGTAGTGTTATATATTTATATAAAATAAAAAGAATGACAAGAAGTGATATCCAAAATTGAGAAAACTTACATGTTTAACTGGGGCAACAGAAAGCTACTATACCATTACATTCCTTATTTTAGGATAAACATCTGAATCTTTTTATTCAAGAAAACATTCTCAATCTGAAGTTCTGTGTCACTCCATGACACCTTGTCTTCTTGCTGGGCCAAAATGACTGGGGCAGAGACAGTAAAGGGGCCTAGTGTCTAAGCATCGTTAACATATTTTTCAAACGAGCATTTAACATGTAAATTTTTGGCCCTCAAATTTACATTACAATTTACTGACGATTTGATGTCCCTGGCATGACACTTTTAAACACCCTCATGAAGCTATGTCTGGTTTATAATAATGTTTCTTTTAACAAATGGCAACAGTATTTTGAGATACTGTCGAAAGAGGAAGCTGGTGCTCTAACTGAGAAACAAGAGTGACAGAACAGCATCTCACTGCAGGGCTTTCTTTTAAGTCACTCCAGAGTACCTCATTATAATGTTTCTTTTGTTTTCTTCCTGAGACCAGACAAGTTTGAGTGAAGGGCTGCACAGCCATGAGCAGCAGCAAGGTGATGAAATCAGAAGCACCTGCCCCTGGACAGTTACCACGATCAGGAACACAGCATCCAAAATAGCATCTTCCTCCCCAGAAAAGAAGCCCAGGTCCTTCTTATCCTTTCCAAAATCCCCAAATTAAGAAAGATGCAAATGCTTGATTTCTGAGAAAATTTTTGTTTAGCATGGAAGCACATTTAAAGTCTTTAAATAACTTCTGTCCACCATCTGGAAATATATTTTTGTCGCAAAAAGGCAGGATAGATCTCTCTTGCAGAGGAAGCTTAGGAATTACAAGGATATTTGAAATAGTCTGCATGGCCCAAAGGCATCATTTTAATTCCAGCTAGCACAAATGATTCTATGGTCCTGAAACTGAAAAATTAAAATTTAGCTCCACATTACACTTAAAAAATAAGCCCTATCAAGCAGGCTGGGGGTGGTGTCAGAAGCAGCAAAAGGTAGCAAAATAAAGATCAGATGATTTACTGAAGGGTGTCTGATGTGAACAATTCACCTCTCAAACAGTATGTTCTAAGAACTAAAGGCATTTAGAAAGGCAATTGCTTTGTAAACTGTCCATCAGATTTTGTAGATAATAAGTTGCAAATGAGAAGTTAAACTGCTGAACAAGTCTATTAATGCAACAAAAATGCCCAAGGCTATTTTAATAGAGCACAGTGTGGGAGAATCTATTTCACTTGCAACACTGAAAATTTTCATGCTGCTGAAGCTGAGTGAGCAGGAAGCACAAGGCACAGCTGAATCCAAGCATCCAGGACTGTTTTGAATTCACATGACACAATGTTGGTAGCAAGAAATAAAGACAGGATAAAGCAAGACCAATGTACACATAATTCACTCATTTACAAGAGATTGCTAGATCATATCAGTCAAACAGGAATTATTGCTGGTTGGGTTAGAAACTTATAGCTTGCAATATATTAAGTAAATCTCACCAACTAAAAACTTTTCGGCTTTCAAGTGGGACAAGTCTTTAATTTCCAACAAAATTTCTCTGCCTACTTCTTTATGTTTTTCTTTTGGCTAAAAAGGGTGGAAATGCCATCACTTCACAGGATGTGGACACTATCAGAACTTGTGTATGTTCTATTTTTCAGTAAAAAACACCCACAAGCTTCAGTTACAGAACACATAAAAACAGTCAACTGAAGAGGTACAAAAGTATACAGCACTCTTTGCCATGTAATCATCATTCCTCATTGTCTAACCCAGTGTTGCAGAGTTCACTTTTGAGGACTGCAAGAATAAGTGTACGCAAGAGTAAATATCCCTAAACCCAGCCTATTAAAGGTGCAAAACCACATCTAACATCTTCTTCAGCCACTTATTCAACGATATTTAACCACAGTATTCTAAACTTATGTTCCTCCTTATTCTGACACACAACACCCAGATGGTCTCTTCCAGCAAAGAGGTGCATTCCAACCCTGGAAAACTTCCAGTGCTTCCACAGACTGCAAAAATCTGAGAAGTGATTCTTCCCCAGAACGGCACAGAATAAACCAGAAGACAGCTGAATTTTCTGTCTGCATTTCAGAACAGATTTGATGTCAAAAGTCAGGGGAATTTTTTTTATATATATGTACATATCTACAAAAATAAATTTAAGAAACACCAGATCTTATCTATCATAGCAACTATTTCTGCTGTGTGTATTATATAAACCAGATATTTCAGGATACAGAAATTTAGTTAAAGCCATGCCTTTTCCTGAGTTCTGGCTGCATATGTCACTCAAGCTTAGCTCAACCTAGTGCACACTGATTATTATCCTAGATTTGAATATTGATCCTCCAAGTTTACTTTTCTATATACCTTGTCAAATCACTAATATCCTATTGCAAGTCATCTTATCTACCAACAGATAGCAATTTTCCCTGAAATGACTCTTCATTTAAGACTATATGTTGCAATTTTCTACCATTTAATGATTTAAATATATCATCTGTTGAATGTCCTGGTCTGGGCAGCAAAGAATTTTCTTGCCAGATGAAATAGGAAAATAATATGAAATAAAGCATTTATTTTTAATTGGGGAAAAAGAAAAAAATTCAGTTGTATTTGTAAACACTATACTGCAACTGGAATACAGAAAAAAAAAGCATTTTCCCAAAACATAAATAGCTGGCAGCTATCCCTCAGAAATAAAAATCCCTTTAAACCTAAAAGTAACCAGTATGTCACGTTCTCTGTAAGAGATTGGTCACAGTTCAGTTACACCCTTACCTTATGCCCTGTAGCAGTGAATAGGGCAGGCTACAAGGACATCATAACTACCATATAGATGTCTACGTTCATTAGTACCCATTTCTCTCTCTCCCCTTTCACTGACAGTATAAGGCAGGTGCTTACAAAATTGACTCCCTGAATTTTACTTTCATAATGTTTAACCTAACCAGATCTGACACTGTGCACTGCATGGGTTCTCTCAGGAAAAACACAAAAAAAACCCCCATGTTAAGGGATCACCGCTTCTTACATCCAAAATAGAAATTGAACTACAGGGCCATAGAAGAATGAGATGGTTACATCTCTACATTACCATTTTAGTAATAAGATGATTTGGAGTTCAACGAATTTGATTACAGCAATTAAAGTATATGAAACCGAATTAACAGTAATATATGTATGTCTGTGTGTGCATGTGTATACATTTATACATGTTTATAAATAGATGTTTGGGGAGGCAAAAGTAAAATTTTAAAATTGATTTAAAGGAATTTCAATGTAGTAGCATGCATTTCAAAGTCAGAATATGCCACTGCAAGTATAAGCTGAAGTAAATTAACACAGCCATAACAGTAATGATTTTCAGAACAGTAATAGTACACAGGGTTTTTTTAGATGATATGTGGAAATTAATACTAAGCGGGCATTAAAAATATCACTACTCTGGACACTTTAAATCACATTAATTTTGAATTAATCTTAGATTAAATAGATAGTTAAAGCTTTTAAAAGCTATAAAACTGAAACCTTATCATTAGAATCACATCATTGATTGCCACATGGTCCAGCAAAGGCAAAAGCAGAATATGGCCAATCATACAATTCTGTTGTGTTACCAGCAAGTGTATTTGCCACATCCACACCAGTATTTGAAAGCCATTTTAGCCAGAAAGCCTTTCCAAGACCTACTCAACTGAGTCTAAGGAGGAGGAGGAGGGAGGGTCTTCTACACTCTTCTTGCCATGGACTCATCTATTAGGTTTCAATTCATGTTGCACAGCCTCTACACCAGAATAAACTGCCTCTCCAAGAAAAAAGAGGTGTCCTTTCCTCTTTTGCTGCTCAAAAACACAGTTGCAGCTGGACCCATGACAATTGCAGCCCCTGATCTTTTGTGACAGGTAGGGAGAGTACACAGTGACAGTCATCTCGCCACTGCCCTCAGCATACAAGTCGTTTCAGCACAACAAGGAAACAGAGGCAGAATTCACATCCATCATGCATCTTGTGCGAGCTCACAGGGCAAAGAGAACACTTGAAATGTACCAAGGACAGTCTTAAAAGGGATGTAAGAATTGCTAATCACAAATACAAGGCTGCTAGGTATATTGGAACATTAGAAAATTATTTTCTGATCTGAAACTATTGACCTAAGAAAAAAAATCTTCTATATAGCTTTATTTTGAGCTGTGTGCAAGTTCTGCAATAGAAGCAACATAAAGAATTATTATAAAACCATTTTGGATACCACACAGTGATAGCTAGTATTGAAAAAAAAAAAAAAAACAAAACTCTGAGAAATAAAGGATCAAAGCATTAATGTTTCATCTAAATAAATAGCTTTAAGTAAAGCTAAAAAATAGACAAGGTTTCACTTCATCACATCATAAAAGATATTAAGACTGATTTGCTGTATATGCTCAATGAAGCAATATCAGCACCAATTCAGCTAATGGGAGTTGGTTTGTATTTCACTTTCACCATTTCAAGGAACCAAGTATATGTTGGTCCATTGAACAGCAAACCAAAGGACTGACTTGCTCCCAGCCATAGTGCTGAAACCTGAACTGCTCTCACTCAGAAAACACAACTGGACACAATACAAATTGGTAGATATAATAACCAGCAACAAAAGAGCAGAAAATGTAACTCAAAATGAATTTCATTTAGTCAGATATGGCAAAACGTTTCTCTGCAGTTCATAAGAGAATATCTGGCCTGTGCCACAGATTTAACAATGAAAGCTGTTTTTTCAGTTTCTGGAAAAAAAAAAATAAAAAAAAAAATTGCAATTTTTAATAAAATGCTCTACTTGGTTTCAAGTTTCATAAAAACAGCCATGCTGCTGCCTGCAAATGCACTTAGGTACTTTGATACTGTGGTCACACTTCAAGAAGGCATAATTTTGCTGTGTACCAGATGTAGCCAGTTAATTTTATTTCTGTTAGTAACTATAACAGCCCTTTATTTTTCTTCCTTTATTTTTTAAGTAGAAAAATAATTTGCCAGCTATAAAAGGCAGTGCTATTCCTTAAACATAGAGGAAGCTGAGGAGACAGGGAAAGCCCAATTTTTTTTTCACCAAGTGGAAAATATTCTACAATGAAGGATGAAATCAGCATTGTGCACATTAGGAGAGTGCCTCAAAACTAAAGTATCTATCAAGTGAACATTTTCACGCTTTTCATTCCCTTTTTCTGGGGGTGAATCACCATCCGCCACAGATTGCAAGAGACCAGGTCTCATCCAGACAGGAGGCACTTGAAGCCTGACTCTGGCACAGTGGTAAGAACACTCATCTACTCTCTCTCAGTCTCAGGGAGACTGGTTTCTACCTAAGAGCTAGAAGACACTGCCACTTGTCTTTACAGCTGGGAAGAAAATAACTATGTTAATAATGCATGCGTCTTGACATAATAGTTACAGACAGACAATAGAAATTTCAATTGAAAATGAAAGAAATACACGAATAGAAGTTTTAAGAATAATGTTCCCCAAAATTATTATTGCATATTTTTCTCAATATCAAAATATGAGGCATTCTACACTTAAATTCTGCAGCTTTTTTTTTTTTTTTTTAACCCAGTCAATGCTTTCTCTCTATTTTGTTACCTGCTCACACCATTTTGTCAGTCATCTTTTGCAGGAATATTTGCAAATCACTTTCTTGGAAATTATTTTTTCTATAAGCATTGCTAAATAAACAGCTCCCCCAGTTTCCAAGATTTTCGGAGTGAAGTTGTTCTGCTGATTTCTCCAGTTGCCACTCTCCCTATAGTCATACACGGTAATACCACCAGGCTGAAAAACTTTTTGAGTCATGCCTCATCTCAGTGAAAATCAGAAAATTGATTCATCTGTGTAGCATGTAAACCAATCTACTATTCAATCAAAAATATTTACAGAAATGCATCATTTAGTTAGACTATCAATTCAGCTGTCATACATCTTCCCTTTTTATCTCTAATCCTCATTTGGTATTTCTTATTTCAGTTTCTATGAGGAAACAGCTTTAAACCTGGCTTTTAATCCAGAATGAGTTTTTTAAATAATATTTACAGTCTTATCTGTCCTTAATACAAGTATCTCAGCTGCTCCAAGAATGGCAGTTTATCAACACAATTTACATAAAATAAGAATAAAAACCTTTGTCCATTCCTAGCATACTTAAATTAAAATTGCATCTGGAATATAGTAAATTATACAGAATACAGCAATAAAAAGAATAGCATCAAAAAAGGTAAAGAATATATTTTAATTTGAAGCTATGATATACAGACTAAAAATAAAAAGAGAGAAGAGTCAGAAATGATTCATACTGACCTGAGCCCATAAAGGACTGTCCCATCTGGATGCAATCGGATCATTCTGTTCTTCACGGTGACACCATGTACAAATGACTTCTTGTCGTTCAGAAAATAGGTATCAGGAACCCACAGCTGATCAGCTACTCTATTGTCCAGAGTAAGGTTTAGAGGTATTACATTATACGACAGCCTCTTATCCCTCCACGCTTGCTGAAAGTACATTGTCAAGGTATAGTCCTGTGATTATAAAAACAAGAAAAAGTTTGCATTGAAACAGACAGCACACATATGCAAAAAAAAAAAAAAAAACAAAACCCACCAAATTATGCAAATGCACATTTATTCTTTGCAACTGTTTTTAAAGGCAAACATTAGCATTCAGAATTTCTATAAGTGGATTGATTTATTTATTTTTACAGTACTGAACATCTTGTGTATACTTAATAGGAGAAACGAGAACACAGAAAAGATGGGGTATTTACATTTTATGAATGACTTGGGAGCTCTTATTTCAGTATTTAAAAATAAAACAGTAAAAGAATTGTAGAGGCTTAGCAGTCGGCAATTCCTGTAGCACTGCAGAAGCCTGGGAGTTCTAAGAAACAGAATATTCACAGATCTGAATTTCATCTCATGGTCTCCACTGTATTCAGTAGAGCTCTGGATCAGGTCTTGTATCTCTGAAGTTGCAGTTACCACCCAAACACTTCTCTAAATTAAAATCTCTTCAAAGTCTGTTAACTTTCCCCTGGGCACTGAAATCAACGGGAAGTCTCTGAGGTTTCTATGCAACAGAGCCTTAGTATTCTACTTAATTTTACAGATGAAGTAACTCTGGTTACTTCAATGGAGCAATTCAGAGAGCACAGTTAAGCATCTGGGTAAATATCTACAGTATTATGAGACTTGCTTTGTCTAACATACAGTACTTTGGACATGTTTGACCTTGTAGTGTTTTAGAGAACAATACAACTACAGAAATTATATTTTTTAAGACATGTTATGCAGGGGCAAAATATTATCTATTAGTCTATATTAGAAAAACATCCATAAATAATATACAAAGGAGTTGTATGTCTGATCACAGACCACTGGAGACTGTAAAACATTACTTAAGAAATACCTAAAGGAGGCATATTCTAAAACCCGGTTTTTGTTTTGCTTGTTCTACAGTAGTCATGATCAGGCCCCAGCCTACTTTGATTTAGAACTCATATTTCACATGTACTTGATTAAATAGTGAGAACTGTTAGCTTACAAAAGATTGCTTTCAAGAGAAAGCCAACAAAAGCTGCTGTTATTATCAGGAACCCCAGGATTCAGCTACGTAAGAGTATAAAAGTCTTTATCTACACATCAGTCTTGACGCACCTGAAAACAAGAATTCCCACCTAACTTAGAACAAATAATAAACTATGGTGACTACATCCCACAAACCAATTTCTAGCACTGCATAACAAAGTATGCAAGATACTGATATTTTAATGTATAAATTGCAATATTAATTCTCATTAGCTACTGAATATTTTAGAGACCGCTATTGAAACGGTTTTTATTACAGTTAGCAAAGAAATATTAAACTTCCTGCCTAAATACTTTAAAAGCATCTGAAATAACTGTATTTTACATGCATTTTCATTTTAAAAAATGTATGGTAGAATGTCACAAACATTAACAAAACTGCATAATTACAAGTTATACCAAATAATTCTTCCAATTATTTTACTACCAAATATATTTACCTCATGACTATGCTAATTTGACCAATTTTCATTATTTGAAATCTCTTTCCCTTCCCACCCCTCAGGATCAGGATGAGTCTGCTTTCAAGAACGTTCCACCTACATCTGAAGAATTTTACTGTTATGCTTCATCACTGTTCTGATTCACAACCAGATACCAGGAAATGTTCAGTAATATATTGCCAGTAAGAAAATATATTAGTCTTCATTATACTAATATATCACAACATAAAGTAGATGAGCTGTAGCAATTGCTCCCCTATTACCCTTGGAATGTTGCTTTTTATTCCTATTCTAAGGTGTAATCTACATTTATTAGTATATTGCCTATATATAGAACATGCTTCCCTCTTTACACCTCAGTAAAAGCAGAAAAGAGGAGGAGGAAGAAAACTAAACATGCACGGTTCAGTGCATAAAAATGAATTACATAAAACTGTAAAATTGGAGCACTGGTATAGCTGAAAGAAAAGCCAAGCCACCCGGCTCGAGTTCAGAATCAAACACACTCTGTTCCAGAGACAAAGCTGGTGTTCCAACTCAAAATTATTTGTCATCTGTTGGCCCTAGTTTTTCATATGTGACCAGAGTTTCTGATCATCAAAACAGGATGCCTTAAATAACGTTTTTATAAAACTCTCACAACCTTGATTGCTTTGGTGGATTGTTTTTTTGTGGGGTTTTTTTTAATTATTATTAAAAATAAATGTGTTCCAAGCTACGTATTTCAAAGTATAAGTGAGTAGTCAGAAAAAAGGAAAACTTGTCACGTAGGTGCAATTCATTCCTTATAAATGAGGGAGGCATCTGTTTTCAAAATCCAAAATGAAACAGTAGTTCAAAAAGATGATACGGAGGTACAAAGTGTCCCTGAAGGATCCCAAGACTCTTTATACTTTGAGAGTAAGAATATTGTCATCTAGCAGAAATACGACAAGAAAAAGAGTCTGTTAAACTCACATTAAATATGGGAATTCCTGTCTATTCTAAGGATAAACATCAAAACAATCATGCAAACATCTTGTCAATAGGAAAACAAGGAAACAAAAGTGGATGAGTAGAACTGACTAGTAAAGGATGATTTTATTTTGTTAAGGCCTTCACATCCTAACAAATCACAGGATGGGACTGTTAGAAGCTTACTATAAGTATGAAGATGAAACAGGAGTTAATTTATTTAAAAAGCCTAGCACAGGGCAATAATTAATGAGCTGAAAAAAGTACTAAACCTCACAATGATTCTGTCACTGTATATCAATACACATATATAAACTACAAAGGTACAGACTATTTACAATACAGGCATAATAAAGAGACACATTGTACAAATAGAATTAAAGAGGTTCATCCGTTACCCTGAGCACCTGAAGCTTGAAATGCTGTACAAAATTTTATCAGAATTGCCAAAGTTAAGCAAAACATAGAATATAAATACTGTATTTTCTGTAAATACACAAATATTTTCATTTGTATACCTTTCATTATTACATTGTTCACATAGATTTTTTTCCCTCAGACACAGAAACTGAAGCAACAGAAAATGGATGGTTACTCCTATTCTGTCCTGATCAAAAACATCTCTCCTCCTTTCCTCATCAGTTAAAGTTCAGTTTCACAATTTTCTTACTTCACACAATGAACACAAGAGCAGCAAATATTAGAGAATGTTAATCTTAATGCAATTTTTCTTCTGTGAATAAAAAGTAACAAGCTGTTTCATTTGTATCAGCATATTTATGAGTAACTTGTTTTTCCTGAACCTTATGTTTGTGCAGTGGTTGTCTGCAAACACTTTTAGCTGATGAAAATGTAAATACACTGGGAGATTTCAACTTCAGTTTTGATATATAGAGTTGTTAGAATTGTTACAGACAGCCGAGCTGTAAATTAATGACCATCAACTTAACAATCTAAGGGAAGATACTGTGCAGGAAAGCATCAGATCTGAAAACCCACATTTCTATAGTCTTTCATTTCATTAATACTTTCAAATAAAAGTTTTTTTTAAGCTAAAAAAGAAACAGTAGTTTGGGACTGTTGCTGGTTTAAAAAGATGAGAACACAAGTCTAAACTGACCCATAGGCCAATTACTGTGAGATGTATGTTGCTGGTCCTCTTTTTATATTGGAAGAAGGATCAGGGCAAAAAAAAGAAAGAGATTTCATGAACTTTCACAATGACAGTGGGAGTCTAATACAAAACCAGATGCAGAATTTTTCTAAACATGAGGATAAGATGCAATGTGAGCAAAAACAAGATTTAAAAGATAACTCTATGTTACACAAAACAGGGCTGATTTGACAGTGCATATTAAAAATGTACACCAACATTTGTATTAACAGGCATATAACACAGCTACTGAAACACTTCAGATATTAAAATCAGGAAACAATGGAGGAAATAAAAAAAGTAGAACGAATATTCTGTATATTGTAACAGATAGCAGCATGGAGCTGAAGAAGTTATTTACTCATCAGTAATGAACGGAGAACTCATTTGTGGTTTGGCTTAGATCCACTTCTCACCACTTTCCTGGTTATTCCTAAATTGTAAAAATACTATGTTTCTCAGTTTGACATTTTTAAAGTTATATCATTTCCTTCTGAAAGCACTTGACAGTAAAGATTTTGCCTGAATACTATATTTACTTACCAGGTACATTTAAAAAGCTGTCTGTTGATAATATATTTAAAAGTGCCATTAAGTAAATTATTAAATGCGTATATCTATACTGTGAAACCTATTTTGATATGTTAAAAGCTATTATATACATAAGAAAAAAGAAGCAAATGTTAACTTTGTGTCTGAGGAGTAGAATTTTCATTGATGTGTGCAGTTTCTACAGTGGGAAGCACACACTTCACTACTCTGATGTTCCATATAACAATCCAAAACAAAGTATTTTGGGCTAAAGGAGTTTCAGTTGATTTATTTCAAAAGCCATGCCTTTCCTTGAGTGCTGACTGACAATCCCTTCAATCTTCATTTCATTTAAAACCAACCACTACAATGTTTGATTCATAATTACCTATCTCGCACATCAAGAAAGTTAACACAAGAAGTCTGCTCTGTTAATACTGGAGACACTAAAGTGACTTACATAAGAGTTGAATGAACTGTCGAAAGAATGGGGGATACCAAAGAAGTGTCAAAATAAATTCTGTCATATGCTCTTTCAAAAGAGTATTTTTTACATTCTGCAAATTTTTACTTAAAAAAAAAAAAAAAAAGAGCCCTACACAGAATTCAAGTTGAACTCTCTTGATCTATCAAGTTCTACTTTCCAGACTGTCTTCAAATCCATGAAACACTTCTAGCTAATTCTGTCTCCTAAATCTTACCAGGTAGGTTTTCTTGTCAGGAATTGTATGATCTAAAGTCTACAATATTTCCAAAAAGGAAAAGATCCTAACAAGTAAGCCTACCATCTATTCTGCAGCAGCTACCCCAGAATTATTCATCAGCAATTCTCATTTCTCAGCTGAACAAATAATCAAAGAAGGGCTGTTTATCTCCTACAACAGTTCTTAGAAAAAGACAGTATTATTGAACCAAACAAGACTTGTGCATGAAAGCCAAACAGCTGTCAGCAGAGCTTGACTCCTAGACATAAAGCCACTGATTATATAAAATCTGTAGTAAGAGACTGTTTACCATTTCAGCGACAGATCATGAATTTGTGTATGCTTGGTACTACTGACAGTAGCCAGTATTATTATTGTTTCTGCACAGTGATTTATACATTGTACTGCGATGCAGCGTCATTACATTTCATGCACTGAAATTAAAGCAGTTACAGCTTGATATGTTTCTTGTAACGTCAATTAGTTTAGCAAGCCACTGTGACACTCGGTTTTAATTTCTGACAAGTCACACAGCCTGAACCATGATATTGCACTTTTACTGAGCCAGCAATCTGTGTGTCATTCTAATCAAAGAGCATCTGCCATGTGTCTTTTAGCTCTCTCTGATTTGCTGTCTTTTGATAAGAGGAAGATTGATTAAAGTGAACTTGCACTGAAAACTGTAATCTAACTGCTATTTGCTCAAGAGTCACGTATCTTGATAGCTTCAGATTTTTCTCTTGGGAAAATATCTAGTCCTCTTTATAAAGCATTGCAGGATTCTCAGAGTAGCAAAGCAAATGCAAAGATGAATAAATGCAATCAATACTCACTTTCAAGACAAGTTATGGAAACTATTTTTCTGTCTCAAAATTATGTGTAGAATTATTTAGTCATGCATTCAAAGTAGAATAGAATATTTTAAGGTACAAAAATATCAAAAGGATTTATATTTGATTTTCAATTTTTTCTTTACTTTTGTATCACAAGCCATTTGACAGAATAGCGAAATAATTCTGAGTTCACAGATCATTTCCTATGCAATTGTACAATCCCACTGATCTCCAGAAAGGTAAATACCTGTAATAGAAACCATATTGAAATTGCTTTTATTACTAGGCTTCTCTTATTATAGGCTATTTTTAATAGTACTGAAAGAGTTAAAAATATGATTGAAAATGCTAAAGAAGAGGAACAACAAAATTATAATTTCTTAAATAGAGTCAAAATAAACTGGTGATTAAGCAGAACTGAAAATTCAATTGGAAAGTTTGATCAGGGTAGATGGTGGCCTAAGCTTTTGTTTTACAGACAAGATCCAAAAAAACAGGAACAGGTAACAGAAACTTACATGTCTTACTGATACCTTTAATGAAGAAAAAAAAAAACCAACCCAAATCAAAAGAACATTCCAGGATAAGAATACAGTCATTAATTCTGACTGCAACTTGAGAACTCTGGTCATGCTTTGGTGCAGAACATTTGGATGAGTCCTCTTTTTCCGGATGCTTTATAATTTCCAGAGTTGTCAACACATAAACAAAGCCTAAAGAATATAGTTAGAAACGGAATGAATGCCAAGTTAACGCAGCTGCTCCTTATCAGTGCAGTTAACTTCTGAATATCTTACATATTTAATAATAAAATGAATAAATGTTCAGGTAAAGCACATTTATTTTTAGAATCAGTATTTTGCAATATTCTTTCAAGGAGAATATTGAAATGAATAAACATTCCCAGAATTTATCTGTTTTAAAACACGGTCTTGCTCCCTCCAATTAAGATGTTGTCACTTCATCAAGACAAGGAGAGTCCAATGACAAAAGTGCCATTAATATGGCTGTTGTTATGCTAGCTAGCTCTGTCTGCCTTTTCACATCTAAAAGAATGTAAAACAATCCCTATATTCTCAGCTTCAGGCTCTGGTCCAGTAGAAACAGTTTGAGATGCACTCAGCATTTTACTACTAGAACAGGTTGTTTGTTTACATCCTTAACAGTTTGCTGCAGTCTGAGGCTGCTGGAGAATTCAGCTGCCCATTACAAAACCTGTTTAGCCCTCATGAACAGTTACAGTTTTTCCGTTAAACATACAACCTGCTGATATTTTAAGAAGTCCTGTCTTAACGCACTTAACCTTACACATCAGTGTTCATTTTCCCTGAACTATTAACAGTTATGAACAATGCAAAATATTCCAGCCTCAAGAAGTGCTGTAAACAGATAATTTTCAATACTAGGTCAAAACTTTGAAATGTTACAATATTGGTAATTCCCTAGAGTCCAAACTAAACCACAGGCAAATTCCTGATTTATCTCACCAAGTGGTCACTTCTGCTGCTTCAGTTTTGCAAAAAATGGTAGTATGTTTGTGTATTAGGGTGACACAGTGAACCTCCGAACTGTCCTGAGCCATGAAGTAATGGGAACACTACAAATGCTTGCAAAGCCTGTTGAAAACAGCAATAATAACACTCCTGTTGCTACACTATCAGTGATGACACAATACTCCTTTCAGAAATAATAAAACAAGCCACAAAGTTATCTCAAGGAAAAAAAGTACAAATTTAATTTTAATATTAAAAAGAGAAAACTGACAAAACTGATTATCTGACCTTCAGACAGAATTTGTACACTTAGTGCTACTGAGAAATGCAATATTCTAACAAAGATACATCCTTTCCATGATCCCATTTAATTGGGCTGCCTGAGGATGTACTTCTTGAAAAAGAAAAATACTCTATGAATGTTTTATTGGATCATTTTTATAGGAAAAGGAATTTACTTTGCTCTATTTAGTTTGTTTTACTAAGCAGATTATTTTGCTCGTATTTCCTTTCAGGTAAAAAGCTAGCTGTCTCCTCAGTTCAGCAATAGAGAAGCTTTCCACAAGATAATTTCTACAACAGACACACTAAAGAAGGCATGTATATGTATATTCTTCATTTTCCTAAATATGCTCAGGTAATTTTTCTGTTCTGCTGTTGTGTTCTGGTATTACTGCTACCCTCTGTCAAATCTACATCATAGTCCATCTGTATCACAGAACAGAAAACACTTCAAGTGACTTTCAGATAAATTTTTTGTCCTTCAAGATTTTTCTCCTATGAATTCTTTCACAGGTGAAAACACTATCAATTTTTTGCTCTTCCTGTGATGTAACATCTGTGACCTAGAGATAAATAAAATCTTACTAACCTATGCGAAAATGCTTTTTGATTGAGACAGCCAAAACATCTCAGATTGCCTTACTATAAGAATTCTTAAAAAAAAGATGGAGTAAATATTAATATTAATCAATACTAAGGCAATATTTTCATCAGTATCTGCATTATGCCATTACTAAACATCACTTTTATTTTAAAGACAAAAAAATAAAGAGAGAGACAAGAAGCTTAGACTAACATATTCTGTCAGACAGATATTAGGAAGCTTCAGAGTAAAATTACTGATCAAGTTGGGCAGCCCTATAATTTTTTCAGAATTCAACTGAAATTGTAGGTAATCAATAACCAAGAAAACCCTGTTATATTAGCATTGGAAGAGTGGGCAAAATCAAAGTGCTTTCTAAATGCTTCCCTAAACAAAGTGTCTGATAATACAATACTGATAGCTCATTAATTCATCAAATGATTGCTTTCTTCAGTGCTTCTGGACACTGGTCACTGCCATATTTTTTTGTTCTGACTTGGAGTACCCCTTAGCCAGATACAGATTCAGTTATTATACAATTTTGTCAAAAGAGATATGATTGTCTAATATTTGTAACCAGTTCTAAAAATAAACCACCAGGGACATATTTAATAATAAATTTAAACTTTAAAGGAAACTTTAAGGTCAGTTCACAAAGAAATGTTTTGCACTCATTAAACAACAATCTCACAGAGACTATTGATGTAAGAGAGACAGTGAGTAAGAGAAGGAAAGTGAAATTCAGGAAAGTTTTCTACAAGAAAAAACCCAAACGTTTTCTCCGTGATACTGAGTTCATTTCAGAATTATAGAAATAAGAAGATGCTTAACATTTCCTTTAATAATGTACCGTGTAACTGAACTAAACTTAAACTAATTGATTTTGTTAGCTTATTATGGTCTCCAAGAACTGCTGATACTTCATAGGAATTTACAGTAGAAAAACAGTCAGGCATGTGCATGATTATTCCTGATCTTATTTTCGCTCTGTTTTTCTCCTAAATGAACTCAAGAGTCCTTCTTCCTCTGTCTCTATGCACACATTTTTTCACACACCACTACTAACCATGCTACATTACTATGCTGTTTTCTTGCTATTTTTTGTGTGGTTTTTTAGTTGTAACTAAAAAAAGAAACAAAGTTTAGGTAGAAACCCCAAATACTTCTGCATCCACTTTGGAAACAAATAGAAATGATTCTAGGCAACTGTAATCTGCAGGTATTTTTAATGCCATTCTCCACACCCATAAGAAGCACCAGCAGCAACTCACTTCTGGGAAGCACTGTGACCACAGATCCTGCAACACCTTGTCTCTCTGCTATGCTGATCCCAAGTTCTCTAAAACAGCTCATTAATCTGTTAGTGACAAACCAATGTCTTGAAATAAGCAACGTACTCTGGAGGGTGCAAATCTCCCACAGATACATTCCTATAAGCGTTTATATACCATGGTCTAATACACCAGAGGCTACATGTAGCACTTCAGACTAATGTGTTTTTTGCCTGTTTACATATAAATCTCACAGGAATAGACCAAATAATTTGATTTAGCTGCCTTCCTTGGCCAATAATCGCTTGAATCCCATAACCTTACGTATAGATTTCATGGGGTTTGAACAGTGAAGAGTCTGAGGATGAAAAAAAAGAAAAGAGGCATCTTGTCATGTAGATCTTTTTCTGTATTTTAAACACTCTCCTCCCTGTAACCCAAGATGCGCCAGGCTGCTTCTCTCAGAAATGTCAGACACTGCAGAGAATTGCCAGCACTGAAGTAAAAGGACAACTTTAAATAGTACATATAATTTATTTCATAGCGATGACAAGCCTGTGGAAACTGATAGAAAGTCCAATTTGCATGACAGTCCAACACTTCAGCAAAGAGAAAACAGTAAAGCATTTATAAGTGATGCAGACAAAAAAATAAACGTATATAATTATATCTGAGGAAGAAAAAAATAAGGCACAGGGGGCTGGAATCAGTTGGAAAAATATTGCATCTTTAACAGTGATTGCACCTGCATTAATTATACCTTAAATTGGTCATGGTTCAGCAAAGCAAAAGCCTATTGGAATATCTCACAGGGAAGAATCTCCATTTTGAGTGCCTCTGTTATAAAGGTATGTTTTCCTTGGCAGGCACATAAGACTTTATAGTAAAGAACAACTGCAATGCCCACAACGACAGAATACCACTAGTTTTCCACAAACAATCTGCATATTTTATCTACAAGAAATCAACAGGAGATTAATACTGGAAAGATTTGCATGGACAATGCTGCATTAGTATTTTCACAAGATCATAGGAAACCTAGGGTAGAAGAAACCTCAGGAGGTCTCTAGTCCAACCTTCTGCTTAAAGCATAAGCAGCTGTGAAGTGAGACCAAATTGTTCCAGGCTTTATCCAATCTGCTCTTGAAAAACTTGAAAACTTGAGACATACTTTCTATATGGTTTAGAACAACATTTTAATAACAATGAAATTGATGTACGCATTTAGAAAGAAACTCCCTATTCATCAAAAAGGAAAATTCAGGATTAACACCCTATTTTAGCAATGGTTGTAATTTAATTTCAGTTTAATTTCGGTTTGATTTAAAAGCACTGTTGTCATATCTTAGAACCATTGCACACTACTGCCTCTAAACATTTTTATTTAGCATATCATTAGTCCAGTCTTTTTGTGCCATTTGATCAATAATTCCCTCTACTCTTTAGTCTCACAACTATCTGAGCCACTTTGAAATCAACAGAATTCATTTAGCATTGAGTTTTTGAATGCATAGATTGTTCAGTACTTCCTGTGCTCTTCAACTGTCACCAACAAACTTCACTTCCCATGAAGTTATTCCCTGCTGCTATACAGTAGATACATTCTGACAGCTTTTTCTTTGTTCTCCCTCTCTCAGTCTTAATGGCTTCCTACCTGTGCCAGAGAACTTGCTATGCAGTTAAATAATTCATTTCCATTTGCCACAACAGCTAATAGTTACTTTGTAAACAGTCCTGATTGTACTTTGTCAGACTGAAGCTATCATTAAGACCTATTAATTTAACTTCACTACACCTGTAACTATCAATTCTCAGAAACATACTCTATACATGGGCATCCTTCATTACTGAGTGGATTTATCTGTATGTCCCTTACTAGATTAAAATGTCTCATCAACCTTCAAAACTTGCCTCCTTCTTTGTGGTTCACTATTTCTCCCAGAGCTGGAGTCAGGCTTGTACTTCAGTGACCAAAGAGAAATAACTGCTTTGACAGCTGGAAACACAAAGAACAAGACAGAAGCTTACCTTTTTCAAGACATGATAGGTAAATGGTTAATGGAATGGCATGAAAAGAATTTCTTACTTGGCATTAATAGGAATCTAGTATATTTTAAAAGAATAAGCATACCATAAATCTCCACAATAAGTATCAGCCTGCTTTTTGTTGAAATGGTAATAAAAGTATTAAAGTTTCCAGACTTTCTTCCTTTCTCACAAATTCAGAGATAAGTGCAGCAGGAAATTATTCCGGAAAAATAGATCCCACTTCTAAGCAAGGAGCTTCATTATATTCGTGCCTTGAATGTATTTGATTTAGCAGACACTTCTGAAAACATGGATAGTTTTTAAGCAGTTTTCAGATCTTGCAGAGTGAACTTCAAACTTTCACAGCAGTTCCCTCCAACCACTCTTATGGAAGGCATTTATAGAACTTGTTGGGACTCTCCATTTTATATTATTCCTTCTATCTGAGCATCCAAACCAGCAGTCTGGATCCAATCTGTTCTGCCTTCTTTGTATTTTACTCACATGATATTTATTGAAATGTCTGCGGGAAGAAGTAACTAGGAAATAATGAACTCTACAAGTACTTCAAAAGTAACTGAGAACTGAGTTTTGATTTTTCTTCACCGCTGAAGGAATGCTAATCCAGAGTTTGCAAGAGCAGTAGTTTTCTTCCACAGGTAACAGAAAGCAATGCACCTGCTTCCTGTTTGACAAACAGAATTGCAGTATCATTCTCACATCTTAATGTATTTGGAAAAGGTCAAAATTGACCAGCCAATGTACTCTGTTAGAAAGAAGTCTCAAGACACATTCCACTTAATCCCTCAATTTTCACATTAAGAACTGGATCAAAGTATTAATGTTTCATCTAATTACATAGCTTTAAGTAAAGCTAAAAAATAGACAAGATTTCACTTTATCACATCATAAAAGATATTAAGACAGATATGCTATATATAGTCAATGAAGCAATATCAACACCAATTCAGCTAAACAGAGTTGGTTCATATTTTGCTTTCACCATTTAAAGGAACCAAGTATCTGTTGGTCCATTGAACAGCAAAACAAATGGACTGACTTGCTCCCAGCCATAGTGCCAAAACATGAACTGCTCTCACCCAGAAAACACAACTGGACACAATATAAATTGGCAGATATAATAACCAGCAAAAAAGAGCAGAAACTGTAACTCAAAATGAATTTCATCTAGTCAGATATGGCAGAATGTTTCTCTACAGTTCATAAGAGAATATCTGGCCTGTGCCACAGATCTTACAATGAAATCTGTTGTTTCAGTTTCTGAAAAAAAAAAAAAAAAAGAAATTAAGAACTCTTTCAGAAATCTAAGAAATGTGTGGAAAACAAACTAATCCAAGGATCAGAAAGAAACACTGAGATTGTAGGAGCAGGAATCTTCAAAACTTACACGAAATGTGTTTTCATTTCCCAGATTACTTAAGCAAACAGTTTCAAGCTGGAAATTTATGAAAAAGCCATTATGAACTTTCCTTCCCACAGTCAGTGGATGTCAAACATATTTTGTTGTTTGCTTTCTGTTGTTTTGTTTGTTTTTTTTTTCCAGAGAAATGTCTGTATTTCCACAATAAAAAAAAACCCTTCATCTTTAACTTATGTCTGCCTGTCATTTTCAAAATTTAAATACAGATAAGAAAAACCCATAATAGGCTTTTAGTCACTAATGCCCTTATAGATGTTCACTGTTCTCCCCACCAAATAAACTGCCACTTCACTGTAAAACTTACAGTTCCATAATACATGTTGAATTTCATACAGTTATGTAGTTCTATAATACATGGTAAGTATAAATATGTTTGAATGCATATGCATTACTAAAAGTATCAATTTTGAGCAATTCAAGTAAACATATACATACACAAAAATTACGAAAAAGCTCTAGATGACTCCACTGAGATTGTCCTGAAAATAATAACCCATCTCCTGGCAGCTTGGTCAGTCCTGATGAAATTGCAGTGATGAATTTCTAAATTCATTTTGTACCATTGACATAAAGACCTCGTTTAATGTTTTCTTCTTAACAGGTTCAAAAAGACTCTAGCTGAAGTGTTTTGTTTTTTTCTTTCAAATACTAGACTAAGCCATCACAGTAAGTACACGGCTGTAGCAGGTGTTAGACCAGTAAAATCTCAAGCAGCTCATATATTTCTAACCATGAACTCATGTGCTTTATACAGGATTTCTGCCTGAGCACACTACATGTTAGTCTGCAAGCACAACACATTGATTTCAGATCTGCTAGTTAGTAGCTGGTTAATTCATGCATGAAATGCATTTATACATCAGTTCACTGGCTTGATTTGTGACACATCTATTCTTTGAAAAGAACAGCATTGTTTCTTGCTCAAGAGTCACAAAAACACAACATATTCTTATATTGCTACAAAGTGGTTAAAATTTAAGACTTTTTTAAAAGAACCTCTGAGGTGCATTCTCAACCATGCCTAAATGATACAGAAGTTCTCTAAAAATTTCCTTTCAAGAATAATTTTGTCCTATTTGAAAAAGTGAAATAATAAGTAATGCATTTGCCAAACTGTTTCACTAACATGCCAGTGATCTCATTCTCTTACCATTTCCAACCTCCCGTTAAGCAAACAAGAAAGCAAGAAAGGACAAAACCTTTAGCAATACTTATACCCTATAAATTTGTTCCTACTGGGCTTTGCTTATCAACCCTCTACTCTTGAATTCTGATCATCACCTTTGCCAGAAAGTCACACTGAAAATGAGAAAGCACTCAAATTCATATTTGTAAGGAAACACAACAGAACCAGCATTTGATACCAGCATGACTGAAAAGAAGCCCTGTGTTCCATTATGGACAGGATATTTTAAAATACTATTTCCAGCTGACTCCTAACTACCTACTAAAAAACTCAATACTTTCTTTGCTATGAAATATTTACAAAAGAAAGGAATTAAAACTGAAAAATAAACAAAAAAGTAAATTTACGGGTAGTAAACTATATGCACTGTGCTATTATAGACGAGACATTAGAAACAATTATTTTGAGACAAAAGTGACATATCTTAGATGATTTAAAATTAAGGTATAAATTTAGCTTAAAGTTGGACTGGCAAATGAGACTTGGTAAATATGAGGATCCTACATTAAGTTCTCTCTTTTTTATACTGCTTTCCTAGGAGAATTACTGTATCTAAAATCATTATAATAAATAACATTTACAGTATATTAGTTAAAGACCTTTAAAAAGGCATTATGCTAGTGAAAAGTACTGGTGTTCCCCATAGCAATATTCCTTCTTTGCAAATGTCTAAAAATCAATTAAAGTACGTAAGATCAATTGATGTATCTCACATCATTACCATGTACTAAATTTTTTTGATTGACTTAAAATCTAAAATATGAGAATACACCAAATGTTTTCAAGCACCATTTCAGAATCATAAACATGCAAAGGATTTTCAAAATCCTATTCAATAGATCTTGCTGTTTTAAATAGGCATTTATATTGATCCATGGCATGACTATCCCAGTATCTAAGTCAACCTTAATATGTCAAACATAAGTTTTCCAAAGAAACAAACAGTAACTAACTCATTTCAAATAGTACTTCAAAATCACTTACATGTTCTTCCTGGAAAAGTCTTTATTGATTTTACTCCAAGTAAAATTTTTTTGTCACTGACTGCTTGCATACAATGTGGTTCAAAGTTTTGATATCTAATTCTAATGCAAATTCTTCATTGTTTGCTTTTTGCTTCATTACTTGATACAATATTTCTTTACCATCTGTACTAAAGTTCTTCTCTTTACTACAGTATACTATGACTGCCTGGATACATTGTAATTGCAGTGGTATCTCTACTGAAAACACTATGCCTGGTAGCCCAGGAACAGAGGCTGGTGTTTTAACTCACGGTCTTATCTACAGAACTGGTGACATCTCGGGGGACGGGAGAGGGAGGGAGGAGGGGGAGTTCAGCAGGGGTGGAGGAAGAACAGGGAATGGTAGCAAGAATGTTTTGTTCTTTCAAGGTTCCTTCCAACTTGAGCTGTTCTATGAACATTTTGAGACAAGTACACCCTAAAATTAATAGCTTAATTTCTTGTATTAGGCAACTTGTTATTAATGTCACTAAATATTACAATTAAGTACTCCTCTTAAATTATCTCCTCGTCTCTGCAGTATTCAAAAAGTCAAGCTGAACCTCAACTGGCTTACAGCATAACATGATTGTCTAGAACAGTTCATATTAATGACTTCAAGTTATGCTGCATGTACTCTCAAATCCCATATTTAGGAACTCACTGAAATCTGAATCTTAGTATCTGCTGTTTGAGCTATTCAGCAAGGAAAATTTGAAACTGAAGATGCTGTCAGAACCTTTAAGAGTTAAATACTCTTTATATGATATAGGGAAGAAATTACAGCAAAGTTTGCAAGAACAGAAGGGAAATACATACTCAATACTTCATAAAAGCAGCTCTCCTGAGGAAAACATTAAGTGCTTAAAACTAAACATGCCTTTCAGTGCTTTCCAAGGATGCTTTGAGCACTTTACCAAAACAATACTGAGAAGAGCCTTAAAAAAAAAAAAAAAACAAAATAAAAAAAACCAAAACAAAAAACACCACCACCAAAACCTACAAAAACCCCACCACATCACCAGGTAAATTCACAGGCAAAAAATAGTTCACTTTTGCTATTTCGTGAAGGACCAGAAATTTTAGGCACAAAACTTCTCATATGTCTGGTAAACCTGCACACAGTTAAATTAGGGCCCAACTTCAGTACAGACTGTGAAAAAACTTAATTCTATGGACTATGAATGCAGACAGTCACAATTCTGAGCTTCACTGAACTGGGAACTCAAATGAAATCTGCGTCATGACAGCTATTTATATACGGATTCTTCTTCAGATTGTATTTGATTCTGAGATTCAATTTAGATTATTATTTTTCTAATCTGAGTGTAAGGAAAGCCTCCATGTACCCTTTAAATTTCTGGTAACTTCATTTCACTTGCCTTTTATTTACATTGCTGTCATACTTTGTAAGAAAAATAACCATTAAGCAGTTAAATAAACAGTAAGTCTCTTTCCCAGTATAAGTTTATTCTAAATCCTTACATGAGTGTGATTCCTTAAGAAAAAAAAAAAAAAACCACAAACAAAAAACACCAACAAAAAAACCCACACCACTGCCATAAACTTCTCAATATTATATATGTATAATTGTAAAGTAAATTTTTAGATGACTTAATCAGGAAAGCACAACTCCATACCATAGGCCGCAGCTTCTATGATCCCATCCCATTTCATTGGTTTAGTTGAGTTTTCCCCTCCCCTTCTACCCCAATGAAGTTACAATAAAACAGACAGAAGTACTGAATTACTAAGTATATTTCTTAAGTACACCATGATGCTTTAGTACCACAATGTATGGATTTTCATTGCTTTGGAACTTGGCAGTATGTCAACTGCCAACTCAATGAGTTAGGTCTATCTGTTACTTAGAACAAATTTCTTGGAGGGTGATCTATATATTTTGGTAGATTGTGCATCAACAGTAATTTTAAAATCCAGACATGACTCCTCTGTCATAATTCAGACATGAGCCCTCTGCATGATAATAAAAATGTGAGTTCTTCCCCTCCAACACCTCAGGCAGATGTTTCAAACAAAGTGAAAGAACCTTAAATCCACTACATTAAAAAATCTGCTGATAACTTCTAAACACCTTCTTAACCTTTTTCCAGGTGTCATAGTCTGGTTTTTGTGAGAAAACATCTTTCCGCTCCTGTCAGTGTCAGGTGTTTTGGTTGGTTGGCTGTCTTTTTGTTCAGGATTTTCTGGGGGCAGGTGAGAGAACTGGTATTTATGCTTTATTTTTTAAATCCTGTTTTTCAACTGTGTTCAAGAACAGTGCAATCTCACAGGAACTTTCTAGTTGATAAAGAAAACTCAGTGTATTCATTACTTTGTGCTTATTTGTAATACAATAACCACTTTTTATATTTTAGTTCAGTATAACTCGCCTTTCTGCTTAGAATAGAACAGACAACAAAGTGAAGGGGCAAAATCAGGCAAAAGAGGATTCAGATTCCAACCAGTGGATAATTTCCACAATACCCATACATATTATCTATTATTAACACAAAACTCACACTTTTAAAAATTGGATGTTGAAATCTAATATTCCTGGCTGCCAGCCATGCACAGAAAACAGACAGGCTAATGCTAAAGGAAACAAGTTTTTATTCGTTTACCTTCTGTGTGAAATGAACTGTGTAGTGAATTATTTAGAAGAGGAAAATTGTAATTGCATGTGTAATAAAGCTGAAAATTAAGGAGAAGCAGATGGAAGACTAAAAGTTCTTTTTGTAAGTGATAAGAGGATGATTCATAAGTATTTGACATTAGTTAAAATTACTTATGGAACAAACCTTTATGGAAAAATGTTCTTCTTAGGACAATGTGCCATCACACAACCAGCAAAGAATTATCTGAATTGAGACCCCTAATATGAAGAGAAAAGGAAATAAACTAAGAAAGAAGAAAGAGGGCAAAACTTGTTCACTTCTCCTGAACTTCAGTGACTTGTGCCTTAGCTTTCTACCTCAGGAATACAGGGTACTATCAGAAATGTCACAGATCACAAAAATTCAACTAATTTGTAGTTTTAGGGGTACTTTACACTTTGTACTTTACAAAATGGTAATCCACTTCTTAAAGTCAGTTCAACAGAATGTGGGAAAAGTGGAATGTAAGTGATGAAACTGGTGAAGTTAACTCACCTTGTTGTAAGCAACCTTGACAAAAGGTTTTTTAAGTCTCCACCTACTTCTAGAAAAAATGAAATAAAAGCAAATGATCTATCCAAACTTACATTGTTTCATCTGACTTAAAACATTAACTGAACATTTCCATATATAGCTAAATATCTACTAATTTAAAATACACAAATTAACTTCTCATCATTTTCCTAATGTCATGTCACCAAAAATGCAGCTACTTTACAGGTGATCCTTCAGTGCTTTTTGTTCCAGTATATAGGCCCACACTTTCATCATGCACTCAAGGGTTCTCTCCACTCTAACATTAATATACATTATTTCCATGCAATGCAGAAGCCAGAATTGCTGCAGTAGGAGCAGATGGTGCAGAACAAGACTTAAGTGGCTTGTTGTGGTCTTTCAGCAGCAGACAATAGGTGACCTTCTATTTTACTGCCAACAGTATTCACGCTTTAACCTAGGTCTTTTGACAGGACAGACAACTTGAGTTTAACTTGTGCTAGGGTTGTGTGCATGCAAACACACACATATAAACTATGTTAATCTGGAGGTAAACAACTGGAGTTAGCATGGAAAGCACATCTTAACTCTTCTATGGAATTTTTGATATAAAATAAACAGCTAAGTGTTACTGTCTCTTCACAGTACATACTCTTCTAGGTCCCATTCTGAATCTCTCATAGCCACATGGTACTATTCATAGGAACTTACTAAATTTGACAATCAATCATGTCACATATGGAAGGGTTCACTGAGAATTTGCGTAAATTAGTCTCTATCTTCTATTAACTATCAGTAAGTATTTTAAAAGGTCTGTAAAGGCAGCCTGCATACTGGGTATCCTCTTCCATACTGACCATTTAAGTTTATTATTGGTATTAATGTAGGACAAATTTGCTCCTCAGTATTGTTTGGAGACAGAATATAAATGACAGTGTTATAATAGCTGTTGTCATTTGGCTTCAAAATAACCAACCACTGAGTTGTATTTCACGTGAAAAATTAGAATGGAGAATACCAAGAATAATCTTAAATTTTGTATTTATTTTCCTCAGTCCTATTATTGAAATTTTATGCCTTAACACGAAACTGTATTAACCTGCACAAGTGATAATAACGGTCTTATTTTGCTCAAAGAACTTTCTAATTTTATTCTCAATTTGAAGAAAATACACTGCCAAAAGAATACACTGTTTCATACACTGTTAGATGAGGCAGGTTATCCCTAAGGACTGGACTTCACTCAATCCTGCCATGGCATAGACCTGTGTCAGATGACATTCAAAAATTCACATTTAGAAATGGTAATAGCAGAGAATTCTCTTGCTTCTTTGAAGATATTTTTTTTTCATCCTTTTACACCAGACAGTGTTAACTGTAGAAAATGATACCTACTTAAATCCCCCAGTATTGGCAATATATTCACTGACACAAAAATTGAGCACTGAAAGAACTGATAGCTTCACAGCTACAAAAAAATGCTTGACAAAAGCAGACCTGTTCTTAGATACTTTTTCTGTATGTTCATGCAATGTTTTGGAACACTGATAGAATTTCCTTCATGTACACCTGGTCAACCTGGACACAGTAGACCTATTTTCGGGGGTTAATGCAGCCTTTCAGTTTATATTCTGTTTATTATATATTTATTATAATATAAATATATTTATTATAGTATATTTATACTATCTAAATATACTTTCTTCCCATAAAGGTAACTAGTGTTAATTCTCAAAACACTGACAATATTTCCATAGCCCACTGTCAGCGGCTATGGGATAAATCTCATCTGGTATTTCAAAGAAAAAGGTATGTTGACTTTAATTCTCTTGGATTTCTCCAGCTCATTTATCTGTCTTCTCAACAGATTCATACATTACAGGATTATTCTTGTTTTATATATTTTTGAAATGTCCATTTGTTTAGTTGTTAATAGGGCAAGAGTTTTACTGTAAATATTTTAAGATATCTTACAGAAAAGTACAAGCTCAATACAGGTTTGCAAGACTGCAGCCAAACAGGCAGAGGGTCTAATTGATTAGAAGAGCTCTGATTCGGCCTTCTTCCACATTACAGCAGCTACATTCACATGTCAGCTGCTGAAAAAATTATCCTTTTACCCTACCTCTATGTTACATACAAGCATCTTATGAATACAGAAGTACCTGGGAAAACCTCTAACTATAGCAATGCTAAGGAAACCCCTGAAAAGTGCTCCCCTCTTTTCTGTGATGTCTGTATTACCATATAATAAGACTTCAATCTTTTTTTGTTTATGCAAGCAATGGCATTTGGTACTAAAGATAACAGCAACAGAATAGCCTAAATACCATAATGCATCACAATTTCACAATAGGTAGACTCAAGGGCTCAGTAAGTTGAAAGGAATGTAACATGAACTGCACATCTCATATAGAGCTAGAAAGCCTTTTTAAATGTGTAAAAGAAGGCTCTAGATACAAGTGTTTAATAACAAATTACTTGTCTGTAAAAGCATCCAAATTTTATGAGTTTCTGGTTCCACAAGACAGCATTTTCCAAGAACTGTTCTAGATAAAGAATAACGTTATTATGCATTGAACACATTTAAGTGGAGCACCTATGTCAAATCTAAGTTGCTGAAATTTCCTTGAGACAAAGCAACTGTAACGGATAGCTTTTAATATCTAGGAAAATCAAACCATGGTTCATTTTTCCACCTAAAGGGATCCAAAGGTATTAAGCAATTCCTCCACACACACTGATGTCTGAATATTTCTACATATCCATTTTAAGGAGTTGTTCGGATTTGGATTTTTTTTTTCTTCGTTCAGTGATCATTTGTCTACGTAATCTCTTGTTCCTTTTTCTTTCTTCCCATAAAATGGGATTTCAATGACTACATCTTGCTCCAGCTGACCAGGTTATCCAAAATTAGCTTACAATATCCTACAGCATGTATGTAAAATCACTACGAGAAAAATGAGAAAATGTCCAGACTACAACATAAAACAAGAGTCTGGAGTTTAGCAATGCCCTGAAGCAACTTAATGGCAAGTTTCAAATTTCAGTTATAACACCTTGTTATGTCTTATAAAAAACACCCCACATCATACATAAAACTCAGTAAAAGACCACTTTGAAAGCAACAGGTGCTACCATCATGTGGGAACAAGAAGGCTACATGCAAACATAACTAAGTTTTCAGAAATTACTTTGGTACCTCCTCCATTTGGCAGACTGATTCCAGCCTTTCACATACAAACTTTAGTGGCTGCATTGCAGTTAACGTCTCATGTTCTGCGTCCCTGATCCTTAAAGATGTAATTTTCTTATGCCAAGCAAAGTCATCTGCAACTAGCTAAGCATACCCCAAAACTGGACAAAATATGAAATTAACAGGACATTGTCAGTATTAGTTTCACAGAAACAAACCACCTATTTGTACATTCTGTGAAAGAAAATGCCAGCAAGACAAGAAAAGGAGGAAAAGACAACAAATTGTGGCTTTTGAGAGTATAGGTCAGGAGCAACTTATTCCCAACCTTTTTTAACTTAGTGGGTTTATATTTATTTATTTATTTTAAAGTCTATTAGATGATATGGCAGTGGCCACTTAGTTTGGTGAAATATGAGGCAGAGCCAAGAAAGTTGCTGCAGAAATGTATGCTGGTATCCTATAGCACATGGCAGAATCCAGGACCTTGTAAAGCAAGGAACACCACCTCCACCAAAAAAGTGTGGTTGTTACCACTGCCGAAGTCAAAAAACACCCCAAAACAACAACAAAATATCAACACAACAACAAAAAACAACAACACCAACAAAAAAAGGGCAACAAACCCCAACAACCACATATCATTATCTGTCTTTGAAAGAAGTCTAAGGTTAGCTTGTGTGGTTTTCTAATTAAAGTTTTAAGATTATTTCCACCCCCACATAAGCATCATCAAAACAAGATTGCCCTTCTTCATTTTGTTTAAAACATGAGAAAATCTTAAATGTTTCCTAATAATAAAACACATCAAGAACTGTCCCTGCTCACAATCCTATCTCGATAAAGAGAAGATGGAGATGAACAGAAATTAGCTGCATGAACTAACATACTTTACATTTACATTTTATTTTCAGTGTAGAAGGAAACACGCTTAGACAATTTCTTTCTGCAATACTGTGACTTAAGAGATAATGTCAATGAATTTTGTATTGTTAGAGGATAATGGTCTCCTGCTGCTATTAAATGCCAAGGCACAGCTAAGCCATTTATTTGCAAAGCAAGGGAGATTAATCGTATGACAATATTCTACTACAAATTATATTTCTATTATACTGAATAGGATATGTTGATTACATTGTTTGATTTGAAACCTGATATTGAGACAGAGCAACAATTGTTCAAATGTGTTGCTCTGAACTTTCAGCATTTGAAATGACTTCCAACAGAACCCTGCAGCATGTGCAACCTTTAATCCAAGCATATAAACCTCACCTAAGTATTAAATAAGATCATATATATATCTTTATGGCCATTTTATAGATATAGAAACTAAGACTCCCTACCTTACAGTGGAGCATAGCAGAATGACCAGAAGCAGAAATGGAGAAATATTTACCCTAAGGGAGAGGAATGTTTTTCTACTTGGGTTTGCTCACTAGAAAATAAAAACTTGGATGTGTTTTATACCAGCAGCATAAAGGGTTGGTGTCCTTTCAACCTTCAGAACGAGGTACGCTGTATGTCAAGAAAGGGGGCTTGGAGAGCATGTGGGCATCATATTTCAGAAACTTCAGGTATCTAAAGAAAGCAGACTGCTCTCCTCCATTGACTCATTGTTCATGCGCCATTCCTGCACAGTAGGGCCCTCAAAGCAGCAATAACTCTGAGATTTGTTTGAAGTTTCAGAAGCATGACTCAATCACTACTACAAAAATGTTTGTTTTCTGATTTTCTGCACCGAGATGAAAAAGCAACATCCTGAAAAGGCCCTGCAATTCTCCTTCACCTGAAGGAAAAGCAGATGATTTAAGCAAATTTTATGTATCCATGGACTGGTTGTATCTTCAGACAGGCTTTCCATTTTCTTCAGGTGGATGCAGATTTTGCAATGGCCTGTGGGCAGTCTAATGTAACAGAAAACAGAATTGGGATGGCAGGGCTTATTTTTTGAGTGCCTTGTTGCCTTGTCCATAGCTCTTACTAAGACCATACAAAAACAGCTGATAAGATCTACTGTAGCCAAAACACTGCCTCAGCAAACTACCGCCTCAGCAAACCACCATCCCAAATTGTATAAGAAGCAAGGAAGTGGCCTAACTCTTTGATAATGATGTTGAAGGAAAAAAAAATGCTTACACAATATTTGAAGAAAGTGCAAAGACTCTTGAAATTAAAATGGAAACCCAGCAGGGAGTCCAAATCCTTAGGGGCTAAAATCCTCAGCAACAGCAGCAGTAACTTGCAAAAATGACTGCTAGTGAAGAACTAACTCAGTGCTATTGGCTGGTTTACAGCACACAAGTGAGGGTTAACAGCATCCCTTCTGAGACACATGATGGGTTGCACACAGGTGACAAAGCTGTGGCCAAGAGACTTTTCAGAGTTTCCAGTAACAGGAGATTACTTCCTTCCTTCACAGCTGGTGAGCTGGTCTCCTAACACAGACTTGACAGAGTGGATAAGCACCACAACACAATGCAAACTCAACCATGATTAGTTTATGGAAACACATAACTGGAAAGCAATTTACTAATTAAAATGAGGATTCTCCTGTGGTCCAGATGAATATAGTAAAAGATTAAACTTGCCTATAATTCAGACAGCAGGCACTTGAGAACAACAAAGGCGCAACAAAAGACCCATTTCACGTTGAAGCTACTAAAAATATCTTGCAATTTGGGAGCTTGAAACACATACATATCTACAGGAAAACATGTGTAATGATCACTGGAAGAAGAAACAAGACTCTTCTAATAATAATCATGTTTGTTTTAGCAACTGCTACAGCAGCTCTACAGTAAAACCTTTATGAAAGCATTGATTTCTTCCCCCCTCCCCCCCAAATTTTTAATCTGGGAGGCCAGGGTATTTTGACCCTCCTCCTCAATTCTTGTGCAGTCTCCTTTGCTCATTTGATGGTCTAGTGATCATCCAGCAATTTGGGCAATAAACCTCAGTCAAATTCCTCTGCCTTCTCCAAACTTTTTTGTAATCAGGAACAAACTACTTAAGACATTTGGTAAATAAAGCTATATTTTCCTTCTGGGGGAAGTGTCCAAGTATATTAAAAGAAGACCTGGACATACCAAAATTTACTACAATTTGACAGAAATCTACAGATTCTTAAACTTATCTCAGCAGACACTAAGAAACCATTAATGCTCTGGAGGTAGACTTAAATTGCATGTGCTGCATGTTTGTGTTTATACATGTCTGAATAAAGGATTGTTATTTGCTTCCTCATACTCCCTGTGGCATAAGGTAATGTGGTAGCTAAAGTAAACAGCACGAAGCAGACTTAAAAATTGATCTTACAGTTCATTTTACATTTCCCTAAAGGTCCTTTCATTAGTAGCACCCAAAGAGTGAAAGCATAATTTACCTTATGTAAGGTAGAGTTAATTATCCCACATTAGAGCCCCAGTGACCAATCTATAAAACAGCCGGTAACATCTTTATTTAATTGCAAAACCATTGTCTAGCTACCTTTTTGGTTTCCAAGTGCTATGTGCAATTTTTGTTGGCAATTTTTGCCTACATCCTAAAAAGCTGACCTGATTATCTACAGCAAAATGCTGCATTACTAATGTCAGAGCATAATAAATGCTAAGGAAGTGCAAAATTCTCTTTTCAGTTTTGTAAAATCCAAATGATCTCATAGAGAAGTAAGAATTTCTACTTCTGCATTAAATTTTGCAGATGGTGTGAGCAAGAAATTTCTAAGTTCTTCAGTCATTAGCAATAATTGTTCATAATGGATTAGGGTTATCTAACATCCTGGATGTTAGCTTCAGATTCTAAGAAAAACAAAGAAATCCCAAAACAACCCCAAACCACACAGCCCTGCAACGTAATAATTTTCTGAAGACATCACGCTTAGAGTGAGATAGTTGTATACCTACAGTAAAACCACAGTCTCATGACTAAATTAAAAAGAAATGATAATCTGTGTACACAATAAAACCTTATCCAAATACAAGGCAGATGAGACTCTTAAAAAACCCTCTCTGGCCAACAGCTTACATATATTGTTAATAATCTTCACATGCAAGACAACAATTAATAAAAAAAGTTACATTTTGAGGATATCTGCTCCTTTTAGTCCCTCAGTATTTAGCAGAAGCATGGTCTATATAACCATTAGTAACATGCTCATCTGAAGCCATAACAATAATTCAAATGTTTGATTTGAAAACTTCTGACATAACTTGTACAATGAAATCTGAAGAACACGGCTCTTTTTCCATTCCACATTACAAGGTATGTGGCAGCAATAACTCCAACACACCATTGTGCTTTTCATAATTAGAATTATATATAAAGAAATATGTGCAGGCAACATTTTATCATAATTTGATTTGCTGCCTAAAAAGGTATGCTGCTTTAAGCAAGATAATAACATAGCTTCCTTTAATTAAGGGGTACCATGAGCCTACTGTAAACCAAAAACATACTTGGTACAGTACAGAGGCATCCACAGCATACATGCAATGGCATTGGTTTTTCAAACATGCCTACTATCCAGATAGGTTCTGTGACATTAATCTTTTTGGCATTTGGATATTAAAGGAATAAAACAGAAGGAATTAAACAAACTAAGTAGTTGTATTATAGTTGAGTACAATAAAGAACTCTGTAAGAACAGGGAGGAAGAAAATTAACATAATGCTACTACTTGAATGACTGTAACTAAGCAATGCTTACCAGAATTATTTTGTTACACACATTTTTTTCTGATAAGAGAGCACTGACATGAATAGAACTTGCTAATTTTTCCAAAAATGGAACACACCACCTTTCTTTTTTTTTTCATTTTTCTGTCTCATGCATTTTAAAAAGTCCAAAGCACTTATGATGAGAACAACTTAAAACCTGTCATTGATGCAGAAATGTTTAAGTGATGTTACTGGTATATTACAGAAAGAAATCCCACAATATTAATAGTATGTTGTAGTCAATAAATGTACAGAAGCAGTATCAAGTATTTAATTTTAAAACATGGTGATATATATTAATAAGGTATGATCATAAACTCCAAATGTATGTACTTGTGCCTTGCCATATACCAGAGGAAAAAAAAAGTCAGAGGACACTTAAAATGAAATAGGTGACCATATTTATGCAGTCATAAATAGGCTCATTTAATTTTAACTCAATGCAAATGAACTTACAAGCATGAAATAGAGCAGGATAATGAACTGGAAGAGACCCCTAACACACAGAAGCTGCAGTACAATCAATTCCCTGCTAAAATTGCTCTGAAACCACAGATATTTCCCTCTTCTATTTTGGTCATTTCTAACCATTCTCCCAATTCCCACCAGGATACACACATTTCTCAGAGTGCAGGAGACCGGATTCCTCCTGCTTCAGATTAGGTGTGAAATTAGCACATGGTATATACATGGTAATTTGGCCACTGAGAGTGTATGCAGGTGAATAGAGAAGCTTTCTCCTATGTCCTCAGTAATTCATAAAATGTGAAAATTATTTCTGCAACATTCTTAAAAGCTGTCTTTGAAAGTGAGTTACCTCTAGCGCAATGCACGAACAAACCCAATTTCCCAAGACAAGCAGACTCCAAAGTAGTTATAGAAAAACAGTGGTAAAAAAAAAAAAAAAAAAAATAATCTTTTACCTCTTTAGGTAATAGTCTTTCAGTTAGTGTTTCCTTCTAACAGAAGCCTTGCAGGAAGATGCGAGTCTCTGAACATCATTCTTTTCCTCTTTCCAAAACCAGATGCTAATGCAGATACTGCCTTGAAGCTAAAGGACTTATCGACACCTAATTTTCACTCTAGTTAACATAACTGCAAATGTGCTCCGAGAAGTGTGCATCTTAGGACTAATTAAAAAAAAACAAACAAAAAACCCCCACAAAAAAACCCAAAAACACACGCACACAAAAAAAGTAAAGAAACCCAAGCCCTTTCAAGATGATGCTGAAGCAACTCTTGAGAACCAAACTTCTTTATCTTGAAGATAAAGATTACGGATTTAATTCCACATGAGAATGATGTGGCTAATGGGTGTTGCTTTGACTTGACAAGACACTTGTCCTCCCCAGCCTTTTTCTGCCCTATGAAAAAGGCCTCCCATAAGCCATCTCCTGGCATTTATTATATAAACTATTTTGCTTTAAAAACATACCTCTGAATGAAACAGATTTTCCCAACTGCACTTACTTACACACTGAGCCTTCTCAGGGATGCAGGTTAAAGTTATTGTGAGTTTCTCACTCAGTTGATTGGGTGAGGAAAGGAGGGTGATGCAGAAGGGAGGAATGTAAAAGCATCTTTATTGCTACTGAGGTGAAAAATTGGTTTACTTTTATCTGAGGCTTTGAATTTGTAACTATTGCTATTCAGTGCATCTTAATACCTCCAGAAGCATGGAAGACTCACAACGATTACTCTAAAATCTGTAACCTAAATTCCCCTCCAGATAGGCAGCAGCTTAGTCTATCTGAAGGTTTGAAATTAGAGAATAAAGAATATTACAGGGAGAAGTTGCACAAAAACACATCTCTTTTTCAGCAATTATGAAAAGACCAGACCTAACACTGCTAAACTACCCAGTGCTGGGCTAGGCAAAAAACTTCCACACACCCAGAAAAAAACTATTATGAAATATAAAACTTATCATAGGCATTGTAAACTGAAAACAAATGGTAAATAAGCTCTTATAAATAGCCCATCAAATTTCACTCGAGTGACACCACTATAGTGCCAAATCTTTCAACATAAATTTGATAGTTGAGTTCTTCCTCTACTACTATTCTCTCCCTTCATGATAATTCTTGGTCCCTTCATCCTTTTTTCAAAAGACTCCATCAAATATCTATTCTCTCTTCTTCAAGTTCTCATCATGTCAGACCTATACAGTTCCAGTCGTATCTACATAGCCACTAGAATCTGACAGCAAAGTGACTTGTATTTGTTACCTTGTAACTTCTAGCAATCGAACACCTCTTTACACTCCTGCTGCTGCTACTAATGACTACATTTAAACGTATCTGTGTAGATTTAAACACCTTAATGTTACAAGTAAAATTGTGGTACATAATGATAGCTCTGAAAGTAAATCTGACTAATTAATTGCTTTATCCATATATTTATATGCTCATACCTTTTCCTCAAGTCCACCTGCCTCAGATTCTTAGTCTGACAGCAATAACTGCACAAATGTTACTGCCTATGGCTAGCACTCAAAAGCTCTGGCAACAAATTAAAGCCCCAATATGTTTGGCACTGGCCAAACACATAACAAAATAATGGTCTCTGCTGGAAAAAAAAAAAAAAAAAGTTGAAGATTGCACTTTTCAACTCTTCAGAGCTGCCAAAGATGCATCTTCACAGTGACTTTCATCTCAAACAACAGAAATATTCTCTTCACATACAACTGCCGTTCTCCACTGAACAAAACCATCAGCTCCTGATGACTCCCCACATCCTTTGTCCTCTGCTTTATGTTGTGATCCTCAGTTAAGTTCCTATCTGTACCTTCTAAAATAGGTCCCACTTCAGGCAAATTACTTCTTTAAACCAATAGGGCCACTTTGCAGCATTGGTCAGATGGCTTTCTACTTAGCATAGTGCACCTGAATTAAAAAGTAAAGTCATGCTCAGGAACATGTGCCATTATGTGCACAAGACAATGATCCAGAAATTACCGTTTCCTCAGTCAAAAGCAGAAACATTTTACACTTTAAAATCAACATTTTGTCTTTTGTCTCAACATGCCCTTTGTGCAACAAGGTTCAGAACACGCCAGGTAGATAAGAGAATACACAATTCAAAAGAAACCCCAAACCTCAAGCTCTATGTGATTCTGACACATAAATACCTACTTATCTGCTTCAGACAAGAATGTTGCTAATTTGAAAACATACATGCTTCTGAAATCACAACTCTCATTTCCCATCAGTAAATCCTTAACAGTCTATCTATGCAAAGGTGTGAGAAGCTGTGAGTAACAAATAGGGAAGATGCAGGAAAGCAAACTGAAGCACCTGCAAATAGAAGGAAGCAGTAATCAGATAACAGACCCATACAGAAGACGGGGGTAGGAAAGGCGGGTGAGCTGCAGAAGCAGCCTAAGCCAGAAGTTTAAAGCAGAAAGCCAGCTCTTCGTGTTTCAGAAAAGGTTGGCTAAAGGGTAGCAAGAACAAATGGAGAACCAGAACCTTGCTAGAGTACATGCCATAAGGATGCCACACAGCACTTAGTCCCTAAAAAAATCCATGAGACTTAAAGCACAGATTGACAAAACCAAGTCAGATATCAGTGAAAATGACAATATCATCCAGTATCATCAGGAGATTAAATATGGAATTATCTGACACCTCTAATGAGCCAGAAGAGTAAAAGAACTTCTCTGGAGTTTACGCATGTTATACTGAGGTTTCCACAAAACAGAAACCAAATAAAGTTTCTTTTTGTTTGGAGTATTAATGGAAATTGTCTGCTGTCTGTCATCACATCACTGCACATTGCATCACTGTCAGCTGCTCATTGCCCTAATCAACAAGCATGCCATTAATAACTGGTTACTAATTGTAGCTTGTTCTATTCCTTTTCGTTTTTTTTGGTTTTTTTTTTTTGTGGATTTTTTTTCTTATTTACTGTTATACAAAAAATAAACTAAAAAAATATTTTAAAATCTTCAAGAGGCTTTTTTCTAATAATTTAGAAATGCTTAAATAATGGAGTTGTTTTTTTTCTTTTTTGTTAGGTGGAGAACAGCTCCACGGCTGACTTATTTCCTACATTGTTTTCTACATATTAAAATATGTGCCATGCAATCTTTTCTACATCACAGTTAATCAATTGGCTAGAAAATATTTAAAGAAAGAAATGCATTCCTTAGCTCAGTGAAAATTTTGTGGATTACTTTAATGTGTTTGATGAATATATATTTGATATAATTTACTTCTGAAAAGAAAAAGCGTACTCACATGAATAGAATTTTACATTAAGCTAATTCTCAATATGAGGACAGCTATAGTGCACAGTTTTAAGAAACATTTTGTAGTTCTAATTTTCTTACCCACATTCCTGCACTTATTCTTTCACTACCAGAGTATAATGACTCTAAAGGCCTACTTACGGTATGTATATACGATTAAAGTGCCTTAATAAAGCCCAAACTGGAATTACTTTAAAATCGCAGCTATATTTTCTATTTGAGGAATAAGGCTAAGATAATAGCAACTCTTTTTCCAATATACTTATGAAAATCAGGTAAGATTCTACTGGATACAGCATTTTACCATATTCACTTCGATTTTTAAAAGCACTCTTAGGCAGCCTCCTGAAAGTAACTTGGCATTTGCCTAAACTGTACAACTGCAGAATATTAATATCAAAAGACTGCCATGTTTGTCAAATTACTTTTACATGTCCGTTATTACTTGGCTGGATTCCCTCATTCACTTCACTGTTTCTCTTTTTGTATAACCTAATACACTTACATATAAAGTACCTCATCTATGACACATACATCTAGACCACTCATCTAGACCACTCTGACTTGCCCTGCAGTCACATGAGAATAACCCCAGTACGCACTGAAGAAAAAGTCTATGAGTTATGGGTATAAACAATTTAAATATCTCACATTCAGACCTTTATAAAGATTTAAATAAAAACCCTCTTCTCTGGAGAAATATTCTTCAGACATCAAAAGCACATGGTCCTTTACAGCAAGTGTGTCTCAAGACATTGCTCCCTTGTGACAAGGTTTGTTGCATCATAATTTCTGATGCACATTAATAATAAGATCAATAAAATTACCTTAGCCAAAGGACAGCAGCATGTGGAAAGCTGCTGAAGCTGAAAACTATGTCCTCCCAGCGACTTGAGAGATAAATTAAATCACTGAGCAACAACAAAAAAGTACTATTTTAAGATAATCCTGCAGAAGTAAGGCTCAACCACTAGCCTTAACTTGTACCATTTTTTAGCAACTGTCATTTGTTGACCTAAATACTTGGCTTGCACTCCAGATGTTCTCATATTCTTTGCTGATGGATTTTGTTTCTTACAGGCAGCATGAATGGGTACTCCATTAAAGTTCTCAAAGCACTGAATACGTACAGGAATAAACAAATGTCTTTCACCTTCTTTCTTAACGCTCATATCCTACAGTTTTACTTCAGTTTTTGTTCAGTAATAAAGGTTTGGGAAGTGTTAAGTTAAAAACCAAATTAAAAAAGCTTTTAAGAAAAATGGGTAAACAGTACATGGAGAAACTATTAACAAATAATTTTGTGTCATTAGCACCTAATACATCATCCCTTCTTTGTGAATGCTGACATGAGAACATTCACAGTAGCCTCTAACTTAAGTGCTACTGTGATTACTTTTTAGTTTTTAACAAAACAAGTATTACCACACTGATACCCTCTCTGCTACAGACACACTAGAGCCAGGACAGAAGTTCATAATAAGACGTTTAAAGGTAACTAGACTACTCATTTGCCATTTAAACTACATAGGGTTGATAGCATGAATATGGCTAAAAGCAGCCATGGATGAGCTCCTGTATTCAAAAGGTTTTTATTTTTATTTTTTTTATTTTTATTTTTTAAGCAAACAGAGGAACCCCCGGACAATACTGAGATGCTCCAATACAATGCATTAAAATCACTCTTCACAGGTTATATTGTGAGCCCACAGGATTGCTTGATGCAATCCAGCCTTATTTCCTTCTTCTTTAGGCCACACACTGATGTCCTTTTGAAGGAAATTTGAAAGAAGAAATGTGTGCATTAGAAGCACCATAAATGGAAAAGGCAGCATTTACCTAGAGTTGGTGCTCGATATTTTAGAGTTGTTACTTCCAAGTATACAAAAGTTCTAGCTCAATTACTATTGTATGGATGTCACTAGAAAGTGAGGACTTTTAAAAGGCAGTCACTGCAGAATTTATATCAAATCTTTTAAAATAATAAAAAAGTCAAAACACACATAGAGCTAAAGGTCTTATCTACTGTCTGAAGGCTGTTACAGCTGTCTATTTGATCTCTGAATGAAAATCTTAACTTTTAATCAAAAGGGGGCATATGCAGCCAGGCTGTGCAGCCTCGAGAGAAAGCTGCTAAGTGCCAATAGAATCCCGAAGAGGAAGGCATTAACAGTCTCACACTTCTCTAAGTCAAACCATCTCCACTGTAGCATTATTTACTGTAGAGAACATACAGGTTCATAAGGAAATATTTCCCACCCTTATATATACTACAATTACATCCAGGAAAGTACTTGGGTTTAAAAAATACCCCAACAAAACCAAAGAAAAAAACCTATCAAACAAGAAAACAACAAATGTAACGACAACAAAGCTTCCTCCCATTGCTTAATCATAAAACGCAGTAAGTCCCCTGCTGCTATTGCCACACCTTAATTCAGAAGACTATAGGTAAGGTGGACCCAAAATCAAACAGGAAAAATACCACAGAAATTTAAAGGAATGCAGAATAATAAATGCAATGCATGGAGGATGGAGCAAAGAGATCATACCGAGGATTTAGTATGACACTGTCAGGAAGATAGATTCCTGGGAGAATTGCAGCCCAGAGTTTTGGTTTGCAATGTAATGACAGCATAACCTTTCCTAATAGAAAAGAGAAATACTGAATAGTATACCTATAAAATCCTAGTGATGGTAATTCAAGGAATGCTGGTCTTAAATGGCTCCCTTCTGAGAATATCTTTGCATGTCTGAACAATAAGAAAGTTTTGAATGTGATTTATCATTACAAACAAACACATGAATGCAACAAACCAAAGAAAGGACAGAAAAAAATATGAGCATAAAGGAAAACATCAGCAGCTATACGGAGAACATAAAATGCTGGTTATTCCATTTTGTTTGTGTCACTGTAAAAGACTATTTTCATAAAGACAATTACAGTAAACTGATACTGCTGTTATGCTGGAACCATTGGCTTACCTGAATTCCACCTGTTTACTTTAAACCTTCCCTTGTGCTGCTCTGGTTCACCTTTAAAGAAATCATTACCCTTTTCCTATTATACAGTGTTTTAGGCTAAAACAGAGGAAGTTAAAATCTCAGAGGAAGGTGAATAATTACTACTCACTCAAAACTAGGCCTTAAAATAAACATTTTGAAAGTGCCTCCACAGCTGGGTGCCTATAAACAGGAGACAAGCATAATCAGCAGTCCCATGAGACCTCTATGCTGTAGCACATTGAGAGCTCTGTCTTTGCTTAAAAGGGTATTTCCTTACAAAGAATTATTTTCATTTTTGCCAAGTTATGCTCACTTATAAAATAAATGTCTAATATGACATTTTATTTTCTTTAGAGTTATTAATGCAGATGGCTTAGGGAACCAGACTGCTGTTGAGTTATATTTAGAAAACATGAGGGAAAACAGCCCAACATGGCAATTTCTTTCCGCTGGGGAAGGCTTCATTTGAACCAAAAGCAGTATCACAATTGTTCTCACCTTCATGAATAAAGATCTATGTAAATTCCAGCTGTGAATTAGAAACCAATATTTTTAGAATTAAAGTATTTGTTAATGTTAATTCCTGTAACTTAGGTGCTAAAGGAAGGGAAAATTGTCTCAAGTCAGTAATAATGAGATGCAATCATGAAATTGAAGTCTCATTTATAATGTAGCCACTTGTATAAAATGCTGTGTCAGAGGTGTATAGAGGTGACACAGAGAACAGCACCATTGTTCCACACCACTTAAAATGATATATAAATAGCATCTCGAGATGCAAAGTCTACTCTCACATAAGCTTACTACTATCAGATGATTAACACAGTTGTCTCACTAAAAGTGTAACAAAGGTGGTCATTCAACCTTCCATAAAACAGGACTGGTAAGCCTGGTAGGATTGAGAGACATTCCCAAAAGCTGTGTCCTTAAGGAATGGTATCCTTAAGAAATGTCAAGTTTTCATCATTTCTTAATGATAAGCAACAATTGCCATCATATTAAAACAAACAAACAAACAAAAAAGGCAACACACATTACAGTTAATACCCATTCAGTTAAAGTGACTACTCAGCTTCATTCTCTCTCCAATTCTTTCTAGTGAGTATATATGAGGGTAAAATGAAAGGAAACAACAAGCCACTGCCCTCTCCCACCACAGCCAGCTGCAGAAAGTCGATTGGTATTTAGTATGACAGATTTGAACTGTATGCATTTGAAACTGGGAAACAACACATTACTGTAACATCAGTTTAACTCAAAACGGAACTGAAAGGCTTAACAGCAAACTCGGGTTCAAAAAGAATGACCTTTGAGGTCTTCAGACAAAATGAATTAATCAAAACTTTAATTCTCTATCACAACATTGCTTTTTACATAGTGCATTTTAAGTCTCAGGTTCTCTTACTAGCAGGAGTGTAACTACACAAGCAGAGAGAAAGGAAACAAAAATTAAATCTAACACACACCAATAAAACTGTGCCCATAACAGCAGCTCCAACTATCTTACTTTTGTAAGTCATAGACTTAACTGTGCTCTAAGGTTACTGGAAAATAGGTGGAGGGTTTTCTTTCTGGATTCCTTGTGGGGTTTGTTTGCTTTTAAATACAGAAAGACAATCCAAGTGAGCTAAACCTTGGCCCCTCTAGTGGCAGATGTTCCTACAGTGGATAGTTAGAACACTACTGTGGTTCTGGAAGCCCTTTCCTCACCAGTAAGCTTATACATGTATTTTTAAAAGAAACTTTTCAGGCAACAGGGGAGATAAATCGTTGGTTACACTTTGAGACAATTGCACTTCACCTCCTTCAAGCACAAGATCTTTGTCTTTATTAGAACAGGGTCATTGCAAGGGCTGGTAGCTGCTTCTGCAAAATAAACAGCAACCACAGCACTGCGCACCCCACAATTTGAAAGCTCTTATTACAACATGTGTGAAGAAACTCATGATAGTGTCAAAAAAAAAAAAATAAAAGCTGAAGTCAACTTCTACATAAATGGAATCAAATCTTAATTCAAATTTAAACATTCTTTTTGTCCAGAAGATTTGACTTCCTTGGTCTCAAGACCACCCTACCTCAATCAAAATCCCAACTGAGTTTCTCAGTAGCCAACAAAATATGGAGATATTGGTGTCCGGAATAATAAAAATTTGCAAATTTAAAACTAGACTGATACTTGCCTAGAAATGTACAGGATAGATGAGATAGAGCACTTGTTCTACTGATAAAATGTGATATAGTTAATGCAGATAATGTTTCTCCTGTTGCTATTCATATACTGCTAGTTATTTCCACATACAACTGGAAAGTATGTGGAATACTCAACACCTTTTTTCCTTTTCCTAGAAGGAAACTTGTTCAAGCTTCAGTGACCTCTCAAGGGGTAATATTTTTTCACCTTGCAGTTCCAAGAGACTACATGGAGTTCAGTAGTCTTGAAAATGTCTAGTTTTGGCGTAAAAGTTAACTTGCACGAGTGCTTGCCTGCAACGGCGGCAGTAACTATTTCTGGTTCTAATAGGAACTTGCTATATCAGGACAGCATAAAGGCTGTAAATGACAAGAGTTGACTAAAGCTTCCCATGCTACATAAATCATATCATAGCTTCACCCCACCACCACCTCCAGAGTAAGGTTGTTTTTCCATCTTCCCACTTAGCCTCCAGTATACCTACCCACTGTTCCATTTAGCACACTATTTAAAGCACCAGTTATATCTAGTTTTACAAATTAGTATACTGTTATATAGTCTAAATTTAATACTTTGCAGCAAGGTAAACTTTCTAAAAATAATACCAATTCATATATGAAAAAAGCGTATGAAATCTGATTACTATAATCAAAGTACTACTTTAACAAATCCTTAACTCAGGAATTGTGAATTTTAAATGCATTAGTTACTTTATTTCATATTTGCTACTCATGAGTCAGCTTTGATCTGCTAAAATAACACAAAAGATATTCTTTTTCCCCCTCTCAAGATTTTTATTTCTGAGTTATAAACAAAATGCTTCTTTTGTTAGTATTTAAAAATGACATTAAGATGACACAGCAAAGTGGTGTGGGTGAGAATGTGTGGGAAGCTGATCAGAAGCACAACGAACTTCTTCAGAGAACAGCTGATGCCTCTAGGGAAATCTGGAAAATATATTCTGCATAGAAACAATTCTGCCCATATATCACATTTTATCTTCCCCTCCTAAGGTTCTTTATCACTGAGAATGGTTGCTGGAAAACAGATTTTCTCTCGATGGCTGTCTAATCTGCCACTTACAACTCAGGAAATAATCCTGTTTATGATGTTACCATTAGTTACAGTGGAAAACTCCTCCACCTCCCATCTCTGTCTGGTTTTGCAGATTGAAGCCAGTGTGACCAAAAGGACACTGTTCAGCAAAACACTTACAAGCTTAACTTCTAGCACATGCTTATGTCTTACGGATATGTGTCCTCAGCAAATGGAGATGTAAGGACAACATACGGAATTTCTTTTTCTGTCTTGGTAAGCACATAGATTGCCATTACTGCTGCAGTCAGTGTCATGGTATAACAGCAGTGCCACCTAGATTAATGCCATAGGTCAGACACTTACGACAAATTCAACTTCACATTTTTTGTTTGTAAATATGCTTACACTCGCTGAACCACTGATGCTTAACCATTTTACTGTATCAGCCAGAATAAACATAACAGACTCAGGGAACTGCGTGAATGGGATCTGTTACACACACATACAAGGGGAAGAGAGTGAAGCAAGCATTGCAGAGTCAGGCCAGACCAACAGAAATCAATGAAAAATTAGCAGTAAGAACCAGAGAAAACAGTGCAGAAACAGAGCAGATAGGATGAAGAGAGGTTTGCACCTTAGCTGATGTTCGATGAAAAGAAGCTCATGAAAGCATTTCAACTTTCACACATGCATTTTTTGTGTGCAGGTATTACCCAGCATTGCTGTGGTCAAACTGCAAGTAGGAAATATGACAGAAAAATTTATGAAAGTCACAAGGGCTGACTTTATTCCAGGAGACTACCACTCTCTAGATTCATTCTATAATTAGTAATAAAAAAGGGCTCTTACCCAGATGCGGAGTGGCATCCCAGACATGCTGGATCCAACAATGTGGATCCAACTTAAACTAGAGACTGGGAAAGGAACAAATTCTGTTATGGTTTACCATCCCACAGTAAAAGGATACACTATCATCAGAAAACAGTCAAGAGGGGGGAACCTAATAACTAGATTATTGCACAAGGAGAAAAAACCCACAGTTCTCAAAAAAATGTTATGTAACTCTTTATACAAAACAAGGGCATGCTACAAGAGTGGCATATACCAGTTACATTAAAATCTCAGATACACCTTTCGAAGACAAATTTAAATAAGCTGCCAGTTATATAGGAGGCATTACAAAGCAAATGAATGTTTCAAATTCAAAACCATCTATATGTTTCATAGAATTGATATTAGTGACATTTCAAGAGCAGATTGATGATTGTTAACATAAGATGGAAGTTGTAAGTGGCATATTTAAGACAGAACTGTATATGTTTTTCTTTAAAGACCTGTATCAAATAGGACTGTATTACATCACAGAAATGCCAATTTACAAAACCCCATCCTTAAGCTACCTTCAAATATCTTTCTTAGTTAAGCTTTCACTTACATCTTCCTTAGAAAAGGAAGGCGAGGGGAAAATTCAAGTACATATTCTAGTTATATAGCACATGCAACAGCAGTAACAGCATGTGGTTTCTCTTATTACAAAATGACATAGTATATATCCAAAGATAGCCATGCATACTTACATTCTATTCTAGATCTTCAAAATTAAGCAAGTTCCTCCAACCTACAAATATATACAGATATACATACAAAACTACTTTATCTCTTCTCTATTTAGAGTTTGGAAGATACATCAATATATCAACATTCAGAACAAACTTAACTAAAAGCTACTTATTATATTCATTCTCTATAAATTCCCTGCTGTTTTACTATGGCTGTCTTTCATTGGCTCCAAAACTTCATCTTTTAAGTATCAGTTCATCCATAATTCAGTTATTAAGGAAATATGACCACAGGATTGAAGAGACCCTATTTTTTCCATAGTACCTGATAGCACTGTTCCAGACTTTGCTCTGGATCCTAGAAGAAGTTACAGGAACCATCATTTAACTTCACCTTCCATTACAAGAGGTTAAACTACCGTGGTTTGTAATTTGTCTTGATTACTATTCAGTTATTTGGAGTAAGTTCTAAAAGGAACATAAAATCTGAAGCTGGACAATTGCTTCCTTTCACTACCACCTCATTGGTTCCCAGTTTCCTAGTGTGTGGCAGTCTGCATCCCAGGGTTGAAAAATTTCAAAGCTAGTATGTTTTTTCTCTTCTGCCTCCCTACACACAGAGATGTTAACTTAACATCTTAACAACTGCTTAACTGTTAACCCCTTTTCTGTCTTTTCCTTTGTATAAATAGACATTGTTCTTGTATTTGCAATCCTTCTCACAGACCTTATGCATAGAACATTGCAAATTGCTGTCCATCACCCACCGTGGGATTCACAAGTGAGAAACCTCCTCAAAAAGGAAAGGTTGTCTTAGTATTAGCAGTAAAAGACCCACAAGTCTAATAACCATGGAGAAAACTATTTGGAGAAAAGAACAGAAAACGCCATGATTATTACCAAGTTCTGCAAAGTAGGTTCAGCTTTTGGCACAGAAGATAAATATATGTGAAGAACTGCCCCGATACTAGCCTTACACTCCTCCCCCAGGAGACAGGGATCTTCAAAAATAATAGAGGGAAAGCTGCATTCAAAACCACCCTCAACAATTCCCACCCACAGGCCCAGTGAGTAATAACAAAAATAAGCACAGCCTGCAAAGTGCCTTCTTCTACACTAAGAAACACTGACCCCAAGAATTACCAGTTCACAGTTTATTACCAGGGTAGTCAAGGATTGCTTAAGTCTGGCAGTTAAAAAAAAGAGAAAGTAAATCAGTCTTTGTCCAGCTAATTGGTCAACAGATCTTTATTGAACATATCAATTTAGCCCCTAAATCCTGCTTCTTGCAGAGCATGAAGGCTGCCATCACAGATATGCCATCACAGATGGCACTCAGCATTTGTCTCCTTGCTTCTTCCTTCATGAGCAGTATAATGGAAATACCCAACAATAGAAACAGGGAGAATCAAAGGAGTTCACCACCATGGGACAGAATGGGCTGCTTGATGGAAAACACAAAATTGAGTTGCTTCAATTTTTTGGCTATTTCTCTTTTCTATTATGCTTCTGTGATGTATCAAGAAAAAAGAAAAAAAAAAAGCCAAAAAAGGCACAAAATATTTTTATACTTTTAATAAATTATTTATAAATGACTTAGCAAAATATTTCAGTGCGCCATAAAGAAGATCCTTGACCTTCCACAATACTCTTAATAGTAGTTTAAATCTTCTGCCTTTCACATGCATTGGGATCTTTTCCACATTTCTCTGTCAATGACTTCACACAAGTCAATCATCTTCTATAGAACATTTTTCCACGTTTTAGTGTTTTTTTCTATAGTACTGTGTTTCTTCAAAAACCAAATAAAAATCGATCAACCATTTCTCTTTGAAAGCCAATTTGCATAATATACTTCTCTCCCAAGCAGGACAAAACATTTAAAAATTAATGTTAAACTTGCATTAGAAAGGTGTCTTGCACACATCTGAATACAATACTACTAAAGACTTTCAACGTTTGTGGTTATAGCTTGTGTTTATTTGTGGGTTATACTGGTTTATATAATTTACTTACTTTCCTAAGTCTCGTAAGTTGCCTGATATTACTTCACAATGGTTATACTTCATTCTCTCTTCTCTACAAGCTCAGATTTTACCAGAGTGCTTCTTGTAAATATTTGATCATGACTTCACCTAGGATCCTATTCTGTTGGTAGAAATGATGTTGTGTTATTCTTACCCAATGGAAGTGATCCTAAATAAACAAAACACGGACTTCCAAAGCCATAACACATAGATTGAAATATCTTCCATGGTTACTCTGGACACAATCTCACTTTATCACTTACTATCTGTTCCTATATTCTAAGGTTTTGTATCTAAATATATCAAAATGGAGGATTTTGAATATAAATAGTCATTGTTTATACAATATATCAAGCTCTTTGGAACACTATACACACATGTCTTTGCTGAGGATGTATCAAATTCCAGCATCTATCAAAAGTCTGTCTGGATGCTGAGTAACTATATTCAATTCCACTCAGATTTTAACATTATGTTCTAACTTCCTGTTATGAAATACAAGTTTCAAAAATATGTTTAAAGAATATATTCTCAATTTATTATTGAAGAATACGTAAGTAACTCAAAAATCTGCAAATAGATGTCTCTAATATAATACAGATATATTGCACTAAAACCTGAAGATCAGTAGCAACTCAGAGGGCAGTCTCAATGAACATTCGCCTGAAACAGAAGTAGATGAGAAGTAAGAAGATTCCAGGAACAAGACTGCCTTCAACACACCACTTATTTACTGTAATTAACAGCAACAGTAGCAAAGTCCTTCTGTCCTCAATAGATCAAGTCCCAAGGTCATCCGTAAAAGACAAATTGCCAATGCTGCAAACACAGCCTCACCTCACAGACTGCCTCTCTCCTTAAAATGATTTTAAACAAGAAAAAATTACCTCTCCCACAAATATTAGTCTCAACACACCCAATGCTGCCCATGGAACATACCTCAGACAATTGCTTACTCTGATATGAGCATTAAAAACAACAAAACCTCCAGTCAGCATGTCTGCAAAAGAATAATGACTGACCCCAGAAGCTCCAGCCACAAATACAATCAACATAAACCCCACACATTTCAAGGCAGGAAGCTTCTTTCTCCCAGAAAATATATACAACATAAATATTAACTCCAACAAAACCAAAGTCACCCTTACAATTCTGATCTCAGTGAATTTGACCCACGGGACACTCATTCCAACTAGAACCACTCAGGTTTAAAAACACTTCAGTATTTCATAAAAATAAGGAAGTATGAAGTGATGCTTTCAAATAACCACAGCACATGAATTTCAAAAATTTTCTCACAAAAGTATTCTTGCAGAAGATGACTGGTAAAATCAGTAGGTATTCAAGCATGCAACCACCATGTTCATGATAACTGCCCAATAACCATCAGAATCACTTGACTGTAGCAGAGATATATGCTGGAAAGCAAAGTGGTAGAGGTCTCAAATACACTCTGAAAGCAAGGCTGAAATTGTAAGGTATAATGTACAGGTTAACATATGCAAATTGCTAAATTTATGTGGTCTTCCTTAATGTACCCACCACAGTATCTGGTAAAGGTACTAGATCAAAACAACATTCATCCCTCAATAGTTTTAAAAAATAAAGTAAAAATCACTTAAGCTCTAATCTGAAACAAAAGAAAAGAATCACTGTTAATAATGACATTACTGTCTCCCATTTCAGGCCACAATATAGGCTCTCTATTGCCCCAAAAAATTACTCTGAGGCCATTTTTTTCAATCTAATATAATCTTCTAATACAATTCCTCTGAGGTCCCCTTATTCAAGATTATGCTTTTCTACCTTCTAAATCAAGCTTTCCCTCCTTGACAACCTGCCTTTTAACAAGGCCTAAGGAAATAAAAACCAGCAAATAAATAAATGTGATCTTGCTATATGTCTACACAGAGAAGAATGTCTGCTGGGGTTTTTTAATGGATGTTGTTACTTAAGCTCAACTGTTTTTTCCCCTATCTTAAAGGTAATAAAAAAGGTAAGGAAATGTTAAGAAAATAGTTTTTGAGGCAGAAAAATCTGGGGGGGAGGGAGGTAGGGAAATCAAAATATAAGGTAAAAATTGAAGCCAGACAAAACCAATTCAATTTGGTTGTTCTGCTGATACGCTAACACCACCATTTTCCTGATCTGCCCATCAGATATACAGAATTATTTTTTCAATTTGTGGAAAACAGTCTGATTTCAAGCTTGAGTAAGCAGTCTGTCATTTACCATCAGAGCTATGAAGGAGTATTAACTTCTGTATTAACAAAGCATTAATAATATTAATCAATTAAAATCTATTCAATATTCAGTTCTCCATTAGCTAATGAAATGCAGATATTGGTTCACCCCTTTATTTCATAATTAAGGCTACCAGACACAGTTCCTTCCCATTTAAGATATCATTCAAAATAAACAAATGTAATGAAGTCATGTATTTATGATGCAGAACTCCTGCTGTGCATTTCTCACCCCTTCCTTTTCTCTCAAAATAGGATGAGACCTACCACCTTTCCAATGAAACCACAGCAGTTCTTTGAGAGTTACCTAAATCATCAATTTCAGCCCACAAGTATTTGCACTACTGAAAGTTTTGGCTCATATTGGACCCGAACCTTGGTGTGATTTCAACACATTACTTCTCATATTACATCCTGCAGTCCTGAATACTAAATTTCAAAATGGCATTGATAGACACAGGCTTCACACCAGCCCAAAACAAAGACAAGTTTCTTTTGACAGCAAATCTCTCCCCAAGCACAGAATTCTGAGAATCATTTTTCAAAAGCCAAACAGCAATTTTACTGAGTTACAGCCACAAATACACAGGGGTTCACTTCTAAGATGGTGATGTAAGAAGGGTGGTTGTATGCTGTTCACCGAGAAAGGCACAGCAAAGTATGGACAGAAAAGGAAAAACAAACCAACCAACCAGCCTGTAGTGCTGTGGTATCTTACTACACAGAACCTGAGGAAAGTGGCAATATTAATGTCCACAGCTAAACAATATTTTAGCTCCTACCACCTACAAAGATAAAAAGGTTGTGTATATTGCAGTCAATATATTATTTAACTATAATGATACGATATCCAATTAAAAAAAAAAAATATGCCTTTTCCAATATAATTTACAAGCAGATACTGAAAGGAATAAATACAAACTGTTTAATATTACAAAAGAATAGTAGTTTTGCCTACCAGCAGTACTACATGCTCCATTTGAAAATATTCCTTGGTATGAATTACTTAATGAGAAAACACATATGCACATTTTTGTTTTCAAAGAGTTTAACCTGAGATAATCTAACTTGCCTAAAATACAAGATACTTCCTTACAAAAACAATCGCTTCCCCATAAAACTGATGAAACCAAAGCCTTTCTGTATCTTTACTAAAGAATTGCTGCCTTCATGCATTTACAAAACTTACCTAGTCAGCATATTATTATGTCATACATGTCTATCTCCACAGTGTCTAATGCTACGAATCAGAAGCTCATACATCACTGCGTTCTCAAAGAGTCAAAATTTAATTCTACACCTAAGACTTTTTATTACTATCTACCTTACCCAAGATGATTTTATGGTTCAGAACAAAAAGGTTCCTTTTTATTCATTTTACTGAAAGCAAAAAAGGCTGTCAGAACAATACTGAAGTAAACTGATGTCTTCCATTTATTAACAGGCAAAGTTTTGCCCTAGAAGGAACCACACGAGCCTCCTAATGCTGCCTCACTGGTGCATTTGATTATGGTACAGACACAAGACTAAGAATAAGAAGGTACACTATTCCTATGATTGAACTCATCAGCTTTTAAATATCCTTATATCAAAGCCATCAGCAAGTTCTTATGACTTTCTGGCCAATAAAAACTACGAAGCACATCCATTCACTTCAAAAAAGCACCCAACAATTTTGGAGACTACTACCCTGTCCCTATTCATACTTAGTGTCTGAGACATTATAGGAGACATCTTGTAAGGCATTTGAAGTCATTTAGGTACCTACAAATCTTCTGTGAAAAACAGGCAAAAATAGCCTCAGTGGAAAAATCAGCATCAGATTTACACATTTTAAGACTGCAAAACAAGTCTCAGATGGGACTTGAGCTCACAAAAGCATTCTGCAAACCCTATGCACAGAGGTGGGTACATTTAAGTGCATTTTTGAATGCAGCCAGTTAAATTGAATTATTATGGATTTCTCTATAAGTGGTCACTTGTCTCACATAATACCAGATTAATGAAAACTGTATTCATTTCTAGGCATTTACAGTAACAAGAATGATTATAGTTAAGAGTCTCCTGGCATTTCCATTACAAATCTATTTTCTGGGGACTTAAACATCAGCTATAATAATAATCTTTGGACTGAAATTTGATAACAAAACTCTCAGCTATGCTTAACTCAGTAAACGATCCTACACCTTTGAAAGGCTTCCTTCAGAATTGAAAAAAGAGAGTAATTTTGCAAGTTATTTTTCTATCTACTGAGGTTGTTAGCACTTTACTCTGAGCACCCTCAGGTGGTATATACTACCTTAGTGATGGAATTCTTAAAAACATCCCAGATCACAAGACATCAGTGAAAAAGAGCAACAGGACAGTATAATGGATTGAACAGTCATATACATTTTAAGAAAATTTCAGACTGATTAAAAGGTTTCTTTGATCATTTCTGGACTTGTCTGATTAGTGAAACGATGCAATTAGTTGCAAAATGCTGCTTTTCATTCGTAAGTAACATGCATATTTGTTTAATCCTTTTTTCTTCTTCCCTATATATTATCTGAAAAGAGTACATCACCTTGTAATAAGGAATAATCAGTGAGTTACGCTCCTAAATTATTTAATTTAGAAACTCAGTCTACTGGGCCTTCAAACTAATTTTTATACTTCAATTTTATGACTCCTTCAGTGCACATCTTGTCAGACGTGGATTCACGTTGTTACTGTGACACCCTTGAGGGAGCCAACAGAGCCTACTGGGTCAGCATTCCTTGAGAGAGAAAAAATTTCCACAACATTCTACAACTCCTTTGGAGCTGCAGGGTCTATTCACTCAAAACTACACTTCATAAGAGAAACAAATATGGATTACACAGTGGACCATAATGATATCTGGACTACTGGGTAATAACTTCTGCAAACAGCACTTATTTACCCTTATGGACCATGAGGAATTAACAATATGTCACTACTTTCACAAAATGGATGCAATAAAGTATGCAATTTTTTTATAAAATACCTTTTCAAAGGCCTACACAGAGAACAAATAAGTTTTAACACTAATTCTACTCAGCAAATTTTACTCTTCAGAGCAGAAAGAATCTCTGTTCCAAGTATTAAAAACACAATTTAAACTTCCATAAAAAAATATATTAATTTACAACAGCAACTAGGACCAGATTTTCTAAAGGTTTCTGCATCCACGGCAGTGATTAGTTTTTCAAAATGCTTCAGTATCTGACTCAGATACTTAACTTTAATAGGCAGGTCTCAAGAAAAAAATGCCTTCTGATCCTTGAAAGCAATAGGAACTTGTAGCTACTTCACAGCCATATGAAATGGAAGAAATTAAATGAGAATCACTTCCAAAAAAGATAAATCACAAATATCACAGTTCTCAGACACCCAAATATATGAAAAGTCACTAACTTTTCTGGAAGACTTTCTTCTCATCTCAAATGAGTTTAGCATCACCTTTCCCTAACTGTACACTTTCCGCACATTTTTCTCCAAGGGTCATATTTAGAAAAACAACCAACCAAAAACCAAAGCAAAACCACAACAACAACAAAACACAACAAAACAAACAAAAAAACCCACATAAAACCCCACACCACCACCAGAAAACACCCATCAAAAACAAAAAACAAACAAAGCAACACACAGCAGCAATTTGCACATTAGAGCCCTTCGCCCTATGTCAATCCAAAACAACTTTTCAAGAGACTTGTCTGGGATGACTTTTCTCTGGGAAAAGTTACATTCACAAGTTTCTGCCCTTTTGACTATTTAGTTTCCTAATTCTTAAGATGTGCACTTCTATTCAGGATGGAGCTGTTCCAGGTGAGAAGGCAGCGCAGACAGGTTGTTCCTGCCTAAGCCCATGCAGACTGTTTTTTTTTAAATCTCATGAAAAAAATAGATAAAACTGGTATGCTTAAATCATATCTAATAACAGTAACAAGTCATGGCTCCTACAGAGAAGAAAGTAAAGGATATGTTTCCAGCCTTTCACAGGTTATTTCGGAACATGGAAGACCTCTGCTTCTGGTCCTCTGCAAGCTGAATACTTCCACTCACAACCACCAGTGGCTGGTAAGCCATCTAGAAAAAAGGTGCACCACACCCAGGCTGTTATGCAGCAGAGAATTCAAAACATGACCACAGGAAAGAGACATTCAAGAGCAGCAAGGACACTCAGCTGTGAAGGAAAATTCTGAGGCTTACCCCATTTTCACAGAGTTGCGTAGTTAACAGAAATTCCTCTTTATTACAGAAGGAAAGCAAGAGGAAATGGTCCAGAGATCAGGCACTGGAACAAAGACTTTCCACTTCAAGCAGACGAATTTTCTAATATTCATTCGAATAATTTATTATATTTACCCCTGTCCAAAGCCAAACTCACTGCAATTTTTTCCTTTTACTTGTTTGAAATTTATAGAGCTGAATTTGCCTTTCAGCACAATCACAGTGAACCAGTAGTTTCTCTATAAGAAAATCACGAACCGCTACTGTATCTACTACAACAGCACATACTTGAAATGCAAAATGCATCTTGCTGAAGGGCTTCTTCTTTTTCTTCACATGGTTAAACTCTTATTACCTCAAAACTAACAAATTAATCCCTCCTGTCAGTATTTACAGAATAAAAATTAATAGGATTTAACCTTGATAGAGATATGTAAAAAAAGCAGCTTAAAATAAACAGAAATCATCCCCTTGTTCTTTAAGTCTGGGGACATGGGAAAAGCTCATACTCTAAATGCTTTATCTGGCCTGCAATAACCTATGTTAAATATGACCTACAAAATCTATATTCAGTTGCATACATTTCAACTTCCTGAATCTTAAATGTCTTTTCCTATTTAGAACAGAAATTTTAGTTTTGATTGGGAGGTAATTACATGCTTACTTGTAAAACCCATACAGAAATGACATATGCAGTAGATGTGATTCCAAGGCTGGGAGAATCTTTGCATTGATTAGCTAGTCTGAAAATACTTAGCCAGACAATTTGCATGCAATGAACTTCCTAGGCAAAACCTACAAACAGAGAGCACTGCTACTTCACAACCTGGCCTTCATGCAGTTAAGACCAATTGAATATGCCCACTATGTCACTATTCTTATCCGGCTTGTGTTATTTCAGCCATGATATGTCCGTTGTACACAGCACTGCTGTCAAGAAATGTGAGCTGGGTGGGAATCCCTGTAGAAGCATAGTAAGAGGAGTAATTAACAACAAAGCATCAAGGCTGCTCCTGTCCTGTTTATTTTTTTGACAACCCACAGTGTGCCTGCAACTCTAACATTATGCACATTCATTTATTGTTCAATTACAGATTGGATCCACCCATAGTAGACAATTTTTCAGTATTAATAACTCTAGTCATTTGACTATTTCTGAAGTTAACGCTAAAGACAACCAAGATGCTTTCTTCCGTTACACAAAGGAGACCTTTCCGAAGTTAGCTCATGGATGAACACCCTCCTTTGAAATGAAGGGACTAAATCTTGCTTACCTAATTCATGCAAGCACTTGCAGAGACCTACAGCATTAACCACTAAAACCTTACAAGAAATCTGGATAACTTCTAGAAAAATGAAAGAATTATTACTATATAAGTCTGTGCTTCAACATTGCGGAACACTAAAGACTGTACTATAAACCTTGCAGAGAACTGCACTGGATATGAGGACAAAAAAGGAGGAAGGAATAATAAGGATTTAGTCATGCTGCACTGACAGACTTTAGAGTCACTAAGAAGCACAAATACGACCATTGGAACAGCTTAAACTTGTAACAGGTTTGTAGAGCACAAGATAAAAATCTTTCATTCTACTACATGGCTCATCTACAATGATTTTATGTGATTTTTCAACAGAGAAGTTATGAAATAAACCAGGCTATAGTAGGAGCTAACAGAGTACACTTCATGCTCATTCCCATGCTTTAGCACTGCCCATGAAACATATTAAACATATCTTTTGTTCAATGGCAGCAGCCAAATTATTTAAATATTTATAGGTCAAGGCTTTCTGAAAACAAGGCAGCACTAATGATTAATTCAGTTACACAGACCACCTCCAAGGCAATCTCTAAAATCACTGACAACCATCACCTGGTCTTCAGAAGCAAGAGATCACTTTGAAGCATCAGGACCACCAAGGAAACAAGATTTTCTATTGATTTAAGTTTTGCAACACTGTAGCACACTGAAAGGGCAATCCAATTAACAAACCATTTATATTGACCTTAAAAAGACAAAAGAATTACATCAGGCTTCTAAATATATATAATACAGATACACATAGTATAAATATGCATTATCGCTTCTGGACTACCTTATGAAAAGCAGCCGCAAACTCACTACATTCCTTCACGTATGTTCTAGATAAATAATTTCACTTTGGTCCCCAAGAATAAATGTGTTACTTGAACATGGGAGTTCCTATTTATTTTTTACATACCTTAGAGCTAAGAAAAGAAAATGCCTCAATTAGAGACATGTAGTAACAAGAATTGGAAATCCATACTACTGTAATACACTCCAGTTCAAAAGAAAAGGTCTTGTGATTTTATCCCAGTCAGTAACTGAAGGAACAGGTGATACAAGGATTGCAGGAAAAGAAGTTCTCACTTCTGAGGTACGCATCACCTGCTCTGCATTCACAGGAGTATCTGTAGACACTTCAGGATGAGTCAGAAGTGTATAAGCATGATAATTTGGCAAGAGCCAAATCCAAACTGTCTGCTGAGGAATGCAGTTTTGTGTGAAGAAACATATGCATCTACGAAACAGAGGAAATAACAAACCCAACAGTGTCTAGCAGCAGGAAGTATTTAGGATTATTGAAGTGATAACTTTCTGATATTTCTAATACTTCATTTTCAATGCATTTTTAGTCCTGTCCTCTACTTATTCTATGAATTGTGTACAGCTACGTGTACAACTCAAATAGATTGACAGAAGAAAATCTTGTTGACAGGAACCATTTTCTACAGCTCTTTCTCTACCAGTATCTATAGGATGCTATTTCCTGTTCTATGCTTCCCCCCCTGCCCATAACTTTTTGGAAGAGTTTTCTGCTTTGGAACAGCTCCGCCCTATTTTCTTACCACTTAATCCCCATTCCACAAGCCCTTCCCTTTACATACATAAGGATAATTGCTGCAACTTGAGAGGCAGCCACACAAGATTATGTTGTTCTCATAATCTAAACATGTCTCAAGCTTTGTTAATGCCCCATACTGAAAATAGCTTAAGAAAACATCAGGGATTTTAAGAAAACCAGTAGTGAGTCTCATCAAAAGCATCTGAAACTGAGCGGTCTATCAGCAAATTATAGCTGTGCCTGTGCTTTTTTGGACTCAGGATATTCCGACCTGTGAGTATTATACACTATTTTGTGCAACTTTGGCATATCTCAAACATAGAAATGAAATATAATATTAAAATCTATAATTTTTTTAGAGCTTTGAGGTTACTACATTCTGTCGTGTAAAACTTGGCACACACTAACAAGTAAACCTTTCCCTGATAGATGATAACAGCTCCTCTGTTTCTCCAACTCCCACTTGATGGAAGGATTATGCACTCAATCAACCCTAACGGCTCCCACTAAGACAAACCAATCTATTGTATCTGTTTAACTCCATGTACACATACTGAGTCCACGTGCCAAAATCTGTAAAACGATAAGCAAGCAAATACTTTAAATTAAATACACTCTTCAAATTCCTCTCTGCAGACCCCCAACAACCCATAGTATGAATAGTTATATTTATTTAAATATACAACCCTTTTACCTCAAAATGTGTATATTTCCTTGGTAAAAAAATACACCCACAGAACATTTTTCTCTCTTTTCAAGACATCCTGTGCTGTAATCCCAGAATAGCCACAGACGAAGAAGGGGGAAAAAGAGAAAATAAAAAAAAAAAATAAAATAAAAAAAAAAAAACAAAGGAAAAGTGTTGACCTATTTAATAGGGAATAAGCCAAGATGCTGAAAGTCACCACATGACCAACATTACCCATAGAAATCCTCATGTCTTATCTAGATAGATCAAATGCACAACATGTTATGCGGAATCTTCAGTGGTGTCTAGGGAAGAAAATGTACTTGTGTTTTTCTCAATGAACCTGTACCAATTTTTTGAAACAGAGGGAGGGAACTGCTGGGAGGAAAGGGGAGAAAATAAGAATGGAGAAGAGTCTAAGCTGCTCTGCTGTCAAGGGTTCTACTTCAATAATTAAATAAGGAGATGACAATGTGGAAATGTGACAGCCCAGCTAGCAGTAGTTATTAAGGGGGGGGGGGGGGGGGGGAGGAAAAAAGAAACTATGAAGCCCTCTGAAAGTATAATTTTTTCAATAAATTATTTCCTTAATATTAAGTATTAAGGAAAAAGATGCTAAGAATAAAATTCAAGTACAGTAAGAAACACCTGAAAATTATCTTAAGAACATTGCATTAGACTCGCTGCAATACAGCTAATCTTATGTAAGATCAAATTCATTAGCCCAGGAAAACCATTTCAGTAGCTTTCATGCCCCTCCATGGTTTGTTTTCCATTGTTATCTGAATAAGGGAAACCTTAAGAAAATCTACAGTATCACTAGCATAAAGCATACAATCAACACTACTGCATGGCCTGGTCCAGACAGGTAAGTGAAATTAGCAATAGTCATTATTGTACTGCATAAAATTATTACCACATGGATATTTTTATTTTCTAAAATACAAAAAAATAAGTCCAGTCATGACACTTGTCAACAGCTACATATTCCTGAAGCTCTCACTTTTCTTAGGGGCACTCAGTGCACTCCCCAGAGCTGAAAAGAATTATATTCACAAGTACCAGTACTTAGAAATCATTTTTGAAAACTCAGATATATGATAGTTCAAGTTTCTGACTACAAAAGTTAAACATCTTACAGCTTCAACTTATCTGGAGGGCAGTTGTAAAGCCTCTTACACTATGAGTTTGTCATGACATGAAGTATCTATCACCTCTTTAAGAATACAAAGTCAACGATAACATAATTCAGCATCCTAAACACACATTCATTTTCTATAACAGTAAATCTAAATTCTCCTGTTCAGCAAAGTAAAATGTTTATGATTTACTTCATGATACTGGAGACAAGCCTTCTGCCTTCAGAGCAGCAAAAAATGTATACGGCAGCTGGAATATGCCAAGGCTGGAAGAGAAATGCAAGGACGATAATATTCAAGTTTGTTAACACTGGAGTTAACAAAACCAATTTGAAGCCAAATAACAATGATTATTTAGCCTTCCTCTCAAGGCAACATGCAATCTCACTAATGTTAATACATTACCCCAGTCATTGATTTGCCTTCATCTCAAGTCAGTGGTGTTTGCCATGACTACAGCCAGAGCAACAGCAAGCCCATGGCTCAGAAAAGTAGGTCCATAAACTCAAAACATTCTTTGTGTGTCTCTTATTATCTCAGAAAGCTTTGCATCACCTAGTACTCCATGGCATTCCTCCTGGTTTCTACCCCAAATTCTGATGACTTTGCAAGGCAAAGTCAAGACCTTGCAAGTAGACAACAAAATACCTGATATACATGTCTCATTTCTTTCAGACCTATCAGGGTATGTTAGTACTTGTTAGGCTATAAAGACCATTGTAAAATTAACTGTTACATGTTACATTTGCAGACAAGCAGATTGAGAAAAGCTTGCTTTGGAATCTCTTCTGAAACTAGAAGTTAAAAAAAAAAAAAAAAAAAAACAACAAACAAACAAACAAACCAAACAAACAAAAAGAACCCACTAAAATGAATGCCTGGTTTTCAGAAATAGGTAGCTTAAGAGTAAAATAACCCTAGAGCTGAAACACTTTAGGCAAATGCGTGGGACAAAATTGCCTATACATTTCCTCCTCCCTCCCCCTAGAGTTCTGCAGATAGCCTGAAAAGACCTTTCACGCAAAGGTCACGTTCCGTTATAGAAACACAATAAACTGACTACAGAACATTAAATATAATATACAGAACATTAAATATAATACACTTTTTTCTTTTTTAGTAGGTTTGCAAGTGTCAGATCACAGTATTTTGGTGCACTCTCACCTTTAATTGGAGACCAACATTCTAGAAATCATTAAAAGAAGAAAGTATCTTCACAATCTTTTCACAAAAGAAAACATTTGGCACCACCTTCCAGTTTCAAAGAGATGTGAGGATATAACACTGACCTAGTAGATGGCAGTTCCATCAGTCCAGGAAGAAAACCCTCACCATTCCCACACTGCTCATGGCTGTCTAAGAAATAACCCAATACCTCGTAGCTCTTTTAATGAAAAGCAAGTGGTTTAAAATACAATGCCATCTTTTTTCTTTGCACTTAAAGCTCCTGAAGGTAGATAACTAAATTATAAGATTAGGAAAACAGTCTGGAAGCCCACTCTAGCCCCTTGGAAATATTTTGTAAGTAATTTTCCTCAAGGTAAAATTATTCAGTATTTTCCTGGTATCTTGAAGAAGAGAAGTACCAAGCTTTCTCACCAAGACCTCCCAGTCTCACAATACAACCACTAGTAATGTCATCCTCAAATCAGGCCAAAGGCTATACTTCACATTATGAGAAAACTCCTTTATTTCATACAGTGCATCCAGTTTGAGACCAGATGTTTGCCAACTCATTCAGTGCAACATGTCTGAGAACCCAAAGATGCCACTGAGGAATTAAACAAAATATTTTAGTAGTAAAGTAATATTAATGCAACCAATAACTTTCAAAATATCATATTCAAATGCTTCATTGAAGCTTCAGCACTATCCTTACAACCATATTTGTATTTAAAAGATGCTTCCTTACAACGTGTTCAAGAATAATAGTTTGCTTCAAGCAACAAGCTTCTATCACTAGTAAACAAATATTTCACAAAACCACATTTATTTTTATCACTTGCTGCTGCCATGTTTCAGTGTCTTTATTTTGTCCTTCTTGTTTAAAGCATTAGAACACCAGGCCAAATTCTGTGCCCTTAAGCAAGAGAAAAACTTCAAAACTTGATCCCAAACATGTCCAAGTAAATATTCAAAAAAAAAAAAAAAAAAAAAAGAGGAAATGTTAGAAAGTTTCATGTAAGCCAGGAACAGTTTCTTCTACAGCATGGATCTGAGACTTCGTCAATTCTCTCCACACTTCATTAGTCTCCCAGGTAACGAGAGTGAAACATAGAAAGCATTGAGTTATTACACTGTGAACAAGTTCAGCATTTGAGCACAGCCAGTGCAAACCAGTTAAGAGAAACAAACACCTTGAATAATTAAAACTTCTTAAATCATTAACTATCACAACCATCCGAAATAGTATTTAAGCCGCAAAAAAAAACCCAACTTTTTGATTTTTTTTAATCGTAAGTGCACTACTAAGACAAAACTGCAAATTCTTTTTTAATACCACAACAGAAACCGAAACCAATAACGGCGCAGAACCGGGGCGGCCGCCGACACCTCGTCTCCGCGTCCCCGCGGCCCCGGTGCGCGGACGCGGCCCCTCCGCGCGGCAGCGCTCCCAGCTCGCAGCGGGGTGCTGTGCAGGAGCGCGGCCGGCAGGGGGCGCCGTTGCTCGCGGCAAAGCTGGCCGAGCCTCGGGAGCGCCGCCGCAGGACCCGGGTCCGCGGCTCCCGGCGCTCCGGCCCCAGCTCCGGCGACGCGGAACCTGGACCCTTCCCCGGCCCGCCCGCCGCTGCCGACCCCGCGGGAGGCGGCGTGCTCCATCCCGGGGCACGAGGCTGCGCAGGGTCCCCTCACCCCCGCGGGCACCGCTCTGCCTTGGCAGGGGCGGGGGAAGCGACAGCCGCCCCCTCAAGAGAGCCACCAGCCCCAGCCCTTAAGACTCACCATATTGACTTCCGAGACCATGTCTATGCTGGCGATGTCTATGTTCATGCCCACAGCCACCGGGGGACCTGCAAACCAACGAGACGGTCGGCAATGTGATCTCCCGAGAACTTAACTCGTTCTTACCGGAGTTCACAGCGTACAAACGAAACGGCGTTTGAACGAACCCACAAAGTCAGTGGGAAGGGAGAACGCCCCCCCACACACACCCGCCCCTCAGCAGGCGCCCACCGAGCAGCGGCACCGGGAGCGCGCCCCCCGCCAGCGGGGCCGGGCTTTATGTAACGCACACACGTGCTGCCCGCGGCCGCCCGGGCCCGCGGCGTTGGGACCCCCCCATCAAACCCCGCAGCGTGGGGACATCCCCCCCCCGCCGGAACCCCTCCGTGGAGCGCGGCCCCGGCCTCAGCGGCTGCCACCCGGGTCCTCATCACCCCCAGCCTCGGCGGAGGGGGTAGCCCGGGGGACGGCGACCAGCGAGCTCCTGGGGAGGGGGATGCTGCGGGGAGGGGGGGTGGGGGGGCTGGTGGTTTCAAGGGGCACCCACAGCCAACACGTCCGCAATAAACAAAGTAGTTCGAAGTAGGAGCACGCAGGGGGTTAAATGACATTTTTGTATCAGTTAACAGCACATCTTGTACTCAAAAATAGTAACTGTGATCACAGGCACATTAGGTTGAGAGCAGCAAGCGCTGGGTAAACTTAAGAGATTTGCATCTCGATAAACCCAGTTAACCAAGGGTTTAATTACAGGTTAATAAAGTATCAGCACACACACAAAATGAGGGACCGATTGCAAGTATGCCAGAGATTTAAGTGATCGCATTAAGAGCACCCTGTGCTGAGAAAATTGAGTAACAACGGGCTTAACTTTGGATCAGCTTAAGAAAATGGCAACACACGCGCACCCCAAAGCAACAGCACCCACCACACGTTTTAAACCCCCACACGCCAAAGGTGCCCAGCCCGGAGATGCAATCGCTCCTATTCAAAAGCAGGCAAATTACCTCCAAAATCTGGCCTCAAGCGAATGTCATAGCCCTTCAGCAGTCTATCCACGGTCTCTTTTACCAGTGACATATTACTAGGGTCATTGACACTACAGAAAAAGAGAGATTAACATTTTATTATTTCTTATTTCTCAGACCAAAGGTGCACATTCCTCTCAGGGGCAGCATACATGCAATTCAAAGTAAAGCAAAAGAGATACCCTCATCACTTACCTCTGTGCACACACCACGGCTATTATTAAAGGGAATGACCAAATCCCGAAGTAACCCTTTTTCCGGACTCTCAGCATCCCTCTAGTTTTTTATATGATTTAGGGTTTCAGTGAAGAGGAGATCCAACTTATTCTGGCCAGTGCAGTAATTCTAATGTGAAGCGCATGCGCACGGCGTACCACAACATCAAAAGGAGCAGTGGTTGCTGCTGGAGATGGAGCAAATTTCCTTGCCAAGAAAAAAAAAAAAAAAAAAAAAAAAAGAAAAAAATTAAAGGGGAAGAAGGAAATGCATTATTTAAAATAATAATAATAATAAAAAGCCATCCACAAGAGGCCCGAGTGTGTTTTTGTTGTCGTTTTTGTTAGAATACAATATAAATCGCAGCAAGAAGAGAAGTTTTAGGAGTTGCAGAGCACAGCGGCTTTGCAGCCTAGTTTAAAAGGGGGGTGAGGGGACGGACGTGGATGAGACAGGGGGAACAGGTTAAAAGGGGGATGTACAGCGAGTGCCAGGGGCAGGTGGGGGCGAACGGGGGCAGCTCAACTTTGTGGTCCCTGGAAAGAGCCGCCCGAGGCGAGGCGCGGGCGAAGGAGCCGGCGCTCGCAGCGCTGGCGGGCGGGGGGAGGAGGGGAGGTGGGCGCCTACGGTATTTCTCACGGGGGAGAAAAAAAATGATGACGAATATTTTCTCGCAGGAGGGGATTAGGCTGCTTCCTTCCTCACTGCGCTTGCCACAGAGGCACCGGGCTTGGGGGGTGGGGGGCCGCCGGCTCCCGCGAGGCGTTTGCTGGTGCCCGAGAGGCGGGCGCGGAGCCCCCGCGGCCCCTCTCCGGCCCAGCCCGGGCGCGCGTCTGGCACATATAGACCGGTGTTTAAGCAAGGATGCAAGTTCCTCAGGTAGAGCTAAGCCACGGGGCTGGGGAAGGTGGGGGGCAGAAAAACACCCCTGTGAAAGGCAGTCGCGCTCTTAGTGACCATCCAGACCCAGTGCCCACTTACCTTCGTGGGTAAAGCACCCAAGCTTTTCAAAAGCAGCGTAGGATCCAATTAATGCCTCGGGGTAAGCCGGAGACGAGCGGAAAGCTGATTTGGGAATGCTTTGAGTGACATTTAAATCCTGAGCAGACAAAAAAAAAAAAAAAAAGGACAGAAAGGAGAGAGAGAAGAAAAAACAAAACCCCGAAAAACAACAACCACCGGAGCTAAATTATTCCTTGCAAATCTGCTTTGTGCTCGTAGCTCCTTTTACACCTCCTCCTCCTCCCGCACATACCCACTCGGCCCCGCGGATCTGTGCTGCTTCGCGGAGCGGATCTGGGCGTGCACACGTCCTCGGCCGGCCCGGGCTGCGCGGGGAAGCGATTTGGAATCCTTGGGACGTCAATTAACAAAAGAAACACTCAACTCGCTGTACGGAGTTGGGGGGGGGGGGGGGATTCACAAACGCGGGGGGGAAGGGGAGGGACAAGGGTGAGGCTGTTGCACAGGGAGCAGGATGGGCTGGAGAGCTCGCTCCGTCCCTGGCACTGTTCAGTGTTGCTCACACGGGGCTGAGGAGCTCCAGAGCTCCCGGCTCTGCCCCATCCCCTGCCCTCCGCGGCCGGCGGAAGTGAGCCGCCTCTTGCAGTCGGCGCCAGGCGGTGCGCGGACCCAGCCCCGGTTCCTGGCCGCGCTCTGACCTGGGAGCAGGAGCAGCAGGAGCCGCCCGGAGAAGCGGCGGCTGCTGCCACGGAAGGGCTGAGGAGGAGGCGTGTAGGGAGGCTATGGGACGAAGCCTCACCTGGGGGAGTGGAGCCGGGGGGGCGCTGCCCGAGAGGCGGTAGGGCTGCTAAGATGATGAACAGCCAAACCGTAAAGCAGCCGGCAGCCCCGAAAAGCAGGCAGCCATTTAATACGGCCCGGCAGCTACCTTGTCTGGAGAGCGGAAGAGCGGGGAACCCCACGCCGAACACCGCGGCATCCACCTGCCGCTGCATCCACCGCCCGCCAGGTGCCCCCCCCGCTCGCACCCCCGGCGGCGCTTCCCTCCGGCAAGGAGCCGCTTACGCCCTGCCCCGGCAGCGCGGCTAAATTGTGCTGCCCCTTCCACCCCAATGCTACCTCCTCCAAACACCCCTCTCTGCCTTAGAGACCAAGTAAGTATCTATCTGCTTGGGGTTTGCTTCTAGAAGGAGAAAAAATGCATAAGGAAAGGGCTGGGGGAATTCACCATCACATTTTCAGCACCTTCTCCCATTTGTAACAATTAGAATTACACAGCGGGAGAAAATACACTTTTCCAGATGAAGCAGAAAAGATTTAGTGCCTATGGCAAACCTAAAATGTCTAATTTCTGTATACAAAAGGAAAAAAAAAAACCAACAACCCCCCCCCCCAAAAAAAACACCCAAACCCCCAAACAACTAAGTTAAAGAATGTTTAAGCATCAGTTACAATTAAAGCCCCCCTCCCCTCCATTTTGCACCTTTCTGTTCCACGGCTGATAGTACAGAGCCACTCTCCCTGTTCACCAGTGGAGGTTTCTGTTCTCACACAGCTAGTCTGCCTCGCTGACAAACCTCTTGAAATACAGCCCTGAAAAGAAGATGGTGGCTACTCTGTGCAGTGAATCATTTTACTTTAGATCTATAATAAAGACTTTTTTTTCTTCTGCAGTCATATGATAAGAACAGGAGGTCTCGAGGTAAAACACTAATTCTTCAGGATGAAACTCACCTGCAAGTGCCAACTCGGGACTACACCCGACACTGCTGCTTTCCGAGCTCTTTCTGAGTCTCTGCTGTAAATTACCATTATACCACAGAAAAGTTTCACTCGCCATGATTAACCAGGTATCAACAAGAACCTGAGGCTGAAGGCTAGTAATGTTCAATGCTGGACTGACAAGAGTTTCTGACTAACATATCAACATAAAATCAGAAGCAGAAAACTACTCTATTTCCATGGGAATGTTAGAATAATACACCCAAAGAATTCAACTGATGCCAGTACATCTAGCATTTGTTCTCAGATCTGGTGTATGCACTAATAATCAGGGAACACTTGTTCTGGGCCCATAGTACCACTGTGCCATGTGCAGGCAAACCTACTCTCAGTCTGGCTACTTAAACAAAAAGAAATAGAACATATCTCAAATAAATTAAATACATACGGATATCATGGTGCATTAGGTGTGGAAAATTAATGTATATCCTTGGGTTTTGGAAGTGTAAAGGCTCTACTGAGCCATGCTTGGGATGATCTGCATAACTCTATTTTTGCTATCTGTAAATGCACCACTGTCTAAATCGGTACCAGTAACACTTCCTTTCCGCTATTCTCTGTGTGCCTGAAGAAATCTATGTGGCACAGACATCATTACTATATATTGACATAGAGTACAAAGTCATACAAGACTGGTCTTTTTGCAACTTGATTCATGCTTTGCTCTGCACTTTTGGCAGTGCCACTTTTTCTCTGACCACGGGATTCTGGTCTATCTCTGTCACTCAGAATTTCTCAGCACCTTCAAAATCTCCCATTTATTTTGAGAAACTTGTAAAAAAAAAAATTGTTCCTCTTTTTTTCTCACTTGTGTCTGTATGTTTGATTGAAAAGGAGAGGCAATAACTGGTGTGAACACCAGCACTGGCAACTACAGAACTGTTCACGTAACATGTTTAAGGATTGCTATCCAAGATTTTGGGTGTTTTACAATGACGGAACAACATGGTTCACAGCTGGATATGATACTTCTAGCTCCAAAAATATCTCAATTGGATTGCAAGTTCCATAATCTTGCAGAGAAGCCAGCAAAGATGATCGCATTTTAAATGCCAAATGCAGGTTATGTTTATTCTTAGCTTTCAAGTTTGAGGAGTGCAAAAGAATCCCCCCTCCCCCAAAATACTCTAAATTAAAGGTCCACGATCCTTGCTGACCAGCATGTGACACTATGCAAGAAATGGGCTATAAGCAGCATCATACTTTGCTTGTCTTGTCAATCCTTGACTGTAGCAGTGTATTCCTGTCACCACAAACAGTATCTCAGGCCATGTACTGGGAACTGCTCTAAGGTGGTTTTCAAATTGCTTGTTGTGAATGTATAGACTTATGCAAAATAAGCTTTCAGGTAGAGTAAGAATTTCAAGATAGTTTCTTGAGTGATCCAGTCACTCTGAGTCAATAAAGACAGAGATGCTGATTTTTGCTAGCCAAGAACAGTAACCCTCTATCACAAGTAATGTAACAATGGCAATATCTTACTCAGTGTTTTCTTTTACTGCACCTGGACAGGCTGGTATGAGCATAGTTCTATCACAGTGATGCTCCCTGAGGTTTTGATCGTTTGGGTAAGAAGCACCAGTACCAGAAACACTCAGATGAGAGTCATTTCCATGTGTCATGTAAGATTTTATTTTCTACCTTACAGGAGAATGTTAGTAATAATTTATTTTGGAACATGTCTTCTATTTCCAACACCTATAAAGCTAGAAATTGATGTGAAATAAATCAAAATATAGTCAACTCTTGCAGACATTTCCTGAGCAAAGTATACTTTATCTTGGTTTTAGTTGTCATTTTAGGTCTTCCGATCTAGTACGTCACAGCCCATGCACCACACACCATCCCGTTATCAATAAGTCTGTCAGCATAAAGATCCCTTTTACATCACAAACGGAAAAACTATTATTCATGCAGGTGTACCTTGATTCTACTTTTCATGGGCAATGGAATTTATGTTTGCATAGTGACAATCATCTGGAATTTAGGTTCATATTAGTTTCAACTGTGGTGTATCTAAAAAAATCCAGTGGTAAAATGCAAAAGTAATAGTCTATGACTGCCAATTATACTGGTTTTGGCCCTTAAAAAAATATGAAATTATCAGTACTCTACAGAACTGAGTCTGATAAGTCAATTAGGAAACAAGTACCACTTGATATGGCACGAATTCCACTTAATTGCAAGAGAAGAGCAAATGGGAGGGACAAGTAATAGTTTCTAATTGGTTTGTATCCTTATATAGGGCTTTAGTTGCTGGAGCTCTTGTTTGTTCATTCTGTGACTCTCTGTGTGACATCCCCACAGGGTTAAAGACACTATAGATAAGAACTTGGAGTGGATCATGACCTAGACTGTACTTCAGAAGTTATAGACCTGCTATATAGCTTGGGATCAATGGATCTTAGATGTATGTTGAGGAAAGTCTTTGAATGTGAAATTGAATTACAGATTAAATCAAACTGGAAGTAAAAGGTTGTACGAGACATCCACAAGTGCTTTGATTGCAGACAATTGTTAGCAACTCAGTGCGGACTGGAGTGAAATACAAAATGTCTGAATTATGATGGAATGAAATCTACAGTCCTCTTATCAAATCATGAAAGCACCACAAAAAGCCTATTTCCTTCAAAATAATGGAATTAGTTTAACAGCTATATAGATAGCAATTTTTGAATTCCTCAATTTTAGCTACATTACCACATAGATATCTGGGAAATATCTACAGTATATGCATCCTTTGATAAGAACGCTGAGCAGGGCAGGGCACAAGGAGTGATTGCATAGGGTAGGGATAGTAAAACACTTAAAAGACAGCACAAAATGTACACCAAGATTATATCACTCTGCATCTAAATCTCCTCCATGCTGTTTGTGTAAAACTCAGCCCTGAAAGCAGATTGCAGAAAACTGTTATTAAATTAATGGAGTGGCATTTGTCTGCATCAATTGATTGCAGGATTTGGTCTTTCTTTCTAAGCTCTCTTGAACAGAGTTGGTTTCCTGAATTTTTTATACTGGGTAGTACATTCCAGAATACTGCTATAAACAGTATGCAAGGGTTCTAAAACTGTTAGGTTGGAAGCTTTTGATGAAAAAAAGAAAATTGTTTTCTTTTTAAAGCCATTTAGCTTCAAACATCAGTCTTTGGTCTGGTATAACTGTATGCAGGTTTTAAGACTAAAACTGAAACCTATGTAGTTTTAGCTGGATTTTGCTTAACTGGAAGGACCTCACTACTTCAGAAAAACCCTCCTCATATTGACCAGCAACTTGACTGTTTGAGGGAACAACCAGAGGGAAAATGAGAAGTAGGAGCAGAAACAGGAAAATTAAATAAGTAAATGAAAAGGGCATATGAACAAGGAGGAAAGAAGGAAGATCAGTGGAGGCAAGTGTTATGGTATGGTACATGAGGTTTGAAGAGAAAAGAGCTGTTTATTTAGCAGGGACTAAAATAATAAATAAATAAATAAATAAATAAATAAATAAATAAATACTGCTCCTTTAAACTAATGTGAAATATGAAACAGTCCTATTTCAGAAATCAAAGACAGTAAATAAATAAATAAATAAATAAATAAATAAATACTGCTCCTTTAAACTAATGTGAAATATGAAACAGTCCTATTTCAGAAATCAAAGACAGTTCCTACATCAGTTCTTTATTCTGTAGACAAAGGGAGATTACTGTTGTGTGACAGCAACTATGAAAAGTGTTTTGATCCAGATAAAATATTTTGAGGCTTAAAACTCATTTTTCCTGTAGATCAGGATATTTCACTGGGTATTTTTAATCTAATGCCATTTGTAGCTGTAAAATGTATTTTCACATGAAAACTATCTTAATAAAAGTAAACAAAAGCCAAAGAAACCAACTGTGACAAGTGTATAACAGCTGAAGTATTATCAGTGGATTCTATTTTAATAATGCAAAGTATTTTACATGTTTAAGAGATACCACAGAGGTCCCTTCCAACCCTAACAATTCTGTAGTGCTGTGGAATGTCCCACAGTGCTGCAGTAAGCATAAATGTTTAGTAACGCATTTTGCCCCCAGCTGATGCTTTCTAACCTTGTACATAAAGGCCAAAAAGTTTCATTGAATCAATACTTGCATTACATGTGATCTGCCCCTATTTGCAGATGCTGGAAGGTAGAAATTTCACAGGCATGTTTCTACTCAGCAGCAATTACTAAATCTGAATGGAATAGTTTTGCTAGCTTGACTGTTTCTGTAGAGCTGCATTACCCTCTACAGAAGGGGTATTATTACTCAAAGGGTATGCATGGAAATGGACTTGAAGGCCAGTAAAGATGGCAAGGCATTTGCTCAGCAAATGCAAAAACACTGCTTCTGCTCATCATAGAGAGCACTTGAAGAAGCAGCTTCCACTTTATGGGTATTTATACATCAAAACACATCTGAAGCAGTGCAAAATAGGTAAGACCAGATGAGTAAATGAACTGCAAAAGTGGAACTTGAAAACAAAAGACAGCATTAACTTCATATGGAGTACACTTTTGCACACCAGTCCTAGAGGAAATGACAATAATCCTGAGAAAGCAATTCAGAATGCCAATACAGGGAAACAAACAAACAAACGAAACCTAACCACCCAAACTAACTATAAAACTGTGGAATAATCCCTCTCAAGAAGCTATATACAGAACAGAACTTAGTAATAACTGTCAGTATTTATCACTTCACATCTAAAGATCTCTCTAAAATGCCTCAACATTTCTGTAGATAGCTATCTTTCATTCTCTCCTCCCACCCTGTTTTGTGATCATACCCTAATTTACAAACAGCTATCGTCTAGAAGAGATTTCATGTATGCAAATAAGTAAGTTTCTACAATATTATTACACCAGTTTCACAGATGAGGTAGTCAAATTACACACTGGCTAAGCACTCAAGCCACTTCCTACTGAAATTAATGGCAAAATCCACATACAGCTGAGGAACAGCAGCATCAAGGCCCATTGTACAAAGCACTGAATGGCAGAAAACTGGAACAGTGCCCAAGAGTCATGATTATCCATTAACTTCTTACCAATATGGTCGGTACCACATTCCCAGGGAAATCTAAAAAAAAAAAAATAAATTAAAAAAATAATAAAAAAAAAAGCGCACAACTTTGTAATTTTTATCTAATGAAGCACGAGATGGAAATTCAAACATCCCCAGGTTCTTGTCTTTTTTGAAGCTAGAGCTTCCAAAATACAGAATACATCTTAATTTAAGAGGTCTAAGTTTGTTATGGGCACGCTTAGTCCTCAAACAGTGGTAGGGGGAACTCATAGAGGGTCTGAAGTGATAGTAAATTGCCATTCTGAATTTGGTTTGGGTGACCTCTTCCTAATGCCTTGGGACATATTGTGTCCATCTCTCATATGCTAACATAAAGTCACTTTAGCAACTAGTATTCTTGATCACTCTTCCAGACATGGACAGTTCAATGAGATCTTACATGGCAGTAAAACTGTCTTCAGAGCTGCCTTGAAGAATTGTGCAATAACCAGTCAGACCAAGAGTCTGTCAGTGGAAACAGAACAGCAGCTCTTGGTGGTAGTACTAATCATGGTATTAACCTTGTAAATTTATTCTCAAAGGTGAAAAAAGCGTCTAAGTGATACCTAGATTTGATGTTGTTACACAGTAGACTCTGTGTTTTATGTCTTACAATGGCAATTTTGGACATCACATGCCAGTGTAAATCAGGAGTAACTACAAATCTTACATAATTACAAAAAAAAATTCCCAAAAGTAGAGTTTAGAGTAAGATCTTCTCTGTACATTAAAATAATTATGGATCTTTATTTATGTATTTAGCTTTATTTACAGCTGTTTAACTCGCTATGAAATATTAAGTATGCTTTATATAAATTCCCCAAACAAGACCAATAATCCTAACTCTATATATGAATAACTTGTATGTTCAACATGCCTCAGAGTTCAAGTTCAAGAAGAGCTGGACTTTCTTTCAATTATCTTTTAATTTCTTCAGTCACACTTAATAAATATAGATAATTCACATCACCATAAGGCATCAAGGGTCATTTGAATAGGTCAAGAAATTAAGAATTAAGCACTTCTCTAGTTTCTTGAAGTTTAAATCCAATATAATTTTTTTCTGGTTTGACCAACCTCTTCCCGCCTTTGTTCCTATTATGACATTTTGCACTAAATAAAAGATACAGGTGACACTATCACAACTTACTGTTGAGGCTATGGGTAAGAGTTCTTCTCTTTATGGCAAAGCTGGTGGGTGTTGCTGTCATTCACTTGCAAGTTTTTTTCTGAACCCATCAGTTTTCTGGTGCTGCTGCATGAGTTCATAGCCCTAGAGGGAAACATGCCATATGCACAGGAGATTTGTCCATTACTACCACATATAATTCCACATGAATGACCTTTTATCTTCAGGTTATTACAATAATAAAGTTCATCATGATTCTAATTTATATTGCTTCTAAAATCAAAGTGATTTTTTCACCATTCCTTCATTTCAGACATTGTTTTGAGGGAAAAAAAATGCAAACAAGCCCATCAGCTACCTTCTACTTCATTCTCCTATTTCAACACCTTCTAGCACTCTCATAATAAATTTATTTGTGATGATAAACTTAGCTCTTGCTAAGAATTCAAGCTCTCCAATGTCATTGCTTTGATTGTCCTCATTAGTAACCCTGCCTTTCTTGTAAGAAAATGATTTTAAATCCTCATTCCCGCAGCCTATACCAGAACAGAATAAATGGCGAATAGTATAACAAATGTGATGTGAAAAGTGTGTCATATCTGCCCTCCCCACCCCAACACTACTGTCTTTTTTTCCCCTACACTAGATGGGCACTGGGATGGTACATGAAACTTCTGATTCTGTGCACCTGAGGGGTAACTCTCATTCTAAGATCAGAGTCATAGAACAGTTTGGGTCAGAAGGGACCTTCAAAGTTCATCTAATCCAACCCCCTGCAATGAGCAAGGACATCTTGAACTAGATTAAGTTGCCCAGATGGTCTTTCTTGAGACAATTTACAGAGATTTTCAAGTACATTATGTTGTATATATAGGTCATAAAGTCAGAATCTAGGTGGGTCCACACTACTGTATGATCCAGGTCATAGAATACTCTTAATACCCTCACAGTTGAGAGTGTGTGCTGGCCTTCAGAGGGATTAGGACAATCTGTAATAAAGTCTGTTAGGACAATTATCATACCAGATATAAATGAGTTGGTTGTCACATCACAATGTAAATTAGAAAGACAATTTTGAAAGTAATAAACAGTTGCATCTTGGAACAGCTCATTCTGAAGGATACAAGAGAATAGGCTATTCTTGACTTTGCCTTAAGTAACTTTCTGAAATAATTCCTGTAAATAAATATGATTGAACTGCTAAAGAAAAAGCATAATATAATTCAATTTGACATGTTTTGTGAGATCAAACTAAGTGGCAGTTTGCAACACTGAAATTCAGGAGCCAGATTCTTTTTAAATGAGTAAGCTACAACAGTTTAAAAGACAATGAAGTAAAAAGAATAGAAAAATAAAATCCATAGGCAGCAGCCTGGACACCGTCCTGTTAGACAATCAGGCGAGAGAGCTGAAGATTTATATACCAAAGCAATAAAAAGTGAACAGGGCAGGTGCTGAAGTGATATAAATGCAATGTTTGTAGGCCTTCACTTTTTCTGAATGGAATTCAAATTATGGCAGCAAGTAAGATTCCAAACAGTGGCTGGCTAGAGGGTTATGATTCCAATATGATTTCCAAAAATAGGAGTAAAATATGGTAAACCCCCCAAAATTTGGAAGCCTAACAGAATCCATGTGGGACATCAGAAGCCCCAAAGATCTTGCAGTGAGACACTCTTTTTTACTTAGTTGTTTAGAAATTGTGAATATGAGATACCTGTATATAGAAGTGAAACAGAAAACAGCTTTTGAGGCATTCCCAAAGATAGCGATATCAAGAAGTGTAAGAGCAGTGGATGAAGGAAGAGGAGGAATCAAATTGTTATAATTACCTTACTTGATCCAAGAGTTTTGAAAGAACTGACAAGTGTGGTAACAAGTGCTTTTCAGACTAGCTATGAAACTATGAAACTCAGAGGTGGTACCCTCATGATGTGTATGCACCAAACCAGGTTTTGAAAGAATTTTATTTCTCTAACTTCTCAGAGCTCTTTGGAAAACTGTTAGAAAATATCTGTATAACTCCTCAAAGTAAGAATGTTCTTTCAGATTAAGTGTGAACTGAGACACATGTGTTTTATTATATGGATTCTAATTAAGGACTCTTAGGTATGCTCACATTATAGTAAAAACTTATACCATGTTTTGTAAGATGAATAAAAAATAACATATATTAGCAGTTCAAACTATCTCCACCTGCCAGAAGAAGCACCTGTGAAAGACTGACTTTCTCAAGAATAAATAGCTAGTCAAAGTAGAAAGGGGAATACCTATTGCTCTCTTTCCTGCTGTGAAATCTGGAATGCAAGTGATATGCAATCATAGGATAAAACTTCCAAATTAGTTACATGATGTGGTTTCACACCTTCCTTTTAAATTCTGTTGTTGACTATTAAAGTGGATAGACTACTATTATAAGTTCAAAATAGAATACATACAATAAAACCATTGCTTTGGGTCATTCGCGTCTAGATGCAGTATACAGAGTGCTCACGCTGCTTTTAGTTCCTGCTAGCTTTGGAGTCAGTCCATGGCTTACTTTCCTCATGATGTATAATTCAGGACAGATTTCCACTGAATAATAGACAAAGTAAAATGTTTAGTGGGCTACAAAAAGGTCTGTTACACCTACCCCATCAAAGCCCTATTTAATCCTTCAGGAAAGACCGTAGTGCATTGCCTCTGAACTTGTACCTTTCAAAAAACATATCTACACTAGCTCATCTCTGAGGGGGCTTCCTGTGGAACTATATTTAGCCTAGGTATCAGGAGCTCAGCTACAGCAGCATGAAACTCAGCATGCACTAATTAGTCAGGCTTCTCAGAAAGCACTTGCAGGCTACACTGAGCTCTGCGATGCTGCAGGTTATTGCTGGTATTGAAAATACATACTAGCCTAAAAAGTTAGCTTAGTCTTGTTGTAACTGCAGTATAGGAGACCCTGCAAATAGATGCATTTTGCCCTTGATTGCAGGTGTCAATGTGCTTGAAAACAAGACATCAGGCAGTTGAGGATGAATACAGGGTATACACATATACTATGTTACGTTATGTCTTCATTATATCTATATGCATATATAGAAAACATATTCTGTACACTCCTGGATTTGCTTCAGATCAAAGTTGCATGTTGTGCACAAACCAACTGAATCAGGAGTAACAAAAGCATGTTATTTAATTCTCTTAGAGGAGACCAGCAGTTACTATATACTGACTGTTCTAGGGCGTTACTTTTGTAAGCAAGAAAAAAAAATCTAAATGAGCATAGCAAAAATATTTTATCATTAGGAAATGATCTCTTTTATTCAATTAATACATATTCAAGAGAGCCTTATATGAATGTGCTCTACTCAGTGAAGTACTGCAGGAAGATAGGAAGAGATCTCCCAGGGTGCAGCACACCCTGCTTTCTCAACCATATGCCTTCTAAATATGTTCCTCTGTATCACTAAACTGACAAGACAACTTGCTTATTTTTGGCAAATTGAATCTGATACATTAAAACGTGTAATTACTAAAGAATAGGCTCTGCTCATTAAAAAAAAAAAAAAACACAAACACAAACAACGAAAAAAACAAGAAACCAAAAACCAAAAAAAAAAAAAAAAACCCAGAAGGAACCAGTGAATTCTGGAAACAGATACATACTTTCAAAATTGTGGTGGTGTCTTTTACTTTTTGGAGTAATTCCATCCAATGTCCCATTCTTTTCCGAGCTATGGCCCCAACAATGTGTGAAAACCAAAGCCTAAAGGCTTCAAGAGATGCTCCATGATGCATGAAGTATATTAACAGTATTTGTTTGGATGAAGTACTACATACAGATAAGAGTTATAAATTTAAAGAAGGCATGACATAGATTCAGGGAAATCATAAACTGTTTTGAGGTTAACCTAAATGTGGATTGAAAAAAAGTGAATTTTACCCTTTTGTTATGTATAAGACTGTATAAAGAAGCCTGAAGACTTCAAATAATTAATAAGTTACTAGGAAGCCACAAATTTTAAATAATATACTAAAATTGACATTTACATTGTAAAACTTTAATGCTCTTCTATAAAGTTGTGCAACAAATTGGGTAGGAAGTTTTTTTCCTAAAAAGAGACTTTTAATGCTCTCCAAATAGCCACAGTATTCTGTTAATTATGAGGAGATGGGAGGTAGAGAATATGGGAAAAAGAAATATTTATATAAAAGCATATTAACATATTTTAAGGGATATGTGAATGTTATTAAAAATAATAAAGATGAACTGAGTTGAAGGAAGGTTATAAAGGTAAAGCAGAAATAAATTATGTCTACAGGTGATAACCGAGATTAGAAATTCAAGAGGTGAAACATTAGCAATTACTGTTAGAAACTGTTTGATAACTGAAGAGGTATCAGTTGATTGGAAACAGGTGATTTGTTTCAGTACTTTGAACAGCTTTCTTAAAATTTAAAATAGTCACGCATCTGCAAGTTCTGCACAGCTTTAGTGTGAGCTTTAGAAGCACAAGTTTGTGTGTTGCATATCTGCTTCCTAAACTTAATGTGAGTAGGAATACTTTTCCCAATAACTTGGGGGGAAATGAGTTTCTAACTACACAGCCCCTGGATCTTCTAAGAACTGCTTGGATTTGAGAAAAAAAATTTCTAGTGCTTAATATTGCTATGTTCAGTAATGGGTCCCAAAATACCTTGTTCTGTTTTATCTGAACTTTTGCAGTCAGTGACATCCTCATTACTAACTGTCCTGAGATGTGCTCGTAAAACCAGTTCTATGAATTGGCAAGTTTCATTGAGTCCAATGGACAGAGACAATAAAAGGAAAAATAAAAAAAAAGAAGTGTGTACTTGGAAATGGACACACTCATATGACAGCATATTGTGTGATATAATAAATCTTTTTCAATATTAAATACCTCATTTTTAATACAGAACTTTTTTACAACTGGCTGTTTCAAAACGCAAGCAGAAAAGTCCATCTACAAATAGGATAGATAAATCAGGGAGCTAGTGAATATTCACTGGGTAAATACAATTTGTTTTCATTGTGCTCAACAGAAGCCATTAAAATCTATCACATGCAATGTAGAAAAGATGGAATCTGTGTTAAGAAGATTTTAACATTTAAAAGCCTCAGTATAAATCTTTTTGCAAAGTAAAGGAAAAGTTAAGGCATTGCATGTTATGGTAAAGGGACTCTAAGGAAAATTTCAGCTAAAACTTGTCAGTGATGACTGTCATAATACCATAGCTCTTAGAAATCCAGCCATGTTATAAATCACAGATAAATGGAGCTGTCTCATTGTATATTCATAACACCTCACAAAATATGCAACACATTTTATCTTGACTTAAATTCTAAACAAATAAGGCTTTTGTTGTTCTAAAATAATGTATAAAAACAAAGTGTGTAGTGACCACTGATAGCATCAACAATACAGTGTGATGCTGGTGAGTTGTCTGGGGTTTTTTTTCCTTACCCATCTTTAATCAGTAGCTTTCCGTTCCTCAGAACAATATGCGCTTGGACATTTGATTCTGGGGCTTTCATTGTACATATACAGATAATTCTGCTGAATATTATACTCCTTTTAGTAAACCTCCACCTCTACCTAAGGTCTTAAGACACATAACTTACCATTTTTGCCCGATATATTCACTGATATACTGAGATCACATTTGTATGCTATCAGCATTGTGGTATAACTTAGACTCATATAATAGTTAAGGCTGGAAAGGACCTTAAGATCATCTAGTTCCAATCCCCCTGCCATGGGCAGGGATACCTCACACTAAACCATGCCGCCCAAGGCTCTGTCCAACCTGGCCTTGAACACTGCCAGGGATGGAGCATTCACAACTTCCCTGGGCAACCCATTCCAGTGCCTCACCACCCTCACAATAAAGAACTTCCTTATATCTAAACTTCCCCTGCTCAAGTTTGAACCCATTACCCCTTGTTCTATCACTACTGTCCCTAATGAAGACCCCCTCCCCAGCATCCTTATAAGCTCCCTCCAGATACTGGAAGGCTGCTATGAGGTCTCCAAGCAGCTTTCTCTTCTCCAGGCTGAACAGCCCCAACTTTCTCAGCCTGTCCTCATCCTCATGGCCCTCCTCTGGACTTGTTCCAACAGTTTCATGTCCTTTTTATGTTAAGGACACCAGAACTGTACACAATACTCCAAGTGAGGTCTCAGCAGAGCAGAGAAGAAGGGCAGGATCACCTCCTTAAACTTGCTTTTTTTGGGTCTCTGGCCTTAAGACTGGTCCTTTCTTCAATACTAAAAATTTCCTAAGTAAGAAAAATCTTATTAAAACTTTTAAAGAAAGTTATCACTGTTAACAATGTACAATAATTTAAAAGACTTCCCATTATACTGTTCAAAGATATTGGTATTTAAAGATATTTTTAGATTAAAAATTTGTTTTATTATATGCAAGCTACTTGCACACTCTAAATTACATTCCAGCTAGTCCATGACACCACTAACAGTTTGCATCTAATTTTTTCTTCCTCAAAATTTTGCTCATTTTTATGTATGCAGATCTCTTTTTGGCTATTCACATTTAAAGATCCTTTTGAGACCATTTTGAAAATGCAGCCACTAATGAGAAGGATGATTAAGAGGCCTAGTAGTTTGCTATTAGCATATGGAAAAAAGAAACAGTTTCCATCTGCATACCTATTTTTATCTCTCTTTCTTTTCCTGCCCTTAAAGTAGAACTATAACATTAGGTAATCTGCCTTGTTAGGGCAATGGAAAAGCAAGCCGAAGTGGGAAGCCTCCAATGATTGCTAAGTGAGCCCAGCCAGAGAAGTAATGGGTCATCTGTCCATTATCATCTTTGTGCTCTAGTCTATCACAGAGTGAGCATTATAAGTTGTTAACTGACACCTTTGAATTCAAATTAGGGTGTTTTTTTATCAGTTTCTATGAGGATATTTCAACACTTCAGGTTAAGAAAGATGTCACATATCAACAACGAGTACATTAACTGATAAGAGTTATATGTTAAGAATCTCGTCCAAGTTCATATGTGTAACATTGGCTTTGATCCTGTCACAAATAAAATGTGTGACAATTGTTAATATTCAATGCAGTACAACAGGCTTACTCTCCAGCATCCAAGGTTAAACCTACTGACAGTTTTTTGTTAAGCACAAGACAAAAAAAGAAAACAAATCTGTCTTCCATTGGGACTACGTACGTAATTTTAATGACAAAGACTATTCAGTGCTTTGGAGAATGAACAGATTTCAAGAGTAGTGATGAACTGAAATTTCAAATAGGGTTGACGCTGGTTTCAATTTACAGAAGGCATTCATTATTCTTCAACACAGTAGCAAAAGTACAATTATTTCCACATTGAAACAACAGGCATCCCACAAAACCCAAACTTTGACTAAGTTCTGAAGTACTTGATCTGAATTTCTTGTCTTTAAGTTCACCCCAGCAAAAAGTCAGTGTGTCAAATCTAGACGGTCAAGTTAGCTTTTGCTTCAGAAAACCCCTATATTAGCAAGACCAGATAGAAGATGCGGTAAGCAAACAAGAGAGCTTTTGGCAGGAGTCTATTTGTTGGTGTTTTTTTTTTAACTTACAAAGGGTGCAAAGAATTCAAACCTGAACAACTGGTCACTGCCTGCCCCCACTTTTTGTCTTGCCTCCTTTCTAAAAAAGGTAGAAAGGGACACGATATGATGCAGTATCTGCAGATGGAATTTTTAGGAATATGCATCAATGGATTGAGGGAAGCTCCTGAATTCCCTCACTGTGTACTGCTTGACTATGCCTAAGTCAGTCAGAGACATCCTCAAACTGACCCTCAAAACCCAGCATGAGACCAATTTCAGTCAGAATAGCCATAAGAACTTGCAGAAGTTGGAATTGTGTGGCCTTTCTATAAAACCTGCCTGCTCATTACACTAAGCTATGAGTTTCAGATAAAAATATCTAATTAAATTTCTTAAGCACAAATAGTTCTCTGAATTTTAAGCCACTGTAGATTATTACTACTCTGAGTACAACTTGGGAAAGAAAAAGGGGAGAGGGGGGAAGGCAAGTATCCTTTTTCATTCTATTAGCAAGATTCTCCAAGATTAAAACTTCAATAGGTTTTAATAATATATTCAAGAAGTATTTACACAATTTGAATCAAATATTCTGCTGAACACTAATCTAACAATTAAGTGTGTGTGTTTCCAGGGAAGTAAAAAGCCACAAAACAGCAACCACCAAAAAAAAAAAAAACCCACACAAAGGCCTGACCAATCATGCTTGCCTGGGAGTGTGAGTAATAGCAGTTAGACAAAACGGTTCCAAACAAAAAGCTAATTCTAGAAAAGTGTAGAGGGCTGGATTTTGCTTATATCACAAATATAATATGCTGCCTGGAACAATATATATAGCACAGATACAATAAACTGAAAGCAGGCTTCAGAGTGGCTTACTTGTCAGAAAGGTAAGAAAGAAGTAGCAAGCAGCTACAGAACTATTTCAGTAGCTGAAATATATTTTGATAAATGAATTTGCCTAATTTCAGGTAAGAGAAAGATAAAATCATGCTTCATCTCAGAATCTCCATGACACAGAATAGTATTTCCAATTTTATTCACTTATTTCCTCTGAAGAAAATACTGCCAAATGGAGCCAGTAACCATATAGTTGCATTCTAACAATGCCTATCACCAAGTTGGGACTACAAGAAGCAACCCTGCCCTTTCTTACATAAATCCAGTCAGGCAAAGACTGTGTTTCATTGAATTGTACCTGTAAGGAGCCTGAACACAAACAAAACATGGATAGACATTCATTGGTTTGAAGGTGTTTTTTTGTGTTGTGTTGTTTTTTTGTTGTTACAGCTGTTCTGTATCTACCAGTTCATCACAGTGATGTTTTGTAGGACGCAAATATGAACCGATACAAGTATGATAGGACTGAGAATTTTACAGCTGGCATAATGGGGAGATAACAACTGAAGGCAGGCATAACCTGCAAGTTAGCACTATTCCTAAGTCAGCTCATTCTTGGAAACTGATGATATGTTACAGGAAACAGTTTCCCAGTCTATATATTCAGAACACCATCTAAAGCATTTTTTCATTCTCATTGCTTCACACAAGAGCCATAGGGACTTATTGCAACAAGCAGCACCTAATATCCCATGGAATCATTTGATGCACAAGCATGTTGTTCAAGAGCTGCATGGCACTACAGCTTTTTGTCTGGGATATGTGTTTCAGTGCCTCCCAAATCTCTGGTGCTTAACCTTCACGTGTAAAACTTTGAGGTATGAATAAGGTACTGAAACAAAGGAAAAGTGGTTTTAGCTATATTTAGGCATATAATTGTTTTTAAGAAAATGATTTTCTGCTGTCCAAATCCTATTGATGGCAAAATGATTTAAAACCATAAATACATTTAGAAACTGGCCCCTAGTAAATTGCCACAGAATATAGACCAGACAGTTCTACTAGGGTATGCCCAGTCCTATCTGCAATGGGAGCACAGTTAGTGGCACCACTAAATCTTAGAAACAGAACAACAGGAACAGAAAGAAAAACTGAAGGAAGAGAGCAAGAACCAGTAATGAGGGAGGTCTAGAGACTGTCCAGGGGAGAAGAAACAGAATGAACGGAACAGCTCGATAGAAGCAAAGCAAGCAGCAACAGCTCCTGCCATGATGTGCTATGCTAAGATTTCCTCTCTAACTACAGGTACAGAATTTGACTTGAAACATTTAAATATCCATCAGAGAAAGCACTAAGCAACATTCCAGGCCCTTGAGATACAATTAGAGAATTGTCCACAAGCATCAGGATTTCATCAAGTTAAAAATTTAGAAAACAAAGGATATAAAGGTAATATTGCAAAAATGAGTTAAGTACTTGTTCAGTTTGCTAATTTAACATATAGAAATGCCATTTTCAGACAGAACTTAAGGTGGAATGGAAGGAGTGAGGGAGAAAAGTGCAAGTAACATTTTTATAGCTCTTAAAATGGAAGGAAAGTGTTTGTTGGATGGTTGGTGTAAAGCAAATTGTATTGATTTGTATAACATTGAATAAAATTTCCATGAGAAAGAAAGATTGAACGGAGCAGCATGAATCTTTATATACAAAGAGGCTAACTTTCTGAGGGCTAGAAAATCATCAGTAAAGTATTATGTAACATAATAGTAACTGAGTGTCGTGGTTTAAACCGAACCACAAACCTCGTCCACTCACTCCCCCCCTTTCTTTCCCTCCCCCTGCTACTGGAGGGACGGAGAGGAGAATCGAAAAGAATGCAACTCCCACGGGTTGAGATAAGAACAGTTTAGTAACTAAGGTATAACACAAACCACTACTGCTACCACCAATGATAATAGTGCTAAAGGAAATAACAAGAGGAAAGAATACAACACCTCAACACCAGCCGACCAATAACTCACCCCACTCCCCCCAGCCAAGCACCGACCGATACCTCCTCCAACCCTGCAGTCCCTCTACCCCTTCCGGGTCCCTCTAAGTTACATCCTGGGCATGACGTGCTATGGTATGGAATACCTCTTTGGTCAGTTTGGGTCAGGTGTCCTGTCTCTGCTTCCTCCCAGCCTCCCCTCCTCCCTGGCAGAGCATGAGGCTCAGAAAGTCCTTGGCCAGACCAAACATTCGAGCAGCAACTGAAAACATCGGCATTATCATCACTGTTCCAAGGCCAAAAGATCAAAACACAGCACTGTACTAGCTCCTAAGAAGGAAAAAACTGACTGCTGCTGCTCAAACCAGGACATTATCCACCCCTTATTCCATACCATTGATGTCATGCTCAGATCCCACATCTTCAATATGCCGTTACTCTTACATATATATATACATCTACATATACACAGAGAAAAACATCATTTCTTAGTGCATGGACCTATAAAGCTGCTGAGTCCATCTGGTCCATGATGTCAGGCTCCATCTCTTGCAACAGTCTCTCAGAGCAGGAGAGGCTGTGTGCAGTGTTCACACTCATGAATAACCTGGTCAATAGTGTCCATTGCTAAGTCCACCCCTTGATCATGAGTCCATCTCTATGTTGCGTCTCTGCGCTGATGGCCTGAAGTGCCATGGGCCCACCAGGCTCAAAATAATTCACTGTCCCCTTCAGCAGTTTCTGCAGCTTGTTGCTGGGGACTCCATAGAGCTGCCTTCCATCTCCAATGCTTCCAAAGCACTGGAGGGGCCCAGTGGACCAGATACTCGCTCATACTGTCCCACACACCGTGCCACTCATGACTGTCCAGCCTTAGGGAAGATCTTTTGGTCCTCCCATATTGTGGTCTAACCCTATACAAGAAGCAAACCTGACTCTGCTTAACTTCTGAGATCAGACAAAATGGCCGTGGGTAGAACACACTCTGTGTGTGTGCCAACATGCTGATCCCCATCACAATCAGCAGGCAGGTCCCAAGGGTACCCAAAGGCCATTCGAACCCTTCAGAACTCTCCAATGCTGCTGCTGTACTTGTCCCTGGGGCTGGTGCAGCTGCTGTGCTTGCCGGCTCTCCCACCACCAGCTTCTCTTTCCCTGGGTGCAGCTCTTCCTCCTCTGCCCTGCTGGGAAATGCTGCGGGGACTCTTGCATCCTCCTGCGGCTCGGCGGGCGGCTGCCGGGGGACGCTCTCGGTCGCCACGAGGCTCGGCTCCTCCGCTGGGCTGAGCTCCTCCGCGGGGCTCGGCTCCTCGGCCGCCTCCTCCCGCTGCTCAGCAGCCGCCTTCCTCCCGGCCTCGGGCCCCGCTCCCGCCGCCGCCTGGTCCCCGGGGCCGCTCTCCCGGGCCGCTTCGGCCGCCGCCGGCTCCCGGGGCCGCTCCCCCTCGGCTCCCCGCAGCTTCACAAAGACAGAGGCGAGGACAAGGGCCAGGGCGGTGAAGAGCAGCGGGACGGCCCGGTACAAGTCCACGGCCACGTCCATCTCTCCCTGCTGCTGGAGCCCAACCGTATTACAAGCCATTGCCATAAAGTACAGTGAAACAAAAACCTTAGCCCAAGCCCCACACTTGATAAACACGAACACAGGGAATACCGGCTCTATGTAATGTACTACATTCTGAAGCGCTGAGAGCAAGAGAAACAACTTTGAGAGCCAATAAATCAGCACTGTGACGACTATTAATCTGATCATCTCTGTCGTTATCTCAACCCTTCGTGCCCCACGTTGGGCGCCAAAAAGAACTGTCGTGGTTTAAACCGAACCACAAACCTCGTCCACTCACTCCCCCCCTTTCTTTCCCTCCCCCTGCTACTGGAGGGACGGAGAGGAGAATCGAAAAGAATGCAACTCCCACGGGTTGAGATAAGAACAGTTTAGTAACTAAGGTATAACACAAACCACTACTGCTACCACCAATGATAATAGTGCTAAAGGAAATAACAAGAGGAAAGAATACAACACCTCAACACCAGCCGACCAATAACTCACCCCACTCCCCCCAGCCAAGCACCGACCGATACCTCCTCCAACCCTGCAGTCCCTCTACCCCTTCCGGGTCCCTCTAAGTTACATCCTGGGCATGACGTGCTATGGTATGGAATACCTCTTTGGTCAGTTTGGGTCAGGTGTCCTGTCTCTGCTTCCTCCCAGCCTCCCCTCCTCCCCGGCAGAGCATGAGGCTCAGAAAGTCCTTGGCCAGACCAAACATTCGAGCAGCAACTGAAAACATCGGCATTATCATCACTGTTCCAAGGCCAAAAGATCAAAACACAGCACTGTACTAGCTCCTAAGAAGGAAAAAACTGACTGCTGCTGCTCAAACCAGGACACTGAGATACTAAGATATCAAATATAAATAAAGAACAAGTGAAAGAATACTTCATTTATTTTTACGTCCATGATAAAGACTGACTAACATGAAAGGTAATTTGGAAATTCTCATTGATGAGAAACACACACATCTAATTGTTGTTATTGATGCCGATGCTTATTAAATTGAAATAACTGATTATAATCCATTTAAGTTAGTATGCAGATGCAAGCTCATCACTTGTTTCAGAGGACCAAGAATCTCAAAATCATAGAACTATAAAATGGTTTGGGTTGGAAAGGACAATAAGATCATCTAATTCCAACCCCACCTTCATGCACAGGGATGCCTCACACTAGACCATGCTGCCCAAAGCTCTGTCCAACCTGGCCTTGAACACTGCTAGGGATGGAGCATTTACCACCTCTTTGGGTAACCTGTTCCAGTACCTCACCACCCTCACAGTAAGAATTTCTTCCTTATAAATAACCTGAACCTGAAAGGGAATCATAGTTATAAAACCGTATTTCATGCTCTGTCAAGGCCAAGAAGGCTCACACCTGTAGCAGCCTATGGAACACAAAAAGCCATTTCCTCAGCACACATCTGGAAGGTATGGCCTCAATAGTGCATTAGAGAACTTCATTTTCACAGTCTCATGTTACCAAGTTCTCAAAACACAGAAAACACTGCAACTGATGATATTCTGGACTTCAGTGATCATTTAGAGACCAATCAAACTGGGCAGTTTCTTTCAACATGGGCAAACAGGCAGCACTCCATCTTCAGTGCTTAAGAAGGGTCTCTTTCCCTTAAAGTAAGAAATCTATTGGTTGGCAAGAAAAACTTAGAAAAGTAAGATTGAAAAAGCAAAGTTTTCTAAAGACCGGAATATTAAATATTCCAAATTTATATTAACACTAGAAAGAAACAACTCCATTTCAGTGATCAGTGAAGGAAAGTGGAAATTGGATTAACAGAAAAAGGACATATTAACATAAATTAAAAGTTATGAAGCATGGAAAATTGATCAGGTAGAGATACTGTCTCTTGCCCAATAAAATCAAAGATATTTAAGCATATTCTTATTTTTCAGCTATTTTAGGATTAGTGGTACAAAAAAACTTAATAAATCCTATTTTTCATGTTTTGATAAGAAATGTAGCCAACTCAATCTATTCTGTCTTGATTTTAATTTAGGATCCTCTTGCAGACAGTTTAATTGCTAAGCTTAAGTCAATTCTGTCATTTTTAATTTGGAAAAAAAACTGGATGTTTTTTTCCTCCTAGGTGCGATCACCTTTAGCATGCTGTTCTAAATAATTTATTGTAGTTTCAGGAAAAGTAGAAACTCCATAGAGTTTCTACTCTATTATTTCTAGAGGGAGAAAACAGCTGTAGTATACATACAATATGTATTTCATAATATATATAACAAATATATATATCAATATATATAACAAATTATATCATTTACAATAAAAAACACCAACAGTAGTGCTTCATATGGGGAACAAATGAACCACAAAACAGGATAAGTTGTTGCAGAGGAAAATAAAGTGATTTGTTGACAAGGAAGGATGCTAAGGAAAGCTTACCAAAGATAAACATTATAAAATCAGAAAACTTAGAATCAAAACAGACAAACAAAACCCCCCCCAAACCCCAAACAAACCACAAACTAACAAGAATCCCCCAAGAGCACCACAGGAGAGGAGGCAGGGGAAATCTCTTGTCTGCTAGTGTTAATTTTCTAATAAATCATGGAATACTGGAGATACTCCAGAAGATTAGAAGAGAGGCAATGTTGTGCCCATACTAAAAATGACAAGAGGGATCAATCAGGTAACCACAGGCCAGATGCCCAACTTCAGATCTTGGCAAAAATAACAGAAAGCTGCTGCAAGAGTCTGACAAATTAAAGTGTAGGACAATACTTAATTCCCAGCTACATAATTTTAGAAATAATTGGTATGGACAACATGCTGGATTTTATTATTTCAAAAGATTACAAATTTGATTAACGAAAATAACTGTCTACGTGCAATAAACTCCATTTTTTCAGGGCATCAGAAATTAGTACAATTCAGTATTGTGCTCCATCCATGCAGGAAAAAAAGAAAGGATCTGATTGCTCTGGAGGGTTAGTCCTTGAATTCCTGGGTTTCCTGCTTTAAAACAATGAGTGATAGAGCTGTAGTGGATCTGAGAGATGGGAACAGCCCTGCAGATACCTGTGTCTAGCTGACTATGCTTAACATATGACTGTCCAACTGGTGAGCAAACTTGCAAGAAATGAGACGGAAGTTTGCTTCAGATCCCTTTTTCACAAAATAAATAACTTTTACAAATGCATAGAAAGCTATTTGAACAGAATATTTCCCATTCAGAGTTTTGCTCAGAATATGTTTGACCAAATTGAAACAGGAAATCTTCTGCAGGCATCACTGAAAACTCCAGAAGGGGAACTCTGCATTCAGCCTCAATATATGCATTACAAAAACATTTAAATATTTTTGCCCTATCCTGTCCAGGGTAAAATAGGGCAAATTACCTTCAGGATAAAGAAATTAAGTGTTTGTCTAGCTGCTTGTCTTGAAATAGACTGAGAGGCAGCTTGCTCGTTCACTCACAATAAGCAGGGCTTTAAGTACAGAAGAGTTCTTTAACTGGACAAAAAGGTAATGGAAACCAGGAGCTAAAAGCTACAGTCAGATCAACAGTAACAAAAAACCCAGCCAAAAACCACCAAACAACAACAACAAAAAAAAAACCCAGAGTTATCATGGAGATGGTTGCTAGCATGGGATAAATTCAGGCTGGAAGAGAATTCAGTGGTTCTTTTCCCCAATCTCCTACTAAAAGCAGTGTCAGCTCTGATGTCAGGGATATTCTCTCAGGGCAATATCCATTCAGGTCTTGAAAACTTACAAATTTGAAGACCTCTAAGTCTCCTTGGGCAACCTGTTTCATTGCTATTAACTACTATCAGGGTTGAGCATAAAGGCGAAGTTGTGCTTTAGCAACACATTATTTTCCTGCATTAACCAAGCGTCTACAGTTATGAAAAAGTATTGGAGTCATTCAGAAATAAAAGTGAAAGTGTTCCTCAGAAAGTACCAGCTGAAAAATAAAAATGGTAAATATATCTTTAAAAGATACAGTAATTTTACTTTACACTCATTCTTTCCTCCTAATACAATCATATAAGCATCTTAAAGTAATGTGGGACATAAACTCTTTGCAATGTGACATAAACTTCACTAAGACTAGATATTTGACTTTTTGGCAGACAGCGATGGTTAAGTAACATTAGACTGAAGACAACAACACAGTATAGGGGAACTACATTATCACCCATGACTTTCTGAAGAATTTCTTCAGATAATGTTTTTAGCTTTATGCTATATAATTTTCCTTTTCAAAAGTTACTAAGACAATTTGACATAAGGACGCTTAGTCACCAGGGAATTTTTGGTTGAAAACAGAAAAATGTGTTCCTACATTGTTGAAAGAAATATAATTAAAACAGAATTAAGGATATTGAATGCATCACTCTGTAGCCTAAAAGTATTCATGAAGTTAGTGATGTGAACAGGACAGGCTAGTAAATAATTTTAATGTAAATTCTTAAGTCAGAAAAAAAGGAAGAATATAAGCAGCTCAAAGGATGCAAAATGCTCTTAATTCCTCTTACAATATAAAATATAAGGTTGTATTTTGTCACAGTATAGTACAAAGTTCTCTTCAGTTTTCAGTTTGGGTTTTTGGGATTGCTTAGGAACTTTTTTTTTGTTTAGGTTTTTGTGGGTTTTTTAGCCCTCCCTCTTAGTTCCAGAAGCATGTGCCCCAGCAGCTATTGCCAGGGGAAAAAAAAAATAAAAAAAAGTAAAAATCAAGGAATCGCTCTAGACATGAAATAAAGAGTTAAAAGCATGAGGGAAGGGGAACCCAAAAGGCACTACAGCTTTAAAAACAGTGCAATTCTTAATCCATTACTCATTCCAGTCAAACTTTCAAGGCATTACAGATGTACCATTTCACGTGGCTTACTTCAAAATAAAAGAATCTTAAATTGTGAATCATTTAGAGCTACTTATTTTATGCAGCCTGTAAGATATCTTCCACTTGTAACTGCCCACGACTTTAATGATCAATGGAGAATGCAACCAATCAACTGTCTCCTCACGATAGTTTCCAAGGTAACCGACAAGGATACCCACACGGGCTGCACGCATTGGGAAAACTGCACAAAAACCGCTGTCGCATTTCCACTCTTTTCAATACTTTGTATTTTGTATTATAAAATGCTACAAACCCTAACTCAGTATTGACAAAACCAGTTGCAAAAAACCAAAGCAGCATTAAAAGACAGCGATGAAGCACTTCAGTCTTCAGTGACTCAGAAGAGCTACCCAGCCTTCTTGAAGCCACAATATGGCCTCCTCCCTTCTCTGGTGAACCATGGAAAATGAGAGTGACAACTTATCATGATTAGGACACCTTCTCTGGTTTGTCCCTGTAGATACTTCATTAAATTGGAACTTGTTTGTCAGTGATCCATGCACAAGAGAGCTGCCTTTGCCATGAAGCAGTATAAGACACTGATTTCTACATAGGTTTATACTAGAACTTTGTCAGCCGAAAAAAAAGCTCAACCCCAAAGAAAGAAGGTCAATAATACTTCAGTGTAAAGGAAGAGTTGTCAAATTACCCATTAGAAAAGCTCTCCTTTACGTCCCTTTTCTCATCACGCCATCATTCAAAACTAAACAAAAAGGGAAGACATGTTGGGGTTTCCCACCACAACCCCAGCATGCTGACACCAGAACTTCAGGTACTAGTTTCTTTTTCCTAAAATATCTCTGGAAATCACAATCTTAGCAAAATGAATCTTCAAAAGACAAACTGAGCTTCTGTTACTGAATGGCTCAAAATTGGGATTAAGTGATAAACAGCTTCTGAAACATTTTTCAATTGTTATTATTAAGAATAAGTTGCTTAGACCTGATAATGGGTTCTGATACAGGAAGGTTTTCCTGAGAGGCATCTTGAGACACCTTTCCCAATTTTGAAGTGTTCCTGATCAGAGATTGTTAATCAAGTTTCTTAGTACACAACCATACAGAGGCTAGGCATCACATTCCTCAGAATCTAATATGATCCCAAGGCTTGGGTTTTCTTGTGAATTCATCAAAAACTCAGTCTTTGATCTCCAGAAAAGAGGAATGCTTTCTGCACCAGGAAAAAGCTGCTTTGTCTGTGAGGCTGCCTTCAAAAAACCAACCAACCCACACACCCCCACTGACTCCAGTCTCTGGAACTATTTCTCACTGCCCTCCAATTACAGTATCTTACAGGGCAATTCCTTGGAGGTTAGAAAGAAATATTTCGTGCTCATGAAGACAAATCCTTCATAGGCATTTAATTATCTTCTATTTTATAAAGTGCTGGATAACACAAGCTGTTTGATGATGCTGATGAAACTGACTCTTCAAGCTCACAGATTGATCTGAATGGTTCAAAATGTACTAAAGACTCAAATGATTTTTAATGATTTTAGTCAAACTGTTTATATTATTAAATTTAATAACTGTGCAGTAGTAGCTAAATAATTTTAAATGCAATAATACTTTTCAATTATTAAAAAGGTAATGCTATCACTCTTTAGGATAACCAAATATATAAGCATTAGAGTAGATCAGAAATTGGAAATCAAGTTCTAATTTTAATTACATGTACTTCATATTAAATCTTGCTGTAAGATAAAATGGCTTCAGGGCATAACCCTAAGTCATTTATCTTCTACAACCCCTGTGGCAGAGGCACAGTCAGCTTCCTACATATCTTAATGAACAGCTCTGTATATAAAATGAAGGCCAAAGTTTTAAAGCAAGATGCAGGCAGTGAGACTGCAATGATCTTTGTTTGCACACGCAGACAGGATAACTACATGCTTAGCCATCTGTCTGCAGAAATACCAGCTTTTATTCTTAGACTCAGAAAATACAGTTGTGAAATTGTACTCTCAAACTTTATAGAATACAATAAAAAAAAGATTTATTTTTATAGTCCTCATACTATATAGTAATAAACAATAGAAGCATTTCTTGGAAATATAAAAATACAATTCTTCTAGCTTGCCCATTTGCTTTGCATTTTCCCATCTATTCAGCTGCATATGGGGGGGCAGGGGTAAGAATGTGTTTATTAAGAATTTGTATGAGAACAGATTGACCCAAATGTCTGTTACCAAAATAGATTATATTAGCAAGAATGGAGTGTGTTGCTTCCATGCAATCAGCAACAGCTTTATGAAAATGTCAACTCATATATATACATCCTGATGCAGGATAAATCAAATTCTTTTTCAAGTCTGTAAAATAAATACATTAGAAATACCTTGCTTTCTACTGTAAGCATAAAATATAACCCTCCTAGAAATGCTATTCTTGTAATCAGCTTCTTTCAACACTGAGTTTTATTTATCACTCTTGGTATACTACCAAAATAAACCACGCGGTTTCAGGCAGTCCTCTCAAGTCATTACCATTAAGATTAGCAGGTAGACAGTTGCTATAATCAACAGCGTCCTCTGATAGACCAGTCTAGGGTTCTTTACATCTGGTCAAATCACCAGTGAGCATTAGAGTACAGCGGCTCATTCTTGTAGATTTAAGGTAACATACCGTTGTGCTGTAGATTACAAAGGGTAGGACAAGTCTTTTGCTCTGAAAACCACTGAAGTGCTTACATTTCATCTTGCATATAAGGAGCCCCTGGGTACCAAAGACACCAAAGCTTTCAAGTCTATGAAGACATTAAACCTGAAACATGTTGCAATCTGCTCTAACAAAGATGACGCAACTTGCTTTATGCCACCTTATTAGTTTTTTTTTAACCATTAGTCATTTACATTTTCATTTAAATGCATCTCTATAAGGCCTATTTTAGTCTCAGTAAGCTACAGCTATTTCACTTTTATATATAGTCTTCTAATAATTAGCTAACAAAAGAGCAACAAAGCTGTAAGATCTGGGTTAGATAAAGAGTTGAGTGTCATCTTTATAAATAATGATCTCCAGAATGTTTCATAGAGCTGCAGAATCAGTTGGTAAACCACTAAATGGTTATTCAATTCATGTTAGAAAAATATAGCAGAAGAAGAAACAAAACAAATATAGAGATCCTCATCTGGGCTTAAGCACCCAATAGCAACTTACAGAGTTAATAAGGTCACTCACCATCTCTGTATATATCACCTGTAAACTGTAAACAATTTACAACTCTGTATTTATGTGAGCATGACCTATATATATTGTTATCTATTCTAATAAAATGGTTTTTGCAAGTCAACTATTGTCCTGGGTTCAGCAGTAGCAGTCATTTTTTCTCCTTCTTAGAAGCTGGTGCAGCGCTGTGTTTTGACTTTTGGCCTGGGAACAGAGCTGATAACACAAATGTTTGGTCTGACCAAAGACTTTCTGAGCCTCATGCTCTGCCAGGGAAGAGGGGAGGCCGGGAGGAAGCAGAGACAGGACACCTGACCCAAGCTAGCCAAAGAGGTATTCCATACCACAGCACGTCATGCCCAGGATGTAACGGAGAGTTACCCGGAAGGGCTAGGGACTGCAGGGTTGGACGAGGTATCAGTCGATGCTCGGTCAGGTGGGGTTGGATGAGTTATTGGTCGGCTGGTGCTGAGGTGTTATATTCTCTTCCCTTGTTATTTCCTTTATCAATATTATTATTATTGGTGGTAGCAGTAGTGATTTGTGTTATACCTTAGTTACTAAACTATTCTTATCTCAACCCGTGGGAGTTGCATTCTTTTCGATTCTCCTCTCTGTCCCTCCCGGAGTAAGGGGAGGGCAAGAAGGGGGGGGGGAGTGAGAAAGCAGCTGCATGATTTATGGCTGACTTTGTTTAAACCATGACAACTATTTAATCACCTTTTAATTGTTTTATACATTTGTATGCAAAAATAATGCTACTGGCTCCCTTATGACTAGTACATGCTGTTGCTTTATGTGTTCATTCTTCACACCTTTCACCTAATTTAGCTACATCACTTAAATTGTCTGATGTTTCTTTAATTGCCTGACTAGATTATCCCAAAAACTATGAGGAAGCATGCAAGTAGTTACCAGGCATACTAACCTGTAAATTTATATGCTACCTTTTCATTAATAATCTTGGGAAGAGCATTTCCTTACTAGGATGCAAGTACCAATAGGCCAGAGATAGTGTTGCATTCCGCATTCTAGAGGAATTTATATCTTCGGACACACTTAATGATTAATAACAAAAAACTTCTTTAGCCTGAGAACCCAACATTCAAGTATGAATATGTTTTTGTGGGTTATGAGCTTTTGGCTCTTATATGATTTGATTCATTATAAGAATATGTGCTTAAAAAAAGAATAAATTACACTGGCTTGAGACCATACTAACACTCTCCCTAATCTTATCATTCAGTCATATCTATCATTTTTAGAGTGAAGATTTATATTTGTGATGAAGCCATGCATATTTTGTGCACAGATTTAACATATTAGATGATGTATTTGGAACTCTCTTCCATACGTTGTCAGATAATATCGAGTACTACAAATCGTAATGTCAATTGAGACTAGAAAAGCACTGTCCATTCTACCCTTCTGGGTTCTGGCATGGCATCGTAACAGATGCATCATAACAGGTTGCATAGGAAGAAATGCTTGCCATTATGTTGGTTATGTGAATCATTTGCTAAATAAACCATCAAAGGATCTGGATACTTGTCGCAGAATTGAAGCCCCCATCAGGACTGCGGGCTTTACTCATTCTCAGTCTATATTACTGTGTAAGCTTAAAAAAGCAGAAAAGCTTAGTATATAGAGATATATTAAGAAAAAAAAAAGCCCACAAAAAACAACAAAAGCAAAACCAACCCACCCCCCCAAAAACCCCCAAAAATCTCCCAAGCCCAACACAAAAAAAACCCCCTCAAAATAAACAAAGAAAAAAACCCAACCCACCCTAAAAAAACCCCAAAGTATCCCTCAAAGGAACCCTGAACCCCCCCAAAAAACTTACCCCCCCAAAAAAAAACCCAAACCCGCCTCCAAAAAAAAAACCTTAAAAAAAAAAACCCAAAACCCACAAAAGCAAATCAACTGACCAAACCAACAAACCAACCAAAAAACAACCAAAACTATAAGCACTATGATTTATGTCTCCTATTATGTAAGAGTTTGTTACTTAGAAAATTAACAAAATTCTGTTCATTACTTTGATTTACGATTTGTTAATTTTACAAAATACTAGAATTGGTATTCGGCCAGGAACCTTTAATAGTTTAATCTCTGAATGAGAGGGAAAAGAAAGGAGAAGGATAGCTGGTAAATGTACTGCAGTTGTGGTCACTTTTCTTACAAAATTAATTATGTTGGTAGAAAGTAATACATGTAGATGTTTCCAACAGGTCACACTGACTAAATGTCAGATATTTTTAATATCCCTATTGAACAGTCTTGAAGGACTTGCGATTCTCTTCCAGTAGTGGAAAAGAAAAGTCTGCTCATAGTTTTAACAGATTTCAGCTGTACAATTGCCTTTAGGCCAGATATTTATAGTGCCTAAAGATGTAGAAGATATATACGGAATTTACAGAACTAAGTGAAATTCAGTGGGAAGTAGATACTGCTGCCTAAATGCTTTTAAATAATTCTGTTAAACATCTGACCGTATTGTCAAACACCTAAATAGATCTTCCCCTAGTAAACCCATCTCTTGGGCTTCTGCATTGCTGGACAATGTGCCTGGTTGTTAAGGCTATTTTCTTCTCTTGGGCCAAAGTATTTGCTAGCACTCAATGTGGCATCTAAGAGATAGGTGATATTTAAATTTAATTTTCACATCCAAATACCCTTAAACACTTAGAAATGTGTATTAATTAAAATATTTCTGAAACCTGAAGGCACTCAAAATATTGCCATTAGTCTTCAGGATACCTGAAGACACCACAGCTTTCTAGGTTGAACAGTGAAAGATTCCTGTGGTCAAGGCAGCATATCTTATACACAAAATATTTTAATCAGTTTTAATGTAGTAGCATTATGTACGCAATTTGGAGGGCAAACCCATGAATTAGCAAAACCTGGATATTTATTCATATTGATAAATAAGTTTATGTAAAATATTTACTTAAATTCCCACTTCACTATGCTTTAACTCAGGGACTTAAGCTCAACAAAGCTGTTTTGTCTGGGAACAAAGCATAAGGCTTTAAGCTTGTTTGCAGCTAAAGGAAACGGCTATTTTGGGAATTGACTTCCATAGACATATTAAGGATTGATCCATATTCTCAAAAGGGAAACATTTCAACGGGCTTCAAATCAGGCCACGGGCTACTGAACTTTCTAACAACCTTAGTTCCTGGAAAATTGTTTTTATTACTGTGCTAAGAAGTTTGCAAATGAGTTCCTCTCCTACACTCAGTTGGAGATGAGAACATTGTGAAAAGGAGGAATTTTTCTATAAGTCTAAAAAATTAATATTTTAATATTAATAATTTGTGATGGATTATGGAAATGCTTCTTTTATTTGGAGGCTAAATTGGTAGTCTGAAAATATATGGCATTTAAAAAAAAATAAAATTAAAGCAAATCTTCCACTACATATCTGGATTTCTTCTCTCTTCCCCTTAAGAATTTGGGATTAAACTCTCTATATAACAGCAAACAATAAGGATTAACCTCACCACCTTCTGCACTAACTAAAAGATAAATAAGAATCAGATCACATATCAGAGCTAACATTTCTTAATTATTAAGCGGAACTAGTCTCTTATTCAGATTTTGGGGTGCCAATTACCCTTTCTAAAATGCAAAATCCAAAACCTCAGAAACTTTCCCTAAAACCTTTCCCCAGCTTCCTGCTTTGTCTTGTAAAAGTCACACCAAGGAGTTCATTACTTTACAAGTATTTTATTATAGTTTAAAAGCTTGCTTGTAGCCACAGAAAAGCTGCAGACACATTTTAGTTTTCACCTATTGTTAGAAAAATTCTAGAGTACTGAACTTGTGTACGTCACCCTCAAAGCTGTTTTCTGCAGCATCTTCACATGAAAACATGAGTTTCTGAAGATACTGAGTTAAGCTAGAACACTTTTCTGAAAGTGACTGGATGTTCTCTAAACACCCCAAACCATTTTAGCTTTTAGTTAGGACATTTCAAAGCAGAAGCCAGTTTGATAATTCTGGTGACTATATTAATGAGTTACAAAATAAAAGCAATGCTAATACCCAATGATTGCTTTTTCACCCTAATGAGTTCTCTCATAGGTTGGATAGTGATTGTTTTTAGGAATGAGGAAGAGAGATTTGTTAAAAGAGTTTGCTTATGTTGCAAAGCCTCCTGAATTCTAAGTCTTCTCACATAGTGGAGATGTTCTCTAAATAAGGAATAGTTAATCGAAGTTTTCCAGTCTCTTCTTGCCCCATTTGCACAGTTTTAGGAGTTAAAATCACTCTCATTTCCTTCAAAAATAAGATTTCTGTACCTAAACTGTATTTTCTGACAAAGCCAACAAATTTATCACCTATAAGAAACAAGAAAAATCCCTAAGCCTGAGATACTGAAGCTAAGAAAAATCAGTTAATTGAATACATACAAGTGTCTCCACCAGTATTGAAGATAAATGCAGTGTGCTGAGAGAAACAACTGTCTTTAGAGGGACTGAATTACTCATTGTGCATAGGTGTAACTATACACAACTGTGGAAGATAAACCAAAAAATTAATACCTTTTTAACTCACCTGCAAACTTCCTTTAGTTTTAATGATATTTTTATGCATGAAGATCTATTCCAAAATACCTGATTTTCTTCCTCAGTTATCACTGGCATTATCCAGGAAAGGTAGCTATTTTATGCCTTAATGTGAATAACTGAAAGATTAGGGGAAAACAAAAGAAAAGAAAACAAGCAAACAAACAAAAAACCCACCAAAAAAACCATAAAAAAAACCCAAATACCACCACCTCTTTTATACCCCAATTATTTAGGTAGATCTGTACTGAAAAAGACAAGGTAGTTCCTAAATGGATTCCAAGTTAAATCATTACCATGTTCTATCTCTGCTGTAAATCAGCTAATGATTTTACTGAACTGCACTTAAGCTCCATGTTTAATGTTTCATTAAATTGGATGATTTATTTTTGCTATGATCCTGGGAAAAAAAAAAAAGACCTATTTCTTATTGGAAAAATTAGAGATGGTAATAAGATTTAGAAGAAGTGGAAAAAACTCAGAAAAGCTTACCAAAACATTTTTATTAGATTATTTAAATGTTACAAGGTAATCACATAATTGAGACTTTGCTTGCTGAATGACATTGCAGGATTCTAGGTATTACACAAAGACAGTTTCAGGTTTAAATGGTGCAAGTTTTACAGACAAAAAGAAAATTGCCCACATCTGCAGTACACACTGAATAGCTCCTAGAAATATAGAACAGGTTTTTATTAGGATTATGCCTTGAGACTTCTGCATGAAGGTAGGTATCTGCTAAAAATAAAATCACTTTCCCCAGTGTATACAACTCAGCTATGTACTTAAATGCGGCTGTTGATTGACCCAGTCAGAAGTTCAAGCTGTCAACAATTTCAAGTAGGACTTTCAACATAACATGCATAAATTACACTCTCCAAACCCAAAAAAATCAGTCTATAAAAAGTACCTTGGAGAACAGGAGTACTATGCAGGTGTTGTCCTTTCATAACTTGCTGATTTGCATAGGGGTCAGATCTCAAGAGGATTATCATAAGTTTTGTGAAAAATATACAACAGATCATAACTAGATTTCAAAACACAGATCATGCTTTGCCTTAGTGAAGGGGTGAGCTGTCCTTCATGAATGATTTCCTGAACGAAACACACAGTTCTACAGAGAAGCTGTCATAATTCAATCGTATTTCTCAGCTGTTGACTACCAATTATTTTGCATTATACCACAAGTATTTGCATTTGGACTACTGATTGGTCATTTTAGTACTTGGTTGTCTTCTATATTTGCATGAATGAGAATCTGTAACATCATATAGAAAGAAATCATTTGTCATACCTTAAGTCATTGTCCTTTCAAAGGAAAGCCTCATTTTAATGCTCCTGCTTAGTCAGTAGATATGCAACTCAAATGTTAAGGCATGGGTACCGTTTCCTTAGGAAAAGGTATCCATAACTTCAGAGAGCAAAATCTACAAACTTCGTAGCACTTCCATATGTAGCCATATTTTAGTGCTTGACTAAGGCCAGCTGGAATAAATTGTAATATTTGGTATGAGTTATTGAAATACAATAGAATTCTAGACTCAACTTTTATGCATATGGAAATTTTTGGCTTTGAAACCAAGGCTTTATTGCCAAGTACGTTAAGAAACACATATACATCAAGCCAATCTGCATTTCAGTTTGTTATATAACATCCATCTTACTTGATTGTTCAAATAAAAATAAACTGCACAATTCAGCACAAGGCAATGTGAGACCAATATAATGTTCTTCACATCACAACCATCTTTATATCATTGTTACTGACTTTGGATCAAAATGAACATATTTGAATGAATGCACATCAAAACTTCAGTTTGATCATAGTTCAGATAGAAGAAAATACATTCAGATAAAAGTAAAAATAAACTGGGAAGTTCAAACAAGAGTTGAGCCAGATCACTGGTTGGATTCACACGTGGTTGAGTGAACATCAGATAAAAATATTTAAGGAAAACTTAGCAAAGAGTAAAGGCTGTGCATAAAGCTATTTTTCTTAAATAATACTCTACATGTAGCCAAATTAGGCTTCTGGTGTACCACAAAAAACTTCAGGACTAGCACTTGCCCTTCTAGGAATTTCTAGTGCCTCTGGAACACATGGTTAGCAGTTGTCATGCAAAACAGTCATGTAAATCTCAACTGGTCCAGCAAACTAAAGGTGTCAAACCCTACTTTTCAATTTCCTTACAAAAAGGGAATTCAGCACATTGTGTATAAAGAAAACAGAGAACATGATCAATATTTCCACAGTTTTGGAAATATATTATGGCCAAAAGTAAAGTAACTTTGTTAAGGGTATGGAAAATAAACTACATTTTATTGTGGCAATTTTTAATCACTAATGCCTCTACTTTTAGAGAATTTACCAGTGGAATTCCACAAGATCAGGTACTGTGGTCATAACCAAACTGTTAAACTTTAGAGACTGCTACTGCAAGAAAATAAATATTTTTGTAAGAGCTTTAGGGAATGCATATTACTACTAATACAATTAATTAGTGCTGTTAACCAAACCCTAAATAATAAAAATCAATAATGCCTTAATACTCACAATCAATATATTTCATTTCTATTGCTACTTTCCAAAACCTCATTGCACCTATGAATTATAGGGCAGAGGAAGCTGAAAATAGAACTGCTAAAAATAGCTTCAAGAAAAAAAAATCTGATCCTCATACATATTATAACTGGTTGTTGCAGTCATTTAATGTCATGTATAGCATGAAAATTTAGCTGAGTGCTAAACTAGTCTTAAAGTCTAGGTAACCGCACATGTCATTGCAGGCCATGGTGTAATGTAGCCTCCTCCCAGCAGATGGAGATAGGAAAACAAATGAAATTTGTGGATAGCAACCAACCTCTGTTCAGCTTTTGTTGAACTTCAGTTGTCTTATTAGGTATCTGCATTTGTCAAAACCATTGCAAAACCTTGTTAGATCAGTGTTTTCTTTTATTAATGTTGCTTCTAAGAATGCTTTCTCTCCCTCAGGTGTTCAGAGTACATTCAGTAGGAATACTTTTGAAAGTGCATTGTGATAGATCACTGTGGGTGAAAGGTGAAAAGATTTGGATTTCTTTACTTCTGGTAAACTGTATTAATGCACTAATACAAAACATAAAGAAAGCAGAGAAGAGACACAAACTGCAAGAATGGAAATTCCAGCTAGATAAACAGGAATGAAAATTCACAAGCAGACAGGTCAAACATTGGAACAAACTAGCCAGAAAAGCTGTGAAGCAAACATTCAAAACTGAGGTGGATTTGACCTTAAGCAAATTGATTTGACTTTGGAACTGTATCCAAACTTTGAGAAGGAAGCTAGAACTGATGACCTTCAGAGGTGCCTTTCAGCTTAAATTATTTTATGATTTTATAAAAGTATATTTCTCCTTTTCTTACTTCAGATATACAAAAAAAAAAAAAGTATTTATATCATGCTTTTAGCAAAAGGAAAAAACAACTCCGTATTTTTAGGACATAATAGGAAATAATCAGAACAAAGAGAACCAAGGTCTGAAGATATTTTGCTTGAGAAGAAATGCTAGTCAAACTAATATTTTTGGCTGTTGATAAAATGCTACTTGTCAGACAAAGATAACTGGAATTATTTGGTAGTCTTCAGTTGCTGAAACTGACAGACATTCAACAGTACTCCCACAGAAACAATTTTTGACTGAAATTTAGCTGTAAAATCTGCCATTGACTTATAAATTCACATTATTGAGGAAAGCTGGCAATTCCCATGAAATATTTGATGAATAACTTCCAGTTTCAGTAGATAAATGTTACCCTGTCAATAAAGGCTGTCCTGCAGTAGCACCACAAGACTGAATTGTACTAGGCATTGTAGAAGCTAAGATTATCAACAGACCTCTGCAAGCTAATTAATCTAAATCAGTAAGGCAGACACATAAGAAAAAGAAAGGATAAGGAAGGCAGTACCATCATGACCTAGGAAAAAGCAAAGTTTTTTTGCAATTAATTTTGACATTTAAGTTCATGCTGGACAGCAAAACCCAGAAACATTGACATTCTCTGCAAAACTTCCACTTTACTGCAGCTTACCAAGAGGGCTTTCCTGATCTGTAGATAATGGGAGCCCAGATAATAGGACAAAGGTTTAGATCTTGCTCCTCTATTTAGCAAACAGCATGATTGCTTGGACCTGGGTCACAAATGGTTCAAAAGCCTACAGATATTCCCCACAGGAGGAAGCCAGAAGGTCTCTGCAGCCAAGGTAAAACTTAAGAGTTCCTACACGTTATTTATTTTGACAAATGGATTTTAAGATAAAATTTTATTATCAGAGTTTTTTCATCAAGCTATTACTGTAATTTGTCCTTCATCATAAATGTGGACTTTTATAGTAAGCTGTACACACAAATTTTACTTAGACCTGAGCCCTTATGAGACTATCCCCATCTTCTTGTTTGCTATAGCCTTCTCACAAAGCAAGATTTATACATGCTAATTCCCCCTCATGTACTGGTATTCTTGCTTTTATGTGAGCTCAAACATGTGCTTGTAGGTTCACACTCAAAAGCATGCTAATTAGAATAGTACATGCAAGTAAGGGCACTAATGAATTTCAGATTTTGGGGTAGCTGAGGCCTCACAGATGTAAAATGATCACGAGTCTGCAGGGAGACATGACATTTGCTTGGCATATAAAGGTGGACAGAACTCACTGTACACAATGAAAGCTGGCAAAAGCTAGCAGTCAGTTAATAAAAAATTACTGCTATAGTATTTTTCAAACACTATTTTTAAAGCAAAAGCTACCTGGAATAAAAGAGCTTAGTGACAGAGAACTCTAGTCACTTAAACTTTGGGTAGCAATTATACAAAAACTGATCACCATAATACACTGTACAGATAGTGGAATTGACTCCTCTGATGAAAATTTATTGGGCAGAAGCCGTTCTTTCTCCAATCTAGCTTCCATACATAGCATATAACAAACACAGTATTACAGTTTCATCAGTTCACAAATTATACACAACAGTTTTCATCCACTGATCATCAGTTTCATCCTTTGATCTCAAGGCAATTCAAAGGTAATCAATATCCTTCTCACCATATAATCAAGCACTCAGACTTTAGAAGGCTGAATTTATGTCAGGACCTTAAGGCCAGCAAGAGCCAACACACTGATTAAAAGGAGAGGAATAACATCTTTATCTTATTATCTACAAATGTTATGCTTGCATAAAGAAATCATGTTTAAGATTCAATTAGAAATACCAATACTGTCAGAAAGAAAAGGCTGACATGTCTAAATGGAAATAATGTGCTTACAAAATAATATAAGCATTAAGCAAGACTGTTTCAAAATGCTGTGAATGCTTTTGTGAGAAATGGAGAAAGGGTAGCTATAAAAAATGGGAAAAGAAAACAAAGTAAAAGGATACATTACAGCAAAGGAAGAAAAGAATTAGTATCTTCACAGAAGCCTGCGTGCAGAAAGGAGGACACTGATCCAGAAATAATTATACTGGGAAATAGGATAAAGAGGATAAAAATAGCTGCCATTAAACTGTTATTTTTCCTCCAGTTGTCCTATAACATGAGGCTTTCAGCCACTGCCTAAACTATTTTGACTCTGATAAATTACATGTATTATTACATACATGAAAAGATAGCAGAGCTGATTAAGATTATGAATTTATATGGCTATATATAAAAATATATTACCTACTATATGAGAGCTAATAAACACAAAGCTGCCAAAATAGTGGAGAAAATGGAAACCTTTTAGGTGATCCAAATGCATACTATCAGATGGATTTAATTTTAAGTAGCTGGGTTATTTCACAATTACCAAACTTGAATGAGGCTAAAATTACCGATGGTGAGCTGGAAGGAAATGAACATACTGGGGACAGGCACCATCCCATGAAACTCAAGGTCTGATGGCAAGCATTCTAAGAAATCTGCTAAACTATAACCTCACTTGATTGGAAAAATATGAAATAGAATGCCCATGCTTATAACTCCTCCCCTATTTGTCTTACTAAATGTGACATAATGCAGCTGTTGACTTATACTTTCTTTCTCCAAGGTTCAAAGTAGCAACCAAACTCCTTCAGTCACTGTATACCTGAAGTCTAGAGTTCACTGCCATCTCTTCATGTTGTTCAGAAAACCCAAGAATCTGTATTACATCTCTCCCTCCATAAATCTATACATAAGAACCAATGTTTAGGATTAAATTTCAGAATCCTTGTCTGTTTTTATTTGCAAGAGTCCTAATGATTATAATAGAAGATGGCAGAGTTCACTAATATGAACAGGGCTGGAATATTTGCTTGGAATAACATCTATATATGAAGAAGTATCAGAAATTCACCTCAATCCAGCTGTTGACACTGTGTTTCTTTATTTATCTCTCTATACCAAAACTGAAAGAAAAATATTTTCATTAGAAGTGTTAGCAACTTGAGAACCCTCTGATACTTTATCTATTATAATAAAATTATTCTAGAATATATTTCATTCTTTCACCATCTATCATGTCAAAGAACATCTGGCAAGTATCTGAAGCAAACAATTTCTCCATTTTTTCCGTGTCTTTCATTTCAGCCCCTGCCAGATCCCCTTTCTAGTAAAAGCTATAAATATCTAGAAAGCACTTACTCTAATTAGTGTTTCTATATTTTAGAACCAGTGACAAATTACTTATTCCAAGATGCTCATCTGAGAAATATGATTTTATCTATTGTAAAAATAGGAGTAAAGAATAGTATATACAGTACCATAAATCTTTGAAGAGAGTAAAAATCTGCAATAAATTACAATTTTGAATGCTGTTGCAGAAAAGGGACAGATGATACAAAATTCTTAAGAACTGTGAAGCTTTTAAACAGCAAATAATTAAAATATTAACAGATGATATGCTTTCTCTGTGCAATGCATCATAAATAATTTAGGTTAAATATGTAGCAAATAACATGAGCAATCTAATGATTTTTTTGATGCACATAATTTTCTACACAAATAATTCTGCATTAAGTTTTTGAAATAAATCTGCATCATTAAATTCTTTTCTTAGTCATGATTTCATTAGGAAAGAGTACTTATAGTATTTACTAAAAACAATTTATGTCTCTATTGTGGCTTTTTTTTTTTTTTATCCCTGCAGCTCATGCTGATGTTTTTGTAGTTTAAAAAAATATTTACATGTAAATAATCATAGAATCATAGAATCGTTAGGGTTGGAAAGGACCTCAAGATCACCTAGTTCCAACCCTCCTGCCATGGGCAGGGACACCTCACACTAAACCATCCCACACAAGGCTTCATCAGCCTGGCCTTGAACACTGCCAGGGATGGAGCACTCACAACCTCCCTGGGCAACCCATTCCAGTGCCTCACCACCCTAACAGGAAAGAATTTCTTCCTTATATCCAATTTAAACTTCCCCTGTTTAAGTTTTAACCCATTACCCCTTGTCCTGTCACTATAGTCCCTGATGAAGAGTCCCTCCCCAGCATCCCTATAGGCCCCCTTCAGATACTGGAAGGCTGCTATGAGGTCTCCACGCAGCCTTCTCTTCTCCAGGCTGAACAGCCCCAACTTTCTCAGCCTATCTTCATACGGGAGGTGCTCCAGTTCCCTGATCATCCTCATGGCCCTCCTCTGGATTTGTTCCAGCAGTTCCATGTCCTTTTTATGTTGAGGACACCAGAACTGCACACAATACTCCAGGTGAGGTCTCACAAGAGCAGAGTAGAAGGGCAGGATCACCTCCTTCAGCCAATAATGCGTACTTTTTATGCTAGGAGAAGGTGCAAAAATAGATATGAACTTGTGTCCTTTTATCACAGAATCAACTAGGTTGGAAAAGGCTTTTAAGTACATCGAGTCCAACCTTTACCCCAGGAAAACTGGCCACAGTTTCTGGTACAGGACAGGATGCCATTGCCTGCCTTGGCTGTCTGGGCACAAGCTGCTCATGTTTAGCTGTCAACCAGCACCCTGAGGTCCTTTTCTACCTGGCAGCTTTCCAGTCACTCTTCCTCAAGCCTCTAGTGTTGCGTGGGGTTGTTGTGACTCAAGTGCAGGACCCTGGCAGTTTGTCTTGTTGAACCTCGTACAATTGGCTACAGTCCATTGATCCAGCCTGTTCAGATCCCTCTGCAGAGCCTTCCTACACTTCCAACACTCCCACCACTCAACTTGGGCTGCAAATTTGCTGAGGATGCACTCAATCCCTTCAGGATTGTCAGTAAATATATCAAACAACACTGGTCCTAATACCTAACCCTGAAGGACACCACTAGTGACGTTACCAGCTAGAGGTGACACCATTTACCACCACTTTTTGGGCTCAGCCATAGAGCCAGTTTTTTTAACTGGCGAAGAATCCACCTATTCAGGCCATGAGCAGCCACTCAATTATAGGCTTCATCTGAAGTCTTCAAACACATGTGTCTATTGACCGAGACAGCTAGCTCCTCTTTATAGTACAGCAGCTAGGGACAATCATTACAGAAATATACAGCAAAATAACTAAAAGGTTTATGTTCTCAGAAAGGCTTAACAACAGTTGTTTGAAAAGAAATAAGTGCAGCACATTGGAAGTTAATATATAGTGATTTAACTGCAACATAACAAAGGTCATGTAGATTTTTGCAGTATGAGAAATTAGTGCATTCATTTGGTAGTCCAAAATATTTGAGAACAAGTAAGCAAAATATTTGAGTATAAAATAGCTCAGAAGGAGATTTACAAAGACAGGCTACATTTTTCAAGGCATTTGGAAGGTCAGTCTCTTACAATATGGTAAATTTGATGATACTTCAATGCAAGATAGATGCACAATAACAAGTACATTTCAATACTATTGCAAAATAATATGCAGGTTGTGAGAATACAAAGGTTGAAAGAGAGAAAAGGCTGCTAGCTCCACGGGTAAAATCTGTGATCTGTCATTTGTATTGTTCTTAATGTGTTGGGAAAATTGAGACTAAAACTTTTTTCTAATACAATTCATTAAACACACACCTTAGTGGTTTCTATAACACAACCATAAAATCTTTCCTAACAGCTTCAAGCAACTGTTCAGAATGAATGTAATTAAGGAACACTTAACCTGCTTATCTTTAAGCAGTCAACAAGAGGAAAGAGTCACATGTCAAATGGGGTATTCTATACAAGCATACAAAATCACCTCCAACACAGGAGGTGAAAGAAATTTCAATACTGAGAAACAAAGGAAAACAAGGAGAAACTCACAAGGATTAAAAAAAAAAAAAATCCACCAGTAATAATTTGAGAACTCTTACCTCTTCCTCACCATCACCCTTTTTCTTTGGAAGAGTTATAACTGATAGTTATAATTACATGAAAATCATTTGCCACATCATAAGGGACAATTAAAAGCTTTTCATTTCATGTATTGATCTTCATACATTTCTTAAAAATGATGCTCTATAATAGTCAATATTTAAAAAACGGTTTAACTTCTGACTGTCAAACAGCTTCCATGAGGTGCTTGCTTTCTGTTTAACTGAGTATGCAGCTAATAGCACACTCCCAAATGTACAAAGATACAAGCACATACCTTTGGAACTCATGCATTTAAATTATGTATTTCAATTACATAACAGTTTCTGAGAGAATATATAAAACAGAGACAAATATAGATGAATTAATTCTACTAAAGTGCTTAGGTGAGTACCTACAGGGAAGTGACATAAATCCAATCTCTGATCGCAGTCAAGGAGTGTGAGCTAGAGAGGATATTACTGGTTATCAATGTATTCCACAGTTACTCTAGAGTGAATCTTTAATGTTTTTAGTAGAATACATATCTAAGACTTCCTGCATCTAACATGTATTGATCTTATTCAGAGCTACTGCAATAAATCAACACTTCTATATTTGTTTGTTCGTTAATATACATTCCAAAACCAGTGAAATGTAAGATTCTGAGAGAAAAACATGGATTCTCTAGACACATAAAAGCAAGATAGAAGTTTAAGTGACTCTGAATAAGAGGCAAACAAGCTCGCCCTCTCTCTTTGCCCCCCCCCCCCCCCTTCACCTTTTGTTGTATTTCACTCTTGGGTAAAAGCAAATGAATAAACATGTCTGAAAATTAAATAAGAAGTACATTGTTTCACCTTCCTTCAGCTCTAAGATGAGTTGAGGGTTATTAATCATACTTTTGCAAGAAAAATCAAGTATAGAAATATCCATATCTGAGAATTAAGTTATGCCTAAATTAGAAAGTTAGCTTTATAAAAAAAAAAAAATCACATGAAACCAGATTAGATTTGACTGTAATTCTCTACAATAAAATAAACCTCGTTAAGTAATAGTTGGTAAAGAATTATTAGATACACATCTGAAAAGGGAGTTTATTTCTTTAGGTTGATTTCTAAATGTGTATTCCTGAGGAAACATGCTCAAAGAGAGAATATTAACCAGCACATTACAATCTTCTGAACTACTTGTGTATTGTGCAGCCTTATGTATTCTTATCCAGGCAACTTTATATAAAAGACAACGATACTGAATGTGACTATGCTCTGCCAGTAAATCCTTGTTAGTCTACCATCCACACAACTGAACAGAAAGCCACCTACTACCACACAACTAATAAAAGCACAGCATGGATTTACTAAGCTTTATTTCATTGTGCATTTGGGCTGAGCATTTTCTCTAGATAATGTAGAAAAGGACTGACCTGCAAAAAAAGCAGAAATCTTGAGACCTAAGACTCTGTGTTCACTGACTCTTGAAAGATGAAGAAGAGTGGCAGACTAGAAACCATGATTGTTTCAGCTCCTGTTCACTGTAAAGAAAGAGCCACTGCCATCATTACTATTATATAATCACAGGGATTGGTAGTAGTTAATAGTGTTGAATTCACTAGACTCCACACTAATTCAGATGCAGCAAACCTGCAATTGCCAGGACCTCCTACCCCAGGTGCCCTTGCTGGAGAAGGGTTTGTTCTCAGCTGGAGCTTACACCTTACACCTGTGCTGGAAACACACCCAAACAATCATAGAACCAATGCTTAGCTGACAGTCACATACAGAGACCTTTCTTCTTCTAAATTAGGGCTGGGACACTTGCCAGTGTAATCAAGATGGTCAAGTTTATGCAAGATTCAGAAAAACATAGAATGTAAAGTAGAACCTGCTTTGCCCCTGCTATGACTGTCTTGAGACAAAGGAGACTATTTTCTTCCTGATATTAACACTAAGCCTCATTTGTTAGTCGTAAATGGCTCTGTAAATATTACTTATATTGAAATAATAATGGATGATAAACACCAAGTACAGTTAACAATAACCTAGTGAATCAGAGTTTTGTTTTCCATATAACACCACTGAAGTATGAGAGAACATCCTCTTTTAACACAGGCTTGTCTTTCAAACACACACTACTGAAATAGCATAAGAAAATTGGGAACCTAACTACATAGATGAGATCATCTGGAGACCCAGTAAGGTTTCAAAAAGTGAAACATCTCTTCCCTTATTCACTTACAGGATGATCACTCAGCCATCAGCTGGTGGTGCTTAAAAAAAGGTGACTGAACCACGTGGAAGCACAGGATGACACAGACTGTTACGTTGTACTGCTACCACTCTCTCTCTGTGACTAAGAATGGGAAACAGTTGCTGCATGAACTAAGAGCCCTCTTGACAGTAAATATTCAAAGATGGCTGGTACGGCAGATGGCAAAAATGCTGTCAAAAGAAAAGGTTTTTCAAGTACTTAGGCAAGGGAGAGTTACGCAGCTTACTTCATCTGTGTGGTTCCTGCCATCTCTGTTTTGCAGTTTTTCACCTCTATACAGCAGCGAAGGAGTCTATGAGCTTCAGTTTGGTTTAGGTTATTTGTAGATGGCATGTGTATGTAGAGAGCTTCCATGGAATGCTTGAATCCTTATGACTGATACAAATCACTGAAAAATAACCCAAACAAGAAACCACACAATATTTCTATCGATTTATACACCACAGAGACAGTTCTATTTGTACTTCAAAATGTCATTTATATACCTGCACAGTAGGTGGAACAAGTACTAACAACTGAACAGCAGTCTGTCCTATAGCCTTCAAAAATGTTTAATGAAGAATTTGTTTAATTAGCTGCCCAGTAGGTCTGCAAAAAGCAAGCTTTCTTCCTTTACTGAAGTGTTTATGTTAGTCTGCACATTGAATAATGTCAAAGAATTAACCTGAAATTTGGAGCAATATGTTATGGTTTCTGTCTGGTTTTGATTTTTGATTTTCCTAGACATAAAAGCAAACCCAAGTTCAAACTCCTACAGACTCAAATATTTAAGTATTTAACATGTAACAACAAGAATGTATGTTTGTACATGTGTTTGCGGGTGCATAACTCATATTTGTACATATCAATTAGAAAACAACTTTTCCCTGTGGTCAAGCTCTGTAGAGGACACGGATGAGTAGGACAAAGGCACCTTTATTACTGTGTGCTGCCTCTGTTCTGAGAGCTGCTCTGTCCTGTGCCAACTCCCGTGTTGCAAGGTACCTGTGAGGCAATCTGTGAGCAGATGACTCATCCACACTGTTCACAGTGGCAGGGTGGGGTGAGCAGCATAGGTACCAATATGTGAATGTACTGTCCCTGAAGATTTTTGAAGGCAGAGGAAATATACTGGAAGGGTAAACAGGATAAACACTGTCCTGTGACAGAAAGATGATCATGAAGGTATAGCAACGTGGCATGCATCTCCTGTACAGAGAATTGTACAAGGATAAAAGTATTTTACCTATATATCTGATGTAAAGCCCCCACAGAATTAATTTTTTCACTGGGAAATAAGTACAGCTAGTAAAAACAAAACAAAACAAAACAAAACCAAAACCAAATGAAGCAAATAACCAAACCCCTGAACCAAAACCCTGAAATCCAAATGTTTTCGTTAGCGCACTTTTTAAAGAAAGTTTCTATAGGTTACTCTAATTAATTTAGTAATCAGATCCACATCATGAAAGCTTATTTCTTTTTATCTCTTATGTAGATGCTGAGGAAAAAGAAATTGGGGGGTAAGGGGAAAATCTTTGTCAGGACCTGAACTATTAGCATGTATCAGAGTAACTGCAAATACAAGAGATTTAATTGCAGTCTTGTAGCCTTTGTGCCAAATTTGTCACATTTTAACTTGGTATTTGCCACAGAACTTCAATTTTCATTTCAAAATTCCTGTTTCAAGAAGTAAACAAACACCTTTCTCGAGAAGGTTTCAGCTGCTGCAAAACTCATCTAATTTTCAGCAATAGTATTCCCAAATTAATCAGAAATACCATCTTTCATCGGAGTGCTAATGACATCCCACAAGGTGATAAAATTAGCAGCTGGAAAGTGTAATCTTGCCACCTCACTTCTCAAATTGCCATTCACTTTTTCCAAGCTGCTGTCCGCTTCATGCCGCTTTCTCATTCAATTTTCAAATTGTTTGTTTACTTAAATGCCCAAAGCATATGTTACTGACAAGTTTTTTGTCAGATAAACATTTTCATTATTCTCATGAGGGTTTTGGCTCCCAAGAAACTTCTCTTGTCTCCATGACCACTATTCCTTTACAAAGCTTGTTCAGATCACTTACTTACAAAATGATGATTTCCAAATAATTTTCTCAGCTATGTTTACTGGCCTGATAACCACAGTCTCATTAAAACTTGCTGGTGGTTTGATCTTCTCTGATAAAGGAATTTGTGTGTTTGATACTGCGAGCATTTATCTTCCTAATTAGAAAACAAATACAAGAGTACAAAACTTCTTGGTACAAAGAACTTCGAAACTGCTGAGAAAGGGAATATATCTGTTTCAGCCTTGAAAATTCCAAATCCACAGAAAGAAAACATGATTAACATAGCTTATGAACTAGATGAGTTATCAGGTTTTGAACTGAAAGTTCAAGTTAAATTGGCTTTAAAAAAAACTATCCAAAGCCTATTTCAGCTCATGAAACCATTTAGCTCTGTGACAGACAGTAAAGTCCCTTCTACTGACTTTACCACGCAGCGGCTGGTTTTAGCATTTTAGAGAGCAGGGCTGGAATATTTTGAATGGCTTTGAGACCGTTTTTTGCCATCTCTGACTCTTCTCTGCAAATTCCTTACAAATAATATTGCCATGTCATTTTCCTGCAGGGAAATTCCAGACTGCAATTATGCAGCTCATTCAAACACTGCAGTCCACTTGTCTGTCCAGGTTCTCTGCCTTGCCATCTGAGATCTGTTCTGCCATGCAAGAACTGCTGAGAGGTGTTAGCTCGGAGGTGAGCTAACAGTAGACAACTAAGGGAGTCCGGGAAGCGTTCAAGCTGATGCACATGTATGCTTTCCTCTAGCTTCTTCAATACACACATTAAGCTGGATTTGCTTAAACCTCATATTGATTCCCTGCATTTGGACTCACACCCAGTTCCCAAACTGCAACTTGCATTCCTTTATTTATGGCATTAATTAATTAACTTCAACTGCAGTATAACAACAGAGCAAAGCCCAGTGCTGTGGAGCAGTCCAAAAGCTAGCTCAGGGACTAAAAGGGAATAAATGTGTAGCACAGAATCCCTTGCTAATTTACTTTGCTACTGCTGTAAATTATCCTTTTCAGGATGCAAGCTGGCATCAAGAGATGTGCACTGTGCTCCTTACAGTAGCTATACTAAGTCTGGATAACTAAACATGCCGCTGCTAGACCTCACATTTCTGATGGCTGGGATTCAACACAACTGTCCAGTTTGAGGACAAGTGTCACGGTATATATTTTCATTTTGAAGGCAAGTAGTGAATTGTTTATCTGGTAAAATCATCCCTTTAGCTGGCCTTTCCTTGAGTGGAAGGATAAACTGAGTACAGTGAACTCCTAGAACATTTAAATTCATATAGTGGTTCTGTTCTCAGTCTTCTTTCTTTGTTTTCTCCACAGACCACCTATCTTTCAGTCTAAATAAATGATGAAGTAGGTTTCCACAGATGGTCATATATCTAAACGCAAATTTCTTAAACCCTGTACTTACATAGATGCTTTTTCTATAAGACAATCACAGATGTCCCAGAACAGCTTCCATACTGTAGGTCTGACTTGGTCCAAAAAAGTAAATGTATTAATCTCCCCAGATTTCCAGGGGGAAACCCCCAACTATTCCATTTCTCTGACTCACATCCTAGTCTACTCTTAGTGAATTAAACAGACTGTCTTTTTACACAAGAGAAGTCTAATTTGGAGCAGGGGGCTATTGAACAAATGGCAGTTGTATATTATGTGATTAACAGAAAATGTCTTCTTGTCTAACTCACAACAAAGAAAAGTGAAGTAAAGGAATTAAGAAGTGGTTGGTGGCCCAGTGTAACACTGAGCTTTTAATTCTCAGGAGATGCTTATTAAAAGAAGCTGCTAAAATAAACCTTTTAAAAAAAGACAAATAGGATGGGTTCAATTAAGATGAGAGATGCTGACTGGACAAAGCATGTGCTTAATTTTAAAAAGTTTGCCCCTCTTGCACATTTTCTGAATGAAATTAAAATACTCTTGCTCACGTTATGCCAAGAATTCTTTTTCCTTTCATTTGTAAAGGAAAGGGACATTATTCCAAGAGAGATGTAAGGTAAGCTACAGAGCACTGATGTCTTAGAGGTGAACAAAGTGATCCAGTGGAGGCAGAAAAAGAAAAAAAAAAACAAACCCACAACCTTAAAATGTTTTTATCTAATACTAATGGAAGCATATTTGCAAAAATGGCTATTAGTGGTGTTTATATGCTAACTGTAGTTTTAATGTTCTGAGAAGAGGGATGAACACAAAAGCTTCAAACATCTCAGTAAGATCAAACATACTTGAAAAATTGGGTAAAGTTTCAAACTGGCAGGTTTTAAATCAGGAGCAGATAGGAGAATATAACCCCCAGAAGGTTCTTATTTGCTGATTTCCTTTTTCTACTGTTCCCTTTCTACCTAGTATTTCATACAAGCCTTTGATTTTTTCATGAATGCTGCACTATTGTCTGTGAATAAATTCATGCAGATAAATGGTTCCAAGTATCAAGAGAAATACAGAACACTACTAGCTCATGATGAAGTCACAGAGATCACATTTGTGTATTCATAAAGCACCAAAGCCTCTCAAGAATTTGGGTTCACCACAGTTCAAAGGCAGAGCCAACGATTTGGCTGTGTGCAACAAGCCCACCTATGTGGATTATATGATTCTACAGCTCACAACAACAGGGAAAGGGAGTCAGTGACAGAGGATAGCCTGTATTTTTAATCACATTCTTATATTCCGTTGGTTTTGTAGCATCATGATCTCTCTTAAACACAAAACCTGAGCACAGAACCCCAGTGCTGGACTTCAGCAAGTCCTACTACTAAATAAATACATGATTCTCCTACTTTCACCAAATATTTACTTTCTATTGCTGGATAATTAAATGTATTTGCTTAGAAGCTGGTAATGCAAATGTGGTTTATGCAACTAAATTTTATGAAAACAGTTAATTTCCTTTGGTCTAGTTATGTGTTCCTCTGCATTACCATAATGAAAGGAAATTGACCCAATTGCTTTGTTTACAGTGTAGCAGAATGACATAGGTGCTACATCATCCATTGGCTTTATAAGAAGTAATAAGGTCACAGGAAAAGCTAGAGCAGCCTGAACTTCTTTTCCTTCAAGGCTGACTACATTAACACACTTACTGAAGGAAGGAACAGTAATGATCCAGCCAGTACTTATCAGGACAAAATTAGTAATGATCTACAATCCCACTGATTTAAATGTAAGGAGCTCCAATTCTAACAAAAGTCCTAGTAATGCCCTGGTTTAAAGTCTGAGTGAAATCTGTGTATGTAACCCTCCAAAACAGCTTAGCATTAAAAAAAAAAAAAAAAAAAAAAAAATCAAAACAATTCCAAAAACCTGAACCAGAACCAACTTTCACTGTTCGGTGTTCACGTAGTAATGTTTAGATATTCAAGCGCTCTGTACATTTCTGAAGGATTGATAGCGAGAAGCTATGTTGAGAGAGGTCAATAAAAACAGTAAACTGGAAACTGTATGTTGTTTTTTTGGTTTGTTTTGTTTTTCCCCAAAGTTCTAATGATGCAGAAGCCGCATAATAATCTCCCTGTGAACCATAAACATAATAAAAGCTGAGGCCATTTCTAACATAATCTCTATCAGCAAGATGCCAGCGCTTTTCCAGATTTCCTAACGGGTCCCTGCTAATTCCATGCCAAAACTAGCAGTGGATTTCTTCCTTTTAATCTCCCCTAATGCCTTATTCGATTATTGTCACTGCTCTCCGGCCACGCACCGTCCCTTCAGACCAGAGCTCCCCACCGGAGCAGTCAGAGGCTGGAGCCAAAGGACACCAGAGGCTGCAGGCTCCCCACCTCCCCATCCGGGCAGAGGGCGGCCGAGGGCCACGGGGAAGGGCGTAAGCCACCTCACTCTGGGCATCCCCGCCCGGCAGAGCCCCTGGCCGGGAGAAGAAGGATGAGCCCCGGCACTTGCTCCAGCTGACGGGTCTGAGGGCACCTGAGCGTCCTGGCACATACCTGAGGTATGGCTCTGCTCATCGCCTGGGTATGCCTCGCTGTGAGGTGAGTGAGCTCCCCCCTAACCCCGTGAGGCTCCCTCAAACCCCGCCGCAGCCTGCGGGAACGGGAGGGGGGAAACGGTGGGGTCCATTCCCACCTCGGCTGTCCCAGAGGGCCGGGCCTTCGACGGGCACACGCCGGGCGCAAGGGCTGAATCGCGGGGTCGGGGGCGCGAGGGGTCTGACTGCAGGACTCGCCTCTCCCCGCAGTTGGGCGGCGGCGCTGGGGGACCAGGGCGGCGGGGGGGACCTCTACTTGGAAAACATCACTCGGATCCTGGACAAGCTGCTGGACGGCTACGACAACAGGCTGCGGCCGGGGTTCGGAGGTACAGGGAAGCTCCCATCCCCTCGGGGAGCCTGGGAGCGCACGGCTCGGGGAGGGGGGCACAAGAGGGTGGCAAAAGAGGGTGGCCTGAGCTGGCGAGGGGAGGAGGGTCCCGTCCCGCACCTGGCAGGAGGGAGGCAGGGAAACCCAACAGCGGGCGGCAGAAGAGGACAGAGTCCCGCGCCCCTCCAGCCCCGAGCCCGCTGGCTCTCGCCGGTGGTCCCGGAGCCGCGGTGCCTCGAGGGGCCCCGCTCCGCACCCAGCGTGTCTCCGTGTCTTGCAGGAGCTGTGACTGAAGTCAAAACGGACATCTACGTGACCAGCTTTGGGCCGGTGTCCGACGTGGAGATGGTAAGGGCCCCACTTGCCGCCCCTGCTCCCCTTTCCCGGGATTCATTATGGTGCCATCTGAGTTGACCGTCATTAAAGCAGATTACGAGGCTTAATCTTCCTGACAATCTCTCAGGACCAACAGAGCGGTTTGTCTGGAACTGCATATAGATACTTCCTCAGCAGAGTCAGCCAGGGCAGCCCATGGCCCAGGCCCGAGCACGGAATGCAGCACTAACCCCAGGTGAGGGCACTGATGGGAGGTCAAAGATGCTTCTTTAACCTCATTAAGAAGATTGTAAGCATCTGTGGCCCAACACGTAGGTTTGCCTGACACCATCAAGTCTGCATGGTAGGAAACAACCTAACATGTAGCCGCAGGGGCACAGGGCCATGTCTGAAATAGTTTTTCCTTGTCATGCTGGGTGTCCCCAAAGTCAGGTAGCTGCAGACACGGGTTAAGTCTGTCAATTACAGCAGCAGCCCCCCCCCCCGAAATCCAGCTTGCAGGCTAGGAACTGTGGGCATCAAGATAAAACCAAAAGCTTTTTCCACCTCTCTTTATCAGTCAATCTAAGGGAAGGCATAACTTTGCCATCTTACAAAATCTGCTTTCAGCCAATGTTTAGCTCCATCTCCTAATTGACTTTAGAGAACTCCTTGGACTAATATTAACCTGACACCATAATCTTACTGTGATGTGACTCAGTCATTTCTTTGTCAATATCCAAAGAAACAAGCAGAAGAAACACTGAGCATGTCTTTTTGTTCCCAGTAATTAAACATTAATTGGTTTTGCACTTTGAAAGGATACTAAATTAGACATTTGTATTTTCTTAGACCTCAGTCACCTTGAAATAAATTATTATTTCTGAGAGGACAATGATGGTTTTTTTCCTTACTCATATAAAATTATTTGTTCACTCGTTAATTTGTAGCTGTTATTTAAATAAAAAGAAATTAGGGTATGTTTTTGTAAACTACTTCTTTTTTTTAATAGCTACTTAATGGTAATAGGATTAAGTGTTTAAGTAGCAAATGGAATGCCATTGACATGTGTGGTAGACTCTTTCATGGAGTTACTGTATATACAATAACCTGGGACTGCTGGCCCCCACACATAAGTCAACCACTTATTTATTTTCCATAGGAATACACAATGGACGTCTTCTTTCGGCAGACATGGACTGATGAGAGGTTGAAGTTTAGTGGGCCAACTGAAATTTTGAGATTGAACAATTTAATGGTCAGTAAAATTTGGACACCAGACACATTTTTTAGAAATGGAAAAAAATCAATTGCTCATAATATGACAACTCCTAACAAACTTTTCAGAATTATGCAGAATGGAACTATTCTTTACACAATGAGGTGAGAGCCGGTTCTTTTGCTTTTGATTGACCTTTCTTTTTGAGTCTTTCAGCAGTGTTCCCACATACCACTTTTTTCATTGTCATCTACTATAATGTATTCTAGACTAACCATTAATGCTGATTGTCCTATGCGGTTGGTGAACTTCCCTATGGATGGACATGCTTGTCCATTGAAGTTTGGAAGCTGTAAGTTTTTCTATATCTTTCAGTTTTTTATAGTAATATATTTGGTCTACCTGTATGTGAGAAGATCAGAAATGAGATCCTAGAACACTACCTAATGACATGATACAGCTGAGATATTTTATTATGTTTTTTTTGTACTAGAACCTTACTTTCTCTTCTGGGACTCAGACCATTCATAGGAACATGGATTTATTCACTGAAGGGTGACTGTTGTAGAATATTTTATTGTTTATTATTCTTACATATCTAGTTGTCAAAGTGGATCCTTCAGCAAGTCATAAAAGCTGTGATACATTTACTACATTTAGTTTTGCAGACATTTAGTTGATCTGTGGCAATTGATTTCGAAAATATTTAGTTGAGCTGTGGTAATCTCTGCATGTGCTTCATAGCAAATTAAGAAACAAAAGCTGGTGTCTGTCTGGTCCCACCTCAGCCATTCTCTTATTGTTGATTTTTTTTTTTTTTTGCATTTTGTCATTAATGAAGTTGTGAAATTGTTGGAGCAGGATACATGTTGCTGTAGGCATTCAAGCCACAAACAGGATCAGGTATTTTTTCAATTGTTAATTAATAATTTAATTTCCCCCTCTATAATTCAGATGCTTATCCAAAAAGTGAAATAATTTATACATGGAAAAAAGGACCCCTGCATTCAGTAGAAGTACCACAGGAGTCTTCCAGTCTCCTCCAATATGACCTCATAGGACAAACTGTATCTAGTGAAACAATTAAATCTAACACAGGTAAGACGTAGCCATGTGAGAACTACTGACATTATAAACATCTTGAAAATAAATTGCAGTTATTTTTTCATGTAGAACTGAATTAGTTTAAATATCATTTGCCATTTTAAAAACTAAAATACTTGGAAGGACTCTAACCATTGTCTCTCTAAATATTTTCAATACAGTCTCTTTAAACATACAATTTTTCATGCAATTCTTCAGAATTTCCCCTGCCTCCCTGCCCCAGTAAAAGCAGTGCATAAAACGAATATTATTCTCCTCTGTTTCCATAAGGTCAGTTACTTTTTTTTAATCAGCTTATTTTTATGCACCAGAACGCCTGTAAGTGCTTTCCTCAGAACATAGCATGTTGGGTTTAAGCCAATAATTCTTACTTATATGTTGCCAAAATAATGCTGACATACTTGTCTCTTAACAGGTGAATATGTAATCATGACAGTTTATTTCCACTTACAAAGGAAGATGGGCTACTTCATGATACAGATATACACTCCATGCATTATGACAGTCGTTCTTTCTCAGGTGTCTTTCTGGATTAATAAGGAGTCTGTTCCAGCCAGAACAGTTTTTGGTATGCTTAAGGTCTTTGAACAGCTCAGCATCACATATACCATTCATTCATTACTTTCATTGCTTGTTTATTTTAGGCGAATATTCACTTCAGCTGCTCTATTTCCATCTTCAAAGGAAAATAGGCTACTATCTCATTCAGACATACATTCCATGCATCATGACTGTAGTCCTGTCTCAAGTTGTGTTTTGGATCAACAAAGAATCTGTTCCAGCGAGAACCGTGGCTGGTATTTGTGTTTTGTTCTTTTATCATTCACTTCATTCACTGTATGGAATCCATTGCATCAAACAGCTACTGTAATCCAGTGGGGACTGGAAAAGACAGCTAGTAGGTTTCAGTGAACAAAAGTAAATGCTAAAATTAAATCAAATAATATTCAACCTGCTCACAAGGGTCAAAATTCTTTAATCAGAATGTTTGGTTAACCAGACTTGTTTGTGGTGTTTTTTTTTCTCCTCAATATATTTTCTGTATGCAGGAAGGGACAATTCCAGAGTAAATGTCAACCTCTCTTATTTTTTAAAGTGGTATTTTTCTATTGATTTATTAGCTTCTGAAACCACTCTGAGTTAAAGCTTTAGGAAAAAAAAAGTAAACTACATGGGGTGGAATTAACCTACCTCATCTAGCACTTTGAAGTGCTCTCTTTTCCTTGTCTACAAAGTTATCCAAACAACTAGCAAGGAATTTAGATGAATAAAGTAAGGTGAGATGAATCATGTCCCTAGCACAGGATGGAGTTGTAACCTGAAAGGCATGTCCGAATTGAAAATTCTTCCCAGTGTTTTGAATTAATGCTCCCAAAGCTGTGAGTTTTGTCTCCTTAATTTCTGCTGTGTGCTCTGCTGTTAAATTGCCCAAACCCTGCCAATTGCAATGTCAATAGGCTCTGCAACTGCACTCATTAAGAGGTAACTTTCACTGACTGAACTGTTGTTTCTAGAAAAACTATGAGAAAAATACTAAGTAAAAGTAATAAAACTTGTCAAAAACTTCATGAGTCCACTATCCATACACAAACATTTTGCAACCCTATGGTCTCTTAAAGCAGTATTTGTATTTAAAAAGTTCCCTTTCTGAGACTTGTCTTTGGTAACAAAAAGGCAGCTATATGTTCCCTAAGCATAAATGATACAAGTCTCATAATTAAAAACAAGTCTATAACTGTAGTTAGCAGGCTACAGATTTTTTGCTAATTTATTTCAATTGGTTGGCATTTCCTGCTTGCATGGAATGGTATTCATAAAAACACTGCAGACTTTTAGGAATGTGTAGTGAGCACAACTTTCTCAGGTGCTTCTGAGGGAAGATCAACACTTTTGTTCTTGAAATTCTTATTAGGAGCTAGGATACAATTTGGGATCATTAGCACTTAAAAGTATTATTATCTGGCAATTGGGATTTCTTTAAATGCTTAAAAATATAAAAATATCAGGCAATAGATTTTCCAGGATTTTTTTTTTTTTTTTTTTTTTTTTTTTTGCAGTCAAAGCATAAAATATATAGGAGGTTTGTACATCAAACATAACGCCACCTGTTTTGGCTTTGTGAGGCATCTCTGGGCTTTACGGTTACATCCCCTACATTTTGAGTAAAACATATTCATTACCTAGTGGGCAGTGGAAGTCAGTTCTATATGCTTAAGTAATGTGCAAGTAAGTCTTTAGCTGATTCAGGAGTAAAGACATAGATATGCCAAACACTGGAACAGCTCTTAGATACCATACTGAAGAGTAAACAGAGAATTAGAAACATTATATTTTATGAAAATAGTAAAATAGACACCTTTCTTGGTATTGTGAAAAATTAGTCATGGTGGCATTTTAGAAGAATATTTCAATCCTTGCTCCATTCTTATTTCTCCCAGGCACAGTCTGAATTTATAGCCCTTACTAATTCAAAATCCTATAGATTCTGAATAGCTTCATCTAAAGAAAAGAGGACAAACTCCGTATAACAGAAAAGACTTTCAGTCCCCAGCAGAAAAAAAAAACCAATAAACACCTGGTTTAAAATTGAGAAGTCGGTATCCCTTCTGCATTATACTGCAATTACTTGAATTATAAATTCTCAGTTTTACTTCTAAGTTCCCAAACTGTAAGTTTGAGAGAAGAGAAATTAATAGTAGAAGAATAACAACCATGTGCAAAAAACATTTTTCAGAACAAATTAATTTAGCAACATTTACCTCCAAAATGGATACCAATTATCCTTTGCAGGATGCCAGTTATCCTTTGCAAGTAATATTACAATAAATATTCTGAACATTTTTGCAAAGATAAATTAATGATCTGCTCTTTACAGACCTGCAAGTGAAAAATGGGAGACAGAAATACTTGAAGAGGCACTCTTGTGTTCTTTATAATTGTGTCCTTGGAAAGAACAGCAGATTGCTGGTATTAAGTTCCTTATTTAATGTGGAGCTATGTATGTAGCTACACATACACATATATATGTATATATATGTGTGAAGTTTTATGAAGCATGGCATTATCAGAAATAATTTAGAATAAGAAGCATGGTTATTGGAGGTCTAATTTTAAGTATGCTCTGACTCCAAGTAACAATGGCTATTATTTCACATTTTTATGTGCCTTTATCTAATCTTTTTTGTTGCTAGCAAAAAAGTTCATCTGTTATTTTGCAGAAAGACAGTAGTCAGCTTCTACCTTCCCAGCAGGTCACCCTGGGAATTTTAAATTAATATCTAGTCTCAGATAGCAAAGGTGTTTGATTTGTTGTTGTTTCATTTTTTAGCAGGAAAAGTTTGCGTATTTCAATATTTGCATTATGTAACAGATTCTTCAAAACTTACCAAGAAGTGTTCAAAGTGGAACGACAAGGGTAAACAATCATCAGTTACACAGTTTACCAACTATAATTTGGCATTCAGTTTGATAAAGTAGTTTTCCACAGTGCAGAGCATTTCATCAATATTCACTCCACATTGAGAGAAGTCTTATCTATATCTGCAATAGAATAGGAGTCCTATTCCTAAGTTTAAATTCCCACTGCAGTAAGTTTTTATTCAGACACAGAATATATCATTTTTATTACTAACTAGCACATGGACAGATTCTAATCTAATCACACATCATATTGAAAAGTTAATTCTGGACCTTTGAAATTGAAATGTATCTCAACACACTTGTATTCATATTATAAAATAAGCCTGGCAGATTTGGGAGAAGTAGAGATCCTGTGTGTTTTTATACCATCTCCTATTTGCATTTCATTAAAACATGTTAAGTAATGACATTGGGATGTAGTTAACCTCAGACAGCTGGCAAGCTACATCATGTGAAACAGTTGCAGAAAACCCTCTGAAAATAATCAAGTCACCCTGTCTTGATGCTGCAATATGCAATGACACTGCATCCTTTCCACTGAGCATCATTCATAGCACATTGATTCATTATCACAACATGGCATTATAACATCTTCTGCTTTCCCACCTACCCATTCCCAACTGCAGAAAAAAAAAGAAGCAGAGGCTATTCTCCACCTTAATGCCTTTAAATACCATCAGTTTTCACATTCTAGCAGGCATAATTATAAGTAAACATGAGTCACAGAGGCTTATATGTTAATGAGTTTGTTCTTGCGCTTTTTGCTTGTATCAAGCAGCTGTGAGAAGTGGGTATATTTCCTACATTATTAATGTTATACACTTCAAAACAGAAAGAATAAATTCATGAATTCACTTGAAGAACACTATGAGGCCCATGAGCAACACACCAGCTTTGTGAAAATAGAAAAGCAACTCTAGAGATGTAGCTTTTCTGTCCTTCCATATTTGTAACTATGGGGGCTTTCAAATCAAGGTACTGTTAGTGAATCTTAAATAAAGTAACCAGTGATGAAAGACAGTAGCACAGAGGACTAAACTCTTGGGGGTTTTTTTGAATATTTGGATCATAGCCTACCGCTGACTTTTAATGCAGAATTTGATTGATTCAGTGGAGGTTCTGTAAGCCACGATCTGTCTTGTGCAACAAAGGGAGAAAAGAGGGGATCATTTTTGGGAAATGACAGTCTGTTAATTTAGATTTCTGCAAAACAGTCCACTTACTAACCCCTCAAATAAAGTGTCTTTCATAGTTTGAGCCTGCTTTTTGATATACCCATGTTTATCACAAGTCTAAGAAGCTGCACCATGTAGTATTTAGTTATCTTAAATTTCAGTCTGCTCAATGTATTAAAGTTTGTTCAGAACTTTTAGATGCTTAAGGCAGTGAATTATTCAAGAATACAAAAAGCAGTCTTGTTTAGCTGCTTTGTAGGATGACAGCTAAAACCAAAAAGGAGTTGATGGATTATTTTTTTTTTTTTTTTAATATACATGAATTTAAGAGTAGCAGAGTTGAAGCAAAGTTCTAATGCTGCCATTTTATTTCTCTTCTTTTCAAGGAATCACTACAGTTCTAACAATGACCACCTTAAGCATCAGTGCACGCCATTCTTTGCCCAAGGTGTCCTACGCTACTGCCATGGATTGGTTCATAGCTGTGTGCTTTGCCTTTGTCTTCTCTGCACTTATTGAGTTTGCAGCTGTCAACTACTTTACCAATCTTCAGACTCAGAGAGCAATGAGGAAGGCAGCCAGGGCAGCAGCACTGGCAGCAGCACTATCAGCAGCAACTGTACCGGCAGAGGACGAGATTGTCTCGGTAATTGCTTGCTTTTCTGATAATAAGCATCATATAGGAAGAGGCAGCTGAAGTAGTGAATGCAAAACAATATTAAAATGATCTTAACCTGAAAGAGATTATGTAACCAGATCATGTCTACTTATCAAAGATATTGTTCTTATTTGAGAAAATGAAAATACTTCATTTATCCATACTGTCTATTTAAATTTGAGACATGATTTACTAGAAAGATGTTTATTTGGTAAGATATTTAAGGAAAGCCACTAGGCTGTTATCCATAATACTTCTCTTGAGCAATGCTGTAGGCAGTGTGGTCAGGAGGCTGTGGTTCTCTCAGTAAGTCTGAAGAATTTGTGGGATGCTGTACAATGCAATGAACATGTGCATTGGCCAGATGATTATGGGATCACTGTAGTACACTGGTACATACCATAAGTGGGTCATCTGAAAGAAGAGGAATTAGCCTTTATATAAACTTGGCATCTGTTATTTTCATAAAAATCTGTGTTGGTGGAAGCTTGGGGAAAAAAAAACAAACCATAAATGTAAAGATTAAGGATAAATTTTAGTACATGCAAAAGACAGCAAGGCTTTCTAGTATCAAAAAAAATATGTCAGAATTGCTGATAAATATTATTCCTTACATCTTGGGATAAATAGTGAATGCTGTCTCACAACATATGTTAATAAATGTATCACTGTAGCCCTCCTGTTTTCAGGAACAAAATTCCATTTTGAGAGGAATAACAGAATTTCAGTGACCTTCTGCAAAACCTTTGAGTCTCTAGTTGAATAAGGAAGTCAAAGAGCTGTTGAGTATCATCAGGGCAACACCTTACCCACCATAAAGTAATTTTCCCACATTTGCTTATAAGGAGTAGTTAAAGTTAGAACATTTAGGTATATTTAACTGTTAAATTCATAATTGATAAGTTCCATATTATAGTGAAAGCAAAGCTCTACAGCATCTTGCTACTGGTCCTCATTGGAGCTAATCAGCAAATGTTCTTCAACTGGGAAGCACTGTGCTTGTAAGCCACTGTATTTTGCTTACAATTTTATTAATATTAAATAAATAAATCTGAAGATATTGTAACCTATGTTAAAATAATGCTTTTTTTTTTCCTACTAAATATATAAATGCAAAACCAAGCAAATCTTTACATGTTTTAGCTCAAAACAACAGCTTTTTCATTTTTTTTAACCACAGTTATGGAAAAAATACAAAAGAAAGGCCAAAAAATTTAGAAGGAGCTTGGAAACAAATATTTGCAGAACCTTGCACTGATTTTGAAGTGACAGCAGAAAGGCTGATTGAGATTTGCAATATTTGCAATATTCACATCTGCGTTTATTTTAACGCTGGACACTTCCTTATTCAAATTTGAGTTAATCATAAGAAGGTTACTTGAACTAGCAATTTCTGTATGACAGGAGACCCATTCTTCTGTTTTGCCTAAGAGAAGCCCAGAAAGACAGTTTTGCCATGAAAGAAAATTCAAAGTTATAAACCATCCAGTTAGAAGCTGCTGCTGCTTGAGTGAGGGCCTAAACATCAAGATAGATGTATTTGCAGAATACTTTTTTCATTTCAAATTAACTGTCTTCCCGAATGTCATGGTTTAAGCCCAACTGTAACTCAGAACCATGCATCCGCGTTCTCACTCCCCCCACCCCCCCTTTCCTCCCCCCTGCTCCCAAAGGGATGGGGAGGAGAATTGAAAGAACCTAACTCCCACGGGTTGAGATAAGAACAGCCCAGTAACTAAGGTATAACACAAATCACTACTGCTACCACCAATAATAATACTGATAAGGGAAATAACAAGGGAAGAGAATACAATCACTCACCACCTGCCTACCAATACCCAGCCCGACTGAGCAGTGATCTAACCCTTCCGGGTAACTGCCCTCAGTTTATATACTGGGCATGACGTGCTGTGGTATGGAATACCTCTTTGGTCAGTTTGGATCAGGTGTCCTGTCTCTGCTTCATCACAGCTACCCCTCCTCCCTGGCAGAGCATGAGACTTAGAAAGTGCTTGGTCAGACTAAACATTACTGAGCAGCAACTAAAAACATTGGTGTTATCAGCATTGTTCTCAGGCTGAGATCAAAACCACAGTGCTGCACCAGCTACTAAGAAGGAGAAAAAATGACTGCTACTGCTGAACCCAGGACACTGAAAGAAAAAACTCAAAAATCTTTCAAAATAGTACCAAAAAGCCTCATTCCTCCTTCAGTCTAGTTAATTTTATGTAAAATCTTGCTTTATTAACAAAACTTTTTTTTCACAGACTTTTATATTGTAGCCAAAAAAACTGTGCACTCAGAAAAGAAAGATAGCAGAAGACCAAATTCTGCTCTACTGTACTAATAAAAGCAGGAGAAACTCTACTCAAGTAATGACTACACTGGTTTCAGTAAGAGAGACAATGGTCTGACTGTGTGCTCTGTTAACTGATGACAGCCCAGCATGCCTGGTCTAGTTCCAGGAACACCAGTCTATTTACCTCAGTTAACTGAGAGTAGAATTTGGCTTGCTCTCTTTGTCAGCTGCAGGCAATCCCTGCATGAAATACAAAACTATGGGTGTTCCACTCCAAAATACGATGGCAACAAGCTGAGTAGTCATCTGGACCTTGACAGAAACCTGGTTTTATTCATATGGTGATCAAGCTTATTCTAGCATGTCAAAAACAAATGTTATACACACACACACACATATATAAAAACCATTATGGCGTTCATCTTTTTAATCCATTCCAAATTGTATATTTTCTGTATCCATCATATTATTTCAACATTATGGCTTCCTTTGTCCAGGAATATCCTAATACTGGAAATATGCTGGGGGAGGGAAATTGGTGATACTGTCTGTAGTACACCATTTGAAGTAATGCTCTGTGAGATGGTCAGGGAGTACTCACCATGGATCAAAAGACATTCTTTCTATGTGAGAGGGTACACATAAAAGACAAAAGATTATTACAGGGTGGTAGCTTGATTATAGTCAGGTTCTGAAAGACCTGTTGTTTTAACAGAAAACAGCAAAGAGCACTGAAAAATACTGCTGGGAGAATTTCCTTCTCCCTACAAATAGCTTTGTCCCTGTGTTTCAAAATAACATGGCTTGGGCAGAAAAGGATTCTTATTCTGTTTAATAACCCTGCCCAACTGCAGAGCAGCCTTATGTCACTTTGGTATAGGGGATTTAGTTTTCTATAATCGTGTCAGAATATATTGAGTACGTTTAATGAGTACTGTAGCATAACTGAAACCAAAGCACTTTTATTTGGATTATCAACAATCCTTTATGAGATCATCCTGGAAACAGCTATAGGCAGTAATGTTTTGACTGAGCAAATGGCACTTTCAACAAATTAGGGAGATCTTCCTGTGCCTACACAATTGGAAGTTATCAAGTACATTATCTAAAACAAACCTCAACTTTCAGTTACACTGACTTTTTGTCATCCCAACAAGGAAAGCAGATGTTGATTATTTGGTTCCAAGTTAAATATTTGTCTGATTGACAAAGCCAATGCAGGATAGTAAGGAAGGTTTGGAAGTAGCTAATAAGACACACCAAAATAAAGAAATTCAAGATGAATTGGATTTAGACATTTTTTTTGTTCAACATGGAAGTCTGATCCCAGTCCCTTTTGTGAAAGGGGAAATGAGGTACAAAATTATATTAAGTTAAATTTGAGAAAAACAAACAAATCAACCTCTCTAGTGCTGTTTGTGTAATTCTGTCTCATTTAGACACTCAAAGCAGTAGTTTCTCCATACTACACAAATTTAGCGAAGTAAATGTAGAGACAGGGGTAGTTCTGGACTGACACTAAGTTTAAGAGCCAAACACATTACTTTGAACATTCAAAACTGTTTAACATGGATATAATTTTTGACAGAGGTTCTGTGCTAATTACATTATTATTTTCCTGATTGCTACATAGAAATGTTAGGAAGAGATTCCACCACACATATTCACATCATTGAAAAGAGAATTACTAGGGTTCCAGTCTCTGCTCTCCTTAGTGGTTACCTGTTTTATATGACAGCGATTTTAATACAATGGGTGCATAGTATATTTTTCAAAGCTATGCTTTCTGCTTCTAATGGCTCTTCAGAATTTCCACGCAAAGTAAAACAGCCTTGAAGTAATAAGGTAACAACCTCTCCCACTAATTCACGTGATGGTTAGGTTATATTTTGAGAGGTGAATTTCAATCCCTTAAGGTTAAGAAAGAATTTTAACATGGCTTTCCCATGCTTTGAGTGAGTAATTTAACCTAAATGATTTAATCCTTTTACTAGGCTAAAACACAAAGAAAATAAATTTGCAAGTTACTCCTCTTAATATTCCTAGTAAAGGACACAGGATTCCTAAAAGATGCTGTTGTGGTTTAACCCCAGCCAGCAAGTAAATATCATGCAGCTGCTTGCTCACTCTTTCCTGCTCCCCGGAGTGGGATGGGGAGGAGAATCTGAAGAAGATAAAACCTGAAGGTTGAGATAAGATCAGTTTAATAATTGCAATGAAGTAAACAATAATAAGAAATAAATAACAGAAAAAAGAGAGGAGGAGGAGGTATAAAATTCAGGAAATACAAGTGAGCACAATAGAATTGCTCACCATCCACTGACCATTGCCTAGCCCATCCCTGTGCAGTGATCAGTGACCCCTGGCCAACTCCCCCTAGTTTCTACACTAAACATGACATTCTGTGGTATGGAATATCCCTTTGGCTAGTTCAGGTCAGGTGTCCTGCCTCTCAGCTTCTTATGCAGTTGATCACTGGCACAGCATGGGAAACTGAAAAGTCCTTGGTTTAGAGTAAGCACTGCTTAGCAACAACTAAAACATTAGGCTGTTATTAACATTTTCTAGCTCAAAAATCCAAAACGCAGCACTGTACCAGCCACTAGAAAGATAATTAACTCTATCCCAGCTGAAACCAGGACAGATATCTAAAGGTAGGACTATTAATGATTTCTAAACTATATTGAACTTTTAATTATGCAGAACATCATTTATAGATGTTTCCAATACACTGGTTTTGAATCAGATCCCACAGATGAGATGTGCAAAGAAATGTCTAAATTATAGGTTATAATGAATCTCTAGCATGAAATGGATACTTAAACTGCACAAGACTGTAAAGATTGATGCATGCCCAAAAGGAGATCCTACCTAATGTGGTGAACTTCCCTGCTGCATGGTGCTTCATATGGATTGTTCAGTAGCTAAACAGAGTTTCTACAGATCACACTATTGGATCTAGAGGCTAAACTATGCTTAACTCCCTCTTTGGGAGCTAAGTCATTAGCATGCAATTTTATGTGTACAATATGAGTGATTGAAATTTTGTCTACTAATGATACAGGCAGGGAAGAAGAATGTTATATATTTCATTTTGTATTCTGCCATGTACAGACGCTGAGCTTTTTTCCTAGTGTTTTTTGGTGTGCTTTGTGATATCAGCAGATTTCAATATCCTTAATCCAATAAATTATAAAGAAAAGGAGGAATAGCACAGTTTTTAGTCTAAACTTCTAGAGTTTATTCTTATGAACCATTTTTTACTACATTGCCCAGAGGAAAGAGAGACATAAGTGAGTAAAAGAGGACATACAGGTACTCATTTGTTTACCTAGCCAGTATCTATCTGAGTGCATATATAAGATACTCACGTTACTGCTGGGTCGTAAACTGAATTGATACTGGAGTATGTATTTGCAGTACAAACGAACAGAGAACAGAAGAAAATTTCTCAAATATGAATTACAGAAATCTCTTGAGGAAAAGAAACATAAGACAAAGCACATTCATAAATCACTATTAGCATCCATATAAAAATCAGAAAAAGCAGAAAAAAAATTCTGTTTACTCCAAGGTTATATATATGCTGTATTTTTTTAAAGCTGGAAGCCAAGCAATTTGCTGAAAGCCTCCTGAGATATTCTGAACAAATTCTAGTGATATTGATGAGAGTTGTGAGTGAGCAGCACCTTTATAGACAAGATGCTACTGCTTTGTGAGCTTTCCAGAGGATCAGATAGCTGAGCTGCAAAAGACTATATCTTACTTAGCCCATATACGTACCAGTCTTTGTCTAGTCCAGTTTTATGGCATCTCACATTAAACAGTGATCTTGCAATCTGTTCTGTGTCACTGGGTAGTCATACACAATGACAAGTTTAATTGCCTGATTGGACAAACATTCCACATGAGTACAAGAGTACTTCTCTGAATCAGGATTCAGTAACTTAGCATAATTCATTATTTCATTATGACACAGTTGCTCTTTCTACTTGTAAAACAGTCCTTACTATTTGAGTGGTTGGCTATGTAAACTATGTAACATAGGCTATTCTCTCTGTGTTTTGCTAAAGTTTCATGATGTCATTGTAGGCAATCTTCGTCAAAAGGAAAAGTTATATCTAAATGTAGTAGTCAAATTAGTGTCGCTGCTGTTCAGAACTCAACTGTAATAAGAAACTACATGGCTTCCTTTCACTGCCTCCTCCTCTTGTTTTAGCAGTGAACTCCAATAAAAAAAAATGAATTGTAGCTCTCGGGCAGCAAGTCTGGTCTACAGTCAGCTAGCACACTGAGAACATCTTTACACATCTAAGATAAATTTGGACTTAAAATTCCGTATCCTAGGTAGTGGTAGACAGGAAAATAGTCCTGACGCTGACTTGCTGGATGGGCACATGAGGGTGTTAAAGGCAGTGTAAAGAATTGCTCAAGAACTTTCTTAATAATTTATATCAACTAAACCATCTCCTTAGCAGGTGAAGAGCATGACAAAAAGCTGTGGTTTTACTGAGACAGTGAAATGCACTGATCCTTCCTGAACATTGGAATAGACTATTTTAAGTAATAAGAAGTTATCATTATCACTCAGTTGCTAGAATGGACCTAAACTGGCCCCAAAGTGGGAGTATAATCAAGTTAGTGAACTCCCCAAGTTCTGAGGATACACTGACTCCAAATGTTCCTGTCTCCAAGTTGAGATGAAATCATGTTGAAATAATCTTCCTTCTATAGCAAGACCCTCTTCTACAGGCATGAGATTTAATAAATATTGTAAATAAAATAGTGACCATGATTACACTTTTTCCAAGTGCCTATTCAGATGATCACAAAGTATTTGCTACTTCGATGTTCTAAATGCAGTCAGTACTGAACATCATCCACAGACCATATGCTACATCTGTTCTGCCTACTTTTAACTTCATCACCTCAGTACAATAACTCCTGATTCATGCTTGAGTGATCCAGAGCAGAATTTGACCCACCTTATACCAGAATATTGCAGATAAAAAGGACTAAGATTCACCTTTGCACTTATATTTTTAGGAACCACTCATTCTCCACAAAAGGTCAAGCTATCTTGCAGTAAAGTGAAAAGCAGCTACTTTACAACTCCTACAATTCAGATCAAAGCAGGGTATACAAGCAAAATAGAATAGCAACTGTAATGACAGCAGTAACCCAGGCTTGGTTTGTCAGTCTGTTTATAGAGTGCAGTAGCCCAGGCTTGGTTTGTCAGTCTGTTTATAGAGTGGGATTATTATGATGATTAGTGCAAGTGGACATGAATAACCCTCTTTCTGTTTCTGTGACACATCTGTAGATCATCCTCCATTTAAATCTGTCTGTTGTTTGCTGTGTTACTGGAAAAGACAAAAACAAACATCTGTGTTCCAGATAGGCACAGCCCCAGAATATGAATGCCACTTAATATCTATCCAAAACATGGTACTAATCATTTAATATGTAGATGGCAAAGTGGATGAAGGAGGGATATGACAAGTTGGAAGTGTTGCTAGGTTATAGAGAAAGAAAAAGAGCAATATGTAAGAGATATATACAGAAAAGTCACTACATACTTGAAAATTAAATTTCACACTAGGAAAAAAAAAAACAACAAACAAACAAAACACCAACATAGGACAATTTAGCATTCCTGTCTTAAACACCTGTAAACTTAGCCCCTTTCTTTTCATGCAGCAGTTTTCTAGTTCATCAGCAGATAGATTGGGGACTAATAACAGTGCAACAATTAGACTCCATCAGTGAGTGTTTACTGAAACTCATCAATGGGCTCACACAGTGAAGACTCAGCTTGAGCCAGCCCATATGTGCTGTTTTGTTTAAACTTGATTCGTATCTATAGAAACCTCAGTCATACCAAGATACTACAGTTTAGATAGACCATTATCTTCTTTTCCTTTTGGCTCCATCTTTTCTTTTTCTTTCTCTCTTCTAGTTTCTGTTTATTTCCCTGTTGAATAAGGAAAGCACATTTTTTTAAACATTTTTACAGCAAAGCTTTAGGCCACAAATGTACTTCTGTATATTTGCATTATTTCTATGATTTCCTTAGGTTGCTCTATAGCAAAGCAGCAGCAATAAAATCAGGTTGAGTAAAAAGGTGGAAAGAAGCCTAATGATCACAAAACCTAAGCCTGTATCCAAAACTCACCTTTTTCTCCCCTTCCCCTTTTCCTTTTTTTCTTCCACAGCATTCTGACTCCAACTGTAACTTGAAGAAGCGAGTAAACTCTGTAACATCTCAGGCAGATCAGTCTCCTGAAGCCAGCATAATATCAAATAGTGCATCCCAGTATCAACCAGCATCTGTTCCTCCACCAGTCCCACCACCACCACCTATTGGAGGCACAAGTAAAATAGACCAGTATTCTAGGATCCTCTTTCCAGTGGCATTTGCAGGATTCAACCTGGTATACTGGGTTGTTTATCTTTCAAAAGACACTATGGAAGTGAGTAGCAGAATTTCTGAATTCTTGCTTTAACATGTAATATGTTTACTTGACCAGTATTATTTTCATTGTTCATTTACTCCTGAACTCCAGTTAATTGGTCCTTTCTGAGCAAAGGTTTCTTTAACAGTTTTATTTTAAAGTTTTCTTTAAAAGATCAGCTGTGGCTTCCAGTAGTAGTGGCACTCAGTAAAATGCAGAAAGGCTATTTGAAGATGAGAAATGTAAACACTTATCTCTCTGCTATGTTCATGCACTGAGCAGAACACATTGTGTAAAACAATGTATGATGCCATTCTCAGCAAACAAACTAATCTTAAATCTTTTATTTCTTAATCTTCCTATCTGCAGTAAGGAATGGTAGAATTATCTGTTGAAGCAATGCAGTGAAGGAGATAAGAACTTCAATATCTCCTAAGGTTTGCTCAGTGAGGTAATAAGATAACAGTCTCCCCAAAGAAGGTTGTTGTTCATTATAAATATTTATACAGTGTGAAAAATTGACAACTACAGTATGCAGTTTGTGAACCAAGAGTTCCTGGTTTTATACACTTTAACACTGATTTTCCCCGTTTCTTCATACATCTGAACTGTTTTATGCAGATAAAGCTGCTAAATTATTTTATTAAGTTTGTTCATATCAGGCAGAGAATGATCATGTCTTTAGATATCCGTAATGTCCAGCAAAGATGTGTGCCTTGCAAACTGAGCATGTCTAGAATAATCAGTCAGTACTTAGTCATTAAAAGCTTGACTCTTATACATTTTAATTCTCTATTTTTTCCTCTTTTGCCTAAATACAGCTAATAGTGTCCCATTTCCTTGGTAAATATATATATATATACACATATATTGATTTTCTTCATTGCCATAGAGTTTTTGAATCTCACTTTACATTGCAATCAGTATGATTGGTACATTTAGCTTTATTTAGGATAGCTAAATAGATAATGATGGTATTTAGATAGTACCAAATGCACCAAGTTCCTATATCAATAAAACCAGAGGCTGGCAATCTGGTAGGAGTGGTGAGCAGACTGTACCGTTATTTCTAAGATTAGAGATAAAGCAGGCCAAGGGAAATCTCATGGACAGCCAAGAGGTGGTGCAGTTCTAAGTAAACAAGTCAGTGCTGATAAGCTGATTGGTGGCATCTTGCCTCTGCTTGAAGCAGAGGCTACTAGCCTCTAATTTTGCTGATTTTTGCTATTAAATGTATGATCTGGGAACTGCTGTCTCTCAAAGATGGAGTGTGCTGCCAAGCAGCTTATATATGAAATCAGGAGCGCAGGAAGATAGGAGGCACTGTCTCTTACAAATGTTCCTGCAGATGTCTCTCTCAAGAGGTCACAGCTGCTAACTCCCGGCCATTCAAAATCTGCCCAATGCTAAATTTAGCATTTGTGCCAGAGTTACTGATCCTGCTATTAAAATATTGACTATGTGTGCAAATTACTTATCTCAATCAGAGAAGGGAAGTATCTAAAAAGCACATAATCATTACAGCTTCTGTTTAGAAGCCAGTTCCTCAGCTTGTGTAGCTTACCATTACTCCAGTGATTTCATTCAACCATTCACATTTTGGATCTAGAAATATTTGGAACACAGTTGCAATTTCCCTTGGTAGTGATGAAATATTTACGTTTAACCTTGTATATTAATAGTTATAGTAGAACTAAGCTTTTAAAATACTTCTAAAATCTAGGACATAGTGGTGACTATAAATATTTTTAAATGCCACTTCTGCAAGCTAAAAAACATGCTCACAAGCTCAGAAATTATGTTCTGTAGCCTAACAGAATGACAGGAATCCAGCATTAAGATTCATAAAACAGGAAAGTATTGACAGTTGGGGTGTTTTGAATTATGAAGAATGTAAGCAATTATATAAAATGTTGATCAAGCTCTTCATAAATTACATTTTCTTGTTTGTGTACTCAAGTTGTAACTAATGATGATTGTGATACACATTGCTAGGTTTCTAATTCAATATGTTGTAACACTTCACCAGTTGCTACTTTTAAGGAAACCCAGGATTATTTTTGCTTTAAAAAATATATTAATAATATGTAAGCCTTTCCATTCAAGCAAAGATAAAAAAGTTAGGTGAACAAAGCATGGCATGCTTCACGGCCAGTTCAACTGAATCACAGGCTCAAGTACAAAAGGCTAAATATTGGTACAGTGTTATTCAGTTAAGAAATTTATTTTCATTTAGAAAATGCATTTTGTGCATATTAGCTTTTCTTGAGTTACTTATTTGTGCTCATTTCTCTTTCTGTTTAAAAACAGAATGAAAAAAGAATATAATCAATTCATTGAAATAGTCAAATTGCCTGTGCAAAAGGTTTTGTAGTGCAGCTTTCTAGGATTTTGATTAGTGTAGTTTGGAGTGCAGAACATCATTCAAAATCTGCCATTGCGGAGCTCCCTAAACTGAAAAGGTGCCTGTCTTTGGATGGTGCATATAGAATAAATCAAGAAGCATGTCATGAATCTGTAAAAGCAGGATGTTAACACCAGAATCACAGGTAATTGTCAGCTCACTATCTTCTGGCCAGACTCTTCTTTTGACTTGAAGGAAGTGGAAGAATCATTTTTTTTTACTTCCACTTGCATGTTCTGGATACAAAGCACCAGCTAGAACGAACAGGCTTGTTACTGTAATGACAGTTGCACAAAATTAGGAGCTCTCTCCTAAGCTGTTTGGTAGTATTTCTGTGAACTAGAAAGCAGTTTTCTTATGACTTACACAAGGGGCTGTATGGTACAGAAAAAAAAAGTTATTCTTGTGTATTGTATGTGATAATATTTACAAGAACCCTGGGACCGGAGTACTTTTCAAAGTGCTCCTTGGAGTAACTTTTTCTTTAGCTTCCATTTAATTATTTATATAATTGTCTTTGGACAACCAGGTTAATCCCCCCTTCTGTTGCTATACGTGTAAATTAAGGGTGTGTTAATTACACAGAAGTTTTAGGATTTGGAAGTCTATATAATGAAGAAAGCATTTCTAATAAAACACATGCCTTTAAACGTTTAGATACTATTTTTAATAGTAACCAGAACTAGGCAGATGATAAGAGTATCTTGGACTGAACTCTATATTTGTACTTCCACATGTACTGAATCAAGTCCAGCTTAGCAAACCCAGAAGTTTAGTAGTAAACTTTCATTATAAATTAATCTTTTGCTACATTTTAAAGCAAAACAGCAACATTATTTGAATGAAAACAATCCCATACTGAAATTAAGTGTTTCAACTGAATACTTTTTATATGTGTATGGGGCCTTAATATTTAAATAAAAGGTTCTATTCTGCAGTGGAAGAAATGGGAAAACATTCAGTAGCAGTCCTTGATATGTGACTTGATACATAAGATATTTCATTGTAAAATGGTTTGCACATGGAATAGCAGTAGCATTGCAGAACAACAGTTATATTGCTAAAAGTATAGAAATGAAGTTACATCATTCTCTGCCTGCATTTTGCTAGACAGCATGTTTTGGAACCTGATACAACCAAAGGACACCCAAAAGAAAACAAAAGGAGGTACTTGAAAATTCATGTAAGAAAGAATCCCCAGCTGAAATACCAGATGCCAGTTTTCAGACGACAGAAAATGCTGATATGTGTATGATAAGCCTCCCTTCTCTCAAATGGTTTTATAACTATAATGCTGACAGATGCTTAACTATTACAATAGTTTCTAACATGAAAAAAAAAAAAAAGCATTAGAATTACTCTAAGAGGACTTAGTCCCTCACAAAGGTCAGTTTGTAATTAATTTAGATGGAAGCTGTGACATTCCTATGATCTACACATGCAAAATGTAACAAGCAGGTTTCTATGGAGCACATTGTCTCCACAAAAAGCTCTACACAATAATAAATAATACATATTTGTCTAGATTAGCCAAGTAGAGAAGTTCTTGACAGGAGAACACATGTATCTGGCAAATGAGAAAAAGTTGTTCTAGATTTTTTTTTTTAATCATACATATTTTGGTTTTAAATCTTGCTAAATCCTCGAGCTGAATACTAATTTCTGACTCTGACCTTGACAGGTGAATTGCATACTTAACCTATTTTATATTTTCTTGATTTAGAATGCAGAGAGTGCCCTTTTAATGAGAAAAATACAAGTACTTTGTCAACCTTTGCCATATCATTCACAATGCATATGCTGTTCTCACATCTTCTACATCTTTCTAAAGTAACCTCTCCATTTTTATACGTAACTTTAAAATTTTAATGTAATCAAACACTGAATGATGGAGTGAATCAAACTAAAGAAAGATATGATTTTAAAGTTTTAATGATAAACTGCAGAAAAACAAGCAGATGCCAGCCTTTATGTTTGGGAGCAGAGGAAAGCACAACATTACTAAATGTGCTGAATGCTGGGTATTGGATGCAGAGAAAGCATGGTGGCAGGAAGAGAAATACATAAGTTGAAGGAGAAAATGAGATGCTGATGATTCAACTGGGAATAAACAAGAACAGAGAAAAAAAAAACAAGAACTGGAGAAGTATGTTAATACTTCAGCATGTTAATATTCATAAAGCTTGCAGTATGCATTGTTACGTTATGTTTCAGTTTAAATACTGGAAAAATTAAGTTCAGGAGAAAGTAGTCACTGCCATAAATACTTACAATTGAGCTTTGAGGATCCAGGTAATCAATTTGAACATCAAATACAAAGAGGATTCTCCCTTGTAATGCAGCCTGGTTTTAAGTCTAATGAGACAGCTAGAAATGAGGTGATTTTGTTGGTTAATTCAGTTGTCAACAACTCACAGCTTAAACTTCTCTCTAAACTTTTCTTCCAGTTTTTTGAACCTACCGCAATGCACTTTCGAAGTGACCTAGAGTCCAACTGAAGAACAGCTCAACATTCAAGGAAATCAGTGGAGCTCATGTGGGGCTGAAGGGACTCCAAACGATTTGTCTATCCACAGGTGCTCTCCATTTTGAAACACTGGAAATGTTTATATTGGACATCACCTGGAAACAAACTGGACAAATGAAAATGACAGAAACTGTACAGGGTTCTAACAATACTTCGAGATATCTTGCATTGATTCTGCTGTAAAAGTTCTTGTTGATTTATTTTGTTCGATTATCAAAGAATGTGCATTTGATACAATTCTCTTTTAGAGTTAAATGTTTACATTGATATAAAATGTCAATAACAGGATTATTTAATTTTTTTATGCAATAAGCATTACTAAAATAAGCTTGATTCTGAACTGGTATAACTGAAAGACTAGGTTTCACTGAAAGGTTAAGAGTTGCACTGATTTGCAGCACTTAAAATTGACTCAAAATACTGTTAAGAAATCCTATGAAAGGAGCTGCAGTCCCATCATGTCTTCATAAGCCTTTCACAGAAAAGATGGAGGATAAATTCTGATTTTCTTTAATTTCATTTTCATCTCCTTTAATTTGTAACAATATTTATAAAGAACAAGTTAAGAAAAAAGGAAACAGAAACTGTTTTTTATGCACTTTAGCTATACACGATAGTATAACATGATAGTGTAACATCTTTTGCTGTGAGTGAACATGGACACAACCAGACTAATAACAAGCAATTTCTTGGCAGGACCTAGAAATAACACGACTGAGATGTAAGGCAGTTTTCGAAGTCTAAATTTGAATAGACAGAAAGAGGCAGCTACCTATCAGGCTGAATGCAAGCCCCCAGCTCCAAGGAGCTTCCTGGAAGCAAGTCTTGATAGCTAGTTAGGGAACAAGCTTCATTTTACCAGCTGATTCTACTGAATGGCCCACAGCAAACTCCTAGAAGTTTTATCCAGAGACAAAGTGCTGTCAGCATATTCAGAGTATATAGGTAATTTGCCTATATAGGCAAATTATATAAAAAGTATATAGGCAAAGTATATAGGTAATTGTGTCACTTGCCACACAAAGGATTTCTCATATTTCATAGTCATCTATTATTTTATTGTATATTCACCCTTCATCTCCATAATCCTTCTGAAGAATGTAATTAGGAAAGATATGCCTAATCAAATCAAACCCCAACCAACTTTGTTGCACGCATAATGAACATTGGGGGAAGTAAAAAAGACACAAGGAAGTCTTACATGCAGCCAAACAAAAATTAAAGACTCCTATCTTGAAATTAATTTTAACACATTAAAATTAATTTTAACAGAAACATGAAATGCTGCATTGATTCAGGAAATTCGGGGTATTTTCCTTTGTCTAAACATATATCTTAGTTGCTGTGACAAAGCAGTTAGGTGCAAACTCACTCAAGTTGTCAACTGCTTTATTTGCATTACAACACTTTCAACTGTCTGATGACCTAGCTGCAGCTGTTTTCCTCCTCGTATTTCAAGAGGAGTATACAATTTACTAGTGCAGTATCTGGACTAAACACATGAGATCACTTTTTGTACTCCCTGTTCTTTAACTCTAAAGAGCTTAGATGGGGAAAATTTAGGTAGATTTGAGTCAATAACAGCTATTGTGTGCATCAATATTAGCTATTGTTTGCACAGACATGTAATGTTTGCAGGTTGCTTTTCCTGACTGCAGGCTAGTACATTTGGATGTATTTGTAAGTGCACTGAATTCTATCTTCATTTTGCTTTGAAACTAAAACTGTAACAGTTTTTCCCATGTTAAACCTTTATATACTATTTCTTAAAAAAAAAAAAAAAAAAAAAAAAAGAAAGAAAAGAAAAGAAAGAAAGTATGGGCACTGGGCAGGTATTTTATAATTTCTAAATGCATCTTATTTTGCAAAAAGTGAAGTAGGCTGTAAGGACCCAGAGGTTATTTTTGAGTATAACTATACTCATTCTTGCTTCACTTACTGGTTCTCTATTTCGAGTACATTAATTTCTATGAAAGTCGTTAGAGTACTTTGGTTTATGAGCAACATGAAAATGTTTAAAAGCTAGGAGAAAACAAATGACATTGAAGAAGTTAAATTTTGTATCCCATCTTTGTTTAAAAGAAATAGAAATTTGAATTTTACAACAGATGCAGAGTTACTAGATAGTAACTATTTCCTTGGGGTGTAGTATTTCAGTGTATAAAATAGTGGTAAATTCCTGATTAGGAAGCTGTATCAGCCATTAAAAATGTACTAGCAACTCTTGGTATTTAACAGCATATCTCAATATGACCACAAAGACTGCTTACCTATTTTAAAGGAGCTTTTCATGTGGAAAAGCTAAAGTTGGTTCTCCACATCTCTTCAAATGGTAGGAAGTGAATATGTATTTTTTTCCTATCACATGCTTTGTAGAGACACAAGTGTAATCAATAATAATGTTAATAATGTCAACTTATATCTTAGAATAAATGTAATTACAATTAATGTCAGTTATTAACAATCCTGATTATAGGTTAGGTTAAACACTAACCAAACAAGCAATACAGTAAGAAGAACAGATACAGAGAAAAAGGGTTTTTTTATATCTATATTTAATGTATACATATACATATATACAAACATTTCTGCAGAAAATAAGTTACATATATATCTCTAATACAAATTTAAAGGAAATTAGCTATTGATTTCTTTCAGTATTTTTTCCTCTTTTGCAATAGGAAGAGCAGGAGGTAAAATTGCTGTAAAATGGGAATTTGCATGTGCAAAACAGGACACTGCGGGGGAGAAGACAGCAGTTACCTTGAGCTATTGCACTCTGGTAATACATTATTCAACACTGACCTAACTTTCTATGTATCCCAGTAGAAAAGATACTCTGGTTTTAGCCCACAAACCCCTCAAAGGGACAGAGTGTATCTTAATTTCATCTTCAGTGCTTTCTGCATGCTCAGAAGTGCAAGAATTAGAAGAACTAATAACGCAATTACAGAATTATGTCTTAGTACTGTAGAAACTTCAATTACATATTAGTCTTATTATTATTGATCTGTTGGTTTGTCCCCCCTCCATTATTTTTCATAATTCCTAAACCAAATAATCCAGTAGTTTTAAGATACAGAAACTATGCAATAGCACTCTAGATCAGCCTTGAGATCATCTATTATTGTGTTCAAAGGACAGCCTTCACCAGAAGCTAAAGCAAGAGTTGGATAAGCCCCAAATATGTGAAGATGAAAGTCCTCAACACTCTTGATATAGTGTACTGTCCAATATTTTGATACTTTGATGCATCCTGTCATGTTACTAGCAAGGCCTTTCACTTAGTACATATGCAAACAAAATTCAGAGGTGACTTTGTCATTCCTTAGTTCATTACCGTCTTGTTTCTCTACCAGTTCATGACAAGAAGAGCATTCCTCACCTGCCTTTTTTATAGAAGTCATTCTTGAAGGATTCTCCTCCAATCAGTAAGCAAGCCATAAATGCTGTCCATCCCCTGGCTTTATGGAGAAACCTGTGAAGGAAAAATCCTTATCCACCAGCAGACTTGGGGAGTTAACTATTGTGTTCTGCATCATTGCTTCAACAAAATCATCACTCAGACACAGTTGGAGTGTGATTGCGTGCAAAGAATAGAGATCCACAGTTCATTTCCAGACAGCAGTTTGATGCAGTGATACCAAGTGTCAGCAAAGTATATCAGAAGTAGTGACAAAGGAATACTACTCAACCATGCTTTCCGAAATGCAAGTCTTAAATGAGAAAGTTTCACCAAGAGAAACAAAAGCATCCACATAACTGTAAAATAGGAAACAGATTTCTACACATCTTGAAGAGCCCTTAAAAAAACAAAAAAAAACAAAAAAAAACCAAAACCACCAAAACCAAACAACCCTCCCCCCCCAAAAAAAACACCCACAAAAAAACCTCAAACCACAAATAACCCATAAACTATTATCAATCCTGTCCAGAACTGAAATATATGTAGTCTTTCAAACACAGATTAGGTGAAACCCTCTCCCCCCCCCACCCAAAGTCTTGTATTTGATATACTTATATAACAGACAGCACAATAAATTACAGAACTTCATAAACAATGTAACATGCATTTTTGCCAAATCACTTTGCAACACATTTAGGTTGTTATCACAGAGGTCAATAGTTGACATTATCAATTATGAATAGGCTATTTTTTGTCCATAAATAAGAGTAACTTTTAATAATTTTAAGGTACTAAATTCTTTACGAGCCTTAAGGAGCAAATAAGCATTCTTTAGGTCATATACAGTTACTATATTCAAGCACTGCTGCAAAAGCTTTTCTCCCCACCTAACACCTGCTTTATTTATAACAATGTTTTAGTAGAGTAGATAGATTAAAATATTTTGTAATTTAAAGCTAAATAAAACTAACAAACTGTTTACTGGAATACTGAAATACTGGAATACTGAATACCGGAATACATTAAAAAGCTTCATTACTATATCTGAATGCCAGTTTTGCTTTGGTTGAAGTTACGAAATATCAGGTGTTAGAAGTTGACTTTTCTTAAGTCTGCAACTCCAGTGTGCTCAGCTAAACTACGTGGAGATATGGTGTTCCCAACAGAGATGATGGAAATAGTTACAAGATTTAAAAGTGGGTTCTCAGCAAAGAAGTCACAGATTCTATCTGTATACGAAACAAATCATAGTAAAACCCAAATACCAAAGCTCAAACTGTGCCCCTTATTGACTGCTCTCATTCTCATACCAGAAATATCTTGGTACAAAAAAAATATATGGGTTTGGTCAATAAATGTAAGCAATGTGCATTCTCAAGTTTTAGTAAGATACATCCCTTATGGGCTAAAACTCGGTATACTTCCCCCACAATTTAGATAATTAGAAGTTTCTGTTTCCTTTCTGACCCAGTCTTTACATAAAACCTAACAGTAAGTGCTTGGTATGAGATGTCTTCTTGCCACTCAGATCTATCCAAAGTAAAAATAATTTTTCTTTTGAAGTTTCATCAGTTTTAAATTTTACCCAAGTACACTTTACTCTGAAGCATTCTTCAGCCTTCTCACTTGTTTTCCTGCAGGTTTTTGTGAACTAAATTAATCTACTTGGACAGGTAAAATTTTTAGGACTGAGCAGTAAACGACTATCTGAATAACTGAAGTTTATATGGTGCTACCAAATTACACCAGATCAGTTACACAGCCCTGAAGAAGTAGCTGAATAAGTATTAACAAAGAGCAGGTTTAGTGCTATGAATACATACATGAGAAATCCAAACTGCAGCCTCTGAATTACCTACTGATCTATTGAATTAATTCCTGCACTACATGCTGCCAAGAGCAGAATTTCTCTTTTGTTAAGTAATGTAATTCATAACAGAAAATAGGAAACATTATTACAACAGTAAAAAAAATACTTTGCATTAAATCTCCCAATGTGAGAGCCAGGGCTCAAAACATGGACTGAGGGCAAGAAATTACCTTATCTTTATATCTGTAAAATGCAGACGTGGCAGGAAAAATCAATAAATTTAATGTTACCTTTGCATTTGTCTGAATTTTACTTCATTCAGTTACAGTTCTAGGTAGGTTTTGTTGTAAAGAGTAAACTGCTGAATCACTCACAGGCAGAGTAAGACCTTAATAACACTGAATATTGTCTCTGTAAAACAGAAACATTTCAAAGCACAGCAACCACAGTATTCCTGTTTTCAAATTATTACTTCCCAATTTAAGAAATAACAAGCACATCACCTTTGTAGTTTTGGATCTGCAATCATTCGGAAATTTATACTTCAAGTATAATTTGTCTACAGATTATACTATATCTATCTCTCCCCCAGAATGTTCTTCTCTGATAATTTGAACAGAGCAATGGCTGACAGAAGTCAGTGTATGTGTCTGACAGCCAGAATCAAACTTCATGCTTACAAATTAAAGTTTTTTCAGGTAGTTTTCTAAATCAACATGACAAAGCAGTAAGTTTTGTCCTTGCTACTTTAAGGGCTTTATTCTGATGTCACTTCCAACACCATAAAAGTGGAGTAATTCTACTGAAGCAGAATGAATAAAACCAAAGTGAAAAGAAATAACTGAGACTAACTAGTGCCATATTTAAGAAGCCATTTCAAATGCCAGGGTTTAAGCCTATGTGACAGCTTAGTTATAACAGTACTGTATTATAGTATTATATTATTATATTATGGACAACCTATTACAAAAATTACATAAATCCATTTACCATAGCTTAAAATGACTTAAAAAGACCAGCTGAAAAAAACTAGTGTCTACAACTTTCAGTAATTACATGAATTAAGGCAAATGTATCCTTAAATGCTATGTTTAGGAATGCCTATTGTAGCATTTTTTTTCTTTTTAAAGAATGAAAACATAAAACAAACCATCCTTTATGTGCTCTATGAAGGCAACATGAGGAGATGATAACAGTGAATAAAAAGGACAAAACCCTTAGGGGTGCAGGAATTTAGAAGCCAGAAAGACCACAGATGTCTTTATAGAAAGCTCCATATACAGTGTACCTATTTGTACTTCTATTCTGCAGGCATACAAAAATTCTGCAGCAGCAAATCACTCATTATGTTTGAGATCTGTTCATTAACAGCTCTTTACAGGGCAGTCACAGGAGTATTATTGTGCACTTGAAATAAATTAAAACCACTGGGTAAATGTGCTCTATTCAGGACCAATAAGCAGCAAACAATGCCAAGTGAGTTTAAAACTCAAATTCCAGCAGTACTAGAAGTTAAAAAGCACATGACTCCAACATCCCACCTTTATTTTAAGACTGGAAAGTAATTTATTCATTCACAAGGTATTGTTTCATTGGGGCCTGACTGAGGAGTCATGACTTTCATAAGTAAGCACCTTAATGTTCTCAAATCACCAGGAAAATACTCATCTCAGTGATGTGCAAACAAATACCTTTTGTCTCCACAAGTTCCATTTAAAGGTGCAGCAATCTCAAAACATCTTCCAGTACACCCTCGCAAGAAAAAATAACCCCTGGAGACACTAAATTGAAAAAAGTAATTGAAAACAGTTCTGATTTTAATGCTAAAAGGACAAAGCAAAACTGGATTTTGTTACTTACATATTTCTGCAAGGGACAGTGTGACCATTAAAATTATTCAAGCAAATGTCATTTGTAATGGTCTCTGAGAAGGTATGCTGATGATAACAGACAAAGTAAGGCCCACATTTACCATCTGAGTAATATTCCCTATTGACCACACTACTCACATTCCCTTAAAGGCTGTAGAGATAGCAAAGGTGTTGGCATGATTACAGAGAAAATATGGATCAAAGAGCTGTTCTTTTTTTGGTGTGAAGGACAGTGGGACTTCCAGTTCCTTTGCACTATTTGAGTGCAATCTGAACGCTTCCTGCAAAATGTACTTGAACTGCCATTTCATGATTTGTGAAAGCCAAATCATCACATGAAAATTAGGATATAAGAAAGGGGTAAGCAGACACCGTTCAAATCAGCACAACTCTGCCTGACATGGTTTTTTGGGGTGGGGGAAGGCAGAAAGGAGGGGATTAATATCTAGAGACAGCGAACAATTTACTCAGAAATTGTCAGAAAATTGTCAGTTTTCCTCTGTCAGTTCTCATATTATTCTGCACACATTTTTAGAGAATTAAATAAAAACTCAATAGGTTAGGTCAACATATGGCCACCAACAGTGACACCACTGATGTGTTATGCCCACTTACACTATTATTAGTACAAATGCTTTCTTTAGACAGAACATAGGTTCTAAGTAGGGTTTTTATTGCTGTGCAGTGCAGTGTGTCCCATGCCAAGGCTCAGTTTACATCTGCATGACAGGACTGCATAAAGGCTGGATGGATTCTCCAGCAGGGATTAAAAAATGTGATTCTTGCGCTAGAACGCTTAAATGTAGAACTAGACATAAAAATTATCCTACCTTACCTCCCTAGGAGATTTTGGTCATCATAGATTAAACCAGTACATTCATACAAGTTATTTTGTGATTTTATTAAAATCAAAACATTAGTCTTACAAATCAACTTTTTTCTTCATTGTAATCCTTCTAGGTAAAATGTGTTAGATTTGGGTCTAAACTGTATCCCCATCCCCACCACAGCATCCCTAAAACAGGTGTATGATTTGCCACTGAAAACTAAACCAAACCAAATCACTCTTCCATAGACAAAAAGTTTTGTTTGTTGAAAAGACCAATTGAAAAACCTAATGACCTAATTTCAGAAAATGGTTAAAACATGTCTTAAACAGTCAAAGGTCTTCTGTTCTAGACACTCCCTGAAATGCTCTATCACTGATGATGAGCTGAAGCTAACTGGGATGAGAGGGTCATGCAACTGACTCTCCCACAACAGTGAAAGTAAGCACCCTCTACTATTTCAGTCAAATTATCTTGATGAGTCTATATCTAAAGCTCATTTCTGCCTTAGAAGGTAGGTGTTCAGGGACATCCCAGTCCTGTGAAACTGGCTGGTTCACACACTGCCAGATCCCTGGCAGTGTTCAAGGCCAAGTTGGACGGAGCTTGGAGAAACCTGTCTAGTGGAAGGTGGCCCTTCCTGTGGGTAGGGGGTTGGAACTAGATGAGCTATAAGGACCCTTCGAACCCAAGCCATTCTATGGATTTTGTGATTCTTCAGTTGCTGAATATCACAGCAGTTAGTTGTTTTTCTGGTTCATTCAAAGAAAAGTTATATGAAGAACAGCAAACTCTGCTAGTAACACGTTGGTTGATATGCGATACATATGGTTGTGGCTTTTCTGAAAGACTGTATCCATCACCTGCTGCCATCCACTTAAGCCATGGCCCGCAGTCTCAGCATTTCCTTCTCATTTCTATAAAATGCAGTTCCCACTATCACATTCTCACTATTTCAAACAGCACTAACAGAATTTTCTTCCAAAGTATCAAGCCTATGTTCCTTCATAACGCCACCCCCACAAAAAAAAGTAACAAAAATATTACTCTATATAATTATTTCTACATGGCTGAGTAATATAAATCACTACTTTATGACATTTTTGTCGGCTGCTGAATACATTATTCAAGAATATGTATTACTGCTGAACCAGTTCTAGAAAGAGTGAAATAAGGTGCACTAAGTAGTTTTATCATGCCTTTTGTTTTTATAAACTAAAATAATTTAGGAGTGTGTTACTTCTTGAATGCAACATGCTCTATTCACTTTATGGATAGTGTACTCTTGTTACAAAGCACTTTCATAAATGCATTCCAGTGAGGAGGCTGGAACAGATCTCCTGACAGCTGTTCTAAAAGCAGAAAGAAAGCAGTCCAGAGTATGGTACCATCCATGTAGCTAAGGGCACCAATAAACCTATGCCTAAATTCCACAGCCCTTTCTGGATACACAGTTCAGGCAAACCTTTATTTTACTGGAAGTGCTATGGACACATTTCTGCAGAGACATGATGGCACGTAATAACTGGACAAGCTAATTTAGCAATAATTACTTTGAGATCTTCAACAGGCTTTTTATCACTTTACTACTAATTTAATACCAATTTGTACCCACGGATGACAACATAGTTTTAATAGGACATATTGTCATATAAACAGTGTTTTATGTCCACCTTAGAATGCACAACTGTGGAAGAGAATTTGCCTCTTTGGTATTATTTAAATATAGTACTATTTTCCTTGGGCAGAGTGAGAGGAGTCCATAACTTTCATAGCATATACAGTTGGGGGACAGGGAAGAGGAAGAGGAAAGAGAGAGAATACTTTATTTAAATTCCATCACTATCTTAACTAATAAAACGTGTATTATCTGCTACTAGAAACTGTATCATGTGGTACCTATGATACTTCCAATGAACTTTTCTTCATCTGCATCATACATCCTGTCTTCATTCTGTTTCAGTCCTTACTTTTACTCATCTTACAGAAGATTGGCAACTTAAAAGAGGATAATAGGCAAAGACATTTTAAGTCTTCATAAAATAGGAAAAGGCCACTAATAAATCCCAAGATTCTAAGAAGTGCCAATACAGTGCATAACTATTCACAGAAATCTATGAAAGTCACTTAGTGATCAGATCCAAACACAGACATTTATAGCAAATCAATCTTAATTTACTATTGCATAACCTTGTACATGCCTCAGATCATGTGGATGTTGTCACTTTGTTTTACAATACAGTAAAAATGGCTCAAAGAATACTTTTCCACAAGTTTCTTCAAGAATTTATTTCTGCCTTTTAACTTTTAAATGATTTGATTAAAATGCTTATGATGTCCCTGTAATTTATAGGACTTTTATTTACCTTCTAGACACACTTGTGTTTATCTGTTGTTTCAGTGTATGCAATTAGGAACCCATAATGCATGGTTTATTGACTAAAATGCCAGTTGTGGAACCCAGTGTTTCAGGTCAATAAGAGAGCTGGTGCTCTTCAGTAGTAGAATGATGTTAGAGTGGTTTTCCTTACTGTATGTGCCAGGCAAATCCACAAATTAATTAGCGTCATGACTAAGTAATTATTACACAGAAATATGATATTTAAGAGATGTTTCCAGTCAGAACAATTGCACAGGCAAATGTGCTGACAAGCCTCTAAAACACGTCATCATGCTACAGCTGGATTAGCAACTGTAATTAAACTCTTCAACACTGTTTAGGTGAATATTGCACATATAAAGTGTGTACTAATCTGCAGTGAACAGGTTGAAGAGAAGAGAGGTGGGAGAAAAAAGGGTACTTTTTAGCAAAGAGCGAAAATTTGAACATACAGTATTTTACTGTAAAAAATAACTTATTGGTTACAAGATCATCAGAAACATATTTGTAAGTTTTAAACATACCAAGGCTATCTAGTTCTAATACTGTGATTTTATGTTATGTAATGTAGGATATAAAAGTGCATTCAAGTATGTCATGAAGCAGTGACGAGTCAAAAGTTCACCACTAAGGTATCCTCTGATTTTCAGTCTTGTTGAGCTCCCAGTCAGCCAAATAAGATCAAGTTAAACTGGATCCAAATAACACCCACTGACTTTACTTGTTCTCTATGATCAGTATTTTCTCATGAGAAATATTTAGAGAAATAACAAAATGGATTTGTCATTTTCTATTGCTATGAGCAAAGTGGCTTTTTTTCAGAAAAAGACTTGGGTAATTTACTTGCCTCAAACATCACGTTACAAGTGACAAGGTCCAAGAAAATATTTCTTTAAACATATCTTTTATACTTTGTTTTGATCAACATTTTGCACATTTCTTGACCAGACTGCTTTATACTTCAGGTGTAATTTGCATTCTAGAGAAAGCACTTTTATACCCACAGTTTACCACTCATTTTTCCTGCTTCTGTTTAGGTACATTGAAAATGTCTCCATAATGCTAACGAAACAGCAGAAAATATTCTGCAGCCATCCTCATCTACTTCTAAATCTTTAAGCAAAAGTTAAACGTAGGACATTCTACACAGGATTTGGAGAAGGCTGAGGTTCTGAATGACTTCTTTGCCTCAGTCTTCACTAGCAAAGGCTCCGACTGACCTCCCAGGTCTTAGAAGGTAGACACAGGGACTGTGAGAATGAAGACCCTGGGCCCACTGTAGGAGAGGATCTGGTTCGAGACCATCTTAAAAATCTGAACGTGCACAAGTCCATGGGACCTGATGAAATCCATCCGCGGTTCCTGAAGGAGTTGGCAAATGAAGTTGCTAAGCCACTGGCCATCGTATTTGAAAAATCATGGCAGTCAGGTGAAGTTCCTGACAACTGGAAAAGGGAAATACAACCCCCATTTTCAAGAAGAGGAAAATGGAAGACCCGGAGAATTACAGACCAGTCAGTCTCACCTCTGTGCCTGGCAAAATCTTGGAGCACATTCTCCTGGAAGGCATGCTAAGGCACATGAAAAACAAGGTGCTTGGTGACAGCCAGCATGGCTTCACTAAGGGGAAATCCTGCCTGACCAATTTGGCGGCCTTCTACGATGGGGCTACAGAACTGATGGACAAGGGTAGAGCAGCTGATGTCATCTACCTGGACTTGTGCAAAGTGTTTGACACTGTCCCACACAACATCCTTCTCTCTAAATTGGAGAGATATCAATTTGATGGATGGACCACTCGGTGGATAAAGAACTGGCTGGACAGCCGCACACAAAGAGTTGTGGTCAATGGCTCGATGTCCGGCTGGAGACCAGTAACGAGTGGTGTTCCCCAGGGATCGGTGTTGGGACCGGTCTTGTTTAACATCTTCATCGCTGACATGGACAGTGGGATTGAGTGCGCCCTCAGCAAGTTTGCCGATGACACCAAGCTGTGTGATCCGGTTGATATGCTGGAGGGAAGGGATGCCATCCAGAGGGACCTTGACACGCTTGTGAGGTGGGCTGATGCCAACCTTACCAAGTTCAACCACGACAAGTGCAAGGTCCTACACCTGGGTCAGAGCAATCCCAGACACAGCTACAGACTGGGCAAAGAAGAGATTCAGAGCGGCCCTGCAGAGAAGGACTTGGGGGTGCTGGTCGATGAGAAAATGAACATGAGCCAGCTTCAGTGTGCGCTCACAGCCCAGAAAGCCAACCGTATCCTGGGCTGCATCAAAAGGAGCGTGACCAACAGGTCGAAGGAGGTGATCCTGCCCCTCTACTCTGCTCTTCTGAGACCTCACCTGGAGTATTGTGTGCAGTTCTGGTGTCCTCAACATAAAAAGGACATGGAACTGCTGGAACAAGTCCAGAGGAGGGCCACGAGGATGATCAGAGACTGGAGCACCTCCCATATGAAGATAGGCTGAGAAAGTTGGGGCTGTTCAGCCTGGAGAAGAGAAGGCTGCGTGGAGACCTCATAGCAGCCTTCCAGTACCTGAAGGGGGCCTACAGGAATGCTGGGGAGGGTCTCTTCGTCAGGGACTGTAGTGACAGGACAAGGGGTAACGGGTTCAAACTTAAACAGGGGAAGTTTAGATTGGATATAAGGAGGAAATTCTTTCCTGTTAGGGTGGTGAGACACTGGAATGGGTTGCCCAGGGATGTTGTGAGTGCTCCATCCCTGGCAGTGTTCAAGGCCAGGTTGGATGAAGCCTTGGGTGGGATGGTTTAGTGTGAGGTGTCCCTGACTATGGCAGGGGGGTTGGAACTAGATGATCTTGAGGTCCTTTCCAACCCTAACTATTCTATGATTCTGACATTTCATGCCCATTGTGGGCACATAACGACAGTGAAAATAGAGCATTAGTGTGTTAATTCCTTAAGTCTTATGGAGGAAGAGAGAGGGGCAGGAAATGGGAGAGTGATGGCATCATCATACACACAAACTGAAAGAAACAAACAAAACCACCAAAACAAAGAAAGTTCATAAAAATCTGATCTGGTAATCAATAGCATTGAAGAATAAGTTATTTCATCATCTCACAAACTGCTTCTGAAGGGTGACTTTCCCTATCATCGTAGGAATGGAGCAGGTAGCAAGCTCTGTGATAATCCTCAACATCCCTGTGGAGACCCCCATGGCAGTATTGTTCTGCCATTTGGAGTGAGACAAAGAAAAAGGGTGCAAAATCCAGTATTTCTAAGCAAATCAGCCTGTATTCAAAATTTCCAAGCCAAACAAGGACTATCTGGAAAAATAATTCTCATGCAATTCCCAAGATATCTAAACAATTCAGGTTATAAAACATTACACGGATTTTCTTGAAGAGAATAGCCTTCCTGCTTTAGGCTTGTTGGTCTTATATTTCCATCTCATTACTTCCTTGCAACAGCTGCAAAATTTGCAGTTGCCTACTAGAAGCTAAAAGCTGGTATAAAAGTCCTACTTTAATTAACAGAAAACAACGTTCACAGAGCTCAGGGGGCTTTACTCATTTTGCTAAATATAAAAGTTGTCAGAAGTGCTTGTTAACATGAGAGGATATTTATGGAAACTCGTATATAAACATAGGTTTCAGACAAATTTTCATTTTGTGCCCTTATGAAAACAACATTAGGTACTAGCAAAAGAGGTGCAAAGACTGAGTGGTGGTTAAACACCTATCTGCTAGCTCCATTCAGCAGTTCCAAGATTTAACTGCCACATTTTTCAAGGATTAGAAGCAGCAAATTTCACATATTCATCAATAACTTCTAATATAATGTAGGTCACATTCACTGTATCCTTACAATAGGTTGCTTTCTAAAGGCTCCAGCAATGTAAAGTTCATTCACCCATTTCCATAGAGCATGAGAACCCCATATGGATTTGGAGGAAGCTGGCTGTATAGTATATCACCTAGTTTCCAATGGCACAAGAGAAAAATGTGAAACTTTCAAACCTAAGTTCTGCATTCTATTGAATTACATTTAAGTAATTATAATCTCTCTCATAATTGGCTCTGTTTTCTGTTTCTTTCTCTTCCTGACATAGCTTTTGGTATGTAATTCTGAAAACTTACATTTGTTAAAACTATTTGAAGATGAGACTGTCAATGAGAATACAACATTCCATGCAAAATTATATGTGTATTAAATATAATAGTAATTTAAACATATTGTAATGACAGGTAGCACCAGACAGTGCAGTTAGAGGTAGTATTACTTGTTCATTTTCAGCTCTGAATGATCTATTTAACAAAATAAAATGTAATGATTTATTTTGCAGTCCAGATTCTACTGGTCACTTGTTTTGAAAGAAAATGGAAGGGTTCTCTGATTTTTTATCTCTACCTTTTTAATAGGTGGTCTTGGTATGGAGTTACAGCCCCCCTCCCCTGCCAGCCAATAAATTAATGTTTGTACTATACTTCTTGATTAAACAAAAGGAAAAAAAAAGCTATGCGTTTATTCTGTTGATGAACATCTGTTCAAGGCAATTTTATGCACATTCATGTCTCTTGTTTAATTTGCTGGGCAGGCTTAGCATCACTGAATTCTCTCCCCATGGGAATACTGTACCTATTGATATTCAGATAAGCTTGCATGGTTCACCCCTCACCCCATTCAGCATATCCAAATACTGAAAGCTTTCTTTAACCACTACCACACCTGTAGCTGCACTGAATGAGAATAAGCAATGCCCTCTGTAAAAATAGCATTAATTATGTCTATAAATCAGATATAGGAACGCAAATCAATGTCCATTTTGGAAACAAGGGACTTTGGAAACACTAAACTTGAAAGATTTAGGTCCAAAGTGCCTGATGCTTTTTCATAATATGTATCTTTAAAATTAGAGTAATCATTTAAGAACTTTTTTAATTTTTTTTCCTTCCCTGTTTCATATCAGTTATTATTTTTAGTAATAAGTTTTTTTCAGATGAATTTTCAAGGTAACTACTTAATTTTACACCATTCCTGTGAGGTTAATGCAAAATTGATGGATTTTCTTGTTTAGCTTTGGGGTTTTTGTTTGTTTATTTTATTTTGTCATTGGTTTTGGTTTTAACTGATGAGAAAACTAAGATGTCAGAGTCACCAGCTCCATATGGCTTTCAGCACCAGATGCACTGGAAAATTCTAACTCTCATTAATTTCATTTGAGATTGTAGGTACAACTCAGCTGATACAAGACATTCAAAATTACAGACTGCTTTTAAAGATCTCAATGCAACTTCCCAAGGTCAGATGAGTCAAGTCAGAACGAAAAAGAGAATTCATGTTTCCTCCTGTGTGGCATGTTTTGTGATTACCCATAGACCAGCTATAACCATACAAGGAACTCTGAGTGCTGTACAATTGCAAAATGATACATTTTGCAGAAGGATAAAGTCCACCTGCTCTTTTTTTAGCTGGAATTTTCCAACCTTCTTTTGTTTGCAGGAATTCAGGTTTTGCTGAATTCTATTTTAAAGAGACAAAGGAGAGCACTCACCTGCCCAATAGGAGGATTTCCTCAAGCATTCAAAATAGTGAAGAGTTAATGTACAGTTTTCAACCACAATCCAGGTACAGGTACAACAACAGGGACCAATTTTCAGTTAATGAAAGGAAACCAGTAAGATACAGGACATTATAGTACATGCACTAAACCAGGACTGAGGGTATTTACATTTGCTCCCTGATGCTGTCAAAAGTCTTACATACGACCTTGAAAATTTCACATTCTCTGTGGAATTTTCATCCACAGAAATGACTTCTGTCTTTTCTACATATATTGTTAACTTTTCAAATCATGGTCTGCCTTATTACACACTTAACACAGCAAAAATTGCCAATTAAGTACCAAACCCATCATTGTTCTCTGGGTTTCCACAATATATAAATGCACTAAGAATAATTTGAGTATTCCATATCACGCAAGTTGATGTCAGGAGACATTCTGTCTCATTAAAGAGAATGTCAGGAGCCTCTTCATCCCACTTATTCTGTAATTGGTGAACATTCATCCACCTCACTGTGGGTAGAAACACCTCTCACTTTCAGAAGATATGATATTTTTATGCACACACTTATATGCAGCTGTTAAGAATGCAGTCACATCATTTTTTATTCTAATAGTGGGAGTACATAATCAGTTCAAGTGCTGCACTAGTGAGGAGAATTCAAGACAAATTATAAGTCATAGATAATTACTATTAATAGAAAATATGCCTCAAGGAGAATGGAGTTATTAGATAAACATCATTGCAGTGCTTAGTAGCTCAGGAGTGGATAAAAGAAAGGAGAATGAGCTGCTTTGGGATTCCTCCACCATGTCGTAGTTGAAGGGAATTTTTCATTTTTTATTTTTTTTTTTAAGAATCTTCTGTGTTCCTAGTCACATAAATTCAGATTTCATTTTAGAAGAAGTATAAGAAACTACAGAACGGTGCCATTATGAAATAGTGCAATATTTGGTATTGTTACAGGAGATTTAAGAGCAACTTGGCCAAAGCAAAGGTTCACTCTTACTCTTCCACACCTCTCCTGCCTCAGCTGATCATGGTTGAACCTCCTCACAGCAACACTGTCGAAAACAGGAATTAATTATTGGAAGCAAGATTTTATGTATAAGACCTGGCTGCTTCAATTTGAATTTGCATAGAAGTAACATAATTTGCTTGCTGCATTAAGTTTCACACCTTGTACTGGAATAAATCTTTTCAAACCTGTCCTCCTACCTCTAAACCATATTTCGATTGGACAGTTGGCTGCTATTCTATCAGACAGTACATACTTTTCCTATAGATAGTATTAAAAAAACCCCACCCAAACAAAAAGCCTAGAGGAAATATCCTTTTCATCTTGAAGCAAAGTCACACCAAGCCGCCCCACTTTCAGCTCTGAAGTGGCTGGCTGCTGGGGCACACTACTGGATCACATCTCAGGTGGGAGCCAAGATGCCAGAATGGCAATGTATTTGACAGCCTGAAAAAATAAATCAATAGCCTGCTAACATACACCCTGAATTGTCTCAATGCTGATAAAGGACAGATTATTAACCTGACACATCAAAAGGTTTTAACATTAGTGTCTTTTCATTGTATTGTCCAAACTATTGAAAAAAAATCCTTGTTTAAAGTCTCTTTTACAGAGCAAAAGAGGAAAGAGAGCTCTGCAATATTTCTTTTTTGACATTGGACATATCTGGATTTATTATAAATCGTCCCCCCTTCTGTAGCTAAAAGGAAACAGACTTTTCCCCAGCTATTTTTAAAAGTGACCTGACCTGCAGTTGTTTTAGGCTAATCCTTTTGTGCTATTTGAAATCAACATGTTTGCTGCAGGTTTTCTTCAGTTTGGCCTCTGCATAATGAGAGGAAAACGGAAGGTGAAGCAGGAAGACGAGGATTGAGGAATACACATGTAGGCTTTCCTGGCTGATACAGAGGGACTACCACAGGAGGGTGTCTTTGGTAAGCAACGGCTATCCTCAATTGCTCCATTTTCTTGTTCAGTTGGAGTAAATAGAGCAAGATTATACATAATTTCTATTCTTAAAAAGAAGTTATTTTCTAATTAAGTTCTACCCTTAAAAACACACTTCCAGTACTTCTGGCAACCAGTGACCTCACACTCCATAATAACTTCTGATAAATTACCCTGATTTCATACTGCTCTGAAGTCAAGGACTGCAGAAGTGAAATGTCTGGCATTTTCTAGTCTGTTTGCTTATAGGCAAGGTAAGCATATAGAATATTTCCCATGGAAAATTTCCTCTGCTTACAAATATTTCACATTTCACAGAAGGCTGATACATTATCAATTTACAAGCTCCATTCAGTGCAATTTTTGTAAAAGCAGAAGGCTAGGTAATTGTAGAAACAAACATTGTACAGGGCATCTAAGAAAAGTAACAAGTGCTCATGCTTGGGAAAATGAAACCATTGCTGCTTACAACACTGTTGATGTGCAACTCACAGAGAGTGATGCAACGCATGCTGGAAAAAGCTATTTTCTGCATTACCCTCTTTTAAATATTGTTTCTTTCTGAAAAATACACGGGGAAGGATTCACAGACTCCATGAATCACACATCCAAATTGTCTCTTTTACCCCTGAAGTGTCTCATAAGCCTTTTGATCTTCCTTTCCACTCCACCTCCAAAGCTGGGCAGGGTGTGTAACTGAGTTAGTTGAAACAGTGGGGAGCTGATCTCTAAGGGATATTGGCCAGCACAAGGCTGTTGGAAGCTGAGGAGGAGCACTCAGGCAGCAGCAATGTGAGAGTTGGCACAAGCACTCCCTTCTCTGTGTTTTGTGAGTGAAAAACAGTCCCCCAGGGATTTACACTATGAATCACAATCCATGTAACTGCTTGTTTGAGTCTGTCACATTATATGTGACTCCCCAGACACAGTTCTGTGGCTTTTTTATCAACAGATTAACATAAGCTTGCAGACACGTAACTCCCCCGTTGTATTGAGCGACAGTGACAAGTTTGGCACAGTCTGATCCCCCTGTGTGTAAAGGCATGTCTCGGAAGGGACATCTGTGAACTCAAGTGGGAGGCAATGACGGACCTCTCCTGCCAGCTGGCCAAGGGGCAGCATGGATGTCAGTGGTGAAACATCTGCTCTTCCACCTGCAAGAGTCATGGTGGCAAGCTGCTTTCAGAGCAGTGGGGGAAAGATAAATGTATATTTTCTAATTATGTAATTGCACTCTCCTGCCTATTTTCCATTTGAGAAAGGGAGCAAATTGGCACAACTAGAAGTTTTGCTTCACTAATACACATGTGGATCAAACGAGAGTCTGCATTACAGATCAGAACCAATAGTCAAAATAATTCTGAGCTACTCACTGTAATGACAAGATCTAGGATGCCTAGTAATTTGATGCATAGAAACTTAATAGTGTTGTAAAAGAAGAACTGACATGAGGAAACATTTAAAGCAAAAGGTGAGACTCCATCATACATAAGATTCTTTCCTTTTATACGTTACAGCAGTCAGTAATTACATGAGGTGTCTTTGAGGCACTTCACTGAAAACAGAGTTCATCCATTTGGAAACCACTGATAGCTTTATTTATTTGTTTATTTATTGAAGGCATGCCATAGCAGCCATGTACGTCCCTGCTTGTTGCTTTCATTGACCACAAGCAAATCTGTACAGAAGTTTCATGGTGCTTTGGACAGTTTTACTCTTAAATCCTTGGCATTCTGCACTATGACACCTGCTAGGTCCACAGATAGGTACTCCAAGTAGAACACGTAGCAGCTGGTTTTGGTCCTTGAAGCATGAAAATTCTCCACCAAAATACAGGGCACTGAGAACCTCTTATTGCACTGTTGGACCCTTAAATACTTCTTTATACAAAATATGAAGTAGAGAAGCACAACAACAAAGACCGAGCAACTTCAGCAAGCCTTCTCAATCACAATGTGATGTCCAGACTCTGTCCAAACAGCAACCTAAAATTTGCAATTGGTCATTCCTATAATCATTTGAAACCAAATGCTATATTAGGAATAGCCACATAGTAATAAATTACTTCCGTCATCATTTTAGTATTTTAAAAACCAGGTTCTAAATAAGCAATAGTTTTCAAGTAAAAGAAAACCTTTTGAGACAGAAACTTGGGCAAATAAAATACAGAAGGAAAGCACGTAGCTCTTTCTGCCAGTGCCCTAGGTCAAAAGCCTGAACAACGTGCACATGTACAGAAAGTGGAAGTATCCATAACAAAAAAAAGTGAAGTGGAAATCATTAGATAAGGACTTAATATTTCTCAATTACTCCTCCCTTTGAATCAGGGGGTATCCACAGTCAAATCCATCTGTGGAGTTGAGCTTGACAGAAGCTCTCAGAACCAGATTTTCAAACCCTCCCTGTTGATGTTTGGATCTGCATTTCCAAGAGAGGAGAGCTGACAATAAAATGCTGTCATTAAGACCATAATACTAAACTTTTCTTTCAGGAAAAAAACAAGCAATGTAACATATAAAAATAGCTACAGATATTCTGGATTGTTTTGCTGTTGTTTTATGTTTATTTTGTTGGCTTTCTTAAAGATGGGAATATCTCTTCCAAAACCAATGTTTGAAAAGTGTTCTCACAAGGCTGACTAAAATTAGAATGAATAGAACTAGAATAAACACAATTCCATATTAGTTTTCATCTGTTATTATTTTCAGCTCTCCATTTAACTGTGAATGATCATGAACAAAATTTGTTTCTCTTACTAATGATACAGTCCTCTTACTCTTTCATGTGGGATCACTCAGATTGAAACACACTAATGAGGCTTTCAGAGCTGAGCTCCTATTTCCCACTTTCTTTGAGCATTGCTCCAGAAAGCAGATTTGCTATTCATGGAAGAAGAGAAAAGGAAGAAGCTTTAGAAATGAACCCAGGACAGTTCCAAGGGATGATCCTTAGGGATGCACTGGTGCCTTGTAAAGTAAGGAGGCTGAGGTGGGATGATGAATCTGAACTACATGCACCCAACAGATTCCAGCAGTTCCTAATTAGTAGTTTTTCAAAGGTGTACAGCAATCCTTAATTTATACAGAATCAGGGAGGTGATGAACAGTACAAACCCATGCTACACCTAATTAATTCTGCTGTGAACTCAGCACTTCCAACAGGCTTAGAAGCAGACACACGCAATGAATAGCCAAGAAAGTCTACAGGAGTTCACTTGTGCACAGCAGTGACAAAGCACTCTCACTCCAAACAAAAACAAACCCCAAAACAGTCAGGTGTATACCTTGTTCCTTAACAGGTTTTTGGTCAAGACAAAACAGAAGTTAGAAATATGATGTCATGCTTTAAGTAGTGTCTGAAGACAGCAAGAGTTGATGTATTAATTAATAAGAACCTAAACAAGGCTAAGAAGCTTTTTCTACTCCTAGTCATACACTGCAAATGCATTTTTAAAGCTAGAGTGATTAGAAATCAAGAAGCCTACAGTAACAGAAAACTTGAGAATCAGAAAAACTTACTCAGAAAAAGCATTAGAAGAATGCAGTTCTAAAAATAGGACAAAACCAAAAACCTGCAAATATTAACAGGAAAGCAGGAAGGAAAAAAAAAAAAAAAAGAATACCAAACATCATTCCAAAGCTTGAGAAGGTGATTTCAAAGGAAACAGGGAGATAAATGGATGACAACATGCATATGAATGAGCCCAGAGCAATTCTCAATTACAGTTCATTATCATTAACCATTTGAAAAGTAAAAACCAGATAAACAACTCAGCCTACTCCAGCAGGAGTTGAAAATTGCCTGGCAAGAGATGCTTCCCTCTCAGGAATTCTAAGTAAAAGCAAAGAGCCTCTGAATGTAACACTTAGGATTCAATTCAGATAATGAAAAAGACTTGGGGAAAGGGGAATTGAGTTGCATTAGCCAGAAGGACAAAAAGTAAGTCGCAAAGACAACACACTACTCAATATTCCAAATGTGCTGTTAAATACATCCCCCTCATGCTGGCTTGCATTAATACTCCAGTCTGAGCACCAGGTTGCAGTGCAACTCCCCTGACCTCCCCACTTTCATTTAACCTTCTCTCACACCCAGCCATGCTCATTCTGAAATAATGCCGTGTCAGCAGGTTTTGGGCTCTGCTGATTGTTTTCTTGGTGCTCACTACTGTGAAACCTTCCCTGAAGACTGCTGACTAAATACAACCCTCATGCAACTGCATACATGCTGGGGGTCTATTCACAGCACACACATTATAGGTTCAATGTCAAGAATTTCTTACCTTGTAAGTAGAAAACAAGTCACCTGCCTTGCCTGATCCCGAATTAAGTTTTGGAAGGAACAAGGATATCAGAAGGGGACAGGATTTAGAAACTAAAAGAGCAAACTAAGGCTGGCAGAAAAACTTTGGGAGGCAAAGATTTACCATACTTGATGAAAGGAGTACAACATGCGCTATTCATCACACTAAGGTTTTAGAAACTTCCCTTCTCCTCTCAGAACCTGTAGCTGACTGCTGTGATAAGCCTAAACTGTCACTCAGCCTCCTTAGGAAAACTATCTAGAAACTGATAAATCTGCAAAAACCTGAAGGGGTTTTAGTGACCTTCTGAAGCTGGAAATGAAGGAGTGGAGCATGCACTGCTCAGCAGCTTTTCATCTCTGTCATCTACACAAGCAGGATGCTCTCTTGAGAGTCTGGCATTGAGTATTTAAGTCACAGACCAGATGAAGCACCTACAGGAAGGTGCTGGAGCACTCTCAAGCAAGTTGAGAATGTGGCACTCTGAAAGGATTCTCAGAGTGCTGCTTTGGAGTCAGCTCCTGTGCTGACAAGAGGGGGTGTAACTGTGCTTCTCCAGGGAGAGAGAGTGCCCTCACTTGAGGCATTCTAGGAGGATTTGCCTTGTGAATGCTGTGAGTATCCCTGTGAGCCATGAGACTTCATGCACCATCTCCACTGCCCCAGCTGCATTGCCCATGCATGGCAGGGCCCCGCTGTCATGGCCCAGGCAGCACTTCCACATCCAAAATTTCATCAATAGTGTAACCTGCTTCAAACCCCTTTCATCTGTTTTCTACATCTATTTCATCTGTATTAAAAAATAGTTATATCTACTCCAAAGCTTCTTCAATAGACAATATATTAGCTTTTCTACCAGGCTCTGGACCATTGAGAGGTGGGGCTGCCATGACAAACAGAACTTCTGTTTCTGTCAGAAGGACATATTTATGCTCTCTCTCTTTAAAAGTCTGTCAAGAAAACAAAGGTAAAGAGGCAGGCAAAGAAAGAGAAATCCTGCATTAATTCCATATTAAAACCAGAAAGCTTCAATGGCATTATTTTTTCCCCCCCAATTTCTTTTACTTATTCTATCTTATTTTATTTTATTTTCCTTAATTTCAAACTTTACACTTCTGGTAAATTTTATCCATTCTATGCAGTTACCCCTCTTTTGAAGTTACAAAATTTTCCACTTTTATAGCTCCCTTTTCTAGAAAGCAGGAAGCCATTTTGCTAGCCTCCAAATTTTTTAAAGACATTTATAATTGGAGCTAGAAAAAAAATTCATATCCTGCTACTGGGTCAGTAGTGGAAATATCAGTGATTCCCTTGAGGTCAGAAATATTCAGTATATCTTTTCTGAAGTATGCTGCTTTAAACTTCTATTGCCATCCAGCATCTAGTACAGAGAGAATAAAGCATTTGTTGAACACTAGATAATTACAGTTTCTAGGTAGGTTTTAATTGTTAATAAGCTGGGAGTTTGTGCACACCAGCAGAAACAAAGTGAATTGGTTAATGACACTTTATGAAGAAGGTAAGAGACAAAGAACTTCTTCAGGAGTTCCTTTTCAACAGAATACCATAGTTCTTGCTCTTTGCACTGAAATTAGGCATTAATCCTCTTCTACACAGTACAGACTTCACACTGCTTTTTTTCCTGGTATTGCCTAGTCCTAGTCAGAATTTTAAAATGAGTGCTAATACTTGGAAACCCCCCATTTTTAAATCTTTCAGCTACTGAAATTCGACAAATCGATGCCAAGTTCTACACAAATACTTCCAGCACCTCTAACTGAAAATAACTTTTCCAAACTTTTACTACAGTAAACAGGAAATGTACATACATATCGTTGTTCAATTTGCATTTGCTCACTAAAATCTAGGAATTGTATCTTGTCATTAAAAGCATTTGATTAGTTTAAAAATATCCTTTCAGGAAATAATTGCACAACTTCTGTGTAGTACAGAAATGTGATTATTTTTTAATTCGGTGCTGGAGCATTGCGTGATGCTTTCTTACTATTTTCCAAAACAATTATTCTTCTCTTTTCTTGAAATGTGCATGGTCACTAAAGGCTTTGGGAAAACAGAGCAGAAGTAATTCATCTGGACAAAGAACTCCAAACTGTAAGACTTCTCCATTTCTGTAGACATCCTTCAAACAATCCACCAGAGTTAACCTATCATAAGCTCTTTGACTGAGAAAGGCTCTGATGACATATCTTTTAGCAATTAATGCACCTCTTCTGTATTCAAATGTCTTAAAGCAGGCAGAGTTAGGGTAGAAATTAGGGAATAGAGAAGCACACAACAATTACAAGACCTATTCAAATATCTTATGGTACTTCCCTACACACCAAGTCCACAACATTTATGTCACAAGTGAGAAGAATGTTCTAAAATTACTTTTGCAAGTAGAAATTTTTACATACAAGTATCACCATTTTGTATTTGTTCATTAAGCAATTTTCCACTTCATTTACAGGAGACCTACACAGATTTACATAACTCACTGGCTTCTCACATGCTAATGAGTTTAATTTACTCTTCATAGTGGCAGTATGATTTGTATGACATCTGGTAACATGGAGACATCATAAAATCTCTTATCAGAAGTCCTGAAGAAGCTTCACCAACAGCTACTATTCTCCTATTCTTAAAGTCACTTCATATACAACATTAGGAAAAAGAAAAAGGCCCGTAATTTATTTGGTATTCATTTTCTACCCCTCCCCCCCCCAGCTTTGAGTAACAAAGTTTACTATTAAAAACATCTTTTCCTTTCTTGCTCAAAATTACAACAATGCTGCACTGTTTAATTTCTGAAAGACGTTTCACTGTAACATCTACCATTTAAAACCTCCAGCAGACTACCAAGCCAGCAAAAGTGTCACCATTAATTTCAATAAGAACAAACTGTCAAATTCATATTAAGAAACATATTGCTGATGTGCCAGTAAGCAATGTGATTATGGGGGTATTTTACCCATCTACCATTTCAGTGTATTGCTACTGCAATAAAATACTGGGTTTAACTAAATGCTTTGATGTCATCAGCATCCATGAAAATGGAGCATAACGAATGTATGAATGGGAGACCTCTCCAATCTGGAAGTTAATTTGCATGACATTATGACCTTGTTTGCATTGCAGAATATAAAAATATTCCTTTTAGAAAACACTGGCATTTTGAATACCCAGGAAATGCAGTCCTGAGATCTTAACAGGTAATTAGTTATATTTCAGCTTACCCAAATTTTTCCAGATGTGTGTAACATAAAACAAAGGAAATTATTATGGGAGAAAGGGTAGGGTTTTTTTCCTTTAAATATCCAGGAAAGGTTTTATGTGTATAAAGGGAACAGTATTAAGCTACTGTCAGTCCACCCTGTTAATACTGCACTACATTCTGGAATAATTGACACAGCACCATTTTCTCTAGGAATTTATATTGTTCAGGAAAAAATTATTGCTTGTATTTTCAGCTTCATAAAAACCTGAATACTGTTTTTATTATTATATTCATAAATAAATATAATGAAATAAGGCGGGAATACACTTATTTTCATCCAGCAGCACAAAAACTTCAGCACTTAGAGCTTTAAGGAAGCAATAACAGTTTATTACCCTCAAAACCAACCAGAAGTAGAAAATAAACTGGGTGCAAAGCTCTAACCCTTAGTTATTACTTGCTTTGGCTTGCAGTGATCAGGACCAGAGCAGGTTCTGTCCTGCTGCCCTCCCCTTCCAGATTGTTGACTTCAGGCACTCAAGCCCAAAGATGCTCAATGGAAAGCAGTGAAAGCAAGCCTGTGGCCAAGAAAAGACTGAGCTGCTCTGGGCTCCTAATGATGGCAGCAGCTGACAACATTCTCAAATGGATCAGCTCAATCTGTGCCCCATCCTGCATTAGATTCTAACAAACCTGACTTCTCCGAGAGGAAAGCAAAAAGACATACAGATGTACACTCATGTTTGCTGTTTAGGAAATTGATATTTTGATGCATGATGGAAACTAAGCTCCAGAAGTTTTGGGTAAGTATCATAAATCCTGTCATTGCATATGAATAGAAAACTGCTGGTAGAAAAATATTTGAGAATTCATCATGAGGTTTGGAATGCAGCACATTTTCCCTAAATGCCCAGTTTCTAGACTGGCTGTTCAGAAAGCATTCATTCACAACATAGCTTAAGTACTCCAAACTCTACTCCAAAAACAGTCATAAATATCCTTAGGGCACGAAAAAGATTTTCTAATGGCAGTCCACAGCTAAAGACTTCTATTTTCATACAGAGCTATCTACTCCTTCAGAAAGCACCCAAGAGCAACTCCTCTGTGCTGGAAAATGATACTTATTAAATCACAGTCTGATCTCTTAGAGATACAGAATCAGAACAGCTAGTTTTCTACTTACTCTTCTGCTTGTATTCTCTTCAATATGTTACCATACTGCTCTTAATGAAACTATTCCCAGAAATACACCTGTGAGAGCAGAGACAAGTGTAATCAAAAATCAGCTGGGTCATTCACAGCCCTTGAATTAGAGGGGAATGCAGAGCCCAGGGCAAGCCCATGAGCACACATATCCCAGTACCTGGGGCATGCTCATTCCTACCTCTTTTAGCTAGAATTCACACATCATTCAGACACACAGCACACTACAATCTCCAACATCAGTTACGTATCTGACATACTCCAAGATTTTCTCCAGCTATGCAGTTATTTCATCTGTGAAACAAATATTAGCTCTCTTTAGGGAAGAGGGTGGGCATTTCATTCCAAAATACAGAGGAAAAACTGGGGGAGAAACCTAAACCTCTTCTCAAACCATTGCTTGCCTGATCCCAGAATGGTGGCCCTACCCATAGCCATGCTGCTGACAGACCTGCAGGGGCGTGCAGAGATGCACCAGTCTCTCTGCTTTCTGTTGTTGCTATTTTTCCTTTTCATTCCTCCTATATTGTTCTTTCCCTGCGCTTCTTGCCTTTGCTGCTTTCTGTACTGTTTAGACTTCGTCCAAACTGCCAAGTATCATAATTATTTGACTCATATCACTTCCTCTCTGAGGAAGTACAGAGCCTAGGCTATTTCCTCTGATCTTTACCTCAGAGTTGACTCAGTTACCATCATGTGCTAATTGGCTGCAAAAAGTAAAAAAAAGTATTCTTTAGTGACTTCATTTTCAGAAGATGTTGCCAATGCCACAGAACCATGAGTCACACATAGGACATGGAGCTTTCAGTCAAAGAAAAAGAAATCCTTTCTATTCTTTGTGGCAGAGATGAGTTCTGACATTTTTGCAGAAGTTTTCTGCACTGGCTGACAGCTTGTGCCAGCAGGTCTGAGTTTACGTAAAAAAAGTGATATATCCAAAACACACCACTTCACAGCACAGACATTACCTTTGAGGACTGCTGGGTGCATAGCAGGAGTAAGCACACACTGGCTATATCTGAACAGAACAGGAGGTGTGATTCACAGCATATCTAAAAGTGCTGGTCTTCCCCCATCATCTCAGAAGAACTTCAGCCTTTATCTCCATTCCTGCAGCACAAGGGACAGGAAAGTTGGCCAGGAGGATTTGCGTGTCAATTTTTGCCATCACCTAGGGACACATATGCCCAGCTAGTGTGTTCTGCAGTTCAGGCATAGTCCACTTGACTCATTCAAGCAGATGTCATTCAACTGCTGCAGCAGACTAAACACACACGTTGTTTCTGACTTCTGCTGCAACATCTGAAGAATAAGAGTAAAACCTCTTTTATTATGTTTGATGGGGGAAAGCAGTTCAACCTGAAAAGGAGCAACTAGAGAAAATATAGCTAAATGACAACTTTAAGAGGATCTACAAGATTTGCAGATAAACTACAGAAAGTTTGCTGAGTAAATTTCCAAGAGTTGGATGCTTTGTAAAGCCTCTGAGGTCCTGTAGAGTATTGACCCAGCTACTTTCAGAGAAAATACACTCTGACTGAATCAATCTATTTTGAAAAGATACCTTGAACAGAGTGCAATGTTATACTCTTTTATCACTGACCTGAAAATGGAGTCATGGCTACTGCTTCCTTCAGTGCTATTGAAAGCATTATACTCACTTCAGATGAAAATGGGACAAACTAGATGGGCTGTAAGGGCAGCTACACCCTGAAGCAGTTTGCGTTTGGTTCGCAGGTGTGGCCAGCATGCTTATTTTATTAATGTTCCAAGCAGAGCCCAGGAACTTTATAAATAATTTTTATTTTTTTTTTTTTTTTTTTTACTGAAACCATAACTTTCAGACAACTACAAAAATAAATTGAAAAATTTCAGCCATGTGAGTATTATGTACTGGCAAAGCACTTTGAGCTCAGTCGCACATACATACCCATATGTAGATTTAGCTTTACACAAGATTATAATTTAATGCATTTAAAAGGAGAGATTACTATTTTCTGTTAGAATAAAAGACCTATCAGTCATTTCTTCCTTCTTTGCCTATTTCTGCAAACAGCATAGTTGTGTCTGATACGGAGAAAAAAGAATATGCCTCCTTCAGCAGCAGATGGAGGCTACTTGAGTCTGTTTTAGAGAATGAAATATGAATATCCTTATTTTCAATGTGCAGATATTTAATTCCTTCTGCTGAGCAAACCAGTCATCGATTTGACTGTCCAGTGTACAGGCTAATCCTAGTCTTTGCCTATGATAGGTCTGTCATACCAAAGGGCCAGAGGCTTAAGAAGGTCTTTGCTGAAAAAGATGTAATTTCAGATATATTTGGACGCACCCAGTAGTGCTGTTGACAGGTTACATCACGAGTTTTTCTTTGAGTTAACACATCATTTTATCAATATGCTGCATGTTATTTTCATGTATTTTTTCCCCTTTTCCTTAAGGAAATAACCCCTGCATTTCTCTTCAACCTTTCATAATTTTACTCCAGATGGTGGCAATGCATTTTCCCAAAAACTTTCCACCAGAAGAAACTTTTAGACAGGTACACTAGTGTGCTTCATGGAATTGTGAACAAAACTCAGCTAGGAAAGGTGTGTGGGGAGCAAACTAAAGTCCTCCATTGCCTTCTGTTATGACTTAGAATCACTTTTTAACAAGGGAAGCTTCATAAACTTGGGATAGCTTTTGTTTTGATTCAGAGACCTTTGTGAAAACACCAATTTCACCACTTTGAAGGGTACATGAGCCTGAGGGAGGCAGAAGTTTCCTCTGAGCATCAGTTACTTCACTTGAGCAGGTGCATCTGATTTCAGGCATGAATTATGCCCGTGGTCAGATTACCCATCTGAAAAGTAGATGCTCTGTTGCCTTGATATGGCCATCCTCCCCTCCCCCAAAGCTTATATATAGCAAGAATATTTGTGTGTTGTGAATCATTATATTTCTTTGAAACATCTAAAAATACTGTTGCTAGAGGAAGCCAGCCATTTGAACTATGTATATTTAGTCTTCTCCAGCTGCTGGAAATGCTGATAGGATTTGAATTTAATCAGAATTTTGGTTTAGGCTGCAGGTTTTTTTTCTTAGCAACAGTTGCTATGCAAATTATTCAGAGAGTTTCTGCTGCAATTGATGCTGGATAGATTTGGAATATCAGATTCTTAAAAATCTTTGCTGTAAAACACCCCAAGTTCTTAACCTTTTGAAATGTTGAAAGTTGACAGCTGTATCAACAGAATCACCTGCCCTTCCCTATTGCTCTTCACCAGTGAAAATATTTTCTTAGTAATACACAGAAAAATTAGAGTTTCTAATATTCCCAGTGCTGCACAAGCGAGCAACTGAACAAAAATGAAATTGTGCTTTACTCTCATTACCACAGGCAGCTCAGTCCTTTGTAAAGGAGAAAACACTGTTCCTGTCTAGTGGCAGTGCCAGGCTCTGAAGCAAAAAAGAGGGAAGAGCAGAAGTTTTGATCAATTTTGCATTCATTGTACAGATAAATAAATCAAACCAGGACTAGGTTAAATCAACTGTGTTAGAGCTGCACAGTAGAATTAGGAATAAAATGATCCTGAATTCCCAAATTTGCAACACTCCATCCAGTCTTTAATAATGAACTACACTGTACTGATCATCTTTCCCAGGTCACCTCTTGGAGGTGTTGAATTTCCAATATCTGCTACTATATATTTGTGAAAAAGCATCTTATATAACTCATCTTGTTCTGACAAGAGTGGCAGCAGGGGAACTAACCTAATGTTACCGCTGCCATTTAGAAGTATGTACTAGATATGGGCTAAGTTCTGACAGTATTTCAGTCCAGCTTAAGCAAGGTTTCAGTGTTTGAGCTCCTCACTAAGTCAGAACTAAGGCTGCATACTCAGTCAGGACTTTCCTTTCTGCTTCCAAAAACTGTATAAAGGTTTTGTGTTCAACCTGAAGTGAGAAAATAGACCACTAATAGTTTGAGATCACCCCCATAAGGATGTCTCTAGAGCTACAAATCTGAATAACCTTCTCTTAACAGAGGAAAAGGATGATTTAAAACCAAACTTTCAGGTCCCTGAGAAGTTTTGTATAACATAACCAAATTATCCTTTTGCTCATTTTATTTAAATGGGGAGAGTGTGCGTGTGGGAAATAATCACCAGCAACCACTGATAACTTCTGAACTTGCGTAATGCCTGAACAGATGTGAGAACTGCAGGTCTGTGGTTACATTTTGCATATAGCTACAGCACTGATCAACTTAGGGGAAGCCTTAGTTTTCAGCTGGGCTCAATAGCAAGTCCAAGCCACATCCAGAGGAATGACTAAAGTGACTGATGTGAGGAAACACTAGGGGGAAAAAAAGTAACCCTGCCAAAGCTTAACTATGGAGTGAAGAGTCACAAGTTTAGAGTGATCTTCAAAAACTGAAAAGAAGCTGGAGTACTTGGAAAATTTCCCTATAAATCATAGTTCTATACTTCTGCTGGGGATATTGAAATTGTGTAACTGCAGAGTCTGAGCTCAATCTCTACATGCCCTTCTGTAATCAGTGATTACTTCTGCAAATGTCATACTGATTAATCAGATTCTCATTGTCAGAGAATTGTGCATTTCTGTTTTGTATAAACAATCAATGCACAAGAAGTCCTTTTCCAAGGGTACGACAGGCAAATACATTATGTAATACCTTACATTAAAGAAATAGAAAGCATAACATTTGGGACCTTCTAGACTCTCCAGCTAAAAAACAGCGTATCAGCCAAAAAAAAAAAAAAAAAAAAAAAGACATTTGTTGTTGTGAAGAGGATAATCGAGATTTCAATTATTATGTTAAGTAATGTACAATGGAAATGAATTCACAATTTAGATACATCCTCAACTGCTGTAAGCCACTATGTCTCAGTGCACACTAACTTAATCTTTGCGTCACCTATGAAAGGTGAGCATTTTGAAAGACATGTTAGTGAGCATCATACAAGCCTTTTGTATAGGCAGACTGGGGAGGAGGAGGGGGGTAACATGTATTGCAGAACTTCTTTGTGAACCATTAGCAGTGAATTTACCCACTGAACTGAACTAAGAGACAAAATGCTAATAAAAGCTTGCCTTGGGCAACAACTTTTTTTTTTTTTTTTTTAAGAAATCCTGTTTCCATTTCCATCATCTCTGAGCATTACAAAATTTTTCATCTTACTTTATTCACAAGAACATTTGTTCCTGTGGCAGAAGAGCTGCAGTACCACACTTGGGGTGAAAGCTCTTACTTGGCATGTCTGCTGTTTTGAGCTAGGTCCATCTTCCCTTGTGTTAGACATGGTGTAACCAGCTCCACCTCAACAGGGAGTTTAGACTTCTTTCAAAGACACTGGGGAGAAGCAAGTTTATTCTAAGTAAAATAAGTCCTGTTCTGGGATAATTGTCAGAAATAGCAGACATAAATCACATCCTAGAAGTGAGTTTGTGAGGCAGTCTGGCTGACCAGCTCAGATGTAGGCACCTGTTTGACAGTGAGTTAAAGTGAGATGAGGAAAAATGCCCATCATTCAAGTCTGCAGTCTTAGTTTTGTGCATATCTGAAGCTACAGCCTATGCAGGAAGTTGTCAACAGACCAAGTATTACTGGTTAATCACTATTTTTGAACACTGGGTACTACCAGACAGCTTCATTCTTTCCTCTGCTTATTTCCAACATCAGTGAAAAAGGCTTCCTTCAGCCTCTCTTCCATTATAGCTTTAGCGATTAAGGTATTTCTGATACTTTCCTTTCCTCCCAGGAATAAGAACAGACCTCAGAAGCTTTTTTGCGCCTTTTACATATGACATGCTTTAGAGTCAGTCATGAAATCCGGCCTTTCAGTAGCAGGTCGATCAGGTGCGTCACCAAGCAAAAAAGGAAGGGGGAGGAATATCTTGTTATATTGAGTGTTTTAATAAAATAGTCCCATTCCACTTAAGGAATAATAGTGTTCTCTAAGTGAAAAGTAAAGAGAGTTACTACTCCCTGTTCCTTTCAGAAGAGTACCCACTCCTTGCCTGGACAACACTAGGGAAGTTATTTAAAAAAAAACCCTAAATTAGTTTGGCCATTAAAGTACTGTCCTCTTTTATATTTCATACTATATGATATGGATACCTAATACTATCTTCAGTATCATTCCTAGAAACACAATGTAAAAACCACGAAAACACTACAAGTCTAGGAATAGTTACAAATGGTCCCTTCCAAGAGTGAGGAAAGATAACCCTTTCTTCACATAAAAGCTTCATCATGATAGGCTATATTTATTTAAATGTTTGTTCATTTTTGATTTCTTGTAGCAATTAAAGTGAACTATTATCATGAGTTAGATAGAAGACTATATAGATCATTATGATGACACTGCAAATTTAGCATTCTTTTTATGACTTTGCTGTTAGACCATAGTTTACTAAGATTCATTGACAGACTTAAAAGCTAAATTTGATTTCCTGCTATCAAAGACCTTTATATTCCTTCCTCCTCCCCACCCATTGCTTAGGTATGCTTTATATTTTTTCTTTTTACATAGCCTCAGCAAACCCAGACTAAGAAAACTAATTGCTTTACTGTTTTTGAAATTGCTGCGAGCATTCCACTGTAGAGAAGCTGCTTTTCTAAAGCAAACATGTACGGGTTTCTGAGATAGAAAGGCTTCAATTGACATCAGAGGGCTTTAGAATTGCTTCTTACTGTTTACATACTTTTTAACAAGGCTGAATTCCCTTTGTAGAAATCATTAGTGCAAAATTCTTTAGAAGACTACATTCACTTCAGTCATTTCAGTTGCTGCTTATTCTGAAATGATTTAACATTCAAAGCAAATGAAGGTCTGCTGCAGTAAAAAGACAACTTCTTGCTGTGCCGCTCTGTGCCACTGCATGTAGTAAATACAGATCAGACAGTACAACAGAATTATAGCAAGAGTGATTTGAAACAGCCATTTCTCTAATGTTCTTACTGACCACTACCACTTGTTATGCTGATAAAATTCACAGATTTTGTGCTATTTTAATATCTCATTTCCTAGCTTTTCCTGTAGAAGTCGAATCAACATATCTGACCTTAGTCTCATAGCAAAATGAAAAGCCAAAATCTTATGTCCAGTTAAGGAGTTAAGCACATTTCCAATTAAAAGCTATTATTTTTATAAATCTATTTCTAGTGAGAATCTTTTCCTTATGATTTCTAAATCCGTAAGATAGGTTTGGGACAGTGTAGCGTCAGACCTTACTCCAGCTTCCACAAGGGTATTAGAGGCAACTCAGACTGATGTGATCCTGGCAGCTGTTATAAAAAAAGTGACAACTAAAACTTTCACCAAATCTCCTTTCTAGCAATGATGGGGCTAGCCAGTCGACCCTGAAAATCATAACGGAATAAACCAACAATCCTAATTTCACAAACTCAAGGCACAGGGTAATGGAGGAAGACTGGTTCCAAAAACAGTCTTGTATCTATTAATTTTATACAAGTGCACTTCCTTAGCAGCCATCAGCTACTGAATTAAAAACAGACCTGAAGAAATCTCCCATTTTCACACCAGGACTAAATCATATTATGTACAAAAAATTAAATAGGAAAAAATAAAACCACCCAAAACATTTATGTCTTCTGCATATAAACTATTGGATTCCTATGAAAAATTTCCCAAAGACTAGTCAAGCACTAGGCAACAGATCAGTGCACTCAGTGTTTTCAGGATTTGAAAACCCTACTGCATAAATTATGAGCCAGACTTTGAGCATAAACCATGGAAGTTTGATATACAAAGGAAAGTAGGAGCCAAGTGAGTGCATTTTCATCCGCATTCCTCCAGCAGTAGCTTTAGTTACCTGGAGACAGCTGGCGTGGTCACACATAACCCGTTGTGGTGCTTATAGCAGCTATGAAAAAAATCAGAGCTGTAATTTTGGTGCTTATAGGAGGGGTGTGTGCTTACTGGACAGGACAGTGTTATCAAATAGAAAAAAATAACACACCCTCAAACAATCTGGGGTGGCTTGCAAAAATTATTTTCCTTTTATCTTCAGTTTCTTTAAACAAAACCAAGGAAACTGATAAAAAGGAGTCTGATTCTGCCTGGAAATTTCAGTCTTCAATGAATGTGCATGTGAGAGACTGGAGTGGAGGGGGATATTCTCTGAATTATGTTTTGAACATCTTTAAATGTAACATTTCCTGTTATTTCTCTGCTCTTTAAACTGCTTTTTCAGAAGAGGCTGCCCTACAGTTGATAAATTCCACTTTAATCAGCAGGTGTGTCTGTAACCGAGTAGAATCAAAAAAAATGGCTAATCAGTCAAAATGTATATAATCAAATAAAGAAATCTCATAGAAATTCCAGGAGACAGCGTCTGGAGGTGATTAATAATTAACATTCCCATTTTCAAAAGGAAGTTTTATTCTTAGAGGTGACTAATTTTCCAATTCAAGATTCCATCTTCTTCACTTGCTTCAATATCCTGCTGCAAACAGAAGTGTTCTTCCCAAAATTTATAACTCTCAAATAAGACTCAAATGCATTTTGATAACAGCACTTGCTTCCTAGAGGTTAACGTGGAGATTGTTGCTTCCCTTGCTTTATGTATTTCAAAGGAGCTTAAGCTTTTCGTATACAGCATGAACACTGTTCAGCAATGGATGAAATTATAAACACCATACAAACATTCTTGCTTGTCAAAAAGGCTTCTACCTTAAACCAAAACCCTTAGCAAAACATTTGCCATAATGTCATAGTTTCCTCTATTCTCTCTCATTCCATGCAAATATATTTGAGAATTAAGTTTGGAAATTAAAGGGTTTGTTCTTTCTAACATAAAAGTTATAGGTGAAGTAAGGAATACTCGATATGCAATAAAGAAATGGAGAAGCTGCAGTATTTCCCCTCCAGAACAGATTAACAGAATTGCAGTAAACTATTTCTGTCTAAAAAGACAGCTCTAGTTTACATTTTCTAGTAGACCAAGTTTAACTATCTAAAACTCTTTAACACTTAATTCTATGACTTAATAAAAAGCACAGCATAACCTTCAGCAGTAAACCTCTTTCAAAAAGAACTCATGCGCTTAGACTGCCAAGTGAATTTAAACACCTCCTAACAGTGAGAGAAACAGGAATTTCCTGTACCAGCATGAGCAGGCATTAACCACAGGAGTATCCTCCAGTCCAGCTCTTACACACAGAGCACATGAACACAGCCTCTACTAGAGAGCTATCTCAGGGGCTCTTACAAGCCCCTCGTTAATATACCACCACCAAATCGAAGGTAGGATTGATTTCCCCATCTCTGATGGAGTGTGCCCCTTTCTGATTACTGCTTAATCATCCCTGCTAGAAATAACTTTTTCCTCGGGCTTATGAAGAGACTTCTGAAGAGAATCTTTTTCTTTCAGAATGTATCAGGCTGCCCAAATGACAGGTATTTTCAAAGATGTTCCCAAAGAAGGATAACCTCCCTACAAGGTCTTTACTCTTCTGCTTTACCCAGCTCCAAGAGCTGCGCACTGCACCGGCATATTAGCATGCACAGCATCCCTTTATGAAAAAGCATAAACATTTCCAGCAAGGGCACTCCGAGCAAGTTTGTCTGCTAAGTGGCTTTGCCTTCTCCTTAAGATATGCTTAAAATAAAGCAGTTCTCAGCAAAATAGATTCCCTGTTATTCCTTTCCCTGTGGAATATATACAAAGCCAGGCCATTTTTAGACCCTTTCCATTAACTCCTGTGCGTTTGCATCCAGCCCCTCCATCTTTTTATGGAGGGAAGAACTTATTACAGACTAAGCAACAGCTCCATGCCTGCACTTCACTGATGTGTTAGCAGTTCATCACTGCAGAACCAGCTCCCTCCAGTTCAAACAGCCTCTGTCCTCTGCAGGCAAAGGTAATTCCTGGGAAGCATATATATATAATTATTTCAAAATCAGTACAGAAAATATTGGCAATCTGATGGTTACATATGACATTGGATTAGGCTTCAGCATTCCTGTTGGATGTTACATTTTACTTGGAAGAAATAGTGGGAGGAAACCTACTGGATCTGTTTCATTTTTACATGCTAATTAGCAAAATTAAAGTGCCAAAATATTTCACCAAATTCTTTCAGACTTTTCTATATGAGCTATAGTTTCTGGAAGGGTAAAAAACCCCAATTTGCTTTACTAACATATCAAAGAATATTATAGGGGCTCCCCTTTCTTGCACTGGGAAGAGACTGTATTCACAATTAGTTCCAAAGGCTCTGCATCCAAGGCATTTCTTGTTGTTAAAAATAAATAAAATAAATAAAACCCTCTGATATGTAGCTACAAATATTAAATAATATAAATTTATATTAGTTATTTTTATTATTTGGTATTCATGGCTACAGATCAGATAGTCATACCAGTTTGCTTTGAATTAATCGAAGATATAAAATACGCATATATATAGCTAAATATACATACACATACAAGTGCACATCTCTTTCAAAAAATAGATACTGACCAAGACTATTCTGAATATCATTTCTTCCATGCACAGTGGTAGAACAAAATCTACAATTTAATTTAATAAAATTTTGATTTGAACTACTTAAATTTCATCCAGCAGAAATAACCATTTCCCACTTTGTCACACAGTATGGATTATATACTGTTAGTTCTTAACTACAACTTCAAATATTTAAAGTCCTTTACAAAATTCCTATTAATTTTGTATTTGCCATTTATCTTTCACATTGCACAAAAGATCTAACCAGTTAAAAAAACATATTTCATAAACAGAAGCAACAGAAGACAATTCAAGGGAAAGAATATCCAGGTTGATGCTTCAGTTTAATAAAATACTTTAGTTTCAGCTCCTTCGAGTTCACTGGAACTATTTATATATTTTAATAAACCACATGCTTCAGGCCAAAGGCCACAGAACACTATGGCTATATTGATAATTAGTTTGGAAAGACATCACTTTCATGCCCACCTCTGGCCCCAGCTCAGACTTGAAGTAAATGAGTGGGCTTCATAAACTCCACACAATGTGGTCTCCAGGCTGACTGCACAGAAATGAATGCAGCTCAGCCACCAAGAGACACCGGAGCAGAACAAGGCTTTGACCCTGTCCAGGGCCTGCCTAGCTGTCCCAGCCAGCACAGCTAGAGTTACAGGAGAAGCAGATGGAAAACATCAAGACACCATAGGTGTCTCCTCCTTCACTACTCATAGGTGCTTATACTTGATTATGCTGAGCACAGAATAGGAATGAGACAAGCAAAGAAAAGAATAGAAGCTTAATGAAAACTACCTTTTAAAATACTGACTGATACCTTTTTTAAAGCATGATAAATATAGACAATACAATCTCTGGCAAAACCCCCAAACCTGCAAATCTATAGTTAGCTCAGCAAGTGAAAAGCAGCAGAAGCTAAAAATCAAAGTGATGGTATATATTTTAAGAGAACTGATAAATCATTCATCAGCCTTTAATTATTGTACTCTATAATCACAGAATCAAGAAATAAGCATCTCATATCCAAATCAAACACTTCTACCTGGCCATTGACTAAAATTGGGAAGCACTTAAAAGACTTCTGTTTTGTTGTAATTATAGACAGCCCAATTTCAATCTATTTATTACGTCATTTGCATCTCATCCTGAAAAATACATATGCATTTCAGCCTTTTTAATTGTGTGATTAGACCAATGACACTAATATCTGCAAGACTGTTTCTTCTATTTTAAATATTACTACTCTGCTACCAGAACAGATTTGTTCTGAAAATACTTATTCACACTTTACTGTATTTTGAGAATGTTCTTCAGTACTCAAATTTAGATAAAAATAGAAGGAAAAACAAATTCTTCCTTGACCGTTCCTCATTGTGACTGCACACTTTTAAAGTGCATTATTTCTGCTACAACCCATGAAGTCTTACCTGGGACTTCAGTGGACCTATTATGCCACTATCCCTGGAGTAAAAGGCCTCCTAAGGAACCTGCATGTCCTTGCAACAGAGGGAGCCAGAAATCACTCTGATGTCAGATTCCCCACTCCATCTTTGACATGAGGAATCTCACATAAAGAGTTGGGTAGTTAACATATAATTTAATGACTTTACTAATTCTGAGAAAAGGTTAATTAAGGTAATACAGAGATAATGGGGAATTGTTTTAAACTAAATGACAAGTTTTGTTAAAAACTCTCAAAAGCAAACTCTAACTTTATCAAGTTTTCCTACAAAGAGAATACTTCAGCAAATGTATGGGTTTGACTGTCTCAGAGGGTATTTTTCCACAATATTGTTATATTCTTATGCTGTAAAGAAATGTTTATGTAGAAGAACGTTCAATTATAAGTTTAAAAAAAGACCAGGGTTTATACTCCACATGGACACATGCAAGATTGCCTTTTTATTATGCTAATGTAACTCTAACTCTAATCAATAATGGAGAACCTCTGACTCATTTATAGGTTTACTTGATCAAAAATATGCATTTAAAAACATGAGCTATAGTCTAAATAAAGAAACAGTCTTGATAGTCTGTTTAAAGTATGACCATAAGCAACTTTTGGCACCCAGTTTACACAATCACACCCAGACCTGCTACAATTTCTGCAGTATATTTAGCCAGTGTATACAAGTACTCATTATTAGGAAGTGTCCCTTTGAACAGGAGATTCTTTTCCAGCACCTTTGCTATCAATATCTCTTCCCCAAAACGTATTCAGTTACATTACAGTGTCTTCACACGTCATCTTGGATGACATTGTATTTTAAGCAGGTTAAAAATAAAACCAGCCAAGTCTGTTTACCTTTGATATCAGTGCACATTTTTCCTCTTGGTTTCACTCGTGTTGGTGACATAATTGACCAGAAACTTCTCAAAACAGAGTCATAACACTGTATAACAAGCTTCATCAGTGACATCTCTGAAATAAGGCTGGTGTGCCCCAGCACACTGTTATCTACTACACACTAGCATCTACTGCCAGAAAACTTGTGAGATTCTGACTTTATCTTTGGGCATTGTAATTTTTTTATTGATCTGAGTTTCCCTGTGAAAATGAACAAGTATGTCAGCTAAAGCAATGAACCCTATAGAGACCATTATTTTTCACAAAAACCATGGCTGGGGGATTGGAACTAGATGATCTTAAGGTCCTTTCCAACCCTAACTATTCTATGATAAATGCATTGCTCAAAATTAAGATATAGAAATAATTTCTATAAAACACAATAATGCAGTTAAACATGGAACTATATTTTTAATCTTACCCGAAGAACCTCAGGGTCTGCACACCACTGTCAAATTTCCGACAAGAAATATGGTCCTGGGGGATAAGTGAGTGCTTGGGAGGAAAAAAAATGCTCCCCTTACACCCTTCAGCTTACAAGTCTGTGAAACCCTTGAACGGAAAACTTGTGTGTAGCTATGTAGTATTTCTTCACTGTTACAGCTTTTGCATCCCCAAGAGTGTTAATACTAATGATATGTTTGCACTTCAGACTTCACCAGTGTGAAATTGCTTCCAGCAGCTGCGCTGCCTGGCCATGCAAGTGTGGAGCCTGGCATAAGCTATGTCCTGTGCTTCGGAATCATACCATGCTTGCAGACCATGGGAAGAGGGAGCTCTGCCACTTTTAAACCAACAACATAAAATGGAAGCTGCAACCAGCCTCAGGGGAAGCTTCTTGGCCATTTGGCTGTCAGCAATATTTCATATATATATATATATGTATATATATGTACATATATATATACACATATATATGTACATATATACATATATACATATATACATACATATATATGTACATATATATACATATATATATGTACATATATATATGTGTATATATATATACATATGTACTGCGGAAGATCAGTGGGCAGCACACTGATTAATGTAACCAGAAACTGACCTTTATTCACTTCAGAGCACTGGCTTTTATAGCTTCCAAGCTTGGTCATGCGCTTAAGCTTTACAATGATTGGTTTCTACATATAATGCAAAAACAGCTGATTGTTCTCTACACATAATGCAAAGGCAGCTGATTGGTTCCTTCTTCAGCATCCAGAAGTTGTTTCCCTCCTGCAGAACTTCCGCATACGTGGCCACTACTTTGCCCTGAAGTAACCTGTGAACTAGGCCGTTAATCCTTACTACAAACTCTAACCAATGGCAAAAGTCCTGGATCGCTCACATGCCCATTGTTTATTAAAAAACTCTCGACAATGTACGTATACAGTCTGTCAATAGCGAATAGCACAGGTAAGAGATATTTACTTGCCATAATAATGTCCTTCAGCTACCAAAAAACATTGCAAGAACTGCTCCATTTTCCTTTGAGAAAACGCACACTTTTAGATTAACCTGGTTCTGAGTTCAATCAGTAACACAGACTCCTGAACACATAATTCCAGATCCAGAAAACACAAGGTTCAGCTTTACAAGGTTTTCGGTTTGGGGTTTTATTCTCAGCTTTTCTAGAGGCGAAGAGCCAATCTTCTCAAGGTCCTTGTATTTTATCAAGGGCAGAGAGCTGACATTATTCCTTTCTAATTGAAATCTCATCCATATTATTTTCAGTATGTAGTTCTTGTTCATAAGTTGACGAAAAATAACACACTGAAGAAGCTTGCCAATCCATACAAGTATTATATCTTGACATGCAAATACCAGGTATTGACACTCAATACTATCATACTATATATGAAAGGTTATTTCCTCAACTTAGGAGAAAAGCAACAGTCACATGAAGGAAAAATATGGCAAGAAAAACTAAGGTTAAAAAAAAAAAAATGTTTGGTTGTTCTCCAGATACAAATGTGCAAGGGAAAAGAACAGAAATGAAGTTTCATGTTTTGCACCACCTCCTGTGCTTTAACCCTGCCTACTCCCTTTGTTGGCTGGATCTCCCAAGATGGGATGTGAAGGTCAGCGGGTCTCCCAGTACTGATGGGGAGAATAAAAGGGTCTTTTTAATTAATTTTTTTTCCTTTTCTTATACAGAATACATAGCAATTACAAAGAATCTGCTTTACAAACTCATATTTGTTTACTTTTTTTCCTGCAGCTTACTTATTTGGTCAGAAGCTGTGTTAGTAAGCATAGACACAGTATAATGATTTTGCTGGAAAAAGTAAAGACTGGTTCAATGCTGTTGCTTGTCTTGTTTAGGGCTAGGAGTTACTATATGAAATTTTGGAGATACAGAAGAAAAACTGGAGTATTTTCTGTGAGTTTTTGTAGCTCTTAGTAGTGCTACAAAAAAAATTAAAGCCTGCAAAGCCACTCCTAAAAGACACACACTTTTCCTGGGAAGGTTTAGTTATCTGTCTACTCATGCCTTGTGCAAGTCTTCTGAAGAGTTGTGAAAGGCTCTTTGAAGTGGGAGCAAGACAAGTGCCAATATCCTGAGCTAATCTATATATTAATTCCTCTGAATTCAGACACAAGACTTTGAAAATATGCGTAAAAGGCCAAAAGCCAGGAATGGCACTTGTAACTGCATTCATTAACAGCAACAGCATACCCATTCTCTGCCTAATGAGCATTCAAGATGAATAAATCTTACTGAGATCCCTGAGCTTTGATTTAGGAAGCTAGAATGTAAGATATAAATGCATTATAGTTATGTCATCAAAACCAGACCAAGGATAAAATCTTGAGCCTTTGTAATTGCTAGACATCAGTTTTCATGATATGGTACTTAATTTCAGAAACCCTGATTTATTTCCTGATTTTTTAGTAGTTTCTGTTCTAAAGAAACAACTAGAAATTCTGAGTTGATGAAAAGTGTCAGCATATAAATAAAAGTTTAGAATATTTAATTGCTTCTTTAATTCATCCATGGCATACAGTTACTACATCTCTAGCCCTCTATAAGAAGCTATTTAACTGCATGTATTAATAGTTGAAGAATGGCGCTGGGAGATTAAGACTAGGAGTTAAGTACATAATGCATGCATTAAAACTGCAAAAAATTAATTCTCTTTAAAAAATCAGTTTCTGTAGAGGAATTTAATAACCATTATGGCTTGCAAAAAATGATAGATGCAAATTTCAAGACCAGACCTGTTAACAGTGCTGCAAATTTTTTCTCATACATATATGACAGTGTTGCATAGCTTTGACTTTCAATGTTCCATGTTTTGTTACAGCAATATGCATAACATGTTTTGCTTGTTAGATCTACTCTCAGCTTAATTCAGAAGCACGTGTTAGATCCAAAGGTCTAACAGCTCTGTATAAGGACCAGCATGTTATGATTTAGTTCACAGCTACCTATGTTTACAAAGGAGCAATAGCTACATCGAGACTATGTTTCACCTTGGCTCTCCTGGCGTGGTGCTATACCTCTGCTTACTCTGTTCTGTGCAAGCCTTGCCTTTTTTTTTTTTTTGGTACACTTTTTATTACAAAATTTCTCTAGCTTAGCAAGTTTGTGTCCATGGTTCTATGCTTCCAACAAAGTGTGAATGCATGCACTCTCTTGGCTGTCACAAGCTATTTTCACAATCGGTATGAGAAGCTCCAAAGTGTGGAGTCGTGCTCCTTTGCTGAAGCACAAACCCCTCTGTACAGGTCATGCTGGGACCAAGTCCTGTGGGTGCTGCCTGCTGGTGAGGCAAGAAAAATTAAAATAAAACATCCTGTCAGATATGGAGAGCATAAAATCTCCCTTCATTTCCACCTGAGAATAGAGACTATTGTATGCTACACTAAAAAGTCTGCTAGAATTATTAAGGAGTAGAGAATACACGTGGATACTATACTTAAAGGTCAGAATTAGAAAGGGTGACAATTTACCCTTCAGAATTTCTTTAGGAATATACTTTTTATTGTCTTAAAATTTCTTCCTTCATAGCAGTAAACCTGTGTTAAGACAAATTGAAAGGACTTGTCCCCTGTCACTCTATGGATGAAGTCTCTTCTGTGGCTATAGTAATGAAAGAATCCAGCATAATTTTCAGCAAATGTAAAGAGCTTCAACAAAACCCACCATGTATTTAAATTTGTCATTGTTTTTTTCTATTTTTTAATGCAGATTAAATACAGTTATCTGAAATACCTGTTCAGTTCTGGATCCTTACTACTGCTTAACAATTTCACTACCAACTATAAAGCACAGCTTCCAAAGTATTGCATGAAAAAAGCTCCCAAGTTATTTCTAATGTTTGAGTGACATAAAAGCATCTGATGTTATTTAATTCTTACCATGATGCTATCACTGCCATCAAAAAAGTTTTCATAGTAAATGAGTATTTGCATATTACTCATTGTGAAGACAGCTTTGTCTGCATCTTTGCATTTTTATGATAAATTCTGTAACAGATATACGAGGATGGGAAATTTTACAAACATATTTCACATTTCTTCACTTGTCACTTGAATTTCAACAGCAATGGTTGCTGTGTAATAGGTGAACAGGCACCGTTCTTATAAGGATTTCCTCGTTACATTGGCTGACTCTTGCCCTCTGAAAGCTTTAGCTTTCCAATTCCTTCTTCCTGTAAAAATTAATGAGGTCCTTTCTGTACTGCACTATATTGCAAGTCATTCTTCATTGCAGTGGTCCTTTAAATAGCTTTTCTGTCATAGAAGTTTCTCTAAGGGTGTTAAGTTGGTATACTGGAAGAAATGCATTCATTCACCCCAATTACAAAAAGCATTTCTCTTTAGAACGCTGTAAAATCTGTTCGGGTGAATGGTACTCTAAGTTATAATCTAATTTTAGCACATGATTTTTTCCAGCCACTTTTTTTCCTGTTCATTTCTGGGAGTAGTATTGTTCACTATATAACAGTAATTGTATTTAGCTTACATCCTTTTTTTTTATTTTTGTGTAATATTTTGAATAATTCAAAATTTACAGAAGAAATAAAACAGGCTAGCAGTTGTTAAACTGAATAGCCTGCATTTCTTGACTAAAAAATGCCTTAAAACTAAGCTTCTAATCTTGAGCTTTTCGTACATGCCATTTCACACTGACTTTGCACTAGCAAGTTAATTTCTAAGTATATACACATAATTAAATAATCTGGAAGTCATAGTTGAAGAAATTTCACATAAAAAACCCTTTCCATCATTATATATGTAAATGCCAATTTAAGTTTTGTTTAGTGGAAGAGTTTTGGATTGATGTATTTGCTTTGACTGTTTCAAATGCACACAGCTACTCAAGTCCAGCGGCTGAAGAGGCGTACTTTGATTGTAGCTCTGTAAAATCTGGTTGAGGTCAAGAAACATTTTAATGAAATATTCTACTTCTAAACAGATTCATTAGCAGATTATTTTCAAGAATAGGTCCTGTTCTGACAATAGTTTATACATGTAGAAAATTAATTTCCTGAGAAGTGAGCTATGTTTTTTTCCCAGTTGGAATTATTCAAATAGGCTCAATCACAGTTAGTATTTAAATGTCTAGTGCTTGCTATATAAAAAATTATACATATAAATTAAAATACAAATTAATGGCTTCTTTTTTCTTATAGTAGTTGATATTTTAGTGATTATTTATACAGTCAGAAAGAAATTCAAGTCTTACAATTGATACATTCGCTCAATGGATTTCTGGGGGCGGGGGAGAACCCTTACAGCAACATCCAACACAGACATCTGAGAAACCTTTTTAAAGTCCTAAACAGCTATTTTTAAAAAACACAGGAATAGACAGTAGGCAGTCTTGATTTCAGTGACACTCCTAACATGCTTAAGAACAGAAATTTGCATAGCATTTGTAGACATGTGCTTAGGAGATATTTATTGTTAGGTGCTGAAGCTGCTGCTGGGGGTTGTTTTGGTCAAAGTATTTGCTTCATATTTCTAAGGAGACAAATAGAAGCCAAGGAAATCCAGCCTTCCTCCCCCCGCCTTCAAACAACATGAGAGAACAGTTCAGAAGGAGTGGCATTCTAAGTCATGCAAATAAATTATCAGTTCATTACATAAATAGTTTTATAGAATTATGCAAATATTAATAGAGAAAAAGCCAAGTAATTCTTCAGCTTTCAAAAATGGTTTTGTATTTTATTCCTAATACTGGTCTGCACTGTTCAAGCTGTACTTAAAGTACTTTATTCTGCTGTTGAAACTATGTCCCGATTCTCAATACCTACTGACACAACAATAATTGAAGTTATTGATTCTAGCTCTTTCTAGTCATGGTACCCGACTTCACATGATGTTCTCAGTAACCCTGCTTCTATAGAAGGACTTCTGGTCCTACTGGGATAAAGTAAACTGAAAGGTCTGTTCCAGAAGGGAAGTGGGAGTAAGATGCAGGGTGGGCTACATAACTAAATTCCTTGACTTGCTAGAGAAGATGAGCCAACAGTTCCAAGTATTTGACTTTGTTGGTTTAAATAGTTATCAGGGCAGTCCAAGTTAGGTAAAATATATTTTTTGTTACGTGAAAAATCAAACCCAAACAAATTAGTCTTGCTCAAACCACTCAGCTGAACTTGCTCAATAAATATGCACAATTGAACTCATTTTTCCTAATATAAAGAAAAAAAAAAAAGTCAGCATACAGCAGGGAAGGAAAAAAAGAAATTGATACTAGGACCCCCTTGAAAACTGTATACAGGTAATAAATTTAGGGCAATGAGCAGATCCGATAATGAAGAAAACACAGACTATTCTACAGAGATGAGGCCTATTCTTGCAGGAGTGTGGGAGGCGGGAGAACAGTGGATGGGATGTAGGGAGATGACAGAGCTCCATAGGATGCTGCTAGCATGGAGTCAACATTCTAAACCAGGGAAACACATAGCTGGCAAAACCATACACACACATATGCAGATCCAATCCCTAAAAGAATTTTGAAGGTTGGGGACAAGGATATTGTCATGCCTAGTATCTATAATATCAGTCCTAAATACACAGCAAAAGGTGAATTGATACAAACTTTATTATGAATATCCAACTGTCTGTCATGGTTTAAGCCCAGCCAGTAACTCAGTACCACGCAGCCACTTGCTCACTCCCCTCCTCCTTACCCCCTGCTCCCGGAGGGATGGGGAGGAGAATCGAACTCCCACGGGTTGAGATAAGAACAGCCCAGTAACTAAGGTATAACACAAAACCACTACTGCTACCACCAATAATAATAACAATAAGGGAAATAACAAGGGAAGAGAATACAATTGCTCACCACCCACCAACCGATACCCAGCCCGACCTGAGCAGTGACATAACCCTTCCGGGTAACTGCCCCCAGTTTATATAGTGGGTATGACGTGCTGTGGTATGGAATACCTCTTTGGTTAGTTTGGGTCAGGTGTCCTGTCTCTGCGTCCTCCCAGCTTCCCCGCCTCCCTGGCAGGGCATGAGACTCAGAAAGTCCTTGGTCAGACTAAACATTACTGAGCAGCAACTAAAAACATCGGTGTTATCAGCGCTGTTCCAAGGCTGAAAGTCAAAAACACAGCACTGCACCAGCTACTAAGAAGGAGAAAAATGACTGCTACTGCTGAACCCAGGACACTATCATAGACTGGCTTTGCACTACCCAGTACCATAAACCAGTAGATGGAGATATCTAGAGCAAAACAGCTGACGCTATATATCAGCCCACAACCTTTATGCATTTTGAGAGGGTTACTTCTTGTCAGGCCCCATGGGCTGAATACCCATTAGCTGCTGGAGCATATCAGATACTCCTGGAAGCTATCACCTGATTTTGTTTCATTTGTAATGATTTTCCATATTCTAAGGCTCCTCCCTGATGTAAGACAAACTGCAACAAGAATAGCCAGTTACTTCAAAAGGCCACACAACACTAAAGACACTAGCATAAGCACACCTTTTAGACAGTGAGTTGTTGAATAAAGCTATCTTTGACTCAAGTGCTTTTCTACTGTGGACATTGTTATTACCAGTGAATACTCACCAGGTCAGAAGGAGCAATCAAGTACAATTGTTGCTTTAATTATCCCAATTTATGAATCCCCCAAAAAACTAAGAAATTCCCAGATGCCCTGCTGAACACAGGGTTAAAATGATTCCTGGCACTTTCCCTTTCTCTAGTGGGCACTCACAAGGTACATGTGCCTGAGCCACAAGGCCATGCACAGTTGGGAAAACCTCATCTTTGTTACCTTAAAGGTGGCAGACCTCTCACAGAATTAAGTCTTCACTGCTTCTGAATATTTTTATTATTGTTCAGCAATTAGACTGACAGAATTTGTAGAATCTGTGCATTCCTGCTACGCTACCTAGAAAGTAAAAAATCACTTCAAACTTTAATAGGAAAATCTGAACAACAACAGGTTAACCACTGTGTGTGTATACAGCAACACATTCATGGAAAAGAAGTTTTAGCACTATACATTAGAAATTATTATGCTTGATGAACTGGTATTTCAAGATCAGTGAAAAATGCTTGAGTGGCTTAGGTGAGGATAATTTTTTCTACATTACTCAATTTCAAGAACAAGAAAAAGTTCATGAAAAAGGGGAACAAGTGTCAAGAGTGCATGTTCTACTTTGAAGGAAAAATTGATAGAAACATAGAAATTATTTCCACATTTGACCAATCTTAGTTTGTGCAGGAGATATTTTGTGCTAATGAACTTATTACCTTCAGAAGACTTCCTTTACTTCTTTCTCCTGTTTTGCTTCTTTATGGGGAGTGAGTGGGAGTTCAAGGATGATCCTTTCCAGTTGACATCTGCCAAAGAGCTAGCATTAGGAGGTTTCAATAACCTCAATTTTGCTGACTGAGCAGTTGCAGTTACAAGCACATGCTGGTTTGCTGTCCCACTTGTTCAGTTTGTATCAGTCTTCAGAAAAAGGCCCTTCTTTGTCATCCAAGGCAAAGCATACCTTGATATATTTTAGCTACTACAGCAAATCATTATGCAGAATCAAAGAAAATACCAGCAGTTTTGCAGTCACAGGGCCATTGGCATCCCTAACAAATGAGGGAAGTTCATGACACCACTAAGAAGTGATTAAAGATTTTACTGCAGGCTACTGAGAAGATAAATGTCACATCCCAATTGCTTTATGATACAGACTTTATGATGCAGCCATTTCAACATTTAGGCCTCTCAACTTCTTGCCTGAATTATCTATGTTAGTGAATAACAGTGCTTTTAGTTTGCAATGAGTAAAGTATTGTCACTTGACAAGTGATCTCACACACAAATTTGGTTGGGTTTTTTTTTGTCCTGAAAAAATTGAGGATATAATCATGGCATCACACATGGCTCAGGATCAAAATACTGTTGTGTTGCAAATTTTTCTTGAACTCTCACTTGGCCAGATACCAACTAAACCCCCAAACACTTGAACTGCTATAACAGAGCAGCAATAGTCTAGAGGCCTGCCTTTACAATCCTTTGTTACATTTATGTAACTAAGTTTTAGCTACCTGCTTATTATTATTGTCTAGTAGAATGAGATATATCAATATGAAAAAATTATTAATTCAATTTCAAAAACCTCTTAAAAAGAAGTAAACTGAGTCATCTTGTCACTCTGTTAAATACAAATGGTGTCTATATGGGAATTTAGGGGTCTAATTAGTTAGTCACAGCTGAAGATGGGTTAGATAAACCTTGCCTTTAATGATATGCAGAGCACAGCTTTACTTTCAGAGTGAATGGCTGAATCCTTTGCTTGCTACCTTATCACAGAATGAGAAGGTCAGACAAGTTACTTTTCAGCCCATGAAATACTGCTAATAGCATTTCTTCCTTCAAAGCCCATGCATGCTCATTTCCTTTAGTAAGGGTAGACAGTGATAATCAAGGTAGTGCCATAACCATGCTACTGAGTTACTCCCAGAGCAGAACACATGTGGAAAAGTAGCTTCCCTCCCAGTCACACCAGTGACTGTTAGCCTGAATATTGTTCCAGTGTCCATTGGTTTGCTCTTGATTGGCAGCAGCAAAAAGGACAAATGTCTCAATACTCTTTTCTATAGAGCCACTACTGACTAAAGAGGTACTGTTTCGACATAAACACATTTCACAATTTTCATAAGAAACGTTTTGAGCTCTAAAACAAAATCAAATTAATATTGGTAAACAGAATTTCAAAATAGGTAAAAGTGCACATCCATGCTACAAAGATGAGATAAACATTAACGGCTTCATGAAGACAGACAGTAAAGACTATCAAGGTTAAACATAACCCTTTGTATTAAGTTGGCTGCCTTTTCATATACTAACTGATCAAGCACAGCTGTTCATATCAATTGCTTAGTTTGTTTAAACAAGGTAGATAGGCAGAGATCAGATCCAAAGCTGATGCACCAACCCAGCTGAACTCAGCACATCTGAGCCCATTTACTTGTGCTGGGGAGCCAATCCTGACACCTACAAAACTGCTTATGCCAGTCAACATCCAAAACTATTGGTTACATTCCAAAATATCTTTTGGATCATCTTGGCTTATCAGAGAATTTCAGAAATTATATTATAGCTCTCCTTAAAATAAAGCACAGATTTAGATTACAACACAGTTTCAATTCTAACTAATATTTACATGCATTGATAATGACCAGAAAATATTGATTTTTAATTGTTAAGGGGTTTGCCTCCATAGCCTAGCTATTATTTCAGCTGCTTCTGAATGAAGACAATAATTACCTAACACAACATCATATGCAAACTATTGTAAATGTAGATTTCATGTCGGAAAGCTTGGCATAAAAATACAATTGTGAGGTATGTTTCTATGAATGAAATAGCTGGAACAAGAAATGTAGTTGAATCAAGGTATTACAATGAGCAAGAAAAAAAAAAGTTCATCAAGCAGCTCTCTAGCTCACATTACAATTTCAGTTCTACCTAACACTGAGGGCTCTGCAAGAAAATTGAGAGTATATAATTTGGTTTTAATCTGTAACAGTAAAAACAAGCAACAAAACCCACAAAATAAATCAGGAAGAACCCACCTTAGATGCCAAATGCATAGAAACTAAAAGCCTGGGGCCTGAGAAAAGCTTGTATCCACCCTGCCCTGTTCTTATATGGCCTGTAAATGTTTCCCACTAACACCTGGACCTTCAGTTGCCTAAGCAGAGCAGTGCTGGGAAAATTACATAGGTGCTTTGTCTGTGTCATTTTCAGTACGCATAAAACTAAACAAAATTAATTTTAAAATTGAAAGACAATGCAGAAGGGTTGTGTTAGTATCTTCTGGATAAAAACCTTTAAAGAGATGTGTCTCTTTCAAGAGTGCACAACTGTGCAAAAGCTAAGTGTAAAACTCATACCATTACAACATCATCTTGTTAACAACTGTCTCAGTGTATTTCCCACCTGCATGTGTCCAGCTGACTACACCTGGATTTTTAGCAGTAAGCAGATCATGCAAGAAATAAATTTAAAATCTGAATATCACATTTCTACAGCAGACTTCAGACTCTAGAACAGGACAGCATTCATCAAAAGTGCCTTGACAATGTGCAGCAGCTGAGCAAGATATCTCCATGCAATAGCATCACAGTCGGGAAGAAGACAGTGTGTCCAAATGGAAGATGAAATCATCTGAAGAGCCTCCTTGTCACCTTCTCTAAGAAGTGAGAAAGGCAGTGAAGTAGGAGGAATGGCAGAATCAAGCAATGTGTGCTTCTAAATGACAGCGGGAGCCAGCACCTACCTGACAAACTACTCTGCACATTACCTTTGCGTTACAAGCTTTCTGTGGCTTCTAAACAGTTTTTGCAGGAAAGCTTCAGCTTAGCACTGCATGCACTGGAATCTACCGGAATTTGGCTAATTGAACTTCACAGGTTGCAATGTTTTCATTCTAGATAAAGCCACCAACACAGGGAGAGAAATTAAATACGTCTAAGGTCACCTAGGAAGTCAGCAGGGTATTTGGCTTCCAAAGCAGCAAAATCAGCTGAGTGTGGCACATTTAAATTCACGAATATTTATGACCCATTGCATTAAGTGGATTCTTAAGTGTTTGGCTGAATAAGAATAGATTTAAACACATTTTAAGCATCTCTTTGAATTCAGGCTGAGATATTCTGACTTTACATCTTTTGGTTCAAAGACAAATATTTATAGTAGGACAATGGTGAACAGAATTTTTTCCCTACTGATTTTTTTCCCTACTGATTTTTTTCCCTTAATTTTCACAAATGTATTTTAATTTTTTTCTTATCTCTGAGAATATTTATTTTACTTTGCTCACTCTCTTTTCATTGTTACTTATTTTATTTACCCACAAATAATAAGTAACAATGGCTTATTAATGCACTAAACAATATACTGCTGGATCATTTTTTAAAAGGAAAGAAGTATCAACCTTCATGAACTTTGGGTAATCTAGAACTTCTGCTTACATAGCTTTTTATCCTATCCAGTTTTAGGGAAAATCATCATTATGGAACAATACTGTTGCTTAAGAAAACATGAAATTACAGTTTAGCTCATTGGTCTGCAGGAATATGAACTGTCATTAAGTATATCAAACTGCAGGTCATAATTCTGAGTCCATAACAATCTTTTCTTCCTAACGCAGCACAGGAAGGACAATGAGCCACAAAATAACTTTATTTTTGAAGGGTAACTGAATTACATCCACACGAGAACATCAAGAGTACCTTCCTGCCTTTTTGTGTGGAGAGCTTCCTAGTTGCAGAAGGTGTGCTGAATTATACTAAAGGTAGTATAAAAACTCCATTAGGTTGTAGATTTCTAGTCAAGACTAGGCCTCATCAGAAGCAGTGTGTTAGAGCACAGGAGGTAAACACATATGGTGTTTGTAATCCACTGTAGATAAACCCAGCTGTTGCAGGAAAAGCCTCCTGAAAAAGATCTCTTCAATGATCACCACTGGATTTACCAGGCCCTTGTAATCCCCACAAGCTCCCAACTGCAACCTGTGTTCTTTTTGGCAGTTTTCATTAATTCCACAGTGGTGGGATTTTTTTTAGAAAACAGATTATTATCCCATTCTTCCTTTCTGACATCAGACGGGAAATCCTATTATTATCTAGGAAAGAATCCTCCATTCCTGGCTTTACAGATTGAATTTTGTGGTGATGTTTGGCAACAGCATGCCAAGGCATAATAAATTGTTATCTCTGTGGATCAGAAAGTTTGAGAAACTTATGAGTAATTGGGTTTTCTGTTTGAAATACTGCATTTGAAGACTTTAAAATTCAAGAGACAATCATCATCTCTAAGTTTCTGAGCATCAGCTATTTTACATCTTTATTCCATTTTTAATAGAGAATGGGTTCAAAGAAGTGCCACTGTCAATTTTCACCACAGGTCTAGAAAGAACATTCATGTGTCCTTAATGGGCACCATATCTCAGACTGACTCTGAAAATAGCGCAATTTGTTTTCATGAAGATTCTCATTTGTATTTCCTTGGAACTTCGTCTCTTTCTACTAACTTTTACAAACAGAAAGACGGAATGAATAAACATCACCGTAAAATTAAAGAGGCATAATGAGAGTGAACTTTGTTTCTTATATCACTACATACCTTTTATAAAAACACTAGCTGACAATTATATGTCCTGTTTTTTTGACTGTGGCTGTAAATTAAAGGAGGAAAAAAGAAATTTAAGTAACTGGATTCCGTTGTGTCTACCCAAGAGTCAGCAGCTATTCCTCAGTATATTTCTGGAACACATCAAATTAGAAATCAGATGGAAATCATACATTTAACAAAATATTTCCATTTAATCACATGAACAAAACTTGTAAATAACAGAGTTCAAAGCTTTGGAGCAGATGGTCTTTCTGTTTTAATTCTTTACTGATCTGCTGTATGTTAGTAAATCTCCGAGTTTCATTTGCTTTATTCAAATCCCTTGGCTATTCAGGACACACTGTATCAAAGCATTCTGCTATGGATTTCAGTTGGTTTATATATGCTCCTAAACTAAAATCAAACATATGTATATTCTGTACACACAAAGAACAACACAAAAACACAACACTGAAAAAATATTCTTCCTTGGTGACCTATTTACATTCTTTGTATATATGTTATGTTTATATACAGAGAGAGGATGCAGGTATATAAGGAATAGGTCAGAATTTAAAAAGCGCTTACTAGAAATTCAAAAGCAAAACCAGTTCTAACTACTTTAAAAATCCTTCTCCATGTCAATTTTAATCCATCATTTAATGAATATATTTTACCAAAATAGGATTAAATTGGTTTAACTTCATTGCTACTGATCACTTGCACTAACATCAAGGTTCAACGCGTTGCACAATAGTAGCTGTGCCAAGTTCAATTTGGCTGACAGTTTAGATTTAATAAAATTGTTTTTTACAGGATTTAGCTCTACACTACCTTGTAACGTGAATGACACAGCCTCTTTTTGAAAACCTTATGGAGTCATAATGCTGGCTTGAAAAAAGCATAGGTCTTCTTGACATCTTCCTATTGTGCTGTAAAACCATGCAGTGATATGCACATCCCGTAATATTTAGTCACTTGGAGGCTTAAGTTCAAATGCATCTTTTCTGTCTCATTTGAACAATTCATTCAAGAATGAAATCATATCACCCTAAGACTCACTGATAATATGCATATTCCTCTATATAGCCTGACATATAAAAAGAAATCCTCTTAAGTTAGGTGCCTGAAACGCACAGATAGACTTATTTGATAAATGCATTACCTGTAGTGGTCTTTGAATTAGGTCAGTGGAATTTGGACGGAAAAGGGAAAAAGTAGGAAATGCAAGACAGTGATCTCCAACTTAACACTCATTCTTTGAAAGAGCATTTCTGTTGCTGACAACAAATTATTTTCTTTTATAGTTTGTCTTTTCTTAAGAATCAGTCATTTTGTTACTACAATCCATCATAAACCAGCCTATTTGTTTGATTACATCCATATATTTTTAGTGTTTACTATGGAATGACATGAACTGTGATAACAGCCTTGAAAGAACAGAGAAAATCTGGGTTACGTGTGAGCACTGATGGACAGCAATCTCAGCCATGGAGGAAAAATAGTTTTGTCCTACTTTCTGAGCAGATGAGAATTAGAGAGAGAATGAGCAACTTCTAATTTTAGGGCAATATTTTCACCCAGGGAGAACTCAGAAAAACATATTAAGCTTTGGCACATGGAGGATGTGTCCATGGAGGCAAAGACCATCCTGAGCAACTCTTGACACTTTACAAAAATAAAAAGTTACCATTGTTTATACACTAATTAAAATAAGAAGAAAACTATAGGATTTCAAGAACACTGTAGGATGCACAGTTATGTCTCATTGGCTCTGAGACTACATCAGCTGCCCAGGTACTTGCTCAGATTTCAGTACACAGAGGTACATGGACCTGTAGCCATTCAATCATTCACTTTGCAGCCCATCTTCCTGTCTAGCTACCTGTCACAGACACACACACAGCAATTCCCCCCCACCATGAGGAATGAAGGGGAAAACGAAATACAGAAGCTATGTTGAACATTTATTTTTGCAAACATATATTATTAATCTAGAAGAAAAATAGCTTAAGGTCATTGTAGATAATATAATTACTGCTGTAGTGACAGGGCAAGGAAGCTCAGTGGGTTTACAGCCACACAATGTCCATGTACTTTAATAAAAACTCCTTGTGCTGTTTTTGTAAACTCAGCCAAGGACCTACTTGTTGCTTAAGCAAAACTCTCTCATGCTTCAGTGTAAAAATAAAAACTTAGCAAATTATGCTAGCTAAGAGCAAATGAAGGTGAAAGCATTGCATATTCGGAAAATACCTCTAGCCGCAATGTGTCTATGAGCTAGTGATTTGAAAAATCACTACTTCCAGTTTCCTTGGGAAGTCAGTAGGTTTTTCTATTTCCTACTTTTTTGTGCACTATTAACAAGCTTGAATCAGCTGAGATGAACTACACTGGAAACATCAGGAAACTAAGCAAACAGCCCATTGAGTCTTTAAAATAACCTGTAGCTATTTAATGCTGAACACAAATGACTGTGTGAACTTGGTGCACTAAGGGACTTTGATAAACAGAATTCCTATTTTCCTTGTGCTTAGGGAAATCATTGCAGCGTTTAGACTGTTATAAGTCAGGCACTTATCCAAAATGACTGACACCTTGGAAGTTATTGCCAGCCTTAGCTATGAATGTCATTGGTTTCTTGGGTCATGTCAAATCCTCCCCATACTGTTACAAACAGTTCATTTATTTCCTGAAGATGCATAGAATGTGCAATATTTGATTTTAAAATCTGGATATAGCTTGCAACAGATAGCTTAACTGTAACATAAGATACAAATTCAGGTTATCTCTGGCAAAATATATGGATTTTGACTTGAAGCAGCATCAGAGAAGGGAGCAGAAACTGGATTGGTGATGGCATTGAGAGCGGAAGACGAAAAGTAGTAAGGATTGTAATGATTTGATGTAAGGATTTTTTCCACCCTATGGATGCTAGTAGTTCTTTGACTGAGGAGTTCATTTTATCTGTACGCTAACCAGAGCCAGGAAAGCTGACCACGCTGTGTTTGTGGCAGTTAGCAGTGTCTGACATTTCTGTGGAAGGCGTGAAGCTGATGAGAGGTGCCCTGAGCTGAAAGCATGATGTCCTGTGCACGGTGGGCAGGTGAGGGGCTGAGTGATGCTCTCCTGCCATAACTGCCACCTCTTCCTACCTGATGCACCCAACTTTCTCCTTGTTTTTCCGCAGATGCATCAGCACCGCCCGAGCTCTCCCAGTTTGTTCACACCTGAAGAAAGGACGGTCGCTGCTTGGCTGTTAAACAGACGTTAACTTCAAGCAGAACCGTGCCCCTCGGCCACCACAGGTGGGCCAGGGCCGGGCCACCGCGCACGTCCCGGGGGAGGGGGGGGGGGGGGGGGGCGCACCCAGGAGAGGCTCTCCTGCCGCGGGCACCGGAGGACGGGAGGGATGTCCCGGCCTCAGCCCGGTACCGGCTCCTGGTGGCCGGGGGCAGAGCCGCCGCTGGCTGCCCGGTAGCCCAGCAGGGACCGGGAGCCCCCTCGCAGAGCGCTGGGGCCGCTGCGGGCAGAGGTGGCACCCGCCGGTAAAGGCGAGTGGAAGTGCAGGAGAGCCACCAGGTCCTGGAGCGGATCGCCTGCCGGTCTCGCTCCAAATGCATGTTACCTGGGTTTAATTAGGATTGCACAACATTCCCTGTCTGGGTACATGCACAGGCTAGGCTCCGTAGGTATGCACACACGCATGGTACTGCATCCTCTACATTCCCAGCTAGTCTTCATTCATATGTATGCTGCTATTAAATATTTGATTAAAGGTTGAACGCTAAGGCACATCTGTTATATTTTTTAATGTACGAGCCTTAAAATAGACTGTTTTGTGAGAGCAAGTGTCTAAAGAAAACCGGTGCTGCCTCCCCCCAGCCGCGCAGCCTCCCCCCCAAATAATAATAACGCTGCAGATTGTAGAAGGATTTGAGTCTGCAGCAGGAGAGAAAGGGATTAGGGCGAGAGCACTGCAAGTTAAATTGTGCTGCATATAAAAAATGGGCGGATTGGTCTCTAGATGAGAGCTTGGTACCACCTTCCTTTCTAAAATAAAATCTCTCTGGCATGAAGTCACAGCCTATTTCACATCCGGTTTACCCTGGGACGTATTACTACTGTCTTGGTAAAGAGAAAGCTTTTGTTGTACCGCGGCGATCGGAATATTGGGAAGAGGAATTCGGGTGCTGCGCCCGGAGCAGCGGAGCGGCGGCAATGGCCGAGGCGGAGTGAGCGGCGGAGCGGGAGACGCGCAGCCTCCGCGCGGGCGGGCGGGCAGAGCCGGGCAGCTGCGCCGCGGACCCGCGCCCGAGGGGCTCCGGTAAGGGCGGCCGCTCGCTCGCACCCCGCGCACGCAGCCCGGCACTCAGACGGACGCGCAGACACACACTCGCACCCCTCCGGGCGCTCCCGGCTGCGGGCTCCGCGTCCAGGCGCGCAGGCAGCTCCTCTCCCCTCTCCGCAGGTACCGCCGGGTCGGTGGGATTTTTATTCCCTATCCCTCCAGCTTGAAAATCCGCAGCGATCGATGGGCATTGTAATTTGTCTTATTTATTTATTTTTTAGCGTGGACTGATTTCCACCGGTCGCTTGGGAAAGGGTTTTTTGGGGGGTTGGGGCTCTTTTTTTTCCCCCTTTTTCCCCCTCCGCGGGAGGCGGTGGGAGGGGTGGCTTTCTCGGGGTGAGGGGGAAATACAAAGTTGAAATGCAGGGAGGAAAACAAGTCTCGATTTGTGCCTCAGAGATGGGCAAATCTCCCACCGGGACTCAAAACTGCATCAAAATGTTTCCTTCTTCCCCCTGTTTTTGTTTTTAATTCTTCCCTTTTTTAATTTTTTTTTCTCCCTCTTCCTTTTTTTTTTTTTTTTTTTTTTTTTTTTTTCCCCTTTTCCAGCGGGCGCTGCTGACATTCTCCCAAAACGTGGATCTTTCTCCCATTTTGAATGGGAACACCCGAGCTGGTTCCCCAGGCGGTGCGGGTAGTTGGAGGCCAGGGGTTGGGGGGCTGTGGGGGTCCAACACTCCTTTAAAGTCTTTGCTAACATTTGGTTTTTCTAGCTGCAAGAAACTTTCCTTCTCCAGGATTTATATCGCCTGTATGGGTCTATTGAAGCGGGGGGTGGTGAAGGGAGGGGGGCAAGTGTGGAGCTCAACAGATCAAGATAGTTGGGAATAATTCACTTTCCGTTCTTTATGCCGAGGAGCCTTTTGCAAAGGCAGAAGTTAGCAGGACCGGGAGAAGGCGATTTTTGAAGCTACAGATGTTGTCTTTCCCTTTGTAAGGGGGCTGGTTACAGGGCAAGTTGAGATGCAGTCTCGTCCCTGAAGATCTTTATCCACACTTCCCAGTCACAGCCAGCTCTTTGCTACCCAGTGAGATTAGCTCAGCTCCACTCCGTGCTTATCTGCCGATCATTTGGCTATAAACGCATTAATTATATCTCATTGCTTACATGCCGCTTTGTAATGATATTTTATTGATTTAAATTGTCCCTGAGAGCGTGCAGTGAATTGGGGTAGCTTTATTTAAAGGTACAACAACATTTGTACGTACAGTGCTTTGCTTTCTCAGGCATTTAAAAAAAACCCAATTCATCCAATACAGGCTTCCTATTTTGTTGCCCTTTTTAATGTAATGAATACTAAAAATCATCTGGATTCCAGCACACAGATAAGTAAAGGGACCTGCAGCATCTCCCAGGCAATCAGCTGAATCTGGAACACCAGTTCCACAAATACCAGTTAACTTTGTATTTTATGGTTTATTAGAAAGTGAAAGAAACCCAAGTTGTGTTACTTTTTATTCAAAGGTAAATGAGAGTAACTCAGGGAAGTCTGGAGGGAGGACTGGAAGGGATGAGAAGGCTGCTAATGCAAAACCATTTCCTAGCAGCAGAGACTGGTAGAGAGGTAGATGTGTGTAGGTTGTCAGCACATGGTTTCATTATGAATCGTGCCCTTTAGCCCAACAAAAATATTAGTGTGCATATGCAGCAGGAGATCAGAGAGTCAGAATCTGATTGTTTTACTCCTGCTCTGATGCCACTATTTCAGGGAAGAGTAGTAATATCTGTAAGAAGTCGCTTCCGCCACATCAAAGCAAAGCAGTGGCCGTGAGGGAAGTGCCGCTCTCTCCCCAGTCACACTACCACACACTGACACCTTCCAAGAGGTTTGGAAGTATTCAGGCTGGTTCAAGCCAAACACAAACCAGTTACACTTGGTTATCTAGAAATGTTATGGAGGCTCCTTGTCACATTTTCAACATAGGAGGGAACTGACTAAGAATTGGTGCAGAGTTTGGGCACAGCAGCTTTAACTCATAACTGGTTCTGTTTAAATTCAAGAATAATACAAATAGGAATACGCCCTTACCGCAAAATAAATCCCACCCTAAGCCTCTTTCTGAAAGTAAAAGGTAAATGAGAACAGCCAAGGCCATGCTCTCTTATTCTGGATGACAGGAGCTGTAGTATTGTGAGGTCATTGCTTGACATCAAATTATTCTGCAAAAGTGTCCTAAATTGGACATTTTTTCACAGTACCTGTTTTAATGCAGGGGATGTTGATGTTTATTTTCCTTCTAGTTTCAGAGCCCACCATGAAGAGATTCCTGGTGCTTTGTGACTGCCTCTGGGCCTGGAGCCTCCTCCTGAATGCACTGACTGAAAGAAGGTGGGGAGATGTTTTTTAATGCACTAACATATTTTTGGAACATTTAACTTAATACAGCAGCATGAGACAAATACTGCATGGGCTGCACTACTACTATGTGTACTGGGGGAGGTTAATCCCTATTCAAATCCCAGCTAAATATAACCAAAGGAAGTCTGAAAGAAAACTACAATTTGTTTGCATAACATCGCTTTTTCAATATTGTGAAGAAAAAAAGCAAAGCCTTTCTGAAACAAATTGAAATACCTCTTAAACACCTGTGCAATCCTTTTTACTCTGATAATGACTGCTCAGAAATACAAGTTTCCTTAGAGGAAAAAAAAAAAAAAGTGTAATCAAGTCCTTTTTTAAACCTTATTTAAATGCTATTTAGTAACTTTATTGTCCCTGCAAGAAGAGGCAAAACTTTTACTTGTTTGTTAGTCAGGATTGTGTCCTAACTTAGTAGCTGGTTTTGCAAATCTGAAGTAGACCATCCTGGTGAAGGGAGACTGCTTGGATGAAGGAGAATTTGTAAGCTCAAACCCCGTAAGAGTCTGTGTTTGAAAGACCATGCTGCACTGAATGTGTATGGAATATACGTTGAAATCATAATCTAAAACCAGCATCAGTATTAAGAACAATGTATAATTACACAACACCTCACCTAACAACTAGTAAGTTAACTAAAGATTGTCAAGGAGTTTAGAGTACACTTGAAGTACTCTCAGCAATTCAGAATTCAATAAAGATGTTTAAGATGCATAGGTATATTTCTGTATTTTAAAAATATTAAAGTCCAGTCAATAATGTTACCTAATAACAAAAAGCACTAGAAATTTCATATTGCCAACAGCGACCCCGAAAAGGTGTATTTGTGCCTTGACCTCCATAGTGTCTCCTTATGCATTTGCAGCTCTAGATAAACTTACCTTCTGGCTAGCTTGGAGATTTTAGATAGAGTGGGGTGGGCAAAGGTTCATCTGTACATGCATTTCCTCTAAAAATAAAAGAATAAAATCAGGTGATTCATGTAACAATTGCTGCATTGAATAAACATGGCACTTTAGAAGCAATACCTTAATTTTGATAATGTATTAAGAAAAGTGAGATTCTAAGTATTTGTGAAGTACTTCATTTGGCCCAGCTAGAGAATTTTGTGGAAACATGTTTATTATATAGATATGTGTACATATAGATATACATGTGCAAATGTATTTATTATATATTTAAGGTATTCATGTGCATTTTTAAAGTGAGAATTTAACTGCATTGGACTAGTATTTAAAAATTATATGGCGTGTCACTATTATAATGACCTGTAGATGGAGTTAGTGCACAGTTTTTTTATTATACTGTGGTTTAATATGAAAACACGATCGCTTGCAGTCACCTTTCTCTCAAAATGCACACACCTTACATGAAATATATCTGTTTTTAAAACCATTGTGTCATAGTAACTTCCCTTGCCTATTCTTCTGGAGTGCTGTTAATCCTTTAAGATAAAAGAGAATGATGAATTAGAAGTGTCTGTGATACAGAAAGATGCAGCCTTCCCATATCATTCTTCTTGTCGTAAAAAGCAGCACTAGGACTATTTTAATATATGTGTTTTGAATGAAAAATCACAATCCCTCTGGAGTTACAGTTCACTTTGTATGTACACAAATGTTCAGATTCTTCCTGTTGTGACCATATGTCAGTTAAAACCAGCCCTAAGGGTGCTTTTTACCTCTGACAAAATGGTGGGAAGAACAGGTAAGGGTACTGACAAATGTGACACCAAGAATGGAAGCGGTATACTTTGTTGCATCCTTGCCGAGTACACTGCCACCAGTCCATCTTCCTGATGCCTTTTCTGCAAACATGCTCATTTATTTACCATTACAATTTCTGAAGTCTTTTTGTATCCTTTGCCACCTTAATTCTGACGACCTTCTACTATCCTTGAGATATGTATGTACAGCAGCTTGTTTATTGACAATGAGTGTTAATGTAAGTTTTAATCCAGTGAAAAGACCTGTGTTGCAGTTCTACATCAGGCGTATGAGGAATGATCCTTTGAAAGATAATGCTTACTGGAGACAGCAGGAGAACTTGTTATTTGGTAACATATAGGAAACGTAAAAGAAAAAGAAATATTAATGGCTGTGACTTAAAATTCAACTGTATGTATGAAAAATAAATATAAATCAACCCTTTTTAAAGCCAAATTATATGATATGGCTAGAGGAGATTAATAGTATCTGTTAAAAGATTTTGTCTCTTCATTAGAAACAGTGTTCTATATGCATTAAAATCCCTGAATATTGTTCTCTACAAAGTCACACCCTACTGAAATAAAACAAAAGTTAGCAAAACTTCTGGGAGTGTCTGTTCTGAAACTTGGTTAAATTTGTAGTGTTACGTATTCAAACCTGTATTGCAAAATAGCCTGGAAGCATTTCCAGAGCACCTATATTAAGGTTATCTTTTCTCCTTCTCTCTGTATTAAATACAAGTGGATCAGACATGTGATATATAAATTATGTTTGATGAAGCTTAACAGAAAATAATTTTGTAGGTATTTCAATAGAACAAAATAATTCTGTGTAACAGTATATTCCTCATAAGATGGCCTTTGCTGGTTAGAACAGGAACAACTAGCAGAGCACTGAGAGCCGCAGATCACCGTAGTTGTATGGATAACAAGCTGCCCAATGGAAGGATCAATTCTGTGACCAGACACAATCTTAACAACGGGTTTTGGCACTCTACTAGCTATACAGTTCAGTAGCAATGTGTGAGACAAATTGATGTTTTGGAAAGCAGTGGTTTTGCTTTTGGTCATGGTGACTACACAGGTTTATAATGGCAGTATTCCCAGCAATGAATGAAAAAACAATACTGGGTTTGGCTTTAAGACAACAGTAATCTATGATTAAGAGAATCATCTATGACAAGTAAAGGTTTCAGATTTAAGGAAAAGGTTGATTCTGATGTAATCTACAGCAGACAGAAACCACAAAGCCCAAGGATTCCATTCCATTTCTATTGATGAAAATAAGATTTTGGTAGCTGAGCTCCAAGAGCTCAATCTGATCTTTGTTCAAGTGAAATTTTAGGACCCTTGCCTGAGTTAGAGATACACATTAGGGATCCGTAAGTGAAGCTTGATAGATGTAAGAGATTTCCGTATCAACAGATGGTTTTGTTACACATTTGTAAGGAAAAGTTGGAGGTATTCCTCCAAATCTAATTGCTAAAGGAAAATGGGAAATGAAATAAAGTTATATATTGAAAATGAACGCTCACTTGACTGACTTCTATATTCATAAGGTAGGCATCTCTGTATTTGTTTTATCTTTATTCTAGAGTTTATTTCAGTACTTAAGTGTCAATGTTCTAAATTATTGTATCATTCTTTGTATGCAAACCCTTTATAACTATTATGAATTAAACACGTTATCTTTTGCTGACAAATGAGCCTTTTCCTGAGGAACACACAGAACATTATAACATTAATGAATAATGAGATGAACACTGAGGAACTGACATTCCATTTGCTCACTGTTTATAGAGAGGCGCTGATTTTCAAGGATTTTACAAAAAATGTACAATTTAAGAAGAAAATGTTTCAGTGAAGGAACCCTATAAAGTACTACAATATTGTTTTAGGGGGGAGATATTGTGAACGTAAACCCTGTATAAGCAAGATTAAACAGAGTTTTGAATTGCTTTGTAAGCTTATTGGTGAATTACTGTTTTTCAGTCTTCATGGTTCTGTATTTCAGCTATGGACAAACCTCATCACAAGATGAACTTAAAGACAATACCACAGTATTTACCAGAATATTGGATCGTCTGCTGGATGGCTATGATAACCGCTTGAGACCAGGACTGGGAGGTGTGTTGTATTATAATTTTATATAAGGTTATGTGTTAGGTAAAACAATGCTATTTTCCTATTATATACTTATTTCAGTTCTGTTTCTATATACACTTAAAATAATGCTGACATGCAGTATCCATCTTTTCAAAAATGCCATGCTTTCTATATCTTTCACATACTTGATTTTGTTACACTTATACCCCAAACAAGAAAATGGTTCACGATTCAAGAAGACCTCTGAATATGTATTAAAATTGTGTGAAGAATAAAATATAATAAAATATAACCTGTAACCTGACAAATGACAAGTTTATGAATCAGGCCTAAATAGCACATCTATCTATGACTACCTTCATGAGAGGATTTTTAGAAGTGAAAGCATCAATCAGCCTTAGCCATAAAAGTCTCAGAGAAGTTTATAAGATTTTTTTTTCTACTTAGGTATGTCAGCATTTGTTTCTCTAACATTTTGTCTTCACAGCTTGATAAAAATGTCTTTTTTCTTCTGCTCTTGGTGCTGAATCCATAAAAAGGTATAAAACCACATAGCAATTCCATCTTTCTAAAACCTTGTTATGAAGGTATTGTCTTTATCAGCATCCCTGTGTTTCCTCTGATTTGTTCTGCTCTGACAAAATCCCCAAACTAGGTCTTAAAAGCTTGTTTTTCACAGACGTGAAAGTTCTGAACATAGAAGCACAAACCTGTCTTTCTGGTGCATGGAAAAGTTGGATTTATTTCTTTCAGATTTTTTTTTTCTTTCCTTTTGGATTCTTCAGTTAAAATAAAACAGAGCAACCCACCCCACAAAGTATAGTTCAACCATATAATAGCTCTCAGAGGAACTTCATTATAAGAAGAACAGGGTATTACCTTAGAATTTTTATACCATCTCCTGAGGATGAAATAGAAGATAATTAAGGGTAAGCTTATTCTATGGTTTAAGGCTATCACCTTGCAACAGTTCTTGAATTGTGAGCCAACTTCTTCAATGGTTTGACTTCACTGACTTCAAGGAATGGCCAAAGATAAAATTTTGTTCATAAAATTAATGCATTTTAAAATGTGTTGGTCTAAGTTTTTGTGTGCAATTTCAGATAAAACACAACAAAATAAGAATCACTTTTTACTTTTATCTACCAGTACTTTTGCCTGCTTACTTGTAAACACTTGGACTAGTTCAGAAATAAATGCTCCTTAATCTTTGATTAATGCAACTGTACAGTTCAGTCAGCTACTGTATCATAGTAAATAAACATAGCAGAGAAGGCCATAAATAAATGAAACTTTATAAACTGTGTAGAGTCTGGTACATGTCTACAGGAAAATTTTGAGCATACGATGATTTCTTATATGAGTTTTGTAGCTATTATGTTTTGTTGAACTGTTACTAGAAAAGCAAACAAAGGGAGCTGCAGGGAAACGATTTTCTCTCATTCTCTGGATTACAGATTAGAGACCTAAGGACATCGATACAGAGTCTTACATATGTCTATCTATATTTCTGAAGCCAGACTGGAAGGGTGTACTGGGAGAACGGGTCTGCACCCTCCATGAAAGGATCACCCAGTCCAGCTAAAATTTGATCATGAGAGCGAGATTGTTTAATGCAACTGCTTCTATAGGAGGAACTGTGTCTCTTCACAAATTTTAATAGCCATTTGCATCACTATCAGTTAAATGCAAAAATGAGTGGAGCATGGGAAATATGGGATCGAGGGAAGGCAGTGTTGGAATAATTTCTCTAACCAAAGGTTAGAGAAGTTTAAATAATCTTTGCATCCCTCCCTTTTTGAATTGTGCTGCAAAATTATAGTTTCATGGTGTCAGTTCAACAGAGTAAATTTAATTTATCTGTTATAAAACATCCCCCATCTGTTCAAATTGTGGGTAGTAAATTAATGGTTAAAATAAAATACAGTAAGAAGTAGCTTTAGTCTTTTAAGTGTTAAATAATGTGTTATTGAAAAGACATAAATTATATATTTCAGACACTAGGGACAAACATCTAGGCCTATGCTTTCAATTCTGGTACCAATTTATAATTAAAGGGTTTGCTCAGGAATTTTGAAATTCACCTCTGAAAAACCTTCTTGCTGAGGTGTCTAAATATGAGCTAAGAACCTCAAGATGACTCAGTTCTGACACATTTGATTTAGACACTTGGTATAATGGGGAAATATATTCTGAAATGTTCCTTATGGAAAAATATCTAGTGAGAAATCTAAATCAATATATCAAATAAAGCAATGTTTTTGAGTTGGAAGTTCAATAGCCTTCAGTTGTAGCATGATCTGTTGCTGGAAATGTTAAAATTAAATGTAAAAGTGCTGATTTCATTTTTCTTCCCAACATCAGTGATGTCTTAAATATTTCAGTCAGAACATGATTTTTATCTACTCTAAAGAGAAAGTTAAGAAAAGCACAAATATAGTACCATGTTTAGATATATGTAATTAGGTCTAATTCATTCCATATTAATTGTGACATGGCTATCAGAGAATTTAAGATATTAGAGACATTCATACATATGTGTTCTATTAATGAATTTTACACTGTTAGGCACCAGTAAGTTGTACCTACTGGTGTAATCATCTGTGTACCACCGATTACACCACAACACTCTTGCAGTTATCCAGAAATACCTATCCTATGTCTTCATACGCCTTCATCAACAATAGATGAAGTACCACATTGCATGGTACAGTCACTTTCTTCTACAGAAAGGGGCATACTGCAGAAAACTGTTTATCCCTGTAGGACCTCTCCTTCTTTAGTGCAGCTTTTAAAATATATACGCCTACAGAAAACAGAATTCTATGCATGAAACAGAAAAGAGAACCAATTTCTCTCTTTCCCACCTATGGAAGAAAAAGTAAATGACAGTTTTTTCAGTCAGTTTGTTTCTCTTCCCTTGTGTTTATGCATGAAGAATTCAGTGACAAAATGGTATGTTTACTGAAAAATTGTATTGAACTGTGAAAGGGGTTTGATCTTGATATGGTTCTCCTTACTTATAAGAGTAATTTCCTTCTTTTTGAAATAAGTGCCACGATATTTCTCTATCTTAAGTTTGCAAACTTATTAGTGTGATGAACAGATTCATAGCTTGAAATAAATATCCTGGTGAGGCAGATGAGGCACCATGAAGCCAGAAACAAGATCCTGAAGAGATCTCATTACAAAGTTGGAGCTATAGCACATACTCATTGGGAAGCCAGGTTAAAAGGTGGAGCATTAAGATAATGAAAAGTTTAGAGGTGCTGAATTTTGAATCACTCTTTCAGTATGCATGGAATCAGTGTTAGATTAATATTAAATCCTTCCTTTCCTTTTTTCAGATCTTCTTTTGGGGTATTACTTCAAAAGGAAAAATAAAACATGCATATGCTCCATTAAAGGTTATGGGAATAAAAATTATTATTGTTCAGATAACCCGGTAAGGCCATATCTGAAATTAACTGAGTAGCTCTGAGCATTTTGCTGTTAAACAGAGGTCATTTCTTATTAACAAGAATAAATAAATAAATAAAGGAGTAGGTGACCCACAGTCAAAAGTTACAGTGATTGAATATGCTCATTATTTTAAAAATGGCATTGTAGCTAAAATTAATCTGATTTTTCTTTAAAAGAAACACACAGCATTATGTTACACATTGGCACATTTACACCTCCTATCAATAATTATTGATATAAATTATGTTATTTAGATGTTTGCCTCCTTCATATGTGGGCATAGTCACTTAGTCAGACATTGCCAGGAAATAGCATCTGTTATACCCATCCATAAACACGGACAAATAACTACATTTACAGTTATTTGTGCCTGGAAAATAAAACTTTAAAAATGAATGTAAAAATGTTCTGGATCATACTAGATGACAACTATTAACTCTATGAGAAGATAATAATTTACAAAAAGCAAGGAGGAGGAATTGCAGAGAGTAAAATATTGAAGCTGAAAAAGGAGGAAATCATGTTAGACATTAAGGGAAAAAATGAACAGTGAAGTCATTTAGGTAATAGCATAATTTTCTGTGGGAAATATCTGGATCCTGGAACCTGAGGTGATAAAAATATCCTGAATAATAAAGATGCTGTTCTCTTTTCAAATACACAATCCTGAACAAAATAAAGGATCAGATTGTACTGGGAAGGAGTTAAATAAGTAGGAAATTTCACCTCAGTGTTTGGTGACCTCTCCTAGTAAGCTACTATATTTAGAGTGGGAGTTTAAAAGACTCGAAACAAAAAAATGGTGGGAAAAACAAGTTCTTCAGATAAATGGCTATGCCATTGCCTTTTGTTGTGGGTTGTCCTCATGTGGCTTCACCAGGCTTGCACAGGGCACGTTGGTTGTACTGTTGCTGAGATTTATAAACATGAAATCAGGTGCAGTTACAGATTTTTTTTTAAGGTTATCACCTTTGCAGTGCACACATCTCCTCTCTAAAACTAAAGGATATCACGCAATCTGTGACCTTTCAATTGTAAATGTGGTTTATCCCTTCGAGACGGATTTTGTACTGGAAAGGTTGCTCAATACAGAACTAAGAGTGGGTTTGATAATGCAAACAAGAATCTTTTAAAATGAAACTCGCTTTTACAGTTTGGATGAATGCCTATTAGATCACCCCAAATAGATTATCAACATTACCTTAGTATTGAACAGAGTTATACTTGTTTTATGCTATCAGTAAAAGCTATTTGTTGACCTCTCCTGTGTGAAGTTTATCAAAATTCAGTGTGACTATTCTTAAGTGGAACATCAGCCTATCTTGGCAATTCATCGCTTCCAAAGAATGCTTATGTTTATAGTGATAAAAAAGAAACCTGACAGTATTATGTTAATTAGGTTTTAGAATTCAGTTTTACGAGATCATTATCTATAAATATAAACTTATCTCTTGGTGATTGAGGTCCAACTGGATATTGTTGGATTTCGACTTGTATATGGGCTAACTTAAATTTTAAGGAAAATAGAGGTTTTGTCTGCATGTATAATAAAAATTCAGTTAAACCTAAATGTTTCTACCCTAAATTAAAAGAGAGTCCTATACTGGACCTCCTACACATAATTCTTCAAGTAAAAAAGTACAAGATGCTATACTGAACTCCGTAAAAACTGAAAGGGCCAATTTTGGTCTTTTTGCCACTCTGTAGACACCACATTGATGTAAAGGCAATTGTAAAAAGGCATAGAAGACCCTAGGAAAATTGATCTAATATAAGGACAGAGGTAGGAGGGATATGAACAGCTCTGAGCTGTTAACTGGCATGGGGAGAGCTGCCATGACACTGCACAGCTCAGTGCAAGTCAGCAAACCCTTGACTGCAGCACAGACTACAGCAGGTAATCATAGGACAGCACACAATTCTCCCTTTTGGTTTCTCCTTTTACAAATGCGGCAGCACAAAATCCTTGTGAGTGTATTTGTTGTGGTTTGTAAACCAAAATAACATCATAGGATGCAGCCAGGGTGATTAGTCTACGTGACTTTTTCCAGCAGTAATAGAGTACGCTATATAGGCATCCAAATTCCTCTCCTTCAAAACCATAGGAGAAGTCTTTTCCATTTTAATAACTGTAGCACACACACCAAACATGCAGCAGGAACATGTGCGTTACCAAATGAGATGGAATTAATTTAAACCACTAAAATATGCAATTCAAATAAGCCTTATGCTCAAATACCAGCAGGTCTGAAAGGGAAACAGTTAATATATACTTTCCTATGATAAATAGGCTCATTTCCTGCCTTTTAAATAAATCTGTATTTCTTATTTTTGTTCTCAATTTGTAATCCAATCACAATTCTAGCACTAATGAGCTCCCTGGGAGTTTAAATCAAAATATTTATTGTTATTAATGTTGAGAGTTTAAGTTAGTCTAGCATCATTAGCAAAACACAGTATTTGTAAACAGTAAAATTACAGTAGTTGACATTGACTGCTGTTTTCATAGCTCTATGTGGATCAATTGCCTGAGGCCGTGTTCCAGAGTGCCAAGGTGTGGTAATCAGTTGCTATTTTACTGAACCCTATGGTTGTCTTATAGTAAAATTAGCAAGTCATTAATTTCCTTGTTTTCTTTTTTTACTGGAATTGTTACATTTTCTACAGATATCTCTGTATTACTTAGTCCTGGTTCATGAGGTAGATTTTGTAATCAAGAGACAGTTTAGCTTGTCTTTACAGCCAGTGGATTTATCCTTAGCAGTGAGATCAGCTGCTGACCTGAGCTTGTTTTGTTCAATGATTTATAATTTTCTCTTGTTCTTAAGGATATTGTGAAGGTTTTGACCATAGCTCAGGATCTGAGGCTCCTGAAAAAATGCATCCTGGGCATTTGAAGTACAGTTTAAGCCCTCCCATGCTAATCAAGCTGCAGAATGAACATGGTTAACCTTGATTCTAAATATAAATCCCAACTGTATGAGTAAACACATGTCCTGTACAAGGTTGACTCACAACTTTTGAAGCCCTTAACAAAGCACAGTTGAATCATCTAACTAGTAAAACAGTAAACATAAATCTCAAAACTTCCATACGGCTTTGGAGGGGCTAATCCTTTCCTGTGTGTTCATACACAATTTTTCACTGCTCTTGATACAGAGGTACATATCAAAGAAAAAAATAAATCATTTGGTGATGTGTACAGTGGCTTTATCTGCATTTGAAGGAACTGGGATTAGATGCTCTGTGAAAGTTTAATCAGTATGAAGAAAACACAATCTCTTCTGAGTTCACAGTCTGAATTTTCTATTATTACTTATGTCATACAAGCCACTTAAAATATCTTCAATTGTATACAGAAATGAAAGGCATCACTCATTTTTCCACTCCCTTAAAAATCTTACGTCTTACTGCCAACGTCTTTGGTTTCCATTTTGTGCTCTCAGAGTGATTGACCATATGTCTCCAAAAGCTAGAATTCATAATATGCCACTGATTCAAACAGCATATTCTTTGTTTGTGCAAGGTAAATCAGTTAGTTATGTTATATTAGAGGCTCACTCAGAGCTGAGACTCTCAAGTTTACACCACTGAAGGATGATGGATTGTGCCTGAGGATCTAGTATCTTTCTCTCTCCTAATCACACTGGTGCCTCCATTGAAAGGAGATGGAGAGGCAGGCAGGCAGGATGAAAGGTCTTTAAAAAAAGTAATTTGAGTTTCACTTTTCATGATGTAAAATGTTAATAGGTTTCATGATATTATTAGTTTCTCGGTCTAAAGAAAAGGTGATTCAGTAGCTGGAACTTAAAAAGAATCCATTCAGCAATGTTCTACTGGACCTTGTGAAATCTCAATGTCCTTTTTCTGCCAGCTGTTTCAGACAAGATCATAGCCTCTTGAACTGTTGTTAAAGTGATAGGCAGAAGGAGAGGATACTTTTCTTCCAAGCCAAGCAATTTCTGGACAGCCATATGCTTCTTCCAGTAATAGAAGGTTAAATTCTCACTATGAACTTCTTTAAGATCAGAGCCAATTAGCTGTCAAGAGATTACTTAAATTTCTCTAAAGCTTACAAACAATGCTAAGGTCACACATTAATTTCACTGGTCAGCCAAGGAGGAAATTTTACCTATCTAATGCTTTTGTCAATAGTCACTGTATTTTGTGCACATCTCAGTCACAGATATAAAGCACAAAAACAATATTATCAGGCGATTCAGTCACAGTATAGTATTTTACTTTCTGTGATTATGTGTAGCACATCGGAAACTTCATCCTTTAACCTTTATAATGATTCCTGGAGATTACTTTGCTACCATCTAATTTTTGCATTAACTTACTAACAGAAAACATCTGCCATTCGGTGCATTACTAGAATGGCAGTAGAATCAGATCTGATATTATATCTTGATTATTGCTGTCTCATGAAAGGAGATATTTTACCGTATATATATCAAACACTTATATTAAACTGCTTACATATACATATTTAGAATTTGTAGACTTTTTTTAATGAAAGTAAAAAACCTGCATGTGTACTGTAGAACACTGATTCTCATTAGAACTTTTTCATCAGATACAGAAATGTATATTGTTACTGGCTGCTTAATCTTGATTCCTTATTTCACTTCTGTCAGAAGTTTCTTGTTAGATGGAACAAATCATATTTTAGCAGTCCAAAGACTTCTGAAATCAGAAGGTTGTATTATACTAGGTTTTAAATTCAGTTATTTTAAAATATTTAAATAGCATTTATATAGCTACATAGATGCATTTCTTAATCTTACAAAAATTTTTGCTTGATGACTTTTGCTTACTATACCTGTACTTCTCTGTAAGCCTTTTTTCTTTAGGATTACTTCTAATATTCTAAACTTCTCTCTCTATTTTTTTTTTTTTTTTTTAAGTTATTTGAGAATGTATCACTCCTTCCATATTTCAAATTTCTACTAAAAACTCCACGCTGGCTTGTACAGCTCTATAGTAAATTCATTCAGACCTACATCACTGTAAATTCTGAAAGCTGATGGGGTTAGCTGTTTGAATTTATGCCTCCAGTTGGTGTTACTCCCTGTGGCTATATTTAAATCAGTAGAGTGATTTTGATATATGCCATCCTGGGTGAATATTTCGTGATGTGTGGCCTAGAAAATACCTGGATGTTCCAAAGTGCGTGTAGCGGGGGAGGAAAGAAGAGGAAGAGGGAGGTTAAACTCCTGTGTTTCTCAAAGTGACTTTTAACAATAGATCAGCACCATTTTAGGTATCTCAGGCTCAGCATCTGTGACGACTAAAATCATTATATCCTTCTGAAGTGGACAAGGGCATTGTGCCATGGAACAAATGTATATCTTTGAAATCACAGAGAAGTCCAGCTTTATGGCATAGTCTACACATATAATCTGTGTTATGTACATGTTCTAGATTTCTGAATTATCATTTACACTAACCTATCATTGAGGCCTATTAAAAAAATTGGGTAGCTTGAGAAATTTACTGTTGTTAATGCCTGTATCAATTTAAAAACAATCTTGATCATTTACAAACTGTAATGTTTATACATAAGTGAAAAACTGTAGTAGATAAGTTTAGCTGATATTTATTTGGAAAGTTTTAACTCCTTTTTTTTGTTGCAGTTAAGGGCAGCGCTGTCATTTCTCACTCATGCCCAATAAAATATCTGTATGTTTTTACACACCTCAATGCATTATCTCTCTTTTTCTTCTATGTTCCTGCATCTCAATAAAAAAGACAAAATTCGTAAGCCCAGGGTTAGTTATTAGAGACCTTCATTCAGCTTCCCCAGAAACGCTTAGTACCCAATGAGACTTTTGAGTACTGTGTAAAATATATAGCACTGTTTATGTTAACAGACAAGAAGATTTAATGGTCAGAGTGGAAAGATTTACACAACGGCGGAGCTATGGCTGCTGCCCTTTGGCATCACAAGCCATGTCTCAAAAAGTTCTGTGTTCAAAACCACTGCAATAAAAAGATTGTTGCTGACAATACCGACTGTGAAATTACATCGAGAAGCAATAAATTACCAGGAACGTATTGTAGACCAATTTTAGAATGGCTAATGAAAGCCAATAATTTTTCTATTTATTGTGAGAATTTGTAGTGGTTAGATCTAATGAAGACTGTTGATAGGCACTCACTGTCCTAATTTCCTGCTTCATCAGAGCGTGTAACTGAAGTGAAGACTGACATCTTCGTCACCAGTTTTGGGCCTGTTTCAGACCATGATATGGTAAGTGATAGCCTATATATTTCTACAGCATTCATTGTGTCTTTTCTTTTTAATTTGGAGGATGAATGATCTATATGTAACTTTTTTACTCCTTTTAAGGCTGGGCCTTTATTAAACCCTGGATTCCAAAGTGCTGTCAGCTTTTATATGCAACGTTTCCTGCTAGTTGTGGCTGCATTTAAGTGCCCTGAAATTAGCAGCCTCATAGACTTTAATAAGTGTTTTAACAGACCTTCTATTTGCTACATAATATATTATGAAATGCATTAGGGTTTGGATACACATTCTTCTGAGAATGATTGCTCAGGTCCTTGCTGGTACATCACTGATCCAATTTGCTGAGAAAGATCATCATCTTAAAATGCAATTAACACTTATGCCTACAGTGTGACATTCATACAGTCTAACCTGTAGTTTTATATTAAAAGCTACTGATCAATGGGAAGTGACTTTCCTAGATCTTGGCTGCTGAAAGAGAGAAGATTAATGAGAAAATTAGTGTCACTTCTTCATGGAATAAATATTAAAAGCAAATTGCTAGATAACTGCAGGGAATGGAGAAGTTCAGAACACTGAATGAAGATGTTGTGAGCTCTGGTCTTAAGAGATATTAAAAATTGTGTGAAATTACGCATAAGGTACTTAATATTTTGCATATAAATGAGGTCTTCACAAATAGGTTGCTATTGACAGGGAAAGCCTGGTCTGCATTCACTAGTATCTGCTGGATTCTGTGTTGGGATGAATGCTGAAAGCATCCTCATTAATTTAAATGAAGAAAAGAAACCAGTTCAACCTTGTAGCGGGCTACAGTTAGCTAAATACATTCACCAAAATAAAAACAGGGGAAAAAAACACAAACCCAAAACAAAACAAAAAAACCCCAACAAACCCCCAACACATTATCACAGGAAAGGAAACAAGTTCCTTACCACAAAACTGTCAGTTGTATAATTCAAACAAAATCTGTAGACAGGCCTTAAATACCAGGTTACTACAAGTCTCTGACTACTCAAAACAATGTTAAGGGATGGAATAACAGAGAATAACTTTTACAAGGTAGTTTATTTTCCTGAATGAAATTTATGCAAAGACACCATTTTCCTGATTTCTTGGAAAATAGCATTTCTAAAACTACAGTCATATTTATAATTGTAACTGATGGCATGATATTTAAATGAGAAAGAATAGCTTGAGCGGCAGCACAAAAGTTCTGACCAGTCATTCTGCTGAGACTAACAATAGGCGGGTAATCCAGGGAAATAACTGCATTGGTGATTTGCCTTCTCAGCACATACATACAATACTGTCTAAGCAGTATATATACCATGAAGAATAAATAAATAAATAAATGATTTCTGCTTTTTTGTTCTATGATAATGTTGTGAAATTACCATGTCTTCTTATTACTCTAATTTTTACATTAAAAGAGGGCACATTCCTTGGATTAAAGACTGATAGAAACATCTGATATACACTATTTGTATTTGGTAAAACACCTCATCTTGCTTTCCCATTTCTGTGTCAAAACAGGTAACCAGTCACCACTGGACAAACTGGAAATTTCAAACAGTCTTGTGACAAATTTTTATCTTTCAACTTTAATTTAATAGTCTTTGAATTCAAACTGTAGCAGCTGTAGTTTGTAAGTGATCTGAGGCTGCTGCAGTTTTATAGAAACTTGCCTTTTCAGGATGGACCTCTTGTTAATTTCCTGAATATTAACGTTATTTAAAGTATTGGGCTGGATGCAGATGTTTATGAGAGATCAATGAAAAAAGAGTAATAAATATATGTGGGTGAATGTGTGCTCTGTATTAATATTTATTGGTGTTGTTTGCTGTAAGTCAGCTGGCTAAGCTATTGTTTGTTCTGCTGAATCATTTTTACTAGAAAACTCCAGTAACGAATAACAGTCTAATAAACAAATGGACATGGATGACATCCTACATGTAGACATAAGTTTTGAGTAACTGATAGGCCTGCTGAAGTACTTGGGACTACGTAATGTTTAGACTTCAGCAGCTACTCCTACTTTGTATTTTCAGGTGATTTAATTAGTAAGTAGAAGGTAAAGCTAATTTATCATTCCTAGGACAAACTGTTATTTGTATGGGATTTGAGTTTTAAGGAAGAATATAATACTGAAGCCAAAAATAATCTACTTTCAGAAATACGAATAGGCATATTAAAAAAAAAAACAAAACCCAAAACATTGACTTCAACTGTTATTCAGTGTAGCTGAATTACTGTACCATAAGCCATCACTACCTACAAAAATATTTGTAAAAAATAATTAGAAGCCCATACCATATGGCTCCTGCTTCTCAGTTAAACAGGAGAAAGAATTCATCATTCTCTCAATATAGCGTGCGACCAAGAAACATACAGGCAGGTGTTCATGTGCTTTGGAAACTAAGGAATTACAGAAGAGTATTTAGTATAAAACTCCTACTCACGTTTCCTAAAAAGTAATGTGTGTGCTGCCTACTCATGCTAACTCTTTTGCGTAAGGAAATAAGTGTGAAATCAGAGGCAGAGAGAGAAAGATAAAATTAAGGACTTGCAGAATATAAAGTTTATATTAATTCTTGTGTACATGTAGTGCAAATTTCTCTGTGCATACTACAGGTTGATTGTCAACACCGTCACTTGAGGGCTACCCCAAATTTGCTCCAGTGAGCAGATTTACAGTAAAGCGTAGCCTGGGCTGTGGGATTTGGTAAGAGAGAGGCCTCACACGCAGCTGTACTGGCACACTGGGGGAACGATGCGTTGCTGTCTAAGCCTGGGACTGATGGCTGGGAACTGGCAATGAGCTTTTCCAGCTGACACCATGTGTTATGAAACTACAGCCACAGTGAGACATCAGCATACCTAGAGACCATCTGTTTGCAGAACCCAATGAGGCAGCTATATAGATAGTAGGTTGATATATCAGGGAGTACATGGTGTTCCTACCCACTCTCAATACACTTTTTTAAGAGCAGCATAGACATAACCTGTTAATCTATAAAGAGAATGTCTTGGCTTGTTCTTAAACTTGTGAATAAAGTTAAAGAGGAAAAAAGCACTTTTAAAAATATCTTTTCCTGGAAGAACTTTGCAGGTTTTCAGGCATGCTCTCTCAGATGGTGGATTGGAGTAATCAACAGATACCTGGCTGTTCTCACATGACACACTTTTGTGAAATTTTTGATGTATAATATGTGGGATAAGAAGCATTTTAAAATTAACATTTTTTCACAAAGACTTTTTCTTTTTCCTAGTAAACCTTCATTCCCACTGCTTCTGTACTGCAAGCTCCTCAGGAATTTAATTTTATCTTACTACATTCCTGTACAGTTTCTGGGAAGAGATGTTATATGAGTAAATCAGAGAATATTTAAGTCAAAGTGTTGTAACCATTTAATATCATTCAAGTTACTGCCAAAGTGCAGACAGGAATCTTCTTTCTTTACCTGCACACTAAGGAATTAAGAGTCTCTACTGTGGAGAAGTTATCCTAAATTTCACCACGCTCATATATTTGTACATAGACCACTGCTATAGTACATGGCTTGGAAAAAATCCTTCTGTTCCTTTGTTCTGTGTGGCACCTTCCTGTAGAAGAAAGCCGTAATTGAAGTATCCAATGACTTAATCTTAAAGATCAGCTGTCTGTCAGGATTCATTTGAGGAGAATTATTGTATGTATTGAAGTGGGTAGTGAAAGCTAAGGAGCTGCGAAATCTCAGCCAAAATTAATTCATCCTCTATACTGCAACAGCCTGGGACAGAGAAAGATTCAGTCTGTGCCAGACATGACCTGTCAGCTACTTTTTAGCTGAGTTCTGTCTTATGCTGTCAGATCTCTCAGACTCCATGTTCTTTCCCAGCATACGAAACTTGTGTTCATATAAAGTGAAGAACCAGACTCCTTTCTCTCAACCTGTACCACCTCCCACTCAACTTCTTCTTTGCAGTTGAAAGAGATAAAAAGGGAATGGTTTACATGCACGCTGAAATGATGTCACCTTCTGGGCATGTCTTTTACCTTCCCAATGTGTATAGGGGGAAATTTTCCTTGGAGATAGTAAAATATGGAGAAAATCCAATATTTTAATGCCATCTACTGCCTTTTGAACCTCCTTCTCTGCTACTCTGCTGCACACCTGAGACAAGATTTTGCACACTGCTCAATCTAAAGCCTTGACCCAGCGAAATTCTTGAAGCAAGTAGTAGGCTGTAAGTGCACAACTGCTGTCACTGGAGCTGAACACATCTGGGCTCACTGAGCACATACTTAAAAAATGGAAATACAATTAACTATACACCCAAATGATTCACAGATACAGGATGTAAAGAAAAAAAAACCAAAACAGCAACAAGAAAAAAAAAAACAACTCCAAAACTCAAACAAACCTAAATCAAGAACACCCCATGGAACTACAATATTTCCTAGTCCACAAGAAATTTATTTAGCTATTTCATGCCCTAAAACTACGAAAAACACACCATCAGTAAGAGCCACCATTCTTACTTGCTGATAGTTACACAAGAAATAAACAGCTCACATTTGCTTGTATTGTATGGAGTGTTACCATTTGCTAATAGAAAAATTACAAGTCTAAGAGAGTCTGTCACAGAGAGATTTTGCATACCAGTTCCAGAATGTTTCTATTTACTAGCATATTCCTTGTCCTTATAGCTGTGTGTGCCTTCATACACAGGAATTTCCTTCATTTCAGGATTTGCCATCTCCATTGGCAGGAGATCTCAGAAAAAGTTCAGTTTCTCAGCCAAAAGATTATAATTCAGGGTAATTTTGAACAGTGTTTGGATAGCTACTTTTTATGTTTATCACAATAGCATAACCATTAATGTTGGAAGGGTCAGGGTAATCCCAAACTGAACTTTCATGACTGAATGGAATTTTTCCCAGGGAAAATATTATACTACACTGAATCCACAGGAGTTTTCCCTCCTTTCACCCCATGTATAGAATCACAGAATCAACCAGGTTGGAAAAGACCTTTAAGATCATCCAGTCCAACCCTTACCCCAGCACTGCCAAGGCCACCACTAACGCATGGCACTGAGGGCCTCATCTATACAGTGTGTGGACACTTCCAGGGACGGTGACTTCAGCACTGCCCTGGGCAGCCTGTTCCAATGCCTGAGCACCTTTTGGGGAAGGAGTTGTTCCTCAGCTTCATCTAAACCTCCCCTGATGCAGCTTGAGGCCATTTTCTCTTGTCCTGTCACTTGTTCCTTGGGAGCAGAGACCAGCCCCCTCCTGGCTCCATGTATCTCTGTATTTATAGTATAATACTCCAACATACTTTTCCTTCCCATCTTCTCTCTCTTCACTTTGTTCCTGTTGGTTTGTAACTAATAATTCTTTCATTTCACAGTGAGTGCTGGTTATTTTGATTCACCCTGCGTACACTGAGTAAGCCACTGCACCTCTTCCCCATTGACCTAGTCCTTGCATAACCAGCTATAATTCTTGGTCCAAAGCTGTCATCAGCTTGCGCTAGCTGTAGTCCAGTGATTTGGACCAATGAGCCATTCAATATCTCATAAATTGGACCACATAATTCTAAGTGAACTGTGGACTTTTTGCAGGTTGACTACATGTTCATGCTAATGAAACAGAACAAAAGACTCTAGGAAGACCCTGTCTCACAAAGCTTGTTTTATTCTGAGAGACATATTCTTCCTGGGCTATGCATACTGGCTGCATATCTAGAGCTTCAAATTACAGTTTTTTAGAAGGTGAAGGAAAAGTAAGAAAAGGATGAATTATTTTGTTTCCACTATATCTCATGTTCTTGTCTCACTTGATATACTGTTCTCCCTAACCTTTATTCTGTTGAACACAGTAATGATACTGTAACTGTTTAATAACTGCTTCAGGTACATTGTAATATAGAGAAGAAATGTTCTGATAATTACTGATTTCCTTAATAGTCATCTTGCTTCTAGGAAACAGTAAGAATATACTTTTCAAGTTCTCATATTGCAACATATGGCATCATAAGTGCTTCCCTTTTTTCTGAATTGATGTAGGAATACACTATAGATGTATTTTTCCGTCAAAGCTGGAAAGATGAGAGACTAAAATTCAAAGGACCTATGACTGTTCTGAGGTTAAATAACTTAATGGCCAGCAAAATCTGGACACCTGATACCTTTTTCCACAATGGAAAGAAGTCTGTGGCTCATAACATGACAATGCCAAATAAACTATTACGAATTACAGAGGATGGGACATTGCTATACACAATGAGGTGAGTCCTAAAACATTATATCCTTCATTTAGTTTCATAATTTAATTTGTTAAAGCATCATATTTTCCAAACAGGTAACAGGTTTCCTTTTTGATCATTATTTGATTCCTGCTTCATAATTATTTTCACAATAGGCCACGGAATGATGGACAAACTGAGGCATTTAGGCTGGCATGGCTTTTTTTCCCTCCTGCTGTGCTACCTTTACACTGCCTGGATGTGTCTTAATGCATGATTTTGAAAAGGTACCTATAGTATTGCGAATCCATCAGTTTGCAAAGGACCTTACTTTGGAGTTGCTTTCAAGGATTCCATTAGCAAAGTATTATAAAGCCTGAAAATTTAATATAATCTAGAATACTAGATGGTATGCAAGGGGTATTAATCTTTAGATCCTATAGAAAGCAGATTCTAAGAACTAGCAGATGCACAGAGAATTCATTGCCCATTCTTCATATTTCTTGTGCTTGGGAATACAGAGCATGATAATCTAAAAATAGACATTTCTTATTCTGTTCATAACAGGAAAAACAATTCACTAAAGCTTTTGGAAGGTTAGGAGACAAAATTATTTCTGTGCTGGCACCAGTTTTACTGGAAATGTGTTTCTCTTCATGGATAACTGAACTTTGGCTACCTAGTTTTCAGCAGAGGAGTTAAATCCTTTTGAAATAACAATGATACACAGTCATGGAAGCATTCTGGATTAAAAGACTGCAAATGAAACAATGAAAAAAAATGGTATGCTGTCTCTACAGAGCTACACATCCCTCATTTATGTCTCCATGGAATCAAACAAGGCATAAAGTGATTCTGTTGACTAAGGTCAAGATAAATAGCTTAGTACATAGGTGAACACTGAGTTTTCTTTTAACAATTTTTAAGATGTTTTTAAAAGCAGTACAAGTATTTGGAGAAAACAAACTCTCCAGGGTTTTGGGAATCTGTCAAATACGTTCAATTTATTCTACATCTTTAACGACTGCCTAGGATAGAGTAGAATCTGCTTGGCTGGTAGTTACCCAAGTCTAGGTCAATTTTTCTTGTCTTCCTAAATGCTTGACTGATAAGGATTTAATTCACAGGAACACTATCTTGGCAGCACATGGTTCACATGTCTCTTTTTTGACCATAACCATTTCTATTTGCTCACCTTTGCAAATGCCTTGAAGCAATCTTCTGCCCAGTATTCAAGTACTATTGTTCATTCCTTGCTGATGTGTGGTATGTGACTATTTATAGTTTATTTAATCTTTTATTGAGAAACATGTTTGCACCCAAGCTGATAACAATGCAATGATTGCAGTAAATGTCCAAGTATCCAGAGTGCACAAATTTAATGATGACAACAAGGAACCAAGTTCAGTTGCTAATAGATTCTAATCCTCATGCCAAGTCTGGCATGTCTTTGCTGTACAGTGAATGTGGTAGAGGGCCAGACCCAGCTGCACTGCTGTGTCCACACATGCCTATTGGCACCCCCAGCTAGACAATTTGGGTCCCGTTCTAGTTGATAATTAATCACATAACAGATATTATGTTATACTTATTCTATGTGTCTTAATAGAAATCTATTTGCTATTTCTATGAAACTAGAATAAATGTGTCCTTTTGCTCATTAATCCGTTATAGATTGACTGTGAGAGCAGAATGTCCAATGCATTTAGAAGACTTTCCTATGGATGTACATGCTTGCCCCTTGAAATTTGGAAGCTGTAAGTTTATTTTAAATTGAGGTTTCTCCCTTTTTAGGCCAGTTTACAAAAGTATTTTGCAATTGAGAAAACCTCAAGGTTTTAATCTTGTGTATTTTTATTCTTGTATATATTTATAGTTGATATAATTAACCTTTTCTATGTCTTTATTATCCTCCAATGTCATGCCTGGACACTCACAAAAGAGAAAATCGGCAGTGATCTAAACATCTAGAAAAGTTTGGTGCTTAGAAAATACTGGTAATCTTATAGTTGGTTTATTTTGTTAAGACCCCAAATCAGTGTTAAAGTAAATACAGACCACGGATAACTGATTTGGTTTAATTGAAAACAATTCCCTTATTGGCGTATTTAGAACAAAATTTTGCCTGAGATTATAAAATGCTCATTTTACAATCACGCAACATTTCTTGAAGTGAAATATTTCACATATCTCCAAACTGAGTCCTATACTTGCAGCATTTAGTTACATTTGTAACCTATGATCAGAGAACATACTGGACAAAATATAATGTAATTGAAATCATTGTAATAATTGACGAAGCTGTCTGTAAGTTGAGAATTTCCCCCAGAACTTTAATTTGAACAGCGACCAACCTGACACTGATGCAGTCAAACTTAGCTAAGCATAATATTTAAAAAAAATTAAATACAGCCCTCTCCAACTCTAAATAAAACCAAACAAAAAAAAAAAAAACCCCAAACAAAAGCTCTTTCACTGTAGTTGGTTCTACACAAACAAGGAAGACAAAATGTATGGAAGATGTGATAGTGTACAAATTGTTTCCTCAATGGCTATTTTTTTCTAGTAGAAATGGGTCATTTCACTCATAATGGGTACTTAGTGGCTTGATCAATTTCAGAAGTCAACAAACAAAACACCCAATTCATTCTTCACATGGTACTAGACAGGGTGATAATTTATTATGAGCTGAACGGCTCTATGTTTACCATGAGAAAGGACTGATGTTAGGTCTTTAAAGAGCTACTGGCCTCCTAGATAAGATGTAAAGAACAAAAGCTCATACGCACTTGGAGTATCACTGACAATAATTTACTCCTGAACTTTAAGCTTTCTTACAGCGCTTACAACAAATCTTCAGAAATCTCCTTTGAAACAGAAGAGAGTGAAGGGGAAGCCTTACTCGGGCTAATAATAGGGCAAATAGCTGCAACGGGTTCTTCTTCAATAACGGGAGATCTGTGCACCCAAGATCCCAGTTAGATCTGGAGTGCTCACAGGATCGAATTTCTTTCGAAATGCCCATGATAGTGTTTATGGGGAGCACATGCTGGATGTTGGAGGTGGGAAGACGGCTAATCCTGCATAAACCCTGCTAATGCAAAGTAAACCATCAACAGTTTTTGAACAAATGTGAACTATTAGACTGAAGTTCTGTAGACTGAATATAAAACCTACCACATCTGTGCACCATTGAGCCACAGCCTAAACACCAGACACTCACTAGTCTGCACAATAGTCCCCATGTTTTTCCTACCTTTATTTCTTTCTGGCCCATTATGTCCCAGATTAGTATACTCTTGGCTCACAAAGTGCATGGTTTTCCAGATTACTAGAACCTTGATTCCATTAAATGATTAAGAGATGCAGAAATTATAAATGAAAAGGGCTGGATAATAAGGATCTGAATACAACTCCAGAACCACACCATAAGATAAAAACAAGATAGCAGAGACTTGCAAGTATATCTGTATGTCTTTTGTACCTAAATTGTTTTCCTCTTTATCTTGCAAAATATTTTTTATTATTATATTATACATAGTTTTCTTAAATGAACGTTAACAAAAAAATCAGTGATATTTCTCATTGAAAGACCATTTCTTACACTAAAGTCCAAGGCAAAAACTGGCATTCTAAGGTCAGAGTGCAGGCATAGTCTGTCACATTTTACAGGCTATCTTCATTATTTTTCTGTTTTTATCACTAGCTGGCTATCGTGTCAGCTGTCCGAGACAAAATCAAATAGTTTTCAGCAAAACAGCATTCCCCTACTAAATGCAGGCGAGTTTCTAACCTTGGATCCTCATGAAGAGAAATTCCTTCTGTAACGTGGCTTTACTGAAAACACTGCATGGGAATTAACTGTCCAGAACAGGACCTTAAAGCTGGACCTTCCCCTCCTTCTCATCAGGTTATATACCGTAACTATCAGATTATAGAATAGCTGTCTCAATAATTAGCTACTGATTTAAATAGAAATATCTTCCATGTGACAAATAGCTGGACCCAAGAATGATATGAAAATGGGACTTGCAGTTGTACATAGAAAAAGAACAGTTCTTACATTTAATTGCCACTTTTCAGTGGGAATCATATTAAATACATCTGGGACATTTCTGTAAAACAACTGAAGTTCAATATAATCATCTCAATGTACTGAAAAACGTACTGAAAAACATACTGAAAAGACATTTAATTGTCATGAAAGCCATGCTCTAAGCACAGACTGCAATATTACACTTAGTAGCTCCCCAGGGTAGTGTTTGCCCAGCTCTGTTTGTTTTGGATTAAATTGGATAAGAGTTTTCCATGTCCTTCACTGTTACTCATCACATTGGAGCTGGATTCAGAAAAGCCTCATATTGAAGGAGCTGCATGTCTCCTATGGTCTCTGCCCATACTGTAGAGGCCGATAAATATTTGACCCAGCTCCAAGGCTAAAGTGATTTGCCAAAATAGCAGCTTAAGCTAGAGGTTATTCTAGTATAAATTCAATGTGACAAATGCTAAAGAGATTCTGGAACAACAAAAAGCCACATGTTGGCAAAACAAAATCAGAAAGGCAGATGCTCTCCTCACCTCTTAGCACAAAAATCTGATTGTCAGTTTAAAACTAAGGCCACTCTGGAAAGCAGCAGTGGTAGCAGCAAAAGACTGTGCTGCTACTTATGTAATATCTGAGTTGAAAGCTGAGGATGGAAGCTGAACAGAGCACTGAATTGGGAAGTGCAGGGTAGGGCAAACTCATTTCCAGCACTGACGAGTGTACTCCCTTCCTTCTCAACCCATTGGCTCTCAGCAGCTTAGCTAATCAGTCCCTTTTTTTTTTTTCCAAACTACTCTCATGCTCCAGAATAAGCAAAATGCCTCAAAATTAATATTATTGCCACTCTTTATGTGACTAGACTAGCAACCCAATTCTTGTATTGGTGTGGCCATTATTTTTAAGACATAGACTTGCATTTACCACTGATTCTAAAAAGCTATGTATATGTTACAGTGCTTGCGGAATATGAAGTCTGAGGGTAAAAGCACACTTCCGTTTCACTAACGCAGGATCAAATGCCATGCAATTAATTTACCAGCACTCTCCATTCAACACTATCTCTTCAATTACTGTTATCTCTTACATTGATAAGATAAAATTACTAACTCACAAATGAAGTCAAGTGAATCAGATTCCTCCCTTTCCTTTCCTGCTTGCCAGTACTGAAAAAAGGGAAAAATCCTCTAGGTAGTAGTCTAGTATCACTTTAGATACCCTAAGATGTCCCACCCATTTTCCAGCTGACTTTAGTGGGTGCAAGCTCTGTGCAGGTTCTAATCACATATTCTGTTCCATACATTTCTTGGATACCCTTAGGTGTGAAGAATGACACTAGATGCCTCTATGCAGACAACTCCCACCCTAACTGCTCATAGCAAGAGTGTCAGACTTCAGACTACGTAAAATGACAGCAGAATTTTACAATGGGACCAAGATTAAAAATATTGATATATAGTTTGATTGCTGAAATAACATAAATAGCGTACAAATAACAGCACAAACCACCCTGGATAGCATATGTAGGATGCTACTGAATCACCTACTAGACTACTCAGGTTTTCAGAATCCACAGTGGTTCTCTGTTGCTTTGTTCTAGTCTCAGATAAATGTGAACTTGAGTGTGAGCATTTTTCAGAAACAACCAAAGCAAAAACATTAGATTAATGTGCTTTCACCTCACTCGAGATTAGGCAGCCTCAGAAATGTCTGCTATGTCTGTTACACAGCAGCGTTAATGTGAGGGGGAGATAACCAAATGAAGAGATGATATAAGGAAGAGAAAGATTTTGATGCCATTGAGGACAAACCTTAATCCAGCCCTACAACAGTTATTTAGTTAATCATTGTATGGATAGACCTGTAAAATCAGTTTTATTTCCCCTTAGATAAAAAGTTCCAGTAAGGTAGCTGTGGGTTTCTACAGATAATTAAAGAAGATTCTATATCGAAACAACTGCTCAAAACATTGTTCTGATAAAGCTATATGGCAACAGAAGGTGCAAAGCTAAAATGCAATGTATTTTTTTTTTAAATTAGATGCTTATACGAGAGCAGAGGTTGTGTATGAGTGGACACGGGAACCAGCAAGGTCAGTGGTTGTGGCTGAAGATGGCTCTCGATTGAACCAATATGATCTCCTTGGACAAACTGTGGACTCTGGAATTGTTCAGTCCAGTACAGGTCTGTGAAAATGCTGTAGGATTGTTTTTGGTTTTGTTTTTTTAAGGGTCATATTTAACTGCCAAAACATAATTTAAAGGAGGAGAAAAAATGCAAAGACCAAAGAATGAGAGAGGTAAAGTGCAATATATGTGCTTCAGATTAGGAAACCATGAGTTTGAAGAGACAACATATCATGGGATTCTCCTTTTTCATCTAGTGGTTAAAATATTTAACCAATTAAAAAGCTTCCCACAGTGACAGATCTAGCCAGAAAAACAGTAATTTACATTATAAAGAAGCAATCCTCATATCTTTGTTGTATTGTCTGCTTACTATATAAGCTTAAAGAAAAATAACTGTATAAAAATATGAATCCTCAAGGATCACATTCCTGGAGGCTGTGAAGTTGCTAAAAGCCAGCATATAGTTTCTCAGGGAGGCATTTAGAGAGTGGAAAAAAATATGTCATCAAATAATAAACCATCTGGAACATTCAAACAGGATTTAGATGTCTTAATGCTAGCACCAGCTTTACCCCCAAAACTAGTAATGAGATACAGAAATATGGCCAACATTTATAGTATTATATACCTGTAACCTTAAAACTGACTAAAACACATTGCTTTTTACTTTGTAGTGTTTAAGATGTTTTGTTTGGGGTTTGTTTTCCTAATAAGTTGGAAGTGGCATGAAGACCCAAATACAGTAAGAAACTGAGCATAAGGCATGAACAAGAGCTCAAAGTGTTGACTAGACTGACTGTTCAGTGGACCAAAAGAAGCACTGCATTAGAAGTAGTTGTATTGCTTTGAATGCATCCAACTTTGTAACTAGAGAAGTACACTTACGCCTGCATAAATTAAACCTTCTAATGTGTCATTCATAAAATCAATGAACATTTAAGGAAAAGTGAGTAATTTCAAGCTGAATCCTGTTTCACGTCTGAATTTTATATTTCGTTTGCCAAAGTATATTCATATTCTCTATTAAGCCAACAGAATTTTTCACAGACAAAAGTTTCTAGTGGACCAATATTCAGCTTACTACTTGGAAGCTTCTGTTCAGTTAATGCAATCATAAAAGAAGTGGAATAGCAGTACTAAGGGCACAAAGGCAGTATCAACACAACTGCTCCTGCAGATTCACTGCTTCCACTACTGAGCACAGAGGCATGGATCAGACAACAAGCAAAGGCAAAAGGGGAGATCTCTTGGCCTGGCCACAGCTTCTGCACTCATTGACAATTCTCTGCTGGCTGCATGCATTATAAGGGCAGCAGGATGATCACAAGAGACTTGTAAGCGTGGGAACATACCTAATCTCAATAGGCAGTACCAGGTATAGATCAAGGTAATTGGATAGTAACATGAGAAGCACCCTATAAATTGTTAAGAAAGGCAGGTGATAAATGTTTAAACAGAACTGAAGGCAAACATAAATGTAAAAATTCTTCCTGTATTTCTATTAAGAAATAAATAGTTCTATTGACAGTATTTCCTAGGTTTGAAATCTGCCTCCTTCTTCTACCTACAAAACTCTTTACTATGCCTATCCATAAAGTTAAATACACTATAGTTAATAGTTGCTGAAATAAAGATGCTGTTGGCTAGGTGCAGAATAACATTAATGGCTAGGTGCAGAATAACATTACAAAGAAATAACTATAATGGTTATCACAAAAAAAAAAAACAAAACAAAACAAAACAAAACAAAAAAAACAACAAAAAAACAGAAAACCATTAAATATTTTTTTTTACCAAACTTGCAATCCTCTTTAGCTGCTACATGATAAAAATATACAGCAAACATATTTATTGTTTCCAAATTCAATGCCTCAGCAGACAATTCTTCTTGATTTGCTTTGGAAAGGAAAATGCTTTGCCTTCTTCAAAATAGTACTGGGGATTGGAAGTGGTTAATAACCACTTTTCTCCTCATTCAGGTAAGTGAGCAGCTAGTCTCAACAGAATCCTCCAGCAAAAATTTGTCCTCTGATCATCTCTGCTTTAAGATATGATATATGTAATAAAAATTATGAAATCCCTCCATGCTTTCAGAGTCATGGATGATGACTCACCTGACAAAAAGAGAAAAGGAATTGAAAACAATCTTCACTTAAGAGTCTCAGCACCTCTATTAGGCAAGAAAATGAAGCTCTTGTGCTGCTGCTTCTGTGGATCATTAAAGGAATCTACATCATTTGGGGCAATTTTAAGATAATATTTGCAGCTGCCTGTAATTCCAGACACATATTTTCCAAGATTTTGGGTGTAACAGGGTTACTCTAAACATTCTCAAAACTATTAAGTGTCTTGGTAAATCCATAAAGTCCTTTCCCTCCCCTCTTCCCCTCCACCTTTAATTTCTTCCTTTGGTAAAGGCCATCTACTATTCTTATTTCTGGATCTAGAACAAGGTAACTACAAATGCTGATTTATTTATTTATTTATTTATTATGTTTGTAAAACTCCTGTCAATCTCCAACTACTGACTCATATTGACTCAGAAAGAGGTTAAAGTGATCTTTTTTGCAAGCACATTAACAGATGCTTAAAGGGCTTGTGCAAGTTCCTACTTAACATAGAATTATTTTGGAACCCTGAAAACATTGCTTTGCTCTCAGAATTATCAGGATTTATATTCACAATAGCTTATTTTTTTTCTGTTGTTCTGTAAACCTTCTGAGAGGATGCTGTTGGTCTCTCTTCGGTTACATGGCAAAAATAATAAACAAGAAATGCTATGTTTTAAATTAGTGACAAGGAAAGCCTTACTTCCTACCTGCAGTGATAGGAAAAGTATTATTACAGCTAACACTCAGTCCCCAGCTCAAACCTTATGTCTGATGTGATGAACATCAATTTTAGGTGCTCATCTGATAAACTGGGTTTATTAGAAACAGTTTATGGATCACCAAGTAATAGGTTTGATTCTGCGTTACTGAATTATCAACTATTTTCTTCCAAGGACATAGGCTAGTTTATACCACCTGAGCATTGGTATACACTATAGAATTAAGTTATAGTTAAAAAGTGCAGCCAGAGCACTGGAAGTATTCAAATGTGGAAATCACAGAGTCATTCAAAACATTAAGTTAACACAGATGGAGTTGTTTCACAATTTAAATGCTTCATATTCTGAAATACATATAAACTAATTTAAACTTCAAGGAACAAATAAAATGAAAACCAAATTTATTTGATCAACACATTTATAGATGAATTCAGGAATTCCAGGAAAGCTAAAAAGAAATACCTTTGTTCTAACTTCTTTGACAACAGAGTATGAGAATCTAAGATGCATAAACTACACCTTGCACTATCACTTATGAAAGCCTAGTAATTGGACAATGTGAATACAGGAAATATTTTGCTCAAGAACTATTTCAAATTTTAGCTTGTATGTAATTTTACGGCCTTTGAAGATAATTATGGAGGAATTCCTGGGAAGTTAGATAGTGGTCAGCAGAAAGATTTTCTGTTAGAGAAAGCCATAAAATGCAGGAAGCTAAAGATTCAATAAATAACTGAGTACTTTCATGTCCTGCAGTTATTTAAGTAGTTATTTAAATAATCTCAAAGCTCTATTATCTGCTAATAAATGACTGCAGTCCATTGGTACTTTGGATACTGGAAAACATGGTTTTGGCTCCCAACTGAACTGCAGGCATTACTCTAGACCTGTGCTTTGCCTGCATTCCTCGTGGCACTACCTTTATCCGACTTCTAGCTCAGACCTGCTGCAATGCTTAACGACAGATGAGAGTAATCCCTATCTTTTTAATTGCCTTTATGCTTTGAATCTTATTCTCATTTTCCAGAGGTTAAAAATACTTTGATAATTTAAGTAGCTAAATAAAGCTTCAGAGTACAGTGGTGTGCTCACTTTGTATTCTTAGCTTGCCATCTACAATCACTGAATTAATGCTGACATACCGTTGTGAGCATTCTATATCTGATTGCATTAAAATAGCTTCCCACGTCATATTTTTGTAGATAAAATTAAATGATTAACTCTTCTAGCCAGGGCTGGCACTCTTCATGAGATCATAATCTCTGGTACAGAAGAAAAGAAGGCTGTTTCACTGAAAGTTAAAGAAAGGTGGGCAAAATTCAAGTAACAATGCCTGCTATATGACTTCTGCCAGTATTATTTTTAAAAGAAAATTTTTCTTGTATATTCTTTGCTATATCTTTCAATTTATAATTGATTCTCTTTTTCCCCCTTTGCTACTGTCTTTTATATTGAATCATATCTGGAGTATTGTCACATCTTATTTATAAACTTTCCTGAGGGTTATACATTGAGCAAGATTCTTCAAATGAATGTTCTTCTAGACTCTGAATTAAAGGGCATTTGACATGCTTGGTGCATAAGCAGTCACTGTCTAGACATAGTTTTTCAATCCAATTTAAGTTTTTCCTGTATGAGAGCAACTTTCTCTTTCCAGCTGCCTACATTTTAAAATAGAATAACAGTAATTTCACGTCATCTCTAATCTAGACAGAGGCTTCCATTCAGTTACATGCCCACTTGTTTCTTTCCTAAGGTAAATATTTATTACATAATAAGAAGAAACAATCAACTAAAAAAAAAAAAGGTCACAACAATAGGTTTCCCAGTCTTTTGAGGATATACTGTTTTAAAAAACCCAGCATTATTTGCTGTACTCTGGCACAAAAGATTTACAGAGTTATATAAATACTTAATGATTTATTTCAGTTGTGGTTAGAATACTCAGCTCATATGTTTTCATAGCACCCAAAAAGTTAGTGGTAATAAAAATAGGCTTTCATTGCCCATTTACTTTGGGAGAGAATGCTCATTTAGTAAAATACTGAGTTAGCAGAACATGGACAAAATCTTCAGAATACATAAAGCACAGACAGTGATAATGCAGACCCAATCACATCAACAAGTACATCTTAAGCCTGGCCCTGAAACACTTCTGAGAACCTGTCTTGATTTAGTCTTTATTTGACGTCTACACATGTGTATTATGGTGGTTTTCTATCTTCTAATGGAATAAGACCTTTCATAAGAGGCCTAAACAGCCTGTAATGAAGACTTTCATTCACTACTCAGAGAGATTAAAATACGTAAGTTTAATTAGCATTTCTTAGAACTGTCTAGTTTTGTATTATTAGTGGAACTTCAGAACCTTCTTTGTTAAAAGTTTTCTTCGAAGCTGACCCAATTTGATGTGAGGATATTTTTTTTTTTCTTTTTTTTTTTTTTATAATAGGGGTGGATATAATGAAAAAAGTATTTCCTATAAAACCTTCTAAGTTAGATATTTATAAAACCTTTAATGTTCCTGTTTTTCTTGGTTGTAGGGGAATATGTTGTTATGACTACACATTTTCATTTGAAGAGGAAGATTGGTTACTTTGTCATCCAGACTTATCTGCCATGCATCATGACAGTGATACTCTCACAGGTGTCCTTCTGGCTTAATAGAGAATCTGTTCCAGCAAGAACTGTATTTGGTAAGCAATACATATAACCTGCTTGGCAATCATCAGCCAAATAGGCTTAAGGAATTTTATGCTTATGCATAACATGATATTGAAGAACAGCGCAAGCCTGGGCATAGTGCAGTACACAGTAGCTAACATGTTTCATTGCAAAGATGTAGCAGAAACTGATTTAAGGATAAAAGCTTTTAAACTGATTGTGAAAAGACCTGAAAATACCTTGAGCAACCCATTACTGTTTGATTTTTCCAAAGCAAGAATTGTATTAATAAATCATTTCTGACAATAGCAATGACGTTCATAGCGGGGATTGTCAGAAAGGTTTTAATCAGTGGGTGTTGGTCATTTGACATCCTTAGGCCCTTTGGAAATTCTTAAAATATCTAATCCATCAATCCCTTCTGCAGGCTGCTGCTAAAGGTCTGCTCTTGAAATCAGTGACAGCTTATTGTGCTTACAGCAGTGAGTAGATGCACTTGACACATGCAGTAAGAAGGCAATCTTAAAGTTTACACAGTTGGACCCTAGTGCTTTAACCACCTCTTGCAAACACTTATCTTAAAATTAGAAACAACTAGCATAGACTTCAGAGATATAAATCCAAGTCAAGTACGTAATTAAAAAAAGTAAAAAATCTTCAATTAAGGAAAACAGAACCTGGGATTTCTGCTGTGACCTAGTATTTTTTGTGATGCTCAGATGGGACACCAAAACACCTTTGACAGGAGGAGGTGGAAAAACACACAACCAAGTTGGCTTTCACACTGGTTTTCCAGCCTCAAGGCACTGCTGGAGCAGGAGCCCATGCACCCTTCTGCTTTGCCAAAGAGCACTTGCCCATTTACATTGGCCAGAGAGTCACAAGGACTGATGTTGAAAAATGCAGACTCTGAAACTCTTGTTCGAGAACTATTTTTATTGACCTTTTCTAGCAGTCTTTACAGCTGTGCTTTAGTTTCCCAGTGCCTCAGGAAATCAATCACAACTTGCATAGCTTTAGACCTCATGAACCAAGTAGAGGCTTTCTGTTGATATATAGATGTGTGTTTAGAGAAGAATGGTTTAGACCACAGTAAAATTAAATTTGATTTGCACAATATTGTTTAGATTAACATCGAAAATTAGTCCTGAGTTTTCATCATCAACTTCACTGATAATTAACCTGGGATTTTTACGGGCCTCTGTAGTCAAAGCTACTGAAATTGTAACTATTTTACCTCTTTTTGCTTATGACATTTAAAACAAAATGTCAGATTATTAGTTTGAAATGCTGTACTTCACTGGTCCTAGGTGGAGAACAAATTCTAAGATTTCCTAAGCTCACAATAAATAATATAGAATCATAGAATCAACCAGGTTGGACAAAACCTTTAAGATCATCCAGTCCAACCCTTACCCCAGCACTGCCAAGGCCACCACTAATGCATGGCACTGGGGGCCTCATCTATACAGTGTGTGGACACTTCAGGGATGGTGACTCCAGCACTGCCCTGGGCAGCCTGTTCCAATGCCTGAGCACCTTCTGGGAAAGGAATTGTTCCTCATCTCCATCTAAACCTCCCCTGGTGCAGCTTGAGGCCATTTCCTCTTGTCCTGTCTCTTGTTCCTTGGGAGCAGAGACCAGCCCCCTCCTGGCTCCATCCTCCTGTCAGGCAGTTGTAGGGAGCGAAAAGGTCCCCACTGAGCCTTCCCTTCTCCAGAATAAACCCCCCAGGTCCCTCAGCCGTTCTTCATCACACTTGTGCTCCAAGCACAATGTTCAAAATGCTATTTTCACAGGCTCAAGAACCCACATATTTCTGAAAGTTTTCCTTTTAGAAGACAAATACTTAGTCTTGTGTTTACTCCATGGTTATGTCTCAAGATAGCTTGTTCATTTCTTAATGGCAGTGAAACAGTATTGCAGACAGTTTTGCCTGAAAGTATATACATACAGAAAGACAATTTACACCTGTTAGTCTACTTGGTACAACAGTTTATATAAATTATAAATCAAGGTTTGCTACTATGTAAGTGAAACGTAAGATCTCCAGTAATGGGTCAAAGACAAAATTAGGTTATCTATCAGGGAAGAGAAACCGCTTCCTCTTTCAAGCTCCTTACACCAGCACAAAATTACACTGCTCATTATTATTTTGCCTATTTTAGACCACTGCATATTTTCACTAACAGTGTAGCAAAGATGAGCTCACAAGACAAATCCAATACATGACATTGCAGTTGTCAAGGTAACTCCTGCACATGTGATTTGATGTAAACGCCCAGCCTGCACTTGCAGAATCTTTTTCAAGCAGCTGCAAGCAGAGTCAGTTCAATGGAGTCCTGCTTGCTCTCCATAGCTAGTTAAGGGGAAAGGTTCATCAGCAGTGACAAGCTCTGGTATCAGAAATGTAAATTACATTATTATTGTGCTAACATACATTCTTTGCTGTTTTCAGGGCAGCAGTGAATAAACGGCAGAAATCTGTAAACCCATCAATACAAACAAATGCAGTATCACATCAAGTATAGTGCATTTGAGTATATGTTTGAAGGAGTATATACCAAATAAGCTGAATGCAAACAACCTTTTTAGTTTTGTATCTAAATACCTTAGAACTGTTCCAAAAAATAATGAAAAATGTTGAATTGTTACCTCTGTAGGACAATTCACAAGTCATGAATTTGGAACAGTGACAGTGATTCTCCAAATACCAGGAAGCAGAAAGTAGTATTCAGTCCACATCTCAAAATATAATTTCCAGTACAACTTCAAAAACATTATTCTACTACAACAGTGTCAAAGAATAAAGGTATAAAAGATGTTTTAGAGATCCTACAATTCCCACTGAACTTGAACTCTGATCTCCTCAATTAACAACTGGACTTAAGTGGGAAAGTTTATAAGAATTAGGGGTGAAGACAAGGCTTTTCTATCTGTTGTGGCAGTTAAAATACACACTGATCTAAAGGCACTAAACTGTTTTGCTTTGCAGGAGTGACAACTGTCCTGACAATGACTACTCTGAGCATCAGCGCAAGGAATTCACTCCCCAAGGTGGCCTATGCCACTGCCATGGATTGGTTCATAGCCGTGTGCTATGCCTTTGTGTTTTCTGCACTCATTGAGTTTGCAACTGTGAATTACTTCACAAAGAGAGGCTATGCATGGGATGGCAAAAGCGTCGTTCCTGAAAAGGTAACACCACTTAATATCTATTACAACAGGTCATCCTGCCTCATGTTTGGTCATTACATGGGGTTTTTTACTCTGTTAGAAATTCTTATTATTTAGAATAGGAAGTAATTATTCCAAAGAGTTTCCTCATGTATTCATACACAGCATTTCTACACCTGAACAATAATTACTTAGGCATTAAGTACTTAAATACTGCTTTTGACATACTGGATGATATTTAATGCTATTAGTAATTTAAGATTTTACTAAGATTTTGACTTGTGCTACTAAGCAGAAAAGAAAACTATCTTTTTTCAAAGGCTGGCAATTAGTGTGCAAGTAAGAGAAAAAGTGGATGCCTCAAGTATAAACATAGGAAAAAAAAAATCTTGTGGCTACTATATTCTGACAGTTTCCGAAGTACATTGCTCCCCAACATGACCATCAGGAGGACTGCTGTGTGATCAGATCAAATAAATCACTGCAGGACTTTTTCTTTTCTTTCTTTTGCCTCCTATTGTTTCCTTATTTTTTATAATTAGAAATAGTATTTTTACATCTTACTCTGTAAGAAAAACTGATTTGTTTTGGGGAAAGCATTGACAGTTTTGCTGGGACTATGCAATCCTGATCCACACCTCCATGAATGAAGCAGAGAGACATCACACTTACTCCCTTTTGTCTAGGATCAGACATGGTCTGTAAACCAAAGATACATCAAGAAATTGTTGAGGACTTGAAGGGGATGAGAGAGAAATTATTATTTTTTTTTTTTAATAAAATTTGTTTGATTCTTTGTTGTCTCCTATCTTCATCATATCCATTGCAAAAAACAGGCTGTATTAAAAGAACAAAATCCTTATATGTTAAATATTGCCTTGCTAATATAACCTACCTTGTAACATATTACTATAATCAGCTATTTCATTTGTTTCAAAGAAAATTACATTTTCAGAAAAAAAAAAATCACCAAATAAACACAATATTCAAACACTGTTTCAAACATTGGCAGATTTCTGGCTTTGCATTCCTCAGCAGGTAAGGGTCTTTATGTGTCATTTGATTTATATCAAAAACATGCGCTATCTGCAGATGCGAGGAAAGGCAAGGATGGCAAATTAACAACAGAGCATTGCACCTTAATGAAATTTAGAGCTCTAATTAGCTGTTGTATTATCTTTTCATAAGTTAAATCTGACATGAAATATTAAGACCCTGACTGGTGTCAGGGCTGTCTGCAGATCAGGTTTCTCATGACATTTAAATCTACGGAAAGATCCTCCTGAAACATCAGTGAAGCAGTACTTTGGCTGCTGAATGTATTGCTGCTCACTAGAGTATCTAGCTAAGGAAACAGGACTGGCTTCACACTCGGCAAGCTTGTTGTTCAGCCTTCTTGCTCAGGAGGAGAGGAATGGACACAACTAAAACTTCTTCCTGACATTGCCCTTTTTCTTTTCTATTTTTTATTTCAACCTGTTTGTTCCTCCTGTTCAGCAGAAATATTCTGACAGTTTGTAGCCTTATCCGAGCCTCAAGCTAAGCCAAATGTCATTGTCATGAAATAAAGAGCATCTACATCAGTCATCATGTGAATCTCTTTTCTTCCTAAGCAGCAGAAAGTTAACTTTTCATCCCCAAGGAGCTCCAAGCCATGCTTTGAAAAGCCTCTGCCCACTTGATCTTTTGCAGCTTCCCTTCAATCTCCCAAGTGCTCTGCAGGAGCCTGGTTATACTTGAGAAGATTACTAATGCTGAGGCAGTTGCTTGTACTAGGAAGTATTCTAAATAATATAGTATTTCTGCTCCCCGAAACTGTCATCTCTTGAGCAAGAACTCTTTATCAACTCCCCCCACTGGGTAGTTTATGTAACTATTAGTCTGTAGTTGATCTATCATAAAAAGTACTGTGACTGTAAAAAAATATTGCCTTCATTGTTCAGCTGCTTCTTGAAAACAAAGAACTATATTTACTATGTTGGGAAACAACAAAACGGATCACATTCTGCTGATATTTTCTATTTAGACATATGTTTGGGCTTTTTTTGTTTTGTTTTTTAATACTTTTCTCCTTAGAAGACAATAGAAGACACTTGGTTACTCTTTTTGTGCCAAGAACTGCCGAAAGATTTTCTAAATTCTTGGGATTTTTTGGTTATGTCTTTTTGGTTTTGTTGGGTTTTTTTTGTTTTTTCCTCATAAACAAAGGCACTAGGAGCAAAGTGATGCTTTCCTTTACACCACCCTAGAGATCTAGCACATCTCTTACGTTTACCATGGTGCAGTGGCTGGTGGAAGGGTTTGGACTGTCTGTAGCAAGGACAGTTGAATTCCAGCTAGTGTTCCTGTCAGATGGGAATCATATCAGTTTCAACTTATGAAAAAGTAATACAACAGCTGTTATAACTTTTTTTTTCCTACAAGTAGACCCTAAAACACTGGGGAAAAATCTAGATTTTCTTTCTGATCAATAAGTTCTTCTCCACCAAAATACTTTCAATACATTCTTACTTTAGCAGGATAGTTAGGTGGGTGCAAAAAAATGATACAGCTATTTAAATCCTTGTATATGGAATGACATTTCAGCCACTATGATCCAACTGTAACATTCAAACAAGAAAATTAAGTTTCTATTCCATAATGCATGTGTGCTTGGTGAAAACTGTTCATGAATAGACTACTGGTAGTGTTGCAGTTTATTAAATGATTCATTCTTTTAGTGTGTGGTCATATGATTTTAGTTTACATTTTAATGTATAAAATCTGTGTTAGAATGCATCGTAACACATTATTTGTCTTAATATCGGAAAGCCACAATAAGAACTTCAGTGTCTTTTAAAGTTTCATTCCTGTTGATTAAAGGAATATTGAATTATGAGTAACTGCTGATTAACATTAAAGGTAATCTTGTCGATCATTGAGCCTAGCTATCAGTAAAAACCCTCATTACAGTTTATTCATCATCTAATTTGGTTTAACTAATGCAAGTAATGCAGACTAATGATTTTTATTTTGTCTTCACCTAAATATTTTGTATAAGTCATGTATCCAGACCCTAACTCCTTTCTTACAGATTATTACAATATTTGGTATGGATTTGATTAATTGGAAAATTTTATTATACTTTTTCATAATCATATCTGTTGAGAAGACAGAATAAAACATTTTCTTTCTTCTTCAGCCAAAGAAAGTGAAGGATCCTCTCATTAAGAAAAATAACACATACACAGCTGCAGCTACAAGCTACACCCCTAATATTGCAAGGGACCCTGGACTGGCAACCATAGCTAAAAGTGCAACGATTGAGCCCAAAGAAGTTAAGCCAGAAACAAAACCTGCAGAACCCAAGAAAACTTTTAACAGCGTCAGTAAAATTGATCGACTATCAAGAATAGCCTTTCCATTGCTTTTTGGAATCTTCAACTTAGTCTATTGGGCTACCTATTTAAACCGGGAGCCCCAGTTAAAAGCTCCAACTCCACACCAATAACCTCATTTATTTGTACAGTTCTGTTTTGTCATTTGTTCTGGGAATTGCTTCCCGTTTTCACATACAGTAATTCCCATCTGCTTCATTGCCTCTGTCTTAAAGAAAATAAAGGTTTCTTTATTTAAGAAAAGGTAAAACATATCGGTATATTTTAAAAACCTGTGGGTGAGGGAGAGAACAATATAAGCTATATACTTTGGAAAAGTGATTCTGAAAGTGGGAAAGAGTTGTAGAGTAATGAAAAAAAAAGGTAAAAAAAAAAAAAAAGGAACTATTTGTAGGTAGCTTAGCACTGAACATCCCCAAGAGGTATTGTATATGTACATGAAAAGGATATTTTTATTCAAAGGATTGTAGGGAGTGGGAAAATACTCTTTATGATATTCCTGATGCATATTCTATATTGTACCATTTCTTCAACCACTGTTTATAATCTTTTCAAGGATGTAAAGCTTTCCATTTGCTGAATCAAATAAGAGATGTTATTTTCCTAATCCCTTTTCCCTTCTATATTCAAAACACCTGAATTATAACATTAAATGGTCTTTAAAGAAAAAGGAAATCTACTCACTGTAGGTACAGTTTGTCACTGTATAGCACATCAGATCTAATGGTAACAAATGCTTTAATCTGCTGTCTTATTGCAGCCTTGTTCTAAGCATTAAGTTGTCACTAGACTAGATTTCAAGCCAGTTGCACAATCGAGTACAGATCCCAAGTTCCCTCTATCACCTGTGTAATCCAAACAACTAATGGATGCTTTTACAGATAGCTTTTACTCATCACTATATTTTAGAGAGTTAAAACAAAACAAAATTTTTGCAAGCTCTAGATATGTTGAATGTATTCTTTTATAAAACAATACATTAAAAAGAAGCTTTAGACTGAGATTTATGGATAGCAGAAAGAAAATATAATATTTAAATAATATATGTAAATACACAGCATGAGATTGTACATTTTTTACTTTTTTAAAGTTGTGTTCTTAAAACATCATGTAGGATTCACCTCTTAGCTCTTAATATGTTGCTAAATGCTCAATAAAACATATTTAGAGCCTGAAGAAAAATAAATGATAAATAAATAAATCAGCAGTCCTGGAAAGCCTAAAAAATAAATACGCAGAAAGTGCTTGGAATTAATTCCATTTGTAAAGTGGTTAAGTGTACAGTAGCTTGCAATTTGACAATGTCATCCAATGTATACTATTAGATTAATGATTGGTCTGCTCAGGTCATGCATAAATACTAAAGTATGGGATTATATTTGGTAGGTAAAAATGGTGAAATATTTGTTAAGACAGAAGTTCATCTGTATATTACTGCTATATTTGCTGATACATAACTGTTACAATAAGTGATGTAATATATGTAGCATTAAATACAAAGAAGTCATACATAAAAGAATGTACAGGAAAATAGATTTTATTGAGTAAACTTACTACATTTCATTTTTACTGTAGCAATATATTTGTAGGAACAATATGTAAGGGCTTTAAATACAAGATGTCCATTTTGCAGGTATCGTGCCCCTTTAAAAAAATTCTAGTCAGTATCTTTACTGCCAATTCTTAGAAATAAAATTGCAGATAAGGATTTTTCAAAGAGATGGGAAGAATTGTAGATATTTGCAAACATCTATTTAAAAAAAAGTAATATATGGTATTGAATGAATTTTAAAACAATGCTACATGAGGCGCCAGAGAAACAGCTACTGTGAGTCAAATATCATAGGCAATGTTTTCTAAACTCTATCAATAAAAAAATTGACATTCTCTACCTAGAAAAGAAAACAGTTAATGTTTTATTTAGGGAAGATTTTTTTTCTTTAATAATGCTTCATTGTCTAACATTTAGTCCTGTCTAAACTTGATAAGTTATCTGATTGGACCTTATTTAAAGGGGATGTTTCATCTTCTGGTATCATGTGTAGATATATGTATAGAAAAAAATAAACTATGGCTCTTTAACTTCTGTGTACTTGTTTATCTTGTTATTTTTGGCGTTAAACTAGTGTGCTCATTTAGGGCATTTTAACTTTCCAGCAATCCATAGCTACCTTTTGGTCTGCATTTTGCACATTAGATGTGAATATTACTTACCTAGTCTGCTTTTCGCTATGCAATGATTGCATTATATCACCTCTTAGTTAGTCTATGCCAATAGTATTATACTGTATAAACTTGATTGCACAGTTTATCAAAGACAAGGTATTCTCTATGTAGCTTTTTTACAATGCTTTGCTAAACCATGTAATAATAGTAAGTCTTCCTTGAAAATAATGATACACTCTTATAGAGGACAGTTTCTGTTTACTCCTGGGATAATTTTAAAAAGATGACATTGAATGTTTATTGCACCTCAGTGCAGCGATGTGGCAATAAAACCTAAATCTAACAGAGGTTGTTTATGGCAGAAGCATGTATTGCTTTACAGAGTTTAGCAAAAGCTCTTTATTTTATGTCAGATTGTAATTCTATTATAATAATAAAGCTAAAAATGTTCAATAATGAAAGTGAATGTTTTACTTTGGTTTTCTTTAGTTACTGCCTTTTATGACGCATTGTTTGATAAACTGCTATTCATCCAGTACCTTAGCTTCTGTGGATTCAGTAATGAATGCAGTTTTAATAAATGTAAATTTTTTCCCAGTGTTTTCTAGGAACAAATATAACAGGAATGTTTCAAAAATCTGATTTGACATTCAAAAAAGATAATTCAGTCTGCACAATGTGTATCCCATAAAACAGCTGAATCAGATGAACAATTGTTAAGGTTTAGTACCACAACAATGAATACAATATAGGGTCAGAACAGAAATGCTTTGTCTCCCAGGTAAAATGGTAGAGAGTGAGAGTAAAAATGTGGCTATTTATTTTACAGATTTCACTGTTTAAATAAATGCATATTTCTAAGAAAGACTGTTAGAAGCATACCTCAGGTGATGTAAAGTAATATTATTTCACTTATTTATTGAGTTTTGGGGTAGCATTCAAACAAGCATACATGTATGTTGAAATCTCAGCTCTTCCTTCTTTCCCACACAGAAAAATATAGAGACAGGAGAAGTCACTCCAGTGCATTCAGCCCTCAAATTTTCTTGGAAAACTTCTTGAAAAGCAAGTATTTTGCTTTTATGTAGTGGGAGACAAGTGACTGCAGGCACAGTTCCTGCTTCCAAAGCAGGAAAATCTGGTTTAAGTGTATATAAGTATATAACAATATTCGTAGTGTTCTCAAGCATGACTCCTACAGACATATTCTTCAAAATAGAAGGAAAGAATGTCTTAATACAGACTCGGATTCTATTAACTTATGCTTTCCTCTATTTTGGGTGAAAATAATGCAGTCTGAATCCCTGTTCCTTGCCTCCTACTACTAAATACACAGAGATGAATCCCTATGGAAACCCACACAGGATTTTCTGGAGGAGTATGGTAAAGAAACTGGTGAGTGACACCATCTGAACACCCACATCCTATGTTCACATGCCAGATACGGAGCATACATGGGGATTCTCAAATCTCCCTTGTCACTGCTCAGATGGTTTTAGGCAGAATTTTACTCAAGTAAAACGGGCTATATGCAACAGGATTTGACTCAGAGAAAAACATACAGCATTATTCAGCTTCACAGAGTGGAAGAACAGCCTTGTCAGATGACACATTCACAGATACCAGGCAGTCCAGCATGACACCCTGACATGGCATTGCTGTGTTTTCTCTGATATTACATCAGTAAGAAAAACTCTTTCAGTTTCACTTGGATCATCTCTAGAAGCTACTGCAGGACTTTCTTCATGACCAAGAATTTTTTATACACCACTGTCGTGGTTTAAGCCCACCAATGACTTGCTGGATTATATTATTTCTCTTGGACCGACTGAAAAAAAAAAGAAATCTCTGATTTTCTTTTCTCTCTATCTCCTATTTTTCACCACTATGGTAAATAATAAAAGCTTATGAAACACCCTAATGGTTAGAAAATGAGGCACACATGCTTCAGGAAACAAATAGTAAGAGAACCTCTTTCGGCTTTGTAGATACATGCTTTGTATCTGAATGACTGTCCGAATAAATTAGTGTGAGTGGGGAAAGTCGAACTTTTTCTTAGGGGCTGTAAAAATATCAGTCATATTTTAAGAGATAAAAACCTCAAGATCTCCTCAGACTTCCTATAGCAGATGTACAGAAGAAAAAATAAATCCTCCTACTATGCATAAACACGACATAGCCTAAATAAAAATGTGTTTGTAGTCTTAGCATATGAATTTTGCAAGTGAAGTGTATTATCATCTTGTCAAGCTGTTGCTGTCATGTTACATCTGATTACAAACTACGTCAAATACAACAACAGAGTTAAAAGTCTTGAAATGATAAGTTTCCATAGGCTCCTCCACTTAGGCTATAGGCCCATCCAAACAGGCAGGATGACTTCGTAGCTGCTGATAAACTTATTTGATTAAAGTGCTTCAGGGCATTTGAAGATGCTTTGAGTGGATTTTGCACTTCCAACACAGCCGTTACATGGATTTCACCCAAAGACTAGAGACATTTCCCTTCAAAAACCTGCAGACAGACAGACCAGCAAAGGGCATTGCTTTTCTGAATGTGCTGTCAAGGGAGGAAAGATGCATTTGCTGAACTCTCTACAGTCAAGGACAAGTGAATGCAAAGAAATTCATCATCTGTGTTTGCAAGTGTTCTTACGTATTAAGTATTTAATTAACCTCAAGTTGCATAAGTCTAAGGATCTGAACCAGGAATGGATACTAAATTTCTTTAGAAGTGGTTTGTTAATGGTTGCCCAGAATTCACAGTCTTTGCTATATTATAATTTTACATACATGCATCATCTGCTTAATACTGGATGACTTGAGTGTCTCCTGCGAAAAAGAATAATTTAGCTGCTATAGGATTCACGCAAATTTCTTTAAAAACTCCACACTTAGAGGTCCTATTCCACTGCTGTCTGTAGGAGCAGAACCACACTTCTAAACACAAGTGGTCTGTAAGCTTCTAGGTTTGCTCTACATTGTAGTGGAGCAACAGATTTACTGCAAGAGTAGGAAAAATTCCAGAAGAAAACAAACCAGAGGAAAAAATCTTTTATGGTCATTTAAAAGAAAAAAAAACCCTGACAAATCTATAATAGAAAGATCTTTCTCTTCTTTTTTTTTTTTTTTTTAATGAAATACTTTACAAAAAATAGAAAAGTGGATTTCAGCCAAGAATCTTTTAAATTAATATACTTTGGAATAAGAGAAAAGCCAACAGAGGCCACAGCAAAAATCTCTGCCAGTTGTTAAGACCTGCTGTAGAGACATGAATTTAAGAAAGAAGAATAACATTTTTCAGTTAACCATAATAATCTAAGAGGCCATCTACCTTTTGGAGAAAATTGTTAATTTTAATAGCTTCAGGAGGTGTTTTAGATATGGTTTTTTGCTCTGATTTTGTTTTTCTACAAAAAAACCCATGAAATCCAAAGTCAGTTTTCATCTTTTTCTTGCCTGAGTGGCTACAGCAGACATGAAGAGGCAAGGGGGATAGTTCTCAAAGGTAATGGTGCATATCACAGGAAATAACAGCGTGGGAGTCTCAGATCAAACATGAGGTTTAATATGACAATGTGAAATATTTTTATAATGACACATAATGACCATCTAAGTCTCACAGACACAACAAAATAACATGCAGGTTAACGTAAAAGTTTGTGGGCTTGATAGGATATAATTTCTTCATTTATGTGAGACAGCTAAATTTCTTTTTCAAAAGGCAAATGCTGCTTACAGCTCTTCAAAAGACAATCCTTACTGTCAATCAGCCTGCTGATTTTCTTACTAGCACTTGATTTGTAAGGAACTGGGCTAATTTAGACCAAGAAAAATGGAGCCTTGGGCTCATTAGGGCCTTTCCCAGCTTGTTAATGACTATTCTCTCCTAATTTATCTATGGGAAGGCAAAGAAACAAAGCAATAGCACAATATCCCATTTCAACAGCTTAAAAGGACACACAGTGTGTATTATGAGAGTAATATATGTATGACAGAATGTTTAACTGGCTACAAAGCCAAAATTTTCACACCTGAATGTACTTCTCTTACTTTCGTATGTAATCTCCTCCCCTAAAAGACAGCCAGATTTCCAGAGAAGGTAAACCTTTCTGCAGTTAAGTAGGATCCTAGACTTTACTTCAGTAGGAGCTGTCTAAGAATGCACAGGAATTGTGTTCTGGTCATTGGGCTACTGGATCTCAATGGTTATGAACGTTTCTAAATGACTCTAACCTAAGTCGTCTTCTGCAAAAAATGTGGCAGGGATGAAAAGTTCATTTCCATTTAATAGGTTTTGAATGACAGATTTTTTGCTTGTAACCACAAAAAGTATAACAATTGAGAAGATGAATTTTAGGTACACAGACAGAAGAGAAAAAACATTATGGATAACATAGAGAACTGGCAAACCAGAAAGTTCACTTCCACATGTTTATCTTAGCTTTAGTTCTGATGATTAACCATCCATTATCCAGTCCCCCACCCCAGACAGCATGGCCTTTTCCTAGCAAATGAGTTAATAAAACAACAACAAAAAAAAAAAAACACCTTTGAGCAGAATTAAATGAGTGCTTGATGCATTTGTGTCGTGGTTTAAACCCAGTCAGCCACACAGTTTCTACCCTGCCGCACCTCTTTCTTTCCTTCTCCCCCAGCCCTCCACCCCCAACCCCTCCCAGAGGGATGGGGAGGAGAATCGAAAAAAATGTAACTCCCAAGGGTTGAGATAAGAACAGCCCAGTAACTAAGGTATAACACAAATCACTACTGCTACCACCAATGATAATAACGATAAGAGAAATAACAAGGGAAGAGAATACGATACCACCCGCCGAAACGAGCCCGACTGAGAAGAGAGTGCCCTTCTGGATAACTCCCAGTCTCCCAGTTACCGGGCATGACGTGCTGTGATATGGAATACCTCTTTGGCTAGTTTGGGTCAGGTGTCCTGTCTCTGCTTCCTCCTGGCTTCCCATCCTCCCTGGCAGAGCATGAGGCTCACAAAGTCCGATGGCCAGTCTAAACATTTGAGCAATAACTAAAAACATCGGTGTTATCAGCTCTGTTCCCAGGCCGAAAGTCAAAAACACAGCGCTGCGCCAGCTACTAAGAAGGAGAAAAAATGCCCGCTACTGCTGAACCCAGGACAATTTGAAAAGCTCACCCAAAATTTCTACCCATGTTTAGAATGACTTTTAAGTATTTAAAAGAGAAAAAGAATTCCCAGTTATAGTCATAAAAGATTATTTAAATTATATAATAGAGCTTGAAATTTATATTGAGGTTTGTCATAGATCTGTATGGAGCCATTGATCAAGCAAATTAGAGGCACAAGTTAATTATTACCTTCCCATACCAGGCCTTAGTAATAGCAGGAGAAATAACAGAAGTTCCAGTAACTCAATTCTGTGAAGTATTTCTATCACATTATTTTAGAATGGACTAATTTATCTTTCAATAAAACTTCTACATATCATTCTTGGTTAATCGTAAAGATATAAAAAGTGAGAATATTAACTTTGATACAGCCTTAGGTTCAAAGGGAACATCAAGATTCAAAAAATATGTCCATACACCTAAAGAAAAGCAGTTTTATCTGGCTACTGCAAGAAGTAAATGGAAAGAAGTCTATAAATAAACATGATTCATTTATTCATAAATGTCTAGAGATAAATAATAATTCTCTGGTGTAGCACAAGCTGACGTATTTATTACTAGTGTACTTAACAACAAGAGTTGTAAGACAACAGGCTGTTTTACTACTGCCTCTTAATGGGAATTACATGAATAATGAGTCTCAGGAGGCACTTACCAGTGATAAAGGTAAATATTAGCTCTAAAACATGTCAGACAAGCTATTACACCTCTGTATTGCAAGCAAGCTATACAGATTATTAGCTATTATTTTGTTTTATTATATCTAGTATTTAATGGTTGTGAATGCACGTTTAAAAGATAAAAAGACTGATGATATCGGAAGCTATGGTCAGTGTAAATGGCAAATAATCACCCATTTCTCTTGTCATCATAACTGTGGCTGGATAGTTTGCATCACTGAAGAAAACTTGCTTCAAGGTCAGTGAAATGAAGGGCCTTGAGCAGAAATCAACACAGGGGAAACTGAGCTGTAAAGCAGCACAACCCCAATCTCAGGTTAAAAACATATCTACTATTTTTAGTTTCTGTATAGCAGCAGAGAACTGCCAAAGATTTCAGTTCCACTACTTGGGGCACTACACGAAGAGCACCAGCACTTGGCTTAGTTAGAATGGACGCACTGTTCTCATCAGCACACATGGAGGAAAAGTACAGACACAAAGAAAATTTGCCTATAGCACAACAGAAGGCAAGAGGGCTGTGAAGTCAGAGGTGAAGCAGCTTAAGAGAAGACTATGGGAGGCTAGCAAACAGTGAACATGTGCATTTGTATCATGGGGGGAGGAGGCAATGCCGCAGCTGCCACTCCTGGTCAGGCCAGGCTTTTGCAGGAGCCAGTTTCTCTGTGTCCCAGCATCCTGGGTAGCATTCCCCTTCACACCGAACTGCCTGGTTTCCCATGACCAGGCCTGGTGACAGCCCAAATAGATCTCCCTGCTTGAGTGACCTGACACTGAGACAAGGGGGACACAAAATCACAAAATGGAATATATAAACCTTTAGAATCAGTTTTAAGTAATGTTAAGTTTGATGGCTTTGTAACAGTAGCAATGGAAAATTACTAAAGTGCATAATACATAGAAAAAAATAGAATGCAGCTAGAGAACACACTGAGCTTTCTTGTACAAGATAAATTGTCATAGTTGACACAGTTTTAAGAAAAACAGTCTAGAAGAACAGGACACAGGGATCAGGAGTATCTGGGAATGGCAGGTGTCCAGGATGGGCTACAGTTAAACTAACTGATAAGTAGGAGGATAGGAGGATTATTATGTCTCTGGTGCTAACGAATCAATTAAACTGGTATGAGCATCTACTGTGCATGCTCCAAAGGCTGCCAGAAGTGATGAAGATTGTTGGAAGAAGTAAACGACCCTCAGAGACCACCACCACAATTCTGTACACATGCGGGGAACTTTCTGGAAAATGACGTAATGTATGTATGCCCAGGGACTATATAAGGACGGCTTGTGTAGCAACAGAGAGACACACATAAGGAGGAGCTATCCCCCGTGTCTCCCGGCGCCGCAATAAAGCATATCTGCTTGTCAGCTTGAAAACTTTGTTGGCAAGTTTGTTCCTGGAGTTTTCTCCGAATCAACACTGAGAAGGAAGCTGAACAAGTTTCTGAGGAAAATCAAAAGTCTTAGTGTGGGGTTGTCTCTGTGGTCCCCCTAGAATGGACATCATGGCAACATTGAGCAATAAGGGTGAAAAGGGCTGCAGAAGGTTGTCCTCATCCACTCTGCTGCAAAGGGGGACCAGTGGTCCCCACCGAAATCATTATTCTCTACAAAGTGAAAAATTCTCATTAAAAGTGTGCTGTATTCATTTGATAATTTCCACAGTTAAGCTAATGCGTTTCAGAAAGGCCAAGAAACCATTAACATTAGATGTATGCAGAGATCACTTCTCTGTCCAAGAAACAGACTTCTACAGTTGAGAAAAAGGGCAGACCAGACCACAACCTGCTGCTAACAGTAACTGCTAACTCATGATGTCTGGGATTTAAGAAACTGCTCATCTAAATGGAACTTTCTGTCCACTTCCATCAAAAGAAAAATATTCACCATAGTCACACCACCACAACTCAGGTGATATAATCCAGTGGTTTAGGTACTGTCTAACTCTCCAAAGACCTAAACTACTGAGGGTTTTTCTGAGTGAATGCAAATAAACACTTGGAATTCTCACTTCCCTCTTTAAACAAATGAAGGTTAAGAGGAAGAATTATCTTGCAGTTCATTAGATTTAAAGAAATCAGGCCAGGATACACTCTGCTCTCAAAGACTTCTTGTACTACCATTAGGCTCTGCTGAGAAAAAAAAAATGACATCTATCAGCTAGGTATTGTTGCTATCAGCTATAAGTGCAACTAGAATCCTCAGTTAGTGATTGGGACTTCTCAGCAGTGACTGTTGTACAAAGAGATAAAAGGCAGATAATTAGAAAAAAAGAGGGAAAAGGTGGAAATCTTACCACAGTAATGGTTACATTTGTTGTACATTAGAAGTCTCAGCAGTGGAATGCGCTATTGATAGCCAAAAGTCTAGTCCATCCTAGACAACAGTGTACAAGAATGTTGTGGCAGTTCTATCTAAGATATTTACAAGAATATCTAAGGCAGCTTTAAAAGAGAATTTTAAATAAAGCAAGAACACATTTTATGGAAGCTTTTTTCATCCAGCATGTTCCTAAATATAAAATAAATCTAACAATTTTGAGATAAACAGTTCTCACACAGTGTAAGAAAATCTTAGCAGAAGTCTACAATGTGTTAAAAACAACTCTGGGTTGTGTACTTACAGGGTAGACACATTTCCTGTCTTGCAGGTGATTTCTTCATAAAGAAGAAAGTTTAATAAGTCTGAATAACCTCTGTGGTGAATGATTCCCAGCTGTAATATGTTTTAAAATACCTGTTTCAACTCCCTTTACTCATGAAGCTGTCACTTCTGATGTCCCAGAAATCACCAGTCTGACTAACATTTCTTCAGCCACTCGTGCCACTGCTGGCCAGTGCAGTGCACTAGGTCAAGTGGCATAGTCGTAAAGATACGCCAAGAAGAGAAGAATCAATTCTGGAGCCCAAAAGGCAAAACTACTGATGCAGAAGACTGCTAAATACAACCAGTTGCCTTATGGCACTTGAATCTTCCAAGGAGGACACTGTGAGACTGATCTTCAGTAAACATAAAATCAGGTCCCATGGCAAGTTAGAATGAATAAGATTTTTTTTTTTTTTCCATTGCTTCTAATTACTATTTGCTTGGGGGGAAACAGAAGAGTATATGTCTGAATAAAATATATTAAAATACTGCCTTGGCTAACATCACAGAGAGGGTGCAAAACCTGTTGACTCTTAGACAAATTTGCATCAGCTGTGGGGACTCTGCCAAGGGCAGAATGTCCTTGGGGAAAAAGAGTTATGTATTACATAGATATATTTAGAGCTTAAATTATGGGATAATTAAAGGAGATCTCTCAGCCCTAATGAAACAGTTCTAAATCTGTAATCAAATTATTAGAATTCTGCTAATACATATTTTTTAATGTAGATAAATTCATATACACATATATTATGACTTTTCTTTCCAGCTTCACATGGTGGCTCTTTCTACCGTAGCTTCATTGTTAATTTGTACTTAAACTTTGTTGTCTAGTCGAATAATAGCAGGATTCATGTAGAGAATGCCATATTACATAATTTCCTGAGAAGTGTGAACATTGCCACAATTCCTCCTAAACTTTGTGGAAATCAATGCAAAGTTTGGGGTTTGACACCCACTTCAAATTTTACTTTTTTCTCAGAGGAGTGAAATGTGTTAGAAGCTCAGGTACAACATCCCACTACTCAATGGCTGCACCATCTGCTAAGATGATGAGTTTTGATTTTCTAAATTTAGGTGGGGTTTTTTTTTTTTGTAGACTTTCGTAGACTTACCATCTGAAAAATTCCTTTATTTTCATCCCTGTAATTATTAGCATTTCAATAACGAAGTACATGACACTCTGAAAGTATTTTTTCTCATACAATGTTTAACCTTGACTAGCATGTTTTAACATCTTCAGTACCTGAAAACAGCATGCTTGAGTATTACTGCTCAGTGCCACTGAGACCTAGGCATGACAACTGCTGTCACCAGTGTGCCTTCCAACCCTATTTCATCTACCCAGCTGGAGTACACTTCTGATTTGCTGTGAATGCCTTTAGCTGAAAGCAAGCTGTGAGCTTCAGCACAGTTGGGATGAATCAATCTCTGTATCTGTGGCTGGAGATATAATCACAGTTTTAAACAAGCCAGAGTGAGCACTCCATGAGTGATACACATTTCAGTAACCCCCAAAACTTTGTTCCAATTTCCTATGGAGATAAATGACGAACTATTCAAATGTGTGAATGGCAATTACATACCTAACCTGGAAGCCTGATTCTAAATGGATATTTCGACTTGTGATATGTGCAGAGGTCTGTATTCTGCTTCATTACACTGATTTGCCATCTTTTTTTCTCCTTCCTCCACAAAATAACTGTATTATTATATGCGCATATTTGGGTTAATGTATTTGTTGGGCTTTTCTACAAGCCTAGGTTTCAAGCTGTACTTACCTAGACAGAGTCATCATGTGAACTAGGAAAATTAAGGTGGCTAAATATGATGACCAGGCACGTGATGGCCAGTTGTCTCTTTCTTAACTGTTAGTAACCCCTGGAATGTGGGCCTCCAAAGGAGTTCAGGTCTTGGACCATGTAGGCTGAAAAGTATTGATTTTTCACTTTTGACATACCTTGTTAAAAAAAGTAAGTCACGTAAGTATATTTCTCTGTGATATTAACAAAATATTTGAAATAGAATTTCCTTGCAGATTCCCTCTATTTTGCTAAACTACCTGCTTTTGTTTCACTCTTGTTTTTGCCAAGACTTGTTAGGGCTTGATATAGGGAATAGACTAAGGACAAAACTGAGATGACATTGTTTTGTGCCACAAGGGACCGTGGAATTAAAGAAAAACAAAACACAAAAAGCTTGCAGAAAGATTTAGTAGCTGCAGGCAACCTACGTCAGGATTGAGAGGAATAGTCCTGGGACAGCAGTGCCCCAGAGCTGTGACTTGTAACAACTGTATATGGCCTAAATGACAACCCCCCTTAGCTGCCTCCAACCATTTAGTCATCTCTGATCTAGTCAAAGGAGACAGTAAAACAGAAAGGAATAACTAAGTGTCTGCTGCCCTCCTGCCCATTCTGAGCACTTCATCCTGAACTGGATCTTTGGCTTGAGTACCATGAGCATCCCCCCCACTGATTTCTACACCACCACCACCACCCCCCCTTTTTTCATAGTTTTTCTCTAGACAGTGGATGTTACTTGGACTCAAGAAAGGGAAGATAAGTTAGAGGAAGATCATGGTTTCTGCTTTGACTAAAATGGGAAATTACCCCTGGTTTAACAATTTACAGTCACTCCTGTGTTACCATCCTTCTACAAGCATACAGGAAGGGAAGCAGTAATTTGCGAAGAGAAGGAATGGTGAGGGAGATAAGTGTACTTTCAGTTTCACTGGGTGAAATCTCTCGAAAAAAGTGTTTATTAGTGTGTCGAGATCTAGCAATACTAACATCTCTTACAGTAAAGAAAGCAGTAATTGTATACCTCTCTGTGCTTATGGTTAGTAATTGTTGGTGCTGTTTAAGGTCTTGAAATGGTAAGCTTTTTAGTATTATAACAAAGGATAACAGATATTTCTAACTAGATCTTTTAGACTGCTTTTTTCCTAGTGCATGAAATGAGTTTGCCCCTAATGAATGTTGAACAAAGACTAGAATTTACATTTATTAGATCATACTTAATGAACAGGTACTGTGAACATCAAGGTTCTTGGAGTCCAAATCTTTATGAGTCAATAATGTACAGTTTGAGAAACCTGAATTAGAAATAACCCTGTGCCATTGCTCTAGTCTAAACCAAGTATAATTGCACCATATGATATGCAAAACTGAGCTATTGGTACTAAAATAGCTTGTTAAATACTGAGACATAATTTCACTGGCTTTGCTCATAAGGTTTTTTGTTCTTTTTTGTTTTTTTTTTTCCTGTAGATTTTAAAAGATACAGATGTACTTTATTTTAAGCAATACATTCTTGATCTAAAAGAACTCTGCTGAGAAATTGTAGTAATTTTATTTTAAAGTGAATAGAGGATATAAGATGCCACAAAAAGGAAGTGTGGAAATTTAAATATGATGGCTAAAATGAAAGGTTGATAATGTAGTAATATTATCGACATGGTACCAAGCGATTCATATCATATAAATACCTGACTGAAAAAAATAACTCTGTTCAACTTCCATGAGATAATAAAATCTCTTATAAATGTCAGGTATACTCTGCTATATAGAACAAATTCTCACATCTGCAGCCTGTCTTGTGCTTTATACTGAACAGTATAAGAAGTATATTATGTACAGAAGATAAAAAGATGAGCAAGTGAGGTCTGCCGGGGAGGGGTGGAGGGAAGGCAGCACCGTATTGGATTTCAGAGATTTGGCTGCAAAGGGAAGTATTAAGAAATTAAGAAATCCCTATGTGCAAGAAAAGGAAGACTCAAAGAGGCTACAGCAGAAAGAAAGAGGGACAAAACTCCCATCCCCCAGTAAAGAAATTTGAGGATGTTCATGTACAATCCAGGACTTCACTATGTAGCTGTATTTGTATGTCTTCCTTTTTGATTCATGTTGTGTAACCAAGATCTAAGTAGTGATTTCATCTAAGTCAGGCCTCTCCCCAGTTCATGACAAAACTTTTGTTATTTTAGTAGTTGAGCCAAAATACATATACTTTCAATTAGGTTTAATTGCTGATTTATTTGGAGGAAAGACATCTGGAAAGAAGGAAAACACTCCTGCACCTTAATCAAGGTAAATGCTCCTCTCATCTCCTACCTGACACCAAAAGATCTGAGAAGAAACTGCAACTATAATTAGGAAAATGTGAACCATCCAATGTCCTGCATTCACAGTTGGAAATTCTGTGGCTCATAGCTGTGGGCTTTTTGCACCTCAGCAGTGAACAGAGATTTGAATAATTTGATAATTTGCAGGCTGTGAGTTTTATCCTGAGTCATGTGTGAAAAAAGTGCACGTTGAAATCAGGCTTGGATACGAGTGAAAGGTTTTTAGTGAAGTAACGTTTTCAACTGAAGAGAAATAGAGGATTTCAGGGATATTCAGTGGCCCTATTCATAACTTGGCTGACAGTCTTTAGGCAAAAATCTATATTCATAATCTTAGATGATTAAAGACAAAGCTTCAATTAATGAGGATTGTTATAATATGATTTTAAGTAGGTTATAGTATCATTTTACTTCCTGGATTTAGATGATGGAAATAGCAGATGAATGCCGCTACAGGTAAGATCCTTTTATTTAGCAATAAAAGGAAAATCTACAAGCACAAACTGGAAAAATAAAACAGAAAAGTGAGCAAGAAAATTACTGAGGCCTGGGCTTATACTGTTGCATACTGACCAGGGTAGGGATTTGGGAGCTACTGCTAAAAATTTGCAAACTTCACTCCAATGCACTGCTGTCATGAAGAAGGAAAATGAAAATCAGAATCAAAGCTCCAAAGAGACAGAAGTGGAATATAAACAAGAAAGAATTGTGGTAGGGTCTATTTTATTCTCACCTATAGCCCCAGGATGTAAATACAGAAATCCTGTTCATCTCTGAATGAGAAAATTGAGACAAGGAATGAGAAGAGGTTACCCAGCAGTGACTGAGTAGTTTAAGTAAATGTAAATCATATTATTTAATTTTTATCAGAACTATTTTTTTGAATATCGTAAGTTAAAACATAAATGAGCATCTCTGTTAGAAGAGGAAAGATTAAAATGTGTGGCAAGAACAAGTCACACTGTGCGGCAGTTTAGACAACTAAAGTGATATATTACCTGTTTCATTCTGAAGCACTAATCAGGCAAGTTAACAAGACTAATTAATATTATGCAGCAAATTTAAGTTAATTGGCCTATTGGGACATTTTCCAAAAAACAGAATTATTGTTCATCAGAAAAGCCACATTCCTAATCCAAAGTGGAGGAAATTTATCTGTTTCATCCCTAAATCCTGCTGCCATGAAAGTGTAAATCTCAAAGGGCTAATTCTTGTTCAGTTTGCAGACTGCTGAGAAGCATACAAGCAGACTGGTGTGGGTGTCATCATTATGCATCATCTTGATTAATGAAAAGTTAATTCCAGTTAAGAGAGATATTTGTAAGTGCTATTTAAATACCAATGCTTATTTGGTCCATGTTGGGCAATAACCGTCATTTCAGTCAGCACAACAAATAGTCCGGAGCCTCAGACAATGCTGTGACTTAGTTGAAACAGGCACTACACAGATGAGAATTCTTCAGTAAACTACCATTAGCAAAGCAAAGGAAAGAAAGATTGGAAAGAGAATCACATAGATAAGAAGAGAGCAGATGAGAAAGAGAAGCAGATCTGAGTCTTGCCCAGTGTCTCCTACATACAATGCTGTATCTCCATCATACTCAGCATATAAAATGTGTATCTTGGGTTGTCTCCCCACCCACATTATTGCCTTTTCCTTGCTCTTCAGACACTATAAGATGGCAAGGCAACAGACCAGAGACTCACTTTTCAGCTGTGCTGGAACAATCATCCAAATATTTGAAAGGGATTGCATATAACCTCTCTATAATTAATTTCCCTCCCCATCAGACACTTGCCATTCTGAAATACATGTCTCTCTTGAATCCCCATAATAATGAAAGTGCTATAGCCCTTGTCATAAATAGATTTAAGTGATCTCAGCTCACTTGTTGCTTTACTCTGCCAGATTATCTTGCTATCACAAAGGGTTCTACAAGAACCACCTCAGTCCTCATAGGAAAAAGAAAACACTATCATCAAGCCACAATTACAGTTCAAATAATCTCATTCTGGACTGATAACAAGGGCTCCAACTATCACTTTCTATGATTACCTCTGTGTTAGCCCCACCTCTTCCGTGTGTTTTTATGTGGAGAGCAATAAAAACCTAAGTATTCTGGAAGGTGACAGGTAGCCATAGGCTGGGAATGACCTTGTCTTACTGGGCTGCTTTCACTGTGCTCCTAATTGTAGCATCAGTAGCCATAATTAAAATGTCACCAAGAAGTTAATAATGTTCCTACTCAGCAACACAAATAAAGTTCTGTTTATTGAACCACAAGAAAGATTTTTGACACAAAATACCCTTCACAAACATGAATGTGCTAATTTTCTAGAGAGGATTAACCGATAGGATGTTTAAATGCAACCTAATTATTCTAGGTGAGATAAAAAACGAAAACAGGGTAAACTGTGTGGATTAGTAAATAAGTAATTTATTTTTGTGTAATCAAGACATAACACACCAAGTAAGATGGATTGTGTTAACAAGAGACTGTAAGATACATTTCTTTCACCAGTCCCGAGTTCCAGCATGTTAGTTTATAATCCAGAATTTAAGGGCATTTAAGAAACAGGAGAAAATAGGGTTAGAAAATGAGTGGGTAAAAATTCCATGATAAATATTTACACATGAAACAGGTTTTCTATTCAGATTTCAGAAGTGTTTGAGCTGAAGAGGCCCAACTATTTTCAGAATCACAAGAAGACAAAACAATAGTCTCTTCTATCTGTTCTATTGTTTAAGTCCAGGTTGGTTTTTTTAAATAAAACAGTAAGTATAAGTTATCTGCATAATCACAGAAAAACAGGTAATACAGACTGCATGATTGTTCAAAGACAATAATAATGCTCCAATATAATTATGCATGATCATTCAGTATCCCATGACAAAGCTGGAAGCTCTAGGCACAAATTCTGAGATTTTTCTACGGTTTTCTTGCTGACATTTTTAAGTCTGAAGTTTCAATAAAATGTTTCAGATTAATGAAAGCTCTTATTTCGGCTAGCTGTGTCAGTGACACTAGATAATGGCCCGTGGTGAAACACACAAAAATAGAAAAGTACTGTTTGTCCATGGTGGCTCCTTGCCAAAAAGTCCCCTGAACTCCTGGGAAAGTACTGCTTTCCTTGGGAAGTCCCAGTGTGGAAATCCCCGAAAAGTCCCCGATCCCCATAGACCTTTCTAGATATAGCTGGCCACTTCCAGTGTAGGCTGGCCCCCTACATCAGAATGAGTGTGCATTTTTGCTAGTATAAAAGCCCTAGCCCCAGGTGATGCAGGGAGGCAGAACCTCATACCACCTAGGTCAACGTTGCCTTCACAGGGCACCCACTAAGCCTGAGCCTGCCACCTCACACTGAGGTGATGTCTTTCAGAGCTGGTTTCCTGATTCTCATCACATGGTCTTTGGGGTTGGTAAGATGAACACCAAAAATATCCATCACTGTTTCTTTTACCATTTGCAGGTTCTTCCTCCCTATCTTTTTCTATAGTGATAAACTAGTTGTTTTTTCTATCCATTGTGTCTCGCCTCTCTCTCTCAACCTGCAATCTTCAAACTCCAAAACACTAGCTCACCCACATTCAGCTTATTTCTAAGATCCACACCTACGGCTGGACTACATAAACTGTGGGACAAGTGCCAAATCATGTTAATGAAAATTGGGAATTTTTCAGTTCAGTTTCATTTAAGCCAAAACAGGCCCATAGTTTAAAGCCAACTCCATAACACCATTAGTACTTTTACACTTGGAGCTATTGAGCAATGGTCTAGCCATACTTCAGTTCATTCAGGACTCAAAGCAAACAGCAATGGTATCAGAACCCAAAGCAGCTACCATTCTGCTCCTAGCAGCTGATAACCTCCTAAAATTCACCTTGTGCTACTGCATTAGAATTTGCATTTGTAATCAAGCTGTTAGCTGTCATTTCTGAAAACAAGTACATAAATAATGATTGATCATGTAAATTAGAACATCTCAATCTGCATACACTTTCTAAATATATCATAGGTTTCAGACTACCAATGTCAGGAAGGTGGAGAAGGTCACTCTTTTCCCAGTGCCCTGGACCATTAGCATTTGAGAAGCTGCAATACTGAACCCCCCCTTTAATACCCTACACACATTAATAATAACTACAGAAAAGATCTACTTACTGCCTTTTGAAATTCAGGAAGGCTGCAATTTTACTCCAAGTCTTGTATTTAATTCTCATTTTTTAAATTTCAAAATTCTTTCTCTTCTGGTATTTTTCTCAATACATTTTGTATTGCTGACACCTAATCAACGAACTGGATGCCACAGTCAACCTACTGTGACACAAATGCTCAAAGACCGTTAGCCATAAATGGCACTGAAGATTCAGTACCTAAATGACCATAATACAGAGATGTTGTTTCTCTGATATTTTTATATCTGTCTCTAATGCTTTTCTGGTTTTAATCATCCATGTTTGTTTTGGTTCCCACAAGTGAATGCAATGTCCTGACAACAATTTCTCAAGTTGCAGGTCTGTTTGATTCTTTGAATGGCACAGAAATGGATGTCAGACATGTCATATTTGTATTAGACAAAGGAGTGGGCAATGAGTCAACATTACAGTGGCAGAGAAGGAGGCAAATGATGGACTCCAACCTGGTTTTACATTGCTACCTTCCTTTCTGCAAGCAAACATAAATCAGCCTTACCTGTTATTAGTTATTTAGCTTAAATCAATTAGCATATTATAGTCAGATTTGACTGTATTCAATTTCAGCAAAGCTTCAATATGCTTTTCTCAGAGTTAACTGAAGCCACTCAAAGAAGCCCGATGTTTACACACACACACCTTGTTTTGTTACTGAAGGCTTCTTGCTTGCAAACACCAATGACGGATAAAGAGGTAGAGTACAGTCTAGTCACCACAGGGATGAGACACTAAGGGACCATATTGCATTTTGGCTACCATGTTACTCTATTCAGCTCTTAATCTACCTCAACCCTAAAGTTATCACTTCTCAGAGACATAGCTTATTCTTCTAGAACGTTAACACATCTTGTGTTACTAGATACCTAAATCAGCCATAATAAAACACTTATTGCTCTTTTGCAACCTTAAGATAATTCTCTGTTGGTGAACTTTCCTATCCTTTGTTTACTACCTTTTCTTTTGTCTCTCATGCAAACCATGCCAAGTAATTATTTTACATACTCTTCTTGGATCACAGAAATGCATAAGTCTGTAAGGAACTGTGGTGGAAACTCATTAGTAATACATCCTTTCCATGATTTGCTTTGGAATTATTTATTTGTAAGTTTTTAAAGTAACTTTCAAGTGTTGCATCTTGATTTTTTTTATTGTAATAACTTACAGTATACAGAATGTTACCAAGATGAAAGCCTTAAACATGCCAGGTAAGACACTGGAGTTCTGTGCTAATTTATTTACACTTTCTATAGCTGTTTAGAAAATTGTATTAAATTCTTTATCTGTTTAAAAGTCATTTTTGTTCTGAGAGAAATCTCCTTAAACTGGAATATACTCCAAAAAGTCTTTCCTTTAAGTGTGCTCTGTGCTTTTAACAGGTGTATCTTTCTGGGCATTTTAGACTATGCTGCTATGTGGCAAAATAACAAACAACCCAACTGATTTTACTTAGGAAGTCCCCAAACAGTTACAATATGCTACTTCATTTCAGAGAGAATCTTTGCAAGACTTCAGACTGCAGGTCTAGGTTTTTCCCATGGTAAGGTTTATCTCGTACGTATTGCGTACTCTTATGCTTTCATTGAACTAAACAAATTTTTCATAGCAAGCAAAGCTGCACATTACTAGGTGCATAACGATGACCTGCTAAATTATAGAATTGTTTAGCAGATAACTATATCATGCCTTGCCCTCTGGAGAACTGAATGAGCAGAGGCAAGTTGCAATGCAGTTATTTAGACTGTACATGTCTGTGAAACCCCCCCTGATTTTTATATTAACTTTTTAGGTTCAAAATACCACCTGAAAAAAGCAAAATAAGCAAATATCCAAGAGAGAGGGAGTGATGACAATTGATTAACTGTGGTCTTTTTGTTAACACAAAGTACTTTAACTGAATATTGGGCACAGTTACCTAATCAAACTGATGTGTCACTCTGCTGTCAGTGACCTAAAACAGATTAATCTGATATATATAGACATCTATGGATTTAGTATAGAAATAATAATTTAGCAGTTATTCCTTATGTTGATCATGTGTTCAAGTAATTTTTTGAGATTCATGACCAGGGTTACTGCAAAATACGCTAAATAAATAAATTGCATTTTCTCTATAATACGACAACCTTTTTGTCTAACTGGAACTGGGTGACACAGGGTCTGGAGGAAAGATGAAATAAATCACCATTATGATATGAAAAGAAGTTGTCTTTCTGACAGATTTGCAAACATATCAACTCATTTTCAACTTCCTTGGATGCTTGATTGCAAACATGTCATTCAGCATTCCATTTAACTTGTCTTTTTTTCTCTCTCACTATTGTAATATACAAGTAAATCAACATCCAATAGACTAAACAAAACCAGTTTTTTTCTCCTTGTACACAAGCTTCTTCTAAACCATTTTCACTCCTCCTTACCTTTTGCATGTTAAACTTGAGTGCACTCATTTTGAAAAGAAATCGTTACTTTGGTTTACAAGAAAATACAATATGCAAAAGTTTCTGATCTAAATCATTTGAATTGAATTATTTTAACAGACTTGGTGAAAATAAGAAAACCTGCTCAGGCTAATGTAATAGTTGGTGAGAAAAAAGCTTCCAGCACATTGCACAGCAAAAAGACAAGAAATTGGAAAGCTAGCAATGCATTAAAGTGACTATTTTTGTAGACACAGTCTGATTTATAGTTCAATTTCACTCTAGAAAATCTTCTTTCACACCAATACAAGCTGAATGCAAAGTATTGTAAAAGACTATCAAATCAAAATTGATAGTGCTTTATGTTTACTTGTGCCTGGAATAAGATTACAGAAAACACCAGACAAGAATGAACCAAAGCACGTTCCTCCTCTGCAGTCAACTTCTGAGCAGTGTAACTCACTTAAAATATTTTTCGTATAGAAAATAACTGGAGTTTTACCTCTTATTCCTCACTGAAAGATTTACACAAGACAGGTAGGTGCTCAGGTAATGCAGTCAATGAGGCTGAAGAAGTCATTACACACATAGATAAGGATTTTCAAAACAAAATAAGTTTGGAAAGATGATCTTGAATTTGTTGGCATCATTAATAAAATATGATTTGAAATAAGCCTATTATTAACCTCATAGATAATGGGTGCAATTTGCACTGCAATATAAAAAAAAAAAAAAAAGGTATTTTTTTTTCCCCTCTTCAGTCTTGATTTAATTTAATTTAAGACAGTGAGATCTGCACAGGAAATGGCTTTAATTCTTTCCGATATTACTTAGTTCAAAGGAATAAAGAATATCTAGATGCTTGTCCTGCCAAACAACTGAGGTGAAAGTCATTAGAAAGGAATTGGAATTCCAGGAATTGAATTTCCAGGTTGTAAACCTGTTATGAGGCTCACTGACAGCAGAAGCAACCTGCCTGCAAGGTCGAGAGCAGCTGGCTTGCTGGAGCACGGAAGGCTGCTGGCAAAACCTGTAGCACAGCAAAGCACTGGCCTATGAGGGACAGAGGGCCATGGAGCTTCTACTCCCACAGCCCTTGTGCGGCTCCAAACTACCTTCTCCTGCTTATTCCCAGTTATTCCAAACACTTCTGAATACTTCATTTGAATTTCCCATGCTTATTTAGAACAAAATTGGGGTAAAATACTAGGCAATTTGGTATAGCTGAAACAGAACGGAATGAAAAAAAAGGATCAAAAGAAGAATCTTTCTTTGGAGAAAAGATTAACTGCTTCAGGGATTAAATGCTTCAGGGAAAGGCTGGGGTGGAAGAATTCATGGAAAGCTGGGGGAAGTAATACAAAAATCTGATCACATATAACATTTTTTTTTTAAAGCTTTGTTGAATTTGAGTTTCTTTGTACCCACATATACTTGCAGATGAGGGTCTTTTCACAGATTGGAGCTCAGATTTTGTGAAGAATGGGTTTAGCAAAAGAAACCATTCATGATGATACATCCCTCACTGGCATTAGTCAGAGGTATCAGTAGTAGGCTCTCACAGTACATTTACAGCTCAGTTAAAAATCAAGTAGAACTTGAGCTAGGGTAATAAGTGGTGTAGAAGTGTCAGTGCAGTGATAACATACTTTTTAAAATTCTTACAGCTTCCCTCAGATAAAACTGAAGAGAGCCGAAAACCCAGGGATCATTTTAAAATCACTATTTCCTTCCACAAACAATTTTAGGATGCCTAGCTATGAGCTTTTTCTGAATTTCTCCTCTTTCCAAAATTTGTTCTATCAAATTTTAAAGAACACAATCTTATCAGGCAAGTTGCATCACAGGACTGGTCATAACACTTTGAAAATCTATTCTTTGCTCCATTGGAAAAGGGGATACTGATGAAGCAAAGGAGATGTTTCAATCCAATTCATAAACAACCTGTCACCATGTCCCTCTTTTTATTTTGAACTTGCCACTTAGGGCAACCAGACAGATCACTGATCTCTTCATCAAGCATCTCAGTGTCAGCTTTGATTAATTGCTTATGTTTCTTTCTGGGAGTGAGGTTATGCCTGAACTAGAGTGAGGGATGAGATGAAGCTGTGAGACTACTCCCAAACCCACAAGTGGGCAGGCCATCAGTGGGTCCCCAACACCATGCTTCCGCACACTGGCTCATGTACCTCATTTGGAACACAAGCAACTACAAAAGCACTCAGCTCAAAGTCAACTCAATGTCAAAAAAGTAAAGCTCTGAGAAGCCTCATAAATCTCAAAAGAAAGTACAACTGAGGCAGAACTTCCCATATCTCATTAATCACTCACTGAATTAAAACTAGAGAAGTCAAAAAACTTCCACCAAAACAAGGTTTTCAGAAAAATAATTCAGACAGCAAGAATAGAATTTTGTAGTTGCTGCTGCTGGTTTTACAAAAGCTCTAGCTGATATACACAGGAATGTTCAGCAAGACTTTTGTCCAACAAAAGTAATTATTAGCCCTTTGGATGACTTACAAAACCAGAAGCCATGAGGAAAAAATGAGAAACTCAACCTGAGAGGGCACAAAGTACCGGCGTCCTCTTGGGAAGCACTGAATCTTTATAAAAAGGCAAGAAATTCTAAGTACCAATACGGAAAATCCTCAGTCTTCCTTTCCTAGAATAGAATGACCTCTTCTTCCCAGGGATATGCTATTAGATATTCTTTTGGATTTGTTTTTTTTTTTCTTCCTGTTTTTACCTGGTTTTGTTTTATTTTAGGTGGTTGATTTTTTCTGGGGAAAAAACTGCTTTTCTTTCACTTTTACGCAGCTGCAAGTTATGAAATTATCAGTGATAAGTAAATCAAAATTAATGCAGTGCTTCAGTCTGCACTTCACAAAGGCTTCTGTGCCTATGAGCCAACACTATACCTACTGAACATTAAAAGACTCAAAAGGTTCACAAAACAATGGCAGGCTCAGAAATCGAAGAATAAGAGGTCTAAGGCTGAGTGGGTGGAGGTCACAGTGACAAAAAGGAAGACACACTGATCAATATATGAAGCCTGCAGGAATATCATTAACATGCACAGGAAACAAACTGAAGAAAAATTAATAACAGTAATACATCTATCAGCTTGGCCATATTTTTACAAGGAAAGCACAATATATACATCAGCATAAATGTATCTGTTCATCTTTTTTACTAGTTGGATCTCAAAGAAATATTATATATTATTTCAGTACTTCTGTCTTTGGAGAGGTGGGATAATCACAATTAAAATAGCTGAATCTCATTTTTCAATGAAAGGAGCTTTTTGGATCTATGATTCACTATAAGCTGTATTCAGGATGGAGGGACCTTACTATATTTAATTTCCAGCTTGCTCAAGCATAGCAGCTTGCAAAGGTCATGTCAAACTTCACAATTACTACCTCCATGCTCTCCTCCGATGAGGAGGGGGAGAGAGTTAACACATGATGGGGGCAGATGAACCAGAAAACAGTGGGAAACACTGAGAAGTTTAAGGAACTTTGAAAAAGCAGTACAGTACATTTTATAATTTGCACAAATATACTTAAGGACAACTTACCTAACATTTTGATGTATAACTTTTAAACTTGCCAATTATTTCCTTTGGAAAGAATTTGCTGAATTAAAAACAATCTTTCCTAACACCAGCTATCTCAAATAGCAGAGAGAGAGAGAACTCTCACTGGTTTCCTGATTTTAGCTGTCAACAGTGTTGTTCATCCTGCCCCCCATTATGAAAGGGTGATTTGTGAGTATTAAAGATGAGAGGGAAAAAAATATTCTACAAATATGTTTTCCAATGGTTAATAAGTTATTTGAATAGGTAACACTGTTAAATTTAACTCCCTCTCAGAAGCAGAGAAAAATCCTTTAAGATATCAGTGGATTTTACTAGTTTTACCATTCTTCAAACAGATGTGGCCTCTCCCAAAGTAGATCTTTTTAGCATTGAGATTTTATCTTGAGATACTAGACACAGAGCAGAAAGGAGATCACTGTTTCCTAATCCTAGTTCACCCTGCCATATCCCTTAAACAGCTGTATACTAGAGAAGAGATCCACCACTTCAGCATGGCAATTCTAAGAAATTCAACAACTTATGAAAAAAAAACAGACCACCAAAAAGCCACCAGCAAAATGCCTTTTCAGTTTTAGTCATTTTGAAGAAATGCAGCTACTTCATCTTTTGACAATTTGACATTACAAAAAGACCAAAGCAACCAAGATCCTAAACCACGTTGGTTTGGTTTCTAATATTTAGGGTATTATTTAAATAATTTAGTTCCTTTAGGAAAAAATACCTACCTGGTACAGAATTGAGGTGGACTTTCCCTTACTCTCCCCCTTTCAGAGACTTTTTTCTACTAGAAAACTCAAAAAGTGGAGAAAATTGTGATTCTACTGAAGTCAGCTACAAATTATCATTGACTGCGAGAGGATTTCATGCTTTAAAGATGATTATATGTATACATGTGTAATGTTATTCCTCAATTTCCTGTATTGCTGAAGGAATAGGAAGGAAGTATAAACAGGTAGATACTTCATATTTCTTAGATGGCCCTTCTTCAAAGATTCTTGTATCTTTGAATTTTTAGCTTTGAAGTGCTTAGATTCAAGGGAGCAAGTGATTATTCTCTGGGAGACTTTAACCATCTTAAGATTTTTTCGGAAGTGTTCTACTTATAGCAGTAAACTAATTATATGCAATTAGAACACAGCAAAAGACTCGGGGAAAAAAAAAGAAGCTGACAGAAAGCCACAAAATCATGATAGAAAGAAAACATAACTATTTTTAAATAGAGTCCCACCTTTCAGTCTTGATTTTTTAAACCCTGCATTGTATAAAACTATTGGATAATTTAACTTTGCCAAATGAATATATATGTATATACATGTCTATTTTAAATGAATTAATCTACAACTTTGTATTTGTTTTTCATGAATAGCCTACTAGGAGAAAAAATGCAGAAGCTGCAATGCCAATAAGAATGTCACAGATTATTAGTAAAAATGTGGTCATGAACACTGTCATGTATATGAATATTTATTAAAATAAATTATTATATTTTCCCCATTCAAAGAGAATCACATATTTATATAAGTATTTACGGTTAGATCAATTAGATTAGAAAATAAGTAGAGCTTCAGTGACTTCAGCGTTTTTACGTCATTTTTCAGAAAGCCGCTATTCCTTTCTTTCTTTTAAAATAAATTCTACTACTGTTCTATCTGAGCCCCATTGAGGTACTAGAAATTGGATACATACTGTGTGAGAGACCCGTACAACCTAGTCAAGTTGCCAATAGTAAAACCCTAAAAATCACATAACTGCGCTAATCCACAAGCCAAATTCCAACCATTCACTGAAGACCCAAAGCCTCCTGTTTGCTGCGCAATCATGTATACTGTCTCCCTCCCTCAAAAAAGTATTTTAACATTCACATGGAGGAAAAAACCTCAAAAATCCCATTTATGTAGTTTCACAGATTTCAGGAAGCTAAACTCATTTATCTACTTAAGTTTCTACTCCACCACTGCATATCAAATAATGATAGAACTGGCACAAACAATGAAAAAATGGCATGGTAGTGCTTGCTAGTTAGGCTGAACATGGCTGTTTTCAACTGGACTTTAAAGTTCCTATGACATATATAATTATAGAAACATAACTTTTCTATTGCCATTAAGGAAGAACCTTGGGAAACAAAACAAAGATCCTGCTGTCAGCAGAGAAGGGCTCTGCTGCTCTTCACTCCTCAATGCAAAGGCTGGTATTGAAAAATGAAAACAGTAGCCTGGGGGCTCGGAACATCATCTGTCTTCATTAAGCACCTTCTCCTATGTTATGGACTCAGAGATAGCCTGAGGGGAAACAAAGTGCCACAGAAAAATCTCTTCCAAATAAATCACATTTTTAAAGAAACAAGTCAAGCACTCAAACAAATGGCAGCCAGCTGCTGGTGTTAAAAAAAGAAATCCAGTGTTTATGTGTGTTCTTTTCCAAGCTTTTCAACTTGCAATGGGAAATTATTGCCATCACAAGGAAAAAGCAACCAGCAATAACAACCCTATTTGGTGCTACCATACATTATACCACAAATCAGAGTTTCTGGGGACAGGTATATAGTTTACTGTTCTCATCCTGGACTAGCCAAAAAAATTGCAGGCATAATCATATCTGTGCGCAATGAAAGGATTTTAGTACTGTACAGGTCAGTGGCTGCTTTCTGTTGATCTATGTTTCCAGAGAATTTAAATGATGATATTTGATTAATAATTCCTCTTATAAATAACTCCTCTTAAAAATCCTTCACATTTCAATTATAGGAAAGTTCTAGATGATCCTTCTAGATGATTTCACAAAGTACACTGGAACCACCATAACCTTCAAGTATGACTTAATGTGAAATTGAGAGGGCCTTAATGAGGTGTTTTTGTCTCAAGCATGTAACTTGTTTACAAACACTGATTTTTCTTCAGACTCTTCAGGTACTGATTTCCAATTAGAAAAAAAAGCTCAGAAGCTGTTACATATGGAGAATCACCTTGCCTTCCCAAGTTAGGTTCTCCAGAGGTTAACCATCTCCCTTATTAAAATACTGTCCCTGATTTAAATCCTGTGTTTATGCAGTTACATTTTCCACATATTATAGGTCCTATGGATCAGTCCCCCAGTATTAATATTTTATATATACACCTACACTTAATGTTTCTAACATGAATATTTCAGTGCACCTTTTATTTTTCAGAAGTGACTGAAAGCTTTTCTGACTCCTTATAATCCTCTCATCAAAACAAAAAATTAAAACCAATTGAGCTTTTTAGTGTATTAAAAAGAAAAAAATCTCAAAATTGTAATAAAGGGTGTTAAAGAAGATTTAACAGAAGAATAAATACTGAAAATTTCAGGAGGCACTTCGTTGTGCATCTGTTTTCATGAGAAAATAAATTAAAACCATTGTTTGCCTTAGAATGCATTCTTATTTCCATTCTGTTTGGTGAAAACCTTTTCTACGTGATATAAACCTTGGTACGGTGACTATATTTTTGCCAGCTCAATATTAGCTATCTATCCCCATTTAGCTGCCAAATCAAATGCCAAACGCTTGTGACTACTCATGACATGAGCATCTCTCTAGGATTCCTTCACATCAGGTTCACCCATCTTTCAGCCTCCAGCTTCAAGTGACTTTACCGCTTTCTCACTTGGAAGTCACAGTAAAGACCAGAAAGGTTTCCGAGGTGGAGCTCCCCCATTTAGAGACCAGTGCTGGCATGTTGCTCATGATGAAAAGTCGTGATTCTTACATGTTCTTTGCTGGCATCCACCAGAAACATGATCTGTCTCTAATAACAAATGGCTGTTGTTGCATGGACTGAGAAAAGTGTGAGCTGTGCTGGGGAAAAAAGAAATGACTAATCCTTATTTTGTGGGTTTTAGCTGATGTGACAGTCACCTCCGTATGACTGTGTTTCAGTGCTCTGCACAGACACACCACCCGCTCCCACGCTCAGCCTGTGGCTGTGGAGGTGGTTGCCTACTAGCTTAAACACTTCTTGTTGCAGAATTGTCCCTCAACATTTTCTTCATGTTTCTTCAAAACAACTCCACTGCACTGCAGTTGGGCTAGTAACTTATCATCATCTTCAGACATTTAGTAAAGACACGCCACCCTTGCTGTACGGCTAATTTGTCAGTTCAAAGTATGTGAAACACCAAAACCCAGCAGTTTGTTTTGCTGATGCAATCTTGTATCTAATTTTTAAAATAATACTGGCTAACCTCCCTTAACTTAATGAAATGGAAGCAGGCTCTGACGAAAATAAAGAATTTGGCAGGAAGATGGAAGTTTTACTTTTACCAAAGAACAGATGAGCTTCTGTATCACTGGTTCTTTTGGATCAGATTCCCCAACCCCCCCAGATTAAACCAGGAATCTTACAGTGTGGCATTCCAGAAGTAGGTATTGCTATAGTTTGCCAAAGACTTTTCCGAGACATGCTTTTTCTGTATGTATGCCTGTTTCTTTTGTAGCCTGTTGTTTCTAAAACCAAGGAAGCTGGTCTCAGAAGGGGTAAATTAATGTCATTTGAACATAGCTTGAACAAACACAAGTTTCTGCTAAATCATGTATGAGCTGCTAACTGGCATCAGCATCAGAAACAAGTTTGCCCTGGCCCGTGGCACTGCATAGAACTGTTGGAATGCTCAAGAATAGAGTCGAGACACAAGTGATATTCACTTATTTGAAAATGCTAGCATTTCATATCTTAATCTAAGGTTCAGCCATACTTCATTTAAAATCTTGCTTTGCAATTTATAGCTTTTCTTCCTACTTTTATAATTAAAAACAAATTTCTTCTTAACATCTAAACAGAATTTTGTATGGATTAGCCCCAGGCTTTATGCATGGCACTGAGGAGCCTACATCTTGTGTTACCCAGGCTCTGCTTGTTCTTCAATCACAAATCCCTGATGCATTTATGAAAACCTGGCAGCACCATGATTTCCATTCACAGCCAAGTTGCAGGATGGGTGCAGGACTGGCTTTATGCCAGCTAACTCCTTGGTGCTCCTTTGAGCAATCAAGGCTTAGAAAAACCCCCACAGTGTGACACAAACAATACAGCAGACAGGCAACCTGTCTTTAGAGGGTTATAATTTCCCTAGAAGATACTGACAGAACTTTCTTTAACCAAGAAATCCACTGACTTAGCAGGCTAAAAAAGACATTTAAAAGACACGATGGATGGGTGTATGCAAAAAGACATGCCTTGTATGCATTATGTCTGACTCCAAGTTCTCTGTTTCCAGAAGTTTTATTCAGTACTCTGATAAAACTTGTTTTGAAGCCTACGCACCTTTTTGGTCATTACAAGTTGCTCAATGTAATGGATAAAGTCTAGGGACTCCCACTCAGACCTCTGCCCAAATTGAGGCTCAACACACTTTACCACTAAACCATGGAAATCTTGTAAAATTTGACATTGATGATAGAACTTTGTGCTGTGGGATGAGACGCATGTCTGGAAATGTGAAGACAGAGCGCCTAATGAAAGCACACCAGAAACATTTAGAGAATAAATCAACTCCTAAAAACTAAGGCAAACCAGAGCGATGACGTGCTACTTGCTAGACCACCGCACACTTTCTGGTTTTAGCCTGTCTAAACAAGTTGAAGCAAAGGGTAGTGTGTGAATAGATAAACAGAAAACTTAGTGGACTGGAGAGGCCTCAGTAGATCAAGTGAAAAGTGAAAATTCAGTGCAAAATGCTTTTATGCCCATTCCCTGTGCTTTAAACTAGATTGCTTTTTACACTGTGGGCAAAGACCAACAGTAAACTAAAGAAGTCTGACAGGCTGACTTAAGCAACAAGTTCATCAGCTCTCCAGGATGCTGTCGCTTCTCTTTTCTGGCACTACCTCCCATGGACAGAAACAAAAATATTCAGCTGACAGAGATGTAAAAAGTTGTCCTGTACTTCTTACATTTAGACACTTTGTGTGAAGCAGGAATCCTTTGAAGGGAAGTGGGGTGGGTGAGAGGAGGGGTCATGTGCAGAAGTGAGAGAAGTAGAACAAAAATGACACAAAATAAAAGTGAAATCTGATAGCAACAGGAATACATGGTAAACTGCAGACCTGGAGTCTTTAAAAGGTTCACTGCTTTTGTCAAGCTGATGACACAATCATTTTAGATAAAACTGTTTGTGTAGATATGAATCTTGCAATTTCATTAATCAACTTGCACTTTTTGGAGATGATTTCATTTCTGTTCATATGTCTAAAATAAAGTGTATTGCACTGCCCTTTGTAAGCCAAACCCAACCCATCTTATTCTTGCAGACATTCCAAAGGAATTAAATGTGGAAGAAGTTGGGTAGAAACCAAACTGCACAAAAGACTCTTTGGCAAAAGAGTTTTGTTCAAAATCCTTGGAGTCAAAGTTTGTAGCTTTATTTCTACCGTACTGAAAACTAAGACAACAGCCAGCCTGATTTGGGCCTCTATTTAATAAAATGATACAACAGTGACATTTAGACCTTAAATGTTGTTTATTGCCATCCACAAAGTGATTATACAGCAAATACCTTGTCTTGTGGGAATTGGAAGATTTTGCTTGTCTCAGCTGCCTTCCAACTGAATTCTGTTTTTGTAGAACAGAAAAGCCTAAACCCAGGTTTTCTGCAATCAGGATGCTAGGTGAAGAAAGACACAATTACCTACAAGGTACACTGGAAAGCATATTTTATTTACAGAATGTTAACTGTGGTTGCAACATTCATCAACAGCCACATGCTCATGATTCTGCAGTTCTAAATGCAAAGTCTGGAGTGACATTTGTGAAATTAAGAGTTTTCCCTGAACTATGCAGCAAGGTTCTAAGACTCAATTGTAAAAATGCTTTGAAAATGTGGAGAAATAATTGGGGCTTGGTGAAGAGGAAGGCGACAAAATGAGAACAAACTATCAAGTCAGAAGGGCAGACTACAAAAATATTCTTTGCCTAGATGGAGATGAAGGAGCATGAAAGAAACTGTCCTAATAAGGGGTAATTTTTTTTAATACAATTTCTTGCTGCTCAGTAGAAGACATTCTTGTAGCATGAGCTAGCAACTGATAAGTACATGGAAATTAGGCATCTATGAAAGTTCATAATTAGTAGGTCCTACTTGAAAAGATTAGTTTTGAAATGAAAGTCAGTCATCTACTGCATTCCAGAATTGGCTGAAGTGACCCAATTCACTACTAGAATTGGACAAGTTAATTGTAGTAAATATTAGTTTAATTCATTCTTTTAAATTAATTTCATAAATGAATTAATTGAACTTACATCTAAGCTATACAAATTTGCTCATTTAAATTATTAGCAAATAGTTTATGTACCATAATTACACTGAATAAAAGGTAAATGTTTAAGTTCATCATCTAGACACCTTAGACATATTAACTGTGTAAACAGAATGACACAAATGTACTCTAATGCTGTTGGAAGTGGCCTTCTCCTAAAATGACTAGAAAGGAAGCTTATGTTCCTTTCTAATTGAGATGATTAAACAAACGAATTCTGCTTTAAGTCACTGCCTCCATGAATGAAGACAGAAAAATTGAGAGCCTTTCTCTTTGGGAGATCTAGCAAGTTATGAGGCCTAAAACTTTGTATGAATACACATTAAGGAAATGCAGAGAAGCTGTACCACACCCCTGTTCAGTGCTAGAAAAAAATATAATTCACTGCTATCCTTTACTGCATTTCTGAGTCAGATCGTGAAGAACATATCACCACTTCTCAAAGACCCAAAGCAACGGCTGCTGAAAAGCCATGTGCTGTTGGAATTGTGCAATCTACCCAAATTAGGTTTAGTCCTTCCTTCACCTTGTCCTCTGAATCATCTCTCTGCATGTTAGACCATTACAGAGCCAACCAGATCCTCAATACACTGCTGTAGCTCACTAAATTCTCTGGATATCAAAGAAAAGTGAAAATAGAATCGGGCCTACTGTGCCTTAGCTGAAAACCACCAGCTGTCTTCAAACTCTGATGTTAGCAACATATGCCATTTTTATTTATCACAGCCACCCTTCTGGAATACGCGAGAACCAAACATATGTACACATTTTGGCCAGGGAGATAAAAACAGCCATGGAAAAAGTTAGCGAACAGATTTCTCTTGCGTTAAATCTGCTTCTTACCTTGCACAGCTCTCACTATGTAAATTAGACAGTGATTATCTAAATAATTATATACATCACAGGATTTCAAAAGGGGAGGAAAATCTCAATATAAAGCCATACACACTTCTTTTGACAGCCTTCAGCACAGAGCTCTCAGGTATGAGCAGCTTTCTGCTGATGTCCATCTGTTAAAATAGCCCCTCAGAGATTATCACAGCTGGATGTGAAATAGCATTCCCCAGGGAGCTCTTATTTACACCTATGATTGAAGTGCCCAGCAGTAACACTGTGACAGAAAACTGCTTTTGCCATAACTGCCACCTCTTTCTTTGCCAACTTCAGTTGCATTGGTTCAAACAACCCCTAAAACTTAACCTACTCCTTTTCTACAGAATATTCAAGTCTTCAATAACAACTCACAGAAATCACTTAATGATAACGCATTAGATTAAAATAAATAGTCATTGTAACAAGCTGTGATTATTTAAAGTTTATTTCAAGGTGACTTTGCTCTATATTAGAAAGAAAACAAACAAAATAAAAGCCTAACAGTCTCTCCCTATCAACCTGCTACAGGCTGCTGTACCCAGCTAGCCCATTCTTTTACTGGCAACAGCTCGAATTAAAATATGTTCATCTGTTTGTTGAGAACAGTGTGTCAGCTTAGATTAAGATTCTGTTTTGTCATCCTTACCCAGACCAGTGAGTAGAGGCATGCATTCAGCTGAAGAGGTGAATAAGGATTGGGATCTACAGGACTGGAATGTATAAGACTTTATTATAAGCCAAATATTGAACTTAGCCCAGCCATTTTTTCATTGTGTAAATGCTCACTGCATACAGATTTGACTTTGCCAAAAGAGTAGCTTTGCATTTAAGTTACTGCATACTAATGTAGTCAGAAAGAGGATGCATTTGTGATCAGCTTAGTATGTCACTACAAAACTGAGAAACCCACTCAAAGAAAAACTACACCAGCTTTTGCTCACACCTGAAGAGCATTTGAACACTTACTTCCAGGTATCCAAGTATAGATTTCATTCTAAAATAATTTGCAGAAAAAAAAATCTGGATTTTTCTCTGAAATACTCCAAAGTACTTTCAGATAAGTAGGTACCAAAGCTTTTCAGTTATGTGGTAAGATCATTCAAAATCAGAAACATGGATTAACAAATGCAGGGAAATTTCCCTGTATCTCCCCTTTCCAACTTTTTTTCTTTTTTTCCCCCTTTTTTATCTTTTTCTGTTAGCTCCATTAGGAGGAGCTCTTGCAGTATTTGGCCTAGATGTGACTCTGGTTTATCTAGTAACATTCAAACTAATCACACAGCTTTAAAAGTCAGAGTGAATACATTTCAAGAAGTGTGACTTCAGCCATACAGCTTTCAGTAATATTGGCCACAGACAATAGTTTGACCACTAAAAAGAAAAAAACACTATAACAAATAGTACTGCTACTGGTTTTGCATTTCAGGGCATAGGCACAACTTCAGACATTCCTACAACCTGAAGAATGCCTTAAAGAAATATCATATACTTATGCTGCGAACATAGAAAAATGCTAAATTGTGAAATATAGGCAGGGTCATTCATAGGCCATATCCTTACAGAATTCATCCAGCTCTTACCAAAGAAAGCACAGGAACCTAAGTGCAAAGACTAATTCCTGCACACACTAACCATAGCATGTGGAGTCATTATGCAACGGATATAGCGATGAGAAAACATTAGGTACCACAACAGATAGTTTCAGTACTACTGACTTCAATAGGCTTAAATTATTAATGGGTACTGCTATCCAGCATATCTTCTACTTATTTGACTGACGAAAACCTGACACTTCATGAAGAAGGAAACCCCTCCCTCTCCCCAAAAAATATTAAGCTGCTAAGTACTTACCACAAATTGCTTCAGATGCACAACTGCGTGTAAATCAAAAGACAAAAGCTGGAAGCCCAACTTCCTTTTAACAGGCAACTGAGAGATATGTAATAGTCAAAGCACATACTCTGGTGCTAAAAAATGGACTTTAAATACCTAAGGAAGGAAGCATGAACCTCCTTTTGAGTCCAAACTACAAAATTTCTAGATGCAGCAAGAGTTACTTAAAGATAAATTTGATTCAGTGTTTTTAAAATATTTTTTATAAATATTTCAGCCTTGGCAGTGGTTCTGTTCAGCGACATACTTTTTTCCATGGTGATTCTTTTTATGTAAACTCCACTTGATAGCCACGCATCATTAGCTTTTCAGTAGAACAACACTTACTATACTGTTTGGAGAAAAACAGGATACAGCATCTCATAAATCTGTCCAGTCTGATGAAAATGCCTAAGAAGGTGGTATTTCTGCTAGTGCTTGAGTTTTCAAAGTTTCTTATTTGAAGAAGCTTACATTTTAGGTTTGTCAGAATAAGGATTAATAGTAAGGAAGAAGAGTGTGAAAAAAACATTTTTTAGCACTTGAAGCTGTTATGCAAATTTAACTTCCTGAGGGTTTTTTCTTACTTTTTCTTTTTTTAAAAAAACTGATACTGCATCCAAGTCTGTAAAAAATTCTCAAGGCAATAGATAGTCTAGTTTCAGTCTCAGGATCAGGGTTCTCCTTTCACGTCATGAATACTGAAACATAAACCTGATTAGCAGAATGTAAAACAAGTGGAGAAAACTGCAGATGAAATTCAATTTAGCAGTTCAGTACCCTTAATGCATGTGCTTTTCATAAGTAAGATCTGATTCATTCGCACAACCTAGCTTTTTTTTTTTTTAATTGTAATTCTAGAGGAAAAGTTGCAAAGGTATAACTTCATAAAGAAAGAACGGAAAGGTTATGAACGGACAAATACGTAATGGGTTACACAGTCTAGGTATATTCTTCCTAGAAATTATTGGTCTACACATTGTGCAATACCATCTTGGAACATAGAAATCCTTCTTGGAGTGCAATACAGCAAGGTCTACTGTCTGTTTTTCTTGCCAACAGCCCTTGCACAAAACCTCAAATGATGCCTCACACTGTTCCTGGGAAATATCTACAGGCCAAGATGGAAGAGGGAAAATTAGATCAAGTATCTGCTAGCACTTTTCACCCTCTTCAGCTCCTGCCATTTGCTGTATTTTACTAAACCTGTGGAGATTTCACAGATTTCATTGATTTAATCAAAGAATGAATGTGATGGAAGGCAAAATTCATAGAATCATGTCAACACCTTTTCCTGATCTCTGATTATGGTTTTTGTTTTTTCCTGATCAATGTGTGGATATACAGTAAGTAAGTTGTGGATTTTTTTTTTTTTTTTTTACATATACATACTTTTTAAAAAGACATTTTCAACACGTTTCTTCCTCTTCTACAGACTGAAGAGCAAGTGACATTTACAGCAAGGAAATTCTAGAAAACAAAGTCTGCAACACTGAAGGTCTAATTTCAAAGGCAAGAATGATCATATTTTATCTTAGAAATACTTGTAAACAGTCCTGCAGAAAACATACAAAATGTTTTAAAAATCATAAAACTCAAAAAATCAAAAAATATCTGCCTGATTATTCCATCATGTGTTTACGTGCAAGGGATGTTGCCCAAGAGACATTTAATTGCAAATGAAACAGGAAGGGCTTAAAGTGGTAGGCCAGGCTCCCAATAATAGAACCAAATCTCTTCACCCAAATGGATATTCACAGAAGTTATTAACATATACTCATATTTGGGGATCTTACATTCCTAAAAAAAAAAATTAAAAAAAAAAAAAATCAGCAAAACCATCCCATATCGCTACCTTAGTATTTGGTAAAAACCTTTCCAAAACATTGTTAGTGGTACAGGCCCAAAATATCCCAGATAAAATTTCCTTCACTAATTCAGTAGGCAATTCCAGCAGGCCAAAATCACATTAGTGGAAAGAGATGATTAGTGAAATTAAATGAGAATTGAAGAACTTTGTTTCACAAATGTCTGTTTGAACATTTGATCCCTTGAACAGCATTTTGTTAAAATAAACAAGAAACCAGTAACACTCCAAGAACAGTTTACAAATGACTGAATCTCATTATAGCAAAAATCTGGAAAGGCTTAGTTATAAATATCTAAGACTATATGAAAACATAGAATCTCTTAGAAGTCCCATTTGTTATAATCTTAGAGCTGAACTCTTTCTTGAAAATAAATTTAGACTTCTTCAGACATTGAGATTTTTCTGTAAATACAATGTTAACTTTCCTAGCACCTAGATGTACTCTGTTATAAATCTCAAGGAGATAAATGGGATCAGATGGGGTTCAGCTGATAAGCTGCTTTTTCAATGGTCACTATGATCCCTAAGTAGAACCGATAGATCAGTATGTGACCCTGGTGGCAACATGTGAAGTTTTAGAAAGTGTAATTCAATGATACTGGCTAGCTTGTACACACACTACATTTAAAACAGCATAATAGAAAATGGGTTGGTCTCTTATAGAAGTCTTACTTCAGAGTACAGTAATGACCATATACATACAGATAAAGAAAATACAAAGAACAATCACAGGCACAAATTAAAGGAAAATAGGCACCGCTTTACACATTTTAAAGACAATCATGATCAAAACATATACGGGATCAAAGTACCCAATATTTATTTTTTCCAAGCCTGCATATAGAGACATAATTTACAAATTTCAGAAAAAGAATATCTATTCATCAAAAGGTAGATTTTATAAGTTTTCCAATCTTTTTCCCCTTAGATTCTCTTTAAATCAATGGCCAACTTAATATGGGACTTGGCAAGCCACTGGGATCCAGAATTTCATTCACATTGAATATATTTAATTATTGTAACATGTCTGGGTAATGCTGGTGTTGTACAGACTTATAACAATTTTAAAAATCTAAATATTCTTTTTCATGAGGCTTCAGAAAACCTGGATAAAACGGATACTATCATGACCACTTTTCAGATGGCTAAGTTAAAGGTGAAGCAGTCATTTTATTAAAGCTAAGCAATGAGTTAAATTGAAGCTAAACCTGACCTCGGTAACCTGAATCCCACACCTCCACTGCCAACCACCCTTCCAAGAAATATGTAGCAGTAACATTTTTTGTAGTGCTGTTTCATACATTTGATTACAATCACATAAATTTCTTTCAAGCATCCTACTTAAGAGTTTGTGCAATGAAAAGGTTAGGCCTTTAAACATATCTTGATGAGATACCTACTCTCAGTTAAGTTATACTTAAAAGTGACTGCAAAAATAGGAATGGGAACAGGAAGGGTGTTGATTTAAATAAAGTTTCATCCATGGTGTTTACATCAAGAGTGACAGCAAAATTACTGAGCAACATCAACATTCATTCATTTGGACAGCTTCAGGGTAGTCAGTATAACAGAATCAGTGCTTGTGCTAGACGCTAGACAGTTTGTATACAGACATTGGAGTTCAAGTGATTCCTAAAGCAACAGCAGACCTGGGTTTTTTTCTGTAATTATTTTTTTTTTAAGTAGAGGAAAATGGATTTGTGCTATAATACATTATACAAGAGTCTGGAAAGGCTGATAGAACTACAAGTCACTGTTCTATGGTCATAATATATTTCAAACAAACCAAGGTAAACGAATTACAAAACTCAGAAGTAAAAATTCCCCCCCCCACACTTTTTTCTTTGTTTAATTGTACAGCTGAATCGTTGGAGCAATACAGACACCCTAGCATAGCCACTGTTTGCTCACTGCATCATTTTTACTTGCTCTTTTTAAATTCTCTCAATGAGTGTAAATTACTGGTCACAACAAGGAATGCTTTAACTATTACTGTAACTTTAGCAAACAAAAAAGAGTGAGACTTTTTAGTAGGTCTAAATAATGCCACTTGCTTGCTATGGAGAAAAGGTGTACCCTCATTTGGCCTGCATTTCACAAGAACCAGGAACACTATGTGTCCCGATATTCTCTGCCTCCATATCATATCTAAGGAGCAAAAGAATTCATAGTAGATTAGAGACAGTAGAGAAAACTAAATTGATTAGAGATGTTTGAAAGAGTATTTAGGAAATTTTTCATGGCTCTTCAGTATATGCAGCAAAGCTGTGTTAGCTTTCATATCTGATTAAGTTTCACCATAAAAAAATATAAAACAAACCAAGGTAACAAGCACAGATTTAACACTGAAAATAAGTTATGAAGTAATTTGATTTTTAACATGTAAGAATGTACTTTATGACTTCTATTTAATGAGGGTTTTTTCCCCTGTAAAAATTTCAAGAAAAAAATTTTACCATAATTTAACATTGATCATACACTTTTACTATTCAAAATAGCCAGTATTAACTACTTTCTGCAGATTATGTAAATTTTCCAAAAAAAACCCTTTTTCCACAAATCATAGAGAGACAAAGCACTCATGAGACCAGTTTTAAGAGCTGCAGTCAAACCTCTCACATACCATGGAACTGATTGGTTTAAACCACCTGTATTAGGCTTTTCAAGTAATACCTGACCTAAAATATCCACATGTCTTTTGAACATGTGTACTTTTTAACAGGCAAACCTACTGCTATTTGATAATGACTGTTTTTTTGCGCTCAACAGTCAGGCTACTGTTCACATAAGTAGCCCTGGGTAGCCTCAGGTCCATAGAAATAGTGTTAACCACTCACATTGTGCTAGGTTCTCAGAATAGTTTGAAAAGCTACCAATACCATACTTCACAAACACCAAAGGAACATTAATTCTGCTGACAGTTTTGTGAGAGATATGCTACTACTGAACCTTCTTTCATGAAGATTTCACAGTAAACTAGGTGATTATCTTTAGAAAAAAAAAAAAAAGACACATTTTTAAGAAACAAGATTAAAACATCACTTTCTAAATAAACCAATCAAGCTCAGAACTATTAGCTGCACTCTGTACGATGGGAGAGAAGAGAATCGCACACTACCTAAAAATTAACAAAATGTAAGTACAATATATCAACAAAACTTTGTACTGTAGGCTACTATAGTTTTTCCATTACACTGCCACCAACAAATATCATAGAATGACTACTGAGATTTGAACACTTGCCTCCTTTTAACAGCCCCTAAACAAGTTCCCCAAAGTCGCATATGGCATTCATAGCACCTACCTCTCCCCTCTTAGCGGCACAACCCTGATGTTTATTTACTAACCAGTTTGTTCTGGTACCAGTCTTGTATGAACTCTTCTAGTTTACCAAAGCATCTACACCTGAACATCTCTGCTTTTCACTGAGGATACAGTCAACCAGCTGCAGACATGATCTCCTGATTAGAGACTGCTACTTAGAAGACAGACTCTGCATTTCCACAAGTATTTCTACAAACCGTAACTCTACAGAAATTAGTTGCATTGCAAATGAGCAGAGGCTGGATTTCAAAGGTATTTTGGAATCTAAACATAGATATATATTTAGTTTACTTTCCAAAGTGCTTCCTGACACCTGCTGCACTGTCAACTAAGTCACCATCAAAATAGAGGACTGATGTGTAGCCAAATGCAAACAATTAATATTAATGAAAGATCCTTTTCGAGACCCTAGAGAAAAAAAAAAAAATCTCATATTTATTTCCTATTGACCTTAAAATTCAATGAGAATGAGCTGATACTCTATGACCTGAGCAAATAAAATTCAAGAGTCAATGAAAGTAAAGCAGCAGTTACAGCATAGGTGAAAAGGTGACAATTTCTTCACTTTTAATGAATTCTATAGCTCTTCTCCATGTTTGAATCAGAACATGCCTATCCCCTCTAGTGATTAAAAAGAATTTCAGTTGTTCAAACTCAAGACAGTCTTAAGTGTAGAAAAAAGAACTCTACCGATTTCACCAGTTTCCTTTGCTTTTAGCACTTCAGCATTTGTCTCACAGTAACTTTTCAGGGTAAAAAGTACATGAAAAAAGGTCATATTACCCACTGCCAAACTCAAAATCTCTCATCTCTCTTTTAAGAGAGAATAAGATGAGATGGCTGCTATTAACTTTGTCAGCATCAGCAGACTTATGGCACATGATTGTAAACTTTCAGAGCTAATCTAACAAGTTAAGCTTTGCACAGTTGATAGAACATAAGCAGCAATCTGAGGACAGAGTTTGCTCTGGCATTAACTGAATACCACCACTGATGTTTCTTTACTGTTTACACATTAGCAACAAATAAATCAATAAATAGCAACTGTAAATAGACTAAAACCTATGTACTTCCGAAGTGAATTAACAAATGGCGTCTTGGGAATTGCGATAAGGGCAAATCCTGATATAACTAAGAGCAAATATTCCAACTTGCCTTGGCATAGAATCATTCATAAATTCTATTTCAGCAGGTTAGGGCAACTCAAAAGTAGAGGGCTTGAAAATTTATTCTCAGCACAACCGATCCAGCGTTGTTCCTCCTCATTTGTGGTATTTCTATTACAAGCCTTTCAATGAACTTAGGTGCAGACAAGAGACCATTCTGATAAGAAATCAATGCCCAATGTATCTGTGCCCAGAATAAGGTTTCTCTCTTCCATGTGACTAGTACAGAAATAATAGGTAAACAACATATTTGTCCTCTGCTGTTCATGACTAGAACTGACCATGAATTGTAATTGAAGACTTCAAAGAATAAATTTTCAAGACAAAATATTTTTTACTGCAATGCTTAAGCATTTATCCCTCCTTGAATTTCTTTATTAATAAGCATTATCTCTTAAATCAAATCCTTAACCATACAAACACATTTCTCAAATGCTTCTCAGCCTTATTATACTTTTTCAACCTTTGGATCATTTCCTTGATAAGTGGCAGATAAAAGTATTTTTCTTCCCAAGTCTTTTGATTAAGTTCAGTGAATAATTTTATCCAAAGTATCCTTGAGGAGCACTTAGACAAGTTATCTTATAAATATTCAATATTCAGTTACACATACTTGTAACTTTTGGTTTATGTATTATAAGATTTATCTGGAAGAGATAAGAAAAATTCCAAAGCACAAGCAGTCACTGGACAAAAGCAATTCATCAGGAAGTGACCTTTAATATCTAGTGATAATCCCCTCCAAAGGAAGCTAAACTTCAATTTAAAAGTTAAAGAAAAATGGATTAAAACTCAAAGAATTGTCTCATTGCATGCATGGCATTAATCTACCAAGAACAAGTTTGCCAAAAGAATGAATGAATCAGGCAGACACAGAAATCAAAATAATCTTTTGGATGTCTATTATTTAATAGTGTGAAATGTTCTCTTCTCAAGGTCACCTAACTGTTGTATATCATTGCTGAAGGAGAGCATTAATTAAAATCACTGATGATGAATGCTGCATCTTTAGATGTTAATAAACGAAACTAAATGCTTGTTAGATTTTCCAGAAGTCAATCAGAGCTTTAAATTAAATATCACACTGAATACCCCAAACTGGCACACAGTGCTTTACTAAGACAAGCACCAGAATAAAAATTCAACAGAATTGTAGCTTAATACATCATTCAGAGCTGAAATTTTTAGTTATTTTTCTCTCTTAATCTGGATAACTCTATTGCAACTTTTTTCCTTTTACATGATAAATTCCTCAGCATTATCAGTGTTTCCCATTAATCACATATCTAATGTACAGTATGTCCCTGTTATCCTTGGGCACAATGTTGTCATGTGGTTGTGATATGGAACACCATACAGTTTCCAGTTATGGCCCTGCCCTTAGGAAAACAAATCTTAGAGCCAGAATATTTTTTTCTTCTTATCTCTTTTTATTAGAGTCAAGGTTGCAGGATTCTTCTAGTTATTCGTATTTTTTGCTAAGTTATGAGACATTCAATGGAGTTCATTTAATTCAACTATTCCACTTTTCATTCAGTATGATATTGTGATAGGTGCAAGATTGAATTTTCTAGAGCATAAGCAGGTTTATTGCACTTACTGCCATATATGCAAGCCCAACAACACTACTAGGGAATGACAACTATGCTGAACTAAGCAACATGCTCTAACACAAATAAAACCACCAGGCACGAATACTACAAAGACTTAGAGGGTGCATCTGCTGCCACTAGTGAAATGTAGCATCTTTCTCTCATGCTAAGAGTGTTTTACTCCAGTTTTGCTGTTTAGACTTCAGCAGTTAGGTTATTAGCTTATGCCTTGAGGATCCTGGTTTCAATTACCTTCTCTGCTGTTAACATCCTGGTGACTGAAGGTAAAACATTGGCACCAAATACGCAGTATTAGCCTGTTGTCAAGCTGTTATTGATTTCAACATATGAACAGACTATTAGATGCTAGTGCCGTTGTGAATATCAAGCTCATCTTAAAAATATCCTGGTTTTCCTGTGACAGACAGTACATCCCATTTGCGCCTAAAATTTATCACGGTATTGAAGCCCCAGTGAATGTGGCAGGTAGCTACTTTCCCAGTTTTTTATTTTTCCTATGCTACATTATGTTAGTACCTGGGAGCTAAAGCAAAACCCTAATCTCAAATCCAAGGCAGTGAAAGAGCATAACAAAAGACAGATTCTGCCTTAAAAGGAAGATATCATGCCCTGAAATGCTTTTACTAAGCTTTAAGAGCTTTAAGTGCCTCAAGTTCTTAGATTGTCTAAGTAACTTCCTGTGCATCACTTTGTTCATTGAGGTTATTATGCAATGAAATAAAAATAGGGTCTATTTCTAACTTCCTTTCCTCCCCAGCCCTGAATATTGACTGGCTCTAAATCACTCAGGCTCACCTTCATTAATGTGCCTTATCTCTTTGCTATTCATCCTCTCTTAGTTGTTATTTTTTGCTTATCCTGATGGTATAATTTTAGTCTTTTACTTTCTTCCTCCTTTTCTTCAATTTAATGAGTAAAACAAAGACCATTTACCTAGAGATATCAAAGGACAGTTAAGAGAAATTACCTACAATTTAAAGAACAGAGTAATTAATTATATAACTCTACATTTGCCTTCTTTATACATCACCTCCCAAGCTCAAGCAAGACTGAATGAGTGCGGTACAGCTGGGCAAGTATTCAGGCAAGAAGGACACCACCAAGAGAGAGAACAGCTGTATAGGATATGATGAAAGTACACTTTCTGTGGGCTGCACTTGTTTCAGAGCATTGTGAAAATCATTTCTATCTCTGTTTCAAAACCCCTAGTTAAAGAAAATCTCAGCTAGAAAACCTCACTAATCTTCATTACTGCAGAATGGGATTTTTAAGAAACTCAGTCTGAAGCAATCAAAGTTAATGAGTTTTGCCAGTTCCTTCCGTACCTGTGCTCAATTCTTAGAAGTTTATCCCTCATTCAGCACTTCCATTTTCAGCTACATAAAATTTCCAAACTGCCACCTTTTATTATGCCACTGTATTGGACCTCTCATGTCCTTGCCCAAGTGCTGGGCCCGCACTTCTTAGAAATTATGTTTTCAAGAACAAGGGTTGAGAAATTAAACAAACAAAAGGGGGATGCTAGAGGTAGGCAAAAATAAGGTAGATTATCAGAGGGTTTGTTTATTCCTTCCAGCCTTCACATAGTCACCTGAAAGTGTTAGGGATACTGTAACTGTCCTTGCATAGAAGCATGTTTACCCTATTGAACAGCAAACTTTTCATCTTGTCAATGTCTGCTAAATGATACGCCATCGAATTTGCACCAGCTGGGCCCAGCTCAACTCTCTTCCTCAGCTAGAAGTCTCCTAATGACTCATAAACGGGAAACCATTGTGCATTCAACATATCCTGTCTTGCCATCTACCACAAGTTCAAAGTGCCCCTGTGACCTCCTGCTCAAGGACAGGGCAAAGCAACAAGGACATGTAAAATCTCTTCATTCACTCACTCACTGCATAGGAAGACGGTAATACAGAAAGACCTCAAATTGCTCATAAAGAGAAATTTGATAGAAACAAATGAGTGTGATCTTCGATAAATTATCTCAGCCCTAAGATAAGTCACTGACCATCTGGCACTTGGCAACATGATAACTCATTAAACTACTTTGGTAAAGCTGTGGATTGAAATATTACATTCTCTCTTTCACTTTCAGCTGACACATAAAACTCAACATCTTACAAATTCCGTCAAAACAAATGTAATAATGCCATCTATCCTTTTCAACTTCTTATATTCATTTTTTTAATGGTACTTCTCAGAAATCCACAGTGACATGTTTTAGGTGGGCTAGTAGCTCAGAATAACTTTTACATACCTTCTGATTTCATAAAGCATTTGAAATAGAAGCCTGTAGGAGGGAAAACCCTTTGCTGATACATTATTTGCAGGTCATGCTGTATATGCCCCGGTATAATTGCAAGATGACAATGTTAACAGTGCTAAAATTAGGGATAACATTTAGAAAAAATCTGCATAAGAGATTTAGCAGTTTAAGCTTTCCAGAATATCATGTGCTTGGCAGTTGATACCAAGAATACAGCAGATAATTTTAAACGTAATCTAAAATTGAATTTGAGCTACAAAAAGAACAAAGTCATATATTACTGTAGACATTTGAACAATAATACTATGTTCTCAGCCAACAGAATGGAATTTTAATATGTATAAATGTCTTTAATTTTTTAAAGAACTGATGAGTTTAGATACTGACTAGTCAATTCTGAAAACATAGACTTAATAAAGCACTTAGAATTGATAGAAATTTTCTTTGATGAGTATGACAGCACTTGTCATTTTGGAAATTCCTTCCATCATTTTTGGAGTTTTCCAAAAGCTTGTGTTGAAATACATTATTAAAAATAAAATAAAACTGTCTTTCAGGAAAAAGTAAGAAAGCTTGAGTATGCAACAGAAAAACAAACTTAGTGCAACTGAAATACTACAAGTGATGGAAACATTTAAGAAGCAGGAAAAGAAGGAAGCAAAACTCCAAGCCAATTTTCTCACACCTGGCATAGATGCACCAAGTACAGAACTTCTGTTATTATATCTTGATTTGTATTCTTCATGGAAAACAGAAAATTACGTGCTTGTTGTGAAGAACAGCTCATTTAATCATCAAGATTACTTCTAAGTGTCCCTTAATAATGCTACCAAACCGATAGAGGAAATGGTGATTTGATTATAAGTGGCAAATCTGCATACGGTAACTCCTGTTATGATGTCATAGTTTCATTAAGAGGATCCAGCTTGATTTTGAGTTAGACAGAGAGATGACAGAGAGCCACTGTGAGAACGCAAATGGTTGACTAAGATTTCTCTAGCACTTAGAAGCCTAATCTTATTTAAATCCTTGCTAGTTAATTCATCTGTATTACAGTAACACTCACGCCCGAGAACAGAACTGGTACATGTAGTTCATGTGTTCATCAAGAACTGGTCATTTCGTCAGAGATGTTACAATATACTTAAAACAAACAAACAAAACAAAACATGTTTTTTAACTCTGTTTTACTGTTAGGGAAATGAGATGCACAAGGTTTATGGCAGAAGAGGTAGCAGCCAAGTTACCAGGTATCTACTTTCATATTATCTCCTTCATCTGTTAAACTTGGATCAAGCCTAGATGTAGAACATCTTTGTTCCTATTAATATAATAAAGTGGTATTTACCAGATATTTTCACAGAAAGCAGGCAAATCAATTTCTGTTAATTATTCTAGTTTTACTTGATTCAGGATGTAGATTAGAAACAGAGATTGACAGCAATGCTGCAGATCTGTTCTTCCTCAATTTAGTAATTGTTTAAATGAATAAGCAACGATCAGTAACATCACACAGGGCAAATGGTGAGGGAAAACCTTACTCTGTGTCACCCCACAAAACATACTGTTTAGAATGCTTTCGAAAGTGCAGTAGGTTAAGACCCCCTTACACAGAAGAAGGGCTTGAACTTAAGTATTACCCGATGCTGGATAAATCACAGGTTTAAACATCCTTTTTTTTTTTTTTTTTTTTCTCCCTGAAGACAGCGGAAGGACCTTCCCTACGCTTTTGGTAGCTTGTGAATCTGTTGCTTTTGCCCTTTAAAGTTGAATCATTGAAAAAAAAAAAAAAGGAAAAAGGAAAAATTTGGGGAAAACAGGAAAACATTTGGGCTATATGAAGATTTTATTTCAACTAATTTTTTTGTTGTTTGTTTTTTTTTTTTTTTTTGTTAGAGACCTGAAGTGAAACCATCACTTATTTCTACAGTTTTAGTAGTAAAAACCTGTATACCAAGGAATTCTCCATTCATTGCTGAAAAAAGTGAACAAGTTTAAAAGACTATAAGCATAATATGAAAGCAGGATAGATGAACAGGAATTGTTTAATAGATGAGTGTTTTATATCAACTCACATGTTCCTTTGCATTCATTGTGAAAGTTTCATGTTAATATTTATTTAAAGGTAGCTCATAAAATATTCTGATGCCAAACCAATAGTCTGGGTATTTTTTCTTGAAGCATATGACTTATGTCAGCCTAATCATTAACTAATACATACAGAGCTACGCATACTTACTGTCATTGTGTTTACAAACTCTTTAACTCATGATAAATATATTTACAGGAAAAGAAAAAAAACAAAGCTATTGCTGACTCTAGCAGGTACTTGATGTGAATGCACACAGCAAAAAGTCTGAAAAGCTTCCAGAACACAGGAACAGAAAATACTCAGAACAGAACACCTTCATGGCATGCTTTTCCTCTAGTTTTATTTCTCCAGTTTTATCATCATGTCTGCTCAATCAAGGTGAATAGACTCAACTAAAATTGTAGAAAAAGTATAATGTATAAGACAACTTATAAAGGATCATTGGATACTATTTTTGTATCATGATAGGACTAGCCTATTACAATGAAGCTCTTCTCAATAAGCAAGATACAACTACAATAGCTGACACAATTTACACAGTTACTCTGTGGATGAAAATTGACCATGTAAAGGCCTCTTTCTATTCAGACCCAGTTCTAGGTTCACCAATATAGTGTCAGATTACACCTTGCCTTGAGGCTCATTTAGCATATTGCTACAAGAGCTTCTCTCCCTCTAATAGAATTAACACGCATTGCTGGTTCAGCAAAGCCTGAAAGAAATTTCTGGAACCATTTCTATCAAAACCAGTTATATTTAAAAGATGGTGTTAGTTACAGGTGGTCCAATGGCAACAGGAAAATTATTGACTCTTGCTTTGAGTTTTTCCTTTCTACCACTAACCTAAATAAGAATTATTTTGTAACAAAATAAAATTGTTTTTCTTGGAAAGGAGTCATGCACATAATTGTGGCCTTCTAGGAGGTGAGCATCTGTACATAAAAGAATAGCTGAGTATACATATGTCTATAATTTCATATTTATCCTTCCATTGTTATGAAACTATATCAAGAATAAAATTTAATAAAATAAAAATGACACAAAGGCTAATAAATCAGGTCAGATATAAATATACATTTAAGCCCTATACAATCTAATTATGGACAGATTAATTTATAGGTTCATCTGGAATTTTACTAAATTTGATCACTTTTTTTTTATGCATGCTTTTGGAATTGATAAAAGAATTTTTCAGGTAAGCTAGGACAAGTTAATAATCACATGGAAAACCAACATTACTTCCTTTAATCTACTCAGAGACATCACTGATAAAGAAGAGATATTTCAATGCTAAAGAGTACAGTATTGTCCAAGAAAGTGAGGGTGAATATAGAAAGCTTTCCAAAAACTGCAGAGAGAAAAAAAAAACAACAAACCCTTTGATGAAGTCTAGGCAGTAAATTGTGGGCTTTAAGAGGTTAATTTCCTGAGGCCTTTCTTCCTAATATGCCTCTGATGCAACATAACTGCCAGCCAAATTAATGGGTTTGCTTGATTTCATCAGGGTGGGTGCTTTTTTTCACATTCTTTAAGAATATTCACACCAAGATTTAGGAGCATATTTAAGCATTTATTGCAGGAATATAATCCAGTAAGGCTAGAAAAGTTGTTGAATGCATGTGAAAGTACAGCTTTTAAACTGAATTTACCAGCAGTACTCGGCCAGTGAGCAGGCAAGTAGGCGAACGACATGTCTACAAGGAAGAATGTGAGAATGAAGACCCTAGGCCCATTGTAGGAGAGGATCTGGTTTGAGACCATCTTAAAAACCTAAATGTACACAAGTCCATGGGACCTGATGAAATCCATCCACAGGTCCTGAAGGAGCTGGCGAATGAATTTGCTAAACCACTGGACATCGTATTTGAAAAATCATGGCAGCCAGGTGAAGTTCCTGATGACTGGAAAAAGGGAAATATAACCCCCATTTTCAAGAAGAGGAAAATGGAAGACCCAGGGAATTACAGAGCAGTCAGTCTCACCTCTGTGCCTGGCAAAATCTTGGCACGCATTCTCCTGGAAGGCATGCTAAGGCACATGAAAAACAAGAAGGTGCTTGGTGACAGCCAGCATGGCTTTACTAAGGGGAAATCCTGCCTGACCAATTTGGTGGCCTTCTATGATGGGGCTACAGAACTGATGGACAAGGGTAGAGCAGTTGATGTCATCTACCTGGACTTGTGTAAAGCATTTGATACTTTCCCACACAACATCCTTCTCTCTAAATTGGAGAGATATCAATTTGATGGATGGACCACTCGGTGGATAAAGAACTGGCCGGATGGCCACACACAAAGAGTTGTGGTCAATGGCTCGATGTCCGGCTGGAGACCAGTAACGAGTGGTGTGCCTCAGGAATTGGTGTTGGGACCAATCTTGCTTAACATCTTCATCGCTGACATGGACAGTAGATTGAGGGCACCCCCAGCAAGTTTGCTGATGACACCAAGCTGTGCAGTTCAGTTGATGAGCTGGAAGGAAAGGATGCCATCCAGAGGGACCTTGACACGCTTGTAAGGTGGGCTGATGCCAACCTTATGAAGTTCAACCATGACAAGTGAAAGGTCCTATACCTGGGTTGGAGCAATCCCAGGCACAACTAACTACAGATTGGGCAGAGAAGAGATTCAGAGCAGCCCTGAGGAGAAGGACCTGGGGGTGCTGGTCGATGAGAAAATGAACATGATCCGGCTTCAGCGTGCGCTCGCAGCCCAGAAAGCCAACCGTATCCTGGGCTGCATCAAAAGGAGCATGACTAGCAGGTCAAAGGAGGTGATCCTGCCCCTCTATTCTGCTCTTGTGAGACCTCACCTGGAGTATTGTGTGCAGTTCTGGTGTCCTCAACATAAACAGGACATGGAACTCTTGGAACAAGTCCAGAGGAGGGCCATGAGGATGATCAGGGGCTGGAGCACCTCCCATATGAAGATAGGCTGAGAAAGTTGGGGCTGTTCAGCCTGGAGAAGAGAAGGCTGCGTGGAGACCTCATAGCAGCCTTCCAGTATCTGAAGGGGGCCTATAGGGATGCTGGGGAGGGAGTCTTCATCAGGGACTGTAGTGACAGGACAGGGGGTAATGGGTTAAAACTTAAACAGGGGAAGTTAAGATTGGATATAAGGAGGAAATTCTTTCCTGTTAGGGTGGTGAGACACTGGAATGGGTTGCCCAGGGAGGTTGTGAGTGCTCCATCCCTGGCAGTGTTAAAGGCCAGGTTGGACGAAGCCTTGGGTGACATGGTTTAGTGTGAGGTGTCCCTGCCCATGTGTCGTGGTCTAACAAAAGTCAGCCATAAATCATGCAGTCGTTCACTCACTCCTTCCCCTTCTTGCCTTCCCCCTACGGAGGAAGGACAGAGAGGAGAATCAAAAAGAATGCAACTCCCACGGGTTGAGATAAGAACAGTTTAGTAACTAAGGTATAACACAAATCACTACTGCTACCACCAATAATAATAATGCTAAAGGAAATAACAAGGGGAGAGAATACACTTCAGCACCAGCCAACCAATAACTCGCCCAACCCCACCCAACCGAGCACTGACCGATACCTCGTCCAACCCTGCAGTCCCTAGCCCTTCCGGGTAACTCTCAGTTACATCCTGGGCATCACATGCTGTGGTATGGAATACCTCTTTGGTCAGTTTGGGTCAGGTGTCCTGTCTCTGCTTCCTCCCGGCCTCCCCTCCTCTGTTGCAGAGCATGATGCTCAGAAAGTCCTTGGTCAGACTAAAACATTTGAACGGTAACTAAAAACATCAATGTTATTAGTGCTGTTCCCGTGCCAAAAGTCAAAACACAGCACTGCACCAGCAACCAAGAAGGAGAAAAATGACTGCTACTGCTGAACCCAGGACACCATGGCAGGGGGGCTGGAACTAGATGATCTTAAGGTCCTTGCCAACCCTAACTATTCTATGATTCTAAGATTATGGAGACTGTGAAAGATGTCTAAAAACTGCTTGGAAATCTGAGCAAGCCTGCCATTACTGTTTTAGAGCTTATGAACACCAGAGATTTAGCTGAAGTGAGGATCTGACTGCAGTCTGATCTTCTGATCTGAGTGTAGTAAAGCCTTGTTTTATAATGTACTTTATTTTAGTCCCTAATGTATCTGTTAAATGAACCAATAAGCTATACTTCATCTAGATAAACCCCTTTGTCTATGTTTTGCCTGAATCATGCTCTCATCAATGTTTGCCTATGCTTTCAAATAAATATTGCTGGCATAAATGGAAGCAAATCCAGACAAAATTATTTCTGATTTTTTTTTTTCCTGGTGTAGACAAAGCTGTTAAAAGTAGAGGCAGGCAGCTAAATTTGCAGGCAGCTGAATTTGTTAATGATGAGCTTCATTCACAGCACTCTTTAAAATCATGTTATCTTAAGAAATTATGTAATTTAATCATCCATTATCTATTTTAAAATGCTTCTTTGAAAGCATACAATAAGAACATGATATTAAACCTAATTACAAACACAAAATATAAAATGACATAAATAAATCATTTCTGCATTCATTCTCATTGCAGAGATGAACATGACCCACCACAGTTGCTCACACAGGAACTTTAATTCCCTTGACATTTTGACTATCATATTGTAAATGACTTATTCTTTGAATGGCAAAGGCATCAAAAGGTAAAGGAAAATGGTTATTTATAATGTAGAGGAGCATTACTTTGTTCAAAGCCTTGAATATTATGAAACAGTCTGATTTTCCATATGAAACAGGCACAGTCATAAAGAGGTTTATGGCTATATTCTGAACAGCTGCTGAGGTCTTATCTAACAGGGAAGATGTATTGTAGCCAAACTAAATGGCCCAGTGAAATGTGTTTAATACTTGTATTAAAAATTGCTTTAGATGTGAATACAGTGGTAGGATGTCTCAAATGAATAAGTAAGGAAAGTTCCTCAGCTAATAAATTAGTGAAGAACATCTGACTTCAATACTAAATTTTACCATCTAAAGATGTTTTGGGCTTTAATGGTGTCACTAAAATGCTCAGTCTTTGGTAGATAAATGCATATTTTAGAAATTCTTTTTCATTTCATCCTTCCTTTATCTTCTAGTTTTATTTATATCTTCAGTGCATATGTCCAGACTCAGAAGAAGATTCAGGGCCCTAAAGAGAACTTTCATTTTAGGTGCAGGCACCTACATTTTGATGTACAACTTGTGACAGCAGTCATTCAGCTTCTGTGTGACCTTGATGTGGCCCAGATGCTGCCAGCAAGAGATTCCTGATGTCACTGATTCTTCTTTTACCCCCAGTTCCTGTTTTGACCAAGCTGATCAGATCTGTACCCAGTCTTCCTAAACATCATCAGAAGTAGTATACTTTATATCCTGCTCCCAGTCTCATCCCAGCTAATCAGGTTGGTAAATGTTTTTGGAGCGTATGTAATGAAGAGTGTTTTGACACATTTCAGATATGTCAGATTTCTCCTTTAAACCAGGCAGGTTTGCATTTTTAATTAAAAAACCCCACTAGCATTAAAACAGTCATTTCATTAATTTCTGTTATAGATTCAAGGCCATCTTCTGTCTAAATAAATTCAAACCTCCACTGCATGCTTCCAAAGGTATGTTAGTTACCTCCTAACCAGTTGCCTAAAAGCTAAGTACAAAGTACTTCAATGTTTTGGATTGCAACTTTATCAAGCATAGTATAATAATTAACCACTATCCCAGGCCATTTACAGAATCACTGCGTCTCTGGTACTACTCCTTGCATTTTAAACATGACCTATATTATTTAATCATATACGTATAAATGTGTTTTATTATGATGCCAGTGATGATTTAACAATCATCTGAGGACCTGTTCAATTTCTAAACTACATAATGACACACACACAGAAACTTTTGTCTCGTCCCAATTCTATGTTTAACAACCTTTCAACAGAAGGTTGCTCAACTGCCCAGAATATATAAGTGGGTTTGTTTTTTATTTTTCACACAAAAAAAAAAAAAACCAGGAAGGGCTGCCTGAATTCAACTGGAAGTTTCTTGGCAGTATTACAAAATTTTGGATAGCAACTGAGCTCCTAAGTAAAGAGTGAGATACTGGAGAAATCAGGAACGAAGTGTGGTAGACAGCTTCAAGCCAGAAACTAGAGACACTCCCTCCTTTGGAGAGACATTGTGGCAGTGTCTTTGATGGATATTACTGTGAATTTAATTTGCAAATGAATTGTGCAGATCTCATCATGTAAAATAATTTTTTCTTCCAAACCAATGCAAAGGTCTTAAAAGCCATAAAAATCAGATTGCAATTCCAATTTGACTAATTAACCAGTTTCATGTTGAAATTGGTACTACTTACCAGTTTGATTTTCATTTTTCATATCATAGAATTATAGAATCATTGACTGATTTGGGTTGCAAGGCACGTTATACATTCAAGGCAGAGAAAATAACTCCAATTTATTAAGGCTATCTATTTACTTCATTACTGTAGATGAGCTTGGAAAAAAAGACTATCAACAGAACATTTCTACTATTAAAAAGGTTGCTATTTACCTTTTTAGTTCCCCTCCTACTACTTTATGTAATATAATATCTAAAAATGCTAACTTAAGCCATCTGTTCTTATTCCTATTTTCAGCACGCTTTTTTTTTTTTTCTGTTTCATTCTCCTAGATTAACTCATTTGAGCAGTACTGGAGCTCATTCTGTGACATTTTGCTACAGGGAAAATCCATGTTTATTTCCACAGAATTTAATAGACCCAATCAAACAATGAATATGCAAATTCTGGAAATAGCAAGACTTTTGAAGAAGAGAGTTGTGAAAAAAATGAAACTGTCAACTTATAAATACAGAACTGAAATGTTAGAGAGCAGCTGTAGTAAATGTTACAATGCAGAACAAGTATTATAATTAGCCTCTAGACACCACAAAGGAATATACAAGAGACTGACCAGATCAACAAACAGAATAAAGAAAATATTATTTAATTACACTAAAAAATAGATGAGGACAGAACTAAAACTCTGTGAAGTTTTATAGAGTGACCATGAGATGGTGGAGTTTAGGATCCTGTGTGGGAGGAATAGAATACCTAGCAAAGCCACAGTTCTGGATTTCCGAAGGGCCAACTTTGGCCTCTTCAGTCAACTGCTAAGGGAAGTCTCATGGGAAAGTGTACTAGGCGGTAAAGGGGCTCAAGATAGTTGGTGAGGCCGCATCTGGAATATTGTGTCCAGTTCTGGGCCCCTCAATTCAAGAAGGACAGGGAATTGCTTGAAGGAGTCCAGCGCAGAGCCACAAAGATGATTAAGGGAGTGGAACATCTCCCTTATGAGGAGAGGCTGAGGGAGCTGGGTCTCTTTAGCTTGGAGAAGAGGAGACTGAGGGGTGACCTCATCAATGTTTACAAATATGTAAAGGGTAGGTGTCAGGATGATGGAGCTAGGCTTTTTTCAGTGATATCCAGTGATAGGACAAGGGGCAATGGGTGTAAACTGGAGCATAGGAAGTTCCACGTTAACATCAGGAAGAACTTCTTTACTGTAAGAGTGACAGAGCACTGGAACAGGTTGCCCAGGGGGGTTGTGGAGTCTCCTACACTGGAGATATTCAAGGCCCGCCTGGACAAGTTCCTGTGTGATGTACTGTAGGTTACCCTGCTCTTGCGGGGGGGTTGGACCAGATGATCTTTTGAGGTCCCTTCCAACCCTTGGGATTCTGTGATTCTGTGATTCTGTGATTAATAGTTTATTCACTGCCAAAAGGAGAGCAGAAGTGATGAGAAATATTTGCATATATGGATGGCATTTCAAGTAAGAAAAGGAGAATATTCTGTTTCAACATTTTGCTTTCTATGTTGGTGAGAAGGACAAGTGGCAAAAAAGCTGGCCTAAGATTGGCTGGCATTACCTTTGGGATCTTGATGCCAAGAATGTCCTAGCTGCTTACGCAAATTTCTGTATTTTGAAACACTGCACAAGAAGCAGGGTTGGGAACATGATCTGAACACATCTGAAAATTCAGTTAAACCATCCATAAAAAAAATGAAGGAAGCAACTAAGGAAACATATTGTTATGTATAAATTACTCTGGGTCATTGTGCAGTTGTTAGGCTGTTTCAAAGAACCTAATTTATTTGCTTTACCAGGAATTCCTTTTGCAGAAGCTTCAAAGAGATTTTTTTCTTTTTCCTTCTACAGGATTGTGATTGCAATGTCCATTAGGGAGGATTATTCTGAGAAACAGTCACCCCATCTGTTGTCTCTTTTAAAGAGTATTAAGTAATATTTTTCCTCCCTCCAAAACCTGTCCACATATTCCATTACCACTGCGCGGCAGCAGCCTGGAATGAACACCTTAGGAAATGCAATTGAGTGGAGCAGTCTCAAGCAATGTTTCTTTACCTGAAAGAACAAACTTACTTTCAGAGAGAAAATTACACTCATAAAAAACAAAAGTGCATCTATTAATGCACTATAACTTGTGGCTGAAATCCCTTCATATCTCAACAATGCACACTGCCTGCAAGAAATGCCACTTTTTGTTCTCCTCTCTGGTAAAGCCTTGGTGGAGAAGAGTGGGGGCCAGCAGCCTCAGGGTACAGCAATGCTCCTTCCCACCCAGCAGAGAGAAATTGTCCAAGAAGGGCTGGTGCAGCTGTGTGTTCCCCTGCCTGGGGCTTCACAGCCAAACTCCAGGCAGTAGAGTGACCTTATCTATTTCAAGAGTGGAAGGAAAGAAATTTCACATGTAAAAATCTATTTGAGAGCCAGTAGGATAATCAGCTTTGAAACAATCTAAAATTGCTTATTTATATTTCCCCATATCTCCACTGAGGTCCATGGAATTTCAGGTTTGAATCTAAACTTGTGACCTTTGTCACATCTCTCCGTGTTTTTCCGAATATCTGTTTCATGGACTCTGATGAGTAATAACATAAATAAGTAAATGTTTTGCTGATGGCTTTGCAAACATGTTACCTCGGAGGCATAAGAAGATGCTTTTGTTATTCTTCACTGTTGCTCTGAAATTATACAAATCTTAGTTAAGTAGCACCTCTGAAAAAAAACCCAACTGTTTAATTTCCTTCTGAATTGCAGTTTAAATAAAGGTGCAGGTACCTGCTGCTAAACATCCAGCTAGAAAAGCAGCAGGTTAGCCTTTAGGCCTCGATTCACTCTGACATCACTGTTGCTGACATCATCTGGCAAAGATTAAAGTGTACAGTCCATTAGTCTCTTGGCTTGTTCTTTGGGAAAAGTATGAAAAAATAAATCAAATGTTGCTGAATGAAAAAGATCAAAAGTTTCAGTAATATAGATCTCAGTCGATGGCTTTTGAGACTGTATTGTAAAGGAAGATGAGCGTGCAACATTTAACCAGTAATCAAAAAGTACTTGAAAGCCTCCTCCTAATGGTTTCTTGTAGTATCAATTCACTGGTGGATTCACTCCTGTGTCAGGTAGACTTCATTTGCAAGTGGACACACTCTTTGGATTCTCCTGTATTAATTTTTCCCTGATTCTATGTATCTAACAGTGATGGGGGGTGGGGTGGTGGTGGTGGGGGGGTGTTCAAACTGAAGCTTTCTCATAGTAGTTGGTTTAATTCAATAGACATTAATATTTGTTTCAGTCCAAACCTCTAGAATAGCATCACACACGTCTCAAAGCCTTCAGATTTCAGACTAGGCAATACCGCCTAATCATCATTTCCACATGATCAATTTTAATAATAGCACCACTGTTTAATAAATACCATTGCTAATAATAATCATTACCCTAACCTGACTAGATAGTATAGTGTTTTGTATGCTTACATTTATTTGAGCTTACATATCTTTTTCAATTATTTTTGTTTTAGAATGCAGCTCAATTTACTGGAGTTCTAATGGGATTGTGTTGAAACATGAACTCATTACTTGTAACAGTCCCTCTGATAATAAAGCCTTTACTGTAAAAGAACTGGTACACTAAACTGGTTCCCTTTGAAAATAAAGGCAGTTTATAGATTTTTTTTTCCCCTTGACAAGGTGCACAAAGTACCTAGCATACAAAGTAGACATAAATACATTCAAAATATAAAACATACCATTGGAAAGCTGTCAGTGACAGTGTTTCACAATTTTATTTTTTTTTTTCATTTAAAATAAATATTTAGTTTTTCTCAGTCTGCTTCAGCTATCAGTTTTATGTTTTACATTCTGTTGTTACTAAAATTCTGTACTAAAGGAGTCTGGATGCACCTCCACCAAGTCTGTGGATGACACTGAATTGGGGCACGCTGGCAATGTGCTTGAAGGCAGGGCTGCCATTCAGAGAGGCTTCCAGAGCCTGAAGGAAAGGCCAAGAGGAATACCACAAAATTCAGCAGGAACAGCTACAAAGTATATCTATGGGATGGACTAATGCATCATCAAGGCAAGGGCTGGGGACTGACCAGCAGGGAAGCAGGAAGAAATGGTAGTACTGTGTCCTGGCAGTGCTGAAAGCAAACAGTAAAGAGGTCATCAGTCATCTTTGCCTGGACCTCATCAGACAACATCTGGAGTTCTGCATCCTTTTTGGGGGCCCCAGTACAAGAAAGTTGATAAATTTGAGTGAATCCCCAGAGGGCCATGAAAGAGGCTGCAGCTCCTCAGGACCCCCAGGGGAGGGGGCTCAAAAGGCAGTGCCAGGGAAAAGGGTCATTAATCAAAGCAGGGTAAAAACTAATTCACAGTAAGGATTAGAACAAACTGCCCAGAGAGGCTGTGAAATCTCTGTCCACGAAGCTTTTCCAGACCTGGACAGGCAAAGTCAGGTTTAAATTCAGTCCGTGCTGTCACTGGCTTTGAGTAGGAGGCTAGATGAGACCTCATTCAGTCCCTTCCTGCCTGTACATCCCAGCACTGAAGCCTCAGGTTTCAGCCTGACAACAAGTTACATTTTTCTGTGAAGAGTTTTTAGAGAGATTTCATGTTCTCAGTCCCAGTTCTGAGAGCTTTATAGTGCTGAAAAGAGTCAAATACTAAATTCCTACAATCTCTGTACTTGCTGTCACTGTATGGCCTCAAAACAGCTCCTGAAGCCTCATTTCACCTGAGAAAATAGTGCGGCAGCCAGTTAAGGACAAGGATGTGAGTACAAGCCTTCACAGCATGGGAAATGTTTGGATTTTCCAGTACACATTTGAGTTACTAAGTGGTGTATATGGATGATATAGAATTACATCACTTCATTTTCCTATGATGAGTCACTGTTTAAAATATATTAGTAAGATTATATTTTTGGGCATTAGGATTCTTGAAAACTTAAAACCACAGAGAAACACTGAAAGAGAAATCTGTTAACATGAGTAAAAGCTAGGATCTAGCCTGCAGCTGAGATCATCATCCAGTCGATATTGCTGTGGAGAAGGGATGATTCAGCTCTGATTTTTTTGTTATTACAGGGTCCATATCATTCATAGGTGCAAAAGAGGATACTACAAAGGAATGATGCCGCTACTTAAAGTTTACAAAACACACAAAGCCAGCAGACAAGCAAACAGGAAAGGAGAATAAAAGCCTTAGAAGTCTCTCAGTCACAGCAATTTGAAGAGATTTTCAATGCAGACTTGCATGTCAGAAAATAGAACTTGATGGAAAGAAGTGAGAAGAGGTTATAAACTCTCTAATAACATCCTTGGAAATTACTTTTCCCCCATGTATTTTCTTTTGGTTGGTAAACAATACTACTAATTTCCTTTTACTTTTTCTGCGTTTGCTTTCTAACTCTTCATTTCTCATTACCATTAATACATGTGGGTTTCATATTCTTTTTCACACCTAATTCAGGAAAAATGCATGCCTTTCTTTTTGTGGCATCAGATGTTTTCCCTGACCTTTAACCTACTAACAGAAGTAATTTCTACCAGTTCTTACAGACAAAAAAGATATGAAGAAGACCACCTTTTTACTTTTGTGTTTAAAAGCTTAACTGAACAAGACTGTTTAATCTCAGGCCATTATTTAATTTATACATCGCACTTCTCTATCAGTCACAGAAAGCAACACTGAAGGGACCTCATAGATAGATTTGACCTCAGCAAACTGTTCCAGCTTGATCATATGTTCCAGGATGATTCCTACCATAAGAATTTTTTTCTGAGTTACCCAAAGATAATTAATCTAAAAAGTTGTGATGAATCTCTATCACTCTCCAAAACAGAAATACCAGCTATTCCCTTCCTCAGTCCACCAGTATATATTTGAAAACTGGCATAATTCCTCTCAGGCTGAAATGCATTTACTCTTTTTTTACTTTTTCTTTGAAAACACTTTCCAAGACTCTTGCCCATTCTTTCCAAACATTCTGAAATTCACCTTACTTTTTTTCAGATCTACTTCTATTTTTTTAATGCCTAACCCTATCTCCTACTATGCCCAGCCACCTCCTGCCTCTGGCTTGACATCCTGAATTCAGTAAGGTTATTATTAATACTATCATCCAGGTCATTAATTAATATATTTAGTAATAAAAAGTCCAGAATAAGCACCTGATTAATCCTAGTACCCACCTCAGTACCTACCCCCATTTTAAAAACAAACTACTGAAAACAACTGAGAACTGATCTATAGAATTAGACACCCCTATTTGCTCATGAGAATATCATACACAATATTGAAAGCCCAGAGTCAAAATGTGTGCTCCTTGCCTGCTACCTTACATGGACTGTTATCAGGTATCATTTCTAATGTGTATTTGCATCTAGTGTATGGAATGTGATCCTTCAAAATGCTGGAAGTTTGTTTACAGAGATCAAAAGAATTTACCCTGAACAGAAAACATGGTCATACTGTGAGACATCTTTATATAAAAGCAAAAACATGAACAAAAAATAAGCCAACCTTGTAACTCAAATGTAGACATGAAAAACAGATGTTGAATATAGTATTGATTACTATACTGTTGTGTACCCTTACTCTTGCATAATTAATACAATGCTTTAGCACAGATTTTTTCTGATTTTTCTTCTTTCTTCAAAGGAGGGAACAGAGTGCTTCCTTTCTGCAGGCAAAAACATTCTCTATGTACTACTACTTCCATTAATGTTTTGGAGGGGAGTATCAAAACCCATTTGTAATGATATACAGAACAGATATAACATTCTCCAGGCAATGCTGCCTATAAGACTTTCACTGCATCAGCTGCTGTGGGGGGTTGACCCTGGCTGAACACCAGCTGCTCCATCACTCCCCTCCTCAGTTGAGCAGGGGAGAGAAGATGTAACAAAAGGCTAATGGGTCGAGATAAGTACAGGGAGAGATCAATCACCAGTTACTGTCATGGGCAAAACAGCAAGTCCTGCCAGCAAACCTGTGCCCAAATGTGTTCTTAGGCAAATGGTAGGAAGCTTTTCCTCACATTTACTTGGGGAGGAGATCTTGCCTTGCTGATGGAAATAGACTTTGAATACTGCAGTCATAGGAAATAACGATACATCAAAATAGATCTTAAGATTCTGTAAACTGTCTAAAGGAAATACCAAATCTGGCATAGAAATACAGAGCTTTTTACTCTGTGTTAGTGAACAGTAAGTAAAATGTCAAACCTACATGGTATGTCAAATCAAATTTTCTATACAAAAGGGATAACAATTACAGTAAAAGTGAATGAGGCTGGGTCTGATAGAAATGCTTTAAATGTAATGCAGACATTGGAGACCAGTGAGTCTTAAAATAATCACTGATGAACAAACTCAGTGTTTATATTCCTGAATCTCACCTTTTCACTTTTAGATCTCACTTTTCTGGTATGGCAGAAGAGCAGAAACAGCAAAAACATCTTTACTGAAAAACAGTGACTACAATTGTGAAAATTGACATTGTGAGGTTGAACTGGTGTCTGTCAAGTAGTGCCCTTTTCTTGGGCTAATGTTAGAAAAAAAGAAAAAAGAAAAAACCCAAAAAAACTCCTTGTGCAAATTAAGGCCTGGACTTAGATAACCATGATGTTACAGATAGCAGTTAAACATACTCTTAATTCTCATCAAAGTTAGTAAGACTTGAGCTTAGGCTTTATTCTTAGCATTTCAAGCTGCTTCCTGCGGCCTCTTGTCAGGAATTTGTAGACTTGAATCTTAAGAGAAATAAATATAATTGTGGGAAAAGTGATACAATACTTCTTTCTAAAAGAAGTATTCACTCTTAAGATAGCTGAGGTCATTTTCTTTTGTGGAAACCAAGTATCTGGTGTTACATTATAGATTGAGATAAACCAATAAATGAATGAACCACATTCTTACCTGGTAATAAAGGCAATATTGTAGATGTCTGCAGTTTAAATGAACAGATTTAGCACCCTGAAGAATGCTTTTTATTGTCATTTGCAAAAGTACAAAAATTTTAATTTTCCAAAAGCATTAAAATATCATTTTTATAAAGAAAATCAAAACACTGAATTGAACAACTAAAGAAAAAATGCAGAAGTCTATTCCTCACTTTATAACTCACTTATACCTTAATATAAAATAGAGTGATAGCAACTGCTTTTGATATAATGACACACTCTCCATTAGCAGCATGAAATAACTGAGCATTGAGAGCTCTCTGTTATGCATACAGTGCTTTGGAACATAAAAAAAAATCATTTGCTGAACACATTAATCCTGCTCTTTGTGAATATACACAGATGAAAATGTATTTGCAAGCATACTGGTCCATCAAATGTGCTGTTTCTTAGATAATGTCAAAAATACCAGTTTGGTTTCATTCCAATACACATATATTCAAGTACCAGAACACCATTATTGAAAAGTACTCCCTCATAATTATTTCCTCAGTATTCTAGTACTTTCCTCTAGTACTCTCCTTTTGGTTTCAGTGCTGCTTCTATGCACATCATATTTCTTCCTCTCCTATCACTAAATAGAGAATACATACAGTTACAAGTTTACTCATGCCATGCAAGTACTGAAACATAACTTCCAAAAGAAAGATGCAAGTAGGCTGAGAGACCACTGATCATAATCATACTTGAAACAATAGTACTAAACTCATCCCACTTAAAGTACACACTATGTGAGTCAGGTTCCCCATTTCCCCCACGTAAAGATTCTGTCATCTCAGGAGTGACAGCAGCATTGCTGCCTGCTCTCCTTCACTCTTTACTCTCAGTAGCGAGAGGAGGACAATTCAAGTCTTCTTTCCGCTTCAGTTTATGGGTGACTACAGGAGGCAGTGACTGCCTTCCTGAGATGGTTTCAAAAACCACTGGCCTTTAGAGATTTAGCACAAAGCATGGTGAGGAAGCTATAGCTTGAACACAGGTTTTTGACCTAAACTGTTCATGCAGTATAAATACACATGAGGAGAAACCCTGCTAGAGACTAGTATGAATATATAACTATATATGGTTCCTGAAAATCATGATTTGCGAATCTTGTGGAGCAGAGACTTCTCTTGGGCACTGATAAAACTGTTCAGAAAACAACCATTATTGTGTTCCTCAGAAAGCATCTTAGTGTAGCGATTTTTTCATGTAAGAATTTAGCCTAATGGAACTGGGTCCTCTGGGTTACATTGAAGGGCAAGAAAGCTTTCTCAGGTCAGTGCCAGGAAGGTGGGGAATGAAGTTTGCTGAAAGAGTTTTATGACAAGAGAATCTTAGATGTTTATAGCACAAAACAGCATTTGTTAAGTCTGTTGCTGGCAGGAACTTGTAAATCTAAGTACAGTGAGAGAGCTCTTAGCCAAAAACTTGTTTTCTGTACTGTTCTAGCGCAAGATCAAAGCATATAAACAAACACAGTATTTTGGGGTTGTGTTTTGGTTGCATTACAGCTACCAGTATATTTTTCCTTGTAAGTTAAATACTCAGAAAGTGATTGTCTGGAATAGAAACCCAATGAAACAGAATAAAAATATTTCTGACAAATACTGTCTTTGCATAAACCCCTGAAATATCACTCCATACATATTTTAGGAAAGAATTCAAATTTTTTTACTGCTAAGGTCTAAAATAATTCTTTAAAAAATAATTTCCTAAGCAGCACAAGATTGTGGCTTTTTAAAAAATGTAGTAGGTTTAGTCCTCTAAGAAGTTGGATTCAGCTTGACGGCTTTCTTGAAAGAATTCTTATTTTTGTCTTTTTAGCCTTATCTTTCTTTTATTCTTGCAGCTCAAGTCAATTGTCTCAGTTCTAATAAATAACACTGAAATAATACTTCAATGGTATTTTTTCAGTTAAATAATAAAATGTATCTGGAATCCTACTTTACCATATTCATTACAACATTATGCAATTTGCCCAACACCTTCATCCAATATTTAACAGGGAAAAGTAGCAGTGAGATTCAATATTAAGAACTGACTATTTTTAGTTATATAACAAAAAATAATTAGATTTAAGTTACATCTGCCAAAATAGACAGGTCTGTATTTGGGTACGTGATGCAATGTAGTTTTGAGTTCATCTACTTATTACTGATAGGAATGTATAAATTCATGCAGTTGTAGTAATGTGGTTAGACTTTATTAAAAATAACCTCTTTGAAAGGCCCAGATAACATGTCCATGAAGAAGTCAATAATCATCTTTAAACTATGATCTTAGTCTGGCACTAAGGAATGTACTTTCTATTTGGTTCACCACCATACCAATCCTTCACAAAATATTTGTATTTTGTGCACATGAATTAAAAGAGAACCAGATATCTAGGTCTTCTAAATGACAAGTCCAGCCACAGACCCCTGAGTTGGCAGTAAGTACTCAGACCTGGCAGCTCCTGCTCTAGTACAAAATTTTCTTTATGAGTGAGATAATAAATTAATAGGAAAATATACACATGCTCCAATACACAACCACAAACATATATGTACATCAATAAATGTACAAAAACATGTGCTAGCTTTCTTCTTTTGATTGTATGAAATTCTAGAATTCCATCTAAGAAATATACTGGATGCTCTCTTCCTCAGGAATTCAGTATTAAGGTATTTCACCAAGGCTAGAATGTGCTGAGAGAATTTTGGAAGAAACCAAAATGTTATCAATGTTAATATTAGTACCATAAAATCTGTATTTAAATATAGCTTTAAATGAACTATTTTTTAAGATCTGTGGATTAATGCAGTTCTAAAGTGGTTTTTTATAACTAGGATATTTTATTTCTGGATAAAAATAATTTGAAACTTCTAATGTATATTCTAAGCATCAAAAAATTACTTGATATGTAATGAACAGTCTCCTAAAACATCACTAGACAATTTAGCTACATAAATCTTTCCTTCTTGTATCTTTAAGAAACCATCCCTAACATGACCCATAAAACCTAGTTACCTCTTACCAAAATTTTATGCCACTTGAGAGAGACTGAAATTAGCATTTTATTTTTGGTTGGATTTTTGTTTTGCTTTATTTTGTTTAGGGTTTTTTGTCTAAAGCAACACAAGGAATTACAAGCTGAAACAGAAGAATTTCCAGATATGAACTTGTGATAAAGAAAAACAAAGCAGAAAAACTTACCTGCGGGTAAATTGAGTATATGTTGACTTTGTCAGTCCTTTTTTTTTTTTTTTTACTTTATCTTTTATAAAACTTCTATTTTCACATTTACTTTTTTTCAGATATATCTTTTTTTCCTCTTTGTTAAAGTATGATGCAATATCTGATCGGAAGGAAAAATAATTTTAGAGTAAGGAACAGCCATGTTTTCTTTGGGCTTAAAGATACACCTAGGGAAATCAGCGGAAGCTGAGAGCCTCCTTGTAAATTGCACAAGCTGTCAACCAAAGTATATTAAGATACCCTTGCGAATATTATTCTGGTTTGGTATAGACTGCATGTTTTTGGAACAATTATCTCTTTGTTTAATTATTATTCATAGTTCATTTTTTCCATAAAAAACTTTAAGTCATTTGTTGTGAAGATAGCACTTTTGTGCTCAGGGGCAAATTACTATCTGGAATTGGTTTATCACACTAAACGTGCCAGGAAAACATTTCACACTAGGCAGTGTCCTCATGTAAACTTGGTCCTTTGTGACAATTTATTATAATGGAATTTTAAGACATAGCTGTCTGATCTGAGCTTCAAAGACAACATGTGTTTAAACAGAAAGCAGCCTATTGAATGTCTGTTTTCTGTATCACTTATTATCTGCTACAGATAAACATTTTCTTTTTCTCCCAGCAAAGGTTATCATCATGACCAGAAATGAAAATATTGAAATACATTAACCATAGAACCTGGGTTTGCTTTCTCTTCCTTCAGGGCAAGGTTGCAAAGAACTGCAAGGACAGTTTTGCATTTGAAATTACTTACAGCCAACATTGTTATTGCTTGATTGTTGGTGGATAAATTTAAAGTATTTTGGTCAAGTGTTCTGATACCCAAATGATGTTACCTATTATGTTTACTATCTGGGAGCACTAAAAAAACTGCCTTGGCCTTTGCGTGGTCCACTGACTGTATCAGTCTGAAGACCCTAATTCCCTCTACCTAAGTTGGTGCCTAAATGTCAGTTCACAGTTCACACATGTGAAAATAAAATTAAGGTAGATGCATCTGACATGAAAAAATGATCATAATATGGTGATTCAAATTTTAATATGCAGAACAGTCTACACAATCTTCAGTTTATGCTTGTCCATCAAAACCTACTGATATATTCAGAATGTGAATAGATGGCACAGCTAATAAAATACCTACAGAATCTACAGTATCAATGACCCATGTCTCTGTACATCTTAATGAACTCTAAGAAAGATTGGCACTACAGTATCTAACTCCTTTTGACATACCCTTTATGATGGAAACCTGGAAAAAGAACTCTTTAGGTTTGACACCCAGCAAGCTTTTCTTATGTTGCATCCCCCTTGCCTCTCAACAAGTATAATGAGCTGAACCTCTCAAGTCAAAGTGTGTAACAATTTTGTAGGAAGTCCAGCAACTATTCTCAGACAAGGAGGATGTGAAACATTTTGCTATGGGACAAAGTTCAGGACATAAAGCACAGTGTAAAGCTGCTAAAATACAGCAGACATAGTTGCTAATACATAGTCAACACAATAACTATTTGAACAGTTCAAATTCTTAGCTATCAACAATTTTGATTCCTTCATCAAAATATAAACAGCATTTTTAACTTTCGAAGGAATGTTTTGATAACTGATATGAGAGATTACAGCAGTAACATCACAAAAGTTTCATGTTAAGAGCTAATGAAGTAAACCATGAGCAAATGTTGATGTTTGAATATGCATGCACACAGATACATATACTGAGAGAGATACAGGGAGAGCATGTGGAATATTTTACACATTTTTTATCTCTGGAGTGGCTGTACTGAAACACAAATTAGTGAAGTGACTTAATTAAGATTAGGACCCTTGACTGTAAATATTAAGAACCAGGATCATAACTTGTTATTTGTTTGGAAACACTGATAAAAACACAGTGACATCATTACATATGGACCCAAATAATCACAGAACTGTCTACCTAGGGGGCAAGATGTGTTTCATTCAACTGATAATATTGATCTATTGCTTATTGCTGTACTCAAATACACTGGTTTGGGAAATGAAAAAAAAAAAAAAAAGCAGCTTGATGGTTCAGGGCTGGATCTAATTTTTTGACTATTTGGGAACTCAGCTACTGCCGCTATTTTTGATTGATAAAGTTCAGATTGGTTTGGGTATTGGCAGGTTTGAGCAGGATCTGTGTGCCAAATTTTGTTTAGACTACATCCAGTCCAGAGGGAAATTTTGATGCTTTTATTCTATTTAGGACCATTTCAGTTTCTTTCCATTTAAGTGTTCTTTAGAAAAATTATTTTTTATTTCTCTCTTGAGTTTTAGAACGATGGGTTTTAAACTGAACAGTGTTAGGTCACATCTCCCAGGTGCTGATGGTTAAGTTTGATCAGTCTCCTGGTTTATAAAACAGCACTGGGGAGGCTTGATGCTCTCTATATCTGCTTTGGTTTTTGGCAGAAAAAAAAAATGAGATAAAAAAAATAGTTATTGTAGCTCATACAGCTATTTTAGACTGAGGTGCTCTTACTTTGCGAAATCAGGGAATTACCTGAATTTTTTACTTCACTAGTAGCTGCTAAATTGCATTTTTGGACAATGGAACTTGGGATTCTGGTTCCAGAATTTGGCAACATCCAGCTCTTATAGTCATTTAGCGTTTCCCCTTTGGCCAGGAAGCATTTCCCGTGTCTCTGTAGCCTGGTTTTATTAGGGGGAGGGGAGATAAAAGCCTTGCATATTCCCCCTAATCCTATCACACACTAAGTCACCTCATTCATATTGACTCCACCAATGCTGCTTTCACCATTTCCTGAGTTACTTAGCAACAACCATCCCTCCCTTTTCCACTCCCCCATCCATCCTTTCATTTTTTTTTCCCCCTTTTGCAACCACGATTTCCAGGCTGTTTAGAAAAATGAGGATGCTCAGCAGCATAGGGCAAGCTTTTCCTTCCAACTTCCCTTTTTATGCCTGCCAAATCCTTCTCGCCTCCAAAATGAAAATCCAGGCTGCCTGCATATGTGTAATCAAAGGTTAAAAAGCACCCCGGCTGACACCACGCATGTGTTAATCTGTGCTGCAGCAGAGTGCATCATTTCCACTTTGACCTCAGAGTTAATCTGCATTCAGGCAGAAGCTCCATTGCTTTATTCTTTCTTTTTTTTTTTTTTTTTTCCTCTCATTTACTCTTTCTATTGCTTGATCAGATTTCATTGCATGTGTTTGAGTGGTTCTGTAAATGTCTGCATGTGTATGTGTTTCTTCTTTCCTTGACTGCTTTTATTCTGTGAGTGTCCGTGATTTTGCTGTTTGGTCGTTGTGGGGTTTTTTTTTCCCCTTTTTTTCCCAATTATATTATTCCCCTAGACTTGGAAGCTGCTGCCTGCTGCCTGAGCTGACGTTTTCTGATTATATCTGCAAAGGGCTTCTGCAGATCTAATTTCTGTCTCCCTGCATATTAATTCCCGCAGCTGGGCGCAATGTATCATCCCACTGACGGGACCTGGTAGGGAGGGGGGCAGAACCACTACCAAAAAAAAAAAAAATAAAGAAGGGGACGGATCCATCTGCAACCGAGAGGAAAGGGGAAAAAAACTTGGTTGGGGGGGGGGGGGAGGGAGAGAAAAAGAGATGATTCCTTCAAATCCAACAAGCCTGGGGAGCACTGCATTCTTGAATCCTGCATTTTCGCTCAAAATGATGGTGTGGGCACTTCTGTTCCTCTCTCTCATCCAGTGGTAAGATGTGCTTTCTGATTCTGTTGGGAGGGGTGGGGGGGAGAGGGAGGGCTGGGGGGTGAAGAATCTGTTTGCAAATTTGCAGAGCTGTGTGAGAATGCTGGAGGTTTGGATCGTGGCATTACATTCGTCTATCTCCTAGCAGCTGAGATCTTACAATGTTTTATTTCTCTTACAATTGTTGTCGCTCTGAAATGGACAGGGAGGGTAAGCAGCGGGTGTGTATGATGGTGGTACATGCCGGGTTTCTCATAGAATTTGATGCCATATTACTGAAGCCTTTTATATCTGATTTACTGTTTGATACCATGCATGGAGTTATAATACAGCTGTGTTCTGAGGGTAGAATGTCAGTGCATTTTTGTTTGTTTGCACCTAAGCAGCCACATCATGGCTGTGCCCGGCTGCGGGCTCTGAGGCACCACTCACTCCCTCGGTAAGGAGCCAGTGCAGGGATCCAGGGCCAAGGACAGAGATGCAGTTCCCTGCACAAGCCTCCAAGGCAGGCAGAAGGGCTGCCTGTATTTCCCTCGTACAGAAGTGGTTTTAATGCTGATGGAACAAGCAAAGGGATATAATTGTGTTCACTGATTGTATGAGACAAACGTTCACCACAGCATTCACCCCCCCCCGACACATGTACTGAAGACAACCTGTGCATGCTGCATATGTGTATGTGTACAGAGATGTAAAGAAGTAAAAATCTTAACAGCAGAGGAAGAAGGAGTTTGCATGGGGATGAGTAGAAAGTGGAGGGGGGAGTGAGTGTTGCTGCAGTGCCAAGCACTACGCTGAACCGTAACTGCAAAAATCTGTGGACTGTGCATTTAGCAGGTTAGATGAGAAAGTAGCACTGCATCACAAAGTACCTGGCCTTTCATGTGCCATATCCTCACAGCTGTGTAAGCCATGTTGCCATTGATACACCAGAGAAGTTAGTGCCCACCCTCTTTTATACTATTAATGCTGTACTGACATAGACTCGCTCCTCATTCAAATTTACCTTCTCTCTCCTCCCCTCCTTTTATCTGGACACTACCATACTAAAAAGTGGGTTCTTTCTCGTTGGGTTTTTTTTTTTCCTTTTGTTTGTCTGTTTAAGAAATATCAGACTTTGCAGCCGCAGTGGTAGGATTTTGTTTCTAAGCAAAATAAATAGGCCAAAATTATTGGCCAGGGAAATTAAAAGTTGCTGGGTTTTAGAATAACTTTCTTCACACAAAAAGAACTTTGTGAAGAATTCCTGTGAAAAGAAACTTAAAATGGTTGAAAATGGAGTAGAAAGTGAAATAAAACTTGGTGAGACTACCCTGAGGGATACTTTTGAGGGATACTTCGTTATTGGGAGTAAGACAGGTGCAAGGTGTCTCTGATGCTTACAGAATTGTTTATGATTACCACGTGAATACAGCAATGAAAAATAAGCTTTGACAGGATCTCATGAACAGTCTCAGATTATTTTGACATAAAGCTTCCACTAAAATAATCCCAGATATTTATGTTAACACGCTTCCTTCTTTTCACTCATCTTTCAGAATAACATAGCCTGAGAGGAATTTTGCCAAAACTATTTCATAAGCTTTAAAAGAAACTTCATAATACAAATTAAAGTTTCATCTCAGCAAAATGTTCTGTTTTCTGGTCAAAGCCATCTGATAGCCAAGATGGTTTCCTCTGACAGCTTCCTGACCTCATAATTTTAAAGAATAAATAACAGATAAAGAAACAAATTTAATAAGGGACAAGTAAAAGGGAAAATTATCCTTAGTGCTTTACAAAAATATTTTATTAAATATTTCACATGATTTTAATTCTAATAATTGGGACACTTTTCTCCTACTTTTATAGAAGAAACCTTACTAGTAGTCTTGGAAACTTATAGACCAAAACAGAGTTACAGAATTGAGTTTAGATACTATTTATTTATAACCTGGAAGAAAGTTTTTCTTTGCTAAAAACTCATCTAACACTTCATAAAGAGGGGAATAGCTTTCATATTATCTGTTGCTTGTCTTGGACATAGAAATTCTGAAAAGCCAATGCAACTGAACATTGACATATATACTCTATGTTATGCAGCTAAATAAATGTCGTGACATCAATCAGAAAACACACGAAAGTTAAAGTATTTGCAGAATCTGATCAGAGTAATGGAACGCATAAAAACAGATTACCAATATTGTAACTAATATTAATTAATAAGAAACCACTATTAATAAAAAAACTATGTAGAAAAATTAATTGTTATGCAATTGTTGATATTTAAAAGATTGAAGAAAGAAGAGAGAAGTTAAGGCATCATTCAGAAAGTAATGAAGTAGCTAAAATTCTGACATTGACTTCAGCAAACCACGATCTGAATGACTTTAGAACAAATGCCATGTTACGTATCTGCAGTCTTTTACCTTCACAATGTTTTTATGCAGTAGTTTTAATCACATGCACAAAATTGCACCCTTACAATTGTGCACACTAAAGTTTTAGGAAGCGCTTTTTTCCAGTTTGTTTCTTGACATTCATAACCGTACTGAAAACTTATTGCATAAAGCTCCCCCATCATCTTATCACTAAGACTAGTGCAGTAGCATTGCAGCCCCTGATATTGGCTGAAGGTGCGGGTCAGTGGAAATGAGTCAAACTAAACTCCGAATTTCTGAAAACTGTGCAATCTTCGGGTTGATAAACACTTTTGAAAGGTAAATAAAATAGTTCGATATTCGTACACCTCCATATGGGGTTTAATTGGAAGTAATTATTTGATTACACTTATTTCACACAATAGGTGATTAACATGTTACATGTAATAGAGCTCACTTGTCAGCAAAGTTTGAAATAGATTTAGTTATATTCTGCACATTATTTACATACAGATTTTATTAGTTTTGCATAGGCCTTAGCTTTAAAGAATTGTCAGTAAAAATCACAGGAACACAGCACAAAGTCATGTCCAGATGTGAAATGCTGGACACTAGCTACTTTTGTTTTTTCACTTGTTAGTGCCCAAGTAGCGCCATAGCGATGTTTCTATGTTGCAACTAGATACCTAAACCTGAAAACTCTCAAGACTGATCAGAAAAAAGGCACAAATAAAGCAATCATTTCAGCACTGAAATAGTTCGGTTTATACGTGAATATATGTATTTTTAGTAGTAAATTACCAAACTTGAGAGTAAATAAAATTGTTTTGCTCTTGTGAAGCACTTAGCAGTGTCAGTTGGGTTTTCGCACTGTGTGGTAAGTGATGCAATAACAATGATTAAAAGGGGCATGATAAGTGAAATACTAACAAAGATTAAAAGGGGCATGAATATCCCTAAGCTGAACAGTCATTTAGAATTACTGTAAAGCTAGCTAACATCAGTTTGCTATCAATCCTGCAACTGTAGTTATTCTTACACTAGCTTCCAATACTTTCATGCAGTGTCTAGCACTAATATTAAGTCAGAGGTCACTTGGAGCATTATTGGAATAAGATGTTGCTCAGCAAGAGACTATTTCTCAGTTAAAAAGGAATGGTTCTTTTTAGAGAAGTGTCATCACAGAAAATATGAATCTAGGTGCTGTTAAATTATGACTTTAACCTTGCCTATGATACTATGAAATCAAATATTTAATGCTGACTGGCCTATATACTACAGTGTTTGTTTCAGCAGAGCTGAGGCTGTATGAAGCTGCACTCAACTTGAACATTTCAGGGGTAGCAAGGAGGGTGAGGATGCCTTTTAATTTTTCATAGCCATGCTGTATTCCTGACTGCTATGAGCTGTAATGGTGGGATAGGAACTTGGAACAAATAGCATTTTAATAAAAAGGACTACCAAACTCACTGATCTTGAGTAGATTTGAACAATTCCATGAAATTCTCCCTATCTCATTATTAATAACTTGATAGGGTAGGAAAGATTACAGACACTGTTTTCTTACTTGCAATTACATAATGATTTGGAAATGCAGTTTAAGCCCTTTAACTAGCTTCTGCTTTGGTAACTAAACCACCTAGCCCTAATACATACCAAAATTCAGGTATTCCAAAATACTCCAGTGAATGCACAAAGTGATGTTGAAAAGTCTTTCAGAAAGTTTGAATCTTTGAAAATTCAAGAAGTGAAACTTGCTAATAAAGAAACTTCTATAATCTAACTACACTAAAAACAGTTTAGGAAATTAATATACTATTTTAATGTAATATTTCCCATGTGATTCATATTATATGTGTTATTCACGGCCATACAAACCATGCTTTTGGGTCCTGAGTGTAAACTGTTCCTGACTAGTGCTGATCTGGAAAAAAAAACACCTTGTTGATTTGGATTGTGGTCACGTTGTTTCCTCTTTATGCTACATTTGCTCTATTGGCACATGCCGAGAAACTCAGTAATAGTTGCACAAAAATTTTAAAGGTAAGAAGGCTCTGACAGGATTGAACAGATGAAGGGGAAAGAAGCGAATACCTGGTCAAAGGAAACTTACTCCAAGTCTTAGACGCAGTACAATTACATTCTCATATACTTAAGTAATGGCCAGCACTTTCTGCAACAAAGAACTGATCTGTGAATTGAAAGCACGAATTATTAAAGGATTAGATAGAGCATTAGACACAGGTGAGCAATAACATGCACATGCTTATAGGAAAGTTGATTTTTTTTCTCTTATTCTGCCTCTGATGCCTGCTTAGAGTGTATCTGTACTGATAGCACAGTGCCTTGTAGAGATAACGTTCAAGTAAGTTCCAAAGCAGAGGCAGTTTTGAGGGCACTACCTCTGACAGGCACTGTCCTGCAATGTGGTAATGCACCAGCTCATTTGAAGCTCACTCAGTACCCTGCAGCCTTCCCCTTGTTATGTGCAGCCACTCCAGCAATAAGGATTTAATATATACCTAGACACAAAGATTCTATTAGGGTGGTCATCTGGTTATTTCTTTTTATAAACATTCAGCAGAATAACTAGAGTGTACCGTGGTTCTCCACTGGTACAGTCTGAACTGCTGCTTTACAAACTATTTTACTGCAGCCCCACTCACAGTCTTATACAGAAAAGGATACAGATTATGCGAGAGTGGCAGCAAAGAATACAATGCTAGCTGGGGGTTTGCTTAATATGAATTTGGGCATAGAAAATATATATGTTAAAAAATAATTGACATAGGGATGTCAGAACTGAAGTGGGTTTTTTAAATGTTCATGCTTCACAGCTTATCAAGTATTGCACTTTTCTGATGAACATATATTGCAATACAAATTCCCTTTAACAGTAACAGTAAGATTTGATTGCCATTTTCCCAGTTCTGTTTACTAAGAAATCAAGACCACAACCTACACCTAATGCTGAAAATCTCTGCAGTTTTAGAAATCTCCTCACATGTTAGGCCTAGTTTTATCCTCTCAGTAATGCCTGACCCACTGCAGTCAGTCTGTTGCTGAGGGAAAACCAGGACCTATACAGTATAAATTCTTACAGGTAGCTATGAACTCATAAATTAGAACTAGGAAATAACCCAAAGTTAAATTATAACTCAGTAAGAAACTTCAAGAAGTGTTTCATACACTGCATAATGCTTTTTCCTTTTGCAGAAAGCTCTCAACCTACATTCCAGCTAACTGATTTACAATACCTCTGAACACCTTTTATCTTAATTCCTTCTCTTTTATTCTGCATAGGAGATCAGCTTAAACTTTACACTCCACTTCATCTCACAGACTATAATGTAAATTGATCTTAAGTGGCATGTGGGTCTTGTCCTGGCCCTCTGGACATAAATGAACTTCTCCATTCAAGAACAGAGCGTATTTTCTGTGAATGGAAGTTCTGAACATAAACTGGGGAGACTTTGTACCACTAAGAGAAAGCGACATGTTTATTTATCTCATTTTAGAAAAGGTATAACAACTGAAGGTAAAAATAGATGTCCAGGTAACTTCATTGGAAGTACTCTTCTGGCCTCAAAGGTGAGGCTCTTAGAACAAGATACATTCATTCTATGAAGAAGAAAGAGACTGCGAATATATCAGGAAAGGACCACAAACTGGTAAAAAAAAAAAAAAAAAGAAAAAAGGCCATCACCATAGTCAGATAACTATAATTATTACTATGTAAGGAAAAGTCTATTTCATAGAAAGAGACTTAAAACAAACATGTTGAGCACTAATGAAATTAGAGACTACAATTGCCTCTAGAGGATATATCTAAAGCAGAAAAAAATCTTGAAGTGTTATTTTAGTTGAAAGATGAGAAGGAAACAGCAGAAAGTGTCTATTTTAAATGCAGATTTTTTATCAGCAGAGTCCAAATTCGCCTAGTGTGTACACCTACAGAGGTGTGTTTTTGCTCCACACATTTTATCTAGGTGAGCTCCTGGCTCAGATTAACTCAAGTTCAGCATGTTGAACCTTTGCTGTCGTTTGAATTGAGTCCATTTTTTTTATTTGTGAAGTCCATAAGTAACCTGTTTGCTTGATTCTTCCAACTACAAAGAAATTGAGCTCTGCACTAAGCCAGAAGGTGGAGAAAACCGCATTTAGTTTTATCTTTGGAAAAAAATAATATAACTTGCTTTTAAACTTGTCATATGAAGTGGTTGGAAATTCATTTATATCAGTATGTGTAACCATCTCCTTCAATGTGAGAAATTCACAAAAAACTTGAAAAAATATCTTTTTTCTTTTTTCGTCCATACGAAAAAAGATTAGGAAGTGGGACATAGTGCATATATATTTTCACAAGTCCCAGCACCTGCAAAATGACTGAGAGAAACTGAGGTAAAAACGGGGAGAAGGTGATAGGTTGAAGAAATCTGTTGAGAGAACACTGAGTATAACATCTAGTGGGATTCTGGGGTATTTGTATAGTACTGACAGGAAGTTAATATGCGAGTCTTGTGAGACTGAATACTGGGTATTCAGTCTGACACACAGTGATATCCTCTTATTTATATAACTGAGAAATATTTTTAACACAACTACTGTCAAAAAAAAAAAAAAAGAAAAAATAAAGAGGCTTAATGCTGCTGAAAACCATCAGCGACTGCATAAGTAGAAGAGAATTGTAGCAAACACCTTCTCATGTGAATGACTACCTCAGCTGCATAATGTTTTTTCATGTGATGTCCTAAGCAACACAGAAAAAGTTGACTACAGCAGCATTACTTGTTTTCTCTTACATAAAAGGTGTAGAGCACCCAATGAAATCATCATTGGCTGCCTGAAAACTTATAAAAATGGTTTTCTTTCTAATCAGTAAGGTAATGCAAAGCCCAATAATTCATTTGGATTCAAAAAGAAGAAAAATACTTCAAAGTCCATTAAACTCAGTGGTAACATTTCCTTACAGGACATCTCTAACTGCATGTTTCTGGAACTGAAGAGATTTTACAAGAGAAGCATCATTGTATTCTTCCCCTGATTTTTTGCTCTTATCTTCTGCTACTGGCACCTGCCAGATTCAAAATACAATATATAACTGATGTGACCTAGAGTAATCATCAGATTAAGATTACTGCAAAGTGGTAGCAGGTAATAGAACTTCAGTAATTTATACAAGAATCTCACTGCAAGAAATTAATATCTTTAAAGAAGAAAATCACTAACGTGTAACTCAGATTTTCTTATCTACAGGATTGGTTCTATTTTTTGAGATTTAGTGGAAGGACATTTTCACACATGCTCGGTAAAGTACAACACAATGCGTAGGCTTAGCTGTGAAATCTGGCCATTGTATATGAGACTAAATATTACTCTTACAAGACAGAACTTTCATCTGTTCTCAGACAGCCAGCAAAACATTAAAGAAATAACATTTTTATAAAATCTAAGCAAATATATATATATTATTACCAGAAATAAAACACCAACACACAAAAATAAACAATTTAAACAAAATGAAGGATAATAATGGGCATTTCAAAAGAATGAAATGAGAAGATACCTGCTTTTTATGCTTGCATTACCTCTCTCTAAATGATGCAGGTAATCATGTTTGGAATTACATTTTTTACTGAATGTCATATTGTACTTTGGTGACAAACCTTGAGATATAAGGCTAGCTTTTTTTCTGAGCTATTTGTTATCATAAGCTTACGAACATTCCACGTTCTACAGGAAAATACCTATCATTCTATACAGTGATAAGAAATGCATACTCAAAATAATATTCTGACAAAATTCGCTGAAAAACAGTGGGTGATATGATAAAATGACTGTTTTCCTCCAATACTGACTCAATGCTATATTGTGTAACACAAATAGTATGTTTTGGTCAAATGAAGATTTTGTTAATCTGTAGTAAGATATCTTCAGAGCTAAATAGAAATCTGCCTGCTGCAACAGATTGAGGATTATCTAGTGAATTCCACTTTCATCTAATTCCCTTAGATTATTTTTCAAGAGAGATAAAAAGAGATAGCAAGAGAAAGAATGAGAAAGAGAACAATTAAGAACAATTAAGATTAATAAGATAATGCTAGAAAGCCTTACTAAACTAATCAATCAATAATCAATGTATTATTAAATATATTATTATTCAATATATTATTATTAAGTGATAATGCATTTCTGGGACCTACTGATCCATGCAAATGTTTAACAAAGCTGGAGAAAGAGTGTCACCAAAACAGAATGAATTACACAGAATGGTCAGAGAAAGTGATCAGTCATCTCTTGGCCATTTCACGTACACACTATGAAAGGGTAGTATAGGATGTACTCTGCTTTTCCTCTCCAAAAACTGATGAAGACACAAAAGACATCACACAGTGAATTCACACTAAGAAGGCTTCAATCAGGTGTACAGCACATTCTGATGGAGGCAGGGGAGAACAGTTCATCAAAGAGTCTGCAAACATCTTTCCCCTTCTGATCTCCTGAACAACATCTCTAGTTTCTACTTTTATAGACCTAAAAGCCATTCTTCCAAAATTTAGGCATTCAAGTTGCCTCTGTGTGCAGAAAAGTAATCACTTGATGAAAAACCATTCAATAATCTAATTCTATGTGTAGATCTTTAGCTCATACTTTATGGTCATGGCCAATATTTTCAAAACAGTTGTGAAACCATTGCCCAGATAGATGCCACACCAAAGGCAAACAGCACACAAATGTCAGTGAATGAAGAATGCCAACAAATATTTAACATATAATTAAAGCTACAGTCAGCTTGTACAGTCACCTTATACAGATTAATAGCTCTGTTAGCTCTTATAGAGTTACTTAATACAGAGAGTAAGGACTTCAGCTATGAGTCCAGAAAAGCTGTACAGTTACTGTGAGAAGGAGGCAGAACTGAAGGAGATGTGGAAGTGAATTGTGAAGGCCGGAATCATGCAGCACTTTTAACGCAGTGACAAGTAGCTTGCTATTACTTGGAACAGAAAACCAGGGATTCAAAAAGATGAGTTATGATCAAATTAACAAAGATGACAAATGCCAAGCAACGTTTTAGATGAAGTGATGATAGTGTATATGTTTTAGAAGTTAAAGGCCAGGGACATGACACATTGAAATCAGAACACAGGTGAGAAAGCTGGTAGTAGCTGTTGGTTATGTAGTAAAAGGACAGAGAAGCAGTGAAAATAACTTCCTTACTACTGACCGGTCTTGCTGCAAAATGGCTTGGAAAAGCAGCTGAGACTTGTGATCCATGTAATGATATCCACACTGCCAAGTACTGTCTCAGTAGCTGAACTTGAAGACCTCAAAGACACCTTCTGGCTTCTGTATGCATAACTGAAATGATGCATGTTGCTCGCGCAGCCTGTGAGGGTTATGAACCCAAGTATGTTTTAGTATTACAATTTTGTTTTGCAACATAGTAAAGAAATCACTATTTTCTTGGAAGGCAAAGGTTTGGAAGAGGGGAAGGTTAATATGACACTTGGTAAAATATTTGGAAAACCTTATCACAAATATTGCTGTTTTTTTATTGAACCAAAGTAATTAACTAAGTATCAAAGCCTACACTGTATTGAACAAACATATTGGATATTTGTAAGCTCTTTGGGACAAGGACAATCAATATTACATTAATAATGGCTTCTTTTTTCATTTTATTTTCCTAATTTTTAAAGGAAATGCTAGAAAACTGTTTTAAAGACTTAAAGCATGCTTTAAGCTGCTTTAAAGACTTAGAGCATGCACTTAAAATGTCTTAAAACCTTAATAAAGCTCTAATGCAGCACATGAGATTAAAGTCCCAACAAATCTTTAGGGCTAAATTCTTAACTTCCATGCCCAGTATAACTAATGAGACTCTTAATACCATTTTAAGAGGCAATGACAAACAACATGAAAATATTTTTCTCTGTCACTGGTTATTGTGGTACTGATCTACAACTCTGCATCCTTGATGTCACAGGCTGTAAAACTGACACACCTCTAGTTCACAGAGGTGAAGACTGTGTTTCTTTCCTCTCACAACAGGCCACCAATGCCTCTAGAGAGAGTTCATTTCTCAGAAGTTATCAATTCCAAATTATTTGCTATTAATATCCAACCACTTTTACACCCACTTAATACACTTTAACCCCTCAATAGCCAATCGCTTTTACCCTGGGTATACTTCTTAATATGGATTATTTCTATAATGAGCCCCAGAATTTACTATTCAGTCACCGACAGATTAGATGTGTGAAAACAAACCCTATATAAATTTAATTTTAAAAGCGAATGGGAATAATTTTAGCCTTACAGATTTCAAAAAGTGGGTTTTATTTTAAGCTTTGAAATAAAATTAATCTTTGGCCAGAAACCAAGAATTTTAGCTCACGTGGCAACTTTGGAGAAGTTCTGAGTATGTGAAGGTTTTTGGAGAGTATTAAGAGATAAAATTGTTTCCAGCTTCAATTTTACGATATCTTAAGGAAGGGGGGATAAAAAAAAAAAAAAAAAAAAAAGGAAAGAGGAAACATACTATCTCTGTAAAATCATTTCTTCTGTTATGGTCCCCAGAGCACTATCTCTTAATCTCTCCATAGTAGATAAGCAGCAGAGGTGATTAAATTTAATGCAATATATATTCAGATTAAAAAAGGAGAAATGTTTATCATCTGCACTTGTTACCTGTGTGTGCAATGTTCAGAGCTCCTCAATGCAACAGTAATGAAAGGATTTAATGCAAAAAATTAGAAGCTTAGTAGTCAAATAATGTCCCATCATAAATAGTACATATTTTAAATAGGGCTTTTCAGTTTCTCACCAAGAATTCCAAACAGTATGTATTTGTTTAACAGAGACATCATGTCTACAATGACATCTTGGGAAACAGGCTGAGGCAGCTAAACTGGGGTTCAATTCTGCAACGTTTGAAGAATTCAAGCTGTCCTCCAGGAAAGCACTTTCACTTGTGTTTAAATGTTTACCAACACCAGGATCAGAATACTGAGCAGCTGGCAGGATGAAAAGCATAATCCTGGAAAATCTGACAGATATAAGCCAAAAATGCCAACATTGCCAGCAAGTGTATTCCAGCTATGTCTTCTCATTTAAATGATTTCACTGGTAATGTCTCCTGGAATACTACGGGGCTTGGAATAGCACCTGTTCTTTAACAAATTTAGAGGTATGTTTGCCAAATTCCTAAGGGGTTCAGGAGGATAAAGCACATGCAGAAGTTTTGCTTCAGTGGTTTCCAGTGGGATTTCTTCACATCAATATCCTGACAGTTATTCTGCTTAAGTCTGTAGCTCATAAAAAGTTGCTGGAGCCACAGCAAGGAAAACTGAAGTTGGATTTATCCATGTGTGAGATAATGTTATGACAGGTAAAACACCTTTATCCTTCCTTAGCTTTGGCTCATGCTCCATTAGTTTTAGGGGTTTGTACTTTTCCCAGGTTTTCAGGACTCCATCTTCACCTGATGGTTCCATCCGGCATCTGTTCGAGTCATGAAAAGACTCTTCCTGCTTTTAAGAAGTTCTGATTACACAGTCTGGATAAGATCCTCAATGGACCAACAACATCTCTGAAGCATCACATTGTCTTTGTCTTCTCTGTACCTACAGAAAATGGGGTCTGAAACCACCTGCATTTTTCCAATTCATGTATTCTTAGTTACCATGATGCTTTGTGCAGCTACCCTAAATAACTTACAGATCTTGTCTGAGTGCTCACCATCAGTACAATCTCCATAAGTGACACCACATGTAGCTGGTGCTTATATCTCTTAAATAGAGCTCCCCCAGCTGGGAATGGACTAATTCAAGATGACCCACTAACATCAGGTGGTAACAGCTGCTTCTCACGGCTTGGCCTTGCATCGATTCACCTTTAAAGCTTATTGCTGTCATGCCATGGTGGATGCTCCATAGAGCTCTGAGAAATGACCAAGGAAACCTGCTGGGGATCTGGCCTGAATATCTGAACATTTTGGTTTACATCTGAAATGCTCTCTGCAGCACATTTAATTTGATTTTGCCACAGCAGAGAGCTGCAGTGAAGACGAGGAGAAAAAGAAAATCCTCTTATATAATCTTTTCAACTGAAGGAAACAGTTTCACCTCTGTATGTCTTCTGTACTTTGTCTCATTCTCTGTAGTATCTTCTGCACTCTGTGTTATTCCATTGCTAAGCATACTTTGAATCTCTAGTTATATGAGTCTACATCTCCTAGACCTTAATGGGGTTTTGCCCCTTCAGGGATTCCAGAAATAAATTGGTAATAGGTGTACCTTATAAAGATGATTCCCAATGCAGTTTTTCAAAATGTTTTTGGAATAAGTTTATGACTACATCTACTGCTATTTCTGACCCTTGTAGCCAGTTTCACACATTAATCAAATCCACTCTTAGTTTCTGCTTCTACTCAGTTATTGTTCTGACTCTTGCCCTTTTTTGAGTTATAAGACATCCATCTTTCTCTATCCCTGAATACTATCTACTTATAAAATACATTTCTAGTAGCTTTCTCTTTAGAACTTTATTTCCCTTTACAAAAACCAAACTTCTCTGATCAAAATCAGAACAATGACAACTTACAAAATAAAATTCTACTACATTGATGTGAGAAAGAGTCAAAAAAGGTATGCCAAAATATTTCTGAAGGAAAAACGAAGTCTGGAAGATATATGTTTGTATATGTGTGAAGTGGAAATTGCTCCTATTTTCCTGGTGTTTTGACTAGCCTTAATAGTCACATTTAAATACAAGGGATGGAAATATAGGCTTTGCAGTGATCATTATGCCTAGCCCACTCAAATGTCAAAAATTTCAGTACTAGGTAAATTTGCACATTATGTGCTTTATATTTTATTTATTGGAGACTGGTAGAAATACCAAAAAGAGAGAAATAAGACAGTAAGTGAACCCCTATGCAGTTTCTTCTTATTAAAATAAATTTGTAGAATCACCATATTATTTATTAGTTAAAAACCATTAAAACAATTCACCGTATTTTAGAAAAACATTTTGAAGTTCTTTCATAAGAAGTTGAATATACGTAACAGTGAGATTTTCTTTCTACGGGACAGATATCAAAAGAATGTGTTTACAGCTTCTTCTGTACCCCATTTTTTCTTTTTGAAACTGTATTCCAACACTATTGTCATAGTGGGGTATAAACAGGAAACGAAGATGTAGCAGCTTTGCATCAATATTTACCTTGGAAGGCACGCTTGTGAAGTGCAGCATATAGCTCCATAGCACAGCATTGCCATTGCTAGCGACAGGCCATAACCTCCGCACTGAGCTTGCAAGGCTTTGAACTTTTCCTGACCCAGCCACAGCTTTGGTTTCCTTGGTTTAGCTGCCACAGCAATTTCTCTAATTGAGCAGGCCTCTATGGCTAATTTATTTGACTTTTTGTATGGTACAATCATAGCTTTTTATAGAGAATAGTAGCAAGCAGTGACTCTATGAAGAGTAAATTATTACATAATTATGTAGTGCAAAGAAACACAAGCCTACTTTGACAGCAGAGCTCTTGAGAAGTGAACACAGGATGTAGCACAGAGGGTAGAGGCATGGGGTGACACCGCCATTGAATAACTTTGTCTGGGTGTGTATCATAGCAGAGGTGCTGACAGTCCTTACCCAGACGCTAGGATTTTTCTGTGCCCCACAAAAATTAAAGAGTCCCTGCCATGAAGCCATTCCTATAGTAACAACCACCAAGAAAAGTCCATCAGAATTCCACAACAAAAACAACATAGGCTATTTTATCAAAATAAATTCCGTAGGCAAAATTCCAGCACACTTGTTGACAATTTTCCTCCTCAGCTGACACAGAGACATTAGCTTGCCACTTATATTCTTACTGTAATACATATCTACCCTGTTATCAGAACTAAATTCCACATCCACCCCTGCACAGTCTGTTTTGTGAGCATGAGTGCAAACAGCGTCTTGCATGATATAAGTCGGTTTAAGTGGGAACACATGGGTTACTATTGGTTACCATGCATTAAAACTGAAGTTAAATCAGAAGCATTGTTTAAAAAACAACAACAACAAAAACAACAACAACAATAAAACCCCCTGTTTAATTTCACCATTTGCTTACACTCATTTTGTGAATGAATTAGCTTCATGATGAGTTAATTAAAGACGTGTATTGAGCAACTATTTTCTGTTCATTCAGCTCTTTCTTCAAGACACATTTCTGTCTAATAAGCATTTTAGTAATGATACTCCCATGATCTGCAAGAAGCAAGAATTAAGATACACTCAGAATAAACCCAGATTGGTTTTAATTTTTTTTTTTTTTTTGGCTCCTGAATCATTTATCATTTGGGGTTTATCTGTCCCACTTGGTTTACCAACGATATGGGCTATAACATTGCCGATAAGTGTGAGAGAAGTGTGATTCCCAGCAGTGCAGTGTCATTTCCTAAGGCATAGTTAGTGACTGTTTCCTCCTCTGTAATGAGAGGGTTTACCATCATACCTAGTCTTCACCAAACACAGATAATCCAGCACATTTATGTGCTTATTTATATTGTAAAAATGGTTTATACTTACATGTAGAGATGATATAACTTAGCATATTATAGCAAGTAGAGGGACACTGGTCCTTTAACTGGGGTAAGCATTCAAAATTGCTTACTCCCAGCCCAACACTGGGAACACTACATTGTAGTGCTTTGCTACGTGCTGAGACACAGAAGAGGAGAATGAAAACATTTCCAGACAGATTTAATTCTAATGAGGATTTATAGTTAGTTTAACTTAAAGTTTGAAAGCTCACATCTGAGACAAAAAAGGGTATTCTAAGTCTCAAAAAAATGCTCTGGAGGGTTACTCAGTAAGCAAAACTGGAGACATTTCTAGCACCTCACTTGTTTGTTTTTAAACATTGACAGATAGTTACGGGAAGTTGGCTACATCATGAATGACTGATTCCAGAAGTGATTTCCTTCTAAGTGAAATTACCTTGCTGGCAAAATACAGAAAAATGTTGTACAAGTGTTCTGAAAAGGCACGGATCTGAGTAGGGTACTCATAGGGTACTGCAGAACAAGAGTCTTTATTCTTTCATTTTTCAAATCTAATTGAGCAATAGGATTGGGGTTTTTGAGCTAATGTTGTTTAAATAGATGGCTGGAGGGCATCTACATTTTCCTAATCTTACTCACTGAGAACAGAATTAAGCTTTTTACTTCTTGTTAACTTATAGTGAGATTTTAGAGCAATCTTTTCTAAAAGCAATGCACCTCGTTGGGGAAGAGAAATTACGTATAATAGTAACAGATGGAAATTATATACAATAAAACACAGCCAGAAAAAATGAAGAGGTCACATTAAAAAAGACCTAGTCAGATCGCATTTCAGCAGTGACCGTTAACTCCTTCTCTTGAGCTCTCCCAGCTCTAGCAGAAATCTGCAGGAGCCGAGTTACAGCAGCAGGAAAAAATCATGCCTCATGTGCCTTAAATTTCACATGCAGAGGTGCACAAAACAGTTCTAAACGAAACAAAAAAAGAGGAGAGAAGGGATGGGAGGGTAATAAAATGGAAAGGAAGATAAATAAAAATATAAACCTTCTGAGGTTCACATAACTCCAAGATTACACCTTTTAAAATTAGATATAGCTAGATAATTTCAAATAAAGTAGATCAACTTGAGATAACCCTATAATGCAGAAGAATATCTGAAACTCTTCCCCCCTTTTCTATTTCTTTCTATCTAATTCTTTCCTTCAACTGCCACAAACATGAGTAGCCCTAACCACAGTAGAAAGAGATGTGAGAGTTGCTTATATTAGCTCTAGCAAACAAACTGTAAGAAAACATCCTTATACAAAGTTCCAGCTAAAAAAAAATTGCAATAATAATCTTAAATTATGGAGGATTATCTGAACTATCTGGTCACATTTTAGACTCCTTCAGAGTTCTTATAAGTTGCACTTGAAGCTCAGGCTGTTCAAAATGAATGATGTGTGCTTGTCTCTGTAATTATCTCTCTTGTTCCTTACTGACTATATAAGTTTGGTTCATCCGTCTTTATTTTCTTATCCTCCCTGGGGGTAGCATATGTTTCCTCTCCCTGCCCACAAGTTGTATGCTGTGGTGTAATTCAGTTTTGATGAATTACATTGGTCTGTTCTGATAGATCTGAAGATGGAAATCCTTTACCAACTAATTTAACCAATGTGCCTCAACTTCCTGCTGGAGACACTGATTCTAGAATGGGTACTACATTTCAGATTTTGGTTCTTTGCCAGGACTGCTAGCACTGGTGTCTGGTAATTTTGGTGACAACTGGTCATAAGCCCATATTGTTGGTACTAGAATTATTTTGAAAGGGAAAATAATCCTTATGCTTACTCATGTCTCGAATTCAATCAGTTGTGCAATGCAAAAGTTACACCACAATTATTCAGTACAGTGACCTAGAAAAAGCAGTAAATACTACAAACCAGAGGGTTCAGTGGCAGCCCTCTATAAATGCACTTCAAAGGGCTTTTTTTAAAAAAACAACCCATACAACCTTACAGGAAGGGAACAAAACTTAAACCAAGTTAAATTTTTCATTTTTAACCTTTCTAGGTAAGTACTTGCTGTAGCCACATTCACAAAACCAGATATTTTAACTATAACTTCAAAGGGATAGAATTCACGATGAGATAAGGCGCAGTAACTAATGTAAGTGTACGCCCTAGGGAAGACATTAAATGACTAAAATAAACCAGCCAGCTATAATTAACAGTTTTATAGCAACTAATACTAAAACATCATTGCTATGCAGTATTTTAGAGGTCTAGGGAAGAGGTTTAAGAATTGGACTGCTTCCCTCAAAATGGCTGATAAGCTCCAGTGAGGATACTGTGAGTTGCTGAATGACTAGAAGGCAGCTTGTAAAATCCACAGCATGATACTTAGGTGCTGCATTGCCAGGTATCATCTCATTCAGTGGAAAGCACTGCAAATGTTCACAGGAATCCGGCTGGCCTTTAAATATCAATGTAGACATAGTTTTCAGAAATGACTGCTTGATTGCAGGCAATCTAGGGACTTCATGTACTGTAAAGATGACTGAAAAGTCATCTGTGTACTCATCTGTGCTACTCTAGTGATTTCTGGGTCTTGAATACCCATTTTGAGGCCTTTGTGCTCAGTTCCTACTTCACCTTAGCATTTCAGCTGTAGAGATTTATTTTTGAGAACTGTAGTATTATTTTAAGAGTTATTTTCTCATATACTTCAGTGCCTCTGTGACTTAGGAATGACAGAAAAACTCAGCTTTGTTTTTATTTTAAGCAGTGATCATTTCGTGACATTATTTTAAGTACTTTACACTATTTGAATAGTTCATGGAATGATAGCTGTAGCAGTAGCAGTTGCATAGGAAATTAACATATCTTCCATAGGCAACCTACCTAAAATCCAACCTACAAAAACCACTAAGTAGAGGTAACTACTATTTTATTGCCCCTTGTGAACTTCCTCAGCCTCCCTCACTAGGCAACTATTGCAAGTGGCCAATACGTAGCTAATACTTCCTGGTTGTCAAGCCTGAAACAAGCTTTTCTGGGAACACTGTGAATCCAGTACCTGAGGCTTTTCTGCAACAAAGCTCCATCCAGGTACCAGAATTGCAGTCTCAATAGCACCAGATCTCCAGGTGGAGAGAACAGGATAAGAAGATACTTGCTCTGTACCCAAATCTCTCAGCATAATCTCCATTTCCTTTTACAGAGCTTCTCATAAGTGATTGAACCCCTCTTTCCCCCCCCAAGTACTGTGATGGACATTTAGTAGTAAAGGAGAAAATAGGTACCATTATTTCTGGTAAAGATAGAAGCATGGTCCTGGGCACAACCTTAGGATTTAAAGAATGAGAATGGACAGAATAGAAGCATGAACAGAGGAATAGAATACAGCATTCAGCTTTGTGAAAACATTTCTATTTCAACTGAGATAGCTTTACTTAAAATATGATTGGCAGTCAACAAGAGAGAATATAGACACAGCTAGATTTCCACAGACTCTGTAATCTCCTACAAATATGCTATTCTCTACATAGTCATATGTCATATCTGCATTCAGTATCACTGTATCCGTAGTGGGAACTTGGAATACTTTTTTCCCTCACAGTGACCATATTATTGCAATGAATTATGTATGACCTATATATTAAGGTAATTTTTTATGCACATCAGAGAATTAACTTGGTTTGATTATTCATTAATTTAAACAGTACTGTCAGGTAAAATAGCAAGCCTTGTTTCAGTCCTTCCCTGAGACGTCAAAAACACTGGTGCTGTAAGTTGAAGACTCACTCTGTGTGTGAGTAGTTTATCAAATCTTTGCTGTAGGCTCTGTAGCTTCTTTAGCCTACTGGGCACAAAAGATGAAATTGGTCAGATTTTAATTTTTTTTTTTTTTACAAATAAGCTTAAGTTTTTAATTAGCGGTAAACTAATTAGTTGTTGGCTGTACAGTACTGCTGCAGGTCTTTTCTTTAGGCACTTTGTGCCTACTCTGATTCTGCTTGTAAAAAGCAGTGCAATAGCAGGCAGATTCCAGCAGGGATAATTGACTCTTTTGTGAAGTTTCTCCACAGAACACTTGGAAATAGTTAAAATTGATCTACTATATATAGAAAAGTTAAAGGGCAAAGCCACAGCAGGTACAAATTGGCATATTTTATTGAAAATCACTGGAATTATAGGGATTTTGGTCAGCTAAATATATGACCTCACATCTAAATGTTGAAAGACTGAGCAGTGATGGCAGGTTTTCGCATCAGAGAATACAATTTCCCTTCTACTACCTGTAATAAGTTCTGAAAAAATATATTCCTGCGAATTAGGAAACATTTACCTTATTTCAAAGGGATATACTTTGTGAGTTATTGCTCACTAATGAAATAAGATGTGCCCAATCTGTCCCTTAGTTTAAACAGAAAAATTATTGCTGTTGTCTGTGATTTTAAATAATGTGTAGTGTACCTTTACCAATTTCTGGTACTGTCTTTTCAAGAAATCTATGTATGATTCTTCTGGAAGTTACATTAGAGTGTCCCACATATAAAGTTGTCATGGAACAGCAGAGATGATCAGAAGTTATAATGCTGACTTTATGTTTGCAATTAACTGAAACATGGTTGTTTTGAAGTGGATAATCCACCCTTTAATGTAAGACAGCTAAACACCATTAATGTAATTATTTGTTAAATTTTACTAAACTCAAGATTATTTTTACATAGGTATCAAACTTACTTTCATGGGAATAAAAGCAAAAAGAAATCCTAACAAATCTATTAAAAATCGGAATGGATTCTCAACCTGTAATCTGCATTTTCATGGGTTTGGTCTGCTAACAGGATAGTGTATCAACACATGAGCGAAACCCTTATCTAATCAGCTGTGCTATGTCTTCTGGACAAGGTTCAGAAAGGAAGATGGGAAAAAAGTATTTCCTAATGCATAAGTGATTTCTCAGCAGAGATATCCTCTGGGACTGACTGAGGAGTATATATATTACACTATTTCACAGTATTTCCAGTATAGAAACAAAGTCTTTAGAGCTAAGGATAAAAGAGGCTATGCTAACTAAATAGGGCATCATTTCCTTAGTTCTTTATCCCTTGATTGAAGAAACCAGTTCTACATGTAGCAGGCACCTCTGCCCACAGAGGTTACACTTGCTCCATGAATGATTAAATGTTGCTCACGTTACTGAAAAGAACTTTCAGATGCACTAGCAAAGTGCTGGATAATCTAGTCCTTAAAACATGAGTTAAAACCATAGTAAAAACCTCACTGGCAGAATGAGGTTGTTATGCAACTGTAGGGTGAGTTACCAGTTCATAGATATTTGCACATTTTTATTGAAAAAATTCAAATATGACTCATTTTTGTGGTTACCCCCACAAATATTCCTTTCTGGTCTAAATTAATAAATGCTTATAAGCATGTAGTGATTTCTCCCTTCTAGCTGCTTTATGAAGATGCATTTCCAGTAATGACACATACAAAGAACCCCCCCGAATGTTAGGCATGATCATGGTTATATATATAATTACAATCACAGTCGCCTCACAGTCTCAGCTGGCAAATTGAATAGGGGTTGGACCAGATGACCTCCAAAAGCACCTTCTAACTTTAATTACTCTACAATTTGAAATTTCAAGTGGGGTTTCTGACCCTCCTAAACCCTCTCTTTTCCAAACAGGGAAACTGGATTTATGTAGAGCAGTTTACATACATCTTGTGATAGCAGTAAATGGCAGAAGTGGAAATATCTCAAACTACCAGTATCTGAAACATTAACTTTCAAAAAATTATGCTGCAATCTGCAAATAGGTTGGATACTTATATTGCTAGATCTGAAAACTTCTAGCAGTCATAATAAAAACAGATTTCAATATGCATTTGAGTATAATCCGGGCTTTATCAAATTTGTTCTGGACATTAAAAGTACTTGCAAAATTTAGGCCATATAATCAGAAGAACTGATCTGAAAGTCTCAAGGAGATGAAAAAGGCTTTGTCATTATAATTTTCATTAGTATTAATGGCATTGCACAGCTAAAGCCCTGCTCATCTGGATAGGGAAGTACTTCTGATTGTTCGGGCTGGTATAGAGTTTTACACAGACATTTAGACAACTGCATACCCATGCTAACTTATGCTCCACTTGGAATTCAGATAAAAGCTGGAATTCAGTGGCCTTTCCCCCTCATCACTTTGGCTATGTTTCCTCTCCTATCTCTCACACTGATCTCATAAAGCATTTGCTGGTTTTTGAGATTTGGAGTGCGAAAATGGCTTGAAATGGAAGACGAGCAAACAAACAGCTATTTCTTTCCTACAAATAATTACCAAGAGAAAAAGGTAGTTTTAGTGACTGTGGGCTGCTGTTCTAGTTTTTTGGTTGTTCTAGGTTTGAGACAAGTCCTAGACAAACAAGCTTTTTAATCTTTTAACCTTGCACTGTCCATTACACCAGGCTCTACTAAGTAGCTGTCTGGCTTTTGAAGCTTTCTCGTCATATTAATATTCAGGAACACACTGCCTTTGTGAAACAATGCATTTGATTTACTTGTTCTTTCCCATTCAGAAAAAATATTCTTTTTGGAGAATAGATGTTTAATTGGTTATAAAACAGGAGTATGGCTTTTTATACATTAAGTTAGATTTTTTCATTCACTTTGCATAGACTGAAAACATAATCTAGAACCTTCTGTTCACAAAGACTTTATTTAGAAGGATTTCCTTTCCTTCAGGAGGAAGAACCTTGCTTCAGTTATGTTCCTTTGAATTACAATTAGAACTTTGAACTCCAGACAGCTGGATAAACAAATTTCCCTACCAATCTAATTATCCTGGCCTGCTTGTAGTACCAGCAGAATACTACAAAGCACACTGCCAATTAAAACTCCGCTTTTGATTGCCAGTAAAGCACTACAGTTTCAGGCCTGTGTAGCCAGAGGGAGGAGGCTGGGTTGCCTATTCTTGATCTGGGAAGCTGCAGCTCCCAGCTGCACGTTGCTGGCACGGGTGGGTGAGGTGGTGCCTAGAGGCTGCAGGCAGCAGCGCTCAGTATATGTAATGAAGGCATAGATAGCCTAGCTTCACTAGCAGCTTCCCAGCTTAACTCCATGCAATACAATGCAAGACTGGCGCTCTCACTCATACTATACATTCCTAGTTGCTACAACCATATGTGCAGTCTCAGGCTGCTTCAAATTTCACTACTTTCAGCACCTCCTGGGAAGCAGAATCCTATACAGAGAGGCAGACGTGTTGTGGCTCTTTCCTGTTAGGCTTTCCCTATGTGGCCACAGGGAAGAAAGATTCTAAATCCTCTTTCATAGTTAAGTTGTATTTGTGCAGTTGGCTTACAGCTCCCAAATGCCCACCAAAAGCCTCCAGGCCATCTGGTCTAGGTAGCTATACGCAGGATGCAGCACTGTAGGGAGGGGTGGGAAAGACCTCAGCTGAGCAGAGATCCATGTGAACAGAATGGCTCTATGAGACTTTGGGACCAGTTATCCCTTTACTGTTGCACCCATGACCATGGTCAGCTGTGTCTGCTTTCAATCTTTGTGTGGCAAGCATGAGTTCCAGCCCCCACGAGAATCAACTTCTCTGTGTTCTCTCTCAATTTCATACAGATTCTCGTTGAAACAGGAAAATACCTACATTTTCTGCTTTTGATCCAAACTCCACCCAGCAGCTTAAGACATTTGTAGTATCATTAATACTTTTCCTACCCAACAGTGTTCAAACTTTGCACAGAAGCAGGTCAGGAAAGAAGGGCACTGGCATATTATGCAAAAAAATTACAGTTGCCTAGCACCATTCAGCTGATTACCACTGACATTCTGAAATGAAAATATCTAATGATGTCATATTCTAAAGTAGTTTCTATTTTCTCCTCTAGAACTGAAGCACAGATTTTAAGAAATGAAAATGTCCATTAAGGCTAGTCTACGTATTTCTGATTCTTAACTTGCTCTTTTTACTGCGCTAAGCAGGTTGAACTACACTAGAACTGCTGTCACACTGCTCAGTAGCAAAAAAGAAAACCCCGGTAGACAGTGAAAATGAATACCATTGGCAAAAATTTGTGCTGAACTTTCCAAATGCACAATAAACTCAAGTTCATCAGGGTGAAGAAAAGCTGTGTGACAGTTTGTTGCAATGAATCTAATTATTGGTCTTGTCAGTAATGTGTTGCATCAAATCGTTCTCTCAAAGAGAAGTAATGCAGCAGCACTGTGTACATACTATGTCATATTTTGCTGGAGAGTTGCATAAGCAAAGTGGCAATTAGATTTGTTTCATAACAAGTCCCACCTGAGTCAGTGAGAGAAAAAATAGGCATACCAAAGGTGATAAACACTGACGTTTCTTCAAATAGACAGAATATGATCTGAACTGTACTAAAAGGAAATGTTGCTAAAGTGAACTGTAACCCCAGCTGTTGTGCGACATCTTTACTGTGAGTCTGTCTCCTTTTATAATGCAGGCAATCCTTCAGTGTTTTATGTGGTCCTATTAAAACCTGATAAGTGTGCATTGTCTCCAAAGAGAGTTGCGTACAAATTCATCCTTTTCAAGGCTTCCCATATCTTCATTTTTATTTCTTTAACAGTTCCACCCAAAAGGGAGATGATGATTATGAAGATTACACTTCAAATAAGACTTGGGTTTTGACTCCCAAGGTCCATGAAAGTGATGTCACTCTTATTTTAAATGGCTTGCTGGAAGGATATGACAACAAGTTGAGGCCTGACATAGGAGGTATGTTTGGTTTCTTTTTAGATCACTTTTAAATAATCAGTGACAAGAAAAATTTCATCCTGTGTTATGCTACACAGGAAGCAGAATCCATTCACAGTAGTTATGAAAACAAATTACAATGTGCTAAGACATCAGTGGCATGAAAAGTAGCCATGATTTCGGAAGCTGATGTAAATTAATACTGCTAAATCTATCCTGAGACCTTCTAATAAGACTGTTGTGATTTGTTGCATCAGGCTGCTTGTAACAATGCACCTTCATAGAAGTTCAGAATTTAACTCTGGGGAAAGAAAAAGCAAGTCTTTATCTTCTTTGTATATCTAACGAGGGTGATAGAAAATCACAAATAATATATGGAAAGGAAGGCCAAAATGAGCCTGATCCTTGCATGCCGTGATGGACACAGACATAGCCCCTAAAAGCAGCAGATCTGCACTGTTTGATGCTGCATGAGACTTTACTTGCACAGCAGGGCAAGAAGTGACTATGGGGTAGGGCACAGAGGAATAGGTTCACAAAAGAAAACTGCTGTCAAGTAAGGCCAACCTCCCTAGATTTTCACCACAGTCAATATAAGTTCATAGCCCAAGCTTAGGCTCTTAACAGAGGTCTTAATTTGACAGAATCACCTTTTGCAGGAATCTTCCTCTGCACTGATTACTGAGGGAGCTCAAAGTAATAAATCTCCCTGAGTTGCTGCAAGTCAGCTTGAGAAGGCCCCATGTGTGCACAGAACAGGCAGAAAATACCTCTGTAGAAAAGGATACAGGAGTAATCAGATTACACAGAAAAGCAATGAGAATTCATGGATAAGGCAGGCAGAGGAAAGCAAGGGAAGCAGAGAGCAGCAAGGTCAATGAAGGAAGCAGTTTCTAACAAATTTATAGAGGCTTATTAACTACAGCATTTTTCACAGTGAGGGATAACATAAATATTTAACCTTCAATGTATGCATATAGTGTAAATTAGGAGAGGAACTTGTCTTATTCTCTCTATCCAAGATTTTAGAGAATAGAAAGGAATTCAGCATTCATAAAAGAATCTGGGGAAAAAAAACAATTATGTTTATGTCAAGGTGTATAAGAATAATATAAAAATAAACTATTCTAACAACAGTTCTTCCTGTTTCAGAGCCTTGAGTGTTATTTTTTGCTTTGGGCTCATGAAATTGTTGCTTACCTACAGCTATCTCTGCAGGCACCAGCAGTTATGTTGTATGTGGTATTATAATGTAAAATGAGTGATGCATGAGACGCTAAGAAAAACAAGTTTGCTTATGTTGATGGTGTTTTGTCAGTGGTGTTTCTGTGACCTGACACAAAATACACATACTCTCAGTCAGATACACTGCACTCAAAAATTACAACACTGGTTCCAGCATTTGTTCTTAAATAAGTGAATTTGTTCAGATAGAATAAACCATCTAAGAATTTGTCGCAAAGTGTTTCTAACTAATTTCAAACTGGAGATACCACTGTACATTTAAATGCACATTTAAATATGAGGCAACATGCAAGAGCAGTACTATAGCAAATTTCTGCTTCTGTTTGACTTTCATGTAGTTTATTTTGACCTTCACTCATGTTACTGATTCTTCTTGTTTCTCTTACAGTTAAACCGACAGTAATTCACACTGACATGTACGTCAATAGCATTGGGCCAGTGAATGCTATCAATATGGTAGGTAAATGATTGCCAGTATTCCTACAATGCTCACTTTGTTACAAAGCCTCCATCATTTTTGACATTACAAAGCTTCCAGTAGTTTTAACATTGTGCTATACCTATATTATTTTAAAAATCTCATTATTATTATGGATGTGAGGTCTATATGAGATATGAATTTCTACAAGACAAGGAAACTAAGCTCTATGCTGAAAAAAATGTAATAAATACAGTTTTAACATACACTCACACTTTTATGTGACAGCTTAACTCCTGTAAAACTGAGCTTCCAGATTCATAGAATCATAGAATGGTTAGGGTTGGAAAGGACCTCAAGATCATCTAGTTCCAACCCCCCTGCCACGGACAGGGACACCTCACACTAAACCATCCCACACAAGGCTTCATCCAACCTGGCCTTGAACACCGCCAGAGATGGAGCACTCACAACCTCCCTGGGCAACCGATTCCAGTGTCTCACCACCCTAACAGGAAAGAATTTCCTCCTTATATTGCTACAAAATAAGGAAAACCATTTACCAGGGATATTAGCACTCCTGAAATAAAAAGAAAAAAGCATCAACAGATAAAAAGAAAAGCCTAGATCCTCTTCTCTCCTCTCCTCTTTCCAAAGTTCCAACAAAAAATGCAATTATGTCTTTGTACAGGTGAGGAAAAGTGGTCCAGCCTTAGCACAATGCCTGCTTCATTCTTGTTGGGTTTATGTGTAGAAATAAACATCAGATTTCTCTTTTCCATTCTACAACTGCATTTGCAGCTCTGGCTACTCAGTGGTGCCAGGGAATGTGAGGCTTGACCACTTCTGATATTAACTGAGGGCACAGGCAATGAAAGCAGCAAAGTAAGCTCAATTTTTCTTTTCCTAGATACAAGGGAATAAATAATTGTCCTCTGACCTGATCAGGCATGAGTTGAGGTGGGGGGACACAGAACCAGAAAGGCGCATATACTACCCAATTACATCTTAGTTCCACCTGTCCGTGGGAAAATAACATAATGACTTGATTTTAAATAATAACCTTTGGTAAACCATGCCCTCAAAAACTGACCAAAAATATTACCAGTTCTAGTATCATCTTAGTTCATACTTTTTTCATATGAAATTAAGGAATGCATATCAGGAGTTATGTGAAATGCTGAGAGCTATGTTTTCATCAGTATTTCTGGTTAACACAACAGGAATATACAATTGATATATTTTTCGCCCAAACGTGGTATGACAGACGTCTGAAGTTCAACAGCACTATAAAAGTGCTCAGATTAAACAGCAACATGGTTGGGAAGATCTGGATACCAGATACATTTTTCCGAAATTCCAAGAAAGCTGATGCTCATTGGATAACAACTCCTAATAGGATGCTCAGGATCTGGAATGATGGCAGAGTGCTGTACACATTGAGGTATTTATACCTGACTTTAATTTCAGTTTCTCTAGGGAAAGTCAAAGAGAAAGTTCATTTGAATTTGGGTCATTTAACATTAACCCTGTTTGTTTTTTTTCATATTTACTTATACATACAATCCTGAAAAAGGGAAATATTTAGAAGATATTATTGGCATGCAATTTATTTCATATTGGTAAAGAGTTTTATTTCTTCCTATAGTTTGCACTGTCCTATTCCACAATAGTCACACTCCTATACTAAAATGAATATAAGCATTGTTATAGTAATTCATCTTCCTTTTCAGGCATGTTTTAGTGTTTGCTACTGGATTGATCCATTTTACCTTTTATCTTTTTACTGGGCTAGACTAATTCAAAATATCCTTGACTTCAGTAAACAGTTTAAAAGGAGGTATTATATACATCAAAAGCTTCTTATTCTAAATTAATTACAATTTAGCTACATGAAGCTCCACCGTGCAAAGGCATTTAATTCCTCAATTATCTTATGAATAAGGACTATCGTTTCAGCATTGGTCATTCAAGGTTTCATCCAAAACTGACAGATATGTCGTGTCCCACTAAAATCTTCATGAATCTGAACTAGATATGCTCATGTGTGGATTCCTCAGTCACGTGTACAGCTTTCCTTTTGAGACAGATTGCCTTTAAAAACTATGTTTTCAATGATGAAGTTATGCATATTCCTACATTTAAGTGTAACATATGCAATATATAACAACTCAAATACCATATTCCCAATGACCATAAGATACTTCCTAAATGTGAAAATCCTAAGTGAGTTTTTTACTTTTTCTGACATGTAACGCAGCATTTAAAGCTACGTAAAATGTAGGTAAGAACAGCATTTGTTCAAGAGAATTGATAATTCTAAATCACAGTACAGAATTGAAGCTGTGAGACATAAGGCCATCTGACTTCCAGACTGCATTTTTTTCACTGTTATTTCCACTTTTGCTGTATTGGGTGCTAAGAATTAAGTTTTGAAGAAAAGTATACGCATCATAATTTTAATGAATAGATCTGAAGCTTCAGTTAAGACAACCTTTTATTGCTGCGACTGTCTGAATTACAAAAAGGAGTTTTATTTCATAGTTATTTTAGATTCATTACATATTGCATCTCCAGAAGAGATAAGAGAACTGTTGGAGTTGAAAACCAGTGCAAATCAAAGTCAGTCTGATAAAGAAGATCTTACGTCTGCTTTTGAAATGTTAAATTTGGACTTAGCTACACTACTGTTTCTTTGAATTTCATTACCTTTCTCTTCAACCTCCTCAGTTTCTCTCATTAGAAAAAGATATATCTGATGGAAACAGTTATCTGTTATTAATGTATATTTGGTTCTAGTGAGTTGGGGCAAGCACCAGTAAAGATTCAACCTGGATTAATCCAGAAGTCAGATTTGATAGTATCAGCAGAGATCTAGGATTCTGTCCTGGATAGAAAAGGGCTCTAGAAGAGCTGGCTGATTTTTTTCAATCACTTCCTCCCAAGCTCAAGAACAGTCCAGCCTGACCAGAAGGAAATGAAGCAGTTAGGAAATGTGAAAAGAAAATGTAGAGGTGGAAGCAGGGACAGGGTGACCCAGGAAGAAAACAGAGATGCTGACCAAGCACTGAGGAACAGGGTTAGAGAAGCTAAAGTTCATCTGGAGTCAAATCTGACCTGGGGATCCTGGTGGACATTTGTCCTGAGCCAACAAAATTGGGTTTTTTTTTCTCCTTTCCCTTTTTTCCTCTCTCATCCCACCTCTTCCATCCTTTCCAAAGTGCAAGTACCAGGCAGCTCATGGCAGGGCTGGAGCTATGTATAGTCTAGCAACAATTAAGGGAGTGAATGAAAAATGGTAGAGTTTTTAGCTGGCTCATGAAGGGATACCATCTCGTCTAATTTTGGATTTCTAAAAGTACATATCTCTACTTGATCACCTACACCACCTGAGTTATCATGGAGGTGGCTCCTGATATTCAGTGGAGAGAAACACCTTTCAGTATATTCTTCTTCTGATTTAAATATCTTATTTTGGAATGAAATTAAGTACATCCTCAGAGCACCTTTCCACTAGCTATCAGTGTAGTCTAGATGGCTGTCTTGGATGTAGATGTCTAAATTTATACTCTCATCCATCATTTCTAAAATAGAATTTTTATCATGTAAAATACATTTCCCTGCTGCATTATGGCACATTGTGACAGAGATTTGTCACTGTTCGTGAGATGACCTGTATATTTACTTATGGATTTGCTAGTTATGAGTAATGCTGCTATTTGAGATGCATAGGAAAAGAACCTTAGTACCTTATTCTAATACAGTCCAGAAAGTAGATGATTAGGGCCTATGTAACAAAAATCAAACACTGCTTATCAGTAACCATGATGTCTTCCTGTGCTTGGAATATCCAAATTAATATATACCTATCAATGGTTTATTTTTGCTTTAAATATACATATATATTGGTTTGCATCTTGTTTTGCTTGCCACAATGTAGCTTTCAGGACAAACTTCGCAAGTGCATTCTGTATATCCTGATCTTTTTCTCCTCAGGCTGACAATTGATGCTGAGTGTCAGCTACAGTTACACAACTTCCCAATGGATGCTCATTCCTGCCCCTTGGAATTTTCAAGCTGTAAGTAACATGCTTAGAAATATCCCTTTTTTTTACCCACTGTGAAAAACTTACTATAAATTTATATTATTTATATTTACATACTAGGAGTCAGTGGGAATTATGTTCTTAACTAGACATAGACCAATGTTTTTCAGTTTTATTTTGACCTTATTTTCAAGTGTATGTATCATATATGTTCACAAATAAAACTGAGGAATGCTATATAGAAAATTATATAATTTCTGGAACCCATGTGATTCGTTTATGATAATAACTCAGCATAACAGTAGAAATGTTTACTACCAGAATCAAAGTCTCATGGCCTGTTGCTTTCTCTCTCCATATGAGTGTTTTACTATTGCAATAGTTTGAGTCAAAAGTTTGACATTTTGCAAACAGCTCAAGGTATGAATTCCTGGTACAGCTGCAGACTTTTTGGCCATAATTGAAGGATGGGCAAAACTGCATCCTACTGGGTCCACAAAAGTAGAAAAAAATTATCCAAAGTGCTATTTTGATTTATATATAAATAGAATAAAATGTACATTAAAAGGCACTACTAAGTAACTTGAGAAAAACATATCTATAATTTACTTGCAATAAGCTTTTCTAGTTTTTTCCAGAACTGGAAAATAGTGTTTTTACTCCCCAAAGTGCACCATAACCCTAGCGATGACTATAAACCAAAGCATTCTGTATTTTCCATTGCAATAAGATGGCTACCCAAGGGAAGAGATCATTTACCAATGGAAGCGCAGCTCTGTGGAGGTGGGGGACACCAGATCCTGGAGGCTTTACCAGTTCTCCTTTACAGGATTAAGAAATACAACTGAGGTGGTGAAGACTACTTCAGGTAAGACAACTGATTTGCTTACATTTAGATTAATTTTGGATTTCACTAACAGAAAGAAAAAGGAGATTTAGAAGTTTAGAAGTTAACATTGGCACTTCACTGAACAATGACGGGCTTTTTAATACCTATGGAACCATCCAGGCTTTAGTATTTCTGAAGAACACTACACAGGAAGAAAAATAAGTTGTTTACTGTCCATTCTTGTCCCCCAGGTAATACCTAAAACTGTCAGGAGAAAGCTACTACTGCAAGGGCTGTGTAGGCAAGGGAACTTCCTATCCTGTTTCAGTGTAGAAAACAGCACAGCTGAGCCACTAAATGAGAACGTGATACTGATTTGAATATTTTACAACCCCCTTCCAGCTTCTAGTTGCAGAAAGTAGGTCTGCACAGAAATAAAATACAAAGTCCCAACCTCTTTACTACAGCAGCTCCAAGTTTATTTTGTTCCTCAAAACAGGGCACATTCAACTCTCATTAAAGAGAACAGCCTTACAAATCACTCTCAGATGATTTTCCTGCATATTTCTGTCTCCTTGGAAACAAGTAATGAGATTTAAAATGATAAATGAGCAAGTACTCAATATTTAATAAAAATAGTGATTTTTAACACTACTAACTAAGCAGGAAAATACGTACTTCTCGACATATATATAGTTTTATTTCTCAGTGGAAAGAAAATCAATGAATATGAGAAAGGATGCAAAGAGGAAATACTAATATTGTATGTGCATGATATATCTTGTCTTTGGTTTCTCCCTTTCAAAAAGATTAGTGAAATGAAACCAGTTTTTTTTGCAGTTTATTTTGATTTTTACCTTATTTTCTTTTTCTGGCAAATATATTGATTTAAATTGAGACATCTGTGTTAATTCAGACTTGAGAAATATCTTAAGAAATATCAAGAAGTATCCCCATCCATTTTATTTACAAAAGATCAGCACTGTTGTTCTATTCAAAAGGAAAGTGAGATACACTAGAGCGGAGAGAAACCCACTGTGCCTTACACTGGGGTGCAAACAAAGGGGCTGAGAATGAATTCAAGTTCCAACTCCTGAATCACTGGACATTAAGCACAAATGACATGTGTAGTCTTATGAGTAGGGCAAAAATGCAACGAAGCCTCACAGCTGTAGCCACATTTACCTTATGGCATCTTCTGCCATTTTAGCTGAGGAAGATATAGTCAGCTGCTCAAGAAAGCATTTGACCTTTCTCATTTTCCCAGGGAAAAAAATATAAATAAAGGTGCAAAAGAAAAGAGAGCAGTGTGTGTGCGAGCTGTAGCTGCTAATAACCGTTGTTACACATGGCATGGTGGAATTGCTCTCAAAGCAGAAATATAAACAGCGATACATCTCACCTCAGACTGCCCCTGAACAGGCAAAGCACAAAAGGCAGCAGTGTACACTAGTGTGGCCAAATGTCTCAACGTGCTCAGGTTGAAAACTATTTCAGCCTTAGTTCAAGTTTCTTTTATTTGCTTTTTTACTTTTCTTTTCTTTTCTGCTTGAGCCATTCTCTCATAAACTTTTTTCTTTTTTTTTTTTTGGGGGGAGGGGGGTGGGGGCTGGAGGTGGAAAGCAATAAAAACGTACTACAAGCTACAGATCCACTGATTCAGCACAGCTTGCACTGGTGAACCAAAAGCACATACTGGGAAATAAACAGTAAAACACAAAGTAAAACTATACTTTCCCATGCAAAGAAAACCTTTTCTTTTTTCAGCCATTCAAGCTCATAGTGATCACCTGGAGTACTACCATTATGTTGCATCGTTAGTTTTTAATCTGATGACGCACACCAACCCTTTTAATTTGCCTTAAGAAAAAGTAACTAGCAACTAGCATGAACTTAGCAGCAAAGAGTCACTCCAGCCATCACTAGATTCCTAAGAAAAAATGCTTGTGAAAGCTACTCAGCTTGCTGAGCTGCTTTCAAAGACCTGCTGAGTATACAACCTTGGGGAAAAGTCTTGTATATACGTTTCTTTTGCTGCAGTTATCTTATGTTTGATTCCCCTTGCTCCTTTTGTTTTTATGACCATACGGATGCAGAAAATTGGATTTGATTTTGATTTAGGTGCAGTACCTAAATAATTAGAAAGTGGGTGAAAAACGACCACAACAAAATAGGGATTGTCACAAATCTGGTCTGTCTACTACAAATATTTTGCTAATGCTGGTAGAGCCTAAAGAGTGTTTATTGTTCTACTTAAGTGCCTCTTTAGCATGCTGGGAACTGCCGTAAGTCCACTATTCCTCAGCTAGACCCATACTCTACCTATGATTACTCTCTTACATGCACACATTTTCAAGTTTCCCAAAAGAAAAGAAAAAAATTCCAAGCTTACAAATTCATTAGCAACTGATGTGCAGCCTGAGTACACAAGTTAAATGTTTGAATGCCTGTATTTCTAAAATAAGTCTTGAGACTTTATGCATCTAATTGCAGTGCTGTGCATAATAGGATTTAGGTACCAATTAATGACTAAATGCCAATGAGCCAAGGTACAGTGGAGGAGGCAATGGGACAATTCACAAGATGTTGGAAAGAGGACTATACTTCCAAAACTCTTCCACAAAAGTAAATTTAGATGACAGCAGAAAATAGAGAAACCTAAACACAAGAAGGGGGAATTAGAGAATATGAGACTGAACAGCTACAGACAGAAAGAGCTTGGGAATAGTGTTAAGGCATTTGAAACTGGAGTTAACTTTTCATATATTCATTTACTCCATTTCAAAACAAATTCTTGTTTTCAGATTCATGCCCTCCAGTGACTAACATATACTAGTCTTTGAGAGCTATGCTTACTTTATGATTGGAGGAAAGAAGAGAATCGGGAAGGATGGCTGAGACTAGTTATTACAATCTTTGTTACCTATTTTCCTGTCATGCCATAACATGAGAATATTAAAGTATATTTGCGATCTGGGCTGAGTTATGGGCAGAGAACGACAACTATTTGAGTATAAGCTTCATAAAATTTGAAGACCTTGATGAAGTAACTACATTTATCTGCTGCTCTTCCCTTGCATGCACTGCAGAAACAAGATTAGCTGAAAGGGACAGATGTGGGAATTCTGTCCCTTACAATTTAGAAAATCCCAATAACAACAGAAAAAAGCAACTGCACTATTATAAACCATGCTGTCAGTTTCTTATCTGAAGTGAGTCATCCTGAATTTTCAGCTTTCAATTTCAAATTCAAATCACTCCAAACTCAACATTCAAATGTGACTCTCATTTTCTTCAAAAGTCACAGACCAAGCACTAAGAGATTACTGAGCTAATGAAGTCCATAGCTGGTTAACGGTGGGGTCTTAAAAGAGTTAACTCTCAACCTTCTGTCCTATGAATGTTTCATTTCATTAAGATGACTAAATAGTCTGTATAGTTAATAAGATATTATGCATATATATTTGCTTGATTTTTCACTACAAACTGCTGCATAAAGAGCAGTAGTTTAGTTCAGATTATTTGCAATAAAGTGCATATTAAGACATAATATAATCTGAGTTACATAAACTGCTACAGCTGACCTCATACACTTGTAAGCTGAGATATAGGTTTAAGATTTATTGTATTATTAAGTATGTCTCTAATCTCTGCTCAAACAGCCCATATCAGTCATTTATTAAGAAGCTACCATTTCTCTTGTGTGACCTTTCTGCTCTTAGTAAAAGGCCCCATCCACTGAATGATAGTGAGGTTCTCGAATAGAAGAGGGATGAACTAATGGCATGTTCTAGAGATTTTTTGCCAACTCTTAAAATTTGGATGGATGCTGCGGTGAGTAGTCCTTACAAAAAAAATTATCAGATTTACAAAATCCCACTGGATTAGTAGTTAATGCCTATCCAGGACATGTTGCACTTTGGGAACAGGAAAACATGAAAATTCCAAAAATTTTAATTAATTACTTCAAATAAAGAGGAAAAGATTGTAGCAAGGAAATAAGCAAGAGCACAAATATAAACAGATCAGCAGTTGTGTAAATAATTATGGGAACTGTAGTAGTCTATAAGTACACATGGACAGAGAATGTGATTCTGTTGGAAAAAAAAAACCAAACAAACCCAAACCCACCTTTTCTGGGATGCATTAATCAGTGTTGTGTGTAAATTTGGGAGAAAAGTCCACTGTCCTACTCTGAAAAACTAAAGTCAAATGGTTTATTAAAAAAGTTCACTTTTAAGGGCAACATTTTAAGAAAGACAGAGAAGTGCAGGAGGGTATAATAAGTATAGGGCTTAGAAAATATGCCCTATGAAAACATTTGGAAGTATGGAACCAGTCTGGAAGGAAATATAATTGGTGATCAAAGAATTAAAACAAACACTGGGTTTAAACCATAACAATAATCAGCACTGCCACATAATATTTAAGGAGACTGCAGAAAAGTCAGATTTCTTATTAAATCCTACCTCAGACCAGGAGGAAAGGACTACCTTAGATTTTGAAACTGTCCATCAAGAAGTTCCCATGAATTTCACAAAATTACTGCACAGACTGCATTTCTACTCACTATTCCACTGGTTTTGCATGTACAAAATACTGCACTATGCAAACCATTTTGTGAACGTGTAATTATTCAGGACAGATGGAGCTTCTGGTATTCCCAGTTCATTTTTTTAACTGGGTAGTTCCATTTTTAGACATGACATTGCCTATTTCTTATTCACACAACCTGTCCTGAATTTTTAATTAGATACAAAGGCACTATAAAACTAATCAATAAATAACTATTCAACAAGCTACACAGGATTTATGCAACTGGTGAGCCAGTATCCATAAATTCCTTTTTATTTTCTTCCTGTTCTGTGTTTTACAGAGCTAATCGGAACTGTGTATCAGAGAGTGTATTGCTCGTAACTGATAAACAGTGTCAAATTGGCAATTAAATATTTATCTTCCTATGCATCTATTAAATCACATAAATAGATCCAGGTCTGGTTTCTGGTTTATCAGGAAAATGTGGTCAAGGCTATTATTTTGTGGAGGAGGATGTATTTGCAGACTTCTATGTGTTAATGCTGTATCGTAATGAACTGAACTGTTGGAAGGCGTGCAGTCCCCAGAGGTTCCACAATGCTCAAAACCCTCAGAAGTCTTCTCCTTATGCTTCTTTATTAAGTCAAAGCATGATGTGACAGGTGCACACTATATGTAAAGATCTGTGTTGGGAAATAGGCCTGACAAAAAATGGCCACTAGGCAGATTGTCACTACGACTAGAAATCCATGACATCTTCATATACAGCTCCAGGTGGTAGCATGAGCTGATTATAGCCTATGGCATAGTTAGGGAGTTCCCCCTGAGAATTGAAAACTTTCCCTGTCCGAAGATTTTAATCTAGTGAATAGGTACAAGACACTACTAGTACCAGCATTTTGCTTTTGGCAAAATTTAAACATACTTTGTATCCACTTTGAAGAGGAGCAAATGATGACAGAAGCTTTAAGTCAGAAAGCCCAGCCTAGTATTAAATTGTTCTATTATTATTGTCTTAACAGTTTATGAGAGAACTTATCTCAATATTCTTGTTTTTTTTTTAAAAGCTATATTAAATTATTACCTTAAACAAACTTGCTAAAAGAATACTGTCTTTGTAGGATTGTGAAACATTTAAGCAGTAGGCAGACACAACGGACTGAAAGGCCTATTTTTATGTTTGTTGTTTCAAAAGAAATTCTTAGCTTTCAGCAAATACCTTAAGATAACCCTAAAGTATCTGAATAGCTATACCTTAAAATATTAGTCTCAACATAAACATTCTTGTCACCTGTCCAGAAAGACAGCACCAGAGAGTAATTTTTTCTTATAAATTATTCTTTCACCCCCTTTTAAACTCTCCCTTATTTCAACTGACATAAGCCACAGTTTAACATTACTGTATCCAGCACATCATTAAAGAAAATGCATGAAAGAAAATACAGGAGGGCTTAGTTATTTAATTTTCATATACCACCATTATGAAGGTTCACAATTCTGTGAGCAATAGAAGGATTTTTGTTCTGGTTGTAGTTTACAATAGTTTGATATTGCTCTCAGGGAATACAACCAGGCTAAGGTAACTACTCGTGCATTTTTTTTTTTTTTTTAAGGATAATGAATAAAACACATTTATGGAATATGAATAACAATATTTTCTCAACCCAGATATGAATATCTGCTCAATCATTCATCAAACCATAACAATTAATGCAAGTTTGCTAAAATTGTAACTGTTGAAAAGTTTGTTCACTGAAAATAATTAGTCGATATTTCAGGATTATGTCTCCAAAGAGTAAAGTTGTAGTACAATTCCGTCCCTCCCATACCTGTTGTATACTCTACACTTTCTCGTCCAAGCTGGTTAATTGTGTGGCAAATGAGTCTTTATAGATGAATTCACATGACTGCATAAATGAACTAATTCAGTAAGCAGGCTTTTTGGTTCCTCCCTGTCATGCAGACATCTAAGATTACAAAAGCACGCACATTTTCCCAGAACCGCAAAAAACATTTATCCATATATAATCCCTGTGAGGCAGACAAGATGACAGGGACAAGCTGAAAGCTTCCTGAGAAACCGGACAATGAGCTGCAGACAAGAGGGACAGAAGCCTCTCCTGAAATGACTGGGCAGGATTTTGGGCAACTGCATTCAGGACTCTTCTGTACTGGCTGCTTCAGCCCTTGGCAGCATCCCAAAAGACCTGAGAGAACCTTTACAGCTGCCTTCCCACTTCCTTTATTCACCCAAATGACTCTTTTCAACATCTGATCTATAGTTGTTTTTGAAATCTCTATGGGCCCATTCCTGTGACAGCAGAGTAATAGGAAAATTCATGCCACCTTAATAGTATAGGCCAAGGAGCAGAGAATTTAACACAAATGACATATCCAACAAGAAAGCCCATGGATCCAAATAATAAATGTAATTAATAGCTAGTTTTGACCTGTTTTTCTGTCCCATGCTCAGTTATAAGCAATAAAAAGGATCTTTCCAGTTTATGTGGCAAGTGTAGCTGTACTTCCATAATGTTAAGTGCTGTAAGACTCCTTGTAAAGCGCTTGATGTAAGCAGTGAAAACTGCCAAGCCATGGTAGTAGTGACAAAGCTTGACTGAGGACTGAGGGGCCATCACAGCTCTGGGGTTAATGCAAAACACATTCAGAGAACAAAAGTTCCTCAACTTCACTATCTCTTTTGCAGTGATGGGCTAGATCGGAATGGTTTAATAGGCAGGGGATTAAACCTCAATATTCCTGTGAAATTAGTATGTTTTAAATTCTTTGAGATTGAAAGAATCTAACTTTTCTGTCTAGGTTTGTATCTGTATAGCTTCAGGTTTAGGCATTCAAATTCACCTCCCTATAACTAAACACATAAAGAGTTGAAAGGTCCTTTGAATATTATATTTTATCTTTTGAGAGGGGTTAAAGGCTTGCTTAAAATTCCAGTGACAGTAATTCAGCCCTTTTTTACTCTCAGTGTTTCCTAGACTCAATGTCAACTGAGTCAGCCCATCAAAGTGAAATCATGACTGGTCCTGAAGACAAGGGTTGTTGGGGCCTGAAACCTCTCTCAATCCACTCTCTCAAGAGTCTTCTCAATTGAACAGACACTCTTGAGGGTCAAATTTATTTTCCTGAGTTTGTCTTTCTGTAGCTTTGCCATATCTGAAAGCATAGCTTGCTATAGTTTAAACTGAGCTTTCGAAAGGTCAGGTAAAGATAAAAAGGATTAATATACAAGTAACCAAAGAATAAGAGATAATGTGGAATCCTACAAGTATTTGCACTGAACCTAATGCAGAGTAATTGCAAAAGCACATATATCAAAGGCTTGGTTTTGTAGTAAATACGGTTTTGTAGATATAAGACAACAGTGGCTTTAAGAAATAACATTTATTAATTTCATATCAATAAAATAATTAGGTCTTTTAGATAATCTAAATTATTTAAGAATAAACATCATTTTTAAATGTTTTTAATTTTAGGATAAAAATCAGCAGATTAACAGAGTGATTCTATCTCTGAAGACTTTTCCTGTAAATTACTAGCATACAAATTTTTGTGGCACCCCTAATGCTCGTATGAATATATTTTCACGAGTACTGATGACTCTTTGAGACGCAAAGCATATTAACATCCCCACTCCCTTTCTTAATTCGTGTTTGGTAATAAAATAATGATTCTCCATCTGCTGACTGATTTTCACAGAAACTGTCACAATATCACAAAAGAAAACACTGTAATTCCACTCTTTGCCTCTGGAGCTAGACCTATTTACAATGAACTGTGGCAAGATCTTTGAGCCAAAGGATTAAACACAATGGTTTAAAGAATAATGCATATTCACAATAATTTTAACATTAAAAAAGCTCTGAATATTAAGCATTTTTAAAAAGATTTTTCTTCATAGTGATCAAGTATGTTTAAAGTCTCAAGTTAAATAAATACATGCTTTATTGTGCTGTTTAAACAATTTAACATCAAGCAATCCTGTGACAAATTGGAGGGTTCCTGAGCACTTCAGCCTTTCAGGTACAGAGTCACAAGGTAATCTGTGCAACCTGTTCATTGATCAGCAGAGCACAGCATAGCACAGCACAACATTCCTAACTGTTTTATTTCTAGAACCTTTTTGTGTTAAAACCCCATATTTGCAGTGCAATGATTTCAAGCTAATTTCTTTCAGAGTTTTTTTCTCTTGGTCTTACATTACTCATCATCTTCCTGCTCTTTCAGTGGAGAAAAGTAAGTTTATTGATGTTTGAAGCTGATAGCTTAACAATCAGGATCTGCATAGTGCAGGGGTAGCTCCTTTGAAATAAGTTTCTATTTCCCTGGGACACATACATATCCTAAATAATAAACATATGCCTCTAAGGCTGTTCCTACACAGTTAAATCCCCTCAGTTTGCAAATGCAGTTTCTGGCTTCTCAATCTCATGTCATTGAATAGCATTTTTAGTAACCTACTTAGATAAGATGCTGGTTTGTTGGGGGACATTGTCACTGTATTTGAATAGATGTAATTGAAAGGCTGAGTGGAAGCAAGTCATACATGTCTGCATAACAAGAGTATCTGAGTCAGGCAGCATTGGTGGGAGCTAATAATACCCAAATCCAGCCAAATATCCCATGAAAAATGCAAATGCAACCAATTTAACATCACTAAGTTTAAAGAGATCTTACCAGTAAGCTTTGATTTTTAATTTTTTTGTATCAAATAAAACAGGAGAAACAAAAAGTAAATAGACTACGGTGTTAAATGAAAATGTCTATGATAAAAATTTCTAAAACTCTCCGCAGCACCTGGTAACTACACGTTCTACATACATTTTTAAATGTGTTACCTACAATTCCATAAAACCATCCTATAACGTTGAGAACTCATTCACACAGAAGAATGTAGTGGCGCAATATTAAGCATGGGAGTAATGTTCAAATATTTGTCATTATTGTTTAATGTTTCACAAACTCCAACTCCCTCATTTTTATTGTTATAATAAATTCCTAATTGTAAATAACATGTGTTTTAACATCACTTTTTTCATCAAGGCATAATTGTCCTCATTTTCATGTGTACCATAGAAGCTATAAATATGCCACTTACCTCAGAAAGTGATAGAGTCTATTAAGTGAGTTCTTTATTACTCTCAAGAACACTGCATAATTAAGGTTAAGGAGCTGAAGGATAAAATTTATGTAATAATACTTTCTTGCATCATGCCCTACATAAGAGAACTTACCAACATGCCACCACACCCTTCGTGTGTGTCAATGCCACTGACTAGAAATGATCATGAAACTAGTTAACAAATTGCCATTTTTTCTTTCTTGTATATAGTTCTATGACTCAAAAAAAAAATCAAAACTATTGCAAATAATGTGTTCTTGCTGACTGTAGCTCAACTGCTTCTCTTGTAATCTTGAGAATTTGAAGAGGAATTGAGAATGAGAACTGAGAGTTTGAAGAGGAAGTAGAGTCATATTATGTAGGTAACACAGTCATAAAAGTTGCTTCTGTTCTCTGAGTCTGTAGGTTAAACCCCTTCCCAGAAAACTCTCTTCCCTTGCCCCCTTCCTAAAATCCTAAAATGTGTTCATACCCTGTCCATTCAAATTACTGATAGCAACAACTATTTCACCATAACATCCCTTCTCTAGTTATGCAAAATACAAAATATAAAATCAATAAAGAATTAATAGTGATTTTTAGATGGTTTTCTGCTCCTTCTCAGTGACATTTATTTAAAAACAAACTAAAACAAGTTGGAATACTTCCAACCACCCTTGTAGTTCACCAAAAATTCTTTTCTTATATCACTGTACCAAACTACTGGTCTGGAACAGAGCTATTAGATTGATCCAGCTGCAAAATCATAAAGTGAAACAGCAATGCCTTGGAATTGCATATCTTCATTTTGGTTGTACAAGTGCAGTAGCAATAACCAGGGCAGTTCATGACAGCATGCTGTCACTTTAGCTATGTTTGCTCTACTGCTAAGGATTTGAGCAATGAAATAAGAGTTCTTGAATAACTGTCATTTCTAGTCATCCTGTAATAATATTATTGAATATGAAGAAATAATTTTTATTATTTTTTTTAAATAGTAATTGTCAAAAACTGCATAACTAGGTTTAGATGAGTTGGGAAGGAAAAAGTCTCTGCCTCTTATCTCTTTCTCTCTGGCCCACCTCATTCCTAGTGCCACATCCTTTAAAGTCTATAATGGACTTTTGTTCCCTGGTGTGGTAAGATATTTTTCTCTAGGGAAAATTTAAAAAAATTAATAGTTCTGTGAGCAGAGGAGCTGATTTCTTATAGCTTTGCATCTCATGGATGTATGGCAGAATTCCTTACTGTTTAATGAACACATAAATGCCAATTGAAGCTTTTTCAGCAGCTGAAGCATTCATTGCAGGTGTTCTCCAAGACATTTCTCCAGAGTCTAGCAGGAACCAAATGCATGGCTTAACCTTTCTTGGAGGAAAAGTGTAAGGGGTGGCTGATGTTGTGGAAAACAATAGGGGAGCATTACACGAGTCCCTCAAATCCCTCTACCTGTCTTTTTGAAACTTTGCAGCTTCTGTCTTAATAGTTGTAACTGATCCATATATTCAGAATTACAAGCAAGGAGGACCTAGGATAATAAACCCTTCCTCTTAGAGGAAGAGGACAAAAAGCCATATGCTTCTCTAAATTTTAACAGAAGCTTTACCAGTACCAGTTTTACGGTTTATATAAAAAAAAAAAAAAAAGCTATTCAGTATTGGTTTCATTTTAAATTACATTTCACATGTCATTGTAATTCCAGCCTCTGGATGGGACTCAAGCTCTATGAGCCAAAATATCACAATAAGAATATTGAGAATTAAACTGAAATGAGGAAGCAAATGAAATAATCTGAGATGTGCACAGCCCAATATATTTAGGTCAAAAAATGCCAATTATTATATGCACAGTTCAGATAAACAGTTTGGATTTGTTGTATGGAATTAAAGACAGAGTAATTTTCTATCATAGACAACTTTTGCATGAAGATTCTCTATCAGATTTGAGAACAAATATTTTACATAAAAATGTTCTTGAAATAATATACTACTCCTGCACCTCTGAAAATTAAAAAAAATCAGCCCAAGCTAGTCCTTCATATACAGAGCCAAAAAGACTAGGCTAGTTAAAGGAAGGAGGTTTATTGAGGTTAAGGAGGTTTATAGAGGAAGGAGTTAAATGAAGGAGGTTTATTCCACCTGTACTAGTTAAAATCAAAGATAAACATATGATAATTGTTACTATGCCTGTCTGAATGCTGTACCACAGGTACGGCTGTTACAGAGTTACATGTACTCCATGCACAAATCTTAAAATTCAATATGAAAACATATTTAAAGGAAAAAGAGGCCTTTCAGAAAAAGACAATGAAGAATATAATTTTTTTCTATGGCAAAACTCTAATTTTATAATTCTCTTGCTTTGGATATGCAAACTTTTTTTTTTTTTTCTTCTAGATATAATATCCATGATAGTGGAATTTTAATCCAAGATCATGGTTGCTTGCTCATAGTAATACAACTAAACAACAAATAGATTGGTTCCCATTGAGAGATGCTTGAAAGAGCTTTGTTTACACCTGTGTTCATATTTTCAAACATTCACTTTGCTTAAAAAGGTGTTCTTATAGTTGTTAGGATCAAGAAAAGGGAGGAAAGTAAATCAGTAAAACATGTATTTTTCAAAACCTCCCATCAGTCATCTTCTTTTGAACTTATTCTACTTCTAGAAATGATAAAATGTTTAAAATTCATCTAGCTAGGAACTGTTGGGATGCATTTTGAGAACACTGCTGTCATTTCCACAGTGGAAACTAAAAGTCATGACAAAAAGCAAACCTCCAACTTCTCTTTTTCACTCCACTGAAGTATTTTAAATTCTTTCTTGGCTTTGGCTACCCCTTCTCTTCCACCTGCAGTATTTGCACATGAATGGCAAAGCACTTGCTGGGAAATGGGGTGAGCAGACCTGGACCAGGCAGGAGGCCTGCTGCTGGGCACTACAAAGTGGAGGAGCATTGCTGCATTTCATGATGGGAATGTTGGTTTCTTGAAGGAAATGCAATGGCATTTCCATATCCACATCCTTTCCTGAAAACTATGAGCCCCTTCGAAGCAAGCACTTTGTTGGGTGCAAGAAGTTATTGCTTGCAATTTTATTGCTTTGCCTCTTGGGTTTTGAGTATCCTTGTCTCTTATGGCATCTGAACTAACATCATAACTAACTTTGTCTCATATGGGAATCTCTATAACAAGCTGCTCCTGCAAGATATGGATGATCATTGCATCATTTCTGCATCCAACCTGTCATCTCAAACCTTAAGTTTTTTATGGTAGCAACCTTCACAGATAAATACAAAAAGCATCTTAACCTTTTCTGGTGCCTAACACCAGTTGCAGCCTTATCTCTCCATGGAGTTACAAACACAGCACCTGAACTTCTAAAAACCAACGTAGGAGACCTTACAAAGATCTAACTTCCAGTGACTTCACCTTACATTACCAATGTGGAGGGTACACTCCTCGGTTCTGCAGGACTCCAAATGCATCCTTCTCTGTATGCCACACAGTATTTCAGATGCAGAACTGCCAGTTCACTTTTAAAAGCTTTGCAGGACATAACTTTTTCAAACACCAAAAGAAGAAAGCCTTAAAAAGATCTAGCCCATGGGATTCACAGTGTTATAACCTCACTTTTAAGGAAAGATTAAGAGGTTGCAATTCCTGGCCTGAAAACATACAATGTGATAGTATTCACACTGCAACATGGAATGGAGACTCTCAGGGGAACCTGTTTTGTAGTAGTTGTGAATGTTATCCTGAATATGTCTATTTCAGAAATAGTTCTTCAAAGGTCTCCTCTTGAAAAGGGCAAACCATTTAAATACCTTGTAGGATTTGGACTAGGGTGATTACATACATCTAGAAGCTTTACCTTTATTCCTGTGAAGCTGGTAACAGAAACTTCAAGATGGTATCTGTCGTCTTTAAAGAATTTTTTTACATCCTAAGCTTGATCTGTTTGACTTCAAATGGCAATACTGGTTATAAATTATTCATGAATCATAGCTGTCTCTGAGACATGATCTTCAAACTAAGCATCCTCTTCATCTCTATTCTTCCATTCAGGCCTGTTGCATGAAGGCCTGTGGCCTCTCTTGCTCTTGGCAATAAGTATAGTTTTAGAATATAATCTCATTTTTTGCCATTTTTCATAGTTTGTCTCCCTCTTTCACTACCTCTGATACCATTTTTTTTTTACCTCTGTATTTACTATTGTAACCATAACCTAGTTCCTTCTGCTTCAGTGCCTTTTATTTCTTCTTGTTCTATGATTTTAAAAATAATTTCCCACCTCTTCTAATAGCTAAAGAAAATCTGGGTTTGACAGCTTCTTTTTCTTTACTCCAACAATTTTACTTTATACCCAATGTCAATAATATCCTCCTAGAAAGCTCAAGAGATTAAAAATACACTCAAACACGTTTGCCATCTCCTTTCTTAGCATATAAATAACTGTTCTATTAAAGCTAGCTTTTTCCTTTTCATTTCCTCTCCAATCACACCTTAGACTGTTTTGCAACACCTACTTTTACCAGCGGATGTTTCTGCTGTTACATGTTAGCTGTGATTGTGAACAAGATTAATTTGCACATTGCTGGAATTTTGCACCTGGTTTCTGCAAGACAAAATCCTTATGAAACCAGAAACAATTTGGAATCCGCACACAGAGCAGGCATTTTCCTCAGGCAGACCGATAGCAGGAGGATTGATATATTGGCTACCTCTCAAACATTAGTCCAGAGGAATGTCTCAAATTGGAAAACAAATACATTTCTGATATTTTTATTTAAAATTGACTTAAGCAGTTATAACCCCCCCCCCAGAAATATGATTCAGATATTTTACTTTCAATAGTCATATGTGTGAACTCTGGAGCACTCTTCTAGGTAATCTGGCAATATTTTACAGCAATATAATGGATTTATCTACTTAAGAACATGGAACAAAATGTCTCTGAAATTCTGCATTTCTCATTAGAAAAATAGTTTTTAGAGGTAAGTGGCTTGCTTAGATGTTATAAAGACTGCTTCTAATACATTTTAGACATTTACAAAGTGTTGACAATAAAAGTTATTCTCAAATAAGTGAGCCTAAATACAGATCCAGATTCTTCTAATGAAAATCATTCTAAGCTTTTGTGTGTAGGAGTTATATTATTTTAAAAGCTTTTTAAAAGTCATGTATGTATAACTATATGCAATATATGTGACTTTGCATCAGCTCTAAATCCTAGTGACTATATCAAAGCAGATACATACCTTCCTGAAACACATACATGCATACGAAAGATGTAACGGCAGTACCCTGCTGCAATAGAGCTATTTGCATGGAGACAAGTACAGCTCATGTGGGAGAGAATGTACTTGTGCAAGACAGCACGTACTGCTCAGAAAGAGGGTAGGCAACAAATATATGTTCACTGCGACAGAAAAGGCTGTTCTTCCCAAGCCCTGAATAGACCATGCAAAATAAAGAAAAGTTGTTTTTTGAGCAATGCAGACCTCTGTAACAGCAAAGCACAGCATATTTTTCAGGATTCCTACATTTCAGATTAGAAAACTGATTAATTTTGAATCCCATTCATTCTCTCATTGCTCTTCCAACCAGTCCGAACTGGGGTTACTCTGCTATGACACACATACACAGGAAGAGCAACTCTTCCTGGTGTAACAATTTACATGTTTATCTTATGATGCAGATAAATACTAAGATAAACACTGGAATTCCTGCCCAAGTACTGGTAAATCTTAAACATGAAGTTAGCGTTAGAACTCATTTTAGCAAGGTGTGTGAACATACTTTCTTCCTGACTGTGTATGTGGGTAAACAACAGGTTTCTGAAGAATTTAATATGTCAACAAGTAGAGTGGAAAGCTGACTGGGAGTATTCCCTGCAGAATTCTGCAAGCTTTTCAACACTGAAAGCCTTTATGATAAAACCACAAATTTTTAAGCAACAGAATTATCTTTTGCCATGTAATTTCATTTTAAGTCAATATCCAACAGAGGCAAATAACGGAAGTTTAAAATGTACTTGTGTACTGCTGCCAGCTGTATCTGTCATTGATAAAAGGAACTGAAAATTGTGGACTATCTCTCTCGATGGCATAATCACTACCTGGTTCATGCACTTACATTTTAATTAACTACAAAATTAATGATTTGTTTACCTTCAACTACATCGGGGTATCCTGTCAGAATCAGGAGTATCAGGAAATTCAAAATTAACATAATCACTCAAGAACCCATCTAATCTAGTGCTTAGCCAGATCCTGAATACAGACAGATTTTTCACTGGGAGGTGCAGGGATCCAATCCTAGACAGCAATGAAATAATCCATCTCCCATGTATGTGTTTCCTTTAATATTTTTGTATTTTGTAAACCCCAGTGCATGAAATTTTTATTCTTTCCCAAAATTCTGCTTTCTGAATTTTCGTATCATCTTTAGGTGTCGCTTTGTTTCCACGTTGTATAAAAAAATTTCAAAGCATACATCCTGTTTCTTTTCTTGCAACCCAAGAACATGACAAGACATGAATGTGACAAAACTGGGTTACATTTGTTTGTTTCTTGTATTTTAAGAAAAAAAAAGTTTGAAAAAATGTAGAAAATTTCAAGCCAATCTTTATAGCACTGATTATGGGCTCAGATTTTAAATAGGAATATTAGTGAGTTTATTTTATTTTGCTTATTTGCATGACCATATCTACCTTGGTGATTTTTAATATCACCAGAAACAGAATAATAATAATCAAACACTTTCAAGTTTCCTTTTGGGTGAGAAGACACAGAACAATTCTTATATAAGTATAAACGTAAGTCATAATGTTATGTAATTAAGTAAAATATTATTTTTCTTTTCATGCACTTCCATTAAATGTTTCACATAAGTTTAGAGCAAAATCTGCCAGATGTTGTTGAAACACAGTGTGCACACGTTCCAGAGAACCTCCACAGGAGGAAAGATGGGTTTAGAGAAGAGAAATAATTGTCCTACAGCTGTTCAGTGAGAGAGCTGCGCCTAGACCCTATCTTGCTTGCTGCTTCAAGTGTCCTAATCAATAATCTACACTCCTTTGAGATATTTTGGGGCTATATTGTTTTCCAATAAGACAATTTATTTTGTATCTTTGTTAGGTTCTTGTGCTCAAAGTAATCTTTTATTACTGAGATTCCCTTGCTCTCTGAAGCCCATAGCATTCGGCTTCTGAACTAAACTCTAAAGAAAGTTGAGTTTGATCTGTATTACTTTTGCTTCTTGATGTTTTGCCTTCCAGGATCTCATACCCAGGTGAATTTCAGTCTTTTCTTGGTTACTTAGATTGGTTTCCTGGGGGTTTAAAACTAACTATTCACTGATGAAATCTTATAAAATATTAAAAAGAAGCCAAAAATAAATTGAATTGAAGTTCTAAAAAAATCCAACCAACCAAACTAGTGCTGGAAGTCAAGCAATCAGGCATGTTGTACTCCTCCCAGCATCCCTCAGGCTCTTTGTTTATGGTACTGTCTTTCCAGTAATCTCCCTGTGCATTGAGTGGAAGCGAGGTGCTGGTTCAAGTGGTACTTGTATAAATATTTCTTCTCTGGGGGCTTTAGACAGAATGCATCTGTGAAATCTGCAGCTCCCCTGCAGAACAGTGCCTCCATGCAGTCATGCTTTCTCTCCTCTGGAGAGGAAGTAGAAGAAAACATAAAGTTTTATTGCAGCCTCAGGTTATGTAATATTGTCTCCTGGCTCTGAAAATAACTGGAAACACCAAGATCAAAGATTAAATTTACTGTATCCTCAAATTCCTCTTCTCTCGGAATGGAAGGCTTTCAAAGGAATTTCAGAATGACCTTTGCCATGCAATACAATTTATAGAGATGTAAAAGCAAATCCTAGAAATGGTGTTTTATGAACTGCATTAGCCCTGTCCAGTCATTTCAGCAAACAGGACATGCACAAAGCTCATTAAACATTACTGATTTCAAGGGAGTTTTCTAACATGTCTGTAACACTATTGCTATTTAGGCCGAAAGTATTACTTTCTTTTCTTCTGTTATGGCATTCTCTAACTAGACCTGTAGCTAACTTTCAGCCACTTCTGAAATTTTATAGCACCTGCAGTAGAGTACATAGAAGGCATGTAGGTCTCCTGTTCAGCCAGTATGGGAGCAGTTCTGCCCACAGACTAAGCTACTGACCACAGACAGAGCCTGATGTCTTAGATTAGCTGAGATGACGCCATAAAGAGAATTGGCCCACGTGAGATCTGACCCCCTTTGCGAGTTGTCTGTCCCTTTTGATTGACCATTTGCTTTCTACTTTTTTATTTCAGCTACCTCATGTCAGCAGTTTTTAACCTAGGCCTCAAAGTGCCATCTTTAGCTTAATTCCCATTTTTCCATCTCAAATTTATGTTGTTACCCCTGAAGATGCCCACACTCACTTTTCACACAAATCTTTTGCACAGTTATCTAGGAAGTCCTGCTATGTAGGCCCATGATATAGTGCAAATGTTGTGTTTTACCACCTCTGTAAAACAAAACCAGCCACCATTTGGTGCTTTTTAGTGATGCAAACTGCTGAAAATTTCAACATGCTAAAATTTACATAGGTTTGATAATTCTAATTTCATGCCATTTCATCATCTTTATAATGTGTTTGATCTAAAGTACCAGCAATTCATGCTGTGAAGTATGGAAACCACTTCTTTCCTTTTCTCCCTATATGTAAAAGCAGACAAGGTTGGGTGTTGCTAGGAAGTGATTGTACGATCTGGATACCTTGAAATGAATGAAATATCATAAAACATGCTTCTTATTTGCTCATATTGGTGATTTCACCATATCTCAAAACCTTCATTATTATAATGCTAACAGGTCAAATATTCATAATTAATCAAATCATTGCTTTAAACACGCATGGAGCTCTTAGCTAGAGGTGCATAATTATTTTGAAGCACACAGCTTTTTCTGAGGTATTCAGATAACAACCAGACATCCAAAAGGGCCAAGGACACAGGATACTCGACTGTTTCAGGCACAGCAAGATTTCTAACAGAGCAGCATCACAATTGGTTGTGTTATCTCAAAATTGTGAGTCTTTGCTTCCTCACCTTACTTGGGAGTTTGGTCATTCTCACATTTTCTCATCTCTGTTCCAATTTTCTACCACAGTAAATCAAACAGGTTATTTAGAAACCTAACCATTCCTAATGATTCAGAGAAGAGATGCTGAGCTTTCATCCTGGGCTGATGCTTCCTAAGCAGGAGGGGAGGGTAATGGGAAAGGGAGCAGAAGGTTGTATAATTTGCAGATTATTTACACAGTGGAGCATAATGGTTCACTCACAGCAGTTGCAACCTATTACATCATGCTGCTGCCACATCTGAACACTAATCCTGCACAGTAAAAATCCTGTGTTTGCTAATGCCAAGGTAGTAGCTTAGCTTCCATCAAAAACAAACAAAAAAGACCAGTTGTTTGGAATTATGTCCCAAAATATGAAAAAAAAAAAAAAAGACATCACATGTAAATATACAGGGTCAGTAATGTCCATCTTCCCTCTGACCTTCCAGTATTCATTGCTAGAACCTCAGAAACAAACACACCTAAATTTATCTTCAATCCCTCTCACTACATTTGCACATACTGATATTTTTCAGCAACAAGAAATTCTTAGGGTGAATCTTGTCTCTGTGAATTCAAAGGGAAGGTGGGAACAACAGTAAAAGATTTTAATTACTGTCTAGTGACATTACATTCTTTCCTCTATAATTAGACACTAATGAGAAGCGGAACACATTCTGTCAAATGAACTGAAAAAAAACAGCATTTCAAGTGGAATGAGTGGCCAAGGACCAAACAAAATTTAGAACTGTGGGGCAGAAAGTCATGTCATATATAAAATAATTTCATTTGCTTGGATGGCTGTAATGATTCATCTCATTTTGCAGGAGTTTCATCAGCTGGGTTGTCATTTCACAAAAACATAAACTAATTCCAGTTCTCTCCTCCCTGCTCCCGCAGGAAATCAAGGTGTTTGATATCAAGCACATTCACACAGAGACATACACGTTACTCTTTAAAAACAGGAAAAGAAAACAAAAAGAGAAAATCTAATCCCATCCTCTGCCCTCACCCTGCAGTGCAATGTAGTCAGGATTCATCCTTTGGAATGTAAATTGAAATCCAGGCTTGCAGCTATCTGAATCCCAGAGATAATCTTGTATAAATGGACTACAGTGCAAGCTCTGTCAAAGTCTTAATATTGTTTTGCCTCATTACATAATCAAGCTCTAATCTCTGTTTAGGGATGGGTATTTAGCACTGGGATGAAATCACAATGCAGTTGCTATACTGTACCATCCATGACCATGAATCGACCCATTCTTTATGCAATGCCCAGGCAGAGTGAGTGCCAAACATCAGGTAGAGAATGGCACCACTTCAATCCTTCAAGTCTGTTACAAGCAAACATCTAAAATGCCATGACAGATTTTCTTTCTATCTTTGCCCTAAAGGCCACACAATCACTGTATTTTAGTCACATCATAACTTCCCTATGATGCAATAGTGGTATTTTGCTGCTGAACCTCAGAGGGAAAGAGATTGTTGAGCATTTTTGAAAAGGAAGAAACTTCATTACTTCTTGAAACCGTCTGGCCCTTCTGCAGTCTAAAAATGAGCCAATGGAAGAAAAGAAAACTGTGAAGGACAGAAACAATGAAAAAGCCATTTGGTAATGGAGACAATGAGAAGGTTTCATGCTCAGATATCTCGGGTACAGTTCTTTCTGATTTTGCCATTTCACCAGACTTCTCATTTCCGGCTGTGGACACCAATAAATCTCATAAATAACAGTTTATGTTCTGCACTGTGATCAAGTTTCCGCCCTATCTTTATGAAAATTCACTCATGCTCAGTGATCAAATACTTCTGCAAAAAATATTTGCCTGTGATATATGTAAAAACATATTAACTGGAAGAGCTCAGATCATCTCTTCATGTAATAAATGACAGATTTTAGAAGTACTGTTTACTTAGTACTAAACTAGGCAACACTTAAGGACTTGCTGATCTGTTGTAAGAAGAAAAAAAACAAAAGAAAAAAAAGGTCACTTCAGGTTTTATACAAGAAAATAATTTGAATAGGTTGAACCTGAATCCTCGCAGAAAACTGTGTGTTTACAGCAAATATTGTGTTTTCCTCATACCGCCATAACGGTACAAGACGTCACACTGAACTGCATTCTGAGGCTGACTCAGTAAGCTCACCAAGACAAGTAAATTCCAAATATAGACCCTGTCAAGGCAAGAAGAGAGATGGGGACAAAAGCCAAAGGAAGATGTATCAGGACAAAGACACTAATATTAAACTATTTGTTAAATTAGGATTTTTCATCCTAGATTAGAGCTGCAGTGTACAATGTAGTCCATAGGGTGACATAGGCCTAATGTGGGAGAGAAAGGTCTGACTCTGCTCTCCCATTCTCCCCCTGTTCCTGCCTTCCTGGAGGCAGTAATCCAGCTGCTGCTGAGCAGGTCTGGTACCATCACCTGTTTTGACATGCACGAGAAAAGGCTTTGTCCCTGTTCCCTTTTTGTTTTAATTTCATTTTTTCACTTGTAGCAGGTTTTGGGTCACCCTACTGTCCTCCAGTGTGCCAGAAGTGGAAGAAAGGCACACAATCTGAAGAAAACTGGTTGTTTTGCAGGGAATGTCCCACAGGTTTACCAACCCACTATTCATTATTACAGAAATATGAATGCAAATGGCATCAAGCATGACTTATTTTTTTAAAGAAGGGTGCATTTACGATTTTTTTGGTCCTATTTCCTATTTTTATAGTCAATACTGATCCAGTAGGTTGCCGTTTTAAGAGTTAGGGAGAATGAGAAGTACTGTATTCAGTAACATTTGGGTACTTAGCTGCAGCTCAGAACTGTAAGGAACTGAACTAATACACAGCAAGATGCAATAATGCCAGATCTAGAAAAATAACAGAGAACACTAGAAATCTGAATATTGCCCACTTCGACAATAAACCCTTTGGGTCTGAAGTCATCTTGGTTTATGTGTGGGTACATCATGAAACAAACTGGTCAATGATAAGAGCCTTACATTTCAGTTAAAATATTTTAGACATTTAAATTCTTTTTCCACAAAATTCATCTGGAGTAGTTTTTGTTTTTTTTTTTTTTGTTATTAATACAATTAATGCAGAGTGAGAGTTTTCTTAGAGTGCTGAGAACAGTGAGCTTACAATATAGTTCCTACCTGAAAGGAGGTATTTATAGGAATCACATGTTTTAATGATGTTTCCATGTACCATGACTGAACACAGGAGAATTTTCCATTAAACTACTATTTACCTGTTTATTCCTGAAAAAAACAAAACCCCAAAACCCTGGACAACAGTGATAGTTGGGATCTCTGCCTAAATGAGACTGCTGGCCATGTTAACAGTACAAAAGAGAGAACAAGGATGTATCTATTAGTTATTTATGAGGAAAAGAAGATAAATTCTGCTACCACAGTTGTTCTTCATTAACAATTTATGCAGTTTATACTCATTACTTGTAGCACAAAAGGTAATACTTTGGTAATATTTGTATCATGAAAGAGTTGGGTTAGTTCTTACAAGTGCTCCTCTATTAACAGAGCCATAGAAGTCAGTGATGCCATTTCAGTGTTTGTATAAACACTCAATAGGGAGAATAATTAGAATTTTAAGATTAGGTTTTCCTCTGGCAGACTTGCAATCGTTGCTCATGTCTATTCTGAAGTGACAGTGCCCTCCTGTGGCACCATTTTTCTTACATTCGCTTTTTTCTTATGTATACTCCACCCAGAAAGAGGAACTACATAGGGTTTGCCATAAATAAACAAGTCATTTATTTATGCACTTGTTTATATTAGTAAATTTTGAAACTAGGTTCCATTTCTATTTCATGTGGTTCTCTAGACATTTCTTTTAAATGTTCTTGCTCTTTTCTGTATGGTTTCTGTGTAAAATTGGGAAAGAAAAACCTACTGGAAATCTGGAGAGCTGGTGCATGTCTGGGTCTGTGTGAACCCCTATTGGCCACACTAACAAAACTGTGACCATTAGGTACCACACAAACAGTGACCTGCTCTAATCCGAGTTGCTAGTCATTTGAGCAGTCATTGAAGAACAAATGACGATCCTTAATTTTGGGAGAGTTTGGCTCATACATTTGTCTTTAATTTTCTCAGCAGTTTCACAAACCCATCTAAGAACAGGAAAATGCCCTGTTTTAAAAAGATGTAATAAGATATTTAGCAGCATTTTTCTTCCAGTTATTGATTCATCATCAATATCCTCCCATATAACCTATTTTCTCCACAAATTTTTACATTTTAGGCATCAAAAGTACTAAACTATAAACATAAGAGTTAATAAAACACATTAATTTTCATACTATGAAACACTGACAAAAATATTTAAGGTAAGCAAATACTGAAGAAAAATCCTTTTCAGACCCTGGGATAGAACACATCCATCCTAGGGGAGGAGCTCCACAATGCATCTCCCTGACACCATGGAGACAGCAGGAGGTGAGGACTTTTAGTACTGTATACTTTCAGCATGCAAAGAAATTCTAGAGATTTTAGGTAGCAGAGTGTATAATGGAACAAATAACTTTTAAGTACAGAACTATCTCTGCCACCCATCTGTTCATGCTGTGCCACCCTTCAGAGTGGTGTGTAGCTTTGTACAGAACAGAGATAGCACAGGGCTAGTCAGCATAAAGTCTTCTTATAAACTCTCAAAAAAATCTTATGTCTACGGACACGTGTCTATGTACACATTGGTAATTTTCCGAGACTTTTAACTTAGCCATGCAAGATTTTCACAGAAATACCCACATGTAAAAAGACCAGCCCTTCAAAACTCCACATATTCAATAAAAATTAAACCATTTCATCCACTCCCAAACTATCTATGAGAATGAACTGAAATGACACATAGACACACACATAAAACTTGACCAGTGGCCAACATATAATTTTTGAAGCTCTTCTGCAGTTCTTTTAATATGTTAAATCCAGCAGTAAATCTAGCAATTTTTAAAAAACTGCAAACAGTATCTTATAATAGTAAATGTGAGACAATCTTAGCTGTAAGAGTTGCTACCTGAACTATAATTAAGACACCAATTTCCTGTGATGTTACAAAGCTATTCTTTTCTCAAGCATTTGTACTAGCTTCCAAATCACTTTGGAGTACAAATTAGAGGCTTGTTTCCCCAGTACCTTACACTTTGCACAGTCACTTAAACATGCATAAAGAGAGTACTAATGGGTATAATTTCCCATTCACTTCTCACAGGTATAAATGATTCCACAACCAGGAAGCAATGAAGGATCACACCCACTGTGCTGATTAAATCAGTTTAGTGTTCATTCCCTCTGGCTATGCTTCCTGGCACAACTAATTCCTTCTATTGAACTTTTGGGACTTAGGCCAGGGCATATGCACAGATGGTTCCTCAAGTCAGGAATTCACTTTCCCTACTGTCTAACAGAGCCTGAATCCTGTTATTCAAACTACTGTATCATAAAGAGCACGGTAGGAGGAGCTCCCCAAAACTTTTGCAGACTGCTTTGAGTCTGTGTAAATTCGGATGTCACAGGGCTGTTAAAAATAAAACTTTATGAAAGGTCTTACTAGGCTCATGACGACTGGATACTGATGGTATGCACCTTCTTTTCAAAATAACTCCTACTTCAGAAGTGATTTAAGTCCTATGCATTTTCTCTGTGTGCAATAGGGATTACTGACACCAAGAGCAATATTCAGCTTCCCATTCAGAGTAACAGAATGAAGATGCTGTGGCTCAAGTCATAATCCTGCCCTGCATCTCACGATCTTCCAAACATAAGTGTCAGGAATATGAATTTAGTAGAAAGCATGATGAGTGTTTATACATGAGGATAAACATGATCTGGAAACATTTTCCTGGGGGTCTGCATTCTATTTTAAATAGATGCCACTGGAGAAGCTGATTAACAAGTTATTGCACCTTCAGATGAAAACTGCTATGTCTCAGCTATAGAAACATAGATGAATACAGAGGAATAGGAGAATTATGTATATATTCGCAAACAGAGAGAGATGAGATCTAAATATATTTAGGACGAGCTATTATACTCCTCCATATAATAAGAGGGGTTTGGGGGGGGGGGGAATTTTTTATTTCTTTCAAAATTGAAAATTATCTAGGTATTATTTTCTAGACATATGTAATAGCTATATACACCTTAGAGAGGACAGCAAGACTGTAATGTCTCTGGTGAAAGGATAAGTAACCCAAAAATCTTCTAATTAGGATGCCAAATATTAAATATTTAAGTACATTGTCTTACAAAGATACTGCCAGGTTGTATTATCATTCATTTCTAGAAAAATCCAAAAGTATATTAGCCCTCCAAACAGCAATCTGGCAGTCTGAGAAGCTTTCTTGCTGTAGTAGACAATATTGGATATAAACAAGAGTCACTGCTCTGGGAAAGAGGATGAAGTAATAATGGAAAGATTATCAATTTGCCAAGTGAGGGCTAATGAATGACACTGTGCTAAGGATCAAGTCTGGCCATTTTTTACTGAAATAATGCCTCGGTTTGACAGCTCCATACAGGCATCACACCAGGATCTCAGGCACAGAGATGATCTGAATATTACAGAGAGTACTTAAGCTGGTCTCAGCTGAAAAGCAAAGAATTCCATTAATAGAGTCAGAAAAACAAAAGTGGTTGAAACCAGGGCTGGGGCAAGATTCCATCATGAAAGATGTGATTAAAGTGAAATACTGTCAAGTCCATGTTCCCCAGAGGAGTTAATGCATTTTACATTTAGGATGGACATGTTCTGACAACTGATACTAGGCCCTAAATGGCACATCTTTGGTCTTATGTTAATTTGTATACTCAGAGTACTTTTCTTATTCAAAACCTCAGAAGGCCTGCTGTTTTATCATTCCAACATCACTTATATAAACTAGGTAATACCAGCAAGATGCTTCTCTGGAGCATGCCACCACTTAGTCCTGTTGTCCTTAGTGCTTTATTTACAGCTGTTCATACTGCTTCAAGCTAGAAGAGACATTCAACACATTGCAGAACTATTGGCTTGCTTTATCTTGACATTTCCTAAATTTGTTATTATCACTCTTACCTTGAAATAAATCATTATTCCCAAAATCCCAACCAAGAAAGGTAAGAAATAGACAAAACACCTCTCTGAGGTATTAACGTTATTCCTTTCCTTAGTAAGATTCTCTGAAATAGTGGGATTTACTCCAAAACGCAGCGGTGTCTGCAGCACCAGCAGGATTTTGGATTAGAAAGCAACATGTATTAAAGGAATTTATGCATCCTTCAATCATTCTTCAGAGTGGTCAGTTCTACACTGCCTGGCAAGTTAGAGTTGAAACTGAAATTTCTGTTTCCTTTGATTTAACTTCTCCATTAGTAGAAACCATAAAACCTGTATAACGTTTATACAGTCTCTTATTTCTTTGAGCTTTCAGTAAAATGTTCCCAATTCTACAAGGCATGAGAAATAAGGTCTGCAGAATAATTCTGTGGATTTTGTCTATGAATACCAGGAGCTGATACAGTGTTTCCTATGGATATCATCCTGGAGTGTTTTGGATTTTTTACATATATCTATTAGGGAAAAAAGTGTTTGCATAAAGGAAGGTGCAATAATGTTCGTGAGGGATGAACAAAATCTAGAACAATTACATCATTCTTCTGCAGCAGGTTAGCTGAGGTATGCTATTTTGAAACAGAATTGGTTAAGAAGTCCTGTATTTAAAAGAAAAAAATACAAAGCAGAAGGAATTGTGTTCAACTCGATATAAAACACTTCTACCTGGAGCATCTCCAGTTTGTGTAGCAAATGTTCTGTGACAGAACACTGCTGCTGCTCTATGGAAATGGATTGGTACATCTTTGAGATGGCAGAGAATTCAAAGTAATGCCTCGTTGCTGCTGAATGAACTGAGGCCTTTACAAGTTACTTAACGGTTTAAAAGTTCTGAATTACATTTTGAAGAAAAAAGCATTCATTTTAAAATTAAGCAGAAAATATTGTAAAAATTATTGTAATAGCTCACTGTATAAAAAACACACCTTGCATTAAGGGAAAAATCAAACTATTCTCCACGAAGACTAGATGACAACCACCAAGAGAAAAACACAATAAAACAATATATGTGGAAACAGCCTACAAAATGGAAGCCTTGAGGCTGCTCACCCTAAGTATACACATATAGGTATATTCTTATATTATCCATGCCACCATTTGGCTTCACTTGCAAACACTATTATTGAAGAAAGGCCATGCATGAAGTCTTTACAGCATGCTTTGGTATAGGTCATCTGGACACATCTGCTTGTTTTCTCAGCACAGGTGCTGAGTTTTGGATTTGATTCTAATACCCGTAACAAAATGCTGGTTGTGTACTAGATTCTGATATTTTCTGTTCTTTCTGAATTAAAGATTCTACAAATCAAGAGGGCTAGTATTAACCAAAAAGTCGGACAAAACCACCTGTCCAAGAACAGGACAAAAATGTGGATAAAAATAGTTGCCTAGGATCTGATATAGTACTTCAACATTGAAGTAATATGACAACACTGAGCATGAAAACAGCCTTCCCCTTTAAACTGTTTGAATGGAAATAATCCGGATGCAGCTTAAAGTAAGATCTACCTTTGTATAGCAGGAGAAAACCCTGATAGCATATATGATAGTGATAGCATATATGATAGTAATAGCATATATGAAGATGAATATATAAAAATTCCCCAAATTGACAACATTATAACTTCTCAGGAAGTTAACAGATGATCCAGAGGGATGAAGAATGAGTCATACGGTAATTTTATGGCTTCAGTTTTACAGTGTTCCTGATCAGTGGTAGTTTTTTTGGTTTGTTTGTTGGGTTGTGGTTTGTTTTTTTTTTTGGGGGGGGGGGTATTTGTATCATTCAGGACATACACATATAATGCAAACTTATCTGTGAATTAACAGGATAATCAGACTGTAGTTACTTGAATTGGTTGCTCATATTCAGCCGTATCTCCTCATAAACCACACATATATAATTTGTTTTTTAAGTCTTTGGTTTAACTATAAGATATTGAAACTAAACGAAAACCAGTTAATCCTTGGGATGTGGACATTCACATTGGAAAAAAAAAAAACAGAAAACAACAACAAAAAATAAATAACCCACAAAAACAAAGAAGCACCAGCTGGAAAATTATCTCTGAAGTTTCTTCTGTGACCAGGATCAAAGGAATTATTCTGTGAGAAATTAAAATTTTAATTATGCCTGAAAACAGAGAACTCAATGTTAACTAAAGGTACTGATCTAAGCAGAATACACATTTGTCACAGAGTCTCTTTGATAATGCTGGAAAACTATCTTACTCTCAATTTGCAAATCCTATTCTGTTGCAGTTTGAGACTTCTCTGGATTGCCTTTCACTGAATTGCAATGAAGTCTTTTGTAGTCTGGGATTCTGTAGTTCTTTGCAACTAAGATTTCCCAGGAGTGCTGTAATCTGAGGATGAGAACTAGGTTCTTTTAGTTTAATAAAAATACATCTAAACCTGAAGCTTTGCTGTACTCCTGAATCCAGATGGAATTTACTTAATAGTTTGAAAGGGAAAAATAACTGGGAAAAGAATCATAAAACTATTGAATGGGAATTATGTGTTATGCACAGAGTAACATATAGCGTGGCTTTTGGGGGGTACTTAGGAGATGTAGGTTCAAATCCCTTTAGGGGAAATAATACAACAGAAGATCTCAGGCAAATAAAAAAATTAATTATTGACACTGCCTAGCCCTGAAGAATAGTTGCAAACATGAATAATTTAGAAAGTACATCTGAAAGCATGCATAATTTGAGAGCAGAGATGAGGGCATGCTAAGAGGGACAGCACGGTGACTGGAGGTTTGCTGGACAAGCGCCACTCAGTTGTTGTAAGAGGACTGCACCAGGCATCTGCAAGCTATGAGGAATGACGCAGGTAGAAGGAAGCCTGCTGTGCTATGCAAGGCAGGTTACCCTTGAAATCTTGAAGTTATTTAAACCTGCCAGACTATTCTCTTTAATAGTGTAGAAAATCCACCAGTTCTTGAGCTATACCAGTGTTGAAGAGGTTTGTATGTATTTGCTGTGAGTATACTTGGTGAATCAGTTTAATATATATACCCCTGACACAGAACAGGAAAACCCTAGCTAATACAGAAATCCTGTGTTGGGTTTTTAATATATTATTCTACTTCAGTATCCTTTTATTTTACAGGAGACTACGTAGTCATGTCTGTTTACTTTAACCTGAGCAGGAGAATGGGTTATTTCACTATTCAGACCTACATTCCCTGCACACTTATTGTTGTGTTATCCTGGGTCTCTTTCTGGATTAACAAGGATGCAGTTCCAGCCAGAACATCACTAGGTGAGATATTTTCTTTTCCAGATTTTATGCAAGTGTTCTGATGTTTAACTGACACCTCTGCAGATCACCAGTTTGTAAATGTAAGAGGCAAGACAAATACACATGAGCTCTCTTCGTTTAAAAGGATGCAGTAATTTCCAAGGAATAACATGCCCTAAACTGTATTTGCACCTCTTCCTTTTTACTATGTCAGATCTTGAGTATTGTAGATTGCTTACAACCAAAACTTTTGCATCTTTTCTGATGACAGTAATATTTTTTATAAACATCAAGAGAATGGGGAACATTGTTGTATACTAAGCAGGGATGTGTTGGTTTTATTTGCTCTACTTCCATATCATGGTGACTGGCAATATAAATGAAGTACATATCAAGAAGGGACCAAAATTTCTGGCTATGTGCTATAGTGGTAAAAAGGGAAGAATGTACTACCCTGACTTCTGCTTTAGGGACCAACAATCAAATTTAGCCTCCAGGTAACAAAATCAGCTGAATTTGGTGACATCTAAAATCCTATCCATGAAAATGTGACATGCAATTAATCAGAATTAGCAATTTCTACACATTTAACAACTGTTCCACAAATAAAATAAAAGGGACCAAATTAACCTTGCTTGTGCAAAGCAGCTAGAGCTGCAAGGATTAGCAAAATAGAAACTTTCAACTAGACAAAGTTAAACACATTTTCTACTTCTCCATTAAATCCATGCAAGTGAGAATCATTTTAGTATTTCCTTCTGCATTTTCATTTCTTCACAGAACTACAGCATAGAGCACTGGAATGCAAAGTAAGGGATAGCATTTTCATTCCAGATCTCCCTTGAAAGAAACAGAGGAATAGAGGAACACTGGCTCCCATGACTGAAAGTTTTAAACACTTTATTGCCTTTTTCATTTCCTCTCTAAAATGAGGTTATAACATCTGCTTTAAAGAAGTATAGAATCAATAAGGCATTCAGCTGTTATTTAAATTTTACTTCAATATACAAAACAGTTTCTCTCCCTCTGTTGAGAGTTAGTCTATTTGTACCACTGAGAAGGTGAAACCAGTGGTATCAAATTTACCATATAAATGTGATGGATTTTAACTGTTCTGATGCATTTTTAATGATCCTCACATTGTAGTACAGGCAGTAATGTTCTGAAAGGAGAAGGCACGGTGAAGTATGTCACAGTACTTCACAGTTATAGAGTACAGTCACATATGAAGACCAGAAGAGACGCTGGTATGGCACAGAGAGAAATCTGACCTCACAGTTTTACATTTATAAGGAGCCCTGAGAGTCTCTCTCTTCCAGCTTTAGATGCAAGAAATCACTTAAGCAGCAGATAATTTGTGTGGGGCTAGCATGCCTGCCCAACTAGAACTCATTTAAGCAAGAGAAAGAAAACAGTTTTATTCCCTTATGGAGCACACATACGAATCTACACGTGTTTTGTCCTGCAGTTCCTGATGGACTACATGCTTTAAGAATTTTAATTTCTACCACCTAAAATAGCTGCAAGTTTCTCTCTTACTGGCGTTGTTATCACTCTGCAACTAAAAACACCACAAAATGTTTGAGATTGGTCATGAGTTTACTTTAAAGAATGGAGTAAAGAGATTTTTATTCTCCACTATGATTTTCTCACTCTGACACAAGGTCCTTTCTCTACACTGTTTCAGTGTTTGAGCACGCAGAGCCTAAAAATAAATGTCTTGAAAGTGAAGGCCTCCTAGAAGTAAACTACAAAACTGAGCAACTGAATTAAATTTCTTAGACTCAGAATCAATCTAACCAAGCTATTCTGTACAACACTTGCAGAGACCATGCAAAAATGTTTCATACCCTGTGTTCTTCCTTGAAGCTCTCACTGAATCCACATTCACTGCTGTGATGTGCTGCTTAATATCTTTGCTATATGTTTGAACTCCAGGCATACTTCAAAACCTCTCAGAGAGAACCAACAATATCAGTTTGCAATTGAAGTAATATTCCTGTTGTTTTCTGTCTATCTACCAGGTATTACAACTGTCCTGACAATGACCACCCTAAGTACAATTGCTCGTAAATCTCTTCCCAAAGTCTCCTATGTGACAGCCATGGATCTTTTTGTGTCAGTCTGCTTTATTTTTGTTTTCTCTGCACTGGTGGAATATGGAACTTTGCACTACTTTGTCAGCAACAGAAAGCCAAGCAAGGATAAAGACAAAAAGAAGAAAAACCCAGTATGTATCTTTTTAGCAGCAAGGTCTAAAATTCAATTACGTTTTCTAAGAAAGCATTTAAATCCCTCTTCGTGCTTGTACTTTCTTTTCAGACACTGCTAATATATACTCTTCTTTTGTATTAATAGGAATGTAAACATTCACCTCAAGAATGAAAAGCTCATACATTACAGTTGTCTGGATGCCATAAAAACTAGTTTCTTAGAATAAGGGACCTTTCAACCAAAATGTTCTGCAAACCACACCTATCACCAAAACCATTATTTATGTCATAGATAGAGCTCTTGCTGTGACCTTTATGGAAGAACTGTCACTTTCTCTGTCTTAGCTTTAGCAATATTCTCAGGCATTAACTTATGCATGTATTATTGATATGACTGTTTTTCTTACTATCAAGGCTACAGTTAAACTTTTATATTCAAAATACAGCGTGCTTTTTCTAATTTCCTCTTAAGCATCTGTTTACTTTTCATTGTTTTCATATCTCGTTTTCTTATATTTCTTATCCCCTTTATCTACTTTTCTCCCTTAGAGAGTGATTCAGGTAGCAGTTTACAATGTTACTTATGGATGTATGCTACACAGTAATAAATAAGTGTATTCAATTGCCACAATAACTAAATCCTGGAAGCACCCTCAGTAGGTGTTTAAGGTTTTCCCAGGTAGGGAAAAAGTTCATTGCTTATTTTGTCCAGGACAGATTTCTTCTTGCCTTTTGCACCTGAACTAAAAGGTCTGTTGTAGAGAATCTCTGAAGTGAAAATAATTAGTGTAAAATCCTGGAGAGAAAAGTAGCCTAACCATCTACAAAACAACCCAAATATGCCCGTGAAAAATGTGAAGAACAAGCGGTTTACATTAATAGAGAGCATTGTCAAATCCATTTCAGGCATCTAGTCACTCAGATTCGCTGTCCTAAAATCTTCAAAGACTTTTGAAGATATAATTTTTTTTAGTTTTAACATACAGCACAAAAATTCTTACCTAACTTTAGGTATGCTGAAGGTCGATTTCATCATAGGCCTCTCTTCTGGTCAAAAGAAAGAAGCGCTGCTGGCAGGTGATGCATCTTGGCCTGTCTTAGGCTGCAATAAAAGGCTGGCTGTATGCATGTGTCTCTTACAATGAAATAAAGGAGTCGAGATTAACTACCTCAAACTTAGTTGTCTCACTTAAAGATGTCCATAAAATGGCAGATGACTTGTTCTTTACATTACTTATCTGTGAGCATTTGGGCACAAACAGAACTATAGATGACTGCCTGGTTCCAAATCACAGAGTCAAAAAACTTAGAAGTAGAGTGTTCAGGATGCAGGCTGCAGGTAAAAAGAATTTTTTCTACTAAAAGTGTTTTTGTAAACTGTGAATGGTCTCCTTCAAAACAGTTCAACATAAAAGATTGGAATCCCCTGGGAATATTAAAAGATCTAAATTGAGTTTGATATCTTATGTCTTTGGCCCAGATTTAGTTATAAGACAGTGACGAGTAAAAAAGGTGGGGGGTTTATATTACAGATACTTGTTTAAATTGCTATTATCCCAACTTTTCTATAGATTTAGTTCTTTTTGACTTACTATGTTTTAGAAACATATTTTTAATTTACATTATTTTTGTCTCTTTCTTTCTTTCCTTTCTTTAATTTAAAACAAAACCCTCTGATTCTCTTTTCTGTCTACAAAATGAAAGCTTCTTCGGATGTTTTCCTTCAAGGTATAATGCTTTTTGGAATGGAAATTCACTGCATGCGACTGCTGAATTTAACTATCAGAGCTTATATGAGAGTGGTGTTTTGTTGGGTGGTTTTTTTTTTTAATGAGACATCTAAGCATTCTACTTCAGGTAACTTCCTAATTCAGTAGAATGGTTACATATTTCTAGACAATTTGTAGAGTTGATTCAGCAGCCCAAATAATGATTCACTATGGTTCTGAACTAAAGTAAGTTCAAGAGTGACCAACATTATTGCATCCCATGAATTGAGTTTAATGTCAAAACATTTCTGCTCCCCTCTTTCTCAAGTTGCCATGGGATTCAATAGCAGCAGCTACACCAGAAACTTGCAATACACCCTTTTACAACTCAACTCTGACCCCACATTTTTAACCTCTGTAATTTTACTTCGAATTATAAAACTGTGTTCTGATGTTGACCTGTAGAAAATTTATCATCATCAATTACTCAAATGCTGTTATGCTTCTGCAAAAAAAGTCAGAGTTTTGAAAGGGTTTAAGTTGCATATATATTTTTAATGCCATCACTGGATCAATAGACTCAGCACATTAGGAAATGTATCTAGCTACTGTCCACATCTATACGTTCTCTTCATTCAGAAATGCAGAGATTCCTTGGAAAAAAACAAAAAAACCCACCAAATATGCATAGTTATGGAATGGAATTGTTACTTTACCCTCATAACTATCAGTAGGATATTTCAGTGCCCGTCATCCTAGTGTTCACCAAGCGCTCAAATGTGTTTTAAATGCTTCCTTTGCTCAATTTGTTCCAAACATATATGTGTGTATCTATATATGTAAAGATATTTATGTGCAGCTACTATATAAAATCTGGAACATGTTGAAGCTTCTAGTTGGTGAACATTAGTAGATGCTGAACTGCATATATTCAAACAGCTGGAGAGTCTTACAGAGATTGTCCTAGCTTGTTTATTCAAAAGACCCAGTTTTTCCTTTTTTTTCCTGTGTGTGTATATATATATATATATATACATATATATATTTGCTCCTGTCTCAACATGAACCAGCCCTAATTTAAAATCCTGCATTTCCATTGATTATTCCAGTTCTTTCTATGTGCAACACACAAATTGCCTTCAGATATCAAGCAGCTATGTAAAATACAAACCATAAGAAATTAAAAAACACCATCAATTACATTCCTGAATGTTTTCTTTAATCTTTGATGTTTCCTTGTTTGGCTTTCAAGCTAGCTGTCCACAGCTGTTAACTTTATATTGATTTGTGCTGCTTCCCTGTAAAGTATATGATGCAACTGGTTTTAGTGAGTTTAAGGTAATACTGCCATTAGAACTCCGCAGCAATTTCACATGTGCTCCATGCAGAACTATCATTCACATGCTGACTATAAGTCTCCATCTATCTGTTGGTCTGGTGATAATAACAACGTCTCTCCCTCCTGCCATCTTTGTCTTTTTTTTTGCTACTCCACCTTAGGCACCTACAATTGACATCCGGCCTCGATCAGCTACTATTCAAATGAACAATGCTACACACCTCCAAGAAAGGGATGAAGAATACGGGTATGAGTGTCTTGATGGCAAGGACTGTGCCAGTTTTTTTTGCTGCTTTGAGGATTGTCGAACAGGAGCATGGAGGCATGGAAGAATACATATCCGCATTGCCAAAATGGACTCCTATGCCCGCATCTTCTTCCCAACTGCCTTCTGCTTGTTTAACCTGGTGTATTGGGTATCATATCTTTACCTTTAAAAGCAGAAGGAAATCAGTGATATGAGCCTTAATCACTGAATTTCTTAGAGAGATGGCTTCCTAAATCCACTTGAAGTATTTATTATGTGCTTTATAGTGGTCTAAATTCTTTAGTGCCATAACCCCGTGGATATCAATCATATCATTTGTCCAAAAACTGCCACTAGGTTATTGTGAATTAAATGTCCGTTCAACATGTCAAAAGAATTTGAAATAAAAATAATATAAACAGGTAATACACAGCTATACCTGCCAGAATAGAGAGAAACAGAGCAGGCAGGGCAAGGGGAGCATGGCAACACCACTTAAGAGCTTGTACTCATACTTCAGACAGAAGTCTGAGAGAGAAGAATTTCCAGGTAAAGTGCTGTACAGCTTAACACTGGCTATGATTATGCTATAGCTTGATTCTCTGTGGGCTTTTCTTTTTGGAAGAGTCATCTCTCACTCTGAATGGGTATTAAGCTAGGAAAGTAAACTTCTACTCCCACCAAGATAAAAATAAACCCTTCCATTTGCCATCCCTTTAAGAGCACATGTACAATGCTGTAAATATTTCAATACCTTGTAGTACATAAATTCTAGTGCATGCATCTTTTGGGGGCCAAACTAAATGAAACAAAGGTACCATAAAGTTTTGTCTTTTATTTTGTGTCTCTGGATGTGCTATTGTAATTGAAATGTGGACAATTTTTTTTTCCTTGAAAAATTATCCCCTTCCCTCATGCATGGAAGATCCAAGCAGACAGCACTTTCATGTAAGACATTAGAGAAGCCTTAAGGATTCAAATAAATAACATGTAGACAAATCTGTATGGCCAATATAATAGCTCATAAAATGTACTGTATGTGTCTGCTGCAGTTGTAGCCTTCATTTTCCATTGATAATGTTGCTATATTTCAACTGAATTTCCAGTAATTATACATTGCAGTATCAGCTTCTGAATTTAATCCATGTGCTTCTATTGTTCTTCTCCCATGTTGAGCTCTACTTTTTTTCCTTACATAAATACTTGTGGGTTTGTTTTTTTGAAATTCTTTAATCCCGTACAGGAAATAACTTTTATTCTAGACATTATTTTTACATGAAAGCTGCAAGTTCATTCTGAAACATTAGATTTTGTATTATATATACACATACAGTTCTCTGCCCATTCATGTCCTTCATCAGCAATAGTTGTTGTCAGTGCTGCTTTTCACTCAGTGAGTACCTTTACTAAAACAAACCTTTACCATGGCTAGCACACAGTTTAGAGATAGCCTTGAAAATAAAAAAGAACAGAGAGTGTCTTGGCTACTAAATCACATGTATGCAGTTTATGTGTATTTAAAACCTCCAACCCATGAGGGAGACTCTTGAAAACCATTTATCTACTGGTTTTCAGAACCTGTATGATGCTCAATTATGCAACCTTAAGCACATGTAAATATGACTGACCTTTTTTTTAGTTGTCAAAGATGTAAAATGTCACCTCCAGGAAAGTGGGCTTGCAGGTTGAAAAGGGAGATATATAACTTATCATTACAGTATTATTAATAGCTATAATGGAGGAAAAGGAAAGTTTTCCAATGTTATGTTTGTATAGTTTTGGAAATAAAAATGTATAAAAAGGGAATAACTCTTGATCATCAATTGCTCCTTGTCCAATGCATTTGAAAACATTTTAATAAAGGAATTGCACACACCTGTGGACTTTTTCAATAAAACTGCTGCACTCAATCCCAGTTTTCTCGTGATCAGTTTGTTAAATGCATGCTTCAAGGACTGGACTGCTTGACTAGTTGGGTTCATCAGATGCCTAAATGTAAGTGATTATAATGCTCATTACCCTCTGCATTGTCTCATTTTCATGGCTCACACAACTTTCAAAGATGGAGACTAAATCTCTAAAACCATTTTGAAGATTATCTTATTTTTAAAAATAACAAAAGAAAAAAAAAAAACAACCCAAAACTTTTCTTACCATATATCATATACCAAGTAATGGAAATCAATCCTAATTAGTCATTACCCAACATCTCCACTCGTGCCACACTTATTTTGGTGATCTGTTATTTCCTCCTGCGGAAAATGGATGAGATTCAAATGGACAGCTGATGGAGAAACACATAATTCCCAGGGAGACAGTGACACCTTAGCACAACCTAGTGCTAACTGACCAAAAAGCACAGTGTTCCTCTGAATAGAGATTATATGAGCTATTCAGCAGAGAATTAAAAGATGACCTTTGTATTGTAAAGCCAGACTGCCATCACAGCAAACAAAACAGCATTTGGATATGATGGGAGATATTATTTAGAAGAAAACTACTCAGAAACCTATCTATGCAGACATATTCACATGTAAAATGTTATATTAATATATATGTTATACATATTAACTCTCCTAGTTGCATTCTAGGCAATAAACTCACTCTCGATATAACAGACTTGCTAAAATGTTTTCAAGCTCCTCACACTGCAGATAGCTATTACTGCTCTGGGACATGCCTGAGGATGTTCAGTTGGTCATTAAGGGTTTTATCAAGTATACACTAGTGGCACAATTTACCTAATCACAGAATGGTTGGGGTTGGAAAGGATCTCTGCAAGTCGTCTAGTCCAATACCCCTGACTAAACAGGTTGCACAAGCTCACATCCAGGTGGATCATGAAGATCAGAGAAAGAGACTCCATAATCTCTGGAGGAAGTGATGTTTGAATATTAAGCAACCTCCTTGGACCCCGTTACCTTCTAGAGCCATAACTCATGGCATTTGTCCAAGTAGGTCCCTAAAGAGGCCAAAGTTAGCTCCCCTGAAGCTTACAACTCCTGGTTGTAATCTTACTCATTGCCCTGCTTCCTCCATGCAGGATCCTGAACTCCACCATCTCACGGTCACTTCAGCAGTGGCTTCCCCCCAAACCTCATATCCCCAACCAGGTTTTTTCCCCCAGTTTATCCCAGGTCTTTTTTTGTTAGTGCAAGGTCCAGCAACACACCTCATGTCCTCATACCAAAAGAAAACACCCTCAAAAGCATTCATAAATCTTTATACAGTTATAATACTTACAACCCCTAGTTTGTAAATCAAGATAATGTGACTTTACAACAGTTCTCCTATTTTCAATGTTAGGCAACCACAGAAAGGCTATATTTTAACTAGACAGTATTGAATAAATTTAGCCTTTGTACAATACAAAATGCTGAAGCTCCTAAGGGTGCAGTTCCCAGCACAGCTTATATGTATACACACACACACACACACAAAGGGAAAAAAAGGGGAAAAAAAAGGCAAGTCATTTTTTTTTAGTTCACTAATTTCTACCTAATTTCCCCCACAGTTGCATAAATCTATCTAACCTGAATGGACTACGCAAATATACTATGTGTATTAGTCTCAATAACACAGGCACAGCAGCGCATATTGGCAAATACAAAAAGAAGTCCAAATATTTGGACTTCTTTCATCCTGCACCCCCAAAGCCCTTCAGTTTAAAAACATGGGTAGAAAAATAATACTTATAAAATACTTGAACATATGAATAACGTGTGAAATCAGAAAACCTGTGAAGAAAACTTTTTTAACTGCACAGATTTTAGTAGATAGCATTACTTTATATGGAAGCAAAAAGAAGAATGGGGAAAATAGTTTTAGATTATCTGCCTTACCCCAAAATCTGGGTATTAAATAGGTAGGTCTAAGATAAGGATTTAGTGAAAGTAAAGATTGTTCATGGGCTTCTGCAGTTGGAAGAATAAAGCCCATTATTTTAAGCTAAGGGATCCAACGTGGAATCCAATAAGTATGACCACAAGAAGAAAAAATATGAAGGACCCACCTAAACGAAACTTAATTAGAGCCCAGGGGAAAAATTGACATTTTAGTGTTGCCCTTCAAACACAATTTCAGTTCCTCTGCAAAAGGAATTTAATTAAATCTTATGAAAAGCTTCTCAGATATATCAGTTTATTATACCTGTGAGAGACCTATTGTTCCATTTATAAAAATCAAAAGCCAATGCACTTTCCCTCCTTATTTAGAAGGGTCCTGCAAATGAAAATATTACTTTTATACATTACTGTGCTTTTCTCTCTAAGTCAAGATTTACAATGAAAAATATATCTGTTGAATATGTAAAAGAAGGTTCATGACCTTTAAAAAATCTTGAATAACAGATAAACTAAAGGCTTTGTTTACAAGTCAGCAAACCATTTGAATAAGTCATTCAACAATGCTGAATTAGTTCAGAAAAACATATTAAACAAGGTTCTCTTTCTTGTAGAGGAAAAAAAAAAGGCACAATATGATAAGGTTTTCTCATTTGGATTCACATAAAATTCATACTGATGAATTTTACTGATGAAAAAAGGAAATTAAGAAATAAGAAGATTAATACAGATTTAATTCAACCAGCATGAAAAACATTGCAAATATCAATCTTCCCACCAGACACATGTTTTTTGATACTGGCATATTGAAATCTATATCTGATGAGGTTTAATCAGCCATCACCCTCTTCAGAATTTTCAGGTATATGCTATAAGCCTAACTACAGGTTCAGTCACTTTGCTGTGAGAAGCCCAATGTTAACTTACCCACAGGAAGAAAAAAAAACTCCAAACCAAGACTTCTCATTTCATCCTAAAATGAGACACAAGCACATAGAGACATCTATCCAGCTAATATATTTACAAGATGCTTAGAAAAATAGTAGATGAGGCTATTAAGTGCTTGAAAGTAAGACAGACCTGCTTGAGATCTGGCACAACAGGGGACTTTGCTGTTAAAGAAACACTTTTTTAAAGAGCCATTGTTATTAAAGAAAAAAGCCCAAACAAAAACATAAAATTTACCATGTCTTAATTTAAAGTCTGCATGTTTGTACTGACAAAACAATGCGTATTCACGGATTCTCACAATTCTTTTCAGTGTTTCCCTTAAGACTAGAAGTGAAAGACTAGACCAACAATTTCAGCAACTGTATCACAGACCTATTTAGATTTCACAGGTTTTTCTGCTTCTCATTTTTGTTTTACTTATATCCATGCTCTTTAATTTACCGCCACAATGAGATTTCTGGTAGAAAAAGGCATTTTCCTTTTGCCAGCTCCTTTGTTTTCAGTGAACATTCACCCGAATTTGATAGCTTTCCTGCTGATCTAGCAGCTCTGCATTAAACCACAAAGAATATCAACTACACCTCTACTTCTTATTTATTAGAATAATTTATTTATTTAAATTTACTGTAGAAACACCCTAAATTAGATTTTTATTACCAACCAGAGTGAGTAACAGGGAGTGTGACTGTCTGTGCATTCTGCTCCTCTCTAGGGCCCAAAGAGTAGCTGGTCAGACAGGTCCAAACCATCACAACAGGTGGTTTCCCTGAGAGCATATTAAATGGGGAAGCATTAGATCACATCACAAATCTATCCAAAATCTGTACAGTGGAAAGCAAAACTGTGTCAAAGAAACCAGCTCCCAAACTCTTAACACACATGGAAATATTAGTTTCAAACTGCTCTGCATGATCTGCCATAGTTGATCAGAACTGTCTCAGTTTGAAGAGTCGTCTTGTTCTAGTACATTAGTCTTTGTTTCAATAAAATAACATTTTTAGGCATTGGAAGCCTTTTCTGTCCTTTGGAGCATTCACTTTAGAGCAAAGGTAGGGCAATTTCTACTTCTAGCTGTTGTTGACCTCATACCCTATCTCTTGCATGCAAAGAAACAAACCTAAGTCCCAAATACATCTAAAAGTAGGATTGAATAGAAAACTCAAAAAAATTGTGAGATTCTTTTAACCAAAATCATAGCTTTCTTGCAAAATCCTCTCAAGGGCCTTCTCACTTGCCCATGAAGGAATTTAGATCATGGAAAACTCTCATTCAGAGTGCTGCAACTTGTGTGAGCAGCTATGCGTTCCACTAGTATATTCTGCCAATTGCCTTACTGATTTACTACTCAACTGCTACTGGTGCCTTCGCTTCCATGTTTGCTGGTTCAGTGTTCCTAAACCAACGCAGTGAGAAATTCTGGCAACATGTAAAAGCATGATGTGGGAAACGTACTATGATTAGGATGGTACAGCATTAATGATACATAGGAGAATTTATTAATAATAAGTGCTATCACCTAGTAATAGTTACTCATAAACTGACAGAGGTTTCTACACTTAAAATTAAGAACCTTAAGTTTTTGTTTATTACTCTACACCACTCTTGTTTACTTCTTGCTGGTCCTTTTAGTCACCTGTTGGGGCCAAAAATTGCCAAAGTGTAAATGGTAGCATACATCTCCTCTGAAATAGAGTATTTTAGAGCTATTGCGAACAAAAATCCAGGATGCTTGCCCATTAAAATTGAGGTGGTTAGTTCTGCTCAAGCTCTCTGAGATTTGAGAATCATTTGATCTACTTTTTTTGCGTGATTTTGTCTTTTACAGTGAATTTAAGGATAAAAACTGATCTTTCTGAGAAGTCCTAAAATTCATCTCAAACCTTGAGTAAGATGCTAGAATAAAATTTCCTAGGTGAAGAGACAGATACAAGCTCACCATGTGAACACATAATTTAGTCTTCAGAGTTTATTTTTCCTACCTACAAAGAGGAACTAATAATAATGCTGAGTGGTAAATGCGTACACATAGGCTTTGATAATGTAAGCAGGTTGAAGTTCATATCCCAGGCACATTTGAGTTAATTGCAAAAATTCTTCTGAGGATTTTGCCAGCTAAATGCTAAGTATTCTGTATTGCTCCTCCTACCTTCCCTCCCACTCTTCCTGGCACCCAGGCACAGAAGGAGCTACCCTCAGTACACCTGAATTCATATGCAGTGCAAAGGAAGAGTACAATGTGAGAAGATACTCCCCTATCAAAATGTCCTTATTTTACCCTGTCTTCTAAGGGAAAAACAATGCCTAGAACTGGAAAGTGGTATTATCAAATTATTGGCGGCTTAGTTCCTGTTCCTTATTTTTCTTATTAAAAAATCTCAGAAATTTAAGAAACTAGTAATTTCGAGAACTAATCTTGGTCGAGTAAGACCACTCATAACCAATCCTGTGAGACTCACATTAGATCCCTAACAGTACTCAATCATTTAGAGTACTAGTACAATTAAATAATTTTACCCTGTCTGAATAATTTGCCACAGTTTCAATAAATGGACTGACATTCTGATGTTGCTTAGAAAATGTGTTCAATGAACATTTTGAAACAGAAAGGGAAAATATGAGTTTATGAATTTTAGCAACAAAAATCAGATTAACTTTTAAAGCTCAGTTTAATTTGTAGGTAGCAGGCAAAATACTAATCAAAACGCTAATCAAAATCATTCATGCTATAGTAGAACAGAATGCATTTTATTCTGAATAGCAACAGCCATTTTCAAAATGATGCTCAGCAATTATCATCAGTTATGAGAAAAAATATGCTTTTCAAAGAGTTAAAATACAAAAGAAGCCCTTTGCTTAATAAGAATTAGATAGGAAATTAAAATAAAGCAAAACTGTATCCTAGAAATATGGAACCCATAAATGTAAAACCTCACTAGCTGCATCTTTAAAGAGTTAACACACTTTAAAAGTGTTTACATTCCTCTTTTCCCATAATTTGAAATATATTACACTTCAAAAATCAGAACCATTCGAGACTTATATCACAGGTATCAATGAATACATCCCCACATAAAGCTAAGTTAGCATCTGTACTTCGCTCTGTAGATCTATATTTTAATCTGGTTTTATCTTGTTCAGAAAGAGACATAAATCATCTCTCTAAAACTTTCCTTAGACATAGAGATATATTTAAATTAACCTCATATTTTCCTGTTCTTTAGTATGTTTAGACAATCAGAACCTAAGGACAGAAGTTAGAACACTAAAAAAGCCCCATGTAACTTGAAGAGTTACCACTTATTCATCAATGTTAACTTCAGAATTCTTATTTTCACATTTTCTCCAGAGCTTTTATAGAGAAAACACTGACATTTCATTATCATATGTTGGAAAACCAGGGGAAATTGGCCTTTAAACTGATAAGGATGTAGTCATTTCCTCCTACATGCCCATTTTTGCCATTAGCCTAAGATCCCACATGCCCATTTATATGACCTTAGAGGTACCGAAGAAATTTCTACTGAGATCTACCACACAAGCACACAACTATTGTAACGTGTTAGCAAAAACGGTCCCCAAAACTACAGAACCACTGCTGGTTGTGGCGTATTGCTTTCTTTCAGGTATTTTGCTGACTGCACCCAAACTGGCAGAGCTGTACAGACAGCAACAGAGATACACAGATTAGCATAACAGAAGTAGTGCAGGAGACAGTTACAAGGGTCTTTACAAGTTCTCAGATTGCTGGACAGGAATAAACAGAATAAAAATTATCACTTCAGTGATGCATTCTCTCTGCCACGTTTCCTTATGTAAACCCAAATATCAAGGTGCTTAAAAAGGCAGCAATATTCATTACTGTGTGTCTCACTCACACCTTTGAAGTGTTCGTTCTACCACTTAATATTAAAAATACTATTTGGTTATACCACCTCCTTCAGTAAGCTGCAGTTTTATCATAATACATATTTTGCAGTAAAAAGTGTTCTGTTCATAAATATTCATAAATATTACTTAAATATTCTTTGTGAAATATCATGCTACCTGGAATATTCTTAGAGTAGGTGAAGCGTTGCTTTGGATTTTCCAACTGTCTAGCAAACTGCCTAATCCCATTAAAGAGGGAAAAACTACAAATGCCACCTCCAGACAGCAGTAGCCCTAATCATCTCAAATGATATGGTTTGGGTTTGTTTTTTTTTTTTGCAGGTTGTGGATGACTTACATGATACACTGCATTATCCCTTCTCTTTTTAATCCAAAAATCACCTTTACCTCATCTTTACAAAACCTATAGCCCACATCCATTCAGTTTACTATTACACTGATAAAATTAATGATCTCAATTTTCAACTGCCAGCAGACCAGTATGTTCTCATGTCAGAACAATGCACTCACAGGCAGTGAAAACCCCAGGGTTTAGTCTCTATGACCCCATAATGATTCTCTAATCATTGACTATTACTGTTACATAAAATTAATATTTTTCTGTTTCATGAAACAATAAACCCATTATTCTCCTCTAAGCAATCACACTCAGCTAATAACACAAAACTGTACCTTGAACTTCACAGGCAACTTTTTAAGAAATTACTTTAGCTACCATAGAAACCAAGGATGCATACTCTACATCTGATCTGGACATTGTTATTCACATAGCCTGAGTTTGCTCACTTTAAAAGTTAAATACGTATTTGTAGGCAATAATAAAAAGAAAAATTATTTCTAATAGCTTTTTCTGAAGAAGAATTAGAAGATTAAATGATTGTAAACTCACTGGACAGTGCGAGGATAACTCACACTTCTAAAGGAGAATTTTTCTGAAGGAGAATTTAAACTGACTGGACAGTGTGATGATAACTCAGTTCCTGTACCTTCTAAATCAAAATGACAAAAGGATCAGGGAAACAGAGCACCTGCAGCAAGTCTGGATACCTGCACAGAGCTTTCCATGATCTGCAAGCATAAAGTGGATAAACTGCATCACACTAGTAGGAAGCAATTCTTCCTACCAAGAACTTTACTGATGGTTCAACTCTTAGGAAAAGTGATAAATGCAATGGCCACATTTATTCAAGACCCTTTCTTCTTCTCCCCCCTCATTCTTTTACTTGATTATTTTCCAGCTGGGTCTATTTTATAGAAAGGATGAAATGAAAAGTCAGCTTGAGATACAGCTCTCCTGAATATAAATGTGTAATTAGAAACCAACTTGCAGTTTCCTAAGTTGGAAAAAGTGTGTTTTGTTTGCCAAACCATCACAAATTGGTGATCAGTTTTTCTGCTGCTAAAATCTTCACTTAACTTATCCTGTAAATCTACAAAACTGAATACCATGTGAGTGCTCATGTATCTTCCCAATGCACAAAAATGAGACTAAAATAAAACAAGGCATGTTACTTTTAGCTGAAAAAGTACCTGTTTTCATGATGAGATGAGTAACACAGAAGTCAGATCAGATACGAAGCCAAAGAACCTAAATATGAGCATCAAAGTAAACCGCCTTTATGTCAGAAAACATGAATAAGAAATAATAGTTTCCAGTAGGACTGTTTTGAAACATAGATATGCATTTCAAATTCTACTGAAGCTGCACTTGAAATATCCACTGCTGTCTGTGTGGCATCAGAGATGAATATTCATTTGTGCTTATAGTTCAGGGTTAGAAACACAGTGAAACATAAACATATCCCCATCCTTCTCACATCACTGAAATTTGCTTAGTGCTTGTACTATGCAAATTTCACATTGCTAATAGACACATCCCTTGGTACATTTCTCTGAAAAGTGCTGCAGGTTTTCCTTCTTCAGTATCAGATCAGGTGAGTGTATGGAGATATACACTGAGTATGTTCTCAGTATGACATTCCAAAGGCAACAAGCACATGCACAATTGCATCCCTGAACTGGATTTACTATGTAACAATTTATCAGGCCTAAATTTCACATTATAGCAAATTTAACAGTTCCAGTGCAAATGATGGCATTTTTTAGCTTATGACAATAGGCAGAGGAATGCTATCATTAGAGAAGAGGAAAGGAAAGATACAGGCAATGTGAACAACACCCATACAAAGTTTATATCAAAAGATGTAAACTGCATTAGAATACTTTCAGACCCAATCTATACCTTAATCACAAATCTGTCCTTTCTATGCCATAAAATGAAAAATCTCTTCACCTGCCTGTCAGCCAGTGACAGCATTATAAGAGGATTAAAGATGAAAGGTTTTACAGAGGTTTTTAAACTGCAGATCTTACAGATTCTTTGCTTTCTCTCTTATGAAGATTTTAGATTTGTTCTTGCTTTGTATTTCAGTTTCCTTATCCAAAATGAAAGTCACTGAGTTTGAAATGTATGTTTTGTTCTTTATGCACCAAAACCACAGCAAACAAAGCTGTCACTGAAGACCCAGCTGTGAAAAACAACAAAGTGCTTAGAGCAAAAAGAAGGTGTGATGAGGATTCTTGCATAAGAAATAGAAATAATTAAAAAGAGCCAAAAGAGTATGCAACCATGCAAGCAAGCAAAGCAGCCTATTATACAACCATGGAAGTCTATAGTTTAATTAAATATATGTGAAAATCTTGTTATCCCTCACAGATGAGCAGTTAATATTTTCTGCAAATGCTCCTCAATAAATTAATGGTTTTTTAACAGATTCTGCATCTTTTGTCATTTTTCCTGGAACTACTCAGTAGAGAATGACACAGCCTGAGTCCTAAAATTATTCACATTGATACCAATTAGGCAGTGCAAGTTTATTTCCCTTTTCTTAGTAACTTAAAGTCATACAGAGCTCTAATAAAGATTGTGGGAGGGGGAAGAGGGGTAGTCAAAACTTTACTGTAGAAAAAAGCGTGTTAGGACACTCAATGGATAAATGTGTAAAACTGGAGAGGAAGTATCTTAAAGGTAATGCGACACAAAGTCTTGTACCTTAATTAAGACACTGAAAAACCACGAAGTATTCCCACATATGTTAGACCATGATAGCGGTCAGTCACAATGCATGGAAACCCAAGAGTTCCCACTTCCACCACAAGTTACACTCTTACCAGACCTACAGGCAGTATACTTCAACCCCATATATACCCTAGGTCAGAATGGAATCACATTAAGTCTCACTAATAGGAGAAAATGGATCAGGCCATATCAAATGTTCACCAGCCCAAATCCCTGATCTGTTTTCTACTCAAAATCACCTTTAAGTCTGGAAGATGTAGTAGAACATTAGCAGCTGCCTACTATGGCCACATAGTATAAAAGGTGAGCTCTGTCAAACTAATGCTTTCTCTTTGTCTACAGTTATTTTGATTGTTGAGTTTCCAAGCTGTAGGTCTTGTTACTTGCTTCTCCACTTTACAGTATGACTGCTAAAATACCCTGGGGTATTGAGAGATGGCAAAACCATCTGTTTTGATTCTTCTGGATGGCTCTATTTTTTTAACATACCATAGCTGCTGGCTGAGACTGAATAGAACATTTCCTCCTGTTTCTTCCACTGGGATTTGGAAAAGCTTTTGTACTATGGTATTCAGTGTTTCTGGTGACAAGCTTTTACAACTAGGAGGAAACCAGATACTACCCACCACTGTCTCAAGTACTGTTCCCTTTTACAGAAATATGAAGCATCATTTTGACAGTGACAGTTTGAAAGACCCCAAGATCATACTGTGGTTCTGTTTTACATCTTTCTTTATACTTTGGCCACTTCCTGGAGGTTTGGCATCAGTTTCTAACACTGCAGACGTATTTGTTTTCAGTCTCACATAAAATGTCAACAGGTCATAATCATCAATCCACGGTATTGTAATTTGACAGTGCTAAAATATAGAGCGGTCTGACTCTACATGTCTTTCTGCTCCAAGGTCCCTGGCTGAATAGTATCGTAAATCATCATCCTACACACAGAGCACTCTGTAACAGTCTAAGATATCTAAAGTTTATCATGGGCTAAATTGAATCAAACATATCTGAAAAATTCTTAGCATAGACAACAATCTGATCTATTATTGGGAATATAGACTTTGCTCACCTTTTTCTAGCTCTCCAGTTTAGAGGATTAGTGGATTGCACTTTTTCTGCTTCTCCTTTTTGAGCCTCCAACAGTGGTAGCCATTAAGAACCTAGACTTCTCAGTTATTGAAATACACAAGTCCCCAAGGAAAAATATTACTTTAAAAATAATTAACAGATTTTTTTTTAGATTAAAATGGGTTATACATTTATTACAGAGGATTAATGATACAACTAAGCAGCATCAGACGACACTGTAAATGTAAATTAGAAATATAATGTGCTTAATTATTGTGTTAATTTTCAACATCTAATACCAACAAGAAATTGTTCGGTGTTCTAGCAGAAAACTCACACTAAAATACCCACGTTGCTTATTTGGCTATCAGGATGTATTTTGCTATTTACCTTCTCTAAATTTCTTAATTGACCTAAAATCTGTATGTATCACACATCAATTGCTCTTAGGTAAGTTAATTCAGTAAACTCATGACTGCTTATTTTTTTCAAGGTTCTCCAATTTTGATGTAGGCAACATTATACGAAAATGGCAACTAAAGAAAGGAAAAAAATTAGTAAATCTCTTTCCTTAAATACACATCACTAAATAAATTCTGGTGACATTATGAATGTAACAGCCATACACAAACATTGTGAGCATTCATTTAATTGATCTACCCCTTTTCTGTCTCAAAACCATCTATGTTTTATTAATTTACTACACAAGTTGTGAATTTCAACCTATGGAAAACTCTCAAAATATGTATTGGACTGTTCAAGTATTCAGTCCTTGCACTGTGATCATCAAACTGAGATTGATTCTGTTCTGATTGTGTGAGCTGACCTTTGTAAACTATTCCTACTTGGTAAAATCATGTTTTGATTACACAAATCTTAGTACAGTATAAAAAATTGTGTTTAATCAGCATTCACACAAACTAAATCACAGATGAAAAAAGGGATTATGAAGAGGCGGGACGTCAGGAGCAAATATGGTGGATACAGTATTCTAGTGAAAAGTCAAAATATTTAGGAAATATTTTTCACTACTACCTATTAACTGCAGTCATGAACCTGTTTTCCTGAAAAGAGCAGTGCACACCATATAGACATATTATTTCACTACTCTGAGGCGAGTGCCTCTTTCAAGATAGTAGCTACAATGCCAGAGAAAGGAAGACAGACAGTTGATATTCTACATCCTTCTCTACCCTACAAAGAAATGAATACTTTAGTTAGAAACTTCTGAAATACTAAAAATTATCAAAGGAACAGCATATCCCAAGAGAGAAATACAATACTGTCCTGGGTTCAGCAGTAGCAGTCATTTTTTCTCCTTCTTAGTAGCTGGCACAGCACTGTGGTTTTGACTTTCAGCCTGGGAACAGAACTGATAACACCAATGATTTTAGTTACTGCTCAAATGTTTGCCCTGACCAAGGACTTTCTGAGCCTCATGCTCTGCCAGGGAGGAGGGGAAGCCGGGAGGAAGCAGCAACAGGACACCTGACCCAAACTAGCCAAAGAGGTATTCCATACCACAGCACGTCATGCCCAGGATGTAACTGGCAGTTACCCGGAAGGGCTGGTTCACTGCTGGGTGGGGTGAGGTATTGGTCGGTGGGTGGTGAGGTGTTGTATTCTCTTCCCTTGTTATTTCCTTTACCATTATTATTATTGGTGGTAGCAGTAGTGATTGGTGTTATACCTTAGTTACTAAACTGTTCTTATCTCAACCCATGGGAGTTACATTCTTTTTGATTCTCCTCCCCATACCTCCGGGAGCGGGGAGAGAGAAAGAAGGCGGGGAGCGAGAGAGAGACTTCATGGCTGATTTATGGCTGACTGGGTTTAAACCACAACAAATACTTATTAAATTCAGAGATTCATTATAGAATCATAGAACCATAGAATAGGTAGGGTTGGAAAGGACCTCAAGATCATCTAGTTCCAACCCCCCTGCCATGGGCAGGGACACCTCACACTAAACCATCCCACACTAGGCTTCATCCAACCTGGCCTTGAACACCGAAAGGGATGGAGCACTCAGAACCTCCCTGGGCAACCCGTTCCACCCTAACAGGAAAGAATTTCCTCCTTATATCCAATCTAAACTTCCCCTGTTTAAGTTTTAACCCATTACCCCTTGTCCTGTCACTACAGTCCCTGACAAAGAGACCCTCCCCAGCATCCCTATAGGCCCCCTTCAGATACTGGAAGGCTGCTATTAGGTCCCCACACAGCCTTCTCTTCTCCAGGCTGAACAGCCCCAACTTTCTCAGCCTATCTTCATACGGGAGGTGCTCCAGTCCCTGATCATCCTCATGGCCCTCCTCTGGACTTGTTCCAGCAGTTCCATGTCCTTTTTATGTTGAGGACACCAGAACTGCACACAATACTCCAGGTGAGGTATCACAAGAGCAGAGTAGAGGGGCAGGATCACCTCTTTTGACCTGCTGGTCACACTCCTTTTGATGCAGCCCAGGATACGGTTGGCTTTCCGGGCTGCAAGCGCACACTGAAGCCGGCTCATGTTCATTTTCTCATTGACCAGCACCCCCAAGTCCTTCTCTGCAGGGCCGCTTTGAATCTCTTCTCTGCCCAATCTGTAGCTGTGCCTGGGATTGCTCCGACCCAGGTGTAGGACCTTGCACTTGTCATGGTTGAACTTCATAAGGTTGGCATCAGCCCACCTCACAAGCGTGTCAAGGTCCCTCTGGATGGCATCCCTTCCCTCCGGCATATCAACCGGACCACACAGCTTGGTGTCATCGGCAAATCCCCAAATGACAATTCAGTTATTAACTTTCCTACTCTTTCTATTGTAATGGCTGTTTGGAAAAGAAGAGGTATGGCTGTGGGACTTGAAGTAGTCTTGAAACAAAACCTGCTTGTTTTCAACATTTATTTTTTAAAAGAATAATAATAAAAGAAACCCATTTCTTAAAAGCCAATGGACAGCCTTTTACAACTATTGTAACAAAATAGTTTGTCCAAATACCAAGGATGAATTCTTTTCTTATGATTATTCAGGTTGAAAATATGCAAATTGTATTCATAGCCAAATGCAACAAGTAGGCAAATCTTGCTTCTATGATCTATAATTATTTACAGTAGGTTCATTTACACAATATGTAAACTTAGACCTCCACTATGTCTGAGTATCAAATATTATATAGACATATTTTTATCTGTCTCAAAGTACTAATGGAAATTAACAAATTTAAAAGTTCATTTCAATTGTTTTCAGAACAAAAGCTTAAAATGTTTCATTTTGAAATATTTATTTTTTTATATTTTCTATATATCTTTAATTTCCTTAAGCCAGAACAACAAGACAGCTTTTTTTTTCCCCCCTTCTTGAAGAAATTGTTATTCCAAATTTATTCATTAATTAATTTAGGAAAACCAAGTGATCTCATTGACAGGCTCACTGCAGTCCATTTTGCTCTTAAAATCTGCTAATCTTGAATTAAGTAGAAAAAAAACCCCACAAATATCAGGGATTGATTTACAGTAGAGAAGTGTAAGACAGATTTACTGAGAATTCGTAATTCAAAGCCTCACAGTATTGACTTACACCAGGATCATAAGGTTATTCAAGGATTTCTCTCATCAGTGGGGAAAAAGCTTATCCTGGGAAACTCTCCTCTCTGGCCCTGTCTTTGCCTGTGTCTGAAAGCAGTCTTTTTGCCACTGGACAGACTTTTCAGCTATTATGAGGTAACTGCTGAATCATCACACAATAAAAAGGCACTGATTTAGGCTATGTTAAATGTGGTGGCCAATAGTGGCAATTCTTACACAAGAGTAGTGTCCCCTCAGCACACTGGAGATGGGAATCTCAACAGCGAAGTGAAAATGCAGTGCAAGACAAAAACATCTTACAGCCCACAGAAGATGAGCCATCACCTCTCACAAGACTGAGCTCCCTCTAGAAACAAGCAGGCTATGACAGATTATGAGTTTTATCAAAACTTATGATTTAGAAACTTGTTTTCATTTCTGTTGATGTCAGAGGAAAATCTTCTCAAAATTTCGAGAAGAAAAATGGTCAGATTGGTCAGCTGTGTCCCCATACTCCCAATCCCATGGAAGTGCATTGAGAGTCTACCATAGGTCTTTCAAAGCTTTATTGCTGAAAACATAATCAGTTATACTTTTGTCAGAAGCCTCAGTGAACCAGCACTATGATTAAATGAAAAAAAAAGAATTATTTTATCCTATTATGTAAATACAATTGAACATAAACCTACTATGCTTTTCTTCTCCATTTTCAAGCCAAAAAATATACGCAAAAGCATTTACTCACATCCTCTCCTTAATTCCTACTGAAAAGTGTTTTGCTGATGCAAAACATGCCTATGTAGTACCTCTGCCAGACCAAGGCTGCCTCACGCAGTGTGAATATTTCAAACTTGAAGGCTACATTTCACTAGAAAATAGAATAATCCAGGTCTAGCTGAACTGCAGTCTGACTCTTAACGCTTCTGAAAGATAATGGAGATACCTGGTAAGTGCTGCTGCAGGCAACTTGGCTGTATTCAAATTTGCAGAGAATAAATCAGCACTATAGTTAGAAAAAGTAGGACTCAAGCACAAGACATTTAATTAACCTTTCATTCCAAAGGACTGATCCTCCATGTCAGGGTTCATGTAAATTGACCCTATAGAAATTGGCACTGCTACCATCTGCTCTGCAGATGAGCAGCAAATTTCATAGTCCTCACCTTTTGGGAGCAAAAAGTTCAGATACATATAGAAAAGTGGGTTTCAGAAAGCTTTACACTCTGGCTGTAGTCCAGGAGAATGGCCCTTTGTAACTAACTATGTACAAATCCATTAGGGAGGGGCTGAAAATCACAATTTACTGGTCTGCCCGTGACCTAGAAAGGGCAGGAGAGTATTGACAGGTCTGCTGGTGCCTTGCCTGGAACTCGCACTACAAAGTGGACCATAGTCAGGAAGACAAGCCACTGCAGTGTGTTTTGGAGACAAAATTGAAATTCTTTTTGCAGATGAAAGCTCAAGACAACTGCCTCAAGTAGCCAATTTTGTTTTGATTTTCCATAGCTTCTGAGCCCCACAGCTTCTACTGCTTTCAGATTTGAAATTGAGGTCACTAAAAGCTACCAGAGGTAGTTTTGGTCCAAGTAACAGGTACTAAGAACTACTAATGATGTAGGATAGAAGGGACCTGCTGGAGAAATTATCACTAACAAGCACTGTCAAAAAAAAAAAAAATCTAAAAGATTTCTGGAAAGTTGCCTAAAATACTTTTATAATGGAGTGGATACAAATGAAAACTAATGTATTAAAAGAATGGGGGTGAGGGGAGGAGAAGCAATAGGAATACTTAAAGAAGTTTTTAAATCCCAGAAGACTGGGTTTGTGTCATGTTGCCTTAACGGATTAAGTGCAATGCCATTACACATAAGCATAAACACACTAAAGATTATGCATTGCTTGCAAGAGAAGGACTTGTAGGTCTAAAAGGAAGCTCAGCAAAATATAATGGACTAATAAAGACACAGTTCTCCTGTTTACTTTGCCGCAGTCAGAACTACAGCAACAAAGCAAGTCAGTTTTCTGATCTGTAGTAAGTTCACTTCTTATCCATTTTCCCAGAAGTAGCACAAGCAAATGAAACAGATTTAAAAACAAGTCCTATGGTGTATTTATTTTTTAATATGTAACTTTGAGGGGGGAGGCATAGTTAGACGTCTCCCTCGTTGCACTGCTATTGCCTGAGCATTTTTGACGCAAGCACTACTTCTACTTTCACAGACAAAGAAAAACATGGCACGACTCAAAAATCATACTAAATTGAACTCCTTGACCAAAACTCTTATGATCCTACTAAAGCTACCTTGTCAAAATGTGTAGTTTGTTGCCCCTCAACATCTTCCTACAACTTTCCTTTACCACATATGCCTGCTCTGTTTTTAAAGTCTCCTATGAAAATAACAAATGAGATACCAGCTTCTCTACTCCAAGCCTTCATCCTTTATTACTTTCCTGACACATGAGAAGATTTTATTCTCTTGAAGGTGACAAACTCTACAGGCCAGTGGTACTTTCAAAGAAATTCATTAAAAACAGAAATACATAAAAAACCTGGCAGCTGTGTAGGACAAATGGTTGACAGAAAATACCAATTCTGAAACCTTTGAAGAGAAAGCATTCATAAAGCAGTAACTGAATTCTAGAAAGAGGTGTCCATTCTCAAACTTTTATCTTTGACTTTATCCATTAGATTTCCATTCCCTTCCATGTTTTCCAGATTCCAGTTCCTCTGTATGCCTAAATCTATTTTTCAAGCCCCGTGTCAAGGATTTAGTTCCTTTGACGTGCCAGGCTTGTTTTCAGTCTAGACAACTCCACAGAAAGGCATTTTCCCAAGCTGTTACACTTCATTATTGTTAAAGATAACATTTTGCTAGCACACTCACACATCTTCCCACACAGCACCAAGATGACCATGGCTGCTACAGGATATGGATAGACAGATATAGCTGCCAATTTCAGACAAGTTATGTTCGCACCAAAATTCATTGATGGGCAAACAGACATATCAGGAAGAAAGCCAAGCATCCTTACTCCCACTGCCTCATAAATATCACTATCTACTTGGGAGAAAGATGGTCTTTGGGAATAATAATTATCTCCTTTACAACCTCCTACATCTTACTACAATACAGAACCTGTTCAGCAGCATGCATTTGAAAACTTTGTGTGTTTGAACAAATACATGTTCTCATAACTCTTTCTATAAAGTTATCCTTTGGTATTAGATCACTTCTGCTGACAGATACCAAACCTTTGTTCAAGTTTATTAGAAACATGACTCCTCATACCTCCTTTAAGACACAGAGAAAGCATTGCATTGTTTTGACAAAGAACAAAGCAAAAGTAGGAAAATGCCCCAGTGTGTTTCTCCTCACTTGGACTGACCAGAAAAATGACAACAAAATCAATAATGGAGTCATGACACAGTGAAAAAGCACAAGGGAAGAAAGGATCCCTTTAAGTGCCCCAGAGCAGACTCAGCTATACCTAGCTACATACTTCCAAGAAATTTCTATCTAATTTGTTCTTAAAGACTGGCAGTGATGGAGAATCCAAAGCATTCCTATGCTTCAATTTGTTTGGTCTTAAAAAATATACCTAGTCAAATCTGAAACTCCACTTCCATATTTTAAGCTCATAACACCTCGTGGCTTTGGAGAATTAAAAAAAAATTTAAAAAAAATAATTTTTGTATTTAGTCACTCCCAGTTGTAGGGGTCCTGTTTTTAGGTTTTGGTTTTCGTTTTCCTGAGGTCTCATATCTCTCCTATACCTCTGCACTTGGTTTGTGTCTTCCCTGAAGGACAGTAGCTAAATGCGGATCTTGTCCTCTGACTGAGAAACTGACATCTAGCTATGATACAGGCTGCCTGGACACAGAAAAGACCGACTTTCTCTATTTCCTAATCACAGGTCAAATTCCAAGTCAGCTGCAGAGCTTCAAGCATGAGGACAGAGATAAAGGGCTACTTTCCTAACTACCAGGAGCAAATGAGTGGCTTCTGCTTGTCTCCTTTCTTACCAAGGAAAAAAAGGCATAATCACTAAGAGTGGTTTGGCTGGCTCCCTCTCCTCCCTCCTGGCAGATTATTTCCTATAACTGTGTGTAGTGCCTAACAATGGCAGAAAAAAGTTGTCACAGACACACCAGCCTAATGTGGGCTTTAGAGTTCTACTGCAAATTTTCAGTTGATGTCCCACAGAACCCTATGGCTCTATAGGATGGTTAGAGTTGGAAAGGACCTTAAAGATCACCTAGTTCCAAACCTCTGCCTCGTATATGTTTGTTGGTTTCCCACTGAACATAGCCAACATTTAGCTTGTAATTTCTTAATCATTTACTTAAGAGTAGTTATGAACTCTAAAGATGGTTAGTTACTTTTGCCTCTTTTCATTCTCAAGCTGCCTGTGATTTCTTTTATCAATTGAAATGTTCAATCATGTCCCTTAGCAAACAATTCCAAGTTCATGAATCTCATCTGGAGCAGTTATCACAAGTTCAAAATATGTATGAGGTGTTAAGAAACTAAGTAATGCAATGTCATTTTTTAAATTTCTGATTAGGTGATTCATATAAATAACCAAAACTGCTTAAAGTGAGAGTGTTCTCTTTGCTGCAAATTACATTTCAATTGCAAATGCATTTCTGTGGACTTTTGGCTTTAAATCTAATGAGCGTATATTAAGTAAGTTTTTTACCTTGAACCTTAAAGTTAACAGGAAAAAAAAAACCCAAAGCAACAAAAAAAAAAAAAAAACCAAACAATAGACAAGCTTTAAAAATATGAGAAAGTATTTCTGGCTTTGTTTCTTTCAACCTAAGTTGCTAGGTTTCCTTATTCAGAAACACAAAATCGTTTGTCATTCAATGTTTAGTTCGCATACTGGGAGGGCCAGATGGCTCACTCCCAGGTACGACCATGCCCTGAATCTCCTTGTAGGAACTGCAGTTACATGTTGGAGCAAAGTTCCAGGCGTCCTCTCTTAACACAAAGTAACAGAGTAACAGGGAATATTGTGGCAAACCCCCAGTTGCTAATACCTGCTCAGGTAGTACTGCCTGCAGGACTGACTCATCTCTGCCACTGTTGACTGTTTAGAGTTACTTTTATCTACCTCACAAGAGTAGTTATTTTGTCTCTGGAAAATGCCGTATGTCAGGCAAGTTTCGGTGGAAAATGCTATTAAATTACAGAAGTTGAGTCAGGACGTCAGTTTTCAGTAGCAAAGCATAAATATCTCTGGCAGGTAGCAGCTAATATTAGTTTAAAATCTGGTGCACCTAAACTAGGTTTTGGTTACAAGAAAGCATATCTACATATTTGAGAAGTCAAACCAAACTGAGCGCCCAGTTGCCTGCCACGCTGTAAACTCCTTTCCCATTACAGGAGGGATTAAGATTACCTAAACAGACTTCCCTGCTAGGAATCTCCTGTTTAAATGCGAACAGTACTAGTGAAATGCTGAGTTTAGCAGTGCAGAGCACCATTAGATAGCTTGTATTTATTAAAAGCCAAGTCACAGCTGGAATAAATGTCTTTTCAATGTACTGTTTCCCATCTTGCACCTTTAATCCTCTCTTAGTGCAACTCTATTGCACATCTTCCTTCCTATTCCCTGCTCTGTTATCTTCAACCCAATGACAAAGATGAGCTTTTCAGACTTTTCTCTCTGAATTTTTGTTAATGTTCTATAATGGGAAAAGATACTTCTGTACTCTCTTCTAGCAACTGGTATCACGGACTTCAGAAGCTTCCTAACCTGGATATTTCAAAATCTGAGAAAATATATTTCCTTTGAAAGGACCTATATGAAAGTATTAATAAGAATATCAGCCTTTCCTACAAACCAGGCTTAATCAGATACAATACAGAACAGCAGCAGTATTCAGCTAAATGACTAATAAAAATCCCCAATATTAACAAAAGAAAAGAAAAAGAAGAGCTTCCTGATCCTGGAAAGGTACTAACTATTGCACTAGTGTAGTTTTTCCAGATGGGAATTACTTTTTTTAATTGAGATAGAAACATCAGTATAATCCCTAATTCCAGACAGAAATGCATTATTAAAGCATATAATATTATTTATTCTCTTTCCTTCTACTGTTATTCATAGCCGCTGTTTCTTATGGTTTTACTGTAGTGGCACAATCAGAAACAATTAACTTTTATCCGTTTTCTTGCCTATAGGTGCTCATGGATCCGAATTCTATCTCAGCTTGCAGAAGTGGCATGGCATTTCCTCTAAACCACAAAATGACTTATTTATCTTACCCATATAATGTACGTCACTAAGGGACTTCAATCCCTCTATCACAGTACTCTAAGATGCAGTTTGGGTTTTTCTGTGTTTTTTCTCAGTCAGAAACTTACTTCCACTTGAAATCCAGCAGTCCCATAGCATTTATACTGCACATCACTGTGGTCCATCTATTTATTCTCTTCACTCTGCTTTTGCCTTATACTTTGTAGTTTCTGGATCAGGTTTAAGTTTTAAAATAAGAGATTAGTCTCTATGTACTTCAGAATAATCTTCAGCACTGTGCTAGGAAACTATTAGACTTAGTCTGACACTGATACCCATTACAAAAAAAAAAAAAAAAATACAGGCAACATATTCATTGAGAACCAAATATTTACTTTGACACAATGTCAATGGGTTTCTAAATCTCTTTTAGCCTCCCATCAGTGTCCTGGGAGAAGAAATGATAAAATTAACAGTCAAGAAACATTTTATAACAACATTAAACTTTTTTGGCATATCTAGGCACCTTTAGATAAAAGATATGGAATGTAAGAAGTTCAGATAGAAACATATTTTTGTGTAACTTGTTCTGACATTTCTCTAGGATCAGCTCAAACCACAACAGTTCAGTGCTTTCACGTACTGTCTCCTATTTAAGAAAAATTAGGATAGAATACTTACCATGGATCAGTACTTATGTATAAGTAGATTTTGTCCAAATCTACTTAATATTCTACATTCAGTTCACATCAAAACTCCTTTGGAATTCTTTGTGTGTATACTTCTGAGCTGTATTGCCATGATCTAGCCCATCTGACCCAATAAGCCACTCCACATTTGCTCAAAATCTTGTATTTTTCTTGTGTTTTTTGAAAAAATAACATTAGGAAAGTAGCGGTTGCATTTTACTTTTATTACTAAGTCTATAAAGCTTTATATTTCCTCAGTGCCACCAATTCTAGCTCACCAGTTCTGAGTTTCTTCCTCTTTTTCTGCTTTGCTAAACATTAGGAAGAATATTTGCTGAATACTGGGAAAAGAAATAGCTCTTTCAAAGTACATACAACTATACAGAGTTACTGCTTCTTTAACAGCTAGTAGAAGTTGAACTTTACACATAAAAGTGTTTTACTTTTCCCTTTTTTTCTCAACTTCATTACTGGGCTGTAGCTTTTACCCATATGACAAATGATGGCTTCCTTCACAGCTGTAGTTCAGTCTGTTCCATAACCAGACCAACATCCCAGATTGCAATAGCAAGAAGCAAATTCTTCGTATTACCAACTAGGAACAGAGAAGCAACTCTTCTGTCACACAAATAAATAGTGTGTTTGGAAAACAGATCAGCAAAATTCAGATGCCAGAATTCTCTTGCACTTTATGAATCACAACTCTTAAATACAGCACTTTGTTGTATCCCCGTGGTGCCATTCTTTCAGAAAATAAGGAAGAAAATATGCAAGAAAAAGCTCTGTGAATAAAAAAGCATCTACCCTATGCTGGGAAAGAGCCAATGTTTATTTTTAATGAAAACTGATTGCTAGAACTGGCATATAGCTCAGGTTTTCAGTTTCTGTTATTCTCTGTAAATTTCCATATAGTTTGCACTAAGCAAACTAAAGAAGTTTTCAGAGCTTTGTATTCTTGTGAATAAAAGTCAGACAGACACATATGTAGCCTGATAAAATTTTTACAAGTACTGACATTTGCTGAGAAGCTGGATTGAGAAATTTTCTAGTTATTTCATTTCAAATATTATCAAAACATTCTGAGTTTACATGGATATTGAATAAAGTTACCAAAAAGATCTATTGACTAAACCCTCCTCAACCTTTGAGGCAATAGACAGTCCCTCCGAGTGACACTTTTTACAAACATCATTCTAAGTCCTTCAAGTAGGCTATACAAAAAAAAAGAAAGGGAGCCAGAAAGGAAGTAAGTCTCATGAGGCAACAGAACCCCACAGAGTGAGGGTGATCATTGGATTCTCACTGCCAGCAAAAATCAACATAATAGCACTTATTTCCACTCAGGATCCCTAAAAAGACCAGCACAATGTAGCTACCTGAACAACTGTCGGGGTTTAATGCCAGCCAGCAGCCAAGCACCACCCAGCCACTCCCCCTCTCCCCTTGCAGTGAGATGGGTTGGTACAATACGAAGGGTAAAAGTGGGAAAACTGGGCTGAGGTAGACAGTTTAATAGGGAAAGCAAAAGCTGCACAAACATCCTATGGCTTTGGGTAACCCTTGGGTCAGTTGGGGTCCTGCCTGTGCCCCCTTTTATCATGTCTCCCCCAACTTCCTTACTGTTGGGGTGGAGAGCAGAAAAGGCCTTGATTTTCTATAAGCACTTCTCACCAGTAACTATAACATCCCTGTGTGATCAACACTGCTTCCAGCACAAATCCAAACCATAGACCTATACTAGCTGCTGGGAAAAAAATAACTACCCCAGCTAAAGTCAGTACAATTATCCACACTATTTCTGGTCCATAAGGGACAATGGTGCCGGAACAGAGTTTCAGGTCCTAAGAAAGCAACTCATGAAATGAACCAACACAGTATCTTGCACTTCCTTAGCTGTCTTCTGAGAGTCCCTGACAATGCAATTATGATTATGAACAGATAATATCTAGACATGTTAGACGAAATTTATTCTTTAATACAAAATATCTCATGATACAACAATATGCAAATTAGTTGCAGCTCTCAGATGTCAGTGATGCCCTAAGTCAGAATATCTGGGTGCTCATTGCTTATAGAAACAGTCACTTGCAAATCCTTTTAGAAGGTGTATGATATGCAAATTTACATTTAGATGCATCAGTCACAGATAATTAATTTCATGTTGTTTTTCCTCTAACTAAACTGGGTCAACTGAACTAGAGGTTGCGGTTGCCTGGGAGAAACCTGTTTGCCAACAAGTCTGTGAGTTGCAAACACATTCTAAAATACCCAAATGTGAAGTCAGTGCATCTTTACCTTCCTATTCTTCATGCTGTCTGTAAAAAGAGCACCTTCTTAATCTGTATTTGGACTGATAAAGAAGGGAATTCTGGAATCAACACCGTGATACTGATCTTGTAATAGTTTTATACCTCTATTAATTACATTAGAATAACCTAAGAGATAATGTACATGACAATCTGTGAGAACATCTGTACACTGCCATTTAGAACTCATCTGGAAGCCAGATCAACCAAGATAAGCGCAATAAATTTCAAGTTAGAGAGAAACTATTACAAAGTTTGCTGACCTTCACAGTCATAAATCCTGTTTGGTCAGGACTGTGTCTGTTTTATAACGTATCTATCACATGAAAACTCTAGAGTGCAGTTTGACGCCATGTATATCCCAGCCCATTACTTCCTTAAACAATTTTTAGAACTTTACTCTAGACAACTATAAGATAACCTTATTTAAGGACTAAAATACAGTTGAAAGCACAGTTCTTTCGTAAAAGAGTAAAGATTGTCTACATAAGTATATATACATTACTTGTAATTAACAACTGAACAGAAATGCTACTACCACCTTTTCTTCCTCAACTGCCTCACAGAGTGATGCATTTTTATTTTTGACATTGCAAGTTTTAAGGCTTCTGTAAAAAAAATTCTTCTGTGAATAAATAAAAGCTTCAGTCACTTTTCTAGCACCTTACACTAACACAACTTAAAACATCATGTTTATGTTGTATTACTTTATACGTCCGTCATTCTTAGTTCTGTGATGGCACAGATGGAATGGAGTTGGTCTAAATCTATGCCTCGTATAGTGTCCATACCCATCACAAACTATGTAACCTTGTAAGTCTTAATTGGAAGACTTAAGTGTGCTATTAGTAGGTTAAATTCAAATGTTTCACAATCAAATAAACTAAAATAAAACCCATTCCCATTTAAGAAAAGAAGTAAAACAGAATCTTCTAATTTAAAGTGGGCAAACCTGCCTGGACCACTTCATGCTAGCACACAAGAAAACCACTTAAACACTTCTTTTAACTTTATTTAAAGGCATTTCACTAACTCTGGGGGCCAGTGCTCCAGTCAGCACATTTTGATTCAGTAGCAGAGCCAAGTTCTCATTTTCTCAGTAATGGAACTGTACTTTGTCACTATAAAAATCTCTTTAGTGCTTACAGTTGTTTGTCTGCTTAAAGGAGTAATTCTTGTAGTAATCTTGTGTCCAAGATGATTACTTAAGAGGAAATGTTTTATAAAAATGTTGAAGCCCTCCTGCCCACCACATTTCACACTTCAATCTATTTTCTTAAAACTGATAGATGCTTTAGAATATTTTGATGCATCCATTCTTTTTTTTTTTTATTTTATTTTTTTTATTTTTTTTATCTGCCCATACATAGCCCAGTTATCTATAAAGCACTCACAGGCCAGGCTGCATTCTTCCACCTGTGAGACCTCATACAAATTAAAGTTATTTCATAATGTGTGCAGAAGGCAGATAACTGTTGCTCACAGACAACATTTTGTAACACAACAGGACAGTTCTTGCTGGTGTGTTTTCTCGTCTATACATAGTTTACATTTTCAAATATATTTAGGTGAGTCATTAGCCATTTCAATCTGTATCTCTGCTTATTTGCAAGGCAGATCTCACCTCATTCTCTGTCAAGAACTTTCAGAGAAAAAAATTACTTACCATTGAATGACAGAAAATATGTATATTAAAAAAAAAACAACCCACAAAACCAAACAAAACCAAACAAAAACAAACTACCAAAAAACCAGTCAATCTCTTAGTTGGAAATCCAATTTTACACAGACATGACACTGGCAACCGTATACTACCTATTAAAATACAAAGTCAGCTTCATTCAGTTCTGGGCAACTTACTTTACCACACATAACAAGCTACCTTAAAGGATACAGATGAGGAAAAGAAGAGGCAAAATTGGCACATGAATCATAATACATAGTACTCTTTAACAAAAAAAAAAAAAAAACCAAAAAAAAAAAAACCACAAAAAAAAAAAAAAAAACATTATGAAGAAGACACTGCAAACTGTTGGCCTGTGGAAATAGCTAAGTTTATAAAATGCCTTTCACAGTGGTGAAATTAATCTGCTAGTTCATCAGTTATGCTCTGCTATTCACAATCATAAGTATGCTTTTAACATACTTCTGGTTTTGTATCAAAAGCAAGATTGATTACTTAATCACAGTAGTGCCAATACCACTTTGGTCAGTCCTCACACACAACCAGATACACAGATTCCACAGATGACTTTTCCAGGCATTAAGAGTAAACTGAGTCTTTCATGCCCACCTGAATTGTGCTTTTGTGGGGATTTTCTGATAGGAAACAGCAAATTAAAAAGAAACACAAAACAATATGAGCAATAAATGCTGCCATTTGAGACAGGAGAAAAGGGCAATTAAAGGTTTCCTGAAATGAAAACTAATTCTGTGGATATACTGAAAACTGGGAAGAGCAGTCTGTCCTGTAAAATGGAATTTTGGCCACCTATTTTCTTTTGATAACCTTAATTCTCCCTTGCGAGCTTATTCAAATATTTAGCATTGGCAGGCAGATACCAGTACCCTTGGTTCAGGCACACCTGAAGCAGTACATACTGGAGCCAGTGAATGCCCATTTTGCAGTCACTGAATCATAAAACAGCTGAGAAATATTTGCAAACAGGCACTAGAAATAAATCAAGATTGCAACTTTTGGACACCTTTCAAAAGGGAAAATTCAGTTGGTTTGCAGAAAACAAATCATAATTATAAAACCCCCTAGCTCCAAAGCCACTTTCCTGCATAATCTATGAAAGTTCAAAACACATTGTTGGCTCTTCAGAGAGCCTCCAGTAAGAACAAGCTGCAGCTCTACAGTTAAGGCACTAGCACTCCATCTGCATCTCAAAATTTGGATTTGGTTGGGAGCAAGCAGACAAGGGAGATGAAAGGTCTAGTTTGAAATTTGTTCAGTTGAGAGTAACTGTCACAGACTATCAGAGAGTTTCTTTGAAAAACAAACTGCAGGCTCCTACACAGAGGAAAAGGTATTCAGAAGGCCTTAAGTCAGTTTTCTCAATTGTGTAACAAACTGTACAAAGAGGTCTTAAACTGTGAACATAGTGAGGTTGTTACTATCCTGAATTAAATAGCCAGTTGAAAAGGTCAAGGTTAGACTAAACGGAGAGCAACAAATACAGAATGAAGTTTTGCCTGCTAGGAAAGAAGTTATGGCTTAGACATATGAGTAATCCTTTTTCTGTTGCCTATTCTTATGGCCCTCCAGAATTACCCAAGACATCAAACTGTGCAGTTTTCAAAGCCACAGTGGAGAAATTAAGTCAATACTGATTCATGGCTGCTTCAGCATATCTCAAAAGTACTAACTGAGCTGCCTGTGACTTAACTTTGCAATCCAAGCTACAGTATTTCTAAAGTAAAAAATGCAGAGCATAGACATTTGCTAAAAGAATATGCTGGAATACTATAGCAAGGAAATAATTCTGGAAAATGATGAGGCTGCTATTCTTGATTTCAAATACAAGAATATAACATTACTAAAGCCACCAAGTATTTACATTTACCCATTTAAGGGAATTTTCACAGTGTTAAGTTTTGTCTTTATGAAAGACTGTAAGATGTTTTCAAACATATGTTGATTGAAATGCTATTACTAAAGACAGTGAATTTCAAAGTAGAATGAATCTCAGATCAGCAGGTGCTGATATGTGGTCTCAGATCGGCACTTAAACACTCATCAGAATGTGACTGCTTTCAGGAGCTGAATACTTGCAATGAATAACAGCTATTTATAGACACTGAGCTATATTTGCCAGCTTAGGAGGCAGAAACCAGCAGGGGGTAAACACAGCAACAGGAATAGCAGTGGTAACTAAATATTGAAAGAAGTGCCATTTATTCTGTAAGAGCAATTAAAGGACTATGTTACAACCCTCCAAAAAGTTACTATGTTCAATGTGAATGCCTGGCTCCCTCCTCAGAGGCAATAAAGGCATCCCAGCTTTAACCAAGCGCCATGCCTGATACAGTAACTCCATTCAGTTACAAATCTGGCCTTGTGCTTTGGGTTTTGAGCAGTTTGGTAAAACGAGCAGATCTGTAGTCCTCGCTCTAGGTACGATCTTGCCTTTGCGAACATTGTTTTACTGCGTATGTCTGAAGTGTTATTGTTTTGCCTTCAGGATGCAAAAAAAGATGTCTACCTGTAGCTGACCCTACAAGGCAGTGTTTCAGTGAAGCACTGTTCGCTCACAACCCTATCTTCATTTCTACACTCCACCTCATTTCTTCAACAGCTTGCTATAACTGAGGGCATATTCAGTGTAGGAATTGCTGGCCTCAAAATCAACTGAAGAGCACACCCACACAGACTGCATTAGGGTTCTTTGTAACTATCAGGTGAAGATAAAGGAGGATTTGAGTTTGTTGGGGTTTTGGGGGGGTGGTGTGGGGAAGGGGGGGGTGGTGTGTTTTTTTCCTCTGGTGGTCTAAATTACATCTGAATAACTGGCAGTCATCTCTCTTGAAAATGTCAATCAGTATGTAACACACTGTGTACATTCACAAAGGCTTTTGAACCACAACCTTTGCTTGTAGATACTAAATCCAGTTTTGAGCAGGCACAAGATGATAGCTAAAATTTCTGCCTTCTCATACTTGCAGAGCTACATAAATGAGCTGGCTCCCCCTACCTTCCTAATGCTATTTGCTGGATGTTGAAGTAAGAATACTTGTGTGAATTTAGCCAGAAACCTTTACATCTTCTTTATAAGCCATTGTGTTGGTTTTGTTTGGGGTTTTTTGGTGGGTTTTTTTTTTTTTTTGTTTTTTTAACTGACAAAAAAACACAACAAAAAAACTCTTTTTTTTTGGTTGGCAAAGCAAACATACAGGAAAAAACACTTTTGTCTTAGGACAAAAAACAAGGAAGATAATATGGGAAACATACCAGTAAAACCAACAGCTGAAACAGGCAAGATTCAGGCAAGATTTTCTTATGCAAGAACATTAAAATGAGCATGTACACTGAAGTGTACATACTTACACTTTTGTAATTATGTCAATTAAAGGTAACAGTAAATCCTCACATTTGACAGATTCCTGTCAAACAAAATCTTATATTCATTTTTTATATATTGCATTATTAAAGAATTCCTGCATTATTCTCTCCTGTCTTTCCTCCTGCAAGCCTGAAGTGTTCTGTCAGGTATACTTTTGTTCCAAAAAGTCTTACAGCACATGCTAGGGCTCCACACAGCTAAAGGTTTTTGATCATAGCTTCCAGAGAGACAGCTGAAGAAACAGGACCTAGATTCAGAATGGTTACAAGTAGATAGCAACATAACTATAGAAAAGACATGTAAGTGATGCTGTACACTTCATTATTCAAATCCTGCTGGCAGAACCAGACCAAAAGTTCTCAGCAGAGCCTTGTTCCTTGTTCCTCCCGCTGCTGCCAGGAGACGAGCAGTGCTCGTTGCTCCTGAAGCCACATGGGCAGCTTCTGGGAGCAGCCACCCTTCAGCTCTGTGCCATCACTCTGGGTCTGGCTCTGTCCTGTACCAGCAGCAGCACCAAGTCATGGGCAGGAACTGGACACTGGCTCTTTGGGCAGTTTATACTGCTTCAAAAGTCAGGTTCATTCTACACAAATTCAGCTAGAAAACCATTGTCCCTCTGGCAGACTGCCACACAATAGCCACTGCCTTTGCCTAACCCTCTCTTTTTAAATCTTACACTAGAAACTGAGCTAAAGGGGTACATTTTGAGAGAATTCAATTTGCAAAGGACTGTGTATTCTACCTGCACAATTAAAGCTGAAAGGGCCATGTGATTATATGTTGTGTGTTCTCCGAAATCTTTATAAGCTATCATTACCAGCAAATGAGACAACACAAAGTGACTCTCTAGTCTCATGACAGGACAATTTAATATTATCTTGTATTTTTTTTTTGTTAGACTTGTGCTACCATTGCTCCCCTTTTCCTTGGATGACTATAAGACCTGTATTTTTGCTAAATTCATAGCTGCTTTTGGAAGAAGGATTTTCTGTGAAGGGAGGTAAATGGTCCATCTTTTTGTCCTTTTTTTTTTTTTCTTTTTCCAGTAAATTCCTGCTGTTCCAACATTAAATAAAATTTGGTATTAATGAATTCTGCCTGTAGGTGGCCAATTGCCTTTGGTATCACAATTAAAAAGTCACAAGCAAACATCTCTCCTTTAACCTCTCACCGTCTTTTTCTCCCCTAATTAACGTATAAGTGATAGTTTCATTACAAAGCAACTACCTAGAGCACTAATTGTTTCTGAGGCTGCTGAAGTTCCTATAGCTTTTCCTTTATTCCAAATACTCTAATACACAGAGGGATTTTTCACCTTCCACTCCTCCAGAAGAGCAGAGATCTGATATCCTGATAACTCTTCTGGAAGACTGAATGTAAGATTTTAGAAGGCTCTTCAAATATATGCACCACCACTGAAAGAGAACAGCTGAAGAGCTTGCAGTATAGCTGTCTCTTGGCAGTAATCACTTATTCCAGCTGAATGCTAACAGCAATCATTTACTCTAACTGAATGCTAACAGTCCTTTCCTGAGACACAGTGCCATTATCCCTCTACCCATTGCCTGTAGCAAAGTCAATACAGTGCTTCTAAAAATAATAATAAACCTTTCTTTTTAAAAATTACATGGTGCAAGCTAGCTTAAAGGTTTGCTCACTGATAGGTTAGGGAATTTAATATGGAAAGGCTATGTACCCACAGCCCCACACTTCTGTTCAGCAGGATACTGAGCCTGAGTCAATAACCCTGAATTCAGGGAGTGGCCAATATCTCTGACAAACCCCACAACTTTACTTTTTCTCTAAGTCTGCTTCTGCTCTAAGACCTGACCATGCCATTGCCATTTCTCACATACTCTGGTCATTGTAGGCAGATCTACTCACAGTGACAAGATTACTATAAGCTGCACCAGTCTCAACTGTGTGGTTGGTTGGGAACCAAGATCTCAAAGCTTAAACATATGCCAACTATACCAATGCATCAGAGTTTGGTTTGGTTTCTGTTACTTTTTTTTTTTTAATTTAAATACACCTTCAGCTAGAAGTTAAGTTTTCTTAGGTGGATTTCCACCTTTAAAACAGTAAATTCACCAGTATAAAAACATGTATTTCTCATGACTGTCTCCATCTCATAGAGCATATTCTCAGTTTAAATGATGTACCTCATTACTCACTTTTAACCTTAGATATTTCTGCCAATCCAGAAAATAAAGATATTGAAATATCTATTAGTCACCATCATTACTCAGACAGATTCAAAATAGAGCTGTGCTACAGAAAGAGTCAAACAGATCAGTGAAGCAGCAAAGAAATCTTTTCACATACGTAGGATCCTATACAGCTGCTAAAAAAGCAGTTTGCCCAATTTGGAGGCTGAGTCACAGGTACTACAGTGCAGGTATAATACATACAGCAATACCACCTATGCAGCCTGGAGCATTATTACTGACCCTTACTTGACTGACTGATTTACCAGGTGGAAGAGGAGTTTTCTGTTAGAGAACAAGCCATTGTGCTCTGCTCCTGCCCAAATCTAAAGCAAAGTTTAGCTTGTATTTGCCATATCTATTAATCTATTTCGGCTATTGCCAGCTACAAATCTAATTTACATTCTGTATTACATGGGAGAGAAATACATTTGTTCTTATGCCTTTCAAAGATACAGTATGTTCTACACTGGGATGATGAATAGCTCATTGCTTAGTTAACCATCCATGGACACTGATATTTGTCAGCATTCCCAGCAGTCAGGCATGCTTGATTCAGTGCTGGTTAGAAAAAGTTTGGAATAACTTAAACAAATAAATGCAGCATTTCAGAAAACATTAATGATTGTCATAAGCAATAGAAAATGTTATTACACAGAAAAAAAACAATGGGTTTAAAATGCCCACAAAGAGAGATGAAATACCAGTTTCATTTGCAAACTAAATATGCTTTAGAGATTTATCTTACGATGGTCGATAAAGTAAGAGGTTTGTCAGGAGGCCAAGTTGGCACAGCCTTTTTTCAAGTCTCACTGTGAGCCAAGTAAGGAATAGCCTGCTTCATGGAAGACTGCTTACCTGCAGGGGTTTTCCCTGCAAGTGTGAGTTACTGGTCAATAACGGGAATAGGAAATTCATAGTCATGGATTAAGGTGAATAGACTTCATGGTATATTCTGATTTGAGTAGAAATAGTGGCATTTTCCCTTCCTTTTTGCCAGCTGAATTTAGTTAAAGGACTAACTTCTGTTAAACCATAGCTTGATTAGCAATATCGGTCTGAAAATATACATCTGAAGTCAGAAAATCTAGGGAATAATTTCACAAGTGCAGCAAGTAAATTTCTCTTAGTATATTATAATTAAGGGAAAAAAAAAAAAAAAAAAAGGAAGGAAAAAAAGAAAAAGGAAAAATCCAAAATCCTACACAGCTGCCACTTACTTCAGAACAAGCTTCTCACAGTTCTTCATTTCCTGATGGTTAACAGACATACTTTGTGATAACTCACTGAAAGAAAATTAACTGCCTTCAATAGCTTACAACATTTGCATCAGAAAGGGAGTTAGGTGCTTCTGTGTAATGAGTTTAAGAGCTTCTTCTTCTTTCCTGGTTGGAGAAAGGAGTCCTACACAACTTACACCTGAAGCAATGAGAAAAGCATCCTTAAAAAAAAAGGTAAAAAATCAGCTATCATCTTTAAGTCTTCTATTTCTATTTTTCCAGGCAGAAGTTGTGCAAAGCTAAAAAACAGAAAATTGGAAACCAAGTAAATTTTAGAGAGTTTCAACTGTAGTCAAAATACAATAAGGGAGCCACTAGAAGCAGGGCAATTTTCTCAAGAGCAGGTGGTGGTGTTCCTCTAAGTCTAAGAGCATTATCATCAGGAAGTTGCTCTATGGCATGGAGTTGCATAATACCTTTATGAATTCAGGAACCCTCCTTTATCCTCCTTATTATAAAATGTTAAAAGCCATGAGTCATTTCCTCATCAATATTCATTTGTCAAGCACAGTGTCCTATTTACTTCATTATATCTGGTAACTAAGGATCTAAACGGTCAATAGGTGAGAAAGATGTATGGTGAGTTGATAAACTAGGTCCTGTCCTGTTCACGTGCATATCCCCAGGCTGACAGGCTACATTTAATATGTTTCTTTTTTTAATTCCTTCTGTTTATTTCCCATGAGGCTAATTCAGCATACATTCAAGCAAATAAGCATGATTTCTTCAAGGTCAGTAGGTGTCTGCCTGCATCCTAAATGCTCAACTTCTTGTCATTGTTTTCCCTATTAATATCAGAGTTTAAATAAAAGCTCAGTATTTCAGACACAAGTCATGACCAATTTCATGCCCCTTAAGGGTGGATCACCCACTTTTCCCGTTGGCTTGCACTGACTCATTCTGTACTTCTGTCATTCCTATTTTTATCCCTCCTTAAAAACATTAACTGAATGTGAATGTTGTTTAGGTGGAGGTTTATAACTCCAAGAACATCCTCACAAATCTACACATTCCATTTTTATTTGCTTTAATTTATTGTACCTGCTTTCGTGATATAAATTTAAGCCACTAAATACTCCAAGGTTTTTCCTTCCAAAAGCTCATTTCTACAGCAACATCTAACTTACCAACTGCTCCGGTCTCTAACACAATAAAGGCTTTGCCTGAGAAAGACAAAATTTGGCCCAGTGTTTCTTGGCTACCTCAAATTTGTTGCAATCACTTGCAGCACCCTGTCCTCTGCTGTGTAAACATACTCCCCAGGGTCTAAACCATTCATAGTCAGTTCCCCCTTACTGAAATAAGTTTCACATTTTCAAGTGCTTTGAAATTCAAGCATTGGTTTCTCAGTATTAGTCCTAAAACTTCAGCACAAATACTAAGTTTAGTTCAAAGCATTTCTAGCTTGAGTTTATTTGATTTGTTATGCAGTTGATATCTTTTTAAATCGCTTATAGTATCTTTCAGTACGAATTAATTTTACAGCTAGCGCAAGGTTACTCACTCTCATTTTCCTCAGCTTCTGGGATCTCAGGCAAACATTGTTAGCATAATTAAATTTCTGACTCTGTGATATTAATACTAAATTTGACATAGTTCTGTGATACAGTGTATTGCGAATCTTCTTTTAATCAGAAAACTCTGATTAGAATTTATCTGAGAGGGATTAGCAATCAATTTTTGAGAAATAAGTGGGGGTTGAGTTTTTCTGTTTGTTAGGGGATTTGGGTTTGGGGTTTTTTTTAACATTTTGATGAACAAAACCAAAAGGAAAATCAAACAAAAAGGGTGACAAAACCTTATCCAGGGCAGTACACAATCTATATGAGCAATTAGGCGGTGAGATTTTAACCAGAAGAATTAAAGAGATTGAGAAAAGTTTATTCAACATTGCAGAGGAGAAAAACTTGAGCAATAATCATGTCAACTTTAGCGCAAAGCTCCTCACATTGTAGTGGCTGCGCCATAAATAACTGCTCAGTGAAGTGCTTCTGTACCCATTTTTTTAATTGGAACTACAATTCTAGTATCGTTTTGTACCTCTTATTATGTACAAATCTGTGATTTTCCTTTTTCACATGGACCCACAGAAAGGAATTTAGAACTCTGTTTAGAGTCTTAATTTGACGCCGGCTATTCCTAGTGAGACATGGGGCATTCCCAATTTTAATAAGTTGCTTGTCAGCTCCAATTTACATCCACAAGATTTTACAAAACATGATGTTAATCTATGGAAAGTCTCACTAGGTTCTGCGGCATGCCTCTGGCAATATTTTTTTTCTTTTTTTACCCACATATTTTAGTTCACGAAATGTTTCTTGGGGTCAAAACTTTTTAAAGCGATTTGTTGAATAGAGTATTTCTAGGCATCTCCCCAAACCTCTACCTCCCAGCTTAATTCAGATCAGTTAGCTTAGCATTTGCCTGTGACCTCCGAAGTTCTCAAGTTGCCTACCTGAGAGGTATCAAAAAATACTAACACCCCCACTGTGAAGTTTACCCTCCCACTGTCTGACTATCTCTGCAGGATTTGCTCCTGTTCACAACTGAAAACTTTCCTTCTGGCTAATACATGGATTGATCACTTCTACTTGGAGCACATGCATTATTCCAGTGAAGGCACAGAGGCATCAGAGGGGCAACTGCCTAAATGTTATTCAGACAGTAGAAATCGAAAATGCAGAACTCATAGCAATGTAATAAGCTATTGCTGGAGCATGGTAAAAAGGGCAGATAGCTTGAGTACAGGGACAGAAAGTGAATGTACAGTTCCTTGTAAATCCAATGAAATATGCAGCTCAAAAACATAAATAAATGTCAAAGGTACAGTGGCCTGAATTTATTATTACATGTTCTTGAAATAGGTAAACCTAGAAGGCATATGCTAATAGGGCAGTGGGAATGCGTCACTGCTATCAAACAGTATTAACTGCTTAGACTTTTAAGTATGTAGTCCTGCAAGCACTGGCATGAAAAATTTGTTCTTCAATAATTTGTATCTTATGAGTAACTGTATTTTCAAAGCTGAATTGTGCTAATGTTGCAATAGGAGCACACTCTTGATTACACATCAATGAGTCCACACAGAGTGAAAATCACAGTCACAGCAGATTTGATCACTGTTCATGTCAAGGTTTATCAGTCAGCTTTTCTCATGCTTCATTGTTTTACATAGCAAAAGTATTTACAACTAAAATCATTCTTTAAGACCTCTTCTCTCGCACTCAGATGGAATTAGCTGTTTGCTTCACAACCCCTCCAGTATGGATAATATGGATATACATGATATAAAGAATATAGGCATTGCTTAAGAAGTGAGAGTAGAAAGGATTCCAGACACGGGCAGCTGACCAAGCTCCTGAACACTTGCTGCCTTCACTGTAAGTGACTTACAACTACGAACACTGCTACATTTATCCCACTTTTAATGGACAACTTTCTTGCCTGTAAAATAGCTGACAAGCTTCATTTTCAATCAGGATAATACCTGGAGTTTAATTCTGGATTTTATCAGTGCTCAACTTATAGGTTATTTTTCCAGTCATACAGTTATTTTTTCTCAGAATTATTGTTATGCTAATCATGATATATATCACCTTGAATCTCTCATTATAAAAATACTGGTGGGTTGGTTGGGTTTCTTGGGGTCTGGTTTTTGGTTGGTTTTTTTTTTTTTTTTGGGTGGGGGTGTTTTTGTTTTGTTTTTTTTTTCTTTTTTCCCAAAAAAACACCAATAATTAAAAATTTATAGATCTCTGAAATCTGTCATTTTTCTACAAGTTTTTACAATTGATTCTGTTTATCACAGTACAGCAGATTTACAGGAGGAAGAATTTTTAATACCTATCAAAAGATGATTTTTTACAGTCCAAGTATACTTTCATTTATGCCTGTCCAGTAGAACTGAAAAAAGACTAAGGAAGAAAACTGTGAGCTTCTCTCTTCCTGTCCAGTATCAGAGCAAATTGGCAAGTCTAATCCACCACAGTATAACCAAAAGTCTTTCAATGACCCAGATTTCCTATTTACAACACTGGTGTTACAAATGAGGAGGGAAAATATTTTTTTTTTTTTTTTCACTTTTCAGGAGATTGAAATTAATCTTTCTTAAAAAACAGGGATTGTTTTTCTCAACAAACACTGGCTAAAACATGCCAAAGCCTCAAACTTCTAAATTTTGGAGGATAGTGTTACCTACAATAATAATGGTTAGACATTTGTAAAGAAAACAAAAAACAATGGGACCCAAACTAGAAGCCTACAAACCCATGGACCTGAAAACACATAGACAGATGCGTTTTAAACATTTGGCTCAATCCTTTTAGGTTGATCAATAGCTGGTTCATTAAAAACTGAAGATTTGTCTCTAATGGAGCTAGACTTCATTCTAAAGAAATCACTGTAGTATCATTTAAATCAGAAAAGGCATTTAGGGGAATTGCTTTGTATTGCCTTTGGTATTTAAAATTATCCCACCTTTGCATCCAAGTGACTTAGCTTTTTTTAAGTAAGGGAATAAAGGCCACAAATGTAGGTAGTAGTGCTTTGCTGTCAAGCTATTTATATTGATAAATAGGCTTTTTTTTTTTTTTTTTCCTTTTAACTATATCTTTATTTGCCCTCCTGGCACTGTGCATACAGACTGATATATTTTACATAAATCAGACTACTGAAAGTTCCTCCTGACAATTAAATGGAATTTAACAGCTTCCTAATGAAGCTTAGCCTTCCCAGACTCTAATAGAAGTACTTGTTATGATTTAATAACCAAATGAAAATAATTTTACTGCATATTATCATGAAAATTTTGCATATATAAATGCTGATATTTTAGAAAGAGAAGCGTGAATAAGTAAATAGGATTTACCTCCACTGATTTTGTTTTTTCCCTTGAATACAGATTTGGTCTTTATTAAAAGCCTGCCATTCCTTATCAGGATGAATAGCACTTTGCTTTTGGCTTTTGAAACATCTTCCTGAATGTTCTTTAATCCAGTATATGATTTAGTTACATCTTATTAGCAGATAACTTTACACTGCATATTAATGCACCTTAACCCTCTAACCTGTATTGATTAGTTTGATTCTTTCTGAGATAGAGACACTTTCAGTAAATCTGTAGTTAGTGCAGGATATTATACAGCCATGTGAGCTACTGAATTTCATTTGCTACTCCACATTTTCTCTGGCTGTTCAATTTGCTTTTCAGCCCTTATTTTTTAACCCTTGCAGATAACCTTTTCATAAGTCCCTTGGTGGTTTTTGTGCTTTTATTCCTGCTTTCGTGACCTCTACTGGTATTAGCCTTGCATTGCACTACATATTTAGCTTACTGAAATCAACTGATATGATACAGGACATGGGAAACACTAACATATTAGTCGTCTGTTACTGAGATTCTTTGTGTTAAAGGCTCCCCACACCACACATCAGTTTCACTTAATTTTTCATCCATGAGGTGGCAAAACGTAATTCTGCATTATCTGTCCCTCACCTAATTCCTAAGGTATTTTAATCATACAAGCACTACATATTAATAAAAATGAATCCTTCCATACACATCATCCTCACTCTTCTTACACTTGCATAATGCAAAATTACAATTTTCCCTTTCAAGCAGTTTTCTGGGGGACTACAGATTACATCCTGATCTCTCACTTTGTCCTGCTCACACTGGCTGAGTAAACACTAATGTTTCATACCCAGTGAAAACCTACAACTTTGGTATACTAGGGAGCAGGCAATCCTTGATGGTATTTCCACCAGTGGTGAAGCAAACTACTGATAAAATTGACAAAAAAAGGCTCCTTTATACAACAGAAAAAGAATAGACAGAGACCCTGCATGACCTTGAGGAAAAGCCAAAAAGTTGGAGATGTAGGTTCTAAGACTTTGTTAGAAAGTAATCTGAAACAAGAAAAACACCCAACATTGTTGGCTGTATGATTCCCATTTTTAAGAAGGCAACAACTGAATTATGCTCCTTTAAATTGTCTATATGCCAGATCAACCATCTATTCCCACAGAATCCCAAGGGTTGGAAGGGACCTCAAAAGATCATCTAGTCCAACCCCCCTGCAAGAGCAGGGTAACCTACAGTACATCACACAGGAACTTGTCCAGGCGGGCCTTGAATATCTCCAGTGTAGGAGACTCCAGAACCCCCCTGGGCAACCTGTTCCAGTGTTCTATTTACTCAGTCGTAAATACCTCTCTTTATGCAAGGTATTTTTTCAACCTAACTGACAAGAAAAGAAACTGAGAGTGTACAGGGAGATAGAGGGCAGATAGAGAAGTAGAATGGCTAGATTAGGGACAAGGGAAAAGTGATTCACAGAGTAGGAAGATAACAGAATGGCACCAGGGATGTATGTACAGCAATAATATTCCCCGAAACCAATTGTGATAGCCTACCTCTCTTTCGTTAAAGGCAAAGGAAATTCTTGCAACACACTTATATGTAGTGCTAATTACAGAATTCCAAGATATTGTTTTGTTTGCTTACTTAAATGTACAAAATCTACTGGTATAAAAAAAAAAAAACAACACACCTGGTCTATCACAAGGCCATTGAATAACATTTCAGGAACACAATGTCCTGCTCTATTATTCATGTGCTTTAGATGAGCCATTTCCTTTCTTGCTGCTGTTCTTGACCCTGTTTCAAACTTGCACTTGTGATTTCCAGTTGCTTGACTTTCACCTAAAATTGTGAGATTTGGGAGAACTGCATTTTCCATATGCCTGTACCTCACCCTGAAACACACTAAAGTTTTCTATGAGCAAAGTTTGGGGGAGCTAGAATATACTGGCTTTCTTAAAACAAAAATGAAGTTCTATTGAAAAGCTACCAGTTAGCTCCATCCACAGGCTGTAATTGTCCATCCACATGCAATTCTGTTTTGCCTACAAATTTTCTATAGGATCTCTCAACACTTACTTCCTGAAGACTGTTTCTAAAATAGAAGATAGTGATATTGCCTTTTTATTATTTAAACTTAATCTAGGTGCTGGATCTGCCTTGCTACTAAGTGACTCCACCTCTTGTCTGGTTGGATTTGGCAGTATTTGAGGTGATATGAAACAGCAACAGCAGTTTGAGAACCAAGTTCACCAAGTTTAAAGGATGCTTTTAACAATCACTTTGTACAGCAAGAAAAATACAACCTCATTTGAAGGAATGGTTTAGTAATACTTAAGAGTAGTATGTAGAACTAAGCAGTGTTTTAGTGCCTAGGCTACAAAGTCCATTTTGCTTTCTTAACAGATATCCCTGCAAAAATTGCTGTATGACACAACAGACTTTGGCATGTGAGCTTTCAGTCAGTGGAAATCCATAAAAGAGAACTCAGTTATCATGTAACAAGATACCACTAGCAGTCACACAAATAGAATTAACCCACAATAACCACACTAAAAATATAAACATTTTAAGCATCCAGAAAGCTACTTGAAAATAAATCAAAGTTGTTATCTGGGATCCTGGCTTAGATTAGCCCTTTTTTTCTTGCTTGAATTGCAACGGTAGAATTTTCTGCTCTGTTCTGCCATGTACACACACACATCTGCTGCGTGGCTGCTAACATATGGTGTTTCACTAATTAATTGCTAGCTATCAGCCGGGCTCCTACTGCTCATATCAAATGTGAGTACCCTCCAGAATGTTTCACAATAATGAGCATTTCACAGACTCACTGCAGTAGCCACTGTATGGTCAGAAAACTGTTTTCCATGAGAGAAATGCACTAAGTATGTTAGCATTTAAAATCTGGGTCTGTTAGTTTAACATTGCAGGTTCGCTGTTACATAACACAAAGACATCAGAATAAGTGCACACTAACAAATACCTGCAAGTTGAAAAGCTGTAGTAACTCAATCTTCTTCCTCTGATGAAAGAACAGTATGGACAACACTGGAAAACTCAAGTCCAACGAACTTTCAAAAGACAGCTTTTTTAAAAGTGATATGGCTTAGTGCTTGGGCCTTTCCCCCTCCTCCCCTTTTGTATCTATATCTCATGATGAAAAATTGGAGCTAAATATAAACTTTACCTACTTGCAATTTAAGGTTTTATTAATAGAAGCATTAACATTAATTGCAGCATCAAGGTTATAATTATGAATATTTTATGACTAAACAGTTTTCAAAGGAATAATAAGACAAGGAAAACTTATTTAATAAAATGTGGTGAATTACTGACAAGTAGGAGTAATGCCTTTAGAACTGGAATAGTTACTGAATGTAACTAATCAGTCACTATAGTCTCAAAGAAGCTTTGAGATTTGTATTGTTTTCCTTTAAATGATGTAAATCCTTCGGCAGCTAACAGAACAGGCAGAAAAGAAGTGTGACACAAAGAACTGTCACCTTAAGAAACGGCTTAAGAATTTAATGGAGGTTCTGCTTAGACTGTAGAAAGATGAACATGCTCTTTTCCAAAGATCACCTTTGCATGAGCCTCAGTCTACAAACTAAGGCAAATTCACTGTGCTAAAACAAGTGATGATGCAAGAAGCCACTTCTGAAAAATACCTGTTTGATTTGCAAAATTTAACATTTGTTCCTGCTTTCTAGCTCCACCTACTGACATCCCATGAAAAGGTTCCATCCATAATCCTTTCTAGCCTTTGACAGAGTGCTACCTCTTATAGTATAGTATCTGTAGCTAATCTGAAACAGAGGAGAGATGATAAAAAGTGAGAATAAATGGTACTCTGCTTTTATGACCAGCTTGTTAACCCTTGATAATACGACCATGATAATACAGCAAAACACACATGCACCACGGACAAAAAGCACTGGCCGCTGTACACACAAATAGTAACAAATGTTCAAGTACATTTCTTTGTCCTCAAAGAGGAAATTACAACAGAAAAACAGTTTTTTAAAACAACTAATTATGTACTTAATGTGAGAGATATTCAGGTCCCTTGTTAATGGGAGAAAATCTTCCAGCATGCTCAAAATCCCACTGAAAGATAGATGAATATTAAAGATGAACTGTTACAAACGCATTTGGTTTACCTTTTTTCTTTTCTTTCTTCAGCAATATTTTTAAAAAGTAGACTAGCCTGTTCTGATTAGGAGACAGTTGATTTAAACAAAAATAATGCCATTGACACCTCTTTTGCTCAAGGGGCTAGTGTTGGAGAAATGGAATACCAATTGATTTTCTAGAAGCAGCAGCATACATGGACCTTTTCTTTAGAGAAGGATCCCGATCTTGCCTAAAAATTAATATACCGAGAGGACAAAAAAATAGGTGGTTTTCCCCCTCTATTTCAAGTAACTAGTTTCAGTGGAGACAGTGAACAGTAATTGAAGAAAGTGATACTACTCCCTTTGTGGAATATCACAGGCTAAACTAAGGCAATAAACTGCAGATGAAGTTGCCTTGGGTTAAGAGATTATTGAACAGAGGGTGGATAGTTCCCTATTCCCATAACAATGACATGAAGAAGTGTCAGTGAAACAAGCTCACCCACAACATTCCAAAGGAAGTAGTCCTACTAACAGCATAGCAAAACACCAACTTGTGAGGTGCAAATACAGACCATGATAGTAGGTACCACAGCCATCTGCCTAGGTCTGGCTCTTTGTAGCCTGAATGAGGATTTGGTTTGGTAGTTTGGTTTATCTGAAGTCTATTTGTTTCCAGCAGCACAGTATTAGCATCACTTTTGTTCATCGTCACTTGTCACAGACACTCACAGGTGCAGTGTGACACTGCTGTACTCAAGAGGTTTACTCCATTTGTCCACCTACTTAAATGGGGGTGGGGGGAGGAAGCCTATAAATTTTCTGGGCAAGCTGCCATTAGCATTCATACTATAGCAATGCCTCTGGAGGCAATGTAAAGTAACTGTTCATGGAGGAACAATAACTCAGCCAGAAAGCTCCAACTGATGGCTTTGCCATGCTTGCACTTACCAAACCCAGTCTTTTACAGACCAGGGAAAAGAAAGAGTTTCAGAGCCCCACTGACTTTGCAAAAACAACTACCTTTCAAATCTATCCAGCCTATGGCAAAGGGATTCAACTATATTATCGCATCTAACTGAAATGCGGCAAAAAATACGGCCTAAGAAGATAGGCTGTTTGAAGTGAACTCATAGAACTGGTGTTGAATTCCTCAAAACCCTGAAACTTGTCCTTAAGCTCCTTCAGAAAAAATCTAACTGATATAGCTGTACTTCCCCACAAGAATGCAGAGTGAACAGGAGTCTAAAGCCTCACAAACTCTATAATATAACACTATTTAGCCACAGCAGCAAAATTACAGCACTTGTACTGTAGCCCCACAAATTGCTCTAACATAAAAAGCATGTTTTTCAAGCTCTGGCTTTGAGACCCTTCTCAGAGAAAAAAATTATAGCAGGTAGGGTTTTTTTGTCCAAGATCAGCAGTACGAGTGTGCTACAAGCATGGAGGCAGACAGATCAAGCCTAGTATGTGTCCCATATTTAATCCTAAAAGGGGTATATACGATCTCTCCCTAAGGGCTATTGCGCTTCTACTTAGAGCAGAGGCTCTCAAACTGCAGTCCAAATGTGTCCATGCTCCAAACACAGTGCAGATGAGCCTTCCCCAAAAGGGATGGCTAATCTTATTCCCTATTCAGACAAATTGAAGAACATTACCTTAAGGCAGAAATAGATGATGGTTTACTTCACAGAAAATGAGACAAAGCTCTATCTTGAAGTCAGAAGACTGTCTTTGCAAGCAGTACTTGTCTGTCCTTGGAAAAAAAAATAAACACCCTCGTGGTATTTCAGTTTCCTGGTATATAAGAACTAGGAAAACCACAATTCTATCACAGGTATGGATTGTCAACTCTACAATACTAACATATGCAGGCTGCTGTGAAATCCCAAAATGGAAGTTTCTCTCAGGGTATTGAATATAATACTTTCTTTACAGGTACACAAGAATTCCATACATATTTGTCGTGGTTTAAAACCCAGCCACACACCCAGTCTTGCTCCCTCACTCCCCCCCCCCACACACACTTTCTTCCCTCCCCCCTGCTCCTGGAGGGATGGGGAGGAGAATTGAAAGAATGTAACTCCCAGGGGTTTAGATAAGAGCAGTAACTAAAAACATCGGGGTTATCAGCACTGTTCCCAGGCCGAAAGTCAAAAACACAGCGCTGCATGAGCTACTAAGAAGGAGAAAAAATTACTGCTACTGTTAAACCCAGGACAGTATTAAAGCAAGTGCTTTATCATCTTTTCCCAATACTTTTTATCTGGATGCACGTATAGCAAAAGATCACATTCATTACTTCCTGGAAAGAGATTATCCCTGCAAAATGTTCACTCACATGCCCTCATTGGGCAAGGTATACATGCTTTTTTGGTACCAATGTGCCAAATAAACCTTCAAAACCAAGCATTCATTTTCAACTGAAAAACAACCAGAAGGTTTACAAACAGCTTTCTGAAAGAGTTATTTTTAGCAACTTTCAGCTAGATGGAAATGAAACACCAGAATAGATCAGATTATTTTGTTATAATCTCTATTACTTTCAGAGTGTATTATGTTAATTTAGAACTATAATGACCACATTTAACAAGACCTCCCTTTACTTGTTTAGAGTGCTTTAACTCCCTGCTAGATAAGACTATTCATCTGTTACTAAGTTCAAGCATTATGTTTTTTTTACAGCCATTTCCTCCAAGAAATCAGCCATTATTTACCAGTATTTCAGAAATTAAGCTCTTACCAAAACCATACCTGTGCACAATAAGTTGTGTTCAAGACGTTACAAATCCCTATAGCAATCCTATTGTGGTCTACTAATAGAAGAATATGGAGCCCATTATAATAGCAATCTGTACTTTCAGTGCGATTGACTACTTAGGTAAGCCAATATACTCACCAAGAACAAAAGCAAGAAATTAGAAGCAGCAGCAAAAAGATATCATACCAGCTATAATATTTATGTGTATATTCCACCTCTAATGCTTCATACATCCTATTCACACAAATAAACATGATTAGAATGCAGACAAGCGTACAAGAAAATGAAAATGTCCCCTAAACCAGAAGACTATGAGTCTCCATACAGCATGATGGCAAGACACAAAAGCACACAACAGAGCACAGCTCTGATGAATTTTCTTACAGCAGAGCAAGGTATTTATCAACAATTACTTACGTCTCTATAAAAATTAACATTATCAAGCATTCCTGCTTAGTCAATAAAACATTGAAATAGCAAGGATTCTGCTCAGACTGAAAGACTGTCTGGCAGTTGTTGACTCTTCTTCTCACCATCACTATTTTGTATGCATCAGCTACATTCTGAGTTTTCATCTACATTTTAACTGAAAGCTCAGAAGCAGATGTATTTCAGCAGATCTAACACAAACTTTTGCAGGTCTTCAGGATCAAATATGAAGGACTTCTATCTTTCTCCCCATTCAAAGTGCTGCCTTCCTTAGTATCACAGATTTCAGCAACTCTGCATATTTACATATGCAAATCAGAAAGCATGAAGGCACCATTTTGATACATCTCAATTAGAATGCACTTTGGTGTTTGTCTCAGCTAGGAAACCTAATATATTGCCCCTAAGACACCTAATACCATCCGCAAATTTACTCTTTCTTATTCTAGCAATAGTTTTCAGTTTCAGCTTGGGATGGAGTTCTTCTCCCGCTTGATTTGGTACTTTATAACAGACTTACTTTCAGAATACTAGCATAACATAAGCAAAAAATTACAACTGCGAATGTTTTAATTGCAGGTCAGCCAAATCCTGCTTCTTGAGGCAGTCAGTTTTTCATTTGTTGTAATACATTCCCAGAGTTCCACTGAAAGTCACTGAGGAGAGAGGCTCCTGATTGGAAAGCTCCATGCCCAGCAGCAAATGAAGCATCCATTGGATTTGTGGCGGTCGAATGGAACATGCAGAAAACAAAAGCTGGACTGAAATTTATTAGCTAACTTCTTTGTACCTCATTCTTTCCTTGTAGTTCATCTTACTCTTACACTCCCAATTTCAGCAGTAACATACACATCATCAAGTCAATGAGAGATAACTTTCTTTGGTTCGTATCTGACATTTTACAGCTGCTGAAGGGACACTGAATATTAGGAATAATATACTGACAAGAAGAGAGCTCAGGGGACTGAAGCTGCATGGGAGATAGGAAAAAGAAGTATGAATGCAGCATATGACAATTCAGAAAACACCCATGGCAAAGAAAAAAAAATCAAAATGAGTACGAAAGATGGAAAGAAAAAGAAATGTAAGACCCAGGTTCTGTGAAGTTTCCTGACATACATGCTGCTGAAGACAGAAAATCCTGGGTAACAAACAGTGCTAAAGCCATACTGCCTGGTTACGCTACTAAGGCAACTCAATTCATGTTATAACACAAGCAGAAGGAAGTTACTGTGAATGTGTTTCGACACCACCCCCCCACCCCCCACCCCCAAATTTTATCTGTTTTCAGGTTTCTGGATTTCTACTGATCTCAGAGATTTGGATCATAATCACATCCAGATTAAAAAAAAAAAAAAAAATCCATATTAGAGCACAATAAAATTGGTTTCCAGTCATAACTGCTGAGTAAGGTTGAGTACATGGATTTTCTCCACTTTTAAATGGAGCTGTGGTGTATTGGGATATAGGTTCCATGCACACATTAAAAAAAACCCACCACATTTATTTTACTAGTCTAATGTGCAGAATGCATTTTGTACAGTTTCAGTGAGCCTGCTGGGGAAGTGCAACAGCACAGCTCACAAACAGTGCACATTTGTGAACCCTGCAGGATAGAGCAGAGGCTGTAAGCCCCCAAGAGCAGCTGAGACTGTTGGCAGAAGAGAATATGATCAAAAACACATATGGGGAGAGCTGAAAGCAAAAAGGTTTTGCCAAAAGTACAAGGCATTCTTGAAAGGTTTGTAAGCTGAAAGGAAGTCTGCTTTGAAACTACATTAGACAAATCTAGACAAGTCATTAATACCATTCATGATACGGCTATTTTACATAGATCAAATAGTTCAAAATAGATCAATCTTCAAATTTAAGATTAAAGTGAAACATATTCATGAGGTTAAAATGTATGTGTACTTGGAAAAAAAGAACCAATCCAAAGTCAAAAAACAAAACAACCAAAAAATATTTGATGCGTTTGCCATATCAAATGTAGGAATAACTTGACTTCTATCTACAGCTTATTTTGGGGTATTAAAACTTCATTATTCCCTTCTAAGGACAGGAATTTTTGTGAGACAGCCTCTTTGTAAGACTACTAATTTCTATCAAAACTACAGAATGTTACTGTGCACAGAAAAGAGCCCGTCCTGGGTTCAGCAGTAGCAGTCATTTTTTCTCCTTCTTAGTAGCTGGCGCAGCGCTGTGTTTTTGACTTTTGGCCTGGGAACAGCGCTGATAACACCAATGATTTTAGTTACTGCTCAAATGTTTAGTCTGACCAAGGACTTTGAGTCTCATGCTCTGCCAGGGAGGAGGGGAAGCCCGGAGAAAGCAGAGACAGGACACCTGACCCAACCTAGCCAAAGAGGTATTCCATACCACAGCATGTCATGCCCAGGATGTAAACTGGGGGCAGTTACCTGGAAAGGCAAGTTCACTGCTCAGTCGGGCTGGGTATCGGCTGGTGGTGAGAGGTTGTATTCTCATCCCTTGTTATTTGCCTTATCATTATTATTATTGGTGGTAGCAGCAGTGATTTGTGTTATACCTTAGTTACTAAACTGTTCTTACCTCAACCTGTGGGAGTTACATTCTTTCAATTCTCCTTCCCACCCCTCTGGGAGCAGGGGGAAGAAAGGTGGGGGGGAGTAGACAGCGTGGTTCTGATTTATGGCCTGGGCTTAAACCACAACAGATCCCAGTGCTCATCTCACTTTTAATGCTACCTTAGCTCCAATACAGAATGTGATTTCTGTCTGCATATTTAATGACTTGATGAAAATTGATGGATATGACTAGATAAGTTTCAATATGTGAGGGACTTGGTATCACCAGTCAATTTATCAAACAGAAGCAAAATACTTTTTCTATAGTTGACTAATACTTCACCACACTAAGTTTTACCTAAGAGTTTATTCTTGATATTTGTATATTCAATTCTAGCTCCCACATTTACCAGTCATGTGGGGTATAACGAACAAGACAAGATTTAAGATTGAACCTTGAAAAGTGCTTATGTCTTCTGCAAGTCACTAAGTGACAGAACTGGGTCAAAAGTTTGTGTTTTTTTTCTCAAGGAATGAAGAAATTGAATTGGAGAACAGCACAGCAGTGCAAAGCAATCATATATTGGAAAATAAAATGAGTATAAAGGAAGACTTGAGTTAACAAATATTCTTGCATTTGTCTTCTGAACCAAATTCATGTAAGAAAAGTGACAGAGCAATTGCATGTCAAGAGCAGTTTTTAAGCAGGCTACCACCTCCAGCTGCGATTGACAGACTTCTACAGATTGCAGGATTCTTTTGCAGTCATAACTTGTCTCCAATTAAATTTCAGCTGTTCCATAAAGGAAACCAAATCCATAAAATCTTCACTAAAAACACTCTATACCTCTGTATTCACAAGTCCATATGCTTTGTCCTCCAGGTTTCATAACCATATTTCACTGGTTACACAAAGAATTATCTTCATGACGAATGCAAGTATACACATACTCTTCATCTGATTTCCATATATTCTATTACAATTTATGACACATTTTCACCTAAATTGCTAGGATTTCCAATCAGTTTCTTTACAAACACAAATTATTGGTAAGTAGCATCTTCAGCCTATGATTCTGTCTTAAAAATAAAACAAACAATATCCTACGAAAGCCTTTTTCTTTACCTAGCTTTATGTGGCAAAATCCTTGACTACTCAGCCTTCTGGAGAATCTAAGCCAAACCTGTACCTTCACTGGAGGCTCAAATTACTATTTTTTTGTTCCTTCATCTATCTAACTCCTTATCTTCAAAAGACCAAGTGCCATACTCCCACCAGCCAACTCCCACTTAATCTTTAGTGATTCCTCACCCTTCCTACCCTCACTCAAAGAAAGACAATGAAAAAAGTAACAGGAAACAACACATCAAATAGATTCAAGAAGAAATATTTTCATTCTTCATTCCCACTCTGCCCAACTTTCCCATTCATTTCACCTTCACATTCTTAACGTCTTTGATACGCTAGTAATGAATGAATGAAGTTATTGCTATTTGCTCACTGATGGTATATAACCAACATCTGCTGTATGACTCAAGGCTACCCTGCAGAAATTAGTGCATTTCTATTCCTATGCGTGGATTCTATTTATCAGATTTGAATTTACTACTTGTATGCGCTTTCCTCATTCTCACTACCTTGTCTTAATAAATGGAAAAAGAGTTACAAGTAAATAACCTATTGTAAAAGGAATTGTACCAAGTGTCTAGAAAACTGGGGCTGCAAAGTTTAGCACTATATGAGAAAACAGGTTCCCATCAAGAAAACAGATGCAACATTTGCTATAAAAAAAGATGTGAACACTGCCATGAGGTTGTCTTACACTAGCCTAAACTGAATTTATTTGATTTCTCACCTAACCATAACTCCCGGGCAGTGTAAAATGGACTCACTATACACGAATAGGTCTAGGCTTGGAGTTCAGTTGTTGTTTCTTTGTTCGGGGTTGTTGTTTCTTGGAGCCTTCTGGGGGGTGGATAAGGGGTTGCTTTTGTTGGTGGCAGTTTAGGCTTCTTTTGGTTTGGGGTTTTTGTTGTTGGTTTGGGATTTTTAATGAGGAATTTTACATTTTTAGTGGCAGAATGCTGCAAAACCTAGATCATAATATACAAGAGTTCTAACTTCTCTCTACAAAAAACAATCTCTGCAAAGCAGTTTGGGACAGAAGAGAGGATATTAGCATTGCATACAAAATTATTACAGAGTCCTTCAGAACTAGGTCATTTCTAAGTGAACTATGTGTAATATTCCAAGCCAGCACTTTTTTTTTGGAATTTAAACTGCTGTCGTCTTATCTCAATAAGTATAAATTAAAGAAGACAAGCTTGCAGAGGGCGAGAACTTAAATCATATTCTTTAGCTACCATCAACTGCCAATAAAAACTCACAGCTGAAATCAAACTTTTAAAAGTTAAGCTTACAGCTGCTATGTCGCTGGAGTGACCTGAATATGCCATTATGATCTTTCCTCATCCCAGGAGGCCAATAAATGTTATGCCAAAACAAGGAAGGACACTGTCTTTTTTCACACAGTAGTTCCCCATAATTAACTTCAGTGGACCCAGTGCCACCAAAGTCTTGAATTAAGCTTTCAAAACTGCCATCACAGCAGCAGCAGGGTCAAGAGTTCTTGGCTAGAAGCTCCGTCTGAAGACTAGAGCAGAGCCAAAGGAAAACATGTCAGTGAATGAACTTTCTAAAGTTGTTTTAAAAGACTTTTACCGATCTACAGAAAGACCTTCAATATACACAAAGTGCTGTTTGGAATTATGAGTTTACTCATGGCCGGTTATGTTGCTGTTTCCAGTAGGTTGGTCGTTCTACGCAGTTCATACTGTTCTATTAATGGGTCAAGTCTGAAGAGATCTAAACATAGCATGTATAATGCTCCATTAGCATGTTATATGAATTAACTCTGATTAGGTAAAAAAGGCAAGTTTGCAGAAAGGAGAGTAAGCAGATTGGAGAAGCTGCTCTCATAACTGTTTCTAATATGATTCTTCAACTGAAAGTAATGATTATCCAGGTAGCTCCTGTGTTTGCATACTTAGAAATAAAGATTTGCCAGAGGCATATCCAAATGCCTAAGCAGGACTTCCTCCCCCCCCTCCCCCCCCTCAGATGAAGAGGTTTTAATTCCTATGTGTTCCTCAGTTATGTAAGCCAGTAAGAGGGGGAATATCTACTACCTCTACTCCCTTCTTTGTTTGGTTTTCTACTCCCTTTTCTTACATTCACAATCCAGGGAAAGTATCCCACCAACATCTTTATACTTTCCTATATAAGAAGCTGCTATTCTACCTTCCTTATAACTGCAGATGTTTCTCTTCCCCTCTGCCCCCTACCTGTGTTACCATTTTAAGTTCAGTGTGAAATCTAGCTGTCAGACAGGCTCAATTAGGTAAATCATTTACTCTCCACTAGATACAACAGCCTGTAATACAATCTTTTGTCTTCAAATATCATTTTCCCTCAACAATTATGAAAACTTGCACTCAAAGTTTGTACTTACATACAGGTTCCTTGTCTAGCAAAAATAAAGTGAGTTGTTCTTGTTTTCCCTTCTCCACCATGTCACATATTCTGTGCCACAAAATTTGAAATAAAACTCTTTAAAAGCAGTGTTATTTTGGCATGGACCAGAATGCTAGAAATTTAAAGTGTTTGGATAAGCTGTTACATAAACCAATATAAAATTTGGTTTGAATTCACCTTAAGCTCCATATTCTCTATTTTAAACCACATGCACTCAGTATATAACATCCCAAACCATCCACAAGCTCAAGGTCAACCTCTGGCAGAACCAGAGCAAAGCAATAAAAACAGTCCTGTCTCTTCCAGGTGACAGCCTGCCAAATCTTATTTATTCATACAGTCTTGGCATCTACTAGATTTATGAGCAGCAAGGTTGTCTGAGCGCAAAGAGATGAGAGTAGAACCAGGAAGAAGAGTACCAGAGTTGCTTTTCCAACTTTTTAGTTGACTACAACCAGTAGTCAACTAATAGTCCTCACAAAATGAATGTTTCTGTCTGATCAGCTGATATGTAAAGATCCAAACAGCCTGTTTTTAAACAACAGCTAACCAATACTTAAAGAGTTTAAGAAAGCTGAAAATATTTGTTTGCACAGAATAGCTGGTCATATGTTCAATTGTTGTTTTTTTTTTCCTTTAAAAACAATATTTGCTTCATTTGCTTTTAAGAAAATACTGCTAATGACTGATAAATAAAGCATCTTTGACTCAGTGTCATGCAAGCGCTATGCCTAACAGTGAAGTCCAAAATGAAGTCTCACGAAAGGCCAAAGGCTGCACCACGGAAGTACGCTTTAAGGCAACTTCATTATTTCCAGTATTCGTTTGGAGCATTTATGGCAAATTATGCACTATTATGTGCTAAACAAGAGCTTTAAGACTTTTTGGGACTTCACAGAGAAAGAACGAACTACAGTCTATTATAGTACTTGAAGATGTCTGAAATGTTTGCTTGCTCTCCTTAAAACAGCAAACAAATACCCTTCCTCACAGTTCCATAGTGGCTTGGGCATGCTGAAGTTTCAAACAAGAATAGTCTCATACTGGCGTAAGAGGTACAAAGAGATCACCTGGATCAAGATTAAAGCAGCATTTAATATGCAGGTTAGCTGGCATTATTAAAAATATTTAAAATACACAGTTTGTGCCACACTTAACTCAGAAGGGCTATTTCCCCATTACTTTGGCAGGGAGTGTTGGTGAGTGTGGGATGGGTTTTTCCTGTGGAGGGATAAAGGTGTTATTTTCCATAATCTGCAGCTAACCTGCTTTCGAGTACTGCAAATCTTGTTCTTCACTGTTACCAGAATACAGTGTTATTGATCAATAGGCCCACCAAGAAATGGTGCTTGCCATTTAACTGTAGGCTTTCTGGTTTTCTGGCATGTGCCTCAGGATATGAAAGAAATCTTCTATAGAACCTTTTAAACTAGACTTCTGTTGAATGAATGCTTGTCTGTGTTAGCAGGATGCAGTGACCCAGACAGGTCATCTAGTTTTGTGTCCTTAACTGCATCCCTACAAAAATTACTCCAGAGATAAAGTTAGTCTAATAATTTTAAAGGATCCACTGTTTCAGTAATAAGACTAGAAGTGGTAAAAGAGCTTGTTGACCATTTCATGTGGTTCAAAAGATTACTTTGAATAAACTTGCCAGAATACCTGGAAATCTTTTTTCCTGACTCTTGTCTGTTCATCCACTTCTGAGTGTCTACATATGCTATGAAAACACAAACACTACTTACTTACAGGGTGAGTGAATAATGATTTTTAGTGATAGATGACAAGCATTAGATTATCTGTCTAAAGGATAACCAAAAATAATCAAAGATCTAGCAAGGAGCAGACCAATAGTGAAACATGAACATAACCAAGCAGCCCAACCAGCAAAGACAGAAAATACTAAACCAGCCAGTCCTGCACCATAGCAGGGAATTATGCTATCCTTAGGACAAAAACCCACCAAGATGACTGTTAAAGGCATCTCTCTTAGAAAGCTACACAATCCAAATGGGCTATACCCTAAAAGGCTACAGGAGGTGAAAGGAAGGGATAAAGCTGTTTGAGTGAGGAATAAGCATGGAAAAATACAGAGAATAAAAGCCACTGAATATATTTAAGCAAACTGCTGGTTAGTCCACTAGTCTGAGTAGCCCTATCTGACCACTGCAGTCTATCCTCTAGCTCATGTGTAAGCATGCTCTCTACTCTGAGCCTGTGTACACAAACACTAGTGAACCACAAGGGTCACAAGCCAACACAAGAGGTCTGAGCGCCAGTCAGTGATAGAGAACAATGGGTTTGATGGGCAAGTGACTACAGAACAGCAGCTGTAGAGAGACCAGCTACTGGGGAGACCACACTGTCTTAAGCTGTGGGAACTCAAGGGAACTTTAAATTGATATGGCCAGTGAGTAAGATTGAGGATACCCATGAAAAAGGTGTTCCCCTGATTATCAACCTGCAGACCCAGGATTAAGCTACTCATGCAGTGTGTGTTTATGTAGACACTACTGCTGTGGCCAGCCATGTTTCAGTGTGTGCATCCCTACTGCAAATACATGCTGAGCTGGACCTGGGCACACCAAAACCATAGCAACCTCCTGACAACTGAGCTGCAACTAGTCACTGACAAACTCAGCTCTAGTAGAGTGGGAAGGAAGAATCCCTGGGTGTTAAGTGCACTGGATTTGCTTGCCTCTGACAGCAAGGATGAATGTTAACTAGTTTAGTCACAGAAACAGAAGATTTTACTGATATTAATCACCCATGACAATAGCCCTGTAATTTAAGAAAATTATTACTCTGCTAATGCATTTATATTTAATAAGATTGTTTTGCAGTTATTATTTGTATGATTTTATACCAATGCTCTCCTTCAAAAACACCACCATCATGACAATCCAAAGTTTTCATAACCAAAATCAAACCATTACATTTAAAATGCAAAAACAAAAGCTGTTTCTACCGTATGCAAGAAAAATTCTTGATTTTTCACTCCATGCAATCTAAATATCTGTTGCATTTAATCTGTTTAGTAACATGATAACTACTTTGTTTAATGTGTTCAACGCAGCAGTCTATTGCTTACATCTTCACATAGCAGACTAAATGACTATAGCATTATACTCAGAAGAGAACATGCAAAACCTGGTGGCAGTTACCATAGCATTAGATTGTAAAACAAAACACTTTTAATCAGAGTGCTGCTCCTCAGTGGATGTTATACTACGTAAATTTTTGCAGAGCTTGTCAACCTAAAGAGGCCCAAAGCATTAAAACACACACTAAAATTCCACTCAATTTGTGGACTGAATGTTAATATTTTAAGGTATGTTCGGTCATTTAAAATCACTAGACTACACACAACAACTGTAAGTGATAGAAGTGACAGAAATATAACAAATTCCAGACCAGAGGGTGGTGAGGATTTTAGGAAACAAATGACCAGTGATGGTAAAAATTCTCCCTAAATCTGTTCTTTTCCTTTTCAGAACTGTAAAATAGGAAAGTTTTATTCCACAGTGACTGTGTGCGCTTTTCACTGGACAAAATTGAGGCACATCAAACTCACAGAGTCAGAGCACAGAGTAAAAGTCTTTCTCAGCTTACAATATTGTTAGGACTTCAGTTGTAAAAACTGCTCCATATATTAACCTCCACTGGCTTTACTTGAGTCACTTGCTGGAGGAACTGGATCTGTCTCAGACTCAGCTGCATCCTCTTTAGTCTCGGTGTCCCATGTCCTCTGATGATCTCATACTATTGCTCTTCACACACTCAAAGAAATCATGCATACACTCACCGCATGTATTTTAGTGAAATACTCATCTTGCAAAACCCTTTGAAAAAATCTTAAACTGTCTATATTTAGAGGAATGTTTCAGATACTATGTGATTAATACAGCAGATCATATTAGCCTGTTCATCATAAGAAGGCAAGACACTGAAACATCTTCCAAACAGGCAATAAAAAAAAAAAGAATCCTTAAAGAAGTAAGACAGTTTGTGCCCTCATTTCCACTGCTGTCCCACAACTGGTCACAGCTACCAACTAAGTAGCTCCTTAAAGACTGTCAGATTTAGACTTTTTTTAGAAGTAGCAGAGCTATTGCCATTTCAGCACACTTGTCTTGAGGACTAAACCAAAAAATACTGGGGAATGCAAACCCTGTTTTAAATGAAACCTTAATGCTTATGAAGGTAAGGAAAACCAGAAAAAGTAAAGAACAGAACAGGAAAAAAGAAGGCCATGTCATGAAACAAGGCAGAACTGATTTTCTTAATAGCCTAGAAACATTTTAAAATCCCATTACATTACAGGTTAAAATTCAACAAATATTTTCAGGTTACCCAATATTAGAATAATATTATTATAATTGATATTAACTAAGGCTAAATTGTACTCCTCAGAAAAGCCATGACACATTAATGCAGAGAACAGTAAATGGCATGACCCTGTAAGGTGCACATCATACAAAAAAACCACCTTGGGCAAGCAGGCTAAAAGCACTGTCTACTTTCAAAGTCTGCATAAAATTCTTTTCCAAAGCAGAGGCATAAATAGATTTCAATTTCAGAAATGCAAGACTAAATATATTTATAGATTTTGGTATTCACACTCAAATGTAAGCAAATATAGTACATACATTAGCAAACATTTGCTCCTACACATTATGCAGGCTCCTTAGTGTATACTGAGTGCTATTTCCTTTTTAGCAGGCACTTGTGTACTTAAGAGCCCTTACAAAGGCTCTTCCATTTCATTAAATTAGCTTTAATTTCCAAATCATACTGCTTTGAAGCCCCCACCTACACAAAGCATTATACACCTAATTCCCTTCTCAGTATCTTCCCCTAAGTTATCTCCAGTAATTTGGTCATACTGGACTAGCCCCTACACTCTGGTATTTATAATTTATGACAAATGGAATTAGCCACTGAGTCCAAGGTGTAGCCATCATCATTTCACGCTTTGGTGTCTGGTGATTATTAAAAATAATCCGACTTCTCTATAGCAATCTGACACCATTACTAGTGGTTTCAGAGCTTAGTTCTTGATGAACTATAACTTTCCGCAGAATTGGTGTTCTTTACCAGTACTTGTGACAGCATGTTATATATATCGCTCAAGAGCATGTACATTTTTGAATGTTTATTTTCATTTGATCAAATCTCTAACTTTTGAGCTTCAGCAGTGGGACAGTATTTTCAGTGGTGATATTCTGCTGAATAAAATTTTTCATGTAAAAAAAAAGTTCTAGACCCTTGATTGACATTTATTCAAATAAACTACAGTAATCTCACCTTGAATCAATCACTTTTATCCCAGGCTTGAAAAGGAAATGAGCTCTTGAAGGGCACGAATTCTTCAATGCTAGAGCTTTGTTAGCCTGGGCATATAACTGAATGTCCCAGGCGGCTCTTAGTGATTCATCTAAACCAAGTTTTAGTTTATGCAGACAAGAAGCTTCAGAAATTCCACTTGAAACTCAGTGAAAATGATAAAACATTTAAGGTGCCAGATCCTGATTCTATCAGTTTACACAAGAAACAACTCTACCCAAAATAATGTACTCCTGCCATCTTTAAATTAGTGTAGCAAGCAGAATTTCACCTAAAATCAGCAGTATATTTGCTTTTCTTAGTCCTTTCTCATGGACAGAGATTATAAATCAAAATCCCCGATTTAGAAAATGAAAATATTAAATGACTTGACAACAAATCAAGTGTAACACCGCAATGACAGAACAGAGCACTCATTGGTAAAGGTCAACACAGATATACATCATGGTATTGGCCTAGCAACTTCTAGAGACCTTAACATATGAATGCTAAATGGGCCACAGAAATGTACAGGCTCTCCAGCCAAAATCTGACAGAACATTAGTGTGGATCCAGGATTAGTTCTCCTTTAACCATGTGGCTGAGCAAATGTCAAAGTTTCTCAGTTACTGCTCGGATGAACACTACTTTGAACCAGCAGGCATAAGGAAGACCAAGTCAGCTTAACTAAATTTAGTTCTCACTAAATGAGGAGAAACTGAATAAGCCTCTCTGCTGTCCAAAGCACTGTATTTGTTCATCAATCCTTTAAGATTTTAAGTTAGCTATGTAAGGTACAGTAAACCAGGAAGTAATATAGGACAGGCAATTAACCTTCAGTTAAGATCTTTACATGGCCCACTTTACAATTCCATCTTCATTATGCCAAAGGTTAAATACATAATTAGAAATTAATCCAGCTCTTTGTTAGTTCAGAACTAGGAAGAAAAGTCAGACTGGCAAAGCTGAGAAGAATATTCTGTGTTCAGTCTACGCTGAATAGACTGTGCTTTGCTGGTAAAACTGACCAATCATTGGTATAGGATGAGAAGACAAGTAAAAATAATCTCTTAGCCCTGATGCTGGTTGACCCCCTCAGAACTCATAAAATCCAAAATATTACTTGCTCAGCATTGCTGTGAAACCACTTGGACATCCTGTCACAACTTTACATTTACTTCGAAACATTTTGGACTCCCTTCCAGTCACAAACCACAATGCTCCCAACTGCCACCCCCACGCTTTCATGCACAAATGAAATCTAGTACATGATAGCCTAGAGCCACAGAAATAATATCCACATGGACCTTTCCTGTACACACAAGCATGAAGCTAAAGGTTGAAAGAAAGGAATTCTTCTATTATATTGTGCTTATTTGTTTCCCTGTTCTGAATTTTAACAGCCCTAAAGACCTTTCTTTGCTTTTTCCTCACATCAATTATAACACTTTAAATAAAAGTCTAGCAAACAAAACCAAAATGAAATGTCAGAGGTCTGACAACACTGAAATACTGCATCAGTATTTTGTATTACAGCTGGAGCAAAATGAAGCTTCTCTGAATAGAAAAGGCACTTGGAGACTGTAAGCAAACAGCCTTAGACAGTTTAAAGATTACTCCTAACAGAGGTAAAGGTGCCTTCCACTTATTTAAATGAAATATTTTCCTTGAAAGATTAACAAAAGCTGAGACCTACCAGGATGTGTCCTAAGAAAAACTTATTTGTGATTATCCTAAAAGCTCTGCCAATTTGAGCTCAGTGTTCGGCAAATGAGTTTGGAAAGCACGGTGGGGTCATGGGGTGGAGGAAGAGGGAGATAGGAAACTTCAAATCCTTTTTGAAAAGGCGCTTTGTGATTTTCCATATAGAAAAAAAGATAGATGAGTCTGTCCTTTCATAACAAATGTATCTTACATAAGATATGTCTTAACCTAACATACTGGGAAAAAATAAAAATATATATGAAAGCTCAATCTTCCCCAAAACAAAGATACATTGATTCAGGGTATGCCTGGCCACAGTGGGAAGAGAAGATTATTTTAGGAAAACAAAAAGCAGGCATAAGAAAACATTCGGTTGGCTTTTGAGTTGTTGCTTTGCTAAACAAAAGCCAGAATGCTTTCTTGGCCAGTTTGCTGAGGAACTGACATCACATCCTTAGTTCAGCAAGGCCAAAGAAGGGGCACTGGAGAAGCAAGGCAGTGGGGAGCTATGGACTACCTGTGCTACTTCTAATAATGTAGCAGAGTACAGACCAAAGTCTTCAAATTCATTCAATTTCTCAGTGTTAAACCAGCTTTCATTTAAAGACAGGAGAAGAGATTATAGTTATGCAATTATAGCAGCTGAAGTTTCACTCTACTTAGTGAGGACTACCAGTTTTAGGGAAGATTCAGCCAGCCACTAGCTGAAGTATAATTAGAATCCCATCATAATCAATTCTGTACCCTCTGTGGGAAGTCATGTCAGCTTCCCACACACCGTGGACTATTCAACTGCTTTTGGGGAGTATTTTCTAAACAAAACCATAACACTTTCAAAGTAGAGTATAAAAATATCAACAGTATTTACAACAGTTTAGAAAGGTGACCTGTAACAGCACACTAAGTATTAACTGATTATGCTTATCAAGAAATAGGGTATCTTAGAGGGTGCTTGGCCTGAAGAACAGGAGTAGGAGGGAAAACTGGGCTAGAGGAAAGCAGAAGAAAGGGGAACTTTGGGATTTTGGCAGTTCAATTAGTTGCAAGCTAAGGATAATGCAGGCAGCCACAGCTTTGGGGACTCAAAGGCCTGAAGCTGTACTGGACAAAGGTTTCAGCAACTGCTGTTCAAGGCTGTCCAAGAGGTGTGTCAGCAGAGTAGCCTCTATCTCACCTTGTCAAGTGTAAGATGTCTCCTCCTAAAACTAGTAGCACTCCCATCTGAGGTCTTCAAACTGTTTATATTTAACTTGCTGTACAGTACAATCTAACATGACACAGTTATAAATTTACATATAACATTATGTTATTAACTTTTAGAACACAAATGTCCCCTAAACTGTTCTTGAGGCATAAAATGAAAACAATTCCCCCCAAAGGAGTTGTTATTTGTTATAGTACATAGGAAGTGCTACCCTTCAAGTCATTTTTTTTTCCTCCTCTTTAGAGAAGTTAAAGCCAAAATCTGGAGAACAGAAAACTGCAGAATCAAGAGGCAGGAAGAAAAAGTATTACAAAGATATTAACTTTTCTGAAAAAGTGATCTGATGTTATGCCAACACACACACACAAAAAAAAAAAAAAAAAAAAAAAAAAAAAAAAACCCTTAAAAAACCCAAAACCCAAAAAACAGCAAATACTGGCTTTTTGATTTGGTTTACATTTCCAAATGATAACTTTTCTCTGCTCATGCCAGTTTCTGCCTTTATGTAAAAAAGTTTGTTTTGATGAATTTCACAATTAAATTACACAGGAAAAAATACCAAAGTGTCAGAACATTCTTTTTGGCTTTTAAATAAAACAGCTGATTTTATCTTTTCATCTATTTTCCTTTAAAGTTCTGAAGACAGTATCTCTTGTCTCAGAAAGATTTATGTGAAATATTTAAATATTTTCAATGCCTGTAATAATAATAATACTGCTTTTAAGAAACACTGAACCACACCATAAAGAATACTCCAACAAAATGCATGGAGATTTAGCCTATGTTAAAGCAATACTTGAGCACAGGCTAAAATTTTAGGGAAGTAACTAACTTGAGAAAGTTTGCATGAGAATTCAACATGGTTTAATTTAAGCAGTCAATTCAGTGTCCTGCTGAACAGAAGGCTTGATCTACATATATACATATAACTACACACACCATATAGCTATTAACTACCTTGTTTCTTGTTTCAAAGGTATTATGCACTTGAATTTTATACTTCTTTCAAGCACTAAACTAAAGCAGTTTCAGTTTGTTAACTGTGATGTTATTCTAATGAAAGGAATGCCTCTGGTCCTGTCATTTGTGACCTTTAGCAGCTATCAGATGGTAATGACTTCTGCTGGCTTGCCTTGGCTAAATTTGCTTTCAGTTGTGTAATAGGAAGTCAGAACTACGATAATGCTTCATTATGCCACAGAGCATGTGCGATTTTTTTATGCTGTGCAAAACAGAAACTGATTTTGAAATGGAATTTGCCAAGAGAAATAACAAGAACTTAAAAGTCAACAGACAGCAGAAAAGGGCACTTGTTTTTTTGGCGGTGGGATGGAATATGACCTTTGAATATATTCACATTTGAAAGCTCTCTTCCCTTTATTTTAATGGCAAATATGTAAAATATTCTAAGAAAAATGACAGTGGTACTTTCTCAAAGTTTCATTATTGTTAGCATAATTCCAGACTCTAGTATGATTTATGTTCCCATCCTGCAATAAGCCTATATATGAGTCTGAAGCTGAAAAATCCCTCTAAGAAATGAAGAGCAAACCCCATAGTTCCAACCACAGCAAGCACCCCATTTTGATTATTTATTGCACTTTACAAGATTTACCTGATTAGTTCATGTTTCTACAGAGGATAAATCTAGACCTTACAACAGACAGCAACTCTTTTCTGAAACCTTCCAGAACTAATACACTGTTTTGAAAACCATCTCAGAAATTGTTTTGTTAGATGCTTTCAAGGATTCCTTGAAGTTTAGGAACTTCTTCAAACATGTACAAAAAGCCTGCAGTTCTTTCTTGGGTTTGTGATAAGGGCATAACAATAAGAGCATACAGGATAAGTAATTTCCTACCTATTACAGCGTTAGTTTGTTCACTACTTTTTCATAGTGTCAAGTGCTGCACAAGGCAAAAAGGACAACAAGAAGCAGGATAACCTTGGAGAGTATCCAGCTGAGCTGCTATTCATTTTACGTACAGCTTTAAGAAATCACATCAGTATGGATGTAGGTTCCTTTTACCTGCCCCTCCTCCTTTCAGTGAAAAAAACTCCACATGCACATTGTGGACCTCAGATTCTTACTCCAGAGGAAATACACGTTCACCAATTCTAATAAATCACTTCTGTTTTGCTTAAAATATATTCCCCAAAGACTTGAATGAATATATGGAGAGTATCTGAGTATGACATGGTATTTTCTCCTATTTTGAGAACTAAGTCAAACTACTTTGGGGGGAGAACAAAAAGGAAATTTAAAGTTTTGCTAATGATTTTGATCTAATTTGTAGATTCTACAGCAGCAGAACACACAAAACATCTGTGCAGTACATTATCCCAAGAAAACGCAGATAAAAATTCATCTATACTATGTGTCAGAAAATTTCCACCATGTTAACTAAAATTAACCTCATTTGATTTTTTTCTATCTGCTGGACACCTATTTTGAAGTTTGCTATACTGAAACATTCAGTTTCTTCCATCAGAGTAATTTATTCTTTATAGCTGGTAGTTTGAGGGTTGCCAGAAAGCTAACAATGACAGATGACATTCTTTAAAGATAAATTATTTTATGTTATAACAATAGACGTTAAACCTTCTAAATGAAAATTGACTTTCTGATGAATAAAAGAATTTAACCTTAACAACCTCCTATATATCACAGGGATTTGTAGAAAAGAAATGGGACTGGTCAGAGGTAATGGGCACTCATGAGCAAGGTATGGGTATGACTATAATAGAGGTATTGAAAGAGGTTACTATTTAGCAATGGCTTTATGACCCAGGTAATGAGTCCTGGTGTAATAAATGCAGTAAAATAAAGCAGTATATCAGCACAGATTTTTAAGACCATACAGCTGGATTCTCTTGTGCTTTTAAAACCTCTTTATAGAATATGCACAAAGGGAAAATTTACATTGCTTGGCTGAGGTTATCTTCTTTATAACACTGAAATACTTCGAGTTCAAATAATCAATCTGCAGCATTGATTCTTACCAAAAGAACTCTAAACTATGTTGGTAACTCTCTGGAAGAAAGCACAAAGGAAGACCAATAGCATCCCTTTACCAAAACAAGAACCAAAGAAACCCAGTGATAATCATTTGTGTAACTGTGAGCAAACTGGGATCACTTTGTTCCATTTAGCCACAGTGGATCATCCATCATTTTCCCACTGAATCTTACTATGCTTCATTTGCCAGTCAAACACACAGTTTTCCAAGCTCCAAAACTAGTAGCGCAAATTATAGTTTGTGGACAGCTTTCTTGTCCCAGAGACGTGCTAGCTTAGTCCTTTCCCACTTTAGTTGTTAACCTTCTGTCATCTGAAACCGAATTTCTTAAAATCACCAGGTTTCCTATTGAAAGGAAGGCACTGAAGACATGTCTCAGATTTAACATATTTTCCTTCCCTAGTCAATGTAGCCAAATTGGTCAGTTTGTTTCAAAACCATTACCAACTTCTGTGTTATTTTAACTATTAAATAGTGGAAAGCAGCACACATCCATTTTACTCTTTGCAACTTCCGACCGAACATGCCCACACGCCTACTAACATTAGTTGTTCTTTACAATAACAATGTGATGAAGATCCTTTTTTCATTACTCTTTTAACATAGAATGAAAGAGCACCAGCTCCTTCTCTTTAGTGAGAAAATTACCAAAACTTTACATTAGTAATGCCGCACCACTGCTGCAGCCCTGGTCCCATCAAGCAATAGAACTAATACACTGGCATCCTCAAATCTAGTGTGTTAACACCACTAGAACCTGTAAATATTTTGCATGCATCATCCTCAATTATAGGTTGTAACAATAAAACAGAAAGTCAACCTTTTCCTAAATCACATTTGCACATAAACCGTCATACACCCAGATGTGAAGAAAATGGTATCCAAATCAACCGTTTCAAGCAAAGGCATGTTTTCACAGTGTAAGTAGTTTTGTTTATAATCAGATATTAAACCAAGTCCCCTTGTCTTAGTGAGGAATTCCAATGGGATCTATGTATGACAGCAGGTAAGCTGTACCAGACAGAACTCAATAGGCAGAAGTTAAATTCAGGGTGCCATTGAATTAGTTACAATCAGCAGGGACAGGAGTTTGCACTGAAGAGAAACACAGCTAAGAACAAGGAATGTAAAAAGGACGCTTTCATCTCAAGTTGGTATCTATTTTGGAGACAACAAGCCTAAGATTGGGGCTTTAAAAATAAATGGATCCCAGCCCAGAAGAGCTGTGTGAAGTATTTTTATAGTTTGCTTAATTTGACAATCGAGTTATGGAAGGGTACTGTGGAAATATCTTACAGTAAAAGCTACAAGCTGCCATAAAGCTGTAAGTAGTCACTTATTCCTCTGCATCACAGTCTCTAAACATAACTGCTTTAGTAAGTTTTTCACTGGAGTAAAATAAATTCATTTTTGCTTTTACTTTAAAGGCTGTCTTGACTTAAATGTTATTCCTAGCAGTTAACTGTAGTCATTCTGTCCTCTAGAGAGCAATCCTAAGCAGAGGTATTGGCTCATCTTCAGGGGGTTTCAAACATCAGCTCCAGGACTGAAGATCTTGTGAGAAAGTCCCACATGGAATTACTTTGACTTTTTGAGGAATTGCTAATGTGGAGGATAGGTTTGAAGTACACATCACTCCAGGGGCAGATTATGTTTGGTCTGTAGCAAGACATTAGCAAGTTGTTCCTGAACCTCTGGAGACCACTCAAAGTTTTCCCAATTTCTCTGAATTATTCCATTGTGAGACAATACTATTGTCTCATTCTACACTATTACTGCATTACACTAAAAATACAATTGGGCTTGACATGGCACAGATACACATCATCTTTTTAGACTGTTTTACCAGCAGCCTGTAACCAAGGAAAGGAGAAAAGCAACATTCACGTTGCAGAGAAAGGCAAAATCAAGAACTCATCTCCACATCCAGCCCATTGGCCAGACAAGTTCTGTTAAGATCATGCTTCATCTCTAAAATCTGGATTATAATTTTCCTCCATTAATCTTTCTAACGCTTGTTAATAGGTTACCAATCTCAACCTGAATCACGGTTTTGGTTAAGTTTGCTCTGAAGGATTTCAGTCCATTTCATAATTCTACCCAGTCAGGCTATTTTCTAAGCAAGGAGTGTTCTTTATTCTGTATTAAAATCCCCAGTGAATGTGAAGAGTGGCTTTTCATGCAGATGCTCCAACTTAATTGGCTAGTTTGAAAACCCTTTGGTTAACCTTCACACCCCACTAGTTACATTTTCATTTCTCATTGTAGTAAATTTAAATACAGAAGAGCAAAACCCAAATTAGAATTATTTGTATTCAATGGGCTTCAGTAAAATTTCTTTGCATTTTCCATGTGAGTTGTTCCCTAATCTCTATCAAACAGTACACAGAATAAATAGCAAATAGTAATGTGCCTTTTGCATATAATAAAATACATGGAAACTGAAATGTCTTTGAGAAATTAAGAATCAAAGTTACAAAAACCCTCCTAAACACACCAGAAGAAAAGCATTCAATGGGAATAACAGGCATTTATAGAGTTACAAAGGATATCACAATCATTTAGCCTAACCTCATTGCAAAATAGGCCGTTACAGTTTCCTGAAGTAATTTTTATGTAAACTAGAGGAACTTTATGGGAACTAAGTCCTCAGCTGAAAATATCTATCAATGAATATCCACTATAACGATTCTTCCTTTGGTGAGTTTCATTTACTGTTAAAAATATACCTCTTACTACTCTGAGTTTCATAGGATCAGGTTGGAAGAGACCTCAGGAGGTCTCTAGTTCAGCTGCCTGCTCAAAGCTGAGGCAGCTCTGAGGTCAGACCAGGTTGCGCAGCACTTTATCCAGTCCAATCTTGCAAAGATTGAGTGTGCAAAGCCTTGCACTCTGCAAGGCTGGAGCATGCAAAAGTCATCAACCTGTTCCTTTACTTGACTGCCCTAATGAGGAAAGAGTTCTTCCTTATATCCAGTCAGAACTTTGTCCCACACATCACTACATGGGGAAATTCCATTAGTGAAATTCAGATTCATTGAAAGACAACATCTCCACCCCACCAGCCCTAAAATTATCACTGCTTTAAACCCATTTTTTGGACTTCCACCACACTAAATATCCCGCTCTGTGGGCAAGATACTCTGAGCGTTTTAGCTTTAGAACTTTGGTGGACAGAAAAGCAAACTAGCAGTGTGGAAGAACTACTAGTCCATAACCTAGATGCCTTGACATCTTAGCATCTTCCCCCACTCTGCATTCTCTATCCACCCCAGATCAAAATACTTGTTTCAATCTTTTCCTTTTCTCATGTTCATTTTCCTTATCTATGAGTAAACTAATTTCTGTTTGCAAACCCTCCCCTACCTGTTTCACAGGACTATCACAATTTCTTTTTTGATGACCATAAAAAGCTACTTTTGATTATTTTCTAGATGTAGGTTACAAAATCATAAGGAGAGAACTCAGGCTACTGTCAAGGGCCTATATAACAATTTGTAATAACTTGTCATTTCCCTAGTACGAAAGCAATGCAGTCAGCACCAACTCATAGTGTCTGTAGCCCAGAACTGACCCAGCTGAGGAATAAGAAGAAATCCTGTTTACTGTCAAATATCTCTCATTTTTCTTACATGAAATCTCAGTAGTGAGTCAAACACTGAATCACGTGGAGTGATACCACTCATCATTCAATTCAAGTGGGTTCTGACCACGATTTCCATCACTGTATTCATTATATGACTTTTCTAGCAGATATTATGTGCTTTCTAAAGCTTTCCAGGCACTGAGTAACTGTACTTATTCTGTTACTTTGTCTATCCTTATCTTAGGTCACCAGTAAGTACAGAATAATTTCTCAGACTAATTTGCTGTAAATATTCTTGATATAGAAATTGCTGAAAGCACTTCAGTTGCATAAGGACGCACCTTCCCCAGGGACACCTAAAGACCTTAAAGTCTAGCTCTTCTTTTAATTATTTGATTAAAACATATTTTCTCCTTTACTTTTCTATTTTCTTAGATACTTAGCACAGGAATCCGTGGATCATGCTGTTTTCTTTCCACCAACACTGGTATAAAATTGGAAACAAGAGATGTGCCTTCTGCGTTCTGTTCCTCTACCAACCAGTCAACAGGATCTAAAATGAGATTGGCCCTTCTCTAATCCTTTTCCACCTTAACAGAAGCAAGGTTTTCTTCGATACGTGACACGTAGCTTGCTATCTCAGCATATTTCTTACACTATTACTCAGATGCACTGGTTTATGTTCCCAGACTAAATACTGAAGTTAATAACAAACATGAATGACAAAACTGTGAGAGCATTTCCTTGACAAAAATACTAATTCTGCTTCACTTCCCCAAACAGCTAAAACTTCCAAATTATCCAATTTGGTTTAGTGTATGGCCACAGTATGGATACAGAGTGACTTAAACAGTCTACTGATCAGTAAATATATTCTAAGAAATGTCATTCAAATCTTTATGCCTTTCAGAGTCCCACACAAATAATCACGATGGCACTTACTGCTGTGACATTATCTTCAACAGTAGATTTATACACAGAATAAAAGAATAAAACCATTTTTTTATTTATTTGTATTGCTTAGGAGATTCAGCTATGGATCAGGATCCAATTGTTCAAGGGCTGTTCAATGAATACACACAAGCAGCAAATTGCAAATACACAGTAGTAAATCTGTGGTCAGAAGACATTTTACATGAAGCAAACAGTTAATGGAAGTTTCATAACCAAAAGGGAGTCACCTGTTGGGACAAGCCTGTGAAAGATCTTTCCATACAAGATCTGTGTACTACAAACTCATACAATGAAACCACTGTTCGGAATTAGTGAGACGCAAGAGCTATCCACAAATGTAGAAACACCTTCACACGAGTTAAGTCAGACTCTCTTTCATCCTACCTAAAATCCATTTAGGCTTTGATGTAGCCTTCTGGAAGACCATAAATTATTCTGAGGTTTTTGTTACCTAACCAATAATTTGAATTTTCCTACCATTCCTGAAGCACTCTAATGCTTAAAAGTGGACATTAAGCAGTGTAAAGAAGCATTTATTTGCATTTAGCCAGAGGTACTTACTAATGACTTTCTTTTGACAGCCTGAATTGTTAAAGGAGGTGGTTGCAGAGGAGTAAACTAAACTATCTGGCCACTAATTGTAAGCCATAAAATAGGAAATTAATGGATGTTCCAGGTACAAAGCCAACACATTATGAATTTAAGCATTTTTCTAAGTCTTTGTGTTCCCCTTTTTCATTCAGAACCATTACTTTTATTCACACTGTAACTTCACAACTTATCCATTAACTTTTCCATGACATATCCACTATGAGCAACATTTTTTTTTTTTTTGCTTTTGGCAAATTCTTCACCTTTTAGAATGAAAGAAAAAGTTGTTGGAACTAGATGACCTTTAAGGTCTCTTCCAACCCAAATAATATTTTACGTAACTCCTTACACTCACTGTTTTGTTGGTGATGGTTTGTTTTCAAATCAAGGTAAATATGAACCTAAGAGGGATTTAAGATTCCTGGAGCAGACATATTAAATAATTGTTTCCAAAAGTATTGTAACAGTTTTGTTCCCTATTAGCTTAGGATTTTTTTTTTCCCCCATTCTAAAAGCTGCCTCAACTGTATTTTTCTACCTTGTCACAGTAATTTCCATAATTAATGAAAGATTTTCCATTCCTTTTCACAGACTGATTCACTTCACACATCAGGACCAAATGTACATCCCTTTTCAGTTTATTTTAGAGCAGAGCAAACCAGAATTTCACACCGTACAGGATACAGCTATGGATCTTACCGGAATGTTAATCAGTTCTCATTTTTTCCATAGTTTTAAATTTCCATATTAGAACTTTCTCTAAACTCACACCGTATAATTTACAGTTTCTTGTTTCATCGGGAAGTCTTGTGAATTCTTTTTATTTTAAGAGGCAATCTAAATAGAAAATATTCAAAAGCATCAGAATTCTGTTTCCAAACATTTTTAAATAGCTCTGATCACTCCTGTGCAAGACTTGACATTTCCATCACTGGTGGTTTATTTGCAAACTTCAAAATTTAACTTGCAGATGTTCATATATCCTGATTTCCAGCTGATTTTTTTTATTAAATTATAATCAGGTATTCCAACTGAAGTGTGGAGAGAGCCTTTTTTTCCAAAGCTTTATCACAAACAAAACCTTTCCATAAAAAGATGGAATTCCAAATTCCTTAAGTTTGATACCAGTTTGGGAGCTGTTTTGGTTTTGTTTTGGGTGGGTTTTTTGGGGTTGTGTTTGTTGGGTTTTTTTTTTGTGCATATGTGTTTGGTTTGGGGGGGGTGTTTTGTTTTTTTTTGTTTGCTTTGTTTTTGTTTGGGTTTTTTTGGAGGGTTACGCTTTTTTTATTATTGTGTTTTGGTTTTGTTTGGTTGGGTTTTTTGTTGTTGTGTTTTGTCTGTTTTTGTGAGGGGTTTTTTTTTACCTTTAATGGCAATATTGCAACTGAATTCTTTCTATTCTTCAGCTAGAAACAACATTAAGAATTAAGATCAGCTTTAATTGAAAAATGCTCTAAACATAAAAGTAGATGAAAGAGGATGATCTTGGTATCTACATGAAATTTCACACTTATGAATTTATTTTCACATTTATAATTTATATTGGCCACTTGTGCCAGAGCGCAATTTATAAAAATTCCCAATAGTTCTTGTTTTCATGGAGAGTCTCAGCACTAAACAAAAGATCTGGTTTAATGTACTAGTCAGGTGGTCTCTAGTTTTCATATTACTTCGGGGGATTTATTTATGCACTAAATGCACCCTAATAGCTCAGCACAAACTCTTCATCTCTGAGTTAGAATTGTTTGTCTAGAACATACAAAGTAGCAAGACCAGTGGAAGTGCTGGAAGAGAAAGAGGTAAGTGGGACTATAGGTGTATTTAGTATACAAGTATTGACACTGCCCCATGAAAGGAAGGAGAAAAGGTTGATAGAAGCTGAATCATGAGGAGAACACAAGTCAACATCTTCGCTGAAAGTGCTTGAGACCAGAAAGATCAGTCTTCCCAAACCTACTGAAGTTGTAGTCTACCCTTAGCAAAATCAAAGCTGTTTCAGAACACCTCTGAAGAGTAATTCAGTCATAGCAGTGCTAATTTGTCTTTATTTCAATATGTACCTGCACCTGAATAAATTATTGATATTTTATGCATGTTTCCTATCACAAATTACTCTCTTCAAAGTACATGACAGATCTCGGGTGTGTACTCCATCCTTTGTTGCTGATGATCTCAAACAAATGCACCACTGGTTGAAAACATGCCATTGCTTAGAGTTAAAGCCATCATATTCAGCTACAAAGCAGATGAAACTTAAGCAGTCAGTACTTTACTCGAAAAGATGGAAATTTTCTCATTTAATCGTCTTTTATGGACCCATGACAGATGTACTCAACCTCGTAAACTAGTGGTACAGGCTCCAAAGGAGGTAAAGGCCTGAGGAATGACAGGACCAAAAACTAGTTTCAAGCTGTTCTCTGAAAACTCACAAAGGACAGAGCGAGCATCAGTGCATGTGAGCTGAGAACACCTATCACACAATTAACACATGAATAGCGGGTGGCTTTTTCAGGACTCATTTATTACGGAACAAAGAAAATCATGTGCATAAGGAGTCTCATGCATATTTTTCCCATCACATGTGATATAGAAGAAAGTAGCTGGCTTCCAATAACAAGTATGATATCCTAATGAGCAGCCTTTGAGCAGCTGGGCTGCCTGGCAGCCATCTCTCTTTGAGCTGCAACACCTCTCAAGGTTGCTCCTCAAGGCAGAAAGAACTTTTATCAACAGCAGATCTCTGGTAAGCAACCAGTATCACACATAACCTTGTAGTATGGTAACTGCAATCTTGTTTAAGTTTTGACTTGGTAATTTTCATTTGGGTCTTGATAGTTTGGGATTATTGTTCAAATGATTGTAACTAAGAGAATGAACATTGCCATCAAGCTTTGTTATGTTGTACTTTTACAGTACCATATTTAAACCACTGCTAATACCTTTGACAGAGTTTCTTTAAGTGATCTAAATTACCCATTCACAACAAAGTAGCACAGGTGGCAGGATCCTAAATCAGGGTTTGCAAAGGGAAGTTGCTTTCCTGTGAAGTCTTCTGCCAATAAACACAGTGTGAGTGTGTTAATGACATCTACTTTTCTACTCTACACTGCTAAATGGGAAAAGACAAATGTTTTTATATCATATAGCAATCTAATGTATATATTTCAAACCATCTGTGGAGATAAGCAATTCATTCATTATCTGGAACACTTTTGACAAATTCTACTATCACATTTTCTGGATCAAAGTTACCTTGACAGAGTAGAGCTTTCAGGGAATAAGGTGCTAATGTACTGCATCAGAGAATAGTCTATGATGAGGACATACCCCGCAGCTTAACTCCAGATTGACACATAGTTTCACTTTTAATATTTATTCATACAAAATACCAAATGCTGACACAGTATCAGTAAAAGATTCAAATGATATTAATTTTACTAACAAGGACAAACCATTACCTGTTACCTAAGCTTATGCAGCTATACAGTATCTACACAATACAAAATTATTTTCACAAAATACAGAAACAATTAGATGTAGCTAATCAAATATAAACTGTTAACATGTATTTTTCTATCTATACAAAAAATATTGTATCCTTAGCAATATTTCGATTATTTTTTTCCCCAATCCAGAATGTAATCTGGTTCAAGCAGAACCTCCATGTCTCATAGGTAATTACACAGGTGATTCTCATCTAAATGAGATCATCCTCTCTAGCAGGCAACTAGTATAAATATATTGTAAAGGACTGCAGTTTAAGTTATATCCTTTCATCATCAAAAAAAAAATAATCATTTTGGCACATGAAAGAAAACAGAAAAGATAGAGAAAACAAAAGATAATAAACGGGAACATAGTCAGAATCTTCTAGTCCATGAATCTAGGTTCTGTGGACTCATCATTTCCAGTTCCTCTGACAATCTGGTTACTGCATATAGCATTGCAGATGGAATTACACCATATGCACAAAGTGAATACTCATGACCTGAGAAAGCTGTGTTTTGGTTTGACAAGTCTTATAATTAGAAACCCGTTAACAAAAATTTCAAGATATTCTACTAAATTAGGTAGATACCATCAGCAGGAAATTTTAAGACTGACCCAAGAATGAGCCTCATAGATCAGCTGATCTCAGTGAAAGGCTTTGATAAGTACATGACCTTCAAGACTCACTATGCCTTTGTTCCTGAGGTCTGCCCTCCCACAGGAAGTCTTTACCTCAGTAAACCCCCCCTTTTTTTTTGTCAGAAATGCAAATCAGATTCCAGTAATGACTCATGAAACAGACCATGTATCTTTGCATAAGGAGTAACCTTTAGAGCTTAGCTGCCATGCAGCTAGAAATGGCTTTACCCAAAGCTTCCTTAGTCTGTCATCTACATCACAATTTCTAAATATGCATGTTCATCATCTGTTCAAACGCATCCACCAGCATCTCCCCGCATTTATTTTGAACCAAGTTATTTGCAATATGACTACCTGCAAGTACCACCTGGCTTAGCTTTGGAGTTAGTGATAATTACCAAACCAGCTACAGGAATAACTGTAACCTATCATTTTCCTTTCAGCTTTCACAGTTAAACTTAAGGATCAGGTTAGCCAAAACCTAACCAACTGATACACACAGAGTTAGGGGCACTATGAGTACCATGAAAAAAATGGAAATTCTTAAACAAAAAACAGTATTGAAGGATGAAGTAATGAAAATACAATTATATTAAATAGAAAATACGATCTGAAATTTCTTCTACCAGTTAGAAACAGAGAAACTGATGACTAGGAACTATAGGCTAGCAGCTCAGTACAGCTCTTAAATGGAACCGTGATGAGGGAAATGAAAAGCATGTGTAAAAGATAGAAGATCCTCCAAGATAAAAAAGAAATTACAAAGATTTGTTATGAGAACACTAGAAGTTTTCTAAGCAATCAAAAGAAAGTGGCATTTTGGAATACCCTTCACTGACAAAATAAGGAGAAAATTCCATTTATATTAGTATATACGAACTGATAGAAATCAACTAGGAGATCCTTTCTGTTCTAAAATGGCTGAAATACATGGAGTAAAAACAGAGACTGCTGCCTACTACAGATTCAAGTTCAAGTGAAAAAGTACTGGCAAACTGTAAATTGCTACAATCAGTAACTGTTCCTGGTTGTGATTAAGTAAAGTCAAATAGCTTTGACAATATTTGTTTTTAAATCATAGGACCCTGCATTTCTTACAGGTTTTTTTAATATACACAAACTAAATTCAGTGCCTTTTTTCTCTTTTTTGGTTGTAAGTGGATTTGTGTATAGAAGCATTGCTGAGCTTCACAATCTCTTTTTGCCCAGCCAGAGTCCAATATGCTGCTATTCCCTTTCCTGTTAAACAAACAGGATCTAAGACATTTTAATCTTCAAAGTGCTTACTCTAACCTTGAACTTTACAAGCATCTTCTAAAGCTTTGCCTTTCCTTAGGCCCTCAGCTCATACTAGTCTCTCTACAATATGGGTTTTGTTCACTTCCTGGGGGTGGGGATGACAGCAATAATTTTTTTTTTTTTCAGGGGTTTTTTTTTTTTTCTTTCTTTCTTTGTTTTGTTCTGGGTTGTGGGGTTTTCTTGTGCGTGTGTTTGTTTGTTTTTCTCCATACTAATTGACATTTGCTTTTATTTTCCATGAATCTCAGTGTATCACACTATTCTTAGTCATAAAGCTTTAACAACAGAAATATTACATTAATGGAAAAACATAGTATTCATAATAAGGTCATAATACTTCAGATAAAATACTGAATCAATCTGTTCCACTATGCAGTATTACAAAAGTGACAGAACAGTTTAGCTGAAGAAAGAATTAGACCAAAACTTCTGAATTGTTTTCAAACTTTTAGTTCAGTTTATAGGAACTTGGAAAGGTCCAAATCGCAGATTAACATTTTTCAATCAGTGACTAATTAAAAAATTAAATAAAAACAACTTATTTTTGTGCTTCCAACTGACTATATATGATCTAGTCACTCTGAGCCACGTCACAATGGAACAAAAGAACAATGTTAGGATATCATCTTAGATTCTTTGCCATCGATCATTATGTCAATATTCTTATCTTGGTATAACTGATCAATCCTCTCACGTGATTATGATCTGCATGAGGGATCCTGCAGTAAAAGCAAGTGGAGGTTTTACCACAATCTGATTATCGCAAAGTAACTGTTTATTGATGCTCCTGATTGCAGCCCTGATCACAGCTGTTCTAAATCTATGCTTTTTAAGATTTATTCAACATACTGACATGAATGACTGTTTAATACTCCAGACTATTACTATCTGAAAGAAATGACAAAAAAATAGGGCTATGATTATTTTTCCAGACTAGAGCTCTTCTCAATAACTTGTGACGAGAAGATCTTGCAAGGCACCCATAAGTTAAGGAAGCCCTTCACAAGGACATTAAAATAACCTCTCTTCTTGCTCAAGACTTCTCTTGCCCCATCAAGAGACAGTTTCAGACTTGTAAGAAAAAGCTATTCACTTAGGAACAGCTGACCTTACCAGCCCCACTAAAATTTTATTCCAGAGATTAAGCAGTCAATGTCAACCAAAATACTGAAATACAATAGCACAACTACTGCTGAGTCACGGGATCATAATACAATTAAGCAGAGTGAATTTCTTTGCCAACGGCAGCAGGGAAAACGTCTGTTCTCTAACAGGCATGGATGAGAAAATCTGCAAAAGAGAAAATCCTTTCCACAACCTTAGTATGAAAGTCTGCTTTGACCTCTAGTTTATACTCGAGGCCTTTACTTTTACTTGGTAAACTGAAGAGTTTTGATATGTTCTGAATCAAAAATAGGCAGAAAGCAAGCTAGCATCTAAATGTCCCTTTAAGGATTTTTCTCTGCTGCTCTGCATACCTCTCACATGCACTGCAGCAAGGCCCCAGCAGGACTGGCTTGCATTGTCGATGTGCATGTTAATCAAATAGCACTGTTCAGCAGCAATTATCTTGGTCAAGCAGCCTGCATTTTATAGGGTTCAAAGGGACAAGGGCAGTAACAGGGGAATAACAACATAATGAGGTGACTACATTTGAAATGATTCTGTGTCAGAAACTTAATGTCTGCACTTGTAAATTGGTGGTTCATCACATTACTTTAAAGCAGGAGCTCAAGACAGTCAAATTTTGCATACTCAATACTAATTTTTAATGGTGGCGAAGAAGTCAGGCATTCAAATTTGGCAACATGGCTAATGTGCCTGAAGCACGTTATGAATGTTAATCCTGACACATACAGAGGATCTTCACAATTAAACAACAATCCATACAGTGTGCATAAAGGATAGATAAAACCAAACCCAGAGACAAAAGGTCTGCGCCATTGAGGTAGAACTTTATTGGTGTTATAACCATTGCTTGGCTGGAATGTGCGCACCTGTGTCCCCCACTGCCTGAATTTTACAGTAAAGCCCCACTGTCTGGCCTCAAACCATGACTAAAGTAATCAGACTTGCTACTGTACAGCGAGCTGAAGTTAGAGCAGTCTGTAACAGGCCTCAAAACACATGAGACAGAAGAACTGATACAGTTTAACATTCCTTGTTTCTACTTCTTGCTTTTTTTTTTTTTTTTGCCCTTTTTTTTCTTCCCTAATGTACTGTGGATCTTGATTTAACCTATAGCATTTGTCAAGTAAAACTGATGAATGGCCCTGCACACACCTCCCCCAAATTCTCAGCCGCATATGCAGCCCTGTTTCTACTAGCCACACCACAACAGCAAAGCTATCAAAGTTAATTTTCACAATCTCTTTTTTAATCAGAATTTTTATAAGATAAGGAACGTTTAAAAGCTCCCTAACAGAGGAATGTCTCTTCTGGCAACCCTGGGAGCCCAGCAGGCCTGTTTATACAGGACTGACCTAGCCAAGGCACAGCACAAGAGAGTGTATTACTTTTGGTATGTCCTGCTGCCACCTACTTGCCATTCCAGTGCAGTGTGGCCAAGTCTCTGCTCTGCATTGTCTTTTTTGGCCTAGTTTAATTCGACAAATTAATGAGTAACAGTCAGCCCATGCGCTGCTTTACTTGACTTTTAAGTACTCCTTAAAAGTCAGCTGCTAGTCCTGGAAATATCTGCAAAACAAAATCCCTATACCCAACACTTAAGAAACTGCTGCTTCTAGCTGTGGCCCTTTCTGCACCTGGCATTTCAGCTCCCTCACTTCCTCTGCTTTGACTGTTAAGGAGCCTGTTTTAGTGAGGAGCAATAATCATAACAGAGCTACTGCAGTTCCACCTGGAAATGGTAGCATTAAGAGCACTAAGAACAACTTTTTACTACAGTATTATCACACGAATCCTGCGTCTTGCTCTGTCTTTCAGGCCAGTAACAGCCTAGCAGTACACCATTAGCCTCCTGTCCACACAGTACGCTTGCTGCCATCCCTCCCTGGGAGCAGGTGCCACACACTGGGGTATAAAGGCACATCCTTCCCTACTCCACACCCCAGTCACATCTCTGCTTATCGAGCACAGAGCACATCTGACATGCAGTGAACATGTCTGGGGCCACAAGTGTCAGGGCCTTGAGCCCCCAACATGCTCCACAGCCAATCCCCCCCGTACAACTCTGTGGCCCAGAGCCCAGGTCGGCTCCAGTATGGCTTCGCCTGTAGCCTCAGCACAGGCTGCTGAGAGAAGAGCTATGGGGCCTCGTCGAGGGCCTCTCCCGGCCCGGCCCTGCCCTCAGCCCAGCACAGAGCAGACCGCGAGCAGCCGGAGCTGCCCTCGGGGTACGGAACAGGGCCGGACTTCGGACGGGAAGCAGCCCCTCCTCTCCCCTCCGGCCCTGGCGGGTGCAAGGCCCAGAGCACCGCTGGGCCGGGCTGCTCGGGTTTTTGTGCGTGGCGGCGGCACCAGAGGTTCCCAAGGAGCGCTCCAGTTTCTGTCATTAAGAAACTGCAGCCTTCCCTGCTTCAGCTTCCTCGGCTACACAGCTGCTTTCCCCCCACATTCTCATATGTTGTGGAAAAGATAAAAATAGATGAAAATTAAATGTCGACACCTCTCTAGGGCAAGAGCATAAATAAAGAGTTCATTAATGGTGTCTCACAGGGGGTGAGATAAGAGGATATCTGAAGACCCAACTCAGACCTTAATTACGCCTACGTTGCTGTAGGAATGCATCTTCATTGCCTGAGGCAAAAAAAAAAAATAAAAAAAAAAAGTCACCCTTTTCCTGCTCTTCTAGAAAAGTCATTTGCTATTTATAAAGAAATAAAAAAAAAAAATATAAAAATGGAGATTAGAGTCCAAGCAGATACAGCAAAATCGCCTGCTACTTGTTCAGCATTAGGACACAATAATAATATGCACCAACACATAAGGCTGCACTGAAAGACAAATTAAGAGATGCTGCTTGGGAAGCTGCAAGGCTGGACACAGTGCGATCAAAAGCTCTTCAGAAGCGGCAGGTTTATCTCAGCCCTGTAAGCACAATGCAACCCTGCAGGAGCATCTCCCTGAAAGCCTTGGGCAGATTCACAGAGTTAATAACCAGACACTGCTGCCAGGGATGCCTGATGCTGCAGTTTAATTTGACACGTACCTGTCAATGGTTCTAAACTACAGAAAGATAAGGCTAATATTTAGTGTTTAATGCCAGCTGGAAGAAAAGGAAGCTTGCAAAAAGCAGGCCTAGCCTGTTAAATGCAGAAAATGCTAAAAATGTAAGTTCATTTCTTGACTTGCCACTGTATCTCCCTCCAACTTCTATCCTAACACAAACACTTCTGTATTTGTTAGTCACAGCATTTTACAATAAATCAGCGCAACCACTCTGAATCTTTCAGTGAATGATAAATGCACCCACACATACCCTTATGAAGGATATGCTGGTTAGGAAGCACATGTATACAGGTTTACTGTTGTAATCACTGCAGTATACTGTTACCAGCAACATCACCCAGTGCAAATGTTCACTTACTACAGCAGCATCTTTCCCTTCCCTCAAGGAAGTTCACCTGTACCACTTAACTTAGATGATCTTAGTTTGGAACATCAAGAGAAAGGTTATTTGTTAAAAGCCAAACAGAAGTTGAGATAAAAAACATTATTCTCCTATCCTGGAAAGTAGGTGCTTTGTCAGATTTACAAAGCTTGCTAGGATTTTAGTTGCAATAATGCATCAAACTGGAGCATGCCAGATGAGCTGCTCTTATATCTCAGATAGAAGCAAATATGGGTATTTATATGTAAACGCTGGGGAAGATACCAATTTCATTTCCCAGGCAGAAATAGCTATTTCATTTCCTCTGTAAGTTAAGATTGCTGGGTTTTTTTCAGTGTTCAGTTCAGCAAGTCCAAAGCATTTTCCATCTTAAATACATCTTTGTTTATAGACAACTGTAAGTATTAGATCATAGCCAGAATAAGGAAAAAGTTTATGTAACATTGCTAGGAGAACCAGTTATGAAGTGTTTACTAATTTCCTCATCAGTTAGTTCTTTGTGGTGGCTGTGGTGATGCACAGCTCACTTTCTTTCACCCTCAGTAACCATTTACCAGATTAAATTTAAGAATATAGCAGCCATTTCTAAATTATGGTAGCCAACTCTCTGTAGTCAGGATGATCTGTAATCCCTCTAAGTCATTCATTTGTACTTCCTGCAACCTAATTTTGTAAATTTTAAATACCATCCCTGATTTGCTGCCACACAAATGTTTATTTTCAGTGTTAAAAAGAAGCATGCCCAATAGCAGACATTTTGTCACCTACTAAAAGAATGCATGTTGAAAAAAAAAAAAAAAAAGGAATTTACGGCAGTATGATCCAAAAAAAAATAGGTATTGGGGCTTAATTGGAATTCAAGAGTTACTGAGAGCTTGGTTGGCTCTCAAGCTTGAGGAAAGTGGCCTCTGAAGCTAGAATAATCAGTTTAGCTGAAAATTACATTAAAAGGAGTTGTCTTCTCTCCCTATAAAACATGTTACCTGAAACTGTCTGTATAATTTATTAATAGCATTTATGTAGGAGTTGTCAGAGAGGAAGAAAGTATTTGGATTTATTTAGAAATTTGGGAGGAAAATAGAAGGCTATTTACAGTCCTTTATAAATGCATTGGACAGCCTCTTCATCTTTAACTGCACAAGTGTGATTTCCATAAGAACCACCTTCCTTTTAAAAGCGGACATTGAGAATGAACTCTGTGTACTGGTAGGGTGTTCTAAAAGGTGTAATTGATGTACCTAGTAAAGGGTATAAACCACATGGAATGTATTAGACTTCAGTAATAGTTTCTGCATAAAATTCCTAAAGCAAAACTTATGGATCATCCATCTTCTGAGTTACATTTACATAGAGCTCATGCTGTTACTGAAGCAATTACATATTCTATCTACATCTAAGTTGTGCAGCACAAACATTACTAAAATCATTCCTTCTATATTCCATTTGATTTTATGATACAAGTTCCAGAACCTCAGCTGTGCAAAAGTTAAACTGAAAAAATGGAAGAAAACGCTTTGGAATTTCTTCTAAATCTACCTGCAAAGCACTTCAGGAAGCAGTATAAAAATGCCATGCTCAGGCAGTCACTCATAGAAAAGCTATTGTCCCAAGCAGCTTGCAGAATTAAATACCTGACAAATAAAAAAGAAGGCACATGTTTACAGATAAAACTTGGAGAATATATGGGGAAAGGAGAGATAACAGGAAGCTATTCCATTATATAAAAGATAGCTCAGGCATGAAGTTCATATGGAAGAAATCAGAAACCACCAGATAGCAAGTTTACAAAATGTACTTGTTAAATTTGGAGATGCTTTGTCATATTTACATACAAGTTTATTCCTCTATAAGAGCAGACATATCCTTTCAAAAAGCAGTGCTTTGCTCAGAATTTAGCCAAGGGCCATGAATAGATGAAGTGAAAAGCAAAAGACCTGAGCAAGTACAGAGCTACACTTGGCCTAGTATACCATTCCAGCTCCTGTAAACCAGTGCTTTAAGGACATCTAAAACCAAGAGTATCATTTTCCATGCTACATTTAATAGCTGTTGAGAAATATATACTTCATGAACTTGCTACAGCCTTTCCTAGAATATCTCAGAAGCCCAATATTCTCTAGCAAGGAATTTTGCAGTGGTATTGTACTTTCTGAGAAATAATATCACCTTGTTAATGTAAGTCTGATGCTTGTTATTATTACTATGTGTCATTTAGCTTTAATCATAAGAAATGGATAATAATTATTTTCTTTATACGATTTGTATTTTTTCAGAACTTCCGCATTTCTCGTTTGGTTCTTTCATCTTGGAAAAAAAAAAAAAATCATGATATAATGAATCTTATTTTAGACGCTGATAAAAAGCTCTAGATAGAAAGACTTTGTCAGCTTTCTCTGTACCTTTTCCAGTTCCATTACATCTTTTTCATATGAGGGGAAGAGCAGAGAAGGCAACAAGAACCGTATGAAGTATTCAGGATGGTTACTGTGGGTTTACCAGTGACATAAATAATCTTTTCTATTTCTAACTACTTAGTTGGTAATTTCTATCATTCTTGTATCTTCAGTACTGGTCTAGCATGTTACAGACCATGCACCACAATAATCTTTGTTCTGAGTGGTAACCAGGAATTTATAGCACATCTTGATGCATACCGAAGGATTTTTCAGTTTATCACCGAACTACTGCTGACTAAAGCTTATTGCTCAGTGTCTGAAGGCCTCTCTGAAACTTTTTGCAATGTGTTTTCATTTCAACTTTGCTGAATAATTTAGGTAAAATATATAACTTTGTCATTCACTCTGTGTTCAAATGATTCAGGGATCTAGTAAAACAGCACAGACTTTGCAGGGTTTCAGAAGTTTCTTCTCCCTCAAAAGCTGACTATTCCTACTTATTTTTATTACTTTTAACTGGCTATGAATCCCCCTTTTCCTCATTCTTCTGCCAAGAAATACTAGCTGGCACATGTAGCAGTAACATGTCTCCAGCAACTGGGAGACATAAAGTTGACAAAATTCCTTCTCAGAAAGACTCTATGAACTGTCTTACAATCATAAGAAGCAAATGTAGGTGGAATGCTGTCCAAAGGAACAAGTAATTCTGCACTAACAGCCACAGGAAAGGAATGCAGCGCTAATAGAAAGTTTGGCATGAGCAATAGATTATCATGACCTGTTTCATAAAGCCCTATACATATACTATAGCTGTCCTTGTTATAAGGAACTACCTTTGGAGATAATGGAAGTGAAGCAGCTTAGTCTGCAAAACAAGAAATGTGAGCACAGTCTCCTATATAGTCTTGTCTGATGTTAGTCAAATTAACTTCTTGTGTCACAGGTTATCTGTAAAATAAGATTTCAAGAGCCTACCCATTTAAAAAGAAAAAGAGTAAAGGATATGAGACACTCAGATGCAAGACAGCAATCTGTGGCTATGTACCACATTGTGACAATACTCTATCCCCAGCCAATCTGCAAACACTCCATATCTATAGCATGCAGTACAATGACATCAACAAGAACTCAGAATGTGTCTATGAAAATGATTTGTATATTACTCTACCAGTGTATATTAAATCAGTTGAAGAAAGAAAGGGCTCATTTCATTATCAGTCACTTGTTTTTACTACAACAGGAATAATTACGTGTGCAGAATGATACATGCAAAGGAAAGCAGTATGGAGAATAACAGGAAAGCAATCTTCACTATAGGAAATTGTTAAATACTATGACTATAGTAAGATTAGCTGGAAAAAAAAAAATCAGTGGGCAAGGCAGACATTGCTTTATTACTAATGAGCCAGTGAAATTCATTATAGTAACTTTTGCTTCAAAGAAAATATCTAGTTTGGTTTTAATTAGTCTCAGAAGGACATTCTTATTGAATAGGAAATTCTCAAATTACAACAGAAAATAGAGGACTCAGCATAAGTGAAGTGAACTAGAAAAAGAGGAAGACAAGCTGAGTGTCTACTGGACAGGTTTGCCAATATCCCAGCAATACAATGTCACTTAAAGCAGAAGCATGCAGCAAGTGTCTCATTATATTAAGGTGCCTGCCGCCTCTAGAAAACTTGCTGACATTGGATTTGTGTGTGAAGCAACAAAGTTTTAACAATTGCTGAAGGGTTGTTGATTAACACCACAGTGGGTAAAGTTAAAAAAATGACAATCCATTAAGGAAGGAATGGGACCCAGCAGCAGTAGTTCCTTGAGGTTTTGGTATTTTAAAGCAAGGAGCGTGTTAAAGGTTAACTGTAAAGGGAAATAGTTTTCCTGTTGCTTAAATTGATATAACTAGAGTGGTTCTGACCCTTGCAGATAAAGTTTGTGACACTCTGAAACAAATACACAGGTCAACTAAGGTCTTTCACACAGAGGAAAAGCTAAAAGCAGTGCTTTCCATTTAGAGTTTTTTCTAGAGCTTTGCTGTTTCTGTAGTAAGATGTTCTTCATATTCAGTGAGAATTTATAATAAGTTACACAATCATATTTTGAAGTGGACACACCACCACAGCCCATTTCACATCACTTTCAGCAGATTAGCTATTTATTCCTTCGGTCCTCTAACCCAGGTGGCAGATCATCTAGAAACAAAGGTGCTGGGCCAAAAGAGGGTCTAGCAGTTATTGTAGCTCTGAACTATGATTCACACAGGCCCCAAACCATTCAAAAACCTAAGCTAGCTGTGGAGTCTTTCTGTCTGGAGCCTCAACGATGTCACCTGAAGAAAACCTTAAGTTTTAGTGCTTTTCATGTTCTCTTGTCATAGGCTCTCAATGATAAGAGACACACAAGGACAAACAGAAAACAGTTGTATATGGTTGTGGATTTTTCAGAGCCTTTTGCCCCACTAATACAAACGGCTGAACTGTCAAGTTTACCATCACAAAGAAATTACTGACTCCATACCACACGACCAGCTACCGCAGATGTATTGACACTGTCTGCGAGGCTCTGTAGCAGTCAGAGAAGCATACCTATTCAATCTTCATTTTCAGAAAATTCAGCCCTTTCCTGAAAACCTCAACATGTTCATGCTACTAATGATAACATAGCTCCTATTTTGCTTTACAATAAGCATAATTTACTTGTCTTAAAAACCTTCTGCTTTTCCTTCTGCAATACCATGAGAAGGACTTTTTGCAGCTAAAAGATTTTGAAAAATATCTGAAGAAACAGAGTATGCAAAAGCAGTAAGCCAGAAATTAATATCTGGACCTCAAAGCAGCAATGACAAATATTGTCCCAAGTCAAACAGTTGCCACTGATAATATCCAGGACAGAAAACTGAACATCTTTGATATGTGTGCTACGACATCTTGCTATACACCAGTGTAAGCCAGTTGAATTTATTAGCTCAGTATTTGAAAAAAAAAAAAAAAAAAAAAATGTTCCAGCGGAGAACCAGTTCTTTTCACTTTTTTGTTCCTTAGGTCAGAGTCATTTGCATTTCTTACAATTTATACAACATATTAGTAAAACCAGTACTTGTTAAGCCACAGCACATTTTCAAAAGAAAACATCCAGAACAGAAGAATAAGGTGACGTGGGGATTTGAGAGAAGAGATAACTGGTTTTAACAGCATTTTTTTGCTTCCAACAGTCAAGAAACAGGTAACAACTTGCAATCCCAACAACAGTGCTTGCAGACAGATATCCATCACTAGTTAGTAGTGTATGTCCTGTCTTCGCCCATTTCTTTTCACTTTCCAGAGGCACAAAGGTCACTGTGGTCTATTCAACTGAATGACCCTGAACAATTTGCTGCATTTTGTAGATATACTATATCAGTTGGCTTTGGGTTTTGACACAAAGGGAACTTTTGTGCCCATTGTGACACAAAAAGTTAATGTTAGTTTCTTATTTTGGTCAAGAAACTACTTATCACCTAGAAACATCAGCATTATGACACTGCAAGGCACACTGTAGCAGTTATAGATTTGTGACATATGTAAGTTTTTACAACACCATAAATCTTAACACATGCAAATCCATACTTACTTTGCCAGTATTCAAACCTGTAAGCTTAGAATGTGCATATGCTTATACACACTGACATAAATTATAGAAATAACCCATCTCATGCTCAGCCTCTTCAGATCAGCTTATTATGAACAGATAGGCCAGTTCAAAACCAGGTGTAACTTTTTACCACCTAAAGCACTAAAAGTGTCTGTTTTGTTAAGTAAATTCTGGTTTTAAAAATCCCCATTAGACCTCTTTTTTAATTCATTGTACAATTCAGAGGTTAAAATGAGGTTTTCTTATAGTATGTAGGTCACTTGCATTTACTTTGAAGTACTTTATAAACACTGTAGCTAGCTGAAGCTTTTATAAATGTTCTCATTCGTCCTTGTAATATTACAGTCCATTAGAGGCGCTTTACAATCGATGCACTCATAACATTTAAATTAAAGAAGAATGAAGTTTGATTTAGACTGATAAAATATTCATACTGGCCATACCTTATAAATCTCCAGAAGCTCAAGACAGCATGGTTGCCAAGATAGGGTAACTGTATCCACCTAAAAAATACTAAAAATAAAATCTAGAATCAAGAGTATTCAAATTACTTTATCAATCAGACCTATTACATTTGCCCCACTGGGGAAAAGCCTAGTTCAAAAATAACCATTCAATTCAAAAGTAAAATACCATTCAGATTGCCTATTGATTCCATGATTGCCATTCCATAAAGCATTGATTATTTTGACACTAGAAATAACAACAGCTGTCTTCAGTTATCTCACATGAAAAAGTGCAACTTTCAGCAGAAGTGGAATGTTTTCTTCTCATATACTCTGTTAGCCTGAGGAGCCCCAGAAGTTTTTGTATAAAAGAGACATTAATATATTTTTCATTTCTAGAGAGTAGTATTGAATTCTAAACAGTAGCAGTATTCAAAATGCAAAAGCCATTAGATGCTTTCCCCACATATTTCTTACAAACAGTAACTTCCAACTCTTAAAAATCATGAGTCCATAGATTATTGCTGTAGCAAGAACAGACTCCAGTGTAAAGGGACTCTGTTGCTAAACAGGCTTCATATGTATATATATATATAAATATATATATATATAACTGAGAAAAGCCTGCTGCTAGGCCACAGCAAATTTGGCCCATTAACCTTGATAACACACACTGAACAAAGAAAATTCTAAAACATTACATGATTAAACTGATTGAAATAGACACCACTAGTTCCATTCTGATTCCCTAAATCAAGGGTTAAAACTCTCCAATCCAGTACACACTATCAACAAATTAGGCTTATCTTCCTTTCTCTGTCTTCACACTTGGTATTTGGAAACCTGCACATTTGGCAATGCACTGTGCTTTTCAGAAAATAGTATCTAAGGTGTCTTTTTTGTTATTGCCAATAAATTTATAAAGTATAACAGCATTTTTGCCTGAAAGTAAATGAAACATCTAAAAAGAAAAAGCTGAAATAGCAGACTTAGTAGATACTCTTCATGTACTTTCTGCTGTTACAAAGGAATAGCCCTTACCTGCTGAATTCCACTCCTCTTTCAAACTAATCCTTACTCTAAGGACCTACAAACTACCTCCCACAAAAAGAATACCACTCTTTTTTTTTTTTTTTTTTTTTTCATAAATTAAAACAGCTGCTGGCCCAATTGCCGTTTGAACATAATTAGTTTAAATTTGTTATCTATCACACTTTCAGCTGTGCCACTTGACACACCCAGCACCTTCTACCTAGCTAAGTTGTCATGTTCTCATTGGCCCCAGCTCTTACAGAGTCAGGGATCACCCTGTGTCCTAGATGCAGGGTTTAAGACAAAATATGGGCAGAGTCTAACATTGCAATATGAAGGGGCCCAAAAAGGTGCTCCCAGGCACTGGAGCTATTATGCTTCCATTTTATGACACTAAAGCTTCTCATGAGCCTTCTACTGCATCTTGAGCAGGTATGGTCACTGTTTATTGCAAGTGCTGGGCATCTAGCTCACATGCCAGACTTCAGCAGGAAAGGACACTCACTTTCGGCAGTTCTCCTCTACCTCAGATGCTTGCAGTTGCATTCTAATATTAGTGTCCTAACCTAACTGCTGAATTTCCTGCTGAATGATGGCCCAAATTTAATGAAAACTTTCACCATGATTTAGGAACTTAACTGAGGTTGAGTCTAACCTTCAAACCAAGCCTGTGGGCATAACTTTCTCTGCCCTACCTCTGACTTACCATAGCAGTAGAGAGAAAACATGACAAAAAGACTGGGAATTAACAGCCTCTGAAACGTCATGTTTCCATTTGGTAAGAAAAAGCAACTAACAGCTAAAGATGACTTTAATTGCAATATCATGTAGTAGCCAAGATGCTAATCTTTCATATTCACAATTTAACACTGGAGTGCTGGTTTAACACAGAGGCCCACAGCAAAGTTCATTTAATATAAATGACTGAATGTCTTAAGTCAGGAAGACAAGGAGAGATTTTTACCAAGTAACCATCTTGAATTAGTGCTTTAATAAGAAACTAGCAAAGGTTTTTCTTCACACTTTAGACACAACAAAATTCCTACAATGCTTGTAAAAAGAGTTTACAACGTGAAACCTACTAGAGAGGTATATACTGGATTTCAAAACCGTGCTTGTTCTTTGCTTTGTCACAGTTATGAATATTAGACAGTCCTGATAAATAGCATAGGATAACAGTGGGTTACCTGAGACTTGGATTCCCCTCTCCTTCTGATATAGGCAACATCATCATATAGCCAATTTTTAACTTTGTGAGATAATTCCTGTCAGCATGGATTGGGTGCTGGCAGTGGGGATCACAGGCACTCTCTGAGGCAAGGACGGGGCCGCCCTGTGCTGGACACTGCCGTTTCCAGATGGAACAAAGAGCAGCACCGCAGCACACAGCTGAGCCCATCAGCAGTGCTGGTGATGGCACCGCTGTGAAAACCTCCTCAGAAAGAGCAAAATGCTGCTCAGGGGTGAAGAAGGAATGAGGAGGAGCCCTGCAAGCATCGGGTGAGAGGAAGAGGGGAGAAGGTGGGTCTATCCTAAAGGAACTGCAGCCCGTGAAGAGCCCACATGGGAGTAGGGAAACATGTGAGGAGGAGGGGCACTGGAGAGAAGCTTTTATGGAGTGCCCACAGCTCTCATTCCCTATCCCCCTGCCCTGCTTTTGGAGGGGGGTATATGAGTTGGGAAAGGAATGAAGTTGAGCCTGGGAAAAAGATTAGGGAGATCTGCTGCTAACGTTTTATCTGGTTTTTGCCATCAGATTAATTTTCCCCAAATCAACTCAGTTCTCCTGTAATGGCAACTGGCACATGATCTCCCTGTCTTTGTCTCTACCCACAAGCTTTTTCATCTTCCTTTCTCCCCCCATTATGTTGAGAAGGGAGAGTGAGAGGGTGGCTGGGGAGCATCTCTGGCAGGGGGCCAAAGTCACTGCATCATGGCCATTTGTTTGGCACCCAATACTGCACTCAACTGACAACCCTGTAATTAGTGAGAGTTTCACGCTCTGGAACTGAACTAGCTGGCATTCTTAGGGTGATGACAGCCATAGGCCAAGCTTAACCTACCATACAGTAAAAATGCAAGCTCTACTGAACCCATTGTTTTACTAGTAGGGGAAAATACTTACATTTTTACATGACCATCCATTTGACTGAGTTCTGGTCTTTGATAAAGTGCTTTACTGAAGATGTGCAATGTTGTATGACTGACTAGACCTGAATGCTGAAAAGGGTAAGCTAATCCAGTATTTACATGTATAGGACGAAAACTTACTTATCAAAGACGTGTGTATATATGGCATCATGTACAAAAAAAACATTCAGTCACCACTGTACATAGTGGTGTTAATCTAAGCTGGTATGTATATGCAACATTGGTTTTGCACAGGTTTGAGCAGAAGATTTGGGAAAATGTCGTTCTTTGGCAGCCAACTTGTAGGAGTAATACTATAAAAAAGAAACCTCCGATCATTTCTGGCACAGTGATCACACTAATATAGTACATTACAGAATCACAGGATCACAGAATCCCAAGGGTTGGAAGGGACCTCAAAAGATCATCTAGTCCAACCATTGCAGGTAAGATAAACTTTCTTCTCTTGTGCTTGGCCTAGGAAAAACATGAAATAAAAGTTTCAGTTACGTGTGTAAAAATAAAAATGCTTCATGTGCTCTTCTCCTATTTGGTGCTGCTCTGCTTTGCAAAGCAGTATGGTTCCCAATATTCAGATAAGAATACCTTCTGCTAAGCTGATCACATGTTGAGATCTTTGTACATGCACAGACACCTGCTGCTTGTGGAATTGGTTAAGCCTGCAAAAGATTTCCTGTGGGAAAAAGTTTAGAGAACAGGGCCAAGAAATTCCTTGCATTTGCTTTGTAAGCTTTGAAATCTTCACAACATTTTTCTGATCAAGAGTATCTTCAGTTCTTATCTCAGTCCCATCATCATTTCAGACTTTTGACACTGAATAATCTAAGTGATGAAGAGTACTGCAACCAAGATATCACACCTATGCTGCGTGTACAAAACAGAAAAAAACCCCAAAAACCAACAAACAAAAAAACCAAAAACAAACAACCAAAAAAAAAAAAAAACAGAAAAACATTTGTCCGTTTTTCCTCACTTACAGTGGTATTTTGGTGTTAGAATATTCTGGAGTTGTTCATGATCTCTGTTTCATTTACATTGCATCTCTCTTAAAATTTACATCTCAGTTCTAACTGGAACAGATTAAAGGCAAAGGCATTTCCTTGGTCGTCAGCTGTAGCCATGACAGTGAATACAGAATACTTATAGTGTTGTTTTTCATTGTGGGTTTTTTTTTACCTTTTAATTGGAAATGACAGTATTTAAATGTGACCACTCAATAATCATTGTGTTGTATATGTGGTTGCATTAAGGGTAATGATCTAGAAAAGCAGTGTTCATAACTGGGTTTTCCCGAGAAGAAGCTTTTGCTGCAACATAGGCAATTGATCTTCAAATAGACCATGTAAAAACAGGTGTTCAATGACATACAGATTGGTGGCAAGGTGATGAAACATCTTGTTTCATAGCATGTTTAGCATGTTGGTACCAGTATGGAGAAAAGATAGTGCATTTGCAGTTTTCCATCCAAAGCAGACTAACATTTGTATAAATAACTTGTTTTTCAAGACATCTCTTCATGTATCATGAAGATTCTAACATTATAATCTGTTAATCTGAATGGAAAAGGCAGCCTAAAATTAGTTACAGACCATCTACACCTGTGAGCAAAGTCATACACAACTTTGAAACCCCTTTTCCTACTTTTTGTGTCTGAAATAGAATAAAATAAAGGAACAACATCTTTACATATGAAGTCTGTGTTAAATGGCTCAAGAAGTTAACTTGCTGCTATGTACTGCTGTCTAAAGACTATTATCTCTGGATAGTTCTGTTCTCTACTTAATCACTTATTTTCATGTATTTGGATGAAAAGCAAACACAGCATACAAATATGAAAAAAAATATGTTTCAACCTGAAAAATAAGGTTATCACACTGATAAATGCATAACTACTGTTCTCAGAGACAGTTGGTATGTATATCAAAATAATTTCATAAGAAGTTTCAAAGTGATCTTAGTCTAATTGTTTAACAATTTGACAAATATTAATAAAAATGCAAAAATTGACAGTCAATTTCTACATCATTTAGCTTTACTCAGAATTCTCCTCAGTTTGGTTATTTCATGGATACAGAGACAAACCCTATTACAGTTCATAGGAAAAATAATCCAGATTTGCTGCTTTGGATTATTTTAGGGAGGAAGTGCAGAAGTTGTCTCTTTTTAGAAGAGTAAACTTGCCCACCTATATTATTTAATGCTCTATGTTCTTTTTTGTAACCTAAGTGCATTTTCCTCTGTCAGAAGGGGTCAGCAGAAGTCAACACAGCAGGTGCAGGGTCTGATGGCCTTTTGCAAATTTCAGAATGTTATTAAAATTTATTTTTAAAAGGTTAAGAATTTTCTTCTGCTTTTCCTGTCTAAATAATCAAATAAGCTGAAATGCCATTCTCTGCTAGAAATATTTCCAAGTTCATAGCATTAGAAAACAAACTGTCCAAGCTTTGACATCTAATCAACATCACTAGTATACTTAAATACAAAGAAGAAAAAACTGATTTCAAGAATTCAGCTCTCTTCTATGTGTATGTGCAGATTACACTGTCAAATAAGGAATATCACTCTTAGAAGTTACCCTTGTGATAAAAAGGTCAAGCTCTAGTTCTTTGTATGTTTGACACTGGCTGGAGGCTTTTATGCATATTCATCAGCAGTGCTGTTTTCTAAAATCACTTTAACAACTGGTCACTATTTAAAACAAGACCAGCCTGACAGAAATTAAATTCATGCCAATCCTTTAAATGACGGATGTTGAAACAGATTTGCACGGTGCAGTAACTGTGTTCACACAAACTCCCTATCAGTTCAAGACTTCAGTCTGAGTGATTTCCAATGCAGTCTGTTCCAGGCCAAGGAGTTTAAAGGACAGAAGCAAGTGCCTATTAAATTTCAGCTGATTAATGTTTTTTTCCAAACTATTGTCACCTGTACAGAGATATTCACATGCTGAACTTGTAGGCAAACTTTTTCTGCAGTGCGTTTGGAATGGATTAGGCAAATAAAGCTTTTTTCAGTGCATACTGTTAGACATTAATAAGCCTGCTATTTAGTAAGTGTTCCTCTGAATTTCAATATCAAAATTCAGAACTAAGCTTAGGTCCAAATTAAGCTTCAAAACATCAGGGTATATATATTTCCCAGCCAAAAGTTACATTTTTCATTCTAATGAGATATCAAAAAGCTTTGCTTCCAAGAATGTTTACTGTATTTTTTCACAATCACTTTAAAGAGCTTAGAAGTGAATAAAAATTCTGCCTGTTGTATTTATGGGGTAACATTCAAAAACTGTAGCACAGAAATTTTTATAACAACCAGAAGCAAACTCATCCATCTACAGTTTCATTTCCCCAAAACCTCTGATAAAAAATAGCTGATGTCTCCAAAAGTATTTAATATTAAAGTAACAATACTTCTGAATACCACAAAACCCCACAACTTCAACAATTATTTAGAAAGAACAACCAAACCTGCTAATGCAAAAAAAAAAAAAAAAAAAAAAATCAAGAATGTAATTAAAAGAAATAATAAGAGAAAGAGGGAATATTTGTGTATTATATACATACTAAATATATAACTACACTGACCTGTATCTATCACTATGGAAACTACCCACTGTTTTTCTCAGTAATAAATATTGTTCAATTATCCTTTTGGATTCTAGATACTAAAACTTCAATCTATATTTCCTTACACAGGCATTTCTTTAACATTGCCTCACCTTAAAAAAAAATGGATCAGAGACACTGTATAAGGAAAAATAATTTTTAAGGTAACCCATATCACTATCCCCTCAAGGGGCCATACATTGTCCAGAGAGTATCCTGGGAAACATAGTTGCCAGCAGAATAAGGACCAGAAAGAGTCATCTGCCATGAGCATTCACAGATTCAGGACTAGGACTGAGAATTTGCCTTTACCAGGTATATTCCAGGTCTCTGAAGTCTCACTGTGTGCCCCTTTAAAAACCCAGACCAGCTCCAATGACCAAAATTTCAAGTAACTTAAATGGAAAGAGAATCAGGCTCTAAATAATCATAGACTTACAATTCTTTCAAGCGATTAGCATTGCCAGCTTCCATCTGGAAGATGTACAGGTGATTTATACAATGTGAGTATAGTAAGATACAGTAGAAGGCATCACCCCTCTAGAGGGACAGCAGGACTTTCAGAAAAATCCCTCTTCACTGCAGATGTAAATTGGTTATACCTAATGCCCTCAGGAATTAGAGGTTGTGGGGTTTTGTCCTTCCATTTTTTAGCTGAAGAGTTTTTGATCATTGTAAGAGTCAGATTATCTTGTGCCTGTTACCCATGATAACCTGCATTAATTGCAGGGTCTAGCAATGAAACAGCATGGCAGACCTTGTTGAAAATTAACAAAACTCAAAGGATATATACTTACATTTCACAAATGTCTGAAGAAAATCAGTACATCTGCTATGTTTTTATAATATGTCAAATGTTTAGGGTTTGGTTGTTGGAATCTGTCCTCAGTACATGCCAACTCCAAGGGAATATTTTACGTAAAAGCCTAACCCTAGAAGTTCTAAGCTAGATTTTATGTCACTGCAAACTCCATCTCTTTATTCCTCTTTAAAGCCAATAAAATATTCAGCTTAACTTCAGCACATGGCCCGGTGAGGGGTGCATTTGAACTGGGACAGTTGTCTCTGCACTCAGGTTATAAGGGATCCCTGGAGGTCTCTAGTCTAATCTCCCTCCTGAGGCAGATGCAGTTAGTTTGGGTTCTTCAGGGCCATGTCCAGTAGAGCTATGGATATATCCCGGGATGTAGATGCCACAACTGTTAGCTCCTCTTTTAATATTTGACCACCATTATGATAAAAAAAAATTCTTTTCTTACATTTATTTGTGATTTAGAGTTTCCCAGTATGTGTCTATTAACCTTGTCCTATCCCTGCATACCCTTTAAGAAAAGTCTGGCTCCATCATTTGTGTATCTCAAATGTCAGAATCAGAATTTTACTAGTCATAATCTTTATAACAATATCACAGAAAACTCATTTCTGAAGTTAGTGGGTGACTGCAAAGTTTGGAAAGAACAGTGAATACAAAAGAACAGCCTTGGAATACCTTCCCATACCAGTTTGGATTTAGAGTGGGTGTCCTGCCACCTGTTTATCATTCTGCCAATGTCCAATCTGCTACTTGTTTCAAAAATACAGAATTCTGTCTTGGGTGCCAGCCCCATGCCTACTGCTGGAAAATGAAAATACAGTCCCTCAGCTTGCCTTTGCAAGTGTCTTTTCCATACTCACTAGAACTTAAGGAATTTAGGAAAAGCTATCTTTCCATTTGTTCAAAAGATAAACCATAAGAAACACAAGAAACCTGGATATTAAAATGCAGGAAAAAAAGAGAGATGCACTTGACTTTCAGCTAGAAAATGCCTGATTCTTTAAGGTTACCCAGGTATGTAGTCAGTAAAAGGGCATGCAATGGCAGACTTGCTCTAGTACAAATAAAATCACTCCATTAGTTCTACTGTTTTATGTAACCACTTGATCCACTTCAGTGGTTGTAATGGTCTGATGGGACAAGGCTTTGAAGTAGCTTAGCAATCCCTTTATTTTGTCAAGTCATTCTGCAGCTAGCTGCTTGTATCACTTCACTCAAACATGCTCTAGTACCTAGTGAGAGTTGGAAGAATTCAAGACCCTTAAAGATATGCCCTATTTCTTGAAACCAATTATCTCAGTATAGAGTAAAATCTTTCCTCATTGCCTTTAATACTAAATTTAATGAAAAAATATGTTTATAGTACAAGTGCTGCTCTTCATTCATTTGCATTGATGCCTTTTGTATGTCTGCAGACTTCAGCAGAATTACACTTTTGGACTTTGTACTAAAAGTGTATAATACTCATACAAGTCATAGAGCTTTATTACATGATAGTTCCAGTCCTCTAGCACAACAAAGTCATCTACTGACACTTCTTTTATCTATCTATGGAAGACAGACTGAACGGAGTACAATGACTTGCAAAAAAAAAAAAAAAAAAAAGTGATTTTCTGTTTTCTGTTATGTTCTTAAACTGGAAGTAGAATTTTCAAGAGGATTCTCAGTATCTTACCAGGATATATACAAGAAGAGTACTGGTTTTTCTAAAAAAGCATAGAATCATAGAATAGTTAGGGTTGGAAAGGATCATCTAGTTCCAAACCCCCTCCAGTGGGCAGGGACATCTCACACTAAACCATGTCCCCCGAGGCTTTGTCCAACCTGGCCTTGAAATACACCCAGTTTTCAACAAGACGAGATGACACTACTCTCTCTCTGGAAACCATACTTGTTCAAGACAAAAACCTCAAGGACCTAACTAGTGAATTCAATTCTGAAATATCTAATAGTTTTGAACTAAAAGCCAACACATTTCAGTTCAGCATTTCCATTATGGAAGTCAGTTATGCTGTTCAGTAAAACTGCAGCAATACAGCTCTATGTACCTATTCTTTTTTGAGGAGAATGTCATAAGTTCAGAAAGTGATTTATAGGAAGTGCTCTGCTTTCAAGGAGATAACATTATATAGATATTCTGGTACACTGGATAATTAACTACAATAATATCTGTCAGCCTGCAGTGAAAGGAATGATGGTAAAACAACAATTAGGCTTAAAGTATCCTAAAGTAACTGGATAAAAGGACTAGAAGACTTGTGTTTTTCTGAAGGTTTTGGTGTTTTTTTCTTAAAAGGTAATTTTAGTATTGTCAAGAATAGTTCTGATGAGGGAGAATCAACAGGAAAAAAAAAAATTTCTAGGGAAAACAAAAGCTCTCTTATTTCAATGTTGCCCCTCTCTGTTTTAAACTAATATTTTGTAATTACCAGCATATACTATGGGAATGTATGCATGTGCATATTCATGGCTTCTTTAGTTTCTGTATAATCATTTGAAAGAACAACAAACTCCAGGAACTGATGATGACAGCACTATCTCAGAAGAGATGGTCTATCTGGAAAGCACTGCCCAGATCTTGCTCAGTGCCACAAGAAGCAAACCTAACACTGTGAGAAGAAAGAGAACAATTTCAGTTGTTCTAATCTTGAAGAGTCTCATGCCTTTTGATCTTCTCTTTGTTCCCCTTTTGTGAAGCATAACTTGCACTGTCTGCAGTTTATTTACTTCACAGTTTACTTATCTCTGCTGAGCAATAACACAGCATAAAGTTTCCCCGCAACTATCAGACTATGATTTGTCTTGTTTCTAAAGATGACATCTGCATTTCTTTCTTTTGAATGTCTGAATGTCAAATCACCTGTTCGGTGTCATTTTAAAGTCAACACATTGACCTCTAACTGCAGTGCTTGTTTAGTGACTAGAACATACTTTTCACCTAACCTCTGATTCATTTCCCCTCAGAATTTGTTTAGTCTGTGAAAGACAGTTTCAGAGCATATGTTATGGCTTTTAATGCAGACTGTCATACAGTTTACATACCAATTAGTTAAGAACTGGGCAATTCTCATAGAAACTTTTCATTACCACAACTCCCAGTAGCATTTATTTTCTTATCAAAGCAGATATGTATTGTTGCACTGAACGATTTTATCATCTTTATAATTTAGTTTTCTGTTAAAAAGTGAGGAGAAATAGCACTGTGCTTTGTGTTATATACAGCTATGGGCAAAGTAGACTCCTGTCTGTAAAGATGCTTGTTCATTACTGTATATCTGGCTCCTGCCACACTGGAGTATGCCACACTGGAGTGAGAAAAATGATTGTGATATATTAGAAACCTGGTATTTTTCACAGCCTTGAGAAATACAAAATATGAGGGAGCAGTTAATACCATTGTCAGTTTATACTCTCAGAAAAGGGGCAGAAACAGACAGAGGCCTCACCGCAAGCAGTAAGAAAAGGATTGGCAGGACTAGAGTATTTGAAAAGTAACTGGGACAGAAGCTTCTTTCTTTGGAGGGCACACAAGACTGTGGAAAACAGTGGCACCAGATGGAGTGGTCTTGAGAGCTGAGCTGTTTTTTCACAGAATGGTTACAGAAAATATTTAGCCAGCAGCCTAACATCTTAGAAATCTGCTTCAAGGATGGATAAGATCAGTAACTAATAGAGCCCATTTGGTTAGGTGGGGCATGGAGAAAGGTGGACGTAGCCATAATCTCCTTACAATACAGGCGGACTGACAGTAATGCTTTTGTGTTTCTATGCCTACATCCAGTTTTCCAGGAAGCTTGTCTAAAGGCTTCAAAAGCTTCATATGTAGCTCTTGAAACCAGTTTTTTTCTGAGGAAGTTGAGTACCCTTCATTAATGTATCAAATTATGTATTGGTTAATTTGAGATCACAAAAACACAGTCAAAAGTGGCTAGCAGACAATTCTGTGGGTGGTCAAAATGCTAACTTGATAACAGAATTGGCCGTAACAGGCTTACACCAGCCTTGGCTCAGTATAGAAGTTGTTACTTCAAAAGTTTCAGAGATTTTATTTCACAACTGACTACAGACAGCACACTACAAGATGTTTTGAAGACAACCTACTTGAGTTAGGCTACTCTAACCTGCACTAGAGACAACACAGAGGAGATCAGAGCATTCAGCTATCCCAGACTATGTCAAATCCCCAGTTTCTGTGCCATGCGAAACTCATCAGAAGCACATTACTGAAATGGAAGCTGTACATAAATACATCTATTGCTATATTATAGCCTTAATTAAACATACTTAATCATCACTAAGTCTCTGAGATCATAATAATTTAAGTCAAAATGCAAACCTATGAATGGTAACCATTAGCTTGAAATGTAACATGCAAACAAAAAGATTGTTGGATATACTCAAGTGCATCCTTGCAGGTCATATCTCCTAAAAATGGTCTCTCTGAAAGATATCCTCCATACACATTGCTTGCATGGTAAGTTTTTCAAAGTCAGTATAAAGGAGCCTCATAAAGATCAATACATCCAAGCCTACAGTATAAACCTTAAGACAACCCAATACATTTGTCTTCATTGATGCATATACATGTTTAGAATTTTTGCTTTGAATTTTCTTGTTAAAATTCTCTTTGTACATTTGAGCTGCGAACACCTTTGCTATCTGACTAGATCCATTTTTGATCTTGTCACGGATTTGATGCTGGGAAAAGGTAGAATTATGCAGGGGACACATGGAGGTTAAGCAAAAAGAGAATCAGAACAGCAGAGTTAGCTTCTCACAATTCAGAGAACTATCCATCTGGATTCTGGCAAGTACCAAAAGCCTTTGAAAATTCAACAGCAGTGATTAGAAGGACACCAGTGAAATCAAAATACATTCCTGCTAGTTCATAAAGTCTTCTAGTCATGTATCAAGGGTGAAAAGACTAATCCATTTTGTTAGTCATTCATTTAAAGGTAGGTAATAGGATAAGATCCTCAGGGACTAGCAGACATTTTCTAATAAGTGACTCGCTGTTCTTTAGAAAGTTCAGTCCCATAGGACTCACATTTCTGAAATCTCAACACATTTTCCCAAGTGCCAAGAAATGTTATAACAGAAAAGATCTACATAATTCCTGTCCCCAAAGCTTAAATATAGCAATTTAAATCCTTGCAGCCATGAAAGAACAAAACATGTAAAAAGGAAGTGTTTCTAACTGAAGTATAAAAGGTTAACGGCAGGTTTTATTTAAAGATACATTACATTTGAGAGGCCAGACTATGAAGAATAAAGTTTTATTATGCCAGAAGGCTAAAATTTGAGACCATATGACCTTCTCCAGATTTGTCATTCTGCCTCTTTGTGGAGAAGGCATAATAACTAATAAATGAACACTTTGCAATTATATGCTACTAGTCACCCAAGAATGTAGGATATTGAGTTGTTTTTCATTTGTAGTGACTTACGGTTTGGTGGGAAGTTTTAAACTGAAGAAACCTTTGAATGTCATGTGGAGAGCTATGAAAAGCTCAATTAGAGGTGATGACGAAGAATACAACAGAAAGGCAAAGACTTCAGATTACTGTTACTTCAAATCCTAATATCAAATCCTGAATTTTAGGAACCTAAAGAAATGTCAGGGTTTATTCATGCACTTCCTCGAACCAACTCTGCCTGAATTCTAGGCTTAGCCTTGAATCAGCTTTCTCTCAAAACTTCATTGACAATTAAAAAAAAAAAAAGAAAAAACAAAAAACAAAACCAACACAAAACCACTTTCTGTCAGAGCTAGCCTAACCTGAGGGTGATTTGTATAACTTCCCAGGCTTTCTGTAAACTTGCATAATTGCCAGGGCTAAGTCTTTTTTTGCAAGACATTGTGAAATATTCCAAATTGTTTTCTCATATTTAAATCAATGTGATGTTGTATGAAGTTTAAGTTGTCATTAATCATATTAGTCAGTGCTGCTGCTTTGGTCTCATCTAGAACTGTCTGCAAACTCTATACTTCCCAAAGTTTTTATATCAAAATCCAGTGATGTGGTCATAAACAAAAGATAACAGACCTCAGAATTTTGTCAAATTAAGTACTTAACTAAGACAATTCCAGAATTTAAAATTTCAGCCAGCACATCCAGAAATAAAACATATGGAAAAAAAGCAAAAGAGGATGAACGTTCATGAGTCTTTTGTTTTTCTAGTAAATCCTTAACAAATTTGTAAAGTCGTCATCATCTATAATTCAGAGAATGATTTCTAACAAGTGCAGCTTTTCTCTTTCTATATACCACGTATTTACTATTCAACTTGAACCAGTTATTGGTACATTTATAGTGAATAACAGCTTTCCAGAATTACAGAAGATGCTTACTGTGTATAAAGGCTGTATCTTTCTACTATACCCAGCCCAGTGGTACCTCAGATTGCATCCAGCCTTATAGATAAGTGTTTCCTTTACACAATTGCATTCTGGCAAAAAAAAGGACAGATTTTTGTTTACTTGTTTGTTGGCTTTTTAATCCTTTGTGGTACAAAGATATTTCTCACTAAGAATAAGTGAGTACCATACTGTGATTTCATGTCAATGTTTTATGCATGTCCAGAAAGTGCTGATAAAGCATTTCTGTGCATTCAGAGGGGAAGGCACTCAAAAATGTACTTTTATAGATCTTTGAAGATGTACCATAGTGGAATTCTGTGTATGTGTTTCAAATATAATATATAAGGGCAATGTATGTTAAGTTTGTCTTCCTTGCATCTAATTTACTCTTGAAACACATGGAGCTTAATACTAATGAATCAGATAGATATATTCCTGTTTTAAGTCCAGGTAAACAGCAGATAACTATCATCCAATTGTTCTTATTTCATAGCTTTTCCAGTTTGCTAGTAACATTCTGATTAATTTTTCCATATCCTTTCCAAAAGCTGCCAAACAATCAGTGCCGTAGCTTTGTGAAGTACAAACCTTTGGACTCAACAATATTGCCTTATTCCTAAAGGACCTAATTTTCCATACATGTGTCTATAGCAAATTAGACCTCATAAAAAGCAATGCAATAATTACATTTTCATGATGCCTTTTATACATTATAATTTTGATACTCTAATAAAATCAGATCCTTCCAAAGGACACAGCACTGTCAAATTCATATTTTCAAGGGGTTATAATTTATAGCTTATACTCACATGCTCAGTTTGTTTTATTTATTAATGTCTTTTGATTGGAATAAGCAGCATGATAAAGGAGGATAACACAACAAGTAAAAATATTCTTGAGTCACAATTTGATTTAAAGCCAGCTCTATCTTCCCCACACATAACACTTCTTAGATAGAATTCTGAAAGACAGTAATTAGCCTACTGTTGGGAACTCCAGTTTGAAGTGACCCGTAAACAGAGAACCAAAATCCCAATTGAGAGCAAAATGGTACTAAGTTACAGGTCTTCCTGTTGTTCCAAGTGAGATAGAAGCTTAAGCTGTCGAAGCGGAAGAGCTGTGTTGACTGATGTGATGAGCAACATCCATGCTAATTAAAGGTGTGAGACATAAACTAGATCTGTGCTCTTGATCTGAACATTTGTCTGTACACCTAGTTTGCAAAGCAAATTTAAAACAGGACTAAATTTAGTTAGGACGCATGCTAATTTCAGAGCCACCTTACACGGACTCCCTCTGCCGTCACTGGAGACAACTCACTCTAAGACCTAGAAGTGATTTTTATTTTTCATAGACTGTCTAAGCAGTCATCTCTATCTGGCTAAACCTACTGTAAATGTAATATTGCACTGCCATCATTTATGCAAAAGAATACTGAGTGCATAAAGGTCACAAGGCCATCCTGGGAAAAAAAAAAAAAGAAGTGTAAGAAGTGGGAAAAAAAGGGAAAAAAATATCAAACAAAAACTTGATGTTATTCTCAGAGTTATTATAGAGTAGACCGTTCTCTGGAGAAACATTACAGCAAATAAATATTCCATGAAAAATGCTAAAAGATAACGCACTATACTGCACTGAATGAATGCTGTGAATAATGCTATTGCTGTGCCTGCTCTGCCTGAACATCCCTGTATTGTTGTTCACCATTTCAGTGTTTCCTTCTTCAGAGAGCAGCTTTGCAGCATCATTTTTTCTACCAAGGCAAAGATTCAGAGACGCTTCCCAAAATAAAAGATTAGGTATCACAGTATGCATTTACCTTATATATCCTTATAGATATATAGACACCTCTAATTGGCGTATGATTGCATCATTTAAGAACTGATCTTTTCACCTTACTTGTATTTTTCAGGCAGATAGTTAAAAAACCTATTTGTTAAAAACAGATGTGCATGATCTCTCTGAAGCATGTTTGAAGCACAAAAAACCAGTACACATAATAAAAATCACTATATCAATTTAGAAGGCTATTCATCTTTATGTTCATAACGTAAGACCTCAAGAATTGAATTTTTAATTGAAATGTCAATAAATTCAACTGATGTGGTAAATTATTGGGATAATGCATTTTTCAGTGATTAGCCTCAAAAACAATGGCAAATTTCTATTTATTTATTCCATAATTTATATCATCTAGAAAATCTATTTAAAAATGTAATTAAATTAATTCACCAGATATATACTATTCTCTTCTGTCCTTGGATTGCCTGTTCAGAAAAGCTTGTAGGTAACTCACCAAGTGAATAATGTCTTTTCTTCTTATCTATTCTTAGTACTAGCATTTATCGTACATCTTTTACAGCTGGTGTAATGTCATTGAAAAGGCAAATATTGCTACATTGTGTACAACTGTATTTTTTACTTCCTCAAACTCTTTAAGGATTCATCTCAATTAAAAGCAAATTTTCAAGGGATGGTGTGATTACAAACCTGTAAATACAAAATATGGAGGACTAACGGAGATGTAGATCCCATTTCAACATAGACTTAAACTAGTAAGAAAATTAACTATCTGCTTCACTGTATCACCCATAAGGAATATTACTGCTGCATCCCAAAATGAATAAAGTTTCCTTAAGTACATCACAATAAAATGGTAGAGGTTTTTCATAAATGGTAATAACACTTCACAACTTTCCTCTGGCTACCAGGTGTATGTAATGAAAATAAAAAACATTTGGCCACTGGAAGGTAAGAACTTCAGAGACTGCAGACTGTAAATGGAAAAATGAGATTACTAAATATTAACTAGTATTCGGAGGAAACACCTTGGAATTAAACCATTAGAAAACTGAGCTTAAAAGAAAACTATATAGGACAATCATGATTAAATAGAAAAATTTTGGTTATATGAAGACTAATGCAGAAAGATTTAGGGCTAGAATCATTGTAGATCTTTCTATAGAGAAATCATTTGTATTCTTATTTTATATAATTTTTTTAAAAACAAGTAATAAAAAATCCTGGTACTCTTGTAACTGCCATCTGTTCACATATATCAAAGCACTTTACAACAGAGATCTTGATCATTTTAAGTTTTTTACAAATGGGCAAGAAGAGGCACAAGAGGAAGATTATCTGCTATCATAAAAATATTGTATTGATTCTGTCCAAAATCCTATCCAACCCAGTATATCCCGTGTCTGCAAGAAAAGAATAATCAATAGAAAGAGTAGAAGTGCATGTTTCTCTGGTTTCTAATAATTTCAATGAAAGTTGAAGGCTGGTGAAAGAGATGGAAGTAGAAAATAGGTTTCCTGAATTCAGGCCTAGCCTATTAAGAAAATATACAGTTTATAAAAGAAGGAGCTAAAAGAGATGGGCTCTACTCTTAAAGAAGGAATACATGGATTCCATCTTGAAGTAGGCTACCCAAACTATAAGCTCTTACACCATGGATGTTTTGACAATGCTGTTTTAAAAGAAATCTGTAAAAAAGCTCTTATTGTTTTTTTTTTTTTTTCCCCCAAAGCCCCGTCACACATTTGGATATTCACTCTGATTAAGTGTTAGTAATCATTTAGCATTCTAACTGCCCAAGTTACTGCATCAAACAAATTCCATTGTTAACTTTGGGAATGAGTGAGGGTTTTGTCAATATCTCAACAGAATCCAAGAGCAGCTGCCTGCTGTGAATTAGGACGGAGTGATAAGAGGACATGGAGGAGCTCAGTCTCAGTCTTTAGAAGGATGGTAAAATTTGACATGAAGAATATTAAATAAATACTATGTTAAACAGATTTTAAGCAAAGAATACATAATTTCTTCTTATATATAGAGAAGTAGGGATTTTTCCTTAAGTAATCGAACTGAAATAACATTTCCCAAATGGTTAAGTTTAAAAAAGTCATGGTTCTACTCAGGGTTACTTCTGATGCATGATATATTTGTAAATGATACCAAGCACTGCTGATCAAAATTTGAGACAATAATTACTTATAATAGCAGCTCCAACCAACAGCCACAGCCGCCTATGGGAAGTGGTCACCATATCTCCATTTTGACCACGTGTGTAAGCCCCATTGAATCCTGGGGCCATTACAGTTCTGAGCGCAGCACTGCTGGTAATACCCTGCATCACAGTTTGCTGTGAGGAAACTTGGTGACATGGCTGTGATTACTTTCAAATCATTCCTTGCCGAGCATCTCTCCACTGTGCTATAACGGAAGCTTAAGAACCAGATTTAGTCTCAAAGCTAATTACTGCATTTCTCTACCTGACCTAATAAGTCTTGACTCCCTGGTGGAGTCCCTGGCACAAGTACAGCCCCCCACTAGTGCAGTTGCAGCAGCTGGTTTTACTGAGTATGGATAACAGAATGAGTCCCTAAACAAAACTCTTTTTCGGAAAAGCAACATATACAGTTTATAGCATCCAATCATGGAACTGAAACAATAAAAGTGGAACAATGTGACTCAGGTGACCCATTACAACAGCTTGAGTATAAGGTCACACATAATGAATACGCTGAATCTCTGATTACCTACCTGAGGCTTGCAGAATGTTTCATTGAAGAAATATAAACAGTACGAGAGCTTTTTATGTACAGAGCAAATAAAGCAAGCCAAGCATTGCCTAATAAATGACTGATTTTGAAATATTTGGCTTCTTTAGTGCTAAACATTTGCAGGGAAGAAAAGTACTCAATCATGAAAAAAATTTTCTGCACATGGTGGAAAACAAGTCAAAAAATAAAAACCCTAAGACATATACCCTACGTCTCCCCCCCTTCTTTAGGTTCATAAAGAATTTTGAAAAGGTTTCCAAGAAAAGGCTTGAATGAAAACAGAGTTCTATGGTTCTAAATATTGGATAAGAAATTAGAAGTTATTGCAGTAACTGTCAAGTCCATGATGAACTTTGTACCTCTGAGAGCGCTGTGTTAAAGCTACAGATAGGAAATAAGCATCTGGCTGGTTTCTTCCTGCTCAGCCTTTCGTTCCAGAATCTTTCCGACTTCTTAAAATTACACTGCCTTTGGGCTCCACGCACAACCTTGAATGGTATCTACATAGCATACTAGATTCAGATTTGATACTCAAGATTTATGTTTCTGCCCCATAACTTCTAAGCTTCAGGTCTTCCAAAAATTTTTCACTAGAATTGGAATCATCTATTCTTTGAGAAGCATTATGTGTGGATACAATGCAGATCCACAGATGGAGTCTTTAGAGTTGTTCTTAAAATTCAATTAGTCTTATCATCATGAAAAATACTTATTTCAACAAAAAATGAGACCAAATTTTGAATTTATTACTTTACTTCCATATTGTGGCAGTATGTGGATAGCGCAGGCTTAGCGTAATTATATGTTAACTACTTTTCACAACAACCCCTCCTTTTCTATTTTTCATTATATTATATAACATTACAGAAAAAATCTTACAGTAAATATTTATTTAAACATTATTATTTAATGCAATTTATGAGAAATACTTATATTTTCACACAGGTGTATTGACTTTTGGACCACATACAAGAGCACCAAAGTTTAAAACTTCAAACCCTGAACTTTATGACCTTCAACAAAACATTTAAAGAAACTCTTAGTTGAAATACAGCCACATTCTAACAGGTTTTCTCTAATCTAAACAGAGATTCTCTATTTAGATTTTTATCTCTATTTTAGATTTTTTTTTTCTATTTAGTTTTCTCTAATCTAAATAGAGGTACTTTTTTATCTCTTTAAAAGTCCAAACAGTCTTGGTTATGCGGAGGAGCTGACACTGCAACAACTATTATTCTGTAGCTATTCTCCATTTTTTTCTGAAATTCCTGAATAGTTCCCCTTGGAGGATAACTCAGGCCCATGACTCCAGAATAACATTCTAGGGAAAAAAAATAGGGATTTAGAGATACAGGTAAAGGAAGATTACATTTCTGTTGCAGAGAAAACCCACCGATAGAAACCTGGGTCTAAAAAAATGAGACACTATTTACTTTTGTATCTCTACAGGGAAGGAGAATGAAGGATTTATCTTTTACCTCTTACCTACTCAAGGTGACTCCCAAAAGCCTCAAAGGAAATTTCCACAACTCTAACTTGTGCTAAAGGAAATCATGCATCTCCTAAAACAGCCAACTAAACAGAAACCAGCTGCTATAATTTATCATAATCATTTATCTAGAATGGTTTATATTCAAAACCTAAAAAAAAGCCTAAACCCAATTTAATTTTCAGTTTAGGGGTGGGGGGGTTTACCTGAGCTAGACTTTAGACCATTGAGTTACTAAGTAACTGTTCCAAATTTGGAGATTACTTAGAGATTGTAAGAATGGGACAGTGATTTCCATACTATTTTATAATTTGCCCTAGCAAAATCCTTATAGTACAGCTGGAACGTTAATCTTAGAGCTTCACATTTTCTGCCTCAGGCAATTCGCAGAAAGAGAGATACAATCAGGAAATAAAAATAAACATGCTAGCTAAAGGATTGTTTATCCTATTGATTTTCTATTTAATCCCATAAAATGCCTCCCTTCCAACACCAGCAGCCTCTCAAAGAAAGCTCAAAAGTGATATTATCTGGTTTAAGGATACTTTGGCACAGGGCAGCAATAACTCCAAAGGTTAAAATTTGAGGAAATGTTGCTTCCCATCACACCTGAAAAATTTAAAAAGAAGAGATCAACAAATCAGAGGTGTAACAAATGGGCAGGGAGAAGACACGGGGAAAAGGAACACACAATTTTTTACATGAGTAGAATTGGTTGCAAAAGAAAAAATGCCATAGGTATATATTGATTTCAAATAAAAGTTTTCACAGGAGGAGATTATCTAACATTCTCCAGACTCACATTTATGGCATTAAAAACAAATTCAAAGATCCCATCAGGACACAGCTAGCATTTGGTAGTCATCTTCCCAACAATACTCAATAGACAAGACCTCTTCCAAGTTCTTTTCTTCCTGCTTCATCCAGCTTGTCAATGATTTGCAATTCAGGGGGAAAAAATGAAAGGAAATCTCTGAATACACAAGGCAAAACACTTGGGGGGGGGGGGTGCAGGAAGAGGCAGTATGATAACTAAAGGGAGTCTTAAAAAATTGATTGGATCTCCTCCAAGTTCACTGTTTCTTGGAGAACTAACTCTAGTATGATGAAACTGCCATGAGGGTGGATGTACATTGCAGTGCATGGCCCTATGAAGTGTATAGCCTACCCCTTTAAGCAGCTCTAGGGGTAAGAACAGTGATGTCTGCTGCTGTGTCACAGCAGTATATCTAGCCCTGCGGGTTCTTGTTCTCTATACTCACTTAGTGGGGTATCAACACCTAAGTTAAATAGGATTTGAGGAGGAACAGACAAACATTTATTGTATAAGCATTTGGATTCTGGAAGTAACAGTGAAATTAGTGTTCTACCATTGAAGTATGAGGATACAGCAATGTTTTTTATAACGGTGTGTCTGTTACATATTAAGTCCTAGAAATTTGTAAACCAGACAAAAGTTTTGCAACAGTTCTTCTGATTTCAGTGAAGCTAGGCAGTGTTTTTAAGACCCTTCAAAGTCAGAGTTTGAAGAAGCATTATGGGAAGCAACTGCAATGTGGGAGCATTGCATGCAATAGTAACCAAAGGAATAAGGTCTATCACATAGACAATGGATACAGGCTATAAATGAAGAAGTAAACTTCATGGTTTCAGGATAAAACCAATAAACATAAAAGTTTAGTTACAAAACTTGTCTTCTTGAGAAGGTCTCTCTAGTATTCATTGTTTATACAAGTATAACAAACCATCAGCTATAACAATTCTTCTACTATATTTGACCTAAAGTGTCTTAAATTGATATCTTGGCTCTTGCTGCACAAGCATTGACTTTTAGGACTTCTATCTAACAGATTAGGGGAAAAAAAACCTTGTTAAAGAATAAATATTTAGCTGCTCTGTCTTTACTTGGTAGTGTAATCTCACAAGAATACACTTGTGAGCTGCTTATATTAATGGCACATATACATGTACTAGATGAAATTGCCTTAGGAAAAATAAGGTTAGCTTTTTACCCAGAAGATGAAAAGGATCAGGTTCAGAGGTGATCAATACATTCAGGGATTTGGTATCAGGGAAATTGCAAAGCTCTCCTGAGTGAAAATGTACTGAGAGCAACTTTCCTGCTCTGCACAAATGGAATCTAAAATATGTAAGCTTTTGAAGGTGGGATCCAAAATTAATCTCCGAAGAGGGACAGAGTAAAGAGGAGAAAAAAAAAAAATCACTTTCATTTCTCTTTTTTCATGTGCAGTCAGATTGTTTTCACCAGCAGCTCCCTCAGTCATGTCAGTGGGCACTGTGCACACCAGCTGGTATAACACAGCTTCAGAGATCTTTCTCTAGTGAAGGTGGGAAAGTATGTTCACACTGCAGCAGTGGTACTGACATATAATACACCAGAAAAGATATATTTCATTCCTGCAAGTGGAACCTGAAAACAACATATTGGGCCAAAGATCTAAGACAGCCATTTAGTAGCTGCTGCATTACTGAGCAGTTCACGATTGATGTTCTTCCTCTAATTTAGCAGTCCATAAGGTATATTTTTTCAAGCATGATGCAAATAAAAAATCATATTTTGAGTGACAGATATACTAAAAATCTCTACGGTTAGAGAACTGAATATTACACTTTTCTCAGTGTCTGTTACTATTTTTCTTAGCCTATGTTAATTCCTAGATATCTCTCTGTTATCTCATGAAATACCAATCCAGGCTAAAAATGTTAAAATTTCTGCATGTTAAAAGCATCAAATTCCTATAATTCCTGTATGTTTTTACCCCTTCAGCCAGTTCTCTAGATTTGCTCAGTACAGAGGATGTCAGGCAGCTTTCCCCCTAATTGCTAATTATCATAAGAACAGGATCATCCCTCCTTGGGACTACAGAATAATCTTTTGCCTTTTTGTGTTTTCTTCTTCTCCATGGTTAAAATATCAATTTATTTTCCTGACTGACAAACACCAATACATAGGTAATAAATATGAATCAACTGTGAAACATACCCCTTTCAACTTCAGGAGGCCTTTAAAAAATTTTGTGTCTTAAAACCCAAGGTAATTTATTCTTTGGCCATAAACCAAATTTGAATTCAGAAGAAGTACAGAAACAACACCTTTGTGGCACAGTACGACATAGTTAAAATGCAGTTACCTACTCTAAACTGATATATGCCAAAATGTTTACCACAGACAGCAGCTGAGGCACGAGTCCTAAGATGAAAAAAGTAGGAGAGCATTGAGATCACTGAAAAATACATGAAAAAAGTAGAGAGACAAAGAATCCCAAGCCAACAAGCACATGGTCTGAACTAATTGTAGTTAAAGGGACCATCAGCCAGATCTTGACAATTCTATTGATTGAAAATACTAAATTAAATGCTGCATGCAAATCTGTCTGGAAATTATTTGAATTTCAGCAAGTCTGACTGATTCCTGCCAGCCATACAGATGGAAAACAACCTCATCCTGTAGGGTTTCAAAAAGAAATGAAAACACATCTATTTCAGAATAAGAGAGGACTGAGTAATCTACAAATTAGTCCACATTTTGGTATTTTTTCCCCCTTAGGGCAATTCTTGGCATGTGTTTAACAGTATTCCCAATGAAATCAGGTTTTATTTCTATAGGGAGTGGAATGCAGATGAGCCTTTCAGGCTATAGAAAATGCCAAGTTAACAGCAGCAGCAAATTCTGATCAATTATTTTTCCTGCATCAGATAAAAATTTATGACTTTTTTTTAGAACAAGTGTTATTTCAAGACTTCTGTTTGCTGGAAAGTTTCTGTAACATGAAGACCTGTAGCAGCAACTTCCATTTAGCTTATGTGATCTGGATAGGCAGGTTGTTCATTTTGCTTTCCCAGACCAGCTGTTTACCGATGACATATGTAGGAGGTACACAAACAACTGAATGTTGTTTCAGATGTGAACCGTAGAGTATAAGCAGATTTTGCTTAAAAAAAAAAACCACTTTTTATGAACTTTGATAGCAGGCAATGTGGTTTTCCAAATTTTAATGATTCCAGTAAGAACTACCCATCAGCTCACAAAACAGATGGCAGTATTACTGCCCACCACACTTAAAAATATCCCAAGAGAATTTAAAATCCACAGCAAGTCTTCTGTAGTTAATCCAGTAACTAGAGATTGTACTCTGGGTGTTAATATGAACAGCTTCACTTTGAATTAGCTGTGAGACAGGGAGAGAGGAGAATATCTAAGTTTGTTATTTCTTTTTTATTCTGTTGTTAATAAGGAACTTAGTGTGAAAAGTCTCAAAAGAAACCTGTGGAGTTCTTTTCACCTTCTTATCCTGCCAAGTATTTATAATTATTACTGAGCTCTATAAATCCTCACTATGGCTTTCTATTGTGACTTTTGTGGGCATTAAGCAAAGATTCAACTCTAACATAGACATGGTAAGCTTATCAGAAACTGCTTTACAGATTTAAAGGTATATTCCAACAAATGTATCCCCCCAAATACATAAGGAACAATTTTTCCTGGATTATTATATTGACTTAACTATATCCATTCCTAATTCATATGGAGTAAATGAGGTATGTGGCTCATTGGTTTCATTCAATTGCAAATTGATTAAATACAAATAGCATTGTATTCTTCTTTATATTAGTAAATGCCTTTTACAATAGAGAATACTTTCTTGAAAATATGCTTATGGGCAGATAAAAATTGCTGTCCTCTTCTACTAAATTAATATCTAAGCATGTGTTGGAAAAGACAGTGCCAGCCCTATGGTGGTCCATCAATCTCTCAAAGACATCAGTGAAGTCAAAGGAAAAATCCACTGTTCCCATGATCAGCTTAGAGTATTGGATCAGGCTTATGAAGCAACTTCAGGGTTTAAACATTATCATAATACTAAATTACTACATTAATTTCACTTTTTTTAATCTAATAAAAAATTAATAAATCCCAGGTAGGAAAGTAAATAAATAAATAAATAAATAAATAAATAAATAAAAAGTTGATTTGTTCAGAATGCTGTATTTGTAAAATAAAGTATTTAAACTTCCACAAATGCACACAGTGTTCATGGCTATCAGCAGTATAAGCAGATAGCATCCTGCTGAGAGCGTTCCCCATGCTATCCAATGGGCTTACAAAAACTGAGATAATGAAACATACAGAGGCTTACAGGCACAGTCAGATCTGAAATGCTTTTGTAATTCTCTTTGGAATTTTGAATGCCTTTAACATGTTTGAGCAAATCTGCAGAAGACAGTTCTTCATTTAGGTTTGATATCTCAAGAAACTATAGGGTTCAGCACATTACACTGTTTGTCGGACTTTAACACCCAGGTTTATTTTACCAGGGTCTAGATGGACAGTATGAACTGTCATTCTTAGCTGGATAGAACTCCATTAAGTTTAACATAAGATGCATTTATCTTTACCTAAAGAAACAGAAAAATCGCAACTGTAAAATTAAGGGTGTAAAGTAAATTGATTTTTTGAGAATTAGCAAGCTGAGCAGGAAAGAGAGTCTCCATGTTACCATTTGGTTTTGTGGGGTTTTTTTGCCTTAGAATCATGCCCAGTATAAGTAAAATCAAAATACCTTTAAGGTTTTTGCAATGAGAACTTAACATCCAAGTATTGAACTTGAAAAAAATCTTGAAATATACCTTACATTAACAGATTCTTAACAACCTACTGTCAGAGCAGTTAAGCATGTTTATGATATTGTTTTGAAAGAGCTGAGCTGATAAGGAAAACAGCACCCAGAAGTACCCAAGAAGCATCTATAACCTACAGTGACTGCATAAGAAGAATAGATGGAAAGGATGAAGATTTCCTGCTGTAGTACACTCTGGAATCTGTATTGGAAGCCTATCTGTGTTAGTGGATGCAGTATTTAGTGTAGTTGTCATAGCCAAAGTCAGTGCTATCAAAAGATAAAACAAGCACATGGTGTCATTCTTGACAATCATGACACCATGAAGGATCCTATGAATGATATTAGAAAAATTAGTTTATCTACTGCTTCAACATAAAAAGATACTGATAACAAAAGCCCTATTTTATATTTACAAATCCCCTTTTTCCTTCTTAAATATATATATATATCTCACAGTGCTGTACAGATCCAGATTCTTAAATTATGTTTTTCTAAATTCTAAAATTATTTTATTCTAACTATACATGCATTTGGGAAAAAAACCACCTAAGTTCAAACATGTCTCCAAATTCTGAAAAATATGGCATAACTTTCTACCTGTTTTTGCATGCTTCTAATCTTACTGAATTTATAAATCTGGAAGATTTGGGTAAATATGTAAGCATGTGGGAGGCTATGTGAAAATTTAATAGCTTTCTATAAAGCTTCATAAATCGCAGTTTACTCAATTTGAAGGCAATCATAAAGAATCGGACTGGAAGGTACTTGAGGAAGCTGTCTCATCCAACCTCCCTCTGCAAAACTTTCTGTTTTTTGCATCCCTCCAGGTTATTTCAACAGATTAATTAATTTCAACTGATTTAAGTCTCTTAATCCTAGTTCCCTTTCCCCAGATATTAAAACTGTTAACAAAATACTCAGAATACTTTTCGCTTTCACGTGCATAGCTCTGAAAATTTGTCCAGATTGAGAGAAGTCCTGACTGCTTACCCCCTAAGCAGCTGCAAGATGAGACAGGTTATGGCATACCAGTTGTATGTGGGACAAGCAGAGGGCAAATCTACCAATTTAAGTTGATTTAAACTTTTCAAGAATAAATCAGAATTGTAACCCAGGCAGTCATACCTTGAGAGGTAAAGCACCAAATGCCTCCTAGGCCTTCTCCTAAGATATATGTGAGGAACAAGATTCTTTAAGGAAGGAAAGATAGACTGCCCCTGCACAGACATTCACAGATTTTTGCATGGCTGTGAAATGTGCATCTCCCTGTCTGATACCTTTTAAAGCTCTTAGTAAGAGTATAATGTGCTTTTGTTCTTCTCAACTAATTCCTAATCCTTTTCTGGAAAGCAAAGATAATCAATCTACATTTCTCAGCCAGCAACAGGAGACAATGTTCTTTAGTCACAGCATGTGTCTTTTCCTCCAGAGACTATGAGCTGACTGTCTTAATTATTGGGGTCCACTGAAGTCAGTGAACTAGGATAATTTACATCAGTTGAGTATTGTCCTTTTATTTTATATTACAATACAGCAGTGAACCAGGGATCAGTCTAAATGTGCTGGGTCAATAAGTACCTAGGAGGAAACATGAGCTGAACGATGAATATCATAGCCTTGGTGTATGTGTTCTCTGTTAATGAAGAACCATTGCATATTTAGCACATAAACAGAGGAATATATGAAAAGGAGCAATATAATAGAAGGGAGAGGATGAGAACTTTGTATTGACTACTGCACAGTGAAATTCAGCTATTTGCAAAAGTTTTAGCTAACTAGCCATTTATATATTTAACTCCAGGATACTAACACCATGAAGTCCAGCAATATCATTATTTCAGTACAAGGTCCAAGCATGTGCTTCTGAGAATTGTATAACTTCACTCTGTAGGCTCGAGAAAGTCACCAAAACGGCATGAGCAGATAAATATCCAAGACTGCATGAACAGAGTTCCTTGTGATGATTAACCAGTAGGAATGATAACCAGGGGCATTCATATGACAGAAAGTACCGATCAGACCATTGCAGGCCTGCACAAAAGAAAAAAATCACTGCTGATTGAACAGCAGAAGCAGCAGACAATAGAGATGATTAAACGGATGGTGGTAGACATGGGGCTGCTGGAATAGCAACTCACACATCAGAATCTTTGACAAGCAGAAGCTGTGAAAGTAAAAATAGATGCTAAAGAGCAGCTGATAAGAAATCAGAAAGGAAAGAGGAATTTGTTGGATATATGGAGTGTGATCAGGGCACACTTAAATTAAACATGAGAAAAGCAATAAAGTAGAGAGAGGAAGATATTCAGATATTTGGAACAATATCAAAGTATTAACTAGGTGATATATGACATATATAATTACACAACTAGATCAGCTGTGCAAAAGAAGTGATCCTACAGCTACTGACAATGGGATTAGACCATGGAAAGGATAACTTTACAAAAACAGCTGATCAGACAGCTGGAACTTAGGAACAGGAGGCTATGCAGCTGTTTGCTTAGACAGTAAGGATTCAGCGAGCATAACTATGGGGCAGCTGCAGTATAAGAAAACATCCAAATTAGGCAGCAAGAAATTATGAGAGCCTCAGGACCAGACGACATGAATAGAAAATAGCATATCATGAACAGAACGGATAAGAAAGCAATTGATTATTAAAACAACAGGATCTGACAGCAGCAGGGCTGGGTGGTGTGGGATCAGGCAGCAAAAGTATCTGACTGGCCAAGGCTGGGATCAGAAAGCATATGCAGTCCATCAGGCAGGAAAAGGATCCAAAACCAGGAATGGTTCTTTGGCAAGAAGCACAATAACCCAACAGAAGCAATTCATCAGATTTGACAAGATGAGTGGGAGTCTTCTGCAGTAAAAATGGTCTGGAAATGCATGCCACCATGGAGCAGAGCATCACATTTAGTGTTAAGTACCCCCATCTGCAACCTGTTGTGCCTTCCTCTGTCATGGTACACAGTCCCTTCCTCCTGCAGGGTAATGGGAATGTGAAGGAGCTGGATCTGTGGGAGCACACACCACAATGTGATGGCTATAATCCTTTACCAAGGGAAGGTCTCTGTCATTTTCTCTCACTGCTGTTTCAAGCTTCACTGGTTTGAGAGGATTATGAGTAATGATTAAATCCAGCAGCCTCTTTCTCTGTACAAAGCACCAGAAATTGTCTTTTGTATCTTTTTCCTGCAGTCGGCAAAGTTCTGTTTTAAGCTGCAGCATAGTCAAATCCTCAGTAAAATATTAGCAAGGCATTGAGGGAACAGAGCAGATTATAGGTCAGTGTCTTTAGATATCATCTGGCCTACTGCACTGGCACAGCATGTGACATTGAAAACGAAATAGCACCAATACATCATTGATCCCCTGAGCATATATGACTGCTATTAATTTCATCTTTCATCGGCTTATTCTCCCTGTACTCTTGCCAATTTCTGATGACTGTTGCTGTTTCTATAAATCACTGGAATACCAGGAAACATTACAAAAATCAGAGAAGTGAAATCACATTTTTCATTCTCTCTTCCACTCTCCCCTTTTCCCCCACAAAACCCATAATTATGCCTGTATGGAGGATTTCTCAGACCTTTTTATTTAATCTTTGAAGGTCTGTGACAACATCACCAGTCTACTTCTGCAAGATAGTGGTTAGAAAAATTTATAGACCAGTTCTTTTGCCAAAAGCTGGTATAGCTAGCACTATTGCTACAGCTCAGTGTTGTTTATATATTGCAGACAAGAGCACGAAGATGTTAAAACCAGCACTGATCTTATACTGCCTATATTGACCTTTGTCATTGCTGGAGCTCTGGGTGACAGTTTTCTTTGTGGTGAATTTGATGCATTTCTTGATCATCCCTCGATGACTTGAAATAACATTAACCCACCGTATCTGCTCACAATACCTTAGCACTGGTTTTGTTTGCTCCTGTTTTGCTCTCCCACATTTCTTTAAAGACTTCCCCTCCAGAAATTCTCCTTAGCCAAACCAGCAGATCAAAGCCCATGGGATCAACTGCATTAAATTTTTCATGAGGTTTCTTACCCTTCTGACTCCTAGCCCTGTTGACAATTAAAGCACTAATTTGCATGGCAAACAGAGAGTCTTCCCTGTCCTCACCTCTTGCCCTGCCAATAAACAAAAAGCCAGCCTGTGAGAAATTCAGCTTCTTTCAGGTATATTGATACCGTGAAGTCAGAGATAACCCAGGATCTTGTTTAGGTCCTGACACTCTCTCATCAGCTGTTCTCACCTGATACTTCTGACCCGAACAGAATTTTTTGTTAACCTGGGCTGCTGAAGGCTGCCTGAGGTTGCTCAGAAGCAGCCTTTAGTCATCCTGATAACCTGCCCATTTTGCTGTGTGACAGGAGAATAAATAACAGATGTACTGGTGGCTCTGAAATATCTTTCTATATCTGCCTCTGTGTATATACATATTTGGTCTCTGCCTTCTCCTGTTCTACCCTGAAATAATTTTTCAGGGTTTATCTGTGCTAATCAAATCTACTTCTACCTTGATCACATTTCCCATCTTCCCCTCAGAATTATACAGCACTTGACCAGGTATCATGTAATCTGTCACATGGCTTTGCATAGGGTACCTAGACCAACCACTCTGGCAGAAGCTGGCTGTGAATACTCTTGGTATTGGAAGAAGACATGTAATTACAGTCTGAGGTAGAGGAATGGCTTTTGCCTTAACTACATGGTTCTATGTACCTTATAGGTCCTAGGACACACAACGCAGATCTCTGAAGTTGTTTCTCCTTGTCTGAAGACAAATTTTACACCTTGGATCAGATGTGTAGGAGGAAAGTAAATTTTAGTGATGTTCTTTTAGTTAGAATTATGTCTGCTAAGTGGCAAGTCACCAGCTGCAGCATGTTATCACTTTTTCAACTCATGCACAGGCCAGCCGGACCACATGGTCTGCAATGATGAATTTGGAGCACGAAAGCAGCCGTGGTACAGCTCCATGTATGTGCGAAGGCACTGCTGTGAGTGTGTGATAGAAGCTAGTGCATGGTGTCTGATTTGAGAGACTTATTGTCACATTTTTAAGGCCAGCCCTTCAGTATACAGCTATACAGAGTTTGGAAGCACTCTGGGGAGAAAAACGGCATATAGAATGTACTGGAGATTTGTGGCACTAACACAATTTATTCTGTTGTTACTGCAAAAAAAAAAGCAGGTGCCTCAATCCATCAAGTTTGTGTTCTTCCTAACCTCTATATCACTATACTCTCTGCTGCTTTAATAATGTCTGAAGTAAATTAAGGATAACTGTAACAGCCTGGATCTAGGATATTCTCTGAGAAAGACAGACTTGAATCTACGTTCAATATAGATACAGAGGAAGGAAATTAATCCCAGTATTGCCTCCTGATGAATGCTATGGAGAGAACTGTCTCCTCAGAGCTCCCTTTTCAACAACAGTAGGGTTTGTTTTGTTTTGAAAAAAAAGGTGAAGTTAATTGAAAGAGAACAGCCAACACACATCATTTGCAAGGTCTTTTCACGGCCTTTCCCCAGTCACACTCACCAGCCCCCAAACTTCAGAATGACAGAACAGTCCAAACCAAAACAGTAATTTCTCCCTGTAGCTCAGAGTGACGTATGCATGACAGGGTGAGGATTGGATCTGAGCTGTAGCTTGGAACCAGCCTTTCCCTGTGGCTGGCTGTAATGGAACCAAGAAGCCAGAGCCTTGATGCAGAGCTAACAAGACTTCCTCATTGTAAGGAGCTCCCCAACACACTTTAAACTGTTCTCCATGCTGGTTTTAGGCAGTGCCCCAAAGAGTATTTTGGGGTTTGGGTTTAGCAGTCAGGGGCACATATCCCATGTTTCCCACCCACTGTGCAGGGAAATAGGAATTTGTACAACATGAAACCAGGATTTAGCCCTACTGCAAAACTCTAGAGTCACAGTATCCAGGGCCCCTTCTTTAGAGTAAGCCTAAATTTCCCTTCAAATATAGATCTTCTTCTTTGAGCTAGTGGGCTTTTTATACAGGCTTTTTATCTAGCTTTCACTGCTTACACATGTACCTGTGTACTATATCTGATTATTCGTAATTTCTAAATATGCAAAAAATCTGTATAGAAAAAATAGTTTTTTCCCAGGATTACAAAACATTTTGATGTTAACAAAAACACCTGCCAGTTGTGCAGCAACCTTAGGGTCAAAGTTTGGCTTCCCAAATGTTTAAAAGTACTTGTTGGAAAATCAGTATTTGCTTCATGTGTGTTAGGGTCAGGGAGCTGAAGGGAGGGAGTGCTTCTGCAGCTGAGTCAAAAAGATGGGGCTGCAGGCTCTGCTAGGTCTGCTCCAGGATCAGGGCTCAGCCCTGCCACTCTCCCAGCAGCACCAGCAGCAGGATTTGTGCCCACGCTACACTGTCACAGCTCACAGTCTGGCAGCTTAGCAGGAGCCCATCAGCAATGCATCGAATCAGCTCATCTGTGCACACAGGATCTTTTCTGTCATCTTTTTCTACAGCATAATTTGGCTACATAAAAATCTTTAAAAAAGCATCTTAAAACTTTTTTTAAAAAGAATGGAAAAAGCAATGGGGCTGGAGGGAATGTACTAACTGCTGATACTGCACAAAGTCCTTCTAAAATACCAGCACAATTTGGGAACTTAGCAGCAATCCATTCCCATGACTTATGATAAAGCAAAATCTTAAATCCTCTTTAACTTACTGCTACTAATGCAGCCTTCACATTGTGTTTAACAAATAAACTAATGTGTGTACATAAAGAAGAAAGCTATTTTCTGCTAAATAAGTAGATTTTGGTTTCCAAGTTAATGGGTAATTGTAAACAGCAGCTGCCTAAATATCATTCTTTAGAGCATGAATTTAACCATCAGCATAGTGAAACCAGGCAAAGAAAGAATACTTGTTTCAGCTCTGTACTGCCTTGTAGTTCTTTGCAGAAAAAAAAAAAAAAAATCCTTTTGCTGTATGTAGCTACAAAGCAGCTATTTAACAAAAAAAGGTATAATTTGCTACAGCTGAAAAGAAAGGGGAGAAAAATAACAGCTACAATAATAGGACACGATGTATTATAAATTCCAGGAAGCATCAGTCTCTCAAAGGAAAAAATGGTTGTGTTACAAAAGGTCTCAGTTAACAGAAAAAGATGCCTTTGGAAATACCTAGACCATTATAGTTTAGTAAAAATAATATTTTCTTTGTTTTGAGTTTTGTTTTGAGAGGATACTTCCATTGTTCACGATATTCTAATCTTCAAAAACAGCTTGCATGTTATTGATTGAGACCACAGGTCTTGTTTCTCATTCTGAATTTGTCAGGGTCAGGTATTGATGTAGCTACATGCGTGAAAACCCCAAGGAAAAGACATCATTTGTATTTGTGGAGCTGACACTCACACAAACCTGAGGGCAGTTCTGTTGGTACAAACTCAAATAATTTCTCTCTGCACTTTAATTAGTCCTAATATAGCTGCCTTTTGATAGGTCATAGTTCCTTAAATCGGGATAAAGGCACAATGTACATGTCCTAGGTTACTGTAGGATAATCATGGGAATATGGTTATTGCCAAAGAGAAGAGTAAATTGGGTTTAATACCTGTAGCGTAACAAAGCTATTAAATGTTATTTTTTTTTTAATCTATGTACATCTCTATCAACAAATGTATGCAGGTAAAATAACTTCAGATTTATCCTCACTAAACAACAAAACCTCCTGCATTATTCTGTACATAATCAGTTCTGAAGTTACATAAAATTAAGTTCAGCCTCACTAACAGTAGAATGGCTATTCTTTATTTGCACTGGTGTAAATCAGATAACCACCAGTTCTAAGATTTTGCCAATTCCAAGGTTTTACCAGTTTCAAGCTATTGATTTTGTCTTTGTTGGTACTATAATCACTGGGAAGAAAAGCACATACTTTGAAAAGATGTCAGCAACCAAGTAATGCAGAAATGGAAAAGATTATTTTTCACAGTAGCCCTTTTCTTGAGGAGAACTTTTTAGGACAATTTTAAAGGACTTTCTTATTAACAACTCATGTCATTTGTATTAATATATTGTTATTTTACATGTCCATAGTATTCCTGTGATAAACATGTCTCTTCTATAAAGTCACTATTCATGCCATTAGTGTGCATTTCTATATCAGTGGTTGAGACCTATTTAAAATTTCAGTTTTACCTCTGTGGGATTATAAACTCACATATTCAGACCTTTATTTTATATTGTTGCTGAAATGTATTCATGTCAGTTTTAGGTATCTCCTTCATATGAAGAAAATACACTTAAGGCTGTTTACACCCCGGACATTCAGAGTGATTGTACTTCTGATCTTAGTACTTATAAACGTTTTTTCATTGACCTTAATAACTAAAAACACTTAGCCTAGGAAAGGAGTAACATTTGTCTCTAATACAGACATTATTGCATTAGCTGTGCATGACACAGCAGATCAGAATATGTAAATGATCTGGATATGTTAGTAACTCATACCTTTGCTGATGGAATATTTGGAGTATTACAATATAAAAGAGGCTTGCCCACAACATTTACAGAAAAGGATAAACTCATTTCAAGCTGCTGTGTGCTCTCATTATACTTGTTAAAATAACATTTATCCTTTGAATTTTTTTCCTTCTAAAAGGAAAAGAATTTAATTAACTTGCATGAAGTAAAATATCTATAAATCAATTAAATGAAAGGAGAAATTAATTAAAGGGGAAAATAAATTAGGAACAAACTATTAAATACAGGAGAACCATTAATATTCATTTCACTGAGATGAATACAATTAGAAATGGCTAGAAAGCAAGATGGCAGAAAGCTGTTCTCTCTACGTAATGGATGAATTGTTCTATGATACTCTGCAAAATATGGCTTCATACATTTCATTGCAAATAGCCTCTGCAACAGCCAGGCCCCCAGAATAAATGTTTTCTAATGCAAGTAAGGTAGGAGTGAGCAGAAACTGAATTTTGGGATAATATTCAATCTTCAACCCCAAATGTAACATCTGTGGAATAAATCTGTATGAAATGACTCAGCTATCTCTGCTACCATAAAGACAGTAGAACTTTCAGTAGAACCTAACAGCAATCACAGAAAACAAAAGCAAGATACAACCGACAGGCCTACAATTTTCACCTAATGAAAACATCAGATGACTGACTGAATGAGGGCACTAAAGGCTTCTCTGAGGGTAGTTCACCTCCCTGGCTGTGACCTCACATGTAATATATGGACACTTTGAACATAGCCAGTCTTGCAAGGAGTGAGACATTGGGCTTCATGGTAGGGCTGCTTCCTTAGCACATGGAAACAGAGGTATAAACAGTTGCCCTTCAGTATTAACTACATATTCCATGCATCAGTACCTGTGGGATTTATTCAAGTCCTCTGCTGTGTTGTAGTGTGTATACTATAGTTTGAATACAGTTATTGTGATTCATTTGTTGATATGCATTTGTTTGTATTTGCTTTCCTTTTTGATCTATAAATAATGTCTTCAGTGGACGGTACTCTAGAAAGTAACACTAGTAAACACTAGGGATAAGGGATATAAGTAGGAAACATTTCCTTCCATCATTCCTTATATACCGTTCAGAACATCATTTGTCTGTATCTCCATCTCAGAATATTTTATAGCAATCAAGGCTGGCTCAGTGAATAATGTTTCCTGACTGAGATGACGGGAGTCCCTTCTGCCTCCCCCTCTCTTCTGCTCACAGTTTCCACAGAGGTTTAGCAGACTAGTAGATCAAGCTGTAAGTGAAAATTACATAAATACAGCTTATAGTAAAGGCTGACAATGTTAAACAGATCCCAAAAGTTCTCAAAGCCTTGCGCTGGCCCTAGTGTAAGAGACTGTATTGATTTCTGTCACATTCAGAGAAAACAGAAGAAACACAACCAGTTATGTCCATTATGTCAGTTATAAAACACAGTCTAAATTCTCTTTAGAAATACACCCACAAAAGACTTTGTCTGGTTATAGTGAATTATATATACTTAAATAGACTATTTGGTGAATCTATGCTTTCCTAAAACAGGCACACAGGGAACAGTATGGTAGTATTTAAAATCCTACTGTGGCTATAAGATCAATAAATTATGAGGTTTAACACAATTCTCCCATATATTTTATTGAATAAAGGGATTATTAATCAAATAATGCTATTATATGCTATTTAATTTTGTATAGCATGACCTGCATAATATATTCCACATTATAGCGTTACAATTGACAAGAAAAGCCAGAATAAACATGAGTATTGTGCAATGGTGCCAGACTACCACCATTATTGACACCTTGACTTGTTAACTTCCTGATTAGAGGCATGTCAAGATTGTCATAATCTTGACAATTTTGAGACAAATTTTCTTTCAGTGATGTTCTGCTTTCAAAAAAGAACAGAAATATTCTTTCTTTTAAAGTAAGTAAAAAGAATTTTCTGAAATGTGGAGCCTATTAAAGCAAGTTTAGATACTAGAAGTCATGAACTTTCAAATCACTGTGGATATCCATGATAAAAAAGTACTTACTGATAAAACACCCAAAATCCTTCACAGGACAAAGCTTCAATGCAGTGTAAATTCTTCAGGAGAATACACATATGTCAAGTTTTTGTGTGACCTAGGGCCAAATCTTCAGCCAATCCAACACATAGTAGATTCATTATCTTCAGTAAAATGCCGCTGATCCACACTGAGCACTGACCTGTGATCTCTTAATACACCCTAGCTGATTAGTGCTGGTTCTGCTTTCTGTAACTATTTTCATGGTATTATTCCATTTACTTTTCTGGAACTCATTTGCTCAAATGTGAAAGAGATCCAAATCTTGGCCTTAATACAGCCTAAGCACTTAAGCCATCTTACAGTAGATACTGTGTAGTGGCTGTAAGATACATTACAGATACTGTAAAATACATACTTGAAAGCAAAGGGCAAAAATCTCCAACCAAACAAAGCAATGATAGCTGCACAAAGGAATAAATCCCGGTACTGTACCTGGCAAAGGAAAATCTACCAACACCACACATTTATTCCAGCAGATCTGAGTCTGATGTAAACTCACAATTACTTTCATACTCTCAACAACAGCTCCCTCTGATAGCTGTGAAAAAAAGCTTGTTATGTGCATTCACATGGGCATCCCTTGTTCCACTGTGTTACAACCCGCATGCAGCTCAGACCTCATTTGTCAAATAAGTTAAGAACTTTATGTGGCACTGATTAGGCTGTATATCTCATCCAAGATCTCTCTCTACCACCTGCACGACCTAAGAGCCCTAAGGGGATGGGAGAAATTGCCTATATTGTTCTTGAAACTTATTCTTGATCACAACTGCTATACTGAAAAGTGTAGACTTAATATGTGCCCATGAAAAAGGGAAGTAGAGCCTTGCAAACTCACATTTCAAAGACACTGGATGTTTTCAGAGGCCAACTTGCTTTCTTGGCAACATCCACACAGCATGTGTAGAGCCAACTACAAGTACTCACAGCTTTATCCAGACAACAGTTGGATCAGCTGTTCCATGGAAACTTAAGCTTTCAGGATTCATCCAAGTAAATGAGAAAGAATCTTCTAAAGAAAGAAAATATGATTTAACCCTCCTGGAACTCAAAAATAGCTAAAGAAGTTTGATGGAAGTGTTCCAAGAGACTCGACATCAAACAAAAAAAAAAAAAACTCAGAAAAAATTCCTTTAGGCCAGAATAAATTTTGTGCTTGCTAAAAATATATGAAAACCAGAATTAAAGAAGTCTTTTGAAAACTGAATTGCAACAGTCTATGCAAAAATGTCTTAAAATATTAGACTGGAAAATACTTGTAAGCAGTATCTTTAGTCTACATTTCTAAATTATTATTTTAGGTAAACAAAGCAGTAATGATGAATGATGTTCTGAGTTCAGTTGTTCTCTTTGTGGTATTGGTGACATATGTGCTCAGCTTATTTGTGGAAAGAAAAACTCATTCTCTTCACTTTTTGGCATTGCTGAGACAGTAAAATTCATAAAAAGTAAGCTGCCTTCCTAAAGGCTTCATACATCAACCCCAAAACAGACTGCATTGCAGAAAACAAATTTGTAGAAAAAATATGTCTGCTAGATGTCTGTTATGCTAAGGAGTCAGTATTCAGTGGTTTTTATGTCTTGGAAAATGCATAAACAACCAGAAAATGTATGCAAAATGCTTTGAGAAATCTCAAGATGTAGCTGGTGTAGACAGCATGCAAACTTCTAATTGGAGAAGGCAGCCCTTAAGAGATATATAAATGGTACTTTTTTATTTTAAATTTCACATCCTCAATATAATCTTTTCTCTCTGCCTTTTTGAGCTGTTCACCAACAATAGTTTGTAACAGAAGTTGTCAACCGTAAGCTGCTCACAAACAGGGCAGGAAAAGTAGTAGTATATGCATGTCATGATGCCAACACGTAACAACTGATACTCACTAAACAACAGACCGTTTACAATTTATCAAATGTTTAACTAAACTAAAATTTTAAATACAAAGGCTCGTGTAAATCACAGAGGCTGAGCCTAGCACCTGCCTCAACTAGATGACACAGACTCCTCAGTAGTACTAGAATGTTTTAATCCCTTAAACTTTATGGTCCAGTACAGTGAGGCACACAAAGAGCACCAAAGTGGTGCTCACAGACCTCAGAGATGTGACAGTGTTCTCATTACTCATCATGCAGGAGTCTTTTTTTAATAGTTCTTTACTACTACTTTTGGCAATTTGGTTAGGTCTGAAAATTTGTGGAACAAGGTCTTCTGTACCAAATTTTGATGTGGCCAAAGACATACATGCCAATATGTGTTAATCCATTTTGTGACAGAGTTCTTTTTGATTTAGTTTACGTATTTTATGCACAGATATAAAGCATTTTATATCTTATGTGCATTTTCAAAAAAAAATGTGGGCAATGTGGGTTTTTTCCTACCAGCCCAGTAATTCATAACATAAAAGATGCTTCATTTCTCTGTTCTCGTATTTAACTTGTAGTTGAAGAGAACAATGTAACTTGAATTTTAAGAGAAGAATTAAGAGTTTTTCAGCAATATGTGGCATTCAGGGACTGCTTATTTTTCTGCTGTTCTGAAGACCTCAAAAACACTTATCAGAAATTGAAAAGAAACATTTCATGTTTCTTTACTGCTTTTTTTTTCTGCCTATTTAATGGTGGAACTGACAAGATAGCATAGAGAACAGACACTGAACACAGACACCCCCACCAGCGTCCTGGTTTTGAGTTGCTAGAAAAAGCTGGGATGAAGGAGCTTTGACCAAGCAAATGATTTTAAGTCAGAGTTGCACATTTGGAACGTACTAATAAGGTATTGCAACAGCATGGCAAGGCAGCACTGGGGGCCTCTGAGTGGCTTAAAAACTGTGAAGGAAGAGTACAAAAATGGAAAGCAAACTCATGATTGACGGCAAATGTAAGAAACCAGAACCCAGATGTATGGCCATATCAGTAACTTTAAGATGCAAAATAAGAACCAATTATCAAGGGATAGAAAGTAGCAAGGCTAAACTCTACAACATATTATAAGGAAAGGTCAAAAGAAAGTATAGGTGTTACCTAACAGAGAAGTATAGGAAATCATGGATCACATAGGGAAAACTGATATACTTTGCCTTATTCAGTTTTCCTGAAAACATAGTTAGAGATCATAAATACAACCTAATTTAACAATACATTAACCTAAACCAGGGAAAGAACCCATTAAAGAATACTTATAAAATCTGGAAATATTTACCTCAGCAGCATGGCATAGATTTCTCTATAGATTACATAAGTGATTTACGGAACAGAAGTTTATAACTCACAAAGACTTTTATAAAGCAGGTATGTTTTTTGCGGTGCCGGGTGTGAGGGGGATCGCTCCTCCTAACTCGCACACCAAGAGCGCAACAAGCTGGTTATTTATGATACACAAACATACACATTCATTAGATTTCGCAAACATAGGAGGAGATTATTACAATTAGTTCCAAGAACTCATTAATACCATTCCCCTCCCCTCTGCGCCTGCACACTGCCATCTGGTGGTCTTGAGCCGGGGTCTTCCGGATGAAGTAAGATATCTTCCTCACCATGCACTTTTCACCCTTGTCACAGTTTTCCCAGCTGGCAACCTCAAGTCTTATAGAGACTAGCTGAAACAGGTTCTTGTCAGACATTCATCTTCTTGAAGGAAAAGGGTCCCTGATTTTAAACAGTATGTTTCAGCTACCTATTCTATAGTTTAACCTAGTTTAACTTGTGGTTATAGTTTAACCACAAGACTAGCAAGAACAAGAACATACCTGTTCCCTATACCAAGACAATCAATACATAGTTTGAAGAAAACTCTTAACCCTTTCCTTAGTCCGTTACTATTCTTCACATCATAAGGGACTAGCAAAACAATATCTGTACCGTCCAAGAGGATGTATATGGAATGTGGGATGGCCCAGAAAGCCACAGGATCAGACATCATGTTTATCCTGAAAAGAAAATCAGTAATCAGTTACTCCAGCTGCAGTGTATGAAAGGTACTAACAATTATAATAATGTCTGAGGCTGAGAGAAATAATGAGGGAATAAAAAATGCAGCTGACATAAATTTGACAAGGAAAAACTGCATCAAATAGATTTAATTGTCTCTGGAGTAACTGGTCTGTTGGAAAAAGGAAAAGTCTTGGACATTTTATATGTGTTTATAAGAGAATGAGCACAGCCTAATAAATCTATTAAACATATTAGTAAAAAAAAAAAAAAAGGCTAGAAGAACTCACTATAATATGGATACTGAACTGGGTGCACTTACAGAACAGTTACCAACGACTTGCTAGCAAACTGGATGTTTCAGGTAGAGTCCCACAGTGTCTGCCCCAGTACTGATTTTGTTGAACATTCCCTCTCAGACTTTGATGGAGACACATGTATGAAAGAGCACACACAAAAATTGTGCAGGTGGTATATATCAATGTGAGAGGGGTTGAAAGTACTTTGGAAGACTGGATCAGGTTTCAAAATTTTACCAATAAATAGTTCCAAATTTGCAAGATGAAATTCCATAAGGAAAAGTATGAAGTACATTTAGAGTGAAGACTTCAAACATACCCATTAATGATCATTATGAAAGGTCCATTATATATTTTAGCATTGACTTGTGGAGATTTTAAAATTAGATTTCAAGTTATGATCTCAGTACTTTCACTCAAAGCAGGGCTCAGGACTGGGTGTTCTTCTTGAGAAGGCTACTAGACCTATACTTTCATAGTATTTTGGACAGAGGTCATGATTTAATATGAACAATGTAATCAGTTTAAATTTTATGGCAATAAGTTATCAGAAAATATAGTTTTAAGACCGCACAGCTACTATGCCCAGAAACAGCAGCAAAGAGATTCAACACATGTGTAACAAATTTTCAAAAGGCAGGTCAAAGTAAAACCTCTTCCTTCAGGGAGCATTTACGCCCTCACTGCAAACCCACAGTTCTCTGATTAAGACTTGGGGCTGCCTCTGCAGGGAGATGAAGTCAGTGTCCCCTCCGAATAACCTCTCCTGTTGTGGAGTGAAAGGGAAAAGGAAAGGGCATATATCTGTTACTAACAATGTTCTACCTGCTGGTAGAGCATTTTGAAAACCAGGAACATTTTATAAATAACACTTGTGTCTAACTCTTCTTCTTACAAAGGTCTTTAAATGGGCACACGTCTGGAGCACTAGCTTCCACAAGGGCTGGGGTGCAAGGTGCAATCAGTTAGTGGAAACATACTTTAAAAAGTCACTGACATATTAAACTAAAATTCAGGGTCTAAACGTGGAGATACATAGAAACAGTGGGTCATTTATAAGTCATTTTTAATGGAGTATTTTTCACTAATCAGTTTGCAGATGCTGCGACAGACAGGAAGACGAAATGATTTCTTCAAATAAAGAAACCCATGAGGATTTGTTCTATGTTCAGCAAACCCTACGAGTCTCCAAAGCAGCAGGTTACATTGTAGTTAACATCTAAGTCCAAGATCATCCAACAAGCTTCCATACCCAGGGCAAAACATGAATAACACAAGTGAGTGAATGATTATTTCTGCAAATGAAGGTTATCCAGAATCCGAACACTCATGTACTGTGAGCTCATTTTGTATTGTCAGACTCCATGTAATCTCCCATAAATCAAATGCCACCAGAAACAAGAGCCATGCATACTCAGTTTTCTAAGGATTTCCTTGAACTAAATCAAACCGCCTCCACTGGAGTAGATGTGTATCATCGTTATAAGAATATGGTGTATAATGCCAGTCCTATGCTCTACTTTAGCAAATTTTAGTGATACAGTACCACGGCAGAAAAATTACTTGATGCTCCTCATTGAGTCACGAGAATTCTGCCATCAATAATTCTGACACCAGAGTTCCTGCCATTAGTTTCTGTAGTTCTTTTGCAGCGGATATCCTTTTGCTAATTTAACTTAGTCAGCTTGAAGAGTTACTCTCACTTTTCTTATTGCAAGAACTTTTTGCCAACATAGAACTGTAATTCTGCTAAGACAGTTTTCCAATATAATATTAATATAGTGTTAAAACTCTTTTAAGTACTGTGATATTAAGTGTAAAATTTTACTATAGCATTTTTAGTAATCTCCCAGGTCTGGTCACCTATTACAGTGGAAGGTGCTAACAGTAGACATTCAATAGCATATTTGACAAAAGGAAAATATAAGTGGTGTTAAGGTGCAGGGGGTATCCCACTCACTCACATTCAGGTGAAGGATTAAGTGAAATTGTTTATGTAGCCATGAGAGCAGTGAACAAAGCAACTGCTCAGGGCAAATGGGAAATTAACACTGAGAGATGGGCTAAGAGCTTTCCACATAGCAAAAGGATGCTGGAAGCAGGAAGCAAACAGGAAAGCAGAAATATTTGTGACAAAATGTCTGCCACTGTTTTCAGCTGTTGCTTCAGCCCAAAGGCTACAGTGCAGGAGAATTTTGTTGAGTCTAAGAGGGAGTCCTGGGACTTTGCTGGAGGCCACTTTAGCTAACCTGCAAAGGGTATTGCAACAACAGGCTGAGAGAGGTTGGGATATTTTTACGTAAATTTTAAAGAATTGGATATTTTTTAGGCTAAAACAAATTAAGCATGTATATCACTACTGAATTAAAACCACTGGTATTTTTGGCACTCACTAGTTGCTTTGTAGCTGTATAGATTTCTCTGCGATTAAGAATAGATAGTAAAAGGAATTATGAATAATACATGTAGCCTACATTCTCCTACTATTATCAAGCAGCAGAAATTAATAAATTCATAAACTCAGCAGGAGTTTATAACGAAATTAATACTGCCACTAGTAAGCTCTTCATCAAACAGTGCAACCCAAATATCTGCTGGTCTATAAAATAATTCTGAGTCCTCTAACAGCTGAGAAGAAGCTCTTAAATGAAATCCTCCGTTACTAGGAGAATAATAAACTTCACACTTCACAGAGCCTGCTTCGACCATTAAATGTTCACTACCAACAAAACTCATATTTTCAGAGCTGACAAAGGAAATATAAAACACTTTCTTTCATTTTATGTCTGCCATGTCAAATTCTTAACAGACCATTCCCCAGAAGGTCAAACTTCCAGTGTAACGAGAATTAAAAGCTGGGTAGTGTTTTTTAGCCATTTTCTCCCTAAATGTCATACCCAAGATTTAAACTCCCTGCAAAACTCTTTGATTACTTAATATATCTTGAGAATACTGAGCAATTTAAGTATAGCTTTTCTTCATATAAAACCTTCCCAAAACTAAACAGGTAGATCCTTTTTGTTACTTCTCAGTTTATGAAAAATAATGAAACATCTGTATCAAACATCTCTTAGTTTAGAAAGTTTCTTATTGGGAGAAAACCATCTCCCAGTTACATCTGACTGATGTTACTTTTCTAATCTATCTGCAGCTGGTAGCTAATGAGGCTTCAGGCATGGATGAAAAATACATGTGCAAAGGAGTAAAGCTAACAGAAAGTACAAAAACTAGCACTGCCACTATCCAATTTGAGGGAAAGAGCAACATCTACAGAATAATACAATATGTCATGTATAAGTCAAGATTCTTAAGTTTATTTTGAGGATGAGTCTATGTCTATCTAAACAACTCTTTCTAAACAAACCCAGAAGTGATTTATCTTCCTCATACTTCTTCTTTTTTTTTTTTTTTTTTTTTTTTTAATATAGTTCTAAGACATGTTTTTGAAAGCAACTTTATGTTCTGGGTGACCTTTCTTGCCATCTCTTTATCTAGCTACAGAAATTCACTTCCATGCATGAGCTCCAAGATGTCCAAAACCCCAAACTGATGAATTTTTAAAAGCATACCCAGACTGCAAGCACTCAGAAATGCTTTTCTAGCCCCATAACAGGAATACTATAAGCTTTGGTTTCCTTAACACCAATGTTCAATGGGCAAAGAAGCCACATCTGCCTCTGAGCATGCCAATGTGACAGTTATCCTTAAATCCAAAGTTTTCAGTGATATCAGCTGGACATTGGAAGCGTTGTAAAATAAAAATGGAGTTGTTCTATGGCTTAAAGATTAATGTTACAATACCTGGAAATCAACCTTAAAAGTAAGTACTATTAAATTCTCAGAACTTTAGAATTCCCCAGATCTTTCTTCAGGTACATTAATCCCTTTCAAGAGCAAATACTAAGCATTGATTTCCAGTAGTAAAAGTGGATGATCAGTATTCATTTTATGGTTAAAATTGACATAATGTGTATATTCTAACCTTTTATTCTAGTCTATTTCTATATGTGCTGTTCTCAAGTAGAAATTGCACAGTACCAAAATAATTTAGAAACCTTGCTAATGAATAAATGGCTTCTAAATTTCAAAGTATATACCAGAGAAAATGAAGCTAACCTACTCAGACCCAAAATGGTACAGCAAATGAATATAAATAACCTCAACAGATATATTAAGGTATGGCAGACTGGCATTTTGATATAAAAAACAGCATTAGTAAGTACAAGCACATACAGAAAGCATTATTGCTGGAAATTGAGCTGAAGTCTGATAAGATTAGCTAAAATATGTGAGGTGAAGATAGAGGAATAACTATGAATTTGTTTCTCAGTTTTCAGCTCAATGGGCTATATTTTACATTGGATGCTGCATAGGATACAGACTGTACTCTAAACCGTTGGTTAAGTTATGTATTAAAATTGAACACACAGCGTCTAAACTTCAACATGGGAAATATATTTGAGTTCTATATGTTTGAACGGAATGACAGATAGATCTGCTTCAAGTGGTATAAATTAGAGAAGAGTGAGCTGGAAAAGGAAAAAGAAAAAAGTGCCTAGTGCTAGAAAATTCAAGAAATCTGAAATTAACTAGGAGCTCCTAGGAGACTGACTTCACCAATACCCTTTTATCATTAATTTACTTCAGACATGAACATGTATTTATATTATCCATACATACAGTGGTTTGGAACCAGAATAAAGCCCCAGTTCTAAAACAGTATCACCAAGGGGTTTAAAATACAGAAAAGAAAATCTTAACTGGTTACTATATGCCATCTGATTATGCATGCAGTGTAGATGTTATTTCTTATTCTGGTTTTTATTTTAACTGGTTTAACTTAACCAGGCTCTTATTCTGCTTGACATTCTTTGTCTCCTTCTCTCTTTTAATCTGGTTGATACCAAACTCTGGACTAAACAACACTAAATTAGTCTCTCGCATATGCTGACATAAAGCAAAAGCAGAAAGATGATAAATAAATTTATATATACATCAAAACTCATGGGACAGAGGATGAATGAAAATATGCTCTGAATCTAGAGACATTTTTGAGGTGAACATTTTTATATTCATATTTAGATTTTTAACAACATAATTTTTCTGTTTCAGAAAAATACTCATTCTTGCTGATAATGTTTTCCATTTTCCAGGATAAGCAACATATGAATATGGACACCAAACATTTTACAGTCATCTCTACCTTTTTACTCTAATTAATCTACCTTCTACTCTAATTACTCCTGTCTGACCGTTTAAAAGTATTGGAGAATCCGGTAGTTATATCCCATAGCTTAGTTTGTTTCAGGACTAACAAAACCCCCATTTAGTATGAAATTGTTTCTAGTGATCAAGCTTCCATTGCTTGATCTCTGGTGGTGAAATGAAATAATGTGTTTCTACCTTACATCTAGTAAAGTAGGTGAAAGGCAGGCACTGCTTGCTATATGTGATATTCCAGGCAAGCCTGCCTCTTATGTGCTGGCAGCGCCTGATACCTATTTGCCAGCACCAAACCAGGCAAACACTCCTCCTGCTTCCAGCACAGTTACAAATAGAAACATTACAAGATATATCCCACACTGATTCCTGAAGAGCTCCAGTAGGTCAGCCTGGGATTTTCCTTTTGACACAGAGTTTGGTCAAGCAAACTTTGTATCGATCTCACAAGTACTGCTGTTAAACCCCAAGGTCTCTGGTTAATCTAATGCAAGAGTCCAGATAAATCTGATGTTATTTTATTCTCTAGATAATTAATTCTATGAAGAGACAAGTCTATAAGATTAATCCAGAATTATCTGTCAGAGTAGACACACAAAGTACAGAAAAACTGTGAGTGAACTAAACGGCACACAGGAACTAATAAGAAGAATTGTTACTTAGTAGTTTGCTGTTAACATTTCTTTATCTTGCTATTTCAGTGTTATGCTTCATCCTGCCGGTCACGTTACCATTCCACAAAGTGTGACGGATCTTATAATTTAGTTCTATATTTTTTGGAAATACACTTCAGCATTAAAGCTATATTGCATTACCCTTCCCAGCAGCTAGAGCCATATCCATATGACTGCATGATCTGAAATTAGCAACATACTCCCTAATTTTCTGCAGCAAAAAGATTTGAGAATAAAAATATGTTTTCTCCAGTGAATTAGCATACAATCGCTTCCAAGGTGAAACATGTAACAGCCACAAATCACAAATCAACAGCAGAAAGAAAGAGGCTGAGTTCTTTTCCAAGAATCTACTTCCATATAGCATACAGGCCTAGAGAAAGGACATTGTCGTATCTTTATGTAAATCACATCAGTATTCATCACTCCAGTAATGCAGGATCCTTATCAAGTGGTTATCTCAACTGTTAATAACCTCAGTACACCACAATGACCCACTGGCTGTAATTAACTCCTGTAATGATGTAGAGAGAGGACCAGCAGGGTAATGAGTATGTTTATGTGTGGAAGGAAAGGGGAGCTAATGGGATGGACAGAGCTGTGTAAAGCTGCCTGAAGGTGAAAGTTTCCCTTATAGCACTGAGCTGATGGATAGTCTCTAGCATGCTTATAAAAAAATTAGAGCTCTTCAGGAGCACATAACTTCATTACACATTAGCATATGATAATTGACTTAAACCACAAGTTATGTGATACTGCTCTTCATTGTTTTTCAGGGGTTTTGATTAACTTAGATATGAAAAGAGAAAACTCTAAGGTGGGTGGGTGAGGCCATTTGACAAATAGAAATCACCACAGAATATATACATTCTCTGAATTTTCATGCTCTTTTTTCATCATACAGTAGAGGCAGTTCCTCTCAGGATTCACACTCCTGGTTTTCATGTCTGCTAGGAGAGAGCTCCACAGGGATCTGGAGCCATTTTCAGTGCTAGCCATGTCTGCCACAAACCCCACTTCAAGTGAACTATCTCTGGAACAGTAATGCTTGATTCTGGGCTACTACAGGGACTTATTATTGTCTTATAGTATTTTGTATAATTTGCTTTTGCACTGAGGATTTTTTAATAGGCTGAAAATAAAAGCCAACTTGCTCCACGAACGTGGTAACTGAAAAGGAAATACATCTTGTCAAAACGTTAACAGATGGTCAAAATAGGATGCTCAAATAAATGGAGAAAAAAATGCAGTGAAAAAATGCAAACTGGTCTGGTTTACAATCTTAAAACGTTTACATGTATAGGCAGAAAGCAAGTCATGGAAGTCTTGAAAAAGACTAGTGTTAAATGCTACATGATTATAGCTCTGCTAGAGAAGAAACTGCTACCTTCCTTTAACACTAGCGACTAAATACAACCATGGCATTTTGCTTTTCAAGAAATTCTTTGTGCGTCCAGACAGCAAGATTCTGGATGCAAACTGTCACCCTGTAGTGTCTAGTACTATGATTACACATAACTCTGCAAACCCTGTGACATAAAATAATAGGTACTCCTAAGCAATTTCAAAGCACGGATGATGCTGTGACTTATTTCCATTCATAACAAAGAGTGAATCAACCAAGCTGCCAAGTGTAATAGGTTTCTTGAGAAGAGATTGCTAAAAGCTGAGCACACACGTAATGCTAAATGTGAAAGATTTATGTCTGTTTTTCCTCATGCTGACCCCTGCAATATGTCACCAGGCTGCAAAACAAGAGACTACTAGGAACACAACTAAAATATGCCTACTGGCCAAATGGGAAGAGTTATTTCACTTGGCTGCAACGGTGCCTAACAGGCATTGCTGATGTTCTTAGCTAGAATTACTGGAGAAAAAGACTATCAGCAGTGGAGGTGCTGGCTAGAAAAGGTTACATCTCTGCCAGAGATCCTTGGAGGGATTGTCATTGAGCTACATCTGAAAGTAAAGGAGGAAAACCCACTGAATTATTCTCATTTGAATATTCAGCTGTGCACTACATACAGAGTTAATCCATTACTGAGGACATGACAATTAAACCAGGGACAGAGAAGCTCTTAGTCATGGAGTCAGTAGCATGCTCACTGAGGAGTAACCATGAAATTACAGCAAGTTTGACTCTGCTTTAGTTTAAGTTATAGTTCCAGTTAGCCATAAGGAGCCAAACAGCTTATCCAAGTAGTGCCTATTTCCCATCCCCATTTCACATCTTCCTTTGCCTTCTACACTCTGCTCCCACCATTACCTCTCTTTGGCTCTTTTGCAGTGGACTTTCCCAGGGCTACTGAGGTCTTTAAACAGTGTGAAGCAGCCATTAACACAACAAAATTAACTATTCCTTTTACCTTTGTTATTTTTATGAAAATGGCTCTTCAAATGTTGTTGGGAAGCAATGTTGTTTTCACAGACCACACCAGCATTTTATAATTACTCATTAACTATTTAAAGACAGAAAAGTCCCTCATGGATGCTTAGCTGAATTAAATCCAAAACACTTAAAAAAACAAGTAAATTTGGGATTGTTCTAGGTCTTCAAAGGTATTAGCAAATGATTCTTTAGGCTTTTTATTAAAAAAAAAAACAAAACCAACTGAAACAACACCACACACAACAGCTTATTAGCTGATGTCTTCATAGGCCTTTTGGACTGAATGAATAGAATATATTCTGTGTTGTGACTATTTGGTTCACAGGGCTGATCCCATGGAAAAGCAGACTGTCTCCTGCTTTCATGCTGATACTGTAACTGTTTTGTTGTTGTTCCCTCTGAAAAGTCCCTGACTTTCTAATAACTTGCCATTCGCTTGTTCTTCCTCTAATAATTTGTCTTTTTCTTGTTCCTTAGGACATTATAACTGATTAATTGCTTTAGTATTTGCAATGGTTTTAAAAGCCACTTCTGAAACTCAATACTACTACTGTAAGAAAATTTTAAATGTAATGTTAGTAGCATAAATTGGAGACAGTATTAATGACAATGAGAAAATAGACTAAGGAGCAAAAAAGTATACAGATCATGCTTGCCCTGAAACATCTGTAATGATCGTTTTATCGAGAGATCTGTGTTCATGGTAAAGGGAGGCAATACATAACGGAAGTGTTTCTTAGGACAGAAAGGGAACATGTTATATATGAAAACTGCTACTCTAGAGAAGCTTGGTAGTATTTTCACATAGAATATTTAGGATATTATTGAGGAAAAAAAATAGTTCGGTTCTGTTACTATCAACTGATCTGTCTGATTTCAAACTAATAATTTCTAAAAGTGTTCAAATCACAGCAAAATTCTATTAGCAGTTTATAACATGTGCCTGTTATATTTTGTTTTCTTACATTTAATTACATATAATAGTCAGATATTGTATGGATAGTGATAACTACTGGAAAGGACATTAGACAAACCATATCGTTAGCGGATCTTATACCCAGCTCTGCTGTTTCACTGTGTAACTCAGATTTCTGCCTTTAAAATGCAAATAACAATATTTATTCCACCTAAGAAAACTACCTGAAAGGAAAACATGCAAGAAAAATCTTTTTAAAGCCAAACTTCTGTGCATCATTCTGTTGTGTTTTTTCCTCTGTCCTTCTTCTATTGACCACATAATGGAAAGCAAAGGCTACTTCTCTGACATCCCCAAAGGCTTTTAAATATTTAAAGCAGTATCCAGACCTTTTCTGAGCCAAAACTAAGTCCCAAAGCACTTCAGATGCACCCATTCCTCTTTCTATGCACAAACATTTATATATGGCTCATACACTTTTCTCTCTTTAAAGCAATTCTTTTTTTCCTACAAAGCACTTTCAGATGTACTCATCTGTAAAAATCGCTGCACTGTAAGACTCCTAAAAACTTAATCTCCTAGGATTTCTGTTCACAGACTTCTCTAGAGACTAAGTTCATCCACACAATCGATACAGCTCCAAAGAACTTCAAAATGTAAAATCATAGTTTTAAAGGTTTGCTGCCTCTTCTCAACGCCACATTTTAACATAATTCTATTTTCCCCTTTGGCTGGTATTAACAGATGTTATGGGTGGATAAATCCTCTGTTGATGGCTGAGCCTTGTAATGGCTGAGCCTTGTAATGGCTGAGCCATTACACATTTTCCTCCCTCTGAAAAGCACTTCTTAGCTACTTTTCTAAGTCAACAAGGTTTATAACATCATATTGCCTCTGTGTGTCTCTATTAGATGTCCCCTTATGAACCTCTTAGCTGTTTTCAATTCAGTTTAGTCCTGAAGTTAGTAACTTCCTCATGATTTATTAAAACAGGTAGTCAGGTGGAGGAAAGGAAATGCTAATATTCGCTTTTCAAAGGCTGAAACTCAAGAGCACTCCTTCCTAAGCACTAGAGGATCTGCACTGAAAATAGGTATGAGTAACCGATACAGTTTGAATAGAATCTTTAGTTCTATTAGACACCAGAGAATGTGACTTTAAAATACAAAGGCTGAGTCACATAGGCATTGAAAAACAGGTTTCATTTCACAGAACAGCTTGTTTTTTGAAAAAGAGTGTGAAAAATAAAAGAAGATTTTCCTTAAATGAGGTTGAAACAGTGTTTGTGCTTCTCCAAGGAAGTGTGTCATTCAATCAATCTGTGTTGTACAATACATTGAAATGAAACAGTGCTTGCATCATTCTAGTGAGTCAAGCTCCAGCAGAAACTCAGTTCAGCATGGAAGCAATACTGAAATGAAGCAACACAGCCACACAGAAAAGTGAAAATGAAGGAGCCACCGGGAACATGCATCAATAAAGTTCTGACACTTTACAGACATTAAAAACAGTGGTAGGTCAGCTCTCCCTGAAATTAAAAATAAATAGAGGAACACCAAGCACCTCCAGGACCTCCTGGAGGTGCCTTTATGTTTGCAACATTTCCATCCTACGCCTTCTACGAATAATTGCTAAACATTTCCACACCCTTCAGTGAAAGGCTGCAAGTCTGCAAGTTTAAATTCTTAAGCAAAGTGCAAAAAAACTCAGCAAAATTGAAACAAATTCTTCAGGTTTAAATGTGTCATTTTACAACAAGCTGACAGACTGAAAATTACAATCCTACAGAAGAGAGCAGCGTCAGCCCAGCAGTCTGCTTTCCAAAAATTTCAGCACTGGAGCAACCTGTCACTTCTAGCATCTCAAGCTGCATTTTTTAACTGCCTTCTGAAATGTAGCGATGAGGAAGAAAGAAATGGTTAGAAAAGAATACAAAGCCTGAAAGGCCAGAGAGTACTACATGGAGTATCTTTGATTATTTGCGTTAGAATTGAAACACATGTGAAGGACTAGATACAGCAATGCTTCTAATTACTTATTGTTCAAAAATGAGCAAAACAGGAAATTACTGGAATAACTGAAGCACCTGACTTTGCAGTATTCTATAATAGAGGTAGAGTAGCAATCTTTGGGAAATCTACTTTTCAAAACAAAATAATCTCTATAATTTTCTTAGTGATGCATTCTCATATTGATAGTGACAAGCACTCCAGTATGCCACTGGCTTTCCTAGTAAAGAGCACTGCTTCAATGTGCAGTTTTGATCTTTGTGGCCTTTGCCATCTATCTGAAAATTCATCCAAGTGCAATTAGTTAGAAGACAACAGAATTTGTATAGTTTCTTACTAACCACAACTTCTACTTCAGAACATGTGCTACGCATTAGGCCACTGCAGCAAGAAGTTACCCACATGTATTCTCCCACTAGCATGATTTTGTGCATTATGTGTTATCAGAAGAGGTATGAAATTGAGATTAAGAGATTGATAATATTTCATTTATTTTAGCCTCTCATTCTCTGTAAGAATTTTGTGAATAAGAAGCTCTTAAGGTGAGCTATAGGAAGCAGAAGCACGGGAAGAGAGAAAGGAGAAAAAATTAAAAGCTCCATCCTGTTGTGTCTGACTTAACACTCTGGGATGCTACCAGAGCGAAAAGAATAGCAAAAACAGTGAAAAGAACAGGAAAAAAACTGCGAAGCATCATTTTCTACAAATAAGCACTGGGATTCTTGCAGTCATCTGAGCATGTGGCTAAGATTCTTGTTCACAAAATCTGTTATTTAGAAATAGAAAAAAAAGAAGTATCGAGATTGAAGTAGAAATTGCTATTTTATAGTAACAAAGCCCACGGTACATCCCAGTGTGTTCTAGCCTGAAATGTCAAACATACTTACAACTGACTATTACTCTTAGTTTCTATCACGTGAATAATTTCCTTGGCTTATAAAAAGTTACTTGAATAAGAAATAAGTATGGCATCAACCATTTAACTAGTGTTGACATATTTTTAAATCAACAGGTTATATTTTTTGATTTATGCTTTGAAGAGATAGATAAGCACTAGTTCTGTAAAAAATCTAAATACACATTATAAATAACACCATAACATTTCATTCCCTATGGACTTTCTTGAAACATTTTCCAGAAAATTTAGGACACCAGAAAATTATCCAAGAATGTTGTTTTTTCAGATGGGTTAAGGTAACACAACGCATTTCAGTAAATATAAGATTTTGCAGGAATTCTCTAACTCAGATCATCACCTTGAGTTCAAAGAGCATTTTATAAGGTGTGAGTACACTATCCAGCAAAACAACTATGCATATCTGGGGAGATACACCACATTGTACTTGCTTGCTGACATTTTCAAAATTGGATTGACAGCAAAATCCACGCTGTGGGGTGATTGTCTCTGTGGTGCAATGAGAAGCATCCTGCCTTTGTACTTCATGAAGAGTGAACATACTCAGTGGGACATGAGGTGAGAAATAGCTAAACACCAACCAAAGGCTGAAACACAGATACTCTGCTGTTGGTGATGGCACATGTTGGATGAGATGAGCCTTGAATCAAGGGAGCTGGAAACTGCTTGTCAGGTATGACGACAGGAGAATAACTACAGGATAGAAGAAATAGAGGGGACCTACTTTAGAAAGAAAAAAGATCTTTCACCATCCAGAAGTATTACAGAAAAAGGGCAGAAGAGACAGATTTATACATCATGCTTCAAGAATGGTGTTATTTATCTAGGGCCCAAGCTTGCCTGTAGGGAAGCTGGATCCTGCTTACATGCAGAAACCTCTTCTTTTACACAGATGATGTTCTGTAATCTGACCCCATTTTCCCTTCCTCTCCACAGAAGTAATCAAAATAAGAATGACAGAAAAATAAGGAAAGGTTTGTGTGCTAAGAAGATTGAGCTGATCCAATGAAAACCTTGTAAGACTGACATAAGCAATAGACCTGTTATTAGAAAAGGACAAACTATGAAACAGTGCAACAACTGTACTAAATTATTAGGGGGGTTTGTATAAAAAATAAATGCTTAAACTGACTTCTGTTAGTGGCATAGAATAGAAGAAAGGGAAGTATTTTGATTACTATAAAGAGAGTATGCTGGTAGCACCTAAGAAGAAGCTTTTAATTTTACCTAGGTAGCAGCTAAATCCAAGTCTCTTAAAACATGACTGGAAATTGCTTGATGAGCAATGAAATCTGGTGACCCATTTACCTAGTTAAGTCTCCACTGAAGCCACTCAGTAGGACAGAAGATGGTGCGGTATTTTACTGCCAAACCTGAACAAATAACTTCAATACTTGTGAGCAAGCCTGGATTTTTGTTATCCGGTTTACTCATGTTACTTGTATAGTCTTTTCTGCATGTCTATACTGATACTGATAACCTTGCACACTCTTCAAAATCCCCCATCCTTTTGCTTTTTGGCTGCTCTGGCCAAATTTCTTCAATGTCTCCTTGCAACAGCAGGATTACCAGATTTAATAGGCTAAAGATGTTGCTTTGCTTAGTGACTCCTCGAGGGTTATATTCCCAGTAAGAAATGCACACATGGAAAAATTGGGTACAAAATGTAAATAGTGAGAAATTTGGAATTGCTGCACATTGTCTTTTGAACTGAAAAGAAAAATAATCTGTGTGGGAGAAATCCCTTGAGAATTCGCATGTTTTTTGTTTTTATCATGTGATTCCCATCCACTACCCCTTTTTTATGTGGACTACACTGTATCTTCCATAAATAAGCTTATTATCTTTGCTTTAATATTGTAAGGTTGTAGTATGCTTTAGAAGATGCAGTAAGAAAATATTTTCATAATGTTCCATTGCTTACCTAAAAAGGATCTTGCCAGATATTTATTGATTCTTGCTTCAGTTTTATGCTCACTATTCTGCCCTGCTACCTTTGATTGAAAACATCTTATGTCCCTTTTCCATACTCATATTCATTTATCTTTCGTCTTCCATTTTATTAGAATATGTGTGCGTATCAGTTAAACTTGTAAATGGTTTATATGCTTATGCCTGAAGGCATTCTAGGATGTTGCTCATATATACAATATTGAAAACAATCTCAAGCAATGATGATAGCATACACATAGATGTGTATTTCAGTGGGAACACAGGCAAGCAAAGAGACATGTACACACAGAGACAAAATGAAGAGATTTAACATCTCCTTTTTAAAAACAGCTACAGAGGCTTCACTGATTCTAGGAGGGGAAAGAAGGGCTGAGCTGGGGTTTTCCTGCTGCCTCCATGTGCTTGCTGAGTTGCTCTGGGGATGCCCTGGGGCTGGGCAAACTGATTAGCACACACCTATGTACTAACAGAGTTACCACTGCAGAATTACAACTGAGGAGACATTTTGTGCAAATGTGGAAGCAGCTGAAAAGAATTATTTTCTGCGTGTACTAGTAACCTAAAAACGAAGGCAGTGAACAAACCAGAAGATGGAAACACTGTCAGAAGTGTTTTCTTGGATTCTGCTCCCCAGCCCCTTGTATAATTGAGACTATAGGCATGGTGTTAATGTCCTTTCATTAGTTAAATCTGTAGCAGTACATCCTGCATTTTAAAGATCACTTACTTGCCTAGGTCACAAGAAGTATGGAATTTCCCTGTTTATTACAATATGGCGACCTAGAAAAGACCCACATCTACTTACTCTGTTCAGAAACCCTTAAACATATATGTAAGATAGAAGGGTACTTGTTGATTTTTTTAGAAACAGTACTGTAAATCCTCATTCCATAAAAAAACATTTACCAGATTCATAAATAATGAATAAATTATATATTCATAAATAAAACATCTTAGCCTTTCTCAAAAATAATTATTCATCTCTCATTCCTTTACACAATTCCCACAAATAAGCAAATAAAGGAGTGACATGATCTTCAAATGAATGCCTAGTTGTCACGAGATTTTCTAAGAAACAGCGTACCTCTCTTACGCACCAAGGTGTAACACTGCTACTGTTATGGCGGACAAGCATTCATAGATGGCCCCACACAAAGAGTTGTGATCAATGGCTCAATGTCCGGCTGGAGACCAGTAACTAGTGGTGACCCTCAGGGATCGGTGTTGGGACCGGTCTTGTTCAACATCTTAATCGCTGACACGGACAGTGGGATTGAGTGCACCCTCATCAAGTTTGCCAATGGCACCAAACTGTGTGGTCCGGTTGATATGCTGGAGGGAAGGGATGCCATCCAGAGGGACCTTGACACGCTTCTGAGGTGGGCTGGTACCAACCTTATGAAGTTCAACCATGACAAGTGCAAGGTCCTACACCTGGGTCGGAGCAATCCCGGGCACAGCTACAGACTGGGCAAAGAAGAGATTCAGAGCAGCCCTGCAGAGAAGGACTTGGGGGTGCTGGTCGATGAGAAAATGAACATGAGCCGGCAGTGTGCGCCCGCAGCCCAGCTCTGGACAAGTCCAGAGGAGGGCCACGAGGATGATCAGGGAACTGGAGCACCTCCCGTATGAAGACAGGCTGAGGAAGTTGGGGCTGTTCAGCCTGGAGAAGAGAAGGCTGCGTGGAGACCTCATAGCGGCCTTCCAGTATCTGAAGGGGGCCTATAGGGATGCTGGGGAGGGACTCTTCGTCAGGGGCTGTAGTGACAGGACAAGGGGTAACGAGTTAGCAAAGTTAGCAAAGTCCATATTTGCTCTGAAGAAGTAGCATATTGGTGTTAATACAAGCAAGAATGATAGCATCTGTTACTATAGATAGTAAATTGTTCAGGATATATTAGTATTGATGGCTTGGCTTTGTGAGCGAAGATTTGGGAAGGGCTTTACCCACGCTTACTACAAGCATGATGAGCAAGGGCATGTGGGATATTCAAATCTGGTTGGAAAAAAGGCTGCTTAGGCAATCAGGAAATGTCCGATCAGGACTGTCATTTCCTGAGCAATCTCGAGTGACCCATGTGCTGGTCTGCCCACATGCAAGGTTGGATCTGCAGTTTCCCAAGCACCTTGTCACCTGCCGTTTCGACCCTGGTCTGTCCATACAGACAAGTGAGGGGAAGCCCTTCCAGCCTGCGCAGTGGATTTTTTAGGTGAGTCACAGCTTGCACAGAACTGGCCTCACCCTTTACACCTGAGGTTTATCTGCCACGGCCTAGCGAGCTTGGATGGTGATAGCAAAGTCCTCAGGTCATAGGTTTTATAAGAGTGTCCTTCTCTTAGATGGAAGACCTTACAAGGCTAGATGAGCTCCATCTGCCCAGGTTTGAAGATAGGAGTTTTCCTTCTCCTATGAGGAAACCCTGTCTTCACTAACGAAGATTCAGGAAGGGCTTTAACCCATGAACAAGACTGTCATCTCCTGAGTCAATCTTGAGCAACAGATGATGCAATAGCACAACATCAAGCATCCAGGCGGGATTCTGACTTAGAGGCTTTCAGTCATAAGCCTGCAGATGGTAGCCTCACGCCAGTGGCTCCTCAGCCAAGCGCATGCACCAGGGGTCTGAACCTGCGGTTCCTCTCGTACAAAGCAGGATTACTATTGCAACAACACATCATCAGTAGGGTAAAACTAACCTGTCTCACGACAGTCTAATCCCAGCTCATGTTCCCTATTAGTGGGTGAACGGTCCAGCGTCTGGTAAATTCTGCTTCACAATGATCATAGAATCATAGAATCATAGAATAATTAGGGTTAGAAAGGACCTCAAGATATCTAGTTCCAACCCCCCTGCCATGGACAGGGACACCTCACACTAAACCATCCCCCACAAGGCTTCATCCAACCTGGCCTTGAACACCGCCAGTCCGAACAGTCTTGGGCCCCCCTGCCCTCCAGGGCTATATCCCATGGAACCTTACTAAGCAGGCTCCTGAAGAGGCCAAAGTCTGCTCTTTTGAAGTCCAGGGCAGTGAGGTTCCTGCACGTTCTTCTCACTCTCCTGGGGATCTCAAATTTGACCATCGCGTGATTACTGCATCCAAGGCTGCCCTGGAGTACCACATTCTCAACGAGCCCTTCCCTGTTGGTGAGCACAAGGTCAAGCATGGCACCTCTCCTTGTCGGCTCCTCTATTACTTGCAGAAGGAAGTTGTCTTCCACACAATTGAGGAACCTCCTGGATTGCTTGTGCCGGGCAGTGCCATCGTTCCAACAGGTGTCAGGGTGGTTGAAGTTCCCCATGAGAACAAGGGCCTGTGAGCATGAGGCTTTTCCTATCTGTCTACAGAGTGCTTCATCCACAGGTTCTCCTTGATCAGGCGGCCTGTAACAGATCCCCAAAGTAATGTCTCCCATGGCTGTTTTCCCTTTAACCCTGACCCACAAACTCTCTGTAAACTGCTCACCTGTTCCCAGACAATTATTTCAGCAGACTACAACACACAAATGAGAAAACAGTGATTACCAGTTCATAACTTAGCAAAATCTGACCGAGATTTCATCTGTTATAAAAAAAACAAGAGCCCTCTGCCTTCAAATATGGGTGGCTGAGGCTTATCCAAGAAATGTCATGAGGAATCCTGTTACAATGATCTACCATCTAGTACCACGTCCCATAGAAAGGGACACAGGTCCATACTTCTTCACCCTTTCTAAATATAGAGTTTCAATTTCAATGTTCTTGAAAGCAAATCTAAGCTTCATGTTTTTAAACCTATTTCACATTTTCCTAGCCTCTCTGTAACTGGTTTGTTACATTTTCTCTTCTTTTTTTACGAGGGAAACATATTAATCTTCCCCCTTTCTCTTTTTCTCAAGGAAAAGGCTCCACTTACTCATTAATTTTATAAAAAATTAATTTCCTGTGCCAAGAAATTCATCTTGCAAACATACTATAGACATTTCTGTACAATCACAGAGCTGCAAAACCAACCAACTAGAGAAAAATCATTTTGCATCATCAAATATTGATTACGTTAATGAAAATTTTGTCAAACAGACATATGATGGCATGAGATTAACTGCCACGTATGTTTTTACTAGGCATTTTTCCTTTGTAATTAAAAATTATTTTATATGTCAAAGAAAATTACAGGAAGCAATAAAGTGGAATTAAATTAATTTTACATTACAGTTGAAAATGCAAATGATTCTCTTTTAATATAAGTGATAGTCTTTTCCCAGGACCATCCTTGTTAATTCAGAAGCAAAATGGAGTTAGTATTTTACAGGGAATTCTAACAGACCAATTATTAGTGTTGTTTATTAAGACAGTGGCTTTAGTGCTAGACAAAAAACTGAGTCTCTTCTGTGTTTCAGAAAATCTTTCTTATATTCTATATATGTGCTTACATCAAGAGGATTTTAGAAACATCCAGAACAATCAGGCACAAAACTGCATAGCCGAATAATAAGAATACTATTGTAATAATGAGAACTGTGCTTAAACAAATTTTTCCCCTCTTTCTCAAAAGATACCACTCTTTGAAGAAACTATGAGTTACACACTGAATAAAAAGATAAATTCACAGTGTAAGATTCCAAGCAAAGAAAAAGATTAGGCCCTAACAGCTAGGAGGGAACTATCTACCAGGTACATGTGCAAACCGAAGGGCTTTGAGCAGCCGAGGGTACGTAGAGAAATGCACTTTTCATGGTCTAGTTTTAGGCATATTCCTGTGGGAAATCGTAGCTTTCTACAACATTTTCAAATACTTGTTTGGCAACATATGGTTTGTGAGCATTCAGAAGAAAAGAGTATGACCTGTAAATAAATGTCATTTTAAGAAGGACCATGTGTGCAATTAGGAGATTCCCAAAAGAGCTAAGTGGGGTTTAAAAGCTACTCCAATGCCTTTGGGCTAGACAGCTTGGCACGGATTGAACCATAAGGAGATAATCTTGATTAACAATGCCTCAAAGACAGACAGAAAGTGCTGGTGCTGCACAGCGGAACGGCTGCAAGGCCTACTGGCCAAAGCCCAGCAGGAGAGTAAGTGACACTCGTTTTTTAGGTGTGACAAGTATTTCTACCAGAAACTCTCTTGTGGGATTATGTATAAAGACTTCAGTACTTGCTGCCCTCAGTAAGATTCCTAGTGCCACTAGCAGATTACTCTGGGGACTGCATGGTCTATAAAAGACTTCATAACAACTTCCGGGGTTCAGGAGACTCCTGGTACCCATGCAATTCTCCCCACCATTCCCACGTCCAAAGCACAATACCATTACTTGGGCTACTGGATGATGAAAAAGAGAGGGAGAGAAAGAACATTTACAGTTATTTTCCATAGAAATACAATGATACTAGTTAAAGAACAATAAAATACTTCATAACTTACTCTAATTCAAGGTAATTCACTGGTTTACTATTTTTTATTGCAAGCCAGAAAATACTCCAAATGTTGTAATGACTTGTTTCTATTCAACATAGCCTCTTACTTCTTTGCTGTAAGATTCAAATACCTCCCAGCTGTAAGATTCAAATACCTCCCAGGAGTGCTTTCACACCTATGACTAACACTTCCATCTTATTCCTAAATTGAGAGAAAAAGTGCGGATACAGACCAGATCTCAGTTTCACTGTTTTCCATGGTATCTTTGCCTCCTCCCATGGTTGCCTCCTCAAGGAAAAGCCTTAACCTCATCCTCCATCAGGATGGGACATGTGGCACTGTTTGCTGTGTACTGTACCCCTTCCTCCCATGTAATATCTAACCTGGTTTTCAGAATGAATTTGCAGTCCATGGGAAGAGGTCTGCAAGCTATTTATCCTGATATTTCAGCATACTCAGGTATGCTGTGTACTCGCTGTATACTGTATATATACAGTATAACCTGTAACATTTCAGTCTCCGTTTCTATTCATTTTTCCCTGTGCAGCAAAATTGCCCTATGACTAGCAATTACTCCTTACAGCCAATTATTTCTGCGATGGCTATTTGCACACTGAAACCAGATTAATTTACTTTTTTACAAAGTATATCAGAGAGGCATCAGTATTCTAGTCAACACTGACTCAGGCTGGCCCTGAATCAGTGGCCAGACATGACAGCTCCATTCACTGCAATAAACTTACTTTTAACTATTATTATATCCCTCTTTTTTAATTTCTTCACATATCTCAGTGAATACTTATACCCAGGAAAATGAGATTCATACTTTCAGAAAGGCTTATTTCACTCCAAAACAGACTGTGAACCATCACTGGAGACAGACATTTCTTCTGATACCCTGATTCAGTAATCAAATTTACCCAAATGAGAGCTGAAATAAACACTTTCTGCCTTTTCCTCTAGATGCCAGTCAGCAGATGACAGATTGTATTCTGCTGTTGTATGGGCAGTTACTTGCCTGCTTTTGAAAAAAATCTCCTTTTTTGAGTGTATCAGGGTAGCACTACAGCATATGTGTAATTTGAAAGCTATTCTCCTCTCTCCTTAATTGAGGTTTAAGCATATGACTCCAATTAACTCTCACTGAAGCATTTTCTGATCTTCTTTACAGAAATATTTACAAATAAAAAACCTACTTATTGTTCTTCTAGAGCATGTTGAAATCTTACCTTTTATTACCACTTCTTTATTAAATTAATCAAATATTTCGTGGAGTTATACTGCAAATTCTAAGGACCCTCCTCAACTTTAGACAAAGGTAAGAAGCAATCACCACATAAGTTTTTACATAAATCAAATTTAAAACACCCCCCCCCCAAATTCTCAATGAATTTTCCCAAGGAGGATTTCTCTATTTCCCCAACAATATGGTGTTGATTTTTCCACAACTCAGAAAGGAACTATGCCCTAGATTAATTTGGCTAGTCTGTATTGAATAAACTTGTTTGTACTTGCTACAGCGCTTCATTATCAGCATTTTCTAGACAAAGAACTACCACTTCTGTTTCATCTTGCAGCTTCAGTGCATAAAGCCATTCCCCTAACACCATCCCCTACAACCACATAGTGCTCCCTGAAAGCTCATCTCCTACCTTCTTGCAGCTGCTGGAGCTATCACTGAGTCACTGACAAATTGTATCATGGTAAACTGAGTTTATATCATATTTAATTCTGGACTAATTTCTTTTGAAGCAAATATTTCTCATATCTTGATAAAGCATGCTTTCTGCAGAGCAGAACTCCTATATTGAAGTGTGAATTAAATGTATCAGAAAGCAGTGAACTTCTCCAGAATACCATATTTAAAACACATAGCCTGATGTTACTTTTACTCTAGCAAAAATTCATACTCTGTGCTACAACAATTGCCCATTTTACACAAAGTAAGCCCATTATAGTACATCAGGAACACAGTTTCTAGTGTAGTAAGAAATATGCATTGTTCTGAACAGAAACCCTCATCAAAATGTGATAAAACTGCTCAATGCCTTTATTCGCCTTTGATAATTACAAAGTCTTAGGCCTTAAACAGAGTCCCACTCCTCAGCATGTGAAAATGGTTTTAGAAGGAAAACTACAGTTGAATGGCTCTTAGCATTAAAAAAATGTTAGTGATCATCTTGAGTCAAATAAAATGCAGGAAGATGGGTATATGCATGCAAAGCAGTCATCTGCTTGAACGGTAAGGGGAAACAGTACCTTCTTATGGCTTAGGTGAGGCATCATGGCTTAGAAAATGGGTGAGGCTTTACAGAATTTGCCTAACTCATAGGACTGCCCTCTAAACTAGAATCCTGGTTTGCAAATTTGGGATTACTTCATACAGCCTTCTGACACTGGAGGAGGGTGGGGAGAACCATGTATGTTAACAAAGGAGATTTTAACATGCAGTTAAGAACCCTCCTGAAATCGGACTACTGGTGTTCAAATCCCCAACACAAAATATTCGAAGTAAGTGAATTTAATGTTGCACAAATTTTTGTAGGTATCTTTTCCATGCAGACAAGGATCACAGAAGCTTTATCTCAGAACTAAAATTTCACTTCTTATGAAAAGACAACTTCCATTGAAAAACACGCAAAAAAATTCAGCAAGGTCTCACAACTACAGCTGGATATTACATGTGATCTAAGTTAAGGTCATGAGGCTTTGAGAGGAACCCAAGCTGACCGAAATGTGATTTGAAAACAGAATTATAAAATGTAAAACCAGAGTTGTTTCCAGAGCGCTGACAGACAGGGACAGATGACTGTGCTTTATTTCTGGTACTCTCTACTAGCTCCTAACTTACTGTCATAGTGTGCTAAGAAAAATTATACATTTGACATTACTGAGCTGCCTGACAGGCAGGTCACTACAGAATTTATTCCTCAGACATTCAGGAGTGAGTGAGGCATATTTGCCAGTGGAGACACCTCTACTTCTCTTTGCTAAGACCATTAATGTGAAGGGTTAGTGTCCTGATACATTGCAATGATACTACATCAGTTTTAAAAGTTAAATCAAATGCCACAAAACATTACATCAGCTGAAATGACATGTCCTGCTCATGCCTGAAAAAGTGTCTTACTCTGTAAAGCATGGCTCTACTGAGAAGTTACTTTATAAAACTGGTATCAGTTTCTACATGACATTGGGATGACTGAGTTGCTTCATATTTTCTCAAGTTACAGATAACTCCTTTTCCCTCAATTTCCACCTTCATTTTAGCTGACAAGCAAGAAACTTTCTTCTGAAAGCTGAGACTTGGGCAGAGACCTGCCCAGCCCTGACATCACCACCAGCTGGTAGTAACGTGGGGCTGAACAGCAGCAACTTAACAGGAATTTAGAGACATAGGTGTAAAGATCAACTATAGCTTAGTGAGGCTGTATCTCTAGTCTTCCTTTGCAATCAGAGAAGTGGCTCACTTCTCTATTGGTTTGACGCTGATTCAACCCTTTGAATTCTGATGAGTTGCATTGATTTTCACAGATCTGAGATTTGAGGAGGACATCATTAATTAAACTAAAGGCTTCTGCTCTGAGTCATCACTCCACAGATTACTCCTTTTCTTTTGTCGGGTTTAGTGCAGTTATTTTCAATATGGTTGGTTACTTATACAGTAGGGTTTTACTTTTTCTTTCTAAAGTATATACTTTGGTTTAATATGGTTGGTATTTATACTGTTGGATTTAATACTATTTTTTAAAATAAAGCTGGTCTTTGTACAAATAGTTTCTAATGCATTTTTTTCATTTTTAGTTTTTAGAAGGCTGGGGTTTTTAGACCATTGGGGGTTTGTATTTTTAATACAGTTGCCTTTTTAAACAGTAGAGGTTTTTAACAAGTTTGGGGCTTTAGATGGTTGGGTTTTAGACAGTTTGTTCTTCTGATACTGGTTTGGGGGTTTTTTTAACTTTTTCATATATACAGCTGTGTTTTCTTCTACTCTTTTTTAATGCAAGTAGTTTTTTTATCACTTGGTTCTTAATATGTCTGGGTTTTCATACTTTTTTTAACATGGTTGAAGCTTCAATTGCAGCAACAACCGCTGAAAGAGTCCATTTCTATAGTGTGCATTTTGATAGCAAATGCCATGAGCTCCTCTAAAATCTATTCCCCTCATTTAGAAAGATAAAAATGAATTAATTAGGTAACATAACAGCTATGGTTATCTGCTGGGATAAAGTAATTTCCATAATACAGACATTTCAATAAACAAATTTACACCCACAGAGGCACATCCAAAGTAACAGATGTATTTCAAAAGACTGTGCTATTATCGAGAATACAGTGACTGGAAAAACATCAATATGGTCAGCAGCGGCATTATTAAATTCTTTCAATGTCAGCGCTAAGGTGAGAGACCAGCTCTGTGTAATTCCCATACAGTAGGCTCCCATTTTCCTTCTCTTTGCCTTTGGTGAGGGACTGCAGGCTACCTGGTTCAAAACCAGCCCACTACTCATGCTCAGAAATGGGCAGTCTTCTTTAATCTTGAAAGTGTATTTTGACCCACCTCGTATCAATGGTGGCTACTTTATGGCCAAACTCAGGCAATTTAAACCTAGTTAGTATTTCAGCCTTCAAAATTTAATAAGATACATAATGAGAGTACTCTGACCTTTCCATTTAAACTGTTCTTCTCCAAAGCTCACATGCATAACTCAAAACTTCTTGTCAAAATCACAGACTACCTTCTAATTAAAAGTTGGGATAATATAGGGATTAATTCATTTGGAACAAAAAAAGAAATGTTACATTTGCAGTAGAGCTTATTAATAATTTAAAGGGGAAAAAATATCATGCATTCTGTTCATGGGTAGTGAGAAGAGGAGAGATTTTTAAAATGTAGATTTTTGATTACTGAATTAAATGATCTAGAACTGAAAACTCATGTTTAAAGAACAAGAAACTTTGTTTTAAAATACAACCCTCATTTTAAATTATTTGCACATCTGAGACCCCCTGAAAGCTGTTGCTATACACCTAATTAATGAGCCATATATATCTGAACATCTGTATTTCACTCTTCATTTATTTTCTTGCTCATCCACTTGGAGAAAAAACATTCGAAAACATTTAAATGAATATCCATTCAGTGGATAAAATAGCAGTTGTCTGGTAAAGGATCATTTATTCTATGTATGGTTTGCAGCTGAATGACCTTCTGACAACACCTACTTTCTGTCCTCTACACCATCAGCTCATGAATATAGTATGTTGTACATTCTAAGGTATGTAAAATTCAATTCAACTGCCTCAGAGTGGAACACCATTGACTTTGTTAACATGCTACACTAGAAGATGCTCTGGATAAACTCAAACTAAATATTGCTCATAGCTGGCTACTGCAAACTATACATCAGGTGAAAAAACTTATAATTCATTGCCCTCATTGCGATTAAATAGGAGATAACATCAGGCTCGCTCTTCTCTACCATTCTAGACCACAGACTCTTTAAGAAAGATATATATGTTTAACTATAAGGCACATAGCAACTTTGCGTTAGGCTTTGTTTTGGTTTGGTTTTCCCTCTGAGTGCAGTCACTGCACCTTTTTCATAGTTACTGAGTACAGAGACAACTGTTTGCAGTCCTGGTGGAGATAGATCCTGCCACAGTCACATTGCCATCCTCAGCAGGAGCCTCTTAGTGACCTGCCTTATTGACATTTTGACATTTCAAATGCAATAAACAATGATTTGTGGTAAATATCTCACAGAAGTATTAGAAATGTTTACAAATAATAAAATTAGCCATGATAGTATCAGACAGGAGAAAAAAATGGATTTACGTATATTAAACACAAGTTTAATACTCGTAGTGCCCAAAACAAAATTGAGGGAAGGAATTTAACAAAATGAGTCATACTTTACAAGCATGTAATCCTGAGCTCTATGTTTAACAGTGTGTATGACAGTCTGACTATCATAAACTTGATGCCATACATGAATGTACTTAAGGACCATTAAAGCAAACATCAAAACATGCTATTTCAGCTTGACTTGGTTAAATTTTCATACTTACTAAATTCAGTAGGCACACGCATATTTTACACATTTCAATGAAAGCCTGGCACTTCTCATTTAATTTCTTCTGAGCCTACAGTAATGAAATGAGTCTACTGCCAGAATTTTTCAGTCACTGAGTGACTGAATTGTAGTACCATAAAAGTTTGGAAAATATCTACCAAGAGAATTTACTCAGTTATCTAACAGCTAACAGGAAATAAACACAGGAATCAAACGGCTTCCTGCAAGGAGCAATCCAAGGGATAGTATTTCTGCTGGAAAAACAAAATGCTTCTGAACACTAGAGAAAGGGTTGAATACATTGGACATTGACTCAAAGTATGTTGTTTCACTGCATCCCAGGTTGTCAGCTGTTTACTCTATATTCCCTGCTGAGAGGCATTACACACATGTCAGCTTAGGTGAGTCAAGGATTTCAATCCTTGTCTACAAACCAAAGTACTCCATCCATTTTGAAATATTTACTCATACAAATTTATATTGCAAGTTTCAGTTTGCTCAGTGAAGAGACACAAGTTAAAGAAAAGTCAGTAATTTTCAACCCAGAAGATGACTCCAAAAAATACTCAGTACAAAATGCAATCTTATATTCCTCTTCCACCCATGTTACTTCTAAATGTTTCATTCAATGAACACCAGTAAAAAACATGAAAAAGTAATCATATTGTAAAAAATTCATTATTGAGGCTTTCCTAAGCATGTGTTCAAGAGACACGAAGGCTTTCATCAAAATACAAGCATTAAAAACCTAAGCTTAGGGACACGATTTAACACACTGACCTAAACAGACTTAATCCATCTCAGTTCTGTCTGCACTGCAGCAACACGTTAAATAACCGAGCCATGTACCACTGTGGATACACTTCTGCAAATATCAAGTTGACTAGTTTGAAATTAATTAAAAAATAATGTTACATTCTAGTCCCCTTATGGGGTAATTTAAATTATTACATATTTTGAGCTTAAAAGGTCAGAGAGTGAGCATACAGTGATATGACAGTCCTATTACTGCATGTCTGTCTGATCTGAGCATCTTCTAGGGTATGTGTAGAAAAACATAATTGCTTGACATGTTCGAAAATAGCGTTATGGCAGAACTGCTGACTTTATGAAAATAAATGTTTCATAGGAAAGTATTAACAGGAATGCTGTTGTTATTTTTACAGTAACAAAACCCACAAAAATAAATATGTTCTGGTTGAAATGTTTTGTTTCAGCTTTACAATTCTGATAATAAGTTGTAAGTATATTACTTGAGTTGGTACAATAAAATTCAAGACAACCATGCAATAAGAATTCCTCCAATGGCTATATTCATATTTTTGAAGGTAGCTATTTTCATTCTCATTTAATGTGAAATTTTTGTTCTCTGTCTTTCACCAAGTGAAAAAAAAAGGGGTAAAATGTATGCAGTTTAAGTTATGATCAGGTCTAGAAAGAGTAAGTTCCCACTTAGATCCTTTACAGTCAGTTTATATGTTATTAGGCAGCACAGAAGTAATTCAACCAGAAATTTACTGTGATATACTAACTGGTGCAATTTTTATGTATAAATAACAATAAAAATAAATAAGTATAAATAAGTACAAAATCAATATAAAAATAAACATAAATATGAAAAATTATTATGTATAACAATAAAAATAATTATTATACTTAAGAAAATAATAATTACATGTATTAATTATATACAATATATGTATATGTGCATATATAATGATAATAATTACAAGAATACATAATAAAATAAATTTTTACATAAAAAACATTATGCATAATAAGATGTAATATACATATTCATATATATAAATAAGAATAAATAAATAGCAGTTTGTACAAATAAACATGTAAAAAATTGTAAGGTACACAGACAGGTATTGACAAGTTCTTATTTTAGTTAAGTCAGTTGACCTGGGACCAAACCTCTGTCCAGTCCCTCACTTGTAACACATGGAAATCCTTTAGCGAAGGTGAGGAATTTTGTCTAACTTATTTACCTAATACTTGGGTGTTTATTTTAAAGCTTTTCTTTGGTTGGTTCAAAGATAATGTTTTTGCTGAAGTGTATTTTATTTCAATTAACAAACAACGCTAATATGCAAAAAAGCTACTATTAGTCAGTACTGACTAAATTAAATAATACATGGGTCTGAAGAATTCTGTGTCAACCGGTATTTTATAAATCATGAAGGTATACTGCCATGAGCAAATTAGATGTCTGCTTCCTTAAGATCCCATGTTAATAACGTATTTCTTAACAAGTTAGGAGAAATATAGTTTGAGAATAGTATCATCATCTACAAAATCAGTAGATTATTTGCATAAACACACACATGCATACAGAAAATCACTCAGCTATTCTTCCGCCATATATTATTTCATAAACTTACAGCAAGCAAATTCTCAGTGCAAAGGCTTGCAACGTGATATTTTACAGGTTATTATAGAACCATAGAATCATAGAATAGTTAGGGTTGGAAAGGACCTCAAGATCATCTAGTTCCAACCCCCCTGCCATAGGCAGGGACAAATCACACTAAACTATCCAACACAAGGCTTCATCCAACCTGGCCTTGAACACTGCCAGGGATGGAGCATTCACAACCTCCCTGGGCAACCTATTCCAGTGCCTCACCACCCTAACAGGAAAGAATTTCCTCCTTATATCCAATCTAAACTTCCCCTGTTTAAGTTTGAACCCGTTACCCCTTGTCCTGTCACTACAGTCCCTGATGAAGAGACCCTCCCCAGCATTCCTGTAGGCCCCCTTCAGGTACTGGAAGGCTGCTATGAGGTCTCCACGCAGCCTTCTCTTCTCCAGGCTGAACAGCCCCAACTTTCTCAGCCTATCTTCATACGGGAGCTGCTCCAGTCCCTGATCATCCTCATGGCCCTCCTCTGGACTTGTTCCAACAGTTCCATGTCCTTTTTATGTTGAGGACACCAGAACTGCACACAATGCTCCAGGTGAGGTCTCACAAGAGCAGAGTAGAGGGGCAGGATCACCTCTTTCAACCTGCTGGTCACACTCTTTTTGATGCAGCCCAGGATACGGTTGGCTTTCTGGGCTGCAGGTGCACACTGAAGCCGGCTCATGTTCATTTTCTCATCGACCAGCACCCCCAAGTCCTTCTCTGCAGGGCCGCTCTGAATCTCTTCTCTGCCCAATCTGTAGCTGTGCCTGGGATTGCTCTGACCCAGGTGTAGGACCTTGCACTTGTCATGGTTGAACTTCATAAGGTTGGCATCAGCCCACCTCACAAGCGTGTCAAGGTCCCTCTGGATGGCATCCCTTCCCTCCAGCATATCAACCGAACCACACAGCTTGGTGTCATTGGGAAACTTGCTGAGGGTGCACTCAATCCCACTGTCCATGTCAGCGATGAAGATGTTGAACAAGACCGGTCCCAACACCGATCCCTGAGGGACACCAGTCGTTACTGGTCTCCAGCCGGACATCGAGCCATTGACCACAAATCTTTGCGTGAGGCCAGCCAGACAGTTCTTTATCCACTGAGTGGTCCATACATCAAACTGGTATCTCTCCAATTTAGAGACAAGGATGTTGTGTGGGACAGCATTGAACGCTTTGCACAAGTCCAGGTAGATGACATCAACTGCTCTACCCCTGTCCATCAGTTCCATAGCCCCATCATGGAAGGCCACCAAATTGGTCAGGCAGGATTTCCCCTTAGTGAAGCCATGCTGGCTGTCACCAAGCACCTTGTTTTTCATGTGCCTTAGCATGCCTTTCAGGAGAATCTGCTCCAAGATTTCGCAAGGCACAGAGGTGAGACTGACTGGTCTATAATTCCCTGGGTCTTCCATTTTCCTCTTCTTGAAAATGGGGGTTATATTTCCCTTTTTCCAGTCATCGGGAACTTCACCTGACTGCCATGATTTTTCAAATACGATGGCCAGTGGCTTAGCAACTTCAGGACCCGCAGATGGATTCCATCAGGTCCCACGGACTTGTGCACGTTCAGGTTCCTAAGATGGTCTCAAACCAGATCCTCTCCTACAGTGGGCACAAGGTCTTCATTCTCACAGTCCCTGCCTCTACCTTCTAAGACTTGGGTGGCGCGGTCAGAGCCTTTGCCAGTGAAGACCGAGGCAAAGAAGTCATTCAGCACCTCAGCCTTCTCCAAATCCTGTGTAGCCAGTTCTCCCGAGAGCTTCCTCAGGGGCCTACATTGTCCCAGTCTGTTTTTCATTTGCTACATACCTGTAGAATCCCTTCCTGTTATCCTTAACATCCCTAGCCATGTTGAATTCTAACTGGGCCTTAGCTTTCCTAACCTGGTCCCTAGCTTCCCGGACAACATCCCTGTACTCTTCCCAGGCCACCTGTCCTTGCTTCCACCTTTTATAAGCCTCTTTTTTCATTTGACTTTTCCTCAGCAGCTCCTTATCCATCCAAGGAGGTCTCCTGGCCCTCCTGCTGCACTTCCTTCTAGTTGGGATGCAGCACTCCTGAGCTTGTAGCAGGTGATCCTTGAATATCAACCAACAGTCTTGGGCCCCCCTGCCCTCCAGGGTTATATCCCATGGAACCTTACTAAGCAAAGTCACTAGTAACCTAGCTGAGCTGTACTGGTGCTTAATAAGCTCCCTTCCAAACAATTTTCCATATTGACATTCAGTGAGGGATTGAGCAGTCATTAAAGCGCCACATAATGCACGTCAGTCTATTCAGACCTTTTCATATAACACCAGAGACCACCGGCTTTGGAAAGTGGATGCGCTGAATTTTCAGTCTACAACCAAAAGAACACCCATGTCTTGGTCCTCCTTGGACTTTATAACCATCTCTGGACTTCTGACAGACAAAGTGATGGAACGAAAAATAAACCACCTCACAGTAATACAACAACACAACTCAAACCTTTGTCAGAAATAGACCTGAACTATAACTTCCCCCCTCTTTTAGTCTTATGCTATGATTAATGTCTTTGTTCTATGATTATGCCTTTGTTCCTTGACAGCTAAAAGTACAAGGAAGCAGCTTCCTTCTACTATTGCTTTACATTCAAAAGATAGGCGGGCATAAAAATTTCTGTCTCTATTCCTCAGCCTGTGGCATGAATCTGTTTGTGCACGTTGACATGGGTTTTCCCCATAATTTTTGAATGGACACGTGGGTACATTAACAAAATGAATATGACAATAAGCATGAAATATTACTCTGATAACCATTTAGATTCCTGGAGTAAATGTTATCTTGCCACAAGATATACTCCATTTTTCAGGTTTTTATTATTCAACTGTAATATTCATGGTAGGCTGAACTTGACATACAAATCTCTGAAGGAAAATGTTTTATACATTTTCATATGCTATAGGAGTTTAAGAAACAAAAGAGCAGATGTGTTCTTTCAGTTGTTTATTACTTACAAATACTTGTTTGAAATCCCTTGTATTTAGGGGCTTGAGAAATAAGGCACTGCAAGAACAGCAAAGTTTATTCTACTGCCCTTGCAAAGCTTAAGTGCAGCTGTTGAATTACAAAGCAAGAACAAAATCCTGGCCCACTGAGTCAATGCCAAAACTCTCGCAAGAACTGCTCGTTTGCAAGTGGTCCAACTTATTACCAAATTCTGTAGCCTTGTCTGCTCATTTGCATCAATCTTACCTAACAGCTTTATACCACACCAATCTGTATTTTGTATTACACACTATATTCCATAGAAATATAAAAAAATATAAAGTACTCCATTTTCCTGAAGTTCTACTGGGAAAAAAAAACCACATTTTCAAAAGAACAATAAAAAGGAACAAAACTTTGCCTTACAATATTCATTTTAAACGCAAGTGAATATAAGAATTTTTATCCCCTGAGCTGTGATCCTTAGGAGGTAAAACAGTCCCCAAATTTGTCATCTGCCTTGATTTTCAACTACATATCTGAGTCACATTTGTCTTTAAAAGGATAGTCAGGTATTTAATTCATTCCCAGTCCATAGCAGTTCATCTCAAACAGCTCAGTTTGGAGAGTTGTGAAAGTATGCCTTAGAAAACCACAAACCTAACAAGAAACCCCCTTGGAGGCTGAAGAAACAAAGGAGATTTAAGTATTAATAGACACTGCGAACAGTCCTGTTCTCTCATATCAGTTGTTTCCATACATACAGAAAAACCATCCAGCTGTAAATTAGCAGGGCAAATTAACTTTAGAGGCACTGCTCAGCTGCGAATCTAGCTGCATACCATCACTTATGTCAGTCCACACCCAGTATGACCATTGCTCAAAAACAAACAAGCGACACAAGCATGTCATAGGAAATGTTCTGCCATGTGCTGGGGAGCATGGATGATGGTATCTAGGCAACAAAGATTTTGAAAAAGAAAACATTATGGAGGTTCTTTAAAGGCTTTGACAATCTTCAGTGCTTTTACAGTTCTGAGTTCATTTTACCATTATGCAATTCTGAAATAAAACAATCTTGGCTATCCAGTAAGGAAAGAGAAGAAAAAAATGATCAGTCACACAGTCTATGGAATACTTCTCCTAGCTATCAAAACCGGAGACCTAATACAGGTTTTCCATGACCAAAAGTTGCTCTCAAAGTTAACTGTTTCAAACTGCAGACTCTGTAAAAGCCTTTCATGTTACCTGTGTAAGTGGTTAATGAACTGATCCTTCACAATGACTATGTAGCAGTAGAAAAAGGTATTTTATAATATAAATGCAGCTTACCTATTTTTTTGGATCATAAGGAGTAGCCAAGACTGACTAATCTGAATGAAACTGAAGAGGGCTTGTGAAATACAATGTCAGAAATAAGACTCAAAGCCAACTTTTGAGATAGAGAAAAGTTGTTACTGAACTTCTGCTCATTTTATAGAGGTAATTTCACATCAGAAATAAATAATACAGGGGAGTCTGCTGGGAGTCTCCAACTCCTCAGCTATTTGACAATATGCCAGCAGGCTACCTGCTGAAGACATCTTGAGTGATTTCCCCAGAATTAACCAGTATAGCCCTACGTTCTACCCAAGTCACAGCACAATGTGACACGGCAGGGATTCAGAAAAGCCATTAAAAAAAGAACAAAAAAAAAAAAAAAAGAAGTAAGCTGTCTGCATTTCAAACATTCTGAACTAAATAAAGGTTAAAAAATACAGAAGTAAATTCCTTGCTACTTCACTACTCTGCTCGTCTGATACTATTCAGGACCTCAGGTCTCAGAAAGCCCAGCACAGTGACTACCATCTATTCTATGTTGTTTGTTTTCTTGTTCTCCCTACAGGAGCAAATGGGTATGCCTTAGGAAAGGATCCTTTTCTTTTGTTAAGAAGTAGGATCTTGGGTTTGGATTGGCTTTCGGCTGCCTTTTGTTTTACCCCTGGCCTTTGCTGGAGGCAGGCTATGTGTGTTGATGGAACACACTGCCAGTATTGTCAGGTAACTTCAATACTGAGACGTGAAAAAATTTTGATTTTTTTTCTTCATCTTCTGTTTCTAAAACTAAAAGACAGCTCATATTGTGCGTAGGTTCCTGCTTATGACAGTCCAGGCTGCTAACAGATTGCTAATCTGATAACTGGTCTATTAAAAGATCTTGAGGAGACAATTTCCCCTTTCTTTCCAACTACAACTTGAGAAACTTATTCCCTTATATTGAATCACTAATAGTATAAATTACTGCCACAGTACCTTAACTCAGTTCCACACATTCAAAAGTATTCAATCTGCCATCTCATAACCACTGCCAAGGGTCATAACATAATCCGTTAAAATAAAATATCCTAGAGCAGGGAAGTTTTCTATGTGAGAAGTTAAAACACATCAACTTACTGTTCAAAAAAAGTAAACACGGGCGGGGAAGTTGACAGATGAAAACAGTATGGCACCAGCAAATGTTCCTGTCTACCCAATGTATCTTTAATAGCATATTTGCTAGGTGGGCAGATATAGACAGAGGAGCCTATACAGAAACAGCAGCTGCAGGGAGAAAAAAACACTAAGAAGTTAGTTGTTCTGTACTCATTTAATACTACAGGGATATTACTCCCGAATTCGGTTTGTATTATAAAATATCATTAGTCCTAACGAGGCAGAAGAACTTCTAATAAGCCTTTCCATCAGAGTCATCTTTTTTATGCAAATGTAGAGAGAAGTGACTTCCCACAACAACATCAAGTAATTATTCCTCAGTGTCAAAAGAAGCTACCACCCACTTTTTTCTCACACAGCCCATATGAGTTTGGTGATTAAGCCATCTCAGCAAGTCCGGAAAACAGATGTATTATTATATTCTTACTTGTACTAAGGTAATTCTTAGGGTCCCAGAAACACAGTAGTATCCTGCTGTACTAGGTGCTGTAAAAAAAAAAGCAAAACCAGAAGATGCTTCCTTTCCTTAAGTTGTACTGAATTGCCAGCCTATAGGATATAGAATGATATGACACCTCTTAGAAAAAGACATTAAACTATCTCTCTTTCTATCAGCCATTATTAGACTGCTGGGTTCCCATAGATGGAGTCTGTGGCATCAAGTCCCCAAACTGTTACTCCCCCTCTTGCTCATTTGCTAATATCCTCAAAAGGGAAAACAGGCACAGACTGGCTAAGCCACTCAGTTGCAGCAATAGGTAAAGGCTTCTCCACTCCTCTAGCTTCTGCACCAGCCTGAAAATTACAGTTTTCTATCTCTAGAAAACATACTACCCCATAACAGAGCAGCACACCTGTGCAGCAAATGCTATAAGAGAAGCTACCTCTCCTCCAAAATTCCTGAGCCAGCACAGGCTGAGGATATAAGTAATCAGCCAAAGTGTTTCTACACATAGAGTTTATATTTAACTAAAACATAGCCCCAAAAGGAAGAGCAATAATGATCTCAAATCCCACTAGCTTTGTTAAGTCCCTTCCTAAAATAAAACTAGTGAATCAAGAACTCCTAGCTTTCTGTCTAGACATCTTTTAAGAAAGGTCAGTTTACAGAGCACTTAGTTAATTAATGAAATTAATAAGGATAACACAAAAAGCTTGAATAATAAGCCCTTGTGAGATAAGTACGTCAATTAAACAAAGGTACAGACTTACATGTTAGTAACTCACTGATTCACCCAGTATCAGAAAAGTAATATTACATGATAGACAGTGCTAAACCCCAGTTCTTCATTACTGCAATTTCTCTATTGTTCCATCTGGTTGACACAGCATTTCAGGCTTCTAGGTCTGTGGCCAAATGAGGGTTTTGAGCACCCAGGTAATTTGTAACACATACTAAAGTAGAAAGAATTATGTTTACTCTAGCCAACATTTTATATATTTTTTTAAAATATAAAAGTAAATTAGCTGTCAAAATGTCAACATTTTTCTATATGCTTTTGGCATTCTAAACCAAACCACAGTAAGGAAGAGAAATATCTTTTTAATTATTAACTGCTTCTCTAAAGATGACAAATACCAAGTAAAAGGATGTGAACTAGTAGTCCAACAAATGATTTAATGAATAAGAAAAAGAGACAAGAAAACTAGAAACTGACAGTTCCTCAAGTAACTGCATTATCAGCAATGCTTGGCTGATAAAAGGTGAATTGGGCAGGAGGAAGCAACAATATTTGTGCTGGGATTCTGTGTGAGGGATCATTAATCTAAGAATAAAAACTGTCTAATTCCTATCAGAGCATACACAGACCAAAAAGATATTGTGTGAACTGCAGGACACTTTCTTTTGTAGGTTTTGAAACAAAAAGTTACTTTTCAGACAGCTGCCTAGAGGCAGAAGTACAAAATACTACACAACCAGGTAAGAAACAAGAAAAAAGGTGCTATGCAAGAAAAGCAACCAATTGCTACCAAGTCATTTTGCTGTCTCTAGTCATGTTAACTGATATTTTAGTTCAACTAGACTTAATGAGATAGTATTAATGGGTCAGAGAACATACATAGCAAGGTTATCAGAACACACATAAGGTTGCAGATCCTAAAAACTTTTCTCAGAAACAGGGAAACTGTGGGTGGTATGCAGAAGAGTCTGATTTAATTAAAGGAGCATCTTTTTAAGTACAAGCTTCAGATTTAAACTGGCATAGGAGAATAAAATTCAAAGAGCACAACGGAAGAAAAAAGATGACTGCCTAAAGCATGTAGCATCTCACATCTGGTTGGTTACCATCCTGTGACTGATGACACATATTGGACTGTAGGCAATGAACTGAATTTTATCAGACAAAATCAGCCAACAGGAGAATTTGAGCAAAGACCCTTAGAACCAAGAGCATTAAGTATTATCTTCTCAGACAAAGCGGTATTGTTATGTAAGCAACATAAAGCAGAAATGTTAGCACAAAGGTTAACTTTACTGGAATAAAACCAACAACAACCTCAGAGCACAATCATCACTATATATTCACCAAATCCATTGCTACATCCACACCAGGATTTTAGTTTGGCTCATGAAAGCACTGCTAAAGTAAAAACTCCTAGTTATTGCAACCTAGCATGCTTTGGTGTATATTGCAGAGTCCTCTCCAAGTGTAAAAACTATTTCTTTTGCAGAAAACTAAACTGGAAGACAATCCTTGAGGAACACACTCAGCTAATACACATTCAGTTCATGGCACAGACAAGAGCTAGGTCAAGGTAAGACCCCCAAACCTGTATAATGTTACATGAGTCCTCAACACCATTTCCTTTCTTACTCCAGTGCTATCAAACCATGCTACCTGTTAACAATAGCCTACATGTGTCATAAGTATGTATACAAATTGCATTTGGAGAATATTCCCAACACGTCTTAGAGTGCATCAGGTTTGGATGTAGCAGCGCGAAGGAAAAGTGAGATATCTGTTGAACCAGTAGTAAAAAAAACCCAAACCTTCAACCTGAGTTTAATAGAAAGAATACAAGTAGAAATGCACATCTGTCCCTTGCATTTCTTCCTGTGACAGAGTTCAGTCATGGAAGACACCTATACTACAGTACCTGATTGCTGTTTAGAGTCAGGGATTTGAAGCATTAACACTATGTTACAATACCCAGGCTTCACTTTAGCCTAAAAGCTGAAACAGATATAATTTAAAGAAATTTGCCTGCCATTTGCTACTGATTCAAAAGAATTCAGGTCCCTATCCCATAGGAGAGACAATAAGGAGTTTAAAACTCCTTAGGCTTTCATATGAGCTCTAAACCAAAAAAAATCAAAACATAAACAGCCCTAAAGCTAAGCCTAACATGAACTGTAATATTAATAAATAAACTTTCAATTTTAAACAATCAAAAGACTTTAATTGCATGTAATATTTGAAAAGATTGAACACATGTATCCAAGCTAGTCTATTCTTTCATTCTGTTTCTCAGTTTAGGAACTGGACAGTTAATTCCTAACACTAGTACAGCTGGTTTATAGCTTAAAAAGCATTTCCTTTGGCCTAGATTAAATGGTGTTTACTTGAAAAAGTCAATAAAGTACACCCAGGGAAAACTGAAGTTTGAAACAGATTTCTTACAGTGGAAAACCACCAGATATCCTTGACAGTAATTTGCTTCCCTGTTGATTGTTTCAACCCAAAGGTCAAGGGATGAATAAGCCCTGACACACTTAACTATGGAATTTCTTTCACACTCAGATACTCCCCAGATTTAGTCCTGTATTAGTCTGTTGGAGTCTTCAACAGCATGTGAAAGAGAAAATGATTCAGTCTCTCTAAGGTAAGGGAAAATATTTAAGTTTTGTCTTTTGTTTCCTACTTAATTCCTACAGTAAACAAAAGCACACAAGTTAACATTATTTCAAGCCATACTTGCCTAAAACCACTACAAATTAACTCAGGTAAACAGAGAATATAGGGAAAACATCAGAGAGTTCTAATAAATTTTCTTCCAGAAAGACCAACATATTTTTCTATTTCATTGTGGTTAGACACACTCATTAAGTTTAGAGACTACAGGCATCTTTTATACCATATTAAAAGCTACAGACTAGATAAAACTCTCAGAAACATCATATTACTTCAATTCATTCCCCAATAAAGTTGTCATTGTATGTACTGTATTCTCAGTAGACATGATCCTTGGAAATAAAAGTTCATTGTTGTTCAGACCTCTTGCTACATTTTGTATATTTTGCATATTTTTCTTGCCCTGACTAGGAATTGGAGTAACAGACTTTAAAATAAATCTACAAGAGGTCAAGAAGGTGCTGTAAATTATTTCTAGATGAATAGTTTGCAGATAACCACTGGCATTCGAAAGGACATATGATGAGAAGTGTGTCCAAATACAGCAAAACCCCAGTACACTGCACATCTCTGAGAAGAAAAAGAGTATCTGAAACATGAATAGCTAGAGTCTATTATAGATTATCTGATGGTAAGGGGATGCCCTTAGACTATTTTTGTACCTCAAATTCATCTGCAATATCACTACTCTTTAAAGAAAGAGATAAAGTAGTTCATGTTTCAGAACACCATATTATGTCTTCTCTTTGAGATGGTTGGATGTTGCGTAGCAGCGTTTAGAAATAATGACATGACATCTCTAAGTTTTGCTGTGTGGCAGCATGCCTAACAAGGAGTTTATGAGACGGGACACCAACTCTGCAGCAATCCATCAGGCTCAGTGCTGCAACCCCCAAAGGCCAAGAGCTTGCAATGGAAGTTTTGTTAGGCTTCTCCAAAAAAAGAGTATTTTGAAAATGTCCTTTCTCTGAATAACTTCTCAATCATGACTATTTTCATTTGGGAGAGGGAGGGCTTCAGCTTTTTTTAAGTACTGCTATCAATCTTCTCCCATATAAAACATACACATATATTTAACTGTTTGTGCTCCACACTATGGAGAAGCTATTCTTCTCCAAAAATTATGAAGCAGCAGGAGAAAAGAGAGAACCCTCTGGTACAACTTAAATTAGCAAAATATCACAGCTACCTGAATTTACCTTGTTGGACAATAAGGCAGATACTTTTTTGTGAGTACTTAAAATACTCTCTATACTTATGGAAAAAATGAAGATCAATTCCCTGGAATATTTTGAATAGGAAAATGATAACATATAACACTGAATATTGTTCACACTAGGTAAGATACTCAGATATATTAACCTAGAGATGCCAGGAGTCACCTTGCTGCATATTGCAGATATGTTGCAACAGTGACCCTATTGTCTGATATCACTGGTGTATTATAATGATAAACTTCTGAAGGGTGCTTGAGTTGCTTCTGTCCTTCAAAACATTTGCTGGGAAACACTGTGAAGATTTGCAGTTAGTCTATGCCAAAGGCATTATGAAACCTGTATGTAACTCTTTAGGGATGAGTGTTTAGATAACACTCTTAAGCTGGTTTGTACTTCTAGTCTATTTTATGTCCTGATGCTCTCTATAGAAACAATCTAGCTGATAGAATCAATGAAAAGAGGTACAAAATTGCTGATGAGACAGTGCTAAGCAGCAGTTCAAATAATTTAAGATGACACAGGAAGGATTATGAGGGACTTAGCTATTGAAAATTACCAAGTGTTTGTTGGCATTCAGGGTAGATGGCTACAAAATTAGCTGAGGCATTTGAAACAGCAGCTGAAGGACACAGAGGTTTTGGACAATGTCCAGTTAGAAAGCAAACTTTTAACAATAATTAACTGTTACTGTGGAGCCATGTAGGTTAGTACTTGTTTTCACTATGGAAAAAAAACATAAAAATTAAATGAGTAGTGATTTTTATATAGTTTATCTTTATTTCAAGGGAATGGATAAAATAACTGAGTAAAAGTAAGAAACAAATCAATGATTGAAAATGTATAATGATTTGAGGGTTTGTTTGGTTGTTTTTAATTAGAGCTGTGAGAAATGGTAACTCTAATGCATAGCGACATTCAGGGAGCACAACCTCACTGCCAGCCCAGTAAACTCTTTTTCTAGTGCTGTGATCATTTCAGAAAACATTAACTGTAGAAATTAGAATCACTTCTACAGACAAAGGGCAGTAAGTACAACAAATCTGCGCCTGTTTACTCAGTAGTACCTAGATTAGAACTGAGATAATGAAACAGTAAAATAAAATTCTTAAAATAGTTTTGATTCATTGATTAGAAATAGAATTTACTTCTCTAGAAAATAAGATTTAATGGGCTTGATAACTGAAAAAAGCAAAATTTTGGCAATAGAAATCAAAAGCAGCCCTGGGGATTTTTGCCCAGGTATTTGCTTCCTTAGGAAATGAATCCATTTATATACAGACTGACTTCTTCTCAGCTATTGTGGAGAAGCTTCTTGTCCCAACTAGCAAGTAACCACTAACAAGTTGTGTTCAAACACTGCTAGTCTCTGCAACATAAACCTCCAGTCCAGCTGTTCTTGAAGAATATCCTAAATCCTGAACTTCCAGTCAAACACACAATAGTACATTCAACATCTATATGGTGACCTATGATAGACAGCAATTAAAAAAATTTCGGAAGCTGCTAAATATGCTGCTTTTTCTGCACCAAGAAAAAAATAGTATCATTTGAGATGCTATAAGTTACATTATAAACTTCTGTCAAAATGTATATAATGGATTATGACTATGTGTCATTTTTAGCTGGATGGTTTCTGAAGAGAATATGCTTTAGGGAAAGTCAAACACCAAAATCCCCAATTCTCTGTCTCGAGGAATAGCTATGATGAAGTTAAAATCAACATTAAAGCCAAGAATATTTTGAGGGCTGATGAGCATGGACATCCATCAGATGTCCAAGTGACTTTTTTTAGCTCAGTGACTCATCTTGACAAGTCTAAACACACTCTTAACCTGCTCGTAACCCAGTAGCATGAATTTGCCATAAAAGCTCACTTAGGAGCTCATGGCCTATCCTCACACAAATCCTCCATTCTGAGGTGCGCCCACAGAAGTGCTGCTGAGCACTTTGAAATGCCCTCTTTTCTGTTCCTGCCCAGCTTAAGCCTGGTCCTTCTATGTGGCTGATACATGATTTACTTTCTTAAACATTTATGTAAAATGCCATCAAGTTGTCTGCAAACAGTGACTGCACGTGGAAAATTCAGTGCTTTTAATAGCGGAATATATTACATGGTAAGCACTTCATGCACTCAAGGTTCTTTTCATGACACAACATAATGTATCATGCCTTACTTGGGTTAACACCATCAGCTGTGGAACACATACATTTATCTGAAATTTAAACAAACTCAGATTTCCTTAAGGTTAATCAAACCCGGCCATACACATTTCCAGTGGCAGGCATCTCAGAAAGAGAGATGGGGCAGAGGGGAAGTCAGTGAATCACAGAATCACAGAATCCCAAGGGTTGGAAGGGACCTCAAAAGATCATCTAGTCCAACCCCCCCGCAAGAGCAGGGTAACCTACAGTACATCACACAGGAACTTGTCCAGGTTGGCCTTGAATATCTCCAATGTAGGAGACTCCACAACCCCCCTGGGCAACCTGTTCCAGTGCTCTGTCACTCTCACAGTAAAGAAGTTCTTCCTGATGTTAACGTGGAACTTCCTATGCTCCAGTTTACACCCATTGCCCCTTGTCCTATCACTGGATATCACTGAAAAAAGCCTAGCTCCATCATCCTGACACCTACCCTTTACATATTTGTAAACACTGATGAGGTCACCCCTCAGTCTCCTCTTCTCCAAGCTAAAGAGACCCAGCTCCCTCAGCCTCTCCTCATAAGGGAGGTGTTCCACTCCCTTAATCATCTTTGTGGCTCTGCGCTGGACTCTTTCAAGCAATTCCCTGTCCTTCTTGAACAGAGGGGCCCAGAACTGGACGCAATAGTCCAGATGCAGCCTCACCAAGGCTGAGTAGAGGGGGAGGAGAACCTCTCTTGACCTACTAACCACTCCCTTTCTAATGCACCCTAAGATGCCATTTGCCTTCTTGGCCACAAGAGCACATTGCTGGCTCATGGTCATCCTCCTATCCACCAGGACCCCCAGGTCCCTTTCCCCTTCGCTACTTTCCAGCAGGTCACCCCCCAACCTGTACTGGTACATGGGGTTGTTCTTCCCCAGATGCAAGACTCTACACTTGCCCTTGTTAAATTTCATCAAGTTTCTCCCCGCCCAACTCTCCAGCCTGTCCAGGTCTCGCTGAATGGCAGCACAGTCCTCTGGTGTGTCAGCCACTCCTCCCAGTTTTGTGTCATCAGCGAACTTGCTGATGGTGCACTCAGTTCCCTCATCCAGGTCATTGATGAAAATATTAAACAGCACCGGTCCCAGCACCGACCCCTGAGGGACTCCACTAGTCACGGACCTCCAGCTAGATTCTGCGCCATTGACCACAACTCTCTGCCTTCTTCCTTTCAACCAGTTCTCGATCCACCTCACTACTTGATCGTCAAGCCCACACTTCCTTAGCTTATCTATGAGGATGCTGTGGGAGACAGTATCAAATGCCTTACTGAAATCAAGAAAAACTACATCTACTGCTCTACCATCATCCCTCCACCTAGTCACTTCCTCATAGAAGGCTATAAGGTTGGTCAAACATGACTTCCCCCTCATAAAACCATGTTGGCTGTTCTTAATGACCCCCTCATCCTTGATATGCCTAGAGATGGAGTCAAGAATAAGTTGTTCCATCACCTTTCCAGGGATGGAGGTAAGGCTGACCGGTCTATAATTACCCGGGTCCTCCTTCTCGCCCTTCTTATAGACTGGGGTGACATTTGCCATCTGCTAACCCTCAGGCACCTCTCCCGTTTCCCACGACTTACCAAAGATGATGGAGAGTGGCCTAGCAATGACGTCCGCCAGCTCCCTCAGCACCCGTGGGTGCATTCCATCCGGACCCATCGATTTACAGATGTCCAGATTGCATAGCTGATCCCTAACCCAATCCTCATCTACCAAAGCAAACTCCTCCTTTGTCCTGACTCCTTCTGGGGCTATAGGAATCCAGGGCCCCCGGGGAGAGTCTGCAGGAGTAAAGACAGAGGCAAAGAAAGCATTCAGCATCTCTGCCTTCTTTATATCCTCTGTCTTCACTTCCAGTGAAGGAAGTCCTTTACAATTCCTTTCCTTTGGCTTAAGTTCTGTTGGTATAAACACTGTAAAAGGCATCATGTCAGAAAACATCTGCTAGGTTAGATGCCTCAATCCTTCTTGAAAATGGGGATTATATTTTCCTTTTTCCAGTCATTGGTAACTTCACCTGACTGCTATGCGTTTTTAAATATGATGGACAGTGGCTTAGCGACTTCATTCGCTAGCTCCTTCAGCACCTGCAGATGGATTTCATCAGGTCCCATGGACTTGTGCACATTCAGGTTCTTAAGATGATCTCAGACGTGATCCTCTCCTACAGTGGGCCTAGGGTCATCATTCTCACCATCCCTCAGATGGTGATATCAGGAGATATCACAGATATCAGGATGGTTGAAGTACCCCATTAGGACAAGAACCTGTGAGCATGAGGCTGCTCCTATCTGTCTATAGAGCGCTTCATCCACAGAGTCCTCCTGATCAGGGGGTCTGTAACAGACCCCCACAGTAATGTCCCCCATCGCTATTCTCCCTTTGACCCTGATCTACAAATTGTTGACTGAACACTTGTTCCCAGACAGAATTCCATACTTTCCAGCCTTTCACTGACATAAATTGCTACTCCACCTCCCTGTCTGCCTGGCCTGTCATTTCTAAAGAGCCTATAACCTTCCATTCCAACACTTCACTCATAGGAGCCATCCCATCATATTTCTGATGCCAACAATATCATATCCCTTTATCCATGTACACATCTCTTAATTCCTCATGTTTATTCCCTATACTACAGGCGTTTGTATAGAGGCATCTGAGCCAAGCTCCAAATAAATTATGTTCAGTCCATTTAGAAAATATTCTGGTTTCTTCATTCTTGCATTTGGAGAAGAAGAAATATAGGAAAATGAAAATGCCAATACTGTTCATCTTAAAGTTCAAATAATCTCAAACAAAAGCACTGTTTCTCAAACACAACAGGTTTGAATACACGCACTTTGAAACAGAAATTAACTAAAAGTATATGTGCTTCTTAGCATGCTAATTGCTACAGTTCTGAGTATTGATATAGTTCTGCTTAACTGCTCTGCTTGTACAGTGCATACACTCCATAGTTAAAAACCCCCAAAACATCAGAAACAGAATTCTAATTATATGTTTCATTGACTTTCAGAAAAATAGTGCGCACTACTGACTCCCAGGTGCCATAATAAATGCTGCTGGGCACTGATTTTTCCCCCTGAACTAATTTACTCTCTTTCAATAAGTCCCCCTCTAGTTGGAGAAAAGAAATGTTTAGGAAAAAGTGGAAGGCAGGGGTATTTAATTTAGACAACTGCTGGAGAATGGCAAAGGGATAGTCCATACGTTTTAGTTAAATGGCTCTACCCATCTAATATGAACAAACTTTATCTGAGCATTAGAACATTCACTGGAGGAGAAGTTGTTCAAAACAACTTGGGAAAGCCAAAGAAAAAATACAGGATTAATATTTTTTAAGGACTCCTCACAGTTGGCAGTTTGTTCCTCAATTTCTGCCCCTTGATAATGCATTGACTCCTTTCTAATTCACATTTGAAATTCTTTTGAAGAGTTTTATGTATATATTTTACAGAAATTTAGTATATAAACAAGCAGAAAAGTAATTTATATTTTTCATCCACATAAACTCAGATAGTCCAAGCCAGATAATTATGTTCCACACTCCCTCTATCTGAGAAGTATTAGACATCAGGAAAATTGAACTATTTCTGCAAGCATCCATTAAAGACAGTCTAAGGTTTCCTCTTCAACACACCACCATCCCACACCTTTTCCCTTTTCCTAAATAAATTAACTTTATGATAATTTTGTTCCTGGCTCCTACTTTTTGACTTGATGAAGCTGACTTTCTAATCAGGAAAGATAAACTTAAAAGTCAAGTGCAATCAGGGATTATTAGGCAAGTGATTATCAAAAGTATTTAAACACAACAACAAATGCCATACAAGTATAAAAAGCAAACACCCCTTAAAACAAATGAATTTCACTTTGTTCTGATTTATCACATAAATAACCTAAAAATGGATTTATTCACTCCTCTCTTAGCCTAATCTTAGGAAATATTTTTGAGAGGGGTATTTAACCATAGAAACTCTTCATGTAATCTGATATTCTAGTTACAGCCTGCACAGAAAGCAAAGACTGGACAGAACTAAAACCTTAACTCCCTCATAATTTGCCATGTTTCAAATCAAGTGTGTAAGTACTTTGGTTGATACAAAGTGAAGAGCTCTTGATATTATATATGCATACTGCTGCCATTCTCTCAATACTGGCTGTCAGCTCTGCAACAGGACATATGCACCAGAATACGAACATGATGTTGTGAACACCAGGGAGAAGGGCTTTGCTTTTGTATTTGTAAGAAATTCCGATAAAGACTTACTCAGAGAAGCCCACAAAATACTATGTGTATAAAATATTCCATCACATGTGGGAGTGGAACAACAAAGGCAGATATAATTTCTTCTTCCACATCCAAATCTTTAAATTCTTTTAAATCCATTTGGTTTAGCTTGTTTTTCTTAATACGATCAGGAAGTTATGGAATATGAATCTGTGGGAACTTAAGCTTTCAGTAGCTTTAGCCCTGTTTCACCCTGGAGACTGGACACTCTAATTGTAGTGCATTTTCCATTATATACTGCAGGATTTTAGCCATAAGAGAATATAAACACATCATGGGACAGGTATTCTAAACATATAGATGGCTCCTCAAGAAAAACCTGAACCTCACAAGACTCGGAAATACGACTTTGTCAGATGCTTCCAGGAAGATTTCAGAAAGTAATGAAATGAAATTATTAGGAGTATTATAAGAATATGATTATATTCCCTAGTGAAATATAGAATTCCACTGAAATAGAACCGTTCCACACACATTCACCTGAAAAAAAAAAAAAAAAAAGGCTCATCTAAGGACATTTCAGTGGAGGAAGAGTCTTCATTGAAAAATTTTCATATTAGAAATTGCTTAAAGCACCTCTTTAAAAATTGACAAAGAATGAGCTTCACGACTAGGACATAAACAAAAGGCGAGAAAAATTTGCCTGTTGCAGGGCTTTGGGAACTGCCATTGCTTTCAGACAAATTGTGTTAAGTTGTGCGACAGAGTTCAATTCCCATCTTCTCCATAGGCGCTGACTGCATATGAGCTTGTGATGAACCAGTTGACAAAATGACAGCATTTCAGAGTATTTAAAGAATGATTTGTATGTCCTCCCAGCTCTTCCAGTATTCCTTTTAGTAGCTCCAAGTCCCAAGGCAAAGCACCTAGATTGCCCAGACACTGTATTATAGCAGGTGACAGAAGTGGATTGTTTATGTGCTGCATGAACAATGTATATGATCTGACAAATGCAGAAAGGTCTGTTTAGATATATGTTTATATCACACAAACATGAATTTCAAGTCATCTTGTTCTTCCACTTCTCTTCTAGGAAAACACTAGCAGCAAGGTCATGTGCATTGATGCTGTTTGCTGCCTGCCACAGCACTGCTGGCTGCAGCTCTGCACCTTCCTCCCCACATAATACTCTCTAAAGCCCTGGCCTTTGTCTTTGGTACTGCCAAGGCTCTTGCTGCTTGCAGCAGCCCTAGGGCCCCAGCAAGCAGGTGGGAAACAGAGGAGCAGCTGCTTGCAAAGAGCTGACCAAGGAGAGAGCAAGCAGGGGGATCTTTCATACATAGAGAGGAAAGTTTGTGCTTGTGAAGGCAAGTGCAGACATGCAGGGTTGCCTCCATGCCCTTCCATCTGGACAGGACAAGGGGTAATGGGTTAAAACTTAAACAGGGGAAGTTTAAATTGGATATAAGGAGGAAATTCTTTCCTGTTAGAGTGGTGAGACACTGGAATCGGTTGCCCAGGGAGGTTGTGAGTGCTCCATCCCTGGCAGTGTTCAAGGCCAGGTTGGATGAAGCCTTGTGTGGGATGGTTTAGTGTGAGGTGTCCCTATCCATGGCAGGGGGGTTGGAACTAGATGATCCTGAGGTCCTTTCCAACCCTAACTATTCTATGATTCTATGATTCTATGATAAATAAGATGATCCTGCATTTCTACACTTACTTCTGGTACATTTCCATTAAGTATACTTTTCATAAAGGATACATTTGTTTTTAGAACGAGTTATTTTAGAATGAGATAGAACTTGGTTTTAGAAGGAGTTATTTTCTAAGTGGTAAAATACAGTACAAAAATAAAGATACCCAAGACTTATCAGTACATTACAGAGCTTGCTCATTGTTTTGTATCTTAGCAGCAATACCTATTTGCAACTTGAGCGACATAAACTCTGTAAAGACCTGCAAAAGTCTAAACTTTCCACTTGGAACAAATAAAACAGAACAATTTCTTAAATGTCGTCTTTGCATACATAATAATTAAATCTACAGTTTAAAGAACTTTCCTATTCTATTTGTGACTGAGTTTCCATGCAGCAGGATGATAAATATCCGTCATGATTTTCCAAAATTTCAGGCTAAATCAAGCATCTTTCAAAATGATTTTTTAATTGTCTTTGAAAGTTTCAGATGTTCATGTTAAAATAGTTTATCTAGAGAAATTATTAAAAAATGAAGGCAAGAATGCTTATCATTATTTGCAGTAGTTATACTTTACACCTGCTTTATACTAGACAGATAATTATCAGCCAGTGTCATCTGAAGACAGTGCTAAAAACTTACATTAATGTTTAATTTTGGAACTGAGTAATTGCATTTGTTACGGGCTCTTAGGGGAATTAGCATGTGAAGTTCATCCTCCCCATTTCAATTACAGATATAACACAAGTAAATTAAGCCAAGCAAATATTCTCTGAAATCAACCTCATATATGCCAATGTCTGCTTGGATTTTTCAAATAATAATCCATGCATAGCAAGGAACACTTGGGGCTTGGAGTTTTGTTTGTTTGGGGGGGGTTGTGTGTGTGGTTTGGGGAGGTTTTGTTTTGTGTAGCTGTTGGGTGTTTTTTTTTAGTCTAGTATTTTGCCACATATTTACATGGATAAGAATTTATTTAAAAGAATCTTACATTCTACTCTCCATGTCTGCATTTTTTTTCAAAACTCTCTCTTTCCTATTCATTTGAATATGAGTGGTGCCTTTCACATTTTATGCCATTACTATGTATTGGTGTTATTGGAATCTACGATGCTGCACTATGCTCAATGATTTCTTTCTTATGTGGTCATAAGACAAATTAAACTAAAGGCAATTGCCATGGCTCCATGGCAAAAACAGAGACTCAAGGATCTAATTATACCAAGTCTGGATGTAAGCAGAAAAGATAAAACACTGGTCTTTGTGGTCTGCATCAATTTTAGCAGCACAAGGGGTTAAGGGAGAGATTCACATTTTATCTGTCTAATGTCTTGTAATGACCTCAGTGTTTTGGTTTTTTTTGGATGTCTGCTGAAGTCTAGCCCAAAGAACATAGGAAAAAAATTCCTCCTCTCAGGTTTTGCAACTTTTCTTGCTCTGGTCCACTACAACACAATTTAAATTAATAACCTTGCTATCAAGGCCTTTCCTTGTATACGTCCTATCCTCAGAGGAGTTACTAGCCATGATTTTAATAGGGTCACAGAAGAAGCCTGACACTGAAGCATCAAGATGCTGGCATTGCTGACTTGGTGTCTACCATTCTACCATCGCCAGACAAATTCACAGCAACAACTCATAATGCACTGCCACGTTTTAAGATTTCTGCGGCTGAGAGCCCTGAGTGCAAGTAATCAGTCTCCTCCAGTTCAACTTTCCCCACTGGAAGGAATGAACGGCACTTTCCCTGCACTATAGCAATGCACTCTTTGCCACTGCCATTGTGGCCTTCTGTCCCTGGAGGAGAAGGATCTCATTGTTATTGGCCTCTATAATTCTTATCTTCTTCTGGAAGAAGAATTAATGTATAAATATCTTGCAATGTCACCTCTCCTTTGATTTGGTAAGCATATACATAATCACATCAGACACTAATTCATCTCTTTAGGTCACTGTTACTATCAGCAGCATCACCTACAGTAGTTTCATTCATTTTTTATATTAATCTTAGCCAAAATCTAATACATTGTGACCTAGGAAGTAATAGTTTTCACATCTTCCCAGAAGGGATAAATTAGGTACTTGTAAATCATTAGTTTACAGCCCTCCAGTCATCCAGGTTGTCAGACTAATACGATTATAAACCAGTTAGGATTTGTTCATTTGTTCATTCCTATCAATAACAATAATAACCTCACTATATTAAGAAGATATTAAAATATCAACTTTCAATTGAACAGAAGGATTGCAGATTCTTATGTTTCGCATACCATTTCCCAGCAGCTGCAGCATGGGTGTTAAGTTAAAAGAGTTAATTTTAAACACAATAGCCAAGCTACTACTCATGCAGCTGCCTACCAGTGAACTACACCTACAGCTATATCCTATTATTTTTTTTAGCTTGTCCATTCAATCGTTCTCTGTTGGTTTGTTTCATTTCGCTTGTGATGTTTTGTTTTCTATATCATACTTTCAGTCCAAAGTTGTCATTAATTGTATGTTCTACATTCTAGGCAAGAACACCTACAAATACATAATACAGTAATGTAATAGATGAAGTATAGCCACATCTTTATGTTCACATTCACTTCTGGATTGGTTAGTGAATCCTTTAAGAGACATAGATGATGTGCTTGGTGTTTTTGATGGCAGTTTCCACTATACATCTCCTTGGGCAATTTTATACAGACACTGACTGAAGACCAAGTGAGCATAGTGATCTCTATAAGGGATGAATGGGGTTTACATCCACAAGAACAGTACATTTTTCTCTTTTTGTTGTTATATTTCAGTGCTGGTGGTTGCTTAGTTGATGCACCCAAAATACATCAAAGAGTCCCCAGGTACTGCAAATTCTGTCTTTTATGTTTTAAATACCAGTGGGTAGGCTGTAACTTTAGTGATTGTAGGGTAAATGAGATATCATTCAGGAGTAGAGATGAGTGATATTAGTGATGCTGTCTGCCCATTAATTTTCTTTCTCAGTATTGTTAGCGAGCACTACAAGCAAAGTACATTACATCCCATGCAAAGTGCACACACGTGATCCAGGGAATTTCTACAACTGCGTATCATGATATAGCCTCTCACTTTCTACATGCTAACTTCTCCAGAAAGAACAAGAAACTTGATTAAAGAAGTGAATATTTATTCACTTCCCTCCTCTTTTCAGTTTTAGAGCCTGTAGCAACCTTGAATTAACTTGAAAATTCACCTAACTTTTCCTTCCACTCCTTCTCCCCACAATGTGCTGCAGCCAAGTGAAATACTTAATTTGTTCTCAAAATTTAATGAGAAAAATTACTTTAAAAGTAGATGTGACACTTCTTTTAAACACTATCATAACAAGCCACATGACACATTCACCTGCTGCTCATGCATGGCAACAGTAAATTAGGATAAGAAACAGATTTGTTAATGAGCCTTTAATTGCCATGGGACTGAAGGTGTCTTGTTTTTTATGCTGTAATATTTCTAAGGCTGTACTCATTAAATGCAAATAAGAAAAAAGTCTTGATAATTAGAGCAGAAAAAGTGATGTGTGGTTTGTGTTCTTATTGAATTTCAGTATTGTTTGAGGCCTGACCCTTTCCCTGTCTGGCTCCATGGCCGAGATGCCATTTGGCGGCTTAATTTTTAGCCTGTCTGCTGAGAACTGCTATTCAGCAGCTTCTCCCACTTCCTGAGTAGTCATCCAGAGCCATCCACAGGCTCTTCACTCCACTCTGAGCCATTTTCTATGCATGTGATTTTTCTTACACAGAAAGATACATAATTTCACATTAAAAAAAAAAGGGGGCACCTTCTTGAATAGTCAGGGCAAACCCATGCCCGCTGGGAACATTTATGGCAATTTAATGATAATGCCTAATGAAGGATAAATGCCTGACCCCTATCCTGCAGTTTTAGAAGGGGAGCAACTGAGATTAAAGGTATTAAATAGCTTGACAAAGGCACCTAGCAACTCATATGTCTTCCAGCCACCTGCTCCAGGGCTCTCTAGGTACACAGTCCTGTCCATTAATCGAAGCTAGTTTTCACCTTGAGTTCTGGGGAAAACAAATAAAAGCAGCTCTAATCCTGTTTTCATCCTGTCTTTCTGAGGAAGGGAGATATGACTGAAGACAGAGCATTTGCCTGGCCAGCTGCCACAAAGAAGGTGGTGTTTTCAAAATCCGTCTTAATTAATAAGCATATGAATTGAGGGAAGACTTCCAAGACTGAAAGTCACTACTGAAACAGTGACTGACTATAAACCAATAGGACTAGTTCCTCAGATGCTATAAAAATCACAGTAACACAATCTGGCACTCAGTACATCCCTGTGGAATTGAATTACCTGGCTAAAAAATGGAAAACTGCACTCTCCTGTCCACTACTCAATTGCTAAAACCTCAAGTTTCTCATAATAACCTTAAAAAGAATGTATTTTTATCTCCCATTCCCCAGTTGTCTTGAGAACTTTTTCTAAACTATAAATGTAGTGATATTTCCTAGTTGGCTTACCTTTAAGAGCATTTTCTTTTTCTCAGAAATACACAGAGACAAATACAGTGGAGAAAACCGATAATCTAACATAGCCAAATCATGACAGCTGGAATCATAGATGGCAAATACCTCAGAGCATGAGGTGAAAAAGCATTCATTTTTCTTTTCACATTAGCCAAAACCCCTTCCATGGTATCAAACAGGAATAAAATCTTACAACACTTCACTGATGGATAGGCATGACAACCAGTGTTACAAATTCTTAAGAGTTCATCACAGCAGATTCTAACTGCATCAGCCAAAGCTTTTGCAAGGATACTCTGTTCATATATTAGACTTCAGACAGTGACATTAAAATCATGGTCATGCAAGGATCTGGTCACAGAATCAAATATTTTGTCCAGTTAGTCACAACTATCATGACAGTTTCCTCTTAATCCTCTCTCTGCAGAGGAAACACAAGCATATTTGAGCAGCTATTTTGAACAAGAACATAATTCCATTCTTTAGAACAGCCTTTTAAGGACTTTTTTCTTGGTTATTTTCAAACTTATTTAGCCATTATCAGAGCATGGTTATTAGAAACCACTTGATTTCTGAAAGGCATTTTTTTTTCCTTTCCAAATTAATAAAGAATGAAGGCTGATAGCACACTTTTCTTAGACAAACTTTGAGATACAAGGCCCTGAAACTTAGGAAATAAGACCTAACATGCTATTAGGCATTAATGATAATGCCTAATAAAGAATAAATGCCTGACCCCTATCCTGCAGTTTTAGAAGGGGAGTAACTGAGGTTAAAGGTGTTAAATAGCTTCACAAAGGCACCTAGCAACTCATATGTCTTCCAGCCACCTGCTCCAGGGCTCTCTAGGTACACAGTCCTGTCCATTAATTGAAGCTAGTTTTCACCTTGAGTTCTGGGGAAAACAAACAAAAGCAGTTTTAATCCTGTTAATAAAATAACATAAAATATAAACAATCCTGTTGATATATTAATAAAGAATACGTTGTATCTGGAGTTGCATGACTTGTTCCATGAGTTGCTCCTTACTGTAGTAAAAATAAAATAAATCTTTTATTTTTCTGTGTATATGAAAAAGGTTATATGGTTTTACTTATAATTAATAAATCCACTAACACTGATATCTTGAGGCAAAGGAATAATCGTGCTCTAGATCATAATTTCTATTCTTACGAAAGGCAGTTTCTATTTTAGAGAGAGAAATACTGTATTGAAACTGAGCAGCCATATTTGCAGTATACTGTCTGTCACCCTTAAAGGTGACAGAATATATATTTATACAAGATATATGTTTTATATGTATGTATATACAACATATACATGACAGAATGCATGTATACATGTATCTTGCAAGACTTCAGTTAGTTCACCCTTTCTCATTATTGCAGCTGGTTCAATGCTAGATGAAATATAACCATACTTTTCTTCTAGCCATGTGCCTTAACATTTCATGCTTTTCCACCATGGCTTCTCCGCTCTCTAGTGGTTCTAGTGGTTTAATTTCTGGAAGTATTCTGTTACCTAAAGATCAGATGATGTCTGAATACAGACATCACTGAATTAAAGTGTTAACTTTTGCTCTGAGTGTTGAATTTTTCTAGTCTTTCACGGCATTAGATCCTTAGCTAATATTAACTCTCATCTGGAAACCCTTGCTCAGTCTTCAGTTTACCTATCTGCCATATCCTAAAAGGTTCTTTCTTTTCGCTCAGCAACAGTTTGCTCTTGTCAAATATATTCTGACAAATATTCTCAGTGCCTTACAATGCAAATATAACCTGAAGGTCTGTCTTCTCTGAAAGCAAGACAGTCTTACACTGGCATAATCTTAGAAGCAGAGAGGAGAGATTCTCCCAAAACACCATTATTCATTCCAATCGTGACCAAAAAAAACCCCCCCAAAAAACCCAGAAGAAAGCATTTTTGCTCCTTAGGCCTTCACAGCCCCACTAGTAGAGGTACAGAAAGAAAGCTGCCAGAATCACATACTGAGACCAGGCTTACAAATGCACTCAGAGGAACAATAAAAACGTGCAAGATGCTGAGAACTTTTGAAAATCTGGACTCTAATCACTCTTATTGAAGCTTCAAATGGCACCAATCAGCAAGAAACATCAGGCTAGCTAGCCAGCACAATGTAATGGAATCAATTGAGACACAGTCTGTAAGATGTCATCCTCAGTCAGTACAGGTATTGAACAAAAAGCATCCCCTTAATTTGGGACACAGATATACCTAACTAAAATTAAAAGTTATTTAAGCCATGTAGCCTTTTCTTCCAATTTTAAAGGGATTTCTTTCTATTAATTTGGTGCAAGGGGAGAAAGGGTATTTAATAGCATATCATTGTCGTATGCTTCAGGCACAAAATTAAACACATTTATCTCTTTTGGGCAATTACTGACCCACAAGAGGAGCCTCTGTTTTTACCCCTGAATATTACTTCTTAATTGTTTCTATGGACACAGTAAGAAGTTTCAGCTCAAAACATTATGTCAGCACTGCCTAAGTCTAGGGATACCATTTGAGAGCCTTGTAAGCAAGTAACCACCATTTGTCTTTGCAGGTCAGCACCTGTACACTTTATAGCCTACATGCATAACAGCACTTCAGCTCTTCCTGCTATAAGACGATGGTCAAGAATAAAAGTTAGTTGGGGCTGAGCAGGCAAGGAAAGAGGACAAATAACAAGAATATTGGTCCTATTGCTTGAGAGAAATCTATTTTAACCTACTTTCACTTCTTGCTTCGCTTGGAGTGCAAGAGCTTTGCCTATACATTGTTCTTGTATACACTTATGTATTTTAGCAAGATGAGGGAGGTCTTAAAACTGTTCTGAAGGACAGCTGTTAAAGCAGACATTATCCTCCTGTGATATGAAGAAATGCAATAAGCAAAATTAGAATATATTTTGACTTTCAAATACCAAAAGATGATACAACCAGATTTTTTTTTTTTTGCTTTTGCTCATTATGAAAGGTAAATTAATCATGCTCTCTAGTCACACTTCCGCAAAGCATCCTCAAAAGCTAAACAGGATGACTGAGTTTCGTCTGCCTTGCAGAGTGAAAACTTAAGTGACACCAAACCATGTTTCAACAGTATATTTCACGCTTGAAGTCTCATAGACAGTGGATAAACAGAAAAAGGAAAAGTTATTTGGTGTGCAAGGGTTTGTACAGCTCATAAAATTTTGTGTAGCTTCAGGCTGGGGAGCCACACTTACAGGGTATGAAGGGCAAGTGTCTCTGCCTTCCCTTCTGCCTACTGCAGTTCTCCTGTGCTGACCCACTAAATGTAATCCACCAAGTGATCTTACCCACTAAATGCAAAAATCCACACCATGTGTGTATGAACATCTGTACTTAAGTATGTCTGTACACAACATCTTGGGAAAGGACACAAAAAGACTTTACCTCTTTAATTAGCACTTCAGTAAGCAATTTAACTGAAGAATTTGTAAAGGAAAATCTATAAATCAAAGTGCCCTTTTTTCAGCTCAAACCTAAACTTTGTAGTTCATTTTAAACTCTTACTGCCATAGCCTAAATTCCTACTTAAGAGTCAGCAACTACCCTGGATATTATTCAACAGCTCACAAAGGAAGATGAGGGAATAGTGATTTAGTTCAAATAAACCACAGATTGGCATTGGTTCAGAATCTAACACATGAAATTCAAATATGTCATAGAGAAAGGCAGACTAATTGATTCAAATCACTTTTGGTAGCTTACCAGCTGTGTGCAAAAGAAACACTACCCCAATTACAGAAAGCCAGAAATCTTGTTCAGACAGGCTCAGTACTTATGAATGAATGAGGTTTCTGGTCTCTGCTTTCAGATCCTCCTTTTTCAACTACTAGCTTTTAAACTTTAACAGATCTGTTGTCTTTATAGAATAATATAAATTCTTGATGAAATCTTAAAAAAAACTGGGATCTGCAAAGAAACAGATAATTTCTTAAATTTTGTTTATACAGCCTGGCAGAGCACAGCACCTGTCTCAGATGGGTTTTCCAAGCATTAATGCCATACAAGTAATTTAAGTAATCATACATGTCTGGTGTTCTCTTTGGTTAACATAACTCTTTAAAAAAAAATATTATTTCATGTAAAAAATTTGGAGTTGATGGCAAAAAATATCATTATATTATGTCTTCATTTTGTTCCTGTTCGCTTCCACAGTGGCTCAACTACCACATTATTTATAGCCTTTTCAAAGTCTAATTATATTGCATTGGACATCCTGAGATATTTGTGGATGGGTATTTTCTACACAAAAACTTTGTGCTTATTCTTATTACCCTAACAGCTATGCAGTTCCAGAACACCAACCAAGATTAATTAAGTAGGCACAACATTGCTGAAATCTCCTCTGGTTTGCTGTATCGTCACTGACATTCCTACAACCACGAAAAGACCTGCTAAAGCAGTATGTGACTAAAGCTGAAAAGATCCAGTCTAATGAGACCTCCTGGGAAAGCACCTCTCCTCATGTGATCAAAGGAGGAACTTTATTTCCTCTTGATCAGATGGGAATGGTACATAAATGTATACAACAGCTATTTATGGTTATCTGATAAGCAGCCCAACAGCTTTAAATTATTTAATTTCACTTCACACAGAACAGTAAGTCTAGTCCATAAGAATACAATAGGCTCTGTATCTACAGAGCACAATTCTGCTGTCAACTATCTAGAAGAATATACTTCTTAACTGCTTGACTAGTAAATCATCTTTATTCTCTATGACCTACTAAACCCTGGTAAGCTCAACAAACCATATCAGACTTGGTAACTGCAATTTGTGTTTAGCAATCTTATGATTTCCTGTATGTTCACAATAATATAATGGCATCAAAACTCATAGAGATGGCTCAGAAAAGCAAAGTGCCAATAGCTATGCTGAGATTATATGAATTCTCCATGCTACCTAATTTCAGGCTCTGAGAGTCCTTATAGATTCCTTACATATGAGACAGAAAAAGGGGAAAAAAAATAAAGTTCTTGTTTTAAATTGTCCTCTGGAAAAGTTCTCTATTAATGGAATACTAAAGATGTGTAAGCAACTGTTTATAAATTACATATTCCAATTGGCTGTCCCTGATATTCCATAAGGTTGCTTGTTATCCATATATCCATATACCTCTGTTCTCTTGGGAGATGAGGGTGATCAAATCAGTTCTTGACCTAAGAAGTTAACCAGAGGAGCCCAAGTTCCAAAAAACACCCACTCTCTACTTTTCTTTATGTCCTAATCTGCTCAACTCATACCATTTATATTACCTCCAGCTTCTCTCCTTGGTTGTTCATCACTATAGCTGCTGCAACCTTGGAAGGGTCCTTGCAAAACAGGTGTAGACATTTGTCTAAACTATAACCCAAAAGTATTTAATCTGCAAAGGGAAAGGAAAAGAAGCCACTGAAGAAAATCCAGAAAGATTTTTATGCAAGTCAGCCCTTGCATCACAAGTCAGAAAAGGAAAAGTTCATCAAAGAATCCTAACAGCAGCACACACTGTATTTTCTTGTCTTGTCATTCTTATGGTTCTTGCCTGTTCCTCATTTTTTCCCAGAGGACTAAAAATGTTCCATTTTTGCATCTTCCATATTTTCCTACTCTTAAATTTGTTTTTTAATTTAGTTATTACTGAGCAGATAGCCTCCAAATTCAGCCAGTTTCGACCATGCTCCAATTCCATTTTGATTTAAAATGTAAAAGAAAACTACTCCATACAGGATGCTTCTGCCTGGTAATTTTTTAAATGCATCTTTTGCTAGAGAATTCATCTCCATTATCATGTTGCAGAACAAGGTTTCCCATTTAATATGACACTGCAGGGAAAACTGAAAGAATCCTACTTTTTTTACTAACATGTTTCAAGATTTTCAGTATTATTTAGATGTAAAAATCCTCAGATGTGAAAATAATGCATCACAGAGAAAAAAATGCAGCAAATTTCACAGAAAAGCAGAGCTTAAATGGCTTAAGTTGAATATATGGTGGAAAAGAATGAGTTCCTCAGAGCCATATACTATTGTTAAAGAAAGAAAGCTGAATAAGTCAGAGTGGGAGATATCTAGAGGCAAGCTAGAAGTTTTCAAATGCCAGGCTACAGCATGGAGTGACAGCCCTTGCAACTCTAAAATGAACATGACTGGAATTGACAAGGGCTTGTGGTACAGGAATGAATCTCCTGGGTGTGTGTGTATATATATACACACATATACATATATATATATTTAATTTTTCCTTTTCCTGCATGGTAAAGATATGTTTATTCCTAGAGACTGGAAGTCTCTAGGATACAGACAGCCCAAAAACTAGACAGAAGACAAGAACAAAATAAAAACCAGTTGTGGAATAGATAGTAAGGTTTCATCAGGTATCTGTTTTATCTGAACTAATACTAATTCTGGATTTGTTGACCATAATACATGCTGGGAAGAGATGGAAAACATCTAAGTATTCTAAACTCAGCCATTTTCAGAAGTAAGGACCATTTCAGGATGCTTGTGTTATTTCTTTCCCCTTTGTTTAAAAATACACACAATGGTAAAGAGAGGGATAACTTATTTTGCTGCTGCTATTACTATTCTCATCTAGTCGAAACCTGAACCACCATCATGACAATGAATCTTGACAGCTCTAATATGACAAGCAGCTCCAAGGAAATTACTGTCTATTCTTCCTCCTCTGTTGAATGACTGCACCCTGTTATGGTGATATTTTTCTGAAATCAAGTACTAAGCTGGTAAAGCTGCTAGGAAGCAGAGTGGAATTCAGGCTTAACCTGCCCGCACCTCCTGCCCCAGGGGATTTGGTGCTGGTTCAAGTAGAGTAAGCATGGAATAGCAAGAAGAAGGGGAGAGTTGGAGACCTCCTCAGAAAACCAGAAGGGATGTAAGATCTGCTACAGCTCCTACGTAAGGAACTGAACTCACTGCTGCTCAGGTTTACACTGACAGGTCTGTGTAGCTAGTATGGCCACTGTAGTAGCTCTCATTACTATGCATAAATTCACTAAACAAATCCCAGACCCTAAAGTCTTCAACCATTGAATCGTTTAGATTGGGCAGGACCCTCTTGAGTTTATCCAGATCAATCCCCAAACTTTTTTCATCATTTCCTGCTTAGAACCCTACGTTGTTAACTTCAGGCATTCACACATAATAGGAGGCTCTGACACCTCCAACCCATGTAAGCAGCCAGCAGACTGTGGTCACTGACAAGATCTGGACTGCTCTTCACCAATGCCACATGGCTGGAGAACTTTCCTTTCATTGATCTCTCCTGTATTTCACATTCCTGCCAATATGTTGTTTACAATCTTATTTTAGGTTTGAGTATTTTAATGTGCTATAAAATGTCATTCTTTAGCCTATAAAAATGATTTTAACTTTAGACTTCTTGGCTTTTAGGTCACTGATTTTATTTTTTTTTCTAAGTGGCAGCTAATGTAGGATTATTATGTGCTTTTACTGAGATGGTCTTCTGCAGTGTTTTCCCAAAAAGTTAGTATTATATTTCCTCAAACTTAATTCCTCTTAACAAAGGTTCTTTTTTTTCTTTTAATTTTACTCATGCCATCATTTTCTATTCTAATAAATGAAGAAAGTCACTCTATGAGTATGTACTATTTATATGGCAATCTACCCCAAAAATGTAGTTGCTTTTGTCCATTATCGCAGCTAACCAAAAACAATCATAAAATATTTTATTACTTACTTGAATGTGAACTATTTTTACAAGAGTACAATCAAACCTGATTATTCTCATTAGTTGGGAAATCATAACTTGCAACCTTTTGTCTTCTGACTTGTTGAAAAGACTTATTATAAGGTGCTGAGAATTAATATGAATGCATATATATATGGACTCTAATATTATCAGAAAATCATCTTTTCTGACGTTTAAGATCGTTTGGGTAGTGTTATACTTTTAATAGATGTTACTAATCCGAATTATATTTGTAATGCTTCCAACCTTCATTAAAAAAATATTTACTAGTAACCAGGTATCTAGCAAAAAGCTATACAACAAATCTTATTAATTTACTGTGCAGGTATGAAGACATACTACTGTGGCACCAGGATATAAGACTCAGAATCAGAAAAGGGATACACAAAACAAAAAATACTTTAACACAGGTAAAGAAGTCAGTGTAAAAAAAAAAAAGGTATACTCGTGGTGAAAGTACTTCATAAGCAAATGTGATCAAGACATATTTATACTCATCAGAAGTCCAAAATACTCAAATTTGTCTTTTATTACAGAGACTTCAGGATGAAATTTTAACACTAGATCTGAAGGAAAAGAGGGTGGTGAGTATCTTACACTGAACTATTAGTGCCCTGAAAGACAAAAAGAGATCCACAGCATGCTCAGCACACAGAAAGCCATCAGGTATGAGATCCATATTGGAAGAAATTATGCTGTATCCAAAGTTCTGTTTGATAAACTCAGAATTCTGCCCTTACTTTTTTCTTACCCCTCAAAATGCCACTTCATTATTGTTACCGGACATCAGTATGGTAAATGGACCACATCTGGCATCAGGAAGAGGGTTCTGTGAAAACTTGGTCACTCCTTCTAACAATTTTAAAATTACCTAGAACTATGTAATACATGAATAAAGGTTTGCAAAAAATTCAAACAAAATCAGATCTGTGTGAAAACTTCAGACTGATTATTCTCCATGGAGTGGAAGACTGACTGCTGATCAGAAACACTTCATGTCTGCACTGCAGACAGAACAAGTTAAAATAAGAACCAGTCAGTGCAGTGAAACAGGTTGGGTTTTGGATGGGTCTGAGGAAACTTTCAGGTTTGCTCACTCACAAGTTGTTTGGATTCTATTTTATCAAAAGGTCATGCTGTTGACATCAGTAGTCTGTCAGTGTTCTATTTCACTGTACTGAGAAATAACTTACATTACCACTGATAAATTCGGGTCTAATTTTCCACCAATAGCCACGGTTTTTACAGACTTTTACTATGTCATAAATGAAAGTCAGTATTTATTATTATTGTCACTGTTATTATTGACATTATTATTATTATTTCTAATTTACTATCTGCAGAGACATAGCCAGGACTTTAAATTTCCTATTAGTTCTATCACCTTTACTGATCATAGCTGTTGGCTGTTTAATGCATCATCAATGACAAATAAATATATTACCTGAGATAACATGGTTAAATATGGCCTTTGATTTTACATGTATGTATAAGGAACTTGTTGTCAAATAACAAATAAAGCTTCAGGCGCACACTCGTTTTATCTAGTATTGGAGTTCACTTTGAATCAACAATGAGTTAAGATGCCGCTGTGCTGTTTTCTTTTGACCTAAAATAATAAGCCTTAAGACTTCAAAACTGGATGTGAACATGACAACGTTTCTTGCATGTGCAATACAGAATAAGATTAAAAACTGCCTGGCACTCTAGTGTATATCAACCCACTGTAATGACTAGTCCATGCTTGCACTCAGTTTCTTTCCATGTTGGAAAAGTATAAAATCAAGTTTCGTTTCTCAGTAGGCAGAACTTTAAACCATAGTAAGTGGTGTACCTATACCATCATAATAATGCTTCGTATCAGTATTACTGAAATCAGTATTCAGTTTTACATCTGTACTATCCAAGGACACTGGGGCCCCTTTCTGAAGGCCTCATAGACTTGACACCATGCTACACACCAGATGTAGGGCTCAGAGTGGGATCAAAGCCAGAGGATGTAGGAAGTGTCATGACCCAGACATAGCTTCTATTTTAAAGATGGTGCTCAGCTGTGCTGCCTGAGAGTTTTTTCAACAATCTTCCCTATGAAACTGAGCAAAACTGAATGGGTTCCTCACTGCCATTAGTTATTTTGGCTTCATACCTAAATAGCTCTGCTAATTTTTGAGGAATTATTCCAGGCTTGGAATTAATGAGATACATTATCGCTGCACTAAGCCAGCCAAGATAACTTAAAATGCACTAGGCTCAGGTTCCATAAGCAGTCAAACTGTGATCGCATGAAACTCCACAGGGACTAATTTATCACACTTCTTAACAGATTATAGCAACCCAAACAAACCACCATGCCTCCAGCATCTTGCTGGCTTCCAATACCTATTTCAAGCTGTTCAAGATAGCACTGCCTCAGCAGCTGCAGTACAGAAGTAACCAGAGAGTGCCAGTCCTTAAATTTTTCTTTTATAAATAGTGAGCAGATCTAAATATTACCTGAATTACAGATAAATGGCAGTATTTATTATGTTTATCATAAAGCCAACTTTTAAAAGCAAACTAAAACCCCTTGAAGTCTTCCACATTGAATTCGTTGGGTTTAAATACTTTACTCCTCACTCAAAAGAGAGTATGTATGAAAGATTTATACTTACACATCAATGTATTGACTAGTGTCTGGTCATTAAACCATCCACAATAGGTTGAAATACTGCATTGGTTTATAAAGCTAGAGGGTTTATAGTTGTTTATAACATTTGTGGAAGATAACCAGGAACTGTATAAAGGATTAAAGATGCTTCTGAAATTACCCAAGATAATTAAAATATTTAAAAGAGAAAATTAAAATGTAGCTTTCAATAAGTATAGCAATCAAGGTTGATATTAACATGATATACCTAAGTATATGTGAGAAAAGGACTGACAATGATAATTACTAACACTGAAGATTAAATGATGCTTAAGTAATTAAACATAATTATTTGAAACCTTTCCATTTCCAACTTTAGCATATTTGATTAAAAAGGTCACATAGAAATAAAAAGGTCCTGTATTAAATAAACCATGATGTCACTATTAGAACCAAACCTTATCTTATTATTTTCCATCCCTGTGCTGTGAATTAATTAAAGCTAATTGTTTTCTTTGTAAAAACTTTGAACATTCCATGCTACTCAGTGTACGAGTAGTCCTAAAGGAGAAGTGGCTTGTCTATGGTCACAGTTCTAGGGTGCAAAACAACAGCCCAAGCCCTAACCTCTCCTCTCTGTCTCTGTAATCCAATTACCACTTTCCTGCTGGGGCTCCATGCTTGCGGCTTGTCCTTCTCACTGCCCTGAGGATCTCTGCAGCCAAGGCTGGCTTGAAGTGTCACATCCTCCACCAGCCTGTTGGTGAGCACCCTCTTGTCCTCTTTGACCCAGCTGCTCCCAACCTAATGCCTAATCCTGCCCCGCGCTCCTTTTTATACACACTGAGGTGTACCGCCCACACGCACATTGAGACATCGGCACTGCCCAACTGGTGCTCACTGTGACATAACCACCACTGTTATGGTGGTACCTGCTGACCTGATGCCTGCTTACCACTTTCCCTCCAGCGCTTCCTCCTCTCATCCCCTGTACTCCGTTCATCAGGTGCCTCCCAACCTAATGCCTAACCCTTTCCTTCTCACAGCACTGAGGTGGTATTTGGAGCAGCCAGGATGGAAGCCACTGTTTGTATGGGTCAGCAGCAGATTGCTGCCTCTCTAGAGCAAAGGAGGGGTAGGCTGAAGATGTTGCAAGGCATTTTAATAATCTTCCTACATTTGGAAATCTAAATTTAGTTGTAGGCATACCAAGAGGGATTCATGTGCTCTGTGCTCTAGTGCTCATGAGTCATATGAATTATTTGAGAGCTCTTTTTCAGGATGGGATGAATCCAGGACTAGAAATTCCGATTTTTGTTTGTACTTTAGCATTACAGATTAGCCATTATTTTGACAAATAGAGCATTTCATCTTGCAGCTTAAATTAAATGAATGAATGTTGAATTGCTTATTGCATTTTAGATATCCTGTAGATATCATGAAGGTAATGACTGCCAAATCACAGTCAATTGCAGAAACTTGTCACTGATAGGACAGACAGAAATAAAGCTGTTTGAAATTTATGGCCTAAATGTCTCAACATTTAAAAATGAGCAAAACAACCAAAAAACTAAAACAACAACAATATAACCAAAACACAAAAACCCCACCTTTTTTTCCATTGCATTTTCAGATGAGAAATTTGTCAAAACCAGGTTTATTGGGCAAATTAATTCTTTTTCCCCTAGCCAGTCAACATTCCAAAGGCCCTTCACTTTCCCTCTCTCATAGTCATAAAATTTTCCTGAGCAGATGCAAGGGACTAGGAAAGAGAACAGCAAAGTCTGGTTAGTGTTTAATTAGTACCTTAGAATATTAAAAGCTCCACTTTCAAAAAAACCTAAGATTTCACTCATAAAAGAACAAGTTTGTCACCATATGGAAGGGCAAGCTGAAGTCTTACCAGTATATCCTAGAGAGCTTCATCTGGAGTAATTACACACCTGCAGTACCTATTTTAAAGGGAAAAAAATAGAAATGAATGCAGAGGAAATAAGAATAATTTCTCTACTTGCAAATAGGGAAAAAAATAGAAGTGATAATTCAGGGTTTTCTTGGGGGATTGATTTGGGGTTTTTCAGGGCTTGTGGGTTTTTTAGCTAAAAGTAATATTTAAATCTTTAAAATTATATTAGGGTAGCATATAAAGTACAGACATACATAAAGTAAGTTACAGGTAACACTGAAATGACAAACTTGGAGCCAAGCCAACCACACAGAAGAATCTATGTTGATGTAATACTGAGGCTATGATAGTGCCATTGCAAAAGTAAAAATACCCACATTTCCAGTTCATGACTATGACAGGCCACAGTATTGAAAATTAAGAGAAAGTTGTGATCACAACATCGGGAGTTCTTTCAGAGCAGCATTTAGAGGTTTTGAAATGAGCACAACCATTCTTATAAGTGCTTATTCATTTTTCATATGCCCATTCTGTCTTCCATTCTGCAGCTAAACATATTACACTTGCACTTTTAATGGATATCTAAGATTTTAATGGCATTTCAGTGAACTGCACTTTATATTTCCCAAAAAAAAGGAATGGTTCTTTAGGAGTTAAAGCCAGTCTGCTTTTTTGTTCCTGCTAGTAAGAAGACAGCCTGGAGGTATACTGTATTAATTCCTAATATAAATGAAGTTAGATCACTGTAGAGCAAAATATTTATTTATGATGAATAAGAAAACAGGCATAGCAGAGAAAACATGAAATGGAAGGGGACAAAAAAGAAAATATGCTTCTGCAAACTAAGAAACGAGATAGTAGGGTAGAAAGATTACATAAAGAAATGTAATCAAACTACAAACACTATTTGCTTTCAGATACTGTAAAGCAGGAGAAGATTTCATACCACATTAATCAGAGCTTTATAAATAAGCAAAAAACCCCGAACAGCCAGGTAAAATGATCACTTCAGTAGACTGACAAATGAAACGAAACTTTTTAGGTACTCTCTTTAATTTGCTGACTCCAGTCACAGTCACTGCAGGAACTGTCTGCACGCTGATATCCCCACTTGGAATAAATATACTGATTTTTAATACATTTCAGAGTGTATTTCTTCAGCTTTTTGGTAGATCAGTCTTAGTAACAGAGATGCATGCATGCCATGGTAGATCAGCATGCAGAACTTTAATTAAAGCTATGTCAATTTTAGGCCCTCAAATCTTGTTAAAGCACCACTATACTGGAAAAGCTTGATTGCATCAATTATTTTACTATTCCTTTACATTTTGGAATGTGTTTGTTAAAGTGACATCATTTATCCCAATTTTCTAGTTCATCAATATGTCCCAGATTTTTTTTTAATAACCTCAAATGTGTGTAGCATCATATCTTAAAATCCTAATTAAAGAGGTGTTTTGTGCCAGCAGAGATTAAAAAACATGAGCTTTCATATGTAATCATCAGGAAAGTGGGTAAAATTTCCATTAAATGCTTGCATAGGTTTAGACTTCTGATGCACAAAACACTTCTTGTGTCAACTTCCTTTCAAGTGCTAAACATTTATAAACGAATAATTTTCATTTAAGAGGCTGCAGCTTTTGAAAGACACAGACAGACCCCCATTTGAGTTGCAGCTTATTTCAAAACATCTCTAAAGGCAATCTCTCTTGGAGATAAAATTGTAAAAAGCTGAAATGTACCAGGAATGGAAATAAGATTTGTCTTTACCAAGCATGGGTTTCCAGTGTACAAGTCCAGATGAGTGGGCCAGCAGGTATTTGCCTGTGTAAAGAATGAAAGAAACAGAAGTTGCCCATTTAGTTCAGAAAGAGTATTTTCCTAAACAATTTTACAATGTCAGTCATGACACGAAGACTACGGCTTCTACAAGAATCGATTGCCTTCAAGGTGACTAAGTGATAATGGAGAAAAAAGAGAAAGCAGAAGTCCAAGCTATTGAACAGTTACTTTAATATTCTAAGCTGAAAATTGGAAACATCTACATTTTCAGTTTTGCTACAATGTAAGAAATAAGGGCAAGACCTTTTTCTTGCCTGTCACTCAGCCAGATCAACAATTAGAAAAAACAGACAGATGGTTTGATTTTCCAGAAAGTCTCACTTGGGGATGTGAGTTAATCATCTGGCCCATGAACGTCAGGAAATTAAACTCATTTCATTTCTATGCCTGATTGAAGCTGCTGTTCAATGTAGGCAGGATTAGCTTGGGTACATGGCCTACTCCTACAGGTAAACTGGGCAACACACAGGTCACTCAAATCACATGGACAACACAGAATTTATATAGCATCGTCTGTATCCTTTCACTAACACATCCTTTATGCTGTGCCTGAGGCCAGATTTTCTTTCCATCCACAACATTTAATGTCTACGATGTCTTTACGGGATTATGGTGTATATGCTAAGGGGAGTACCCGTACCTGCTGTAAGGGTAGGCAGTCACAGTCTGCTCGGCACAGCAACTCCTAAATATCCTATGAAACATTCAAGAAAACATTGCTCAGCTATTGTCAACCAGACAAAATGACCAAGCTGTAGGATACCTAATGCCAACTGCCATTAAGTCAAATGGTATAGATGACTAGATCAAGCCCAGGCAGCCTTAAAGGAACAGGATGGAGTGTCCTGCTCCGTATGTCTGAAATGTTGGAGTTCTGGTATTTCATTGTCATATCACATTTTGTTCTTTGTCAACTCATTGTCTTCCCTTTATAGTAGCCACTCTCCTTTTTCTTTAGACTAAATACCTATCTCTTCTGGAGAAACAGTCAAGAAACATGCATTTTATACACCACTATCTAATTCTCTGTAAGTCTCAATCAGAGACTTCTCACTGACTTCATTAGACCAAGCTGTACAAACAGATTCGAGACTAACTCTTTGAGAGCAGATATTTTTTACTTTGTAAGGGTCTGTCTCCTTTGCAAAACTGAACATTTCAATATTGAAAATGTGTCCTTTCTTTCTGGATAAATTATTCAATTCGTACTCGAAATAGCTCTGAGAAAGTAATTGTTTTACATAATGCCCCTGATAACCGAACTGTATTCTACTGATAACTATACTGGAAAAAAATAGTTTTAGAATTTCCTTTTCTGTAGCAAATGGTTTGAAGGTTTTTGGATTTCAGATCATAACTGTGAAACTTCTCTCACCCACATACTTGTGGAGAAGAGTGACTCATTGAGAAAACAATTGTTTTCTACTGATCAAGCACAAACATATTCCATAGATATTAGTTTCCTGTTGGATGTTTCTGTTTTCACACTTTAACAAAACCCCAAAGTGAATTTTTGCACATTTATGCAGTAGCCACCCTGCTTTTACCAGTCTGCTACAAGTACCTGTTTACAGTGCATTTTTAGTGTATTTGTAGTCACAGAGAACTACAAAATAAAAAAATAAAAAAACATAAAAAATCACCAATTAAAAAATATAATTAAGACCTTTCAAAAAAGTATATTCAAATTCCTGTATAGCTTGCCATTGACAAGTAGCTACCTAGCATGCTTATACAAAAGGCACAGAGAACCTTCCAACCTACCCTCCCCAGCACCAGGATTATATCAGAAGCACCATTTAACACAGTGTTGTTGCCTAGTGACGTGTTGTCTTGATTTTAGCTACAACTATGTCTTTCAAACAGATTAATTCCTGTTTAACTGTTCCCATTATGCTCTGCCTTGGCAACAGTTAATACACAAACCTGTTATCAATTCATATGGACAAGACCCAAGATTTTTGCCACTCATCTGCACTTTGTCCAAGATACTGCTTTGTCCGTGGGTTGGGGTTTTTTTCAGGACCTATACATACAAACTGTAATGTTACTCACTGTGCATATTAATAGCATTGATTTCTGCCACCCTTGAGCCACTGGCCTGTAAGAGATGCATACACAAGTGTTTGGTTGCCAGCCCATCCTCGTGATCAGGCAAGAAATCATGGATAGGAGGAATATACGGCAGGAGCTATAGTGACTTAAATAGGCAGAAGCAGTAGTGGATGAAATAAAGCACGAATACACTGGCATCAGTTATGGAGAATCTTCTTCCACCTGAGAAGCATGAACAAGTACATACTTTCAGATCAAAAAGTTTTTAGAGCACTATTTCAGAGGCAGCCAATGGTCCACTAGTCTGGTGATTCAAGAGGCAACCCATTCTACTGCTGCACAAATGAGAAACATCCTCATTGCCCACTGAACTAATTCATTCAAACCATGAATTATCCATGACATTCCAGCAAATTAGCTCTCCTTGAAGGATCCATCTGCATGGGGTGTAATAATGCCTGCCTGTTCATCTGTATTTGTGTCCCAGATCTCATGCTGCAAAACGTCAGCTTCTGATTCTTCTCTGCAATCCTCTGTGACAGTTTTTATTTTTTGGTACACAGACTCCTCAAAGAATGCCCTTGAGGGGACAGGAGCAACAAAAGAATAATCCCAAAAAAGCAGCCAAATATGGAACTGTAGGGAGAAAATAGATCTTTCCAGAGCAAAGTTTATAGCTTTTTCAGGTAATTTGAGATTCATGGATAAATAAACTACAGTATTTGCCCATGTGCACACAGAATAATCGACTCATTTGCTGAGAAAATGATATTACATGCAGGTATAGATTTAACTATGAAACTAGAAGAATTTAGAAATTTCTTACCATGCCTAGAACCTCTCATCCCTAACTCTAACTGCTAATCAATCCCTCAGTTAACTGGCTTTATTTAGATTAGTTCCAAAATAAACAAATAATACTACATTAAATATAAAATACAGGAATATATTACTGCAAAAAGGATGCTTTAATGAAAATAAAGCAACCTGGGATCTTGAACTCTCTTTCAGCTTGTCTTGTCATTCATTTCCACAAAATGAGTCACTCCAAATTTGCTAATTCATCCAGGCACCTATGCCAATTTCTGAGAGTTAATCCTAATACACCTTGCATCCTGAACTATTAATCTTACCATAGATTACTGCTCCACAATACTTGTACTTCATTTATATCAGTTAGATTCTTTGAGTGATCTACTCCAGAAGATGGGGTCTTAAGGAAAAACCTCTAATAACACAGCCTCAGGTTTGGTTTTGTTTTGTGGGGTTTTTACTTGGGTTTTTTTTCTGTAGATATTACTTTAACATAGAAATCACTCCTTACACATCACCACCTAATATATCCAGTGAATTATATCTTCCCATTTCCAGGTACTTCAGAGACAGATCTCTGTTTTGTACTTGTGTTTATGGGATTAGCTGCCTTTTGGAAAGATCTCCTCTCCCTTTTCTTACCTTTGTTTTGCTGGGGTGGGTTTTTGTTGTTGTTGTTGTTGTTTATTTATTTTGTTGTTTTTACTTAGTGGTTTGTCTCCTTGAATCATCTCTTGTCTTTTTCCTTCAAGCCATGGTAGTTATCTAGTGTTAGGTAAAAGCTGCTGCTACACTAATTGTCCTCACTACCAGTTCACATTGTACTGTATATGAGGGGCTGCTGTAGCTCCAAATTCCCAGTCACAGAGAGCACTGAGACCAACATCACTGTGTCACCTCTGGGAGCCCAGCCATGCCTTCAGCCAGGGCAGATCCTAGAAGCACTAGAGGATGGCAGAGCCAATGCTATTCTCCTGGGTTCAGCAGTAGCAGACATTTTTTTCACCTTCTTAGTAGCTGGCGCAGTGCTGTGGTTTTGACTTTCAGCCTGGGAACGGTGCTGATAGCACTGATGTTTTTAGTTACTTCTCAATTGTTTACTCTGATCAAGGACTTTCTGAGTCTCATGCTCTGGCAGGGAGGAGGGGAAGCCAGGAGGAAGCAGAGACAGGACACCTGACCCAAACTAGCCAAAGAGGTATTCCATACCACAGCACGTCATGCCCAGGATGTAAGCAGAGTTACCCGGAAGGGCTAGTACACTGATGGGTTGGGCTCGGTACCAATCGGCGGGTGGTGAGCAGTTGTATTCTCTTCCCTTGTTATTTCCTTTATCATTATTATCATTGGTGGTAGCAGTAGTGATTTGTGTTATACCTTAGTTACTGGGCTGTTCTTATCTCAACCCGTGGGAGCTACATTCTTTCGATTCTCCTCCAGGAGCGGAGTGGGGGGAGGAAAGGGGGGAGTGAGCGAGTGGGCTGCGTGGGCCTGAGTTACTGACTACACTTAAACCACGACAGTTCTCTCTCCTGTGAACCATTCCCAGAAATAAGCTGCATTTTGGTATGCAGCTCACATGGTCAGGAAAACTTCCCACATCAGGTTGCAGCCTATCTTTCTTCCCATTAAGTTGATTTCATTCATTTTGATATCTATTCTTTGTAAATGGGGTAGATACCATGCTGGTTTTACTGGCAAAATCAAAAGTAGGAACTAATTATTTTGGTTATTCATTATCCTGCTGAGACAAATGTTGTGAAGAACAAAAGGTAGAACTTAATAAATTAGCTGGCAATGCTAATTTGGTGTGAGTTTAGAGCATTACCCAGGAAATATAAGTACTATTAAAAGATCTAGTGAAATCAGAAATGCCGTCTGGTAATAATAACAGGAGAAGGCACTTGTTCTCTAATTATCAGACATGAATTGGGGGAATTTGGCTTCCAAGGCACCGTGAATTTGCAGTTCATTACATTCTTAATGACTCATATTATGAATATGTCTTTTTAATTGCTCTTTATTGCCTTGACCCTTATAATAAGAGGATCATTCATTGTTTTAAAATAGGCGCTACCCTTGTGTTCACAGAGGACTGCCTTAATCTAAGCAGACTTCTTGCATCCAAATTCTAGCAGATAATGAGAATCCAAGTGAAAAGCACAGCTGCAGAGACTAATCTAGAATGGAAAAGAGAATCTTCTGAAAGTACGAAAGAGAGCTGGCAGAACAAGTTAAAGGAAGATTTACATTGATCATTATAGGAGTAGGCCTTTCAAGTTCTCTGTTACATTGATATCTTTGTACTGTGGGGTCCTCATAAACATACACCTGAAATAACTGCCCTGTGTTTTTCATGCGGAAGTATTAGAATTTGTAAACTGGACAGTCCTTTCCACTTCCCACCTTACCTACATGCAGGACATCTACAAGTCAATAAGTGATATATGTTCTAGAGGCACTTAAGTCTCCTAAGTCTTAGGAAAGATTTCAGCATGTTTGGAAAATGTGCTGTGGCTGACTGAATGCATTCAAAATACTAAGCACTAAATACTCAGGATACACATTCAATTTTCATGTTCTCTGAGGCTTCAAAAGTCCCACTCCAACTGATTTCCATACTCATATCAGTGTGAATTCAATCAGTCCCATTCTCTGTTTAAAAGCTACTACAAACCACAGATTTATACAGGTACTTAGAATTTTCAGTATAATGGAAAATCATTTATGTATATACTGAACAGATCAAATTTTATTGACTTAAAAGCCTTCATAGTCTATATCGGCATTGACTTAAAACAGTCAATCAAAATTACACATAAAGCCCAAGTTACGAAGTTAGCTTACTGCTTTGTTCTGGTTTCCTTTAGAATTGACTAGTTTAGAAATTATTAAAAGGTCAAAAAGTACCAAATACTAAGGAACTTTGAGAAAGCTTCTTAGTTTGTTAGTGAAAAAGATGTTGAAAGTTCAAAGCTAAAGAGAACATGAGCTTACAGAAGAGAAGGGACCAGCAAGCCTAGCAAATCAGAGTTAATCACAAAAGCAGAGAAAAGGAAGATTATTTTTTGTATTTCTTATAGGCCTGTATCAAATCTTATCTAACAGGCATTATCCAAGAGTAAGAAAATAAGACTGTCTAGTCTTTTTGCTTAGCACCACTTTCCCTAAGAGAGTCCTTTTCACATGGACCTTGAAGAAGTCATAACATATGCATTTAACGCTATAGTTTTTTTTTAAATCAAAAAGGATAAGTAGGCAGAAACATTGCTAATAATTCATATCTCAGCTTCTGATAGCCTTCTATCTTATTAACACTAAACTGATAAAGTCCAGGACAAGTTTGAGTTCTCTGAATACAGTTTTCTCTGGCACAGAGGATGTAAGAGGAGCTTCATATGCTTCACTGTCAACTCTGTCATTGTAGAGAGGCAAAAATAGCAAATTATGAAATACATACATTGTCTTATATTATGAAAGCTCAAAGGCTGTAATAACAAACCGTAACTACTGCACTTAAAAACTGAACTTTCTAATCTTTTCACAGGAATGACTGTCTCAGGTTATACATTACATGCACCTGTTGTAACACCATGACAGTGGAGCAAACACAAAGATCACCAAGCATCAAAATAATACAGTTTTAGGCAAAACATGCTTACATACAATTTCTACTTTCATAAATTATGCAAGCATACTAATGTTAACACTGAATCATCAACACTGCAGTAAGAAGATGTGCACGATGTATTTATGATCTTCTAACATATTAGCTAGCAAAGTGTTTTTTCCAAAATGCAGTCTTGCACAACTTGGCAAGCAAACACGAGGGTAATCTTGCTTGAGATTATATTGATTTTTAATTCTTTTCTGCTTAATGTTATTGAATTTTAAATTGACTCTGTTAATTTTACTTTTTAATTATGGCACAATATGAACTTACTGGAGCTGATTAAAAATTGATTCATTCACTTTTTAGTGAAAGATCTAGTTCTAAGTTCCAAACTATAATGAGCTTATTTAAAGTGCAACTTAAACTTTAAAGAGAGAAAGTAAAGAGAATAATTTTAAATAGTTTTAAATTCTTAAGTAGTTCTTACTATTTTTCATATAATGGTGGATATAAGTAAAATAGAATGTCCTTTCACTAAAATTCCTGATTATATGTTTTCATTTTTGTATATGTGGCTACACCTTTCATAAACAAATTACCATGGTATTGCCAATGCAATCTTTCTTCAAGTATTGTTTTCAAGCTTGGCTTCCAAGAAAAAAGAGAAATCACCTATACGGAGTTTATTCTTAGTTACATATCTTAGTACCAAAACAGAGTGGTCAAATGGCACATAAAGGAAATCAACACTATAGGAAACACAAATCTTAGAATCTTTAACTCCAGTGAGAGAAAAAAAAATGTAGCAACCACTGCTGTGAAGTATTTTAAGATATATAGATAACCATGGAAGCAAGGAACAAGGAGAATGAGAGTTCGTACCTGTAACTAGTCCATACTGTGAATAATTTGTTAAAAATGTTATCATTCTGCCATGTAAAATATAAGCAAAAAGCAGGTGTTCAACTTGGTTTCGAGAGAATCTCGTATCTCAGCCTCTCTGAAGAAAGGCACTAGCAGTTACACGTAAAAGCTTCATCATCCATCCACAAAAATAACTCAAAAATTCCTCACAGTGGGCAATATTGCATCCTTTTATTAGGTAACTGATGCAAAAAAAATATAGAAGGAGCAGGGTAGAAAGCTTCAAAATACTTTGAAGACACAAAAACTCATCCTTGGGGTAAGACTTGAACTGATTAACCCAGCATACGAGTCTAGGGACACAAGTTCATGTAACTGTGGTTCATCCACAGCTATTTCCTCAAACCACCTAGAGACACTGGAGACTCCTGCAAAAATCAGTTTCAGAATTTCTGCTATGGATTGGGGTTCCATTTGAAAATAATGAGGCCGATACTTCAGTCTTAATACCATAAAAAGCCAGGGTAGAAGGTAATACTGAAGCATAAGATATAAATGAACCAAGCAGGCCTTAGTTCTCTGCTTTTCCTCAGAGATTTGCACCAGAAAGAACTGTACAGGGGTTATTCCCTCTTCAAGGACAATTTAATTCTAAATCATACTTTGTGCACATTTCTTTGTATAATGTAGTATTTTAAATCTGGTGTCACAGCAGGGTGCTGCTGCACATTTCTTTCCACACTATTTTTTTTTCAACTGTGGCCAAAATTCATCTTTGCAATTACTACTGTGCATTGTTCCTCAATACACCTTAATGAAGAATGTCTCCTTGGGAGCCTATCATTCCTCTGGGCCTGAGCTTTCTAAAGAAAACATCCTGGAAATTCTTGATGGTCCTCTCCCAACAGATATCAAATTAAATTATTTATATTTGAAATATATAGAGATTTCACAACACTGCTTTCCCTGTCCACGTAGAAGCCATCCCTCAGAATACCAGACATATGCTACCCCCTGGCAAAGAGCTGACACTGGCATCAGGGCAAGATATTTATGGAAAAAAAAAAACAGAGAAAACAGTGTAACACCATGTGTTTCAACAGTAATGCTATATATTACAACTGCTTCCAAGTGCCAGATTGTTTACCTTCATTAAATAAATTTTACTATCAATGAAAGCAGAGGAAATATCTATACATATAGTGAGCTATGAGCAATTTTGCTGGTAGATGGTATAAGGGCATAAATCTAATTCAGTAGATGTAGAATATATTTTGAATTTATACACATTTTATTTCAATTTCCAAAATACTGAATGTTTAAGAAATTGTCATAAATCTCTGCATTTCAAATTTCAGATGAGCAGTTCTAGTTTCTGTTTATAATTTAGAGTTCATTCGGTTCCTTATAGTGCATTTAATAGGAAGACAATTTGGTAGAGTTTATGTTTGCTGGCTACATATAATGCATGAGATACATGCTTTGGAGAAATCAGGTCTACTCGTAAACACTACACATTTTTTTTACAATCATATATAGACCCTCATAAGTGGGATAGAGACACATGGATAGTCACTAGGATGCCTCCTGTTTTGGCGCATTTTGTATGCTTGCATTGGATGATATGCTTATATCAGGTCCAATAAATAACCAAGACTTTTACAGCTACGAGCACTTATTTATTTAATTTAAGCTTTTAGAGGGACTATTCAAGATTTCCTAGAGCTGGCCAAAAACACTTTTAAAAAACATGCTGTATAATTCTTGACTTCAGGTGTGTTTTCAAATGATTGCATTAGTCTGTTTGCATGTCTGACAAATTTTGTGAGCTACTATTTACAAATGGTCCATTTACAAAGGAGCCTCCTACTAAAACATCAAGAAGAAATGTCCGTTTGGTGACTATGGAACAGCAAGGTGGGAATTAACTATGTAGGCAAGTGGGTGTGTGCACGTATATATTTGTATGCATATACATACCTAGATTCACACACATGTAATTTGTATGCATTTGTATACATATATGCATATACATTTGTATTTTATATAACACTGTCTGGCTGAGTGGAATTTGAAAACAGGAAGGAATCAATGTGAATACAGATCTGGGAACCCACTGAAGTTTTTTTATTACTAGTTGCAGATTTTTAGAATTTAGTCAGGAAAGTTTCCAAGAATATGTATTGAATTTATGCATCCATTGTACTCACATTCATTGGGGTATAGAGGACTAATTCCATTGAGCTCCATGGAAAAATCCCTCTGCTAGAATTCATAGAAGACTGTTCTAAAGAAATCCCAGTTGTGAGCTTAATAATGCCTTGGCCAAGGGGCAGATCTCTTCATAGCTCCACAACAGCTCATGCATTCCAACAGAGACAAAAGCATGATATAGGGTCTGTTTTTACTGATCAGTCAGGCTCCACAAATTGATTAATGTATTGGACTGAGTTCTTCATATACCTTGGTATACTTTTTGTATAATGGAAAACAATCACAATAAATGTCCACACATTTATTAATTATAGCTATCAGAGGAAAAAAATATTTTTATACTATGCCAATTTAAACCCAGTTAGGATTTAAAATCTTAAGAGATATAATGATACACTGGAACAATCTTGATTACAGAGTTAATTAGAGATCAAGTAGCTTGATTTTATTAAAAATTAATAATTCATGCACCTTAATTGTTGGATAATTATGGTTTTGTCTGCTGTATGTAGTTAAAATTATAAAACAGGTTTACAGCTATGATTTAAAGTATTAATTTTCAGAAAATACATGTCAAAGGGCTGCTGTTAAAGCAATTACTAAAAATCTAATACAAATAAAAATAATGCTCATTTAAAGAAAAAGAAACCAAAACAGAATCACAGAATCACAGAATCCCAAGGGTTGGAAGGGACCTCAAAAGATCATCTAGTCCAACCCCCCCACAAGAGCAGGGTAACCTACAGTACATCACACAGGAACTTGTCCAGGCGGGCCTTGAATATCTCCAGTGTAGGAGACTCCACAACCCCCCTGGGCAACCTGTTCCAGTGCTCTGTCACTCTCACAGTAAAGAAGTTCTTCCTGACGTTAACGTGGAACTTCCTATGCTCCAGTTTACACCCATTGCCCCTTGTCCTGTCACTGGATATCACTGAAAAAAGCCTAGCTCCATCATCCTGACACCTAGCCTTTACATATTTGTAAACATTGATGAGGTCACCCCTCAGTCTCCTCTTCTCCAAGCTAAAGAGACCCAGCTTCCTCAGCCTCTCCTCATAAGGGAGATGTTCCACTCCCTTAATCATCTTTGTGGCTCTGCGCTGGACTCCTTCAAGCAATTCCCTGTCCTTCTTGAACAGAGGGGCCCAGAACTGGACGCAATATTCCAGATGCGGCCTCACCAAGGCTGAGTAGAGGGGGAGGAGAACCTCTCTTGACCTACTAACCACTCCCTTTCTAATGCACCCTCAGATGCCATTTGCCTTCTTGGCCACAAGAGCACATTGCTGGCTCATGGTCATCCTCCTATCCACCAGGACCCCCAGGTCCCTTTCCCCTTCGCTACTTTCCAGCAGGTCAACCCCCAACCTGTACTGGTACATGGGGTTGTTCTTCCCCAGATGCAAGACTCTACACTTGCCCTTGTTAAATTTCATCAAGTTTCTCCCCGCCCAACTCTCCAGCCTGTCCAGGTCTCGCTGAATGGCAGCACAGTCCTCTGGTGTGTCAGCCACTCCTCCCAGTTTTGTGTCATCAGCAAACTTGCTGAGGGTGCACTCAGTTCCCTCATCCAGGTCATTGATGAAAATATTAAACAGCACCGGTCCCAGCACCGACCCCTGAGGAACTCCACTAGTCACAGACCTCCAGCTAGATTCTGCGCCATTGACCACAACTCTCTGCCTTCTTCCTTTCAACCAGTTCTCGATCCACCTCACTACTTGATCGTCAAGCCCACACTTCCTTAGCTTATCTATGAGGATGCTGTGGGAGACAGTATCAAATGCCTTACTGAAATCAAGAAAAACTACATCTACCGCTCTACCATCATCCCTCCACCTAGTCACTTCCTCATAGAAGGCTAGAAGGTTGGTCAAACATGACTTCCCCCTCATAAAACCATGTTGGCTGTAACAAGTCTGAGTTGAAAGAGCTTCTGCTTTTTACTTTATCAGGGAAGTGAAAAGAGTTCTCTTGAGTTAGTAGAATAAACTAGAACCATAAGCAGCCCAGAAATTCTGAGGGGCAGCCCTGCTATTAAAGTTGAAGGCTCCAGACAGGAGCTTAAGATTTAATTCTAGATCTTCTTTTCTTCATGCACACATGAATAAATGGGAAAATTATTTCTGTTAGCTAGATCTCCCATTTAAATAGAAATGCAATCATCATGGAAACTAAATATTGTATGTACACTCTCTAACTCAATTTTCTCAGCATTATTTATGTGTGCTCAGTGCTTAAACCTGATAGAAAAACTTCCCACCCATACCAATTAACCTTACTCTGCAGTTTTGTTCTGCCTAGCTGTCCTTGACTATTTTCTTGTTCTCTTCTGTGTTGTTCATTTGAATCAGTTTGAATTTCTTCCTAGAAATTGTTTGTAATATAAAAACTGTATCAATCTGCCTCTATTTTTCTATTTCTAATTTCCCAAGAGACATAAGTGGATTCCCAACTTAAGCATATGACAGCACTCCCTTTGCAGAGCATTCTTTCCCTTTTTTTCTCTTATTTCACTTATACCAGTCGCAGCAGTTACTACCTAGGAAGCTAATTTTTGATGAATAAGGGCCTCTCTACACTCGGGTGGAACTCCATGTGGCTCTACAGTAGCTGCTGACTTTACAGTATGTATCAAGACAAAAAACGTGTTAGGAAATTACCAGGGGATGTCATACTCTCCTGAGTGAGAATTAAATAACAGTAAAGAAACTATGGTGACAACTTACACCCGTCATGATCATAACTAGGATTATTTTTAGCTATAGTGTTATATTGGTCATAGTATACCCCATGCTGTCTAAACATGATCAGTATGAGAACCAGTGCAAAATTTATATATATCTACTGAGAAGTATTTAATGGAATTTTCCACAGGAATCAGGGAATCACAGAATGGTTTGGATTGCAAGGGACCTTTAAAGGTCATCTATTCCACCTCATCCCCGCCCTAGGCAGGGATATCATTCACTAGATCAGGAACAAAAGAGCATGTTCTCTGAAAGTAACCAGATCTAGCAGCTGGAGCAGCAGGGCGCAGGGGGTGTGTTCTCAAGCACTTAGGTACTGGGAGTGTTTCCCTGGCGAGCTTGTCACCTTCACTGTCTTCCTCATTTCAGAAAATCCAGACCCCTGTCAAAACAGCAGAGTATCTGTGCAGCTGGATTTTCCTTGATAGATGCAGTCTGAAAACATAGGTATGTGAAACTCACTGTACATATGTGGTGGCTCCCTTTCTATTTATTAGGTGATAGAAAACTGGGATGAATGATTGATACAACACATGGGTGCACAGCCACTCGGAGGCATCCCTAAAGACTGAAGAAATAGGCCAACAGGAACCTCAACGAAGAAGAGAAGTGACAAGTCCTGCCCCAGGGAGGAAATAACCCCATGCCACACATCTGTACAGGCTGGGGTCAATCACCTAGAAAGCAGCTGTGTAGAAAAACACTTGCGGTCCTGGTGGGCAAGAAGTTGACAAAAAGCTAGCAATGTGCCCTTAGAGCAAAGCAGGCTAACAGCACCCTGGGCTGCATTACTGTTGCCAGCAGGTTGAAGGAGGTGGTGGTCCTCCTCTGCTCACCACTTGAGGCACATTTGGAGTGCCGGGTGAGTGCTGAGCTCCCTGGTACAAGAGGGACATGGCCTTACTGGAGCAAGTCCAGTGAAGGACCACTAAGATGCTGAAGGGCTTGGAGCATCTTACATCCTGAGAGAGCTGGAACTGGTTAGCCTGGGGAAGACAAGGCTCCAGGGGGGGATCTTAGTGTAAATACCTAATGTAAGGCTGTAAAGGAGGAAGAAGCAGACTCTTCTCATCAGTATCCAGTGACAGGAGAAGACTGTACGGTTGATCATGCACAGGTTACCAGGGAGACTGTGGATTTTCTGTCGTTGGAGATATTCACAACTCAACTGGACACTGTCATGGCAACCTGCTTAACTGATCCAACTTTGAGCAGGGTTTTTAGACCAGATGATCTCCAGGGGTCCCTGTCAAACTCAGCAACTCTTTGATTCTATGTTTCTAAGTGTTCTCATCTCTGTAACTCCATCCAGCTTTTCACCTCTCATAACTTCATACCTCCTTGGAGTGTAAATACCCAAGGACACAGTGCAGTTTAAGTTTATGCCATGTCTTCGAAATTACAGAATTAGCCCCACTGTTCATATTCTATCTGTATTTTCTAAGTCACTCAGTGTCTGTTAATGCCAAGCAGTTCTGCATTTGTCACACTATGATGCACTAAGTAACTATTTTAAATTGGTGATTTTCACTGAAGAAAAGTGCAAAGACAACTACTTTTCCTGGACTGGAACAGTAAAGAAAAGCACGTATTTGCAAGACAAAAAGCATGTTAATAGAGGCCTGTTTATGACAACACATAATATAAAGTGATGATTAACCAGGCTTGCACATATGGCAAATGAAAATTATATACAAAATCAAAATTCATGCATACATCTATAAAGATAAACTGAAGCACTGGGTAATTCTAGGGACATGCTTTTCCTTTTTTTGGAAAAGGTCTATTTCACTTTGAATGGTAACATAATGTAACTACAAATCAGCACTGAAAGTAATGCCTTTCTGAAAGTCCAAGGAGGCAGGCATGATTTTAAAGCAGTACACTAAAAAACATGACTAAAAGCTCCCTCTTCTCTCCCACCACCACCATTTAAATTCAGTTAGTACAAGATGTAATCTCACATCGTGATACTTTTATGCATGAACAGTCCCTCTTTTATGTTTCAAAAAAGACTGAGCCATCTTGTGAACATCTTGACATTGACCTTGTTAGTGAAGTCCAAAAGTTAAGACAGCAAATAGGAGATTATGAAAATATATTTTTATGCCGAGATCAAAAACTTCTTATAGAGATTTAGTTAGAAGTTTTTCAAATTCATCTTTGCTTACCATAGCCTGGATTGTAATAATGAAGATAAAAACATGTATAAGCATAAAACCCAGCAGCTTGGACATGCTGTGTGAAGGAAACGAGACAAATGGTGGCTCAGTCGCCCAACACTTTGGAAACCTGTACATTAATGCGGGAAGTGTAAAGAAGAAATGAAGAGGAATTTTTTATAATAAGCACTTAATGACTAGCACTACAGAAGGTTAGTAAATTGGGCACTTTACTGCAATGGAAGAGACCAGCATGTTCACATATGACACTCGTCTTGAGATCCAAATTTGGAAAGTTATCCTTGCTGAAAGCCTGGGAAGTTGAACTCGGGTGTTAAATAGTTAGTGTCCTTTGTAGATGACTAAACCATTAAAAAGCAGTGGAAAGAACTTTGAGAAAAACACAATTTTCCAAAGCACAGTATAAACTAATGATGGAGATTTACATTAGGCAGACAACCTTTAAAAAGACAATGAATGCAGTACAACATAGATTAATTTAGAAGTTATGATGGTGATGAATATTACAGATGCAGATACACATACAGGAGGCAGAAAAAAGGCAGTAAGTGCTAAGACTGCTGTATATTTAATCAATAGAGAGGAAATCACTGAGATCACAGTTAAATGCAGCTTGGATGACAATGATCAGAATTAATGAAAATTCAGAAAGGAAGGCAACTGGATAGCAAAATAGAAACAAATAGACTTTAAGCAAACAGCTTAATAGATTCAACAAATCACTAGGTAAGATCTCATGTGCTAGGGAAAAAAAAATTGCAGAGTGGCGGTTGCGCAAACAATATTGATGGTACAAGAACAAGCACAAATTATCCCAATACAGAAGTTGAAAATTAGTAAATCAGAAGCTCTTCACCAGTGTTAAGAAAAAGAAGAAAGCACAGAGAAAGTAGAAGGAGATCAATTATAGTAAAAATATAGAAAGATCATGCAGAAAGTAAAATAGAAAGGTCAAAGCTTAAGGTGGAAAGAAGCCAGCAAAGAAATCAATAGCAACAAGATATCATTGTAGATGTTAGCAGTAAGACAAGTTCAGTATCAGTCTAGCACTGATTGGAGAAGGAAAGCTATTAGAATGCCAGGGCTGCTCGCATGATGCATGATATTTTTGTTTCAAAATATTAACTACAAGCAGGTGGTTAGAACAATGAACACTACAGAAAAGAGAAAAATATCAGCTTGACACGAAGAAAAACAGGTTAAAGCAATACAGCTACACATACTAATTAATGAATTTACCAAACTAACTGCAACAATTCAGGCACATTAAAGCTCATTAGATACCTGTGAGGAATTGAAAACCCAAAAAGGATAAATACAGTATCTATCATTAAAGGGGAATACCAGAAACATAAGACAGTCAGCTATGGAATTAAAATTCAAATAACTATTTTCTCCCCATCCCCAAAACTGATCCCAAATACCAATGTGGTTATGCCTAAGAGCTGACATGGACTGGTCCAGCTGCTGCCAAATAGGAAAGACCTTGTGTACATTGCAGGAGAGATCTAGAAGTCACAGCAATCTTGAAAAACTGAAATTAAACAGGTGGACTTTAAAAACAGACTTAAATTTGCTCGCAGGTTAAGCGTGAGACAGTAATGTCATGCCATTACAAACATACAACAAAATAAATACTGCAAATATTTGTGCCTGTTATATATAACATAAAAACATATAGATGTAACATATAAACATAAAACACAGCATGTAGGCATACATGTATACATATGCACAATAAAGAGTATGAAAAACCCTTGTCACAGTGGTTATTCTTTAGCCACTGTTGGCAAGGCTTCAGCAAGACTATTACTGCTTCAGTGAAGCAAATGAAGCTGTCGGCTGTGCTTTAGCAAAGACATGGACAAACGTGAGGTAGGTAACCAGAGGTTTAAGAACCATAACAAAAGAAAGACTGAAAGAACAGCAAATGTTTCAACCTGACAGTTACAGTAGAGGAGCAAAAGAGTAATGGGCTTAAGCTACACTAACAAATGAGGTTAGAGATTGGAAAAAAAAAATCCTGTAGTAATGAAGGAGCAGTGAAATTAATTGCTTGGGACAGTCATGGTATAGCTGTCACTGGAGGATTTTATAAACAGGTTACACAAACATTCATCAGGAGCTACATAGCTATAATTTATTCTGCCTTGAGGGTCTCCCAGACTTTTTTTTCCAAGATTCTGACATCCAGAATAGTTATTAACTTAACAGGTAAGGTACTCACACAAAATAAAGGGGTTCTGGTGTCAAGGTGCTGCTCTCACCTAGACAACTAAATAAATAACAAGCACTTAGGCTGCAGCCTTGCATGCCGATCATTGCATCTTACAGAGATGCCCTAGCTCCTAAATTGCCATATCACTGGGAACCTGGGGTGCTCCTTCATATGCTCGCCTGTGAGAAATTTCTGCACCTGAAAGACCTCACAGAAAAGTTTTCATTTGAACTCATATGAATTTGTTCATATTCTTGTAGTTAAGGAATTAACCCACAGTAAAATGTATTTGGGCTGTGATTCTTCCACACCTGATTGATTCGTCAAACTTGCAGCTCGCTGTACTCATTGGAATCCCTTAGGGTGGGACAGACATCTCAGTTGGTATGTACAGAGTCTAGCCAAATTTCTTGGACTAAACAGACTGTCAACTAGCTTCACGTGGGTGGGACGAATCCCAAAATTCAGAAACCGCTTACCCATTACTTTACAAAATTAAGCAGGGCGTCATAGCCTGACCTTTAAAAATTTTTAGCTTACATTTCAGTTCTTATCCAACAGAGATGATAGCTTGACACCTTGAAGTTATTTTATGCATATTCAGATTGTATTAAGTATTTTTAGCTGTCTTTTTTAACTGAAGTGTATGAGTAAGCATATTTTGCCAAACTGCAAAGTTCAGCAATGCATTTAAAGGCAAAAGATGCTTTGAGGTTTAATGAAGTCTTTTTCCAAGTAGTGTTTCAAACCAAACTCCAAAATATTACCATTTCACTCTGTGTTATCAAGGCAGCAAAAAGAAAAAAAACAAAACAAAACAAAACCCCAAACTCCCCATTACTTCAATTCTGACAAGCCTCCTCTATTATTCATGTGAAGTTAAATTTCTCCCTGATCACCATATCCTGAGCATACTTAGCAATGACATTCCACTCTTTAGCTAGGAGCAAGTACATGGCTTTGAATGGAAATAGCTCAGAGGTTTCCATTAGTTCAAGTTCTCTGTGAATGACAGCAGTGCGAGCTATATAACATCTGCAGTATTCCGGCAAGGATAGAACAGGCCTTCTTGTTCTTCAGAAATGGCTTACAAAGTCTGGGCTATAGCCCGAAGATGAATTTCTGAGTCCGAATGTTGTAATGCACAGAATATACTGTTCTTCTTCCCTGCTGCAAAGTGAACAGCATGAACACGCTTGTTGAGGAACAGCACAGGGAGGCTGACAGGGGGAGGAGAGTGATGAGGAAAGGCAAACCCAGCATATAAAATGACTGAAGCTAATGAAACCACTAAAATGTAATCACTGCCTAGGGAGGTTTTAGTAAAGTAAGGAAGGATGGGAGGAATAGCTTGTGGCTGTGCTAGATCAGTGGTAATATGGGAACCATAAATGTGTCACCCACAAAAAAAGCTTCTGAATCCTTTTGAAAGTTTTCTATAGTAATTAGATAAAGGAAAATAAGCAAGCAAATACATAGAAAACTTGACTACTTCTTTAAAACAGATTTTTTGAAAGAAGACTTTGGACAGATTCAAATATTCAAACAAACATCTAATTTTATATTGAGATTCTCCGGCAATCTAATCCATAAAATCAGTAGGAGTTCATCAAGAATAGTCCTGCAGTTAAATCAGCCCTTTGATGATGTTATAACTGAGACATAAGACCACCTTCCTTTAAAATATTAATCAAAGTAATTCTTCTGTAGAACTATAAACATTGTCTAAAAATTGCAATATCTTATTTTCATATTTCATGTTTTCATTTAAAAGACCATAAAAAATTAAGGCAGCTTCAATTATACACTTCTAATACTATTCTTATAGCACCTTGTTTCTCAAGGTAATATTTCAAAGTAACTCCTTACTGATTTATCTTGCAACTTATAAATATATATTTATGGATGCTATTTTACAATATTTGTAACTCAAAGTAGCACCTTAATATGGTATCTCTTTACACAATATATATTATCAGAATTTTACATTTTATGTTTTATGGTTTTATCTACTTTTTATAATAGTAAATCATATAATACAGGAACTAAAAAATGTTGCAGGCATGCAACACAAAGACAATTAGAAACACCCTAGCTTGATTTTGCACAGCATAATTTTGCCTCCCTAAGCAGTGATTACATATCTGCTGCTTCGACAGCTTCAGTCATAAGAGTTCATTATGATTTTTTAGATTACTATTTTTAAAATAATTTTTCCTCAGAAATAATTTTTGTAACTCTTTCAGATTTCTGGGTTCTTAAACATTATATTTTTCCTTATTTATACTAGTGTGTACCTCCAAAAAATGTCTTCAGTGACGCAATTCACTGCTGTGCCCAATCAGTGGCATAAACTATAATATGACCTATTGACAGGACATAAGTCAGTTGAAATGGCCATACATAACTTTATAATGAACTCTGTGGCTCATGGTGCAGCTGACATTTATCAGCTTACTCCACAAAAATCAACTGCTGCGTAAGGTGAACATACCGTGAGTACTGCTAAACTCTGGCTGTTCATCCTGATGGACACTTAAGGTGACTAACTTTGGGCTACAGCAGAACCTTAACAGCTCAAATTTTCTCCAGGCTCTGGTCTCACATCTATAAAAATCTTGTCTGTGGAAATATGCTAAAATGTCATAAACCCAGCTTGCCTCTTCTCATTCATCTTTTGTTCTCATGCATAAAGCAGCCAGGGAGAAGCAAAAGAGCCAAGCTAGGCTAGCAGGATTGGGACTGAGGACTTTGCTCACTGGCCTTCAAAGGGAGGTAACATTAGAGACTGAATTACTGATGTTTTCTGTCCCTGACAAGTAGTATATTTTTTTCAATAGAAATAGTATTCAAATAGTGCTCAGTGTTATAAATAGAAGAATCTGAATATATCTCAAAACATTAACACAAAGGAGGTTTTATTAGCTATAATAATACACCCGCGATCAGCATTTTGACATTTCATGGCTGCAAATTCCTTTACATACAAGTAAAAGTGCATCTTTTCCAGGAAATGTGGGCAGAAAACTCTTCATTTTATGCTAATGTCTGCAAAAATACTGCTTTAGAAACCCCTTAATCTTCATGGATATTTCTTTATGGCATTATTCTTTAATTATCTCAGATGTAAACATTAGAGAAAGGATAATTAAAAAATCTTTTGCATTAGACACCTGATGTCTAGAAAAATTAATATTTGTTCTCCAGCGTGTCTGGGATCTGATGAAAGGAGGTAATTTGAATTAGCTGCAGACAGTTCACATTTGTGGATAATTAATTTTCTTGATTTTTTTGTCCTAGATTTCATACAACAGTTGTAGAGTAAACATTCCTGTGTTAGTGAAAGGATATCGGAATTCGGGTTAGATCATGACTCCTCAAAAACAAAAATAAAACCTGCGACAGCAAGCGTAATCAAAGGGAAACCTTACTGAGAGAAGAAACTTACTGAGAATTCAAAGCATTACTTTGTAGTGGCTTTAATTATTTCTATTGGAAACCAAGGGAATATGACCTTCATCTCTGAAGATAGTCTAAGACCTATGGGACTTCCAAATAGCAGGGGCAATATTGTTGTTTTAACATGATAAGTACAATAATGAAATAGCAGGCATAATAGTCTTAAAATATAGAACAACACATTACATTTTCTTTAATGTGCTGGTACTTTCAGTGTTTCATGTAAAAATTTACAAGACCAAGACACTTCTTCACTCAGAAGTTATTTCATATTTGCTTATTTGTGTGCAGATAATACAAACTTTTGTTTAATAAAAATTACATTAAATTGCAGAAAATATCTGCAATAAACATATTTAATAATAAGTTCTGATTATGCCAAAAACTTAAGACAGGGTTGCCAGGACATATCATGTGGAAAAGCGTGATTATCATGTGAGCACATGTCATACTGAAGCATTAGTTAATGGGAGTTTCAGTGAGTGATAGTTGGGACATAGCAATACTGATAATTCAGATTTAATTCCAAGGCGTCTGGCTGATGACAACCCTATCAGCCATGCCTGCCCACATTTAGTTTCTATCTTCAGAAACAACTTGAATGTATAAATTAGACAGAAGAAACTCACACAATGCAAGTTTGTTTAATCATCTACTGCAGAGAAAAAGGACAAAGGAGTAGTAATATTTTTGCTTACACTGATGAGGAAGTGAAGCATGAAGTGGTAAAGCATATACTATCAATTACTGTATATGGGTAAACATTGTAAATTTTCTTAAAATGCAAAAGATTTATACGGGTTAAAACTTAAACAGGGAAAATTTAAATTGGATATAAGGGGGAAATTCTTTCCTGTTAGGGTGGTGAGACACTGGAATCGGTGGCCCAGGGAGGTTGTGAGTGCTCCATCCCTGGCGGTGTTCAAGGCCAGGTTGGATGAAGCCTTGTGTGGGATGGTTTAGTGTGAGGTGTCCCTGCCCACGGCAGGGGGGTTGGAACTAGATGATCTTGAGGTCCTTTCCAACCCTAACTATTCTATGATTCTATGATTTGCTTCACTTGAGTTTGGAAGAAGCAATTAAAGTCACTAGGGTATACTTGAGCATATATTCAAAGCTTTACTGGCTCAAGGCCTCAGATCATTTTTATGGATGCCTTGGGCCTCCATATCCTCAAGAAGCTGTTTTTAAAGATTGCCTTTTCACACACTATCTATACAGACACACACAATTACTAGTGGTTTTAAGTGCCTGTTAAGCTTCAGTACATTACTTACTAGATTCAGTTTCAGATCTGGAATTCTACTCCTTAGTGCTTTGAAAGCAACTGTGTTCAGAAGTCTCAGATGTCTGCTACATATGAAAACCCAAAAAGTTGAAAGGCGGAACCTACTTAAAACCAGCTCATTCATTACAGATTGCATTAGGAATGGAGGCGTTTTCTGCCTGAAAATTAGAAAGACCATTTATCTGAAGAAAGACAAACAAGAAGATTTACTTTGAGAGATTGATCTTAGGAACCTGAAGGACAGGGCAAGTGCTGCAGATGCCTGCAGGTATATGAAAATAATCTTAAAAGAACTATAATGTATTCTTGAAGAATAATTATGTAGACATCAGAACAGCGAGTGTAGCTTTCTGTGCCTACACAACATCTGTCTCATGCACTGAAATAACCATCTTGAAAACAACATAATGCATCTGCCTTCAGAAATAAAACTCCATCCCAAATCATTTACAATATTCTCTACTTTATCTAATTAAACCCAAATAAATATGTAATCCACATTTTAAATGTGTTTGACCTGCATTCAGCAGTGAAACTTCAAGTTTCTCAGCACTCTATATAAAAAAAAAAAAAATGGAAAAGGTAGTTAGCAGAACTTACTGGAAAATCAGTTTTATTTCGCTTCACAGAAAATACAGATATTTTAAAATGCCAAAATAACTTGCTATGGCAAGCTACGTTTGGAATTAGTAACATGATACTACTTCCAGTGAAAACTGGGGTAAGACTTTCACAGCCTTCACTAAGTCAGCATCAAGCCATAGGGGAAGACAAAATGTGAGCTAAACCAGAAGACACAATCAGAAATAAAGGCAGCCTCTGCCTGGTTTGCTAGGAGACACTGGGAGAAACTAGTCTGCAAAACCAGACAATTGCTCTGAATCATTCTGAGCTGGCCTGGGGGAGACAATGGCCCATGTGAGTGTTCTTGCTAGATCTCTCACCCGATGCAAAACTTTCTGGCACATAATATTTTGGAACACACACAAATGTCCCCAGACATCAGGAAGTCATAGTGTGGCAACAAAAAGGAGAAAGTTCTCAGACTCCTCAGCTTGTTTTAATTATGCTTCCATGATTTAAACCCAATAAAGACTTGGTTTCCTTTTTGTTGAACAGAATATTAAGGAGGTCAAGTACAATTTTTTGTGTGCGTGGAAGGTCAAGTTCTTTAGAATGACATCAGTTCCCTTATTTAAACACCTTGCAAATACTTAAGGAAAATACATTTGCTGTCTTTTGGAGAGGGGACAGAAAATAATAAGTGTGTTTCAACTCTGCAGTTCATACTTCAGGTCTTTCTGCAGTCTAGTCTCTGAATAATTAAATTGAAGAAAATTGAGAACAGCTCTCCCAGATTCAAAGGATAAGCCTCCATCAGATGCAAAACCACAAATTCTATACATATATTTATAAACATACATATAATTCTATCTTGATATGTAAGTTTTAAGTTATTTGGATAACAAATTGGTCAAAATATTCAATTTGTGAGTGCTCTTGGTCACATTGTTGAAAATATTCAAAATCTTCGTATAAAAATAAATGTAATGGATTTAACATATTTTGCATATTTTCCTTTGACTCTCAACAAATTATACATTTGTCACAGCTGACTTAGTTACTAGTTATCTTTCCTTTTTTTATAATTTTTTATGACTTAATTTCAGACTTCACCATAAACAGTGCTTGAGAAATTTTACTGCATTTCAGCTGAGATTTCCAAATAAATTCAATTGAATTAGTTACTCAAATCTTACTGAATGTTACAAGGAGATCTTATTCCTGACTTGACTGTATCTCATCATTCTTCAGTACTTTGAGCCAAATCCAGATCACATTAAGAGGATTTCTTTAAGATTTGCAGTGATTTCAATGAGCTTCCAGTCAACCCTCAGAGACTTGAGAGACCATCATACCTAATCTTGCAGCACTGTATTGCTCATTTACAGGGTTCTCATGAGCTAATGGAGCTATTGGTGATTCTACCCATAGCTGTAGCTACCCAACAAGAGTGGGTCTAACACTAAGTGTTTGGTAGGCATAACAGGAATTAAGACCCTTGAAATAACCAGGAATTTGCTAGTCATGTAAAAGCGATTGAAAATCATCACAGACTTTTCTTAGTCCATTTACCGAATGATTTGTTGGCTTTTAAGAAACACATTGACTAATTAGTGAGCCAACCATTCACTGAGCACCTTGTGCTTCAGATATGCCAGACCTCCATTACACAGTTATTTGAAACTGAAATCCAGTTGCTATGGCTACAGCTAGCTCCCAAAGGATGACTGTAGTGAGCTGGCACATCCCCACCACCCAGAATACTAATGAAATGGCGGAGTCCACCTCTATGCGCTGCAATTCAAAGATGCATTTCACAAAACTGAAATATTTACAGCAAGTCAACTACAAATACAATTACCTTGCTTCTCAATAAAAAAATGCCACATTCTCTTTGCAGAAACCTTTTGTTTCTGTGCCCTGTAGCTGGATTTCAATTTTTACACGATTAAAATAATAATAATAATTTAAATGATGCAGCTTAACAGAATCAAATCTTTGTTTCTAAAACATAATTAAACAAATCAAGGTAATAGGATTTCATATAAGTTATATTCAACTGTATGAAACAGAAAAATTAAATATGACTGCTTTTACTTGGGTTTGGCTTTAAACATAAACATGCATGAAAGGTACTCTCTTGTGTGCTTGTTTACCACATAACTTTAACAACAGAACATTAGTCAATTCAGCCTATGTTGGTGATGGTAAAGTTATGTTGAAGAAAGACAAATATGAAGTTATTTCTACTTGCACATCACAGCACCACAGCTTGGTGCCATTGGGCTGCTCTGGGATACGTTGAAACTGCTGATGTAGATCCACTCAGGTGCTGACAATTTTACAGGAGATTTGGGGTCATTACAGTTAAAGATTAGTATTACCTTTTATTAGGAAGTATTTAAAATATTTGTTAGGAACACGCTCCTGAAAGTATGGCTGTTATCATCTCTGTTCATGTCTGTTACCTAATGTCCTCCACTCTGTGCAAACTCTTTTCTGTGAGAGAAAATTTCAGTTTGGATGTATGTGTCCTGACTGACTCATTTCAGATCTATGGATGATGATAAAGAGATGTTATTTGTCTCTTTATCATCTATTCATTTGATGAACTCAAGCTAAAGATGAACAAAAAAATACAGGGTTCATATGGATTACTCAAGATGTATCTGTTGCCTTAGAGATGGCTGACTACAACTATTATCACTAAGCATCTGGATACTACTAAGATTTAGCAGACTATTTGAAAGGGATTACATACCAGGAATAGCCAGAATCATAAAAATAAATACAAATTTTATAGAATCTTACATTTATGTAATTTTATATTCAGGTTACACAGCACAGTTAGTTTGTAAGCAATAGAAAAAAGTATTTATTCTATTATGCTGTTATAAGTGAAAAAAGATGAGCTGAATGCCCTGGAAAAGGAAGTATTGTTTTGTACAAATCCATAAAAAAATTTTCTTCAAGAATAAAAGTTTGAATAAAAAACAGAAACAACCAAAGTTTTCCAGTATTCACATGCAAGCATCATTAATAAATTCCTGACTCAGACAGAGCTCATATAACACAGGCCATTATGTCACATATCCGTTTGGAGTACTAGATTTTTGTGAACATTCTAAAGAAAGACAGTAACTCTCATAAAAAGAATGGGCAGAATCACTATGCCTGCTGAGTGATGTAAGGAGAATAGACTGGTGTAGGGGTGTATGTCAGGACATGCCAAAAACCAAAAAAAAAGATACCTGAAAAGACCATGCCTTATCCTTTAGCAGCCAGTGGTTATTACTAACTATTTACCTGCTGGTTGCCTTTGGGGTCAGGAAACATAAAACTGGATTTAAACTGGCTTTTCCTCTTTTGCCAGAATCATCACTGGCCTTTGCAATACAGTTTACAGAATCTGATGTTGCTGAAATTGTGATAGCCATTTAGCATTTATATTAAAAAAAAACAGTTTTTTCCACTGGGAATTAACTTTGATCTTACACCACAAAATGAGGTACTGCCAGTGCATATGCTGCTTCCACAGATGTAACGCAGGACTAATTGAATCCTGCTCCGTTTTTATGAGATGGCACATTAAATAATTCTCATACTAGGTTTGCAGGAATGCCCATTCCTGCAAAGGGACCCTCTAAGTTTGTGCAATATCCATAGATAAGCATAGCAACACTAACAGGATTAGTATTTAGACATCTTCAGCTGCCAACGATGATGAAAATTAAATGTCACTAAGTTACGGACACAGGCAGCCCAAAAAGATTTTTAACAACTACATTGCCATCCCACTCAGGGGATGATAAAGGCAAAGGTGGATAGAGGCACAAACTGAAAAGTGTAAAGAGCAACACAGCCTCTGCCTGTCCAATGGCACAAAGCTCATGCTGCAGTTCGTAGCGTGTGTCAAAGATTTTAACCCTCGTACCCTTCTCCCTCCCTAAATTTAGGAACATGAGATTTGGTCAGAGGGAGATTAAAATATATGTGAGCATGGTCCATTATGTGGCTCATCTGGGTGCTAAGAGCAGAGTCTAAACATCTAGAAGAAATAGTTAAATAGTAATTTTAGAAGTGCAAAAAAAGGAAATTGGACAACTTTCTGCTTTTTTCATCTAATCCAGTTTCTACACAAGCAAGACAGTTACTAAATGGCAGGTCACTGCCTGCTTCTCTCATGATCCCCACTCATCCCCTCTTCAAGGTGTTCTGGTGTTCTGTCCCTCAAAAAGGGAGAGGAACAACTTCATTGGGCTATGATGGTAAAACTACCCCGTGATTAAAATTAAAGGAAGGAAAGAAAGGGAGAACTGAGATTAGTTGAGAAAGAGGAATTAATCAGTGCAAAAAGAGATATGTTCTTTTTCTCCAAGAAACAGACAGAAGCCTTAATGGAAGTTGAGGAAGAAGAATGGGTGAAACAACAGGGGAATGGGCAGAAGCTCTAGAAAGAGGAAGCGAAACAAAAACTATGGAAATTAAGGTTGAGCAGGGACAAGTCAATGAAAACTAACAAAAAAATGCACATCTGTAGAAAATTTAGACAGTGAAAAAAGTTACCAAAAAAAAAAAAAAGTGGCTAATGAAAATCAAAAAATGTCCTACAAGAATAAAAAGGGGCAGCAGGAGACCAGATAGCAAATACAATGAGAGTGTTACTGAGAGTTACTTTTCTCTTTTCTCATCAGAGCATGTTTCTCTATTAAGTCTCTGGGTTTTTGTCACTGTAGTCACTAACAGAGGAGAGGTCACTGTCATGGAAAATGCACAGGTCCTGCAGCAAATTTCCAAGAAGACAGAACTGACATAATAACAAAGTGAGAACACCAAGATTTAATAAAAGAGACAGATCTAACCTGAGTTTTAGAAGTGGAACTGAAGAAATAAGAGACTTTATACAGCAGGAACAAACAAAACTAATGAGATTAGTGAACACTGGGATGATAAAGTCACCTTACCAGTAACTCCAAAAATTCTGCTAGATTTTGTTTGAATTACATAAGTGATTAAGTACCATTTCCATGGCAGGCTTTTTTTAATACAGATTCCCAGACATTTCTCTCTCACATGGCTTTAACACATCTAGGAATCATTACACGATTTCCCACCATTCCCACATCAGCTCTGAAGTGGAAAACATAATTATCTAAAACCACAGTTTTACCTATACAAAGTTTTAAGTACCGCCTGTTCACATATAACTGATCACTGGAACAGAAGCTTGTTGGCACTCTCCATTCGCTAATATTGGGCTAGATTTTCAACAACTGGATCTCCACAGCTGCGTAACTCCTTAGGTATACATGGAAAAAAGTGCCCTGCCACCCACCCAAACCCCCCAAAACAGACCTATTGTTGATACAAAGAGGTTGAATTCTAGTCTGTTTGCTTGTTTGGCTTTGGGGTTTTTCTACCACAGAATCACAGAATCACAGAATCCCAAGGGTTGGAAGGGACCTAAAAAGATCATCTAGTCCAACCCCCCTGCAAGAGCAGGGTAACCTACAGTACATCACACAGGAACTTGTCCAGGCGGGCCTTGAATATCTCCAGTGTAGGAGACTCCACAACCCCCCTGGGCAGCCTGTTCCAGTGCTCTGTCACTCTTACAGTAAAGAAGTTCTTCCTGATGTTAACGTGGAACTTCCTATGCTCCAGTTTACACCCATTGCCCCTTGTCCTATCACTGGATATCACTGAAAAAAGCCTAGCTCCATCATCCTGACACCTACCCTTCACATATTTGTAAACATTGATGAGGTCACCCCTCAGTCTCCTCTTTTGCAAGCTAAAGAGACCCAGCTCCCTCAGCCTCTCCTCATAAGGGAGATGTTCCACTCCCTTAATCATCTTTGTGGCTCTGCGCTGGACTCCTTCAAGCAATTCCCTGTCCTTCTTGAACAGAGGGGCCCAGAACTGGACACATGGATAAGGCAAACTTCAGCAAGCTTGTATAACATTTTGAGTAACTTCCGTTGGGTTTTACATTCTCTATTGATTAATATGTACCGATAGAAACTATTCACTATGTAAAGAGAGGTATCTGGATATAGCTGGAGTTATATTTTTAAGATTTTCTACTCTGTCTGTTCCCATGAGTAGTGGAATCGATTACACTGAATCGTTAAAGCATTGTTCTTTCCAATTTAAATTATTCTCTTACACTGTTGTACAGACAGACCTAAAGTTCCCCTCTAAAACGAAGTCTCAGCCCACACCTTAGGACAGCATCATTCCATATAATTTATCAGGAGCCAGAACCTCATCCCTGGGAAATTACCGACAAGGATCAGTGAGCAGCCAGAAATGATTGTATAAAGATTCCAATAGTTCACTCTAAGAGGTCGCACATATACCCGAAAGCAGATGTTATTTCTTATTTTCTGTATTTCCTACACTTCTACAAAACAAACAACCAACAAGTGAAAAAGGTTGTTTCCATACCAGCATTTCATGGTACATCCATACGTATAAAATTTCTTTTTCTTTCTTGACACTGAAACAAAATTCACAGCTAAAATGAAACTATCACAACAGAATTCTTATAGTGCCTAATACATTATAAGCATTTGAAAGATTTATATAAACTGTCACATTTTTTACTTCCTAAATGTTTCAGAGTCATTTAGAGTAATTTGCAGTTCAGGATTTATAGGGCAAAAATATTCATAGGAGCTGTGTGGTACTGAACAGTTTTCACTGTGCAATTTCCCTACAAATAATCATTTTTCCTCTGTCTCACGTAAGCACAAAGCAGTGCAGCGAAGCATAGTGGCATATTTCCAACATTCCCAAAAGTAAATCAAAATTATTTAGATGATGCTCCCTAGAACCAGACAGACCATACATGTATTAGAATTATATTTACAGCAATGTTTCAAGGAATGTGGAAATTGGTGTTAGACATTATCAAAATGCATATACCCAAAAACATTTTTAGAATACTTTTTAATATGAGATTCTCAGAGTAAATGCACATAAATCTCTATTGATTTGACTGGAGCTATGAAGCTTTGCTGAAGAGAAGAATCTGACCCAGGCCACTTGAAAGAAAGGGAAAGGGAAAACAAAGCATTTATCAGGTGAATATTTTTATTACAAGCTTCTACACAAACTATAATTCAAATCAGAAAGAAAAATAAATTCTTAGCATTATTCCTAAGTAATATCTCTATTTGACTTTATTAAATGTAGAAAAATTATCTTTTCAGTTAATAACCAAAAGACCATTCTGTTTGAAGATTTTCTAGAGCAGCTCCTCAAACATTAAGTGATACGCTGTGGCTTACTGCTGGAACTGTTACTTTCAAGCATTACTTATGTGACTCCAGAGAGGTGTCCATTGGAGATCATCCAAAACTAGCATCTGTCCCACAGCACTGAAAAAACTGGACTTCCCTAACTGCTTGTGTTAGATATTTCACCCTCTCTCACACAGGGGAGGGAAACCCTCACTGATATTGTCAAGAACAACAATGTTCTGAACTCAGTAAAGGTATAAACAGTTCTGCTGTTTTGAGTGTTCCCAACCCCACACTCCCATCCCTGTTGTTCAGTTTCAAAATAACCATATAAAACAGGGAGTTCAGTGGTTCAGCTAATACCAATCTGAGTTGCTGTTTTAAATGTCATATGCTGAAGACTAACAAAAGAGAGTTGGAGAAAGGTTTTGCTCATGTACTTTGTCACAACCAGCATTTAATTGTGCTAATCTTGAGAAAAGTAAACTATTTGAGAGAAAGTTTAGTCTCAAGCTTAAAACTTTAAACAGCGACTTCATTTGCTTGAGGGATGGCTACATTGCAGAAACAAGAGGAAATGCTTCCAGAATGCATGTAAAAACCTGTAAGCAAAGTATCCTCTGGCCAGATACAAGGTACCTTAGAAGTTGGACAAGGTGTAGACAGATCCAGTGACACTGAAGATTGCATTAGGACAAGAACAAATTAACTTCAGAAAAAACAATTCAGAGTTGGGCTGGCTTTTAGCAAAGCTTTTGTCTCTGATGTTTTCTGGTTAAAATGCAATTCCAGTTGCCCGTATAACCTGCACCGGGACACTAACTCAGAATAGAAAAGACTCAAGTCTAAACGGAAGATCTGCTCATCTTGATTTGAACCTGAACAGTCATTGCTTAAAGTCAGAAAGAAGCCTGGAAATTGAAGCTCAAGATGACAGTTTCAAGCCTCAAGGGATATAACAGAGAGGACATTTACTATACTCCAGAAATAATTTCTTCATATCTATCACTCTGAGTATCAACTATCAGCACTTCATAAGGAAACTTTCAACCTCAAAAAATCACCTGTTAAAACTCTCTCTAATCCAGACCTTTATGTCTATAATTTCCTAAGTAGCACACAAGATTTGTTACCATTCTTTTAAAGATACACTATAAAGAATATCCTCTCAAATGATCTATTTTCACTAACTGCCTGGAATTGTATATTCCACAAACTAATGAATTTGATTCAATTAACTTCTCTCACTTTATTTTCCTGTTGAAGACACATAAAATAATCGTCCTCCTCTCGTTCACTTCTTTAATGTATGACCATTTCCCCTAATTTATTCCTTTTTAAGGGAACTACTATTAATCAGCCTTTAAGTATTTGCAATTTTTATTTACATTCACTTTAACCTAAATATTTGGTCTTCTTTTATTCATCTTGCTCTGCCTTTTGTGTCTTAAAGAGTCTAGTTGCCTCCTATAACATTTCAGCATTTTAGTGTGGAACCATACATCAAGATTTTCGGCTGGAGACCAGTAACAAGACCAGTACCCAGTGTCCCTCAGGGATCGGTGTTGGGACCGGTCTTGTTCAATATCTTTGTTGGTGACACGGACAGTGGTATTGACTGTGCCCTCAGCAAGTTTGCCGATGACACCAAGCTGTGTGGTTCGGTTGATATGCCGGAGGGAAGGGATGCCATCCAGAGGGACCTCAACACGCTTGTGAGGTGGGCTGGTACCAACCTTATGAAGTTCAACCACGACAAGTGCAAGGTCCTACACCTGGGTCAGAGCAATCCCAGGCACAGCTACAGACTGGGCAAAGAAGAGATTCAGAGCGGCCCTGCGGAGAAGGACTTGGGGGTGCTGGTTGATGAGAAAATGAACATGAGCCGGCTTCAGTGTGCACTCGCAGCCCAGAAAGCCAACCGTATCCTGGGCTGCATCAAAAGGAGCGTGACCAGCAGGTCGAAGGAGGTGATCCTGCCCCTCTACTCTGCTCTTGTGAGACCTCACCTGGAGCATTGTGTGCAGTTCTGGTGTCCTCAACATAAAAAGGACATGGAACTGCTGGAACAAGTCCAGAGGAGGGCCACGAGGATGATCAGGGACTGGAGCACCTCCCGTATGAAGACAGGCTGAGAAAGTTGAGACTGTTCAGCCTGGAGAAGAGAAGGCTGCATGGAGACCTCATAGCAGCCTTCCAGTATCTGAAGGGGGCCTATAGGGATGCTGGGGAGGGACTCTTCGTCAGGGACTGTAGTGACAGGACAAGGGGTAACGGGTTAAAACTTAAACAGGGAAAGTTTAGATTGGATATAAGGAGGAAATTCTTTCCTGTTAGGGTGGTGAGGCACTGGAATAGGTTGCCCAGGGAGGTTGTGAGTGCTCCATCCCTGGCGGTGTTCAAGGCCAGGCTGGACAAAGCCTTGGGTGGGAAGGTTTAGTGTGAGGTGTCCCTGCCCATGCGGGGGGGGTGGAACTAGATGATATTGAGGTCCTTTCCAACCCTAACTATTCTATGATTCTATGATTCTAAGATTTATTTCAGACTGTACTTTCAGTCTGCCCTCACTTTTACTACACCCTCAAGGTTTCCCAGAGATGAATCCTGAGGGGACCCATTTGGATAGAAGGAAATAGTGACGGGAAAGAGAAATTTGCCTCCATGAAATCTACTCCCCTAATAAAATTTTCCAGATCATATCTAATGTTGTCTTCCACATGGAAACTGACATTCTAGAGCTCTTGTCAGCTGTGCAATCCTGTTGAATGACAGAAGGTGTATTTAATGCAGAGTGCTGTGGCTCCCAGTAAATCTTTTCTATCTAACAAAAGTAACTGTCCTGGAGTTCTATAAGCAAGTTGCACCACAGATTGCTTCGATTGTACAGGTTCTTTCATTTTTACAGTATCAGTGAGTTCACAAATAGTTAAAAGAAAGAGAAGAAGAAAAAGTAAAAAGAAGTTATGTTGTCTGAAGTGATTCTTACTCCAAAATTGTGCAGTATTTGAGAGGCATGTTTCTAAGAGTTCAGCTCAAAACCCTCTGAGAACACAGAATCAAAATTAGGGCAAATAATCTATCTCAGATTTGTAAACTGAAATTGTAAATTGGCTGTTAAAACAATGGAAGGAATAGTTATGAAGATAATTAATGACAACACGAGGAAGAAGTGGCAGCAGACCAAAGACAAAGAGCACAATCACAACTTTAGGGTAGATAAATTTTTTTAAGATATTTACCCAGTCAAAATTTAATGGCATTTTAATATTATATAGTTAAAATTCCCTAGTGACAAAATGTTTTACTTATTGTTCATGTTCATCAGAGAAAATTAGTAGGCTGCTTATTTCTGTATAGACAGGAGATGTCAAGAAAAGCACAGTTATCTAGTTCAGTCATTGGAAAGCTATGTACAACATTTCATATTTGCAGGAAAAGTATATACACCCTGTTAAGAAAAACCTTTGTATCTTAGCTTTAACAAAGTGATGAGCTTGAGAATTAAAATCAATAATCCGTCAAAATGTTTCCACTTCATACATTTGCAACAATCTCACCAGGTTCAGTGTACAAAATTATCTGCCCTTCATCTTTTACATCATCTTTTCTATGGAACTTAAGAGTCTTCAGAAAGTCTGTTACTCTGAAAAAATAATTTTCTGACCTTGAATATTTTAATAAAAAGAAACAAACCAACAAAAACTTTAATCTTGCTCTGGTTGTCAATCATTTCCACCACCACCACCCCAGCTGTGCACTTTATTGTTGAAATTATAACCTGAAGGTCTTTTAAATATACAATCTGTACAAATGCCTGCTAAGTAGCAGGATATAATGTTCTGGGGAGTGAAGGAAGCTACCAAGAATAAGTTAAACGAACAGTGTTCAATCATTGTTGTCCCTTGTGTTCATAAATTATAGGGCAGAGAGAGACATTAATGTAGCACAGCAAAGGGAAATCTCAGCTAATAAGTTCAAAAAAGCCTTAGGTGAAGTTTGTAGAAACATGACTGAATTCGCACTGATGCCCCAGCTGAAGGTGATGTTGGTACAGTAGGTGCCTGCTCTTACATCCCTGAAAACCTAACTTAAATCTAGAGAGACGTTTTCATAGATCTCACTTTTTCATTGCCTTTATAATTTTTCCTGCCCACCAACTGTGCCTTTTTTCCTACTCCAGTGGCTGTCCCCAGTATCCAAGAGGAGCATAGGCCGAATCATTAATATTCATCAGTTCAGCTGTTCTTCCCTTCTACTCAAGTCCAAAGAGTACTGGAACAAACAACTGAGGGCTGTACCCAGAGGCTAATATATCTATTTATCTTCATGTGTTTCATTGGAAATGAAAAATATTTTGTCCTCGATCACAAACCTTCATAAACTGTAGTAATTAAAACTCTATAATTTCCTTGAAGCTTACAAGATGCTCGGAGACTTGTTTGTAAAAGGAAGCTAAAGTGGTCACCTTTGTTGAAGGCCTCATATGCTTTCAAGTCCTCCTTCTTAGCAGCTCTTATTCTCTTAATGCCATGCACCTTGTACAAATTATCATGCATATGGGAGCATAACAATTCTTTCTTTCAGTACTTCCCTAACTATGCTGCAGATCTGGAGGTCCTGAGTTCTTGGTTTACTCCTCTACAATGCAATTTACTAACTTCACCGCTAGCTAAGAAAGCAGACAACAATAATCATTCTCTTTCCCCCAGATTTACAAATAAAGTAACTGAGAAGTTCTACAAAGTTGCTGCAAGCAAAATTAGGAACATTATCTAGGTCACTAACATGACAGAGCCAACTCTTACACATTCAGCTCTCAATGCCTTTTAGCTCACTAGAGGACTAATAAGAGGAACTTTGGCTAGAAGCTATGAGCACATCAATTGCAGATGTCACAGAGAAAAGAAACCTGAGCATATTAGTCACCAATTACAGGATGAGCCACCAACGTGATGCAACTGCAAAAAAAGTAAATGAGAGAGAACTAGAGAGAATCAAGCCAGACATTTCCAGGAGAGACAGGAAAACATTCATCTTTGTCAAAATTATATTGTTCATACTTTTAAAAGTTAAGTGAGACTGAAACATGCACAGGAAAAAAGTTACTGTCAGAGGAATTAAGAGACTATTATACAAGAAGAAACTTGGAAAAGCTCATCAGAGGATATGGCTGTTCTCTATAAGCAGACTTCGGTGTAAACACCAGAGATTTAAAATAATTTAAGCTAAAGGTTAAAGTAGGCAGACAAAGAAATGCATAGAAACCGAATTCTCTGAGACTGCAAATTAGGAAGAGGTTTCTAGGCATAGTTCTAGCCATAGTTTTCCAAGTAAAGCAGTTGAGACAAAAATCCTAACTAGTGTAAAGTTTGATCTGAAGTTTATGGAACAGCAATGGCAATGTAACTTATTGATCAGTGAAGCTTTTTTCCATCCTTGTTTCCTGACAAGCTGCTTCCAGAGGCACAGCTAGAGAGCAAGGGGTCATAATATCTAACATGCATTTGTTACATCACAAACACATCTCATGAAAACCAGTCCCTAGAGAAGACAGCAACCTCTTTCATGCAAGAAATAATGCTGTCAATATAAGTGAAATATTCCTGCAGCTGCTGGGTTCAGACCTTTATCACCTAATCAAATAAGAGAAAAAATACAGGAAAAAAAAATTGATAGTCCAGTTTTCTCTAACATATTCAGATTACAATTCATATTTTAATATACTTTTTATTGAGTTTGGACAGTCCAAAGTGGCCCTTTTAGCCTGGATAATGATTTGATTATAGTGGGTGTTCACAGAAAGTTATAAATAAATAGTTATTTTTTGAATACATAAAATAAGATGCTGTTTCTGTAGATTCAAGAAAGGTCTGAACATGAACTAGCAAACTGGTATTTCCAGAGATTAGTCTTATTCTTAGCTTCAGACATAGCTAAAAGACTAGACTTAGATTCAATTGTTGGTCTTAACACAAATCCCCTGTGTTTTCCTATTTGTATTCAGCTAATTCACCAGAGATGTCGTTACTGCTAGGCTTTGTGCTTCTAACTATTCAGAACAAAGAAGAGGTACAGAAAGTGTGTGTGAGGAGAGGCTTACCATTCCATGGGTTTATATGCAAAACTGTAAACCCATTCACACACGTTGGATAACTTATACTTGTTCAAAGTTTAGGAAATGAACACATATTCTCACTTCATGCCTCTGGTAGATCATAGCACAGGGTTTGTCTTTGAACGCACAGAACTTCATGGTATGTTTTACACTATTATTCACCCAGAACAGAAAGTTTAGAATAGAATTTAATCCTGAGTCACCTTATTTGTAACATCTTTTGACTTGCACAAGATTTTTATTTCTTGCACCTATGCACATTTTAGGAAGCATAGGCTACTCCAGGAGCCCCAATAACTAAAATTTAACATATTTAATAGCTCTAAAACACATCAGTAGTATGCAGCAAGCAGAAAAGCCCTGAAGGCTTTCTCTAATAAGCTTTGAAATCTGAGAGACTGCCTTGCTTAGAGGATAGAAAATATCTTGAAAAGCTGAGAACTCTAATACAGATAAGAAAGATCATTATCCTCTCCTGCCACATTCCTCATTATTTTTGTCTAACCACCATAGACATATTCTGCTCCCACACCTTGTCTTGCAACTCAGGAACCAGATAGTCTAACTTCCAGGAAGGGAGCTTTATGATCAGTATTTCAAATGTGCTACCGGTGCTTTATACTGTCCCCATGTGAGGAGACTTTTCAGTTCAGAAATTCCCTGCCACTCTAACAGTTTGAAGAGCACAAGTTTGACAGGTTAAATAGCATACTTCTGTCCTCACCCGATGTGTTCTTTTACTATGTACTAAAAGCCTGCAACTTAAATACCAAAATAAAGCAAAAAAACAGGGTGAGTGCTTGTAAACTCCAGTATACAGGGTTAACAAGCATCTACACAAGAATATTATGCACAAAGAGATAGTGGTCAATGTCAATTTCACACAGCCTCACATAAAAGAGTTTTATGTGCTTCTGTTTTATAAAACAAGTAAACACAATCATCGACACTATGCATTTCAGTACACCCCAAAGTATTCTACCCCATTTCCCAGGTAAATGGCTAATATTTCTTTATAATTTTCTGTAGAAGATGAACACATTCTTGGCTAGTTAGTTTCTACTCAGGTGAATCAGCCTGTGACAATCTGCACCTCAGACGAAACCAGTGTTTATCTGTCAACCCTGCCTTCTATTCTCACACAACACTCCAAGCAGAACTTTAAGGGTGGTGATCGTGAGCTAATCACATCTTCAGAAAATTGCAGTTCATGAATGCACTTAACACTTCCTGAGCTTCAACAGCTGTAATTATTTTGCAATAATTAGACCTTGCCAGTGCTTATTTTTTAAATGTCTGCCATATGTAAACATGCCAAAAACATAACCCTTTCAGCGTTCTAGTCACAGGATATTGATATCTGCCCCAATATTTTTTACCTCTTCTGCACTAAAAGCATTGGGGTTTAGATTTTTAACAGCTTAGAGTTCAAAACCCCAAGAACTGTTTTTAGAAGGTTTATGTGAAATGGAAGGAGCCTTCTTTCTCATGATTCCCTCAAAGCTATGATGATAAGTTAAAAGGTTTGGGGGATTCTTTTCTTTTTAATTTCTGGACTAAGCAGTTTTAAGTGCTACACACAGTAAAAACTATCTACATGATGAAAAGTACATTCCCCAACACCTTTGTTCCCCCACAACACTTCACTGCAGCTAGCTCTTATTAGCACAACACCACATCAGAAAGCAGAAGCTGTAACAATACTCTGCAAAACACAGATCTATTTAAACAGACATGCATAAAGACTGGGTAACTGAACTCCTACAAGGGAATATTCTTTAATTATTCCTGGTATTTGCTGGTGTCCTGGGTCTGAGCTTAACATCCCTCTCGAAATCATGGTAAATAATCATCCTCTCCCAAAATACAAGCCCAGGGAAATCAAGATACTTTTGTCATTACTTGTCTCCAGACTTTTTCTCCCAGCAAGGTCTTTCATTCAAAAATATTTTAGACCTACATGCTGTGTTCAAGTCTTCAAGAGAGTGATAAAACTAGTTAAGTTAATCTACAATAGGGAAAGAAGAGAAAAAGCAAGTCTTTTCATTCAGCTGATAAAAACCCTCAGCAATAGGTAAATGATACTCCAGTCCTGTGTTCAATGAGTCCAGGAGATTTTTCCATTCCTCTTAAGTTTCTCCTTCCATTTATTACACAATAAAATCACTGGCCCCATGAATTTGGCTTTGAATGACCACTACCTAATTGACAAAAAATTCAGAGAAAAGTGTTTTTGGAGAGGCAGAACATAAAATCTTATTTTTCTAATAAAGACAAAGGATTTTGACTGAGTAGAGAATAGTAATCACAGTTGTATATAGTGCCTAGCTCAGTTGCCAGAGACTAGAAAGAACAAATTAAGACTATGAAAGTAACAAGGTGTCCTTAAAATTTTTCTAATTTGAAGATGGAGAAAACATGAATTATTTTCTATTCTTCTTGTAGCATAGTTAAATATTATTTTGCCTTTGTAAATCTTTGTGTTCTTGATGTTTTCTTTTGAAAACTGCATTAAATACGGGACATGATAATTACCTAAGTCCTTTTGAAAGAGATGTTCATAAAGATACATCCACAAATACCTAGTTTACATACTCTGAAATACTGCTGAAAGATTTCATTATTGATGGGCAAACAACCTCTTCTTTCCATCTGACATCATTTTATTGTGTCCAACAACATTTTCTTAACAACTCAAATACACGCTTACCTCTGCACTTCTTTCATCCCCTGATGTGAAATTTAAACTATTGGTCTATATAGAATCATCATGACAGATTGGCAGAAAAGTGAGGTGAGTTAGACATAGCTGCCCAATTTTCAAACTAGCATAGAGAATACAGCTTTAAAAAAGCCCAGCAGATGATCAATAGCTCTTAAAATTTGCCACTCTTTTAGCCATTGGATTACAAGCCCAAAATCCTTATTCTCAATTCTCCAGTTAGAGACCGAAACCTTGAAATAACATAAAACAGGTATGATGATGAATCGAGAATTCAGCCATACCATATTTTCAGTTCTTCAATACAACTACTTTCTTCAGCTTTGCAAAACTACTTATTACATAGCCGTTGTAGAGATGGAAAAGCCCTACTTATTCTTCTTTACTATTTATGATTTATTCACCATCATCTAGGTAAATTTTATGGTACACTCACAGCACAGATCTTGCTGGGGTTTCTAATTCCCTATAAGACTATAAAGGACACTGTATAAGAAACATTGCCAAACACTCAGTCTTATCCTATTCTCTATGAACTGGATTCCACAGTATGAAATACCATTAAGTAACAACTGATGCTTAGGTTTCTATCCTAAAAATCAAATTTGCTGCCCGAGAACCTCAATTCACTCACTTTCAAGATTATCTAAAAGTTAAATGTTATGTATATAATTGCAAACAACACATAAATTTAGTTAAAACAAGCTAAAATATAACAAAATTAACTTATCGGGCCATCCAAGAAAGAAAAGAGAATAAATGAGTAAATACCCTGGTAAACTCCTTAGCAGGTTGAATATGATCTCCTCAAACACCAGACTTTCTGTGTCCCTGGAAGAACAGCCCTTTGTGCAGTTATTGAGGATGAGAAAGGGGATTCTAATGGATTTTTGATGAAATCTTAATGGAAATTCAGGATGAGAACAATACGGAAGACATCTTTTCCTTGTATATTCTGTGCTCTATTAGTTTCAGCCAAGAAGGAGCAAGTAGTCTTTGAATTAAATATGCATGCTTATGTATTGTGTGGTTTCTCATTCTGTGTTGCTTTTAAGAAAGTAAGTACTAGACAAGAAGAAATTATCACTGGAGATTTTAAATTCATTTACACTTCTGAGAGCGAAAACAATGAATGAAGCTACAATTTTAATTGGAAATCAACATAATTGAAGATGGAAATTTCTCTATAAAAATAGCTCAACATTTCATCCAAGTCCACAGTCTCCCACCTTGAAGCAGAAACTAGTATTTCTTCATATTCCCACATTGTAGAACAAGATGAAATTGAAATATATTACTGTTTCTAGTTAGGTGAATATGAAAAATTTCTCTTTCATTTAACATCTTTCATTGTCTCTAATGAGAAACTTTTTAATTTGAATTTATTCATGTCCAATACACCAAAACATAATTTTTTCATGCCTTTTATTAATGCCATATATCATGAAGGCAATCACAACCAGTCACATATCTTTTCACACCTTTCAGTGGTGACCCATTTGAACCCCTCCAACCCCTGCGATAATAGCAAGCCTGCCTGAACAGGCATGGGTACTTTGTCATTGCCTGGTCTGTTCTAAAACTCTCTTGCAATCCTGTTTCCAATTCCTCCATTTTCCTATTTGGATCAGAGCCCTCATCTTCCTGGGCTTTGTGAGCAAAGTGTCAGACCTCAGCCATGATGTGTTTGAGACAATATATAAACTTCCTTTATGCTCTCCTGGTTCTGATGGATTTTCATCTGTTACAGCACTGAAAACAGCCTTTAACCGCCATAGTTATGTTGCTTTTAGATGACAGGACAACACATGCAGTGCATGTGGTGCAGTACCAAGGGCCTGATCCCCTGCACCCTGGGTCTAATGCCTGACTGCAGACAGGTAGCTAACGTGCTTTGTGGAGCTTATTGTAGCACATTACTGTCTAGAAAGCACGTACCAAGAGGGATAATAAAATCCAAGTCCTATATTCTCAAGTGTTCTTTTACACATTAGTGTAGAGTTTAACACAGCCATAGTATAAGCAATAATGTTATAACTCCTGCAGCAATGTCCATTTGCAGCAGACTGCCTTGTATAGAACACTCCTCTTTTCATCCCAAGCAGAAACAGCTGTATACTTATGCAAAGTATTTCATTTCTGCTGTATTTTTAGGCATGTTTGAACATGTCTACCAAATCCCTTTGCTCATGATTTTTTTCTTGTATAAAATACTTCCAATTTTGCACTGCAAGCTGATAAGCAAATCAGCTGTTCTAGGCAAAACTTCCTGTTACTCCAAGTGCTGAACCTCAGGCTTTTTCTCAGACAATGAAAATGTAGAGAGAGCCCCACGGGACTGTCCATCTCCCTGCATGGTGTCTTGCCTGCAGAGCTAAGCTTGCAAAACTACTGTAATGCAGTGCAAAATAAATGAATACATGTGGTGAATAATAATGTATTTTGTAATCTATACATTAGAAACCAACATCACCACAAATCAGAGATATTTTGGACAGACGTTGCTGTGCACTGTTACACATGACAGGATGGTGTAAGACTAGAGATGAAAAGGACTGCTGATTCCTGAACTTCCAGAAGGAAATTAAGAAGGAAGTAATAATTTAAAATGGAACTTAGGCAAGGTAGTAGCACTAATGCCTTAACCTTTACAAAAAAAGAAAGAAAGGGAAAGAATACCAGTAGTATCACCTTGCACACAGGAAAAGCTGAGACTCCTTTATCTGCCTTGTCTCTATAATGAAAACTGTAAAAGCAGATTAGTGATCTATTGCATTATGCCATGTACAGATAGCTTTTCTAATACCAAAAGGATGTAAAAAGCTGCTGGATAGGAGCAACTTTACCCATGCTTTGCCAAGGACCACTGCACTATACAAAAAACAAGAGGGATTTCAAGGTTTGGCAAACAGATTTAAATGATCCCAACAGTCTGAACAGCCACCCTTAACAACTACCACAGGGTATTCAAAGAACACATCCCACTTGGCAATATTGTTTGTCTCTCATTCATTAATGAATTTGATGAAAACACTCCAATCAGTTGTGGTGATTGGTGCTATTGTATTCTGTGTAGCTCCATATAACCTGATTACATGAATATTTATTACCTCAAGTGTGACCTTTCTGTTGCTATTCCAAGCAGAGTCATTTTGAACAGCAACTGGTCCTTTACAGGTATTTTATTACATACAGAATGTTCTTATATCAACAACCAGCCTGTAACCAAGACTAGAAAACAGCTAATTTAAAATGTCTTTTCTTTTCCTTTTTTTATTTTTTTTAACTGAGGATATAAATAGTGTCATTTCCTCAGGTTACTGATACAAGCAAAAATACCATAGCTAAAAAATATACGAACTTCTGAAGGATACTCTATTTCTCCTCATAAAAGAAATGGGCAAAACAAAACCTATTTACTGCAATACACATGAGTCCTTCACGATATAACCACATAAATATTGTTTTCAGAAAAGAACAGTTATTTCAAATACATTATGTTTGAATGGCAAAACAAACCACCCAAACAAACAAACAAACCAGTGACAGTTAACAGGCAGTGCCTGGTTTTGACTTTGATTTGAGTGAACTGGAGTGAGGAATCTGTCCCTCACAGCAACCTACCATGACACCCCTGGACATATACATTGGTGTTTCAGGCTTACTGATATGAAGAAGAAATTGTCATGTGAAGTAGTACAACATATCACATCTATGTTGAACTGAAAACAAACACTTCAGGAAGCACAGGATTTTGATCTAATGTAATGGTATTTCTCAGATCACTTTAATTTTTCCATAACAGAAGTCTAATCACATCAATTGTATTGAAAAGAGAATGAGGCATTAAGGGTGAGGGACAGGTGAAGAGAAAGCTTGCTTTGATTTTGTGATGTACATAAAATAATGAAATTCCCGTGTCAAAGCGTTACATAGAAAGATTATAACCAGCCTACACTGCAGCCAGAAAGAGGAAGAGAGATGGATAAAGATTAATTCTCTGTGCTTTCAGAAAGCAACAGCTTTGCAGGAGTAGGACCTAGAAACCACAAAGCATCTGCATCTTTAAGATATCTATGCACTACAGTGCACTGTAAGATTGAGTCATCTATTTGTAGAAGCTATATGCTCAGCTGATGACGTTTCCTGCTTAAATATGCAGAAAGATAAAGCAAAGAAAGAATCACAAAATATCATCGTTTCAGATTTGCAAATGGTCTATGTGAACTAAATATTGCAGTAAGAGCCCCAGACACAGAGATGGATCGTATTCACAGCAAAATGAAGGTGTTAACTCAATTTTTATCTTTAGCAGACTCACTGGACACAGTTATTGAACTCCACGTAGTGGGAGGCATTAATAGCTTGTTATCACCTAGAAATACTGCATGCTCTCCCACATGTACAGAAGAGAACAAATTGGGCATATCTGAAAACCTGTCAATTCCCCTTCAGTGCAAGTTCAATGAAAACTCAGGGAAAGGGTTAAGAGGAACAGCAGCCCCTCTAGCCAGCCTGTTCCTATCCCTGTGGCCCTTCTCAGAAGCAAAAGAAACTCATGTGCAGCAGATTCAGCAGGAAAACAACTTTCTGAGGAAGCCTACGGCAGGTCTTTTTTTCTTCCCTTTTAAGTGTTTCAGACTGAGGGGACCCACGGGTATGTGGAGCAGACACATCTTTAACACTGTTGTCCTGACAGTCCTTACAGGAATGAGGAAAGCAGGAGGTGCAATGAGAAGAGGATAGGGCCTGCTGTGCTGCCAGGTTCACAATCTTGTGAATAAAGCAGCTGAACAGTCATCCTCTCTCTAAGCATCTAGTTCTTATATTTTTCACTAAAGACTACTCTGATATCATCACAGTCAGACTGTGCCAATTTCTGTGAATCCAATTTATCCTGTCTTTAATGGGGTTAGGTGACAGATTAAAGCAAAAATACCTGCATGTCTTCCCTTACCTCTGAGTCTGCACACGAACTCAGTGTTGCATGGCATGATTAACATGGGTGAAAAAGCAAGGAATTAGGAAATTATCAGAGGCTCCCCTTCTTTGCTTTGCACCTTGCAGACCTTTCCTTGCTCTTCTCAACCTTTTCCCTTTACAGCCTTTTTTTAAATCCATGCAGCAGTAGGATACAGCATGCTCCAGCCAATGAGCAGACATAAAGATTTTGTCAGTCACAAATCACATCCTAGTGTGAATTTTGCATAATATTTTTTTTCTGCAGAGACTGAAAGGATCCCTATTAGCATCCCCCTAAGAAGCCGAGATCTTTACATTTTCCTTTGTCACGACATAGACATGATGTACATTTCTGCTCTCTTTTGGTATTCTCTGTCTGTTGGCACATTCAGACTGTCTGGGCAATGACCCTTCAGAGAAGTGAGTCACAGCTTAACAGGTAAAATGCAATTTCATTATTTTTGGTGCTGTGAGTAAAAACGTGCAGAATTCAGCAAAAGGTATACAGATGTGTACTGCAAAACAACAAAACCTCTGCAATTTGTCCAGCTAACTGAGCTTTAACATCTTTGGTCCTTTAGCCCGTTTGCCACAACCCCTGTTTCCTGAGCCTTTTTCTTACTTCCTTGTGAAGTTGCAAGTTATTTTTTTCTGTGCTATTCCTTGTAGCTGTACAAGACATTTAAACTGACTAGCACTTGATTCTTTCTATTCATAGTATCTTTATTTTCTTCAGTTCATTTTAACTTCCCCATCACACTTAGCTCCTTTTATTTGTTTGTTCCTTCTTAGACAAAAGTGAGCATTTACCTTGCTTGCTTATATAACTGATCTTCTCCACTATACAAACAGCACCAACATTGTGATATTCTTCACTAGACACACATTTTACCAGTTAGTACCTGCAAAAACATTATCAGTCACCATTTTCTTTGATTTTCTATCTCTTGCTTACCATATGTTTGTAAATCTTTTTCCTTCTGCAACTGCAGTAGTGGTTTACTGTGATTTTTTGCCATTATTATAACTAATATGCTAATGAACACTTGTTTCCTGCACCCTGTATCCCTATTCCTATTAGCTTTAGTGCCTGATTTGTTTGAGATACTAGTTCACAAAGATGAAAAATTGTCCAAGATCACAACTCCAAGACCCAGAGGAAATGCAACTCTGCTGTGTTGAATTCTTTCCAGTAAGGGCATAGTACAGGAGGAATATCAACATCTGTGGGAAACTAGCATGGCTTGTCCGAGAGCCCCAAGTGCAGTAGGAACAGCCAGACCCAGACCAGTACTTTGCAACTGTTATTCCCTACACATATTACCCAGAACACACAGACCACCGGCTTCCTCCTGAGCACCAGAAGATTAATTCATGCCACTACCACCCACCTGACTACATTTCAGTGACTGCCAGGAGAGAAACTGCCATAGCATTGATAAGACCCAATCCAAGATACCAAGACTGCCATTTAGCCTAACATCTTGGGTTCAAAGGTAACTTATATTGTAAGCCCTTCCCTTTGAGAAGAAGTGAGACAGAAAGGCTTTAAATAATGTATCTTTATGAGGACTTTATAGTTCCTGTATTTTCACATCTCAAAATTTACCTGTTATGCCTGTCTTTCATCTGTTCATATGCTTGTTGTTGATTCTGCAGAAAATTGGGTATTTTTGCTGTGACACAGCATGAGCTAGACTCGCTGCTCCTTTAGGACCATGGACTGCGAACTCTGTGCTGAAGCATAGTTAATGCACTTTGGAGAGCAGCTGCCTCAGCTCCATGGCCAACAAGACACATGGGGTCCCTATGTGACAGAACAGGACCATGTGAAACAGTAGCTGCCAAGAGCAAAAATAATAGTTCAGTACTTTTAAAACTGTCAGCTTGATAGGCCAAGCACCTGAACTACTCCAGCTACAGAACGAATTGCTTGTCTGGTTTCCTCCTACTTTCACTAGAATGTGCTGCTGTGGGCATTAAGAAGGTAGCACAATTCAGTCTCCTCAGTCTCAGTGTTTTGCCCCTCTGCCTACACTACCCTCCAGTCACTGTGTATTTGTGGACAGAAATTACTGATTTCAAATTGCCTGGCCGAGAAAGACTGAAAAATCCTTACTGTAGATTAAATTCTTTCTATTTGCTACATTTGTCAGCAGGTCTCTGTGTCTGGGTTCTAGTTATTATGGCTATTTGGAAAACAAATATCAAACCTCTCTTGCTACGGGGTGTAACACCTTGCTCTTGTGTGACAGTCCATGCGTTTCCCTAGGATTATAACCTTCTTGTATGTGGCCTTGACAAGTTCAGAAGTGACAGGAAAAGAACTGCAGGAACAGCATCAAGCAAAACTGCTCAGAAAGGAGGAGGCAATTGTAAAGAAAAATGAAAGAAAAAAAAGGAAAACCACGCATTGTGCAAAGCTTACAAATCCCTTGTACAAATAAATAAATAATAGGTCTAATGAACGAGTGACTGAAAGACAATAGCTTATTGGCCTCAATTGCAGCAAAAAGTTCCAATTTCACACTCTGACACCTTAAGTTACTGAAAAGAAAGATCTAAACTTGTGCTTTAATCAGAAGAAAGTGAAACATAAATGCTTCCCCCCACTCCCACCTGCAATTTGCATTTTGGAAAAATATCACAACAGTAGGAACCAGCAGTAAAATAGAGATAGAATGACATCTACTGGCTGTCACGAACTGGCTTCTTTCACTGCTGAAAATGCTTTGGGGTTTTTGTCCCTTTCCTCAAAATATTTAATCTCAGACTCCTATTATTAGTCGTATAGTTTAGCTACTGGACAGTGAATGAAGAATAAATCAGTACATTCTTCAAATAAAAGCCTTCTCTGATCCAGTTAGCTACCTAATTAAAAATACCTATATAATCAGTTGAATGTGTTTCAGATAGCAGTAATGTTAGTGAGCAAATAGATGCTCTGTTTAAGAGCTACCAGCAACTGAAAAAAACCCAGTGCAATTTTGCACTGGATGCGTGTTTCCATAGTACATTCTACTAGAATAAATAACACTGACAAACAGAACTATGTGTCTTGGAGAAGAAAGCAACTAAATTTTACAGTGCTGCATCACTTTGGAAAGAGATTATTATTACCTTTTCTTCCTTGCTTAATTTAGTATATTATTGTTAATTTTCTTTATTTAAAATTCTCAACTCCTTTTTTTAATGATTCTACATATTTTCCTATGAAGAAGATATTTAGATTTCCAGAAGGCTTTTTTCTGCTACTTTTTTTTTTTTTTTTTTTTAAACTAACCTAGAATCTCAGAATTCTGTTGAAGGTCACAGAAACATCTGTCTTAAGTGAACATTCTTCTCTGTACTCTACATGTGTGCTGATCTTCTCAGTATGAGTGTAGCCCTTTTCCCTGTTAGCTGTGGTACTCTGTGGGTGACAGTACCAGTACAAACAAATTGATCTTGCTCACTTTTTATCTGCCACAAGATATATTTTCTCCTCCTGCAATTTCTCCATGCTGGTAATTAAGCTCCTCTCAACAAACTCTGTGGTGGTCTGCTCACCAGGAAACATCTCTCTAGCTCTCATGCTTCTGGTAATAATCAGAAATTAGTGTGCTAGAGACATTTGGTCATTCTTTCCTAATATATTCAGCTCAGAAATAGAAAAATTCTTAGATCACAATGTTATCCTGGTTAGGAAAAGAGAAATTATAAACGTAATCAAGTTGGTGCATACATGCATCTATACTGCATATATCTGGCATACTACAGAGAAGCAAAATTAAAATATATATAGGCTTGAGCCATGGCCCAAAATTAGACAAATATAAGTACAATGGAATAGCACATGAACAAGGGTGTGGAAGAAAGTTGAGGATGAACAAAAATAAGAGCTGGTATTTCCAATAGCAGCTTACCAGATTTAGGTTTATCTTTAGTGAAATTTCAGTGACCTCTCCACCACAGGAATGGATACAGACTTAACATGAATCACACAGCAGTTCAGCTGCTTGGAGTAGTGCTCCCTTTGCCACAGCCCAATGGGCTTGTATTCAGAAGGGATGCTATGCCAGGCTGCAGCTGTAAAAAGTCCCACAGACATCTTTTGATGCTCTGTACTGCACCATCTTTGCTTTGGTCTATGTACCTGGCACACAATCTGGAGTGAACTTGTAGTGCTTACTAGTGTGGTGCACAAGCTGTCACCACCATAGAACAAAATGGATGAACTTTCAGCACTCACATGCCTTTTTATTTCATTTGATGTAAGTGACATTCACAAAATGTTCCCAGGCATTCCTTCAGGGCCAATGTGGATATATTCAAGCCACCTCTATCTGTCCTAACATTATCTTACAAAATAGCCAGCAAAGCGCTAAACCGGAACTGATACAATGTTCTTGATAACTTTTTAATTACACAAGCTATCAAAGAAAAACCAGGTTCCCTGAAGTCAATCAGAATCATCCAGAATTTAGCAGAAATCCTAAGATAAATTTATTTAGATTTATAACCAGTACACTGGTTATATATTGAAGTCAAATCCAAGTACACTGAATAAATAACTGAAGGTATGATATGTTCCAATGCATCCATAGGAAGAAACATGATATACACCTGACTTCAAGGAATTCAAGATGCAAAATCCTGATTGTCCAATAATCAGTAAAATAAAACACATTTGGAACATCATTTAGCATTCTATTACATGTTTGAGTCCTTTAATATTGTATCTTATTCATGCGTGCACACATAGACATGAATGACAGCTTTCATTCTAAATAGCCAAAAATAAAATAATTTTGTCAAAATACAACCTTTGAGAGTGAGGAAGTCATCAGCACTCAAAGAAATTCCTGCCAGAAATTAAGATGTGTTAGATAATTATGAAAAAGGTAAAATTTTCTTAGCTTAATGTGGGTTAACCTTTGTAGGCAGCCAAACACGCCAACAGCCACCCACTTCACTGCAGCCCCTCCCCACCTGAGTGGAACAGGGAAAGAGGAAGGAAGAAGAAAGGCAAGAAAACCTGTGGGTCGAGATAAAAATGGTGTAACAACCAAAGTGCAAGAAGAGGGAAAGAAAACAAAATAGAAGTGAGGCAAAGCCAATCACTCAGCACCTCCCATTGGTAGATTGCTGTTCAGCCAGTTCCCAAGCAAAAGATGACTAGTCTCCCTAAACTCCCTTGTCTCCTTTTCTTGTTCCTGAGTATAATGCCCTAATATGGCATGGAATATCCCTTGGGTTAGGTGGGCTCAGCTGTACCAGCTGTGTCCCCTGCCAGCTTCTTGTGCCCCAGTCTCCTCACTGGTAGGACAGTATGACAAACAGAAAAGGCCGATTCTGTGAGCACTGCTCAGTAATAGAGCATCTCCTGTGTTATCAACGCTGTTTTGGTCACAAATCCGAACCATAGTCCCATACCAGCTACTATGAAGAAAATTTACTCTATTCCAGCCAAAATCAGTACACATGACAATACTTTGGCATCAAATCTATTTACAGGAAAGCTTGAGATATTTTTCAGCTCTTGTATAACTAGCATTGAGGAAAAAGAGAACTAGTATGAGAAGCGAGGTACCACTTTGATATTGTAGTTATGGACAGACAAATTAATTTCAGGAAATGGGTTGAATGAGATTTTATTTTCATTGCTAATAGGTAATTATCTTTTGGCTTAAACTTCAACATAATTTCTGTTCTTCTTACTCTTTCATCAAGTTTCACAGTCTCTCAGTGAAGAATTTTTATTGTGATGGTAATCTATAGCATTTCATATTCATAGATTTTAACCACAAAATTCTCAAATAAGGATTATTCATAAAACTTACCATTACAGATTCAAATGGTTAGCCCACTTTGAAAGTTCTACTTTAAACAAGAGGTGAACAGTAGGTTGCCTAAACTCAAATTATTCATCAAAGAATTCACACTGAAGAACACAGCTTGAAATATTTTTACTTCCTAAGGGACAAAATCTGTCTATTCCACCCAGCTCACAATGCTACAACAATCACCTACTCTTTTCCTTAAAAAAAGAAAATAAAAAGCCCTAGGGTGATTAATCCCACCCTAGACACATCTATTTCTCTTCAGCAAGTCTGAAAGAAATCTAGCTAAGATACAGATATCTGTATTGCAGAAGGCTGAAGTTAGAGGAGGTTGAATCTCAGCCTATAGATAAGAAACAATATCCTCCTTGCATTCAGTCTTCCAGCAGTCTACAGCACTGAATTTCAGCCTACTATTTCACTGCTCTGAGGAGCTGGAGCACTCAGAGTGCATCCTACCACACTCTGTCTGCTCTGTGCTGAGGCGTGCTTTCTGCAGAAATTGGGCATTTAATCTCTGCGCTTCTGCATGCAACTGGGGCTTCTGGTCTACATTGCCTAAACCTATTTTGTAAAGTGAGTAGATATCCAAGACCAGTAAGAGCACAAATCATTCAGTTTATATCAAAATTGAATATTTGCTATTGAAGAGTACAATTCACTGAGGTTCTGTCTTTCCTACATTTAAATGGATTTTTCTTCTGTTTCAATGTACACTTATTTCACGGTCCTGATTTGGTATCTACATTTACAGACAACTCTCCAAACTGATGTTCATTAAGACTGAAAAGGAAATGGATTTGGTTTGTGATATTGTATGAGATCTTGGTAATATTCTTACTGTGCAATTGTCTTTTTTCCAACATCTCTATTCATAGGCCCATGTAAAAACATAGATGTTTTGTTAAGTGAATGAAGTTTGCAGTAAGAAAATGAGGAGGGCTGAAGCTATGTCTGACTTCCTACATCACTATGATTGTCACTATCATTAAATAACTATTTCTAAGTAGTATTTTGAAATGGAGACATAAAATATAAAGGTATAATGCAATAGGTTTACAGCAACCTACTGTAACACAATATGGTGTTCCTTTTTAATGAATTCAAGTCACTACAACTTAGTAAGTTCTGGTTCCAAATATGTATTTCTGATGCTGTTATGGAAGCACACTAACAACAATAAAGAGATTTACTGAAAAGTTATCTTATAAACTTCCATAAACCCGTCTCTTCCAGTTGCCTACCTATCATTTTCTCTCAAAAAGTGATGCATTAGGGTAACTGCAATGTGGTCATTCACCAACTGTTAAAATAAATTTGTCAGGGAAAGTTTAATCCAGTTATGGGTAGAAGCATTTTAATGGTTTGCCTATTTAATGGGCTCAGGTAAGCATAATGATTTTATATAAAACTATAATGTATATGATCTGCACAACAGCCTAAAGAAATGCTAGCTAGTCCAGTGAACGCATGCTGCCCTGTGTAAAACTGCATCGATGTAGGTTCAAGTCCTATTTTTGCCCCAAGGGAAAAAAAGAGGTCTTTCCCCTCAGCTTAAGTCATAAACACAAACAAAATCATTGCGTTACTGCTGGGTCTTTGCCTAGCTTTCTGTGCGTACCCAGAGTTTGACGTATGGACTACTGCTCGTTCAATGAAGACCAAATGCTCCATAGCTTTTGATTACACCAATTCACAGTCTCTGTAAATCATCACAGAGTGAGACTATAACACCTTTCTTCTGTGGACTGTTTATGGCCTTTATCCCATCATGCCTTTATACTTTAGCAGTAGTTAAAGTATCAAATAAAAGAAGTATTAAAAATGCATATAAAGATTGGGGGGGGGGGGGAGGGGGGTGTGGAAATCACTTCAGTTCTTACCTTTTCTGGGCAAGACATTCTAATGGATTCCTAAAGTTCATTTCAATCCTTAATCAACCTGCAGCCAGCACCATGAGCTTGGTTCTCAACTTTTTTTTCAGAAAAATCTACAAAATAAACCAGAACAAAATAAATCCATTTTTATGCTGCATGTGTCAAAATATCTGAGTGATTACAATGTTTGGTTTAGAAATGCATCACTCAAGTAGTATTTGCTGCATTATTTAACATCTTTGCTTAGTCTTTTCTAGTTTAGACCTGACCTTTAAAAGATTCCTTCCAACCCAACCTATTCTTGAATGGTCTGTAAAGATAAACCGTTTTATAGAGATGTCATTTTAAATAAGAGATTAAATCAAATTATACTAGAAAGCTCAGGATATTATAAAGAAAAAATACAGCTTTTCTCAGTAGACCATCCATCAGTAATTTTTTATTGCACAGTTTTCAATAAGGAAACAATATCAAGGCCGATTCCTCACGCATGTACTTTTTTGTAGTTACACGACCAACTGCCATATTATTGTGGCTTTAAAAGCCAGTATCAGTCTAATGGTCTCATATTGATCCTTATAACATAGAGGACTGTATAGCTTTTCCTGCAGTTTAAAAAGAAAAAAATAATCATATAAGTTTAATTCACTTCTTTTGATTTCCAGTATGTAAAACACGCACAAATCTAAGAATGAAGCAATGACAGTAAAAACAAGGGTTTGTGGGGAGATTTTGGGAAATCCTTCTCTGTCAAACACAGCAAAGATTTTTGCAGAACTCCTGTCTCTCCACAAATGTGAATACATATCATACACATAACAGCACTTCCTGAAGTCCTCTGTCCTTTCTGAAGCTGACTGGTGTTCTCCACACTTCAACGACCTTCTTTATGATTCATTCCCCAATTAGTATGTACCTCAAATCTCACAGTGTACTTCAGAGAACCAAAGGTTCTCAAGCACAGTAAATGCTTGACATGAGCTTTCACACAGGTAACAAAAATTTAAAAAAACATTAAATATGGGTTATATTTTCTTAGAGCAAATCCTGCAATTTACATATTCCTGCACTGAGTCTTGTCAGCTGAAAAAAAAAAAACAAAAAAAACCTAAAAAAAATTGTATCTTTTTCTTTCTACTTTAAATTAAAAAATAATTTCAGTATTATAATTTTAGACTGAAATAGAAAATTCTTGTGGAATAAACCTCCTGTTTGGTAATCACAGCTAACCAACCCTGTGGCAGCCAAAGGAAAATGTATCACTAATGTTCATAAACACCGATATAGACAGAATGAAATTATTATCATCGAGTTCTTTATTGATTATTATATTATACAATGTGAATTCAAGTGTGACACAAAATACCGTGGAAAACATTTCATCTCCAAGTGTTTATGGCAAGAGTTAGAAGAAAAATTCTTTTTCTTGACCTTTTACCACAAGCAAATCTTTCACATATTAGATATTGATTTTGTGTATTTCAGAATATGAGTGATGTATCTCAAAGGCTGAAGGCCTAAATGAGTTGTGATTGAAGATGCTTTCTCTTGATAAACAAGGATTGGCTATAAAACCTTTGATAAAAAAAATAAAATAAATCACCTAAAGGAAAGAGTCCGTCTGCAACAGCACACAATTTAAGTGCATATGAATATATGGGAAAATTTATCAGATTCATATTGCCTAGGGAGAACTGTTCATCTGACTTCTGCTTCATTAACACAGTAATAAAAATGATGGGAAAAACCTTTTTACAGCATGCAAAGGGCATACACCCTTTCACACTGGATGTCCCATTTTTGTCTCAATGCATCAGAGGGTCAATCCCGTTTCAAAAGGAAGCTTCATTTTAATGATATCACCTGATTTTATGTAGCTGGAGTAAGGTTTAATTTGTCCTACTTCTCTAGAAGTCTTTTGCAGCTATGGAACTACTCAGCCATATAGGTTGTACATGTCAAATAAATCCCTATTTTCTATCAGCAGAAATATGGGTTTTTACACTGAAAACTAATAAAAAATGAAAGTCACATAACAAATATAACAGAAATTAATTAAACCTTTTTAAAAATAAAAATCAGAAAACTCATTTCCTATAGGGTCCCCTATAGGAGAGGAATATAATTTTGAATGTGTTCTGTTTTCACCCAGGCTAGAGCTCTACAATCCCCTCTCCCCTTAGCTTTCAAGTCTGTTTTTCTCACTTTATCCATACTGATGTAATTCTGATCCCCTCTCCTGCAGAAATCCAACCTTTTTTTTTTTTGTTTGTTTTTCCCTTCTGCAGGGACTAAATGAGTTTTGTAAAAAGTGGTTCTGAAATACCACAGGAAAACTCTGGTCCCATGTTCCCCACTGTGCCACAGACTTAGTTATGTCTGTACAATCGTCTCCTTTCTGGGTTTTTAGAATTCTGAAAGTGCTTGTCAAGAAGCTACCAATCTACTTTCTACAGATAGTTGGAACAGAGCATCATTGGGTACGGCTGCCACTTAGAGGGACATACTGAAAGCACATCCCCTAGTTAGCTATTCCCCCTGTTCCAAGCAGAATACCCTAGCATCCCCGGTGATCTCTCTTACCAGTTACACTGGGCACTGATTATGTGACAATTGCCTATTGTTTCTTTTCTTAGTAAAATCTGCCACTGTATTTGGGAAAAAAAAAAAAAAAAAAAAAGGGACTGTCCTATGAAATAGCGTTTTGCTGTTTTGCCTGACCTCTAGCCAAGAGAAAAATAGAAAGGAAACACAATGAAGCCACTAAGCCTTTTTTTAGTGCCTCAGGAATTCATATTTCCACCCAACACCAGTGCAAATTCCAAAACAAATCAAAGTGCACTGCTGGGGGAAATAAAGAAAAGGTATTTTAAAAGTGTGATTTTTAGTCTGGGACATTATGCTCTTTCTTGGACAGTAAACTCATCAGTGAGGATCCAAAGAAAACACTTGCCAGACCTTTGCTTTCTTTGTGAATAATAAAATGCATTGTGCCAGATACCTCCATGCCTGCAAATAATTTCTTCACTGCCTCTGCTGGAAAGTGTTTCAATGCAGAGCTGTTGTCATTGGAAGCACAAAGATAAAATTAGGAGAAAGCATTGTCCTTTTTCGATAGCACAGAACAGTATCTGATTGAATCTTCTCATCTCAGCAAAGACTTTGCCTGTCTTGTCTACATTACCTAGTGATATTACAAAATGGTGGACAGGACGCTTTTTCTCAAATCGAGTAGGAATCAGACAGGTGCAGCCCCAAAAGCAGAAGTAGTGAAATACAAGCACCTACCACCTATCAGGGGAAAAAAGGAAGATCTTGACAACTACAGTATTCATCACTGTCATACACAGTCTTTCATTTCCCACAGCAATGTAGAAAATATGTCAGATTTAGCAACAATAATGATTAACTGAGCTGACTTGAGGGGAAAATAGAACACACACCATGCTACTGATTTTCAGAAACAAGCAATAACTAGTGTGCATCAGGTAAGTACATTTGACTTTGAACTGCTTTTTACTCACCTTCTGAATGGCCTTGACCCCAGTAATTTTCTAGACTTGTGTAAAAGATTAAATTACTTTTTTCCCTAATTTTGGATAATGTCAAATTATTCACCACATCCTTAGGCAGGTTTGTTCCCATGGCTAAGTTAACTAGGGACACAGCTATGAATGCGCTCCTGGGTTTCATTCCAAGTATATCTGTTGTCGTGTTACGACTGCCAGAACATTTTATGCCTGTTTTTTCTACTAGATTGAAAAGCCATCAACTACTAGAATATTATTCCCCTTACATGTGTTATCATTAGCTAAATTTCATTTTAATTTGGATATGCAAATAAATTCAGTTTGTTAAATCTTTCACAAGTCAGTTATTGTGAATTCCAGTTGCTTCTTCGGAATCCCCTCCTAATGACCTTCTGCGATATGAGAGGGGAAGCAAAAATGTGAGCAGTGTTACCCTGTAAGGACAGAGGCTGCGACTGAGATACACATGTAGCAAACCTTCTACAGCTTACACCATACAACTGTGCTGACTCAAGTCTAGCAATAACATACAATTTTGTCAGTTACGTTTTCTAAACTCAGCTGTGTGTTATTAAACACAGCCGCACACAGGTACAATGATTATTACTGCCATAGTGTTAATAGTCATGACAAATGCTCCCAAATCCTTGACTTCTCCCAACCTGCAGAGGTTTGAGGCCCCACTCTTAGTCCATGCAATCCACGCGCACAGCACCAGGTCAGCCATGTTTCACCTGGCATGTCTAGGTGGCCCACAGAATGATGTTCACCTCAACATCAGCCAATTCTCAGGTGCTAGGGTCATCAATGCTGCAGCATCTTTTGCAGGTCACACTTCTTAGTGTCAAAGTTATCTTTACCTTTCTTTGGAAAGTATGAGCTGTACCCTTCTGTATTTCCCATTTTGTGCAGGCAGACTGCTGTTCATCTCTGCTAAGAGTCACTTCCAAAACCAAGCCAAAGATAAGCAGTCCCTCTGTCCTTGTCCTGCAGCTATCCTAATGGGAAGTTACCTTTTAAAACGGACCCAGAGAGCACCAGACATTTCACCCTCACTCTGCTTGAACTGCAAGATTATTTCACTGTTTATCCTACATCAATTCACTAAATATGTTAATCACAAAGCAGCAATTCAGTTACTACTTAATAGTTAAATACTAAGTCAGCAATTCAGTATCTGTCTTTACATAGAAATGCTAAATATATTTATAGGTGGTTGACAACTGATTATGATCCCCAGTGCAATAGTATCCTTCCCCACATCATGGGTCCCTGACCCCTGCTGTGTTGAATTGTCAGCTCACAATGACAAACCAATTTTAGGACTTTCACAGTCTGAAAGTCCACAATGTCACTTCCACATGTCCTTACACCAATATTCCCTAGCAATATATCCACCTGCCTCCCTCCAGCATTACATCCGGAATTCAAGTTCACCTACCTTTTATCACTAAGCGATTTGAAAATGTCTAAAAATCATTCTCTATAGTCTTCCACTCTCCTAACTTTTACACTCCCAAATTGCAAAATTTACATGTTCTCATTAGGTACTTTGTAAAATACTCTATATGCAGAGGATTTAAATCAAGTGCTTTGGTGTTTGGCAGAGTGAATATTAAAGTAAACATTCTTCAGTACTCCAATTATCATCACTTCAGTTTTACTGACAGTGTTAATCTGTGCTCACTGCAGTAATTTAACCAATGGTACATGCTTTGAATTTTGCAGATATTTGACCTTTGAAAGTTCCATGCTTTGAAAGTGTAATGTGTGACCAAAAGCCAAGAGAATTGGCTCTCTTAAGTCCTAATACTGCATCAGTCAACCATGTGTGACTGACAACACTTCCGCTACACTAGCTTCTTGTAACCTACAACAGTCCATGGTCATAGAAAAATATTATTTCTATCTGTGGAGCTGTCCATATTTTGATATCTTACAAAAATCACTTTAGCGGCTATAACGTTCTTTGCAGCCAATGCCAGGTCAGCTTTTGCTCTTTCTCTTAGGCAGTCATAACTGCCTTGATAGTAATTTTTTCCTAGTTACTTCCAAGGTTTAGAGTACTTTCAGATATCACTCATTTCATCACTGCAAGTGCCAGTATCCTTTCGCCCAACATACAGCAGTTTTGTTTAACAAACCCAGATATAATAGAGAGTAGATTTTATTAAAGTTTAAAATCAGAATCACAGGATAATTTAGATTTAACTGGACCATTGGAGGTCATCTGGTTCTAGCTCTTGCTCAACTTTATTTACAGCAGAGGAAGGAATTCGGCTTAGCTATGCTAATTTATTAACTGAATGAATACTTAGGATGTTGCATATTGCATGCCAGGTTTTGGCTTTGATAGTTGAAAGACTCCTTGAGGCTTTTAAATAAAAATCAAGTGATGGTATTAATACTGTATGCTCCTACTTATCTAAATACGTATTATTTTTCTTTATCTGTGAGAAACATTAACATAGCGTGATTGCAAAACTGGTTCCATAATGTTTCCATAATGCCTAGCCTCACCTCATGCAGGGAGAGTGTCTAGTAATTAATCCAGCAGTAAGATAAATGTTAACTTTCTTGAGGTCTATGCTGCTCAAAAACATTGGTCTAGATTAAATGTTTAGTTTAATGAGGACATAAATTGGTTCAAAAGAACAGATTCAAGCTGTACAGTTATAGGGATATAAAGATTTGAGTATTGCAAACCAACATCCAGTATTAATTTATTTATTTCCATTATGGTTAATCTATTTCAGAGACTACATATCAGACCAGAAAGTACTTTGCTTTCTTCTGCTTTCCTAAAGAAGCAAAGTATATATATATCACTCTCCCTGTTTGTCCATCATCATTTGTCACCCCTTCATTCTCCCTGCAATAGCTTTTCAAGTCACTGGACCATTTCAACCAAATTTGATGAGGTTAAGGTTTCACAAATTTAACTTTCAACTTTGTGGACTCTAATGACTGAGTAAAGACCTGTGACCAATTAGTGCCCTGACAAAGAGAGCAGGGAGAATTCAAATTTTAGCTGTTCTGCTCATTTCACTCATCAGCTAAAGGGCAATAATCAGATGATCACTCAACCATGCATAGCTCCAAAGCTGCCGCGGCATGTGCTGTTCTTTGCCAGCCAAAAGCACAAAAAAAGGCAGTTAAGGGACTAGTGAAAGACCAGACACAGCTTTTTGAGGGGAGCTGCAAGAAATGAAACTGTGGCAACTAGTCATTAAAACCTATGGAAGGATTTTAATTTTTTCATTTTATTTTTAGTTTGGTTTTTTTTAATAAATAAGTACCAGAAATCTGGGTTTATTACATGGAAAACCAGATCATACTAAAATATCTCATCCACGTTTATATTTTCCCCATTTTTTCCCACCCCACCCCCCTGACATTTAAAGAAATCTATGGGTTCAGTCACTATTATTAGGAAGTTTACATTGCAAAATAATAATCAGATACATTCACATGTAACTCTCAACAGCAATCACTTCCTACAAGACTGTCCTCTTTATGTATTCTGGTCAGGGGTTTTTGTCTTGACCTTTTAAGAAAAGGTACCAGTATTTTGATTGTGACACTTTTCCATTCCATCTTTCAACACTGTGTGATACACAGCTGCTGCAACCACAGCAATATTTGTCTCCATCCCCTACTGCACTGCCATAACATCCATGTGATCTTGGTTTCCAAAAGAGACTATTTTTCACATGGCATTTGTAGAACATATGCTTAAAGCTGTTTGTGTTATCTGCAACCAAAACTATGGGTCTATTGACTGGAAATATCAAGTAGAAGGAAACAGACCTTCAATGCAACATCCTCAGAAGGATTTTGATTCTGATCTTAGCTGCACAGTGTACGGCCAGACTATTCAACACATTCACAAATATGGTGGGTGACCTTGGCCAGCTGCCTACCCAGCCACCCTTTCACTCTCCCTCCTCAACAGAACAAGGCAAGGAAGAAAGCATGAAAAGGCTTGTGGGTTGAGACAAAGACAAGGAGATCACTTACAAGCTATTGCCAGGGGAAAACCAGACTCTATTTGGGGGAAATTTAAATTAATCTATTGCCAATTCAGAGAAAGGTATATGATGAGAAACAAAGACAAAAACTAAAATGATTTCTCCCACTCTTTTGCCCAGGCTCAAATCCACCCCACCATCCCCAGCTCCTTTAACTCCTGCCCCCTGGTTCCAGTTCTTCTTCAGACTTGGAGCATTTGGGACAAATCATTCCCATGCGATGACAGTAGCAGTACCTTGCTGTTTGGTTTCCTAAGTTTGTTAAAGGAAAAAAAAAAAAATCACTTCTCAAATTCATAGCTATAAAAACTTTCTTACTATCATTTGTAGCTCTGCAAAGAACTGCAGAAAACAGAGAACCAGAGTTTTTACCTCGCCACGCTTACCACATACACTGTACACGCAACATGGCTCACAAAGTGCACCTCAGCCCAGGAGAGTATTCCGAAATTATCTGTCTTCACTGTGAAAATTCTGTGGAACCCTGAAGCAATTCCAAAGTACTATGCAAATGTCAATGTAGAGCATTCAGGTCCATATTGTACTTCAAATAATAAGGAAGCTTTGGGAAATGTTTCAGTGTATTTTCCTTTGCAACTTTTTTATTAGAAAGGTGTGTTATTTCATAGCATTTGAATGCTGCATCATGGAAAAAATATTTGATGCAATAAGAATACATATTAAAATCTCCTATTGTATACAGGCCACACTACCTTAAGGACAGAGTGCCTCTATCAATTATCCTTTTTCCTTTGCTTTAACTGTCCAGTCTCACACACATAATCATGCCTGAATTTTCTTATTTCACAGGAAATTACCTCCTATGACATTACCTCCTACAGAACTAAGTTAACATGGAAAGCACAGAAAGCCACATCTGAGCTCTCGTTATTGAGTGTGCTAGCTATAAGCTCATTTATTTCACTTTTTTTCAAAGGATATATTTGTTCTTTATAGATTTTCATGACTAACGAGAAAAATATCAATAATCTTTCTCCTGAGATGGTGATGACAGTAGAGCAATTTAGCAGCATATCATTTTGAAAGAAGCTTAACCTCAGGGAAATTTAACAAATACATAAAATAGATGTGGTTTGAGCCAAGTTCATGGAAACATCATACAAGGGTTTTAATATCTTCTGAATTTAACAATAGTCTAAAGAGAATGTAAATTACAAAGAAGTTTCATTTTTGTATACACACACACACACAAAGAAGGACTATTGAAATGTACTGGGAATGAAGAGGTAATAAACAGGCAAGTTTTCCATAAAAATGAATGCAACAAAGAAATACATCTCATTTCCTGGAAACACTAATTGCCTGCTGCCTTAACAGCAATTCTGTATATGCAGGGACTCACAGGGGGCAGAGCCAGGAGCAGAGGCACCATTTCTGAGTGGTTAAAAACCTGCCCCAGGGAGCATGAGCGACCAGGAACACGGCGAACAGAGCGGGTCAAGGCAGTTCGCGCGGGCAGGCGAGCGGGATGGTGAGCCCCCGTCGTATGACCAGGGCCCAGTCTGGGAGCTCTGCTCTGGCTGCCCCGGTGGTGGCCAGTGTAGGCACCCAGACAGAGCCGATGAGAGGGGAGGCTGCAGTGCAGAGCTCAGAGCACAGAGCGTGCCTGCACTGGGCTTGTGAGGGAAAGGTCCACAGTGGGCAGGGCTGCACTCAGTGCTCACTGGTGGAGGTCCTCCTGCAGCAGGTGGCTGAGATGCGGGATGCTATTAATAGGCTGCAAGATGTCAGGGTAGCTCAGAGGAAGCAGGGCTGCTTGCTCCAGCCCCAAACTGTGCAAGGGCCTCAAGCTTCCCCTGCAGCTCATGAAGGAAAGAAGGAGGCCATTATCGCGGGAAGCTGGGAATTAGTGACAAAAAAAAAAAAAAAAAAAAAAAACAACAAAAGAAGGAGGAAAAGGACAATTAAAAGCAAGGAGCTTCCTCCTAAATCTCTTGTCCCCACTCAGAACCGCTTTGCTGTTCTGCAGGAGGCTAACAAGGAAACACACCAGAAACAGCCGTCTGATGCACAGGTAAAGATCTCTACTGGCACTGCCAAGAAAAAGCAGTGGTTTGTAGTAGTAGGGGACTCTTTGAAAGGAACAGAAGCACTAGTCCGTCGGCCTGACCCCATCTCGAGGGAGGTGTGCTGCCTACCAGGAGCACTGATCAGGGATGTTACAGAGAGGCTGCCTGCTCTAGTAAGTCCCACAGACTATTACCCACTCCTAGTGATCCATGTGGGTGCTAGGGATATAGACAGTAGTAGACTGGGGACCACAAAGAAAGACTACAGAGCCCTGAGAGAGGTGGTTAGGGGCTCTGGAGCTCAGATAGTCTTTTCGTCAATTCTCCAGGACACAGGGGAAGACCTAAAAAAAGCTAGGAGGATTGGCCAGGTCAATAGATGGTTAAAAGGGTGGTGTCATAGTCAGGGGTTTGGGTGTCTTGAACACAGGACTGAAGTTAGTAGGCCAGGTCTACTGGGGGCTGGTGTAGCTCTTCTGATAAAGAAGGGGAAAAGCAGTTTCGGTTTTTTGCCAGACTGGTCAAGGAGGCTTTAAACTAGATGTGTTGGGGGAGGGGGGCATCATTCCGTCCCAACACACCCAGTCAGTTGCCAACACCTATAATAAATGCTTGGAACAATGTAGATATATTCCAGCTGCTCCAGCCAACGAGACGGCTTTATTTGGAGCTCGGCTCAGACGCCTCTATACAAACACCCGTAGCATGGGGAACAAACAAGAGGAATTAGAGATGTGTGCACGTCTACGGGGGTATGATATAATAGGCATCACAGAAACATGGTGGGATGGCTCCTATGACTGGAGTGCTGGAATGGAAGGTTACAGGCTCTTCAGAAAAGACAGGCCCGGCAGGCAGGGAGGGGAAGTTGCCCTTTATGTTAGGGATAGGCTAGAGAGTATGGAACTCTGTCTGGGGACAGGTGAGCAGTTTACAGAGAGTTTGTGGGTCAAGGTTAAAGGGAAAACAGCCATGGGAGACATTACTGTGGGGATCTGTTACAGATCGCCTGATCAAGGAGAACCTGCAGATGAAGCACTCTATAGACAGATAGGAAAAGCCTCACGCTCATAAGCCCTTGTTTTCATGGGGAACTTCAACCACCCTGACATCTGTTGGAACGAAGATACTGCCCAGCACAAGCAATCCAGGAGGTTCCTCAATTGTGTGGAAGACAACTTCCTTCTGCAAGTAATAGAGGAGCCGACAAGGAGAGGTGCCATGCTTGACCTTGTGCTCACCAACAGGGAAGGGCTCATTGAGTGGCTGACACACCAGAAGGCTGTGCTGCCATTCAGCGAGACCTGGACAGGCTGGAGAGTTGGGCGGGGAGAAACTGGATGAAATTTAACAAGGGCAAGTGTAGAGTCTTGCATCTGGGGAAGAACAACCCCATGTACCAGTACAGGTTGGGGGGTGACCTGCTGGAAAGTAGCGAAGGGGAAAGGGACCTGGGGGTCCTGGTGGATAGGAGGATGACCATGAGCCAGCAATGTGCTCTTGTGGCCAAGAAGGCAAATGGCATCTTAGGGTGCATTAGAAAGGGAGTGGTTAGTAGGTCAAGAGAGGTTCTCCTCCCCCTCTACTCAGCCTTGGTGAGGCCGCATCTGGAATATTGCGTCCAGTTCTGGGCCCCTCTGTTCAAGAAGGACAGGGAATTGCTTGAAGGAGTCCAGCGCAGAGCCACAAAGATGATTAAGGGAGTGGAACATCTCCCTTATGAGGAGAGGCTGAGGGAGCTGGGTCTCTTTAGCTTGCAAAAGAGGAGACTGAGGGGTGACCTCATCAATGTTTACAAATATGTGAAGGGTAGGTGTCAGGATGATGGAGCTAGGCTTTTTTCAGTGATATCCAGTGATAGGACAAGGGGCAATGGGTGTAAACTGGAGCATAGGAAGTTCCACGTTAACATCAGGAAGAACTTCTTTACTGTAAGAGTGACAGAGCACTGGAACAGGTTGCCCAGGGGGGTTGTGGAGTCTCCTACACTGGAGATATTCAAGGCCCGCCTGGACAAGTTCCTGTGTGATGTACTGTAGGTTACCCTGCTCTTGCAGGGGGGTTGGACTAGATGATCTTTTTAGGTCCCTTCCAACCCTTGGGATTCTGTGTGATTCTGTGTGAGAATGTGGTGCTCCAGGGCAGCCTTGGATGCAGTAATCACGCGATGGTCGAATTTGAGATCCCCAGGAGAGTGAGAAGAACGTGCAGGAACCTCACTGCCCTGGACTTCAAAAGAGCAGACTTTGGCCTCTTCAGGAGCCTGCTTAGTAAGGTTCCATGGGATATAGCCCTGGAGGGCAGGGGGGGCCAAGACTCTTGGTTGATATTCAAGGATCACCTGCTACAAGCTCAGGAGTGTTGCATCCCAACTAGAAGGAAGTGCAGCAGGAGGGCCAGGAGACCTCCTTGGATGGATAAGGAGCTGCTGAGGAAAAGTCAAATGAAAAAAGAGGCTTATAAAAAGTGGAAGCAAGGACAGGTGGCCTGGGTAGAGTACAGGGATGTTGTCCGGGAAGCTAGGGACCAGGTAAGGAAGGCTAAGGCCCAGTTAGAATTAAACCTAGTCAGGGATGTTAAGGATAACAGGAAGCGATTCTACAGTTACATAGCAAACGAAAAACAGACTAGGGACAACACAGGCCCACTGAGGAAGCTCTTGGGAGAACTGGCTACACAGGATTTGGAGAAGGCTGAGGTGCTGAATGACTTCTTTAGCTCAGTCTTCACTGGCAAAGGCTCTGACTGCACCACCCAGGTCTTAGAAGGTAGAGGCAGGGACTGTGAGAATGAAGACCTTGGGCCCACTGTAGGAGAGGATCTGGTTCGAGACCATCTTAAAAATCTGAACGCACACAAGTCTGTGGGACCTGATAAAATCCATCCACGGGTCCTGAAGGAGTTGACGAATGAAGTTGCTAAGCCACTGGCCATCGTATTTGAAAAATCATGGCAGTCAGGTGAAGTTCCCGATGACTGGAAAAAAGGAAATATAACCCCCATTTTCAAGAAGAGGAAAATGGAAGACCCGGAGAATTACAGACCAGTCAGTCTCACCTCTATGCCTGGCAAAACCTTGGAGGAGATTCTCCTTGAAGGCATGCTAAGGCACATGAAAAACATCAAAGTGCTTGGTGACAGCCAGCATGGCTTCACTAAGGGGAAATCCTGCCTGACCAGTCTGGTGGCCTTCTATGATGGGGCTAAAGCAGTTGATGTCATCTACCTGGACTTGTGCAAAGCATTCAACGCTGTCCCACACAACATCCTTCTCTCTAAATTGGAGAGATATCAATTTGATGGATGGACCACTCGGTGGATAAAGAACTGGCTGGATGGCCGCACACAAAGAGTTATGGTCAATGGCTCAATGTCCGGCTGGAGACCAGTAACGACTGGTGTCCCTCAGGGATCGGTGTTGGGACCGGTCTTGTTTAACATCTTCGTCGCTGACATGGACAGTGGGATTGAGTGCGCCCTCAGCAAGTTTGCCGATGATACCAAACTGTCCGGTTGATACGCTGGAGGGAAGGGATGCCATCCAGAGGGACCTCGACACACTTGTGAGGTGGGCTGATGGCAACCTTATGAAGTTCAACCATGACAAGTGCACGGTCCTACACCTGGGTCCGAGCAATCCCAGGCACAGCTACAGATTGGGCAAAGAAGAGATTCAGAGCGGCCCTGCGGAGAAGGACTTGGGGGTGCTGGTTGATGAGAAAATGAACATGAGCCGGCTGCAGTGTGCGCTTGCAGCCCAGAAAGCCAACCGTATCCTGGGCTGCATCAAAAGGACCTCCCGTATGAAGATAGGCTGTGAAAGTTGGGGCTGTTTAGTCTGGAGAAGAGAAGGCTGCACGGAGACCTCACAGCAGCCTTCCAGTACCTGAAGGGGGCCTATAGGGATGCTGGGGAGGGACTCTTCATCAGGGACTGTAGTGACAGGACAAGGGGTAACGGGTTAAAACTTAAACAGGGGAAGTTTAGATTGGATATAAGGAGGAAGTTCTTTACTGTAAGGGTGGTGAGGCACTGGAATGGGTTGCCCAGGGAGGCTGTGAGTGCTCCATCCCTGGCAGTGTTCAAGGCCAGGCTGGACAAAGCCTTGGGTGGGATGGTTTAGTGTGAGGTGTCCCTGCCCATGGCAGGGCGTTGGAACTAGATGATCTTGAGGTCCTTTCCAACCCTAACTATCCTATGATCCTATGATTCTATATTGCTCTACATGTATCTCTGATTCAGGATAAGAATCCCTTAAATCTTACATCATAATACTTACGGAATGATGTAACTGACTGTTAATTTTAACTCCTGTAGACATCTTATACACGCATCTCCATCAGGATTTTGACTGCAGCCAGGTGAATTCATTATGCCAGCACTGATCTGAATTCATCCTAAGCAAAAAAATAGTTGTTTCATAAGCTGTGCTGCTCCCATTAGTCTCCTTTTTTAGCTTCAAAAACATACATGCAAAGGTTATGCCTAGTTTTAAAAAATAATTATTGTAAATATCTTGCAAATAAGAGATACAGATTACTGTCTCTACGTAGTGCTGGGAAAATGTAATAGAATACTATTTTTACTCAATTCATATAATGTTTTAATGGAATATTCCACAGCATATAGTTCAGCCACATCTTTCAGCAGACACTACTAACCACTGTAACCACATATAAACATTATCCACAAAAACAGCTGAATTCTGCAGAGTTCTCAATATCATGCAGCTCATTGTGGCAGGAGCAATGTGTGTTTCTAGAACACCTACCAGCTTCTTTTTTCTCATTAAGGTATCTCTGAACAGCTGAGGATCAAGCTTGGGCTGTGAACATGCTAATAAGTATGTGATTCATCTTTATAGACCTTCAGATATTAAGCAAGAAATGAACAGTGAAAATACTTTAAAATAGTTAAGGCTTAAAAAAAAGTAAATCTCATTTTCTTTTCCATGAAATCTTCGATTTCAATAATATTAACAAACTGAAAGATGTCCAATTAGTAGCAAAAAATAAACATGAGAAATTAGAAGTATTTATTTCCATCAGAATATTGATTAAGCGCTATCCACATTTAAAATTGCCTATTTAAGCTTTCAGGACTACTTGTCATGGCTCCATTTTGTCATGAGTGGGCTTTTTTCCACAATAAAAGTATCCCACATTCGGCATCTTCCCTACCTACCTGCCTTGCTATAACGTATTGCTGAACTAAGCTATGTACATTTAGAACATATAAAAAGCCAACCAACAAAAGCAAACCACATATAGGAAGTGTGAAAAAAAGATCATAAATTATTAAGTACATTTCTTTACTTAAGAAGTCATTCTCCTTCATAATACTTCACTCATAAAAACAGGATTTAACACACTATTACTGACACTATTAATGGATAAGGATAAAAATGTTATATCCAAAGCAGTCCTTTTACTGTGACTGAGGTTTATGGAGAAATAAAAAGCCTAATAATCTCTTCCATTAACTCCTTTTTGTATCTTTTCTTAAATACTGCTGAAAATGAAAACTATATCTCTAGTGACCAAAGTCACATTGCGCTACAGTTCAGCAACTGAAGAAAGACATTGCACAAGATGCAGAATACCATGGCTAAAAGACAAATGAGTTTGCTACATCCATAGCTTGGGGTAACTGCCTGAAAATCAGAGATGCATGGTTATCTGAGCATCAGGGCAACAGGCATCAGTAATAAGGTACAAAACATTATCCTAAAGGGAATGATCAAAACATCACTGTTCAGGAATGGTGTAATTCCTTGTGACATCTGTGGTAAAATTACGTTACCATGGTAGAACATACACTAGATTTGATTTAATACCTTCAAATCCCTTTCCCATAAGAGAGGTTCTAAAGCTCGGAGAGACAATTTTGCTTTGTGCTGTCAGGGTCTCTTTGAGTAACCGGGGTAACTGTGAGAATGTTTCCCTTCATTAAGTTCTGCTGTATTTTCTTAAAAAACCGAAGTGCCAACAACATGGCAACAATGTTTTTATCTGCATATTCCCATTTTCTGTTCTTGTCCTTTTGTTTTCCATTTTATTATCCACATGCTCTCACCAAACAAAATGATCCATCAGCACAGTTTTCAACTGGTGAAATGACACTGAGAGTTACCTAATATTAAATCAGAACAATCCATTTGTTTGTTACCTCCTTGTCTTGCCTGCAGTGCAGTTAGACAGACAAAGATTTATATTGAAATTAAAATAAAAATTACCATTTAAGATGTTAAATTATGGGATGGCAGCTGACAAGAGAAGTCATTAAATACTACCTGTGCTGTATTATTCATCAATCTTAGTCTTCATTGAAATAATTCTACAGTAAAACTTACAGTTCTTTCTTCAATGCAAATGCAGGTGACATTCCTGGGACTAGATCACTGTCCACTGGGAACAGAATGGAAACACTGGCATCATTTGTATGTTGCTGGCTTCTGTTTTGCTCTGAACTGTGACCTGCTGCCTAATCTCCCAGACTGTTGTCTGACTAGTAGAAAGAAGCCATGAGCAAGAACTCTCAGATTTCAGAATGATGCAAATACCATTCACACTGATACAGCCCTGGGCAACACGGTCTAGTGTGAAGCATGCCTGCCCAGGGCAGAGGGGTTGAAACTAGATGATCTTAAGGTCCTTTCCAATCCAGACCATTCCGTGATTCTATAATACACTGAAGAAAGAAATTCTGTAAAACCAGGCGGCTCTCCAGCTTAGCCATAGCCTATAACCAGGACATTCTACCATCCCTCCCGGTGAGAGCACAAAAAAAATGTTATCATGAGTTTGCTAAAACTTTATTCAAACTGTCACAAACAGCAAAAGTTGACCATAAGCATAGTCTTTTTCAAAAAGACAGTCATGTCGCATTAAACTGCTTTACTGCTTTCAGGTCCATTTCAACACTGGATAAATCAGCTGATCATGAAATTACAAAAGAAAATTCCCATTTTGACACCTACTGGCAGAATATATCAGGAAAGCAGAGTCAGTTAGCTAATGGAGATAGTCTCAAGAAGTACAAAGAAAGAGTCAAAATATTGCCAACTATAACTGGTGTAAACCCAGAAGCTGCCTTTGTGCTAACCTTTAAACATGCACTTCTGAGGCATACCTGGTATTGAGCAGTCTCTGAGACCTTCTTAGTGCAGAAACAGCAACAGAAGCCTGAATTAGAGGTGCTAAACAAATAGCTTTATTTAGCCCCCAGTCAGTCTTTGCAAGCTGTAAAAATTGAGCAATAAATGTGCTTCTAAAATACACATACATACATTTATTCAAGTGAAAAGCACATACTTCTGAACAATGTAGAATAGGATATGAAGAAATGTAAGCTCAGGTTCACATATATTCAATAAGCCTGTCAGGTAGTGTATTGCTGTTCCCCTCTCAGTAATTAGTGTCCTATAGGCATCTGTTTCACCGCAAAAAAAAATTCATAAACCATGAAAAGATTAAATGTAATTATCATTATTTAAATTTCTGGGGCAAGTCCTTTTCATAAATAATTATGTCACAATGTAGAGCTGATGGGTTTATACAGTTGCCCTATCATTCATAATAATGAGCAGGATAAGCTACAAGCCAAACTTTCACATTCTCATCATATAGTAAAGGCTAATTAGGATTTTAACCAGAAATGCCACTAAGAATTATGCTTACTGAGGTAATTAAGGCACTGTTGACAGAGGCATACATTGTCTTCCAAATCTACAAATGACACAATGCTAACAAATTTCCCTTATATAAAGCCATATGGTCCTCTAATGAAGTTAGAGGAATTTACTTATGCCTGTCAGGCCTTCAGATTAAGTCAATTCCATCTACACACCTGGTATCAAAAAACAGCCTGATTCTCTTTTCACCTTGTTCTCAACTAGATTAATGTTGTGCAGTTCAAGGTAATACCTTCAATATAAGAACACTGTAACCAAGACCTCTGCCAATGTGACAAAAAGCCATCTCTACATCAAAGTCAGAAAGACTTTCCTCTCAACTGGAAGAGGTTAATGAATTGAGACTCACTGAAGAGATGCTGACTCAGAGCAGCCAATGGCATCAACTCCCATCTCCTGTTCACCAAATTTTTCAGAAGGAAGAACTTCATATGGAATGGCCTTTTCTTGTGCTTTACACTTCGAAGGAGCTGTCTGCAAAGACTTGAAAGCCTATCTTTCCATATTTCCCTTTGAAAAACTACATTTTTTTCTGGCATCCTCAGAAACAATACATAAACCAAGTGACCAGATGGTGTGTTGAGAAAACTATTTACCAAACTGACAAAATGGTATCAGTTTCCCACTTCCTCATTTTCCTTTGTCCACCTGCTGACTCTCATCTTCTTCAAGATAAAGGGTATATAACATGCCTCCTTTTCTATTTCTTATTCTATATAAAATGTAGGCAATGCCTGTAGCTCATGAGTACTGCTCCTATGCAAATAATGTGCATGAATAATGGTAAAGTCATGACTGAAGTTAAATATCTTTGTAAACTTTTAGAATATTTTGCTGATTTATGAAGACAAATATTTATACCCATGTTAAAGAACAAAAAGAGAAGGAATTGTTATAGCGTATAATGGTTTTCAAGGATAAGTAATAGCTTAGAAAACTATACCCAAAAACCGCAATAAAATATTCCTACTTTCAGTTTAACCCGAAGGAACTGTTTGTTAAGAACCAAAATGCTGATCAAGAAAAAGTCTATCCCAAAAGTACTATTCTAGAATTAAAATAATTCTGCTTATTTTGCTGCCATTCTTAAAAGCAGAAGACACTTATTGAAAAATAGAAAGAAATATTAAACAGCTATTTTGGGAGGCAAATTCCCCATTATAGCAATATTTTCAATAGATATAGTGAGTGGACTGAGAGTTCTATAGAAAAGAATGTTTGATGTGACAAAAGGATATCATTGAAGGCTTTTTGAAGTTTTTCAAGTTTCAGCTTCACTTCTCCTTCAGGATGATTTGGCCAATCTTGTTGAAATGCATTCAGCACTCAAAAATCTACTTTTCTTTCTTAACACTAAAACAACCAAAACATACACTGACCAAAACTATGGAAAAATCAAGAGAGAAACCTGAATCTCTGCCTGGTTGAGAATGCGGGACGTTTTCAAGCAAGAGACAGAAGTAAGGAAGGGACAGTAAACTGTAAATGTCTGTTTATAAACACCCCACAAAATTACATTTTCTATGAAGTGCAATAGAAGCTTTTAGTACTTTTCAACCTTCAAGTCCTGAGTGTGACTCACCAGTGGTGAAGATAATTTTGTGGGGTTTATTCTAGCAGAGGAAAACATACTTTCCTTGTCAAGCTTCTTAGGGCAACTTCTTTTATTGTCTTTTAAAACGGAATTTCTTTTACTGACAATGGCAAGCTCTGCAAGAACAGTGGAGGTGAAGTGGCTCTGTCCTCAGAGAGCGACTCACAAGAAATTCTGTTCTCCCTCCCACAACCAAACAAACGTTTCTAAGAGGATACTTTAAATCAACCAGTTTCTTGATATGTTCCATATAGTCTAAAGTAGTATTTTCTGGAGCTTGTCAACACAGCCACATTTAGGTCTAGAATTAAAGTGTTAGAGCAAAGGAGAATTTGTAAGTAAACATGAACTAACAGAGAGAGAATCAGCACCAGACAAAACCCAAAATAAGCTCATATCCTGTTTGTCACAACTATAGCTGATGAAGGATATTCTCTTCCTATGCTATTTCCTAATCCGAGACTGGTTTGGATTTCAACAACGACAAAACGGATAAAATTCTGGAGTAGATTAGAAATCCCAGCTTTTCAAAGACTGAGAATATCTTTGTAGGATGCATCTAGGATCCTCACTATGAGTCATTCTTGTTAGTGATTGATCACTTGTTAAGAACACCTAATCCCTTCATATTTATATTGATCTCTAGTCCTCACTTGAAGTTAATTCTCTAGTTGGGTTCTCATTCCTCTTTATATTGCCAAAAGTCTCATTAACTTTTAGCAGGATATAACTTCCTGCTTAAAGTGTTATAACAGTGGGCATTCCAGACAGGAATGGGAAACCAATAAACCCAAATTGTCAGGCAAGGAATATTAAGGAGAAAACAATTAAAGATCAGTTACTGTCCTGCAAATTCTATTTCCTGCCCTGGATAAAAATCAACAGGAACTGGATATTCTTGTGACTTTCAGACTACCTTCACAGTAGTGCCCTTGAGCTCATAGGGAGCTTTGTCACTGTGCTGTCAACACAGCTGTAGTAAACAGTAGCTCAACAAGTCCTTTGATGTGAGAAAGACATCTTAAAAACTACGAAATCTGAAGTCACAATTACCACAAAGCAACAAATGTAAAATTTTTTTAAAGAGATTCTTACATTAAGTAATGGTGTCCACTAATGTCAGCTTGTTCACTCTGCTATGCTTTATAATTTAGTAAACTAGCACCAATGTTTTATTTGAAGTGCATTTCACATGCTGTTAGGCATAATAATGCATATGGCATGCTTCATTTAAACAATCAGATACACCTATTACTAGTAATTTATTTCACCTTTAGTTCTTGATTGCTTTTTATTTCACCGGCTGAGATAAATTAATCCTGCTGACAACTTTCTTGCAAGATCATCAATTAGAAATTTTGGGCCAAGCAGCACATATTAGATGGTGTATTTTTGGAACAACATTTTCAGTTAAAGGATTTGATCTTTTCTAAAAAATCCATCCAGTGTCACAGATTCACAGAGAGTTGTGCTCAGAGAAGCTTAAGCTGAATCCTATGAAGTAATAGGAGAACCAAGCACTGCACAGATTCCATTGAGCTGAAATTTCTCCTCATTCTCTTCTATTTGCCTGAGCACACTTTATATACTAACATGTTTTGCCCTTGATTCATTCTAACCCCACAATCTGTAATTATTTGATTGAAAGCTGTCTATGAAGATAACTAGAATCTTACTGCCATACAAGAAAAAATACTAAGCAAGTAAATCCCTGGCCCCCAGTCTGGAGTCCCAAGGCAGAACATCAACAGAAAACTAGAGATTACATTTTGCTAAAGGTTGTTCAGAGGCTTAGTTCATAGCTTAGTTCATACCCATTCCTAGACTTACGCAATTTTGTTATTTTTACCAAATCCTCTTAATAGCAGTTTCTCTAGCAAAAATAGCTCTAGAATCTCTTGCACAAAGTTTCAATGTCTATCTGAAATAAAACAAAGTCCTTACAGAATTCCACAAATCGTTTTAGGGAGTTCAAAATGAAGAATCTAAACAACTTCAGTCCATCTCAACCTAATGTGGACCGAATGCAGATAACTGCAAACACCACTGAGCACAACTATCTCCCAGTTCAATTTCATTGAAAAACCCTCACAGCAACAAACCAACCTGCCCATAACACTTATCAAATCTTATGTCTCTCTTCCTATTCTCCTAGTTCATTTTCCATGTTTCCTTCACATTTAAATCAACTCTTGGGTTTTTATCTATTTCCTATTTTCTTTCCTTTCTTCTTACTCCAGTCACCATTATGACAACAGTTAGAAGAGATGGATACAAGACTTCTGGCTCTGCATTGTCCTTTCCTTAGGGCATTGGTTCTTTCTTCATGGGTTCAGGATAGGTATCAATTAATCTCATACTAAAAAATACTAACTGCAATCAAATTCCTGAAAACCCAAGTTTACAAGGTAAACACAGAATAACCTTTGTCTGTAATTCCATTAAGCATGTAAGACTTTTTAAATTTCTATTACATTAAAGACAGACCTCATTTTCAATCACTGCATCGGAGAGAGAGCATTTTAGTGCAAATGAACATTTGATTCATTCTGGTCCATATTAAAACAATATTCAGGAGGCATATACCTCTGCTCTACCTCCCATGGATAAATCCTTCAGATAGCCCAAAACAAAGAGCTCTAAGGCAAACTGAGCAACAATGGCAAACTTCAGATCCAGTGCTGAACTATATCAATCTACTGATGGCGGAGGACTAAAATCAGTGTGCCAGTTAACAGTTATCCCTAGAAAAGCGAAGTATTCCTGCATTCTTCTATATGTGCATGTATAGGCAAACCTGCAAGTCACTGACAGTGGAAGATCAGTTATGTGGCCACAAGAGAATATTCTTTTTACTGCTCAATAGATAACAGATACATTATTTCAGAATCATGTTTGGCTTGGTCAATAACCTATATCATAACTCTATTAAAACTTTCATCTATTAAAAACTTGTTTAATAATCTTGTCATCTACTTCAGTGCTTATTAATTGAAAAGCCTCTGAGCCACAGGGCACATGAGACATCTGATTTCTTTATGCATTATGCATATACAGAAGCAGCTGAGAATTGCAAGTTTTTGTATTAAGGGACTCTGTTGGAGTATTTAGACAGACACAGTTAGGGCTAACACATGTAAAATGGAACTATGGCTACCTTATAAACTGTTCCACATGCTACAATATGCTAGCAGAACTTCCAAAGTGCTGGAGACATGCTTTAAATCTGTGGTATCAGTATTCCCTATTTGGGGTGAGATGACAGCAAATTCCTTTCATACATGGGCCTACAGATTTATTTTGGTTTTAAGGGTTTGGAAAAGCAGAAGAGACAGCAACAGAATATTTTGATTTTGTAGATACTTTTTCATTCAGATCAACTTTAAACTGTCGCAAAGGGGTGAAAGAAGATTAGGGAATGAAAATTAGCAAAATAAGCAAGAGGAATAAGTTGGAATACCCCTGGAAACATGAGTAAAGCTTTTGCGTTTGAAACTGAGTCAAACTCATGTATTCATAATAGCCCTAATAATACAGTATTACATCGAGGAGAGCAATAACATGAGACAAGATTAATGAAAATGTAATAGTGGCTTCTATCCAAAGGATCTTATTTCTTGTGGCAAAATCCCACAGCCCCTGAAGGCAGTAGTAAATTCCCTGTGACTTACCTCAGTACAGCCAAGATGTCATCTTTCACATCACCCGAAGCAGATTATCCTCCAAGAACAGTTTCTGCTCTGTAGTAGAAACAACATCAAAAATCCTACCTAAAAACAAATGAGAAAGCACAAAACTAAGACAAAATATAACAAAATAGCTGGAGTACAGGAGGAAAATTTAAGGACTTGAACAGGAGAGAATGATTTTGCTTAGTAAAACATTACCAGATTGATACCTAACATTTATTAATAATAGAGGTATCTGTAAGGAACTTAATTACAGCATAGAATCCTAGCATGGTCTGGATTGGAAGAGACCCTAAAGATCACCTATTTCCAACCCCCTGTCATAGGCAGGGACACCTTCCACTAGACCAGGTTGCTCAAAGCCCCATCCAACATGGCCTTGAAGCCTAAGAGATTAAGATAAGCGCAATACATTGGCAAAGGAAGTTTAACACAGTTTAGCTCCAGTAAAACTCTCTGCCAAAATGCAAGGTCTGGAAAATTTAAAATAAGTGTGAATGAAATCTAAAATCCAATACTGCTTATTAAAAATACATATAGTGTGTTGTGTTGTCCTGAAATAGGCAGTCTACTCAAGTATCCTCAGTCTACTGAGGATACCTTTTGAGTACATCATACCACCTGAAAGATGTAGACAAATATTCAGTTCGTGCTTTAGGAACCGCTGAACAGTTAGTTACTAAGATACCTTGATGCTGGTACCATAATTAATAAATTCTCTATCAGAAGCTTACTTATTCAGTATTGCATTTATTCACATATTGGCCTTTATTTTACTCCTGCAAGCATATTCCTATCATTATACTAGGTTTAAAAGGGCTTCTGTGTAATACATAAAGACACTTATACCTTCATACCACTGTAGGAGAGGATCTGGTTTGAGATCATCTTAAAAATCTGAATGTACACAAGTCCATGGGACCTGATGAAATCCATCCACAGGTCCTGAAGGAGCTGGCGAATGAAGATGCTAAGCCACTGGCCATCATATTTGAAAAAACATGGCAGTCAGGTGAAGTTCCTGACAACTGGAAAAAGGGAAATGTAACCCCCATTTTCAGGAAGGGGAAAATGGAAGACCAGGGGAATTACAGACCAGTCAGTCTCACCTCTGTGCCTGGCAAAATCTTGGAGCACATTCTCCTGGATGGCATGCTAAGGCACATGAATAACAACAAGGTGCTTGGTGACAGCCAGCATGGCTTCACTAAGAGGAAATTCTGCCTGACCAATTTGGTGGCCTTCTATGATGGGGCTACAGAACTGATGGACAGGGGCAGAGCAGTTGATGGACTTGCACCTGGACTTGTGCAAAGCGTTTGACACGGTCCCACACGACATCGTTGTCTCTAAATTGGAGAGATATCTGAAAAAAAAAAAAAAAAAAAAAAAAAATGGGCCATTTTCTTGAATAGAAATCTAGAGAATGTTTAGTCATTGTTTAAAAGATCTTTATGATATTCAAACCAAACACATTAAGCTAAACTGGTATGGACGGAAATAAAACTCATGTTGTGTACAGGGTTTGGAACTGAATGGTCCACAGAACGGTTTGGTCCTTTCCAACCATTCTGTGATTGCATGGTGTCTGAATACAAGAATTCGCCTTGATTTTATACGTGACCCTTTTCTTACTGTTGCTCTTTGGGGAGGAAGAATGGTAGTTTTGTTAGTCTTGCTCCTTTCCAAAAGTTTGAGAAAAATTAAAGTTCAGGACTTAAAACACTATTTTCATACTAATGCTGAACATTTCTAACCAGATATCACCTAGCACGGTGTACAGACAGCAGGATCAATCCATTTCCATTACCTTTTTCAACTACTGCATAATAATAGCCCAGTTTTCTAATCTGAATCCTGTCAAAATTTAGGTTTTCTTCCTCAAACTACTTCTCTAAGTCTCTGGCTGATTCATTATACAAGGCACCTCAGCAGCCTGCCTGTCTTCTCAAATTACCTTGAACAGGCTACTGATGAGGTGAACGACAAACCCAGTATTTTCCTCTTACAAAATAATCTAGGTTATATTATATATCTACCATCCAAACCTTTCAGTTCACTTTTTGCCATGGAGTCCCTTTTCTAAAGAAAATACATATCAACTTCTATAAACTTACTTTACGCATAGATCCCCTTTAAATGAATATCTAAGAAACCAACCCTGTCAATCCTGCAGATCTGACACTGTTATTATTTAGTTGCAGATCCTCACCTAGGCTAGAGCTCCAAAGGATTAAGGATTTCCACAAAAATACAGAAGACAGCCTTTGCCCTAACAATAGGGCAGGCAAATGGATGAAAAACAACAGCGCCCCAAGCAACTGAAGCCCTGGAAGTAATTTAATTGATGATACACTCCCATAAGCAGTCAAATTTGAAACCTAAGTGTCGAATTTCTAGACTGACTCCTCTTACTCACACTTTTTGTCAGAGTTGGGTATTAATTTACATAAGAAAACTAATCACTTAAAAAGAAAGGACTGATGGCCCTATAAATATGGATCATTATCAAGAACTCATGTCTTCATTTCATGTATTTCAGGGAGTACAGACACACGTATTGCATGGATTTTTAGGGGAGGGAACCAAATCTCTCAGACACTGCTGCTCTTTCGTTACCTTTCCATGTAAAACAGAAAACTCCTAACTCCCCCAGTGAAGATTTTTAATCTGAGCAGCTCAGAGCAAAAGAGCATCAGAATAATCTACATTATGGTAAATAAAAAAACAAGTATGTAACCTAGAAATTTCACTCCAAATTTTACAGTGAAAATAAAGCAAGGACTGCAACTCTATATTTACTGTTGAAGTGTTTATAGTTTTACTGTCAACAACAGTTGACAGTAAATTATTAATGTTGAATTAATATATATTTAACATATAATGTTAAATGTTTACTAAGTTAACTACTTGATAAAAAAAGATTTTGTAACTAAGTCTACATTTACATCTAAGAAAGTCTCCATCCCTTCTCTCATGATCTAAACGCGCTTTGTGACTTTGGAGGACAGGAAGGAAATTAGAATTGCTTTGGATTATTTTTTTTTTTGTAATGTACCTGCAGAGGAATAATCACAACAGAACAGCCTCAGAAAAATTAGTCCAATGTTTTGCTGTTGTCTCCACACTTATTTCCCATCTCTGGGTTGCCCCCTGAACAATCAGGAGGCAAAGCAATTATTTTGTTCAGATAACTGCCCTGGCCAGAAAAATAACAGACAGTGAACACTACAAGCAGTGTCTAAACAGAGTTCCAGCTATTTTCTATCCTTTTGCCACATTTTATTCTACCCTACAAAACAGTTACATCTTATTCCTGTGTATCACCTATCTCTCCTATATACGTACCCATCTCCTTCCATCCCCAGGCACCAGTAACACTGTGCGTTTCTTGTCCTAATGACAAAAGATCCCATGTGCCAGTTTTGACTTCCCCATCTCCTCCATTTTAACAGTTTTTAACTGTGGCTCTGCCCGGCATACAGAAATTTTTTACCATCAAATTAATCCTTTGTTTCCCAGAGCAACAATAACAGCATAGACATCATCGGGTTTCCTGACACTGACTAAATCAAACCACAAGTCACTTTTGCCATTTGTGACTGGCCTACGAGCTGTGCTGGCAGGTACCCCCAAGTATAGCACCACGGCCTTCATCCCCTCTTCTCAGAAAAGATACTTTCAGTGAGAGTAAGAGTTTTCAGAGCTGCAGATCCACCTCCAGGTTATCTGAGACTTGCTCACCTTGGATATTGTCCAGCAGAAGGACAGAAGTGCACAGTGCTCCCCACCCACTGTTAGGAATAGTCTCCCTAGAGCACAGTATTGCTACTGGAAGTATGTTGCACTTCAACAGCTGTCCTATCCAAATGATGAACTTCTACTAGAATCCAAACACATTAGCTTTATTCTAATTAATGAAGCTAAAATATATCCTTCCTCCAAACTAAAAACATTCAACAATCTTTTTAATGATAAATTTTAGTTGTAACTTTAAGTGTAATTTAGTCTTTTGATCAAAAATAAAAAAATCTTGCAACAAAACTAGTTTTGTTTTTTTCCCCAGTTGTTCCATTGCTTTTTTTTCCTAACATGTTTTCTGTTGCATAGCTGTAGCAAATGCCCGTGAGCTTCAGTGGTGGTTAGGTACCCTAGTAGGAGCTGACATTTTTAAGGAGTCAGGTAAAACTGATGTTGTTTTAAACTATAGCAAGCATGTGACTTCACCACTCTATTAGTTTTTTGTAACTGTTCTTTGTTAGTTTGGGGTGTTTGGGTTGGTTGGTTGGTTTGTTTGGGGGGGGGGGGGGTTGGCTTAGTTCTCCTTAAATATATATTTAGTTCTCCTTTAGTTCTCCTAAATATAAATACGAATATATATTTATAGTTCTCCTTAAATATATATTAACAAGGCTCAGGTCCAAAAGCTGGGTTTAAAATTTAAGAAAAGGCTTTTGTATTAATCAGAGGAATTATTATCTGTGGAGAAGTCCAGGGTTAGTATTCAATAAGTCTAAGAATAATAATAAGAAAGCTAGGGTTAGTATTCAATATAACTAACAATGATACTTTCTAAACAACATGGATTTTTTTTCCTTGGTAAGGTGAACTACATAACAGAAGCATGCTGTCAATAAAAAGAATGAATTGCAATGAAACTGATTAATAATAATTACTGCTTCAGTTTCACGTTGTGATGCCAGCAGTGAGAGCTGGAATTCCAACTGTGTGTTTCCTTAATTCTCTATTTCGGTGTACTTTAGCTAATGCTATCATAGTCCTAATTTTCTTTCCACAGAATCAACTTAGCTTTCAGAGATTCACTAACTTAATCTTGCACAGGCATTCACATATTCAAGTATTTAAAAGTCAAACAAATAACAAAGGAAGGAAAAATATTTTTTTTTTCTTAAAATACAGTCCAAAAAGAGAGAAATGGGCACTTCATTATTTGAAATATCTTGTAAAAGTTCACCGAGAGGTTGAACACTTTACTATAAAGCTGCAGGTAAGACTACTTTTCTAATTTTAAACATTTTCTTCAAAGTATGAAGAGAAAAAACACACGTTTGATACTTATGGTCCAACTTAGATCTGATACGGAAAAGCTGTAGGAATCATAGAAACACAGAATCCCAGACTGGTTTGGGTTGGAACGAACATTAAACTTCATTCAGTTCCATCCCCCTGCCACGGGCAGGGACCCCTTCCACTAGAGCAGCTTGCTCCAAGCCCCTGTGTCCAACCTGGCCTTGAACACTGCCAGGGATGGGGCAGCCACAGCTTCTCTGGGCATCCTGTGCCAGCGCCTCAGCACCCTCACAGGGAAGAACTTCTGCCTAAGAGCTCATCTAAACCTAATCTTTCAGTTTAAAGCCACTCCCCCTTGTCTATCACTTCTTGCTCTTGTAAAAAGTCCCTCTCCAGCTTTCTTGTAAGCCCTGTTTAGACGATGTGATCCAAAAAGCAGTGAGCACAGGAGTGAGGATAAAACCACCACATTTGAAAAGCCACCTTGCGTCAGCCTTGTAAGCCTACTCACTTGCAAGGTAATAGCTTTTGGTTGTCTCAGAAGAGCAAGTCTAGTTCATACACCAGAATGATTCATGATTTGAACCCAACACCGGTCAGATGCTGGATGTGTAAAGGTTTACAAAGTTACAAGACTTCACTGGAATTATTAGAGAGATTAGACCCACACTTCACTTTCAGGAAAGATAGTGGTTTAGCCTATAAGAGCGAAGTTTCAGAGCACCACTATGCAGTATCTCCATGCAATGCCACGAGCAGACTCCAGTGAGAGAACACAGAAACCTTCCTTCTCATTGCAAGGTTCTTGCTTACCCATGTTGAAAGGAAATAAAATAATCCTTGGGAGATATTAAATCGTTCATTTTTCCATTTAAAGCAATATCTTAGAAACCATCAGGAGGTCATGTATTCCATTTGTCATATATAGTGTTTTGCATCTACCTGCAGGTAATGGACTTCATGCATAATTCACATGGAAGAAATATTCAATAAAATGTTGAAAACATTTTGCAAACAACACACAGCGAATAATCCTTTATTTGCTCCTTTTCTGTTATGCTCTCTTTCCCCTTGAAAATACTCTTCACTGCATAATTTTTGATCCAATATTTCTGTGGTGTTATTGTGGTTCTGCTACCTTCCCTAAGTAAATTATATTGAAAGAATATCAGAGGATTCTTTACTTGCAGCTACATTCTCAGCAAGAAATATATGCAATGAATTCACTGCTGAGAGATTTATGTGACTCTAATCAAAAAGTGTTGTAATAGAATGTTTACACTGTAAAATGAAAAATCTGAGACTTTTCAGGGTAGCAGGATACAAAGTTTGCCACTTGGCATAGCTAAACTTTTATGAATGTTTATGAATTATTCTACTGGAAAATGAATGATGGCTGTAACAGCTTTTGTGTATATGCCATGATTCCCTACTGCACTATGATGGAACTATTCGTGTATAACAATTAATACAGCAGAGCTGGAGCTTTTCCTGCCTCCGTTGATGCTGGAGTTTTCAGGGCCAGACACTTGCTAATGCCTGCTTGCATGCATCTGACCTCAGACATTTTCCAACCTCAGGGAGACAGGGCAAAAAATGGAGTTTAAGGAAAAACAGATTAGATATCTGAAACAAAACAATCAAAAAAAGCAGGAATGCTAATATCCATTTCAGGATATCTTTAGATAGCATATATTCATCCATTGCAAATCATAAGCATAGACTTGACATTAAATGGCATTCTATCTTTCCCGCAGAAGTGAGGGCACTTTCAAAACACAGAGGGGGGGCAAATCAAAATGGCAAAAAAAAAAAAAAAAAAAAGGTAAATAAATAAATGAAAAAAGTAAAGAGTCAGTTCTGTGCTGCCACCTACTCCAGACCCTACCCGAGCAATAGGAATGGGACTGAAAAGGCAGGATAAACTGACCTGAGCACTCACTGCTCAGAAGCAAGGAGCGTGTACAGCATCATTTCAAGTGTTGGTGGAGTTTCTACTTCAGAGTGTGCTTTGATTGAGCTGTGAGTCACTGATTTCTCCAGAGCGTCTGGCTGTCATGGCCCTTACTAATCTCTCTGTTCTCTTGAAACATTAAGTCACAGAACAGCCTGCTGTTTCGGAAGATAACTTCAGAATACCACTACAGCACAGAGCTTAAGGCAAGGCTCCATAGCAGGAGCTTTTAAAAAGAAAAATAAATTAACAAATAAAATGAATAAACACACTTATTTGTACAGCAAAATGTATTTGCTGGTATAAGAAATGGTCTCTGTATTCAGCTTTCCAAAATAGCAATGAAAGATTGCATTTCAGATGGCAATGCACTGAGTTGTTGCATGGATCACAGACTTTCTTCATGTTCTTCCTTTGAATAGGCAAGTTGTTGCTTTGTAATAGCTCATCAGAGCTTCTTCAAGCTGCACCAAATCCGATCTAACTTATGCTATTCCAATGCTGTCATTTTCTTTCCATATCTGCAAAGTTATTAGCTGGCAGTGTTGACGAAATATTGCAAGTAGGGCTGTCTGAAGCTCTCTTATTACCTTTTCTTTGTCTTACCAAAATGATAATCTTGGTGGTAAATTAGAAAACAACAGCTAAAACATGCTATCTAATATGTCAGATAGTTCCTGAGAGATGAATGCTTGTGCCATGTTAATATTTCCCTTAACTCTTTACAAAACAAAAAGCCAGACAGAACATTTTTGTTTCACAAACACCAGCAACATCTGGATTTTTCATGCCTTCAGCCTGTGAGTTCTCCTGCTATTTATCATACAGCCACTTCAGTGATCCCAACTGGTTGCTGCTTCTTAATGTTTGAATATCTAAACTTCATGACAAAGCATACAGAAGAGCGTATAAAATCCTGAGAAATTCAGGCCATGGCACAGTTGCAGTTTCAAAGGAAAGTCCACATGCTTGTTTATCTGAAGAAATATTTTTGTAAACAGTGTTCTCTAATCATACATGCAATAACATTGAATCAACAGCCCTGGTACACCTTTGACATTAGTCGGTTTTATACCCTTTAATATAACAACAATTAAAATTAATTAGTGCAGATTTTCCTGTAAATCTACTCCATTAGTAAAAAGCTTTTGCTAAATCTACCACCAGCATACAATGCCTAATGATATCCCTAAACATTAAAGCCCTAATCTTGTAATCTGTTGCTCAGAGCAGTTTACATGTATTAGCGTAATAAACTGCAAGTAGTGAACTAACAGATGTCTTGTACATGGAATAATTTACTATAAATTCATGCATATTTAGAAACAGCATGATACAATTAACTACAGTGGACCCACTGAAATGAGAAGTAGCTCTGATGTCATGTTGCAGACAAAAGGTGTTTTGAACACTCAGTCTCAACATTTTTGTTAGGATGTGAAATTCTCATTTATAGTTTAAGTCATGCATCTGATTCAAAATCCTAAGCCTCCAGAGCAGAGTGGAACAACTGCAGACATGGAGAACTGTAACATCTACTATCCCATTATTATTCAACACACTTACTTAGTAAACCCCAGCACTACCACAGTAGGCACATCGCCACTTGGATCGTAAACAAATCACTGAGGCCATAAACAAATCCCAACTCTCACACTGAGTCAAATGCTAAAAAATGAGAAACACAGCTATAGATATTATTAAGTCCAGGCTTATGCACAAAATTGTCAGGCCAATATTTATGTTAAACATGATATATTGACTCAGTGGCCATTAACTACCAATTTTGACTTATATCCTTGATATGCTTAAGGTCCCTACTGAACCTAATTACAAACTCAGTCCTTGAGGATTAATGAATAAGCAGTACTGAGATGGAGAAAATTCATAAATAAGACTAAAAGACTTTAATACGGAATAAATAATATTTAAGGAAAAAACCCCTAGTGCCTGTCATTGAAACAAAAAATACATACATGTATGAATGGTAAGAATGGTGAATCAACAGTAATAACAAACCAGATACGAGCAGCTCTTAAATTTTCAAGGTGACTGAAGAGACCCAGCAGACGCTGGCATTACATCATTGGATCTTATTATTAAAAGGGTCTCTGTTTATATCCTTTACTCCACACACATTCTGGTGGTTAGGTTAAAAAAATAACATCATTGACTAACTTGGTAACTAACAAAAATGTCACAGTTCCTTTGTCAAAAACTTGAAAATCTGTGGCAACCAGCCAGATCTCAGCTAATCTACACTAGGATGGCTTCTAAGTACAGGTAGGTCAAGCAAGGTAAAAAATGATTAGCCGAATCATTAAGAAAACCAACGGAATATTCTGTACCATCGCTGAACCCACAGGCTCCTGGACAACAAAAAAAAGATCAGAGAACTGGGTCACTAACATTCCCATTATTGAGCTTGTCACTTATATGCAGTGATCATGTCATTAACAAATACCCATTTATCCAATTGTCAAAACTTCATAGTACATAAATATCATGGATGCAACTGCTGCTTCTTCAGTAAAAAAAAACTGCACACCAGTAAAAGAGATTTTCCTCAGTTCACCAATGGGAATTTGCAACTAAGTTATGTGAAGAAGGTTCTCAGCCAATTTATTTCCATCTCCTCCTATTATGTAACTTTTATAAGTGTTCATACTTTTCATTTCTAAATGGCTCTGACAGTTCAATACAGGAAGTAAAAACAAGTTATATTAAACATGGGTAGAGAGCAAGGAGCAGTCTCTTTAGGTTAATTGCTCTTACTTTTAGGGGGCTGATGAGATAAAATAATCTCCAACCTCTTCCAAAGGATCAGCTTCACAAAAGAGAAGGGCTACCGTCACAACCAGTGACGTTCTTTCGCCCCTGATGAGGATTTTAGACCTGATAAACACTTCGGTGTGTTGTTTTTCCCATGTGGATGTTTTGCATGAATCACCCTGCCAAACATTTGAAACGCTGGACAGCACAGTGAAATAGGCCTTCACAGCACTGGGATTTTTATTGTGCACTGATTATATAATGATTAGATTTACCATGTTATTTTTGGAAATAACTCTGAAGTGTTATGTTATACCATTTTTTAAATCACAAACACTTAAGAAATGCAGCAGACTATTAGCTTCATTGCAGCCCCTTAAACTGCTGTGAAATGAGCTCTAAATGTGCTATAAAGCGATTTCAACAATTTATAAGCCTCCCTTGATTAGCCTTGAGCAAGATATAAATGTTACAGAAAACCACTGTTGCAGAAGAGATAGTTATTCACTTTAGGGATGGGTGATCCTTTAGTAGTTTGCATTGAAAATTAAATATTATAGGTTTGTTCCTTTGGTGTTCATCTCCAGCTCTTTTCCACACAGTTTCCAGAACTTGAAGCTTACCTTATAGTTTTGTAAAGATATTTTTATTTTACCTCTACTCTGCATGTCCTTTCCCTGAGCTCCAGTAACACCTCTCTCCCTGAGCAGCACCTTCTCCACAATTTCCATAAGCACTTACTTTCTCTTGAGGTACTTAAATGAAACTATCACATTTGAACATCCTATAATATCCACAAGAGAACAACTACACCTTTTTAAGGTACAACATCTCAAAATGCACTGGAATGGGTTGCCCGGGGAAGTTGTGAATGCTCCATCCCTGGTGGTGTTCAAGGCCAGGTTGGACAGAGCCTTGGGTGGCATGGTCTAGTGTGAGGTGTCTCTGCCCATGGCAAGGGGAGGGTGGAACTAGATGTTAAGGAACTAGATGTTACGGTCCTAAGGATTAAGGTCCTTTCCAACCCAAACCATTCTATGATTCTATGCAATCAATATACTCAAGATGTCCAATGCACTCTACGCGTGCAGGAAGACAGAGAACTAAAGCATCCTTATTTTGAGTAGCTCATGGAGAAAACATAGCAAAAGCACATAAATACTTTTTTTTAAGCAAATGTAAACATCATGGCTAATAGTAGCATGGATTTTTCATCTTCATTTTTCAATACCCTTAGCTTTTGCCTTTAAAACACATTTGAGACTTCAGAAGTTTATTTTCCTGACAGCCTAGATATGAAAGAAATCATTTTCAGAGATTCAAAGTTATTTATCCAGCACCATTTATGAAAGCTATTTATGAGAGGCCTGGCTGACTGCCTTGATGTACCATCCCCAGTTCAAACCACTCACTTCTACCACAGTGTAACAAGCCACCGCTCAATACAGAGAATCTTCTCTGAATACAAGTTAACTTTTTTCCCCATCAGTAAGCAGTCTTTCCCCTCCCTCCCCTGAAGCTCCAAAGATACTCAATTTACAGCGTCTACTTCATCTGTTTGCATTATACAAAATGCTGCAGTCTGATGCTTCAGAGGAGGCAGGACTTCTGCTGTTGTTACCCAGCATTTGCATCCTTCCAACAAGAAGTCAGAACATAAATATTTTGCCTGGAACTACATCTTAGATCCACTTCGGACTGTGGCTGCACAGGAGATAAACCACACAAGAGTATTAACCACTCCACATAGGTAACGCATGAGGTACAGAAAGCAGTAGGATTAAACTGCTGTGCATTTTATACCTGCATTACCAATGAGAATAAAAGAGAGCTGTCTGTGCATCACAATGCACAGTTCATTTTACAGACAAATTGGATTTAATTTTATTTGGGTATAACCTCCTTTATACTTTAAAACCCCAACAGGAGTGGGAGGGCTACAGTCATGTAAAGAGGTAAGATAGAAATATTGACCCAAACTAGAAGTGCCAGAAATCTCTAGAGAAACATTCTTTCAGATTCTAGACCTAAACTTGCCATGGATAAGCTTGTAAACTTTCAGGTATTCACACAAGCTAAATTAACCCTGAACCTTTTTTGGCAAGTTTGTGGTAATTACAATGGGAAGTGTTACAAGAATTTAACGGACTACAGTTCATAAATCCTATTAACCTCTTGATAGGATCACATGGAAAATTCTGTGCTACTGGATCTGTTACATGTTGTGTTATGTCCCCTGCCCAGCACTGCCAAAATGTTTATTTTCTACTAAATAATAGTGCTTGAAAGACCTGTTCACAGGATTCCCACAGAATAGGTATGTCAGAGTTTGGATTGTTGTGCTCTCCTAAAGATGAAAGGGGACTTTGAATACTAGCTTCTCTTTCCATTCCTTTTGAAAATAAATGGATTAAAAAGTAAATAAAAACAAATTATTAAAATTTAATTAATGAGACCAACAATTAGTATCTGCAAGGAACAAGAGTAAACACATACAGACTGAATGCAATTGGATATCTGAACTTTACTAGAGTGTCATGTAACTCTGATACTAGATGACTCATTTTTCCTTGTGAAGTAATATAAAGATGTTACTTATACAGTATAAGACATTATAAGTATAACATGTTAGCATAAGATGTTATAAAGTATAAGATGTTACTTATACAGTACGAACAGAGCTGGCTGGGGAGGGCCATCTCTACAGTTTATACTGAAATGCAAAAGTACAAATTTAAATCTTAAGATAAATGGACAACAAATACCCGTTAAAATATTCTATATTATTACAACTAATAGCTATAACTCATGTCAGGTTTGAACTTTTTCCAAAAACACGATGCTTGGACTTAAAGTGCTCTTTGACAGTCACAGAATCATTCACCTTTGACCACTTCATCTGCCCTTCAACAATCTCTATAACATTAGATTTTTCAGTGAGAACTACTACATTATTACCTTAAACAGTGAAGCAGCCTGAATCGATCTTCTGTTTCTTCACCACAAAAACTAAAACAGCCAACAAAAAAAACAGTAACAACAAAAGCCTTAAGTTTTGTATGAACAGTATTCCGTAGATACCAGAGTTCTGAACTCCTCACACCAGTGCAGAAATAAACATTCCTGCCTCTGCATTTCAGTTTCTTTCCTACGTTTACTGGATTCCAAGGTATTTCTAGCATGGATTTTTTGAGGGGGGACAAATACCTAGGACAGACACTCAATACCCCAGTTACAGTGACTGTGCTATGCCAACATAGATGGCAGGTGAAAGACAAGTAATAGGGTTAAGAACAGGAAGTATGTGCTGCAGACTCTGCCCAAGACTTCTACGAACCTGAGGTTCTTTTCATACATAAAATCTACTTCTGGCACTCCTGCATATGTGCGGAACATCACTATTTCAGGATTTTCTTCTAACCTCTGCAAAGCTATGGCTGTACAGTCTCAAATACATCAATAAATGTTAATTTTCATCTCAAAGAAAGTGAAAACTATGAAGTCTGTGTATCACAACATACTACACAGAACATTACAACAATGCAAGATGCCAACACTGCATTCTCATTTTAAATGCATGTATTACACTAGTACTGCCTCCTCTTCAGAGCCTTCTAAGCCAAAAGCTCAGAGACAGTTACCATGGATCCAGATTTCAGAATTACTATTTACAGCATAAGCTACCCACAAAGTGAAAAGTGAACTTAAAATGGGTTTTGAAAGGTGATTTGTTATCACTCTGACAAAAGGATGTAGTCAAGCATTCAAATGCCTGGACTCTTCCAGCAGAAACTTTTCCAAAAGCCATCTTAAAAATTTTAGGAAAGCATTTCAATCACTGCTCCTGGAAATTATCCCAGAACAGACCTCACAAGATCGCCAAGTTTCCCAGAAATGGAAAACCAGACAAAAGTCTGGAAGATGCAAACTAACTCAGGTCCACAGGCATATTATTTGAGTGTAATTTTCTGAGAAGAAATAGAGTTGTCCATCTTAATATCATTTTCTGACTTTTCTATCATAAATAAAAAGATTCATTATTTAAATTTCAGGGAGAACACAGTGTGGGTGTTATTTAATTTTTATGCTTAGCTGAGCAATGTTTGAGGACAGAACATGAAAGGAGAATTTAGATCAATATAAACAATGTGAAAGACAAACAGAAGCTCTGAGGAATGAAGTGGCAAACATTATTTAAAAAGTAAAGCAGTAAGTCAGATTAAAATTTCCACCTTGAAATCTTGTATTCAATGAAACAGGTAAAAGCACCATGCAGAACCACCAATGACCACGGGGCCAAAGAACAGGGGTGGGATGAACACTGTACTGTATAGCACAACAGCCCCAGTTTAAAGATTAACACCACAATTTTCTGCTATTCATTAAATATTCATTTCTGGGAAGCAACAGAGAAGGATTCATCAGTAGGACAGCCATCAAAACTGTTTCTCTTGTGTCATGCATTTTCTGCCCAGATGCACACTCAGTATTTGGAAAGCAATATATTTGCACAAGTATTTTTGCTAAAAGCATCCCTACGGACTTACAATCTTAGGAAGTCATGGAGAGAAAGTTAGTGGTTAAGCAGCTTTTTCATTTGTTTGTTTTATTGAAAACATCAGAAAATCACACATGACAGAATAAATACTACCTAAGAGCACGGATGTTTCCTCCTTGTCAAACATCTGTCTGGTCAGGACATGCCATACCATTCACCAGTCAATGACATCTGCTCACAAACATAGCAACATCCAACGGTCTAACATGTGACTAGTAAGACTCATTCCAGACTGTTTCACACTTTAGCCCTTTAGCCTGAGTTAATGCAAGCTGCCAAATTTGAACTTGTGCAAGTAAAAAATGACAATGTCTCTGTGCTGTAAAAGTTGCTGATTTTCTGGACTCCTCCCTTGGGATCACTCTGGCTTAGACTAAAGTATACCACAGACAGAGATCCAGTACAATCACCACAGTTATTCATTGCTTCACCTACAATTTCTCTTCTGATACTCAGTCCCATTTATCACCTCCCAAAGATGAGCATCCTAAGATTTCCCAGGGGTGGCTAGAAAAAGATACATTTAGAAGTCATTGTACTGCAATTCGGCAATTGAATAAATAATTTTACAGGACCAAGGCGGGGGGGGGGGGGGGGGGAGGGGCGGGGCTGTGCAGGGATCAATTACAAGACTGATCCCTAGAAGTTAAAAACCATAATGTTCTTGGCTCTTTGTTTTGTCCTTAATCACATCAACAACAATGGAAAACATTTATTTTCCTTTAGAAATCTCCAAATTATTTTTCAGGCATTAATGTGACGGGTTTACCCACAGAAATATAAGAAGGAGTTGGGGAGTTTTATAGAATCATAGAATATTTAGGGTTGGAAAGGACCTCAAGATCATCTAGTTCCAACGCCCTGCCATGGGCAGGGACACCTCACACTAAACCATCCCACACAAGGCTTTGTCCAACCTGGCCTTGAACACCGCCAGGGACAAAGCACTCACAACCTCCCTGGGCAACCCATTCCAGTGCCTCACCACCATAACAGGAAAGAATTTCCTCCTTATATCCAGTCTAAACTTTCCCTGTTTAAGTTTTAACCCGTTACCCCTTGTCCTGTCACTGCAGTCCCTGACAAAGGGTCCATCCCCAGCATCCCTACAGGCCCCCTTCAGGTACTGGAAGGCTGCTGTGAGGTCTCCACGCAGCCTTCTCTTCTCCAGGCTGAACAGCCCCAACTTCCTCAGCCTGTCTTCATACGGGAGGTGCTCCAGTCCCCTGATCATCCTCGTGGCCTCCTCTGGACTTGTTCCAACAGTTCCATGTCCTTTTTATGTTGAGGACACCAGAACTGCACATAATACTCCAGGTGAGGTCTCACAAGAGCAGAGTAGAGGGGCAGGATCACCTCCTTCGACCTGCTGGTCACGCTCCTTTCGATGCAGCCCAGGATACGGTTGGCTTTCTGGGCTGCGAGCACACACTGCCGGCTCATGTTCATTTTCTCATCGACCAGCATCCCCAAGTCCTTCTCCGCAGGGCCACTCTGAATCTCTTCTTTGCCCAATCTGTAGCTGTGCCTGGGATTGCTCCAACCCAGGTGCAGGACCTTGCACTTGTCATGGTTGAACTTCATAAGGTTGGCATCAGCCCACCTCATAAGCGTGTTGAGGTCCCTCTGGATAGCATCCCTTCCCTCCAGCGTATCAACAGAATCACACAGTTTGGTGTCATCGGCAAACTTGCTGAGGGCGCACTCAATCCCACTGTCCATGTCAGCGACAAAGATGTTGAACAAGACCGGTCCCAACACCAACCCCTGAGGGACACCACTCATTACTGGTCTGCAGCCAGACATTGAGCCATTGATCACAACTCTTTGTGTGCAGCCATCCAGCCAGTTCTTTATCCACCAAGTGGTCCATCCATCAAATTGATGTCTCTCCAATGCTTGCTTTGTAAATTTTGCGATGACTAGGTGATAAGCTGTAACACAAAAAAAATCAGTGTGGAAAAGCAGCAGTCCATTACTAAAGTCAGACAAAAAAGTAATAATACTTGTGCTTAAAGACAGAAAAAGAAACTTCAATCTTTCATCAAAAACAGACGTTATTTGGCAACAGGTTGCAAGCCTTTTGATACTTGCTGTTCTTTATAATTTTCTTTATTAGGCATGTACAAACTGCATTTTTACAGTTCATTTCAGAGATCATGATACCAGCAATGACTATGCTAACAATAACGTTTTCATTAGTATTGGCTAGAATTCCCAGCATAATCTTCCTTGGCGAGAACAATATAACCCCCCAAAAAATCCACTGTCAAATTTAGTTTTGATGTTAGGAATGCTCAACTGAAAATCCTATTTATGTTCATACGATGATAAGATTTAATCAAACACTGCTGTAGCCTGCCATGTGAATTCTGTTCCAGACTCATTTACTATTACCTCTCACAAGAAGTTCCTCTTGAGGTCTTGCAAGCTGTATTATAAGGACATGAGTACCTACCTTGGACAGATGGCACTGTGAAGCTTAATGAACCAGTATTCGTAACAGTCCTGCATTTGGCATACAAAAAATTAATAAAAAATGACAAACTGTTTTTAACATCAGCTACAAACAAAGCTACGACTTCCTCAAATCTAAAGAGTGCTAATGCTTCCACAGCTGAAATGAAAGACGTACAATGATTCTTGGAGACACAAGCTGGACAGATTTGTGATGAGCTGTCAGAGCCCTCACTTCAGTCCTGTCTTTACTGTAACCTTGCACAAACTGTGGAGTTTTCCTGAGCCTCAATTCCCTACCTGTGCAATAGGAATAACTTGCATACTCATCAATATATATTCTGAAGGGAAACATGTAAACATTGGGTAAAAATCTATCTCAATTAATCCATTCAGGGGCAAATATTTTATAAGACCTTTGTTACATGAGAAATCTTTACTTGATAAAAATAGCTTTGAAAAAGCTCAGTACCATCCAAAATTAATCATTAAAAATAAGCATTGAGTTATTAGGTCATGAATGTCTCAACAAGATGAATTAGAAATGTCTCTGTTTATAGAATATCACTGTGAAAGTGAAAAGCTGGAGATGCAGAAAAAGGCCCTATCCAAGACTGGCTGAGGAAGGTGAAGATATTTGTTTCATAGAAACACTTCTACTAATCAAGTCTATTTAAGCAACATGGGGCTTCAGTCAGGCCCAACAGGGCATATGGACAGTAATTAAATTACTCTTTTTGGCAATAAAAGACACCACTGAGTCTATACAGCCAACCTGAGCCTCTAATTATATATGAAGGTTTTCCAGCGCAGTTTGACATTCATCGTCTTTCAAGTCAACTAGAAATTAAAAATGACCTTGCACAGAACAAGCTCTCACTTAAAACTTTTCTATTTGGAGAGTCTTCTCCATGGGTTTTCTGAGAAATCACTTTAACTGACAGGTTTTGAAAGAAATAAGGCTATCTTTACTTGGTTTTAAATAAACCAAATATGCAGAATTCAGGATAGAGTAGTTTAGTCTTCACATCTGTCTAAATCTCTGAAAGTTTATTGACATCACCCCACATTTACATGTTTTAAATTTACATCTATTACCTAAACCCCATCCCTATATTTGGACTGAACCATAGAATCATAGAACAGTTAGGGTTGGAAAGGACCTCAAGATCATCCGGTTCCAACCCCCCCGCCATGGGCAGGGACACCTCACACTAAACCATCTCACCCAAGGCTACATCCAACCTGGCCTTGAACACTGCCAGGGATGGAACATTCACAACCTCCTTGGGCAACCTATTCCAGTGCCTCACCACCCTAACAGGAAAGAACTTCCTCCTTATACCCAATCTAAACTTCCCCTGTTTAAGTTTTATATTATGGATGTCATTAAAATAGACTCAGAATCCAGACCTATCTCTCAAGTAGGTCAACTATTCACTTCATCTGATTTCAATGAAATCTTCAAAAAGTATACAGTATAGACACCATTATGGCAAATTTCAGTGTGGCTAACAATTATTACCTCATTAACCTTAACTTACAGCATCTGCAATTCCTTACATGTGAGACACAGACACCAGCTCTTGAAGGCTTGTGATGGATTTTAGAGAAGCTGTGCTTCTTTCCAAAACTCTGCTGACTTCTTGCTATGGACAATTGCCCATGATGGATTTTTTAGAAGCATACAGCAACTAGTTCCTGACTCTTAACTTTTCTTCACCAAAAAGAGAAAGCCTGTTGACTAAACAAGACTGTTTTACATATATGGGCAGGCCTTAAAGGAACTGACTACTATGGCTACAGGGTAAAAGGCACTATAGTCTCTATCAGCCCCATTCAAAGTAAATACGCAGAGTAGAAAACTTTGCTAAGTGATAACATGCATCTCTACAAGTTACTCATCGATTATACACTTCTTTCTGCTCAGCCATTTCCATTCGTGCCGTGCCTGTTCTTTAGCCTTACATGTATTTCTTGCCAGCAGAGCTGCTGTAAATGCTTAAACTGAAGCTGTACTCTCCATAACTCTATAGCAATGTCATGAAAGACAACTGACTTAATATAATCTATTCTCAAGTTATTCTCATTTCTTAGATCTAAGAAAAAAAATAGGTCAAATAAAGCTCTGTTGAAAAAAAAAAAAAAACAGACAAATCACTGCTTGCCTAGGAAAAAAAAGAAAAGAAGCTAATACTTGAGAAGAACTATCTTCAAACTACTATTAAGGAAGGCAATAAACCCAAGCGAATAAAAAAGAATTCCTCTGAGACCACATGAATTGGCAATGCAAAATAACTTTCTTTTTATGTTACCAAGTAGTACTTGATAAATTAGACGGTCAAAACATGATTAGATTCTGTACTAGTCAAACACACCTGAAAACAATTTTATTCAAAACCTAACTTGCTTTATAACTCATTTCCAGGACTAAACGCATTAGCATGATATTATTAAAATCCACAATAATTCACTATAGCCACAAACTTCTTACAGAAACATATTTAGATTCATAGCTGGATTAAAACTGGGAGAAGGCTGTTCAGCTCATGAAGCTGAAATTCAGGAATTCACAGGCTAGAAGTGAAGAATAAGCATACTGAAACAAGAAATGGGAGATTAGGACGCTATTGCTTCTGGATCTATCCTGATTTTTTTTTCCCTCCAATTTCTTCCTCCATATGACAAAGAATATGCAGGGGCGAGAAAGGGGTGTGTGTGAATATATATCTCATACAAAATCTCTTCATAGCAAAATAAGTAATCTTATTGAATTTCTGTGGTCTTACAAAAGTTAAACTCAAATTCCTGAAAAATACAGGCAAGACGATCTTGTTTGCAGGCGCTGATCAGGAATTTTTATATGCTCTGTAACACTCGGCATCATTTAACTGTTGCCATGGCTAAAATCAGAAAATAACCCATTCAAATCTTCAAACAAGTTCAGTAATGTATTGCATATATAACCCCTATACATCACAGTTGAGAACCGACAGCCAAAATCTTACAGACTGAATCTCTTTGTCACACAGACACATCTTTCCATCATATTAATTATGTTTTCCATTGACAGAAACTACCATGACTATCAACTACCTATTTCTTAGCAACCTAAAAATCTTTTTAGAGATATTAAAAGAAAAAAATATTAAATCTCAATTAAAATATATGGAGAGATAGAAAATAGGGATAAGCCTTATTTGTGCTTTACACAACTTCTTTTTAATTCAGGAATACCAGTCAAATTATAAAGATACTTTCTAGAAAAATTTCCTTTTGACTTTATAGAAGCTAATGCTAGCATACACATACCTACTCACATACATCTGTGTGTCTGTATGTATTCATTTTTTATATAAGCTTATTTCGAAGGAAAAGCCTAAACAGGAAAAACGTTCTATGACTTATCCTGCCTGTGCTATTTCTGGGCCAAACCCACAATTTACCAAGGATTAGTTTGGTTTATAAACAGCTTCTTATGCATCAACCTCCGTCTCTCTTCAGGGAAGTGGTGACATATGGTAGGGAGGATCCTGGTCCTGGGAGTTTCATTCATAAACTCTCATTGCTTCAGGCTTGAGATTAAATGAGCAGTTTGATGAATGCTCGTGAAGATGTGTTAAATAGGAAAATGATTCGGCATTCCTCTTCTATGTGGGCAGTTCTTCGGAGAGAATTCACATTTCTGTGTTTGCTTTTCATGTGAATAAAACCAGACCCCATAAATACGATCTAGCTTCAAAAGGCATACAGTGTAAGAGGTAGGGAGGAATGGTAACCATAAGCACAGAAATATGACGTGGAAGGTTCAAGAGAAAGCTGCAAGATTTGCCATTAAAAGAATGAAGCTTATTTTGGCAAATTATGTATTCCTTTTTCCTCTTATCTGCACGTTTTGTGTTTGCAAAATATTTTTCACTGGCAGATTCCTGGGATTTCTGCAGCGCTGCTCTCTTCCTCCTGGATCAAAACATACTCCAGAGATGACTGGAGAGCCAGTAACAAAGCACAGCTTGAGGCAATGCAGTCTGACAGGGAGAACACAGTGAACAACAAGAGAACCCTTGCGTCTTACTCAAAGTTCCCATTACTGAGAAGAGCTTTACAGCAGTTCCCAATTCAATCTCTTGACAAAACTAAGTGATGCAGGAGTACCACAGCCACCCTGGAGTGGTTTCTGACATGATTTTAGAGTAAAATATCCTCTTTACATTACAGCTGCTGACATGAGGCTGGAGGAACCTTAACAAACCTCGATGGAAGGAGAAAAATAAAAAAAAACAAAAAACCCACACTCACAGCTAATGCTTAACTTTGGGGGGTTTCTGGTTGGTTGATTTTTTGCTTTGGTGTTTCAGAGGCATTCCAGAATGTTTTAAAACATCATGGAAATGTTTTAGAAACTTTCACAAAGGGACTTCACAAATATAAAGAAGCCCAAAGGAAGTGAGAGAAACCAAGCAGCATGTGGTTGCAGGAAGTCACCAGGAAGAGGAAATGAAAAGAGAAGGTCTATCACAATGGCTAAACTGAAAGGTCTCGTTTCTTTGGCATAGACATGTCATTGTAGTGACAATCTAACTGGCATCTGTGGATATAACATCGTGACAGATGCTCCAAGAAAGTTTGTTTCAAGATACTGATCCTCATGGGGGGTTCCTGAGACAGAAAAAATGCAGTTGGAAGGGGTTTTTGGTTGGAGGAGAAGGATATTAGGAAAGTGTGACAATAACAAGACTGCACATCTTTTAGCACCTAATTAGAATGTACTTCAACAGCAGATCAATGTCAGAGGTTGTTAAATACAAAATATTAGCTGATTTTCTATTAAATTTGAGTGCTGTTGACAGCTACTTACGCAGCTGAATGTTGGAAAAGGAGAGTGCTAAGTTTTCAAAGGAAGAGAAAGAGAGAAACTATGTAAATTTTTCCTCACATTAATAATGAAGTATCTTCTGATGGAGAAGCCTTAGAGTGGGTTTGTTTGCCTCCTAGGTTTACTAAAGAACTGGTTTAAGAAATCTAAGACTCCTAAGAAGCATATACTGTGTATGACCCAGACATAAGGAAAACTTGAAAATTCTAACTGCTTTCTCCAGTGCTGACTCTACAATTTCCAATTGAGAGGAAAAGAAATAGCATTTTGCAACATCGGTCATCAGACTGGGACTCCTAATTAAAAGTTCTCATTCTGTTTCCAACTGAATCTCCCCAGAGCACACAGCTGAATCAACCAGAAGAGGTTTAGAGCTAACATTATGGGCTGTTTCCTTTAGCAAAGTAACAAAACTGTCAAAAGCTGAGCACAAGCGCTCTAAGAGTTCCATGGTACCATGGATTAGCACCGCTTAATAGAAATCTTCAGCAACCAAAGAGAGGGTTGCTCTGTATGAAGTATGAATCACTCCTATCCAGACAATTTTAAAGGCCTATTTTAGAAAAGGCCTTTCTTGATTTTTTTTCAACTTGAGGGAAAAAAATTGCATTGTCACAATAAAATTTGTCATTTTGATATTCTGAACAAACAGTCATATCTTGTATCAGTGTTCTTCCTTTTGCCTTTACAAGTTGTAATTGAAACAATTGAAACAGATATTCAAGTTATACAGAAAATCATGGGCACATATATTCAAGCACAGTGACTTTGATAATAAAAGCCTTTTCAGGCCTTCAGTACAGTTAACACCACCTTTCACTCATACATAGAATATGTTTGACTGTACATCAGCAAGTCAGAATCTTTACTCAGCAAATGCTAGATCAACAATTTTAGAGCAGCAGTTGCACAAGTTTAGGTCCCAGTAGTTACCCAGCTGTGAAGAGTTTTATTTGCTTGATCCTACCCATTAGTACAATATCCAATACCACAGACCAACAGCAGTTCAAAAGTACTGTACCTCCTGCTGTATTTGCTCTTGTAAGAAAATTTCTCCATGTGGCTCTCCTTAATGAGAATTTCCTGTGGATTACTACTGTTTTCTTGCCCCAGTTTGTTATTATTATCAAATACACTTTATTTTTATATCTTTTTCTAGTAATACAAAAATATTTACTAAACAAGACTTAGTTAAAAAAATAATCCAGTGGACCTCTTCCAAAACATTCCCTACCATTTCTTAGCAGAACTTAAACCAGTAGTTCATATTAAACAGAGTTTCAAATTCTCAGCCCTAGTGCTCGTTGAAAAGAGGGAAATGTATGATACTAATAAACTCATGAATAACATGAAGCAACATTCTAGCACAATTAAAGCACAATCATTCACAGATCAATGAAAAATATTTTGTATTTCATGCAAATATATCATTATAGAGTGGCAAACAACTTTTGTACTGTCCTGTGATACACTGAAGAAACTGTTGATGTATTCTGTTTGATATCTGAGCAGCTGAACAGTTAAGGTTAACAGAGCTTAGTGACATCTTTTTAAAGCAAGCCATTTTATTTCCTTTTTACTAAATTATGTACTAGGAATGAGTGAAAATGATTAAACTTATATGTCAAGTAAATGTTAATTCAATGCTGTAGGACACACTATAAGGATTTGTAGACTATTCTAGGAAAAAGCTTTAATTTCTTCATAATATGATCAGATCACAGATGGCAAGGGATTTAAAATATTTTTTTTTTATATATAGCAAAAAACAACAGACTTTCTAGATCCCTTCTGCCCCAAGACAACATAACATTAAACACATTTCCAAATATGATGGTGAGTTAAAACAGGTTAAAATGAGCGTCAGTTCTGGATGAAAACCGCAGCCAAATGCATCACTTGAGAGGTTTACAACAACTTAACTTTTCACTGAGAAGCAAATAAAAACGTAACTCATTTCATGTTAAAGAGAACACAATGGTGCATCTTAGAAACGGGATGCTGAAAAAAGACCATTTAACATTAAAAGAAAAAATTATATATACATATATGGCCTATAAAACTTCTCAGAATAAGAAGGCCCCTCCCCAGTAACAAAAAATACATTTAGAAGCAGTCTGTATTAGAATAATACATCATTAAAGACGTATTATAGTTTTATTAGGCAATATGCCCTTTTTCCTCCAATCACCTGCATTTTCATAACGCATTCAAAAAGATGCCAAACAAAAGATATGCTTAAAGATAAAAGAAAGAGTTTCATGCAAACATGCTATTTCATATCTTCTAGTTTGAAGTACTACAAAATTCTCAGGTTAAACATTTTTTCTTTTGGCAAGCAGGAACATCTATCAAAATAGCCATGTGCTCATTTCTAGCACTTGGAAACTATTACTTTTCACACCAATTTCCCCTTCAATTCATAAGTGTTAAACAATGCTCATAACATTCAAGCACATTTCTTTTGAATCCAGCACAGGGAAGATTTTAGTTCATCTCCCCAGAAGAACAGTGAGAGGAAGAGCAAACTTGCTGCACTGCTCCTCTGGAGACTGCAAGGGGAGAAGAAACATGGACACCAAGAGAGAAAACTGGTCCTCAGGAAGGACGTTTAGTTGAGGACTGCTCCCTAGATGCTCAGCATCATGGCCATCAATTAATATTTTGTAGCATTCTCCTGGTGACAACAGCTACATAGCTACATGGCCTCATGTCAAATGCACACATCAATATACATAGTACAAGCAAGTAGTTGTTTGAATATTATAATCATCTTGCTTGAAGATGCCTAACGAAAGCAGAGACCTTAAACACAAACCTCTTAGAGCTATGAGGAAAAAATAATGAATTTCTCAAATGAAAACCCAGTATTTCTTGATACATTCCATTTCAGCAGAAGTGTGGTAAAGACGAGAGGAAGTTTTTCACACTCTTGTATCTATATAAGCATCTCTGAAAGCCAAGGGAGCTCTCAGCAACTCATCAAGACTTAAATTACCACCTGATGTACTTACATGTCAATACTTGCCCATGCAGGGAGGAGACTGAATGTAGATGCAGATAGTATAAATTTAGTCAAACCCATCAAAGGTGTGACAGTTTACAGCACAAAAGAATCTGCCCTAAGATATTGCTCTGCTTTAAATGCATTAGTCTTGATCTGTTATTTTACAGATATGGTATTAAAAACTTTACATATGCTTGTAGATACCCATACATATACATACACAAAATGAAACGTTAAATTTATTTATGCAACTGAGAATTGGTAAAGTATGAGTATTCAAATGCTAAAAACACCAGAAAAACATCTGCTTGAATATTACCTCAGCAAGAAACTTGTATAAATCAATAATATCTTCCATAAACCACAGCAGTTTAAATAAAGCTATAGCATATAATTATATTAGTCTTATCTAACATTTTTACAGCTAAGCAACACGAAGAAATGCTACAGACATAAATAGCATGCCCTCTAGATAGACATGCTATAATGAAAGTAAAGTACTAAAATTCTGCCATTTTCACATATTCTCTGCTTCTCAAAAAGAGAAAGAATTCATTATCCAATATTCTCCATAGGACGGCTGTGGTAATAGCAGTGTATTTTTGTATCTGTCACCCATCTGCACTGGAGGAGATATACTAAAGACTAAGTCCGAGGCATGGCTTTACATGAGAGGGTATTAGCGTATATGAAACCAAATTCTTGCACATAACCAGAAAGAAGTTCCTTGAAAACATTTCAGTCCTCGACAATGCAGTTTGAAAGACCATTTTCCTATTTCACAGGGCAGTTCCCTATTTTCTGTACCTGCTATTGATATAAGCTGAAAGCCTAGCACACCTTCTTCACTTCCATTCCACTACCTCTTATATTTCAAGATCTTCTGCACAAAATGTTCTTAATTTCAGGAAGATGTAGAGCTCATTTGTTGTTTCCACAACAGAAGCATTTATTTAACTTCATGATTCTCAAAACAAAAACTGAAAAATCCCTTAGGTTTACACTAAACTTTCTGACATAATTGAGGCTTTTTTGTATCTCAGTTGCTTATGTATGTTCTCACGGATGTGTATTTTCCTAGTCCATGCCTCCAGCTATATGGCAGCCTCTAACACACAAGCTACGTGACTTCAGTGGCACAGCCCTTCACAACTCACTTAGTTCCAGTTAGTTTTTATTTATTGCTCAAAAATAAAGCCTCGCTTCCAATCTGCCCCTATATCTGCACTTTAATCCACTGTCACCTTGTTCAAATGGTATGTCTATGCTTTCTCCAAATCAAACCCTATTTCATTGTATTCTATTACATCCTACTTAAAACCCCCCTTTTCTGTGATTCTTGTAAAAATAGCTCAGTGGCTTTATCTGCAAATCAGTTCCCATTTTAGCTCAGTCTCTCTGTCATCATCATCACTTTCATACCAGTACACCACAGTGTACTATAGAAAAAAAAAATGCTAGTTTTTATTTAGTTCATTTTAATATTACAAGTGTGGAATTTATCAATCTCAACACAAGAAGGAAGCAGGTTAAGTGCAAAGAAGATGTACCCTTTTACTGGAATTGTAACCCTTTGGAGACATGCAGTGAATTTGCATTGTCTCGTTCATAAATCTGAATCTTGATCTTTGCTTAACATTATGATAAAAAACCTAAACAGTAATTATATATTGAATATTCAAGCAGCACCATCTAGCTGTTCAAAAATTAAAGCAGGGGCTATGAGCGTAAGCAAGCGCTAGTTCTCAATGGTTCAGAATACAAATGTGTATTTCTGACCGAGAACCATCCATCTTCACAGCTCTTCAATGAAGCAGGTGCAGCACAATATTTAATAAAGCTATTAAAAAATAACAAGGAGATGAAAGCAGGCAGCCTTTCTTCGCATTGTCCAAAACCTAGGCTGCCCAGAGTGGTTGATCTTCATCTTATCCCTAAACACCCCATTAAAAATTTTATCCTGTAAGGCATCTTATGATAGGGTCTGTGATTAGCATCCATATTTTATTAGGAACCAATATAAAAACATACATCATTGACTGTTAATAATTAAAGCCACACCTTTCCATATGTTCCAAAGAGCACCCTGCTGTATCAATCATCTCTTGCTAGTACATAAGCAATCCCACAAGTTTCAGTTTCCGATTAATATATAACTGTACATCTCTAGCCACTATCATTATTACCAATTTCTAGTGCTTATCAATATACATATCTCAAAATATCCCACACTTTAAGATATTTTACTTATGCTCAAAGTTACCCAATTTGGAAGCATATTAACACAAGAGAAAGCATAAACTTCATTTACAAGTGTGACTGGAATTTTAGAAGCTTATTTGTCAAAGTACAGACCTACCCTGAAATAAATGACCTCCATAAACATACCTACAGCTAAGAAAATGAAGGATCCTGCAGTTTTGTGACTTTGCTCTTTTCAGCACTGCAGTCATCAGACAGTGTGAGTTTTGTCCCCTTTCCAGACAAAAGAAAGAGGTTGATAGTCAGAATAGGAATAAGATGAGCCTTTCATTTATATGCTGCATTGAGCAGGCTTAGTCAAGGTGACATTTCATTTAACTTTAATATTATTTTTAAAACAAAAATGCATCACTTTTTCAAATGAGACTTTCAAAAATGATTCAACAATTACATAAGGATATGGCACAAATAATGCATTTAAAACACCTTTGACCATCTTGAAATAAAGAATACTGACTTGCCCACTTCAGACTCTGCTTTACTTTGTAATTATTTTAGCTATTCCTTAAGCTTGCCTGGTTATGCATTTACTTGCTCTGAGAGGTTTTCTCCTATGAATGGCCCATACTACTTCCATGATAACAAAAGAAAAAGAACAGCTAATATCTCGCTGTGACCTTGAAACCTGGGAAGTGGAATACATTTAAATAATTTAACAACATGTAGTATCTCAAGTGGTTATTACATGTCTTGCATTTTGGAAATGCTGAAGTCATGTAAAAACTGATTCCATTTTTGGTAAGCAAATCCTGCCTACTTCCACAGAATAGCCCATTGGCTGCTGTTGTACAGGTCTTTTCAATTACACCATATTATGCCAGAAATGTAAGCATATGTACATAATATGCATACAGATCATGCACACAGTGCCTTACTAGCACGCATATGTTTCTGTATTCAAAAGCAAAAACTTTATTTCAAAAGCCAAATTACTGAACAATAGTAATACATTTACCCTGTTCTATTCTTTTCAAACTCAAAGGACTTGAAAAGAAATGCCAGCTAAAGCTGTTGTAAAGTTTATGCTCACAACATAATAGCCATCTCTCTAAAGGAAAATGGTTGTACACTTCAACAAGAAAAGGGAAGAAAAGTGCATTTTTAGATTAAACAACCTGTTGTATTACGTCATTCATAAGAGGCTCGTGACTCAAACTGAACTATAACAACAAACTCTTCCCTTAAAGGTCCCAGCACTGCGGAAGGAACATGTCACCCCAACACAGCCCGATCAGCTCTGGCACTGGGGATTCCTCAGCAGCAGCCACCTGCATTGCAGCACTTACATTTGCATCTGAGCTGCTAGGAAACCACAGGCAGCACTCACACGCTCACAGACCCCAATCCAAGCAAGAGGCCTTGGGATCAGTGGAAACGGATCTTTTCATTTTACAAGTTCTAGCAAGCCTTTTCTCAAGAACAGACTGAACATTATTGAAAATGTAAAGTCATCCTTTTCAAAAACTGAGCTATAGCTAAGACTTAAAATGTATATGTGTATATATATATATATATATATATATATATATATATATATATATAACCTCACAGACTGGCAAGTACAAGTCTTTCAGAAAGCTGAAAAGAGAGAATTTTATACCTTGCAAGCGATTAGTGTCTCCTCTTAGTTTCTTCCAGCAGCATCTTCTGCTTACAAGTTTCTTTAAAAGTCTAATAGACATGTAAAGTTTTCCTCAACTAGACCCTTCCTAAGATGCCCCAAATGACAGCTTATGGCCCAGAACATGTGTCCTGATCACCCCCACCTTCTTAGAGCACCTAATATTGTGCCTGCTTGCATGTTTAGTCCTTCATGCTGAGCAAAACAGTCATTGAAAAGCCCAGGCTTTGGCAGCACCTTCCTTGATTTCTTTTTCCTTCCCCATGAAGTGAAAAGCACTACTTCAGCTGTGTTGACAGAAAATGATTTGTTTTGTTGATCACCATTATCAAAAGCTGTTGAAGGATGACATTTTCTCATGGCTAGAAGAGTACAGAAGAGCGCAAGGATATGATATCACTGCCAATTGCTTACTAAAAGTTGGCAAAACTTTCTTCTAAGTTTCACGTAGAGCAAAGCCCAAGAAACCATGCAATGGTGACTGTGCAGCGTTTCTCCTGCAGAATTAATATTAAACTCAATTTTCACATCTGTTTAATAAGTTGCCATGCAGAAAGTCCTCTTCCTGCCAGAGAAATATGCTATTTGTCAGATCTGAAAGCAAGGAATGATCTCTTGAGCAAGTTGCAATGCAAGCACTGTTTACAGGTGTACTTGTATTGCTATGTAGATATAGCACAGATATAGAGGGCATGGAAGGGTACATAATATCATGAGGCACAATGGAATTCATGGCTTTGCAGTTTGAAAGCCTGTTTTGCAACAGTTTTGGAGCACATTCTTAGCTTTTGGAACTAGCTCTTATTTCGACAATATTTATTTTTCTACCTTGCAAGAAATTAAGTGCTTTTAAAAAAATAATCATAGTAGTCCTTTTTCTTAGCAGTGTTTCACTATTGATATTATGAGTTCATACAGCACTTTTTACAGATACCATCTCAAACTTGTACAATGTTTAATCACCAGTTTGTCGACAGGTACATCTTCCTCACATGCCACAAACTGAGAAATTGCAAGTAGCAGAAATGACCCTATTGCTTTCTAGAAGATTGCTCTTGTAACCTAAATAATTCCCCTTTCCTTCACTCCCGCATCACTCAAGTACTAGTTCAAGGAGAGAAACACTGGTGTAATAATTGCAGTGTTCAAGTTGACCTACCAAATAATCAGGCACTGACTTCAGTATGTCACTGAAAAAGGTTCCAAAGATAACAGCTACTAATGAAGAGTGTGTAAATGTCAACATCACCTCACACGCAGCATTTTGCGAGCTACATGTTCAACGCTTTACCCCACACAGTGAACCAAGCAACGGGCAGAGTAATGCGACTGAGCCTAAGGCCAGATCAGAAGCATTTTTGCATCAATCCAGTAGACTAAATTTACTACTGATCTATGCCAATTTTCATCTAATTTAGGATGAATCATTTTGCTTTGAACAGCTTATTTTACTCAGGGTATTACAATTGGCAAATACAGGCACACCTTCGTAAGCATATTAGTTAGCACAGGATACAATCTTATGCCCCAAAAAAATAAATTCTCAGTAAGGTGATATATTCTTATTGACCTCGATACAAGTTTTCTGGGACTATAACCAATTTCAGATGAAATTCCAGATTCCAGGAAATCTCTATGTTTTGGCCAAATGAAAAATGCCTTAGCTCATACATTGCCAAAACCAGTGTCAGGCCTGTTTTGTTCCTGTTGGCACAAATGTATGATCAGCCTTTCCAAAGGTGGCTTTCCTTGTAACAGGGGATCCTCAAGACTCTCAGGACTGTCTTTATGCTTGCAATACCGGTTACTGGCAGCAGCCAGGGGATGGGCTGGGAGGCTAAGGCACATCTGCATCTTCCAAGTTCAACCACTGCAACACATCTCCTTTAATTTACTTGTCCCCATCCAGCTGCTGATGAAGATGGGACTTTTTCTATTTATTTAATACTTCATCCGAAATTTATCTTGTTTATTGGTGTATCTGGATTTTGCGCAAGGATAATTCAACATAAATCTTAATTACATTTTGCCACCAGGCTGCATAGCCATTTTTCAAGGCAAAACATGCAGTCATCATTTTTTACATACTTTCCTCTCTGGTATTTCACAGCACTGTCAGGGACATACCAGCAACTGGACAAAGGAGGTACATTAGAAGTCTCAATGTTCCCCAGCTGAAAGCAGTCAGAACAGCTTTAATGGAAAACAAATCTGTTCCAGCTTGAGCAAAAGTATACAAATTATCCCAATATATTTTACCATTCACCTTTCAGACAAGTATCTCAGTAAGGAAAAAGCTGGTAAATAAACAAGGTCCCTGAAAAGTACTTCCATTTAAAGAAATTGACATCGCAGCCACCTATCTTTTCTTCAACAAAAGAAAACAACAGGAAATAAAACCAGCTGGTGCCTTTGGTCCTACAGTGGAAAAATCATAGGTTTTCACCTTCATGGAATATTCCACGGGATGGTAAGTTATCCTTCCCATTCATTTACCTAGGCACTCAGCCAGTTGTAGGCTATCAGGCACACAGCCTACACAGAGTAGGAATTTACAGAATAAACACCATCTCCTTTCACTCTACGTAAATACAGATTTATAGCTTTTATGTGTTGGCTGCAGGTTTTTAAGCTACCGTCAGTTTTTATTTATGAAAAAACCAAACAAATGGTCTCTGGGTTCATTTGCCTGTGTAACTGCCCATTATTTACTCGAGAGGATGCTTATGTAGGCCTCACCTTTGCCATTCATAGCAGAAAAGCTGTAGATGTGGGTCTTGCAGTGATACTTAGAAATACTGTTCCTTTTCACCGTGTTCATATAAACAAGTAAAATAGTACTTAATGACATTGATTGATAGATAGATGTTCTCATTTCAAGCTGAAACAGTGCACGATGAGAACTTGACATACACCACTTATTAGCAATTTCTGTAGAAGAGAGCCTTTGTTGCCAAAGTCAATACTTCCAAGTTAACAAAAAAAAAAAAACAAATAGGAAGAAAGATCCTATTTTAAGTTGCAGAACACAAAGTTAATTATCAAATGAGGCAAATGGCATCTTAGGGTGCATTAGAAAGGGAGTGGTTAGTAGGTCAAGAGAGGTTCTCCTCCCCCTCTACTCAGCCTTGGTGAGGCCGCATCTGGAATATTGCGTCCAGTTCTGGGCCCCTCTGTTCAAGAAGGACAGGGAATTGCTTGAAGGAGTCCAGCGCAGAGCCACAAAGATGATTAAGGGAGTGGAACATCTCCCTTATGAGGAGAGGCTGAGGGAGCTGGGTCTCTTTAGCTTGCAAAAGAGGAGACTGAGGGGTGACCTCATCAATGTTTACAAATATGTGAAGGGTAGGTGTCAGGATGATGGAGCTAGGCTTTTTTCAGTGATATCCAGTGATAGGACAAGGGGCAATGGGTGTAAACTGGAACATAGGAAGTTCCACGTTAACATCAGGAAGAACTTCTTTACTGTAAGAGTGACAGAGCACTGGAACAGGTTGCCCAGGGGGGTTGTGGAGTCTCCTACACTGGAGATATTCAAGGCCCGCCTGGACAAGTTCCTGTGTGATGTACTGTAGGTTACCCTGCTCTTGCAGGGGGGTTGGACTAGATGATCTTTTTAGGTCCCTTCCAACCCTTGGGATTCTGTGATTCTGTGATTCTGTAAATGAGATGAAAATACAGCAGTTTGTAACCTAAGAGAATAAACACACTTGAGTGGGTGGCATTTTCAGAATTGGGCACACACTTGCAGGTAGGCAGGAAGCAAGATAAGGTAATCATATACTTGACATACAGGGTACTGAATCACAAGGAAGCAATTTGGTTTTGCTGGCACACTGAAGAAAAATTGGTTGCTTTATTGACTAAGAAAAACCCCTGCATCTTAACATCTGATATATTTTTTATGAGTTAATAACATTTCATGTGTATTTAATTTTTTTTCTGATGGTAAGTCCCGATTTATACAGATCACCAATATCGTCCATTTCTCTAGATGACAATTGTGTTCAACATATCAATATGAATCATAGAATAGTTTGAGTTGGAAGGGACCAAACGATATGATTCTATGTAATTACTCCGTTAAAAAAACATATTTGGCCAAACGGCCTAATGCCTCGCAGCTATATCAGGACAGACATTATCACTAGCACTTAACGGCTGTTGATTAACATAATGTAAGTATGACATTAAATTACAACAATGTGCTGGATTCCAGGAGGTCAGGCTAAAACAGCTGGTGAAGTCATGGTTTGGTTTGTTTGCAATATGATGACTAGTTTCATTTGTCTCCTAGAAATTGGTCGGCATTTTGACTGTACTTTTGCCTGGTGCCAGAAATTCCCAGCTCAAGGACACATGACTCTTCCTAGCAAAGGCCCCAGCACCAGTTTATTTCCCATGCCATTCCATAACACTCTGATCAGCCTGGTCTGTTCTCTTTAACAAAGCTTCCTTTTTACTAGGAAACACAAGTTGAAGATGCAACAGAGCAGCAAAAATTATAGAAAACCACCTTGAAGGATGGCCTTGATCCCACAGCAGACTCTGGAAAACAAGCTTTTTACAAATATTAGAAAAATATTAGCAGAGCCAGATCCCAAACCTCCTATGAGCCTGGCCTATGACAGTCCCAGTTTCCTCCTCTTAACCAGAGACTGCAGCAACAGCAGCATGCTTTTCCATTTCACCATTAAATACCAACTAGGAAACTTCATAGAGAGCACTGCCTCTTTGATACAGCATAGTACGGGTTGTACGGAAGGGAGGTTAAAGGTTGTTGATGTTTGCCAGAAAGGCCTCTGCGAAGATTGTACAATACCAGTTGCCAAGGTAGGCTTCCTCCAGAGTGCAGTATGATTGCTGCCATCTCTCTACAGCGAGCACAAAATTTGAACATAGATGCAAAGCAAAGAAAATGAAGGTCACTCCATGGCACAGATAATTAAGAGAAATGATGAGCTAGATATTCTGTTGTTTTTATTAACATGTGCCCTTTGACTCTAGTAGAAGCATGAAATAAATCCAGCTTTTCAGCCCTGTGACTCCACACTTTAACCCTGAACCAACCAATCAGTTAATTCACACATTTCAGGCCTCATTAGAATTAATGCCTGCTTGTTAGTTCAAATGCTATTCCAAGTTTAAAGGGCCTGCAGAGGCCAGCAAAGAAACCTGATTTACAAAGACAGCCCCAACCCTTAACAGGAATACAAACTTTGCCACCCAACTAACCACCCCAAAGTGATTTTACCTCTCTCATAATTTGCCCTAAGCCCCATCTTCAGCTAACCTTATCCTAACTCTGCAGCCTTAGAAGAATCTACAAATCAGAAACTTTTGTCTTTAACAAGATGCTTGTAAGCGTGAGCCAACAACTTCACTTTTCTGAATTTTAACCCTAAACTCAAACTTTCACCTTAATTTTCATCATAACCAACTGTCAGCATACATCCAGTGCCAAACTAACATTAGCCTATTGAACACTGGTTGAACCGTTCCTCATCTTTGCTTTACATACTTGCAGGATCCGCTATGGAATCAAGTCATTAAATCTGTAGTACTCCCCTTACTGTCCTAATCATTGTCTTAAATACAGTACACTAAACAACACTACTAATGGAAGAAAAACCTAATACCTGCTTTCTGTCTCAGCCCCAGTATAGCATTTTCATCCTGCACAGCAGCAATAGAATAAGGGAGAGGCAAGGAGTTTACAAAGAATTCTGAGACTGATGGGTCCACAGACAGGGAAACATTCCAAATTGAGATTATAGTTCAGAGCTGTAGAAGCTGACGCACTACAGTTGTTGCTGTGGTCGGTAAAGTTACATAGTTCAAGAGAAACTGAGCAGTGCTTCCATTCACAAACTCCTTATCACAGCTCAGATGCTGTAACAGGCTCCTGAGCTATATAGCTAAGCATGCCAACACTAAGGTTACATTTAGAGGTAAAAAGGACTGAAGAATTGGAATTCTTTGTGGCACACAGAACTTACTTCCTTCCAGACTGACATGCAATCTGTAACTCCTAAATTGAATTAAGAAAATTTATTTAAAAAATAGAAAATTTTAAAACTGTACTGCAGGCACACAGAATTGCCAAGTCAGATGATTTAATTCATAAAAAGCTTGTAAATAAATCCTGTTCTCTCAACGAGATGTCTTCCACACAACTGTCAATTATGCATTAAACCTCAGCCAACAAAGCAGGTGTAATAAAACTGCCCCTCCATTGCATGCTTCCCCAGCTTCTGCTGGGTCCTTCTGCCATACTGTTCCTGCAGAACAGTAACACTCGCTTCTGCCTATCTAAATTTAAGACAAAAATGAAGTAGAACACGTACAGTAAGCAAAGAGCAGTGGAAAGCTACCAGCTAGAAGAGTGAGAATATAAATGGGGCTAAGAGGACAGGAAGCAGAGGGGGTCGAATCAAGACCTGGCAGGCTGCAGTTGGTGTCCTCATGGCCAGTGTTTCTCCTTGGCAGCTGTCCCCAGGCTACATCACCTGTCTGCTGCCTTAATAAAAAGAGAAAGAGAAGCTCCCTGTACTTCTGACATCTCATTACTTAAACATAATCTCACTGTGTTACTTACTGTGGCAAGTAACAACGCAAAATTAAAGATCCTGGCAGCATTACTGACGGATTCCACAAAGAACTTGGAGGAGGTACACAGATTTTGACATGGAGGTATTTGGCATCAGAAGCTAGTCTTCATATCCATGGCCAAAAATCAGTGCTTAAATTGCAACCAGTAGTTACATATCTGACAAGTTCTTTTAACAAGCAGATATTGTGGTTTTCTAATCAAATAATTCTTTATATTACAACTCAGTATGTTGTATATCTAACAGCTGTAACTTTTGTCTCTCTACAGGAGAGTAGCAGTCTACACAAAAAAGGGAGAGAAAAATTTCTACTTCACTGACAAGCAGGCATGTTGCCAGTTACATTTCTGACTTTAAGGAATTCTATGGGCAGATTTCCAGGATATTTTTTGATTATCATCAAGCCATCCTCAGACAGATCACCAGGAACCCAACCACATTATGTCAAGAAGTTCTGTTGGACAGTAATGTTATCTGACATATCCAAATTGTGCGCAGGTGGTATTTGAAAGCTGAACTAAAAAAAAACATAATCAATGCTATATACTACTTGGCATAGCCACAAAAACACAAACTTGAAAACAGACAGTACTAAACCTCCAGGAACAAAGAAAAAGTCATCACAGATTTCAGGTGCCTACATAAAACAGCAATACAGATACAAATTCCAAGCAATAATGACAGCATCTCTATTTTCTACTTTAAATTATTTTTTTTTAATAAAGACATATGTATACTTGTAAGTAAATTTATCTTCTTTCAAAATCAGTTAGCCATAATGATGCATGTGCAAACCTCAGTCAGCAAAGAATTCTCCAAGTCACTTACCGGAAAGGGCCAGAGAAGCACAGCCTAAACAGAAATTATCCCATCATGTCAAAAACCACTATGAAACACAGGAGAATATTATATCTTCACCAGGCCACTAAAAGATTGTTTATTTACCTTTATAGCACCTGCAACTAGATAAAAGCGCATAAAGCCAAATATCCAGCTAATATAAATAAGCACACCTCCCTTGAATCTAATGAAGTTAGACTGATTTATAACTAAGGGCATTCCACATCATACAGCAAACACACTTTAGATATATGTATACATAAGAAATTAACTCCTAATTCCATCTTTATACAGCATCTAACACCCTGCCTAATGGTGCTTGGGACTAGCAAAATACTAATTAAATATATAAACTAAATGCTCTGCTGGATTTTCTGAAGAATTAATATTTAGAAATAATTTTGTAATATTTCTAAATATTAAAATTGTATGCACTACTACTGCCTGGAGACCAGTAACAAGTGGTGTCCCTCAGGGATCAGTGTCGGGACTGAGAAAGTTGGGGCTGTTCAGCCTGGAGAAGAGAAGGCTGCATGGAGACCTCACAGCAGCCTTCCAGTACCTGAAGGGGGCCTATAGGGATGCTGGGGAGGGACTCTTCGTCAAGGGACTGTAGTGACAGGACAAGGGGTAACGGGTTATAACTTAAACAGGGGAAGTTTAGATTGGATATAAGGAGGAAGTTCTTTACTGTTAGGGTGGTGACGCACTGGAATGGGCTACCCAGGGAAGTTGTGAGTGCTCCATCTCCACCCCTGGCAGTGTTCAAGGCCAGGTTGGACGAAGCCTTGGGTGCGATGGTTTAGTGTGAGGTGTCCCTGCCCATGGCAGAGGGGTTGGAACTAGATGATCTTGACGTCTTTTCCAACCCTAAGTATTCTATGATTCTATGATTCTACACTGCCCACCTAAAAGTAATTAGTTGGGTTTTTGCCCACCTATTTTTTCTCCTTCCTTTTACAATCGACCACACATTCCTTACACATTTCAAAGCATCACTCAGTATTGTAGCAAGCTTTCAGAGAAATCAAGAACTAATCACTGCAGATTAGACAGCGCTGTTTGAAATTGCTCTACATTTTAAAATAAGCAACGGCTACGCTGTAGTTGTAAGACAGCTAAAACTCCGTCAAAAGAAATCAAACAGGAGACAGCCACCCTAATTTAATTTTTCTTATTTTAGAGTTATTTTGTAGGCATGTTCCCCCCAATAATTTCTTTTGTTGGAGCTGTCATTAACAAGTTCTATAAAGCTATTAGAACAGGTTTAGTCCTGCCAGAAGAGCTCTTGCCCCACTTGTACAGAAGCCACCTATCCTTAAGCAGTCCTGTCAAAATTAGTGGGTGACAGCGCTGACCACTTCACTCTGGCAGGCTGGCCTCCTGGGGGTCTGAGCCACATCACCAAACAGGCTTCACTCTGGACTTCTCTTGCCAAGATGCTGAATCATGACCCACCTTACAAACAGCACACATTTAGAGTGATACGATCTCAGGTTCTAACAGTTATTTAATAGGCCCTCTCTGCCCAACTCCCTGGAGATAAGAGAAATATGACAGCTCACGAAGTTTGTTTCTTTATGGCAATTATCACTTCAGCACACCTATCAAAGTGTATCAGCAGTGGCTTCACTACCTATGGCAAAAGTAAAATTGAACTCAGGAAGGGAAAACCTAATACAAGACCATAACTCTCCAGCAAGCAAAACAGACATGCTTATGACTGCTGAAATGACCCAGCTCATTGGGTCACTATTCTGTTCAGATTTGCAATACAGAAAAAGAAAGGAAGCTTGCGCCTCACCATGTTTAAAATTATAGCTGAAATTGTCCATTTAGGTTTGCTGAGATCTGCTAATGTTTTCTGTTAAACAAAATTGCACTTTAGCAAGTTAAAAACTCAGGAAAAATAAAACCCACCCAAGTCAAATGTTAATAAAGGGTCACAAGCTCACAGATTTGTTATATTTACAAGAAAGTCTAGATGGATCTGAAAAACATACCAAGGCTGGTTATCTACTTTCAGACATTTTACTTGTTTCAGCAGTGTGAACTTCATATTCCCATGCAGTTCCATTTTCCTTATGGGGAAAATTTCAAAGAAGCAGTATCACCAGAAAAGCTGCGGGTAGGAGACATGAAACAGATGCCCTCTTGCAGTACTTTACAAAGCTCATGTCCCTAAAATATTTTGAAGGGACATTTTTCTACTTTGAGCAGGGGATGCAATGCCCACAGAGAATGAAAACACTGAAATTATTCTTTCAGGTTCTGCTGTGATTCTCAAAACTCAGGCTAAGCAAGTTAGTCTCCTAAGGAACAGCTTATTTCCATATGTATGAACTGAGATGCTCTTTCCGAGATGCAGAAAAGAAGTTAATGAATTTTCCTGTGTGTACCTGAGATTCAAACTGTAGCTGGTAAAGAGAACAAGCACATCTGATTCCACACAACTCAATCTACTTGCAAACACAGTATCAAGCAAGGAAATGAAGAAAAACACCTGTGCAATCCCCAGAATAAGTACCGAAGAAATAATGAACTGGGCTTTGACTCAGAAAACAATTGGATTTCTAAACAATAGAGAGTTTAATTGGAGGAAACATTTCATTTCTGAAACAAAGGAAGGCATTCATAGTAGATGTCTAAGCAAGACCTCCACAGCTGAGTCAGAAAGGGCTTCATTATCTGCAGTTTTCATCATGTTAGACTACTATTTTATATAATTAAGCTCTGCACCTGCAACAATCTTACAATCACTGCAGTGATTAGTCCAGCTGTATTTATATTTTCTGTAAAGTTTATTTTATTTCTGATTTCTTCTTTACATTCCAGCCTTGACAGTAAATTTACTTTTTGCACAATACGACTGGGATTGGATTTGAGGCCTTCTGTTAAAATTAAACTACTAACATATTCAGAGAAAGTTGTATTTGGAAAAGAGACATGCTAAGATCTGGCCCCAGAAATCTTCATCTTGCAAGGATCACTGGAAAAAGTGGCAAAACAGTAAAGAAAGAAGATATAGACAAAAGCACAGTCTAGTAAATCATTTACCCATAATTACAAATAATCCTTTGAAAATCCTCATCATTTCCCGTCACAGAATGAGAGACCTCCTTAAGCCAGTGAACAAAATGTGCTAGGGAGACTCTCCTGTTGAGTCATGAGGTTTAGAAAGGAGTCCCTTGCTTTCCAGCTGATTCTCAGATATTAGAGGGGCTGGGTGCTGCTGGATCCTGTCCTAGTCTCAGACTTGGTCAACAGTTTATGTCTAAAGGGTCTGTAGCACTTGTCCTTCTTGTCCAAATTTGTCCCACATTCCAAACAATTTTACTGTCACATTACACAAGAGTGTGTGCTAAGGACAGCAACGCTGTATCTTGTCTCCTGCATGTACAGGTCTCCCTAAGCCATAGAGAGCTATCCAGAACTTGAGGTTAGAGCTCACCTCCGCCAACAATCTCCTGTATAACTTCAGATGTCTTTCCAAGAAATTGGCTAAAGCACTTGAACCGTTTTCCTAAGTGTCTCTGGGGATCCACAAAATCATCATCTAACTGCTTAAATGGCTCCAGCTCCTAACCTTTATTTAGAATAATTTACATGCAAGAGGGTTACTGCCAAATACAGCTGTGACACGACCATCTGGACCTGTCCAGACCCTTCTGCACCGGGCAAGACATCAACCACTGCACATTTCTCTGCTGGTAAAACCCTTCTATCTTCTCTCAGTCTCTTCATTTCTTAAGTCAATATAAAATGGAGCTAATAGACTATAACACACAGAGCAGCTGTAAGGATGGAGAGTCCGGGGGGGGGGGGGGGGGGGGGAGGGGGGGGGTAGGGTATGCCTTTACTTTACCAGAACAATATATGTACCAAGAAAGGAGGAAGATAAATACGTGCAAGACAACCCTAAACTGCATTTCACTCAAATGCATTGATCTGTCACAGTCACTTTTCCCATTCATTCTCCTGGGAAATACAACTGGTGAGGACAGATTTTCCAGGAAAGCCAAGCTACACTGCTTTTAAAGTCAAGCCAATTATGCAGCATATATTTCAACTGCCCCGCTCCCTCTGGCAGATCTTCAAACACCAAGCTGGGCTTTTTAAAGTCCTTCTTGGACAGCTGGCTCTCCCATTGCTCCCCCATCAATTTCAATTCAATTATTTCAGACAAAGGGCAAAACGGGTCCTTCAGTATCACTATACAACCACATTCATGGAGCATGAGACAGCATTTAGGCAGCTTGAAAGTGTATTATTCACAGGATATTTCATGCAAAACATATACCTTAATGTAAATAGGTGCATTTCTGAAGTTGCAGCTTTTGATACAGTTATGCACATAAAGGGAAGTTTATACCAGCTTTATACCAGGGAATTTTTTACTCCTTATTTCCTCCACTCTGAATAAGTTGCAAATAATATATAAAATTGCTTGGAAAAACCCATTTCAGGCAAAGTCACTATACAATGAAGACTGTTTTATTCATCTGGGGGGAGGGGTAGTAAGTTATTCTAGATCCAAATTAAACATTAATCAAGAATAGATCAAGCAAAATACTTCAGAACTGCCTCTTCTCAGATGATGCACCCTGATCTCAGACTAGTAGCATTAGCTGAGTGCTTTTCAGATACCTGCACTTCCTACCGTACTCCTAATAACTCATTGTTCAAAGCTGCTGAAAACAAGGGACAAACCTTCAGGTTCCTGCCCAGGAAGTTTTTCAGTCAAGATCTACTTGAGGAAATTCACTGGTTCTGCTCATTCCACATGCAATGCAAAGCTTGTCTGCTCCTCTCCAAGGGATCTCAATAACAACAAAATTCCCATTAACTGCATATGACAACACTAATGGGTACTAAAATTCACTTAGTTCTCTGCTCTTAATAGCTACAGTCTGCTTAAGCCAATCTGTAATTTTAATTATGAATGATACTTGGGTAAGTGCACAGTTCTCACAGTTCATTTAATCATTTCTGTCCCTCATAGTCCTTACAACTGCTAAGTCTCAACACACTCTTGTGAGTTAAGCATCCCATCACCCTGTATGTTATGCACAGCACCTCTTTCTTGACTTCATCCAGGCTCCATGAGACCCAGGGACACTTCTTGTGTAGTTTTTTCAGGTCAACAGATCTAGGATAGTGAAATAGTTGTTTCATCAAGCTTGCAGAAAGATGTGCTCGTGGTGTGACTCCAAAGGGCACGCTGTGTGCCTGGCACAGCAAAGCATAAGTTGTTTGGAGTACGAAGACTTCAGTCAGAATAAAATACTATTCTCTCTAGAGAAAGGCAAACTTTGTAAGTCAATGTTTCTGTTACCTGACTGGAGCACTGTATTGCCAGCTGTATTTGGCTTTGTCCTGGTTTCAGCTGGGGTAGAGTTCATTTTCTTCCTAGTAGCTGGTACAGTGCTGTGCTTTAGATTTAGTCTGAGAACAATGCTGATAACACAACGTTTTAGTTGTTGCCCAGTAGCACATACCCTGTCACCCACAGAAAGCTAAAAAGGGCTGGGGGGACTAGTTTGGGGCGAGGAGTTTTTGTTGGTTGGCTGTGTGTTTATTTTTTAAAACACATTCCTACCACACCTTCTAGCATAATATTTCTCTTGTGTCCACTCACACAAAAAAGATAATCTAAAGCCTAACACTGATAAAATTTTTACAAATACGTTCCCAAGAACTGGAAAACCTTGTTTTCTGGATTATGCCTTAAATGTTTGCACCAGTACTCCTTGTGTGGTGTTCCCAATACTTACATATAAATGAATTTAATTTTTAAAAATTAAGCACATTTGTTCTTGGTTTCCCAGTGTTTACATAGGGCCACTACGAATGGGTAACTTGAACAGTCAGAGAAACCTACACTGTGTCTTCATACCTTAAATGGGGATTGCCCCCTTCCCAAACTCAAGTCCTGCAGCCTACTTCTCCATGCTCATGGACACCTCACCAGTCAGCAATAAGTTTGCATGTGGTGCACAAGCACACAGCACTGACACATGCAGGGGTCTTTGTGTGACCAGAGCAGTGAGGTCACATTTGGAAGCAGGCAGCCTGGCTTTGTCCTACTTAACACTTTCATGTGTCCTTCCGTTTCCCCCTCACAAGAGAAAAGGAGTCACTGCTGAGGGAGCCAGCTCCAGTGAAAGGCTTGTGCTTGCTCTGGCATGACCCAGCAGACGCTCCTGCTGAGGGAGCCAGCAACACTGACTGTGCAGAGGAATTATTTTTGCAGCACAGCCCCAGGATAGTTGTATTGGCACAACTAACAGTCAGCAGGCTGCAGCATGTGAATGAGGACAAGGGATGTAGACGAGGAAGCAATTTCTTCAGTAAGCATCATGCCCAAGCTGAATTAACTCAAATGGTACCCACAAGCTGCAATAATCTTGTCAGTTTAAGGTCTGTGCTGAATTGAAAGGGACACTCCTGTCATCTCCCAGGCCTCAGCCAGTCTGTCTCCCTCACCTTGTGCCAGCCCTCACATTCATTAGATCACGAAGCTTAAGCAGCCAAAATAACCCAAGCCTAAGTACAGGATCAAAAAAAACACTCGTTTTCAAAATCTGTCACAGAAGCTCTTGTTTCAGTGCAGTAAGAGAGATGGGAACATCCAAAGCCACATATGGCAGTTATCTTCAACAATCTACAGACTTACCAGCACTACCACCCATCCTCACCACCTGCATTCATTTGCATGCCTTCACCATAGGTGTAGGTGAGGGAGGAAGGTGCATCTTTTGGTCCCCTCCATGGCTGGTGAAACAAATCTTCCCGTTTAAGCTTTGAGTACTCAATACAAAAGCCCAGCTCAGTCAAACAGCATTTTCTCACAGTTGTGTTCAATAGACATCCCTGCCCAGCTCTGTGCACAGTGCACTCACCTAGCTGAAGTACTATGGCTAAAAAATAATTTATCTGGGCACTTAAAGCATACACCCACGCTTACATCCATTTCTCTGTCACAGAAACTAAGATACAAGCAAAAGGAAAGGCTTCAATGTGTTTTTACAGGCCACAGTTCCCAAGTTATACTCGCTGTCAGCTGCATGACTATGGATTTGCATTCATATTGTGGGCATCTTTAAATACAGGTTTTATAGGTGACTTTGCTCTTTTAAGGTTCATGGTCACCCTAATGTTTTTACAAATTGTTCAGCCTTTGAACTGGCCCTTAACCATATCACAGACTTCCCTAGTCTGCTCCTGTAACTTTAATCTGGGATAACCTAGTCATAGCCATCTACCACAGACCCCTCCAGTGTTTCATATTCCCATAATTCAGCTGTTACACTCTTAAAACAAAACTCTGCTATTACAAACACTGTCTCATAACAAATACTTCCTCTTAGATGACTGTCTGCAAATTCCTGCTTTTCTGGTGAGAAAATGAATCCTTTTCAGTTTGGTGCAATGCCCCCATGCCCCAGGTCTCTGTCGCATTCACACCTGGAGCAATGCCTGCAAGTCACCAGACAACAGCCATTCCCCCTCTGGGATACTATCCAGCTATCAACAGCAGGTGACATTATATGAGATTTCTCTTGTAATCACATTGTCACAACTGACCTCTTCAGAATTGTTTGTACACTTCACAATAAGCACGTATTTGATCAGCACTTCAAAAAAAGAAGCTTATGTTATGTATGCAAAAATATACATTGCTGTGGCTGACCTCAAAGCAAAGAAAGCTTCCTAGAGTAAGCTGAACAAAGTTAAGCCTTGAAAACTTTTTTGTTCCCTTATAAATGTTAGTTGCAGGAATTTAGGTCTACTGAAACAGGCTATTACATAATTCTCTTAATCCTGCAGTATCTTAAAATATCTTACTGTACTATCACATCAAGCGCAGGCACACAGTGGGCATCAGATGTTTCCCTTGTGGGGAAAAAAAAAAAAATAAAAAAACACAAACCAAAAACCAAGGAATGGAAAAATACTCCTCTTTTATTATCAACTTATATGTTTTACAATGCCTCTTTTCTTGAAGCAAGCTGTTATTTTCTTTGCACTGTAGAAAAATATATGGATTTCTGGTTCTTAGAATTTTTTTCTTGTTTCTAAAGATTACAATGCCAAAAAAAAACCATGTTTTTCTAAACAAGTATGTTCTATACTCACTAGTTCGCATGAGGACTACTGGAAGAAAGACACTAAGTTTGGTCACCTTCTATTTACATACCACAGGCTTTCCTGCGGCTTCAGAATAAAAAGAACATTTGTGATCTCTATCAGATGGAGCCATATGGGAAGGCTGTTCTTGAACAGTAACTTTTTTCAAAGCAGGAAGTAAGCTTTGTTGAGCTTTGAATATGCATCCCATCACAATTCCTTGCATTGCTCCAATACCACATTAAAATTACCTTGCACCTTTTCTTAAGAATTGTTATCTAGATCACAAACACACAATATGCATATAGAAGAGTACTTCAAATAACAAAAGCGACTTTATGCATACAGTAACTACGGGGTTTAATTAGGAAGGCAAGGGGGGGGTTAGATAATTTTTTTAACTCATCTCTTATTCTGTAATCTATGCTGGTGATTCCTGCTTCAGAGAGGCTTCAGATCAGAGTGGATCTCAGCAGCGGCTGAGCAGCTTCAGACTCCCAGTTGGGAGCCTGTATTATTAATGAGTCTGTAACAGCAGAAATTCCAATGTCAGAGGGAGGCAGGAGTAGGTTCTCTGAGAGAAGGGGCACACTCCAAATATTTTTCAGGCTGCTCATGAGCTAGCCCACATCTGTACAGACATGATGGACTACCCACAGTTACATCCCGGCATGTTACATATCAGCTTCCACACTTCACACAGGTTTCACTGTGTTCTGTTACTTAGAAAATTAAGAAGCTTCTTTGGGGGAAAGCCTTAGCACAGACTCGACAGAAGATAATTCTTGTCTCTATATTAATATCCTATATTAATATGAATCAAATTTAGTCTACTATTATTTTGCACAGCAATTAGAGGTCACTCTCTGGAGTGACTCAGACACACATGCAACTACAGACAAGCCAAAGTCTTTTCTAGTCTATTCCTGGGCCATAATGTTTCACAGACCTTTAAAGATCTACACTTCAAGTTTAGCTTCAGCAAAAGCAGTCAGAAAATCTAATATTAATTATCATTTTCAGTAATGTATTCTTTGGGTTTCATGTCTTGAAGAGGTGTTATAACTTTAAATGTTATAATAGTTATTCTGCACACAAGCTCAAGAACAGAACAAAACCAAGGTCCTTCAAGGTGAGGTCTGCTGCACCAGGCCAATGTTCTACCACCTGCGGAAGTCATGAGCATGGAACCTTATAGCCTGTGAATCATTCAGATCCTTCATTTTAGGTTGTTTGTGCGCATCTATTCAGATTTCATCTCTTTAGAAGCACATATTCCTATTATAGTTTAGATTAATAGAATTGTTAGGTGTGAATACAGAAGACTATGTCCTAACTGACACACTATTCAATTTCTCACTATTCTCAGAACTTGGGCAGAAAAACTAATACAAAATCCTTAAGCAAACTATCCCAACTATCTGGGCACGCAGAAACACCTTTACCACAGGCCGTCTGCAACAAAATAGCTAGAGAGTCTGCTTAGGACAGGTGGGTTCAATACCCCTCAACAAATTAGGCAAGAAGGAAATTTCAAGATGAATTTTCTCCCTTCTATGTGACGAACTGACTATTAAGTGCTAGGAGAAATCCGTGATTTCTAAAAGACTCTTTTGGGTAAGTTCATTTTGAGAACAGACTCACTCAGAGTTCTATTACCAGCTACATAAAAGAGAACTGGCTATAATTCCAGTCCTGAGATTCTGCCATCTGAAAATTGCAAGATTTACTTCTATACAAAACTACAGTTAGTATACTCATTTAAACACTATTACCAGTATACACAGCAGTACTCTGTCAACATGGAAGTCAATCATTAGCAACAGCAGTTTTTTAATACAAGTGGTTTAAATAAATAGCTTTCATTAGATTAAAAAAAAAAAAATCTCAAATCTTAGATATTTATAATCTTAGATAAAGAATTCTGACTTCTGCTGAATTTCATGTTTACAAGTACTTGCTGTTCACAATGTCAACAGACATTGTATTGGACATTGTATTGCCATTGTATTGAACAGTGTATCTAATGAAGCCTCCAATTGAGGTTTCATAGATCACACTTGAGCCAAGATTGGGGAAACTTTCCTAATGATCAGAACATTAAGCACATGCATCTCTCCCTCTAAAGTACTTCACAGGACATATTGAAGTGTAAACATTTTTTGCTTCTTAGCAAGAAAAACAAACCAACCAACCACATGTTTAATGGACAGTTAAACACTTCTCTCCAACCAGATCAGGGTAGAAGAATAAATTATTCTAAATTATTCTATAGACACCTTCTATTTTCTTCTGGATGGGCAATTCAGACTCTTAGGCCATGACTGCAAGCTACCAAATAATTATATTTCTTTTGACAAACAGGATAAAGACTATATACTTTCATCCATTTCTGTCTCAGACTGAAAACTCCTCAGAAAACCTTTACTACTGTAGACTGCTCACATATTTCAATTATAATTTTAATCACAATTCTAACAAACTTTTTTTAGCTGAAATGTTGTGATTTAAGCTTTTATAACATGCTGAAACCCTTAAAAAGTTAACCGTTGAAATTTCTAATTCAGTTTTTAGGGATGCTCTCACAACAGATTATATGTAGTGGCAGTATCAAGCTTCCAAGGCCTGCAGATGATATCAAAATTTAAGAATGAAAATAATGAATGACAACACAAGCAGCTTTAAAAGAATTTCAATCATTTAAGCAATTGCTCCAACAGATGGCAAAAGCACTTGGGTACACACAATTGCAAAATAATTTGCCTGAAAGCAAGCAAGCCAGCCAAGGAAAGTGCATTAAATACGACAATTATTCAGCACAATGATCTGGGGGCTTACTGTGGGAAAAAATAAATTCATTGAAGCTATTGGCACAAAGGAAAGCAACAAGACAAAAGTATTCATAAGTAGTATCAGATACCACACAGGTTATCCTGCTACTATGAGGTGCAACCCAGCTGGCCTCTACTATTCCCTGTCCACAAGAAGGAAAAGCAGATCTTTGTGTAACTGGAGTTATTGTTTCAGCCTTCTTTCCTCTTTTATCACATTGTTTCATACTCTTGTATTTTAGAATTTTTAACATACAGTTACTTTTCATTTACAGTATGAACTTGAATCTCCCACAATCAATGCCACAGCTCCAGAGTCAGGTGTCACACCATACTCCTTAGGTGAGTGTAAATTATACCAGTTCTTTTCAAAAAACAAAATTCCTTAAACACAGGAGGTCAAAGCAAGTTGGAAAAATCCATTTAGCAGGTACCCAAATTACCAGTTTAGACTTCAGAGAAAGCAAAACTTTAGGCCAACAAGAACTGAAATAGTGATCCTCTGAACATAACCAAACTGTATCAGAAGAGAGTTTGAAAGGCAATCCAACTGTATTTTCCTGTCTATAAAGATTTGAGCATCTGATAGATTCTAAATTTTTTAGATTAAAAACAAAAATCTGTAAAGATTTTAACAGGTATATATGAAATATAAAAGTATTTTCAATTTATTCTTTACTTCTGCATGTAATCTTAACAAAACAGGCTGAAATACTACCTGTCTGCATTAATTCATTAAGTTCATTCTTCAGTAAAAAGCTAAGCACTTGAACATTCAAAAAATATTTATAAGAAATAAGATATAGTTTAATTTTGAACCCATTTACCCCCTGCCCAATTAGCACTGCTTTTCTTCAATGCGAATTTCATTTTCACAGCAGTTCCTAATGGGGGACTTCTACTATAGGTAATATTTCCCATTACATATCCCAGCACTTTCTTTTCTCCTAAATGTGATTTAAAGCCATGACACAAAATTAATGTAGATATAGAGGCACAGCCTTACAAAATGACAATCAGAATTACTGCTAATCTGAAACATTTCTCAGCCCTACCATCAGCTAGTTAGACTAAGAGGCACAACAGCTTAGTAATGCATCCAAAAAAAGGCAGACAGCCAGTGCTCATCTTTTCTGGCAGAGAAGAACACCTCAGCTAAGTCTGCCTGGTGGATAATGACTGGGAGACCCAAAGAAAATGTTTTCTAATAATATAAACAAAGAAATTTCCGTATTTCTTTGGAAACGTTGATCTGTGGCTACACAATGATAGGTATGACCTGCTGACACAGAGTACACATCTATCTATGCTAGGGCTTGTCACTGGGCTACCCAGTACTAAGAACACACACAGTTTGTCTCTAGAAAGCATAAATCTTAATGATGAACAAACTGAGGAATACAGGGATCTGGGCTACAGCTGGATCTACGAGGCAGAGTATCAGCAGAGACTGAGTCTCTGCTGGGGCACTGCTGGGGCTACAGCCTCCAGCAGACAGAACAGTGTCTTCCACAGAAGGAAACGACATTAAAAAAGCAGCTTGGTAGCAGGGCGTCAGAACTAATCCTCGTCTGCACAGTCCTGGACACTGAACTGGTTCAACAGAAGGCAAAATATTGTATGCAAAATGACAAAGGGTTTTCCACTATTGCAAAAGCAGAAAGCCTGTCAGAAACAAGCCTGAAACCAGGATCCAAATCCCATGATCCTCAAGCCATAAAGCAACGTTTTTTTCTGCTTCTGACTTCACTTGTAAATAGTGCCTTTTATACGTCTTATTTGAACACCAGTTATAAGTGATTTGCATTTGGAAGAAAGGATTCTGAATATTGAAAAAAGTAAGTATCAAGAGACATCTGCTAATTTCAGAATACAAATTAGATTTAAATACAAGACAAATATAAGGAAAGATACATTTCTCTTAGCTTCTTCCTGAGAGTTTGAAGGAGTAGGAAATCAGTCAGTAGAGATGCAGAGAGATCAGATTTCTCTGGCCACAAAGCCAGGCACGTCTGGGTCACACAGGGAAAAAAAAAAACCAAACAACAAAAAACTTACATGGCTTCATCCATTTTCTGCATCTCAGACTGAAAAACAAAAAAACTAAACAAAAAAAAAAACCAACAACAACAACAAACCCGTTTACACTCTAGATAAGAAATTCATGATAAGAATTTGTATCGGTATCGAAGAGAAATGTATGTAATGTGAATGATTTTAATCTAAGACCCTAACGTGACTGAACAGGAACAATATATCACTGACCCACATACAGACAAGACACTATCAGGAGGCTGGATCAGAGACAGCATGCTGCAGCTACCTCAAGTACCCTGTACATAAGTAGCTCCTAAATAACTACAACCTGTGGAGATTTTACAGCAGCAGAGAAAAGAAAAACAGACTATAAAAATCCCAAACCAGCAAAGCCAAAGCAGCTGAGGAAGATGATTAAACTTTGCTACACTGACAAGTATCTTTGCATGAGAACCAAAAGTTCATCAATGGCCTTGCTCCACATCTGGATGCAAATGAGGTCTTGCAATATTTGGGGAAAGGAAAGCTACGGGACTGAAAGCCCCGCCCCAAGTACAGATTGGCAACTGCTAATTTGGAATAGCATTTAAATTTCTACTAATCCCATGTGAAACACTTCTCCACAACCCAAATACATTTACTATGAGAATCTTCATTTTCTCTCTACTTTGGAAAAAGTAAAACCACCTTGGACTTGAGATACCCCAGGGAAGAAGTTTTTAAGTAATATTTTCCCAAATTAGCTTAGCTTTACCAGAACAGCAGGAGGGAAAGAGGTATTAAAAAAAAAAGAATCAGACAGATGAAGTTATGAAACAAGTGCTCATTTTCCTTTCAGTCCTTGCTTAGCATCAAAGTAGCTGTGTTTTTATGCAAGAACTGCACTAAGAAATGGAGCCAAAAAAATATCAGAAACCATTAAAATACTCATTTAAAAAATGCTATACAATAATGGAGTTACCTGATTTTGTTTGTAGCTTTGAAAGGGAAATAAAAATAAATATTTGCAAAAGTAGAGAAAATAAGCCACTGATTAAAATACTGTAATTTAAAAGAAACCATCTTAACAAATGAAAAATACTGAGGCTTCCCATCCACAGAAGTAGAAAGAAGGATTTTATGATAATAAAAATGAATTTGCAGCATCTTCATCCATCTGGCACAAAGCTTGTCAAGTTTTGAAGGACCAGTGACCAGATCTTGCTACACAGCCCCAGGAAGCGCTACAGTCAAAGCATTGGAAATACCATATCATCTTGAAAAAAACTAAAAATCTGCACAACAGAATCATCATTACATCCAGATTCATCTATGTTACAGCATATTGCATCATTCTTAGCATTAAATGGCTCAAATACAATCTTTCTTGTTTTAAGTGGTTCAAGGTCAATTTCAAGCCACACTGTACCTTAACTGAGATTAAGGCACTATACTATAACTAAAGCTTAACCACATTCTCCTTTTATCACTTCTAAATTGCAGGAAATTACCAGGACCTCCTTAGCTGTGTATCAAGGCAGAACAGAAAGTGATCCACACTGTTTAGCAGATGTTTAGTCCATAGAAAGGAAATGAAATATTCCTTCTTCAAGTGGTTAAAGGCCCATTGCTCATCTTAAAATCTTAGATGTCAACAACTTAGTTAATAATTCTTCTCAAGGTTAGATTCCAAAAGTTGACTAGGAATGTTTCTCTGCTTCTTTTCCATTATTGACAACCTGTCAACAATGGGGGAAAGTGCTTGCTTGGTTCGGGCTTGTTTGAACTCGATTAAACTTTGAAGTACCCATACTCATGGAATCTTTAGAGTGCTTTGTAGTTTTCAGTAAAAGCCTTCACCTTTGACATTCCATCCTTTCACAAATGGTAATTCTGTATAATGAAACTGTGCTTTTTCAATTAAAACTGTCAATGAGCATTTAATAGAAAAGTGATTTTAATTACAGAACTGAAGTTTCAAGAGACTATCTCCGTAACACAAAATGATGGTTACTAATACTTATTAGTAATTATTATTAATTATAAGATAAATCAACCAACACATTTTTTAACAACTATGCTGCAATTCCAGCATGCAATATAATTAGAGTTAAGAGTGAAGAAGTGCAAGATGAAAGTGAATGCTGGAATCTAATGTATTTTTATTAAATTGTAGCTCATAACCTTGGTATATATTTAGTCATTCTTTATTAAAAACTATTTAAAGCTTTAGCTGTAGTTCTCTTCTTTCAAGAAAGAACGTGAACACAAAAGAAGTGAACACAAGATCACTCTTCCCTTCAGCCAGATTTGGATATTTTGCCATGATGTTTGCAATTAGATGTCCATATTGTCTACTTTTAACTTGAACATAGCCCTTAAATGTAAAGTATGAAACAACAAACCAGGTTCTAATTTTTATGGCTGTACAGGTTCAAGTAGTCAAAATATTTTTCAGTCTGACAATGTGGCTCTTTAATTAAAATCAGCTGTGCTTCCATGCATACCCATACCCAAAATCACCAAGTTTTTAAAACTGCCACTGTCCTTGAATACCTGCTGCACACACACAGAAGCATCTGCACCTTGTATATCTGCCTATAAATGACTATTTTAGAATATAGCTACAGTTTTATGGCAGGTTTGAACTGGTGGGGACACCATTACACTGATTTAACTGGGAACAGAGTCAAACAAACACGCTTTGCTGCTTCTGAGAGGTGGTGAAGTGCAGCAACAACAGGGCCAGGGCTCTCGGTAGCAACAGGAGCCTTGCAGCTCAGTCTCACAACCAGACAAGTTGTAACACTAATCAGCTTTTCAAACGGATTCACCTCTTGGAAACTACAAGCTCCATCTTTTCTTTCCATCCCCTGAGGCCATTCTTAGCTCTCCTCACAGTATCTGGAATTTAAGAAGCTACTAAAGGTAAGGACTTACAGTGCAGTCAGGACTGAACTATACCAACGCTGTCTTTTCCAACCCCCCTATTACATTTTTATAACCAACATAAGTTTTTCATTTACCTTTGCCAAGGTAGGTCCAAAACAAGTGTTTTTAAGACCGTTTTACATCTAGAAAATAACCATCCACGATCATTATACAGTCTGATAGTATCAGCTCTTTCAATGTCACCCAAAATTAACAGCAGAAAAAAATGTTTCTAAATAAAGTGCAGAGGGGCTCAGCTCTCAGCACTGCAACTTTTAATGAATACAGTTTTCAGCAACTCTGCTGTAATATTCAGTGATCAGCAAAACGCTTTCATGCGTTCCACCTCCGTGGTGCATGTGTATGTTGCTCACGATGCTAAAGCAGACAGCTTAATGAGAAGCTTCTGGATTTGGATGGTGTACTGAGGCCTTTTTCATCGTCTGGCAGCTATTGCTCAATAATTAAAAGGCAGGAATTGATCTCTCTCTATACCATAGCTTATCTGAAAAAACTTGCTGATATGGTTTCTCTGGATTTGCTTCATACCATTGGTTCACTTTTGAAGGCTAAAATTTTAAAACTCCCCACGCTGTTGAAATAGTGGAAGCTGATGGGGTTTGTCTTAGGGGTTTTTTTCCTTTATAGCTTTCCCCATATGTTTCTTTTCTCTGAGGAAAGGAACTCTATAATTTCCAACTTTCCCTTTAGATGTATGGGCAATAATAGAGGAAAATGATGACAGGGATTAATCACTATCAGAATAGCTTACTATGTCAGAGTGCTTTCAAGCATGATGCAAAGTTGTATTCACAGTTTTCTTTCCTCTGTTTTAGGGTAAAATCTCCTGGACTACACAAGAAATGTAAGAAATGGTACAGGACAAAATGACTGACCTTCACTTATAACACTTTATTATAGTTAGCATTTTTAACTTACCTTACAGAGAAATAAAAGCCAGATCTGGGACATAACACTACACAATGCTGATATCCCACAAGGACAATTTTCCCTAAAGCCCTGGACACTCCTGATTCCAACTGATTATCAGCATTTGTGATGTAGCAAAAGGGGGAAATCAAGACATTGACACTTCTCAAACTTCATCCTACCTGACCTATTTGAATTTAAATTAGGAAAGGATGCCTCAGAGGGGCAAGACATCAATAATCTAAGTAGGCATGTGGCCACCAAGCCTGCCTGGAACAAACATAGTCAGGAACTGAACCACAGTGGCTTGCTCCTGTGTGCCTTCTATTTGAAATTAAAAACTCAGTGTTAAACTCCCTAATGCCAAAACACTTCTAGACTCTTCCTTTTAAGGAGCCACTTTCCAAAGCAGAAACAGACCCCTAGAGCAAGTTAACACTTCAGATTAATTTCTCCTTCCTGCATGCTTCCCCTTTATAAGAAACCTCCAGGTAAAGTTTCAGAGCTGGCACCACTACTGCTTTCCTCCATGACACCAAAAGTGATCTGTGCACCTTGTCTCTGGCAGCCAAAGGTCAATCCAGACTAAAATTGGTTCCTCCCCCCCTTCCCCCATCTTACATTTGAGGGCTCTTTTACTGATATTATTATATGTTCAGAATTCCTAAAATTTAAAGATCATTCTAACTTATCATTTCAAACACAAAAGAAACCCCAAAAAACAGTTTTGAGGAGTACTCCATGCTAACTTGGCTCCTCTAAAATTCAACTATGAATCTCCAAAAGATGTGATAACAGCTAAGCCAAAAACAAGAAGACAACTGATTTTTAGTACAAACAATTTTATCACATGCTTCTATAGCACATTCTTGAACAAGAAAGCAGATGTATTTTTCAAGTCTAAAAAACAACCAAACAGCAAGAGTTACATTTCAGTTAGGTAGTCTTTAGAAAGAGACAAGTATTTCCATTCAGTGTTAATATTTGAGTATTTAGATGGGTAAATAAAAACCTGAGCTAAAAAAAAAAAAATAAAAAAAAAATAAAATCAATGTTTCTCTCCTAATAAGTCAAAAATTTGTATTTCAAAGTTGCCAAATTTGATTTTGAGTTCACGTTTCAGTTGATACCTGGAACATATTTTAGCCATTAATAAATTCTGCATTTTTGAAGGCCATGAAGTCTTCTTTCCTCCCCAAAATATAAACCTTGTAGTGAAAAACAGAGAATTAAACAATCCTGACTTGAACAAAAAAGCCTTTGCATGCAGACTACCACTTTTCCCTATGGATCCTCCTTGACCTTAGATCTGCCACAGTCATCGCCAGAGAAGCAATGTAATCAACCCTTTGGCTGCCTTACAGGCCTAGAGTATGCCTGACATAACTGTGCTTAAAAGTTTCAGAGCTTTGTTCTAAGAGCTGAAGCAGGCTCATCTGCATGGCATTGTACCTCACTGTAATGTCAAGTTTAAATAATATTTCCACAAAACAAAATAACTCCCAAGTTTTGTTAACTAACAATTATAGATGCTCACTGCTATGTTTGTTGATAGGATAATTTTAAGAGGTTAAATACTGCCAGTATTCAGATAGGAACAGAGTATTTTCATATCATTAAGTGGAAGAACACAAATAATCCATCACACCACACAGCAAACACTGCATTCAGGAAAAAACGTTCACCAAAATGTTTAATGAGAGAATAAATCACAAAAGCTGAATTATTTGTTTTATCTGTGACCTTTCAAGCATCACTTGTTCATTAACATGCTCCACTCCAAATAGACTAAGCAAATACTAACTGCTCAAAAATATTTTAAAACATCGAATGTATTATTACACACTGCAGTGTTAGGGAATTGACAAAACCTAATGGGTTTATTTGAAGGTGTCATGGTTTAAACCGATCCACACAGCTCGTTCACTCACTCCCCCTCCCCTTTCTCCCTCTTTCTTTCCTTCCCCCCCACCCCTCCCTGCTCCAGGAAGGATGGGGAGGAGAATCGAGAGAACGTAACTCCCTCGGGTTGAGATAAGAACAGCCCAGTAACTAAGGTATAACACAAACCACTACTGCTACCACCAATGATAATAATGATAAGGGAAATAACAAGGGAAGAGAATACGATACCACCGCCGAACGAGTTCAACCCCCCTGAAGAGACCCCGTGCCCTTCCGGGTAACTCTTAGTTACCTCCCTGGGCATGACGTGCTGTGGTATGGAATACCCCTTCGGCTAGCTTGGGTCAGGTGTCCTGTCTCCGCTTCCTCCCAGCCTCCCCTCGTCCCTGGCAGAGCATGAGACTCACAGAGTCCTTGGCCAGAATAAACATTACTTAACAACAATTAAAACCAATCGATGTTATCAGCTCTCTGCCCAGGCTGGAAGTCAAAACACAGCACTGCACCAGCTACTAAGAAGGAGAAAACTGACTGCTAGTGCTAAACCCAGGACAGAAGGGCAGTTTATAGTAATGAAAAGTGCTACAAAAATCAGGGTTTGGGAAAAGCTTTTAGATGCATGAGTACTTCAGCAAGCTTATTTGAAAAAATTACTATACGTTTACATTCTTGAGCATTCTATGCCCTAATGCCACAGTATTTGCTTTTGTGTTTCCATTTGAGACCACTTTGATGCTTTTGTGTTTTCTTATACTTTTTCAGGCTATCACCATATTCATCATGACAGTTAAGATTCCAGAGAAAGTTGCCAGAACCATGGAAAGAACTTCAGTAACTCCCTGCTTTCAGTGTCACTCACTGCAGGCTTCTTTATGTAGGCTCTCAACTGAAACCTTAGTTTAATTTAAAAACCTCTATTGAATCAATCCTGATTGATTCCTCTCTTAAGAAGAGCTACTGAGTACAATACTACTATTAATTTAAACTAAAAAGCAGAACACAGACCAGGATCAGACCACAGTAGAGGACAGCTCTTGCCCATCAACTAGCTCTCATTCTTATACTTTTGCCTTTCATTTCCTCCTGCTCATAAGTCATCCCTGGAAAGAAGCCCCACTGTGTAGTATAGACCAGTATTTTGACAGCCTGGTTCCATTTACTCTAAGCAGATGGTTGATTGTCTTCTACAAACAGCTACCCCATAGCCACACCCATGCGAAGATTCTTTAATACACTTGTGTATTAGTCATTATACACTCACACCTTCAAGACCAAAAACAGAACTGTCAGCACAAAAGATCTACAATGAACAAGTCACAAAGCACACTTCCTAAGAATTTCAAGCTATTGTATAGCAGTTGAAGCTCAAACAAAATTGAACAGATTTATTTATAAAATTTGATTTCACAAGTACCATGGGGTTTACATGCTATTCCCCAGACTCAAATATGATGCAAAACATTCCTTAGGCTCAAATATGAGCCTCAAATCATATAGCCATAAAAACAGGCAATATTTGTAATAAAGAGATAAAACCAAATTGCCTTCGAAAATCCCGCAGCATTCTCCACAGAAATTGAGCTGTTAGCCCTCATGTCCTGGCCAAAATCCAGTTTCCGTAATTATGTTTTCTTACCTGAATTTCCATTAGTTATTCATTTTCACCACCTGTCTTAAAACACTGTATGAACAAATAAATTCTCATCCTGATCCTAGACAGCTGATGGAAGGTTTGTTGCTTTGGCCAAGTTTTATGGGAAGAAAAGTCATAAATAAATAAATATGTGCATGTGTGTTTTGCTGATCTGAAAGCTCTCATCTGCATTTTCTCAGGTTCCACTGGCTTCCTTAAAATCTCTGCCTGTTACCTTGCCAGCCAAGACAAAGGCAAAGGACTTCACATTAGAACCATGAGCCAGATTGCCTTAGAGCTAAGAAATCATCCTTCTCAAGCCTCCGAGGCCATCAGCTGTGATACAGTGTCCAGCAGTCTGCTCTGGAGGAAGGAGTCTGAAGTCAAGAGATCCCCAGGCTCTGCAACAACTGGAGGACTTGAGATCTAAGAAACATCTTCAACAAAGCTGAAACGGTACAGAATGGACAAAATCGTCTCCTTCACTAACCAGCTGCAAAGTTTGGGAAACATCACCCACTGAAAATGACTCCATGCTTGCAAAACATACTTGGAGCTTGCATGATTAGGAGGGCAATAACCTTCTGCACTTCAAAGTCAACACAGCATTTGGAAAAAGTCAGGTTTTCTTTCAGGCACTTGTGCATGCAAACAGGCACTCTGATCCAACTCTGCTGATCAGATTGCCTAGGGTTTGACCACTTCTAGTTACCAATGAACACACTCAGGATTTGGCTTCATTAAATTGCTGCATTTCATCCCAGAGCTGTCTACTAATTAATTGTGTATGTCAGACAAGGTGAGGTTTCTAAGGAAACATTCTAAATGCTATTAAATCAGTTGATGCAATTAAAAAAGATATTCAAGCTTCTGAGAATACAAACCCATCAAGTTCATTCATTCTTAAGTACAGGTTGTAATGTTTTCACATCCTAACTGGAATCTCTAAGGAAAATAAAGTGGTTTAGAAGCTGGGTCAATATTGTTACTACATTGCGGCTCTCATCCAAATTGTTCACTCAAAAATATTATATTCCTAGAGGATATCCTTATTGCCTAGATGTATTCCAGGGTTTTGGTATAGTATAACTTCTCTTGAACAAAGATAGTGGCACTCGAGAGTCTAGCTGTATATTAGAGCCCACACCTAGAAAATAAAATCCGTGTAGGATTACTCCAGCCATACTTTGCTGGAGAAGCAGCTATTAAGTTTGTAGATAAAATTCAGACAAGAGTTCAGATTTCCAATCTGACAGTGGAGACCTGTTCATCATATTTTAGTGGACATCATATTTTACATTCAGGCCTAAAAAATGCTTGAAAGTTTATCAATAGATCAAACAGTAATACAAGATACTTCCCCCCCCATTCTGAAGTTTGATGTCTTTGTATTGGTTCACCAGTGTTTTCAACTCCATGACTATCACAACACCAAAATCGATGCCCAAAATATTTCAGGAAAAAATATAAGTCCAATATACTCTGCTCATTCTTTCCGTCAGCGCAAAACACATTTACCTTATCTGGAAAATTCTCCCTAGTTTTTAATCCGTTAATAATCCACAATTGCATCTCTCACTTTACAGTTCAGTTGTTCACCAGCCTTCTGCTAAGGACCCTTTCAAAAGCATTTTTGAAATCTTCATGAACTGTTGCTGCATCTCTCTGCAGTAAGCTGCTAGACCAGCCATGGGCACAGAACAGGCCTAAGCGCTGCCCACGCGGTAAACCCTTAGCACAGCCTGTGACAGTTTTGCCCCAGCATAGCCAGAAGTTTCATATACAGGGCCCACACACAGAAATGATTTCATTACATTTGTAGGCAGACAGCCTTCTCTGCTAGCTAAGAAGGTATAACTCTAAGGAAACAACCTGCCACCTGAGTCCCTTGAACTGGAAATCATTCCTAGACATTTTATTTCGTAGTAAAACTGTTATGGCCATCAACCAGATCACCTTCATCCACTTGTTTATACAAATTTCAGATGATTAATGTCAACTTACTCAACATATTTTACCCATGTGTACTAGATCTATTACTTACTATAGCTTTTCTCATTACAAGTCCATTATCTGTGATACTGGGCTTTCAGTTACACGTGTATGCCTTTATTTCAAACTTTCTGATTTAAAAGTCAAAGATAAAGTCAACTAAGAACACTAAGAATTTATAACAACATAAAAGAAGTGATAATTTTTCTATTCTGTGACATAATCATGAGTCCTTGATCCCTCATATGCCATCATGATAAATAAGCCACAAAACTTGTGGAAAGTTATTCATAAACAATCTGATACTCATTACACATAAACACCTTGTTTCACACTAAACAGTGTCTAGTCTATGAATGTGCTTATACCACACATACACACTTTACTGTTTCCTTTAAGGCCATCCCCCTAAATTCCATGAAGAATTGAATTAAACCTTAATTAACCCAAACTTATTTTAGCAATGCTACAGCAAAAAAGATTCTAGTCTTTCACAATGTGCAAGACAGCAGGATTTGACAATAAGTGGAAGCATAATAGAAAGATTAATATAAACTACAGTGAAGAGTATAAGTAACATGGCTTGACCAGCTCCAAAGGTTATCATTGTATACCCATTAAGAGACAGAACTACATTATTCATTGATTAACTAGCTGATCTACCTCTGACTTGCCTAACTCCTAATGATGTGAGATTTCTACTCATAATGAGGTGCACTTTTTTTTTCCCCAAAATGCCAGTCTTCAATCAAAGCACCTGAAGAAGTGAAGAAAATTCATCACAGACAGCTTTGAAAAAATCCGTGCAAAGACAATTTGCTATAAATGATTCTGCTTTGAAGCTGTGTAATTTGAGAACTTGCTTACAGTTGGAAAGTCCTGATGGACTCATGAAAGAAAGCAAATTCAACAGGAAATCAAAAATGTGACAAGTAGCAAGGAACAGGCTGACCTAAAATTAAACAATGAATTGGCCTCTAAAGCATTTTAAGAGCCAAGCATAATAACAAGGTTTGGGTTTCTTTCTCCCCATCCCTCAAGGCCTGTAATACTGCTTCATTAAGTAGTGCAACTGAGGAATAGACTCAGTTCTCTGTTTCTTGATATACTTGATTTTTCCTAGTTATTCCCAGGCAGAACTGCATGCAACATATAGAATCAACATATGCACCATACCCACTCTTTCTCCAAACTTATGATGCCAGAAAGATGCAGTTCATAGATACACCTTCCAAATGAAAAAGCTATAGCTTCAATCCTCATAAATCACTGCAGAATACTAAGTTTAGTGTAAATATCTGTGAAGCTTCAACTTCCTCCCCTTTTCCACAGAAAAAACCTCTACTTTGAAGCCTTTAAACTTTACAGCCTGTTTTGACCAGGGCAGGAAGTGAAATAGAATAGATAACTGATCTGCAAAAACAGTGTCCTAGTAACCTATAAAGGCCAATTGTCTGAAACATGTCCCACAATACACACAAGCCACTTTTCATCCTGATATTGGCAAATAGCTCTTCCCTGTTTTGACAGAGTCCATACTGCAGGTGGTTAAGTGCATTTCCACACACACCCCCCTTTTTTTTTTAACCTCCAATATAAAGCAGAAATTTTATTTCAGCTGTGTTTGCATCATTAGCTTGCTGGCAATCATATAAGCCTAAATTATCCAGGCAAGCAGTTTCATTTATCAAGACCTCTTGCCGGAAAAGAGCAGCAATCAAATCAGTCAGCCCAAATTATCCTTGACATTAACAAAGGGCTCTAGGATCATTGTAAGAAATGACTTTCTTCTATTACCAAGCTGATTATAGTATAGATGCCTCTGCAGCATCACAGCACAAAACCTAGTTTAAAATAAAAATGTTTAGAAGAGCATGCAATTTTCATTGCCACTGTTTTCTGTATTCAGTGATTTATTAAAGCGTGCTAAATATACATTTTACGTGTATGTATATGTGCTCACGCATGTGTATAGAAGCAGGAATACTTTGTGCTTACTTCAGCTAAGCAGGCATGTGTAAAAGCAACACAGCACAGGCCCCAGCCTTACAGTCTCACAGTGAAGCCAAGAAAGCTCTACAGACTACTGCATCTGCATCACTGCAGGACTTGCATCTTGCTCTCTCCAAGACCAGAAATGCGAACAAAATTGAGCTTTAGGCTGCTTCCAAGCTCTAGTGATTTCTCACTCACCTCTAAGTTCCTTGTGCGCAACCTCTCTGAGTAAAGCCAAAACTGAGCTTTAAGCCAAATCAGGACCTCATAGTTTAAAAGCAAGACAGGGGTCACATGGCAAGAAAAGATACTGGGAGTTCTTTGTTTATTGAGGGAATCAAAAAAAGGTAAGGCAACTTCACACTCTCAGCCATCAGCAGCTTTTCTCTGAAAGTAACAGGAAATCCTCTAGCACTGAAAGTCAACAATTATTATTTTTGATACCTAGGGTCAAAGGGACACTGCTGTTTCTGAATTACTTAGGTAACAGCTCCTGTATTCAAAGCTTGTCTAACAGCATTGATTTGGCATACAAAAGCAAAACTACAAGGTATTACCAAAAATTGGTAAGAAAATGCTTTGTAATTATTTCAGCTGCACAAAAAATATGCACAAAAAGCTAGAGCTGTCAGAGGGATAAGGGAAAAAGTTACAAGAGAAGAGAATATATCCAAGCTTCAACAAGAATATTAAAAAAATCCTACTGGGAGTAAAAATATATTTAAACCCAGAAAAATAGCTTCTACAGAAAGCAACCCTGAAAGCAACAAAATACAGAACGTGGGATTTTTCCCTCCTCCCTAGGTAAACATGATGAGCTAGAAGAACAACAGCTTTGTGGCTAAATAGAAAGACATTTCTGGTTCAAGGCCCAGCTATGCCACAGGCACAGTACCTTGTCTAAAATTTCAGGCTCATAGTTTACCAGAGACAGAAGTCTGGACTGTACAATGTTATCCAGGATATATACTGATCAACTTCAAATATACCAATTTTGGGTGAGAATTCCCAGTTGCTAGTTTCCATACTCAAAGTCCATAAATATTTAAGATTGCAATATGGTTGGTCATAATACTGAAGGCTGCAACTGATTTTTCGACAACCCTGACCTGCATTTGCTACACAAGTTCTCCTTATACCCAACAGTATGAAATCCATTATTACACATTCAAGCTGCATGGTTTTAAACAGATTTTCCTGTATAAATACTCAGACATGTTGTGCCAACAGCTTTCATACATTTGTTTGTAGTTCCTTCTCCCAAACAAGTGTGCTACTTCTAAACAGGCAGATTAATTTGGAGCCAAATATGGTGCATATACACTTCAAATATAAAACTGTGTGTATCTTGATTTCATGAATTATACTGGTTCCTGGACCAAACTGTACTCTTATGCCTGCCACTGTAAATCATTGTGTTCCTAACTGTAAATCTTGCCATGACACAGCTCATTTTCTAGTAGAGTTTATCCAACACCTATCAAAATCATCATAGGGCCCAACTGAAATTAGTGGTTCATTGTGCCAAATATTTTAGAGTTAAAGCAGTCAGCCCTAATCCTCAGAATTTAGTTTAGGTGAAATGCAGACCATAAGGCCAGGAAGGTACGGCAGTTTGTTTAAGGACACACAGCATATCTGTGGCAGAAATAATAGTATCAGTCTCTTGAACCCTAGCCAGTGCTATAGCCATGGAAGCACATACTAACAGATCCCTGGGACAATACAATTTCAGCTTCTGATCCCCAGGTTTTGAATTGATTAGAAGACAAACTATTCCTCCCACCAGCTCTTCTACAGCATAAACAAAGTCTAGGAAGACAAGATGATGCTTTTTTTGCCTCTCTATCTCAGCTAATGTACCAGCTGCATTAGTACACCATTTCAAGATCTAAAGTTCCTGTATAAACTGAGCTGACACACTGGAAATACACTGGAAAAATTCACCAAATGCCTTCATCTTTCATCATCACGCTACTACGAAGAGCTAATCTGCCTTAGCTAGCTCAGCAACAGCAACTTCTTCACTTTCCCAGCAAACGTCTACATGCAGGTGGATCCCTGACAGTGCCAGGTAAGTTAGGTAACAGAAACAGTAATCGACCTTCATCATGGAATTGTTACGACTTCTTTGCCTATTATGTTACACAGGCAAAACTGTTAAAAGTAATACCATCTGTCTTAGAGCAAGGAACATTTCACTTTAATAAAGGAGATTTACTTTACTTTTTAACTTTTCCCTTGAAAAGAAATATTAAGTCCTTGAGGAATAAAATAAAATTCTCTGTTCAACAGATATAATGGACATTACAGATATCAGTGATCTGGGCACAGGTCAATTACCCAAAACTTTCAAACTATTTCTTACCATTACACAGCATGTTTTAACACCATATCCTGCATTCTGCCAGCAGAACTTTACAATTTTTTCCTTTTTATTTTACATTCTTTGCAATTTGAACATCCCCACAGGATCTGTAGGGGTTGGAACAGATTGGATGTAGCTGACAATAACGTTTTAACACTATAGTATAAGGTAATTGCTTCGTTACAATAATAGAGAAATAACTTGATAATAAGCAACCTGTTACCCACTGTGAAATTTACGACAGTATTGAGATGCTTGTAACAGCAAGTTCTTAGGTGCAAACTGAATTTGAACAAGATGAATTGGAATTAGCTATTTTCTGCCCAGTACCACAGCCAGTGCCCTCCAGGGCCACATGTTGAGAGTGAACCCAGGAGACTCCAGGGGCAGGAAAACAAAAGAGACAGCCCCCCCAGGCCCTGCTAGCCTAGCTGGAACCACTATACTGCTCCTCTTAGCTTTTCTCTGGATGACATCCTCTCTGCCATGGAACAGGGAAGTCATGCAATTGATAAAACTTCATATATCCACAATTAAACAGTTCTGGTACCAAAGTCCATTTATTTTCCACACTGCAACTATCTCCAAATGAAAATGCAGAGCTGTATGGTAATCATTATGACGTCTGGAACAAAGGCTGAAAAGCAGAAGTACACACCTCAATAAAAGAAAACATCTCCTGTAGATTCCACAATACATCAATTTGTAGAGACACTGCAGTACCGAGATATTTTCTTTTATTCAGTATAAATGGGTTTATTTAACTACTTCAGTTCCCTCCTGAACCCAGACAGTGGGTAAAAGCTGATTTAAGCGCCATGCTGATTTTTTTTCCCTGTCAAGCCTTTGGGTAGTGTATAAGTTCATTTACGGTACATTAGTCTCCACAGAAAATTCACAATCTGTGACATTCTACAAGATCCCCATCACATGAAGAAGGCTACTTTGCCTCTCCTGGCAGCTTTTATTACTCTTATGTCCCCACAAATCCCAAACTCACTAACACTAAAAGAAAATGGAGGGGCTATTCTGAAGAAGAGAAAAACGTTGTCAGACTGTAACTGCAAAATTTTTTCTGACCTTCCTTCTTGAGGGAAAGATTTAGACAAGTAATACTCCTCCGCCCTCCCTTGAAGCTAAACCTGATGCAATTCTTAAAGACATTCTCCAATGAACCTGCTTGGTTCTTCAGTACCTCTAGAGAGAACATGTTGCATATATGAACATTTCGCCTCCTTACACTTTCCTTGCTAAGAGCCTACAATTGTGCCTTCAAATTGAGAATGTAATTACTCTTCATGTCACTTGGACACACACTTCTCATTGGAATTCAGTTATGTGGCAGATAACAGCTATGTCTATATCTAAATATTTTCATATCATTTTTTACAGCGAGATATATAACTGGGTTTCCCCAAAATCCACATTAAAGTAGTTAAGTTGTAGAAAAATCTTAACAAGCATTTTAACATTGAAAAATATCTTTAGCTGGACAGATGCGAAGGCACCATTCAAGAGCATCCTTGCACAATGAACCTTAAGAGCATTCTTGCAAGATGCACGAAATCTTTATTTAAACACCCACAAAAAGCAGAGAAAATTCATCTAAATCTCAGTCTTTTGTACTAGGACAAACACTTGTCAAAACTTCACACCTTTCAGTTACAGGAGTCAGGAAGGTGGCAAGATGAAACTAAAGCTTCTTCCCCTTCCCTCTTCTCCTTCAAGCCCTTACATAATCCATTCAGAAAGGTAGGAGTGATCTTATTTGGAAATAGCTTTTGACATTTCTATTTTTACCTGTAACAAAAGTGTAGAGAAAAATTTTCATTAGAAAGTTTCAATGGCATAAAGTTTCTTATCAAGAACTTAAGCTTTAAATTCATAGTCACTCTTACAAATAAATTCAAGAAAATACTTCAAAGCTATGGTATTATTCATTTTTCTGTATGAAAGGAAGAAGTAATTAAAAATAAAAATGCAAAGAGTCATCTCTTCCAAATGCTACTGAGAGATCTGAGGAAGCTGCATGCCTGCTTAAGAAACTTAGTCATTCAATTCCACCTTCCTGCTAAAAGACATTACAGGATACAAATCTGAAATGACTGAAGCACAGTCATCTCAGAGCAAATCATAAGTGCTGTCTTCTTCAACTTCAGGTTTTTTAATGGAGGCTAATCCTTTGCTCCCTATCTCTTCTTCTTCTGCCTTCAGTAAAAATACATTATGGACTAACAAAACCTCTCATCAGCTTGTATAGCGAGTCTGCATGAAAAAAAAAATTGAGGACAAAGTTTTTAGATGTGGCTCTTCCTTTCTGGTACAATTTTTATCTAGATAGTAAAGATTACAATATGTATGAAATATCCTTTTATATACTGAAAGTAACTGAATTAATAAGGTTGGAACTTTCACAGATATTTAACTAAAATTAAAAGTTCAATAAAATAAGACAATTGAAATTACTGGAAAGATTGCTAGTAGTTTCCCAAAGGCATGGGAAGAGCATAATGCAAACAGAGAACCTGACAGTTATGTTCCTGAAACTGTATTTCAGAACAGACTATCTATCTAGGAGACAAGACTGAAAGAGACAGTCATCACCACACATATGTACCTTTTTTGATTTATTGAGTGAAGAAACAGGCTATAGTATTTGATTCTTAGCCTTTGTATGCTTAGTTCAAGCTGAGCTCTCCTGTCTCAAGTGTGTATTTTACTGCAGAGGATCTTTGTTCAACTAGTCCCAAGTCACAAAATGTGCCACTTCGAAAACCAAACCGAAGAGCAGGCGCTAATGGTGAAACAAGTAAGTGGACATAAGACTTCTTCTAGAGAAAAAAACACGTCCAAACATGCTGAAAATTGTGTCATAGCCTAACAGAACACGGCACAAAATTATCAAAAAATTGTTCATTTTGAGCAACATAGCAACAATCAACTGCTCAAAAGTTCAGTCACGAAGTTCAAAATAACACTGGTTTGTGACAAACATCTCTCAAAATTTACATTGAGCTTTTTACAGGGTGAGGCAGTTACAATGCAAAGTTTCTCTTTGGGGATTATTTTTTTTTCCTCATTAGGAAAGAGTTTCTTTTAGATGTATCAGAACCAAAATTATGCTGTTTCTCTCAGGACACTCACGCAATAAGCAGTAGTAGATTAGGCTGCACTGCAAGTCAGTTCCAAGCTCACTCAGGTTTTAAACATTTGAAAAAGCCTACCCCAGATTTCCTGGGTTTAACCAAAGCTCCGGAATCCTCCTGGCTTAGTTCTTGTAAAAAACCATTTACAGATCGCTGCAAAATACAAACTAAAAATATCAAAAAACATCCTGTATCTTACCGGCAGGTATTATTCCCATGCTATTATTATCAGCACTAGCGCCCTCCCTGGTCTCCCCACCAATCCAAAATTCTATGCAAGAAGAACAAAAACATTTTATCTTTTTTTCCAAAATCCCAAACCACTGCACTTAACAAAGATGCATTTTAGGTACATGGTTTGTATTTGTATCACAGGGAAGACCTGGAACAGAAACAGGTACAGCTGCTAAGGGATGCCTCAGGAAAAGAGACAGTAACCTGAGAGCAGCTAGAGACCATTCCAAAGGCAGTGCCAGAAAAGAAAGTCCAATACCTAAAAAAGCAGTGAGTCAAGTGCTCCAAGAGCTCTACTGAAGGTCCTTCCTGCCCTGCAAATTCTTATTTCAAAGGCACACTCTACCATTTACTTCATATCCATTTATCATTCTCTAAGTTCAGCCAAACCAAAAGCACGCAAAGGTGCCATGAACCCAGGGGCACACAAAGGACTTCAGCACTGATATTAAAGTGGAGACAGTGTTGACAAGTTAAAGAAATTGGAGGAATTACATTTTTTAAATTGATTATCAGGGCTTAGAAAAACATCATCAGGAGAGATGTTGAAACAGACAGATCTTTGTGTTAATTTCACAACAGTAGCAGTAAGGTTTTATAGGCATCTGGTAAAACAGTAGACAACATAACAAAACAGGAGTAGAGAAAAGAACAAAAAAAGAAGGATCAGGTTAGATCATGCCTGCAATTTAAAACTGGAGCACTACATTCCATGCTGCATTTGCAGATACAAATTTAGATGTTTGTATTGCAATGGAAGACTGATGCCATCTTTTATGTTACCTGATTATAAACTGGACAAAAAGCGTCTTTACCCCCCCCCCACACACACACACACACACACTTATTTTTGATGCAGAGATATCTAGGAAGTATCTGTGGAAGAATGATTTTGAGTGGGTTATTTGAACTCTGCTAGCAGGCTGTATAACTACTTCAGTGAATACGGCAAAACATAGAATCATAAATCATAGAATCATAAATCATAGAAAATTAATTATAGTGGCTTAATTATTGTGACAAAGGATGTCTCAGTGTAATTCTACATTCCCTGTAGGTAATAAATCCAAGGCAGTCAACAAGTTCACAGGTTACCTCACATTCCTTGTTTCTTTGCCATCCCTCCCCTGCTGCACCACATACTTTGTGTGATGGAACAAAATGACTTGTTCATTTTTCTTCAGATGGCAGGCTGATATGAAATCATTAAATGCAATGCTGTAAATTGTGTTTTGGTGCTTCCAAACTACTTTTTTCATTTATATTAATTTAATGAGTTAATATTTTCTTTTCCACACTTCCTAGCAGTTCAATTCCCTGAACCCTTCAGTTCTTTATGTGTGTGTGTCCCTTACTTTCTGCACTGTTGTTATACTAAGGACAGAGACTCAGATTTTGATAAAAAGCTCTATAAATAAGCATTTGGCTCTCCTTTTGCAACTAAGGTATTAGATAAGATACTTTTCATTTTTATGAGGCTAATCATGTCATTTCTGAAATGGAAAAAAAGCAGGAATATAAATTGAAATAGACTGTAAAGGCAATCAGCAAAGTTGCAACCCCCCACCCTGACTTTGCAAACCTCTGAACATTTAAAACACATTCAAGCCTTGCAGAGATTTGCTTTTATACATATGCCTGAATTCAGCTGGGCAATGAATAAAAAGAAAATGCATTTGAGTAGATAAGAGCACAAGGCAACCATTGAGTGGGAGTCTGTATGCTAGAAAAGAGAAAGCAAATAGTAAATGTAAAGCCCCTAACTTCTGAAAATATCAAACACCATATTCCTCCTTCCCTTTTAGCTTTTGAGACTCCATGTGTCAAGTCCCACTTCAGAGGCTTAACATATTTTACTTTTAGAAGCCCAAACACAAGGAGATGATAAGGACTTGGATTAATAATTTTACTGATACAAAAACCGTCCTGAACCAGCTGCCTGTTTTCCCTCCATCCATGAACTCCCTGAAGTTACTATTCATTATCAACCTCTTCTGAAAAAACAAGGTTCTCTTCCTGAAGTGGAAGATGTTCATCATTGATTACTGGTCTGTAAGTGTAATGTAAGAACACATTATTCCACCAAGCTCTTAAGACAGGTGAAATCTATCCAGAGAACATCAGCAAGAACTCCACCAGCCCTTTACCACTCAAAGCACAGTTAGCTTGACTGTTCACAGGGGGAAAGGGAGACAGGGCACACAGACATAAAACAATGCATTACACTAATTCTCATTCTATTAGCAGAACACAAACTTTAGCTTTTTCTCATTTCAAGCATGTTCACCTTCTCACTTCGTAGTGTTTAGCTTGCATAATTAATCAGCTTCAACTATGAGAAAGAACTACACAAAATGCTTTAAAAAAGGGATCACAAGAAAAAAGCTGGATACACAGTTTTCCAGACTTCAAAGCAATTGCGTTTTCTTACAGATGCACAGCAGGGATTGCTTGAGGAAAGATATCTTGACTTGTGCAACAGAGACTCATCCTAAATATTAATAAAAGGGCTGACTTGCAAAATAAAAAAAAAATACTTTAGTCTAACACTATTATAACCAATAAGAGAAGAAGAAGGTAGTCCTAGATGTTGAGCTTTAAAGGTGAAACTCCTTTAAGGCAAGACTGTCATTAAAAATCAGTGACCTGAAGAAAAATATGACAAAAGTTGGCTTTCTTTTCAGTGATCAGCAAAGCTACAAGTTTTAAAAATTATCTCCATCACTTTGTACTTTATATAGGACACGCAACAGCACTACAAGGTTTTAAATGCCTTTTCACTGAATCCTCAAGAAACACAGAATCACAGAATCACAGAATCCCAAGGGTTGGAAGGGACCTAAAAAGATCATCTAGTCCAACCCCCCTGCAAGAGCAGGGTAACCTACAGTACATCACACAGGAACTTGTCCAGGCGGGCCTTGAATATCTCCAGTGTAGGAGACTCCACAACCCCCCTGGGCAACCTGTTCCAGTGCTCTGTCACTCTTACAGTAAAGAAGTTCTTCCTGATGTTAACGTGGAACTTCCTATGTTCCAGTTTACACCCATTGCCCCTTGTCCTATCACTGGATATCACTGAAAAAAGCCTAGCTCCATCATCCTGACACCTACCCTTCACATATTTGTAAACATTGATGAGGTCACCCCTCAGTCTCCTCTTTTGCAAGCTAAAGAGACCCAGTTCCCTCAGCCTCTCCTCATAAGGGAGATGTTCCACTCCCTTAATCATCTTTGTGGCTCTGCGCTGGACTCCTTCAAGCAATTCCCTGTCCTTCTTGAACAGAGGGGCCCAGAACTGGACGCAATATTCCAGATGCGGCCTCACCAAGGCTGAGTAGAGGGGGAGGAGAACCTCTCTTGACCTACTAACCACTCCCTTTCTAATGCACCCTAAGATGCCATTTGCCTTCTTGGCCACAAGAGCACATTGCTGGCTCATGGTCATCCTCCTATCCACCAGGACCCCCAGGTCCCTTTCCCCTTCACTACTTTCCAGCAGGTCAACCCCCAACCTGTACTGGTACATGGGGTTGTTCTTCCCCAGATGCAAGACTCTACACTTGCCCTTGTTAAATTTCATCAAGTTTCTCCCCGCCCAACTCTCCAGCCTGTCCAGGTCTCGCTGAATGGCAGCACAGTCCTCTGGTGTGTCAGCCACTCCTCCCAGTTTTGTGTCATCAGCAAACTTGCTGAGGGTGCACTCAGTTCCCTCATCCAGGTCATTGATGAAAATATTAAACAGCACCGGTCCCAGCACCGACCCCTGAGGAACTCCACTAGTCACAGACCTCCAGCTAGATTCTGCGCCATTGACCACAACTCTCTGCCTTCTTCCTTTCAACCAGTTCTCGATCCACCTCACTACTTGATCGTCAAGCCCACACTTCCTCAGCTTATCTATGAGGATGCTGTGGGAGACAGTATCAAATGCCTTACTGAAATCAAGAAAAACCACATCTACCGCTCTACCATCATCCCTCCACCTAGTCACTTCCTCATAGAAGGCTATAAGGTTGGTCATACATGACTTCCCCCTCATAAAACCATGTTGGCTGTTCTTAATGACCCCCTCATCCTTGATATGCCTAGTGATGGAGTCAAGAATAAGTTGTTCCATCATCTTTCCAGGGATGGAGGTAAGGCTGACCGGTCTATAATTACCCGGGTCCTCCTTCTTGCCCTTCTTATAGATTGGTGTGACCTTTGCCATCCGCCAATCCTCAGGCACCTCGCCCATTTCCCACGACTTACCAAAGATGATGGAAAGTGGCCTAGCAATGACCTCCGCCAGCTCCCTCAGCACCCGTGGGTGCATTCCATCCGGACCCATCGATTTACAGATGTCCAGATTGCATAGCTGATCCCTAACCCAATCCTCATCTACCAAAGCAAACTCCTCCTTTGTCCTGACTCCTTCTGGGGCTATAGAAATCCGGGGCCCTCGGGGAGAGTCTGCAGGAGTAAAGACAGAGGCAAAGAAGGCATTCAGCACCTCTGCCTTCTTTATATCCTCTGTCTCCAGGGCACCCACTTCGTTCAGCAGTGGGCCTATATTGCCTCTTGTTTTAGTTTTATTTGCTATGTATTTGAAGAAGCCCTTTCTATTGTCTTTAACCCGACTAGCAAGATTGAGTTCCAAGGAGGCCTTAGCTGTCCTAATTGCCTCCCTACATCCTCTAACAACTGTCCTATATTCCTCCCAAGCGGCCAGCCCCTCCTTCCATAATCCATAGATTCTCCTTTTCCACTTGAGTTTGCCCAGCAGCTCCTTGTTTAACCACGCCGGTCTCCTAGATCCCTTACTTGACTTCCTACTCATTGGGACGCTCCGATCCTGAGCTTGGAAGAAGCGGTCCTTGAATGCTAACCAACTATCTTGAGCCCCTTTACCGCCTAGTACACTTTCCCATGAGACTTCCCTTAGCAGTTGACTGAAGAGGCCAAAGTTGGCCCTTCGGAAATCCAGAACTCTGGCTTTGCTAGGTATTCTATTCCTCCCACACAGGATCCTAAACTCCACCATCTCATGGTCACTGCAGCCAAGGCTGCCATTGACCGTCACCACTTCGACCAAACCCTCCTTGTTGGCGAGTACTAAATCTAGCAGCGCTGCTCCCCTAGTTGGTACGTCCACCATTTGCATTAAGAAATTATCATCAATGCACTCGAGGAACCTCCTAGACTGTGAATGACTGGCTGTGTGAGTCTTCCAGCAAATATCGGGGTAATTAAAGTCCCCCACGACGACTAAGGCATGTAGTCGCGAGGCTACTTCCAGTTGCCTGTAGAAAGCCTCATCAACTCCTTCGTCCTGATCAGGAGGTCTGTAATAGACCCCCACAACTGTATCACCCGTGCCAGTCAGCCCCTTGATTCGTACCCACAGACATTCCACTTGCTCCTCATCCGACCCCGGACAGAACTCAATACATTCTAGTTGCTCTCTCACGTAAAGAGCAACTCCACCACCTCGCTTCGCTGACCTATCTTTCCTAAAAAGGACATAGCCATCCATGACCACATTCCAGTCATGTGAAGTGTCCCACCATGTCTCTGTAATCGCCACTAGATCATAACCTTTAGCCCGCACACAGACTTCTAACTCCTCCTGTTTATTCCCCATGCTGCGTGCATTGGTGTACAGGCATTTCAGGGAGCCAGTCCTAGTACTCTTTTTCCCCTGCGGGACAGGGTCTAAAGAGCTATCCTTTCCCACAAGTGAAACAAGAGATTGATAGTCCTCCTTAGCCCGCCATCCTTCAATCCCTAGCATGTTCCTCTTCGGCTTGTCCCCAACAGGCCCAGTTAAATCCCCTCCCCCCTTCCTAACTAGTTTAAAGCCCTGTCAATAAGCCCTGCTAACTCCTGCCCCAAAATCCTTTTTTTTCTCTGGGACTGGTGTATCCCGCCTGTCACCAGCAAACCAGGTGTCCCATACAGCAGCCCGTGACTGAAAAACCCAAACCCCTGCCTTTGGCACCAGTCACGTAGCCATACATTAACCTGCAGAGTCTTCTTATATATCCCTTCACCCTCGCTTGCAACAGGTATGGAGGCAAACACCACTTGCGCTCCAGACCCTTTAACCAGCCGTCCCAGGGCCCTGTAGTCTCTCTTCATTGCCCTTACGTTCCTCGTAATAATTTCGTCACTGCCAACCTGAAAAACCAGCAGTGGGTGGTAGTCAGACGGCTGCACCAGTTCAGAGAGCTTCTTTTTAACATCTCTAATCCGAGCCCCAGGCAGGCAGCAGACCTCCCTGTGGGGTGGATCTGGTCGACAAATGGGCCCTTCTGTTCCCCTCAGAAGGGAGTCACCCACCACAATTACTCTTCTTTTCTTCTTGGTTGGGGAAGTTCTGAGGCATGTGGGTGAGTGACTAGCCCTGGGTGACTCACTAGATAGATTTGCCTCCCCATCTCCATTCACCTGGCCCTGAATTTCCAAGACCTCATACCTGTTATTCAAGGGCAACTGGGAGGGAGGAAGGGATTGTGAGGGTTTTCGCTTACCTCTCCGAGGAGGAACCTCCCTCCATCCATCCTTGTCCATTAAGCTCTCTCCAGCTGATGGCAACACAACAACTGATGTCTACACAGGACAGGCACAGAACAGGCTGTCATTATTTTATAGTACTTTAAAGTCAGTACAAAGCGTATGGTAAATGGGATCACAGCTCTTAGAAACTTGCAGCGTTCTGAAATTCTGCAGTCTTCTACAAATATTTTACATAAAATAAGGCAGTAGAGAGAAAACAAAAAGCCTTTCAAAGTTCCACCTGAGTATTTTCTGAACAAAGGAGTAACAGCCTGTACATTACACTAAGCACTTCTGTTAGCATTAATAAGATGTAAATGATTTACCTTTCTGTAAAGCAGTGAATAAAAATGTCATTAGCGTTAACGAAGCATCTTTTAAAAAGCATCACATGACACTATGAAGCTGTGAGCTACTATTTACCAGATGGCTCAGCCTCTCATCAGATACTAAAAAGATTCAAAGACCCTTCTATGTCTGGTAGGTACTGTCTGAAGTATAAAATATTACCAGACATAGCTTTGTCAAAAAGATATCCAATATCTCTCTGGCCTTGTTATTATTGCATCCTCCAAAGCTCCAAGAAATGATGGGAAATACAGTTCTTCATAGGGGAAAAGAAAGAAAAAAGCAACAAAAACTATTTAAAACCATGTTAGCATACAAAATACGGCAAGATTATGACAAGAGCTAGCTCTGAGCAAGTTCAGTCTGGAGATTTAATTAAGTCCAAGCTACAAGCAGAATGAGATTTGAAAATATCTGTCATCAAGAGTAGAGGCTAAAGAAAGCTGAAATAAAAAAAGAAGCTAATAGTGAACTGCCATTTTGCAGCTCTGTTTCTCACAACATTGAGCTAGTTGGTCATTCATTTCTGTTGTGGTTAACTATATATCATTTTGATTATTATGTTATTATCATAGTCAAACTCTGTCAAAAAACCCTGATTTTTCTTCCAGTGAGAGTACATTCAAGTAAAACCAATTAGAGTACCTTGAAGAAAGCGTAAATTTTTTACTGAGTTATTTAATAATTAATCTTAAATATCCCAACAGGGGAAATTTAATTCTTATTTCTGACATTTTTTCCACTTTTCTGAAACTTCAGCACCATGACTTTGTGTCAGACTTCTAAACCCTTAATGCAAGCCTGCAGGAGAATTCTTACACCCATGGTAACTTCAGTATATTGCGTATTAATGGTAGTAACTGGATTTCTGTGTATTTCTACAAAAGCCCATTAAAGACAAGACCGACTTTTTCATTTCATTGCAAGATCAAGACTGAGACAATGAGATGGTATAAACCTGGTCCTCCCCCAATGCTTTTTTTTTTTTCTACTCAACGTCTTACCTTTTCCTTCCCTTAGTGAGGTATTACAGAGATCAAAAAGGAATTTTTCCCTCACATTAGATACTCTCAATCAAAAGTCACATTACAATATTAAATCTGACTTTAATCTTTGCTTCAGTGTAGGCAATAGCATCCAGTGTTTCAGCTTTGTTATAACAAATAATTTTTTTCATTTAAATCCTAAGCTACCTGCATAGCCAATGAAAACACAGTGAACTTCTCTGACAGACATCGGAAAGAAAGAACTCAAAATTGATGCATGAAACCATGTTTTCAATGGGCTTTAGGAGGCACGCGCTTCTAATAAAGTAAACCACAGCTGTTTGCAACATGGTAGAAAAAAACCCCCACAACAATCCTAAGAATTCTGTAATAGTGTTTCAATAAATCTCATTCTTTTCCTGGAAATCCATAAGGCTCCATCTATGATAAAATAAAGAGGTTGTTGCTTTGCTTTTTCTAACTTTGGATACTCTCGCGTCCAAAACAGATGATCTCACTGCAAAAGAGAACCCAGCTATTTCTCTCGTACCCACAGGCCACTACATATACTCAGGTTCTTTTCACTTATTTTCACATTTCTTTGAAAAATTTCCTTCTTTGTCTGGCTCTTGATAACATCCCACGGTCTCAAACCTTTTCCTCTGGCAGATGAACCTGATTAATATACCACAGCTCAGTTAAAACCTTTTAACCTTAAACCCCCCCGCATTCTGTCTCTTCCAGTACTTCAATACAGCTGTGACTACCAACACCCACAAGTACAGAAGAGGAACTATAGCAGAAATACTCTTATTCTGCAACAGTTTGTATGTGAAGAAACTTACATGGTATGCATACTATTAAGGAGCTGGCACACATCTTGGAGGCATTCAGGTCTGTCTTTACAAAGCTGACTACTCTCTCAAAACTGGAAGAGGTAATACCTCAAAACGTAGACTTGCACATGCTAGATACAAGTAAACAATCTTTCAGCTGCCTAGATACTGGGTAAATACACACCATTTCTTCAAGCCTTGTTAAACAACGCAAAAAAATATTTTTGTTAAAACAAACCACGGCATTTCGCATACTCTTGATCCTTTTTCTCTTAGATTGCTCCCTCACATATCCCTTTTAAGCACTGTACTACACAGAAGCAAGTCTTGAAAAAGAACTTCTGGTCTTTATGGTGCCTTGTACAACGTATCACACTTCCTCCAATGCTTTCAATCATTTATCAAATTGCTAGAATTCCAGGAGAAAAAAATAAAAAAATAAAAAAAAGGCAAAGAGTTGCAGAAAAAATGCAACATCTGGTCTAAATGCAAGGCATTAAAGACACACTATCACATTCTAAGAATAGAAGCACTTGAATATAATTACTGCATATGTTCTCCAGGGGAAATATAGTTTATGTGTCATTAGTTACAACCCACTGAGTCAGACTGGAAATTCTGAATGCTGCTGTAGACCTGTCTGTCAGTGAAGCAAGACCTAGCTCAGTTTTACAGTGCAAGTGATCTTTAAGCAACAAAAGCAAGGAAAGGATTATTGGGTTTTTTTCCATTTTTAAAAACACTATCATACTTATTTTGAGCATATAATCTAGAATAGCAGAGCATTCTAGAAAAATAAAGCAATGATCCATCAGTCTGATGAGACCATGCTCATTTTGATACTTTATCAAAGAGATTTTTAAAAGCTAGTTTGCAAGTCTTACTTGTCACTGCAAAACTTAAGTATGCTGAGTTGTGAACATACACTAACTCAAGAGGCAACCAGGGCAGAACCTTGCTTGTTCCTTGCACATCTTCTAGTCTTAAAATAAGGAAATCTTGTGCATCGGCCTGATGTGATGCATACACACACAGACTTCTCCGAGTGGGAGGAAGGGGGAGAAAAAACTTGAGATACGGTAAAAAGGTATGAACATAGAATTATGTGTAAAGAACCACCTACATCACTCACCTGCTCTTCTACTCAAAGAACTGCTTCACAGCAGGATCTGGAGCAAGCCCAAAGGGGAGACGGTGAAAACTTCCTTTTCTTAGGTATTCTTTTCCTCTAAGTCAGTATTTTCTAGCAGGATAATACTGAAAGAGAAAGCATTCAAATTAAGATCATCAGCCAGAATAATTTATGAAATCTTTTTTAATACTATGTTTTATTGACATTACAATGGTTGAGGAAGTAGAAGCTTCTGAATTTTCTGAATAGCCCTTCAAGTTTTTTATGGCAATGACAGCTTCAAGCAACACGTGACAAGACAAACTAGAAGGAATCATTACTTCCTTTCAGAACAAGGGTTTCAGCAGAGTTCTTACCCAGTGGTGCTCTCTTACATTTCATCTCTATTACTCTGTCACAGACTAGCTCCCTTTGCAAGAAAGTGAAAGGAGGAATCAGTTAAAAAAAAAAAAAAAAAAAAAAAAAACTAACCAACAACACCATGCACCCAAATAAACCCAACAACTTATTTGCTACGGTTTCTACCAAATTGGCTCCATATCACTAAATCCCTTTAAATAGGTTCTTAGTATCTGCCGTAGAATAAATATTAAAATACTCTTCAAATAAATAAAAAAATACACTTGAATCATAAAACCTGTGACATATAAAAGCATAAATATCATTGCGCTTTGCAGTGAAGAGCTCCCCTTTCTAAGATCGGGATCTCATCTCCACATCTTACTACAGACTTGCTTCACACAGGCTAATGTTTAAGATCTCAGTGAGGTATTGAATCTCTCAAAATCTCATGAAGTTTAGAATTTACTACTTCAGGGTTTAGAAATAAAGTTCCCTGGATCAGCTCCCCATGTCCTCAAATATTAGACCCTTCTTTCCCCAACAGTTTAATGTTTTACAGAATCAAAAAGCCTCAAGCATACTACACAACTTCAAAAGCCAGCAGCAAGACGGGTGTCGGAAGCAGACAAGTACACTCCGAGTATAGCAATATCAACCCTCAGACGATAAAAGTTACCAATTTTGCCCAAAACAGGAAAAGTACTAGGGTCAATTTTCACATGAAATGGTGAAGGAGAAAGCTCGGAGAAGGTACAAAAGCACAACCAAAGTCAACAAAGGCATCCTCAAGATCTTCAAAATAGTACATCCCTGTCACATCACAGAAATCTGATTAGTGTAACAAACTGTGCTATAGATTCCAGAGGTATTAGATACTAGATACCATATATACATACACATAACAAAGATGATTACTACCACAAAAAGCCTACACAAATATATTTATATATATATATTTTATATATATATATATATATATATATATATATATATATATATAAAACTCTCAAATACATTTGGTCCATTTTTATTTATTCTTAAAGGTCAGCTAGTAGATCATAGAAACTACTGCACCTCTTTCAAGGAAAGTTAATTCAAGATTTAAAAAAAGACAAAGCTTAAAACAGATGAGGCACAGACAAAACAAACAAACATTAATCCCAGTGGGTACGTTCTTTTAGCATTTTGTATGTAACAAGTTCTTATCATGTGAAATATTGAGAAGACTGATCTGAAGAAGGTTTTTAAATAGAAGAAATGTTTCTCTCACGTTTCATCTGCTGATTGAGCTGCAAAAAGCAGAGGTATACATGAACATTCTGAATACATACATCTGAAGTTATTTGAAATGACTAATGAAAATTCCCTAAGCCAAAAAAAATCTGAAAGATTGTGTTTAATGATTTCTTTGAAGCTCACAGTGGCTGTTTTTCATGAATTGATAATTCCTTACGTTTGGAATATTCTCTCTGTATATTAGAAAAAGCATTCAGTGTGTAATAACTGCTTATACTGGTTATAACATAAAATTATAGAGAAGAATCAGAGAATAGTTTCAGTTGGAAGGGGCCTTCAAAGGTCATCTACTCCAACCCCCCTGCATCTACATTACCATTTTCATATTTTATTTCACAATATATATGCTAAGTATTTCTAGTTACTATAGAGCTTTTGTAACCCTCTCTACACATTTCCCTTCAAATGACCACATCAGTACCCTGTTGTCATAGCAGCAACTTGCTTTTTGAAGCCCAGACAGCTAGGTGGCTGTTATTGAAGTCCAGCTAGGTAAATTACCTCATCCATCCATCTGCTTCTGTAATGGGGCAGAAAGAAAAAGCCTGCACAGTTTGTTACACCCACATCCCCTGCATCTCAATCTGATGCTCCGCATATGTACAGACGAGAACTTCCACAAAGCAGTAGCATTAAAACAGCATCTAAGCTTCCTTCCTTCACTTCCTTCCTTCACTTTCATTTCTTACAGCCCACAATCAGGAGAGGGAAAAAAAAAAAAAAAAAAAAAAGGAAAACACACAGCAGAGCCTCCCCTTATTACTCAGAGCCGTACTTTTTTAAGTAACGTATATGGCTTTCAAGAAGAATATTCAATTAACTTGTTAAACAATACCATACAGCAATAGCTATTATCCTGCTACTGATGCACCAACTCCAAAATCATTCAACAAGTCTTCGGCTTTCTGCAATGCCAGAGGAACAGGTACCTTTTCAATGTAGCTTAAATAACCACAACAACCTTAAACAACCTTTAAAATGTGCCTTAAATCAATATATTTGACCAAAGCAGTAAAAATGCAAAGGCATTCAATACTTGCAGAAGGCTGAACTTTCAGGTCTGTGTTCACCACTGACACTGTTCAAGCAGCAGTTCTTTTTCAACAGAAAGGAACCTATGATTCTGCAATGGCAGCCTTGCTGTAAGAAACATAGCTAAACATTGAAATAGATGGTGCTTGCTGTAAATTATTTCAGCAAGTTTTATTCTAAATGCCTTAACACATTTGCTCAAGAATCCACAATGGTCATCACAAATATCAGATGCATACAGCATCCAATTTCTTGGTACTATAAGCCAAATAAGCTATTCTGATCCTGGTTTTATTCACAGTCTCTAAAGTCAGTAAGGTCCAAAATTACCAACTGAGTTTACAGACTAAGAAAACCTGATGTCCCTGCAGACCATAACAAGAGCTTTTAAACAAGAACATCATGGTTCCCACAGCAAAAGCAATAAAAGCAAGAGGTGTGACAAGCTGGCACAAAGCCTGACTCCTAGCGCTGTGCACCTTGGTTCTTTAATGCGCCTTGGGTTAGAAATGCGAAGCCTCAGTGTCCTAAATATATAACTCCATTTTCAAAACCTCAATCTCACTTTCTGATGCATTGTCATATCATGATTTTCTGATTAAACAAGTGATGGTCATGAATAGATCTGCCTCAGATTAACAATGTCACAATATAAGCTAATATTATCAGGAGTTCCACATCTAATTTTTGCTCAGTTACAACATGCAAGCATTCCTTTGGTAGCCTTTTTAGATGTTTTTTTCTCCACAACTTTCTCCTCCAACCACATTAAGTCACAAAGCTAAACGCATGATTAAGCAAAAACACAAGTGTGTTGAAACAGACCACATGAATAATTCAGTCCCTGTTCTCACTTGCTCTTGCTGCCCACATTAATAGTCCTTGTTCCTCTCTCCTGAATATAAGCATTTATCCAAACCATCAAAAATTTTCCTTAGCCTCCAGAACATTAGCTTGCCATGTTTTATTTTGGCAATTAGGAAGTGTTGTCACTAGTGAGATGTTATTACTAAGTAAACTTAATTACGCAATAGCCAATAAAAATATTTTAAAAAAGGATGCACGTTTTGAACATCTCTATAACTTCTTCCACATTTTCCCCAGGGATCTTCCTGTAATGCAGATTAAAAATGGAACAAGTTCTTGGTTTTGTTGGCTGGGTTCTTTGGGGTTTTTTGAGTGGAATAAATAAGACACCAAATGAGTTAAACAATCTTCATACACCGCACATCATGAAATAATTGACATCAAGTAAACAAGGGTGACAAAAAAGGAAAGGAGATACAGAAGCTCACAATTGGAAATGGCTTGCTCTAAGAGCACACTGCACATTTTCACATTTGAGAGGCAAATATCTGCCACATGAGGAACCTCAGGCAAACACATTGATAAAAGTATCTTCATCAGTATCAAGAGGTGATTTCTTGCATACAGGCTCATAACTGCTCATTTTGAAGATGACAGCACCTTCCCATCCTAGTAAACAGAACAGCCACCTCAAACAAGTAATAGCAGCTTAATGTTGACAACCAAATTTCATTCCTTTTGAGTAAATTTACACCAATAGAGAAGACATGCAAAATGCTGGGTTTCATTCACACTTAGTAATAATCAGAAGATTCCTATAAAGTGAAAGTAAATCTCCACTTTCTAGCCATACAGGAATACTTTATTGCCAGAAAAAGGCTAAGCTGGCAAAAAAGCAGAGTGAAAAAACTTAATGAGGTTTGACAAGTAAAGCAACCAGCAATGGCATAGGTTCAGCATCTCCAACTACTTCAAATAAATTTATCCTAATGGAGTAATCATCTGAACAAGAAACAAAACAGTCATTGGTAGCCAGCTTCCTCTTCCTTTGCACCGGGACAGGAAAGAAAAAGGGAACAAGACTTTCCTACTAAATAAAAGCCTATGTAGAGGCGAGAGGGCCAACATTAAATCCTCCACACCAGGTAAGTTCTCAGTGCAGAGCACACTTTCAAGAAAACAGTTGTCTTCCAATAGTTTATAGTTTGTTTTGTTTCTGCTAATTCAGCTCCCCTGCTTTCCATGTGCCTAACAGATTTTAATAAGAGGCATACTTAGATTAAGAAATAATATTGTCGTGGTTTAAACCAATCCACACAGCTCGTCTACTCGCCCCCCAACCCTCCCCGCTCCCGCAGGGATGGGGAGGAGAATCGAGAGAATGTAACTCCCTCGGGTTGAGATAAGAACAGCCCAGTAACTAAGGTATAACACAGATCACTGCTGCTACCACCAATGATAATAGTGATAAGAGAAAATAACAAGAGAATACGATACCACCACCAAATGAGTTTGACCCCCCAAAGAGAGAGTGTGCCCTTCCGGGTAACTCCCAGATACCTCACTGGGCATGACGTGCTGTGGTATGGAATACCCCTTCGGCTAGTTTGGGTCAGGTGTCCTGTCTCTGCTTCCTCCCCGCCTCCCTCGTCCCCAGCAGAGCATGAGACTCACAGAGTCCTTGGCCAGAATAAACATTACTTAACAACAATTAAAACCAATCGGTGTTATCAGCTCTCTGCCCAGGCTGGAAGTCAAAACACAGAGCTTGCACCAGTTACTAAGAAGGAGCAAAACGGCTCCTGGTAAACCCAGGACAAATACCTATACTCATTCTATATGAGAGCTCACAAAAGCCAATAAACCCATTGTACATTTTATATTGAGCTAATCCATCCCCAAAAAATCCAAACCACTCCTTTTTGACATTGTTTTGGATTAAGTAAAAGTTGCTCAAGTCCTCCATCTCAAAAGGTCATACATAGCTTTTAAATTCTTCTTCCGCTTGCGCAGAGGACTTTAACATCTTATTAGTTACAACTCCACTGCAACAGTCAAATCCTATGTGTGAAGAAAGTCTAGTTCATAGAAACCAGCAACACATGCATGTATGCATTTAAGCAAAGAAGTATGTGGAACTCTTACTGCTTCCACAGCTTTTCCATACCCTTCTCCACCTTTCAGTGTTGGGGGTATTTTGCCCCCTCTGTAGCCCGTACACACAGGAAAAAGACATAACACAAGCAGACTGTAGCCTCAATTTCAGAAAGAGAGGTGCTGGAATATGATTTAATTACTGTGATGATGCTTGGGCCCATATAAGGTGACCTGAAGTACACAAGGAATTTACACTGACAAATCACTGATGAGAGCTGATGGAATTTCTTACGATTTCACCCTTGACTTAAATTTCCTTCTACCCTGTTATCATTACCAAACATTTTATTCTACAGGGGGTCTAAACCATTCATGCTGATTTAATTTATGGCAATTTAAACTGTGTCAGAAAGTTAATAACTCAGGAATAAAGCGTGTGTCTCTTACTGAGTTTAATCAGTGCCCATTAACATGCTTGTTATTTTTGCCTTTTTGTTATTCATGCGTTCTAATCCGAAGCTACAATTACATTGAGTGGAAACAAACCCAACTCACGAGACCTCAAAACAGATACCTAACTTGCCCAAACACTTTTCTCACTCTTAGAAGAGTGAAAATTCTACTTTTTCTTTTTGGAAGTGCAAGTCAATATTTCCACCAAAATAAAAAAATAAAACAGTAAAAGGAGATTTAAGCTCTTTCATGTAGATCAGTAGCGTTTTAAGAATTGCACTGTCTTCATCTACCACTATAAATCAAGACAAAAACTCAATGGAAGAGTTTTACCTCATTATAAGAGTGGCCCTACCATGGTATGAAACCAGTGCAAGTGACAAAAAGTTCAGGCTGTAAATCACACATGCAAACTCTTCTGTTTGAACAAGGAATACATTAATAAAGAGAGTTTTGAGTACTTAGCTGTAGAATGAAGTTATACAAACACATTTAAAAATGCAGCCTGCAGTACCAGCAGATGGAACACTCATTTTTAGTGTACAGTCAGGAGGAAAAGTCAACCTTCCAGAAAGAAATTTTCAAGCAAGATAGGCAGCAAGTTGAAGCCATATGAAGCAATGGTGATGTTCCAGTTTAACAGTTGAAGCCCCATAGAATGAAACAACCTTATTGTTTCAAGGCTGTTGACCTTCCTGAAGATTTTAAATTGTAATCTTAGCAGTTTTGCACCTAACTATGTAGACCATACGTGTTTAACTTCCTGTGTTCTGCATGGATTTTGCCCACTCTCAGTTAATAGATCTCTAGTATTTATATTAAACAAATCTCATCTGAAGTTATAGCCATCTCTTATTCATACCAGAAAACAGGCAATACAAGCCCAGCCATTACATGGAGTTTGTAGTTTGTGTTATACTCTGCAAACGTCGTTAGCTCCATAGGGACATACCAAACATGTTAATCATGTCATCAGAAGTTAATGACAAAGCACCAATCAGATTTTTCTATGTCAATTCAGCTACGTATTTGTTTGTAATCTACACTTACAAGTAAGTCATCTTTGGCTGAAGAGATCTGTGCTTAGGAGTCCAGATTGCCCAGTAGTTGCATCAGCCGTTTACAAATGTTAATAAAGGAAACAAAACCATCTATAATGAACAATTAAGAGGCTGGTTTTATTGAAGTGATTGCATTTTTCTTAATAAAAATAAATTAAAGTTCCCACATAGATCTAATAAATACAAAAATTTGCAAATGTACTTAGATGCCATTAAACAAAAGTCAATTATTTCAGCAAACTCAGGTTTCCAAGTGCACTGCAAAAATAAAGGTAAGTATTAGCATTAGTAATTGCTAAGAGAGAAGACAAATCTCACTAAATGTATTTTAACAGTGGGAAGTGAAACAGAACATTTCCATGCACAGTTGTCTTTTCAGAGACTTTCTTGCAACCCACGATGCCAGCAGCAGTGGATTAACCTAGTTTCTGTGGGCACAAGTCTAGAATCTATTGCTGAGTGCAGCTGTCAGAGCCACCTGCATATCTCTGGCCCCAGTCAAGTCTCAGAAGCAGGCCGAATGGTGAATTCGAGATGCTGCAGTGTCCATTTTCATTTATGTTTGCGAAAAAATAAAAAAGTAAAATAAAAACAAACTAACAAAAAAAAAAACCACAAAAAGAACCCTAATACAAAGCAGGAAGGTTGGAAGCTGCTTGCCGTGTCTGCCTAGAAGCTCTGATTATACAAAGCTGGCACAATCTGTGCTTGTCATATTTTTCCAGCATATACAATGTCAGTTCAACCTTTGTTTATACTTGCATGTCTAAAATGGCTTTCCCTAACTTTACAGCATGTTTGCATTAGCCAGTGAGGAAGCTGCTACTGCCAAGATTAAATGGCAAAAGCAAAGCCAATCATGAGGGAAAAAATTGAGTCTCACAGATAAAGGAAAATAAAAGATAGCAACTTCCAGTTACAAGGAAGCTAACTTCAAACAGTTCAAATCAGTACTCTAAAGTTCAGATGCTTATTTAGACTCTTCCAGATATCCTCAAATTCAAATCTGGAACAGTAATTAGGCTGACTTCTTTTGAAGTTTATCTTTTCCAACTCACCGTTCTCTACCTCAGAGAAAACCCACTCAATTTGGCGGGGGACACTACAGACACCATCCACTCAACACAAGAAATGCAAGTTGCTGTTAAATGTTTTCTTTACAGCATTTGTGCATGTACAGAGACACATTCATTCAAAAGACCCCAAGGGCTGTTTGGATTTTACTGGTTTGCCCACTAACAAAGCAATATAGTAGCCACCTGGCTGACTTTCTGTGTCCCACAAAGCTTTCCTCAGCTGAGATGACCTGCTTGTGGGAGTACATCCGTGGGCACTCCAGACACAGAAAAATCCCATTTTCTGAATCAAGAGTTCATGAAAACTGAGCAAAGTTTTGCAGCTTCACAAGCATAGGCTGAATAACAACAATATTCTGCTAAAAACTCACATATTCGAAGCTACTGAGATGAACAAATAAGGTATCTTCTAGTTTGCTTCAAGTTTCACAGATTAAGTGAAAATACTGGAAAAAATAACCAGGATGATAAACAAGGTTGTAAGTACACACAAGTATTAGAAATGTCCAGGAGGTAACACTAGAAATGCTTCCATTACTTGTCTTTAAAAACTCACATTACTGCAGGAACATAGATTGTTTTAATGGATCCCTCTGGCCTATTTAAAAATCATGCTGAAGCTTCTGCTTGTTTCTTACATTGTGGAGTTGTATGTACGTAAGGACACAGTTCAAGATACTTGCACTAGTTCTAAATGATTTTGCATCTATAATACACTAGTTATACTATGACAGCATCCCCCTTGGATTAGACAAATACTGCTGCAAAGTTTTCTCTCTGTGCAGCAGTGCACTGTGTGATATATACTTGAATACAGGTTTACAATCAGGCTTACACTGCCAGACAGTGCCAGATTTAGGAAACAGCTGTGAAAGATATAATGTCTATCACGCCTCTGAAGTGGCTAAAGAACAATCTGATTTTAATATTACATAGCCTTATAGCACAGCAACCAAAGATGAGCTCCAACATGTCCACAAGAGACCCATGGAAGTAAAAAGGAACACACAGGCAGCTGAGCCCAGCTCTGGACCAAAATGGTCGGGATGGATGTGCAACACTGGGACAGCAGTTAGGGCAGAACAAGCACATCAAGTCAAGGCAGTGGCACACAGAGGCGCTCACTTGGGAGCTGCTCTGTGGCACACACAACTGTGTGTGCACTGCGCAACACGGTATCATTTCTCACATCATCTTGAGGACTTTAAGACTTCTTAGTTTCAAGTCATACATATTGCCTGCCTTCTCCTTTCCTCTGGACAACAATGATGTAGAAATGCAGATTCAGGAATAAAGAAGCCCATAACTGGATACTACTCTGAACCCAAACCCAAAACTAATACCTTGGATATGTGTCTGCTAAAATCCAGAAAGGTATCACTTTGCAGTCTTCCACTGCTGCTATGAATCACGTTCAGTATTAAAACCTTCAGTTAGATCAGAACTAAACTAAACTATTCAGATTCTGCTTATTTCTATTGCTCATCCATAACTTTTTAAAACAACTTCTTTATAGGCAACAGAGTTTAAGATATAGCTTCTACTCGGGATTCATACATCTCTCCAACATGACAATAATTTAATATTTTTAAAGTGGCTTCATGTTGCTATTGTGGCATTTGTTTTCGTTTACTCTAACTAGATGCAGATGATGTTCATCCGAGCACTATATTTTTTTTTTTTTACACATAAATTTGCAGTGTAAAATCAATTTGTAATCTGAAATGTATTAGGAGTTTTCTTATTTGTAACATGAATGCAAAATGCTACCCGAGATGTATATGCTTTTATTATATACACCAATAATATGTGTGTATGTATATGTAAATATGGAGGTTTGGGTTGATTTGGGGGTTCTGGAGGGGTTTTAGGGTTTGGGGGGGTTTATTAGTATTATTTATTTCTACAAATTAAAAACCACATTTACTTTGTGTTTTGCTTTACTTGTAAGATGATTGGTAATTTATGCACAGAAAAAAAAAGCTATTAAAATTACTGAGTGCTGTCTTGGGTGAATAACTCTTCTATTAGCCTGGGATCAATGCAAATTAATCCACTCAGCACCATGAAAAAGCTGCTTCTGCTCCTTATGTTGCATCAGAGTACGAAAAGGTCTGATAAAGAACGGATGAATAGGCAGAACAAATAATTTGTCATACAACTTCCTTTTAGCTGCAGAGAGTAATTAATTTAGATAAATTACATCATGTCCTGCATTTTATATGAGAATTTCATTAAAGTAATGACGCTTTGATTAAGTTCCCCTCTAACATGGATTATCTGCAGGAGGAAATTAGCACTTTCATTCCCCTTTCCTCTTCAATATTCTCTAACAGTTCCTGGCTCTCACCAACTCATAGACATAGGCCAAAGAAATACCTGTTCTGCCTCCAAGCCTATGTAGTACCCACACCATTACTATTTACACAGTACTGCACAGGCAGCAGGATACTCCATTAACATCCTTGTAAGATTCGTGCCTAAGAAACTTAGAAATTAAGACCTTTAATAATGTCCATAGTCACACAAGCATCCTATTCATAGTGGTCAGTTTGTATATCACAGTTTCTCAACTTTGAACTCTTATGCAAAATTAAACTATCACTAATTCAAAGCCTAAACTTATTTTTGGAACTACACCTTTAGAGCAGATGGATGCACAATTTATATAACAGCCCATTTATTTTCTCATTACTTCTCCATGGATTTCTGTGGCCAGTGATAGATTCCCTTGGTACGCAGTCATAAACCTTGAGGTGAACCAATCTCTCCCTGCTTGCTATGAAGGTACTATCACAGCAAGGTTACAAATACATACAGCTTTATGAAACTAGAGTGAAAAAGCATTCCAGTGATTTACTGCAAAACTAGTCAGAAGAAAGCCATTCAGTACATGCCACCTAAAATCACGAAGTCAGGTCATCAGATTACCATATTAAATCCAAGAACGACATAGCAGCCAACATTATCTGCAGCAAAAAGCCACCTGAAAGGTGAAATTATGTATTTTCAGGTGGGAAACCTAGCTGGGAGAGATATTAGAGTTCCATAGTAAGCATGCTGTCTGGGGAATAAGCAAAGCAGATATACAATATTGCTTGAAAATCTGATACCTGGTGAATAGTTCAAGCTAGTTTTCCAAAGGTCTAAGTTAGTTTACCCTAGAGTCCCACAGGATATAAACCTTGCAAATTTAGAGTAGCATTTTTTAATCAAGATTCATTGCCACAAGTGGTTCCTTTTGTATTTGCTTTCCTTGCCTCCTGAAAGCAAAATTTACCTCCAGTCAGTAATGTCTGGAAATTACTTTCTTCATAATTCATTTCATCTTTCTAGCCCTTTATGTGACCCTCTTCTGACAAGAAAAAGAAAGGGTGCTTCAGCAAGTGCCAATCAGTGAACAGATAAGTCACTAATGTCTTTTCCACATTGTGGAAGTCAACATTTTCCAAGACAGTAGGTAAAGCACCAGATTATATGAAATAATTCAATATAGGAGTAAAAAGAAATGTTTTAAAATTGATTGGATCTGCAGTTCGGGGCTGGGTTTTTGTCCTGGGTTCAGCAGCAGCAGTCATTTTTCTCATTCTTAGTAGCTGGTGCAGTGCTGTGTTTTTGACTTTCAGCCTGGGAACAGCGCTGATAACACCGATGATTTTAGTTACTGCTCAGTAACATTTACTCTGACCAAGGACTTTCTGAGTTTCATGCTCTGCCAGGGAGGGGAAGCCTGGAGGAAGCAGAGACAGGACACCTGACCCAAACTAGCCAAACAGGTATTCCATACCACAGCACGTCATGCCCAGTACATAAACAGAAGGGCCAGATTGCTGCTCAGGTCGGGCTGGGTATCAGTGGGCGGGTGGTGAGCAGTTGTATTCTCTTCCCTTGTTATTTCCTTTATCATTATTATCATTGGTGGTAGCAGCAGTGATTTGTGTTATACCTTAGTTACTGGGCTGTTCTTATCTCAACCCATGGGAGCTACATTCTTTCAATTCTCTTACCCACCCCTCCGGGAGCAGCAGGAGGAAAGGGGGGAGTGAGCAAGTGGCTGTGTGGTTCTGGGTTGCCGGCCGGGCTTAAACCATGACAGGTTTTTTTTCCACCAGCAAAATTATAAAAGCCACATTAAAAAAAAGGGAAAAAAAAAAAAATCAAAGCTACAGCCTCATTAAGGAAGCTTTTAATCTCTCAGAAGGGTAAAGTAAAGGGTTATTCTTGTTCCCTAAGTTTTAAAGGAAAAATGCATTTCAAATGGCCATGAACTGATCTATCAATCTCAATCATTCCAATTTATTGTAGCTCCTGTTAAAAAACAACAGAACAGGACATCCAAAATTAGTTATTCCACCCACTTCTACTTAGCTTTATAATTGAATTTGCAAAGCCAGACATCCATCAGCTAAAAGACAGACCAAAAGGACACTCAGCCTTGAAGAAAACCCAACCTTCACACATACACAAAGAAAAAAAAAAAAGAATAAGGTATCTCAATCAGATGAGTTAAGAAACAACACGGAACCACCAAACCACCTTCTCCGCTGCGGGGGAGGGAAGGAAGTAAGGTGGGACATAAAAAAAAAAAAAAAAACCACACACACACAGAAAAAACCCCACACAGATTTAACACATTTTATTTACTTCAAGAATCATAAGATGTAAGGTTCAAAATGGTCAATCTTTTCTTGCTGTAAAAATGAAGGACCTCAGCCATCTAGGTGTACCACAGTTGCAAGTCACAGCAAAGGTTTGTTTGCCCGGTTTTATATAAAGGAAAACTGAAGAAGTAACACAAATTTCTTGGCTTTTAAAAAGAACCTACAACTTTGATGTGTCTTAGAGCTTCCAGCACCCTCTCTTCAGAATGGAGATTTCCAAATAAGATCACATATATCAGTAGGAAGGAAGCAGTGGTACCTATAAAATTCTACCTACTTTTATCTGAGCTAGCTGTTGCATTTTGTTCTTGTGTTACTCAACTTACAGTACTAATTTAAAGCTTGATCAAAATACTAACTATTTTGGAGTTGCAACATTTTCTTATAAGCTTTATTCAAACACTAAGTGTTATAGAAAAAAATACTTCCCCCATCACTTAAAAAGAATCACTTGAAGATGACAACAAAGTCAAAGGTATTTATGGAAATAAGATTCTGCAGCATGTCCTGAAGCTCCTTGGACTCCTATGGGCTGATTCAGATGAGCACACATGATTATGTACACAGATAACAAAAGGATTTCACTTACATTTTTAAAAATACTAATGGGTAGAAACTCAAATATCAACATGATATCAACTGAGATTCTTGGAGATCTAGAGGCTTATGACCAGAATTTGGACCCTAAAAAATATTCCGCCACTTAGCAAATTGAATTGATGTATGCATTTTGCCACTGTTTACTGGATCAACGGTTTCATGTCTAACTAACCCTAATTATACCTGCATTAAATCAGAATGAAGTATTGTCCCTAACAAAATTATCTAGAGAAGCTTTGCTGTAGCTGTACCATGGAAAACATGTCAACTTTAAGTACTGCACTGTTCTGCTGCATCCATTCTGCCCATGCTTGTTTGATTCTTTAAATGCAACAAAAATACTGTAACCTGAATGTTATACATGGCATTTTTCTATTTTTTTCCTATACTAGTGTCACCATTCATACTCAGATATTTCCCTTGCAGTGCCCTAATACATTATTTCATTTTGCATTGCAGAACAATTTCCATTAACATTAAACAAAAACTCTTCCTGTACTTCAATTTTTCTTTTTAAACCACAACATAACCCTACTTTTATTTTTGTGGTAGAAATTAACTAATACTTGGAGTAGCACTAGTACATTTGAGAATCACCATTATGGCACACGTCTGCTCCCTCAGGCAATAAAGTGGAGAAATATCACCTTCCCCTTAGACCAGTCTCAGAACAGAATTTAACATTAACTAAATGCCTGTATTATTCAGGGCTCATAATCAGCTTAGTAGCCCTGAAACTGATAACTTTGATCTATCAACTGCTACAGCATCCTTCCTACTAAAAGCATAAGGGGACACAATGTCTTCAAACATCCATCTTTCTTATTTATAGAGTGAATACAGTTCATCTTTGGAGGTTATCTTGGAATGCATCCAGAGACCAGCTGTCAGAGGTGAAGACTTCCTCAGAGTACTCTGCTGAATTGCCAAGGAAAAAAAACGGGTATATGTAATTCTTTATGCAGATCATTTATAGTACAAGTGGTCTCTGATGCCTCATCAGCAACATTGTCAGAGATAAATTTTTAAGAAATGCTTTAAATAATTTAAGCTATTGCTTTATCTGTCATCACATTTTAAGAATAGAGATTAGGGGGAAAGTTGCTACTAAATACTGAAGACTGAATCCACCTATCAGTTAATAGACTTGCCGTCTTCTCTAGAGATTGACAGTGGCTGATCAGACTGGTCCAAAGTAAGAGTTTACACTATTCTTCCTTTGTGCATAAACAGCTGTTGGAGCCCGAAATCACTATACTTAGCCTCCATTAATTAAGGTAAAACATAAAACCTTATCTTGGGTGTGTCGAGCTCCTCCAGCCCTTTGTATCTTTCGCCAGGAAAAAAAAGTCTAACGTTTTCCAGATAAGAGTAACTCCATTCATCGTTAGTTTTCAGTCCACACAGTCAAGCAGACAATGTTACATCATCCAACTGTTCCCACTGACAATCCACATGCTCTGCACCACTCCCCTGGAGGCACAACACCCCCACTCTAGACGACACATGCACCAGGTACATGTGAGTCTTCAAGTGGGACAATGACTATAAACAGCAGGAGCACAGAGCATGCTGAGGAGATAGAGGATGTAGTAAGAGGAGCCTGTCCTGCTCCACCAGACACAGTTGCAGATTTCCCTTCTAACCTTGCGCAGTTGACAGAGCAAACAGCTGCATTTTGAATCCTCCAAAAATTTGAGTGCAACCACTAACTGCAGTCCTCTGAGCACTGACTGTTCACAGCAAACCTCCTGGATCTACCTACACGAACTGATTCCCTCTAACCAGTCTTTTGATGTTTGCCTGTCAGTGCCACACATTGAAACATCCCCATGACAAGCTTTTGTCAAACCTAGTATTGCTATGCAATGTGACATTACTGCAGCAGTAGTAACAGTACAGGCTTGAATATTTAACTACAAATGCCGAAGCACGAAAATATTTCCACCTTGCTCTCACTGTGCCCCCAGCTCTGCTCCCACAGAAATGGTAGTAAAAGGTAGTTCACTGTGCCCTAGGTGTCTTTTTCCTTATAATAAGTGATATGAGTTGCTCCGTCTGTACAGCTGTGCCAGAACCGTTTAACCAGAACCTGCAGCATCTCTACTTTCTTATCCCAACAACCTCCAGGGAAGAGACTAACTATTTGCTCAGTCAAGTCAAATACCACAGTGTGTTTGTGGCTTGCTCAGAGGGCTGCTGGGCCTTTAATTGCCACCAGTCATTTTTGACAATTTATAAAGACCTGATAACTTAAGAAACACTATTATGGTAAACTCCAAAAGCTATTTCCTACACATTTTGAAGATAAATGCAAGCCTAATTATGAGGAGAAAACCCTATAAGATAGATCTTTAGGTTTGGTCAAACTTATTAAAAAATTAATAATTTTAATAATTAATAAAATTAATTAAGAGTCTACTCACTTTCACCTGCATTGTTTTGGACATGAAAAAGATAATGATAGTTTTCAGTAATCAGGAATGCTTTTCAGTTTCCCTATATTTTGCCAATGCTTCCCAAAAGATGCAAGATTTCGGATTATATTTTCCAAAAAAAATGCCCCTTTTTGCATCAGATGTTTCATGACTTCTCTTTGATGACTGTATGGAATAGGAATATTAAAGAAATACCATGCAAGGGGATAATACTCTACTGCTTAGAAATAGGAGATAAGGTACATCGCTTACTTTCTCTCAATGACAAATAGCAACAATTTGAACTTTCTAACAGTCTGCTGCTCAAGATGTTATTTTTTAACAAAACAGGTATAAAATTCATCAACAAGGAGTCCCCAGATCATCTACCCTGCATACACTTCTATTTATAAAAAGCCTCAGTGTGCCTTCCAGCACCTCGCAATAAACATGAGGCATCTGCCAAAAGGGGCAACTCCAACACCCCGCAGCAGAGCACTACAGGAAGGGCATTGCCAGGGTCAAGGACCTTGAGATAGCAAAACTTCTTTAGGTGAGCTCTCAAAGTGGCCTCCCTTCCATGCCACAGAGAAATATAAAAAGCATCCAAAATTACATAAAAATTGAAAAGAAATAGTTTCTTAGCCTCAGCATACACTTTGGAGCGAACTTACAACTGGAGCCCAGAAATTTGCCCACAGTCACACACAGCGCATGAGGAAGAAGTTCTTTAAGTCCTATAAATAGACTTGCCGCAAACCTAACCTTTCCTTCAGTCTCCTATTTTTTCCTCCTTTTAGTCACTGAGACATGATCTTAACTTCAGACTTACTCATTTTCTTGCCTTAAGTATTTTAAAGTTTGTAGTTAAGGCTGCATTCAGATGGTTACATATCACTTAAAGTATTTTAATAGATCAGGACAAAAAGGAATCTAACAGAGGAACAGAATAAGATGGTACAGACATTATAGACAGTTTCATAGAACCATCTAAAAAAGTGAAGATACAGGAGCTAAAACACAGAAGGAAAACTATATCGCCTCAGGGGGGTTTGCCACGCAAAATTATGATAAACTTCTACAACAAAGCCTTCCACAAAATTTCTTAATTGCTTCTAATATTGGCAGCTGCCTCATCAGCAACTTGACTTCAACCCATTTTATTTGATGCCGTATGAAAACACAGCAATACAGAAGAATTGAAATAGGGTAATATGATCTACAGAATTCTGCAAGAGCTGTTTGTAACGAACAATGCAGAAAACAAACTCAGATTGCAATGGATGTGGAAAAGCTGATAAATGGGTATTAGCTCCCAGCAAACAGTCAACATCTTCACAAGACAGAAGTGATAACACAATGGGGACAAGTCAAATGGGTCCCAGTCAAATGGGTCCACAAGGAAAACTACATAACTTTACTAGATTGCCATGGCTCCAAGTGTTAGTCACGTCCATCAAAAGTGACCAACCCAAAGATCAGCCACACATCTCAAATACAGATAGTACTATGCAGCTTTCATTTAGGCTAAGCAGAACAGTGCAACTCACAGAATCACAGAATCACAGAATACCAAGGGTTGGAAGGGACCTCAAAAGATCATCCAGTCCAACCCCCCTGCAAGAGCAGGGTAACCTACAGTACATCACACAGGAACTTGTCCAGGCGGGCCTTGAATATCTCCAGTGTAGGAGACTCCACAACCCCCCTGGGCAACCTGTTCCAGTGCTCTGTCACTCTTACAGTAAAGAAGTTCTTCCTGATGTTAACGTGGAACTTCCTATGCTCCAGTTTACACCCATTGCCCCTTGTCCTATCACTGGATATCACTGAAAAAAGCCTAGCTCCATCATCCTGACACCCACCCTTTACCTATTTGTAAACATTGATGAGGTCACCCCTCAGTCTCCTCTTCTCCAAGCTAAAGAGACCCAGCTCCCTCAGCCTCTCCTCATAAGGGAGATGTTCCACTCCCTTAATCATCTTTGTGGCTCTGCGCTGGACTCCTTCAAGCAATTCCCTGTCCTTCTTGAACAGAGGGGCCCAGAACTGGACGCAATATTCCAGATGCGGCCTCACCAAGGCTGAGTAGAGGGGGAGGAGAACCTCTCTTGACCTACTAACCACTCCCTTTCTAATGCACCCTAAGATGCCATTTGCCTTCTTGGCCGCAAGAGCACATTGCTGGCTCATGGTCATCCTCCTATCCACCAGGACCCCCAGGTCCCTTTCTCGTTCACTACTTTCCAGCAGGTCAACCCCCAACCTGTACTGGTACATGGGGTTGTTCTTCCCCAGGTGCAAGACTCTACACTTGCCCTTGTTAAATTTCATCAAGTTTCTCCCCGCCCAACTCTCCAGCCTGTCCAGGTCTCGCTGAATGGCAGCACAGTCCTCTGGTGTGTCAGCCACTCCTCCCAGTTTTGTGTCATCAGCAAACTTGCTGAGGGTGCACTCAGTTCCCTCATCCAGGTCATTGATGAAAATATTAAACAGCACCGGTCCCAGCACCGACCCCTGAGGAACTCCACTAGTCACAGACCTCCAGCTAGATTCTGCGCCATTGACCACAACTCTCTGCCTTCTTCCTTTCAACCAGTTCTCGATCCACCTCACTACTTGATCGTCAAGCCCACACTTCCTTAGCTTATCTATGAGGATGCTGTGGGAGACAGTATCAAATGCCTTACTGAAATCAAGAAAAACTACATCTACCGCTCGACAGACCTTAAGTCTGCTGAAGCATTTAGAAACTATCAAAAAAGCAAAGGTGAATTCTTCCAAAAGTTAAGCTGCAGGAGCATCATCTCTATACATAATTCATTAAGTAATTCACCTTAGTAAATTGTTTACTGCTTATCAGCTCCAAATGAAGCTATTTTCTACTTCTAAGACAACACAGACTCAGTGTCTCAGAAATTCAGAAGATGTGGGAGGAAGTAGAGATGTGGGGGTTTTTTAATAGCCATATTTAAGTCTTATTCCTTACAACACCTCTGAAAAATCTGACAACAGCTTTTAGTAAACCCACTGCATTCCTAATAATGATGGTTAAAACGAAAAAACAAACCAACACAAAAAACCCACCTCATCTACTGTCATTTTTTCTCTTGGTGACCCAGAATGCCTGAGCCCTTCTCAAGTATAAGAACTAATAGATGGCATAAATTAGCCATAATGGCTTTCATTAACCCATCATTACAGCCACATTCCAGCACCTACTAGATCAGATGGCTTTTTAAAATTATGGAAATAACACAAGTCAACTAAAAGGCAGACACCTTCCTGAGAGCTGCCGTGCTTAGGCTTTACCACTGCAAATCAAAACATGTTTTTAAAAAGCCATTTACCACATCCACTTATATTGTAAAGAAAACTGATATCTAATTAAATGAAGTTCTGATTTAAGCACAAATATGCCAAATAACATTAACCAGAAATAATATATAGCTCCAGCAAGTTTTTTTTTTCCATAGATGCTGAAGCTTTAAAGTTGCTTCAAACAGAAGCAAGACCCGTTTGCACACCCTCTTCCAACTTTCTCAGTAATCACTCTGACTATTCCCAGCAGCTATCAGTTTGGCTTTCTGATCTCTAATAAAGACCAGTCTTAAGGCCATTTGCCCTTTTAATCCAGAGCCACATTATGTGTCTGCAGAAAGACTCATGATTCTAATGGTGAGGGAAGTTATATTCACCTCTTCTCCATGAGAGGGTGAATAAAGCAAAAAGCAACCTGGCTTCATTCACTTAAAAGTTTGGATTTATTAGAAAGAAAAAAGACTGAGCGCAGATCCTGTCTCACCAGGTCAGTAAGTAAAGTTTTCAGGTCAATTGTTTCCTTACCTCAAAAATTAACTCCTTATTTTCCTGTAGTGTGGGCAGTTTCATTTACAGGTGATGGGTACCAAGCAAAAATGAAAGCTAACATCTGAAAGCAGCAATTTGCATTACAGAGAAAAAAATCTGCATTCTAGCCTACCATAAGTAAGAGAGAACAGTGCTACAGCAGCATTTAGGCACAGGAAACTATACTTCAGTCCACAAACACAGAAACCCTTTTTCACGAGAAAAGCAAGTGCATAGCATCATTCCAGCAAAGCAAGACAAAGAATATAACCCTTGATCTGCCAACATGTTCCGTATACTTAAGATGATTCATAATTCACATATCCACCAATGCATTAGGGCTGCTTTTAAGAAAGGGAATTCAATTTCCTCATGTTTTATACTGCCTACGACCTTCCAGATCCAGCAAAGGACTTACAAATTCCAATCAAGGGCAACTAAACTCATTAGTCCTTCTGTATGATCCTCAAATGCCCAAAACTGTCCCAAACTGAATGGTTCCAACTGATATGTAGTTAGGATTTAGACGAAAGGATCACGGCCAAGTCCTCTTGGAAGCTCTACCATATAAAGACACTTGGAGGGAAAAAGGCAATGATTACCCCTTGGATGCCCCACTAGGACTACACAATTTACTGTCATTGAAATACAGTGACTGCAGCTGAAAGTGATGCCCAGCCCTCTATAAAATGGCTCTATGGTCTGAGCAATCAACCAGTATGTGGAACTCAAATTAGCCCTCTCCTTCATCTACGAAGTTCAAACTCCTATTTGCTGGATAGACACCACCAGAGTTACCAACTTTACAACAGTTCCTAGAAGGGTAATTTTAATTTCCAGTCCATGGACTGCTACCAAAATTTGCTTATTTCATTGTTCTTTGACCTAGACCATAATTTTCCTTTAGCTTGACTGCAGAAGAAATATAAAATGCAATTCCATAGTTTAAAAAAAAAAAAAAACAACACTATTTAGTAAAGAACAACTATGAAGAAAAAACTCAGTTAAGACCCATTTCAGCTTTAAGTTGCTTAGCATAACATAAATTGACTGCTGTGGCATACAGGGTAAAGACTGACTTCATATCTCAACACTTTCTTTTACTTGTTTCCTATGAGGGGAGAACCAAATTCATACAGACACGATTACAGAATCAGCCTTCTAGGAAAGCAAGTTTCTTAGCAGGTTTATTCGGACTTGCCTGTCGAGCCCTCCTCTAGAATGCAGTTTATCCCAGAAGCAGAAGTTCTGCTGCAGAAGAACAAGATTAAGAATGTCAAGCCTCACTAACACTTTAATGAAAAATTACCTAAGTTGAGCTTGTTAGATCTTTTTCCCTTCAACTGAGCTGTGCATTGGGATAATTCATTGCATAGCTTCTAAAAAAGCTTTTAGTCAGCAGCACTTCTGTCTGCCTTAGGGTAAGAAAAGTCTTCTGCCTTTATCTCCCATGGAGCTTTAAAACTGGGTCTGATTTCTCTTCATGTGAAGAGCTGCCATCCAACTTTCACTAAATGTTAGATTAGGGTTAGATCTGAATCTGTGGCTAGTCGAGGAAAAAAAAAAAAACCCAGAAGAATCAATCATGTCAGCCTGAGGGAAATTCTAAACAATAATACTACTGCATCTTGCAGCTTTCCTTCCTCCTTTCTAGTGAGCCAGCCTCTCTGACTCACAGTTCAGTACTGCAGATCTGTGTTACAACATCGGTTCTTTTCATACTCTCACTCAAGGGGTTATCTATAAGTTTAAAACAAAGTGACCATAGGTTATCACTTGTGTTGCTCTAATGCATGAAATGAAAGATGCACCCTAGCACATTTCCATAACAGTCCATCTTACAGAACTGGTCCTCTCTTGCCCTCTCAAAGGGAGTGAGATTTGTGTGACTGGGCAAAGGGCAGCTCAGGAAGCTGATCAGATGAAAACTGAAAGTCTTGGTCTCAATGAGCTAAGCCAGCTCACCCAAGGGTCATATGCATGTCAAAGCCAACAAGAACATTTGGCAGGGAAAGTGGATCTACAACCACACGTAATTAAAACTGGCTAGCACTGCAGATCCATACTATCAGATTCCCTTTACTTTGCCTAGCACAACTGAAGTGATTGGATTATTAGATGATGATTTCATCCCAGAATTACATCCCCATTTTGTCTCAAAATAAAGTCAGGCCCATGTTTATGCCATTCAGGTTTTGAAATTCTTTAAGTGAAATACTGGGGATATTTTACTGTATGATTTACATTGAGAGAAGACCGCTTTTCTTGATCTGAGCTCTGAACTCACTCATTTCCCTGCAGCCACATTGCATTCCCTGTACTGAAGTGAAAGAGAGTTACTGTTCTGCAGCTTCCAGTCACAGGTTTTCTCTCCCCAGCTTCCCTGGTGCATTCAAGTCTTTTGCTGAAATATGCAGCATGAAGCAAGCATGCACCTTGCAGAGCATGAATTTAAAATACAGATTCGGGGGGGGTCTTGAGCCTCCCATACCCACACTCACTGGAAGTGACTGGGAGGGAAAAAGTCAGCCACAGGCACCAGGTTTTGATTTAAGACTTCGCTGAATCTAAATCATAGTTGTTAAGATTTTAATACTAGTGTAACACTTCACTACCAAAAAAGGAAATTACTTATATAAACTTCAGTAGTTCAGAAAAGCCAAAGTCTGTTTTATTATAAAATCATCTAGGCAGGAAGTCACTTGTGCATAGAGCTTCATCTAGACAATTGTTTTCCAAATTGTACTCTGAATTCCAGACCTTTACTGCTCCAGGTCCTGCTGAGAAAGGCTGGAAGATGAATAATCACAAAAACAAAGAGGGGGGATGGCCCACTTCCTCCTCAAACATCCTCCTATGGATCTATTCACCTATTTGGCAGAGCTGGTGAAGGGAGTTGTTTGCACTGTGCCCAACTGGTTTCCAAATTTCTTGAACATCAGGGTGATGCTCTATGACAGAAAAGGTTAAAACTTCTTCACTGATCCCACTGGAGCCCTGAATGCCTGTTAGAGGGAGAGTTTAGGTGCTTGGGCAGGAAAAGAGCATCACTGTTGCAGCTTTGCTTTCCTGTGCTTGCTCACACTGCTGCACAGCTACTACCTCGCTTCCTCACAAGCTAATTGCTGCACTAAGTCCTGAGGATTAAAAAGTTGTCAGGGAAGCAAGTCTTGAAAGCTTAAGTAAAAACCTAACTTCTCGTTTCATCTGCTGCCATCCCCTGTCTCTTCCCCCAGCCCACACATTCCCAGCCACAGTTCGGAGAGGTTAGGAGCTGCCTCTCCAGTACAGCGCAAGATTGCCACCTGCAGGCCCAGGGAACCAGAACGGCTCCGCTCGGACAACAGCCGAAGCAGAAGGTTGTATTTTCCCGACAAATTCAGGCCTTTTTTTTCTTTTCTTCTCAATACTTGGACTCAGAACATTAATATACAGTTTGCAAGTAGAGTAAAGGGCTATGTGCCGTGGCACAGAAAGACTGAGTAGACATGATACAAGATTATTACATTTTCAGTAAACTCTTCTACATATTCACGCCCCAGCTCTTATAATTTTCTTATAGCTCCAGGAGATTGTGATATGCTCTTGCCTTTTGTTTTTTTTTCCTGTAGCTTTACTTTCCCTGTTCAGATTTTGGTATTAAATCAAAAGCTAAGAACATATCCACCAGGACTCTCATATATAGCAGACAAGAAAATCATAGAATTGACTGGGTCCACACTGACTTTCAGAAAGAAAAGAGGTTTTTTTATTACTACTTTTATCTTGACTGATACTGAAATGATCTCTACAAGAAACTATCAGCATGCCTGCCTGTACAGACAAAACCCTGTATCCCAGTGCACCCACAGTGAACAGCAATTCCACATAATATTTTTGAGAAAGGGAGAAAAAAGCACCAGAGATTTGCTTCATATATCCTCTGTTTGCTTCAAGTAGACATAAGTTTGGCAAAACCTTTTTACTGTTACACTTTCGTCAGTAAGAAGCTGTAGAGAAATTTGGCAAATAGATAATCAGTACGCAACTTAGTAGGAAGCATGTAGGAATGAAAATGGACAATTCTATACATTGTACATAAGCAATGGTCAAATAGTAAACACTTTTCTGCTTCAGGGACCAAGCAAGCTGGAGAAAAAGCCCTTGGCAGGGGCAATTCTAATTCTTAAGACAAAGAGCTACAGTAAGTTGTGGGTTGGAGCATATAATACCAACATCCTCTATAAACCAAGCATCACAAACGTCCAATTTACAAAACTAAGCTAGCTACATTTAACAGGATACAACCATACAAAGGTAACCAAATACAATGGTAAAGCATCAAGCAGCTTCAAACACAGTCTGAAGCAAAACCAAATCAACAGCTGGTGTCTCTAGACTGACAATGGTGCAGAGACTTCCAGGAGAACTGCAGTTTCTGTACTTCTCCTCTTTACAAACAAAGAGGAGAACTACATGATCTTAAGGTCCTTTCCAACCATAACTATTCTAAAGATCAATCAACCCACTAAAACTTACTTAGCTTCCTCATTAAAAATCCAGAAGATAGGCAAATAAATGAAACCATCTTCCTAAGAAACCATGCACTGTACACAGAATGTACATTCGAAGTGGAATGTCTACATTATGTAAGTGACTTCAGCAAACAGAGCTTTTTAAAAAGCTAAGGATAGGTAAATCTTACCATTCTGAAAAGAATTTCTAGTCACTATCACATAGCAACAGTTTACCAAGCACATTACACCACTTCTACTGAAGTCAAGAAGTATGGGACAAAGCAAAAATTAACTGGGTCTCTCCTCTAGTTCCTTTCTCACTCTTTTTTTTCCAGTTTCCAAACAGCCATTAGAGATTTCAGTAGTTTACCTGAAATACTGAAATCATCCTGCTGGATTTGGTCAGCAGACAATCAAGCACCACAGACCAGTGATCAAAGTGCAAGGTAGTCAATGAGATTTTAACAGAACAGTGCAACTTCAAGTCTTTTTCAGCATAATGTTTGAAGCAGTTTCGATTAATCCATTTGAAGGATCAAAAGCTGCAAATTTAGGTTTGGGGGGGACCTTGCACTGGTTTAATTTAGTGAACTTAAACTGGGACAATTTTTTCTGAATACACTGACCCACCTGCTAATGGCTAGTGTTAAAGTCATCAAAAGCTCAGTGAAGATTCAATGAGTCTCCTCCTATATTACATTTATTATGATAGCTTACTTATTTTCAGAGAAACAAACAAGAACATGAAAGAGACAGGACTTGCTGAACACATAAAGCTTCAGCTGAAATAAATGGTGATGCTGAGCCCTTTTCAAGATCATATCCAAAACCCATGGTTTGTCTAGAAAAAAAAACAGAAAGATTTATCTTGGAAAGGAATAAGAGTCTTACCAGCTGAATAACAGCCTTTCTTAAAGCAGAAAGCCATGAACTGAGCAGGGACGGTATCAAGAGAAATCACCAACATGAATGCAAGTTGCAAGAAGTTACTTTAAGTGAGGTCTGTATTACTGTCAACCCTTGTTTATTTCTGTCTGAAAGAAAACTTTAACTTACTCCTTTCCTTCCCCAGCCATCATTTACAGCCCAAAGCAGAAAATATGGGCAATAATCAGATGCACCAAGTAGAAATAAATTGAAAAGAGAAATTGCTACTAGCAGTTGCAAACTGCGATCCAGAACAATCCAGCTCAATGTGAGTCAGACACACAGATAATGGAATGAAGGAGCAGTGGACAGAAAACTCATTCCACAAATGTAATAGCAGATGGACCAAACTTCTGATAGCATAGAGCCCTGAAACTGGAAAAGCCTTAATACTTCGACTTCCAAGTAGAGATATATTGCCTTTTTTTTTTTTTTGTTTGTGGTCCTGAGAGGTGACATGATGCTCGGAGGACTGAGAAAATTACAGGAGGCTAGAAACATTTTCTGTGGTTTTTTTGACAGAAAAGGAAAAATACTGGAAGATTTCTGAATCACAGTCCCTATGACTTGAACAAGTTCATCCTCCTTCTAGATGCAAGGCAAGAACTCCTTATCATTAAAAACAATGGCAAGCAAGTTACCTTATGAGGAGAGAGGAAGCAAACATTAGCAGTGTGTTTTCTAGTAAAGAGAACAGAGTATGCAAGAGTCTGCAAGTAGGCTGGATTGAAATACTTCTGCTGATGCCCAAGCATTACCTGGGATGAGGCTTTCCTTGCATTCATCACAAATAGATGATTCTGTCCAAGTTCAAAGGGAATACATTCTCCAGATCATTTGTGACTATCTAACAGAAAATTTCATGTGTATATCAGCTGTAGTCTTCCAGCACAGCCTCTAGCACAGCTATCAATCTTTCAAGCTTCATCTTCTAAACTAAAGCTAACAAGCTCTAATGAACCATTGAAATTTGTGGTTAATGTTTAAACATTACAGCAACTTAAACTACTCTTTTATTTCCTGGTGTTCATCAGAAGTCATCTGTATAAAATATCCAGGAAGGTTAGAAGCACAGGATGAGACACAGACTATATAATAATTAATACTTAGACAGAAGCACCACCTTCAATCAGTACTCCTTTCACACTAGGCAATACTCAAATATTTTCTGTAAATCTATTTTACATAATAATGCATGAGCAGCAAATTCATTTCTTCTACTTTTCTCCTTTTTTCAGGAAGGCAGAAAAACATCTTCCTCCTTTTCTCCTCCTCCCCCCCACCCCCAACTGCCACACTGCTCTATTTTCTATTTCTAGTTTTCATTTAGAATGTCAAGGACCTTTGCTCTGTTTTCAAGAGCCATAGCTGGAAATAATGGGCAGGGATCAAGGGCTACAGTAGTTAGTTACAGCTGGTAAAGCATTTCCATGAACGCTGAATCTGTAAGAGGCCTGTGTTGCCTTATTCACAAAGGGCGCATGACACAAATTTATGAACTTTGCAGTCCCAAGAGATCTCATCCACATCTCCTTGACAGTTGCTTTCATATTCCCTCAGCATTAGCTTGCTCAGCCTCCCTCTTTTCCTATGACCATCTGCTCCCTGTATCTCAGACTGCACAGTACAGGGGAGAAAAACCAAGAAATCAAATCACCCTTTCCTCCCAGGTACTCGGGTGCCTCTTCACAGTGATCACCACCAGTTTTCTTGAAATGCATTGATATTCCTGCTCAGCTCAAGTTTCCTAGGAATAAATATTTCATAAAAGTATTTCTATCAAGAAATTTCACATCCACATCCCAATGAGACCAAGAAAAGAGACTAAGGAAATACTATATCCAATCAGTAAAACCACTGTTAAGTGTTACTTCTATCATGTTAGATGTTTGAACAAGGGGTAATGGGTTAAAACTTAGGCACAAGAAGTTTAGATTGGATATAAGGAAGAAGTTCTTTAATGTAAGGGTGGTGAGGCACTGGAATGGGTTGCCCAAGGAAGTTGTAAATGCTCCATCCCTGGCAGTGCTCAAGGCCAGGCTGGACAGAGCCTTGTGTGGGATGGTTTAGTGGAAGATGCTCCTGCCCATGGCAGTGGGGTTGGAACTAGATGATCTTGACGTCCTTTCCAACCCTAACTATTCTATGATTCTATGAACAAAGAGCAGCCTATAATTTGTCATACTCTAGGAAGCCAAATATTTAGTACAATCCACCCCTGTTATTACATGACATAACAATACTAATGATCATGTAAATCACCATATATAACAACTCATTACGTACCTATCAAGGCCTTTTGGGGAAGATTTTAATTAGACTCCAGAAATCTCCCCAACCATTCATAATTCTGGAATTTAAAAGATACAGTGAATAAATTATGTTAACTTATACAACACTGCCTCCAAGGCCATACCCCAAGTTGTGGAGTTGCATGGGGTTGTCTTGTTCTGTTTTTCAGTTTTTAAGAGCAAGCAAAGGGCTCAAGAAAAGAAAACCAGAACATTCAGAAATAGTGAAGCAACGCCTGGGTACCCAAAGTATATTTCATGTTAAGTTCTCTATTTGATAGATTTGTAATGTGACATACAGCTGATCATCTTGATATTGAATATCAGGACCAAAGTATTAAGAGATAAGGACATGCACTGGCCCTGCAGTGTGGAGGTAAGGCAGAAGTTTGCCCACTAGAGAGTATAAGAAATTATGCTGATAGATGTCCATTTTTCACATACTTCACAAAAAGAATCAGAACACAATTGTTTTGAAGAAGCTGACTAAGCTGCCAGGGTTTTCTTCTTATTACTCACACACAGTGAGACTAGCTGCACGTCCATAGGGACTGACATTCAAATCAGTACAGAAGGTATCAGATGGTATCGTGTTCCCTTCATAACACAATTTCCAGAGTTAGCAGGAGATAAGCGAGCAAGTATGCCATCCTGTCCTTTTAATTGGGAAAAGAATGTGTTAGGTGAGCACCACAGGTAATGCCAAACAGAAAGCAAAGGGAATGCATTAATACCAGCCAAAACCAGTCAACTGAATCCTTGTTAGAAGGGACCCATAAAGATTATCAAATCCATCTTCCTGCTCTTCACAGGACTACCTAAAAATAAATCATATAACTAAAGCATGGTCACCTTGAACTCTGAGAGACTTAGTGCCATAACTGCTTTGCTGTGGAGCCTGTTCCAGTGACACACCACCCTCTCATTGAGAAGCCCTTTCTTAGTGTCCAATCTGAAAGTCCTCTGACCCAGCTTCATTCCATTTCCACATGTCTTCTCTGGTCACCAGAAAGAGGAAATAAGCAGCTACCTCTTCGCTACCTCCCTTTAGGTAGTTGTAGACTGCAACAAAGTCAGCCCTCTGCCTTCTCTTCTTCAAGCTGAACAAACCAAGTGACCTCAGCCACCCCCCTCTTGCTCTCAAGGTATTTCACCATCTTGCAGACCCTCTAATAGTTTGATATCCTTAGAATCATAGAACAGAATCATAGAATAGTTAGCGTTGGAAAGGACCTTAACATGAACCAGTTCCAACCCCCCTTGCCATGGGCAAGGGCACCTGCCACTAAACTGTCACCCTTCTGATACTGTGGTGCCCAAAACTAAATGCAGTACTCAAGGTATTGCTACACCAGTGCAGTGCAGAGTGAGATAATCCACGCATTATAACGGTACTACATTATGTTATAATAATACTAGGTTACTTCTGCCTTCTTACAGAGAAGCATTCTGTCTTCCAGATACATGAACTTTCACTGCATAAAAAAGAAAAAAAAGGCATTGTGTACAAATCCAACAAAAAAGCTATACCATTACAACACTTAACAGCAACATCTTTTAGACCACCCGCAGAATTTGAAACAAGGCCCAAAAGGCACAGATGCCTTCCTAAAATTATATTCAACCAAAACTTTTGCTCATAATGTCAGGTTTGCTCATAACAAATGCTTTCTGGCACTGCAGGCTGAGAAATCCAAATTAAGTGAAATAGTTCTGAGTCAAGCTGACCTCAGCTACATAGCTGGCACTGCAGAGTAATCCTGGCTGCAAAACCAAGCTACTCTCAAGTATCAAAGTCTACTACACCTTCAAAGAAAGGGGATCTTGTCAGCAAGACTCATTCTATGACAGAGAACAGTTTGGCCTCTTCAGTCAACTGCTAAGGGAAGTCTCATGGGAAAGTGTACTAGGCGGTAAAGGGGCTCAAGATAGTTGGTTAGCATTCAAGGACTGCTTCTTCCAAGCTCAGGATCAGAGCGTCCCAATGAGTAGGAAGTCAAGTAAGGGATCTAGGAGACCGGCGTGGTTAAACAAGGAGCTGCTGGGCAAACTCAAGTGGAAAAGGAGAATCTATGGATTATGGAAGGAGGGGCTGGCCGCTTGGGAGGAATATAGGACAGTTGTTAGAGGATGTAGGGAGGCAATTAGGACAGCTAAGGCCTCCTTGGAACTCAATCTTGCTAGTCGGGTTAAAGACAATAGAAAGGGCTTCTTCAAATACATAGCAAATAAAACTAACACAAGAGGCAATATAGGCCAACTGCTGAACGAAGTGGGTACCCTGGAGACAGAGGATATAAAGAAGGCAGAGGTGCTGAATGCCTTCTTTGCCTCTGTCTTTACTCCTGCAGACTCTCCCCGAGGGCCCCGGATTTCTATAGCCCCAGAAGGAGTCAGGACAAAGGAGGAGTCTGGGGGTCCTGGTGAATAGGAGGATGACCATGAGCCAGCAATGTGCTCTTGTGGCCAAGAAGGCAAATGGCATCTTAGGGTGCATTAGAAAGGGAGTGGTTAGTAGGTCAAGAGAGGTTCTCCTCCCCCTCTACTCAGCCTTGGTGAGGCCGCATCTGGAATATTGCGTCCAGTTCTGGGCCCCTCTGTTCAAGAAGGACAGGGAATTGCTTGAAGGAGTCCAGCGCAGAGCCACAAAGATGATTAAGGGAGTGGAACATCTCCCTTATGAGGAGAGGCTGAGGGAGCTGGGTCTCTTTAGCTTGGAGGAGACTGAGGGGTGACCTCATCAATGTTTACAAATATGTAAAGGGTAGGTGTCAGGATGATGGAGCTAGGCTTTTTTCAGTGATATCCAGTGATAGGACAAGGGGCAATGGGTGTAAACTGGAGCATAGGAAGTTCCACGTTAACATCAGGAAGAACTTCTTTACTGTAAGAGTGACAGAGCACTGGAACAGGTTGCCCAGGGGGGTTGTGGAGTCTCCTACACTGGAGATACTCAAGGCCCGCCTGGACAAGTTCCTGTGTGATGTACTGTAGGTTACCCTGCTCTTGTGGGGGGGTTGGACTGGATGATCTTTTGAGGTCCCTTCCAACCCTTGGGATTCTGTGATTCTGTGATAGACATCATGAGAACATTTGTTTTGCTGCAGCATGTTTTCTTGCAACCATTCTTCCTGCTCTCTCACATTCTCTGAATACCATGACAATCTTATAACCTTGTACTCACAAAGATCCTTTCTACAATATCAGCATTTCTATTTAATGTATTTTTAATGCAGAGTATAATGTGAAATCATTTGGGAAAGCTATGCTCAGCTTTAATCTTTTCTATGAATAATTAGAAACTTGGCAACAAAGGACATTTACTCTCTCTGGATTGACATGTATTCCAGTGTCAAGACATCTGCATTTTCACCAAGGAGATCAGTAATACTCTATTCATTGCATTTCTGTTTTTGCAAGCTAAAAAGGAAAGTAAAGTTTCAAGGAAGAATCTAGGCCCAATTTTCTTTCAATCATGCTCATTAACCAGTATAGTACAGCAGATTTGTTTGTCTTCTTGAGATGAAACACCCCTGTCATCCAACTACAATAATAATTCTGACACAGAGACAGAGCCAGAAACAGCCACCAGGTGCCAAAGTTTGTAGAAAGCATTCCTAAAACTGTTGTTGATTTTAGGTCAGCATGCAGGCAACTGGCATTCTGCGAACAGCTACCATTCTCAGCCATCACCAAGCCCCAGCTCTGTACAGTTTTCAGTGTGTGCTGCGTACTTTTGGCATCTTTGAAGACTACAGACTACACTGCTAGTTTTGACAGCCACAAGGCACATCCTAGATACCAGAAATAGCAGCATTTTCTTGCTTGTGCACAGCTATTTGTTAGGGGTGCAACAAAGAATCACCACCTTCTATCCATGTCCTGCCTGCCTTCTTTTTCAAGTTGTTTACAGGTGACCTTTGAACATAATCCAGTTGTGATGCCTCCACCATTATGCTGTGAATTTGATATTTTGAAAAGCCTAGAACTGTCACTGAAGATAACAGAGTTGAGGTGGAACAGAAGGAGAATCCCAAGTTACACAAAACTATACAGCTGCATTGAGTCAAAGCTCAAAAACCCAGAGGCTCCTGGTTTTGCATTTAGTTCATTAAGTGTCCCTAGCTGTGCACATGGAATGAAAGCAGCTGATGTGCCCAACTTAGAACTCTCACCTTCACCTGATTAACAGCCCTTATATGCTTATTACCTTTTAAATTTAAGGAAATACTTCGTATCAAAGCTACGATCTGACAAAACTGAATCCCATATATCCCTTCAACTCCTCTGTACACAAGACGTATCAGTGCACTGTAACAGACATGCTATTTACCATTTGTTCAAGGCAGTAATTAATTCATTAGATTAACCGAAGGGGAAAATCCAAGCAGGAAAAACTGAAGGGGGAAGAAAAAAAAATAACATTTAAAAAAAAAAAAAAAAAGGTAATTTAAGTATTTTTCCCACTCACTCACCAACTGAAACAGAGAAGCTCTTCCACAGCTGACAGTCACAGTATGGGATAGCTAGAAAGAATCTGAAGAAAACAGTAACTGGCCTTGAACTACTAAAATGGTGACTATCAAGACAAGTAAAACCTTGCTCTCAATTTTAAAATAAGGCCAAATTAACTGGTCATCTCTTGGTTGGGGGTGGCCTGCAACAATCTAAATAAATTAAAAAAAAAAAAAGGGCAGAAAAACACCCAAGGGTTGAATTTCTCCTTTGCTAGTCCTTGCAAATCAATTGAAAGGAACTTGCATAGGCTTGTGTTTGACAGAGGGAAGAGTGGAAAGGAAATTAGACCCTAATAGGAAGAAATAAATAGCTCTTCTCTTGTAAGATGTGGAACAATAACCTCAGTAGAGGAACAACAAATGTTTTCTCACATTTGTCTGTAACATTAAATAACTTCAGCTAAAGTGAATCTATAAGCAGTTCAGCTGACCCTCACTGACTGAGGAGCTTGCCTCACTCTCACACATACATGACAACTTCCTATCATAATAAAAAATAAAGAGAGGCTGGAATCTGGGAGTTCACAAGAGTATGGAGCTTGGATCAACTAAGAAATCTGTGCCTCTTGCTGTGGATGCCTTATACCCTCCTCTTCATTTAATGAGAATTCTTCATTTTCTTGCAGCAACATTAAGTTATATTTTCAAGTTTTGGCTGAGAAAATTGCATGAACCACAGTTAACAGATGAACCACATATTAAACATGGAATTAATGTGTTTAGTGCAAACAATGAATCCAAGCTTCTTTTAAGCTTGCGGACAAAAAGGACCAATGAATTTCAAGTGAAGTCTCTGGAGGTTCTCCAACCAATTCAGAATTTAACACCTCTCATCTTTAATAGATTTTATATAGTATTCTTTGAGAAATTCAAAATTGCTACTTTGCAGATAAATCCCAGCCTGGAGAAAATATCCTTGGCCTGGAAAGCATCAGTCTTGACAGACTGTTACAAAGGCCAGGCCTGAAAATACTCAGTTTAATATTTTGAGACTTTCCTCTTTCCTGGAGGAAGTGGTTCCTACAGAACCACTATTGCATAAACAAAAGAAGTTATCCCCTGATGTCAATAGCATCAGGTTCTAGTCACACAGCCACAAAAGGAAGTAATGAAACACTTGTTCTTTTGGCTGGTTTGGGACAGGGGATGGTGGTGGAGTTTGTCTGATTTATTATTTTGGGTTTGGTTTGTTGGTTTGTTTGGTTTGTTTCAGAATTTGATAAAACCAAATTAAAGCAGTTCCCATGGCAAGGCTTCTGAATATCAGGTATCACTTATCCATACAGAGAAAACAAAAAGAAAAAAGAACAATGTTTCTTTTCTTATCTTTCTGCAAGATTGGTAAGAAATAATTTTTTTCTCCCATACTCTAGCCTGCAGGAATACTTAAGACATAAATTCAATAAATTGGGAATACATTGTACCATTTATATTTTACGCTATTTCTATGCTTATGATGTATGGCTATATAAAGGAGACTGTAGTGAGGTGGGGATTGGTCTCGTCTCCCAAGTGACAGAATAAAAGGAAATGGGCTCAAGCTGCTCCAGGAGAGGTTTAGGTTGTATATTAGGCAAGGTTTCTTCAGCTAGAGGGTGGTCAGGCATTGAAACAGGCTGCCCAGGACAGTGGTGGAATCATTGCCCCTGGAAGTGTTCACAAGCCACGTAGATGAGGCCGTGATACGGTTCAGTGGTAGACTTGGCATTGCTGGGGAACGGTTCGACTTGATGATCTTAAAAGTCTTTTCCAACTTAGTTCATTCTATATGACTGAACTTTCCTCCCCATTTTCACCTCTTAGGAAGAAGGCTAAGCTTTGAATAATAATTTTTTAAGCACTTACAGAGCACCAATTCTACAAATTCCTAAAGGTATTTATAACCTTTCAGAATGCTGTGAGAAATGTCAGGAACACTTCATCCGCCACCGAAATACATTCTTCAGCTAGGGAGGAATACAGAACTGTTCAACAGGCAACAAGAAGAGACATGAAAAACATCAAGCCAGGAAATTATATGCATACCTGAGGCAAGGAGAATGAAATTACCAGAGCTAGAATTTGATCAAGGTACTGCTGGTAAATGTTTCCTGATTAACAATGGTCTGTGGGGTCATTCTTTTCAGCACCAGCAACTTGAAAATACAGGGCAAATGCAGACAGAAGAGAATTATAATTGCAAATGCCAGCAGTTACTTGAACAAAAATGGGAAGCAAGCTCATTGCACTGGGTTATTATGACCGTCTGCATCTATCATGTCATTCAGAAGTCCAAAGTTTACAGATTATACACAGACATCCTTTTCAGCACCTGCAGGTTTTCAAGTACAAAAAAGCATAATCAAGCTTTCTAATCTGAAGTATCACATTTAATCTATACTGGCGTAAATTGGTTTAAAAGCATTTGAATAAAAAAAACAATTTAGACAGGAAGCAAAAACACTAAATTTTTTTATACATCACTCCGGTGTTTCTGGAGATGTCTTCCACCTGATGGGAAATGACTCACAAAGCTAGAGACAAGTAACGGTGTAGTGCCAACATATATGAAAAATGCAAATTAATAGTGAGGTGGCTGAACTTAGTAGTCCAATTGTCCTTCTGTCAGATGTAAGTGATGTTGCAATCTTCATGAAGTGCTTGAACTCTTTTTGTTATGCCTCCATCCTCAGTTTTTTAATGGTGCATCAATCACTCTTAGAACTGTAAAAGGCACTAGTGTTTTCTTTTGATTGTTAAAAAAGAAGCCTATGAGTCCAAATTTGGGCTCTTTTCTTTCCACATTCTTCTAATGCTGTCTTCCTACTTTCTCGTACATTTACAGTTTCAAGAAAAAAAAAAAAAAAAATCCTCTGTCAATCTTTGTCTACACTCTACAGCCACTTCTAAGCCTTCAATAATTCATTACCCAATAGTGTTAGCATAAAATACCTGGAATTCAAGGCAAATTAACAAGAAAACTTGCACCAAAAAAAAGAATTCACTTAAAGATCTTCATTTCCCCTCTCCTTCCCACAATTTGATGTATACCATGGTTGGTTTATATTTTAAGCAAGCTTAAGCCAAATGTCTTCTAAACATAATGACTGCTTTTTTAAACATCTTTTGCCATAAGAAAAGCTGCAAATTTCACCGGTAATACTTCACCACTCAGGAATTACATTTCAACCTTTGCATAAAATAAGCACACAAAATCATTCACTGTTACAATTTCTCTTCTGAGTGCCTCAGATTACCAGTATGCACAATATTAATGTCCAGGAGCTTAATGCTCAGTACCTCCTTTCACAGCAATGAACTTCACCTCAATTGTAGGTTAAAAGAAACCAACTGGACTGACAAAGTCCAATTTAATTTTTAGTGCTGAGTAAGTGTAGGATTAAGTTGAGCCTTCACCGAAATCACTGCAAATTTGTACTTCAGTACAAGATATTGGATGAAATTCTGATCTAAGACTGAAGTCAAATGAAAGCTTTTATTTCCAAAGTCAAGTAATTACACTTATGCTCTACAGCTTTAAATCCGCAGTTTCTGGTGCTGTTTTCATCACAAGTATCTTTTCACCAAACACATTGAATGGTTATACAAATCATGTATTCAATGCCCAGGGAAGCAACCAACTTCTGCTCCCTCAGCTGTCTTCTGCATGTGATATACACGAGCCCAAAAAAGAAGTACTTATGATATAGTCTCAGATATTAACTTCTATGGGCAAATCAGTTATCTTCTACTATACTTACCAGCAAAGTTTCAACAATGTACCTTCTAGCCACATTCTAATATGTAGAATCTTCTCACAGCTTCCGAGTGTGAATAGGTCCCAAGCGTCTTATTTCTATGATTTCCTTCCCAAATCTCTTAAGTTACTTATGTCCATGTTATGAGGCACTGATTTGTACACTTGCTTTACCACCTAGCCTTCAGAGCTCTAGAAAGCAAATATAGATTATTTATCACATATCCTACTACTTTTACTGCTGAAGTAATGAAACCTTCTATAAGTTATTAATTGAATTGTAAAAGTTTATTACACTTCATCTTCCAGAAAAACCATTCAAAACAGAACTATGCAGGCAATTACCCAATAGAATAAAGCATTAATGCTAATCAGCAAGTTAATGTTCAATTAGATTTAACAGAAATACTGCTGGGAACTTGAGAAGAGCCATAATACTGATAGCCCTTTATTATTGGCATGATAACATACAACACAAGTCCTGCTACCAACAAGACCTCAGACTACGTAGAAGTCCCAAGAACAGATGACTGTTCCTGAGATTTGAGCTTCCTGCAATTCCTACAGCTCCTTGGGGAGCTGTGTCAATTATACCATCATCAATGCAAATGGCACTTTAAAGAGTCCCTGCAACAAGGAGAGAATGTTAATGCTGATCAGAGGTTCTAATGTACAGCATGCTACTCCCAAAAGCTTTTTAACCTGTGGCTTGTCTATTCAGTTGGTTCCAATCCAATCATTTTTGTGACAGGCTACTGGTGCCCTCTCTGCCTTTGCCAGTCAAAAATCAGCCATTAAAAACAACCCACTTTCCATCATCAGAGAACTGTGGAATGCAGAAGCGGCAGCAAAATTATGAACTCCTGTATAGAGGATGTGATAATGTGAAGTCTACTGGCTTTCTTGCTTGACAGGTTATTCTTATTAAGAGAAAATATATAAAAAAAAAAAACCCAAAAAAAAAAACAAAGCCTACTCTAAACAGGAAGATAAATAAAAAAGTGAGATGGAGCATGAAAACACTTAATACAGACACGTGACATAGGCACAAAATGAAACTATGCCTGAAATATAATTATCACTATTCTCAAAAACGAAAAATCCCACATGCCCATTTTCCAATGACATTTAATGTGTATACTCCTGACGCTCCACTCAACATCTAATAGGGCTCTTTTGGGAATAGATGCCTAGAGTATAAATGAAGTAGCCGTACAAATCAAAAGGAAAATGCACTATTACTGAAGAAACTGGCATATAAATTTGAAAGCAAATGAGAAGCCAGTTAAAAATCCCACTGCAAAAACATTCATATATGCAATAAATCCACTTCACATTTACATATCAAGGAAAGCCAAAAAAATTCTATGTTTCCTATGACTGTAAGTGTTGAGAAATTGTGATGTCTACCCCAAATGTTGAAGCAATTCCTTTCACCAACATCACAATATTGTATTGACTAGCAAACTAATAAAGTTTTTGAATAATGCAGTTCAGTTAACCAACACTGAAAGTTGTTTTCTATACTACTTGTACATAATACCTACAATTGCACCCCCCCAAGGTTGTTCCTAATACTGGCTCACGGATGGACAAAGGTGAAGTCCTTTCATAAACTATACAGACCTGCACAAGAGAAGTAAGAGCAGAATAGAACCACTGAAAGAAGAAATCAAGGGCACATGTGGAATAAGCATTTCAACTTTCAGTTTTAAGCAAAGCTGAGAGAAGCTTTTCAACTGTGCAGCATTAGGAAGTGTTCAAAGAAACCAAATACTCAATTCTAACAGCAGCTTTTTTATTAAATGGTTACTCCCCTTTGATCTGAGCTTTAGCCATACTTTGTGCTATCTGCAGACTGTTCAGGCTAGAAGGCAGCAGGAGGAGGGGAGATAAAAAATATATAGGACCTTACATCCAAACATACTCAGCACTACTGTCACATTCAAGATAAGGTGCAATATCCCCACAGTCTTACTTGGGATTATCTGTCATTTAATTGTGAAAAACACTAAGAAATTAGATCATTTCAAGGACTGCAAAACCTTTATGGTGACACTGGAATTCAACAAAATCAGGAAGCAGCACAGGAAGGTGAACTTCCCAGAGGGTGTTTTACCTTCCAGAAAGTCATCCCTCTGTGCAAACTCTTCTGAATGCATTTTCCCTTGCACAGTCTTTGACAACACAGAAGGACATGCTAATGTGCTCTTCTTCACTTAAAGCAACTACAAGCATAAGTTTATGTAATTTCTGGGAACAAATTATAAGCTTTTTATTTATTTTCTAGCAAGCAGAACAAGTCAATGAAGTAGATTATTTTTAAAATTCCCATGCCTTTTAAGAGCTCAATAGCTCTACATTAGGTTCATAGCTTTTAAAAAGACATAGTCTCCTCCTGCAAGGAATTCTGTCCTTCTGGAAAATGCCATATTTTTTTATAACACGAACAGAACACCATTTTTGGCTCCTGTAAGAGTTCCTCTGTTTTCAACATCGAAGGCTGGTAACTCCATATGGCAGTACCAGAGACACTCCACCGATCTAACAGCACAAGCATCAAAGTGCTGTACTTCCTGCGAAGCAGAAGAAAGCTTTCAGTTAACATGAAGTTAGCGTGACATCCTGCCCCTGTGCCCCACCAAAGGTAAACCCTCCAGCTGCTTGGGCACACACTGCTCCACTGACCAAATTATTGACCAAAATAAGACACCAGCCTCTCATGCACAGCAGTGGCTACTGCTGGTAGTGTTACACACCTCCCAGCTTTCACCTTGCTGCTCAGCAGCAGACACACCAAGGTAGCCACAGCTGGGCCCTCCCATCCCACAGCTCCTTTTGGTGTCTGTGCAGACAGAGCTGGGAGAGCTCTACAGGCTCTACAGTGAGCCCAACTCTCATTCAAGCACAACCGCGTAAAACAGAAGCTGCTCTGGCAGGTGCAGCAGCATCCGTAACTTTTCCTGGCTGAAAGTTCTCACACATTCAGGAGCGCTCCGGCATCTCTGGGCACATAGGTCCCTTCCCTGCAATTACCTTCACCGGTTTAAAGATTTCTGTACCTTAGAGAAATATTTTTGTTGCCACACAAACAATTTTATCAGAATATGAGACCATTCACTGAAGAATCAGTTTTACGTATGCACCAATAGAATACTTTATGTTATTAAATGCAAGTTAATTTGGGGAGGTTTTAGAATATTTACATATTATTTATGAAAGAGTTTGTTTGATCTGTTCAGTTGGATTTAGCTGTAAAGAAGGAAAACAGGTTGCAACTGTACCCAGCTCTCCAGACCATATTACTGTATTTATCAACATGGACAACTTGAATCCAAAATCATATCCCTTGTTTTTTCAAAAACCAAAGCTCAAAATCTTCACCAAAACCCATGTGAACTGAACTTTAAGACCACTATGGAACAGGAATCCCTAATGCATATAGCTTACTTTAGCTTTTGAATGAGCTAATCCCTATTTTTGATTTGATATTTCAGTAAAGGTTTCTATTGATCTCAGTTTTCCAAGTATACTTGAAAGCTTCTAAGTAACAGCGGTAGGCTGATTTTTAATTTTGCTTTCACACCACTTGAGTAGATTCAAATTCTATGAGGCAAAATGATATTTGGCAGCAAATGACACAAGATGCCACTTGGCATCATATTCTGATTTTTAAGCAGAAGCTGTTGGAAGGCTTAAAATAATTCATCTTACTTTCTAGTATCTTAAATACAGGTCTAATCTGTTAATGACTCCAGTACTAGTGAGAGGAAGCCAGTACACTAAAACCTTTTTCTGTAGATTAAGAGGTCATTGATTACATGAATCTGGGAAAAGTTCAAGATACTGCAGAGTAATGTGTCTGAACATTAAAGCCTATTACACAGTCAAGAACTGCTACAGACAAGTAGAGTTTCTCAGTTCAGTGACTTATGATGGCCATTTTAGTAGTTACCTCCATTTTTATAGTTCACTGCATACTCAAAACAGAATTTGATCAACCCTTGGTTATATCATGAACACAATTTAAATCAGTATAATTGACTTTGTTCTGTCTAGCCCACATCAACACTTATCCTATCTCAGTTGAGCTGCAGTACCACCAAGTACTATGAATACAATATTCACGCTTCCCCCACACACACTCCACCTTTCATTATTCTTTGTTATACTTGCTTTCATCTCAGTGACTTTGTCATTTGTATGGCAACTTCTAACAGCTTTACTCATGCTTTTAGACTGTGCAAAATGCTGAACAAAGCAGAACAAGTAGCTTAGGCACTTGGAAATACCTTTAGGAGGACTACACAGTCCTTTAACAAGCATAAGCTAAGCTCCTGAACAGTATTTATTTTGCAAAGTTTTTCTATGGTCATGAATTCTACAAGATTCAGAAGCAAAAACAAATAATGAAGCATCTACAAGGAACACCTTTTCTGTTGGGTGATCCCTCTTGTAGTTGGAGAATATACTTATGAAAGAGATGAACGGGATTTAATGCTTTAAAGCAGTACTAGTTCTTAGGTTTGCTTCTGGTACTCAAGAAGCTTATCAGGATAACAGAAGAAAAGAATAGAGCAGTGATAACCACCTCCCAGTCTTCCTTTGGTACTCCAAGAAGGATCCATCATCAGGCACTGAAGAGTCAGGAGGTAGTACTGCTTAACATCTCATGGTATTCACAAATAGAACAGTGGTCAATGGGTAGAGCTTTTCACATCTGTAATTTGGCCAACATAGACTTCATATCATTAAACTTGAGACACTTAAAAAAAGACGGAATTTGGCTCTGAAGTTCCAGAAGGACCCAGTATTTGTACTTTCCTCTGGTTTATTACAAGGGATGTAGGAAAAAAAACCAAACAAACAACAAAACAAAACCAAAAAATACTCAAGCCTCTTCTTTAGAGGTATCCAAACAGCCTAGGGTTCAACACAAATTCCCCAGAACTATAACCATAGAAGAGTGTATGAACTGCTGATGGCAGGGGACTCTCCTTTGAGTTCTGACCAGAAGCAACATCTTGACCTTTTCAAATCAAGCTCTTGTTGAAATTGGACTACCCTAAGAAGAGTTATTTCAACAACAATTCCTTAACCAGCTTTCATTCATCAGTTATGCACTTAGTCTCATAAAAGCAGATTTTTTTCTGTTGCCACTCATACAGCTTCAGTAAGAATAACCCTATTTCACTCAAGTAGCTCAAGACTCACTACATGCCTTCAGACAACTGCCTACTAATTCAGCACACGTATTAGAGCATAACACATTTTCACATTGATGAGCGAGAAACAGGAGCAAGGCAGTGACTGTCTATATAGAAAAAGCAAGACTTATTTTTGATAGCTGACAAAAATTTAAAGAAACATAGATTTAAAAGTTGAAGCATCACTAAGTAAGAAGGAAACAAAATGTTTCAGACTGACCAAATATCCCTTCATTTATGGTTCAAAGCTATACATCTGTTACAGTTTGAGGCTCTTGAAGTATCCAGATCAGATATTAAACACTGATTCACAAAAACAAAAAACAGACCCCAGAAAACCCTTGTGCCTACAAGTGCCTGGGGTCCTATTGCAACTCTGCTGCCCAGAGTATGAAACGAGCCATTTTCTATTTAAAAGAACCCCAAAGTTAGACCAGAGTGCTTACTGCCTGAATGAAAAACCCTCACCCTGCTGCTTTGCATTCAGAAGGGGCAGAATTATTCATCTACCCAGAGGTCTGTCCAAGAGAACTGAGAAGTCTCTCAGGTTCATCTCCTATAATTACTCCTTTTGAACACTAACCAGAAAGCCTGGCTCAGACACAGTGTGCTGAACAGGACATTGATGAGAGACCTGGCATAACTGCAGAGGGGAACAAATGCAAAGCAGTCTCCATAGGATTATGTATTCATTCACTTTATAGCAAGGGCTTGCCTGCTTCTGTGTCTCAGGGAAAGCGCTATAAAGTCCACTTTTTAAACCAAACAGAACACCATTTTTATCATTTTTCACAGAAAAATTGAAATACAAACAAAACACTGCCACACATGCACTTTACAGAGCTTGTGCCAGAGGGAGCTCTCAAATGCTACATCTGAAAGTGCTAAAATGCTTGAAGAAACAAAGCAAAGTAACAGAAGCACAGAGAACAAGCAAGGCAAGCACAGACTAACTCTGGACAATAGCCAGCACTAGAGCTGGGCAGGAACCCAGCATTTGATGATGCTCCTACTCTGACTTTTGCCTCAAAAGACTTTTGTCCTCCATCCAGCAGCTCCGGCTGCTGCCAGCCTTTCCACCCATTGAGGCAAAAGGTTGATCGGGCCTCAGGGCTTAAGTTTCAAACAAGCTGGATGCTGTTAACTTCAGCTGTCACAAGTACTTAGCACCACACATCTGGAAGAGCAATTCCGTACTGATCACATGATTGCCTGACAGAAGTCTTAGAAGCCTAAAACTATTTTCAATGTGGAAGACAGCCCCAAGAAGCACAGTGACTGAGAAACCCTTAACAAAACACTCAAGAACACTAAGCACAGGCTGCAGGACAGCCCACATTTACTGATTGCTCTCAGAGGTTTCAAAAACCAATTGCACATCCAATAAAGACCTTCTTTATAAACTGAAGCACATTATGAATGGGGAGATGGGAATTTCAACATACTGACCTTAAAAGCCAATGTAGCTCTGAATGGCTACGTTTCATTGAAACACAAACGGCACTCCGGAACTTTAAAAGTGTTCCTGCAGCATTTGGTTTGCATATATCCACAATACAGTGATCACTGTGTCAGTTTTTCCTTAAAATACGTTTTAGTATATCAGAATTTACATAAAAGGACACAGGAAACCTTCTAGAATGTGGTAGGCACTGTACAAAGCCTGTCTTTTGTCTTTTAAGTATTAGTGCATCACAAAGCCTCCAAACACAATTTCTAAAGGATGGAGCAGGAGCTCAGTTCTCTGGACCTATTAGGGAAAATATTTCAAGTAAGTATGTATTATAAATATGTGATTTCCATGACATGAGGAAACCACTTCAGATACCTCAAAACATCAACAGGTCTCTGTTCAAGGAGTTTTATTTTAAAAGAGAAAATAAAAAAAAAAAGGAAGAGGAGGGAGGGGGAAAGACATGACACCAAGACCCCATCTACGTCTTCCTTCCTAAATCCTTTTGTTCTGCCCGTCAAAAAAAATCCTTTTTAATTACAAATTGAGTACTGCAATGAGTTATAGTACAGAAACTCTCTGGAGCACTTCATGAAATCTACTGGCTTTCAGTGTTTTCTCAGATGTACCACGTCAGACTGACTCCATTCATTACAAAAATCCATAAACTGGGATACGTGTACAAGGGGTTGCTAAGTAGAAACATTAGTTTAAAAAAAAATTAGTAAAAAAAAAAAAAAAGAAAAGCACATTTCTGATGAAACACACCGAATGAGGACTTAAGGATTCACAAAAAAGCTGCTATTTTACTTCACCTATAGTTAAGTGTTTACTAGCTACCAGCTATTAAATATGGGAATTCTTGCATTATGTCTAGTCAATGTCTGGTACAGTGATGAGCACAGGTACTATTAGAAGCATGGGTCTGCAGACATAAGTATGAGATCCTGGCTGGATCCTGGGACGCTCATAACTTTTCCATGCACAGGGAAGAATTCAGTGCAAGTGTCCAAAATGGTTTCACTTCAGTAAACTCTCCATTATCTACGGCCAATTTACCGGGTTACTAGCTGTGTGCCATTAGCACACTAACATGCTGTTGCTGCTTAGCAGGCAAGCAGCAATACTGATTCTGAGTAAAGCTCCTTGTGAAAGGAAATAAAAAGGCAAAGCTGAAAATCTTGGACAAACGCAGAAATCTGCGTCACATTCCCAGCAGCAGGGTGAGCCCTACCATACAAAGTGGTTCTTGCTTGAGGCATATGGGTCTACTCAGATTTACCAGCATAACAAGCCCTGGAAATCACAGATACAGGCAAGAAGTAGAAAAGAAGTCTTGGACCAGGGGAGGCAAAAGTGACAGATAGTACACCACCTCAGCTACCTAGTCCTGACAGAAACAGTGAATGTGACACTCAATGGGTAAGCACAGAAGGGAGGAAAAGCGAATACTCCTTCCATCATGATGCAGGGCTTCAAGTCATGCCAATGATGATGAAGACAGCCTCTACAGGTCTCCTTACGTCAATTTCAAAAAAGTTCCATGCTACAATTACATTAAATCAGGTGTGAGAAAAGCAGGGGCTGGAGATGCAGGAGCTTGAAGATGCTCATTACTCCACAAGACAAATGAAACTGCATACAGAGTAACTGAATAAACCATACGCTCCCATGTGACCAGCTAATACAAGATGTTTTATTGATATATATTTTTTAATCTGACATTAGCTTGAAATAACACTTTCAAACAATAGTGTTTTCCTATTGATTTTCTGTGCAATCCATTACAATGACTGCCATCACCTCTGAGCCAGCTACAGGGTTTTAACCTTCCAAGATGCCTGGGGAAAAAAATGACAGTTTTCCTGAGCAGCATCAATTGACGTGTCTTAAGTTATTCTGAATAGGAACACCAGGAAAACAGCTTCTAGATGCATAATGTATAAGCTCATTTACAGGAAGCAAGGAACAAATTGAAAAGGGAGAAGTGACACAGAAGAAATTGATAGAAGCAACAGTAATTCAGTTGAGATAGAAAGTATCATGGAAATCTAACCTTACGGAAAACTCCCTTTATGCAGAACAGGCATTTGATGAACAATCTTTTAATTTGCAAATTGTGCTTCTCAAGGACAATGAAGAGCAACCAAAATGACAGAAGTACTGCCCCTCGTTTCCGAGCTCACAGTGCACAGATAACCTGTCAAAGCTCCAGGGTGCAGACTTCCCTCCCACGAACCCACAACAGCACAAGGAACACTGTACAAAGCTTACTAGCCTTGCAACCTATTCACAAACCTCATGATAAATGTTAAATAGAAGGTTTGCAAGCAATGCACTACCCTAATCATGGAAATACACAAGCAAGATCTAGCCAAACCTCTAGTAAACTGACCAACTGCTTCTCCTCACCCAGATTCAAAGGCAGGCAGATAAAGCATAGCACAGGAGTTTGGCTTTTCTAGTTTCCCTGTGTTTGATTCAGATCAGCTGCTAGTTTGGGGTAAAGGGTTAGAGTTCCCCTACTGGGGAAGGGGTTCCCAAGCAAAGATGGGATAAATTGTATTTCACAGTTTCAACCTGAAAACCACACTATGTTACAACGTAACAAACATCCCATCAGGAGTCCACAGATACTTAACTTAATTTCAGGTTCTGTTTGAGCTGGCCTGGCAATTTACAGCGCCACTGCAAAGACCCTCCAGGCAGCCACGAGCTCGTAAACCAGGGAAGGAGTGTTTTCCCCCTCTACTTCCCAAGAAAAGGTTCCCATACTCCTGTCACTGACCACTCTGTCCTACCCATGCACATACAATACCAGCCTCAAAGGGGTGAGCTGGTCCCTCCTGGCCCCAGTGCACGCGGCAGTCTGTGCCCCACACAAGACTTCAGACACATGAAGTGACCAGCAAGGATGATATAACCTACATAGTCCTTATAAAGAGAAGGTCTACAGAGTGTCTGAAGTCATACACGTGCCAAAATGGCAGCTTCAGAACACAAGGTATATTTGTACTAGGGATAAATTCCCCCACAAGACTGCAAAGTTCGATTTAAAACTGCCACTTTCTCCTTCATATGTGGTGAAGGCAGCAGCCACCCATCACAGCACGAGTGGCCTACAGATCCCCCCCGCCAGTCTTTTCCTCATTCCATCAAGAGTCTGCTGCCTACATACATTTCAAAACTTGATGTTATATTTGCCAGTTTGGTTGTATGCAGATGTAGCTCAGGTTCCTAAGTCCAAGGTCCATTCATTCCATTGCTTACCATACATAGAAAGCAGGAAGTATTCTATGGTATGTCAAGACTCCAGTGGCGTATTGGCAGATAAATCCAAAGGGAAATTTAGCTAGACAAATTTCCTTCAATTACAGTTAAAACTGTGTGCAAGCCAAGCGCATAATTTTTCTTTAGCCTAAAATAAAAGCTCAGCTTAACAGCACTCAGAACAGAATGGTGGTTTGTGGTCCTTGGCACACCAAAGCCAGTAACTCCTCTTTACCTTTTGCATCATCCAGGGATTAGACATACACCTTTCACATTGCTTTAGCAAAGCCTAAACGGAAACTCTCATAATCTGCACCGGTGTTAGCAGGCATGTAAATACAAACACCCCACACCACCGACAAGTCAGCAGCCCCTGCGCTTCTGTGGAGTTACTTTTTGTGCTTCATTTAATAGATCTACATGGTCTTCTGCAGAAACCTCTCAATTCACTGTTCTGCTCAATCACTGGCTTGTAACTGCGGCGTTTCCAGACTCAGTGGAGCGCAAGCACAACTAGCTTATGTAAAGCTGAGAAGACACAGAAAACAAAAGCAGACTGGATATTGGATCGGCAGTTTCTTAAAACCGTAACACCCAATTACAGAATTAATTATATTCATCAATCCACTAGACCAGTCCTTGTGCCACCTCAGCAAGATACCTGTCCAGTTACAATCTTATCTTCACTGTTACATTAACTGCCCCAAAAATCTTGTCACCATATGCCATATCAAAAAGTCCTCAACTGGTGGACAAATCACAATTTAGAAGACAACACGCATTAAGACACCTGTAGCTACATACATCGTTCTCTCACAAATCTACTAATCTGACTCAACACTGAAAGCCAGTTAAGAAAACATGAGAGGTCTCATGTTAAAGGCAAAGGGAGGGGTAATTATTCATCTAATACTTCCGTAACTGCTGCTGCAAAGAAGCCACATGAGGATGTGACAAGTACATGATTTAAGTACACAGTAAGTATTTAAGTAAATAATCCTGGTGGGTATTGAACTAAACAGTAAAATTAAACACTGTGTATGAAAATGAATCCTTCAGAAAAAGAAGTTTAATTCCTGTAAAACTTGACCATCTCCTGAAAAACCTAGAACACTTCAGATGTAGATTTGCCAACTCTGCTTGTCAAGTGAAAGCATCTTCTTCCCTTCAGCAAGTTCTCCTGCTTTTCTTTGAAACTCATTCTTCGAAAAACTTTGAAGAAATTCTAGTGGGAGGTTAAGTTGAAAGTGCTCTTTATAAAACTCTCTTCCTTCACAGTCTTTTCTGGTATTTCTCAGCTCTGGATTTATAAAAGTAGTTCCACAACACATTCACTGAAACACCTAATATAAATATACCAAAGCTCGCAGTCTTTAATGAGTGTTAACGTTAAACATGAATAAGGACGACACAAAGCATGTGCCGCTACTGCCCTCATGCGGTAGAAGCCTGAATCGCACGTTCTTCTTCCTCAAAACTGTCCCAATTATTTTCATTATTAATTTTGGTAGCATAGAACTGATCTTACAAACCCCACATAACCCGGATAGGCTCTGTATCATTATAAGTGTCTATACAATTATCAGCAAATTAACAGTGAATGGTATATATGTAATAAATAACGATGCATTCAGAAAATACAAGTGCAAAAAGTAGATTATATTTATTTACTTACAAATTCCATTTCCAAGTGGAAGCTCCACCTTTTATTTGACACAGATCAATGTATTATTTAGTATTTCTCTGTCATAACCACATGCTAAACAAAAAGCCCCAAACAAACACCCATATACCACTTGACTGGACCACTGGGAGAGCAGGTTATTCCAATCTGACATGAAGCAATCCTCTGAATACTCTGACTATTTATGGGACAGTTTGCAGAGTGTGACACAGCTCCACTTTTGAGAAAAACAGCTGTATTCACAAGCACTTGCACTTAAATCCATCCCAGAGATCTTTACTCTCTTCTCCAACATATTTGATGTAACAAGTTTCTGTAAAGGAGTAACTCCAGACAAATCAAATGTCCTGTAAGGCCTCATATTTACTTGGGAAGCTTCACCTCTTTACTTTCATTTCCCCTTCTTTCTCACATGCAGTTCTTTACAGTTACATTAGTGAACTAACTCCAAACAATTATTACTATGAGGGAACAAGCATGATGCAACTACTGACAACGGATATCAAAACCACAATTCTCCCTATGTATGTTGGTCTACATGAACTGTATATGAAACACAAGAAAAGAGCTGGAAAGGTTTCTCCCCTGCCCCTTTCAGTCACATTTTGGTTTTGTTTTTGTTTTTTACTGAAATCCCAGCAAAAATAACTGCAAGGAGCTTTATCTTAATTCTGATGCTACAGTTACAAAACATTATATAGTGAAATGTAAAAAGTATTAACTTCAGCAGTTGTCTTCAGAACAGGGTAATATTAGATCTATAGGTCTCCTTTCTCAGAGGAGAAAGGATAATACATTTCCTACTCCCAAGGCCTCAGCCCACATACACACATTTCTCCAGTTAAGACAATCATATTGCAGTGCTTCCTGATGTTGTTCAAGCAAATCAATATCTGTTTATAACTCATCACCAAATAATGCTACAGCAGAAATTCCCCTAGCTGGTAACAACAGCTTTATAATCTCCAAAGGGCTTAACTATGGGATCTGTCTTCTACTAACCACAAACTCTCGCTTTTGCCCAGAACAGCCTGCAGGAAAGGAAGCCCTATTCATTTCAGCAAGTATCCTTACAGAAGCAGGTTTTAAAATCACATATTAACATATAGGGGTAATTGCAAATGGTACTTCTCACAAGTAGTGAGAAAGATGAGAAAACTATATAAAAAAAGTACTAAGTCTTTCCCATGAAAACCTGCTTTTGATTAAAGCTTGTTTGTAATAATGCTATTTACAGCAAGATGTATAGGAATTTTTTCACATATACAAGGCATTTCTAGACCAAGTGAAGTGCAAAGAACACAGCATTTTCTATACAATCAGACAGAAGTATTGAGGACTGAATCGTAAAGGCAAAAGAGCCATGGATCAGCTTTGTTCCACCAGGAAAGACTAACTTGAAACTGAGGATAACCCTGGCAAAGGCAGGGCAGGACCTCACCAGCAAAGGCACCACCCACAGCAGAGTGAGCAGAGCCAGTCTGGTGACAGCCTGTGTCGATGGCCCTGTGATTGCCACACACATGGGAAGTGATGAGGCAAACCCAAGGTCCATCTGGAAAGTCCAGCCAACAAGTCTGGACAAGCGGGGAAGAAGGCTGACCACAGTCCTTCCTAGACCACAGCCCTTCCTAGACCACAGCCCTGAGCTCAGTGAGGTTCCTGGAGCCCTGGACAGGGAGTATGGGTGGAAGTCCCAGGTAGTTAAGACCTACTGGTGCTCTCTGACTCTGGCTGTAGGGATTAAAGACATTTACAGATTAAAGACATACAGATATAGATTAAAGAGAGGTGAAGATATCACTTCTGCAACTATCCACTCTGCTATGGCAGGATCACCACCCACCCCTGCAGCAGTCCCAGGACTACCCCACTCCTCAGCTTGGCAGAGCTGTATGAACTTGGATCAATGTGCCTTCAGCCACAATACCGATTCACAAGAAAAGTGCCTCAGGCAGGACATCCACCAAGGAGGCAGAACAGACATCTAACAGAGAAGATGAGACTCCTTTGGCTATACAGTCTTAATCCTCTATCTTATATCCGGCAGAGCTTGAAGGGAACAGCTACAACACACTTCAGCAGTTACTGGTGCCCTCACTTGTTTGCTGCCACGCTCTTGAAGAGTCTTCTACCCACACTGAGCAGCAGACTGCAGAGCAGATCGAGTGTGTTCACTTGCTTCAGCCACTTCAGCAAAGCCTGACACCTTAGAGCAAGACGCCTGTCACAGCTGCAAAGTTAGCCCAGGTGGCTAACTGCAAGCTAGACAGCACCAGGGATGTTAACTGAATACAACAGTAAAGGTCCTCTGGGCTTCCACTTACTAAGCGTCTAAGCCCTAGGAATGCTTTTAAGTCAAAGCACGTACATTACATTCAATGGACGCAAGTCAGTTTTTCTTAGTGTTGATTCAGCCCAGAATCCTTACTGCAAAAACAAAAAATAGGCCAGTGGCTTTGGCTGCTGTCAGTGCCTTCCAACCAGCTCCGTGGCCCACTGCTTTTTAGAGTTCTCAGTCTATTTTTAATAGCACAGTTAAGAAACAAAAGCTATTTAAAACAAGCAGCATAAAAAAGAAGTATCATTTGCTTCACATGATTATTATGTGCATAGTAATGACAGGAAGACTACTGCAAATGTTTTCCAACTCTTAAAAAAGAGGAATGCTTCCTTCGCAATATATAATTTTGAATTTTAATTTAGATAACTCAGAGTATTTACTGGCAATAAAAATATGCATATTCATGAGATCCGATTTACTATAATCTTTATTTCTGATGTTCTACATCTGTGAATACTTGAAGTACTTGAGTTCGCATTCATGGGCAATTATACAGGAATCTCATAGTAGCAACAGATTGATTTATAGTTAAGAGTTTGTAGCACAGAAAGCCAACTCATTTTCTTGTCAGGCTGTGACAAGAGATTTGGGATTGACACTTCCACTTTCGTTTTTGAACAAATTACTTTTTCTTGTCTAAAAGACATACAAATCAAGGTCATTATAATGAGGGTCAAAACAGTGATTTTTAGATGCATTCACTCTATCACTAGCTCTCAAAGGCCTGAGGAAGGAAGTTAAATAGATGGAGAGTTGAAACATGAAGGTTAGATTCTATGCAAGTGCTTTACAGCAGAAAGATAAACACGCTATTTGGTCATTCCACCATCACACAAGAGCTCCCTCATGCTGGTTTCCACAATGTCTTTTAGAAATTCAAGCACTTATTATGCAAAAGACATTTTTCTTAGAAATCTCTTCATCTGTACCCACTCTTCTTTCCGGTCTTACCTTTCCTGTCATTCATCTCAGCCTTCTGAAGTACAAAGATTCTTCTAATAAAACCAGCTTTAATTGATTTCCAAAGGTAAGTCATAGGGAGAATGAAACAAACCCATAATAGATCAGTGAGAAGTACAACAGGAGAAAGTAGGATGAACACAGCTTTTGATACATGGACCAAGATGATAAAGCTCGTTGATGCATAAAACAGTCCCTCTGTTTTACACTCACACTCCTTCAAATAAAGGAAAATGACTGCAGAGGCTTCCCAGGAAAGCTGTACCCTCTCCTTCCTCTCCCTTTATGCCAATAGGCCGATGAATATTGATGAGGACAGCCATTAACACAGAAAAAGGGAGGATGTGCTAAGTGCTGTTAAAATCGAGTTTGGATGACCATATTTAGAGCAACTCAAGCTCACTATTACTTTGGTGAGTCCACACATAATATTGTTACCAGTATTTAGCCAATGCTCCCAAACAGTAAGAAAACCCCACACATGGACAACTTTTGCCAGACAAAAATCACTCTCATAACTAACCTTTATTTTCCACACAGACTGCTTTCAAGTAAAAGTAATTTCACAGCATTACTCCAACACGTATAATAAAAACATTTCTCATAGCTATACCGCAAAGACCAATCTGAGAGCAAATCCTCCATGCTGTTCATTTCAGGTAACAGGGACCAGAATTTATGCACACCAGATCATAGTTCATTGTTGGGTGCAACTATATTAGACATACCCCTGCATAACAAAAGTACCCTGTTGTGAACAACGGCAGTATTATCTATCATACCTATCAGCTAAACTGCCTCTTTTTTCTGGTCTCACAAATATTACACTAATTTTAACCCAAAATTGCTTTAAAACCCTCTTGTCCTCTACTCCTGACTGATGTGACAAGCTCTAATGCTATGAGTATTATAAAGAAAATGCTGTGCTATAGCGGAAGGTAAAATACTGCCTGGAACAGGTCTCGGTCCTTTGCAATTAGCCACCACTTCAGGTGCAACTCATCCGTCTCCATTTTTTTAAGGAAAGGCATAAAGCACTTCAGAAATAAGGCTCACAGCAAATGCAAAACAAACGTGTTCATAAGCAGAAAAGGTAGAAACAGAGAAACAGAGTCGCACAGGACAAAGGGCGACTTCTTCCACTTAGGCATTCAGATGTAGATTATTAGTATATCTGGCCAAAAGTGGTGCCAGAAATATTGCCTAAGTACTGCATACAACGTTCACCCTTCCTTTCAGGAATATTTTTGAACCACAGACAAGTTGAAACACTTCACACACCAAAAAAAAAACCCAAAGAAACAGAAAAAAACCCCACCACATTCTTCTCAGGATGATTATCACCTAGGCTGTACTGAAATCCTGGACTTCCAAAAGCCATAAAGCCCACCTGCAACTGAACTCTTTCAAGTCCTATGAAGATGCAGAGAGCTTCCTCTCATCTACAATACTGATACATCTTCAACATCTATATATTTAGTGGTAAGCAAAGTTCAGGGCATATCACCTCATCTGTTAGTCACATATCAACATATATTCTCTTTGAGGAGTTGGAAGATCAAATATAGCCAAGAGGTTTGCCTTCCTAAAACCCCTGCACTACAGAAAACATCAGCTCACACCTTTGGAGAATTTTAAGCATTTCAACCAATTCATAGCAATCATCACAAAACTGCTTGAAAGTTTCAGACTGAAGTGGAAACCTACGCCCCCATAGTTTTAAGGAAGCAAGTACTTAAGCACCTTTAAAGGTTCAAAAGAGGCAGCATCCATTACAGGTCTGCAGAACACATCCTTCAGGCATTTCTCAGCCTTTTAAGAAACTGGGATTAACTTTTGATAAAATATCAGATAATGGGACATTTATTGCATAAATAAAAAGTCTCGGGCCTCGAGAACACCCTAAAAAAAAACCTCTCAACAGTGAGCAACTCCCTTCCCTCGCCTGAAGCCGGCTCAGAAGCAGAACACTTTCTGCACCTGGAATAGTTGCGGACGCTGCTTTGTGTGTTTGAAACCACCACCATGTGTTTTCCAACTCCGGTAACATATTTCCTTATCCCAAACAAAAAGAAGAGAAGCTTATGCACACCCTGACCCGAGGCTGACAACCAACCGGAGCTAACGGCTCACCTTCGCATAACCGCGTCAGCTTTCCCGGCGGAAAGAGCGTTTGTTGCTGGGCTCCACCGAGCGCACACCCAGAGCAGGTGGAGGCAGGTGCGTGGGCAGCCGCGCCTGAGCCGCAGCAGAGCCCACCGGGTGTTCCAGCCCGGGGACGGAGGAGCCGTGCTGCTCGCCCCGCCCCGAGCACGCACACCCCGCCGGGCTGCAGTCCCTCGCGGAGCGGCCCCGGCACCTCGTGCTCCGCGGCGCCGAGGCGACGGGCGGAGCCGAGACCTGCTAGGCGGAGGCGCTGCCAACAGAGGCCGCCACTGTGCCTGCACGGCCTGTCTCCTAGCGACGGCATCCCGCCCCGCCCCGCCACCCGCGCTCTGTGATTGGCTGGCCTGGAAGTCTATCAACTCCTAAGCCCCGCCCCGCAGCGGAGCGTTGCGGAGCGCCGCGGGCTGTGTGCGCGGGGCGGTTGGTGCCCGGCGCTCTCCCGATGGTCGCCGGTGCCCGAGGGCCTGGACAGCGCTTTACAGTGAGCCCTCGGCGCCGCCGCCGCTGGTCACAGCGGCTCGGGGCCCTCCCCACCGAGAAGGTAGCGGGGCGACAGGGACAAGGTAAGGCCGCTGGGCTGGGCGCCACCGGCGGTGGGTTCGGGCTCCTCCGTGCTGCCGGCCCGTCCCCTCCGTCCCGCTGACACAGCTGGCAGGTCGCTCGTCCGCCGGCGGAGCCCCTGGGGCGGCGAAGGGCAGGCCCAGGCTTGTCCTGGGGAGGCGGCGCCTGCGCGGTGCGGGACCCGGGCTTGTCCCCGGGGTGCGTAGGGGGCGGGCAGGGCCCTGCGGCGCCCGGGGAGTGCTGCCGGGGGCCCGGCTGTGGAACCCGGTGGCCGAGAGCCGCTCAGCTGCGGTGTCACCTCGCCCCTGGGGTGCGCGGGGTGACCAGGGTTTGGGACGAAGAACATCGCGCCGTTGGGTAAGAGGGCTCGGTCTGTCTAGGGACGGCTTCCCTGCTGAGTAGTTCACATACCTGCAGAGAAAGGTTCTCTCTTGCTTTAGGGACAAGTGTAACTTAGTAAGTTTTCTCCATTTAAGCTGTTTGATATGCTTACATTTGGTTTTTGTTACAGATGATTGAAACGCTTGTAACTACTGAAGCTCAGGAGCTGCTGGACCAGCTCACAGCCCTCTTGGAACAGGAGTCAAGATGTCAGCCAAAGGCCTCTGGCCTGAGGCTGATCGAATCTGCGCACGATCATGGCCTCCGGATGACTGCAAGGCTTCGAGACTTTGAAGTGAAAGACCTTCTCAGCTTAACTCAATTCTTTGGCTTCCATACAGAGACTTTTTCACTAGCTGTGAATTTCTTAGACAGATTCTTGTCAAAAATGAAGGTAAGGCTTTCTGCAGTATAAGCTGTCAGTCAGTGGCTTCTGCTCATTGCAGCCTTATTCCTTTTATAAGTTAAAACATCTTGGCTTTAGATGGCTGAAGGTTAAGCTCCTTCCAGAGGTTCTGATTGCACAAGAGATAAGAAATGGCTTTCCCTGTTCAGATTTTAGTATTGATAAAAAAGATGTTACCTCTAGAGAATACAAGAAGGAGGGCATCAGTTTCAACTTGAGGATGTCCATAGGCTTGGAAATGCAAGCCGTATTCATGGGTTAGATCAAGACAGATTGTCTTGCCTGTTGCATATATACAAGAATGCCTTAAATGACTTACTTTACTGTTTAAACTTACCCATAAGCAATATTAAGCAGTTTGAAGCTGTGCAGCACTTAGAATCTGGTAAAACATTTTGTTAATACTATTCTACCATGCATATGTGGCATGCTGACCTGGGTTGTTTTTAATTGCCTAACAAAACAGGATTACCACTGTGCTATCTGGTCAAGAACAACAGCTTGTTTTCTTTGTGTGTTAAAACAAAAATGAGAAAGCTAGATGGGGTGGTTAGGAAAATGATGATCTCTGAATCCAAAATAAGCAGTAAAAATGGGCACTGTAGTGCCTGTTGAATAAAATAAGGTTTTTGTATATATATATGTGTGTGTGTGTGTATAGAAAAAAGTAAAAAAAAAAACCCAAACATTTCTTTCTTTTCTTTGCATAAGTCAATATGTTGCACACTTTAAGCCCTCAAAACTTCTAATTGGGCTATTATCGAACCTCATTAAGAAAACAGTCCTACCTCAATCAAAATACATTGTTCTACAGTCTTGCTTTTTTAGATGAATGAGGCAGAACTTGCAGTGTGTAATGGTCTTATCATTCAGTTAAATAAAGATAATAATATAAGTAGATAAAAGACATTTCTCCATCTTCAAAAACAGAACACCCCAGTCTGCCCCCCTTAATTTTCTTTCCTAATATACATTGGCCCTACATGTATTGACATGGCTGATCAAAGGCTTTCCTCTTTAAAGTTAACAAACAACAATTCACTTTTCCTTAGGTACAGCCTAAACACTTGGGCTGTGTTGGACTCAGCTGCTTCTACTTGGCTGTGAAGGCATCAGAAGAAGAGAGAAATGTTCCTCTAGCCACTGATTTAATTCGTATAAGCCAGTACAGATTCACTGTTTCTGATATGATGAGAATGGAAAAAATTGTATTGGAGAAGCTGTGTTGGAAAGTCAAAGCTACAACAGCCTTCCAGTTTTTACAACTGTATCACTCACTCATTCATGAGAACTTAAGCTGTGAAAGGTAATATATATAATACTTTTTTTAGCTATGACTGCATATGATCAGGAAGCCTATGTAGAAAAGTAATCAGGGAAATAACTTGAGTAAATGGCCTTTCTATAGTTAAAAACCCCACAAACTTTACCCCTTACTGGTGTAGATATCATAAATGTGAATATCTGTGGCTTAATGTTACTTCGGTTTTTAAAGTTGTTTGCATAAGTTGATCCAAAGAGTATTCCTCTCTGAGCCAAAAACCAAACTTGCTCAATAACGATGGTATAATAAATCTCTGCTTATGCTGTGCTAAGTATTGCCTCATTGCAACGATTTCAAAAGCTGGCTTAGAAAAAGATTCCTTTTGCTAGTAAGCAATAAAATTCCTGTTGATAAGCCTATTTTAACAGTATGGTTCTCCCCAGTGTACCACAAGATTTATTTTTAACATTAGGGCTGCCAAAACTGAACACCTGTTTGACTGTAACCCTAGAATTTCTGGGACAAATGAGGCCTTTGTTTAGATAACAACATTCTTCCTGCAGCTCTGAGTTCCCAAGGGTGGTGCTGCCTTGATCAAGCTTGCATTCTTTTTTTACATTCACTCATATGTTTTTATTACAGGAGAAAATACCTTAATTTTGAGAGACTTGAGACCCATCTTAAGGCTTGTCACTGCAGAATCATGTTTTCTAAAGCCAAGGTAAATGTCTTGAAAGCTCAAAGACAATGAAGCTAGTGAAACTTAACAAAGCAGTGTTTAAAAACTTTTTCTGTCTCTCCAGCCCTCTGTCTTGGCACTGTCTATTATGGCTCTAGAGATAGAAGAACAAAAACTGCTGGAGCTGACAGAGGCATTGGAATTTCTGCAGTTGCATTCCAAGGTATATATAAAGATTCAGAGGAGGAAGAAAGAAAAATGCATGCAAGTGCCTACACAGAGGAAAAGGGGGAGATCCTCTGGCATACTGGTTTCTTTTGTGGCTTTGTTGGGATTTTGTTTGTTTGGGTTTGGTTTTGCTTTGGTTTCATGGCTTTTTTTCCATTTGGCTTGGGATCTCTGGTTTCCTATCTTCTATAAAGAAGCTGAACGTACATGTATGACTAAGGATTTAATGAATTACATAAGATTCTGTTTTGCTCTCTAGATAAACAACAGAGATTTGACCTTCTGGAAGGAGCTGGTGCTGAAGTGCCTTACAGAATATTCCTCAAGCAAGTGTTCCAAGCCAAATGTCCAGAAATTAAAATGGATTGTGTCTGGACGTACAGCACGGCAGCTTAAACATAGCTACTACAGAATAGCACATCTTCCTACAATTCCAGAGACCAGCTCATAATAGGTAACTTCTTTTAAAACCAGCTTCTGATTGTGTAGAAGTAATTAGCTGTTAACTACCTCGAAGTTTCTTATTCTGTATAAGTAACCTCTTGAAGACATGTAACATAAACATAGTAGGCCTGTTATAGAGGCTGGTCTGTTCTCATGTTCATGCTTGAGCCAGTGCTGTACCTAAAGAAGTGGCAACCTAATATATAAACACTGGAAAAAGAACTGATCCTCTGGTGTGCTGTGGGAGCAGAAATGTGTTATACAGACATTGGGACCTTATGCAAACTAAAATGTGGAATAAACCTGGTAAAAAGGCAGAGAAAAAGCTTGGTTTGCCCCTATCCTAAAAAGAATCAGCTAAGAGGAAACAGTTTGCCTATTAAAATGAGTTTCTTTTAATCTTTCACTTAAACCACTTAAAAGGAAGACAGTTCAGTAGTTTTACTTGTGTAACTGTCTGATTAGTTAAGTCTAAAAACTCTAATTCAGTTATTCATATTACTGGGTTTTTTTTACTCTGTAGAAACTGTGAACTACTTCCTTATCTAGACTCTTAATTCCAAAGGTTACGTATTTTCTATAACAGCTGTCTTGTTGTTGTCTTGCAATATTGAAGTCTGATGCTTTGTTTAGGTCTTGTAGAAAGCCTTCAGTTGACTGGTTTGGATTTTTTTACAGGAATACAGTAAAATGAGGGGAGAACTATGCTGTGACCTTGTCAACAGACACATGAATATTAAAGAAATGAAGTCTGAAACTTGATCTTAATAAAGGAGAACTCAACTCATGGAAAGAATATGTAACATCTCAGACTAAGGATCCTTCCAGCAAATACGTTCTTTTCATGATGATTACAATAATATTCAGTGTCGGTTTTCAGCCTTATTTGTTAGACTGTTTAGTGAAATACTACAATACTGATACATGGAATTTTAATACCTTATAGTTTGCAGAGCAGCTTGTGTAGTCTAACTTTGGTTTACTGTAAGTGCAGGTACTGAATTATTTAATTTTAAAAATCTGGTTCCAAAGATTACATGACACTAGCACAGTGCTGCAGTGTGTTAAACTAAAGACTAATCGTGCTCAATACTGATGACGGTGGCAAATGCCTGTTGGTCCACCTAACTAGCTGTTTGGGCAGTGTCACATGGTCCATATGTTCCTGCTGGGCAGGACACTGGCCTTCTACGATAGACACGTTAAAAACTAGGCCATGTGATACCTGACAGATATGTCAAGTAGCTAAAGCAGGAGAAGAGTTCATTGCCTTATAAAAGGGTAGTCACTAACCCAGCATCATTAACTTCAGTGTCTTGTAAGAAGGGTAGCTTACTGAGATTAGGAACTGTATCATAGAGTGTAAAAGCTTCGTGATACTTGATGAACGCTGAGGGAGTGTACTGGGTCACCTACCCTAAAGCTGACATCTCCAAAGTCTCACTGTACAAGAGGTAAAAGCTGATGCTTAACAGGTACATTTTTACAGGCACAGTAAGAGCAGGGCTAATACCCCATCCTGACCTGTACATAGGAAGAATTGAGAAACACTGAAGATTGCTTCAGCTCTGATCTCTCTAATGATAAGCTGCTTAAAATACAACTGTGTTTTTCTGAAGACCAGATCAGTACTTGAAGTGTATCATGGTTCTAGTGCTAACAAGGAAGAGAGTAATAAGAATGTATTACTGTATGTAAGATGAATAGAGGTTGAGGGAATGTTGCTAATGACCTCTTGATGCTGCATCACAGTGGAGCAGAGGCTGTTAGCGATGGGTTGTTAGTAATGGATAGTCATATGAACTGACTTAGTGGAGAAGGAGAGATGAGAATGTTCTGAATTCAGAGTGGTCTCAGGTGTTAGCCAGGCAACCCTTCCCTTTTTATGGTGAGGGGGAAACCATTCTTTCAATATCTCAAATTAGTTAAGCCTTTCATAGAAGACTTCATACCAAAGCTCTGTATTGGACAAATCAAACTCTCTCATGAACTCATGGGTGATTGCACCGCATAACATGTAATTGGGTTTTTACTACTCCCAGTACTATTGTGCTGGCCTGCGAAAAGCATGCAACTGATTCGGACAAAGATGTGGTCAGTCTGCTGGGAGAGATGGTGAAGATACAGTGTGCAGTTCTAATTGTCATGTCTCAATATTAAAATATGGACCTTTCAATTAAACATTGAAACGTGCTTACCTGTGTGACTTTTCCCATTTGTTAGAAAACATCCTAGCAGAAAGCCTATGAAGTGACTTATCTCTGAACAGTACGTAAGAGATTATGGAGATATTTTCAAATTTTTAATTAAGAGGTTGAAGCTGCATGGGAAAGGCTGGAGAACCAACAGGAGAAACTCAAGATACTTGACAAAAATTATCACAACTTGGCCCACAATTACTCTTAAATCCTTTGAGATCCTTTTAATTTCATCTGTATTCTTCTAAAACTGGAGGCCTGTAACTTGCAGGATATGATCAAAGTAGCTAACCCAGTAGTTCAAACCTCTTCTTTTAAAACAATTCAGAATTGTGATGCCAGAGTACATTCTAAACAGCTGTCCTTTCTTTGACTTAGCTGTAGGGTGACTTTCATGCTATTTCATAAAGCAGAGACTATGGGAATGTTTAGCTTTGAAGTGCACATAGCAAACGTAAGTTCATGCACTGAGGTATCAGATGACATGCTAAACTTCTGTAAGTAAAAGACATACACAACCACCCTGTGCAAACCAACTGCTGTAAAAAATACTATTTCACAGGACAGTACTTCAGCATTTTTGTGCAACGTTAACTGTTTTCTGTTTCTCTGTCTTCAGTTAATTTTGCACCAGTCTTGTTCATTTCTTAACTATAGCATCCACCTTCTGTACTAGGATCATGGTAAAGGCACAGAACTTCATTGCCAGACATCAGCATTTGATACCACACTACTTTACTTTGCATAGTAAGGCAAGCTCTCAACAACCCAAGCACAGTGTATGGACCTACTTCACATTCTGTAAAGATGACATGAGTAGAAGGAGCACACTATTTCAGGACTATTAATGCTTGCTTGTTCTTACAAGAAAGCAGTGGATGCAATTAAAATGATATCATTCATCCCCAACTATTGCTTTATTTTTGCCATGTGCCAACTGAAATAATGGTGCAATTTTAGAAATAAGGCTCAGCAGCATGATGCACAGCTGCTTGCAATTTATCTCCAGTGAGACTTCTCCTTAGGACTTAAATATAGGCAATAGTTGTGTTCAGACTACAACAGGATATGGCAATCATGTTTTCCTCCTCTGTTAGCGTGTTTTACCCAGCCTTCATCCTGTGGTCGGAGTGCTTCTCAGCTCCGTATTGCTGTGGTTGGAGAGCTTCTCAGCTGCATCCTTAACAATGCGTAGAAAATTCCTGATACATAATTGGCACATATAACATATTATATGATGCAACAGCCAAGTTTAAAATGTGGTATTAAGTTTAAAAACTGTATCTATAAAAATTTACAGCTTCTTAGATAGCAGCATAGTGCTGTATGTTGGGAATGAGTAGATGCAAGATACCATTCCCTACTTAGGGACCTCCTATTCCTTTCGAAAGTAATCACATTCTCTTAGTTTCAAAATCTTAAGTATTTATACTGAAAGGCTGTATTACATCAACACATAAAATTATTTATATATCAGAGTTTCACCTGACCTTTCAGTTTTCTAGTGTCATTTACCTGGTAACACGTAGCAATCATTAGTGCTGTACTTGACAGCACAGTGGATTGTAGAATCTTATCCACGGCAAGATGCTGTGGTAATTTTATTTAAATCGCTTTTTTAGAGTAACATTTATGGGTTTTCCGAGGGCTGCTACAGAGGGAAAGTGTAAGTGTAGCCATCCTAATATCTTTCCCATTGCAAGTTAAGAGAAAATATTTAATATCTTGCTTATAACCTTTATTCTGCAACAGTGAATAAGGTATTTCTGCATAAAGACAAGTGGCATATTTATAACTGACCAGTTTAATATGCTGTTTCTAAAAAGAAAAATAAAACCCAAACCCACCTGCTTCAAGATGTTACTTTTTGTTGTACGCCTTTCTCTATAGTTTGTCCCTTGGTATTAGAAAGTTATCACAGTTTATAAATCAGCTGGTAATACTTTGTCTTCATTCTACTGGAAGAGATCTTTCTCTTCACCGAAGTAATTACTTGACATCAATCCACTGAAGAGATCACTGACGCCTTCACCAGCTACACGATTCCAGTCCTTACGTGCAACACGAAATTTCTCTCAGGGAACACAGATAAAAGCAGTTTACTTTTCAAGACTAGAAAAGTCCGGTCCTCCTTTGCTGTAATTTCCAGAAATTTCTGCCCCACTGAAGTCAAATCCAGGGTTCTGATGGAGGTAAAAGAAAAGTTTAATTGATGCATTATTCATAATAAAAATATTTTAAAACCCCAAACTGTTTCTGTTAATACTCTGCTATTGTAGCAAGGACATAACAATGATCAACTTGTCATCTGTTTGACATGGCACTGAAATTCATGGAAAATGTATCGACACATAAACCTTGAATTGCAACAGTTTGGCTGCATACTGCTGAAGTGACTTTGTGATGCTGTTCTCAATTTGACGAGGAGTTAGGTCTCCCAGTAAAAAAATATCAAGGAAAGTTGATGAAAAAGTCTGGCCTCTAGTGTTCCTTGATATTACAATTTGAAAATAGAAGTACCTGTCATGCTGGATAACAAGTCTCATAAATACTATGTTCCTTGTTGTGGCGTGTAGTGTGCTGATTCAGCTGTTAAGTAAGAAGTTGTAATCCTACAACTCTGCAGACACTCATAGAAATACCTGTGTGCTAAAGGTGTACCAAAACAATTTAAACAATTTCAGTAAAAGGGCAAGGAAAATATTTTCCAGCTAACTATTCTACATTATCCAATGTTATAAGCCAACATATTCAAAACAGCTTAATGCTAGAAGTGGGTTGTAAACACGGCTATGTCATAATTCTATATAATAACAAATTGTGTGTAGCCTAACTTAAGTGAAAAGTCATCAGTATTGTGAAACAAGCCCTAAAACAGCAGCACCATCCCCTAACCCATCTTAACTTTTCATAAAACCTTCAGACTACAGACAGAATAACCTCTTGAAAGTACACTGACCAGCCTCATGAGTATTCTCTATATATACTGAACTACAATATATGCTTCCACAGCACTGGACAACAGAACAATTTTGCTCAGCTTTCATGGCCATGACCCCGATTGGCAAACGCAAAATATAAGGAGTAATTCTGGTCCTTTAACTTGCCTCTTTTTGGAATCGCTCCAGTGTAAGTTTCCTTTGCATCTGGTCCTGTACCCAAGGATCAGCTGCATATTCGTTTTCTAACAGAGACGTCCAACAATTTCCAGCATCTCGGTTTGTCTTCATTAGAACAATTTGTATCAGCTTCCTATCTTCTGTTGAATGAAAACACACATAAACCAACCATTAAACTCAGTCTTATGCACTAGGCTTTTTTGTTGTTTTGGTGAATTTACCATTAAAAAGTACAGATTTTTTTTTTTTTTTGTGAATTTAAATTCTTAACACCAAGAGGGTTCTTGATAGATAAATACACATTAACAAGAACTGGAAAGGCTGAAGCAAAGATGGCCTATACAGCCATTTCTCTCCTTTCTGGCCTGTAAAATGCTGAAGCTAATTTAAGGGATTAAAACACACTTTGTCAGTACTTCTACTGCAAACATAAACTAACCTTTGAGATAGGTTCACAACATATAAAAGATCTAATTAAGTAATATGTATACCTCGGCTAAAGCAATAAAGAAACACTTGAGGTCAAGCTTTACAGAGAAAATACCAATAAAAGCCAGAATAGTTTTAGCACCATATGGAATCCTAATCAATTTATTTAAACACAGACAGTACGCCTATAGACAACATATTGGAAGTACATTTCAAAGGTGACACGTAGGATGTCTGGTTCTACTTCTTTGAATAAATACAGTATTAGCAAGTGTATTTTGAAGATTATTCACATACTGGAAAAGGCTTCATGATGCTTGTTTACACTTTCAGTTTTCATATTTAAGTTGCTAAATTAGTAATAAATATTTAGAATAAATATTGAATGGAAAACAAAATCCATGATAAGAGGATTGAGAGGCACATTCCACAGATGTGATTACCAAAACCCACAATAATTTGATCACTTTACAATAACAATAATAACAATTAGAGCAGCTTTTTTTCTTTTCTCATTAGCTGCAGGTATTTTAGTGTGACTTTTAGATTGGTTTTTGATTCTCTTGGACTGTAGGTTTTGTCACCCATCCCAAAACTTGAATGCATATAATGTCACCTATCCCAAAACCATAATGCATAAAAGAAGACGACCCAAGAAAAGCAACAATTACGGAGAGGCATAACTATATAACTATCAGACCGTATGACTACACTGTAATTGTCAGCTTTAACAAGGGTTTGCAGAAAAACACCCACTATATGGAAGTGTTTGTAATTCATTGACTACTAGCTTCCAGACACAGCATCTGTAAGGCTTCTGTACTACCTCAGTTCCTTGGTCTGGCCATAGTGGCTGGGTTTTTTACAAGGCTATGTACAGGGAAGACAGTAATCTCTCCTATTACAAAAAAAAAGGGGGGTAAAACTTCTGCAGCATATTTTGAGATGTCCCACTGCACTCATAATGCCCTCTCAGACAGAGGTTATTACCTAATGTCCATGTTCCTTCATCAGTTACTGTCGAGTCAAAAAGTTTACCCTGCAAAAGACACATACAGTATTACAAATCTGGAAAACCTGCTCAGCATCTAGGTGCCACTGAATTGCCAAGTTTTCCTCCCAACTTCCCGTCTTGTTTTCTACTGAACATGGATAGGGTGGTCTCGCCCTGTAAGCACAGGCTTGCACACAGGCCATCAAAGAATCATTTTTTGTTACACAATTATTTTTTTGTGTACACACGAACAAAACAAAACAAAAAGCTTTCGTTACACGATTCTGTCTTTTTTAATGAAGCATTTACCACACAGACCCTGTTTCAGTACCTCAGGGCAGTGGAAGGGCTCTTCTCAGAGTAATGACTTTTGTAATGGGTTGCTATGAAAACGTCAAGGGTAACGTATAGCTGCGGTGCCATGAGGTACGTGCCCCACGCCGGTAAGAGCTGAGCAGGGTTACTGGCGCTCGGCAGCACCCACACGCTGCCCCAGCACAACCCAAGGCAGGCAAACCCAAGGAATTTGTTGGCTTTGTTTTTCCGATCGTCTTTAAAAGTCTGACAAAACTATTCTGATGCATTTCGCTTTTGATGTACCAAAATGCCCACAGACGCGGGCGGGGCACTGAGGCATCTCATCCCCGTCACGCAGCGGGGCGCTCCGCGCCGGCAGCGGCTGATAAGGAGCGGTGCCGACCCCGTCCCCGCCGCGCCGGCCCGGTACCTGCAGCACGTCCTGGCCCCGCACGGACAGCGCGATGTGCTGGCTCTGCAGGTCGCAGCAGATGTCCTTCGCGCGGGTGCCCGGCGGCACCTGCACCTCAATAAACACCTCCTCCAGGGTCTGGTACCAGCGGCCCCAGGGCGTCCCGCAGGGCACCACCCCGCTGCGCTCCTCGAACGGAGCCGACATGGGGGACAGGACGCAGCAGCACGACGCGAGATCACCGCCCCGCCAGGCCGGGCGGGCAGGGCTGCGCATGCGCAGGGCTCAGCCGCCGCTAGCCTCGCCCCCTTGCGCAACACTAGAACGGCAAGGCGTCTGCGGCGTTCCAGGCGCGCTGATTGGCTGGGCCAGTCAAGGCAATAGGAGGTGATTGGCTGTCCAGGGCGCGTCGCAGTGTCAGTTGTCCCGTTTGAACACTGCGGCGCTCTGTCGTGCGTGTCATGGCGTCTCGCAGTGCTGCGTGTCCGCGCCGCAGCCAGCGCTCCGGTACGTGCTGAGGGGGCGGCGGGCGGGGAAGGAGCCTGAGCCCTTTGCGGTGGTGCGGGGAGGGGGGAAGCTGAGCTGTGGTTACCTTGGTGTGTGCCTCTCTTCTCGCTGAGTGGGAGCTGCCGGGACATACGTGTGTGCGCACGCACCATAGCCCAGAAACCAGCCGCGTCCTGGGCTGCACAGCCAGCAACGTGACTGGTCGAGGGAGGGGATCCTCCCCTTGCTCTGCTCTCATGAGACCTCACTTGGAGTCCTGTGTGCAGTTCTGGTGTCCGCGGCGTAAGAAGCACGTGGAACTGTTGGAGCAGGTCCGAAGGAGGACCACGAGGGTGCTAAGAGTCTGGAACACCTCTGCTACAGAGACAGACTGAGAAAATTCTGGCCGTTGAGCCTGGAGGAGACCCTTATAGCAGCCTTCCAGTACCAGCAGGGGGCCTACAAAGACGCCGTAGAGGGACTCTTTGTAAGCGACTGTAGTGACTGCAGGCAGTGGGTTGGAACTAGATGAGCTTAAGGTCCTTTCCAACCCAAAACAGTCTATGATTCTATGTATATATGCATGTATCGATACGTATTTACTTATATTTATGTAGTAAGCCAGCGACAAAGCAGGGTTTCATAGCCTTCTGATATCATAGTACAAAACTACAAAAATAGAGAACCAGTCACAGTTGAAGTACTGCTACTGAGAGCATTTTATAATGTAGAGGTTTCTCATAATGAGGTTTTTGGCTATACCTGAATGTCTCTGCTACTGTCACCCATTCTCATATAAGACGAAGTTGCTCTCCTTTGCAGAAAGCTGGAGCAAGTAGATAAGCATTTATTGGGCTTGAGACCACCTGGCCATAATAATAATAATTGTGTGAAGAATTTGTAGCCATCTTGGTTTTGTCTGCAGTTTCCCTAAAATTGTTTAATTTTTAAAAGTCTTGGTTTTATAAAGCTTAATTTGCTACTTTGGAGGAAAAGCTTGGCATTCAAGAACATCTATGCAATCTCATCTAAACTGGAAGATGTTTAAAAAAAAACACAGTTAAGTTTAAAGTTTGTTTAGTTTATTTTTTAGGCTTTTCATAAATTAGCATTAAGATCCTCTAACCCTTTGGGGTGTTTTTTTCTTTACAGAAGTTAATGCACTGCTGTCACTAACAAGATGCCTTGCAATATTGTTTATGTAAATTATACTTCCTAATTTTATTAGCAGTGTAACAAATGAACCTTTTCCCGTACTGCATGTGCATAGTTCCTTTGTCTTTATGAAGATGATATGAAGAGCTGAGACAGCTGCTGTAAAAATATATCTGACTGAATCTTTCAAAACAAGCTTTATATGTGATTTCTGCTAATTAGGGAGACATCTGGGAATCAAATAAATTAGTTAACTACCTTATGAACCTTGAATTTAGTGATAACTTCACAGGGTTTTTGTATATAAAACATCCTTCAGTTGAAAATTGACAGCATGGATCTGGATTGGCAGGGGGGGTAAAATTTGGCAGAAGCCGCATTCTCAAAACTGTCTGTCATCTGGTAGTGTCTCTCTAAATTCTGTCAGGTGCCTGGACGGCTAATACTGAACTTCCTGACAGCAGTAAGAAGACAACTGGCATTGGGTTGTAAGGTAGATAGTCCAATAATCGGGTGCCATTCTGCCTTTTGTATGAAAGGATAATTAACTCTTAGTTTGATTAAATTTCACTTCCTGTGCATGCATGCCCTCTTCCTTCATCACTCTCTTCTGCATCCTTCTGCAGGTGACACAAACTTGAGCAACGAGAAGAGTGCACCTACCCCTGTAACTGTCAGGAGGCTCACATCTCTCGGATCAACAGTAAGATTCTTCTGTAGTGTCTGCAGCACTGTTAAATTCCAGCTAAACCTCACTGTGATTGGTTAAATCACTTAGCACCTTTATACAATTACTATTAACTGAGCAAACTGAAATTCATTATTATGCCTGTGCTCCTTAGTAACTAAGTAGGGAAAATGAAATTGCAGCATCTTTGGGAATTACATGATGATTACTTGGGCCTAGAATGGCTTGTCGTCTTTGGTGTTACGATGTTATTTTTTTGCCTCTTGCTCACTATATAATGATAGTGTGGCTGTTTTGTTTGTTTTGTTTTTTTTTTTAAGACTATTGTGGTTTTGTTTCTGCTTTAATATCATGGACAGGGCAAAGTAGAAAGCTAGTGGTGAAAGAAAGTTCTTAGTGCAGTGTGTGAGGATAATTATTTTAAGATACATAGCTCAACGAGTTGAAAAAATTGTAACCCTGACTTACCAGTTTAGTTTACTAGAACTCATCATATAGGATGAAATTCCATAAACAAACTGGTGGTTAAATGATTGAATTGGCTTTTATGGAGATGCTAATGTCTCAAACTTTCTTAATCTCCTTCCTGGAACAATGGTTATGAGCTGTCTGTTCATAGTAATGCTTATCAGAAAGTACAATGATAAAACCCATCCTAACCTAACAATTGCTTTCCCTATTTGTGGGAGAGAGGTTAGGTTTTTATTTTGTGCTTGTCTCTTTAATAGTATTGTCTATATGAAGGCATTAAACTGTGTTGTTAAACTGATTTCTAGCTGCTTACTAGTTTAACCTTTCTAACGCATGTTTTCAAAAGCCAGCTAATGGGACTCTGAAGCCTAAAAGAGATGTTCTCCTTATGAAAGAGAAAAAGAAACAGAAGGCACTGGAGAAGGAGGTATGAATACATTACATGAGTGCAATCCTGTAATGTTTCTCATTTACTATACTTAAAAAATACAAGCTGGTAAAATTTGCCTCTTTTTCTTTACAAAACATACAGGTAGTTTGCAAACAGCTTTGTGCAGAGTAGAGATTATCAAATGCTCTGATATGTAGAAAGCATTGGATTTGATAATACAATTACATTAATTTCTATTGCTTGTGATCAGCTATGTAGCCAGTCTCTATTTGTTTGTTTTTAAAAGAGAATATAGAATATATTAGTCCTATGCTCTCTAACCCAAAAAGGTTTTTTATTTAACTGTTTTCTGAGATTTTTGCTTAGCAATTGACATAATTTTAATGTTTCAGAGGCAGCTGGCTTTTCCTTATCACACTTCTGTCTGCTGATGTATGCCTTGTGTGTCTAAAATGTCACATTCTGTTTATCCATTCCACAGCCAAAGATGAGAGTTGGCTTTCATTGCAACTTGAAGCTAAGACTATTCTGAATTTAACATGTTGTACTGACTCAGTAGCATAAAAAAGTCAGGTGAAATGCTAGGACTGCAAGTCTGTGCTATATAATATTAGAGAAAGATGGAGATTTTGTTATCTCCTTTTCTGCGAATGACAGAGTTAAAGATATATATTCTGAATGAATGTTTATACAGTTTGGATACTCAAGTCTATCCAAGAAAACCACAGGCACAAAGTAATGATGTTATTTGAAAAGAATAATAGTAGAAAACAAAAAAATGTCTTTTTTTTTTTAGATTCGTGCATTAGTGAGAGAGCGTGGAGAGCAGGATAAAAAACTTCAGGCTCTGGGTGAGGATTTTGTTAAGAATGAAGCAAAGCTGAGTGCTGCAGTTCAGGAGAAAACATCTCTCTTGGCAAATGTTGCATGCCTGAAAAAACAGCTTCTGGAACTAAGAAGAACCAATGAACTCCTAAAGTCAAAGGTATTCAAACAAGCAAGCACATATTTGCTTTGACTTTGTCCTTAAGCTCCCTGGGCAAGAAGAAACTTCAGTTGCTGATCAGCATCTATTTTCATGTGCCTTTCACTAGCAGAGACAGCATGTCTAGTCTGGGATCTTGTGTGCTGCTGTCTAAAGGCAGAGCAGGACCTGCTAACATGCTAACATCCATCCTAGTGATGGGTAGAGATAAGTGTTGGGGGGGAGGTACCTTTAAAGCATTGTGTACAAAACAACTCAGATGAAAGAATTCTGCTTATTGGTTTTATATTCCTCTCTTAATAAGCTGTCTGAAGATGGCATGCAGAAGAAAATGAGCAGCCTGTGCCTGGAGTTGATGAAGCTCAGAAACCAGAGGGATGCTAAGGAAAAGGTATGGCCATTTGCACAGCACAGGATAGTAATTCTGAGCTGTTCAGGAAGAGTCAATGAAGGGCTTGGCACAGAACTGCAGATCATGTGTTGTTTCTGTCCTCAGCCTGGTAGTTTCTGTGAAGTGAAAGTAGAGAAAGATAAAACACCAAATGTTCTTGATTTTGCTGTTGATGTGCACAGTAAATCTGCATTCAACTTAAGAAGCCTAGAAATACCTCTGTTAGAGTATCAGTCTGTTGGTTGCACTGCTGGTTTCCTCAAAAACCAGTGGTCCTAAATATAGTTTGAAGCTCTTACACGTGGTTTGGTTTGGTTTTGTTGGGGAGTGGTGGTAGTTTTTACAAATGGCTGGTACCTTTAGAAAGGGATAATTTGAATTGCATTTAGCATACAACAAGTGCTATCATTAAATTGTAGCTGTGACTTAGTTTCTCTTTACCACTGTCTCTTAGACAATGGATTTTTTTTTTTTTTTTTACTAAATCTTTTTGATAGTAATATTTGTTGGGGTTTTTTTCTTTGTTTTTCTAAGACTGCACTTGCAAAGCAGGAAGACATGGAAATGAAGCTGCAGGAAGTGCAAAGGATTCTAGAGCATTCACAAGGAAAAGTAGCACAGTTGCAAGAAAAGCTGTAAGTAGTAAGGAATGGAAGTGACTGAGGGAAGAAATGATAATTTGTCTAGCTAATGCAACTGTCCTAGCTTACTTGCTGCTGGTAGAATATGGCTCAGCCTCCCTACTGCAATGAGAAAACTAAATGGAACAAGTATCAAAAGAGGGTAGAATCACATCTTAGAGCCAAAATCAGTTTGTCAGCCAAACTGGATTATGAAAAAAGTATGTATTATTATAAGTTGTGATCCAGTGATTCATTTTTTCTTGCTTATCTGTAAATAAACAGCTTCCAGGTAGCTCTGAGTTTGTTTAAATATATCCATTATGAAAACTTCCTGGTTTTAGGTCTGCTACTGAGAAAGAGAAAGTTGAAGAAAAGTCAGATACTGAAAAACTTTTGGAATACATCGCAGAGCTCAGGTAATAACAAACTGTTCTTGAGTTGGACTGGGTAAGTTAAAAGGCAGTAAAACTAAGCCTCATTTATGGACTGGTGAATTAGAGCCTTGGCAACAATTCTGTTTAACAGTATTAAAATAGAGGGGGGGAAAGGAATCAAATAATTTTTCCACACAGTGGGTACGAGTAATAATGTTAGTTATATTTCTAAATGTCTCTGTGTTCTTCTTGGCTAAGCAGTAATATGGAAGAGTTCTGTATCAGGGTCTTGAAATCCTGGTTTTAGCCTGAGTCATTTGTACACAAATCAAGCTGAACCCTTTTCCTCAAAGGTACTGGCAGTAAAATCTTTTAGCCCTTACTTGTAAAACAGTTTACAGCAGGGGGAAATAAACCCCCCAATCTTGGCTTGCATAATATTCTGATTTGCATTTAAGAATTATGATGAATTATGTATGCATGAGCATCAGTCTGATTCTAAAAATAGCTACTCTAGTGCTCTGTAACTGATTGAAACTCTAATCAGTCTTCACAGTAATGTGTCCCTAGCTCAGAACATGGTAAAAATACAGAAGTATTCAAATTTAACTATTTCAGTCTTCACTTCTCCTTCCCCAATCAATTTACTCACTAAGAGATATCTCAGTAACTGCCTATGTATATATTAAGACTCTGCTTATTCTTCTAAAATCTGTTTTATGAATGTGTATGCTTTTCTATGAAAACTCAGCTTTGTGGAAAACCTGGATATAGCAGTCATCTGTAAATCAATTATGCTAACTCATAATGTTTAATCAAACCTTTATATTTATGTGATTGTATAAGGTGTTTTTAGAACAAAACATCAATGTTGAGAGAAATTGCTTTTTAATTAACCTGTCTTAATGTGCAAAAACTTGTGTCTGGGAAAGCAGCGGAAGGCAGTTTTCCTGTTTGAAACCAACAGTCCTAAATATTTGTTCTATGTGCTGAAGAGTTAAGTTTTCCTGCGAAATTTAGTGGTAACAAGTGCCTGAATTTTCTCCTACAGCAGTGTTGCAGAAACAGTTGAGAAATACAAGCTAGATGTTGCCCAGCTGGAGGAGACAGTGATAAAGAAAGACCAGGATATTGAGATACTGAGGGCTACCCTCAAAACTAAAGAGGAAGAATCTTTAAAACTGATACAGGAACTTAATGATAGGTGTCAACTGCTTCAAGAAGAAAAAGGTAATTGTTACTGTCTGTATGCTGTCAGCATATGTGGGATCACTGGCATGTTTTAAAGCATCTCAAATAGGTTTGTTCTAAAATATCGATTTAGACTTACTTGTTCCAAGTTATCTCTCTGAGCTCCAGCTGAAAACAGCTAGGAATATCTCTAACAATATGGAAACCACCTTGAATCTGACATCTTTTTAAGTCTAAATTTGTAGTTCTCTGAAGGGTTACTAAGGTACATAGTAGAAATGGCTTTAACCTGAAAGGTGAACACGAATGACTCATTCTTTACTCTTCACTGAGGAGCAGTATGATACTGTCAATTCACTGTTACAAGCATGTGCACAAGTTCATTGAGATATTGGAAATGTGTCTAGGATTCCTTTGTCACCTCTTTTTCTCTCTCCCCAAAACCAGCAACTCTGCATCCTGAGACTGGTACGCAGTTCTCTGTACCTGTTGGGTTGTGTGTGCTAGCATTAAGTGGAAGAAGCTATAAGGAAATGATTTAGTTGTCTTTCCCCACCTATACTGCTGTTCTGATGAAGGCTTGATCCAAAGATTCCTGCTGTTAAAGTAATTTTTTAAGAGGTGTACTTTCAGCTGATTTTTGAGGGTTTCCAGATGGGTTAAAGATGAGGGTTTGTTTTGCTTGGGTTTTTTTTCCCTTGCCTAATGAACTTTAAATCTAGAATGGAAGTATTGTAAAGATGTTGTAGTTCTTTGAAGATGGAGAAAGGAATTTGTGTTATATTGACAATTCCGTTATCCAGAGAAAAAATTGATGGAGACCAGAGGAAAATTCCTAAGTATGAATGCCGAAATAGAAGATTTGAAGAGAAAAATCTGTTTAGAAGAACAGGAACACCAAAAACTGCTTCAGAAACATGAGGAGATGGTCTCTCAGCTGAAGCAAGAGAAGGTAAATACAGGCTATAAAGTAGTTTAAAAATGCTCTAATCCAAGTAACTGGCACAAAAGGTTCCAATTTTGCCTACCTGTGAGATTGCTGTATGAATATTGGTCTAATCTATGGAATGTTAAGTGGGTGCTGGCTAGCAGAAATTGTGGTCCAATAGCTTTAAGAATCATAGCTGGTATGGTGGGTGTTTGGTTCTTCCTGTAGAACTGACCTTATTCTTATGCTTCAAAGTTTGAATGCTGCAAAACAGCTTTTAATATCTGGAAAAGTACTGGTAGCTTTAAAATCTGTGGTACTCTGGCATGCAGGAGTCATCTGCATCAATGCACCAGAAGTTACTAGAGTTTCAAGATGAGGTAACAAATGAGAGGCGTCTTCTTGAAGAAGAGCTGAATGATACCATGAATGAGCTGAATAAATTGCATGCTCAGGAGAAGAAGGCTGAAAAGTTGGTGAAGCGGTTGGAGCAAGAAATCAAATCTCAAGCTCTTCAACTTTCACAGATGGAAGTAAAGCTGAAAGGGTTTGTGAAATAAACTTTCTAAACATTTGAAAAGAAAAAATATTAATAGTGTAAACAAAGCTGCTAAGCCTAATTCAGGTTTTAGAGACATGAACAGATCTTGACTTATTTCTTGCTGTTTGTTGATTATTGATAGTGATCAGGCCAAATAATCATCAATGATTACTTGAATCAGTTTTATATGGTCTTAATTTAGTACAATTTAATCAGCGTGCTGAGACTAGCTTGAAATGCTAGCACTGTAGCAATATGATGTTGCTGTGAAGGGTAAGCTACATGCATGTCATTGGATGCTTCTACCCTGGAAAAGGCACCGACTAGGAAAGATTTTCAAGCAAGCTTTTTCGTTGTTCATGTATTGAAAGTCTGCTGTTAGGTGTTGAATTTATGCTATACTTATTTTGGGGAAATAAAGCAGGGGAGATGCTTAGTTAAAGCACCATTTTCACAGCAGATTTATTTCAAGTTGTGGCAGAGAAGTTACCGGTTTGTCACAATTTACTGCTGCCACTGCAAGCCTTCTATAACTGATAACAGCATTGTTTAGACATACTTATCTCCAGCATGGAATGATTAACTTCTATTTCAGGAAGAATTCTGAGTTGGAGCAAATCAATGAAATGAACAGCAAAACTGTTCTGCAAATCCAGGAAGAGCACAGCAATACACTGCGTAAACTTGGAGAGACTGTTGCTGAGTTTGAAAGGTATTCGAATTTCATGAAGTTCTAGGACAGGGATTATCTCTAAGATTACAATAAAATTGGCCGTTTATTCATATGCTGTGATACTTAACACTATATATGAGCATTGGTACGGCATTACAGCAGAGGACTTTGGAGTATTTGATGTCATTAAGAAATTTATGCTTTTTGAGTACTAATCAAGTGTAACGACATACTTGCTGTCTAGTACAGGAAACTGGATGTTTTTTCCAAAGTGTAACCAATTATAATACTCTAGTGCTCTTGAATCTCAGTGAGAGCTGTAACTAGTGATGGTCTTCTCTTTGCCTAAAATATCTTGCAAAAAGACTTCCTGTGTAGGCTTGAAACTTGCATCGAATCGTTATTATTTTTCTATAGTTCTTGCAGATCCTTCTTCTCACAATATTAAGGTTGTGGAAGCATTTAAAAAGTGATGCTGTATTGCTAAGTATTGCTGTATTGCTAAGTATGCAAGGCACCCATGAAGGATCCAGTGGGATACTTGCCAATGCAGGCTGCAGATAGCAGGTCTTTTGGTGTTTAAGATAAGCTTCAGATATAGCAGGTCTTTGGTGTTTTACAGTATCTACCAAAATGTAAGAATAGCTGTATTGCAGAATTTGTTGCAATATTACTACTTGTGGCTTTATGAAAATGTGTTGGATTTTTTTAACTTTAGGAGATTATAAATCTCTTTTACTGTTAGCATGAGCTTTTGTAAAGCCTTAAGTCACACAATTCTTGTTATACTAGTTACAAGAAGACAACAGCTGACGAAATAAGTGGTCTTAAACTGGAGAACACTTCTTTGCAAGAAGAGGTTGCCAACCTAAAAAAAGTAGGCCAAGATCATCTACAGCTGCTTCAAGAAGCAGAAAACACTAAGAACAAAGCAAAAGAAGAATGTGCAAGGTACTAGTTACATGAACTTTTCTTTAAGGCCTAAAGAATGCCTTAAAGAAAGGCATGTTAAGGGCTTGCCTTAACATGGTTAAGATGGTGCTCCACTAGATAAAATCGGTATTTGGTGTAAGCTGAAGTTTCTTCCTTTTCCCAGTTTGGAGGGTTGAAAATATTGACAGACAAAATTCATTAAGCTCATATGCATCAGAAAACCACTCTGTTCTGTGTGTTCTGTCTGTTTCTATACTGTTCTTTTGTAGCACTGTTTGTGCAAACCTTTCACTTCTACTATCAGCTTTTCAGTAGTGGGTAATTATGTTTTTCAGATTTAGAGTAGTGTAAATAAATAAATTAAGGGCTTATTAAAGATGGGATATTTTCCTCAGGATGCTTTTAGACATCCAGACAAAGCTTGCACTAAAAGAAGCAGAAATGGAGAGAACAAAAGAGTCTTGCCTTGCACAAATGACTAAACTTCAGGAAAAACTGGATAAGCAAACCGAAGATCTGAAAAGAAAACCTGAAATGGAAAACTCAAGGTGACTTTTCTCAAACTAAGCATGCATACTGGAGCACGTCAAAGCTGCAGTGTGAAGAAGTGCTGAGTTAACCATGAACATAATGAAACTCCACTTCTTGCTTTTTAGGAAAACCATAAATGAAGATGTGACCTCTAGCTTAAGAGAAGAGATAAAGACCTGGCGTAATCTGTATGAGGACTTGTATAACAAGACAAAGCCTTTTCAGGTGTGTTACCAAGTAGATGTTTATTAATAACTCTTAACATAAAACTTGTGCAGTTGTGTTAAGTTTTAGTCTTGAGAAACAGAGAAGCTATTTCCTGTTCTGAGGCATTTATCCCACAACTGTTTCCTACTGTCCCTTGAGCTAGCTATTCCCCTTCCCAAAACAGTCTGTCTTTGTAGATTTTGGTTCATTAAAAAGTTATGTTTATTTTAAAGATGTCTGAAAGATTCACTGTGTATTTCAGCAACAACTAGACGCATTTGAAGCGGAGAAGAATGCACTCTTAAATGAGCATGGTGCTGCCCAAGAAGAACTGAATAGGTTAAGTGATGCATATGCTAAACTACTTGGCCACCAGAACCAGAAGCAAAAAATCAAGCATGTTATGAAGTTGAAGGAAGAGAATGCCCACCTAAAGCAGGTTTGTGAAATGAAAAGTTAGAAATCTGTAAGTTACTAATTTGCTTGATTTGCTTGTTGCTCTATTTATAGACTCATCCTGCAAACTACTTGTTTTCTGTGATCGTAACATTCCTTGCAAGAGCTAGATTAGAACAAACCACCAGTCTCCAGGAACACTGAGAAACTGTTTTAGTTCTGACTAAATATGACATACAGAAGGATCACCAGTGCAAATAACTACCCCTACTTTTAGCTTGGTTGGTTTTTCTTACCCTTTTGGAGGTTCTAGGCTTAGTAAGCCATCTGCTGAAAACATCACCTGAAAGTTTCAGGCTACCATTGTGCTTAGTGATCTTATACAGCAGTTATACAGTGGTGCTGGTTTCTCTAACACCTGTATATTTGTCTTTTGTTTTTTTTTTTTTAATGCCACTAATGATTGTGTATGTATGCTTGTGTTTTAGCATTAGTCAGAAGGGCTATTTCAGTAAATGAGGAAGCAGGCTTTTCTTAGTTCTCAATCTAACTTCCAAGTATTATGTTTTCTTTAGGATGTCTCAAAACTGCGTGCATTGCTAGCCAAAGAAAAGCAAAGCAACAGAGATCTTCAGGAGCAACTGCATGCAATTCAGGGTGTTCGGCGTTTCAACCCTTCTAAAGCTTTCCAGCATGACAGCAAGGAAAATATTCCTCCAAAAACTCCCTTTAGAGAAGGTAAGCTTAGATATTGATGTAACTATGTCTTTGTACCTCTTAAGTTTAACTGAAGAAAGTACAACAGTCTTGCATAGTCTGCTGCTTTTGGGAAGTAAGGAGAATGGCATCTCATGTTTCACAGCAGATGGCAGAGGGCTGCCCCAGCAGGGCACTCCCACTGCCCCAGGTTTGCTATTGTGCTTTTCAGCCCAGTTTCTCACAACCCAGCCTGAGCAAGTGGTGTGTGGCGTCAGTTTTTCTTCTGTCATACAGCTTAATGTTACTGCTAGCAGGTGTCAGACAGCATCTCCTGCACAAGTGCTAGGGGTAACAGTGGCTTGGCTGGAGCTCTGAACTCCAGCTCTTTGGCAGCTGCTCTGCAGGACCTTACACTGCTGTAGGTGCAAAAGGCTGGCAGATGAATGTGGTGTTAGAGGGAAAGATGCCAAGAGCACAGGGGGCACAAAGGAAAGCGGTGGAGGAGAGTGTGGGAGGGAAGAGATCTCAACCAGACCTTCGTTACAGTGTATTCCAGGGTTTGAAGGTCTGGCTTGCTTGGTGTATGAGGTGTCTGCTGCGGGGGAGGAAGGCACTACAAATAATTACTCTATGGGGTTTTGACTATTGCTCCCACCGCAACCTTAGTAATGTTCTTCCATTGCAGGTAATAAAAACAAAATTTAGTCTCTTGGTACTAAGAAAAATGCCATAAGTCACCAATAAACTCCCTCATGTACTACAGAAGACTTCAACAGACTACTGTTCAAGGTGCACCTGGATGCAGTATATAATACAGCCTAATGGGAGTACTCGTTTTGACAGAGAAACAGTACTCTTTTTGTCAGAGAAACTTAAGAAGAGGTGAATAAGCACTTAAGAGTAAGGATGATGCATTAAATTTAGTGTCATGAATTATGGGGGGGGGGGTTATTCTATCTCATGGTTTTTATAATGTTTGTTATTTATGGTTGTTTTAATACCAGTGACAGCAATGCTGCCAGGAGACACTTTCTTCTCTGTGGCCCACATAATATAGAACCAGTGTAGAAAACTAGACTGTACAGTTTTGATATTTTTAATGGGACCTATGTTCAGGACATGCTAATTTCAATCCTGGGGCTGGATACTGCAGCTGTTGATCTTCAGAAGAGGATTTGCTGCTCAAACTCAAATTGACTGCATTTAGGTAAATGCTAGTATACTGATGCTAAGATTAGTGTCTTCAGAGAAATGTCTGTTTCATGAATGCTGAGCTCACTGGACTCCCACAGTCATGAGTTTGTAGTTCTTGTAATTGATCAATGCTACCTGAAGGGGAATAACAATGGAACTTGTCTTAATGGGGTGGGATGATCCCTGCTGTGTACACATGTTTATTGTACAGACCTGAATTTTGGCAACATGGAAAGAATCTGTTTGCATCTAAAACTTAAGAACGTTTCAGCACAATAAAAATTTTAAATTAAAGAATTTATTTCCCTCACAAACTGGGGATAAAACCCAAACTCAAATTACAGTGTAATTGACTTAATGTTCTTTGTTCTAGTCTTAAATCTTTGTAACAAAGCCTAGTGTCAGGCTTCGTTAAGTCAACAAAGCCTTGGCTCAAAGACTGCGTATTCTGCAATCCTACAGAAATTTAGTGAAACTGTACAGTACCTACAACCTGCAATTCCCTTATCCGGTCATTTCCTGTGAGTTTCTCTTAATACACAAGTAAGTACTGGCACTCAAATGAAATGTGGAACTCTGTGTTCTTGCTATTGTACCTACTAATATCCTGCACATGTGTACTGCTTCCCTGCAGCACCCAAAGCCTGATGTGTTGGAGATACTGGCATTTATACTGACATTATGGGCTTACAAATGATTGATAATACATGGGAAATGAGGTACCAAAAACATGTATTAAGTCCAGGGAAAGATATTGCTAGGTTTTGTCTGTTATTGCCATCTTTCTGTGTGTGCTGGGTTATTTGAGCAAGGATGAGGATTAATTTAAGGTGCTTGAATTGAGAAATACTTAAGTGTTCAATTTAGCAGCTTGCCTGAAGTGTTGAAAGGTATATTTTAGTAAGATCTCTGAAAGAATTCAATACTGGAGTTCTCTCTCCTTGTGGGGAAAAATATGTAAGTTCTCTTCTCTGAAATATGAGATGGAGGAAAAGAAAATTGTAGGGTAAATGTGCGTTAGCCTGTCTCACCGGATGAGAACACGGTTGTATTAGAAACCCTGATGTTACATGCTGGTTGGTGGATGTGAAATGAGCAGTTGGTTAGACCAAATTGCCTTGTGAGCAAGGGGGTGGGAAGGGACACATCTGTGAACAACTGAAAATGCAGTGACACTCCACAGCTCCTACAGTGTTCTCACAAGATGGCATGGCTGCTGGAGTTGTGCACTTTCTGTGCTGTTCTACTTACATGGGGAGTTTTGAGGCAAAAATCTGTTCATAAATTAGAATGTTGAAGTCTGAAAAGCCTTCATGCCAAAAAGTGAGACATCCTTAGTTCAATATAGTTTTAAAGATGTAAATGAGCCTTTTATTTCAGGAGAGTTTAGGGCAAGTGAATGTTAACAGAAGCTTCCACAAAATTCATAACATGGCAATGGGTAAAGTACGTGGGGTGTTTTTGTTTGTTTGTTTTTAACTGAACCATTTCTGTTTGAAATGTCCTGCATTAAGTTAGCAACAGTCTGTCAGAGGGCGAAAGTATATGGAGTGAAGCAAAACACTGTGTATATCACAAGACTATGTTTTTATCACTACAAGTTGCTTTCATACAGCCTTCATTAAAACCTTCTATGTTAACTGGCAGTGCCATTTTAATTCCTTTTTAAGCTGCTGAGAGCATGCTTATACTGACAAGAGTAGGTCACTCCAGCAAATAATTATGCTAGCCTTATAGCAATGTCAGGTTCTGGTTTAGCTTTAAAAGATATCTAAACAAAATAGAGCAGACTGGAGAGAAATATAAAGTTGAAGGAGAGATCTTGAGTGCTTTGTGTCAACTTTGAAGTGGTTTACCAGTTTCATGCAGGTATGGAATATCTGTTAAAAACTGAAACCTTGATACTGGTACCTCACCTGAGGTACTCTGAGGTATTCACTGCAAGAACCAACTACTTGCATTTTGTGGAACATACTTTTTAAAGACACTAATTTAGCAAGAAATTATTTCTGTCTCACTGCATTGCAGCAAGGTCTGGGTTGCAGTGTTTAAATGTGAAAGGGAGAGTTGGGAGACTCCTCAACCCAGGTGACCTAATGCGAGCCCTCCTCCTGTTTCCTGTAAAAGGGAAACTGCACAAGACTCTCTGCTGGTGCTCTGAATAAATTTGATGCACACAATGGCTGCACTCGCACATGCTGGCGGTTATGAAGTACAGAATTAAGTCCCTACGGAGCTGCTTAAATGGTACCACTGGGAATCGCCCAAAAGCTTAGCAGGACTCAGAGCCACACGTGATGTAGGGCTTGGATTAGCATTTCGGTTTCAAAGGTCAGTTAAGCCACTGCTGCTTTTCAGTCCATGTGCTCTCTGCAGGCAAAGCAGACAAAGGGATGAGTGCGCTGTAGAACTGCAGTAACTTCCTAGGCTGATAATTCCTTCTGTAGTTTGGGGCAATGCCTGAAATGCCGGTGGAAATGGAGCAGGTAAGGCTATGGATCTTTGCATTAACTGATTGCTGCTGCACTTTGATTACAGAACATAGGGGAAACAAGACAAAATCTCTGCAAATTGCAGTCTGAAATGTTAATAAGTGAAGGGCCTGGTGCATTTAGTCACCCTGTGGTGCATTATGCTTAAATAACTGATATCGACTATAATACAATTTCTATATATTCTGTGCAATCACAGTGTTTCACAAAGTGAATATAATGCTAAAGACATTGGAATGCTGCTGCATTCAATGTAAATGAGGAAAAACTAGGCTACATTGTTATGATAATGTATTACACCCAGGTTTTGTAACTGTTAGGCTGCTGACAACAATATGAAGGTGTTTTACAGGCCAGCTCATGGCTCTTGTCGGAGACCCCGGTGTTGAGCTTTCCCTGCTCTCCCCTTGCTCTAAGTGTGGACGGCTAAGTTCCTGGTTCCACACAGGGAGGGTGAGACACAGGTACAGCCCTGGCTGTTACCTCGGGGCTGCCCTGCGGTTCCCCCAGGCTTTGGGGGTTCCTCTTCTGAATCTCAAGTAGTTCCTCAGCTGAGGAAATTACTGGTATCTTTCTAAGAGTTCCAAGGTTAATGAAGGGGGAATTAAATGTCCATAGTGCATTACAGGGAATATAAGGCATCTGCAGTCCAAGAAGGCAGAAACTGTCTGAAGTGTTTCCTACATGTATGCTTCATGTCTTGTACATGTCAGTCCTTTCTCATAGGTAAAGGCCACTTACAATATGGTTCTATTCAGTTTAGTAGATTTCCTAATTTCTCTTTAACTTTGTAATATTGGCTGCTTTTCTCCCTTGAATGCCACTTAGATACTGCTTTAAGTCAAGCTGAAGTTAATTCCTTAGGTAAAGACCTTAGTGGTAACCTTCCTCAACTAAAGCTTGGCCATCAGTTCTTTAAGCTTATTCAAAACAATATGGAGCAAAGGGTCTTTGCCTTTGTATGGGGCAGAAATATCACAGTAAAAAGCTTTAGGAACAGGTTCATGTTACTTTTTAACCCTGCATGTAAAAAAGTAAACTCGTAAGTGTAGAACTGTAGGGTGAGTAATGCAGGCAGGGATTGCTTTTGCAGAAGCAACTCTACCTTCTGTGGGGCATTTACCACTCTTTCCTATGAAGCTGTGGATAAAGGCAATTGGAAAATGCACGGTATTCTGCCATTCTGAAAGGAAAATGAAATAGTTTCTATTGTACTAATGGTATCTCTTAGCAACCGGAACCGTGCAGTAGGAAGCTTTGTTGTATAAAAGGCAGGAGCTGATAATTTTACGTAAGTGGAAGCTGACGCTTTCTCTAGGCCGAGGTTGTCACGAGAAGCGGTTGCCGCAGGAGCTGCGGCTGGGCCCGGCAGAAGCCAGCTCCTCAGCAAGAGCTGCAGGTGCAGCCCGGGCGCTGCACGCCACACACACACACACACACACACGGGTTGCTCACCAGCTGCTCCGCACTTAGGCCGGGCTGAGCGTCTGTGGGCGCAGGCGGCCGTCCCTCGCCTCCTCCCGCGGGACGAAAGGGAAAGGAGCAGTCGCTGCCTGGGCTGCTCAGCTAAGAGAGCGGTGCAGGCTGCGCGCCAGCTGCAGCTGAGGGGGGACGGGCGGTGCCGCCGTGCTGGAACCCGTTACGGGCTCATGTACTTGACACCAGTTCCCTCAGAGCCACCCCGGCGCTGCAGGGTCACGGTCAGACGGGGACACCGCTCTGCCTCTCCCTCCCTGCCCCAGCCCGGGCCCCGGGCCCCGTCCCCGCGGCTCCCCGGCACGACCCACGGCCGCCCTCCGGGGCCCGCCGCGCCTTGCGTCCGCTGGGCCCCTTTAAACCCCCGCCAGGGCCCCTCCCCTTCGGCGCTCCTCAGCCATCGCGCGCGCGGCGGCGGGAGCTCCGTGTCGCCGCCGCTGCCCAATGAGGGCTCGCCCTGCCGCGCGGCGCACGGCACGTGCGTACGGCACGTCCGCCCGCCCGCAGCGCCCCGCCCAGCAGCAGCCGGAGCAGGCCCCGGGCCGGGCGGGCCCCGCGGCGCCGCCATGGTCGGCCGGGAGAAGGAGCTCAAGATCCGCTTCGCGCCGGGCCGCTGCGAGCTGGTGGAGGTGAGCGGCGGGAGCCCGCGCCGCCGTTTCTTCCGGGTGCGCCGCGGCCGCCCCGCACGGACCTCCCGTCGCAGGGCCGCGGGGTGCCCGCCGGCCGGGCCTGCCCTGCCCTGCGGGGCCGGAGGAGGCGCCGCGGCGCGTTGGGGAAGCGCTGTCGCAGCGCGGCTGTGGCGGCTCCGACTGCCCGCGGAGTGCCGGGGGCGAGGGGACGTGCGGCTGGCGGCTCCCGCTGACGGCTGGGCTGTGCCCTTCCGTCGGGGCAGCTGCGAGCTCCGGGATCGGGACCCTCGGTGCCTCATTCCGCTACCGCTGCGTTGCCTCCGTGGCGGCGGTTTGGGCACTGCGCTGCGGCCCTGCCTGCTCCCGCTGCTGGAGCTGTCCGGGGCCCACGGGCCCGTCCCGTGCGAGAGCCTTTGGGCCGGTGCAGCCGGCGGCAAGGAGCGGCCCTCGGGGGCTCCCGTCCCGTCTGATGCCGCCTCCTCACCTCGTGTGCTAACCTGCGTGAGCCGGCGGCCCCTGCCTTAACAGGGGTATCTCTGAGTTGATCTTTATATGAAGCTGTTAAAGTACTTGTATCGTGGCTTTACACCTTGAAATACATTGAGCCTTACTGTGTTTTTAACACAGTAAGACGCTTTTAATAGCATCTAAAAATACTTCTACGTTTCCCAAATGCTACTTTTTAATCTTATCTTGGATATTTTTATGTGAATGAGGCTGCTGAGTGCAGTTCTCTTTTATTATGTTAACTCCTAGTGATCAGTGAACATCAGATAGAAGTCGTACGCTTTATCATAAAGCTTAAAATGGTGAATTTAAGTAGTATTTAAAATTAGTTGTTCAGACAGCTTTATGCACATTTGATGACTTTGGGTATGATTGCTTCATAATTGAGAAGCAGCTTGCATTTAAGTCTACAAAATTTGCAGGCAGAAGGGTGACATTTGAATTCTGGGATGTTTGGGCACACCAAGCCTCCAGGGTCCTTTGGACCCGAAGGTCTGCTCGTGCAGTTCCTAGGCAGAAAGCCTGTTGCAGCTCAGTGATATACTGCAGAGGAGCAAGGCAGCATATGGGGAAAGAGTTAATCTGTGCAGGTTTTGTATTACTAGAACCTTTAACTGCATTAAAACTGGTGGTTGGTGTTGAGTTTATGGGAAACGCCTACTAATAACCTTGTGGAAACAAGGGACTTAGAACAATTAGTCTTGCAGACAAGAACAACAGGATGCAGACAGTACTAAACCTGGCTGTGACTGTTGTATTCAGTTCGAGCTGTGCTGCTTGTGTAATATCCTCTTTATGCTGCATAGAATAAAGAAACCTTAATGATGCTTAAAAATGCCAGAGCTTAAAAATGACACAAGTTTTTGTGTTGATCGCTTCCTACTTATTAAAGACATTCTGTCACATTTTTAGAGAACTGGGTTTCCTGCCACGAAGCTTTGATATTTATGAGCTCTAGAAGTGCTGGTAAATCTGTCCTGTGGGGCTCTGTCCAGGCCTTGCAAAGATAAAAACTACATCACAACACTGAGTGTTCTTGCTTATGCTTTTCAGAGAACATGGGCAACCTTAAAAATTAAAAAGAAACATGATTTGCTGTAGTTTGTTGCCTTAAAGAAACTGTCAAGATGTCAGTTACTAATCTTCACCCGGTACTTGAGGGAGTAAGTTATCCTTCACCTGAAGGCTTAGAATGCAAGAAAATGCACATGCTGTGCTGGGAACTGTCAGTGCCTTGGCATACGCATTTATGGAATAAGTTTTTTAACTTTATAGTATAGATTTAGATGAGACATTAGGCAGAAGCGCTTCCCTGTGGGGGTGCTGAGGCGCTGGCATAGGGTGCCCAGAGAAGCTGTGGCTGCCCTATCCCTGGCAGTGTTCAAAGCCAGATTGCACGGGGCTTAGAGCAACCTGCTGTAGTGGAAGGTGTCCCTGCCTGTGGCAAGGGGTTGGAACTGAGTAAGCTTTAAGGTCCTTTCCAGAACAAAACAGCCTGTGATTCTAGAACTTTAAGGGGGAAAGATGGTAATTTGGAATCAATTTCTGTTACTTCCTGTGCTGCAATCAAAAAGCTCACAATGGTGAAAATGTAAGAATGCACAGGAGTGACAGGGCTATTTGAATCACATACTAGAGAGCATTTACAAAGTTACAGTCTGTTATCACAGATGGTCCTTGTGCATAAAGGAGTCAGGAAATCCCAGATGTGTGGATTCTGCACACCTGCAGTTTTGGTCTATACTGGCATGTAACTGTATGCTTTTGAGTTTGTTTGTGCTACCTTCAAAAGTAAAGCATAAAAGGAAAATAGGTTGCTCAGACAGACATTAACCTTGGGTTTCCTGTCTTGAAAACTTCGTGGTCCAGTGAGTGGTAGAGAGGAAGGAACTTTGTGTGCACTGATGTACACAACAATCTGGAGTACTGAAATATGCCAGAGCTGAAGAAGCTTTATGATGGTTTAGTGTGAGGTGTCGCTGCCCATGGCAGGGGGGTTGGAACTAGATGATCTTGAGGTCCTTTCCAACCCTAACTATTCTATGATTTTATAAATGAAAAGCTTAAACTATCAATCACTTTCAATGCTTTTTGTAAAACTCAGAGGAGAGCTGTTTCTTGTTTTTACTTATTAGTAGACTGTTGGGTTAAATGACAGCGAATTACTATTTAATAATAAAATTCAAGTTTTCATTTCTAAGAGTCATTGTAGGTAGGCCCACAGGCTGCTGTATGGTATTGCTGCAGCCTCTAACAGGCATAGTCTGTCCAAAATTACTTGTTGCAGGACATGGACCCTAAATGTTGCGTATTTTGGGTCCATTTTCTAAAGAAGTTATTTCCCTCATTTCAAATTGCACAAAGTTACCAGATTTTGAATGAATTTAAAATTCTGTCTTCATTAGTAGTTCGGTTTGGTTTCCCCGCCTGTTATAGAAGTAAATGAGTTTCCCATTTAAGTTTTGCTTTCACTATCTTCAAAAATATGTGTAAATTTCTTCACTAGGTACAATCTCCGTGCTCCCAGTTGTTTGTGTTCCATGAGACATTCCAAAGCATTCATGTGGCGAGGGAAGCTGCTTAATGCAGTAGCTCTGGCTGTAGCCTTGCATACTGTTAAAGAAAACATAGTTATAAATAACAGTAGAAAGAAAACTTTTCCTGTTCTTGTTTCCCTAGGAAGATGTTGATATTCCCAGTAGGCGAGCTCTCATTACTGGTGCTACAGGACTTCTTGGCAGAGCTGTGTTTAAAGAATTCAATGAAAATAATTGGAATGCAGTTGGCTGCGGATACAGGAGAGCTCAGCCCAGATTTGAACAGATAAATCTTCTGGACTCTGTTGCAGTTCATGACATTATCCATGATTTCCAGGTAAGTTCCTGGAGTGTGAAGTAGATGGTTAGGTTACATTTATACATCTAGTAGTCAGTTGATAGTGCTCTTCTGATACTGAGTTTATGTGGCTGTAGTGGGGCAAGGCTCTGGTGGAAGATGCGTGGCTGCCTTTTCTGGCGCATCTGAAGGTCAGTTTGCTCTGCACATACAGACAATTCTAAACTCTTCTGTCATCACCAGAGACAGGTAACATACAGATACGTTGGCACACTTGTGTTTGTATTTGAAAGAAAAAGATATCCGTTAGTTATTGACTGAGTGATATGAAGCAGGTCTCTTGAAGAACACTTGAATACAACAGCAGTAACTCTTTGTCCAGTGTGCAGTGCAGGAAGGTGTTCAGTTTTTACTGAAAACTGACTTGCAAGAGGAACCTGAAATGCATTATGCAGGGTGCCATTCTATAAAATGGCTTTAAATATCTTATTATTGGTCTGCTTATGTCAAATAAGCCATGTGGAAATGGCTTACCTAGAAATTTTGAGTGCAATTACGTGTGTGTGAGATACATGCTATTTTACATTATTGTACAGAGTTAAAAAAAAAAACAACCAGCAACTTCAGTCTTGCTGTAACATTGAAGGTACTGAAGTTCACAGTTGCAGAATTAGTGATCATTTTTTTTGGCATCTAAAAGCAGCATGGTTTCATTTTACTTCCCAAGGAAGGCATGCTTCTGAGCACACCATGCTTACAAATAATTCTGCTGCTTTTCTTACTTCTCACAACTTAGTGAAATGCCTCTTTGCCTGAGGGAGTTCATGGCTAGAGCTAGGGTGCAGCTGCAATCTCTTGACAATGTTTCTTGTTTAAAATTAGTCTTTAATTTCCAGCCTCATGTTATAGTGCACTGTGCTGCTGAGAGAAGGCCAGATGTTGTAGAAAATCAACCAGAAGCTGCTTCTCAGCTCAATGTGGCTGCTTCAGGGAACTTAGCAAAAGAGGCAGGTAAGGAGACCATCTAATGTGTTTGGTTTCTTGTTAAAATGCTGCATTTATTTATATAGGGACATAAATAGGAGTAAGTTATTCCAAGTGCTAATGTCACCTTTGAAATCACTGTGCTGTCAACCTGTTTTCTGTAAGGGTAGCATGCATGTCTGTTTTGAGGATCAGTGAACAGACAAAGCAGCAGGAATGAGTGGGGCTAGAAGAAGATGAGGTCCTTCAGAGATTTGTTTGAAGTTTTATTGGGATTTCAGACAAGGCTTGGATTAAAATAGACCTTATAAACATTTTCTTCCTAGCTGGAGTTGGAGCATTTCTGATCTACATTAGTACAGACTACGTGTTTGATGGAACAAGTCCTCCTTATAAAGAGACTGATGTACCAAATCCCCTGAATTTATATGGTAAAACCAAACTGGAGGGTGAAAAGGTAGTCCTGGAAAATAATGAAGGTAAGAATGTGCTCACATTTTGAAAAGAGGCTTTCTGTTTTTGTTTAGTTGTATATTAGCTTAGTACACTCGTAAGTCAGTGGTAAAATTGCAAAACTATGGAAACAAAATTTAGAAAAGAATGTGATCAAGAGACATTCTCCTTGCTTGTGAACCATTCCTATTGCTTACAGGTCAACTAAAGCTTTATTTCTTACTTGTTCTGATCATCATTTGTGTTAGTAGTCTCTGCTGATGGATTTTTACAAGCCTTTGTCTGCTGTGAATCAGATACTCTAAAGGAAAAATACATCATCAGTGTATTGTAATGGCACAAGCTTTACCATGCTTTGTATATAGCTGCTGTTACTGAAGGAGATGCATTACAAATGTTCTAAATGTACCTTTACTTAAAGGGGAAAATGGACTTGTGATTCAATAATAGTGCAGATAATATTAACATAGGCCTTTGTTGTAGGCTTTTGGGTTTCTTGCTGGTCTCCTGGTTTGCTCTCCTATGTAAGCTATCAGGCCATCCATTTTATTTTTACCCGCCTACCTCACCATGCACATCAGATTCCTGATTGTAGCACTTTCTAAAGAGTTAGTAACATATTCCTGGGTTTGAGCAGCTAAATATTTATTTATTTGTTATTTAAGTCTTTTCTTAATGAAAATTGGCATTCAAAATACACAAACATAATTTTAAAACTTCTGCCTTATAAGGAGAAAAAAGCTTGTGGCTGATCATGTTCCCTTGCATTTAAAACTCATTTCTTGTCTGAAACAGAGGTTTGGCTGTTTCTTGTTAGTATGCTGACAGTTTCCATTCACAGATTCTAAGGAAAGAAGCACTTGTATTTTCTCAAAGAATTTGAAGAAAAACAATCTCAGTGCACTTGCAGAAGAGGCTTCCAATATGTCAGTATTATAACTGTGATTCTCTTCTGCCTAACCAGAGAGTGGAACAATTGATAAATTAGTGCGATGGTCTTTCTGTAAGTAAATATACACTGTATTGGAAAACGATGGGCCTTAGTATAGCTTTGTCATTACTGCTGAGAAATAGACTTTCTAAAAAACATTTTGATAGGAAAAGCCCTATTTAAGTAAAACTAGAAAGTTGTTCATCCCACCTCTTACTGAAATATCATGTCTGAATTTGACTGTGACGCTGTTTGCTCCCTCTTCTAGATTGGTAATGAAGATAAGACTGTACCACATTCAAGTACGTGTGGCTGTCTTGCCAGATCCCAACCCCAGCTCAGCAGTTCTGTTGTGTTCCAAAACCTTTTGAGCATGATCTCTCAGGCAGTAGTGGGTTGCAGCAGTGGTATCATTAGCAGAAGGAATTTTGAGATGGTAATGAGCAAGATGCTTGAAAATGTAAATTCTACTGTTGATACAAATATAAATATGTTACACGTATTAAGGCTTCCAACCACTTATTTGCTAATATTGTATAGGTAGAATTCAGTTTATCAGCTGCCTATAGTTGCATGAAGAATTTCCATATCCATTTCTGTTGTACGGTACAACAAATCTCCACAAATAATTTGGGGGGTTGTGTATTTTTTTTAAATCTATTTTACTTTGGTTAGGAGGAGATGTGAGTTATATTTAATACTGATGCTTATAAAGCAATAAAGTTTCAGTGGGTCATCAGAACCATTGGTAATGAACCTAACGCTCTCCAAGTCACAGACAGCTGTCTAGAGCTATGGTGTTGCCTTTCTCAAATACCGAATACTTCTAAAGAGATTAAAAATAAGAGCTTTCAACCAGTATTTAGAGAGAAGAAGAATATATTTGCTGAGCAACCAAACTGCTTTTAGAGCAGCAGGAAATCATTATCATACTGGGGTTTTTTATTATGCTTGTTTTTCGTATATAGGTACATCTTTCTGTTTACTTTTCTGTGAGAATAATTTGTGTGTTAGCTTTTTCTTTTTGTCTTTCTAATGCCTGTAGCATTTTCCTTCTAATGCCTGTAGCATTTTCCTACAAATCTGTAAGAATTGCAGTGATTTGGTGACTTCTTCGAACTTCTGGACTGACTTCATTTTGTTTTGTTTTGTTTTTCTTCAAGCAAAAATATCTGTGTTACTTTTAATGCATTTGTCATAGCCTTCTTGCATTTCCCCTCAGAGAGGCCTTTTGAGTCTTCGTGACTGAGGTAGACTAGTATGATGTATTCCATCATAAAATATCCTTCTCTTTGCACTCGCTTGCTGTTAGTTTAATTTCTCAAATCACTATCATCTTGAAATTGGATATTGTTCACTACCGTATTCTGTGAACCTGTTCCTTATTTGTCAGGCTCTTGATTTATGCTAAGGTTCATGTCTCTTTTCGTGGTAAATAACATCCTCCTTGAGGCAGGCTTCTGCATGCTGGGCAAAAAATCTTTGTAATTGACACCTGAATATGATGCTTGGTGGGAATTCTTGTTCATGCTCTTACCCAGGGAGGAGGGGGAGTGCTGCAGTAACTGCATAGCTCAGTTGTTATCTTTGTAATCATTGTTTGTAATAAGTTTGTAATAATCGTTCTAACCCAGACAGATCTTTTTTCTCTTGTCTTGTTAATAAAAGCTTGTTGGCTTTATTTCTGGCAATCAACAGCAGAACTCAAAGTTAAGTTTATATAAACTCAGTGTTTATAAACTGTTTCAATTGATACAAATTAAAATGATATTCTGGGGGCAAATATATTAATTGCAATTTTTTCGTGATTTGTAGATGCTTAATATCACCAGCATATTTCTTTAACACTGCCATAACACTTTCCAGATTACGCTACAGCATTCATACTCATTCATAGCAATGTTACTACTTTTGAAATATTCTTTCTTTTAGGTGCTGCAGTACTTAGGATTCCTGTCTTGTATGGAGAGGTGGAAAGGCTGGAGGAAAGTGCTGTGACTGTTATGTTTGATAAAGTGCAGTTCAGTAATAAGTCTGCCAATATGGACCACTGGCAACAAAGATTTCCTACTAACGTCAAGGATGTAGCAAGTGTTTGCAGACAGCTAGCAGAGAAGAGAATGCTGGTAAGACTGTAAAGAAATAAGCCTCTTTAAGGTAAAATAGATTTGAGTTCTTGACTTTGTTTCAGAACAACTGGGAACTGCCTATAACCTGCATTATTCATTGCATTTCTGGAACACCTGGAGGGAAGGAAGAACTAGCTGTAGTCTGCAGTATCCTTACATGGCAGATGTGGATACTTGAAACAAAACTGAGGGAAGTGATGGGACAGAACCTTCTGCAAATTGTCATGTGTGTTCTAGTATGCAGGAGAGAAATGCAAATACTGACTTTCTGAAACAGGCCTTTTACAAATTGCCATTTTGAACTAAAAAAAGCCCATGGTGATTGACTGTCACTCTCAAAATGCCCTTGTTTTTACTGTATTAAGAACACTGAAGTGGCAAAACCAAGCCACTGGACTTAAATACTTGATTGTGTTTATTCATCACATCATCTTCAGGTTACCATCTTTGCAAGATAACAAAATCACCTTTATTTAGCTTGGTAAAAAATGGACCATGCATATATAGTAAATGTGGTGCAGTAGGTTTGTTTGAAAGGACTCGTATATGGTTTGCAGTTTCTCATTCAGAATGTGTGGTGCCTTTTGCATTTGTTTTGAGGTAAGTGACTAGCATAGAAGAGCCAAGTTTCTCCTTCCCAGCTATTTGGCCTTGGCTGGTTGGCTGGCTCGCTCCTTTCCCTCCTGGTAGTAATTCTACAGAATATAAGCTGCTTGTGAAAAGTCAGGCCAGACACATGTAACGCCAGTACTCCGCCGCAGTCCCTCTGCGGGTGTTCTCTGAAAATGCTTGAGATGTTTCTAGAATGTGGGATGTTGTAACATGCCTTTAGGATAGGATTTGCTGGAGGATTGTTCTGCACAACTCTTGCACTGAGGGCTGTCTGGCTGCTGCTTTTCACCTCTGTGCTCTGTTTCTTCTGTAGGACCCATCGATAAGAGGCACGTTTCACTGGTCTGGCAATGAACAGATGACTAAGTATGAAATGGCGTGTGCCATTGCAGATGCTTTCAACCTCCCCAGCAGCCACTTGAGACCGGTAAGTGATGTGTTGTTCAGCCTGTAGAAAGATGGATGTTTTATGGTTTCCAGTAGTGGGTCTTGCTAGCTACACAAATAAACTTTCTGTTCAGGGAGATTGTGTGAGTTTGTCTAGCACAGCAGGTCTATTGCTGATGACCCAGTCAGTCAGTAACCAGTTTTGCAGCCTGCAGTATAACGATACTTCTGCAGAACAGTTCCCTTAGGCATGAGTAAGTCCGTATTTTTTGTTGAATTTTTGTCCTTAAAAAAAAGCTTATGGATTGACAGAACATAAACTCAAAGGTAGGAATCTATAAGAACTTGTCAATGTCCAGATTTATTTCTGAATACATGCACTTAAGAACTTCAGATCATTTCTGCTTTGCTTAAAATGCCTGTCCTGCAGTTTTATTGACACTTAAAAGTAAGACTGCTCTTAATGACATACTGATAATGTTGTGAGAATAACCTGTAAGCAAGTCTTTATTTATATCCAAAATAAACTCCAAAGATTCTCAGTTAGTAAAGGCTGGAACTGAAATGTAGCTTGGAAGATGGAGAGCAAAAGAATGAATTATTTCTGTGCAGATCAGTTTCCCTTCGGGTAGATTGATCAAGGCATGGTTCTGTCAACATTTTTGAGAATTTTTAACCTTGTGATTATAGTCATAGGGTGAAAATAGGAATAAAATGTAGAAAAACGTAAATGGTGAGCAGTAATCAAGTGAGAGAAATTTACCTTGGGATACTTCAGGTCACTCTGCTGACATGTCTTATGTTGAAATAAAGTTAACCGTAAAACAGACAAGCAAGTACATGCACCACCACCCCCCCAAACCAAGACACAAAACAGTTTGAAGGGGGGAGGGAATGTATGTGTATAGAAAGCTATGAAGGATAATTTCTAAGTGAGCACATTAAGAATGTTTTCCTGTCATCTCTGATTACGTGTCGGTGTGTTGGGGGTTTTCGTGTTTATTTTTTAGATTACTGATTGTCCAGTTGTGGGTGCTCTCCGTCCGAGGAACGCTCAGCTGGACTGCTCCAAGTTGGAGATGCTGGGGATAGGCCAGAGAACGCCATTTCGAGCAGGGATCAAAGAATCTCTTTGGCCTTTCCTCATTGACAAGAGATGGAGGCAGACAGTCTTCCATTAGTTTGTAACTTTTTTAGTAAAAGTATGGTATGTGGCACTTTTTTAAAAGAAAAAAACATAGTTTTGTATGAGTGTTCTTAAATTGTGACATTTATGAGTTTTCATTTAATCAGGTAAACAAACGGTCTTGCACTAGTGAAGTTGTTAGCCTAAAAAACGTTCAGTGACAAAAACTGAGCCTATTTGATATCCTTCCTGGATCTTTCTTTCCATTCGTACCAGTCTAAGTTAATATCTGTTCCTGGCAGATTATGGTTCTTGTCGATCAGTACCATTTGATGCTAAGAATGACTCAGCTCACTTGTAGACTTACTTTTGGCTGAAATCTGTGGTTGATGCTTAAGGTCTGTGCCATTGTTGTATATACCATTTCTCTTCATTAAAAGACCTGATCGGTTACCACCACCAATCTAAGGGTTTTGTTTTTAACTCCTGGAGGTGGCGTTCTTCTGAAGTGAAACTGAAGTAAGAATTGGTCAATGTTCGTTTTGCTTCAGCTCTGATCAAACTGTTTTCTAAAAAAGTGAAACTTTATTTTTGCAATTTTCAAGTGGACTTTCTATGCTTGAACTATTTTCGGAATGTTCTGTAACTTGAATGCCCGCAGCTTCATATTTGTACAGTAAGTTGTATGCATTTGTTTTAATGGTGACATATAAAAGCTAGAAGCAGGTGGGAGGGTGGGGAACAAATAGTTTTGACCTGTTCTTTTGGGGGTTGGGGGATTTTTATTTGGGGGGGTGGGGTTTTGTATAAAAGCATGAAAAATCTTCATCTTTCTCTTGTTTTTGTTTTTTGCTGTATTTGGGGTTGTTGGGATCGGTGGAAGATGGTTGTTAGCACATGTGGCACGGAGGAGAGAAGTATTTAAGAATTTATAGCACTGCAGCTTCTTTGCACAGACTGTCAGATCTTGCACTGATGTAGCGTGTTCTGGAACAGCAAAGCATGCATATTGAAAGTTTGCAGCATAATAATGTAACCACAATAGTCTCATTGTAAGCAAATCTTGAAGTCCAGTCATTAAAGTTGGACTCAGGAGCCAGGTAAAGTGGAGTGAGGTTCGCTTCCTTCTGAAGTTGTAGAATCAGCAATATTCTGAGGTTGCCAGAGGATTGATGGTAAAACAAGAAAAAGATGCATTTGGGTGATTGTTTATTTTTCTGAGGTTGACATGAGGGAGAGGGGAAGATGTTCAGCTCAAGTGGGGAAAAAAACCCAGGTGGATGACAAAAAATAGACCAACTGAAGCTCTTCTAAAGGTCAGTTTTATGTTCAGTCGTTTAATTTCCAACTGGCATACGCTAAGGATTCATAATCCCGGTTTGTTTTTAGTCTGAAGTCCTGATATACCCATGGTAACCTATCTCCAAAATGACAATAAATATATATTGCCAGCATGAGAAACCGCGGTTGATTCTTTATCATCAGGGTTTGTTTCTCTGAATCAAACTCTTCCAGTTCTTGTTGAAATCTCTGTGCCCTTTTCAGTCATTTCTGCCCTACCCCCCTTCCCTAGTTCAATGACCCATTTCCAGAGTTAGATTAGATCAGACCAGTGTTTCTCTCGCACTGTGCTGCTGCCTTGGGGATGTAATCAATGTACACGGGAGATAAAAATGAGCCTGAAACGTCCTGGGCCTCAGTGCCCGATCAGGGAGGCTCTGAGCACGTCCCCTCCACTTGAAGGCAGCTCAGGTTTTGTTAAATGTGACACCATAATTTTTGTAAAAATCGCAGTAAATTTAAAACTGATACGAAAAATTGGAGATGGTGATAAAAGCCACAAAAAGTGAACAGTGCAGGAAGCCTGAGGTGGCGGTGTCCTTGCTGTTTCATTGTGTGGCTTGTTCTTGTTTTTCCTTGGCATACAGAATCAGAGAGTGTTCTGTTAAAATCAGGTAGCTAAATAATTCTTTAAGTGGTTTTTCTGAAAATTTCAGTTCCATTTTAAAACTGGGGGGAAATACATGATACAGTACACAGTTGGAAGGCAGGGTGTGCCCGTCTGGACCTTCAAAGCAAGTCCCATGGTCTTAAGAGGCCAAACCACGGGCTGTGGCACCAGTCCCATAGACATTAATTGACTGAGCGGATTTGATGGGCCTTTTCCTACCCCTTCCTATCATCCTCACACTGCTCCTGGCTCTACTATCTGTGGTGCCCACATGAAACAACAGCCATGGGTAACGGTGAGTGGCCTGTACAAGGCTCAGTGGCCCGTCTGTGACATCCCTGATGCGAGCCCCCAGCTGGCAGCACAGCCCATCAGGCCTGCAGGTGGGTGCAGCTGTGGTTGTTACACAGGCAGCAGGCTGGGCTGCTGTACACACCTCCAGCGCCTCTGCTGCTCACGGGTCCTTCATCATCAGTCTGCAGAGCTGCAAAGCGGTTCTGCAAGGGCACCTCTAGCTTCAGGGAATGTCGCTTCCAACTGCGGGTCCTGGTGTTGCAAGCTTCCGTTCCCCTGCATTATTCCCTCTCCTCCCTTCTCTCTGTGCTCCTGGGGATGTTTTGGCTGTGGCTCCACTGCAGACTGTGCCTGGAACCAAGTGTCTATCTCCTTGTCCTCCCTGATGGTCCGCAACTTGCACCACCTCCTGCAGCTCAGCACTCGCTGCAGCAGGTCCTGCCCCTGGGTACGTGGCCTGCAGGCAGATCTGCTGCCTGTCCCTGCCCCAGGAGAAGGTCTGGGCACGTCCTGCAGCCCCAGGTCTGCCTTCAGCCCCTCCCTGCACTGCTCTGTCTCGGTAGAGGCACTGTCCACGGCTGGGGTACATGGTGCAGACCCTCCCCAGAAGCTGCAGCCTTTGCTCTCAACCAGGGCCCACCGTTCTGCCTCGAGGGTCAGGTGGGATGATGGCCTGTGTAATGTCCCTCCTGGGAGCTGGGTTAGGGGTAGGCAAAACATGTCCCTGAGACAAAGCGGATTGATGCAGAATAGTTTGTAGCCAAAAAATCAGATGCCAGCGGAGGATGCAGGAACGACTGTGGGTGACTGCAAAGTTGAGTTCAGCAGCTGGTTCTTTTCTTAGGCCAGCAGATGTGCTCAAGGTTAAAATGCAGGTAGGATGACAAAGTACCTCACAAAACTGGGGCATGTTAGCCCATGGAGCACATGAATGAGGCCAAGCAAAGAGGCAATGCCTTGCTGAAAGCAAGGGAACAGCCATGGAAAATTCATTGGCACTTCCAAACATTGCAAACTTTGTGGACAGCTGTGCATGGAAAGAAGCAGGGCAGTTTGAGGTGGCATGGGGGGCTCTTAAGGGCACAGTCTACATCCAGGACTATACTGGCTTCTGGCTCTTAAGGCAAAAAGCTTAACAGGCTACAATGGAGTGTCTGGACATACCACAGATAGCAAACCAGCTTGGATTATGGCACCTGTAGCTCAGGACGACTTTGTCCCCAGCAGTAAGCAGCAGAGACTCCGTGGGGGTATTGAAACATACAACAAATGTCTCTAGAACTCCTGACCCCGGGCACTCGGCATCAAGCAGGATCGTTAGCTTAGGGTAGCATGGAAAATGCTAGAGATGCAAAGCTTCGGCCTCTCGTGAGGAGGGGAAGATGACCATCATGCACATCTAGGTGTCTCCAGCATCGACCGAAGGAGGTTGAACCACAACGAAATGAGAGGACCCGAGCCCGCATGGAAGAGAATCAACATGGAGTAAGCATGGATAAAGGTGATCTGTGGGGAAAGGGAGGGGAAGGGAGGAAACCTAAGGGTGTGCGGCGGGGAAGGGAACGCGCTGAAGGGCACGAGGGGCTGCCCTGGGCCGGCTGCTGCAGCGAGCCCTTCCCTGCCCCGCGCCGCTCCCCACCCCCGTGCCCCATTTTCTGCACCGAAACCCCCGAAGGCCCCAGCCCTGGTCCGGCCCCCCCCGCCCCGCTCCCTGCGCGCCCGGGCAGCCCCGCCCCGGACCCGCCCCTCCCGCCGCAGCCGCCGCTGGGTCCGGGCCTGGGCAGGCGGCGGGGCCGGGGGGGCCGCGCCGGGGCCATGCTGGGCAAGGACTACATGCTGGCCATCGTCCTCGTCAACTGCGACGGTCAGCGCGCTCCGGGGCTGGGCTGCGGGCGGGCGCTGCGGGGCCGGGGTGCAGGCTCCGGGGTGCGGTGCGGAGCCGGGGTGCGGGCTCCGGGGTGCGGGCTCCGGGGTGCGCACGTCGCGGTGCGGTGCGGTGCGGAGCCGTGCGGAGCCGGGGAGCGGCGCGGAGCCGGGGTGCGGGATGCGGGGCTGCGCCCGCCGCTGTCCGCGGTGCTAAACGGGCCGCGGCGGCCTGTGCTGGGGCCGCTCTCCCCGGCCCTCCCAAGGTCGCGGGGGCCCCCCCATCCCGTGAAGCGAGGCGGGGGGCCCGCACATCGCTCGGCCCCGGCACCCCCGCGGGTGCGCTGAGGTCTGCGGATGCGGGGCTGCGTGCCCAGGGCACAGCTCGCTGCCGCGCTGCACCACGGGCTCATCGAGTGACCTCTCCAGGCCCGGGGGTGCTCTGGGGAGGGGGTGACCCTACGTGTCCTGCTTGCCGACCCTCCAAGGGTGCTTTCCTCCTCTAGACCCCAGCGGTCTGTCCCCAGCCCCTCTCCCCAGCCCGAACGGGAAGAAGCCGGTCTCGGGCACCCCGGGGTGTTGGCAGAGGGCTGGTGTTGCATGCTGGCAGGGGGAGCACGGGGCTGGCAGCCCTGCAGCGTGCCTGCCCTGGCAGGAGCAGGCTGGCTGTACACTCTGTGCCTCTGCTGGCCACCCATCCCCTGGGGCACCAATGAGGCTGCTGCCTGCACTCATCCCTTGCTTGGGGTCCACCACTCCTGCAGCCCCCCTAGCGCCATGCCAAACCTTCCTTGCCACGCTTCTATCCCAGGCCATGCACGCACCCCAGGACCCTTTTGCTGCTGGGTGAAGCTGCTCACTTCTCAGGGCACCCTGCAGCTGGAGAACCTCCTCTTCCCCCACCTCTCCTCATGTTCTCCCTCTGCACAGACAACCTCTGGAGTGACCAGAGCCTGGAGACAGACCCCGACCTCCCCCCAGGCTGGAGGAAAATCTGTGACTCTCTGGGCACCTACTACTGGCATGTGCCGACCGGCACGACACAGTGGCAGCACCCCGCACGCACCGCTGGCCCCGCAGGGCGCCCGGAGGCTGATGGAGAGGAGACAGCCCAGGGAATGGTAGGGGATGTGGGGGGGACTGAGGCCTGCTCTTGGATCCCACACCCTAGCAGAAGCCTGTTGAAGGGCCCCCACATCGAGGGCTGGCCCTCTTCATCTAGCCAGGGCTCTGGGGCAGACAGACCTCTGGACTAGCTGGGCATGGCTAGTCCAGCCTCTCCTTGGAGCAGGCCTGTCCTTGTCACCCCAAGGCTCTGCTCAGCCCACTCCTGGCCAGGGTTAAGCCCCTTGAAATCCTCCAGCAGGCCCCATATTGGCCTAATCCCAGCTGAACGGGATGCCCACAGGCTGAGGTGCAAAGGGAGGAAGGGCTCCTACCTGGTGCCTCCCAACAGCCTCTCTTGCTGCCCTCACCTTTTCGCTCTTCTCTCCCAGGACTACCATGCCCCCACGGCAAAGCACTCGTCAAAGGACAGGCCCATTCCCAGCCCCATGGCCTCGCTGTCCCGGAGGTAAGGCTGACCCTTGACCACTGCTGGGCTCCTGGCCCTGGTGATGCCACCAGAGCAGCCCCACATGTTGCAGCTGGCAAGACCACGCTGGTGGTCCCCTCCATGGGAAGTGTCCCAGCTGGCAGCATGGGGATCTGCTGGTGCCAGCCATACCAGCCCTTCCCTGCACGCCCCGAGCCTGTGCTGCCGAGTGGGAGCCATCCCCTCACTGCCCCGTCCCTCTGCAGGTCTTCGCTGCCCTGGCATGGAGATGACTTCCAGAGCGCAGAGCCCGGCTCCAAGGTACCGCACGCAGGCTGGGGCAGGCAGAGGAGGGGCCAGGCAGCAGGTGGCAGGGGCAGGGGTGACCCCGCCGGCGTGACAAGGCTGTGGGGGTGTCTGAAGGCCCGTGTGTCTCTGCCAGTGCTTTGCCGTGCGCTCGCTGGGCTGGGTGGAGATCCCCGAGGAGGACCTGGCACCCGGCAAAAGCAGCATCGCTGTCAACAACTGCATCCAGCAGCTCTCCAACAGCAAGGGCCAGGGCTCTGTCGAGAGCCAGGGTGAGGTGAGAGCATGGGACGGTGCTGCCAGGCAGAGTCCCACCAGCGGGTTCCATGCTGGGAGGGGGGAGAGAGGTGGGATGCAGGACCAGTGCTAGTGGCAGATCAACTCTCCCCACACAGGCCGTCATCTGGCGGTCCCACGTGTGGGGGGCTGACAGGTCTGTCCCTCGGAGGTGGTGCCAGGGGTGCCTGGGCGGGCTGTCCCTACACATGGGAATAGTATCTGGGGAGAGCCGTGGGGTGGGCAGCGCTGGCCCCACACTTGGGGCTGAGTAGACTGGAGGGACAGGGGTGTCCCTGCTACTGGGCTGGGTGCTGGGGCTGCCCAGGCCATCTGCCAGGCTGAGGGAGCCACTGACCGCCCGCAGGGCCAGGACCTGGTGATGATCCTGAAGAAGGACACCATGAGCCTGGTGGACCCGCTCGACCGCAGCCTCATCCACCGCCAGCCCATCCTCAACATCCGCGTCTGGGGCGTTGGGTGCAACAACGGCAGGTCTGGGGGCCAGGGCAGAGCCGGAGGCTGCGGGTGGCTCTGCCTGGGGCAGGGGAAGCATCCCTGCACTAACCTGTCCCCTCTTGTCCCTCCCCAACTGCTCCTGTGGCTGCAGGGACAGGTAAGGGGTGCATGGGGGTGGGCGCAAGGCACGGGGCAGGGGATGCATGATGCCTCTGCCAGGGTCTCACCATCTTGCTCATGGCCTTGCAGAGACTTTGCCTTCGTGGCCAGTGACAAGGACACCTGCGTCCTCAAGTGTCATGTCTTCCACTGCAATGTGCCTGCTAAGGGCATTGCCAAGGCCCTGCATGAAATGTGCTCCAAGGTGGGATGCAGGGGTCCCGGCTGGTGTGGGCATGGCCAGGGGGCTTGGGGGTGGGAGGAGGCACCGGGACCCTCATCTCTTGCAGATCGTGGCTGAGCGAGCTGTAGCGAGCAGCGGGCTGCCCCGGGCCACCATGCTGAGGCCCATCTCCACCGAGGACCTGCCGCTGCAAGGTACCACCCCGCAGCCTGCCCTTGGGTACTGGGATGCCCAGTGGCCAGAGCCCTTCGGCCTGCAAGGCCATGTCTCCAGTGTCCTTGCGGACAGCGGGTGACAGGAGGGTCCTGCCCCCCCCTGCCATCTCTCCTGTCCTGGCAGTGGATATCTTGGAAGCAGTGAGGCAATCCATACAGACCTACGAGGCGCTGTACATCGGCAGCCTGCCCGTGCCCAGGGCCATGGGTAAGAGCCGCTGGCCCCGCCACAACCAGGGGACACCTGAGACCCCCCCGCCATGGGACAGCAAGGCATGTCCCTGCCTGTGGGGCCTCCAGCTGGGGCAGGACTGGTGGGATGGGGTCTCCTGCTCCCTAGGGATGGATGTGTTGAATGAGGCCATCGAGAAGCTGACGAGGGGCCCCGGGCGAGAGCACTGGATGCCATCCCTCATCCACGTGTCCGACACAGCCATGAGGGTGCACCCTGCACAGGTGGGGAGGGGGACGTGGGGACCCTGCTGTCTCTGGGGTGGGACAGGCAACCCCCATGGGGAGCCCGGCCTGCCGGCAGAGGGGAGCTGTGGGGCTGCAGGGCTGCCTGGGGGTGGCCAGGGGTGGATGGTCCCACAGGGTCCCCACAGGAGGACGAGGACGCGGCGCACATCTGGGAGTGCCAGGTCCGGTACGTGACCTTCCTGGGGGTGGGCCACGACGCCCACACCTTCGCGCTCATCGTGGACACGGGGCGACGCTTCCAGTGCACAGCCTTCTGGTGCGAGCCCAACGCTGGCAGCATCTCGGAGGCGGTGCAGGCAGCCTGCATGGTGAGCTGGAGGCGGGGGTGCTCTGTCCCCCAGCTTCCCATCCCACTGGGAGCTGCAGGAGGCGAGGGCTGGGGACAGGGGAGGGCAGCAGGGGCCGGAGGGAACAGACCCCACGGTGCCGTGTCCAACGCACAGCCATGTCTGGTTGGGTTGCGTCCCAGCGTGGATGCTGCTTGTGCCCCACCCCATGGCCACACCATGGCGGGTCTGACCCCCATGGTCACACCATCACGCTGCGTCCCCTCCCGTGGTGAGGCCACACTGCGTGTGGCTCCATGGCCACGGTGTGTTGCATAGGACCCCACGGCGATGCCACGTTGGGTCCCAGCCCATAACCACATCACGTTGCATGTGACGACCCCACAGCCACACCGCGTTGTGCCCCACGCCATGGTCATGCCGTGCCGTGTCCGACCCCGTGGAGCAAGCAGCCCCTCCGGTGCCGTGCTCCCGTCACCCGGTGTCCCTCTGTCCTGCAGGTGCAGTACCAGAAGTGCCTGGTGGCTGCTGCCCCGGGAGCAAAAGCGAGGGCCGCGGCCGGGGGAGCCCCGGCGGCCTCGGGGGACGCGGCCAGCGGGGCAGCCAAGGCGAGCGGGGGCAGCGGCGGGGCGGCGGGGGCCGGTGTCCGCAAGCGGGGGCTCTTCTCCTTCCTGGAAGTCTTCCGCCTGAGGCGGGCCCTGCTGCACACCCCTTAGCGGGCCGGGGCCGGGGGCCGGGGCCGAGCGCCCCAGCCCCGTCTCCAGCCCCGGCCCCGCCGCCCCGGCCCCGCTCCCGGTCCCCGGCCCTACCCGCGCCACCGCAGCGGGGCCCTGCCCCTTCCTGCCCCGCCCCGCGCCGCCGGGAGGAAGGGGCAGGGCCGGGCGTGACGTGGCGGCATGGCGGAGCTCTACGTGAAGCCGGGTGAGGGGGCGCGGGACGCGCTGCGCTTCCGGAGCGGGGGGCCGGGACCGGGGGTTCGGCTCCCGGGTCGGGATCGGGGTCCCTCTGCGGTCGCGGTCCTGAGTCATCCCTGCGGGTCTCGGTCCGGAGCGGGGCCGTGTCCCGATGCTGCTGGCGGGGGGCCCCGAGGTGCCTTGTCCCGGTGGCGAGTCGGGGGAGGGGGCAGTGGGTCCGTGTCGGGTGTGGGGAGCCCCGGAGGGCGGTGTCCGGGGAGGGGCAGCCCCGTCCTGGAGCACCCCGTGTTCGGCTGTCCCCTCGGCTCCCCGCCGGGTCTCACCGTGCCCTTTGCTGCCGCAGGGAACCAGGAGCGTGGCTGGAACGACCCCCCCCAGTTCTCGTACGGGCTGCAGGCGCAGGCTGCGGGGCCCAGGCGAGCCCCCCTCACCCGCCGAGCCCCCCCACCGCCCGCGGGGGCACCCCCAGGTCAGCACCAGCGACCCCCCGCAGCGCGCCCGGTGAGCCCTGCCCCGCCAGGCACCCCCTCCTCCCTCGGTGTCCTTTGCCTCTGCTGTCCCTCAGGCCGGGCGGTGCAGGCGCGGCAATGCCCTGTGCTGTGAGGGGCAGCATGGGCAGGGGGGCCGGGATCCCCGTGTGCTGCCGGGGCTGATTGCAGGGGGTGGCAAGTGGGACAGGGTGTCAGGGGCACGGGTCCGGGCGCCTGGGCCTCCACCAGTGCCTCGTCTTGCAGGGGCTCCTCCAGACCCAGCCGGTGCCCCCGCGGCCCCTGCAGCAGCATCACCCCCTCGAGCACTGGGCCCGCCCCCCCTGGGCCCCACCAGCGCCCCCCGGGCAGAGGCTGGGAAGCCGAGCGCAGCAGCAGGCCCCGAGGAGCGCAGCTTGCCCGCAGACACCGTGCTGGCCCCGCTGAGGGCGGCCCTGGCCGCCTGCCGCCCCACCGTGCAGGTGAGACTGCCTCCTGCCACCTCTGACCCGCGCCGCACGGGGGCACGGCCTCACCCAGCTCATCTTTGCCTTCAGAAACAAGTGTGCGACGACATCGGCCGGCGCCTGGCGGTGCTGGAGGACGCGTGGGCGCAGGGGAAGTTGTCAGCCCCGGTGAGGAAGAGGATGAGCCTCCTGGTGCAAGGTGAGGGGCAAGGAGGGGCTGCACCCGGGCCGTCCGCCAGGCAGGAGGCTGAGCCCGCACCGCTGATGGGTTCCCCTTTCCCGGCAGAGCTCCAGCAGCAGCACTGGGATGCGGCTGATGAGATCCACCGGTCGCTCATGGTGGACCACGTGAACGAGGTGAGCCAGTGGCTGGTGGGGGTAAAGCGCCTGATCGCCGAGAGCAGGAGCCTGCCCGCAGTGGATGGCGACACGGACGGAAGCGCTGCGGCTCAGCCTGGCCAGGAGGAGCCCTGAGGACAGGGCCGGGGCTGCGGACTGCGAGGAGCAGGGCAGCCCGCGCTCAGCGCCACAGCAGCAGAGGGGCCGCAGCTGCCCAAGGGGATCTGGGCACCTCCCCTGCCTCCCACTCCTTGCCCAGGACAAGGGGATTTTAATCATTGCAACATTTTAGTGACGATTCAGTATATTATGTTTAATAAATGGCACTAATCTGCCCCCGGGGTTCTGGCACCAGACAGGTCCTGGTTCTCTCCCCCGAGCAGCAGGAGGTGGGATTGCTGGGTGAATCCATGGTCGTGGCAGGGTGCTCACAGCCCACAAGACATGAAGGGAATGAATGCTCCTGGCAGCACCCCCAGGCAAGGGGGCAGTGATGCATTCCCCTCGTGCACTGGCAACCCCTCTGGACTTGCCTTTGGCAGTGTGCGGGGACCCACAGCAGCAGACACATGGCCCAACTCTTCTGTAGAAGGCAACAGTACCCACAGGCCTGTCAGCTGGCTGGGGACGAGCCTGCACCTGCAGCCCATGCTCCCATCTGGGCTCCTGTCTCAAGTCTGGGACCCGAGAAACATGGATTGCCTCCCAGGGATAAACATTACAGTGCTAATGCTGCCCCCCAGGTCAAATAAGCCCAGGGTGGTGACACGCACCCTGGACAGGACGCAGCCTGTGCATGTGGCACCTTGAGCCTGGGAGCAGTCCTTGGGGCCCAGTGCTCACTACCCCTGGCCTGCAGGACCTGGTGCTGTTCACCTCCTCTTCAGCTCCCCTTCCCAGGGCTCTGAGCACACAAACAGCCCCAACACAGACAGGCACTGGGTCAGCACAGGGGTTTCATGGTGTTTATTGATCAAGCATGAGCTCCTAGGCAATTGCACCAGCCAGTTGTGCTAGAGCCTGAAGTGTCACACATCCATCCCCAGCATCAGAGAGTGCTGCAGCCAGCTGGTCACGGTGCCAGCACCTCCACGAGGCCCAGGAACAGGCCCAGCCATGGCCTGGAGACGGGGAGCTGGAAACTCAGATGTCCATCTCAAAGTGGTCTTGATCTGCAAGGGCACACAGAGGGAGAGGGTTAGGATGGGGGTGCTTTGGGAAGAAAGTGCTGGCAGAAAGCAGCAGGAGCTGGAACCGGGGCTAAGCCTGCACCTCCCCTTGGGCCTAGGCCTCATGGGAGCCCCACTGTGTCCCGAGGCAGGCACAGGCTGTGCTGAGCTGCGCACCTGGCACGGCTTCTTCACTCTCATTCCGCTCCTTGAGCTCCTCCGGCTTGACGAGGCTGGACTGGGCCAGGGATGTGGCACCGGGGGTCTGGGGCAGGCAGCAGGGAGGGGTCCTGGCCACGGGTGAACTCTTGCACTCCAGCAGGAACTTGTGGTCGTAGATGATGCGGGTACCTGCCAAAAGCAGGGGGCTGTCAGGCTCTGCCAGCCCCGGCCACCCCCAGTACTGCAGCCAGAGCTGGGAGCAGGGGGTGAGACCCCGCGCTTGGCCATGGCCTGGGGACACCATGGGGGTTCCACACGGCAGACTGTGACACCCACCCTGCCCAGCAGCAACTCCCACCCCCTGGTACTGACAGCCCAGCCACCTCTGTGCTGGGGTGGGCATCAGGCTTGGTCCAAGTGCCCCAGGGCTGGCCTTGCCTTGGGGTGGCTTGCCACCTTGGGATGGCTTCTGCAGCTACCAGAGAGCAAAGGCTGGGTGCCTCTCGTTGGCACCATGGGGACGTGTTCCCATTAGTTTAGCCGCCCTGCTGTGCCCTGCACAAAGGCAATGCATGGGGTTAGAGGGGACATGTCCTCCACCCTGCTGGGTGCACAGTGTGCAGCGCACCAAGGTTGTGCCAGGCCGTGCGCTGTGACTGCTGTCTTGTTCCCCTGTCCCTGATGACCCTGCAACCGAGTGTCAGTTCCCTGCCAGGCTTCAGCCATGAGCCCAGAGTTGCTGCACGGGACAGGCCTGTCCCAGCACAACAAATGCAGGCTGCACAACCCACATTAACCCAGCCTGGCTCCCAGCCCAGGTAAGCTTGTGGAGGCACACGATGAAGCCAGGACCTGGGGCCCCAAAGAAACAGGCCCAGCTCAGGGCTGGGCACACACTACCGAACAGGACACATGGCAAAGAACAGGATCTACTCAACTGCTGACCCAGCAGGTTTGGCAGGGCACAGGCCTACGGTAGCCCTGGAGGGAGCCCTGCCAGCCAGCACCTTCCCCCAGGGCTTGCAGCAGACATTCTGTGGGAGCCCCTGCGCCTGCCCCAGCTCCAGCCTTGAGGGACCAGCGCTGCATCCACTGCGCCAGCAGCACCACAAGACAGTGACGGGCCCAACTTTCAGCAGTATCTTCCTACAAAGCTCTGGGTTCCCTTTTCCACTTCAGCTCTGGGCTGCCAGGGCAGCCACCACCCCATGGGCCTGCCTGACCTTAGTGCCCAGCACTGGTGCCCATGCACCCAAGCACCAAGGTCTGAGGTGGAGAGCCCAGGAAGGGACCTGGCTCAAGAAGGAGCTGCCTCAGTGAGGCAGAGCTGGGGCAGTTAAGGCCACCATTCCATTGAAAGGACAACCCCATCTCCATGCTGGGTCTCACCCCTGGTGTGGTGGAGTACACAGTGCCACTGGCATGGAGCTGTAGCCCCCTGATAGAGGATGGTGATTCACCAGGATGGGACAGGAGGAGATGGTGGTGCTACACAGGGGATGCAAGAGGCGTGGGCCTATGGCCCCTTCCCTGCAATTCACTCCAAGCACAGGCACCTCTTGCACTACACCTGTTTCAACACACTTAGTACTTCTCCTTTGGCGTCTGCACTACTGAAGGGCAGCAGCAGTCCCATGGTTTTTGCATCTCTTCCTCAAATACTAGGAAAAATATCCGAGCATATCATCCAGCAGCACCTCAGAGGTTTATCTGCCTGCAGTGCATGGATGCTGCTTGTGCATTTTGGGATTTCAGTACTCCTTTCCTCATCCTTTTTCTGGGGAAAACTCTGCTGCTGCATGTAAGGAGTTGTCTGGAGAAGGTGAAAGAAGGTGGAGAAGTCTCCGTCTGGTCTGAGAGGCCACTGAAAGTGGTCCATCAGATTGAACACTACATGCACTGCAGTAGCTGCTTGAGGAATGGACCAACTGCGCAGTGTAGTTACTGCACCACCACTGAGCAGAAGCAGAAATAAGCAGAGTCCAAGTGCAGGAAGTGGAGAACTTCTGTGCCTGGGTAGAAAATGAATGTTCATCTTCAGCAGCATGCAAAAATCCCCATCCTCCTCATGAAAAGGACTTGAAGAACTCTTACCAGATTCAAAGGGTTACAAAAAGCTTAGAATTGAATATATCATGTTTTGCTCTTAGTGGGAAGTGGTCTCAGCTTTCCCAAGACCTGCTTCTAGGCAGCTGGTCACATCAAGTGAGGTTAAGCCCTGCATTGACTTATGAGCTGCCTATTTACTTCCTGCAAAATGAGATGGCATCAGTTGCCAAGTTGTCAACTCAGCCTTTATTTCCAACCCCTGAACAAAACCCCGTATCTCAGGCAACACACCTGCAAAAAGAGTGCTAACAGCAGCAGAACTAATCCAGAAAGGCATTAAAAAAAAGTGCACAACCACATTCAATGACCAAAAATACAAGGCTACCAACTGGCAGAGGGAAGGACTCAGCAGACATTGTATAGCTGACGACTGGATCAAATCCCCCCCAAACCCTGACTGCATCCACGCGCTAATTCTGGGACCCCTAGAGAAATGCATCACTGTGCATGGCAGCAGCTACCAAAGACAACACCATCCAGCCTCTTCCAAAATTCTCACACACAACCTCTAAATACTGTTTGCCTTTTATTGAATATTCAGGTAGATAGTTCACATTAATACAGGCTACATAAAGTAGAGCCACTATACGACATGAAATTTACTCAGCTTTTCCTTTTAAGTCTGTAAACAATTATACATGTATTTACCACCCTAATAGGTTGAAATCACATCATCAGCTAGTTCTCTGCTGCATACAAGAAGCGTTCAGTAGTGTTTAGCCAAAAGCACTAGTTTTGTCTGATTTTTAAGTTCAAAATGGCTAAACTAAGCAGAGAACAGAATTAGTTTGTACAGGTAAATCACTTGGTTGCTATACAATGGGCCATTAAGTTTCCATTGTTCCAGCCCACAGAAAATTGTTTAGTTAGGCACATTAAAAAAATCCCCAGGGTTCTTCCAAGATCATAAAGATTCCCAAACAACGCTAAAAAAGGACAGACCCCCTTAAATCAGTTGACGTACTTGAGATGCATGTTTCCAATGTGAGGTGCCCAGGTGCCAGGCCAAATCTACAGCAAGAAATAAAAAGACAAGGCTATTATGAAAACAAATAAAGGTTCCTTTAACAGAGTGTTTAACCACTAGAGGGCAAGCTGAAGGCTTCCCCCTCGAATATAACCAGACTGTCCAGCAGCTGACAGCCCTCTTCAGCTCTGGCCAAAGTTTGACAACCTGAAAGATACCGAGTATGGATATAAACCCTCTCACTTACAATACAGTCTGTTAACTGGCTGAGCAGTCTTGAAATGCTGCTTATTTCACCTGAAAGGTTTGGTAGGTAGGGATAGCACCATATATTTTTTTAGAAACACACACACAGTGTAGGGAGAAGTCATGCAAACATTTTCACTTCTAGCATCAAAGAACCGAACAGAACTCATCACCTATCCAAAGTGAAGAAAATCAAACCAAAACATAACACTGCAAAAAGCCCCAGGTAAGCAAAGATGGAAGAAGGCAGCCACACTACCTGCTGAGCATCAGTACATTCTTCTAGCATCAAAGAACTGAACAAAACTCGTCACCCATCCAAAGTGAAGAAAATCAAACCAAAACACAACACTGTAGAAAGCCCCAGGTAAGCAAAGGTGGAAGAAGGCAGCCACACTACCTGCTGAGCATCAGTACATTCTGTCGAGTTCTGGACAACTTTGATCATGGGATTCCAGGCAGGATCTGGAGTATGGAGCCCATTAAAGAGGGGCCCTCCCGGGCCATCCGCCAGCTGCGGGTGCGAGGGGATCAGAGTGCCGCCGTACATGGAGATGGGTAGGCCCTGAGGGGACAAGAGGAAGCACCATCAGTGAAAGCAGCAGTGGTTGTGAAGGATGATCATGGCACCACATCTGCCAAGACGAACGAGGCAGTTCACTCTGTAAGTGACGTTCATCTAGTCACACAGCTCTGCGAGGAAACACGCAGAGCATGGAACACTCACAACTCTCCAGAGCTTTAAGCTCAAGTCGGTTCACCCATTTTTCTGATTACACCTTGCCAGCGTGCAGCAGCCTCTGCACAGCACTTTCTCATCACCCCATAAAGCCAGACACAGCAGCTGTACAGTGATCACAGTGCTCCCTCCTCTCACTTCTGCAGCATGCAAGGCTTTGAGCTGAAGGTTTTCTATATATTACTTGTGGATATTTAAAACATTCTTCCAGTTCAGAAAAAGCAAGCTACAAAGCAGCTTTTTGTGATCATGAGATTTCCTTCCTGTGTTGCAATGACTGCTGGGCTGCAATTTAGAAGATTCCAAGAGCGTGTGCTACAGCTACTTCTGACACGCGCTGTGAGCAGGTCTGCTGCTGAGCACATCAGCCTGGACACTCCTCCAGCGGTGGCTCAGCTAGCTGGCTAGGCCTGGTTACATCTGTCTGCCTCAAGCTACATCGGCGATGTACAAATTCTGGTTCTGTTGATGCGCACCACCAGGCTTGAGCACTTTTTCCAGTCGGTACTGGGATGAAAGGAGGCACAGCGAACAGGGGTAGCAGAGGAATACACATACAGCGTGAACAGGTAGAACAGAAGATACAACAGAGAAAGTCCTTGGTCGTTTTACAGGCTAAATCCCACCCTCTGAAACTTACTTTAGAAAAATCCACGAAACTATTTGGCATAGGTTGGTGGAAAATATTCGAGGGAGCCACTATTCCAGAATCATCTCTCTCCATTGGCTGATGCTGAGAAAACGTGCCTGGGTCCGACAGCTGCTGATGCATTGGATGATTTCCCATGACAGGCTGGGACCAACCTGACAAGCCTTCTGGAAAACAGGAGATTAAAAATGGCTGATTACAACTCACTGAAGACACTGGAGCAGAATTCAGTAGCTGCACACACCTACATATATCCAAAGGCTCTCTGAAAACACTGTCACAGAGGTATCTTCGGGCTTTGCTCTGAGCAAGGGCAGACTTTCACAGCCCATGCAATGCAGGAAGATACCTGCAATTTGTGGTTAATAACCCATTACAAGCAATGCAAACACACAAGTCTTATCTGTAGCATCAAGGCCTTCCACAGGGAAGCTGCAGCAGGCAACACTACATAAGGCTGGCTAGGCACACACACACACTTTCTCTTCCCTCCAGCTCGCACAACCTCTCAGGTACCACAGGAACACAGAAGAAAAGTTACACATAGAACAGGGGCAAACACAGGGACAGAAGAGAGACTGGTGAGGCCAGAGAAGCCTGGACAGGCACATGGTGTCTGCATGGACACTGATCCTCATCCTTCAGACAAGTGTGGAGATAATGGGGGCTACCAGCAGTAGCTCCCCCTTTCCACAAGAACCTCAAACTATCAGGAAGCTGAATGTAAAACTCCTGATGTTTCAAAGTCATTCTTTTGAAACTGGAGCTGCCTGGACCAGAAGTGACCCCATTCTATTCAAGAATCATGAAGAGATCAAGGCAAAGTTGAGCATCCACAACTTGAGCTACCTGGTCTAATGGAAGATACCTTTGCCTGTGGCATGGGATTGGAACTGAATGAGCTTTAAGGTCCCTTCCAACCCAAACTATTCTAGGATTTTATGATTCTGTGTTTCTGGATGCATTAGCTGCACCACAACTAATACTTTAAAATGTTAATGGAAAGCAAGCTAGAAACTTGGACAGAGGTAGTTATTCCTTTAGTTCAAGGGTCAGATTTGGAAATGAACCCCCTTAACAAATAAAAGTAATTTGATTTTTAACTTCTGTGTCTTTCAATAGACTCAAGTTTCTATGAAGTTTCTGAGCTGCTCTCCAGGTTTAGAAGTATAAACTTATAGACAATCTGGGTTGGGTGAAAACCACCCACGTAGGAGAGAAAACCACAGTGCTTTCACTGATACACACTGACACCATTTTTCCCTTCAGGATATCCTACATGGAAGCTGATTACTGTGGAACTTTTCTCCTCCTCCCCAACTTTCATTTCAAACCCAGTACTTCCAAAAGGCCACACAAGCTTCTTTAGGCTGCCCCAGGCTGTACAACAGACGTACCAGATACACTGTTAACTCCAAAGGACCAAATGCCACTGTGACCAACGGGAGCTGTGAAGTTGGTTCCCAAGGGTGTTGGGGTGACAGATCCTCCCTGTCGAATCCTAGCCAGCCTTTCTGTCCCAATGGGCGGGGGAACCTTTCGGTCTTGGTTGGCGTTACCCGTTTTCGGCTGGCCCAAGTTAGAAGGTGCAGAAGCAGCTGAAAGGGGCGAAGATGATCCTGAGGAAACTGATGGAATAGGAGATTCACCTGCTGAAAAGAACATTTCTCTTGCTTAATCACACACAAAGCGCACAAGCATAAATGCTACCCGCTCTATCCCCCCAGTACTATCTCAAAGCAAATCATTAAAGGCTTTCTTTGGCAAGCATTCTTCAGGTCTTGCACAGCAATTCTGCTTAGAGTTTATTTTTACTCTAAAATCAACATTCTAACACAAATGCTTTCGGCCATCAGAATTATGTGATATTCTCATGACATAGCAGTACATCTAAATTAATTACAAGAAAGAATAAGAAACATGGAAGAGTTTCAGGAAGAGGTGAAAACATCAGCCAAAATACCATGAGTATCTAACCAGTGTAGTTTTGGTATCCATCACTTCCAGCAGAAGAGAAATTAGACAGCTTCCCAAAGCCACATGTGTAACGTCAGAGCCCAAGTCCCACCACCTGCAGAAGCGTCACTGACTCTTCTTGGGAAATCCAACTTCCTTTGAGCACTCATTTATGTTTTGGTTCTTAAACTCAGAGTGACAATGAAGTTGCATGCAGTGACATGAAAAGCCTCTTCACCTCAGATTCAGAATCAAAGACCCATATTTTCTGTAAAGCTACTTCCATGTTCTTCCCATTAGCAGAGAAACCCACTGTTACCCTGGATGATGCTTAAAGATTTTGGAGCATATTAAGTAACAAAATCATTCCAGAACCCCAATTTAAAAAAAAAAAGGGGGGGGGGGGGGGAGGGGGAAACCAGGCAAGTATAACTTCAAACCATAGCAAATGTGACATTTTCACCTAACATTACATTCATACTATTCAGAGGGGAATCTTTAGCTTGGTATAACCACCTCCACTCCCCCACAGCCTCACGCCCTCTCCTCTCTGAGCCTAGTGACACATTATTTTGCCCAAACATGCCTTTAGCAATGCTACCAGAACTAGTGGTGTTTGACATGGGAAAACACACAAAATAGCACAGCTTGGGATTCGCACACCATCCTCACAGCTGCTAAAAGCAATTGGAAAGCATTTTGTGCATCAGTGGATAACCTCCCCTCAAGTTACAAATCTACTAGAGACAATAGCTATGAATTTATAGTTAACTAAGACAGACCCATGAAGTTCCTACATGAATTTGTTGCGCTTGTCCAAGGATGTGGTGAAAAATGCTGTCTGTTAAAGCTGGGAGTCCCAACAGGCGCTGGCCCTTGAAGGTAAACCCGTGCTCCTTGTATGTTTGCTGAAAAGCCTGTCAAAGGACCTGAAGAAGAAGTTGTAGAGCTGTTGGATGGATCTAGAGAGGGTAAGCCTGAAATAAACATAAATTTGATTAAATATCTCTCTTTGGGAACTTGCTCCAAAGCACCAGAAGAGAGCTAGTGCTCCAAATATAATTAAAGCATCTCATCACCTTCGGGGGTATCTGCACGTGGTAAGTTCATTTTACAAGTGCACGATTCTCCCTTCTATAAACCAACAGAAGGCATTTGTGTATGCTCTCTGGTTTGGCCTGAAGCTTGAACAAACCAGCCATCCCTTTGGTCACTGAAAGGAAATTATCTTAAGCAGGGAGGGCAAAGGAGGAAAGCTGGGAGTGGCAAGGATCTTTGCTTACAAAAAAGCCACGCAAGTCAAACAGGGATACAGGGCTCTGTGAGGTCCCACAGGAATCCAGCACCAAAGGAAGTAGCTTGCTGCAGTATGGTTTTTGCCATCCTATAGGTACATTCACATATAGATTGGCCAGGACATGCTGTGTCCAGAGAAACAGGGCTGATGATGCACAGCACAGCAGGTGGGGGTGCTGCTTTCTACAGGGATGAGTAAGAGGAAGGGAGAGATGGAGAGAAAGTTCAAAGTCCCACAAAAATGATTAGCAAGGGGGAATTACAGGTTTTTAATAAGCCAAAGCTTTTAAGTACTTTTCCCAAAATACTGTAAATAGCTCTTATCACACCTTATTACCTGAAAGCAGAATTGGGCATAGTCATATGTTCACCTGAGTTTTGGGTTTAGTTTCAAGGGCCTATTAAACAAGACTAGTTTCAAAACCATTTGAACATTTCAAAATGACCACAACCAGGACCAGCCTATGCTGCTGCAAAGCAAGGTTGAAGGTTGTACCGACTTCCACCGCAGCAGTCTGCAAACAGCAGTGGTGACAGGAAATGTCTATAGTCATACACCAGAAGTGCACCTTCCATCGCCTGGGCATCCTCCTGAAAGCCAGGTCTTTTTCCACCCAGTATTTTCCAGCACATCAACCTATGTACTGCTTCCAGAAGTGCCAGATCCAGCCTGCTCACACTGACAGAAATTACTCTCTGGATTTGATGGAGGCATTTTTCTCACTAGCCCTAAAAAGAGATTGTCTCCATTATAGACAAAGAGAAATCAGTTACTACCACCACCAAAATGGGGTGCTGAGATGAGGGAACCTGAGCATGGGAGGATAATCTTTCAGGGTTTATCACAGCACAAAGTGCAAGACTCCATGGCTATAAGGATGCTGCTCCTTCCTGTGCATGCACATCCAGCTGAGGGCTCTCCCTGTGCACAGACCATGGAGCTACCCTTGGGATGCTCTTGCTAAACCCCCATCCACAAAACATAAGGTAGTCCAAAAGGCCTCAGTGGTGCCCAACTCCACCACACATCAACCCCAAATCTCCAGCTGGCTGACAAACCACTGCAGATCCTGAGTCTGCCCCATGCCGAAGGGTAACAGAGCTGCTACTGCCCACTGGCACTGCTGGTTTCCTAATGGAGAACAAGGCAGAGATTATGACAAAAATAGCTCTTCTGCAGGAGGGAGATGCCCAGCTGCATCTTCTGAAGGACGCTCAGCTTTCCCAGTGCAATGATTATACAGCCAAGACCATTTCAGCACTGCTGTGTATTTTATACAGGTTGAAGGAAGTGACAGCCAGAGACCAACAAGTTCAATTCAGCAGCTTTCAGTTTGTGAAGAACAGTTTTTATCATCATCTTGCCTTTTATAAAGGTGGATAAAAAAACCTTTGCCCAATATTAAAAATGGTTTCTATGAACAATGACTTATAGAATCCCGATTTCAGTAGTGAGCTTCCTATTTGTGTACTTACCCTCAAAATCAGGTTTTTAATACCAAAACCTTCTGTAATACCATATTCTGTACTTACTTGGGACATCAGTTCAAATTCTTCATCATGCTCTGAAATTGTAACTGAGCGTTCAAGACCAGTGTATCAATCTCACACAAACTCTGGTCAAAATTCAGTTTGCCAAAGCCTCCAGGCACTTCTGCAGATACTGGTTACTGCCAGGCCTGCCTCCACCTTCAGAGCAACCACTGTGATACTTGTCACTCCATGTAGAACAAGGACCTCATATATTTCACGCAACTTCATACTCGTGTGCTGCTTCCTAATAAGCTGGCATATTTCAAACCTGTGATACATTTCAATGCCATGTGAACAAGGTCTCAAACCCCTTCTTATAATGTCTGACCTCAATCTGCAAACTGCTTGGACAAGAGATCTAAAGACATGAGTGATACAGAAGGCCATTTCCAGAACAGATTCACAGCCAGTGAGATCTGCATTTGAGTCCGTGCCTCAAATGAATCAGTGAATCAGAGAAAACTCACACTGCAACTGAGCTTACCCACAAACAGGAAAAGCCAAGCACCCAAACTCCATCATCCTGAGGGGACAACTTGTTAAGAAAAAACTGGCTTAGTGCACAATCAAATTCTATTAAATCTCCACCAAATCAGCTCAGAGGTGATCACCAGGAGATGTGGATTCGTGTAAAATATTTGCCACAGCCCACTGCTCAAGACAAGCACAAAAGACAAACCTCTGCTCCATCAGGCGTAGTCACAGCTGAGACCAGAGGATGGGTGTACTGACGCCCATTACCAGTCCCTCTCCTTACACACCAGTGTACTGAATTGCCAGGCAAGGCACAGACAGCCCCTTGCCCAGCATATTGCTATTGGCCAAAGTATAAGCCAGCAGTGACCAACCCTCTTCCCCCTTTCTCCAAGTCTCATGAAACCTGCCCTGAACCCTATGGGAACAGCCAAGGTAGTCCCCAGTTCAACCCACAGTGGAGGCTGAGCTGATTGTTCTGTCCCCCTGGGAGGAGCCAGTGAATGAGATGGGCGGGCAGGCCACAGAACCACACTTATACTCCAATGGAAGGCAGAGGAGAGCCTATCATCCCCTCTCCTTTCCTCACTATCACACCTCCCAGACAGCCCCTCTCCCTATGCTCCCCCAACACCTCTCCTCCTGAGCCACAAGCCATTTAGATTCTGAAGTGAAAGTGATCAAAAGCAGTATATTAAGTAGAATGACACCAAATCAAGTAGAATGACACCAAATCAAGTAGAATGACACCAAATCAATCAGCTGAGGAGCTGACTGACCAGTCACCTCCTATCAGGCACTACTTATCAGCACATCCACCTATTAGCCGTTTTTTCTTCACTTGCAATATCCTGATCAAATTCCAGCTTCAGTTGAGAGCAACTTCACCCTTATGTCCTCCAGGTAAATTGTGAGCTCTCCTTGGGTATCTACCTAACCTTCCTAACTTGGGCAAGAAACAGATTCAGGCTACCTTTTAAATAGGTACAGTCATTTAAGGATATAGCAAGGACCAATACATTTTTCCCAGGGACAAACTGGGATGACTTTAGCATAAGGGAACAGCTGTCTCTGTATATGCAAGATGTGACCATGAGAAAAAAAAAGAAGTCAGCAGATCCCACTTGCCATAAGCATCCTTCCCCAGGGGTTATCCAAACAACAGCCAATTCCCAGTATAGAGCACTGCAGGGAAAAAGCTGAGCCAACATAAAGTGTGTCTGGGGTCTGCTGAGGAGGGTCTGGCAATTCTTTTATTAGCAGCCTGAGGAACAAGGTCCAGTTATTTTATCTCCCACAGCTGTAGCTACATCTGGTTCTGCTACTGTGCTGGGCAGGATGTGGCACAGGAGTGCCAAACACTGCAGGGGTAATGACAACGCCAAGGCATCATAAAGCCATTATGGCAAGAATGAAGGCGAGAAGAGGGGGGCACAGACTAGATTCCTTAAGGGTTCTTCCCAGTCAAATGGGTAGAGTCAGTTGCCTGCAGCATAGTTTGAATACTAAGATGATAAAAATCATTTAGGCAGAGCACAGCAAGAGTAGGCAAGCTCACTGACTGTTCCTAATCCATTTCAAATAAATGCAGATAAGCTTCACCTGCTGTACTTAACAGCAAACAGACAGGGACTTTGTAATAAAACACACCATGCAGTAGCACACCAATTTCCGACAGCACAACATGAGCTTATTAAAATCCTACAGTGGTAGAGACTGAAAGTACAGAGAGTTTACCCTCAACTGGATCAGGCTGGAGTCTCAGATCAAACACTGAACCACTGCATGCAGTCACTCTAGCAGCTGGAGCCTGCCAAGAGTCCTGGGCCCACTGGTTCATGTTTGGCATCACCAAATCCTGTGCTCTACTGCAACCCAAAAGCTATAATCAATGCTACTCTGAGCAATACAAACAGGCAGAACAACTCCTGTGTCTTACAGTGGACAATCAATGGAATGTCTGCAATGTTCCCAGCACCTAATATCCTAAAAGAGCTGAAGAAAAGAGGGGGAAAAATCATCAATGTTTTAAAGAGCACTTGGAAACAGTAGGCCACTATTATTACGTTAGTATTCTCTAACTGTCATTTGTAAACTACTTCTCAGTTTGAGATGATCAAAGTGTAATGGCTGGAGAAAGAATTTTGTCCAGTGCATGACTGTAATGACTTACCTACAGGACTAGTCGAAACCCGCTGGGAAGGTGGCCTGAAACCAGGAGCCTTGGAGTTGTCAGGATGCACATTTTCCACATGTCCTAGCACAGAGTTATTCAGAAAGGTAGACTGAACAGTGAAGGATGGGTCAGCTGCTGCTCGGGTTGAGAGTGGACAGTCTCCCCATCCTTGGTTAGCTGGCACCTGGTTGCTATCAAAAAGACTACTAAAGTGATTGAAGAGCGTTGCTGGCCCAAAGGTAGGAGGCAATGATTTGTTTGCTGGGTTAATGTGCATCTGAGAACCGTTCATAACGTTCATGGCTGACGAAAGCTGCACTGCAGCAGGTGGACCTTGAGAAGGTGTTAAAGGAACTTGATTCGTAACAAAAATAGACTGAGGATCTTGATGGAGGTTTGCATTTGGTACCACTGAATAGAAAGAACCTCTGGACTGCATCCTGTGAGTAACTCGAGGTGCTGGTACAGCTACTTGAGGTAAGTTACTGTTGTCCTGATTATCTGCAACGACTGACCTGGGTGACGCTAAGCTTAAAGGAGCAGTTTCTGAGCTGGATGAAAAAGGCATCGGCACGGAAGGACTGATCTCTGACATGCTGGTTGGCAGTATTTCATCTTGGACACTGTTTAGCGGAGCAGGGCTGCTCAAAGGGCGCGTTTCAGTGACTCCCGAGTTGCTGCTTGCTGACATACTGCAACTACTTGCAACTGAAGTCGGTGCACACGCACTTGCAGCGGGCTGGTCTGGTGCTGCCACCTTCTCTTTGGGTGCTGAGACAGCTGAGAAAGAGTCCGCTTTCAGCGCGGAATGCTGCGCTTGGGGAGCATTAGATGGCAGAAATGCTGGGGGCACTTGCCCATTGCTTGGGGGAGCAGAGGAAGCTGAAGGCATAGTGCTACAGGTGCTCGTCACAGTTGAGATTGCTGTTGCTGCAGCACTTGTCTTGGGAACGCAGGCAAACAACTGCTTCCTGACAGACGAGGGAGTCCGATTACTGGTCACGCACAGCGGCTGGGTGGAAGCAGCTACAGAAGAGACAGTAATGGGACAAGTAGAAGTAGCTAATCCAGGAGACTCTGTCTGTAGGATATTTCCATTCTGATTACCTACACGACTCGAACTGTTATGCTTTGGAGAGCTGTTTGTGCTGCCAGGGTTAACTGGTCTCACTGGGAATGGTCCCCAAGTGTTCGGTGAAGGCGAAAAAGTTCCTCCAAACTGGGCCATAGGTAAGCGAGGGTGCCGGATCTGTTGCATAGTTTGGGCAGCCAGCAAGGCAAAATGAGGGTGAGAATAAGCTAGAGGAAGAGACACTGGAAAAGATGAGCGCACATTGGCTGGGACATTCTTGTTCAGTTTGTTGGTAGGCTGGAAAGTAGATAGTGTTGATGACTGCGATGTGACGAGGGGCGGTGCTCCGAGGGGAAAGGAGTTCTTGTTTGAAGCAGTTGCGGTGCTGACCCCAGATGAAAAGTTTGCATGGATTGATTTGCTACTCGAAGCAGGGGTTCTTATGTGAGTTTTAGGAATCAAGTCTTCCAGTTCCTTGGCAGGATCTTGAATGAGGGCATTGATGAGCTGCACTGCGTATCGTGTCGACTCCGTACCACCCCTAGATTAAATACAAGCAGATTTATCTTTTGCAAAAAGAACCCCCACTTTGTGCAATGTTCCATAGCCTCAATTTTATGCTGATCTGCAAGCCTACTGCATGTGCACTCCACTAAGTTATTTTTTGACTTTTGCATATCTTCATGATTATATCTGATGCAGACTTTCAGCATACTTTGGCAGCAGTAATGTATGTTCTCTTCTAGAACAAAGAAGCTAAATATGCCCTGTCTTAAAAGCAAACTTCCACATAAATGACATTGTGGACTAACTCAAGACTTTCATTTCCAGATACCGTACCTTATAGTGATCATTCTCTCTCCATTCTTATCCTTTTGCTTATCAACGTCAATATGGGCACCAGTGACATCTTGAATTGCTGTGATGTTGCACCCACCTCTTCCCATTATTCTAGATACAACGGAAGCTGGGACAGACAACTTCTTTGACCTATATCACAAAGATCACAAATCTGAGATGTATTCAAAATTCAAAGACATACAAAAGTCCCTTGCTGTCTGACAAGGGGCTGAAGCAACAGTGTAAGTTTCAGGGCAGCAAGTGGTTTTCTGCTGATCACTTCTTCACCCTTTGGAGCCTCTCATACTCCTCCACTCAAATCACTCATCACTCTCAGTACCAGATAATCCCGAGAATCATTTATTCTGCCACTGTTTTAAAACAGCTGTGTCTGCCTCACACTGCTTCAGAAACACCTGGGGATTTTATCTTACCATGTGTATTCTTCAAAGTGAGACAAATCCTTAGCTCCCCAACCTAAGCTTACATAAATAGTGCTGCTTTCAAATATAAAAGTCCATGGCTTAGCTGCTTTGATCATTTATAGCAAAGCTTCACAGCAAGGAGAAGGTGGTTTTCTAACACTTTCTCAGGGAAAAGGTCTGTAACACTTGCATTGACAACCCTTTTAGTGCTCACCTCAGGCCTCAAGATCAGAAAGTTTATTGGCGACACCATGCAAGGTGGATAGAAGACTGTTAAATTGTGCAGTTCTGTGATTTAAGGAGCTGCTGGAAGGCACCTTGAAGGCAGCACAGACTTTCAGAAGCAGGCACAACACTGACCCACGTGTTCAGAGAAACACATCAACTGAGGACTTTATAATTCATGTAGTTTTGGTGGGTCAGTGCAGGCACAGAACTGGGAAGTCTTGAACATGAACCTGTGCTTGCATCCAGACCCCAGCCAAGGTCTCTCTGTGTCACACTGACTGGTGCATGGGCTGGACCTCTCAAGCCCATACACTGCTTTCAAGCTTATCAGTGATGTGTGATAGTTCAACACTTAACAATTACAGAGGACTCAAAGGTGTTTCAGAAACCACTGTGACCAAAGTGCAGGCCCCTCTGGACACTGTACAGACCAACAGCACACCCTGAAAAGGCTTCAGCTTTGTCTAGCTATTCCAGCCTTGGGAACTTAGAAAATTTGTTCCAACCCCCTCTGCCATGCCTCGGGCTTTCTTTTCCTCTACACCCCCAAAGGCTCCTCTCTCAAGATAGACATCCCAGTCACTCCCTCCCCAAACCAGAGTTTGCATCTTCACCTAGCTCTCAAGATACACCCACATTAATCACAGGCCTCCTAACCATACCTCTGGTTGCTTCCACCCCATGCCACCACCTATGGAGACATTCATCCTCCAGGAGAGCTCACCCTAGTGCCCAAGCCCCTTCCCACTCATCACCCACTGCTGTTTCCCTCCCCACCCACCAAGCTTGATTGTTTTTACCTTGACAAGTGCCCCAAACGGTACCTTTTTGCTCCCGAGCAGCAACGCCCTCCTCTCTGCAGCTGAAATTGCTCAATTGGTGTTGGCTGCAGAGTGTTGCTCGGGGGAGGGTCTTTCAAAACTCTTCCTACTTGCCTGTCAAGGGCAGAAGGGATGTTTGCATTGGTTAATTGTTTGACAGACTTCCCTTCTAGCCAGGTTGTTACTCATGGGGAGAGGGAAGGAGAAGAATTCTTGTTGAGACCAGGAGAGGCTTTAGGACTTGAAGGCATGCAGCTCCTGGGCATTTTGCATGTGCATCTGAAGTTGGCAAAAAGCTCTTTGGCAGGACACATGCTTCAAAAGTCAAGACACAGCAAACACCAGTGCAGAATTTCTTACGAAAGGCCAGATTCTGAATGCCATCTCTAGAACCCTACCATCTCCAGCAGAAGAGCAGGCAATACCCAACCAACCAGCTGAACCAAGCCTATGAAACTCAAGAGACCCAAGGAGGAGAGACGGAACAGCTCCAGGATCCACGGTGGAGTCTGTGTGAAGCTCTGGAAAAGTCAGCTGACTGTTGAATGGTCTCACGGCTGCAGGACTCACCACGTGGTGGGCAGTCTGCAACCATATGTGTAAGCAAGGCCATGTCACAGTGGAGAGCCCCACTGGTGAACACAACAAAAGGCACAGACTGAATCAACTCTCTAAGAGTTCAAACACTTAAATTTTTCCAGACTAAACTGTTTTGAACAGTCCATGGCTTCCACTAATGTGAATGCATTAAATCCTCTGTACAATTACGTTCTTTGCACACACCCTAAAATTCTCCAAAACAAGCATATTTGGTCACTATCATTGCAGAACACAAAAGCAGGAGGGCATCATGAGTGCACCCAGAGCATCTGACACTTCTACCTCCAGGATGTATTCCTTTTTGATAAAGGGAACAAAAAGGAAAGCCAGATTATCACTTCTAGTTACAAGTAGAACCAGTAGTAGAACAAGTAGTAACAAGTAACAAGTTATTACTTGTAGTAAGATGTCATAAAGGTTACAGAAAAGGTACTGGGGTGTTAATGGCCACGTAATAAAACCCAGTACATTTTCAAAAGGAAAGTTTGCTCTGTAGAAAATCTTTCATCTAATTGCAGCTCTGGCACTCACTTCAATGTGACAAATGTTCCATGGAATCAGAGATCAATGTCACTGTCTAAAGCACAATGAATTTTAGCCTTGAAGAGATCCTCCACCTCTCCTCTACCAACATCGATCCTGCCTTTAGTTCAAGTGTAGGTAATCATCCAGTGTAGGAGCTTTCCACTGCCATCTGCTCCCTCCCCCTTTTATTTTAGCCCCACATCCTTTACTCCAGTCACAGGGAAAGAAAACCCCTGTGCCAAGTAAAATGTTCGTAACCCATTAATGTTAAGTTAGCGAGGAATTGCTACACATTAAAAGTTGCAGTTTGTTTTCACAGCACTGCAAGAGTAAGGGGGTAGATTTTCTACTAAATTAATTACACAAATAAGCTTTCTAGACATCCTACGTTTGAGAATAATCACAAGCCAAAAAGTTCACAGACAGCTTCTAACATACAATTGAAGTCTTTACCTTCTAACCACTTCTTTCCAGCCCTCTTCTCTTTTCTGGCCTCTTTTCGGACTAGTCAGATTCAGCTTCACATTTGGAGAGGTCAGAGGCAGGGAAACAGGTTTATAAGTAGTTGACAAAGAATTCGAATGACCTTCACCATCAAGTCTGGGAACAGAAACGTGCTGATTACACATTACACAATAAAATTACAGCATTCCAGTGTACATTTTGCACTTTAAAACTACTAGCATGAACTACATTCATTCTTATTCTCTACCTGGACAAACTGTTGTGTGACTTTCTAGGTAGTTCTTTTACCTTCAGTCCACAGCCTATACCTTTGCTTCAAACAGCGGAGTGCTAAACTGAAGTACAAAAACACAGGCAAAATCTTCATAAATGACTGAAAAACTACCCTTATGTGATTCAATCTAGCACACCTGTGCCATAGCTTGGAGGAAGACCTCATGCTTCAGTTAAGATTGAGGCAAAGAAAACAAGAAAATGGATATGAAAGAAAAGAATGAAGCTCATTGTGGTTCTTCTGTAGGTAAGTTTTCTGCAAAGCATCATTACCAAGTCTAAGTTTCAGCTACAGCAGCCTTGTCATCAGTATGTCCATGACTACAGAGAATAGGAATTTGGGAAGAGCAAATTTAGAAATAATTTTCAAAGTCTGCCTAGTGCAAGAGCCAAAGAGCACCTGCAGAGGTCAGTAAAATACACTAGCCCCATTTTGGTATTTAGATAAGGTCTTGTTTCTTAGGCGTACTTCATCTAGCAGAAGCACCACTTCTAACAGGGAGTTATGAATATGCATTTAGTTAGTCCTGCTGGTGTGAACTGCACAGGATTCCAGGGCTTTTGTAGGAGACAGGTCCAAGGTAGGAACAAATTATGTTCCTAAAATAGAACAATAATTTCTAACATTAAGGTAATCCAAAATAAGCAAATCCCCTCATTCTGCATCTAATTTCAATCTGGGGAAAAAGGAAGAGGAAAAAGTAAGTCCCAACTGCTCCCTGGTGACAGCCTTCCCAGTTGCTGCCCTTTCTCATCCCATACTGTTTGTGTTCTCCCTGAAGCTGGGTTCTCAGGCAGGTGTCCTGCACATCAAGCCCCACACCCTCTGCCCTCCCTTAATGTAGGAAAAGAAAGAAAACTATAGAGGATGAGCCTCATGCTACTTATATATAAAAATAAGCAAACACTACAGATTCAGAGGGGATCTCAGCTTTTTGATTCAGGCCAATGACCTACTTGGAAACTGGAGTTATAAAAGTTATTAGCACATTCCCTGGCAACTGAACCATCTTCCACACCATTCACACGGCCCCTGTACATTCGTCCAGTTCTTTTGACTCTCACCTCTGGCTTGACAAGTTTAAGTCAAACTGGCCATCAACCTGGCAGGTGAAATGCTCAGAGTCATCAACCTCCTCCCTCCTTAAAACAAAAAGATTGCAATCCAAATGAGTTAGTGATGAAACCATAAACCAATCAAAATGTAATGAAGCCACTTCTGTAAATAAATTGTAAGTAATATCCAGCATATTCACTTTAAAATCTATTCTAATAAAGTTGACAACGCAACATGGATGATTAAATAGTGCAGAGAAAACCAGTTGTTTTGCTGAAGTTGTGTTAAAAACTAGCCAGCAATGCAAAAAGAAAGTAAACCTTATCTGTACCAGTTTAAAGACGTTATGTTCAACAAACTCAACAGATTATTTAACAGCCACAAAACCCAAGCAAACTCAGTCCCTCAAGACTTTGGGAACGTACCAGCTGGTGTAAAGCTTCAGCTACAGAAAGTCTACGTTGGCTTAAGTAACACTGTGAAATGACAGGAGCAACGTGGCAGCCTCACCTTGTGGGTGTTTTTGAAGCTGAGGTGCTTGTTTTCTCTTCCTGAGAGGGGATAAGCAGGGAGGCGTAGCGCCGCTCCGAGGAGTTCGTATCCATTGTGAAGTTCAGCTCCTGGCTCTTCCCTCCACTGCTGCTTTCACTATTGCAGTCTGTGCTATCCAAGTTATCCGAATCACTATTCCCGCTCGCACCACCACCTCTTGGCTCTCCGTTTATTTTATTTTTATCTGCTTTTTGCTGGGCTAGAGATATATGCTGATCTGGCAAAATTATCTGCATGTTCTGAGGAGTCTCTTTTGTTTTGTTTTTCTTGTTTTTCCTGTTTGTGCTGGGGGTAGTCACCACATTAGCTCTCTTCTTCCCAAAGGCATTTGTGAAAGTAGTGGAAGTTGCAGAAATCCCAATGGTGGTTGTTGTAGTTGCACTAGGAGGCTCTATAGGAATTTCTTGCTCCACTAAAAGGAAAACAGTTGACATACAATCAAAGTGCACATGATACAGGAATCAGTGCCCTGACTGAAGGTTTGCCCTTTGCAATACGGCTGAGGATGTCTCTGTGTGTGAACAAAGGGGTTTTGCTTTGAACTTTGCAGAGGGCAAAGCCAGGGCAGAGGCTGTGCAAGGATGCTGCAGTACCACAGAAGGCAGCTGTCAACAGATTCCCTTACCCAGATGGTTAAATAAAGTCACTCCCACAACTACTAATTGTTCATAGAAACACTTGTTCTTTACCTTCATCATCATTTTCTTCTTCATCATCATCCTCTTGCAGTTCCAGAGTTTCTTTAGGCTTGTTTTCTTCATCTTCTTCTTGTTTTCTTTTTTGTTCCTCTTTCTTCTTCTTTCTCTTTTCCTTTCTTTTCTCCCTTTTAGCCGCAAGAGCTTGTTTCCTGCTCTCCTCTCTTGACTAGGAGAAAAGGATCCATATTTAAACATTTTTACACAGACTAAATTCTAATTCTGATCTTCCCTAAAAATCTGGGTGGGATGAAGAAAGGAGAGGGCAGGATGGATTAAAATGGCTTTGTCGCATACTGAATCGTTTACATGGAAACTGGGCAGACCTTATGGAACAAAAGGATTAGCTGGTCCCCAAACTTCTAAGGAATTCCAACACAATAACAACCAAAACAGAGACGGTATAAAAACATAATTTTACTGTAAAAATAACAAAATCTCTCACCAGCTCAGTCCTTTCTCAAAATTATGTCATTAATATTTCTGTAGCGATGTTCACATCTTTGAATCAAAAAGATCTTCCAGAGTATTTTACAGGAAAACTGTAATTTTAATCACTTATTTTTAATATAGAGCTCAAACCCTTATGCTGTGTGGCAGCAATTCTCTACTCACTTTTTCCAGGTCCAACTCCTTCAGCAGTATAGTTGCATTCTTATTTGCTTCTGCAGCCTGCTGGTCTTTAGCTTTCACAATTGTTTCCACACACTGGTGACATTTTTTCAACAGGTCCTGGAATGCAGACTTGTCTTACTATCTCCATAATAAACTACAACTGAGGAGTGAGGCTTACTCTAACAATGTGACAGCAGCATCCTTCTATTAATAACCATACAAACCATTTCAACTGAATTGCACTCTATATGCGGATATATTTATTTACGTGCATGAGTGAACATGTACGTTCAGTTTTCAAATATAGGAGAAATTCTCATGTATAATTACAGTGAAAATAAATTATCAGGGTCTTTTCCCCAAGTCAAACTCACCTTGTCTGTTATTGTCGCTATGTATCGCATGCACTCAATGTCCGAAGGGAACTGGTTAACTTCTTTCACCAGGAACTGAACTACCTTCACATGCCCCTAGAACACCAAAGAAAATTCTAATCTCTTGTACACAACTCTATTTTCATGATCAAAGTTGAGAAGTTTAGTATCACTCAGTCCAATGAACATGTCTGGTACTGTTTGGGAAGGAAGGTATCACTGATGGGCTACCCTGTGCAAACACACAGAAAGCATTCACCTGTTGCCTTTGAAGTTATTTGAAAGCAACTGAGGGCCAGCAGTGGCATGCTCAGTATTGCTGTTTGTCAAAAAAGCTGTACACTTATTTGATATGCTGTTGAAGTTAAAGCAGCCACCATTAATAAATTCCTCTGCTATAGCTATTTTCCTTACATCCAACATCCATGTTCAGGTGACACGATTTAGTGGGAGGTGTCCCTGCCCATGGCAGGGGGGTTGGAACTAGATGATCTTAAGGTCCTTTCCAACCCTAACTATTCTATGATTCCAACAAAACTGAGGAAACCAATGTCCTTGCCTGCCAAGAAGAAAAGCTGTAACCCTCTTCAACTACAAAAAATGTTCCACTCAAGTTAGGAACAGAACAGAAGCACAGAAGATTCAGGACAAGCTTGTTACAGGCTGGTAGTCTGTTCCTCTCAAAAGCAGATCTGAGACAAGCAGTACAATCTGCAGGAATTTAGAAGGGACTATCCCAATATTAAGGCAGTGAAATCTCAAGCAGTAACAGTTTTTGAACAGTGCATAACTGGAAATAAAACTTAACATTCTTTATGGAAGAAAGGTTTTCACCCCTCAAAAATGAGACCTGTGTGACATACTCAGATGACGGCATTTTATCTAAATAGTTATTTTGCTGTGTTATATTTGATTCTTCCAAATCCAAGCATTCAGATTTAAGACCAAATGACAAACTGATTTGCAAACATTTCTACATTTCTCACTGACACATACAATTAAGCTGGTTTCCTACCTTACGAAATGCTGACATAAGAGGTGTAATTTTCCGGTTATCCGCAGCATCCACATCTGCTCCTGCTTGCACAAGCAGCTGAACCACATCATAGTGACCCCCATTAGCAGCCAACCACAGGGGTGTGTTTCCTTTCTTGTTACGAACATCAATATGTGCTCCTCTAAAAATCCAGTGAAACAGGGAATAAGTAAAGGTGGAAGTCAGGAAGTAAGATCACAAGAGATCCAAGTACTTTATTCAACTTCAATTCCTGAAATACAGTGGCTAGATAGAGAAATTCTGTCCCTGAAGCCTGCTGTTTAAGTTGTACTGTAGTGAAAAAGGGATTATTTAAACCTCCCTCACAGAAACACACGCTCACTTGATGCACCACAGCAACAGCGAGTCCTTTACATTATCATGAATGTGGTGTCTACCCACAGGACCAAGCAACCCCTTGATATTTTAGGCTCTTCTTGAAGAGCTCGAGAGCTACTGCCAGCCTTTGCCCCCCAAGTGACAGTGGGGAAACGCTCACGTGTGAATTGCTGGCTTAATACACAGCCAAGAGAGCTGCCTAGCCAGATGCTATTTGCTTACTTTTGGCCCCAGCTGCCTGCTCAGCTTAATTAACACTACAGTAGCAGGATACTCCAGGATAACACTGGAGAGTAGGGAACAGAAGCAACATTGTGCTTCTAAAACTTCCCATTCCCTTTGCTCTCAGATGCAGGAGACATCTGCAACAGATGGACACAGCTACAGAGTAAGTGTGACACTCATGAAAAGAAGTGATTTACCGATTAATCAGGAGCTCACAGAACTTGTAGTGACCCTTATCTGCTGCAATTGTTAAAGCTGTATCTCTTGAGGAAGGCACAGGTGGAGCATTAACATCCGCTCCTTTATCAAGGAGAACCCTTCCAACCTCTGCATATCCTCCCGAAGCTGCTTCCATCAGAGGTGTGAGACCAGTCTGTGCAAAGAAAAAGAGCTATGCAGTTTGACATGTGTACAGTGTACCTTCTTTGGATAACACATAAATGATTTCTACATAAAGAAATCAGATTTTTTTATTTAGCTGGTTTATATTTGGTTTAGGAGCCTAACTTCAAGCAGTCTCTTTCTAAAAAGAAAGAAAACCCCTAAACCCACCAAAAAACCCCATACAAGAAATCCCCCCAAAACACGCAACCAAAAGACCCCACCCCAAACCCAAACAAAAAACCCCCAAACACCAAATACTTTTGGGCTTTGACTTATACAAACCCAGGGAAATGTTGACTAAGCACCACCAGATACCTGTCTGAACAGCAAAACCAACGTTTACAACAGGATCTCTAAACCAGATGTTAGACCAAATCCAAATGAAGACAAAAGTGTTTCTACAGAAATGCTCAGAAATTGGCTCTTTCAGCTTCTCTGTAGCCTGCCTTAGCACTGAGACTGACCTGGGCCCAGCTCAGTTGCCAGGCTAGACTGCGAAATAAACTTACACCAGCTGCCAACATGCCCAACTGACCATTGCAGAGCTGGCTTTTATCCATATCCCCTTTCCTCCAGCCACAGTCATTCCAGGAGCAGGCAGGGTAAACAGACACAGCAATTATTTCAGCAGCCTTAGGAGTTACCAAAACTTCCTTTGTGCTGGGGAAATCAGTCTGGCTGTCTACACAAGCCTTAAGCTTGCTTTATGGCAGGAGACACAAAGCTGTCCCAGAGTACCAAAGGATGGGACCTGTGGAGCATTTCAGAGGCACAGAAAGTCACAGTGCTGAAGCCATGGGTTCTACAGCAACGTAAAAGCTTTACAAAGTTTGATTGCGCTACTTCTGTTGTAGACAAAAAAAAAAACTGTTCTACCTGAGAATCAGTGTAAGCACCACTGTTCTCTTCTTGCCTGGACTTCACTTACATGTAAAAATCTGTATCTGTTAAAAGCGTCATGTCAAGCTTCAACCTGAAAAGTTTTTCAGTACTACAGAACAAAAGTCAATCTAAGTTTCATTCAGAATTCAGGAGGACCAGGCAGCTTTTCTCTAGTGCAAAGAATTCATCACCACCGGTACTTCTATTTTTTTTGTTCAGAAGACCTCCAATCTTATTTCAGGACATTTAGTAAGTCCTTATAGGGGGCCTATAAGGATGCTGGGGAGGGACTCTTCATTAGGGACTGTAGTGATAGGACAAGGGGTAATGGGTTCAAACTTAAACAGGGGAAGTTTAGATCGGATATAAGGAGGAAATTCTTTCCTGTAAGGGTGGTGAGGCACTGGAATGGGTTGCCCAGGGAAGCTGTGAATGCTCCATCCCTGGTGGTGTTCAAGGCCGGGTTGGACAGAGCCTTGGGGGACATGGTTTAGTGTGAGATGTCCCTGCCCATGGCAGGGGCTTGGAACTAGATGATCTTAAGCTCCTTTCCAACCCTAACTGTTCTAAGATTCTATGATGTAATAAGTCCTCTGAGAAGGAGGACTTATAAGAGAAGTAGTCCTCTGCTTCTGGAGAAGCTCAAAGGAACAGGAAAATTTGAAGCAACTTGATGACTCAGAGAAATCACCTGGTAGAAGTCATGAGGAAAGACAATTCCCACACGTACCTTTGCCCTGTGCTCGACATTGGCCTTCCTGTCCAAGAGCAGACTGACAACCTCTGCTCGGCCCTGGAAGCAGGCCAGGGTGAGAGCTGTGTTCCGGTTGGTCTCAATTTGGGCATTAATATCAGACCCCATGTCCAGCAGTAGCTTCACAGCAGGGACGTGGCCATTCATAGCAGCCAGCATGAGAGGAGAAATGCCGAGCTTGCTGCCAGTCCTGAGGGGAAAGAGACAAACTGCAGCTCCCAGGAATGCTCTGGGAAACCTAAGTGTATCCAAGAGGACCAAAATACTTTGTTGGAAGCCAGAAAGGGACATATAACTTACACAAATATAGGCACTGACCTAAAATACTAACATCTCTGAATTATAAGGAGAAACCAGCAGATTAACTACACGCAATAGACAACTCCAATTTATACACGAGGAAAATATGTCACCTTCTAGACATTCAGAGGGCTGAAGCACGCATAAGCTTTCAACTATATATATATATTAAAAGAAAATCAAGGTTACACTGATTCATTTGGAAAAAACATCCTTCTAGCACTACTGTAACTAGATAAAATATACATTAGTTTCCTTAAAATGAATAAAGAGGAGGCTTAGGTGATATAGCTGTATACATTTGTTGGTCTTACTGACACACACACAGAGTTGCCCAGACTGCTTTGGCTGGTTCTTTAACCTGATTCTATCAGAAATAGCTTGGCTACTATATCGCAGAATGGTGGGAAAGAGAAGGAATAGGTTTCCATACTACAATAATTCCTGAAAATTTAGGTAAAAGGGAAATGAAGGTTGTGATAGCTAAATGCAATTTAAAAGCACTAAGATAAGGTGAACATACAAGCTAACACCATGTAGAAAGGCTGTGAGGAGGTCTGAAAGCACCAGAGGTCCCAGCCTCAGTGTGCAGCCAGCAGCAGAGGGTCTGTGCTGTGCTGCAGCTCACTGGGTGTACACAGCACATTACCTGGAATTGATTTCTGCCCCAGCATTGAGAAGAATCTTGATGATATTAACATAGCCACCAGATGCAGCAAGGCTTAATGGTGTATAGTCAGACACATTCCTATGTTCTTTGTTTGCTCCCCGGGCCAACAGCAGATCAACCACCTGAAAGGAGAGCATGCACATTAAAAGATATACAGTGGCCTTCACTGTTATCCAGGAAGTGAAATGATGTCATCACGTGTTCAAAACCTCCCAGTGTGCTACCAGTTTCTTTTGTCAATAGATATGATTCTATGTGAAAATCTCTATCCTGTTTGGCTTTATTTTTACACATAGGCTGTGCAGACTTAGCATCAGCTGATCTGTGTGGGTTCTACAGAGCAGGCAGGAAGATTCATTCACCTCATCAAAAATGCAAGTGAATCTCTTCCTGGGAATCTTAAGTTTGCAAACAAGTGATCTATCCCACTGCCATAATCTCTCTCACTGTTTGAGCATCATTTTCAGAAACTCCCACCACCTTAATTCAAATGACACTGAAGCCAAGTTTGACCATCTGTATCATATGGTCCTTCTAGCAAAACACATGGTAAAAATCACACAGACTGATGTCAATGGAACAAGCATGAGGAAGGACTTCTGTATCAGAAGCTGCTGTAGACAAATAAAAGGGGGAAAATTAGAACATTACTGGTGATGTACTGCACTTTAGTGGGCCTCATTTTATTCCTAACATAGGCTAAATGATTTTCAGATAAGCCAGAAAAAAGGCTGCTTCCTAAGCTGCTAAGCCAGAAATCAAGTTGCTATGCCAGAGGTAGATTCTGGCATAAGAAAATAAAGAAAGAACAAAAGATTTAAGTAGTTCAATATGTAATGCTCTCACAGGCCCCACTGCTCTCTTGTTTGGAAGCAGCACTTTTACTGTTAAAGATTTGCAATTCAGAAGTCAAGTGAAAACTTTCCAATTTTGGCCAACTGTTTTAATCCATACAAGTTCCAAAATTTAGCAGTCCCATATTTGTCACAGAGCTCTTTGCCATCTCTGTGCCATCTTTTATCTAAGCTAGCATGTCCATGACTAAACTAGGAAGGATAAATCAAAACCTATCTGGAACAAAAAACCTCACCACCACCTGCCAAAAATAAAGCTGAGGAAAACCTGAAACACCCTTTAAAAGGCTGGTATAATGTGCCCTGCATTGCACCTGCACTTATCAGCCTTGCACATTACCACTAAACCCATGTCCTGCCAGCACAAGATTCCAGTTTCTGTCCTTGTATGCCTGCACTGGCTGTTTTGATTTTAAGCACAGGGAGGATGCATAAGGGAGGTGTTCAGTGAACAAAGTGGTTCAGTAAATATCTCTACCTCCCTTACTTAACTTGCAGAGAAGAATGAAGAAGAAGAAGGACAAGTTACAACAAACGTTAGCTAACAGAACTGGCACAGCCAAAGGAGAAATGAATAAATTCCCCTTCCTCTTGGAAGAGGAGCAAGACTTAAATTAACCACCTTTCTACAGGTCAAAAACCTTCCAGCAAAAGGATGATTTATTATACCATCAACAAAAATACCAAACCCTGTCGAAAAAACTGTCTACAAAAGACAACTCAAACTCATGAAGGACAATATGCCCATACCTCCTGGCGTCCACCAGAGCATGCCAACGAAAGGGGAGTATCCTTTGTGCGCTCGGACTGTGCTTCAATATCCCCACCTTTGTCCAGAAGTATTTCCACTACACCAACATGTCCAGCAGTTGCAGCCAGAATCAAAGGCGTAAAACCTAGTAACAAGAGAATACGTTAAAAGCAACCTGAGAATCTCAAAAGTATTATTAAGGAGCAGAAATGCACAAAAGGGTTAATTCACAATGACTTCTACTGATCAGACATCTTCCTCAGACTGGGGGCTTCCTGGTATAGGCCACAACCTCAGACTATTTCCTAGCCCTATTCTGACCCTGGCACATCTAGGCTCTTAATTTCTTCCAAACAGAATTAAAGGCTCTTCAAAAGAAATCTAAACTTGCACTGATCAAACTGGACTAAATTCCAACCAACTTGTCTCTTTAGAGAAGTCATGGCTTCCCACTGAATTACTATTTCATAAGGCTCCAACAAGTGAACACATCTGCACTGCTTATACTGCATAATTCCAGGAGTCAGTGTGAGTTCTAAGGATTGTAGCATGGTGGTTTTCTTCTCTCAGCTCTAAAGATTTGACATTCTGCTGAATTCTGTTATTGAGAACAGTATGATACATACCTGACAACTACTCCCCACTAGACAGATCAGCCCATTAGCTGACATTTTAGCCCATTTTACCCCCATCAGCTGCTCTATCTAGTATGCCAAGGTCTTTTGTAGAGGGTGAATCATCAGGAGCAAAGTGCTTCACATTTTGCAGATCTGACTAAGATACCACTCAGATGCACTGCCTTTCCAAAATACAGATGAAAGCATGCCATGCCATTGGCTTCTTATGGCCAAGATTTCTACATGAAATAGAAGGCTGCTTTACAGCAGCCTTCCAGTACCTAAAGAGGCCTACAAGAAATCTGGAGAGGGACTTTGTTGTACATAATGGTCATGCTCTTTCACTGCTTTGGCTTACCCTTCTTGTCTCTGTGTTCAATGTTGGCACCACGTGCTATCAGTACAGAAACAAGTTCTTCATGACCTCCTGCACATGCAAGGGTCAGAGCTGTGTCGTGATTACTTTCAGTCTTCATGTTTGGAAAGAAAAAGAAGAAGATATTTAGAAATTAAAAATGCTTTAAGAAAAATGTCATGTTTTTCAGACAGTTCTAGATCCATTTTCTCCCTCTCCCCCACCTTTCAGAACTTCAAACCCAACTGCAATTACTCACATGTGCATCAATGTCAACTGAAGGATACATGGGGAGCACCGACTGTGGGGGCACATTGCTCGATGCCTGTGAACAAGGCTCAGGCGTGGGGGATTCAGTAGCGTGCGAGGAGCTGGTGGAACCACTGGGCACTCTGCTGTTCACAGCTGAAAGGTAACACTGGGTTACTCATCCACTCTCAGGAATGGCACAACTTAAGACGAAAAATATTTAGTGCCACAGAACTACATTGGTCTAATATCAAAACAGTAATGGGGGGAAACAAATCGACGTTCCTAAGAACAAAGGAGTTGGTGTCTCTGCAAAGAAGCTTTCCAACCAGTTACACAGTGCAAGCATCTGGTCCAAACTGTGTGAAGTTGGAAAATAATCTTATGAATTAGTCTGTCTGTATTATGAGTACGAATTATGAAGATTATTGGTTATCTTTTTTGTACTGTAACCTTCATTGTTAAGAGTTCAGTCATATGTTCAGTGTAAGCAGGCAAAATATTCCTAACACACAAACCTGACCTTCAGAAATACAGCCTGGAATTCCAAAGTTTTTCACATAAAGGTTAGTGCACACCTTGACTGAAGAGGTTTTCAAAGCAAGATGACTCACAGCAGCTTACACCGTTAACAGTGTTTCAGAGTTAAAACAACCCAAGGAAGGGTGGAAGAGAAGCAGACAGGAGGGGGCAGCCAACACAACTAAGCAAGCTGAAAACTGTCTGTGCTCCCTAAGATTCTGATTGATCCACACCCTGTAAAAAGATTTCAACCTGGAGATAACAGTGTAGCTCTGGGACACAAGGAATGCAACTCTATCTTCTTTTAAAACACAAGAAATTAATAATTGAGAATAATCTTTTATTCAACTAGTTTTAAATGAACCTTTACCAGGACAAGCAGAGAAATAGCTCTACATATATCTACTTTGGTAATCATGGGAGAGTTCTGAAGGGAACCCAAATGCACCTAAGGCTCAGGTTGGATTCCCAACAGGCCTACGCACTAGGTACCAGTGCACCTGAACTGTAGTAAACCCTGTTAATACAGCAGCTGGATTTGACAAGAACTGCCACTGCTGGGTTGCCCAATTTCCATCTATGCACAGACGGAATACCTGCTTAGCTTTTGTGATTCCAACACACAGTATTTTCTAGTACTCCTGGAATATGCAACTGAAGGCAAGACACTAACAAAAGCAGGTAAGAAATAACTAACAATATTTTGCTTTTGTCAAGTGTTTCAAGCAGTAAGGGAAGATGAAGATGAACTCAAACCTGGATACCACTGAAACCATTGCAAACCTTTCCCAGCTCATTGTTTCTTCCATTGACAAATTGCACTCAGGAAAACAGTGCAGATGGAATAGTCTTACAAAAACCCTCAACATGACCCCTAACACCACTAATGCAGCCTACAGTACTGCATATGCATAACAAAGGAAACCGATTAGAGCAAGGGTAGATAGGTCCCTTCAGTTGGGTGCTGGAAACATCAAAGGGATTGCTGCTGAAATTTTGGAAGGTAACATTTTCAGATGTATTTTTTAAGTAAAGCTTCTCCTTGGCATATATGCAAAACCCAGCATTAACACTTGGCTATCACATTTAAGCAACAAAATGCTGCATCTGAATTCAGAGTTGAATTTTGCTTTACCTCCCAACCTTGATGAGCAAACCAGGTCTGTATTAGAAGTTTCAAACCCAAGAGCTCCCACACTTCACCTGCTTCCTGTGGTTCACCACTTACACCAGCAGATGAGCATTAACTAATGCAATACAATTGTTTTTCTGCTCAGTGCACTGAAATGCAAGATATTGATTTGATTTCTAAAGATTATTCCTTCCAAAATATAAGACACCAAATCACCCTGTTGAGGATTTACAGTAAATAAAATGGTGCTTCCTCATGAAAGACACTGGCTCAATACTTTCATATCTTGCAGATCTAAAACACATGTGCATGTGCTGTGCATACAAAGAAGGTGCGCAGAGGTACTCCAAGTGAGCCACTTCAAGGATACCAATGCTATATCTTCAGTGACGCTGTTACAGGTTCCACAAATTCTGTTTCACAACAATTACTGAGAATGTCCAAGTATTTCTTGCATACTTTAGATTGTCACAATGTGCATGAAACATCTTCACATGCAGTGATGATCTCAAATGTGAGAGAGGCCACCCAAGGCAGTAGAAATGCAGATAAAAAATACTTGTTTAAAATAAAATCTAACAACAAATAGTCCTGTAGCACCCACTGATGATTCATTCTCTCCATAACTACAGAGTTCATAAAATTGCAGTATTTCTCAAGTGCCATTTTCTATCTCCTCAGTGTGGCTGGCAAGTGGCCCAATGGAGCATCAACGGAATTCATCCTCTGCAGAGCAAAACATGCCTGAGAACTTTACCTCCAGTTCCATGGGGCTGATTTAGCTCAGCCTAAGTTACACAACACCACCGAGGCTGTTGTGTAACCACCATACCCACTCCAGACTTCCATCTCAATTGGCATTAATGCAGGAACAACTACAGGACTGCAGCTCAGCAGTGGAAAGCAGCACTGCCCCTGCCCAGCTGTGCAGCATGACCACCCTCAGCATCTCCAGCTGCCACAGGATTTTAAGAGACCAGAGAAATGTGAAGGTTTATCCTCTGGGAAGACAAGGGGGGAACTTTCCAGCATGCAGACTGCTTCCTACTGAACAGGAATTTTGTCTTTTCACTGGGAAGCGTACAGATAAACAGTGAGTGCCAGGCATTAATAAATACACAAAAATCTGTTTTCACAGCATGTACCTCAGATCTTTGTAAAAATACATATTTGGTGACACAGGTTTTGGATATTTCCACAAACTGCAATATTCAGGAGATTTGTATTAAGAAAAAAATAAAAAAATTAATGTTACACATGACAAAATCCAGGATCCCCACATTTTAAAGAAGGGCTTGGAGCCTGAATCAGTGTGAAGTCGAAGAAAGGTCTCCAAAGACATAGAACATGGTTTGGGTTGGAAGAGACCTTAAAGCTCATCCAGTTCCAACCCCCTGCCACAGGCAGGGACACCTTCCACTAGAGCAGGTGGCTCAAAGCCGCTGTGTCCAACCTGGCCTTGAACACTGCCAGGGATGGGGCAGCCACAGTTTCTTTGGGCACCCTGTGCCAGCGCCTCAGCACCCTCACACGGAAGAACTGCTTCCTAGTGTTTCATCTAAACTTACCCTCTTCCAGTTTAAACCCATTACCCATGTCCTGCCTTTAAAGGCCCATGTCAGAAGTCTCTCTCCACATTTCTTGCAGACATGGATGACTTATTTTCCAAAGTTACAAGAAAAATATCACAGGAAACATGAGTAAAACAAGAGGAAGCAAGAACCTGGTGTTTTATCTAAGTCAGGCTCTGGAGGCATTGGCAGAACATCAAGCATGCAGCTCTGAATGAGGCTGCAGCTGTAGCCTGGATCTGCATCTACCAAACCCTTGCCCTGCTGTGAGCATGGAAGTTCATGGACACAGGGCTTGGATTTCAGTTCCCCAGTCCTCAAAGTCACTGGGATTTTTCAGGACAGAACAGTTTGTCAACCTGTCCTTCAGCTCCTCAATAATGTGTTACTGCACAGGCACAGCATTTCTCACTCTAGATTATCCCCATAACTGGTTTTACTCCCAAGAGCAATCTTAAATACAGTAACTCAGATGTCACCTTCCAAATCATTACGATACCACAATTCTGTATAACTGACCAGAACCAGACTTTCAGAACCAAGTAACAGTTAACGAAAGTTTCTCAAAACATGCCTGGAGTTTCAGTACATAAAAATGAGCTCATAGGAGCCAGACAGAAGCACACAGAGATGTCACCTCCTGACTAAAAATACCTGCTGAGTAGAACAAACATAAATATTCCAACTAGAGACCAAACCTAGCAACAAAGAGAAAGTTACTCATCTTGAACACCCTAAACCAGCAAAAAAGCCTCAATTCAGATACTGCCAGCTAAGAAGCCTACTGTGGTAAATGCATAATGTGACCTGAAACGAAGCTCCAAGTATGCCAGGCAGGATGCTTCAAGAAACCAGATGTGCACCAAGAAATGAAAATTAGATCCAAAGTATGCTTTTATATTGGAAGATGTGATCCAAAATAATGTACTCCTTCCCCAGCCTAAACTGCACAATACCTGTATCTCTTGCAAACCCAACTGACAGCTTGTCTGAGGTAAGTCACACCTTTAAAGACAGGATTAGTTCCAAGACTTTTGCTTCAGTACATCTAAATTAACTCCATTACAACTGAAACATTCTGGAGGGGAAAGAGTGGTTTTATTTTTATGTTTTACCTGACTCTCCAAAGGTTACCTGGTTACTTCTGTACAGCTTTAGGAAAGAGTGGACTCGGGTACATGTCTACCAGTGACTAACTGTCAGGGAGACCTCCAACACTTTGCACCTTAACACCAGTCACCTCAAGACCCAGCAGCTGGCAGGATATTAAGTCCATTTATGTATGTAGTCATAATTAAGTTAGTCAGCAAAATGAAGACATAGGGCTTTGTAGAAATGCGAGTTCTCCCTGGTCTCAACCAAAGCACTGAAAACATTTGCCTCATACATGGCCACTGGCAAGAGCAACAGCAAAAGGTATTTCGGGCTAGATGGCAAAAAGCCCATTTAACATCTCTCTTCTGAAGTAGAGCTGGTACAAACTGGAATACTCAGCAGGAATATAAAAATGTCCAGACCGAGTCACTCACCGCCATTACTGCAGCTCCACTAGTGGCACCATGGTCAAGGCAGACAAGCAGCTGGGCAAGAGCACAACTGCTCAAAGAGCCAGAGCTTTCCTGCACCAGGCACAGGGCCCTTAACAATCCTACCTGGTATCTGTAGCACACATGTGAAAATCAGGTCTCAGAGAAGTTTCCATTTCCAATTCTCTCCCAACATTTCATTTTCTTTTTTTTTAAGGGGGGTGGGCAGGGGGAGGGAAATAAAACTTATGAATTTCAGAAGAAAATATGCTTCAAGAAGTCAACATCAATACTTTCTGCAGGAGCCTCTGGAATCGGACAGCTAAAGTTTCCTTGAGTTGCATTTCTGTAAATAGAGCTTCTAATGGTTGTAGAAAAGCATGCTATTTGTACAGATTTTTTAACTGAGTGCATCTCATTTCTTAGCAAAAAATGTCTTTAATTACTTAGCAAAAAGAGTAACCAGCTTCAGAAAATGAACCCGTGTCTTATTCAAGATTTTTTTACAATTCTTTTTTAGATGCAGTTTTTCTGGCTGTTTGCAATCTCTTTTCACGCAGCACAGTTCTCTCACTCAGCTGACTGCAGCAGTTCTTCATTTTGGGTGCACTGACTAGCTTGGATTTAACATGCAGCTGCTCACCATAAGAGGGCACATATTAGGTGGCCTTGTGCTAGATGTGTGAAATTGTCAGCACCAGCAACTACTCCACAGATTAAGCCTGTGTTGATTATGTTTTGCACTAACCATTGAGGTTTTCCTCCTATACACTCCAATACTCAGTCTCAAGTAATCAAAAATGACCCAATTGCATTTTGTTTTCATTGCATTGTTTTCACTGCATTTCATTTGCATTTTGTTCTTGTTGGGAACTAAGACTGATGCTCTATAACACAAGAGGCTTTCTCTGAATGACTATACAGCTAAAGGGAGCTCATACAACACACTACACAATCCCACCAACTATGGTTCCACGGGATGTTGCCAAGTTGCACGTAGTCTGGACTTGCACAAGCTAGATGGAATTATCTTTCTAAAAGGTCCCAAGAACGGCTGGCAAAAGGTTTTACCAACATGTTCCTAAAACCTTGAAATGAACTTAAAAGAGAACAGGCCAGTGACTACAGGCAGGGAGATGGGGGAGAAGGGCTGAGGGACAGACACAAGGTGCAAAGAAAAGGTGCAAAACACTGAATTAACAAAAAAAGAAAAGCAAAACTACAGACCAAACAACACTGGCTATATCCTACATACCTCCAGCAGCAAACATCAATCCTAGTCAAACCCAGGAAATTAAGTCAACCAAACTGATACCTCTTTATCCACAAGGGGACTTGAACAACCCAACAGTGGAAACTTCCATTCCTCTTCACACCGTTACCAACAAATGGAAGGATGGTTGGATTTTTGCTTTTCATCCAGGTAACAGGACACAATTTTGCCATGTGTCATATCTAACAAGCAGATATTCCTGTATAACAACCAGGGTTTAGAGGGTATTCTGAAAACACAAGCCACTGCAGAACCAAGCAGCTCTGCATGGGTTCCAGGTTGTGTTTAAGCTGTAGCAACACCTTGAGCAGCACGGAGAGGGACACGTTTGCCCATATAAGTGATAATAATTTGGCTTTTTATAGATGGCTCCTACACTGAAGGAAGTCTCTGAGGTATAAGCCTGTATAGAAAACTCTACAGAAGATATCAAGCTGTCACGCTTTCAGAATGGGCACTTTCTATCACTCACGATACGGCTTTTTTAAGAAGCACAGAAAAAGACGAGGCCAAAGGGGCAAACCCAGGTCTCCAGTACAGGAAGTTTTGCATTTTGAGAACAAAAAAAAGGATATTTAAAAGTCCCATGTTAGAATTGGAAGTCACTGTTAGGATTAATAGGACTAATGAGGAACTTTATTCTTAAGCAAGTATTCCCAAACTGGAAAACCCCAAGATGTTTTTTGGAGGGAAGGAGAAAGGGGGAAACTGAGCACACAAATTAATGCAAAAATAGGTATATTTCTTAACCCACCTGCTATTAGGTCATCAAGAGTGTCGGTAAGCGTCTGTGCTGGAGTGGCAACCATTAATCCGTCTGGTTCTTGAACTAAGAGCCCCTGCCCAGCAATCTGCTGCTGCTGTCCTACATTCTGCTGATTCCCTAATGCTTTCTGAAGTTCAAGAGACTCTGTCCCATTATAACCTAAATTACCAGAAAAATTACATTGCGGTGCTGGCAAAGGCTGGATAGGGACAAACTCTATTTGTTCAGCAGGTGGTGGAGACTGTTGTTGCTCGTCATCTTTAGACAAGATTGTGTCAACCTGAGGTAACCCTGAAAAGTTATCCTCTGGTAGACCCTTATCGGCTTCCACTTCTGGGAATACCCCTGTAAGTGGGCATTGCTGCTGCAGGGGAAGTGGTGTGTCTGTCTGACCTTTGGTCTCCAAATATTCTTTGGTAAACTGCTGCTGGGTTTTCATCTGCAACTGCCTTTCCACCTTCTGCAGCTCCTTCAATATTTTCTTCTTCTTCTGTACTTGTTCTTCTCTGTTCTTTTTAAGTTCTTCGATCTTATCTTTATTTAAAGGTTCACCTTGAATTAATTCCAATGATTTAAGTTGTGCTTTTTCAATAGCACTAATTCTCTGTCCAAGTTCATTCAGCTTGCCTTCAGTCTCTTCTACTATGCATTCCAAAGGCTGGTATGGGTGAAAAGGTGGCAGTAGGTCCTTATCTGCTACCTGCAGGGAACTTGACTTCTGCTTGGATGCACCTAAGCACATGAAAAATGTTTGAAAAAATGCCATGCTGAAGATCCCCCAAACCTCCCCTCTCACCCACCAAAAAAAATTAAATTAAAAATAAAAAAAATAAAAATAAAAAAAATAAAGAAAAATCTTTACAACTAACACTGCACATCTGTCAAACCAGAGAAAGGCAAACCCTGCACTCCATGCTGAGACAAGGAAGGACAAAGCATACAGCTGGAATTTAATACTGATCCTAACGACCTTTGAACACAGCTAGTTTAATCTTAAGGAATAAGGAACCTTTATGGTTTCTGACATACATGCCAATGCATGGGAATGCCAATGGGAAGGGAAATCAGCAAGAGCAGCAGGGAACTTCAGTACTGTACCGAGTTCCCAAAAGTTGTTCTGGTGTGCAGAGCAATACAACTAAGGCTATTTCCCAGACACTAGCTTCCAACAGCAAGGTGACAAATAGAAGTAGTCTCTACTTGAGAGAAGACTAACTCTACAACAAGATGAGTAATTTGAACTGTTTCTCCAGACACAACAGCATTCTACCTTCACTTTACAAAGAGGATCATCCTAGTGCAGACATAATGTTTTCAAATGTGTTTTAAAGCTTTGGCACTTTTTTATAAGTTCTGAGACAAAATTAACAATGAACAAATTGCCTCTCTCTCTCCAGAAACAAATTAACAATTCTTCTCACTATTGAAACTTCAGAAATGATCTTCAACAAGACAAGGGCCTCAAACCAGGCAGTGCTCCTCTGTGCTCACTGCCCTCAGGCAACTCAACTCCAGGCTGCATTCCCAAAAGCTAGGAAACCTCCAGTCAGATCCTGCTAATGGTTATCTATTAGAGTGTTGAAATTAATTAGGACTTCAGTGGAAGAAACTTTATTTATAAGTGTGGAAGATTTTAGCCTTATCAAACAATTTTCTGCACTAACATTCATTTGCTACTCCCAAAGAGTGATAAAGGCAGCTTTAAAAAGGAAAAAAAAAAAAAAAAAAAAAGATAAAAACTTGAATATTCACAAAGAAAACTTTGTACCATTCATCAGTAAAAGGGGAATTAAAATGATTACAGTTTGAGCCCTGGTTTAATAAAATTGCCTAGACATCACACAGTTAAGAGAAAACCTGGATGCAGCAACCAAGTTGCAGATCAGGTTTCATAAAACACCAATTTATTGCTCTCTGAGCCTTCCTTCATCAAAATAACTCACAAGTGACTTGATTTTGCATTGCTGTCCAACCAGCATTCACAGACTCCTCACTCTGAAACTGGTATTTTTGGAGGAACTAACTGAAAAAGCAAATATAAGAGAATCTTCTCTTGTAAGGAGAAATGAATATTAAACCAGAATGGAACCAGTGCTTTGCTGAATACCTTTGCTAGGCACTCTCTCTGGACTGAAAGCAAACCCTATCTAAATTTAAAGGAAACAGGAAAGATCTTCATAACCCCAAGAAATCCACAGCACTCTCCCCAGACACTGCGGACACCCCCAGTAGCTTTGGCTCCAGTACTTCGCACAGCTCCTAACACAGGTCAGCAGTTCCAGCTGAATGCCTATTTGAGCCATTACTGTGATTCTGCCTCTCACCCCTAAGTGAGTCCCAAGACACTTTCTCAGCAGGCAATAAAGAATTTGACTAAAGTTCAGCAATAATTTGCTTTGTGCTGGCTGGTGGAGCCTTAACTCAAGTGTGCTGCTGGCTATTTGGCTCTGTAGCGTTCTTGGGGTTTATATAGCTCCCCTTTCATTTTAGAAAGGGTGATTTACAATGTAAGTTTTGCAGACCACTCATAAAAAATATATTTACACTCAACAAAAACCTCCAAAACGCTTGGCTATAGCTTTGTTGGAAATGTGCAACAGTCAGGTAGTGTCTTTTGAAACAAAGCTGCTCCACGGCTGGACTAGAAGAAGCCTAACTGCAAATTCACCCTGCCATTAAGACCCATGATGGGAACCTCTGCATGCTCTGTGCAATGCCATTCCTAAGGTTACCATATCTATCATTTTCATCAGATAATATAATAGATATTTCCATTCTAACACAAAGCAATCCCACACCTGGCAGCTCTGGACAGCTCAGACCACTCTGTAGGAAAGAAAATCATAGAATGGTTTGGTTGGAAAGGACCTGAGAGATCATCCAGTTCCAACCCCCTGTCATGGGCAGGGACACCTTCCACTAGACCAGGTTACTCAAGGCCCTGCCCAAGCTGCAGTTCAAAAAGCCCCTAAATAATCAAGCACCTACACCATCCTTCTCTACTGTGTTCCACCTGGGGAAAAAACAAACCTGTCGGAAAGAGGAAAACCTCTGTACAAGCACAAGAGTTGCAGAGCAGCACAGCCTCGTCTCAAGAGCTGGGCTGGGTGGAAGAGCCAAGGCTGGTCCAACAGCAGCTCAGGCTGGGAATGACCCCTGAAAGTTGGTACAGTTTCTGAAGAGGAGTGTTAGATAACCAGTAAGTGAGGAGCTGGGCTCCAGAAGAGGTGCAGAAATCTACTCTGATCAGCTTCTAATCAATGAGCAGGGCCACTTCTTAAGTTCCAAATCACCCTTTCCATGGCAGAAAACAGCTGCAACCTGTAATCTTGGGGATACCGGAGGAGGACGTGGGGTAGGAAGAAAGATCTGCTAAACCTGACAGTCAGTTCAAACCAGGGGTGGAAAGGACACTGCTGGTAGCTTCAACTATCTAAGCATTGCTACATTGTGATATTGCAAGCACTTAAAAGTAGCTATTTCCTGCTTTATCCAAAGCTCTTCTGTATTACAATATCCTGAAAAATACTGTGCCCATGTTAGTATATAAACAAAAGACTACTTTATACTTTCACTTTTGAAATATTTAAGTAAGACCTAAAAATCCAATCATAGGCCAGATCGTAATCACTTCACCTTTTATTTTATCCATTTATTCTGTTAATTTACCTCTTTGGTGGCGCATCAATCTTCTATCCAGCCAACCCACCACACAATTTATTGTAGTAGCAATATTTAGTCAATTTGGTTTTTAAAACAACTGTTTTGGCCACTTTTAGAAGACTCATTTGGTATGAAATGAAGACTGAGAATCACTGAAATCCACATATTGCTGCACAAATACCAGCTGCCATAAGGTAATCATTATTATAGCACAGAATTGTTTGGTTGACAGAAAACCCAGTTTGTGTGATACACATCTATATATTCAAATACATCTTCAGTGCCAAAACCTATACCTAGTATAAAAATCTGTACCAACCACAATGTCATCCTGCTAGTCAATATTACCTAGAACTAGGTAAAAAACCACCACCAACAAAAAAACCTCCACATCATCAGTAGGAACAAAAAAGAACCCCAACAAAATTCACCAAAGAAACAGATTCAGTCTGTTCCTCACTTCACTAAAAGCAGGTATTAGGAAGCATAAATCCATAGCCAGACCCTTGTGCTGTGTGCACAGAACGGCTTGTCCACTGCTCTTGCCTTTTAGGGTTTTTTTTACAAGCCTGTTTTCACTCAGCAGTGGAGTTGGATTTGCTTAGATTTTTAGCTAGATTTTCTGCAATGAAAATTCACCAGCCTCATCAACAGGAGTAAAATGAGTTCAGTACTAAAACTTCTGTGTTTAATTAGTTCGTATCAGCAAGAAATTCAGCTCTCAGGAGATGGGAAACAGTCAGTGCATATACACACAAATGCAAAGTACAGGATGAGAGAATCTGGCTAACTGGGCAACAAAAAACTAGCCTACTTGATTCAAGTACATTCATCTGCCACATAGCTGGCAATACATACTTAATTCTTTGTAAAGAACAGGATGGCTTGTGGAGGGTTGAATGATCACTGAATGATCACATGAGTATTTTCACTACCTTCCCCCTGAAAACCATGCAGCATTTTTGCCAATCTTTATCCCTCCTGAGCCTTTTATATGAGAAACTAGCAGCAAGTGGGTGCACTGATAAACAACAGGTTACTGGGCTGAAACCACGTAAGATTTAAGTCAATTTTCTGATATTCCAAAAACCTCAGTTACTTTCCAATCTTGGTGGTCTTTCCAAGTTTCCGTTAGTAGCTTGACAGTACCTAACTTCAAAATTGCTGAGATGTCATTAGTCAGTGGCAAGCAGGTGGGTGATACTTTTAAGGAGCAGAATTTCACAAACCACAATGAAAAGCTTTCCATACACTCATGCTCTTGAGGACCTCCATGTGGCTTGGTTTTAAATCACCTGCCTGCACTGCTGAAGATTCACATTAAAAAATAACAGGTCTTGAAATCTACCACAGACGGAAGTATTAGTGGTGTTAGAAAGACACAGAATTATAGAATAGTTTGGGTTGGAGGGGACATTCAAAGGTCATCTAGACCAAACCCCCTTGCAATGAACAGGGACATCTTCAACTAGATCAGGTTGCTCAGAACCACATCCAGTCTGGCCTTTAATGTCTCCAGGGATGGTGCATCCACCACCTCTCTGGACAACCTGCACCAGTGTTTTATCCATGAGGAAACTTATCACTTGGTAATCCTCCTGCGGCTGCTGACTCAGGCCGAAAACATGGAAGAAATGGCCAGAGTTAATCAGAAGACACTGAAGGTCACAAAACAACAAACATGCAGCTGGACTGTGCAGTGGAGAGGTCTGAAAAAAGTCTGAATGGAAAAGCAGGAACACCAGCTTGCCTTTTTAATGCCTGCACCTCAATGAGAACAGTATCATCTTTCTGCTTCTACTGTTAAACCTGGCCCCTATTTCAATTAAATCACATAACTTACAAGACCTCTGCCAGTATGTAATTCAGTACTAGGCATAAAAGTACATCTTGGAGTAAAAAGTATTTACTGAATTTGCAGCTACTGAAGTTTACTACATAGAAATTGTTTTTTTCTTTCTGCAAGCCCTCAGACTGGTAGATTTACCACAGAGATATAGGGGATACCATACATTGAAAGCCTAACTCAAAAAGCTTACAGATTCCAAAAGATCCTACTCAAACTTAAGGGAACTCTTACCATGAAGAGCTTCCACATGAACAACTTCAATCTATGCTCTTATGGAATTCTAAAAAACCATGCACCCAAGTGAGAAGCATTGCAAGTTACTGCCCACTTCAAAGCAACAGTGGGGAAGACTAATGACAGCAGGTTGATAGGTTTCAAGCACTCAGTTAAGGTCAATTAGTTAATTCATAAACACAACCTCAGGTTAGCTATGAAGTAAAACCTATCTAGAGAAAAACTTGCAAAATACCTGATACCTCAGCCTCAAAAACCAGCCTACGTGAAAGTTTGTCATGTTTAAAAACACCTTTCATAGTTCAAATATTTTGACTAAGAAAACAATCCTGCTGCTTTCCAAAGGCTTCCCAAGTGGCCCCTTGCTGCGCTGCCATGTTTCTCATGGATTCAAGCCACTGCCTCACCAGTCATGGTCAGAGGAAGGCTTAATGCAGCATCACAAGCACCACTGGGAGCTTCAGATCCCACTTCCATTAGATGATAGCTTGCATTTACAAACTAGACAAGATTATCAATTGCAATGCCATTACACCAGCTGCTCTCCTGAAGAAACCCCACAGCTTTCCTTTCAACCATGCCATGTGCTGGGCACTGATGCTCCCTCGCCCCAGGGAACCAGATGCAAGGACAGACAGGGCTGCACCACAGTCACTGCATGTCACCCTGGTGTGGTGCAGAGCAGGAGGCACCCTCTGGTCCTGCACAAAGTAACACATTTGGGTTTTCTAGCCAAAAGAGTCTCTGTGTTGAGCTGCTGCATCAGAACTGCTGCTGAGCAATGCTGACTGTACTCAAGCAAGCGCAGCAGCAAGTAAGGAACACCAAGGAAGGGAACTCCTGCCTCCACCACAGAAGCACAAAGACCTGAACTCCCCTGGGATCTCACTTTTACATGGACACCACAGATGCATGCTAAACATAATGTACTAAACCCAATCCTTCCCAAGCATGGAAAAGGTCTATTTAGTCCAGTGGACTAATTCTGCTGCTCCTTCCTCCTGGTATTTCTTTAGCTCTTTTGGAGATTGACATCTCTGCATCTCATCTTCATCTCAATCTCTCTAGAGCCACCGTCAGCTCCGAAATGTTTCTTTTCAGTTACTAAATATTGATAATCCTTTGCCAAAATAGTTAGTCAAATAGCAACCATTCTGTATGTCTTCTTACTTTACTTAAGAATAATAATGGAATTCAGAATTCTGAAAAGCCTCACACCACATTTGAACCATAGCAGTAACATCCAAGTGTGTTGTAGTTTTACACTCAACTTGCCACGCTGTTACTATTGCACTTTTTGCAGAACTCACACAGGTTGTTAAAAACCAGAGTGCCCTGAGATGATGCTCGGGTGTTCCTCTTCTTCCCCCACCTAGTGAAGATTTTATACAAGACCTAAGGGCTACTCTTGCTTGTGAAGGCAAGAAATTTGTCTTCCTCAGGAGAAACTATCTTCTCACATAGAACTTAAGGCTTCCCCCCACCGACTAACCCACTCTTTATTCACACCCTCTTTTGCCCCTTGTCTCCCAAGGACTCTTAACAAGGAAAAGCTGGTATAGTAACACTTGGGTCTAACAAGTTATGAAAGTTTAGTAAAGAACACTAAATTGAAAGTAGCAGTGGTATCATTGCATTGATGAATGTTTGTCCCCAAAAACCCATTTTCCCCCTAAAGATCTCAGATACACCAGAGCTTTGCACACAAACTTTTCAGGAATGCTGCATCGGCCCAATGGCACATTCCAGATTCTGCATCTCCTGCAGTCCATCACTAATTGGTTTTGCTGACCTGCATGAAGCATGTCCTGAAACAATGAGAATTAGTGCCCACACAGCTCTGTGCCAGTTCCAACACCATGGTGCTGCTAAAAAACATGCCTAAAGTATGTGCTGACATTGGCAATAAGTTTTTTCTTAATGTGAGCTATTTCTTAAATTATAATCAACTATATACTTTTCATAATTTGATTAAATAAACACAAGAGTTTAAGCTTGTAACTTTAATCTTCTGACTCAGTATCAACTAATCTCAGGCTGGCACTCATGCATCACAAACCTACTTCCAGAACACTAATACACTTCGCAGTAATAAAGTGATTGAACTGTGTGGGCACACATGCTGTTATGTAGCTTTTTGCTGTTTTACTGGAACCAGAAGCTGCACATTTGTTTGGTATTCAGCTTTATGAAACCCAAAGTATTAAACGCTGCACATCCTGAATGAGTGACACCGTAACTGCACTGGTGAAGTCACACATGGCAGAGCTGCATGGAGTCATGGCTGCATGCTTAAACACCATTAGGTACACTTTTTTCTCTCTTCACTTGTGCCCCTGTGGTTGGTTGGTTGGTTTGGTTTAGGAAGCACTGATCACTTCCAGAATTAAGGAATTAAGTAAAGCTAGCTAACAGAGCTTTGGATACTTTAATAGTCAGTATCTCTGTCCAAAACTGCAACTCTCCACTTGAGAAGCTGCATCTCTTTCTGAGCTGACTGAGCAGACATGAAGAATTCGTTACAGAATCCACAACTGGAAATAAACTGTTAAATTTGCCATTTCATGACTGCAAATAGTTTTAACCAGCCAGTTCAACCACATTCAAAGCAAAAACCCTGACATTATAATTACTTACAGGAGTATTGTTACTAACACAAGAAAAATTCTCCTGTAAGTAGGCCTGCATTGGCATTTTACAGTGCCAATGCGTTCACATTCTACTGTAGGGACAGAAAAAAGTTGATATATCAAGTTTGTGGATAGTAGTTGCAACTATTCTAGATGATCAATGTAAATATTCAGATGTTAACACCACACCTGGAGTTTATTCATGTTTTTATCAGCCTGTACTATGGCAGTTACCACAACCAATTTCTTCCAATAAAAATAGCATCAGCGTAATTCTAGTAAGTTAGAATAAGCATATAAGATTGGAATAACCAGTATACTTTAGAATGCAATAAAATAAGCAAAACCTATTCACTACATAAAATATGTGAAGTTCTACTTCATTAGAAGTATTCAAGAATTAACAGAGTGGGCTATAATATGCATAAGCTCTAATAAAATTGTCCCTATCAGTTTCCAAATTGCATATATTCTCCGAGTGGCTACATACTAACCTTTCACCACTCCCAAGAGGGGTGGTGAGTTCTCTTGAGGGGTTCTGTCAGGTTCCTGGGGAGGTACAACCATAGCAAGTGTATGCACCGGTACACGTGGGACCTTAAAAAAAAGCCACAGACACACACACACAGATAAAAAAAATATCTTTTGAATGGACAAGCTCTTGCAGTATTAATGCAAAGATACGTATCTACAGCAGACCTCCATTCCACTCTTTTCAAGCTGTGTACGCTACCTCTTCGTATGACCTGTCCATGCTGGTTTATTGTAGATAACATGTCAAAGTTAACTACAGCACTCTTCACAAAACTCTGGGCTGTGTAGGCTGGAAAACTGTGGGCATATTTAGGCTTTTAATCAACTAACTCCACTGGAAAAGTGCCTCTGCAGCCTGCAGAATTCTACATGTATACAAAGTATTTTCTTTTGTATAACAACAAAACCCAGCAACAATATTTGAGGGTTTGGAACTGTTGAAACCAAATACTCATCAAATGCAGGCAAGAGAATGGTAAGTATAGCAAGGCAAGATCATCTTTTGAGATGCTGGGTTTGGGACCATCCTGTCTATGGAGCAGAAAACAAACAAAGCTGCTGTACTGCAGACACCACCAATCAACTCTCTCATTCTCTGTCATTTTCAGATGTGTAGACTTTTATTAATTCTTTTCATTGTATATGGTCACATCTAAAACAACTTCAGAGGTTAACTACTAAGGAAACACTCCTTTACAACATTCACAGTGATATTTAAGAATTCCTTATGACTTACCTGAGACTGATCCTGAGATGGAGGTGTGAGCTGAGACATGTCTGCTGCAGGAACTGACAGAACATTGTTTGGGTAATCCAGCAAGTAAGAAACAACATTTGTATGCCCTCCTTTGGCAGCTTCAATGAGCATTGTTGAGCCATCCTGAAAGGAGATTTTGGGAATAAAAAGCCAGAAGATTAATTTTGCTACTTGACATGGCACTTAAGATATGAATTAGACCATTTAATATTGCACATTTACTAATCCATTAAATAACTATGTGGTTCTTTCAGTCCCTATGATAAATACATTACTTTAAGTTAGTACCTTCAGCCGATGAGTAGGATCTGCACCATGAGCAAGAAGGAGCTCAACAACTGCGAGGTGACCTCCTGCACATGCCAGTGACACCACCGTGTGGTCATTATTAGCTGTGGCCCTGTTAACATTGGCGCCTATAAAAAGAAGGTCTCAGAATTAAACACAGGGAAATCCCTTCTAAAAGGAAGTGTCAACAAGCATTTCCTGGAACACAGAGAAGCGATTCTAATCTTCCTAATCACACCCACACTTTAAAGGTAAAAGCAAGGGATTCTGAATAACTGATGGCTTCTACATATCAACATATACTCTATATATGGCTTCTACATACATACATACAACCCTCCTCAGCTTGTAAAGACAAGGTCAGTAACAATGGGCCTCCTGAGCAGTAAGACAGAGTGAACACCTCTGGTGTACAAAGTACATCCTTTAACTTCTCATTCTAAGCCCTCATCAGCACCACTAAATGGTGCAGTTTCTACTGTTTCAGACAGCACTCGAGGATGGTTTTTTGACTCAAGGAGGGAGTGCTTTTTGTAAGAAGCTGAAAATATTTGCTGTGCTTCAAATCTATCAATTGATCTATATATCTAAGTAGGAAACTAACTACCAAAATACTTTGTGATTCACTGTAATATGAACTGAATCAAATTCAACAAACCTTGAATGGTTTGACAAATGCTCACATACACATAACCAGTCATTTTGATCGAGGATCACAACATACAGAACTGGAAAGTCACATTAAATTTTTAATTAGTTAAAGTAGCATTTTACCTTTGCTAATAAGGAACTGCACGGTACACAGATGACCGGCTCGTGCCGCCTTCATTAGTGGGGTTCTCCCACCTTCGGATTCATGCTCCTGTTGTAAAGAAGTAGCAGATAGATAAATTGGCAAAACTTATACCATTGTTCCAGCTTTTGAACCATCTGGTGATGAAACCTGTCTCAGAATTACTTGTCTCAGTAGAAGATCTATCTTATAAGCTGACTGGAATCAATATAAACTGATTGGAATCAATTTTCATGTTACCTTAAATACTGAATCACACTGTCAAAAAGCATTAAGACCATATCCATACTGTTATCACACAAGAAAGTTTCCTTGCTTACAGACCCCTCTTTATTATAGTGTTCAAATGTATAGCATACTTGAGAACAGCAACATCTTGTTTCCTCCCCTAAAAGGAGGACTACTTAACATAAACATCATCCAGCATCAAGAAGTCCACAAATAGCTATGGATTGATGTACAGCAGTTCTGAAACTGTCACATGCTGCACACCAGACCTTAAAAACTGCAGTAGTGTCTGAAGTGCAGGCAACAGTTTTAAATCACACTGAAGAGGATCAGCAATAAAAATGAGACAAATCACTGCAGGTCACACAGTCTCTGAACAAGAGAACTGGTGAATAAAGCAGAAAGATGACAAAAGGATGCTACAAACCAACAAAAAAGGAGTAACAAGAATCATTTTCTAATTCGAAAAGTTTCTGAATACTGAACAGTGGGGTTGAATACAACTTATTTGAGAATAAGTATTTAGAGAAGCTACAGAACAAGGAAGTTTGTTTGCTCTGAAGCCATGCTCAATACCACAAGGAATGCTGACTAATGTGCACGTCAACCTTCCCACAGCAGCAAGGGGAGGGAACAGCACCTTCCTGTGAGTGCTGTACTGGTGATCTGAATATCCAGCCTGATCAATAACGTATCAGGACCAGGGTTTGGGTGTCTTTGTTGTTTGTTTTGTTTTGTTTTTTACTAAATATCTGGGAAGCCAAGCTCTAAGCTCACTATTTACTTCTGGAATCGCATGTGTGTCTGACAGCGAAAGTTAACATTCAGTACTGACAGTGGATGACATCGCTATTTACAAATATAAAAGGACAAGAATAGATTTGGCAGAACATATCAACTCCTTCCCATAGTTTCAGTATTCCTGAAAACTCTGCAGATGTCCTCTGACATATGGCTTGCTTCAGTTGCAAGCTGCACCTTAGATTAGCTTTCTGTTCATACACTTGAGAAAGAAATCTCTTGACTGCACCTTCTATTGGAGCCTGATCCACTGCAGAATACACAACTCAATCTTTACTATGAGGGAGGTTACACAACCCCTCTCCTATGTGCTTTGCAAAGAGCAGAAACACTCTGCTTTCAAAATAACTTTGTGTTATTGTACCCTGCTTTAACGCATCTAAACCTCACAAACTGCTCCATTTCTTTGCTTACTTGGTACAGTAACGCATTAGTGCAGGCAGGCAGGCAGGAAAACCTTCCAGTCTTACTCGAAGTCACTACTGAAGCCCCCTTTTTTGTTTTAAAATAAGCAGATTCCACTCCCAGGCAACTGATAGTTTAGCTGCCGATAACTATCTGCATGCTTTTGGATTGTCTGCATGGCAGAGATACTTGCAGGACATGTAAAGCTCGTTAAGTTTTTAAGTCACCTCATGGCATGCAACAATTAGCATGCCCTTGAGCTCTGGTGCTCGATATTTGGTACAGTCTTTCCTTCCTCAGCCACTGCCTATAGGTCATAGAAAGTCAGATGGTGCTGTTTGCCTGATGCACAGTAAATCCCTGATATTGCTGGCACATCACTTACGAAGCAGCTATGGATGCAAAGAATCACTGATCACCACTTCACTCGGAAGAGGACCAGAACGTTACTGCCCACACAATTCAATACACATTTCTAAATCTCCACTGATGCAACAAAGATGGCAAGAAGCAAAATTTATCTGAGGCTATAGCTTAGCTACATTCAAGACAGTGAAAAGCCATCCAAATGTAGCGTTTCAGATAACTAGCAGTAAGATGTTATTTGCAACATTCTCTATTCCTAGCAGACTTCACTGTAAGTCTTAAACACGGATGTCAGGAGGCTCCTCATTGAAATGCAAGGCAGTTACCCTGCCCAGTTTAACCAACTGTCACTTCATCAAGCAGGCAGAACTTGATCCTCAACTATTATACACTTCAAACACTTGCAGTACCATACACATCATCAGTCCAGCCAAACTAGACCATTTGTGTGCCCACCTGCTGTAGATCTGCAAAAGTTACTTCATTTTAATCGTGTTTTTCACATCAAAGATAAAATTAATTTAATAATAAAATAAAATATGCGTTTCTATGACTTCAGCACTCTATTTAGCCCTGATAAAGGCTAGCAGATAGCATCAACTCAATCTTTAAAGGAAACCATCAACACCAAGCCAAAATAAGAAGCTGATCCAGGGCAGTGCTTCTGTCTAACTCACACCCTTTCTTTTACCTGGAATGGCCATAAATTTCAAAGATTTTTATTTTGTTTTTTTTTTTTTTTTGCTGTATTAGATACTCAAAATCAGGACAGAGAACATGAAAACTGTCAAAAGCATCCCCCAGCACTTTCCAACGTGCTGCTTCCTTGTATCAAGATGAAGTACATGCAAATGCTTTTTTTATAAGAACAGAACTAGCAAGGAGTGCTCATCTCCAAAGACAACTTCCCCAGCAATCTGTACTGCAGGACTCACCAGTGTTCTGCCTCTCTTCACTGCTCCAACCCTGAGAAACACTGCAGATAGTATGATCAGAAGGAGATAAGAAGGAGAACACCTATGCCGCCATTTTCTAAGCACTTACGTGCTCTCCTGCTAATTCTGCTTGAAAGAATGACTGAGAAGTATTTTCCATAGGTTTAGGTACCAGGAAGGAAGGGGAAAGCAAGAGTATTACCCACATCAGGTAAGAGTCTACATCACCTGCATCTTTTCCACTGGGGCTCAAAGAGGAGATGAGAATCCAGTCAGTAGTAACAATTATTTCCTTTCTTGCTAAACCGGTATTTCAGAGAGCAGAGCAAAAGCAGTGTCATCAGAACCTGGTATTTTTTTATCCTTGATTTCAAGTTCTCTGGATCAGCTACATAAGGGCTTCCCTTCCCCCCAGTACTATCCTCCCTGGTTCACAAGGATTCATGGTTGGCGAGTATTATTCCCTAGTATAGTTTGTTCAAGTCAATTTCCAACGTCATATGTTATTTAAAAATAAAGGTCCAACTGGTCTCTTCAACTCCTAAAAAGCCTCTCACCCATGACAATGGTGAATACTTAACAGAAATCTACGCAAAATTATTTAGATGAAGTTTTTGATGCAAGGCAACAGCCAAACAATACATTTCCTATCACTGTGCTACTTTGCTCATTTTCCAGGTTGTACCCCTATTAAAAGATACAGGATTCCAGAAGTTACCACCCTAATTGTCCAAGATAACCTTCCAGAGATAAGCAGCAAAGCAGTATTTCAGAGGCACCTAAAAACTCAAATAGGCCTCTAGTTTAAAGTAAACACATGAATAGGAAAGACCTTACAGGAAGCTAGACACACAGCAACAGATTTAACACAGCTACTTAGGCTAGTAGACTCAATATCACTTGCTACATTGGTGAAGGCTGAGATACTGTTGTGTGAACAGGGGTTTTAGAAAACCCAGCAGCAGGGAAAATGCAGCACACAGATGCTATGTCTAGTCTGCACAGGGAGGTTTTGTGTTTTTAAAGAGATTTAGATGCCTTAAAGCCATGCTTATTGCTAGCATGTATCCTGAGGCTGCAGCTTACAAGCATCAAAGGCCAACCTCACCTGATGCTTGCCCGGCTCTATGCCCTCCAAAATAGTCTTCTTTAAGTCCTCCTGCTTGTCCTGCGGAAGGAAAAAGAACAACTCACGGCTCTCATTCTACAAATGAATGTTGTTCTTGGTCATGAAGACCTGGAACATGAACTTAAATGGACTGGATCCACCAGCTGAAGCCTCTGTTTTGCTGGAATTAGGCAAGCAAGCACAAAGGTAAGACCAAGCAATGCAGCTCTCTCTGGTTGAGATTCCTACCACAAGTCATTGGGACTCATGAGGAGAGCACAAAGGTTACATACAGCATCTTGTTAAATACAAGACGACTTTTTGCTCATTAGTGGCAAAAGAGAGAATTTGATTGAACTTTGCACCATCCAGAGGCTGCAACACAACATCCAAAAGGTGTTAACTACAAAAATTCGCTTCTCATGTGCTACAGCCTTTTGCTTTATATATAGTAGACTGAAGGCCAAGTCTAGAAGAGACCTGGAATCCCTGACCTTCCCTGATGGCTCAAAGAAACAGCAGGGAAAAACGTGACAGCTTCTCAGCTCCCTCACTGCCACAATACCATAGCTGTCTCCAGCATGGTTCCATTCAAATCCATAGCGCACTGGCTATTTTTGTAGATGTTTGAATGCTGCCTCACACACACTGCATCAAACATGAAGTGTGTCATACACACAGAGGAAAGTGAGTTTCTAAGTAAGGAGCTACATCAATGTGACGGATGTTATCAGCTGAAGGCAAAGCCCCCATCCTAGGGGCAGTTTGGCATGCCTGTATTTTCATTTTATCTGGTTTTGCAACTGGAATTCTGTGGATGCCAAAGAGACAGTTCTAATGTTTAAGGAAAGACACATGTGGAATTTTAACTAGTTCAGAGTGGGGAGAGCTTGACAGTGTAAAATGAGAAGAACGCAAGGATGAAGCAGTCCTCAGGGGTTTTCTTCCATCTCTCAAGTTCAGTATAAAAGCACAGACGTATTTTCTAGCAGAAAGATAAACTCCATCATGAGATCAACTCTCCTGTGCAGCAGTCATGTACAGCTGCAAGGCAGGCCAGATTACAAAGTCCCAATTTAAAACTGTTTTCTGTGCTTCCCAGCTGAGAAAAGCTGGCACCTTCCCACTGCCCAAAAAAGAAGAATCTCTCGTTTTCAGCTACACTGGAACAGGCAAAGATGTAACTACCTTGTCATCTCACTCTCAAAAAGGCGACTGGAGTCTCTAGTATATAGCAGCTCATCCAGGTCTGGTTCTATATTCAGAGGGAACAGTACCAGGCATTCAAACAGGCACTTTTAGTTTATAGAAAGGCATACATCTTAAAAGCAGGATATTACCTCTCATTAAACAGCACCAATACTCTGTGAGCTTTACAATCCTTAACCTCATTCCTGTGGACACATACATGCACCACACGTGTCTTATATTATACAAGCTTTGAGATGAAAGAAACTGCTAGTAAGGACACAAGGAAGAGAAAAACAAATAAAAGAGAAGTCTACAGGAAAAAGAAAAGTCTTTTCTCACCTTTTAGGTTAGAGAAATCCTTGCCACACAGGTAACTAACTGTCTTACTGAAGTGCTGGTTCTGCTCTCCTGAAGCTATTAAAACATCCTACCATCTAGAAAAATGCTTCTATCGAATTCTATTTCAGAGTTCTAATCTTCAAGTTTTTACTCCTGTTAATTGCAAAATCTAGAATAGGTATTTTGACACCATAAAGAACTTTGTAAGCAAGTAAAATTTATATTTGGTCCAGTGGCAGGAGCTCAGCCTAAGACCCTGAAGTCTCCAGTCCTGCAGGCAATAAAGGGATTAGGATGCAACTAAGGCACAGATGGGATTCACAGGCTGAAGGCTTCAGATGTGCCTCATATTAAGTCATTCATATGCCTGGCAAGAGAGCAAGCTGATTTCAAAATGCATACATTAGCAAGGAAAGGTGTAGGTCTGCCAAGCTAGCTTTGTTACAGATTCTGACAGGCCAACTTTGTCCCTGTAAGGACATGGAAAAAGACAGATCCCTTCAAGAAGGGCAGCACAAAAGCACCAGAGTAACTGGTAACAAGCCAGGCTTCATGAACAATTAGTCACAAAGAGATACAAAATCATCAGGATACCATATGTGACTGAGCAGCTCCGCAGCAGACAGGACCAGGGCAGTGTGAGCTCTGGCACTGTTTCTAGTAGAATTTATCAATGCAGAGCCTAAAGGAAAAATGAGCCACAAACTAGAGAAAGTTTATCTCTGCCATCATTTTCTTTTAGTTCTGCTGGTTCTTATAAAGCCACGCTCCTTAATGAATCTAACAGAGTTCTCAAGGTCTTCACTGGCTCTTGAACTGAATTACACATTTGATACCTAAGCCAGAATATCAGTCCCTAAAAAGCAAGAGCTCACATTCTCCTTCCAAGAACAGCAGTCTTTTGTGCTGCGATGTGGTGGTAATAATCATTCACAGTTCAGACAAAAACTTCACTGGGACTAGGACAGTTTGGGTTGGACAGGACCTTCAAAGACAGTCTAGTCCACCCACCTGCCTTGGGCACATCCAACCTAACCTTGAGCTTTTCTAGTGATGGGCATCCACAACTCCTTTGGGCAACTTGCTGCAGCGTCTCACCACCCTCATCAGAAAACATGTTCAAACTTTAGCTCAAGGTTCTATTTTGAGGTTGAGAAAACCTCAACTGGACACGAGCAACGCACAGGAATCTGTTCAGTAGAATGAGGTGGGTAACTTCAAAGTTGGAAGGTTTCAATAAGCACAGTACAGGAAACCCCCTGACAAACATCTCCTGCCTCTGCCAATTTGGCTAACCCACCATGGGAGAGACTCCTCTTCACATCTGCAGTCTCAAAGTTTGCACCTCATCTCCCAGTCAGTCTTGACCTCCTGGCAACTGAAGACAGCCTTGAGAAGCCAAGAAAGATTTGAAGTCTTAGAACAGATTTTATCCTTTCTGAATCATAGAATAAAGGCTCTGAATTGGAAAGAAATGGAAGAGCTGATCACAACAGATCTTGACAGACAGTGTTTACCGTTCCTTTAACAGAAGAGCATCTGGAGAAGAAAGAGCAATTTCCTCGATGTGGAATCAGGGAGAAGAAAAATCCTCAAGAACTATGCTCCCTGCCTGCCTGGTCTTGAAGAAGACAGAATATGGAGGTGGCTCACAAACCAATTAAGTAACAACAGCAAAACCCCAGCCCTGGCTACATATCTACAGGTAACTGAAACAGGGCCATGAGACAAGCTTAGGCATGGAATCACTAGTCATTCACACTGCTTATTCCTTTGCAGCCACCCTGGCATAGTACTGGCCCTGTCAAAAACAGTGGATGAGGTCACCAGGGACTGTTCCCAATGGGCAGCATGGAAAATCTGACATCAAGTTACCTTCCATTTATCTGGGAAGCCTCACATGAACCCCTTCAACCCCTCAACCCATAACGCAGGGGTGTCCATTGTACGCTCCTAGTATCATGGGATGAAAATACCGTTCTGGTGGGCTGCAACATAGCCATTGACATCCTTACAGACACATGGGCACAGCCTCAGGCTCAGTGACCTACCTAGGCACAGCATGGATGCCTTCAGCTTGTGCCATTTGTCCCTGCAACCAGAGAACAGCCCTCAGCCTTGCTTTATGTTACTGTTCAAGATATAACCAGTGTCTTCCTCAAAAAGGACCACTCCACAAGAGCTCCCCAGTGACTGCATGTAAACCTCAGGTATGAAGAAGGTTTCTGGAAAACAATGAAACATTAGTGGAAGCGATCCCAAGAAAGACTGAAGTTGCGGATGAAAAAGGAAAGAAAGAAAACCAACTGGACACATACTTTCATTTGCTGTGTCCCAGCATCAGAAGGAGAACAAAATTAATCAGAGAGATGAAGACAGACCAGCCAGAGGCCTAAGTCCAGATCCCCATTCAATTCACTACTCCACCACAGACTTCCTGGGACAACTTGCTGAAATCGTCTAACGTCATTCAATTACCTATGAAAAATAGAATCTGGAAAAATAACCTCTCATGGTACTGCCAAAGAAGGTTTTGCATAGTCCAGCAGCAAGGTCACACGTTTCAGGAACCTTCCCCAGTACAAAGGTAACTCTGTTCACAGGAGCTCACAACCCCTAATATAGCAAAGCCACAAAAAGGTTTGAAAGGAAACTACTCCAAGCCTGAGGCACCTGCCCTAAGCATTGCTGCAGTTGCCAGGTGTTTCCCCATTTACTTACAATCAGAATTCAACACTTGCAGATTTACATGGCAGGTCTCCCTTTCATGGGCAATTTTCCTTTGCTTCCCCTACAGCATTTTTCTTGAGGGCTCCCCATTTTGATCAGCAGTACAAGAAAATGCAGTAAAATAAAACTACTATACAGAGGCTAAAGATTTTTCTCTTCAATACTGATCAGAACTAGATGTTAAAGGCCACAAACACTTCTCACCTCCGTGAGGAGAGGGGAAATAATACAAGTGACATGACTAACAACTTGAAGTGACATTTAAGCAGCAACTCTTGACTGTTTTCATTTAAAAGTTTATGCAGGTAATAATTTTTGCTTCATGCTTTACTCCTCACTATAAGATACTTCATGGCTTATATCTGTTTATAACAAAGTACTTCTTATTTAAATACCCAAGAGAACCCCAAACCCCTATCCTGTCCCTACTCAAGTGGCTGATGCTCAGCACCTGTCCTGGGTTCAGCAGTAGCAGTAATTCTTCTCCTTCTTAGTGCCTGGTGCAGCAGTGTGTTTTTGATTTTTGGCCTGGGAACAGTGCTGATAACACCGATGTTTTTAGTTATTGCTCAAATATTTGGTCTGACCAAGGACTTTCTGAGCCTCATGCTCTCCCAGGGAGGAGGGGAAACCGGGAGGAAGCAGAGACAGGACACCTGACCCAAACTGACCAAAGAGGTATTCCACACCACAGCACATCATGCCCAGGATGTAACGGAGAGTTACCCGGAAGGGCTAGGGACTGCAGGGTTGGATGAGGTATTGGTCGCTGCTCGGCTGGGGGGAGTGGGGCGAGTTATTGGTCGGCTGGTGTTGAGGTGTTGTATTCTTTCCTCTTGTTACTTCCTTTACCATTGTTATTATTGGTGGTAGCAGCAGTGATTTGTGTTATACCTTAGTTACTAAACTGTTCTTATCTCAACCCGTGGGAGTTGCATTCTTTTCAATTCTCCTCTCCATCCCTCTGGGAGTAGGGGGAGGGCAAGAAGGGGGAGAGTGAGAGAGCAATTGTGTGATTTATGGGTGACTTTGTTTAAACCACGACAGCACCCAACACTGAAGTGAGCAAAGTGCAACACACGCAAACACCCCCCCCAACAACATGCCCTTCCTCCCTGGTAGGAACATATGAAGCAGACCTTGACTGCAGAAGAATTAATAAGGCCTGAAAAAAAGTATATTCATAAAGAATAGTGGAAATATTATTACTTCACCATTATAGCATTCATATATTCGTAGTTGTAAATATAAAGTTGAAAAATTAAAGCATTTAAGAATGAAATTTAAGTACCTTCATTAGGATGTTGGTCTGTCAGGTTCAATGATAAATTCTTTGACATCCTTATGTAAAAGGAATAAACCCCCCTAAAATATCCAACTAAAACCTCAAGCCCCTCTCCCAAAAAAAAAAAACCCACACAAGCTGAGTGTGGAAAAAGAAAACCACCCCCGCAAAAAAGGCATCAAAAAAATAATCTTCCCCACTTATCTTCGAAGCATAAGACTCCTAAACTGCTTTAGGAGACTAACATATCAATTGGACTTTACTGCTCAAAAGCCTACCTAACAAACCCTGAATCTCTGTAGCTGATGAAGAGGCAGTTTTAGGTCTCCCACTACAGAACGTGAAAATAAAATCAAAACAATTATGGAAACAGCTTAGTTATGATTAAATGTGTTACAGAAAACAAACACTGAAAGCAATACACTAAAACCTGGAGCTACAAGAAAGAAAATAGTTCTGAGACAAAGAACAGATCATTTTATGTTGGTCATTTAAAATGCATTGCTTAGTTTGGCATTTTTTGTGTTGTAGTTTTAAAAAGTTAAGAGACTCACAGCCTCTTAGCTCAGAAACAGAGTCTCTTAGTTCAGAAACTAACCCTAAAGGAAAGTACTACTAGCTTCTAATACTAAAACATTTTAAATTCAGAGAAGTGGAGCAAGTTAAACTCTAAGCCTCAAGAGTCTGAGAATAACAAAGTAGCATAATGATTAAAAGCAATGCAGAAATATCTCCTGCTAAACAATAAAACTTATGAGTTATACTGAAATAATAGAATCACAGAATGGTTTTGGTTGGGAGGGACCTTAAAGCTCATCCAGCTCCAACCCCCTTCCACAGGCAGGGCACCTTCCACTAGAGCAGGTTGCTCCAAGCCTGTGTCCAACCTGGCCTTGAACACTGCCAGGGATGGGGCAGCCACAGCTTCTCTGGGCACCCTGTGGCAGCATCTCACCATCCTCACAGGTAAAAACTTCTGCCTAAGATCTCGTCCCAATCTCCCCTCTGTCAGGTTAAAGCTATTCCCCTTTTCCTGTCCCTACAGGCCCTTGTCAAAAGCCCCTCCTAGTAAAAATTCCCCCTGATAAGACAAAAATAAGAAGGTAATGAACCATCACAAGTATAAGCTGTAGATAAAACTTTTCACTTAATGGATGAAAGATTACCCAGTAAGAATTTTAGGGTTTTTTTAGATCAAACAAACAGAATGTTCAGGCTTCTTAAAAAGTTTCTTCTGTGCCTGTGTTTGCACCCATTGTGAATCTCAATTGCTAAAATCATCTTTCTGCTCTACAAACATGTCAGCTTTGGTGTACAGTTTGAAACCAAAGTACTTTCCCCATCAGAAGCAGCAGAAATCTTACCAGATCAGCACCAGCTTGAAGCAACACATCTGCAACATCAGTATGTCCATTTTCACAGGCATAGGTCAAAGCTGTGTCTCCTGTCGCTGTGGTGGCATGAACATTCGCTCCTAGAAACACAGTAATAGGACATCAACTTATCAAGCATTTTGTATCAGATAAACACAAAAATCAAGGTACTTCATCTGTAAAGCAAGAGCTTCCACAGCCAAAGGGCATTGCTCTCATGGTAAAAATTGCTCTTGTAGTAAAAATACTCTGAGGAGAAGCAAAGGCTTGGAAATAGCATGACCAGCAATTGGAGCACCTGTATGCTCAGTTATTCCTATATTCCCTCTATAGCAATGAAGATTCCAGTTGTTACAACACATAAAAGTGAATCCAGACAGTTGTCTAGACTATCCATTTGACAGGAGCTACCTGCCAAGGAAAAGCCAGACAAAATGCATGTTATTTAATTAGTGTTAATGCTCCAAGACCATACACTTGTACATATTTCACTTCCTCCCTTCCCTTTAAAATAAACTAAAATAATAAACTAAACTAAATAACAAAAAAAAACCTAAAAACAAAGCAAATTTCTTTTGCTTTAAAACCATTTTGTTCAAATAATTTAACTAGCTTCATACATGCCTCCGTATAGCTTTCATGCTATGCATGGCTCTGGGTATGTAATGCATTACACTTAATAAAAGCCAATGTGATTAGCCATTTTTGTATTCTCAAGGTGCGAGATATATTTAGAGACTCCCTGATGCCAAAACAAGGCTCCTCAATTCACTCTCCACATTAGCAGAAGTGAAGTGCAAGCAGCATTCCCAGCGAGCTGGTGACGTGTCACAGCCTGGTATCACTGCACAAAGAGACGCAGATGTCACTGTCCCTCCATAAGCAGCGACCATTACTTTCTAGAATTACAAATCCAGACAATTTCATTCTTAGGAAAGAGCATACAAATAAACTCCCATAAGAAGGAAGATTTCCAAAATGCAGGTCCCTATCATTTATTTTTTTAAGCAGTATTACTCCACTTTGGTCTCTCTACCAACTTTCAACTGACAGATGAAAACTGAAGCATCACTTCCCCCCAACTCCAGCAAGATTTTACTTTTACTACTGTATTGTGTAGTAGGAAAACTCATTCCTCACATGCAGAAATCCAGCACATTCCAGAGTGTCTAGCACACTATTTCCCAAGGCACAATTCCTAAAGTACTGGTTATTTAGGGAGACTGACTGCAGATAGCAAGGCTCAGTCAAAGCAGAAGCAACATATAAAACCAGGCATTATCTGTATTACATTTTATCCTAAACGCAGTTAGCTGGAAACAGTGCTCCTAATAGATACATGGATGGTTCTAGATATGCCACACAATCCAGGGCTCTGTGCGGCACTTTCCTCTGTTAACAGCATCACACAATATTGATGGGTACCATATGCTTTTTCCTTCTTTCTAAAGTATCTGAGAATATAGTTTCTTGTTACAACATGACACAAATAAGCCCAGGTATCTTCTAAACCACACAGAACATTGAGCCTATAGTATCTGTGGGGTAGGTCATTTGCACTGTACACATACCTGCTGCCAGCAAGTATTTCACCAATTCAAGATGACCCTCTTGAGCAGCTTCCATCAAAGGTGTTGAGCAACCAAGCTCTATATCAGCTCCTGCTTTAATAAGGAAGTCAGCTACTTCAGAAAACCCTCCACAGCATGCTAGAGTAAGAGCCGTTTCCTGCGTTTCTTCTGTCTGTGCATTTATATTTGCCCCTAGGAAACAAAATAGATGTTATTTTAGCTGACCAGACACAGGGTAGGAAGGTGAATCCCCATCGTCTCCACTATTTGAGTGTTTTACCTTTGCTCTGTAGTTACAGCAATGAGCAGTGACAGCCTCATGCTACATCAGAGGAATTTGCACCTAATACTTAGTGGCAAATGGTCAGCATTACATCCTCAGTAAGGAATGCTCAAAAAACAGCAGTGCTCTCACCTTGTGCCAGCAGCAAGGCAACCATCTCTTCATGGCCTTCCCGGGCAGCTTCCATTAGAGGAGTATAACCTTCATCATTAACTTCCTCCAGGTTAGCTCCCCTCTCAATCAGGAGGGCTGCTAACTCCACGTGCCCACCACAAGCAGCCAGAGTGAGTGGAGACTCAAATGAATCTGCAGGCATGTTCACTTGAGCACCACTGTCCAAAAGCAAGCGTGCCACTTCCACGTGCCCATCCTACAGAACAAGAACATCAAAGTCAAAAACATTCAAAATCACTTGATGCTGGAGTTGCACCACTATCACACTAGATGTGAAAATGATCCTAAAAAGACAGGGTCTTTTAATTGATGATGGTTCCATTTATGACATAGTTACAGTAATGCCTGAATTAAAGTGACATTCAGTTTTCCACCTATAGCTAAGGTTTAAATGCAAGAGGAAAAAAGAAAAAAAAGTAGATCTATGGTGGGTTTTTGGTGCTGTATGTTTTCCTTTCTTGGGGAAGTAGGGAAAGAATTATGGGGCAAGGCTTTCTTCAATATCCAGCACAATCCCCGGGACACAGAAGTAATAGAGACAGCAAACAAGTACCATAAGTAATAAACCCAGTTCATGACTAAACACCAAAACAAGCACTGGAACAAATATTTTCTTTTTCTCTGTAGTTGATTAATGGCTTCTACACACAAAGAAAAAAAAAAGCCTCCAACTGGCAATTTCTAGATCCTGGGAAAGACCTGCAGAGGAACTGAAGTGGGTTCAATGAGGTAGGTAACAGGAGGAGGGTAAACTCAAATTTTAAAAGAGACTGGAAAGTGCCTTGGGGTGAAGCAATCTTTGTCATAGAGGAAAGAGAATGAGGATTGCCAAAGCAATCTGTCTGAGCCCTTACCAATCAAAGCATATAAATACAGCTCTCAGCTTCCCAGGAAACTACCACTAAACTCCTCAAAGTACCTGAAATAAACCAAGTACCAAAAAATCCACAGTTCAACTCAGGTATGCTCTGTAGAGCCTCAATACTTCTCAAATGGGGAAAAAGTAAAGAAATTTTGACATTAAGGTAGAAGAAACACTCTTATGGGTTCTCCCTCCCACATAACTTCAGATACTGGGGTCCAAACTTGTGGAACAATTTGGAGAAGAGATCTGGGAAAACTGAAACCAATTGCAAACTACTCCTAATGAAGGGCAAAGGTTCAAGCCATGCAATTAGTGCTCAGTGAGATACAGAAGGTCTGAGAGTCTAATCAGAGGACACTTCAGAATACACAGTAAGATAACTTATGGATGAAAAGGGAATTCCAAGTGAAAGACCAATCAAAGCCTGCTCTGTATCTCTCAGTGGAGAGGAAACTACTTGCTGCTTTGCATACTGCAAGTGCATTAACTGCATCAATTGATGCAAGTGCATCAACTTGGTCCCTCCAATTTGCCAAGTTGATGCAAGTTGATGCAAGTGCATCAACTTGGTCCCTCCATTTGCCATCCAAAGAAATATGGGGTTCATCCACGAGTAAACTGTCAGCCAGCTTTGATTTAGAGCCCTGTGTCCTGACACAGTCAGATGGATTAATTCTTCAGACTAGCCCCCGTGCACATTGACAGATGTTGCTAGAGTACTAAGGAACACTTCTTCCTGAGGAAGATATAAAAAGGGCTAATTTCAGTAGAAAATAGCAGTTGTTTTTAAGATGTGTCCTTTGAAGGAAATCTAAATGAAGCTGAGGAATACTAAAGGGGAAAAAATACATTAGAAGACCTCTCTGCCCAAGGTTCAAGCCAGAGCTGTTGAGGCTAGGGCACTGCTACCTAGGGGTAATTTATAAAGTTATAATGCTAATAATTCCACTAATTCCCAAAATTACAGAGCTTCCTATGTATTAAGAACCACAACCTCAAGTGAACTATCAGTTCCCTGTTCTGATCTCATCAGAAGTGCCAGCCAGTAACTCGAACAGCTAACACAAACAGGGATATCAAACACACTACTCCTGCCAACACTTAAGTTGACCATGAAGCAGGTAGTAACCCGAGACTGACAGCAATCAAGTCTACAATCAAAGACAGGCTGCTGTTTTCAGAGAAGCTGGCTAAAAGCCAACAACCACCTCATCTAACTAAAGGCATTTTCTAGGTGTGGCACTCTACCTTGCCCAAAACATACTAAAACTCAAAGGCACTTATAATTGGTGATCAGACACCAGACATTTCAGCTCCCTCTGCAGCATTCACTAGCTGGAAAACAGTGAAGACCAACTGGGAAGAGTCCCCATGATCTGATGGAACAGTTCCCTTCTGCAAGGGAGCAGCCAAAAGGTAACAAGGAACACATTCCATCATTCAGCTTAAGAGTTCAGATTTGAAAGGATCAGTTTCCTTTCAGTTGTTTTTAAAGGTCAACACACACTGTAATGCAAACTAGTCTGAAACACACAAGAGCTAAAAATGTGCAAGCAACCCACACAGCTTTATCTTCCCCAAGCAAAACACTTCACAGCCTTCAAGTCAGCCCAGCGCTCAGACTGCATCACCATGACAGAACAAGTTACAGTTTTGCTGCAATGTCCTTTAGGAGACAGCATTCTCCATTCCTTACCGGCACTAGGGTCCCATTCAGGGAACACTATTCAAGGACACTGTCACCATCTCACTGTCAGAAGACTTCAACACAGAGAGGGTATGATCTGACCTTAGTCACTTGCATCATCACCTCAAAAGTGCACTGAAGGAACACTTGATCCTCCAGGTCTCGGAAAACTGGAGGAACATTGCAGGCTGCCTTCTAAGGATTACATGCTACTGGGAGCAAATTAAGGTCCCTTTTCTTTACTCAAAGGACTTCTGCTCGAAGGACAGATAAAAGGTCACCTAAGGTCTGGACAAAAATAGTTGCATATATGTTTTGACACAACAGCACATTCTTTATTAAGATGAAGCTCTTGGAAAAGGATATCTTTCCTCAATGGCTGCTTTGAAATTAGATGAGTTGTCCAAGAACTAAGAACTAACCTACTTTTGACTTACTGTTTTATTTTCAGAAGAAAAACCTCACAGCAGCATTTACAGAAGCCTAGAAGAGAGCAAACCATCCCTACATGCAAAACACTTCCTGCAGCAGTGCAGGAACAATGTAATGCATCAGTCATCCAGCTCAGTGTAGCTCTGGAAGTACATACCACAGTGATCTGAGAACTTTTATAAAGGCAAAGATGGAAAAGTGACTCCTACACCACAATAGAAACAACGACTTGGGCTCAACCTGCTGTACTGCACTGCAGGTTAGTTATCCCTGCACTTTACAAAGGGAGTATATAGAACATATCACACCCCCAAAACTTAGATTCATTTTTCCTTATAACCAATTAGTTACCTGTGATAACTATAGTAAATGCTTTGTATTATCACAAGTAACACATGTTCACTGCAGAGCCAACCCAGCTTGTTAACAAGGGCTCACTTTATCATCTCCTTTATTCCTGTCATTGAAAAGGGTGCAGCAAAATAAAGGCTGTTTACCATGCAGGCCTCCATCAGTGCTGTGTGCATCTCATCTGTTTTATGCTCTTGATCAGCTCCAGCTTCAAGCAAAAAACGAACCATATCTAAATGGCCTTCAAATGAAACAGAGCAAAATAAATAAGCATTTAGTATCATAAACTTTTAGTAGTACAGACAATACGTTTCATTAAATCATTTAGATTTTCACAGTTTGCTATTACAGGTTTTACAAGTTACCATTTACAAAGCTGTTCCTTTTAAAGTACTCTAAAAAGTACCACAGCAAAATGGACAGCAAGACTTTAGTCTTTCCCACAGATAATTGCCCAACTCTGAGATGAAGACAGACCCCTCCAATTCAAGTTCACACAAGAGGTACCTTCCCTTGTAACTTCAAGCTATAAAAGACTGCTTATTCCTTACTCAGCTGTAGAGTGACATATCATTTAGGTGTTCCAAGGCAGCACACAACTGCGGGCATTATCTTTTAAAGAGGTCCATGCATATCTGAACTTAACTTTACGCTTTTTAATCACAGCATCTACATATTTCTGAGAACCAGGACACACACACATTATGTCATATATTATCTAACACTATTTTTAGAAGCTTCTACTGAGCTTTACCAGTACTTGTTTTCAACTCTATTATGGTTTCTATCCTTTCAGAATCTGTCCCTTACACCAAGTTGTATATTTTATCCTCTCAATGCGCACCCTCCTCCAAGACAAGACTTAGGTTTATACTAATTGAGCTACCTTGTTTTCCTATCAATCATCTTGGCAAAGATAATATAGGAAATCTCTAGCCAATGAGTATCTTACATTACATACATTAAGTTCTGGGTCACAAGAGACAAGAATGCCCCTCCAAAATGTCCAGGAGAACTATTACTGAAATGCCTATGTAAGGAACTACTATATGCTGCAGGAAACCCATGACAAATCCAGATGAGTTTTCACTAGTTACACTAGTATGTATCCAATTCTAACCACAGAGGCAAAACCTGATGTTACTATGACAATAATCTATATCCTTAAAGCTTCGATTAGGAGGAAAACAACTGTTGGAAATTTTATGGTGGCTTTTGGAAAAAAAAACAAAACAAAACAAAACAAAACCCAACAAGAAGCACATTGGATTACCACTGCTCTAAGTTACTTTCTATAGAAGCTTTACATAGCAATATAAATTAACTCAAAAGGCCATGAAAGCTCAAAACACGTAACAATTCATAGATATCCTCTAAAATTACACTAAAGAAACAGTATCCAGTAATAACACCAGCACTGTCACCACATCAGGTATTTGAGGAACGTTCGTTCCAACTTCTCATTTTCCTAACAGCTAACAGAGATGTTTTCAGAACTTGCAACACAGCTGGTGAAGGGAATTTGAATGAAACAAGGGAATGCTGTAGTGGAGGAATAAAAGAATAGTGGTGCGTCAAAAAAGCACAGGTTTGGACACAGCCTGTCACAAGTTTCCATATGCAACATATCAAGTACATGTCCACCACAAGTAGACAGACTTAATACTGCTATACCATGGATGAGCATTTTGTGAGTTTACAACCAAAACCCAGTATTCCAAAGCTCTTCAGAAAACATTCAAATTACAGCTGGAAGCTTCAGTTAGATAAATCCTAGCAAATAAATAAAACAAAAAATACAAAACAAGGCAAGAGACAATACCTTTATAGCATGCAAGTGTAAGTGCACTTTCTTTGAACTCGTTGGAGTGAGTGTTGATTCCTGCACCATATTCCAGCAATACTCTTGCAACCTCAACATGACCCGCACTGGCCGCTTCCATTAAGGGGGTATGGCCATTCTCATTGTGGTCTTCTATATTAGCACCAGCTTTCAACAGCACCTTCACTATGTCAACAAAGCCTCCGGCACAAGCGTAAGTGAGAGCTGTGTTCCCTGCAGAGAAGAAGTAGTTTACATGAAAGCCCTTTCCACCGCTCACAGGAAAAGAGATTTAACAGCACTGAACAAAAACAAGAACATGGCCGGCAGCAGTCTCTTACCTCACAGGAATGCTACTCCAGCCAGTGATTTCAGGCTGGATAGAAAAACCCCAACACAACTATAATGTGAAAGAGTTTTAATGCTAAGCCAGTATTATAAATCAGGATTTTTTTTTTATTATGTTTCCTACTTCAGCACACAAAGAGATCAAATACACACACACACAATGAGATAAGTGAATAATTTTCACACTCACTGTAGTTGGGGGGATTAAGTTTTTTTTGCCTAGGACTATGCTGTAATTCCTTGAAAAACTTTCCCTGGCTGGATGAAAATAAACTTCTAACTTAAACTCGGATACTGTAAGTGACAGACAATCACATAAGGCTCATGTTTTAAATGCTACAGTCAGTTTTAAGGTAAGCTCTGTCTAATACAGCTAAACATCAGGATAAAAAGAACATTTCATAGTTCAGACACCCGGCTTTTTAAAATTGGAATAAAGTTTAAATTCTATCTTGATAATCAGCAAAATGCAGCTGCAGGTTACTGCTCTCAGCAAGGTCGGTTAAGCTGTGGTCAAGCATCAGCAATGTAGAAAATGCTCACAGAATTGTTCCTCCTCTTTCATAAAAAGCAATAGACTGAAATAACAGGTCTTGACCAGATGTGTCCCAAGAGAGTCTTACTGGGTCATTTGGGATTATACAGATGAGAAAAAACAAACTCCATGTGTTTTTCCAGTCATCTAACACCACAGTGGTTTTCACAGGAACAGTCCTTTCCATTACAGTTTATATTAAAAACAATCTTTAACAACAGCCAGGTAAGACTCCAAACACATCTGCTATGATCCAGTCTATTCTTAAGTTCCCTTTCATGTTTTGTTGTGAATGAAATTAAGGCAAAACAACAGACGTTCAAAACAGCTGCACATCTTATGTGTCAGTCTTCTTAGTTCTTGGTGTTCCTGCTTCCCAGTTACCTGTTGAAGACTGTGCGTTGACATCTGCGCAATGAACAAGGAGCAGCTTAACAATGTCCACGTAGCCTCCGCTGGCAGCTGCCATTAAGGGAGTTATGTCTCCTTTGTTCCCTCGATCTTCAACGTTTGCATGCATCGCTAGTAGCACCTAGGGAAAAAAAAAAAATCACTTTAATGAATAAATTGCAGCACCAACATTTTGCTTCTGTGTGAGAACGATCCCCAGGCAGCCTGGACATCCCCTTGCAGCAATGTCCCCAGTGGAGAAGCACAATGGCACTCCCAGGACATTTATAATTGCTACCTGCACTGTCCTCTGCTTCAGGAAATGCTCACTTTTTACATTTGTTCCTATCTGCTAAAATCAACATGAGGTTACAGAGCAGCACTGACATTTTCAAAAGTCACAGGGCAATTCGCTAACCAGAAAGATAGCAGAGAAACTGCAAACTTGCATTAGCGACCACAGCACACATCAGGGTCAGGCTTACAGTTATCCCCCCTGTGCTCTTGCCTGACACCAGAACAGGCAGCTGGACACTTTCGGAGAATTATCACCTGAGCTCTGCCCTTTAATGCACAAGTATAAAAGCCAAATATGAACAGAAATTAATTCACTGTTGATACAGATGTGATTAAAAAAAAAAAAAAAAAAAAAAAGAACTAAGTGACTGAGACATGAGTTTTTAGAAGAGAACCACTTGTAGTGTTTGATTTTGGTGATATTTTAGATCCTCTTGCAAAGCCTGCTTGGCAGAACAGCTTGACTGCATCTAGAACAATACCAGAAAGGTAGGTGCATCACAAAACAAGAGGCACATTCTTCACACATGCCCCTTAAACCTAAAGGCATATATGAGAGCAATTTCCATTAAAAAGACAAACAATAACTGGAAACCCACAATAAGCTGTAATAACCGATACTCTGATTAGATCATAAAATATGTTACACTCTGAATAGCTAAAATGTTTACCTGCCAAAGAAGCCCCTTGGACAACGCTTCAAAAAGGTTTAGTGGTGATTATATTTGTTACTTACTTGTGCCAATTCATAATATCCTGCTGAACAGGCCAAGCAAAGGAGACTCTCCCCTTCTTCAGTATGCTCATTTACACTCCTTCCTTCATCCAACAGCTTCCGGACAGCATTGACATCCCCATCCGAGCAGGCTTCTGCCAAACTGCGACTGGAAGATCATTACACAGAATAAGCTCAACGTGAACTGCAATAGATGGGTAGCTTTGCTATGCAAGGGTGAAGTCTTTACTTAAAGACTCATGACTTAGCATTAAGCCTTACCAGAAAACAATACCTTACAGATTTAAGTATATACACACATTATCTCTGTTTCACCCATCGAAATGAAGATCTTGCTTACGTCTAAATGAGCTCCTGTCCTCATCAGTTGCCAGCTCACATAAGCTCTCATATACAGTAGATGGAGAGAATACTGCTCAGAACTTAAGCTGTGGTGTTTGCAAGGTACAGCAGTAAGCCTCCCTGATGTTATTACACATAAGTAGCATGCCAGATGCACAGAGGCTAAAACCACACCAAATTACTGACTACAGATACCAAGGCAAAGTTCTAGTAGAGTTCAAAAAAAAAAAAAAAAAGAAAGTGAAGAGCCTATTATCAGAGACCACTAATACTGAATACTGGAACAAGGCCAACTGCTGACCACTGTCTCTCTTGTAGCAGGACTATTTCCTTCTCCGCAGTAGCCCAAAGCTTTCTTCTTTTCATTGAAAATGCCAGTTTCTTAATTTAAGCAGCCATTTCAAAGAAAAATCCTTACCTTACCAAATGACATCTTAAAAGAAGAAAGGAGAAAAGCCTGAAAGAAGTTTACTGTTTCCTTTCATGCACTGTTAAAAGCATATTACAGAAGTTTTCAGATGGATGAAATAAGCCAACTGAACTACATATTTTTAAACAGCAACAATAATACAGTCCTACATGGAACACTACTTTAAAAAAGCCTGCATGGAACAGTCCTTAAAATGCTGCAAGAGGTAATTACAAGCTAAGAGTCTGAAGGAAAAGACAAGACAAACCCTGAGTTCTTGGCATCTAAAAGCTCAGAAGTCTGAAATCTCTACTTCAACCACCATTAACCTCTGAAGCAGAGAATAACTATTTCCTCTGACAGGTAGGACGGTTCACTAACCAAACCTGGAAACCAGGTGAGCTGAGCTTCAATTAATTTCAAACCAAGTTAACTGTCCTTTAGATCTTTGTCTATACTAAAACCAAAGTCTAACAGCAAAGACAACTGTTAAAATACTGCTAAACACAAGTGTTAACAAACCAGAGCAAGTCATGCTCAGCATCAACTCAATTATGCTTCCCCAACTGAGAAAATATGTGCAAGGAATGACTGTCCTCAGCCACCAGGAACCAACCCACAGGTAATGAGGTGAGAGGAAGGGGCAGTTAAGCCAGAGCCTTCTGTTCTAATAGTACTGGACTGGATGTGATGCACTCCTATCAAGATATTTAATCTGCAAAACATGGAAGCTTGTTTCCTAAAATAAAAACTAGCACGGTGAGATTCAAACACCTTAAACTTCTGCTTTTTTTACTGTAAAAGACAGAACCTCACTCAAATTCACTGACAATGCAGAAAATATACATTCCTCAGGAAAGCAGGCAAGTTTCAACTGGTCAAAGACTGTAATGGTTGAACTGTATTAAATGCCTGTTTTAAGTAGAACTTATTTGTCATATACTCTAAAATGAATTTAAACTGTGCCAGCAGCTGACAGGTAATAGCTGAGGTCTGACCTGAAGAGAACACCCACTTATCACTTACATTTGCACTGTAATCACTAAGTGAAGTTTATTATTTGGCTACATAGGCCATATAGTGAAGCAATGGGATCCCTCTGAAATCCTGCAGGACACTCTCAGACCTGCCCCTTCCCTAGGACAGCTCTGTGCTCACAGTACAAGCAGCTCTGCTGCAGCCCACAAGCAACTAGCATTTACAGCTCGGGTCCTTGTTCAGCTGGGAGGAGAGGGAAGGGATTCATGCACTTTTGCACACATACAGTCTAGCCTTTGGAAACAGGAGCCACCCAGCCCCATAACCTGTGGGATGAATCCTGAAACACATGAATCATCCTCAGAAGATGACCTTGAGACACTTCCTATAATACAGAACTGCTGTGAAACCAAATGTGCCTCAGGAAACAGACTCATCTCATCCTAGTTGACTCAGGCACATCCAGAGGTCTCCCAGTTTGCTCTCTGCTCAGGTTCCCTTTGAGATATTTCCAAGACATTTTGCAGAAGTGACAAGAATGGCACTGGGCTGCTTAAGATGTTTAGGAACTATGTGCATCACTTGTCAGAGTAGAAAATATTTCAGGACCCTAAAGATGCTTTGAAATTACTAATGTAGACGAAAGCTTTTGAAGACATAGGACGAATCTTCAGTTCTGTCACCATGGGAGTTAAATGCTGTCCTCAATAATTTTCAGCTAGAAAAAGTTATCAGATTATAATAGAGTTTTAATTTCCCCCTAAATTCCTGAGCAAGATCCCAGGGCAAATCGCTGCCCTGTAAGTATGAGTTGTCTCTTCCAACTTTAATACAATGAGCTAGATTCCTTAGTTTCCACCAAAGTATGCTGACGCAGTAACAAGAATACTATCACCAAGACTTCTACAGCTAAGAATTTAACCTGGTTTTGAAACAGAAATCAACTGCCTGGTACATAGGAAGAGCAGCAGGTTAGAAAATAACATTATTTTGTACCTTTCTCTTACACTTAGATGCCAATAAGCCGATGCGACAGTAGTAACACCTTCAGATTCATAAACTATTTCTGCTAGTAGTATAGCAGATTCATTGCCATATATCAACAATATAACTAACGAAATTTGAATTTAAAAATACAAACTTATATTCTATAAATGGGAAACTGGGAGTGGGGAGGGATCAGTACGTACTTGTCCACTTGTCCTGCATTGTGATTGTTCTCTGCTCTCATCCGCGTCAATGCAGCAGCAGCTTCATCCAGTGCACAGCTGACAGAGGACGTCAGTCTCCGGAGAACCTCGGGATCTGCGAAGGCTTTGCCATCGGCAGTGGACAATTTACCAATCCCTTCAGTGCACGTTCGTTCATCAGTCGGGTTAGTATGGAAGTCACACAAAAGAAATGCAAAGACACTATTTTAGATTTCAGCCACATGCACTATTAGTTAAAAATCATTTGCAAACATGCCAGAAAAAAAAAATCAGATATTTAAAAGTAAGTAATCTTTGCCTGAGACCTGAACATTTAATCAACTTTAATCAAGCGGGAAGAAAACTGTTTTTCAGCTGGCAGCTTCATTACCTATCCCAAATTCCCAATTCATACCTGGGTTGGAGGCGTTTCAGAGGAGTAAGGATAAATCCAGGGGTCAAGCTCAAAAAAACGTAAGTTTGGGTAACAGGTAGTATTCCATAGGCTTGGTTTGATATTTTCTGGATGGGATGAGTTTTCCAATGTAAAATGTGTCAATCTATTCCCCCTTCCCTGTCCAACTTCACCCAAAATGAAGCAGACTTGGGTCTAATAAAACTTTCTTTTTGAGAGTAGGAAAAAACCTAAATAAGTTATTACCTTCAAGTCCCAACAAATTAACATTCTAAACTGTACAGCTCTGGCTGGAGAAGAACAGAAATCATGAAACCGAACTTCACATATTTTCAGTGTACTTGAAATCAACATCCCGTCCTGATGCTAACATCACACAGGAGAAATGCTGGGGCTCAAGGAAGTTGTTCTAACAGTTTGTCTTATAAAAACAGTTGGTTTGCTGCAAGAACAGCACCATAAGAAGGTCTTTATCCCTCTCATTTATGTGGCTGATATAAAGCGATGGTACACCTGTGCAGCTTTACTCCATATAGTTCAACACAGCCTATGGTACATTTGCACACAGTTGCCTCTGCAGTGCAGGCAGGTCTTGTATTTGCATATACAAATGTACAAACAGTGTAAAGAAATGCACTGATGAATAGTACAACACCCCCCAAAAAAGTATCAATCACTTGCTACAAAAAGATGATGGTTACTGGTTTAGGGATCTGCTGCCTTCACCATACAGAACCAGTAGCTTTTCAATTCCTTCCCTATTCAACAGGGTCAAATTAGACATAAACCTCAGGAAACAGCAAATCTTCTATTCGGTATGTGCATATCCGCAAGACTGACTTACACCATATCTCTCAGTACCCAACTTGCAATTATTACAAACTAAATACTGAAGTCATACTTTGAAAGTTTCACACATCACCTTCAGTCAACATCCATTCCCAGTCTGAGAGCAGCCATTTGGCTTCTGATTAATAGAAGAATCAGTACCTTCACCATGAAAGCAATTCTGGCACACTCCGCTACACTGCCCTACATCCCTGCTGCAGTACTTACACCTGCCTGCCACCAAGGTGCACATCTATGATAGGGTGCAGAGATCTACTTGATCATCTGAAACCAAGCACAGGCCATTCCAAGTGTCACTGTTTCTGCATCAAGATATCCAATTTACAACATCAGAATGAAGGACAGAATATATTTACACTTCGTGAATATATTTTAAACACTCCAGTATGTTTTATTGCACACTGACTGCTCACACTGAAATCCTTAAGAAACTACATGTTGGGCAGTGCTCTTTGTATACAGGAGTTAGAAAAATACTGAGAATTCATTTTAGCATAGTCATCTTCCTAAGATTCACATGCTTTTAAAAACTTTAAAGTGTTGTTAACAGATGTAATTCACCTTAAACTAAAGAGCAGTGGAGTCACAAGGGAATGTTCACTTGCTGTTAACTTAAACCAGTTAAAGAATTGGTTTAAGTCAGAGCACAGACTGAACTACACCATCAGGATATTTTGGGGTAAGCCATTTTGCCTTTAAAACTAAATTCTTTATAAAAGCAGTTGAAGTTTATTTAAATTCTTCTTCCCCCTTTATTAATTTCAGCATGCCACCCTTAAATTTCCATAAGAGGCTGGTGAGCCCTTTAAGAATTCCCACAATATTCACAGGCACTGACGACATCCTATGCAGTACCCAGGACCACAAGTGCAGGGGGACCTCTAGGAGTTTGTAATCTGAGGATGCACAAGGAGTTGCACTGGAATCTGACTACATTTGGTTGCCAACATTACTTGTATAGTGACAGAAACCCCATTTAGGCATAGCTGATTCTACTCTGCTTTTCAAAACAACTCATTTTCACATCCATTTCATACCATACAAGTCCTCTCCTGACACATGCAGGTAGGTACTCAATATCCTTTTACCGTAATTTCTTTTACCTCACCTTTTGCAGCATTCATGAGAAAGATGGACTTGGAACAGAAATGCTATTTCCAAGTTCTTCAAAATTCTCACTCCTGACATTTAAGATGTCATATACTTCAATGTTGCAACAAACTTAGAATCACAGAATAGTTTAGGTTGGAAAATCTTTAAGATCTAGTCCAACCATTCAATACCTGCCAATAAAAACTTGCTCATAATCTTACCTCCTCATCCCAGTCTATGACCATTTGATTATGGTCTGGCACATCCTCAAAAAGATATCCAAGCCACTTGGCAATACCATTTCTAATCACTACATAACAAATCTTCACACATCACAGTGCCATTATGTACAAGATTAGCCACTAGTGCTTAAATAAGCATGCGATTTTATAGATGAGTCTCTTTAAACATCAATATGCACTTTCAACAAGAAAACGTCATGAGCTAAACAGGCTGTGTCTCTCCCTCCTGCTCTGGATTCTTTCCAGACTGGTCTTTCTGCACTAATACTTAGAACTCATGGATGGGAAACCTTAACCCCTGTTTAACAGAAAGGATTATTCCCAAAAGACAGATGTGGATGCAAATCAGAACAAACCATGGTGACACACACAGGTCAGGTTTTCAAAGGCCTGATCAATCATCATTCAGACTCAACCTGCTCCTTAGGCCACCTTCAGTAAGCAGTAACAGGAGAAAAACACAATTACAGGAGCAACTACAGAGAGCAGGTACATACATTGTCAATGGACTTCAACTGTAGCTCAGCTGACTATCACTAAACTTCTTGCTAATATTCACAATACTGAAACACAGCAGGGCTGGATTATTCAAGTTGACTAAATGGCACATATACTGAGTTTACAGATCTAATTTCTGTGCTCCTGACAGTCCCCTTTTTACTAGGGCAAAATAAGGTACCTGAGCGATCTGTCTTACAGCTAGCCACAGCGTAACAGGAAGATTTCTCCTTTGCAGCAATACAGCTCACTAAAGGCTCCACAACAGCACCTTCCAAAATTTTTTTAACCTCAACAAGTGTCACCCAGTAACATTTCTGGGTTATATTTGGCTCATGTTGTTCCTCATTACCTTGCTGATTAAAAAACCATCTCTCTGAAAGCAGTGCCATTCCTTGGGAAGGAGGGCTCAGAATCTGCACAACCACCACGGTTCTTCAGAGTTCAACTGCCCTGCCTCGCTCCTGGGTGTCCACTACCTGACCAATTCTTCCTGTACAGCACAGTCAGCTTGCCTGAGCAGCCTGCAGCTTGGTAGCTTCCTCAGCAGATGATTTATCGCCTTATAAAACCACACAGATAACCTTCTCAAGCAGAGTTATCTGCAGAGAAGAAAGAAGCCTTCTCCTTGGGCAGTACCAACAGAGGTTAAGCTCAAAGTACCTTATGCTCCTAGTACCAAGCTGACAGCAGAAAGGCTCAGCTTAACTCCTGTGTAAGCCTATCTTCCAAATCACAATAAAGAATCCTCCTGCCAGTAGCTCTGCTGGCTTCATATGACACCAGGAGCTGACACCGGTGGCAGACAGAAAGCATTCATTACCATGCAAAGGGAACATTGTTGTGCCTAACTTCAGACCAGAAAGGATGGATCAGACAATCAATGGCAGTGGTACTATTTACAATCCTGGCACATCTGAAACACCCTCAAGATGGCAAAAAGCTTGTAAAGACAGACAAATTTTGTTTGACTGGAGAAGGAGAGGAGGAAGGTGGCAAATTCCAGACCCCTGGAGAGGAAACCTGCTGGGGAGAGGGAAAACAACAACATCTCTTTATGGCAACCACAGGCCGAGAATAAACGTTCTCATTGTGTAATGGTGACTATTTAGACCACGACTAAACCTTGTAGAAGCTGTTGACAGTATTTCATGTGTCACCATCACAGCCCCACACAGACTTCCAGAGCAGCTGAGTTTTCTTCTTCTACCAATCCGAGTCCCTACAGCAAACCCTCACACCCAAAAAATGACATTTTCAATGTTATCTGAAAAACCAAGTCAAAACATCTGCTAAGCACTTTCTGGCAAAAGCAGAAACACCATTTTATTCTCCCATTTTACGTTTCATGGTCTTAACCTCAAAATGCACCTTTCTTGATGAATCCCCACTCCTAAAAATAACAGAAGCTCACCCATTTGAGCAATATCCACAAGTGACAGGGATGTCAGAAAACACTGAAAGGCCACCACATACACGCCACTGAGGAAAGTTACCCTCAATCCCAGCTTTTAATTTTTCACTTGCTTGACACTTCAAACTCTTAAAAATTGTATTTGCATTAACACATAGTTCAGTGTAGCTGTCAGCCCAGCAGCCAGAATCTTGATGATAACTGTAGCAGTGAGATTTTCTTTTCCAGAATCAAAAGCTAGTAAGTACGTCTCCAGTTCCAATTAGATCTTATGGTTACTTATTGATGACAAGGGCTCCTTCTGGGGATCATCTGCTTTTATATCAGTGGGCTCAGGTATCTCAAAATCTGAAAGCTGATGTCCTATCCTTCAGCACAAACATGAATTCTTGTTTAACCAGACAATACTCCTTAACATTTACATTTCAGCTGAGAGTTTTCCCATTAGATTTCAATCCAGTCTCTGTACTTCCGCACCAGATTACCTGCTCGGGTAATTCACAACATCAGCCAGCAACTTTCGCTTGTACTAAAGCTTGGAATCCCCCATAAGCAAACTCAGCAATGAGAAAACAGCTCAACACAGACTCACAGATGGTTCTAGCAAAATCCCAATACCCCCAAATAGTTTGCTACTTCATATAATTTCTCTCCACAAACCCAATCCTCCCATTTCCTTTGTTTTCAGAATGCATAAAGGAACATGGCTATTTGCCAGATATGGAATACCACACATTTTAACTTAAAATGCAAGAAAAGATTGATTCAAACCTTGTGACAGAGTTTTGTTACCATATGAGAGTTCAAATAAGAAAGAGTAATAGCAGACAAGTTATCCATATAACTATCTCCTCCACCTTATTGAAATTCCTGACCACGACAGACTTTGCTACAGCAGAACTCTCAATTTCTCTATCAGTTTGACTTTTTTCCAGCTCTCACCAGGCATTCATTTTCTCCCATTGTATAAAAATTGAGTTACCTTTCTTAAAGCTGAAAGAACATGAGGACTTACGTGCTGATCTAACATTTGGCCACTGCCAGAAAAACTCTGGGCTCCTCTACCTGGGTTTCCGAACCCCACCACTGCACTCGCATTGGGAAAACAGGAGGGAGATTTCTACCAGCATAACAAGATAGGTTTAACCAGCAAAAAGCCTTTCCAGCCAGCACCAGAACTAGCAAGAGGAGAGAAAACTGTGCAGCCATGAACAGAAGATTCCTGCCTCATGGTGACAGCAAATAGCCTCTAAACCACCTCAACCCCTCACACACCTTCCTCCTGGGCCTCTCATCCAGGAAGGATATCCACACTTTCACATCTCCTAAGCAAAGAGCTGTTTAAAGAAACCCAACTTTTCCATTTTTCAACTTTTTTTTCTATTAAATCTCTAGCAAAGAAAGAGTTGCCTTCTGAGGTGCCAAGTTCCCAGATACAATCCTCAACACTGCTGATTCTTTACAGGAACCAGGACCTTCAGTCACATCCATCACATACGTGCATAAAGTCATGCTGCTCACTCACCAAATGCACTTTGACCCATATATCTTTACATGCAGTTAATATGGAAGCATCATGAATTACTCCTGCACCACAGTTACAGATGTACTTCATCAAAGTTCTTTTTCACCCATCTCAATGCAGTTAAGCGTCAGGGAGAGGTGTCTCCTCCTGCATTACCTCCTGCTTTAAAGCAGCAGCTACAGTTAGGACAAAAGCAGTAACATAGTAAAACAATTTTGCCAGTTCTGTCCCAGTCATCATTTAAACAGAAATTCAGTGGCTGAACTGCTTTAAACAAAGCAAACTAAAGCTCAGGGGAGAATATGAGAGGGCTTGTAGTTCAACACAAACCCTAAAGAATTCTGTTCAAGTACAAGAAAGCATTCATATTTCCTCTAGCAGAGAGGCAAAAATTTAAGACAATTATGAAATGAGCAGACATTAATGCTGGATTGGTCTGGAGTGTTCACCCCTTCTGTACTCTGTTTGTTTGTTTTTGAAGTGTTTTTGTAAGACTTAAGCCTTTGTCCAAAACCAATTGAGGGCACTCCCCTCACCCATTAAATGCTATAACCAGTCACTGTAAAAAGCTACTTGGTACGCATCTTACACATATGAACCTCCAGACTGAAGTTCTAACTCTCTACCTACCACTGACAGTGAAGCTTCAACTGATGTGTAACTGCGAATTCATCTTCCCTCTGACGCCACAGCATCCCTGCTGCCAGAGCTCTGCTCAGGTGGCACAGTCAGGAGGCAACAAGATGGAGAGGTAAGATAGGAAGCAGGGGAGAAAGGAGCATCTTCCTCACCCCTCAGATTTTGTTCTGGAAAAAAAAAAGAAGCTCTGTTTCTTCAAGACCAGATCTTCTCAGTGTGTACAGACTGCCCAGAGAGGTGGTGGATGCACCATCCTTGGAGACATTCAAGGCCAGGCTGGGCAACCTGATCTAGTTGAAGATATCCCTGCTTACTGCAGGGGGCTGGACCAGACGACCTTTTAATGTCCCCTTCCAACCTAAACTATTCTATGATTCTGTGAATATTCCTACATAAGAGGCTCATTCAAACTGTGTTTTGGCTTGCAGGACATATCAAATGCAAGAACAGACATTTAAATTTGGCCTTGGAGGAGGAGAAAGTATCCCTTCCACCCCTGGCAATAAGGACTCGTTTCTAACACGGTTTTGACTCTAAGAAAACATGATTTTGCATTTGAGAGGTATGTTCAAAATGCAAGGCTAACTTTAATCCAAATTATAAAGGACAAGGATGGGATTAAGCACTAGTTTAGAAACACCTACTTTACTCTGGATGTGAATTTGTGTTGGTGCTTCTCTAGGATTAAATAGGAGTTACTGTGTATCACACTTAAATAGGATCTTATCACTTCACTTGTGAATTTTTTTGAATGACTAGGGGATTTTTAGGCTCTTATTAAGCCTTAACATAGACAAAAGCCAGTGACAGACATCCAGAAAGGGCTGCCATGGCAGCAAAACCTCAGCACGTTAGTTGGGTGCCTGATGTCTTTTCCACTGCCAGCCTTCTCTTCCCTACCTCTTCCTGCAACATCTTTTCCAGGGCTGCAGCACCAGCAAATATTCAAGTATATTTATGCACTTGAAACAAACGCTCTTCTAGTTGCATCACGTTTGCCAGTGTCAGTGTGATGAGCTCAGGGCTCCAGCCCCCATTGTCTGCCTGGCTTTGTGCAGCTTTTCAACGGCCACAGCTCAGATGGCAGACTCAGCACATCCCTAGAGCTGGGCTGTCACCTGCTCACACCCTGCCAAATGAAGCGTGAGGACACGGGCACATGCCAGTACGGAGCTGGGCCATGGTGACAGGCAACAGTGAACAGACATGCAGGAACTGCGACCATCTACTGACTGGCCAGCAGGAATCAAAGGAGTCACGGATGGCAGCTCCTATACCTGAAGGAAACATCCAGGCTAGAGACTGAGAAAAACAATCACATTGCTTCTGGTTATTCATACAAAGTGGTATTAAAATCCCAAGTCAGTCCTAGGAAGCTGATTTTATTTGTGACTGTGGTGCTTCTGGTGTTTACCCTACAACTACAGAGGCAGCAACTGTGCAAACGATCCAGAAGGAGAAATCAGAACCTCTGTAAGGGAAGCTTCAAAGTAAACTCAGTACTTCATACCATCAAATACGGGGTTTTTTGGTGGTTTTTTTTTTCTTCCTGTTATTTTACAGAAAAACAGCATGGCCAACAGCAGGCAATGGATCTTTAATTCCTGGTTTTATCTAATATTTTCTCATTCCAAGCTTGACAGTTGCCTGCCACCAAGAATCTGAAAGATACACTTCTGAAAGACTTGAGACTGACTGAAACATGGCAAAGAAGAACATGAAACGATGCCATCACTGTGGGAGGGTAAGGAGCAAAGACAAACCTCATCTATCCCTAAGAAACACCAAGATAGGATCCCCACACACAACAGAGATGCGGGGAGAACTCAGATGACCTTGGAATGCTGTTTACAGGCGAACATCCCACTTGAGCTCTCTTCTCCAAATTTCTAGCATTCAGTGGGAAGCAGAGTTCACATGGGCTGTGACTGGTATCCTGAATCAGAAAATGGCTCTGGCTCAGTACAGTGCTCTGTAACTACTGAGGAAAACAACTCTAAATACTTCTATGTTTTCAAGCAAAGAACCAAGAGCAAACCTTGAGGTACAGTGACACCAGTGACTTCATCCAGAAGCACAGTTTCAGCCCCAGGTTTATCAATCCTGTACGGCAAAGTAAACCAAAATACTCCAGAAGTGTGCCACTTCTTCAGAAAATAAAAAAGATCACCACCTTAATGTGAATAGCACGGGCCAGGGTACAAATTCACATTTCAAGCTGTTTAGAAAACCTTTGCTCTTCCTAAGACCCACAGTCTTTCAAATGTCTTGTCATTACATACATGCTGCATAACACATCCTGAAAGGAAGGTCTATGGGAATGCCACAGTAGATTGCAAAGCACAAAAATCAGGATGCTACAGCCTTAGAAGGAAAATAAGGAAATTTATTTTACCACTTTACCTAACTTGAAGGAAGAACACTCTCATCTACTGTTAATGCACTAGAGCAAACCACCCCTCTACAAGAACAGTGCAGGGGCCTCACATCACCTCAGCTTTTTGTTCCTTGTGGCATCTCCCTAAGGTCCAAAAAACAAAAGGGAAGAGGACACAGTACATCAAGAGAGGTCCAGGTCTCTGAAGCTCTGCTTCTTCAGATGGAGAAGGTCACATAATCCAACATGTGGCACCACAGATCACCATGCTTACTGAGCTGCTTTGGAGCACAATGCAAAGAGAAACTGTAACAAGCATTAATCCAATAGAGAGCTTCTGGAGGGAGTTACTTCAGACAGCAGTATGGAAGAGTCCAGCCATTTCAGATTTCACTGAATCAAATGTCTTCCAGTATTTCCCTCCAGGTCTTTGCTCTTATTTGCATTAAAGACTAAAAAAAAATAAAGCTGTTCTACCTCTGATTCTGTCTCTATACTTTAGAAAGATTGGGCACTGGGTGTGCTTATTGTAAGAGGAGGCCAACAGACAAAAATCATAGCCACATTGCAAGTTTCTCCTCTTTTCATTATTAGGTCTTCCTACATGCTCCTTTCCCTGTCCAGACTTCCAAAACATGCTGGTGGCTTGGTTTTTGGCAATATGAGGCAAAGCCAACTGGAAGTCTGGACAGGTTGGTTAGAATTGATCTTCTTCCCAGGCTCACTGTGGCCTTCCTCTGTTACTCAAAAGCCATGTCATTCTTTGAAACCAAAGACAGAATTTCAGCCTTCATAACAATTGTGCCTGAAGCAGGCTTCTTTTAAAGGGCATACCCAAACAGGAGTGTCAGCAAATATATATATAGATGCATGTATCTACACACACAGGAACAATCAACTGCACACACAGAGGAACAGTTTATTTAGGTAACAGTTCTTCAGGAAAGTATTGGTTGATATAAAGTCAAATTCAACTTGTAACCCAAAGGCAAAAGGCAGACACCAAACCGAGATGTATAAACAAAAGCACAGCTTGCAGGACAGATGAAATAACACTCCTACTCTCCATGCATCAATAGAGCTCAACTTGAGTATCATGACTAATTTGGGGCAACAAGCTAAGACGAACAGAGCTTGCATATGGACTCCAGAGGAGAACAAGAGCAGCTGAAAGTCCAAATAACAACAGTTAAGGGCAGAGAGATTTGATGTTATTTAGCCTGTTTGAAAAAAGGGAGGGGAACTGAGGAATGTACCAATCTATAAATCAGTTGTAAAGGATGACTGAAACTAGGAACACTGATCATGGATATGATGCATAAAACCAGCAGCCAAAGCAACTCCACTAAACCAACACCAACTGCTTAACTATGGCTTTAATCCTTCCCTTGTGAAGTGCTTCCAAAGCAACTTAGTGCCCCCTTCACCTCCAGGTTAGGTGTTTCAGCATGTAACACCAAGGACTGATACTCCATCCCAATGACTGCAGTTGGCTGCGCATGCTGTGGAGCTTCCAGCACTGGAGAGGGTTTGTCTAACCAGTTCTTAAAGCCACCCATCAGGAATGGCACAAGCACAGCTGCATTTGCCTGGGGAGAAGGAAGAGGAGAAGATAAAAACTAGATCTACTGAGATGTCTCTCAGCCTTCTTTTTCCAAGAAGTTTTAGGCAGCTGTACAGAACTGGAGGAAAAGGCTAAATGACAAGTTAGTAATTGCTATTTTAGAGCTAATGCTTTGTTACACAAGGAAAACTACATTACATTACAGCAATGTTACATTACAGAGCTGCCTCCTGTACCCACAGCAAGGATTTTCTTGATGGATACAATGAGGATAAACTTGTACAATGCAAAAAATTTTCTTAGCATTTCCATGTTGAACCCTCAAGGATTTAAATACTTTGTATTCACAAAGAACCTAAACTCCATTGGTGTGCACAATGCTTCACGCACTACAGCTTGGTTTAAATCACAAGATTTAAGTTCTCAGCTTTCAAAATAAGGTCTTTAGGCAGATAATAATTTCTAGCAGGCAATGAAGGCATTCATGGCCCACTGCAAAATGAGCCACTTGCTTCCATCAGTAGAATCCAAGACGAGTGGCAGTATCATTTTCCATTAACCTGGTGAACACTAGGTTGACTTTTTAGAAACAAGCAGAATTGGGTAATTAACACTATATATATATATATATATATATATGTATACACATATAGCCTATGTTATCATTTGTTTTCATAGAAACTTGTTTATTGTAATTACTCCCTAACTATACAATCATAATGGTTTGTCAAATATGAGTTACCCACTGAAAAAGGCAATAGGTTCATCCATTACCCTATATACTGTGAGCTATGACTCAGTACAATTTGTTGTTTCTGACACCTTAAAAAAAAAAAAACCCAAACAAAATATTTAATACCATTATAAAACTGATAGAAGAACAATGTATTGTAGGTCTGCCCACAAGAGCTCGGTTAATTCCTCTCACGTGTCCCAAGACACTCGTCACAGCCAAAAAACCAGACACTGAGCAACCCTTCTATAAACCGGTAGCCCTGCTTCTAATGTAATAACATTACATCTCCCAGTACACTTCCAGTCAGCCCCAGGAGGGGTGGCTGCACATCCACACTGCCAACCTGACTTACCAGTCTGTCTAGTTGGAGCCAAGCAGCTGGCACTAGCTATTGCCACCACTCTACCACTGAGTTACAGAACATCAAAACCACCCTGAAATCTATGTGAGGAGATACGGATCCCATCTTCTGCACACTATGAATCATCCACTAAATGCTCAAACTCTGTTCTGAGTACTTTTAAACTCTGGTTTTATAGCATTATGTGCTAAAGAAGCTACATGACAGACAGATGCAGAAAACAAAAAAGCAAACCAAGTCTGTGTAATTGAGGGTTTTTAATAAACTATTAATAAAGTCTTCTTGCAGGAGACAAGCAAGAGATAGGCTTTCCTCTCTCCTTCCTTATTCTCCTGATGCACTCAGGGAAAAGAGTTACATTCTGATGAACTCAATCCTGCAAGTGCAGTAACTGCTTCCTTTCACAAGGGTAACATCCAACCTCCCCTCTTACACAGGCACTGCAAAGAAAGAATCAGATCAGCAGCCATCTGTTTAGAAAGCATGCCATGAATGAAACAGACACAGAAAAAATACTATATCACACTCAATGAGATACATTCTGTGGCAAGACATTTGGGTCAGCAGCAGTATTTACCAGATACAAGCTTTAAACACCATGTGGTTTGCGCTACTGTTCTATTTTTCTGTACCTGGTTAACATCACAGACATACATAACCAGCTTACCTGAGACAGTGCTGTGCAAGAGCTTCATTTACCAACCCTACGCAAATCTCAAGACAACCAAACCAAAAGCTTGCTTCAGTGTACTGCCAACAAGAGTCTCATCAGCTGCCTCACTCAGTCCCCTGTACCTGCACAGGGTACCAGCTCCCCATGCCACAGGGTTGCAGCCAGTTCTGGGCCAACAACCACAAGGACCACTGACAGCTTATGCACCCCACTGCAAGCTCTGAACATGATTATTTTCACTGTGATGGATGAAGGAAACACACATGTAAGGGTGGTGAGGCACAGGTTGCCCAGAGAAGCTGTGGCTGCCCCATCCCTGGCAGTGTTCCAGGCTAGGAGGCTGGATGTGGCTTGGAGCAACCTGGTCTAGTGGAAGGCATCCCTGACCACAGCAGGGGGTCAGAATTAGATGAGCTTTGAGGCTGTTTCAACCCAAACCAGTCTGGGATTCTACTCGATGAAAAAGAGTAAGATCTTCCCTTGGTACAGGCTGAATTCCAGCTCAATTCAGGCACCACGTAGGACTGTCAATAAAGCAGCTTCCATCCTCCTCCCAAACTCTCTCTACTTTCCTTCTTTGGCTGAAGCTACTTCAAGCACTAGTACAAGTAGTGCTGAAAACAATACTGAATGGAAAGAAGTTTTTAACTAGGAATCTCCCCATACTGGAACAGGAGAGCAAAGTGGATTTTTATCTTGCAGAAGAATCCAACTTGCATAAAAAATAAAAAAATAAAAAAATGACAGAAGTAAACAAAAAAACTGAGTTAATGGAAAAAAACATATCCAGGCCTTTGAAAAAATCATGTTAAAAGAAGAATTGAGAGTTGTTTATGATATGGTCATGAAGCACTGGCTGATTCACTATGATTACTTCCAATATTTTTATAGACAGATATAGATGTGTATAAATATGCAGCAGCTTAAGAGACTGAGGAGTACCCTGGCCAAAATTAATACATCACAAATTAAACCCCCCGACGTTTTGACTTGTCTCTTCCCACTCCCCATCCCTACTGAAGAAAAGTTAAAAATCCCAGAATCATCTTTGCCCAAGAATTCCAGGAGCAGCTCTGGTGAGATAACTGAGCCGTCTGACACCTAAAGAATCAATTTAAGTGTTACAACAATGAAACTGTTCTTCACAGCAAACTCCAACTGAAAAAGAGCCAAAAAATATGAAGCTGGGACATTTAACACACTTTCAAAGTATGGAAGTTAATTTGACTGAGAATAAGATTAGACTGGACTTTTTCTAATCTAAAAGCCTGCTAGATTAGAAAAAAAAATACTTAAATCATGCAAAACCTCAGAGAAATACAAGATTAATAATTCAATTACATGCACAAAATTCAGACAGTTTATCCAACTTACTCAAAAGCACAACACATCTGTGTGTTTCACATACCATATATTCCTTCCCACTCTGAATCTTTAAATGGCAAAGAAAGAAAATAAGCAAGTCACTGTAATGTGCCAGAGTTTCAAAAGGCCAAAGTTTCCCAGTTAACCAGAGGTGATTTTAGTTCAGCTTTGATCACTAAAAAAGCACCAGAATAAATCTTATTCAAGCTTTCTTAATGAGAACGGTTTCTCTATTCATTCCCTATACTGTGCCCATGTAACACCAAGTATTTCACATCAGATCAAACTGAAAAACCTTGCTTGGTTTAAAAATTAAAGATGTTGGACTAAGGTTAAGATTTTTGCCATGTTGAAGACGGCTAAACACACTTCAAATTTGATACTGCTACATCTTTACAATAAAGTTCTATCTTTGTTCCAATGCCAGCAATCCTCTCAGATTTGTCCCCAAGACAGACCCTCTTTTTTTTATTCAAGAACACCAATACAGATCTAGAAGCATGTGTGTTACATTCCACCAGCACAATTTGAAAGCTGCAGCCATCAAATTGACACACATGACCCTTCTGTTTTCTGTAGCCTTCAACTTCTACAGTTGGAAGCAGAGCTCAGATAACCCTTCATAGGTTATATTTCTAATGGATTAGATGCCTACATCCATTTAAATCACAAGTTACTCATCAGACCTAAGAAAAGAAACACTGCATCCATATGAATCTTATTGATCACAAAGTACATGATCAAAGTATCACTGACACTTGCCAAGTAGTCTCTCGATGCACAGTGAAAGCAAGCTGTGCATCTTCTGAACTGTTCTTTTTAGTCCACAGCTCACTCCCTGTATTGCTGGATTATAGGTCTACCTTGCCACATTCAAGCCTCCTAATGTCAGGGAAACAAATATAATCTATTTTAACCAAACAATCTCCTGCTGTTACTGAATAATGAATGGGTTTGGTCACATCACATACAAAAAAAACAGAAGTAGGTTTGGTCAACAGCTTGGCAAGAGAGTAAATACAGATACACATACACACAGGGGAAAGCATTCAGTTTTACAACTACTGAATCTCACTCTGTCCTTTCAGTGTACCCTAAAGCAGGCAGATTTTATCTGGGCCCATTCATATTTTGACCTGTGTTCTGTATTTCTACTAAGCAGGTGATTACTTCCACTTTTTGCCTTCCCCAGTTCCAGAATACTCAACCTCTTTCCCTCCAATTTCATCACACCAGCTTTCCAAAGCATAGTAAAATGCTCTTCTACCTCAATTAAGTACTGAAATCCAACAGGGATTAACAAAAACTTACTAAACCTAGATTTCTCTTTTACCATTTACACTGCATTTAATCCCCCAAAGTCTCAAATACACCAAACAATCTATGTGAGGGTCTCTGGTCACCTTTAATCCTGTATTTCAACAAAAAAGAAGGATGTGTGTAACTCTGCTCCCCTGTCTGAACACAACAGACTACTCACCTCTGTTTCACTAGGCAAACCCTCAGCTGAACATGGTTCCTCTCCAAACTAGCCTGATTCTCCTCACAAGCCTCTTTATAAACCACAGTAGGACTCCTGAAGTACTCTCTGCTAACAAAACTCCTCCCTGTGTAAATGCTCAACGGTAATGCCAAGTGCTCCAACACTAGAACAAGTGTTTCTTCTCACTTTCTTCTGCATCTGTTTTTTGATGCTTCACTGCCAAAGTCCTGCAACACTCAGACTGAGAAGGAACACACAGGACACAGGCACCTGAGCTATTTCCTCAGCTTAAAAAAAAAAAAAAAAAAAGAAGAAAAAAAGCAGTTCAGTGGCATTCTGTCATTTCCCAGAAAACTCAGCAAACCCATGCTGGAACACTACAGACTGGGTATGGTACCTGCAGGGATTCACATTTTACAACTTCTTATGGAATTCTGTGGTTTGGGTGCAGAAACACCAAGCAGGCATAAGGGATTTTTATTTGGCCACCTTTCTCTAACCTCTCTAAAAAACAACCTGTACTCCAGACAGAGGACTGCACTACAGAAGCAAGCCATTTTCCCTTCCTGTGGCTTATAAAAGATGGAAACAGAAAATGAAACAGCTTTCACCTGTAAAGCTTCCCATGTCTTTGGAGGCAAATTTGCCCTTTTAAGAACAGATGTTGAAAGACCTAAGGAGGAACCTGCCAAGAACAGCAAGAGCTCTGAATGCTACAACCATCCATTCACTGCAGTAGAGAGCTTTCCTGTCATCAAGTGAGTCCAGAGGAGGCCACAGAGATGCTGCAATGGCTGGAGGAGCTCTGATGTGGAGATAGGCTGACAGAGCTGGGCTGGTTCAGCCTGGAGAAGAGAAGGCTCCTTAAGGGGAGACCTTAGAGCAGCTCCCAGTGCCTAAAGGCCTGACAAGAAACCTTTAGAGAGGTTTTTGACAATGGCCTGCCGGGACAAGACAAGGGGGAATGGCTTTAACCTGCCAGAGGGGAGACTGAGATGAGCTCTTAGGCAGAAGCTCTTCCCTGTGAGGATGCTGAGGCGCTGGCACAGGGTGCCCAGAGAAGCTTTAGCTGCCCCATCCCTGGCAGTGTTCAAGGCCAGGCTGGACAGGGTTCAGAGCAAGCTGCTCTAGTGGAAGGTGTCCCTGCCCGTGGCAAGGGGCTGGAACTGGATGAGCCTTAAGGTCCCTTCCAACCCAAAACATTTTGTGATTCTGTGATCCTCCAACAGTCAACTACTGTCCCTAAGAAGAGAATTTAATATGCAGCTTTACTGAAGAGCCACAGAAGAATCAGGATTCTTCAGAGATGGCTTATTATTTTAAGATATTAACAGCACCCTAATTAACAGGGGAATTTAATGTGTGTAGTGCAGAACATTTATCCCCTGTCAGAACACCAAGAATCTGTTTAATTACATCTCCCAACAGTATGGTTCTCTTTCCACAGGTCATTTTACCTTTAAATCCCTTCTTTGCTATATGGAGTCAAACTAAAGGAAGCTATTCATAAGACTTGGTTTGCTTAGGATAGCTTCCCAAAGAACGGGATTCAATTGTTTTAATTCATCCTCAATTTCTGAGGACAAAAACAACTCCTATTTATGATGTTCACAGAACAGTGAAGTCTCTCAGTCTTCAGAAAGTAAAATTATTTTTTCTTGTAAAATAATACAATCACTGACAGCTTTTTAAAGATAACTGTTCATTAACAAAGTGCCTGTGCTTTGCATAAACACATTACAGACGGAAGTATGATTGTCCAAGCTAAAGCTAAGCAGCCAGGCTTTCAGTGGACCTAGTTAATGTAGGGAATGTGTAACCCCTGCTTGTGGGCACATGTGTATGCACATAGGTGTGTACTTGCTGCTATGTTACAGTGGGCAACACACAATCCTCTTGCTAGATATTCTGCTTAAGGCTGTCACCCTCAGCATCCAAACCCACAAAATATTTTAAGTCCTCTTGGAAGCAGAATAAACAAGCTAAACTGCAAAAAAAAAAAAAAAAAAATCCATCACTCTTCTGATGGGTAAATGTAATGTACAGAAACATTTTTAAGCTATTCAACTAACCTCTGGCCTCCACACTTGCATATGCAAGGCCTAAGCAACTATCAAGACAGCTACAGAAAAACAAAAACTCCCACAAATCTGAAAGCCTGTGATGGCTGAAAACCACTTCTGCATAAGTAATCTGAAGAACAACATCCCACCTGGCTGCAGTTGCTAGAGCTTACCTTCCAGATTTAATAAACAGCATAGCCGTGTGAGAGCTGAGCATTAAAGGATTCATGGAGAATGAGTAAAACTAGTTTTGCAAGTCATACCCATTAAGATCCTCATGACACAGCCACGAACCCAGTATGTGAGAAACCCTGAGAAATCCGAGACACTAAAAGCAAGACTGATTTTGCTCTAGGTTGTTGGGATCAAGCCTCCCACAGGAGAGGGGATCATCACAACGAAGGCCAGGCTCCCCTGGAAACCACATCAGACAAGGCAGTAGCCGAAATACTTGTTTGAGCAATAGCTCTGCCATCTACTTTTGCAACCTATCCCTAATACTAGGAACTAAAATGTGACTAAAATAACAGGAGAAATCTCTTGCTTTTGCCAAAGTGCAAAACAATACAAAGTTCCAACATGAGACCACTACGTTGCCACGATGGAAACCCAGAAGCCCACTTAAGATTGGAAATGGTATTTTCAGTCAAACCTGCCAGAGAAACACAGGGAAAATACAACACCTCCCAAAACCACTTTTTCTTTTGCAATCGCTTTCAGATTATGACTTTTCTTAATAAGTTCCCAGATTCTCAGTGTCTTCTTTAGCTAAGCCTCTTGGCATTTTTAGTGTTCAAATTCACAGTGGGAAAGACAAGTACTGCTTAACTCTTCAGACTTTTTCAAGACTGTTTTTGACCTTTCAGTCTCACACATTCACCAAGTGGCATTCATTTTGTCCAGTCTTTTTAGAGAAGAAGATGGAATCCCCAAATAAAAGCACCTTCTTTGTGTTATTTGCTCTTCTTTCCAGATTCCTTCTGTTCTGCCCATTTTCTATATCTCTACTCCAAGCATGGAAACCCCAGATTAAAAACAAATCATTTAATCCTGGGGACAAGGGGCCATCTACTGCTTCAAGTCTACAGAAAACATTCTCACAGGCATCACAGGCATAAATTTGTTAAATACCATTAAATCATTTTGAACACTGCAACCCCTCAATATAAGCATGTCTAGAGACTGCCCTCATAACACTAACTACCAGACATCTCCACTGACCATTTATCAAGCTAACCATAGGTTTCAGGACACACCAGTCATCAGGTACATGAGTCAAACTGATTTTCATTTTTAAAAGTGCTTAAAAAGGGATCATAGCATAGCATCATTTAGATTGGCAAAGACCTTTAAGATCATCAAAAGTCCAACTGTTAACCCAGCACAAATTATCAGGATCAAATTATTCACATTCTCTCAGTGTCTGGAACATCCCAGATATTGTCTCTATTCCCTGCAAAGCAAAGTTTGGTCCCCCATGAGTTAATCAAGTTAGAAACATTTTAAGGGACCACCTTTTGTTAGGCTGCTGCATCATTTTGCTGACAAAAGCTATGCTATGTTCTAAGCTGCAGAGGTTTTTCAAACCCAAAGAGAGACAGTCCCACAGCCCCTTGTATCCTCCTTCCTCAGGATGAAACTCTCCTTTAAGACTGTACATAGCTTTACACTAAACACCTGCAAATAAATACTAATTCATCTAGCTTCTGTGTGCGCAAAGCTTAAATCTGAAAACTCCAGTTTCAGCACATTACTACTTGTCTGAGTATGTACCCATCGCGATTAAACAGGATTTGTTTCAAAACAGGGTTCTCACATCTTTTTGTCCTTGGAATTCTGAAACTAACAAATAAATTTCAAACTCATCATGAATATCCAAGTCACAAACCTTAGCAAGACTTGAATTAGTCAAGCTTTCACTAGAGAACTAATACTTATCTGGTTCATCTAGCTAGTTCTAGAACACGAACATTAAGTATGTATTTTCCAGTCATATCCCAGAACTATAGGATGGAAAAATAATTTTGTGAAAGTTAAACCAGAGAAACAAATATTTCACCTGCAAATTTCTGGAGCAATGAATCAGTAACTCCATACTGACCAAAGCAGTAGAGAAAAAAAATAATAATTTTATCAAGTCTAGTTCCTTCCATTCTCTCCCCTTTAATCTTCTCTCTGGTAACATGTGCAATCTTATCTGGTAAATGAAATACCATTTAATCAAAATTAAGTTTTCTAACTTTATATGTACAGGAAGAGTAGACCAAGCAACCCTCAACACCTGTAAGAATTGAGCTTGTTTTCCATGGTCATGGAAAATGTCCAGACTTGTGAATATGCCACTAGGGTCAAAATGTACACATTGTAGATCTGTGTGCAAGTTGAGTTCAGGAAGAAACTACACAAAGAAAGTACCTGCTGCCTCCAGTAAGGCTTCTAGTCTTGCTTGTGTTTCTGGATCTACAGTTCTCAAGTCCGCCCCTTCTGCAGCGCTCGATAAGAATAACTCCGATGTGGTTTTAAGTACTGGGTTATCAAGATCTTCTTGGTCCAAAATAAAGGATTCAACCTGTTTGCCAAGGTTAAAAAAAAAAAAAAGAAATGAAAAAAGAAAATTTACCATTTGGAAGTTTCATGCTAAATCTAAAATATTAGACAAAACATCGAAACACTTGAACTGTACTATCAGAATTACAGTTTAACTGCACAGGTCATAGGACACCACTGTAAAAACCATGTGGTGAAGTCATTGAAAAGATAGTTGAAAACACAAAGGAAATAACTCTTCATGAAATACAGTTTATTGTAAATATTACAATTAACAAGACCTTTGACCACAGCAATGGCAACTCAGATTAAATATTCAGAAAGTGTAATGCATGTTTGGACAGGACGGCTACAGAGGCTGTAGCATCTTTGTCACCAGAAGTCTACCTACCTTGTTACTCAAAAAAGCCAGAGATGACTCCTGTATATCTGAACCTATCTGAGAGAGCCAGAGGGGGTCTGAATAGTTTTCCCAGAAACCCTTTAGTTCTATTTTAAAAGTAATTATAACTAGTGTAGAACAAGGAGTTTGCTTTGAGTAGAAACACCAGAGTTGACTAAAATTCCAACCCAAAACATCTGTTCCCAAGCTGGCACTCAGCATTATCTCAATCATTGTTTTCTAGACAAGAACAGATACGTAGAACAATTAAGCGAGCAGGTATTCCAACTAAGCAGCAATAATGCTGTCCCACCAGTGGCCCACATGATCTCCAAATACATGCTCATGGAATTACGCAACATCACACTCTGTAGTTCTATGACAGCTTGCCAGAGTAAACAAGGAGGATACCTGACTCATTCTCTAATGAGAGTAGAGCTACATTTCAGAATTTGTCCCAAGTTCAGACATCCCTTCCTGTATTTTCAGTAGTATTTCAAGATAAAGCCACTATTCCATAATTAGACATTACCTGTTCAATACTCAGTGCCTTAAATAAGCCACAGAATCAAGACATGCTCCATTCGCAGCCACTGCTGTCCCTTCCCACTTCATGCCCCAGCCTCATCTTACTCTCTCTGTTCCCCCCTACTACTTCCACCATCTTTTTCACACCAGCATTAAACTCTCATCATATTCAGCCCTACCACACAACACCCCAAAACACCTCAAGAAAGGGACAAGTTTATACTTTAAGTGTAAAAAATCCAACAAATCAAATCAGGCCATCTGCAAATTCATTGGGGGAAAACAGTAACAAGAGGCTGGAGAACTACACAGAGCACTGACATGCAAGAGCAACTTGGGGTCATTTCTTCCCCTTTTTGCCGTGTAATTGTTCTGCAGCATCTCCCCCCTGTCTCCAAGCCAATTCCTCAGTGCCCAGTGAGATGCAGTGCTGCACAAGAACACAAAGGGCATCAGGGAGAAAGAGGGGCTTGTCACAACACAGAATATGAGTTCCATATCTCTGTGGATACACATAGCATTGGCGAGCTGACAGGTATTACATCCTGCGGGCCAAGGCACAAATATTAAAGCTAAGACAGCAGGCTCTGAGAGTTGAACATTAAACAAGCAGAAAATTAGTGACCTAAACCAGCAATACAGATTTTTACTACAAACACAGAGCAGCTATTTACAGCTCACAGCAAAATATGCCCATACAGTAAGATTCACCTCTGCAGAACTCAAATTCCAGGTTATATCACTCTAAGCAGCTTAAGGACTCCCTGATGCAAAACTGACCTCTGGAAAAATTCACCCTTAACCTACAGAAGCATTTCTCCCCCAGGACTACACAGGGCACTTCACCTCACCAATATGCCAGAAATATTATCATAGAATCAAAGACTGGTCTGTGTTGGAAGAGACCTTAAAGCTCATCCAGTTCCAACCCCTGCCACGGGCAGGGACCCCTTCCACTGGAGCAACTTGCTCCAAGCTCCTGTGTCCAGCCTGGCCTTGAGCACTGCCAGGGATGGGGCAGCCACAGCTTCTCTGGGCACCCTGTGCCAGCGCCTCAGCACCCTCACAGGGAAGAGCTTCTGCCTAAGAGCTCATCTCAGTCCCCCCTCTGGCAGGTTAAAGCATTTCCCCCTTGGCCTGTCCCTACAAGGCAGTGTCAAAGCCCCTCTCCAGGTTTCTTGTCAGCCCCTTCAGACACTGGAGCTGCTCTGAGGTCCCACCGGAGCCTTCTCTTCTCCAGGCTGAACAAGCCCAGCTCTCTCAGCCTGTTTCCAGAGCAGAACTGCTCCAGCCCCCTTCTTCATGGCCCTCCCTCCTATTATCCCTAATGCGACAGTGTTTGTGTCATTTGGTGACCGGCAGAAAATCCCACTGTGTGCATAAGGGACTATTCATAACACATAACTGAGAAACACATACAAGACTTTCTAGTACACGCTAATAGACTTCTTTGGTCTTTTCCAATGACATCACTAAATTTAACAGCAGTCCTTCCTTCTGAAGACAGGTTAAAATGGCACCTACCCCTGAAACAACTGTAATATGAACAGGAAATACAGCAGAAGTGTTTCAGGAGGCTCCTGGCAAGCCTTACCTCCCGGCCTCAGGAACAGCTAGGCTACACCCAGGCCAAGGCAAGCACATCAGCCTGGCACCAGCCTTCAAAGGCTGAGCCACTGCAACGTTTAAAACTTCATCTTTTCGACAACTGGGTAAAGATATGGACCATTTTCTCCCCAAACGCTGCCACCCTGAAGCTCACTCTTATATTTACAGGACATTACCTGCACCAATACACCTCCTGAAGCAGTATTAATTCACCACTCACAAATACTCCATTAACTTGCAAGGAATTCCTCTCTCTCCTCCCAACAGGAAGCACATTTTGCTTAGAGAAACCTCTAAAGAAGTCTGTCTCTAACACTGATTATGCAAACATGATACACAGCTTTCACTTAAGGTACAAGCTGGGTAGTATCAGTGCAGCCTGTTCTTCTCACCACTCTTTTCGCCTCTCACTGCCCTTCAGCTCTTCTTCCGGTTTAGTACTGCACCTCCAGAGACCTCACACATGTAAAGTCTCACAGGAAAACTTGCTTCATATACTTGCTTCATTGTAGTTTTACATCACAGCAAGAAAAGACAGCTGCTTTCATTACTTCTGCACATGTTGAGCATCAATTTTTAGGTTTTGAGTTTTAGTAAGAGCTTAATAACATAACCACAATAAAATAGAACTTGAGTGTGAAAATACCAAAAATCCATATGCAGCATGAGAAAATAGCTGTACTATTGCCAGTCTGCCAGGACGAGTTGCAATGTGGTTTCAAGTCAGACCATCTGACACTGCTGTAAATCCATGCACTTGCTTGCACACTAAGGCAAGGCTAGAGAGGATGAACAGCTGGATACCTTATCAATAGCAGAGTTAAGAAATAAGCTGAACAACCAGATGTCTCTTGTGAATGCAATTATTATGATCACATCATAATAACTAAAACCCCCATATTTAAAGAAATCAAACTACCCAAAGTGTATCAAAGAAATTCTACTTTTGAAATTAAAAATAAACTTCATTAAAAACAAATACCAAACAAAACCCCAAGAAGATTTCATGTTGGCATTCCTGGAAGACTTACTCATGTGGCAAAATTTACGCCCTGCTCTATCCTAATCAGATCTGCAGCGAAGTGATAGAGTAACCAGGCACTGTGCTATTTTCGGATTAGTTTGCGAGCTGCTTTGGGCAGTTAATAAGCATCTCACTTGGTAAGGCTCCTTAGGAAGATGTATATTCAAGACATTTTTCTACCTGCCAAAACAACTTCAAGTAGGAACAGTCAGACCCCAAAGAAGCTGCTAAGCTGCATGGGACCTGAGGACAGGGTGCTGGACATCAGTAACTTCCCTGCATTGCTGCTTTTCATACCCATCCACAGCAACCATAGACCTTCCCTGAAGTCCTGCCAAAGACTGCAGCAGCCTCGAAGCTCTGCAGATCCAGTTACACCACTGGTCCTCCCTCCATAGCAGCTATATTCGCAGCTATTTGGAGTCAGCTACAGCAGCATTTATGTGTTAATGCCATGACTGAGTTTACCTCAGGTCAGGGGTACATAAAGGCGACTTTGCAAGCACTGACTTCACAACTAATACCAGCAATTCCTGCAAGATGGGCAACAACATACAGAGTTAGAAGCAAAGCCCTTTTCCCAGCACAGCTCAGACATGCTCACCACCAGCCTGGTACTGACCCAGGCTACAGACAACTACTTCCTGCTGTAGCTGTACCAGCACCGTTTCTGACTGCTCCTCCTACCCAGCCAGGGAAGGGCAGCAGCAAACACAACTTCTTCTACCTTTCCCTTCCATTTGTGCCAAAGTAGTACTGGGAAGACCATCTTTGCACAAAGTGTGGCACAGAAACAAAAGCTGCTGTTAAATCATATCCTTGAACTTGCATTTTCCAGACAGCCCCTGAGCTATGAACACTTTTCTGGGTATCAACTCTCCCCACTCTACAAATACTGAGGACCTGAGCACTTAACTGGGACTCCTAAACTCCTATTTCTTATGCAAATAAATGACTACCTGATTGTGTGTTAGGTAACCCTTCCTAATTATTGCTGTAAAAACTCAATTCGGACATATGTCTAAATACATCTGAATATATGCAGAGGAACCTTGGCTTCCTTAAAGCTAATTTAGGCCTGTAGGCCAGGCTGAAAGTTCATGCCTATGAAGCTGAAATAGATCATCTATATTTAAACTATTTTCATTCCATAATTAACAAGATGTGGTCCTACTGCAGCATTGCACACTAGAAGATACTGTGGTTTTGTCTGATAAACCCAGCCTCTGATGCTTTATGTTGTCACGTCCTTTATTACACTGAATGCCAATACCTGATTAATACTTGTAATCCTGCCCTAGAAGTTTTGAGGAATACTGATACCCCAAGGCCAGGCTGCAGCTTGGAGCTGGTTTGGGGCTTGGAGCAACTTGCTCTAGGGGAAGATGCCCCTGCCTGTGGCATGGGGTGGAATCACATGAGCTTTAAGGTCCCTTCCAACCCAAACCAGTCTGATTTTGTGATTCTCTGACAGTACATCACATACCATAACACTAAGTGAAAACTGAAAATGAGTTTGTTTCAAGTTTGACCTCAAACCTCTTTAAAGTCCACATATAAAGAATGCCTGCCTCAAAACTACTAAAAATAATTATTCCAAAGAGAAAGTAAAGTGAAGCCCTTTGTCATTGACATGGCACTTGTAAGAACTTGCTGTGACAAGTGCATCACTACACCCTGGTGTAGACTCACACTAGCAAAAGGCCTGGCTTTGTTTTACCTTAAGATGTGCTTTTCAATGCTGCCTTCCCCAAGCCAGTCAAACAATTTTCTACCTACTTAAGGTATCTTCCTGACATTACTATTTCAGTTTCAAGAGAAGGCCTAAAGGAATAGGAAAACACACACCTAAACGTGGGTATTTTCACCTGATTAAACCCATCAAAAAGGGATAAAATTCAGGCAGGGAGGGAGGCAGGCACAGATAATTTTCTACCACTTTACTGAATTTGATGGACTTACCAAAGAGGTCTGATAAGCTGGAACATTATTCTTCTGGGAATAGCAAGCCATCAGATCAACTCAGGTCCCTGCAAGGCTGCAGAAGCCCAAGTGCCCACCACATTTAAGAGAAGCTGTTAGTACCTGCACACTGCCTTTGCTTAGAAGCCTACAACAGTTTTGTAGGCAGGAAATTAGATTGGGAGGGTAACAGAGAGGAGGGGTGTAGATCTGGTTAGCTTCAATTACAATAGGAAGTTGACTAACATGAGGCAAGATTACCTGAAGGACAGCCTTTATTCCAATATGTATTAAGCAATTATCAGATCATGAAACAAGCAACTATAGGATCTGGGCTGCAACAGGTTCATGTCAAAACAGGTTCATTTTGCAAACCCTGTTATAGATGCAACATAAATAAAGATGGACACAACTTTATGCTTCATAACTGGAGACAATTGCCTCACACACACACACACACACCTGACATTCACATATAAACCTGTGCTCTGTGTTCCTGATGTATTAGCACCCACTCAAACTGATCTCAGCATTAACTTCAGCTGACTAAAATGATGGGTAAGAATGAGCAAGGAGCAAACCAACATTCATAGGGCAGCTCCTCTCTGCTCAGTCCAGCCTCATCGATGGATCTGGAGCCTGGCACCACAAGTCACTACTCCATGCCCAAAATTATAGCTAGTATTTGAAACATGCAGATAAAATAATAAACCAAAATTCATGTTGTATGGGACTGTTCTTCCATGCCAGAGACTGTTGATCCTGGGCTTTCAGTTTTCTTGTGTTAATAACTGAACACAAAAGCAGGCTTCCATGAGCATCTGTCAAACTGTTCACATGAATTTAACCACTTACCTAATTTCTTTCTTCAGCACTCAACTGACACTAGATATCCGTATGCCAATTTAAGTAGCTCTGAATACTACAAATTACACCTTATCACATGCCTCTGGACAGAGCTGTCTAATTTATGACTCTTCCATCTCCAATTCATTTTTATGTTGCACAACAATAAGCCTAAGACAAAACTGAACTCCCAGTTAGCCCTCAAAAAACCTCAGCCACAGAAAACACAGGTTGAGTCCTCTTGGCACAATAGGCTGGCAACATGAAAAAGTTTCTCTGTATAGCAGAAAAGAAAGATTACTCATTTCAGTTACTGCTGGCAAAAAAAAACCCAACCCAACCTGTTACAAGCCAGCCTGCAGCCATCACACATTCAATGTCTGATAAACACAAATAATTATGACTAAGTTTTCCTGATGTTCAAGAGAATCTTCTGCAGCCAGGAACTGCCATTTAGAGACCTGGAACTGACAACTGAAGTATATTCAAAATTCACATGAATTCCAGTAAATTGAGTACCTGTTCTTGACATGCGCAATCTTCATGCTGACGAAAATCATTGAACGAGACCAGTAAACCTTCCTAAAATAAGCATCACTTATGTTAAGCACTCAATTTCACGTATTCTATCTCAGTCCACTCTAAATCATGTTTCCAATGCTCCATCTTCTCATTGGTTTTAAAATTCCCTACTGCAAAAATAGCCCCTCTTCCCTCACCTAAACCAAGAAACAGGAAATGTTCCTCAACATTCTTATCTACTAGAACACACAACAGGCTTGTTGTGTTAATGTAGCCAGGGCTTTCAGGCTGGGATCCCTGCTCAAGTATTAAATCCCAGGCATTACACCAAAGCGAAGACAATTTCAAAACCAGAAGATGAACAAATGCATTTGTTTGCAGATGTAAAAGCTCATACTCATCCAAGACAACTCCCTTTTTACAAGGAGTTCCATGGAAAAGATGAGAGGTGACAGGCATAAGTTACTCCTGGGGAGATTCTAAATGGACAATAGAGGAAAAATTTTCACTGAGAACCACCAGCCACTGGAATCATCACCCCAGGGAAGGGACGGATTCCCCAACATGGGACACTTCTAAGGTGCTTGGACATCTAGTCTGGGTCATGCGCTGTCTAGAAAGGTTGGACCAGATGATCTTTGAGATTCCTTTATATAATTTATTTATACAAGGTATTGAGTTTGCCCTCACAAATCCTAAATGGTATGTATCCACTTCACAGACTCCCTTTTCCCCTGGCTACCCTGTCACATTGTGGATGAACACATGCTCCCAACAGGCAATGCTCTGAAGCTACCATGATGGATGAACATGGCTTGAAATCAGCCTCCTCTTCTCCCTTGGTCTGAAGTAGGACTGATTCACTACCTACCCACCACGTGACACCGTTCATTTTATTCATGATTTCAGAAAGGGAAGAGTTCAACAAGGTTAGGGATTTTCCTAGAAGAAATTCTTAGTTAATTAGTAATCTCTATGTTTTACTGAAGGCAAATGAGAGTAACTTATGGACCTAGGTGAAACTTAACGCCCAGGAAATGTTAAAAATACCAGAGAGGTTCTTTTCAATTGTTCATCAGTCACTAAAACATCCATCTCTTTATGTGATAAATAGGAAAGAGTTTTCCTGCAGGACAGATACACAGTCAGGTAGCTCCCAAAACCTCCCCTGGTCAGAGGAGCCAGCCACACGCGCTCACCCGCACCACCAGCATTCTGACAAATACAACATAGTAACTCAACCATGAGCAACCCTTCTGGGTCTAGGCCACTTCTTTCAAAGTCTAGGATGCTTCAGAAGAGCTAAAGATGAAAAGAAGTTTGAGAAGAATCTGCAAGATTCAGTTAAAGCAGAGGGGGTGGAGAAATACAGAAACTTGCTATTAATAGGGTATACGAAGAGGTTATAGCTCAGACAAGCATGTAACCCTAACTAAATGAACTCTTGTATCCAAATATTAATTCACTTGTACCCCTTTTCCCTCTTATTCAGAGGAAGCATGGGTTTATAATATAGACTACAATACAAGGTTGCTACAAAAAAACATTATAATTTGAAAGGTAAACTAATTTAATAGTTTATCACAGAACTCCAAGTCATATGAGGAATCAATGAGAAAGTTTCTATAATATAATCCCTGGAGCCAAGCACTTGGCTCACAAAAAAATCCCAAATTTATAGAGTACTTAAACAAATCACTGTTTTTTTAAGTTTTGCTCAAAGTATAGAATCATAGAATAGTTAGGGTTGGAAAGGACCTTAAGATCATCTAGTTCCAACCCCCCTGCCATGGGCAGGGACAACTCACACTAAACCATGTCACCCAAGGCTCTGTCCAACCTGGCCTTGAACACTGCCAGAGATGGAGCATTCACAACTTCCCTGGGCAACCCATTCCACTGACTCACCACCCTTACGATAAAGGACTTCTTCCTTATACCCAATCTAAACTTGCCCTATTTTAAGTTTTAACCCGTTACCCCTTGTCCTATCACTGCAGCCCTTAGTGAAGAGTCCATCCCCAGCATCCCTGTAGGCTCCCTTCAGATACTGGAAGGCTGCTATGAGGTCTCCACACAGCCTTCTCTTCTCCAGGCTGAACAGCCCCCACTTTCTCAGCCTATCTTCACATGAGAGGTGCTCATCCTTGTGATGCCTTGAGAGGCCCCTGATCATCCTTGTGGCCCTCCTCTGGACTTGTTCCAACAGTTCCATGTCTTTTTTATGTTGAGGACACCAGAACTGCACACAATACTCCAAGTGAGGTCTCACAAGAGCAGAATAGAGGGGCAGGATCACCTCCTTCAACCTGCTGGTCACCCTCCTTCTGATGCAGTATCCTGCGATACTGTGAGCAAAAGGACTTCAGATGGTGTCTGCATGGTACAAGGGCTGCTAGTAGGAAATAAAGTATCCACAGAAGGAAAATAAAAGCACCCTATGGAAGACTGAAGCTTCAGAGATCAACTTAAACACTGAGATCTGCACACAGCCCTCACACAAGATGCACAAGTTATTTTTCTTGTTTCGTTAAGTTTTAAGTGAGAAACAAACCTAAGAAAGGTCCTTTTTCTACATGTAAGTCAGACTTGCCTCTGTTTTAAATCCAAGAGTCACTTTTACCCTGAACAGCTTGATACTTCTAAGGAATCTTCATGCATGTTACAAGAACTCAAATGACCTGCTAAGATCAAAGCTATGCAGCCTCCTCACCTGTAGGGTCTAAACCCCTGGTTTGAACTCCTCCAACAAGCAGCCAACTCAGTAATGTGGCTGCTCCCAACTTTAAAGGGCAGGCCACATGTGCAGAAGAAAAGGACTCCCTGTATATTGCCCTTCTCTCCACACTCACCCTTCATCAGAGTGAACATCACAAGGATAGTTTGAGCTCTAAGCACAGCACCATCCAGCTGTCCTCACAGCTGTACTGCAGGATCCTCTGACATGAGGAGAGCATCCCACTGTCAAGCCCACAGGGGAGCAGCTAGGTAGCCCCAATTTGAACCAGAACACAAGGACTCGTGGCTTACCAGCTGTAGCCTGGCCTTGCATTAATGCTCAAATAAGCCCTTCTTCCCCACCCCACACTGTAACTAATTGACTGGTGAAGCCTATGTGCAAATTTGTAACTCAATATAGATGTTCTGCTAAATTTGGTGGATGTCTCCTTACCAAGGGGCAGCACCACATATTTATGTAATTACACAGTAGTATTTCGCATCTTTACTTTCTACACCTATCATTAGAAAACGGTTGCTGACATTTATTTTAGGTCATGTACTCAACTGGGTCAAGCTGCATTAAAGGGAAGCTAGAGTTTTGTAATAAACTTTGGAAATCAGTTAATTTTAAAAGGTTATTGAATAGTAAGTGTTACCCACAACCAGATAGATTGTTTCTGGCTACCCTACGCCAGACTTTCAAAGTTACTGAGATATCTACCACGATTTTTCCAGGAATTAAATACCAAGTCAGGCTGGGAATGAACAAACACCCTACTACTAATTAGGTTTCTGAATCCTTCAGCATTACATCTCAATACCTTTGGATCCATTAACCCTCCATGTATTCTAATCAGTGAATAATTCTTCAAGAGAATTTTCCAGTTTGTTCCATCTCTTAATCCTTGCACTTTGAAAGAGCTACTCAAAGGAAGAAAAACATTAACTGCTAAACTGAAACTTACATTTTTTCAGAGAAAAGGCTTTTCTGCCTAATATTATCTACCAGAATTTACATCAGCTTTTTGAATTACTATTCCTTATGGTCAAGAGAATGCTGCCATTTATATTAATTCAAATATAATACAGAAAAAATGAAATGTATAAGGATTAATCTAAGAAGTCAAAGCTATACAACATATGTCATTTAAGAAGCAGCGCCATGTTCAGCAGGTTCACATAGCAACGACTTTAACAGACTACACTGCCAATTTAAAACAACTACCTCACTATTTACTCTGAATTCAAAACCCAGTTTAAAAATTAAGAGAACTCAGATTTATGGGGGGGTGAAGACAAAGCCCCAAACAAAATCTCCAAGTACTGAATCTGGAGTACATGCCATTCAGCTATTAATTCTACTCATCACAGGAGGTAGGTTATGTCTAATTTTTAATTATGCTTTATGTAAATATCCCCAGAGGCTTATGCAATAGGTACAGGCTTAAGTAAGGCAAGCTGATGGAGGCAGGCAGCCTGTTCTGGAGAGGGAAGCTGAGAGCTGAGCTGACTCCATAGCCAAGAGGTGGGTGAGCTCCAGTTGCCATTGAAGTCCTCCAAAACCCTGAATCACAGAACACAAGAGACTTGCTGCATTGATAAGCTCACCACCAAAAGCCACTTACGGAACTGAGCTCCAAGCTCTGGTACTTCTGCCAGCACAGCTGGCTTCTCCTACTTGATTTACAACAGATCAGCAAACCACACAATCCTGTGAGCACTAACACTGCCATATTTATCACCTGCTTCAAGTCTCTATTTGTACAGCCCAGTTGTCTGCCACAATGGTTTTTGATAAGAACCCCTGTGCTCTGTGGCCAGAAGCTCTCAACCACCAAGGACCCGATGGACCTCATCTACACACACTATTAATCACCACCCTGCCAGCACACCTTCACCTTGACCTACAGGCTTCACAACTAGAATGGAGGAGGCTGTTTAATGCTCATGCCTATGGCACCACTTTAAGTGCCATCAAAATTCACAAGGAGCAGCAGTAATACACTTAAAATTACACCAAGATCTCACGCTAAATAAGTTGCAGGTAGTGTCCAAACCCTGATCAAGCTTAGAAGGCAACTATCTACACCTAGGTCAAAACTATCTCATCTCTCAGACTTCAACCAGTGGCAAAAGCTTCTCCAAATGTCCTCTGTTTCACACAGAAAGAGCACAAAGCCTCCTGGCCTCATCCCTCCATGCCCAAAGGCATGCTTCAGCTTGCAATTGTCTCTATTTGCATGTGATAATTTTAACTGGTAATTCTAGAAAATATTCTGTACAGCTGCATTTAAATTCTACCTTACAGACCTGACACAACTCATTCATATGGGACCCACTTCAGTCCCTGCATTCCCAGCCACAGCCTGGTGACTCCCATAAGTAGGCACTAAGCTAGGAAACCAGAAAGCTTTCAGTTCTCCCCCAGTTCTGCAAGGCAGAACAAACAGTACCCTGTCTTCACCTGTAAAATGGGGACAGTGTTGTCACCATAAACTACTTGAACATCTGATACAAGAAATGCAATCTATTTCTTTAAAGTTAAGCTAAAATCTATTGCTCTTTTCATTCTTTAGATCAATACTTGATTGCATTCCTCATCCTGAGCTTCACTGGTGATTTTATTCTCTCCCTCATTTGCCATTTTGGCTAATCCAATTATTTTAGCATATTAAACTTGGACTAATACAAGGATACAAAACCTAAAAGCACTGCAGACACACAGCAGAGCCTACGGAATATTGTACCATTATTTTTATGATTTCAAAAGCAGAGGCAGGAGTACAGAACAAGGCAGGATGGCAAATACTCATTTTATTTATTTTAATTCTCCCTTCTAGTTCTCACTAATTCCACTCACTGGTAATAGATGAAGGCATACACCCAGATCAGTGACTCATGGCACAAGACCACAGTCCAAACAGTCACTGGGTTTTCAAGGCAGTGCTGTTCAAGGACTGCAGTGTTCCATCCCAAGAGTTTAACTGACTTTTCTTTGTTAAAACAAAAACCAAACCACTGGCAGCAGGTGCTTCTTTAGTTCTCATAAATACAATATCCCTCTTGGTGCTCTCATTCTCAGGCAGAGTCCAGCACCGTGCACAGACATGGGCACATCCTCCCACCCATGCCTCTTCCCCAGGTTACTTTCCACAACCAGAAACAAGACAGACCAACTCCCCAGGCAATTTCAGCTTCCAGATTAGCCCAATTCCTCAAAGTGCGTTCTGGAAATCTCCAAGTATTTTTATTCCAACCTTTTTTTATTTTCTCCTTTATTAAATATTTTCAAGCAGAAAGCTTTTCCCAGGTTTTTCAAATGAATAATTTTACTTTAACAGCTGTTTGGAAACACTTCTTTTTTTGACCTCAATGCCAACCTCCCAGACACATTATTTCTAATAGGCTGCCTTTCTTAATACTTGCTATTAGTCAAAAGACCAATAGAGCGCTTAGTAAACACCTCAGCTGCTCAATCTTCACATCCTTTAAATAATGGGGCGGGTTCAAAAGGGATAAGCTTCCAAAGCAGAGCCCTGCTCATCTTGTACAGAGCCACAAACACCGATTTCTCATCGTTTTCCAGGTTCAGTAATACTGCTTTAGTATCTTCAAACACACATTAACTCTTGACACAAAAGACATCTTGGAGAGCAGAAACTCATCAATTCTATTTACAATGGGCCTTCCAGCTCCCTGAAACAGGTATGTACTTGAAGATGTAATCTCATATCATCCTGTGCTCAGGATAGCAATCACACAAGTAAGGTTCACAAGCAACCACTCAACTGCCTGATCATCACAATTTTTGTTTAGTTAAACATCATGTTGTTAATACAATGTTTAACTCCATGAATGGGTCATAAGCAAAGTGCAAATGGGGGTCTGCATCAGTTTAATCAATTTTATTCAGGTAAGACCTGCAAGTTTGGGTCTCAGGAAGGATGGACAGAAGAGGATCCTCAAGGGAAGGCAAAAAAGGATGAATGCAGGGTCCCCTCCTTTCACTTCTTCCAAAGAAATATGGACACATACCAAAGCACCCACTCCTGGCCCCCAAAGCAAAACAGGTATGTATGGCCTCAGCTACCATCTTCTTCCTCCTGCAGAAGCACACAGAAGTACAAAACATTGGAACTGCAACAAGCTTGCAAGCACTAGCCACATTCTCCTCCTTTCCACCAAGGCTGCATAAGGGCTACAATGGCAACTGTGATCCCAAGTAGTCTTTCTAAAAGCAGAAACTTAAGGAAGTAAGATTCACCCATGGGTGCAGGATGAGTGGGCAGTAGTGACAGATAAAAGCTTTTGTTTATCTTCTCTCCCTAGGCTACATAAAACAGCAGTAGATGCACATTTACAGACCCAACAATGTTGCATTCGGGATGGGATAAGGCTCCAGGCACTCCCCCACACCCTTCCTTTCAAACTCTCTGCAGGTTTGGAAGATCGAAGGAAGACACCTCCATTACCCTCTTCCATTTTGTTGAGCAAGAAGTATTCCTATTGCATAAAAGTGTATGTGCGTGTATGTACACATATATATATATGTATAGAAATAAGGAATTTAGCAGAGCCTGGGAATCCCATATCCTTCCTCTAGAGTCCAGGGCAGCAATACCGGGGGCCGGAGCGTTTACTTTGTTCTCCGCTGGGTGGAGGATCTCACCTCCCCCTCCAAACCTGGTTCAAAGTAGAAACCACTCCTAGAGATCAGGAGGCAGCCGCACGGGAGACATCTTTCCCCCTCACTCCGCATGCAGGGAGGCAGCGGCAAGCGGAGGGCCCGACCGCCTCGGGAGGGTGCAGACGGGGCGGTACCGAGACCCCCTCCCCTCGCTCGCTCGCTCTCTTCTCCCCGGCCTCAGCACTAGGCCTGGGGCCGCCCTGCCCGTGCGGAGCCGCCGGGACCCCGCCCCCGCGGCTCCGGTGCGCCCGCTCACGCCCATGGCGGCGGGGAGGCCCGGGCCGGCGCGGGGGGAAGCGGGGTGTGGTGCGGCCCATGACCCCCGCGCCCGGTCGGGAAGGCGCCGAGCGCCCGGCTGGCGGCGGTGGGCCCGGCGCGGCGAGCGGGAGGGCGGGCAGCGGACGGCAGGGCCTGTCAGGAAGCGGCAGAGGGGAGGGGGAGGGCCGGGCCCGCCGGCGGGATCGCTCACCTCGGACACCTCGTCCTCGTCGCTGCCAGAGCCGCCGCCGCCCCCGCTCCGCAGCACGGCGGCCGCCAGCTTGAAGTCGAGGGCGGCCTCGCCAGCTGCGGGTGCGCCGGGGCCTCCCGGCCCGCCGGGCCCGGCCTCCCCGAAGAGGCGCACGGCCCGCAAGCCCAGCGGGGAAGGCCCGGCCGCGGCAGGCGGCTCGGCGGCGGGCGGCGCGCGGGGAGCGACCGAGTCGATCTCCTCGTCGCCGACGGGGGCGGCGGTGCCGTCCGTGAGCATCGCGCTGATGTGGGGCCGCTCGCAGAGCCCAGCCGTCTCCGTCCCCTCACGGCACCGCAGCAGCGCCACTAACTTCTCACACCCTACCCGGCCGCGGGCGCCGCGCCGCCCCCCCTCCCGCCGCTCCGCCCGCGCCTATTGGGCTCGCTCTGCCGACAGCGGCGCCTCATTGGCGGCGGCTCCCGTCACTCAGCATGGCGTCACGCGCTCCCAGCATGCTGCCCTGAGAGCGCACGCCGAGGCGGTTAGAGCCCGCCGCCCCGCCCCGCTCCCCCGGCCCCGCTTCCTGAACCCGCCGCCAGCCGATTGGCAGCCTGCAGCATCAGTCACGCGCCCCGCCGCAGCCGCGAGCGCCCACGGGGCGAGCTGGATGCCGGTCAAAGCGAATCCGGCAATCGCGGGTCCCGATTGGCCGCGGCGCACATCGCTCACAACGCAAGGCGGCTGGCGCCACCCCATTGGCTCCTGCTGCGCCCTGAACCCTCCTCTCCCTCGAACCCCTCGGAGGTCTCCGCGCAGCGCAGTGGCCCCGCGCCCGCCTGTCGCGCTGCACGTCCCGGTGTGCGGCCCGCCCCGTCCCTGCCCGCTCCCGCACCCGGCCCGAGGGCGGCCCGCCATAGGCTGAGCGCGCTGTCACTCCGCTCCGCCCGCTGTGACGTCACTGGCGCGGCCACGTGGCCCCTGTCACGGCCGCGGCCAGGCCCGGAGGGGCGACGGCAGCGAGCATGGTGGGGCAACGGGCAGAGACCGGAGCGGGCGGGTGGGAGGGGGCTGCGAGTCCCCGGCCCCGGGAGCAGGCGGGATGGGGCCTGCGGGCGAGGTGCTGCCCGCGGCGGGGCCGGGCCCGCATGGTGGGAAGGTCATACCGGGCCCCGGTGAGGATTACAGTCCCCAGGCTGCCCGGAGCAGGCGGCTGTCCCCAGTCCCCTCTGCCCCTCACCGTGCCCTGCGCCGCGCTTGTGAGCCTAGTTGACGGAGATGTTGATCTCTGGTCCCTGGCGATGCATCAGCTCACACTGGAGGGAGAAGGAAGAGGGCTCAGGGCTCACCGCCCTCCCACCAGGCAGCTCCGTACCCTGGCTCAGGCCGGGCTCAGCCCCGCACCAGCACGCTCAGGGGTGGCTGCGAGGGGTGCAGCACCCAGCACATCACCCACCTCCTCGCTGCTGGTTTCATCCTCCTTCCGCCTCCTGGCCTGTTTTCCCTCTGCCTCCCCCCGAGCGGTTTCAGGCAGGAGGCTGTCCAGCCAGCTCAGGTCATGCAGGGAGAACACACGCTCCAGCACCTTCCGGATCCCCACCAGGGCCAGCAGCTGGGGCCAGAGCAAATTGCGGGTCAGCATAGCACAGTGCTTGGGGCTGGCGGCCAGGGAACGGGCAGTGTGTCCCCTATCACATCCCCTCTGCCCCCGGTGGATGCCAGGGAGGTGGCATGTCACCTCTCCTGCCTTGGTCCCAAGGGATGATGCAAAGCAGTGACAGCTCCAAACCAGGAGGTGAAGGCTGGTGCCAAGCTATGAACTGCAGGGACCTGGCAGCCCCTGCGGGTCTGAGCACCCAAACATGCCTTGCCATTGCATGTGATCCCACCCATGTCTCATTCCCAGGTGGAGCACTAGGCATCACTCTGGTGATGCTCAGAGCATGTGCAGGCAGCACCCAGCCCAGCTCCAAAGCAGTGCTGCCCTGTTAAAAGGGTTCTCTTACCATCAGTGGGAAAATAATAGCAGCCACAGTGGATTTGACAACCCAGAGCAGAGCCAGGCACAGCAGCTGGATGATGGTGAAGAGGTGCACCCGGCGCAGGGGCACATGCCGGAGGTAGGCAAGGTCTGGCTGGTGCTTGGCTGGCATCAGGAGCAGCCGCGCACGGTCTGTGAGCTGTAGCGAGAGGACGGAGTGTGGGTCACACCAGCTTGCAAGCAGCTCTCACCCATCTCCCTGTTGGGCCCACAGCTGGGTAGGTTTGGTATTATTTCCACAACTCAGCCCTCCTGCCAGCTGCACTGGCCAATACCGTGATGGGTGAGTGTGAATGCAAGACAAGGGGTCCATCGCCCCAGACAGGAATCTAGAAAGGACTCAAGCTGGTCTTAAAGGGTTAACTGAGAGATGACAACCCCTGGATTCCTATCCCTGCCTGCAGAAAACTGCTGCTGTCTTTGCCAGAGCTCAACCCCGGATTCCCCAAGCAGACTGAAGGAGTGAGGGGGATTCCTAGCCTGTCATCCAGAGCTGGGTAATTGCAAGGAAAATGTGCCATTTAGAGGAAAATAAAAAAAAGGTAGATATTTCTGGAGTGGGGAATTTTTTTTTCCTCTCTGTGGGTTTCTCAGCAGAGAAACAGAGCTGGTACATCAATGGCAATGCGAGCACCAAAGGACCAGCAAGTCCCAGCTCTGCCTGCAGCTCTCGGATGGGGACATCCCTTGTGGCTTTGAGAGGAAGTCTGGGTTATCCACTGGTCCTTCCACTTCTCCCAAGCCACTGTTCTGTCAGTGCAGCCGTGCTCCTCAGCATCCCAGACACCTCCCTTCCCGTCTCATCTGCACCAGGAAGGTTGCTCTCTCCCCGTGAACCCCGTGCCAGGCTGCACATCACACAGGGGCTGTGCTGCACAGTGAGAGTGGGTGTGAAGCCAGCCCAACACAGCCCCCTCCTCCCTCCCCAGCACCCTGGCACAGCCCTGCTCACCTGGATGCTGTTCAGCGCTGCCACCCCCATGTGCAGGAAGACCCCGTACAGCACCGGCATTGGTATGTGCTGCAAGACAGGGGCGAGGGTCAGCGGGGTGCGATTCCCCATGGGGGTGCCATCACTGAGCATCCTCCGCTGCATAAAACTCACATACAGCTTTTGCTTCCTTCATTTCCAACAGCCCAGTTTAATTTCATGGCTTCAACGGCTTTAACGTCTGGACCTGCTCCCAGCTACACTGCTTGTGTGGGGACATGCAGTCCTCAGAGAGGGGAAACATGTGCCAAGTTCTGGTCTCACCAGAGTGCACTAGAGGAGGAGAATCTCCTCCCTTGACCTGCAGCTCATGCTCTAGGGATACAGCTCAGCATTCAGGGGTGGGGGGTGTCTGGGCTCAAGCACACATGGCTGGGTCATCCTTTCTGTCACCCACCAGTCAACCCAAGTACTTCTCCTCAGGGCTGCTCTCAACCTGTTCATCCGCAGCCTATATTGATACTGGGGCTGCACCAACCCTACTGCAGGACCTTGCATCTGGCCTCACTGAACCTCTCAGGTTCACATGAGCCCATGTCCTCCAAGGTCCCTCTGGATCCCAGAGGCACTGAGGATTCCGAGAGGTATCCCTGAGGATTCCCTCAGCCTGTCAGCCGCACCACTCAGCTTGGCAAATGTGTTGAGGGTGCCCTTGGTCCCACTGGCTATGTCATTGATGAAGATATTAAATAGTATCGATGCCAGCAGGGACCCTTGGGGGGCATCACTTGTTTCTACTTGGATGTTGATCCACTGTTCCTCTTTGGATGCCGCTATCCAGCCAGTTCCTGATCCATCTAGCAGTCCATCCATCAATCCCATATCTTTCCAACTTGGAGGTAAGAATGTTGTGGGGGTCCACATCAAAGACTTTACAAGGCCATCGTCAGAGGTGAGGACAGAGGTAAAGGGACCTCCTCCTGCCCCATGTAATCCAGATGTGGCCAGGGTGTAATGGGGTGGCTCTGCCTAATGTGGCAGAGGCAACAAGTGACAGCCAACACCAGCCAGGCTCACCCTCCCATGGGGCAGTGTGGAGGGTGGTGGTGGGTGTGTTTGGGGACAGGAAGGGACCCGATGTCCATGTGGAGGTTGACACGGGCAGCAGTGTGCTGCTGTGCCCACTGTCCTGCAGTGCTTCCACCAAACCCTTCACCCAGCCCCTTCCCACACAGCACTCAGCTCCCTGTGCCTGCCAGCGAGGCTTCTGTGATGGATCCATGAGATGAACAACAGAGGGCTTGGAAACCTCCCAGCCTTACAGGATATGGCTGCCCCCTGCCTTGGACAAGAAGCCAAACCCAGCACCAGGCTTCCTACCTTGAGAATGGGTGCCATGAAGACAGAGAGTCCCGTCAGGATAAAAACAGCGATGCCTGTCAGCCTCTGCTCCCTGCAGGCACAGCACTGATGTTAGGGTGCCTGGGGTCCCCCAGGAGCCCACAGCCCACAGCTGCCCTCCCCAGGGTCCCCTCTCTGTTCAGCTTTGATGGAACCATGGCATCCCCCGGGAAACACAAGCAGCCACCAGACAGCTCAGCTGGGCAGCATGGGTATGTCATGTCCCCGTCCCCTGACTGCAGCCACAGGCAGGAGGTCCCTGGGCTCACTGTGTACCTGATGCCCAGGAACTCGGGCTGCTCGCCGGGGGCTGAGGTTGCGCTCTCCTTCCTCAGGCTCTCCATGTGCGCCAGGGAGATGACAGTGGCTGATACATACCAGGGGAGGCCAGTGGCAGAGGTGGCCACCATCAGGAGGGAGACACAGAGGAGGTCCAGGTGAAAGCCTGCTCCTTTCTGCAACAGGAGAGGCAGCAGAGCTGGGGATGAGGCATCTCCTCAGCAGCGTCAGAGGGGCACAGTGCGGTCTGCCCACCTTGCCAATGGGTCAGAGTGCTGCTCTCCCTTTGGCTGTGCCCAGACCCTTGGGGTCCAGCCTATACTTGGATCCACCTTGTTGGCTGGGTCTTGCCTGTCCCATGTCCCCACTCACCTGCAGCTTGTACTCCCTGCGGTTAAGGATGACAGCCGTGATCTGCTGGTCCATGAAGATGAGGATGGTGACAAGGACAGCAGGCACCACAGACACCAGGCAGACCCACCATGGGTTGGCTCCAAAGGGGGAGATGATCCAGCCCCGTTCTGGGTTTGTGGGCTGTGCAGAGAGCAGAAGGGTCATGGCAGTTCCCACCTGCCTGCAGGGTCTGCAGCCCATCTGTGTGACAGGACCAGCCCCAGGGGTGCTCCACATGGGAAGAGGAAGAGCATCATCCCTCACCCTGGGGATGATGCAGGACAGCGTGACCCACCAACCCACCCCAAGGCAGAGCAGGCGGCTGCTCCTGAGCATCCCAAGCCAAAAGCTGGGCACGTGCCCGGGGAGCAGGTGAAGGACATGGCACTGGGCGTTGATGATGGCAAATCCAGGGAGGTGGTGGTGAGCACAGGCTGCTCTGAGGTGCTGCCAGCCGCGCTCCACACCCAGGGTGGGGAGCCCAAGCCTGGGCTTGAGCTTGTGGCTCCTGCTCCAGCCTGAGCTGTACCATGACGTGGTTTGTGCAGGACCAAGCCAGGCTGTTTACAAAGCATGGGACCTGCTGTAGTTCAACCCCTTCTTTTGCTGGGGCACAACCTGCATCCCTATAGGGCTGGACCCATGAACAGCAGCAACGTGGCAGGATGGCTACTGTGGGGTACACAGACCCACCCCCTGCAAAAACACCCCATCAGCACCTTCAGCTCACTGGGGACAAGGAGCTTGGGAGTCTCCAGGCCCAGGGTGGCATCGACGGCGCAGAAGGCCAGGATGGCCAGGATGATGGCAAAGTCGCTCACCAGCTTCCGCACCTGCAGACGGAGGCGGCTTGACCTGGGCTGCCCAGGGTGAGGGGCTGGCCCAGAGCACCCCTAGGTCACAGCACCCAGAGCCATCCCCACCCCACTGGGAGGGGTGGCTGAAGGGTGCTCGTGCTCACCCCTGCAGGGAAGTAGCGGCTGCTCCTGAAGCGCTTGAGTGCAGAGCAGGAGAGGAAGGTGCCCCCGAAGAGCAGGAAGGAGATGAGGGTGACATCGGGCACGTACGGGCAGCTTGTCCCCAGGAGCTGCCCTCCCCGCTCCAGGCACTGGCTCCTGCTCAGCCCAGCAGGGGCTGCGGGAGGCTGCAGGGACAGGGCAGGTGGCAAGGAGGGGCCATGGGCACCTTGGGCCCCCAGCCCCTTGCCTGCCTGCCGGAGAGCAGGGGCTGTACCTGCTGGGGTGGCAGTGCTGATGGGAGCGGTGTGCTGTTCCCTGCGGAGCTGTGACCTGCAAGGGATGATGGGGTCAGGGTGCTAGCACCATGGGCACACTCCTTCAGGGATGACTGGCACTGTGCTGCCGTCAGGAAGGCTCCCCAGGCTCTCCCCAAGGGCTCAGGGTGCTGGATGGGGCCCTATGGGACTCCTGAGGCCCCAGCACTGGCTGGTGCTCAGGAAACACCAAGAGGGAAGCTTCTGTGAAGGGCTTCATGAAGCACCAGCAGCACCCTTGGCCCCAGGCTGGTGCTTTTGGTACATGGTGTTTCTGGTACACAGTGCAGGATTAGTGTGGACACATCTTCAGGCCCTAGGTCGCACCCTCTGATTTATGGACTGGGCTAGAAACAGCAGTGCAAACCCAGCGGTGCAAACCCACCCACTAAATGGCCACCTCCAGCCCCTGGCATCCCCCCTCCAAGAGCCACAGGATCTGGATCAAGGCTCTCTGTGCTCCTGGCACTGCAATGCCCAGTGCCTGGGCAGTGCCTGGAGGTAGGAAGGGGTGGACAGAATGTATGGAGGGGAATGAAGGAAGGTGCTGATGTGGTCCAGCAGTCAAGGATGGGGCTGAGCCACCACCTCCTCCAGCACCTTCTCCCATCTAGCTGGGTAGCTGGGTCCCAGTGAAGCCCCATGCAGCCGTCCCCTGCTCCCCACCAGCCAAGTGGCTGTTTGGGCTCACCGGGGCTGGACAAGTTGCAGACACAGCTGTAGGAGGTGACGTTGTCCAGCCGGTACTGCCAGTTGATGGGGAAGGTGTCTGCCAGGCTCAGCATCTTCTTCAGGGAGTCGTAGATGAATATCAAGCTGATGAGGGCGCAGAAGCCTTCCTCGGTGAAGCGGGTGAAGTACCGCACCAGGTGACTGGCCTCGGTGGCCACCAAAACCACACCAAAAAAGGCCACCCAGAGCCCAATCCAGAGGCGAAACTCCAGGTAGTGCAGGCTGTGGTCCCTGGTGGCAAGGGTGACCTCAACACTCAACAGTGACACCCTCCTGGCATGATGGTGTCCTGTGCCCCAGCCAGGGGACAGTGGGCCAAGGGACCATCTCTGGCAGGGCACTTACTGGCTGAAAGAGAAGAGGAGGCGCTCGAAGACCAGCATGGGGCCAGTGCTGCTCAGGATAGTGAGGGGCTGGCCAGAAAAGAGGCAGAAGACAAAGCCGGCAAAGGCTGTGCCCAGGAAACTCTCCAGCACCCCCTGAAACACAGGGAATGGGTACCAGGCACAGGGGACAACAGTCCTGAGCCTGTCCCCAGCAGCAGCACCGCTGCCCACACCTCCCTCGGTGCTCAGGGTCAGTGCCCGGGGGCTGCAGAGGCCCGGGAAGGGCACAGGATCCAGGTGATGTTCAGGATGCCCCGAGGCTCACCAGGTAGTGATGGGCACCCGTCAGACCCATGGGGCTGGTGCAGGGTACCTTGTGGCTGCACTGACCTGCATGTTGGCAGTGGCGTCTCCCAGCATGCCCCCAAAGGTGATGGCGTTGGTGACTGTGGCCAAGTAGATGTAGAGCACTGCTGAGAGGCACTGGGGGTGCAGGGCGTCGGAGAAGTCACTGCCATACCATGGCGCCTTCCTCCGGATGTCCCGCATCAGCCCCCCAAAAAGCCTGGGACAGCACAGGGACATCTCAGAGCAGGCCCCCCACATTGGCCATCACCCCCCAGCACTGCTGCAGGGCAGGGGACAGTCCCTTCCCTTGGGACCAGCCCAGAGGGGTTTGGACGTGGTGGCCCCATGTGCTGGGGAGAGGCAATGCCCTGCCCCAAATTCAACACCCTGCATCCTGCTGCACATCCCACCTCCCGCATCCTTCCAGGCACCCACCTGCCTGTCCTCTCCAGCTCCTCTCCAGTGCATGGGTGCTCCAGGTTGGCTCTGTTTCCTCCTGCTGCTGTGTCCCCATTGCTGTGGGACTGCCGGTCTGGTGGGTGCACTGCAGTCCTGTGGCAGAGCAGAGCATGAGACAAGGTTGGAGCCCTGGGGAGCCAGCTGCATCTAGGGGATGCTATGAGGGAACATGGAGGCTGGAGGGGGGACAGGGGTGCAAGCAGGGATGGGAGGACCTCATGTGTCCCCTGATAATGAGGAGGAGAAACATCTGGAGGAGGAGGATGAACTCTATGACATTCATGTTTCGTCCCAACCCAACCATGATCTCCAGCAAGCTGTGGAGCCAGATCTCACAGGACTGCTTTTCATGGAGGAGTTGGGAAGAGACAGAAGGGTGCAGCTCAGAGGACGACTTTCCCATCTCAGTGTGGAAGCTCTGCATTCCCAGCAGCTCCTGCCTGAAGGGCATAGGGGGTGGTTTTGCCATCCCCTCCCAAGTGAGACAGCAGGACTAACAGCAGCAGGGACCAGAGCTGTGCTCATTGGCTTGGTCGGAGGGTCTTGACTGGAAGGACCTCACTGGCAAAGGTTGGTTCCTGCATGGCTTCATCCCCAAGGAGATGGAGATTCCACTGTCATGGGCAGAGGTCTCCACATGGGATACGGCAGAGGGGTCTGGCCAAGATTGTGGGTCCCTCCCTCCAGCCTACCTCCTATGCAGGGATGGCAGATAGCTCGGTGGAGGGATTCGGGCATTGAGGTCCCATTTGCCTGGAGGAAGCACTGTCAGCTCATCCAGGAACGCCTCCATCCCTGCAATGAGGTCCCCTCGGTGCTCAGCCTGCCGGGCAACACTTTGGAAGAGCTGTGGGGAGAACGTGGTTTAACTACCATGTTCCTGCATTTGGGCGCTCGGAGCCTTCCTCCCATCCTGTAGCCATCACCAAGAAAGGCACCCGTCTACTTCTGTGCACCAGGTGCACCAACCCCAGAACTTTGCTTTCTTATCCTGGGTAAGGGAGGCCCCAGCTCACCCCTTCCTCTGACTCCTCTGCTGTAGCCTGCAGAGAAGAGGAGCCCCGATGTCCTCAGCCTCCCAGCCCATCCCACCCATGGGTGCTGCACCAGGCTCACCTCATCTGTCAGCAGTGTAGCCATGGCCCTGCCAACCTCATGGTAGGCTTTCTCTTTGGCTTGGGGACCCAGCAGAATGAAGAGGAACCTGTGGGTGGGACAGAATATCTCCTGAGCAGCCACCTCGTTGTTGGGGGATGCTTCTCCCAGGGGAGACCATGGTGCTGTGGGGATGCTGGAAATGGTGACTGGGCAAGCTTGCGGGGCTTGAGATCTGGGATGGGGCTGTCTGTGTGGTCCTGCTTATGGGAATGCTGCTCACAGGCAGGATGCAGCAGTGTTAGCACTGGAAGGAGAGCTTGCAGGCTGCAGGGGCAGCAGGTTTGATAGGACAGCCAGGAACATGGAGGAGATTGGAAAGAGGGCTCAGAGTCCTTGAAGGAATGTGGCTAAAATCTCACCCTTCAGAGGGTCCTGCAAAATAATGTGGTCTGCAGAGGGACAGCCCATCCAAATACTTAACCAAACCCGCTACTCCTTTTCAAAACTGGCAAAACCAGTTACCATCCTGGTGCCCTGAGGCTGCAGTGATTGTACCCCAGGCAAACCTCCAGCGAGGTAGGAAAACTCCTGTGTCAGCAAGAATGGGGCTGAAGGTGATTTAACAGAACCAGTACAGCCCTGACATGTGGCATCGGTGCTGGAGGCCTCCCGGAGCCTGCTCTGAGGGGTCAGGAGGTGATGATACCCACCTGGGACTGCTCTCACCCAGGCATCTTCAGAAAGGCAATGGGAAAACCTTAAGATCCTAGAGATGGACCTGGGTGGGAGATAGCTCTGGGATGGAGGCTGTTACCACGGGGACAGCCCAGTGCGGCTCACAAAGTGGATACCACTAGGGAAAGGGATGCATAGGGACAAACTCTCCTTCCCCTCCTGTCTGGGGAAGGAAAATACAGGGCAAGGGGTTGTTGTGAGCCACTCAAGACCCGGGGGGGTTCCCCGGGGACCTGCCACCCATCTCCCACCAAGGAGAGAGCTGGAGGTGGATGGATGTCCTGCTCCATCCAGCTCCCGGAGGACCAGTGCTCTGGGCAGAGTGACCAGGAGGTGGCAATGTCCCTCCTGATCCCTGCCTGCCTCCTCCACACGCTCCCTAAGGAAGTGCTCAGCTCTAGGGGCAGACTGACCATTTCGGCTTAAGGCTTCAGACGATATATCCCGCAACCATGGAGGAACACCTTCCGCCCTGCTCCTTTCCCCCTGCACGAACAGTGCCACAGGAGCCACCCCAGCCCTCGGTAGTGTGTCATGGGCAGCGGGAGGGCAGGAGGCTCCTGCAAACCTCTTCCCAGACACAAGCCCCTGTGCTCTGGCACAGCACATGGGGAGCACCCACACCCGTCTAAGGAGGACAGTGAATGCAGAGCTAGGTGAAGATAACCCAGGGGACGTCCCCCCCAGGCTCCCAGCAGATGCTCTACTCTCAGCCCATCCGCAGGATGCTACTAAGGAGCTGGGAAAAGCAGAAGGGGAAGTAGTGAGCGATGGTTCTGGAGCTGTGTGGCACTGGGTGCTGTACCCTTTGCTTTTGCCAAGCAAAGCCCTGTCCTGGATGGGTGGGAGCGGGGACAGGGATGAAGAGGGGTGCAGGGCCCTCAGCCACACTCCATTTACCTGCTGGGGAGAGCAACTTCAGCCAGTGAGCCAAGGGCCACTGCTTGCCTGAGGCGGATGAAGGCGGTGAAGGGCTTCTCCAGGAATTCAGCCTCCCCAACAGCAATGTGGGCAGCCTCAGAGCCTGGCGGGACCTTCTTCTTAAATCGGTTTCTCAGCTGCAAGGAAAGGGATGCAGTGCTGGGCACTTGGGATGCAGCAGCTGCCCTCAGCCAAGCTTCTTCCTGCCTTACCTGCTCCTTAAGAGGTGTTTCAGAGAGCCGTGCTCCGGGCTCAGCCCAGCTTTTGGCCTTTCCTGCAAAGAAAGGCAACAAGCAGCAGAATATACATGCAAGGGAAGAGCCAGCAACCATGTGTGCACTGTATTGCTGGTGGCAGTGGAGGATGCCTGGTGTGAAAAGTGTGTGGCCACTCTTGTGCCTACCTCTGCAGGGAGCCAGGCAAAGCTGGGTGAGCAGCCGCAGTGGGGACTGGGTGTGCTGGTGCCGGGGCTGGAGCAGCAGCAGGGCTGCCAGGCGCTCCCGCAGCTCTGGCTGCAGCTCCGCTCCCTCGGGCTGCCCGGAAAGAGCCTTGTCTGCAAAGGGATGGGGAGAGCCCTGAGTCCCTCTGGATCGCTGCCCGCTGCAGGGCTGCCGGGGGGAAAGGCAGCAAACAGCCACACAAGACACCTGCCTATTGCGCATCGGCACATTTATATAGATATATATATATAAATACAGAGATCTCTATAAAGACCAGCCCACCGCAGGAGGTGACCCTCGCATTCCCCATGTACCAATTATTTCCTTGAAACTGGGGGCATCCAGGTCCAGGAGCAGAGTCCCCTTCTGCAGGCACGTCCTGAGCTGGAAGAGGCTGTGCAGGGGGAGGGCCGGGACGTGGGGTGCACTCCATCGCTCACCACCATCCTCCACCTTCTCCTCGAACTTTATCCACCTGCCAGGGGAGATGTGAGGGTCAGAACAGAGTGCTGTGCCCTGGGGCAGGCAGTGCTGTGCCCTGTGCCAGGAAGTGGGATCTGCAGCTTCGGTCTACCATAAGCTTGGCATGAGACTGGCACAGACAGAGAGGGGTTTGGGGGTTCAGAGGGGGCTGCAGTGGGCTCATGGAGCAGGGGCAGATGGGCAGCCTCAGTGGTCACATCCCCTTTGCTGCTGACCCACACCTTGCCCCGATCCCCTGATCAGGGGATTTCACCAGTCCTGGGATCACAGAAGCGTTTATGTTTGAAGGGACCTTCACAAACCATCCAGCTCCAACCCCTGCCACGGGCAGGGACACCTTCCACTGGAGCAGCTTGCTCCAAGCCCCTGTGTCCAACCTGGCCTTGAGCACTGCCAGGGATGGGGCAGCCACAGCTTGTCTGGGCACCCTGTGCCAGCACCTCAGCACCCTCATCATAAAACATTTCTTTCCCGTGTCCACCTAAATTTATCCTTGCCCTTTGTCCCGTCACTACAGGCCCTGGTAAAAAGTCTCTCTCTTTCTTATAAGCTCCATTTATATGCTGAAAGGTCTTGGTATGGTCTCCCCTTCAGGAGCCTTCTCTTCTCCAGGCTGCCCCAGCCCAGCTCTCTCAGCCTGGCTCCAGAGCAGAGCTGCTCCAGCCCTCGCAGCATCTCCATGGACTCGCTCCAACAGCTCCACGTCCCTCTTGTGCTGCTGCCCCGGAGCTGGATCAGGACTGCAGGGGGGTCTCCCCAGAGCCCAGCAGAGGGGCAGGATCCCCTCCCTTGACTGCTGCTCACGCTCTGGGGGTGCAGCCCAGCACACGGGGGGTTCTGGGCCCAAGTGTTCACTGAAGCTGGGTCATGTCCCATCTGTCACCCAAGTGGCAAGGACCCCCCAAGTCCTTCTCTGCATGGCTGCTCCCAACCCACCCATCCCTAGGCGGGGCTGGGGCTGGGGCTTGGCCTGCTGGTCACCATTGTCCCCAGCCAACCTGCCCTGACCTACCCACCCAGTCACCTCCAGAGACCTGCCAGGCAGACAGATCTGGGCAGAAACAAAGCACCATCCCAGCCTCAGCTAAGCTGCTGGAGCCTTGCAGAGGCAGCAAAGGGATGAGCAGAAGCCAGGGCACTGTGCCCATACAGGATCACTGCCTGCGCCCTGCTGACACCCTGCCCTCTCTTGTGAAGCAAGTCACTAAGCAGAGCACAGGCACTGCACACATTGCTATGGGCAGAGGGTGGTGAGCAGCCCTGCTTTGGGGCTGATGTGAGGAACCACCGGCCTTCAAAGATGCTGTGGGCTCCATCAGGGCAGCATCTCCTAATGCTTTGAGAGGCTGGGCTTCTCAAAGCATCACCTACCTGGCTGTCTCTCTCCACTCCAGCCCTTCTGGGGTGCTGAGGAGCTGGTTGAGCTGGATGAAGAGCAGTGGACAGGCAGTATCCCTCCAGTCCTCCTGTTGCAGGGCAGCTGCTGGGGCTGTGCTGGAGGGGAAGATGCTGCAGCCAAAAGCCTGATAGGGAGCTTCATGGTTCCCCTCCTCTGGTCTGGGCTGTGAGCTGGCATCTGCTGTCTGGAGAGCCACGGTGTCCACCCCAGGCACGTGGGCTCGCATGGCCACCAGCACCCACAGCCACACGTGTGGGCTCCCCTCCGGAGTTGCCGGCACTTGCACGATCCCACTCATCCCACACCTTATAAAAGCTGCAAACCAGTTTCAACTGGCCACAAACCAGCGCATGGGAGCCAAGCCCAAAACAACAACCTCACAACACCAGGGCCACTCAGGGGTCCCAGTGTAGCTGGCTCCTGCCACCACGGCCACCTGCCTGGGCCAGAGTCCAGCGGAAGCCCCTGCCTCCTTCTAGCGACCCGCATGGACCATCTGCACTGGTCCATGGGGAGCAGCATGTCCCCAAACCCTCCTGCACCCCCTCCTGCACCCCACAAGGCTTTGACGAAGGGATGGTACGGCCAACCCCGGGCAGCATTGGTGCTGTGTCCCTGGCAGGAGGGGTGGCACAGCCCCATGACAGGTCTTCCTGGGAAAGGGGATGTGAGGACGTGTGTTGGGGAGGGATGTGTCACATCTGAGCAAATCCAGAGTGGGGTAAAACCGGGCTGCCAGTGACAGGGCTCATGGCAAGGGCCGGGAGCAACGTCAGGACTGTGGCCATCCGGGCGTGAGAACAGCACCACAAAGGCTGCAGCGGATGTTGCAGCGTGTGCCAGGGGAAGGATGCGGGCAGAGCTGCTCCCTGTCGAGCACGGGGGGATGGCACGGCCAATACGGTGCCACCAGCCAGAAGCAGCACCCTGCGTGTGCTTTGCCTGCAGCTTGCCCACCACCAGCACCGGCACCAGCACCGGGCTTGGCTCCCGTGGCTCTGTGCAAACAAACAGCCGAGCTGTGTGCAGTGCAAACACGGTGGCAGGCAACACAAACACCAGCCCGGCGTGGGCAGGTTGTGCTGGAACCCACCGGCCCCAGGCAGCATTCAGTCCGGCACAGGGCCAGTGGCCATGCAGGAGTCACGTTTTGGGTCAGAGAGAGTGGTCCGTCGGTGCTGGTCCGTGTCTCAGGGAGGACGGGCTGGCAGCTGAGGCTGAGGAGAGGATGGTGCTGGATCCAGCCCCAGGGGAAGTGGGGATACAATTCTCCACATCAACCTCACTGTCCAGAGCTACAACCAACCTCCCCCTCCATGCTCATCCTCTGCCCCATAGCTGACTCCTAGGGCTCCTTCCAGTCCCAGCCCCAGCAGCTATTTCGTCCTGCCCCCCTTTAGTGCAGGCAGAAGGGGTGAAGGCATCGAAGGCATCCCCTAGCCGTGCAGCACTGGGTTTGGGTTAAGCCATCCCTGGCTCATTGGAGACTCCCAGGCACAGAGTGGGAACAGGGCAGTGGCAGGGGGTGGGGGGTGTTGGGGCTGAGGTGGGGACTGGGGTCAGCATCTGGGTCCTGCTTTGCCACGTGCCACCCTTGCGGGGACAGACACTACCCATGGGGCTGGAGCCTGGCACCCTCCTCTCCCTCAGCCTTCATCCCCCAGCTGCCTGCCCCATGCTGCTGGGCTGTTTGCTCTGGGGGCACTCAAACCTTCCCAGGGGTCCACCTGTCTCTCCCTCCCCTGGGGCTGCCCCACCACAGGATGTGCATGGTTGGCAGCGGGGTGCAGCAGGAGGGCTGTGGGAGTCAGAGGGAGCAGGCAGCAGGATCCAGGCAGGAATGGCAGCTGTCACCCCTTCCCTTGCCAGATGCCAGCCCTCTGCGCCAACATCCTCCCCGGTGCTGACGTGAGCTGGTGCCTCCCTTTTCCAAGGTGCCAGGTCAGGCGCAAATGCTGCTGGTGCCACTGGCAGGGGGAAAAGCCCATCCTCATGTGCGGACCTTCCTGGGACACACATCCCTCCCCGGGGACACACCAGGGACACAGCCCCTTGCCCAGGCCACCCCGACCCCCCTCGATCTGCTGCCAGTCTGTCGGGCTGCTGATGGCCGGAGGAGGCGGAAGGAAAAACATCCAGCAAACAATTGCAAAAGTCAAGTCTGAGCAAGAAGGAGGGTGTGAGCGGGGGGTGGCCAAATCCGGTGGTATTCCTTGGAGACGCCAACAACAATGGCAGCAATATTTAATCATGCTTTGCTGAACCCGAACCAGCAGTGGGGGTCCTAACTTTGAGGAACCAGCCAAGGGGCTGCGGCTGACCTGATGTGAGCTGGGATGATACACTGCACCCACCCAGGGCTGGAGTCAGTGTTCTCTGGCCTGGGCTGAGGATGAGCGCAAGAAGCTGTGGCCATAGTGGAGAAGGGGGCAGAGAAGCTCTGGCAGCCCCTAAACACTGTGACCACAGGCTGGGATGGAGGACACCAGGACAGTGACTGACCAGGAGGGTTTGTGAGATGCAGTGGTGATGGAAGCAGTCGGGCTCTCCATCAAGGCACAAAGGTGTCCTCATGGACAATAAAAAAGCACTTCTCCACTGGCACCCTCTCCATCACCAAACAGGGTGGCACGTGGTTAAAGTCTGTCCCTTGTCGGGGTATCAGCCCCCCACCAAGGTTTTAGCTGACCATGGGACCCTGCCTCTCACCTGATGCTCTTCTTGTGGGTTCACTTCCCCTCCCCAAAGCCCCCCAGCCCACCTTGGGTACCACCAGGCAGCGGATGCGCAGTGCCCTTCCTGTGACCCCCTTCTCCTGCCCCTGCCTGAGAGCAGCCAATAAAGCGCCCAACCCTCTTCCCCTGAGCCGCCTCCTGCCCTGCGCAGCCTCGAGGGGGCCAGCGCCTCCCCGGGACCCCCACGCGAAGGACGGAGGGGCTGCTCCCGGCGCAGGGATGGACACACACCCCCCCCCCCCCCGCACCCCGCCGCAGCCGGGGAAGCCCTTCCCGGGGGTGGGACCATGGGAAGCCCCGCCCTCCCCCCGGTGCCCCCCCGCTCCCGCCCCGCCGTTTTCTACCCTCCGCGGGGCCGCGGGGCCGCAGAGCGAGTCTTGGTGCCGGCCCGCGCGGAGCGGCAGGGGCAGAGCTGCGGCAGCGCCGGGACGAGAGCGCCCGCGGGCCATGGACGGGCGGGCAGTGCTGATCCACGCGCTGCTGGCGGCAGGTACGGGCACGAGTGGCAGGGTCCCGGGCACGGGCAGCGTGGCTCCGGGTAAGGGGTCCCGGTGCTGGGCATGGGCAGCGCGGTCCCAGTACCGGGCGTGCTGGGGAGCGTGGTCCTGTGAGACGCGGTCCCGGCCACGGAATAGCGGGTCCCGGACGCAGGCAGCGTGGCCCCAGCGCCGGACACGCGTCGGTGCGGAGTCCTGGGCTACGCGGGCGGGTCTCCGGTCCCGGGGAGCGCGGCCCCGGTCCCTGTCGCGGGTGGGGGGCCCCGGGCACAGCCATCCTGCCCAGACTGACCGCGCTCCCTCCCGCAGTGTGCTCGGCGGTGGCGGGCGGGCTGAGCCGGGACGAGCTCCACAACGAAGTGCTGCACAAGGGCGGCGAAGCGCCCGTCCCGGCTACGGCTCCGCTGCTCGGCGGCAGCCCGGAGAAGGAGGGCGGCGGAGCGGCCTCGGGGGACGAGCTCAGCGAGCTGCCGAGAGGTACGGGCGGGCTGGAATGGGGAGCGGGGCGGTGGGTCCCGGGGAGGGTCCGGCGGGCTTTAGGACGGGCAACCGCGCTCCGGCGGCTCCTCGCCTTTCCCCGGCGCTGTGGGTGTCCCCGAGGGCCCCGGCACAGGGGTCCCGAGGGTTCCTGGCCCCGTAGCTGCGCTGCAGACGGAGGGCACGGCAGTCCCTGCGCGGCGCCGTGGGCAAGCGCTGCCCTCCCGGTGGTGGCCGCGGTGGGGACCGCGGTGACTCACCCGCCGCCCACACCGGGCTGCTCCTCATACCGGGGCAGGGCCAGGCAGCGGCGGGCCCTGCGCGGAGACTGGGCCGCTCTCTCCGGCCCCTCCGTTCTCTCGCCGGGCACTCGCTTGGCTGCTCTGCCTCGGCCTGGACCGAGAGTGCCCCAGGCACTGACGGGGGGGCTCGTCTGATTTGGGCGACCTGTACCTGTGCCTTGCACATGTGATATGCTGAGGGCAGTGACCCGGCAGCAGGAGGAGCAGTCTCTGCCCCACACAGTTTGTTCTCCCTTTTTTCCTCCTTTTTTTCCCCCACGATTTTCTCTGCTTTCTGGCTGTACCATCAGATTGTGAGAAGCACCCCTGCAAAACCAAGCTTGCATCCAAGGGAATGCAGGCCCCTGAGAAAGACTGTTACCCCTCATGCTGGGGGGAGATGCTGCAGCCTGCTTCTCTGTGCATCCCCCAAGGAGGGGACCCTGTTTTAGAGCCAGGGGTCAGGGAGGTGTGGGCTGACCCTGGTCTGTGGGACAGGCTGCAGGCATGGGGGATGTTTGGTGATGGAGGCTGCAGCCTCTCAGAGCACTTTCTTGATGTCTTGAGCCGAGTTATGGTCAGAGAAATCTGTTTTTTCTGTTGAAAGCACCTTCTCTTTGTGCCACAACTCCCAGGATGTTTAAGGAGGGGGAGAGCAGCAGCATCTCCCTGTCCCCCTGGGCTGCACCAGTTTTTCTACCAGCAAGATTTTCCACATCTTCTCTGTCCTAAGGGACAGGCCATGGGGTGGTGACAGTGGAGGTGGTGGGGGGGGGGGTCAGCAGCACTGTGTGTCTGTTGAGATAACCCCCAGGCGAGGGGATGGGGCCTCACCCAGATCCGGAGGTTTCTCCAAGCCACAGAATTTCCTGGAGTATCAGTTTTCTCCAGGCATAATGTGGAGGATGTTGAAATGGAGAACTAACCTTGCTAGGTGTGCAGCCGTGTGCTCCAGCACCTGGTTACGTCAGGAGGTGGCTGAGGAGGAGCTGGGCAGGTTACAACTCGCTGGTTGGACTCAGCCACCCTCAGTTCATGTTTCCCTGGGCTCACTGGAGTTAAGTGCTGTGGTTCAGCAGGAGCCCGAAAGTCACTCCTAGAGCATGAGTGCTCTCCAGCATCTTGGTATCCTGGGAGATCGAGCTGGGAGCTGAATTTTTGGGCACATCCAAAGAGCTATTCCAGTAACATTGCTGGTTTCGGTCCATGTCCAGACAAGGAGCTTGTGCTCCATGTGTTGGTCCCCACCAACCCAGCAAGGAGCTGGCCTTGCACCAAAAGCTACCGGTCCCTGCGCTGCAATTAAAACATACCTTTGTCATTCCTGGGAATGTTGCCCTTGTCATCTCTTTGGCTCTTCAAAGCCAAAACTTAAGCCATTGCTCTCTTAATCCTGCTCTGGGTGCACAAGGCATCCCTGTACCCACAGGGAGGAGAGTCCATTAGAGCCATGAATAGGGTCTTACAAAAGACTGTGCTCATCGGGGAAATAAAAGCCAGATAAAGAGGCAATTAGCAATTTTCTGTGTTCAGTGGAAACTGGTGCATATAATAGCAACATTTGAGATACATAAAGCTCTGTTTGCCCTCCCCCCAGCCCGATTCCTTTCTTTCCTTGAGAATTGTCCTTATGAATGGGAAAGGCCATGATATTTGGAAAGAAAACCCTCTGCTCGGGGGCAGATCACTGCACAAAGGGCTGCCGGAGTGCCAGGGCTCAGCTGGTTTGCTGCTCTGTCTTCCCTTTGGCTGACACACGGAGGTGATCTGACTGCTGCTTTCTCCTTCCCAAATTGTTTTCCAGTTGCTTTCCTGTCGAAGCCTGAAGGCCTGGTTACTCCCAAGAAAAAAGGGAACGGGAATAAAAGAAGAAAAGGCAAAGGCCAGGGGAAGAAGAGGGACCCGTGCCTGCGGAAGTACAAGGATTTCTGTATTCACGGCGAATGCAAATACATCCGAGAGCTGGGAGCTCCCTCCTGCATGTGAGTTGCTGGCGTGTGCGTGTGCCGGGGGAGCCTTAGTCACGGTTCCTTCAATTCTCCAGGCCGGGCAGAGGAAGAGCAGAGGAGATATTTTTAGTGCATGTTCCATGTCCATGCAGGGACGGCTCTGACTTGGCCTCTTCCTTGTGCTTCTTGAGCAATATCCATGCCCCCTCAAAATCCATCATGGATGTAGACTTGGCATCCCCCGAGCCCTGCCTAAGCTGCTGCAGTGGGGTCAGAAGATGGTGAGCAGGGGCTGGGGTCTTGTAGCCAAAGTCTTCTGCAGGTCTAGCCTGTGAGAACCCCGTCCTGATTCTGTAACCCCGTGTCCTCGCTGTTGCCAGCCCTGGCTGGGAGCTAACGACCCCTGTGGCTGTCAGGAAGTACTGCTGCGGGCAGGAGGAGCATCTCTGCATGGCACCAGCAAGGACTGGAGGTAGCACCTCTGGGGACAGTCTGCCAAAGCCATGCCCAAGCTGTCCCTTAGTCCTGATGGACAGAGCTGTGTATCCCCATCCTCTTCTGCCTCCTTGGGGTGCAGGTAGAGGGCAGGGACTAGACAAAGCAAGTGAAGAAGTTGCTTCCCTGCTGCTGTGAAGGGCCCAGCATTGCTGCTGTGGGAAATAGCCAGGGGTGCATGTTTGATCCCCACTGATGTGGGCAGGAGTTAAGCTGGCAGATACATAAGAGGCTTTGTTCTTTGCTATCAATCCTCTCAGCCACCCAGCCCTATGCCTGGAGCCCAGGCAAGATAATAGCTCCCTGGCTTATGGTGCCCACAAGACGTTGTGCCCAGCAATCCGCAGGGATCAGGCTCCACAGGGATCAGGCTCCACATAGCTCCTTGAACCGCTTAGTTTCTCTCTGCCTGAAAGCTGTCATGAAGTTGGGCCCTTGCACAGGGGGTTTGGGACTGCCAGCAAGAGGAGATCTCTGCTGGCTCAGATTGGGTTGGGAACGCAGAGCCATGTGGGGTGCAGCACCCCCTGCCTGGGATGGTGTTCCTTCCCAGATCCCTGGGGCTGGAAGAGGACCTGGGAAAGCAGGGAGGCCCCAGGGGCCGGATGGGGCTTTCCAGCCTGGTGGCCCATCCCTGGATGACCTCTTCCCAGAGCCACCATGGATTCTAAGGAACAGAGACCAGCCCCCGTCAATAATGAGGCCTCATATTGGCTGTTGTCACTTGGTTGTGGCTGCTCTTGGTGGCTGTCTGCCCGTGCTGCAGGGTCTCCTGTATCACTGCTTCCTTGGTCTGATCCCTGGGTTGTGGGGTGGGTGAGGATGGTGCCAGGCTGGGTCCTGTACATCTGCCTCGTGCCCATCCCCGCTGCTGTGGTTGGGAGGTGACGTGGCATGTGGTGGTGTTGTGAGCCAGGAGGGTTGTGCTCAGACCCTGTCTTGGAGATCAGCTTGAGGGTCAGTGGCAGCGGATATAGAGATATCTATATCTGGTCGCATCAGTGCACTCCCAGGCAGGGTTGGCAGCTCCAGCTCTGCTGGGGACTGTTATTTCTGTTCTATGAGTAACCTCCTGAGTCTGCAGGGAGGTGGCACCTCTCTGGCTGGCAGGGTGTGCAGGGACATCCTGCTCTGAGGGGAGATCTGAGCTCTGGTTTGGCTGCCTCCCTGCTCCCTTGTATGGGACTTCCTGCTGCCAAAGGTAGTCTGTGCAGCCTGGCTCTGCCTTGGGATGACTGGGAGGACCACAGACCCTGGTGGATTCTTATCGTGGGGAGTTCAACCCTTCCAGGAGTCTTCATGTGGCGCTTGGGGCAGGAGAAAAGTTACCAGTACCAGGGAGGTGATGGTGACACCAGCTCAGGCCAGGGAGAATGGGTAGGGTGCTGGCTAGGGCTGAGCAAAGAGGTAGCCCCTTTCCACAGGGGTGTGAGGCACCCAATGACCTTCTGTTCTTGGTGATGACCAGCCTTTAATACTGTTCTTCTCCCCCAGATGCCAGCCGGGATATCACGGAGAGAGATGCCATGGCCTCTCGCTGCCTGTAGAGCACCCCCCCAGTGCATACGACCACACCACAGCACTGGCTGTTGTTGCTGTTGTCCTCTCCTCCCTGTGTCTTGTCATCATTGCAGCCCTGCTGATGCTCAGGTAAGTGGTGGTAAGCCTTTGGTGGGGTGGTTTAGTGTGAGGTGTCCCTGCCCATGGCAGGGGGGTTGGAACTAGGTGATCTTGAGGTCCTTTCCAACCCTAACTATTCTATGACTCTATGCTTCTAAGTGGGATGGGGCTGAGCTGTTGGATCTGCATCCCTGGGAAGACCACGTGGAGGGGAGGGTGGCAGGGACATCTCCATGACCTGAGTATCTCTGCTTGGCCTCACAGGTGTCACAAGAGGGGTGTCTACGATGTAGAGAGCGAAGAGAAAATCAAGCTGGGCATCACTGTGAATCACTGAGGATGCCGGGTGCTGGCAAGGTGAGCCCCTGGCTGGGTATGGGGCAGTGGTGTGGCTGGGGGTCTGCTTGCCCATGCTGGCTGGGGCCACTGTGTGGATCCTGTGCCAGAGCAGGCAAGAGTTGAAGGCAGTATGAGCCTGGAGAAGGTGCTCACTGGATTTGGCCTGAGAGCCTGTGATGCCTTGTAGGGCTCTAGCCCTTCTTCCTCCCCTTCCGCTCAAGCCCTTGTCCCCTGACAGCCCTGCCACCATCACCTCCTTTCAAACATGAAGTCCCTGCTTTGCCCTGTCCCTGCATGCTTTAGGGACATTTGGCAGTGGGGAAGATGCTTCTGGGGTTTTTTTTTCCCACCCTGTTCTGCTCCCTCTCTGACCCTCTGAGTCACTTCCGCCCTTTAGATATTGCCTCTATTTTTATATATAGAAAAAACCCTTCCTTTTCACTCCTACTCCTACTCTGCTTATTACTTGCACCAATGCAATGCCTTGCAGCTGGGCATGGGGATCTTGCTGCCAGTCCCATGTGACATTGCTCTGGCTGGGTGGTGGCCCCATGGCCGGGTGCTGGACAGCTTACAGACTTCCTCTGCTCTGGTCCAAGCCCTGACGTTAGATGTGCCCATACAGATCACAGCTACTTCTCTTTTCTTGAACAAAAAGGAAAAACTTTGTTCTTTGTAGGGATGAGGTAATGCCTTCAAAGAATTTCTGTAATGTTGGTAACAGTGCTGGGGGGGGGAATTTTTAGCTGTTTATCAGAGCTGTTTTGGGGAAGGGGATTCAGCACAAGGCTTTTCATCAGTGTCCCCTCTGCCCTGGAGATTACTGGGGTGGATGTGTCCAGGGGGCAAAGTGCTGTGGTCCCTGGAAGGGCAGTGTGGTGAGATCTTTACCCACTGCTCCTCTGGCAATCTGGCTCCCATCCTCCTCAGCCCAGCAGTGCAAGGCAGCGAGTGGCGGCCGCTGAGGGTGCTGCGGGTGCATGGGCTCTCCTCAAGTGGGATGAGCACCTTCCCACCACGCAGGAACTGCCCTGTGCTGTGTTGTGAGCTGCTCTGCTTTGTCTTGCAGGGGTCGGCACTAATGCACTTCTACCTCCTGGAAAAGGCGAGAGCCATGGAGCCAGCACTATCCCTGGGTGCTGGCTGGAGCAGCAGGGCAGCATCTGCTCTGGGGCCACTCCAGCAGCGGTGTCACTGCAGGGAGCTCTGTGGCCACCCCTGGGATGGAGCTCGGAGAGGTGCTCGCTGGCTGCATGGAGCAGGAGGGACGGGCCGGCGGCAGCTCTCCGTGTGCTGCGGTGCACGCCAAGAACAAGCTGTGAAAGCAGGAGAGCGGGCTCGGGGCTTGCTGCGGCACAGGAGGGGCGGGAGGGTAACAGCTATTTAACAAGAGATTTTTCATTTTAAATTATATATTTATTTTAGATAAACTGTACATAGTATTTATATTTATTGTAGGTCTGGCCCCTGCATCTTTCATGTAGGTCAAGGTGACCGGGTCAGACCTCCCTTATTTTTTAAGTGCAATGTTAATATTCTAATAAATAACACTTTGTTACAAACACTTGTGTTGTTCATTGAACAATGGAGTTGGAAAGGAATTGGAACTCGGAAGACCAGTGGGGATCTGCAGACAGTGCAGATCCTGAGTGCATGGCAGGAGGTGCTGGGCTGGCTCATGCTGTGCAAGGGTGCAGCAGAGCAGTGTGGTACCAAGGTGCTGGTGGCAGTGGCTGTCCTGCAGCCACACCACTCCCATCTGTGTTTCTTTTGCATCTTTGACAGCTGATGCCCTGTGAGGGATGTGATTTCTTGGTGTCTGCTCACCGGCAGGTTCAAGTGAAGCCTTTCTGGCCACCAGTCCATCCAAATGGGACTGATTCCTAGTTTTGAGTGGTTCCTGGGTTATTGCAGCCTCTGGGGCTGAGCTCTTTCAAGCAAGCATCATTTCAGATGGTGGCTCAGGACTGACTCCTGACTTGGCAGTAAAAATAACCCCTGAACCACTTCTTTCCTCATCTTCCCCAGGGGATCTGAGATCAGGGTAAGATGCTGTCTCTTGAAGCAGAGAGAGGACTTCCCCCTGCAGGAAACCTGCTTTCATCCAGCCCCTTTCCCTTCCGCAGATGTCAAACTTTAGTTTTCAAAGGGAAGTGCTAAACTACTGCTTTCCATTCCTGCTCCTACAGTGTGCACTAAAGCTGGGCAGCGAGTAGCTTGCGGAGGTTTTTGGCCTGACTTAGCCAAAATTCAGCTCTGGTAAAGCCTGAATAAGCTTTATGCTCGCTGGAGGAGGGGTTGCTTGGGAAGCGAGCACACAGGTTCACCCCTCTTGCGCAGTCAGTAAGTTTCACAGCAGCAAAGCCCAAGGTGTGGGAATGCAGCAATACTTTGGCGTTCCAGTGCTTTGTGAGACAGAAGAGCTAAAGTACATGGCTTGGGCAGGTTGGGAAGCAGGTGACTGACAGCGGGCACCCTTTTGTGTTATCACCTGGAGAGTAAAAGCAGCTGCAGTGGCCTGAGTCTTGGAGCCAGGGAATCAATTTATTGGCTCTGAACCTTCATGCTGTGGGAGGGCCGGTTTAATCAGAGACTCCAAACTTTGGCTTTTTTTCAATGTCTATTAAGCAAATGATGCCACCAGCTGCTACGCAGGAGGCCATTCTGCTCCAGGGCATCTGGCTGTGTCCCTACCTTGCTGTGCTGCTACTGCTTCCCTTCCTGGAGCCACTCCTGCGCTAGCCCTGCTGCCTTCCAGCCGTTCACGGCGGGCAGCTAGCTCCGCATGCCTAGGGCTCCACACCACCCCAGCAGGCGCAGGGACAGCTTTGCTCTGCCTGTTCTGCAGGCAGCTGCCCTTTGCCCTGCAAGGACGTGTTCTGGTCCACTTTGCTGCTCTGTGGGCTGGGCTACCCACAGGAAATTTAACAGACCAAGAGATGGGGAACGCGTTTTGGAGGTACGGGCACTGGGGAGCTGGCTGGACCCATGGGCTGGCTCCCCGTGCCCCCCGGCACTGCGGAAGGCTGACAGTCCTGCGGATGTCCTCTCCCCAGCTCAGGCAGAGATGAAGCCCACGGGGCAGCTCCCTGGCGCGGCTGCACCGGTGGCCACGAACAGGAGGTGCCCCCGCTCCCGACTGCGGTGTGCAGAGCCCTGCCCGGCCCACGTGCCCACGCGCCGCAGGGCACACCGGGCTGCTGGCTCCACCGTGCGCGCAGGAGCAGGGTGCCCGGCGCGGGGCCCGCACCACCCCGCTGGAGGGGCTGCGGCGAAGGCAGGGGCAGCCTCCAGCAGCGCGGCCCCGCACGCACCCGGGAGCGTGCGCACGTCACAGGCGCTGCACCCCTGCACCCCCGAGCCCCACGGCGCCGAGCCCCGCTGCTGCCTCGGACACCGGCACCGGCACCCCCTCGGCTGCCCCCGCTGCCCGCCCCTGCCCGGGGCCGCCCTGGAGCCCGGGCACGGTACCCTGCGCTCCGCCCCGTGCATGCGCAGCAGGACGCGATGCCAGCGCTGCCCCCCCCCCCCCCGCGCAGGCGCCGTGCGCAGGCAAGATGGCAGCGCCCGTGGACCTGGAGCTGAAGAAGGTACGGGCCTCGCCGCGGTGGCTGCCGGCTCCTCGCCGCGTTCCTCCTGCCCTGCACACCCCGGCTCTAGCTGTGCGGGGCCGGCGGGCCGCGGCCTTCGAGAGCCGCCCCTGATGGCCGCTGCTCTTTCCCCCTGCCCAGGCTTTCACGGAGCTGCAGGCGAAGGTGATAGACACGCAGCAGAAGGTGAAGCTGGCCGACATCCAGATCGAGCAGCTCACCAAGACGAAGAAGCACGCACACCTCACCGACACCGAGGTCATGATGCTCGTGGACGAGACCCGCATGTACGAGGGCGTGGGGCGGATGTGAGTACCTGTGGCTGCGGCTCCCTCCTGTGCCAGGAGCGGCTGCTCGGGCGGACCCGGTTCTGCGGTGGAGCGGGGTGGTGGTTACAGCCCTGTGCGCAGGGACACCCCAGCCTCTGCGTGTAAGGGGGCCCTAGGCTGCTGCTTGGGCAGCTCTTCCCGTTGTGAAGAACACGCCAGGTTTTCCTCAGTTTGTTTCATTTTTCTTTGTCTTTCAATTGTAGCAATTGCTTGGGAATGCAGCGAGATTTACTGGGGTTTAGCTCTTGGGGTTAGCTACTGACTGCCTTGAGGGAGGACTGTTACGTTACTGGCTTTGTGTGGGTTTGCTCCTGGCCATGATGGTCTTGTCTGGCACCTCTGGGAAGTCTGTAACCTACACTAGCAGATCAGCATTCTGAGGAAAGCCAGTACTGGTGAGAAGACTTTCAGAGGTCTGTCCAGCTTCAGCCATTTCCAATGTAGTTTATGTGAGATTCCTTGAAAAAAGCTTATGCACAGGCCATGTGCTCAGGACTTTGCTTCCAGAAATGTTCTACAGAAATTCCCTTTGCAGTATCATCCGGAGAATGGATCTAATGCATGCTGCCTGGGCTTTTTGTACTCTTGGAAGAGAGCATAAAGCTCCGTGTGTTGGATGACTGTCAAGAGAAATACCTTTGACCAGAAGTAACATGTTTTGGTCAGTTTCTACAATATACTTACGTTTGACCATGTCAGCCTCTGATAGAAGGCCCTACAAAGTGGTTTCAAATCTGAAACATGGGCTTACTTGGTAAATATCACACTGGATTTCTAATTGGAGAGTACTATGGTTATTCTCTCGAGTTTCTTGTGAGTTGGGTAACAGTGATGACTCTGCTCAGGATGTGGTTTTGCAAGACTAAACCTTCCCTGACTCCTGCCAGAAAGGGTGATGGTATCGACCTCTTCCCCACCCTCTGTTTACTCCACCTTTTTGTGCCAAAGCGGGTGATCACAGGGCCAAGCAGTGAGCCAGATCAGACCACAAGTGCCCTGACCCATCAGATCATGCAGTCTTCAGATGGAGCTGTAGGGAGGTGGCAGGACTGGGCAGCCAGACTAGTCTGTAGCTTGTCCTTAGCTGCAGGTTGTCAGACGAAGTTGTCCCCAGGCTAATGGAGCTCTTTGGAGTGACAGAGTCTCCTTCTTGGCTCCCAGTAAATAAATTTTCCCGTGCAGGTGAATTAAATGTGGGGTTTGTGTGGAGATGCTAGTGACTGGTACCTTAAAAGGAGACAGATTTTGGTCCCTTGAAAGAGGTGACTGATTTGACCCGGGCAGGCTGTAGGCGTAGGGAACAGTCATGTTTGGAGTAGTCATGAGACGACTCATAAGGGGTTTTTTTCTGTTTGGTTTTGTCACAGAGCAGACAAAGAGTAGAAGATGATTACGGAGTCAATGATTTTTTTAAACCTGCTTTAAAATCCAAAAGTGTGGAATATTTCTCCTGTATGGGGAATTCCTTCAAGATACCTTAATAATGAGTGTATTATCATAAAGTGATCCTGCTTGTGAATCAGATGCTGAGTTGCAGGTGCCATTTCAGTGCTGGCTAAAATGCATTGTCCTGCTTCTGCCTCACACTTAGGAGTAAGAGGTGCTTACCTTCTTTGTGTCCTAAGCAATTTACTTTCTCTGTGCCTCTTCCTTTGCTCACCTTTCCATGACCAGGCAGGTGGCTTGGGCAGCTCTTGCTCATCCGGGATGGCAGAGGCACCATCAGAAAAAATATTTGCATTATGATAGTGTTCAAAAGCTTTTCATGGCCCTTGTTGTCCTAGTTGCTATGTAAATACAGATTAAGAGAGTGTTCTTCCTCTGAATACTACTCAATGACATGGTATTTCTGTGAGCTCTGCCTGTTCTGTGCCATGGGGCTGAAGGCTGCCTTGCCAATTGGCAGCAATGCTCTGGTGTGATCTGTGTCACTCCCTAGTGTGGAGAACAGGTATTGGGGGCACAAGGTTCTTCCTGGAGGCCACTCCAACTATTAACAGAGGATTCATTGCTGAAATCTGGGCTAGCAAAGCAGGCTAAAGCAGCTCTTGAGCAGGAGCTGAGATACCAGAATGCCCTTATTTTGTGTTCCACTGAAGACCAGAGGAGGTGGTCATGGTTCTTCTGGACATACAAGCTATGTTCTGTGAATTGGAATTGCAGTTCTTAATTTGTTGGCTATATTGGCTTGCATAGATGTGGGGGGTTCATCCACCAAAACGATATTTACGACATCTCAGTTTCTTTTGCTTAGTGTAGCATGCAAAGGTTAGAGCTCTAGTGGGCTTCAGTTATCCAGAAAGGGTGGAGGTCTGCATCAGTGTTAACTCTGATTGTCAGTGTTCTTCTGACAGCTTGCTTGAATAGCTCCATTCTTTGAAATAAGTTTTGTGCTTCTGCTTCTGTGCTCAACATTTTTTTCCTTCTCTTTTTTTTTTCTTCTTCTTTAACCCATTTAACCTGCTACTTAGGCTCAGGCTTCTGATACAGCGTCTCTGTTTCTTCTCCATCTTTGGTGGTTTGGGTTGTGTGCTGGCGCTAGTACTTACACTTCTGTAGGATGAGATACTCCAGGCCTTTGTGGAATTTGAAGGCTTTAGGAACTATGGTGATGTGCATCCTGGGAGGAAGTCTGCCTAGTTCAGTACTTGCTTCTGCACTTCTTGGAAAGCAGTTGTGTGGTTTTTGTTCTTGGAACCCCTATCTTGAACCTCTTTTGTTTCCCAGAGGCTTTCCAGGCACCACGGGTGAATGTGAAAGTTCACTTGTTGTTCCTCAACTTGGTGTCTCTTGGGTTTTCTTTTGGTCTTTTTTGTTAATATTGTATGGGTTTAATATTGTAGTGTGTATAACATGCAGAGGCCTTACTGCCTTCCACATTTGGGGCTCAGTTTACTTTTGCTATAGCTATTTTTGGTTTGACATGAGAAATGTCAGTGCCACATAGTATGAGATGATGAATTGCTGTGTACTGTACGTATCCATGAGGCTGGGATATCATCTGAGTGGTGGCATCTTGCCAAATACATTTCAATTCTGTTACTTCATACTCTTTTGAAAGGCCTGTTACGTAGCCTGAGACACTACCACTATGCTGGACTTCTGCTTAAGCTATTTGTGAACTGATATCATCATCTTGCTTTGAGAGCTATGCTGAAAGTTTAAGCTTCAGAATTCTGTCTGAATATTTCAGACCTTTCGCTTTACATTCTTTTAATCCATAACCTGGACATGATCCTTATTTACAGAAGAAAAATGTCTGGCACTTGTGCTAGGCACAGTGGGGAGCACATTGCAGTTCAGATAGTCAGTTTTGGTTTGATATTGCTTCATCATCAGTTTAATTCTACAAATGGGAGAACACTTACAAAAATAAAGTGTAAGAAAGCAAAAATTAAGCAAATACTGTAGCAGAGCTTCATGTTCAAGGGTTTCTGCAAGTATAGTATATTATTACAGCTATTACAGTCCCTATAAAATGACTTTGTGCAAGTGTAGTATTCTTTGGGGACAGCTGCAATAAGAAGATTTTGACTTTATTTTTTAATGGCAGTTCAGATTTTTGATGGCTGAACCATACACAAGTGAAACCCAAGAGAGGATTAAACATTCTTGATTGTTCCTGGGATTTAAGTGCATTCCTGCTTTTACTGTACTTCTCCTTTTGTTTGAAAAGGAGCCACCATAAACCCTGTAAGCTCTTTCCTGGACCCCTGAAGACAGCAGTCACTACCTCAAGTTGCTCGGTGCAGCTGCAGTAGCTGCATTTTTACTGTAAGTGTGTGTGTGAGATGGGTGGTGTTCTATCCCAGCAGCACGGATCACTGAGGATATGGTAGCTGTGCTGTGGTTCCTGCCTGCATTTCAAAAACCTCCCAAAGAACTGAAGGACACTCGAGGCTTAATCTTTATGGATCAGTTACCAACTATAGGCTGCCCTGTGAAATCGGAGCAGTTTCTCTGTTGCCATCTCCTTGGGCAAGGCTCTGTGCAGAGCTCAGCGCTGAAGCCCAGCTGCTGAGCACTTAACAGGTGTTGAAGTACTTAAATGAATGCCAGGGACAAGCACGTTGCCATCAGCCTCTGCTTGATATGTAGTTTATAAACTTGAAGCTTCCCTATGTAGTTGTTGGAAAAGGGAAGATTTTAGTTCCACAATACATATGGTGTGTGTAGGAAGTAGAATCAGGCACCCAACTGCAAAGGAAACAAAATTTGTGTCCAGCTGTTTGACCACTGTTTATGCTGTATGTTGAACAAGACCAGTATGTTCCTTTCTCTACACATTTAATAAGGGTAGTGGTTCCACCCAGGGAAGTGGTGGACTCCCCGTGCTGGACACATAAACTCAGCTATCAAGGCATTGGGACATCTAGTCTAGTCGTGCTTTGCAGAGAAAGGTTGGACCAGATGATCTTTGAGGTTCCTTCCGACCTGGGATTCTAGGATTCTATGAAGATAGGGGTGTTGGGATATGGTGATGAGGACTCAAAGGCTATGTGGCATGACATGTGCATAAGCCGTAAGGTTTTCCATCACCCAGGTTTTTATTTCAGGTTTTTCTTGATTTTTGAGCTGCTCCCTTTTGCTGCAGCCTGAACAGTATTCTTCACAGCAGGCCTATACAAGTTTGCAAGATCTTCTTAGAGAAGATGATTTTTGCTTCTTAAAGCAACAATCATAATGATGCACACAGGGGTAACACATACAGGTGCCTTTGACTCAAGCAGTGAAGTAAGGGGCAGCAGTCAGTTGTCATCTGGCTGATCAAGAGTGTGAGAGGAGCACAGCTGGACAGAGGGATACATGGTTAACTGCTGACAGTAGTGGGATACTGGGATTCTGGACTTCTGGCATCTGTTCCGGATGGGAAAGGAGCTTGTTCTCTTAGGCACAAGCTCCTTTTCCAACTTGACATCTTCTGATGTCTCAGACATGATCCTCTGCCCTTCCCCCACTTAGTTCTTGATCTTATTCCTGCTCATTTGTAATCTCCTGGTTATCTTGGTCCAGTTATAGCTCTCCTGCCCTGCTACTCTACACAACTTTTCCATGCAGTACTGGAACTTCAGAGAAGAAAAGACTTCCATGGTTTGCATGCAAGATGTATGTGTGCCCAGGTTTAGGAAACTAAATCAGCTTTATACAGAGAAATGATGTGGAGTGGATGCATCTGGTAAGTCAGCAATTGTCAAATGTAGAAGCTACAGAAAAAGGGGTCATACAATAATATCTAATTTAAAGTGTTTTACAAATGCTAAAGTAGAACAGGAGGAAAGCAATCCTGTGGGGTGAGAGTGCTGCTTTACATGAGTTTAATACAGCCACTCAAGAGCCAAAGTGCTGAACTCAGGAATGCTACAACTGTTGTCTTGAGTTTTTACTATTGTTTTCTCCAGAACTATTTGCTGAATTAACACAAAACTATTTCTGAATTAACAGAGTGTTTCAGCTGCTTCAGGAAAAAAAAATAATTAAAAAATAAAAATAAATCAGGCTTTCTGAGGAGAAACAATTTCCCAAAACAACATCAGTGTTTTCAGTCCACAAATGCTGATTCCAAAAAGTTCTTTCTTACTGATTAGGAAACAACAGTGTGATTATTTTAGTGCAGCTAATTTAACTCCAGCATCCAGAAATATCTCTGTATAGTGTTATGCTCGAATTCTTTTGACTTGGTTATCTTTACATCCACTTCAGTGGGGTTTGCTGTGTTGCTTTTTGATGCCTTGTTGTAGCATTATTTGGGATACACAGAAGCCAAGGCTCTGCTATGTAACAATCACAAGCCAGTTACTGGGTCTTCCTCCTCACTTTGAATTTCATAGAATGGTTTGTGTTGGAAGGGACCTTAAAGCTCATCCAGTTCTAGTCTGCAGGCATGGGTGGAGACACCTTCCACTAGAGGAGGTTGCTCCAAGCCCCGTCCAACCTGGCCTTGAACACTGCCAGGGATGGGGCAGCCACAGCTTCTCTGGGTGTGCCAGCGCCTCAGCATCCTCACAGGGAAGAGCTTCTGCCTAAGATCCCATCTCAGTCTCCCCTCTGGCAGGTTAAAGCCATTCCCCTTGTCCTGTCCCTACAGGCCCTTGTCCAAAGCCCCTCTCCAGGTTTCCTGCAGCCCCTTTAGGCACTGGAGCTGCTCTAAGGTCTCCCCTTCAGGAGCCTTCTCTTGTCCAGGCTGACCCAGCCCAGCTCTCTCAGCCTGGCTCCAGAGCAGAGCTGCTCCAGCCCTCGCAGCATCTCCATGGCCTCCTCTGGACTTGCTCCAGCAGCTCCACATCCCTGTGGTGCTGTTGCCCCAGAGATGGATCAGGACTACAGGGGGAAGTCTGCCCAGAGCATGGCAGAGGGGGAGAATTCCCTGCCTCAATCTGCTGCTCATGCTCTGGGGATGCAGCCCAGCACACAATTGCACTGTTTGCTGCATGGTTTGAATCTCCAGCATTCTTCATTCCTGTATGATAGAGTGGGGACATTTGCTTGCCTTTTCTTTTTTTGTGTGGGTGTTTTGTGTTGTGGGGTTTTTTTTGGTTTTGTTTTCTTTTTTAATTCCCACTGTATCATTTGAACCTTCCAAAAGAATTGGTGATGTTCTTTAAAAGCAGACCACAGTGCTAGTTTATTATTTTGGGTTGTGCTATATTTAATACACACTTAGAGGTATATTCCTGCTTTCTTTTTTTTAAAAGAACCAAGCATGAACAATGGTATAAATCTACCCTCTAGTTAAGTGTCTAGCAATGCAGAAACTGCTGTGTTACTATCTTGGCTTGAGGTAATGTAATATGCTGCAGCTATCGACAGATCAAAAAAGCCAGTGAAAACTCAATGTAAACATGTCCTGCAGTGCAGAACAAACTCTTCTGCCCCTCAGCAGGCAGATGGATGTGTTGGGCTAGTCCCTGGAGAGGTTTGAGGAAGCAAACTGTGTGGCACTTCTTGTTCTCTTCCTTTAGCTCCTTAAAGTAAATAGGTTTATGTCTTACAAATGTTCGTCTGAGTAAAAGTTACCCTCATTGTGGCCTACATAAGGCTTGGTTTGGACTGCTTCCAGTGCCACTAATCCTGGTCTCTGTGTGTGCTCCAGTCTTGTCATTCTGAGTTTGCACAGGTTCTGCTGCCTACCAGAGATGCTGCCAGCATGCTTCAATCCGTGTCTCCTTCCCAAACAGCTCCGGGTGCATGACCGCCTCTCTGAGTGCAGTAGTAAAATGACACATGAACTATAAACTGCTGCTCCTGGAATGTCTTCATATATAATCCTCCCGATATAAGCTGCAGGATTTGTTTTGCTTTAAGGTATGTGCTGCTTTGGCAGTGGGGTGAGGGGGGAATAGTTAGGTTTAGCTATATTGAGAGTGACCCGATGAGATGACTGACCACTAAAATAAAAGCAAACATAGGAAAAGCTTCAACTCATCTGTTCCAAATCCATCTGTTTCTGAGCAAGCTCTAGTTAAGGCATATGATCTGTTGAATGGGAAATTCAAAATCAGACTGAAAAATGTGAAACCCTTAGACATGAAGGGTGGCAGCACAAACTTTAGTCATGATTTTCTTATTTTCTTGTTTTAATACTGCTTCCTTGTCTTGTTGGGGACTGGGTAATTTATTTAGGATGACTAAAACTGAAATGTCCTGGTGTATAAGGAGTGCCTGTTCTGAACTGCATAGGGAATCGTTTACAGAAGCATAACCAGACCCTAGCAGAGTGGATGGGGTCTGCTGGGTGCTGGCAGTTATGCACCGCTGTCTCCTGTTGGATCAAGCTGGATTGCTTGGGATCAGCTTGTTGGAAGCCTCTCTTCTCTTGGCTTTGAACAGTACTTAAAATGCAGCAATCCCCTCCTGAGTGAGCTCTGGCTTGTGCAGCAGGGTAGGTTCAGAATGTAAAAGTGCCCTTAAAGAGGTAAGGGCATGACTGAGCTTAGCCCAGCTTTTCTCTTGGGAATAGTCTAATGAAGACACTTGTTTTCAAGGAGCGGGTTATTCTGTGTAAATGAGTGAGCCATAATGCAGCATGTTAGAGGGTTTTTAGAAATACAGTGAATGCTAAAATAATATTCTGGCTTTGTACAAAGTTGTTGGTTTTGTTTTCAGTATCTTCGGATTTTGTAGAGAGTTTTCCAAATGCAATGGGCACCATAAAGCTGAAGTTATAATGACTGTGTGTGTGTGCTGGGAGCCAGGCTCAATGGACTTGTGAGAGCCCCCTGCAGCCCTGCATCCAGAACATCTTTAAACTGACAGAGGGGAGATTCCCTTCTAAGCCAAACCAGTCTGTGATTCTATGTCATTTATCAGTATTCTGTCAAAACAGCACTGGAATGTTCCTACCTGCAAGACTGTCTCACCTGAAAGTAGGCAGAGGGATGTGTATCAGTATCAGGCACAGGAAGAGCTAAGGCTTCCCCGGTACCTTGTGCAGTCCTCGGAGTGATCTACATGGAAGAGTTGCTTTGCAGATGATCAGGAGGGAGCCCCAATGGCTGCTGTGTAGCTCCTTCCCTCCTGGCTTTAATGTTTTAATACAACCAACCTCTTGCACCAGCAAGCTGTGCAGGAGAAACATGGAGACCTCATTTCCTCTCCAGAACAGGAAGAGGAGAGAATGCTCACATCTGGGACTGACACCTGCCACTGAAAGCTTCAGACATAGAGGTTGCAGTTGCAAGTCATTGAAAATAGGGGTTGTTAATGGAAAACCTTCACTATGAGCATCACTGGTACCCCACCTTTAATAACTTTAATGAGTTGTATGTCATAATGAAAGTGGCTTGTGCTGAACAAATATCTCCATAACCTCATTCATTAGGAGGCAAATATTTCAGTATCTAATATTATGTCTGAAAGTCAAGTAAACAGTACATTTTGGTGCAAACAGACTGAGTTATGGAATTACTTACACTGTAGGAACATCACTTGGTGGGTGTGTACATGTGACACAAAGGAGCAGACAGATGATGGAGCTGACAGCAGACAGATGATGAAGTTGACAACATCTCTGACCAGCCCAACTAGAGCCTGAAGACCATTTTGACCAGGGGTAAGGGAGTGCTGTATAAACACCGACCAAATAGGCATCATATTTGGACATTTATAACAGGGAAGGGGTAAGAGATCCCTTCAGAAGGAAACAAGCAATGAGTCTCAGAGAGTATAGAAACTACATTCTCTGCCTTAGAGAAACAAAGATCCCGATGTAGAACTGGCAGAGGGAGGAAAATAGAAACAAGTGGGGAATATTTAGAGTGAGGTTTCTCTTTCGGTTCCCTTGTGCTCTATTTTTGTTCCTTGTATTGTCCTTGAGAACCAGCAGTCACTGGGACAGCGGGAGAGTCGAGCATGTAGGTAGAGTTGATCTGCAAACACTGCCGCTGTTGGCAGTCCAGGTTTGGCTGAACATTGCTGTCCTTGAGGACCCCATTCCTTCTTAGCTTTCTTTTCTATTTGTTTTGTCTTGTTTCTGAGTTGTCGTTATTGTTAGTGAAAAAATTGCTCAGTATCCAGAATAGGGCAAATCCTGCTCTGTTTTCATTAGCCATTCCCTCTGAAGTAGGTGGCCAACAGAGATGTGGCGAACCTGTCTGTTCTGACCAGGTATTTCTGGTGTTGTTTAACAATAGTGAAAAAGTTCATGCATGAAGAGGTGATTTCTGCTAAGCTTTGTAATTGCCACTGTAGTGCTGAACATGTTTCTGAATCAGTGTTTCATGGTTGATAGTGTAGGTGTTGTGTTTGACAGATTTATTAGTGCGTGCTGTGATGCTTCACACAGAGGAGGTGGACATAAGTGAACTCTCTTGTCTGGAAGAGGATTTGGTTTGCTGCTTGTCTTCTGGGGACTACCAATACTTAAAAGTCGCCCTAGTCCAATGTATGAACACTGGGACCATCCTCGGCAGAGTGAACTCTGGAGATGGCTCTTTGGTGCTGATCTGCACCAAGGGGTTGGTGTTAGTAATGTCATCTGATGGGCTCAGCACCACAGAGCAGAAAGTGTCTCCTCTGCTCCGCTCTCTGATGCGATGACTCTAATGTGGGGCTCGTCCTCAGCTGGTGGTGTGCCTCCAGACAGTGAATGAACCACAGAATCATTTGATTTGGAAGGGACCTCTGGAGAACATCCAGTCCAACCCCCTGCCAAGGCAGGGCCACCTCGAGCAGGTTACACAGATGGGTTTGGAGTCTCCAGAGAGGGATACTTCACAGCCCCCCTGGGCAGCCTGTTCCAGTGCTCTGCCACCTTCGATGTAAAGAAGTTCTTCCTCATGTTAAGGTGAAACTTCTTGTCTTTCAGTTATGGCCATTGCTACTCATCCTGTCTCTGGGCACCACTGAAAAGTCTGGCACCATCCTTCTGGCACCTTCCTTTGAGATATTGATCTGTACTGGTGAAATCCCCTCTCAGTCTCCTCTTCTCTAAACTAAACAGGCCCAGCTCCTGCAATCTGTCCTCATAAGAGAGATGCTTCAGACCCCTGATCATCCTTGGGGTCCTGGCTGATTCCTCTCCTGTAGCTCCTTGTCTTTCTTGTGCTGAGGAGCCCAGAACTGGACACAGTGCTCCAGATGTGGCCTTACCAAGGCTGAGTAGAGGGGGAGAATCACCTCCCTTGACTTGCTGCCACACTCCTCCTGGTGCACCCCAGGGTACTATCAGTCCTCCTGGCTCCAAGTGTACAACTGCTGGTTCATAGTCAACTTGTCATCCATGAATGAAGTGGTTCTTTCACAAGCTTAAAAATATTGTAAGTAAGATAACCCCAGTTAACTAAAACCAGGCAGCAGAATGACACTGTCCCGGTTCTCCAGGTCAGTGAGAAAAAAGCCAAAAACATTTAGTTGGTGTTTTACTTGGGGTAATTGGAAGAATGAAATCCAGTAAAATTCAAACTCTGGTTTATGAGAAGTGCCCTGCAGCATCTCTTGACTAATGAGCAAGACAAGTGCTGCTGTAAACCACAGTATTTCCTTAGGTAAAACCTTTGCCCAAGATCTCCATGATGTGTGTATCCCAAGCTAGAAGCTAAAACACAGATGAGGTTTTTGAGTCCTTCTTGTGTTGGAAATTGAAGCCACAGATTTAAATCAGATGTGGGTTTATAGCTTCAACTTTCTAAAGAGTAGTTTTTGTCAACTTACATGGCAGCACTTGTGCGCTTTAGGCTGAAGGCTCAATGAAGGGGAATTAAAATGGGTGGCTTGAAGCTGGGATTGGTGCGAACCTTCTGAAGGATACTGGCCAAGTCATGGACATTTGATCTGCTCTGGGCCAGTGTGCGAACAGACACGGGTTCCAGCCCACTATTTTATAGCAAATAAATTGGGGTGGTTGTGTTTGTGCCCAGCTGCCGGCACAAGTCTCGTCATTGCTAACTTCGGCCATCCAATTTTAATTTGCTGTCGCATGTCTGCCAGAGCGTTGCAGGAGGGTGGGAGGCAGGGAGGAGGGAGGGTGTTTTTCCCAGTGACTGTTGTTGACATTTGCAGAATAGAAGTGAAGTCAGCCACTTGTTTGTCCAAAGGTTCTAGTGCCTGTAGCGGATCTCAGCCAGCCGGGATCGCTCAGTGCCTGTGACGCAGCATAGGGACCTTTCCAGCTGCAGCATGGGGAGCACTGATAGAGCTGTGTTGGTGTTTAACCTTGTGTCCTAGACCAGGGGCTTCACTGAAACAAAAATGATTGATCAAGGATAGATTCAGATGAGGCATTAGGAAGAAATTCTGTACTATGAGGGTGCTGATGCCCTGGCACAGGTTGCCCAGAGAAGCTGTGGCTCCTCCATCCCTGGCAGTGCTCAAGGCCAGGTTGGACACAGGGGCTTGGAGCAAGCTGCTCTAGTGGAAAGTGTCCCTGCATGTGGCAGGGTTTCCAAACCTAAGATGAGCTTTAAGGCCCCTTCCAACCCAAACCAGTCTGGAATTCTACACCTTAATATACAGTTTGGGGAAGCGAAAGAGAAGGTATTCTGTTCTGCTTTGCTGCCTCACAAAAAAAGGAAATAATTGAGGAAACATTCATACACACACACAGGCTCAGGGAACCTGTGACCATGGGAAGGAGGGTTGGTTTTATTTATTGAGGACATCTTGCAGCTTTGATTGTTTAACTAGCGACAGCTACTGCAGAAATAAGGCAAAGTTGTGGTCCTCACACCCAAATCCCCATGTAGTGTGTGTGGGAAGGCTGGGGTTTGCTGCTTCTGCTATTGCAGGCTCAAGGTAAGAGCATCAGAATGATGTGGTTGCTGGTGGTCCTCAAAAGTAGCTCCTCTGTGGCTGAATCCAGGTGCTGCATCTAATAGCAATGTAAATAACTTCTCTTTCCTAGGAAGGTGCTCGTGGACTTGATTTTTAACAAGACTGAGTAAACCCCACATTTTATTTCAGCAGGCTGCTCTGTTTCGGACCTGGAAACGTTCCCACTGAATGGAAGTGGGTTGTGGAGGTACCAAATGGAAAGTGGGAGAGTGAGGGGACAAAGAGAGTGAGCTGTGTTGTAAAGAATAGGAACAGATACATACCAGTGATGACACCGGCAATAAACATGAGGAGAGACTGGGGAGAAACAAGGAGAGACTTGAGAAAATGGCAATGTAAAAGATGAAGTAGCTGTAGAAAAGAGGAGGTAAAGCAGGACAAGGGAGAGAAGTGGGAGAAGGAGGAGGAGGCAATTGGTAAGTGCAGTTAATCGCAGCACTGAAGAGAGTTTCAATTGCAAACCTGTTATAATTAACCACAGTTCTGCTCTCATGCGCTCCAGGAATGCACATAGCAGGTACTTTTCCTTTTGGCTACTCTATTGCTGGTGCAGACCATGCTGGGTTTCAAGGCAGTGGCTGATCAGGCCCTGAACAAGCATGTTGATAATGTCCTGTGTCGTGGGAGGTGGCACTACAGACTGACTGCAGGTTTTTCTGTACCAGATGGGGAATGCATTCTGATTTCTGCCCTGTCTAAAGCTGCTCACTTTAACTGTTCAAGCACAAGCTCTTGTCACCTGGCAGGAAGACACTGACCCTAGTTGGTGCTGGAGGGAGACCTTGACCTCACTGGTATGACCCAGGGAGGCTCCTTCTAAATCCCCTGGGGGACTTTCTAAGTAGGGAAGGGGCAAATCTGTGGCTTGTACATTCTTTATGTCTGGAAGGTTGAAAAACAACCACAGAGGGTTCCTAAAATTCATCTGAACTTAGTTGTCCTTTACCTCTTTGTGGGATGCCAGTGCCACGTGCTGGAGAGCTTCTTTGGATACTCATGTTCCTTCAGGGGCTTTTCAAGTTCATCCAGTTCCAACCCCCTGCCATGGGCAGGGACACCTTCCACTAGAGCAGGTTGCTCCAAGCCCCATCCAACCTGGCCTTGAACACTGCCAGGGATGGAACAGCCACAGCTTCTCTGGGAAACCTGTGCCAATGCCCCACCATCGTCATCATACAACATTTCTTCCCTGTGTCAAATCTAGTGCTGTCCTCCTGCAGTTTAAAGCCATTGCCCCTTGTCCTGTCACTTACTGGTCCTGGTAAAGTCTCTGTCTAACCAGCCTTATTTATATACTGAAATGCCTCCATAAGGTCTCCCTGGAGCCTTCCCTTGCCTGTGCTGAACACCCCCAGCTCTCTCAGCCTTCCTCTGTAGAAAGCTTTGTTTTTATTGTGCAGCTTTATTTTGCTTGTGAGCACTGAAATGGTAATGAATGGCTTTTTCCCCTTGAAAGAAGCTTCCTTGACTATATGCCATAAACTGCTTTAGATCCCTTTGAAGGGAATGTGATGACAGACTCCCTTTGCTAGCTGTATGCAAGGACTGTTTTCAAACCATTCAAGGACACTGAATGATAGAGGGAGATGAGTCTGCATCCATTTTCTTCCTCCCAAATAATGGGTGAGATTGCTGAGCAAGCCTTTGAGGCTGGTGGTTTGTGTGAGCTCTAGGAGCAATTTCTTCTGCCTCTGTCTAGAAGGTGTGGATTGAGAATGAATACTTGGCAGAGGTCACTTTAGTTTAACTTAGAGTGCAGGTAGGTGTACAACGGATGTAAAAGATACCCAACAGTTGTCTGTCTCTTTCACTTGTAGGTTTATCCTTCAGTCTAAAGGAGTGATTCATAATCAGCTCTTAGAAAAACAGAGAATAGCCGAAGAGAAAATTAAGGAATTGGAGGTAAGTTTTGGCAGGTAATGATGATGAAAGTACAACACTGAAGGTCAACAAGATGCTGTCTGCTACATCCCTTGTTTTTATCTGATACTTTCCATTCTGAAGGATTTTAAGGAGGTGAAACATAGTGCCTGGTACAAGTAACCTACAAGTAATTCATGGCACTTAGTTACTTGGTTTCTTTTGTGGGTCTACAACCTAACTAGGGATTTCCTGTCATTCCCGATATGCAAAGTGGGGGTGAGGGATTCAAACGAGGTTAGTAGGAGCAAGATTTAAAACTAGCAAAAGGATGTTTGTGTGGTTATTTGCAGCAGATAGGTGATGTGAAACTGTGCCAGTGCTGTGGATGCTAGAAGTTTATACTGGCTCAGGACAATTGCACAAATTCATGGAAGAGAAATCCATTGAGAATTACCAAATATGTAGAAATGGCATTCTGCTCAGGAAGTCCTGAGCTAAAAATGTCTGAAGGCTGGGAAAGTATGAGGAGGAAGTTCTGTGTACGCCTGCCCTGTCCGTACACTCTGCCCTAGGCTTCTACTTGTGGCTGCTGTTGAAGACTGGATCTAGGGGGAGGTAGGACTTTGTTTTGGCAATGTGGTCAGAGCACTTCTGTGCTCTTATGTTTATCTGGTTGGAGTATTCAAGGCAGAGAAGAATATGTAGGAAATATAAAGTACTTTCTGTGCAAGTACCAGTGTTCAAATGAGTTATCTAGAGAATCTTGACTATCTTCTAGTGGCTACATGTACAGCTTAGAGTTCTTCGGAGCAGATGTTCAAAATGTACTTTTCCAAGGCCGTTAGTGGTTTGTTTTTTCTTAATGTCCCTAAGATACAATAAATGCAAAACCCTGTTCCTTGTTTCTTGGGCAATGACAGAGGAAGCAAAGACTGAGTTGTGTCAAGCTGCTTAACTCGTCTGCTAGTGTTTTGGAGAAAGTCAGTGTGGAGACCAGGTTAAGTAGGGACAAGCAGGAGTAGGAAGTCAGTGCTCAAACCTACTCAAACCCTCAGTTCTGTCTCTTTTGTCTGCTCCTTACAGTAAAACAGAAGTAGAGTTTGTATTTTTTTTTTTTTTTTTAATTTTTTCTTAAAACTCAGCTTGCCTGGGGAGCTGTAGGACAAATATGTCACCATGTGTGGTGTTGCCTGGAGTGTTTCCTGTGCCAGATACTAAGGGGTTTTGTGTTTCTGGCCATGAGAACTTTTACTGAATGGGGAAAACAAGTCTCCCCTGGGTAGGCTGCATATTTCTCTGCTGTTAATGCAGACAGGGCATAGTCATTTTTATGGTTATGTGATCAAAGCGATTGTATCCTGGCTACTCTGAAGCCATCTCAGATGCCAGTGGTTTTGCACAAAGGCAGCCCCATGACTGGGGTTGGAGAACTTCGTAGCAGCAGGTCTGGATTTGTCAGTGATTGGAGTGTGGTTGACAGTCTCTGTTTGCAACCTGCCCATGGGGTCCCTTTCTGCCAGGTCCATCAGGCTGTGGTCAGCTTTTTGACTACTGTGCCCTTCAGCTGTGGACGTCATTTTCTTTCTGTTCCTGGTGGGGAATGATCTCACCTTCTGAACTTTCCGATTGCTGAGTTCAGCAGAATGGATGGAATTCCCCCCAAATTACAACCTTTGCTGTTCTTACACAAAGCCTCAGAACTGGCTGCTTCACAAGTGTGTTTTTATGCTTCATAGCTCCCTGTTGCTTGAATCTCTGGTATGGCTACTGAATTGAAGCTCCCAGCAATGATAACTGTCTCAAAAGGTGGTGAGAGTAGAAAAGTGACTGCCACATGGATTGGTTTTTCTTTTCAACAATAGATAGTAGGGCTCAGGTGGCCAAAACTTTCAACAGTTTGTTTTAAGTGAACATTCAAGTCCATCTTTTTAACTAGTCTGCCTTCAGCTGGCTGGCAGCTTTGTGGGAAGGATTTTCCTTAGGCCTGGGATTCCCCATGGAAAAGGACAAAGCTCTTAGACTGACAACTGCTGGAAACAGAGATTTCAGGGGAAATACCTGAGTCCAAGTCAGAGAGCACTTATCACAGGAGTTAGGGGATTTTACTGTCCTGAAAACAAGTGGTGACAGAAGGAGGAAAGAATGTGAAACTTTGTGACCTTGTGATTCCACTGCATCACTATAAAATAAATATCAAACCAAGGTAGGTTAAAACTTCCCTCCATCCATTATTAAAACTGGAAGGATTTTAAAGCTTAGGTTTATATTTTACATTGTTAACTACCTTACTCACATTTCTCACTTTGCATAGCTGGCTTAAGCTGGTCAGAGTAATCCTCCGGTATCCACACAGTGTTGCTGATCTGGTTACTCATGTACCACGAGCTTGAGACAATTCTGCCTTCTTATTATGACTCAGTTGCCAAGGTATTATGAAATGTGGATTTTTGATACCAGCCTGAATTTGAGATGCACTCTCGCTGCTGGCTTTTAGTGCTGTTTGCAGAGGAGTAGAGCATGGAGGGTTGAGTTCACTGCTGAGGTCTTATTTAAATCCATCCAACTATGTAGCAAGGAGAGATCCTTAGCGCTGACCGTCCATGAAAACATTGGGCTTTAACCTGCCTCAGAGGCATTTGGGCTGTTCAGCCTGAAGAAGAGAAGGCTGCGTGGAGACTCCATAGCAGCCTTCCAGTATCTGAAGGGGTCGTAAAAGGATGTCAGAGAGAGACTCTTCGTCAGGGACTGTAGAGACGGGACAAGGGGAAATGGGTTCAAACAGAAACGGGAAATTCAGGTTAGATGTAAGGAAGAAGTTTGTTCCTGTGAGGATGGTGAGGCACTGGAACAGGTTGCTCAAGGAGGTTGTGAACGCCCCATCCCTGGCAGTGTTCAAGGCCAGGCTGGACAGAGCTTGGAGCAAGCTGCTCTAGTGGAAGGTGTCGCTGCCTGTGGCAGAGGGGTGGAAATGGATGAGCTTTAAGGTCCTTCCAACCCAAGCCATTCTGTGACTGTGTGAGAGCTGCGTTTCCTGACATTCACAGCTCTCAGAATGAACTGCGAAAGCAATGAGGGGTTTTGCATTTGGTTTGAAAACTTCTTTTCTCCTTCCTCATCTCATTTCCTAGAGGAACTGCCCTTCATGATTACAGTTACTCCCTTTTCTTTACTCCCCTGTCTTGGGTTCCTCCACTTCTGAAGTGATGCATTGCCTTTTTAAAGACAGCATCACAAAGCTGATGTGATACTTCTCTGCTGTTCATCACATGGCAAAGCTGCAAGGAAACCTAGACCTGTCTTTGTACAGGGCTGGGAAAATAAGCTTTGGCTGCAATACACATCAGATGTACTTAGTGAGAGGAACTGTGTTCTGAAGATACCAAAGGGGTATCAATGTGTATAAGAGGGCAAATGTCAGTCACTCTGCAGAAGAAGCAAGGTAGCTTTACCCTTCTTGTTAAAGCTTAGGAATGAAAGTGTGTATATGTGAGTGTGTGTGTGTGTGTGTGTGTGTATGTACATATGTAGCATTCTTAATTTCACAACTTCTGTATAATCCTTTGGACTCCAAATTGATAACCCAGGCTTGCTGGCAAAATGCACATGCCTGCATAAAGGCTGTGCCAGTGAGGATTGACTCTCACAGAGGCTGGTACACAGGCTCACTCACTCACTGGCATGGGAAGCATCCTGCTTAGCAGCAACGATCCAATTTTTCCAGTCCTGATACTATCAAATTCTTGTTGTGCTTCACAGTGCAAGGGGTATGTGTTAAAGCTATTTTGAAAGCATTCTAAAGGGATGAGCACAGACTCTTTTTAGCTCGGCAATGTTTGTGCAGTATTAGAAGAAAAACCAAGTAATGTTTTTCTTCCCTTGTTTTTAAGGAAACATGATATGTGAGGGGTGGAACAATGCTTTGTTTCAGGAAATGTTATCCGTTTCCATTGTAGGGCTCGATGGATTCTGTTTTTAAATGTGGCATTTTAAAAAGAACAAGCTCTATGATGTTATAAAGACATGGAAAACTGATTCTTCATTAGGGGTGGAGAAAGTGATTATCGCTGTGTGTTTTCTCTGATACTATCTGATAGTCCCCTTCTCTCCTGCTATATTCAGCATGTTTAGTTGTCAGGCGTTGTCAGACTGAATTGCTAAAAATAACAAATAAGGGGGAGGCTGTGCTGGGCAGCTCTGTCTGCTCTGTGCCACCCAATTTAGCTCCTTCGTGAAAAGGGCAAAAGCAACCTGCAGCTTTCAGCTTGAATTGGAGTTTGGTTTTAAAATCTTGACTGCAATATTGTTGTGTGCTTGTTTCCCAGGCAGTTCTTTCACATGAGCATGGGAGACTGAAAGTTCACTGCTGCAGAGATAAAGGGTTGGTTGTTTTCTTCTCTGCCTGGAGAAGAAAATGCAATTGGGAAAGCTGTACCTAAGTGCTCGATTTCCAGTTCATAAAGTCTTCATGTGATCCCTAAACTGCTATGTCCAGCTGCTCTATCCTACACAGTAAACTTCTTTGCTCTTGTTCATGGTGGAGAAATGAACACTCTGCTCTCAAGCACTGCTGTGCTTCATATTCAGAGGTTTGGATGGTGTTGCAGAACTTCTTTCTGGTAAAGTTAAAAAGTGATTGCATTACAGTGAGCAGACATCAAAGGTAACAACAAACCTCTTCCCTGGTGCTGCCCGGAGTCAAACATGCTCATGCTGTGGCTTCCATTTCTCTAATCTTCTTTCCCTAGGAGCTTTGCTGGAGCCCCGAGGCATAATGGTGGTGCCCCCTTCTCGATGAGTCTACCAGGGCATCTGTCTCTGGTTGGGTTGGCACTACAGGGTTTTCGTACCCTGAGGGAACAGTTTTAAGCAGGAGAGGTGTGGCTGGAGAGGAGTGCTGGAGCATGGGAGTTGATGTTCTGTGGGCAGGTATGGATGGACCAGCTCAGCATGGCCCCTGGCATACTCTCTGGTTTTTACACTGAAACCATGCACGGAGGCTGATTCTGAGGGTGCCTTAACCGTGTGAAAACATGTCTTTGGAGATTTGTGGTGCACTTTGCAGACCACTCAGCAACCAGCAGAAGGTAGCAATTGTTTGGCAGTTCCCAAGTTAGACCGATTTTTGTCTGGGATTTACAGTGTAGAAGCTCTCATCCCATGGTTTACTTGGGATAGGCCAGAGCCCAGGAATGTGTGGTGGGCTTTTTAAATAAACAAGGGAAAATAAGGAATGCTCCTGTTTGCTTTGGAGGGGGGAAGCCTCAAGAATAGCCCTCTGTGCTTTAGCCTGGAGCAGGTTTTACTTTGGATGAGTGTGCTGTTCTCTCATTCCACTGCTGGCATACATGCACGTACTAAGGACATGATCTTAAACACATGTTGTCACAGAAGCTGCCCCTTGTTTCTAAGTGTGTGCATGGAAGAGGTCAGTCCATAGTTTGGGTTCAGCCCTCTCAGCTTTATGGCCTGATCTGCTCTAGGGAAGGCTGGTGTGCTTCTGTCACTTGTACAGGAACCAAGCCAGACCCATGCTGGTTGCTGGTGCTTGGCTGCAGTCGTGATCTGCAACATGTACCAAACTCCTGTGGCACAGATCTTGTGCAGGTTTGGGGCATTGCTGGGGAGTACACTGATTTTTGTTTTCTAATGTGCTTGTCCTTCAAGGTGGTGTGTTGTAGCTTTGTGTTTGGTCTTGGTGTGGCTTTTGTGTTTGGTTGGGGTTTTTGTGTGGTTTTTGATTTTTTTTTTTCATTTGTTTCCTCTTCCTCCCTCCCAGATTTACAGTATCTGATGTTTGGGAATTTAAAGTGGTGATACCTCTTTCTCCTTGACCCTGAATTCCCACCTTGGAGATTCTTTAACTGTCAGGTTTCTTTAACAAGTCAGGAGTCCAGGTGTTCTCTGCATTAAGAGGGAGACAGTGATGCTTCCAGAGGGTCACTCATTCCTAGAGGCGGCATCTCCCTCTGCTTGCTGTACAGGGAGGCTGCATCCCTGATGTGGGGACAGCGGAGTATGCAAGTGAAATTAGTAGGTAGGATTAACATTTGGGCTTACATGGACCTTTTAGGAATAAGCTATAGAAGCTCCACAAATCATGGAGATTAATTGGGTGACAGTGAGGTGCAGAGCCTCCTCAGGCTCCTTCTGAGGACCAGCAGAGGTGACAGCCTTCATCTTGCATGACTTTGGGTGCCTGAGGCAGCTGCAGGTGTCTGGACAGTTCCTCCTGGGCACGGACATTCAGACTTGGTGGTGTTCCTGGGGCATGTTTCATCTTGACTCATCCAGGCCCGAGTCTCTGCCTTCGCTGTAGGCTTGCTCCTGCTTTTCAGGCTGCAAAGCCCGAGGCTTAGCTTGCTTTTGAGGACATGGGTGGTCCAGCTGCCTGCTTAAGCTTGCTGTCAGCTGGGATCATCCAGAGCCATGGCAGATCCTTGGCATGGGCAAAGCTGTCAGCGCTGCTCTGCCCTTCACTGAGGTGCTTGTTTTGAAGAAGGGAGTAGCTCCAAAGCTCTGTATTTTTCCTATAGGTCTGGCTGTGTTACAGGGAAGAGAATCTGCATTCTCATTCCTGATATTTGAAATGGAAAATCCTCTGAGCAATGAGAAAAATAGGCTTGAAAATAATGAAGTGGTGAGAAGGTTCAGAGTATGGTGGGCACAGAGCCAACACTGTCAGGACAAAATCATTATTTATGGAGAAGCCCTCTGACACTGGACTGGGGCCAGACAAATTTAAGGTAAATACTGGAGGAATTGGGGCATAACTAATGCTGCTCCACTTCTTTCTATCCTGTAAACTGACTGCTGATGGTAGCATGAATAACAGGCCTTATTCCTTGCTTCCAAGGCTGTGATGACTCACTGACTTCACTTATTTCTTTATGTTTAAAGCCTCACAGTCTGTCTGATTGTCATTTGTCAAAAGTGATGGTAGCAAAAGGATTGTGTTCTCAACATTCTTAACTTTATATGTGTTTTATGCTGTTTCTTTTCTATCTGAATCGCATGATCTCTCATCCCAGACAAATGCAGGCTGGTTGTGTGCAGCCAGCATCTTACAGCTTTAAAACAAAACAAATGCTCTTCAGTAATCATGAGGAAGGAGGTGTATCTTTTTAATTCCTGGTTCCAATTCCTATGGTAGGCTAGTTAGATAAAGATCAAATAAGAGTACATTCCGCTTTGCACATTGCGTAAGAAGCTTGCCTTGTGTTAAATAGCGCACAAGTCACTGGTTGCAAAACATGATGTTGTGATCTTAGAGGCACAGAAAGAAGAAATCATCACGTTTAAGAGACAATTCCCAGCTCTCCAGAAGGATCTTCCGCTGGTTTAGACCTGGGCTGGCTTTATAAAAACAATCAGTCACAAGGTTTCAAACTCACAGGTTTTTGCAAGCGACTGCTTAATTAGTAATTCTTTGTTAGTCTTCCCTGCACTGCAGACTGCAAAGTAAGCACGCAAACTAGCTGAGAGGGCAAAGGCTTCATGAAGGGAGAACTGGAATTTGATTACTGTTTTATTTTCACTGTTCCTACCTTTATTTTTAGATGGATAATTGTGGATTTTAAAAGCAGGAGGATAATTAACGTGGGTGTTGATTGCTTCCTTTTAAATCCTTCAGAAGCTGGTTATAGAGGTGCTTTCAAAATAAACGTTATCCCAGAAACTCACTTTAAGATTTGTTTTTGGGGAGAGGTTGTTCTGATTAAAAAGGAATTAGAAAAGAATTTAATGGAGAAAGCTTTTAAGACAAACTTTGCCAGTGTGCTCACATTCCTTTGGATTCCAGGGGAAAGTGAAATACATCATGACAATAAATAAAAACCCACTTCTGCTGCTGTGTCTAAATGGTTTTGTCCATCCAGGAGCCTACATTTAGTCATCTGGGTTTGAAAACGTTGCTTGTTTCCTCTGATTAGCATTAAGCTGCTTTTATAATTACGCTGAAATCATTTTAACACAAAGTTGGTAGATAAGTCTGTCTTTGTCATTTTAAACCAGGGTCTGATTCATTGTCAAAGCTCTCCTTTGTGCTTATAGCTGCAGAAGTATTCAAAGCAATGAGCTGAGCTGGATGCGAGTCCCTCTCCAAATTCCTCCTTGCATGAGTAATAGTTAGTCACAGAACCAGTGCCGCTGTCCTCGCCTTAGTCACCCAGGCCCATGCACTTGGTCCTTGCTGTCCTTTATGCCGAGCAGCTCTGGGGAGGGGGATTATCTGTGCCCAATAAACCTCCGTCCTGCCCCATCTGCTCCATCTAGCCTGGGGAGAACAGGAAACGATTATTTGGAAAGCGTGCTCCTGCGTGCAGGAGACCTGACCCAGCCCTGAGTCAGCTTTACACAGCCACACCTTGCTCCAGGTATGTGCAGGCTGTTAGGGCTTCCTGCTGCCCCTGCCGCTGGGGTCACCCTGCTCATTGGGCTGGAAGTGTATTCCTAGCGGGGACATTGCTGCATCCTGCCTGTGAGGCAGCCAAGGGAGTCTGAGCTAGGGGGGGATGCTGCTTAGTTGGGAGTTCACATCATATTCTACATGAAACCTGGAGAGGGGCTTTGGACAAGGGTCTGTAGGGACAGGCTAAGGGGAATGGCTTTAACTTGACCCAGGGAAAACTGAGATGAGCTCTTAGGCAGGAGTTCTTCCCTGTGAGGGTGCTGAGGCGCTGGCACAGGGTGCCCAGAGAAGCTGTGGCTGCCCCATCCCTGGCAGTGTTCAAGGCCAGGCTGGACACAGGGGCTTGGATCAACCTCCTGTAGTGGAAGGTGTCCCTGCCCATGGCAGGGGGTTAGACTAGATGAGCTTTAAGGTCCCTTCAAACCCAAACCATTCCGTGATCATCTCTTTGTTGCTGATTTGTTAAGTCTTTCAAGTTTTTGGAAGTAATTTTTATTTTTAAATGGCCTTGTTTGGCCAGGACTGAGAGACATAAGGTGTGGTATGATTGTGCAAAAGTTATGTTGCTGGGAGGTATTCTGGTGAGCAGTTCTGGCTCTGCAGGACCATGCAACCCAAAACACCAAATTAGGGAACTTAATACATTTTGCAAGAGTCAGTTTTGTGAGGGCCACTTCCACCAAACCAAAACGTGGGGATTTTCACAATCTGGGTGAGTTTCCCCTCCCCATGTCCTAAGCGTTTGACTTGACTGCTGACGAAAGTCTGGTTAGGATGCAGTATCTGTTGTGAAGCAATGTACCACTGAAAACTGCCCAGTTCTGGGCCCTTCACTACAAGTGAGATATTGAGGTGCTGGAGTGGGATCAGCAAAGGGCAACGGAGCTGGTGAAGGGCCTGGAGCACAAGTGTGGTGAGGAATGGTTGAGGGACCTGGGGGGTTTATTCTGGAGAAGGATCAGGGGGGACCTTATTGCTCTCCACAGCTGCCTGACAGAAGGATGGAGCCAGGAGGTAGCTGGTCTCTACTCCCAAGGAACAAAGATTAGACTGGATATTAGGAACAATTTCTTCACCGAAAGGGTGCTCAGGCATTGGAACAGGCTGCCCAGGGCAGTGGTGGAATCACCATCCCTGGAAGTATTCAAAAACCATGTAGAAGGGGCCCTTAGTGACATGGTTTAGTGGTGGCTTTGGCAGTGCTGGAATAAAGGTTGGACTTGATGATCTTAAAAGTCTTTTCCAACCTAGCTGATTCTGTCATTCTAAATGGGTGATTTTGCCATGAAGGGTGTCCCTAAAGAATACTCTGGCTTGATAATACGTTTCTGCTGCCATCTATTGAAAGGTTCCCAGTCGCTTGCTTTTGTAGCAGTTAACATCAGGCTAGGGAGCAGGAGTTCACTGGAATAATCCATCATCGCCCAGCTGCAGAGAGCAACACTCTCAGCCTTTAGTGAAAACACAGTCCTGGGGCTGAGACAACAGGTATGTGCAAGCGACAGAAGGGCTGCTCCACAGGCAGGTTTTCCTTTTACCTTACCCCTTTTTCTCTAGAAGGTGACCTCCCTTGGTACCAAGCGTGGAAAGCAGCATGCGCTTTTTCAGAGTAGCTTTCTCAAGAGCACGTTCCTCAGGCTTTCAAAGCACTATGGGAATGATGGGGAAGCCCTCTTGGTTGTGCTGTAGGTAGGATCGGTACATGCTGAAGGTGGATTTGCACTAGCAGTTCTTCAGGCAGGTGCTTCTGAAGTGTTGAGTTGGCAAGTGCACTCTTATGCTTGATATCTCCTCCACTCAAATCCAGGTGGTTTTGAAATGACTGAGGGTCCCCGTTACCTCGTGGAAATAGTGGCTAAGGGAAAACCCAGAGATCTGAATCATCTCTGCTCTCTCCTCTTAGTAAATGGCGTCATTGTGCTGCTGTCAGCAGCTGTCATCAGAAACCAGCTGGGCTCCCTTCCTATTACACTTCACTCACTCTTGAGTAAACTCTGGGCAACTTCCTGAGAGCAATAACTCTGCTTGGAAAGTCCTGAAGTGTATCTAAATATTTGGTGGTTGCTGTAGCGTGGTAATTTCTAATGTGTACTTGTGCCACAGTGTTGTGTTGGGTGAGGACCAGTGCTGGGTGGACCCATCAGGGCGTAGGGCTGCCTGCAGACCCACCCCATCGCTGGTGCCCACTATCTCAGTTCCTTCCGAAGCAGAAGCAGCCAGGTGCTGTTCAGCAGGTCCAACTCCTTCCTGTTGATGGGTTCCAAGTGAAATCCTGTTAAATAGGGCACATCATCTTCCATGAGCTCAGGCTGACTGAAACATTTGCCTTGCCCCCAGTGTGTGTGCTGATTCCTGGGTGTGCTGTGCTCTGGGCAATTCCAGCCACCTGAACAGTGTTGGTGGCCTGCAGAGCAAGGGCAGCTCACAGTGCTGCTGCTGCCTGGCCCCAGCATGCAGGCACCACAGCTTGCTTTCCTCCTGAGGAAGATCCTTCACTGGACAAGTGTGTGCTCCCTCCTCTGTCTCAGGCCCTGCTGCTGATCACTTTCCCAAACAGTGTGCACACAGAGCCCTTGAGGAATGCCAGCAATGACCTGGATTAACTTTGAGAGCTACAGAAAGCCTTCGCTAGGAGGTTTATTGAGACAGGGTCACAAGATGGCTTGTCTCAGGGCTCCTGTTTGAGGCACTGCATCATGCACGAAGACTCTGCAGCATTCCTCGACAGAAGCCTTCTAAGTGCAAGAGTGGGATGCCAGCATCTGGCGGCTAGTAGCCAAGTGTGCTGTGAGCCGTGGGGAGGGAAAGAGGGAGGTGTTCTGTGGGGAGAAACCTGCCAAGTTGGATGGGAAACAAGTAGGTAGAAAAACAATTTAAAAAAGGCTGCAGTGAGAAGACATGTCCCAAAACCAGATCCTTACATTTCCATGGAAACATTTTTGTTTGGGTTTAAGCACATTTGTGTTTGCAGGTTGGGGCTTGAAGCTCTTTTTCTCTTGCTGAGCAGAGAGAAGTGAAATTTGAAGAGCAAAACAGTAGACATTGAAGGTCCCTTCTAACCCAAGCTTTTTGATGATTCCGTGAATGAGAAACTGTTACTTTGAAACAGGAAATTCATCTGTGAGGATGAGGCACAGCACAGCGTGAATGAGCCGTGGCTGTTGTGTGTAGTTTCCTGCTGAGAGCAGAAGTGCTGTGGTGGCTTTTGGAGCTGAGGGTGCATGCTACGAGACACCAAGCTCAACGGCCAGCTCAGGACAGGGCTCTGCAGACACGCGGAGCTGGCTGGAGGCAGAGCTGGCTGAATCATAGTGCTGGGGCAAGTGTGGTGCTTTGATCATTGAAAGCCTGTCCGAGAGGAGCTGATGAAGTTTTTTCGTGCTGTGGAATCTGTGGATGTTGGCTCTTTAATCGTTCAGGAATGTAAGGTCCGGGTGCGTCAGCACCATCTCCAGCGAAGCATGAGCAGCGTGATGCAACGAGCTGAGGTGGGAGGCTCAAGCAGGAGGTGACTTCCCGCCGTGTCAAAAAGCCATGGGCCACCTCCATGAACCACAACTCCTTTTCTTCTTCAGGGTGTGAGCTGTAATTGTATTTGCATTAAATCTTGTATTTCCGCAGCAGCTGCCAAAAGCAAATAGTGCAGAGCTGGTCAGGGAGCAAGTGTGGCCCGTGACAGGGAGCGAAGTGCATGGGGAGCCATGCAGCAGGGTGATAGCAGGGTGAGTGCTTATGGCATTGCTTTTTGCCAGGGCACTGCTCCCGCACCTCAGTGGGAAGGGGTGGCTGGTGGGTGCTGCCCTGTGCATGCTCTGGCTGGGGCTGAGCAATCTGGTGCTTCTAAGAGCTTTGTACAGAGGTTAAGCAAAGAGGCAACTGGGGCTGGCAGCAGCCTCACAGAGCCACTGCCTGGAGCTGCCCAGCGCTCCCTGAGAGTGGAGCATTGCAGCCACCATCCCTGCTGAGTCGTGGGGTCTTGCAGGAGGCAAGGGCCACGGGGCTGGTGGTGCCCTCCATGCCCAGGCAGCCACCTTTCTTCCTGGGAAGGGTTCCCGGGAGATGGACATGTGTTGCCTGTTGGATGGGGCTGCCTGAGCAGCCAGTCCTGTTTTTGACTGCATCTCTGATCACTTGGGAGATGGTACTTTCACTCCACATGTACTAAAACCCTACACAGGTTAGACCCTTGCACCACACACCTGGTTTAGGAAGGCTGCTGGAAAGCTTAGAACTGGGGAAGGCTCCTGAGAGCTGGGAGGGAACAGTAATGGCATAGCCCAGCTTTACAGCCCCTGGTAGACGCTGGGAGGTCCAGCTGGTGGGGTTGGCTTTGCTGCCCAATGAAGAGTTCTTGGCCATCTCTTCTCACCCTCCATCTCAATGCCAGGCAGTCATTAGTGTGGCAGACATACTTCCAGAAAGCATACTGAGGTAAGAACATTTCCTTTTGGGCTACTTTTCAGACAGATCATCAAGGCTGTGGTTTGTCTTGCTCCCAAGCACTGCAGCCATTCCTGCCTAGGGAAGGTGACTGCTGTTGACAGCAGGATTAGTGTAAAGGAATTGCCAAGCTACAGGTTGAGAGGCATTGACTGCACTGGCATTTTGGGGGCATCTTCTGCAGTTTTGCACCCTACCAGCTCTCTGCACATGGCCCAGACCTCACTAGCCTGTTGCATGGCCGTGTGTTGGTCTTGTGGCCCAGTGCAGGGTGCACCATCCTTCCTCTGTGGAGACAGAGTGGGGCAGGAGGGTTGTCACCACACACCAGGTGTTGGATGAGGACCAGAGTGTGGCCTGTGGTGGGAGCAAGTGAAGGTGAAAAAGCTTGGCCTGTGGTGAAACAGGGCAGCTGGCTTGATTTCAGAGTATGTGTGAAGCGTGCTGCCCCCCTGAAAATGTGTAACTGCAAATCCTGCTGCCTTCTCAGATGCCTTTGACCACTTTCAATGCAGCCTCTGGCTCTGCTTCCTTGCCTCCGCTGTGAAGAGGCTTCAGGTGTGCTGATGGGAGCTGCAACTCAGGTCATTCCTCCCTGCATGGGAATAACTGTTGTGGAAACAAAGCAGCATTCCTGAAACCTCCAAAGGCTGTGGCGAAGTGGGTGCATTCACTGCCCTGACTGAGCAGTGATCACAAGCTGTGCCTCTTAGGTAAGGCACACGAACACTCTGTCTGTGACTCTATGAACTGGCCCCGCACTGCAGCCAGAGCCATCAGCTGACAAACCCGCCTGCTCCTGCTCTCCTGTCTGTATTTCCTCCTTCCTGACTTGCCAGACTCTTGAGAGCTAAAATCTCGCAGCCACAGCCTGGCCCAGAAATGGGGTCAGAGGATGCAGGGTTAACCAGGGCTGAAAATCAAGAGCAAATGAAAGCATGTGAGCTCAGGGCAGCTTGGGGGTGGGGATGAAGAGGCCTTGGTGGTGTTCCACCAAGGGAACAGATCCCACCAGCCTGGCAGGTCTGGCTGGACCAGAACAGCCTCCAGCAGTGCGGAGGCAGCATGTGTCAGCCGCTTGCTCACAGCGCTGCTCCCTGGGAAGGTGCAGCAGGGAGACACAGAGCTTCCTGTCTAGACCCCAGTAATCACCGTGAGGAGGAGTTTGCACACAAGCTCTTGCTCCTTCTCCTGGGATTACCGAAGCAGAAATCCGGGCCCAGCTGCTCGGGCAGGAACACCTCGCTTCTGCCACGCATCTCAGAAAATGTCGTGGCTGTCTGCTCCTTGCTCCTGCATGATTCCAGCTGCTGCGTGGGAGCCAGCGGCTGTTCTGGCTCTGCATTGCCAGCTGTGGGTGTGCAGGATTGCTCAGGAAGCCTGTATCCCCCCAGCTGTAGGTGCAGGGTTTCATAGTGACCCAATGATGAGTCTCCCTGGAGGCTATTTTTGGGAGGGAGGAGTAAAGGCATCGGGACCAGCCCAGATCCTTTTGCCCCAGAAATTACATGACCAAGGAGAGTGACTGAGGGATATACAGATTCCCTGAATCCTCAGCTGCCTGGGGCTGCAGGTGATGATTAAGTAAAGAAATGGCATTAAACCACATCCCTTTGCTATGAGCTGTGAAGCTCAAGCACCCGGGGAGGACAGAGCATGGTACTGTGCAGGAATGGGCATTGTGGATCGCTGTTCATAGCCATGAGCACTCCTGCTCTGCACCAGGCCAATGTGGAGCTCAAATGGTCACCAGCATGGCCTCCTAGCTCTGGAAGTGTCTCTTGCAGCCTGGTGGGCACAAAGGGGAGTGTGGAGGACAGAAAGGCAGAGCTGTTCATAGCCTAGTTCCATTGCACTAAAGAATAATGGTTTAGTAATAAATGAATGCCTGGAAGTCAGCTCCGTTGATGCCACTCTGCAATCAGGGCAGTGAGCAGGAGCTCAGACTCACTCGGGTTTTCTGGGACTTGTCTCTGCTCACAGCCCCTGGATTCAGTTCCCTGGCTGTGAACCCTTCGCTGTCTGTTGGGGCAGTGGCAGCAGCCCTCATGCGTCAGCAGGTTGCAGGCCGCAGGAACCCACGCTGCCTCCTCGCCCTGCAGCTCCTGAAAAGCAGCTCTTGTGCCTGGGGACTGTGTGAGAGGGACAAGGAGCCCTTTGCCATACCCACGGCCCTCGTTGTTGCTAACAGCTTTCACTGTTTGAATAAAAGCTCTTCGCAATTCAGAATCGGGGCTGGAAGGGATGTCCTCATGGCATGGGCATTTCAGCTGAGTGCACAGATGTGTCACTGCGGTCTGCTGCGAGGGAGCTGAGGGGGAGTGATGGCAGCAGAACTGTGCTAATGAACTTCCCTTCGGGGCTAAGGGGGCTTGCAGGAGTCAGGGGAGGCTGTCAGGGTGCATCAAAGGAGGATGGAGAGAGCAGGTAGCTGGTCTCTTTTCCAAAGGAACAACTGGTAGGACAAGAGGTAATGGCCTCAAGCTGCAATTTCTTCACAGAGAGGATGATCAAGTATTGGAACAGGCTGCCTAGGGCAGTGGTGGAGTCGCTGCAAGTGTTCACAAACCATGTAGATGTGAGCTTCAGTGACATGGTTTAGTTGTGGCCTTGGCAGTGCTGGGGAATGGTTGGACTTGATGATCTTGAAGGTCTTTTCCAACCTGATTGATTCTGTGGTCAACTTCACAGTTCTTGCCTGTTGCCAGCACAGTGGCTGTGTCCTCTGGCTCATGAGCCCCCCTGGCCACACCCCCCGTAGCAGGAGGCTGCTGCTCCATGGAGGCCAGTGTGTGCTTGGATAAAGGCTGCAGCCTGCACCCATGGGTGCTGCTCTGCTCTCTCACGGGTCCCTCCGTGGAGCTCTCCCCATGTTCTCCACAGCCCAGCTCTGGGAATCTTCCCCAAGGGTCCCCTCCAGCTCACAACCAAATGCATTTGGAGATAGGTACCCAGAGCAAGGGCTGCCCATGCTCCCCCAGCAGCGCCTTCTGCCTGCCTGGCCTCACCAGAGACTGTTGTGTCTGTTGTTTGGAAACCCAGAGAAAATAGTCAAAAGAGCCAAGTGCTGATTTTTCCAGTCACCTAGGAGCACCCAGACAAGCAGGAAAAAACGCTGTGTGCTGAATTCCTATCTTGGGATGCACAGCTTCGGGCTGCTTCCCTGCCAAACCTCTCCTAATTAAAGATGATTAAGGAAACACACGTATTTGGTGATGATGCCAGGGAATTTCTGATAGAAAGGAGGGTCTGGGTTTAGAAAACTGGCCCAGCTGGGGGAAAAAAAGAGCCTTTTTTACCCAAGTGCAAAAGGACTTTGCTGTTGAATCCATAAGGAGGCCTCAGCATGTTAATTCCTCTCTAGGCTCCAAGCCTACAGGATCTGCTTTGATTTCCTTCCTTGCTATGGTTAACGTATCCCACTTTTTGCAGCTCTGCTGTTGGAACAGCCCCAGCAGCTCTGAGGAGGTTTCAGAGGGAACAAAATTCAAAGGCTGTGTAAATGTTGCACAGGCTAAACATTAACGTTTCCAGGCTGCCTCTGGGGATGAATAACCGCTGTCCTCGCTCTGGGAAACGTGCAGGGACACGCGTGCCCTCCGCAGGCTGCCTGCAGCAGGTCCGTGCAGTCAGTACCAGGGTGAGCCTTAACTCTCCTCTGGGTTTTCTACTTTGCAGCAGAAGAAGTCGTACCTGGAGCGGAGCGTGAAGGAAGCAGAAGATAACATCCGGGAGATGCTGATGGCAAGAAGGGCACAGTAACCATGCGGCTCCCACTGGCCTCCTGCGACCCCCTCAGGGTGGTTTTGGGCAGCTCTGCCCAAGCGCTGGTCACTGCTGCCCACTGTGTGTGCTCCTGTGGCAGCTCCAATAAAACCACTGTGAAGCCTGGGCTCCATTCCTGCTTTCATTGACAGACTGAGAGCTGGGCTGGTTCAGCCTGGAGAAGGCTCCTTAAGGGGAGACCTTGAGCAGCTCCAGTGCTTAAAGGAAACCTGGAGAGGAGCTTTGGACAAGGGCCTGTAGGGACAGGCCAAGGGGAATGGCTTTAACCTGCCCGAGGGGAGATTCTAGGACTGCCTGCTGCCTCAGCGCCTGCTCTGCCTGTGGGGATTTGATGGAGAGAGGAGCCGGTGCTGGGGTTTGGGTTAGGGCTGTTTGGGGCATCCCGCTTCACTCTAAGGAACCCAGAGCCCTTGCCTGCTGATGCTGGGCCCGGGTCAGACTGGCTGCTGTGTGCAGGAGTGGAGTGGCTGGTTGGGCAGGGCAGGGCAGGGCAGGGGCAGCCATCACAGGTCCAGTGCGTGTGGTCATTGGCTGTGCCTCAGCAGTGACAGGCCCCAGTTCCCTTCCCTGCACCCGGGCTGACAGAGCCCCGCGTAGCAGCGAGCTCATGGAGGTCCAGTGCCACCCTGTGCTGCGTGCTTGCAATGCACCAGCCCGGCCGCCTCCTTCGCTTGCTCCTGGCCGAGCTGAAGTAAAGTCTTCAGGGATGCCTCCTCTCTTGCCCATGGGTTCCGTTGTGCGCCGGGCTGGCCCTTTGCCACCCACTTCCCCTCAGATCCCGTCACCTCCTCACTGCATGCTCTGGCCTCATCTTCAGTGGCGCTTGCACACCTGCCCCATGGACACAGGGGCCGTGCGCTGATCCCCCCGTGCGCCCACCCCCTGCACGCGCACAGTGGGGAGCCCTCCCCCAGAACACAGCCTGAGCGCAGTTCGGTGCGATCGGACAGTGCTGGTCATCCTCACCCGACCCCCCTTTCACCCCTGCTCCGCGCTGCTTTTCCATGCTTGCTGCTTCCCGGTTCACCCGCACCCCTGCAGCCCTTCCTGATGGAGCGTGCGAGACGTAGCCGGGCACAGGCCCTGTGGCACAGAGCGCGGGGCGCTGCAGGGCGTGTGACCGCGCCGCTTGGTGCTTGTGGCGGCTGTGGGTGTGAGGTGCCTGCCCAGGGCTGGGGTAGCTCACGCCTGGCACGGCCATAGCTGGGGTCAGCCAAGGGGGGTGGGCTCACAGAGCACTGTGCAGAGAGGAGGGGCTGCAGTGAGGGGAAGCCAGGCAGGCAGGGGAATGGGTGCAGCTGAACACCCCACCATTGCCCTTCCCTGCAAGGTGGGTGCACCGGGGACCACCCTTCTGAGCCCTGAACTGCTGGGAGGTGACAGCGACCATTCAGGAGCCTGGCAGCAGAGCCGAGCTCAGGCCTTAGGCAGGGGCTTAAATGCTTTGAGGCATGGCTGCTGCGGGGGGCCTCACCCACCCAGCCAGAGCCCCACAGTGGCTGTGCCCAAGGCAGCGGCACCCCCCGGGGGGAACTCGCAGACTAAAGCAGGCAGAAGAACCCAGCAAAGCGCTTGCGAGGCCTGAGCAGAGCTGGTGATGTGGCAGCCGCAACCCTCAGCTGCCGTTAAGACTGCAGGCGCTGCTTGTGCTGGGCCGGGGCAGGCTGGCTGCCGAGCACTGCAGCAGGGCAGCTGGTGAGGCAGGGCAGGGCAGGGGCGGCCATCACAGGCACCCACAGGTCCAATGCGTGTGGTCATTTGTTGTGTTGCAGCTGAACCCTGCCCCTACACTTCCGCTAGGCCCAGGCCCATGCAGGAGCAGGGGAGCATTGCTGCTGCATCCGCTGCAGCACGGGAAGAGCTTTAGGACCCAGACAAGTGCAACTCCTCACTCAGCTCAGCTCACCCTTCCCTCTGCTGCCGGGTCTCAGGGGTGCTGCATACACCACACATGAATGCTGAGTGCAGCACCTGGGGAAGCCCTGCTCCAGAGGGTACGAGGTGATGGGTGATCTGCAGCAGCACGAAGCGCAGCCAGCGTGTGTGTGTCTACCAGGATCAGTTCTGCTCCCACAGCAGGAGGACAGGAGCAAACCGGGGCAGTGCACAGCTGGGTTGTGACAAGCAGCAGGTTTCCCCTCTGCCACAGATACAAGCTTTTTATCCCTCTTCTGGCCAGGCATGCCACGAAACAGCTTCAGCTCTAAATCCTCAGCACTAAATTAATCCATGGCCTTGTTTCTTCTTCCCCATTAATTCACCTCCTGCAAACCTATAGATGGCGGATCACTGCTCAAAACAGGGTCAGCCCCGAGTGAGCAGAGGGATGACAACCCGGCCGCACTGCGTGCTGCAGGACGAGGGGTCGGGGTGCCAGGCACGGGCATCCCACAACAGCCGGTCCCACTGTGCTCCCACAGCTTATGCACTGGGATGCTGCAGAGAATCCCGAATCCCCCACATGCTGGTAACAGGGGGGCCAGAGGTGCCCAGCCCAGGCCCCTGCGAGGGGCTGAGGCACCAACGGCTGCTGGAAGCCACGTCCATCACTGGTGCAGAGCCAGCACCAGACTGGGAACAGGCAGCAGTGGGGGAAGCGCACCCTCTGCGGGACACACTGAGTGAAACAGCCGGGACCTGGTGGAGAAAATCAACTGTTGGCTTTAATTATTGCGTACGTCTTCATCTCTAGGACTAGGAAAAGTTCAACTGATAAATATACATTTCATAGGAATGCCTCTGGCTGAAAGACACCATCAGCACATTCTTCAAAGTTACAACAAAAGTCTTAGAAATGTTAAAAAGGGATTTTTTTTTTTCCTTTACTAAAATAAAGAAGTGCACCCCCCACCCCAACAAGGCGCTAGGACTGACAGACAGGAACTCTTGGCTGTGCAAAGCAGAGTGTTGATTACAGTAACAGAAAGGAGTTAGGGCAGGAGTGGGGAGCCTGCATAGCACTCAGCGAGAGGTTCTGGAGGCGGCTGTGCACGGTCAGGTCAGCATGTCCCAGAGGCAGCAGCAGCACAGCGCGGTCCAGCATGCCGTCAGGCAGGCGTTCTCGCCGGAGTCGTCCCTCCGCCGCTCCTCCACCACATACACTGCAGGGACACAGAGCTCCGTCAGCCTCAGCGCAGCACAGGACACCCACAGCACCCAGCCACATCACGGAATGGGCTGGAACCCAGTTACAACCCCCTGCCACGGGCAGGGACACTGTCCGCTAGACTAGGTTGCTCCAAGCCCTGTCCAACCTGGCCTTGAGAAACCTGGTGTGGTGGAAGGTGTCCCTGCACATGGCAGGGGGTTGGAACTGGATGAGCTTTAAGGTCCTTTCCAACCCAAACTATCCTGGGACTCTATTATGATTTATGCTTTTTAGGTGTTTTAAACCCATTAGAAGTTTTAAACTACAGCCACCTGTTGAGGACATCGTGACAAAGCATGTTCAGAGCACATATAAAGCGCTGTTATGAAACGCTTACTGGAGTACTTAACAAAATGGCTCTCCCAAACATGGGGCTGTGCGGTGGGAGATGGGCACTGCCACCACGTGTCTGCTCAGTGGCTCGTGTTGGATGCTGCCTCCAGCACCAGCAGGTCACAGCAGGCACCGCTCCTCCCTGCCAGCACCTTCAGCGCAGCCACCGCCAGCCTGTGCTGGAAAGGTCTGCACTGAACCGGTTGATGCACAGGCACAGCAGCCCAGGCAGGACAGGGCTAGGACAGAAGAGACAGCTGTCACCAGACAAACTGCCAGAAACTTTAACCATAGCCATGCACAGCATTAGTACTAAAAACCTTTTCCCATCAACCAATTGGGTGTGGGGCTTATTCTTATAAAAGCAGAACAGATCAAGATGGTCAACCATTCACTTACACCTGCCAAAGTACATAGGGCAAAACCCAGTTCAAACGAAGGCTTAGATGAACTGTTCCCAGCCAAGCTTCTCAGTAAGCTGGAGACATCCTACACCAATCCTCTCATTTTGGACACTCTGCAGCAGAAAGTCAGCTCCAAAGCACTAAACATAGTGACAGAAGTCCCCAAGGAAATCAAGAGTACATGGTAGCACCTTCAGCCACGTGGTAGCACCTTCTTCCAGCCTATGCATTAGGGCTACTTTAAATGCAGAGGATCCCCTGTGAGCAGCACAGTAAGGGACAGCATAACAAAACCCTAGGCACCTTACTCAAACCTCTCAAAATCATGTTGTTAGGAAGCCTTGCTCAACACGTAACTATGCAATCTACCCAAAGTCTTCCCAACTTGCTTCAACCAGAAGCTTTCCATGAACAGAAATCTGGTTTTCTACTAGAATGGATTTACCAACAAAACCCCAACCCAAAATACACCAATTAAGGCAACCACTGGTTTTCTATGGTCCTTAGCAGAAGCCTGAATGTCTCCAAGCTAAAGCCACCCACTTTGCTGTGGTGAACCTTACTGGGGACCTCATTAGCTGCTTTGTACCACTCTTTTGCTCAGGGTCAGGTGCTCCAAAGACCTCCTGTGGCATGCCAGGGTCCTTGCCACCATGGGCAGAAGCCAATTAGCACTTTGGGACTGGTGGTCTGATACTGAAGAGAAACAAGGGTTGTTTCCCTGAGGCACCAGGCAGCACTCAGGTTAGGCTTGAGTTTTGATGCTTCCACTGGTTTTTCTGAAACAGGATGGGAGAGGGAATAAGCTGAGCAGACCCTCCCAGCTTCTAATCACCCTTAAAGAGCATAGCTCACAATGAATCATGCTTACCCCAAAAATGGCTGCACTCCCTGTAATCACACAGTACCAGCCTGTGAAACCCAGTGCAAATAACTCCCACGTTGTTTTTAAAACAAATACTACAATACCTTGTTATTTCATGCACAGTCTGCTTTATCTTGAGCATACACATTTTGTTTCTTTTCATACCTAATTGATGCGTTAATCATTAGCTCCATGAGGGAAAGGCATAGGCAGCACTTTTCACCTGGTTTGGTATTGTGACCTTAGACTGTAGTGCTCCTTATCGCAGTGCTTTAATGGGTCTAAAAGGCTTTGATGACAGAACCAGCCCATCCTGTCCCAGGGACAAATCTCCCTTTAAGGTACCAATTTATCCGCACGGGGAGCCCCCCAGAAAGCCGACAGCAATGGCACTTGAGAGCCTTCAAGCTCTGCAAGCCCTCACTTGCTCCGTGCCACTGGGTGCCACGGCTCTTACATAGGCATTTCGGGTATGACATGGAGGTAGAGAGCAAGCAACAGCTCACCTCAGGCAAGCCAAGTGGCAGGCTCAGCTGCACGGGGAGGAGCGAGGTGCATGCACCCCTGGGTCAGCCCAGCCTGGCACCAGCCAGCTCCACAAACTTTCCCCTTCCCAAGGTGAAAAGGCAAGAGAAAAGCAGTAAGTCTTAGAATCACAGAATGGTTTGGGTTGAAGGGAACTTAAAGCTCACCCAGTTCCAACTGCTGCCATGGGCAGGGACACCTTCCACTGGAGCAGGTTGCTCCAAGCCCCTGTGTCCAACCTGGCCTTGAACACTGCCAGGGATGGGGCAGCCACAGCTTCTCTGGGCACCCTGTGCCAGCACCTCAGCACCCTCACAGGGAAGAACTTTTGCCTAAGAGCTCATCTCAATCTCCCCTCTGGCAGGTTAAAGCCATTCCCCTTGGCCTGTCCCTATAGGCCCTTGTCCAAAACCCCTCTTTAGGTTTCTTGTTGCTCCTTTAGGTACTGGAAGAGTGTTAGGCCTTGAAGTTTACTTCTCCTTTAGCTCCACCTGTGTGCAGCACAGAGCCACCTTGCATGCAGACAGGTTACCTGCACTCCTAGCTGCTGTAAGCTACTAGGCAAGGCCTGGGGCACAGAAGAAGAAGCAGCTCACCAAGCACTGTTCCTGCAGACCAAAACTCTTTCTGTGGTATCTGAACAGCTCTTTGCCACAGTCACAACTATGGCAGAAGTATTCTTCATATTCTTCATTCAGAAGCTCAGAGCAGAAGCATTAATACCAATCATCTTGTCTGGGAGGAAGCACACAGCAGAGAAAGAACCAAAAAGCCTTTCCCCACCTGTGAATAAAGCAGTTTTTATCACAAGCACCAAGAGCTTTGCTTTCGCTTGTGCAGGCAGCAAGAAGTCTTGTTTAACACTGCACAACACCATTTTAATAATAGTTTCTTCCAGGGTTAAATGCTGCCTGCAGCAGACTGGTAAGTCAGGTCAGCCTGTGCATCTGGTTCTACCTTCCAAACATTCTTACCTAAGTTGTTCCTTTGAAAATCTTTATGTTCAGGATAAAGGCCAGAGAACGGAAGGTGAGCAACAGAACAAGGGAATGAGCAGGAACCAAGGGATGCAGATGGGACAGTGACTAGAAAACAAGTGTTTCTGATCCACTTTTCGGGATGCACACCCTAGGTCTGAGATCCAGGACTGCAGGAGGAAGGAACACCCAGCACTGGCCTCTGGGACAGCCACGTGTCCTGGAGGAGATCCCAAGCAGGCAGCAAATGCAGAAGAAGAGGTGCATGACCAGGAAGTAGGGACCAGAGGACTTCAACTAAAACCTTCACACTAGCTGCCAGCAAGGCTGCTGCCTACCCATGAGACCTCCAGGGCAGAGTCTGGGCGCAGATGAGATCTAAATCCTTTAGCATTTGCACTGTCCTCTTAAGGCATTGTTCTCTCTCCTCTCTGGAGATATTTGCTCATGCTTAACAGCTTTATGCCTGACATGTCACATTCCCTGGCCCCCCAACTCCTTCCTGCCCTAAGGCTCTCACTGTACACGCAGTCTCTACCGAGACCATATTCAGATTTCAGGAAATACCTTAGCGCACTCCTGAAACAGATACCAGCCAGAGCCAGATGGAAACACAATAGCCTACTTCCAAACAAAAAAAGCTCCCAAAGCTGCAAAACACTCAGAACAAGTTGACAATCCCCACCTCTAAACACAAACAGCTCTGAGCACAAATCAAGTAGAAAGGAAGCAAGCTGCCAGTGAGTAGGGGTAGTTTCACCTGCAAATCCCCTCCGCCAGGGATAGCTGCAGACCTAGCCCAGATTTCAGGCTGGAGTCAAGCAGAAGCAACTAATGTACAATGACCCACGCTGGTATCAAGCTTGCCCTCCTCCGTGGCTGCATGACTACATCCAGCAGGTTACGAAACATCCTGCCCCTCAGTTCTCACATGTCTGAGCAGCTCTCACAGTCACCCTAGAGAGCTGTTTCAGCTTTCAGGGAGCTAAAAGGCAACATACTGCAGAGAAATTACCATGCCAGTGTGCCAAGCGAGAACTTTCCAGAGCCAGCGCTGCACTGGCCACATTTCACACCAGGGTAATGCCATTCTCCTCTCACACATCATATGTGCTCCAAGCATGGGTTAGGTTTGATCATAAACTGTGCAAAAGATGTTCTTGCAAGTGAGCTCAGGGCTGTGGAAGAGGTGAGTTTCCTCACCCAAACACAAAGGGATGGGATTCAGAGATCTCTGAGATGATGGCACTGCTACTCATCAGCATTTATGGATTATAGCTGTGCCCAGGAAGATTTAACATCACTAAAAAGCAGGGCTATATGCACTCCTTGTAGGAGAAAAGCATACCTTACGCTGTACTTGAGTCTCTGCATCAGTCAGCTCTCCAGAGCGCTATGATCCCCATCATACAGGTTGGAAAGTGTACAAGAGAGACATCAAATAAGAAATCAGCTTCTCCCCAGATCAACAGTACAGTAATTCAGGGCTTCAGACCCTTCAGTTTTCATCTAGACTGCAGCAGATGCAGAGATCTCCCAAACCTACAGAATGAGAATTTCCTCTAACTTAAAAAGAAAATCAGTGAAATCTTCATTTACTGTTAAAGCAAGGAGGCATTTCCCACCAAGTCAACTGCAGGGCTAAGAACAGCACATTCCTCAGCTCGAGTCAAGTGTTTTCATTGACAATCAGCATCAGTCCTAGATTTAAACAAGACGTGGCTTGAAGGGATTTACTCAACAAAATCTCAGTCTTACAAGGGTCCTGCTAGAGTGGTCTGGGTGACAGACAGGGGGAACAAAGTCCAGTTTTAAAGCAAAGGGAACATGCCACAGAGGGTATTTACTCAGCAAAACCCTCCTCGAGTACCACAGTCTGTGCAGCACTTGCAGTGCTGGGAAAAGGCTCTACAGCAATTGCTTCTCACCCAGACTGGGAAGGACTGTCCAGAACAGCAGCCTTCAATTTGGTCCACTATGGAGCCACCCTTAGCCTGGTTTACCCAGTTTGTCAGAGGCATGTTTTTAGATACAGGACCTGAGTTCTGAAATCCTTTTCTTTGCATCAGGCTTTTCCCAGCTTATCCCATCCTTTGGGGTTAAAAGCAGCCAAGGTGAGGTCAGATATCAGCCCCAGAACAGCACTGTTTGCTAGCAAACAGCCCCCACTGTTTGTGCAGTGAGCTGACACAAGCCAGGGACAGAGGGAGGTATGATACATCAGTCCTGGGGGAGAGAGCACAGCAGGTTTTAATGCACACAGTTATAAGAGGCAGATAAGAGGATAACTGCCAAGTGAGACCTCTCTTTGGCAAGACACCAGCTGTCTGGAGTCACAGGTCCTGAGGGTTAAACTAAATGGAAATGCTTGGAAAGGGTCAACATACAGAGAGAAGGCCTGCTGGAATTGCTACATGCTGCCCTCCAAATAACCTGCTGGGGGAGGCTTGGCTTCACACAGCTTCAGAAGCATGGAGGTAACCACTGAAAGGCACCAGACAGCCCAAACAGAGTGATTAGCATCCTCTCCTTTGCACATATAGAGGAGAAATCCACTCCTTGAGCAGAAGGCAGTGACTGTGTCTAGGTGACCTGTTCATTCTCGCAGCTGACCAAACATTAGGAGGCAGGCAGCATCAGTGTGACTATTACTCTTATCAGAGCCAGCTTTGCTGGCCAATAGGTCGAATGCAGCACTGAGCTCTGTTTGCCCTGGACTGGGGGAAAGGAAGGCTGCTGACAGAGCCTGGTGCCCTCTGGCACAGCAGGGAAGAACCTCACCCATTACGTTGTTATGTATTAGCAGGGGAGTTGGGGAGATTAAACTGGGCAAATTACTAACATCAGCCAGCGCTTGCAAAATTACTATGTCACATCATACTTTGGCTCATTCCACTTCTTTTTAAAGCATGCCATTATCAACTGCATTACATCTCACCTCTAATTTACATAGACAAGAAAGCACCTGCTGACCAGTCACCAGATACTGTGGTTTCTTTATGCTAGTTGATAACGAAAAACTCGGGAATGAAAACACTGGTGGGGAAATGAGGTATTTTTTTCCTCCAAAGGAAGTCCCTGCTGCTCAAGGCCTGCCTCCTTACACTATGCTCCATGCAGGCACTGTCCTTCTTCTGTGTGTGTTTCCCAGCCTTGTTCTGCTGCAGGCGAGTTGCCTTTACCTACCCAAGCCACTGTGTGACACTGAATGGCAGATTATGTATGGTCTTCCAGAAACTAATGCCTGGTCAGACTTCATGTGCACAGACAAAAGGTATCCTTTGGTTTACACAGCAGGAAAGATGCAGACAGAAATCAGCACTAATCAGTTCAGAGATAGAAAGCTGAATTGGATACTCTGAAGGATAACCTCCCTCAGGCTCAACATATAAATTACCAGCTCTATAGGAAAAGGTCAGGTTGTTTATTTCTGATGGCCAAGTCAGTTATTAGCCCCTGCAAGATGCAAGAGGTGTTCCTCCTTTGGAGACTTTGCTATTGGTAGCATGGGCAAGCCCAAACCCCAGCTATCAAAACACCTAAACCTGTAGTCAGGAAGCTGTGTGTGCCACCTCAGCAAGTCACCTAGCCTCTCTGGCTCACTGCTCCTCCACCTGGAGAAAAAAAACATATGCTTCAAGACCTTTTACACCCAACAGCGTGGAGGCAGTTAGGGTGACTGAGGAGGTGCAAGCTTGCACATGTTGGACTCCATCTATGCTGGGAGAAGGGGCAAAGAACAACCAGCTGCCATTATTACCTCCAGTCTCCCTCTTCTACAGGGCTGTAATTCATGGAAGTCATATGGCCAACAGCACTGTCTTCATGTATACACCACAAGCTGCAACTCAGACCCTCACCATGGCTAACTAATCCTACACAGTCTAGAGCAGAATATACCTGTTCTTGTTCAGCGCTGTTCTGACTCCACCTTTCTCCAACAAGCCTTTATAGATGTGCCCCTATTTACTGTCATATTGAAAAGATTACATCCTTCATCACCTATTTCTAGCAAAGTCATTGCTGCCTTAACAGTAATAACTTCCTCTTTCCAGCCTATATGTTACCTACCCTTGCCAAGCATGACCCCAACAAGAGGGACAGAACAATACAGCCCAGGCTTACAGCTCTCACATTCTGAGGATGCAGAAGGCCAGGTGCTGCAGCTGGGGAGATGCATGGCTGCAGCATACAGCTGCAGAACTCACCCGGTGCTGCTCAGCCTCAGGAGGCTGTAACAGCAGCCTTTGAAACAAGGCTCAGTGGTTCATGACCTCTTCTGCAGCATGAGGGATAAAGCCAGCACTAAGTTTAAGCTGTTCCCCTGCAGCATCTCAAGAGTGAGCTACATGAGGTTTTTTTCTTCTCCAAGGGCCAGACAGGCCACAAATTGTTAGATTAAATCACACCATGTCCCATGGCAACAACAGTATGTGAAGAACGACCTTAATGTGCAACGGCCAAAAGACAGCTTTGTACAGTGGCAGAGGCATCAGGGGAACTGTCTGAGTCCTGACAATTCTCCATTGTGTCAGCTTCAATACCCACTTTATCAACCAGTCTTTACAGCAGCAGTACCTGAAGTACCAGCGCCTCATTCAGCTGTAAAGCACTGACTTAGGTTTTGATTTGAGGTACGTGTCAGTCTCATTTCTGTACACCCAGGTCAGTCTGTTTGTGACCATGCCAGACATGCAGCACATACAAATCCTAACTCTCCCTTCCTTCCTGACAGAGCTCCAATCTAAAGCATAGTGCCTGGACAGCACCTCTGCAGAAGCGCTCTCCACATTCCCTCCTGCAAAACAGCCTCTTTGGTAGCTCTTGGTAGCCCAAGGCAGCCAGAACAGCTATAGGTACTTCAGGCTCTTCTCCAGAAGAGTCTGTTGTGATATTAACTGCAATGGAGGAAGAGAGGTGATGATGGCTCCTGGCTTCCCAGCCTGGATGAGTATTTTTATCACTGAAGAGCTGAGGGGGCGAATACATCCCCATGATGTATGAGCAGAGATTTTACAACCTGTGAAGCCTGTGAAACAGTGACATGAATAAACTTGGTCTCTAGGCAAGTGCCCCTGCCACCAAGACAGTTACAAAAAACACCCCAAGCTAAATCCAACTCTTTCCATGGGGAAAAGGCAGGGACCCAACCCAACCTTGCCAGAATCCCAGAGTTGTTGAGATTGGAAGGGATCTCTGAAGATCACAGAGTCCACTACCCTGCTTGAGCAGGGTCAGTTCCCTCTTCTTCATTCCTCCCTGTCAGGTATACACCTGGATAGGCCCCTCTGAGCCTTCTCTTCTCCAAGCTGAACAGTCCCTCCTCTCTCAGCTTCTCATATAAAGATGCTCTGGTCCCTTAATAATCTCCTTGTCTCTCCTCTGACAACTCAAGCCTGCACCAAGGGCTGCAGCAAATCCCACAAGAGTCATGGGTGCCAGAGTAAACCAGCATACCATACTGAGCACATACACAGCTGGAGCAGCTAGCTGCCAGGATAAGTTACATTGTCCCCCTTCCCCTCCCCAGAAATCTGGGGTTTTCCACAGAACAGTAATAGCTTCAGAAAAAAAGCAGGAGACCAGGAATGATTCCAGTATATCACTTGGACAGATATTGGTGGGCTCACGAAAACTGATGACCATTAATTTAGTAGGAACTGTACATCTGCAGGGGTTAGAACTCGATGAGCTTTAAGATCCCTTCCAACCCAAACCATTCTACGACTCTATGATTCTTTGATAAAGCCAGCAGAAAGTATATATAAGAAGCTCAGCATAAGGATTCTCTTGAGCTACCAGCACTAAGGATGGTCAGCAGTATCTTCCAACAGCCAGAGAACTGCTAGAGACACAACAACAAAAGCAAGCAGGAAAACAGGCTATCAACAATCGCTCCTTCAAGCAAGCCTCCACCTCCACCTCCCCTATCCCTGCGAGGGTCAGACACTGGTAACCATGCTATGTCAAGGTCAGCATGCATACACACATTTGCAAGCTAGAAAGGGTCACAATGACATGGCACCGCGGCTGCTAGGCTTACCTGTGTTTTTAGGCCCATCTGCATAGACTGGTCCTGGAGGCGGAGGCACATTCTGCCATCCATACTGGGGATACCCTTGGTAACCTGGCTGACCTGGCTGGTAGGGCCCAGTGGGTCCAGGAGGATAGCCCGGGTAGGGGCCAGGAGGACCCCCTGGCTGCTGTGCATAGGGTGGGTATGGGGCGGTGGGGCCCGGGCCGGTGTAGGGCGGAGGGTTGTCGTAGTTCATGTGTGATACAGAATCTGTCCTGCAGAAAAAGGAAGACAAACACAAGAATTGGTTTGGCTTTTGTCTGCTTCATCCATGACTATGCAATTCCCATTTCAGACTGCTCTCAACTGTGAGAAACAGACCTCAAAATACCTGAGTAAAAAAGCGAGTTTATCTTTTAACCCTATCACAGGGCACGGACTGAGTTGAAGTGATTTCTTTCAAGTGACACAGCAGAGTGACTTGCTGCTTTCCAGTCACGTATCAGCTGTTCCACCCTAAGACATTTAACAGTCTTGTGACTGCAAAGCAAAATCCTCTGCTTCCACTCAGGATTAAATTGCTTTTAAGAGAGATTTAGAAGTGATTACTTCATGTTTCTCTCTATATTAAAAAAGAAAGCCATGCAGAAATGTCCCAGACATGTTTGATAGCCTTAACAGGAGAAAGAGTGAACAGAAATGTCCATTACACTCCTGCTAATTGTTACAAGCTTCTAGGCCAGCACTCTGGAGCAAGGCTGTACGTGAACAATTTCCTGATGACACTCTACCCCAGAACATCTCGTATTTTTCCAGTAATATGCAACAGAATCATTAAGCCACAAGCAATCAGGACCTTGGACTCAGTCTCATTCAAAAAGCAACATTAAAGACACCTCAGAGAGCTGATGTTCGTAAACCCTATCCAACGTATTAGTCATGGCACAGCCATCAAAAGACAAGACTGTCACAGTAATGCAACTTTAATTAATCTCTGAGCACCATGACTAAGCAAACCATTTCTTACATTAAGTTTCTGAAGCTTCTCCCTGTTTGACAAACAGAAGTGTCCTTAATACCATGTGTTCAGGAACCATCCTGATTGCAGCAACAGTACTCTGCTATTTCCTTTTGCCATTACAGGGTGCAGAAGGTCACCATTTCCTCCCACGTCCCACAGGCTTTAGGAGAAAACACCAGGAATATAATTTGCCCCTGCTGAAGCTTGCCACTGCCAGCACAGAATGACAGAATGGTTTGTGTTGGAAGGGACCTTAAAGCCCATCCAGCTCCAACCCCTGCCACGGGCAGGGACACCTTCCACTGGAGCAGCTTGCTCCAAGCCCCTGTGTCCAACCTGGCCTTGAGCACTGCCAGGGAAGGGGCAGCCACAGCTTCTCTGGGAACCCTGTGCCAGCGCCTCAGCACCCTCACAGGGGAAGAATTTCTTCCTTATATCCAATCTAAACTTCCTGTTTCAGTTTGAACCCACCACCCCTTGTCCTATCACTACAGTCCCTGATGAAGAGTCCCTCTCCAGCACCCTTGTAGGCCCCCCTTCAGATACTGGAGGCTGCTCTGAGGTCTCCACACAGCTTCTCTTCTCCAGGCTGATCAGCATGGAGCAGGGGAGGTGGCAAGCAGGATCCTTTGATCCTTTTTGGATAGCACTGGAAAGGGCAGGCAGCTGGGCTAGGCTGACCTGGGTGCTCCATACTCTGTACAAACTCTTGGTGATGTACAGATTCTGAGTCCAGAGGAGACCATTACACATCTCGACCGCGCTCTGGCATGACACAGATTACAGAATTTCACCTCTGTAACCCCACAGTGAGCCCAGAGCAATCATGTGCCAGGCAGAAGCCAAGTGAGTCAAGCCTCTGGGGCTATGTTTAGCTGCTGCAGTCCCTGACAGAGTTGCAGTGAGCTTTGCTTGTTTACAGCTTGCTATTTCATCACTGCAGAGACAGTCCTGCCCCAAGCAAGGATCCTCGGGCTCTCTGCTTAGTTACACATTACCCTCGCCTGAACATCGCTAACATGGTGCTGCCTGTTGCACACTCCCAGTTAACTGCTCAGGCAGTGCTGTTACCTTTCAAATGGTATTTCTTAATGTTTTTGACAAGAGTTTTAACTGTTCAGCCAATGCCAGGGAGTAGAGGAATTCTATTTAGTTATTGCTTCCATTGCCAGGCCAGACACTTAACTGCTCATCTTCGAATGGACAAGCACAACATACATTTAATTTGAGGCTCTTTAAGCACTGCACTGCAATGCCTCTACCAAGTCTGCAGCAAGGAAATCCTCCCTTCAGAGAGCCCATGAAAGACAGGCAGCAAGCCCTACAACTCACTTTAATGCAACAAACTATTTGGGACATGACAGGTCACTAATGTTCATCTAACCTAGAAAATCATCCCAAAATAGCAGCCAAAAGCAAGTTCCCAGGGAAGAACAAGGCCAGAGCAAGTGTGTGTATCATATGCATCAATTAATTTATCTACAGTTGCCATTTTAGTGCTGTATCATTGCCATTTTAGTGCTGCAGCAAGGCTTAAAAGATGTTGCAATTCTTCAGTTGGCTGTGAACTCAAATTCAGGCAGTGGATAACTTAAACTCAGCCATCACATTGCTCCCTTGCCACTGGGATATCTGTTGGGACCTCCAGGGGCATCCTCCACCATCAGGGCTGGACATTTGCTCCTTCCCCTCTTCCCTTCAGTACCCAAGCATGGAGCCTGCTCACTGTGCTGTGGCTGCCTGGTTTCTGTACAAGAACCCGATGTGGGACCACACCAAAAGCCCTTCGGAGAGCTAGTACAACTGCCAGTGGAGCCACGTGGTAGAAAAGCATCTCTGCAGAAAGGTCTGACGTGGTACCAGTTGTACAAGGCTGTACCTGGTAAAGCTTAGAAACCACTGAACGAGTGTGTTAAGGCAAGAGCCTGGCTAATAGCAGCAGCCGTGGGGGATGAATGAAGAAAACTGCATCAACAGCTCTGGAGAAGAGCCTGACAAACTGAACAGACTCATTTAAAAACCCAAGTCTGACAATGGCTTGAGCAAACAAGGAACAGAAATACCGTTTCTTTCTTGAAACAAGAAAGAAATTCCACTGCCCTTTGAGTGTTCAGCAGCTCTGTGTTACAAATGTCAGACCAGGTTTTGAAAAGGAGGTAGGTTTGTAATGGGGCTAGTAACTTAGTTTCTGCCTATTAACGTGAAGGAGAAAACTGGAGAGTCTCCTAGAAGCCAGACAGATGCCTGGGTGGAGACCTCAGAAGAACAACAGAGCAGCAGAAAAGATGCAGAATGAGATTAAGAAGGGCATATTCCACTATGACAAAAGTTAATTTTTTCCCCTTAAGTTGAGGGTAAAGTGACACAACTGAGATTAGGCAAGCAACAAAAGAGAGTGTCCAGCAAGAACAGCCTCAGCAGCAACTGGACTGGGGATTTATCTGTGATGAAGGAGAACACTGAAGAATTTAACAAGGCATACAGCAAACCCAGGAGGTGGTTGTGGAAACCAGGTCCTTCAGAGGTCCCAGGTATGACTTGTGTCCCCTCCCTCCCAGCTCCACCTCAGCCTTCTCACAAGGGTCTTTGTCCTTAATTACATTCTCAGGAAGAATTATTCCCTGTCCCCCACTTCCACTATCAGTTACTGCCACACATACACCCTTCCGTACTTGCCCTTCTTGAACTGTGTGACAATAGGTTTTTCTCATTCTCATGAACTCGCACACTATTTTGCATGCTTACTAGCCCTATGTACTCCCTTGGGTATGTGTTTGCAAGGCAGAGCTTTGAATCATCAAGCAGATACTTTTCAGAGACATACTTGAGCTCCTAGTCAAAAGTATCATCAACCTTTGCTGTGGGTTCTCACCCCAACTAGTAATTCCATGTGAGCTGCAACCGAGACCAGCTCCTTGCTTGCATCAGGGCTCATACCTGTGGGTTTCCCAATGAGAACCTCTTGGAGGCAAAGCTTAAAAGGAAGAGAAGAAAGAGGCCAGGGCATCTGTAAAGCCCTTTGTTTCTCATGGCACTGCAGGAGGTCCATCAGGAAAAGCCAGTACAGCACTGCAGAGTCTCCGCCAATGTGAAACTCCCATTTAGCACTAAACCCAGCCAACAAAGAGATTTCATTGATTGCCACTAAGCATTTGCCCTTTATGTCCTTAGTTAAAAGAAATTACTAGTCCAGCTGAAGAAAATGACAAAACGTGTTCCTATTCCTTTATCTCCCCCCATTAGTACTTTTGCTGAGAAATTCATTAATACATCATTAAGTTTCTTTAAGCTATCTTCAAGCTCCTTTGTTCCACACCACTGAACAAACACCATTTCCCCTACCCTAACAGAAGGGTTTTATTTTTAAGCAAGCAGCTCACATACCCCAAAAGGCTGCACCATATCCCATAAGGTCTGCAGACAAAAAGTCACTGCAGTAGGACCATGCACACAATATATCATCAGAGCATACATATGGCACTATATGTGCATGTATAGAGACACACACTGATACGTCAATTCATCCTTTGTGAAAACATTAGTCCCTCTACATCTGTAACCTGGTTTTGACTAAGGCTTAGCAAAAGGTTCAAGTGTAGAACTCTGATGCTTTGTACACCTTATATATGTATTTTTTAAACCTAATACACCCTAAAGAAAAGGGTTTCACTATTAAGCTTTGAAAATAACTACTCTGAGTGCTTTGAACTTACTGCCATACCAATGCAGCTCTTACAGAACTAGTCAGTCACTATTCCCCACTCTCTTCTTCCAGCACACTCATGAATTTATTATCTTTTTTCTCCAGGCATCTCTCCCAAACTGAGGGCCCTCTGCTTCTACAAAGCCTGTCCTATTCCTTGGCAATTCTTACCACCCGTTGCTGTGCCTTTAGTTTTTCTGTTCTTCCAAGACAGAGTGAGCAGGCTGCATGAAGCTGTCTCGTGCAGTGCTGCAGAGGTCTTCTGCTTCCCATCCCTTGCTCTGAGCCCCATCCAACCTGGCCTTGAACACTGCCAGGGATGGGGCAGACACAGCTTCTCTGGGCACCCTGTGCCAGCGCCTCAGCACCCTCACAGGGAAGAGCTTCTGCCTAAGAGCTCATCTCCGTTTCCCCTCTGGCAGGTTAAAGCCATACCTCTTGGCCTGTCCCTACAGGCCATTGTCAAAGCCCCTCTCCAGGTTTCTTGTAGCCCCTTTAGGCACTGGAGCTGCTCTAAGGCCTCCCCTTAAGGAGCCTTCTCTTCTCCAGGCTGAACCAGCCCAACTCTCTCAGCCTGGCTCCAGAGCAGAGCTGCTACAGACCTCACAGCATCCCCAAAGCCTCCTCTGTTCTCACTCATGTAGGTTAATATAAAGGCAAGAAGTTTTTTTTCTGGGACAGCAGAACAGGCACCACACTTCATATCCTGCAAAATATGATTCAGGAGGAATCCCATTTTGGGCATGTCAGATACTGATTTAGCTGGCCTTTGCACAGACGAAGATGGAGGGCACAGATCCTGAGAAGGGCAACCAGCGCACCCTGATGTAACCCACCCCTTCCAATGCCTGCAGCACTAGGAAGTAGTTTTCCAATACAGAGCTCTAATGGAAAGTACATTTAACATCAACAATCCAGCTCCTGGCAACCAGCCTAGCATTTAAATTACATTTCATATGAACAGCACCCAAATGAAAAAAGGCACAAGTGGCTTTTAAATGGCACTGGTTCCGTGTTTCCCTCTTACCAGCTTCTTTGCAAGCTCCATTAGTGATTGCATGAAAGATACGTTAAAGATAAACTGTAAGAGATTCCATTCTTGCTCCGTTTGCTTCCAGGAAGAGCTTCCTCCCAGGTTTGCCCATGCAATTCACCATCAACTTACAGTAACAGCTGCAGAAGAACTGCACAAGAACCGCATCCACCTTGTCTGAGAGAAGTTGCTCAAAACTGTTCTAATTCCCAAAATGCAGAACTGAAAAGCCCAGCATGGTGCCACAAAGGAAAAGCTAGAAACGCTGCTTTGTTCAAACACATTTCCCTAAGAGACACTCAGGGCTACTGGGACACTCCATGGCCATTAGGAAGAGGTGCATTTCCTCACCTTTATTTGAACAGCTTCCAGGTATTTCCTGCACCAAAACACCTCAGCTGCTGAAGCCACCAGATCAGGCAGCTCCACAGAGTGAACAGCAGTGGTTTGGATGAATAAACGTTTAAACTTTCGAGCTCCTAAGCCAGGTATTACCTCCTCCCAGTATCTTCCAAACCCTCCAGAGGCCTGAAGTCTGCTCCTCCTTGCAAATGAAGAATCTCACATGTGTGAGGCTGATACCTGTGTCATAGCAAAATAGAATCATGGAATGGCTTGGGTTGGAAGGGACCTTAAAGCTCATCCAGTTCCAACCCCCTGCCAAGGGCAGGGACACTTTCCACTAGAGCAGCTTGCTCCAAGCCCTGTCCAGCCTGACCTTGAACACTGCCAGGGATGGGGCAGCCACAGCTTCTCTGGGCACCCTGTGCCAGCGCCTCAGCACCCCCACAGGGAAGAGCTTCTGCCTAAGAGCTCATCTCAGTCTCCCCTCGGGCAGGTTCAAGCCATTCCCCTTGGCCTGTCCCTACAGGCCCTTGTCCAAAGCCCCTCTCCAGGTTTCCTGCAGCCCCTTTAGGCACTGGAGCTGCTCTAAGGTCTCCCCTTAAGGGCCCTTCTCTTCTCCAGGCTGACCCAGCCCAACTGGGAGCAGAGCTGCTCCAGCCTTCACAGCATCTCCATGGCCTCCTCTGGACTTGCCCCAACAGCTCCACATCCCTCTTGTGTTGTTGCCCCAGAGCTGGACACAGGACTGTAGGTGCATTCCCCGAGCACCATGCAACCCTGACTGGCCATAGGCAGGCTGCACAGCTCCATCTCCAAGAAAGTAATGCTGCAGCAGCAGAAATGTGCACACACGTTCCCACAGAGCCAGGTTCTTGGTGGAAAATGCTCCCTGAAATACTGCTGCAGAGGGCAGCAGAGCATGGGTGCAAGGCCCAGCACTGCATCCCTTAGTCTGGAGGAGGCACTTCTCCCATTCCAGGCAAGCGGCTTTGGAGGCTCCCAGATTGCCCTGTGGGAAGCCGAGCTGCAGCTGGCAGGATGCCAGAGCTGGCACTGTGTGTGCCGGAGTGACTCGGGTTTCTTGCTCTCTTCCCCTATTCCCCTAAATGACCAAGTGCTATTTTCTACTCATTGAGCCATACGGTTTCAGCTCAGAAACAGGAAGTTGGGAAAGACACAGTACGAAACCAAGGGAGTAGAAAACGTCAATATCGCAGGCAGGCATTCAAACCGAGCTCATTCATGTTTTCATCTCCCACTAGAAGTTTTCATGGTCCCCTAAGCCCACAGCCACGGTACAGGGAAATCAGCAGCTTACAGGAGAAATGCAGACCTGTCTGTTGAAAATCCAGAGTAACACAAGCTGCTCTGCCCTCCTAGAAAATATTAAGTAACATGTTAATCTGATCATGCACAGAACTACCCCTGAAAACAGGCAGCTCATCTGTTTACCATAAACACAGCCCTCCAGGAAATCCTCCATCACCCCAGTGCCAGGCTAGAAGCAGGAACATCTGTGCTTTACACTTACAGAACACCTTTGGGGTATGGAACAGCAAACCACTATGGACCCGGGGGTCACAGGGCAGTAAAGCACAGAGCCTTCTACTTGATCTGATACCAGGTAGCACCTTGCAGGGGCTGCTCAGCCCATGTGCTAGAGCTGCTCATGCACAGGACATTCTCTTCTCCTCCCTGACCTCTGCAAGGAGGACACCCACCAGCCTCTGCAGATCATCATTCACTGCTCACAGACTATCAGGGGAATGGCAAATCAGGACTTCAACAGAGATGGCTTTTACAGCACATGAGTAAGAGAAAATAAGAAAAAGACTGTTCTGTGCAGCACAGAAGGTTATTCTGCAACACACAGGCTAGTTCCTGACTGTCCCCAAGCAGCACTGAAATACGATCACTAGAACTTATCCAATCTCAGCATTTTCAGCCTCCTCCTCAGTCTGATACCCAGTATTGTTATCACCAAGAGTTTCTAGGAAGGGCCACTCTTTTTATTAAAGCAACCGAAGCAGTTGAAAGAAAAACACCCATTTTCTGGCACTGCACCTTGCACCTCATCACTGGAGGTACCACAGCCCAAAGCAAGAAGCAGTTCAGTGCAGTCACTTTAGCTCACCCACACTTACTACCTTACCAAGACTTACCCTGCTTAGACAGCTGGGTTGTTGTAGCAAAGATATCAAAAGCACTTTTTTTCCCCCTTTCAGGCAGAGCTAACCATGAACCTGGGATGGGTGGGACAGACCCTGGTGCTACCCTGCTCAGAAAGCCTCCCCTTTGCTGTCAGAGGGGGCTGCCAGACCCCTGTGGCAAAGGAAAGGAGGCGAGTGCTCTCCTGTCTTCATTCTCCTATTTCACCATGACATTTAATTATCCAAATGAGGTCTCAGCTATAGACACAGGAAATACAAATCCAGGACAGCCATAATGGCTTTTAAACACACGATGCAGCATTATTTTCACTCGAAGAGTGCTAGCATCGCCCTTGCTCTACGCTAAATAAGCCCGTTAGTATTAAACAAGCCCATCTGCTCTGGGCACAGCTGCCTGCCTCCTTCTCGCCGCAGGTTGCATAAACAGCCGCAGCCGGGCAGCGCCGTTCCGCCGGTGCACAGGGCAGGGCTGTGCCACCCCACAGGGCCTCGCTCCCCGCAACGGCACCCCGAAGAGCTTACAGCCACCTGCGGTGACAAACGGATCGCCGGAGCCGGGGCGGGGCAGCGCAGGGACACCCCTGCGGCAGCAGCACTGGCGATGCGCCCCCTGCTCCAGAGCAGGCCCCGACACCGCGGGGACCCAGCACCACAGCGGCCACCACCCCGCCTCTTCACTCCGGCATGTTTTCCTCATCATCCTCCTCCTGCTCCGAGCAGCAGGAGCCCCACGTCCCGATCCTGCCCCACAGCGCCCAGGTCCAATCCCACCCGCCTTCCTCGACCGCCAGCCCCCGCCGCACGCCGCAGAGGACTGGGGTACGGGCTGCGCCGGCCCCACACCCGGCCCCGCAGACCCCCATCCCCTACACACGTACCGGGGCGCCCCCAGCCGCACCCCCAGCCCCGCAGCCCCCCCATGGGTAGCCCGCAGCCACACACCCGGCTCCCCCAGCCCGCCACGCAGCCCCTCACACACAGCCGGGGGGAATCTCAGCCCCACAGCCGGGCTCCGCCGCTCCTGTGCCGCCGGCTCCGCCCGTCCCGCACCGCCGCCAGCACCTGCTGCGCACTGCTCCGCTGGAGGTGACGTCAGACACAGGGGGCGGAGCCAAAAGAACGCCCCGCCCCTCTCTGAGAGGAGCCGGGCTCAGAGGGAGGGGCGGAGCCCTCCGCTCCACCCCGGAGGCGTGGCCAAGCGGGACGGGGGCGTGGCCGCGGCTCTAAACGGGGAGGTGGGGGCTGTGTCAGCGGTGGCTTGTGGGAGGCCGTAAAGGGGATTTGGGGCCGTCAGGACGGCAAGGAAGGGGAACCGGAGACGGGTCAGGAGGGAGGCGAGGCTGCCTCAGCCCCGGCGCCGGTGGAGGGCTGTGCCAGTGCCCGGAGCGGCTCTGCCCCGTGAGGGGCACGGCGGGGCTGGGACCCGTCGCACTCCCCGGTGCGTCCGGCCCCGTGTTCTCTCCTAGGGACTGAGCGGGACGCGGCGGTGCCGGTACCGGGAGAGGGGCTGGGCACGAGGACTGGAAAAGCAATTCCAGAGCCCTGCCCGGATCAAACAGGAGAAGGACACGGCTCGGGATGCGCAGGCACCGTTCCTGCCCTCGCACACGGCTGCGGCAGGTACCGGCACACTGAAACCAGCTTCCTTTTCCCCTTCATCAATTAGCAAATCCAATCTGGGTCCCTAATGAGGGTCAGCCAGGAGGAAACGATTTCAATTACCTATGAGCATGCTATATTCTTGGGCAACAGAAAAACAACATACACAGTTATCACTGGTGTGTATGAAGAACCCAGCACCCTAAGTGCATCCTAAATAATCCTATGACTTTGTGCCACACCAGTGACTCCAAGTGCAAGTCCAAGTGACTCGTACAAAGGTCATGAGAAAGAGGAGAGCTGGTGTGGAGGGGACAAGGGGCATGAAGACACAATGAGGGGCTGCTGCTCCAGTGGAAGCTGCAGAGCAGTTCCCTCCTGCGCAGCTTTCTTTGTCCTATGATATTATTTGCATGTGTATTTGTAAATGATACTGCCAGGCCAGGTACCTTACAGCAGGCACAATGTACATTGTTCTGCTGGTTAACGTTAAGCTTATCTTGGTCCTTTACTCCAGTACCAGCCGGCACACACCATTGTCTTGTTAAACATTAACTGAGAAAGCAGCTTGAAAAACATAGTTTGGCTTCATTAAAATCTTAAAATGACACTTGATACTGGAATCTCCACATTGCCCAGTTCGCACGTACTTTTATCGCTCTTATTTTCCCTCCAACAGCAAGCAGAGATCTTCATGCTGGAAACAAGGCTGGGATGTAATTAATGCCATACAGCAAGTTGGGATTTAGCTCCTACAGCAAGCAGACAAGCCAGCTCTCCCCTGGGGGGAGCAGCGGCAGTCTCCCATGACTGGCAGAGCCCTGACATGAGCAAGGGCACATGGAGGGTATGTTCACCCAGTTTCCATTAGGTGTGGTAGCACATCCCAGGATGTAGCTGAGGGGTAGTGGGAGCATCCTGGAGGTGTTACACATGTAGAGGTAATGGGTTCAGGTGAGCTTCTACATGGGCTTCAGTACACACTTGTGTTTGAATGCAATGTGGCCGGGGAGCTCCTGAGATACGCTAATGGGATCCCTGGAACGCGTTGTCTGAGATGCTGAAAGGCAGACTGGCTTTCACGTATGAAACCAGTTCCCTTTGCACTTTTGCTGGTGATTTTCTCCCTTGCTTTCTTCTGTTCCCTAATGTGACCTACCGTTACCAGCAGACATGGGGAGGGAGGTGGGAATCCTGTTCACAAGGAAACCTGTGCTGCCTGGAAACTGGTTTAGCAACATCTATCTCCCCTAGCCCTCCCCACACCTGGCAGACTCAATGGCTCTATAATCACAGTTTTTGTCTTTGCTATTTACTTTATTTCATTCTGATTGCCTGAAAGACACAAACCAGTGGGAAGGACTTGACATTGCAGAGGACAAAGGCAGAAGCTGGACCTACACAGCACATCAAGCTGCAGAGAAAAGGCGAACTGAATGAAGAGGAACAGCAGAGTGCGAGGCAATTGCCCAGAGGAGTTGCTGTGGTTGCTTGCCCCCATTCTTGCTACCTCTTTCCACACAGTCGTTGGGTTAAACCCGTTGCAAAAGCCTTGTGAAACATGCCACTGTCTTGCAGGATGGTTATGTGAGACTGCAGGTTGCAGGAGGGCTGGGCAGTTTTGCTGGCTATTGGTTTTGGCAGAGGTGTCTGTGGGACAGAAGGGATCCATGGAAGAGACATCCTTGTCCTCTTCTCTGTATCAGTGCCAGCCAAAGAAATCCCGGTTCATCCTCACACTCCCATCAGCCTGCATGTTAGTTCCTACCACATGCCAGTGCCCCTGCACAAAAATATCCTTTAGGACCTTGTGGGCAGATCCAGGATGGATACAACACCTTGACATGAAAATGCTGCCTGGGAGGATGAAGTCAGCGCTCTGTGCGCTGAAGTCCTAACACTTCACTGGGACAAAGATCTTTCCACCCATCACCTTTAATGTCAGTGTTTTCTTCTGACTTGCTTGATGAAAATTAGCAGTTTAAGAGTTCAGGTCTGTAGTTTCTTTCAGGGACACAGTTGGCTTTAGAAGAAGGTATGTGTCTGCCTTGCCAGGGGCTGTGCCCAGGCATCTGATCCAAATCAAAGGAGCTCTGTTGGATCAGGGAGTGCATGGACTGGTGCTCCGGATGCAAACCACAGTCCTGTGAGTGGCAACCCAGGCTGCAAAACCCTGTGAAGTAGGTCTCTGCCATGCTGGCTGGTCCAGGATGTGTCACAGCCTTCTGGCATGATGCTGTTGAGCAGCTCATAGAATGCTAGAATGGTTTGTGTTGGAAGGGACCTTAAAACTTATCCAGTTCCAATCCCCTGCCATGGCCAGAGACACCTTCCACTAGAGCAGGTTGCTCCAAGCCCCTGTGTCCAACCTGGCCTTGAGCACTGCCAGGGATGGGGCAGCCACAGCTTCTCTGGGCACCCTGTGCCAGCGCCTCAGCACCCTCACAGGGAAGAGCTTCTGCCTAAGCTCTCTCAGTCTCCCCTCTGGCAGGTTAAAGCCATTCCCCTTGTTCTGTTCCTATCCAGATTTCTTGTCAGCCTTTTTAGGTATTGGAAGACTGTTATAATGTCTCCCCTGAGATGACGAATGTCCCTTCATATCTTGCCAGCATCATCTAAGTGAGTCTAAGCCCTGCACTCTAAAAACTGGCTCTGCCACAGAGAAGTGGTGCTTGTTCATCTCTCCTTCCTCAGGACAGGTTCTGGTGTGCCTCTGGCTGACTTATGAAACCCTACAACTGCTCCTTGTCTCAGTGGCCCTGTCTGGTGGTGAAATGGAGCATTACGGCCAGCATCTCCTCCCCCTCTTCAAAGGGCCGGGAAACATCACATGCTAGCGCAGTGCAGAAGGCTTTTACATTGCTCACTGTAAAGGTAGTCCTGAAGTTGGCCTGCTCTTCTGCTCGCATGTCTCTGGGCTCTGTGTCCTTCCCAAGCTGCTGTCTGGTGCTGGGTCTCTGCACTCCTGTCACACTCAGTGTCTTTTGATCCCTGCCTGCTTCGTGCTTGCCTCTCACTCACCCTCAGTAAAGTAAGATTTATGCTGTAAGATAAGCTATGAAGCGTGTTATATTTGGGTATGTGAAAATAAAACACGATCAAGTGGCAGGCTGATCATTAATGGAAAGACAGCAGATGCCTTGGCAAGGCCCTAGGCTCAAGGATCCCCATGTGAAGGTGCCAACTGCAGGGGACCTAGAGCCGCAGCTCTTCTACACCAGGGCAAGAGGGGTGTGGGATGTACCTCAAACACAATGGCTCCCTGCAAGACAGTGTGGCTGGTAGAAGTAGACTGTTTCGTTGTGCCTCAGTTTTCCTATCTGCAAGAAAAGGCTGAACACAGTCCATCCCTGTAAGTGCGGATTTCAACTCACCATTGTTTGAAAATGACGTGAAGAAACTCAAGGCTGGCGCTGTTCAAGAGACCACATCATGTGTACAGGAGACACAGCACGCTGCAGGGAACAGGACTGAGTTCAAAAGGCAGATGTGATCACTTTGCTCTCCAGCTCCAAGGGCTGTCACTGAGGGGTTTGGGCAGACAGACCCTGGCTGCTTTCAAGGGGATGATTTAGTCCGTTGCTCCTACAGCCATCAGAGCTGAGGGATGATAAGGAAATACCGTTACCTCTTTGATGGAGCGCTCTGCAGGAGCTGAGGCAGGGCACAGTCCAGTTCTTCTCACTGCTTCAGAGGTGTTGAAGCCCCAGGAAACCAAGACAGGAGCGGCAACAAGCCAACAACAATACATCATTCCTGGGCTGGCCTGACTGTGATTCAGCAGGAGAGATCGATGGAGGCTTGGCAGAGCAGATGTGAGCTGTGGAAAGCTTACCTTTGCTTAGGCCACAGGGCCCCTGGGAGGTGTTCTTCAGGAGCCCTGAGTGATGCTGGAGCCTTGAGGGATGTCAGAGCCTCCAGTCAGAGACTGGAGCAGCAGCACTGCAAGCCTCGGATGCAAAAGAGTGGAGAAGACATGGAAAGTGACCTATGTAGAGCCAGAGCAGCACCCAGCCAGACAGCCAGGGGAATTCGCCTGTGGACCTCTCGTATTTGGAGTACCTGGTGCCCACAGTGTTGATGTTCTGCAGAACAGGAGGTCAGGCAGCAAATGCCATAATGCCTGTAGGGGGGAATTGTCCCTGAGAGGTGCTGTTTTAAGAGGGGCCTCACAGATGAGGTGACCCATTCTTGCTGTAGTCCAGGCTCTCATAGCAGGGCCACGTGGATCCTGGCCTCTAAAGAGGCAGGATTTTCATCCCCCACCAGGATCCTCCTGGGATGCTGGCCCCTGCACAGCTAAGAGGCTGCAGGCAGAGCCCTGCTGTTTCAAGGATGTTAGGGCAGAACAACACTGCTCTTACTATAAACAAGATCTGCTTAGCTGAACTGGTGCAGAAGAGCTTCAAAGCAGCCACAAATCAGCCTCAGAGCAGCCACAGCTGGGTATGGACCCTCGCACAAGCCTCTGCTGCCTCCTTGCACTGTGGGAGTGAGGAGTAGGGGCTAGAGATGACCCAGTCCTTGCTCCAAAGAGACCTGCCTGCAGGGACATTTGGTGGATTACTCAGCCATAACCAAGGCAGGAGGCTGCGCCAAGCACGGACTCTCTGGACCTTGATTTTGCGCAGTGTTTCTCTGTTTGAAGCTGGAATGATGATGGGTTTTGGCTCTGGTCCTGGAAGAACTGGGTACAACACATACCTGGAGCACAGACCTCCTCTGTCCAAGGGCTCTAAACATTGTCTGTGTGAACTGCTTCAAGCCCTGTGCCTGGTGCTGGACGCTCCCTAGGCCACCAACCAAAGGGGTTTGACTCAAGCAATAGCAAACTTCACAGAACACCCTCATGACCTGCCTACAGCCCTTCTGCTGGCACTGCCCCATGGCCAGCCCTGACACAGGACCTGCTGAAACAGGAGCCCTGCAGAATTGTACCCTGGTGCTGGCAGGGCCCTGCCTTTGCACTCGTGAATCTCATTCGCACACTATTTATACTCCACGGGTCAGCACATAGGTGCTGCTCTCTATTAATAAAGGGCTATGCCAGCGCCCTTTGAGTCAGGTCCTCTGTTGCTGTGGACTGACCTTGCTTCCAGGTGCTTCAGCAGCAGTTTAGCAGCTTGAAGGCATATGGAAAGCTCCGGTCTGTCTTTGTGGGTGTTCTGGTTTGTTTCTGACATTGTCTCTCTATCTCCCAGCAGTGAACCCAGGTCGTTCCAACCTTGTCTGTGCTGGAGGGACATGGCGTGGCAACTGCTGCACTTGAACTCCGCTTTTCTGGTGTGAACAGCGCTGTTGCTATGTTGCCACAGAGCTCAGACCAGGAAAACCTCCTGCTGCTTAAGATGCTGACACAGAAAGGTGATGGAGGAAGGGAGCTGAAGACTGAAATCCGTCTGGGAAGTACTGTGAGAAGCAGCTGAGCCTGAGGAAAACCCCAGTTGTAGAAACGGTTCCATCTGAATGACGTTCAGTGCCGGATGAGCCTGTTTAGGTGTGGAGGGATTGACTGCTCCCTGGGTAGCACACAGTCCATTCAGCCCAGTTGCACGGCCTGGGTGCCTGGCCTCTCCTCTCCAAAAGAGTAGGCTGGGAAAGGACTTTTCCCCTTCACCTACTGTGGGAGCCCCTCTCCCTGCTCATGGCTTCCCCCCGCTGGGACCCTGTGTTTCCCAGGCTATTTAGGGTGGCCAGTCCCCACTTCTGACCCAAGTCTGGGAGGTTTCCTGCAGGAAGCCTGACTTGCGCAGCTCTTCCCTGTTCTTGCACCTGCATTTCTCTCTGCTAAGATGCTTTATCCCTCACAGTGCCTGTCCTGTGTTGCACAGCCCCTTGTCCCACCTGAATTAACGAGATGGCTTTTAAGTCCTTAAACGTCTGAAGGGAGAGAGGATGCATCAGCTAAAGCCAGCAATAGCGGCAAAGACATTCATGCTGAAGGTCTGTCTCCAGCAGCAAAGGGAACTGGAGTGAGGGTTTGTACCAGAGTCCCTCCAAGGTGTCTGCTGTGTTTTGATTAGTGGAAACAGGGCAAAATCCTTCCTCCTCTGGTGGCAGGAGGCTTTCCATGGGGTCATGGTCACAGGCACCCAGAGACTGGCACAGCCAGGGGGATGTAGCTCCAGGGTCCCCAGGCCTGCCTAGAGTGTCCCCACTACCCCGCACAGCAAGCCAAGCCCTGCAGCTTGTTACAGGAGGTTTTGGACTGTCCTTTCAGGGGGACTGATACAGATTTGTGTTTGCTGGGAGCTCTGGAGGTGCCTCTCAGTAGTCCTGACATTAAAACACTCACAGAGAAAGCAAACCCTGGCTCCTCTCTTGCAGGATATGTGTAAGCCCTTGGCCACATCCAGGGCCCTGTTTGTGGTGTCCTGGAGCCCCAGACCCAAGCATAGCTTTGGTTAAACCTTTTGCTTGTGGTTTATTGGGCTCACAAGTTCTGCACTGCCACAGGGAAGCTTGGAGAAGGCTGCAGGGCTGGGCAGGTTAGTTTTTGGTTGTTCTGTGCCTGCTGTGAGCTCTCCTCCCAGCTGTGTGTGCCGGTGGGCACAGTGGTGCAGCTGTCCTTGCATGCAGGATGCTAAGCAGCCTCTGCAGTAGGAGCTGGAGCCATTGGCACAGCTCAGCTCAGTGCACGGCCTCGTAGCTGCCACTGGCAGCATCCCCGTGCTGTGCCGGGTTTCTCTCACAGACACCCATCCGCTGCTCGAGTCCTGTGGCTCCACGGCCGGGCTGTCTCTGGCAGCCGAACTTCCGAAGAAGGGGCTCAGGTCCGCAGCCTCGCGGTGCCACAGAGCCCCTCCTGCCCCGGCTGCCGGAGGAAGCCTCTGCCGCAGCCGGGAGCGGCGCGGGCGGAGGAGCAGGCTGGCGGCGCAGCGCAGTGCGCTGGCACCCTCTAACGACACAGCCCTGTATGTTCAGCGGGTGTCCGGCCGGCGGCCGCAGGCATAGAATCCCGGACTAGGTTGGGTTGGAAGGGAACTTAAAGCTCTCTCAGCTCCAACCCCTGCCACGGGCAGGGACCCCTTCCACTGGAGCAGCTTGCTCCAAGCACCTGTGTCCAACCTGGCCTTGAGCACTGCCAGGGATGGGGCAGCCACAGCCTTCTTGGGCAGCCTTTACTTTGCCTCACAGTAAAGAACTTCCTCCTTACATCCAATCTAAACTTCCCCTGTTTAAGTTTTAACCCGTTACCCCTTGTCCTGTCACTACATTCCCTGACGAAGAGTCCCTCCCCAGCATCCCTATAGGCCCCCTTCAGATACTGGAAGGCTGCTATGAGGTCCCCACGCAGCCTTCTCTTCTCCAGGCTGAACAGCCCCAGCTTCCTCAGCCTGTCTTCATACAGGAGGTGCTCCAGTCCCCTGATCACCCTCGTGGCCCTCCTCTGGACTTGTTCCAGCAGCTCCTGCCTGCCATGCTGGTGCTGACTGGTGCTCTTCTCACAGCTACCTTGGACGCTTCCGGGGGGCATTGCTTCTGCTGGGTGTCAGCAAAGATGCTGCTCCCATCCCTCTCAGCCCCCGCTGTGGTTGTCCCTGCATCTCCGGAATGAGGGAGCTGATGAGCCTTCTGCCGGGCTGTGTAACCCCAGCCTCAGGCCAAGCTGTTTGTCCAGGTTAACTCAGGAGGCCCCTTTGATCTGACCTGTCCTGCCCCAGTGACACTGGGAGAGTTTGGAGCTTGGTTCCTGCAGGCTCCAATCTCTTCTTCCCAGCCCATTTTGGGACAAAGCCACAGAGTGTGTGGCTGAAATGGGGTCTCTCAAATTCATCCCAAACAATACTGAACCTAATGAGAAATAAGAGCAATGGGTAAGATTGTAACCCCGGACTTTAGCAGAGCTAACTTTGGCCCCTTCAGGGACTTTCTTTGGAAGAATCCTATGGGAATGAGCCTGCGAGGGAAGAAGGGTCCAAGACAGCAGGTTAATATTCAAGGATCACTTCCTCCGGGCTCAAGAACAGCGCATCCCCACGAGTAAGTAATCAAACAAAGGGGACAGGAGACTTGCATAGATGGGAAGAGGATGTGGTAGAGGTGGGGAGGGAAAGGAGTGGGATAGGAGGGTAAGGGATGGGGTTAAAATAGAGACAGGGAGAAGAAGGGGATGGGAAAGGGGATGGGAAGGAGTCAGCTCTTGTCAGAGAAGCACAAGTTCAGACAGCAGCTTGCAGTAGCTCAGCCACATTGGACACAAGCAGCCTTGAAAAACACTGAACGTCTTTCTCCTGGGTTGTTATCCCAAGGGCTGTGCTGCTCAGGCCGCCAGCTGTACCAGCAGGATTTTATTCTGCATTCAGTTTCCTGATGGTCTGGGTGGCCTGAAAACTTGAGCAGTGAATGGTGACCGCTTGAGACCGGGGAAAAGTCCCCACAATGGATGTGCACTGCAGTGGGGCACCGGGGCCGAGCCACTGAAATCACACTTTGGGAGTGAAATTGCAGTGGGTTTAGAGCTTCTTTCCAGGAGCACGGCATTTCTCCTGAATTAGAGATTTTTTAGGCTGGTTTATGAGTCATTGCCCCATGTCAAAAGGTACATAGAAATGGAGGGAGCGGTAGCTGATACACATCAGTTTAACAATTAAAAGAGGAGTTAAAACCAGCATTGATTTTTACAGTGACAGCATTAGGTGTGCTGGGAGGGACACGTGGGGGTGAGCAGAGGAAACCATAGCAAAACCCAGGGATGTGGGAGAGTGGAGTTGTGCCCTGGCATGAAGTGATGCAAGTAACCCGGGCAGGAAGGACACACAGGGAAGGAGTCCCCATGACGGACGGGAGTCCCACGAGTGTCCCCTCCTCAGCTTCTTGCTGGAGGGGATCTCTGCAGAGGGCAGCAGCCAGGGAAGATGGGTCACCCATGGCTTGCAGTGGGGCAGGGAGTCCTGGGAAGGGAAAGTCCATCTTTTGATTGCCTTTCAGTAGCTTTCTTTGACCTTCCTATAAAGGCACGTGCTGCTGGGGTGCAGCCCACGTGTGGTGGGAAGTGGAGAGGCTGGTGGCTCACCAGGCAGTGGCTGCAGCCCCTGTGCTCCTCTGCCTCAGAGCAAGAGGGAGCCCATGGGATGCTGCATGCACTGGCATGGGGATGGCAGATGTTCCCGACATCTGCCCAGGGTCCGTGGGATCCCGGACTGGCGATTATTCCCACTTAGACTCGCTGTTATTTGCAGTTCTGTTCCTCTCAGGCGGCAGAGCAGAGACTGTGTAAGTGTGTCCCTTGCCAGGGGAGCTGGGATGTCCTCATGGTTAAAAATGCCTGTTCCGTGTTTAAGGAACTGGCCAGGCTGGATTTTGAACCCATTGTGGCTTAGCACATGTTTTCTGTTACAACCCCCTTTCCCCCCGCAGTGGTCAAAGCTGTCGTGCAGGCATCTTTAGTGCTTTTGTCTAAATCAAAATTAAAGGCTCCTTAAGATATGTAGTAGAAATTAAATAGAACAGTGATGTACAAGAGGAGTTTCAGGGAAAGCACTGTTATAAAACCTGGCTCCCTGCAGTGTCTCTGAGGGCTTGTACTGCAGCTGAGCTCTCACTGCAGTCTCCATACTGGAGGAGCAAGTTTAGGTTTTGCTCTCCTGCCTGGCCACCGCTTTTCACCCAATTACCCCGATACCTCCCACATCCTGAGCTTTGCTGAAACGGGCTGAAAGAGGAACGTTTGTTAGTGGGGAAGGAGCGGGGCCGGAGGTGAGGGTACCACCGCGAGCATCCTCAGCTGAGGCGGCTCCGGCTCTGCTGCGCGGTGGAGCTGTGGAGGATGAGCTAGCACGTGGGCACCGAACTAGGCCAAGTGCTCCGCTGCCGGGGCTGTCCTGGCCCCGAGCGGGAGCGGAATCAGGGACGCGCTGATGAATTCGCTGCAGAAGCTGGCAGTGAAGTGGGACGTGGAGAGCCCTGAGCGCAAGGGGGCTTAGGAGGGCAGGAGCTGCCCTGCCACCGGCGCAGAGATCCCAGGGGCATTTGAGCTGAAAGGAGAGGGGGGAACCCCGCAATGACATAGGGAATTACCACCAGAGGGCACTTAGATATTGCTCTTGCTGAACAAATGGTGTTTCCTAGCAAGAGGCCAGCTCTGGATTGCCTGACAATGCACATCCAAGCCTGACTCATCGCTGGCACAGAGAGCAAAGGAAAGCACTCAAAAGGCATTAGAGAAATCATGCATGGATGGGAATTCACTAGCGAGATGCAGGGGATTGAGCTTTTCTTCCAGACTTCTTTAGAGAGGTCTGCCTGGTCCCTTAGGTGAGCAGCACGTCATTAGACTGACCTGTGTGGTACCTAACCGGGCTTGGCACAGAGGAAAGGACACCTCCATCCTGTTCACAATGAAGATGTCCTGTCTGCTATCCCTACTGCTGAGGATACAAGAGTCACAGCCCCAGCAGGGATCCTGCTGTCATGCTCACCTGGGTGCATCAGTGCCCTGCTTTTTATTCCAGAGCTGGGCAGGGGTAGAATTATTATCACTCTTCTAGGAGAAATTGTAGGGAACAGGTAAGGAAGGAACTGGGTAGGATTTCAAACCCAATTCTGAGAGCTCCTTAATACCCATGAGGTGGGTGCCAAATAAAGCCTGCAGATGTGAGGACAGCCATATACTGCAGGTGAAATATACTGCAGGGGTGAAATAGGAAAACTTCCATCCTTGTTCTCAGAGCAAGGCACAGCACGCTGTTCATCACCAGCACGTCTCAGGGAGGCACCCTGGGGCTCAGCAGTGGGGTGTGATGGTTTGGCCGGGGTCACAGGTCTTGATGCCATGCCTGGAGATCTGCTCTGGGCACAGAGTATTGTGAGGACCAAAGAACCAGAAACTGACAGTGCTACAGGTGTAGGTGATGGGTATGTGAAGGGAGCGTGGTCTCTAGAGATGGAAAGGGGAGGCCCTGTGGGTCCCCATCCATAGGGTTCTTCCACCACATCCTGCCAAGCAAATGCCCTTGTTACCCCAGCTATTGGCTTTGCCGGGACTAGGCCCCTTCCTGCTCTTAGGTTTGGCTGATTACTTGCAATTAGCACTAATTACTGTCTCTTTTGACAGTGCCTTGTCTCTAAATCCCTGTGTCCTGTCCATGACAGATCACCCTGGGTGCTGGGCTTCACTGTGTCCCGAGGCACCTCCACCAGCCTTGGCAGCAAAGCCAGAGGGTTATTGTGGGGCTGCGATCTGTGGAGGGGCTGCCTGTAGGGGCTTCAGTTTTGGGGGTGCCTCAGCTTTCTGAGGGCTCCCTGATACCTTTTACTCTGTAAAAGAGCTGGGTTTGCTGTCCTGCTGCCGGACAGCTCTGTCTCTTCCCCAGGACCAGGGTACCCGGAGCAATGTTACAGGGTCTCCCTGACTGCCGGGGCAGAGTGGGACTGTGGGACACTGCTGGGGCGGCAGCGAGAGGTAGAAGATGGTGTCAGATGTTGGCACCAGCATTCCCACATCTAATGGCTGTGTGCCCACAGGATGGACTGGGCAATCCCTCCCAGTCCCAAAAAAGCCATGGCTGGGATGCAGAGGCCATGCCAGGAATCTGTGTGTTCTAGCACTGTCCACACTTGGACAGGGACACCATGGTGCAAGGTGGCATGCCTGGCTGTGACAGCAGCAGGACTCAAGGGGACATGTCCTGGCTCCAGACAGGGTCCTTCACTGAGACTTCACGGTGCTGTTGCCATCTGTAGCTCACCTTTCCCACCTATACTTTGCTATTGCTCAAATGATGGTGCTTCAGAAGCTTCTTTAGGTCCATGAATCTTTAGCCCCTGGCAGAGCCACAGGCTTTTAAACCCCAAAAGGTCATTGAAAAATTATTTGCTATTGCTGTACCCACTGTTACCAGTCCCACCACAGAGAAATAGAGGCTTGCTGAGAAATCATCAAGCTGTAGGCTAAACAAAGGGAAGTCCAGCACAGAAAATGTAGGGATTAGGGGCACTTAGTGCCATGGGGCATCGTGAGGGTTGGGAGAAGCATGGCCAGAGGACATCGCAGCAGGGCACAGGGATTCTCTATGTCCCTACTGCTCTCCATGGTGGGAATCACAGCTCATCCTGCATGATGTTCCTTGTAGTGCTAAGATCCTCTATTGCCAGGGACTGTTTGCTCTTGGGGTACAGCAGCTCCTGTGCTTAGGGGAGCCCAGCAACCATGTCAGGGCACAAACTGCTCTTGTTACCATCAGGAGGAACGATGGTACTTTTCCATGGCCGTTCCTCAAAGAAATACGTGGGCAGGTTCTTCCCATGACCAAGGTGAACAGCCCCAACTGGAAACACTTTGTGCAGTGAAGGTGATAGCTGTAGTTAGCTCGTCTCACCTGGCAGGGCAGGGAGAGAGCGCTTGGGGGATCTCCTGCTTTCAGCTTTAGTGCAGTTCAGTTTTTGCGGTCAACCCTCAGTGCTTGCTCCGCCACGGGCAGCCACGGGTTCAAGCTAGATCAGGAGACACTTCTGGAAGGGCAAGGGGAGGCGCAGGGGAACCAAGCGCCTGCTGTACAAGCAGTAGCGCTCAGCAGGGCTCTGCTGTTCGGAACCAGCACCATCCTCTTTCCCTCTCTGTTCACTGCTCTCTCGGACACCCCTGCTGGGGGTCAAGCTGTTCTGGGCATCCATCGGCACTGAGTGCTCAGTGTCAGTGCTAACAGGAGAGACAGAACAGCTCCCCAGGAGCAGGCGGCTGCCTATAAACGCCCTGATCAACCCTCCAGAGCAGCCGGGGATGTTTGTGCATCAGCTCGTCAGGAGGTGCAGAGCAATCGCTCACCACGAGCCACATCACCTCCCTCCTTCCACCTTCCTCCTGGCCCCACGGTGGAATTCATCATCCCTCTCTGCCACGGGTTTTGATTCTCAGGCCTACCGAAACGCTGGGTGAGTTACGAAATGAGATACAGTAGGAGATAAGCCTCTCCCACCCCTCCTGTGGGTGGCTACAAATTATCAGGTTGGTTTCCCATCTGAACAACTATTTGATGCTATCATCAGTATTGCTTCTCCCTTTTAAGCTCCTCTCTTTCCCCACTTTTAGCACCTCCATATGTTAAACTTGGAGAAACGAATCTGGGGTGAAATAATTCAAATTATGTCTTTACAGTTACCATGCTCCGCTGGGCTGAAAGGCTGAAGGGAGGAAGGGTTTGGACATGGATCAAGTTCATGTCTATGCCTCCTCATTCCAATTATACATTTCTTGAAATCAAGAGCAGCCTCTACTCCCAACACCTACAGGGCAGTGCTGCGCAGCTTTCAGTTGGCTTTCAAGTCACCTTTCCATGCAAGCAGCCGTAGTGGTGACAGCAAAAGTACTTGCTCTGGTTTCCTATGCCAGAAAATGCCTCCCTGTGGCACTTCTTTCTCCTGGAGTAACCCACTTCAGCCAGTGTCCAGAAAAGACAGCAGGTTCTCAGCAATGCCAAGCAAGCCAGCGTGGAAGGAATTGCTTTGGTTGGAAGCCATCACATGAGGCAAAGCTGACTCAAGATGCTCCGTATCTGAGTTACTGGAGTGTCACCCCAGCAGGTACAAACAAATGGCACCAAGTACTGAAAGCACCAATTCATGATCATTGTGCTTGCTGATGCTTCAGTTTGGGTTTTAAGCACTGAAATGAAAAGAGGCAGCAGAGCAGCAGGATCAGAGCTGCAGGCACATCCCTGAGCAGGTCAGTCCGTCCACCTTGTCCTTTGCCAGCCCCATATTAAAGCATCGTTGAAGCTTGAGCATCGTTGAGGCTCAGCAGTGAGTTGAATAATTTCCTACACTACGGTTCCTACTTCCTGATGCTAAAAAGACAGTGTGTGGGGTGGGATGGGAAATAGAGCTAATGAGGGAATATTTTCTTCCAAAATAGGGCTTTGCATGGCTCAGCAAGGTGTGGAGCTGCTGTTTCAGCTTCGTCTAAAGCACCAGCCATTGGCTAGGGCTGGTAGGTATCAACATGGAGAAACATCCATCCCTAGTAAGTTCTTGACGTACCTCAGATAAGCATAGCTATTTTATCGGTGTGTTCGATTCAGAAAGCAAATTACTAGCAGTACGCTGCTCAGAACCACATGCTTGCTCTTACAGGAGGAGAAGATGCGTATAAATATTCAGAATAAGCAAGAGCAGAATTATTTGCAGTGAAAGCAGCATGGTGTGCAGTGTGCTGTGATCGGCGAGGTGAAAGGCTTGGGGAGAGCAGGGGCTGCACTGCAGGGCCAGGGATAGACACCTTAGGGCTTCCCAACCAGCGAGGGTGAGAGCAGGAAGCAGGAGCGCTTGGGCTGGGGACACTGGCTGTGTGCACAGAGCAGGGTCTGGGCTCAACACTCCCCAGCAGCTCGGGGTGGAGGCGGTGGTGTGGGAATCCTGCCCCGAACGTGAAGTGTGAAATCCATGTCCAAAAATATTCCAAACGGTGCATAATGTAAGCGTTTGTCGGGTTTCCTAACCAGGCGCTGAGCACTGGGAGCATTAAATTAAACATTAGGTGACTTGGCATGCTGTAGGAGAACGCCTGGGAAATGAGGAATGCGGGATAGATTGCATTATTTATAGTTCCGTTTTTTCCCTAGTTTGAATGCCTCTGAAGGAATGAGCGTACGCAGTGCTTAGAGGGGGACACAGTGTGGCCAGACCCTGCACTTGCAGCGACTGCCTGCTATTCCTGCCGGGTCCTTTTCCATGGATTCCTTCATCCAGCCTCTCACTAACTGCACTCCTGCTGCTTTCCTCCCACGGCCAGAAGCTCCGCACGCTGGGCTGGAGCCCCAGTGCAGAATATCCCCTACTCCATCCTCCACACCGGAGCAGCAGAGTGCTTCCGGAGCCGCACAACCAGCTCCCACCTCGGGGAGTAGCCCCAGTGGTCTGGCACCCAGAGGGGTGGCAACCCCCTGAATTCACCTTCAGCCTCGATGATGATCCAGAGCACTCGGCCGCTTCTGCTCCTCGTGACTGCCTGTGGACACGAGGGCCTTGAGCAAGGTCATGGGGCTGGGAGCACGGGGCTTTCCTGCAGCCTTGGGACAGCAGAAAGCACGACCAAGCCATGCTGGAACTGGGTTTGACAACTTGTTACCTTGAAGGATGATGTTTTACTTCTATCCCAATGCTTTCTGCTATAAAATATATATCTATCTATATACATGCACCAGGACTCTGATGGGAGAAAACTGCAGCTAAGCAGTTCCATCTGCCGCAGGGCTTCCAGCTCAGAGCATCCTTCTCTGTCTCAGCACTGCAAGCAGTTGTCTGGAATACGACAGGGCAGTCTCATGGCGTGGAGGGGGTTGCAGAACATTAGCTAGCACTCCTGCCAGACCTCACCGGGAGAGGCACACTCTGCATCTTCCTCAGAACCTCGTTTAACCCACAAGGATGCACTGAGAGAAAAAAAATGCTTTGGGAGATTTTAAAGAACAGCATGAACTAAAAAAGCAGCTGCCGAAATTAATTTCCAGCATTAAAAATCAGCACTGATGAGAGCCATCTTAGATCAAATAATTTATTTAGTAATTCCATGTAAACACTTCAGATTTACTAGCAAATACAATGCTTGCTGTTCTTTTAAATAGATCATTCAAAAAATAAGAATCTATTATTAATGGCAGGTTGACTAGAGATCTCCATACTACTGTACAATAAGGAATTGGTTTTCTAATGGATTTAACATCGTGATTTTTCTTGTTCTGCATCTGCTTTACACAAAGCCCAAAGGACACACGTTTGAACTGCTCCCTGACGATGCCACTGCGGACCAGGGCGTTTTGGGGAAGGTTCGCAGGCAAATCCTCCCATCCTGGCATTGGTATAAGCTGATGTGAGGGTGGGATGGCAGAAGTTGCGTGAACACTGTTCACAAACACACGCCTTTTCAGTCAGAAAACAGAAAAATGAACGGTGGAGAACTTCTCTTTGGGATGTATAAAAGCAACGAACTCCATCGTTGGCATTTACTTATCAACACAGCAGTACACATACACGTATCCACAGTCTCGGAAAAGCATCCTATGAGCTGGAGAAAGCAGTGGTTCTGAGGCTTGGTACACCAGTGCACTAAAACCAAAAGAATGATACCTTCTTACATAGTCAAATGAAAAATAAATATCTTTATTGTCTGCCTACTTTATTTCAGTTTTTCAAATAAGTTTTAAATAAATCTGTACAAAGTATACTGTTACAGTATATATTTGTAAGTTAACTGAAAGGCCTAAGTGTAACAACACTACAATAAAGCAGTATAGATTGGCACATCTCTAATAAAGATTAACTTTTACACTCCAAAAATACCAGCTCCTGTGAAAAACCTTATATAGTTTTGGTATTTTTTATGCAAAACATATTACAGTCCAATTCTGCCCTGCCTTAAAGAGAAAATAACTGCTAACGGTTTTTCGCAGAGAACGTGAACATCTTTATGCTGTTAAAGGGACACCATCAGAGTAAAAGAGAGAGAGAGAGAATGAAAGAGATAAAAAAGGTAAAAACTTTGGTCAAAATCTGGCAGGTTTTAGACTTGGTGCTCGTGTACCCATCTCACCGAGTGCTGGCTGCAGTCGGTGCCGCGGTGGCAGGACCTCTGGAGCCTCCTCGTAACAGGGATGCAAAGTGCTGCAGGAATGCTTCCAGCCAAGGAGCCAAATAAGAAAAGGATATTTTCTTTTACCCCTTGCAATTAAGAAAGCATTAACACACATGCGCGGGGGGCAGTTTTGCTTCCCCTCCCCTCCAAAACCCCGAGAATCTACAATTGATCTGAGAGTGTCCCTTTGCTCAAAATAAAGACTTCCGTACTGTATAGACCAGATATTGAAGCAAACTTGTTCACAGGGTGAAAGAGCCACATTTCCAAATTCAAGTTTTCAAATCCAACCGCAGTTGTTAAGATTCCCGAGCTCTTGGAACCTCCTAACATCTCATTAAAGAATTCCAAACTGGGAATTGGGGGATAAACACAGATTAAGTTTTCCCTCTTAATCTTTCCAGGGATAGATTAGATCAATGTTTACATGCTGAAAGTTAATCTTACATTAGAATGTAATGCAATATCGGCTGCAACATAAACCTATAAATAAATCAACTACCATAGATTAAACTCTGTTAAATATTTCTAAGTTAATAAAATATTGACAGTATTATAAAATTACAGTATTTACAATAAGAAAAAATCTAGACTAATATATACCTTTAACAGATCTCTTCTCCAATTTGGGATTGCAATGGAATTATGTATATATGAACAATGTATTAGAAAGTTGCATTGCAATTATCTTTTTTTCCATTAGAGCTACAGAGGGTGATCTATCACTGCCTTGGACAAAAAAAGAGTAAGTGGCTTCTGATGGTGGGGTGTAGCTTTTGAGTACCAAACTGGTAACAGGAGTCCTCCGCAAGACGTCTGAAGATAAGGTAGGACCAGCCTCAATTGCTCAGATTAAAGTTGTGTTACAGAACTGCCAGCAATCAGAACCACCCAGGCTGCAAAAGGGGAGGAAAGGTAGTGTTCAGCTCAAAGTGCACAGCTGGAAGGGCTCCCCTCACTCTGGACTCCATCTAAGGCTGCAGGAGCTTCCGCCTGCATCTGAAACCTGCAAACCCCTCAGCTTTGGTGTTCATTAAGAGGAAAATAGACACTGGTGCTCCTTAAAGGGACATAGTTAGGTCGCAGCTAGGCCGAAAGAGCTCTCACCAACCACATACGACACAACCAGAGCAGGCGTTTGAGATCCATTTTGGCTTGCTTTGTTGGGAGGTTGCATTTTGGAAGAAGGTTTTATTTGGGTTTTTTTTTTTTTGGCATTTTGCTTACTTGGGAGAAGAAAAATTGGCTGGGACCATGCAGACAACTCAGTTTCTATTCCTCACCAGCTTCTCTGTTTCTGGAGTATCAGCGCAAGGTGGTTGTGTTTGGGTCGCAAACTCTTGCACAAAAATACAGGAGGCTTCAATGCTCCCAAGGGGATTTGTCTGGGAATAACCAAAACTCTGACAAAATGACCTAAAGTGGTTCCTGTCATTAAAAGTGCAGCTGCTTCTGGGTCTCAGACACCTAGCAATGTCCTTTTAAGGATCAGACCTCGCACTTGCCCTTTCTTCCAGCCTTGGAGGAAGAGTTTACGACAAGTTCAGGAAGGGCAATGTTCAAACTCTCTCCCTCCTCCCCACATCACACTTTGCAGTAAATCAGAAAAAAACGGGGGGGTGGGGGGGAAATGATTTTTTCCAACCCCTTTCCCACCCTTCCCTCCCTCAGTCCTGCTCCCTGCAAACCAGCAATGGCATTTCTCAGTGTATACTTTGGGATAACTTATTTCCTTAGCCCCAAGCCTGAAGATGCGTGTGAGAGACCTACCCACAGGCTTCAGAGAGGTGTTTCTACTTTTGTGGGGGTTCTACCCATTCCCGCAGCTGGGAACACCTCTGTCCTTAAAAGCAGGCTTTAAAATGGTAGAAGAAGAATTTGTAAACTCAGGTCTACGTTACCAACAGAAGGCTCTAGGTCCTGCGGGCTCCATTCCCAGAGATGCAGAGCAGGAAAACTAGAAAGAGAACTTGGTACCTTTCAATCACCTGCCAGGTTGTACTGTGGGGGGGAGTGGGGAATGAGAGAGACAAAATGACAACTGACCTTATAAACAAAGGTATGTTTAGGGCTTCTGGTTTCAGGAATAAACCGATATTTACTGGTAAAAGTCTGCCAAAAAACAAAAACAGAAACACAGGATTACTGGTAAATATTGGTTTATATGGAGAAGTTTAAGAGAAAGAAAAGAAGTCATCATGCTCCTGATCTCCATGTGCTCCTGGGCAGGAGCCGAGAACTGCCCCACAGCATCCCTACACTCGGCAGCATCCTTGGCACCCGGACACCTCAAACCAGAAGCCTTGTGTTGAGAGGAAAGTTGTGTTTATTTCCTTTACTCCTCTTAAACTATGTGATTCTTTCTGCATTCCCCCCCACCCTCCTCCTCCTCCAGGCTGGTCCTATGGGGGTTTGGCTCAGGAGATGGAAAGTCTTCTGAAACCACTTGGAAATGAATTTGTACATAATATGGTACCTCATCACCAAGGCTGCTGGTGCCTGAGCCTCGCCCCTCCCTGAGATACCATAAAATATACAAGACTGAGTGTATATTTTAAATAAAGCATTTTCTTGTAAGTGGCATAAACCCATTCATTTTATTTACATGCTTATTTATTTCCAAAAATAGAGTTGGTCCACATTGGACAAGAGAAATCAAGAAGCCATACAGTAGAAGAGTTAAAAGTCCAACATTTAACCAAAGTACAATGAAATTCCAGAACTCTGTGGCTGACTTCAACCACAGAAACATACACATGAGCCACACAGACATTTGTACATAGAGCATTATATTACCAATAATATTTGCAAACATGAGGTCAAGATGGCTAAAAACCCAGCAGAACCAAAGCAGGGGTCATGGCTGAACAGAAGCGGGTGGTGAACGGCGGTCACTACCACAGGTAACACCGCTCTCCAGAGGTTTTGCTTCACTTTTTGTGGCTTTAATTTAACTGAGAAGAAAGTCCTAATTTTTCTGCCCTGGGGATCACAATTGAGGACACAGTGAAATCCAACCACATGTAGCTCCCTAAATGCACACCGAGCAGCCGGGCAATCTGTGGGCAACATCACCCACGGAGATCTTGTACCCAAGAAGATGCAAGGAGCACCAAAGAGCCCTGGGGCTGGCTGTGCTGGGGCTGAGCTCTGCTCGGGGGACAAAAACCCAGCCTAAAACCGGCTGGGTTTGATGCCGAAGCAGGGTAAATCTGCAGGGCAGGAGCCCCGTCCCGCCTGCCCAGACAGACCGACCCTGCCTGCTGCTGCCTGGCCTTAAAGATCACCTGGAAAAGAAAAAGTAGGTATTTATACCCTTGTGGGGTGCTGTGGGGTGACTGGAAAGGGTCTGGATGGGGTAAGGATTTCCCTCCCTTGCTGTGGGCAAATTTTGGCATTAGTTATTCCAGTCCCACCTAGTTTTTCTGGAAGACCACAAATAATCCAGCCTGAACAGACCTACGGTGTCTTAGAGGATGTCGCACCAGACATGGCGGAAGTGGTTCGTAATCAAACAATTTAACTGTTTTAAATTAAAAATAATAAAAATGCTCAGAGGCCTGATTAACAGCAGAAGGAATAAAAAAAAAAAAAAGGAAAAGATAGATTTTCTCTGCAGTATGGCCTGGTTTATCATTGCCTCACCGTGATAATATCTCAGGGTCTCCAAAGGATGGAAAAATAGACTTACATCTGCATGTTCTCCTGCAGAAAATCACAGCAAGTAAAAGGGGGTGAGACAGTTGTAGCACTCCTGGTACTTCCACAAACAACCCCTTGTATGGGGTAGAACTGCACTAAAAGGGTATAAATGAATTTTCCTTTTTCAAGTCATCTTTGACACTCACAATATTAAGCCTAGTCCAATGTGAATGCTAGTATAGAGCTAATTTACAGAATACCAACAATAATTATCTGTACCTAACAGGATTTAAAGGCAAGTATACTCAGTACATTTAGAAAATAAATACTATTACCAAAATGCCGGACCTTTGACAGCAGTTAGAACAGAAGCAGCCGTGCAGTTTGCTATGTGGACGGACAGCCTTTAGCACAAGTCGCTATTATCATCTGAGCCTGTAACAGACACTTTTATCTTCTGATTTGTCTCCTAGAATGTTTCTAATCTCAGATACGAAATACATTTTAAAAAAGAGATGGGCCTGATCCCGTGCAGTTGGGTACGTACAACGCTCCCCAATGAAACTCAAAGCCCAAATTCCTAAAGAGAGAGCACAAGAGATTTTTGTTCTTACATCAAATAGCTACCATGCAAGCATACCACGACATTTTGATAATAAGTACTTCAAAGTCAGCTGGTACAATTTAACTAGAAGTGAGCAATCTCATTAAATTGGTATTTCTAAGGGGAGGGGACAAAGGTTGCATCAGTGACAAGCACCGGATTACCAAGGGAAAGGAGCACAGGGGCACCGCGAGGCTCTGATGAACCGTGTCACGGGAGAGTTCATGCACCGCAGCTTCTCAGACCTCAGCACCGACTGCTCTAATACACAGTTATTTTCTATGGCAGTTTATAAACCTTCACCTCATTTGCTTTTGCTGCCCAGACTTTGCTATTCTTCTTCCTGAATGAGCAAATCACTTAAAGCCCAGCAATATTGTTGGAGCATTAAAAACTGCCTCTTTCCCCCCCTGCCCATTGTCTCGCACTTCCCAGAGCCGGCACCTACTGCTGCATGCTCACAGTACCAGACCTCATCATGATCTTCTGAACTTTCCAGTCACGGATAGGCTGAAGTCACTTCTATGGTATAAACCAACTACTCTATTCTTTCATATAAGTACAGGATGGTTTAGGTTGGAAGGGACCTTAAAGCCCACCTAGTTCCAACCCCCTGCCATGGGCAGGGTCACCTTCCACTAGAGCAGGTTGCTCCAAGCCCCATCCGACCTGGCCTTGAGCACTGCCAGGGATGGGGCAATTTCAGTTGCTAATTCTTTTATCTAAACACTGACTCTAACAGAAAGCCTTGAAGTGGCTGTAGTTAACCTGCTCCTCTTGCAAAATCCAATGACTTATCAAAGCACTTACCCTTTGGTACCATGATCTACTACAGACAGGGAAGGTGGGAGAAGTGAGTGTATTTGCCATGACTTATAGACTTCTAAGGAGCCTAAAACCAAGCTAGAGCAGCAAAGGGTTGCTCTAGCTCACACCAGTTAGCTATAGGCCCTTCTAGGTCTCTTGGGAAGAGAGATAACAGGCTTGCATGCACGCACACACACGGACACCAATCGCTCAAGAACAATGCCAAAATGAGACCTGGAAGATGTTGACCAGTGCTCTCTCCCTGCTCTTTCCCTTTCTGCCCATTGCCAAACCCAAAACCTTTTAGGTTTTTCCTGATAAAACCAAAAGAAAACAGAGCATACCCTCCACATCAGCTGTTGAGGCATGCTCTGGGATCTGGCAGACCTGCAAGTCAAGCTCAGGGTAGGAATTTGAATGGGAGGGTGTCACGTTAAAGGAGGAATCTAGATGCCACGCTACCCAGTACTGTGGGCTTGTTTCCCCTCTGCGGTCAACCAGACTTTGAGTCCTAGACCCAGATGGGCTCACCAGAAAAGTTCAGTGAAAATCAACCCTTCTTCACCTGGCATCTTTGGTTTTAACGAATCAGTGTTTTCCATTTGCTCAGAGGTTGAAGACCTACACAAGATGCAGACCTGGAAGCCTTCAATCACCATCTCCAACTAGACTTCTGTCTACCTTTTGCTGCCCAAGTGATCAACATCAGCTGCAAATAGAGAAGGACTCCATGATATTACACTTCTCATTACAAGCATAATTTTTGAGTACCTTCTGGGGAGGACTTGATAAAATCTTTTAAATCAACCAAATTAAGATCAGTTGATTCTCTACCTCCGACTGTTTGTCAAAACGTTCAAAGATTCTGTTAAGATTACCCAGAAAACAAGATTGATCATAGAATCACAGAACGGTTTGGGTTGGAAGGGACCTTCAAAGACCATGTAGTCCACCCACCTTTTTTCAGAAAGCATGTTGCTTTCAACCTATCACATACTGAAGAGTTAGAGCACTTCAGTTTCTCCTCAAACCGGAGTGCAGGGTTGCTGATCTGCAATTCCCAGTGCCCCGTTTAATACTTTAATTAAAAAAATACTAATCTGACATTGGGATGTTAGCTACTTATGGAGAACACCCTAGTTTTTCTATGGTAAAGCTAGTTTTTAACAGCCCTATTTTTGCTAGTAACGTTAGCATTTCACTCTCAAGCTCTTTTACAACTCCTAGGTATATCTGTTGCTTTCCCACTTAAATTCACTACTTTGCTCCAGCTTTTCTGCCTCAAACACTAGAGTTCATAGGGAGGCTCCTTATCTTTACCATCCAAAAGGACAAGGTGATGCATAGGCAGGCTCTCAAACACGCCCTGTGCTCCAGAATGATGTGGAGTAGTCACTTAAGTAGTATGAAGTAGTGCTGAAAATTAACTGTGCCTTCAGTCCTGCACATTCAAGGTTTTGTCCCCCGCCTTCTCTCTGACACACTTAACGCAGTGTTTGCTCCCTAAGACCGAGGCTCTTCAAAGCCCCTCTTAAACTGCTTAATGTCCAGCTCACAGGCTGCCTGCCACACAGCATGGCTCTTTCAGTCCACTTTGCAAAAGATGGACTTCTGTCTTTTGATGGAGTCTTGCAGGACTCCGGAAGTCCCTTCCTTTATAACTGATTTCCACTTCAGCTACGAAGCAATGCCTAACTCAAGCTTTCTGTAACCCTTCCAGGTATCTATGGGGCTGCCTTGACAAGTATAAGGACTTTGTTTTTCTGATCTTTTCTCCTGCAATGTCTTATAGCACAAGACTCATTTTTAGTCCAACACCTTCCACCCCTGAGGATGCTGAACCTGTAATTGTACTGTGGTCACTGACTGCTATTAAATGACTCAACAGTAATTATATCTCAAACCAGTTTTAGTCCTAAATCAAGGCTAAGTCTATGCCAGGTTGGTACAAGAAATGATCCCTCAAGTAAATCAAGATGCTTGTTCACCAAAATGCTAGCCAGCTTCTTCCCGAACAATCTGGCCAGATAGCATGGACATAATTGAATTTACTTGTTCATACAGGTTTATGAAGACACATGAGCCTCATTTTCTCCTCAGCCCCATAACCTTCTGCTTGTCTGGAATAGAAAATTTCCTAATACCTCCATGTCATTAAAATATGAGATTTATATCCAACATAAATTTGGCTGTGTGGTCGTCACTACTCCAATGTCCTCTCAGATTTTACAGCAACTTGTCAGATCTAGTGTTCCTTCACACCTTTATGACCTAGAGTGCCTATTTGGTATAGTCTGATGGCAGATAATACAGTATCTTACTGATTTTCATCACCCCCTCCTCCTTGTTTCAGTCACACCAGCTGTGCCAAGGTCATTCTACACCACGGAGCAGCCTACAACTACTTCTGTTTCATGTTTCCATACTGGTACACAGATACTTTAAGTGTTTGAACCACAAGCCCATTTCTTATCCCAGTCTGCAGCCCAGCAGCTGGTTGTCCCTTCCCCTACCCAACTCTGCCCTCAACCTTCTTGTACCCTGTGCTGAGAAGCTGCTCCTTGTCCTTCAGGAGAAACAGACACAGTTTGTTCCTGCACTCCCGTTTGGTACCTTCGCCTTCAGGAAAAGGTACCACTATGCCTTAAATTCTGTCTTCTTCCAGGCACCCAAATACCCAAGTAGCCCAGCTTCAAGGATGACAGCCCCAAGCACTCTGGCATCTTCCAGGATCTACTTGTCCACTCAACAGGCAACTCATCACAAGGGACCTCCCAGTCATCAGGAGCAGAGCCTGTATTTCCCAAAGCCAAATTCTCTGCCATCCTATTCTCCCAGAGCTACTGCCCCAGCTTCTGAAGGCATCTCCAAAACAGAGAACAACTCCTCAACCAAGGCTTTAGTATTAAATTATACATTGCCGCTTTAATCCTGCCCAGCTATGAGTCAAATTTCCACAAATAAAAGCCGAGGCAGCCAGCGCCAAGGTGCAGGTGGACCACAACCACCTGCAGATGATTTAATGCCATCTTTTACTTTGGCCTCAAGACACTTTCTGGAGCTTAGAGCACCTCCATTTGTTGCACTGTACAGTATTTTATCAGAACATAATCCCTCGTAAAGCGTGTCCTCTCTGCACTCCTGTGTGCAGTTCCTAGTGCAATTAAGCCAGTATTCTTTGACTCCTACAATCAAGCTAGGATTTTTACTTTATGACCGTATAAAGTCCACCTTTAAACTAATAATAGACTGTTAACAGATTCTTTTCTTTTAATTACTTTAAACCACCAGTTAGAGACTTTCACTGGACAAGATAAGTTATATATAGCTACGCAGAAGCCTGCAAGGACTCATTTACCAGGACTTTTATTGACAGTTGCTTCTCAGAAGCCAACTTCTTTTAGTTTAAAGATCGAATGAGCCTCTGAACATGGCACTGTCAAACGACCCATCCACAAACCAAACTCTCTGCACGTATGAAAGCAGAGATGACATTTACATGAATTTGCAGTGCTCGGTTCAATATTATTAATGCTAGAAAATAATTTAAAGCCTCTAGTCCCTATTTTGCTCAGAGACCTGCCTGCTTGCCCTTCAGCAGCCCCTGGCAATGCTGATCCTACTGCCATTTATTATTTAAATAACTCAGTATCTTTAATAAAAGGAAATTTTGACCCCATTTATAACTCGGCACCTGACAAGGCACCGGCTCCTTCACCTCTGTTGCTGCTCACACAACATTATTCTTAAATTGCTCTGCCCACACAGCTCCTGATGAGCCAATGCTACGTTGCCAGCTCTCCTCAGCATCACTCGAGTGGGAGGTTTAAACACCGTATCTCACTAAACCCTTATGCACGCTTCCTAGCCCCAGCATTTCTTGAAGTATCAACAGACCAGCAAGCTTTCACAGTTCACCTACAAGTGAGACAGCTGGACCTGCTTCTGCTAGACCAGTGCAGAAGAGCTGGCCCTTGGAAACTCACTGCCCACCTCTTGATCCCCAGGTTAGTTCTGAGGACCAGCTGATGCCAGCGTGCTGATGAACACTCCCAAGGACCTGCTGGTTTAAGCTCCTCTGCCCATACTAAATACTCAAACAAACTGCAAGCCCAGGCAAGTTCTAAACCTCAGGAGACCATAGGTAATAAACCCAGCAACTAGCATTGCACTCACAAACTGGTGTGCAACCAGGACAGAGCATGGAGAAATGAAGCATACTGCCTAGTAAAACAGTACAGCAAGGCCAACCTCGGGGAGAGAAAGACACTCAAACCAAAGCAATGAACCTTCAAATATCAGGGTTGCTGTGAGATGTCCTATCCAGATAGGTCCTGGCCAAGATGTGCAATGCTGTCCTGCACCCTGGCACATGCCTTTCTACCCAGAGTTAGAAGAACAAAACCTACTCGTCTTTAACCAGGGCTAACACAGCAACTGAAGGGCACTGTGGATGTGATGAACACCCAGTGACTTGAGCTCAAGTCGCACATCAAGATATTCACCAGCAATGTCAAAAACTGCCACTGCTCATCTTCTCCACCCCCAACTCCCAGCAATACAAATTACCCAAGCATATATCCGATAGAGACAGCTCCTCCAGACGCTGCATGAAGCCTGCAGCTCCATCTCGGCACTTTCTACATCAGCACAGCTGATGACACAGGACCAGAAACCATGCCCATGGGGAGCAGCCCTGCAGCAGAGACCCCACAGCTCACGCGTCCTCACATGCCAGCTCTGAAGCTTGTCGTGCCGCTGCTGGCCCACCCTAGAGCATTGGTCCAGTGGAATGACGAGATGCCTCCGAGAGCCCAGGCTTGGCTCCCAGACCTTCCTGCAAGCATGACAGTGCCATCTCACAGTCCAAACTGCTGACATGTGTCAGTGAGACACGATCTCCTGCAACAAGAGCTCACCCATGGGGCTGCTGCACAGTCTCTGCACCATGTCCAGTATAAAATCCAAACTCACTAGGGTCAACATGGTCACAGGGATTCAGCTGCCATTTGCAAGCCACCTTTATGAGCAGCTCTCTATAGAAATCAACATGCTGACCAGGATGACAGCTCAGCATCTAGAGGTTTTTCCCTTAAAAGCAGTCTAGTCTCTCCAGGCATGCACTTTGGCTTCCCGGCAGCACGCAGCAGACCAGATCCTCCAAGGTCCCACAAGGCAAGAGGGACATACCCTTCCATGCTGCAGATGTAACCCCACACCTCTCACCTCTCCAATCTACAACAGAAAGAATGAAGCTTTTCTTTGCTTCCTGCATATTTCAAGATAGTGTTTCAAAAAAAAAAAAACCCTCTGTACCACCGCCAGGAAGGCTCAGCTCAAACTCCCACTGCCAGTGTTGTAGCGAGTCCTCTTTTCGCTTCAGTCTCCTTTGTGAAAGAGACTCCTAAGGAAAGGTTAAGGTGTGTATTTTTCCAAAGCTAATGACAAGATGGACAGCAACCCAACTGATGGCCGGCAAAGTCAAGGAATTATCTGAGTTAAGACCAAGTTACCTACTGGGGAGATCCAGAAGATGCCCATTCAAAGCAAGCGCTCTCCCAGCTGATGGATGATCCAGAAAGGAGCAGAAGTATGCCATGTGTCATGAACCTAAGCCTCAAGACAAGGAGGTGCAAAAACTGTCAGCCACCTACACAGGCAGTCTCCTGTTTTATCCAGGGCTACATCTACATGAACAACCAGCACAGCCAGAGCCAAGGCCAACAGCAAAGGAGTCACATTCAGGACCTGACAGTCACGTTATCTGTGTTTTGGAGATTATACTTTCCCATTGCTTGGTCTGACCTAATGCCAGCGGTTGGTAGACCTTGTCTTCAGGCTTAGTTAAACCACAAACAAATCAGGCCATGTGCTCTGAGACAGCTCCACAGTAAAGACAAGGTACACCAGGCAGAGACAGGACAGCACTCAGCAACTGAACCTCACACCCGACCCAAGCGGCAAAGCTACTGGAGACACCACCTCAGCCTCAGAGATGTATGCTGCAGGTCACGGGCACTCAAAATGAGACAATAGCCAAACGCAAGCAAACCCTACAGCCAGCCTGAGCTGACCTTCACCTTAGCTGGACATGGTGCCTTCCAGAGCAAAAGGCTCAGGACCACATCCCCTCTCCAGGCGAAGGAGCACCAGCAGTACTGATCCGCAAAGGGACACTGATGCACTCTTTGGGGGCATCCAGACATTTGCTGTGCCTTGTTTTAATCAGTCAACGCTCAAAAGACAGAGAGCAGGGCCACAAGCCCACCTTTACTGTTTTTCACTTAATCTCCATCTGACACTCTTCCATGAAAACATGCCTCATTCCTCACTGTATAACTTCAATTTTCCTCCTTCTATGATATTTTCCCTCAAACAGGCTACACAACTGTTTACTACTTCTACAGTAACATGCTCTGACTCTCCCAACACACACGTCTGCTTGTCTGGCTTCAGCCATGTACAGACACCATACTGCAGAGATGGGACCAGCAGAGATGGGACCAGGAGAGCTGCCCCAGCAGAGGAGCTCAGCCCCACAGCCCCTGGGATCAGATGCATGATCCCCCTTGGCTTCCTATGGCAAAAGTGCTGCAACAGCTGCTGTCATCTGGCTCTGATGGGCTTCTCCACACCAACTACCACCCACCCCGCACACCAGTCCAGATGCTGCAGCACCCGAACAGCAGCCAAGGCACCCCTTGGCTGCCACCCTCCTGTCCTGCTCTGACAGCCTCTTCCTAAGCTTCAGGCAGACAACACCTCCTCTGCTGTGACTGCTGGAAGCTTCTATCCCAGGACAAACTTTTTTTACCAGACTCAGTACCCCCCGGAGTCTTCCGAATCAGGAGATGGCTTTGTTAGTGGGACGGCACCAAACCCATCCATCCTTTCCCCTCCAAGGTACTCCTCCAGCAGCAGGTTTTATGCCATCCAAATTGCAATACAATATCCAATGTACCATTGAAAAGTAACTCTGTGAGCCCTTAAAAGTGGATGATCTGGTGTTTACTTCTCTCTGCTATCTTCAGTCCTGCATAGACAAGCAATGTACAGCCCAGTAAAGCCTCATAACCCACAAGCGGGATGCGCTGCAGACCCCTGGGTAGGCTGACTTTCCCCCAGCCTCTACTACTGCTAAAACACAGTCCCATAGGGGACCAAAATGCTTTGAAAAGATAAGAAGTTAAAAAGAAAGACAGGAGGCTAAGAGAAACTCCCAAAGCAGACCCGAGATCACCTGGCATGGGCGATATGGGAACAAGGGATGCAGTATGGCTGATGGGAGCAGAGCAGGCAGCCTGACTCTGGCAGAGGAACTCCAGCTGCCACACGAGAGGAACACCCTTCCCATGCCATCAGACCATCACCATCACAAGAGACCCCACTTAGACAGAAAGTGCCATGAACTTCAGGTCCAAAGATTAGGCTCTGGTTAAAAAAGGCTTTTTAAAAAGGTTATAATTTTGAAAGTCCATTTGGATTAACCTTAACTAGCTTAACTATATATATTATTAACTATATATATATGTATCTCCTCGCCACGTTCGCAACCCACACACAGCATTGTGGTGCCAGTGAGCTGCATCACGTGCAAGTGAGCGGAGTAAAAGGTACCACAGGCTTAGAAAAAAGCTCTGGGATGAAATTATCCTTCATTGTTGCAAGTGGCAACGGCAGAAGGAATCAAGAATAAAAATGGAACTCTCTTGTTTACCTTGTCGGCTTTGTCAAAACATTTTGACAACGCTTTGCATGCACCCGCTTCTCTGTTCTGCTACCAGAAATTCAGATCCTTTCACCTAGCTTCATATGTTACAGAAGAAAGCAGAGGAGAGTCAAACTTTTAGGGAGAGAAGTGCATGTGCAAAAACTACAAAGCCCAGCACGAGATCTTAAAACTACGCCACACTCCTGCTCGAGAGAGTCCAAACACCCACATGGACAGTGACCCTTCAGTTACACAAACCGAGCTGTAACAAAGAGCACGCAGCCAGCAAAGGATAGTAAGAAAATAAAAGGGAAGTTTGGGTAAGCCTGACAAAAAGCAAAGGGAAGAGGGGGGAAGAGAAAAAAAGAAGGAAAAAAAAAGAGTTGCAAATCAGTATTTTAAATTTGTGACTAAAAATAAACGCATTCTTGACAGAGACAATTTAGCAGAGAAACTGCAGTGCTTTAGGAAGAGCCCTGCCTCCCAGCAAGCAATCCCAGCCAGCAAGAAGCAGGTTTCTGAATGAGCAAACTGCACACTTAGGGAAGAACTTGCTCTGGCTGCCTTGCCAACACACCTATGAGAGACTCGCTTCCTATCCGCTGGACCAGCAAAACCCAGGAAACTGGTTGGTCCCAGTTACACTTTGAGTTTCCGTGTTTCACAAGAGCCCCCTCCAAATGTAAACCTGTTTTAGCATTCTTGTACATTAATGTCATGATTCTCCAGTTGTAGCTCCCACAACTTCTGCCACAGACAAGTCAATCAGATTTGGTATATGCCCTGGAAGGGGAAATGGGAGGTCTGGGTTTAAAGCAAACAAAAAAGAGTCGTGCCAGTGCTCTGCAAGGTGTTGGATCCAACCTCGGTGGATCTGCTGAAGTCTTCAACTCAAAACACTTGGTGATTTAAATTAAGGTAAAAAAGAACAGTTTAACCTATTGAACTTAGAGAAAAGAAGGAAGCGGCAGACCTTTTAAGAAGAGAGATAACGTGTACAGGTGCAAAACCGTGATGTGCTGTAGTTCACCACCTTAGGAGTAATCAGAGTTTTGCTTGGTTTGGGTTTGGTTTTCTTAAGCACTTCCCAAAGGGTGGCTCGAGAATTTATGGGCACTAAGGTGGAAGCATGAAGTGAAGACATGCCAAAAACGTCAGGTTTTCATAACCCCTTCTTGAAACAGTGTACCGTGGTTCTGGTAAAACGCATATCTACCAAATCTCCACTGACCGCGGGCCACTCGCCTACACAACATCAATTTGCAGCCTCAAAGCTGACGTTTTTTTGCCTTCTCCTTCCACCCACCTCCCCAATTTTTTGTTCCTTGGGAGACATACAGCGCCACTGCATTAGAACGTACAAGAAATGAAAACAGTGAGTACGACTGATATAGATCCATTGACTTTTTATTACAAATGTAGTTGATCACTTGGCTTCAGAAAAGTTTAAATCAACCCCTGTTTTCTGTACGCCAGTACAAAGTAAAATCTATTTTACAAATTAAATACCTAAAAATTTGACAAAAATATTAAAGTTTGATGGAAAAAACAGTTATAAAAATCTTAAATCCCCCTTTAAGAAGGTAAGAGATAACATCCCCTCCCAACCCCCACAGTCCTGTTATACAATATTAATAATCATTTTTCTTTTTAGAATAGGTAGGTATGTTATATCTTGCTGTTAGCATACAAGTCACTCTAATAGCTTTATCTGTATATACTCCAGTTAGTGCATGAATGTCATCTGATTGAATATAATCAACTATCTTTAACTGATCCCTAATTTACATTTCATAGCTTGCATAGTTTGAAGGGACAAAGGTTATACTACAGCTAATCATAAAAAAAGGTGGTTACAGTGCTATTTGTAAAGGCAACAAAGTAATTGCTCCCCCCCCAAATAAAAGAAGATACCAGTCGGCTCTGGGCAGGGGTTCAAGTCACCGGCCGCTCTCTCCCTGCTGCATGGGACCACCTCTGCCTTGCACCCTGCCCACTTGGGCAGCCCCTCTGCCCCTCACCACAGTCCCATGGCAGGTTGCGAACCGCATTCCCACCAAGCACATTTCAACCCCTGTGAGGGATATGCAAGAAAGTGACACTGTCAAGTATTTGTCTTTTTTTTTTTTTCTTTTTCCCATTTTCCTGTTTTTATCAATTAGAATTTTCCAAAGAAGCTCTTCTCTGCATTAGGGATACACCGTGCTGGAAGCCCAGCATCCTGCCTGTTACCCCACTGCTGAGCTGCTGCCCATGGGCACGGGACCCCTGGCCCCAGCACCAGGATGGGTCCCAAGAGGGAGCATGATGAAGAAGCAGGAACCAACAGCAGCTCATTTTGGTTCTTTATTATTTCACTTCTCAGAGACAGAGCAATTTTCCTCTTTTTTTTTTTTTTATTTTTTTTAACAACAACCAAAAAAATACTTTAAATTCGGAGGACATTTCTCCATTAGCACAAAACCACTTAAAGGGTGGTTGTATTTCAACTGTAAATTACTTGACAGTGTCCTTTTAACTTAAAAAAAATAAAATAAAATAATGTCAGTATTGCAATGAATTTCAAGTTTTCTTGCACGTAGTCATTATAAAGTAGTTTTTATCATGCTCTTGGACCTATTCTACAAGACATTTAAAAGCATATCAGCAAGGAAAATATAAGGCATACTTCTCAGGAATTAGGTATCTTGGCACATTTGAGCATACTGTCTTATTTTAAAACAACACATATGGTCAAATATACCTTTCTTCTTCTAACATTAAACAGGGTTTTCTGTACTTTGTTTTAAATACTGATATATCAGAGCCTTGGTAAAGTACCGAGCACCTCTGGGAAAAACAAATAAAAATAAGCAAAAAAAATAAATCAAACCAGAAAGAAAACCAGGAGCAAAATCCCACGAACCTTTACAGTCATTTTGTCTTTCAATTAGCATCATTCATCAAGTCCTAGAACATACATAACGTGCATTGAAAGAAGTAACAAAAAAACCCCTATGAAACACGCAGAAGAAACCCAAAATGAGACAAAAACTGACCACGAGTTCTCAGACACTGTTCACAGAACTGCCAGGGGGCTGTACTGGTGGGACTGGTTGGACTGGAACCACGCGGCCCCTGTGCTGCTCGAGTCAGCCGGATCCCGGGCAGGATCCGGGCGGCGTGGGTCAGAAGACCCCTCGTTGGCCATAGGAAGCTACAGGAGGACACTCGCTGTGCTCTCATCGCCTCCCGCTACTCATTGCTGGGCACACACCACGGCGGCGTGGAACTACGAGCACCGGCCCGTGTCCGTCGGCAGCGCAACAACTTTAGGGAGGGCAGTGAACAGCAGGACTGAGACAATCAATCAGTCAAGTAGCAAAACCAAAGCAATTCATGTCCTAACTACGTCTAGCAGCATGGAGAATGCAGTCCTGCACGCATCACAGTTGAAGTACAATAACCGATGGAACTGCCCATCCAGAGCCTCCGATTCAAAAGCAGGTTATCAGACAAATGTTTACATGTAATTGAGAACCATGTCAAATGTCACATTACGCACTCCGAAAGCTTATTTTACTACTGGGAAAGAGGAAAGTGCACATTAAAGCAATATTAAACATTTCCAGTGATTGTTTAAAAGAAACAGAAACACCTCGCTACCGGCAGCTTATAGTTAACTTTCTGTGAACACCAACATCAAAACTTCTGTCAAGGGAAATAATGCAGGGTACAATGGAGACAGCTTGTTTGGACACTTACAGTACATCTCAAAAGGAAAAAGAGAAAGGGAATTATAAATTCAAATGGGAATAAAAAGACAGCAGGAAACAAAATTCCTTATAACAAACTTCTTTCTTTTTGTTTTTCTCCCCACCCTTCCAACACTCCATCCTTGACCACCAGTAAAGCAGCGCAGCCGCCAGGTCTACCAGCTTCCAAAACCATTAAGAAAAACAACTGCATCCCAAAAAAACTTTTGAGTGGACCAAGATCCTAGTTTCTCTGAAACGCTGCCTACTGCATTCCAGCCAAGAAAAGGAAAGAAAAGAAAAGGAAAAAGAAAGAAAGAAAGAAAAAAGTTTTGTTTTCACTGTTTAAGGCATCTTTTTATAACATTTTTCTCTTCACTCATAACGATGATAGTCATGCAGCACTTTAATGATAAAAATATATTACTATTTTACTATACAGCAGCAAGTTAGTCAATTAAAAGCACACTGACTTTTTTGAAAGAAAAAAAAGAAACAAAACCAACAAAAAAGAACAACCTGTAGAAGTCTATTATTATCATCATCATCATTATTATTACAAACAATTTCAATTTGGAGAACACACCTGGACAGCTCAGTATTCTGACAAATCTGCCTTTCCCTACCCTAGGCTTCGAGCAGAGCCCGCAAGCGCGCACGGAGCTGCTGGGACGGGGAGGGGAGGGCACAGTCAAGGCTCGCCAGGTATGTAGCCAGTAATAACTAGCACCAGAGCTACATGGAAATCCGTTACAGACACACACCGGCTTGGCTCCCACTTTCAAAACCCCGTGGCTCAGTGGGGTTACTCTGCGATGGCACCGCTCTGATTTCTACCAGCCTGCAGAAGTTAACGGCACTGGCAGGGGGGTCCCAGCATGGGTTCGGACCTCACACCACGTTAAGAGATAAGAGACAGTGCTCGTGCCAGTGGTGACACAGAAAGACTTGCTACCTGCTGCCCAAAGACAGGTCGACTGGAAACCGCTGCACATCAGGTTAAGTACTTTTAAGTACACAGAATAAAAAAAATATATATTATGAACAATACAAGTACATCTCATATACACAGCAATGACAATAGGCCTACTCAGCTGTAAACCAAACAGGTGCAGAAAAAAATTAGTACGGGAGGAAATCCTTTCCTTTTTTTTTTTCTCTCTCTCTCTTTTTTGCCTTTTTTTTCTTTTCCTTTTTTTTTTTTTTTTTTTTTTTACTATTTGAATAACTTTGGTTCAAACGTAAAAATCACAAGTTAGCAAATTTCATTTAAATGCCTTTTTTAATAATTTTTCTTCATGTTCACAGAAGTTTCACTGACCATTTTTATATGTTTAAGGTCCAGATGCAATGCATATTGTATAAAAGAGAGCACTTATTGTTTACCTTGCATGAATTAAACCTACGTACCTTTTAACTCTACAAACTTCTGCATAACATTTAGACAAAGCTCAGACACACAGCATGCCTAGCCCTCATATATATATACACATCTCTAATCACAGGTATATAGGGTGTCAAATATACTATAGTAACCTCCATGTAAGGTTCGAAATTTGGTAACAAAATGAGAAGAAAAAACTAAAAATATTATTTTACGTGTTCTAAAATATCTCTTTTTTTTTTTTGTGCTAAAGTCAAATGTTAGCTCAACATGAAAAGGACTTTTTTTTTATATAATTCAGCAATATTATAATCTTGACCATTTTTGCAAACACTTTTAATAATAATAGCTTAAACGTGTACAAAAGTTCTCGGTTAATTAGGGAAATAAACACTCAGTTCTTTATATTTTTAATCAAGTAGGAAACACAGTTCATATATAATGTTATTACTTTTTTTTTGACTCTTTTTTTTTTTTGTGTGTTTTGTTTTGTAATTTTTTTTGTTTTTGTTTTGTTTTAGCAGCTGCTTACTGTTTGATACGGTGGGTAAAGTGGAGGAACATCCAGCGATGGGTGGCGGGTCGGAGGCGCTGCTGCCGGGCGGCGGGCGGGGGGCGCCGGGCGGGCGGCGCTGCCGGGGGGGGCTCCGGGCCGAGGGGAGGGCTTCTCGCCGCCGCCCCCCCCCCGCCCTCCCGCCGCCCCCCGCCCGCCCTCCCGCCGGCGGCGGGGCCAGTCCTCGTCCCGGGGGGCGGGCGGTCAGTCCTCCTCCGGCTCCTCGGCCTGCAGCAGGGCGCCGGGCGGCCCGGCAGCGGCGGCGGCGGCCTCGGCCTCGGGGGGCGGCTCGGCCCCGGCGCCCGCGGGGGGGGCGGCGGCGGCGGCGGCTCGCTTGTCCCGCTGCTTCTCCTGGATCTTCTTCATCTCGTCCGAGTACTTGCAGAAGGTGTGGCCGAACTTGGCCCAGACCTTGTAGGGGACGGTGATGGAGTTGCGGTAGGTGGGCTTCACCTCGCTCACCCGCATGAAGACACCGTACTTGTTGGAACCCACGTCGAAGAAGAAGCGCTTGTTGTCCACAGTCAAGGAGGTGCCCTCGGGCAGCTCGGCCGGCTCCTCCTCCACCCCGTAGTCGTCGATGAGCTTGGCCAGGGCGTCGCGGAACTCGATGAGGCCCTGGGCCGGCAGGGCGATGGTCTGGCCCTGCGTGGAGCCCAGCCCCGGGCCGCGGTTGACGGTCTGGCGGACGCGGAGGAAGCGCCCGCGCTGGTTCTCCTTCAGATCCATGTAGTACTTGCGGTTCTCCCGCACCAGGAACTCGCTCTTGAGCGCCCGCCGGGGCTCGTCGGCCGCCTGCGCCAGCTCGGGGGGCTGGCTGGGCCCCAGCTGGGCGTAGTGCTCGATGAAGTCGCCCAGGTAGTCGCGGAACTCGACGGCCACCGACATGGAGAGGGTCAGGCGGCTCTTGTTGCCGCCCGCCCCCACCTCAGCGATCTTGAGGAAGCGGCCCTTGGCGTTCTGCTTCACGTCCAGGTAGAAGCGCTTGTTCTGGATGTCCACCCGCTTGGAGGCCAGCTCCTGCGTCTCATGCTGCAGGCCGCCACCCGGGCCCCCGCCGCCGCCGCCGCCGCCCGAGCCCGGCCCCCCGGCGCCCGCCGCGCCCCCGCCGCCGCCGCCGCCCTGCTCGCTGCCGCTGTCTCTGTCCGCCATGATGCCGCCGCCCGCCGCCGCCGCCGCCGCCGCTCGGCCTCGGCCGCCGCCGCTTCTCTCCCGGCGCCCCCCCCGCGCCGCCGCCCGCGCCGCCGCCTCCGCCGCCGCCGCCTCCTCCTCCTCCTCCTCCTCCTCGGCCGCCCCCGGCCGCCGCCCGCCGCCGCCGCCGCTCCGCCCGCCGCCGCCGCCGCTGCTGCAACAGCCCCCGCGGCCACCAGCCGGCCGCTCTCGCGAGATCTGCGGGAGCGAGGAGAGGGCGCGGGAAGGCGGCAGAGAGCGGCCCCCGCCGCCGGCCGCCCCGCCGCGCCGGGCAGCAGCGCCGCGCTCCGCCACCGCCACCGACACCGCCGCTGTCAGCGGCACCCGCGCCAGCCGCGGCTCGCCGCGCCCCCGCCTCCCGAGCTCCTTCGGGAGGGATGCTCCCGGGAGGAAGCCGCACGGGAGACCGGGAGCGGCGGGGTCCGCCAGCCCGCCCATCCCGGTGCGGCGCTCCCTGTGCCGGGGCATTGCTCAGCGTCGGGGTACCGGGCGGAGGGGCTTCCCGGGTGGGAGCGTGGAGTGGGATGTGTACTGACTGGGGGCCGGTAATTAAACACATGAATACAGCCACGGCGGGGACCGGGAGCGCCGGACCTGACGGAGCGGAGCGGAAATGGGGACCGGGGTTGAAGGGGCAGGTGCCGGCGGGCAGTGTACCGCCAGCATCACCTCGCAGGGTCCCCCCAGTATTCCCTCGCAGCGACCGGTTGGCTTTTCATCCAAATGCTGCTCTCCTGGGCGGTTTGGAGATCTCTGAGCTTCCAGTGTCTATTGCCAAACCCCGGATCCCAAAACCTGGATCCCCAGCCAGCTCCACCCCAAATGAGGATGCTTCCTCTCGGTGTTGCGTGCCACCGAGCAAACTGGGTTCGGCCGAAAGTCCCTTCCCGGCCTGCTTTCCTGCCTGCTGCTCCCAGGACAACGGGTGCAGACTTGTGTGAAAGGCATCGATTTACCTCGAGCATCCCAAACCCCTGCAGGCGCTACACAAGGCAGTCCCGCTGCCAGGCAGGTTTAGTGGTGGCCTGTGGAGGGCTCTGCACATTCATCCGGGAGAAAGAGGGTTAGGCACGTCTCAGTGCCTTAGGTGTTTCTTAGGTATCATGGGAGGGACCCCCAGCCTGCCCCATCGTTATGATTAAAGCCTTGGTTATTACTGACTCCATGGGTAATAAAAAAAGAAGGAAAGCAGCTTCCTTTCCACCCAGAAGCCATGTTTCGGAGCTCCAGTGGGTTGCAGCTTGCAAGCTGTCAGCAGCTGTATGTTGTCTGATAAAAAGGCCCCAAACCCCTGGGACACACTCTGCTTTTCTACCTTTCATCTCACCCGGACACAAGACCTCTCCCGGTGGGTCCCTGGTGCAGGAAAGGTGCAGCCAGGCCAGGGGTGAGGGCTGGTGCTCTTGCAGTCCCTCACTCTTGAGTTCATGCTGAAGACAAATGACATTAAAGCAACTTAATTGCAGCCTCTTGCTGACGCCAGCAGATATCCTTATGGAGCCCAGACCACTGCCTTATTTGTACAGTAGAGCTGGGAAATGTGTAACTGCTGAGGAAGTGCATTTGGGAAAAACCTGGCACTTAGGAAGCACTGACTGGTCTGCCTCTGACTGCAGTGGGGTGAGAATTGCGGGTGGTGATGATGCTGGTCATGTGTCGCCAGCAGCAGAGGTCATTTCCCCCCTCAACAACACTAACACAGGCCAGTGTTGCTGATTTCAGAAGGGGTGCACACCAGGTGGGTGCTGATGATTCCAGAAGCAGACCTGCCAACATTTCTCCTTTGGTGGAATGGTGCTGGCGGGACCCTGCTTGTCCAGCATAATGCTGTGTTGCCAGTCACAGCAGCTACCTAATACTCTGGGTTTGAGTCTGAATTTGGCTTGAATACAAGCATTTGCTTATTTAGGTAAACTGAACGAAGCAAAAAGTGCATTTTTTTTTCTTCCCAATAGGTAAAATCTTTTTCAATAGTCATATCCTGGGTGTCTGGGCATGACTGTGCTGCAGTACTGGTCTGCTCAGTGCTAAAATTAGCTCGTGGACAAGGGAAGCCTGGGATGACTGCTTGAATGAGGTGAGGGGCAAAACAGGACGGATGAAGGCAATGGGCAAATACAGGAGCCAATGGAATCTTTTCATACCTTGTACAGGTATAGCCAAAGGCTGGATAGGGATCTTTCAGGGACCTCCTGGGTCACACACTGCCCTCCCTTGCTTTTGCAGTCATATCAATACATCCCGTATGTTTAGCAGGCTTCATACTAGGCTTCTTCTGTGGGTTCTGCTGAAACCCATCCCAGACCTCTTTGCTCTGAAAACCAGTAATGTTTTCATCCCTAGCCTACATCTATCAATGTCTTCTTTATAGCTCCACAACTTTCAGCTTGGAGCTTTCACAAGGTTTTCTCATGCTTTCTCCCCTTCCACATGTCTCTCAGTAGCAATTATATCCCCTTCAGCCCTTGTTCTGGTAGTCTAAGTTTGTCATAAATCCTCCTTTCTTTGACTGTTTTAGTCATCCTTTATCACACCAGTCTCAATTCCTCTGAAAGACAAGGGAGAAGGTTTTCAGGGTAATGGCTGGGATTTCAGGCTTAGGATCAATGGGACTTTTGTTTGGGAATCCAGTTTGGAGGGCTTTTAAGAACATATCTGATCGTCACAGTGAGCATCTCAAAGTTTGGAGCTCAAGCCTGTTATTCAGCTACAAAACAACAACTGCTGACTCCAGGAACTTGTATGAACATTTATAATCACAGGAGGGAATCTAAGAGCCATTCAAACAACAGATACAATTAGTAACGAAAGTGGCTGGGATGCAATTGTTATTGTGCAAGTCAAAGAGAAGGCTGTCACACATGGAGGATGCTGCCAAGAAAGATGCATTCAAGTCGCAGAGCCATTCTTCTCCCATCTGCTGTCCGAATTCTCCTGCAGTCTCTCCAGATCTATTCAGGCTAGTTGAGTGATCTGAGTTTAGACTTGCCATGGGACACAGCTTTTTACCAGAATCAGTTAGAGCTTTGCCTTGGTCCAAAAGGGATTATATTCTGGTTCAGAGTGTTTCCTGAGCCATGATGGAGGTTAGAGCAACAAAGCAAAGTTGTCATTGCCATCTCTTGGAGCCAGAGAAATTAGAAGGCAGTTACAGTAGTGTGGGTATGTCTGAAGATGCACAAAGGCTTAGACCAGCCCCCAAACTGGAGCATGTAATTGGATGGTGAAATCTTCCTTTGCTTTCCATATGGGTCCTCTTCAGAGTGTGCCTTTGGAGAGGGGAGTCCAGCATGGCTTGTGCACTGTCTGTGGGGCATTGGTTGCCCCGTGAACAAGCCCCATCGTGTGCAGTGAACAAGAAACTAGCACATCACATCTGTAAGTCATTTATGAAGATGGGAACGATGAGCTGTGCACACAATAGAGTTGCTATTAGGCCTGTCGATCCTAATTAAAAAAGTACTTCTCAATGAAAATTATTTATAAAAAGAAATCACAGTGACCCTAAATCAAATTATTTGTGAATGGTTTTTAGTCTCCCAGATCAGTTAAAACTCCTGTGTTAGTCACTGGACGTCATCCAAACTACATGCTGAATGAACAACATGTCTGCCAAATTCCATTTTTTTTTTCACCCTCGCCCAGTTTGGCACAGGACAGTTAAAGTCATTTTTCTGAATATCTTTCAGAACATCAAGCAACTGTGAAATAACAATGGAAGAGCTTGGCCACGGTTAACTACAGCCCTCCAGTTGTAACCGCTTCTCTCCAAAGAAGTCACTTCGGTTTCTTTGATGCTCCAGTTGAGCACTGAGGCTCCCTGCAGGGAGACTGGCTTCCAGGTCTTCAGCAGTGGGGCACAGCTGGATCTAGGCTGACCTTGGGTACAGCCTAGATCCAAGGGTTTGTGTCTTTCTGGCCACCTGCTACAGACTGATATCCTGAGGACATTCCAGCCATTCCTTGTCCACAGCAGCAGTTCCCATGGTGAGCTGTACAGATGCCTCTTCTGCTTGCTCTTCAGGAAAAAAAAAACCCGAGGAAAAAAGGGAACCAGTGCCTGCACAATGGCAGAACAAGTTCTTGCTTCTTGTGTCTGCAAAGATAAAGTGCTAATTCTTGTAAGCACCACATGAAATCCCATCCAAGTGAATTAAGTTTGGAACTGTTTTCATGATGGCTTGTTCCAATTACGCAGAGTGTTTTCTCTTTTCCCTTGACTAGCCTGCAGGTCTCCCTGCTACCCTTTTCTCAGCAAGCTGGCTTCCCCTTCATCAGTTCTTTCCCTTTTTGGCCGTGGAAAACTCTGCGGTGTCATCACCTTCAAGGAGCAAGGATCCTATCCAGTTCTTGGTTCTCCAGCTCCCCACATAATCCAGTAGTGCTGGCTGCTGTTTTATTGAAAACTAGCAACAAATGGCCACCAAATTCTAGTCTTGCTGGTGTTCAGTCACAAAGATTTACAAAACCAGGGCTCTCTGCTCCTTGCTTCCTAAGGAGGAGTAAGGAGTAGAGCCCAGCATCATGTACAGTAGTTAGCAAAGGTTATGCAGCCCCTAAAAGTTACAGTGCCCTGGTCTAACACCAGAGACCAATCCCCAGATGAACTGGGCTATGCTCACCCTGCTTTATAGCAGCTTACCTCCTAGATCCAGCTGGCTTGCTTTTCTCTTGTTGAAGCAGTGCAATGCCTGTTGCTGCCCTTCCCTCTTCCCATGCCCAGGGCATTGGCTGGGAAGGTGCTTCTTCCCCAGGGGTGTCCAGGAGAATGGGCATAGCTGGCTTGGTGGGAGAGCTGGCTCCGGCTCCTGGTTCGCTACTTGGCCTTTTATTAGGGTGAGGACACTCCTGTATCTTTGCTGTACGATTCCCACTGTCCTCATGCTGCCTTTCTGGTTTCTCCAGAGCTGTGCCCAGATGGTCTTGGGATGCTGTTCCTAGAGCCATAAGTCGAGGTCCTTGACTTGTATAGCTGTGCAGCAAACCAGCTGAGAGTCTTGCTCTTCTTTCCGGGCTTATGGAGATGCTGGGGTCTGTGGGCTGTGAATCCATCCTCATCCATCCAGCTTCTTGCAGACTGGTGATTCTTTCCCACTGCTTTAAACCAGATTTCCTTAAGAAGCATGGAAGGATGCTGGCAATTCCCAAATCATGGACTAGGTATTTTACAATCCTTTGAAATGATTTTGTGTGTTCTGGGTTCCAAATAGCCTTCTGCAGCATTCAGACACCCTGCTGAGAGACATGCAAACCCATCATCTTACCCATCATTTCTCACCACTTTAATCTCAGGATGGTACCCAGGTGCCAGCCCAAAACTACTGATCAAGTAGTTTTCTGTCTGCAGTGTTGTCTCAGTGGGAGCATTAACTTGTCACATGTGACAGAAGTTTCCTGTATCAGCTCATGTCCCCACTTCCTTGCTCAGCTGTGTGCAGAGCAAGTAGGGATGCCAAGGTGGCACAATTTATTTTGTACGAACAGCTTGTGGTTGAGCTTGTTGTTCAGCTTTCTGCCTGTGTGAGTGGAATCAGACAGGTGGCTGCCCTGTGGAGACCTCTCCCTCCTGAACCATGGTTGCTGGTAAAGCCATCTCTGCAGGCTCCTTATTGCTGAGGCTGTTGGATGCTTTGAGACAACTGGCACTGGAGGACTGGTGTAGCTCTGCCACAGCTCCCGATCAGAGCTGCCATGATTCATCACGGCCAGGGAGGTGTGTGGAAAGGACCTTTGTGCCCTGTGGCTTACAGTGGCCAAACTCCGCACGGGACTACCGCATCCACCAGAAACATTGAAAAGCAGATTTGTCCTGTTGGCACTCTGTGACTCTAATGAATGTTCCAGGCACCATCCCTGCAGTGAGTTTGTAGTTTCCTTGCTAGCACTTTCCAGCCCTTATTACCTTGTCCAAAGCAGTGGGATGTTTCCAGTTTAGGAGTCAGTCTTCCTCCTGAAGACTGCTGTCTCCACACACTGTTTCCCATTGCCCCACCGAGAAACTGCCTCTCCCAGCTCCTAGCTGGCATGTTTCCAATGTGATGCTGCACTTGAGCAGGTAGAGAAGTAGAGGCTACAACCCTTGGGGGTCCAAAGCTGTGACAGGGCTGCCTCGTCACTTCCATCCCTCCTCACTTTTCAGCAGCGTGCTTGTACACACAGAAAACACAGAAGCAAACTGTCAATAAAGACCATCATCTGGGGTCTCAATGTTGGTGCCATTGTCCAGATCGTGCCGCTGTCCCGATCAGCAGCCCGTTTATCCCTCACCAATGTCTTCTCAAAGTACCAGCCAAAACACTCCCTTGGGGCAGCTGGGATTTATGAGGGTACAGCAGAAGCAGCGTGGGGCAGTCACTCTGTCTGCCCTGGCCTCCTCAAGTCCTTTACTGCATGCAGCCATGTTCACAGGGAGCAAGGTTGCTCATGGAGCTGGGGTGAACAGTTTTGAACTGAGATTTATTTTTGCAGTTTTCAGGAAAAGAATGCTTTGAATTGTTGTGTTTTTGTTGGGTTTTTTCTTTCTTTCTTTTTTTTTTTTTTTTTTTTGCTTTTTTTTTTTTGTTTGGTTGTTTTTTGTTTTTTTTTTTTTCTTTTTTTTGTATTCCAAACCAGCACTTTAGCAGTTCTTCCCCCAGGTTCAACCAGAAGGGATGTTTCACAACTCTACAGGAGCATTGGGATACACAGCGTCACAACTCTCCTTACAAGAGGCCATGCAAAAGATGCTGTGAAACAGGATGCCAGTCCCAAAGGCTTTGTCCTAAACGCTTTCTTATTCCTTTTTAAACTATGACTTTTAATACACTTTTTCTTTCCTGTGTAGCTTAGGGATATGCCCCTTGTGACATCCCCCACCAAGGAGACTTTGGCTCTGTTGCCTCTGTACCTGCCCTCCAGGTAGTTTTTGGACACCATTAATTCACCCTTAGAACCCTCTCAGCCAGACTAAACAAGACCACCTCCATTATCCCCCCTCTTAGTCCCTGTGCCCCCAACCCAGCGAGCCTGTGTGTGTGTTCCTGTATTCCCAGCATTCCATGACAGGACAAGAGCAGGCAGTGACAGCGTCACCTGGCCAGGTAAGCAGTGCTGATGCTTGTACACCATCACTCCTGCAGCAAGCAGAGGCTCCCACGGAAGCACCTCTCTTGGCAGAGCTGGCCGGGCAGCTTTCCCAGGCGATGAATTTTGGATGAGGAAACACAAATTGTTGTCCCTGGCTTTGCAGGGTTAATCTGTGTGTGGTGCTGCTGCCTGCGTCCTCATCCTCGGCTCCAGCCAGGACGTGCACAGCAAAGGGCTGTGGAGGGAGCTACAGACTGGGAAAGAGCCCGTGGCCGTCGCTCCATGGATATGTTGGGGAATGTCGTGAAGTGCCTGTGGAGGGAGGCTCTGGCACATGCACATGTGTGCCCACGGATCATAGCAGATGAGCTGCTCTATTTGTAACCTCCCACTGCTGTTGAACAGACTTTGCAGGGAGGAGAGGGAGCTGAAAACTGAAACTTGGATGCTTGGAGGGGCTTAGGAGCCTGATCCAACCCATCACTCCCCAGCACAGCAGCAGCCCATGTGCCTCTTGGGCCATATTCTGCTTTCAAGCTCAGCACAGAGCGAGGCTTTCATGCTCCACCTTGGAGCCGAAATAATTTTCATTAACTCATTGAGAAAAGGAGACATAAGGACACAATTAAACTGCAGAGTGCAGGATTACACTGTGATATGAAGTAGAGAAAGAAAGAGGGAGGAGAAGGAAAAGCAACTTGGTCTTTGTTTTTTAGTTTGCATCCCTTTACCTGTGTGAGGACAGTGGCAGTGTCATGGTGTGCCCTGTGGGTAGGATCCAGCTACCTGGGCATCACAGCAAGGAGGGTGCATTCAGGACCTTACTACCTAAAAGCCTGATGTCCTGGCTGGATAGTCTAAGGACTCCAGTGGACTCCAATGGCTCCAGCGTGCCCTGGGAGTTGCAGGATGAGAAGCTGGTATGCCAGGAACAATCGGATCTCATCTCCAGGTTTTCCTGCCCCTTCCATGCAGCGGCCTGGACACAGCCCACCTCTCTCCCAGTCCCAGCTCTCCTTCCAAAGGGCAAGATGGCAAGGTGAGGGATGAGACTCCATCACCCCTTCTGTCCTTCTGGCTTCCTGCCCAAACTGCTAATAAAAAAGCCAGTTTCATCAAGTCTTTTTCCTAATGCAAAAACTTTTCCATAAGGAACTGGTCCTGAATCAACCAACTGGTGGTGTACACTGGTGTAAATGTTGTAATTATTTAATACACAGGGTGGGTGTAGGGACATTATGCAGACAGAAGGGAAAAGAGGGAGAAAAATCAGAAGCTGGCAGAATAAAACCTGGGGGAGAGTCACTGGTGGCCTGGAGACTGGGGACTGCAGTGCCCAGGAGCTGAAGATGCACCCTCATGCATCCCTGGCAGTGTTCAAGGCCAGGTTGGGCAGGGCTTGGAGCAAGCTGCTCTAGTGGAAGGTGTCCCTGCCCGTGGCAGGGGTTGGAACTGGATGAGCTTTAAGGTCCCTTCCAACCAAAACCAGTCTGGGATTCTTTGCAGGGAGCACAGACAAGAAGTGTTGTCTCCTGTCCATAAGCTTTCTGCTGATGTCTGTGTCTGCCTGTTTCACAAGAGGAGTCCTCTGGCCTGGACAGGGTGAGCAGTGAGGGCATGGCAATTGCTCTTCAGAGGCAGGCTCCCCGCTGTCTCCTCCATCCTGAGTGGTGTGAAACCCTCCCAGAACTGGAGCTGCTGATAAATGTATTATGTGCAGATGTACATATCTAAGAAACTGCGTGTGTGAGGGACACAGTGAGCCCAGGCTGTATAGGCATGCCATCAGGATGATCAAGAGGCCAAATGAGGATGCTAAGGTATGGACTGAAACATCTGATTGGAAGGTTGGGAGGGAAAAGGCAAGGCCAAATTGTTTATATTTTGTCTTCATTCATCATTCCTGCTGGTGTGGGTGGACAAGGAGTGAATGAGTTTGTTGGGGAGGGCAGCAAATAAGAAACACTTAATTTCTCAACAGATGAGTGGGTTTTTAATTCCTTGCACCTAGGTTAATATGGCACAAAGAGGCTTCAGGGAACCCTAATAGCTTCTCTGCCCTGGGAAAAAACATGCTCTTGATTTTTCTCCCCCTGTATTGCCATATGCCAAGAGAGACCAGGTTTCTTGGGATAGGTTTCATTCCTCTAGTGAAGCACTGGGTTGTCTTCCAACAGCAAAAGTGCCCAACTTTTCTTTGGACTCCTGAGCATCTCACAGCAAGCCAGCAGGACAATATTCTCAGAGCTCAGGGCAGGAGGGGTAGCTTCAGCGCGCCTCCATGCCATCATGGTCTCTTTCTGGGAGAGGCAGCACTGGTGACTACAGCTACATCCCTTGGTCCTGCCTTCCCCGCTGGCACTGGTCCAGGAGGTGACATTTATAGGCAAGAGATATGGGAGCGAAGAAGGGGTAAACTGAGGAAACCACCGAGACCATGGCAGCAGTGCTGGTGGAGGACTCCTGGAATGGGTCTTGCTTTCCTTTTCTGCTTGTTGGAGCTTTTGACAGGCCAGTGTAATACATTTCAGAGATCTCTCCGCATCCTAGTCCTTATCTACCTGGAAGGACTGCCAGATATGGTTTATTTTGATCATGGTCCTGCTTAGTCAGTCTGCAGATGCCATTTTAGAGGAGCTTCAGGGCTCCCTGAGGTGGGGAGGGACACTGGGATCCTCAGGAGCATCTCCTGGGACACTACCCTTTGTGACATCTGTCACCAGGCAGAGCTCTGTGCCAGGAACTCCTTTGGCAGAGAGAGAGAGACCTGAAAAGCGATTTGTCTTGCAAGCAACCCTGTGAAATTGGAGGAGCAAAACTAAAGGAGGTGAATGAAAAACCAGTCCCTGCAGCAGTCATCTAAGGGGTATAAACCTCTTGGCGTCCTCCAGGCAGGGTGGAATCTGGGCTGAGCTCAGATGCTCCATCTTCCTTTCATGGTCCAAATATGATGGGTTTTCGCAGCAGGGAGGTAGGAGAGAAACAGGCTTTGGAGAAATTAAAGCAGCCAGGGGATGAAACAGTTGTTTTCTGAAATAATGGCTCTTCATGAAGGATCCCAGCTGGTGTCTGAATGCAGAATGAGCTGACTTTGCTGGTTGACAAAGGGAAAACGTGGAAGATGAAGAAATAAAATCCCAGAAGGGAAGTCGTATGGATGGGCCAGAGACACAACTGTTCAAGAACTGCATTGAGATGGTTTGGTGCAGAAAGGTCTGGCTTCTGGTTGATGACAGACACAAAGCCTCTTTACTGAAAGACGCAGTGGATTTTGCAGAATAGGGAAGAAGCTGGGAAGTGTTCAAATTTGCCACAGTTTTGACCATCCTTACACAGGGTGAACATTTGAAAACATGTCAGCCTTGAGCCTAAGCAAAGGTGATGTCAGATAACAATCATGGTGATGGGGCTGGAGAGGACTCTGAGACCAAACGCATAGCAGAAGTGGTGACAAAGATGTAAGAGCTGGTGATGCAGTTACAGTGAAATGGGGATAAGGGTCTCTACTCTGATGAGCAGATATGAGAGATGCAGGAAATGTATCTAGAAGCAAAGGGTGAGATTTAAGAAGTTCTATTTGCAAACTGGTTGTGGATACCAAAGGTTTTTGTTCATCTGCCCATGCAGACAGAATCAGTGCAACTCCCTGACCTACAACAAGGCACAATGCTTGAGCCCCAACACTGTTGCTCATCTGAGATCTTTCTAGAAAGCTTTGAAAAGAGAGGCGATGGATGTGCCATCCCTGGAGACATTCCAGGCCAGGCTGGACATGGTCCTGAGCAACCTGATCTAGTTGAAGATGTCCCGGCTCATTGCAGGAGGGTTGGACTAGATGAGCTTTGAAGGTCTCTTCCAACCCAAACTACGATTCTATGGTGATGCATGGTACAGCCCAGAGGCAAAGGAAGACCCTGTCCTCATCACTGCCTATGCCACCAGGCATTGCTAAGCCTGGGGCTGAGATGTTAGGAAAGGATGTGACTCAGTATCACCAGCCAATGGGCATCCTAGATGTAAGCCATCACTCTTCCCTGTGTACTTTCCTATCAACAAAACCACAGCACCTCCTGCCTGGCTTTGCTGCCCTCACTGGGTAACGGCCAGCCTTGTCCCTGCACACTTTGGGCTCTCTCCCTGTGCATCCCCAGCATCCCCCAGGAAACACAGCCTCCAGCCCTGGAGGATGAATTAGGACCTTCTCCCTCCAGCTGTCTCTTTGGGACCCGTAGCGAACTCAAGCATGGCTTGCAGGTGAGCATAAACCACCTGAAAGCAGCACATTGAAGAAGTTCTTTGGCTCCTTGCTGGTCTTCTCCGTAATAAACAGAACCTCTTCTAGAGCCCATGAAACCTGCTGTATGGCCAGGGCACAACAGGCAGTGGGAGGGAAGGGATCCCGCCCCTCTACGTGGCATTTGGAAACCCCAGCTGGAGGTTGGGTTGAGTTGGGACTTTCCAGCTAGAAAGACATTGACAGACTAGAATGAGAGCTGCAGAGGCCAGGGGATGGAGGTTAGGAGATCTGGGAAAAGCCTCATTGAGCTGGCTTTGTTCAGCTTGGGGAGGAGGTCTTGGAGCTGCTGGTGGCCACCTCAGAGAGGCGGTAGAGGGGCAGAGCCTCTCAGATGGAGGTGGGCAAGACATGACAGGCACAAGCTGAAGCACAGGAATTTCCATTAGAGATAAGGAGAAGCGTTTTCCACCATGAAGGTGGTCAAAATTGGAAGAAGTTCACCAGGGAGGTTCAAGCCTGTGTTAGGCATGACCTGGAGCGACCTACCCCAGCTGGCCCTGCTATGAGCAGGGGCTTGGACCACACACCTCCTGAGGTTCCTTGCCAACCTCAGTTAGCCTGTTACTCTGTGAACAGTCAATTCACAGTGCAAGGCAATTGAAGAGTATGTTATTTAGGCTTCATTCTCTCAAACCAGTGTTCAGATTTGGCTGGCAACTGCACCCAGGGCCTTGCCTTATTCATTTCGTATGCCAAAATACCCAAGGACATACAGAAAAGAATGATTTTCCATTTATATGGGAGAAGCAGCAGGGAATGGTAAAAGAAATTCAAGCATATCTGACGATGAAGACTAGTTGTCTTCACAAGAGCTAGGCTGAACAGAAGGAAAAATACTGCTAGAAGGAGATGTGGCCAGTTCCCTTTTATGAGGCCAAGTGTCCTTGACTCCAAAATGCCCCAGAGACAAAGAAACTCCTCACTTTCAGAACTGCCCCATAGGCTTCACAGGCGTTTTGTGCTGAATTTCTCTCAGTGATTGAACCACTGTGGTCCTACTGGGATTTCAACCTGCAAGCAGGGAGAGGACAAGGATTAGCAACTCAAATGCCTGGGAATTAAACCATCTAGGAGAGCTCCAGATCCAGTCATGCTGTCCAGTATCTCCTTCCTTCTAGGGCAGAACCTGTGTTGCTGTTTGAGCAGTGTTAGGGATAGGGGAATTTCCACAAGGGTTTGTGTCAAAAGCAGAGGGAGGTCAGGTGGTTTCCCTGCTCCTCCAAGCAGCTTTCTGAATCCAAAAGACTCTCCTTCCATCTGCCACTGGAAACTCTCCTGGTCCCTTCTGCCTCCACCTGTGTTCCTCTGCAGTTTTTGCACTGTCACCAAACAGGGCAAGAGAGAAAGCTTTCAAAAACATCTGAAAACAGCCACAGAGAGTCAGAGTCAGTGAGAGAAAAAGCACACAAGATATGCTCCCCAAGCCTTGCCATTAAGACTCTGCTCTGCTTCTGAAGCATCACGGTCCTGCAATGGCAGAGCTGCTCAGAGAGCTGTTATCCCCCTTGGAGAGGAGGAAAAGCAGCTGGCTGGCAGTGCCTGTGCGGGGCACAGAGCTCTGCTCCCTTCCCATTTTTCCTGATGATTCTGGCTGCACTACGTTAAATGGATCCTGCCTTCTGTGTTCCTTTGCTCTCCCTGATGCACTCCAAGAGCTGGTGCTTTTGGGGTGTGCTGAGGGATTCTCTTGAGGCTGTAAAGCCACTGGGGCAGGAGCCGTGTCCCTGCTCCAGGCTGTGCCCCAATCCTCTGCCTCAGGCTGAGCCCGGCCTTCTGCCTCCAGGTCACCTCCACCGCGGTGGGACTATGGCCGCTCCCTGCCAACGCAAATCCTGTGCAACAACAACTGTGAAGTCCTCTGCTGCTAATTTAGCATCTCAGATCCCTTCCACACCGTAGCATCTGCGCGGCGAGGCTTTGTGAGTACAGATGCTTCAGGATCAGCTTGGAAAATAAACTGAAATAAGCCACTTTTTTGAGATTAAACTGACTCCTCCTGGAAACCACTGCAGGGGAAGAGCACTTGTTTATTAAAAAGAGACAGCAGGCATTAGGGCATGAAAGGAGGCTTTGTCTCCTCAGCTATTACCTTACTCCATTTGTCTCTGTGTTAATGTCTTCTCGTCAGGTGCACAGGGAATCTCAGGCACGAATCTCCCCGCTCCATAAAAACATCGGGAAAATAGGACCCCCCCCGGCTCCTGGGCCCTGCAAATCGCGCACCTGCAGCCACCCCCAAAAGCGTGCATCTTTGATGGCATCTTGGGCAGGGGACTGGGGGCTTGGCAAGGGGCTGGCTGCACGGCTGAGATGGAGACAGCACGATCTACCTCCATCCCGGGGACCCCCAACCCTGCAGGAGGCGGGATGCAGGGATCCCCTCCGCTGCAGCGGGCATCCCCGAGGCGGGGGGAGTCCCGGGCGGGGAATCACCGTTTTAGGGGGCGGGTGGGGGTCAGCATCCCGAAGGAAGGGGCGGCGGTGAGCGCATCCCACCTCCCTCGCTCGGAGGAGGATCCGCGCCGCGCCGCGCCGCGCCGTGCCGTGCCGCTCCGCGTCGTGCCGCTCCGCTCCGCCCCGCCGCGCCCGCCGCGCCGCAGCCCCGCAGCCCGGCCGCCGCAGGGCCGGCGGGGAGCGAGCGGTAGCCGGCGGCATGAGGCGCGACCCGGCGCCCGGCTTCTCCATGCTGCTCTTCGGCGTTTCCCTCGCCTGCTACTCGCCCAGCCTCAAGTCGGTGCAGGACCAGGCGTACACGGCGGCGGTGGTGCTGGAGGGCAAGGTGCAGTCCGTGGGCCCCCCCGCCGGCGGCGGCAATGACAGCCGCGGAGCCGCCGGTCCTGCCGGGGGGGTTTTGGTCAAGGTTCTCGACCTGTGGCCCCTCAACAGCGGCGGGCTGCAGCGGGAGCAGCTCATCAGCGTGGGCTCCAAGGCGCCCTGCTTCAAAGTGAAGCGCAACCACCGCTACATCTTCTTCCTGGAGCCCACCGAGGAGCCGCTCGTTTTCCGCACCGCCTTCGCCCCGCTCGACACCAGCGGCAAGAACCTCAAGCGGGACGTGGCGCGGATCCTCTGCGCCGACTGCGGTACGGGCCGCGCCGCGGCGGCGGGGGGCGGCGGCCGGGGGACGCGCGGGAGCGGCGGCGGGGAGCGGCCGCGGGGCGACGGGTCCGTACCCCCGGGGCTGAAGGGGGGGGCCCGGCCATCACCCCCCGCCTCACCGCCGGCCGGCACCGGGAGCCGAGCCTGCACCGGGGGGCGATGCGCTCCACCGGGCCCGGGCACTACGGCCGAGCTCCGTCCCCCGGGCTCCCGGCTCAAGGTCCTGCCCCGGCCCCCCCGGCGCCGTGCCAGTAGCGCAGCCCCGAGCCCCGGGGACGGCCCTCAGCCCGGCTGCCTCTGCGGCCGGGGCCGCCGGCTGTCCTTCGGGCGGTAGCGCGCTGGAGCCCTCGTTCTCGGCGCTCTTCCAGCGCCCCCCGCTCCCGGTGCCGTTTTCCCCGGTTCGCCCGGGTGAGGGCAGGCGGCTCCAGGTCGGGAGAGCCGGTACCGGCGTGCGGTGGTGGCTCTGTTCGCTCTGCGCGCATCGGTGCTGCCTGATGCGCTCCCCGCCCCGGGGCATGTTTACTGACGAGGAGAGGGGCCGTTTTGCGGGGTTGCATGGCCGGGGGCTGATGCTGGCTCTCAAGGTGTGCCCTAAGTGCCGGGAAGTTTTGCCTCCTTCAAAATAACGGCCTCGCGGTGTGAAGTTGGGTTTCTTTTGTTCGTTCAGCGCCTTTAGATATCTCCTGACAACGCACTGCCGCTGCTCTCCTGTTGTGTGCATGCTGTGTTCTGAATCTCCACCACCTCCGTGAACGCGGTTATGAAATGACTTCCACCGGGAAGCGTTACTCCTTTTGCGCCTGGATTTCCCGTGCTGTCCTCCGGCAGGGCGAATACCTGCGATGGGCTGGGCTGTGGGGGACCGGGCAAAGACAATGACTGCATTTTCCCAGGGTTAGGATCTGAGCTGACAGAAATGCCAGGCTGGCCCTTGGTCCAGCTTGAATGCTCAGATCCTGTGTCACAGAATCCGGAGAAGGCCGGCGTTAACCCGGGCAGTTCCAAGTGCTGCGCCATGCCATCAGAAATGGGTTTGAATCTCTCGGGTTTGGTGAATTATGAGGATATGCCCCATCCCTGGCAGTGCTCAAGGCCAGGTTGGACACAGGGGCTTGGAGCAAGCTGCTCCAGTGGAAGGGGTCCCTGCCCATGGCAGGGGGCTGGAACTGGATGAGCTCTAAGTCCTTTCCAACCCAAATCAGTCTGTGATTCTATGATATACGGGGCATATCTCCAGGGAATCCAGGTCCCCCACTCAATGACAGCACGCTGTACTTCCTCATCAGGTTAATTGGCCTTTTGCCTCATTAAAAGCAAAGGGCCTCATCAAGTTATACTTAACTCTGTAATGAACACACGCGTGTTGTGGTTGTTGTGTTAGTAACCAGGTGTTTCTGGGATGAATACTTTGCCATCGGGACTGCTGATCCCAGATTTTGAAAGCCGGACCTGTCTCCTAGTTATCCAAAAGATAAATTTAGAAGATGTGTTTCCTGGGAGAAAGGTGGAACCTTGCATATCATAATATGTTGTTGAGGAAAATGGGCTCAGACTGCATACGAGAAAACTAATTTGGGAGAAACTAATTTCATGTGCATCTCTATGTGGGCCATCGTGGACATGAGAATTTAGCGAAGTAGCTGTTGCAGAGTTACAAAAAGGGAAAATGGGGGAATTTCTTGGTTCTGTGGTCTCATCATCTGATGAAACCACAGCAAAAGGCACGTGGCTTTTATTGTTTGAGTTTTTTAAGCAAGGATTCCGAACTTGCACATCTCTGAGCAGCAGGGTACGACTTTAAGAGGAACAGAGGCTGCTCCGTTGCTTCCTGGATCAGGCCCAAAGTGTTAACATGTAGGCTGATGTAACAACAAGTTAAGGGATGTCGTTGTGCCTGTGACACCCTCTTGGAGCTGATGCTTTTGTCTCTGTATTTTTGATGGTCTGAGGAGGGTTCTGGGCTGAGGGGCTCTTGCTGGTTGCTGGGAGCGTTGTCTCAGCAGGGCTCTGTGGCAGATTGCAGAAGGAAAATAAGAGCTGGTGGTTGGGAACTGTCATAACTGTGGTTTGGTTCAGTGATGAAGATGAAACAGGAGCCTCAGCCTGCTGAACTTGTGGTTCCTCGAGCACTCCATGCTCTTGGTTCAGCTGGGAGGTTACTGCTGAAGGTGACATTCCCGTCAGGAAGTTCTGATTCATAGCACCCAAGCTGATGGAAAGGTAGACTGGGAAACAAGGCCATGGTTGCCCTCTTGCTCCTTTGTTCCTGCTGGGAGGGGAGATCTGGAGGGGCGCAGGTGGCTGAGTACAACTCCAGAGTTGGGAGGGGGTGAAGTGTGCAGGCATGATGCGCACTCTGAGACACAGCCAGGCTGCAGACTTGTAAGGGATATTATGAAGCCAGGGGGCCAGATGCTGGGTGGACTTCTGGGTGAGTGGAGAGGGACCTCATAGCTCTGGTCACTCCAGTCCCCCCACTCCCAAAGATGGAGGCCTTGCAGGACCATCTTCTCCCTACTCTGGCTCCGTGCCTGGGTCTGTTTTCAGTGATTCATCCCCTTCTCATAGGCTAAGATGCTGTGTGTCCTCTGCTCTCACTGCTTGCCGAGTCCAGGATGCGTTGCAGGATTAGGTCTCTGGCCAGAGCATCTCTGTGTCTGTCTCTCCAAGGAACAGTTTCTGCTCCTTGCACAGCTTGTTTGGAGGAGAGAAAGAGGGTGGTGATGCTCTGCATGGGATCCAGACCCTGGATGGGCAGAGTCTGGAAGGCTGGAGGGGAGGGAAGGGCAGCATGGGAGGTGGGAGGCAGAACAGGAAAACCAGTCTGTGCAGCTGGCCTATGGTGGTACTGCCTGGGCCACTTTGTGTCTGCCCCCCTGTGCTGAGATCCAGGCAGGAAGATTCCCACTTTGGCTAGCCCACTGCTGCTGCGGAGGCTTGGGAGCCTGGAACTTCCCTACCTGCCACCTCCCGAGGCACCTCTGCCCAGCCATGGCATCCTGCTGGCACACAGGATCCTGCTGGATCCTGTGGGTCTCACCTCCCACTTGCCCATCTTAAAACCTCTTCTGCACTGGGAGTATTACTGTGGTTTTTTTCTTACTGTTATATAATGATGCCTGTTACTGCTTCTCCTCCTGTCTCTTTCCTTTACATCTTTTAGCTCCCTAATTTTGGATTGTCTTTTATCTCTTTTGTGCCTACATGCACAGATCAAGGTGGAAGAAACAAGCGCAAGACATGGTGCTGGCTCTCACTGGTGGGGTGGCTGTGTGATATCTGGTATCCCTGCTGGGGCTCCTCCTGATCTGAGTCCAGAAAGGGAGTTATGGTCCTGACCCTCCTGGTCTTTAAAAGTTGCTTGTGTCATCATCTGCTTTCCTTGAGTCCATGCTTCCTGTGTGGAACATATACTTGCACACGTTTTGTGTATAGGAGGGGCTCTCACTGGTGTGGATTTAACCTCTTTGGGCTTTGATTTCTGCTTTCACAGAGGAGCAAATATCTTCTTGCCTCCATACACAGAAAGTTGCAAAGTAGCTTTAATTGGAGCTTGTGCATCTCCCGGAGCACCTCACTGAAAACGCTGTGCAGCTCCAGGATGAAGTATGCGACCTGCCTGTAGGATTAGCTAAGCTTAGTCTGGGCAAGTAATCTGCTGGCAGCAGATCCCCAGGAGGATTTGCAGGCAGAGGACCTGTTGTTGCAGCAGGTACTTCTTGGGAGATGAGGTGTTGGGGTTTGTTTCAGTCAGAAGGTGCCATGCTCTTGGTGGGATCTAAGAACATGCTGGGGCTGTGGCATTGGACCCAGTGGCCATGAGATATTGGGGCTTATTTATCTGTTGATTCTGGGAGGGAGGTTGCTTACAGCTGGCCTGTGAGGGGAGGAGGGGGGCCTGATTTGAAGTGCCCACTGGAAAATACAGCCCTCTGGAAGACAGTGTAGGTGTTGCTGCCTGAAATAGCGCCGGCAACTTTGGACCAGCAGCTCATGCAGAAATATCCCTCTCCACTGCCCTACACATCACCGGGCTTACTCCAAGGCAGGCAGGCACAGGGGAAGGGTGTGTGTGGGCTCCAGCCACCCATACTGGTGCTCTCCCTTCATCCCAGGACAGCTGTGGAGCAGGGAGCAGCAAAGCTGGGTTTTCTCACGTGCCACCCTCCTAATTGGAGATGTCTGAAGCTATTTCTCACCACCTTCAGAAAATCACACTTCCTTAGGTTCACAGAGGAGTGAAAACTGGCTTCCTTCTTGCCTTGAGTTTCTGCAGATGGGGAGTGAGCGGTCACTTTGCTGTAGAAAGCTTTTACCCCTTGCAGGGATGGCACACATCTGTACCTGAAACAACAGAGGTTGTCCACTCTCAGGCACATGCTGTACATGGAGCAAAGCCTGGCTGATTTCTCAGTTCCCCCTTTCAGCAATGTTTGACTAAATAAAGCATCTCCCCAAGGATCTCTATGAGTAAGAGGAGACGAAAAAGGCTTCTGTGTGATCCCAGCAGTGCTGAGTTTTATATATAGGGCCTCCCCATGCACAGCCTCTGGACAGCAGCTGCCACTTGGTTCCTGTCTTTGTGCTCTTCTAGCTAATAACCCTTAGATATGGGGCCTGAAGCGTAATGCCCTTTCCAAATTAGAGGCAACACCTTGGCTTGGATTTAGATCTGGATCAGAAATTAGCACGTGCTTGGGAGCACGGAGGCAATAGATATCGTCAGGCAAAAAAGGGAGCCATGTTCTCCCACAGCTGAGCTCCCCACTTAGTTTGGGCTGTGTTAAGGCAAAATGCACAATGGTCACCAGGGCCTTAAGCCTTAAAGCAGGCTCAGGGGAGACCTTATAGCAGTCTTCCAATACTTAAAGGGGACTGTCAAGAAATCTGGAGAGGGACTTTTTAGAAGGGCTTATAGGGATAGGGCAAGGGGGACTGTCTTTACACTGACAGAGGGAAGATTGAGATCAGATATTAGGAAGAAGTTCTTTATTATAAGGGTATAGTGAGGCCCTGGCACAGGTTGCCCAGAGATGCTGTGGTTGCCCCCATCTCCTGCAAAGTCCTGCAAGGGTTCACCTGTAAGTTGGGCTGAGGATGCCTCTCCCAGCAGGATCCGATGGGTTTGCCAGTTCCCACGAGCAGTGTGGCATCCCACGAGGAGCAGCTGCTGCTTTGCCAGGTTTAAGGCACTGGATGCTGGTGCTGGAGTTATCTTGTCTCCGTTTCCCCTCCTGAGTTATGGTGTGACACTGCTGAGAGTTGATGAGAGCTGTACTGCCCTGTAGCAGCATGTAGGCTTCCCCAGTGAGCTGTGACGGCCTTTGGCAGGCAAGAGTGTGGATGCAAGGAGCAGGGCAGAGGTGAGTGGTTGTGCTTGGCTAGGAGGAGCTGCAGGAGGTTGATCCTTGGTGGGCAGCATGTCTGCGAGGCTGAGAGCCTGTGGTCATCTGGTCATCTGAGAAATCCTCAGTGCAGAGGAGCCTGAGTGATAAAGTGCTGGGAAGTGATAAAGAGCCTCCTCTGAGCCAGGAGGTGCTGGGGATGTCTGGTAGCTTCTGTCAGTCCTCCTGCGCCCGCTGGGTGCAGCAGCATGGTCACTGCTGGTGGGAAGCTGGGCTGTGGGTAGCAAAGATGCCAGTAGATCCTGTCTGATCCAAGGAGGCTGCTGGGATGCAAGCACACCCCTCTCAAACTGCTGCACCCCTCTTTCATGTCCATGACTGCAGAGGGTTTGCCCTGCTCCCGGGGGGGGTGGGTTGCCCTCTGCTCTGTGCCGTGCTCTGTCCGGTGCAGATGGTGGAGGAGCTCGGGCGGGCGCATGCGGCGTGGGGAGCCCTGGAGGAAGCTCATCTCCCTGGCAACTTTGGCAGGCAGGCATCTGCTCGCCTACTGAACGGGATGTGCAGCAGCCGAGCCCCTAAAGGGTGCCAGCACCTCTCAGCACTTGTCTTCTCAGGTCTGGGGGGGGCTGGGGGGTGGACAGGTCTGCCAACTGCCAGAGGTTGTGGGGACAGAGCGTTGAGTCTGCAAGGGTGGGCTAAAGATCAAAAGGGAGATGAATCACTGCTGCTCCTTCTGTGCTGAATGACCATGCTCCCAGGGCTGGCCTGCTGCAGCTCGGTGCTGGTTGTGTGCTGCAAAGCCAGACAGGTCAGTGAAAATGGCTTTCCTTTAATCCCCACAATCCCCACAGTCCAGCTCCATCCTGGATAGGAGGGTGACGGGTGTGGATGAGGAAAAGGTTCCACAGAACATGAGGTACTAGATGGAAGCAGATGATGTGCAGCTTGAATGAAAGTGATTTGCGTAACTCCAGGCAGGGAAGCCTGGGATGTGGTCAGGTAGCAGGGGATCACCTCTGTGCTCAGAGGATCTGGGAAGAAGTTTTGTATGGAAGTTGCAGCAGACAGCACTGAAGCTGTTCTGGGGAGGAGAGTTCATGTTAGGGAACTAAAAGGAAATGAGAAAATAGGAGATCTGGTGTGTCAGCGGGGGACAGGAGATGCTGCCTTGGAGACCCAGGGCACTGGTGGTCAGCTGAGCAGAGGTTTCTTGTCTCTGTTTGCATTAGGGTCAGCCAGCTCTTGACATTGCTGGCTGATTGCCTGTGCCAGGGAATCCTCTATGGTCTTCTTGTCTTGGGGTCTTTACCCCAAGCAATTGCTTCCTTAAGGTATCTCTACAGTCCAAACCATGACCAAAGGGTGACCTCCTAGAAGTGATCCCCAGCATGAATCAAGGATTGGAACTGGGCTGGACCTCATGTTGACGGCATGGGCTGAGCATGCTGTTGGTGTGGCACCTTGAACGGGCTGATGGGAAGAAATTGTGTGCAGAAAAGAGGCCAGAAGATGGCAATAGTCCTGGCAAGGAATAGCAAACCAGAGGTATCTGCCCTTCTGCAAAGGATTTATCCCCTTGTCCCTTGTAGCCTGGTCTGGAGCTGACTGAGAGCTATCAGTAGAGAGAGTGTTTTGACAGAGGCTGGGCAGACACCCATCAGGAGTGACCCTGGTATGGGTGACCTCCGCCAGGCAGCAAGGTAGCCTGCTCAGAGGATCTCAGACCAGTGACAAGATAGGTACTCAAGTCTGTTCCCACTCTGTTGCCTGACATTGTAGTCCAGAGACCAGGTTCTTCTGCTCACAGCACCTCTCCCTGGTCAGGGCAGTGCTTCAGGGTCTCTGTGCTGGGATTGGTGGCCGCAGTGGTTCTCACTGGTCCCTCCACCTGCCCCATGCCCCATCTGCAGCAGGACAGTGCCATCCTTTCCTGTATTCCTGTCACTGAGTGCTTGCTGGCCCATGGAGGGCAACTGGGTTCATCTTTTCAGGCTGGAGTGTGTCCTGGTTTTGCAGGAACGCTTCATAATGGGTGGCCTCCTGGAGGAGAGCTGGCTGCTGTCTCTGGGCACAACATCTCTGTGGGGTGGGACACACATGCTCAGTGAGTGGGGACCTGTCATGCTCTTGACAGTGCCCAGCTCCCACGCTGCTGACCCCCACTCTCACCCTGTCCTCGTGTGAGGGTACCGGCCTTTGTCCTCCTGAGGAAGTTAAGGATTCTGGGAAAGCCTTCCCAACGGCATCAGGTGCTGAAAATGAGCCTGTGGGATCTATGGGTGGGAGCTGAGCCCTGGGGCTGATGGAGAGCAGATCTTGGGTGTGATGGTTTTCTAGGGCAGGTCTGGATGGGCAGTGCAGTGTGTGGTGGCTTGTGAAAATGCTGGGGAGGATGGGAAGGCTTTGCAGAGCCTGTGGAAGGACATGCTGTACTACTTAGCGGGAGAGCTAGTCAGGTTCTGCCAATTTGGGGTCAGAAGGCAGGTATTTGCATTCATTATAATCAATCACTGCTCATCCACTTTTCATAATGGCTCGCTAGTGCTGAAGTGCTGTTCAGGATCCTCTTGGTGGTCTCAGGACAGGCAGATGGCTTGGCAGGAGGGTGGGCACTAGAATTAGGTCTTCGTTCTGGGCTGTCTCAAAGTTGGCAGCAATGAACCAGCCCTGGCTGCTGCGCTTGCTGGAGCCTGTCCCCATCAGACCCTGGCTCCCTGCTGCGGCACCGCTTTACCTGTGTAGGGTGGGCTGCACTGATGAGGTCAGGATCAGGCGTGGCCTCTGTCAACGTAACGTGGCCTTTCCCAGCATGCAGACGTGTGTGTATGTGAACGCATTCATTAGCCTTGGGAGTATGACATGAAGTATGAGAGGGCTGTCAGGATCCCTTGCTTGTGGGCTGGATCTTCCTGATGTGGCATTGCCCAGTAACTGCAATGATGGGAACCGGTGCCTCTGGCCCCTGTCTGGACCTGCTTCTCTGGGTGTTCCCATCTTCCCATTTCCACCCCTCTGGTCTTCCTCAGCTTCCCTTTTGCATGGCTTGGTACCAAAGAGAGGAGGAGCGGGGACTTCTAGGCTCCTCTAGGCTGCTGTCAGCCTCAAGCCAGGCTGGTGGTTGCTGCTGGTAGTCCAGTCATCAGCAAGTGGAGCCCAAGTCATCAGCCTGAGATGATCCACTGCCACGTGGGGCCTCATCCGCCTTCTCCCTGTGTCCCTGCTGAGAGAAGGAGCTGTCTTCTCATCCTGGCTGCTGGTCTGTCTCTTGTGCTGCTGGCCCTGTGCTCAGATGGGAGCTGCCTAGTGAGGCTGGTACGACATTGGGCAGTTGCACATATATGTCCTGTGCTGGAATGAGGTGGATATTCGTGTCTTGGCGGGATCTGGTGTGGTGGGGTGTTACCTGCTGGCTTTAAAGAGACCTGGAAACCCTTTCTTACAGTGCTGAATAGCCTGAGTCCCACAAACATGTCCCCAAATCTGCAGAGCTGAGGCAGCAAGAAGGAGCTGGAGGAGTTTCCCTGCCAGGTCCTCCCTGCGGCTCCTGGCTTGACTTGGCACACTCCATATACATGGCAGGAGAAGGCAGTGTGCATTCCAGCCCTGCTCCTCCAGCCTCTGGCAGTGCTTCTGGGCCCCAAGCAGATGGGGCAGACATCAAATGGGTGTCCCACCACCCCAGTGTTGCCCTGATCTTGAACACTCCCAGAGAGATGCCTTGATGCCAGGAAATGGGGATGCAGCTGGTGTGGAGGTCTGTGGTATGGAGGGGTCTCTCTTCTCTGTCACACTTTCTTCCTAGGTTGGTGATTTAATCTGGTCTTCCTGGCATAGGAGACACAGAGGCTGGGTCTGTAGGGTCTGTAGGATGACCGCTGCTTCTTGGATGCTCAGCTGCAGCAGCAACTGCAGGCCATGGCAAAAGCTGTGGGAGCCCCAGACCTGATGATGCCCTAGAGCCCAAATGGCCTCACAGGCAAGGAGGGGAAAACCTAGGGCAGGTGAGGTGTTCTGGTGGCTTTGGGGGATCAGATGTAGGTGAGATACTAGGAAAGATTTGAGGTTTTGGGGCACTGGATAGGATATGGCAGTAGATATAGGATGATTTGGATGGAAACTAGGAATTCTTTTATACCTACAAGCACTAAGGTGATGGGAAGCAGCAGGAATGAGGTAACCCAAAGAAGGTGCCTCTTTACACAGTGCCTTACTGCAGGGTCTGCTGGAGCCACAGGGAAGAAGGATCCCAGAGGCCATGCCCGTGTGTACAGCGTGGTTGGGGTGCACTTGCTGGTTCTGCATGTCCCCAGATGCCTCATTGCCAGAAGGAGTGGGGAGAGGCACTGTATGAAGCTGAGGCAGTGCTGTGGTTATAGCCCCAAGAGGGTGTTGCTCTGCAGGGAGGCAATGACATGTTTCCTTATCTATCAATCCTTAATTCCTCTGTGGAGCCTGATCTCCATCGCCTGGAACATGCTACAGAGAAGGAGTTTTATGGAGTATTTAAGCCCACTTCTAGAATCCAGGCATTCAGCACACAAAGCCAGATACATGGGTTGGTTTGAGTCCTGTCCCTGTGCTGCTGTGCTGGGTGCATGCACTGTAGAGGTGTGTGTGTGGCTTCACGCTCTGGAGGGAACCAATGCAGGCAAGGGGGTTGTGCTTGGAGATTTGGTTCAGTTCCCATCTGTGCCACTGACTGTAGGAAAGCTGCTTAGCATCCCCACACTGTGATTCCCTGCCTGGCAAGCAGGAAGGATGCTGCTTTGCACGCTTTGCTAGGGAGCAGGTAGTGTGCTGGGTTCTTATCGGTGTATCAGCGTCTGTAATCAGCAGAAATGGTTACAAAACCCTTCTTCCCTCCAGCACCTTCCGCTGATGGACCTCAATGGCAAGGGACCTGCCTGGTACTGGGCAGCAGCATGTGGACTCTCCTTTGGTGGCCATCTAACTCTGAACATTTCCCAGCCAAGCTCCACTCACAGCAAAGGTGTTGGATCCAGAAACATAAACCTATGGTCCCCAAACCTGCCTCTGATCTGCAGCGCCACACTCCATCTGCACTAGGGAGCTGTGACATGTGAAGAGATGATTTCTGTCAGTTCATTGACATGCAAGCTTGTGACACCCAGGCTGTTTTTCTGGTCCTCACAACCAGCTGGGTGTGCTGGGGGCAAGTGCAGATCCCCAAGGGCACTCGATGCTGCATGCTGATGTGGAGAGAGGGTTTCCCAAGCTGTTAGAAGGCTGAGCAGCTTTGTGGTTCACGCTGTGATGGAAGGATGCTCGGGTGAGGCTGAGCAGCTGGTCTGATGCTTGCAAACTTCTTCAAGTCTACAGCTGCTGCACAGAGCTGAGAGAGGAGGGTTGTGTTTCATGGCTTGAAATGACCCTGAGAGTGGCCATCATGGCCCATTCCCCAGCTCTTGGGGATGCTGCATGTCAGTAAATGTGACTGGAGGTGATGCAAACCCAGACAGGCAGGACCTGTGTGCATGTTTACTTCTGTAGACTCTTCCTGGTGAGAGGAAAGACAACTGCACTTTCTGCCTGTGCTGAGACAGCTAATCTGGGAGCCCTCCTGCCTCGGGCTGCAGACGGTTGCAGGCCTCTCCTTCCTTCCCAAGCACTGCAGCCTGAATTGCCTTCTGCTCCATGACATCAGAGCAAAAGCACAGAGACCAGAGCTGTCACACCAGGACAGTGCAGGTGCAAGGAACTGGAGGAAATCCTGTTGATACACGTATAGAAAAGCCAACTTAATTTGCCAAGAAAGCCCATGCTGTCACTGTAATCAGACTGGGAACTGTGGATAAAGCTATGGCCATTGCAGGAAGGAGGCTCCGCATGGTTCTTTGAGCAAGGAGAGAAAATACCTTTCTGTGGTGAACTTTGAAACTGGCTGATGGGACGAGCAAACCTCGTATTTAGATATTAAAGCATCCAGGAGAGGAGCTGGTAACTGCCAATCATAAAGACGTGAAGAAGCTTGTTCAGCCTGGGGAAGAGAAAGCTCAGGAAAGAAATTATAACAGTTTTCCAATACCTAAAAGGGTGTTGTGGTTTAGAAAGCTATAGAAGGGGTTTTGACAAGGGCCTGTAGGGACAGGACAAGGAGGAATGGCTTTCCCCCTTTCTGTGATTCTGAGGTTCTGACTTCAGAATGGCAGATAGGCACATTGGAAGGTGCCATTAGACCTTTTGAAACCTTCCTGCTGGGAGAATGGCTGTGGTTTTCCTGCAGTGGCTGGTGCCAAGGCAGCCCTGAGTGGCTGCAGGACTGCAGCTGCCTATTGCTGTTTTGGGCATTGGTTTGCTGCATGGGATGTGATTGTGAGCTGCTGGTGCTGAGTGCTGGGCCACCTTTGCCTGCAGGAGCTCCTGCGGCTGGAGGTGGCTCCTCGAGTTATGGTGCTGGGCACCTCTGCAGCTTGAGAGAGGTCTTGTTCTGTCCTTTGCTCCTGGTGCACCTGGGCATATATGACTGTGTGTGCTCTGGTGTGGGTTGGGGTCTGAGACAGCCCCTGTCCCTGCACAGATCCCTTCAGGGCTTGTGTCTGGGAGTAGGGATGCTGAGGCTTTGTGGATAGGGCTGATCTCGATCTGTGATGTTCCCTTACGTTGCACAAGATTTACCGACAGCTTCGTGTGGACCTGCTGGGAAGGGATGCAGCATTTCTTTTCCCATCATCTCTTTTGTAATTCAGTGCCCTTTCCCACCACTCCGCCTTCAGGGAGTTTCCCACCCCTTGCACTTGCATGGTGATCGGGCTGTGTCCCAGAGCCAGGAGAAGAGCATTAGCCTTTTCCTTCTCTGGGCAGGCAATAAAGTGCTTGGCACTTCCCTTCCCGTGGGGTGCCAGGTTAAACCTGACCTGAAGCACAGCACAGATGAGCTCTGCAAAGCCTCTGATTCTGGCCCAAAGAGGCTGCAGAGCGCTTTAACTCAAGTACTTATTAAGCAGGCAGGTCCGGGGGCCTTTCCGGAGGTCGCAGCAGAGCTGCTCTCTTTGGGCTGAGGGTGTGAGGAGCAGGGTCAGTGATGCCCCATCCGGCAGCAGCTCCTGCAGCTCTGCTGCCTGTTGTTTCCAGAGGTCCCCAGACACTGCACCCTGGCAGCCAGATTTGAGGAGGGAAGAGTGGTCCTGGTGGTGGGCAGTGCCTGCACAGGAGAACCATGCCCTGGGCTCCTCCTATTAAAAACTGAGCTTAGCAACCTGCCAGGCAAACGATGTTCCCAGGACAGTTGTCAGATGGGTGGAAGGGGGTGAGTGTGGAGCCTGTGGGAAATGCACCCATGTCTCTGCAGCAGAGACCTGCCCAGCAGTGGGGACTGGAGGTCTGGAGATCTTTGCTGTAACAGAAACACGTGTTCCAGCAAGCGAGGCTAAGAACAGGATTATACATGAAGCAGTTTTATGCTGGGCTAAACTCATCTTTTGCTGGAGAGTAGGGGAATGACATACACGGGGGCAGTCTCCTGGGTGCAGTATCTCAGGGAATCCCCCCTCCTTGGATTCCTACTTCCATGGCAGATATTCTTCAAAATAATGGGATTTTTTCTCTCCTTCTCTGTGTAATGGATGACACGGGAAACCCTTCTGCAAGGAAATAATTCTGCCTGTCACAGTGGCTTTCACTTGGCAGTGTTGAATTTCCTTCCATGCTGCTGTTGTCTTTCTCTTTTCCCCTTCTCCTCTGCTCCCTCCCACATGCACTCTTCTCTATTGTACATCCTCAGCTTTCAGAGCAATAATTGCAGCTGAGCTAAGAAAACCCGAACATGTTTTTAATGATGGCTTTGGCTCCTTTTTCTGCAGTGATCTCTGAGACTGCACCCTGTTTAAAAACTTGAAGGTGTTTCAATGGCCTTTTTTTTTCCATTTAGACCAATTTTTAAAGGAAATTTCCTGAAATTCAGTATTCAGATAAGAAGTGGGGAATATGCAATTGTCTGGTGATACGAAATATACAGAATGTGCAGGCCGGACCTACCTCCTGGGAAGGACTCACAGCATCCCTTCTGGTGCTGGGGAGGGAGGCGTACTTAATGGAAAAAATAACTTGGGGACAACCGGGGGAACAGAGAAGCCACCACCAGTTACAACTGAACAATGCTGCACAACTGCTATTCTGTCTCGAGCAGTCTTGCTCAGGGCAAAGTGGAGGACTCTTATTCAGCCTGGAGAAGAGAAGGCTCTGGGGAGACCTTAGAGCAGCTCCCAGTGCCTAAAGGGGCTGCAGGAAACCTGGAGAGTGGCTTTGGACAAGGGCCTGTAGGGACAGGCCAAGGGGAATGGGTTTAACCTGCCCGAGGGGAGACTGAGATGAGCTCTTAGGCAGAAGCTCTTCCCTGTGAGGGTGCTGAGGCCCTGGCACAGGGTGCCCAGAGAAGCTGTGGCTGCCCCATCCCTGGCAGTGTTCAAGGCCAGGTTGGACACAGGGGCTTGGAGCAAGTTGCTCCAGTGGAAGATGTCCCTGCTCATGGCAGGGGTTGGATCTGGATGAGCTTTAAGGTCCTTCCAACACAAACCATTCTATAAATCTATGCTTCTACATGGAGTACTGCATTGAGATACTCAGCAGCATGTGTGCTGTGTGCCAGAAGCTGCACGCTGCATGTGCAGTTGTTTATGGCAGAGACACGAGGCAGCTTTGCCACTACCTTTTCCTAAACCATTTGTAGTTCCACCTGGCTGCTTACCCAGCCTGCAGTGAGGCAGGAACCATGCCTCCTGCCTGTGGATGCTGGGATATTTCCCTCCCCTCCCCCTGCAATCAAATGCTTGCAGAGCAAAGCTTGCAGCAAGCCAAGCATCACTTGCACTTCATCAGACGTGGGTGTCTATAAAAAGCCTCTCTGGGGTTGCGATTGGGTGGGTTGGCTGAGCCACGTGGTCTCTCGTAAGGCCTGTGTTGCTGAGCAAGTGGCATCCCACTTATTTTTGGCACTAATAGTCTTTAGTTAATACATAAATTCAGCTTAAATTCTGGATGGAAGATAAATCCCAAGTGGAGGCTCTGCTAATAAGACGACAGACGCTTTGGGGAGCCTGGGACACCTGGCAGCGGAGCGGTCGTGGCTGCTGAGATGTGAGAGCAGCAACGTGCGCAGGCACAAGGTCCTTAAAAGTTACCATGAGTTGTGCGACCAAATTACAGTAGCATTAGACAGATGGCCAAGGTCAGCTCTAGCTGGAACTGCTGGAGCTGAACTCATTGCAGCCAATGCCCCAGTGAGATCACCAGTCCCATGCTGGCATGGTGAGAAAAGGCAGTTGAAGCATCAGTTTAGGTCTAACCACTGCAAAACACTCTCTCCTCTGACAGCCTGCCTAAAGGCAAGGCTGGCCTGAGGTCCTCTGTTCTGCTTCTTTCTTGCTAACTCACTGACAGTCACCCCATAGTGCTTCCCCACGTCCTGTTTCATCCCAGAGAACTCCAGATTTGAGTGTGCTGAGGGCTGCATCTGAATGCCTACATCTTTTCACTGCATATGTGCCTGTGAGCCTGGCTGGGGAAACCCAGCCATGGTGGCCAAGCTATGGAGAGTGTGAGATGCTGGAGCTCTGACCTCAGGCTTTGCTCCAAGGGTTGGTGCTGTTACCTGAAGGAGGGTCTGGCTGGGAGAGGAGATCCCAGCAGCCTCTCAGAGGGTTTTGTGGCACCACGCTCTCCAGTGCTGTGCCATGCGAAGGTGTCCTGGTGACCAGGCTACAAACCCTATGGCTAACGAATGGATGAGGTCCTGCTTGCCACCTCTTGACAGGGTCTTCACTGGGTTCTCAAGAATTTCAACTCTTCCCAGAGTTGGTAAGGGATTGGAGGTTAGCCAGGGTTTAGAAGAACACCAGTTCATGCCAGTCTGTCCTCTGGCATGCCTCACCTTATGCACAAGGTCTGCCCCTGCATTCTCAACATATTAACCCTTGTCAGGCAGCAGGCAGAATTTTAAAGTCGTTTAGGCTTCAGATCTTTCTGAGGAGGTTCAAGTCCCTCAGTCATAGTCAGAATCAATGGTACAGCACCAGCCTCATAAAGCAGGGACAGTCTGAGGTAATTTCTTTCCTCACGTTCCTTGCTGTGGATTTCCATTAGACCCTGCTTCTTTCTTCTGCAGTTCCCACCCAAAAGAGTGTCAAGGAAAGGCTCAATTGTTTTGCTTTTGTGGGCAGTGTTTTGCAATCGCATTGTTTTCCCGTGTTCTTGTTACAGGGAAGAGGGGACTCATTCTGGAGCCCCTTGGGGCTGTATTTGTTGCTGTAGTGAAATCCCTGGCTAGTGTTATCAGTGGGTATCCCTGACTCACAACACAAGGTAGTGAAGTCTCAGCTGCAGCCTGTGGGTAAGCTGTAACAACCCTGAGGCTCTGTGTCGGAGCTGTAGGTGGATGCAGCTACTCTTCTCCTCTCTGATCCCCCACGTCTGTGTATCTGTGTTCTCATCTGGGACCTGCCTTGGAGACACATCATGCTGCAGTGGAAGCTGCAGCATGAGATGAGGTGGGTGCGGCCATGCGATGCTGCTCTCTTGGAGCAGGGGCCTTGGGGAAGGAACTGTGTGTATGTCCGTGTGTTTGTGCCAGAGGCTTCCTTTGGAAACAGCAACGATCAGTGCAGGAGATTGGTAGGGAGGAGAAATTCCAGCGTCTTCCTACCCAGCATCCAGCAAATAAGCTCTTGGGATTGGTCGTTGCTAAGTGCGGGGCTGTCCAATGACTGAAGAGTGGTCCAGGCATGGGCCGGGACATCCCGGCTGGGACTTGCAGTCGGGCTGTGGCTGTGTCGAGGGTGCCTAAGCCATGGCAAAAGAGAGCAATACACTGGAATGAGCATTTCGCATGCAGTGGTGAGTCCCAGCTGCCTGAGGCTGCAGAGATTCAGCCCTGCTCAGGGACTGTGTCCCGGCCCTCTCCCTCAGCCGCTTCTTCCCCCAACCCTTAACTTTCCCACTGTCCTTCTGGCCTCTTTGTACTTCAGGTGCCTCCTGAAGGCCCCCGAACACAGGCCTCGTGTGCCTTGAGCCACTGTCCTGCATGATGCCTGTGCTCACCAGGAAAGCTCCCTGCCTCTGTTCTGCACCAGGCAGGGGGGAGCTGGGAGTGAGCCAGTGCTCAACAACAGAAGCCCAACAACAACTGTCTCAATGAAACAGCAGTTTTAATAAGACAAAGTAATTAGTATACATACATATATATATATATATATATATGGTGAGTAAATCTTAAGTCCTTTCAGATGCTGGGCACCCTGTGTTTGCGCAGCAGCATCAGACAGATCCTGGACAGGTTTATCCCATGGCTCAGAGCAGATTGCATCCATGGAGAGAAGCTCTCCCCTTTGGTCATCAGAGACATTCTATGATTTTCTTAAAGGAAAACAGTTGTATTCCTAGAGGATGTTCCCATGAAAAGTCCTTGCTGTGGTTTGGGAAAGGCAGGGCTCCTCTGCTGCAATGAGCTGGTGGAGCTTTCCTTGTGGCCCAGGGATTTGTGCAACCTGGCCCAGCCTGAAGAACACCCTGCACCCAGCACAGTGCAGGTATGAGGGCACTTGGGTTGCAGATGGATCACCAACTCGTCGATGCACAGCTGTCTCCTGGTCAGGGTCAATCCACTCCTGCTGCTGAAGCACACCTGAAATGTGGGGTACCTTCCTCCAAGTGCCCCTGGTCGCCCTGTTGGTGCAGCTGGGTGCTGCAGGCTCCAGCCCAGTGTGATCCTGTTTGCCCATCACCAAACTTGGGGCTTGCCACATAGCTTGGGCTTATCCTGGCCTCAGCCTCAGCACCACAGTTGTGTAATGCAGAGGTAGAAGCCATGGGGTCTGTGTCCCATTCCCAGCTGCTGAGCTGTGGTGCACTGGCATCGTTCCCTCATGCACAATAAGGGATGGAGTGGGGAAGGCCAAAAACCTGCTGTTGGATGGAAAACCTTTCCTTGCTGCTATCCCCAGGGGTGTTTGCCAGAGCTCTGCCCGCAGGTGGTCCTCTGTTCTACTCTGAGCATTGAGAATGTCTCTGCTCTGCTTCCTGCTGCTTTTCAGGCAGGATCTTTGGGAGGAGATCACAAGACAGGAGGGAAGAGGGCAGCACATGTGAGGAAGTATCAGAAAGAGAAGTGTAGGAGATCTAGTGGAGACATGGGGGGGGGGAAAGACATGTGAACCCTTTGATTATCTTATTTATGCAAATGATTCCCCCTGATCCCACAGAATGGTAAGCCAGGCAGTGGCTCCCCTCAAGGTCATGAAGCAAAGGTTCCCTTGGAGGAAGGGCTGAAGCCACTGCAGTCCTAGTGTCCTTCTGGGCATCTTTGGCCAAGCGCAGTGCAAAAGGTCCTTTGCTTCTCCATGCAGGCTCCACTGAAGACTTGTGTCCAGCACAGACTCTGACAAAGCTCCAATTTGTCAGTTGCCTTGTCAGATGCTGAGGCATTGTTCCACTGAGTAAGGATTTTAGGCTGCGATGTACATTCAGATACACATTTAAGTGCCAGCTCCAGCTGGCTGTTGTTTTCCTGCTGTTGCGAGGGATGGGCTGACCTGCGTTTTAGTTGATCTACTGATTTTTTTAATGCTTTATTTGCTGGAAATAAAACAGAGGCAAGAATTGGGCTGCCCAGTTCCTTGTTTCTCTTGTCTGCAGCACATGTAGTTCACAGCACTGTGGGGAGATGGGGAAAACTTGGCTCTCCTTTCCCACTGGGTGCTGGACATCTCTTGCCATGGTTCATCTCTAAATCCCTTGGCTGCATTGCTGTGAGATTGTTCTCTGCCACAGACACCAACATGCAGCCTGTGTCCATGCTATTGAACACAACCACTGAAAAAGTGTTACTTATAGGGGAGCTCTTGAACTGTGACCAGGCATTGTTTTATCCCAGATAAAACAGTGTCAAGTAGTCTGCATCAGCATGAAAGTGCAGATGCTCATGTTATCCTCATGCAGTTTAATATACTGATATTGCTATATTTTAGTGTCTGGTTTTCAAGAGATCACAGCTAATAGCAGCAGCAAGACTCCATGGTGCTCAGTGATGTAACACCTTAGCCTTAGGACTTGGGTGAACATTGTTTAATGGTCAACCTTTGCTGTCCTGTTGTGCTTGTAATCCAGCAAACCCCCAGAATCCAGAAGCATTTTTTTGGGAAGGCAGGGGCAGCCCACAGTGGGATGGCTGTCTCAGAAGGAGCTTTTATCAAACTGTGTTCTTCTAATCCTGTCATAGGACATGATGGGTGCTGGGAAGGAGCAACAGCCTCTACCACCACCACTCTTCTGAGCTTCCTGGGAGAGGTGTGGGAAGGCTGTGGAAACTTCAGACTGGGTCTGCTCACTGCTTTTCATGTCACAGGGCTGAAGGAGGATGGGAAGCCATGGCAGGTCAAGGTGCATGGAAAGGTTTTCATAAGACGGCTGCTCTATGATGAAGGACTTCAGAGTCCTTCCCTTCAGGAGAAGCAGCCCTGGGAGGGACCAAGCTCTGCCAGTGGGCTCTGCAGAAGGAATGGTGGCCAAGCCAAAGCAGGAGCCTAAACTTGACTTTGGTGGTGCTACAAACTGCCCCCGGGCAGGAGCTGGTTCTCCATTGCGTTCAACAAGCTCTTTGGAGCTCACAACTGGAACATGCTGTCCTAGAAAACTTTGTGTGTTAGTCCCAGAGTCTCAAAGGCTCTCACTACCATCCAGTGACATCCAGTCACAGGAAAGTGGGACAGGAGAGACCTGGTGACAGCTCTGACGTGGTGCCAGCTTGGCTGAGGAGGAAGTGACGAAGTCAGCCAGATCCCATGGAGTTGCTGGTCTGAGCCTGACGTGGCTTTTCCCCATGGGCTTGGAAAAACATGGAAGGGAAACCAAGAGACAGAGGATGTTAGGTACCTTCTAACAAAGTAACTCTAAACACAGTCCTTTCCTTGGCAGTTGCATGGAATTTTTTGTTGTGTAATGAGGTACTTAAGAACTTTTTACATTCAGATGAGCTCTTAGGCAGAAGCTCTTCCCTGTGAGGGTGCTGAGGCGCTGGCACAGGGTGCCCAGAGAAGCTGTGGCTGCCCCATCCCTGGCAGTGCTCAAGGCCAGGTTGGACACAGGGGCTTGGAGCAAGCTGCTCTAGCGGAAGGGGTCCCTGCCCGTGGCAGGGGTTGGATCTGGATGAGCTTTAAGGTCCCTTCCAACACAAACCAGTCTGGGATTCTATGACTAAAATTTTTACAGATCCTAATTAAGGACCTATTAAGTGAAAGCATCATCCATGTCTTATTGAAGGTTAATAGGCAGCAGCCATTACTAATGGTGGGCCATGATGGTCTTACGAAATGATCCACATCAGCACTAACCTCCTTAGTGTGCAGCCTGTTCTTGCCACAGCATTGTGGATAAATCTCCCTGTGTTGAGATATTCAGCTGCAACACAGCTACCACTTTGCATTGAAAGGGACTCTTAGATTAAAATATAATTAGAAATAATAATGCGTTCCCTTGCGTTCGTTTCTAATGGCACAGCTGATGAGTTGAAGTCAGGCAACGTTTAGAAATCAAGTGCACTTGTTCTTGTTTTCATTCCAGCCTCTGGTACTCCCTCATCTTCCAGTTCGGAGGAGGTGAGAGAAGCTGTCAGCTTTGGTGCTGTCCTGTTAGTTCCCTGCTGGTTCCTGGCTTCTGCAGAGCTGGCTGGGCATGCTGGTGCGGGATCTCCTGAGGACCCAGTTGCATCTAAAGAAACCAGACTGGGATGCAGGAGCAGCCTGGGAGCAAGTCTGGGGCCATCTACAAGTCCTGCTCTTACTCTGCATGCTGAAACAACTGGGATACATTTAGGTTGTTATATACATCCCTAACTCCTCAGATTATTAAAGGATTATTTAAGTTTTACAAATAAAAGCAGCCCTTCAGCAATTTGGATGGTGTATTTATGCACGGTACTGTTCATTCCATCATTTTTAGCCCAGCTCTGCTTTGGCAGAGCTGACACCAAGAAACCAAGGCTTTCTTTTTTGGTTTGCCACAGAAAATGGTTGGACATACAGATCTCTGTTTTGTAGTCATGCCTGGGTACTCACTCATGTGCAGACCCCCAAATTATATATATATTAATAATCATAAGCTATGTCTTCAGGGAAAGCTGCTGACACTTTCCTTCTAAAACTGTGTTTTTTGTTCCTTGTGTGATTCAGCTTCCCATGGGATTGTTTTCCAGGGGCAGGGAAGCCGATGACAGGCAGCTGTCACTGTGCAGCACCGGCAAGAGCTTGCTGCAACTTTCAGTTGATTTCTTGCATACATGCCATACAAAGTGGTCTTTTCTGTCTTGATCTCCAGGGTGCAGAGATATCCATGCAGTGTTGTTAATGAGTGGCTTGATAAAAGACAGTGCTCAGATAAGTTGTGACAGCAGTGGGTCTGGGCACTTCTGACAAGGCTGTAGTGACAGAGAATGGCTTTAACCTGCCCGAGGTTAAAGATGAGATGAGATGAGCTCTTAGGCAGAAGCTCTTCCCTGTGAGGGTGCTGAGGCGCTGGCACAGGGTGCCCAGAGAAGCTGTGGCTGCCCCATCCCTGGCAGTGCTCAAGGCCAGGTTGGACACAGGGGCTTGGAGCAACCTGCTCCAGTGGAAGGTGTCCCTGCCCGTGGCAGGGGTTGGAGCTGGATGAGCTTTAAGGTCCCTTCCAACACAAACTATTTTATGATTCTAAGATCTGCTGAATCTTTCACAAAGGCCTTGAAGGAGGGCCGTCAAAAGGTCTCAGTTAACTGGAACTGTTTTGCCTGATCCTGGCACTCTGTTCCAGACTCATCCCAGGGAATGGGCTCCATCCTTCTTTCTTATCCCTGCTGGCAGTCCCTCTCAGTCAGAGTTCCCCTGCTCTGGCTGCTCAGCATAGTCAGGAATTGCCTGGGTTTCAGGCAGCAGGACATGGCAGCCTTCCCTGCCCTTTTCCTGCCCAGAGTTGCCAGACACGGAGCAGATGGTTTTATCCACACCCAGACAAGGCTCTGTCTACTGGGCTGACATGGGACGCAGAAGAGATGTGTGAACAGTTACACATTCCCTCTGTCATTGCCTGCTTTCCCACTGCTGTACTGTGGCTAGTTGAGACTTCTGAGGAATGAAGAGAGGGGTCAACCTGTGGGATGGCCGAGCACATGGAGCCCCTTGGTCCTAGTCCAGGTCTGAGGAGGCCAAGTGCCGTCAGAGGAAGAAGAGGGCTCAGCTGTTGTGTATGGGGACTTTTTGCAGGGGTTGCCAGTTACACACTGACTGTGGTGTTCGCCAGCTTCCAAGGGAGGAAGCAATCTGTGTCATCTCACAGCGGGCTTCTTTAAATCTCGTCCTGATTAAGCAGTGGCAATATGGGCTGCCTGATATGAAAGAGCCTTCCCTGAAAAGGGCCGATTGTTAGTACAGAAATAGCCTGTTTGTTTGCATTGCCCTGCAGTTGGAGGCTGGTGGCACATGAAATCAGCAGGTTCTGACTCCAGCTGAGTGGGAATCTGGAGATGAATAGTGTCCATCAGCTACTGGCTTTGGTTTCGGTACAGATTGTCTGTTTGCCATACACCTGGGAAAGCTGTGTTTGAATACTCAGGATCCCTCAAGATGTCTGAGGGACTTTGGGAATATCCACTGAGCTTTTGACCTCTTGTCTGTCCTTGAAAAAGCAGCATTTTTGCTTTCCATGGTGAGGCTATGGGCTACCCACGGAGTGCACAGAGATGCTGAGGCTTGCAGGGTGGCATTGCTATAGGAAGAGGAGGTGGTGTGGTAGGTCCTTGGAACAGTTTCTCCTGGATTCATGTGCTAGATTTGAGACACATTTGTGAATGCAGCCAGTGGTTTTCCATCAGCACAGTTGCCAAGAGCTGTATCAGGGTAGGTCTAGAAAGGGAGTTTGATACTCAGACATCTCATGAAAAATTGCTGTGTGTGGTTACGTCCGTTATTTATTCACTGCATAGAGATAAAAGCTTTTTTGATAGAGTGCAGTCATCTTAGCTTGTGGCTGTTGTTTTTCTTAGTTTTTTTTTGTATTTTGGGGATCTAATTAATTACAGGGAGTGACTGATGCTGGGAAAAAAAAACCAGTTCCAGCTGAGCTGCAGTTTTCTTCGTGTTTCTTTGCCTTCATGCCCAGGAAGCAGTGAGCTGGGACATACCAGGGTAGCAGGTCCTCAGTATTTAACAGGCAAGAATAAAATATGGTGAACAGCAAGCTGTCCAAGGTAGTGTGTTTGTGCTGATATACAGGCAAACATTGGTGCTTCTCTGATTTGTGGAGCAGAGAGCTATTAAGGAGGTGTGAAGGCCAGATACTCTGCTGCCCATCTGGAGGTGGTCTACTCTTCATTTGAGGGTTCCCAGGACTGCGGAGAGAAAGGTGAGACAGGCTGGCACCCTCGTTGATGCTGGGTAAAAGTAGCATTAAACTTGGAGGTATTTCTATACAACTTCTCTTTGAAAAGCTTTGAAGGAGGTACGGAGGGATTGCTCGCTCCCTGTTGAAAGGCAGGAGTCAGAATGTGTCCTCTTGAGCACTGCTGTTGGACATCACAGTCTCTCATCACAAGCACACAAGGGGTAGTGTGCAGGCAGCTGGGAGGGCACTGTCAGGGGTAGGGTCACTCTATACTCACCTCATTTCTTGCTGCCTTTGCCACACTGCCTGCCACTGCTGGGGAAGAGCACTAGTCTTGGCAGGCTGTTGCTCTGACCCTGTGCAGATGGGTCCCCCTCTGTATGGGGTAGGTACAGATGTGTTCTGGTTTTGGCTGGGATAGAGTTGCTTTTCTTCCTAGTAGCTGGTGCTGTGTTTTGAATTCAATATGAGAATAGTACTGATAACACACTGGTGTTTCAGTTGTGCTCAGTGGTGCTGACCCTGACCAAGGACTTTTCAGTCTCTCATCCTCTGCCAGTGAGGAGGGGCACAAGATACCTGGAAGGAGCAGAGACAGGACACCTGACCCAAACTAGCCAAAGGGGCATTCCATACCACAGCACGGCATACCCAATATATATACCAGGGGGAGTCACCCAGAAGGGCAGATTGCTGCTCAGGTTGGGCTGGGCGTCATTCAGTGAGTGGTGAGCTTCACTTGTGCTTCATGGGTTTTCTTATTCTCTCTCTTTTTCCTCACTATTATATTTTGCATTATCTCACTTATTGAACTGTTCTTGTCTCAACTCGTGCATTTTACCTTTTTCTGATTCTCTTCCCCATCACACGGGGTGGGCAGGGAGTGAGTGACCTGCTGCCTGGTACTTAGTTGTTGGTTGGGTTAAACCACAACAAGGTGCCTGAGCTTCCTGCAGTGGTGAGAACAGAGCTTCAGCATCTACTACCAAGGGATTTTGTTCTACGAACAGTGCCTGACTCCCATCCCACATGATGAAGAGTAGCTAAAGTCCACAGTGCTTGTGGATAACCACTTACTCTCTATCCCAGCCATTTGTCTTGCCTCCATGATAAGCATTGCCCTGGACTGCTAGGGCAAGTCTGAGAAGACTGAGAAGACCTCAGTTTCCATGGAGAGGTCTAGTTTGAGACCCAAACTTATTTTGATGTAGGGTCTAGGATCTAGAGCCACTGGCAGGTGAGGATCTAGAGCCACTGTCCTCTCTAGTCATGTTGGGGTTACCTGCTTCATTCCTCAAGACCTTTAAAGCCTCTCTAGAGTCAGCTGGCAATGTTAATACCTTTCTTGGGATTTAGATGATGATGTATCTTGTTGAGGGACCCTTTCCTAATGCAGACGCCAGTTGTCACATGCTGAGGGAAGCAGGGCTTACCTGAGTGTTCAGCAGGTTTACCTGGCTTGGAGGTAGTGTAAAGCCATTCTGGCCTCAAGTATTTATCACCATTCTCTGTGACATGGGGACAGGCTTTGCCTCAGCAGGGGTTTGCTTGCTGTGATCATTTGGGCTGTGCAGAATCCAACAGGTCTGTCTATCCCTGGGTTCTTCTGGGATCTGATAATCCCACCTGCAAACACACTTCACAGTCTTCTCCCCTCTCCTGGTATCAGTGCTGGCCCTGCTAAGTTCATGTCCCTGTCTCCTCCTTCCTCCCCACACTGTGCTGACCATCCTCTGCTGTGCTGAGCCTGGCTGCCCTTACTGCCTGCCCAAATCTCCGCAGCTCATCACCAGTAGTGTGTCCTGAAAGGTTGGCAACATCTGCAAAATGAAAACATCATCTACCACGTGTTTCAGTTTTGCCACCAAATTTTGACAGAGCCAAGAGCCTGGAACTGCTTCTGCTGTCCTGCAAGTGCCCAGTGACCCAGAGGGGACCAAGCCAAGTCTCCTTAGCCGTTCTCAAGCTATTCTGTCTCTCATGTAAGTGCTCTTTAAATAATGATCTGGTCCTAAGCAGCTAGAGCAGCTCAAACTGAGAGTGGTGTTTGCCCCCATCTTTTTCCTTTCTTTCAGGCTGTGCCGCTCTGGGAGGAAAGGGCAGCTCTTGGAGGACACTAGGCATATGGAAGCCTTTTGGACCACCACAGCTCACTTGACGACTCTGATCCCAGATTCTGCTGGTTTTAAAATAGGCAATAGTCAGACGTGTGAGAGCAGAGGAGGTGAGTCCATGGGAAGAGGACAGCCTTCAGTTTATTTGCTTGGGGACCAGCAGGAGTTTCACTGGGATCCTGCAGGGGTTCTGCTGTAGGTGTGGAGGGAATGTCCTAGGGAGCAGGGCCTCAGGATGGTGGGACCTGTGGGGATGTCATTTGCATTTCTGGACATACCTGAGCTGCTCAGCTGGTGTCCTGGCTTTGTACTGTGTTCCTGTTTGGAGAGATGTGCCCAGCCCATCAGCTTGGCTGGGGCTTGGATTGTACCAATGGCCTTCTTAATGACAGGACTTTGTTAGTTCCTGCCCTCCTGTTGCCTTGTACAGTGTGGCCATCTCTTTCTGAATGTATTTCCCCTCTCCCCATTTGTCTCATGGCAGAAGTGCTTGGGATCCAGCCTAGCTGAGATCCTCACCGTGATGGGCCTGATTTTCTAGCCTCAGCCTTTGCCTTGATTTCAGGGTGGATCATGAGGATAATAGAGCATCTTGCAGCTGATTGAATTTTTGCAGGGATTTGAGTTCCCTGGAAAAACTCCCTGGAGAGATGCTCAGCTTAATCATGATTAAGGCCAACAAAAATCTGGTAGCTGATCCTCTGAGCGAAGAGGGGCTGTGTTTGATCAGTAGGTGAACCTGGGGCATCTATTGGAAACCAATCGGTTTTTTGGGCCCTACTTGGTCTGTTTTCACTGTTTGGGCTGTACTACACTGGACAGACCTACTGGGTGACACACCAGTATTCAAGAGGGTGCCTTTATCTGGGGAAGGCTCCATCTGTTCCACAAAGTGTCATGGTTTTCTCTTTAATACCCTAGGGACTGTTTTCAGGCTGAGGATGTGTGAGGAAGGAAGAGGCTGAGGATGCAGATGGAATGGAGGAAAATGCCCAGTGATTAAACGGCTGTAGATGAGTGGAGATACGGCTTAAGAGATTGAAGGTCGCCTGCTGGGTGGAGAGATGGAAGGAGAGATTGTGTTCACGTGCACCAGGATTGCAAATCCACTCCCTCCCCCCACGTTACATTGCACTTGTTACTCATTTTTAGTATTCTCATCTGTAAACTTTCACGTAGCTCTGTACTGCACCTTTATGGTCCTGTCTGCTCTTTCCATCTCTCAGAACCTCTGCTCTGGTTTTGGGGAGAAAGCCTATAAAATAAAACTCGTGCAGTCTCACAAGCTGTTTGCTGTGCCTGTGTTTTCTTTGGCTGAGGTGTCTGTGATGTGTTCTTGTACATGCATGACTGCGTCAGAGTTAATGTGCACAGATGAGGCATAATTCACAGGTAGCTGTGCAGATAAAAGGAAATGCATCTAGCATCAGTGTGTACCTCAGAAGATGTAATACGTTTTAGGGGGTTTCTTGAAACAACTTCTTACAGGAGTGGCTTTGATGCTTCCTGGGCACTACAGCTCATGGGCAAAAGCTCTGGTTCTCTAACCAGGTTTCTCTGTGCTCACCCTGTGCAGGATGGACACTGCAGTCAATTCCTCTGTCCCTCCCATGGCAGTGCTTTAAACAACCTCCAGGACCCAGGACGAGGAATGATGGGAGCAGAGCTGGCAGGACATGATGATGTGCGAGGTCCCAGGCACGAGACTGTGGTGGCTGCTGGAGGCAGGCAGGTCTGGCCTGGCTGGGAAGGGTCTGCCGCCACGCAGGTCCCGGGGATGGGTGGCCCCTGAGCCTTCCCTGTCCCCCACTAGGTGGCACTGGGAGCCCTGCTACGGTGTCCCGGTCCCCCCAGCCACACAGCCTGGCCAGCCCCTGCACCCCTCCAGTGCCAGCGCAGCACCCATGGCTCTTCTGGACCTGGAGCAGTCGAACACCATCTCTTTTCCACTGAGAGCTGGCGTGTCATTTAGGAGCTAGTGTCCCTCACACAGTGCCTGTTGTCCTAGGAGCTAGTGCTTTACACATTAGATGAGGAGTCTGTGCCTCACACAGATACCTGGCCACAGTGGGAGATGTTTCGTTGCATGCATCTCACCGGGAACTGGTGCACTGTGGGTGTCCTACATCATCAGGAGTCACCGCATCACAATGTCCTGCTGGGACCTGGTGCATCACCAGAAGGCTTTGCCCTGCTGGGAGCTGGTGCATTACATGCGTCCTGATGGGAGCCGGTGCAGCACACATGCTCTGGTGAGACTGCCACAAATTGGCTCTGCCTTGCTGGGATTCGGTGTGTTTTGCATCTCTTCTGCTGGTAGCTGGCACCTTGCACATCGGTGCTGCCATGTGAGGGGCTGTTGTGTTGCCTGTGTCCTGCTGGGAGCTGGTGTGCCACTGAGAGTCTTGGCACTGCACATTCCCTGTCGGGAATCAGATTCACCTGTGTCCAACTGCAGCTGGTGCATCTTATGGGGCTCAGTCGCACTCAGTGCTGCTGGGGGGTCAGTTCATCACATGCATCCTGCCAGCAGTCAGGGCATCAGTGAGGAGCTGGTGCGTTTCATGTTAGCCCTGGCTGGCTGGAGTCAGTGTGTCGCATGTGTCCTGCTGGGAGCTAATGGGTCCCACGTGTCCCTCCAGAAGTGTGTGCATGCCCTGCAGCTGTGTCCGGCTAGGAGCCAGAGCAGTGTATGCTGACCTTTCCTCATTAGAAGTCAGCGAGTTTCACATGTCCTGCTGAGAGCTCGTGCATCACGGGCATGCGAGGACTCTGTTTCTTGCCCTCCCACTCTGCCTCACTAGGACTCAGCATATCACATGCTGAACCTGTCACTATAGCAGCCACTACATGGCACACAGTGTCACCTCCTCATTTGATCTCCTCTCACCTAGTCCAGTAGATGTGATCTCCTGCTCCCATGATGAATATCAAGTACATCTGGCTACACCTTGCCCTGCTCAAGACTTCCTATCTGCAGTGGGCAGAGGGATGCTATAGCACTGTGATGGATTTAATTAATTAATTTTAAACATCTGTTGTAGTGAGAATTGAATGGCATTAGATTAGCCCACCTAGCATCCCACCATCCTTTGCTGCTGTTCCTAGGAGTGGTTGTAGGCAACAGAAGTCTCCAGCCCTGTCTTTGTGCTCTTGTCTGCCTCTCTCTGTTCTCTCTGACCTGCCATGCAAGCCTTGCTGCCCTAGCCTTTGAGGTCCTCTTCACCTCCACTGGAGCTGTGGTGGGAATGGCTGTTGGTGGCACAGAGCTGCTGGTGGCACAGAGCTGCTGGTCTCTGCCTTGTCCACTCAACGTGGAGGTGCACAGCAAAGTGAGGTCCTGGCTATGCCGTAAGGAGGGACACGCTCAGTGGGACAGACCTGCTCAATCCAGGGTTGCTCGCAGTGCTTGGTGGGGTTTTGTGGTGCTGTTATCGCCCTGTGTGGGTGCTGTTCCAACTCAAATCTTGTGGGTGTCTTGCCCTTCCCTTACAGCTTCCTAGGCTCCATGCCCTTCCCTCAGGGCTGTGGGACCTTCCCACAGATTCCTCCTCTTCAGCTATCTATTTGTTTCTTATTTATTGGAAAGCAGGTCTGAAGGACTTGTGCAGAGCTGTTCTGCTGCCTGCATCAGGGCTCATAGAAGTGAGGTGGTTGCAGTCTCTGTGTACATGCTTCTCCTGTTCAGCTGGAGCCTTAGGTCTTCATAGGTGCTAACTGATGGTCTAGAATTAGTAGAAAAGCAGTGGTTATAACTCCGTCTTCCCTTCATTTGTTTCCTTTGCCCAGCTCAGTTTGCTTTATCCGTGAAGGTGTCATATCTGGTTTTATTTCTAGTTTACGGTGACTGAACTTGAGTTTATCAACCTTCTGCTGTCCCTGGAATGAGTGCAGGGGCTGGAATCTGGCTTGAGCTGTGGCTGTTCTGTTGCGTAGCTGCTTCTAGTTCTAGAACTTGCCTTTATTTGATCAGCGACTGCCAATGGCAGCATGCACACGGGTTGAGCCTGCCCAGGTGACCACAGCACCCAGTGCTTTTACCTTGAGGTCACACTCAGTTCAGACTAGACTTTAACTGGGAACCGGTGAAGCTCTGCAGATCCTGTTAGCAGCCTCTTGAGCTTGGAGAGACCTGTATTTGCAGAGCAGCAGCCTCGGAGAGAGCAACTAAGGTAGGTTTAGCTATGCCAAAGCCATGAGAGATAGACTATAAGTGGCAGAGAGTTGGTCCTGTGTGAAAATATTGCCTGTTGTGCCTAAACCCAAGTATTGAAGTAGCGCTGCGAGTAGTGGCCAGGCTGCTTAAATGTGCTCAGGCTGTCGCTAGAGGGAGCAGAGCGTGGTGTTTCCTTAATCTTGTAAAAATGACACGATGCGGAGACGCAGCTGCTGGAGCGTTTTGGCAGGAGGGGTGTAGGGAAGAGGCTGCAGTCTCTTTGGCTTCATAAACATAGGTGTTTAACTGCAAGGGAATCTCTTGTCCTGCTCAGCCAGTGAGGCCTGGGGGGAGAGGGAGGAGCTGGATGCCTTAAAAAGATCAGTTTGCTGAGCAGGAATTATGTTCTTGACTCTCCTTTTGGCTCTTGGTAGCGCAAAGTTTTGAAGATGGACAGGGCTCTGCCTTGTGCAGGCACTGTACGCTCTGCAGGGGAGAGGGAGATGGCTGGAATGGGAGAGATGTTGGACTATTTGGCTTTGCTGCTACTGAAATTAGCTGGGCTTTCTCTGTCTATAATGGGCCTGGTTTGAGGCACACAGCTGCTGGAGAGCTCATTCAAAAGCTCTGTTATCCAGACTCTGGTGCCATTACCACTTGCATGGCTGGACTGAGTAGTGCTAAGTTGCATCTCTGTTCCATGCTGTGCTGCAGTGGACACGCTCAGAGGTACCCCTCCAGGCCTAGAATCTAAACACAAGATGAGGAGCAAGGGAATAGAGACAATGCAAGGAAACAAAGAGACCATAATGGTATCCTGCCTTGCCTTGAATTGGATAATTCCCCTATGACTAGTTGGTGGGCAGTGGATTACTCAGTGGGAGGAAAGGGGTCTGGAGTCAGTCCTGTGAACTTCGTTCCCTCATTTGTAAAATGATGTTGTGAACATCTGGCTCACACATGGAGTGTGACACTTGGCTCACAGAGGCATATAAATGTTTTCAGATCCTTGAATGGCTGTTGATGAAATGCGAAGGATCATCATTAATGAAGTCTGCAATAACACTGACGGAGCATTTGTGTTTGCTGCAATTTGTAACTATGTTCTAACACTTGTTAACGAATACTATTGTGGGTTGCAATGTGACCAAGAACACTTGAGGATAAACATGACCAAGTGGTTGCTCCTGGTTTGTGCTATTTATCACTGCAGGTGTTGAAACATATCATGTTGTGCAGCAAGGCTTTAAATGGGTGAATAGGGTAAGAGGAGAGTCTTAGCTACCACTACTTCCTTTGTGGTTTTTCCATCTGCTCCACTTACATAGCAAACATAGGCAAATGCCACAGTTGACTCGTATAAGAAGAGATGTCATGATGTGGAGCTGAATATCCATGTGACGTCAGAAAAACTTATCTGATGGGGTGGAGGTTGGTTTTAGACAACAAAGCTATTCCCCATCAAGAGACCTAGGTGAGGACGTGAAGCAGTAAATGTTTATAGATAAACCAAAGTTGGGGAGAGAAAGAACTGAGAATAATTAAGCAAATGCCCACATGGATGGGCAAGGAGCTCATAACTGAACTCAGACATATAAACGGGGTATAAAAGAAGTGGAAGCAGAGGCAAATGACGTAGGAGAGTGCAGTATTGCTGTCTGGTCTTGCAGGGATAGGATGACCTGGAGGTGAATATGGTGAGGACTGTGAAGGGTGACAAGAAAGGATTTTGCAAATATACAAACAGCAAAAAGAAAGCTAGGGGAAATGTGGACCTGTCCTGAATGGTGCTGAGGACGTGGTAACAGAAGATATGGAGAAGGTTGAGATACTTGGATCCTTCTTTGCTTTGGTCTGAACAAAGCCCCCTTTTCTGCTGTAAGAGCTATCACACACTGGCACAAGTTGCCAAAAGGGGATGTGGAGTCATCTTCTATGGAGATATTTAAAACCCATGGGACTCATGACCCCCACCCCCCTGCCATGCCTATCAGTGTGCATGGCTTGACCCACAATACCTTCTAGATCCTTCTGTGGCCCTTCTGTGCCTGTGGGGCTGGCTGCCCTGCTGAGCTCTGGCATGGTGTACTCACACTGACTCAGTTGTTTATTTCTTTTCTGACTGCATCTCCCAAGTTCTTGAGATTGGTTTGAATCCAAAGCCTGTCCTGTGATATACTGGCAACCTCTTCTGTGCTGGCATCATCTGCATGATGGATAAACCTGTTTCTTTTTTCGCTATCCAGCTCTAAGTAAAAAAGCTAATTAGGATTGACCCAAACACCATTTCTGTGAATCCTCACTTGATGCATCTTCCATCAGACAAACCATTTATGACTACTCTTTGAATATGCTTTTTCTAGATGTTCTCCCATCATACTGTCATTTGAAGCTCTCTTAACTTGCTGAGGAGGCCATTGGCAAGCAAATATCGAAAGTCTAACACCAAGAAGTGATCTCTCTTTTTCTGCATCTACAAAGGTCTTTTGCCTGGCTGTTCAGGGAAGCTGGGTTGGGCTGAAGAGGTTGTGTTATTTCCTGTACCTTGCTTGCCTCCAGTACTTAATGGTAATGAAAACTAAGCTACTGGGTCTGTAATTGCCCATCTTTTATTTTCTCCCATTTGTAAAACATCATTTCTTTTGCCCTCTCCGCAGCCTTCTAAGGCTACTTGATTACATCTGGAGACCAGAACCCAGCAACCTAGCCTGAGAGAAGGCTTAACAGGCATATTTTTTTGGAAACCCTTCATATAGAAGAGTACACCTTAACTCTGCTCTTGTCTTACCAGAGGGTTAAATGTTGTCCTTTCGTAGTTGGTAACAGCAGTGCTGCATCAGCTGCTGCTTTTCTCTCACACTGGCCTTTGTGACCTTCAGCATGTAGCCATGACAGCTGATAGCTTTCAGGCTCTGAGCGGTGGACATGCCATGTCTCCCTCTTAGAACTGATGGCTTAGAACAGTTTCTTGCCCTCACTGTTCCTGCAAAAGCTACTGTCCTGGCTTCTCAGCTTTGTCCTTCTGTGCTTGTGAGATTGCTTTTACCTGCTCCCAGTGATAATCCAACCTAGTCTCAGTTCCTCCTTCTGAACTCCACAAGGATATCACGATTCGGCTGCGCTAGTCCCTTCCCTTTCTTCCAGCCCTGCCCCTGGCAGCAAGAGGGATTGCTCAAAGCCAGCTTCAGGAAACTAGCAGATCTGTTGCTGCTCTTTGTTTCCGCAGTTCAGCCTTCCAAGATACTCTTACCAAGGCTCAGACTTTGTGGTGCTTTGACTTTCTGAAATCAGCATTTCAACCTTTCTGAAGACTTCCCAGCCCTTTCGGGTCAGTCACCCTCACCCGTGTTGCCTTCCCTGTTCTCCCCAGTTGTTCACACTGGGTCACTCCTGAGAGTAAAACTATCACTTGCCTGCGCTGTTCTTGTCTTCAGTATGTTTTAGTTTGCCCTTTTGTCCCCAGAGCTGCTTCTCTGCACTGCTGGGACTTTCTGTAGCTCTGAGTTTTCCATTCTCCTTGCACCCTGTGTCCTTGAAACACACGGTGTTGTTTGTCCTTCTGGAGCAGGCTGATACTTTCCTGTGTTCAGTTTCAGTTCTCCCAGACAATCTGTTGCACCTAGTAAATCATAATTCTGGTGGTTTATAAAGCCTTCCTGTTTATTTTAAGCTAGCATCTCCAGGGCATTTGGCAAAATGATGCAAGGTTCCTTGTGCTCCTCATATGGCAACTGTGACTTAGCTCTATTAGCCTCTTCCTGGATACTGTTGTCTTGACCCCTTGTACTCCTGCTGTAGCCACCCCTGCAAAATTACCAGGCTCTTCTAGAAAGAAGGTTCTTAATCTCTTTTTTCTTCCACTTGAATGTGGGATGCTGAAAGCTTTCTCCTTCCTGGTGTACCCTGTGACATGTAGTGGCTAGCTATAGTTGATACACATCACAGAGCAAAGATGACCTTGCAAGTGTTTATTCCTATAGTATTGCTAGATCTTCCAGAACCATGGTCAAACTCAGCAAAACTATGGTCCTTTCCCTGTGTTGATGAGATGGCCTGCAGGGTACTTCAGGCTCTTTGTATGCATCTTTTTACCACTCAAGAGGCTGTTGACATCTAGTTTGTGTCAATGAAGGCTTCTCAAGGTCATAACTGAGCTGGAGATTGCAGAGCACTTGGCATGGAGATGTCTGGATCATGTAGCACAAGTACATATTACCCCTGGCTGGCATGGAAGGGCTGTGATGAAACCTTTTAGTCAAGAAATATTTCTAAAGGCTTTTTCTTGCACTGGTGCTCTTGTTTTTCATTCAGAGTAATGGATATCAGGCTGGAATGAAATGGTGTGCAGCTCTGTGGGATAAGCGAAGACATTAGCTATTCTGCTGGTGTTAGTGCATCAGAAAGACTGCTTTATTATATGGGGAATGAGTAGAGACAATCTTCTGTTGAAAGGCTGCATGAAATCTTTCTCCTGCCTGTATAGTTTTCTTTAAAAACCTGCTGGTGCTCAGCTGGGCCAGACCAGGATACACTGTGAGAGGATATCCAGGCCAATATCCTAGATGCAGTAGTGATTATAGGGCACCTGGTAATTTGCATTCTGAATACACTGGAGACTGAAATAGTGGTGCGGACCCTTGTGCTACAAGGATGCTACTACATGCAGTTGTTGTGTGCCGGCAACTCATTTTGGAAGTCCAGTATCCATTACCATAGGAAAAGACACACAGGAGCTGAAGCTGACTGTCGCAAGGATGTCCATCTTCCTGCTACTACCTTGCTTTTGCCAGAAGGCTTTCCTTCCCTTGAAGTTCTTCTGCAGACCTTGTCTACTTGCTGTTGAGTTACCTCTTATTTCATGATCACTCAATATCATTCTTCCTTCTAGTATGCCAAGCAAGTTTCAAAGTGTGCCCATTTTGCTTGCTGTAACTCAATCCAGTATATTTTTCTTATTCCATTAGAGCATTTTCCCCTTTGACCTTTTCCTTCATTGAAAACTTCTGCACTCCTCTTGCAGTTTTCACTCCCTCTCTTGCTTTGTCTCTGTGTTGCATCCTGTTCACTGTGAAGGTGCTAAGTGCTAGGAAATACAGTCCTTTACATCCGTACACCATGGGCTGGTGGGTCTGACCTTGATGTAAACCTAGCATAAAGAGAATTTCTGCCATGTTATAGCCTGCTCTTCCTCTGAAGCACCCAGTTACTTCAGGTGCCACTTTGGCTGCATACGGTCACTAGCTTCATGGGTATGAGATCATGTAATGATGGCAATGAATTAGTATTTTACTGTTGGTGTAAGCAATGAGCAATTGTTCGGCTCTCAAGACTGTGAGGAGATGTAAAGTGCTGTTCTACAAGCCATAGAAGTCTACACAGAAAACCTGCCCAAGGCCAGAGAGGAGACTATATCTGTTGGAAAGAGACCACTGGCCTGTAATGCCCAGGCTGGAATACAATAGCACGGGCACTCCCCAGCGTGTCTGCAGCTCTTCACACTGTGTACTTGAGAGCAGATGCTCTTTGCAGCACATCTTGAGCCTGAGGGGTTAATGTGTTAATGTGAGCTACCTTAAAGCAGTATGCATGGCAATACAGTCAGCTCTGCTCCTGACACATATAACCATAGACCTGAGATCAGTGCACCTTCCCTTCAGTCAGACACAGGGATTGCTGGTACCAGTTACAAGTTATAAACTAGTCTTGGCAGTTGGCCATAAAACTGCTGCTTTCGGTGAGACACAGAGGCGTCTGGTGTCAGCCTGACACAAACCATTTGACCAGGGAAAGGCCCCTCTCCTCGTGGGATTGCAGAAGGGCTGATGCTGTTAGCAAAGGTAGAAGTACAGAGAGGGGCTCGTAACCCTGCTCTAATAAATATTAAATGCCTGTTATCAGGCCTGGCATTTGCTTTGTGGCCCCAGCTTTTTAGCCTGCTTTGGTGGTTATCCACTGAAGGCAACAGGTTTATCAGCAAGTTCAAGCATGTTTGGACTGCAAGGTCTCTCCTGGTGTCTGGTGTGTGAAATTATCCTAATCTGCCTTTAATATCCCACTCTGTACTCAGGGTGCCATGACATGCAATCTCTGCCCTGCACCTCTGGTTTGGGTTATGAGCTGCTCACAAAGGGCTTTAATCCACTCTCTATCTCTGTAAACACTGCAGCATTCTTATTTTACCCCATCAATGCAAAAGCTTGTCAGGGTGCCGCAGCCTGTGGCAGAAGAGACTGGAGCAGCTTTCCTGGGAAGCAGGGCAGGCTATCCTTGTATGGTGACCAGCGGTGCAGCAGCGAGCATGGTGGCTGCTCATCCCTGTGCTGCCCGCACTGCCATTCGGTTCTGGTGGCAGATATATGTGGAGCTGTGTCCTTTCAGCCTGAAGGCTCTGTATGCCTTTGTGTTTTTCTGCAAGAAGGTGGGTCACCAAGGAGGTGGGGGATCTCCATCACTGGAGATACCTGAGTAATTGGTGCAGGAGGTGTAACAAAACCATTGCAGTGGTGAGGAACTAGAATTAAGTGAGCAGTTCATGGAATCACAGACTTACAGAATGGTTTGTGTTGGTAGGAACTTTAAAGCCTATCCAGTTCCAACCCCCTGAACAGGCAGGGATGCCTTTCACTAGAGCAGGTTGCTCCAAGCCCTGTCCAACCTGGCCTTGAACACTGACAGGAATGTTGTAACAATCTTCTCTCAAATGGGCTCTTCATCCTTGAATTGCTATGTGTATCTGGATGATAGCAGCTTTGCTGGGGGAGAAAATGGAGGATCAACCTTCTGATCTCTTGGCTTTCAAAAGATGAGTGCACACTCTGCTCAGGTGGTTAATTTAACTGTGTGCTCCCAGGGAGTTCAATTTCACTTCCCATATCTGAACCAGGAATTAAGAACAGGGTGGTAATTGTTGCTGGTACACCTCATTTCAGCAGCTTTAGAAAAGGAAGTCAGGGGAAAAACATCATCTATTTGATAAGACTTTTTTTTCCCCTGGCTTGCTGGCACAGGAAGCCAAAACAAACCAGTCTGGAAAGAGGCAACGTGTCGTCTTAAAGAATCAAATCACAGAACCCCACCAAAGCTAACAGGTTGATAATAAAACTTCCTGTCTGAACGCGATTGTTCTTGTCTGTCGTAGGACACCTGGAAAGTATTTTCATTGTTTTCCCTTCTTCCCTCTGTCAAGTACATTTGTTTCTCTCCATCTTGGGGTGTGAAGCTCTAGGAATACCTGGGAGACCTTTCCCCCTGCTGTGAATGCAGTAGTGGCCATTTCCAGCTTGGAGCTGCAGTTGAACTTGCTCAGTTGAGGGGATCAGTGACTCCTAGGACACTTCACCAGAAGCAAATTCTTCCAGAGAGGGTCAGTAGCCTACTAGGAACAGACTGAGCCTGTGAAGAAATGATGCGGTTCAGTTTGGATAACTACAGCAGGACATTAGAGAACAATAGGAGTGAAAAGCACAGGTTAAGCCACTGCTGTTTCTACTGTATATACCTGATGTAAGGGGGGAATATAGCAGTGGCACAGGGACTTGGGTGGAAAAGACATTTCAGACTGGCTGTGGGCAGCAGAAAACTTGGGCAGAGCTTCTCAGATCTAAATTGGTCTGAGCCCAACAAAGGGTTATTTGGAGCTGGTAAGATTCTCTTCTCCCAAGACTGTCAGACTTTACCATTGCTGTTTATTCTAGGAGTCAAACTTGAGCTGTATGAAGGATTACAGATACAGTTATGTGGTTGTTTAGCTGTACATCCATTCCCAGTCTGATAAAACAGTGTCATATGCCTACAAAGTTGGTTGTCACTGTGCTCTATTTGCTTTAGTCCCCTCTTGTGACCTTCTCTGCTGCAGCACGCTCTGGATCATCATTATGAGTTTGGGGATGCAAGAAGGGACTTTGAGTCCTGTGACTCTCCCTGGGGTAAAACCTTAACTTTGGGGACTAAAGAAGGGTGTGGTTGTCTTGAACTGAAAACTGCAGGACCCGCATTAAGCATTTCATAGCCCTCCAGCAAGCCTTTTTGCAAGGAAGCTTAGGTTTATCCCAAGCTAAAATACAGCTCAGCTGTTAAATTATATGTGAGAAACACAACCAAGGGCCTGAGGAACATGTTTATGTATGCTTTGCTTGATTATATTGGTGCTTAGGTAAAAAACTTGGGTATGTAGGCTCCTGTGTGCTTCAACCCTACCATCTCACCCTTATGCGAGACCCATGTACCTGCGATGATGTGAAACACTATGATGTCTTTAGTCCCTGTTTCCAGACCTGTCTTTCATTTCTGGCTCCTGGATCCAAGATCTTGGAGGAGAGCACCTATCTGTTTGCCTGATGTGTTGATGTGCTGTTTCCGGGAGGCCTTTGGTTCACAGAATCATAGACTTATGGAGCGGTTTGTATTGGAAGGGACCTTAAGGCTTACCCAGCTCCAACCCCCTGCCGACAGGGACACCTTCCGCTAGAGCAGCTTGCTCCAAGCCCCTGTGTCCAACCTGGCCTTGAGCACTGCCAGGGATGGGGCAGCTACAGCTTCTCTGGGCACCCTGTGCCAGCGCCTCAGCACCCTCACAGGGAAGAGCTTCTGCCTAAGAGCTCAGCTCAGTCTCCCCTCGGGCAGGTTAAAGCCATTCCCCTTGGCCTGTCCCTACAGGCCCTTGTCCAAAGCCCTTCTCCAGATTTCTTGTTGAACTCTTTAGGCACTGGGAGCTGCTTTAAGGTTTCCCTGGAGCCTTCTCTGAGTAGTAGGGTTTCTGCCTACTTGTTAGACCTTCTGTCTCCAAAGTTGTCAGTCCCAGTCTTCATCATCTCAATGCCTGTTAAGCCTTGTTTGCTGTCTGGGACTTTCTGAGCTTGTGGTGACATCTCCTGAGGCCAGCGCTGGCAGCCCATAGTGTTCAAGTTGCTCTTCTATTGGACTTCCCAGGCAGTCTGCAGGGGAGCTGTGCAGAGAATGAGTCTCAGTGCATTGACAGAAATGTAAGGAGAAAGAAAACCATGTGCATGTTCTTCTGAGCTGGGAGATGTCTTGGGGGTGAGTCTGTTGTCTCAGATGCTGCGGTTCAGCGAGATGTGTCCATTAGCACAAGAGTACACAGTTTGAAGGAGGACAGTGATAAAGCAGCACTATAGGATTTGTGCCTGTGGGCCAGAACAAAGGGCACAATTAGTTCTAGAAACTCCCAGGGCATTACAGTAAGGGGGATCTGTACTCCTCAGAGCTGGATAAATAAGTTCTACATTATCTCCTTTTGGGAGTCTTTTGCTCAGACTGAAAGAAGGCATTGCTTCCTGTACAAGTGAATACCTTGGTCAGTCTTTTATTCCAAAGCAAATCATAGGTTAGGTGAGAGGAGGCCATGTCTGTTGATTTGGAGTCTGGTACAACAGGGTGAACTGAGGCTTGGTTTGCCAGGAAGAGGAAGCACGGGGAGAACTCGCGTTAGTTTTCTAGGGCCAACTTCAATGCCAGTGAGAAGATGAGAAGAGAAAGTACACAGACTCACTCTGCTGACTCCTTGGTCCGTTTGGTCCTGAGATTGAGTTACTTTCAGTTGCCTAAGAGCGTAAAAATGATATCATGGTAAAGGAATTGCAAAGCCAGAACTGCTGCCTCATGTGAAATTATTTAAGTGTATCTCATGATATATTTTTATGTGTTGGTAATTACCACCCGAACTCAGATGGCCCTATTTCTGCTTTCCTCTGGTGTTGTTACTTGTTCATGCAGGAGTGTTTTCCCTGAAGGGTGTCATCAAATACATGATAAAAGCAGGAGACACTGAAGAATGTCATATATAACCTTTTAGATTCTTTTTAATAACTGTCTTATATGCAATTAGCATAAAATACTTTAGCATCAGAAGCTTCCTAGAGGAAGAGATCAAGTACATTTGAACAGACTCTGAGTTCCACTGTCCCAGGTAGAAATTTCACCAGGATTGCTCACAGCTGCAGTGCAAGCAAGGCTGAACACACAAATGGAGGAGGGCAAGCAGGGAAGTGTTGTAGCTGCAGGGTGGATTGGACAGGTCCTTGCATATTGGTCAAGAGATCACAATCATAGAACGGTTTGTGTTGGAAGGGACCTTAAAGCTCATCCAGCCCTGCCACGGGCAGGGACCCCTTCCACTGGAGCAGCTTGCTCCAAGCCCCTGTGTCCAACCTGGCCTTGAGCACTGCCAGGGATGGGGCAGCCACAGCTTCTCTGGGCACCCGGTGCCAGCGCCTCAGCACCCTCACAGGGAAGAGCTTCTTCCTTTATATCTAACCTAAGTCTTTCCTGTTTTGGTTTGAAGCCATGACCCCTTGTCCTATCACTGCAATCGCTGATGAAGAGTCCTTCTCTGGCATCCTTATAGGCCCCCTTCTGACAGTGGAAGATGCTTTGAGGTCTCCAAGCAGCTTCTCTTCTCCAGGCTGACCAGCCCCAAGTTTCTCAGCCTGTCTTTGTATGGGAGACAGTAAGAGGCTGTTCAGTAGCCTTCTTTCTGAGCAGTGCTATTGATTTCTTTCTGTTTTCTCAGAAATTGCCAGGTTCAAACAGTCCCCTTCTGCACAAGCTTGGCTGTCTAGCAAGTGCATGCACATAGGTGCCTGGCTCTAAAATGTTACCCAAGCTGGCTAGAAAATGCGGACATCAGAGGAGATGCTCCCATTGAGTCTAGAACCAGAAAGAAGCAGAAGACGATCTCCTTTGGGGATAGCAGGTATTCCCAGGTCTTTTAAGATGGGGTAGATGCTGTTACCTGTCCTGCAGGCCCTGTGGAGGCTCTCAGGAAGCAGACATGGAGAGACGCTATAATTGTGTAGGTTTCTACTGTCTGGATGGAGATCTGGCCACCAGTTCCCCAAGCCATCAGCTTATCTGGAAAGAGCAATGGAGCCTGTGTGGGCTCTGCGGAGGCCACATAGACACTAGGTTAGTACTGAAGCAGACAGCACAGCTGTGAGCTGCTCTGTGGAGTGGCAGGGTGGACTGTCTCATTTTGTTGCAGCTCTGGGCTGACAGGTTTGCATTGACCATGCTAATTTCTTTGTCATTCCAGCTGTGAGCCCAAAACATCTAAATGGCACCTCCCTTCCCTGCCTCAGCATCCCTCTCCCTGTGCCTGCAGATCTGTCTTGTTGGTGCATTTTCCAGCTGGCTGCACAGGGTTGCAGTGGTTACACCAGCAGATGAGATTGCTCTGTAGTGCTGGGCATGAGTCCCTTCTCCTGTTGCTCTGACTTTGGTGTGTTGTGTAGCTGATGGTGTGGGAAGAAAGTTACCCAGACATTTGTCCAAGAAAAAACTGTTCATGAGTGTCCTGTGGGCTCTGTAGATGAGGGATCATCTCTATAAGCTACTTCCGCAGCAGTGAATACCATGGTTTGGGTGCTGGCTGAATTTGGGGTGAGGAAGCTAGAGATGAATAGAAGTAGGTGCGTCATGTCCAGGGAAAGCTCATAATTAACAGCAGATCCTGCTGGTTTGACAAAATACAGCCTTTGCCTTCAGACCCTTCAGTAGATACCATGCCATGGTATGATTTGCAAAAACTCTGATTTTTCTTTTCTTAGTCCCCTTAAGGTATTAAGTAACATCATAATGACTCTATGCAAACTTCAGAAATCGGAGGAATGTTTACTGCTGGCTTTCCTGTAATGGTATCTGATCTGTGTTGTGAGTTCTCACCTGTAGGATGTACAGAGAAAACACCACTCCTTTGGCATCCTACATTATCTTAGAAGGTAAAAGATGGCAGGAATGCTTTTGCCTGTGTTGCTGATTGCCTCTCAGGAGTTAAGCCTGGGTACCCCCCTTGTTTTGCTGTGTGAAGTGTCCTGAGTGATCACTCAAGTGGTCCTTGCCCAAGTGGGTTAGTGATGCTCCAGCTCACTTCCCAGGTTTGCTCCCCAGGATGTGGGCTTTGTGGAGAACATGTGGAGCTGCAGTGGGTGATTGGACCACAAGGTGGTTATCTGAATTTGGCCAGTGGAGCCACTTGTTAGAGTTCGCTGTGGGTGACCTCTGGGGGCTATTAGAGGAAGACATGAGTAGGAAAAGATAGGAGACATGCTGGAAAATACTCTGAAGTGAACTGGTGTGCAGGGAAAAAGACCTCAACTGGACAATGGGAAGCTCATGCTGTGTAGAAAGTGATGTGCCTGCAGTTTTCTCTGGTTTCTGGGCAGTCAATGGAGTGAACTGAAGGGGGCAAGCTTAGAGCTGGGCTTCGCAGTATGAAGAAAAAGCAAAGTCCTTGGTAGAGAAGGGCCTGGGAAAGAGCCTTCTAGGAGAGGGGGAAAGCCTTGCCATGGTGAGTCATGCTATATAAGACAGCCAAGGTTTTGAGAAGATCTTTTGGGATGAGATGCTAAGCAGAACTCATTTCCCATTTGATAATTCCGAATGTCTATCTCTTTTTTCCAATTTTAATTTTAAGTTGTCCATATTTAAGTATCCAGGTTTTGGATAATCTCTTGCCTTAGTTTTGGCAAACACCAAGGCCTGTGCTGCTTTCATCACATCTTCCTTTTATATCACTGTGGATACTTTGCTTCACAGATCTCTAGACTTGTCTAGAGTCTAGAACATATCCAGAGTTCTGGAGCATCTAGAGTCTAGAATATCTTCATGCCATGTCCCTAGTGACCTGAAATCTGACACAGGTGCTGCATGGAAGACCTCTATTCACATCAGGGAGTCACTAGCACTCTTGCGGTAACACTGAGATGGATTTTACTACCATGCCTAATAATTTCAGTGGTAGTCATTAATAGAGATTTCTCTTCGGGATGACCTGTTTTATGCAGGGTTTTGTTTTGCTGCTGTAGCTGCATGGGTTCCCTGCCTGGGCTGCAGAGGTCCTGGCTGTCATGGTTCTGACACTGCCAACCCAGCGATGTGAAGTTCAGCAGTGCCAAGGTACCTTGTTCCATCAGAGCAAGTGGCTGAAGCTCTCTTAGAAGTCTAACTGTGGGTTAGAACTGTGGTTCTCCCCAGGATGGACCCACAGCTGGGGAGGGTCTGGGACCTGAGCAGAGATGCTGAGCAGATTTTTGGGCCTACATCACAGGATGCTGGTGTACCAAGCAGAGCTGAGATCTGATGCAGAGCTGACTCATTATGTGCCTAGGGCATCACATGAACCTTAATATTACAGTACCACAAGATGTAAGGGGCTAATCCTGCCACCCTCACTGCAGGAGCAGGATCTTGTCAGTATGGCTGTTGACCTGAAGGAAAGAGTTTTGCCGGTACCTCTGTCTACCCTCATTTAGCACTGACCAGGCTTTTCAAGACAGCTGTTACAGAGGGTCTCTAACTCCTTAGGAATTCCTTTTGTTCATAATCCTCTCCCAAAAGAGCCCATTAAAAAAAAGGAAGAAGCTACAAACAAGTAATTAGTGCTGCTGAGCAGAGGTGTTCAAAAGGCTGGGTCTGAGCTAAAGGGCTCCCCTTGATACAGCAGAATTTTGCGCCGTCAACCTCTGAAAGTCTAGTACAAGATTCCCAAGCCTCTGCAGGAGTCTTAATGGCTAAGTAAAGCTGCTCATTTTCTGCACACAGATGCATTGATCTAAAGCAAGCAAGAGGCTGTGTTTTCATTGGATTATTTGGAAAATCCAGTCCTAAGCCCTTTGAGGGCTAGGAATTGATCTCATTTCTCTGCATGCAGGTAACTGGGATAGAAGCAGAGGGACAAAATACAGCGAGAACCTTGCAGAGGAAAGAAGCTTTGGTGTATGAATGACCAATGAGTGCATCATAGTGATAATGATGAATGCTTGTGTCTAACATCTCCGCACACCTGGGTCATGTTCAGCAACATACTTCAGAGCAGTAAATGTATCTTGGCAACTTGCTTTATTTAGCTGCAGCATGCAAATGTGAGGCTGCTCCTGCCTGTCACTCCTCATATGTCAGTGTGACTTTGAAGTGACAGATTTCCCCAAGATACGAAAGTGTCAGCGTGCCATGAGCAAACAGCCCAGAGCTCAGATAGAGCTGGCGGTGGTGATTTTTCTCTGCATGTGTTTATCTTACTGCAGAGAAGCATGTTTTTACCCCGTTCAACACGTTTTTGAAACAGAGATTGAATGGGATGCTTTGGGATATCCCCTCCTTAGATAGACATGCCTCTCCTACGCAGGTAACAGTCTCTGCCCCTTTCATTTTAAATCTCCTGTGTCAAAGCTTTCTTTGTCTTTCAGTGTCTCCTAATGGTGTTGCTTGCAGTTGTAAGCCATCACCTTTGCCAAATTCTGTGATTGAGGGCCTGACAAATGGAAGCAAAGAGATTTTTAGCCTTGTTGCCCTGGCTGAGAGGGAAAGGAGCCAGACCTCCCCCAGGTTTAGTCTTTGGGTGGCTTCACTCACCAGGATGGGAGCTGCAGTTCACCCAGCAGCACTGACACTCGTGTTGCTAAGGTGGCTTGTACCGGAGCAGCAAGACACATGTGCTCTGCAATGTTAGCAAGGCAGGCTGGATGGGACATGCGCTTCTAGGCACAAGCTCCTGCTTGCTTCAAGGCACGGGAATGTTTCTGTTTGTGGAAATGGCCCTTCTTTGATTTTCCAGCGCTCCCCTGCTGCCTGTCACAGAGGCTGCCAGCTCCTCCAGTCTGTGTTGCTCCAAGGAGCCCGCTGGAGGAGGCAGCCTGGGTAGCTTGGCACCAAGGCAGTAGGGTTAGCAGTCGCCTTGCCAAGTGCTTTGCTTTGTCTCCATGGCTCGGGGAGGTGGTGTGATTTGTGCTCTCGGTCACTGACAGGTCTCAGCTGACAGCTCCCTCCTCCTTTTGTAAAAATTACTTGCAGAGCAGCTAGTTGAGACATGACAAAGTTTTGAAAGAGGGAATTTTGTTTCCCATACGGTTTCATGGGAAAGGTCACTGTTCCACCCCTAGTGCCACTCTGGGTAAACTAAACACACACAGCTGTGCTTGCTGCATGGGGTGAGTCTGCTGGTTATGGATGCCAGGGAAGGGGTTGGTACCTGGAGCTGGGAAGAGCAACTGGGGGCTGGGGAGAGCAAGCTGGGGTTGGTGCTGCTGCTTTGCAGGGTGGCCTTGTGTAGCAGCTCTGGGCAGGAGTGCAGCAAGACATCAGCTCTGCAGGGCATCGTGTACCTCTGGAAAGGCTCCAGGCTGTAGTCTGAATTGCACTAGGGCTGTGTGGTGCCCTGGGTGTGTGTGATGAAGACTTCACCTATTCAATAGCTTAGTATCAGCTGGATATCAGTCTGGATGCTTCTCTCACCTGGTTGCTTCAGCATCACCCCTTGAGTTCTGTAAAAGCATACCCATTATGAATGGTTGCAACAAAAGAGAAGAAATGGGCTCTGATGGTGTTTGGCTCATTTAATAATTCTTTACATCAGCTGATGTCTGTCAGTGCAAATCAGAAAGTGCCTTCAGCTTATACATGCAAACAGTGCCACTTGTGGGGCTCTTAGAAGTCATCTGGTTCTCCTCCGTGCCACAGTGGCTCACAGTAAGCAGATCCTTGCTTTGTGCATAGCTGAAGTGGCTCCCAGGGGTCAATTTGCCATCAGTAGTGGTTACTCAGAATGACTCAGTTTGTCATGGAGTGAGTGATGGCTGCAGCTCTGGGCTAAGCAGCCATGTGGGGGGATTCCCATTCGCAAGCAGAAGTGGGTCCAGCAGCATGTATGCATGACATTTCCTGGGATGCAACCAGGGCATCCACCCAAGGCAGCAGAGAGGCTTCAAATCGAGGTGCTCTCTGGCCAGGAGGCCACTGCTACAGAGACCTCAGGGTTATGGCAGTGAAGTCTGATAACCTTGGGTCTAGGAAAGACCTGTTTTTCTTTGCTACCCTTTGATGGAGGAGAGGATATCTGTATCAAGTTGCTGCCTCCGTTGCAAACCCCCAATGGCTGCAGTGCTCTGTGCTGGTTCTGGACTCATGCATGCTGATTTTCTTGGTGGTGGCACCAAGAACAGCCGCATTAACTCCAAAATGACTGCAGTGTGCTTGCCTGCCAAGCCCCATCCTCTAATACTTTGCTTACAAGCCTGTGGTCTCTGTGATGGTGTGGTTTGGGGCCTGTGGTACTTTTGTATTCATTGTGCTCAGAAGCATTTAGATTCTGTTTGGCTGGAACATGAGGAATAACATCACAGGCTCTGCTTGCAAATTTCATTAAAATGATGGTTCTCAGATGCTCATCTGCTCACCGCTGCTGCCTTCCTCTTGCTTCCAGTTGCTTGGTTGCCTTAAAAGGCAGAAGAAAATTCTCTGTGCTTTCCCAGTGGCACATTTTCCAGATAAAGTGTGCCCAGAGGGCTGTTAGCTTCCTGTGAATGAAAGCAAAGGGACCCACTCCAATAGGAAAGAGATACTCTCTGGGAAGTCCCTTTGATTCAAGAGAGGCTGACCCGAGAACCAGTCCCTGAACACAAATGTGTATCTGTGCCTTTTGCATGGTTCACTCCGTTGTTGAGGAGCAGGAGCTGACATGAGCATCGAGGCTTTGATGCTATGAGCATCGAGGCTTTGATGCTTTGAGCATCAGCTCCACAGCTGGATACTAAGATGCTGTGATGAGAAGTGTCATGTGTGCTTTGATCCACAGTCAGTTGAATGAAGTTATGTCTTGGTGGCTGATCCCAATCCAGATTACCCAAGGTAGTTTCTGCCTCTCAGTGCATGCAGCAGCTCAGCTTCTCTTTTGGGAAAATTGTGAGGAGAGGAAGGAGGTGAAATGTGAACAAAATGTAGCTTGACTCCTTAAGCAGGACTGGAGCTAAGGGATCACATTCAGTGACAGCAAATGGCATGCGTGTGAATCAGAGTGCTCTGCCCGGGATGTCAGGATTAGAAGTGTTTTTTATGCGAAGAAGATGACTCAGGTGTATTTGAATGATGAGTTCAAAATTGTTTTTCTTCCTTACTGAGTACGGGTGTTAAAATGTGGCATGACTTTTATGCTGTCACCCACTTGTGAGCTGTACAAGCATGCAAACCCATACGACATTATTGTCATCCTCACTGGAAAAGACTTTCTGGTTCTTAGAACCCCAAGGGTTGTTAGGATTCAGATGCAGGTCTGAGACTGACATTGGTTTCCTCCAGGAAAAAAAGTCTAGGTTAAGACTTCTGAGCTGAAGCAGCACAACTATTGTGTCTCTGGGTTGGAAAAGCAATGGAATCTCCCCATTCAGAGGGGCTGCTGAGCTGTTCTGCAAGCTCTGCTGTGTGCTCTGTACTTGTGAAGCTGCTGCCATGGTGGCTAGACCTGGGCAAATGAGATCAAAATCTGAGTATGTGATTCTGTGTCCCCCCTTTCTCACTGAAGCGGCTCTGTTGAGTAAAGCCCTGGGAGGGTTCTCTGCTTTGGATGGCGGAAGAGAGATCTCATTGTTCAGGCTGTGCCAAGGTACCAGCTCAGCTTGGCAGCACAGGTCTGTGCCAGGGGGAGCTGGTGCCCACTGGGAAAGAGCAGGGCTTGATGTGGCAGGCTGTGTGTTCTCCTCAAACACAACTAATGGCCACGCATGCCCACATGAACCTGGGTGCTGAGTCAAAGACCTGCTGACCACTGCCAGCCAAGCAGAAGCAGGATGGGAGGTGGCTGGGCAGAGCTGTTGTCACTCAGGTGTGATGTTACAAGGATTGTGTGGGCATCTTCGGCTCCTGCTGGGCATGTTTAGGCAGAGGGCAAAGTCAACTCAAGACAAATGGAATTCCACAAGTGTATAAATCACAACACAATCCTCATAAAAATGAGCTCAGCAGTAGTGCCCCTGGACCTGCTGCTGCATGGCTGGTGATGCTGAGGTTTAGCACTGGAAGCCTTGTGGAAGATATTGTCTTGGAGGAGTCAGTGATCTTGAACGTGCCATATACGCTCCATTGCGCCTCGTACCTGGGCTTGGGAAGCCTGTATGTTATTAACATAATCTGTAACTTATCATTCCTTTGGAAAGGAGAACTGTATGTGTGTCAAGGGGCGAATGCAGTGATCCTGATCAGGAGCCACCGAGCGTGGAGAAGTCAGTGATCCACATCAAAGTGACCCTGAGTACACCCAGGTCTGTGCTGTGCTGGCTGTGCTGAGTGTCCAGCATGGCCTCCAGGCTGTGCTGCACAGATCGCATAGCTGCAGGACAGATTCTGACAGCTTCTGGCAGCAGCTCTCACTCGATACCATCAATGACACCACCTCCATGGCCTTGCCTTTAACTGTGCAGCAAGAAGTTCTTATGTGAACGTTCCTTCTGTTTGACAGTCCACATGGTGAATAGAGTTGGTTTTTTTGGTAAGAATACAATAGCTCAGATGACCAAAAAGGAGATTTTCTCCAGGAAGAGGATCTGTGCAGCCTTGTAGGAAAATTCATCTGGGGTCTGCCCGATGTTGCACAAATGCAGGGCTCTCAGCATCTGAAGGGATTTGCTTGCTATCAATATTTCTCTTCAATTCTATCTCATTAATACAGCTGTTTAATTAAGGGATTTACTGTTGGGCTTCTCTTATTGAGATTAAGGAAGAGCCCTGGAGTAGCTCTCCCTCTCTCACCTCATCTGGTGCAGAACTGGTTTTATAAAATCCCAAACAGGAACCCTATCTTTATATTTTCTTGTGTGATCCGAAATCTGTTTGTCAACAAGCTTAGAGGGTTAGCATGCACAAAGGGGTTGGGGATGGCTCAGCTCTGGCTCTGGAAAGTATGTGTTAAGAGTCCTGGCTTTTCAGAGGATTTGGTCGTGCAAATGGTGGAAAGAGAAAGTAGGTGACTTTGGGTGTATTTGGGCCTGGCGTTGCCCTTTGCATAGGGGATGCATAAATGTCATCTAGCTGGAAGAGCCTGTTAGGACCAAGTTGTGGTCCCCTGCAGGAGGGAGAGAAGATGTTTTGGCTGGCTGCTGAACTGAGTCGGAGCTTCAAAACCTGGTGGGAGGGCAGATGGGACCTTTGCTATCTCTAGGAAGTTCTAATTGGAACAAGAAAGTGTCTCAGTTTCATTTAGTGAAAGGGGATGGCCTCAGGGTCTTTTTTCCAGGCTGCAACCCATGTATCTCCATGGACCACCCAGCCTGCTCACTCTCCTGTCTGTACAAATCACTTGAGCCTCTTGTTGTGGTATCCAGAAATTCCACTGCCACTTACACAGCAAAAACTGTGTCCTGCCTCAACTGACCAGGCTGGGGTTTTTCTCTCAGTCATTTGAACTGCGGAGTGGTCATAAACCTGCAGAGAGCTGTGATGACGATTCTGGAGGTCTGATCACCAAACTCTCTCTGGCTGCTCCTTGCCCTGTCATTTACAAACTCCCTCTGTGTGCCTGGGGAAATAAGGCCGCAAGTGACACAGGTCCAGAGAAGAAACCTCCCAGACAATACATGATGGTCATACCTCCAACTCACTACATGAATCAGAGTGTTTCAGACAGGCACCCTATAGTCTTTTCAGGCTCTAGAGAAATCAGCCTGCAGGACCACCTGAGTCAGCATTGCCTGCTCAGCCCCATCTGGAGAAAAGCTTTGGGCACAGCTGCCTAGATGATGTGCTGGGGATGGAAACTTCCTGGGGCTGCTGGTGTGAGGTCCAGTGCTGCTGTTGCTAGTTAGTTTGACTGGCTGGCTGCTCTGAGTGACTCTCCTGTTCATTAGTGGTTGCATCTCTGCGGTGGCCAGACTTCTTTGTGAAGTCTGTAGGCTGCCCTACAGAGAGAAGGTACTGGCAGCACTTTTAAGCCAAGCTTGATTTGATTTACACAAAGTTCCAGATTGGGTCTGTAGCTGGTGGGGACTGAAAACTGATTGTGCTTCCCTCATGTCCTAAACACAGATCCTCTCATCCAAGCTTTCTAACTCCTCATTTGATTTCCCTAGAAATGGTCCTTCACTCAGTGCACTTGTGCTGTCACTATTGGATGAGGATCCCAGCAGGTCTACAGCACACTTTCATTGTCAGGGCAGTCGACTTGGTAGGACTCAAGCACCCACATCCCATGCTGAAATATCACTGATGACTTGGGACTAGGCATACTCTGCTGCCACTCCTCCCCTCCAAAGCACAGGCTGAGTCTTTCTTCTGCCTTGTCTGTGCTGTAAGCATGCTGGATCTAAACAGCCCCACCTGAAATCAGCTCCTTTGAAGCTGATGTTCCCATGGTAAACCAGTACCCCAATAACAGTATAGCTCTCCCCAGAAATTATTGCTGTGTCCCCAAGCTCATTCCAGCAGATGTATTTCCAACCCCAGTGATCAACTCACTTTAAATCTGTTTAAGTCCAGGTTTCTGAGTCATCTTGTATTGTAGTCAAATAGAGGTCCAGGAAAGGCACCTTCTCCCTGCAATGCTTATGCACATATGCTGCTGTGGGATATGAGCAGGTGCTTAAACACTGTGTGAGTAGAGACTAAGGGCAGATAAAAAGGTGTTTTCTACTGTCTGTTCTCAGTGGGTGCAACCCTCAAAATCTGACTCCATGTGGCAATATTTCAACTTGTACTGATTGCTGTTATTTCTTTCTGTCACAGAGAAATACGATAGAAGAAACATCAGGCTTCTTCATAGTTTCCTCTTCATAATGCTATTGTTAAAATTAAACCTGACAAATTGTCAGGGGTAACGAAGGGGAGCTTTGCAATGGCTTGTTGCATCTGAAATTCATTAGAAGTTCTCATCGAAATCACCTTGGTCGCAAGGTGCTCCAAAAGAGACAAAACCCTTAAGACTTATGAGGCATAATACAGTCCTTAATTCACAGTGGTTTTGGAGAGCTGCAAACCATGCGAGACTGGGGAAGGGAATGGCGAATTCCCTGTGCCAGTTGAAAATCATCTATTCAAACATTCCTTCTGCCCTTTGTCTGCCAGGTGGGGTGCTCCATAGGCTCTGCAGCCCTTGGCTTCATGCAGGGTGGTGAGACAGTGGTGGAAAGGCTCTGCCTTTTTAGCACAGGGACTTGTCTAACATATTCAAGTTCTTATGTGCTTCCTACCCTTTTCCCAAGTAACTGTGCTTAGAGAACAAGTGCTACAAGTACATAACCTCTAGGAAGATGCTCTGGACGAGGTCACTCTCATGGTTGGTCTGCACTGGGGAGCAATTAGATGTGCTCTTTATTGGTCTTTATTTCATAACCTTTCCTGGGATCACTGTTTTTCAAGCTTATCCTTCTAGCATCCTGCAACTGGTGTTGCACAAAGAAATTGTGGTGTGATTTGCAATTATCACTTTTCCTCGTGTTTTTTCCCTATTCCTGGAGTTGATGAGCTTGTGGAAGGATGGATCGTAGATCCTCATCCCGAGTGAATCTCAGCAACTCCCAAAGTGCTGGTTGAAAGGTGAAACTAAGTTGCACGACACTTCCTGGCAGAAAACTAGGTAGGGTTTTTTTCTTAATCTTGGCTGGAGCTGATCTTTTTCTTTGTAGGCTTAAAGCTGGAACTCAGCTTTCCAAAAGTGTTTATAAAGCACTAAATGAGCCCCACTGGGTTTTGCCTTGCACTAGCCTTCCAGAATTACCCATGGCTCCTCATGGGGATTAATGGAGATGATTGAATGATGCAGTCAGTAATGGTTACAGTAGGACAATCTGGCTTAGCACCATCTGTGAGGAGACAAAGATGTCAGTCTCTGAATGCTTTTGCTAAAAGAGAAATAAATCAGCCTCTTGAATCTAGCATATGCACTTGCTGCTCTTCATTTTGTAATGCTCCGTGCTTCTTTCTGTCCTCTGTTCACTGATACCAAGAGCTGAACTCAGATTTCCACTTAGGAAAACTGTCTTGCTCTCATCCTAGATGATTAAACACATGAAACATTTGAATGTTTATTGCCAATATCTTAATATTTAGCTATATAAATTGAAGTGGCCTGGCTGTCAAATGCTGAAAATGCTGGTTACAGCTACTGCAGTTCAACACCTCTGAAAACCAGGTTGTGCTGATCTATGTTGAAGTGAAATTGGCTTTAGATGCTGGGTCTGATGGAGACCAAAACCCAAGATGCTTGACCACTTTCAAGTTCTTTGGGCAGGTCTGGCAGAACCGGGAGATGAATGCAGGCACCATGGTCTTCCTCCTGTCTCTGATACTCCTGTGCAGTGCAGCTCTGGGGAAAGGAGGTAATGTTTACTCATGTTTAGATCTGCAGAACCCGTACACTTTTACGTAAGAATAAAATAAATACTGTTTGTTTGAACAAGGCAGAATGTCTGTTATTCCGGGAATTCAGCTGGGAGGAGGGGAGTGAAAAGTGCTGTGGTCAGTTTAAGTGGCTGGGGCCATGTCTGGTCTATTTGTCATTGGACTGAAACACCTTGTGACATGTTTTGGGATTACTTGTTTACCTGAATTAATTCCTGTAATTTGATTGTACTTTCTGATATGGGCAGGGTTGTATATCTTCATCCTATCAGATCCCTTCCAGTGTTTTAGTGCTGGTCTGCTCATCTTAGCCTGATCTCAGATCCTGTCCAGATGAGAGCATTAAGAAAGCAGCTGATCAAGAAATCCTTTGAGATCCATTTGTCATTGCTTCACGTTGTGCAGGAATTTTGTGTAAGGGTGAATTTCCAGCACATTTTCCCCATAAAAGCAGATGAAGGAGATCTTAAGCTGCAATAATCAAAACCTTTCCCATAGAGCGAAGCAGCAAGGAAAGCCAAATTGGCTGGGGGAAAATAATGAAGTAGCTGGGCTGTGCAAGAGTCAAGTGACCATGAGCAATTTTAACCATACTTCTTCATATGTCATTTTGTCTAGTCTAGGTTTCTTGGCTGAGATGCTCTGGAGATCCCCACAGTCCATTGAGAACTGATCTGGATTTGTTTGCATTACTCATTTTGCAAAGGTTCCTAAGGTAATATACCGTAACAAAGGAACTGAAAAATCACTGGTGACTTTTGGGCTGTCCTTGCCCAGCTTCAAGGGGAATCTGATTTCCATAAGTTGGTGAGGCTGGAGCAGAACTCCTTCCAAAGCAGAGCGGTAGGATGGTGACTCTTTTTGGAAGGCCCAGCTCTAACACATAATGTAGACAAGGCTGACATGTGGATGAACACCTCTGCTTCTTTTTGTGGAACTGGCCACGGTGCTTGGGATGCTGATAAAACAGCCCTCCCTCACCCATATGGTAAATTATCTCTGCTAATGGATTGCCTGCAGTTGATCTCAGCCCATGGAAACAGCTGCTTAGCACAAGGGATTGAAGGATGAACTGGAAAGGACAGATGAGATGACAGCTTCTTACAGCCAGTACAGTGGCACTCTGGGCACTTCTGTAGATACTGAGAGAGGAAGTGAAGTGTGGGCAGAGAGGCAGAGAAAGGCCATTGCTCCAATCTTGTTCTGAGCTCACTGCAGGAGAAGGAAACCAGGAGTGCTTTGATAGGCAAGTGTGTCTGTTCTCCTTGGAACCACCTGGGGAGCCCAACAGGGTGCCAGGTTTATGCAGCATGTAGATCTGCTGAGGTCCTGTTGTGTGGGTAGCTCTGAGGAGCAATGAGAAGATGGTATTTGGTCATCAACATCGGTGTTTAGTTTCAGTGGGTTCCTCCTTTACTGATCACAGCTTAGTGCCCCATGGGGAGGATGTGACATCTGTGGGCAAGTGCATAATTTCATGCAGCCCTAAATGGCTCCCAAGGCCAAACTCTTCTCCTTGCTCTTCTGCCTGCTTGCAGCACCATGGAAATGATAGCTATTTTCAGGCTTATAGAGATGAAGTTGGTGCCCATGGCTGCACATGGAGTATCCGTGCACCCTAGCATTTCTGGCCCCACAAGGTAGTGCTGTTAAAGCTCATTCCCTGTCAGAGCTGCAGATGAGGGCGGAGAAGGGCCAGCTGCATCCTTGAGGCAGTGAGGCAAGAGTCAGGACTTCTCTCCAGTTAGGACTGCAGAGACCAGATCAAGAGGAGGAGCTTTTATTGGCAGCCCTACCAGAAAGAGATGTGGGCTCAGGCTTTCAAGTTGGGCATGACTGGATTGGAAATTCTGGTATATGTAAGAGCAAAAGAGCTATAAACCTAAGAGATTAGACACATTGCAGAGATGCCAACACAGATCCAGGCCTTGTCTTGGTGTAAACTTGAGTGAATGATAATTAGGCTAGACAGTAAAGTTGATTTAGAGGATGGGAGGGTGGGATGGAAAAGGGCCCGCTTGTCTCGGGAAAGACAGTTTTTATGAAGACACCAGATTCCTACTTAATTGCTCTCCCACACGTTTAAGGACTGGGTGTCCTGCAGAGATTGGTGTAGCAGCAGGGTGGGAGGGGGTTGGCTAGGAGGGCAGTTGGGCATAGGAAATGCCCATTTTGCCTTAGGGACAGGCTGTTTACAAGCTGCCGGTGTCGGTGGATTGTTTCTTTAGGTCATGGCGTGCCAAGTATTGTTTAGTTTAATAGTCCTGTTAATAGGATTATATTTGCCTGGACTATTACGTGAAGGAAAATGATTCCTTCTTTGAAAGGAAAAGACACTTCAGTAGTGATGTTGCAAGACACACATCTGTCGTCAAATGCTGCTGCTAAGCTCAGATGTCTGTGGGCCAGTGCCAAGGTTTCTTCTCATGCTTTACCACTTGGACCAGGGAGGAACACACACGAGCACACAGACTGTTGGTAGCTCTGCGTGCAGGGCTGGTGCTAGGGGTGTTGAAGGTCTGCAACTCCATGGAGATGTCCTCAAGTAGGGGATATCAGATTGGCATAGCAAGGCTACAGTCAGCAGGTACTGGGGTCCATCCAAATGGCACTGGTTAGCCAGGTAAAGCTGAGCCACCCTGTACTGGTGAGCTTTGTGCATCAGGGCTTGATCACGATCTCTGTCAGAGCTCCTTCAGGGCATGAATTTACTAGTCCTTTTGGGAGGGTCCAAGGAGCACAGCTGGGACCTTGGTGTAGTGCACAGCTCTCTAGCTTGAAGCTGCCAGTCTTGCGTTCTTTCCCCATCTCTGCCAAGAACATCTCTGGCCCTTTAGACACTTGGCTCCACTTTTCCTCTGCTTTGCTCCTGCCACCACCCAAGCAGGGTCAGACAGCTGCTGGCAAGTGTGAATTGTGGCAACTTGACATATGGGGTAGAAAGTGCAGTTAGCAGAATTAGAGCCTGAGAGAAGTGGTTTTCAATTGTGGAGCTCTCAAAACTTGTTCCCAGTAGGACTGTAGACTGCTGAGCAGTTTAGCTGGTCAGCCACGATGTCTGGCTTTCTGGGCTATCTGCAACAGTTCAGAAATCAAACACTGGTAATTCCCCAAGAAGCAGCTAGAAGAATAATGCATCCTGGGACTTTGACACTGATTTATGCCCAACCTTTAGAGCCAGAGAATGTGCGGAAGTCATTACCAGGTCTTCAGCAGAGGTGAGCCATTGAGAAATGTGACTTCTCAGCATGAGGCTGACTTGTTACTGTCTCTGTTCAGGCAGGAACAAAAACCAGATAGGAAGCAATAATAATAATAAAATCCTACTGTAGGTTGCACTGTCCAGCCCTATTCTATAGAAAGGGACTGATGTGAAGCACTGTAAGGGCTGGCAAGCAGCTGGTGTTTCTAGATGGGTGAGAGTTTGTCAGTTCCCAGAGAGGTATAGGGCATGCAAATAAAGAATGAAAGAACACATCCATGCCCTTTTTTTTTTTCAACTGAGGTCTTTTCCTTCTGAGAACTGGAGAAGGGCAATCAGGCACAGAGGGTTTTAAATCTAAGCCTGTTCATCCTTCACAACTACCGTGAAGAGTCTCAGATGGGATCACCGTGGAAGGAGACCAGATGCCTGGTGTGGGCACCCAGGACTGGCTTCCACTCTTGAAAGTACTGTAACTGGACTGCGCGTGTAATCAGAAATACTTATCCCATGCATAAATTCTCCATCTAGGCTAACATGTGCGTGGTTTCAATCCCTTCCCTGCTGTCCTCCAAAAAAATTCTGAGTTTTTCCCATTCCAGAAGTCCCTACTGCTCCTTTCGTCACTTCCAGTCACTCTGCCTGAGCCAGTGAACATGGTTGCTAGGTGAGTTGTGTTCCTCATGCCTGTGAAGGAGCGCTCCTGGCCCTGGTGGCACTTCACCTGCTGAACTTTGTGTGGGATAATGTCATATTTGGGATTTTCTCCTAGTATCACCTTGGTTCCCTGGACTGTGAACTGGGCTGCTGTGGTAGAGCTGTGGGCAAGCATTGCTTGCAAAAGGTAATGAGTGGAGAACCCTGCCCCTAACCCGACTTCTGTCACTTGGTTAGGCACTTCATTTTGCCGTGTCATCCAAGAAGGCTGTGTCCTAGGCCTTCCCACAGGTACAAGTATATCCTGAGGATGATGTCTGAAGTGGGTTGACTTGCCCTTTGGAGTGGCTAACATGGACTTTGTAATGCATGTCTCTGAGATCATCTGACCCAAGGATACTCAACCTTTAACTTCCCTACTGGTTTCCAGCTGCCATCCTGTGTGTCATGTGGCTTTAGGTGGTACAGGCTGTTGTGATTCAAGGTGAAAGTGCCAAGTACTCCTACACAAGATCTCCTCTAAGGAAAGTTCAATTGGGAAGCACAGGTCCTGGATGTAGGGAGCACTGTGAGGGGACTCTGAGGTTTGAGTGCTGTGGCCCAGCCACCCTGTCCCAGAAAAAGCAGAGGCAGATGCTGGGGCTGAGAAGGAAGATAGCCAGGAAGAGTTGGTGATGTCTCCAAGACCAGGGCCTGGAGCTGGATTGTTTGTCAGATGTTTCTGAATGAAGGAGTGCTGGGGAAAGGGAATGCCAAAGGGCTGAGGTATGCAGGGGCTGGTCTGTATGGCTCCATCTATCTTCCTTGATGCATGTGACTGAAAGCTCACAGAGACTGCTGTGAGCTGTGTCCTGCCACCTTGTGCCTCTGAGCCATGGGAGTCTCCATGGGACTCTGATGCCTTGGAGCACGGTGAAGCCTTGGGTTGCTTGTGGACATTACTGACTCAGTCATCTGCACTGAATTTGCCTTTTAAATTAGCATCTTACCTTTGGGAAACCCAAAGGACAGGGCTGAGTGGTGGGGTCACTCTAAGTTTTATGCCTTAGCCAAAAAGAGAAGCAGAACAACTTGGCCATGCTCTAAACAGAGGCAGATGGGACAAGCATTTCCATTGCTTATGGATCAAATTATTCAGGGTCAAATAATTGCCAGAGAAGATCATTATCATTTCATTATGGCACAAAAGGCAGAAAAAACACTTCATTATGTTAGACCAAAGAATTGCAGACAGAGTCCTAAAGCAAAGACTCTGATTGGGAATGTTGGAAAGGGAGAGAATTTTCTCTCCACAAGTGGGGGGAATATATGGTATAAAAACTCGTTATTTTGCCAGAAATTCTGCCATGTCTGTTTTATAGAGGAAGGTACTAATTTCTGTGTACACTTACCTGATTCAACAGAACTCTCAGATGAAGACTCTTTCAGCGGGGTAGTTGGCATTTAACACCATAGAAAGGTGCAATCACTGCAGTGTACCCTGTAAATCTTCAGTGTGCCAGCCTAAGGTCCTCACTTGTCCTTATGCAGCACTTTTCCAGTGCCTGAGCACTTGATTCATGCCTGTGGTGCATTGTAGGCTTTCACTTGAGACCCTGGCCCTTTCCCTAGCGTTCTCTCCAGCTTGCTTCAATTTTAGCTCAGCTGGAGGAGGTATATTGCAAAGGGCCTCCATCACGAAACTTCCCTTGGGACTGAATGAGGCCACTGGAGATCAGTCAGACTTGTCAAGCAGCTCATTTTCTCTGCATTGCTTCCAAAGGCTTGGTCTAAGGCAGTTTGTTGGCAAGGGCCGGACAAGGTTTGCTGGGCTCTAGGGTGCCTCCTCTGATTTCTTGAGCATTACATTTGCCACCTGTAGGTTATCGTTAATGGGGCTGTGCTTGGTGTTTTGGGGAGCTGCTGGGACTTGTGACCTCGCTTTGCCTAGCACACAGGCATCTTGAGCAGCAGAGATGCCAAAGCACTACGTCATATGATGCAAGTTTATATACCTGAAAATGATAGCTGCAGGGGAGTTGGTGTGAGCCTAGGTAGCACAAAAGCACATAAGTATTGCGTACTTTGGCTTCTGGCTTGTCCTGAGCTCTCTCTTCACTGATGCACTTACCTGTGCTGGTCAGATAAAAGCCCACAGGCTTATGTGCGTGATTGCAACAACTGTATCTTTGATTGCTGTGTGGACATAATGCAGATCATAACGCATGACCTGCGTCAGCCTGACATTTCTTCCTGTAAACTATTCAGCAGATGTTTATAAATGTATTTGTAATCTTTAGCTGGTAAGATCATCTAAGAAACGTTTTACAAACAGGAAGGGATATCTAGTTCTTCAGTGGATTTATTTGCAGTGTATAATTCATCCAGGTGTATCTGTGAATCGTCTCCTAGCCTGAGAAGCCTAAGATACAGCCTTCAAACTTAGTTCTAAGAAGTTCATCCTATTAAGACAGCATTCCAGAAAAAATATCTTCTCTTCTTGTGGTTTGCTATGAGAAGGATTTTTCTCAGCTTTAATATCTTCAGGGGGTAGTTACAAAAGCAGTTGGTTTGTCATTAAAAGAGGATGGAGGAGTCTTGTCTGACTGAGCAGCATGTTCATTCTCCTCCATTAACTCTCTGCTGAGATCTACAACTGAGCTGACCAAATGGTGTCAAAGTGGGCTTTTTTTCATGTATTCTCCTCTTCTCTTTTTGTGAAGTCTTATCAACTTTTGGCTTACAGTGAGGAAGTCAGAACAGTAAAAGGAGAAACTGCTTTATGAAATGTCTAGACTTAATGAAAGCAGAGAGCACCAGGCCTCTCATGGGAGACCCCCTTTCAGCAATATCTAGGAGAAAGATGGTTAGAATTAAATTTTATAGGGAAATTTAAATTCTCCTGTGGGTTACTATGACAGAGATAACCCTGTGTGAGGCTTAGTAACACACTTGGTCTATTATCATGATCAACAGTTGTAGCAGTTCTTTTCCTGTTGTGCTGTGTCTGTGACACAAGTCAAGTAAAGCAACAACTGTACTGGAAATTCAAAATGGAAATTAAGCCTGACATAAGCTTCCTCTGAATATCACTGATAGGCTGCCCAGAGCATCCAGCTCTGCAGTAAACCTCAATTTACTCTTCCAGAAACATCCCTCGTCTTCTGAGCCCTTTCTTTGGGTGGTTGCAGATAAGGGCAAGACTTGGGACTATTGCCATGAGCTCTGGCCTGCATGGTCTGCTGCCTAACTCTGGGGTGAAAAGTACAGGATGCATAGGCGCTGTGTCTGGCAAAGAGGAAGAGATCAAAGATGCATTATGTATGTGCCTAATGAGCACCTAGGCTCATTAGAGCCTGCCTGTTGCATGGCAATCCCGGTACTGCTGTTCTCTGCTAATCCACTTGTGAGATGCACAGGATACAACAACTTTGCCTATAGGTTTGCTCACAGGGCCCTCCAAGGAAGGGAGGTTGTGTGACGCAGAAGAAATGGAGGCGGCTGGGGCATGATGGGTGAGGGATGTGAAACGAAGGAGTGGAGCAGCTGCAGGTTCACCTGATTTCATCTCTATGTGTCTGGGTGTCACTTGACATCTTTTGGCTGTGGCTTGCCAAGGGTCTATGACAGGACCACAGGTGCCTGGAGGTAACTTAGGCATTGCTGTGGCAGCTTCTGCACTGTGAGTCCTGGTAGACAAGGTGTATGGTGTAGATGTGCTCGTGATAGGAGTGTGTTGGCCCTGCCTTGCCCAGCCCTCCCAAGCTCTTCTAGAAGGGTGCATCAGTTCCTAACTGCATGGATGAGTCAGTCTCATCAGAGCTGTTCTGTGCTTCAGCCTCAGTGTGTGCTCAGGATATGGGTGTCACAGGACCAAGCTGGCTGTTTGGAGCTGGGAAGGAAAATGCAAGGGAGAAGCACCAGCAAGTTGAACAGAAACTGAGAATCTGATGCTGGGAAAGGGCAGAGAGGATAGTCAGGGGCTGGGATAAGCCAGGAAAGGAAGCTGAGAAAATGGACCAAAATTAAAGACCAACCCAACCGTCACCACTGAGTCCAAGCATCCTTTTGCCCATCCTAAATGTTCCTTCAACTCCCAGTTGACCTATGGCCATTAGCCTTTCTCTAGCTCAGGAAGTCCAGACTGAAGAGGTCTGGTGCCAAGCTTGTCCAGACATGCTGGTAGCCACATCAGGCATATGAAAGCAGAGGATGGTGGTTGCATCCTGACGTGTGTGGGTTTCTTCTCTCTGAAGTGGGGGTGTTCTGATCTCAGACCTCCTTCATGCTTGTGGCAGGAAGCAGAGTCTGAAGAACAGGCCTTAACTGGTGCTTAATTTTACTGACAGATGAGTTTGGGACCAGGCAGAAATCCTGCGTGATGCAAAGAGCCTGCTTATCCTCCTTGCAGGATGGACTGAGTAGCAAGGAGACAGCAGTACATACCCGTCGTAGAGGGCAAGGTGTGTAGATGCTACAGGCAGTCAGCATGGGACAGCACAGTTCCCTTTGTATACCGAGGTCCTGCATGGCCAAGCCTCATGGATCTGAGCACACTGTACAGGAGAGGGTCAAGAGCAAAGGCAACTTTGCTGAACTAAGGCAGCAGGGGAGCCCGCGCCAGCCCCAAGAGAGTGCTCCTGACCAGAAAGGAGGGAGCAGTTGAGAAAATGAATACAGTGTTTGCAAGGACTTCAGGAATTGTTGCCTTGTTAATAGAACTGCAATTTGTGGAAATATGATGGAGGGTGAAGGCCTGCAAATACTTAGAGGAATAATGAGCATTGTAAGCAACAAGCACCACAGGGGAGTATGAGAAATAGATTGTACCAGACAGGCCATTTCTGCATAATTACACAATTAGTGGACTGGGGAAGACAGTGGATAACCCTTCGCAGTGTGCTGTGGTGTGGCGTAGACCTTGGTGGAGACTGGAGTGCCAGTTAGCTGGAATAGCTTGCAATATGGGGAAAGGATTGATGGAGGGAGGACTGGCTGCATTGAGCACTGGTGAGACAAGGGTGAAGGGGAGATGCTGCTCAGGCATATAGTCACTCTGTGTGCCATGTAACATGCTGGTGGTGGCACGAGGGATCCAGTGTGGAAACTCCCCATATTAGACTCTCGAAAGGGAGAATGCAAATGGGAGGAAGTACCAGAGAATAAAAGGCGAGACGGAGGGTTTTGACAACGAGCAAAAAAGGGTAATCATGGTTATGATCTGTGAGAAACACAGCTAATACCTTTGGGCAAGAACAATCATAGGCAGAATTATGTAATGAGAAGGAGCTGTTTGGGAAGCAGCAGTTCTGAGACAGCCCTGGCTGCATGAGCAGATAACAACTTTGACACAGGCTGTAATACAAAGTGGTGCTGAGCTCTCCACTCTTGGGCACCTGCAGGAAGAGATGGCTGTAGGTGGTACCTCCTTGGTACCAAGAGTTACAGAGCTGTGGCCTCTACTGTGCATTAGTGAACAAGGCGGAGGTGAAGTGGCAGTGACCCCTCAAAGAGCATGTGCTGGAGGGTGAATGGCAGGAAGCTTTCCTTGAGCCTGGAGAAGCCAAATAGAGTGGCTGTGAGAAGGGGGAGTGAATTGGCGTCTGGACATGGCTGCTGTTGTGGTTTGTGCCCTCACACCTGCACAAGTGGCAGCCTGTTTGTGAGGACAAAAGTAATGACATGGTTTTGCTGCTGCTTCTTTCCTGCTAAGAAGGGGCAAGCCATTCCCTCAGGCTCTTCCGTCTCTGGATTAAAGAAGTTATGCAAAGAAAATGCTCATTGCATGGCCTTGATCCTAAGGCAACGTAGAGCAAGGCACAGATTAGCTCCCCCATGTCCCTGTGGGACAGCCTAAAATCCATGCAGGCTGATCTTACCTGGTTGAGTACCCAGTGTTGTCAAGTCAGGTCTTTTCATGCTGAGTTATTTCTGGGAATCACAAGGGACACCCCCCCCCCTCCCCCTCTCCCCCCCCCCCTTCTTTCCCACACATCCTGGAGGAATCCCTCCTGCAGCCTGCTTTCTTTCCTGAGCTTCACCTCTCTGCTTGGGTCCCTGTGCAGGGAGAGTATGGAACTATTCTCAGGGCTTCCTGAGCTCCCTATTTCTTTTCTCCCATGTTCTGAGACAACAGCGGATGCTTCAATGGCCTATCTTCTCCCTGCAGCAGAGGAGCAGAGCTGACAGCTGTGGCCTGGCTCCGTTGCTGTCCCCAAAGCCTGTAACAGCATAGACGGCTGTGGTGTCAGTGCCAGCAGACCCTGCCCAGTGGGATCATGATCCCTAGAGTTGCACTGGCGTGGGGAGGTGACATGAAAACGAATACCCTCCCTGAACAGGCTCTTTGATTCTTTCCTGGCTAGGAAAGAGTTGATTTTCTTTGTGGCAGCTCATATGATGTTGCGTTTTGGTGTTTTGACCAAAACAATACTGATAACACACTAATGTTCTAAGTCTTGCTAATCAGTGTTTGTAGAGCATCAAAGCCACCTCTGTTTCTCACTGTGCCCCTCCAGCGAATAGACTGGGGCTGTGTGCAATAGGTTGGGAGGAGACACAACCAAGCAGATGACCTGAACAAGCTGATATTCCATACCACATAACATCATGCTCAGCATGTTCGCCATCTTTTGCTTAGGAGTTGGGTGGGCATCAGTCCACTCATGGGAAGTGATGACTGATTGCCTTTGCATCAGTATTTTGGTTTGTTGTCTTTTCTTGTACTCATCCTTCACTTAAAAAGCAGTCAATATTTTCTAATTTTCACCCTGACCCCCAGCTTTTCTTGCTTTTATTCTTCCTTTCCTCTTTCCCCATCCCAGTGGGGATGGGATAGAATGAGCAAGTGGCTGTGTAGTACTTTGCTGCCCACCTGGGTTAACCTACAGTATCTGCCCCATTGAATCAAATGCAGCAGATCCAATTACTCTGTTGCTTCAGGCATATTTTAACCAGGCAAATACAACACAGAACATCATCTGCCCTGCATAATGTGCTTGTCCATCTGATCACACTCTCCACCCACAGCATTGCAATCAGTGATGCTGTATCTACTGTTCTCGGTCTTTTAAGGTTCCAGAAGAGGTTTCTGGGGAAGCATCCTTTCATTTAGGTAGAGATATAATCTCTAATTGCTTTTTTAAACATTTCTGTAAGGCAGAGTTTAGGTGTTCCCGTTGATATCCTTGCAGAGCCTTTCCAAATAGTGAGATCCAGTGAAATCCATATCATTGATAGGACCTTTCACCTGCACTCATTGGTGCTTGTACAGAACCAGAGGTAAGCTGGACCCATGGTGAGATGAGCCTTAGAATCCCCTTGCTTCAGGGAGCCTTGTGAGCTCTTACACATCTGAGATGCCCTACATGCAGCCTCTTACCCAGGATCAGATCTCTAGAAATTACAAGAGCAGCTTCTGAGTATTCTTGTTCCAGCTGGTCTCAGTTTCTCCTGTCCAACCTTTCCTCTGTCCAAGTTCTCTTCTGAATGAGGGAACTAACATATCAAATGTGCCTTTTTTGTCCTTGGTCATGTGTCTGTGGCTTTGGATGCATTTCATCTTAGTAAAACAGCACCTGCGTCTGGGCAGCAGCCTTTAGGCTATAGATCTGAGGAACTAATGGATATATGGATCTTGTGAGAGGGAGGGGTAATGATGCATATGGGGATGCACAAGTTAGAGTGAGCACATGTAAGCAATACTTCCTATAGAATTCCCTAGGCGGTGCATGGGTCTGGCACAGTGCTTAGCCAAGGATCAGTTTTAGATCCACTCAGATAAACAACTGAGGTGTTAGGGTGCCTCTCATTACAGGGTCCAGCTAGGCACAGGCTCTGCCTCCGCTTCTACTCCTCCATCACTGACTGACCCTGCGTGCAGGTGAAGGACCGAGGGGGAGAGGCTTCATGCTATCACTTCAGTATAAACATTCCTAAAAGCAACCTTCTGATTTCTTTGTAGGAGGCTCTAACCTGCTGGGGCCTTCCGCACTTCAGCAGAGTTGCATCTAGAGAAAAGAAACCATAAGAATTCATGGAATTTTCCACAGATCTTCCTGACCTTTTCTGGCCAGACGTACTTGAAAGGCTTAGGATGTGAATGGAGGATGCTCTGTTCCTTGGTTTCACGTGAAAAATGCTGCTGATTGCAGGAGGAGGGAATGGAAATAAAGAGGAAGTTATGGAGGAAATGGCAGATGTCTCTAGCTGGTATGAAAAGTGTCCAGGAGGGTTTCAGGGACTGTGAGGGCAGCTGGCCCAGCACAGAGCTGTTTCTGCTTTTAAAGTATCAGGGCATCTGTAGGCATGGACATGACAATTAACTGGAGCTGTCTGAGCCCAGTTACTGAGTTTGGGCTGGTTCACAGCAGGGTTGACTCTGACCAGCCTCAGAGGCTCAATTTGCAAGAAGCAAAGGATAAGTGTGTGATATAAAGCCAATCACTGAAGCCCATCAGCTGAGGCCTGTCACACAAAAGCCCTCAGTATTGCTGCTTCCAAAGTGAGAAGGAAACCTGTGTCCAACCTCAGCACCGTCATGGCTATGGTAGGCCAGGAGCACCCATGGTCATGAGGTGGCTGACGTGCCTGCTGTGTGAGGGCACCCAAACATCAAAGGGCGCCAGCATGAGGCACCCACAGAGACGCCCCATAGCACCCCTCATCTCAGCAATGGAGCCTTGTCTAGCCCCACTTTGGACCCCCGTGGCACAGTTGCAGACAAGGGCTGCAGTTTATCAAAGCTGGCAGTGCCTCTGCAGTCATCAGAGTCCAAGAGATGGGCTTGCAGAATGGGTCAGGAGTGCAGAAACCATCTTCAGGAGGCAAATCAGTGGTGGCTTCCCTGTCTTCCTGCCTGCTTTCAGAAGCTAATTTAGCTGGGTTTTAATGAGAGTCGATAACATAAGCTCACTTCTGTAAGCAAAAATGTATATGGTTATTAGACATGACAGCTATGTGATGAATCATGTCAAGGTGAGGATTTCATTCCATAAGGATGAAAAGGAAAAGAAGTTGCAATGTGAAATATCCCACTGGGGCTGGTGGGGTCAGGTGTCTATCAATCATCCACAAAACCTGTCCCGTTTCGGAGCTGTGTTTGAAGTGCAGTGCGAGATAAGGCTGGACTTGGGAGAGTGCAGATGTGAAACACGAGCATGGCAACACGCCATGTGTGCAACCAGGTGATGGTCGGATGGAGCTTATCCAGGCCCTTACTGGACAAATAAATAGCTGTACTTGTGTGGTTTTTCTGTTTTCCAACAAAAGGTATAGCAAAGGTGCAAAAGAAGGATGGTGTTTCAGTTTAAAAATACCTTTCCTAGCTTTCCAGTTCCAGCAGACAAACCTGTTGCTGAGCTGATGATCCAGCAAGTGCCAGCATCATTTCTTCTAGCACAAGATGCTTGTTGTGAGGAGATAACATCGAGGATCTGTTTTTTACCCTGGCCGCTAAGGGGCTGTCTGAACAGCAGTGACAGGAAGGCTGCTTTACAATAGTTTTGCTTCAGAGAACCTGCTGGTAGGATTCTGTTATCTCCAACTTGTGGTGGGTCAGGAGCCTGAGTTTTGCTGCTTTCACAATGCTGTAGTCTTCCTGTCAAATCTGCAGTGTTTTGTAGGAGCAGGGTGATGGAGAAATGGTGCCTAGTGGATTGCCTTGATAAGCCAAAGGGATGCTGACTGGTACAGTCCTGCTGTGTTGTCTTTTATTCTACCTCTCTAGAAGTACCGTGCAAGTATTTCTTGCTGCCACCAATTTTGGGTCAACTCCACTGTTAAAGAGGAGCTTGACAGTTCTAGGACAGACCATGTAATGTGGCACAGAGGTTCCCCAGAAGCTGATGGCCACCTCCTGGCGATGGCAGTGAGAGCAGAGTTAAGCCAGTATCAAGAGCTTTTGAAAACGCCAGGATTTGAAATGGGCCATTGTGCTCCCAAGATTGCTGCCATAAATACAGCCTCAGAAGCTCGCGGAGCATGCGCGCCTGCCTCTGCTTCTGAAATTTGGAGGCTGGAGGAGCTGGAGTGGGTTCGCCGTCTGGGTTTCAGCGGATATCAAGTAGCACTCAGGTCAGCGCTGGATTTTAATCTCCATCAGGCCGGGGGATGTTGTATTAATAATTCTTTTCCAGACGCAGACCTTGCCGTTGCAAGCTACCCTGCTTTCCCCTGGTGAGTGCACTGCTCTTCTGCATGGGAGTGGTGCCTTATATCCTCCCAGACAAGAAGCCAGGATGCAATGCAGCAGTGTGACTCTTAGCTGCGGACTCCGTTCTCTACCGAGCCGACCTGGGATTTTTGTTTGAAGAAGTAATTTTACAGCTGCTGACTGCAATGGATACTGTGTGGGGGAACAGGTAGGGAGGTTCTCCTTCACCTGATCTCGGTTCTGACCTCCTGGGCATTGATTATTAAGGAGCCCAACTTGTTAGGTTGGCATATAGGCAAATCCTAACAACGGGTAAGGACACTGTCTGATAAACTCGCCCTGCTGCTCTCACGGTGTTATAATCAGTGTGCTGGGTTTCATGCAAGAATTAGCTGTGCTTATGGTATGGCTCAGTCTCTTAAATAGTTACATGCCTTCTTTTATTTAAGCTTAAAGCTGCACAGGAATTGTAAGACTAGAAAAAAACATAGGTTGGTATTGGTTTAGGTTATAACTCTCCATGAGACTGTTTAAAGCAATGAGCATTAAAAACTGTTTCAGAATGAAGTATGAAGTGACTTGTGAGAACACAGCCTTTAAAATACATGTCCCACCAGATGAGGCACCTGGGACACCAAACTGGAATATCCTTCCCGTTGGTAGGTTTTATTATATCAGTATTATTAGCTCCTGTGCTTGTGTGTCGGGATTGTTCAGGAAAGAGCATATTCCACACATCTGTGATGCTAAAGCTGGATCTAGAGGGGTGGATCCCTGCCCTGGACAGGGGCCAGCCAGTTGGAAAAGATATCAAGATGTATGAGATGTACACCTGCCAAGGCAAAAAATGATTTGCATATAATATTCCTCATCTGCCACAGGTGAGACTGTGAGTGCTGCCAAGGTACAGAAATACACACATCCTGTGTTGATGGTGCTGTTTCTTCCCATCACATGTTCCAGGCTGCTTAAGCTGGCCACTGGTGTGGCCGAGTCAGATGCTGCACTTTTGCTTCTTTGACTTTCATTTTGTGATGCTGAGCAGTGCTTTGCTGTGCAGAGCTTCACCCTCTGAGCACTGTTCAGCAGTAGGGAATCTTGGTTATTCGTTAGTGGGGAAAAAAGGTAGGGCACCACCTGAGGTGCACTTGTTAACTCTAACAAATCTTCACTAAAGTCAAGCACTTTAGAGAGATGATCCCAAGAAAACACAGACTGTGTCTTTAACAGGAACAAAGGCACTGATTTGCTGGAGTGGTGGAAGAGCTATAGTTCAGAAATGGGGTGGGGGGAGGAGCAAAATACTGCCGTATTCATGTGAAGATACCCATAATAAATATATTTCAAGATGAAAATAAAATTGCAAAGGGAAAGAAAGGAGGAAGAGAAATGTGTTTTTCATGACACATCCATTTGGAAGACATGTGCTGGCAAAGGAGCCATGGATGGCAGTAAAACATCAAAGGCCCTCAAAACTCTGCAGATTTAACATTATCATACTAAAGCAAGAGAACTCCATTCAGGCCTCATTATTGATTTGGATGGCTAAATTAATCACTGGTGGTTGACATGGGACTAGTGACCATGATGAGTTTTTGTTCGTATGGGCTAGCAGATGAGAGTCCTAATCATAAATAAGAAATTCCTGAGGATTCAAAGGAACTGATTTCCCAAGGCTGAGGAAAACTGAATGAAGTTGATTGGGTGTTAAAGTATTCACAGGAAAATATGAGTAAGAACCAGGAGCTATTTGAGCAGAGGCCAAGAAAGCTGAGATTTCACTCAAGAAAGAGACAAGGTTTAGCTATTCATTGTAGCTTGGTAGTAATGAAAGCAGCAACTGGAAGCAATAATAAGGTTAACAGATTTAGAAAAGAGAAAAATAGGTAGCAATCCATGTGCATCTGGAGTTAACGGTGTGTAGACAACAAGCTGAAGACACCTGGAGGGAAATTGCCTATCAAGTACAGCTCAAGTACAGAATTAAGAGACTCTAGAAAGATATTAGCAAAGAGAACTATGGTTGTGAGCCAAGTAGTGAAATAACCATATGGAAATTGTCATTCATAATGACTGAGAAGGCACTAACTGGTCAGTAATTGCTATTATCATGCATTTGGAAAAGAAACAGAATGATGGGCTAGTACTGTCCACAGAGGTTATTAAAGCTCAAACTCCAAAGTAGCAGGCTTGGTAACTTTTATCTAATAACTGAAAGCAAGTTTGCTTAGGCGCTCTCCAGTGCGTGCCTCCTAGCCTTTTGTAAGGCTATATACAAGTTATGCAGTGTGCTAATGTCCTCTGGAACTGCCCTTAAACTGGAAAATAAGTGTTGTAAGCTCTCCAATGTACCTCATATACAGGCAATGAAGTGAGTGAGTAGCACATACCAAAAAGTCATTGCTGGCAGGCAGGCAGTAGTCTCTAGTGAGACTGTTGTCACCAGAAACCTGGAGGTGAATGAACATGCTCATAAAATTAACAAGGTGACACAGAGACTGATGGAGCTTTAAGCATCAGTGGGAAGAAAGAAGCTGGAGAGGGTAATCTGAGTGGCTTGGCACCATGGCTCTTTTAAAACAAAATGAAGCTTCACCACAGAGTGGTACTGTGAAGGAGCAAGAAATTCTTGCTAGTTAGAGAGCAGGGGACTATGTCTGGCAAAGCAGGGACTTGATAGAAGCTGCAGTAGCAACACGAGCAGATTTTCCTCATGAAGCCCAGTGTCCGAATGTCACTCTTGGGGGTTAAAAAGCTGGGAATGGGTGTCAGTAGGGATTTTGCTTCTGTATTTGCCTCTGTATGCAAAAGACAATGGAATACTGCCTGGGTTTTGTATTCCTAGCTTAAGTAGGATATTGCAAAATGGGATAGCCACAGATAGGATCCCTGAGCCAGAGAAAATGCTATACAGCGAGAACTGGAAAAAAAGCTTCATCTGTTTAGCTTATCAAAAAAGAGAAAGGTTGAGGGACAACTTGATTACAGTGCGTAAGTACTTCCATGGCAGAAAATACCAGTTGCTGAAGGGCTTTTTAATCTAGGGGAGAAAACAAGAGTAAGAAACAATGGCTGGACAGTGAAGCCAGAGACTCTACTTCAGAGCAGGCAGGCATTTTTAACAATGAGGGTGATTAACCACTGGGAGAAGGTCCCAAGGGGGCTGATAGCTCTTTCATTTCTGGATGTCCATACAGCAGGCGGGAGTGCTGCTCTGGAGGACGTGCTTTACTCACGGCCGTGGACTTGGATTTGATTCATGGATAAGTGGATAGAATGCGCTAGCCAGTGCCTTATGGCTTATGGCCCCTTTGGGGCTCTGAAGCCCTTAGCTGCATCTGGGAATGATTTGGCAGTACTCTGGGGCTTTCCAGCTGGGGATCCTGATGGACTTTGGGCATGGCTTGCCCTAGAGAAGGAGATTGGGCTGAGTCACTCATCACATGTTGGACCTGTGGAAAAGGGCCTTGTTAACCCCCAAGCAGATGAGACATGGGCTTAATCAACTACCTAGAGCTCCCAGAGATGGAGGACAGATACAAGAATTGCAGGTAAGGGCTCTCCAGCTATTCCTAGGTTTTGGAAAGACCTCCTGAGACAGCAAAGAGCTGGGTGCAAGGGCAGGTGAAGTCATTCATATTTATGGTGGGAACAACAGCATGAGGAGAAAGGCCAACTTAATCCCTCTGCAGGGTCTAAGCAGCGTAAGAATGGGTTGCAAGCCTCTAGGTTTTTCTTTAGACTCCACTGCTTCCCACATATCACTGAGATCTGAGCCTCAGCAGTTCCCCAAAACACGTATTTCTGTGATGCTCCAGAAGTTCAGAGCTTACTTGCAGCCAGAGACAGAATCAGCAAGTGGAAAACCATCTCTAGACTTCATGTGTTCAAGACACTCTCGGGAGAGCTACTCCCACCCTGTAGCACTGTTCACCTTGTCCTCCCGCTGTAACCCAGTGCATCTTTTCAGACAACTGGGAGCAGGGAGCAAATGGTTAAAGTTTTGCTTCTCCACCCAGTGGTGGGTGTTGTCTGTGTCAGAAACAATATAAGAACAGTCGGAAGTTGCAGCTGGCAAGTAATATTTGGAGTAGCAGTCGTGGGGCATATAGATCTGGTGTGGACTGTCTTTTCCTGAGACTGTAAACACTTGTGCAGAATGTCCGAGAGCAAGAAAAAAGGGAAAGGAAAGAGCAAAAAGAACAAAGAAGGGAAAAGAGGGGAAAGAGAACCTGAACCAGGAAAAGGTACTTCCCATTTTTTAACAAATTTTACTTAAAGGAAGAAGAGAGAAGCCAGAAAGCCAGCAGGAAAGTACTTGTGGGTTGCATGAGGGTGCAAATGATAGGGAGCGTTTGCTAGGCAAGTGTGCAAATCTCTGCATCTCATTCATATTTCATGCTGCTATAGGTCTGCTTGCCTTTTGATCTTCTCTATTTTATTTTTTTTTCCTTTTTAAATACCCAAAGCCTCAAGAATTCAGGGCAATGTACTCTCAAAAACCAGCAGCACTTGGTTCCTGTCATGGTGATATGGTAATTGTAGGGGGTTTGTGCTGATTCTCGGGGGGTTCTGGTGTGTTGTGTTTTGATGTTTGGTTGGTTGTTTTCTTGCTTCTTCCTGAGATAAATATCAAAAGCCACTATTTTGGAGGATCACAGGGACTGTTCCTTGGGAAAGCCCATCTCTCAGAGATTAGATAAAAGTTACAGTCTCTCTTTCTGACGTAACTCATTGAGTTGTAGTTAAAAGACACGAGGACTGTAAACCTTCACTCTCTGCTGATACACTTATTAGTGAAATCAGGCTGTTCCTTAGAGGAGATCTGACTGTTCCTTGCAAAATGAGCAAGGCAATATTTCAGATCTTGCCAGGATAAAATGTTTACATTGCCTTTAACTGATGAAGGTTGATTGCTGAGTAAACGGGGAGTATGAGTTGGGGCAATATGAGAACTGCCTTGGAAAGTTACAGAAGGATTGGTAATGCAGCACAGTGGTATTTCTTTCTCGGTCATGGTATCAGAGAGGGATTATCCCTGGCTGTTTCTTATCTGTGGTTTATCTGGCAATGCATTTGGAGAGAGAGGGAACTCTCTCAGACTTTGTGTTTTATCACTGCTAAGAGAGGCTACAAGCTGGACCAGTCCTGGAGGAGTCTGTCAGTTTACCTCTTCACTTGCCTGGATGCAGTTCTGCTCTTGGTCCTGATACCATGACAGCAGTGATTGCTCTCGACCTGAACAGCTTTGTTTTGGCTTCATACAGCATCACTGGTGGCAGGATTTGCCCCTATCCTTTTCCATGTCTTTACTCTGAATAGAGACCCACCACCCTGTGGTGCCTGGAGCTGCTGGGGTGGCAGTGGGTGCTGATGCCTTGGCAGGCTCACCTCACGCATGGTCTCCTGCTTATGACATCAGACCATAGCTGTTGCTGTGGGATCTGGGAGGAGACTTTTGGGACAGCTTCAGGACAGGGAGCTTGAAACCATCAAGCAGAGACAGCAGCTGCTTGAAGATGACCAGATCTGTCCAAGGGGCTCTGAAGTGTGCTGGAGCTGGGGGCTGTCTCATTGCATTCACCCTGTCTGTATCTCAACCAAAGAAAAGAAAGGTTCTGGGTTTGGCTTGCACAGCATGAGCATGGTCCTTTTATTGTATTAATTACTAACTAGATTACTTAGATCCAGGTCACTTGTTTGCCCTGTATTGCTGCAGAGGTCGCCCATCGTTAGCTCTGTGAGTCCGTCAGGGGAAGACACTTGGCTGTCCGTGGTGCCTCTGAACGAAGTCCCACTTTGTGTTCGGTTGTTTGGGATCAGTGGAATCTGTGAATACCTTTTCCCATCATAGGTCGGCTTTGCTGTGTGGTCTAAGGGGCACAGCAATGCTTCCCCAAAGGGACTTTTAGAAGAGAAGAGTTCTTCCTCCAATCACTTATGAGCAGATACCCCAGACCTGGTACACAGACCCTCACTTCAGGCAGCAGACTCTTCAGCTTGTGGCTGGACCTCAGACTGCCTCTCTGGCATGATCTGGCTGAAGCAAAACGGAGCCCTGGCGTAAATCAGGCAACCTCCAGGGCACTGCAGAGGGAATTTGTGTTATTTCTTCCAGGCAAGTGGGATGTGCTGACCCCTCTGAAACCAGGAGGCAGAAGAGGAACGTACAGAAATCTTACAGAGACTCCAAGGAGGTCCAGGCAGGAACATTTGCTTGATTGGCAGTACAAGGGAGACTCAGGGGATGATAACAGAGTGGAAAGCCTGCCTTATTCATGCTGCATCCCTGACCACTCTCTGGCTGCTGAGGGTGAAACTTTGGTACCTATGACACTCTGATAGTCTTGATCTACCCTTGTGCTCATAGGTGTCTGTATGAGAAATTACCTTTAAACACCCATTCCTGGTGTGGTCTGTAAAGAGCCCTGGACATCTCTGTCGTGGAGTAACACTCCCTGACTTCCAGACGTGATCTCCCAGCCCTACCCACTGGTCTGGGGAATTGCCCCGTGTAGTAAAGCTATTGACTGCCAGTGAATCAGAGCAGCAGAAAAACCTCTTAGAAGAGGAATGAGCTGAAACAGTAGTTTCAGGAAAGAGCATTGATGTGCTGTGGTGACTGCTAGATTTCCCCTGAGGTCTCTCAAACTTAGGGGAGGAGAGGGTTCTTCCTCTGTGGCTTTTAACACAATTGTTTTGGCTTCTGTGAATATGTAAAAGAAGATTGCTGATCTCATGTGAAGTGCTAGCTTTGTTCTGAGGACAAGGGCTATCTTTAACCTAAACTCACACGTTTATGCTGTTATGCAGCTGACATAAAGTGAGTGCCTTGGCTATAGAGTTAGGCAGTGGAACAGCCTGTGAAGGCCTCCAGAGGGAGATGGTGTCCATCTATGAAGAAGCACCATCAGGATCCCTCTTAGACATTCGTAGCATGCATTGGAAGGTAGACTGTCCCCCACCCAACACACATAGAAGGCACACCCTGTAGGGACTACGTGAGCTGCAGAATGTAGCAACAAACCAGCAAATACATGTATAATGCTCCCACAATGCTGGCAAAGGTCAGGTCTCAAAGAGATGGTACCTTATCAGACAGTGGATGGCCTGGGGCAGGGAAAGACTTGAGACTCAGGCAAGACCGTGGGTATAAAGGAAGCTGCCCTTTCACATAGAAAGATTTGGGGTAGACTTTGGAGAAGTGGAACAAATGTATCGAGAGGAGAGCAGGATGAGCACTTGCCAGAGCTGTGGCAGTGGATTAGGAAGCCAGTGCACCAGCCTCATGGGGAGATGGGCAGGAGAAGAAGCAAAAGGGCCGGCGGAAACCTTGATAGTGAGGTAGGGAAAGAGTGAATTGGAAAGGGAAGGGCAATGGGACTGGGACAGGCTGCATTTCCTATGTATTTCCGTGAGGTCACTTGGGGAGAGAAGACCAGGGAAATGTAAAGCATTTGCTTGATCAAATTCCCCAGCAATTCCAAGCATTCTCTCTTATTGTGACTTGGCGGTAAGGAAAACATTGCGTGTGCTTAAGGGTTGTGTTGTCAGTGCTAATAACACTGGCAACACAGGAATGGTACCTTTCTCTTGAACTGCCTGTGGCAAGTGCTAATGCTGGAGAACTCCTCGGAGAGCATGTGAGGAGTCTCCGTAGGGGGTATCATGCTTCGGTAGGAACCAGCTTGACCTCAGTTCACAGACAAGTCAGGCTTTGGTGGAAGAGTTGTGCAGAAAGGTATTACAATTGAAACTTGAGGTCTTTCAGAAGGAAGGTGCCCCTGGGCACGAGCCAGTGGTGGAATTGCAGCAGTACATTGGCCAGGATCTACCAGCCTGGGATGCTTTAGAGTGCGGCCACATTAACACAGAGATGGTGAGGGATGTGGAAGTCCCTTGCAGATGCTAGGTGCAAGCTTTGTGATGGAAGCTCATGCTGGTGGAGGCACTCAACAGTAATGCAACTAAAACAGTTCCCTGCTGGCTAAGATACCTCTGTATGAGCTCTGTCCACATTGCAGGGTGAACGTGCTTTTGTTTTTTTCTTAGACTTCTGTTCGTAGGAAAAACTCCAGTTCTAAGGAGCTCATAGAAGCATTAGCCAAAAGGTTTGTTTACCAGAGGGATAACCCACAGCAGATCTCCTACAGTAGCAGTTTTGTTCTCTATAAACACCCAGACACACAAGGTACCAGATGTTAGCTGTGCTCCAGGATCTGTCCACATGTATGGTTTCACTAGATCATGTCCTCTGGCTAAACTAATAGCCTGCTGCTGCCACTGCCATGTGGCTGAGAGCACACATGTAGCCAGTTACTATGGATCAGCCAACATGCAGTAACTTGCTCAGCATGGGCATGGGGGGGTCTGACTCACAAGCTCCAGTGATTCATGCTGGGGTAAAGGAAAAGGTTATATGTCCCAGCTGCTTTCTGGTGTTTTTGCTAGAGCTCACTAGCTGTGCAGAAGGAAGGATGGATAAATGAGCATGCAGCTCTGTTCCTCCACTTTATGTGGCTCATATCTCAGGTGTTAATACAAACACAAGGTTATGGGAGAGAGACCCATCAGGGTTGAGGAATAGCCCATCTCTCCATTCAGGCAGACTAGGTGGCTGGGTATTGCCAGGGGCGCAGAATGGATCAGAATGGTACATTAGTAAGTAATCCTACTATGGAGGTGGTGATTCAGAGCCCCTGGCATCCCATTTTCAATCCCTTTCTGGAGGTGGGTGTAAGTACCCTGGGAAAAGCAGTCTCTGGTGAGAGGAGGAACATGTAGAGGGGCTGGGCACAGCCTGGCTGCTGACCTTTGTAGTCATGACTTTGGCTCACTCTCTTGCCTTGGTTAATGTTACGGGCTCTAGCTGCAAAGCCATGTTGCCATGAACAGCATGGCTCTGTCATCCTTCTTCCTGTATCTGCACTGCCAGCCTCCTGCTCTAAGTGCCACTGATCTCCTGTCTTGGTTCAGCACTGAGCTTTAGTGGGACTGCAGCAGTGCTTGAACTCTGACTGGAGAAGATGGGATAAGACTAGTGCGTGGACCCACATCTCGCTTCCAGAGGCAGTGAGAGGAGGGCCAAGGAGGCTCTTGTTCCTCTGATCTCTCCATTCTTTTTCCCTTTGATTCCGGTGAACACTTTCAGGTGCATGAGAAGGGTTCGGCATGGGGGGTGCTATGACCATGTGCCTTTCTTAGTGCCTGGGAACTTGGTTACAGTGAGGTCATGCTCGTGCAGTAATCAGTGAGTGGAGCCATGTGTGGGTCATGCGTGGCTCTTGGTTGGATGTGCTTGTTTTCTTCTGGGAGCAAAGCTCCATAAAAACAAAGTGTCTCTTGAAGAGAACTTGGAGGATGTAAGTTCAAGAGGAGCTGAGCTTGCAGCTCATGACTAGGACTACCGATTCAGGTCATTTTCTTTGGCTGAGAAGTTGCAGGACTGCGATGCCCCAGCAAAGGCTGGCCATCCACTGGGGGGGCCATGGCTGGGGCTCCAGTGCTGTGCTCAAGCCATGGTTGGGGCTTCTGTGTTGTGCTCTAGACAGAAAGCTGTGTTTTGAACTGACGTGACCTTGAGCTGTCTCTGACAAGAGCAGTGTTATGTTGCTGCATTTTTGAGATGTTCCAAATTGCAGTAACAAATACAAGTAATAGTGGTAAAAATTAAACATTTAGGTAATTAATAACTCTGGTAATTAAGCTTGGCAGACTCAGTCATAATGGATTTTAGTTAGGCATGTCTGGAAGGTAAGAGCTCCTGAATGTGGGGGAGAGCTGCTTTGTGGGGAGTAGTGCTAAGCCACGCAAGGCTGTCTCCACGCAGTAGGGGTGATGATCAACCTTTTGAGCAGTCCAGTGTCCTGCAACTTTTCTACAGCTTGTTGCATCCTTACTAACCACGTAAACTTCTGACTACACATACAAGTCAGAGCCCAGTTTTTCTTGCTGAATTTTCATGCCTGGTGAGGATGAGAGTTTGAGACTCAGTGGCTGCCAGCGCAGAAAGGCTGCTACGGATGTATGAGATGGGCAGAAAGGTGTTCTTTAGGGAAGCAGTGAAACTTTAATTTACTTCAAAACTACACAAAACTCAGGTGGTTTAGTGGTTTGGGTTGGTTTTTTTTTTTCTGTTTTATTTATTTATTTTTTTTTTTTTCCCCAGCCCAAAAATTTGAAGCAGATTTCCTACATCATTGACTCATGTTTGGAAGCCTTTCAGAGAAACATCTTTTTTGGTGTCAGAATTTGCACATTTGCTTAATTTGAGGGTAAAATCAGGTTAAAATCCATCAGCCAGGTTCTCAGCAGATATTTCTCTGACCTACCTCTTCTGGCTTTGTTAGGGGGTGTGTTATGTGATCTCTCCCAGCTGAGCACCCAACCCTCTTGCTTTCAGCAGCTTTTTGATTTGAAGGCTGGGTCTTTATTCCCACTCCCAAAGCTGTGTATGTGTGCATGGGTCCATATGTTTGTGCTCATGTGAACTTCTTTTTCCACTTTGAAGTCCATGGCACTTTGCAGGAGTTCCCTGGTTCCTGATGCATTCCAGCCCTCCGGGGGGTGTGAGTATACAGTTTTGGCCTGCACACTACTCTGGAAATGCCTGTACTGATCCTGTTGCTCCTTGTATGCCTCTTGCACATCTCTTCCTCTAGTCAAACCGTTGACAAAACACCCATGCTCAGTAGCTGTCTCTGCTTCAAAGCACCCGAGTGCTCCTGGAGAGAAGCCTCTTTGCTCTGGGGGCAAACTGGTCATGCTTCAGGAGTGGTGCATGAGCAATGTGGGCTTGTGAAGTCTTCACAGAGCACCTAATGTTGGCCAGATTATTGATAGCACTCCCAGATTCATGATGTGACAAGTCAGATCAGCAAGTGAGCTCAGGTCCCAGCATGGAACAAGCTATTGATGCTCTTGGGAGAAGAGTGGCCAGGGAGCTGAGGTAAAGGCACTGCCTTGAGCCTGGCCATGTCCTTTGCCTGTACTGCATGGGTGTTCAGATGCCTGTCTCCTGCGCCGTTTTCCAAGCTCTGGCGAGTGGGACAGGACTGGCAGAGAGCAATGCTTAGTTTGGAGCAGGCAGAGGGAGGATGTTTCAGTTAGTAGCACAGTTGTTCTACACAGCAGGGAAACCAGCTTCAGCCGTGCCCATGCTAACTTGCTGCTCTCTGCAGGGGAAAAGCCTCAGCTGCACTACAATGACAAAAAGGGAAATCACCTGCCTGACTTCCATTGCAGGGTTTGTAAGCAAGAGGAATGCTGATGGGGTTAAGAATGGGAGACACTCCAGTGGTTAGTACTGCTGGTACATTGCTCCCATTTGGATAGACAATGCAAAGCGAGGCTTTCTCAGACAGCAGGTCTCCAGAATCAGCCTGTACTGCTGCTATGCCTGCTCCACGGTGCAATCACTTGATGGACACGGCAGCTTGTGCAGCAGCATCAGTTCTCCATCACACAGTATCCCAGTGCTGGCCTGTGTGACTTCTGCCATGAGCAGAGCAAATTGCTGATCTTGTGCTATGAATCTTGGTTGCCTGAAAATGACTGAGGTGTTAAAGTGACTCAGGTCCAGAAAATCTTGCTAACAAGTCCTGGATCCATAGGTCGAGCTGCTGGAGCTGGGCTAGCTGGCTTTCCAAAAGGGCAGGCGCATGCCTGATTGCAGCTACCCAAGCAGCAGTTTGTTTCTCTTGCAGAGATCATGCATGTTTCATCAGCTCATTCAGGCTTTTGCCTGAAGGGCAAGGACAAGGAATGCGATGAACTCCTCTTTGGCATGGCAGTATATTTTGCTTCACATTTGTCAATAAATGAGATTAGGTTTCTGTATTTGTCCTGAGAGTCTGCGTGAGAGGCACGTTTAATGAATGCTAAAATAAACTCTCTGGCTAGCTGTTGGGTAACAAACACAGCTAAGATTTGCCTTGTAGAAGAGGTACGAACATTGCAGAGATGCCAGTTATATGACCAAAAAAAAGGGATTCAGCCTGAAACAGAAATTATCCTGGATCTTACCTGAAATGATGACTCAGTACGGAAAGCAGCATGTGTATAATAATATCTATGCTTCTCCTCTACTTGGAAAAACATTTCCCACTCAGTCCTTGGTTACCTCTCCCAGTCCTTCCAGGTATGAATACCCTTTTTCCAGAATCTGAATTTTTTCCCCTAAAAATGTCATCTCAGGATTATAGGAGGCAGCATGAATTACCCACTTGTGGGTGTCCTTCCCATTGCCCCCCCATGATGAGCCCTTGGTACCACCTTTTTGTCCAGCAGGGCTAGTGAGACTGTTTAAGAATAAGGAGACCTTTCTGCTGTCTGAAATGAACACATTTACATCAAGGGAGAGATGTGATAAACTCCTGGGTAACTTGGTTCGGGACCCCCCGAAGACATGTTAGTGGGTGGATTTGAGGAGGGACATCTTGGCAAATAATGCTGCTATGTGGGGGAGAAAATGGTAAAAATCTGGAGGAATGGTTGTGGATGATGGTTAAATGAGCACTTGAGTTTCCTGCAGGGGGTGGACAGTGCCCATCCCATGCTGTGACAGTGGCTTGTAGGTATCCATGCTGCACTGCAGCAGCCCGTTCCTTGACAACGAGGCTGAGGATCTGACTCAGCTTTCCTGATTCACAGTTGTGCACTTTCAAACATGAGATTGAAGAGATTTGTTGATAACCAAAGAAAAGCTGTCAAGGAAAAAGGTTGCCATGGGCAAATGGTCCTTGCCCAGCCAGCGCGATGTCTGCAGTGCAGTTAGGAAAGAACATTGTTATGTGAAGACATTCTGAGCAACTTTTGCTGTTGCTTGCTTGGGTACCAGTATTGGTAAAGCAGCAGTAAAGGCATGATGCAACTTTGAGCTGTGTAGGCCTAGCACTTAGCCTGTATGTACTGGTTATAGTGCATACTTCTGCCTCTTCAGTGCTTCTCTATCTCAGCTGATTTGTGAAGGCAAGGTCGTGGGTCCTGCTGCTGATGATGTAGGTGCTGCAGACCCTTCCCAGGGCAGGTGATCTCAGCTTCCACAGACCTCTCAAGCTTTAATTTCTTTCAGTAATACTTCTAGCTCTTCTACTGTCAGACTTCTAGATGTAGGACTCCTGATTCTGCAGAAAGCAGCTGCAATGCTGCTGTTATTCCTTACGGCTTTTCCTAAGCTGAATTCCAGGGAATTGCTCCTTTCTGTGGCTGAGCTTATCCAATTTACCTGCTGCTGATGGGGCTGAAGAGAAAGCAGGGGTGGCAAAGAAATGTTGTGCAATGGAAATATGTTGATAACAGCTTTCTTATCCACCTCTGTCCACATAGCATGTCTTGGGTTGGTTGTTTGAGTTATTAGTGCTTCTGGAGAGGTTTCCTTGTCTATCCTATATTTAGAAAATGTGGGCAGGCCATGAATTTTAAGAACAACCCTTGTGTTAACAGGGCCGTTGCTCATTTCATGTGTTGTAACATTTTGTGTTGGTAATGTTTTGAGGCGGTTATTGAGAGAGATGGCATGAGTCATAGCTCTGGTTTTCTTATGGGGTTAGGTAGGTGTCTTGTTCATTTTTAGGGGGTTAGAAAGGAGAAAAAGCAGCAGTAGTAATCTGAAGCACTGCCAACAGCTTTGGTTTTAGTGCCAGAACTGTGATAATCTGGTATTTCCCGTGAAGCCCTAGGTGTTGTGCTGGCTTTATTTTCTGGCTCTCTCTGATTTCTCTTGTCCTTTGTCATCGCAGAGACAATATCATATGTCATATCAGAGACAATAACAGGTCTCCAACACATCTGTAGGTGGATAGCTCATTACATTTAATCCAATATCACAATTTCTGAGCAGGAGAAGCAGCCCAATTCATGATTTCCAGGTGAGCTGAGCTGAGTGTGAGCATCTCTCTGTCCACTCCTCCATTCTCCTTCTTCTCTTTGTGGACACCAAATGCCTCTTGTACATATTTGCTGTCTGCTCACACTCATGGAGAACCACACGTCTCTGAGGCTGCCCCATCTCTTCTGCCACATGCAGGCTCAGCAGCAGCCCCATTGTAAGAGTCGGGGCCCTGGCCTCGAAATGTCTTGGGTGCTTCCCCCAGCAGGAGTTTTCTGCACTGAAGCCTCAGGGCTTGTCTGCACAGGGAGGCTCTTGCAAAACATGCTTGGCCTAGGGTGTGAATTTAAAGGGAAAGAACTATTCTGCACCAGATTCCTGCCTTAAACCCTATTCTGCAGAAAAAGGCTGTTATTTTTACCATGCTTCTGGCTGGAATTGGTTGATCCACTGCACCTGACCAACCAAAGGCTCTTGCAGGGCAGCTCTGATCTGAGCTTGGGTTCTCAGTGCTGGCTCCAGTTAGCACTGTGGAGGAGGCATGGAGGTGGCAGGGAAGACGATGGTGCCCTCAGGCTCTCTGTCTACCCAGAACAGTGGGACCACATCAGAGCAGAGCCTACTTGAGGGGTCCTTGCTACCCTCTGGAGAAGACACCCTGAATAGGGAGGCTGCACAGACCAACCCGAGTTGACGGTCCCCCTTCCTCAGGATTGGGCTTGGATTATCTGCTCGAGTCCAAACCTGTCAGAGCAGCCTGGGACTCAACTTGATGAATTGCCCTGAGTCAGCAGACCTTCCTGCTGCACTCTTAGTCCACGTGAGCTGGCTGAGTTGCTGGGGCAGTGTGCTGCAGGAGTTCTGTGTAGGTATGGTGTTTTGCTGTGTAGACTGAGAATATGGTCCTCACCAAGAGCTATCAGACTGGCCGTCCCAGCTGCCATCTGTGGTCTTCGTGTGCCACAGCATGAAGCTTCCTGAAGCCTTCTCCTAAAACCAACCCCTCCAGTGCTGTCTCAGCCCCACCATGCCTGACCTGGGATGCTGGGGGAATGGTTCCATGGGGAGCTGACTGTGGTCCATGGGTGGACTATACCTGCTAAGCTAGGGTCAGAGGCATGGTGGTGGTCCCCAGCCTGGCTCCTGGAGGTTGATGGAGGTCCCATGCCCCAGTCACACTGGTGCAAGGCTGCTAGAGCTTTCTGTGTGAATCATAGAATCATAGAATAGTTAGGGTTGGAAATGATCTCAAGATCATCCAGTTCCAACCCCTCTGCCGTGGGCAGGGACACCTCACACTAAACCATCCCACCCAAGGCTTCATCCAACCTGGCCTTGAACACTGCCAGGAATGGAGCACTCACAACCTCCCTGGGCAACCGCTTCCAGTGTCTCACCACCCTAACAGGAAAGAATTTCCTCCTTATATCCAATCTAAACTTCCCCTGTTTAAGTTTTAACCCGTTACCCCTTGTCCAGTCACTACAACCCTTTGTCCTGTCACTACAGGAATCGTTACAGTGGCTTTTGCAAGGTTGGTATGAGTAGGGAAGAACCTTGGCATTTAGGAGTGAGAGAAAAGACCCTGGAAACAGTTTTCACCCAGAGGATTGAAGGGGCACCATGACAGCACAGAAGGTCACATAAATGAAGCACTCTTTATGTTTCCACTGAGGCCAAAGGTGGAAGTCTAGACATCCCTAGCTGCTCCCGGCCGGTTTCCACTTGGTACATCTGTACTCCCTGGAAGTTGTTACTGCAGTCACTGAAGACAAGAGCATAGCAGGACTGGCAGAAAGGGAGAGACATTGATGTGAAGCATAGGCCTGCTGTCAGCTGGATTAATGAGGGTAAAAATGCATGCGGGAGTTACAAGCCTCTGGGCATTAGGGTAGAAAAACAGCTCTGTCCTTGAGAGAATGCAGAAGACTTCCCTACTGGGAAGTTATTCAAAAGGAGTAAGTGATACTTGCTGCCATGAAGTGGAGGTCCCTGTCTAGCAAAGAGCGTGGTCTAACCCAACATGGTACCTCTCTGTAGCATGGTGGTCTTTTCTGGCTGCTCCCTGTGCCTGTCACGAGTCCCCATGCATCACCAAAGCCTTCTCCTGTTCTTCGCTGCTGGAGCTGCCCTGCTAACTGAGTTGGCTGCTTGAGGACTCATCAGAGCTGAAATGATTTATTCCTCAGCAGTTTATTGCAAATGAGCCATTGGAAGTCTTTCAAAAGCCATCTTATCTTGACCTAAGCTCAGCTAATGTTTTAGCAGCATCAGCTTTACATAAGAAGTTAGAGGTAGGGGAGAATTCTGGGAGGATAAAGTTTATGTTGATAAATGGTCCTTGCTGACCAGGATCTCCTCCTCAGAGTTACTTGGTTATCAGAGCATCACTGAGACAGGAATTACAAGCCAGCTGCCCCAAAAAAATATGATGGCTTGCTTGTTTAGTCTGGGTGTCTGATGAAAGGCCAAGCTATCTGTATGAAATCAGGTAATGCTTTGCAAGAATTTAGATTGTAGAAAAGCCTCTTGATAGAGCCCTAGCACCCCAAATTAATTCCAGTTGGTAGGAACAGGGGAGTATCACATGGGCTGAAAGCTGGGTGGGGAGGACCATGAACAATGGATAAGGATAAACAGCAGTGTGTCAAATTGTCAGGGGAGCGAAGGGGAGCGCAGTGTTGGGAGCTAAAGTCTTGCCAACTGCTGCCCTTCGTGGTGAGCCACTCGCAGTTAACCTCTGCTGTGGTTCCTGGGGGCTCCTGCAGCGGCGAAGAGGAGTGCGTGAGGGTCGTTGGGAAGTTGGATCTGTTTGTCTTTAGTTACCTGGGGAGGTGTTTGAGAGGATCCTTCAGATGGCAGGGCTGATGTGCGATTGTCTGAGGTGTCTGTTCAGCTTTTGTTCATGTTCGCAAAGACTCTCCCAGTTAATTATCTGATATTTTGACCAGACATTTATTTACTACTTAATTACAAAGGGAGGGGCGCAAGCTGAGAAATGCCATGAAAAGCATAATAGGGTAGGCTGTGCTTGACTGAGATGTTTAGTCTTCATGATCCCTTGGCTTTGGGTGAGACCCAGGTGTCCTTGCTCATTAAAAAAGCAGATTTGGGATTGGATCCTTCCTCTGTACACATTCAGGGATCCTGTAGCTACAAACAGAAGCACTTAGTTGAGCAGGAAGGCTTTCTTCTCCTGGTGTTTCAAGCTTGACCATTGCATAGAGGAACTGTCACTGCAGGGACAGACAGGGCATGAGGGTGAAGAGCCTTGCACAGTGTGAGTACAAGTGGAAGCTCAACTACATCCTGCAGCCAGGGGGAGAATGTGACCAGAGAGCAACACAGCCGTGAAGCAGCACTGAAGTATTTCTGAGCTGTTTATGACAGTGGAGCTCCTTATGCACCATCCCAAACTGGCAGAAAACCAGTATTCAGGTGCCTGTCTGAGAGGATGATTCAGGCTCTCTCGATTTCATGATGAGAAGGCTGCCTGGAGCTCTTCAGTGAGATGTGGGAGGTAGGCAGCATCTCCAGAAATGAAGGAAGATGAGGCTGGGACTTAAGAGCGATGTTCAAGGTTTTCAAGATCATTGATTTTTTGCAAAGGAAAGAGAAAACATGCATCTTGCAGCCAAGGTGAATTGAGAGAAGGACAAAGATGAGTGATTTTCCTTGCTTGTGACTGGTGGCAGCTGGTATGGACAAGGAGAAGAAAATGGATAGAAGGGGCAGTGTAAAGAACTGGAAGACAAAAGGAGAGATGAGCTTCATCTTTGGGAACAGATAGAACATCTCATTTCACCTGGGGACCAAAAGAGCCTCACAGGTCTCAGTAGTTGACAATGTGGCTAGGTTCCCCATCACCTGCTAACTGTTGTGCCCTTGTGCTGATGGCCTTCCTTGCAGGGACCCAAGCATTTACCCAGGTGGGATTTAGTGCTGCCTGTTGGTGAGGATGGGATCAGGTATATCCTTGAAGTCAGCCAGGTCCTGGGGCACTCTGTGGGATGCAGAGTAGATGTGTAGCTTGTTTGTGGGTCTGGATCCTGGTGAATTGGATGGATGTTGCAGGGCTGATCCCATCTTGGGGCAGGGATGTGATCTGCTCAACTTCTGACAGGTTATTCCAAGCTTACTCTTGTAATCCTGTGATGTGTTGTCCCCATGAACCTTCTCTTTGGGCCTTTCCAGGTTGATTTTGTAGATGCTGAAGATGGTAAAGGTCTAACCAGGCCTTTCCAGGTTAGCTCCTCAGCACCACTGCACCTTCTACGTGTTGATCAGAAGCTAAGTCAGACACACAGGGCACTTAGACTGAATGTTTCCTACAGAAACGTTCCCGAGCAGAGGAGTCCCCATTCTCCGTCAGGTTTTCCATACTGTGTCTCAGACCCCTGAGCATCCGTTCCTTGGTTTTGTAGATGGTGGAATTTTCCTTAAACTGGAGTGTCTGGACAGAGAGGCGCCTTCTTTCTTGTCTAGCTCAACTGCCTTCTTGCTTTTCCATGTCACTCTTGCATAGAGATGAGAACCGTCCATGCTTATAATAGAATATGAATTCCACATTGTGCCCTGTCTTTTCTCAGGTCTTCCTTGGATCCCGAACTTCTTCCGCTTGTTGTCACTGCAGCTTAAAATTGGCATTTGTGGTGGCATCCAGAGGTCCTGGCTGCACCATTGTTCCCCTTGTGCTATTCACAGCACAGAGTCATAACAAGAGACAGTCCCTGCCCCAAGTATATTAAGTGGGATCTTTGAGAGAGGAAATGGAAGCGCAGAGAAGGGTTGTGAATTGTCCCAGTTTGCGCAACATTTCTGGGATAAAACCCAGCACTATTAATAGCTTTTTGCTCAATAACCATCCTTTGTTCAGAACTCTGGTTTTCACCTTAAGTTGTTTGTGTTGTGCAGGATCTGTTGGCCAGTTTGGCTGAAGTTCCTACCTTGTGATCTACAGCTAGACATAAAGCAGGTCTAATAAACCCCCGTTAACGTTGAACTCAGAATAGTCTTTCTGCTCAGGCCACCACTATGATGCTCATTGTCTTTTCTTCACCCACATTTTGCTGCCGCATCATTGGTCTTTGTTTCTGGTTACTTGCATTCTGCACTGTCACCTACAATATTACTCGTGTCACACCTTCCTTTGTTGCTCTTCCTCAAGTCCTTTGGTGGAGTAGCTGGACAACCAGAGAGTTTGCTCACATCAAAACCTCAAATTTGCTTTACCTTCATTCTCACTTGTTGCCCATGAATGTTCCATAAGGTGAACTTTGTGCCAAAAATGTTTGTGGAAGCAGAAACTGATGATAAAATTTAAACAAAGAGTCACAGGAAGCAAATCTTAAAATTGCAACTGTATGTTTGTGATAATAAGAGCTCTGTCACTGCTGTCAGGGACTAGAATTGACGGAGGCCACAAAATCTCTTTATCCAACCAAAATGAGCCAGAGTTGCTTGATTTTTTTTCTTTTAAGCACAAGCCACAAACTGCTCATGAGCAATTTACAAGCCAAAAATTAGCCAGGATGGCTTTCCAGAGAATAGTTCTAGAGAATATTGCAATAAGCAGTACTCAAGTATAAAATGGGGGAAAATAAGGATAAAAAAATTAATCAGGAAGAGCTGACATCCTTGAGACTCCTGGCAGCCGTAAAGCAGCCTGGTTGGGGGACATTTCAGTGTGAGCCACCCATCGCTGCACTTCAGTGGGGGTCCGGAGCTATTCAGAACAATGCTGGGAAGCCGCACTCTGGACAAGGCAGGAGACACGCTGTGTTAGTGTCTCCACTGGGCAGTGCCCAGAGTCCCAAATGGAATTTACAGCTAGCTGCTTCCCTGCAGCCCATGGAGGAGGGTGGCCCCTTCTCTGCAGGGCTCAGGCGCTCCGTGGGCTCGGCCAGTGCTGTTGGACCCCTCTCTGCAGACAGTGTTCTGTCACGTGCAAAGGCTTCTGCTAGTTTTAATGGAGAGGTCAATGTGTGGGAAGAGAGCAGAACTTGGCCTGACGTGGGTCATCACTCCAGCAGCAGCAGAGACCCGGGGCATCCTGTGCATTGGGAGCTCATTATAGTATAGGGTGGTAATTCCATCCTCACTTAGTGGGATTTGGGCATGTATGTATCTGGCTGTCTTGGAAATGCTGTCTCAGTGATGAGCTTTATTTTCTTTCCTTTTTCCTGTGTTAGGATGAAAACCAGACCTGCGGTCACTGTCTGAGGTTCTTTTGGTACCAGTGCTTTAAAGCAGTTCTTGAGTTAACAGAAAAAAAATCCCCAAACTTTTAATCTTTCTAATATAACATTACAGAGAACAAACAAGTCTTTAATGCAAGCCCCAGGGTCTCTTGTGGGGAGATCCTGATAAAAACACAGCTTTCTGTTTTGGAAATACCCTCTGGTGGATTTGTCAAAACCCTACCAGAGACAATGGTGAACTTTCAAAGTTAAGCAGAGACATGGAAAAAAAAAAATCTTGTAATTAAGGCTGCAAGTGGTTGGCTTTTGTCACGGAATGCTGGAGAATATGATTTTATAGGTTAAAAATCCTCCCACCTCAGTGTTAGAGACTACTAATCGAATTTAATTGTCCAGCTATTAAAGTGTTTTCTTCTTTGGATGGATCCCTGCTTTGTGCAGTGTTTGCACCTGGTTGTGTATGAGACATTGGGATGTGTCTGGCCCAGGACTTCATGGGAGGTCAGAATGGTTGCAAGCTGGACTGTCGCATCTGACGTTCACTTGACCTCTGCCTGCCCCAAATTAACATCTTCCTAACTGCTCCCCGTGTTTGCTGACTGTTCCGTACCTGCCAATGTTTAGGCATGTTTAAAAACACTTGTTAAAAGTGACTTTACCCTGCTGGGGCAGGGAAAGGAGGCAGATCCTGCACTGGGATTCTGCTGTTACAGGCTGGGTTTGAATGGAGCTGTGAGGTGCTGCAGATGGTGTTTATGGTCTTCCTGACCTTAGACCTCACCTCTGGGGTCCTCATTCTATTTAGATACAATATATTGAGAAAGGAGGACAGGGATGTCCAGAAGTGTTGTGCTAAGAGTGAATCCCTGGTCCTTTGCTTCGCACCTAACTTAGATGGGCACGAGAGAGATGAGCTAGACAGAGAGAGAAAGATTGACTTGCTCATGTGCCTTGCACAGACTTAGGCTGCATTTATGTTTGTAGCCCTTGGTTTTGCAAATGTGTCTTCTGTCCTCTTGTCACTGGGAGAGCCCAGGCAGTGCATGCAGTCTCTGTTAAATTTCAGCTCCCGTTTAACTGAGTGGGGTCTTTTTATCCATGTTTTTGGAAACACTCTTGTGGTTGATAGAGCTGTAGAACACCAAATAGTTTTTTCATCCCTTTCTGGAACTGATGATGTTCCACTGATGTCCATTTTACATCAGCAAATCCTTCCCCATAACCTGAAAATTGCTTTTATCTTTGCCATGGCCTTAAGGGGTCTGTATATGGTTTCATGTACAGATTTCATGAGAAAGTTGTAATGAAACAAGGGGGTTTGCTATCTTAGATTGTTTTATTTCCTGGGGTGAGGGTTACACTTTCCTTTGGTGATTGAAAGATAATGAATGCCACCCTGGTCTTTACCAGGATACTAGGACAAGCAATTTGTGCTTAGTGTTCAGTGGCTAAAACAAAGAATAGATGTATTTTGAAGTTTTGGGTGATCTGGGTAATCTGCTTGTTGGCTGGGTCTTGACTGGCCATCCACAGAGTATGGGTGGGCCATTTTTCTAGCTGATTGTGAAGATAGAGATAAAGCTATATTTTATGAATTGCTGTTTTCAAGGTCATGTAGAAATTGAGCAGTTCATAAAATATATCTTTGAACAAAGATATATTTGATTATAGAAAATATGATCCCAGAATCAATTGGGTATAAACAAGATGTTGCCTTTAGGGTTGAAAACACATTGTTAGAGGCATGAAGAGCAAAAATTGTCGCTGCTGTCTTTGTGTGGCTATTGTTTTTGGTTTTAATAGGAACAGAATGAATGACATTTTTCCACCAGACCACTTATGCTCAACTATACCTCCAGGACAACTTCCTGGCCAAAAATATTCAAAACAAACAAACACAATAGCAATTCTACTCCAATTACATTGTTTGCAAACCAGCTAGTGTTCATAGAGTACTAGGTTTGGCAAATCCAAGCACTTCAGCCCTGGATTTTAATATTAGATATTTGTATGTGAATTACTTGTAGCAGTTGTGCTATTCAGGTAACTGTTGGAGTAGCCACATGGATGGGCACCTCTAGCATCAATTCCCAATCTGTGATAAAAGCATGCCCTAACTGTCTTAGCAATTTGGCTGAAAAGCCTGGGTATTGGGAAGACATCCTTACCCAGTGGCCAGATGCTCATTGATTTCATTGGAGCTGAGATTTCAGCCTAGGGCTCTGGACCAAATCATACACCAATTTAAAAACTTTCCCTTGAAAGAAGAATAACTAAATATTAAGTGTGGGAAAGAGAAAGACAGAGGAGGAGGAATTTATCAATTGCTCTTTTATGTAAGAGAAGCCAGTATTTATAAGAGGAGAGTGAACTCACTGGCTTTGTGGAACTTTTTCCTGTGCTTTCAGCTGCCAGAGGGATCCTATAGAGAGCAAGCCTGAATCAGCAAACCTGTTTGTGACTTTTCAGTCAGTTTTCTTTGGCTGATGGGAATTATCATGGAAATAGTGATTGCTGTAACTCACAGTTTTAAATATACATAATGCTGTGGATTGGTATTGTAGTCATTACTCCTCCCTGACTTAGAAGGCTACAGGATCCTAGCTAAGGGAAAAGAACTTGTATGGTAGAGATGCTATGGGACATGAAGGGAAGAATAATGTGGTCATTCTGGCTCCAGCAAGGTTTCCAAGCTTCATTACAACCCCAAGTCTGCTGATCTTAGTCTTTTCAGAATCTTCAGACTTCCAGTCATTTGGCTTGTCTCCACACCTCTGTCTGTGAGTCAGCTGGGTGGGTGTCCTCAGCAGACCCTCTAGGACCTGGGAGAGTGGTTCCTTCATCGTCATACCTCGTGTCTCCAGCTGTCAGGGTAAGGCATCTCCAGGAACACAAAGCTATGCCTCTGACTCCTGCTGGTGCACCTCTGCAGGAAGGGCACAGCAGTATGGTGCATGCTAGGCACAGAGCACATGTCCTGTGTCCTTGGAGAGCTTTGGGTTATTAAGCCTATGCCCTTGCAGTTACTGCACAGATAGACCCATGGACATTGGAGGCAAGGCATATATGCCCCAAAGTGAGCCATGACATCTAGTGCTTGCTCCCACAGTGGTGTCCCTATCATCACAGATGTAGTAAGAGAAACATGGCTGTGTGTTAATTAAAGTCCTAGCAGTGGCCATAACAGAATGCTGCCCCTTGGAAATTTAAGTTTGACATTGTGCCTTTCTTGCCTAGGATGCAGAGATCTGATTGAGATGCTGCAGTGTGCGCAGCATAAGTGATAAAGTCTGATCATCCTTTTTTGCATTAACTGGAAATGCAAGTTGCCTAAAGCATAAAGCATATTACAGATAATCTGTTATATTTTATATTCTTAATTTGAAGCCTGTAGTGAATCACTGGCGGGTTGTGGCAGACGTTGATATAGGGTGATACGTCAGTGTGACGTCAAGGTTCTCTTTGATAGGCTCTGGACTGTGTATGGTTTGTGGAAGTTGTGTCTATCCATTGAATAAAGCTGGGGTCTGTCATATTGCAGGTATTGCTTTAGTCAAATACAGCCCTGTTACCTTCAGGAGCATTGGAGGTCTCAGAGGAGCTCTTGTGACCCCACCACCAAAGAGCTGAACTCCATTTGGAGTCCCAGCTGCAGAAAGCATTTTTCAGCCTCTCTTTTCCATGGCCATGGGAGTTCAAGCTAAGTTGCCTTCTTCCTTAGTGGCTCAGAAAGACACAGAAGGATCCTGTTCTCTCAGTTCTCTAGATCCACCTACCTAATTTGCCACCTGCTGCGCGCCAGGCATTGTGGAGCAGCCTCCAGTGGTTTGCATTGCATCCTCAGGGTCAGGCGAAGAAGATAAGTCATGTCTACTCATGACATCCATTGCCCAGAGGTCCCAGATGTGTCTGTAGATTGTCCACTCTGGAGGATCTCCCACAGTGAGCAAGACACTGCAGTGTTTGTGGCTATTAAAGAGTTCACTGAGCACCTTTTCCAAGATGATTTGCTTCTGTTTCATGCTGCCAAGGGGTTGTTTATGTATGATGCTGTGTGGGTGGGATGTGGTTTTGTTACTGCTCCATTGTTGGACTCTGTTTGGGCACTTTGCCTGTTCATGATTAATGATGTTTTGAGTTGAGGCTTTAAGGTGCTTTCAGGCATACTTCAGGTACCAGAAGTAAAAGAGGTATTGTTATCATCAAGGTACTTCAATGTAATATCAAATGTAATCAGAAGTGAATTAGCTAAAGCAGTGTGTACACATAAGTCCTCTTATGGTGGATGTTCTGGCAACTTGTACGGTGTAATTTAGAGCTCAATTTTTTAGACTTTTGTAAGCCTCTCCATGAGATGGTGGTAACTTGGCAGTAGATGCCAGGACCGCTGTCAGAGGGCAAACCTCTCCTGCAAAGGCCTCTTAGTGAAACGTAACTCTTGAAACAGGTTAGGGAATTGTGAGCATTTGTTGATCCTGGTTTTAGGGTAAATTCTTACGGCTAGCAGAACTGATGTAGGCTGGGATCTAGTGGTTTCCTGCATTTCATCTGACCTTGGAGTAAGCAAAAACCTGTAGAAAATCTGTATTTCTTGTTGGTCTTGGCTCTATCAGGCTGTGCTGCTCTTTCCTTTCTGCAGCACAGCATACCCTTGGCATGGTTGTCTGCTAGAATTGCCTGGAGAGCTGCAGCCTCTTTTCTCTATCACCTCAGGCTTTGTGAGGCTGGTGGTTCTTCAACCCCATGGAGAGGAGGCTCAAATTCAGATACAGGAGTGGTTGACAGGTGACGGGTGGCCTTGGTTAGGTGTTTTGGCTTGACATAAGATGTACTGCCCACATCCAAGCAGCAGTAGCTCGTGTGGATGAGGCTGGGAAGCTGAGAACTGGTGGAAACATGAGGAAATGGGGCCTGAACTTCAGCTGGTACACCACTGAGTCTTTGCCACGGATAGTACGTTATCTTGGTATGTATGAAGCTAGCAACTTTGTTTCTCCAACTTGTTTGAAAAAGTACTAAACAGGCAGGAGATTAAAATGATCAAAAATGTTCAGAGCAATAAAGAAAGGGGACACTTTAAAAATCCTCATGTCTGAGCTAAGCTCACGACTTTCTGAGCTACAACTCTGTGATTTAGACAGGGCAGAGATAGGAAATGGGACAATGTTGAAGCTGAAAATGAACCAAAATGTAAAACTTTCTTTGACATACTCCATGCGCTGCTTTGGTCTCTCAAGCTACTTTAGTTTACTGCTGGAGGAGGTTGAAAGGTGGTTCATTCACAGTTTACAAGTACCTAAAAAGGGAAGAGGTTTCTGGCTGCTAGATGGGATTCAGATCTATCAGAGAAAAGCAGAGTTCTCTTGGCTGGAAGCCGAAGCCAGAGAAATTCAGGCTGCGAAAAAGGGCTGCAGTTTAAACGATACAAATACAAACCAGTGGAAGGTCTTGGGCTGGCATTAAGCACTCTCATCAGCAGCTAATGGCTCTGAGTGAGCGTTCTGTGTCTAAGAGATGCAGGAATTAGGAAGAGAGACTTTCCAGCCCAGAGCAGCTGTTGCAGGAGACCAAGGCTGGGGGTTCCTTTCAACTGGAGCAGCCTGTGCATGGCTCTCAATGCTGCATCCCAGGCTTGAGGCTCTGCCTGCTCTTCCCATGGTGCCATTCAAGCACAAGCCACTCGTGCAGGGCAGCAGTAAGGCACATAGACGTGCTGGTGTCAGGCAGCACAGCCCTTTCTTTGTGCTCGATGTTTTTTGCAGAGTCTGAAATACTTCTGGATTGGATTCCCCTTTCACTGGCCTGATTCAAGCAGGGAATTGCAGTCTATGAAGTGTGGCTTGTGAGCTGAGCATACAGTCCCTTTCCCTGCTGTTGTGAGACACACAAAGACATGCGGGGAAGCATTTCTCCTTCCTTTTTCTGAGCAGGCTCAGCTGGAGGGGTGCAATGCAGGCAGAGCCCCTGCCCTGGGTGAGTATGCGCTCCATTTCTGGTATGTGTCTCTTCGGGCCTGCCTATTGAGGAGTGTCATGTAATTTATCACAGAAGCACTAGGCATGAGAGGTAAATAGGTATGAGTTAGATGTGACTCATGTTGGTAGGGAGAAACAGGGGAATAGAGATCTTGGAAGGTTTCTTGCTTGTCCTTGGCCCTCTGCCTTCAATCTTCTCCCGGTTTCTGGGCTTTGCTGTGCTCTTACCAGCATTTTCTGGGCAGAGGGGCAAGACTGACATATCTTTCTCCTAGGCCATGCTGCCTGCTTCGTAATTCTGCAGACTGCAAACCTGGAAATAATACGAAGCAGATGCACCAGTGCCAAGGTTAGGACCTTCCTAGTATTTAAGGCACATGTATACTGTTGGCATGGTACAGGGTGACCTCAGTGCACAATAGGAACCAACCGACACGCACATTCAGACAGAATAAATATTTGACCGAGTCTATTTCTCTATTCCCCCGAATGACCCCTATAAAAGCAAGGTCCTGTTTACCTTCCTGGCTCTCTGGGCAGTCTTCTGAGAAGAAACAAGCCCTCTTCTCCATTCATTGCCCTGCTGCTCTTCTGGGTGACCCATTTCCAGGCAAGGATCAGGGATACTGGCTTCACAAAACCCAGGACACTTGGGTCTTCACAGAACTAATGAAATCTGGGGAAAACCGAGATAATTTTGTCCAGAAGTGCCAAAGCACAGAGACCGCGGCAGCAGTGCAAGAAGCCAGTGTGAGCCTGAAGTAATGGTCTGCATTTGCCCAAGCTGCTTTTTGTGTTGTTTCTACCACATTAGCACATCTGAAGCCGTCCCCATCCTGACTGTGGCATAGATTTCTAGGGAGCCTGCAGCAGGCTTCAGTGTGCAAAAATAAGTCAGGAAGAATATTTGTTGGGGTTTATCCTTTTTTCCTTGGTGTGCTAAACATCTTTCCTTTGCACTCCTGGGCCTTGTTTGCTTCTTTGCCTTGGTGCCAGTGTAGCTGTGTCAGTGGACGACCTGGTGTGCTTGGAGCCAGAGCTGCTGTGTAACCCACCCGTGTGATACCAGGCACTTCTCTCATGGTCTGGGTTTGCCTTTCAGTCACTGGGAGCTTTGCCCGGCCAGCCCACATTACCCCAAACTGTACATTTCTGTCTATATCTATTGAATTGAGGACAGTTTAGATTCGCATGCCCTTGCACATAAACCAAACCAATACGAGAGTCCTCAGAGCCTCCTGATGCAGTAGCGTACACATGATGACTGCTGTGCTTCTTATTTTGTGTAAGATTACTTGCAGTGAAAAATTTTTAAATACAACCTATGATGACTTCTCCTGGCATGGAGAGTGAGCAGGGACATGCAAAGGTCTGTAAAATAGCGATTGCTCTAATGAAACCCATCCAGTTCCTCCTCCTTTGATCTTGCGATATGGAAGAGCAATCAGAATGCAGTAGGCAATTAAAAGACGGCTTATGCATATTAGAGAGAGGAAATACTTTATCTGTAACACATCTTAGACAAGTGGAAATCATTGTTATGAATATTCTTCAGCCAAACCCAGCAATTTGCTATTTTTTTTTAAGGTTAATGCTGAAAAGGAAAAGCGGAGCTGCCAGTTGAATGAAAAATCACAAGCCTGCTAATGCTTCTTGTCAGGTTTAATATAAAGCCTGGTAAAGATTGGTAAGAAGTGTTTCCCTCTCTTCCTGATGTTTCACCTGTCTGAAACACTCAGGCAAGCTCATGTGCAGAACCAGGCTTCAGACTGGAAAGCCTGACATTGCAGGTCCTAAGACCATTTTGAAAAGAATCACAGAATCACAGACTGGTTTTGGGTTGGAAGGGACCTTAAAGCTTATCCAGTTCCCACCTTTCTCATCCTTCATTTGTGCAGGTTTCCTCTGCAGCCCCTCTCAATGGCTATTGCTCTGCTGCTGATGCTGTCAAGATGAATGACCATCCTCTTTAGCAGCAGACATAGAGCATCTGTGTCACACACTACTGGGGGACTGCGGACTGCACCCCATGACCTGCCTCTGCTCCATCTGCAGTGAAACCCTCCAGCAGTGGCTGGTGCAGTGTGGGATTGACAACACACCTTCTGGCAGTGGCAGAGACCATGTAGGTGTTGGTAATCAACAGGATGGCAGGGAAATGGCAGGATGCAGGGAAAATAGTCTCCAAAGAGCTTGAGCCTCCTGCATCCTGGCTCTGGGCTGGTGGGAGAGCCTGGAGAGCAGAGCAAACCCTTGTGCTAGCAGGAAGACACATGGGTCCTATTTGTATAAGGACAGCTACGGAGCAGTGGAGTTTGGAGCAAGCCAGACCTGGGGAGCTCCCTCTTTTCTCCACATGGGTATTTCTGACTCCATGCCTATGTGCTGGTAAAGCCTGGGGAGCCGAGCTGGTGTGCAGCCCCTCTCCAGCCATCCCAGGTCAGTGGGCAGCAGTGCTTTTGCCAAGGAGGGGTCTCGGTGGGCTCACATTGCTGTGTGCAGCCTCTGAAAGAGGCAGGTTTCACACTGTCTGTTTTCTGTTTTTGTAGCTGTCCCTCCCAAGCTGAAGAAACTGAAAAGCCCAAACGTTCACGTTGGTGAGAAGATTTCACTGAAATGCGAGGCGACTGCTGGAAACCCTCAGCCGTCCTACAAGTGGTTTAAAGATGGCAAAGAGCTGAAGAAGAGCAAAGACATCCGGATCAAGTATGGGAATGGGAAGTAAGTACGCCATGGGGCTGCTCTTCCTCTGCTCACTAACTCTGAGTGTCTGGGTTTGTGGGAACAGCTGGATAGAAGTGATGCTGTGCTCTCCATGTCACAGCTGAGAGATACTGTGGCACTTCCTTGGAGTCACAGGACCATTCCCAACCCATTTACCATGCCTGGGAGAGTGAGCAAGATTCCCAGTTTCCTAAGAAAGTAGCAGAGAGAGAGGAGCAAGACACACACGATAGCTGTTGGGTTTGTAGATGGGGCTCTCCTTGGGTAACTGTGTCATTGAGTATCTGAGGTGGGAGATAACTCTTCACCTGCTAGCTGTAGACTGGTTGCAGGCAGCTCAGGTTACCTGGGGTGAATTCTGCTTTGTTACTATGGGTTTGAATGCAGAAGCTGTGCAAGCCCAGCAGCCACCTCACCAGCCCACAATAGGCCTGCATAAATGTGCGAGGAATCACTGTTATCCCGAACTTAGGTGGACTCAAAGCCATCTAAGACAACTGCAAGGATGCAAGAGCACATCATGATACTGTCTGATTAGGACTTGTAGTCACCATATCTCACGCAAGGGCAAGCTCCATCGTGGCTGGCCCAAACCCCCCCTGAAGTGAAGCCCTCAGGTAGCTGCTCTCAGTGAGTGTCATCCTAGGGACCACCTCACTGGGGCAGTGCAAAAACACCAGCAGAAATAGGCCTCAGTGACTAGCTAAGGGGTTCTCACTTGGAACTGATTTAAGTGAATCCATGTTGATAGTCTTCAAGGCCAACTATTTACATCTGATATAGCTTAAAATTATTCCATCATTGTGACTATGCTTACATTCATACATCCTGACCCAACCAGCAACAGTCAACTTGCAACTACCCAAGCCCTTGGAAAACTTGTTAACTCTTTGTCAACGTATGTTATGTCTGAGTGTGTGAAAAATAGCTCATCTCTTCTCATTATGGACTTCAAAGAGTATTAGTTTTAAAATTAGAAGCCATTAAATAATCACTTAGATCAGTTAGTGCTGGAATGAGTAATTATCAATTGCTCTAATTTAACATCGGTCCTGTTGGATCTGATTTCAAAGTCACATGTAGAATGGTTGACCTCCATTATAGTAACTGTAGGTTTTGTGGCTGTTCTGGGAAAAGGCAGAGAGGTGGTCAGTATAAGGTTTCAGCTAGAAACACCAGGGAGTCCAGAAAAACTGGCTTGTTATTGATGCTGTCTGCTCAGGAAGGGCTGTCTGGGCTTGCAGGCAGCAGAGGAAGGGCAGAACTGTGCCCGTCTCTTTGCTCTGTTGTCCTCAGTATTTCTATGGGCCTTGTCAGCCCCCTGGCCTCAGTTGTTTACTGGTGAGTACTGGAGCTGGGATGCCCTGGAGGGATGTCTGCGCCACCCACTGCAGCCATGTGTGGGAATCCTGCTGGTCCATCCATGTGGACACTGCATCCTGCGGGCAGGCAGCTTGCGGGACCCTGAGCTCGGTGGTGCTACGTCTCACAGGGATGTTGGGGTGCTATTTCCCTCAGAGCTAGAGGGCAATCAGCACCAGACTAAACACCCATCAAGTCTCTCTGGTGATAACAACAAGCGCCTCTTGCAGCATTTCCCTGCTGTGCTCCCAGACATCATAGTCCCTCTTGCCTCCTGGCACCCTGTGTCCAGCGCAGAGCTGTGACAGGGTGGCATCCCACCCACAGCGATGCAGGAGTTCATGCACTCCCTGTGTCAGGGACATAAACATATGGAAGAAGGTTGATCCTCTTTCCTCAGGACACTGCTGTCAAGTCATAATTTTGCATTTACCAGTTTCCATGGCAATGTGTTGGCTGACAGCCTGCCAGTGACAGGCCAGAGACACACTGTGCACGCTAGAAGTGCTTCTTGCTGGCAAAATAAGCCCAAGGATAAACATTTTAAGGAAAGCTGAGCACCTGCCTCCTCCAGTGCCTGAGGCTCCCTCAGCAGCAAAGGTGTGAGCCCAAAGCCCTCACTGTTCTCCCCCCCCCCACCCCGGAATCACAGAATCCTAGACTGGTTTGGGTTGGAAAGGACCCTAAAGCTCATCCAGTTCCAATCCCCTGCCATGGGAAGGGACACCTTCCACTGTGCTCCAAGCCCCGTCCAACCTGGCCTTGAGCACTGCCAGGGATGGGGCAGCCACAGCTTCTCTGGGCACCCTGTGCCAGCGCCTCAGCACCCTTATAGTAAGGAATTTCTTCCCAATGTCTAATCTCAATCTCCTCTCTGTCAGTTTAAAGCCATTCATCCTTGTCCTGCACTACATGCTCTTGTAAAAAATCCCTCTCCATGTCTCTTGTAGACCCCCTTCAGGTACTGGAATAGCTCTTTGCTCCCTGCTGTCATTAAAGCATGCCCTTAAGTGGAGAGCTTGCCTATGTGGGGCTGGAGGCTGGCTACAGAGATCAGACTCAAGCAGTTGTTGATCTGGGACAGCTCTGATGTCAGAATGGTGAAAAAGGTCAACCCCTTGTTGACCATTTGCCCCTTGTTGAGCAGTCAGCAGTAAAGGAACACTCTAAGCAGATATGGATGGGTCTGTGCAAACCCAGTCTGGCATCCTTGGCTTTCAGGCTCTTCTCTCCATGGAGTTTGCTAGGTCTCAGTGCTTGAAAACTCTTAGAGGGCAGAATCCTTACTGGCATTGGACCTGTCTCTTTATGGTCTTGATACCACGCAGTGAACACTAAAAATTGCTCTGTGCAAGCAACGTGAAGATTGAGGGAGCCCTAAGGGTTTTGAATATCTCAATTAAGTATCTGAGTTTAGTAGTGGGACCCAAAACTGGATATGGGATATGGGTGTACATAATTGTTTCCAGCATGTTGTTAGGAAGAGGCTCCAGGGAAGGGTAAGTATCCTAAACTGTAAAACTCAGAAGGGAAGTCCTACTCTATGATGATTAATTCAAGAATAATGGAGTTTATACATCTGGCTCCACTTAGAGATAACACTGGTCTCCAGATAATCCCTGCTCTTTCTTTCAGTTCAGAGCAGAGTGGGGTTTCCAGAGGGCTGGAAATAGAGCACTGAGGAGGGACTTCCATACAGAAAGTACACAAAAAGCTCCACAGCATCTGGCCAGGTGTTCAGGATTACTAGTTGTCTGCTGGAGCCAGGCAAATGAGCCCTGCCAGGACGGGGAGGTGTTTTCTATGCTGTTTCTCTTGGTCCAGTGAATCCCAAGCAGAACATCAGGCCATTTGTCTGCAACTTTGAGGTCCTTCAACAACATGCAGAGGGTTAGGAAGGAAGGCAAGAACAGGGTTGCCCTCTGTGACTCATTCCTGCTCTGTGCCTTTCTTCCCTGTGTGTTTAAAGAGCCTTGAGATTTCTAACTACCAACTGTGACTGAAGACTGTTCTTTGTGATCAAGTTTTCATCTGATCCCACTAGAGTAGATCTCTTTTAAAATAGGGGCAGTATATGTTTGTAAGGAGGAGAGGAGCAGTTAACTGCAGTTCAGCTCTTCAGCTTCTCCATCAATCCTCTTCCCTCTTGTGTTTTAAACTTACTGGCAAAACGTCTGGTACCATCAGCCAAAGGAGTCAGGTTTTTTTTTTGATGGATATTTGCTGAAGGGAGGGGAACAATCCTGATTCCTCCTTTCTGAACTGCATGTTCCATCTGTAATTAGTAACAGGCAGGGGCAAGCCTGGCTTGCACAAAATGGAAACTTCTCTTTAAGGTAGAAGAAATTATTGGCTGGAATTTTATCTCTGGCTCCATTTAAATAAAACACAGTTGATGGGGAACCTAGAGGAATTACCCAGAAAGAATTGCCTGCAGTAGTGGAAGTACAGCACAGTGAGTGGCTCTCCCTCTGAGCTGCCAAAGTGATGCCGTTCGCTGCTGAGTGCATCTGAGATGGGACTGAGGTTGCGTTCTGACTCTCTGGATGTCTGGCAAATGGTCAGATGCCAACTGTGGAGAAAGCCAGGGGAGTTTCTGCTTGTGGAGGTGTAGAGAACCTGTCTCAGTTTAGGCTGCGCTCAGGGCTCAGCCCTGAGACATGTAGATTCCCAGCTGGAGTCAGAGTGGGTTCAGGAGCCTGGTAGTCTCCTCACTGTGGCTGTCCTTACAGCCTCTTCTCTTTGTGTGCTCTTTTACCAAGGGAGATTGCTGTGGTGATGAAGTAGGCGCATCATTAGATTGGAGAGGGTTGTGGCAGTTCAGTTTGGGACAGGCTGACCATATGACATCCCTTGGGAGTAGTGTCCTACTTTCAGTATCACCAGGAATCCCTATTGTTAGCCTGTAAGTGGAGCCAAGGGATACCCTCCTCTCCTGTTTCTGTACAGTAGTCCCTCAGGCGTTCCTAGCTGGGGCAGATTCATTGCTGGGGTCTTCCTTGTAATGCTCCCTGCTGTAGATTATTCCCCACCCACAATGAATGGGGCTGTGGTCTTCCCTGTACAGCTCACTGCTCTGGAATGAAGGCAAAAAAAAAGAGATCATAATGCCAAAGCAGCAGGGGAAAGAGAGTGCCAATAGAGATAAATGATTTCCTAATTAAGCCTGGAGACAAGGAGGGGCAAAGAGAGCTGTTGAAGCCTTGTGGGAGCCAGAGTGAACCCAAGCAGGCTATACCACCACTCTGGCAGGGGTCTTCAGGCTGACATTTTTAAACAAAGGAAAAAGCTCATTTGACAATGGATCTTGCAAGAGCAATTCCAGATGCCTCGAAGCTAAGACTCTTCTCAAGCACCGGTGTTGTTATAATCACCAGGGGAGCTTCTGCCTTGCTAACTCTCACGATGTCATTATAAGTCTCCGATACTTGGGATTTGGTTTTAGCTGCTGAAGGCACTTTGTTGGAGGGGGGTGTGAAGGAGAGCATCTCCTTTGTTTGCCTGTCTGTTGTTTTAAAGGAGATGATGGACGTCATCTTGGCCAATGCACCTGGGACTGAACCAGGGAATTTGAGAACTGAAAGGAGAAGCAGTTGGGTCTTGAGCTAGAACAATCCACAAGCCTTGCAAGTTGGAGCTCCTTGGAGATTCAGGGAATGGGTATTTAATGAAACTTGTCTGAGTTACAGTGGCTAACAAGTTACGGTCAGATGCTGGGTTGCTTCAACTGACGGTGTGTACAGAGTCAGAGGTGGAAGGAGCTTTATGTGCCTGCAGTGTTGTGTGGTTTTTCCAGTGATGTTGGCTACTAAAAAAAACACTGGGGGAGGATAAAATTTCTCCCTACAGACCTTAGCCCACTGTGGCTGCAGAATGTCACGGATAGGTTGAAGCACTCATTGAGACATGACTTGAAATCCCATTCATCCAGTGTGAGTTAAAATGCTTTGCCCTGGGGAAGGAGGGCTGGGGTGAGGGCTGAGGCTGCAGACAGCTCACCTGGTACACAGCACCTTAGATATCTGTAAGCATGAATTTTCCAGGTTCCCCTAGAATCCTAGGTTTGGAAGCATATCACAGACGAAGACTGATATGCAACCTGCTCTAGTGAAAAGTGTCTGTGCCCGTGGCAGCGGGTTGGAACTGGATGAGCTTTAAGGTCCTTTCCAACCCAAACCGTGCTGTGATTCTATGGTTCTATGACAAGTAACACAAGAGATCCTGTGCTGACATCTGACCTGTGCATCAGCCTTAACCCAGAATTCAGCTTTTACGTAGGTATTGATTTCACACCCTGGCAGCTGCTGCAGACTGGCCTGGCACAAAGAGCAGCAGCACACACGGGTTTGCCTCTCAACAGAGCGGCCACAAAGTCCGCTCCAGGGACTGGTGTGTGGTTGCATTACGCTGCCTCTCTTGCCCTACACCTCTTCCCGTTGCAGGAACATCTGTGTTAACTCAGCAATGTGGCCCCAGGTTGAATTTCAGGATGGAGAGGGGGTTGCACAAGTGACCCTGCTCTTTGGAGTGTACTTATTGATCTTGTTCCCTTCTGTTGACATTGCATGACCCAGAAGGGACTCCAGCTCTCACTCTGAGACCAGTGTCAGTGTCAGCTCTACAGAGTGAGGACTGGTCGAGTCTTCCATTTAAAATCAGCCTGTCCCAAGCCTGGGCAGAGAGAGACAACAGCACTGCTGAGCAGAGAAGGGGCAAATCTGCTTTTCAGGTTAGAACAGCACTTTAATGTTGGGGGACAAGGGTAGGAGACAGAAGGCAGAGGGGGTCCAGGGATGGAACCCCTGTCCAGATGGACCAGGGGATGGTCCTGTCCTGGGCACCTGCAAGGACTTTGACTGTGTCCTACAATTCACCCACAGTTCCTGCAGCTCAAACACTGAACTGGGCAGATGACGATACGAGGGGAGGAAGAAGGAGGACTTCTCCCCTGGCAGAAGGGATGGTGGCAGAGCTGCATAGTCTGAGCCTTCCTGTCCTTACCCCTCTTATGTGATTGCTTTGCTTGCGGCAGTTTCTTTTCCCCTTTCCCATTTGCTGTTTCTGTAGCTAATCCTGAGCTAGCCAGATCATGCCCTAGAGTGCCTAGCAGCCAGCACAGAGCCACTTGTTTTCTTCAAGCACTCCAAAGCACCGTTGGCTTGCCTATCTCTGTTGTGCTGCCAGCTCTATGTAACTGCCTCTGAAGGGAAGGAAAGACATTGGGGAGGTTTCCATCTGTCTGTGCAGGGAAGAGGATTCTCCTGGCTGCCACTTCCATCCTGCCAGACAGAGGTGCTTTGCCACAGCCATCCCCACTCTGCTTTTCATTGCAGTGATCCCTTCTACCTGATTTTATCCCCCTGCGTGCTGAGGAAGATGAATGTCTTCTCAGAGGCCAGGGCTCTGATAGCCCTGCTCCAGCCAGTGGGGCTGCCTCAGATTTGATGGTTGCTGGACACCACTTCTTACTGTAAGCTGAAGAATTAGATATTCTGAATCTTCTTGCCAATCATTAATCTGCTCTCTCAGGGCAAATGCACCACCGTGAAAAGTGCCAGGACAGCACATAGGCTCCAATTAAATCTTTGGCAGGAGTGTGAGCAGTAGACATTACAGCAATTACTGGCCTTTCTGTTCTCTGCAATATTGGTGTGCTTCCTGCTACCGGCTCTGTGCAAACAGAGAGGAATGGAGTTAATAGATAACCACAGCAGTGTATTCAGTGTGTCCTTTGCAAGTCATGTTTGGGAATTTCCTTTTCCTAGGATCTTGGGTGTGTTTACCATGTGTGGTGTTCTTCATTGACAATTTAGGGGCTACATATAGTGTAGTCTTCAAATTCTCTTCATCAGCCAATTCCTCGACTTTACTACTTACACGTTAGCTACCCTATTTTTAGAAGACTAATAAAATACTATAACAGTAGTAATCCTAGAGCTATTTGTGTCCTGAATGATGCAGAAGAGGCTGAACTCTCACAGGGAGTGCTGAGTTCCCAGCGAAATGTAGGTGTCTTGGTAGCAGCTTTTGGCAGCTACATTCTTGCTCAGAGATGAATGGCTTTGTGAGGAGATGACCTGGGAAGACAGTCGCATTTTCACTTGGCAGTAGGTAAGGGGACAAAAATGATTCAAGCTTCGCCAAAGTGGAGGTGAGAACATGACTTCTGTCATGAACAGTTTCTCCTTGGCTGAGAAGAAGTGCCTGTTTTCTTTTCCTCTGATGATGACTATACCGGAGGCCCAGCCTCACATTTAGATGCCTAACTCTGAGATGTCTAAATTACAGCAGATGAGGCCACCCTTCCCGGTCAGAATTTACCAGGGTCTCTGCGTAGGTCCCAGCCAAGGGCTAATCTCCCTACTTCCCATTGTGATCTGGTATTGACACTGCAGAGGGGGATTTACTCATCCCTCCAAACTGCCCTCTGGGGACTCTTTTCTCATGGCCAGAAAGGTGTTTGGGGGGGATCTTCTTCTGGCCAGGCTGAAGGTCTCCTCATGAATCCTATCCCCCAGAGCTTGCAGACAACATATTCCCCATGGCTTCTTCCTCCACTGGAACTACAGGAGATAATTAGTGCGTGGCTAAGTCATATGTGCTGAGGGTCAGAAAAGACAATGAGGCAGATTTTCCCCTGGAGTAAAGAAATGTCAACAGAGTTGCACTGCAGTGAAATGATGGGATCTGTCAGTGACCCTGGCCCTTTCACTGAACAAACAGCCTGGGGTAGAGCCTTCCTCCAGAAGAATGGCATCCTCTGGCAGCAAGGCACTCTTGTGAACCAACAGTTTAGGCCTTTCCCAGGGGCTGGTGTCCCCAAGAGACACACTGCCCACAAGGGCAGCAGGAGACTTGATGCAAAACTCCTGTGCACAGCTCAATTCCTTGTACGCTGCTACTTGGTATTGCTGTAAAACCACTCCTCAGCCTTCAAGTGAACAAAGTACCTGCCTGGGGGCAGCAGGAGGAAGGATGCAGACTTGAAAAATTACCATTCCCTAGCCAGTTTTGAGGTATTTCAGTAGCCCTTGGAGATAGTAGAATATAACAGAAACAAAGTGGTCATCTTTGCCAGACACAGACCAAGGTCTAGTCTCTTTTACATCCTTTGGTTCAGTTCTTCAATGCACAGGCATTATCCATGTGAATTAAAAGGCACAACTAATGCTGTGAAACAAGTTATCTCTGGCTATTTCAGTGCTGCCTGGATAGGGAAGTTGTCTTTACTGTGGCCATGCTCAATATTGAAACTAATCTTCATCTGCACCCTTCCTCTCTCTCCTCCAAGTCTGTTACTTTACATTATATAGCATTATATTATATAGTGAAGGCCAAGAGTAGCTACACCATTGGTGTGGAGTATGAAAAGCAAGAAAAAGATCTTGATTTTTTTCAAGGGGATCTTACAATCCAGGAGAACTTCAAACTGTGCTGAAAAGTAAAAATAAGCACTTTTGATAGTACCACAGTCTTGTGCATTAAACCAAATTAATCCTCTTCGGTTTCACCTTGAATCTGATATGCTATAAATGCCAACATTGCTTTTTATTCTGCTCACATTCCTTTCCAGTTCCAGGTGAAAGACCAAATGCCTCTCATCCTGCTCTTAGAGAGAAATCTGTCAAGTGTGCCCCCTTTCATTACCCTTTTGTGTTACTAATAACGTCCTGATTTCTATCTTTGGGGCTTAAACCCCTTTATCTGTAGAAGATCATGTACACAGGTGATATTCTAATGCTATAGTGGATTTTTCCAGCTCCTACACCTGGTGAAACACGCTGTGCAACTGAGATTGCAACACAGCCAGTTATCATTAGGGTATCTGTCCTCCGGCAGCTGAAGGCAGCGTGTTGGTTAATGCTTTCAGCTCTGCTCCGGCAGATAGCCTCAGCATGGTGTGCGAGGGTGGTGTGTTCTACAGGACTTGGAGTTAAAGCTCTTCCAAGCTGCTTTCAACACGTGCTGCCTGCTTTTCTGCTCTGCATTGCAGCAATAGCTACCAGCCTGTCGTAGGGGTTGTTTATGAAACAGATGGTGTAGTCTGTCAGGGAGGGTTGAGACAGCTAATGGCTGGGTGTGCTGGGGACAGTGTTGTCAGAGTTGCACTACAGCCCAACAGAGCCAACCCTGTTGGCTTCATCGGGCACCCATTGCACCTTCCCAGCAAGATGCGTGGGAAGGCTTTAGCTCAGAGGCAGACGAATTTGAGCTACTTTACCTGGGAAGTTTATGTGAGGGCCTTAAATACTGTTGGGTTTTTCTGTTGTGGTTTGTTTTTAAGGGGGCACAGGTTGCCCATTAAGTGGTAAATGCTCCATCCGTGGCAGTGTTCAAGGTCAGGCTGGACAAAGCCTTGGGCAACATGGTCTAGTGTGAGGCATCCCTGCCCATGGCAGGGGGCTGGAACTACATGATCGTAAGGTCCTTTCTAACCCAAACCATTCTATGATTCTATGCACAACCCAACTGCCACCAGGCAGCAACAGGCCCTGCAGGCCTATAAATGCTTCACCGTCTCTTGTTGCTTGACTCCTAAGGCACCACAGCAGTGAGGACCATGGTGCCCAGGGACTGTCACAGGTTGCTCTAAGAGACTTGAGAAAATATAAAGAAGTGCACAACACAGAGTCAAGGCAGCTTTGCACCACTCTCCTTCTTCAGGCTGCTATGTTGGAACGTGTTGGACCACATAACTGGCTTGGCACAGTGGCTTAGGGGAGACCTAGGGATTTAGAGATCTTTGCATACTGTCAACATTCATTTAAAAGTTGCACCACATGGGGCCTAAACTTGTGCAACTGAACACTTGACCGCATCCTGTAAAACAGGGCAGAGCCCATATCCTGGGAGCTCTACCAAGCTGTCTCCAAGTGCATTTAATTTACTAATATAACTAGTGAGATGTTCATGCTGAGTCCTTGCACTGTGCCTCCCATGAGAACAGGATGTCAGGGTGTTAAAAAGATGACTGTGTTTCTGTGAAGGACTTCCTATGGATGATGATTTGCACAGCCCAAAGAAAAGTCCTTCTCAGATGACACGTTAACACTGTAAATATGTCCAAAGCTAATGATTATTTTCCACATGTCAGAGCCATAGGCCACTGGGACCTCTTTCTACACCTGGCAGTGTTTCCAAGTCTCTAAATAAAATGACTATATGACAGACCTGAGATAAAAGCTTGGGGTAGAAAGCAGAGAGATGTTCTCATGAGAAGAGACCACAGGGTGTTTTTTGATAAGCTGGCTAACATGAAAGGAGATGTAGTAAAACAGAGGGCCTAATGCGGGAGTCCCACTGTTGGCTCATGAGTGTTACTCAGTGTGTGTTGAAGGCTCCTGTAGATCTTTATTAAAGTAGGCAACAAAAGGTTTTGGCTGTTAGTCAGAGAGGCATCCCAGAGAATGAGACATCTGCCACGGGTGGGTGATGCTCATCTTCTCCATAACACCTAAGAGCTCTCTTGCTGAGCTGCGCCCTGTCCTATGTAGCACGCAGCACAGGTTGTTAGCTGACACACGCAATCATTCCATGCATCATCTGCTCTTTCTAGGCGCTTCTGGTTGGTTTAATGATCGTGTGCAGTTCAGCCCCACATGTCTGTAGTACATTGGAGTGTGTGTAATTGGAGGATACAACGTACTTCCCATATTAGTAGGCCTGGATGAAGCTACGTGCTAGCTGTCTGGGTCAAACCACAGGGTTTGATTTGCAGGCTGGAAAGGGATGAGTCCCCCCAGACACTGTGGGTGTTTGTGTTTGAGTGTGTGGCACTCAGTGCAGTCACTGAAGCACTGAACTGCTCAGCCTCCTGGCTGAGGAAGGTGCAGAACACACATCTCCACATCTCCATCTCTCAGGCAGATCCTGCTGTCCATCAATAAAATGGCTTTTCTCCAGCATAAGAAAGGCTGTGTGCTGGGATGCTGGGGCTGTTGGGCTCAACCCCTAGCAAGAGGGGGGGAGCAGGTCTCAGACCAAACCACAGCAACATGCTAAGAGCAGTGGGTTCAAAGGGAGATGTTAATTTAGGAAATAAGGGTGGTTGTGATTCCTGGGAAGGGTCTCATCTGAATTCTGACCAGGCTTGGGTGCCTAGTCAGCTTGTGAGGTCAGGCAGGCCATCGTCTCAAGAAGGGGTGATGTCCCAGGCAGTGTACCAGGGCCAGGAATGGTTATCAGTTCATGAGGGTGGTTAGCAATCTAGTAAGAAATATCTGCTGTACTTTTCAACAGAAAGATTTCCAGACTGCAGTTCAACAAGGTGAAGCTGGAAGATGCTGGGGAGTACAGCTGCGAAGCGGAGAACGTTTTAGGGAAAGACACCGCAAAAGGCAGCCTGAATGTGAAAAGTGGTAAGTGAAGAAGCCAGCAAACGTCTTGTCTGCCATTCACGCAGAAAGTGGGAGGTTCTGCACATGATCTGTCTTTTATTGTGTTTCATGCTCTTAGGATATTGAGTAAAACAGTCTTGGGAGATAAGAAAAATGCAGCTTAGCATAAATGTTTATCTTTGTTATCTGTCAGTGGCAATGTGGTTAATTTACATTTTAAATAAACTTACAGTCTATGTATTTTTTTAAAGGGGGAAAAGAGGAAAGAAAGCTGGTGGGCTCGATGTTTTCTTTTTCTAAAAGAATTTCTGAGCAGCAAAACTCACCAGAAGACAAGTAATTAAACCATAGCTTTGTGATGAGTGAAGTTGCTTCTGGTTTTCATCCTAGAATGTGTGCTCCATCTCTTAGAGCTCAGCGGATGGAGTCTGAGGTTAGGTGGTTTTATTATTATCTTGGTTATAATAATTATATTGCTTAACATGATGGTTTGGTTGCACCCTCGAGCTCAGAAAGTCTCTACAGTGGTTGCCAGAAGCCAGGAGGGTGCAACTAGGGAAGGGATGACTGTGTTCCTAAGCTCTTCCTTCTGCCATTCACAATGGCCCACTGCGGGAGCCTGGGCTCTGTGTTCTGCAGCCCTTCTTGGTGTGATCCAGTTTCTCTGTTGTGGTCTTATTAGCATCAGTCAAATGAGAAGGAAGGTAGCTTTTTCCTGCTGCTTTCTGGCATTATTTTCTCTATTAACCTCTGCCTCAGCAGTGTTTGAAGTCCTGAATCTTCTGTGAAGCTGCAATATATAGCCTCCCCCTCGGTTACTGTGCCTGTAAAAACCCAGTGCTTGCAAAGCCTGCAGAAAGGCTATCCGTGCTCAGACCTCCATGCCTTCATGCTTCATGTCTATGAAGTTAGCACAGCTGCTCTGCTGTGTTTCTATCCAGTCATGGTAGGAAAGGTGTCCAGAATAAGCTAGCTGAGGCAGTGGAACTTCCTTCTTTTCTGACTTGCACTCTGACTGTTCCACCACCATGTAAACTGCTCCTGTTTCAACTGGGGGCTACATGTGCAAATCTAATTTCCATGTGCAACATGCTCAGGCAGCATGTGCCAGCCATTAGACCCACATCTGCCTCCTCCACGCCTCCTCTTCCCAGGCACTAGCAATCCCCTTTCACGAGAGGAGGAGTGTGATTGAGCAGCAGTGTCTGCTGCAAGACTCCCATCCTGCAAGCTATTTATGGCACCAGGGACTGCACCTCAGGCCACTACAGCTTCAAACAGCCCCTTCCCACATAGAATCATAGACTGGTTTGGGTTGGAAAGGACCTTAAGATTGTCTTTTTCCAACACTCTGCTATGGGCAGGGACACCTTACTCTAAAGCAGGTTGCTCCAAGCGCTGTGTGGCCTGGCCTTGAACACTGGTAACGGCAGTATTTGACAGGATTGAACTCATCCTCTGCAGGAAGGCATGCTATCTGACAAGGTCAAATTCTCTTTGAGGTCCCTTCCAACCTGGTATTGTATGATTCTATGATAGGCAGCTGCTTTCACTCAGGTCACAGGGAGTATGAGGACATGCCTGAGTTGCCCAGAAACATGTTGACCTGAAAAGTTACCAAAACCACACAAAGATCTGTCCTGTACCTTTTCCTACTGGGAGCTGCAGGCTGCAAGGTGCTGCAGATCCAGTCAATTGCTTGCTGTGCCCTGCTGGGGCAGTGCCTTGATTAATCCATTTTCTAAGCTCCTTGCAAATCTGCCTTTGGCTTGCCACTCTCAACTGCATGCACCCCTTGCTGCTGCTGCTTGCAGGTCACCTGGCAGGACAGCAGCTAACTGCTAGTTATAGTCGCTTGTAAACAAGGTGATGCTGTTCACTGTAGGCTTTTGCAGCTCTGTCACCTCCTTTGCACTCTTTTTCTCTTCGCAGAATCACAGAATCCCAAGGGTTGGAAGGGACCTCAAAAGATCATCTAGTCCAACCCCCCTGCAAGAGCAGGGTAACCTACAGTACATCACACAGGAACTTGTCCAGGCGGGCCTTGAATATCTCCAGTGTAGGAGACTCCACAACCCCCCTGGGCAACCTGTTCCAGTGCTCTGTCACTCTCACAGTAAAAAAGCTTTTCCTGATGTTCACATGGAACTTCCTATGCTCCAGTTTACACCCATTGCCCCTTGTCCTGTCACTGGACATCACTGAAAAAAGCCTAGCTCCATCATCCTGACACCTACCCTTTACATATTTGTAAACATTGATGTGGTCACCCCTCAGTCTCCTCCAAGCTAAAGAGACCCAGCTCCCTCAGCCTCTCCTCATAAGGGAGATGTTCCACTCCCTTAATCATCTTTGTGGCTCTGCGCTGGACTCCTTCAAGCAATTCCCTGTCCTTCTTGAACAGAGGGGCCCAGAACTGGACGCAATATTCCAGATGCGGCCTCACCAAGGCTGAGTAGAGGGGGAGGAGAACCTCTCTTGACCTACTAACCACTCCCTTTCTAATGCACCCTCAGATGCCATTTGCCTTCTTGGCCGCAAGAGCACATTGCTGGCTCATGGTCATCCTCCTATCCACCAGGACCCCCAGGTCCCTTTCCCCTTCGCTACTTTCCAGCAGGTCAACCCCCAACCTGTACTGGTACATGGGGTTGTTCTTCCCCAGATGCAAGACTCTACACTTGCCCTTGTTAAATTTCATCAAGTTTCTCCCCGCCCAACTCTCCAGCCTGTCCAGGTCTCGCTGAATGGCAGCACAGTCCTCTGGTGTGTCAGCCACTCCTCCCAGTTTTGTGTCATCAGCAAACTTGCTGAGGGTGCACTCAGTTCCCTCATCCAGGTCATTGATGAAAATATTAAACAGCACCGGTCCCAGCACCGACCCCTGAGGTACCCCACTAGTCACAGACCTCCAGCTAGATTCTGCGCCATTGACCACAACTCTCTGCCTTCTTCCTTGAGCTACCCAGAGCTAAGCAGCCTTCACCTGTGCCCAGCACTTGCTGTTCTGGAGTCTCCCTCTTTCCTTTCTGCTGGGCCTTCCTGCGACTTTGATTGCTTTCCTCACTTCTGCAAGATCCCTTCTTCTGTGATATCTTTCAGCAGAAAACTCCTCAGAGCATCTGCTTGTCCCTGAAAAATCCACACGCATGTCTTCTGTCCCTGCCTGCATTCTTCTGCAGGCCCCTTAGCACTGATCCTGCTGTGGCCAAGTCTCAACACAGTGCTCTGTGAGGTTCTAGCAGTTTATAACAATTGATCAGAACAGATGTGTGAGCTGGCCTGCCCTTGGAGCCCTTCCCAGAAGCTCACTCCAGCTATTGCTGGTTTTTATGTTCTGCTGCTTAATATTCTGCTTCTTAAGTGCTGGCATTTCCTTTGGAACTTGGTGCATTCACCTGTCCCGGGCAGGCTGGCTGGTACCGATGCTTTGGAACCATCTGCGGGAAGCACACCTTCTGATCTGACATTTAGCAGTGCTGTTGGAGGACCTGTAATGTTGCTGTGATATAGGCATGTGAATCTAGGACTGGGAAGAGGTCCTGAGCTAATACTGCATCTTGTGATACAGAGAAATGAGGTCTGTGGACATCTCTGGGTGCCCCTGTAGACAGGTGCCATTGCAATGGTGGTCTGCGGCTTGAAATGAGCATCACGGAGGAGGGAGGAGTGCTCAAACCAACATGCCATTGCCCTCCAGGGTGCAGAGGCCAGAGGCAGAGGCTCCTGAGCCCACTTGAGTCTTGGCTGGCAGCGAGGGGGCTCACGCATGATACCTTCAGGCACATGGGTGCGAAGATCTGAGATGCAGTCTCTGCTGGCAGAAGTTTCTCAGTCCGATGAGGCAGCATTGCTGTTGCAAAGTACCTTTTGCTCTATTCCACTGCCACTTTCCAGTTTACACCAGTTTCTAAAGAGCACTGTTTCAGCCATGCAGATCTGCTGCGAATCACCAAAACCCCGACACTGAAGAGAGATTTTCTGTAGAAAGAGAGTGGCTGCAGTGCAGTGACCCCTTGTCACTTAGAAAAGGTCCATCAGCCAAACCCATCACCTCATGTCTGCTCTGCAATTCTGGTATTTCCACAAAATGCCTTGCTCAGAGATAAATGCTTTTGCCTTGAAAAGCTTTGGGAGGGTGTCAATTTCTGAGGAAATGCTTGTGGGCTTAGCCAAAACATATTGTGCTTTGGTGCTATTTTCAGATTTTTATTACTTTGAGGTAAATTAGATGCTTTCTTAGAAAAATGTCCCATTTCACAGCTCTCTCCATTGAGTATTCGAACATTAGTACCACGTGGGCATGAGGGCACAGCTGAAATGTGCCTGTTTCAGGCTCTTTGTTTTTTCCTCAGAAAACTTCAAGACGCCTCCTGAGCTGACATCTCCCCGCTCCCCTTTTTGTTTAACACTGGAGGAAAAAGTCAAACTTGTCTAAAAAGTTCTTTCTGCTTTTACGTTTCCATGGTGGTCTCAGCGCCTGTCTCTGACAGGGAGCTGCCTGCACAGCGTAGCCTCCTGGTGCTTTCTCCTTTGTGAATCTAGAGGTGGTGAGGGACTTTGATCCAGAAGGAGCTGCTGCTGCCAGCAGGCTTGAGTAGAGCTTGTGACTGTGGACATTGGACTTCCCCAGTATCCTGGTTTATAACGAGGAAATTGCTGGATGTGCTTGGCTCCCATATTGTCTCAGGCCATGGCCTTCATCTGTTTCATGTACCTCCATCTCTTACACAAGCATTACTTTGTGCTGTAGAACTGCACCTATATGTGGGATGGAGGCTCTTCAGATGGTCTCACCTTTTCTTTAACTCCACAATTTTCTCACTGTCATGTTCTATGATCCCATCTTTACACTCTCATAGCCACCAGGGCTAAGAAAACCTCCCACAGTATTGCTCATCACCTGCCAGGTGAATCCTGAGCCCTTTTATCATGACAGAGATCCTAATGGCATGAAGCCCTCTACAGCAAGGGGACCGATGTGCCCTGTGCCATCCCCTGCAGGCGCACTCCTTTACTGCCTCTGATACCCAGTCACCCATCTGGGCGTCCTCTAACCAGTACTAACGTGTTGACAGCCATGCCAGCCTGTGCCACCCAGCAGCACCTCCTCTTGTCCTCCCCCCTGCAGTAGCTAAGCCCACCCTTCTCTGCTCAAAATAGATATTTTGTTCACTACTTTCTTACCTTAATTTCCCCAGGAACAACGAAAGCACCACAAGTCTTACCAGCCTCAGAAACTAAAATAGTTGTTATGGAAGAAGAGTGTAAGTACCTCTCCCCCCGCTCCCCCCATATAGCTCCTTTCCCCTTACTTGTTTTGTTTTTATGACACATTTTGCATAAATGCTTTATTGCCTCCTGGAATCTTCTTTAATCACCACTTCCCCTTGATTTCTGCCAAAGCCACTGATCTTTCCCTGGATCTTTCAAAGAATATGATTTATATTGCTGGTGTCTATACTAGAGAACGAGAGGCTGATAACTATTGCAATGGGAACTTGAAGAACATGCTACTTAAAATTACAGCGGGTTTTTTAGTGTTCACAGCTCTTGCAGTATTGTCCCTGCCCATGGCAGGGGGTTGGAACTAGGTGATCTTAAGGTCCTTTCCAACCCTAACTATTCTATGATTGATTGATACTAGTAGGGTGTGCTTTGATTTAGCAGGGATTTTTGTTGGTTTATTTTTAGGGTTGGGTTTGTTGTTTGGGGTTTTTTTTTTTTTTGAGGATAGGTGAGAAAACCAAAGGAGGCTATAGGAAATACAAGAAAAAGTACATGAGTGTTCTAAGCAAAAGTCAGAAGAAAATTGCAGAAATACATCTGTGTTCTGCCATCACATTTTTCCTAGAGTGTCCAGAAAGTAAGACCAGATTACCCCAAACGTTTAATTTGATTTAATGTGGTGGAAATGCTTTTTAGCATTCCCACCTATTCAGTTGTCATGAATGCAGGAGAAAATGGGCACACAAAACTACAAATCAAAGCATGTCTACAAGGGCAGGTCTAGAAGGCAGGAGCCTGGACACTGGTTTGGCTCTTCCTAGTGGAGGCACTATTTCTGTGTGCGACAGTGTTTCTGCGCTGGGGAACACTGAGGAGCCCAGCAGGGTCCCCTCTAAATGAGCAGGCCCCCAGAGGGCTGAGGACCAGGCAGTTATTTGAGGTCTCCGCTGTGTTAACATTCCTGCTGCTCACAACCTGACCTGGCAGCGCAGCTGGCTCTGCCTCTCTGTTGATTCCGCTTTGCAGAGATCATGGGGATGTTTCCTCCTTGGAAAGCTCGAGCATTGATGATTTTAAAGGAAATGTGATTGCAGCCACAGCAGGGACTGGCCAAGTATCCTTTAAAAGGTTCTGATTAGAAAACTGTACTTGTGTTGTGCTCTTGTGTTTAGCCTTCCACTGCAATGGGGACATCAAGCTGAGACACAACACCATTAATACAATGACCGTACCATCCTTCCCCAGGATTTTTCCATTGTGTTCACCAGCATAGATCCATGCTGCTGACTTGCATCACATTAGATATCTGCTATTTTTAACAGAAGCCAAATTTCAACAATAGAAAGGAAACTGGCAAAATACCGTGTGGCTTGCACAGAAGTTTCTCCTTTTGAAACACTTCTTTCCTCTGGAGGAATATCATCCTTGACTGTGGGGTTTTTTTCCTTAATGATGTGAAGAGATGGTAAAGTCTCCAGAGTTAAAGCTGTAATTGACTTTTTCCCTCACATTCCTTTTTCATGATCTCTTTCAATTGTTACCTAAATAACACATAGTCCTTATGATTTTTATGGTTACTGATAATCTATCATAGAATTGCACATCTGTATAACATATGGGAAGGTAATGAAGATATTGTGAGGTGTGATGCTTTGGAAAGCTGACAAATACCTCATTCTTGTCAAATTCTTGCGTATCTTTTAAATATCTGTGTCCAAAAGCTTGTCTGGCACCTGTAGGTTGTCCAACCCCTCATTGTTTCACTGAAAGCCTGTAAATGATCTGCTGGATTTTAAATACCACGTTGAGAAAGCACCATGCAAACTTGGTGGTAGCTGCAGTTCCCTGGTAAAGGAGAGACTGCCTTACACAGACAGCTTGGTCATGGCATTGGTCACTTCTGTTTGGCCTGTGGTGTGAGGCAGGCATCTTAGCAGGTAGGCTTGGCAAGGGTGTTACACTGTACACCCCAAGAAGCTCACTGTGTTCTCCCCGTGGCCCAGGCAGCCCCTATGGGCAAGGGGATAGAAGCCCATCACTCCATGCAGCCCCACGTGCCTCTCCCCCTGTAGCCATGTTGCTCCTGGTGTATACGCTTTTAACTAGTCTTTTTTCCAAACATCCCAGTTCCTTCCTCAGTGGTTTGAGCTTCCTTGCTACCCTTGCCTTGGGAAAAAGAGTGTGATATCAAGTATTTCCCCTTTGGAGCATTGTTAAAGCCTTTCTTACCACCTCCGAGTGTAGCTACTAGCAAATCCTGCTATGTTCTTAGTCACACATGCCTTCCTCAATCTGAGGGCCAGATTCAGAAAGGAACTCTGGTGTCTGGGAAAGTCTTTCCATGGTGCTCTGTGCCACAGTCTTACACCTTTCTCTGAGTATATATTGGTTTGAGCATTGTCAGACCAGAGCAGCCCTAGAAATGCTTTCCTTAGAAAGCACTGGGGCCCGAAAGAGAAGAAATGCCTACTACTCTTATCAAGTCTTCCTGTTGAGCCCAGTAAGCATGACATAGTTGCAGTAGCCCCATCCATAGTGAAAAACTGTTAAATAAGACATGCTGTCTTGTGTTTGTCACAGGCTAAGATTGCGCAGTTGGGTGGTCACAGTGGCTCAGCTCACAGGCAGGGACTTGCAGGAACGGGGTAACTTGATCATGTGTCCTAATGCAGAAAGAAACATCCTTTATACTCATTTCAACATCCAGAGAGCTCAAAATGGTAAAGTGATCCTGTCAGTGTGCAGCTTGGAGCAGCCAAACAAGGTTTGGGGGTCTGTGGCTACAGACCTGCTTGGTAAATGGAATAGGAATTAGTGTCAAAGTTTAGAAACATTCTGATGGAGGCAAAAGTGGAAGAAAGTTGAGAGCAATCTGAGATAGCAGGTGTATGCAGGACAAAGATACTAAAATGTTATCAAAGTTTCATTTTTAAATGGCAGTTAAAGATAATGTTTGAAATCTTTTAAAAGGTCACATAATCTCTTTTGCTTGTTTTCTGCTGTTGAGTTCCCCTCTAGTTTATTTCCTTGATTTTTAACAAACAGCTAAGGTCTTGAGGGTAAAAAGTTATTACTGGCTGGGTGGAGAAAGCATGGTTTGGATACTGTCAGGATAGAAGAGAATCCACCAGTGATGAGCGGATGCTCTAAACCAACATGTGGATCATTGCAGCTGCTTACCCTGCTCATGCCCTTTCGCTGGTAACTAGCTAATCTGGTTGAGTGCTTTTACCAGTGTCACATAAGGTGACATTGCAGGCCAGGCTACGGGTGCTCTGCAGTAGAGAGAGGTTTTGGATCAGATGAGAAAAGAAAAAGGGAGAAAGAGGAGCAGAAGCAGTGCTGAGCTTTGCTGGGAACATGAGGATTGGGGGATAATGTGAGGATGAATGAAAGCTGGTCTCTTCAGATTGACTTTCGGGAGCTTTATTTCAACTGCTGGGGATCACAAGCCCTCCCTGAAGTCCCTTTATAGGTCCTCATGGGAAGGTAGGTGAAACAGCACTTCTTTCTCCAGTTGTGTCTAACTCTCCACACACCAGTTTGGGTCCACAGGTTTCATAGCTGTCATCTCGGTGATAAAATTGGCAAACTTGGTGGACTAAATCTGTAGACTTAAGTTTTAGACTTATTCAGGTTCTCTCCCGTTTAATACCTTCCCCAATTCTTAGCATGGCTGGGTTGGAAATATTTTCCTTACTGTCTTTCTCCCAGGTGAGATAGGCTTGGTAGACTCACATGAACGCAATGGTTCAATGATGTCTTTACTGTGATGTGGTTTGTAAGTCACATTTAGTTGGAGCTTTGGCATACAGTACAGTAAGATGTGACGTGTACTTCAGGTTCAGCCAATTCCTCCAAACTGTGTCTCAAGTGCAGTCTGGTATGACCTTTACTGGGTAACCATGGCAGACCTGAATGTCATTCTCTGGTTTCTCTTAGTCAGAAGCCACTGTGCTGGAGCCAGCAATGCTACAAACGTTGAGCATGATGCTGTTTTGGAGCTGAAGGGCGTCCAGCTACCTCCAAGCACAGGTAGAACAGACGGAAGTCAGTCCACCAAGGGCCATGTGGACAGACCAGTTTTCAATATTAGACTAAAAATAAGTCCTGGTGTGGTCTATGCTCAGATGATTCAAACCCCATGGCTGGAGGTGTGGTTGATAATGGAGTGGCACCTGCACGCATGCAGGCATGGGACCCTGAGGTGTACGTGCTGGACATCTCGCTGTCAGGCTGCAGGGAGAGCTGTGTTTTGCTTGTCTGCTGTCAGGTCCCACACTGTGTATTTTTTAAGTAGCCATCAGATCCACTACTCTAAATAGGGCGTTGTGACTCTAAGGCAAAGATGGGCAGTATGGAATGAAGTGTAGGATGGAAGATGATGTCCCCTGGAAGAACTGAGGCTGTAAACCCAGCTTTCAAAGTAGGAGGCTGTGTATCAGATCTGCTCTGTATGAATCCATCTTGTGATCCTGGCATGTTGCTTCACTTCCTTGGCTTCAACTGTCCCACCTGCAAAAGGCTTTTTAGTTCAGCTGGCACTGACCCTGCCAAAGGCTTTTTAGGTTGTTGAACAAAATCCTTCATTGAAGTATCATGTTGCTGCTATTCCATTTGGTGACGGGGATTTGGGAAAATAAGATGCTGCAGCACTAACACATGCGTTCTGGGACCGTTGTGGTAGAGAAAAGCATAGGAAGTGCTGAAGAGATCAGGCTGGAAGAGTAACTAGAAGCTTTATAATAACACAGGACTTTGTCCCTGCAGTAACTTCCTGTCCTATGGAAGCAAGTAGTCCCTTGGCACTTGGAAACCTTTAAACTCCCTTCTCAGTGGAACACCTGAACAGTGCAGATGGGAGATGTGGGCAGTGCTGCCTGTGTTGTTTTGATCAGCACTATCTGATGCTCTTGAAATGAGTGTCCTGCAGTCTGGCATTTGTATTTTGGGATGAAATTCAGATCTGCAGCTATTGATCCTCATGGTCCCCACGGGAACCAGGAACATAATTCCAGCAGGATCTATTTCAGTAAAATGCAGGGGTAAAGATTGGGTTATTTCCAAATGAATAAACACACAGGAGCAGAATTTTTATGAGCTCCAAGGTCCCCAGTCTGTTGCCAGGCGAGCCCCAGTCTGCACAGACCCTTCTGATTCTGTGTGCGGAGAGCAGTGAGCATTTTAGCCTCTCTGTTCAGGTTTATTAAGAGAAGAGGGTGTCATGCCAGATGTACAGAAACCTGCCATAGGGAGAATGGTTAGGATCAACAGCTCCTCCATGCATTAATCAGTGTAAATCACGGATTTAGTGTGGCTCACACCAGGATTACAGTGCTACAGCTAAGGAATAGCTTGGCCAGACACCTTCTCATCCATGTTCTTCTGACAAGCTGTTGGATGAACTCGGTGGAGAGGAACCTCAGCAATTCTGTGTTTTATCAGTAAGTACATGAGGCATATACAGAGCAGGCAATCTGTATACACTCTCCAACCAGCTGAGTTCATCTGTCTAACTGAATGTCTAAATATTGAGAGAATGAAGTGTCTGTACTCTATGAACCCCCCAGTCGAAGTTAGTTATAGCACAAAGGAGCAGCGAACCTATCGCGGTCTCCCTGCTCTCTTTGACAGTAGCTGTAGTTTGTGAAAAACCAACTGTAATTTATAGTCCAAGCTGCATTAAGTAACACTTTGCAGGGGGAGTATTTCACCAGATCCCTGAGAGCGGGCTGGTGAGCTGCCTGTAAAAGTTAAATGACGTGCATAGTAGGAATTGTGTAAGGATCCGTGCGCAGTCATTAATGGCCTCTCTGTGCAGATGGATTGTATGAAGGGAAGTCCGCATGGCAATGTCAGTGTCTGTGGCTCTCCTCTCTTGCCCTGTCATTGATGTTAATCCCAAATAACCTTGGTGTGGGATGGAAAATAGATGCTCTAAATGACTACAGTGCTTTGAATCTCTCTTGTGTTTGCACTGCACTATGCTCACTGTCTGGAACAGCAGCAACAAAACGTGGCTTCAGGTTGTTCTCAATCACATCCATCAAGAGGCAGCCCTCTTTTCCCCATCCTCACCTCCTTACTCCCTTCTGTTCTCAGCCCTGGGAGTTTCCAGATAGGGAAGGAGATGCTGGCTGTGCCTGTAAAGCCACTGCCAGCTCAGGGAAATGCGAGGGGATGATGACTATTTTTTTCTAAGATAAGATCCAGGAAAAGGCAGGTTTAAAATCAATAGCTGGAGATGTGTCTTCGCACACTGTGTGCGTAACACTGGAGCTCTTGTCACAAACAGTGTGGATGTTACAAGACTTGTTCAAACAGCAACTACAGATGTTCACGGAAGAGAAACCCATCAAAGGCTATTAAATGTAAAGACACTGTGGCTGACTTAGGTTGTCACTGAGCAGATCATCCTAGACATCCAGAAGAAAATGATCATTGCATGCTTGTGCTTATCTTCTTCCTTAAGCATTGCCTATCGGCCACTGTCAGACACAAGACAGGGCTTTGGTGTGACCACTACTGCACAACTTATAGTCTTATGAAGGCCTGTATTTCATGACGCTCTCTTCTCAGGAGGGAGCTGGGCTGACTGCCTCTTTTTGTAGCCTTTGCTACATCTCTGCTGCTAACAAATGGACCATGGTAATGCGAATCTGTGACTCAGTTTTAAAACACTTTGTGCTTCTTTGGGAGAAAAGGCACAGTACTTGCAGAAAACAGGATTTAAAAGATGACAACAAGATGCTGCTTTGAGAACTGATGAACCATGTATTTTTATGACAGGCATAGTTCTGTTGACAGCTCTCTTTCTAGCAGTACACAACATGCATGTCCCAAGCCTCATTCATATTAGAATCTTTTGTATTTGTTTAAAAGGAACAGAATTGTTCATATGAGATGAAAATCCCATGCAATCTCTAGCTGGTCAGCACTGTAATCACAGCACTCTGGGATCATAACATCACACAGCACTGCATCTTACTGGCCACCTTTTCTGGTGGAAATGGGACCTTTTTATCTGAGGTGCTTTTTATGGGCAAGTTTCTGGCCTCTGTTTTTATTTCTCCTTCTCTGCTTCCCCCTTACTGTGGGAAGGCTTGCTCCAGAATCCTTTCCTGTAGGATTTATGATGTGAGACTTTGCCAGATGGATTGTTTTGCTTGCTAGCAATGGGTACATTTGATGGTTGCAGGGATGATGGCTTCCTGCAGGCTGTGCTTGTTCTTCATCCGTGTGCCTTTCAGTTTGCACCAGTGCTTTTGTTCATGAAGCTTCAGTGCTCCCTGATCCGATGGCACACTTGCAGCTGTAACAGAGACCTGTTCATTGTGCAGTTATAAGGTACATCACCAAAAGCATGCACTCCAAACCAAAGCTTTCACAGCTCCCATGCTGAGTGCTGGCCCAGCAGCACTCAGGGACCCTTTGAAGGGACAGTGTCTGTCTCTTGTGTCCCTGTTCCCCTGCAAGTTTCACACTTCCCCAGCAGGCTCCTGCTTGTTCTGTCACTGCTTTCAGCCCAGCCAGCTGCAAGGGAGATGCAGGGCAGGAAGGGAAGCTCCTACGTGTGTCAGCACAACCTGCAGCTTCCCATGCATGTGCACAGTGAAGCCCATGCACAGCCTGGCTCTAATGGCCTTTTGAATTATAGCTGCGTGCTACCAGGCTCGGTTTTATCTTCATGCTCGTTTTTAAAATGACCTGTGCTGTTAAGGCTTGGTTTAAGTGGCTGGATCAATAGCTAAAGGAGAGGCCTTGCAAAGAAAATCCAACTGCTAGCACACCCTATTAGATCTCCTCTGTCCTGAACCCACAGTTCCCCACTGGCCTTAGAGGAAATGTGCTACAATCTCATACAGGTATAAATTACACAGACTTGTTACAAAGCCATTATGATGGCTTTAGGTTCTAGTTCCCATTAATCTTATCTGGAACTGAGCACTGAATTTCCTTACCAAAGTTTGGAAGTTTTCATACTTGAGGAGTTTTTTCAAGGCCTTCTTTGGTGGCTTGGCCAAATCAGGATCTGTTCTAAAACCCAGATACACTCCAGTATGTGTACCCTGCTCTGCACATTCGGCTCCCAGCTGGCTGGCATGCCCTAGGAGGGAAGCAGCTATTTGCTGTCCCAGGGCCATGTGCATTTGCAGTCTTTACTGAAGTATTTGTCCTGTCTTCTTTGCAGAGCACTTTGGGACAACTTGCTCTGCCCTGGATAGCTGTGAAAAGACAACCCCAGAGGCAATGGTTATTCAAGGCAAAGCATAGAAATAGCTCTGTTTGGTGCACAACTCTGTCTCTGTCAGACAGTGGAAGGCGTTGACTTCCCTGTGGGGACAGAAGACAATGGGGTTGGGCAATGCATTGGTTCGAGCAAAATGAACAGTAAGCTTGGCTCTGCCTTGAGCTGTGTGCAGGTAGCAGCGTGGTATCCCTGCTGTGCAGAGCCTGGTGAGCAAACTCCTCATTCAGAGAGGAATGGGCCCCATGGAGTCTTACTAAAAGTAAGAGAGACAGAACACCCTTGTTTGGTTGCTATGTGCCAAGCATCACCCAAATGTGAGAGGCTTCACAGGGTGCTGGGAGCCCTCTTTTGCCAGTGAGTGCAGGTGCTGGGATGGAGCTTGAAGTGTGAGAACAGAGACCGTGGCCCTGGTGGTGTGAGCACCAGCCTTCTTCCTGAGACAATGAGGTGTTCAGTCTGCAGTGACTGGTGTGAAGGCACCGGCCTCTCCGTGAGGTTTGTTTGTGCTTAGGAAAACAGGGTGCAGGAGGGTATCTCCTCAGAAACCTTGAGTGCAGCATAAAAGGCACCAGGAAGTGGGTAGCAACCACACCGCTAGATGTGGAACTGTGTTAGGATATAAGCAAGGTGGGTAGTCCAGGAAGAAGGACTATCTTTAATGAGATTAAGTATTCAGTTGGAAAAAGCAGATGCTTTTGAATGCCCAGCCCTTCTTTCAGTTGTGTGAAGATGGTTCTGCATTCCCCAAAGCTGGTCTGCTTCTGTAGCCTTTATCAGTTGCTTTAACAAAAGGCTTTGCCTGTCTAGAAGCCTTTGTTTTCCCATGCAGACTCTATGTTCTGGGCTGTAAATTTGTCTGAATCGTTCAGATAGGAATTGCAGTGAAATTCTGCAGAGTCCTGTCAGCTTTGTAGCTTACATGGCTGGGAAGCTTTTCTCCAGAAAGCAAGCTGGATTTGGAAAAGCCTCTGTATCCCCAGGAAACTTGCTGGCTGCCTTCCTCTTAGCACAGACTGGGGCTGACTGACTTCTACTGCTGAACTTCTGCTTGATCTGTTGAGGCAGTCCCACTGGGGCATGATAAAGAAATGCTCAGATGCAGCGGGGAGAGATGGAGCTATTCTTGCTTGAGCTGGACCTGTTTCATTGACAATGAAGGCACTTGCTTCTGGCTCCGAGAACTGATTTCCTCCCAGAGATGTGGAGCAATGAAATATTCCCTGCCATATCTCTGGATCTTGGTCCAGTATCATGGCACAAATCAGGCTTCAGCAGCATGCCACTGTGATTCTGTGAGCCTGCAGCACATGTTCTTCCTAACCTGCTGCCTGCTGGTGCAGGGTTGCATGTATGGGTAAGGGGAGGGCAAGAAGAGATGGGAAAGGGGAGCTTGTAACTACAGCTTGCCAAAAGGATGATCTTGTCCTGACATGCTGGCTGCTTAGAGGAAGGCATGTCCTCAATTCCTCACTCAGTTGGCCACTGCAGTGGGAAAGGAAAGGTCAAGTTGCAGCTCCAGGACCTGGAGAGGTGACGGTTGGTCTAAAAGCATAGGCTAAGGTTTGTATCTCTGGGGTTTTCACTTTGGCAAATGAACTAATTGAACATTGTCTAAGAAAACAGAATTGCCCAACAAAGGAAATAACAATATATCCTTTTTGTGTGTGTTTATTTTTGTCCCTGCAGTAACCACAACTCTCTCCTCCTGGTCTGGGCATGCTAGAAAATGCAACGAAACAGCCAAGTCCTATTGTGTCAATGGTGGGGTATGCTACTACATCGAGGGGATTAATCAGCTGTCTTGCAAGTAAGTGAGTGTAGTTCTTGTGTCAATGTGGAAATTACTTCACTGGGGGAGAGGAGACTGCAACTGCTCGGGAATTCCTCTGGCAGTGGCAGTTTGAGCTGTACAGGTTCAGAAAGGGACACCAGAAGTGGGGAGGAGGGGTCATAGTTCCTTTTTGTGCGTGTGCTACTGTTCACTTTTCCTGACTTTTTCTCCAAGAATGTATTTGTCCCAGCTGTTTCCTTTCCCTTTCTTCCCTTTCTCCTCTGCAGCTTCAGGGAAGGTCAGGTCCCTTTTGCTTTCCCTGAGCTAGGTCAAAGCTGACACATCCTCCCATCCAAGCGGGAGGGCTTTTCCCAGGGCATAGCCACCTCCATCCTCCATGGCTGGAGGGGTTCCTTGCTGAGACCTGTGTCTGACCTCTCCTGTCTGTGCTTCGTGGGCCCAGAAGTAGGTTTAGCACATAGCTGTTGACCACACTGTGCCACTGTGGGTTGTTTATTTCTCCCATTCCAGTGTTAAAACCTGAAAAACAAACAAACATAAAAACCCAAAACCCAACCAGGGAGACATACCAAGTTATCCTTAAAATGGAATTTCTTGGGGAGCTTGAAGTGGGGCTGCATAGTCTGAGAGATGTGGAATGGGATGTGAGACATTTTCACCTCTGGTTCAAACCTATCACAGCCAGGAAGCCTAATAGCATCTCACAGCTCACCCTGCAAGCCTAACGGGGACTATGAATGACAAGTACAGTCTGATTGTCCATGCTGAAGACGTAGGTACCTAAAGCATATCTGTACCTGCTGCTGGGCTCCTGTGGAGTGAGCATGAGGTGGTGCCCTGTCTGTGCTGAGCAGATGCTGTCAGCTCCTGAGCTCACCTGGGGATCCAGGATCACTGTGTGCCAGCTTGGAGAAGCCCAGAGCTGACTATTTTCTCCCTGCATGGCCCAAAGACCTCTCCATGGAGATGCACAGCCAAAGGTATTTACATCTGTGTATGTATGTCAAGCTAGTACCGCTGGTGCTGCGTGGTGTGGTGCTCATCAGGCACCTCAGCTCCTCAGGCCTTGAAGGACACACCTGAAGAGAACCATCACCCCTTTTGGAAGGGTGTGAGCTGGGTTATGCTTAGCACAACTCCTCCCTTCTCCCAGCTCTTGTTTTGGTAGGGAGCAGTAGGAAAGACCATGTGGAAATGCATTCTGCTGAGCTCCTGTGCTCTTACTTTCCAATGCAGGATCAGCTGTGGTGGGAAGGACATAGGATGAGCAGCATCTTCCAGTTCTGCCAGGCTTGCCCCTTCATACATGAAAAGAGCCAGGTAGGACAGAAATCACATGCTGTGGTCCTTCACCTTTCCCATGTGTGTGAAGAGCTGCAAGAGCAGCCTTTGCACACCACAGACTTGTGTTTCAGGATAGCTGTCTCTGCCACTGGCTTCTTGATGGCACTGTAAGTTCATCTTGCCAGGTTTCCCCATAGGAAACATGGGGAAGCTCCATATGGTGAATCAGTCACATCCATTATTCTGGTGTAGCTGTAGCCTCAGGAATTCCCAGCAGTTCCAGTCCTTCCATGCTGGGGAGGACCAACCCTTGAAGACCAGAGGAATGTGTGAATCGGTATCTCTACCTCTTAAACAATGTGGTGATGCCAAAAGCATATATCTCAAGACTATTTCTTTTGAGAAGAACTTGAATCCAAATCAAGACTTTTCAAATTGGACCAATTTCTAATTACAGCAAAAGTTACCTGAACTCCTCAGCTATGATGGTAAAGCTCCATTTTTCTTAACATGTGGTAATACATGTGGTAATTATCGAGTGTCTCCAGCAGACAGGCTGTTTTAGCCAATGTAATTCCAGCCTTGCAATGAAACAGTCTACCTTCAAACCAGGCTGCTACGATAGCTGATGAACAGAGGGGAAGATCAGTGATGGATTCCATTAAGATTTTATGTGCCCTACAATCCAGACCTAATTATGTCATATAATTTGAAAGCCTTAATTCTTTACTTGCAGATGATGAAATTATTCCCTTTCTGATAAGTCCCAAGGTACCAATTGCTAAAATCTGTTGATAATTGAATGGGTGTATGTGGAAGAGCAGCAAAGTGTTAACCAAAACGAGGTGCTTTGAAGGTCTGCACTGTCACTACTCATCTGCCAGAAAAGACCCTTCTGTCTTAACAGGAACTCAGGGGACCCAAATGCCTTCCACACAGTACAGAAACTTCTGATCTTACTGCTTGAGGAGATATCTGGATGCTCAGTCTCCTTGAGTGTTTTTATCATCAAATCATAGACTGAAGATAAGAAATCCTGGCTTTTGAAGTGCTGAATTTTAGAGTTTCTGGACTCTAGAAGATAATAGTTATTAAGGAATGTAGAAGCATTTGAACTGGACATAGTATTTCTCATTAAATGGCTTTTCCAGTAACAGAGATGATTCTTGGGGAAGGCTGACAATGAATAAACAAACTTTGCATTTGTCTGCCTGCGAACTAGCAGAGTGCTGGAATGTTTCACAGCTGCTTTGTTGCAGCAAGACAGGAGATCTGCTGTTGTGGTTTGTGAAAGGTACAATGGTACAGATTCAGAGGAGAAACGAGAGGAGGCAAAGAGGGAGGCTTTGACCTGCATTTCTGACCTCTGTAGCATGGGAGCTAGCCTTGGTGCTCCAGCCACACCATGTCTCTGAGACAGGAGCGTGCAGATCAATAGGTTCTTCTGCACACAACCTCTTCAAATGTCTCAGAGATCAAACGAGCTGCATGAGCATCTAGAACCAGGAACAACACGTAGGTCCATGCAGTTTACCCACTCTGCTGTTCTGATTAGAGACAGTAGGGTCTGGGGGGTGTCTTCTGGCACCAAGTGCCAGCTTGTAGTCCTAAGCACCTGTAGGGTGCTTAGTTTATTCTAGCACCTGGACACCCATTCATGTTACTAGCCTTTCCAGTAGTGGCTATCAGAATCTTTTAGTGTTCTTTCCTACCTGTCACCATCCTGTATCACCTTCCTGGGCTGGATTTCATGGTTTGCAGCTGCCCACAAACATAGAAGATCCTTCCTGTAGATTTTAACTTGGCACTCCAGAGCAAAATGAGCAGCTAGGTTCTCAATGATTTCTTCTTGTGAAGTGGCTCATGCTTGATTTGTTACAGATATCCTCCGAATTGGCATGTGGCCTTTTTTTATTAACAGGCTTCCCAGAAACATGTTTTTCCTGGTCTTTTAAATTCTGGGGAACACACTGTTTGCCTGTAAAGCCACTTTCTCTGTCCTCTTTCAATACTCTTCAGCTGGACTTTGAATGCTCTCTTCACAGGAGAAAGCCCAAACAGACTTGCAGCTCTTCCAGAAATTGTCTTTTTTTGGATTGTGTGCTTCCATAATTTTGTCCTTAATTTGAAGGAAATTCTACACATGCTAGTGTCAAAGGAAACCTGAACATGATACAATCTGTGCTGTTATCCCAACTCTACAAACAGACCAGCTGGAAGTTGGATGGGAGAAGTGTGATTTGCCTCAGATATCCTGCAAATTGTCAGCATAAACCCAGGAAACAACTGAGCTACACACATACAGAATTCACTCAACAGTAAATTGAAAAGCCCCAGGCTCTTGTTGACAGGAAGAATTTCTTGATCCTTCTCCACACCATTTTGCTCAGACAAACCTTACGAGCTGGCCTGGTTTCTCACCATAACTGTGGGGAAGTGGTGAGTCTGAGTAGAACAAATTCCGGTGTCTGCAGAAGGGATGCTCACAAGCATGTCTCAAGGTCTTCAGCTGGTCTGGGACACAGGAGAACAGTGGCTGGTTTGTTGTGTCTACCTCAATATAGTGCTTGGGATGGCAAGCAGCCTCCGATCTTGGGTCTGCCTTGGTCCTGCAGCCCACTGGGTTTTTGGCACAACCTAGAGCAGTTTGAGGCTGCTCTAATCTTTTATTCCTGGGTGCCATGCAAAATTACTCCTTTTTCCAGTTAGGTCTTGGCACATGTTTTCTAACATTGGGTCTTCTCAACCAAACAAAGAAGCAAAACCAAGTCTCATCACTGCACAGTCCTTTCTGCCCACTTAAATGAGCTTCATGATTCATTTGTGTGGTGGATGCAGTCAAAGCAGCTAGTACCATGGGCCAGGATCTTCCTAAGTTGCATGGAATCAGAAGACATAGAGCTTTATAGAACAGCATCTGCTCTTTGTGTTGGACTAGTTGTGCTTGCAACAGTCAGGTTGAAGGATTTACAAATGCCGACAGATAAACACTGTCTGGGTTTGAGCTGACAGCATTGCATTACATCAGAGAGTGAGGTCAGGGGCCTGGAGGACCTCAGACAAAAAGTGAAAGTCAAGGAGAGAAAAACAAGCAAAACAAAGTGAAGGAGAAAAGATCAAATAATTTTTAAGCCAGTTGATGTATGCAAATCGCCAGTTTACAAAACAGCGCGTTCACCTCCTGGAGGCCTCCTCCGTGTATGTTGTTTCCTGCAGGTTTTCCCAGGAGATAGGAAAGATTATTCGGAAGGGTTAGCCACATTGCCAGGCTGCATGTGCTGTCCAGAGCAGCATTCAAAGGGGTAAACAGGCTGATCCTGTTCTCCCTGCAGCACAGCTTGCTCAGCTCCCCTGTAATGCCAGTTGCTGCGCCACCCCTCTTGATAACTCTACTGATAGGTCAGCACAAGCTGCACATTGCACAGACACAAGGGTGTCTCTTTGTCATGGATATATAAGCAGTTCTGTGGGGAGGTGTTGCAATGTCCTTGGAAATGAAGAGCCCACAGTGTTGAGCTAGGGGTGAAAATGTCCACATCCTGTTCCAAACCTCCTGAATCAGCCAGGACTCATTCATTGAGTCCTGCATGCTGTTTAGAGTGGGTGATGAGATTAGCTACCTTTTCAGGTTCAAGTAGCCCACCTATGAATCCCATTTAAAGTGTCTTTTTTAGTGCACATGTAACTATAGCAGACCCTTGAGCACCATCAGTGTGAAAACTGATCCTGCAACAGTGAGGCTCAGAAAAGACAACAGCACAGAACCTGCTGAGTTCCCACAGCTCGGTTGGAGCTGCACTGTTGTCCTCACTGAGCTCATAGGTGGGTGTCCCTGCAGTTTGGACTCTACTGTACAGCAAACATGCCTTGATTAGCTGCTCTGGATAAGGCCTCTGAATTTATTCTGGTTGCCTTCTTTTCTTCCCATCAGTGATTTTGTGGAGTTCAGCCTTTTGTGGCTCTCCAGAACCTGATCATCTGGGACTGGTCAGGGGACAATGACAGAACTGTCTTCTTTTTCAGCCCTTCACACAACTAAGCAACATGCATGAAACATTTCTCCACTTGCTGTATCAGTGCATTGTGTCTTTTTTGCTGCAGCTTCTCCTTAGCCTGTTATTTTGAAGCACCTGCTCCTTCACATTCTTCTGTAACATGGATTGCATTATGAGAGCTACCAAATTCGGCACACTTTAATTAAGATCTTGGGGAGCAAAGGAAATGTGCCAACCCTTGAAGATTTAGATCAACTGCTGGGCAGAAAGAGTGTTGCTTCCAGCAGGAAACATTATGATAATGGTGTTATTAATTAATAGTAGCAAATAATAATTAACAATGATTCTTGCTCTGCCCAGATACGGGACAAAAGGTCAAAGCTTCTCAATTTTCATAAAAAAGTGCTCTGCAAACAACACAGAAATGGGTCATTCAAACCATTTTGGCTTGTACTTTTCAAGGTGCTTTATTTGTCTGATCATCTTACTGCAGTTTTCTTTACCACGTAAATAAATTCATCCTGAACGCAAGAACAGAACTTTGTGGACGTTTTCGATATGGACTTAAAAAAAAAAAAGTCTTAAGCAATTGATCAAAACTGAAAGCAACAACAGAATCTGGACATAAAAATCTTGGCAGTCTTGGGGTTGTCCACACAGACTACAGAGGGGACGAGGTGCTGTCTGCAAGAGGTTGGTGCAGCCTTGTACTTCCCCAAGATGGGTCTTGCAGGCCCAGCTTTGTCCGCTTCCCTTGGCCTTTGAGGAAAGACATTTTTGTCCTCCAACACACCACTGAGCTGACCAGGAAAAAGTCTTCCATCTGTGTAGTCTCTGCAAGAGCTTTCAAAAGTAGGAGGGACCCTGTTTTGCTGGTATAGCCATCCAAAACCTCTTGACTAGGGTCAAATGTGTGGGAAGAAGGATGCCATGATCAAAGACCGTCTCATGCCTCTCGAACTTGGTTCGACTTTCAGATAAATATATAACTTTCAGATATATATATATTCAGATATATATATATAGATATATATATAGATATATAACTTTCAGATATATCCCTCAGGGCATGTGCTTGGCCACTGGAGAACTGCCCAGAAGTCCTTACCCCAGGTTGCAGATCCTGCATGCAGAAGGGGTCCTTTCCGTTGTTCTTCCTGTCCTGACAGGGAGACTCATGTGCCATGTACACTGGAAATTTCATGTCTAGAGCCATAGTAATGAATAACAAACCGTCTTCACCAGCTTACAACTATGAGACAGATGAAAAAAAGGGATCATGAGCACTGCAGGCTTTCAAAGGTCTGCTGGTCACTGTTGATGCAAGCAACCTTGTTTATGAGGAATCAGGACCCAGGGATGCCAGAGTGTTTTGACAGCTTGTATACTAGCTTGGGAGGTGACAGAAGGTGCTCGTGTTCATGAAGGTTTATTTTCTGTCACTTTTCCCACTGCTGATTCACTAGTAGCTAAAGATGAAAAGCCTGAGTTGTCCTAGACACAGACAAGACTGTTGTCTACTGCCTTCTGTCTAGCAAGATCTTCTCCCCACCCACACTAGGCTGACTGCAGCGATATGATAAAGGGCTATATGGTAGCTGTCACAGCATCAAAGCTTCTTTGACACTCTTCTGTTTTGCTTTTACACTTCTCACCAATTTCTTTCTCTGGGTTTTTATTTCCTTCCACCATTTTGCACATAATTTCCAGTCTTCCTTAATGGCATGCAGCTTCAGTCACAGTGAAGTTCCAGCCTTGGCTGACCTTTTGCAGATGTGCACCTGAGATAGTTTAAACGTTTTTTAGACAAAGTGCCCTTTTTGAGGTGGGTAGGACATTTGCTTCATTCAGCAGCACCAGAGACGCTTCAGAGGTCTCACAACATATGTGTAATCTCAGATCCCAGACAAATGGACAGCACATTGCAAGCTAAACCGCATACCTTTGAAGATCCTGTGGATAAATTCATGACTCTCCCAGTCGTGATGAATAAACTTCAAAAAAGATTGGGAAGATGCCTTCTATTTTGGATGCCTCATTCAAACCCCAATGGAATCTCTTAAAGGTTGCTCCAAAGTTGTGCTTCCATAGTGATATCCTTGTGAGTCTGCATCACCCAACTGCCTCAGGTTTGTGCTCTTTGATTGCCCACAAGGCATCCTCTTCAATCCACTCCCCAGCACCAGCGTCCTCTGTTTCATCGTGGGGAAGGTCAACAAGTCTCATTCATGTCTGATGGTAACCTCTTGGGCTGGGCTTTCCTTGGGAGCTGTCTGGGCTCCCTGGCACTGAAACAATGTTGCTGGTATGTCTCCCTTCCCTGTGCTCCAAGATGAATGTCCAGGAATGAGAAAAGAGGGTGAATTTTTCAAGGATATCTGCCTGACCAGGGAGAGACATTTCCGGTTTCAAAAGTTACTTGGATACCAAAAAACTGAAGCGGATGACAGGGGAGTTTAGTGAAGCCTCATGCAAAGCCATGCCTTTAAGTTGTCCCCAAGCAGTTCAGGGTGCACAAATAGTCCAGCACACTCCCATATGGAAGTGTTAGCACAGGTCCTGGAAGCCAAATGCTATGTAGCATAGAAAACAGGTTTAGTCATGGGCACTGAGGGTGCACCAGCTTTTTTGTTCAGTGCAGACCTACCGAAACTGCAGTGAAAACCAGCAAGAAACCAAATTCCAAAGTCACGTCAGTCATGGAGTGTCTAGCAAAGCTTTCTTCTGTGAGAGGGACAGCAGGTGATATGTCCCCCTGGACCCTGCCTTGAAGAACTGGAAAATGCATTCTTTAGGGGAAAGGTTTGGAGCTGTGGAGGTGATGAGGTGGAGAAAGGCAGTAGATGGGATGAAGAGATTACGCAGCTTTTTATTGGCTATCTTCTCCTTGGATCATGCTGGATTCAGAGCTGTGTCTTAAGCTCAGAAAAGGGAGAGTTCAGTTGGGGAGGGAGGCAGTTATAAAACAAGCACGTAAGAGCTGTGACGTCAAGAAACATAGGGATAACTTTGAGTGACTATCCAAGGAGGCCAGAAGATGTGAAGGGAGGAAGAGAGATACGTTCCTGATGGAGAAGTGCTTGACCACCCCTGGCTGAGCTCCCATTGCCTCCCAGGTTCAACCTTGGTTGCTGGTGTGTCACAGCGCAGAGGGCGCAAGTGCTGCTGCACTGAGTGTGGTCCAGCAGCTCCTGCTGCACCCCTGCATTGTCCCCCTGCTCCCCAGACCTGGCTCAGCCTGCAGGCTGCTCTGAATAGCACATGCCTGGCAGCCCTCATCCATAGGGCACCATCTCCACCACTACAGCATCATGCTGAGGTACAACTGGTGCCCCATGAGCTGTCGCATCTCCGTCCATCACATAACTTTCAGGAATACCCTGAGAGCCTCTCAACTGGGCAGCAAATGAGACCTGTTGGGTTCAGCTTTCTTCTCTATCCCTGTCTCTCTGTTAACACAGAGACTTTGCACATGCTTCCTCTCTAATGGCAACCTTTTTCCCTGGAGCATCCTGTGGGTACTTCTGGGGTAATGATGGGAAGATGCTTGCCACACACAATGCTCGCTGTCGCCTGAGCAGCTACTCACCTCTCTGGGGTGCCTCTTGCCAGTCTTGTCTAGGTAGCAGTTCCAAGGAGAGCCTCTGAAAGTAGCATCCAGCCCATCTCAGTCTTCCTGCCAGCAGGTGCTTCTAACAGGTGAGAAGGAAGGAGGCAGGCAGAGGAGGAAAGAAGGGGTTTGGCTGGCTGCTTGAAGACCCAAGCCAAAGAATAGAGCTGGAATGCTGATGCTGCAGGTGCCTGGTTAAAGCAAAGTGAAGAATAAATGTGCTCATAAAGCCTTTATTTTTTCCATTCATCACAATGCACTTTTTATTTCTGACCTTAGCCTCGAGAATGGTGCCAGACATGTTCTGTGATTTCTCCCCTTTTCCCCTCCAGATGTCCAAACGGATTCTTCGGACAGAGATGTTTGGAGAAACTGCCTTTGCGATTGTACATGCCAGATCCTAAGCAAAGTATGTTTGAAGACAAAAAATGCACCACACTACTTAAAACCTCCCGGGCACAGCGGTGGATGTAGAGTGGTCTAGTCAGGGATGGCTCTTGGTGTCAGCTTTGGGTTAGGGCTTAGGGATGCAGGTAAGGGTGAAGGCTGAGAGCAGATGGATAGGAGTCATGGCAAGGATCAGAAGGGGCCTTAGTATGGTCTGTTTGGGTGTCATTTTGCTATCTTGTTTCTCTCTTTCTGGTTTTCTTTCTTTCGGTAGGTGTCCGATCGAATTCACAGGAGACCGGTGTCAGCATTTCGCAATGGTCAGCTTCTCCAGTATGTCTCTTTCTACTTCTCTCTCTGCCTGGTTGTTGTAGCTCTGTGTCGTGTCCTTAAAGCAGGTTCTTCTGTTCTCCCAGAGCCCTCTTCCTGTCTTGTGCACTCCCAGCTCTGCTTGGCCATAAGAGGAGCTGCAGTCATGTCCAAGAGGAGAATCAGGGCTCGTTGTTACCTCCTATTTGTTAGAATGGGTTCTGCTTTCATTTCTGATTGAACTGAATGTTGCTTGCTCTTTTCATGCAAAAAGCAAATAAGGCACAAGTTCATGTGGTGTGCTGTGTGAGAACAGTCTGTGTGATAAGCTGTATCTAGTAGCATTACTGCCTCAGGATGGACTGTGTTGTGCAGTGGAAGAGAAGAACATTTTCCCATGACTTGAGAGTGGTTGTGTGAGTCTAATTTGTACCAACTCTGGAAATCACAGCGAGGGCTGTAATGAACTTTCCCCTGAGGTGAGGTTGTGTTTCTGTCTCCAGAAGCTAAACCAAGCATCAGTTGCCGTTCAGATGACATGGTTGGAGACTGCATCCTGGAGCACACCCAAAGGTCTGGACAGGGCACATACGCACGCCTGGAACCCCAGAGGTCATGTTGGTGGCTGCCACTGTCAGGGCTTCCCACACCTCAGTGCCACGCAGCGTGTGGGCTTAATCTGCTGACTGGGCATCTCAGATTATATCCCTCCCAGACACAGAGATGTTCCTTTCTCCCCTAGGGGCCTGGACAGCTTTGCATATGGGTTATGTCTATCTACAGTGATTGATCTTTTAACCTTGTATTCAGTGGGTGTAAATACTCTAAAGCCCTTGCACTTAGTCTTTCCCAGTTTCTAGTTTTCAGTTCCTATAGAGTCTAGGTGTCCACAAATGCCTCACGTATAGACACCATTCGTTCGAGACAGGTAATTTTCCTGGGTCCATATTCATACAGTGTCCCAGCATCAGTGGGACCCTGCTCTGGATAAGGACTGACCTGAAAGGAGGTGCAGCTAAAGGGCAGGAAATCAGACACAGTGACCCTTTGTGTGCCCTATCCTGACTCCATGCTGGCTGCTTGGGCCACCACAGATGGTGGTTTTGAAGAGGCTTTTTTAAAAGAGCCACAAATGAGGCTTTAATTAATGAGAACCAGACAAAAAATGCCTTTCCGTGATGACTCCTTGATGGCCAGTACCCCCTCTCCCATGCTATGTAAGAAAACCTGCAGTCCTCATCCTGAACTGGCAATAGCAGCCGTCTCAGTAGCACGTGCTAATAGCTGGTACGTGCTGGCATTAGTCTTCCTTCTACTAGAGAGTATACAGACAAGATGCAAATGGCCTTTGCGAGGCCCCTGGGACAGCTTGATGTTTTTGCATTGCCTTTTGTTCCAAATTGGCTTCCGAAGTTGAAACCTCCATTGATGTGTTCTTTCAGACTGAAACATCCAAGTAAACTCTTTTTAAAATGACAAAACAAGCTGTTCTCTTTTGATCTTTAACCTAGCGCAAAAAGGTTTCCTTCCAGACAGCAGTGGGATGCTTGCCCAGTGAAGCTGATGGGTTTCATGAGATGGTGTCCAACAAGCTTGAACATTATTTCTACCATGCTGCAAAACCAAAATGGGTGAAAATGACTTTTATGTCAGGAAAAACACTTTTCAGAACATTAATGGCTAGAGTAATAAGCTTGTGTTTCTTCCCCAGCCTGCAGAATCCAGCTTTTTATGGGAATGAGATTTGTTTAAATTTTATTTGTGTGTTAGAGGAACAATGCCAGCTTTGAAACAGACACATGTACTTTTCCTTGCCTAAATTCTGCTTTAATCACAGGATAGTAAGGTAAAAACAGCTTAACAATCCAGGGTACCTGTCTGAACTTGGATAAAAATCATCTAAGAAGATGATTCATATGTTTTTATAGCTGTTTTCACTTTCAGGTCACAGTTGGGTAACATACACAGCAGCAGCACCACAGAAAAGCATGCACTGAACTTGCTGTTCTTCTGAATAGGGGAGGCATTTCACTTGAGTCTGGACTGTGCAAATGCTTACTTTCTACTTTAATCAATAATTAGGGCACAGTAGAAGTTGCTGTTGCTCTATAATTCACTCAGTGCTTCATTCTAAGTGGGTTCTGACAGGTCAAAAGCTGAAATAGATTAAATGAGGTTCAGGCATTTCCACTGAAAATAAAATAGCTCTGTCCTGATTCATGTTTTGAGATCATTGCCAGCACTTGACAGATACTTAAATAGTAAATAATGACACCTTGTTTTAAATGCATTTTGGGTATTTTAGGTTTTAAAGCCTAGATCTGAGCCTTCTGATTCTTTAACATAGATATTAAATATTACAGTATGACTTTCAGTAGGTACATCCCACGGCTGAGCCAGAGTCTCTGCAGAGTGAACTAAATTTAAGATGTTGTTCTGAAAAGATATGGCAGTTGATTTGCTGAATTTGGGCCACAGATGGAGATGGTGCAGCATCCCAGCATCATGCCAGATGTTGTGCATCTTCCTTCTGGGAGCAGCTTCCTATCTCACTGATTTAAACCCTTATTCAGGTTTTGCTGAGGTAAAGCTTCCCATGTTCCTTAGGAGTTCAGGCTGTCTTTGTGTGGTTGACAGGTAGATCTGGAGGTTTAATTTAATCCGATTTTCCGAAATACCTGCTACACCACTGCAATTATGAATATGAAAATCAGATGCATTTAAATAGATTTTCTTGCATGTGATGTTTCTCTATGTTGTTACAACCATATGACCAACCAGCAACCAGTTACTGGTTGTACCTGCCAGACATACTGGACATATGGAGAGAAACTCACTAGGAATTGTATCATTGGGCTTATTACTGTATTATCGAAGACCTCCCAGCCTGTCCCAGCTCAGCCCTTATTAGGTGGTTGGTTCCTATCTGCTTATAAAGAGTTTACATTTTATTTTGCTCACACTATAATACAAATGTGATGGGAAATGTGCTGAGATACTGCAGAAAACAAAAACGAAGCATGCTAAAGCTTATGTAAGAAAATACATGCAAACATCATTGCTCTGACCTAGCAAGGTGCCACTTCTGAGTAGAGCTCCGGTACCTGTGTCAGTTCTCTAAGCCTGCCTTTACACTAAGCTTGCATTAGTCTAAGCCACCCTGACAGTATTTTCTAGCAAGACTCATACCATAAGGAGATCTAAGGCAGCACATTTCTTCTGCTCAGCAGTGACTAGGTATGTGTAGACAGTCGGCTACCATCAGTTAGCAGATGGACAATAACCTGGTAAGTAGCAGCAGCACAGATGAGGGGTTGTCAACACTGGTGCATAGTAATCCCCATCACAAAAGTATGGGCAAAGTCTCAGGGAAACTTAAAAGCTGTGTCCTGTTTATCGTAGGTCAGTTTTAGGACGCAGTATGTCAAATGGCTTTCCTACATTCATGAAACCTTAAAACTACTACTCCAGAGGTACTGAAGGTGGTGAGTACAAACTTGCAAGTTTAGCTGTCAGATGTCACTCCCAGAGCCCTGGTACAGGTACCTGCAGTCACAGATTACCTGTGTCTGGCTGTCCATGCACTAGTGAGAACAGAAGTTGAAAACACCGAACTGTTGATCCACAGCATTAGTACCTTGGGACCATTTTGCCTTTGCAGTCAGATCTTCGTGTCTGCTGGCACACGTGGGTGAAAAGTTCGGCAATGTCAGAAGAGCCAGGAACTCTAATATGAGACCCTCTAGTGGGCACTACAGACTCAGTTGACACTTGTCTCCCGAGTTCAGCTTCAGAGGCACATCTATGGCTTGCAGTGCTTTCCAGAAGACAGAAGCATGTCCAAAATCATCCTTCCTTGTCAGAAACCTTATTTTTAAACCTGTTCTGGCACCTGTATTTCATAGCTGCCTGTTCTACCTCTAGTTCTCTCTTCTACAAGAAAGTTTTTAGGTCTTTGTAAAACCCTGCTGGAAGTTTACCAATAAACCACCCAGCTTTGGGCTGGTTGTAAAGGTTTTGTAAACCACGTTAGCAGCTATTTCACTCCTGGTGGTGCTGAAATACTGCAAGTTAAACATTGTGAGTGAGAACATTTATTCCTTGCCTAAGTCTGCACATTTGGATTCTCTCCACTTGCAGTTTATGGAACAATTTAGAAATTTGGGATGAATTTTTATGTTCATGCTTGCCTCTTGTCTGCGGAATCTGAAATTTCATCTTAACTTTGCTATTTATTCATCTCCCAAAATAATTGTCACTGATCTGGAGGACAAATGTCATAACCATTTATCTTCTTGTTTAGTGAAACGTTTTAATTTTCTACTGTGTGACCTCATTACAGTTGAAGTCTGCAGCCTGCCTGTAAACGGCCTGGAACAGAGCTGACATTCTTACACAATGATTTCTAGCATATTCTGCATTTTTACCCCGTATTTAATTCTTGCTTTCTTTACAAATTGAATTTTAGTTTGGGGTTGGAGTCTTTCTACTGGCCTGCTTTGGAAGCACAGAGCAGCATTTTCTGCTATGTATTGGGAGAGCAGCCTTTGTCTTCAACTTTGGGATCTCCTAAGGGTCTGCTATTTAGGCATCAAATCCCTTTCTCAAAGGGGACATAAAAAGCCCATTTTGTTGCAAGGTACTCAGTCATTTGGAAACATGGAAGAGAAGAGCTTGAGCTGAGAAATCAGTCTTGTAGTTGCAGACTATCTGGTCAGCTCTGCTTGCAGCAGACACTGATACGAAAGCAGATCCCAAGTTCCCAGCTTGATATGTCTCCCAGGACTCTCTAACTGAAGCCATCAAAAGTTGAGTGCGATGGGTCTGGCTCCTGATCCGTTTGCTGTGTGTCATGACATTTGCCTTGCACAGGCGTTACAGATTCTTTCCAACAACAGATGATGAGCACAGGTATTTCTGAGATGAGAACCACCATCTGTTCTGAGCATCCACCGCACCGTCACTGGCATGATCTATGTAATGATCTCAGCAGCATGATTCCTGCCCTACCATAGCACATTTAGTGTAGATTGGATGTCTGAGTCTTCCCACCAGTCATTCTTTCCAAGGAAATTGCTCTCATGGAGCCTATCTAGCCAGAAAAACATGAACTTTTTCTACTTGCAATGTCTGTATCAGGCTCACTGGGCTGGAAACAGAATTGCATGTTCCCACAGTGGCTCACAAACTGGCTCCAGTGCTGCTGACTAAACCACTGTGGAAGCAGAACAGTGGAGGTTTATTGAGTGAGAGGCTTCTTATTTTTCTGAGGGATGGTCCCATTCACTCTGAAGTCACCAGCATGCAGCGGAGGGGTGTTGGTCTGTTGGTCATCACCCTGCATGTAAAAGTGACCTTATTGACAGATAGGGTTTGGGCATTTGCTTCTCACACTGAGGTGAAGATCCCTGTGGGATCATTTATCCCAGAGGCATAAACTTGCCACTTCAAGCTCTACTGGAAAGGTCTAGATCTCAATTTCAGCTTTACTGTTCACTTCGTTCAATTACACGTTCAATTCATTTATTCAGCAGCAGTTTCCTGCCTGTTGCGATATGAAAACAAGTGGAAGAATACTTCTGTTTTTACCTACTTTCTGTTTCCTCCTCCACCTTTTGCTCCTCTGAGCCCTAAAACAATATTTAGCAGCTTTTTATATTCCACAGACATTCTGCAGCTTCTTTTCAATGACACAGTCACTGCTGACCACTTAATTACAGGGCAATGACTATGCTGTGGTGCAGCTGGGTAATTACAGGGCTTTTGTGGTTTATCATAACAGGGTTATTCGTCTCCCCTTGATGGCAGGACAGGTTACCCTTTAGGATCTTCTGAAGTTAATTGCATGCTAATCCGCATCAGGTTACTAACACTCTGCTGTTACGTGTCTGGACCCTTGAGGCCTACAGATTTCTCTATTTGTTTATTTTTATTATAGAGTACTGGACAAGCTAAATGGCTGTGCAGTTTATGGAAAGTTTGCTAACATTCTGTACGTGGAGATCCCATGTATTGCCCAGCCCTTAACATGAGCATAATGTCCTCTGTCCCCAGCATCACAGGACTGTCTTGCATTGCTCCCTGTACCCCTGGGGGAAGCCTGGAGCAAGGTACTGCAAGTATTACTCTTGTCAGTACAATTTATTATCCAATAGTCTGTCTTGATGGTCTTCAGATGTTAATTCTCCACTTTGCTTCATGCCTTGGAACATGCTCTGTGACCCAGAGAGCTCTCTGGGGGACTCAAGTGTGCTTGCAGGGAGTAATGCATGCAGTAACTAAACATCTTAACAACTTCTTGGGCAATTTCAAGTCAGTGCGAGCATGGGGCCAGTTTTCACAACTCTTTGCTAAGGCTACAGTCTGCTGTAACTGTTGTAACTGTCTGCTGTAACTGTTTGCTAATCTACGGTCCAGTGCAAGCTATCTTGTCTTGAAGTGTTACTCACAGAATATTATTTTAGATTAAATGTTTTTGTTCATCTTTTGAAACAGGTTGTACAGAAAAACATAGATAGGGATCAAGTAAGTGTAGGACTTTGTCTTCTGTCTGATGATGAGAAAAGAATCCACCACAAGGTTTGTGACAGTGGGTCCACAGAGAACGCACCCTGCTGGAGCTCCTAAATCCAACCGGGTTTTCTCTTTCACTCCACTTCATCTGACTGTCAACCTTTTGGGGACTTTGGTGAAGGTCCATGCATCACTTGACTCTTCAGCAAGCCCTGCTCTGAGCAGCCAGGTGGTACCAATCTGGGTGATGGTGTCTGACCTGAATCCCACACAGATGCGCTGCAGCTGAGATGAAGAGTGTGAAAATGGATAATTTTTGTAATCTCTTTCGTCTTTTCCCCCTTTTTCCTTCCTCACCTCTCCCATGCACGCTGCCTTTCTCTCTTGAACAGCCTTCTGTCATATAGGCAGTAGTTAGGTGTTTGAACACTTCCAAACTAGGGCCCAGTCTCCTGTAAGATCAGCACAGAAAAGACTATCTTCCCTTTTAGGTACAAGAAATAATGTAAACACTGCAAAATATTGCATTAAAGAAGCCAGTAGATACTGATTCCTTAACACTGATGGCTACATTAGGAAGAATGGGTTCTATTTAAGTCCAGCTTTTTCAGAAACATTCAGCAGGCACATTTGGAATGAAATTTTCCAGAAAACATCCTCATTACAAATAGTTTGGGGATTCTGACAGCAGTTCAGGGTGCTCAGCTCTCGCTCCTTGCCATGACCAGGGAGCATGTGTGGAGTTCAAGCAGGGGCTGATGATGTGAGAAGAATAATACACCCATATCCTCAGCCTAGTGCTGCCTCACTGTAGTTTGTTTGTGCGATAGCCTCTGAATTTATTGCTTCCAATGGAGCTTGTCCATGAAAGTTGGAGAGTACTCTGCACTCTTCCAACACTCCTGGCATGTGTCAATTTGTCTCTACAGATGGGATTAATCCATTTCATTTTAGTTATCCCAAAGGTTCCTTCTGCCATGAGACTCATATGCAATACACCTCTACATTGCAGCCACCTCTGTCAGTGTGCAGTGAATCACTGTCTGCAGGAGCTGGAGGACTTACCTGGATCTTATGCTTCCTTCTGTATCGTTAAAGGTCACAGTGTAGACTGCTGCTCAAAGGTTTCTAGGCATCCCCAGCAGCCAAACAGACTGCCAGTCTTACTGGGAGGATGAGTAAAATGCAGGTTGACCGAACTGTTGCAGGACACAATGCAGGTGCTACACGTCATGCTGAGCATCTCCACGTAGGAGCAAATATAACCCAAAGCTTTTAAAGAGGTATTACTTTTCCTGATCAACCTCTTAAAAAGCAAAGAAGCCTTCTTTCAAATATGGTAGTCAGAAATATCTCCAGAGCAAAATAAAACTGTTGTCTCTAGGAGAACTTTTGATTTCTCAACCATGTTTGCTACCAAGCATATACTGTTGATATAAAATAGGCACACTCTATGTGGTAAGCCATCTTTGTGAAGGTGATACCCTTCTCCTGGTTGCAGAATGATTACCCTTTGAAGCAATGTTTTACCAGAGCTGGGGTCATCTCATTAGCCTCTTGACTGTAAATTGTTGACTAATTTTGAACACTCCTCTTTAGAGAAGAGACAAAGCCTCCAGATGCCAGTGTGCTCTTGAAGTGTCTCCTCCTTCACTGTCCCAGCACAGAAGGCAATACCTGCCCATGCTGGGAGGAACTCCTGAGAAGGGGAAGGGGAGAGTGGCTCCCTATTCAATGTGTTCACTTATGAGTAATAGAGAAGCAATGTCCATAGCCTGAAATGATGATAGCTGTGGACATCAGATGCAGAAGCTTAGGCTGGGGTAAGAATTCCTCTATCTGTAAAACTGCTGTTTTCTTCCCTACTCAGGGAAACTGTAGCTAAGATCCAGTGAGCCAACTGTCCGTATCTGCTCCATGGGGTTGGGGAGCCAAAAGAAACTGCAGCTGTAATGTGAGAGTGACAGTGGGAAGGTGAAAGTCCCTCAGGTTCTTCCCACCACCTCTGTTTGCATCGGCATTTCTGAGTTTGCAAAGAAAACCATGGAAGTGTTTTGAATTGCATCCATTTGTATCTGCAGAAGTTGCAGTAAATCCTGGAACGGGGAGGAAATGTGGCAGTGTAAGCAGTGTGCAGCTTAAGGTGCATCAATAGTGTAGCCATACTGATGAAATTTAATGTATCTTTACATGCATTTGTCATAGTGTCAAGTGAAACTGTGTGTGTGTAATGGCAGCATGCCTTGGGAATAGGTCAGGGCTAGATGTGACAATCAAGAGGCTTAGGCTGAGTGTATTCTGTCCAGTTCTCTGCTGCCCACCACATTGTGTCCATGTCACTGCAGCTTGTACAAAGTGACTGTGAAACGCATGGTAGAGTTTGCCATTCCTTTTGCACAATTGTGAGATGTGAAGCAGAGAGCAGCCAGGTTTTGTGGCCTTGAAATTGCACAAAATTTTAACAAAACCCAACCCCAACTGACTCCCAAACCCTCCAAACCCCCCAAGCATCAGCATTGATCTGAAGAGAAGAACCTGCTTTAGAAAATGTGTTTATGTGTTCCATAACAATTAGTGCTGATTTCCCCCCTGCCTAAATTTTGAACAGCATTGCAAAAGAAAGCCAGTATTTCTGTGCAGCAAAAAAAAAAAAAGCAGTTCCTATGGAAAATATAGTAAATAAATCTGGACATCTCCAAGCTGCAACAAATCTTGTGTGTATGGTGATTGGAAACAGCAATGGTAAGTACGGAGAACTTTCATGTTTACGTAAGAAAAACTGTCTTTAGTTGAGGCTGTAGGAGGACAATTAGTAAAATTTAGGATACCTGTTTTGGATGACTGTGTGTTGATTCATTATGTAAACTACTTTGCTTAGCACTGTCTCTGCAAGACAAACTGCAATCTTGTAATGAATATTAATCTGAAAGCAGATTCTCCTGTTTGTGCTTTTTTCAGCATGTTTGTTGTTTCCAAAACAATGCAGAACCACAGCAGAACTGAAATGTGGAAGATCACAGACTTGAGGGAAACTTCCAGTGCAATTTGCACTTTTAGATCTGCAAGGGATTCGTTGCCTGCGCCAGGCAATGAGTCACTTGCAGCATCAGTGGTTCAGCTGCAGATCTGTACTACCAAGAACAGTGCTCACACAACTGACAGGCCATCAGGTGATTCACAGGCACTGCGGCCAGGTGATGCTGTGCATCCGAGACCAGACTCGAGGTGATGGGCAGCCGAAATGTGCTGGCAGGTCTCAGGGCCTGTACAAGTGCCCACACATCTGTCTGCCCAGCGCCCTGCTTTGATGCACAGGTCCCAGGCAGAGATGGGCATGTGAAACCACGCGGGGTTTATTTTGCCTGTAGAAAGTGAGTGAATGATTTGTACCAGGTTCATGCAGTCGCTGTGTGTTTTGACCTGTCAGGAGCTGCTTCAGAACAAGTGTACCTTTTTTTTTCTTTAAATTTTTTTTTTCCCTGCCTAAACTGTGAATTCCATATCAGGTACTAACAAACATGGCTCATCTCAGAAGGATTCATAATTAACTAAAAGAATTCATAATTAACTTCCACTGCAATTTGTTTGGGTCTTCCTTTACATTAGATATAAGCTCTGGTGTGGATTTGAAATGCTCTGAAGCATACACTGTCTTCCGTGTAACTGCTGCTGAGCCTACAGAAAAGCTAACCTGCTCTAACTGCACAGTGTGTGTGTTTGTATATTAGAGTTCTCTGACAGACCTGTTTTTCTTTTTCTCTTTCTCTTCCTTGTCTTCTTTCTGCATTGGCAGAGCATCTTGGATTTGAATTAAAGGGTATGGACCAACCATTCATTTATTAATCAGAAGCCATTAAAAGCTGCCCACATTATATTTATGGCTTTAATGGGATGATTAAAAAATCAGCTGTTCTGTTCTCTTCCCTGGCACCACAAGAGATGTTTGGTTTGAAAAAACCCAACAAACCAACCAAAACCAAGCACAAAATCTGAATGTAAACCTATAAAAATACATGTGTATCTTTAGCAGCACTCTTTTCTTTGTTTCAAGCAGCAGGCTGGTGTGTGTGCCATGACTGGGGTGTTATAATGGCCATACGTCTCCCCATTCAACATAATTTTGTGTATTTAACTGAAGAGTTGGAGTTTGTGACCATCCCAGAGGTTCCCAGCAGAAACCCCTTGGGAATGGGCAGGCATTCCAGGAAGGCGGGTTTTAGAAAGATCAAGGTTTTTATAGAAATTACCACCCTGGATGCACTAACCTTCACTGGATCCTATGAGGGTCAGAATGCGCTTTGCTGTTCCTTCTCCCAAAGGTTAGTGGCTTATTTTGGTTCTTGGCCAGGAGAAAATTATTCCAAGAAAGATGGCATGAGATGGGTTAGTATAGAAAGCAGTGAGCTCAGGGAGGTCAGTAGTCTCCCATGAGAGCGGAGGGTGTCATTCTGAGCATCATGGTGGCAAGCTGAAGTTTGGAAAAACACTGCAGTGTTTTAAAGGCTTTTAAAAATACCCCCTTTGGGCAATTACCTGCTCCTGCCCAAGTGCTCATAATCATATTATTTTTCTTCCATTCTCCTCAGTCTGTTTTTAGAAATACATCAAGAATCTCTTGAGTAAGCACCTGGGAAATCAGATTATTGAGGGTAGGTTTCCCTTGAGTGTACAAGCCAATCATGTGGAGGCTGGTCAAATGAGAGCAGAGAGATTTATCTTTATCATTTAACTTAAAAACACTGACCTGGCAGTGTCAGCCAAAGCAGATCTTCACATGAAGATGCTACAGTTCCATTTACTAGAGGTATGGGGACACCAGTCTTTCACTTCTGGATCCTAAACTGTCTTCTTGGATCCCCAGGGTAGAGGGACATGCTTAATGAAGCTGGAGAAACTTGTCTCCTCTGGTTCTTGCATGCCTGATCCACCAGGATGGGGTGGATCCACCAAGATGGGTTTATATCTCACAGCAGCCTTTCCCCGCTGGAGAAAACGTTCATTTTGTAGTCAGGTGTTTCAGAGAAAGTGGTGCTGCTAATGCCAATACACTGAAATTAGCTTAAAACTTGAGGATTTTTGACATCCCTTTTTTGTTGACCTCTTGTCCTTTTCCTCATCCATTCTCAATGTCATCACAGAACCGCACACATCCTGTTCCCAGCCTGCAGTCGTCTCTTCTCTGTCATTCGTCTGTCACTCTCATGCATTGCTGTGACTCCCATGGCTGGACTGTGATTCTGTCAGCATTATGTGGCACCACATGGTTTGTTCGTAGTGTTTGCTGCTTAGAGTGATGCTGCTGCTGCTGAAGTTGTGGTGTTTGTAGAGCGTAGAGGCACAAATGGACAAGTTCTGCTCCAGGACCTTCTTAAACACAGAATTGTTAGTGTAGTGTGCATTCTCTTATTTTCTTTCTGTCATTGTTGAGATGGTTTTGTGCAACAGGAAGATACTGTGTTATGGAGCTTTATCAGCTCTAATGAGATATGAGGAACCAAGCTAAATTACTATCAGCAGGTCATTTAACTTGTAGCTTTGCAGCACAGCCTCACACGTCACTGTTTCACATAGCAGAGCTGTCAGCTTAAGACAGAGAGGCTAAATCTGCAGTTCTGATGAACTGAAACGTTCCCCGTGCAATTGAGGTGAAGGTTTGGAACAGTCAGACATGCCAGAGCCAGATGACATGATCATCACAACAGCGGCTGGGATTTGAGCCTCGGGCAAAAGATTGTGTTATTTAGCTAATAGCTTTGCTTTTTGCTTTTTCTCCCTCCTCCATGATTCAAAGGGAACGATTTATGCTTGGAACAGAAGTCTTTGTAGCAAAAAACATAGCTGGTGAAGGACACTGCGTTTGGAAAAACTGGAATGATGGATGAGTCCATGGTGGAAACTGACCATGGTGGAAAAAGCCCCTGCTCAGGCTTATTTTTTTGTAAAAGTAGCTTTTGCTGGGTAGTACCAAAATTCTCACCCGGTGCCATCTGTAACCAGGATATGAACCTGGCTGGTTTTCCTTACCCTGATAAAATCTCTGAAACTCCTGGCTGAAGGAAAGAGCTGGAATCCAGGTCCCAGAGATGTGCAAGAGTGAGAAAACTTGTGTGCCATGGTTGCAGATACCTGGGATAGGGCATCCGTGCAATGGGAACATGTCACTGAGGGAGGTGTCTCACCTCAGAGTGAGCTCTTTCCCCATGCCAGCTCCACGTGGTTCCCTGTAGTAAAGCACAAGGCGTATGTCAGCCATCACCCAACTGCTCCTCTATGAGCAGGTCCCAGGCCATACAGGCTGTGGCTCTGAGGAGATGCAGCTAGCTGGTGAAGCCGACAGAGCAGCAACTTTCAGGCCACAGGAGATCCATGATCTGTTATTCCTGGTCCACATCCTCGTGAGTGTGGGAGTCTCAGCTGCCTGTAGTGAATGGTGGCGCGTTGCCTTCCTGGAGACCCACCAGCAGCACCCTGAGTGCCTCATGAAGCCAGAGGCCAGTGCTCAAACAAAATGGATGGAAATGTGTTGCTTTATACTGAGATTTTGCAGCACAGGCATGAAGAAAGCTCTGCTGGTTATGTTTTACATCTCCATGCCAGGGCTGTCATTCTCAACCCTTGTTTAGCAAATCTTTCTTCATTATCTTTTTAAAAGTTAGAAAGGGATAAACATTTTTCCTAGCACTTTTTTTTTTTTTTTTTTAATTTCCCAAAAATGCCTTTTCCTTCCCAAAACAGAAGGGTGAAATTGGTCTAAATATCCAGTTATCTGGAATGCTTCATTGCTTGCCCCATGCTTTTTTGCTGAAGTCCAGGGTTTCTGACACCAGACCTGTTTCTGTTCTGGTTTTGTATTTCATTGTCTAGGGCTATCATATAGTCCATTCAAGGTTATTTAGTGGGGCATGGTGAGCACAGCAGCCATGGCATGAGTTTTATTGCCTGATCTATATGAAAAAATATTTCAATGAATATTAAAGAAGGCACAAATCCCATTAACATTAACACATAACTATGCAGGCATCAGGACATCTCTCATAGATGTTGAACTAAAATGCTCGTGGCAAGTGTGCACTGAATCCTTCCCTCAGTCCTCCAGCCACAGAGCCAAATTGCTTCTGCTGATCCCAGTGGAGATTGCTGGTTGTTGCCGTGAAGAGCATCTGCTCTGGTGTAGCCACAGAGGAAGAGGTGCCCTTGCCATGTGATTGCTGCCTAGGTGTAGTTACCCAGCAAGCAGCATCCGAGTGTTCCCCTGAAGCCTTGATTAATGTGAACAATTACCTCACTTCAGCATGGTTTGGATTTTGATGCAAGTGACTGACTTTCCTGGTTTGAAAGGCGGTCCGTGACAAATGGTGGTATTTGAGAGAAGCAGCAGCATGCTGCTTGAATTTTGTGCGTGCATCTCAGTTATCTGGTGCAATGAAATTAATCATTTCCTAGGGTTTCATTAAAGATCCATAACCGTAACCAGTTACTGTATTTTAATTGCTCCACTCCCTTTTCTTTGTCTTACACACTATCACTTTTCCATCCTCATTCTGCTTTTGGACTGTTTTAGGATGTCCTCTTCAGCACCTACATGCTTTAGAGCCTGTTTCTTGGTGGTTTCTAGCCACACCACAGAGCTCCAGGGCATGCAGCTGCCGCAAGGAAAAGGCATTCTAAGTCAGAGCAGAGAGCCTGTGATGGGAGAGAGCATCACAGGGCATGGGTGTACGGGGTGAGTGGGGGTTGCTTGGGGACTTCTTTGTAGGCTACTGAGTTACTGAGAAGGGGGATCTGCTGGAAGGGAGAGGAGAGTCGTGGGGCTGTTTGAGACTAGTCACTGAGTTATGCTGTGGGCAAGGAAAGAAAGCAACATGTTTGAGCACAGAAGGGGTGAGTGAAAGAGGGCAAAGGTACAGAGCGGCAAAAGCAGTGAAGGTGTCCTATGGGGTGAGCAAGGTTGGGCCGGATGGTCTCAGGTTTGGGGCAGCTATTGGAGACAGGCAGTGGATTGGCAGGAGGTCTGTTCTCCATCTCACCCACACGCAGTGCTGGTTCCTGTGCAGCCAGGCGCATCCCTGGTGCTGGAGCCCATTTGTCATTGTGGTTTCTTCTCTCCATTTGCAGAAGCAGAAGAGCTCTACCAGAAGAGAGTTTTAACCATCACGGGAATCTGCGTTGCCTTGCTTGTGGTGGGCATCGTCTGTGTGGTAGCTTACTGTAAAACCAAGTGAGTATGGGTGGTTAGCAGACAGCACTGGCTAGAGGTTACAGAATGGCCGTGATCATGCTTTGTGTTTTCATGCTCTTCACCAAAATGCTCCTTTAAGGAGATGCTGTGCTGTGGTGTTCCCAGGAAGGTCTCATGAAGGAGAAGAGTGAAGCCACCTAGCAGGCTGTGCCTGAGCAGGATGTTTTCCTGGGGCCATCTGCTTATTCCCTGAATCAGCATCATTTCCTCCAGCCAGGTGATGCTCTGTTACTGGGAAAAGCTGGTCCTCAAGGCAGCAGCTCATCTCCTGACAGCAGAAGCACACTGGGCTGTTGTGCAGGAGCTGTGGGCTCAGCTATGTACGTTTCAGGGACTTTCAGAGTTATCTTGATGGAACAAGATGCTTGGGGACCTCTTTTATGGCCAGCTTTCCCTGTCTGGGCAGCACATTTTTCCTTACTTCACTTGTGCCTCACCTCAGTGCAGGGTGCCCCTGGGACATGAGGGGTCTTGCAGAGTGGATGCCCTGCAATTGTAGGCTTTACCACTTTGCGCTTAATGAAGGACAGGTCGAGTGCCTTGCCACCAAGGCCAAGCCAGGACCTGCTTCCCACTTTCTACCTCCCTGCTTTTCTCCTCTGCTCCCAGCACCATGGTACCCCTGGCTCCACTGCATTGTGCTGAGCCTTGTCTTGCAAGAGGAGACCTTGGATCCAGCTTCCCAAATTGCCCATGATAAGAAATGTTCATCTTTTATAGCAGAAGCAGCAGAAGGTGGCAAATGTTGAAGGCATTGTTTCCTCCTGTTTGCAGCTTTCACAAACACCATTGAAACAAGCATGTCTGACTCTTGCCTTCTCTATCATCTGCATCTCCCAGGTGTCTCTGGGGCAGAGAGCCCCATGAGTCTTCCTTACGGATTTTTTCCTTTCTGTTTTAAAGGAAACAAAGAAAACAAATGCATAATCATTTACGTCAGAACATGTGCCCTGCCCATCAGAACAGGAGCCTTGCGAACGGGCCAAGCCATCCACGTTTGGATCCCGAGGAAATCCAAATGGCCGATGTAAGACCTTTTGTCTCCATCTCGCTGCATGTTACTGAGTTCCTGTTTTCTGCCAGGGATTTGATGTGGATGTGGATGCTTACACACCTGTGGGCATGTGTGTGAGGAGTGAAACACTAACAAACTTGAAGCAAAAGATGAGATTCTGCATAGAAACCTTTCCAAAAATGATATCTGAAGTGAAAAGCGATTTTACTTTGAAGCACAGGATGAAAATAGGGTACTTGGAACAGATTTATTTTGATGAATGTGATCCTGTTTTTTTTGAGAGATGTTCCCGATGGTCCCTGTTTATGGACCTCTTGTGGCTGCACCCCCAGAGCATAAGCAGCACTTTGAGGGAGGGGATCCTGCCCCTCTGCTGTGCTCTGGGGAGAACCCCCCCTGCAGTCCTCCTGATCCAGCTCTGGGGCAGCAGCACAAGAGGGACGGAGCTGTTGCAGTGAGTCCAGAGGCCACGGAGATGCTGCGAGGGCTGGAGCAGCTCTGCTCTGGAGCCAGGCTGAGAGAGCTGGGCAGGGGCAGCCTGGAGAAGAGAAGGCTCCTGAAGGGGAGACCTGAGAGCAGCTCCAGTGCCTAAAGGGGCTGCAGGAAACCTGGAGAGGGGCTTGGGACAAGGGCCTGTAGGGACAGGCCAAGGGGAATGGCTTTAACCTGACAGAGGGGAGACTGAGATGGGATCTTAGGCAGAAGCTCTTCCCTGTGAGGGTGCTGAGGCGCTGGCACAGGGTGCCCAGAGAAGCTGTGGCTGCCCCATCCCTGGCAGTGCTCAAGGCCAGGTTGGACACAGGGGCTTGGAGCAAGCTGCTCTAGTGGAAGGTGTCCCTGCCCGTGACAAGGGGGTGGAACTGGATGAGCTTTAAGGTCCCTTCCAACACAAACCAGTCTGTGATTCTGTGATTCTATGATCAAATGACTACAGTGACTCAGTTACAAGCTTTGCTGGGTCACCCTTTGGATGCTAAAATTTAGCTTGCTTGAATCCCAGCCATGAAGGAAGAGGGAAAGGGGATTTCTAAGAACCACATCCCTCTGCCCCCGAAGTACTGACTCCCACAGAGATCTCAGTGTACCTGCGAAAAGCAGTGCTTGTTGGTGGATGGAGCAACATCTCAGCATAAATGTTTGGCTCACACCTGGCATTTCTGTGGGACTTGAATGTCTCACTGATCTCATGTGGTTGTCTTTTTGTTGGTACTCTGTCAGGTGCATAACCCTTGTGAGCAGAGATGTTTTTCTGCTCAATAGCTGCATGTGGTACCACTGTCCCCTGGGGAGCCCCTCTGCTCTTCTTACCCTTCTGCAGTCCCCATGACACTGTGCAAAGTGCAGGGGCAGAGCTCCAGCCTCCTTGTCTCTTTCCATGGGGTGAGAAGCTATTGGGTTCACTCAGTCCTCATCTGATTTCACCAGAAATAATTAAGCCAGCCAAATTTGGCTGTGGCAGCATGGCCGAGCTGATGGTGTGATTCTTCATGTTTTACAGTATATCTCTAAGAATGTTTCTGCCACTGAGCATGTGATCCGAAGGGAAACAGAGACAACCTTTTCAGGAAGTCATTCCTGCTCTCCATCTCATCACTGCTCCACAGCCACTCCAACGTCCAGTCAGAGGTGATGTATGCTGTTTTCCCCCGAACCTTCTTCCCCTCTTTGCCTTAGGATGCTATGAGATTCAAAGCCAGCAACAGCTTTTTCTTTCACCTCCCTTTCCTGTTTTCACTTGCTGTTTGGCACTATGCTGGCATGCAGGCCATGGTGACACTGCTGGCCTTTGCTGGCACAGCTAGTTAGTGAGAGGTGTGGAAAGGTGTGATCCTTGACCTGCAGCGAGGTGCCAGCAGGAGCCTGCAGCACTGACATAACTGTGAACCAGGAGGAAATGAAGTTGTGCTTCCATGCTTTGCACAGACATGAATGGGAGGCTGCATCTAGGAAAGGTTTCGCAAGCGGGGTTTGCAGCCACACTGATACCTGCAATAATTCATTAAGCACACACAGGTTGTTTCATGCTTGATGTATTTGGAATGTATGTGCCTTGTGGAAGGCAAAGTACACAAAACATCACAAAACCTTTTGGGCAGTTCCTCCAAGTTAGGGTCTGAGTTGGGGGCCACAGTTTTTCACTAGAAAAGAAACCCACTCCTGTGCAGTTTATCACAGTCCAGAAAGTGACATCAGAATCACAACCTAGGGATCACCCTAGAGAAAGTCCTGTGCTGGTTTGAATTTGGATGTTCAGGTTCTTCCGCTTACACAGCTCTTGTGCTTCTTCCAGTAAGTGACAGTGTTTCCCTAGGAGAGCACTTGCCTTTGGCAAGTGACTGGGGGTGCAGGGGGGTCAGTGATGTATAGATCACATTGCTTTGACTTTTTATAAAGCAAAACATGTCCTGGCTTGTTTACTTCTTTAGCCCGATGTGTTTGTCTCTGTTTTCCAGGAAGCAATGAATCTTTTCAGCTAAAGCTCAAAGTTAGCTCCCAGCAGGTTTCTTCAGGGTTCAGTCATTCATCAGGGATGAGCACGTACTCTCAGGGTGCAACGTGTCAGATCAATTTCAGATATTGAACTTAGGTTTTCAGGTGAATTCCTCTGCAGAATCCTTTGGCTAGACCTCCGGCAAGCAGCGAGGGAGCCAAGAATGACTTGGGGGGCTGGAAATGGCTGCCTTTGCCCACAGAAATCCTGTTCCTGGCGTGTTTTCCAGGGTTTTTACAATTTGTATGCTGCAGCCCAACCCTGGCTAGGTGTGTACTAGCTTGAGCCAGTTGCACAGAGCCCCTGTGCCTGCAGAGCTGCACCTTGCTGGCTTCCCATGCTCACTTCAAAGCCCTGGGACCCTGGGGCCACCTCTGGGAACCTCCTGAAGATGCAAAGGTGTGTCTGGAGGGCAGCATTAACCCATCACAGCTATGGGGAGGCACCTACCTCACATAGCCTCTGGTCCTGGCTACCTGCCACCTAATCTTCCTGAGTCAAGTGCAGCGAGCAGGTGTTTCTTGAAGTCATGCCAGAGGCAAAATACTGGCATAATCAGGCTCTGGTTTACTCAATGCGTGCCTCTAATGAGGACGCTGTTTGATGTTATAAATGATGTGGTGGTTGCAGCCAAGCATGCGCCTGGAGCCATCAATAATTAACAAGTTCTTAGGAAGTCTTAATGAGGGCTGCTGTCCTCTGCAAGCCCCCACCCCACATCCTCTGCCGGCACAGCTCCATCTGCTGCAGTTTGGGAGTTCAGAGATTCTGCTGTAACAGACAACATATTTCTGCTATGGAGCAGGGTCAGCCTGTGGCCATAGTGCAGGTGGACCTCCAGTGTGCATGTGGCCCCTTGCATCCCCAGAGAACCCTTGTGGGATGTCTTCTTTGCACCAGGACTAGGGCAGGTGGAGCTCAAAGTGCTCAGGAAGGTCTATCCAACGTATCATAGTTTTTGTTTCGCACCTTGTGTTTTGCTGCCAAAATCTTTTATAAACCAGTGGAAACTGAACATCCAGACCTACCTTTGGGATGCTTTTCTCTGCTGATGGAGAAGCAGAGTGGGGTTTTTGTTTTTTATTGGCTCCTTTCTGGTATCATTTCTGAAGGGGCTGTCGCTTGGCAATGCAGATGGCACATCTGAAGATCCTTTGCAGACTTGCCTTGGCACGGCCAGTGCGTTGCTCCACACCCAGAACACAAGCGCAAAGGAGAATTGCCCTGGCCTCCCTCCAGAGGCTGCCCCATCCTATCACCAGCTGTCAGGAGGTGGTGTGATAAATACCTGGAATGCACTGATTTGCCTTAAGCTCTGATCATATCTTCAAGAAGCAGCAAAAGCAACGCAAAGGCAGGGTTGGGAAGTTGAGCATCCCAGGCCAGATGTATCCTAGTGAGAGAGAGAAAGGGGATGCCAGTGCAGAGCGGAGTGTGAGCTGTACCTGCACGCAGCTCTTTGGAGAAGACCTTGGTGGGGATTCCTTGCTCACTGCCCATCTGGGGTTTGGTCCACAGACATGAAAGCCACACCTGGAGCTTGGAGCGGACGGAGAGTCTGACTTCAGATTCCCAGTCTGGGATAATGCTGTCCTCGGTGGGAACCAGTAAATGTAACAGCCCTGCGTGCGTGGAGGCACGGGCTCGCCGCGGGGCCACCTTCTGCATCGAGGACTCGCGGAGGCCCATGACACAGTATCGTGACTCGGTGGATTCTCTGCGGGACTCACCACACAGCGAGAGGTCAGACCCCACTGCTTGGTGCTGCTCTGGCACAGCAGAGGAGAGCCATCCCTCTGTGCCAGACACAAAATGACTGCCCAGCAGTCCTGTGGTAGCACTGGAGAAACTCCAGCTCTGGTTCTGCCAAAGAAAGCCCCAGGATGCCACTCTGGTAGTGCAGCAAGCACTGAACCCTGCCCACACGGTGACAATGTAGGTTTGGAACACAGGGGTGCAGTCAGCAACTGGTGAAGAAAACCCGGCTGAGAATACACCCTGGGCAGCTTGGTAGGCTGGCAGCTCAAGCAGGATCTGGCCCTCAGGTATATGGGGGAGAGATGCGCATCCTCAGTGTAGTCGTGGATCGCCTGATGAGCAGGAGTGCTGAATAAGCAGACACCCCCATTGGCGCTACAGAGAGGAAATGAAACGTGCTCCTTAGAAAGAGGTGATGCCAAAGGAAGGGCTGTTTGGAGAGGGGCTGGACCAGACCTGAGTTGCCACACTGATGTTCTCAGTAGATTAAAGCAGTAGATGCCTTTTAGAGACACAAGGTTTTTGTTAAACTAGAGGAAGCAATGCCCATGCTTTCCCCATCTGTGGCTTGAGCAGCGGGAAAGCATTTTGGGCAGCTTCCTCAGATGCAAGCCTTGCAGCTCCAGGGGGAACAGAAAGCACCTGTCAGGCAGATGAGTAGCAGGGAAGTCTGCTGGGAGATGGTACAGGGTATTCAGCAACCGAGGGTGGGAACTGCACACCAAGTCCCTTGGGAGAGGCAGTCCTGGGATGCACGGTGCGCAAGCATCCACTGAAGCCAGCAGCTCATCCTCCCTCAGCACAGCTGTGCAAGGTCTCTCTGTCTGGTTCTGCAGGAGATGCTGAGCTCCAGGACCATGTGCGCTGGAGCAGAGCAGAGGCTCAGCTGGAGGCTTTGGAGTTGTCTGGTGTCTAAACAGATGTGTTACTTCTCCCAGGTACGTGTCGGCACTGACCACACCAGCACGCCTGTCGCCTGTCGACTTCCACTACTCAATGGCCGCGCAGGTGCCCACCTTCGAGATCACGTCCCCCAACTCAGCGCACGCTGTCTCCCTGCCGCCGGCGGCCCCCATCAGCTTCCGCGTGGAGGAGCAGCAGCCCCTGCTGCGGCGGTACCAGCTCCCCTTCCAGGACACGCAGCGGTACGACAGCTACTACCAAAGGAAGACCTACCTAAACGACAGCATGGGGAGCCTGCCCTCCAGCCCCTTCCGCATCACGGAGGACGACGAGTACGAGACGACGCAGGAGTACGTCACAGCGCTAGAGCAGCCAAAGAAAACAGCCAGCAGCAACAGGCGGTGGAAAAAATCCAAACTGAACGGGCACATCCCTCACAGAGCCAGAGCCGTCCGGGACTCCTTCTCCTTGAGCAGCGCCTCTTACAGTGAGTCTGACGAGGAGCTGGTGGCCGAGAGCACGCCGTTCCTAAGCACTCAGAACAATGAGGTGGTGCACACAGGGTCGCCGCCGCTGCACCGGCCGGGTGACAGCCGGACTCACTACTCCTGCAGCAGGCACAGCGCGCCTGGGGAGAGCGGGCGCAGCAGCCTGGCGCACACGACGCCCAAACCCGACCCGGATCCTCTCTAGGCACCTCCCGGACTTGTGCGCCCACAGACATGAGCTGCACGGAGGAGGCCGAGGAGGGGAGATGAGACAAAACAAAGATAAATATTTTTATTTTATATAAAAGAGGGGGGGGTGGGGAAATTATAACAAATAAAATGTTTTATTTTCATTTTAGCAAAGTTGTCTTATAATAGCTAACGACAATGACTTTTTTATAAGGAATCTCTATTTATATGTAATGTCTTGATTTACAGCTTCCGAGAAAAAAAAAAAAAGTTAAAAAAAAAAAAAAAAGAAAACAAACAATAAAGTTAAAAAAAAAGTGGGCCAATTTTTGACTACTTAAAAAATAGAAAAACAAAACTATCGTGGTGCCTTTTGCTGTACGCTAGTGCTGGGATTCATGCCGAGGAGTCTGTTTCAGTAGCATTTTTTAAGATCATAGATTTTTTTGTTTGGGAGACAATCTGTCATAAGGGCGCTCCTCCGTTGGAAGAAAACAGCCTTGCCACTTTGTCCCGTACCCTGCTATTAATGATCTTATTCTTTAAGGTATTGTTTAAACACACATCAAGGACATGAGTGGGAGCATTACCATTATCATGTCTAATGGGGATCTGTCTTGCCCTGTAAGATACTTGTATTTTTGCTTAAATCAGAAGAAAAAAGAAACCCAACAGCACCATCCTGGAATGGAGAAGTGATGCTTCTTTTGCCACACAGGTAGGAAGAGAAAACGCAGTCGCAGCAGCAGCAGCCCTTACAGAATAGCTCTCAACCTTTGGCCATTTCACCTGTGGGTCTCAAGTTGGGTTGGCACAGGTTTGTCAGACAAGGCAGATGCCCATATGAACATGGTGAGATAATGCCCCATCACGTAGGGTTGAGCCCAGCGCACTGCCCTGGCAGGCAGACGGCACGGTGTGCTGGTCCCGACAGAGCTGTGGTGCTGTACCAGTGCCATGCCAACTGCAGCATCCCCTTCACAGAGCAGTGTAGCTGCAGCATGGTGTTGCCGTAGGGCTGCCAGGGCTGTGGTGTCCCACACACCATGGTTCATGTGGTTCTGGGAGGACACATGGAGGTGGCCCCAAGGTGCAGCACGGCCAAGGCTTGCCCTGGTCACTGTGCCAGCCGTCTGTCAGCCATGCTGTCTGGGATATGGTAGGAGCCAAAGCTCTGCTTGTCACTCCTGTGCTGGCTGGACAGGCCCCGCTTGGGGCAGCCCCAGCAAGCGGATTCCTCTGTGCCATGTGTTGTACAAACAGTTGTTACCGTCACATCTTGCCACCGGCGATGGACGTCGTGTTTCCAAGCTTGGAGCAGCTCTGGCCTTCGGCTCTGTGGTGCAAAGAGACAGTCCTGTGTGTCCAGGCAGCAGAGCACCCCCGTGGAAGTGCCCCTCTCTCCTCAGTTCTCTGCAGCAAACCTGTTTACATTGTAGCCTGACTTTTTTCTTTTTATATTTTTACTTCTGCATGTCCTTTGCATTTCAGATACTGTAGATTGGATGCATGGTGAAGCTGTGACTGAGAAGATAATACAACAATTGACAGTGTATTATTTCATTTAACTTTTAGCAATAAAGTAACTAAACCCTCTATTCCTCACCCATGATGGGGTCAGATAGAAAACTCTGCTAATTTGTCATAAGATGATAGTCAAAGTTTGCTCTGGATTGTCTGAATGTCAGAACTCTCGACTGTTTAACACTTGAACATTTTTTATATTATAAATAAAATAAGAAATAACAAGCTGTGGGCTGCATTGATCTCAGGCACTTTGGGGAGCAAATGGGGAGCTGGTACCATACACAGAATCACAGGCTGGTTGAGGCTGGAAGGGACTTCTGGAGGTCGTCTGCTCTAATTCACCTTCTCAACCAGCTCACTCAGATAGCTGCCCAGGACTGTACCCAATCAGGGTTTGAGTATCTCCAGGGATGGTGACACCACTTCTTTGGGAAACCTCTGCCAGTGCTCGGTAACCCTCAAAGCAAAAAAGTGTGTTCTTGTGTTCAGGCTGAATTTCCTGGTTTTTCATTGCGTGCCCATTGCCTGGTCTTGTTACTGGGTACTACTGAGAAGAGCCCAGCTCCTTCTTCACTGCCTCCCATCAGGTATTTATACACATGGATAGCACCGCCCTCCCCGAGCCTCCTCCAGGCTGAACAGTCCCAGCTTTCTCAGCCTCTCCCCACATAAACATCTGTAGAGACACTGAGGTGGGTGGTTTTTTACCTGGTGTGGACATTTGACTCGTGTCTGCTCTGGATGCAGGTTGAGAGAGCCAGGCATGTTCAGCCTGGAGAAGAGGAAGCTCTGGGGAGAGCTTAGTGTGGCCTTGCAGTACTTTAAGGGGGCTTATAAGAAAGCAGGGACAGACCTTTTGGTAGTGCCTGTTGCAATAGGACGGGGCAGTGGTCTTAAACTAGATTCAATGGAAGAAATGTTTTTTTTACAGTAAGGGTGTAGAAACACTGGCACAGGGTGCCCAGAGAGGTGAGAGACGCACCATCCCTGGCAGTGTTCATGGCCAGGTTAGATGGGCCTCAGAGCAGCCTGATCTAGCTGAAGATGTCCCCATGGGGGGGTTGGACTAGATGAGCTTTAAAGGTCCCTTCCAACCCACACCATTCTCTATGTCTACCTGGGGCTGGCACAGCAGCATCTGCATTACAAGAAGGCTGCGGCTCCTGCTGGGGTGCAGCGCTGTGGGGTGTGCTCAGTGCTCGGTGCAGCTGATCCACACCAGGCATCACCATCACGATCTGCTCTCTGACGCCTCTGGAAAGGAGCTGTGGCTTTGCCCAGTGCTGTCCCATGCAGAGGGATGTTTTACTGCTCACTGGGATTTGTGATGCTTTGCATCTGCTGAGACGCAGCGAGCTTTGAGCCATGGCAGCCTCGTGATTTCTTGTAGTGATTTCTTGTTCAACACGCCCCTTGATTCCCATAATGGTGTTCTATATTTGGAGGGACTTACACTACTTCAATTTTCTCTCCAATTGCCTCTAAAGGAAGCTTGTATCTCTCTCCTTTTTCCCTGACTGGTTTATTTTTAGACCCCTCGTTTCCATCCATGCGTATTCCTAGGTTTGGGCTGTAAACATTTTACAGCAATTTTCACAGGTGGGGGCAGCCTCCTGCCAGCTCTGTTCCACATGTATGATGCCTTTGCCACCCTTCCCGGGGGGGGAACTGCTTTGCTGGCACAGAGGGGGTGATGCAAGCAGGAGAGCAGCATCAGATCCTGGCTTTGGGATTGAAGAGCCTACAAAATGTACCTGTAAAGTGCCTTTGGTGTTGGGTTGCGTCTGGGAGAAGGGGCCTGGCAGGAAGGTCAGGCTGCACCAGCACTACCAGGGCATGCTGTCCAAGCGCCAGCACTGCCTGCTGGAGGGGCTGGCACAGGTGGGGCTGTGCTAGAAAGTGCATTTGGGTACCTCAGTGAGAAAAAGATGCGGCTGCTTAATTCCTCTGAGATGCTGCTCTGCTCTCTGGGTGAATGGCTGAATCCTGCACCTCCAAGGAGGGAAAGAGGGAGAAAGCAAGCCTTTTCTTCCTGGTCACAGTCTGAGGCTTCAGGTTGGTCAAACAAGGCAGTTTGGCTGCTCAGCACATCTCCACGTGCATATGCAACCAGATCAGCACTTGCTCATCAAGGCAAACTGCTGGTTGTCAAAAAGTGCCAGTTCAACCCTCCTAGCTGCCTTGCCAAGGGCTGTTTAGCACTATCTGCCACCCCTTTCCACATCCATTAGGTGATGAGTCTCATGGCTCTGAGACCCTCTCCTAGTGCCCACATGAGCTTTTCCCTGGAGCTTACTCCCAGCTGAGAATGGCTGCCTGGCACCTTCAGCATGAAGAACGGAGCTGCCCTTGGTGGTTTCAAACACACTGGAGATATCACTGCCTGCTGGAGGGGGCAGTCAGAAAGCACAGGCTGAGGTACAAACATATTACCTGGGATTTTGGTGAGGATTTGGCTTTCCCCCAGGTTTTCATGGTGTGAGTCTGGGCCCCAGATGCTTCGTGTGTGTAGCAGCATCTTGGAGATCTTCAGTGAAAGGGATGCCTGTACAGTGCCCGACACAGCAAAGCAAGTGATGCCTCAGAGAAACAGCCATGACACTCAGTTTAGTCCTGGGCTCCTCTGGGAACAGTTCCCAGGACATCTCCAAACACCAGTGCAGATACTGGTGTTTTCCTCCTCCCATAAACCTCTGGGTTGCACGTGGACAGACAGGTGTGGGATGCACCAGGCAGAGGGAAGAGTTACCTGAATGTGTTCCCAAAGCAGCCCATCTGTCCACACTTGCTCCATAGGAGAGCTATCCATCAAGAGCACGAGCAGGTCAGTGCTTTCAGCACCCGGGAGGATGGACAGGCTGGTACTCACTCCTGGAAAGGCACTGTGATTTTCCAGCATTGCCTGTCCATAGGAACCTGATTTCCATGTGGCACTGGTGGAGGTTTGTGTCAGCCCAGCCATTCAGTGCTGTGAAGCCTGGGACCAATCTAGTGCATGGTGGAACTGTACTTCAGACCAGTTCTCTTTACCAACAGATTCAGCTTTATTGTTATTCTTTTTTACATGATTATTAGTGCATCATTTCAAATAAACTATCAAACTGTACAAAGAAACAGAGATAAAAGAAGAGGTGACAAAGCTGGGCAGAGGTTTTTAGTGTCATGAACCATCATGGAAAACAGTAGTCCATAGGCTCTCAAATGTTGAAGGTCCAAATAAACCTTATTTGTTTAAAAAAAAAGCTGCAAAACATAGACCATAAATGACTGTAATTAGCAGCTACAAGATCCTTCAAAACTGGAACTTGATTACTGTGAATGCACCTAGGGGAAAGAAAAGCAATCTGAGATAAAGGACCAAAGCAAACAGTGAAATAAATAAATAAAGTGTGGGAGGACAGTTGTGGTGTGGAAATGTAGAGAAATCACTTCTAGCACAACAGTAAATCATTAGACCACAGACAGCAGAAAGGAACAGAAACACAATTCCCCGCTTAAAAGAGTATAGCATGTGCATCGCAGATGTAGGCAGTACGACAGTGATGGGCAGGTGGAATCACTCCTGCACATGAAGGTTCGGCTGGATTCGAAGCACGGCTCCAGTCGTGTCTCGAACCCCAAGTGGCAGATGCCATGGATGCTAAATAAGCAGCCACTTGGGCAGTCTGTCTGAAGGAGCAGGAATAGGAGAGCGATGTTTCACAGCAAAGCCAGGTGGGATTTCCATTCCAGTAAAAAAAGGAGGGGAAAAAAGGAAAAAGGACACATAGGCTACTGCGTTTCTTAAAACATCTTGGTGGGCTGGTCAGACCCTCCACGGTCTCTTGTGTCTTCCCCAGGCAGCTAGCCTTCACTGGCACACTGAGGTTAAAAACCCACATTAAAGTTTCCTTATATATATATATATATTTATTTATATATATTCATATGTATATATATTTATATATATATATATATATAAAAAAAAAAAAAGGATAAGGTGACAGAGGGCACTTCAGGCCTCTCCTGCCGTGGGCAGATGATGTGCCCGCAGGCTGTGCTAAAGACGCCTCTCGCTTGGTCAGTGAGTGGCTCATGACATCCGTGCTGTCACCCTGCTGACCGGTGCTCCTCTCATGGGAGGGACCTGCTCCCCGCCACACTGTGCCCTTCTCTGGGAGCACTGTTGGTGCCACAGACCAACATCTCGGCTCAGTTTCCTGCACTGCCGAGCACTGTGGACATGAACTGGAGGGGACTCCAGGGAGAGAAGGAGGAGGAGAGAGAGGGCTGGTGGAGAAAAGAGCAACCTGGCCCTTAGAGAACCAGCATATCCATTTGTTGTACAGGCTGTGGTAGGAGGGAAATAAAAGCCACTGGTGCTGTTGGAGATGAGGAAGAGATGGTGTGTCTATGATGCTGAAATGCCAGAGCATTGCCAGAGAGTGTCAACTAAAGCTTCTTTGATTTCTTTCACTAGAGCAATCACCGTGTCATACACGTCTATGGTTTTGCTCATGTAATTTCCTAGGTAAAATTGTGCTCATCAATCTGTTCCAGGAGCAAAGCATCGCCGATTCATCCTGCTGTGCACGCGTTCCTTGTTAAGTGTTCTGCTCTAAAATGTCCTTTTCCACCTTACAGCTGATGGACATGTGCCCTTGGCTCAAGGAAGGGCTGGAATGTGTCTTCCGCAAAGCAATGTCGTCAGCTTCCACCTTAAAGAAACTGGTTTCAATTCTCTCCAGGTCATCTGTCCCGACTTTTATCTTCATGCACAGCAGGTTGATGTATGTCTCATAGCGGCTCTTCTGCAGGGAAAGAGGGTACAGAAAGCCTGGGAACAGGGACAAGCTATGACATATGTGGAAAGCAGATGCAGTGCATGTGCTACTGTAGGAAAACCCATCTTATATCATCAGGATCCCATTATTCACACACAACAAGTACTGTTTAACCACAGCACAATGCCTGGTCTATGAAAAGCCTGCAAAGAGGAATCAACACATCATTGATAGGGTTGAGGAGAAAGTGGAAAATTATGCAAGCCTCTCCAGTTGCTTTTAGGGGTCTTGACTGCCACTCTGATTGTATAAGGTGAGATACTGGTGCCAAAATGAAATTAACAGATCTGCTCCTTCCTTATTTTGGAGTTCCCCTCAATTGATTCAAATGCTCCTGCTTGCCATTGTTTCCATCTAGTGATCCACTTATTACTGATGAGTTGTGTCCCCACTGCTCTTCATAGAGCACACACAAAGGGAGGCATCTCGTCTTTATTCCAATGCAAGATGGAACCTCTTTTCGTAGACTTGTATAACACTCCTCTTTCCCCTAACCTCTCTGAGGCAGTCTATACTCAGTTCTTTGTCTGCACAGAGAAACAAGCATTTCTAGAGCACATCTCACAAGAGAGATGTGATGAATTATGCTCTGGAAGTGCCAGCTTCTCCTTGCAGACTGAAAAGGCAGCTCAGATGGAGACTGCTCTGCAGGCTTTCAAAACAAGATGTCTGTAAAACATGAGACAGCAACAAGCAACTGTTTGAAAGACTGCTACTAAGACAAGGGAACCAGCAGCCAGAAACTGGCTTTGGAGTGTTAGGCTGGGTGTTATACAAAACAGTGGTACAGCCCTGGTATGAAGGAGGTGGAACACTCAGCCTGAGCTAATAGTGGGAATAATCTAAGCTGCTGCTGGAAGTAGGATTAGAGGCTTCCAGAAGTCCCTTCCCACTGACATCTATGTGGCAGGAATCATAACTTCTGCTCAGCTGTCACTGGAACAAAATATCCCATTTCTCCCCCATTTAAGTGCTTCTTAAACATCTCAGAGAGTCTCAGCTTAGCTACATGCATCCTCAAAGGGAGGGCAATCAGCTGTAATGCTGGGTTTGGCTTTATTTACAGAAATGATTGCAGCAAACCAAGATTAATTCTCCCAGGGATTCCCTGAGCTTTTCATTAATGCTGCTGAAAAAGACTGATTCACACTGCGAACTGAACCACTTTCTTACTTGGGACCTGAGGAAATGTCAAGTTTCGCACAGTAAAGGAAGGTTTTCTTTCTCTCACCAGTTTCCCTCTCCTCTGGTTAGAGATGACAGAGGGTAGGAAATATTTGTTATTTCTTTTTTTAGCTTCAGTGCAAAACAGTCAGGTTTGCTGCTGCCCCAAGACATCCATCCAGCTTGTGAGCCCTCATCCTTCTCCCTCCTTTCACATCATCCACTCCGGAGTTCTTAGTTCTCCTCAATCAGTCAAGGTATCATTTATCACAGAAAAGATGAAAGTTCCTTTACCTCAAATATTAGGTAATGTTCTTTGAGTCTGTATTCTTCAGCCTCCTTTGACTTAAGGCTCTTCTCTACAGGATGTAATTTATGCTCTGCTAATTCATCTGCAATCTGCTTCATTTTATTTTCATGAGACCTCAGCTGTTCCTCCTGCCGGGAGAAGCGTGTCAGGTATTAAAACACAGGAGAGCAACACCCAAGCGCACCGCCTGCCTATTGATGTGGGATCTGTCTCTGCAAGGACAGAAGCTCAGCTACCACACTGCAGCCAAAGGTGTGCAGTACATTTGCAAATTTATCTGATAAGGAGCAGCTGAAACACAGGTATTTGAGTGAGATCAAACCTCAGGTGCTGCAAGTGCCAAGAGTGGATTTCTCTGGAGCCTGGGTTTCTTTAGCATCATAAGAATGAATTGCTGTACATTCTTTAACAGCCAGGCAGAACCAGCAGTGTTCCAAGAGCTGCTCATTCTGCTCTTTTGCAGACAAAAGTGGACTGGACTCTGAGAAAGGCAGCATCTGGCCACATCTGGTTTAGCAAATAGGAGCTGTGCCTCTCCCATGACGTTTCAGGCTGTCCTCCCTTTTGCTGGGGACCAGTAACAGTGTGTCCCTACTTTTTGGAGGTGCTAAGGCATATTGGGCTTTCTTTGGACAGTGCAAACAAAAGCTACTCTTTGCATGGCAGATGCCATCCAAAATAAACCAGGGCTATAACCAGCTGTTGGGCTGAGCAGCACCAGCTGCATGAACTCCAGCAACAGAAAGGTGCTGGGATACGATGGGCAAAGAGTAATAAACAGGCAGGAATCAACAGCCATACAGGCATGTGTGTATGCATAGGGCTGCTCTATAGCCATTGCATAGGAAGTATTGGCCAGACACCAGGATTTGTCATGATCTGTCCAAATTGCCCACTTTACTTCCTTGTTCCTGCCCTGAGCACCTGAATCAGGCAGGAGTTGGGGATGCTGCAGACAGGCACAGACTGAGCTGTGTGCTGAAGGGCTGGCTGAGCTCTGGGCACCCTTCCATCACTCGTTCTCTCACACCTTACCTGGCACAGCTTGGTCATGGATGAAGGCAGGAGTGGGCGGCAGAACTTCTTCATGGAGCAGATTGCAGCTGGGAAGGCTGGGGCAGAGAAAATGGCAGCAACAAGGTTGATTCTCAGGATCCAGGAGAGCATTTCTTCCTTACTTCTGTTTATGGAGGAGGGGAGAAGATAGGGGGGTTTTGTAAATGCTCCTGACCCAGCACCAGCCAGCTCAGAACAGCCCCGGAGCTCCGCCTGCTTTCAGAAGTGCCATTGGTAGCCTTGCTTTGAAGGCATTACTGTGCCAGCCTGGGTTGTGAACGGAGGAAAACACTGGCTAATTGGCTCCTCTACAGTGCCCGAATGATTTCAGGGCTCTTGTGGGCTTCTTGAAGCCCTGGGAGGCCTCCCTTCCTCCTCAACTGATTGCATTTCCTGAGGAGCTGGGGAGAGGTAGCATGGTGTCCATGACCAAGGACATCCTGCTCTTTGGAGAGTTAGAGCCACGTAGCAGAGGTCCCACAGAGCAGCGTGGACCCCTCGTTTGTGTCATTTGTGGGACACTGCCCAGGATCCCTCATGAGATGTGTTCAGGCACTGCTCCTCCAGCCCTCAGGTGGGCTTTCACTGCACAAATCCAGATGCCAAGCTTTAGCCCAACTTACAGGCAATGTCACCTACCTCAGTAGCAGACAAAAAGCCCCCATCAGGCAGAAGATAACTCAATCACACTTGACACTCACTAGCAGAGCAACTTTCCTCTGCAATGGACTAAAGAAGAAAAAGATATAGCCTGGCTGGGGGGACTCCTTTAACGAGCTTTAGACAGCTTCCCCATCAAAAGCTGACAAGAGGAACCACCAGCTCCTTAGTTCAGTGCACCATATAGATTTTCTCCCTTCCACAGACTGACAATAGAAGTTAGGTAAGGGGAGTCCTTTACTCGGCCCTTTACATCCCAGCCCATCCTGCTCAGCACAGCTTGGTGACACATGAGAAAGGACCTCCAGGACTGACAAACAAGCTGTCAAGAGCAACAGGTAGAAACTATGACTAAGTTCTTTGCACAACCCTACAGACATCACCTTCATCTCTCCTGCTCAGCACCTTCCTCCCCACAGGTTTGTCCCCTAATGCATGTGTTGATCTGGCCAGGTCGGAGGGAGTCTGGTGGTGGCTGGAGGTCAGGCTGCCCATCCAGGTTCTGTGGGATGAGCTGGTACTTACGGGGCCTGGAAGAGGAAGACTCTCCAGTCAGCTGTCTTCAGCTTGAGCACATTGGACTTCTTGCTGTAGTCAGAGGCTTTGGTGGCTAAGGCGTGGTGCACACGGATGGCGTTTTTCAGATCCACTTCAGAGAGGTCTTTGTCAGGTTTGTATTCATCCTGCAGAGAGGAACGTTAATTGGATAATGACAACACTACCATTTGTGGGCTACTTTAATGAACCTGCCTTTCTCTGTGTGTTATAATCACAGAGTGCCAAGAGCAGGAAAAGAGCTGCTTTGTACCATAACTGCGAGGAGCTGATAATGATAATAATTAACATCTGGCAAATTCTTCTGTCATTAAGTTCGCTGGGAAGATGTGAAGAAGGAGATGAAACTTTTAAATGTAATTATCAATAGTTCTCTCTAACACAGCACATGCCTGAGGCTTTGGGGGAAGGTTTCTGCAGAGCTTCCCACAGTGCAGAGCCCGTATCAGCGACCTGCCCCAGTGCTGCAGCTGTGTGGCAGAGCATCTGGCTTTGGGTCCTGCATCATCTCAGGCAGGTCTGAAGCCAGTGCACCTCTGTGCAGGTTGGGGGACGAGCCTGTCTCGCCCTGCTCATTACAGTGCAAACCTACAAGACTAATTCGCTCTTATGTTTTGCTTCCCTTGACTGTGCTTGGCTGTCAGCACAGGGATGGCTCTGTCCGATGGTGACGGTCTACGTGTCCCAGCCTTTCCTTAGCTTTCAAGCTAGGCTTTGGTCTGTTCTGCAGATCTGTGAAAAGATGTCTTTTTCCCTGTGTCCTGTTGGTACAAATCCAGGGAAAAGTCATGCTACAGTTTCCTGGTTGCAGCCCTGGCCAGTAAGGCTGTTCTCTGGCCAGAAAGGTCTCTCTGCTGCTCTTCAGAGCACCAGGAACCAACGCTCCCTAGCCCATGGATGTGGCTCACCCAGGTTCTTGCTTCTGATGAGAAATAAGTTTCTGAAGCCTTTCCTTCCTTCCTTTTTAGAAGCAATCATCCCAGATGATTGGTGTGGTTGCCATACTGCGTTCACTGGCACCTGATACTTGCCCCTGTGCAAAGAAATGTCATGAGACCCAGAGCCCAGAGATGTCTGGTATGGGCTCCTGGCTCATACAACTGCCTTCTTAAGGGTGAACCCCAAAGAGAAGCCCTGGATTTCCTGCAGAGGAAGGGGTGGCTGCTATAGGCACCCTGCATTCAGGGTGACATCCAGAAGGGCTGCACTGCATGGCAGTAGAGATGACCTTTCCACAGTGGGGATTTCAGGAGCCAGAGGAAAGGGCTATTAACTCTTTAACAAAGAAAACCAAATGCTTTGCCCTATGATGACCTAAAATGTTACCGCACTTGGACAGAAATAGTTGCTGCTCAGGCCTCATGTATTGTAAAGAGATTTCCAATTCTGGATGTTTTTCCAAGGCTGAAGCTCTTTGGATCCAAATAAATCTGGCTGTGATACCCATGATCTCTCATTTCAAGATAAGCTTTCTGAAAATACAAGTGCAAATTGCTAGGCTTAATGGCATGTGACAAGGAGAAACTGCCACCACTGCCAACTGGTTTGACTAATGCAGATCGAATGGTATCATCATGTATTGCCTCTACTGATTTCAGGCTCAGAGACATCAATGTAGATGTAAGAAAAAGCCAAATCTTCTTTTTTCTAACACTTGGCCTAGTAAACCAGCATAAGGCTGAATCAAGCAGGTTTTTCTGCCTTCTGCCTCCCTGCTGGTGGAAACAGGCTGTGTTTGCAGGAGGACATGATGCTGGAGGCTCACTCAGGCACTTAATGCCTGTGCTGCAATAGTCATAATTCTGTGTATGGCTGTTGCTGCTGGGAGACCTCTCTGTGCTCTAAAACAGGTACCCTCCACACACAGCTCCAATGCAGCACAACGCCTCACACACACAGCTGGAGCCTACCACAGAGCTCAGCACTGACACTGTAGTGTAGGCTCCACCATGTAGCCTGTCCCTAGAGAATAATCCCATGCCCTCCAGCAAAGCATGTCAGCTCTGCTCCGAAGCCTCCAGCAGCTTCTCTACATTTTGCTCACTCCCTTTATGGGCTTTGATGTCAGTTTACGTGCATGCACAAACTGCTGCTGAGAAAGAGACATGTCCAAAACCATAACAGTAACTCAGACGCTTTCAGTGAAGGGATTAAATCTCAAACAAACCAATTCATACTAAAACATAGGCAGTATCACATTTGGAGTAACTTCAGGCAATGTCTTGCACACGCTATAGTACCACTAACCTCGCTCTCACCTTTCTCTTGATGCTATTATCCTGCCATAGAATTCCTGGCAAAGAAGTTAATTTGGTATCACAGGAATGTTGAATTTCTCTCTTACATGTCCTGCACTGTTCACACAGATATTTCTCACTAGGAAATGGGCAAGGTATGCTGTGCCACACCACTCCAGTTACGCTTAGCCCCCAGCCCTTGAATGGTGACATGTTTATTTCCCCATAGATGCAACAACTTTCAGGGTCTGTTTTGGTGATATCTTATACAGGAACTGAGCCCAGATGTGGAAGCTTTGTTTCAGAATCCTTCTAAATTAGTCTCATTCTCTTTCAGCTTTTAATGTTGACGGTGTAGACAGACTGCATTCATGTGCCTCTCCTGCCTTCACAAAGGCTTTGCTCAAACAAGCATGACCACCGCCTTGCCTGGGATTAGTTTCTGCCATGGCAGTCCTCCATGGTGTCATCCATTCACTTTTCTCACGCCGGCTCTCCCCTGTTGCCCACTCTTGCAAGTGAGTAGTGGCAGAGCCATAACTAATATGAACTCCCCAGCTTAAAACTTGTTTTGTCGAGAAAATGTGCCATATTTCATGCCTGCCCCCATAGGGAACCTGGATGGGGTGAGAGAGCCCAGTGTGTTGGTCCTGCTGCCCTCTCCTCTGTACTCAGCACTACGCAACACTAGCCCTGGGCAGTGATTGGAATATGCACATGGAATTACAGAGATTTCTCATGCTCTGGCTGGTGACTGGATTTTCCTCCTTTTACTTTTCCTCAGCTCACATCTACCACCTTAAACAAACCATGGAACGAGGAAAACCAACCACTGTGCCCTTTTCAGTCTGGTCATGAAATTGGCTCTCGGAGTAGCACAACCATGTCAAGGGCCTGCCTGCATGGGACAGCATCTGTGGTTCGGGGCTGCAGTGGGAACTCCTTCATGGTTTAGGGCTGGAAGACCTGCACCCTTTCCAGTACTTCCATATAAAAGCACTTCATGCTTTATAGCTCTCCATCATGCCTCTCAATACCCCTCTATGTGTGGTGATTAAGGGTTATTATTATCCCCATTTCACAAAGGTGAAGCAAATTGCCAAAGGCCATGGAGTGAGTCAGTGCCCAGTGCAGATTAGAGCACAGGAGAGGTGCGCCCTGCTCCCTGCATTTCTTCCCCCAGATTGTGCTGCACCCCTTTAGGGGATCAAGCAATTGCTTCAACAGACTATGCTAGAACACGCTAATCCAGCAATTAACACTGGCGAGTCAGTGACATGTGACATCTCCCCATCAGGAGGTTTATGGCTGCTGCCCAAATTGCTTCAAACAAACTTATACCTGTCCACCCACCCACTCTTCTGCCTATTTGATGTCCACCTTTCTTTGCATCTGCCTATTCCTTACTTCTGTACATCTATCACCCTAGGCCCTTCTTCCCTCTCTCTCTTACTCCTATTTCTACTCAACTTGCTCCCCAAAACCAAACTGAGAAGAGCTTCCTATTAAACTTCAGGGAATTTTCTGTTAAAACCTAGATCCTTAGTTTGGTCAGAGCTAAAAACTGGAATAGGCAGAACCTGTGCTCCATGGCATCAAGTGGGTCTGGAAGCAGGTACTTTCTCCTCTATCTTCACATCAGAAAAGCTTTTCACAGTGATTTGTGATAAAGACATGTTCTACTCGTATTTATTTGCAGGCATCTTCCACTGAGAGCTTGGGAGGCTGGCACACTTTTCCTTTCCACATTGTGCAACTCTTGTTTTGCAAACCACCCCACAGGCAAGCAATTGCACTAAGAATCCACAGGGCAGGTGGATTTTTAACATCCTCTTGTGGTGCTGGGAATGCTTGGAAGTGGCAGGGCCAGGACTTTGTCTTCATGGTATCATGATTCTTCCCTGTCTCTGCAAGCCTGATAGACACTGTCTACAGCCCAGCTCAAGGAATCCTTTGAAGGGGGCCATATAGTCTGGCAGCATCTCAAGACTAAGAAACCCCTCTTTGCCCAAATCCTTTGTCCAAACATTCATCAGGTTAATTTTTGTTGTTGTTCCAAATTGTACTTCCTTGGGGCACCCTTGACAATTCTGGTCTCTCTTCTGCTGATTACAGATCAGCCATGGCTGTTATTTATCAGACGGTTTCATAACCCAGCCATATCTCATGTGTTCTGCTTCTTGAGTCCTTGCCCTCAATCAAGAAAGCCCTCAATCTCTTAACCCGAAGGTCATCTAGATAAGAACACCGGTCTTCTAACTGACATGTCAGTCTCATCCTCACTCTCTTTTTAAATATTAAACCTAGTACTGACATAAGGAACTGTGTTAATACAACAGTCTGGATGGTCATGCCCCTAGCCTTGCACAGCAGAGAAAACCCAGCCCCTCTGCCCCATCAGCAACAAGGACACTCAGTGTTGGCTTCATGGCTCTTTCTACTGCTGTCCAAGCAGTCAAGAAAACCTTCAGTAAACTGAAGTAAGCAGCATGGGAAGAAAATCCTGTCCTGAAAGTGTATTTCATTATGAATATACCCCCTCAACAGACTCATCCCAAGAGACATGGGTCTTGGTGAAAAATTCATTTAGTTCTAAATGGTTCCCGTGATTTTGATGAAATTGCATTCCCTCTTCCCCCCACCTAAAAAAAAAACCAAACAAAAAACCAAAAAAACCCACCCTGTCATAAAATTAAATGTTGATGGTAAATCCTTATGGTCAGAATGAGGACCTCTTCGGGGGACTCCATGTAGAGGCTTGTAACAAGAGACTGAGATGTAAGAAGAGTGCTACTGACTTGAAGAACGCCATGCTTTGAGAGATGGAGAAAATCTGGGCTCTCCTGTATGCTGCAGCTTCCCCCAGCTGCAGGAAACAGTGGCAAGGCTGTAAAAACACCACTTGGCTAAGAGCAACCCATACTGTAAATTACAACTGGCTGCTGCCAGACGTCTGTTGGCTTTGTGACATGTGCCATAGGATCTGGCAAGACATGAGAACCACTGGGGTGTGCTATGAGCTCTGAGTCATAATTCCATGCTGCCCTGAGGATCTTTCTGCCTTCCTTATATAATCCAATGTTTGTTTACTCTCATTGCTCTGGAGATAATGCTGCAATGCCTAGGAACATCTACCCACAGGGAGTGCTGTTCCAGCAAGGTGAGTTCAATGGGTTACTGCATAGCACGAGCTACCTACCAAGGTAGTTCAGTCTTAGTTCAGTGGGTTATGCCATGCATGATGAACAGACATTTGGCATCCCTGGCTGGCTCACACTGACATTCAAGTGAGCCCCTATCCAGGCTTCTTGGATTCTCCCACAGAAAAGACTATCCATGGAAATCCTCCTAGCATCCAAGTGTCTCGAAAGGCAGAGACAGGAATGCTATAGCATGCAAGAAAGCTCATCCATACTGACTTTGCCTCCAGTGAGAACCTGAGATTTATACTTGCATTGACTAAAGGCTGCTACAGAATGAACAGAGATGAAGGGAGGGAGAAAGTGTCACTTGGCAACCCATGGATGGACCCAGTTCAGCAAGGTCCTGATGGAGAAGATAAACTTTCAGCATGGTCTATACCAGACTCAGTGAACATGCTCATAATCAGATCTATGCCAGCAAATAAAACAATAGGCAGGATAAGACTGGTCTGATGCTTCGCCTCTTCAGCTTCCTATTGCGTGTCTCACCTTATTTCACCAACTCCCTGTGCCATTTGTTCATTCATCCTCCCCAACAACTCCTACTTGCTGGGACATTTCTGCAGAAATCTTGCTTCAGTGTTCCCTCTTTCACACTTATTGCTGTATTGCCCTCTTCTGAGGCTGTGAATAGTGCCTTTAGCATGAATACCACCACCAAGATGACAGCACCCTCCAGTTCAGTATACAGGTCTCTGGAGGAGCTCTGTAGATGCCCATGCATGCATTAGGACACGGATTCACCTCTACTTGCATCTGTGGGTCTCCTTTTTAGGACAGTCCGACTGCTTTGGAGACAGCATGAAACATCAAATGGGACAGTCCACCACAGTTACCTTTTGTAAATAAAGGACGGTCCCTTTAAGCACAGCATAAAATTTCTTCCAGCCTCTTCTTCCTCTGGGAGCTAAAACAGGAAGAACATTGAATTATACATGTCTGCTTCTGCCAGTGCTGTTTGACCTCCACATTTCAGACAAAACAAAACCTTCTCCTGACCCACCACTGGCATGCACTGATGCCCAGACATTATATACCTCCAAGCTATTGATTATGAGTTACTTGTCTCCAGGGACACATGGTTGAGAGACATGGGCTGGGATACGCAACATTCCAGCAGGAACACAAGCAGGTCAAAAACTGAGATGAGCACAGTGGACATGTGCAGGAAGCCTCTGCTCCTCCAAACCCAGGTCCATATTCCTTGGACTAAGTGCTTGAGGAAAAGAGACATTCCTTGAGCTCTTCTGCTTCAGGTAAGTTAGGCAGATACAGCCTGGACAAGGCAGCTTCTGCTCCACTGACTAAGGAGCATTACCACCAGCTATGTTGATGGACCTGGGGACAGAAAGCTTGCTGGAAGCTGGAAAGGGACAGGAGGGAAGGGGAGCCCTTTACATCACCACAAGACAGCTGATCCTCCAAGCACAGGCCATTAAGAAAGTGGTGGAAGCAAGGAGGTCTTTGGTGGTAATCTCTACTCAAGACTGCAGTGACTGGGCCAATCATATTGTCAGCAAAAGGGGTTATTAAAGGTTTTATTAATCCCTGCTCAGTTCCCAAATGTATTTTCCTTTACCTTTCCTGTCATTCCGTATGCTGTCAGCAGAGCTGTGATGCATCCCACTGCCCAGGCAGCACACAGCAGCTGCTCCCAGCACATGGCAGGATATGAACAGAAACAAAGCTTCAAAAACCAGACCAACACCAAAGCTGGGGTTGAGATGGGCAACTGCTGTGGAACCAGCTTAGAGCATGGGATTCAGGGTTATGCCCCTGAACAGGATGGAAGACTAGGTCTACCTGTGTGGGACAGGCACAGTTAGGTTCTTTGGAAGACTGAGGCCTCCTGAAAACATGTCTACAAATGCCTCGGGAGACCCTCCTGTCCCTGTGCCTTGGCACTCATGGATCTGGGGATCTCTCCTGTGTTCCCCAGGAAGTGGTGAGTTGATGCAGGAGAGCCATGGAAGAGGCTAGGGCAAGGCGCTGCTACTCCCTGGGGCACATCTCCTCCCCTCCCATTAACACGTACTTCTCTTCCCATCCATGTCTGCATGGGTTTTCCGCGTGAGGACACCATGCTTGTAGGTGACTGCATTCAGTGCTTGGGGGATGTCCAGGAAGGGGTTGCTGCTGTCAACAATCCTTGTCACTTTCTTGGCGCTGGCTCCGAATTTGTCATCTACCAGCTCCGAGAGCGACTTCCTCAACTCGTCCTCATCACTTGGAAACAAAGTCAGAGAACAGATTGAGTGGAGGACATGCTGGTTGGGTCACAGTGTGTCCCATCTCATTTGGTTTTAAAGAGCTCTTTATTACAAGTCTGGTCAGCGAAAAAAGAGAGATAGAGGGACTGTAGCACTCAGTGTGCCAATGGTGGTGATCAGGACATAGCTGGGAGGAGTGTGGGTGGCAGGTACCTGTCCCAGTGAGGCTACTCAAAGCAGGTGAGGGAATGAGTGCTTGTCTGAACACCAGGAAACTGCAGATGCACCACTGCTGAGGGTTGCAAGCATCCCACAGGGACGGTCTCATAAAATGAGAGGTCTTTTGCTGAAGATTAGCTGTCACTGGGGTTTCCCAGCCTCTGAGAGGCAGCCCCTGGGGCTTCCTAGATACTGAAGGAGCTTGAGGGATGTCCTCTGCATCTCTGAGGAACAAAAGCCCTGCAGACATTAGGGAGATGGACCATTTGATCAAAACCCCACTAACCCTGGAACGGGTTATGCATCAGCTCCCCATTTGTGTCCTCAGCGTGAGCCAGCAGAGAGCAAGAAATGCTGGTCATTTCCATAAAACCCACTTCTCCTCACGGATATCCTGGTCCTGGACCCTGGGTAGCATGGGCTGAGCAGCTTAGGGAAGTGTCGAGTGACTCCACCACGCCTGTTTGAAATAATATCTACTCTGGTGCTTAGAAACTAGAATCTGTATGGAAAGGGATATTTTCCAGTGTCGCTGGGACACTAAGGAGGGAGAGCAAGCAGGGAATTTCTGCTCTGTGTGATACATGTCAGTGTCTAAATGGTATCTGCAAACTTGGGTTGCAGATTAGACTGGGACCAAACCTCAGCTGAGGGGATGAATCCACTATCTGTGATGAAGAGAAGGATGATTTCTCAGCCCTCAGCACCCACAGGAGCCCTGGTGCTTAGGCAGAACCCAGGCACTCTGCCTGGGTAGGGATTTAGTGCGGCTCAGCTCTTTGAGCTGCACCTGAGGGACCCCTCTGAGCTCAGGCTTTCTGCTGGGATGGTGGCCATATACCTGCCTGTCTGACTGGGTTTTGCAAGGGCATTTCATTCCCTGTGATGACAGGGACAGAAGACAGAAGGAAACCTGTGCAAGGTTACAACTCAGTGCCACGCCTCTGAAAGAAAACCAAGTACCCACATCCAGGAGCATCTGTCCCACAGCAGAGGAGCTGAGTGGTCTCTCATGTTGCATCCTGTCCATCTGCAGCCAAGCAAGACACCCTGCAGCAAGGCAGGTCCCAGGCCAGTGTGGGGTGAATGATGGGGTGGAAGGATACAAGCAGGGTGGGTAGAGGAGGGCAGGAGTGGGGCAGATGCTGCTGAGAGGAGCTGCAGCGCTGCAGCAGGATCCCGAGGTGCTGACACCCCTCGGATGTGCCCAGCCATGCAGCGTGTGCTGGCAGGCGTTGTGTAACCACTGCCTGCATCCAGCGAGCAGATGCACTTCTGCTGAACTCCCCTTACATAAACCATCCCACCAGCACCTTCCGCGGAGCTGCAGAGCTCCCTCTCGTGACCGCGTCCACCAGCCGACCCTGCCGCTGCTGCAGAGCTGGCACCGCTGCTTTCCTCTCGCACAGATGCCACGCAAGATGACATTTCTGAGCTGAAACTGGTGCTATGTCACCTGCTAAGAAACCACTGCCTCCCCGGCGACAATGCTGGCTGTGTCCCTCCCAGAGGAGACACCAGCCCACAGTTATCACTGCTGCCATCAGGGCATGGCTGGCAGTGGAGGCTCCTGCTCTGCAAACCTTGACCCAGGTAGCTGGGGAGGGAGGTAGGATCAAACCACTTTTCTGTCCAGAACAATGAAAAGAGCAGGTGATGGAGCTAATGGCCTACAAGGGCCTGCTCAGTCCCGTGACCCTCTGTAGGCAGAGTGGTCTGAGGTTAAGGAGGAGAGGAGAGGGAAGATGTCCACAGTGTTAGCTTGAACCCCCAAGTCTGTCATGGGCTTTCCCATGGCAGTGGTGGGGAGGCACCTAGGCTGGGAGCACAGTGCACTCCTTTCTGAGGGTCCTGCCCTTTGCTCTAGCAGGGGGTGTGTAGCGGAGCAGGGGAAGCAGGGCTGAGGCAGATGCTGTGTGAACCTCTCATAGAGGCCATCATGCTAGCTGTTCCCAAAGTTATTTCAGGGTAACAGATGATGATATGGAGGAGCAGGCAGTGCATCTCATTGAGTGTGTGGACAACATAAAGTGAGAGGTATGGAGCCACCACCCAGAGGGACAAGAGCCTCACTACATGCAGCACGCCAGCAGGCACAGGGGTGGAGGGGTCCTGCAGAAGGATCGGATGGGGCTGGCTGACTGGGCAACAGCTCTGCAGAAACGGCCCTCAGGCTCCGGGTGAACAGCAGGATGAAGAGGAGCAGTCAGTCGGCTGTGTAACAGCGGCACTGTGAGGAGGCGAAGAGAAGTGATCCTTCTCTACCATGCACTCATCGCGTCTTGACACAGCAAACAGTATTGGGCCTCCAGTACACGAAAGGGCATCAACAAGGCGGAGAGAGTTCAGCTGAGGTTCTCTATCCTTGGGCGATTTCAGGATCAAACTGAACAAAGCCCTTAGCATCCTGGTCTTAATTCAATGTTGACCATATTTCGAGGAGGAAGCTGGACTGGAGATCTCACAAGGTCTCTTCCTGCCTGAGTGATTCGCTAATATCATTTCCAAAAGAAAGTATGTGGAAGAGATGGAAAGTCTCAGTGACCAAAAGAACACCAGATCTCAAGCTCCTTGTGCAAAGACCTCTAAAGCACCTGAAGGGGGACCAGCATTCATAGGTGTAATAGTAAACAAAGAGGGAATTCCCTTCATTTAGATCGTGCCTGTGGACCCTGTGTTCACAGACTGCCACCAGCCACCCTGTCTGCTTTGTGTCTAAGCCATAAATAAACCCAGCCTACCTACAGGAGGGACATCAGTGTTTATAGGCTTGGAAATGTTCTGGGAGCTTCTGGGGCTAAAACCATGACTCAAAACCCATCAGCTACTTTGCAAGACACACTCTCTCTCAAATGCTTAACATATACTTACATGGCCCACTCCAGCTTCTCATTCTTGATGGAGTTATATAGTGTCTGAAACAAAAAACATGGTGTTAGCTCTGTCTCTCATAGAAAACATGTCTGGGTTGTGGGGATCATCTCCTCCACACCCTGTTTGCGTTCTTGGAGAGATACCTTCCTTGCTGAACTGTCCTGGAGAAGTATCCACCAGTGAGCAGCACAACTACTGTCCTGCTAGACCCCTTTTTGTCTGTGTGCCATGCTAGGTACTGGGCTGCACACATCAGCAGCAGAGGGGTCTGACAGCCAGCCCAGCTTAGAGGCTTGTACATGATATTTTGGACTAATTCTGGGTGCTGCATCTAGTCCTGAGTGAATCCTGGCCTACACAAGTATGGTAGAAGACTCCAGGGTATGAGCAGACACCTCCGATGTCTTAAGCTAGGGGAAAGGGACAGAGAAAAGTCTCAGTGCTACATGGTCATATTTGAGGGGGGGTACCTTGTTCTGTGCATGGTCCGGTGCACCACAGAACCACCATAGGGAAGAGGGACCCTGGTATGTTCTAAGGGCAGATATGCCACAAATCTGGATAAAAGACCACCAGGGAACAGATGTCTGATGGCTCACTGCTTGGCATCCATGTGGGTTACATTCTTTTAATGAAACAACAGTGCACTGGAAAATGCTGATTCAAGGGCTCAGTGTCCCAGTGTCCCAGCAGGACTTAGGAGGCACTACAGTAACAATGACAGCATCCAACTGTCTATTTATATCACATTACCTTCAGTAAATCCTTTGCAAAGTCTTTCCCATCATTCAGCCCATCCAGGTTTGCTATGAACTGTTGACACGACATCTTCTTGCCAATGTTCTGTAAGGCAAAGAAGCAGCTCATTAAACTTCTGCAGAGGTGTGACTTTAACCTGAGTGTCTGTTAAAGAGCAGTTATGTATGTAGGGGTGATGTTTGGGTTTGCCCCAAAAGCTCAATGCTGAAAGGTCTGCAACTCTGATTTTCTATTGGGCTCTTTGTTTTATTTGCTAATGCCAGCACCAGACATTTCAAATTACCTCTTTTTTAATGGTGAAGATGAAAAGGATGACAATAACCTCTCCAGCTCTTGCTCCAAACTTTCTAAGTGATCTCACCTTGGTCTCCAGGATAGTCCTGACACAGTCTGTGTCCCAAAACTCAAACCAAACACTCAGACTGCCTTGAAACTGCAATGCCTGATGGATGTCCAAGCCTACATGAGGAATTGTGTGAGCCTGCAGTGTGAGCATCGGAAGAGAGCCAGCATTGGGCAATGTCTTGTCCTTCATAGAAACTACTGATAGCCATTACGAAAAGAGATGATCCAGCTACTGGTACTGTGTGAATTTGAGCGCTGTGGCATGCAAGGGCGATACACATAGAGAACCACAGAATCACAGAATCAGCCAGGTTGGAAAAGACCTTTAAGATCATCAAGTCCAACCATTTCCCAGCACTGCCAAGGCCAACACTAACCCATGACACTGAGGGCCTTGTCTCCATGGTGTGTGAACACTTGCAGGGATGGTGACTCCACTGGAAGAAACTCACAACCTGGAACCCACCCATCACTAATGCCAGGACTATTTGGTGCTGATGCTGCCAGGTCATCTGGCACCCCTGCTATCAGTCTGTGTCATCTGTCTTCCCAAACCCCTGAGCACAGCCAGGGGAGTCACCATCTCAGCCTGCAAGGGCCAAGGGCTGGAGGCAGCCTTTTTCCAAGCCTCTTCCTGAACTCATACCTCTCCAAAGGGCTTTAGCAGAGGTGTGGATGAGTCAGTGGGAATTGTAGGGGAGTCTGATACCACAAAGGAAAGACAGGTGTATCCTTGTCATATGGCAGCCTTTACACCCTGAGGTCCCCAAGGATAGACCCTGTGGTGACAGCACATAGAGCGGACATTGGAGTTAGTGAGGAGAGAGCATGAGCTGTCACCAGCAGTCCTAAGAGGATCCTGACACTGACCGGGCTTTGCAGCAAGGTATTGACAGGATGCCCATCCAGGAGGACCTGGGAGGATGGCCAAGAACAACATAGCCAGGACCCGGCTTAGGGATTCAGTGAGGAAGAAGGACCTCACTGAGTCACTGAAGGGGGTGAAGCTGCAGCAGATCATTTAGGACATGCCAAGATGTGTCCTCTGTGCAAGAAAATAACCTCTCAAAAGAGACTGACACCAGAAGCCCCTGTCCACAAACATGCACAACAGCTCACCTGGAGGCTTCTCCCCAAGAGAAAGCATCAGCAAAGAGTGAGGCCTTGAGATTAGCCCACAGTATGCATATCCCCCCCCCAGTCTGTGTGCAGACACACTCTTTGGCTACACAGGGAGCCAGCACTGCATCTGAGCACCTCTGTCTTATAATTATGCCTCCTGTCAGTGCCAGCTCCAGATGAGCTGGCACCCTTGAGAGAGAAGGGAAAGGAGGAGTAAAGCACTGCTACAAACCTGCAGTGCCTGGGGACATGGTGCAGCAGAAATCAAGACTCAGCTGTCTGTTTTCTCACAGGGGAGCCCCACGGCTGATGCCCGTAACTGCACCCCATAGCTAGAGACTACTGCCAGCTCAGAGAGCTGCAGGGAAACCTGCAGACATGCTGTGTTTTCAGCAGAAGGAAGATAGATTTGTGCACGTGATGGCCAGTAAATAACAGAAAGAAAGCCAGCAGCGCAATGCACATCGAGGAAGGAAGGAGGGTGAGAGAGCAGATACAAAATGCAGTAATGAGCGTCCATGAGGGCAGGAGTTTGGAGGTCAGGTAGGTACATTGCCTGGGACCTTGGGGCACCACATTACTTTGCACAGAGAGAAGGTGACTACTTCTACCCCTGCCTGGAAGCAGGAGGGCAGAGTGCACAGCACAGGTCTTTTTGCCTGCAGAGATCCTTCTGCAGTGAGCCAGCAACAAATGCAGAGGCCAACACATTTTAGGGAAGAGTGGATACAGCGAGATAGAGTGGCACAAGTTACCAGCCTCGAGGCCCTTTCTTGCATTTCTCACACACTGCATCCAGGGTATATATTAATCCTAAGGGATGGCTTCTTTTTTTAGCCTGTGATCTGTCTCATTCTCTTGCACAAGAAGATCTCTGAGTTCAAACTGAGGCAGCAGCCACACTGTGAAGAAGTGGCTAATTGGTGAGCAATTGAGAAGGATGAAAACACACCCTTTGTCTGACAACCAGAAGAGGTGATGAAAAAGCTCCAGCAAGGATGCTAATACTGTGAATCAGCTTGTTGGACAAGGCTGTCAAACACCACAGAGTCAGGGGTAGGATTCAGGCTGGCTGTCAGTAGGATTGATAACAGGATGCTGGGGTGGCTCAGATGAAGTGCAACTTCAAGTCAACAATATCTTAATACTTCAGCTCTCTGCTCTGAGAAATGGGCTGCAGCCGGTCATGCAAATACAAAGCCCTGCAAATGCCTCCAAATCGACACCAGCTGAATGGAGAAAACAAAGAACCACTCCAGCACACACTGCAGCTTCACCTGACCAACACTTGCAATGAAACAGTTCTGTGATCATGAGTGATTCAGGAACCAGGCACTGCCTGAGCTTTCGCTCAGTATTTAGCAAGTACGGGGAAACCCAGGAACAACTCTGGAAAAGGGCACTCTAAGGGCAGAGGAGGATGCCTTGTTTGACCGTTGGTTTTCTTGCTGATTCAGCAACATCATCACATGTGGACATAACCTTCGGGGGAATGCATCAGCACACCTTAAAGCTCAGAGTTCAGATGTCTCTGTCCCCTGCTGAAATGGGACCTCTGGGTAGGGAGATGCACCTTCATTTATGGCCAGCCACACAGATAAAGATACTTTGCTTATTTTCTGGTGCATCAGTCACTTACCAGCAATAGAAAAAGCCGGTGAGGCTGCTTCACAGCCACACAGAGCTGCTATTCCTGGTATGTCCCCCCTGGCAGAAAAGAACTTCATCCCATCTTGCTCCAGGCCATACAGCAAAGCATGAGAAATCACTATCAGACAATCAGCAGGCACCATGGTGTGCTTGGATGGAAAGCAAATGAGTGAGCAGTGGATTAAATAGATGAGAAGGAATAGATAGTTAGATAAATGGGCAGGCAGAGTAGGGGAATGGATGGACAGATGTGAATGTACACAGAGAGTATATGAGAATGAAGAGATGCAGAGATAAAGTGTATGACAGCAGTTAGAGTGCATTAGAATAAATTAGGAAGGATAAGATTGACCTGATGGTGGATAGAGAGGGCTGATCCTGCCATCCCATTATTTCAACCCAGTGTAACTCCCCTGTTTACATTTCCTGGGGTCCTTGCATCCTCTGAGCCTCAGAAGCTGCACTGACTCACCCAAAATGGTTGCAGATCATCCCCTGAAGTGTGCAGGATGGCCCTGTCCACCTCCAGAAGACTCTGGGCAGTAGGCTGGCATTCCTTGGCTCTTGCCAAGTCCCAACATTAGGAGGCTGGGCAATTGAGTACGGAGCTGGGTGCTCAGTGGGAAAAGCAGGTACCATGTGAAAGCCCAAGGAGGAGTGCTCCTGGGGCCCAGAGCCTGTGAAGGGTGGCTATCTGGGGTGCTCTCCCCAGCATCCCCTCTGTGAGGTGTTGAACCACTTGAGCTTTTTGACTGGAGGCCCCAGGCATCAAACAGCTCAGCTGCAAAGTGCACATCTCCTCTGAGCTCCCCAGCATGAGCATCTTGCCCCTAGGAAGCCCTGCTGTTACCCAGGTTCTTCTGGTCTCTCCCAGATAGTAATCTTCAGGAGAAAATACCCTACAACTACATTTATGCATCAGCATGAAATGATAGTCACTGGCGTGACTGGACCAAGGGATCTGGTAGTAGATGCAGGAAAGGAACTACCCAGCTGCAGGGAACAATACCTGCAAACTTGGGGTACCAATGGCCCCTCGTTCAGGCAAAGCTGCTGTGGGCAGACTGCTGTCGCCCTGCAGAATATGCAAGCCATTGCTTGCATCTCAAGACTCTTCAGCTGTCCAAATGCTATTTACGCAGCAGTGCTAACACCAAACCATATGCTTGGCTTAAGGACAATATGAGAGGGTTTGTAAGATTAATAGGAATGGACATGTAGAGTTAGGAGCTGTCAGGGATCCCAGCTCAGGCTTTGTTTAGTGGCCATGAGAGCTGCTGGCCTGCTTTGGAACAAATGCTAAAGCTTGTCACATTACAAAGTGACTCCAGAAGCTGGGCTTTCTTGAAGTACCAAAACACAACCACAAGTGCTGGTGATGCCTTGGTGTTGATCTGTCAGTCCTCCCACGGCCAGCAGCTCTGAACAAGGAGGGGTAACACTGACAGCTGAAAAGGAACACCCCAGAGCTTTGTCTCCAAGGGGCAGAGATGGAGTAGAGGAGCACCTACTTTGCCGTAACATCTCCTGGAGCTCAAAGAGCATCAGCAGAGCAATGTACAGAGTTGCAATAACGTGGATTATACTACAAGGCTTGTAATGTTTGATGGCGACTGCTGGCTTTTAAACACCAACTCTGGGTGGTTCTATGAAAATGAAAATGTCATTTAAAGACAGGAAGTTTTCTGGACAGTTTGGACAGAGTTCGAGTATACCTGCTGTAGAAAATCAACAGTACTAAGGTAACACTCCAGTGTGGTCAGTATCATGTTTTAAAATATCATGTTTTAAAGCCAGTCTTACCACTTTTAAGTCTGGGCTCAGTATATATTGAATGCTGCTGGAATGGTGAACTAGTCCATTCTAAAGACACTGCTGTAGGGAACTGCCCCTTTACAGAAACAAATCAACCACCCTTTCCTAACCAAAGGAATTTCCCACTCCATGGCAATGCACACTAAAACAGACACACACACAATAGCAAATTAGGAAATCAAATAAATAGTGATGTACAATATCAGGACAGCATCTTTAACAAAAAGGGGTGAGAGATCAAGTGACACAATCCCAGGTACACTGCAGTTTATGGAGGTTTCTTTACAGAAGTTCATGTGATGCATATCAGCTGCTAATGGATTGCTAAGTAGTGAAGGACACTGCACAACCACTGAGGGATCCAGACAAACAAAAGTCTTTCTTTAACACAGAAAAAATAAGTCAAATGCCAGTGCTTTAAAGCAAAACACTAGAATGACTGCACTTACCACCTGGTAAAGGGTTAAAGAGCAGAAAGAGAGGTTCCAGGAGCAGAAGGAAGAAAACAAAAAAGGAGGAGAAGGAGAAGAAGAAATTAATATTATACATGAGGAAAAATAAAGAGAAGGTTTTTCACAGAAACACTCAGGCATTTCTACACCTGCTCAAAAGAAAGCTGCTTTTCCTTTGCCTAGACAGCATGAGATCATTTCTTCTTACCAGGGCTCTTAGCCAGCTTCTCAATGAAAAATAGAAACGGCAAGGGTTTAGAGGTTGACGGTTGGGGTATTTGGTTGTGGGGTTTTTTGTTGGTTTGTTGTTTTGGGTTTTTTTGACTTTTCAACGATTTCTGTCTTCCCAGAGACATATTTGGGATTTTTCAACTAAAAATCTAGACAAAATAAGATTATTTTGGAATCAAGTTGCATACTTTGCCTTCTGCCATAATGCTGCTTGCTGCAGCAAGTGCTTTGCTGAAATTATTTTCTCAGCTCCAACCATTCCTGATGAAGGATGAATGCTTTGTGAGACCTTCCCAGGATCCAGCCCCACCAATATCCCACCACATACAGAAGCAGTTTGCCTAGACACATCACTGGCAGCCATGTGGGTGGGAATGGACCCAGTGGCCAGTGTAACACTGGTCACAGGGTGTCAGGTCCCCAAAGGATGAGATCACAGCAGCTGTAGCCAGCTTGATGCAGGCCACAGTGCACATCTGGAAAAGATGCTCTTGCACAGACAAGTAATACCCTTCACTGACTGCTGCGTCAAAGCCCTGCCACTGTCATGAAGGCTGTGTCTGTGCTGTAATGATGGGGAGGGTCTCCCCAGTTGAATTGTCAGGATGGAACTGCTAGCCCTTGCATCATCACCATCAGAGGCAAAGAGCACTCCTGTAGTGTTCTCTTCTCACCCGCTACAGAAGACTCCTGTCAAAGGTGATTGTAAACCAGTATACAAAAAACGAGCTGGGCTATGACCTACTGCTCCTTCCTTATCTGGCAAAACCAGGGCAAGCCTCTGCAGACGCACAACCAGTTGTTACCAGCTGGAGGCAGAAGAGGACACAGATAATACAGCCTGGAAATCACAGGCTTATGGGGCAGAAAGACCGTGTGCGGGTTTCACATGCACAAGGTGCAAGAAAAAGACACGTGCACTCCACCCCATCCAATGCCATTCCTCCTCCAAGTTCACGTAACTTCTGGGGAGTCTGCGGCTCCAGGTCAGAGCTCCCAGAGGGGCTATGAAAGAAGGTACTTCTCAGTGACCTGAGACTTGATGAACCCCTCTCCCCTGGGAAGGAGCCCCCTGAGGCTCACAGTCTGCCTCCTGCAGTTAGCTTTGTGAACTTTCATTTCTCTTTTTCTGTTGTTCCCCATTAGTACTGTTATCGTTGGCATTATTTCTATTATCCCTATATTTCAGTATTTAAACTGCTCTTATCTCAACCTGAGAGGTTTACATTCTTCTAAGGGTACACAGTGTCCCAGTGCCATCCCCTTTGCCCAAGCACATCTTCCCCCTGCAGTTTTCTTCCAACTCTATTCTGTTATCTACACCCTGCTTGACATTTTAGGAAAGAAACAACCTGTGCACCTGAAAGAGCCTCTAAAAGGTGGCGAGAGATCTTCTGACAGCCTCTGCTGTCTAACCATACCTTAGGGCACTGAGCTCCGCTCATCCTGCCCTTTGTCCAGAGGCCTCTCTGATATGAAACTCTCCAGTGGCTGGCTGTTACGTCTTCGGGAAAATGAACAGTTGAGACTTACTTCATGTTTTGGGAGGAAAAGATCAAATTCAGACCTGTAAGAAGCCATTTTCTCCCTTGAAGTAGTTTCTGTGATGAGGGGGGGCTTCTGGTGTTTGCACTGCAAGAAACTGCAGCACAACCAGTGCTGCTGTTTTTGCCGGCCTCACGGGGACTGGTGGTGAACTGCTCTCCCTAAGAGCTCCTGGTACAGGGCTGATGCATGCAACAGGTCCTGGGAAGAAAGCTGCAATGCCTGTGCCTGTATAAGATAGCTGATATCAGCAGGAGATGTGCCTTTGGCTTAAGTGTGGAGTGACTGTCCCCATGTCTGGAGCTGGCATCCAAAACTCCCCATGTGGAGTTTGTCAGAGTATTGACAATACCTCAGTTCGCACAGCCTGCATAAGGGAACACACCTCTATACCAGGAAGGAAAACGGAGAGGAGGAATCTTCAAGCGCTACTTACATGGCCATGAAGGTCTGTGTTTAGCAGCATCAGGGCACAAGTCAGCGTATGAATCCCATCTGAAACACACAACAGTCAGATAACAAGGATTATTACCCCCCTTTCCATGCGATTTTGGCGTTTGCGGTCTCGACAGCCCACCCATTGCTAAACAAGGGTAACTGTTACATCTGGGGACCTTAAAGAATGTATCTCCTTCAACTGCATAAGACAGTTGTCAGTGCGCTCACACAGATGGGCTGCTCCACTGAACCAAGCCAGACATGACATGATGCTCCTGGCTTATTTCCCTTGTGCATGCTGCTCTGTGAATTGCTGCCCAAGGGTCAGGCTGTGACTTCCCCCCAGGTCCGGACGGGGAAGTTGCACTGGTTACTTCTTGCAGAGGTAGCTGTGCAGCCACAGAGAGCCAGCTATGGTCTGTTCCTGTCCAGGTCAGCCACCAAGCTCTAAACACTGCCAGCTAAAGGCAACAAACCACACAAACCCAGGATGAAGATAGCTGAGCACATGAGGTTCTCCCTTTCTTAGAAGGACCATGGTCTGAGGAAGAGTTTCTTATGGGAATATCATGTATTTCTCTATGAGGGCTTACAGTCCTGGGGAGATGGTGTGATGGACATTGCCCTTCAAGAGAAACACTCCCTCAGAAAGATTCTTCCTTCACCTTCACAAGGAGCAGCATTAGGCTTAGGACAAAATGCCTTCCCAGTGTGTATATTTTAGTCTCTGCGTATGGTTCTAGGCTGACATCTTCACCTGGCTTTACTGTATCACTTTGGTCAGGTACATCATGTCCCACATGGCCCCAAGGTGGAGTTGGTGTCCCAAACCCTGCTATTCTTTCACTCTTGCTTGGCTCACTTTCATTCACTTTTTCTCTCCATTCAGTGTCACAACGCAACCACATAGTTCCTCCATGTCTGGGATTCACCAGTACAGGAAAGCATTAATAATGTGCCCAAGACATCACTTTCTGGGAATGAAACCAGCCACCCCGCTCAGCTTCTGCCACTTTTGTTTGCAGCATCCCAACATTCAAGGCTGAAATGACCCTGTAGGCCCTGTAGTAGCCCTTTGGAGGGCTGTAGAACCTTCTCAGCTGCCTGATCACCTCCAGACAAAACTGTCCTGACTCTTCCATGTCTCCATGCCAACAGACCATCACAGCCAGAGGCGATTCTTTAGAAATCTGGATAATAACACAGTGGCTCAAACTTCTTGTTGCTAGAACATCCTTTGCAAGTTTAGGCTGGAGGTAACAAGGAACTGCTTCCCGAAGGAAGAACCTGCAATAGCTTTGTCAGGTTACCATGCATCTAGTGCCTGCTTTTGCAGTATCTGGTTAATGACATGAAGCAAAGGTTAATGGTCATAACAGCAGCAGCAGTAATGTGTTTCAGATCCACTTTTCCTTATTAGCAGTTTTGTGCTATTTGGAAGTGTAACATTTTCAAAACAGACCCCACTAGCAGCAGTGACATCTTCACTGAGGGCCACGCAATATGAAAGAGTTCTGAACCATTGCTGTGGTGTGGCTCCATCCCTGGCTTTGTAACTTATGGTACCCACATGGCAAAGCCTGCATTTTGCTTGACCAGTCACTGCCCTCCAAATACCCTGAAGGGTCAAATCCTGATCTGGCTCCCTTGGGGGGGTCTGTACAACACCCAGTGCCCCCAGTCCCTACCAGTGCAAGGAGCATCAGCAGGGAAGGATCAGCCTCACCTAACCAATGGGTGCTACTCAGGCCTGGCTGTGGATGCGTGGTTGCACACTCGGGCTGTGACAAATATGCACTGTGAGTACAATTGGCACTAGAGCCAAGGAAAGAAAAGGGCTACCTTCAGACGTGCTCTCCTCTGGGTTGCACTGGCAGTACCGCCGGGAGAAATGGATGAGCACACGCTCCCGCTCCTGTGTTTCTCCCATCAGTGGGAATGCTTTCAAGAATGTCCTGCAAAGAGAAAGGGATACTTAAAAATGTGATAGATCAATCTGCTGGGCAGCATCCATGCTAAGGCAGGAGATGGAAAGGGGGTCCTCAGAGCAGCTAGGAAGGCTTCTGTACTCCCCCCAGCCTGTGCACCCCTGGACCCTTGCAGGTACAATACAAAGGGTTTCTACGGAGCCAGCTCTGGGCTGTGTAGGGAAACACGCTGCCAGCTGAGATCTGACCCACCTCTGGCTTGATGGCACCAGGATGGGTTGTCCATCCCCAGGGAAGAAGTTGCTCCCACTTGCTCTGATTTTGTACGGGATGGGATTCCTGGGAAATCTGCTCTCCACCATGGGGAAGCAGGCTGTGGGCCCTCCTGTCGAAGCCCACTTTTGGTGGCAGTACCTTGTGCCAAATGTGACACCAAAGCAAAGATTAAATGACAACCTGGAGCTCCCCCAGTCCCTGCTCCTATCACACGGACAGCCTCCATGGCATCAGGAAGCCTGGAGGAGAAACCCACTGCGCTGCTCTGTCCACCCCAGCGCCAGAGACCAGCTCACCTGAGTGCTTTGTCAAGGGTCAGGCCAGTGAAGTCAAAGAAGCTGAGATACTCCTCTGCTACCAACTTGCTAAACTCGTTACTGCAATTAAAGAGGGAGCAGTCAGCCCTTTCATCAGGGAAGCAGACACTGTTTACAAGAGGAAGAGCAGACTGCTGCCACCCAGCCAGCCCAGCTCCCAGTGAGACACTGCAGATGTGATCCCGGACCCAGGGAGACTTTCTTCTAGTTTGAAATGCTGCTGAAGACCTCCAAAAGGCCCTGACATGCCCACAGCCTAGCACTGCAGCTGCTAGCCCGAGACAGCTCGCAGGGAGAGATGCCTGTACCCACTGCACCCCTCTGCCATGCTGCTGGCCAGGCAGTCTCCTCCCAAACCAGCCAGGAGAAGGAGGCCGTAAGGATGTGCTGCGCTAAGCGGGCACCTTCTCTCCTAACTAGTCCTATCCCACTGCTGGACATGTCCCTTCCTCCTATTGCAGTACTCCTGCTCTGCTCCCCACATCAGCTCCTATCTCACCCTCTCAACCCAGCACACTGCTCGCATGTCAGATGGATGCTGCTGGGAATGGAGCAGGAGAGCTCAGCTGAGATCCTGACCTTGCTCATCCCTGAATGCTTCTCCAGAAACCATTCCCCTGCCATGTTTTTGGGGGATACTTGGGGACATGTTGGCTTTAAAGCCAACTCAGGTAGTGGAAGTGCAAGAATAATCAAAGAATGCTGGCAGGAAATGGAAGATTATCTCACTATGCTCAGGCTTTGCCATATGCAATTTCTTTTCCTTCTCCCCACAAAATGAAAAGCATATTGCTAAGCATACTGTATAACATATAATATTGAAAATGTTATATAATATAATTATATGACAGTAAGCTGTGATGTCAAATTTGAAAGGAGAAGGTTAGACCTGAGGCAGCAGCAACCAGCAATGCACCTGATACAGGAACCACAGCAAAAGAGAACAGGAATGCTGCCAGTGATGCAAAGAGCCTCTAGAAGATCATTCATGGACTCTTTTTTTCCAGGACTAAGCTGGGAGTCACAGGTGCTCCTTGGTACCAAAAGCCTGGGTATTTGCTGGGGGATGCTTCTGTTCTGCTGATGTGGACAGGACTGAGGCATTTCAAAGACATAAAAAACCACCCCAGCAACACAGATTATATCTGATCTGGGAAAAGGATGATGGGGATTGGTGTCTTCACACCCACTGGCATCCTAAAATAATCTGTTACTGCTACACTCATTACTGTTACTCTGTCTTTTAGAAATCTGTGTAACTCTCCCACTTGCCCAGGCAAATCTACCAGCTTGGACCCCAGTGCGTACCTGGCTCTCCATCAAACCCTTCAGGCCACCTATAGACTGGGTCAGATGATGTTGGGATATAGACATGAAGAACCTCGTGACTGGCAGGGAACCCAGTGCAATCCAGGTCTGGATCCCAAACTCTTCAGCCTGGGGATTGCTTTAGGGGCAGTATTGCTGGGCCCTTTCCCAGTGCAGGAAGCTCTTGATTCTGGTGGATGGCAGCTTGTGGCATTTGATGCCCAATACACACAGGCAACTTGTAGGATTCAGATTGCCAGGGCGTTGTGCTTGGACCAGTTTCAACTGGAAGGATCTCCAACAGCCCCACCTCCATCCAACAAGCCCTTGTAACAACAGTTGCAAGTCCCTTCCTGCTTTGTCCCATCCTCCCAGGACGACCAATGTCCCCCAGACCCTCCCCACCACATCCCCACTTACTTCTTCCCGAGCTGGCGTGCCACATCGCAGCGCTTGAACCCTTCAAGGTTGTAAAGGCGCTTGGCCAGCCTCTTGGCAGCCTCGCTATCTGCCCTGCAGCCGTTGGCCAAGGTGTCCGTGCTGCCCTGGTCAAGCTGCTCCGTGCTGCCCAAGTCGGAGTCGGAGTCTGACAGTGCATCTTTCAAGCTGGCGTCGCTACACAGAAACAAGAAACAACTCAAGGAGCAGCAAAGTGACTTGAGGAAACCCACAGAAAAGAACACATTTTGAGTTCTTCTTGTCCTAACCAAAAAATAGGAAAGAACAAGAATACATCTGTGAATTTGGCATTGGACAAACCCTTTCACTGCAGGTCAAAGGAAACAGCACAATTTCATTTCAAATTTGTAGAAAATAATTGAAGGGAAGGCGACTTCTCCCTGAGAAATAAGGATGTAACCATTCAGAACAAGCATCCCCAACACCTTTTTAAGCTTCCTCTCTCTCTACTGGTATGGAAAGGGATATCAAGCTCTTTCAGAGCTCTGGACTTTCAGGGAATCTTAGGGATAGATGATATGCTTTCCAGTTCAGATTATTTGCTGAGGATAAGAAACTGCCCTTGTACAAATCATGCCACAGGCCTGGGACTGGCACCAGACCTGCTGTCAGTGGTGGACTGCTCCTCTTTGAGCTGCTTGTTGGTGTTGTGGCCAGATGTTCCCACAGAGAAAATACTGAGCAGCCCCACTGGCACCATGTAGATGGGGATGCATCCACGTATCTTCTTGCCCAAGGCCAGTTCTGGCACCTATTCACACGTTTTTGGGCAGTGTGACTCACTGAAGGCTGATAAGCTAGCTGGACATCCAGCTCCTGTTCTCTCATGACCTGCTTACTCATCACCAGACCTCCTCATGCAAGGAAGTGCCCTGCAGATAAGCTGCTGCCTCCCAGGGGTGAATGTTTAGGTCTGAGCTGGTCCAGAGAATGAAGTCTCTGCTGACACCACTGCCTGCAGAAGAACCTTTGGGAAGGCTTTTACAGGGGCACCCAGTCCTATGTGAAACCTTGAAGTGTCCCTGCCCTTCAGTGCACATCTGTGAGTGTGCCTGATTGCCTCCAACATGCCAAGCGCTTTTACAGATGTCAGGTAGCCCAGGCAGTGGTGTACCCAGAGGAGCCCCAGCTTTGCCTGCTGCAAGGACAGGATTTGTGAGCAGCCAGATGAATGGTGGCGAGTTCCAGAGCAAGCATCAACACCAAGTGCAGAGCCTTGGCTTTTCCTGGGCTTGCAGGGCTCCTACAGGACCCTGCAGCTCACTGCAGTTTGGGATCCTGGGTTTGAGAACAGTGAGGACTCAGACACAGGTCTGCTGGTGACTGCCTGGCCTAATGCCATGAGACCTTGGTCCCCAGCTGCAGCCCTAACTTACAGGTAGGAAAGGTTTTCCCATTGGCATTTGGCCTCCCTGCCATGACAGCACATGAAAGGAAGCACAAGGCAGAAAAAGGCAGCTCCATCTCTATCATGCCCTCTGCACCTTGCTCCTAGACTGAGACCCCATAAGACAAAGAAGCCTTGTCCAAGGTATTTCCAGCCTGTCTTACCTGATGGAGTTAATGATCTTGGTGGCATCTTCCTCTGACCCTTCCACGTGGAACCCGTTTGGGATACTCTTCAAGGACAATCGGCTTAGCACATTCTCTGACCTGCTGCTGGTGATTGAGTGCCTGAGAGGGCTCCCAAAATCCCCCTCCACTGGCTTTGCTGCTGCCTGCTCTTGCTTATCAGCAGCTGTGTGGTGATGAGCTTCTCTCTGCTGGGTGACCAGTTTCTGCTCCAGGAGCTCTGGGCTGTCCTTGACTCTTTGCTGGATCAATGGGGTGAGCGGGGCCTCAAAACTGACACAGCTGTCTGTCTCATCTGTGAGAGAGAGGACATCCAAAGAGTCCAAGCTGCTGTAGTATGTACCCTTCATAAGGTCAGACTCAACGATCTTCTCAAAGGTTGAGCTGAACCCATCCCTGATGTCTTTGAATTGAAAATGTTCCTTGTCATCCTCACTGCAGCTCAGCTTGGCATCTCCAGAAGCAAACCTGGACCAAAAGGGGAAAAGTAGAAAATACTGTCAAGGCAATTGCTTGCATTGTTCCACTTCAAAAGCATGAAGACCCTTAAGATCAAGGCCATTTCATCTAACTTCAAATGTGGGCAGCAAATATCCTTGATCCCTTTTATAGGAGAGAAAAAGCAGAAGCTTTTATGGAGCAATTCATATGCTGCAACTTAAGACTTTTTTCTTCAATAAGGCACTCTAGAAGTGCAAGGCACCCTACAAATACTTTTCTCTCCACTAGGAGATGTAAAAGGTGATGAACACACACCCAGGCAAGCGAGGTTCCATGTTGCTTCACAGCTAGCCTGTGGGATTCAGGCACAGCATTACAGCTATGAACCAAGTAAGCTAGGGGTATGCAAGAGACTAGGAGGGGACACAGCTGGTACAGCTGACCTGAACTGACCAAAGACATATTTCATGCTATATAATGTCATCCTCAGAAAAAAAGAGGAGAAAAATGGAGGAGGTGATGAGTGGTCTTTCAAAGGAGCCATTGCTCAGAGGCTGGCTGGGCATTGGTCTGCTGGGGGGAGATGTTGAGTGTTTGCTTTTGCATCACTTCCCCCCACCTTTCACTTATTAAACTGCTTTTATCTCAACCCACAAGTCTGCTCACTTTCCTCTTCTGATCCTCTCCCCAGCCAACAATGAGGAGTGATGAGCGAGTGGCTGGATAGGTGCTTAGTTGCTGGTTGGAGTCAACACATTGCACCTCCTCAGTGGCTGTCTCAGTTTAGAAACCCTGTGTCAGCACCATGGCTGTGCCCAGTGTCCCTGCTCATGAGCATGGTCTCACTTTGCAGCAGAACATGCTGCCCTGATGAATTCTGGGGGTGGATCAGGGATGAGCAGATTTCCTGTGCCACTGAACAAGATGCTGGACCTGTGCATGCCCAAGCCAGCTCCTGTTAGTAATGCTTCTCCTTGCATGCCATTTTCAAACCTAGCTCTACACCCACATGGGTAAAAACTTACATGAATCTGTAGACTCGTGTAATTCCTTGATTCCAGAAGCTCAGGGCTTAAGAAAACTGTCACCCAGTTCATCAGATCCGGCCATGCAGCAAGCCAGACATAAGCAGAAATGAGAGAGCAGCTCCAGCCCAAAGAGCCCTCATCCTCAGGACTGCCTCTCTTCACAAACCCACCCATCCATGCAGGGTGAACTGCAGTTCCTGGCCATGATGTTGTGTACGGAAAAGACTGGCTTTCACAAAGCATGTGGAACTTCACAAGTTTCATCCCCTTGTGACAGGAAGGGCTTTGCAGCCTCCATTACACCCAGCAGTGGGAATTTCAGACCTGCCTTGGCAGCTCATTGCAGTGCCAAACTTCTTACAACAGCCTCCATCTCCAGTGTATTTCCACCTCCCCTCCCCTACAGAAGGTCTACATCCTCCCCACTCCAGGGGAAAAACCCCTTTTTAGTGTCCCCAGGTCCTCCAAGACAGCCATCACACCACCCTTAACTGTCCATATCACAGCACTTGTACTCTTCAGACCTTTCATTATCTCTTGAACCCAAATTCGTACAGCAGGCAAAAATGTGGGAAAAGCTGCATAGGGCAGACTGCAGAGACCAGGGCAGGATCCATGGCCCTGAATGGGTCAGTGAGCACCAATAAGTCAGGCACATCACATCTCTCCTTGTGTGGTTCCAGAGAAGACAAAGAGACATTCTAGAGCTTTCACCAGTTCAGAACTACTTTTTGCATCTAATCCAAGCAAAGCCAGACTAAGGTGAAAGACAGTGAAAGACCTCGCTTGTGTGAATGAACCTGACATAGCCTCCCCACAGAGAAGTGTGCCTACTTATTACACAGCAGGGAAGGCAATTGCTTTCTTTAAATAAGGAGCCGTATATTTATTTGCATTGTAATCACAACCTTTTGTCAGTGTATTGAAGTAACGCTGTATCTAATGGCCTGTGCTGCCTTTCCCAGTCAGCTCTGAAGCACTGTTTTATTGCTCATGGCAAGGCATGCAGAGCAATGCACTGCATTCCTACTGCAGCCAGGCTGTACTGGGTTTTTATGCACTGAGCTGTTTACATGTCATTTCTCACTGGTTAATTAGTTGTAATAAAGTACAACCTACCTCCCTGTGCTGGTGGAGTGGGGAGTCCTGTCAGAGCAGGACATGATGGAATCAGCACTTTCCCAACCACCTGCTGCAGGCTTTCTGCAAAGCTTTGCTGAAACTTAATGGAACTTGACTTGCTCGATGCTATAGCACACCATGGGAGGAAACGTGTGGGCAAAGGCAGCAGTCCCAAACCTGCGGTACTAAATGCACCTACAAGCCAAAGGTGGGGATTCCCCTATTAAAAAGTTTTACCTTTGTATGAGTTGATGGGGCTGAAAGCAGAGAATATCATTCCTCAGTGAAGCTCACAGTCTGGCTGCAGAGCTGAGACCTCCCTGATTAACAAGGCCAGTGCCAGAGGCTTCTAGGAAGGTGCAAGACCCCTAGGTAGCAAAGCCACAATGATAGGAAAATAGGGCTTTAACAGCTGATATATTGGCATGCTAATGGATGCCATGGGATAAACTAGAAAGGGGTAAAAGGGATCCAGTTAACACAAACTGCAGCACAAGTAGTTTAGCTTTAGCTGTGCTTTAGCTTTAGTACTAAACTTTATCTCCTTGACTTTTTTAGCAACCATTTCCTGCATAGCTGCACTAACCTACCTTCAGTGGGGCAATCATGGTTTCTTTCTCCAGCTCTGCCATGGAGTCAGTGACCCTGGATGACTTTTCTCTCCTTTAATCCTCAATTGGTTCAGTGGGAAAAGCAAGACTCAGCCTCTTCTTGTAGAGTACTTTAGGATTCAGGTTAAAAACGCATCATAGGAGCACCAACATATGGGTGCTTGCAGCATCTGTCCTGTGCCAGGGTAGGTACACAGGCAGGGCCAAGAGAGTCACAGAAGCATCGACCTCAGGTGACTACAACACAGACCCCTGGATGATTTCCTTTTGCAAAGGGAAGCATCCATACTCCTCCCAGGATTCTATGGCAAGTTATTTCAGGTAACTGCTGTAAGGGCTGCAGCTGAATCTCCAACTTGCAAGTAGGACATCCCAAAGTGAGCACAACCAGCACCCTCAAGACCCTTAAAGCTTCTCCTTCGCTTTAGTGACTCTGTGGGCAGACACTGGCTCTAACCCCAGCTTCTCTGCATTTGTAACAGGGAAAAGCAGTGCAAGAGGCCCAGAGAGAAAAAGAGTGAAAAGCCACATTCAGCCATGAGAGCAGCTGCAGCTTTTAAAGCTGATGAGTTACACATGGAGCAGAGTAACCCAAACCAGGGAGGCTTGAGAATCAGCACACGTAAACCAGCCCTGAGCCAGCATTAGGATCTCTTCTGACTCACCCGAGTTCCTCCTCCGGCTCATCAATGCTCAGAGCTCCTGAGGACCCTAGGATGCTGTGCCACCGCTCCTTGCTGAGGGTCTCACCAGGGTCCTCCTGCCTAGGGGAGCCCCTGTGCTCCGGACCCGCGCTGCTGGGGCTGCCCGTGCCGCCGTCCTGCTCCGCACCGTTCGCCAGGCTCTGCTCCCCATCTGGCTCCAGTGGTGGCTCATCCCCATTGCTGCAGGCTGGGGAATGCTGCTCGCAGCCATCTGCAGCCGGCCATGGGATGTGGCTGTTCTCGCTCATATTCCACTCGTCCCAGTGCTTACGGGCTCCCTCCCCACGCTCAGCTCAGGCTCGGCACCACCTACAACAGAGAAGAAACACGTCATGACAGGCATGGGCTTGCTGATCACAGCTCAGAGGGGCAGCAGTTTGAAGCAGAGCACAGGAAAATGTCCCCCATTGCTTTTGGCTCTTCAGAGCAAAATCAAAACCCCCAAACTAGGGTTTGCCACTTTGGCAAAGACCGGTGCTCATTGCTCAGCACAGTGAGAGCCAGAGAGGAAAACCTGACAGCATGGTCCTGAGCCATCAGGGGCCCAGGCACCTTCTCCTGCTGCTCCCATAGCCCGCAGACAGTCCCAGCATCAAGCACAGCTGACCTGCACCACACAGACTGTTAATACCCCAGCTATGGCAGGGCTGGGGACAGGAATGTAGCACCTCTGATTTTCCCATACTGGCTACCATGGTGCTATTGCCAACTATTCCCTGCCCATCAGAAATAGGAGAGATGGGGAAGTAGGAGATAGGTGTGATTTATTCTTTTTGAACACATCTAAGCAGCCGGGTTGTGATTCAGCCTGTGTGATTCTCCCTGCTGACTCTGCGTTCCTGCAGAGCTTCTTGCCTGCCAGAGTAACACTTCTCTTTTCCCAACACACAAGTACTGCTGAAAGGTGTCATGAGTTGCCAACTAAGACTGGCGAAAGTATCCGTACTGAATATACCCCGGAACGCTCTCTAGAGGGCAAGGGAAGGATGCTGTACTGCAACGAATGAGACATCCTTATTGGCAAACATGCCTGTTGACACTAAGTTTGCAGGTCTTACAAGCACTGTCCTTTGCCATGGGCTGTAGCCCCACAGTGCCATGCAGGGGGGTTGGAACTAGATGACCTTTGAAGGCCCCTTCCAACCCAAACTATTCTATGATTGTCCATTGCAACCCCTGCAGCTGCAATCAAGTGCCACCAGAAATGATTGCTTGTAGGAGCAGGGGGTTCTATATGGTGCTCAGGCTGACCATGATAACAGCTGATGTTATCTGCCTCCACCTGCACAGGAAGCATGGCTAATCAATTACAGCAGGCAGATGGAACCCCTGGATTCTCCCCCCAGTTCTGTTCCTAACTCACATCTCAAGCAGATCATTTCAACCTCCAGCCTCAGCTTCCCTCTCTGCAAACCGGGGATTATACATCACCTCTAAGAAGCCACAAGGGTGCTCAGATGCCAGCAACAAGTTCTGGGTGCTCCAACTTCCTGAGCTGCAGCTCTTGTTAGTGGTAAAATCACTAATTGCTGGGCCAGTGCAGGGCTCTTAGTTCCTGGTAACAAGAGGTGCTGGTTGACAGCTTCCTCCACTCTTACAACCCATCACCCTAGAGATGTCAGCAGCCTCCTCCCTGCTGATGATTCCTCTACACTTGGGCAAGTGGAGAGGTGGGATTCAACCCTAAATACCCCTCAACAGCCTGGGTACAGGCAGATCCACACAGGTAGGTGCTGAGTTCCTGGCTGAGCAGGATCCCAAGGGTAACCCCAGTCCCTGGCTGACTTTGCTCCAGTCCCATAACCCAGGCAAAACTGGACCCAGGATCTGGCCTGCCCTTCAAGTCCTGCTCCCCACAGTTAGAGACATGGTGGGCTGGGGAGCTCAGAGCCCCACACAGGCTGGGCTTGGGGAGAAGCATTCCTCAAGGGTAGCACATGCCACAGTCATGAGATGGGGCAGGTCCCTCCTTGAGCTGACACTGGCAGCTTTACCTTTTCTTCAGGTGCATCCGTGTACATCCCCTGCTGTCACAGCATCACTGCTCCTATCACACTAGGCACAACCAGCAGCTTCCAGTTCCTGCAGGATCACTGCCTGTAAGAAGGGATCAGAAAGTGAGACTCAGGCCAGAGAACAGAACCCCACTGACCTCCTGCCACTGCTCCATAGCCTGTTCTTTGCAAAGCACTGCAAATATTCTTCCCCCTGCAAACCCTGGCCCTGAAAGCCTCCCTGGCTTTCAGGAGCAAGCAAGTGCAGGAGCAATCCTTAGAAAAGATCTCTCCCTTCTTTATAAAGTCTCCCTGACCAATTAAAGCAGAGCAAATTAAAGCAGAGCAGAGCAACCTGTGCTTGCAGGAGGAAACTTGATGAGTCTATAGAATATCTGATTTCACCCACCAGATCCATAGACGGAGATACCAGTCTTACAGATGGACCCCCCAACAGTCCTCCCTAGCCCCACCAACAAACCAAGACCCAGGTTAGAGGTCTTTGAGCTAATGGTTAACAAATCTGACCTATCAGCTTCACAGATGTAGTGACATTTCTCTCGCAGAGCATATTGTAACATGCAGACTGGCAGGGACAGTGATGCCATTCCCTGAGGTGACCCCAGGCTGGAGGAGCATGTCTGGTCACCACCGATGGTGTGTCATCTACAGACAATTGCCTGAGCTAGCAGGCCAGGCTTGCTAGAGTTGATAGAGACAGACAGACAAGGGTACCATGGCCTGTGAGCTGTTATGGGTTGAGGCTGGGTAGATCAGGCCCTAAAAGTGACACCTGCTTTCTAGTGGCTGGGAAGAGCCCATGGAGGAGCTTGGCAGCAGATAACTGTATCAAGTCCCAGTGGAGGAATCTGCTTTCACCCTCTGTTGGGCTTGTACTCATTGGCCCTCAGCCTCTCTCTCAGGCAGCCCACTTCCCCCTGACAAGAGAAAGGCCAGCCTAGACACTCTGGGACACCAGCGCATTGGCCTTTTGTGGCCCAGAATCCCACCTACAGGACCTCTAGGTCCTCCAAGGGAGGTCAGCCTGGGGCAGTCCTCAGGTTTCACACATGTGGGCCAGGTCTCCTCTACCTTGCTCTTCTGCCATCCCAAATGAAGATGAAAGATCTGCAAATCTCTGTCCCACCAAATCCAGGACAGAAAATCAGTCCCAGGCACTTGGTCTTCCCATGCACCGACAGCAGGGCTGAGCCAATGCAGCATCTTCAAGGAGTTCATCTGCCAAACCTCCAAGGCTTTCTTGAGCATGACCACACTGACTTCTCCAGTAGTACTGAAAACCTAACATGGGATAGATTTTGACCTTCCCGTAGTGAAGGCATAATACAGACATGCAACACAGAGCCAGTGCTCAAATCTTTGGAGGAACCTTCCCAGCAAAGCTTTGCTGGCCTCTTTCTTAACATGAGATGAATAATGCGGCTTTTTTGAGTCCAGTGTTTTAAAACCAGCCAAAGGGTTTGGGCTGAAATTCCCTACCTCCCTGCCATCCAGACACTGCTGAAACTAAATTCCAGTCAAATAGCTAAAGCTTGGCACAGGAAAACAGGAACCTAAATGTGGTTAAGAGACAGGCCTGAGTAAGAAATGTTGGCAAACCTTAGGGAGTGCAATGGCCCATCCAGCTCTCCTAACTTTAACCAACTTATATGATTAATATATACAAAAAAATAACGTTTCTGTTATTGCGTATAAACTACTGCATTGTGCCCACTCTGGTTTACCCCCTGTGAAGTCCAACTGGGGTGTTCATAGTCCAGAAGAAGGGCTGAGGAGTCAATAATTAACCCTTAGGCATGCTTTTCCTTGGCCTGGCTTCCTGCTGGAGAAGAGGCACCAGGAAAGCCCTGGGAGGATGCAAGCACAGACTATTCTCAGCCAGGAAGACCAACAGCTCCCAGCTTCCAGCTGCTCTGAGCAGAGCCTGAGCAGAGTCTCCCGACCCCTCTGAGATTTGTACGTCTCTTGTTGGTTCCACATTCCATTGCACACACGTGGATGGAGCAGCTGGTTGCAACTGTCCACATCTGCCTCCAGCAAACATCTGGAAGGTTGCCAAGGCTGGACAGAGCCCAAAGAGGGATTTTCAGTGCCCTTCTGTTAGCTCTGAGTAAGCACGACAGTGCAGCTCCAGCAGCCACAGCTTCCACCAGGCCACTGGGAGAGGACACACTGCAGCACTGAGGGTAGGGACAAGGGGGCAGCTGGTGTTCAGAGGTCTCCCTCCGGGGCTCCTTTGCACTGCCGCAGAGCATTACAGCCTGACAGCCAGGAGGCTGAGCTGGACTGCAGGCTGATATTCCCCATGTCCTTGCTGGTTTCTTTTTGTTTCTTTGCAAAATGCTCTCCAGCTTCAGGGCTCGGGGTGGGGGTCGGGGGGAGTCTGGGCTCCTACCAATGGATTTCCAGACAGAGTCTTGCCCTTTCTGCAGGCTCAGGCATCCTCTCAAGTCACTGCTGCTCCTCTAGGTCCTGTGGGCAGGGTGGGCGTCTGCATGTGGGGCATGCAGGGTGGGCAGCATGTCCACTGCTCCCAGCCTCCTGCAAATGTAACATGGGTCAGCATATGAAAAAGGGTCTGTCAGGAAAAGAGACAGACTTGGTACATGTCCTGGCCAGGACTGCTCATACTGATGGCTGCTGTGGCCCTGCTGATTTGTAGACAGTTGTGAAGCTGCAGTTACGTGAATTTGAGCCAGACCAGCTCTGTAAGGCCCACATGAGCAGAAGAACATGGATTCATGCCGGCAAGAAGCTATTGATCCTGTAAGGAAAAGACTACAGGAAGCCAAGGTATCCACGATCCAGTGCTAACCAAAGCCTTTCCGTGTCCTCCTTAGTTCTGGGACTTGGTGCTTCCACTGCAAGGTGGGAGAGAGGCAGAAGGGACTGAGGATTCCATTCCCTGTGGACCTCTGATGCTGCCGTTTCTTGAAGGCCAGATCCAAGAAAGCCAACTGCTATTAACTTCATTTATCAGAATCCCAGTGACACCAGCCCACCGCTGTTATGTGCCCAGTGCCACATAATAGCAACACAGGACAGCCACCAACTCCCGCTCCAGCCCTGCTCTGCCCCTAGGGTCATATTCTGCCCCTGGACCAAGAGGAGGAGGGGCAGGGACAGTTAGAGGGGAAGAAGAGCAGAAATGCCCATCACTTACTCTGGGACGATGGCTGGATTTGCAATGGGGACAGCAAAGCAGGGCTGGCATCCACTGCAGGAAAGCTCCAGTCCCAGAGAGGCTGGGCAAAGACGCAGCAAAGTTTGCCTTGATTGTGTGAGGGGCTGGAAACCACACAGCAGCTCTTTCAGGGCCTGGCTCTGGAAGAATCCCAGCTTTTGTTGAAGCTGAATGGCTGGTGGGAAATGATTTATTTTTAATTTTCTTCCCTGTGTTAGGAACTGGAAAGGCTCCCACTTCAGTTTTGTGTAACCACTTGGCTGCTGCAACACAGGAAAGCGAAGGATCCTGCTGCTTAGTCGAGCATGAGCTTTTCCTCAAGCTCATGCTGAGTTGGGCTGCTTCATGCTGCAGCCTTACTTTGCCTTGCTGCTCCGCATCCTGTTTCCTCAGGCTTGACATGGGGCAGCAGCTCCTTCATGAGGGCTCTGTCCTCACCCTGGCACTGCAAGTGTGTCCAGGGGTGAGCAGGAGGTACGGGGATGACACAGAGGAGAAAGGTGCATTGGGATGTGGATCCCATGGAGATGAAGAAAGCAAGCAGATCCTGTACTCATCCAACAACCTCAGAGTCAAGCTCAGGAAGTAGGGAGGTGAGGGGGTGCCTGCAAGGGGAATGGGTGCAAGGCAGGCTACCCTGCTCTGGGATATGCTGGGTGCAGACCCCAGGGGAAGGAGGGTGCAGCCCTTGTGTGTAGCTGGGCCGTGTCCCCATCTGCTTTACAGCCAGCCTGCTCTGCCTGCTTTCTGCTTTACTAGGAGCAGGAAGCACTAATGTGCCAAACCTGGTTTTCTGGGCATCTGGCTTGGGTTTTGTAACAGCTTAAAAATTCCCTTGGTCACTCCTGTTGGAGAGAGCCCTTGAACTCCTTGGGCTAAAACGCCTGCAGTAACATCCTGTGCTGCGATAAACCATGTGCTCTGAGCTCCCATCCCCTTGGAGCAGGAATGAAACATGCCGTATGGCTATTTGATCTACACGCTGTTGATCCCACCCATGATGTGGCTGGTGAGCAGGAAGAGATGTGTTTTTATGACCCAGCTCACCAGTGAATTTACACAATACAGGTGCAACACATCACCCTGGGCAGAAGCTGTGTGCATGAGCACAACAAGGCTTCTTTGAGGAGGCAAACCCATAGAGAGATGGAAAGATCATAGCCATGGTACTTCCTTTTGAAGTACATCTTCTTATGTCTCTGCTTTGACCTCTGCCCTTTCAACACAGATGAAACTAAAAAGCTTTTACCATTCTTATTGTGAAAATCCTCATTTATTTCTTCCATGAGCTGGAGGCCTGGTTTTATCTGACCTCCATCATATCACGTCTCACCTCTTCTCTCCAGATTGAAGTCCCTACCTTCTTAGCCTGCTCTCATATGACAGCTGCTCCACCTCCTTGAGCATTCTGACTACCTTTCTTTGGATTTCCTCTAAGTTTATTACTCCTATTGCTCTATTACAGTCTTTAGATTGGGAAAGCATACTGCCCAGTGAACTCAAGATGTGGACACAGCAAAGATTTGTATAGCACCAGTTTTGGTTACGTGACTTGACAAACCCATTCCATCCTTCAGTTCCCTGCTTTGCAACAGCCTTTCTGAGACAAGGCAAACCACTCAACCTCTTGCTCCCAGAAACCTGTTAGAGGAGCACTGTCCTGTGCCCTGGGAGGGCTGGAAGGAGTGAGAGATGCTCTCCAGATGGGGAGGGACTGGACACCCACCAGGGGGTCAGGTCTGTGTACTCACCACTCCTAACCCACCTTAGGTTGGGATTTAGGGTGAGCAAGGGCCAATGCAGTGCTGTGGGAGCCTCAGACTGGGTTTCTGGGACCCAACAGGATGAGAGTCTCCAGGGCCAGCCTGGGCACCGCTTCATTCCAGCACTCACCTGGGCTGAAAGGAAACGTGGTCCAGCAAAGAAATATGAGCACTCACTGATGCTACCCTTACGCTTTCCAGAGCCCCTAGGGTACTGCGGGTCATTGCTCATGGGCAATATACTGTCCCATGAGTATAAGCTACCCATCATTGGCATTTTAAACTGCAGGTCCTACATCCTTTGCTTGCAGTGCAGAAAAGAGGCCATGGATAAAACATATCCCACAGACTAAAATAAACCAGCTACATGCTAAAAAAAGGAGCCTTTGGGTAATCAGAAATCACTGTGCATGGAACATACTTTTTCTTGAAGCCAAATCCTACAGCTCCTTAGTTTGAATTTTTATTAAGAGCCCCCAGAGCAATTAGTTCACTTCCAGAGCCAAACGACTCCTGCAAAACTTCAGCTTGGGGAAAAAATGGCAGGTTTTTGCTTATAGAAAACAAGAAAACGGAGTCTTAAAATCCTTAACAGCTTTCCTGTTTGCACTCTTCTGCAGCTACTCAAGGGGGGACATAAAAGAATACACTATTTTTTACATGTCCTTTTCTTTGCGCTAACACCTTGGCTACACAGCTTTGTGCACCGAGCCTTCTTCCAGCCCTGCACATGCATCATTCAAACCTGACTGTTCTTCGCAGAGGGGAAACACAGCCACTGTCCTCAGCCTATGGTGAAAGCCTGGACTGCAGCATCACTTTACATCCTGGTGAGGTGCTAGGAGCTGCTTAAACTGCAAAAAAAAAAAAAAAAAAAAAATAAATAGGCCAAAGCATAAGGACAGTGAACTTATGTGTCCCCCAGGAGAAGCTGCACTTGAGATGGAAGGTCCAGGCGGCTGATGAACAGGGACCTGAATTGTCCCTCTATTCTAGAGAGCATGTTTGGTCAGTTATCTTCCTGGAACAGGCTCCTCTAAAACCCCATCCAGGACATCCAGGTTTGACTACGGGAGGACAAAGGTCCTATCAGGGGTAGAGCAGCTAGTGGGGTCTGTCTGACCCTCAGATCCCCACTCCTGCAGAAGCAATCCTTGACCCCTTTGAAGACCTTGCAGGGCTCCCCATGGGCAGAAAGCTGCTGTGATTCACACGAATCCTCCTGTGGCTCTAGTGTGGAGGCAAAGGCAGGGGGAAAGGGGCAGAGGCTTTCTGTGCCTTGGCACCCAATCTTCAGGCAGCTCCCAAGCTAAGAAAAGAGCTTGAGAGCAGGATGCTTGTCTGAGCAGCAGGTGGGTCCCAGTGACTTAAATCCTGTGTTGGTGCAGAGCAAACAGCTCATAATCAGCCCATGCTGTTCAAGATACGAGTTTTCAAAGGGGACTTCAGAAACCTTATCCCCCTTTGGCTGTGAGTAGCAGGGTTCCTTAGCTCAGCTCAGAGCTGGTTGCATCCTCACCTTTGTCTATTCGCTCTGGTGCTCACCTTCTCTTGATGTGGGGCTTTACAGTTCAGGTGGCTGTAAACTGGGCTTCTGTCCTGGTTGTCAGTATGTTTTATTATGGAAACAGGCTGTTTATGGAACCTTTCCATCCAGTTCCATGAGGCACTGTAATTGAATTCATTAAACCCAGCTTTCCCCACAGCCAGGGTTACCTTCCATAAAAGTCCACAAGAGCTCTAACCGCTTCTCATAACCCTAAATGGAAACAGCCTTCTTCCCCCTTTTTATCCTCCTTTTGCTTTGATCCTCCCTCCCCACATTCTCCCTGTACCCGAATTAATAAAACAGGGCTGGCAGCTGACTCAGACCCAGAAAATGAAATTCCTGCCATGCCATCGACACTAAACCTGTGCAATGCCTTGCTGCAAGACCTTAGCCAAGTTGCAGGAGGCAGCCCATCCTTCTAGCCCACTAGAAGAAACATCCAGCCTGATGGAGACCAGTAATGCAGAATGAAATGAAAGGGAACTTCCCTTCATACTCCAACACACCAATAAACCTCTCATTTGGGGATGAGGAAAAACCCTTTCCTCATAGAGGCCTAGTAAGACACCAGGTCTTTACAGAGATGCTCTGTTGGTGGACAAGTTGTTTGAAGACAAATGGACCCCAGCCCAAGGGACACGGAGTCCAGCAGCACAGAAACCTGCAGAGATGGCTGGGCGCTGGCTTTGGGCTGCTTGGGAGCTCAGAGTGATCTGCAGAGCACTGCAGGGAACAAGGTCTTCCTGAGCACCTCCCAGACCTGCCAGGAAAGCGGGAAGAGAGCAATGAGGCTTTTGTGGGTGCTAACATCAGAGACAGCTACTTTGAATCCAGCTGTTGCTGACCAAAGCTCATGTGCAGCACACTGGAAGACCAGATAGCTCCTCACTTATTCATGAGAGCATGAAATCTCCCTTCTCTCCACACAGAACTCATCTGTGAAGGACAAGGTCTATATTAATTCAAGCAGACTGTCAAGTCCTTCATCAATAGAGAACCAACAGGAACAACCTGATGACATTAGTGTGAATGGGACAGCTGCTCTGAAAGATGGAGGAGCAGGGAGAGAATCCTCCTTTGAGGAAGAGAACAGCAAGAATTGGGGATTATATACATCTATAGACATCTCGAAAGGTCTGCCTTTCCATCCCGGACCATCTTCAGTGAAAAAGGAATAACTTCCAGTCTCTTGTGTATGAGGAGGGGAACTCAGCAGAGAAGAACAGTCCTTGTTTCATCCAGCAGAGACTCAGCCCTGCTCTATCCATCAGGTGTGTTTTCACCTTTCACTCTCCAGGCCACACCAGCACACCACTTTGGTCCTCATGTCCTTGGGATTCCCATGTAGACAAACAACCGGTTCAAGACTCTTGGATGCTATTGAGTGACCCCTTGTCAACCTGGCCAACTTGTATTTCCAGCTGGCCTCCAAACCAAGAGCATTGATGCCAAGGCATCCATGACCAGGTAACACATACCTTGACTGCTGAAGGTGTTCAGGCCTAGAAATCATTGAGTCTAGAAAACACAGCTGGAGAAGGCCAAGAGATTGTCCAGATAGGACTAAGCCCTCCAGCAAGCAAAACCTAAGATGGGATCAACTAGTGCCCACTTTGGATGTAAGGTGAGACAACCAAGCCCAAATGTGAGGGAAACAGTTGGGTATCTCTCCCACAAGTGGGGATTTTCTAGTTACATCCCTGTGAAGGAAAGGCAGATCAGCTTCCCTCACCCGAATCAGACTGAGATGCACTTCATTTGGCCTGAGAACACAGACTCGTCCAGGATTTGCTGACAAGGAATAGGGCTAAAACTTCACTGCCCAGCATTGCAGAGTTGTCAGGGCATGAAACATGGCATTTCCACTGAAATCAGCAGCTCTGCTTGGGCATAAAGCTGTTTGCCCAGAGGACCTCAAGAGCAGCCTGAGAAAATACAACCTAATATGAAGGGATTTTACACATCAAGACCAAATCAAGACATCTGGGAAGCAAACTGAAGACAGCAAGCCTCTACAGAGGAACAGATAGGACAGTGGTCTAGGAAAATCACCCACATCTTTGCTTGGTCCATCACACCTCTGCAGTAATGGGAGCTCAGGCTCCCAGACTGCAGCCTGCAGGCTGCAGAGAGTCAACAAAATGACCAAAAAGGTAAGCACATATTTATTTACAGAACTTACAGACTGGGATGGAGCCACTGAAAGTAAAGCAGGATTTCACTGCTCCATTAGGATACAGTACGTTATCATTGTTTTTAACATGGCAACAGGAACTTGACTATACCAGAACTTGCTTTAACACATGGGAAAGCACTTTGACTAGGACTCATCTCCCTCAAATGCAGACACCTCCAGCTGAGCTCAGCCCCCGGGCTCTCTTAGGAGTCAGCAGAAAGACTGCATCTGAGATGTATTAGGAGTCTGAGTTACAATCAGAAAAACACACTCTGTTTTTCTGGTTCCATGTTCACCGTGAAGTGCCGAGACCTCCACTGCCTGGGATTGCTGAGGTTTATGATGCAGACACCTACTCTTAGACAACAGGCCTCCTGCCCAGCACTGCTGGCCACATTCAAGCTGCAAACGCTTCCTCTGTACACAGCTCTCCACAGACAGGCTTCTGCTGTCACCGCACAACTAATGAGTACAGAACAGCCCTTTCTGAGACATGCAAGTCTTTCTTCTTCCCCCAGGCAGATGAAAGGGGCTCCAGCTTGCATTGCTGTGTGCTCAGTTTGAGAAAACAGATGCTTCACAAAGAACCAGTGAGGTTTTCTGAGTAGGTTTCTCCGTTCTGGAAGGGCTGCTGTCACGAGGACCCTGTGAGCAACACCCCCCAGAACATCACTTTCTGACACGACCAAAACTCCCTTCTCTAAGCATGGATCTCTTTGAGCAGCATCAACTGTTGAAGCTGACTTGTTCTGAAATGGGAGCAAGTTGCCCAGAAGGTACTGCAAACCTGATGGAGCCATTTTGCAGCTCCTGTGCAGAGGCTTGGTCTGCCCTTAATGGATGTGCTGGATAACCACGCCAACAGGAGTGTGATTTTCCTGATAAAGAAATATAGCTCTAACAGGCATGCTCCTACACTGATGTAAAGGTTCTTTATAGAGACAGGGCCATTTCTTCTCCTCAAGGGAATTATAAGAGCAAAAAGCATCATCAGGTTGACATAACTGCGCCAGGGCAGTGCACTGCTTTAACTACACCTGCTCTGAGACCCTGAAGCTCTCCCAGTCTCCCAACACAAGAAATGCCTTGCACCAGATCTTGTGACAAGGCTACAGAGGAGTTGCTATCCCAGACCGCAGTATGTCATTTTGCCCCTTAGCAGGCTTTCTTTAAAGCACGGAGCTCTCAAAGCTTTTCTCTTGCTCCTTAGATTCATTGCATTTAGGCATTGGACAATAACTTTAGGAACTGAAGTATTACATCCTGGACTGAGTTTTCACTGATGCAGAGAGGCCAGAGGGGTCTGCCAGAAATAAGTGTGTTGTAAAGATGAAATAAAGGTTCAGGAGATGAAAGCCGTTCAGCCTGGTTCATCGGGTGACCCAATGACACAGTGGCACAGGAGGAGAGGCACTTGGGCTTGCTATGAGAGCATGCAGCCTGAGACAATGGTGCAAGCTGCGCATCCTATGGCTGACACTGGGAATCTGACTTTTATAGCATGCAAAATTAAAGGTACAGGGCCACTAAGGTGCACTCATTACAGTCTGCTGTTACCTGGAGAGCAATGGGTTCCCTACCATTCTGCTTGCGCTTGCAGAAAGCATGAAGGTTAAAGCACAAGTTTCTGCTACAGGATCATTCCCTACATCTACCAGGAGGTGCTGTAATTTGTGGCCACTTCTCTCCTGGTAATAGTAACACATCTGCATTTTAGGTGTTGCTATCACACTGTGATTGTGCTGTGATGCTGCACATCCAGGTCTCCTGTGTTTCACCTGGAGCTGTTACTCTGCTGCTGGTCCCCAGGCACCTCTGCTCCAACACTCCCACCAGGCACTCAACTCTCCCCCTTCTTCAATACAAAAATGAAAGAACTGCAGAGGAATCATGGAGAATACCAGAGCTCCTAGTGGCAAAAGCAGGCAGCTCCAAAAGCTTGGGATAAAAATCTCTTGCTCTTTTAGGACAGTGCTACGATTTGGGGGTGAGGGATAATGACCATCCTAGTGTCCCATGCCTTACACTGCCAGGTACTATGCCAGAGGCAGGTCCTTGCATCAAACACCCTTACACAGTGCATGGTGTGGACACTGGGAAACAGCTGCAGGAGTAGGCACCATCCCAGACAGAAGTCGTACAAGACAGGCTCCATGGCTGCAGTGGTCATGGGTGCTGTACCAGGGGCTTGCAGCCACCTGTGAAGAACAGCCCACAGCAAGGACCACCCAAGGAAGGGTAGGGAGAGGGTACAAATAAGAAGGTCATGCTTTATTATAAAGCATAAAAGTATATAGTTTATAAAGGGTTAATAAACAATGAGCAGAGGCTTTTGTCTCCTGGCAGACAGGCGCTTCTGAGCACCTCAGAAATACTGCCTGTAACACAGGGTGAGCTGCAAATGCTCATCACCTGCCTTAATCCTTTCAAAACAGCTCCTAATTAGATGGAGCCTAAAACCAAGGGCTGGCCTGACAGACAGGCAGGCTGCTTTTCTGTTCTGAAAGACAGTTGCCAGCTCTCCTATTCTGCACTGCTGGGATCAAGACATCCCAGGTGAGAGCATCCATGTGCCTCAGCTCCTGACAGGCTTCTTGGCTGGGATAAGCCTGCTGGTTTAATGACAAGTAGGGACAGCAGGACTCAAGAAGGAAGGGTTCAATTCTCAGGGTCAGAAGGAGCAGAGACCAGGTCACACAGCACTCCAAAGTCAAGGCAAGGGGGTGGCTGAGGGTTTCTCAGCCCAACATCCCATCTTGGTTCAGGGAATCAGGCCAGACGGGGACCAGGAACACTCTATTTCTACTGCCATGTGTGCGACAGGCTCTGGGTGGCTGTCTGGGATGAAGACAGCCAGGCAGATCTAGGCAGGGGTCAAGGCAGCACGGGGCCAGCCAGGCTGTCCCTCTGCACATCCATCCAGCAAAGGTCACAACAATGCCATGGTCCAACAGTGCCATGCACCCACCATACCTAGGAAGGAGCTATCAAAGGGAACTGCATCAGCTGCTGCAGCAAATTAATTCTCTCTGCTTCTGAGAGGAAAACAATCCCTGTGGTTATCTGCTGCCTCAGTTTCCACACCTAAGCAATAGAGAAAGCTGCCTCCTGGGACCTGGGAAGAAAGTGAGCTTTAATGGTAAGAGAATACCAAGGGGCCTGGATGAAGACCTTTGAAAGGACACAGGATGCCCTTTCCACTCCCAGCTGCAGGCACCCAGCTCCTACTGCAGCAAGCTCAGGGCTCTGGTGAGGGGTGGCTAGAATAGCTGCCCTTGCCTGGTGTTGCTAACTTATGAGATGAAACCTAAATACTCATTACAACAGCACTTGGCTAAAACTCCATCTTCAATTACAAAAATAATTTCATTTTTTATGAGTCTGAAGCCTTTGGGGCCTCATAATCTAATTAAATAAAGCTTCCTCACTTTCCTTTCGCCTGCTCCCCTCGCTTCTGTGGTACCAGCAAAGACAAATATGTGGTTTTAATTTAGCAGAATCCCCTGCATTGTGTATCCCCTTCTGGCCAGAAACCACCTCTGCTCCTCACCATGCCCGTGAGCTGCTTGGGCAGGCTGTGTCCATAGCTCGGTTGCTTTTGCTCCTAGAGCATGCCTGAAATACCAGGGTCTCAGTCTGTCTCCATCCACTTCCACTGCCTGGGTACCCAGTGCCCTTTTGAGGGCCAAACATGCAGAGCTTGGCAGGAGCAGAGCCCCACGTCAGGGGAACTCTGCCTTGGGAGCCTCATGCATCTCATCCAGCTCTGCAGGATTCATCCGCTGGGAAGCACAGTGGGAAAAAGTGGCTGCTTCAGGACATGCAATAGGGGAAGGCTGCAGTGAACTGGAGAAGGTGCAGTCTCCTTCTGTATGTGACCAACATCAAGTGGCCATGCATACAGTGGACAGAGGCCTCTGCACAGGGCTTGCTGTGGAGGATGCTACTGTCAGCCCTGCTTCGCATAGAGCAGCACATGGATGTTCCTCTGAGCTGGCCTCTACCCATCCAGCTCCAGGGAGGTGGGGAAGGTACCACAGGGAGCTCCCTCTCCATTTCCATGAGGCTCTTTCCCGGAACCATGTGTAATTTTTTGGAAAAATTGTTCATTGCCCAAAAATTGCAATTTTAGCTCAGCTGAATCGCACCTACATTTGTGTGCTCTTGTGCTGAGGCCACAGAAGAGCTGGATTTAAGAGTCCCCAAAGTGTTAAGCAGAGAAAAGGTCACAAGAATGGAGCTCTATGCTTTGACTTCGGAGCAAATACAGATAACCAAAACTGGAAACCAAAGTAGAATCCCCTCCATTTAGTTTGTTATTACAGCACCTCCCTACAAACTTCCCAGTTTTTAAGCATTTAAAAGAAAAAAATATTTGGGTCAAATTTGTTTTTTTTCATATCAAGAAAATAACAGAGATACAAGTGACACAGAGAGGAGAAGAACTGAGAGAGGCAGCTGAGCTCACATCAATTGCTCTGGGGGTTTCACTATGGGTTGGTGAACCGTAACTGTATCAGTCACCTGGGTCTCATGTAAGTTTTCCTGCTTGATGCAGATCAGGAGAGCTCAGAGGAACATGTTCCAGCCCCCAAAATGGGAGCAGCACTGAGATTTACTCTCTTAATGCAGACCTTCAGATTTTGTCTGTTGAGGGAGCATTCACATTACAGAGCCACAAAAAGGCCACAGAGAGATGAGGAGCTCAGCTGCACTGCCTGGAAGGGGGACGCAGGATGCGAAGTGACTGCACAAGGCACCAAATCCAGCTGTAAGCCTCCTCTCAGTTGAGAAAACACTTCATGCAGAAGATCGCAGAGTGGTCCTGTCCCCAACATGCTCCCTGCCACCCTCACAACATGCTTAAAGCTCCAGCAGGAGATACAAAACCAGTGGACTACAGTTCTGCCATAGTAGGGCCTTGGGAGAGGATCCTAGGAACCAAGCCATGTCCCATGCTGTATAGGGAGGCAGAAAACCCTGGGATGAATCCCTTGCTCATCATGCTTGAAAGGAAACATTCCTGAGCCCTCAAGGCTTTCTCTCAAGGCAAAGAGCAACAACAGGGCATCCCACCAACATTACCTTTATTGAGAGCTCCTTAGGACACCTCAGAGAAGACTAGGACCTAGGAGGAGATGAAGCAAGGCCCTTCAAGAATGGTTCACATACCACAGAGCTCAAAAACCATGAGGCAAGGGTGTGGGGAGATGAGAAGGAGGAAGAGGAAGGAGGGGAGGACACGTAAGCAGTGGTGGTGAAGAGGTAGGTGACAAATCATGCGCCCAGAGCCAGGCTGAAGCCCAGAGCCCAGAAAAAGCATGGAAAGCACAAGAAGGGGCTCGGGTTCAGCTGCACTGTCTCCATTCAGGCTGCCTGCAGCTCCTTAAGTTCTCTGGCCCTGCCTGGTGCAAGTGAGGGAGCACTGGGGCTGCTCCAGTGACAGGAGCAGTGTTTGCTCTACATAAGGAATCACTAGTGTCCCTACCTGGGACTTGAACAGAGCTAGGTGCTGCCCAGGGTCAGGAAAGCCAGGTTATGGACTGCAGAGAAGGACTTCCCTGAGCATCTCAGCCACTCATCTCCTGGAGCTCCTGCAGGAAGACAAAGGGACAGCAGTGAGGATGAAGGGTGAGGTGGTTACTGTCCAGATGGGACAGGTGCCTCTCCAGCAGTGAGCCTGTCAGCCACCTCCCAGGGGTAACAGTGGAGGGAGCCAGAACTGAGCCTGTCCCTCTCGCCTGTGATTCCTGCACGATAAATGCCACAGAGAAGCACCTTGAGCCTCATGGCACAACTCCTTTGGACCCATCTGACCACTGAGGGCCTAGATGCACTGAGCCTCATATGGATCCTGTCCCAGCACATCCCTGGGAAAAGCCTCTCCCTGCGGAAAGGGCAAGGAGGGCATTTTCACCCTCAGCCAATCTGGCAAGATGTCTCCACAACAAAGACTGTTGTCAAGTAGCAGAGCAAGCAGCAACCTCAAGAGATGTGGCCATTTGGAGCAGATCACCCACTCCAGGAACTCCAGTGTCCAAGCAGACTTTTCCCTGAGCAGGAATCACTCAGCCCATAGCCAGCACTTTGGTGGCAGTAGCAGCAGCTCCCTCCCAGGCCTGAGAGCATCCTTCTGGCAACACCATCAACCTGTGGCAGTCAGCAGGGCCACACACAGATGTCTGAGCTGAGCAGGCCTTTCCATTTCCTTCTAGCAGTCAACACCAACTCCAGCTCTGGGCAGAACCACCAACACCACATGGGGCAACTCCACGGGTGGAGAAGGCACTCCAGACTTGAGAGAAGACTTCACTTCAGTCCCTTTAACGCAGTGGACGGACATTCTCAGCACTGTGTGCCTTGTGATGGGCATAGCACATAAAAATCACAGCATGGGCTGAAGCTTGTGGCAACACTGGATGGAGGGATCTTCATCAGTGGAAAAACTCATGGAGGAAGGGGACAAAAAGGTGTTGTTATGATAGGACAAGGGAAGAGGAGGAATGGGGCTATAGGTTAAAGTCAGAAAGAGCAATACAGGGTATTACAGCATGTGAGCAGTGCTAGTGGGGAGAGCGGAAAGCCAAGACACCTGTAAAGGCTTCACACATAGAGCTGGATGCAACCATAAAGAGAAATAAGACAAATATCTCCTGCTGAGCATTAAACATTCACCTGCACGTGAAGAGCCATGTAAAGGGTCATGTAACGAGGACACCAAAGGGGGCTTTGTTTCAGTGACCCTGTAGGTGGGGTCTGAAAGCATGTCCTCATGTTGGACACCACAGATGCTGGTGGAAAGCTGCTCAACTCCCTCTTGCCATGCAGCTCTAACGAGTGGCCTCAGCACCCTCACTCCATGGATATGGAGTGCTTCCCACTGTACCTGCAAACAAGACCAAACCATCTGGGTGCTGAACTGGCCTAGTGGCCAGAGAAAGGGGGTTGCTGTCAGAGCTCCTGTATCCTCTGCCCAACACTGCTGCTGTCACATTGGCAAAGTCACTTGACCAACCAAAGCCTCAGTTTCCCCAGAGGATAATACAGCCATGTCCTAGGGTGAACTGGAGGATGATAGTGCACGGAGACAGGAGGAAACTCAGTACTAACTCAGAACTATCTGGCTTCCAGCCTCATGGGAATCTCCAGGGAAAACCACCCACCTCAACTACACTTGTGCCTAACTTTTAGGGGGAAAGAAGAGACAAAATGAGAACCATCCATTTTGTGAATCAGCCATCTCCCCGACTTCCCCTCTGGGCTCGGCCACCTACTTTCAGACTTTATCCATTGTTAGCTTGGACTTGGACTGGAAAAATCATGTTAAAGAAAATCCTAGCTGAATCCCACCCTTTGGAGCAGTTGCAATGGACAATTTGATGAGAGCATGGGGATTTGGCATATTTTTAATACAAAAATACCTAATGATAATACACTACACTACTGGCTAAAAACATTATCTACTGGCATGGGGGGAATTTAAGCCATAATACCAGCTACTGTAGTGCAGGCCTGGAACTCCATGCAAATATTACCCTGATCCAACAGCTACAAAGCTCTGTTTATCCTAGTAATTAATTCTCTCTTATGCTTAGCGATACAATTAGAGAAACCCTGCCATTCTGATGGGCTTGTTTCCACCAGTGCCTTCTCCTGTATTTACATCCTCACAATAGGCTTGGTCTTACAGAAAAAGGGTGAAATTGCATTTATGGAGACAATGCCACATGCACTTCCCAAAGCATTTTATAGGTGTAAAGTTAGGCTCCAAATTGCACATTTATTGTGTGAGCACACAATGAGCTCAGATTAAATATTGACTAAAGCCAGCCTAACAACCCAAAATAATGAAGATGAGCACAATAGTGTGATTTACTCCCAGCTGCTAGAGAAATCCACATCTGTAACGTATAACATGCCCTTCCCGCAGATAGATTCTTTGTATTCTAGCTAGCCTTAAGCAGGAAAATTTTATTCTTATAAATTATGGATTTTCTTTCCCAACTGCCAACACATTCATATGACCAGTTGCAAAGGAAACAAATACGATAACAAAAAAATACATGCTATTTCCTTGACACAGGGATGAGCAGGTGAACAGCTTCTTGTATGCTCAAAGTTACGGCAGGAAAATGGAAGAAAAACATGGCTAAAACCAGAGAACCCTTTCCCTTTTGTCCCCCAAGATGCTGGAGCCAGCAGGGAGGTGTGGGCATGGCAGGTATCCTTTGGAAAGTACTCCCAGCCCTGGCTGTGCTCAGGAAACTCTGTCCTTCTCACGCCTTCCTCCTCCCCAGACTTGTAGAAGAAATTCAGGGAGACACAGATGCTAATATAACAATTACTGTAATAACACAGTGCTGAACGGGGGCAACGCACACCCTCCACAGCAGCTCGACCTCTAAATCCTCTAATATGGAACTGCTTCCTTGAAGATTAAAAGAAATTGTAACCTAGCACAGACAAAAAGACACAGGAGGCAAGGCAGGATCTCAGTCGGTGGTGAAGCCCCACTCCAGTCCAGATGCAGTCATATCACTTCAGCTTCTCTGTACCATCTCCATGACAACCATGTAATTTGGATGCAATAACCACTGCCGAATTGATCTTTAAATGTAGCTTTGTTATAAAACATAATACTGAACATGTCAGGCTCAGGATAAAGAAGACGAGCCCCCTACCAGTGAGCACTGGGATTTAAGAGCCCCCCCCGCCCCCTTTAATTTTCAGCTGCCGAAACCAGTTTTGCTGTTTCAATCACTGCGTGGTTGAGCAGATTTTAAAAGCAGTAACAGCAACACCATCGGTGTGTGTGTGCGCAGCATGCTGTAGTGTAACATCTCCGACGAGACGCCACACTGAGAGCTGGAAAAATGTGTCAATGTATATCCAGAGAACGGGCATCTTTCCCCATGCACGCGCATGCACGCACACACACACACACACGTACCAGGGATATTCAGTCTCTAGCAACTGAAGCATGCAGCTGATGCATCGAATAATCCCGATAAGAACCAAACCCACTATAACGGAGCAAAATCGGATGGGGGGGATCAAGGCACCGCATGACAATGAGCGCGGGGGAGCTCACATCTGCACTTACCCCAGCAATGAACTGTGTGGTTTTTTAGGTCCCTTCACAAACGCAGCTCCCTTTTCTCTTCAACAATCCATGCAAAATAATCTGCAGTCCCACCGATGGAGGAGTGGCCCCGTCCCTCCCCCTCCGCCGCCTTCCTGGACCTCCCTGCTACTGGCTTCCTTCTCCCTTCCCTCCCTCTCTCCCGCTGGCGATGGTTACACCTCCCAGCCTTCCCCCAAGGTGTCAAGGGACTGCCGGGGATCCAGCACGCAGGGTGGGAGGGGACAGGGAGAAGGGGAGGAGGCAAGGAGTGATGGTGAATGGACCCAGTGAAAGGATGGAATAAAGCCCTTGCTGGAGAAGCCCCCGGAGAGCACACGGCAGGAGCAGCCCTGCTGCTTGGCTGGGAGACTCCACTTGAGGCTCAGGCTGTGCAGGAGCTGCCAACAGTTTTCCCAGGGGTGCTGGGGTTTGTCACCCCACATGCGCCTGCAAAGCACTGGGAACACGTCTGCATCCTTCCAGGAAAACACTGCCCTCCAAGCTGAGGCTGAAGTTTTGGGTTGAAATCTTGCCATGTACTCACGCTGTTGTTAACAAATGATGCACTTCCATACACAGATGTACAGCACTGGAAATGCTTCAAGGACTCACCTTGGTGCAGACCCCAGCACTGCAGTTTGGCTTGCTCTGTGCCTCTGGGCACTCCCACCTGCTGCAGCCCCATCCCATCGCATCTTTTCCTATAACACCCCATAGCATCCCATCCCATCCTCACTTCTAATAGCTTGCAGGGAACCAAGGGCTTAACTCAGGGTAATGCAGAAAGAGCAGTCCCAGGCTAGACCTTTCAGCTGAGGAAGAAGGGTTTGGTGTCTGCCCCAGACACATGTTCCAAGACAGCCAATGGATTCCTGATTCCCTGGAGAAAAGCTCTCCCTAGATCTCTGTGCTTCTTGGAAAGCTTGTTCCAGAGGATGCACACTGCTGACTGAGCAGACAAATCCCCAGCATCCCAAATGAAAAATATTACAATGTATAGCCATTAGATGAAATAATGTCCTGGAGCAGCTCAGCAGAACACGGCCGTATATTCTTACAGAAGGGATACCCCACAGCACAGCACAGCACACAGGGTTGTTTGCCAGGGATAGTATCGGTAATGAACCATGTAATGAGCCACCCTGCAGCTATACTCAGGAGTTATCCAACAAATGCAAGTGTGAATGAAGGTTACTGTGCTGAGGAGACACATGAAACGGATCTCGTGCCCATGGATAAGGGCAGTGAGAAGCTGGACAGATCCCGGTGTGGGACTGGATTGACCTCCCTTGGGATTCCGTCCTCTGAGAGATAGGATTCACCTTACACCATCATAAAAGCCTGCCCTGCTCCTCTCTCTGATCAATTCTAATGTATTTGTAATCAACCAGCTATCAGGTTAGGGTGCTTTAACAACAACAACAACAAAAATAAAAAGCATGATCAATATTCATCAGTCCATTGTGCTGTTCAGGTCTGAAGGCAAGTAACAAAATCCAATTTCTGCACAGCCAGTCCTAGGAAATGACATTTTGCAGCATGAGAAAATGAGGTTCTCGTTTCTAAGAATACCTCCACTAGTGGGTTCCAAATAACTGGGTTATCAATCATTCTGCTCCTGGGAATGAGTGGATCAACAGCTGGATTCAGGGAGAAACCTCCTCTCACTCCTGGAGCAGGGTGGTGGTGCTGTCCTTATCACTTATGAGACACTCCTGACAGTAGTACTGAGATTGTTGCTGTGTTGCTGGTAGATCTGTGTTAGGTGCCCTGTGTACATAACATTTTGCATTGTTTTAATTAAGAAAGCTCTTAAACAATAGCAAGTTTGGACAAGCATTTTAACTGCCTGGCTGTGCATGTGAATGCCACCTGCGACAGGAGTGCTCTGGGGAAGCAGCCTAAGGAAAGGCCACCCTTCCTCCATAGCAACACCAGGGGAGCCAACCCCTCAAGCCCCTAGCAGATGAAAGCATGAAGATTCAGCAAGGAACTGCAGACACCAGAATCAACACTGCAACAGGCATGAAAGTTCATCAGCTACACTATGCAGACCATGGAAAAACACTCCAGTTAAGCTGATGGGAGACACCTGGAAAAAGATGGGAGCTTGTGGTCCTGTTCATGGTCATGTACTCCCGTGCGGTGCACTGACAACCTAAGCTGCAAGGCTGCTCCAACCCTGGCTCTGCTCCCCCTTTATTCTGTGTGGAGAAGCCAGAACCACTTATCCTACAACCCCACAGGGTTTATTGACTTCACCTTACAATTTTACAAGTGCCTTAATTGCAGCTTAGTGCCTGTTTGAAATGCTCAGCCCTGTTACAAGCAGTTTTCCAACCATGCCCTGCTCACGGTACTTAGTGTGGCACAAGGACACTCCTGGGTGCTGCTCAGCCTTCTCCTCATTTTCCCTACGAAAACATCGCAAGCGTTCTCATGCATTCAGGAATGATTTTGCTTCTGTGTCTTCCCACGGATGTTTTTCTTAGGAAATCCCTTGGAATTCCCAGCTGGGACTCACTCACTTCCAGCACAAGTCACTTTGATGGAACCCAGAATTAGGAGAAAGCTCTACAAGGACTTTGCTGCATGCTCTTCGAAGGTAGTGAGGGAAGGGGCACGTTGAGGTGAATAACAGTCCCTGAAGAAGGCACAATCATTCTAAGCCTTTGTCTGCATTTCTCTTGACACTTAACACTTAAATTGTCTCTCTGTTCTGGATAATGGCTGTCCGGAAAAGTCTGCCCTGGAGCTGAGCTGACTGCAAGATGTGAAAATGGTGGTTCACATCAGTGGCACCAGGGCTGGTGGGGAGATGGCTCCTCGTGGCTATTCTGGGGGCTGGAGAGCTGAGATTTGTTCCTCTCACCCTCGGTGGCTGGATGACAGAAATGGTGCTTTAAAAAGAACAATGAGAAAAAGGGTGCATGCAAAGAGCTCCTTTGAGCCCTGAGGCAGGAGGGCAGCCAGCAGGTTTGTAAGCCTGGGGAGATGGAAACGGGAGAGGATCAGGAGAGTCTCTCAGGAGAGGGTCCAAGGAAAGCACACACCTTTGTGCCTGTGTGCATCAGTGCACGTGAGTGTGTGCACTTGGAGAGGCCCCACAGAGGGCAACGCTTTGCTGGACTGCGGCTGAAGCCTCAGACACCGAGCATGAGACCCAAAGCTGGCTCCTCTTCTCCATTCACATTGGTTCCTGCTCTACAGTGCCTTGTTCTGGGGTGGCTCATGGTTGGTGTGAGATCACAGAGCCACGGGGGGACCAAGGTGCCATGATGGTTCAGGAGGTGGTGGGAGAGAGATGCTAGGAAGGGGGAATTGCCAGAGCCTCTGCTTTAACAGCCAGCTGGAAACTCTGGCCTGTAAGGTTTGGAAAGCCCAGACGCAATGTGTGCTCCAGGAAAGAAGCTGCCGTTTATGTACAGAAAAAGGCCTCCCAGCCAGAAGGTGGTATTGCTTATGGCAGGTACTGCCAGATCCGGAGGCCATGGCCCACACTGGCAGCTGCTCCTGCAGGAGGATGAGGAGGGGAACAAAGTGTCCTTGGAGACAAGACATGGTCAGAAAGCCCACACCAAGCATTTCTGCACCAGAGCAGGCTGTTGTCCAAGTAACAGGCACAAGGGAAGACAGCCAAGCACCTCACCCTGAGACAGACTCCCCATCAGTTCATTAGCTCATGGGGAAAATGACTCTACTCCCAATCCCCGGACTTGCATCTAAACTCAATGTCTGGTGTCACCCTGCAACCATTGGCTCTTCTGAGATGACAAAGCCCAGCTAACTGCAAACATTTTTCCCCTAGGAGTTTTTTACTGCATAGACTGTGACCAATTCTCCCTATAACCTCCTCCTGGATATACATTCAAGAGGAACTTGCTTAGTGGCTCCATAGGAGCCTGTTTTTCTACATCATGGTTCATTCTTTGAGTTCCTTGATAACTTTCTGGGTGCTGGGCCACAACTCACACTTGACTACCAGCCTGGCCAGTGCCCATCACAGCCACCACGATCTCCAGTGCCCTCTGGGAGCCCTGAGACAACACTGTGCACAGCACGAATCTCCTGTGCGAGCACTGGTCACCCCATGCAAAAGAAATCTTGATGTGCTCTGGAGACTTTTGATCCTCTGCCCAGTGCAGGCATTTCTGCCTGGGAAACCCCAGCCTGGAATATGGGAGACATCATTCCTGGCGCTTCAGGTTTTGGCAGAAAGCAAGACTGATGCTGCTGGATGATCACGCTCTATCTTCCTGCATGTCAACTTCCAGTTGAGTCACTGTCCTCCAAAACACCATCTTCTCTCTGCTCGTTCCTGAGTGTATGTATTTGCATTTCTCCTCCTGAGAGCCCATCAGTGACATAAATCAGCTCCCCAAGCAGACCTGACCACTCGCAGCTTGCAACTTGTCCTCATTCTCCTAGCTTTTAGTGTATGACAACTGTACCCTTGGCAAACTCTGGGAGGTCCAGCAGGGACTCTGCTGTTCTTCTGGCTACAAGGGGTCTGCAGCATCCCTCCCATCTTTCGTTACATCCCAGCACAATGAGTCTCCCCTCTCTACTATTCATCATCTCACCTAAACCAACATCACCCTATTTTGTCTGACTAACTTGAGGTGCAAATACACCTTTTCCCAGAGCCCCAGGTACAAACACACATGAAGTATCAACACCCTGAAAGGATTTCTCTGCCACGTCTCATTAAACAGTTCAATGTGGTTTTATCCTAGTCCCAGATATGTACAAACATTTCAGTTTACCAGCTGCCATTTAACATGCTGCCTGGTTACTACTGGAGCAAGCAGCTTTCCATCATCTCTGTAAGATATGAACCCATCAGACTGCTTTTCTCCAGAGCTACGTATCTTTGGCTGGACACTTTTTTGCAGTATCAGAGCAGACTTTTACCACCTTCATCTAAAAGCAACACACAGCATTTCTTTTCTTCCTGAAATATAAGCATATAAATGCACACACACTCTCTTACAGTCCTCAGCACTAGTAAACATCATTTTCATTGACTGCTCTCTCACATGAGCCCTCCAGGTCTCTGCAGAACATAACACTTAATTCATAGCTTTTGTTGCCAAATCCCTTCTTTTTCTATTTGGGTTTTTTTATTACCGTTATTATTTCTGCTTTCTCCTCCTTAGCAATGATAGATTCGTATCTAAGAATACCTTTGATGACTGCAAAGCTGTGTGCATGCTGTGGAGGAGACAGCATCTATCAAAGTTTTCTTAAACAACCCTCACTCATAATACACATTATTTTATCTCCGGTTTTCCTCCATTTCTTACTTGCAAATGTTCTCAACTTAGGAAAATTGACCACTTCAAAGTGCCTGCATATGTATTATCAATTGAGGGTTACATTCTGCTCATAACAAATGCAATTAGGTCATTTAAGTAACCATTAATTCTGAGTTCAGGAATCAATTCACCTTTATCTATCAGACTGAGGTCTGATAAAGAATTACACCAAATTCACTGCAATGCTTTTGGTAACAGAAAATTATCATCTGTCATTTTTAGAAACTCTGGGGCTGTGTTATTGGCAGCAGCACGAATCCTTCAGCATCTATCCCTGAGGCTGAAAAGCTGTTCTGGGAACATGGATTTGCTTTCACTTTGTTATGAAGCTGTTTAGGGAAGCTATTATTTGTCCAGCCCCCTAGCTCAATCTGGTAGTCTGCAGGGATACATCTGCGCTGGGGCAGATCAACTTGAGCCTAAATGGAAGAGCAGCCCTTGGCTGTGCATTAGGACAACCATGTGGTCACTGTCACAGGAAAGGCCAGTGATTTGGAGGCAGAAAGGATCTGTTAGCAAATCCATTCACTACACTCAAAGGAAAGCAACTTCCAGAGATGTCCACAGTCCCACTGCTGTTGTCTGTGGTTATTCCTAAGGCACTTTCTGCCCCATTGCCATCCCAGGGAGGCAAAGTTCTGCTGCATCTCCAGTGGAACAGTGGAACCTCCCAAGCTCACCACGGTCTCTCCATCGGGGGATGTGACAGGCAGAGCATGGCTTTCTCCTGACACTGCTTGGCTCTTAGATTCCTATGAAGGTCCAGCCTCCAGCTCTCTGCCCTGCCAGTCCTGGGTGACTAGGGTGTCCTGTGATTCAGGCCTGTGTCACTGTGTCCGAGTACCACTAGGATGTACTATTTACTTTAGTAAATGAGATTTCTGATGTCTGTTTATTGCCCAGGCAAACAGCATTGATGTATGGGACAACTGCACAATCTCCTTTCTACCTACTTCCCTGTATTTCAACCTCAGATGTCTGTAAGGGTGTTTACCAATAACTTTGTTCATACAAATCTACAGAGCTCATTGTTTGCTGTGACAGCCAAATCTGATTCATGGTTCAGAGGAGTCACCTTTCTCCTTTAACCACAGGTATTTGCCAGGTCATAGAATCATAAAGGTCTACCCCAGCTAAGGGCTCCTGCCAGCCCCAGCACTCCACTGAGCCAGGGGAAGGGGATTAAAGACAAACCTGATTTACTTTACATTTCTATATAAAGAATATAAATATTTTCTATAAATATTGAAATGCACATCTGAATGATCTGATGTTTCACTTAAGCTCAAGAGTTAGGGCCTGGCTGGGACACATGTGGAACAGACACACAGAGAGCATGGGGCTTCCACATCTGGGAAGGTGCTAGGTTGCAGTGGGACAATTAGCAATGATGAGGCTTGCAGCTACAGGAGCCTCTGAGAGGATGATCCCAGCATCTTCTCTGCTCTGAGTGTCCCTGGGTTGCTAAAGTGGAGTCAATAAAAGGACATTTTGGGGTGCTGATGGAGAGATGACACAGATACCAATGAATTACCATTAGCTACGGGTGCCCTGAGGACTACTGTAGCTGTAGCATTTAATCTTGTTGAAATGACCACTGGAACTGGGACAGGAAGCACGAAGCTGCATGGCTGAAGCCATTACAGACACCAAATACCACTGCAGCTAATGGCAGTGGAAGGGGCAAAGAACAAATTATTCAGTGGCTGGACTGAGAGATTAAACCAATACATTTTCTGATAAAGCAATTAGTTGTAGCACGATGTTTCATCTCTTTTGAGCTAGAAGTCAGAGGAAGATAGTGATCTTCTGCAAGTAGGGAGATGGGGAGCAGTTAAACAATTTAGGAAAAAATCAATTTCAGTAAACTCTCAGAATAAGAGCATTTGCAATGAAGAGCTACAACTGTGACCTTTCTGACGTGATTTTTTCCCCGTGTGAAACTCCCGCGGGAAGCTGTGAACTGGCTGAGCTGACAAAATGTGTCTCATCTGCAAAGAAACTTTCTTTTAATTGCATTTCTCCCCATTCCTTTCACTTCCAGATATTTTGCTTACCTTCTAGGGGAGCTGGAGTTCTGTAAAGCATAGGGAAGGGGCAATTCACTATAAGGGGACTAGGAAGGAAGCTAAGATAGGTCTGGAAAGGCTGTGACTGTCCCTCATGCATTAACACATCTGCTGTTGCCATCACAGATGGCATCAAGGGCACAGCCATAATCAGTCTTCCTTTCTTCATCCTTCCAACCATTCATAGGTAATCTCACTGGAGTTCATGTTCCTCAGAAATCTCCATCACAGGATACACTCCCATGGAGCTGGCATCCCTGGGGCTACTCTGCACCATGAGCAGAGGATGGGAACTGTGTTTTCAATAGGAGAGTTTATCATTCCTCAGCCACGGGTTGGTATGGGACTGGGATGCAGTCAAGTAGTTCCTCACCCTGCACTACCTTTTAACTCAACTTCCATTTCCTAAACCACTGCTGATGCCTGTTTAAATAATCATTACCCCCACAACCACGCTGAGTGCCAGCTTTTGCTGGGCCTCATGCAGCAGATTTGGAGCTTTTGAAAGGATTCTGAGCTTAAGAAGTGGCTCTGGGTGTTCACCACATTTTACTGGCTGTTTTTGCCCATGCACACACAAACACAGCCCCTACGTGCACATGTGCTCTCTTCCATGTGAGTTGCCTACGTGAACACTTGCCATCAGGTCTTCCGAGCCACAGCACATCTTTAATCAGTCAGATAATTCAATCACTCCTCTCAGACCTGCTCCACACAGTCGTCATTTACAAGCATCAAAGCTTCTCTGTCAAAAACCACACAGGCTGGGGGTTCATTCAGGCATCACGGTTTCAGGGGGTGCAGAGGAAAAGAACTAATGGGATGGATTAAATGAACTTCTTACAAACAGTTCTGAAGCTACCAGCCAAGCATCCTCAGCAATGAATGATGGCACAAGGGCAACTCAGGCATCTGCAGGATTTGTAAGGCATTTGCAAAATCTCACTCTTAAATTGCGGAGTGGGGAGAATTAAGGAGGGAAGTGCCAGATGAAGCTTCTTCCCTGAGATGCTCAAAGCCACTGAATGGGATTTAGATGCCTGGTTCCCATTAAAATTAATGGAAATTGGGTGCCCAGACCTACAGGCAGCTTTCAAAAGCTTCATCTCCATTTATAATTAATGTTCCCAAGAGAGTGACTAAATATGTATACAATAGGTCATGTTATATGCAAAACCGAAGAGGTGCCTATTGGTGGTCAGGGACCTAGAGAAGGACAGTCTGATGGGGTAGGTGTCAGGTTCAACCCACGCTGTCCCTTGTTTAAATCTCTTCTACTTGCAAAGCTCCAGAAGCTCCCATTAGATGAGCAGCTGGGGTGGCAGCTCCAGCGATGATGATGGCACAATAGAGCAAACTGAAATGGCAGCTTTACAGCTTTCCTGGGTTCTTTCCTCTCCCTCCCCACAGCTCTGACTTCCTTCACCTCTGCAAATCTCCATTTCCAGTAGGAAAATGAACATTATCACTGCAGGAGGAGTGCAGTGGAGCTTAATCCATGAACGCTCCTCTGCCTTGGTCAAAGATGCCACAGATGGCAGATGCCAAGTAAAAGACTGATGCTAATCTGCCTCCAGGCCTTAGCAAAGCGGTAGCTGGCTCTGTACCACTGCATTTGCTATGTAGCAATGGAGTGATTCAGCGAACAATGCTGGTGGGGTGAACCCTGACAGCATCTATGATCTGGGGTTTATGATCTGGGATGAAAGCTTTGCAGTCCTGCAGGGGAAGTCCAAAGTCCTCTCCTGGTTTATTTGTTCTCAGAGGAAACTCTTCCTCAGCTAGGCTATGCCTTAAGCCTTGCCCCAGCTGATCCATTGGCAGTACCAAGGGGAAAGAAGGCATCATTCTGCTCTGACACTATGGCCAGTCTGCTTGACATGGGATATTCACTGTTCCATGGCTTTGTTCCCAATTAAAACAATCAGCTTGGCAAAACAAGAATTAAAATTGAAGGCTTAGAGCTGTTGTCCCCAGACACGATGTCACAGAAGCATCGAGGACACATAAAGAATAAAACAGCTGCATTTTCCTTCTGACTACCTGTTTAATTAAACAACAGCTGGGTGCAGGCTTTTGAGACAGCAGAAGGATCCCAAGGCAGAGGAGATCAGGCAATTCACATGATGCAAGGATGTAAACGCTTCCCACCACTGCCAGCAGAAATCTGCTCCATCACTGAACTCATCACTGCAAAGGGTCTCTTAAATTTTGCTGATTTAACCCCAGAATCAAGTGTGTACCCCAATTCACAGTCAATTCACTCCCCATCGTGCACAAGAGATAGGGGTCAGAAGCAGGGATTTTAGGAGCAGGTTGGAGAAGCCTCTGCTGGCAGCCAACTATGTAAGAACTGGTCCTGTCTTGGACTAGGCCACCTCTCAAAGCTCCTGCCAGCCCAGCAGATCTATCACTTGTTGACATACGTGTAGGAGAGAGTCAGCAGGTCTGTGCTTTCCTATCATGTAGTCCCAGGGACAAGGTAAGCTTTCCCATCTGGAGATCCCTCTGGGCTTGGCCATGGAAGCAGGGCTGTGAGCTCTGGCAGAACATCTTTGCCTTGCTGCCAAGGAGCCAAGCCTGAACCCCCTGACGTGTGTGTGGTTATGAAGACAACACTGGCACCAAGGACTCACACAGCTCAACCCCAGCAATGCACTTCTCAGGCCCTGAGCCACTGACCCAACCGTCATCCCTAGCCACAGATGTGACCCCCCTTGCCTCCTCTGAGCAGCACCCATGCTGGGAACGCAACCCTGCTCCCAGCGAGAGCTGTGCAGGCTGCTGCACTGTCAAACTGCCCTAGATTGGAGCAAAGAAGCTCCTTTCTGAAGGAAGATAATTGCTCTATTTTAAAACTAGGTGGTTCAAGGAGAAAAACACCGGCAAAAGGGCCTGATGCTCTGAGCTTGGGGTGGGAAACAGGAGGTGTGCAGGGCAGAACTGCACAGCTGCTTTGCTGGATGGTCAAAGTGCTGGATGAAGAACATGAGTTGGGCTGCGACTGTACCCCCAGCCCAGCCAAGTCTCCTCCCCAGGCAGGAGAGGTGGGTGCCCCTTCTCAGGATACTGAGCTGGAGACTGGGCATCCTTAAAAGCCAGAGGGGAAAAGCTCCTGGTGGAACAGAGCTGCTGCCTCCTCTCACCTATGCCCCCTCTACCCACAAGTTCTGATTTTGTGGCCGTAAAGGAGGCCCCCAGAGCATCCTGTTAGTCCAGCAGCACTCCACAGGCTGGTCCAAGAACCAGTGCTGTGAAGCAGCCACAAAGGGGAACAGCTCCTGCCACGGGGACAGCTCGCAAGAGAGCTTCTCTAGAGAAAACAGTTGCTGCTTTGGCAAAGCAAAGACCAACAAACTAGAGCAGACAACAACAGAGTCATTAATAAGGCCAAGCCTGGCATCTTCCTGGGCTCCCTGCACCACTGTGATCAGTGGTTTCACCGAGCAGGCACAGAAGAGAGCTCTTCAGCAGAGTTTTGTCTTTGCTGCTTAAAATTCAATAGCTCCACTTCCAAGCAGGCAGGAAAGAAACAGTTTTTGTACGTTAACAGCCCGCCCCCCTCGTCCCCATTTGTATGGGGGAAGCTCTCTGGTTTGAACTTGGCAGGGAAGGACACAGAGGCCGCAAGGATGTGTCAGCTGCTTCCTAGCCCTGCTGGACCTGCACTGGCCCTGGCAGAGACAGGTTCTGTTTCAACATCGCCTGGCTGGAGGGCAGAGAGACGTATTTGACCTGCTTGAGTGAGTCCAGAGGAGGCCATGGAGATGCTGCGAGGGCTGGAGCAGCTCTGCTCTGGAGCCAGGCTGAGAGAGCTGGGCTGGGGCAGCCTGGAGAAGAGAAGGCTCCTGAAGGGGAGACCTGAGAGCAGCTCCAGTGCCTAAAGGGGCTGCAGGAAACCTGGAGAGGGGCTTGGGACAAGGGCCTGTAGGGACAGGCCAAGGGGAATGGCTTTAACCTGCCCGAGGGGAGACTGAGATGGGATCTTAGGATCTTAGGCCAGATTGGATGGGGCTTGGAGCAAGCTGCTCCAGTGGAAGGTGTCCCTGCCCGTGGCAGGGGGTTGGAGCTGAATGAGCCTTAAGGTCCCTTCCAACCCAAACCAGCCTGGGATTCTGTGATTCGGTGCTCCAGCAACCCGGGTCCCACCACGGATGCCTCTGAGCAGCTCCCAGCTTCCCCCAGGGCAGGCACTCTTGCTGCAGAGCCATGGCACTGGCAGTGTCTGTTGCAGGACTGGCCTCATACGTCCACACAGAGAAAACATGCGTGTGGTGAGCAAAGCCGCACTTGCTTCAGGCAGCATCTCAAGACAATGATGTAAACCCCATTGCTGGGGGACCCTGTGACCTGTAAACACTGGTGGGAGCCCTCAGCTGAGCCCTCGTATGGGAGCTGAATATTATTTATGTAAAATTTTGCTTTAAACCCAAGCCTGGCTGCCTGCCTCATCCGAGAGCTACTCACTGTCATTTTAGGTCAGAGTTAAGGTTACTAAGAACACACATGATGCATTTTCTCTCACAGACAGCCGAGACTCCTCTTTCGCACAATGAGCGCCCAGAATCAGTATGAGGATGCCATAAGTGCCCTGCAAAGCTTTTTTCACCTTAAAATAGTGATGCAGTTGAGAATCCACAGCTGTAACTTAGCACATTTGTCTGGGAGAAAAGAAGTCTTTGGTCCTTGCTTGTGTAACCCCACCTCAGCTGCCAACCCGCAACAACACTGTTGGGTTGGCCAAGCTTAGAGACCTGGCTTCTGTCCCAGAGAGCTGGGGGCATTGCCCCGGAACAGTCACCTCCATCACTCTGATATGCTGCAGAGCCAACTGGATCATTGATGGACCAGGCACAGATGAGCAGTAAGAAGGGTTTGGGGCTGACTCACTGGAGCCAGAGAACATGCCATTCACACAGGTAAGGTGTCCTTCTGGAGAGCTGGCAACAGCAAGGGCTGCAAAGAACAGGGAGACCAAGGGGAGTGTTTGCTGCTCCTGAGCCCTGAGCACCCTCCTGGCAGCACAGCTTCAAAGGGAGGAATGAAACATGGGAACAAGTGACCTGGTCTGGGCATTGATATTGCACTCAGTGAGGGACGTGACTGCCTTGCACAGATATAAGGGACCTTCTGCTTTCAGGTCTTTTCTTCCAGCCATCCCGCTCCCTCCCTGTGGTCTGCAGCATCTCCAACCAGCTCTCCCACTGCAGCAATTCATCCCATGCTCCTTATCTTGGCCACACAAAATCTCAGTCCTATGTCTCTCTGGACAGGGCTTGAGAACTCTCCAAAGCTAACGAAGCAGGTCCAGCCCCTCATTAACTCACAGGGCCTGTCCCCTTTGATTAGGTTGTGCTGACTCTGCTCACACATCACACTTGCTGCTCTAGATGCAGGGACACTGGGGCATTTCCAGCTGGGACACAGACAAAAGGAGGAGATAGAAGAGCCTTGGTTACCACCGGAGCAATTCAGGACAAATAATTAGAGGCTTTCATGGCTAATTGGATCGGTACTGTCAATCCAGGACAGGAGATGCCTTAACCCACACACACTGCCTGCCTGAGATTGCTAAGCAGGCCATAAATAAAGTGCAGCACTGGTCCAAAGCTCATTGGCCTTCTGTTTCCAGCCTTTGTGTTCTCTTCCCAGCACAGCACAGTGTACCTGGCAGGGGAGTTCAGCTCCCTTGCCTTTTTCCATGACCACAGCCTTGCAGCCATGCCAGGACACTTGAAGTCCACCTCCGGCAGCTCGCAGACACTTTACATGTGCAGACCTCAGTATGTCACAGCTACCTTAAACAAGAAGCTGCTGTCTTCAAACTAAAGTCAAAGGGTAAACAAACTAGTGGTTAAGAAGAGAGAATGCCAGAGATCAGGATCAGCACGGGCTGGCAAGCCAAAGACAAGGCATTTGCAGAGGAAGGCTTGAGAGTTGGAAGCCAGTTCCCTGCAGTACTGAGGCTTCAACCCGCCTCTTGTTTTTAGCTACAGGACAAGGCTTCAATTCCATCCCCAACTTACTCTCAGCCCTGAAAGTCCTTCTTCCCTCCTCTGATTCAGACATCTCTCCCACATCCTGGATGTGCTGGCACTTGAAGACAAGACATGCAAACAAGGGCAACCACCTCCTTATGACTGCCAGCCAGCACAAGGACATCCAGACCCTTACAGCAAGCTGGAAGCCTGACCCTTTCCTCTGAGGTCCTTCAGAATCTCATCACCCTAAAGGAGGCGGGCTCAGACCCATGCACTGGGCCACAGGGCCAACATCTTGTCTGTAAGACTGATTGCTATCGAGTACCAAGTGCTTCCTCCAGGAATCACATCAAAGGGAAGCAGCTTATACTGCTTGGGACCACAACCTGCAGATCTCCTACCTCTGCCATGGGAAAGCCAGGCACAGGACGTGTATAAAGGCAAAGTCACAGGAAAGGACAGTTCAACTCTCTGGGCCAGGCAAAAATAGATTAACCTACTTGAAAGTAGGACAACATCACTAAAGAGTAGGACATCTGGTCACTACAGCAGGAGCAGCAAATACAGAGGAGGCAGCTTGTCCATGCACATGTCTAACCTGACAGGAGACAGCTCAGCACAGACATGTACCATGTTCAGGTGAGCAGCTGGGACGAGCGGTCCCCAGTCAAAGCTGAGCAGCTCTCCATCGCTCTGAGATGACTGCTAGACTTGCTGCTGACAGGCAGTGTACCTGCCTACCAGAAGCAATATCCTGCCCAGGAGCCTGTGGGATGTGTGTGCCCAAACCTAGCAGATTCACCTGATCTACTAAACCCAAGAGGGAAAACATGAGAAGGCTCCCGATGTGCCTGACTGCTCAAGTGCCGGACCAAGTCTAATGCTTGTAAACTGCTTCTGAAGCTCCCTGCTGCTGAGGCCACCTCCTCCACTGGCTCAAGCTCATCTACCTCTGCTTGACTCCTTGCACCTCAGCATCTTTCCCCCAGCCAGGTTTTCAGCCCATTGGCAGAGCATTGTTCAGAGAGGATGTGATAAAAAAGTGAGTAAGGATCATCACTGAGCTTGCATTAGCATCTTCAAAAGCTGCACAGCCCAACAGCCAGCCAGCAGGCTGCAGCTAAGCCAGGCATGAGGGGTCTTTCAACAGGAAGCAAGGAAGTAAATGCCACAGACAGCACTCACCTCAGAGGAGCCTCGCTCTGTCTGCAGAGAGGAGTTAATGCCTTGTCACTCACCAGCTGCTCCAGGGCCCAGTTTCTTACCCAGCCTTGGCAGGACAGGCAGTTTTCTTGGCTTAGAACCCTGTGCTGGAACGGAAACCCGGAGCACCAGGTCTCAGGACACCATTCAAAACCCTGTTCCTTGTTGTTGCTGCTCTCAAAGGAGGGAGCAGGAAACCATCCAGGTCCCTTTGCAGAATGCTTTCAGCCCCTCCAGAGAACAGTCTCTCTGCTGGGTATGGTTTTTCTTAGACTAAGACCGGCAATACGCAGCCTTGGGGCAGCCATGAACTCAGGTATGAGCCCTGGCAGCTGAGCCCACCCTGAGAAAAGCCATCAAGATCGTTTCACAAGTATCCCCACATCAGCTTCCTTTTAACCTCAGAGTTATCATCGCCCACAATGTCCCTCTAACTGCCTGGCATTGAATCCAGCTGCCCAGGCACTCACTCTGGGCTAAGGGACTTGCACACCTACAAAAGACGAAGCTGAGAGGCGGGGAGAGGTTTCTCTGGTCTTTGCTAGGGCTGCTATAGTGGCTGCTCACTAGCGCTTGCCTTCAGGAAGGACCAGGCATTTGGGGCAGGAGGAGTTACCACATTGCGCATCAGGCAGGGCAGATTCAGGCAGCTGTCCAGGCGAGTGATCTGCACTGCTGGATGCAGAAAGCCCATCACCATGGGGTGACAGGAAGCACCGGGGCAGAAGCGACCACCATCTCCAGCCCAGCGCTGTCCGAGTCCTGTTCCAGTGCCGGCGGTGGCGATGGGCCTCACAGCAGTGAAATTCACTTTGCCGACAGCAGGGTGCAGGCTGACGCCGTCTCTGAGCTGCGCAAGCTGAGTGCAGGTGCACAAGCTGCCTGCTCGAAGGCCACCCCATCACTCACCAGCTCTGCCAGCCCGGGCAACAGCCCCAGCGCTGCCGCCTCCCTCACGCTGAACCCAGAAGCTCTTTCTCCCTCTTCATGCCACACGGATGCCGGTTATTGCTGGGCAGAAAGAACCAGAGGTACTCGCTTTGGGACAGAGATTTTTTACTCCAGTCTCTCATTCTACACAAAGGAATCACCTCAAACCCACCAACAGGAATTTATTTCTGAACATGTGATAAACATTTTCCTTTACTTAAAAACAAAGTTATTTCAGAAAAGCAACTTTATTTAGCAAAAATTCTGCTAGGTTTAAACCCGGCCTCTATCTCCCCCAGATAGGAGAAAGGTGAAAGCTGATGCACTCTAATCAACAGGCAAGGTCCGCTTGCCTCCTACGAGCACTACCCAGGAGGACTGACAGTGAACTTGAAGCTGAATACATTTAACAGCACCTAGAAGACCGGTGCTCGTAGCAAGATCTCTCTGTCCCACCCAGACAACTTTGCCAAGAGGTTACAAACCGTGCGTGCCAAGAAAAGCCTGAAACCGTCACAGTGCAATTCTTGTCCATCAGACCAAGGTGACCTGCGAGAGAGCTTGAATGGGGCTGTCCATGTCACACCTTTTTAATTCTGCTTCTCAGCATTCCTCTGTGTTGGGAATTACAGCACACCCAGCGCCTCCGCCCATGTTCGAGCAAAGGAGCACTCGCTTAGAGCCTGGCCAGGATGCTGCTTCTCTGGTTCATGTCTTACAGAGCACTGGATGGTGGTTGAAAGGATGTTTCTGCCACTCATTTGAGCCTGCTCCATTACACAGAAGAAAGCTGGAGAGGCACTGGACAAGGAAGCAGCTGGCCAGGAACCAGGCAGCAGAAAAACCCTTGCAGCAAACCCTCTGCCAGGCCTCAGACGCTCCAAAATCCACACATTAACTTCTTCCCTGAACAGACTGAGAAGCATCACAGCCCTCTGAGACAGCACACCACCGCTGAAGCTCCCGGTGCTCCTTCCAGGAGGCTCTCCAGGGAAAGACAGCCTCCTTTAAACCCAGCAGAAGGAATCATCTCCAAGTCATCTGAAGCAACAGGGTTTGTGAGAGGAACGGTGTTCCTTGGGGGTGCTCACACCAGCTTGGGGCACTGCTTGGCTTGCACAGAGATGTGCGTGCATCAGCCCAAGCACCTCCCACATCCTACAGCCGATACACAGAGACACCCCATTTCTCCAGCACAGGGGATAACACCCCTCTGGGGGGGATTTGGGGGATGAATCAACCCCCTGACCCCACTGTTCCCACACCTAGAGATGCTTTTCCCGGTGCGGGGTCATGCTCGCACTCACCTCTGTCCTCCTTGCCCTGCCCACCTCCGCTTCCACGCCCCTGCCGCTCCAGGCCACGCGTGCAGCCATAGGGAATCCGCTTCCGCTCTGTGCACCCACCGGGACGCCGGTAACCGGCCCCGCTACCGGGCGCAGTGTTGGGCTCTGGTCGGCAGGGGGCGGCAAAGGGGCTCCGCGACAGCAGCCGTCCGCCTTTGCCGCCCTCTGCCGGCCGAAGCTCAGTACTGCGGCCTGCCTCGGGGTCGGGGTCCCGCCTTCATCCCGCATCATCCTTTGGGATGCAGGGGTGCTAACAGACAGGATCCCACCCATCCCGGGAGGTTGTGGTGCCACCAGGTACTGAACCCGGCATAGGAGGGGATGCAGCTGCCAGGGAGCCTTTGGATAAGGGAAGGGCGATGTGGGTGATGACATAAAAGGCACCATGAATGACACCTCCACACCTCACAAGGAAACCTCTAAAGTGGGAAGAAAGAGGTCATAGAATCATAGAACCAGAATCAACTAGTCTGGAAAAGAACTTTGAGGTCATCAAGCCCAACCTTTACCCCAGGGCTGCCATGTCCACCACTAAACCATGTCACTAAAGCCAAGACAAGGAGGAAGAGCTCAGCATCAGCAAGATGGTGTTAACCTGGATTGAGGTCTTTGGAGGGTTTCAGATCAGGGAGATCATGCCGAAGAGAGGCATTTCAGTTATCAGCCCATTCACCCTCCTGGGGACACGGAAGCGGGGGTCTTACTTGGCTCACTGGGGACAAGCAATTGGTGCGGTCCTTCCCTTGTTCATTGACCTTTACCCCAAATTCTGCTAGTTTTGATGTGGTCGTTAATGGCAATGTAAAACTGTGGACTCCTTTAAACATCAGACTGCCCCAGAGAGGTGTCCAGGCAAGTGGAAAAGCCTTACTCTGCATGTAATTCTTCCCAGATGACAGCTCCTCCCCTCTTCATTACCCTTCTTCTGTGCCCCCGCCCATATGGGCCATGTTTTCCTTTCTCTGGGTGCCCTTCTCACCCACCCTATGGCAATGGGAAGTGCTCCTGGAAACACAGGACTCCTTGTCCCAGTCATCTTGAACTGGGGCCCGGGCAGGTTAACAATGAGGTTCAAAAGTTTCTTCCAACTGGAGGGACCTGAGAGCCAAAAGGCTCCTGCTGGCAGATCGGCACAGGAGCAGCGCTTGTTTCCCCTAGTTTGATGGGAAGCCGTAAACAGCAGCTGTCTGTCTCAGTGACTTCAGGAACCTTTTGCCACCCAGAGCTGGCTTTTCTGGGCTGAAAACTCAGGGAATGTGACCTGGCTTTCCCAGGGCACAAAGCCAGGTACCCCAGGGGATGTGCTAGAGGTCAGAGATGCTGTTCATAGGTAATTCTTCCCTTCTGTAAATTCATGGCAGATCCCAGCTTGACCCTGAGGTGAGCAGACCCATCCCACCTGCTGGGCACAGCACTGGTCCCTGGTTTCTGCCCCACATTGCCCAGTTCTGACCCATGTTTTCAGTGCAACCTTCTCCCATCCCCTCCTTTCTGGTGTGTGGAACCCCAAATAGGAAGAGATAAAGGCACAGACCTTCTGAAGGACACTGAGCAGAGCCAGCACCACCACAGCCCTGCGTTACCTGCCTGGAGAGGAGTCTCCAGCACATCCAAGATGCTGACTTTCTTTGGAGAAGTAACACTGAACACGCCAAGCATGGGGTACCAAAGAGGAACCATCCTGCCTGGACAGGAGGGATGCTCCATCCCCCAAACTTTGCTGTACAAGAAACATACCCAGCTGTCCCCATTGCCCCCAGCCTCGTGTGAAGAAGCTGTTCCACCCATTTGGAAAAGGATGTTTTGGATGTCCCAAGAAGGTGACCTCCCCCTTCCCAGAAGCGTGCACTGAGCTGCACTTGGAGGGCTCTCAGTCACTGCCGGAGACAGCCCTGTTCTTGGGTTCCCTCGCTCCCTGCCATGACTCTAAGTATATGGCAAACGGGGCCATTTGCCAATGTTTGTGTCTCGACAAACAGTCTGTCAGCATTTTAGTGTATGGCTTCAGCTGGGATCAGCTCTGCCTTCTCTCCCCATTAAATGGCAGAGCTGTGTGCAAACACCCTGGCATTAAACCATCTGGGGCACGCTCGGGGCCAAGTGCTGCTCTCCCAGTAGCATGTGTCAGGCACCCTCTTGCACCAAGGCGAGGGACGACTGCAGGGTTGGTAACTCCTGTGCCACTGCCTGCATGGCAGCCAGCCCCGTCCTGCCCATGCCACCAGCCACCGCTCCCATTGCGGCTGCCTGCCTGGGTCCCCTTTGCTCCAGCCTGGCTCACAGAGGAGCTGGCACAAGCAGGCTGCAGTGAACGGCAGTCCTGAATCATGGAATAATTTGGGTTGGAGGAGACCTTCAAAGTTCATCTAGTCCAACCCCCCTGCAGTATGCAGGGACATCTCCAACTAGATCAGGACTATTAATGCCAGGGGAAATAACTGGTTGCTGATAACACACAAGCAGCCCACTCCCACTAGTGTGGTAGCAAGCTTGCATGGCCCTCATTCATGGAGCTACTGAGCATTCGCCTCCCTCTCTGGTTCACTGCGGAGCTGTGGCCTGGGAGGCTGGGAACAGGGCAGAGTTTCTCCTAAGACTGCACCCTGACACGGTGTCTCACTTCCACAGCCACTGTTGGAGCTCGGTAGCAAGACCCCTTGGACATACAGGCTAGGTTCTGTTCAGACTCAAAGGCTCTGCAAACAGTTTCTGTCCCAGAGAGCTGGGGTTCAGGTACCTGTAACTTCAGCCTGACCTCTGCCATGTCCTCCAGCCTCAGCAGCCTGCACCAAGAGCGCAATCTGCTTTTTTGGCCAGGGTTAAAGTCACAGAATCACAGAATGGTTTGGATTGGCAAAGACCTTAAAGATCATCCAGTTCCAACCCTCCTGGGTTGGAAGTTCACAGACTGCAGTGGGATCTGTCTCTACAGTGTTTTATGCTGTGGATTTGTAGGTACTGCTGTTTGAAAGCTGGTGTGACCAAGACCAGGTCTGCAGTGGGTCTCAGTGGCTGGGCTGAGCTGCAGATGTGGTGATCACAAGGCCCCAGTGAAAGGAAGGCACCTGCCTCCTTGCTAGGCAAGACCCTAGCCTAGGTCTAGCTAGGCAGACCCTAGACTGATGGTTGGTACCGTGGGGCACGATCTCAATCTAGAGGCCATCCTAGGCTTCATTCTGGTGGTACTGCTGGTGATGTGTCCACATACAAGTCCTATTCCTTTCCAAAGCTGCTCTGACAAAGCAATCAGCATCACCACAGAGGCCATCAAGAACTGCAGATGACAAACTCAAAACTGATCAAAGCTCAGGGTTGCAACAATTATTTCACATATCTGCCACAGAAGACAATGCAAGTTGCACCTGTGGTTATTATTAAATGACAGCAAAAATAAAGGTCAAAACACTGAGCCAGAGCAAACACTGCACAACAGTCGCTAGCACCCAACATAGAAGCTTTATCTGCTTGCCATACCTCCTCCAGCCCCAAGCCAGATGCTTAACAGGGAAGTCCAAGCCTGACTCCACAGTGCAGCCTATGCCAGAATAGCAGCCATGGCTTGCCTGTGTACCTGCTGCTGTTCAGAAGGCCACAACCATCCCTAAAAATCCATTTCCTGGCGCTCACCAGGAGCAGCGGCCAGTGACTGGATCATGCCCGGCGCACAGTGAATCCCATAGAGGAAGGCAGCGGCAAAAGGATGCACAGAGGCCACACGTAGCATTGGGCTGCACAGGGCAGGAGCTGCCTGTCCCCAGTATGGGCTGGTTGGGAGCCATGGCACGTCGTGCCCCGGTCCCCGCTATGACCCTGCTCTGCTCCATGGGCTGGCACCGGTCGCTCTGGGTCCCGCAGCGTGCACGGAGCCTGCGTGTTCATGCTTCGTGCTCATCAGCGTGACAGTGTGATCACAGCTGCGCTCCGGCAGCGAGGGAGCACGGAGATGGGATGTGTGTAGCCAGAGTGGTTCCTACCCCCTTGCGCAGGGAAGGAGGGGCAGGAATAGGGCCGGGGACACACACATACATGGACTGGGGGTGGGGGGCAGGAAGAGCGGCATGAGGATAAATCAGTTTGGGATTAGAAGGTGGCACTGGCAACCTGCCATGTGACAGCCCGGCTCGCGCAGCCAGAACCCCAGCTGTCAGCCTGGTGGCTGCAATTAAATGAGGTATCGATTGAGGAATTGTTGTCTGCAGGGTTTAAAGATAAGATCGATGGGGACCAAAAGGTTTAGGCTCCTTTTACTAATTAGTCGAGCACGCTCGGGAGAGAAACCTTTGGAGACATGGAGAGCTGAGCTGTGCGCTGCCAATATTGTGGGGTTACCCCTCCCCAGCATCCAGCCTTCGCGGCTCCAGACTCGCTGGTGCCAAAGGGTGGCCAGGCACCGGGGTGCCCGTGCCAGGGATTTAAATCAGGAAGGAGGCAATCAGCCTTGAGAGCCGGCGGGGGCCGTGGGATGGAGTGTTCTGTCTGCGCTGGGGCCATGAGCTGCTCTGCTCCCAAGGCAGGGATGTGGGAAAGAGGGGCTGTGCATGTGTCTGTGCGTGGGGAGGAGTAAACCAAGAGGAGAGCAGCTCCCTTTGCATTGCAAATTGGGGGTGAATTGATCCATTTCTTAGGCTCTGGCATTAGTTACAGCCTGAACACATTTCTCTTCCCCCTGCTCCTTGTGCAGCAAGCCCAGCAACACAAAGGAGACAAATGTAGCACAGACTTTTTGTGGCTTACGTGATGATTCTGCCTACACTCCATGGAGCTAAATCAGGGGAGAGCAAGGCGACGGCTTTATGCCCTTTCTTCTTTGTTCCCTGACTTCCAGATGATGTCCAGGACATGGTCAAATGGGGACAAGCAGGCAATGGCCTTGCCTGGATGTGGTTTGGGCAGCCTTTGAGACTGTCTCCTCGCTTGCTGTTGTGGGAGGGGGATCTGTGGCTTCAAAGCACACTCACTTTTAAAGCAGCCAGGGAGCCAGGCTAGGTCATGCCTCCCTGTGGGACATCTCAGTGTCAGCTCTGTGTTGGGAAGAGGCGTCAACGTGGCTCACCCTTCCCAGAGCCGCTCTCTTCATCTCTGCTTACAAGGGAAATCCAAGCCCAGCAAACAAAGGAGGGTCAGGAGCTGTCGCATGGGTCCTGTGGCCCACAGCCAGCCTGGGGCAGCACTCCATGCCCACTGCAGCCGTGGGTCACGCATGGCCGCAGACCCGCTCCCACCATGTGATGGGATGTGCTGTCAGCGCATGACCCAACACAAGCCCCATGGGGAGCACAGCCACAGTTTGCATTCCCTGCACAGGTCAGGGCTCCTGATGCCTCCCAGACGGGACACAAGGAGCAGCGGCAGGATGCCAGCACCCTCCTGCTGCAGTGGGGCTTCAGTCCCCCTTGTCCTTCATGGGGCTGCTCTCCCTCTGCGCCAGGCTTGGCGAGTGCTGTTAGCAACTGCAACCTGACCCGGCCTGCTATAAAACACAGCAGGACGGGAGAGAGCAGTGTTGGAGCAGGCTGAGAAGCCCGTAGTCACCGGGAGACTGAACATGCCTCCGGGGGTGGCGGGGATGAAAGGAAGGGGATGGAAGAGAAAACAGAGATCAAGGACACTGTGACGCCATGTGGCTGTTCCAGGGTGTCTCATGCTTTCGCAGCAGGGCTAGGCAGATTTATGGCTTTGTGTTGACGGGCTGGAGCCAGCCTCCAGTTATTTCACATTTAGGAAGCAGATTCCTTTGCCTTTCCTCTTTTCTCTGGCTTGTAAAGCTTCAAGCCCCATGCTGGATCAGACCCATGTCCTTGTTCTCTGTACACAGCATCAGGGCCTGAGACAGGCACTGCATCTTTACCCATGCAGGACAGAACTGACTTGGGTCTAAGGGATCATTGTTTCCCTTCTGTTGTTATACAGCTCCATGCCACTGTCCCGGAACAGTGAATTTAACAATTCTTCTCCATGGGAGACACGTGGACCAGGCAGCTGGCCCAGGGTTGCCAAAGCCATGTTCTTCCCATGTGGATTTTGCTTTCCTCCAGCAGTCAGGCTGACCTCCCTGCCCACAGCCACCTGTGTGGTAAGAGGGAACAGGAGATCCTGCAGTTGCAGAGCCAGCAAGCATCCTCTAGACTCTGCTTCAAAAGCCATTCCAACCCATGCCACCTGCTACACAAGGCTGCGATGGACAAGTAATGCAAGAGACTTCTCCCTGTCTCTGGGGACCAGCATGGCTCAGACAGCACATGCAGGAACCTGGCTTGTGATGTGACTTGGCATGTTAGGTGCTTGTTCCCTGCAGAGGTTACAAGAACTATCTGAGCTGATCCACTTGTCTTCTGGTCACTTGCCTTCCAGCATCTGCCTCTGCCAGGAGTGGCTACCCTGGTGCTACCCTGACCCCATAAGCAATTCTGGGGGACCCATAGCTATCTCTTGGACCTGCTGGCCATGACAAGACACTTGAAGTGTCCCCAGGGGACTTGCCCAGCTTGGTGGCTGTCACAAACACCAATCTGATCTCCATCAATTCCGACCTGTGTGGGGAGAGGCAGACACAGTTCACTCTTGCAGGCAAGGGGAGCTGTTTGCCTGCTCAGCTGCAGGCTCCGTGTATTGGACAGACCCATCAGATGCAGGAAACTCCATCTATTCCCTCCATACCAGGAGGGACACTCAGGCTGGGAGCTCCCACACAGCCCACGAGTTGGCCTCAGCACTGGTACTGACGTGGGCCTCGCCAAGGATGTGTTAAAGATGGACTCTGCTCAGAACACAGGCTGCCCCGGGAGCGCATCCCATGCCAGGCTGCTCCTGCTGCCCAGGCTTCCTCCCACCCAGACTTCCCTTCCTCAGATCCAGGTCACTGTCTCCTGCCCTCCCACCATCAGAGATGGTGAATAATTCACTCCATTTATGTCATTACCTTGAAGGTATTTATAGTGCGTGAGTAGGGCCCCCAGAGAATTCCCTCTGCTGAACTCCATAAATTGCATTGTCTCGGTGTCTCCTCCCCACCCGCCTGTGCTAATTGCTGCACTGTGTTTTCTGACCTCTTGCATTCTGTTTGGTTCCTTCACTCCTAGACTTCTGGGGGCAAATGCTCTCTTCATTTCTCCCCAGGCTCTGCACTGGGGTCCCACATTTCTGTGGGCAGCTGGCGGTAGGAACACAGCGCGTATTGTGAGACAGCAGGGTTGTCTCTCTGCTTGCTGGGCATTGAATATGTTCTCACTCATGGGCACATCCCACATGGAGGAGAGGCTCAGCCAGAGCAGGAGGATGTATTTCTCTGCAGATCAAGGGCAGCTGGAGCATGTGTTGAACTGGTAATACGCGGCAACCCCCAGCACAGACACAAGCTGGGTAGGGACTGGATGGAGCAGCCCTAAGGAGAAGGACTTGGGGGTGTTGGGTGAGGAGAAGCTCACCATGACCCAGCTTCAGTGTGTGCTTGAGCCCAGAACCTGCCCGTGTGCTGAGCTGCATCTCCAGAGCATGAGCAGCAGTCGAGGGAGGGGATCCTGCCCCTCTGCTGTGCTCTGGGGAGACCTTAGGGCAGCTCCAGTGCCTAAAGGGGCTGCAGGAAACCTGGAGAGGGGCTTTGGACAAGGGCCTGTAGGGACAGGCCAAGGGGAATGGCTTTAACCTGCCCGAGGGGAGACTGAGATGAGCTCTTAGGCAGAAGCTCTTCCCTGTGAGGGTGCTGAGGCACTGGCACAGGGTGCCCAGAGAAGCTGTGGCTGCCCCATCCCTGGCAGTGCTCAAGGCCAGGTTGGACACGGGCTTGGAGCAAGCTGCTCCAGTGGAAGGTGTCCCTGCCCGTGGCAGGGGTTGGAGCTGGATGAGCTCCAGCTCTGCCCCTACAGTTTTTATGGACAGGAAAGACCTACGCTGACCTATGGTTTAGGATGAGGACAGATCTCTCCCAGCAGTTTCTGGTTTGAGCTATGCTACCATAAAGGGACATGCACTTCAGAGCTGCCTTACCTTACACTATGAACCATCCATCCTTCATGCTCATGACAGGACTCAGAAACAGGCCAAGTAACACACAGTGTCCCAACCTCTCAAGGTTTGCTGCCAGCGTTGTTCCATAGGAACACAGGGTTTTGCGCTATCCCCTGTGGAACACCATGGCAGTGCAGAACTGCCTCTTCCAGGAAGCCTGTACCCAGTGATGCCTCACTGCTGCAGAGATGCCAAGATTCAGCTGGGCAGGGTGCTGGGACACCTAGTCTGGGTCATGCTTTGCCAAGAAAGGTTGGCCCAGATGATCCTTGAGGTCCCTTCCAACCTGGGATTCTATGACTCCATGACAAGCACTGCAATCTAAGCTTGTGATATTTCCCTGGTCAATGCTAGACAGCCCATAGGGCACTGTGTGACGAGAAACAGGAGACAAAGGTATCAGGCACACAGTAGCATGTTCCCTGTTTTTCTCAGTGATGCGGTTAGTCCTCATCAGGTGTATTAAGTCTTTATTCCTGTATCCTTGGCTCTTACCACTGCTTGTTCCTCACGGCAGGGAGTCCCATGGATTAGACTGTCGGGAAACAGCCTCCGCAGCTCAATGTTAATGTGGTTACTTTCAGAGCTGCTCAGGGTCACTTTGTCCCTCCCATCAGAGGGAAGATTTTGAGCAGAGCTGTGCTGAGCCTGACTGGTCTGAGCACTGCCGGCGGCGCAGGATCCAAAGCTGGCCTCAGCTGGACTCCCATTGGGCAGCTGCTGGTCCCCACAGGGTCCCTGGGCAGTTGTGGGGTCCCAAGGGGAAGCTCCATTATCCTCGGGGATGCTGAAACTGGAGAGAAGCATTCACAGGGTGGGCTTTGGCACAGCACTGCGCAGCAGACAAAGAGCAGATCAGGGCAGTTCGAGGCTGGAGCAGGTCAGGGAGGACACCGCTGCCCAGAGCCACAGCTCAGGCTGAACTCCACCTCCCTCTGCCCACACCAGCCCAACAGGCATCCCGGGAACCTGCCCTCTGAGGATCGCACGCACACGTGGTGCTGAGCCAGCCCTGCCATGCTCCCTTCTCGGGGGTGTCCCCACTGCAGGGAGCGGGGAGCATCTCCGCCCATCCGCAGCTCCCCACAGACCCAGACCAGACGGCCTGCCCTGCTCTGCATTGCTTTGCAGGGACCAGGGGCTCAGTGAAGCAGGTTGTACTGCCATGTAGATGCTAAACTAGGCCAGCATACGGTGCTGTAGGTCCATGGTATAGCTTGCAAGACATCATCCTGACCTGGGCTCCGGGAATTACTAGAAGTTAGCCCAGCAGCACCGGGGAAGCTTGTGGGGGCTGTCTCTGATTCTGCTTGCTTTTTGGGAGGGCGGATGCTTAAATCCCCAGAAGTCCTGCCCCCAAACCCGACATAGCAGCAGACGAAATGTGGCCACTGTATTTCTGCAGTAATGCTGCTGCACTTGGGAGCCCATCCTGCGTACAGCACTGGGCTGTACACCCCCAGGCTGCACATCCCGTGGGGGCTGGTGGTGAGGAGCGGATGCACCCAGCCTGTGCCTGCAAGCCTGAACTGCGGGAGATGCTGTGGGCACAGGCCAGTGGGAGAGGAGATGGGTACAGTGAGAAATCTCACTTCCCATGAGGTGCTGTGCAGCATTTCCTGGCTGTTTCCAGTTTTAGAGGATTTCTTCCCAAGGAGAAAAAGGAGGAGTCCCATTTTCCCAGGGACAGCAGGCACTGTTTGCCTCATCCCACGAATCTCCTGAAAAAGAGTTTTGCTGAGCAGTTTTCAGCAAGTCACACCCGAGGTCCACTGTACCCTTGCTGTCATGGGGAAAACCAGACACTGCCTTCACTCCAGCCATAGCAATGGGCCAATTGTCACACTGCTGGCATTTATACCCCACAGACACAGGTTTTGGCAAAAAGCTCGCCTGACCCCTGTCAGCACCCCCTCTGCTTTTACAGGTGTCCAAGGACACATCACCAATCCCAAGAGTGCCTCAGGAGGATCAGGGGAGCCTGCCTGCCTTGGGGACCGCGATGGCTCTGAGGGGGCTGAACGGAAGGACCAGCTGCTGAAGGCAGTAATGAGACCCAGCTCCACACCCCTGCAGTTCCATGGCCAGCATGAAAGGAGATGCCGAGAAGTGAAGTCCTTGCCCATGCTGGGTCCTTGGAGTACAGCCAGGCATCCAGGCATCACTCTCACTCCAGGCATCGTGCTCACTCCAGGCATCGTGCTCACTCTGGCATCACTGAGAGTTTCTGCTCAGGCCAGGGGCTGTGGGGTGCCTGGAGAGCATCCCCTCACAGCGCTGGGTGAGGATCTAACCCCATGCTGGGACCCCTCACAGCCCCAGGCCAGTGCAGTGCAGCAGCAGAGAGCAAGGCCACCCAAGCCACCCCTCCCTCCCTTCCTTCCTCCCTCCTTCCTCCCTCCCACGGTCTGCTGGCTTCCCAGCCCATGGCCCTTCCTCCCAGCATCCAAGGGGCACTGATGTGAGATTAACCCCGTGCTCTCCACATCCTCACTGTTATCACAGTCCTCCAGGTGGGAAGAGGTCAGGGATGGATGCTGCTTCCAGCCTCTTGCAGGCATGGTCAGCACTGGGTTGATACCCCAGGCTGCTGGGACAGCTCAAGACCCCTTCATCTCTCTGCTGTCTTCTCTCCAGCAGCCCTCACCCTGATGCTTTGGTCCCAGGACTGCTCCCTGTTCGCAGCCTATGGCTGGAAGTGGTGTCTCCTCTCCAGGAAATCCTGCTCCCTGGGTGGAGGCTGGACCAGAGCTGGCCCAAGCCCTGGCAGTTTGGCTCTGAGTACTCTGCACTGCATGGGGTGATTTAGGGCTGCGATTGGAGCCTTCAGTGTTTCACCCTTCGACAGTTGCAAACACCACATTTAATGTCGTCATCCTTTGTGTTTCTCAGGCAGGAAGAGCTGTGTGTACAAATAATTAAAGGGAAGAATCGGAGTGATTAGGGCAGATGATTATTGTCAAATTATGATTTATCTCAGAGGGAAATTAGTACCCCCCCTCCCCCAAGGGGCTCAGCATAGCACGGTAAATGGGCACTGGTTTTTTGATTAATAGATGTCTTTAGAAGGTCACCTACATTCATTGCAGATTAACTCAGTGGGAAAAGTTCTTTCAGTAATTCAAGCTGTTGTTCTCACAAGCTGTCAGCTAGCTGCGAATCGGGAAGGTCCATCCGTTACCGGGCTGCTGGGTTGGAGGGGATCTTTCTTTCCTCCGGACACACAGGCGTGATATATGATGCACAGAGCCATGGATGACCGAGAAAACGAGCTGTGGAAAGAAAACAAAAACAGCAGTAAAGGGAAGAGAGGAAGCTGAGCAGGCAGAGAGCTGAGCCAGGCAGTGTGAGGCCTTGGGATGGAAGGGCAGAGCTTGAGGCTCATGCTGGAGCACTGGTCCTAGATCTGGGCTGCTCAGCATTGTAGAGGAAGTGTCCAGATGCCCTCTATTTGCAACTGTCATGAGCTCCTCCTGCTGTGGAGACTGTAACTCATCTTGTGTTTGCCTGTATCTGAACATCTCCATGGAGGTGCGGGCCAGGATGAAGCCAGCATATCCCACAGGACCTGACAGTGCATTTCTGGCAAAGATCCCTCAGTGTCATGGCTCTTCCACACTGTGAACACTTCCAGGTAGGCTGCTGAGAAGAAACGACCACTCCAGGTCTAACTGCCACTCAGGCATCTTCTTAGGGAAGGCAGGAGGTAGTGATGGCAAAGTGGAAACAGGACCAGAAGGGTTGGAATGAGGAGAGGTTGCAACTTGTACCACTGCAAAGAGCATCATACAACAAAGAGCATCAAAGAGCAACATACAACAGCATCAATCCACAAACTTTCAGGTAGTGAAGGAGATGCTCATGCCAGTACAAGCTGCTCTTCATATTGACCTTGTGTCGATGCTCCATTTCTTTCGAGCTCTTTGGTCACTCTGCTGAACAAAGGCTACAGATGGGATGCTCCTCTTCCCTCCTTGTGTCCATCCCTGTGTGGAGACATGCATTTGATCTCACTGAGGTGACATTCTACACAGTGACTTTGTGCCATTAGGTTCTGAATACAGGCTGAGGCCCAACAGCTCTAATCATGTTGGGAATAACATGATTTTGACAAAACTCCTGTCACAATGCTAGGCGTACAGACACCCATTTTTAACTTGCATGCATTCAAGGCAAAAGGAGAGACAGGCGAGCCCAGGTATCCTGCATGTTAAGGTGGACAACAAAGAGATGAAGATGATTCTGTTCCCTGATAAATAAGCATGATGATTCCATTCAGCTTTCTTTTCATAAATTAATGATAGCACAGTCACCAAAACTTCCCACTAACAACCATTTCTTTTACATTCATCTAGCCTTCACCATAAATCTATATGCCAAGCATTAATACTATTTTCAGTCAGATTGATTGACTAGAACATAGCTTGGTTGTCTCTAAACACTAAGGGGTCCTCAACTGATTTATTGCTTACAGAAGTCTGCACATATTTATATATGTACCATATTCCTTGTTATATATGTGCCACTCCTTTACCCAAGCTTTCTCCAGCCCATCCATCATGGTGGTGTCAATGGCTACTGTAAATTTGGACATCTTGTTGCAGATCTATAATAGAGGCTTTGCTGGCACAGTACAGAGTCGGCGTATTCTTGATAAATGAGTTTTAAGTCCAGAAGAAACAGTTAGGTCATTTTGACTGGCAGAGTCCAGATGCTCTTATCCAGTTGTCCCTGCACAATGTCCAGTAACATGAAGAGATCCAAGGCTTCTCTTCCAGAAAAGCCTTCTGTCTGAGGCATTGAGAGGTTGCTGGTTTGGCTGATTTTTATGAAAGGTTTTAAATTAGATGCACTCTTAGGCAGTTCTTCCCTGTGAGGGTGCTGAGGCGCTGGCACAGGGTGCCCAGAGAAGCTGTGGCTGCCCCGTCCCTGGCAGTGCTCAAGGCCAGGTTGGACACAGGGGCTTGGAGCAAGCTGCTCCAGTGGAAGGTGTCCCTGCCCATGGCAGGGGCTTGAAACTAAATTATCTTAAGGTCCCTTCCAACCAAACCATTCTGGGATTATATGATTCTATGATATTTTGGAGGCTTGGGGTATGTGAGAATCTTGTTTTAGTATATTTATATTTTAGTTAGTTTGAGACTTGCTGGAAAGAGCTGAAGTCTATGGGCAACACTCTTCAGAGGGCTTCTGGCTGGTGGAGAAATAAAACCATCTCCTGATGTAGGGATGGCTTAGTGGTTTTCTAAATCAGTCTGCATCTAGATTTTAGAGGGATTTGCTACAGAGTGCATCTTCTCTGGAAGCAAGAGGCAACTGTGGAGCTGGTCGCTGTATCCATCCCACTCTAAGGACAGGTCCCTGTATCCATCCCACTCTAGGAACAGGACATAACAAAGTGGAAGGGGAAAGAGAAACAGGAGAGTGCTGTACCAAACCAAAGGCCAGTTTGCTCTGAATAGCCACACTCCCTGTGTCGTATCTCCATGACAGCATCAGTCTTCACAGGGCTTCAGAAGGCCTATGGCAGGGACACAGACAAACTCCTACCTTTACCACATCCTGCAGACAGATTTTGGCTTTGTATGGAAAGGGTACTGGTGAGCTGAATAGAGATGAGGCTTCTGATAGGGGCTGAGCACCTGCTGGAAAGGACACTCCTGCCATGGGCATCCTCAAGATGCTGTGTTGTTACCAGCAGGAAAGAGAGGCAGCCGGAACAGAGATCAGGTTGAGTATTTTATTTTTACCCCTTTAGTATCCTTTGATCCCTTGGTAGGTACAGGGGGGACCTGCTGGTCCACTGCTGTGCCCCAGCTCTGGTGGAGAAGCATCCGCTGGTGTATGTACCATTATAGTGATCACTGATGTGATTGACTGGCTGTCTAATGGGTTGTTACAGCGCTGCAGAGTCTGTCTTGCTCTACAGGTTAACTGTGAGGAGCTGAGGAGATGAAGCAACACTCCTCTAAATTGGGCTGTGCATTGGGAGCAGCAAGAAGAATCTCAAAAAAACCCCCTATCCTTTGCAAAAATTTCTTTTATGGTCTCTCACAAGGGAGACCACAAGGAAATGGACGAGATGCCAGGAGTCAAAAGACACTTTTCAGGTGCTTGGTTTGGGGTTTTTATTATTTCTTGAAATGGCCTGAGTTGTTCAAGGCAGGTTTACTGCTCCTGGAGGTCATGTAAGTGCAGATAGGCCCAGCTTTTGCCTTGTTGTCCCTTGTATGCTGGAAGGAAGCCAATGACTTGGGACTTTTGCACCCATGCATGTGATGTTAGGGACTAGGTGCTCTCTTCTGTACAGCTTTGCAGAAGCCCCATGCTGGTTATACCCCAGCAGATCTGCTCCAGCTATTTAAAACTGCAGACATTCCTCACCAGGTACATGGATCCACTACCCTGCATGTTTGATATGAATCACGAGTGCTTGCTATCTATGCTTGCTGCTCACATGTGCACACATGTCCTGCACAGATTCGTGGATGCTGCCAACACAAGAGCTCCTGGGCTGGGTGTCTGTGCCCTTGGCTACAATATCAACAGATGTATTGTCACAGTGTGCTTGGCTTATGGTATCAGTTGCTGTGCTAACCCACAGCATGATGCCCCAGCAGATCAAGGGACAGGAGGACCTTTTCTTCCTTTCCCAAGTCTTCACACAAGTCCCACATCACAGAGCAAATCTGGGAGCCACAAGCTGGTGCAGCCCTTGCCGCTGGTGACCAAGCCCATGAACCATGCTGGGCAAGGGATGAATGATTTCCCTTCCTCGTGATGGGAAGGACTTGAATGCTGGGGGATGGAGTTTTGACTGTAGGAAGGCTTTGAAAGAGCAGCCCCCTGACCTCCCTCCAGCAGTGTGTGGCTGAGGGCAGCCCTTGGCAGTTAGGAGGAATGGTGAAGGATCCTGCACTGAGCCTGGAAGCAGGCAGCCTCCGGGTGGCTCCTGGAGGGACATGGAGCACCCCGCAGCTCCCGCTGTCAGTGCCATGTGTGGCAGGAGCACACTTGCCGTTTGTTCTGGCTTTCAAAAACAGCAGGGTTTTGATTCCCTTGGTAGAGCTCATCTGCGCTTCTTTCTGGCCTCCTCCTTTCTCTGTGCCAACCACGTGCCCCCAGCCCGTGGGCTCTGCTGTCATTGTTGGCTGCTGGTTCCACTGGCCTCAGCTTATTGCATCTGTTTTGATTTGCTAGGGCTCGCATTCAGCCATCCGTTCAGCTTTTATTGTACGTTTCTAAGCGTCAGCTCCGGGTGGTCATCGTCGGCTCCTTTCACTCCAGCCCGTGCACCAGCTGCATATTAATTGCTCTCCTTTCTCCTCCCGCTTGCTCCCTCCCCGTCTCGCCGCATGACATTTGCGGTTTGCAAACTTTGTGCGAACACATTGCGATCCAAGCCCGGCTCTTCGCTGGGTGAAGGTGTGAGGAGGGCTTGGCACACCACCTCTCGCAAAGAGGCTGGCGAGCTGAGGATTACACCGGAGGCAAATCTGGCCCCTCTCCTGCAAATCTGCACTGGGAAAGCCTTCCTCCGAGCACTCTGTGTCTGCGGATTACTCACCATTGTCTACTGGTTGATGCTTTGTTCCTATCTAACTTCAGTGTCCTGACTCTTTCTTTGGGTGATCATCCCCACACCAAGTCAATTCCAGCTTCTAGACAGTCTCCCTCATGCTAAGCCTGAGGTTTACTTTCCCTGGTGCCCCTGTGGTACTGCCCAGTGCCAAGCAGAATTTCACTTCTTAATATGAGATGATGATTGAGGGGGAAAAGAATATGTTCATGTGTGAAAGGGCTTCTGCTGCCTGGCCTTGCACTGCTCCTGTGGGCTGTAGCACTTTGGAGGCTGGGCTGTCTTGAATCATGAGCCTGCCCTAGCTCTGAAGTATTTTGTCGCTTAATGATTGATGGTAATATCTCTGTATATAGGCTTGTAGCCTGGCTATGCGTCTTTAAATTTTTAAGTCTTTCCTCCCCAGCCATTACCTCCACCCCTGTAATCATTCCTGCTGCTCTTCTCTGAACTCCACCTCGTTTGTCCCTATTGAAAGGCAGAGCACAATCAAAGCAGCCAGTCTCGGAGCCTGGATGGGGGCTGAGGTCCGAGAAGGGTCCAATTCCACCCCTTGGTCCTGATCTGACCAGAGGTCAAGAAGGCTCATTGACCTGGATGGGTCCGGGCTGCTGTTCGAAGCCCACGCAGCAGCGGTAACCTCAGCTGACCTGGGAAGACCAGTGCTTGTCCAAAGCTTTGTGAGGACAGAGGCTGTTGGCTAAGAAATGTTTGCAGCATCTAACCTGCCTTTGTCTGTATGTGTTCACCTTCCCCAAACAAATCATTGCACATCAATGGCTTTCCCAAGGTCTGGCTGCTCACAAGAGCCCTTTGCAGAGGCTGCTGCACCTGAGCTCAGTGAAACAGATAATGGCACAGTCTGCCAGACTGAGACACGAAATAAAACCTGCAAGAGAGCCCATCCCTTGGGACATCTCTAGTCCAGCCTCCTACTTGGAGCAGGACTGCTGTCAGTCAGATGGGGCTTTGTTTGGCCAGGACTTGAAAAATCCCACATTTGTGACCCGACCCAGGGCTGCTTCACCCATGTGGGGAAGAAATGATCTGTGATGTCCGATATGAAGATTCAGCCCATGCCCATTGCCTCTTGATATCTCCTCCACTGTTGAGACCTTGTGGGTTAATCACACCAGCCTGCGCTCTAGGGAAATAACTTTCTGTCTTAAGGTGAAATAGAGCTGGACTGACTTCCCAGCACGTAAAAAGTGCCTCCTCCTGCCCGTCCCTAACTCGCTGTTATGTGTCTGAGCCAATACCTGCTGCTGCAACCGTGACTGCTATAGACCATGGCATTGCTCCTGTGGCAAGATGGGGCCTGGCAGCTCTGCTAAGCCCCAAGTTTTTCTTTGCCTGGAGTAAGACTGGCACTTTTTCCTCCTAGCAGGAGAACCGTGGTATCCAAATTAAGCACAAGCTGTAGTGTTTAAAGTCTGAGGAATGAGCTTTCCTCTGCAGTGGGTGGGTTTTTATCATGGGGGTAGGGAATTCCTCATCTGTCGTTGATATCATTTGCAAGCAATTTCTGGGCTGTGCCCTCACCTCTGTCATTTGACAGACACCGGAAGGTTAAATAGATCACAGTTAAAGCCACTCTTAGGGGAGCTGGTCAAAATATTTGATGGGACCTTATTTAAAGGGAAAGTCTGACACTTGTTAATAAATAAGTGGAAGTTGACACGAATTCAATTTGGCATTTGCCACTTGCTGCAGAATTATGATTATTCACTTTTTTTTCCCCAGAAACCATATTTAAACAGAACGCTTCTGCTCCGCGGCAATTTTCTCTCTGGGAGACCTTTGCAACTTCGCTGTGCTCATGGGCAACCGTTTAAAACATTTTTCAATCCGGGGAAGTTGATTTGAAGAAGCTGCTGAACTCCTTGTGGACATCACTGAGAGAGCCCCCAGTTCAGCCCAGCACCTCTGGGCAAAGATGGCCTTGTGCCTGCCAATAGGTAAGAAAGAATGGGCGTTTTCTCAGTCTCCGCAGCTCCAGACAATGGCTACTAGCACACGGCTTCAATTATCCAGCACAAAGAAGCTTCTTGCCAGCTTTTGCCATGGGCAAGGAAGCCCAGCAGGAGGGGGAATTTTGGTGTGTGGTGCTATAAGCAAAAGGGGACATGTCTGGAGCCACTCTTTTTGTCTCTACATGCATGCCCAGCCCCAGACAGTAAGTTCCTCTCCTGCACCACACTCTTCTCTCCTCTGTGTTCTGAATGAAGGACTTCAGTCATTTAAGTGGGGTACCTTTATCTCTCACCTTTCAAAACCAATTAGTTGTATGCATCAATGCTCCTTGAAATGGTTGGAGTAATGCCATTTGCAGAACCTCCTGTCTTTGGTCCAAGAAGCATCAAAACTCTTCCAGCTGCAGGTAACTGGGAGATCTTGCTTAGCAATTGCACTTGGTTTTGACAATTTCTTCCCACATACAGGCAAACTGGACAGGACTCAAGTGGCCCTGCCATACTGTCAGGTCCTGCCAGGAGCAATCTGCTTAACACTGCCTCTTGGATCCTCTCCCGTTCAATGTTTGAGCATATCTTATTTCCACAGTAGGGGCAGGACTCCTGGCTGCCTGCTTGGTGAGGCTGTCAGTGCAGGGTTGTTCTGAGGGCTTCCCAATGCACATAGAAAGACCTTCCTTCTATGCACACACTGACAGGGGGACACACAGGCTGATACTTTTGCCAACATCTTCCTTACCATCACTGTGTGGTATAGTGATGTGGTGATGGGAAGCTAGACAATCAGTGACAAGTAAAACAAAGGACAATAGACACAAGTTGTGCTTGAGGTGCTCTGGTTGGAAAACGTCTTCTCCATGTGGGTGTTTCTACCCCAGAACAGGTCACAGAGAAACAGCGCTTTTAACAGGCAATTAGAACAAACCACAGGTGAAGTGGCACAGCATTGTCCATAGTCCAGCTTGGAGCAGAAATCTTCAGAGGTCCCTTCCCATCAACATTTCTTCGTGTCTGTGGTGGATGTGAGTGGAGAAGGCATTGGTTTCCCTTTTGTTCAATAACAAAGCTTGGATGCATCCTTTTCCTTTATTCTCTGCTCTCCTTGGTCCACTCATAGATTTCAGCTCTTGTAGAAACCTCATTTGTGTAAAATGCAAAATGTAAAGATTATATACACAGATTACAGAGAATTGGTGTACCTCGATTTAGGTAGGTCCTCAGTCAGTGTGAGAATCTCTCAACACTGGGCCCCAGTCTGACCAAGCTTGACCGGGAAGGGGCATTGGAGTGTTTCTGGATGTTTAGGGTAGAAGCCCTTCAAGAAGCTTTAAGCTACTGCATTTGCTCAGCAGATACATTTTGTCCCTTCCTTCTTGAGTAAAGCATGCATAGACACAGAGATCAGGGACAGAAAGAGCGTGGAGCAGCTCACAGAAACAAAGGGAGATCAGCCTTTCCCACACCCCACAAAGCCAGGAATTATCCCAGGTAGCTTCTCACACCCAATAGCTCCTTACCTAAATCACAGCTTGATGTCTGAGCTCCCTTTACAGCCAGAGAAACAGCCGCTAGTGTTTTCTTCTGCCTGGGACAAAATGGTCTCTGAGGTGAGAGGTCTCTCTTCCTTATCAAGGAGATCAGATGAGTCCCTTAGGGAAGAAATATTTAGTTTTCTAAAGTCAGGAGAGGGATCCACATGGTCAAGGCAGGAGACCAAGACTCCCCGGCTGTTGGGAAAGATCAAGGTGTGATCCTGCTTTGACCATAGCATTGCCCATTGGAGAATGGGTAGATTTGGATGAGCAGATGGTGAATACCTACATCTCCTAACTTCCCTGGGAACTCTGGCTGTGTCTTATCAAAGGCCGGTGGTTATGCACAACTTTCCTATTTCACCTTCCATCCAACAGTCCCTTTGCGGTGTCCCATCTCCTCTGCTGGCAGTTCCAGGAGTCCTCCTGCTCCCGGCTGACTTGTGTGTCCCTCTGGAGACCTCAGCAGCAAGCCCTGTCGGTTTTGAGGTGCAGGCAGGGGATAGCAGGAGATGAGAGAATGCAACGACTGATTTATGCAGTGTGTCCTGACCCTCTGTGCTCAGTTTTATTTGCCAAGATGCTGTAAAAAGAAACCTTGAGAAAAGTCCGACTCCTGGCTGGAAGATGCGCATAAAAATGGCACCTCCTTACCCAGCCCATCAGCTCCCTGGTGTATCGGGCTGAACTGACGTGGTAGTGACAGGAATGAAATCTTGCTGCTCTGCATGACTCACAGCTCTGCAGAGTTGGGCTGGCTACAGGGGATGTTGCTGGGACGATGTGTTTTGTGGTGAATCATCAAAAAGAGCAACCTGCCCTTAACACATGTGCAGACCCTGGCAAAAGCCGGGGAGCAGCCACACGCTTATGAGTACAGAAAAGCAACTGGTACTTTTCTCTTTTACATCCATTCTTTCCTTCTTTAATATGGAGGTGGAGGGGTGGGAGGTGAGGATGTGAGCTTGGACACCCAAGGAAGGACTGGCCCTGCTTGGCTAACTGGTGCTGACAGGTCTTTAAAGCAAGTTTTCCTCTCAAGCAGGTCCAACACAATTGTAATGGAAGGTCTTCTTGCCCTGGAACTGCACAAAGCCTTGCCCTTCCTTTGTATACCTGTGCAGTTAAGAAAGACTCACAGCTCCCCTCTGGTAAATTTACAGTGGTTCTTCATGAGTGTGATTGTTCTTTCCAGCTGTCTGAGCTTAGGTATAAAAAGGAACATCAGCTCTTTAGTAAACTTTGGTGATGCAAGCAATATCCAGTTTGAGTTAAAAATCTCCTGAATAGACCTGGAGAACTGTAGAAATATCACAGAGTCCCGGACTGGTTTGGGTTGGAAGGGACCTTAAAGCTCATCCAGCTCCAACCTCTGCCACGGGCAAGGACACCTTCCACTGGAGCAGCTTGCTCCAAGCCCCATCCAACCTGGCCTTGAACACTGCCAGGGATGGGACAGCCACAGCTTCTCTGGGCACCCTGTGCCAGCGCCTCAGCACCCTCCCAGGGAAGAGCTTCTGCCTAAGAGCTCATCTCAGTCTCCCCTCTGGCAGGTTAAAGCCATTCCCCTTGGCCTGTCCCTACAGGCCCTTGTCCCAAGCCCCTCTCCAGGTTTCCTGCAGCCCCTTTAGGCACTGGAGCTGCTCTAAGGTCTCCCCTTAAGGAGCCTTCTCTTGTCCAGGCTGCCCCTGCCCAGCTCTCTCAGCCTGGCTCCAGAGCAGAGCTGCTCCAGCCCTCGCAGCATCTCCGTGGCCTCCTCTGCCCTCGCTCCAACAGCTCCACGTCCCTCTTGTGCTGCTGCCCCAGAGCTGGATCAGGACTGCAGGGGGGGGTCTCCCCAGAGCACAGCAGAGGGGGAGAATCCCCTCCCTTGACCTGTGCTCACGCTCTGGGGGTGCAGCCCAGCCCACAGAGGGATTCTGGGCTGCAGAGACTATAGAGTCCTATAATCAGCCAAATATGTGATATCTAGGACTGTTGAGGTTACTTATTTTCAACTCTGTATCCTAAGAGAGCATCTGCAGGAAAATGTCATGATGAGACCTTCACAGAAGGACTACAGAATGAAGGGCTGAGCTGGTGTTCACTGAAGCCAGCTTTTATCCCAGGGAACCTTTTGTACAGTGGAACAAGTGATGGTAAAAATCTGAATCTCAGTTTCCTACTGAGCTGATGGGCTGGAAGGATATCTGTTAGCTTTAGGCTGCATGCATTTGATGTGGAATCCTTGCAAACAGAAAGTGGGAGGCACCTTGGGTGAGAGCAGCTGTGAGAGTTCACAGTTCTGAGTGGCAGGAGAGTGGCAGGAGAGTGGCAAGAGAAAGACAATGGGCTTGAGAGACATCTCCTACAGCCTCCAAGAGCCAGGAGGTGAGCTCCCAGGGGGTCAAGAGGGACAGAGACCATGGATGCTGGCAGTTCCTTAGAGAAATGGTCTTAAGGATACAGGTGCAAAGTAAGGAAACGCAGCAAACAACCGAAGCAGCTGAATCCTGAACTCTTCACTGATCTGAAACTCAAGAAGGAAAAAAACCCTGAATAACTACATCTGAGCAGGGGATAAAAGAAGAGTGGAAAAGCCCGGGTCAAACTCAGAAAGGGTAAGGCTCAAAAAGAGTAACAGCAGCCAGAGAGTAAATGACAGCAAAGTCCTGCTTGCCTGCCTGGACACATGCACTTACCCACACTGAGAAGCCCTTATGGGCAAGTTTATGATCCAAAGCTGTGTTCCATGCTGCTGGCGAGACACAGAGAGAGGATTTGTCAGCCCCCCCTTGCCAACACAGGGTCAACAGCGCCACTGGTTGCTCACTTCAGAGCCCTTTCAGGACCCCAAAGCTGAGAAATACCCTGCATCATGCAGACCTGCATGCCAGTATAACCCAGCACAGGAGCTGCAGCACAAGTCAAGGTTTGCCTAAGGCTACTGGGTACACCTCCTGGAAGTGGTTCAGTTAAAACCTGACTCAGTCCCCATCTGGATGCTTGGAAATGAGTTTTGGTGGGTGAGACTGGCTGATTGCTGAACGCTTGTGCAGAGATGTGTGTAAGTCAATGCCGACCCAGAAAACTGGCAGGAGAGTGGCAGTGATGCTCCCTTCTGGCTCTGCTTGTATCTCTTTCTGTTTAGTTCAGGATTTATGGAGATAAGTCCCATTTTACATGAAATAAGGAGATCTGAACCATATGTTGTGCAGGTTCACATCACATCTTGTGGCACAGATCTGCAGGGAAACTTCCTCGAGTCTTAAACCAAATCGTTTGGAGGTGGAGGTTACGTCTTATGGAAGAGGCAGCTCAAAGACAAACAAGGACAGAGGGTAGGTGACACAATATCTATGCAACAGAGCCAGCACCAACTGATTTTACATCTCACTCCCTGACATTCCTGCATCACCACCAACCCCTGGGACACAAGCGCTGTATCTTCTGTTCTGGGCACTATGAAATGAGGCACAGGGAAGGGAGATGACTCAACCCTTCTTCAGGACATCAAAGTGAGATGAAGGTTTCCCAGTTTCCTAAATTGAACTTTAACCATTAGATCTTTCCTCTGGCCTCTGTGTCCCTTTGGATCAATAGAAGATTTGCAGGGGAAAATGGTCTTGATGGACCCATTTCTGCATATGGCATCTTCAGAGCCCTGTACAGCTTTTATCGATGGCAGACAGAAATTGATGTCCCAGGCACAGCACTTTGTGGGTGTACTGGGTCTGGTGGGATGAAGTTAATTGTCCTCATCCTCACAGCAGCCTGTATGGTGCTGTGCTCTGGTTTTGTGACTAAACCAGTGTTGATATCACACTGGTGCTCTGGCTGTTTCCGAGCAGCGTTTATGTTGCATTGAAGATTTCCCTGATTCCCGTTCTGGCCCCGAGCACAGGGTGGGAAAGAGACCAAAGGGATGCTCTAAACTTTGTGATGTCAGCAATAAAGCTGAGGGGAAGGAGGATGAAGCAGGGGTGTCCATGGATATGTTGTTTGTCTCTCCAAGTAACCATCACATGTAGTGAGCCCCACTCTCCAGGAAGCAGCTGGACATCCAGCTGGAGCGAATGCTTCACTTCCGTTCACTACCTCACAGTTCTGTTTCACTTCTAAACTGCCTTTATCTTGACCCATGAGTTTTCTCGCTTTTGCTCTTCCTATTGTCTCCCCCATCCTGCTGTGGGGAGGGAGTGAGCAAACACCTGTCTGGGTGCTTAGCTGATGGCCAGGGTCAACCCAGCACAGTGGGCCTAAAATATACAGCCTTCAGGCTGAAAAAGCATCCTTACATGCTGAGACCACAGTGAGTGCTGTCATCCCTCTTTGAAAGATGGGGAGATGTGGAGTAATGATCTAATTCAGAGCAGGCAGGGCGAGCTCCTTGGGTCTCTGCTTGACTCTTGAGCCACCAGGTACACACCAACTTCCAGCTGTCCATGAAACACCACCTGCATCAATACCATGTGTTTAGATAATTTAGATAATAATAATGGTCTCAGTTCCTAAAAGCCTGGGAGCCATTGAGATAGAATCATAACGGCTTGGGTTGGAAAGGACCTTAAATCTCACCCAGTTCCAACCCCTGCCATGGGCAGGGACACCTTCCACTGGAGCAGCTTGCTCCAAGCCCCATCCAACCTGGCCTTGAACACTGCCAGGGATGGGGCAGCCACAGCTTCTCTGGGCACCCTGTGCCAGCGCCTCAGCACCCTCCCAGGGAAGAGCTTCTGCCTAAGAGCTCATCTCAGTCTCCCCTCTGGCAGGTTAAAGCCATTCCCCTTGGCCTGTCCCTACAGGCCCTTGTCCCAAGCCCCTCTCCAGGTTTCCTGCAGCCCCTTTAGGCACTGGAGCTGCTCTAAGGTCTCCCCTTAAGGAGCCTTCTCTTGTCCAGGCTGCCCCAGCCCAGCTCTCTCAGCCTGGCTCCAGAGCAGAGCTGCTCCAGCCCTTGCAGCATCTCCGTGGCCTCCCCTGGCCTCGCTCCAACAGCTCCACGTCCCTCTTGTGCTGCTGCCCCAGAGCTGGATCAGGACTGCAGGGGGGGGTCTCCCCAGAGCACAGCAGAGGGGGAGAATCCCCTCCCTTGACTGCTGCTCACGCTCTGGGGGTGCAGCCCAGCACACAGCGGGGTCTGGGTTCAAGCACACGCTGAAGCTGGGTCATGTTCAGTTTTTGCAGCTCCCAATACCACCAGGGACAAGTGACACGTGGTTGGTCTGCATCTCACCAGGATGGGCCCGTGAGCTGCTTTGGCATGAGAACACAGACTGGGTCTGTTGTCCCTACTTTAAAAATCACCCGGGGCATTCTTTACCCTCCTCCCTACAGAAGAGCAATACTGATGAAAAACAAAATTGGTGTGTTACCTGAGAACATGACTTGCTCAAAGTCATCAATGCATGGGCTTTCAGGTTATGGATTTTCACATGCAAAGTCCCATCGATTTCCTATGGATCAATGGGAAGAAGCCAAGCAAAGAGGAGAAAATCCAGAGAATGATTTATCAGCCTTTGTCACTCAAACAATCTCCCCCCATACGAACATCTCCTGTGTGAAGTATTTGTTCAGCTTTAATACAGTGACAGCGTCTGCTTTTACGTGTACCTGGCGAGCACAGGTCCCTCACAGGGGGCAGGAAGGTGTCCAAGACCTTGTAGAACTCCTCTGGGAATAGGGAAAGGTTTTGTTTTCCAGCTCTTGTGATGTGTTGCAGCTGCCCACCGACTTTTTTGTTTCCATCCTTGGCACGCAGAAGAATTTCATCACCACACTCTTTATCATGGAAACATGTCATTCAGTGGCATTCGTACATACTGTTCACATCAAATCAGAAGGTTGGCTCGAAACCCCTGCAGAGATGGGACCCTTCCAATTGAACCTGCCTCCATAGGTTTGGTGCCGGGCTGAATGCAAAGCCAGAAGGAGACCAGTTTTTTTCAGACAGGTTTTCAGAGCCGACAGAAGATGCATGGAAGCCTCCCAAGAACCGCCTACCCCATGAGATGCTCACCATTCAGGATGTTGGCAAACTTGTCAGATCAGAAGGTTTTGCAAGATGCCAGCCGCTCAGGGCCAGAAGTGTTCGTGAAGTTTTGGGGACTGTCAGCTTTGCACTGAAGAGCTACCTGAGGCAGCCGTATGGCCGAACACCAAGCGCTGAATTGAATCTAGGTCTTCCTCAGGCTCTGACGCCCGCTGCTCTCTTTCCCTGCTTGGGATTTGGAAAGCCAGACCTGGAACAGGATGTGATTTGCTCATGTTGGTCTGCGTGATGCCAGCTGAGGCTACTGGCAAATCCTGCTCACTGAAAAATCATCTCATGTAGATGAGGGTCAGATGATTAACTTTGATGAATCTTGCCACAGATGAAATTACTGCCAGTGCTAGGTATGAGAAGGAAACATTGGCAGAGCTGTCTCCCTGCCATGGGAAGGATCTCTTCTCCTCCTGGAAAGTAAAGCAGGGGTGCTATAGCAGCTTTAGCTGGACTCCTCAGCAGTGATGAGAGAGCAGGGTTTAGTTTCAGTGCTGCTTGCCTTTCCTTCTGAAGTACTTATACAAATGAAGTATTCTGCCTGGGGAAAGGGGCCCTAGAGAGGAGACTTTCACCTGGAATAAACAGGGCAGCGCATGGCATTTCACAATGAGCTGCCACGTATGAGGCAAGGGCAGTGGGGATGGTTGCATTTCATCACGGTTCTTTCCATCTGGTCAGCCACCCAGAAAGTGCCCTGGCAGAGGAACACGCTCTGGGGCTGATATCAGCAGTGAGGGATGGATAAGGCTAGGAGATGCACCTCATCTGCCAGACCCCAAAGCCCATGCCTGTCACCAGCCCTATGGAGGCATGGGAGGTCCTTTGGGAGGCCAGAACAAGGGTGGATGCGTGTTATAGCTTGGTTAAGGTGGAAACCCTATGCAGATGTCCCAGGTGAGGTTGAGGAGGGTGAAGGAGGCTCCCTGACTGTTAATCAAGTCGTGTCTGAAAGGTACAAACAGAAGAGATGAAGAAAAAGATGTGCAAGGTGACCAGTACACTGCAGTCACCGCAGTGTCCCCACTAGCCTGTGCAGACCTGTGGAAGCCTATGAAGCTGTTTTCAGGATGCCTGAACCGCAGCCACACAAGTGCTGCTGGTTGTGCTGCAACAGCAAGCATTGGCTCGTTGTGACTCTTAGGAGCACTACCCCAAAGGGCTTCAGCTGACAACAAGTTTCTGGAGGGCAGGCACGTGCAGTGACACCAGCAGTAGGTGCCACAGGGCCCTGTAGGAAGTCCTCATGCATTGGATGCTTGGAAAACCAGCACAGATGGGCAGGCCTGCTTGTGAGATGCTGAGAAAAGCAGGAACCCTGGTCTAGGGGAGCACAGCAGGGCAGCATGTACCCACTGCAGCCAAGTGCAGCTGGGCTCTAGCAGCTTTTTGTGAAGTATCAGCCACTTTTTGTGATGACACCAATCACATTTCCAGCCCGTTGTCTCACTAGGGGGACCCAGAGCAGAGACACAGATGAACCAACTCCAGATTTGCTTGCTGTAGCATGCCTCTTGCCAGTAGATTTCCATGGTTCCAAGAGCAAGCTAGAAGCTTAGTTCATTTGCTGAATAGAGGGATGCTCTACCAGATCGTCTGCAGTTGGAAATAGACTCATCCAAAACTTCTAGGCTGGGCAGTTATCAAGAAGCCAAGCTTTAGCTCAACTGCAAGTTTACTGGGCAGCAGGTATGAGATTAGGGGTGAGATTTTGTGCCCTGTTATGCAAGAAGACTGATGAGACAAGGAGAACAATCTTCCCAAGAGTGTGATAGCCTCTCTAACAGAAACTGTGGCTTTACAATTGCAGAATGAGGTTTTGTGAAAGCAAAATGAAAATATAATCTACTAGTGTGTTTACTTCTAATGGATCCATACTTTGTGAAAGCAGTATCCCATCTACAGCCTGTGCTATAGCTGTTACAACCAAACCATCTAGATGAGGAAAGAAATTCATGAGCAGCCACCCTTCCCCTGGTTCATGTGCCAGAAACTTACTGATATTGAAAGGGATAGGGACACTGCTGCACAAATATCCCTGCTAAAACTGATCTGCTGGGGAACAAAGAGCAACCCACTGAAATCAAATCAGAGATGGGCAGAGACAAGGCACTGATGGCGTCACCAGTGGTGATAGGAAACAGTTGTCCAGAAAGAACAGCCCACTTAGTTTGGGAGAATAGCACACAAAAGTCTTGGAGAAAGCTGAATAGAAAGGGGTGAATAGTTCACAATCTGTAATTCCAGAAATCATATAGAAAAGGAGAGTGTGTTAAAGAAAGAATAGGGAAGCATAAATACTGTGAGTTTCCTGGTGCTGCTCTGTCATTAAGATAACTGATAAAAGTGCATTTACATCAGCCACAGCTTCTCTGGGCACCCTGTGCCAGCGCCTCAGCACCCTCACAGGGAAGAGCTTCTGCCTAAGAGCTCATCTCAATCTCCCCTCTGGCAGGTTAAAGCCATTCCCCCTTGTCCTGTCCCTACAGCCTGCTCTGCAGAGGGGATGTGACAAGAGAAACATTCAGGCAAGATCTTACATCGTTTGGACACCCACTTTGAAGACAACACAACTAATGATCAGACACATCATCTTGACTCAGCCATTCATCAGGGTGGAACTGTGAGATCGTTTCCTTGCTAGGTTTCATCTCTCACCCTGCCTTTAGTCCCTCCTCTGTTTATAGTGTCCATTCCCCAAGGTAAGGGAGCTGAGCCACTCAGCCCACACCACCTCCTGTGCCGTTGCTGTCAGCACTGAGGTTCTCCTGGGGCTCCCCGTATCACATGTGCCGACTGCACTGGCGACAAGCCTGCTCTTTCACTACGTATAGGTATTGTGCTGTCAGAGTGCAGCCTAGATCTCAGCCACAGCCTTTATGTGATACTAAAAATAACAATGGAACAAACCTTGGAGCAGAAAATAATGAAGAATGTAAGAAAATGCTGTGGAAAGTGACCTGGTGGAAACAATCCTGAAGAAAACTTCTTCTAGAAGGAACCGTGACCCAGCGTCACTGGGGAAGCAGAATCCCTCATAAGCTTTCTGGAGCAGGGGATGCATCTGTGCCAGCCTGCTATTGGCTTTATGGAAATGCACAATCATTAATAACAACCGGTAAGGAGGAATCTGGAGAGCCTCCTCCTGCACAGCTGCGTCTGCAGCACACACACGTCAGCACTCGCCTCAGACAGGAGGGAAAGCAGCGTCTGACGGATCGGTGAGAGCAAGTCCAGGCTGGAGTATCGGCAACTATTTAATCACTCAGGTGGTAAATGGGAAGTGGATGCTGTGGAGCATCCAAACAAAGACCAGCCACTCACCTCTATATTGGTGAAGATGAGCTCTGTCTGGGCAGCAGACGCGTCCCCATGGAGTTGCAGCAAGATGGGAGAGAAGCAGCAAGCTGCGCATCATTCAGAACAGCAAGGACAAGAGAGAGGATGAGGAAGCTACAGCTGCTACCACAGAAAGGCCTGGCACAAAGTCCCAGCATCTGGGAGGGGAAATGCTGCTGGACCTTGTGTTTCAACTCGCTCCCATTTTGGCAGCATCACAGTAGAGCCAATATGGTGTTGCCAAAGGATGGAGACACATTGAGAGGAGAGAGTGTGACCCACAGGAAAGGCAGAACCAGTGCCTTTGGGGTGAATTAATATTTCTTCACCACTTTTCCCAGTGGAAGGTGGTCCTCCTGCTGTGGCAGAAGAGACCAGCAGCCATGTGAATGTGCAGTGCTCTAGTAGAGTCCTGGAAGGAGCCCAGTGGCTCGTGGGCCACAGTGGTCCACATTGACCCCACAAGGGTGCAGTGCCCTGCAGTGCTGATAGGATCACAGGCACTGTGCTGGTGGGACCATGGGAACACAAGCTTGAATGGCCACATTTGAGACACTGCCCAGTCACCCACCCAGGCTGGCCGCATCCGTGGCCAGGAGGTTGCCTACTCCAGACTGCAGCTTTGTCACTCTCCATTATTTAATTGATCATTTATCATGCCATTCCAGACAGAGTAGAGTTCCTGTTCATGCCACTGTTTGTTCCCTGTCACATAGTCAATTCCCCAATCCAATACACCAGTTGTACTCTTATTTTATGAACCATACCTTAGGGCCTAATTAATGCAATTAATCAAACTTTTACTTAGGCAGCATATCTTCATTTCTCCGCTGACTGTCTGCTTGGACAGCTGGGTGTGTTGTCTGCATCGTATTCATCATCTTAAGCCATTACAATGCTCTGGAGTGCACTGAAGAGTATGGGGAGGGGACTGTTGGTTACTGAGCTTTTGTGATCAGGTTTCAAATAGAGACACTGAGGGCAGATTCTGCTCTGTCTGAAGCCACTCACCACCAAGAGAAAATCCAGCAACTCGGCACCAGGGAGCTGAGGTAATGGAGAAGTGAGAATGGAGAACCAGGTCCCTGTTCCACCTGGAGCATGCCTGCAGTCCCCACAGAAGGTGCTCATCCATCAGCACAGCCTCCATCTGCCCGGGGAGTCACTGGCCAGCAGCGTGCCTGCAGCCAGATTGCATGCAGGGCATGCCATAGAACTGTCGATCCTGCTGGGGCCATACAAGCTGGGCAGGAAGATGGTGTTTGCTTCAGTGGAAGGTGTCCCTGCCCATAGCAGGGGGTTGGAACTGGATGAGCTTTAAGGTCTCTTCCAGTCTGGGATTCTATGATACTTCAAACCCCCCTACTCCTCCACCATCAGTACTCCATACAGGAGACCTCTGCACCCATGGGCTGTAGAGGAAGGTGAAGGTAACTAGTTTACAGCAAAGATGGACCCCCATAAGGTCTGTGTGCTAACTTCCTGGTGTCTTTCTGGAGCCTAGGATCTACTACTGACCACAGATTTAAAGTGGTGTTTCGAAGGAACTTTTGACATGTCGCCCGTAGTAAACTTGAGCAAGTCTTCACTTACCAGGAAAAGCTCCTTGGAAATCTTTCTTCATTAATGTTATTGAAGAACGTAGAGATTTGCAGGTCACTCTCCACAGCAGGTGAAAATCTAATGATACATAACAGTGATTTTGTGACTAATAGACCCATGAAATGGAGTAAACTGTCAACGGGGACAATTCTCCATGAAACCATTTCACATCTGATATCCCCAAAGATCGCTTGCAAAAGACCCAAGTAACCTTTCAAAAGAAACCAAATGGCTTTATTCTCTTTAATTATCTATTAGAATCTAGAAAGTGACTTATAAAGGGGGTTTGCCACCAAACCCATGTGTTATCCTCCATCCCCTCCTAAAAATAATGAATAGATGAATGAAGAAGATAATCTGAAGCATCTTGGAAATGAAGTGAACACTTGGTTGAGTTGTGACTCACTGATAGGGTGGACCTTGATGCAGTCATGGTTATCAATAAACTATATGTCCAGCCCTCAACCTGACATTCAAAGATGACAAGGTTATCTCCCGCATCTGTGAATACTTAAAGATGTGCCAGGACTCTCTATTACGTTGAGTGTTTATCAATCAGACACTCCTGAAAGTACTGATAAAATATTAACACCAGGGATCACAGAAAGTACTCAAAGATATTTATAGTGTTTCCCCAAAACTGGCATCCATTCCACTCTTGTCAAAACAAGAGTAAAAAGAGCTCTTTCTGTATCTGGCAGGTTTTATGAGGAAGAACTTTAAAGAGCCAAGCAAAATAGAGTCATAGCTAAAACCAGTCAAAATGTGTTGCGTCACCACTTCGCAGCATTTCAGGGACTGAGCTCTGTAATGTGGCAAACCAGACAGGAGGACACTTCAGACAAGAAACAACAGCTACAGGCCCAGGATGTCTGCTGTGATAGTGTCTGGACCCAGGCTAGCAGTGTAGCACTTCTGGACACATCAGGAGTTATAAACCAGAAAACACAGGACTCCGTATCACATTTGGCATGGTAGAGGCCAAGCTGATGTTCATTGATCATGATTAAGCCACTGGTCCACACGTTAACTGGTTGTGACATAGTTGTGTTCTTTGTAAGACAGGGTGGGCATGCAGGGTGTGTTCGACAACATCCTGGCTGCCTCAATAAACCTGATGAACCATTCATGGAAACCCTTCAGTAACTAAACATACACCTCTAGGATTTTTCCTCTAATACCACAATCACAGAATCCCAGACTGGTTTGTGTTGGAAGGGACCTTGAAGCTCATCCAGTTCCAACCCCTGCCGTGGGCAGGGACACCTTCCACTGGGGCAGCTTGCTCCAACCCCTGTGTCCAACCTGGCCTTGAGCACTGCCAGGGATGGGGCAGCCACAGCTTCTCTGGGCATCCTGTGCCAGCGCCTCAGCACCCTCACAGGGAAGAGCTTCTTCCAGTGGTCACAGAATTTTTCACACTATCCCCTGTGGCTAGGTGAGACCTGCTGCTCATGGACAGGAACACCCACCTGCAACAAAATGTGTGCTCACCAAGCAGCCCTACCTGCTACCGTTTGCCAGTGTCTCTCAAGTACAAGCATCAGACAACTAGAACTGGGAAGATAAGAGGAGATGGAAGAACTATGACAGTCCATGGACTAAGAAGAGGCAGTTCTTAAGACATCACTTGCCAGAGCTTTAAGAAGCTGTTCCAGTTTTAAAAAGTAACTTTGCAACTGTCAGTCCATTGTGGCAAAATGTCATTACATATCCACCATAAGAATCACCTACAAACTTCCAAAGCCATGGTATGTGTGACGCCGTGAATTTCTGGGGTATACTGCAAACACGTGGTTATCTCTGAGAGATGGCTGCTGTGTAGTTGTGGGATACAGTTGAAAAAGCAGCCTGAGCTGGTAGGTGAAGCCACACACGCACATTATTTTACAAAGTTCGTAAGAAGCCAAAGCAATTACTGCTTGTATTCAGCATTAATAAACTTACTATGACAAGCATTTAGCTAAGCCTAGTTTTAAAAGATATACTACTGCCTGGAAACTCAGCTTCTGCTCAGACCAAAACCAACATATGTGACAGCAGTGTAATAGTGATGTCATAGTGCATCGTTTTAAAGGAGCTTAAATCAGTCACTCTAGGGCTTGGCCCATCACTGTGCTTGGCCCACCATGTTATCAGCAGCCAGATGCCCCTAATGCTGGAGAACGCTGACTGAGGCAACAGAATGGAGAAAGATTCTGGGGTGTTTCAGCGCTCCATTGTGAAGGAAAAATAATGTAGTTCCCACCAGTAATGGGGTAGATGTTGAGGCTAGTCATGGATTAGGGAAATTTATCCATTTCTTAGAATATAGACATGGAGGAACAGCCATAACTAGATGTAGGCTTTGGTGAACCCGCTGCTTGACATCTTAATGAAAACAGGAGCTGGAAGACAAATATTTGATGTGGCCAAGTACAGCCTAATGCAGATGTCCTACAGGAAGAGAGCAGAACACACACCATGCTGCTCTGTTGTTGTATTTGAGGCTACGCTATTTCTGTGTCTTCCTGTTCTTGCCCTTCACCTCCTGCCTTCAGTTGGACATGAAACCTGATGGAAACCAGCTGGCGTTCCCTAGAGATGATGGCTGTGATAGTCAAGGTCAAATTCCAGTTCTGGAGTGCAAGACTAAAGATTCTTCCCCTCACAACATCTCTTTTTCCAGAGGTGTAAATTTGATCACCTTACCTAGGGCAGTAGTAGAAATGAAAGTGATGGATGTGGAAGGTGAGGAGATCACAAATGCCACTGAGGACACAGCCTAAAAGACAGTAGGCAGAGACTGTTTGGGTCTGGGAGATATCTGTCAGCCTCTCTGTGAAGCCACAACCATCTAGACAAACACCATCTAATGATGACATGTCTTCTGTAGACTTCAGAGTATGTTCTTCCATGGAAGGACTAAGAGCAAGAACAGTCAGGCTGCCAGGAATGTTTTGGGAAAGGAATCTAGCTGTCCTGAGATCTTGGTACCATTAACACAGGATCTTTGCAGAGCACAGTCTTACCCCATAAACATCATGGCTCCAAGCAGACATGCACTTCAGTAGTTTATACTCAGCAAGCAGCCAGTGCTGAATCTGTGTCCCAGCATGGTGACGAAAACCATTTGCCACCCAGCACATTTCAGGCAAGGCCCCTGAGCACTAAAATCACAGATCCTATTTGATTCATTTGCATTCTCCCAGGCCAGATACCCGTGTGGGTACCTTTGCCTAGGCTACTCGTGTGGAATCAGAAACCAAAGCACTGATGTACTTCAAGGCAGAGGCTGGAACCTCCCCATAGTGCTTTCGCTAATGGGCAAAGTGGAATTTTATGGGAAGTTCCCCTCTGGCAGGTGTTTCCTCACAGTCAGACCCCCCCTGCAATCCAAGCTCCAGGACTCTCAGGCAGCAGATGCCCCCTTCAGGGCTGGGGCAAAGGATAAACCAGGGTGCATGGGAGTCTCTAGAACAACCAGCACCACCGAACCATGAGGTGTGGGGGGGGGAAATCTCCAGAAGGAGAGCTCTACCGAAAGAGCTTTGCCTTTTCCTTGTTACTGCCAGTAAATGAGCTGTCCTTTCAGCTGCTTATTACCAGGCACCCAGACAACATCTGCATAGCGTGAGTAATTACATGATAGCAAGAGCCCAGCCCCACTTTGGGAAGCCTTGCCATGGCTGCCGGTTACAAAGGGTGGGCAGAGATTTCCAGCTCGTGTCTTCAGTTGCTCTGGAAGAAATGAGCTGTCCTTACTGGAAACCACCTTGCGGCAGTCTCGTGGCTCCCCAGAGCCACACAGCCTCAGCTCCTCAGCATCCCCCCCGCCAGGGGCTGATAAGTCACCATTTGGCAACAGCGGGAGTGCCAAGGACGGCGCACCCCAAAGATCTCCTCCCCAGTACCACAGGAGCCGTGCTCCTCATCAAGGATGCATCATCATCAGTGCTGGCAGCTCAGGGATACAGGAGAGGCAGAGCTGCTATGGCAGCACCCCACTGAGCTGACCCCAGCCCTGCTTCTGCCCCCCACTGTGAAGGATGCAGCCTTCCCCCTGCAACACCCGAGCTCCACTTGCTCCCAAAGGCTTTGGTGGTCTTTCCATCGGTTCAGCCAGCTCTGGCTCAGCCCCAGAGGGACCAGGTTTCCAATGACTCACGGCGCTGGCCAGGGTGAGATCATAGGAAAAGCGGCCAGTGTAGCCCTTTCCATGAAGGAACGCACCAGGCAGGCGCCTGGCAGGACCTTGGGTACAGGCGAGGGATGAACAGGCGTCTCCAGGCTGGACATGTGAAGCAAGCCAGGTCTTTGGCTCTGCTGTGTGCAGCTCCCCTGCAGTGTGGAGTTGGCTCCCTTGAATTATGGAAAGCTGCCTGGTAACTCACAGGGTGGCTGCCCTTGGGAAAGGTGGTATGGGATCCAGGGGATCCCACACCCCTACCACAGACCCCTCATTTCTTGTGGTCTCCCTGGTCCTGAAGGAGTCAAGTCTCTTCTAGGATGAGAGAGGGAGGCTCCTGCTGCTGCCTGTGTGGCTGGGGGCAGCTGTAGGAAGCATGGCACATCCCTGCCACAGCATCTGAAGTGACAGCAGCATGTGCCAGCGGTGCCTGGGCTAACCCTGGCTGCCCCTTGCTCCCGAGGCACTGACGACAGTGTCACCATGTCAGGCTGGGATGAAGGACCCCGCCGGGATGCAGGACATGTTTTCAACCCGTTTTACCAGGAGTTTGAAGCCTGACCGCCTCAGAGGGCTTTGGCCAAGCAGTCTCTTGCTCCCTGAAGAGCAGTGCTGCGTGGCCAAGGAGAGGTCATGTGTGGGAGCACACATGATTTATGGACAAGCCTAACCAGACTCCTCCCTACAGGACACCTCCCTGGTATTGCTGCTCTTTTGAAAACCATGTGGTTATTTTCTCTCCCTTCACTTCTCAGACCATTTTGTCCCTAATATTCCAGTCCAGAGAGGCGCTCCCAGATGGCCAGAGAAGCCTTAAGTACACACAAAGCACAGTGTTCAGGGGAGGGAGCTGCAGGAACCATGATCTCACCACTGCCTAGGGAATGCTGAGAGCCCCAACACCACCAGCATGGCCTCCCCACCGGCTCTGACAAGCCTAGGATGCAGAGGCATCTGTGCTGCATGGCTATATGCATAAAGAACTCAGACTCCCTCTAGCTGGGGGGGAATTGCTATTTCAGCCCTGCCCCATGGAGCTGGGTGGGTACCGTGGCAGGAATGGTGCTGGCAGGGGGCTCGGGCAGGGATGCAGGATGGCGTTCACACTCACCCCGCAGAGCCAACATAAGCCAGCGGGGTCAGGGGCCTGTCCCTGCGGAAATTGCCTGGCAAGGACTGCGGAGGGCAGCCGCCACTCGCTCTCCATTAGCATTCAGCGCAATGCCACTGCGCGAAGGAGAAAGCCACCCTCGTAAACACGAGGAGAGGAGATAAAAGCACTTAGCGCAGGCTGGGGAGCGGGAGACAGCGGCGCCCGGGCTGGGGTGGCCGGCTCCTTGTCGGGCTTCTGCCGCCTCGCTGCATCCCTGCGCGCAGCTCCGCGGCTGGGTTGCGCCCCAGCGCCGGCGCCGGCAGAGCCGCGGCTACGCCTCAGCGGCACTGGCAGAAGTTCCCCAAAGGTTAATTGATGCTGCAGTGCTGCAGCCACCCCGCCGACAGCCGCCTGCCAGCAGCTTCGCCTGTCAGCTCCTGCGCCCGAGCCTCGCCTCCCTCCGCAGCATCCTTCCCACGGGGACGCACCGCGGGGGCTGCATCTCTGCCCCTGGGCATCGGGCTGGGAGATGAGGCTTCCTGCGCTCCAGCACTGGGATGTCTCCTGGGAGGGATCATCATCCCTCCTGCTCGCATCCCCAGAGTCTGGCAGGCTCTGAGCCCTGCATCCCTCTGACAGGAGAAAGGACAAGCAGCCCCAAAGCCTGCAGTAATGCTCATGCTGTCCCCCACCTCACTGTAATGGTCTGCATGGCTCAGAGCCTTCCATCCCCATATTCCCTGCCTCAGCAGCAGTGGCAGCCACTGATGCTAAAAACCTGATGTTAAAACCCACAGTGCATCTCTAGATACTTTCAGTGGCTGCAGAACAGGTCAGCAATGGTATTTAACACAAGTGAAGACAGAGGGTGAGATTCAGCACATAGTCTATGCCAGTTATACCCCCTCACTCCAGACCCCTTGCATCCCCTGGGCACCCAGTGATGAGGTGGTGCAGAGATCTTGAGCTGCGCATCAGAGAGAAACAGACTGTGCATTTCTTCTTGCGCAGCTTGCTTGGGGGCACAGCACAAGCTTCTGGTGGGGAAGCCCGCAGTCCTGAGTGAACATGAAACGAGCCTGGGTGGCCCGTTCTTGGTTTTTACTGGAGTCACCATGGCTGGTTGCATGTCAGCTGGTTTCCCTGTCTGCAGGCTTTACAATCAAAAAGGACCCAGCTCAGAGGTGGCATCCATGTTCAGTCAATATTTTAATTGTCCTGGACTCTGGCCCCCCCGCCCCCCCCCCCCCCCCCCCATTTGCTTCCTCAGAGCTGTAAAATAAATAGCAGTGGCCTTTCCTCCTCTCATCAGAAAGATCTTCCTTTGTTCTTCCCTTAGGGACTGACAGCTTGCCCATCAGAGACAGATCATTACGCTACAAAGTCCAGCAGGCTCCTCCCCACAGCAAACAAGGTTAAAATTCAAACCCCACCGGGGTCTACGCGATGCTGATCATTTATATGAGCACACTGCCCTGAGCAAGGCACTGCACCTACTGGAGATGAACCCATCTCTGGGAGCTCACAGCCTTGCCTGGAGACAAAGGCAAGACCGAAGATGAGCTACAATCTCCAGCAGCTCAAAGCAAAACATGGTTTCATAAAAGCACCCTGGAAATTGAGTGGGAAACCATGTTTTGAATCGCTTAACCCAGTGACCAAAGCCAGAATTGAGGAATAAAGACACTTGTGCATCAGCAGGCTCAGGTGTGCATGCTAGCTGCGGGCTTTTGCTGCACAGCAGCACTCAGTGCTCCCCATCACCCAGCTGCATCTCTCCTTTGGAGAGCTGCTGGGTCCACTACCATGTGCAGCAGTCACTGTGGCCATGCCAGAGGATGCTGTGGGCTGCTGGGGTACAGCTTGTGGGCACAGGCACAGGCACCTGAACGGAAGGCTCCCTCACCTTTACATCCATAGCAACTACAGAGGACAGCAAATTCCCTCTGCTAGCATACACAGTCTTCCAGCATGGGCCAGCAAAGCTGCATTCCTGGCTAGTCAGTGAGCTCCCAGCACAGGAACAACTTGGCATGGGTGCTGCAGTGTCCCCATCCAGTGCCAGCACCTTCACAGAGACACCCACCTCACCCTCCCTCTGGCTCCACTCTCACCTGTGCTTTGCAGCAGAGCAGCACTGGGGCAGCCTGGCAACCCTGCCCACTGGGATAGGAGACTCTGCAAAAGAAGCTTTCTAAACTAAACAAATATCAGTTGAGGAGCCAGCTTCTTCCCTCTCCTTTGTACTCACAGTGCAGTCTGGCAGGGACTGGTACATGCACGGACAGGCTGAGGGATGCAGCTGGCACTGGGAGGAACTCAGATTCCTGCTGGAATGCGCTCAGCTCTGGGACAGGACGATGCAGCTCTTTAACGGGGCACAGAAGGGTTTTGCAGCAAGAGACCCAATCCATTTGAAAGGGCAAATAGCAGTGAGCAACCTGAAAAATCATAGAACCACAGAACAGTTTGGGTTGGAGAGGACCTGCAAAGCTCATCCAGTTCAACCCCCTGCAATGAGCAGGAACATCTTCAACTAGATCAGGTTGCCATGAACCACATCCAGCCTGGCCTTGAATGTCTCCAGGGATGACGCATCCACCACCTCTCTGGGAAACCTATGCCAGTGTTTTACCAAATTCCCAGGATTTTACAAAAATCCCCCCAAACTCAGCTTCAGCTCCCACAGGCCATCAGATCACTCAAATGGCCAGGGCCATTTTCCCATAGCAGAGCTGCTAAAGCCCTCAGAGCATCTTCATGGTCCTTCTCTGGACTCCCTCCAACAAGACATTGGAGCCCACATTGCTTTGATGAAGGAGAGGAAGGTTTGAATTACTTAACACAGCATTGGGCAGAAACATGCAGACTGGCTATTACTACAGTACCTGGTGTGGTCAGCATGTATATCCATGTTTTGGGATATGTTTATCCAGAGATATACAGCTTCCTGCAAGGCAGGGAAAAACTGTCACAGGACAATGTACAGCACCAGTGTCAGGATGATACTCTGGCATCCTGATTTCAGTTCCCAAGCACATGGGAGCTGCAGGAATAGCCAGTTAGGACTACAAGAAGAAATGAAGTCCTACTTTACACTGGGGAAACATGAGGAACTCAGCCTAGAATATGATGCTACAAATCATATGTGACTCAATTAGGGCAATGTTACTAGCTCTCTCTCCACCAAGCAGAAATGGTCTGATGTGGCTCAAAGCCATCTTTCCAAAGCAAAGGTAAGTTCACCTCCCTGAATATCTGATTCCTATTTGTTTAATTTGCCTCAAAGTGTGCTTCTGGAAAGAAGAGTGGTAAAAAAGGTGGGGGAACACTTTTCCTTCATATTAAGTTCTTTTTTGTTGCTTTTGTTCTGCATACACACAAAAAGGAACTGGGTAGAAAGAGGAAGGGAAAGGAAGAGTTGGAGGTTATCTTTAATGCTTCTGGGGCCAGTGAGAGAAACAGTGGTGAAGATATTCCTGAAGATACTGGGGTATGAGCTTAGAGTCTATTTTGGATTTGTTACAAAGCTGTCAGGCTGGGGAGACAAGACAGGGATGCTGGCTGTTGTCTGTAAGGTTGCTTTTCCCACTTAGAAAGAGGCGGTCCTCAGCATTACGCACAACAGCATACCTGGTCTGTGTTGTTTAACCAGTGAATGGGTTAGGAGCTAAGGAAAGCAGCAAAATGTAGCAGCAGTTGGCATCACCGATGGAAGAGGAGAGGGAGCAGCCATGTCCCTACTTAAGTAATTGCAGGGCAGATTTGAACTTTGCCTGAACTTGGAGCAGCTGAACCAGACCAAGAGGGAACATTTCCACTTGCTCAATAGGAATGAAGAATTTGCTGAAATGAGGCACATTCTTCAGAGAATGAGATGCATTAGCAGGGTATGGGCAGACATTAGCAGGGTATGGGCAGACTTGCCTGGACAGAGAGGATGTCAGCATCTGTAGCATCCTGTCTGGCAGACTTCTCTGCTTCTTGAAACTGCTTTGCAGATGTGGGCAGTAGAGCTTATGTTCAACTGGGTGGTGTCCCAGGTTTGCCATGGACTGTCTGAAGTGAAAGGCAACAGTGCAAGGTGGAGAGCACTTCTCATAGCTACCAGCAGAACACTTCCCCTTGCTTCCTGCAAACTCCCACCTCTGCCCCCACTGCTTCTTCTCTGAAGTCCTTGCAGCAGGACCAAGCCCTGAACAGTTCAGGGCAGATCAGGTCTAAGATGGGAGACTTGAGAGGCTGTAATGGTGGGGAAGAGGAGGACCTGGACAGCTCTTTGCGGAAATAGCAGGAATGATCTCTGCATTGTCGTGGGGCAGCAGAACACTCTAGAAAATCCTGAGCAGACAAAATGATCTTCTAATGAGGACACAGGGCCAGAGATGTGGACACACATCATGGTTACAAAACTCAGCATGCAGAGACCCCTGAGCACAAAGGCTTGGGCACTGCAAGTCCCCCCTAAAGCATTACAACAAGCTTACAGCCAGTTACTGAGCTCAAGCAACTTATCTTTGTAAACTCCTTTGCCATGGTAGAAAGAAGCCCAGAAAAGAGACCTCAGTGCTTTGAAGTGAGTGCTGAAATTATTGCCAAGGACTCATGGCAAAAGATCGTGGGAAAAGACTTTCTATTGATTTTCTTTTTTTTAATTAGTTACTTGAAGCTTCCTCATCTTGGCCAAGGAAATGTAACCATTCACTATTGCCTGCTGTTCAGAATAGCCCTGCATCCATTTATCACATACTAGGAGATGCAAGCTACTTGTTCCTGAGTTGTAACTCCACTGGGAAAGTTTTCAGTTAAGGCGAAGGCAGCTCTTCAGTTCTAGTTAGATTGTATATGGAGTCTAAATCCTCTAAATTGTCTACCTTCTGGATCTCAATCCCTTACGAACAACCAGGGCATTGCAGTTGCCAGCCAGGGACCAGCACTAGATGCTGGGATGCAGAGGTGAGATCGCCTGCTGAAAGAACTGTGAGACAAATGTCCCCAGCACTAGGTGCTATCCCAGTCTGTGCCTGGGCAGGGTGCAATGCAGAGGTTCATTTCCTATACTCTTGCTGTTGCTCATCCTGGGAGACTCTGGATAACTGTAGTTAAGGGCCCAGGAGAGTCAGGAAAAGCAGGATTTGGGAGATCTGGCAAAGTCAGCCAGCTGGAGGGCTTGGAAGCCAGATGCAATGGGCTGTTATGGCTTCCCAAAAAGATTTTAGCAAATAGCCATTTCCTACATGTGTGCTCTCTGATAGAGTGCTATCATTCACCTCCAAGCACCACTGTGAGCTCTTGCCCCCTAGCAGTGGGTACAATTCACCCAGAAAAAGGCTTTGTGGTGATCTGCAGCCTAAAAGGGGATGGCAAGAACCAGTGACACTCACTGGTCATTGAGGAACATGGCAGAAATTGAGCTCTTTTGTAGAGGGTAATACAAAAGGAGAACAAGGCCAGGGACAAATCAGCCCAGGAAAGAAGTGGTGACTTGTGCTCCCTGAGCAAGAAAGTCTGGGTCCTGTGCCTGACTGTGCCAGTGACCTTGAGGGAGTGACCTTGGCCTTATCTGCACAGAGACAATCAGGAAAATGAATCTGAATTAACCTTTGCAAATTGGATTAGCTAAACTTCATTAAAGTGCCTATGTGGACACTCCTGTTCAGAATTCAAGTAACCTCCTCTTATCCTCATATCCACAATAATAACAAGAAATCAAACTCAGTTTTTTTCTGTTATGAATAGGACTATCCATACAACTGTTTTAAATGCAGTTTAACTAAACCACTGTAACATCTAACAATCCTTCAGACTAATGATCCCTGGTGGTCTCACATTTCTTTATCTTCCTACCATGCTGTCTATTTAGACAAGGAAATCTAGAGTCTCTAGATGAAGGAGCAACTCTGATTGTATGCACAGACCATGCCTACTGCAGGATCAACATAAGTTGTGAATGAGTCTTTTATGTAGGTAGTCACAGTGTAGTGGAAAAGCTGTTGATCTAGGTAGGAGAATATCAGGGATGGGTTGATTTGAAGCACACTGACCAAAGCTTGATGGATGCATGCCCTAGTATGGGGTGGGGGGGGGAAGACTTCAACCTCCTGACTTGGGGGAACTTCAACCTCCCTGACCCTGGAACTGTGGTGGGTCTGGGTACAAGCAATCCACAAGACTGGAGTGTCTGGAGGACAATTTCCTTGAGGTAATCAATGAGGTATCCATAAGAAAGACAATAGATTGAGCTGAGCTCTTAGGCAGAAGCTCTTCCCTGTGAGGGTGCTGAGGCGCTGCCACAGAGTGCCCACAGAAGCTGTGGCTGCCCCATCTCTGGCAGTGTTCAAGGCAGGGGGTTGGAACTAGATAAGCTTTAAGGTCCCTCCCAACCAAAACCATTTTATGATTCTATTATTCTATATGACCAAGTGCGATGCACACATGGATGCTGAGGGAGACGGTCAATGCCCTGGCAAGGCCCTTGTCTGATATCTTCAGAAAATCATAGCAGTTGTGAAGCTCCTGATAAAAGGGAGAGGCCAAACATCACGCAGAGCTTTGAACAGGGCAAGAAGGAGAGTCTGATGAAATACAGCCTGCCTAAAGCCACCTCTGTCCCTGGGAAAGTGATGGAGCACATCCCCACAGCAATCACTGCCAAGCATCTGAAGGAGAAGAAGGGGACAGGCACAAGGGATTTCCAAAGGGCACAACACACCTGACCAACCCTAATGGCAAGAAAACTGGCTGTGTGGGTAAGGCAGGGGTAAGAGGAGAACAGTGGAAGCAGTTTCTGTTGCCTGTAGTAAAGCCTTCAGTGCATGCTTTCCTTATAGCCAGACTGGGGAGATAGGATAATAGACAAATATATCTGATAAATAGAAAAGAAGGTGGCTGGAAAATAGGCTGGACTGTTGTGTTCACAGGGTGATAATCAGCAGTCCACAGTCTACTTGGGACAATTGGTGAGGTCCTGGAGGCACTGGTACTGAGGCCAGTACTTTTTTAGAGCTTTCCTGACGCCTGGCTAAACGGGCAAAGTGCACTCCCCGGGAGTTTTCAGATGACACCGAAGGAAGCAGTGGGGAAGGAAGCACTCGATACCCAAGAGGCTGCAGCTGTTGCTTGGAGGGGTTCAACAGACGGGAGAAATGGAGTGCCGAAATTCCCAGCACATTCTCAGCTCATGTCGGAAAGCAGGAGCATGACTAATTCATGAGAGGGGATGAGCTGGGAGCTGAGGATGACCTGAGCTGAGATGTGCTCCCACTGACCTGCAGCACCCGACCAGAGTGGGCAGATCATAGTGATAGCAACAGGGTTCATCAACAATCCCAGACAAGGCCAGGCAATGAACCAGGACCAGGGTCTATCCCAGGAGTCCAGTCAGGAGCAGCAGCAGACAGGGCAAGAGACAGGACTGGAAACAAGGCTGCAACATGATACAAGGTCCATCCAGGAGACCATAGTGAACAGGTATAGCTACAAAGCAGGTCAGGCAGGGGCTGAAAGCCCAGGGCTGGGCTTACGTTAAGCTTCCAAGGCCATGGGAGAGACTGAGTTGAGGCACCACATCAGAGTAATTAAGCTCAGTTACAGCATCGAAGTGCCCAACACTGAGACAAGGCCAAGAAGGGCCATGCAGTCTCCATCTCTGGAGGTACTCAACCCTCTACTGAGCACAGCCCCAAGCAGAAGCAACCTGACCTAGGCTGGTGCTGGTCTGAGCAGGTCTTGGACTGGATACCTCCTGATGCCCCTGCTGAACTGAGTTGTCCTTTCATCTAAGTCTGGGCTTTGACATCCCAGACACATTGCCAGGCTCACCTGCAGATCCTAGCAGGAAAGGGATGCTCACACCACCATTGCAATCTACCTCAGATTTAAGGATACTCTCCATGCTCATGTTTGGGCTCTACTGGTGAGGGATAGAGAAGTACTTCATCCATACCCATACCCACATCCACATAATCTGGATAAGTGGAACAGTAAGTACACAATATAGTAATAATAACTGTAGTTCTCTTGCAGATTGATTAATCTAACTGCTAATCAGGGAACCAGTCTCATCTCTATTCATTCATAATGGTGTTCGCCAAAACTAATCCTTTGCTCTTGCTCATACCTTTCCCTCAGTGGCTCCAAATATGTCTTCAAAGCTTCAACAAAGCCTGTGAGATGTGTCACTGAATTCACCCTTGCTCGCATGTGGGGAGAGTAAAATTCAGAGAAGCCTAGTAATTTGTTTGGAGACATGGTGAGCACTGTGCTAGGTGGTTCATCAAAGCATTAAATGTACCCACCCTGTGTTCTCGCTTCAGGTATGTTTTACCCTGCTTTTTACAACTGGACATAGTCCACTCTCACAGCTCAGCTGATGGATGGTAGCACACTAAGCAGCAGTAATGCAAGTGGGTCTCTGAGCCCAGCAAACAATTCCCTAAGGACACACAGCCTCCCTCCTCTTCACACAGGGAAACTGCTTTTATTTCCCTGACTCTCCCTGAACCTCTCACTGCTCCCAATTTGAAGTCCTTTCCTGGGGCACTTTTAATAGGATGTCTGGAAAAATCAGGCTTATTTATCTGTTGGGGTTTTCTTTCCAATTTAAGGAGATAATAATTATGGAGATCATTGTGTTGATGCTCTAGTAGACAATCGGAGAGGCTCAGCCACCGAACTGCTGGCAGCAGCCAGTCGCTATCTGCTCCAGTCACCTGCCAGGAGGCCCCCACCGCTCCTCAAGCAGATCCGCTGATGGGTTGTTATGTGGTTTTTGTTGTTGTTGACTGCTGACATAAAAGAAGCTGAAGCGACACCGTTTTAAGCTGAGTATCCAAGGCGACCTCATTAACATCCCTGCAGAGGAGCCCTTTAAAATACATCAGTCACGGTAGTCCTAAGTGGAAGAGAAACAGTTCTGTGTTTTCTTGATCAATTGGTTAAAATTCAAGGTCGGGGTGCAGAGCAGGGAGGGCTCCCCGCCAGTCACTGCAGGGTTGGGCTGGAAAATAGTGATGCTGTCGTACTGGAGAAAATCCATGCGCTCCCTCAGAGGAGCACTATTGGGAATAAATGCTGGAAGCTGTTCCACTTGAGCAGATGGCTGAAAAACTTTGGCTGGGAAATAAATTGAGTATGACGGTCTGAGGGCCAATCACAGATGGATGAAATTCTAGTGATGTCCCAAATGTCCTGAACATAGAGGTTCTCTTCTTTCCCCTTTTGTGCTAAAAGAACCATAGTAGGATTTTTAATACAGGCTAAAAAAAAAAAAAACCCAACCCCCCAAAAAAGCCATTGATGGAGTGAGACCCAGAGATGAGGATTTAATGTCTTCTCGATCAGCACCATGGTTAGAGGAGCCCTGAAGCTCTGCCACCTCCAGGCCAGCACTGGAGGGAAGAGCTGATTGTGCATGGACCATGACCGAGGGCTGGGAAATGCCCCTGCTGCAATCTGGTGAGATCCTGCACTCCTCCAGACGTAGCTTGGTGTCCATGTGCAACACCAGATACTCAAATACTCCTGCTGAAGATGAGTCTTGCAGAACCCAAAACCAAATGATTCTGTCTTCAGGATCTTTCAACCCTGTTTTAGGTTAGACTGGAAAACTGTGCTCCCAACATGGAGCTAAATGGAGAAGTCACTAAGAACTAAGGGGGGGTTATATGTTTCAGGCCATGTCCGTAAACCCGGGGATGATCATTGAGGCTAATAACCTCAACAACTGTTCTTCACATAAAAGGAGCCATGAGCTCTGAGTTTCAAATAGTGAAATCTGGGATCCAACCCAGTGCACATCCCAGACTTCAATTCATCTTGCTCAAGCTCAGAAGTGAGATCAGCCACATTTCAAGTCCTGAAAACACCCTGAGCCCAGATGCTCCCTTCCAGTTCTTCAACTGACAGGATGCCATAAGAGCTGGTAAGAGATCAGTTGTTCAGCTAGGTTAGCATAGCCTGGCAATCAGCAGTATCCAAGTGTAGCATGATTCCCCAAGGATCCACTCCTCTGTAATCCTGTAATCCTCTGGACCAGAGGATAGAGCAATCCTGTGCTCTTTCTAGCAGGCAGCTGAGGGCACACACCCACTGTATTCAGATTTCTTTCCTTCAACAGGCCCCCCATTCACTTCTCATGATGGGAGAGGTTCATGCACATGAAGTCTAATAAAATCCAGCCCCAACATGCAGTGTCACAGGGCAGCCTCAGCAGCTTTCAAGAGTAAACATCTTCTATGATCAAGTGACCAGCTTGGATGAGTTATGGGGGATTGAACCACAACTTCAACAACACAGGACACCAAAAACCCGTGGAGCTACAAGAAGGGTCTATGCCGCCTGTGAACTCTTGGTACCAACTTACATTAGCATGTGCTATTTACTCAGATATCAACTAGTGATATATGGTCAGGTCAGTGACAGTTGTGGCACATAAGACCAGACCGTAAGGATGCATCAGGACTCACTGAAAGCTATACAAGAGGTAGACAGGGTTGCAATAATTCCTGCAGCACCGCTTCAGAAAGCTGCCTTTGGGACTGAGACAGATATTAAAGGCTGGGCTGAGCCTGCATCTGCAGTGCCCAGCAACAGCTTTATCAAATGAGCTTATCAGCACTGCTGCTTATTTCTATCAGCCAGTGGCTGGCATGTGCTGTATTAACTACCTTCAGCCTTTGAGACAGATGCCCCTTTAAAAGCCATGGTTTGAAAACAGTCTTTATGTTTTGGGGTTGTATTTATGTTTTGTTAATATACACTCGCACTCGTATCATCTTTGTGGGTTCCAGTCCCCAGAACAAAGGAGAAAAGATACCTCACTAGGAACAGTCTCCATTGCTGAGAATGTAGATGATGAAATTCCCATGGGAAAGGGATGTGAAATCTGCTCTATCCGTTTAGAGACTTCCAATACCCCTGTGAATTTCTTGGCCAACCTCACTCCTCCTTTACATCTGCAAGCTGAGTCTGGCAGTCAGGGTGCCCTGCTTGGTCCCACACCAAGCTAGCGGAGGAGTTTTACAGACTGGGAAAGACTCATCCCTGAAGACAGAGGAGTTTCAATCCCAGGCTGGGCTTTGCCTTTGCCCTGTGGTCAAGCAGAAAGGGGGAGTCCAGGTCTGGAGATGTTTTTGCCATCTGCTCCAGGGGATGATCATGGTCAGACACTTCACCATGATATTCTCACAGTCTTCAACAGTTTCTGGTTTAGACACTCTCTGACCCAAAGGTAAAGTCTTTGTATTTAATTTTTCTCAACGGATTTCTTTTCCATGACCTTGTTTGTGAGTTTGTACCCCACTGAAGTCACAAATTCAGATGCTTCATTATAAGCATTTTCTTTATCATTTCCTGATTAATCATCCCCACCACTATGGTCATTACAGTGGTTCCTAGAGACCAAGCTATTGTAGGCCTCATTGGTTAGGCACCATGTAGCACAGTTCTACGACAGAGTAACTGAGCAGAACCACCAGAGGGATGTGGGCAAAGTCACTTTCCTGGGAGGAGGACATAGGAGGAATCTAGCTATGAGGCACTGGAGGAGATAGGGGAGAATGTCAGAGGAGAGTGAGACAATGGGAATAGAGAAGTGAAGCTGGAGATGCAGATGGAGTAAATAGTTAATCAGCATTATGAATAGCATAGGTGAGAGTTTGTTACTGAATCTTTTAATCCAGTTATTACCATGTAACATGGTCATTTCCTGCCAATTTAATGGACAAGACGCCCTTTAGGTTTGGGTGTTTGTGCAGTTTGGGTTTTCCCTACTATGAAAATGTACCAATTCTTGAAAGAGATAATGTCTTCAGGAAGAACCAGGCTGCCTGGCTCACCTGTGCATTGATGCTATAGTTAACATGTGCAAGTTACTCAGAAGTGACAAGATTGATGCTTAGGTGCAGATCTCCTGGGCTTCTGTGCACAGTACAGCAGGGGTAAGACAAAGCAGATGTGAACCCATGAGAATTTACTTAGATGCAGATATAGAAGGTTTAAGTGGAAGTGCTACTCTTACCCTACACATACACGTGAGCCAGGAAAGAAGAGACTCAGCACATGAGAAAACACAAGGGGGTGGATGGGAGGATGGAGGACACACTTTGAAAAGATCAGTGCGAAGAGTCACGGATCTGCTCACAAGCAATTCATGACTCAAAAAGAGGAGGCAAAACTCCTGGACCGTGCATCCTCAGCTGCTACTGCCTCTCCCCATCCCAATGCACACACGCATCCTTCCCACTGTGGGAAGTGCCAGTGGTACCATAGCAGGTGGTGCCCCACGTGCTGTGTCACAGCAAGATAGCAGCACTACAGTGATGGTGCCGTGGCTGCTGGGAGAGCTGACCCAACCGTGACCTAGCACATCTGAACGGCAGGGATGGGGGAACCCAGCATCTTCCCCAGGGGCATGTGAAAATCAGATGAAGCCTCTCAGTGTAGGAGAGGGGTCATTAGCTTGGGAATGTGAAGCTATGTGACACACAAAGCCCCGAGTCCCTGTTCTGTCTTGAGCTCCTGAAACCATAGGTACCTGTGCAAAGAGTGCTGCCCTTGAGTTCCCATCCAAGTGTTTTATGTCTCAGTTACACACCACTGAACATGCTAAGACCTTAATTTGAGAAGAGAGCAAAGAACAGAAATGCTGTTCCTGGAGTTTCAAGCAGTTCTGGGCGTGTGTTTGAAGGCAGCAAAGACTGCCTTCTAGCCCAACACAGAGACAAGAACCTGAGGACCAGGACAAAGCAGAGCAGGACAAAGCAGACCAGAACCATCCACTAAGCTGAATTCAGACAGCACATCTCAAGAAAAAGAACCACATTTTAGCTGCTTTTCCAGGAATCACCTGGGATTTCATCAGCTAATTTGATTAAATGATATCAAACCACCACCGACAGCTCCAGAGGACACAACTGCATGGAAGCAGTTGACAAGTTGTACCAGCAGCGCACAGGACAAAGGCGTATTGATGGCAGGGGCTACCATGTCCACTGAGTCTGTGACATTGCAACACAGCAGGCAGAGCTTGGGGCTCTTGTGCTGCTGCTGCTGCTTAGATGTGGCCCAATTGGTCAGAGCAGCAAACAGGCAACTGCGGGAGAGAACCAAAGGAACTGCCTGAAGCTTTTTGTTGTGTTCAGTGGAAACCAGCAGAGCACTGACTGAGGACTCTGTGGACATGGAGTACCACAGACCATCTGCACCAAAACCCTCAAAGGGTTTTGTGAGGCCATGAAGGGTGGGTCTGCATTGTCCCTGCCAGAAAATGAGTGTTCACACTGCCCACACCAGAAGTCACAGCAAGGAGCATGGATCCCTCACTGCAACCAAAGATGTGCTGCTGTGTAGACACTCCAGCACTCCTGGAGAGAGCCTGAAGGGGCACAGGGTGTCAAGAAGTCTGAAAACTTCCCTTAGCACCTCTGGGGGAGCAATGAAGGAGAAGAAAACATTGTGCTAGCTAAAGCAGTATTGTTCCAAGTCCTTTGGTAATTCTTCATTGCCTGATTAGAAAATTATGATCCTAAAACAGAAAATACATTTATTAGGAGGCATTTTCTCCATTTTCTCACTCCCTCTTGGCAAATTCATGATTCAGCAGCAGCCACATCTTCTTGCTTTACATCCACATAGCAGCAATTGTGGCTTCCTGAGCCCTTTAGAGGTTGTACAGTCTTCCTGGAGGAGCTAGGACCTTCTGCCTCCATGATGGCATTGGAAATCCAGGCCCAGGAGAGATTTCTGGCTTTGTGTGCAGGGTCTGAAGGGTGTTTTTCCCTCCTGAAAGCCAAGGAAGGACACGTGGATGCAACTAGAGCAGCTCTTTGAAGCAGACGTTACCAGAGGGGCAGAACAAAGAGAACAGAACGCTGCTCCTAAAAGAGCACATGTGCACAACTCAGCCTGATTCCTTTAAACAAAAGCACCTACAAAATCAGCCAAACATTTAATGTTGGCAGTAGTGCCTGGAGCACGCAGTCCGCGGCACTGCAGCAGAGCTCCGGCAGCCCCACTCCAATCAATCTCCTCCTGTGCTGGCCCCAGCACCAGTCAATGCTTCTCAGCCATTTCTCCAATACCTGCAGGCTCAGGAACCACTGCTGTAAATGCTGGTCCCACAACTGGTGTTTGAGGCAGTGATGCTCAACGCTGCGCAGCAGTCTCTTCAACACTTCTGCTGCTGTGGATGGTAAAGTATTCCCCCAGATCATGGAATCAAGTCCAGCACCAATCAGTCTTTTGCTAACCTGGATCAACCTATGCAAACTGTTGAAAAAGTGGGCCTAAAAGTGACCCCTCCAACACAGGAGTGAAGAGGCAGTGCTGCTCCAGGGTCCTTTCATGCCCAAAGGTCTTGATGCCTCCTGTTAGGCTGAAGGTGCAAAGAAGATGCAGGGCTCTGGGTAGGGTCAGGATTTGGTGATGCACAACTTCTGGCAACATTGAGCAGACCAGTAGACCGGTTGGTACTCAGAGGTAGAGATCAGGAGAGGGCAATGTGGGAGTGCAACAAGTCTTGCCTCGCCAATGTCATCCTGAGAAAGGCTCAAGTGTGGACAGCCCACAGAAAACATTACAGAACCTGACAGATCAGTCCCCTCAAGAGCTGCATCAGCATTCCTCAAACCAGAGATGGATTAGTTTGTTTAAACTCTCCTTGCAAATCACTACTAATCAGCAGCTAATTTTTTGCTGGGCCTGAGCGCGTAGGTTGTTCAGGAGGGCTGGAGCTGCCTGTAGAAATACCCAGTCACTCAACCAGGGCCTCATCATCTTTGCAGGCTGTTTTGTAAACAGTCATTATACATAATAAATCAACAGCATGCTAATGAAATGAGCTCTTTTTAGGATGTTTTAGAGAAAACTTCCAGTTTAACAGAAGAGATAGGCTGGCAAATCACAAAGAGGTCTGAACTATCCTCAAATAATGGTGAAATACTCAGTTTCTGCCTTACTAGCACAGAAACTGAGGGGAAAACATTCAGAGGCAAAGGGGAGATTTCAGTTCCCCAATCCCATTGCATTTGAAGGAGTGCTGTTGTACAATGGTGCCTTGAGAACCTAATAAAACACTGTTCTTATGTACATGAAAATCAAAGACCTACAAACAGTTTGGTGGGCTCTGGCGTCATCCTTCAATGAATTAAAAATTAATCTTCCTAAGTCAGTGCTACCATGACTTCGTCATGGCCAAGTGCTGTTCAAACATGTAGTAAGAAATTGGTTGTTCTAATGTGTTTTCAAACAAAGGAACGACCCGAAAAAGCAAGGACCTAAGAGACATTGAGTTCAGGAGGGTAGGGACCAGAGGACAGGAACAAGATGAGTTGTACGAATTTGCAATAAACTTTTGGGCTCATTTAACAGTTAAGCTAAGCATATACATAAGTGAGACCAGGTCTGAGACCCTCATCTTCCCTCTGCTTTTGAGAGTCACATCTCAGAATCAGAAGCTAGCTGTGAAATTATAGCAAAGACACAGACACACAAACGTCTTCCTACATGGACAAGCAAGTCATCAGAAGAAGGAGAAATAGAAGTAATAAGTGAACATGGAAAGCTGGCTGTAATGAAAGCTGCTGGGAGAAAGCTTTGCGAGTATCAGTGGATGCAACAGTTCTATACCATTCCTTAGCCAATAGTCCAACCCATCTGAATTGCTCCATGCATCACCTGGAGCAGAGGACCTAAATCCTTGAACTGTGTAACTGTAAGAAGGAAAAGCTTGAGAGATACTCCTTACTCCCCACCCCTCAGTGTAAGTTAGCTCTAGCCTAGAAGGACATAAGGAATATCAGCACAGGAATCTCTGGCCATGAACAACAAAAAATGTCCAGCTATAGCAGCTAGATACAGAGCTTGAAATCTGCCTCAACTCTGCCAACAACTGCAGTTTTAGCACATGGGTAAATTAACCGATCAATTCAAAAGTGCTTGACAGACACATTGCAGATGATGGTAGCCCACAGAGGAATGCAAATTACAGTAAATGTGGATCTGATTCAATGTACAGAAAAGTGAGCTGCAGTTGGACCCAGACTGCTTGGCCCAAAGTGTCCTCTTGGGTCACCGGTGTCCAGTTAATCTTGTTACCCATCACACCACCCTGCATAAACCAAACCCAAAACTGGTTCAGAATGTCAGGGCAACACTAGAGAGCTGGTGGTGAATGAGAGCTCCCAAACAGCTATCAGTACTTCAACCTCTGACACTGACGAGTGGTCAAAGCAGGGCTGAAAAGAGCAGCCAGCCCTCGATGCCTGATTATTTTCTCTCATTTCCTATGCAAGTCTCTTATCATCAAGTCATCCCACAGTGACCCACAGCTGCACTGATATACGATGCTGTGCACTGGCATTGTGCACCAGGGAGTGCAGATGTTGGATTTTATGCTCCAGCCTTCCTAGATGCTGCATAAAACACAAAATACAGCCAGTCCCTGTCTCATCAGAGCATGCAGCCTTCTGCAGAGACATCAAAACCATGCTCCACCTTCATGCCAGTTTTTAATAGATAGAGTGACTCTTGTCTGTTTAATAAGGAACTGTCTAAACATGCACAGATTCAGCAGAGCAAAACAGCTATCTCACTGCCTGTGAGTTCGAAATGGCTCCAGGTCACACTTCATTCCTTTATTTCAAATTTCAAAAAGCAAGGTTCTCCAGTGTAACAAAGTCTTGCTGTATTGTATTTACACAAAGACCATTTGCTGGCCTTTGCCTATGTTGGGAATTCTTCTTGACAAAATAGGGCTGGGCGTGACCATGGAAACAGCATCCTGACCTGAAGGGCAGACTCCCAGACTTTGGCATGTCTGCCCCATGCTCTCAGCCACACTGGCAAGAGCCCCTGCTTCACTCCATTTGTGAGCTCTGCTGGCATGAGGTGAGACAGCTTGAAGGAGAAGACAAGAGAGTCCAACGGGTCAGATGCTGCCTTGCAGAGATGCTGAACTTCCATGGTCTGCTGCACTTGGTGGGTACGGGCAGGACTCTTGTACCCTGGAAAGCCAGGTCAAACTTGGCACTTGACTGTTGCTTTAGAGCAATTCATGGCCATTTCCCCCTCATCTACTTCTGTTCAAACTGCGGGCTATCCAATATAGAGACACGTCTAGAAACTATTGTAGCAAAGGGAACAGGTAAACCTACAGTCAGCCATTGCAGCTGAGCAACATCTTCACAAGGTTCCCACCAACACAGTGAGACCAAGATGCTGATCAGACGCTGCCAGCTTTTAGCTGCATGGACAAAAGCGATGTCTTTTAAAAGGTGGTACCAGGATTGCCAACAAAAGCAGCCCTCCTAGGATCAGTGAAGACTGAGGTTAGTTTAAAACAACACTGTTTACCACAGTAACAGCAGAGACTGCTGGTTTTGGGGAACCCCTGAATTGTTCTTACTAAGTGCATTCAACTACAAGTCAGAATAGCAGCAAAGACCATATGCAAACCTTGGGGCGGGTTTGTCATCCTCCTTTTTACACTGCTTAGTTCTCAATATCAGAGGCTTTGGCAGGCACCTCAGAGACCATACATTTTTTAACTTAATGATAAAAAGGAACGATGCCCTTCGCTGATGCAACACGACTCTTCTCTGAGGGGACGTCTCTGCTGTCCCTCTGAGACCTCAGCCATGCTCCAATCTGCCTCTGCAGGACTGATGCTCCTTGTAGCAGGTCCTGAAGATAATTTGCTTGAACTTCATTAAGAACAAAGCAGGGTCACTGAAGAAGTGGTAGAAGATCTGGGCAAAATCACATTGCTACAGCCCTGTCCCATGTCAGCCTGCACTCCACATCTGATGCCCTCTGGGAGGCTTGCAATGACCACAGCAGACAGGGCTGGCAGAGCCAAGACCAATGGCCAGAAGTCACTAAGGAGACATCGCAGCACAGTGCTTCTCAAGGACAGCTAGGGCCATCTGGCAGATGTGAATAGTTTCATGTCCTACAGAGGTGTCAGCTGTCCTGGGACCAAAGCCTCCACAAGCACATGTGATGGAAGCCCTCCCAAGCTACACACTATGGCAGCAAAGGCCAGGCAGCTCATGCAACAATGGAACTGACACAGCCTCCCCCTTTTCCCCAACCCTGTTTTTGCCGACCACAGCCCACCAGGAGCTCTCAGACAAGGCCTGGGAGCTGCCAAGACACTCGAGTTATGTGCCCATGGTTAGAAAGTGGTTGATCCACAGCTGGAAGTGGATCCTTCCCATCCCATGGGAGGCTGAACCATTGCCTCCCAGCCTGGCCACAAAACCCAACAGGAGGCCACTCTGCCATGAACCAGCAGCTCCCATGCCCCATTTGCACAGCCTGTACCCTCAGTAGTGTCTTCAAAGCTGATGCGGTCCCTGGGGCTTCCTTGGCTGGCTCACAGTGACGCACGAGCTACTGAAAACTCCTTTCAGTGCTCAAGCCCATAGGCGTAAGGGCTGGGAAGAGTTATGGTGACCCAGCCACCTAAAACACTGTCGTGGAGCTATAGCTCTGCCTGTGAATGGATGAAGAGCCCCAGCCTTGCAGTGGGAGTAAAAGCTCAAATATGACATTGTACCTTGGGTTTAATCTGTATCCTGTCTTTCCTCCCTTTTCCCAGCCCTTTGCTGTCTCCAGCTTAAGCAGCAAAGTTGCATGACAACTTTGATATTTGCTATAAAAATAATTCATAGCAGCTCCAAACTGGTTGTCCGTGCTGCCCCACTGTGCTTGTGTTCCCACTGAGGGACTGGGAGCACTTCAAGGATGCACTTTAATGGTTGCTCACAGCATCCAACTGTCTGGATGTTCAAAGAAAGGGAAGTTATGATGTTAGCACTGTCATGACCTTCAGAGAAAGGGCCTAATTATTCCCAAGCAGGCAGCTTAGTGCTGGGCAGCTGCTAATGAACATTGACAGGGAATGAAACACATCCAGATGCAAAGTGCAGAACTGGCTTAGGAGGTTTATGGTGAAGATGATCCTGTGCTAGCTGCAGTTTCGTGTTTTTGCTGTGGCTGAACCTTTCCAGATTTCTCTGTCCCAAATGCTTCCTTTCTTTCCCCTTTTCCACTTCCTCCCAAGCTGCTTACAAACCAAATGACTGAGGCCATTGCAAGGAGAGGAGCTGTGTGCTGGGGATCTCAATTCTGCTTGTGCGGATGAGGTCTTCAGTGGGGCCTGGGCAGCACAGGGGCTGAATCCTCATCTGCAACCACCGCAGCCTTTTATTTCAGGATGCATGGAGAGAGAACTGCAGTGTCTCTGCAGAATAGAGCCAAGCTAGCAGCAAACTGGCATGCTGCTTCCACAGAGGAGGCAACAGTCCACAGTGCCAAGCTCTGGATCCCTGGGAGCCTTTGGCAATAGAAGCAGAAGTGCAGCCAAGTAAGGAAGGTATAATTTTGGGGAGAGGTAATGCCACGAGAAGTAGATAGCTGGAAATAGCCTCTGAGCTGGTCAGGTTGCAAAAGGAGCAGTTGCTGGTTCTTAGACTGTATCCCTAAAAGCCATGTGCACTTCCGCTGGGGGCTGTGATTGCAATCACCACTGCGAGACCCTTCCTACGCATGGGAGAGGCGATAATCGCTTGTCTACTGTTAGCATCCTGAAGGAGCCTAGAGCCACAGGCAGGCTGTCATCAGCAGGCATTCGGTGTCTGGTGTTTGGCTGCCTGTCCAATCCTACCTTGCACAAGAGAAAGAAAACACGCAGAGGAAGTTGCAAAAAACTCAAGTGCCCTGAAGACAAGAAGTGTCAAAACTGAGGCTGTGCGCTCAGCCTGGCTTGGGCAGACCTCCGAATGCAAACAAGAGCAGGTCTTCTATTTCATGAGGGGAAACATACCTTGTTCAGTGCTGAAGAGGTTCAGTATGTGGAAGCTTGTCTCCAATCCAAGCATCTCCAGTGTGTGTTCTGGCCCTGCTCAGGGCAAGTATCACACATGCTGTCATAGAATCATGGAAAGGTTTGGGTTGGAAGGGACCTTAAAGCCCCATCCAACCTGGCCTTGAGCACTGCCAGGGATGGGGCAGCCACAGCTTCTCTGGGCACCCTGTGCCAGCGCCTCAGCACCCTCACAGGGAAGAGCTTCTGCCTAAGAGCTCATCTCAGTCTCCCCTCTGGCAGGTTAAAGCCATTCCCCTTGGCCTGTCCCTACAGGCCCTTGTTAAAAGCCCCTCTCCAGGTTTCTTGCAGGCAACAAGATTGCTTTATAAAAGCTGGGATGGTGAATATGGCTGGCAAAGGTGAATTCAGAGAAAAAAGAAGAACCACCCAAATCTGGGGCTTATTCAGAGACTCCACAGAAGATGGATTCCTTCACTTTCTAAGTAAAAGTTTATTCTGACTGGGGAATACCTAGGCTAAACAACATGTGCCTTACAGATGACAATGCCATTGGTGGAAAGCATATTTGACAACCATAACTTTCTTAAGGATGATCTGAAAACTGCTGTTTTTGTGCAAGCTTAGAGGATTTCCATGTACATAGCTCAAGTTCACTGTGGATCACCTTATGCTGCAAGGATGCAGCTCTGATCACATGGCTGAATGCATCCATCTCAGCAGTGAAAGACTTTGCAGTGTAATGCCCCCACGAACACTGATGTAAATGCCCATTTGAGCTGATCAAAGGCTTCCTGCATCAGAACAAACTTGGCATTTTTAGCCATAAACAGGATTACCAGGAATACTTCTGATCAAATAGCCACAAAAATAGTGAAAGACATCTCTAAAGATGTAACTGGCTAAGCAGAGGAACATAGCTTGGTTAAACAGCACTTGCAAGTAAGACTGGACACTCAGCACATCCATTAGGCAGGTACAGCTCCAAATGCTGTTTGGCTCAGCTGCAAGGTTAGAGCACCCCAGTGGGATCTTCAAATTACAGACATGGAGTTGAAAAGAACCTTGAGCAGTCACCTGCTCCATCCTCCTGCTCAAAGCTAAAGGCTAAACCAGGTTGCTTAGATCCTTATCTCCCCTGTAAGTTATAAACAAACTGATCAGTCGTAAAGCCAATGCAGAGGCAAGGAATCTTCTTTTCAAAAACTTTGATTAAGTCTTGGTGGTTTTCAGGGAGCAAGAATCTGAAGTTTCTTGGTCATTTTTTTTAAAATACAGAGTTAATATCAGCTTTTTCCTCTTTAATATCAACCAGGAAAAATTGGTTGAGTTGTTCCTGGCAGGTGTTCTCAGGGATACCCAGTTTCATGGGGAAACACTTCTTCTTGACCAAATGGAACTGCTTGTTCATGTGGTGATCTTGGATGAGGAGTCAGAAGGGGTAGCTCCCAAAATAACAAGGTTAGAGGAGAAGATCTCCCATTAACTGCCTGAATGAGATGAGATTGATGCTGCAGGGCAGAAACATGGCCACCCTGGGAACCTGAATATCCCTGAAGTTACCAGTAGCACCAGAGCTGACAACCAAGTAAAACTGAGATTAGACAGACTGCACCTGGACATTAGAGTGAGGTCAATTTATAGGTGGAGACAGTTCAGCGCAAAGAGGTTGTGCTCTAACGAAAGGATATTTACTAATGGAGCAGTAAAGATCAACTCTTTATGGGACTTGATGCTAGAATGCCCACATAATTTCTGGCTGGAAAACAACAGCCTGTCACCAGAACACTTTCTGTCAAGCAGCAATGCATGTTCACGTTGCACTAGCTGGCACTGGGTTGACTGTAAGCGCTACAATCTGCAGCTAGCTTGACTTGGGCAAGAAGTATGATTAATCATGAATAAGAGACTACTCTTCCTGTTGACTTATGAAGATGTGAAGATGTGGCATCAACCTACCATCTTAGTTTCTTGCTATGTCTGCCTTAACATTTAATGGACCACGTGAGATTTCCCCATTCTTGAGGTCTAGACATTAAAAATGCTGCTCAGTAATGCACCTACTTCATTAACATGGGCCTTAGAGCCTGCCCTGGATCCACTGATGGATTCATTTGTAACAAAGAAGTCCCTTTTCAACAGAGAAGTGGCTGTGTGCCTGCCCCTCACTGTGACCACAGCCTCTCCCTAATACACGTTTTCCAAGAAACAAGCACAAAAGCCCACGGTGAGTCTTTCCTACTTGCATGGTGCTAAAGTCGTGGCTCTGGAGCTGGGCCACTGATATGTAACTGGGGGTGGCTGCACAGCTGCAGTGCAAGCAAACTGTCCCGAGAGGAGGCAGTGGAGAAGACTGCAGTGATTGCATTGTGATACAGAAGAAGTGTTAGAGCTAATCCATTGCCATCTGTCTTTATTTTGCTAACCCGTTCAGTTGGACGCCACATAAGTGCATTCACAGCAGATGAGCTGGGAGAGCCGTGGCATGGCAGCTCTTAGATTACTGGCATGAAAAGAATCCTTTTGTTCACGAGCCAGGAAGATTAGCTGCTGCCACGTCTGTGTCTGGTTTGTAGGACAAGAAAGAGAAGATGCAGCTCTCTTGCTGCCTTGGCCACTGCTTTGTGGCATCCCAGCTCCAGCTCTTTTCTCACCTCCCTCTTGCTTTATCCTTCCTCTGCTCCTTCCTTCCTGCTCTCTCCTCATCTTGAGCTTTCTCTGTCTTTTCCATCTGCTTCTCTCCTTTCTTGGCATCTTCTCTGCTTCTGCTTGAGTGCACACAATATCCCTTCTCCTCTTCCCCGAGTTCAGGCGGGCAACAGGAAAGTTCAGAGCAGCGCAGCTCCTCTCCACAGAGGTGCTTTACCTGCGGCCCCTGCTGCGAGAAAAATTGGCTGGCACCACCTGAGCCCAGGCAATTTTGTTCACAGCGGGTGCTGGGGATAAAGCGCTTCAGTGCGAGGCGCCTGCATTATCCTTAATAGTGGGGCTGCCGGTGCCAGTTGGGTGAACGGCTGCCTGTTGGGCTCCTTCAGCAGTGGGGCCGCAAGGGAGGAGGGCTGGTCCATCCGGACCCCGTGGCCACGCACTGTGGAAGCCTGCGGAGCAGCGTGACCCAGTTAGCAGTTCCCCAGATGACTCCAGGCATGTCGTGACCTGCAGCTTGAGAGCCGCTCCTCTCAGCAGATGCGGCAGCCCTCCGAGTCCTTTGATTTCACAGAAGGAGATGCCCTTCGCATGCCCTTTCTGCTGTTACCTGCAGACTCTCTGCATCACCTCAAGGTGAACCCTGTCCTCTCTGGGTTAGGGGCACAGCCCCCAGTTCCAGGGCACATCTGCCTCCTGCATGCCAGGCAGCAGCTGCAGCCTCGATGGGGATGGTCCTGCTCCATCATGCATACCTAGGCTTTGCCAGTTTGTGTTCCAGCAGGACCTGCAGACATCAGAGCTGCCTCCTGCTAATCCTGCTAAAGTGTGGAGATGAGGCAGAGAAGGGAGATGAGAAGAGCGTCCCTCCATCACCCCATCCTAGCTGCAGAGCTGGGCATACAGCATCAGCTACCACTGCACTGCCATCCCTGGGCTCAGACAACGCTGACATGATGTGCACCCTGCAGTCAGGCTTGCTCAGGGCTGCAATGCCAGACAGATTCTGGCAAACAGAACACCTACCCACAAGCTATCAGGGAAATGCAGTCCCAAACCAACCAGGATGGCCTTCAGAAATAGTTGGGTACACTCGCAACCTACCAGGTGGCACGCAAGATTCCCAGACACTCTCTTACCTTAATTCTTCCCTATGCACTGCGGTTACCAAGATGTGCACCACAGCCAGCATTCCCAAACACAGCACACTGCCTCACATGCAGCAGCTTCCACCTAGGGCCAGAAGGGGTAAATAAAGATGTTTCATTGCCTCAGATGTTGCTAGGCCCTCACTAACGAAGGTGAAAACTCCCCCAGGTGAAAGAATCCCCCAGAAAGGGGTCTCAGGTGCTGTGGATGAGAGTGATGGGAGCCGCGCTGCTCCCTGTCCCTCCAGACACTGCCTCCTCTGACTTTCAATCCACATTCATGGAAAAAACTTCATAATCTCCCTGATGAGGGAAGGTTTTGGGTCATATACAGATGGATGGAAGGAAATTAATTTCCTGCTTGGGCACTGAATCGTCCTAGGAGAAGACCTTCATCTCACACTTCAGCTCGCTGGACCATGCAGGCCCGTTGAGTTTCCTCATGTGACACTTGCAGGGGGCTGCTTGGGCCCTTCACAATCAAATAAGACTCAGAGATACATAAAAGATGAGAAATGAGAATCCCTGCTCCCTCGCGGGGTGAAAAAGGCCCTGTTGACAAGCACACAGCTAGAATCTGACCCCCGTGGTTTTCAGAGATGGTCATTTATCTGGGGGTGCCCAGAGCCTCCAATCTCAGTACATTCCTCAGCATGGGGGTGTCCAGACCTCATGCTGGCCAAGTGTTTTAGGGTGCTATGAGGCATGTACCTGCGATCACCAGTGGTTTGTGGAATGTAGACTGTTTTATTCCTGTAGAAATGCATGAGGCTGCGCTGTTGCTTGGTCCCACCTCCTGGGAGCCAAGACAGGATCTTCCTCCCTGCACATCACATCCCTGCACTGGCTCAGCATCTGGACAATCAGGATCCTCCCTGCTCCCCCCAACATAGGAACCTCTGCAGCCAAGTGAGGCTGGTTCAGCCTGGAGAAGAGAAGGCTCCTGAAGGGGAGACCTTAGAGCAGCTCCAGTGCCTGAAGGGGCTGCAGGAAACCTGGAGGGGGGCTTTCAACAAGGGCCTGTAGGGACAGGCCAAGGGGAATGGCTTTAACCTGCCAGAGGGGAAACGGAGATGAGCTCTTAGGCAGAAGCTCTTCCCTGTGAGGGTGCTGAGGCACTGGCACAGGGTGCCCAGAGAAGCTGTGGCTGCCCCATCCCTGGCAGTGCTCAAGGCCAGGCTGGACACAGGAGCTTGGAGCAAGCTGCTCCAGTGGAAGGTGTCCCTGCCCATGGCAGGGGTTGGAGCTTCATGAGTTTTAAGGTCCCTTCAACACAAACCAGTCTGGGACTCTATGAGAGGGGTCACAGCCCCCATATGTGCAGTCAGGCACTTCTCCCAGCAGGACTGCCTGGGTCCGGGTGCAGACCCAGCGCTGCGGTGGCCTGTGGGCAGTTGGGGTGGTTGATGGCTGTGGTTGGTTGCCAGTGCTGCAGCAGCGTGTCGGGGGCTCTGGGGTGTCAGTTCCCATGTGCAGGATGTGATGCGCTGGATCATTGCTCCCAGTGCTGCTGGGGGCTGGTGATAGCCCCGCCAGCACCCCTGGATCAGATGGGAGCTGAAGGGCTGCCTGGCTCTCCGTGACTCAGCAATAATGCTTTGGGTAGTTAACATTTCATTATCATTTTTAAAGGCTAAGTGGCTTTTACCACCTGAGAAGTATATTAATGGCCCCAGTAAAACACTCCCCTGAGTGCCCTAATGCTTCTGTTATATCGATTCATTTCCCCCCTCCCCCATTTCCTTCTTTCTTTTTTAAAACATTTTTTCTCTCTCCCTGCATGTATTCCCCCATTATGAAAAATACACACTCATTTACACTGTGCAGACAGGGGGAATAATGCCGTTCTCCACCTAATAACACCGTTGAATCCTCCCCTCCTCACTTGCTTATTACTCCCCACAGCAGAGAGACAAGAGGCAGATGGTGACAAATTCCTTCCCTGCCCCCGCAGATGATCAGCTTATGGCCTGAAGCACAAGGGGCTTTGTTGGGGTTTGAGGGTGGTTTCCTTCAGCCTCTGGAAACCTCCTTTCCCTTGAGTTGCTTCTTGTTCGCCCTGTGCAGAGCTCGTATAACGGGATGGGGACCTTGTGTGAAGGTCCTTTAGCATCCAACTTGAACCCTACACCAGAGATCTAAGAATCACGGAATGGTCTGGGTTGGAAAGGACCCTACAGCTCATGCAGTTCCAACCGCCAGCCACAGGCAGGGACACCTTCCACTAGAGCAGGTTGCTCCAAGGTCTGTCCAACCTGGCCTTGAACATTGCAGGGATGGGGCATTTATAACATTCACAGGTCAAGGAGGCAGCCGTTTGGTGCTGTGTTTTAGGGCTAAGCTGAAAGAAATAACCAAATTGGGAGTTTTGGTCATCAGGTCTCAGAAGAGGGACACAAAGAACGTCTTTGTGCTGCCCATGCAAAATGAGGGGATAGCTTTGCTTGGGTGACACGTGTGGTAGGGTTGGGTTCACTGGCTGCAGGCTGGTTGCACACAACAGGAAGCAGCTCATGACACCCACACAAATACAACCTCCGTAAGTCCAGGTCAAACGTGCTATTTCCATGGGTTAAAATGACTTCTCCAAAGACCCTGTCCTCCATGCATGGATGCTTACTCCTAAAAGGGCTAGCATTTGCCCTGAGTGCAGCCTGATCAATCTTGTCTTAAACCGTACAGTGTGCAGGGACTTTGTGAGTGGAGACCTCATCCCATCCCTGTGACCTGCCCATTGCAGGTTGCACAGGGCTTGGAGCAAGCTGCTCTACTGAAAGCTGTCCTTGCCCATGGCAGGGCGTTGGAACCAGATGAGCTTTAAAGTCCCTTCCAACCCAAACCGGTGTGGGATTCTATGAACTCTGGTTTCTCAGCTCCAGGGAAAGCCCTGACACTCGCTGTGCTGATGCACATCTCTCCATCCCTATTTTGACCAGGAATTACAGGAAGAAGGTGTGGCACCCTTTAGTCAAAACTGCGTTGAATTTGGCTTTAGTGGCACCAAAGCCCACTGCATAACAGAACACATCAGTCATGTAGCTCCTTATTTCCAGTCACAAGACACAACTTTCACAGACAGGGGATGGACCTTGGGAGACTTTAAACCCTTTCTTTGTGATTGGGGCAGCAGTCAGCCGCACAGATTCCAGTGTGTGTTACTGCAACATCCTCAGCCGGGGGAATGAGAGCTTCAGGCTCTCGTTCTTCATGAAAGTTTCTTGCTATTTTTCTGTTCTCAAAGTTCTTCCTAAACAACGGCAGTTCAGCAGCATCCATTTAAAGTCGGTTGCTTGGCTGTCTAACACTGTACGGCACTAAGAGCCAGTGGTTCTAGCCACATATGCTCCCTTCCCATGATCCTCAGATTTTCCCTATCCCTAAATCTGAGGAAACTACTACTCCCAGCATTTATTCCTCAATAGGCAAAACCTCTTATTCTTTACTGCTTTTATAAATGACCTTTCCCTATCTTCTGACCATCCCCTATCTAAACCATCCCCTATATATCAGGCAACTTCTTTCCATTGTCTCTAACATTTATTGGTATAAAATGTGTTTCTTATCTCTGGTGAAATGCACCTCCCCTTTTCTCAGTCAGTTTCTTACTATCTCAGGTGAGCAGCAGAAGTTAACTTTAGCAGTTTCTTGCCCCATTGTTTTTCTCCTTCAGGAGCTCAAAGACAGCTTCGTGCGCTGCCCAGCCCTATGGAAAGGGAGGCTCCCGGCATCCCTCAGAGCCACTGAACCTTGCTCCAGCCCAGAGGGACCTGTCTCTCCCACCCCCTCTTCCAGACCTTGACATTTTTTGCATGTATATCCTGACCTCCGGCTCTCCGCATGCCGGGCAGGGGTGTGCTCCCCTGTGGCTGTCCAGCAGCTCCGGAGGGAGGAGCAGGGACGGTTTGTGGGGCAAGAGGCACAGCAGCAGCGAGAAGAAAGGGAGGAGGGGTTTGCCACACCGGCCACGATCAAGATGTGACTGTAGGAGCTGGCTCATCCGAGCCCACCGAGCTGCTTCTCTCAGACCCTTTGGTTCATCCCTTTTGGAAGCCAAGCCTGCACACACCAGCAGTGGCACAAGCTATGGAGGAGGACATCTGTTCAGCCATTGTAGGGGGCATAGCAGGGGCCTTTCATTCCCAAAAGCCAATTGTCCAGCGGCCCTTCATGCCCTTCATTTCAGTGCCCACATGAGATTCCCTCTCTCCCCACTGCCTCCCCAAAGCATCAGACCCTCTCTTCCCTCTGTGTGCCCCCTTTCCCACCCAACTCCTGCTTCTTCTGTCACCTCCAGCTCAATGACATGCTGCTGGAGTGGAGGGGACACGGCTGCTAGGTGGATCTGCAGAACACGGTGTGATGAGGAAGCTGGCTGAAACCGATGCCCAAGTCTGCAGACTGTCACATTCAGAGCTGCTCTCCTGGAAGTGAGAAAATTTGGTCCCGATAGTAACACTTGGATCGCTGCTCTGCACAGATGTAACTCCTTTCTCCAGCTTCTGTTTTAATACGTGCATTGCTGCCTATTCCTGGAGATGAGGTTCAGCGCACGCTGCCGGGTGGAGGGAGCAGCCCATGAGACCCAGGCAGCTTCACTCTGCAGCCAAGGGGCTTCATATTGTTCCCCAAAAAAGTTGGCCATATTTGGAGACATTCTGCTCCAGGGGGCCATGTCTGGCTCCTGGAATATCCCACTCCAAAATCCCACCCAGCCCTCAGCTTACAACCATTGCACTTCATGGGAGCGGGAGGTTTGGTGGTTGAGAATTAGAGACACTGTGCCCTCCCTTTCTTTGGCTTCTACTGGTCCGTGTTACCAGGGGCAAGGGTCCTGGGCTGCAGTGGTTGCAGCAGTGCTCTTCAACAGCCCATTGCTGCAGCCATGAGGTGTCCTGGCAGCCTGAGGAGTCTCAGTTGGAGAGGGATGGGACCCGGATCGTGCTGCAGCTGCAGCACTGAGCTGCCTGGCTTTGGGGCTTTCCGATTCACAGCCCTAATGCAACATTAATGGGCTTTACTGTCACTGAATATTTATAAACCAGGAGCAAGTTCCTACCCATCTACTGAGGAACCAGGGAGAGCACAGACACCCAGCCTCTGCCTCCCCCTCCCCACACGCAGGGCGGTGGGACCTGCCCTGTCTGCCCACCCAGGAAGGGGAAGAAGATGCAGATGAGGAGGACCCACATCTGAGCTGTCCACAAGAGCTCTCCCTCCCCTTTCAGTCCTACATCTCTGCCTGGATCTGTGGCAAACCGCAGCAGCCCACAGCAACCCGCCTCCCTCCCTGCTCCCATCTCACCTCCCAACACCCCTGTGCTGCTGTACCCTTTCCCAGTGCCTCACTATCCCAACCTGAGTCTCTTGTCCCCCTTTTCTGCTCCCTTCAGCATCCCCTTTCCTTTCCGTCCTCTGGACCAGACATCTCCCTTCCCCAGACTCAGTTCTCCTTGCCTCAGTTTCCACTATTTCCCAGGGATCCTTCTCTTCTTTCTGCCCATCCTGGAGATGCCACTGGGACCTGGTGGCTGTATGGCCCCTTCCCTCCTCCTGACACATTGCAACCACATCCCGCAGGACCGGCCAAGCCATACAAACCAGCGGTGCACACAGTTGGCACATCACGCATGGGGACTGTGCCCACCACAGTGGTGAGGAGACCCAGGGCAGATCCTCTCCCCAGACCCACAGGCTCTGTTCCACACTGATGCCCACAGGGGCCTGTACTGACTGCTGCAAACAAACCTTTTCCAAGAGGAAAAGCACAAGGGAAAAAAAATGTTTCTTTCCCTTTTTCACCCAGTTTTGAAGGGCTGCTCTGGCTTTTGCTTGGATCTTGAAATCTTTTGTGTGGAGGCAGAATGAAAACTCACCTAGCTATGGCTATCTGGCCATCCAGTGGGATATGCCAGCCCCTACTTATGGGACGCAGGCACTTTTTGTTCCATCCAGCCTCCTTGGACCAGTGTTTCTGGGGGAGGTCGTGTGGAAATCCCTCCTCTGGGGTGGAGGGAAAGCCCAGGCAGGGTCTGAGCCACCTGGGGCGATGCTGCAGTGAGAAGCAGGGCTGGGCTCTGCAGCTAAGGGGTCTCAGGGGGGTCCTGGCCCATCCCCACCGCCCGGGGTGTACCCGGTGGCCGAGGCCACCTCTCGCTCATCCTGTTTGAGCCGTCAGCTGCAGCAATAAAAGCACCTCCCCATCCACAGCCCTACATTAAAAGAGACGGACCTAAAATTAATTTAGCCCTGCTCTTTGTTGTGGACAATACAGAGGGGATATTGTGTGTGGCGAGAGAAAGGCTTTTTGTTTGGGCGAGGAGACAGCGGCGGTCTGTTCTTGCGGACATCTGAAAACAAGGCTGGGAAGAGCGGCCCTTTAAGTTGGGCTGAAGCGAAAACACACAGCCCCATCTCACAATTAAACACAGTATCAAACCGAGAAAGGATCAATTGAGCCTAAAACAGAAAGCTCCCCATGTGACAGATTCCAGAAAGTACGTGATACACCATGCCCAGGGCTAGTACATGCCTGCTGTGTTTCCCAGTACATGATTAATTTGACTCAGGGCAGGAGGCTGCAGGCAAGGGATCTGCAGCACACACTGAAAAGTTTTAACACTTTGAAGACTGGAAGCGCTGCGGAGGCGAGAGACAAAGGCAGGGCTGCTGGACAGGCAGCCGGGCATGCCTAGTTCCTGCTCGCCGACAGCAAAGGGTCAGCTTCCACCTCAGTGCCAGTTCCGGGCTCGCATCCTCTCATCGAGCATCCTCGCATCCATTCCCTTTCTGGGAGCTGCTCCCCATGGCTGTGCTCGCAGAGAGGATTTTGGGGCTGGGGGACTTAGGGTCCCCAGGGCTGCAGCCTCTCCCCTTGGGAGCGGGTGACAGGGATCCTTGGGGAGGGCGTTTGCTTCCCTTGCCAGCCGTACAGGTGACCTTGGAGACGCGCAGATTGGAAACAATTAATGTATTAGTCCCTTAATTGCCACGGAGGAAGCCGGTGGGCACTTTTCCCGGGAGGCAAGGGGTGGCGCTGCGACACCAGCAGAGCAGCCTGTCCTGGTGGGGTGCAGGCTGGGGACACTGGGGTGGCTCCATCCGGGTCCATGCCGCCTCATGCAGGTCCTGCGCACCTCACCATGCTTGTGGTCCCTAATGCCAGCCCCAGGCTGCCATCCCGGGGTGAACGGGGTCTTTGGTGGTGGGACCAGGGGTGGCATCATTTGGCTCAGACAGTACAAGTCATCCCTGAAAGCAAACTGAGCCTAGGCTGTGGCTGCGCTCTCTGGAATGATGGAGGAGGGATCCAGCCTCTTTCCCAGGCCTGAGAGTGGTGCTGTGTTGGAAGTCCCTGGGAGCAATACTCTCCATCCTCTGCTGCAGAGATGCTGCAGCCCATCACTTGGGAGCCAGACCCAAGCCATGGTTTGGGGCAGGAGGAGCCCCAAGACCGCTTGTTCCTGTGGAAACACATCTGATCCCTGCTGAGCTGAGCCCCAGCCCTGCACTGCTGTTCCCAGAACAGCTTTGTCAACCAGGCAGCTTGGACTGTCTTGGGTAGGAACCAGACCCACAGGCTACCGAGAAATGAGCCCCACAGGCGTTTGGCATCCATGCCTCTCTCCAGGGTCACACTGAAGCGGTTGAGTTGCCCACATGCAGGATGAGGAGCAGGACAGAGCCGCAAGCAGCAGGGTCAGCCCAGCCTTGGGCTCTGCTTCCCCCCCCCCCCCCCCCAATAAAATGCAGCCACTCCTGCCTGCCTCACAGAGGGGCTCCGTTCATTATCCACTGCAAAGTGCTCCGAGATCCTCGGATCAAAGGTGCCGTCACAGCGTCGAGCCTGATTATTATTGATTATCCGTTTCAAGCCAGGTCCCAAACGAAAGCAGCGAGCCCTGAATGCGGAGGAGCCGAGGGAGGGCCCAGCAATCGACTGGCGATTTTTACTGCGGATGACCTGAGCCAGGGAGCAATTTCTGTTCATCCATCAAGGAAGATCCAGGCGTGAGCAAACAGTCAGGTCATGGGCATTCATTTTATTATTAAATCCTAACGGGGCCGCGGCTCGTGCAGCTGGATGTAAGTGATCTTCGTGTTAAAAAGATGAGCTTTGAATTGAATTTTGAAGCCAGGCTGATAGACCTGGGGATGACTCAGCCAGAAGAACCAGCCAGGCCTTCTCTTCAGGGAGGATCAGACACAGCCAGGGAGTCAGGGGCCAGACCACAGCACAACACAGCCCTCCCATCCCTCCTGGAGCTCCTGCTGTCCCCATTTTGTCCTCCTGCCCTCACACAGGCTGGCTGTGCCTTGCGTGGGGGTCTGCCTCCCAGGTTGCACTCATGTAAAGAGTTGTGCCCGTGCTCAAGAAATGCAGGTAGAGTGAATTGCAGCTGTGCTTCGCTGGTGTGAGTGTACCTGGGCAGGAGCGCACACTGCAACACATGTGGGTTCACCATGCATGGCTGTACCACGCACACTGCACCATGGAACAGGTTGCCCCGTCCCTGGCACTGTTCAAGGCCAGGTTGGATGGGGCTTGGAGCAAGCTGCTCTAGTGGAAGGTGTCCCTGCTCATGGCAGGGGGTTGGAACTGGATGAGCTTTAAGGTCCCTTCCAACCCGAACTATTCTATGATTCTATGCATGGCTGTACCACACACACTGCACCGCACAGAGCATCCTACACCACAGAGACCGCCCAATGCATGGCTATACTGCACACCATGCACGGCTTTACTGTGCCATTGCACCACGTGCTGGTTTGTGCACCCTGGGCCACACATGGCAGTGCCGTGAACACTGCACCGCATGCATGGCTCCACATGTGGTACACCACACACACTTGTACCATGCATCCTGCACCCTGTGCCCAACACATGCATGACTGCATTCCAGGGGAGTCCCCTCTGTGCCAGGGAAGGTGAAATGGTCTCTGCCCTGCTCCAGCAGCAGTCAGGGAAGCAGTCCTGCTGCTGCAGCTGGGAGGATGCTCATGGCAGTGAGCCATAAGGGAATGTCTCTGGAGGGGTGCAAACGCTGCTGTGGGCGCAGGAGGCTGAGTCCCCTCTTCTTACGCCCCCAGGAGGCTGCCTGCAAGGAGCAGGGGACAGCACAGTGCAGCCTCGGGGCGTCCTGCACCCTGGGAGCAGCGCGCATCCGCTGCTTGTAATTCCCATCGCCCTTCCTCGTCCTCCCCCTGCCCCCACAAGATTGGCTCCACTTTCCCCAGCAGGAGCCCAAGGAAAAGGAGAAAAAAAAAAAAAAAAAAAAAAAAAGGAAGAGAGAGAGGGAGGCAAAGAGAAGCTAAAAATCTGTCTTCTTTAATTAATGAGGCAAGCCAGCCTGGAGAGCACGTTTGGGATCGCAGGCCCCCAGCCAGGGGCGAGCCGCAGCCAGGGCCGGTGACATGGAGGAAGAGAGATGGGGGAGTGGGGAGGGGGGAGACAGGCATGGCTTTTTATACTCTCCTGTTAACTGATCCACGGAGCTTTCCTGGCATCGGTTTCAAAGGTATCCCTTCACTAATCCGCAGGGCTGTTCCAGGATGGCGGTTTTGACCAGCAGGAAGGGGGAAGGGAGGGAGGAGAAACGGTCACAGGCAGACTGCACCTTTTCACAGCCCTCAGGAAAGAAAAGCGGGGGGTTGAGGGGGGAAGGAGCAGAGGGTGGTGTGAGGCCGGGCAGGGGAGATGCTGGTGGCCTGGGCAGGGATGCTGCATGCTTGGCACTGCGGACGGCTCGCTGCAGCGTCCGGGGAGGAAACCAAACAGCACCTTCCCAATATAGCTCCTGCGAGCCGAGCTCTGCAGGTATCCCAAACACGTCTTCCCCGGCAGGCTTAGCTTAATATAGGCCGAACCCCTCCCTGCCGGTGCAGGAGACAACATTGCTGGCGGATGCCGAGCAGGGCAGGGTGATGGGATCAGCTCTGGAGTGGGTGCCGTGGGATGCCCACCCGAATTCCCACCACAGACGCTGCAAGGGAAGGCAAGCTGGCAGCCATGTAGTGCAGGCAGGAGGAGGGTGGCCCTATGGCATCTGTCACTCTCCCTGACAGGGAGTGTGAGTGTCACTTCTGCTGTGGGACAAAGCAGATGCATTGGCTTTTATGGAGGAGCAGCCCCTCAGGACCTGGTTACTGGGGAACCAAACGCTGCCTACCATTCTAAGGGGCAGGGGACTTCTTTAGCATCCCAGTATCATTTCCTCAAGTTGTTTTTCAGCCCCATGAGTTGTTTTTCAGCCCCTGGCAGCTCAGGACAGCCTCTGTCTGATGCTGGGCTGACCCTGGTTCTTCTGCAGCCATCACAAGCAGACACCAGCACCCATGGCCCATCCCTCCATGGGACAGAGAGGAGATTGGGAGCTCAGCAAGAACCCCTTTGCAGGTGTTGCAGGCAGCAAGGGTGTTTGGTCATCAGTGTCATTTTCAAATCACAGCCAGAGCTGGGCACAGGGAGCTGCGGGGGCAGGCTCGGGGAGGAGGTGCAAAGGAGAATTTGCTTATGAGCTCTTTTCCCTTGTGGGTTTTTTCCCAAGGGCTGGCAGTTGAATCCATCTGCGTGACACAAAGGGAGCTGCGCACAGACACATCTCCCGCCACAGCTCTGATTTCGCTGTCAGGTCAAGGCCAGTTTGCTAAACCTCGTGTTCTGGCATTGTGTAAGATTTAGGGAAAGTCAGGTGAAACCCTCACCCTCCCCGTGTCTCTCTGAAGTAGCTGTAGTAGCGTGAAAACCCAGATACATTCCGCTCTTCAGCACATCCGTCTAAACTAGCATCAAACCGGCTACAAAACTCCCCTTCAGTACAGGAAAAATGTCAGTCCTTCATTCAATAATATTTTTACAGCTTCTTGCTTCCCAGTAAACTCCCTGAAGTTCCAACAGTGTCAGTTTTGCATCGTTTGTGAAAGGCCCCTTTTCGAGTGAAGGAACAAGCTTTTTGTGTATAGGAAAAAACCACCAACCAACCCAACCCCTCCTGCACAGCCTAACAAAAGTGGCACCGGGTCAGTTGGTACCAAGGACTGCTCTGGCTTCCAGAGGACATGTGGGATGGGCTTTTCGGTCCATCCAGACCTGGCTCAGAGCATGGACAGAGCTGCTCCTTGCTGCCTGTGTAGCTGCATGCACAGTCCCATCTCCTGGGCTTCAGTGTGCTCACCGGTCCTCATTGCTCATTGGAGGAATGGTTTCCCCCACTGCCATCTTTGCGTGGAGGGCCCCAAGGAGAGAGGAGAGACCTTTCTGCTGACCCTGATGCTCCCAAGCTCCAATGTACTGAGAGAGAAACTGGTGCACATTCTGCACAGAAGGAAGGTGGTGGGAAGGCAGCTGGGAAGGGGCTGATCTCCCAGTCCAGTTTTACACCACAGCACTGGACACAGGAAGACTCAGTCTTATGTCCTATGGACAGGGAGGTTTGGACGGCTGCTGCCTCTGAATGGGAACACCACAGCTTCCAGGTCTACCCAATACAGAGACCTGACGAATGTCGACTGAGTCACATTCCTCCCTGACCTTTGTCCATGGGCTCATTGAAATAATTGATCCTAGCCATGACAATCACACAAGGACCAGATGCTTGTCACATTGCCTCTTCCGTGGCTCCTTCCTTCCCACCGCTCTGGCCAGACCCAAGTCTTTCTTTGCCAGAGCTTCCCTTGCCCTGCATCCCCCGGGGCCATGGTGGAGCAGTGTCCCAGATGAGCAGGCTCGGTTGGCTCAGGGGCTCAGGGGGCCTGGGGAAGGTGTCTATCTGCTGCCCACGGGGAGATCCAGCCGGTTGTTTTGCTGGTCTTATCTCCAGAGTGTTAATTATTGCAGCCCCAGGTGGCATTGTCCTTTACTATTACACGGTTGACCTATATCTAATCCGTCATCATCTGAAACCCTCTGCCCCGTCCTGGCATCCCCCTTTGCCCAGCATCCCCCCTGCCTCCGCATGCCCCTCCTGCATAAACCAAGTTACTTTCAGCACAGAATCAAAGAAAACCTTAATTTTCATCCAGCAAAGCCTGGTGAATCTGGAGACCCCTGGGGCAGCCGAATCCCCACCGAGCAGGAGCTCAGAGCTCACAGTGGGTCCTCCCCATCCCGCCCTCATTACCCCCGCCTGCGAGCGGAGATGCCTCTCTGCTCTCCCTGTCTTTTGGGCTGCTCCCCACTGCGAGAGCAGCACAAAGGAGCCCTCCCCGCTGGTGTCCAGGCCAGCAGCATCTCTAGCGCATGACTTGTAACCCGCCGAGCCCGGCGCTGGTCCTTCACACGCCGTGAATGATAACAGGGAGCCGCAGCCCATTGTCTGCCGGCCGTTGCGCCGGTTTGTCAAGTTTGCGGTTGCATTTTAATCCTGACGCCTTTTCAAAGCCCAGCTGCGCATTGTGTGGGCACAGGAATTCTTGACTTGCAAATCCCACCACCCCTCCCAGCATTAATTTCAACCTTTCTGGGGCTATGGTGATCGTCCGCACATTGAATGGGGGGTGGAGGGGAAGCATCTTGCCCCCTGCCATGAATAACAAGCAGATGAGAAGCAGCAGAGGACAGCAGAGAGGCTGGAGGAGCCAAGGTGACAGCAGTGGTGGCTGGGATGCTGGGTACAGTACTCAGCAATGGGATTTGTAAGGAGACGCCTGCCAGCTCCCCTCACCCTTTGCCTGCCACGCCGGGTTTGGTGCCTAGAGCCGTTAACAACCATATGCAGTCACCAGCAAACAGGGTTGAGCATCCCTCAGTGTTGGACCAGTGCTGAGCCACAGAGAGGAAGGTGGGAAGGATGGGTATGGGATAGTAAAACGCTGCTGGTGCTGCAGTGCCAGCCGATGGCTGGGCTGGCTCATGTGGGTTTTAGTCTGTCTCCATCTGTGTCAGGGCTTGGGAAGCCACCCTGCAGGCTGGAGGGAGAGATGCTACCCACACCCATGTGAAGCAGACCCAGAGTCAGAGCCTGCCCATGCGGGTGGGGGTCCAGCCTCGATGACCCAGGTGGTCCCGTCCAGTCCTCCAGTTTAATGCAAGCCATCCTCCTGCTCTGCACTGAGAACAATAGGCAGCCTGTGTATGAGGAGATGGGCCTGCTGCCCCAGCTCTCCTACGGGCTGGCTGAACTATCCCCAGACCAGTTGGGCAAGTTTTCAACACAACCAAGTTGGTTTTTTCATTAAAAAAAAAAAAAAAAAAAAAAAAAAAGAAAAGAAAAGAAAAAAAAAAAGAAAAAGAGAAAAAAAGCAAAAGAAAAAACCCACACATTTGTCAAAGCTGAAATGTTTCATGGAACTCTATCGTTTGGGCAGGCTTTTGCCAAAAGCTGGGCAGAGTTTTGGTGGCAGCCTGCCCGATTTCCTAACCCTTTGCCTAGCAGACAGCCTCCAAACCAAGGTTCCCAGGACTCCTCCGTGCTGCCAGGGCTCACGGCTCCCTGGCCCCGTGCTTGTGGGAGCAGCAGAGCTGCCTTCCCCTGCTCTGGTGGGAGGACACCGGCTCCAGGCACCGCTTTGCACAGGACCCCACGCCTGTGGGCAGGAATCCCACGCCTCACCCCACGTCTCTTGTCTCTTTCCTGACATCTCTTGTCTGCTGGAAGCAGCCCCAGCAGCCCTCCGGAGCTGGGGCAGCGCGGGAAGTGTCAACTGACAGCTCTGCTTTGTTTCAGGGGGAAAAAAGAGAAACGCAATCCCTTCTCATCTTCTCTGGTGGCCTTGCTTACATCCCAGTGCCTCACTTTGCCAGGTTCTGGGATCGTGAAGCCCTGGAAAAGATCCTGGCACTCAGGGGATGAAGGTAAATGTTAAAATAATCAGAACAACTGGATCCCAGATGCCTCTACCACCTCCTGCGCCAGCACTGTCCTTCCTCCACCACTTTGCAATGCTATCACATGCATGTCCTCACCTCCCAGGACCCCTCTGTGTGCTCTCCCTGTCCTCTCTCCTTCTCTCCAAGGCCCGGGTATGCTGCAGCCATCCCTTCTCCAGCCAGGCTTCCCTCCTCTGCTTAGCTGCCTGCTCTGATCTGTGCAAGGTGGTTGTCCCTCATTCCTTCTTTGTGTCCCTGAGCGTCTTTCATCTGAGGGCACAGACCACAGTCAGGCTCAGCAGAGCCTGGGAGCCAGGACCACTCACTGGGAGCCTGGAAAATGCCGGAGTATGAATCATGCAGAAGAGGAAAAAGCATTTAGGTTCTCCAGGACACTGGCCAGGAAGCAGAACCCTGACCCCAGCCATCCTGCCCCAGTAAGAAGCTGGCCATGGAGGACTGTGTGGCTTGGAATGATGGCTGTCCCCAGAGCATCGCTCTCAGCTCAGCAGAATTCCCTGCACCAAGCAGAGACAGAATTATCCCCTGTTTGTTTGCCCCGATTTGTTTTGAACAAAACTGTGCTGCTGGCTGTTTATCACTTCGTTTTCCTCCAGGAGATGAGGCAAGTGAAGGAGATCAGCCAGAATAAAACACGACCTTTATGGGCTGTGCTGTGGGCTTGGACTTTCCACCTACCGCCTCTGTGTACCAATGGGGCCTGAGATGAGCAGATGCCAGGTGCCATGTTTGGTGTTGGCAGAGGAGCAGCATATGTAGCTCTGAGCTCAGGCCCACGGGATACTCCCCAGCATGTGCTCATGACACCCACCCAGAGAGTTTTTGTGCCACAGCTCAAGTCACTTCCTCACACCCAGCAAATTCCTCCTCCCGGTCCCTGTCTCTCCCCGGTGAATCTCAGCAGAGGAGGGCTCAGTGCCTGTGGGAGAGCACTGCACACAAGACTCCATTTCTGGGTCGCTGTAAAGACCCAAGTGTGCAGGGACTGCCCCCGTGGTCTTGTTCAGTCCCCAGACAGGGTCGTGTGTGCAGCACCCCTTATGAGATATGGTCATGGTCCTGGTCCTGAGAAGGGTTGGGTTGTGTCTTGGCTTGTGTGGTGTTCAGATAGGAACCAAATGTTCATTGCATTTACCACAGACTCTGGCTATGAAAAGCCCTTCTCTGACCCATCTGGGGACAAAATCCAAAGCCTTTTCCCCCAGTGGGTGCATTCTGAGATTTGAAGGCATTTACTGGGTAGCAGTGGGCATCAGAGACATGGCGATGGACTGAGGAAGGGTGTCCTGGTGGCGGTGTCTCTAAGGAAAGACGGGAAGAGATCCCTCCCGGCTGCCACCCTTCACTCCTCCTCTGAAAACCAGCCTGGAGAGAGGTTCCTGATTGCCTAAGCCAAATCCTGCGTGTGGACGCAGTCTGCTGAGCTCGAGGCTGCTTTGACACCGCCAGCCCTTCTAAGCCTCAGCCCCACTCTGACAGTGATCTGCCCACTGTCCTACTGGTTTCTGCAGGACTGAAGAGCACTGAGTTCCAGACACAAAGGGTAAATCTGTGAATGGGGACAGTGAAAGTGACAGTTCTGACCTTCCATGAGAACAAAGCATCTGTCATGATATGCCCTATCTCCTGCCTCGGTGTTTGGGTGAAGGTCCCGAGCTTCAAAATCCCCCACCTGAAGCACCACGGAAGGTGTCCTCCATCTCCACCAGACGCCCAGCCATGGCAAGGTCAAGTGATTTTTGGTCAGAGCTAACGCATACCCCTTCCAGACACAGAAGAGCCTTTGGGCATGCACGGGGAAGAAGGAGAGCACGCAGACTTGCCTTGGCAACTCTGGGAAGGCAACCAGCTTCCGGAAGGCATTTAGGGGCACCCTGGGAGGGCACACACTGCCCCACGTTGTCTTTCTCCTCCCTTCGCTGGGTCCCCGGCAGGTAGCAAATAACCCAAGCAGGTTTGTTCTCTGTGACATTTGGAGGATGCCTCCCAGAGATGAGTCAGGCTCTGCCTGCTGCGGGGAAACAGTGATGCAGTCTTGTGGGACAGCTTTAGCGGCTGTGGAGGAGGCAGACTCACCTGAGCCAGCCTCTCTAGTCTGGTCCTTGGGAACTGCGTACCAGATTGAGTCCTGCAAGGGCATCCCAAACACCCTTCCCTTTCTTCCACAGTCATTAAGGTGCTTAGAAACTCCTGCTGCAGCCAGAACTGAGGTGCTCTTTCAGAGAGGTGGCCACCCAGAGGTATCTCATGTGCCTTTGCCTGCAGTACTCCCACCCCATCCTTGCCCTGTTGCTAAGGTGCTTAGCCTAGCAATGACTGCTGCTGACATGAGACCTTTGACACTGCCTATCACATTTCCATCGAGCAGCAGAGAACAATGAAAACAGAGATCCAGAGAGGAGGAGAGGAGCCGAACCTGCTAATTACAGCGGTAGAACAACATTCAGCACCTGCTGCTGGCAGTAGGGTACTTCTGCCAGGGGCTATATGGAAAAACAGGTTTGGTTGGTGGTGAGAAACAGGGCAGAGAAACAGGATTTATCAGGGCCAGGAGTGGTGGGGAAAAGGTCGGTCTTATGACAAGGAAATAAGACAAACTGGTGGGGTTAGAAGCTGGGTGAGTGCATCAGCGATGCACCCACTGCAGACAGCCTGGGTCTGCGGAGGGGCCAGTGGTCTCCAGCACTGCCCTTCCATCACCTCTGCGCTCAGCTCCGTGCAAATCAGTGTTCTCGTCCTCCTGCTGCTCTGCCAGGGTGATTTGTGTCAGCAGGGGCTCTGGCCAAGGTGATTGCAGCAGCCTATTTTTGGGAATGCCCTTGAGAATTGCAAGCCAGGAAGGTGGAGCCCAACCGTGCCGGTGTCCGTGCCCTGGAGGAGCACTAACCCTGCAGCCCTGCTGGCTGCAGTCCAGGGCCTTGCTGATTGCATTGGGAACCTTCAATAACGCAGTACCCGGGTGCTGGAGGGGCTGCCTCCAGGCTCTCCGGGTGCTTGTGAGGGTACAGAGGAGCTCAGCTGGGGCCACTTCAGGCTGCAGGAGATGGAAATGTCTGCATTCGGGTGCTGGGATGTTGGCTCTGAAGGTGCTCCCTAACTCAGCTTGGTTGCTGGATGCCCATGGAGTCTCTGGGGTATTTATTTGGCTCTGAAAGTCATCAAGGGGCTTGTCAATGCTCACTCCATTTTAGGTACAGACAGGGTTTTAAGGGAGAGGTCTGCACCTAAATGTACATGCATGCTGTATTGACCATGGAGCTTGATTTAGCTCATCTTAAAATTCCAGGTAACATCCCACTGAGGTGTTGTTCATCCCCAAAGCTGCCCCACTTCACCTGAACATGGCATCGGAGCACGAACAGGGATCCACGTGATCAGCTTGTTCCTGGGCTTCACTTGCTCTGTTGACTTGCAACACCATGAAATGAAGGCAGAGACCTGGGTGAAAGCATGCCGACCGCCCTGCAGCTTTGCCTCCCAGACCTGCTCCTGCAGGATGGGTGTCACCCTGTGGGACCCGGGGTGATGGTGACACATGGGATCCTGCCGTTTCCAATATTATGTTACACCTCAGGGTATGAACTACGCCTTGCATGAGAATGGGTGGACTGCCAGCCAAAAGGTCTTGCCTAGGTCCTGTCTCCAGCAGCAGCTGATACCTAGGGAAGGATATAAGAAGAATCAACTAGGTTAAAAAAGACCTTTAAGATCATTGAGCCCGACCATTACCCGACTGTCAGGCCCACCACTAACCCATGTCACTACGGGCAAACTGATCTCCCCTTATGACTGCCCCTCATGATTTCCCATCACAGCCACCCCTCATCTGACCCCTCATAGTGCCCCACACTGTACAGCTGCTGCCTCTACCTCTCATGGCCACCCCTTACCTCCCCTCAAGATCTTTCCTTATGGCCACCCCTTGCAGTCCATGGCCACCCCTGCTGTCCCTTCACGATCCCCTCTCACCTCTCATGGCCACCCCTCATCTCCCCTCACTCTCACCCTGCTGAGAATGGCACATGCCCTACTTCCCCCATCACTTGCCCAGCCCCTCGCTGGCCTTCCCGAGCTGGGTGCCATTGGCAGAGTGCATGACTTCAGTGGGTTTCTCAACCCTAATTGTGTGTCGATGTTCATGCTATGATGCCCTTTCTGAAGGAGCTCCACAGCACCACAACACATTACTTGAAAAGTTGCTTCCTCCCCTCTGCTTTGACTTACTGACTGAGCAAGCCCTGCTCACCTTCCCTTGCTGCATCTCTGCACCTCCCAGCTACCCCTCAGGTGTCTCTTCCTGCTCTGGCTGTCCATGCGAGGTAGCTGTGGCTCACTTGTATGGGTGAGAGATGCTGTGGCCTGCAGTCACCCGAGTAAAGCTGTAGTCTTGTGATAGAGACTACAAATATTGTTGAATCTATCTTTCTGGCATACCTGCTCAAGACGAGAAACCCTGTTACCCCTCTTCTAACAAGGCACAGCATGGCCAGGTATAGAGCACTCCTGTATACACAAAACAAGTGGTTGCAAACCAGGAACTGAGCCCACAGCTGCCTGTCCCCATCTGAGAGGTGCTTTGCTAAGCTCACCCCACCAGCTGACCAAAATCTGTCCTGTCATCACAGCGACCAACCCTCCGGTGCTGCGGTTCGTACGGTGCTGTGAGCATCACCAGGGCTGCCGCTGCCTCAGGTGCCTGTGGAAAGCTGGCTGGAGAGAAGTGGCATTTCACACACAAAGGGAAGGAGGGGATGGAGGGAGGCAGGGGAGTAGCTGAGCCAGTGGAACTGTGTGCAGCCATAATCACACCATAAAGCAAGGCAACAGCACCTGGAAAACAGCCCTTGCACGAGCCGGGCAAACAGGCCCTGGTGATCAGCTCTGCTCTAAGCAAAGCCTGGTCACTCACTCCCCTGGACGGTGTGCTCACACACTGCCTGCCCTCAGGGTCAACGCTTTGCTCCTTTCTGTCTACGGAAGAATTGCTCCTCTCTTTACGGGGTCTGTTTGCCTTCATTAAATATGAGTTGTTTTGTTAAAGAGGAAGGCCAATTGTTTTTGGCAGTTTGTAAAGGTCCCACCCAGTGGAAACGGAAAAGAGCAGAGGATGGAGGAAGGCTGGGAGGGAAGGTGTCACAGCCCTGGCTGGAGCGTCCGCTGCTCTCTGCAGCATGGCTGTGGTCCATGTGCCCACATTTCCCCCACTGGGCTCCCTCCAGCTGACCCCTCCATAGGATCAGAAATCCAGTCAAGGGCAGAAGTGTGGGGCCAGACCCCATAACCCACCTGAGCTGTGAACCTCCGTGCTGTGTATGGTCCATGTAGACAATGGGGCACAGTGGATGCTCAGCTCTGTCACCAAGAGAGAACCTGGTATCCCTGGTGTTCAGAGATGCTCAAGTGCCATGCTGGGAAGCACAGGCAGGGACTGGGAAGAGCACATAAGTAAGGCAACTTCCCAGCAGCTGAAGCTGGTGGGAGAGACAAGGCAGACTTTCCCTCTCTCGCAGCCCTGTCCCACACACGCACACTTCAGAGGAGAGCTGCAAAGACCTCTGCTCCCAGGGCTGGCCTCCCCCCGCTCAGTACGACTCCTCTCGCTCGCTCAGCAGCTCAGCCCTGAATCCAGGTTTACGTATAAATAAAAAGCGAGTGCAAAATCCACCCTGGGGTCTCTCCTGACTCCCACTTGGCTCCCTAATTGGAAAGTCTGCCAGCAGGAGATACTGCAATGAGCTAAAGCAGAAACAAACTCCCTTTATCCCAGGCAGAGGCGGTGTGCGGGGTGAGGTCCCCAGCCCAAACCGCACCGGCTGGGAAGGACACGGAGCAGATTAGCACAGACCCAGCCAGGCTCTGGGTCTCCATCAGGGTCTGGGAGCTTTGCTGCTCTGCTGTGCCCTGAGAGAAGGGACAGGCACGTATCAGAGAGGATCGTGCAGCAGCTCACCCCCTGGGGCAGCGCTTCGCAAGCCCTGACCACTTGATACCAATAAGGAGAGACGTTAGGACAGAGATATGATCCCAGTGCAGCACTGGGTAGGTGTGTGGCTCAAACACCTGCATCTTTGCAAAAAGACACCTGATTTCAACGTTCCCCCATTTGCTGTGCGCTCAGGAGAGAGGTTTCCCCAATTCATGCACAGATCCCATCGAAACACTGCTGACCTACAGGGACACCCCCTCCATCTGAACAGCCTAAAGGCATCAAGAGTTAGACTCCCATCTTTATCTCCTTCCTGGAGGGGAAAACTGACCTGCACACCTCACGTCCTCTATTACTGTCAGCCAAGCCCCATGTCACAGATGGTGTTTCTCACAGGGGTGGCAGCACCACGTTCCATGGAGGCAAAGTCCCCACACTTCACCAAGCTACATTGCACCTCAAACACGCATATCAACAGCCAAGAGCCACCTGGCACTGTGAAAGACAGCGAGGAAACCTCCTCCACCAAACCCCCATTGATTTTTTTTTGCTGCCTTCTTTAGTTTTTGGAGGCCCTGGAGGCACAAACATTGCCTCCAGTAGAACGGCTTCAAAAGCAGCAATGATCTCAGTACAAGCAGATCAATGTCCAAGCACTTTATGTTTTCTGAGAAAATAACACAGCTCTTCTGCTCCCGGTGTCAGGGAGGTTTGTTATGTACACTAGGATGCTATGTTTGCCCTGAGAGGAGGGGCTAAATGCTGTACAGGTTCGTACTCTTTTGGTGTAGCATCACCCAGCCTCGATGAGCTCACCAGATGAGGAGATCGGGAAGAAACCCAGGGAGGGAAGAGGGACAAGGTATTGCTACATAGTCTGTGAAGCCAAAACCAGAGTCAAAACAGGTTCCCTGAGCTGCTGACCACCATTCTTGTGCAGAATCGATTTACCCCCATGAAAAGCAGGGGAAAGATGATGCTTTCTCTCTGAAAGTTCATCATCGTTTCTGATGGGCGCAGGACCCAGATAACTGGGAAGTTAAACTTCTTCCAACAGAAATACAATTTTGTGACCATTTCTTTTATGGTCAGAAACCAATCCTGACATATGGCATACAATGGTATTGCTCACATTGGCTGTGTGAATTAGAGCATCAGCTGACCCAGAAAATGGTTTATGCCAAAACACAAGCAAAACCAGTAAGATCACTACTTCGTTCATGATGTTTGGACCAAGAGGCAAGGTGAAGATGCAGTATATTCACATACATCTACACACACAAACACTGCTTCTGTGGCTTTTGGAGAGTTTCTCGTACTCATTCTCATGACTTACCCTCCAAGATTGCACAGGAGCTTGCAAAAGCACCATTATAGCTGTATTTTCTTCCTGGTGAGATCCTGGCAGCTGAGTTTTACAAGACTCTCCCTTCTACTAATCCTACTTCCTGGAGGCATTTAGCAACTAATCTGGATTACCTCTTTCTACTGTTCTGTGGCAAAAGAAACCTCATTGTTTCAAGTCCTGTGGGCTCACTGCAAGGCAGTGGCCCATGGGAACATCCCCTTGTCTTCCTAATTTGATTTAGGTTGCTCCTTTGCCAAGACCCCTCAAGTCTCGCGTGTATTTAAGTGGGCCATGGCATGGGCTCCAAATACACACTTCAGCTAGGGACATTATCCTGTCGTAGCAAGCCACCCTCAGACCTGGGCTTGCAGCAGGAGGATTACTGCTGTTTAGTAGTGGCTTGTTAACAGATGCCTTAAGGAAATGCAGACAGCACAATGCTGACCCACAGCGTGGAGCTGGAAACGCCTTCCTGGTCTGATCTAGTCAGGAGTTTTCTACTTCAGAGCATCCCTTTTCAGGTTTTGGCCAGCCCATGTCACTGCGGGTCAGAGCATTCGAACAGAACAAGTCCAACTGACCACACCAAACCCTGAAGCAAGCCTCTGGTTACAGTCAGCCAAGAAGCAATCAGCAGGAGTCAGAAGTCCCAGGGCTTCGCAAGCCAAATATGCCCAAGCTTGTGCATATAAAAGCCCATGGTCTGCCAGTCTTGGAGCTATTTTCCCAGCCCTCCTCCAGATCCTTGACTGTGTCATTTGCGAGGTGGGATGCGCAGAGCTGCCTGCAGCACTCAATGCAAGGTCACCGTGACACCACCCATCTCTCTAACGCCTTTGTGAAGCTCTTCACATCCTTCTCGACAGTCTCCTCTCTGAAACCTCTCAGGTTTATTCACCTTTCTGGTCACTGCTGGGCTCTTGAGCAGAGGTCCTCATTCACTTGTCACAAAAGGATCCAATTCCTGGGAGGTTACAGCCGATTCAGAGGCCCTCGGCATAGAGAGTGGCTTTACAGAGGCTCAGGATGGGCTCTGCTCCCCTTTCACATGCACCACTCTGCTTGTGTTCATTTATTCCACAAACTGCCCTTGGGAAGGACCAGCCTGGCTTTGTGACCAGGGATGACCTGCTCCAGAAGGAAGGATGCTGGTGGCCGTACCTGAAGTCTTCAGCTTGCTCATTGAGCCAGGAAAGACAAAGGCACCAGCTTGTGCCCAGCAGCAGCATCACAACGGTCATGGTGCCAGGATGCTGCACTGCGGTGTGGCAGTTCCTAGGAAAACCAGTTGGGGCTTGTGGTGTTTGCAGGATTTCAAAGCTGGTTGTTGCAAAAGCTTTTCCTGCCTGCTGACCTACTCCTGCCTCCCCAGTCTCCAGCCATCACTGCTTCACACATGGCTCCAGAGGTGACAAGTCCCTTGCCTGTCCTGGTGAGCACTACAGGTAGGGTGAGGCTGAATTGCTCCTGAGCTTCCAGACACTGCACCAAGCTCTTTCCAGCTATTCTGGCCTCTGCCCTGGCTGTTTGCTTCCATGCCTCCTGCAGCAGTCAGGCAGTGATTCTCCGATGTAATACACCATTGGCAAGAAGCACTGAAGCTGGGTAGCTGGAGGACAATCTCCTCTGCTCTACATGGGTGAATGACACTAGTGCTGGGGCAGAACCTTGCTGCAGACCTGGATATCTCTTCTGCCTGTGGGATCTTTGTCAGAGCAGCTTGGAAAAACAGTGAGGAAATGGTCCTCCCTTTAGCACTGCCCCAGAGGGAGTCCCAGGTGCTGGGGAACAGCGTGGGGTCAGTCTCCTTCCCTCCGAGCAGGGCAGCCAGCTCCTCAGGGCAGCACTTTGGAGCAGCTGAAGCAGCATCTCCTCCTGATCCAATAGGGAAGAGCTGACCTTCTTCAGAACGGAGCTGTTTCCTCAAGCTAAAATTAGGTTTTCTAAATACCCTGCCCTTGCTCTGTGGCTCCAGAAGCAACCCCAAGGCCCAAAGCGTTGTGATGGCATCCAACACACTGTCCCACAGGGAAGGGAAGCCCCACGTTTCTCCTTCTCCTTCCAGTCACAGTGCATACCACCCTGGCTTCCACACTGCCCCAGATCTGCATCACCTGCTTCGTCTGTAGCAAAGGATGCATCAGAGCCTGTGAGAAACCAGGCAGAGCAGCCCAGGACAGTGTGTACCAGAAGGATAATGTCATGTGTTGTGCTTGAGAAGCCTGTCTGTGTGGTGGGGGAGGACCAGCCATGACCACTGCCTCCCCTTTGCATTATAGCGCCGAGGACTCAGCCCCAGGTGGATCCTCTCCTTGCTGGATAACTTACACGTAGCTCCCCAGCTCCATATACTCAGCTGTTCCACTGATATGGTGCCAGTCTCAACACATGGAAACCAGGCCTTCGAAATCTTCCATAAGCTCATGCAACTTTACATTAGCACACAGCCTATGAGCTCGAAGCCTACAGGCTGAGACCAGCAAGCCTTCCATAAAATATCTAGCAAGGTAATGGTAGCTTTGCATGAAGCAGAATGCAACGCTGGAGTCGTCCATCTTCCCAGCTACCACATTTTCTTGGCTGAATGGAGCTTTTATTTAACCATAGCATTAAATTCAGCACCACCTGTTTTCTGCCTGTGTCACCAGGACCTGGAAGGAATGCTTTCCTCACAGCTTTCGATGCTATTTGCGAGGATATGGCTCCTAATTGCAGCTCTGCTATGTTAACATTTCCAGGAATTTTCATCAGGCCATTCAACACAAACTCTTCATTTCTGGGAGGTCCTTTCTCTTAGGAAACCTTTTGCTATTCTTCTCCCAGTCCTAGAGGTAAATCAGAGGAAGATGGGAGATAACAGTGTTCAATGTCTTTATGAACCAATTTCTGAAACATTTTGTGCTCAGGGACTATCCACCCCCTTTGACTAATTCCACCTTACTCCTCCTTACAAAGCCACAACCATTCCCTTCAAGACCACTTTCCAGTCCACCCCTTTGTCAAACTCCAGCTCTACAGTCCACAAGCAAAGCTGAAAACCCATCCCTCCTTCCCCTACCTTGCAATTGATGTAGGAGAGCTGGACAAAGCCCTGGCCCCAGGTCTGGTCTGGCAAGAGATGCCCCATCCTCTCCCATCCCTTCCCCATGCTCCTGCTGAGTGACCGAGTGATGAGGGCTCTCAGCCTGCTCCCAGGCAGTCCCAGTCTGCTGTCAGCACAGTGTCAAGGGTTTCACTCAGCACCTCCTGGGCCGGCCATTGCCCTGTACACCTTGGACCAGACCACCAAAAACCTCCCTGAGGTAAGCTGTGGGTTGACACACTGCCTGATCCCCATGAACTGGCAGCAGGCAGCAAACAGCATCCTGCAGCCCCTGCTCCCAGCAGACCTGCTCCCCACTCTTTGTCCCTGCTCCCTTGTCCCGCTCTCATGGATGTTTGGAGCTGGCTCACCCCACAGCTGCCGTTCCCAGCTCACACAGAGTCCCTTTTCTCCTGCCTCTATCCAGATACCAACACCAGCACTGCCTGTGCTGTCCCCAGCGCGCTCCATTGGCCAGCCTTGAACGTGCTCCACCACCTGCTTGCCTTTCACATCTCCCCTGCATAACCCTTGGCCCAAAGCCCTGCAGACAAGGCTGATCCTCTGGAGTTATCTGCCAGCACAGCCTGCCCGGACTCGCAGCCCTCCCCGAGGCAGCTTTCCCCAGGGTGGAGGGGGAAGGAGGCACCAGTCCTGTCTTTCTTCATGTCAGCACCTCCTGCCCTCATCCCTGCGTCGTACTGCATCTGCATCCCCCAAGCATTCCCTGCACCACTGGTACCCACCGCACCACCACCTCCATCCAACCCCCTGGAGCGCCACAGGGGAGGTCACAATGTTTTGATCGCTCTGCCTGGGGACAGTTCCCTTGTTCTCGTTACAAACCCCTTCCCTGCAAGCAGGGAATGCTAACCCCATCCCTTCACACCACGCAGTGGGAGCAGATAGGGGTACCATGGTGAAGAACCCCATCCCACCAGCGCTGCAGGGCAGTGGGTTGTGAGGGCAGGCAATGGGGTCTCAGAGAGGACCAAGGAGCTGTTTGGACTCATCTGCCTCTCCCTGCCTCTGCAGGAGGGTATGGGTGAGATCTTGCTTGCCAAGAGAGCCCCATGGTTAGTCCCCTTGGGTTGTTCATGGCTTGGACCAGATCAGGTTTCTAAGCTCTTCCCAAGCCGGTAACTTTGGGTTGTTGTTTTTTTTTGTGACAAAAGAGCACTGATTTTCTCCTCTTTCCTCCCCCTCCCATCCTCCACCCTGCGATTTGTGGCCTGGCCTGAAGATGGTGAACAAGCAGCAGTGCTCCAGCACACTGCCAGGGCTGAGCTGCCCCTTCGTCCACTCAGGTCACCTCTAAAGAGCCCATGGGCCTCAGCATCATCCTGCTGCACCTGGCCAAGCAACATCCCCATGGTCTCCTGCACTGCCTGTCCCATCATCCCAAGAGAGCAGGACCCAAGAAAGGAGGAGGCAATGCTGTGGCCCCTTCTGCCTCCAAAAAGATGTTTTCAGCTCCTTGCTGAGCTGGAGGCTGTCAGCATGAGCCACCATGTGCCTCAGTCCCCCACTGCAAACAGGGCTGGGAGCCCTTTCCCGGGGTGCTGTGGGGATGAATGCAGCAGATAGCATGATGTTCCCAGAGCAGGTAACGTCCCCCTAATTAAGATAAATACTAATTAAGTCTGGGACTTTGAAAGAAGCCCTGGGAGCAGACTCCAACTCCTGTTGAATTTCAATGGGAACGAGACACCTGACTCCAGAAAAACCCAGCCTCTGATATTAAGCTTAAATGGGCCCTTCTCTAACGTTGATATATTGCTGCTCTGTAACTCATGAGTGCCTTCCCGTATATCCGAGCACAACATCAATGTCCTGGAAATGCTAATCAGGAGCTTTAGGAGGGCAGCAGCGAACAGGCTCCAAGTCAGATGCCCATGATCATCCTGTGCTATTAAACATTATGGACAAGCTTTAAGCAGAGCTTACCCGTATTGCGCACGAAGCTCCGGCTGAGCCCCGGGTGCTTTGTGCATCCCTGCTATCTACAGAACTGCCTCCTCCTCCTCTTCCTTCTCCTCCCCGCTGTGGTGAGATTATGCTTGCCAGCGCAGGTCCTGCGCTGCCTGGAACACCTTCACCAGGGTGAGCAAGGTGAAAGGATGGTGCTCACCTGATAGCTGGTTCACACACGCAGTTGTGAGTGATGAGGGCAGCCTCCCAGAGACCACCAAAGGAAAGCGATGGGAAGCAAACCCTTTCCCTTGGGAGCAGACTCCCAGGCAGCCACCAAGTGACGGGAGGGTTGCAGCCCCCCTTTAAGATGCCCACTCTATGCTCACGCATCATCACCTTGTCCTGCAGAAGGCGTGAGCCACCCCTGCAAGGACCATGCTGTGGGGCCATGTTGTGTGGCCATGGCAGCAGGAGCCCTTTGGGGAGGTGGAGGGACATAGCACTGGTGCAGTGATGGAAAAGCCCCCAGTGAGGGTGATCCAGGAGCATGGATTGTCCATGCTCTGGGCTTGGGCTGCGGAGCCATTTGGGAACACCAGACCGTGAGACCCCTCCGCAAGCCACCGCGTGTGCCGCTGGCTCAGACCCAGCATTGTGACCGACTGGACTTGGCGGGCCCATTGCCAGCCCAGAGGTCTGCAGAACACAACCTCTCTGTCCTCCTGTCCCGCTCACCAGCGCCTGGTTCACATTAGCATTTCCCCTGCCCCCTCCTCCAGCCATGTGGACAAATCCCCTCAGCTGTCTGCAGTGGGACCGGCCCTGGAGCCCTGCTTCGGTTTCCAAGGACTTTTCCCAAGTCTCCGGTACACTTTAGCAATTAGAGGGTTAAGTTTCCTCCCGGCCTCGCTGCATTAACTGGAAAGGAATGAAGTGTCAGGCATGTTCTCACCACAGCAGGCTGTTGGAAAGCAACTCCCTTCTCCACGCACACACACCTCCCACTGCTGCGACCAAATTATTTTCTATCCTCCAGAGACCCAGTATGCCAGACAAAATCTGCAGCATGACTCTGATTCATTGCAAAAGGATGCAGATGTAATATTCCCTTCTCCTTTTTTTGTGTGTGCCGGGGCTTCTCGCACGCTAATTCACACGGCATCTCCGCGCTTGGAGTTTTACAGCTCTCCTGCTCTCCTTATTATTTTTCCTTCGGAGGGCTCCGACGCCCCTCACTGACCCTTGCCCCCACGTCCTTTCTCCCGGCACCACCAAAATAAAGACACTAAGCCTCCCATCTCCAGCGTGCAAAGAGGCAGCTCTCCCCAATGTGCTAATTAGCTGAGTGTTTGGAAGTAAATAGGTATGATTGGTGGTAATTTCCTGGCTGAAGGGGTAATTATTTGTTTCAAACAGGCTGCAAAATAACCCCTGTAAGGTGAGATAGGAAACTAAATTCAAAAGAGGTTTCCTATTCCCACTAAGCAGGATTGAAAACTGGTTTGAAATTCCTTTTTTTATTTATAGTACATGGTATCCATGGAAACCTACAGAGGAGGTCATGGTAGCTAGGCCTCCGTTTCACCCTGCTCAGGGGATTACCGTTGCACAGTGGTACGCAGCCGTGTAAGAAAGTAGATTCACAATTCCCCACAAATAGCACACACACACCCCCACCACCACCACCCCCCCGTCAGCCCCCAGCCTTCCTGGAGGGCTGCAGGAGAGCTTCGGGGAGGCTCATAAATCTGCTCCGAGACGGGAAAGTGATGGGAACTCCGCCTCCAGCATCCCCCCGAAGCAGTAGGCTCCCCGCGGTACCCTGCGGGATGGAGCCGCTCGGAGTGCGGCAGCATTGGGATGCTCTTCCCTTTGCCCAGGCTCAAATCCTTGGCTCTGAAACCCTGCACAAAGGGGAGGAGCACCCCAGACAACTTTCCGCTTGGCTCACCCAAGTGAGGAAAGCCCAAGTATGCTCCAGCTCCCAAATCGCAGGCAGTGATGTGCAGGCAGGGCATCTTCTGCATTCACCTCTCCCTGTTGTTCTGAGGAAAGCCATTGCTTTAAAGGGAGAGGGCAAACCGTGGGGAAAGGGATGCTGCAGAAATGACAGTGATTTTTGGCTGGATCCTCAGGGCATGGTGCTAGGCACCACTCCCCTCATCGATTTCAGTGGTGGGGGGAAAGGCTGTTTCTCACCTTCAGGAGCTATTTGGGCTCTCCCAGGTATGAAGCTTTTGCAGCTGCGGACAGGAGCAACCCCCATATTACAATTTGAGCGCGTGTGATTTAGCAGGAGAAAGCGATCATTACTTTTTATGCTGCATGTAAAACCCCAGTTATGGTCCGTGTGCCGGCGGATGCTCTCCAAGCAGGCAGCGGCAGCAGCGAGCGAGCAGTGCACAAGTAGATGCCTGCTGCCAGCTCGCTCCCCCGTGCTGGCAGGGCCACAGCGGCTGGATGCTCCCTGGGAAGGCAGAGGGGGAACACAGAGCTGCTCCACCACCAATTCCCACCCCAGGCAAGCCCCTGTCACCCAGGTCCCTGCACCATCCATCCCCTTCCAGCTCTCCATGCTCTGCCCCAGCAGCGCCGTGGTGCCGGTGACCTTCACTAATTCACTTTCCCTCTCCACGCCGCCTTCCCTGCGCTCACAGAGAGATGCTTTTTCACGCAGCATAAAAATAGCCTGTGCAAGGCGTTGCCAGAGGAAGCTGCCAGGCCAGCAGCGTGCAGGCAGGCGCAGGGACCGACTGCTCCATGCTCACACCACCCCTCGCCCCAGCATGGAGCTCCCAGACCAGCCTCCAACCACCCAGACACCCTTGGCCTCCTTTGCATCTATCTTGCTCTGCCGCTGCATAGCTGTGTGCTCAGTCTCAGCATGGCGAGATCCAAACAGTGGAGGTCAGCAGCAGGGAGATGCTGCTTTATCAATGTTCTCCACAGAACTGTGTGTTTTTCCACCTCTGTTTTGGGAAACTGTAGGCTGAGAGCATCAAAATTAAGTGAATTGGGAGGCAGATTTTTGAGGCTTTCTAAAGCAAAAAGTATCCAAAAATATAATTTCTCTGTCCTCCATGGAAATTATTCTGGTTTGAGTATCTGTCAGTGGAGCTATTGCCATCATGCAAAATTGAACTGTTCGTATGAAACCCACTTTTTGTCACCGAAAGTCCTGTCCTGATAAAACACCTCCAACTGCTCTTCTCTTCACAGCCCCTTACCTTGGTTCCTCCTCTGCCATCCCTCAAGCTGGCATGTGTATGGCACCATACGATGACAGCCACCCCCAGCCACTTGCTTAGGCTTCAAGCCAGTGCCGTGGTGTTTTCTCATGTCCCATCGCTATCCCTAATGCACTCCCTGGACAACCTCCTCTTCACCTCCTTTTCTAAGCCTGCCTTTTGGCAGGACGGCAGCTCAGGAGCATCTCATCTGCTGGGCAGGGGAGGAAGCCACCACATGTGAAGTAAACCTCTGGGTGCACCTCATGGCTGATTTGAGCAGATGAATTACATCCTAGAAGCGTCATTTTCTCTCTAGCAGTGGCTAAAAACACCAGAGACATCGAGACAGGATGGGTCCAGCCCTGCTCTATCAAGAGATCAGCCAGCGCCACCACATGCCCCTGTGCTCTGCCCTCCCCACCTCAGGAAGCCTCACCACTGCCCAGCGCAACACCAAATCTCCATCTCCCCCATAAGTCTTTCCTCACATTAAGTTCACCCCCACAGCTGGTGGTTTTCTAGTGCTAACCACAATTTTGTGCCTACCTCGACGCATGCTTTGCTATCACAAGTGCGGTCAATCAATCTCGCCTGAGCCAATAAGCAGGAGAGAAGTAATGTTTTTCCTACTCCCCCAGCTCTCTTCTCCCGTTCTCCATCAGGCACTCAGCAAGTTCACAAGGGCAGCCAGCTCTCGGTTTCCTTGGTCACGCACAGCAGCTTGCCCTCCTAGAGTAATAAAAACAAATGACACGTTGCTGGTTGTTGTCAGAGACGTTGCTGGGCCCCTCCATGGAGAGAAGATCTTGGGGGGAAAGGAAGGATTTGAGGGTTTAGGTTCCTTCTTGAGCAGGTGGAGGAAAAGTGGTCAGTTCGTGGTCGGTAGACACAATGACTGAAAAGGACAAGCAAAGACTGAGATGGACTGAGGGATGCAAGGCTGAGAGATAGGGGTGTGCTCGCTTATAGATGCTGGACCTGGTGAAACAGCACTGGATCTGATCATCTGGGACCAAGTGAGACCCAAGAGGTGTCTGTGCCAGGTCCTGATGCCTGCCAGTGGGGATAAGTCCCCAGCCTGTAATGCTGCCTGTATTCCCTGCTCCTAGCACTGAATTTGGTAGCCCTAATGTGTGGGCACTGGGTCTAGTAAGGTGAAGAACGTATTAATCCTCCCTTGTGGCTGTAGCCAAGATCTGCCCTACTTCCAATTGAAGCATATCTGCATTTCCTCCTAGTTCAGCATCCTCTCCATGTAGGCACATGGAGAAGCACTCACCCATGCACATGTGCACACACACTTAACTGCATGGAAGGGAGCCCTGGAAACCCCAGCAGAGCTGCAGCTTGGGTGATGGGAAGCTGCTAATGCCAGAAGCTTGGTCTTCCTTCTGCCCACTTGTAGCTCAGGGTGACCAAGACCCTGCCAAGCTGCTCCCTGACCCAGGAGCCCTGTACCACCCGTCCTGTGAGCTCTGCATCCGTCCCACACCACAGGGACCAGGCTGGCTGAGGCCACTGGCCCTGGAACTCCATGAGCAGCACTGTGCCTGAAGGACTTCACCATCTGGTTGCTGATTCAGAAGCCAGCCCCCACTCCGTGACATTCCAAAGGCTGCGGGAGGGGAGGACTCGCGACACCTTTATCTTTAGCTTCGTTTCTCCCTTTTTTTTTCCCCTATTTTTATTAGCTCAGAGGCATCCCATCCTTTTTATAGCTCTGAATTCGAGGGTGATCAGATGAAAGTGCAGCCGGGCTCCTGCATGGGTAGATGAGCAGCCATAAGGTCAAGGCACCTGAAGGAAAAGCTTCCAGCTTTCACAGCCCTAAAGATTGTCCCATAAAATTACTCATAAAATTAAAGTGGGTTTTGGGTTTCAAAGTCCTGAGAAACTTGAAATAGTCATCAGTCAATTCTGCTATATGGGAAGCCTCAAACCTCTGCTCACTGAAGCAGAGGTTAACGCTGTGCTGCAACATCTGCCGGGGATAGGGGAACACATCCGAGATGGCAGCATCCACATCAGCTTGGAGGCTACGGCTCAGGCAGTCGCTGGGAAGTTGTTTTCACTATTAAAACATTAAGCTGGCTCCACACTATGGACCTGAACTGCTCTGGTCGAATTCTTCCCACTGAAATGCAAAGCCACCTTCTCAGACCCTTCTGCAGGATTTATGAGGACTGGGTCTGCTCCAGTTTTCTTTCTGTATCAAAGTGATGATTTAATTAATTGATGATCTAATTTCAGGCTGGAACTGAAACTAACCCGCCGATTTGTGAATTTGACCTTGGTACAGATTAACAGCATCCATAACAGCTTCTGCTTTGGTGATACCTTCTCTGGACTTCACTTTTGCATTTTAAACGCTCCATCAGTGGCACAGTAAATGGCAAGTGAGGGACAGCGATTCCGGCAGCTCTAAGCCTCTCTGGGGGGAGCAGCCCCTAGCTGCAGATGTCACTGTCACACCTTTGGCAGCAAATGCCGGCTCTGAACCAGGCAGGGGAGCTGATCTCAATGAAAAACACCCCAGGCAAAACAAGGGAAGGTTTTGCAGGGCGGCAGCAGCAAGGTCACGTAAACGCTGGTCAGCACAAGATGGAGGGAAGAGGCTGTGCCTGGGATAAAGCCTAGCCCCGGCCTGTGGTGTCCTTGCAGGCAGCATCTCCAGGGACCGTGACCTCCAGCCTGCTCCTCCTGTTCCTCGAAACACTGTGCCTGCTACTGCGTGGAGTAGGGGTCACATCGAGGAGTCTGCTTCCATGTGAGACAGCCCCGGCACACACCTCCTGCACATTGTGCACGCTCAGGTACCTGCCTGTAACCGGCATGAGTTGTCCCTGCACAACACACACACACAGTGTATACCCCAGGGTGCATGTGTATCTGCATATATGATGCACATGGACACACAGACCTCATCTCTCACACTTACACACATGCACACACATCCAGATGTCCCTTTACACATGTGAAAGCATACATTCTTGTACATACCAACAGATGCCCACCCTCCCATGCACAGAGGCTGCCACTCCACAGGAGCATGGCCCCATACTCTTCACCTTCACCCTGGGCCAAAGATGCAGTCATTGGGCTGCTTGGCTGCTCCTGGCTGAACCCAGACCCACATCAGGGATTTCTCAGAGCCCCACACCAAGCGTAGGACCCCACCAGCCTCCTCACACCAGCCCATGCTGCACCAGACAGAGCCACCTTCTGCCACTACCCAGCAGCTCTTTCCATCTCAGGGGGACCAGTGATTTGGGACATCCCTCTCTTCCCAAAACCAAGAGGCAATAAGCAGTGCAGCAAGACTTGCATGAGCTGGTGAGCTACTGGGTGGTGGGATGGAGAAGCAGCGATGGCAGGAGAGGGAAGCTCACAGCTGCCATGGCACTGTGCACATGTGGCTGCACACTGTACCAGCGGGCACAGCATCCTGACATACTCTTCAAAAGGAGCCACCCCACACTTGTGTTACTCTGTGCAGAACAAAGCTGTGTACTCTGCTAGCAGAGCTGCCACAGATTCTTGTGCAGCCTCTGTGCTGCCTGAGCCTTCCTGCCCTGCTAAGCAGCACACACAGGACCAGTCCTCGTGACCTGAGGATGCAGGTCCCACAGCTTTGGAACACGAGGTTGGAACCTGCTCCTCATGAGCAGCCCCCATGGCTGCTGGCGTGGACAGGCTGTGGCTCTGGGCACTGCAGGCAAGGCCAGCAGGGATGGGGCTGGTGTGCACAGCCAGCGGGTAAGATGACAAACCCTTATTTCATAGAAGCCAAAGTGCAAAGGCACTCTGCCTGCTGCGGGAGCTCAGCCCTGCATGGCCACAGAGCTGCCTGCAGGCTGCCTGCCCCGCCAGCCGGGCAAGCATCTCTCACCGGGGCTCCCGCAGCACCACACCAAGAAGGTGAAAGCAGCTCAAGCTGCAGAGATCGCCGCTGGGGCAGGGGGATGGCTGCAGGCTAATAATATTCCGTGTCTCATTATGCCGTGTATTAAGCTGAAATTTGCAGATGCTCTAATCACCGCAAGGCATTCTGCGCACACAGCCTCCCTCCAGCCCCGCAGCTCTGTGCAAACACCGGAGGAGAAGCCCTGCTTAACCATCCTGCCACATGGTGTCCTGGAATCTTTACAGACCATTTCACCTTCACAAATAGCCTTGGAATGTCTGTGCATCGACAGCCCCTGCAGTAGCCAGATAGCACAGCCGCCTCCTCTGCAGCTCCCCGGGCCCCTCTTAAGCTTTTTCCCATCACGCCATGCAAATGTGAGGCTCCAGAATTTACACCGGGGCTGGGTAAAGCACCTCACGTCAGATGTGATCTGTGCCCCAGGCTCACAGGAAACGTGAACTGTATTTTATAGAGGGTGAGGGAAGCTCCTGCCTGATTGCTTTATTTTTTTTTCCCCTTCCCTCCCTGCGTCTTCTCTCGCTTTTATTTATTTTTTTAATGATTTTTCTCTCTTTTCCCAGATCTCTGCCCTTTGCCCCTTTGCCATCAAAGGGGGCACGCATTCAAGTGCCGTGGGAATACGCCGGCCTTGGGTATTCTGGGCAATCTCACGAGAGAAAAGCAGCTTTTTCCCCAGAGGTGGAGAGTGGCCACGTGAACCGGGCATTGGGAAGGAGGGGAATGAAGCCTGAGGTCTGTTCGTGCGTGGGAAGGGAGCAGCATGACCCGGCGAGGGAAGGGTTAACCAGAGACTGTCCTTGCTGGTTTTTCCAGGCCCGGCTGCACCAGGTTCTTCCATTTCTCTTGGCAGGGATTTAAACCGTGGGGCTGAGCTGAGCACATGAGCCTGGAGAGTCCCTGCGCTCCGAGGGCGAGCAGGACCCTGAGCGAGATGCTGCAGCTCATTAGCAAAGCAGCAGCAGGTCCAGGGCCAGCAGATGACAAGCAGGAGGCAATGACAGCGAAACGGAGACGGTCCCGCTGTGGAGAGGCAGAAATGCAGCTCGATGGGGAGCCCCTTCCCTCTGCAGCAGCAGCAGGTGCTGCTCTGCCCATGCACAGGCACCTGCACACTCACTGCAAGGGATGAAGCAGGGAGGAACCTCTTCCTCTCTCTGCCTACAGTGCTGGCAGTGCTCAAGGCCAGGTTGGATGAGGCTTGGAGCAAGCTGCTCTAGTGGAAGGTGTCCCTGCCCATGGCAGGGGGTTAGAACTGGATGAGCTTTAAGGTCCCTTCCAACGCAAACCGTTCTAGGATTTTAGGGCTCATCACTGTGCCTAGTGCCGGTCTGGGCCACCGCTTCGGTCTCCATTCATATGCATTTGGCAGCCTTTCGTTGCCGTGGGCTTGTGGCCTCCCTCCCCCATCATCCCACTCCGCTGAGAAGCAGCAGAGATTTGAGATAACCCCGGGAGCCTCAGGCAAAGCCATTTGCTGCCCATCTCTGTGCTGGTAAACCGGGGTGACCTACAAAGCCGCCTGGCTGGGAGAAAGGGCTGGGAATCATTCCCTGACCGAGCACAATGGCTCCTCATCCTGATGGCTTGTCTGGCTCCCTGCTCACAGTTGCCCAGGCGACTGCTCATGGAAAAGCGCGCATGGCCGGAGAGGCTCCGGCTGCTCATCCCAGCGGGTCCTCACCCCCTGCTCCCTGCTGGAGGGGATGGCACTGCCCTGCAGCAAACCCTCCGCACCACGCTGTGCCTACCACCGCTTACACACACCCAGGGCTTGTCCGGTAGAGGTGCCAGAATCCAGATCCGCCGCTTCCAAAGAAAATCAGGTTCAGTGGTGACCCCCCCCCGGTTTCATCAGTGTTACTGTGTGCTGCTGCCTCCATTGTCACTGCTGCTGGACGCTGCTCAAGTGCTGCCCACGCCAGCACAGTGCAAGGACAGCAGTGAATCGTTACTGCTTTTGGTGCTGGTCTTTTCTGCCTCTAGGACATGGTTTTCCAGGTGGACCCAGAGCTGGTTGTGCCACAGGCTGGGGAGCAGGAAAAGTCAGGGGCAGAGAGCCCAGGTGAGCAGCAGAAGTGGAAGGCTTCAGGATCTTCTAGGTTACTGTGAAAATCCAAGCAGGCATACTCCAAAGAGAGAGTCCAAGTGCCAGCTCCCCCAGCATCCCAGCCCCAGGCTGTCACCTGGCTGCAGCACCAGGCAGCTGAATGGCCCCCAAGTGAATGGCGGCTTGTGTCTCCCCAGAGAGACAACCTCGTTGTGTCTGGTCCATTGCCTGCTCAGTGGAACCAACACCTCCAAAACAGACCATGTCCCGAGGGGAGCTGGCCAGGGAAGATCTGTTACCTGCTCATACTAGGGCTAGCAGGGCAGGCAGCTCTGTGCTGCTTTGTCCCGTGGCTGGCGTAGACATTGTTGCTTGAAAAAGGCCAGGAGCTCCTGAGCTCTTGGTCTGGGTCCTGCCTGGTGCCTCAGTGACCATAACATGGTACAACTGCTTTCTGCACAGTGCCCTCACCATCCAGTGCCCACAGTGCCCTTGAGGATGGGGTGCAGCCACCAGAGTGGACCTGGTGCAGAGCTGTGGATGGCAGCTTCACTTGCCACTCCGTGCCATCTCCATTCAGCGTATCCCCAGATCCCTCCATCACGGAGTGTGCTCAGGGCATAGCCACGGGAACAGCCCCAGCCTCCATGCACAGAGTGATTTGAGAGCAGACCCAGAGAACAGCATGTTCCAGCATGGGCACCCTTGATCCTACATCCACTCTGCACAAAGGTATCCCTCAGGAGAAGGAAAACAAAAGCAGGAAAAGTTTAAAAGGAGAATAAACCCTCTCCTTCTGTGAGACTTTGTCCTTGCCCAGAGGAGCAATCACCTACTGCAGGAGTTTGACTGGGGTAAGTAACAGACCACCTTAAGCTGAGATGACATCCCCTATGAATGCTGCATTCAGCGGTGGACGGACTGTGTGCAGAAATGAACAGGGGCCCAGGACACGCTGGCAGCTCTTTAAAGGATTGTTAATGATGTGCAGTTCACGTTCCTCGGGGACTGGTGCCATGGTCTGCCAGCAGCAAACACTGGCATTCCCAATGGGAGTAACTCCTACCGTGACAGAGCCTCTGCCTGTCACCAGGCACCAACTTACCCTTCCCCAGCCTTGAACCCATCACGACTATCAGCACCATCTTGCAGCAGGAACCCTGGTGATCCAGGCAGCAAGGAGGAGACACTGGTGTATTGGATGTGCACCAGGGCATGGGACAACCTCAGGTTTTTGCTAAGGGAGCCTTCTACATGAGGCTGGCAGTTCGCAGCATGGACCCAGACCTTCAAAGCAGGAGGAGGATCTGGGGCAGTGGTGAGATACCGCTGCAGACCTGGCAGGTGAGCGTTGTCATGGGCAGGACTGTACCTGCAGCTAATGGGGCTGAGAAGACCATACCTAGGGAGCAGGACATCAGTAGGACAGCCTGAATGGACATGCATCCATCACCACCAGCCATTTCTCACACTGCAGCTTGTGAGCCAGCATCTCCCTAATCATCCCAGAGCCTGAGCAAGGAAGGTCCAGGTCAGAGTGGTACAAGGGAGAGTGAAATGGAAAGTCATCCAGACTGACACGTTTCTGTGCAGTCTACCTCCCCAGGCCCCAGATAGCCTGAACCTGGCCCATGAGCTCCCATCACTGGGTATGGGGATGAGGGAGAGAACTGAGCTTTCCCCCTTTCCTGTAGGCAGGGATCAAAATGTGTCAGGCTGGAAATCTCCCAAGAGCAGCTCCCTCCTGGGCTTCGCTGCTGCTTCCTGTTCTTGGGGGCAGGAAATACCAAGCAAACAGTTCCATGCATGACTTCAAAACTTCCACTTCCAGCACCGGCTGCACGATGAGGATGGAGGAGCCGGCACATGGGGAGCAGCCTGCCCGGAGGTGTTGCTTCCATGAACCAGCCCCGCTCCATCGCTCCTCAGCCCCATGGGAAGCCAGGTCCCCAGGCACAGCCCTTAATGTCAGACTCAAGAGGTGGTGGCACTGAGCTCCAGTGGAAAAGGCTGTCAGTCCTGGTGCTGTTCATTTGCTTTTGCTCTCTGCCTCCATTCAGAGCCAGGCAAATAGATGTATTAATAACTGCACAGAAAATGAGACTGCATAAGGCTGCTGCACTTACTCCTTGTGAACGTGGCTGGCCACCACAGCCTGAGAGCTTTTGCAGTCCTCCCATTGCTGTCATCATGGCTTTGCATGGGAAAAAAACCAAACATATGCAGCTCCCCTTCCTCTAATTAGAGTAACAACCTCTCATCCCCACTGTGGGGCTGTGCCCCATCTTAGAATCATAGACTCTCAGACTGGTTTGGATTGGAAGGGACCTTAAAGCTCATCCAGTTCCAACCCCTGCCACGGGCAGGGACACCTTCCACTAGAGCATGTCACCAAAGACTCTGTCCAACCAAGAGCATTGCTGCCATCCAGATCTTACTGGAAAGAAAACATGTCCTGAGCCTTCCTGCATCAGAGCTGGGCTTTGTGGCAGTCTGCAGGAGATGACTGTGTCCTTCCGGGACACCACTGCTCCCTGCTAACACCCCCAGAGGCATCCCCAAGGTCCCCATAGGCAGGGTCAGGAGCTGTCGGCCCAGAGGTGCCCAGCACACCCTGAAGGTGAGGTCAGCGCCCCTGCCTGCCGCGCGCTCCCCGGGCTGCTCAGCATCCCGGCTCTTGGCCTGGGTAGGGATGGAGGCAGCTGCTGCTGGCGCGGGCGCTGCGTGTGCCAGGCGCGGAGCCATCTGCCTGGCAGGGCCAGCCACACCTGCTGGGAAGGAGACAGAAGCTGGGCAACCTCCCCGCCTCTGCGGCGTTCCGGCTGGCGGCACCACCGCAGAGCTGGGAGCGCTCCTCTGCTTGCACAAAGAGACAGGAGATGAGGGGCTGCTTCTCTCCCGCAGCACCCCCAAAGCCTGGCCAAGGCTGGGCACCCATCTGAAGAACTGGTACCAGCGTGAACCTCGTGAATGGAGCCATGGATTTGCCCCTGGGCCAGCTGAGGGGTGAGATGTGTGCTCCAAAGCCCCGTGCTGGGCAGTCCATGGTGGTGCAGAGGCAGCTGGAACCAGTGAGGACCAGAGCGCAGTGTCCTCCTGAGCAGGAAAGGGGCTCTTTGCTCCCAAGAGGGCAGGGGTTTCAGTCGACATGCTCAAACAGCTTGCCTGGCACAGAAATTATGTGCCCCCTTCCCCAGCATCAGGGCTGGTGACTGCCCTGAGTGCTGCTCAGAGCCCACGTGCTCTCACTGCCATGGTCCATGCTGTGATTGAGAGAAGCAGAGTTGACCTGACTGGGTTCCTGCGGGGGTCACCCCATCCCATTCCTCTGTAGCAGGAACCATGGGAGCCAGCAAAGTGTCACATGCAGGGCGCAGGCTGCTCCTCAGCTCCTGGTGCTTTGGGGCACCGTGGCAACTACGGTACAGGATGCTGCCACCAGCCCTGCTGCCAGGAACAGCACCAGTTAAGCCCTGGGATGGAAAGTCCCTCCCAGACAGAGCTGGATGGAACATTTGGGGTCTCCTGACCTCTGGTGTGGCAAAGCCAGGCAGCAGAACAGGCAGAAATGATGGGAGCATCTCCAGGCACCCCATTGCTGAGCATCGCACAAGAGGCTCTTCTGTCACCACAGAGCAGCACTTCCCCCAACCTTGCTGGCTTCTCCCACCCCAGAGCAGCCAAGGCTGCTCTCCCACTCCAGCACCAATGGACCGTGCATGGCTGGTCCCCACTGCTGCCACCGAGCCCCAGACCAGCCTGGAGAGTGTACTCCAGACCCCCACAGTACCAGGTCACACCAGACCTGTGTCTGCAATCCAGCTGAAGGGCTGGGACCACGGAACTGTTATCCTCAGGCTCTGAGGAGGAAGAGGTGCTCTCAGGACATGGTGCATTCTGCCCATTTCTCCTATGACTGCGAGGAAGGTGAATTGCCCCCTGGCAACCACTGAGCATGTCCCACCAGGCTGAGCAGGAGCTGAGGGTGAAGGCAGACACAACTCCACACTGCAGATACCACAGGTATGCTGGGACAGGCAGGTCCCACAGCACCCCATGTCCTGGCCAGCTGATCTTAGTGCTGGTCATGGGTCTGCTCAAGCACAGATGCTCCTGGATGCAGTAGAGGACTCAGAGGGACCAAATGTGCTGGGGAGCCCCTGAGACCCCAGCCTGGCCTTGACATGGTGCAGAAAGCACTGATGGACTTACCAGCATCTCCTAAGTTTTGTGTGAGCCTTGCAAGTGACGTTGGCCCCCACTGGGGTCCTGCTCCCCGCCACCCCACCAACCTGCCAGCCTGCATTGGAGGGCTCAGGCTGGCTCTTGCCCATCCCAAGGGCTTCCTCGCTCCATGGGGCTGTCCTGCACCCTGCCAGCTGATGTCACCCATACATCCCACTGCCACCCACCCCCCACTGGGCTCCTGATGGTTCAGGCAGCGCTTTGCAAACCTCCTCTTGTGGCAGCTTAGGAAAAACTTAGCTCCAGGAGCACTGCTTTGACCTTGACCTGCGGTAACCACATGGTGGTGGCTGCAGGAGGGGACATGAGCTCAGCAGCCTGTCTGATGGGAAAAAAACCCCACACAGCAACCTCTCTCCTTCCTTCCTTCTCTCCCTGCCATCCATTTGGTGGGCAATGCGGCCTCGCTGCAGCTTTATCTTGGTTCTTTAAAAGGCTCCCTGGCTGACACGCACACCGTATGGGAGCAGTCAGCCGAGGAGAGCTGTAAATCTCTGAAGGCCTCATCTTGCGGGGCACATTAGCTGTTTTAAACTTGTCAGCTTTCAGCGATGGAAATTGACTGTTCAAAGCCCTTCCCTCCGCATCCTGACGCATTTTACATAGCGCAGAACCTGCTGCATCCCCATTGTGCTGGAGGAGGGAGCTGTGTACCCCCCTGTGCACGTCCTCAGGGACTGTGTGTGCCTTAGGGATGCTTCTTGAGGTTCCAACAGGGCTATGAGCATCTCCAGGCTATCTCCTATTCTCTACTCACTGATCCTGCCCACATCTGCAGGTGAGGATGGGGACAATTAACTTACAAAGCACACTGGTCCACGGTAACTGGCTTTCCCCTGCCCGTCCATGCAGTGTCCATGACACTAGATCCTTCTGAATCTGACCCTATAATAATCAGCCCCAGCTTCGAGGTGAGCTGCTGGGATTCAAACACAGCACTGGCTGTGTGGGTGTGTGTGCGTGTGCATGAGCTCCAGCAGCCGGCACGGCCTTGAACGCAAATCCCATGGACACGCAGCCTGGGGAGGATGCTCCCACAGCCGCTGCCCTTGAGATGGCTCCACCAGCACCAGCAGCTCTGGAGCCGTATCAGGAGCAAAGCACAGGGGCTGCAAGGAGGAAAAGCTCTGCTTGAGCAGCTCTCCAGGGGCAAATTCCCACACTCTTCCCAACAGGGAATGTGACCCCATCCGCACATCCACAGCTCTGTCCTGGAGCCAGCTATTGGTGGGCACCCACCTCACACCCCCACCCCGTGTATGCAGCTCAGCTGAGCACAGTGATCCCTCTGTTCTGCTGGACACGTGCTTCATCCTTGCAGATGTTCCCAAGCCCCTGTGCAGGACCAGGAGAGGGGAGCATGCACAGTCCTTCATCCCCACCCCATTCTCAGATGAATCCCAGGCTGGTTTGTGTTGGAAGAGACCTTAAAGCTCATCCAGTTCCAACCCCTGCCGTAGGCAGGGACCCCTTCCACTGGAGCAGCTTGCTCCAAGCCCCTGTGTCCAACCTGGCCTTGAACACTGCCAGGGATGGGGCAACCACAGTTTCCCTGGGCACCCTGTGCCAGCGCCTCAGCACCCTCATAGGGAAGAGCTTCTGCCTAAGAGCTCATCTCAATCTCCTCTCTGGCAGGTTAAAGCCGGTCCCCTTGTTCTGTCCCTTGTCCAAAGCTTCTCTCCACATTGCACACAGCACATTCTGTGCTTTGCAGCCATCACCCCTAGGAACCCACATGCACGGGGGGTGCCTGAGGACCAGCCTCACCCCAGGGCAGGATGCGGCCACCCGGAGCACCCCCCGTGAGCAGCAGCTGCACCATGTCTGCCGAGAGCGTGACAGCCGCGCTCAGCCCCGGATCAGCCCCGGGCCCGTGACCCTTCCCATGCACAGGGTCAGGGCAGCCGTGGAGGCGAGGAGGCCTGGAGCAGCCCCCGGCTTCCCCCCACTGCTGCTTCCCCTCCTGGTGATGGGAGGCAGGGGGGCAGCTGTCCAGGTAGGAGGGGGGGCATCTGGACCAGGCGGCATCATCCATCGAGTCCAAACGGTTGCCCCCGAATTCTCCGCGCGCCGGATGACGCACAGCAGGGAGGGGGGAGGACGCTGGTGTCAGCGATGGGGAGAGTCTGCCGGGAAGGCAGCAGGCGCAGCGGGAAGGGTCCCAGCTCCCAGCTGCCATCCCCCAGCACGGCTCCCAGCCCCGCTCCCTGCAGCGTCCGTCTGCGGCAGTGCCCAGAAATAATCTGGCAGCGAAGCAGAGCCACGTCCACCCACTGCTCCACGTGAGCGATGGGAGCCGGGAGCGCGGGAGCAGCCAGCTCCGGGCCCTCCCCTGGCTCTGGGGCTCTCTGATAACGCTGGATTTGGGTCCTGCAAACCTGTGACAAGAGGGGTGCCAGCATGCGGGGAGCAGTTAAGCTTCCTATCACCTGCAGGGCAGCAATTCCTTGGGGAGCCTGCCAGTCCACCTCCCCGCGGGCAGCACAGAGGCTCCAAAATCAGGGAGGGCACACGTGCATCCTGAGCCCTCTCCAAAGCACGGTGCCAGTCCTGTGCTGCTCCCGCAGCCCCGGCTGCAGGAACAGCAGAAGCTACATGAGGAGCCTGATTTGCAGATTGCTGTTCATGACACGGTGCTCCAGCCCAGCTAAGGCCGACAGGTTGGTTATTATATCGACAGCATAAACGTGTCACAAATTGCCTGAATTAGCCAAGTGCCATGAACAGGTTTATGGATAATGGGATACAGAGCCCTTTCAGGAGCAGGCAGCTCACATCCAGTTAGGCAACTCCAGCCCCAGCCGTTGGAAGATGAAAGCCATCGGGTACCCCAGACAAAACCCAACATGTCTTTCATGTGTGGTGGAAGTGCCCTGCGGGCAGGACACAGCCTGGCTAAGCACAGCCTGCTCCCCCAGCTGCTACCACCTCCTCCATCCTCCTCACCCGATTTGCTTCTTCCTTGGGGAAAAAGTCCTCCTTCTCTTCCCCAGAAGATGCTTTCCCTTAGGGTGTGCAGAGGGGGATGCTTGTACTTTCCACTTCTATGTCTGACTCGCAGAGCAAGGACTTTGGGCAAAATCTTTTGTCACGCAGCCAGGACTGTCTTAAGCTTGGACTCCTGAATTAGAACTTACCAGCTGCACTGATCCAGCCTCAAGGCTGACCAGCTCCCGGGCCACATCTTGCAGCAGCTCTAACAGGGTGCAAGGGAGGCTCTAAGAGCTGAATTCACTCTTGCTGGGTTTTCTGTGCATGATCACTGCCTCTGACCCAAGTTTAGGTTTTGGCTTTCCTGCAGCAAGGTATTCCCAAGAGATTTAGCCCAACTGAATGGGCTGGGGGTCACTGTGGTCAAAATGTGGCCGGTCTGATGTCCTTGGCTGGTCTTTCCTCTGAGCCTGCAGCCACTCAGCCTGGACCTGAGCCCTTCCGAGTGTTTTCGGGGGTGTCTCTGGAGAGCATCACCGCGGGGCAGCAGAAGGCCTGGAGGGGACGTCCCCATCCTGCACCTCTCCAAGAGCACCAGCTTAAAAATAGGGCTTATTCACGCTCCCCAGCACCTCGGTGCAGCAGGAGGGAGCGCGCAGACAAAGAGAAGGCAGCGGCGGTGCGGAAGGGCCGGGCTCGCCTCCCTGCACCAGCGCGTTCCTCAACTGCGCGGCGAGAAAGCAAAACTGAGAAGTGCCTAAAATTAGAGCTGCCAAACCCCAGCTGGGGAAGCCTGGAAAGATCCCCGGGCCCTGGAGCCTTGGGCGAGCTGCATAAAAGGCAGCGGAGGGGAAGGGAAGGGAGCTCAGGGACCGCGGCAAGTAGAGCGAGGCACAGAGGAAGCGGGGAGCGGATGGCGGCTCCCTCCTCCTCATCCCACCGCCTGCTCACATCCCCTCCCCGTGTGCGCATAGGGTCAGACACACACCCCCGGTGGGGGCTCAGGGGACCTCCTGTCTCTCCGAGAGCGTCCGTTTGGGGATGCAGCCATGCTAGTGCAGCAGGGATAGGGATCATACAGTCCCAGCACTGTGAGCATCCCCCATCAGACATCCCAGCTTCTCTGTCTTTCCAGGAGACCCACAGACCTCACACTGAAGCCTGAAGAGATCCATGCACTTGAGAATTGCTCCCTCAGTCCTGCTGATAAACACATACCTGGGCTGTTCTTCATTGGGGCTTGCAGCCCCACAGCGTGTTCCCTACCCTGCACCTTGCCACAAAGCTGGCTGAGCTTCTGGAAGAGCAGGGATAACTAAGGAAGCCCAAAGCTGGGTGACCTGGGCCACCAGTGTCCTCACAGAGACTTGGGAATTCACCTCCACCCAGCAAATTGGGGTGGCAACCTTGTGACCCCACAGTTACCCACCTTGGGGCATCTTCCTGCACAGGAAGACTTGATCCAAGATTCCAAAGCCCAAGGTCTGCCATCAGCCAACGCAGCTGAGGTCCCTCAGCACCCCCAGGCCAGCTCCTCACGCTGATGTGAGAGCAGATGCTGGCAGGACCGGTCCCACCTGCATCCCAAGGCTCCGCTGGATTCATGGAGCTTGTCCCATCCCAGCCGCAGGCAGAGGCACCGGCCATGCACCAGAGAGACGGCTGAAACCTAGAAAAGCAGCAGCTTCACAGGCAGCCAGTGACTTTGCCCTGAATTTGGCTTCCCAGCTCCTATTTGTCATGATCAAAGCAACCGAGGTTTAGCGCCAGCTTCACTGAGCTCAAGAGATGCTATAAAATGGCTGAGTCAAGGGCAGGTCTATATCATTTCCCTCAGTAACTGCAGCAATCACAAAAGCACCTGGTGGGAGCCTGGTCCTTGCCTATCCCAGGGCTAGGACCCCACCCCAACCAGTCCTTTCTACTTGCCACTTAATAGGGCCCCTACCCACCTCATGTGGGGTAAATCAGCCTCTGCTCATCACTTCCAGGGATGGGGCATCCAGAGAAGCTGTGGCTGCCCCATCCCTGGCAGTGTTCAGGGCCAGGTTGGACACAGGGGCTTGGAGCAACCTGCCCATTGCAGCGGTTGGAACTGGATGAGTTTTATGGTCCCTTCAGCACAAACCAGTCTGGGATTCTGTGATTTGTCCATGACTCAGTGCTGGATATGTGCAAAATCACCCAGGGAAGAAGGACGTGCACCCAGCAGCAACAGGGCTGGGATGGACAAGAAACAGGAGAACTGGTGGCAATCAGTGACTTGGATGAGGTGGGTCACCAGGAGGTGCAGACAGTGACACAGCTGTTGCTGGGGAAGTATAAGATGGGAGAGGGTAGGGCAGAACGGGATGAAACAGACAGGAGGTGATGGAATGGGATGGCATGGGAGAGGACTATTGGGATGAAATGGGATAAACCATTTTAAAACAGGGGATGGGATGGACAGGAAAGGATGGAGCAGTGGCTAGATCATAGAATTCCAGACCGGTTTGTGTTGGAAGGGATTTTAAAGCTCATCCAGCTCCAACCCCTGCCACGGGCAGGGACCCCTTCCACTGGAGCAGCTTGCTCCAAGCCCCTGTGTCCAACCTGGCCTTGAACACTGCCAGGGATGGGGCAGCCACAGCTTCTCTGGGCACCCTGTGCCAGCGCCTCAGCACCCTCATAGTGATGGATGGATGGATGAGATGAAGGGGACAAGAAGCCCTGCTGGGATCCAGCTCCCTGTGGCCACACTGGTGTGTCCCAGAGCCACGAGCTCACCAAGCAGCCCCAGCCACCCCCTGTCCCCCAGCCGGGTCACTGCGCTGCGGGTGGGACCACGTGCGAGGCCCAGCACCAGCGTCTGACACTTTCCCATGGGGAAGCGAATTGCTCCCTGGAGCGTGAGATCCGATTATGTTGGTGACACCGCGGCGTGATGCTGGGCGCACCGAGCCTGCCCCGCGCCCGACCCGCGCCCCCCGCTGCCCCGGGGCTGGTGCGCAGCAGGAGGGGTGGGAGCAAGCTTGGGCACGGGGCACTCCAGGATGTGTCCAGCGGGAGATGGGATGAAAGGACAAGGTCAGGGCTGGCTGGGTGATGCATGCTGTGTGCCAGCCCCTAACCCAGGGCAGCCACCGGCTCTGGGCACCGTGCACGGTGTGGGGTGTGGGTCTGAGCTTTTCCCATCCCTGCTTCCCACTGGATGTGAAATGATGCACTCCCACCTCTGGCTGCCAAGGCAGATGCTCTGCATCCTACCAGGCCAGCAGCTCACGGAGCCCCAGAGAGCCCCATGTATCTGGAGGTGAGGTGAGCCCTGCTGCCAGGAGAGGAGGTATATCTTCAAAGGCCTCTCAAGGCGACACATAGTACCTGTTCTGCAGCTTACCCTTCACGTTTGCTGCCTCTAACAGTTTCTGAGCGATGCCTGCCTCTTTATTTGAGATCTTTCAACAGCTGTCTGATAGAGAAGACCTTTATCTCGCCTCTCCCGGGCTCCCATCCAACACCGATCTCTGGAGGTGGGGAAGAAGGGGAAAAAACATCCAGAATCCTCCTGACCGAGAGCTTCACCTAATCCAGTGCGTGTGGAAAATTACTGCCACCGCCCGGCGCCCGGCCCTGGCCCCCTTCCCACCCTCGCCAGCCAGCGCCAGCTCCTGAGGCTTTTGTGCAGGGAGATTTTTCTCTTCTCTTCCTGCTGGGAGAATGGGAACGTCAGCGTTGGGACAAACGCTGGAGAAAGCAGCTTCACACGTGCTTGGGGCACTGAGTCAGGGCTTTCATTCTGTGTCGTCTGATCCCGAGGCAGATTTGCCTGGAATCACTGTGCAGGCTGTGAACCCCCCCCAGCCCACCACCCACTGTCACAGAGCAGGAACAGCTTGTGCCCATAGCATTGCTGGGAGCCTGGTAAGCATTGGCACCAAGCTTTCCCCCTCCAGGCGCAGCTCCAGCCTTGCCACGTCACCGGGTCCAGCTCAGTGGGGTCCACAGCCCTGCCCTGGCCCTGGCCACCTCACAACCACACTTCCACCATGAAGGGGATGGTGTGAAAGAGCTCTGCAGGATGATGGATGTGAAGCTTCAGGGCAGGTAACCACCCTCCTCTGCTCAATACAGGCTAGGAGTCACCTGTGCCACCTGCAGATACCTGCAAGGGGACCTCTACAAATGGAGGTCACCCACCCTGGGTGAATCCTTCACAGGCAGAGAGACCAAGGTGCTGCAAGGCTTCCTCTGAGCTCTTGCAGCATCTCCTTCAGTACAAAATGGATTGTACCCTGGGGTCCACTGCTTGGGCCCTTTGCTGGCCCCAAGGATGAAGGCACCAGGCTGTGTCTGTGCTCTCCACAGCCAGCATCTCCTCATGTCTCCATCACTTGCAGCTGTAAGGTCATATAACATGCTCACCAGTAGTCTGCAAAACACTTGGTGCTGGAATTGGGATTAAATACATGCAGGTGCAGAGTTTCTTCCCATCTGGATGCTCTGGACAAAGCTTTGCCTCAAGGAGGAAGTGCACAAACCTTCCCATGCTGCTGGCTGGGGAGAGAGGGTTGTTATCCCAGATCACTGTAAGGGAAATAGAGTCACACAGCGGAAAATCTCAGTGCTCCAAGAGGCTCAGAAAGCTCAGAAAAGGCTGTTAGGATAATTCTGTCCTGCCTGTGCATGTCAGGCAGGGAAAAAAGAAATACAAGTAGTTTCCCATGGCAAATAAACCAAGACCAACCCATTTTACCTCCTGTATTCCCTGTTTCATGTCATCTAATAGCCAGTTTGGACAGAGGCATTGTAACCCCTGCGCCATGTGCAACTCCAGACTTAGCATCACCTCCTCATCGTTATGGGATTGGCTGTGTAAATCACATGGGATTTGCTTGCTTCATTCCTCGAATGGTTTCCAAGCTATAAAGCACTTCCAGCATAGCTGCCAAGTTAAACCTGTGTGATCTTGCCCCGGGCCACTGAGATCTGAGCCCTGCATACAGCCCATGACCATACCCCACTACATACCCCACTAGTGTGGCTGATGGCACTCGCCTCACCCTGGGAGCTGAGGAAGGGAAAGGGAGAGGAACTCAATGCAAACCTATTTCCTAATCTGGGAGGTGTAAAGGCAATACCTGTCCCTGCTCACGCTGTGTATGGATAAAAATGCAGCAAAACTGCGGTGCTGCTGGTGCCAGAAACTGATAGCTTGGTTGTACCTGAAGTCCCTGCCCAGACCTAGGTGGCTGAGTGGAGGGCAAAAACCTGCTGCTTTGGGCAAATAAAGTGGGAGGAGGCTGGATTCATGCTCAGCGTGGTGCTTCCCAGCAGCGTGCTTTGGAATTACCAACCCCTTCCTCAGCCACCCCGCCGGTGCTGGCAGCCCTGGGAGGGACATGGAGCAGGACCAGGGATGCTCAGGGGTCCGTGGGCTGGCTGGGAGAGTCTTCTGCTAAGAGGGGATGCTGGGTAACATCTTCTGAAATGCCTTCAGGATTTAAGGGCCCAGCTCTGCAAAGGAATGGAAATTGCAGGGACTAGGTACCTAAATAAGAGTAAAGCACTTGAAAGCCCCTCAGGATCAGGCTTTTAATTTACTCTTTAACTATACAGTAAGAAAGGCTCTCGAAAGATAAGGGCTGCATTACAGGCTCATAGTAGATGTTCCTCTCAGCTGGTCCACTGTTTCTATTGGGGCCAATGCCAGGTGCCTGGGGAAGAGATTACAAACGTGGCTGCAGTGCGTAATGTGTTCTTGCGCTCCTGATCTCCAGACATGCATGGAGAGGGATTTCCTGGGCTGGAGAGGTGCTGCCTTCCTGCAGAAGAGCTCTCCATGGGCTTTTTCCTTCTGCCTTTCCAATCTCACACCTCTCGTGTGAAGTGGGAGCACCCTCTGCCACTGCACCAAGGAGCACCCCTTAAGGATGCTCCACAGAACAGCCATCTCCTTGGGTTTCCTTTGAACCTGGACCCTACTCACTTCATTTCACCTATATCCTAGTTGGTATATGAGAAGAAGCAGCAAACAACATCCATTTTCTCCCTGCTGTTCAGTCCTCTGCCTGCGTGAACCAGATCTTCTACCACATGAAAGGATGGTCCCAATGACGGAATGAAGCTTATTGTGGATGGCTTTGGATGTGGTTTTCTTTTCCATTCCTAACCAAAACAAAGAAATGCAGGAAGAAACTCCTGTCGTGCCACATTTGCTGGCTCACCAAGGCTCACAAGTGACCTTGGAGCTCCCCACTGTGATAAGAGCTTCTCGGAAGCTCAGCGCTGCTTCCAGAGGTGAGGAAGCTGACCCACAAGGCGACTACTTGGATTTCTTCTGGTCACCTTGTAATGCCGCCTGAGGTGGTAGAAAAAGGCTCCCCAAGTCCTGTCATTGCCTTTGGAGGTCAGTCCAGCCAACATCGCTGGAGCATTTATCCTATTCATATAGTCTATATGGTTCTACTTTTCCATGGGCGGATTTATCCTCGTTCTGCTGCTTATTCTCATTACCACATTTTAGCACCTGAGAGCAGGTAAGCTGAGGCACAAGAGGAGCTACAAACTCCCACAGGAAGGTGGTAGCATAGGTTTAGGTACACCCATTCCCGGATCCTTCACTCCAAGGCCTGGCCAAATACGAAGGGAAGTGGGGTGGCAGCTCTCCGAGGGGCTGCACGGTACCCAGGCAGCAGAGGCAGGATGCTGAGGCAGGGGCATGAGCATGGGCTCCCCAGCCAGGCAGCTGATTAAAATGCAGTCCGGCCACCCCAGGCCTGTCCCCACCGTCTCCCGGCTTTAAATAATAGCTTAATTATCTCATTTACATTTGGCTCCTTTCAGGGAGGCACTGCAGTTGTTTAACATCTTCCCTCCCGGTGTCTCGCTCCGCGTCCCCACTGCATCCCCACACCACTGGTCCTGCTCCCCCCAGCATGGCTCCTCAGCACCCACCAAATCTGGCCTTCAGCCCCATTCCTCTCACCAGGTCAGGGCTCTGCAGGGCTCTGGAAATGCAGAGATCAAGCTTGCAAATGGCCACAGCAGATGCTGGAGGATGGGAATAGATACCCTGGCTGCACAGCTGCACAATGAAGGCTCTCCTCATCTTCTCCCCACTGCTCGCTGGTGCTGGCCCATGTCCTGCCATTGCTTTGCTGCTGGCACTGCCCCTGATCTCTCCCCACATTCCCGTTTCCACCCCTCACTGGGCAGCTTTTAACTTTCTTTTTTATCTTCTCTTTTTAACTCTCCTTTGAAAGCTCCAGCCAAACACTGAGCTCCTTTGAAGAAGAAGAAAACGTCTCTGTGGGTTGCCCTTTCTCACCGGCTGGAGCTGCAAGAGATCCCAGTGCCCATCCTGGAGAGGGGAGAAGCTGCCCAGGCACATCCCAAAGGGTGCATCTGGAGGAGATCCAGGACTTGAGGCATCACGAGCCCTCACCTTGCAGACCCCTCGAGCCCCCATCAGGACACCCAGGTTGTGATCCTACATCACTTGGGGGTCTTGGGGACAATCCCATGTCACCTGCCAAGCCGAATGGGAGACTTTGCAGTGAATTCAGGTGTAACTCGCTAGCCAGGCACCCAAGAGAAGGGGCCAGGGGGACACATGTGGCACTGTGCTCCCCACTCTCCCCACCAACCCATCACACCACATCCCAAGCTGGAACCTCATGGATGGGGGCCAGGAAGGTGATGGTAACTCCACCCCACCGGTGCTGGGCTGGCGCAGCCAGACTGGGGGAGATGAAGGTCCACAAGGCTCTTTGGTGGACCAGCCCATTTCCCTTGGCTGCTCCATCCTCTCGTCCCCCTTCCCCAGATCAATGCAGCCCCAGAGGCTCCATCCCTCCCCAGGCTTGGCAGCACAGCACTGCAAGCCCCAATGAATTACAGCCTCCTGCGTGAGTGGCAGGCATTTCCAGATAGTCCTATTGATTGCATGTAGCCTCCCAAACCCCTGCTCCTGCTGCTGATTTAGCTGGGATGCCTGCGTTGTCCCTTCTCCTGATGACAACCCTTTGATCCGCTCCCTCCCACTCCCTTCAAACAGCCCCCCATTGCCAGGAGAGTTTGTGCTTCAGTGCAGAGGTGCTCTTTTTGGAACATATATTTTTAATGGGTATTTCAGACGTGGCGCAGGCACGAGGGAGGAATTCTCCTGTGCCCTGGTATTTACATATTTTCCAGCATGCACAGCACAGGCAGGGGAAGGTTTCACAGAGGGAGCACAGCAAACAGGAAGGAAAGAGCTTTGTGCTTTGTATCGCCAGGGCCCAATTACAGCCTGCAAGGCAGGGAGCCCATCCGGGTATTGCCCTCTCCAGCCAGTCCAAGCTGCAATTATAGTTCTCGCCAGGCTCAGCAGGATCTGGGGGAAAAAATATCTCAAGAGCTTCAAAACGGATCGCTAGCTCACTCCTCGGGGCGCGGGGATTTTAGGGCACCATCTGCTCGCTCCTCTCTGCCAGCACAGATCCTGAAAACTACTGGGTTTCACCTGGCTTTGGAAGGAAGATAAGGGGGGGGAACCCAAACGCTCCCCACTGCCCTGCAGTGAGAGCCAGGAGGCTGCAGAGGTGATGCTGCAGGGAGGGGGCTTCAGGCTGATACTGCCAGGGAGTGCTCAGGGTGTGCAGAGGACACAGGAGGAGATGCTGCAGAGCAGAGGTGGTGGGAGGTGTGGAGGGAAGCTGGGATGAGGTCCCTGCTCGCACTGTGCGGCTGACAACACCGACCTTCCTGCAGACACGGGCATGCCCAGGTTCTGCACTGCTGCTGGTGCAGCCCCAGGAGCTGGTAGAGCCCTCTGAGAGCATCTGTGTTGCTGGGAGGGACAGCACAGAGCCAGGTGGATACCCCGGGGTTGGTGACACTTCTGAAGCCACCCTGCAGCCAGTACAAGCCACTCAGGCCACCTACAACCACCCCAAGCTGCTTTCCCCAGAAGGGCAGCTCTGCCCTGCCTCTCCTGCAGGTTTGGTTACCCTTGAGGTGGTCAACACCATGGGGAGAAGGGAATGTTGAAGCAGAGGATGGCGGCACTGCTGCCTGAGGACCAGGAGAGGCAAAATGGCCAAGGGAACCATCTCCACACCCAGTCCTGCATGCTGCTCCTAGCTGCTGTCATTGACCAAAGAAAGATCCTCTGCCAGTGACAGCGTTTTCCACTTTTGCAGGGCAGTTTCTAGGCAATGCACTGAAAAAAACAAAGCTGCAGAGATAGTAGGAAGAGAGAAAAAGAGCTATATGGGAATACTGTGTATCGTGCTAAACCCAGCAAGCTCTATTTTTGAGACAAACCAACAAATACTTCAGTGGTGCAAGTTTCTCAGCTTAAGAGCCTCTTGAGTGAGCCAGATTTGACCTTCAGGCACTGGTAGAACTAAGTGATGTGCAAGGATAGGGTTTGTCCCACCAAACTTGACACACAGGGTACCACCACACTGTGTCCAGGCATATGAGTTCTGTTTTCTCTGAAGCTTTTCCAGCTCCAAAGTCCTGCCTGGCAATTATACACGTTTTCAGGTCTAAATTTGTTGGCCTGTCTCTAGACATATGCTGTACTATATAATATGGAGCATTTGGGCATAGATTTCCATGCAGCAGCGCCGTCTGCTTCCGAGTGCTCATGCTGTGGCACTCCCTGCTCCTTCAGCACTGCAAAACCTACAGATTAATATTTCCATGTACAGGAGATTGCTCTGCACCTCATGATGGGTGCCTGAATCCAGAGTTACCACTGCTGGAGCAGAGAGGAAAGGATGCATGGGGACAGAGTGTACGACATGGTTCTTAATCTGATTGCTCAAGCCAAGTGCTACTCACTCACCTCTCCCATGATTTCCCCCATAACATTGACTGTAGATGTCCAAACACAACACATTTTCTTCCCTGTGAGGATGCTGAGGCGCTGGCACAGGGTGCCCAGAGAAGCTGTGGCTGCCCCATCCCTGGCAGTGTTCAAGGCCAGGTTGGACACAGGGGCTTGGAGCAAGCTGCTCCAGTGGAAGGTGTCGCTGCCCGTGGCAGGGGTTGGAACTGGATGAACTTTAAGGTGCCTTCAATCCAAACTACTCTGAGTCTATGATTCTAAAATTCAGCTTGACAAATCTCTGTCTCATGCTTAAAGGCTTTTAGGATGCATCTGGGGTGTTCATCCCCTGCATTTGATGGCAGAGAGGACCTCTCTGGTGGCAGTGGCATGGCTGGGTGAGGAAGGAGGGTGATGCTGCAGTTGCCAGCACAGAGCATGGGGTCCAGTCCCTGGATCAGAGAGGTGGTGAGGGACAGCTTGGGAGCCAGTTTGGAGATGTCCCTTCCTATGCCGTCTTGTATCTGGAGAGCTCTTATCACAGCAGGGATAAGAGGAAGGGTGTACAGTGCCATGGTTCCTGCCTTGGCGATGCTCCAAGCAGCTGCCACCTCTGCAGAGTGGCAGAGCCTGAACACCCCAGCATTTCGGTACCCAACATGGTGTCAGTCCCCAGTGAGTCCATCCCACCACCAAGTCACAGCCAGGTTTGCCCCTCTTTGCAGGAGGGAGACACACGTTGAGCATGGTGTCCAGCACAAGGTCTCCACCACCTTGTCAGTTGCCTCAGAGCACTGTGTAGGATGGGGAGGCTGGGGTTATCTGGCTCATTGCTGTGCTCTGGCCCTGCTGGAACCATGACTGGTAGTGATGGCTCGCGCATCCCTCCTGATGAGGCCTCGCAGCCCAGGAGACCCTGTGGTCCTCAGGCCAGGCAGGGGTGAGATCAGAGCCATTTCTGTGATCATCCCAAAAGACCCAGTGCTAGGAGCCTTCACCCCTGTTTTGGGGCTAATGGGACCCCCAACCATACACTATGAAATGTCTCAAGCCTCCATATCAGGAGTTTTCCATGCCCCATCTACCAGGAAGCTTCAGCTGCTCCAGGTCCCAAACCAGCTCCATGCATCACTGAAACCCCTTCCAAGCCCCAGACACCATGAGTGGCAGCACATCTGCTGGCTCACCCTACACTCAGAGCCCCATGGGGATGAAGTCCCCAAGCCCCTGGCCCCCACCTCCCCTGCACACCGCTGCCCCTAAAAAGCCAAAGCCACATGCTGAGCTCCCAGCCTCTGGAGAACAGCCAGGAACCACTTCCAGACTGCGTCACCGTATGCACGGCCTCTCTCGGGCTATATATAGTTGTGTGACTGCAGGTTTTTCTGGACGTCGCCTTGCTAAAGAACTAGCATTCCCCAGCCAAAGCAATGCAGGTCCCACAGGGATGCTGAGCTGGAAGAGGGGAGCAGTCCTGAGCAACCCCAAGATGAGGTTTGCCTCACTGACAGGTATCTGGCCTTCAAACAACCAGCGCATGGGGAGTTTAGACCTCTCTGTCTCCTCAGCAGTGCAGTGCTGGGGAGTTTATGTAGAGCCAATTGCATTTTGATGTCGCCAGCAGATCTGGAGAGGATGTGAACCTCAGTGCCAAAAGCTGCCTCGCAAAGAGGTCACAGAAGCAGAGAGAGAAACCACTGCTGTACTGTGCATCGCATCCCCAGCCTCTGTGGCGTGCAGGTTGTTTATGAGCCTGAGTCCATTGGCACTGACTCAACCACTCCAACATCCCCCTCTTCCCCTGGAGGCCCCGAGGGTTCAGGGCTGGCCTGCAGCACAGCAGGGGATGGCATGATTGCATCTCTCTGCATTCCACTGGGTCCCTTTGGCTTAGGCACAGCCCAGGCGGCTGCCAGACCTTGTGAGTCTACTTCTGCTTCACTCTGATACCTGGGAAGATGTTGGGATGGGAAACATGCCCAGGAGATGCCATGGGTGGGGATGGGCTCTATCAAATCCAATGTCCTAGCTCAGAAAAGGGCTGCCTTCAGGCATTTATAGTAGGGTGGAAGAGACCCTATGAATTTCCACTTTCCCACTTTTTTTTGGCACTTTCCAGGCACTGCTCTATCCCTATGCACTGTGAATTATTTTAACCCTGGCTACCCCAGACCAGAATCCAGTGACCCAGCTCCAGCAAGGCTTCCCAAAGCAGCGCACAGTCATTGTACGACCCATTGCTGTTCAGGCCACTGTGTCCTGATGCACCAGCTTCTGCAGTAGTTGTTGGTCAAGTCTACCCTCTACCTGACCTTCGTGCTGCTTCGTGTTTGCTGCGCCCATCATCGTGCCAACTGCTTCATGCAGCCATGCTGTGAACAGCGCAGTGAGATGATTGAGACTAAAAAGCAACACTAAAAAGCACCAGAACTGAAGAAGCCAGTGCATGGTGATCCATGGCCATAGACATGGCTCAGCCACTTACTTCCAGCCTTCAAGAACTCAAATAGCTGCTTGTTGGAGTTAATCATGTGAGGAGGTGGAGTAGTCCTGGAGTGTTGCCCTTCTATGAGCTCATCCGTGTTGACCTCATCATAGTGTCACAGAAGAGTTCAGGTTGGAGAGGACCTCAGGAGGTCTCTAGTCCAACCTTCTGCTCAAAGCAAGGTCAACAGTAAGATCTCATTGTCCAGTGGGGGCTTAGCAACCTCAGAGGATGGAGACTACAGCTTCCCCAGGCACCCTGCTGATGCTTGACTGCCTTCACAGGGGACAAAATGTGTCTTTATAGCCAGTCTGAGCTTCTCTTAATTCAGCTTATACCCACCATCTCTCCTCCTCTCACTCTGAAGAGTCTGGCTCTGTCTTCTTGATAACCTCCTCATGGCACTGGAAGGTTGCTATTGGGCCCTCTCGAGTCCTTCCCTTCTCCAGGATAAATCTCCCACTGACTGTTTTGGTCCTTGCCATCCTCTCCAGCTGAGAGGAGGCAGCAGTCCTCCCCAGCTGCCCTGAGCTCTTGTGAGGCTCTTCACCCCAACCCCACTAACCGTGGTGGCAGATGAGCAGACCACATCCCAGCAAAATCTGGGCTGCCCTAAGAACTGGGAACAATAAATCAACCGAATTAGCTCGGTCCCTGATGTTCCTGTTCCTTTGCTGACACATGATAACACAGGGCTATGAATACACCTACCCTGGAACACCTCTGAAGGTAAAAAAGGCGCTTTCTGAAAGAGGTCAACTGTCTCTAGGGAAGCAGAGATGTTTAGTAAGCGAAACAACGGAAAAGGAGCCTGATAGGTCTCAGGTAAATCCCTTAATCACACTGTGCCTTCATTTTCCATGCTGCTCCTGCAGAAACCAGTGGCTGATGTACTAAGCATCTGCACAGAAAAGCAATGCTACCCAGTCACCTTCTTCCCCTGGCTGAACTGCCTGTCCCATGCTCTGATTTCATAGTCCCACAGCATAAGTCAAACCCAAAGTCAGTCCTCACACAGTTAAGGCTTTTCAGAAGGAGGAATACATTTTTTCCCAGGTTGAAGACAGGTTTAAGAGGAGTTGCAGACATAGAAGTTGGCTACATCCATCAGAAGCAGTTCCATGGATCACCACCATCAACCACGAGCCCCTCTGCCTACAACAGTGTCCCTACAATGTCTCTTCAACAAACATTGGCTGAGGTTCCCTGGTTCACAGAGATGGCATTACTAGACATGACAGCTATAGACAGGTAGGTAGGACGCTATAAGTGAGCAGGGACATAGGTGTCCTTTCTATGGATGGAAACAGGCAGTTGAAAGCAGCGCAGAGAACAGGCATCATGAGGAGGAACAGGAGATACCCAGAGCCAGACAGGGCAAGAGGTGACCATGAGCTTTGGATCTGCTGGAGAGGACCAACTTCCATGACAAAAGGCCAAAGGTGAGAACAAGCCGGGAAGTCTTTGGAAGTCACCAGCAAGACTTAAAGAGGGTCAGGAGACCATAGGTCTCATCTTGAGCTATTCATTAGCCACAAGGACTCTGGCCTTTCAGCCAGACTAATTACTGATTGCTCAAAGGAGAACACTTCCCACAGCTGCTAAACTTGCTGACGCTGGGCCCTGGATATCTTCTATTCTGGGAAGGGGGAGTGGAGTCTCCTAGTGTGAACTTGTGGAGCTGGGCAAAGCCACACTGGAGCAGGGATAAAGTCAAGGACAGCTGCAGCTGCTTGGCAATCATTCAGGATGAGCCACGAGTCAGTGACTTGGCTATTCTGGGACGAGCTGAGGAGCCAGTGCTGGGGAGAGCACATCCCTGCTAGCACATACATGGACTGCAGCGAGCCGGAATCTGAGCAACACCCTGCACAGAGGCAGAGCTGACATGTGTTTGGGGGAGATTTACACAGCCCTGGTCATCAGTGAGGAGCCATGGCTGCGTATCTGACATGGGATTTACCCACCAGACCTCACTGGTCTGCAACAAGGAGAGCCATGTGTGGACCCCAAAAGCCACAGAGAGAAATAAGTGCTTCAAGGACTTTCCAAAGCCCCACAACTTACCTCAAATTGGAGCAAAGCCTTAGCCTAGGGCTGGTGTGCCTGAGCTCAACTGCTGCTGATGCTTGCAGTGAACCTGGTGGTTTCCCAAGTAGGAGTTTATTGGGGATGGGATGTTCCACTGGATGAAATTCCCTTTGATAGTCCCTGAATGTGAAACCAGTGACAAGAGAAATCTTCTCTGATCTCTCCCTAAAGCTGAAGACTGAATGGTCTACGTGCTGCGTTTTCCAGCTTTTGGATAGGAGCACAAAGACTGGATGCGCAGATATGCCTCAGTGAAGGTCTGTTCCCTGCCTCCAGTATTCCCATTCTGACCTGGAACAGCAATGGCTGGGCCTGACCTGACCCCACCACACAAGCCCATTGCAGCTCCCCTCCAGAGCTGCAAGACTCAGCTAGAAAATTAAGCTCTTTGCAAGCTCACCCAAAGCCTTTTGAGGTCACCCATTGCATATGCTGGAAAGCAGATATGATCTCATTAGGCAAATATTTATGATCAATATTGTCCACTCACTGGCAATGACTAGCATCACTCGGAGCAAGAAGCTCTCCAGGGATGGTTAGAAAGGATGCGGGTTGACAGGAGAGCCTGGGTTGAGAGTAAACCTCTGCTCACCTGGCTTGAAAACACCTACATTTATTCAGAATATCTTTTTCACCATTCACCAGGAGATTAATTAACTGCTTGGAAACCCCAGCCATTAATTATTGATTATGCAAAAGATTTTGTTCATCACAGTTGCTGAGCTTGCCAGTGCTGGGGGACCAGATCGCTGAGGACATCAGGATGGAGGAGAAGTCTGCATGAGCCATGGAGAGTGGATTTGCCACCTGCTTCCCACGGTGGGACTCAGCACGGCTCAAAATTGCTCTATGAGAAGCTCCCCACGACCCAGCTTCAGTGTGCACTTGAGCCCAGAACCCCCCACCACCATGTGCTGGGCTGCACCCCCAGAGCGTGAGCAGCAGTCAAGGGAGGGGATCCTGCCCCTCTGCTGGGCTCTGGGGAGAACCCCCCCTGCAGTCCTGATCCAGCTCTGGGGCAGCAGCACAAGAGGGAAGGAGCTGCTGGAGCGAGTCCAGAGGAGGCCATGGAGATGCTGCGAGGGCTGGAGCAGCTCTGCTCTGGAGCCAGGCTGAGAGAGCTGGGCTGGGGCAGCCTGGAGAAGAGAAGGCTCCTGAAGGGGAGACCTTAGAGCAGCTCCAGTGCCTAAAGGGGCTGCAGGAAACCTGGAGAGGGGCTTGGGACAAGGGCCTGTAGGGACAGGCCAAGGGGAATGGCTTTAACCTGCCAGAGGGGAGACTGAGATGAGCTCTTAGGCAGAAGCTCTTCCCTGTGAGGGTGCTGAGGCCCTGGCACAGGGTGCCCAGAGAAGCTGTGGCTGCCCCATCCCTGGCAGTGCTCAAGGCCAGGTTGGACACAGGGGCTTGGAGCAAGCTGCTCTAGTGGAAGGTGTCCCTGCCCATGGCAGGGGTTGGAACTGGATGAGCTTTAAGGTCCCTTCAACCCAAACCAGTCTGGGATTCTGTGATTCTATAAGGGCCCAAGCATGGCAGCGAGAGCCCAACTCAAACAACCCTTGCCTTGTGAGGTGACAGGGAACTGAGGCAGAGGACAAAGTGACCCATCCAAGCAACAGATCCAGAACCGCCTGCACCCTGGGGCTCAGAACCGGCTGCACCCTGGGGCTCCAGAGCGGCCGGAAGGAGATGCCTCCATGGGAGATAATTCCTCTTCACCCCCTTCCTGCAGCAACACGCTGGCTCCACGCGCACCGGGTGCAGCGGGTGCCGGCAGGCTCCTCCTCGCCCTGGCTCCGCAGGCAGAGGAGCCGGCAGGCAGGATGAGAGGTGAGCTGCAGGGAGCCGCGGTGGCAGTGACAAACCTCCTGCAACGCCCGGCAATTAATCTTGTGAAGCAGTGAGTCAGAGTCACCCGGAGCGTCCTCCCCTCACCCAGAACCAGCCGCCGCCGTCTCCAGCAGCTCTCGGCTCCAGGGACGTGCAAATGCCACCAGGCTCCGGGAAAGGGGTTTTTCTGTGCTGTGCCATCAGCTGAGAGCCCTGCCTGCGAGGAGGTGCCGGTTCCCCCTCCAGATCCATCTGCTGCCCCAAAAGGAAGGGAGACCCACCAATAGCCACATGCACCAGCGTATCTCAGCAGAGGAGCAGGGTGGTTTAGTTCCAGCTTCTTTGGCCGCCGGGATGCCATCCTCATGATAAAGCTTCATATAAAGAGGTGTCAAAAGGGAGAGGGCTGGAGGACTGAAGGCATTTAAATAAAGACCCAGGGAAGGAACGGGCAGGCTGGGGGTTTAAGTCACACCAGGAGAACGCCCCTGTGCACTCCCTCCACCGCAAAACTGCGGTGCTCCCCAAAGTTTGCCAAAGCTTTCCCAGGGAGCAGCCTCTTCCTGCCTTGCCCTAGGCATGAATGCAGTTTGCAGTTTTAACAGCAGATGTCTCTCCTATTATGATTTATAAAAATGCTTAAAATAAATAATGCAAACATATTTACAGGAATGAATTCCTGCTCCTGAGAGCGTTTGTCACTCGGAGGCTGCGGAGCAGGAGCCTCTCGCTGCCTCCCCCACATCCCCTTTGCCGCTTCCCCTCCCGCCGGCACTGCGGCTGCTGCCAGGAGCCCAGGGCAGGGTGGCCAGATCCCAAATCCACCCCCCGCACACACACACTCCAACCCCCAGGCCTGGGCCCACACCAGCATTTCAATCCTGACGTTGTATAATCAACGTGTTAAATATTTAAGCCGGCCGTGCAGGAGAGCTGCCCGGCGGTGCCTGATTTCACACATCCCCACGATTTCACGGACCTCTGGGCTTATGTTCCTTGGCAAATAATGGAAGGGCTGAGGAGCCCCCTGCCACCTCGGGGAGGTTCACCCAACTCCTCCCAGCGCGCTGCGGCTCCCACCTCCAAAGCATGTCCAATGCTTTTAAGCGTGACCTTCGCGCGGGGCGGATGCAGCCGTCACGCTGCCGAGGTGACTCAAAGGCAGAGCAGGGGGACAGGCACAATGGGGGACACAGCCAGGAGGCAGCTGCCACGTCCGGTGGAGCACCTTTGGCATTGCTGCACACAGCAGAGCCAGGCGTACCTGCCTGGGAGAGTGGCCCAGTTACAGCTCCCACCCAGCCTGGCCGTTTCCATAGCTTCACAGCGCTGAGCTTCCCTCTCCCGAGGCCATCGGAGCAGGACCCGGCATCTTATCAGCCATCATCCTGCAACGCAGCTCTCCTCCGGGCCCTACCTGCTGACGGCCGGTCTCGCTGGCAACACAGGATAATATCTTTTCCCACCAGAGCCGTGCAATGATTTCTTCCTGCTGTAATTGTCTTGCTTCCAAAGCCACTTGCATAACCGGAGCCGAAGAAGCAGAGCACCAGGCAGAGAGGCTGTGAGAGATCCCCAGTGCAAAGGGTAGGGCAAAAGGTTGTTCCAACCTGGAGGACACCCCAGTGCTCTGGTTCTGCCTAAGGAAGGGTGAGAGCGGCCATCCAAAAGGATAATGAGTCTCCCTGGCAAAGCTGACCTTGGGGAGGGGAGGCAGTCCTGCAGCCTGCAAAGCTGAGCCAGGAGGGTGGATGCAGAGAGGGAGGGCAGGAGCTTCGCTCCGATGGGCCAGATCCCAAAATGAGGACAGAAATTAGGCTGAAAAGCCTGCTCCAGAAGGACAGAGGGTGTTTGTGACTGTGGCTTTCTCCTGCCTGCTCACAGGCTGCATCAGCAGGGAGAAGTGGGCATGCAAAGGCAAAGGGTGTCTCTGCTGGGACCTCTGCCATGCTGGAGATGCACATTCCATGTGGGACAAGCAGGGGGATCATGAGCTGCCTGCCTTAACATGTTCCCAGTCAGGGTCCTAAGCCTTTACTCCCTCAGCCAGATTCACAGCCAGTGCTGCACATCTACAGCCAACCCTGCCTCTGCTTCTCAGCTCCAGAACTGGCTCCATGGCCAAAGCCAGCAGCATGGACACAAGCAAGTTGGGCCCCCATCCTGGCCAGAGGACCATGGCTTCACTGCCAGCACCCCACCAAGCATCACCCAGTAAGGCAGCACACAAAATAAAGGCTACTCAGTGATCCGCATTCTCTGGGTAATGATGTAGGAAGAGCTGATCCTGTCATAGATGTGTCCACAGCTTCCAAACTAGGCAGCCAGACTGGAATTGTTCACTCTAAGAGTTTATCCACTGAAATCTTGTCGTGGTTTAAACAAAGTCAGCCATAAATCACGCAGTCACTCTCTCACTCCCCCCCTTCTTGCCCTCCCCCTACACCCGGAGGGACGGAGAGGAGAATCGGAAAGAATGCAACTCCCACGGGCTGAGATAAGAACACTTTAGTAACTAAGGTATAACACAAATCACTGCTGCTACCACCAGTAACAGTAATGATAAAGGAAATAACAAGATGAAAGAATACAACACCTCAGCACCAGCCGACCAATAACTCGTCCAACCCCACCCGACCGAGCACCGACTTATACCTCATCCAACCCCGCCGTGCCCTAGCCCTTCCGGGTAACTCTCAGTTACATCCTGGGCATGACGTGCTGTGGTATGGAATACCTCTTTGGCTAGGTTGGGTCAGGTGTCCTGTCTCTGCTTCCTCCCAGCTTTCCCTCCTCCCTGGCAGAGCATGAGGCTCAGAAAGTCCTTGCTCAGACTAAAACATTTGAGCAGTAACTAAAAACATCGGTGTTATCAGTGCTGTTCCCAGGCCAAAAGTCAAAACACAGCACTGCGCCAGCTACCAAGAAGGAGAAAAATGACTGCTACCGCTGAACCCAGGACAAATCTCTAGCGTTTGATATAATTAACGATGAATTTGGGCTCCATTTTAAAGGACAAGAAGCATCTGTTACCTTGGAATAAGCAAAGTGCTTCATCTAGAAATCTAGTTAATATCAGTAGTGGGTAAAACCAAGCGCCTCCCCTGTCCAAGCAGCACTTTTTTGTGTGTCAGAAAGAATATCCAGAACAGCTCATTTTGGGTTGTCCCAAAGAGATTTCTTCCCCCTGGGTTTTTGATTTAACAGCCAAAACAATGCAACACCACGTACTCTCACAGCCCAAGTAGACTCTTAGCCATATACCAACTGCCTGCTTGAGATTTGCCATGCTTTGTGGCTGAGTCAGACTACATTTGTCTCTCCAAAATTTAAGCAAACCTCATTTCTGAGGATACAGTTTGCCCATCAAGTAGGACCATGGAGTTTTGCCAGGAGTCAGGAATGAGATGGCTGTGCGGGGCCTGGATGGGGCTGCTCCATTTCCCAAAGATCTGCACACAATTTTGGGTGAATTATCAGCCTCTGGAAACTGCTGTTTGCTGATTAGTTTCCAGACTGCCAATGCCACAGAATACGCTCAACCTCTGGAAAAGTGGGTTCCTCTGATGAAACAGGGTGCTGGGAGCAGAAGGCTGCAAAGGGAAGGCGCACAGGCAGGGCAGGAGGTCTGAGATGATTCCAGCCCTGGCGATGTGTGACTCTAGGACCATGCAAGGTAGAAGTTGGGATGTTTGTGTATTCTTTTCTTGCTTGTTTTTAATTTCCCTAATCTGGCCAAGTACAAAAGCTGGACATGCAGGTCATGAGCTGGACAAGCAAGTCATGAGCTGGACAAGCACCCCATGACAGCACCAAGGCGCTGGCACAGGATGCCCAGAGAAGCTGTGGCTGCCCCATCCCTGGCAGTGCTCAAGGCCAGGCTGGACACAGGGGTTTGGAGCAAGCTGCTCTAGTGGAAGGTGTCCCTGCCCATAGCAGGGGATTGGAACCGGATGAGCTTTAATGTCCCTTCCAACACAGACTATTCTGACATCCCCGTGGCACAGCAGAGGTTGCTGGCAGAGTTCATTCAAGCAGATGCCAATGGACAGGGAGTAACCTGTGTGTGGTCACACCCGGGAGTTATCCAGGGTGTTGGATTTGATTTGGTCTCACATCTGTAATGAGCCATGTAGCAGCCACATGTAACAATGGAGAGCGGAGCCAGGCATGTGGATGTGAGGGATCCATCAGCTCCAAGGACAGGGGCTGCAGCCCCAGGTGCCTCATCCTCAGACAGGCAGTACAGGTGTACCAGAGCTGGGCACCCCTTCCCAGGGGCTGTGCCTGTGGGGTCCCCACCTGCTCCAACCCTTTGGGCCTGAACAGGGCCAGAAGCCCCAGGAAAGGCTGCCGCACACCATGTCCAATGGAGAGGGATCCCCTTTCCCTTCTCAGCCTTGGCTCCCTTTGCATGGGCATTAGAACCCTTCACTTCCCCAGCCCAGGCTCTCAGATCCCAATTGAAGAGTTTCCTCTGGTCTTCCAAGCACACCACACCAGAGCAGCCATTTGCGATGAGGCTGAAGAGCCATATCTGCTCCATGGCATCCATGGAACAAGGTTGAGGTCCCCAGGATGCAGCACCCATGTGCAGCACCCACATATGAGTTAGATCTTGCTTGTAGGGGCTGTGGCTATTCTAGTCACGTATTTTGGGGCATCTTGCCCTTCTTTGAAGGTGGCTGGCCTGGCACTTGTCCATGGCTAGAAGGATGCTCTATGGTGCTGTGGGCAATGGGGGCTTTGCCTGGGTCTGGATGATGCCTGTTCCGGAACTGGGAGATAGGACTGAATGGGGCTTCACTCTCCAGCCTGGGAAAGCCAGCAGCTATGAGCTAAAGGGGAGGGAAAGGAGAAAACTGAGTATAAAGAGAGGCTGCTGTCGATGTGCTCAACCAGGGCTGCGGCAGCACCAGGATCCGTGTTAATAACTGGCTTCCCCAAGTTTAGGAGGCTGAGAGATGCGTGGAATAAATTACTTGTGACACCGACTCCTACACTTCCAGACTCACGCGGGATTTAGCACCAGACTCTCAGCTAAGTCAGCGCCAGTTATTAAGGTCAGGAGAAGTCGGGTGGCTAAATCCTATCTGGGGGCTGCGGCACGGCAGGGCTGGGCCAGCCCATGGTCCCCCCCGGCACCTGGATTGGAGAGGAGAGGAGAGGAGAGGAGAGGAGAGGAGAGGAGAGGAGAGGAGAGGAGAGGAGAGGAGAGGAGAGGAGAGGAGAGGAGAGGAGAGGAGAGGAGAGGAGAGGAGAGGAGAGGAGAGGAGAGGAGAGGAGAGGAGAGGAGAGGAGAGGAGAGGAGAGGAGAGGAGAGGAGAGGAGAGGAGAGGAGAGGAGAGGAGAGGAGAGGAGAGGAGAGGAGAGGAGAGGAGAGGAGAGGAGAGGAGAGGAGAGGAGAGGAGAGGATCGTGCCCTGATCCAGGAGCAGCCTGTTCTGCCTTTCTGCTGGTTTCTGAGTGGTTTCACATATCTCTTTCCTCCTCCACTACCTGAGGTTTCATATGCTCCAGGGAGATGTCTCCATTAACCACAGTTTTCCTTGGCAGTTATATTTCATTACAGTCTCTCTTCCCGCTAATCCTTCCCAGCTTTCGCTGTTGTTATTTTTATTATGATTATTTTCACAACCCCTTTGTTTCCAGCTGTACTTAACCTGCCCATGTCCCTTTAAATACCACAGCCTGGGCAGAATAGGGGATCAGTCCTTTGACAGGAGCTAAAGTCCTGTTTGATCTGGATTAGATGCTGATTTTGCTTACCAGACTAAAGACCAAGGGGGACCACGCAGAGCCTGTGTTTGCACAAACCTGCCTGGTTGCATTCCTCCTCTTCCCCGTGTCCAGCCAAAGGGGTGAGTGCGGGGCTGTGCACACAGCTTGAAATCCAAGCGGATAAACGGTCACTTTGTCTGGAAGCGTCAGAAAATGGAGGTGGGAGGACAGAGCCGGCAGCTCTGCTGTGATGGAGGGCTCACTTGGGTTGCAGACCCTCCCTGCTCTGCAGGCAGCTCGGATGAGATGCCCATGGGCACCCCTCAGCCCTGGGCAGACACCCCATTGCTCACCATGGAGGGCCCAGCTCCCACTTGCTGTCTGTGGTGCAGGATGGGGCTTAGCTGTGGTACCCTAGGTAACTAATGGCCCATGCTGTGGTGGGACCAGGTAAGATGTGGGAACACAGAGACCTCCACCGAGCCCTGCACCCAACAGATTGTGTCTTCTCCAGGGACTCCCATCCCTGCTATGTCCCTTTCCCACCCCCATCTCCTGCCCTTTTATCATCCCTCTGCCCAAAGGACAAGTGTTTTCTTTCCTTGTGCAGTCCCCATCCTCTCATGGCTTGCCCTGCCCTCTCCCCTTTCTCCAGCTCTATCTCCCCCAGGCCAGGCAGAACAGCAGGAGATGGGGCACCCCACACCTTGCTGCAGGGACGCACAAGAAGGCTCTGTCCTGGGCTGCTTTCACCCCTCAGCTCCAGGTTAAAAGCACCAGGAACAGCCTGGTGTGTCTTGCTGAGGCAGGCAGGGCACAGAGCATTGCTGCAGGAGCAGCTCCCAGCAGGATGATGCCCAGGTCAGCGCAGACCCGTGACCACAGTGATGAGGTGAAAGGGTGTCAGTGGTGGTGATGCCAGCTCCAGATGAGTGGGAGCATCTGGAGGGTCACAGGGCACAGTGGAGGGGTGCAGAGTTGTGCCAAGCACTGCTGCTCTCTGCTGGGGTTCAGCGCAATCCAGGACCTGCGAGTGCTTCGTGGGCATTGATCTCCTGGCTGCTCTGCTCCCAAAGCTGGAAAATGAACTCTGCTGGAGGTGGGGCAGTTTATGGCCCTGCCACTCTGAGGTATCATTGCCCACAACAGATGGAGCTTTGAAAAGAGCAGGGCCAGCAAAGGAGGTGAAATGCAGAAATGAATGACTGTGAAGTTCCGGGGGGATGTACTCACCAATCCCTGGGTCCTCAGCTCCTGGGGGTGGGCTTGGCTGGCTTGCACTGCGGCACCCCCAGGGTTGCCTGGGCTCGGGGTGATGGGGCTGTGCAATGGGACAGGCTCGGGCAGAGGGTCCATCCAGGCCTGCTGCAGGAGAAGCCAGCCCAAGTGTTTCAAAGGCTTGGGAGATGGTATCCAGCCAGGCCAGCTCCAGGAAAAGCCAGCCCAAGTCTCACTGGCAGGGGCAGGCAGGGCATCCTTCCTGCCCCATGGGCATTCTTCATCCCTGGATCAGAGGTCCAAGGGGGGCAAGGACAGGGCAGCCTGCTCTGGTGTTCCCACCACACATGGTACTATCTGAACACCTTCGCAAGTGCTATGTCCATGGGCAGCATTCTGGTGGAGGAGGACATAGAACCCCTCAGCGCAATGCTTCCCTAGGGCTGCCGGTGCCAAGGTCTGGCCAAGGAGGAGACAGGTTGCAATCTCCAAACCCCCAGCTTGGACTGGTTCCTGTCACCTCTGCCCAGCCCCTGTCATTCCCCCATCAGCACTGCTCCCCCACCCCATAATACAGCATCTTACACAGAGGAGCCTCCTTCTACTGTCACTGACCAACCTATTTCTCACAGGTCCTGACTGCTCTGGCCTCGAAACCAGATTAGCACAGCAGACATGGCTGAAGAGCAGTGGGAGCACCTACACGTTCATCGGGAATAATCAGGGACACCTGGCTCAGTCAGGCTGGACAGTCCTTACTGCCCACAGCTGTGGATGCTGGAGGTCAGGGTACTCTGATGGGCTGAAGGAGCTGGGGGTGCAAGAGGTGTCCCCCTTCATGTAAGCAAAACCAGCACACACCAAGCAGTCATTCACTATGTGGGGTGCAGAGATGGGACCTGAAATCCCAGACATGGGGCTTCCTACACAGAGGCAGCACTGCTGAGCTGCAGGCAGGGTGCCAGGTCTGGAGGCACAGCGGTCCCCACAGCAGGAGGACCTCAGGCAGTTTCTGTGCTACAGAAGCCACGTGTGATGGCTCAGGCATGGGGGGATCTCAGAGCACGGTGGTAGGTCAGGAGTTCTGCAAGTCCCAGCTCCAGCCCCCTCATCATCTCCATGGCCTCCTCTGGACTCGCTCCAACAGCTCCACGTCCCTCTTGTGCTGCTGCCCCAGAGCTGGATCAGGACTGCAGGGGGGGTCTCCCCAGAGCCCAGCAGAGGGGCAGGATCCCCTTCCTCGGCTGCTGCTCACGCTCTGGGGGTGCAGCCCAGCACATGGGGGGTTCTGGGCTCAAGCGCACACTGAAGCTGGGTTGCGGGGAGCTTCTCATCACTCAACACCCAAGTCCTTCTCCTCAGGGCTGCTCTAACCCATTCTCCACCCAACCTGTAGCTGTGCCTGGGATTTCCCCTACCCATGTGCAGGACCTTGCGCTTGTCCTTGTTGAACTCCATAAGGTCTGCATTGTCTCGCCCCATCTGCACTGTCCCATGCCATGGTTCATCATGGGGCTGAACCATCGGGTCACCAAGCAGCCGCCAGGCCTCGATGCTCACAGATGCTCTATCCCACCACAACGAATCTCGCAGCCCCTTTACCAGGACCCTGACCCCTCACTGTCACAGCAGCCCCCCCCCCAGGAGGCCAGGCCTGGCCAGCAGCAGTGGCTCTATCCTGGTATCCAGCTTGGATCAAGCACATTCTGTTCGGCACTTCCTGCATTCTGCCCCGTCCCCGCTCCGGGGGGAGTCAGACCAGGGTCAGGATGAGGATTGCAGCCTGGGGGACACAGGGATGCAGCAGTCACCATCACATCCCTGTGACCCAGCGCAGGGGAAGCGGTGGTGCCACTGTGGAGAGGGGAGGGGACACCCACAGCTCAGCCCCGCACACCAGTTTGGGATGCAGGATGGGACATTGCTCTAGCACCAGCTCCTGGGACACCGTCCTCACCAAGCAGGCCAGCTCCACCATGCACAACACCGCTGGCATCACCGCTGCACCAGCCCCACTCCAGGGGCTGTCCTCTCCTGACACTGCTTTGCTGGCACCACCCCACCATTCGAACACACCGTGTCCTCTGTCACCACGTGCCCTTGGGCCAGAGGCAGGTTTAGTTGCCCTTCTGCTAACTCTGTTTAATGAGGATGTTAATTAAGAGTGACCCCAGGCCAGCCCTTGTGGTAGCGCTCAAGGTTCTCCCTCAGTGCCACACTAAGCTCGTTATCACACAATCCCAGAATGGTTCGGGTTGAAGGGACCTTAAAGCTCACCCAGCTCCAGCCCCTGCCATGGACAAGGACCCCTTCCACTGGAGCAGCTTGCTCCAAGCCCCTGTGTCCAACCTGGCCTTGAACACTGCCAGGGATGGGGCAGCCACAGCTTCTCTGGGCACCCTGTGCTAGCGCCTCAGCACCCTCACAGGCAGGGTTTGATGCCACCTTCTCTGCCTCCTTCCTTTCTACCAAACCTGTTTTCCCCTCTGGAAAAGCCCCTGCTGATCCCACTACATGCCCACACACACCCTGCAAGCCTTTCCATGTTGTTGTGATGCCCATGCAGGTGATGTGGGACACACTCCCTGTGCCTTGTGGCTTCCCAGTGGGAAAGCAGAGCTCAGACACTGCTGTCCCTGTGGGCAGCAGGCGGCAGAGGAGCAGCATGGCAAAGCAGGGTTTGCCATGTCTGCAACTGCCCCATTGGCCCTTCACCAAGCACCAGTCTGTGCCAGTGGCAGACCCATGCAGCCCTGTTGTGGGTGACGTGGCCAGACTGGGGGGAACACCCCTGTAGACAACGCCAGGAGTCCCCAGCCCTGGCTCTGCTGGGGCTGTGAAGCAGCCTTATACCCCCTTGCATCTCCACAGTGTGTTGGGGCTGGAATTCCCATTGGAGTGGCTCTGCGTGCCGCTACCCAGGACGCTCTCCCAGCATGGGGCAGTGGCTGGCTCCCCCCCAGGTGCCAGCACTGTGCGTTCACACAGCCCCAGCATTAGCTACAGTCATAAAACACCAGCCAGACTCCCTTTTCCCATAACACCCTCCACCACATTCCTGCTAAGTGATTTCGGCTGTTGCCCGAGCAGCCACAACTGGCAACCAGCTCCCCGCAGCCACTTGCCAGTGCCACCCTGGTTGGCGCATGAGCCAGGCAATGCCACGCACCAGCACATTGCTGGGGCATGAGCAGGGTCCCTCTGTCCCTGCAGGCCTTGAGCTCTGTCCCCTGCCATGCTGGCCCAGTTCCATCACCATCACCATGAGCTCCAGCCATCCCCGCAGGCACGCTGACAGTGTGACCTTGGCACTGGACTCCAAAGCCCCGGGAGCTGCTGGGGTGTCAGACTGCTGGAGAGGGCATTTGGGGCAGTTTTTCCCCCAGGGACTTTCTGCTCGGTCCTGGCGGGTCAGTGGGATGGAGCACGGGCACCACCATCACCCCCCTCCTCCGGGTCCACATCTGGTCAACAGATGCTGGCCCGAACGCTGGCTGGAGCCACGGACAAAGCCTCTCACTACCTCCTCCTGGCATCGTCAGGTCCAGGCAGGTCTGCGTCTTCCCCCAGCATGGGGTGTCCCTCCCTGCATGGACAGGAGACCCTCCTGAGGGCTGCAAGGAGGCAGGCAGTCAAGCAACGCCAAGCACAACACCCCAAGCACCAGCAGTATCCTCACTGAGGCCATACAACATCCTCTCCACCCTGGTTGGCTCCATCCTGTCCATCCCAGCTGGCTCCCTCAGACACAGCCTGGAAAGCCATCCATGAGCAGCACCAGAGCTCAGCTTCCTGAGCTTGCTCACCTTTGGGAGCTCGATTTGGACTTGTCCCAACCAAAGCAGCCTCACCGTGGCTCTCCATGGCACATCAGTGATATTGTGTTACCAAAACCATGGCCTTGCGCTACCCTGTAGAACTCCAGGGAAGTCAAACCAGGAAATATCCCTGGGATGAGCTGGGGCTGGCTTAGCCCATCCACTTCTGGGATTAACCATGTGGATTTAGCAGTGGGGTGACTCCAGCTCGGCTCATCAGACCATCACCATCCCAATGGGGCACACGGGCAGGCAAAGCCAGGCGGGAGCCAACCACCGTTGGAGAGACCTGGATGGCTGGAGAGAGGGATGGGAGAGAAATAACAGAGCTGGAAATCATGACACAAAACATGCATTCATTTTATTCACAAAACCAGCCTGGATCGCTAAAACATTACAAACAGCATTTCAATTGGATGATGGAGAGAGAGCTGGAGAGACGGGGATGGGAACAGAAGAGAAATGTCACTTGTCGTAACTGCTTCAGCACAGGTCCTGCGATCGGGATTGGAGTCTGATTTTGAACTTCAGTAAGTTGACAGAAATTACTTCTAGGAGCAAACCATTGCGTTAGAAGGGTTCTGGCTGCAGTGTTCCTCACTCTAGAGTAATAAACTAACAATGACCTTTTTTTTGCCTTTCTTTTTGCCTTTTTTTTTTAAATCCATTTTGTTTTTTCCTGTCTCGACCACCCCCAGTTGTGTAGCAATTGTTTCCTTCCACCTTTGATACCGGGTTAAACTTCCATCGGTGAATGGCTAGGGAAAGGGGATACTACATCGCTTTAAACATATTCTCATTTATAAACATGAAGTTGAGGCATTCTAGAAACTACCCACTCTATTGTATGATGGGAAAGAATCAAAGAAAAAGTATAAATGAGGGTGCAATTAAACAACTGTGCTAAATTACAGTAGTGCTTATTAGTAACTAGGTTTTCAAAGGTTACTGTAAATTTACATTCCCTACACAAGTACTGCATCTTTCACACATAAACAACATCAACACCAAAAACACAGAAAGAAACTGATTGTCCATACTCTGTCTATTAAGTCTTGGTACTTTACAGATCCATTGTGGTTGTATATTATTATTTTTTTTTCCTTTTCTTTATTTTTTATTTGAAAAGCAGTTAAATGTCGGACTCGGACTCGGAGATGTTAAAACAAACGCCAAAAAAAAAAAGAGAAAAAAGAGAAAAAAGGAAAAAAAAAGAAAATAAAATTATAAAAACAGGAATGAGATTTGCGAGAAAATATTTTTGGTTCTAAAGAGACACAGGTGCATCCATTCATTTCAGCCAAAAATCCCTTGCCTGAGACAACACAAGCAAGCAGTGACATTGCACTTGGATGACAGAGCTTTGGGATTCCCGTTCCTACTGGAACCATCTGAACGCGGCTCCTGTAGGAAGCATCACCTTCTGGAAAGGAAGAGAAACAGGGAGGGGGGTATAGAAGAAGAAGGGACAAGGCGTTAGGTCGGGTCCGGCACAGCCGTGTGGCATCACCTCCCTCCACCCCTCCATCCCCATCCCAGCATCCCAGCCATCAGCTTCGAGATAGAATCAGCCTGGGCTCAGCGTCCCACAGATATGGCCACACATCCCAACATTCCCAGGCCACAATGACCTGGCACGGCCTGGCACAGCCCCCAGCTTCCCTGCCATTGATGGAGGGACACCCAGGGGACAGGAGCCCAGCCAATATATGAGTATAGGAGGGCATCTGGGGGGAAACTGAGGCAGGGGGTGAGCTGGTTGGGCTTATGGACACGAGACCCAGGAGCAAGGACACAACAGACATCATTCCCCTGCCACAGTGAACAACCTCGTCCCCAACAGAGCAGCCCTGACCAACAACAGGACCCCTCAGCATCTCATGGGGAAGAGGGATGAGTCCCACCAGGCTCAATCCCACACACAGCAAAGTGACCAACAACAGATGAACCTCTTTGAACACCCCCCCAGGAAAGGTCATGTGGGGCAACGGCCCCAACGGCTCTGCAGTCCTCTGGAAGGAGAACGTGGGACGTTTCCCAGCTGGATGGGGTGGGAAACCCGTGCATCATTCATGAGACCACAGGTGGAGTATGCAAGGACCACAGTGTCTCTCAATGCCAACAGCCCCCAGGCAAGACCACACAATGCTAGCCAGCAGATAGGGCCACACTATCTCATAAGAGGATGTGCCTCAGAGAGCCCTTCGGCTCCTGCATCGCCAGACAAGCTATGGATGCCAATGGGAAACAAACCAGCTGGCTTCCGTCAGGTCCTTCTCTTGGGTCAAGATAACCCACCAAGTCTCAACGAGGAACCAGGGCAGTGCCTCCCCCAACCCCTGCAGAAGGGACCCCAATGTGCTCACTTCCATGGGCATTATGACCCACGCATGGGGTTTGTGCAAGAGGAAGATGGCGAAAGGTGAGAATGGGCAAGAGCTGGTAGTGCCCAGTAGGATGGATCATGATCCTGCTTCTGGCCCATGCTTGGTTCTCTGGGCAAACTGAGCTGGGGGCAACACCGTTTCCCCAAAAGCCTCTGCAATATGCAATCAGGCACCTGGGGATGACACAAGTGCCTCTGGCCAGTGATGCACAGGCTGTGGCAGGGCACACAGCCAGCCATGCTGGATCTCACCCAAGGCACTGGGTGCAGAAACAGGGCAGAACATGGTGGACTTGCCAGCAGGGCTGACCTACTCAGATACATCATCCAAAGAGAGAGAAACAAGGGTCTGGAGATGTCTGATACTGGTCATCTTGAACACCTCTGCCCATTCATTAATAAAGGAAGATGGACAACCAGCTCTAATGTGGACGCTCAGCATAGATCACCCCTTGTCCCCATGATCATAGAATCACAGAATCAGTTGGAACTTCCAAGAGGGAAGCACAGAAGGTTGGAAGGGACCTTCACAGCCAATCCAGTCCAATTCAGCTCACATGTGCAGGACATCTTTCATTAGAACAGGTTCTTCCAAGCCCCATCCAACCTGACCTTGAACCCTTCCAATGATGGGGCAGCCACAGCTTCTCCAGATGACCTATTCAGTGTCTCACCACCCTCATTGTACATTTCTCCCTTATCTCCAGCCTAAACCTCCCCTCTTCCAGTTTAAAACCATTGCTCCTTGTCCTGCCACAAGGCCTTGGTGAAAAGTCTCTGCGAGACTGAAGTGAGGGTGGCAGTGATCCTCACACCAGCACTAGCTGGGGCACCAATGCACTTTACCAAGGCTTCTCCAGATGGAGGACAGCTCTGTTGAGTCAAATCCTGACTATTCATGGCCTTTGTGTGACCTACAGCTCTAAACACAAGCCCAGGGTGACCTGGCCACGGCTGGAGGAGCCTGGTTGGTGCAGGGACATGCTGCTGCCTGCTCCGAGCATCCAACCTGCCTCACTAGTCTCAGAGCCTCGGGCGGCCCGCACCACACCAGGGCACCAGCAGAGACCGGTTATTCGGGCTCTGTAGATGTGCTGATAAAGCCTAATGGTGGCAGAGGGATTTAGCCCATTTCTTTTACACTGCCATAAAGGTTTAATTCTATGTGGTTTTTACTGCTTGGTCTTAGATCAATGTTTAATCACAGCTCGGCCCCTGTCTGGGCTCCCCTAGGATGCTCCTCTGGACACACCAGGCTGGCAGACTGAAGCCACCACTTCAGAAGAAGGAGGTGGCTTCTCCTTGGCAATGACACTGCTCCCCCAGACATGGATGATGCTAGAAAAGCATCATCCTAGGAATTTCTAGGAAATCCCAGGATTCCTACGAAAGCCCTGGGAATTTTTCAGTCCCACATAAAGAGCCACTGAATGGCCCCTCCTGTCCCAGTATCAAGCACTATGGTGTGATGGCACCTTTGAGCTGCCGAGCTGGAAGCAGCACAATGTCCTGGCCACTGCTACCTCCAGATGGGTCCCCACCACAAGGCAGGTGCCAGCAGTTGGCCCAACAAAACACATTACCAAGGCTGGCTGACATAAGGAGGGGTTTAACAACACACTCATTGACCCAGGTGACCTTAGGACATCAGCTGGGGTCTAAGTGTCCCTGTCCCAGCCACATACACACGCTATCTATCTTGTTCAATACCACCGAGGTCAACACATGGCACAAGTGGATATCCTAAGAGAAGGGAGGATATGCTCTGAAATGGGGATAGTGACGCTCTGGAGCAACCCACATCTGCCCAGGCGTCCATCCCCACCAGCACAACACCTCTTTTCATCCTCAGCACACCCATGGTCATGCCCAGGACCCATCTTTGGTGGCACCCAACTCTGTCTCACCAAGAGCTCTGTTTCAGTGGCTCAGCCGGCTGAGGGATGGGGAAACCCATAACGGGGGTGACCATTCCCAGGGCTCCCAGTGCTATTTATCATCTCCAGACCCGGCTCAGCACCAGGAGCAGGGAGCAACTCCTCCAGCTGCTGCAGCTCTGAGTCTATTGACCCGCTTTAGGGATCTTTGGAAGAGATGAACTCTTTTTTTTTTGCCTTTCTCCCTTTTTCCAGACCACTGACTCAGCAAATTAGAACAAGAATATAATTTAGCAATACAGCGGTTTTTGAAAGACACAGTCCCCCTCTCCCCATCCCCACCCAGACAAGGATATTTTTCCCCCTTCACTATTCATTCAGAGCTCATGCTAATTGAAAAACGTAGAACCTGGCTGAGCAAACAGTGGGCTGTCTCTTTGGGACAAGCAGAGGATGGGCAGTGCCCTCGTGTCACGGTGTGCAATCAGTATGGGTGACTTCTTAGCTTTTGCCAACAGGACACAGTGGGATCAGCTCCCGGAAAAACCAAACCCAGCTTCAGCACAACATGTGGGGAGCCGGCAGACAAGTGCTGGTCCAGAGCACCCATAAGAGCGCAGAAAGAGGCAGGCTTTGCTACAGCAGCGTACCCACATGCCAGCCATCACCCCTGCTACAGCCCCAGCTGAGCTTCAACCCAAGTCACTGGACTTTTCTTACGCTCCCACATGAATATGGCACCTCTGTGATAGCTTTGGGAAGGTGGCACCTCAAACCCAACAGCAGCTGGCATCCCAACCCAATGGCTATCCTCTGAGACCAACAGCAGCACCCATGTGTGGACCATGGTGGGCAGTGATAGCCCAGGTACCGTTCCAAAGCCTCACACCAGGGATCCCAGCACCCCTGTGCTTAGCATGGATGCTCCCAGCTCAGTCAGATGCAGAAGCAAGACTTCAGCTCAGCTATCAGTGGGAAATCCATATGGTGCCTTACGGACTCATCCTGACTGCCTCAGCGAGGGATGCCGGAGACTCGGCATGGCCACAGCACGGGAGATGCTGCCCAGCTTCTACCACCCAAACCCAGGGACTGCCATGCTGCTGCTCAGGGCTGACAGTGAGCTCAGGGCTGCCCCACCGCCATGGGCTCCACCATCACCCATTACCCAAAAGAAGCCACCTCCTGCCCATGCCTGCAACAGGGAGAGTGCAACCCAGCACACCCCAGAGAGAACCCCAGCCCTCCTCCCCAAGCCAACCAACCCCAGTACATGAGAGAGGGCAGGGCCAGGGGCACTGGGCAGAGCACACATCTCACGGTGGGGGGAGAACTGGTATGGAAAAGGGGTGGGGGGGGGGAAATAAAAAAGTAAGAAGTACCAGGCGCTTTATTATCTAGGGCCAGATCCGAACCCAGGAGCGCAGCCCGAGGAGGGGTTAGGGTGCCTGAGAGGGGCCGGTTACCTCCAGTGCTGCAGAAGGCTTCTTTTTGAGTTCTTCACACTTTCGGAATTTGCAAATCTGGTGGCCAGTTTTGCGATTCCTACAACTGCTGCACTGCTCGCAGTTTATCCGTCTTCGGCAGGGCGGGCACATGCCGCATCTTTTCCGTTTCTTTTTCCCCGAATTGATGGCAGATGCCAACTCATTCTGCATGGGATACTCTGCCAAGCCAGCCATATGGAGCGCGCTCTCTGCCAGAAACACGCCGGCAGGGGTCATGATGAAAAGGCCTGGGTTGATGGGAAAAGCCCCCAGGTAAGGAAAATCGGAGGGGCCGTTCATTGTCTCTGCAGCTGAGACTGCCTCCATGTCAGAGATCCCAGTCCCGTGGTCGCTTGCGAGAGGAAGATGCTCCTGTACCACTCTTTTGAGCATTTCTGTTGACTGAGCAAACTGTTGTAGGGCGGTCTGTCCTTCTGCGGAGAGCTCCGACACCCGGTCGAGTTTGCTCAGCATACTAGAGATGGTTTTGTGCTTTGAGGTAGAATGACTTTTATCCACAGTCGCTTCGTTGCCATTAGCTAAGGGGTTGCCTTTCTCTGAATGTTCACTTATCGAGCTGCTGCTACCAAAGGTGGAATAGTGGGAGAGTGGACGGGACTTCTTAAGACTTTTGTTCAAAGGTTCACTTATTATGCCACTTTTGTTCCTCCTCTCGGAGCTGACGGGGGGTTGAGAGTCATCTTGGGTGTTTTTTTCCGTCTCTGCCTTGTTCCCAGTGTCTTGATGGGAGCCCGAATTTGACATGGTGCCCGGAGCACAACAGCAAAACCAACCCCCCCCCAAACAAAACAACCCCCAAATGAAACCAAACCCCAAAACCCACCCCAAAGCCAAAGATCCCCAAAGCCTTGGTGGTAGCACCAGCCCGCCGGCCACCAGGGAAAGCTCAGATGGGAACGCTCATCAACAGGGCGTCTCCTCCGGCGCCGCTGCCGAGGGCTTCAGTCTGACCTCAGAGCAAAGACATACTCTGCAGCTCTGGAGCACAACACACGGCTCTGGAAGGAGAAAAGAAAAGAGAGTTAGCGCTGGCGAGAGCCAACAGGCTTTTCAAAGCAGCTCTTCCTCCCCCTGCCATGGAAGTCTCAGCACTGGGAACAAAGGAACTCCAGGGAACGGACCTCGGTGGAGATCCGTTGGGCTGCGCTGTGAAAGGGGCGCCATGCAGACAGAAGTGGGGGGTCACAGGGGAAGTCCCGGCCTGGTAGCAATGGCACGCTGTGCTTAAAGGCTCTCTGTCCCCGGCTTTCCTCCCGCAGGGACCGCAGCCCCAGGGAAGTCACGGGGCTGGTCTCCCGCTCTGCTCCAGCAGGCCCCACACCGGATGGGGGATGCCCCTGAGCCGCCAGCCAGAGCTCATGCAAGGGGCAACTGGTCCCCTGCCTGCAGTCACCAGTGTCCCCACATGCCGGGCGCCAGGGAGGCAGCAGGTTGCAGGGCTGCATCCCAGCTCCCACATCACCCAGCACAGGCCAGGCTGCACCCATCTCCCTCCTCCTCTGCCTCCTCCTTCTCCTGGACACTTGTCCCCAGGCCAGCACTGCACACCAGCACCAGGCAGAGGAAGGAACACACATGGGGAGCTGCAGCACCCAGCTCCAAGTGCCATGGGGAGTTGCAGTGTCCCCCTCCAAACTCCATAGGAAACTGCAGCATCCACTTCCAAGCCCAACGAGGAGCTGCAGCATCCACCTTCAAACCCCACAGGGAGCCAGAGCATCCAATTCCAAGCCCCACCAAGAGCAGCAGTGTCCACCTCCAAGTGACATGGGGAGCTGCAGCATCCACCTCCAAGCCCCTGTAGTGCTCACCTCCAAACTCTATGGGCAGCCATGGTGTCCACCTCCAAACCCCATAGGCAGCCATAGCATCCAACTCCAAACCCCATAGGGAGCCACAGCATCCAACTCCAAACCCCATAGGGAGCCACAGCATCCAACTCCAAACCCCAGTGCTGACCTCCTGCCATACCCCAGCGTGCCTTTGCCTGCTCACCCAACCACAGGCTGCTCTGGTGGACACAGGGGCTCGGTGGTGATGGGGAGACCCCACCTTGGTGCCGTCCCTGGGGCGGCTCCAGGGCAGCTGGGCCCAGTGTGGCTGCAAACACTTGTTGTTGTGAAATTCCTGCCCGTCCTCCTCCCCTCCCGAGCACGCCTGCACGCACGCACAGGCACCGCCGGAGTAATCAGGCTTTAGAGGAGAAAAGCTGCAGGGCTTAGCGGAGCAGGAACCCTCGTCCCCACCCCGGCAGCAGCTGGGGGAGGGCAGCTCCGGGAGGAGGCCCCTCGCCTACCCCATCCCTTCACCCAGGCTATCCCGGCAGCCTCCCCTCCGGTGATGGGACCAAGTGTGGCCAGCACTCTTGCTCCTGCCCCAGGGGTGATGCTGCAGAGCGAGGGGCATCCCTGCACCCGCTGCATGCTGCTCATCCATCACCCTTCATATCCCCTCAGTTCATATCCCCTCAGTCACAGCTGAGCCACATCCACAGCAACCCCACTACAGCAGAGTAGTCCTAACAATTCCACACAGACATGGCTTGGGAGCATCACTGTTAGAGCACTGATGGGGTAAGGTCCGCACATCAACAGCCCCGGTGCTGGCAGAAGACAGCCCGTCTCAGCCCAGTGCCAGAGCTGGCTCGTCTGCAGAGAAACCCCCCCATCCTCACGCTCAAAACCGCTTGCTTCAGCTGCTGCAGGATTTAAGATGCAGCGTGGATCGATGCAGGGCTTGTGTTCCAGCCTGGAGCTCGCCAGGCCACATGGCAGAAGGGACAGGCTGCCCTTCCCTGAGCATCACACCCCATGGGGATGCTGGGTGCTAGTGAGGCCAGGGTACATCTTCAGTGGGTGCTGCCAGGGAGGTGGGGGACCTGTCCCTGGTCGAGTCACACCTTAACACTGAGAGCAACGGGCGCTGGGGCCAGAGCGGGGAGCGCGGCAGGAAAAGCACCGGATGAGAGGATGTGAGATAAAGCCGCCCGTCACCGTTATCTCGTGCCTGCTTTTCCTGTGTCCCAGTGCCTCTTCCGCCCCGTGGTGCGGCCCAGCGCCGGGTCGGGCTGGGGTTCACCAGGCCGTTGTAACCACCAAGCCGTGGTGCTGCTGTGGCCTTAACTGGGGGTCTCCAGGAGCTCACATTGCTCTGGGAACGAGCCCAGGTGGTGCCCACAAGACAGCGGGGTCTGGGTGCCAAAGCGGAGAGGGAAGCGGGGAGAACACGGCTGGAGGCACACTGTGGTGGCCATCTCCATCAGTTCCCATCCTCCTCTGCTCTGGGATATTGGCCAGCCCTTCCCTGCTGCTCCCACCCAGACACATCAACTGGTGCCTCAGCTCTGAGCCCCACCACTCACAGCCTCCTCCAACCAGGGCTGATGGCAACAGAGCATGGAGCATGATCCCCCTGAGCACCCCCTGCTGCTGCCTACCCCATGCAGCTCCCCAGCACCCACAGGGACAAGGGGGAGACTGCCATGTCCCCTCCCATCCCCAGTGGGACAGGGGGATGACGAAGAGCGGTACCAAGCAGTGCTGCCATACAATCCCACCATCAGCAGCTGCTCCCACCATCAGTAACCGCTCAGCACTGCCCTCCATGGCCACGGGGCCATTATCCTGCCCAAGTGGGATGGGTCTGTCCCATGCTATGTCCCCTCCAAGGACCCCAGGACCTGCTTGCTGTGTGGTGCCTGGTGGTGCTGTGCCCCCAGCCCAGCCCTGCAGACATCTCAGCAGCTCCTCGCCAGCCTCTGCCCAGCCAGGTTGCTAATTGCAGCGGGGGGGAGGAATTAATGATCTTAATCCCTTCTTTATGATTGACCCGAGTAAAGACTGCAAGGGCCCCCCCTGCCCTGTCCCATTTCTACCCCTTTTCCGGCCCCCATCCCCTGGGGAAGGCGCTGGGCAGCGTCATCTGGGTCCCTGTCAGAAGGTGCTTAGTCCCGGCCGCAGCATTAAGGGGCACGTGATGGGCTCCCTCACCCGGGTCTTTGCACCGGGCAGCTTAAGCAGCCTGGAGGGATGCCAGGGTTCAAGGGGACACCGCCAAGGTCGGGAGGCCCCAGTGCACACCCAGGGGTTCCCAGCTCTCCAACCCCTCACAGGACCTTGCTCTCCCCTCCTGCAATCCCCCTGCCAGGTACAGGTTCCCCAGGGGGCTCAACTGACTGGTGAGCCACAACACCCAGCCAACACCATCACTTGGGTGTCCCTGATCCATGCTCCCTGCTCTGACCAAGACCAATTTCCATAGGAAACCCCAAAAAGCTGCCCCCCGACACCCTGGGGTGCTTGGCAGCAGCCCTTTCCCGTGGTCTGAGTGGACAAAGGGAGTTTTCCTCCCCTCATAGCCTTCCTCTGGAGCTTAGCCCAGCAGCACTCCACATCCCTGCTCCATCCACCCCAGGGCTGCCCGCATCCCACACACATCCTATAGGACCACATTGGAACAGTCCTAACAACTCCAAAATACAAAATAATATAGGTTGCAAAAGGATCTCTGGTGGTCCAGCACCCGGCGTGATGGACTGAGAGCCTGCTGACTGCGGACACCATTCCCTGTCAGAGGGGAGCGGGACAGGAGCTTTGCTTCTCATACAAAAGCGGCCAAGCTGCAGTTCCCAGCCCTCTTCCCTGTGTTATTTCACTGCATCGCTGGAAAGCCACCGGCTCCCGCTGGTGCAGAAAGTCTCGCCTCCAAGAAAGAACTTCTGCTTTCCTTTACTTTCAAGTAAACCAGGCTCCTCCTGAAGAGCCGCCGGGCGGTCAGCCGTGGAGAAGGAACCGGCAGAGCCGACGCCGAGCTGCTCCCGGGCCCCGGAGACAAAGGCAGAACACACAAATTCGGCTTTCTCCTAATCCCTGGGCGCTGGGTGGGCGCGGGGGGACGTGGCTTTGTCCGCCCGGAGCAGACAGAGGACGAGGACGGAAGGGACCCCGGCGTCTTTTCAGCCTCCAGAAAGGCGGTCATTGTCCCCTCTGCCGGGTTTTTGTCCCCACTTCCTCCACCTCGCCACGCGGCCGCCCGCGTGGCGCGGCCCCCCCCTCCCAGCAGAGCCCTGCTGATGGACACACGGACACAACGGACAGACGCAGGCAGCCCTAAGGAGGGCACTCACCACCGGCACTTGCCCCTCTCCAAGGCAACCCAGGAGAGGTGTAGGGTGAGCGAGGCTGTGCATGGAGGTACAAGAGAGGGGCCAGGCGTGGGCCCCATGCTCCTCATGACCATGGACCTCAACCACCGTGGACAGGAGCTTGGGATGGCCAGGACTGCAGGGCCATGGGTGGTGGGAGAGATGCATGCGATGTTCCAAGACACCTTTGAGCATCCTGGTGTGGGAAGCACACCTTGGGATGAGAAAAGCCAGCAGGTAGAACAGGACCACCACCCTGCAGCAGTGTCATGGGTCAGAAGGTCCAGATGAAACCCAGCTCAGAGGCTTGGGAGAACAAGCAGCACCAGAACAAGGTTCAAAGCAGCTCCAGCCGCAGCACCACAACACCCGCTTCAGCTCCCAGGTACCTGATTTCCACATCACAAACCTGCTGCTCCCTCCACCAGTGACACAGGTCAAATGGAAGATGTTTCACCATAGCCTCCTCCGCCAGCCAGGCAGCAGGCACCAGCCCAAAGGGCTCTCTCCAACCACACAAGGAAGCACAAGGAAGTCTTTGAGCTGCCAGGGACTCAGCCAGGCGAGAGGCAGCCATGGCGACTGCTGGCAGGGCAGACACCAACGGCACCCTCACCTCTGTGCTGCTGCTTCCCCCAGTGTGGGGAAACAAGGTGAACGAAGAGCGAAATCAAGCTTCCATCTCCCAAGGCCTTTCAGGACACCCGTTCTGGGAGAACATGGTGCTTGATAACCAGGCACGGGCACCCTGAGGCAAAGACAAGGACATTGTTTGCAAGCCATGACACCGGTCAGCCCCGAAAGCCCCCAGGCTCTGCTCTTCAGATTCATCCTCCCCAGAACTGGTCCAGCCAGAAGGTCGACTGCGGGTGGGCCATGGAAGTTACCATCACCCACAGCATCTTCTCCAGACATCAAGAGAGGACGCCCAGGCCTGGGGGAGCTTTGGGCAGTGTTGTAAATGCTGAAGCCTCACCCTGGGCGTTTGCAAGTTAAAGAGCCAGAGCTATGACAGGTCTGTGACGGGTCACCAGATGGGCAACTCACATGGAGATAGTTCATCTCCCATGCTCCCAACATCCTTGGAAGGGCCAGTTGTGGCAGCCGCTCCGCTCATCTCTGCTACCGAGGTGGCACTGAGGGACGTTAAGAAGGCAACTCCTGAATTAAAAAGGCTATGGAAGATTAAATCCAGCATCTGGAGTTAGCCCTGGAAGCAGATGGCGGCTCATCATGGCGCACAGAGTGGCTTTCACCCGTCTCATCCTTGCAGGCAGCCACTCTGCTCTGGTGGTGCCTCCCCAGGGCAGCTCTGGATGTACACACAGCCTGGCCAGCATGGGCCAGAGATGTGTCCTGCCAGGCACATCCTCAGGGATGCGGTGAGGCCATGATGCCGTCCTGCAGATGCCCAGGTCAGATCCCTACACCAGGGCTCCAGCAAAGGCGCGTTTTATCCTGTTAGTTGTGCCTTTCCCCATGTAACCCCATGGCTGCTGCAGGCTTCCCAGCCCACCGCTGGACACCCAGCTCAGGTAAATGCACCCATCAAGGCAGAGCCTATCACCAACATGCCCTGGACTTCCACTGCAGAGAGGACAAGGATATCCCCATGGACACCATCACCTCCAGGAACATCCTTGGACTCACTCTGCGGCATCCTGCATGCACCCCACTGTGCCCGGGGCCACCCCATGCTTCCCGGCTGGAAAACGTGGGCTGTGTCCTGCCTCCGCAGGGTGGTGGTTATGGATTAAGGAGTCTTAAATGTCAGACGACCAGGCGCTCCCTGGAAATCCACTTATCTCGGCTGCCACTCGGAGCGGCCAGAGCCGGGCGGTTATGGAGATAACGCGATTTGAAGCGTCCACCCGAGCGTTGCAGGGCTGCGGGTGCCCTGCGGACAACACCAAGCACCTCCTCCCCTCCTCCCTCACCCAGCTGCTGCCCAGAGCCAGGTGACGGCCGCGCTGCTCCCACCTGCACCGCATCCCCTTCCCCAATCCAGTGGGATGAGGGAAGCTTGGCAGCATCACCTCCGCAGCGCTCAACCATCCCCCCCATGCCAGAGCTGCACCAATTCGCTGCCCAAATCCTAACACGACTGTAACTAAAACCTACCAGATTGAGCCTCGGGAAGGGCCCCCCCCGCCGTGCTTCTCCCCCCCCATTCCAAATGGGATTGAACAGATCTGCTCTCGCCCGAGCCCAGCTCGCAGCCAAGCAGCATCTGACACTCCCGCACAGTGGCACGGCTCTCTGCCGCTCACCCGCTCCCCCAGCTTGGCATCCCCTCACCTAACGCCACCCCCTTGGAGATGCAGCATCACTCCCAGCCCCGCAGAAGGCACCCAGACCCTCCTGCAGGGACACAGCTCTTTGGTCCAGTTAGTGCCCAGTGTCCCCTCCACCAACAGAGGTACCCAAGGGGATTTCGAGGTGGTGATGTGCAGACCAAGTTCAACTACCCAAGGCCGTTGGGGCCTGGTGGACAAGGGGCATGTGCAATGGATGACAGCAACAATGGGTATCCCAGCAGGAGCTCCAGGACCCACCATGAGGGGCTGTGGGGTGCCCAGGCAATGCTTCACCCCCAGGAGACCCACACAGAGCCCATGGAGGCCAAGCTGAGACGTGTGAATCACTCCTGTTAACAGATGGGGTGATTATAGTGTAAATTACTCAGGGTCTGACTGATAACAAGGGCAAGGAAAGACCGATCAGCAGGCACTGAGCTACAGGAAGTTCATTACAAGTAAGAAAAGAAGTTGTAGGCACAGCCACATGGGAGTATTTGATGGTGAAGAGCCCCAAACCCATCAGTGCCACCTCCAAGTGCCACCTCCAGTGTTTCCTAGATCCACTAGTGCCACCTCCAATGGTGCCCAAATCCATTAGTGCCACTTCCAGTGATGCTCAGATACATCAGTGCCACATGCAAGAGCAACCCCAGCCTGGAGAGGTCCTGCTGTGTTCCCCGCCCACTCCAGTCCTCATCCCTCCACATCCCACCAGGCAGAGCACAAACTGAGGGGCTGCTCCCAGGAAAGCCAGCAGTGGGAAGGGCTGGGACACCATGGTCACCGTCACCAGCAGTGAGCAGTAACTGCGCTGGCAGCAGGCACCGGGCCCAGCTCAGTGCATCAGTTTGGTCATTAATGGGTGGTGGGGATCGCCTGGTCCTTAGTGATGAGACCCCCTCCTTCAAAGGTGGCTATCACCTCAGTGCCTCTACCCGATGGACCACAGGACATCAGGGAGGAGCTGTGCAAGCAAGGGTGCAGTGAGCACCCAGTCACTCTGTGGGCTGAAGAAGACATTGGCATGCAAGAGGCATCTCTGCTGCTCATACCAGCAACACCCCAGAGGGCTGGGTCCCTGCTGCTTCTGTGCTGGCGGACTGAGGGATGCAATCCCTCCCCACAGCCCCTCACAGACACCCATTCCTGAAGGCAACTGCTTTAAGGAATCACTTTAAACACTGGGAAGCCGCCAGGGCCCGTGAACGGCCGCAACTGACAGATGTCCGAGAGGACAGCGAATAATCCCGCCTTCCTCTGGGAGGATTCGGGTCGCCCTCACCCTCTCTGGGGTTTATCCATTGTCTGCATCCGCCGGCGGTTGTTATTTTTGGTCAGCCCCACGTTTTGTTTGGCCTTGCCAACAGGAGGGAAGGAGGAAGAAGAGAAAGGGGAGGAAGGCTGCTTGGCAGGGGGAGGACCAGCTCTGTTTTGGGAAGGGGCAGTGGGGCACCCCACAGCCCTTGGGGCATCTCAGTGTCTCCTCCCAGCTCCGCAGCCTTGCTGAGCACAGCCACACTCACCACAGCAAGCACAGCTTCCCCTGGTGCCTGCGGGAGTTGCTCCCAGTAAGCCCAATGGACCAGAGGAGCTTGAGAGGTTTTGGGGGGCAGGTCCTGCTGCCCAGCTGCCAGCACCTTTCTGTGCAGGCAGCAGCTGAGGTCATCTCCAGCAGCAAAAGGGGAGCTCCAACAGGGATGGGCAAATCCTGCCCATGGCCAGCACCATCCCAAGCCCTGCCTGAGGACCACATGTGCCTTAGGTCCACCACTATGGGCCAGAAAAGATTGTCGAAGCTCATGAAAGCCAGTCTCCTACCTGCCCTGACCCTCCGGGGATGTGGACCCCATCCTTCACACTTCACCCCCAGCACTGTGCATCCCAGGCAGCCTTCCTGATGGCTGGGGCTTGCCAGCACTGCGGGATGCAACTCAGGCAGTTCCTGGGACCCATCCCTCCAAGCTGTGTGCAATGGGAGGTGTCAGCAGAGCCAGGGAATGAGACACCCAAGAGCTCCTGAGGAGAAGACACACAGCCATGCCCCAAGACTTCGTGCTTCTGCCCATGTACCCAGTGGAACCAGGGGAGCATCAAGCCAGGACTTGCCATCCTTCTCCATGCTGCCTTCCTGGTCTGCCTACAAAGCACCAAGACAAGAAGCTGCCTCCCCACTCAGCAAGGCTTCAGCTCCTGCAGGAGATGGAGGGCACAGCACACAAAACCACCTCTCCCCAGCCTTCCCCACGGCTTGTCATTCAAGCAAACCCCGTGGCCTTTAAGCTGCCAAGGTACCAGAGCTGCTCCGGAATCGGAGTTCGCTCGGCTCCTGCCCTGGAGCAAGGAATCTGAAACGCTGCCACTGGAAACGAAACAGAGCATCCGTCATTTTACTTGCCAGGAATATATCCAGCCCCCAAAAAAAGAAATGCTGCCTGCTAAAGAGCCAGCAACAAACGCCCTCGATCGCACCGGCGAAGCGGAGCCTGGCATCGGGCATCGCCACCCGGGGCCTGCTCCTCTGCTGCATTCAGAGTCACCCGAAATTCAGTGAGCAGCAGAGTCAGGAGAGGGCTGGAGCCACCCTGGGGCCGGGTCAGGACGGCTGGTGGGGACCAGCAGATCCCACCTAGGATGCTACATGGAAAACCCTTGGGTTTGGAGCAAAAAGAGGGAGATGGTGGAGGCAGGGCTGGAGGGAAGGAAGTGTCCAAGCAGAGCCAGCCCTGCCGGGGATGCCCCTGGGAAGCCACCCTTCCCGCGGGCACTGCCAGCATCCTGCCCCTGGCCATTCCCAGTGGCATCCCCAGGAAAAGGAGCTGTGTTCCCAGCCAGCCCAGCCCCCAGCCCAGGCACGCCAAGCCAAATATCTGCAAGAGGCGCTCCCCTCCATGGGAACGGCGACTCCATGCAGAGTTCACATGCCCCAGCAATGCCTGATTAAACTCCCAAACTCCCAGGGAATACCCCTGAGGCTGTCTGCAGATAAGCAAGGAGCTGGGCTGCTCGCAGGAAATGCAGGAACTGGGAAAGAGCAATGGCTTTTTTTTCCTTGCAAATCCAGACTAACACAGAGCAAACCCCGGCGCGCTCTGGCTCACACACAAGTGCTTGCCTAAGCTCACTGCTGTGCACCCCCGGAGCTTCCTGCTCTCCGGAGCGACCGGGAGCTCATGGGTGACGCCATCACCAAGCCGGATCCAACCGGAGGCAGTGGGGATGGAACTGGAGAGCCCAGGATAACTCAATGCAGCACAGAGGAGCTGAGCAGGACCCGCTAGGCTGAAAGATGTTGAGCAAGAGGATGGTGCTGGGTGGAGGGAAGGCTGCATCAAGGTACCCAAGGATAGGAACGCTTGCTGCCAACAGCCTCCCCCAGGACCAGAGATGCTCCATCATTTCAGGTCACCCTGGGGAACACCTCGGACACTGGTTTCACCAGTCCTCGGGTCTCCTGCAACCCCACCACTACCCTTCTCCTCCCATTCGGCTTTCCTGTGACATCACAGCACTAGACCCAGATCTCCTGAGCTGTCCACATAGTCAAGGGCAACAGTAGTCAAGGAAACCATGTTGGTGCAGCACCCAATGTGATGGGTGAGCTGGAGCATCCCAGGGTAAAGAGGAAGGAGATGATGCTCCTCCTCCTGAAGGCAGGGGAGCAACCAGCTCCTCCTCTTCTCCTGTGCTCCATAAGAGCTGAGCCATAGGGAGGGTTTGCATGTCTTGGGGATCAGTGACCCCAGTGCTAGGGCATCCCAGGGGTGCTCCATCCTGACAGCCACAACGTCAGCTTCAATGGAGACCAACTGACATCATAAGGTTGAAGTTCTGCTTTCAACCAGGATCTGCACTGACTGCACACTGTGCTCCCAGATAGGCAAACTTGCCTGACACCACAGGAGCACGGGCAATACACCTACCCAAGCCAAGTTCTCCTTTGGAGGAGATGTATTGCAGCTCTCTCGGTTCTTGGTGCTTCTTCAAGAATCAGCCCAAGAGGAAAGGTGTCCTCTTTCCCTGTAGCATGCCAGCAGAGCATGGAAGAACAGCAGTCCTGGGCAACCTGATGAGAAGAGTCGTTAGGAAAATGGCTCCCAGAGAACTGCTGGGACAAGAAGTCCTGCCCCAGGGATGTGTAGGTTTTCACTGGGTGTCTCGCACACAGTCAGGAGACCTCACTGTGGCTTTTCCACAGATGAAGGTGGCAAATAAGAAAGATGGAGGGAGACAGACCAAGGCCTGTTGTGACAGGACAAGGAGCGATGGTTCCAAACTGACAGAAGGCAGGGTTAGGCTGGATATCAGGAAGAACTGTTTTACGATGAGGGTGCTGAGGCAGGGTGCCCAGAGAAGCTGTGGCTGCCCCATCCCTGGCAGTGCTCAAGGCCAGCTTGGATGGGGCCATGCCCCCTATGGCAGTGGGGTTGTTCTGGATGATCTCTGAAGGTCTCTTCTAACCCAAACCGTTCTGATTCCACAGGAATTTAACTACCAGCTCTGTGCCTTACCAAGAAAGCACAAGTGAGATGCACTGGCAGACCTCAGAGGATCAACCACAAGACAGTTGGAAAGCAGAGCTGGGGCCCTGAGAAAGAGGAAGGGAACACCACCACCACCAGCAGCCACAATGTGAGTCAGGATGGGGGGACCCTCAGATGAGGGGCCTTGATTACAGGCTGTAAGCATCATCCGGACCTTCTTGGCTCCAGGCTCTGAGGGTCTACAACTGAAACTAGCATTAGACATCAATGCTTCTGCCTTTCCTCATTTCAACATGAGCTGATGAACAAGGTGGGATGGCAAGGAACAAGATGGATGTGGTTTTCACAGGTGGTGCCTGCCACAGTGTGGTGCACGCCTTCTCCAGCCAGCCCAGGGTGGGTTCAGAGACCCCGGCTTCCACCCAGGGTCCTGCCTGCTCATTTGGTGACCCCCTGCAAGAGAACCATCTTCCTTCACCCATGCCAAAGGGTTTGATCCCAGGCACTCCGGAAACCCAAAGGTTTCATGAGCCCCACCTCCAGGTGGGTCCTCCAGCTGCAGCATTGGGAAGCACCAGAGATGGTAGGAAATGGGACCTCCAGAGCACAGGGCACCAAGCCAGAGGGTTGATATCTGCACCACCTGCTCTCAATGGACATCCTCCCCCATGTGCTGCTTTCTCCAGCCTGCTCCATCTCCGCAGGGGCCACCACACCCTGGAAAAACCTCATTTTTCCAGGCTTGGATCAAGCACAGGCGACCGGAAATGATGTCCATCAAGAGTGTGGCCATCAAGGGAAAATCCTGCTGGAAAGCAGCAAAACCCCATCCTCAACAAGTGTGACCACAGTGCCAAGGCAGCCACACTCCAACCAGGACAGCTCTGCCTGGTCCATTGCATGAGGGGGACTTGGCCTCCAGCATGAACTTCACCATGCAGGTTCGTGCCTTCAGGTGTTTTCAGAGGGGGAATATATATCCAAAAAAAGCAAGAAAGACAAAAAATTTGGGCATGCAACTGAGCTCCTGTGATTTCCCTATCTGCTGCTGGGCAGCCATGGAAAAATCCCGAGGAAATTTCTGCTAAAATATAATCATTCCACAAAAAAAAAAGGGAAAACCCACCAGAGGCTCAGCTCGCTGGACACAGCACGCCAGGAGGGGCTGACAGAGCTGTTACGGTCTATTGGGCCAATAATCCACAAACTAAGACAGATTTATTGTACATGGCAGATCGTAACAGCTCCAAAGAAACCATCACTGTCTCCCGGTGCTTAAAATTCACTTTCTTGGGGGGAAAAAAAAGGCCAAAATATGGCTTGAAGAGATAAGATGCGTGGTTGTGACAGACAGAAGCCTGTGCAAACACATATTATGGGTTTTTTTCTCTCTTGGTATATAAATAAATAAAATATCTCCTCTTCCAAGCCGAGCGCAACAGCATTACCCAGCTCGGAGCGCTGTCCTTACCACTGGATTACGCGGCTTGGTTTCACCTCCCTTTAGCAAGATGGATTTGCAGGGATGTTGTTTCTGCCCCAATATTGCAGCCTGAACACAGAGAGGGGGATGAAAATGAAGCTAATTACAGCCAACTTGTTCCCATCTGCTTTGCTGGGATGGGTGGGTTTGGGTCCCCTCTCTTTGGAAGGTGCAAGCCTCCGAAAAGCAAGATGCCAGAACAGAGAGCAGGCTCTTCCCACTGAACATGGTGACGGTGAGTGAGCCCAGGATGTGGGGATGTTTAAGGAGTAATAAAGGGCAGTCAGTGCTTTCCCTTCAGCTTTGCCCCTGGATGGACAGGTTCTGGGAGCAGAAACAGGAGAGAGACCAGCTCAGGCCCATCAGTAATTGTGATGCTGGAAATCAGCCTGGGTCTGGTGAGAGCTTAGGCCAGCTCACCATATCCGACGGGATCAAAGGGGCTCAGCCAACAGGTTTAGTGTGGCTCTGCCCGGTCAATGGAGTAGACCTGGCCCCACTTGCTCTGCACCCAGTGAGCACGCATCCCTCAGTGGGGTGATGCCGGGAGGATGCCCAGTGAGGCCCTGAACCCCCGCAGCATCATGATGGGTCAGCACTGCACTCACCAGATCCCCCAGCTGCACCCCAAAACCATCCCAAAGAGGGGGCGCTGGGCCAAGCAACCCAAGCAACGACAATGGCTGGGCTCAGAGATGCAGAGCAATGCCCACGGATGCAAGGATGGGGTTTGCACGGCTACCCCAGCCCCCTGAAAGCAATGGGCTGGGACTGGCTGGGAGCTCCAGGGAGGGAGTGGAACCGAGTAATTAGAGCAGGAGGCTGTGAGTCAGCAAACGATGCGTAACCTCGAGGTTGACAATGAGGGAGAAGATGGCAGTTTCGACCGAGAGCGCCCGCTGAAAGGGCACATTTAGATATGCAAGAAGCAGCAACTCCCAACAATCAGAGGGCTGGCGACCTGCTCCACAAACCACGCTGCTCCACAGCGGCCGCCCGCCTGCCACAAACCGGTGCCTTTCTCCACCATCGCTGCAAATAGAGACGCAGGCAGTCACAGCCCAAACCCGGTAGGAGCAGGGACCACTTCCAAACACCCCAGTGCTCAGAGCGGGAAGGACAGTGGGCAGCCTCTCCTGCAGCATCCCAGCCTGCCTGGGGAGCGGGATGCAGCCGGGCTCGGCGCCTGACCTTGCTCTGGATGCCCTGGAGAGATGAGCAGCCGGCGGCAGCGATCCTCCAGCACGCAATGGATATTAAGGGCAAGGTTTGGCTCGGAAGCAAACCCCAGCTTCAGCCACAGGCTCATTCCCCCCTTGTTTTAGAGGGGGGCGCGTGTCCATGAGGGCTGCAGGCAGGTAGGGCCCTGCCGCACAGCAGCCCTCGGCGAGGAGAGTTTAATTAACCCCGGAAAGCAATCGCTCAACGGCCAGCGCGGGAATCGATGCGGAAGGGGCAGCTTGCTGCCAAGGGACCATCTGCTCGGGAGAGGGATGGCGGCTCCGGGTCCCCCCCCCCGCGCTGCCCCCCGCCTGCCGGGAAGCCACCGTGGGGCAGCTGGTTGGGGCGGGGGCCCGATCCTGAGCGCTACCACCAGGTCCCCCCGCCCTCGGCTCGACCCTCGCTTCCCGTAAAGCCCCACATCCCCACGTGATTTCCCACAGGCTGCAGCCCACCCTCCCCCAGCACAAAGCCTGCCCCCATGGGGGGTCCCTCCAGAGCAAGGAAGCCGCTGGGATGCAGCTGAAGGAGAGATGGGCAGGATGTGACCAAGCATCCTCCTCGCCCACCCCACAGCTGTTTTCACCCATGAGATGAGTTTGGGGCAGCCTCAGCCTTGAGGGCACAGGGGGGTTGTGCCTTTTGGAGCACCAAATACTACCTACAGCCAGACTCCCAGAAGAATACTCAAAGGGATGCTCTCAGCATCCAGCATCACCCAGGGTACCAGCCACGAAGCCATAGGGCACCATGTTCCCTCCTGGTTAGGGATGCCCCATGGCAGCCTGCTAGGACAAGGAGTCAGATAACCAAACGCCCCCACCAAGAGGAGGCAGCAGGGAAACCCCTGGACGAGGAGGGAAACTGAGGAACACAGATTCATCTTTCCATGCCATGCCCCATACCATGGCGACCCCAGTATGAGCCGAGAGGGGCACAGAAAGAGCAGAGGTTCTGCTGTACCCACACTGCACCCTGCCTGCCCACCCCTGCTCCAGCAACAGCCCGCCAGCACCCACCTCCACCCTCAAGCTCTGTGGGCAGCCCTGGGCCCTTCTCTAACCCTGTACCTCCCAGTTACTCCTTGCTTGCTTTTCATTCCACCCACTAAATGATGCCAGGCACTCAGAGGCACATGCTCCCAAGGGACCCAGGAGCTGCTCCCCACCCCATAGCTCTGGGATGGGGTCACTGGGAAAGTTTGGGATGAGGGCAGGGATCTGCAGCAGCACCCCAGGGCAAAGCCAGCCAGATAGGGAAGCGAAGGATTTTGTCATGCGAGATGGGACCCAGTGAGACCGGATGGCATCACTCCTCCCTCTCCTACAAGGGGACCTTCTACCACCATCACATCCCACCCAGCTCCCAGGGTGACCACATCACATCTTGCTCAGCACCACAGAGGTGGTGCAGATGCTCCCAGTCTGGGAGCTGGGAGACACCTTGGGCTCCTCTTCAACTCCTGCTGGTGCCCTGGACCTGCAGACCCTCCGATGGCAGCAGCAAGGCTGGAAGGGGATGGTGCTCCCTGCACCCATGCACAGCAGCTTGGGTACCATCTCAGTGCCCACCTCTGCTCCAGGGAAAGGTCCTGGTGGATTCAGTTCCCAGCCAGTGATGGAAACAAGCTCAGGCTCCTCTACGGAGCTGGCAGGGTGAGGGCTTGCCAGCACATCCCACTGCCCCTGTTTTCCCAGGGGAATACTCAGAGGGATGCTCTTGGTACCCAGCACCACCCAGGGTACCAGCCACGCCGCTGCAGTGCCTAGGGATGAGGCACTCCTTCCCATTCCTGCCTGCCCTGCCGCAGCAGCCCATGGGGAAAACAGCCAGATCACTGCAGGCAGGAAACTGAGGCAGGGAAGGGCTGGGATGTATCCACACACAGCTGGTGTCAGCAAAGGGACCCAGAGCCAGCTTTTCCAGCTTTTCCTGCTCCTCCTCTTCCCGTGGCCATCCCAGTAGGAGTGCACATGGAGGAGGACAGGGAGCAAAGAGAGAGCAGGAACCACTTCAACCCCAGGACAGTGTGAGGCAGCAGCACATCCCCGGCACTCCCAGGAAGGATCCAACCCTCTCCAAACTGTGCTTGACCCCTCAACCTGGTGCTCAGACCCCCAAAATGCTGCTTGATGCCCAAGCTAACACACTCAGAGCCTAAACTAGTATTCAGCCCTCTAAAATGATGCCTGACCCGAGCTGGTGCTCAGCCCATCGACACAGTGCTCAGCCCCTCAACACTGCATTCAACACCCCAAAATGCTGCCTGACCACTAAGCCAGTGTTCAGCACCCTAAAACAGTGCTGAACCCCAAAACTGCTCCTTAGAACCCCAAAACAACGGCTGACCCCCAAACCAGTGCTCATCCCCCCTTGCTCAGCCTCTCAAAATGATGCTTGACCCCCAGATCAGGGCTCAGTTCCCCAGAACAGTGTTTGACCCCTAAAAAGGCTCAGCTGCAATGAAGGGGGCAACCCCACCAGGAGGTGCCCAAAGCAGGGCTGGTTCCGTTCAACCCCAGAGCACCCATGGACCATGGGGAGAGGCACAGGGTCACCACTGCCCATCCTCCCTGGGGAGAGCTGCTCCAGTTTCCTCCAGTGCACAACGCTGGTCGTGAGGTTCTTCAGAAAGGCTGGAGAGCCCAGGTGTCTCCCCCGATCTCCTCTGCCCCTGGGCTCAGGATGTTCTCCATCACCAAAGGGATGGGAGCACCATGGCAGGGATGTCGGTCCCCCCACAGCCACATCTCTTGGCTGCACCACACATCCCAGCACAGTGTCCTGGAGGGGGCCACCTTGTGTTCCCCTCCCAAGCAGTGGTTATCAAAGTCAGACCCTCAAAATCCCAGCCACAGGCATCCCGGCTCCTGGGGACCACTGGCATTTCCAGACCCACAGACACAACCCCCATCACTGCCCTGTCCCCTCATCCCTCCCTGAATCCCCAACCCTGAACAACCCACCATCCACAGCATGAATTCATCCTGCTTTTATCTCCACAGTGCATCAGCACAGGGAGGGAAGGGAAACACCTTTTCTCCTTTTCTTTGGGTCTTAATCTTTACCTGGGGTTGTATTTACCTGTCCTCTCACTAATCCCTCAATGCCTTCTCAAAGGAAAAAGCCCCATCCTCCACCAGCCAACACTCGGCTGCTCCCAGCAGGATCTGGGCCAGGGAGCACCCAGAGCCCAAGCACCATGGGTTTAGCACTCAAGCTGACTCCAGCTCTTCCCAGCAAGGTGGCCAATACATGTTTTCATTTAAGGAACCCGAATGGGAACCTGGGGAGAAGGGAGATGCAGGCACACCAAGCGATGGAGGCAAAGCCCAGCAGGTCTCAGCTCCACTCATGGGCTCAAAGCTTTAGGGAGCATGCAGGGTAAGCATGAGAAACTGCCTCTTCAAAAGGATCTGCTGGAAAACCATACGGTTTGCATCCGCCATGGCCAAGGTGCATGGGGACAACCCTGGAGCATCTCCCACCCCTGGCCGTGCTGATCCCTGCCTCAGTCTCCCTGTGTGTAGGGAGCACAGGTCACCCCTCTAACTGGGGATTCAGGCAGCACAGGCTGCCCTTGAACCACCTCCAGGGCATCAGTGGTGCTGGGCAAGAAACGCGCCTTGGGGATCACCCTGGAGCTCTGCAGATGGGGCTCATGTGGCTGGGGGGGATCCCTGCAGATGTGGGGGTCACAGGGCTCTGCAGAAGGGAGCACGGGGGGAGCAAGGGCTTTGTATATGGGAGGCTCTGCAGACAGGGGGATCTGTAGCTGGGGGACAGGGTCCCTGCAGAATGGGAATAAAGGAGTCCCTAGAGATGAGGGAACAGAGGGCTCTGTAGAAGGGGACAGTGGGCTTTGCAGACGAGGCGAGCACAAGGGGCATAGGGGTCCCTGCAGATAGCGGACATGAGGGTCCCTGCACATCTGCCCTTCTCAGGCCAACCTCCTGCTTCGCCACCCCCATACCAGAGCTGCCCCCACCTCTGGAGCTGCGGGGGGGCTGCCAGGAGCCCCTCCAGCATGGCAGGGGCTGCCCATAGCCTGCCCTGACCCCCAGCCCCGCCGGCGAGCAGAGGCAAGCTAAGCGGTTATGGCAGCGCAGCCCTCCCGGCTGCCAGACAGCGCACGCTCCACCGCGGCCGGCACCTTGCCGCGCCAGCCTGGAATTTGCAAGCTGTCCTGATGCATTAAGGCACAAACGCCTGGCGTCCAGCTCCCAGCACTGCTGGGGCCGAGCTGGGCTGGGCCATGGCATCCCCCCAACAGGGTCTCCATCGCTGTCCCCAAGGGCGGCCAGAGCCACCCTCATCATCTTCATCCTCCACATTTGTTTTTCTCCCCATGCCCCAGCTTTAAAAAGCTCTTTCAGCAGAGCAGGGAGATGCTGCCAGCTCACAGCACCCTCATGGGCACAGCGCTGTGAGGATCACCACAGGGAGACAGCTACAGATGGGCTGCAGTCCCTTGGGGAGCAGGGGATCCCAGGGTCCCCCCTCCCTGTGCCCAGAGCCACACTGTGCTCCCCCAGGTCTGGGGGCTCCCCCCTGGGGCCAGCACCCACCATCCTGCATCCAGAGATCCCCCTGCTCTGACGGACTCCATGGGACTCCTCTCAAAGCCACCCCTTGTCCATGCCCCGGGCTGCCCCTCCAGGTCTTCCAAGGGGATGGGTGTGCTGTGGGATGCTTGGGCACCAGCCAAGGCTGCAGGCAAGGGGACATCCCGCTCTGCAGCATCAGCACACACTCATCCTCACCCACATACCCAGCGATGCTCTCAAATCAGTGCAGGACCCAACACCCACCCACAGCCACCAGCACAGCCAAGGGGTGACCTGCAAAGGGACATCCATCCCGCAGCCGGGCAGGATGAGCTCGATCGGCTGTGCCGATCCCAACGGCACAGGGTGAACAGCAGCGAGATGCCCGTGGGAGGAGGGAACAGCAACAGCCGGCTGGAATAGGAGTGTGAAGAAACGGCTCTTGCGTGCTCTGTCCGGAGCCAGCCAACAAGGCCATATTTGAAATGCTTCGCATACCTCCGGTCATCAGATTAGCGAGATGCAGAAGGTAAAGCAGAGGGCAAGAGGAGTCCCGGCCGCTCGCTCCCATGGGCAGCAGGAGCTGCAGAAAACATCCTCAGCAGGGATGAGGGTGGCCATAGGGACCCTAAGAGCAATGGGTGCCTGGGATCCACCTCTCTGCTGTGATCCCAGCTGGACACAGCACAGAAGGTGAGGAAGGACAATCTAGCTCAGCCCTCGCAGCCAGCCCATGTCTACAAGCCTGCTGTCCTGTCCCAGCCACCAGCCACTGCCACCCCTCACCTCCCCCTGGGCCGAACAGGACTTGGACCTGCTGAAAAACCTTTCAGTGGGTTTTCAGAGGGAGACTTTTCACCAGGGGCTGCTGTGACAGGACATGGAGCAATGGTTTCAAACTGCAGGAGGGTGGGTTTACATAGAGCATAGGGAAATGTTACACAATGAGGGTGCTGAGGCGCTGGCACAGGGTGCCCAGGGAAGCTGTGGCTGCCCCATCCCTGGCAGTGCTCAAGGCCAGGCTGGACACAGGGGCTTGGAGCAAGCTGCTCCAGTGGAAGGGGTCCCTGCCCGTGGCAGGGGGTTGGAACTGGATCAGTTTTAAGGTCCCTTCCAACACAAGCCATTCCATGAATCTGTAAAAGACTATACAATCTCCAAGTAACATCTGCAGGCACAGCTTCTTCACTCTCCCTTGACCTGGACTCAAACCTAAAGACAAAGCAGAGGGCAGAGCACTGGTCTGCACCTCCCATAGGTGTATACGTCCCTCCATCGCCCACTGCACCAGTGTCAAAGGGTTTCAAGCCATCCCCAAGACATCAACACTCCTTGGTCACAAATGGTCGTCCCAGCATGCTCCATCTTCAGGAGAGCAGGAACCTGCCTCTGATCAGCAATGGGGCTCAGAGAAGAGCCTCCAGAAGAGCCATGGGATATGGAGGCAGAAGAACTGAGAGCAACCGGGTCTGCAAATGCTTGGGACCCTGCAGCATCAGGATGTCCAAGTGAGAACCCCTCAGCCTTTGGAATGCTCAATTGAAAGACCCAGGACTCTGATCTGACCCACAAAGTGGTTTTTCAGCCAGTCTCTGACGGAAAGAGGCACAAAAGCCCCAAGGGCACATCCGAGCAAAAAGCAGTGAGAACCGATGACCCCAGGGCCCTTGGGGACACCAAGAGGTCTGAGCAGATGGATCTGCATTGCCCATTTGGACACGGCCAAAGACTTTCATAAGGAAGACTGCAGGAGACAGATACTGCCCAGATGCCACTGTGGAGAGCTAGAGCACTGGCATGAACTCAAGGCAGCAGCAGAGGACACCAGAGGTGAACATGCCCAATCTCATCACACCAGAGCACAAACTCAACCCTTGCTGCAGGCTGGACCATCCCCAGGAAGCTCAGCAAGTGCTGAGCAGACGGATGCCAGGGCCAGCTGCAGATCTCATGGCTGGTAACAGCCACCAGAACCCACTGGAGTCACCCAGAAGCACCTCACAGCCCATGGGCCAAGACAGCACCACTCCCCAGCCCTGCTACCACTGGTGCCAAAAGGTGACAGTCAGACCTTTGGGATGAAGCCCACCTCAGAAGTGACCCAGAAATGACAGGCTGCATCTCACACCGTGGCACGGGTCCCATCCCCAACCCACACCATGCCCCCACTGAAGAAGTGTATTACAGCAGTGACACAGGCAGAGCCAGTGACCCAAGCCCTTCCCCAGCTCCCACCTCTCTGAGCTGGGAGAGTGGGGATGGAAAAAACAGAAAACAGCATTTTCTTTCTTTGCCACCAGTTCCAGGGTGAAGGCCAACACACACCTTCCCATGTCCGAGCCACCACTCCATAAGCATCACTCTATGGAAGCGACGAGTCCTCATCCTACCAGCACAGAGGATGCCCCAGTTCATCCAATGGAAGATGCTTTGGTACAAATAACACCGTTTGAGGATGAGGACATAGAGCCAGACCTACAAACCCCAAGGCAAGACCACAGCAAGATCACAAGGTGGACACATCATAGCCATGATTCAAGTCCCTCTTCCATACCATAGCGATGGATGGGTGAAAACCAGAGACACCAAGGCAGCCTCTCAAAAACCTTCTGACCTTAACAATCCTTTTATTCACATAATAACAGGCTGCCACCCATGGGTGGCAAGGGCTGTCATCTCCATATGCTTGCAAGCCATGAGAAAAGACAAGACAGGATGAAGCCAACCTGAAGACATTGATACACCCCACAACACCCCAAAAGGAGAGACTATTGAGCAGGTGAGGACCTGCTCTACAGCATGTTCATACCATCAGTGATGAGATGATGATGGACTTGAAAGCTTCTTTCAATCCTTGTAAAACATGCCCTTTGGACTGTCCCAGAGGTGATGGTACCCAGCCACTCACTGGGGTCACACTGTCCTGCTGCCTAGCTCTTCCTGGAGCTCTCCTAAGGGCTCCAGCCTCACAGGCATCCCAAGGGACACAGGCATGGATGGAGACACAGGCTGCTCCTCACCCTCACACCCTGATGCTCACCCAGCAGGTCCCTCAGGACAGGTAGTCACAGCCTCCCCACCATGGCCCTATGATGAAGGCAAAGTCTGCTGATCCTGCCCTGCTGCCCATGGCAGAGCCACTAGAGTAGGTTGCTCCAAGCCCCTGTGTCCAACCTGGCCTTGAACACTGCCAGGGATGGGGCAGCCACAGCTTCTCTGGGCCCCCTGTGCCAGTGAAAGCGCTGGAGCTGCTCTATGGTCTCCCTGAAGCCTTCTCTTTCGCACTGAACACCCCCACCTCTCTCAGTCTGTCTCCAGAGCAGCTCCAGCTGTGCCAGCACTGGGACCATTTTGGTGCCCTTCTCCAGCCCCGCTCTCACAATCCATGTCTGTCTTGCACTGGGCACCTCAGAGCTGGCTCCAGCACCATAGGGGGTCTCCCCAAAGCACAGCAGAAAGGGAACATCCCCTCCTCAACTGCTACTCATGCTCTGGGGTGCAGCCCAGCACAAGGGGGGTTCTGGGGCTCAAGCGCACACTGAAGCCAGATCATGAGGAGCTTCTCATCACCCACCAGCATCCCCCAGCCCTCCACGGGGCTGCTCCCAACCCATCTACTCCCAGGCTGTGCTGGGGCTGGGGGCTGCCCCCACCCAGATGCAGGACCTCGCACTTGGCATGGCTGACCCTCCTGCCCACTGCCTGCCTGGCAGGGAAACACACACCAACCGGCTACCAGCAGCATCTCCATCGCCTCCCCAGCCACCGCAACCCTCCCGTGTCCCCAGCAGGGTGGGGGCCACCCTCTTCCTGGGATGGTGGTTCCCATCCTCCTCCCCAGCTTCCACAGCTCCATTCATTGGGAGGACACCCAGCCAGGCGAGAAACGCCCCAACCTCCATGCCCAGGCTCTTTGAAGAAGGGGGGCTGTGAGGAGCAGTGGGGACAAGCGGGGGGTCCCCTTAGGCAGGGGGTCCCTGCAGGACCCCCCATGCTCCCAGGAGTCAAAGTCAAGGCAGGGGGAAAAGCGAGGGGGGAAAAAATGAACCCCAGCCCTTTGGAGTGCAATATTTTAGTTGAGCACCAGAGCATGAGTAAAGGAGGGAGCTTTTTGTGGTCTGGTGAGTTTAAGCTATGAGCTGAAAGTTTAACTATTAATACACTTAATCAAGAGGCTGTTCCTACAGCCAGGCTTTGGGAAAACAAACTCTCCAGCAGGGCGAGGAGGGGCAAAGGAGTGGTGGGGACCCCCGGGAATGTCCCTGCTGGGGGCACTGGGGGGCAATGGAGGGGGTGGGACTGGCTGGGGCTGGATCCAACCTCGGCTGAGCCTTGAACAGCCACAGCAGGAGCTGTGGGGAACGCTGGCTGCAAGCCCAAGCACCCAGGATCCAGCCCCTCTTGCCCCCCACTAAGGAGACTGGGCAGAGGGGACACTTTGGAGAGAGGACACCCCCCCAAGCCCTGCAGCATCCCCAGGTCTCAGGCAAGCAGCACCCACATCACTGGTGTGACACTGGAAATGGTGACACTGGGGGATGCTGATGGGCAAGGGACCCTCAGGGTGGAGACTCCCCAAAACACACACACACCATTATGGCATCTCCCCCGCCTTTGCCAAGGAGGAGAAAGAGGAGGGACAGGCTGAATTTGGGGCCACAGCACCCTGAGCCCCTCTGCCCCACTCGCTCACCTCGCACCACAGGCAGGAGGTGCCGCATCCCCGCCACAGAATCCATGTCAAGGACAACTCGGCTGCCTCCTGCCTTCTTCCCACTGAGGCGGGGAGCAGGGGAACGCACAGTGCCCATCACAGCCCCCCCATCCCTGCCTGCACCCCACAGCCAACAGGCAGAGCCCTCCCTGCCCACGAGGCCATGGACTTGCCGACAGCGCTGGACGGCCGCGGCTGGGGGCCGGAACGAACTTCTGAGCTCCACCGGCGGGTCCTTTGTTACTTTGCTTTTGTTGTCACAAGCCGGCGCGTCCCCATCGTCCCCATCATCGTCCCGTCACCGTGGTCCCCCCCATGGCACCCCCCGAGGTCAGCGATGTGACATGTGCCAGTGCGCCCAGGTGCCACCGCGGGCACGATGCCGGCACTCTGGGTTTACCGGGCCTGCAGCGGGTGTCCGCCGGGAGCCAGGAGCCGGTGCCACCATGAGCGGTGACACTTTTGGGTTCGAGGCTCAGCCCCACGTGACGCCGCGACCGGTTTGAATCTGCTGCGGTGGCAGGAGCCGACAGCACCGCCGGCGGGGCGAGAGCTGGCGCCCGGGTGCTGGGAACGGGGGTGCTGCAGGAGGAGGTGGCTCCGGATAGAGGTTTTAAGGAGAGACACACGGATGGATGCACGGACGGATGGATGGAGGTTTCCATGCCTACCAGCGGTACCCTGAGGGGGGGTCACCACCTCACCCCCCCTCTCCCCATCTGACCCCTCCTCACCTCAACCCTGTGGAGGGGGATGCAGCTCAGCTCCCCGGGGCACAGCGAGGGGATGTGGAGTCGGGGGAACGGGGAAGCACAGGGGAGTCCGACCCTCCGCAGCCCCAGCGGGGTGGGGGGACACGGACAAAGCGGCACAAAGGGGCCGCTGACACAGCAAGGGCCCGTTCCCAGAGCAACAAAACTTCCGCCTGCCCCAGGTAGCCGGGTTTGTGCACCCCCCCCCCCCTCACCCCGCGCTAAATCCCGCTGCCTTGAACCCCCCATCCCTGCAGCACGCCAGCCCCCCCCCACCCCCCCTATGTTTTCCCCCTTATCCATGGGGTCGGTTGCAGGGAGGCAAAGGTTGCCCGGCCGGGGTCACACATGGGATCCGTTATCGCAGGATGTGTGCGCAGCTTTGTTTGTGCGTGGGACGCGGAGCGGGGCGGGCGGCGCTGCCCCCCCCCATCCCCATCCCATCACCCCCCTTCCCTTCTCCTTCTCTCCCCGATCAATCATCCCAGCAAAGAATAAACCGACCCAAAGCAAACACGGGCCCAGCAGAAGGACGCAGCCGGGTGCGGGATGCGGCGAAACAACAATAATAAAAATAAACCGGGGGGGGAGGGTGCAGCACCCAGGGGCTGCGCCGCGGAGTTTGGTGCCAAAATCCCAGGGTTTGGGCACAAATCACAACCCCCCCCCCCGCTGGCTCCGCGGCTGGCGGCACCAGCGGGGATATCGCGCTGCGATCCGGCTGAATTTGGGCTCTCGGGGTGCGGGCGGTTTGGGAGTCCCACCCGAGGGGGAAGCGGCGGTGGTGAGGAGGGGGGGTGACAAAGTTGGTTTAGTTGTCGCACATGGCTGGGCGATGGCGAGCGGCGCCGCTCCCACGGCCACTCCGCTGCCGGTCACCGGCGGAGGAGCCATAAACTGCCGCGGACGCGCCCCCGGGGGAGGCGAGAGCACCGAGAACCGAGCACCGAGCGCGGTGGGGGGGGGGGGGCCGGTACAAGCGACCTCTCCTCCCAAAACCCCCCTTCCCACCCCCCGGGATCCGCTGCCGGTGGCCGCTGCCCGCTGCGCCCCCCCGCCGCCACCATTGTCACCGGGGAAACCACCGGGCGATGCCGCGGCCGGTGGGGGGTTGGAAGGTCTCGCCCCCATCGCTTCCCCCCCCCACCCCATCTCCTGGCGCATCCCCGCCGGGGCGCGGGGTACCGGGAGCGGGGTTCAGCCGCACCGAGACAAACTTTGCTCGTTCGTTTCTTCCCCCCCCCCTCACACACCCCGGGAAGGGAAGCGGCGGGGCCGCTCGGGCGCCGCGCAGACAGCACCGGCCGGGCCCCGGCGCGGGCAGGCGGGCAGGCGGCCAGCTCCGCGCCCCGCCGCCGCCGCGGGCAGCCCGGTACCGGCGCCGGGCGGAGCGGGGCGAGACGCAGCCGCCCCCCGCCAAACTTTTTCTTCTCCCTTTCCCCCCAGCAACCTTCCCCCGTCTCCTCCTGCTCCTCTTTTCCCACCGCCACCCCGCACCCCAACTCCACCGGGGGTCGGCACCTACCGGTGCGGGCAGCGCTGCCGGGGGGTGCCCGGAGGGGAGGGGGGAAAGAGGAACGGGAGAGGGGAAAGGGACGGGGCGGGGGGGGGGAGATTCGGCACCTGCCCGGCACCGGGGACGCGGGGCCCGGGGGGTCTCGGCCGGGCTCGGTGCCGCCGCCGCACACCCACCTCCACATCGCCGCTCGCTCTGGCAGCGCTCAGCCCCCGAACCGCGCCGCTGCCGCTGCTGCTGCTGCCCGCGGCTGCCGGCAAAACCCGGACCGGACCGCACCGCACCGCACCGCGCCGCGCCGCGCCGCGCGCGCCCCCCGCCGCCCGCCGCGCAACCCACCCCCCCCCCACCCCCCCCCCGTGTCAGAGGCACACACACACACATCCCCCAGCGCGGGGGGAGCGCGCCCCGCTAACGCACCACACCGCGTGTCCCCCGCTGCGCCCCGCCATGGGCCGTACGCACCCACGGGCGGAACGGAGAGTGACCCACACATACACCCCGCGTCCGTGCCACACCTGCCACCCCCCCCCATATTGGTGTCGTATCCCCCCCTTCCGTGTCCCCGCCGCCCCCACGGGTGTAACCCCGTCGTTATGCCCCGCCCCCGGTGTCCCACCTGCCCCCCACCCGGCTGTGACCCCCCCATGTCCCATCTGCCCGTTCCCCCGGGTGTCACCACGGTCTGTGCCCCCCGTCTGCCCGCTCTACACACCCGGATGCGACCCCCCGTGTCCCTTATGGACTCCCACCTCCCACGGGGGTGGGGGTGTGCCCCCCCCACCGTGCCCTAGCCCCACCCACGAGTGTTATCCCCGTGTGATTCTCCCCCCGTGTCCCCCCCAGCCCACACCCGGCTGTCAGCCCATGTCTTTCTTGCCCCCACCCCGGTCACTGTGGTGTCATCTCTCCCAACCCCGTGTCCCAGCCCCCCCCCCCCCCACTGGTGTCACCCCACTGTGTCGCCCCCCCTCCATGTCCAATCAGCGCCTGTAGGACTTCGCCCCGCTGTGCCCCCCCCCCCCCCATATCCCACCACCCCTTGGGGTGTCACTGGGGCGAGATCTCCGTGTCTCACCCCACGAGTGTCCCCCCCCCGTTGCACACCCCATGCCCCACGTGTCCCACACAGGTTTCAACCCCTGTGTCCTAGCTGCACCCATGGGTATAACCATGCTGTGTGTCCCCCATGTCCCAGCCATGGGGTGTCCCCTTTGGCGTGTTCCATCCCTATGTCCCACCCCATAGGGTGTCTCCCGGGTGTACCACATCCTTCTTTGTCCCCTCTAGGGTGTCCCACCACATCTCCCACCCATCCATGGCCCCTGTAGGGTGTCTCCCAGAGTGTCCCCCATCTTTCTGACCCCCCATGGGGTGTCCCCCCTCCATTTGCATCCCCTTTGGGTTGCCCCATCCCTCTGTCCTCCCCTGTGGGGTGTCCCCCACGTGTCCCCTTTCCTCCATCCCCTCCGTGGGATGCAGCCAGCAATGGGGCACAGGACCAAGGGTCCTCCCCTGGGTGCAGAGGGGGCTGCACAGAGAGCAGACCCCCCCATCCCACCCCACCCCGCTTAGCTCCACAGGGAGCATCACCATCGCCTGGGATGCGGAATCCCAACGGAACCCTGAATAAGCAACCAATAACGGGTGGCTCCATCAAACCACGCGGGGGGGGACACACAACCCCCCCCCCCCCCGAGCTTAGGGCCCGGCGGGAGAGGGACCCCTGGGCCCCGAGTTCGAGACAATCCCAACTTTGGGGCAGGACCTGGCGCTGCTGAAGGAACCTTTCCCTTTTATTTCCCCTTTGAGGGGTGGGCACTGGAGGGTGGGAAGTTTAAAATCCTCCTTCAGTCCCCGCCCCGCAGCCGAGCGCAGCTTTCCAGGGACAAACAACCCAAAAAAGCCCCAACCACCCCCAATTCCCGCAGCCTTTTCCCTTGCCAGCAAAATACCCAAAACCTCCCAAAACTGAAACTGGGTTTGTGCTGCCGTTGGGAGAGGGTTTTTTTTCACAGGAATGCGAAATCTCTTCCCACCCCGCTCCCGCCTCGGGTGGAACAAAAAAATCTCAGATGGGGATGGGGATGGGGACGCACCCCCCCCCGGGAGCCGCTGTTTGTATTTGAGCCACGTTTCCCTTAATGACGTGCCTCTTGCATATGGAGCGCCTGGAATTCGCACCCGCGGGCGCCTTTAGGATGCTCAGCCCGCCCCGAAATCCCCCCATTCCCCAGGGGCAGCGATGAGGGCACTGCCCCGTCCTCCTGTGATGCTTCCTTTGTTCTTGGGGGGGGGTTGGGGGTGGGGGGGTGAAGGCCCTGACCCACTCAAATGGATAAAATCACCTTTATTGAAGAATGAAGTCTAAGAGAGGGGAAACTGAGGTACAGTGATGGTGGCAGCAGCAAGACTGAGGCTCCAGCACAGCATCCCCGATCTGGTACCCACTTCCCAGCACCCCATGCTCCATGCCCAGGGAGGATGGGATCCCTCAACACCCAAAACCAGCACATCCCCACAGCACTGGGACAAGGGATGTGGCCCATCAGCCTCTGTCCTGCTGCTGGACCCTTTTCCGGTGATGCAGGGGGAGTTATGGGGGGCAGGAGGATGGGATAGGAAGACGAAAGGAATGGGGATGGAGTGCAAATGAGACAGGGATGAAGACGACACAGAGCAGTGATGAAGAGTGAGTGGGATGGGGATGGAGGATGAAGGGGATGAGGATGAAGGGCAAAGGGGATAGGGATGGAGGGCAAATGGGACAGGGATGGAAGATGACACAGAACAGTGATGAAGAGAGAGCGGGATGGGGATGGAGGATGAAGGGGATGAGGATGAAGGGCAAAGGGGACAGGGATGGAGGGCAAGGAGGAAAGAATGGAATATGTCAGGACAAAGGATGGAAGGCAAGGGGATGGGGATGGAGGATCACGGGGATGAGCATGTAGGAGGGCAAATGTGATAGGGATGGAGGGTGGTGAGAGGGCAAGGATGGAGGATGACAGATTCAGGGTTGGAGGGTGTAGGGCACAGGGATGGAAGGCACAGGGGGCAGAGAAGGGTGGCAAGGAGACAGGGTGAGGAGGCACAAGGCTGGGAAGAACTGGGAGCAGGGACACTGGAGGTGGAAGTGATGTTGAGCAGCCCAGCGTTGAGGTGCAGAGGGATCACACATGGGGACATATCCCAACAGCATGCAGAGCACAAACACACCCCAAAGTACCCAGCCTGACCCCTCCAGCCCAGCCGCTGCCACCCAAGTGGGTTACAGAGCTGGCACTCACTTGCACCTCCTCCACACCAGGCGTAGGGACATCTTCCAGCACAGGGGACCCAAATCCGGCCAGACACCGCGTCTGGAGCCCCAAACCACGGCGAGATCCCTGATTTCAGGGAGGGGTCTGAATTTCTTCAGCCACTAGGATGGGAAACCTGATGGTTCCAGCGGTGGGAAGCTGGATGAGTTCCTCGGGATGCTGTGCCCCAGCGCCAGGCTGGCACAAACCCCTTGTGTTTCTTATAAACCACTTTGTTCCCTCACCCTCAGTGGTGCTGGGAAGTGGATCTGGAGCAACCAGTGTGTTTGTGGGTGCCGACCTCTGCAGCGTGCCTGGGGTCACAGTGACCCAACACCACCACCACCACCACCACGCTGGGCTGGCTGCCATAGGCAGCGCGGGGCTCCGGTGCACCCAGTCAAGCCCAAGGTCACCGCACCCTGTCTGATGGGGGCCATGGGGATCCCTTTGCACCTTCCCTGCTGCATGAGCCGGGAATGCCGGGACAGGGCCCCCGCCACCCGCTAATGGAGGCCCCGTCTGTGTTAATTTTTAACCCCAGCTGTCTCACACATGGCGGGCACTGGCCACAGCTGCAGGGACCGGCCACCCCTTCCTGGAAAGGGCTGGGGGGGGAACATGAGCCCCCGCTGCCCATGGGGTCACTGCCTGATGGCTCATGCCCCTCAGGGGAGCCCAGCCGGGGGGCTCGGGCAGGGGGATGTGGGTACAGGGCTGTTGTGTCTGTGTCTGGGAGGGAGGCCATGGTCCGAGCTGTCCCCCCGGCTCTTCCACAAACAGCAGCAGCCGCTGCCCGGGAATGTCCTGGCAGGAGGGACCCGGGCCTCAAAGCAAACAGACGCCGGCGCGGCGGCTGGGAGAAGGGCAGGAAGCGGCGTTCCCACTGCCCCATCCCACCCGGCGCAGGGGGAGCGCAGCGTGGCGAGAGCCAGGGCAGCGATGTCAAGGAGAGACCCTCACCCAAACCAGCCCCGTCTGGGGGCTGAGGAGCGGCTCACATGGTGCCAAGGGACACCAGGGGCATCCAACGTGGTGTTCTCCCCTTGGTGGGAGAAGGGCAAGTGAGCACAGTGGGTCGTGCGTGGGGTGGGTGGGTGAGAGCCGCGGGGGCACTCGAGCTGCAGCGGTTCCACCTCCAGGGACCCCGGCAGGCGCGGGGTTGGTTCTTTTTATTGCTTTTTTTTCCTCTTCGGAGCCAGGGATTCGCCTGGAATTCAGACGCCCACGTGGTCCAAAATAGCCCGGCTCCAACATCCGGAGCGCCCTGCAAAAGCCATCTGCCTGCGCAGGCAGGGCAGGCATCACTGCACTCCCATCGCTTCCCGGGGTCTCCTGCTGCCCACCTCTGCTGTATGGAAGCAGTGCCCTAGCGTGACCAACAGGAGAGGGACAGGCAAGAGCCACAATGGGGACGCTGGTCCTGGGTCACATTAACACAGGAGCTTGCCTGCTGCCTGCGGGGTTTTGGCTCACCCCAAGCTGCTGTTCAGCAGCCAGGTCTGGGAGGACACTTGTGGCATGAAAACACCCATTCTCAGAGCAGGGCAGTTGCCCTTCGAGGAGGAGCTGACACGCAGAGCCAGACTTGGGCTGGGATTAGTCCTGCTCTGCTCACACCCTTCCACATCCCGTCTCCTGGCCAGCCTTGTATTGCCGCCTGGAATCCAGCATCATCCCCATGGTGGGACAGGTTCCTCCAGCCCCAGCACATGAGATGAGAAGACACCAGCTCAACATGGTCCCTCCCCACTGCCACATCTGCAGGACCAGACTGGGCTTTGCAACCTGCTCCTGCCTGCAGCAGCCATCCAACCGGGAAAGTACACACTGAAGGGTCGGGGCAACCATGATCTTAAAATAGGCATAAAAGTTAAATGATTCCCCCAGAAAATCATGGAATCGTATGATCATATGCTTATAGAATAGAGGCCATTCTATAAAATTACATGATATAATAGAGGCTGGAACAGCTCTGCTCTGGAGCCAGGCTGAGAGATCTGTACTTGGGCAGCCTGGAGAAGAGAAAGCTCCTTAAGTGGAGACCTTCGAACAGCTCCCAGTGCTTTCACTGGCACAGGGTGCCCAGAGAAGCTGTGGCTGCCCCATCCCTGGCAGTGCTCAAGGCCAGGTTGGACACAGGGGCTTGGAGCAAGCTGCTCCAGTGGAAGGGGTCCCTGCCCGTGGCAAGGAGTTGGGACTGGATGAGCTTTAAGGTCCCTTCAACCCAAACCATTCCGTGATTCAATGATGAGTTTCATCTGAGCACATTTGTGTTTCACTGAAGGCCACAGAGAAGAAAAGAGCTGGAGCTGGTAGCACAGCATCCCTCCAGACACGTTGGTGTACATGTGCCAGTAACCAGCAGCGACATGGGCACAGCAAAAGGAGATGATCTCTGGGTTGCATAAGCAGGGAACCATCCCGATTTCACAGTGCACTCTTTGCTCCACAGCAGGGCCCAGCCTGGGGGAGCTGAGCACCTTGCCCAGCTTCACCTGAGGAGCAATCACCCCTGACTGTCACACGCTGAAGCAGTGCCCCAACCCCACCACACTCCTCTCTGCTCCCATTTACTGCCCGTAAAAGACGTCAGCAGCAACGTGGGATCGATGCTATTGAAAGAAGCTGACAGATCTGACTCTATGGGTATGGGAAGCTGTCCCCCCTTGATCACCTAAACACCATCCATCATGCAGGCTGATGCCACCTCTGTGCTGATCTGCAGCCTATAATGGATTGGAAGATGTCAAATGGACCCGTTACTTCCAGATGACTCTTCCTTCGGGAAGGAAGCTCAGGGGCTGAACAACTGCATGTCTCTCACATCACAACCTTAACCACCTAAGAAACCTCCAAGACAAATCTCGCTTCATCTTCAAGGGACCCATGAGAGTTCAGCTACAAGGGCAGCACCAAATTCTTGGGCAAGATGAAAGGGTGCTGAGGCGCTGGCACAGGGTGCCCAGAGAAGCTGTGGCTGCCCCATCCCTGGCAGTGCTCAAGGCCAGGTTGGACACAGGGGCTTGGAGCAACCTCCTCTAGTGGAAGGTGTCCCTGCCCATGGCAGGGGTTAGAGCCGGATGAGCTTTCAGGTCCCTTCCAAGCCAAAGCAATCTGGGATTCTATGATTCTATGTGCAAGGGTCCCTTCAGGGTCTACTGGGAGGCACAGCATGAGCCAGCTGAGCAGCAGGAACACTGGGGTGCGTTCACCCACTGCTCCTGCTGTTGGCGAAGCCACCTCTTCCCTGGGAAGCCCCCTGTGACCTGGCTGGGAGCACGGGTCCTCACTGTGGGCTGGCAGCAGCTCCTTACACTGCCCCATTGCCCCTTGCTGCTCTCCTCTGCTGAAGGCTCCCCTGCACTCACCCAGGCCCCATGCTCAGGAAAGACCTCTGCAACTCCCAGGGATGTCTGGCATCACAAGCTGCAGAAGAGCAAGGCCTGAAGTTCCAACTTGTAGCTCCATTTCTTCCGGGGCAAACACAACCCAAGAAATCACGGCAAAGAGCCAGCCTAGAGTTGGATGGGAACAGACCACCATCTCCTTACCTAGGAAGACCAACTGGACTTGTCAAGAGGAAAGAAATTCATCTACATCTCACACATATGGTCTCATCCTAATGGATATGTATGAGCATAAGGGAAGAAGAATAACCTTCTGGTTAGGCTAAGGGCTTGGCAGTTGAGATTTCGCGATGCTATTCTCAGTGCTGTCCACACCTTGCTCCAAAGCCTTGGAAAACTCTTTATCCATCCTCAGGCCTCACGTTTCCATCTGGAAATGTGGCCAATTTTGTGCTCACCACGAAGGAGAGAGGAGGGACATTTTAGAGGCATCTTCCTCCTCGGGCGACTCGTGTTTTAAGTTAAAGACAGTGAGCAGGAGAGATGGGAAGAATGAAGAGCTACGAGGCTCTGCTGGGAAAGCTCCAGCACTGCTTCAGACTGCCTGGAAAACTCAAACCTGGGGGGAAAGAGGAGAAAACGTCCTTTCCCAGCAGTCTGGGGCAGCACAAGTCGTTACCTCTGACAGCCCAGAGACAGCTGGAGCCATCAGAGCATCTTTCCATCCCTGTGACCCAGCTTCAGATGCTTTCTGGTGTCCGTGTCTTCCAGGAGGGATGCAAGGAGGTGCATCTCTGGTGCTGGCGGGAGCACCCAGGACCACCCCCAGGCAGGGGGCCATGGGCTGGTGGTGCAAACCCATCGTTTGGTAGCAAATGTGCACCTCAAAGTCTGCTGCGGGAGGATGGTGCTCGCCACCCGGACCTGCAGCAGTGGGTGGCCTTGCCCAAGGTGTTCCGGGGATGAGGGTTCCAAGAGGCCTGAGGTATCCCAGGGATCCACAGCAAGTGGTCAGGTTGGAGCTGGGAGATGTCACTGGCTTCCCAGAGGTGGACAAGGGGTCTCCCCACCAATTCCCCACTCCTGGGAGACTTGGTGTGTGGCCATGTCCACGCTGGGCAGCATCACCCACCTCCGGCCCTGCCCTGGTGCTCCCAGCCCCATGGTGGCTGCCAACCCACGGGTGGACCAAGGCTGTCCCTGCTCGTCCTGCCTCCTCCAGTCCCCTCTCCCCTGACCTGGCCTGGCTGGGACCCCATCCCCTGCATCAATGCCAGTGTGGGCTCCCTCCTCCATCTCTTCCTTCTCCTCCTCCTCCCGCAGGGCATTTCTGCAGGAGCCCCAGCCCTGCAGGGAGAGCACAGAGCAGCCAGAGCAGCCGTAAATCCTTCCCTGCAGCCCAGGCTCTGCCAAACTCTCCCTTCCACCCAAATTTATGGAAAAGCAGGTCCCTGCCAGCGCAGCACAGTGCAGTTGTGAGGTAGAACAAGCGGTGCAGGAGGGTTCCTGCAGCCTCCTCTGCTCACAGCCCTTCTCTCTCTTCCTCTGGCTGTCACCCTTGGTGGCCTGGGCATGGACACATCCCTGCACAGCCAAAGCACCCATGACACAGCTTGTCAGCTCACCTCCCCCTATCCCACTCCTCCAGGACCCCCAGGAACGCCTCAACCCTCAGATAGAGAACAGGGCCACAAGGCAAGGGAGACTCTGCATGGACAGGCTCAGATGAGCCAAAGCACCCCCTTGTGACACCCCTTGTGCCCCACAGTGCTGGCAGGGGTGCACATCAGATGTAGGTGAAGGAAGACAAAAGGTTCAGTGAGGGAGGGGGGAGCCAAGAGCTGGAGCATCACCAGGGATTCCATCACGGTACCAAAGGTCAGCCCTGTGCCAGCCCCTTCCTCCGCTGTCACAGCAGAGGTAGAGCTGACAGAGACCCCAGGATTTGCATTTCCTGATGGCTGCGTGCTGAAATCTGCAGTCTGAATGCGCATTAAAGCTGGCTCCTGCATTTCATTACTTGTGAGGGCAAGAGGAGGCACAGAGCGAAAACCCAACCAGCCACCAAGTGCCTGCTGCCACCGGCCACCAGCTGCAGGTCTGCAGGAGCCCCATCAGAAAGCCCCACGTCTTTCCTTCGCTGATCCTTAACCCCAGCTCCAGTGGTGCCCAGTGCAGCCACCACCCCTGTGGGGCTCCCCCAGGACCCCCCAGCAAACACAGGGATGCTTTGGAGGCTTCTTGGCCCCCTTCCCCTCCTGAGCTGCAGAGGTTGGGGAATGCAATACGCTTCTTTTGCCCAAATCAAAGTTGGCTGCAGCTTTTTTGCCGCAGCCTGGACACACATTTCTGAGCCTCAGCTGAAGTGTAAAGCACTTGGAAAGCTCTCTGGACTGAAAGCACGGGGAGAGAAGCAGCCAAGGCTTGCACAGGAGAGCAAGCACCAGTGCTGGAGGTGGCTGAAAGGAGGCGGGTAACCTCCTGGATGCACACAACGGGTTAGAGCAGAGCTTGCCTGCTGGCTGTTTGCTTTTTGGGGTGAGCTTTGGGGTGGCCAGCACACCAATGGCCAGCACCCTCTGTGTCCCTCAGGGTTTTGCTTCATGCATGTGTCCAAGCCCAAGCCAAGGGCACACCAAAGAAATCAAACAGCCCAGGGCACATGGAGGAGAGCACCTGGGCAGCATCACAGCATCTCCTCTGGCCTTCAGATCCACGAACCTGTGTCCTTGCCTGCTTTGACTTTGAATTCCACCATCCGCGGTGTGTGGTACCTCTCCATCCTTTCAGCTGGAAGAGACTCACGAAGGTGTCAGCCATCAGCACCAGGGACAATTAGGCTGGCTGAATGTGACTCCACAGTCCCCTATAAACCAACCCCATCCACAGGCTCTCACCTCCATAACCCACCCTGAAAGCAACTGGCCAGAGCTGACCCAACACCTCCATCTGAGCAGCCTCCTTCTGTCCCCCAAGCCAGCGAGGACCATTCATCACCCCCATGGCATCTGGGGTGCATCAATACGGGCCATCCCCTTCCACATCCACCCCCTGTGCTGGGTGACATTCCCAGTGCCCAGCCTGGAATTCCCACTTGCTGTCCGGAGCCTGGTTTCCATCCGCTCGGGCGGCAGCACCCTCCTGCCCTGCCTTTCCTGGCCGTAAAAAAAACAACGGGGCAGTGGAAATATTTCGGAAACACCTTTTCCAGTTCCCTCCACAGGGCGCAGTTAACCCCTGATGGAGCTGGCGGCCATCAGGAAAAACAATTTCATTCCAGCCACGTTATTTCACAGGAAAAGGCTGATTTTGGTGCCGGTTTTAATGCAGATGACTTCAGCATCGTCCCCTTGGACTCTGCCATCTTTTCCTGTTCTCACATTCTGCAGTGACCCAGTGCTCTGGCATGATCCAGATCCAGCATTTGCCCTTGCTCCACACTCAGCAATGTCAGTTCCTCGGGGTTTCTCCATCCAGCTGCCCTGTTTGGCTGGGCCCTGGTGCTGCTCCATCCCCGCTCTGCCCGGCTGTTCCCAAAGGCACCAACAGAGCATTAGGTCACAGTGACTAAAATAGCAGATTCCGGTCCAAATGAGGGTGATGAGCACATGTTGTCCAGCCCCTGCACAGGTCCCCAGCACCCTCCCGGGCAGCAGCTCTGTCCCAGCCCAGAGCAGGCACACCCAGCTGGGAGCAGCTCATGGAACCTTTCGCTTCCAAGGGCACTTCTTCCCACTTCAGACTGGTCCAGCACCTGAGACCCTCCACAGCCAACTGGGACTTCCAATGGAGCCCAGGCACAGAGGGACCGGGGGTCACAACTTTCCACAGTGGGGCAAATGTGAGAGTCTGGGGCTCAGACACCCCTGGGGAAGTCCTTTGGTTCTGCAGGAGCCACACAGGTGATGAACTGGAGCTGTTCAGCCTGGAGAACAGCAGGCTCCAAGGAGAACTCAGAGCAGCTTCCAAGTATCTGAAGGGGGCTACAAGGGTGATATAGAGGGACCTTCATCAGGGACTGTAGCAATAGGACAAGGGGGAATGGGTTCAAACCGAAACAGGGCAGATTCAGGTTGGAGATAAGGCAGAAGCTCTTCCCTGTGAGGGTGCTGAGGCGCTGGCACAGGGTGCCCAGAGAAGCTGTGGCTGCCCCATCCCTGGCAGTGTTCAAGGCCAGATTGGACACAGGGGCTTGGAGCAAGCTGCTCCAGTGGAAGGGGTCCCTGCCCGTGGCAGAGGTTGGAACTGGATGAGCTTTAACCAACTAGGAACTAGATGAGCTCTTTCCAACGCAAACTGGTCTGGCATTCCATGATCCTGTGTCTGAGGGGTGAAGCTGGCCAGCCCGGCCCATTGCAGCTCCCCGTGCTGCTCGGGCACCAGCCGCTCTGACCTCCACCACATCCCAGCCCCCTCGGCCGCTTCTGGAGACAGCAGCGCTGGGACGTGACATTCCCTCCGTTTTATCTTCACACATGGGCAGTTCCCAACCACAGCTCCGCTCTGCCCGCAGCAAAGGCCAAACTCCTCCAGCACCTGGCACGTGAGCCAGGGCAGGGGCAAAGCCAGGCTGAGCGCACACGTGTCCCATGGGCAACCAGGAATAGGGACACCAGGTCCGCAGTGCCCAGCCCGAGCCCACCAGTGAAGTCCTCAGGAAGGGATGAACTGGGGTCCTCCAAGCAATGCCCTGATGTGGGGTCAGATTTGTGGGTCCAAGAGCGACTGGGTCTGATGCTCATGGAGATCTGGCTGATGACACTCGCTCCAGTTCACAGTTGATCACAAATCCCCATCTGCAACATGGTCCTGAGGAGGACATCATCTCTGTCCCCTGCTCCCCCACAGCTGGACCATCTCCCTGTGCTGGGGTTGGTGCCCTGGGAGACTTCCCAGTCGCTCCCTCCTTCCTTTGGGCTCAGCATCCTCAATGGGTGCTTCAGAGGCAATCAGAAATCGCTATTTTTTGCCTCTGGGAAAATTCAGCAGCAATTCAGTGAAGAGCCTGGGATTCGGGCCATCTGCACTCGACAGCAGTTACCACCCATGGCACACAGGGCTTGACTGAGCCCCTAAACCATCCTGTGCCTCCGTTTCCCACCTTTATTAAACAGAGAGGCCATTCCTTTAGTTTTCCCACTCATTATCCTCATTTTGGGGACCAGCAGCATCTTGGCTGCAGAAATAAAACCTTGGAGCATCTCACTGTTGTGGGGCAATCCGTCAGCCCTTGAGGAACAGTCCTGCCCCATCAAGATTGCGGGTTGAGGTTTCCTTGCTTGAAGGTTTACGCAAATGCCATGATATGGGAAAGGGATGGAGCTGGGGTCACCCAGGGCTTGGCTGCTCCAGGAAGGAGGGGAAAAGGCACCACCAGCCAGGCTGGGGCTGTAGGGCTGGTGATGGGACTGTGGCCTTCAGAGAGCTGGGGTTATGCCACAGCATCCCTGTCACTCCTGGAGCCAGGGGAGGGTTTCAAGACACTGAGTTGCTCCATGCCTTCAAAACCTAAGCGTTCCCCTTGGTGCATCTGTGCCTTTACCAACGGCAGGGCCAGGTGATGTAAGAACAGCCCTTCATAGCTGCTTCCAGCTTCATATCCCTCCCTTTCCTCTTCAGTCTCAGCTGAAAACCATCTCCCATCTCCTCCATGGCCCCTTCCAGTGCTCACAGCTCATGGAGCCTGCACCCAGGCCCCTCACAGACCCCCTGCAGCAGGAGCAGGGCGATGGGTGCTCAGGGCTCATGGGAGCTGGCTGAGGGTGCCCACACTTCCCAAGGGACACCAGACATGCCGGGACCTCCATGCCCAAGAGAGTAACTCCCACCTCTTCCCTTGACCTGTACGAGGAGAGGGGGGGATGCCGGGGCTCCACGTGACAGTCAGGAACCTCCACCAGCATTCCCAGATGCGCAGCGTGACTTTGCACCCTGCAGCCAGGCTCACTGCTCGCTCCAGGCTCGGGAGCCCTGCTCCCGCTGGGCCTCACGTTGCCTTCCCCAAATCCCTCATGCCCAGATTTGGAAACTACAAAGGTCTCAACTCCAGCTGAGGCACAGGGAGCCTTGCTGTGTCCTGATGGGATGTGTCAGGGAAAGTGGAAAACCATCTGCCCTCTGCGGAACTGGGAGTGAGGGGAAGCACCCCCTAAACCGGGTGAATCCCAGATTTCACCTTCCGTTGCTGCTGGCCTGAGGCCTGGAGCCTCACAGGGAGGGATCCGCAGGCATCAACGGCAAGGGGCTGCCCCACGGCAGAGCCTTTCCCTTCCCAGCCTCCCATCTCCCGGGCACCAGTTGCCCATCCCCACCATGGGGACATCCCCGGCTGCGTGGGGGGGCGGCAGAGGCAGAGCGCCCTGTCCCCATGTGGAACAAGGATCCGGCAGAGTTGCCATGGAGATTTTCTCCCTAGCAGATGCTCTGGGCAGGTGCAAGAAGAGGCTCTGCCCCCCTCGCTGTGCGGCACAATGCCAGCCGCATCCTGCAGGAACAGCCTCTGCAACCGCCCGCCTGCCAGCCCTGCAGCCACCACCACCACCACTGCCATCACTGCCGCCACCACCACCACTGCCATCACTGCCATCACTGCTGCCACCACCACCACCGCCACCACTGACACGGGGCAGCTGGGACCCCTGCCAGTGCCAGCATGGGGAAACTGAGTCAGCCTTCCAAAGCTACCCCAAGCTCTCAGCACCACCTTCCCTGGTCCCAGCCCCATGGGATGGTGGCACATGTGTGGGGCTCCAACCTGCCCATGGGACCCACCAGCTCCCTTGTGCTGTTTTGGTGGCCTTGCCTGCTCTGAGAAGCTGGGCTGCAGGCAGCTCTTCCCCAGTATACCATCACTGTTGGGGTGCTGGCATGGTCCCACATGGGCAATCACTTAAGCCAGGCTCTCCAGCTTGCTCCCAGGCACTGCCAGCCTCAGGGCATCCCAGCAGGAGATGAGTGATTCCAGCCCAGGGTTGAGGTCCATTGGTGCGAAATGGTGCTCCATGGCTCTGAACCCACCCCAGGAGCCCCCAGCTTCCCCCCTTTCCTGCTGCTCCCAACACTTGTCCCTCTCCCAGTCCCTCCAGCTGCTCACTGCACTTTGAAACCATCCATGAAGTTCTCAGTGCCGCAGCATTAGGTACTTCCAAATCTCCCTTCCCTGGCTTTTTCACTAAGGATGCCTGGAAAAACACATCCCTGGTGCTGTCACACCGAAGCACAGCTCCTCCAGCAGGACCTTTACCGGGAGCTCATTTCAACCTGGGCCCTCCCCAGCCGTGTTTTCCAAGTCCTTGCGCTGCCGGCTGTGGAGCAGCGGGAGGGTTTCGAAAGCGTTACCCACGCCATCAAAAGCTGCTCTATGAAGCTGTTTCCGTGGGGAGCAGAAGTCGCTGGTTTGTGTACCTAGAGCAAAGGCTGCGTTTCAAAACATGCTGGGGTCGCTCTCCCGCTTGTGCCGAGGACCGGGAGGAGATAATGGAGGCAGTGTTTGGACACACTCCGACGCTATCGCGGAAATAACGCAATCCTCCTGCAGCTGCACCACAGCCGCGGGCTCTCGGGGGGGACCCCGGGCCAGACCGTGCTGGGGGGGTCACTGGGTGAAGATTCCCAGCTCTATGGGTCAGTCCCCTTTCCGAAATCCCAAAGGCACTGAGGGTGTTGGGGTGCTTTGCACACATCCTGGCAGCCCTGCTCTGGTGCTGTGTGGCCGGTTAGCCAAGGGTGGAGGCTGGCACTGGTGTCCTTAACACAGGCTCTTGGGGTGCAGGAGAAGTCTCTCAGGGCACTAACGGATGGAGCTGCAGTCTCCATATGCTGGGGGGCACATGTGGAACTTCCCAGGGGTCTGCTGGCACAAGGTGCAAGTGTGAAGAGCAGCAGGATGGGGACCTGGCACAGAGTCATACTCGGGTGAGACTGGGGTGGGGGCAGTGTGGGAGTAGGGTGTAGGATGCTGGGGTTTGGGGCAGGATGATGATGTGGGGTGGTGCTGCAGTGTCCGTGGTGATGCCACTGCACTGTGATGATGCAGTCTTATGCCAAATGTGGTTATGCCCAGTGCAGTGCAGCCTGGCACAGCGCCTGCTGCAGGGATGCCCAGTGCAGTGTTCAGTGAGATGCCCAGCATGGCGCTGGCCAGTTTGGTGCTGGTGTGGTGCTGCCTGGCAGTGTGCCTGGTTCAGTGCCCAATTTTTCGGCTGGTCCGGTACCCAGTTCAGCGCCCGGTTGTTTGACCAAGCCACTAACTACTCTGGTACCCAGGTGGGTGCCTGTCATGGTCCCTAGGTCAGTACCTGGTCCACTGTCTGCTCCAGTGCCTGCTCCTGTGCATGGCTGTTTCCCTGTTCAGCAGCCGGCCGGGTGCCTTGTGCAGTGCCCAGTCCGGTGCTCGGCTGCTTTCTCAGTCTGGGGCCCCGGTTTTGCCCGGTTTCTGCCCGGTTGTCCACGCGCTCCGGTACCCGCATTTTAGCCCTGTTTTCACGCGGTCCTGGCCGCTCTCCCGCTTGCTGCCCCGCTGTTTACCCGGTTATCCCCCGGCCCGGTGCCCGCTGTCCGCCCGGCGGTGCGGCTCCGCCGCGCGGTCCATGCCGGCTCTTCGGGGCAGCGCGGCGCGGGCGTCGCGCCAGGCGGGGTGTGCGGTGCCACCGCGGGGCTCCCCGGGCCGCCGCCGCCGCCTGACATTGGCTGGAAAGTGGAGCAGCGCGGCGGGGACGGTCGATGCGGATCGATCGCGGCGCGGGCGGCACCGCGGCTCGGCTCGGCTCGGCTCGGCACCGCACCCCCGGGGTCCCCGTCCGCACCGCCCCGCAGCCCGCCGGGGCTCCCACCGGACGCGGGGTGAGAAGCCCCCGGGACCGGGCAAGGATGGAGCCCAAATTCCCAGCCCCGGGGATGTGCCAGGCCCGGGGGGAGCCGATTGATGGGTTGGGGAGAATCCCCCCGGGACTCAGCAGCGAGTTGTGCAGGGGTGATGCTGCCCTGCCGCCGTGTCCTTGGGACCCAGGATGGGATCAGCAGAAAACCAAACGCAGCCCAGGACATCCCCTGGCCTTCCAACTCCGTCCTCCTGCAGAAGGGACATTTCATGGAATCACAGAATCACAAACTGCTTTGTGTTGGAAAGGATCTTAAAGCTCATCCAGTTCCAACCCCTGCCATGGACAGGGACACCTTCCACTAGAGCAGCTTGCTCCAAGCCCCTGTGTCCAACCTGGCCTTGAGCACTGCCAGGGATGGGGCAGCCACAGCTTCTCTGGGCACCCTGTGCCAGCGCCTCAGCACCCTCACAGGGAAGAGCTTCTGCCTAAGAGCTCAGCTCAGTCTCCCCTCGGGCAGGTTAAAGCCATTCCTCTTGGCCTGGCCCTACAGGCCCTTGTCCCAAGCCCCTCTCCAGGTTTCCTGCAGCCCTTTTAGGCACTGGAGCTGCTCTAAGGTCTCCCCTTAAGGAGCCTTCTCTTGTCCAGGCTGACCCAGCCCAGCTCTCTCAGCCTGGCTCCAGAGCAGAGCTGCTCCAGCCCTCAGCATCATTTCACTTCCCTCCACTAAGTCACAAAGTTTACTAAAGCCGTGGCTGCAGGATCTGTCCCTCCTGCTGGTCTCCTTCCACCACCCTGGTCCTGACAGCTACTTACAGGTGTCTCTATCACCAGCTTCAAAAAGCTCCACAACCAATGCTAGGACAAGGACTGGGGTGGTTGAGCCCATGCAGACCCCCCCCTTCTCACCCCATTCCTGCCAGCTCTGTGCATCTGCCATCCCCGAGCTGGTGAGGGCTTTGCTCCGGCTGCTGCTTTCGGGCTGCTGCATGGGGAAACGTTGCCCAAAGTTTCCTTCCTGGCATCAGGAAAACCTTTTTCAGTATAGGAAACCACCAAGGCTGGCTTGCAGTGCTCATGCGCCATGGCCAGCACAGCCCAGGGATGGATGGATGTGTCTCTGCCCTTTATCTTTCCCAGCCAGTGCTGGATTTCCAGGGCCAGGGCCGCAGAAGGGGTGTTAAAAGGACAGCAGTGGACATCACAGCAGCACCTCCCTGTGTGCATGGAAGCAGGATGATGGGTGTTCCCCGGTGCTGCAGCAAGGATTACTGTTTTTTCCATGAGAGCCTTTGCTTAGTTCATACAACCAAACTGGTTTGGGTTGAAGGGACCTTAAAGCTCAGCCAGCTCCAACCCCTGCCACGGGCAGGGACCCCTTCCACTGGAGCAGCTTGCTCCAAGCCCCTGTGTCCAACCTGGCCTTGAGCACTGCCAGGGATGGGGCAGCCACAGCTTCTCTGGGCACCCTGTGCCAGCGCCTCAGCACCCTCACAGGGAAGAGCTTCTGCCTGAGAGCTCAGCTCAGTCTCCCCTCGGGCAGGTTCAAGCCATTCCCCTTGGCCTGTCCCTACAGGCCCTTGTCCAAAGCCCCTCACCAGGTTTCTTGTCAGTGAGCTTTAGATGTTGGAACACTGTTAGAAGCCACTGGGTGACAGTGAGACCAAAGTTCCACCAGGTTTTGCTAGTGTTTGACAGTTGTTTTAATCACAATGCCAAAGGATCCTCTTTCCAGGCACTCCGGGGGAGGCTGATCATCCACTGGATGTGGGGGGGAGCATTTAGAATCAGGGGACTAAAAAGACTTGGTAAGAAAGAGGAGAATGTGCTGAATAAAATGCTAAATTGGGTTCCTGGGTTTGGTCTCCTTCACTTTCTGCCCCTGTGGCTGGAGGAGGTCACACTGTGCCTGTGGCACTTGGCATCGGGGAACATCATTCCCTGACGATGCTCTCATCATGCACAAGCCCATCCATCCTTCACCAATCTAATTCTTTTTTAAAGAAGGAAAAGAAAATTCCCGGCATTTAGCAACTCCTGCCTGCACCGAGTCAGAATTTCACAGCTATTTAACACCTGGTTACAGCTCTTGCAGCAGAACCCATGATGCTCCACACTGCATGGATCTCACCCCTTCCCGCAGGCAGGGACCAGCCTCATTTATTCCTCCTTTCCCAGGCAGGGTTTAAAGCAGGAGGAGCTTTGGGTGACTTCATGGCAGGGGTTCCCTGTCCCTGCCTGCTCTGTGGAGCCCCAGCTCTTCCCCAGCTCACACCCAGTGCCACCACTAACCCAGTCCAGCTGCCATTGTGCCCGGGCAGGGATCGACACAAGTCCTTAAACCCCAAGAGTTAATCAAAGTGCTTTGAATATGTAAATGCTGAGTATTGTTTATCATTGCCTAGAGCTGATACAGCAGTTTTCCTGCTCAAAGCCCCGTTCAGATGGTAGCTCATGAAAATTCACACCAGCCTCGCAAATAGGTGATGGGGATTATTGCCGCCCAGTCATCCGGAGGAGCAGAGGAAGAGCCATGGAGCGATGTTCCCCGTGGCAGCGGGAATGGGAGGAGGTGGTGGTCTGTCCCGTGCTCTGTCCTACCACTTGCCTCATTTCCTCCGGCCTGTCCCAGCCTCCAGACAGTGTTTGGTAACACAGCCAGCAAGAGCCGGGTGTGACGCTCCCTGGAATACACACACCAGGCTCCGGGCAGATAAAGTGTGCAGGGAAAAGCGGATTTTCCATGAGGCTCTTCTGCAAGGTGACCAGCAAGAAGTGCTCTGACAACTGGGGATCTGGGAAGAGAAGGCTCCTGAAGGGGAGACCTGAGAGCAGCTCCAGTACCTAAAGGGGCTGCAGGAAACCTGGAGAGGGGCTTGAGACAAGGGCCTGTAGGGACAGGCCAAGGGGAATGGCTTGAACCTGCCCGAGGGGAGACTGAGCTGAGCTCTTAGGCAGAAGCTCTTCCCTGTGAGGGTGCTGAGGCGCTGGCACAGGGTGCCCAGAGAAGCTGTGGCTGCCCCATCCCTGGCAGTGCTCAAGGCCAGGTTGGACACAGGGGCTTGGAGCAAGCTGCTCCAGTGGAAGGGGACCCTGCCCGTGGCAGGGGTTGGAACTGGCTGAGCTTTAAGGTCCCTTCAACACTGATCAGTCTGGGATTCTGTGAGTTGATAAAACCATGTGCTTGATCAGAGATGCATGGGGGGGCCTGGGAGTGCAGGGGAATGAGAGGACCGCACACCCTGTGGGAGCACAATGCCTTTGGAGGTGGATCATGGAGCTGGTCTTTCAGGGCTCCCTGGGCCCAGGCACCATGAGCCAGGGCTTGCTTCCTGCCCTCACCCTGGCAGTGGCTGGCTGGGATAAGGGCATGGAATCAAGTCCTCATCACTCAGCTGCCACAAGAAGGGCACTGCTGCTCCATGGGGCTGGAGACCACGGCTCACTTCAAACCCATCCCAGGGCTCATCCCACAGCTCTTCCCACCAGGCTCCCGCGGGTCAGCGTTGACGCCAGTGCCTGCAAGAGTTTGTTGCCGTCATCCCGAGCCGGGTGCCCCTGCAGCTGAGGAGATGCCCCAGTTTTGGGTTCCCCTTGTGCAGGGCAACTGACCCTGGAGGCCCAGGGCAGCCTCCTGCATCATGAGCCATGCCTGCAGCAGAGCTGCCAACCTCAGGGGAGGCTGGGGGACAGCTGGGAGCAGGACGTGTCTCAGCCAGCCAAATTTAATCCTCCTACGTTAGCAAGGCTTAAAATAGGCTCCCTGCAGCATCGATGAGGGTGGTGGAGTTGGCCTACTCCAGCCCTCCCAAGTATTTTGGGGAAGCAGGGATGGTGTACTGCAGACAAGCACAGCTGGGAGGAACTGCGCCGTGCTGCTGGAGTGTCCTTTGCAGAGCCATCCAGGGGATGATACTCACCTCGCGGCACCTTCGCCCCTCCAGCCTCCCACCAACGTGGGCTTCTCCTCTCAGGGTGCCACCTCCTCCCTTGCTGTTCCTCCACAGCCCTCTCCTGCTGTCTCCCGTGGTCAGAGGGCTCCTGCCCCTGCTCAGTTTTCCGTGCACCTCATTGGAACCATGCCTTCGTGTCAAGCCTGGCTCATGGTTCAGTCTCAGTCCATCGGCTGCTGCTCCCCGGAGAAGTCATGACCCTGTTCATGGCATTTCAATGGCTCCGGGGGGTTTCTGCCCCAGGGACCGGCTCCTCTGTGAGCAGAAAGCCAGGCGAGTGCTGTTCCTCATGGCGGATGGAGAGCAAAGCTCTTGAAGCAACACAGATGTGGTAACATGCTCAAGGAGCCGAGCTGTCAACTGTGAAGACATGAATGTGTGACCGAGTGGTCATCTTGTAGAGAGACTCTCTCCATATCCTTAGTGTGCCGGATGTCTTCTCAACACAAAATGAAGCCCCCCTCAGGGCCAGCTCCAGCTATTGAGCACAGTCCCATGGTGAGGAGCATCCAGGCTTCAATGGGCTTCTGACATTGCTCCTGAGGCCACCAGAGAAATGCTCCTTGGCAGAGTTGAGCTCCTGTGGTCACCAGCCAGCTGGTTGTGCTTCCTGCCGGGTGCTCCCATCCCCTTGGGAATGGGTAGCAGCACTCGTGGGCCAATGGAGGACTTTGTCATTGTCATCTTCAAGCAGGGAAACAACTGGTGCTGAGCAGGAGGTGAAGGATGGACAAGTGAATGGATGTGAATGTATAGAAGACCCAGATTAGCACCGTGCCCCCCTCCATGGGCCATACATGTATCGTCCCAGCACGTACCTGACAGTGCAGAAGAGACCTCCTGCTGCAGCCCTGCAGAGCTGGGGCTCTGCCCCCCGAGACAGAAGGTCCGTCAGGAGTCAGGATCCAAGCCCACAAGGTGTGAAATGGGAGCCTGTTGTTTGGGCAGGTCCCAGCACCTCCCTGGGCAGGGCAGGGTGATGGCTCCTGCCTGCACCTCGCCCCCCAGGAGCCCACCCTGGGCATGGGTGGGGGTGCAGGGGCTTGGTCCATTCCTTGGTGGCTCCTGGGGATCAAGCTTCAGTGGGGTCTGTGGACTGCTGGGGCAGTTCCTAGCCCGGTGTCTGCATTGGCCGTGCCCGTGGTCACTGGAGCTTGGTCCTCAGGGGCTGTGCCCAGCTCCCTGCCTGGATGCCGCTCTCCATCCCCTCCTGGCCCAGGGGCAGGGGCTCCCCTCGGCTCTGCCAGCCCTGCCTTGCTTCCCAGAGCCCGCGGGTGTAAAGAAGCCGTTTTCCTGCTCCTCCTCCCCTGTGCAGCCTCCCATGTGCCCACGCACCAGCTGGACCCCACCACGCTGCTCCCACCGCCCCTGACGAGCTCCTGCCTGCGCTGCCTGCACCTCCCTGCCTTCACCGGCAGGGCCGAGCCAGGGCAGCCGGACCAGCCCCTTCCCCCTTCGTTACCTGTGCCAGGCTCAGAGCTGGTGTTCTGCCTGGTGAGAACCCGTGAGCTGCTCCTCTACCAGTGATCCACCTCTGGGCCCTGCAGGACCAACCACTGCTGTGGGCATCCCCTCCAGGGCACCCACCCCCGGCTGAGCCCCATCCCTGCGCTTTCCTCTGGCTCCTGGCAAGAGCAGAACTTCCTTGGGAAAGGGGTCAGGGGCAGAGCCAAGGTCCAGAGCCAAGGCCAGGTTGGACACAGGGGCTTGGAGCAAGCTGCTCCAGTGGAAGGTGTCCCTGCCCGTGGCAGAGGCTGGAGCTGATGAGCTTTAAGGTCCCTTCCAACACAAACCAGGCTGGGATTCTGTGAGTTTATTACTGAGAAGCGGCAGCAAGTCCAGTGTTTGATGGCTTGGGGGCAGCAGGCTGAGCGCTGCACCGAGCAGTGGCAGGTCTGCTCCTCACCAGCTGCACAACCTCCGTGGTGTCTGCCCGTCCATCTGTCCATCTGTCCCTCCTCAAGTCCCCAGCCCCAAGAGGCTCCATACATGGCCCATCACCACGTTTCTCATGAATCTGCAGGACATGATGATGTAACGAGGGAGGAAAAGGTGTGTGTGAGAGCTAGAGGCTGGTGAGGGAAGCCAAGGGATACAGGAGCTCCCTGGATCATGGGAAAAATGAAAAGGGTGAGGGTTTCTCCCCAGCAGCAGTAAAGAAGAGGCTACTGGGGCAATAGAGCGTTGCTAAGGAGAACCGGTGATGGTGGATGTTCACATTTGTCCTCAAATCCCTGCTGGGACAGGACAGTAGCTACCCCAGGATGATGCCAAAACACCACAATCCCCACAGGCACCAGGAGGACTTCACCCGGCCATGGGTACCGGCAGCATCCACGCAGCTGGTAGCACTTGGGATGCTCAGAGGCACCTCAGAATCCACTGCAGGCTGATGGTGAGAGAAAGAAGCATTTGGGCAGTATTTTAAAGGAGTGGGACATCCTTGTCTGTGGCTTAGACAAATGCAGAGGGGGAAGAAGCACGAGTGGGGCCCGGCTCAGGCGAGAGCTGTGGGGTTTATCCCAGGCCAAATACACGAACCAGGTCTTGTCTGACCCTGAGGAAGCCGCGTTGTGCCGGAGCCGATGCACGGGTTGGTAGCAGGAAAGCTGCTGCCAGGACTGGCTTCCGCAAGACTTCCTCTCCCATGGCCCTTCGTTAGGGAATTGGGACGTAACGAGACGAGCGCAGCGGAGAGGAAACAAGCGCCCCAAGGGCCGCCGCTGGGCCCGGGTCGGGGGCTCTGCTCCCCCTCTGCTCTCGTTAGGGAGCGGGAAGGAAATGCAGGCTCCAGGCTTGGGAAGGCCTCTCAGCACGGATGCATGGAGCAGCCTGGCCAAGGGGGCAGCAGCCCTGGCCACGGAGCGGCTGAGCCGTGGGGCTGGTGGCAGGGAAGGGGAGTGAGTGTGGGGCTAGGGTGCAGTGAGGAGTAGGGGCAGGGTGAAGCAGCACTTGGGCTCCACAATGGAGCGTTGGCCAAAGAGGTGACGGGCTTGGCTCGGGGCATTGGAATAGACCTACATATGGTCAGAATCACAGAATGGTTTCGGTTGGAGGGACCTTCAAAGCTCATCCAGTCCGACCCCTCCAACGAGCAGCGACATCTTCAACTTGTTCAAGTTCCGGAACCACATCCAGCCTGGCCTTGAATGTGTCCAGGGGTGGCGCATCCACCACCTCTCTGGGCAACCTGCGCAGCGTTCTACCCCCCTCACTGTAAAACATTTCTTCCTCACGTCCAGTGTGAATCTCCCTTCTTATAGTTTAAAGCCATTATCACAACATGTCCTGATAAAAAGTTCCTTCCCGGATTTTTTGTAGCCCCTTTAGGCACTGGGAGCTGCTCTAAGCTCTCCCTGGAGCTTTCCCTTCCCCAGCCTCAGCACCTCCAGTGGTTCAGCACCCATCGCAGCCATGGGCACTGCAGGAGCGATGGGGCTGATCCTCACAGAGGATGGGGGATTGCTCAGAGCCCTCCACTTGCCTCAAGAACCACCCTCCCTCCCCGGCGGGCTGGAGGGGCGGCTGCAGGATGCTGCTGTATCCAACACCCCCGGGGACCGCGTGGCCTTTGGCCCTCCGGGCTGCAGCCGGGATGTGGCCGGCGCCGTGTGCCAGCTCCAGCTCTAACGTGCTGGCAAGCGGCTGGGGGAAAGGCTGGAACAGCCCCAGCAGCTCTGGCCACGCTGCCCCCCTTCTCCAGGCAGTGAAGAGGCTGATCCCCCCCATGCCCTGTCCGCGTTACCCCGAGCCGTGCCGATGATCCCAAGCCGAGCAGCGGGAGCCCCTGCCCACCGACCCCAGCTCCTGTCCCCCCTCGGGCAGGGGCAGCGCTTCAGACCTCCGCTATTTTTAATCGCTGTTTCCCAGAAAGGCCGGGGCAGGCTCCGGAGGCGCTTCCAGCGGGAGCCGGGAAAGCTGGTTCCAGTTAGGCGCCCGCCGCGCTCCCGCCTGGTATTTTTAGCAGGGCTGAAGGCACCGGCCCCGCTCCCGGGTGCCGCGGGGCTCCGGCACCGGCCCTCGCCGGACCCTTGGCCGGGCACGTCTCGGCTGCGTGACTTCAGGGCCGCCGGGGGTGTTTGCGCTGCGGTGCTCGGGCAGGACGGGGCTTTCATGTGCGCGCGTCCCGCTGTGCAGCAGGAAGCGCGGAGGGGAGGATGTGAGCGCTGGGCATCCCCGAAGGGCCGCGGGCGGAGCGGCGGCTCTGGGTTTAATTAAAAGCCATCCGCCGGCAGGGGCGGGAGCGGGGCCCGGGCTTGGACGGGGACAGCGGGGAATGACTCCACGGGGGCGCCGGCACCGCGGCGCTGCCTGCGCCTCCTGCCCCGCGGCCGGGCTCTGCTCCCAGCCTTCCTCTGCTGCCTCCTGCCTCGTCCCCTCCCCGCAGGGTGCCCCCCCGGCCGCAGCTCTGCTGTTCTCAGGTCACCCCATCCATGGCTGTGCCCTCATGGGGAGCCCTCCCCGTGCCCAGCCTCAACGAGGTGCGCCCAGCTTGGGGGGCAGAGAGCTGGGCCCACACCTCAGCTGCCCTGTCCTCAGAGCAGGGCACCACAAGGGAACACCAGTTCCCAGCCGCTTGCCATGGGTCTTGCCTTCGCTGTGACCCCCATCCCTCTGCTATGGGCATCACCGCATCATGGTGATCCCTAGCACTCTTCCGTGGGTTCACCCTGTTGACGTGACTCCTAACCCTCTTCCATGGGGCTCCCATTGCTGTGACCCTCCCCAGCCCTCTTCCATGAGGTTCATCCCATCACCATGAAATCAACCCTGCTCTACAGGGCTCACCCCTCTGCCACAACACCCCCATCCTTCCACCATGGGTTTCACCCCATATCCCACATCTCCCCTGGCAGAGATTTTAATCTCCACAGCATAACCCCCCCGAGCCCGCTCAGCATCTCCTCACAATAGCCACTTCTCATCAGCTGTATTATCTTCACCCCATTATTCATAGTGTTGGCCCTCCCAGCCCTGCTGCCCCCAATCCTGCGTCAGCCACCTCCATGCATCTACCCATCCATCTACCCATCCATCCATCCATCCATCCATCCACCAATCCATCCATCCATCCGGCTTTGCCAGCATTTCAGCTTCAGCCTCCCCTCAGGATTCCTAAACCTGATAAGGGAGGGGGGGGGGATGTGTGTGTGCTGCTTTCAAAGGAGCCAGGTTGACCTTTGCCGCTGCAACGAGAGCCGCATGGAGGGGAAAAAAGATTGGCTGCAGTGGGAGAGGGGGAGCGGGGAGCTGCTGTGGTTTTACAATCCCTAAATAACGCCGGGAGCTGAGCTGTAAACACATGGCAGTGCTGCCGGAGCGTGTCCGTGCCCCCCACGTGAAGCCCCGCTCAGAAAACGCTGCGACCTTAAGAAGAAGAAGAAAGGAAGAGAAGAAAACAGCTTTTCTCAGGGAAAAAAACACAAGGAATCTCCTGAATTATTTAGCAAACGGTTCCAATAGGACGCGGCTCCGCGGCAGACACCGGCCGCCAGAGCCTGGCCTTGCTTGGGAGATGCCTATCGCTGGGGCCACCTGAGCCACCGCAGCAAAGGGATGAGCAGGGTCCCTGCCCCACTGTCGCCCCAAGGGTGGTTGTCACACCCCAATGGACACCAGTGGAATGGGACATGCTCCCATGCTCAGCCCCTCTGCAATGAGGGGATGTGGGGAGGAAGAATCCACTGGGGCAGTTCTGCCATGCTTCTCCATCACCTACAAAGTCACAGCCCGAACCTTACCTCCTCCTGCAGCCCCAAAGAGTCACCTCTTTGCATCCCAGCTCCCTGCTGCATCCCAGCTTCCCCCCTTCCCTTCTCACCTTTTCCTTCCCAATTCTGTATTTTTTGGAAGCAACCACCACTTTGCTTTGCAGAGCAGCAGATGAGCGCGACCCTCCCCGTGCCTTTTATGACGCTCAGTTTATTGCCTGGCTGCGCAATTGCCATTTTAATGATGGCCTCTCCCATGGCTTTAATGCATCTCCAGTGCTGGCGTTAAAACAAGAGGTGGAGGGGGGTGGGGGACACTGGCCCTGGTCTTCAGGAAGAGAATAAACTCCAGCCCCTTTCCTGGTCCTTGCACGAAGTTTCGCCAAATGGATAAGGTGGTTTCTGGTTCCGAGGCGGCAGCGCCGCGCTCTGTTTGGTAAGGGAGGCCCTCTGCTGGCACTGGGCTGGCCATGGAACCACCACCGAGGCAGGGAGACGCATCCAGTGAGTGGTACCTGGGGCCGCAAGCCTGGAGAGCCACCTCCAGCGAGCCCTGCATGGAGACCTGCGCCCTGAGAGCCAAGCCTGGAGAGCTGCGCCCATCAGGCCCAAGGAACCGAGCCTGGAGAGATCGTAGAGATAAGCAAAGGGAACTGAAACTGAGAGACTGGGGAATTGAGTATGGAGAGCGGAGCTCAGCAGCGTGGGCCCATGGAGCCACAGAGACCTGGGCATGGAGAGGTGCAAGTGACCAGCCTGGGCAAATGAGCCATCTCCAGTCCTGCTGCATCCAAAGGTGAGTTCTGTGTGAGCTGCCTGTGCTGCTCCACCAGCAAGGCCGGTGGCTGTGATCAGTGCTGTGCAAAGCCAGTGGGAGCATCCCAGCCTTTCTCCTGCAGATATCCCAGGGTTGGGAAAAAAACACCATGCATCTGCTCTGGGGAATGGGTTGGGTATGAAGCTGGCAGGGGTGATGGCAGCTTCACCATGGGACAGCTCCCACCTCATCCTAGATGATGCTGGTGCCATTCTCCTCCTCTGGGCATGGAGCCCAGGGCTGACAGCCCCAGTGCTGGGACCCACATGGGTCTGCTCAGCTCTTTGGAAAGACATTTTGGTCCCTGGCTGGGGGGAACCTGCACCCTGCCAGAGGATAGGGGCAGGCCTGAGGCTGGTGATGGGCAGCACGAGCAGGGACCTCAGCTGAGGACATCTGCTTTTGTCAGCAGATTCTTCCTTAGCTTCTGTTTCACCAGTGCCTGTAGCCTGGCCTGGGTTATCAGGGAGATATTAAATTGCTGTTGGAAGCAACACCAGCGGGGCTGAAAAGCCGCGTGTGCTCTTACCTCTTCCCACAAGGTCGAGCCAGCCCCGGGGGACGACGTGTTCGCCGCGTCCTTCCTGTCACCAGGATCACATGTCGGAGCCGAACCCAGCCCTGAGAACATTAAACCCGTGAGCTCGCCCCCCTCCTGAGCACAGGCGCCTCCCGGCCCCATGGTCCCCCAGCCAGGCCGGGGGAACCCAGCAGTGGTGCCAGTGCTGGAGGGATGCTCACCTCCCCCGCAGATGGTGTCCATGTGGATGGGATGGAGGAGCTTGGAACCCCAGGGTGCAGCACTGTGTGATGGGGAAGGACCTCCCCATGGGAAGGAGCCGCCAGCACTGGCAGGACATGGCCAGCAAAGCCCCCTGAAGACCTTCAGCCACATCTCTACCTGTGACCCAAGTTCTTGCTTAGACAAAGGGATGAACAGACAGGTTTGGCTCTGGTGGGACAGACACATGGGCAGCCCCATCTTGTCCATTGCTCACCCTAGGAGATGACCAGGCACATGGGCTGGGTTTCTTCCAAGGCAAGGTGAGTCCTGCTGCATCGCCCCTCTGTGGCACAGCGCACAGACAACGGACAGGCTGCGGTTCTGTGATCCCTGGGGCACAGGGTTTCCCTGCACCCATTGGCACAGCCCTGGGGAGCCCCCCAAAGCTCCTCTCCCTGCAGCACAGGGACCCCCACACACACCCAGACCCACAGCCAGCCCAGAGCAGGGTCTGAGGGGCAGCAGGATGCGGGGGTGCTCCGGCAGGGTGGATGCCCTTCGGCCGGGAGCAGCCAGGCTTTAATTCCAGCCCTGCCCAGTGGAACCCCCCTCCCGGACCCAAGCCCATCACAAGCCGGCTGCAGCCAAGCGTCGGGAGGCGGCAGATAAGAGGCTGGAGCCCGCGCCGAGGCCTCGCGGAGATGAAAGGCCGGAGCCGGCCCATCCCCTGCGGACAAAGGAGCTCCTAAAACATTAACGAGGCCCCGGGCCGGCGGGCGCGGCCGCTCCGCGGCTGCGGGGAGCAGCGCAGGATGCGCATCAGTCACCGGCGCCGCCAGACCCGCACCCCGGGAGCGGCAGCGGCTCCGGGCTCCGGGGACACCGCCGCCTTCCCACCGAGCCGCGGGGAGCAGCCAGGAGCGGGGGGCAGCGCTGGGAAACGGGCCCCTCGCTGCCACCTCGGGGCGAGCCTGGGGGGAGAGCCGGGCAGCTCCGCTGTGGGGCACGGGGCAGGGCGCGGCGGTGCTTGGGTCTGCTGCTTCTGTGGGGCTGATGCAGGCCCCAGGCTGGGGACAGGGTCCCTGGGATGGGGAGCAGGGTGTCCTGCGGGAGCAGCACAGCCCCAGTGCCACACACACCCAGCGCTCACCCTGTGCCCGGCCCATCCACGCTCAACATCCACGTTCCTCCCGGGGATGCACTTGCCTCCAGACCAGGTCCTGGTGCTGGGGACCATAGTGCACACTGGTTAGCCTGGGGATCCTGGCCTGATGCCTGAGGTGGCTGCTCCAGCAGCTGGGCACACCTCTGTCTCCACCATCCCCATCCTCAGAGCACAGCTTAGTCCCCGCCATCCCCACCCCTGCGTCCCCCTCGCAAGCAGCACAAGCCAGCCACAGACCCTTCTCCTTCCCCAGCCCTGTCTTTGTATCACCTGCCTGCAGAGCACTGATGTGCTCAGGGCACCATGATACCAGCAGCTGGACCCAGCACCCTACGGACTCAAGGTGAGCAGTGACCCAGTGGCACAACCACCCCCCCAACCCACCACAGCCAACCCCCCTTCTCTTCCCACTCCGTGGGCCAGCCTGGGCAGAGCAAAGGCCTTTTGTCAGAGGATGTCAGGCCTCTTCCTACAGGCAAGGGTGATGTTTCTGCTGCTCCAAACCTGACCCTGGGTGCTAGAGGGGAGGAGGAGCGAGATAATAACAGCTCCGTGGCCAGGTCCGGAAGCGGGTCCACACGCAGCCGTCAGATGGGGGGATTTGCATAGCACAGATGGCAGCCCAGGAATTTCAAAGCATCCCCCGTGCTGCAGCAGCTGAAGGGCTCAGTGGCCCCATGCAGCTGCCAGAGCGAGCTGAGCTGCCCCAGCACCCAGGGATGGGCAGCCAAGAGGAGGACACAGGGCATGGCACGGGCACAGCATCCTCCCACCACACCCCAGTGCTGCTTCCTATGATCCAGGGTGGGCAGGAGGCCCATGGGGGATAGCAATGGGGCTGCAGCAGTGCAGGGGGATGTTGGGGCTCCAGCACCCAGCAGTGAGGAGCCGCAGGGAAGGGCTCCAGCGAGGGCTGGAGGGCATGACATGTGAGAGACGGCGGGAGCTAAATTTACACCACCACGAAGCGAGCTGCCTCCAAGGAGACGTGATCACAGGCTATAAATACCTGCAAGGAAACAACGGGGACAGAGGCGGTGAATTATTCACAGGCACAAGATGGCAGGACACGGAGCAAGCCAGGCTGGGGAGGGTGGAGGTGGTGCAAGGGGGAGCCCTGAGCCATGGGGGAACCAGGGCCAAGCTGATGCATGTGCCAGGAGCCAGCAGCTCCGCAATGTGAGGGCCATGGGAGGATGCAGGACCCCTGCTGCACCCCAGCCTGGTGCTGCAGACCTCAAGCAGATGGTTCATCCGTGACACCTCTCAGCACCAGCACCAGGGTGGCCAGGCTGGGGATGCTCCTGCCAAAAGCAGAATGATGAGCAAGTCCAGCAGCCTATATCCTGGCGCTGGCTCTGCAAGAGAGGGCTGCAATGAGGTGATGTCCAATGTCCCCTGCGCCGGGGGCACCCCATGGCCACCCCTGTGTCACTTGGTGGGTTGTGCAGAAGGTGCTGAGCAGTCAGGGCAGCAGGACAAGCTCTCTGTGTCCCCAGAGCACACCTGGAAGAGGAGGATTTGGGGCACTGGAGCATCACAGAGCGCATCTGCTCACAGAGGAGGAGAGGATTGCTTTACATAACAACAACAACAACTAACAACAGCAGCTAATGATAACACCGCTGCCCACGGCAGCTTCCAACAGGAGGGTGCTGCATGCGCGGCCCCGCTGCCCGCCCGGGGTAACCCGCAGCGCCTTCCTCGGCCTCTGCTGCCCTCCCCTGGCGGCACCGAGAGCTGCGCTCCGGGACAGCCCGGGAGAGCACCCCTGATGGGGGCATTCCGGGCGTTACAGAGCCATGGGATGGTTTGTGCTGCAAGGGACATGAAAGCCCATCCAGTCTCACCCCCCTGCCACGGGCAGGGACCCCTTCCACTGGAGCAGCTTGCTCCAAGCCCCTGTGTCCAACCTGGCCTTGAGCACTGCCAGGGATGGGGCAGCCACAGCTTCTCTGGGCACCCTGTGCCAGCGCCTCAGCACCCTCACAGGGAAGAGCTTCTGCCTAAGAGCTCATCTCAGTCTCCCCTCGGGCAGGTTAAAGCCATTCCCCTTGGCCTGTCCCTACAGGCCCTTGTCCAAAGCCCCTCTCCAGGTTTCTCTTTGGCCCCTTTTGGCACAGGGAGCTGCATAAGAAGGGGAGATGCTGGAGTACCCAGTGCCAGCAGCTGCCTGAAGCAGGGATGCTGGGGGTGCTGCTCTGAACAGGGATGTGGCACTCGGGAGCTGTCCTGTGAGAAGGCTGCTTCCAGCCCCTTGAGTTCCAGGGGGTCATGGGGCAAAAATGCCCCTGGAGCTGTGCCACTGGGGAAGCAGGGAGGTGTGAACAGGTGAAGTGGGGAAAGCAGCTTGGCCCTCCCAATGGATGGGGCATTTACCACTTGGGTGTGAGGTGTTGGGCCAGATTTGAGCTTTCCAGCTGTGAGTGAAGCTGGGCTCAAAGGAACTCCCAAGTGGGTGGGTGCTGAGAGCAGGGTGAGGAGAGACAAGGGGAAAGCGGCTGGGGGACAGGAGCAAGGATTGGCAAAGGCACCAGTGAGCCCAAGGCACAGCCCAGGGTGAGTGACAGAAACGGCCCAAACATGGCTGTAGAGGAGGCCACGGAGCTGCTGCGAGGGCTGGAGCAGCTCTGCTCTGGAGCCAGGCTGAGAGAGCTGGGCTGGGGCAGCCTGGACAAGAGAAGGCTCCTGAAGGGGAGACCTTAGAGCAGCTCCAGTGCCTAAAGGGGCTGCAGGAAACCTGGAGAGGGGCTTGGGACAAGGGCCTGTAGGGACAGGCCAAGGGGAATGGCTTTAACCTGCAATTTAAACACCATCATTTAAATACCAAGTGTCTGTTTACGTGTTGTACCTCATCTCAGACTGCCGCATTTGGATAGTAACCCCACAATAAAATGCTCTTGCGAAAGCCTGTTCTCGCAGGAAATGTCCTGTGTGGATTTGGAGAAATTCTTACAGCTTTTCACCAGCATTTTCCAGGAAGGAATTGCAAGTTGAAGCAGCAAGTACTTTATGTTGGTATTTCAGGTTATAACAGGACAATGCTTATATGGGGCTTTATACAAGTGATAAATCCATCACTAACTCAGCAACACCAAACACAGCTCATGGTGCTGGTGGCTCACCAGGGACTGAGGTGCCACATCTGGGCTATCCATGAAACCTTTATCTCTGCAGCCAACTGCCGCTCGCACCTTCATTACAGCAAACAGCCCAAGTGTGCCCTGGAGCAGGCTGTCACCCACCGCCCCGCATCACCCTCTGCTCACCCACCTTCAGCTGCTCTGCTCCATTCCATTCGCTATCCTGAAAATCCGAGCTCTTGCCCTGGAAGGTGTCAGCCAAGGGGGATAAAAAAGACAAGAAAGGGGGCAAATCAGGGAATCCATGCACAGAATTAATAGGAAGACATGGATCAGAGATTTGGGAGCATCCTTCCTCCAGATGAGCTGCAGGCATGTCAGCATAAGGCCATGAGGCACAGGGATGTCCTTCTGGTGATACCAACTTGCTCCTCTGCTCACCAGGAGCTCGGCAGGACACGCAGTCCCTGGGCCTGCTCCCAGGCGAGGGGTGAAGGACACACATGATGCTCTGCAGAAGTGCCCACGCCGAGCCAGCAGCACACAGACCTCCCAAGGAGCCACTCACCCCGAGGAGCTTCGAGACCTGACTGTGACAATGAAATTGAAATACACAGAAAGCTGGGGGGGGGGGAATGCTGAGAGGCTGAAACACAATAAAACAAACCCTATGAATGCTAAATCAGAGGCAGAGCAAATCACAAGGGTAAGTCACGAGCTGTGAACAGTCAAGGGCTCAGGCTTCCCCTGATGCCACACACACCTCGTGCTCTTGCGCCAGAGCTGATCCCAGCTTTACAGAGCCCACAGTGAGCCCAGACTCAAGGACACAGTGCTGGTAGCAGCTTGCCATGAAATCAGAGCAGCAGCAAGCTTGCCATTAAACCACAGCATCCAACAAGGAAGAGGACAGCACTGGGCCTGGCAAGAGCTTTGGAGGAAGCTAAAGAACCAAGATGAAGACAACTGGAGGTGGCTGAGCAGAGCACAGGTGCAGAACTGGAGCATGGGAGAAGGAAGCAGCCACAAGAAGGAAGAGCACACAGTGAGCAAAATAGTAATGGATAAAAGGCAGAGGCAAAGCAAAAAAAGCAATCAAGCCACAGTAAGTGTAAGGGAATTATTTAATGGTGATCCAACTGCAACACATTACAGCAGTACAGGCAGCGTTAGCAGAGATCTCATCACACACACTTCCAGGCGAGGGCAGGATATGGTTGCAGAAATCCCAAAGACTCCCATTAGCTCTTACTCATGCAAGGGATGGTCTCCATAGATATAGAAAGCTGGATGGCAGGTTCTGTCCTGCTTTTAACCTCCTATTAGGTGCCCTCAACGTACTTCTTGTCCCTGCGCATTCCTCTAGGGAATAGCTTCTGCCAAACCCTGAAACAGTAAAGATGCCAACTCTGATCACAGACTTGCTCTAATCTACACAAAGGAGCCAAGGGATGGAAAGAACACAGGGTGGGGGGGGTATGAAAGTCTTCTCTAGCTGTGGGAGATGGAGGTAGGCTTCCCTAGTGCTGCAGGGATGAGCACAACTGCTCCAAAGGTATTTGAAGACAACCTTCCTTCTACTTGTATACCACAGGGCTTGCCTTCTTGAGGAGCTGGATTCCAAGCAGATGGGCCCAGAGCTCCTCCACACAGAGAGGAAGTGCTGAGCACCCTCCAAGATGTTACCCTGGTTCTTTAAACTAAGGGGGCACATGAGCTCAGTTTTAACTGCTTTGAGCAGCGTTTCCCTGCACCTCCCATATGCCCAGGACTTCTGCCACACTCTGCCCAGCAAGAGCTGCTCAGGGCACAAGGAAATGCACCTTTAACTGGTCAAAGCTTTCCGGTGTCCTTCCCTTAGGCTTCCAGTCTTCTGAAGATCAGAATTGGGAACAACTCTAAAGCCTCTCTGCTGCTGTGAGCAGAAGGATGACCAAGACCATCAGAAAATGCAGCCAGGGCGTTCTGCTGGTGACTGAAACTCCGGAAAGCAAGGAGAGCCACAGCCTTCAGTGCCAAGAGAGGTCACAAGGGGCTTTACTGAGCAAAATCATACCCAACTTGGTCCCACTGGTTTTCCACCTCATTCAGTGTGTGCAGGCTGAACAGGAGTCTGTAGACTCTTCAGTATGCATCTTGCTTGAAAGCATTGGCATAGCATAAAGAAATAATCATTCCTGCGCTGCCAAAAAGCTCTGACAGAAATGCAGCAGCACATACTACTGGAGCACAAGCTACACACTTCAAGCACAGTAATTAGGTCTCCAGTACTGAATCAGCTCCATCCTGGTCTGTAACTCCACAGATGTTGGGCCCTGAGGCATGGCAAGGGGTCAATCCAACTGGTAATTCCTGCAACCTGATGACAGGCTTCTAGTAGCATCAGGGAGTGTAGCGATAGCACATGGGGGAATGGGTTCAAAATCACACAGGGAACATTTAGGTTGAATCTTAGGCATAAGTTCTTCCCTGTGAGGGTGCTGAGGCGCTGGCACAGGATACCCAAAGAAGCTGTGGCTGCCCCATCCCTGGCAGTGTTCAAGGCAAGGCTGGATGGGGCTTGGAGCAAGCTGCTCTAGTGGAAGGTGCCCCTGCCCGTGGCAGGGGGTTTGTCTAGATCATCTTAAGGCCCTTTCCAACCCGACGCATTCTATGATTCTCTAATGTTCACATACACAAACACAGCACACACAGCTGCCCCTGAAGACTCCAGCTGCAGGAAGTACCCACTGCACTGGGTGTCTGGGCTCCACAGAGGCAGAGCTCACAGAACATGGTACAGCTCATGTACATGTACCATGTACACATGGTACAGCTCACCAACATGGAGTTACTCATCCTCTGGTTGCCTCCGCTGCAGCTGATGAACACAAGGAACACCCAGACACAAGATTTCAGTGCGACAGCACTGCCAGAGCTGGGGCATTCCAAGCAGCCCAGCACTGCTGCCTTTCTTAACTAAAACACATTTGTTTATTAGCACGATAGGAAACAAGGAAAACCTGAGGGATGTAGACTGTACATTCAAAGTCCCATCACACAGAAAGCTGGGCAAAATAAAGCAGTTCACTTAAAGTCAAATCAAAAATGGGCAGCAACTGAGAGTTCCTGAGAAGCTCAGAGGTCCCAGCAAGGTAACAACCAGAGCCCTTGGCTTCTTGTGCTGTTTTACATTAGAACACACATAATGGTTTCAAAAGAGCACATTTCTAGTCCCAGAAAAGGCTAAGCTTAAGGTATTAAGTCAGATCCTAGGGGAAAAAGGCTCTATCTATTTCACAGTCCAGCTCAAGAGGTAAGCCCACACAAGGGACAGCAGCGCCAGATCACCAGATTTGCTTCCACTGTTCCACAACCTTGGTCATGCCATGCCATGAGCAGGGGAGCCTGAACTATTTAAACACTTCATTCCACATGTTGGGATCACATGTGTTGTCTCACACAGGCAGATGAGTCCACACATGATCCAAGCTGAAGGTGTAACATTCAGCACTCCATTTTCATGTATGGCTGTATCACCTTCCCATCACCCAGCATCTCTGACTTCTTGCCCCACCAGCACAGAAGCAACCAGGTCTAGTAGAAGGTGTCCCTGCCTACGGCAAGGGGTTGGAACTGGGTAAGCTTTAAAGTCCCTTCCAACCCAGACCACTGTGATTCTGTTACTATGAAACCACCATCCTCAACTTCCACACTTGTCACTGCTCCCTCCTCTTTCCCTCCTTTGTATGCTCTGATCTCCTCCAGGAACTGCGAACACCAAAACCCAGCCAAACCTGCCACAAAAACCACTCTTGGGTGACTCACTTGTGAAACAGAAGAGGGGAATCACCAAAACACATACTGCAGAGATGGCAATCACCCCAACCCACCCTCTCTGTACTTCTCCAAGGACCTAGCGACTCCACTGCAAAAACACTGGAACACAACTCCACCGTGGCTGATGCACATTCTCCTCCTCGGTCAGGGAGGCTCTAGCAGCAGCATTACCCTGCATGTTAGCACAGTTTAGTGACGGGCAAGGCCAGGGATGGTCAAAGGCCAACACAAACCCAAGAAGCACTAGACTAACTCTCCTTTCTAGTTGTTGTCAACAGGTTTTTATCCAGAGCCACACTTCAACAGGCCACAAGCTGCTTCTAAACCAGTAAAGCCAGCAACACCGGGGAACAGCACAAGAGCACAGAGGGTTTACAATGATCCAGTTCCCAAGCTGACATACTGTACACAGTATTCCTCCCCTCCCCTGGAGCTGCCACCCCTACAGTGTCAACCAGCCAGGGAACATGGCCACATGCTCCATTTCTCTTCACTTGAAGCTCTGGCTCCATCCCCACACATCGAAGCACACAGCTCCTGGGTGACTCTAGCTCGCTGTGAGAGGACTCCAGTACGCGCTGCTCACACTTACATCCAGCGCTGAGCACACGAGGCCATTGAGAGATGAGACAAGTGGAACAGAGTTAGACCAAAAGCAGTGGACATTTATTCCTTGTTTGTGCAAGTGTCAAGATGCATTTGGAAATGGGTGGGACAGACCCTTGTGGCTGGAGGGCTGGAGGCTACAGCCTCTCCTTCAGTTGATGGCTTTGTTCACAATTCTACTATAAGAGGAAGGAGATCAACTTGCAGACTCACCTACTGTCACACCAACGATGCTGCCAAATACACTTGTATACAAAGAAAACAAGTTCCAAACTACATTTTTTTTTCACTAACGTGAAGACTTTGTTCCAAAAAAAAAAAAAAGAAAAAAGACACATACAAGTACAGTTTCAAACTGAATGAACATTTGCAAATGTTTAGTGCAAAGTAATTCTGTAAAAGCTACATTTTTATGAAAGTTTGTGCTGATGTGTTTGGTAGGTTTTTTCTTTTTTACCCTTTTACATCCATTATTTTAGTTACATAAGGTTTCACTTACCTACAGTACATATGCATTGTGTTAGGTCCCATGCAAGTGGGAATAATACCATTAGGCTTTGTAAAATGTCACTCGTTCTCAGTTAGGGGAACTGCTGATTTGGTTTAACAGTCAAGGTTCCTGGCACAGGGCACATCCTGATCTCACGGAAGTGCTCAAGCTTACGTTTGTCTCATCCAGGTGCACGTGGGGATCAAGCCAAGCTGCTTCGTGCCTTCAAACTCAACCATAGGTCAAAGCAAGAGGTTTAGAAATCCACCAGTTTGCTTTAAGCCTGCAACAAACTGCTCTTAAAAGTAAAAGCCTATTCACACAAAGTTATATGTAATGACTGTAGTAATCAGTTTATTACACAGATTAATCATTCTTGAACGTACAAGCTCCAGGGGAGCAGTTGGGTCTTTAAATACACACAAGTTTGTCTGTCAAATGGATTTTTACCCTTACATCCAGAAAGACCTAAGCAGTTAAAAAACTTAAGAAAAAAAAATAAGAGCTATTAGCTAGGTATTAACTGAGAAACCACATACAAACCAAAAGAAGTATGAAGGAAGGGAGAGAGTTGAAACAAATCAACATCACTTGATGCACTAATAGCTCCAATCCATTTAAATGGTGACCGGTTAAACTTAGACCTTAAACACAGGATGTGGGTACAGTTTCTCTCATTGGTCATAACATTTACCTAAGGTGTAGGTCCTTCAGAATAAAATGAATACAGAAACAGCTTCAAGTTCTTCACCTTGATTTTCATAACTTATGAGTTTAAAAGGATTCCACTTAAAATCCTTCACGGACCAGCAACACTGTCCCTAAAAATCTGAACTCCACCATCACTCTCCTGTCACGTTTTACTACCCAATTTAAATCAAGAGGGAATGCTTTTAGGCTCACAAAGTTATGACTGAAGAACCAGCTTTTCACACACACACTTCTCTGCTAGGAGTCAATGTTGGTACGGGGAAATACAGTATTTCTATTTTGTTGTTCCAAGTATGTACAACACGCAGCACTGCTGTATCAGGTAAACATGTGCACAGGGGAAGATGAGGCGTGGGCTCATAGAAAGCAGTCAAATGGAAATCAAAAGGACTTTCTCTTTCAGAGTTCCCCTATCTTTATTTGTAGAGGTTATCCAATAATTTCTTTAATTACATCGCGTACTTCTGAGTCCATTCCCGAGCTATTCTGTTGTACCTGCATGTACAAAGAGAGAAGTTACTCAACAGAGCATCTGAACAGCATTTAAACTCAGCAATCTACACATGCCAGGAGCTTACACTCTCTCCAGCATAAATTTTTAAGAGCAAACTAAACATTATGCAAACAGGGGAAAGCAGAGAGCCCACAGTACTTCATGGAAAAGAAGTCCCACTGACAACAGGGATAGGAGATGGTTGTGATTCCAGCTGCAAAACAGAGCTGAGTATCTTCAGGAAGTCTTCACCTGCACCTTTCCCCAGCCCCCAGCCACTGCATCCCTGGGGATGCTATTACTGTAGGCACCTGGCACTCTGGAAGAGAGATTAATATGTCCCACCTCATTCTTCTTCCCTCGGAAACTAAATCCCAGTTCCTGGTATCTACTCAGCTGCCAAACCCCATCAGCCTTGTTTCTTGCCAAATGTTGAATTTGGCCATTTTGATAGCTATCAGGATACAGTGATTTATCCAACAGGATTTGGTTTTATTCTGAAAGCACAGTATTTCCTAAATCACCTGTAGCTTTTCCACCCAAATGCCCTTCAGAGCCATAGCTACTAGTAGAAGCAACAAAGCAGTTGTGGTTAGCAGTACTGCTACAAGCTTATTGCATAAGAATAAAAACACCTTGCTTTCTGTTGTCACACCTTTTTATCCCGTTTTTATGTACAGGATTTGTACAAAAAGCTTAAGAAAGAATAAGAAAAAGCAGAACTTAAGCAAGAAGTCTCTCAGCTATGTGCAAAGCTGGCTCTTGTGCTTAAAGAACATTTTTCAGCTTAAAGAACCAGACACACTTTAACAAATGCTCTCGCCTTCACATCACTGTTTGGAGACTACTCAAGAAGCAAGTCCACTTGTGTAAGCACTAGATTTCCCCATTTTGGGGAAAAAAAAAAAAAAAAAAAAGGAAAAAGCCCTGCATACATTAAGTGCTGTCAGTCACCATCAGCTGTGCCTCACAATACATACTGCTTCTCTTGCAGCTCTCATTAAAACCAGGCTGCATGAACTCTTCTAACACTGCTTCTCAAGTATGCAGTAATCAAGTTTGTGGATCCTTCTCCATTCCTTCCTTGTTGTCTGCAGATGATCATGTAGCTTCAGAAAATAAACACTACTGATCAGAACTGGAAGGAACAGTGAGGTAGAAACATGTTTACAATGCTCAGGAAGCTGGTGCTTTCAAAGTGCTCATCAGCACTAGAGCTCTCTACTCTTGGTGTTTACTCCAGAGAAGCTCTGAGCACTCCTACCCCACCTCTACACCACTTGTTCTTCCCTTGTGTTGTCAAATTAAGACAACACTATATTTTTGTTCTTCCTTTGCCTGTATGATTCCATCACCAATAGCGACCATTGAAATACTCTCCCACTGGAGTAACCTGCTCTCCCTCTGCTGGTTATGTGGAGTTACAGCAGGCAGGGAAAGCTCAAAGCTGGTCACATTCACCTTAAAGCTCCAAATCAACCAGATTTGCATTGTTCACTTCCCATTTTCATTAAATCAAGCAAACCTGTAATTAACTGCTACAACACTAATGAAAGACCATTGTGTGGAACAAAGATGCAGCAATAAAACCCCACAAGTACAAGACCTCTACACCCTTCACTTCTCGCATAAACACCTCTGTCCTACAACAATGCAGTGCTGTTAACACACTGGTACTACAAGTCCCGGGGGGGAGAAAAGCATCTCTAAAGAGAATACAGAGTGAAAAAGACAAACCAAAGTTTGCACTCTTTTCCCAAAAGCAGATCCTTTTAGATCCCCTTTACTGTTGAAGTGTGGGTTCTGCTCTGTCACACATTACATGCTTTTTGGATTCCATACTCACTTTTCTCTATCTGTTTTGTAGATCCGTGCAATCTCAGGCACTAAAGGATCATCTGGATTGGGATCACACAACAGAGAACAGATGGACAAAAGTACTAGAGAGAAAAAGAGAGAGATATTGAATTAGAGTTTAAGTGCAACTGAAGACACCTCCAGAAGCCAGCCCATTCACTGGCTTTCCCTCTAGCAATTCGCACCATTTCAAATAGCCAAGGAGCAGTGATGCCACATACACAGCAAAGTGATTCTGAACAAAGATCCTTACCATTTCACTGTGCAACTCTGCATGGTCATGAGTTTTTAGCTATCACCACAACAGGTAACCTCCTGCACAGGTGTAGCTGAATAAAGCCTTACATCACAAGGCAGAGGCCAAAAGCCTCCCCAGAAAACATCCTTGCTTTTACACCTGAAATTCAGCCTCTCCCTAAATCACCTCACTGTTAATAACCTGCAGAAACACCAAGAGTCAAACAGTAGCCAGGTTCAATGAGAGGGAGGCATGAGCTGCTCACAGCTACAAGAACACTTATCTTCGCAGAGAATTAGAAGACTTTATCCAATTATTTTCTGAGCATAAGAAAGGTTGAGATGGATTTAACTGTATTATAGTATTCCAACTGAATCAAGCAAGCATGGCTTACTGCACTCCTGCCAACCACCGAGCCCTGAACTTTCAAGTTTCACTATAAATATGTGCTGTCTGTATCCCAGAAGCCACATCCCGCTCGGCACAGTGTCAACCTTCCTCCATGTAAGGAGTCAGGAGGCTGCCTGCAAAGCCACAAATAGCACATGCACATTCCTACGTTCACACCAAAGTAAAGGCAGGAAGCTATAAGCCAAGCATATTGGGACAACACTCCACAAGGCATGTCAGGGACATCTTTGTCCCCCTCCAAGAAATGCCAAACATTCATTGTATTGATTAAAACAGGCTGAGAGAAAAGCAAACAGTGCCACTCCATATGTGCCTCCACCACCAGCAGAAGAGCAGAGCTGTCACAGAGCACCCTCCAAGCAAGTTGGAGATGACAGCAGTTCAAAGTTTTAAGGCACTAAACAGAAATCTGCTCAACTTCCATTGCTTGCTACTGTGTTGCAGAGCAGGAGGCAGAGCTCTGTGCTGAAAGACAGCAGCTGACAATGCAAGAGAACAGCATCCATCCCAGAACTCTTTTGTGGCTTTTACGTAGGTTAAAACAGGCCACAAACCAAACACCAGACAGAGAAGGGGGAAAATGAAGTCTGAAATTCACTGGAAGTGGAAATGGTTTTTAAAGTGGGACAAAAAGCAAGTTCCACTGTGCAGTGATGGGAGCACCCAGCACCCAGTTAGTTTGGTTTTCCAAAGGGTATTTTTCCTGAAGGGTTCTGCAGTCCCTTCACTAATGAATTATCAACTTCGTGTTAAAAGCTTCTAGAATAAGTTTAGTAACAAATTGTTCTTGATGTAAGTGAACATATTTCTTGCTCTAGAATGAAGAACCTGCTCTTCCTCCTGTACACTTGGGAGTTAAGAGCTTCATTATTCTCTACCATCAACTGACACTCAGATCATTTATTCAGCTGCTTCTCAGAATACAACTTCAGAGTGTGCAGACACTAATTTTGTGCCGCAGCACATACAAGCCACTGGTCCTGCAGTGATCACCCTTAGAAGGGACACAGCCTGGATTAGTACCTGTAGCACTTCTCATCAGCTTCAGCATTGTCCTCCCCCCATGTACACTGAGTAAAAGTCACACTAGTGTTCAAGCGATGGGAATCTCTGTCCCATCGTACACCCAGTTACTGCCACACAATTCAGCTTCAAAACTGTCATTTCTTCAGCTACTTCCCTGTAGCTCATTTCTTTATATTTGTCAGACTGCGCTGCTCTGGTCACTGAAGCTTCTCCAGCTGGTGCGTAAAACAGTTACCATCCATCCCCTCTTCAACAGAAACCACAGCAAACCCAAAGTGTTCTCCTCAGCTCTCCCTCAAGTTTTATCTTACCACAGTCCTTGAACAGCCAAGGACTCTTCCGAACAAGGTCATAGAATGGTTTACGTCAGAAAGGACCTCAAGATCATCCAGCTCCAACCTCCTGCCATGCCACTGATCACCCTTTAGCAGCAGAATCAAGCTGCAAGTCTGTCCAGTTCCCCCTGTCCTCCCTAACTACCATCCTGCCCCTTTCCCCATCACTCAACGTACCAGGTGGGAGTTCCTTCTCATACAGCTCCCATCAGCCTCACAAAACCCCAACATCTCCTCAAAGCATTGACCAGACAAGGTGGTGGTAGGCTGTTGGTCAGCATGGGGACCAGGATAAGCAGGGCCTTGCTTTGTGTCCTCCAGAACAGATGGATGCTGCCCACAAACCAGTTTTGTCCAGCAAGATGCAAGTCTGCCTCAAACATGGGAAGAAAGGGAGGGATGACCCTTCTTCTAGTCTTGGAGGTTTAGTTACTGGTTTACAGGTATTAATGTGAGTGTATCCTTGCTACCTGCTGGCCATGAAATAAAGATTCCACTGGTACTTCTTACTAAAAGGCTGTGGTTTGTTAGAACTTAACCAGCAGCTAAACACCTCCTTTGATGAATTCTGTCAATCTAACCACTTCCAAAAACATTTCTAGATTTCATTCCTCAGCACTTCACTGATTTTGTAAGTAGTATCGCTCCAAACATTAAATAAAAATGGTGCCAGCAAATCTTCTGAGTCTTCATTAATCAAAAGCCTTCTTCCCTGTGAGGGTGCTGAGGCACTGGCACAGGGTGCCCAGAGAAGATGTGGCTGCCCCATCCCTGGCAGTGTTCAAGGCCAGGTTGGATGGGGCTTGGAGCAAGCTGCTCTAGTGGAAGGTGTCCCTACCCATGGCAGAAGGTTGGAAATGGATGAGCTTTAAGGTCCCTTCCAATACAAACTATTCTGAGTCTGACTCTCCATCACCCTTGCTCTTACTTTCACATCTTTCCCTTTTTATCTGTATAGCCTCAGCATGAAAAACATTCACTGAATTATCTAAACTGGTTTAATTTTAAGAGCCTGCTGAGCCCAGCTATTTGTCCAACTTATATTCAGGAAGTTTCTCTCCTGAGGATTTCCACCAGTGCTGCACATATACATGTGTTACAGACCAACAAACACAAGCAGCCTCCAGACCACTAAGAAAACCCCCTTAGAACAAGGTAACTTATAGAGTTTAAGGAGCTCAGTGCAAGAGGAAAGTGGAAGCAATCCTTAATAATGTCAGCTGCATATAAGGAGTTCTTTGATGCATCACATTAACTAAACAGTATGGAACAGAGTCACCAGACCACCCCCTTCTGCATTGAGTATTACTGCAACTAATTCCATTGCAAAACCTTGACATTTCCAAGTCAAATGACTCCAGCATTAGAAGATGACAATTAAAAAGTAGTTCACAATCAAATTTTCTAACCACAGGATCAGGTTGGACAAGTCCTTATGAGTACGTGATGTTGTTTTACACCTTGTCCTGCTCATCCTGCATAGCCACTGGTGAAGCTGCCCCAGTGGCAGTAGTTAAGACAACGTCCCTCTGAGTCTCACTGGAAGGGGCACAGCAGCACTGTTCTGGATTTAAGTTTGAATTTTTATCAGTACTAGCAAAATAGATAAGTTTCATTTCCCATGGGTTCAAGTACAGAGTTATTTCTCTACTCTTCACTGTCAACTGCTTCTGTTGGAAAAACATTAAGCAGCTTAAAACATTGCCAGCTGAAAGCTCCCTTTCATTCCAAAGTTGGTTTTGCTTTGTTTTACTTCCCCACCATGCTGTCCTGGTTTAGGATGGGATAGGGTTCATTTTCTTCCTAGTAGCTGGTGCAGAGCTGTGTTCTGGCTTTAAGCCTGAGACTAACACTGATAACAGACCCATGTTTTAGTTGTGCTCAGTGATGCCCACCCTGACCAAAGGCTTTTCAGTGTCTCATGATCTGCCAGTGAGGAGGGGCATAAAAAAGCCAGGCAGGAGCAGAGGCAGGACACCTGACCCAAACTAGCCAAAGGGATATTCCATACCAGAGCATGGCATGCCCCATATAGAAACCAGGGGGAACTTATCCAGAAGGGCCAGATCGCTGCTTGGGTCAGGCTGGGTATTTGTCATCAGGTGGCAAATAATAATCATAGAATCCCAGACTGGTTTGTGTTGGAAGGGACCTTAAAGCTCATCCAGTTCCAAACCCCTGCCACGGGCAGGGACACCTTCCGCCAGAGCGGCTTGCTCCAAGCCCTGTCCAATCTGGCCTTGAACACTGCCAGGGATGGAGCAGCCACAGCTTCTCTGCCAGTGCCTCACCATATGATCAAAATCTCATACACTGCCATAGAGCAGGCCAGATAAAACAGGGCAATATCAGTTCCTCATCACCATGGCGGTATCATCAGTTCTCAGTACTGAGGCAGCCCATCCTGCCTGCTCTGTCCCAGGTGAATGACAAGTATTAGCCACTAAGTTCCTTCCATGGAGAGCAATTTGTCACTCCCCCTAAGATCAGGCCCCAGGCTCCAACAGACAGAGCTGGGCTTTGCAATCCAGCTCATCCAGCCACATTTCTGAATATGAAAGTAACAAGGTCTGTCAGCTCAGGTTTAATGGAGCCCAGTACTCTGGAGATTATGAAACATCTCTGCTAGCATAGATCTGAGCTTTGGACACATCCTTGCTGCTGAGCAACTCTTAATTCTGTTTCCGAGGCCTTATCCTGCTGTCCTACTTCTCACCCCAGCTGAGACTCCTCCTCTGCTAACCATCAGCAGCCTGACAGCCAGGAGCCTCCCCATCACAGTTCACTACCACTTACATCTCTATCCCTCAAAACCAGGAATCCTGACTCCCGGAAAGAGTCTATGCCTTTACAATCACTGCTTTGGAGTTCCAGGCCCCAGACCCTTGAAGCTTTTGAGACACAGAGTTGTCAAACTACCAAACATGAAGCTTGTACCATTAAATCAGGACTGAACACAGCACTGCCCAGCAAGTTCAAGTGCTAAGGACCAAATGACTGGCTTCCAACTATGAATGGGCAAGATGCATCCGAGTAAACTCCAACAACTTCAGACTCTGCTTGGGTAAAATCCTATTTCTCAACAACAACCCCACTTCAAACTCTTCTAGCAATCTTATCTACTCTTACAGAAGTATACCTTTAAATCTGAGCAGGTTAAACTTCTTGCTTCACAGCAACTTGAATTCCTGCTAAGTCAGTTCAACAATCTGGTGACAAGAGAGTAGAGTTAAGTTTTACCCAGTGCATCATAAACTGGTTGAGGTTGGAAGGGTCTTCTAGAGATCATCCTGTCCAACCCCCCCAGCTAAAGCAGAGTCAGCTTAAAGAGGTTGCCCACGACCATGCCCAGATGGTCTTTTAAGTATCTCCAGCGTGGGAGACCCCACAAGCTCCCATGGCAACCTGTGCCAGTGCTCAGTGTTTCCTGATGCTCAGAAAGACCCTCCTGTGTGTGCCTATGACCTCTTGCCCTGTCACCCCGCACTCAGCAGAGTCTGGCTCTGTCATTCCTGCGCCTTCAAGTATTTATATACATTGATAGGAACCCCTGAGCCTCTTCAGGCTGAAGAGTCCCAGCTCTCTCAGCCTGTCCTCACAATGGGAGATGCTCCAGAATCTTCATGTTCATGACTCTTCACTGGCTCTCCCTGCTATGTCTTGTTCTGAGAAGCCCAGCACAAGGTACATGCTCCAGGTACAGCCTCACCAGTGCCAAGCAGAGGGGAAGGATCACTTCCATCCATCTGCCAGAAGTACTCCTCTAGTGCAGCCTCCTTTCCAGCAAGGACAACGTCCCTGGGAAGCCACCCAAGCAGCTGCATTGAAGTTGTAAGAGATGAGAACTACAAGAATTAAAGTTTCCCTTAGAGCCCTAACTCAGCACATGTGGAAAGACTGGTCCATGCTATGTGACAAAGCCATGCCAAGCAAGTTCAGTCAGATTGCTGGGTACTTGAGAGTTCCCACCCAGTATGTCTTGGTGAAGCCACTTTTAACACCTCTAAGAGCAGCACCACAGAAAATTATCACTGCACTGGGCATGGAACAGTTTGAGTAGTGCGAACTCCACACAGACTCCTGAGTTACAAAGCACAGTGGGGAGAAGTAGGGACAGGACAGAGTAAGTCAGCCTGATCTTTACTGGAGAACTACTCGAGTTCAGTGCTAACTCTTGCCAATCCACCCACCAAAAGCAAAAGCAAGCTGGATTTCCCCAGAAATGGCTGACAACAGTTATAATTGGGTTAAACCTCTTTATTCTCCTGTTAAAGGCAACGGGGATTCCTATTTATGCAGACTTTGAGGTAACATTTAAGCCTACACATTCTGCTTAAGCTTTGGAGTTCAAATTAACCACCAAGGTGTGGTTAAGGCTGTATTTTGAGATTATTTATTCTCCACTAAGTATTCTTCAAGGAACACTTACTCCAGAATTAATACAAGGAAGTTGGCTATTCTACTAAGACTCCCAATGCTTCAGAACCTGTTTTAACAGGCCTAGGAGGGAAAACATTGAGAGACAGAACAAGACCCCAAGATGTAGTCACCTCTAATACCCTGTCCAAGAGCTCTCCCTCTGTAAGGAACTTCACAAAGGGAAAGTTCCTCCTTTACTTAGTGGTCTGAAATAGAACCGCTCATAGCCCTCAAGCTCAGACCTGCAATACCTCTCCCAGCAAACAGGGCAAGTTCCCAAGTTAGAGCCTTTGGGAGCAACCCACTATCTTCCAGAGTGTATGCAGTCAAGACCCCACTTTTACCACTTCACTGGGATGATGAAGTAGCACTGATGTGACTTCTCAGTCTTTCCACCAAGAAGTAGCATTGTAATCTAAAAGGAAGCAGCACAGAAAGGCCTGCCTCACTGATCCCATGGCTTACACCAACTAAGCCATAAGGATACAGTTTGAGGAAGATAAAAAGGAGTTAAAGGCAGAAAAGAGGTGTTAAAAGCACATCCCAACTGAATCTGGGTTGCAGAATGAAAGTTTAGACCTATTTTGTGAGGGATGTACCATCCCTGGCAGTGTTCAAGGCCACACTGGACAGAGCTTGGAACAACCTGCTCTAGTGGAAGGTGTCCCTGCCCATGGCAGGGGGTTGGAACTGGATGAACTTTAAGGTCCCTTCCAATCCAAACCATTGTAGGATTAAAGCTAACAGCCATTCATAGGCAGTCCAGTGATGCCCTTAACTAGCTTCTGAAGTTCTTACCCCATCTTCCAACTCTCCTAATACCAGACCTCAGGTATCTTCAAACATGTTATACAGTCATTTCAGCCTCTCTAAAACAAGACACATTCCATGCCTCCAACTATGGCACTCTAACAAGTCATACAGCAATTTACTCAAAAAATAATGGATGGCAGGACTTAGTACTAACTTAATGCTTCTAACAGTAGCCAGTACCTGACAGGAAGCACTTGTAAGGAAAGCTGTGTTACGCCAGCAATCGGTCCCCCTTTTCTGACGCCACTTCTCCAGCTCTTTCAACTCACAGTAGACTTTCAGCATCATGAACAAGCAGATTCACTGGCATCAGACAACTCAAAATACTCTTTTGCCTTTCCATCTATTTCTATAAATTGAAGCCTTTAGCTGGACAGAGAAGGTTGGAACATCCATGAGCTCAGTAAAAGGGAACTAGTTATGATGTCCAAGAGAGAGGCACCAGGAGCCATCTGTCTGAACCAAGAGGTCTCCATGAACATCGCAAGTGGCTGGAGAGAAGAATTACAAGCAACGGGACAGCCTCACAGGGCTCGGACACCATGAGGAGGATACTGTAATTAAATGGGATAACTGGAATATTTGATTACAAAGACACTGCGAAGCTATGAAATAGAATGCTCAAGATATGGTCCATGCACAGAGATCCAAAACTAGTCAATAGCCACGGTCTGATCTTCAGTTTCAACAGCCAGAAAAATCAGTAAAATGCAAACCCAGGTCTTCTTTCTAGGTGTTTAAAGCCTCCTATTTACATTATACATGAATACTGCTCTAGCAGGCAAAGGATGGATTTCAGTGCCCCACAAGCTAACAGAGCTCACAGGGACTAAGAAGTTTTTAGCTAAATATTAAGACAGTGCAAGCTAGTTAAGTTTTAATGCATGTTTTAGTAGTCCCTGTCATTGAAAGCTCTGTTAGAAAGTGACCAACATGGGAGTTCTGATGTTCCCCTTAAGATAACCAAGAAGCTTTAGTGGTTTTTTCAAAGCCACAGCTGTTCACCTCCATCCTTTACTTGGTCTGCAATCTTCCATTGACATAGGCCAGGTTTTATCTCTGGCTTTAAGCTAAGAGTGTTCAGACCCTGAGGTGAGGTGACAAGACGATGGAACTCAGGAGACAGGAGCAGGTTTTACATTCTAAATCCAAGTGAGTAAATCATTTCAGCAGAGTAAAATTCAATGAGCACTGGAGGTACCTTTTGAAATAGTTAGTGCTGGGGACCACTGTGATCGTAGAATATCAAGACAAATGCTGCCATTACTGTTAATATTTGGATGATAGATTCTTGTCGTAAATGCAACCTGCAGAAGAAGGAGAATTTCAGTGTAGGCTCACAAATACACACAACACCACACAGCAATAAATAGATTCCCAGCACAAGGCACTCACCTTAGGTGGTTTGAAGGGATAATCTGTTGGGAAGTGAATTGTCAAGAAGAATACTCCACCTTGATAGGGACTGTCATTCTGTTAGTGAGAAAGAATCATTGCAGGTTGATGAGTTAGTACAAGAAGGCTCATCAGAAAGAGCTTGGAACATCAATTCTCTCATACTTACTGGTCCCATTATTGTAGCTTGCCAATGGAACACTGCAAAAGAGAAAGACTTACTTCAGTTTGGAGAAGCTCAAGTAATGAACTACTTTCTTCCAGACAAAGCAGCACAGAAAAGCCCATTTTAAAAACAAAGCCTTCTGAAAGGCTGCAGGAAGCAAGCCAGAGAATTAAACAGAGTAAAGTACCCAACACTCCACAGCCACCTGCTCCACACTTTTGAGATTGCTGTGGTACTTCACACGAGTCCTGCAAAACAACCCCCTACAAAACACATCCAGGCAGTGAAGAGACAGCTTTTCACCCTCAGAATTGCGAGTTCAGAGTTGTAGTTTCCAATGAAACACGAGAATCAAAGCCATATTTCCAACAACTGCCCTCTTGGAGCAAGCATGACCTCACACCTTTGTTAGGCAGGATGTCTCCTACACAGATCCATAGTCAAACAGAAAGTTAGCCTAAGCTTTGTATGTACCATATGTAAAGATATAACCTAAGCCAGTGGTATCTTGACTAAATCTTGAAGTTTAGCCTCCACAGAGGCCTCAAGATGTCATGAAAGCAGCAAGAAGCAATACAAGACTTAAGAGAATTCAGGACTGATGGTCTCCATTCAACACTGGTGACCAGGGTTAAGCACTTCAGATTAAATGGACAAAAATCAAGTCTCACTCGTATGCATCTGTCCAAGAGAACATCTTAATGTGGTAATACAGAAGGTTCGTGGAGAATGTCGTTATGCTGCAGAACACAAGGAAAACAATCAAAGCTGTTAATCTGCATGAGGCATGGCAGGAAGTTCTTAGTGTTCTCCAAAGGCTCTAACATTAGCCTGCGCAAGGAGCACCAATGTAATAGATGAGTTGTGAACTAGTACTATGGGAAGTTTCCCTCTGGGGAACTGTACACAAGACTCCAGTTGTTGCAAGGTGAGTCTTCAAGCCACAGAGTTGCAGCTCTGTACTTCACTTGCAACTGGTATCCATAGCTTCCAGGACTGCCTTGGCCAAAAGTAGCTCTGGCCCAGAGTGGCACTGCTTGTTCTACTCAAGCATGAGCAGGCTGTAATTACAAGTGATACAGGCATAATATGCATACTCCCATACATGAGTGATCTCATACAAGGAAGGGAGGAAAAACAGAACAGGAACAGCCCTGCTGAGGCAAAGAGAGAAGAGCATTTGGTTAGAGCAGGAAGTTTGGTACAAAGGGTATTGCAGCTGGTGACATCAGGTAGCTCCTGAGAAACTATCTTCTACAGTCAGGAGATCAAGGCAGGGGTTCATGGAAAAGAGAAGGCACTGGTGAGATCTTAGAGCAGCTCCCAGTGCCTAAGGGGGCTACAGAAAAGCTACAGAGAGGCTTTGGACAAGGGCCTATAAGAACAGAACAAGGGGAATGGCTTCAATCTGTCAGAGGAGAGACTGAGATGAGCCCTTAGGCAGAAGCTCTTCCCTGTGAGGGTGCTGAGGCGCTGGCACAGGGTGCCCAGAGAAGCTGTGGCTGCCCCATCCCTAGCAGCGTTCCAAGGCCAGGCTGGATGGGGCTTGGAGCAAGCTGCTCTAGTGGAAGGTATCCCTGCCCATGGCAGGTAGCTGGAACTGGATGAGCTTTAAAGTCCCTTCAACCCAAACCACTCTGGGGTTCCATGTGTTCCTATGTAGTGTTCACCCATTTTTAAATGTTTCAGACAGCTTCACAATAAGTCCTCACCACCTGTAGCAGGACAGTGAGAAACCAAAGAGGACACAGGGCCAGCAGAAACCCAGCAGTCAAGATTGTGGCTAGTCACAGGAAAACCACGAGGAATTTCACAGGCATCAGCAGATGCTGCAAGATTCACAAAGCACAGGACCTTAACCTGCACAGCCCTGCACTCAGAAGAAAAAAAAAAGAAGAAAAAAAAAATCAGTATAACGAACTACTGTCTAAAACCCAAAAAGCAGCCAGAAAGAAACACACACTGACAGCAAATCCTAGCATCCTACAAGCCAGAAGTATGGTTTGTTTGGATTCCCCCCCAGCTCCACTCCAGACTCAAGGGAACTGCCTGTCTAACCTCAGCTTTAGAGGTCTCCAAACATCCAGGACAAGTGCTATGAGCACTCTAAACCCAGAGGACTGGCATACTGACCAGGCAGCTGAGGCATAGGGACTTTGAAAAGGTACCTTTCTGTTGCTGCCTCTGTTATCCACTGCCACACACCCAGTGCTGCACTCAGCAGTCAAAGTCTTTCATTAGAGATCCTTCAGAAAGGTGGCATGAGGAAGAGAACTGAATATTACTTTAAAGCTTTCTGAATTCTGTAGTAACTTTTCATTACAAGCATTCAGCAGCCTATGCTACCACCTCTTCCGCCAGACAAGCTCTGTCTCCATCACCTCTGAGAAGTCTTTAGAAACTGCAAAGTAGCTTTATCATGGAACAAAGGACACTTGCCCCACACTGGCTCTACAACTTGGTCTTTTTTTCTCTTCCATGAATCTACCAACTTCTTTGAAATACTATTTGGAAAGCAGAACCAAGCTGCGCAGTAACCAGAAGCAGTTTGACACTACTGCTAAAGCCCTCAAAGCCAAACACAGCTTCCACCTCTCAGTCCTGCCTGCACTTCTTTCAGTGCTCTCATTCTCAGGTTTTAAGTGCCTTTTTTAACCTATCCCAGGTATCTACAGAAATGTGCACATTTCTATAACACTTTAGCACTTCTGAAGAGTTCAGAAATGATTGAGAAAGATCTTGGCAGATAATTTTCTTCTTTTAGAAAGGATACCAGAGCTTAGAGCTCTTTGTGTTTAGATAGAGGGTTTTCCTACTTAAATATCCCCTATTCATGAGCTTTGAATCTTCACTAACAGCACACTTGTCAGAGAGCCCATATCACACAGCAAGTTCTATGCAGCCCAGCCAAAGCTTCCAAGTGTTCTTAAGGAGCGTTTTCTACACAGCAGCGCCACTATGAGAGAGCATAAACACATTCCAGTATCTGAAGGGGGCCTACAAGGACGCTACAGAGGGACTCTTCAGGAACTGCAGCAACAAGACAAGGAGAATAGCTTTAACCTGCCAGAAGGGAGACTGAGATGAGCTCTTAGGCAGAAGTTCTTCCCTGTGAGGGTGCTGAGGCGCTGGCACAGGGTGCCCAGAGAAGCTGTGGCTGCCCCATCCCTGGCAGTGTTCAAGGCCAGGTTGGACACAGCAGCTTGGAAAAAGCTGCTCTAGTGGAAGGTGCCCCTGCCCATAGCAGGGGTTGGCAACTGGATGAGCTTTACAGTCCCTTCAACCCAAACCAGTCTGGGATTCTATGATTCCCTGATCTCAGGCATTTTATGCATTAAGCACCAATGTGGGTAACTGAATCCACCCCAGGGCTCATGGTCAAGTTAAAAAGCACAAGATGAATTTACAAGTGTTCTGCCTCACTGCAAACATCCCACTGATCTTGCTCACCTAAGCTATGACCAAGAGTTTAATGCTGCTATAAAAAGTAGTTCACCAGGAAGTGTAAGATCCTGGTTAACGTGGAGGAGAGCACAGAGCTTGCAAAGCCACTGCACTTTAAAGGCCTCTCACAGAAAACCACCATAAAGCACAAGGCAGCAATTAAGTTGCCTTACTAACAGCTCAAAACAGAGTGGTGCACATCACCTACAACTAACATTAAGGAGCATTCATATAAACACCATTAAGTCAAGTCTTGCCTTCCTCCCTAGGAAAAAAACCACATCCACAAGAAGGTGTCCCCTCCCGTGGCAGGGGGTTGGATGATCTTAAGGTCCTTTACAACCCAAACCATTCTGTAATTCTAAGATGACAGATCTTCTTGCCATAAAAGTGAGTTAAAAAAAGTCAGGGTAGGACTTTAAAGCAGGAAAAAAACCCAAAGAAACAAAAAAACTTAACTCTTTAACACAGCTCCTCAGCTTCAAAGGGACAGAACAACTTCAAATCGCACACCAGGCGATCAAAGAACGGCCAGATATGGTCCCAGGCTACCCTTACATGGAAGCTGGCAGGATCAACAGAGCTGAGCACAGATCTTGCATGTAACAGCACTGTGTGCTTTAGGAAGTGCAGGTGGAGCCTCCTTATCTCATACCTAAGCAGCTGTGTCCACACCAAAGCAGGATTTGGCAGTGTTCAAGACCAGGCTGGACAGGGCTTGGAGCAACGTGCTCTAGTGGAAGGTGTCCCTGCCCATGGCAGCGGATTGGAACTGGATCAGCTTTAAGATCTCTTCCAACACAAGCCAGTCAGGGATTCTACAGTGCAGACATCCTGATTTTGCTTACGGAGAAAGCCACAAATAAAACTGCAAATTGAGTGAAAACCTGGCTAAAAATTAATAATAAATTAATCTAACACAATTTCATGAGTCAAGCTGTAATTTACTTTTTCCTGCCATTCACATTTTAACCTCTTACTAACAAGGACTGCATGTAACCCTCTTACAACATGGTGTTAACTCTTTGTAAAATACAGTTAACACTGACCTTGCTGTGGTAGCATCTAGTGCTGGGAGCAGATTGTTTTACTTCTACAGGATGTGACTATACCACATCCAGTTCAGATACCAAAGTAGCTCAGTAGTGTGGAGCTGGTTGGGCCTCAGAGCTACTGAAGAGCAGTAACATCACATCCTGTGAGTGCCAGAATAGTTAATTCTAAAGGTGTAATTTAAGATGTTCTCAGTGCACAGAGTTCTCAGTAACACAGGAATAACACAGATCTCCAGTGATACACAGGAAGGTGTTAGATACAGAAGGGCAATACAGTTAAGATTAATATGTGGAGTGGGATCTAGTACTTTAACTAAAAGCAACAGTAGGGTTCTCCTTGCTCAGGAACTGGACATCCCATCTTAGAAGGAGGAAGTCAGAGCCAGCAGGTTGCTGATAGTAACATACTTACTGTCATCACCAACAGGCCCTGCTGAACACTGTGCTGGAGGATCACGTGCCAGGTCATTCAACTCCTGAAAAACACAACAGTTATGTTAGCACTAAAGTAGCTACTGGTGGCACTCCTGCTCATGACCATGAAGCTCACACTGGTGAGTTTCCTGAAACCACAAAACTAATAGCCCAGGAAGCAAAGGTGCATCTTAAACCCAGGCAATACATTCAGCATATGCCTCAGTTATCTCTCCAGGATTTCACACGGTATTAAGTCACAACAATCCTTACCAAGCCACAGGGTCTGTCAGGTTTGCTTTCACTGAAAGTAGAACTTAGGAAATCCCAGTATTCCCAAGGTGTTACATATCCTACAATCTCTAAAAGTGAAGACGGCCTCCATCTAACACCTCAGCATCAGCCTGATTTTATCCCCTGCCCTGAAACAGCTCCAGGGTGGCTCCAGCTCAAGAACAGATGATCTCTGGGAGTTCCAGCTTCTACTTCCCAAGAACTGGGAGGTCACCACCACTAACCAAATCCTCTTCTGTCACAAGACAGGCACACTGCCCCACAACACACAGGTAACCTCAGGATTTCCCCCTCAGTATACAGTCCCCCAAACTGTCTTGCAACAGAGATAAAGCTCCCCATGCCATGACTACTACAGAGCAGACACAGCTTGGGTTTGCTCTCAGCAGCTCCCAACTTCTGAGAAGCCCATCTGAAAGCCTCCTGCCTTGACCCCAGACTGCTGAATCTTGCCTCATGTTCCTCCCAGTGCTGACCCAAGTAAAGCTTGATCCCACACTTTACAGTTCAGCATGGACCTGGACAGAAGCAGACACGAAGCATGCAGCACCTGCTGAAGAACCTCCTGAATGTGAAGAGCACCTCCAGGTACCTTCCAAAGGAGGAAAGCTCTTGGGAGTTGTCAGTTATACATGGCAAGTTGGAGTAGCCAACATTAGCTAAATAGGATCCCCTCTTTACCTCCTGGCTGCAAGCACATGGTAGCACTGAGATCACTCACAGCCCCTCCCTCACTCCCCACCACCACCAGCGCACTTCACCCACTGCCCACCTCCATTTTACCTCCAGAACATTAAACAGATCAAGTATCACCCTCAGCAACAGAACACCCTCCACCCAGAAAAGTGCATGTGCTACAGAAGCTTTTAGTCAGTGCCAGTCTCAAAAGCACAGAGCAGCAGCCAGGCCTGTGCTGTGCTTGAGCAGGCCAAGAGACAGCCCATGCAGCCAGAGCAGCAAAGGAACCAGCACCCACTGACGCACGCAGCTAGCGCCTGAAGGCCACACACCCCCTTCATGGGCAGTCCAGGTATGCCCACACAAAATGAAGTGAGTGTCAACATGCATCAATGTGGAAATATGGGTATGAAAACTGAAAAGCAGGAATAGCCCCACTCCTTCTGAAGGTGTAGATAGTACAGTCCCCTTCCAAATGCGACTGACTCCCATCTTCTGGAAAAAAAACAACTTAATGCTACAGTATTCAAAGCTCCAAAAACAGCTACAAAATCCCCACATCTAAACCTCCCTTCCTTACCTGTTCTCAATCCCTTCACTCCCATTTTATGCATAAACACAACACTAGCCTTAGGAATACAACTAAATCCACATTTTCCATGCAGGATCACAACCTACTATGGATTATGCTTAAGAACCCAGCAGGGCCCTTCCCTACTACCTGCTGGTAGAACACGCAGCCCCAAAGCTGCCCTGACACCCTCCATCCCACTGCTCCACCAGACTGGATAGCACAATACACCTTCAGTGGTACCCAAGCTAAGTCTCACAACTGCAGCAGAGGTAACAATGAAGTTCAGGCAGTAGCAGACTTGTTTCTCATCAAAACACTATTTCTCTCTCTTCACTTCCAGTTAGAAGGAATACTTTGGTTTTCTGTGGCTGCATACAGCAGCTCTCTGGGAAGAGATGACTTATAACAAACTCGCACCACTTGTCTCAGTGACACTGCACTCACCTGAGGCTGCATTTCAGGTTCTGCTCTATAAATTCACATGGTGCATTCCTGGCTTTAAGCTCCTCACACTGGAGAAGTTTAGCAACAACCCTCAATTCCAGGCCCTGCAATACAAACACCCTTGGTTTTGGTAGAACCAGCAACTTGGGTGACAACGTAATAGTTTAACCAGCATGAGCCACCTCTGGAGTGCAGGTGCCAGCCACAGCAGCGCCTCTACACACCCAAGAGATGAGCACATCACTGGAGCTCTTGCAAGGCACAGATGATGGCTTTGAGGAGCTGCTCATATGCTCAGTCACCTGTCAGACCTGCAGAGCCAGGTTTCAGAGCAGGAATGGTAACTGCACAGACCCAGGCAAAAATGCAGAGGAGCAGCTGGTGCTGCAGCACAGTGCCAAACTCTTGTATCTGACAAAGAGGGCATTTTGCCTTTTGGAAACTCCTGTGCAGCTTCCAAGGTCCTGCAAGCACAACACCAGAGCTGGCAAGGTCTTTGCTTCCACAACTTGCTGGGGGACACTGAGACCAGCTGGTTTGTAACTCACAACAAGCAACCCCAGAAGAAAACAATAACTCAGAATATGTTGAGGAGTCAATGACACTTTGGTATCATCTACAAACCAGCCATAAGACATTAGGCAGAAGTTCTTCCCTGTGAGGGTGCTGAGGCACTGGCACAGAGTGCCCAGAGAAGCTGTGGCTGCCCCATCCCTGGCAGTGTTAAAGGGCAGGCTGGACAGGGCTTAGAGCAACCTGCTATAGTGGAAGGTGTTCCTGCCCATGGCAGGAGGTTGGAACTGGATGAGCTTTAAGGTCCCTTCCAACCCAAACCAGGCTGATTCTATGATTGCTACATGAATCAGATCTGAAGCTGCAACGCCTGTGCTCTGGTCAATGATCAAGTTTGATCCTGACAACACCAATTTTAAGCCAAGGCCTGAAGAAAGCCACAGCTGGTTCCATCCAGGACAGCTTCTGACCCTTAAGTACATGCAGAAGGTTGTTTCGCTTTAGGAACTTAAAAGCGAAGACTCAAGTGGCCTTTAGCTGAAGGCTCAGTTTGAGCTCTCAGCTCCTAGGAGGTGACCTCACCATGAGGCTGCAAAGCCAGCCTACAGAGCTCACCATTTCTGCCACCTGCCCTACAACAAAACACCCTTGTGCTGGGCCACTGCTGCACATCACAGCATGAACTCGATCCATCTCACAGTTCAAAGTATGTGCTAGTTCCTCAGCAAAAATGAGGAAGTGGAAGCAAAGCAAAGGTCAGGGTGTATCACCCAAAGGCCAAGCTGAATAAAACCACCAGCATCACACCCATGAACCAGTACACTGAATGCTACATAATTCACAGGAGAAACTGCTAGTTAGGTCTAAAAGCAGATTTAATTGTGTTCCTAAGTTCCTAACAAAACAAACTCCTACACAAGGCTTCCAGGAAAGCCTTTTCCTGGAATCTCATTTGGCAAACACAAAGAAGGGGGAAACTGCATTGAGAGCAGCCTTAAGAAAAAGGACTTGGAGATGCTGAGTGATGAGAAGCTCCCTATGACCCAGCTTCAGCATGCACTTGCGCTCAGAACCCCCACCATGTGCTGGGCTGCACCCCCAGAGCATGAGCTCTGGTGAGCATGAGCGCGATTCTCAGATCATGCCACAGACCCCCTCATGAAAGGCATTTGTGAGGCCTGAAGGGCACACAGGACAGCCAGTGCCACATCTCACCCAGACCCACATCACCCTCTCCCAGCAGCCAACACATGGCATTCAAATTGCATCTTGCCCAGGTAGATGCACATGAAGTTTTTAAAGCACTTGAAACACAAATATTTGAAGTCCTACTTTAAATGTTAACCCTGCACATGTTTCAGGTTATAATCAACCTGTAATTAAGTTTTAATTGTAAACTACAAAGCCATTTGTGGAAGAAGCTCAAGTTCCTTCCTCCAGACAACAATTCTCCCCCATCTAACATGCTCCTGGATAAGAACTGCTCTGGCCAGAAGATAAGGACTGGTTTTAAGGATTAATGAATGCTAATACAGCCTTCAGAAAGAATAACTAATGTAACTGGCAACCATCGTGCAGCCTACTGAGCAAGTAAAACACCAGCACCCTTCAGTAGTCAGTGGCAGCAATGCTGGGAGACTGCAGAGACCCCAGACACAGTCTTGCACAGCAGCTGAACACCTCCAAAGCACCAGACATTATCTAAAGGCCTTCCAGCTTGGGTTCCACAGTCTTTCATCCCTACTCCAGCTTGAACTGGTTTCAAAGTATAATTTACTCAGGGACCACATCATTAGCTTGATTATAAGCCTGATCTTTGCCTCAGGTTGCAGCTGTAAGTGAAACAAGCTTTTAATCTGACTTCAAGTTTATCTGCCTGAAGCCCCTGACCCCCTCCTGCGAAGTGCTGTGTTACAAAATCAGGACTTAGCCAACAAAAAGGAGCTTCCAGCCACTTAACTATGAACTGATAGCAGCCCTCAACAGAGCAGTGCCAAGCGACATGGAATCTAGGCCTTGAACCCACCACACATTCCACTCTACTTGCCAAGCTCACACCAAGGTCACACCACCCACAGGTGCTCTCCTGGTCAACAGGACTCATGTGATTCCAAAGCATCTGCATTCTAAGGCTCCTATCCCTGTGAGCAGAAGCATTTGAGTCTTCATAAAGACATTAATCCTTTCCCCTTTGACAAAATCTTTTTCAATGCTTGAAATCCACTGAGTGACTTCTTTTAGGATTCTACAGAAGTCAAGGATAGAAGGTAGGTAAGCAGCACAGGAAGAGTCAAACTGCATGAAATACAGCAATAAGCAAGGTACAGGTTAGAAACAAGCTCTGATGCAACTGCCACCTTTCACTTTTGCTCTGTTAAAGCCTGAAAAGCAGGAAGAGCAAAGTATAACTTCCACCTGGGGTAGAATCAGAGTATCAAATGCTTTGGCTGGCCGAGAGGAGCTCCACTAATACTCTGTGTACTAGGGACACACAGGAGATCGGACACAGATGGGTTGCGCTGGCAGCTCTCCGAACACAGCAAGAGGCCGGAACAGAAGCACCACACTGTTCCCCCCGGCTACTGGAAAGCTACAGTCACAGAAACACCAGCCCTGCTCAGCACAGGTAACACACATACTATCACCAGCACTGCTCAACCTGCTAAGCACCCTGACACAGCCCAGCCAGGGGCAGGGCTTGGATAAAATGATGCTGTAGCATCTCGGGTCAAGCAGCTCTGGGACACAGGCAAATCCATCATCTTCTGCAGTGAAGAAGGACCTCACTATGGAATATTATAGTTCAGTTCTGCAAAGCACTACCTGCTGTTTGGGTCTCTACATTATGAACCACCATTCCTCTGCTGCAAGAAAGCACTTTACTTCAGCAGGGCTGCAGCACAACTTCCCATGTCCCATTCCCTCTTGCTCTACAGGCTGGGGGAGACTGGATGGAGCAGCCCCGAGAAGAACTTGGGGATTTGGCTGAGAAGCTCCCCCTGACCCAGCTTCAGTGAACACTTGAGCCCAGAACCCCTCTGTGTGCTGGGCTGCACCCCCAGAGCATGAGCAGCAGTCAAGGGAGGGGATCCTGCCCCTCTGCTGTGCTCTCGGGAAACCCCCCCTGCAGTCCTGATCCAGCTCTGGGGCAACAGCACAAGAGGGATGGAGCTTGCTAGAGCGAGTCCAGAGGCCACGGAGATGCTGTGAGGGCTGGAGCAGCTCTGCTCTGCAGCCAGGCTGAGAGAGCTGGCCTGGTTCAGCCTGGAGAAGAGAAGGCTCCTGAAAGGGAGACCTTAGAGCAGCTCCAATGCCTAAAGGGGCTACAGGAAACCTGGAGAGGGGCTTTGGACAAGGGCCTGTAAGAACAGGACAAGGGGAATGCCTTTAACCTGCCAGAGGGGAGACTGAGATGAGCTCTTAGGCAGAAGCTCTTCCCTGTGAGGGTGCTGAGGTGCTGGCACAGGGTGCCCAGGGAAGCTGTGGCTGCCCCATCCCTGGCAGTGTTCAGGGCCAGGTTGGACACAGGGGCTTGGAGCAAGCTGCTCTAGTGGAGGGTGTCCCTGCCCATGGCAGGGGTTGGAACTGGATGAGCTTTAAGGTCCCTTCCAACACAAACCAGTCTGGGATTCTAGGATTCTGTCAGTTCCACCAATTTCCTACTGGGCAGCTCATAAGAGACAGTGAACGCAGATTTTACTTGCTCTCTCATTCAGTGATCTCCCAGCAGTGCCCCAGTTACCCACTCACAGGGAACTGTGGCATATCACACCAGGTAACGCATTTCCTAAAGATAAGCCACATACATGGGGATGTGCTGAGCCCAAACTGTTCCAGCCCAAATCCTGAAATGGAAGCCACTGGCTATGGTCCTCCAGTGTCACCCCCATCCTGCCCCTGCACAGCTTCTCACAGCACTTCTTGTAACAGATATACATAAAAAATTATCTATTTTGATGGGTAAAAGTAACAATGAAACTGTCCTTCACTGTTACCCCCACACTTGTGGCTGGTGTCATTACTTACACCCCAAACATCTCTCACAAGATGAGAGTCCCAAGTTTGACACCTGAAAACCAGGAAGTGCCTGAGCTGACTGCTGGAAGGCTGCAGTAAATAACACAAGCAGTAACGCGACAGCAGACCTCAAGTCGTGAGCTCTTTTGGAGCACCTGCTTAAAGAACAGCTGCTGCTTCACGTGGACATGTCTTGAGTCTCTGGACAATCCCAAGAGCAACCAGAGACACACGGGGACAGACCACGGGGCTCCTGCTCTGCCTCACACCCCAACACTACTTAGAGCCACCAAGAACTCCTTGTCCTGCCCCTCTCCAGGCCAGGAGAGTTCAACATGCAGGGGCCATTTCAGGTAACACTGTATTAAATGTTTACTCTTGAGATTTTCTGCTTGTTTCCAAGTTCTCATCCTTGTATTACCCAAGGACACAAAGAGTTGGGAGAAAACCTCACAGTCTGTGGCCAAGCATCAAACCCAAACTGCCCCAGCACAAGAGGCAGTGGCAAGCTTGAAACCTGAACAAGGCTGACAATACCCTCTTACAATGCCTGAGCAGCAGCTTTCCTTCCCATTGCTTCTTTGTGCTCAAGTCTACCAGGATTATTTCCACTCCATCCACATTCTGCAAGCTTTTGTTCCTGCCACAAGGTGCAACAGCAAAGGTCAGACACTCCCCATCCCGCTGTTGTCCTGGCAGGGCTGTTCACTCCACACAGACACCAGAACAAAAACAAGAGGATACTAACCTCTCCATAGGCTTAAAATTGCTGGAGTGTAAACAGGGAGTGATTCCCACTGAAGTAGTTAAGAGGCAGCCTCAGTAACTCAAATTAAGAGTGCTCCTTTCTAGCCTGTAGCTTAACTCCCATCTAACTGGTAAAGCACCAGAGTAAATGGGCTTATTTCCCTTCACATACTTGGTTGGATATGTCGCCTGTAGCCTCATCACCTCCTCAACAGCCACCACACTTACTCCACTGAAACACTTGAGACTTTGCAGGGCTCCATATACACAACTGCTTTGGCAATGCTCTTGCTACTTCCCAAGGCTTTGAGCACTCTCCAAACCTCATACAGTTCTCATTATCCCTCAGAATCCTTCATCTCTCACAAGCAGCACACAGCCACAGTCCACAAGAACCCAGTGGTAACAAAGACTCCACACATTCAGCTTCTCTCCTGTTCAAAGCCACAGACTAGAAACAAAAGTAACTCAAGAGTGTCCAATGCTGAACGCCAGCATGCATTAAACTCTACTAAAGCAGTATTCCTGCTTCCCAATAGAAGCCAGACCCTCCCCATTAAAGCCTCGCACTACCCATGCATCCCTCCCACCAGTCATTGCAGTGTACTGGGTATCACTGATTGCCAGTGTTTCAGACAAGCGATAGTCAGACCACAACTTCCTTACATAACCCACTACCACACACTCATCTGGAAACTCCAGTACACAACAACAAAACTCCAAATCTTCAAATCCCACCTCTACCTACTCCTCAAGGAAACACAAGCCTTCAAGCTCTATTTTCTTCTCCACCTCAGCTTTAATTTGAGTCAGAATGACACACGAAGCTTCACCGAAACTTCAAGATAACCTACAAGCAAAGCAAAGAGGTTAACACACAGTCCAACACCGCACACATGGCAAAACAGAGCTGCCATGCTGATCATACATATCAAGTACTGGATTCGCATCTGGTTCTAGTCCAAAACCAATTTACATAGGAATGGAGACCAGAAACCCTCTGACTGGGCTGATGGCTACACCTGAGCCTCACAGGGAGGCTCCAAACAGACAGCTACACGTTTAGTGAGGAAGAGGATATAAATTCCCTGCCTGACTCACCAAGGCAATGGAAGGGTACTGCAATAACCCTCTTTTTCCAGGTAGGAGACAGAACGATGATGGAGCAAAGTACAGTTTCCAGCCCTCAGGGGGCTCAGCAGCAGCGCTGTCCTGAGAGAGGCAGACACCAACCAACACTCGCCTGCCCCTCCCTGCGAGCCTCCAGCTGACTCCGGCTGCGGAGCAGCACCGGCTCCATTGAACACCGAACCGCACCGCTGCGGCCGGCGCTGACAAGCTCTGCGCTCCCCGAGGAGGGAGAGGGACCTTTCACCGCGGAGCTCCCGCCCCGGCCACGCCAGAGCTCGCAGCGCGGGCGGGCTCCCGCTCCCCGGGCTCCTCCTCCGCTATCCCCACGCGTGTCCCGCTCCCCGCACCGACCCCCCCCCCCGCTTCCCCCCCGCCGCAGCAGCTGCCGGCGGCCGCTGCCCACCCCCCCCAGGCCCCGCCACCGGCGCCCCCTCGCGGCCCCAGCCCCGGGGGCCACGTTGCTTCGGAAGGGCCCGACCGCGGCCTCCCCGAGGCTGTGGGGGGAGCCCCGGGGCAAGGCCCCGGGAGAGCTGGGGGGAGGGGGCGGGCACCGCGCAACCCTCCCCCACCCCGGGCCCGCAGCGCTGACGGGAGCCTGGCGCTCCCCCCCCCCCCAGCTCAGGCAGGCCCGAGGGGTCCCCGCGCCTCCGGGGCAGGGCCCGGCCCGGCCGCTCCCCCCGCCACCAGCTCATCCCGCGGGCCCGGGGCGGCGGCGGGGGCCGTGCCGGGTTATGTAAGGCGGACGCGGGTGCGGGCGCGGTGCGGGCGGCGGCGGGGCCCAGCCCGGCCCTCCTCTTACCTTGTGGATTCTCTTCAGCGCCATTGTGTGCGCGAGGCAGCGAGGAGGGGCGGGCGGGGAGGGGGCAGCCGCGGGGACTATTTTCCGAGGGGGAGGGGGGGGAAGGAGGAGCGCGGAGGTGGCGCGGATGAAGAAAAGAGGGGGGAAAGAGGAGGAGGGAGAGGGGGGAGGGGAAGGAAAAAGAGAAGGGGGGGAAGGGAAGGAGGGGGAAGGGGCCCCCCCAGAGGCGGCGGCGGGCGGGGGCCTGCGGCGGCCGGGGCTGGCGCGCTGCTCCCTGGCCGCTGCGCTGGAGCTCGGTGCCGCAGCTCCTACCGCATCCCTCCGCCGACCCTTTATGCGCTGGCGCCTCCTCTCCGGCCTTCCGCGTATCACTCCGCCACGGATCACCGACCCCCGCCGCTCTCTGCTGCTGCTCGGTGGCGCGGAGGCCGCAGCCGAGACCGGGGCGGAAGCGAACCGAGGCCGGGGCGGGACCGCAAGGGGAGGGACAGGCACGAGGGAAGAAGGAGTGGGGGGAATAGCCAGAGGGGGAGTGGGACTATTTGTCCTGCGGCCGCCGTGCAGAACTCTCCAGAAGGGGGAGGGGGAGAACGCGGAAGGATACGACGGCGGCGGTGGCTGTGGAGGAGACGCCACGCTCATGACGGCGGCTTCTCGCGAGAAGACGGGACGGGAAGAAGTTCCGGCCGCGCCGCCGCTGTGGGGATGGCCTGAGGTGGTCCCGGGCCTGGTGGCCCAGGCGGGAGTCAGCAGCCCCTGTGCGGAACCGCCCCGGGAGATGGGGCCCAGGCCGCGGGTGCCCTTTCGAGTGCCATGGGGCTGTGCACAGGGCGCCCAGAGAAGCTGTGGCTGCCCCATCCCTGGCAGTGCTCAAGGCCAGGTTGGACACAGGGGCTTGGAGCAAGCTGCTCCAGTGGAAGGGGTCCCTGCCTGTGGCAGGGGTTGGAGCTGGGTGAGCTTTAAGGTCCCTTCAACACAAACCAGTCTGGGATTTGATGAATTCATTTTTAGGCTTGGGAGGACACGTGGTCACAGCACATCAAGGAGGCCATGACATGGCTGTGTAATAAAGCTGTAACCCATCACACATGCTTAAATAGTGATGGATCTCCAGTGCCACAACCACAGTGTGGGGTGAAGAACACGAGGCTCAGTACCAGTCAGGCAGCATGGAGGGAGGTGAAGGCTCTCCAGCAGAGACAGCATCAGTAGCCATGGTTGGCAGAGGTTTCTTCCATCCAGATCATCTCCACCCAGCATCTGCATGGAGAAACCACAACATGGGCAAAACCAACAACTGTTCTGAGGTGACTGCAGCTCGTGTCAAAGGGACTTCATCCAGTGGTAATCCTTATGGGTACCAACAAGCTGAAGGGTTCTGCGCAGCCTCAGTGAGCCCTTGAGCCTGTAACCATGTCCTGTTTGTGTAACTACACTGTCAGAGTGTGATGGAAACTGCCATGGACAGTCAGTTCAGACCAAAGGGCCGCTTCCCTCCAGGTCCGAATCACAGAAACCAGTGAAGGAGGCAGGGAACAGGACACTGCTTGGGATAAGGAGTGCACCTAAACAGGGTTGTTCAGGCTGACAACCAAACTGCCTGCACATACACACACCCATGGGACATCTTGTAATAGCGAGATGTTTTCAAATCTACATCAAATGAGGGCTGTTTCTGTTGCTCCTGCTTCTCTTCCTGTCACCAGCTTTGGATCGTGAGATGGATCATGGGACTTGCCCTCCATCCTCGGCTTGTGGAGGGCTTCCAATCGCTTCCAAGTTGGCAGTCCTGCTACCAGGGCAAGTAAGGGAAATGCCAAGAGCATTTTTAATCAGGGTTGGAAGAGCAGACTTCCCAAAAACCCATTCAGTTTTATTCCTTTACAGGAAAGCCTGGTTTTCTGTGGATTTCCCTCTTGTGTAGCTAACATTTTTAGTGGATTATACTATGTTTCTCTGTTACTACCTGTCTTCCCCTCACCTGGTACTGCAGCAGGGTTGGTTTTCACTTTTCTTGTCAATCTCACACCTTCTGTGCATCTCTTGGCAGAGAGGGATGAAAGGCTCAAACAGGAGGCTTTAGAGGCTGGTGGCTTTAGCATAGGATGTGTTTTGAGTTAATTTCTCTGTTCTCCTTCACACTTGGTATGGAGAAAATAAATCACTGATTCATACAAATGGTTTTCAGGCTGATGTGTGCTTCATTTACTTTTGTACTCTCTGGCTTTTTCCCCTTTTCTGTCACCTTTTGAGTTGCTGGACACCCCTTGGTTGCGGAAGAGCAGAGAACAACCACAAGGAAGGCTGCTGTCCTTCCCTGCCACACCAGTCTCCACCAGGACGGGGAGCTGGAAATGCTCAAATAACGCTAACCCCAAGTAGTCTCGGCCCTTACGGCTCCCCCAGTCCTGGGACAGAGACAAAACTGCTTTTCTTCCAACATTTTTGTATAATCCCAGAATCCCAGGCAGCTTTAGGTTGGAAGGGACCTTAAAGCTCATCCACTTCCAACCACTGCCACAGGCAGGGACACCTTCCGCTAGAGCAGCTTGCTCCAAGCCCCTGTGTCCAACCTGGCCTTGAGCACTGCCAGGGATGGGGCAGCCACAGCTTCTCTGGGCACCCTGCACCTCAGCACCCCCACAGGGAAGAGCTTCTGCCTAAGAGCTCATCTCAGTCTCCCCTCTGGCAGGTTAAAGCCATTCCTCTTGTCCTGTCCCTCTCATTTTCTACTTTCTCTTGTTAGGACATCCTTCTCCCACGTAGTTCCTTTCTCCCTGCTTCTCTTCCACCTCACCTCCAACTTTTCCAGATGTCCTCCTGCAGGTTTCAGTCTCTTCCCACCCCTTCCCAAACAGTGCGATTGACCCATATGCATTTTTCTTTACCCTACATGAGCTCGTATCCTGGTCCTCTTCTCCAAAAGGTTGAGCTCTGCTCGCCATCACCAGAGAAGATGCTCTGGGCCGCATCTACTGTGAGAATTCCTGGCTGTTCCCCATCCATAGCAGCCCCTGCTGCAGGCAAAGCACTTATTGCTTAGGCAGGGGCTGCCTCTCCATGCTGGTGGCTGCTGGCCCCTCACCCTGTGCCTAAACTGGCATTTCAGGAGGCATTTCACCTGCAGCTCTGCCTTCACTCTCTCAGCCTGAAGAGCCAGGGCATTGTGGGGTCTTTTGTCCCCAGCTGTGCTCTGCTCTCTGTGCCTGCCAGCATCATCCTGTGCCAGCATCACCCGCTACAAACCAGCAGAGCATCACCAGAGGAGTTAGCTCAGTCCTGCCTTATCCTCACATGCCTCCATGTGTCTTTCCTTCACCATCTTCCTCTGAGCAGCTCTGCTCCACAGGGCCAGCTTGCAGTGTTGTATGAGGAAAAAAGACTTAGGCATGGTTAGGCAAAAGCTCAAGAACTCAAAGGAGTGCAAACAGCCCAGCCTCACTGGCTAAATCTGATGTTCTTAGACTTTGGCAACTAGTGAGGCCTTTGTTAGTGAATAAAGCTAAAGGAGGTAAAACACAGGTGGAAAAGGAAGGATCCCACACTTAACCACTGTTGGGTACACACTTCTAAGCTTCAAAGAGAAAAAGTCCCAGAACAGAGCTGGAGCAGTGGAGAAAGTGAAGGGTTAGGGAGAAGAAAGCTCTGCCTCTCGGGGAATAGCAGAGGACCTGGACCCCTTCTTTGCCTCCAGAGCTGCTAAACCTTTGTGTCTTTCAAACACAGAGAAGCCACTTTTCCCCTTCTGGTTGGTGCTCCCTCCAGGAGCAGCTGTCTCCAGAGCAGAGCTGCTCCAGCCCTCGCAGCATCAACGTGGCTTCTGGACTCGCTGCAACAGCTCCACATCCCTCTTGTGATGTTGCCCCGGAGTACATCTGCTACTCTGGGTCTGTGACCACCAGGACCAGGCATCCAAGAGGCTGGAGGGCCTTACTGACCAGCGAGAGCCTGGCTGCAGGGAGCTCCTGCTGTGCTGCAGTGTCCATGGGCACTGCCTCCTGAGTCAGTGCCTCCCCGAGCTGTGTGGGGTGGAGGGACCCCACTGTGTGTGCACTGTGAGTCCCCCTCTCTTCCAGAAGGAATTTGCTTCTGTTTCACCCCTGGAAACCTGCTGCACTCAGTAAATTAAGTCTCCATCAATTCTTGCACTCTTCCTTACTGCAGCTTGGCTCAGCCCTGCTGTGACCTGACAGGTATGTTGGGGCTTCCCAGAAGTCATGTTTGAAACCTGCCCCATGCACCAGTGGGTTTCCTGAGTGCTGTGTATGGGCCCCAGAGTGGGAGGGCTCTGCTGCTCTGCAGGCTTGATTGCTCCTTTCATTTTCATTTTCCATGGTGCTGGGAAGTGCAGTTCCACTTGAGGCACCAGGAGCTTGCTAAGACACTCCAGGTCTTTGTGTGCAGCAGCAGCCGCCCAGGCTGGAGCATTGAGCCCATGAACTCTGGTGCAGGAAGCCCAGACAGCAGCTGGTAGTGGCTGAGGTGAGTACAAGGAGCACTCACTGCTCCCCCAGGCCCTGTGACTGCAGAGCAAGAAGACCTGGCATGAGGATGAGATTTGGGAGTGGGGTGGCCATCCAGGCCCTGCTTGCCAAGTCCATTTGGGCATAGGCAGCTGCCCTGGGCAGTGCACAAGGGAACCTCCCCAGAAGCAACTGCATTTCAGCAGCATGGAGAGGGCTCTTTTGCAAGCTTTGGGGTGCTCAGTGAGCGCTGTATGTTCGTGTGTCCCCCTTCTCCACTCCCCACGGTGGGTGCGGGGGACAGTGGTCACTGCTGACCCCTGCTCTCTGCCGCAGATGTCTCTGGGACCGTGGCGGCCGCAGCACCGCAGCGCCCTGCTCATCCCCAGGGCGCGGGGAGCCCGAGCACAGGGTGCTGTGTACCTGCTCCTGGCTGTGTGTGCTGCAGCGCTGTACCTGACCGGGGAGCCCCTCGTGCCCACTGCCCGCAGGCTCACCCACCACTTTCTGGCCCTGCAGATCGGGGTGCTGCTCAAGGGCACCTGCTACCTGGTGGAGGAGATCTTCCACCTCCAGTCCAGGTGAGACAGCCTGGCAGGGGTTCTATACCAGGCTTCAGGGCCACCCTGGGGACAAGGACATAGCCTCTGGATGTTGGGGAGGCATCTGCCCCTCTCTCCCACTTGTGCCCTCTGTGGCAATGGTCTGCTGAGACCTAGCAGTACACACTGCTCTCCATCAGCCTGCCATCTCTCTCATCTTCCTCCTTTGCTTTCTCTCCCCCTCTCCTAATTGTCCAGCTCCCATCCAGCATGGACCTGACCTCTCCTCTCCTTTCCTCTCCTCTTCTCTCTTCTCCTCTCCTCTGGTAGGTCCCCAGTGTGCCCTTTCCCTGTGTAACAGACCTCAGCCTCCAGCCTCTGGCTACCACTTCATACTGGTGGGTGTGGAACTGTTGGAGATAGTCTCCCCTTGCTGTCCAGTGTGACACTGCATCTGCTCCCCTCTGACACCCATGGGTGCTGCAAGTGACCCAAGCTCTGTCAGGGCTGGAGGCACCCAGTGTACACTGAGCGGGGTCCCACAGGGCTCCAGAAGTCAGCAGCACTGGCAGGGAGTGGGAGCATCCCCTGGCCAGTGCCCTGTGTGCTGCAGTGGCTGCTGTCTGCTGTCTCCCTGTCCCCCACAGGCACCGCGGCAGCTTCTGGAGGGTGCTGAGTGCCTGCTTCCCGCTGCGCTGGCGCACACTGCTCCTCTGCACCTTAGCATATGTGGCTCTTCTCGACGAAGACAGGCAGAAGCTTGGCCTCCACTTCAGCCTGGCTGCCCTATGCCATCTCCTCAGCCTCACCCTGGGGCTCCATGTAAGGCACCAACACCTCTGACCTGGCTGGACATGGGAACACTTTGAGCCCTAAGCAGTGGTGGGGGCAAAAGGCCCAGGTCTGTGCAGCCCCTGCACATACAGCCCATCCGCATCCTGCCCCACAGCAGGGGAAACACTCTCATCAGCTCGGCCCTGAAGGGCTGATCTCCTCAACCCCATGCTGCCATGCTATAGGCAGGAGTTGCCAGGCTGCCTTTGAATGAGCACAGCCCCGCCAGGGTGCTGGCAGCAGCCCTCAACAGCCAGTGACCCACTGACACAAAACCCCAGGTATTTTTAAATGTGCCAGTCAGGCTGGTGCTTGAGGGAAAGGGTGGCTGTGTGGTGTCCAAAGGATTCATTACAGGGGTAGGGTGTGGGCAGAGCCAAGCTCCAGGTACCTCTGCAGCATTCCAGGGCTCTGCTTTACCTCAGCTGAGCTGGATGAGGAGAGGGATCATGTAGGCTCAGAAAGGTGTTTTGGGGAGTGAACATCCGTTTCCACCTAAATCATAGACTCACAGAATCAGACCAGTTTGTGTTGGAAGGGACCTAAAATTCATCCAGTTCCAACCTCCTGCCACGGGCAAGGACACCTTCCACTAGAGCAACTTGCTCTAAGCCCGTCCAACCCCATCCAACTGCCAGGGATGGGGCAGGCACAGCTTCTCTGGGCACCCTGTGCCAGCGCCTCAGCATCCTAATGAACACACAGAGCTGGCTGGAGACACTGGTGGCCCTGGAAACACCACTATCAGGCAGTAGAATGTGCCCTCTCAGATACTGGAATCACTGGGCAGAGCCATAAATTGCACTGGGATACACAGTCCCGATTGATGGTGCAGCCAGAAACATGCCTAACTTGCCCAGCATCATCTGCCACATGTGCAGGGGCTGCGGTGGTGGAAGGTGCCACAGGGAGCTCACCCCTAGATCAATTTGCTCCCAATCCCTGCAGAGAACTGAGCGTTGCAGAAGAGCCCAGGTGCTGCTTTCACCACACTTGCTCTTTGTTCCCTCTGCAGAAGCCCTCAGCAGTGGAGGTGTCCGAGATGTCTGAGAGGTCCAAGCAGAACGTCGCTCATGGACTTGCCTGGTCTTATTATGTTGGGTACCTAAAAATAGTCCTGCCACGTACGTAGCTGTTTCCCTGCATTATCATGCCTAGAGATAGAAAAAGTTCCTAATAATACTCCTCCCACTTTTACAGTGTTAGCAGGGAAATGGGGAGCAAGGCAGAAAGCAGCTGAACTCACACCAGGCCCCTCTGCCCCATGCTCTCTTCCACCAGGGCTGCAAAAGTCAATGGAGGAATTCAGCAGAGCCAACCCCAGTGTGCTGCCACGCAGAGAGACCTGGAAGCTCCACATCTTGGTCCCTCTGAGCTGTGACATATGTGATGACCTAGAGAAAGCTGACAGCAACATCCAGTACCTGACAGACCTCACGGAAACCACTCTGACCCGAGCTGGCACCAAAAACAGGGTCTACAAACACAGCCTCTATGCCATCAGGGATGAAGATAACAAGGTATTGAGTGCAGTGTCAGGCCAGTGGTCAGCATGCATCAGCCCAAAGGTCCTCCTGGCCTAGACCCTGGCCCAGAAGCAGCCATAAGGGCAGAACAGTGTCCCCTGTTCTCTTAGATACTCACAGCTTTCAGCAGGCTTCTGTGAGATGGAGAGGTCCTGGTCAATGAAGCCCATCTGCATGCATTCCTGCTGACTGTCTTCTCCCAGGCTCAGCCCTTTCAGGGATATTAGGCTCACTTAACCCATCATGGAGCACATGTGAGTCCAGAAAGCAGCAGAGACCTGAGCAGAAAGCAGGAGCTGTGGGGTACAGAGCAACACTTCCCATGGGACAAGTGAATATTTTTGTTGTGAAGAAGTGCTTGAAGATGTCTGTGTGAGTCATTACATCATTTGACTCTCTCCCAATGCACCAGTCACCTGTTTTCCAGCCTGATAAGCCCTAAATCCCTTCATCTCACACTGTACTCATCTCCTTCCACATCTCCAGGCAGTTGGGCCTCTGTGGAGGAGGGATCACACTGGTCCTGCTGACACAGCCATGGATGGAAGTGTTAGCAGAGCAATGCTTCCCAACTGTGTCCACCTAATTGGCCTTTCGCTGGTGCCTGAGCACTGAGTTGCTGCCTGCAGGGGCTCCAGAGCCTCTTTTCTAGCCCTGCTTCTGGGAAAGTTCACTTGGCATTGGGCTTTTCCTGCCATGATGCACACACTGATGCTGTGTTGCATCTGCCAGCCTCCTGCTGAGTCACTCGGCTCCAAGTGAGCTCCAGCAGCTCTGCAGCCTGGACCTGTCCTGACCCTCTGTGTGCTGTCAGTAAAACCCACACCTTGGCACCAGCACTGGGTCACTGGGACATCTCCCTCCCAAAGCTGGAAGCTCTTTTTACAATTTACCCAGGCATCCCTTCCCTCTTCATTCTAATACTTTATTAAACTTTCCAGTTTACCCAGTATAAGACTTACTGGCAACCCTGCTCCTCCTTGGAATTCTTATGGCTTTAAAAAATCTCATTTGTTTGATCAGCCTCCTTCTAGGTGTGCATTCATCTTGCTAGTGTTTATCCTCTTCTCCATTCTCCTGTGCTCCGTTAGGATGCTCAGACTTCCACTTGTCCAGCAGAGAAGCCACAGAGGTGTGATCAGACAGTTCCAACCCCTGCCATGGGCAGGGACACCTTCCACTGGAGCAGCTTGCTCCAAGCCCCTGTGTCCAACCTGGCCTTGAGCACTGCCAGGGATGGGGCAGCCACAGCTTCTCTGGGCACCCTGTGCCAGGGCTTCAGCACCCTCACAGGGAAGAGCTTCTGCCTAAGACCTCATCTCAACCTCCCATTACTCCAGCACACAGCCCCAGGGCAGGGCAAGTTCCTGCTGAGGTGTCTTGAGGGGTCTGCCCAGCACCAGGGTCCCCTGGCAGCCCTTTGCTGGGTGTTTGGTTCTCCTGCCCTCATGTCTTTTTATTCCTTCCCTGCAGCTCTGGCACTGCGCAGTGGAATATGCCACCCCGCTGCAGTCCCTCTACGCCATGTCCCAGGATGAGTGTGCTGCCTTCAGCCGGGAGGACCGCATGGAACAGGCCAAGATTTTCTACAGGACCTTGGAGGAGATCCTGAAATGCTCCAAGGAGTGCACAGGTACCTACCGGCTCATTGCCTACGAGGGTGAGCAGCAGGGCTTGACAACAGCTTTGTGTTTCTTTCTGAAGTGAACCTCATTGTTTTTCAGAAGAAATTCAGCTCTCTCCCTGAAGGGGAGAAGCATTTCTACCCAGCGAGGTAGTTCCCACTACAACATGGTGTCTGTATTTCACTTTCCTTCCTGCACTTTGTCTTTTAACTTCTCTCTTCTGACAAGCTGAAAGGAGGAAGCAAGAACCATGTTTTGACTTCCCAGGGAATCCTGTGTGTGCAGAAACTCTGCTCTGTGCCCACCCCCGTGCCTTGGGCTGACTGGTGAAGGTGGGTTTTGTCCGTTTCTGTTCCAGAGTCAGAAGCAGAGCCCCACTTCTTGTCCAGAGAGATCCTCTGGCACCTGCAGCAGCAGCACTGTGAGGAGTACACAGTTCAGGAGGAGAACACCCCCGACACCCCATTCACCACCCTCGACTCAGCAGAGCTCAGCCTTCAGATCAGCAGCTCAGACCTGCCACAGCCACTGCGAAGTGATGGCTTCTAAAGCACCTAAAGCACTGCCCAGCCCACACCGTCCCCTTGGGCCTGCTCCCAGCCCCTTTCTCCTGCAGCAAGGTCTGCCCATGGCAGCGAGCCCCAGCCTCCTGCAGGAACTGCCCACCAAAGCCTCCTGTGCATCATGGTTACTGGAAACTGCTGCCTCAAACCGCAGCCCTGTGGCACGCTTCCTATCTTCGTTATGTCCATTTCATATAGTCATCTGTGAATGTTTGGGTTTGGTTTCAATCTGCTTTGATTTGTGTCATATAAAGCACTTTCCTCTGGGCAAGTTGTGTTAATCCCAAATCTCTGGCATGATATGCAGTCTGCCCTTGGTGATCCTGTGGTGCTAGATAGGGCTTTGGAAATCCCAGCCACGAGTGTGGATGAGTGTGCTGGGCCAATACAGCCTTCCACCCTAGCCTCACTAATCTGATGGTTTCTGCAGGCACAAGGACTACATGCAGGACTAAAGAGCACCCTCCAGCCTGATGAACCCACTGTGTGCTTACACACAAACAGCCTCAATTCCACCCATTTGGGATGTGGAGGACACCCTGTCTGACAACTGGTGGTCCCAAAATGCCAGAAACCTCCCCGCCTTTGCTCCATCCAGTAATTCCCATGCCCACATTGCTCCCAAGCACCCCAGAGAAGTGTTTCTCCAGGCCCAAAGGACATGACAGACCTGGGAAGGGTACAGGGTGCAGTCCTGGGACAACATTCATGGGGGTTTAGGTGCAAGATATCCCATGTCTGAGCTGCTCAGCTCTCTGTGCTTGAAGGTGAGGTTTCCCCAACAAGTCCAGCAAGCCAGGCCTTCCCTAATTGGGCCTCAGCTGGTCAGGCAGACACAGGACAGGGGACAGAGCCTGCTCCAGAAGGACTACCAGGGCCAAGGAAGTGGCCAAGAAACACAGTCCCCATGGGCAGCTGCTGCTAGTAGCCTTCCCAGCTGGGGAGACAGCAAAATCCCAAAGGGGCTACAAGAAACCTGGAGAGGGGCTTTGGACAAGGGCCTGTAAGAACAGACCAAGAGGAATGGCTTTAACCTGCCAGAGGGTTGAGATGAGCTCTTAGGCAGAAGCTCTTCCATGTGAGGGTGCTGAAGCCCTGGCACAGGGTGCCCAGAGAAGCTGTGGCTGCCCCATCCCTGGCAGTGTTCAAGGCCAGGTTGGAAACAGGGGCTTGGAGCAAGCTGCTCTAGTGGGAGGTGTCCCTGCCCGTGGCAGGGGTTGGAGATGGATGAGCTTTAAGGTCCCTTCCAACCCAAACCAGGCTGGGATTCTGTGATTTCAGCCCCTGCTGAGACAACTGCAGTTCCTTCTGCCTCTCCTAAGCTTTCTTTCCCAGGATAAAACTGCTCTTAGCTGGCAGCTGCCCCTCAGCACAGCACCCTAGGTGAGTATCAGGGCTTCATCTTCCATGCATGTGGCAGAACATGGTGGGAGATGCCTCTCCCCAGCTCCAAGCTTTCAGAGGAGATTTGGCTGCACTTTGGTCCTGCTGGGAGTGGGAATTGGAACCCATTTCAGGACTCAGTAAAACCTTAATCTGCAGCATAATCCCTGGGCGCTGCATCTGTGCAGGAGACAAAACCGGCAGATGAAAGGGCTGTTAAGGGAGGGTTTGTGACAGCAAAGACCAAGAGCCAGCTCCTCTCAGCCTGGTGGCTTGCAGAGGTGATGGGGATCTTTGCCAAGGCCTCCAGGATGTGCTGAGTGCCCGGTTCTCCATTGGCCAGAGAGGGAGAGGTGGAAACTGCTGCTGCAGGGGAGGGACCTCCTGCTCCTGGTAGGAGACACATACCCCGGGGTGCAGGGAGCAGAGTGATGCGCCTGAGGAGGCAGGATCCCCACCTCGTGTTTTGGAGCAGCGTTCCAAAGGCACAGATTTAATGCTGTGGGTACCTCCTGAGACTCAGGATAAATGTGTGGCATAAGGGCTAAGCTCAGAACCCAGGAACAGCCAGAAGCAGCAGCGTGGTCTTGATGAACATTTTCCCCCAGCACTGCTCCAGAGCCTGTGTAGCTTTTCCCTTCCCTCAGGATGAAGGAGAGGCATCAGAGAGCAGCAGACCCACACCCCAGCCAAAGGCAGGGAGCAGGGATTCCACTACAGCTCAGTCAGGTGAGCTGAGCAGGTCCGAGGCCCATCATCCAGTAACAGGCAGGGCCGGGTGAGCGAGGCACAGAGTGAGGCACAGCATGGCTGCACCCTCGCTGCAAGCAGGGCTGAGCTGGGATGCCAAGGACAAGGCTTCTCACACCCTTTCCTCACATCTTTGCTGTTCTTCCACCAGGCATTGTGAGTACCATTTGGATGCAAAAAAACCCAGCTCCTGCTCATTTGCAACCGAAGGACCAGCCCTAGGCATCCTTTCTGAGGCATGCTTTGCTCTTTCCTCCTTGTGGGCACAAGAAATCACTATTAACTGCCCGTAGCAATCCATCCTGCTCCATACAGCAAAGAGGCTTATCTTTTAACCTCAGAGTGGCTGATACTTGGGTTGTCTCCAAGCCCCACTGCAGAGCAGCCACTTGGGCTTTTACCATGAACTTAGACAAAGTGACCAGTTCTTCTGCAGAAGATGCATGTGCCTGTTACAAGAGTGTCTTTACTCCTGCACTTGTATGTCTTCCCCTTTTCCTGGGATGAGAAGCCAGAAGTGCAGCCTGACCTTTCATGTGCACAATAACAGCAATTGTCTGGGTCAGGCAGATAGGGAAGATGGAAAAAGAATGGCCTGAATTTGTGCTTTTTGAATGGTGAATTTAGGAATCTTCTTATGGAGTTTGCACCCCCCTTTCTGCCTAAGATCCCTCTGAACTCTCTCTCTGGAGGGATGTGTGTATTAAATACCACTGCACTGGAAGACCCAGAAATTTTCAGGCTGACTCCAGCTACATGGACTCTCAGTCCATGTAAAAGACAGGGATGGAGCTCAAAGCTGCCGTGCCCTTGCTAGGTTGAGGATGGGAAGTGGTTTTGGCTGAGGAGCCATTTTCATGCCACACAGCCATGGCAGGAGGCAGGAGCACTCGGCACTCATCACCAGCTTGGTGTCAGCACATGAGCATCCTTTGGGAGGGTGAACATATTGCCCAGGAGGCTGCTGAAAGCAGAGCAGCACCTCTAAGAAGCCCCTTTGTGACTCTGGATCACAAAGACCAGAAAAGAGAGTTCCTCTGCTTCCATTTTACTGCTGGGTTTGGGGCTGAGAGGTCAGCGTCTGTATAACTACTGAGAGCAGGTCCCTGTAAATACACGCACCATCATCAGTGTTAACTAATTTCAAGAACAACTACTGGCAATTAAAAGATGCCTCACAGCACCCAGCTTCCTGCTTCTTTAAATGGCACAAAACCAGTGAAGGAGCATCAGCAAAGACATTTCCCTCCCAGTTTTAATCTAGTGCTTTGGAGAATAAGGAATGGTCTCATATGGCCACAGTAGTGACTGCATCCAGTTTGCTGTGCCCCCTGCTCTGGGATGCTCTGTGTGAGAGGCACAATGATTTGGGAGCAAAAACCATCATCCAGCTCTTCTGGGAAATATCCTCCATACTCTTGCTGGTTTGTGATGGATGCTGGCACCTCAGACCAACAAGTGTTTGTGTTGCTTCTGATCCAGGGCTGAACAGAAAGAAAACTGCAGAGACCTTTTGTTGTTCATCAACAACAAAATGCAGCCCTTATTGCCAACTGGTTCCTTCAGTCTGGTGACTCCTCTTGGCTGGCTTCAGACCTGACTTTCCTCTCGAACACGTCTAGTAAAACCGCATCATCTGCTTGTGAGGCCGGCGACTGGTCCACCCTTCCTGAGGAACCAGCTCCAGGTGAGCAGCAACCACCGTTCAACAGGGCTGTGCTGCCCTCAAGTGTTGCTTTTTAACCACATCTCAGTTTTCCGCCTGCACCAAGTTGTGCTTTCCCAGTTTTGTAGTTGTGCTCCAAGAAAGGCCCTTAATTCACACCAAGTATTCTCATTTCACCTTTCCTGTAGTAGAAGTCCTGTTTGAAAAGTGGGTTGGTGTGAAGGGCTGAGGGAAACGGCTCACTCCTGCCTGGTGCTACAATTTCTCATGCTGCAGAGCAAAGCAGACGGTGCTTGGGATGTCAGTGAGGGGTGGACTCACGTCTCCTGGATTTATACTGGCTAGGAGTTAACTGCCTCTGCTTCCTGCTGCAACTGCCACTGTCCAAGCTCCCTTTCACTGCCTCTTCCCAGTGGCCCAGTGGGAGCAGGGTAATACCTGTGGGGAATGTGCCTAAATTCAATGCATTAATTAATATATAAAATTATATATTATACATAATAATTACAGAATTATATATAGTATTATATATAATAGTATGCATTTTATATATAAATACTTTATAAATTAATTAAATGAGCACCAGCAGCAGTCCAGAAGCCCTCACAGGGCTGTCTCAATGCTCGTGCATGCTGCCTGGTTTAGTGCACAGCTCTGCCAGAAAAGTCACACCTTCAAACGCTTAAGCCTTCACATCCTTGTGTAGCATCCATTGGGATAACATATATGTAAACCTCTATATGCCCATTTCTAATTAAAGTTAGCCAAGCATCTGAAATCTTCATTTCAAACATGCACTTCTCATTCCTGCCTCTAGCTCTGCAGCGTCTGTTTCCCAAGGTGAAAGTGCTGCAGTTCACGTCTCACTGGCATCTTCTGCGATGTGTTAGATGCGGTGTGGTCCCCAGCACGACTGTGAGGTGCTTAGGTCTCACAGAAAGGTGAACAGACAATAGGAAAACAACCTAAAGCCCCCAGTGGGGATGAAGGGTTATTTGGGGGTGCCAGGCTGGGTCACAGTTGGCTCAGGGGTCCACAGGGTCCCTTCTAGTGGCAGTTCTTTACTAAACCAACCCTCTTAGCAGAGAGGGAACTGCAGCTCCAGTCTTTAGGTAGTAACATGAAGGTTTTAGGGAGTCACTTTTGTTCTTTCCTCATCCCCAGTGGCGCTGGGGTTTGCAGGTAGAGCAGGAGCCAGCCCACTGCTCCCATCACCACTGAGTGTCCCCATACCCGGCGAGTGTGGCTGGAAGCTGCTCAGGGGAGGGGTGACGCCGCTGACCATGGATGCAGGGAGTCATCGTCTGTGCGCAGCCAAAGAGCTCCGACATCTGAGCTGCTGTGCCCACAGAGGAAGGAGCCCACGGAGGTGCCTGCGCAAACACATCCTGCTCCCGGAAGGGAAGGAAGAGAGGTTAATGAGGCTGGGACATGTTTTGTCTCCTTTTCCTGTGTCTGGTGCTGCCCCTGGGCTGGACACTGCCTCACAAAGCCAGACGCTGTTATCTCTTTAGCAGGAAAGAGCCGGGGAGCATTGCCTCCACCCCTTGCTTTGCACCCGGGCAAAGGGTGGCTGTCTTGTCCTGGGGCCAGGGCAGGCATCGTGAGGCACAAGATAAGGCACCACGCTTGGAATCAAGTATGTCCTGCCACCTGCACTCGATACCAACACCCGACCGTGCTGCTGCCCACCAGGCCCACACCAGCTCCCCCCGGGGCTCCTTCCTCAGCACCAGCCACCACCGGACGCCTCTGAGGGGAGGCGGCGCTCCCGCCATGGCGCCGGCAGCCAGCCAGACCCCGCCTCGCCTCAACATGGCGCCGGGCGCGCCGGCTGCGGGAAGGGCGCATAGGTTGTCACCGCCCCCGCCAGCAGCCAATCAGCGTCCGGCAGCGCCTGCGCGGTGGATGGTGCCGGTGCTAAGATGGCGGACGATAAGGTGAGTGGAGCGGGGCGGCGGGAGCGGCCTGGCCGGGGTTGAGGTAACGTCGCGTTGTCCCTCCCGTTGCCTCGCCTCGGCCTTCATGTTCCCCCTCAGGACTCGCTGCCGAAGCTGAAGGACCTCGCCTTCCTGAAGGACCAGCTGGAGAGCCTGCAGCGCAGGGTGGAGGACGAGGTGCACGCAGGCGTGGGGCAGGTAACGCTCTCCATCCGCACGTGTGGTGCCTGGGGCCGGCCGGGCCCCGCTCCTGAGGGAGGCTGTGTCCGCTGCGCTGCCCGCCCGCCTCACTCTCGGCTCCTCTCCTCAGGATGGTTCTCTGCTGGCGTCGCCCTTCCTCAAAGGCTTCCTGGCAGGCTACCTGGTAGCCAAGCTCCGCTTCTCGGCCGTCCTGGGCTTCATGGTCGGGACCTGCACAGGGATTTACGCTGCTCAGAACTACGCCGTGCCCAACGTGGAAAAGACAATCCGGGAATATGTCAGTTCCTTGAAAAAGGGCCGGGACTAGCGAGGAGCCCCTTGGCAGCAGTGACTGTAGAACAGTGTTCCTTAGTTAGCAGGCACGCAGGATTCCTAGGGCTGTCGGAGGCACGGGACGGCCACTGTTCTTTTCCACTGGAAAAGGGCTTTACACCACATCATTGCGAGACATCAGCAGGTCTGGTTATGGGGTATTTATTATTGTGGCAGCAATGATCACTCCACTAACACACAGCAGCTTGGAAGCACTGGCAGCCCACGGTTCTCCAGCTGCTGTTAACTCTCACCACTCTCCTCATGCCCCTGCGGACTGAAGGGCTGCCTGTGATGTGTCATCACACTCACCACACATCCCTCCTGCTGAGTGCATGCTTTGCCTTAGGAACATGCTTGGTGTGGCTTCCAGGGGAAGCTTGTAGTTCTCTTCCTTATGAAAACCAAAATCATTCTCCTCTGCTGCATCAGAAATGTAGCAGGTACCGTCTTAATTAAGCTCATTAAATTCATGGTATTTGGTCTGTTCTTGAAAGTTCTAGGCTACGAGTCTGTCTGGCCTCTCCGCACTGAGAGCGTTTCGCCCTTGCTGGCTACTGCTTGAAGATGGTGATGTTTCGTAATGCTGCTGCCTCTGCAAACTGGGTGCTCCAAAGGGGCTCGTGGGGACTGATGCTGCTCTTGTCTGTAGTCATATACGGCTCTCATGCCCCTCTCCTGACCCAGTGTAAGGTGGATGGGGTGATCCCCTTCAGCTCCACGTCTGTGGTGGTTCTTGTCGAGCTGACAAAGCTGGTGTTCTCCCTCCTGTTCCTGCTGACCTGGGACCGGGAGCTGCTGGGAGTCGCTGTGTCATGGCACCACGTTGCCCCATTTGCCCTCTCTGCCCTGCTCTATGCTGCCAACAACAACCTGGTGGTTCACATGCAGCTCTTCATGGATCCCAGCACCTACCAGGTCTTGAGTAACTTAAAGATCGTCAGCACTGCTCTCCTCTACAGCCTCTTCCTACGCCAAAGACTCAGCATGCGCCAGTGGCTGGCTCTTCTGCTGCTGGTGGCTGCTGGAGTGAGCTATAGCTGTGGGGGCCTGCAGGACCCTGGCAGCCCCTCAGAGATGAAGCTGCATGTCACACTGGTGGGCTTGGTGCTGATCTCAGTGTACTGCCTGATATCAGGCTTGTCTGCTGTCTACACAGAAGCCATCCTGAAGACCCAGGCGCTGCCTCTCAGCCTGCAGAACCTCTTCCTTTACTTCTTTGGGGTCCTGCTCAACTTGATCGGCTACTTCTGGAGCAGCACAGAGGGCGGTTTCTTGGAGGGCTTCTCCTCCTGGGTGCTGGTGATCGTTGTCAGTCAGGCTTTGAATGGCTTGATCATGTCTGTGGTGATGAAGCACAGCAGTAACATCACCAGGCTCTTCATCATTTCCTGCTCTATCCTGGTCAACGCCCTCCTGTCCGTCACCCTCTTCAATCTACAGCTCACCCTCCTCTTCTTCGTTGCTGTCTTGTGCATCGGCCTCGCTGTTCACTTGTACTATGGGCTCACATAGCTGCTGCTTTCCTGCCCTGCCTGTGCTGGGGCAGCCCTTGGTTGTTCCTCAGGGGTGTTTGGTGCTGGTGCTGAAAGCACAGCAGTGCTCTGCCCGTCGGCCTCCCTGCCCTCGTGATTGTGGGGAGTCAGTCACTACTGGTGGGTGCATGCACGGAGTGCTGAGGGTGAGAGTGCCCTGTCCCTGTTCCAGGGGAAAGCTGCACCCTGCTCCAGCTCTGTGCCTTGGGATTCCTGTGCAGTCAGTCCTGCCCAGCCTCAAGGGTCCTGAGCCTCTGGTTTGTATGGTATCTTGTGTTCTAAAGCTGCTTCCCCAGTGTATCCATGTCTTGTGCCTGTGCTCCTGCAGCGGTTAGCTCTGCTGTGGGCTGCCAGACCAGCGTTGGGCTGATGCTGTTCCAGCTCCTGTGGATGGTGCTAGTGCCAATCATCAGCACAAAGCCGGGAGCTGCTTCCTGCAGAGCCTCACACTGGGTCTGGGGGTGTCTTTCCCACCTCTTTCTCCAGCCTCTGGCTGAAGGGCTGCTGTCCCTTAGGCTCCATTTCTCCTCCTCAGGCGTGGTGTTACTGCTCTCTATGGAGCTGTTGGGGAATGGGGGGATGTGGGAACTGTGTCACTTGCATCCCAAAAGGGAGACAGCACGTGAATTTGTACTGATGCTGTAGCTAGTGATCTCCTGGCATGCAGAAGTCACTGCTGGCTCTGGCTGGGGTTATTAAAGTTGTGGTAGAACATCACATGTGTGTCTGTCCTCCATGCAGGAAGCAGCTTTGCTTGGCAGAAGTTTGGGGGCCAGGGATGTGACACTCATCAGTGAGGGGCAAATGCTTTATTCATGGAATCCCAGACTGGGTTGGGGTGGGAGGGACCATAAAGCTCATCTAGTTCCAGCCCACCAGCCCTCCCACCCTGCTTCTGCAGCCCCTGCTCCTGCAGCCTGTGCCCAGCAGCAGAGCAGGGTTTTCCTCGGGGGGCAGAAGGGTGAAGTGCTTTCCCTACAGTCCTTTTGCCAGCAGCCACCCTCCTAGGGGCCAGTTTTCCGCAGGGAGCAGGCAGGAGGGGAGGCCTTGCCCTGTGTAACCACTGTAGCTAGGGCTGGCCAGTCCCCTGGTATGAGGGCTGGTGGCTCACTCAGTGGAGGGGGCTGAGGTGTCAGGGTCTGCAGGGACACCAAACTGTCCCCACAGCCCTGGGGTTCTGGCTCAGGGTGTCTGTGTGGAGGCATCAGCTGATCCTGTGCCCCTGGCATGCGGCACTTCCTGCAGCAGCACCCGGTGCCAGCGGTCCAGGGCCTCTCTCTGCGCCTCTGCGAAGTGCTGCTGGTCCTGGAGCACCTGCGGGATGGGGGGGGGCTGCCCAGGACAGCTCTGCCAGGCTGGAGCAGTGTCCCCAGCCCTCCCTGCCCACCTGCAGCAGGCGCTGCCTGCAGCACTGCAGCTCCTGCCGGTGGCTCTGCAGCAAAGCTTCCAGGTCCCGCTCGGCCGCGTCCCGCTGCTGCCGTGCTGCCTCCAGGCTCAGGCCCAGCGTGGTCACCTCCTGCTGCCAGCGAGCTGCATCCCACTGCAGAGACAGGGGTGAGGACAGGGAAACTCTGGAGTGTCTCTGCTCATGGGGCTGTCCTGCCCTGAGAGACAGCCTGGAGCCCACAGTGATGGGTTCCCTGCTCAAGTGGGTCCAGAGGAGGCCATGGAGATGCTGTGAGGGCTGGAGCAGCTCTGCTCTGGAGCCAGGCTGAGAGAGCTGGGCTGGGGCAGCCTGGAGAAGAGAAGGCTCCTGAAGGGGAGACCTTAGAGCAGCTCCAGTGCCTAAAGGGGCTGCAGGAAACCTGGAGAGGGGCTTTGGACAAGGGCCTGTAGGGACAGGCCAAGGGGAATGGCTTTAACCTGCCCGAGGGGAGACTGAGCTGAGCTCTTAGGCAGAAGCTCTTCCCTGTGAGGGTGCTGAGGCGCTGGCACAGGGTGCCCAGAGAAGCTGTGGCTGCCCCATCCCTGGCAGTGCTCAAGGCCAGGTTGGACACAGGGGCTTGGAGCAAGCTGCTCCAGTGGAAGGTGTCCCTGCCCATGGCAGGGGTTGGAACTGGCTGAGCTTTAAGGTCCCTTCCAACCCAAACCAGTCTGAGATTCTGTGATTCTTCCTGTGCCCACCTCCTTGCTCTCCTCTTAGCCTGACAGGGCAGAGCAGGCTCAGGCAGCACCCAGAGCACCCAGTGCTGCCGGAGCAGAGGGCTGCAGGCCTTGGGCACTCAAGGACGCAGCACTCACTGTGTCAGCCCTCATCAGGAGCTGTGGTGCTTCGCTTGGTGCGGGCTCCTCCAGCAGATTCTGTCCTGTGCTCACCGGGGCTTGGCTGTCCCCTTCGGGGCTGCGCTCGCTGGCACCCTGTGCTGGGTGGGGAGAGGGAAGGAGAATGAGCACGACATGGTGTGACTGAAGAGAGCCTGAGGCCTCTTCCAGCCTTTTCCCACCATGTGAAGCGATGCTTCCTCCCACACATCAGCCACCCAGGCGTGGGGTGCCTGCCTGTCCCCGCACTCCAGACCTGCTGCCTCCAGGCTGGTACCAGTCAGGGACACATGGGTCCCAGGATGCTGGTCTGGTGCTGTATTCCCTGTAGAGACCTGGTCCTGTGGGAGCAGGAGGTGTAACAGGGATGCAACCAGGACTCAGGGCTTCTCCTGCACCTGGGTTATCCCTGGATGAGGGGGTGATGTCATGACCAGTGCCCATCTTTGTAGTGGTTTGATGCATCTCACTTGTCCTGAGCATCTCGGCTGCTGCTTGCTTTTTCTCCCACATTTGGCTCTTCAGCACCTGGAAAAGGGGGTCCGTGCTGGGGGCCTCCAGGGATACATCTCACCCCAGCTGCCTCGCTCCCCAGCAGGGAGCCCTCAGCCCCTGCCCTCAGTGCTGGACGACAGTGTTGACACCAGGGTGGACCTCAGCCTTCATCCTGGTCCCATGTGGCAGCCAGGGGGGTTCCCTCACCCGCAGCTCCCGCAGGGCTTTCCGCAGCTGGGCCAGGGCCACCTCCTGCTCCGGGACTGCAGCTGCAGCCAGCAGCTCCAGCCGCAGCCCTCGGATCAGCCTGCGACGTGCTGTGATCTCTTGCACAGGGTCCCAGAGCGTGGCTGAGATCCTCCTGGCCAGCCCCTTCACCCGCTCGGCCAGCCCCAGGGCCGCCAGCACCTCTTCTCTGGAAGTGTCTGGGACAGCAGCAAGCCCTGAGCAGGGACCACGGGGACCCAGCAGCACCTCCCACTGCCTGGCACAGGGTCAGGATGGGGGTAAGTGGAGCTGGTTTCCAGCCTCCAACAACTGCGGTCTGGGGCCAGGTGCCAGGAGTGGGGTGAGATGGGGGGAAACCTCAGGCAGGGGACACCCCAAAGCAGCATCCCAATCCCAGGGGGTACCTGGCAGCGTCACACACAGCAGCAGGAACGTCAGGCTGTTCCCCCCCAGCAACTGCTCCACGACCCAGGGCAGGCAGCCAGTGTCAGGCAGAGGGTGGCCAGTGTCCGGTGCCCTGCGTGTGGGACAAGGGGCACCCTAGGAGAGGGATGGGGCTGGGCAGGCTGAGCCCCAACCCACGGGAGCCATGCTGGGAGCAAGCCCATGTCCCCAGGGGTGGTGGCACCCCCTTGGCTCCCACCCATGTGCTCCTGCTGGGGTGTTGGGGTCTCTCCTGCCTCAAGGGATACCAAATCCCCCCTGACCCACAGCAGCACCGCAGGGGTGCCGGGGTAGGGGACATGGCTCAGCCCAGCACAGAGCTGTAGCTCCAGTACGTACAGCCTGGGGCAGGGCCTGGTGGCCCCAGGGGATGCCAGGATCCTGAGGGCCGAGCGCTGGTGCCTGCCTCCCTCCAGCTCCCGCTCCACGGTGAGAGTGAAGAGGCTGCCGGCCCTAGGGAGAGCATCTCTAGAGAGTGGAGCACAGCGGTGCCCACAGTCACGGCCCAAACCCTTCCCGTCCCTATGGGATATCTGCTCAATCCCTCACCCCTGTGTGGCCGAGCACCCGCCTGCAGGGAGCTGCTGTGCGCACCCCTGGAACAGTGCCGGGATGGCTCCCAGCCCAGAGGCATACACACTGATGGCAGCTTGGGCATCACACACAGCAACTTCCATTGCCTCCTCCACCATCCTGGAAGCAGAGGGAGAGCAGAGAGAGTGAGGATGGCCATGTCCATCCATCTCCTGTGTGCTCCCTGAGAGATGCCCCTGGCCATCCTCTGCTGGGCACCATGCTCCCTGCCTAGCCCATGTGCTCAATGTGGGGTACCACCTCACAGGAGCACCTGCCCAACCATGGGGTATGAGGTACCTACAGGCCCAGGGGTGCAACATCCATCATTTGCAGGGCTCGGCCATCGGGATGAAGCAGGTCCCAGGCTTTGTCATGGCTGCAGACCTGGAATGGGGCTGCGTTAGGCAGAGGGGGGCAAAGAAGGGATTGCTGGCATTCCCCAAGGACCCAGCCTGCTCATGGCCATGCAAAGGTAAGGGCTGAGAAGGAAGAGATCTCAGGATCCAAAGGTCTGCAGGTTTTGGTAACCCTCTGGCACAGGGCACTGGGTGCCAGCACTGGGGCAATGTATGTCCCTTGGCACAGTAGGGTCTGGCCACTGGCAGAGAGGGAATGGAACCCTCAGCCCACTGCATCCTGCTCCTGCCGTACCTGGACCAGGCTGACAGTTTGCAGGCTCCGTGCATCACCCCGCAGGGCCTCCAGTTCTTGGAAGATGATGCTGATCACCTGGGGACAAGCTGGTCAAGATGGGAGCCTCTGGTTCTTGGCACCTGTGTCTGGGTCTCACCCCATAGCAGCAGGACTGGGGTCAGTGGGATGAGCCAGGACCTGTCACCTCTCCCTGTGCCCTCACCTGCCAGATGATGCTCTGGCAGGGTAGCTGGGGCCCAGGGCCATGTGGGTCCCACAGCAGCAGGGTCATGCTGTAGCCAAGGGGAACCAGGGCCAGCTGGGGTCTTGCCAACTCCAGAACCTTCTCCTGTAGGACAGACATAGCCAGCAACGCAGGGATGGCATGGCGCAGCCAGCACGGCACAGCATGGCACAGCCAGCATGGCACAGCATGGACACCACAGTGTAGATGGCCCAGCACAGAGGGCACTGCCATGGATTGGGCAGCACAACACAGATGGGGTACATGGGCAGCACAGTACAGGTAGCCTGGTATGGATGGCATGGTGCAGATGGCAGCATGCATGGCATGGCACGGCACGGATGGTATGGGGCAGTGGTGCACAGCATGCCACAGAGAGCACAGCATGGGCAGTAAGGCACAGACAGCGTGGCAGCCACATCCCAGCACCACAGAGGAGACAGGGCAGGGGTGAGGAACACCAGTGGAACCACATGCAGGACCAAGGGCCAGGTCCCCAGCACTGCCTGTGACACCTGAGCTGGTGGCAGTGATGCCCAGTGCCCCCAGCCAACAGCTTGGGCCAGTGTGTTCCTGTTCATCTGGCCTGGGACAGGGGTGCAGGAGGACGTGGTGCCCACAGTACCTGTCCTACGTCCAAATGGAAGACACCATCGACAGTGAAGCAGCTGTCCTGGCATGAGGGAGGGTGACAATGTTCAGCTTTCCCTCATCCCAGTATGACCAGTGCAGGGTAAAGGGGGACTGGGCATGCTGGGATAGAGATGGCATGGAGGGCTTAGCACAGGTAGGGTTGGGGGGAAAACCTCCTCTGCTATCTGGTAACCCCCAACAGCCCTCAACAAGAGAGTAGCCCATGGGGTGTAGGGCAGGGATCAGGCACCAACCAGACCTCAGCACCCATCACGGTCCCAAGTGGACAGAGCCCCCCTGCTCCCATCTGCTCCCCCAGGGCCCCTCATCCCCTTGCTACCCATGTCCTGGCCACTCTCACCTGGGCCTCCTTCCCAGCAAAAAGGAGCTTCAGGGGGTCCTCACTGCTGGCTGCACAGCTGTCCCCTGCCCCTGCGAACACTGCGCATGGGCTGGTGTGGGGGACATCACCCCCTGCCCCAGCTCCGCTCCTCCTAATGCTGCCTGGAGCCGGGTCCCAGGCATGTGGTTCCGAAGCCCTCCCACCATGATCAGTGCTCAGAGCCTCCAGGACGGGGAGGACACCCCCTCCCCATCAGCACTGCCCAGGCCAGGCCCACCAGCACCAGTCCCCTGGCATGGGGGCTCACGCTGAAGGCCCTGAGGTGCTGAGCAGAGCCCTACCTGCTGCCTTGTGCAGTCCCACGGCCGCTTTCACACACACATCCTGCCGGGACACAGGGCAGAGGGGGACGAGCTGGGTCCTGCCCCACACACGCAGGGGAGCCCCCAAACCACCCTGTGATGTCCCCACCATGGCACTCACCTCCCCAGCAGCCATGGCCAGCTCAGCAGTGGCTGGACAGGGCAGGGGATGGGGTTACACGGGGGGATCCTGTTCCCCTGCATTATTAATGGACGTTGGGTGCAGGCTGGAGGCTGAGCAGGAGTCAGCAGCAGCACGGGAGACAAGTGCCTGGACCCATTCACTCCTGGCTCCACGAGGGACATCTTTGCAAGGCAGGGGTGGGATGTGAGGGACCTTAGACTAGCATGAAGGCTTTCTAGGCACAAGGAGCAAGCAGCAGGCACTGTGGGATAATTCTGGGGACCATCCTGCTCCATAGCCTGGACTGGTGTCCTTGGCTGGGATAGGGTTCATTTTCTTCCTAGTAGCTGGTGCAGAGCTGTGTTCTGGCTTTAAGTTCAAGACTAATGCTGATAACAGACCCATGTTTTAGTTGTTGCTCAGCAGCACTCACCCTGATCAAGGACTGTTCTGTCTCTCATGCTCTGCCAGTGAGGAGGGGCACAAGAAGCCGGGAGGAAGTAGAGACAGGACCCCTGACCCAAACCAGCCAAACTGGGATTCCATCCCACAGCATGGCATGCCCAGTGGGATAAAACTGCAACATAAACTATAAACGGGGGCTTATATGTGTTTATACATATTTCTATATGGAATATAAACTGGGGGAGCTGCCCTGAAGGGGCTAGTGGGGAGGGGGTTATTCCTTCCTCTCTTTTCCTATTATTATTAGTAGTATCATCATCACTGTAGCTTACTAGCTAGTACCCTTGATATTATTAAGGGTACCAGCTATGGCTAGCATTATTGTTGTTACTGTCATTACTGTTGTTGTTCCTGTTTTATTATTATTCTATTTTACTTTTATTTCAATTATCAGACTGTTCTTACCTCAACCCGCAGGTTTTATGCCTGATTTCCAGTTCTCCCTCCCATCCCACAGGCAGGGGGTAAGTGGCTGTGTGGTGTTTAGTTGCTGGCTGGGCTTAAACCACGACAACCAGGGACACTGAGAGCCCTTTACCAGCACCTGGGAGTTCTATGAATCTTCCCACAGAGCTCCTGTCCTTGCAGCCCCCATGGGGATGGTCACAGGTCCCCTTCACACTCTGGGGCAGGATCGGATGAGCCCAGGTCTGGATCTGACCAAGGAGACAGCTCCAGCCGCTAAGATCAGGACCAGGACGATGCAGATGGGGACAACCACAGCAGCGCTGTTACACTGCAGCACCGAGACCGGCACGTCCTCCACCAGCCTGCCCCGGTAGTGAGGGGGAGCGTGGCACATGTAGTGCTGGGGCCAGCCCTGCCCCAGCTGCCCCACGGCTGCCAGTGCCTGCAGCCCCCCCGCCTCGGAGCACGAGCACATGTAGGGGTTGTCGGCTGCGGCCACATCCCGCAGGTTCTTCATCTCATCCCACGGCAGCTCCGTGATGGAGTTGTTGTCCAGGTGCAGGGTGTCCAACAAGGGGTAATTCCTGATGGAGGGCGCAGCCTCCAGCATGTTTTGGCTCAGGAAGAGCTTCTTCAAGGAGCTGAGGGAGATGTCTACAGTGTGGAGGTGGTTGCAGCTCATGTCCAGCACTTCCAGGCTGGGGGGCAGAGGTGTGAGGACCTCTTCCAAGCCAGCGTCAGACAAGTTAAAGCTGCGGAGGGACAACGGCCACCGGCAGGAGGAGGAAGAGGCTGCCGTGAGCTTGTTCTGGCTGAGGTCGAGATGCTGGAGCTCCCGCAGCAGCTGCATGCCCTCACACACGCTGTGGTAGGATGTCAGGTTGTTGCGCTGCAGACTCAGCACCCGGAGCTGAGGGAAAGCCCCGCTGCAGAAAGCGGGCATCAGACTCTCATCCCCAAGGCTGTTCTGTGCCATGTCCAGGGAACGCAGGGCTGTGAAGAGCCTCCCGATGGTGCAGGGCAGGCCGGTGAGGCGGGAGGTGGTGATGGACAGCTCCTGCAGAGCCCCGAGGAAGCTGCTCAGGCTGGAGAAGTCCTGCTCGCGGCCCGTCAGTGCGGCGGAGCTCACGTTGTGGAAGCGCAGGGACAATATGGGCAAGTCCTGGCCTGCCATTCTGTCCCAGTTGCCTCTGCCCTCAAAAACACAGCTGTCAAACACCAGCTCCTGGACGTGGGTGTAGGAGAAGAACCTCAGCACTTGGGCGAGGAGTATCTCGGGCACCAGGAGATCACCAAAGATGATCTTCCTGAATACCAGGGAGCCCAGCATCTCAATGGTAGAGGGGTCCGGGTCACTGATGGTGAAGGCTACGTATCTCTCCAGGTCTCCCCCCCGAAACTCCACGACAGAGGCTGGGAGGCACTGGATGATGCTGTCGGCGCTTTCCTGGGACAGGTTGTAGCACACACAGTGCTCCTGAGTGCGGTTGAAGAAGCACCTGCATTCTGCCTCCAACAGCCCCAGCCCTAGGAGGAAGAGAACAGCCACGCTCATGTTGAATGACCTAGAAACAAGGAGAGAGCAGCGGTGAGAGGCAGCTGAGAGGACCACTGAGATGCAGCCAACATGGGCAGAGGACCATGGAGAGCCACCCCTGAGGGACACAGCGCTGCCCTCATCCCTCCTGCCCAGCTGAGTGTCCTTCATATGGATCCAGCACACTCATCAGGGCAAAGCTCTGTCACCAGCAAAACTGGGAGGGAGTTGATGGCACCGGTCTCCCGCAACCCAAAAGCAGGGTTTCAGCTCTGTGCTTTCCTGCCTGGGCTGCCCCGCTGCGGAGTCCTGCTCCTGAGAGACCAGGAAATCCCACGGATCAGGAGAAACTAAAACCAGGAGTTAAGGACAGGGAAGCCAGAAATGTCGGTCTGACCACATGATGGGAGAGCCACAGCTCTGTTTGCTTCTCTGAGTTTGTGCTCTGTAATCTGAAGCAGGAAATTGCAACAGAGGCTTCATATTTTCCTTTTTCTCACCCAAGTGACTTGATTCATTACCAGTTTCCAAGGGGAAAGCAGAAAATCACATCTGAGGGTCCGGCGCATCCCTGTCAGCACCAGGCTTGGCTTTGCTGTGCAGCCGACAGGAGAGTTTTAACAGATTGCAGGGAAGTAGCAAGCAAGGATTAAAGTCTGCTAAGAACTCGCTGACTCAGCTCCATCCAGGCACCCAGGCGGGGTGGCGGCGACGAGGCTTCAGGGGTCTCCAACCTCCTGCTTTGAGCAAGTCTGTGCCAGCGCTTGCCTCGGTCGGCTCTTTCTGGCCATATCCCAGATCCCTCCCAAGGCAAGAACAAACGGAGCCCTACCTCCCTGTGCCGTCGGGGGGCTGCACCACGCTGCTGGGGAGAAGCTGTGTGTGTTGTCCCCCTCACGGGGGTCACAGCGTGCAGCGGGGGTGGGTTTGTGCAGTGACTCACCGCGCACACTGGAACGCTTCCCTGCCCCACAGCTGCTTCCTCCCGCTGCTGCCAAACCCAGGGCTTAGGTGCCAAAGGCTTCGCAATGCTCAGCTCCCTCCTGCCCCCGGTCCCGCAGCTGGGTGAGACGTTGGTGCCCGCAGGTGTCTTGCAGATGCCTTCGCGCTCGCTCAGCCGCTCCTGCTGTGATCGCAGCGCGCAGTGGGGTGGGGGGCACCCCGGGGCAAGCTCCTGGCTGCTGCCCTGCTCCTGCTGCAGAGCTTCCTGAGCAGGACGGGCTGTGCCCGGGGAGCCACGTGCTGTGCAGCAACCGCCCAACTTCGTTTCCCTGCAGCAAAGCTTGTGGCTGCCCATGGCTGCGGGCATGTTTGGTCTGGGTGCCAGTGCTCTTTCCTAGGAAGGATGAGGGAGGAGAGCATGGTCAAAGTTCCCTAAATGCACTCCCAGGACCATCCCAAACACATCTTTGCTTCCAGATGCTCTGGGCTTGCTGTGCCTCAGAGCCCAATACTGAGCACCATGCAGGAGGCAATGAAGAATAATAGAATGGTTTGGGTTGGAAGGGACCTTAAAGCTCATCCAGTTTCAACCCCTGCCATGGGCAGGGACACCTTCCACTGGAGCAGCTTGCTCCAAGCCCCTGTGTCCAACCTGGCCTTGAGCACTGCCAGGGATGGGGCAGCCACAGCTTCTCTGGGCACCCTGTGCCAGCGCCTCAGCACCCTCACAGGGAAGAGCTTCTGCCTGAGAGCTCATCTCAATCTCCCCTATGGCAGGTTAAAGCCATTCCCCTTCGCCTGTCCCTACAGGCCCTTGTCCCAAGCCCCTCTCCAGGTTTCCTGCAGCCCCTTTAGGCACTGGAGCTGCTCTCAGGTCTCCCCTTCAGGAGCCTTCTCTTCTCCAGGCTGACCCAGCCCAGCTCTCTCAGCCTGGCTCCAGAGCAGAGCTGCTCCAGCCCTCGCAGCATCTCCATGGACTCGCTCCAACAGCTCCACGTCCCTCTTGTGCTGCTGCCCCAGAGCTGGATCAGGACTGCAGGGGGGTTCTCCCCAGAGCCCAGCAGAGGGGCAGGATCCCCTCCCTGAGCTGCTGCTCACGCTCTGGGGGTGCAGCCCAGCACACGGGGGGTTCTGGGCTCAAGCGCACACTGAAGCCCGGCCATGGGGAGTTTCTTGTTGACCAGCACCCCCAGCAGGGTACGGGAATACCACACCCAGCATCCAAACATCCCCAGACGCCTGTGTCCTGTGTGGGATGGGGATGGGACAACTTCCCTCGGGCTGTGTGCACAGCCCAGTGCTGCGAAGGGCACTTCTTCACCAAGGTCGGCTTCAGCAGGTTGGCCGATGAAGTCGCATCACTTGCCCTGTGCTCCTTTGGCAGCTGGTGGCTGTGCCTACACCAAAGTGTCGGCGTTCTGCGTCAGTGAGCACAGGCCACCGAGCACTTGGAAAGGTCTGTCAGGGATTTCTTCACCAGGGATTCCTCTGCCTGTGCTGGCCTTCAGAAAGGGTTTCCAAAAGGCAATGAAACTGCATGGCTAGAAGATGCATTTGCAGGCATTCCAGAGCTGCTGTCGGTGCGACAAGGCTGGGGCACAGCTGCCTGTCCCACTGCACTGCTGCTGGGATGGGTGAAGGGAAGGCAGGTCTGGGTGCACTGTGGAAAAGCCACAGCAGTTTCAGTTCTTTGGGTAAGGGTGGCATCTCCAGCCCTGGTCCCTTTTAATTGCTCATTCCTGGGCACCAGCTGCCAAAATTCCCCCAAATGCCTTTTTGGGTAAAACTGAGCACTCTTCCCTCCTTGGTGGTCAAACAGACAAACCTGTGGGTTCAGAGCCATCCTTTGGGTGCTGACTTCTTCTTCTTGTAACCGCTGTGGAAGATCCCAGCACGCTAAGAACCATTGTCTGACGTTTCTGGTTAAGTGTCTGTGCTTCTTTTGGGTTGGAGAAGCACGCAACCCAGCCCTGTGGGGGAGAAACCCTGCCTGAGCATGGCAGCTGCACGGCTTCAGAGAATCCCAGCCTGGTTTGGGTTGGAAGGGACCTTAAAGCTCACCCAGCTCCAACCCCTGCCCCGGGCAGGGACCCCTTCCACTGGAGCAGCTTGCTCCAAGCCCCTGTGTCCAGCCTGGCCTTGAGCACTGCCAGGGATGGGGCAGCCACAGCTTCTCTGGGCACCCTGTGCCAGCGCCTCAGCACCCTCACAGGGAAGAGCTCCTGCCCAGGAGCTCATCGAATTCCAGCCCCGCAGCGGCGCTGCCGAGCTCCCCCTGGCGGCCGCAGCGGGCGATGCCGGGGGGCCCAGCAGCGCCTCGGGAAGGGCCGGTCCCGGCGCTCGGGGTAGGCGGGAGGGGGGCGCCCGGGACCGGCACTGGCGGCCCCGCCCCAGTCCGGTTCCTCCTCCTCCTCCTCCTCCTCCTCCTCCTCCTCCTCCTCCTCCTCCCGCCGCCGCCATGTGGGGCCGGCGGCCGCGCGGGCCCGGGTGCTGCATCCGTGTTGCGGAGGAGCTGCGGGCGCGGCGGCGGGAGCAGGAGGCAGGTCCGGAAGGGGCCGGGGCCCGCCCGTGTGCGGGCGGCAGCGCGGAGGGACGGGGGCGGCTCCCGGGGTGGCGGGGCCGGGCGGGAGCCCCGGTGGGCCGCAGCGCTGCCCCGCGGCGGGACCCGCACCCGGCCCTGGCCGCGCACCCCGCGGTGCACAGGGGGCGGTGGCTGCGGGTCCCTGCCCCTCGGGGAAGCGTTTTTAGCGTTTTTAGCGTTTTACAGCCTCTTTTCTTTATAAACCCGCGTGTTTGTGACCTGGATTCCCCATTTCCTCCTGCGGGTTGGGTTTTTTGAAGCCTGCCTGTGTGAAACCACCCTGCTCCTCACACCTCTGGTGCTTTTGTGCCATTTAGAATCATAGAATTCCAGATTCGTTTGTGTTGGGAGGGACCCTAAAGCTCATCCAGTCCCAGCCCCCTGCCGTGGGCAGGGACACCTTCCCCTGGAGCAGGCTGCTCCAAGCCCCGTCCAGCCTGGCTCACCCAGCCCTGGCTGTGCAGGGTCTGAGTGCAGCCCCTGTCTCACATCCCGCCCCGGCGCACTCAGGAGGCGCTGGCAGCGTCTCCCTGTTAACAGGAATGAGGCTCTTTGCTGGCATGGGCAAGCGCCTTGACCCAGGCCGGTGGTGACAGGGACCGTTTCAATCACAGCGCTCAGGAAAGCCCGGCGGCAGGAGCAGCTGGTCAGCAAGCGGCTGCTGCGGGAGGACACTGCAGCAGAGGAGGGGGCACAGGACGGAGCAGGGATTGAGCCGGACCCTCTCTCGGAGAATGAGGTGAGGAACGTGGTGTTGGGGGTTCCTGGGGTCTTCCCAGCCTCCAGGCACACAGAGGAGCCCGGGTGGCCGTGGGCTGGGGAGTGTTTTCTGAGTCAGTGCCACAGTGAGATACAGTGAGGTTCTTTGTGACCATCTCTTTTTGCCCTGGGTTTCTTTGCCCCCAGGATGAATGGGATGAAATCGTAACCCTGTCACTGCTGTTCACCCATCCGTCTTTCCATTCTTGGACAGGTCCTCGAGCTGCTCAGGAGCGTGCAAAAGGGTTCTGAGGACAGGAAAAGATCTCTCGGCCGCCTCTGCTGGGCTCTGCGGAACAAGGAGACTCAGCAGAAGTTTGTCAGGTCAGCCCAGGTCTTGGCCCTGCATGGCTGTTATCTTGGGCATGTCCAGAGCGGCCCTTTGTCCCAGTCCCTGTGTGCGTGAGCTGGTGTGTGGCTGAGGGTGGGAGGCCAGGAGGTGATGGCACCTCTTGTGTTCCACCAGGCTGGACGGCAGCATCCGGACGCTCATCGGGCTCTTCACCAGCAGCCTGGCTGACGTGCAAATGCAGGCAGGCCGCTGTCTCCACGAGCTGTCCCACTCCAGTGACCCTGCTGTGGCTGAGGCATGTCTGCCAGTGACCTCCTACCTCCTCACCTACCTCTCTGGACACAGCATTGAATTCACGGTAAGATCCGTGTTTGCCTGGGCGCTGGCTCCTGATAACCCTTTGATAGCAGTTGGGTGTTGGCCTCTCTTGGCCAGCCTTAGCCTAAGGTGGCTCACAGCGGAGTGCTGGCAGGAAGGGGCCCCTGGAAGTCTCTGCTCCAGCCTTCCCCTTGTCCCCAGTGCTAGCCCAGCATCTGGCCAAGTCTTGAACATACGGAGATCCCCTTTCACTGTGCCCTGTTCCAACCCCAAGAGGAGTTTGGTTTCATTGTGTTCCAGGTAGCTGCAGGCTGCTCCTAAATGTTCTCAGGTCTTATCCAGGCCAGGCAAATCCTCCTGCCACAGCCCAGGAGCCAGTGTTTTGCCCCATTTGCAATGACTCTTCTCCAGCTCCAAGCTCCATTTGGGGACTGCGATGTGGCAGTTGGGCTCCATCCTTAGATGTGAGTTCTGGCCCCTGGGCCTGGACAGGAGGTACCCTGGTGTCTCTGTCTGGGTAAAGCAGAAATACCAGATGAAAGTCAGCTGAGTGTTTGAAAAGAGGTTGGAAAAGTGAAAGGAATGAGCAGCTGCAGGCTGGGTCATGAGCTGCCTTGGCAGGGTACCTGCGTGCAAGAACCAGGAATTTGGGTCAGAGGAGCAGAGTGCCTGCGGCTCCAAGCGGTGCAGTTTGACCTGGGCAAAGGCATAGCTCTGTATTGCCAGCTGCTGAGCAGTGCACCCTGTGTTGCACACTGTGCTCTTCTGAGAGGCAGACAGGGTAGGAGCTAAGGAACAAGCTGGTGAGCAACCCCAAGGTGATAAGCACATTTTAACGTAGCACAGGGACAATCTTTCCAGGGAAATACTGTGGAATTAGAAGGGTCTCGGGGAAATCATAGAATCGTATCACAGAATGGTTTGGTCTGGAAGGGACCTTAAAACTCATCCAGTTCCAAACCCCTGCCATGGGTGACCTGCTCTCTTGGTGTGTTTCAGGAGCTGTGTTTGTACACGCTGGGGAATCTGGTAGTAGAAAGCGAAGCTGTGAGGAAGCGGCTTCTGCCTCAGGGCATCATTCCAGTGCTGGTGTCCTGCATCCAGGTGGGTGAAACAGCTCAGCTACACTTCCCCTGCCCTGCCCCAGAATGGCCCTCTTCTCATGGTCTTTAGGTGTTGGCTGTAGGTACTAAGCTGTGCCTCTCGGCTGCTCTCTTTGGTGTTCCAAAGAGGTATCTTGCTCTCAGCTGCTGGAATCCCCCGGCTCTGTCATGTGGGATTAGCTTTGCTCTCTCTGATTGCAGTCCCCACATGAGGCTGTGCTGGAAGGTCTGGGCTACGTCCTCTCGCAGCTCCTCCAAGCCAAAGAAGCCCCCACAGAGATCATTCCGTGAGTCCCAGCCTCATAACCCTACATCAGGATGGGCCCTGGGGCTCAGTGTGGTATTTGCGTGCCAGGGACAACAACTCCTTTCCCATTGCAGTGATATTAATTGTTCAGAGCAGAACCTTAGCAGAACGATGGAGGTTTCGTTGCAGATCGGGGTGTGGGGCTTGACTCTTCTCCCTCAGCCTCATCTGAGCAGACAGCTCTGGTATTTCAGTAAAGGACAGTGTGGAGCAGGGCAGGCTCGCAGGGCAATGCTGGCTGTATTCCTCCTGCAAAGGACAAGACCAGCTTGACAGCCCCCAGTGCCAAAAGTGTGACCCCAGCCACGGTGCCTTGAGAGCCCCCAGGCCCTGCCATGACCAGGGAGAGCTTGAGCTGGGCCTCAGTGGTGTCTGAGGCTGCAGCCCTTTGGCAGGAGTCTCTTCCAGGTCTGTCCGTGGAGCATGTGGCCAGGGCTGGTGCCTGCCTGTCAGGTGTCTGTTGTGTTTGTGCTCTGGCCTGTGCCTCCATTAACTCTGTTGTTCTGACCCCAGCCTGGTTCTGGCCTCTGCTCTCCCCCAGCACATGCTTCGACTGGTTTGCTCGGGCCTCAAGGCTGGGATAGGAGCAGCCGTGGAGTTTGCATGGTGTCTGCACTACATCATTTGTAGGTAAAGTGCTTTTCTCTCCTCAGTTTGCCTTCCCTGGGGGCAGCCAGAGAGGCTCAAAGGCTCAGGGTCCTGTGAGGGGACCTGAATTGCCTCCCCTTGCCTCTTTCTCTTGAGAAAACAACTTCCCTGCCATCCTGGCCATTCCCATTCCATCTGATCATGGAGTTCCTTTACAAGGTCTTAACAGGTGATAAACCTGAGGAGGCTGTTCCCAGTCCTCTGAACCCCTGCAAATCATCTCCCCATGGCTGGACTTGTCTCCCCTACTCCCTAAATCCTCATGCTCTGGGACTTGCCCAGTGTCACCTGGCCAGGCTGGCTGCTCTCTGCCTTGGTGTGGCTGCTCCATTGCCATCTCTTTCAGCAGCCCCAGCAAAAAGGAACGTGTGGATACTCAAAAGGATTGGAGCTGTTTCCAGACCCACACAGATAACTCCAGTGGCTCTGTTTGCCATGGGCTTTTAAACTGAGTCACAGGCTGCTGCTCATACGAGAAAGAAGCCCTGTGGTGGTTCAGGAGAATGCTCTGAGTTCCCAGGCCCTGTTCTTGTGCAGGGCTGCAGCAGTTTTCCCTCTGAGCACCACGGGCACCCATGTTGCCTCTTCCTTTGCAGCCAAACGGCAAACACAGCTCTGCTATCACTAGGGGCTTTGCCTGCCCTCACTTCAGTCTTGCTCGACCTGGCTTCTGAACCCCCTCCCGATGCTGCTGAGGGCCTGGAGCTGGTAAGACAAGGGCAGGGCACTGAGCACTGGCTGTTCTCAGCAGCACTGTAGGGATATGGTTGTGTAAAGGGCTCTTGTGTTCCCACTGTCACAGCTCGTGTGCCCGGTGCTGCGGTGTCTCAGCAACCTGCTCGCAGAGGACACAGGCTGTGAAGTGCAGGTGCAGGATGAGCGCCTGCTCATCGCCATCTTCCTCATCCTCCAGAGCTTCCTCCAGCGGCACCCCTTCATCGCCCAGGAGTGTCTCTGGCTGCTGAACAACCTCACAGGTGAGCGTTCCACAGAGCCAGAGCTGATGCCAGGCCCTACCTCGACTGCTGGCAGCCTTGTCTGCAGAGACCTCCTCAGAACCTCAGGTTTACTGACATGTTCCTCCTCTGCCCACACCAGCACATGAGCCCTTCTTCTGCTCTGCTCTGCTCTCCATGGACCTGCTCCCAGCCCTGCTGCAGCTCCTGCCCTGTTCCGAGATGGCCACCGTGTTGGTAAGACCTCACCGTGTGCCCCAGGTCTGGAGGGAAGCACTGGACTTTCAGGAGCTTTCAAAAGCTGCGGCTGTGCCATCCCTGGCAGTGTTCAAGGCCAGGTTGGACGGGGCTTGGAGCAAGTTGCACATTCACTGCTCATTCCCTGTCATGGTTTCTCCACCCAGGTCCTGACAGTTGTGTGCAATATAGCAGCGAAGGGACCAGTGTTCTGCCAGCGGCTGCACCAGCAGCCAGCCCTGCCCCTGCTGCTGCCCACCCTCACCCTGCCCGACCCCGAGGCTGTGGGGCAGTGCTTGGAGCTGCTGCACCTCCTCTTCCTGCACTGCCCAGAGGTAAGAGCCCAGAATCAAGCCCGAGATGGGGATGATGATGATGATTTAAATGCATTCTGTCATTGCCCCACTACCCCCCACTCCTCAGCACTCAAACACATGCCTGAAGTGGGGTACTTGCATGAGGCAGAGGATGGAAGTGCTTACACCCTTCTGTGCCTCTCGGAAGTTCTTTCATTGACAAAGGGGGCCTACAAGAAAGCTGGAGAGGGGCTTTGGGCAAGGGCCTGTAGGGACATGGCTTTAAACTGACAGAGGGGAGATTTAGATCTCTTTACTATAAGGGTGCTGAGGCGCTGGCACAGGGTGCCCAGAGAAGCTGTGGCTGCCCCATCCCTGGCAGTGTTCCAAGGCCAGGCTGGACAGGGCTTGAAGCAAGCTGCTCTAGTGGAAGGTGTCCCTGCCTGTGGTAAGGGGGTGGAACAGGATGAGCTTTAAGGTCCCTTCCACCCCAGTCTGTGAGTCTGCCAACTGTTTTTTGGGGCAAGTTGTTTGTACAGTTTGAGGTTATTATGAGGGGGATTCTTTTGATTCAGTTGTGGTTACTTTAAGCTCTGTGCATGCCCAGCCAGCAATCACCATGACTGGTTCACCTGGCTTGGGACTTCAGTGTCCGGGAGTTCCTTCAACCCCATTCCCAGTGGTGGCTCTGGGCAGACAGGATCATCTGCTGCAGCCACTCAAGTGGCACACTGCCAGCTATCACCCCTCTCCTCTCTCACAGGCTGCTGCTGACTTCATCAGACAAGGCGGGCACCAGGCCCTTGAGCAGCAGCAGAGCACCCCAGAGCTCCAGGAGCGGGCACGAGCACTGTTGGACATGGTGGGACAGCCCCTGGGCAGTCCGCCTTCTCCCAGACCACCTTCCTTCCCTCCCCCTGTGCTCTGAGGAGGGGTAGGTCCATGTTCACTCCATGCCCTGCTTTCCCAAAGGCTGGTCAGAGGTCTAACCCCCAGCAGTAAGCACCACTGCTGGCTGCACAGGGATGCTGGTCCTTGGCAAGATAAGGCTGTTTCCATCCTTGTCACCATCTCAGAGCTACCAGGAGAATGCCTTGTGCCTTCCATGGGCTTGGTGCAAGGGCAGAGCTGGGCTGGAACCCAGAGCAGGCTCCTGATGCAGAGAGGTGATGGATAAACCCTACTGGATCCCTCCAGTGTCTCCTTTTGGCTTTAAAACCCAACATATGAAGCTCAGGGTAAGCACATTGCTTTTATGTGATTGATAAGTTAAAAGATACATGTTTTACGTTAAAGATCATCAGTCAAGTCTTCAGCACGTGTGTGTTTACTGCCTGTCTTCACCCCGTGCTCTTCACAATGGTCTCCAGGGCCTTGGCCACTTCATCTGCACTCAGGTTGTTCAGAGGCACACTCCTTTCCCTGCCAAACTCTGCAGGAAAGACAGAGGGTGAGGGGGGAGAGTCAGTGCTTTGGTTCTTCTCTGCTGCAAGGGCAACAGAAAGCCCTGCTCTAGTTTCCCAAGTGTCACAGCCCAGGTGCCCATCACTGCCCTTCACACCAGCCTCTGCCCCACGTGTGAGATACTGCTTCTACCTTCTCTGTATTCCCAGCCTGTCCCCTAGGGAGAAGCCAGTGCAGCCCAACGTGGTTTTTGTTAACTCCTGCTGCACAGCAGCTGGGCAGAGGCCAGCACCACATCCCAAAGCAACCTGGTGGCTTCTGGCCTGCTCACACAGAGATGCTCACCAATGCTTCAGTAGAATAGTGCTGAAACCCCAGTTCCTACTGCAGCACCCTGCCTGCGGGTGTGTGCTCCTCCAAGTCACATCTAGACAGGAAACAGGCACACTGCACCAAGAGGCTCTATGGTCCTGTGTGCTCACACTGGGAAACTTGCTAAAGAGTCATTGCATCTCTTTGAAAGAAAGTTTCTAACTTACTTTTTTCCACCCCAAGTGGCATTAAGAAAGAAACAAAGCCTTTAGAGGAGCTTTTCTGTTCCTTCCTTGGCCTTTCCCAACATTTGTGAAAACACAGGAACAAGCAACCTTTCAGTATCTGAAGGGGGCTACAAGGATGCTGGAGAGGGACTCCTCATCAGGGACTGTAGTGATAGGACAAGGGGTAATGAGTTCAAACTTAAACAGGGGAAGTTTAGATTGGATATAAGGAAGAAATTCTTTACTGTAAGGGTGCTGAGGCACTGGAATGGGTTGCCCAGGGAGGTTGTGAGTGCTCCATCCCTGGCGGTGCTCAAGGCCAGGCTGGACAGAGCCTTGGGTGACCTGGTTTAGTGTGAGGTGTCCCTGCCCATGGCAGGGGGTTGGAACTGGAGGAGCTTTAAGGTCCCTTCCAACCCAAACCAATCTATGATTTCACTGCGTAAGGGTCCTGCAGGGGCAGGAGATCACAGCCACGAGTTGCAAGGCACCTCCAGAGCCGTAGATCCCTTTCCTGCCCCACACGAGGTCCCTGCACCTCCTCCGAGCTTGCCCCTCGCAGTGTCCTTCGCTATGGCCGCACAGGCCCGGGCCGTGTTTCCACTCACCGAAGCGCGCCCAGAGCCGCGGCTGCACCCCGGAGCACTCGCGGATCAGGATGGGGAAGTCGGGGTTCGCCTTCTTCAGGGTCACGTAGTGCTGCTCGATGAAGTCTCTGCGGAGGGAGTGAAGAGGAACCCGGGTCCCGGGGCTGCTCACGCCCCAGCGCCCGGCCCACCCGTGCAGCGGCGGCTCCAGCCCGGGCTCTGCCCGCCCCCCGCTCACCTGACGCCGCGGCTGCCCGCGGAGCGCTGGCAGAGGTGGAAGCGCAGCTCCCGCAGGCCGCGGCCCAGCCCGCTCCCGATGCCCCTCACGGCCGCCGCCATCTTCCCTGCGCTCCCCACCACAACATGGGGGCGTGGCCTCGGCGCCGGCCAATGGCAGCGCCCGCCGCGGGGTTGCTGGGAAGGGGAGCGGCGGTGTCGAGGGCCCGCAGCGGGCAGAGGGGATCGGATCGGGGCGCGATGCCGGAGCGCGACAGTGAGCGGGGACCGGGCACCGCGCACCGGACACCGGGCACCGGGCACCGCGCACCGCGGAGCTCCGGGGCGCCTGGCTGGGGGGGAGGAGGGGCAGCGGCGCTCCTGGAGTGCGGAGCGGCTCGGGGTGGGGCGGTGTAGGCCGGCCCGGGGCTTGGGGAACGGCGGACCCCGTTCGTAGGCCTAGTGAGAGGAGCAGCGCTGCTGGGGAACGGGAGCGGTGGCAGCGCAGGAGCTGGAGGGAGCGGAGCTCCCGGGGGTGTTTGGGGAAGTGCTCAAGGCCAGGTTGGACACAGGGGCTTGGAGCAAGCTGCTCCAGTGGAAGGGGTCCCTGCCCGTGGCAGGGGGGTGGAACTGGATGAGCTTTAAGGTCTCTTCCGACCCAAACCAGTACCCGTGTGCCCTGGTGAGGCCACCCCAGCGTGTCGGTGGCCTGGGCTTGGCAGATCACTGCCGGGGGGTGAATGGTGCTTCCTTCCCTGTTCCCGAGCAGGGATCGGGCTGGGAGGGCTGGAGGGGGTGCAGCCGTCAGGCAGACTGAGTGCTCCGTTTCCTCCTGTTCTCCAGATGAACCGTTCTCCAACCCCCTGGCCCCTGATGGCCACGATGTGGACGACTCGCACTCCTTCCACCAGTGAGTCCAGCACTGGGGCACTGGGGTGGGACTTGACCGGGGCTGTGGGGCCTGAGCCTGACTGCCTGGTCTAGAGGCTGGAGTGATTGCTGCAGTGCAGCCTTTGGGCTCCCTCCGTGGGACCCGTGTCCGACCCGATCACAAACTCTCTGCCTCCTTGGAGGCTGTCAGAACTCACTGGGGGATGATGGTTTCGGTGTCCTCTGTTCCTTGCAGGTCCAAGCTGACCAATGAAGACTTCAGAAAGCTGCTCATGACCCCGCGGGCTGCGCCTACATCTGCGCCACCGTCCAAATCTCGCCACCATGAGTGAGTACGACTCTGGTTCACAGGACAAAGCTTTTCCTTGGGCTCCATCTCAGCCTGTCTCTCTTCACCCTGTGCCCTGCTGTGAATTATCTAAAGGGACTTTCGCTGATGAATCTGAGGAACAGATCTCACCTTCCTCAGTGCTTGGATCCATGCAAGCTGTACATGTGTGAAGTGGAGAAACAGGAGGGTCAGGACTGCTGTAAATAACAGAGGAGTCTTATATAGCTGTGAAGATGCTTTATGCAGGAGGCAGATTTAGGTTTTGTTTGGTGAAAATCAGTGTTTTTCTTTCCTCTCCCTGCTGACAGAGTGGAATTAGGGAGGCTTGCGACTGGATTGTTCCCATCTTTGAGCATCTCGGTGCTCTGCTGTGTCCTAGGGACTGCTGTGTAGCTGCATGGGTTTGGCTCTGCAGACTGTATCTGTGCTCTCTCACCCTTTTCCAGGATGCCCCGGGAGTACAACGAAGATGAGGACCCTGCTGCTCGCAGGAGGAAGAAGAAAAGGTAAATGGGGAAAGCAGTTCATCAGGGCTTGTCTTTATACATCACGTCCCTCCCATGGGAGCAGCTTCTGAGCTCGGGCTACCAAAGAGGACCCTGAATAGCCTGGGTTATTTGGGGTTTGGAGCCAGGCAGAGTGAAAATCGCTCGGACTCAGTGTCTGCCTGTGGGAGCAGATGTGGGATGCTGCAGCAGGGTGGGGATGGAACTTTGTATCTGGAAGAAGCACAAGAGGCTCTGCAGGTGTCTGGTAGGGCAGTGGCAGGACATCTGCACTGGTGACAGTGGTTTTGGGACACATCTGTACAGCTGGACTGCTTTAACCCCTTCCCTTTGGAAGGGAAGACTGTGTTCCTCTTCAGTTAGTACAGCAGTTTCATCTTGTCTGATGTCTTCCAGGTGTGTTGTGTCTCATGGTGCTTTAGGAAGGTTTTGGGGGAAGGGCTTGAGAGTAGGACAAGCATGTGTGGGGCCTCGGGGGTTGTTACCTGATGGGTGCATCGAAAGTGTGAGCGTGTCTCTGACCCTGAGCTCTTTGTCCAACCCAGCTATTATGCCAAGCTGCGCCAGCAGGAGATTGAGCGCGAGAGGGAGCTGGCTGAGAAGTACAGGGATCGAGCCAAGGAGAGGAGGGATGGTGTGAACAAGGACTACGAGGAGACAGAGCTGATCAGCACAACTGCCAACTACAGGGCTGTGGGCCCGACGGCAGAGGCGTACGTGAGCTTGTGGCATTTTCTTGTCTTGCTGTTGCTCCAGTGGGTCTGGTCTTGTAACCGGCTCTATTTGTGTCACGCAGGGATAAATCTGCTGCGGAGAAGAGAAGACAGTTGATCCAGGAGTCCAAGTTCTTGGGTGGTGACATGGAGCACACCCACTTGGTGAAGGGTCTGGACTTCGCGCTCTTGCAGAAGGTGAGCACAGAGACCACCATGCTGCTGCTCTGCCCTGCCCGCTCCCATGGGCAGAGGGTAGTAGCTGCCACTTACAGAGGCTTCCATCTTGTCAGTGTGGATTTCTCTTTCTGAGAAGGATCTCTGAAGGGTTGGGGAGCGGTGGAAGGGTTGGGCTTACTGGTTCTGATGGGCAGCAGAGGCATGGATTGGTCTCTAATATGTGGATTTATATGTGGCCAGGTACGGGCTGAGATTGCCAGCAAGGAGAAGGAAGAGGAGGAAATGATGGAGAAGCCCCAGAAAGAAACTAAGTGAGTGGTTGAGGATTTGAACTCCTGAGTGGAGCTGCCTCCTGGAGAGGAGGATGCAGAGGAGATGTGCTTAGCATAATGCTTGTTTCTTTTCTGCTTCTGTTCAGGAAAGATGAAGATCCTGAGAATAAAATTGAGTTCAAGACCCGGCTGGGTAAGACTGGGTGGATGTGGCTGTTTCGCACCTTGTGCTGTGTGAATGTGGGAGAAATCCTGGGGGATGAATGAAAACCTTTAGTCACTGGAGGGGGAAAGCTTGAGGTGTAGATGTCCTGAATTTGAGGGCTGGAGGAAACATGTCTCTTAGGAGATGATTCTCATATTTCTGATAAACTAAATATGCATCACTATGGGCTTGTCCATTGCTCTCTCACACCTTTCCCTCTTGCTCAGGTCGCAACATCTACCGCATTCTGTTCAAGAACAAGGCCTATGAGCGGAATGAGCTGTTCCTGCCTGGCAGGATGGCTTATGTGGTCGATCTGGATGATGAGTATGCAGACACCGATATCCCCACAACGCTGATCCGCAGCAAGGCTGACTGCCCCACCATGGAGGTACCCAGCTAGCATCCCGGGTCTAAATTGGCCTGAGCAGGTCTTGCCAGGAGGGGTTCCCTCTCAAGGGAGTCAGATGCATCCTTGGGGATTTCTCTTCCAGGCACAGACCACGCTGACCACCAATGACATTGTCATCAGCAAACTGACGCAGATCCTCTCCTATCTCAGGCAAGGGACCCGTAATAAGAAGCTCAAGAAGAAAGACAAAGGTAGGAGCTGAGGGGAACCAAGTAGCAGGACTTAATGCTTGAAGCATATCCCAAGACAATGAAGTGTGCTTTGGTTTGCTGCCTTCTTCTGTGCCATGAGGTGATGGACTCAGAGGACAGAGATTTCCTAAGGCTCCCCAAGCACTTCAAATGTCCTGAAGGCAGGCTGCTCTGTGGCAGCTGGGACATTCTAGCTGTGAGGGTGTCTTGTGCTGCTCTGCTCTTCCTGGTTAAGACCCAGACACTTAGGGAAGTGTCCTCTGCTTTGAGGAAGGACCAAATGGTTTCCTGAAGGGATCAGATATGCTGTGGTAACTGAAGAGGAAGTCAGGACACCCTCCAGGCCTGCCACTCTTGGGGCTTGGTAACCAGACTGGGGACAGGGAAGCAGTACAGGTGGCAGAGTGGATGATGTCTCTCATTGCTGTTGTGTCCTTGCAGGGAAGCTGGATGAGAAGAAGCCCCCTGAAGCTGATATGAAGTAAGTGCCTCCTGTCCCAGGCTGTGGAGTCATAGCTCTCTGCCTTAAGGAATGTCTTTCTGGCCTACAACATCTGGAGATGGCTGGGTTTAGTGTCTGTAGAGCGAGCTGCTTCTTCAGACCTGCGGTTGGTAGGACAAGGCTGGAGGCAAGCTCCGTTTAATGGTTTCCGGCTTGAGACAGGCAAGGGCTCTCTGTTGTCCTGGACCACAAGAAGCCGGTGCAGGCAGCAGAAGAGAGCAGAAACAGAGTGATACCTGTGACAGATGCAGAAACCAGTCCTAGTGGATGTCCTTAGCTCTTGGTGTTGGTGCTCCAGCTCCATTATTAGGCTCCAGTTCAAAGGGAGGTGATTGTGGCTTCCTGTCTTGCAGCAGACATAATGGACGCTCTTTTCCACTTCTAGCATCTTTGAAGACATTGGGGATTATGTGCCCTCCACTGCAAAGATGCCCCGGGAGAAGGACCGGGAGAGGTACCGCGAGAGAGAGCGTGACAGGGACCGGGAGCGGGACAGGGATCGAGAAAGGGACAGGGACCGGGAGCGTGAGCGGGACCGGGAGCGGGAGGAGGAAAAGAAGAGGCACAGCTACTTTGAGAAGCCCAAGGCTGATGATGAGGTGAGCTGCTTGGCAAGCCTGGACTGTCCCACCTGAACGCTGTGCTCTGGACAGTGCAGCCGTGGGGTTGGTAGGGTCACTGGTGGCTTTGAGTGCCTCTGGTTGTGCTCCCACATGTGCCAGTGTTCAGCTCTTGCTGAGCTCTGTCTGTCCAGTCAGGGGATGATGGGTGGCTGGGTGCTTGTCCTCTCCTTCAGTAAGGCAGGACCAGCACAAGCGTGGAGCTTTCATGGTTCAGCTCTGTGTGCTTGCCACATAGACTCTTAAAGCAGAGATCCCAAGTCACGCAATGCTGCCTCTTGCTTGCTTTCACTGCCCCGGGTGACATGTATCTCTCCCTTTTCTTTGCAGCCTACAGACATCGACAAAGGTGAGTCAAGTGGTGTGGGTGTTTGAATGAGGCTGGATGTTTGAGTGAGGCCATCTGGGGTTGCGGGTTTCTGCTTGGCTCCCTGGGCTGCCTGAGCCCCCTGTTCTCCCAGAGCTGGCTGTGGTGTAGGGAATTGTCTGCAGTGAGGGTTTTGGGGTGAAGAGTCTTGTGCCTGCAGGGTGCTGCATGACACCCTGGGTTGAGAGCCTGTGCAGAAACTTCCCTGGCAGCAGACCAGCTCAAACAGCCCTCTTCTGGCTGTAAGCTGAGGAGGATTTGGGGTGTCCTTGGACCAGCCCATGCCTGTCTGTACTCCAACTGGCCTGCTGCTCCTCACTGTTCTCCTGGCTTCTCTACCTCCTATACAGCCTGTCCTGCCTGTTACCCCATCCCAAAGAGTTCGTTGTGCATAAGTGGGCTCTGCCCAGCCCCATGTGTGTTGTGGTGAGCTGTTCCTCCCCAGAACTCAGCCTACTCCTCTCTCTGCCCAGGACCCGGCTCAGCCAAGGAGCTCATCAAGTCCATCAACGAGAAGTTTGCTGGAGCCACTGGCTGGGAAGGAGCAGAGACATATCCTTTACTGTCTGCCAGCCTGGCCTTGCCTGAGCATGGCTGCGTGGCTGTTCTTCCTCTTAGGGAGGGCTCTTCTTCCTGTAGCAGAGAAATGCCACCCAAACCTTACTGCTCATGTGCCAAATACAAGCTCTGCAGCCTCCGGTTTGGTTCTGTTGGGGCAGGACATGGCTGTTGGGCTGTCTGTGCTCAGCCTGTAGCTGTAAGGCTTCATGGTGGTGCTTTCCTTGACTGTTGTCACATTGAAGAAGCCAGAAGACAAGAAGCAGCTGGGGGACTTCTTTGGCATGTCCAACAGCTATGCCGAGTGCTACCCTGCCACGTAAGGGAGCAGCAGGAGGCTGTGGGTTGGGAGGACGGGATGCTGAGGGGCTGCTGTTCTCTGGCAGCAAGAACTTCAACATCAGCCCCTCTGCGTGTTGGGAGGAGGAGGTCTGGCTTTGTATAGGGTTGCAACCTACTGTTAAAATGATCCTCGTGTCATTAGTTCTGGCAGAAGTGGGTTTTTCTTAGCTGGTCTCTGCTATAAGTGGCTGCCTGGAGTTGGCTGCCAGGGGGAGGCTGAGGTGGCTGGGGGTCTGTTGGATTCCCTGGTCACTCACATGCTCTTTGAGCTCTGGCCACAAAGAGGAACAGCTTTCAGCCTGCAGCGTCACCTTAGGAGCATTTGCAGTCTTGGATGCCCTGTGGTCCAGCTCACCTGGAGGGCTTGCAGCTGAGGAACTTAGCTCTGGTCCAGGAACTGAGTGTGTTCAGTCGGAGGCCATGACAGACCTGGCTTCAAGGTTCTCATCCGTGTCCCATGGACCCACTCCAAGCCCTTTGCTTGCTTTGCTTTTTTATAGAATGGATGATATGGCTGTGGACAGTGATGAAGAGGTGGACTACAGCAAAATGGATCAGGTATGTTGGGACCAGGCAGTGAACTAAGCATCCATGCAGTATCCCACTGGAGAGAAGCAGCCATGTGTGGAGGGGCTGAATGGCCTGGGGCTGGATGTTGGGTGTGTTTGGGGTTTGCTGATTTGCTGCATGCCTGGATGGATCTGTTGTCCCAGTTTGCAGCTCAAGAGTTGCTCTGAGTCGTTCTTTCTCTGCAGGGTAACAAGAAAGGACCCCTGGGCCGCTGGGACTTCGACACCCAGGAGGAGTACAGCGAATACATGAACAACAAAGAGGCTCTGCCCAAGTGAGTGCAGCCCTTGGGAAGGGCTGAGCAAGGATTCTGGCTGGGGGGTGGCTGTGGTGGCCAAACCTGGGTCCTGGGGGAGCTGAAACACAAGAAGGGGGTTCCCTAGGGAGGAGCTGTGGAGCCTGTGGCCTGGTGGCTTCTTTGCTCTTATGATCACTCTTGAGGCCTCCTGCCCAAGTGGCTGCTTTTAGGGGTCCAAGCCAGTGCTGGGGTACAGGCTGATGGCTGGGGCAGGCTGTGGATCCCCTGCAGATGCTGAGCTCTCTCTTGTTACTTCCCCAGGGCAGCATTCCAGTATGGGATCAAGATGTCTGAGGGACGCAAGACCCGTCGCTTTAAGGAGACAAATGACAAGGCAGAGCTGGACCGGCAGTGGAAGAAGATCAGTGCGGTGGGTGCCTGATGCTGGGCTGTCATTGTGTCAGACCATGAGTTCCCACCTCATCTGCCCTCACTGCCCTGGTCATAGCTCCTCAGCCCCTGTCCTGGTGTGTGTGTGTGCGTGCATGCAGCAGGGCTGGCTCTCTAGAAGCTGGATTTGCTCCTTGCAAGAGCATTGAGCAAATACTTGGGGCTCCAGGACTGCAGAGGCATCTGGAGCTGCATTTGGAGCAGTCCCAGCTGGGGGCTTTTTGCTTTGGGCTCTACAGTAGATGAACATGTCCAAAACTGGCAGCTCGGAGCCATCCAAAGGGGCTTGGAGGGGACAAGTCATGTTTAGTGGCTCCACTTCCTAACCAGCAATGCTGGCGGCTGTGCTGGCAGTGCCAGCTGGCCATGAGCACGCTAACAGTGCAGGATGGGCACGAGGAAGGTGAGAACAAAGGGTCTTTGGTGGCCAAAATGGAGCAAAGGGGGAACAGGCCCAGATTCTCCAGACTTTGGGGATCTTGCAGACAGTTCCAGCTCACCTGTTTGCTCCGGCCTGGCTACAGCTCTCCTTGAGTGTATTTTGCACCTTTCAACCCCTCTGCTCTGGCTGTGGGCAGCCAGAAACCTGAGGGTAAATGGGCTTTGTGCTTTCTCTGCAGATCATCGAGAAGAGGAAGAAGCTGGAGGCTGATGGGTAAGTTGTAAAGTCGTCTCTGCTGTTGGCTCAGGGCAGTGCTGGGGCCTGACTGGCTCCTGACACCTCACCCAGGGACTGGGGGGAGCAGAGACTGCCCCAGTGGCTCTCAACAGTGGGGCTGGAAGGAAAGTGGAGAACATTCAGTCCCTTCAGTGTGCTTCTGCTCTGCTCAGCTTAACAGGACCTGGGCAGGGGAGTGTGATGGATTCTCTGCCCTGCATCCTCACCACCATCCTCCCCCTCTGTCTCTTCCAGGGTTGAGGTGAAACGTCCCAAGTACTGATGTCTCTAGTATCTTCTCCTCCAGCTCCTGGCACCCAAGCCTGCTGGGTGACCCTGAGCTTCTTGGTGTGCTGTCCTTGTCCCCCATACCCTCTACTTTCTGCTCTGGGCTGGGCAGCACGTGTCCCCCCAGCCTTGGGCTTTGGGGTGAGCGGAGGCTCTTCCCTCCAGTGTCTGCAGCAGCCCCGTGTTGTGTAAATGTTGTTTGTAGATGTAATAAAACTACATTAACTTTGTGTGAGCAGTTGTTTGTGGGGCAGAGAGGCAGTGCCTGGGCTCCCTTATTGCATCCACCCAGCCCTGTTGGCTCTCATGGCCTGAGCTCTAGGTCAGCATTTTGGGGAGATCCCTGGATAAAATCAGCACATAAACTGCTTTGTGGGAGCAAATTCCAGATAAGGAACCTCTCTGTAAGCGTATGGAGGAGAAATGGAACCCTTGCATGAGGTGGAGCAAGAGGAATGGCCCAAAGCAGAGGATTTGTATCGCTTCCACTATACAAGCTGTGTGCTGATGGGCTGCGTGTAGCACAGGAGCGATGATCGCTCTGATCAGCGGCAGGGTGGGTGTGATGGGGTGAGCACTATGCAAAGCAGGGCCAGCAGGGATTGTGGAGAGGATAGGGACACTGCTGGTGGCCCCTGGCTGTGCTGGGGCCCTGGGCAGGATCTCGGTGTGCCCCACCAGCCCCAGGCCTTGAGCGGGGCTGAAGTAACACCGGTCTCTCTTCTTGTTCCCTGGGATGCGGAAGGAGGCGGCCATGGTGCTCTTCTGTGGTGCCCCAAGAAGAGAAGGCTCCGGAAAGACCTTAAAGCAGCTCCCAGTGCCTAAAGGGGCTACAAGAAACCTGGAGAGGGGCTTTGGACAAGGGCCTGTAGGGACAGGCCAAGGGGAATGGCTTTAACCTGCCCGAGGGGAGACTGAGATGAGCTCTTAGGCAGAAGCTCTTCCCTGTGAGGGTGCTGAGGCGCTGGCACAGGGTGCCCAGAGAAGCTGTGGCTGCCCCATCCCTGGCAGTGCTCAAGCAGGTCCACGAGAGGGCGCCCTGCGGCGGTGGGTAGGCGGTCTCATGCAAATGAAGGGGCGTGGCTATACCGAGTCCCGCCCACGCCGGGCCGCCATGGCGGCACGGGCAGAGGTGAGCACGCGTGGGGCTGCGCGGCCCCGGCGGTCCCGGCCCCGGCCCCGGCCCCGGCCCCACGGCCCCGCTCTGTACCCCCCAGGACAGCGCGGAGCCGGCGGGGAGGGAGCCGCGGCTGCGGGACACCCCCGAGGACATCTGCTTCGAGGCGACCGCCAACGCCATCGCCCTGCACCCGGCCCGGCCGCTGCTGGCGGCGGGGGACGTGGACGGCGATGTCTACCTGTGAGTGAGTGGGGCCGTGGCGGTGCTCGGGGGCTCCCGTGTGCGGGAACCGCCGGGCAGCGGCCGCTGAGCCCGGCCCGCTCCGCAGGTACGCGTACTCCTGCACCGAGGGGGAGAACCGGCAGCTCTGGTCCTCGGGGCATCACCTCAAGTCGTGCCGGGACGTGGCCTTCTCGCAGGACGGGCAGAGTGAGTGCAGGGAACACAGGGTGGCAGCGGGGTGCGGGGGGGCGCCGGGGCTGCAGGTGCTGATGTAGCTCCCCAGAGCTTTTCACCGTGTCCAAGGACAAGTCAATCCACATCCTGACGGTGGAGGAGGGACGGCTGGAAACGCGCTTCCCCAAGGCACACAGGTAGGACCTGGCAGGGGTGCGCCAGGCAGCGGTGTCCCCTTCCATCCTCTGCCAGGGCCGGGCAGGCGGAGGCTGGAGCATCATCAGCGGTGTGCGTGTGACTGTGCTGACATGGGGCCGGGGTCCCTGCAGCTCGGCCCTCAACTGCGTGCTGCCCATCGATACCAACGTCTTTGCCACGGGCGATGACAACGGGGCGCTGAAGGTGTGGGACCTGCGTAAGGGGGATGCGATCCTGGAGGCCCGAGAGCAGGAGGAGTACATCAGCGCCATGGCTGTGGATGGTAACGGGAAGCTCCTGCTGACTGCCAGGTACCCGCAGCTCTGCGGGCTCCCACATACCCACACAGCTCATAGACTGACAGCCTGGTTTGGGTTGGAAGGGACCTTGAGGTTCATCCAGTTCCAACCCCCTGCAGAGGGGGAGAATCCCCCCCCAAGCTGCTGTTCACGCTCTGGAGATGCAGCCCAGCACAGGGGGGCTGTGTGGGTCTGAGCTCAAGCACACGCTGAAGCCGGGTCATGGGGAGCTTCTTCTCACCCAGCAACCCCAAGTCCTTCTCAGGGCTGCTCTCAGTCCTATTTCTGCCCAGCCTGTATCTGTGCTTAGGACTGCCCCAGCCCACTTAGGATTGCACTTGGCTGTCCCTTAGGTGCTTCCCTTAGGGCTGGGGGAAGCGCCTTGCACCATGTACCATGCTCACAACATGCTGCTTCCGTCTCCTGCAGTGGCGATGGCACCCTGGGTGTCTTCAACGTGAAGAGGCGTCGCTTTGAGCTACTGTCGGAGCCGCAGAATGGGGACCTCACCTCTGTGGTGCTGCTGAAGGTTGGTGCTGGGCCCTGCCATGAAGCAGGATTATACGTTCACAACTGGTTTGTGTTGAAGGGACCTTAAAGCTCATCCAGCTCCAACCCCTGCCACGGGCAGGGACCCCTTCCACTGGAGCAGCTTGCTCCAAGCCCCTGTGTCCAACCTGGCCTTGAGCACTGCCAGGGACGGGGCAGCCACAGCTTCTCTGGGCACCCTGTGCCAGCGCCTCAGCACCCTCACAGGGAAGAGCTTCTGCCTAAGAGCTCAGCTCAGTCTCCCCTCTGGCAGGTTAAAGCCATTCCCCTTGGCCTGTCCCTGCAGGCCCTTGTCCAAAGCCCCTCTCCAGATTTCTTGTAGGCCCCCTTGGCTACTGAAGGCTGTAAGGCCTCCTGCAGTTCACCCTTCATGCCCTGGCTTTCTTGTCCTGCCTCTGCTTTACCATCATCCATCTTCCCTAGAGGGGGAAGAAAGTGGCCTGTGGCTCCAGTGAAGGCACCATTTACCTCTTCAACTGGGACGGGTTTGGGGCCGCCAGCGACCGCTTCGCTTTGAGGGCCGAGTCCATTGACTGCATGGTCCCCATCACGGACAGCATCGTGTGCGTGGGGTCCCTGGACGGAGTGATCAGGTCAGGGGTGGGTGTGGGACGAGATCAGCCCTGCCCGGTCACAGCCTGAGGCTGGCATGCCCACAGCTCCCTCCATCCACAGGGCAGTGAACGTCCTGCCCAGCCGCGTGCTGGGCTGCGTGGGGCAGCACCTCGGGGAGCCCATCGAGCAGCTGGCGCTGGCACCGGGCGGGCAGCTCCTGGCCAGCTGTGCCCATGACCAGAAGGTGAAGTTCTGGGACGTGTCGGCGCTGGCGGGGCTGGTGGTGGACGATTACCGCAAGAAGAAGAAGAAGGGGGGGCCCCTGCGGGCGCTCAGCTCAAAGGCGGTGGGCAGCGGCGAGGACTTCTTTGCCGACCTGTGGGATGAGGCCGAGCCAGAGGCAGCACCGGGGAGCGACAGCGACGGTGGGGACTGAGGGGATGGGAGCGCAGGGTTGTAACCGAGGGTCCTTGGGATGGGGGGGATGTGGCTGCGGTCCCTGGTGGAAGGGTTCAGGAGTTCATGAGGGAGGATCCCTGGTGGATGGAAGGGCTGGGTCTGAGATGGGGCAGGGGACATGGATGGGGAGCCAGCCCTGGCAGGGGAGTGTGGTGTGGGTGTAGGAAATTCGGGGTTTGTTGGTTTATTTGGGGGTCCTGGGATGGGGGGAAGGGCACAGCATTGCTCAAGGGGCTGGAGGGTGTGCGGTCCTGGGGTACCTTGGCAAATGGGTCCACTGTTCACCCGAGGCCCTGCCTGGCCCTGCTGTGCCTGCAGTGCTGTCCAAGCGGGTGTGTGTTAATTACCTTTTGTTAATTAATTTATAGATCAGCTCTATTGCAAATAAACCCAGTGCCTTTCAGTTCCTAGCACCTTGTGCTGATGTTTTGGCTCACCCCAACTTCCCTGGTATCCCTGGTACATCCAGGACCTGCCTGTGGGGCACTGGGGATAGCGATGGGGATGACAGTGGGGAGAGCATCCTGTGCCTGGGTGTCCTGACTTGTCACAGGCAGTGGCTGGCCCCTGCTAGGCAAGGGGGTGGTGCAAGCTGTGAGAGCATCCAGGCCATGGTTTTAAACTGAAACAGGGCAGGTATTAAGAAGTTCTGCCCTGTGAGGGTGCTGAGGCGCTGTGGCTGCCCCATCCCTGGCAGTGCTCAAGGCCAGGTTGGACACAGGGGCTTGGAGCAAGCTGCTCCAGTGGAAGGGGTCCCTGCCCATGGCAGGGGTTGGAACTGGCTGAGCTTTAAGGTCCCTTCCAACCCAAACCTGTCTGGGATTCTATGATTTATTACCAACACAGAGTCCAGTTTGTACCAGTGCAAGGCAGGGACCTATGAGCCCACAGGAGCTCTGCGAAGCAGAGACAGGTGTGCAGAGCCAGTCAAGGCATGCAAATAGACTCAGAGCGCCATGGGCCACATCCCCAAGCGCTGGGAGGTTGCTGGGGCACTATAAAAGGCAGTGGTTCACCAGTGTTGAGCACAGAATGGCTGCTGAAAGACACCTGAAGGCACTTCAGAGTCCCCTGGTGCTGTACTGTACTGTAAGGCAGCTGGGCAGCACAGAAAAGCACATGAGTTTCCTTAAATGCACCAGCAGACACTTGGGAGCATACTGATCCCAGAAAGGCCCTTGGAAGGCTCTAGGGGCTAACAGCAAGGTACCTGGGTCCTCAGCACAGGAGACGGGACTGGCAGAGTTCTGTACTTCGAAGCACCCAGGTATGCCCTGAAATGCACTTGGAAGCCACCAGTGCTCACCAGCAATCAGTTGCAGACCTCATCCCTCCTGCAGCTGAAGGCAGGCTTCCTTGTTGGGGGGAAAGGACTGAGATGGTGCTGGACAGGTGGGGAGCTGCGAGCAGAACAGACAGGACACAGCCAGTGCTTTCCAGGCTACTTTAATCCCAGTGACCAGCACAGCCGCACCTCCCAGTCCTCAGGAATCATTCATAGACAGCCGGGCCCCACGGCTGCTTCCCTGCAGCGCAGGCAGCCCTGCACAGCCCCGCACAGCGCCAGACACTGCGGCACTGCCTGCCCTACACCAGCTCCACCAGCACAAGAACAGCCCCACAGGCTGCTCCTTGGGCACCAGACACAAAGGAGACGGGGCCCCACCAGGCCCAGGCAGCCCCAGTGTCCCCTCCGCCTCCCCAGCCAATGCTGCCGGTGGCTCCAAGCAGCCACTGCTTCTCCCAGGGCCCCTCCACCACAGGAGAGCAATGCAAACCAACTGAAAAGAAGCCAAACTGGGCCAGATGAAACCATCCCCCAAAACGGAACCATCCCCAAAGGCTGGCCAGGGACAGGGCAGCAGCCACTCATCAGGCCAACAGCTCCGTCCTCAGCACCAGCTCTCCAAACCAAACCAAACCAAACCAAACCAAACAAAACCAAACCCAAACGAACTCAAAGCAAAGCTGGAACAGGACCCTGTCCCAGTGGGACTCACTCGCCGCTCCGGCAGCACCGGGGCTGGTGGCTCAGGTTCAGCTCACGGCACGGGCAGAGCGCTGCCTACGTCAGCCGGCACCCTGCAGCGGGGAGGGAAGCGTCAGGCTTTGAGCAGTATCAAAAAACCCTTCTCCCTCTGCATTCTCTGCTTCCAACCAGGAATCCCACCCTGGGCTCAGAGACATCAGGGTCACATCTATCTGGGGGGAGATCTGACCCTGCTTGCGTCCCCCCGAGCTCCACACTTCCAAGAGATGCTCCAAGGCTTTTGGAGGTTGGCACGGGTACCGCACATGGACTCACCCAGCATCCGCAGAACCTGCAGCGCCACCGCAACCTTCGCCTCTTCGTGCCCGCTCCTGCCCGGCCTGTCCTGCACCCACGTGAACCCCATGAAGGGCACGGGGCACCCCGGGATCACCACCTGGCACCAGAACCGCAGCCACCCATTGGGGTTGGCCTGGACGCACTTGGTGAGGAACAGGGGGGGCCCCAGGTACTGGCTCCGGCACAGGGTGTTGAGGTGCTCCAGCGCATTGTGTAGCACTGGAGACGGGGGAGCCTGCTTGGGGAGTGCCGGGTGCTTGGCCCTCTGTACCCGGCTGGGCGATGGCTTCTCCTCGCGTGACTGCAGCTTCTGCTTCAGGTCAGGGTTCAGCCAGTCCACCCTTATCGCTGCCCCAGTGAGCCTCATGTTCCCTAGGAGAGAGCAGCAGCAGCTGCCAGGGGATGCTCAGGCACCAGCGCCCCAGTATCACCCCATCCCACACCACCCTGTCCCCCAGTATCTGGCACAGTGACCCCCAAGGGTGGTTTGGTGCTAACCCACAGTCCATGAACCAAACAAAACCCTTTCCCCTGCCTCTACAAACCCTCATGCAGCTACGGGGCAGTTGCTCCTCCATCTCCTTTGGCTACCAAGGTGGGTTCAGAGCTGCAAAGCTCAGATTATAGGGGCAGCCTTTAGGGACAAGGTGCAGAGACATCAAAGCCAAGTGTTTCTCAGCCAGGGCAGAAGTGAATACACATCGGGACTTTGGGGATTCTGACTGGATGTCTGTGAAACGTGTCCCAGGGTTGTGCAATCAAGGGATGGGGCAATGAGGAGTCGGGAACCTCCATAACAAGGGTAACTTGGTTAAAGCTCTGGATGCCCTGGATGCATACTGGTGATGCTGCTGCTCTGAGCAGGCAGCTGAAAACCTCCAGCAGTCCCTCTACACCACCTCCCCAGTGAGGACAGCTGGCCTCCCATGGGACACAGGGACAGACCATGGGATGTCTTCACCTCACGGCTGAGCTCTGAGGTGGAATCAGCCCTCAGAGACACCAGGAAGAGCACCCCAGGCATCCCCCCAGCCTCCCACGTACCTTCCATGAGGGTTTTCTTGGCCATGGCAGCAGCGTGGTGCGAGCTGAACTTGAGCAGGGCGAGCTGCGTGCGCTGCTGGCCAGGGCTGGGGTGCAGGGTGACGCTGAGGATGCCCGCGGTGACGCGCCGCAGCACGGCCTCCAGCTCCCGCCGGCTCACCGAGCCTGCCAGCCCGTCCACGCTGAGCTCGCACTTCTCCGTGCTCCGGCACACGACGATGGCGCAGCCCTCCCGCACGCGGAAGTTGTTGAAGGCGGCGATGGCCTCCTTGGCGGCGCGCTGGGTGCTGTACTTGGCGTACGCAAAGCCACGGTTGAGCCCGCTGAAGGTCATCATGAGGCGGAACTCGTAGAGCGTCCCCACGCTCTGGAAGAGCGGGATCAGGATGTTCTCATAAATGTCCTGCGGCAGCTTCCCGATGAACACCTCTGTGCCTGCCGGAGGGGGGTCGCCCACCCAGCCTGCGGGCACACAATGGGCATGTATGAGAGACAGCCAGCTCACCACCGGGCACCCTCCATGCTGTGCTCCCAGGGCACTACGGCACTGAGATGCTCTGCTCACGTACCTGGGGGTGGGCCACCATATCGCCTCTGCCCGTTGATCTGCACCAGGTTGATGCCCGTTTCTTTTGCCCAGGTAAGCAGGGCCTTCTTATTGGCCCGGTTGATGCTGTTGGTCCATGTCTGAAGAAGAAACGATGACGGAGTTTGTATGGGCAAAGAGTTTCCAACCTCCCAACAACTGGGGATATCCCAAGCTGGTGGGGCAATCGCAAGGCCCAGCACCAGCCAGCACGTGGAGGAGCAAATGGTGAAGCCCTCTGCCATAAGGAAACAAGAAGAGCCTCTTGACAATGCCCACCCAAAGCACTATCCTACCCATTGTCCAAGCCTGCTCCATAGGGTGAAGTCCAGGAACGCAATGCCAGGCTGGATGGGGCTGGAGCAACCTGCTCTAGTGGAAGATGTCCCTGCCCATAGCAAGGGGTTTGACATGGATGAGCTTTACGGTCCCTTCCAACAAAAACCAGTCTGCGATTCAGTGACACCAGCCGCTGCGCTACGGCTGCCTGAGAGCCAAGACGCAGGGAGCAGTTGGCTGTACGGAGACGAGGTGACCCATCACAGGCAAGCTGGGACCCCAACACAGCCAACCCTCTTCTACCAGACCTTCCTCAGGCTTCTGAGGACATCAAGCATGGTCTGGAGACACCAGTATCACAAAGCTTCAGCTCATTAACCACTGCAAAGTCTCATCGGGGCTTCTGACACTGCTTGCTGAGTGGGATTAACCCGAGCTCAGCCTACAACGCACTTCAGCCGCCCCTCCACCTCCTGCATCTCCAGCTGCAGCCCCAGGCGGTGGCACCTTCCTATCTGCAAGGAGTTTCGTCTTCTCTGCGGCCAGAAAACACCTTCGGGCGGGGACCCATCTAGGGGGAACCTCTGCTCAATGGGCGCAGGAAACGCGGCCACAGCCCCAGGGCAGGGGCCCCGCTCCGGCTCCTCCGCTCCCGGCAGGTTCCGGGGAGCGGCAGGACCCGGCTCCGCCCCGGCGGAGCCCACCCGAGCCCGCAGCCCCCGCGCAGGCGCTACCGCGGCTTCACCGTCACCCCCGAGGGGCAGCCCCGGCTCTCGGCGGGTGGGATGGGACCCAGGCTCGGGGCCGGCGCCGGGACCCCCTGCCCTTCGGCTCCCCTCTGGAACCCCCCAACAACGCTCACCTCGATCTCCATCGCCGCCGAGCCCCCTGCTCCTCCTCGCCGCCAGGACCAGGCTCTGGAAGGTTCCAGCACCGCCCATCGGCATCGCACCGCCCCGGGCGGGGACCCGACTGCAGCGCCCGCCCTGCCGGGGCGCCGCGACCCCCTCCCGAAGTTTCGCTCCCGTTGCCTTCCGGCGCCTGGAAGCCGCGGAGGCGAGAACTAACGTGGTGCGGGAGCGGAGCTGGGCGAGATGCGGGGCAGCATCGAAGGGAAGCTGGGGATGAGGAGCCCTCGAGTCACCCCAGGGACCCGTTTCACCCGTGGGAGCTTTGCTCTGCACATGGTGCAGTGGTGGAGCCAGAGGTGAGGAAGAACAAAGGCAGCTGAAGAAGCATCCACCGTGACATTTAAACCCCAGCTCTTGCTCAGTGAGGCAGGGGAGCAAATCCCTGCCCCCGGCAGGAAGTAGGGACAGGAAGCACAAAATGGGAGAGACAGGTTTATTATGTTTCTGGGAGCAGTGCCTTTACATGTTGCTCGGGATAAGGTCACCTCCCTGCAGCCAGAGCAGAGGGACGGGGGCAGGATGTTGATTCAAAGCAACAGGAACAAGAAGCTGCAGCCAAGCCCCTAGGGCCTGCTGACAGCACAGGGCTTCATATGTCACCATGGGACTCCACAGCCACCACAGTGTTTGCCAGAGCGACTCAGAAACATCCTTCCAGCAACATACACAAGGGCCAGGGCATGTCATAGGAGTCAGTGCAGCCTCTGCTCCCAGTGGGAAAGGGAGGGCATGAGACAAGAGTAAATACAGCGTTCAAAGGCCCCCCTGCCCCTGTTGCTCCACAGGCTCATGAAGGTATTTACAGGAGGAAATCTGTCAGCCAGAATCCAACAAACAAGTAGACACATCCAGAAGGGGTTTAGGGGCAGCTCGTTCGCATCCTGATCTCTTCTACCAGGCTCTCCCGGCGAACGTTGACCTGCATGGGGAGAGCACAAAGTTGCTTCAATACAACACAAGCAGCTTGATGGATCGTGACCTTCCCTGCTCCCACAGGGATGGCTGGCACTGCACTGTGGTCACACCATGATGCTGACAGCAGTGCCACTGCAGGGCTCAGTGGGCTGCAGCAGGTGGAGTGAATCCATGAGAGCAAGCACCTGCCTAGAACCTGCCAAGCCCTCTTCTGCCCACCATCATGAGAGCAATGCTCTTCCCACTCCTTCCCACCAGTTCCAAAGCAGAGACCAGTGCATACATGGCACCAGTCCCACTCATTCCAAGAGGGCACCTCCTGGAACTTCAGCATTGGTCCCATGCCCTGGATGGAATGCAATGGCAGTCATACATGAAATCACACCTCTGCGTTCCAGTCTCCAGAACTGAGGAACATCTGGGAGTTCAAGGAGGCCACATGATGGCAAACTGCTCCACAGCTCTAGGAAACTGTGTGGGGCGAGGAGCTGGAGCGTGAGGTGTTACAGAAGTCCATGGAGAGACCTCTGCTTGAAAAAAAAAAAAGTCTATCGAGAAGCCACTGTATAACATCCTGATAGCCTGTTAATAGAGTGCTCGGTGGCAAACACCAGGGCATGTGCTCCGCACAAAAGCACGATGGGCTGAGGAAACTCACCCAGCCTCCTGAAGTGCACCCACAAGTCCACCACCATCAGTCCACAGCCCTCACCTAGAGTCTGCCAGTCCCCTTTGGGCACTACACTGAAAATATGGGCCAGCAAAGCCACCTTGCAGTGTACAGCCTGAGGGCACCACTGCAGAGCAGGCACAGATGGGGCTGGAAAGGCTGACCTGAGCCAGAATGCAGGTTCAAGGAGCTGATCCCCCTCACACCAACCTGCCCTGGGCCTCACCTCCTCCCTGGTTGCCACTACCCGCAGCTTGACGACTCCATCCTTGAGCTCCTGCTCACCCACAATGGCAACAAGAGGAATGCCAGTGTCCTCACAGTACTGCAGCTGATTCAGCAGCTTAGGGTTCTTCTTGTAGAGCACTTCTGCCTGCAAGAGAACCAGAGAATAGCACCATAATTTGTGGACCTGTTTGACTGAGTCCAGAGGAGGCCATGGAGATGCTGCAAGGGCTGGAGCAGCTCTGCTCTGGAGCCAGGCTGAGAGAGCTGGGCTGGGTCAGCCTGGAGAAGAGAAGGCTCCTTAAGGGGAGATCAGAGCAGCTCCAGTGCCTAAAGGGGCTACAGGAAACCTGGAGAGGGGCTTTGGACAAGGGCCTGTAGGGACAAGACAAGGGGCAATGGCAGAAAACAGCCCAGGCTCCTCCATGGCCCCACTTTCCCCTTGCAAGGCTCTACTTTTTTTGGTGGGTTTTTTGGGAGCAGCATGGTATTCCAGCCATGGCCACACAGCAAGGGCTGCAGTGCTGCATGCTTTGGGAATATGCCTTGAGATAATAGATACAGAGCAGCCCCTGCAGTTACAGGGCTACCAAACCATGCTGTCCAGCCCTTCTTGAACACCTGATTCAAGACACCAAGAATAGGCAGGCTCCATTCAGGAAGCCCATCTGCTGCCCACCTTCTCCCTGTGACTCCTTCCTCCCAGCGCAAAGCCAGACCTTGTCCATCCCTGGCACAGGGTGGACCAAGGAGCTCCTGACTTTGCCATCACCTGGTCATACCTTGATTCCAGCATCCCACAGCTCAGCAATGAGCTTCAGTCGCTCTTCCAGGAGCTTCTTTTGGGCAGAGGCCACCAGCACCTGTGTCTCTGTTGTCCTGATCTTCTCCTCAGAGGCCTAGGGCAGGGACAAGACTTAAAAGATGTCCTGGACGTAGGTATCAGAGACCCTTTGAGCAGAAGAGGTCACCACCCCAGACCCATGAATTCGGCAGTGAAGAGGATCAGGCTCGGTGAGCAGCATAAACTCATGAGAGTCAGAGAGGCCCCACAGACCCCATCCTGAAGCAGAACCTCATCTTTTGTTATTATTCCATGACGGGAGCATAACACAACCTCCCTCCCACACTGCAGGTGCACACAGACCGGAGAATGTGCTGAGAATGAGCAGTTTCTCTGCCAGCTTCTGCATAGAAGCTGCTCCTCCACACCTGAGGGCCTCCCAGAGACTTGCTCCAAATAGCTCAGGAGCAGCAAGTCTGGGGGACCCCAGGCCAGCTAAGCTGGTGACTATGGGTTAGATCAACAGCAGCAAACTGAGATGCCGCAGTGCTGTCACGAGCTGGCTGTTCCCAAGGCAGATGCTGGATACTCAAAGTGGCATTTTTATGCTGCTGCTTTTGCTGAAGGGACAAGACTTGAAAAGGTCACCTGCAGAGGAACAAACCTGGCCAAGGCTGGAGGTGGTGGAGGAAGAATTCAGTTTTCACTTAGAAAACCTGGTTGTGTTTGGCTGCCAGGAAAGAACTTTCCACAACAGGCTTCTGGGGGAGGGAAATGTGCAGCAGCGTTCTGGTAGCCTACAAAGACCCATTTAACAGCCAAGCCAGAGAAAATTGGAGCTTATGTGCTGGTTCTGACTCCTGCTTCAGAGCACTTTAGGGGCCTGGTTGGCTTGTCCTTCAAAGACTGCAGCAAGAAAGACTCACTTCAGCACTTGCTGGACTAGGGGTACGTGGGGAAGATGTAAATCCTTGCTCCTTCTCTATTCTTAGTTGAGTAGTAAAGACACCAACCTCCACTCTCTGCTCCAGGATGGAAAAGATCCGCTCGATCCCAATGCTGACCCCCACGCAGGGCACTTTCCGTCCCTTGGGATCGAACATCCCCACCAGCCCATCGTAGCGGCCACCTCCAGCCACGCTCCCGACGCTCACGGGCTCCTCCATGTGCTCGTTCTCCTGCTGCAGCAGCACAGCCTCAAAGATCACCCCCGTGTAATAGTCCAGGCCCCGCGCCAGGCTCAGGTCGAAGGAGATCTGCAGGGCACAAGGGAAGCCCCATCGCTGCCTGCGCTCGGGGGGGCTGGACTGTGCCCCTCCTGCCCCTGCCCCTCCTCACCTTCCCCGTGATGCCAAACAGGGTCAGGTACTCAAAGAGCAGCTTCATGTCCCCCAGCCCCTCCTTGGCCAGCTTGTTCTGGGACAGCTTTGGGTCCTGGAGCAGCTGCTCAATCAGCTCCAGGCCACCTGTGGCAATGAGACTCTGTTAACAGGGTTAACAGCACCCCTGTGTCCCCAGCCCTCCCTGCCTTGCCTGGGAGAGCAAAGCCAAGGGCGCGACCCCACAGTGCTCACCGTGAAGCTGGACGTACTCCCCGATGTGATCCGCAGCCTCAGGAGAGAGCCCCTTCTCCCCCACCATCTCGCTCCTCACTTCTTCCCATGGCACCTGTGAGGGGAGAGAAGAGCATCAGCCACAGCTCCAGGGAAGTGTTCTCTGCTGGGGAAGGTCTCTGGTGATCCTGCCTGATGCAGACGAACAGGCATATCTCCTCTCAACAGATCTTTATACGGCAGAACCCCATCAGAATCAGTGTGCTTAAGAGGTGCATGAGAGAAGCAGCACATCAAATGCTCTAACAGGATGGTCATACCTCCATTTCTTGTACTTCTCTGGTTGCACCCCAACCCTGCAGTCAGCAAAACTGCTCAAAAACCTGAAGCCACAGGACAAATGCTCTGGGTTTGATTTCTGGCCAGAACCGAATATCCAAGCCAGTTCTCCTGGCCCATACTGAGAGCAGCCCAGGGGACAAAGCCTCACTGCCACTCCAGCAGCAGCACGTGCAACCCATGGCTCCATCCCATACCTTGTCCAGTTTGTCCACACTGGAGCAGATTGTTCGGAACTTGCTGTCCGGGACACCACAAACTGCAAACATCCCATCAAGGATGCGCCGATCATTGACCTGGGAGAGAGGGAGCAAATCATTCACTGTAACTCAAACAGATGCTTCAGCTGGGTCCAGTTTCTCTTCTCTGTTTTCAAGTGTGGAAGTGAAACCAGCAGATCTCTGCCAAGATATTTTGCTGTTTGGAATTTCTCTTCCCCATTCCCAGGGAGCAGAGCTGCCTCTCTGCCCACAGCTGACTGCTGCCAACCCTGGGCAGGGCTATCACATTCTCCTTTTAGAGCTACACACACCTCCACTCAGAGAAGAAAATCCAGTGCTGCCTATGAGTCCTCTCATGTGGACAAAAATAGGCCACGGAGATGAATTCAGTGCTATCCTGCTCTCTCGGTGTAAGAACAAAGGGACATCTGATCGTGTTAAAACCTCGCTAAGGAATTTTGTTTCATTCTTTTTTGATAGTATAGTGAATTCCAGAGTTTAATTATGCTCTGTAATAGCAGGTAATTGAGGCCAGAGGCTCAGCTGGATTCAACATTTCCATGGTTACTGAGAACCTCTACAATTAAATTACATGGAAACAAAGACTGCTCAGGAGTCTGTAATCCTCCAGCATCAACATGAACCAGACAGTGGCTCATGGAAGACAAGAACAGCAGCAGGCAGGTTATTCTCCTGTCCCCATTGCAGGGTTGCCTCCTCATCCTCAAAAGCATCCTCTCACCACTGCCCAAACACACAACAGCTGGACAGGCAGCTCCTCTGCACAGCTTTTAGCTCATCCCACACAGGTTCAAGAGCAGGTAACTGCCTCCCTACCCAGTGGGGGCTGCATAGAGGAGCACAACACCCAGCCCACACTGCTCACCTTCCCTGTGGAGCCCAGCAACAACCCAGCTCTGGGTCCCTCTCAGAGATCCCACCAGCCTCCTGCACATCACACACTCCTCATTGTTCTCCTTCTGCTGTACAGCCTTCCCTCTCCTGCCTGACTTGCACACCCAGCACCATTTGCTGCCACACCAAGATAATGGAGGTGCTTTGAAGCAAATGGCTTAACCTACAGCAGGGGATGACTTCTGGAAAACACCTCAGCCCCAGAATGGGCTTGGTGGGAAGGCAGGAACCTGCAGAGAACGCACAGCACACACTGAGCAGATGTCCCTACTAAGGGGACATCGGGAGCTGGGACAAGGATCCTTGGCCAGAGCCTGTCTTTTACTGCAGGCAGTGAACATGACAGTTACCCTGTTAGTTGGCTGCTGGACATTTTGCAGGGGACTGTGGTTAGTGCTAAAGAGAGCTCTGCTACTGCAGCCTCAGGAAACCTCCCTGCATTCCCAGCTGAAGGCAAGTTTGAGCTGAGGTCCAGCCTTTCAGCATATGCACCAGGTAAGGCAGAGGCAGGATGAGCTTCTGGATCAGGCTTTAGTGGGCTTTAAGAGTAGGAACAGGTACTGCTGCATTAACCACAAGAACAGTGACCTCTGCTTCCCACTGTGACACAGAGAAACCTGCTGAGTCTCACCTTGACGAGGAAGTCCCCGAGCTGCAGGTCACTCAGGATCTCATGCACGATCTTCAGGCACTCGGCATCAGGAATCATGGGGTCGAACTGCCCAGCGATGTCAAAGTCCTGGGGACAGAAAAGGCAGTGAGCAACTCAGCACTACTGCTGTGGCTGCAGCAATACAGCTCCAGCTCTTCTGTTAACAGCAGTTTGCTTACAAAAAGCAACAGAAATGGGGTGTAAGGGAGCACCGGCTTTCACTGATAGGATCCAGAAGGAACAGGATGTGGGTTTATGATCCTTTTTCACTGCAGGCAGTGGTGCTCTTGTGTCCATAGCATTGAAAAAGAGTTTGCACACTGTGTCATAGACAGTGGAGACAGCTTCATAGAATCCCAGACTAGTCCGGGTTGGAAGGGACCTTAAAGCTCATCCAGCTCCAACCCCTGCCATGGGCAGGGACACCTTCCACTAGAGCAGCTTGCTCCAAGCCCCTGTGTCCAACCTGGCCCTGAACACTGCCAGGGATGGGGCAGCCACAGCTTCTCTGGGCACCCTGTGCCAGCGCCTCAGCACCCTCACAGGGAAGAGCGTCTGCCTAAGAGCTCATCTCAGTCTCCCTTCTGGCAGGTTAAAGCCATTCCCCTTGGCCTGTCCCTACAGGCCCTTGTCCAAAGCCCCTCTCTAGGTTTCCTGTAACCCCTTTAGGTACTGGAGCTGCTCTAAGGTCTCTTCTCTCTTCCAGGCTGAACCAGCCCAGCTCTCTCAGCCTGGCTACAGGACAGAGCTGCTTCAGCACTCTCCAGTTTGCAAGAAGCCGTTCTGCTTCTCCCTGCTTTCTGCTTCTGGACATGTGTGACCTGCTCCTTGCCTCTGGCACAGCAATTTACACAGCGTGTGATACACTTTGAAACACAGATCCTTGAAAAAACAACAGAAAGGAGACAGCAGAGCAATCAGCAGCAGTAAATAAATAGAACAAAGGAACCAGAAAAGGAAGAAAACTAATGATTTGGTATGACCTAAATGCAAAATGTGTCATTTTGATTCTCAGGATGTTCTTTTTTTAATACACATGCCAGTTGAGTTAATGACCGGGGAAGAAGACGAGAGAAGGGATCTCAATTGAGGCAAAGCTTAAAGTTTCAACTGCTAAGACAGAAAAAGAGATCATAAAGCCTGAGCAGTCTCCACCAGAGATTCCCCGATGAAACAGCACATAGAGCTAAAGCCCAACAGCAAGGTGTGTGCATAGCCTGTGACTGGAAAATAGAAAGACAACATCAATGTTCTGAGAGAAATAAAATACAGAAGCAACAAGAGATCTTCTATTTGATTCCCCTTTATGAATCCCAAAATGCAATGTCCTCAGTGAGATTTTGAGTACAAGAACAGTTTTCATTAAGTAGGTGAATTTCTGTATGGTTCTACCAAGCTTCCAAAAGAAATCAGGGCAATGGAGGAGGAAACGGATCACATCAGTGAGTCCCCAAGCAGCTGAATGCAGGAAAGGCTGATGCAATCCCTGTGGAAGTTGGGCAAGGACTGGTTCAGTCAGGAAAGTGCCACTACCAGTGTATGTGACACAGGTGAAATGACACTGAAAAACCCAGCCAAGGGCTGCGGAATTCTGTTTAGGAAAAGATGCAGAAACATCTTTTCTAGGCTGAGCAAAGGTGGCAAGCATCTCCATGGAGAGAAGGTAAGAGATGATTTATGTGGCCTAAAGAGGGGAAGACTGCAGATGAACAGTCTCAAATGTTTATCTGGGACACAGGAAGAATCCATATCAAGGGATGACAGTTTATTTCTCCTTGTGCCAGTGCAGCTGTTTAGTAGCTATCAAACACAAGGAATTTTAGCCTGGATGTTGAGGACTATTTCTAGCTATCCTAGGAGTGAGATCTTGGAACAGTCTTTCAGGTGAGACAGCAGGCAGAGTGGTCTGGAAATGGGAATTCACCAAGCTGGAGCTAGAAGGTATCCAGAGGGTACAATGTAACAGGTACATTCTCAAACAGGAATCTGTTTACAGTATGAGGCCCTGGGAACTGCTAGTAGTGTGGAACAAAATCCATTCCTTGAGGCGACCACACTTGTCTGAGAAAGCCACAAAAGAAACTGCTTTCTCACCTGTTCTGTAATTTGGCCTCTGGGTTTTTCCCTTCCTTTGAAATACAGATTGACTAAGCAGGTGATAGAAGTAGCACATGCTAAGCTGAGGTGCTAGCCTGGTTCCTGTGTCCTGCTACACACCCAGGAGTTTAAATACTGCTGGATCAGAAGGAAACTTCCCCTCCACCAGGCTGGCAAGAACTGTGGGATGGAGCAAGGAGCTGCTGCGAAGGTTGACACCTGGGGCACCTAGGAGCTGTATTACACAGGCCCTCATACACCAGCACACTGTGTCACAGCCATCCTCACTCTGCCACTCTCAAGCTGTTCTTCACACCCATAAGGGCATGTTAAAGAGGAGGAGTGGATTCTCCTGAGCTTTCCACAGCAGGTAACCCAGCCTTTGGTGCTGGGTCCCCACAAGCACTGCCCAGCCTCACTCAGCAGTGTCCCTCTCAGTGGCCAAACTCACACACTGGTAGAACTCCCGGTAGCGGCCCCTGGTCATGGCTGGGTTGTCTCTCCTGTAGACCTTGGCGATGTGATAGCGCTTGATGTTGGTGATCTTGTTCATCGCCAGATAGCGAGCAAAGGGCACCTGGGATGGTTGGGTTAAGGACTGGAACAGAGAGGGATCACCCCACCCAGTTATCAGTCACAGGCAGTGCTGGGTGCTCCCTATCTCCCCAGCACCCAGCACAGTGTGTGGCGCACACCCTGGGACAAAGCAACTGCTGAGAGATGGATTTTCCATAGCTCCTAAGGTCTCCACAACTGCCCAAGACATGGCCTGCACATGCTGCCATTAATCATAGAATCAGCATGGTTTGTGTTGGAAGAGACCTTAAAGCTTATCCAGTTCCAACCCCCTGCCACAGGCAGGGACACCTTCCACTGGAGCAGCTTGCTCCAAGCCCCTGTGTCCAACCTGGCCTTGAACACTGTCAGGGATGGAGCAGCCACAGCTTCTCTGGGCACCCTGTGCCAGCGCCTCAGCACCCTCACAGGGAAGAGCTTCTGCCTGAGAGTTCATCTCATTCTCCCCTCTGTCAGGTTAAAGCCATTCCCCTTGTCCTGCCCCTACAGGCCCTTTTCCAAAGCCCCTCTCCAGGTTTCCTGTAGCCCCTTCAAGCACTGGAAGCATTACTTCACTGAAGAAACATAAGTAACTGAACAAGGTTCCTGCACCCACTGAAATCACACTGCCTGCTCAGGCTCTCCCTGTCAGGATAGGGTCAGAACAAAAAGACCATTCTCCCTCCTCCTCCCCTACCCACTGGACAGCAGGGCCTCAAAAGGAGGGCAGCAAAGGTGGTGAGCCCCCTCAGCACTGGCTTTGGCAGGATACTGTCAGGTCGTAGCGCAGGGAGAGCAGCTCTCCTCCTTGATCTTTCAGATCATAGATGAGCTTCGAGTCTTCACCATACTTCCCTGTTAATGTCTCCTACAACAAAAGGACACACGAACAAACAGCATCTTCAGTGACAGGGAAGACACCTGGAGATGGAAGAATAAAACTCAGCCCTCAACACACCACAGGCTTTTAACTGCAGGATCCTCATCAGCTCAGCAACCTGCTGTGTCCTCCCTCACCTTCAGCTCAAACACTGGTGTATCGATGACTTCTGCTCCATGGCGCTTGAAGCAGGAGATGATTGCATTGAAGACCCTCTCACGAATGGCCATTTGCTTGGGGCTGTAGTCCCGTGTGCCCTGGGGTGAAAGAAGGCAAAGGAGAGCAAAAGACACACTGGGTTAGAGGCAAGTAGTGGAGACAGACTTAAGAGGCAATACGAATAAGCTACAATACTGCTAATAAAACCAGACAGATCAGGTTCAGACACCAGATGTCAGGAGAAGTGGTGAAAAGCAGCACTAAAAGCTACTGGAAAACATCAGGATGCAGCTCAGAAACAACCTGCCAGGGTCTGCAGAGCTTAATCCAAGTCAGGACTTTCATGCTGCAGGAAATAAAGGAACTACACAGACCCAACTGTCAGAGGCTTCAATGCTTTGGAGTGTGACAGCACAACTCAGATCTGCCACACCTCTGAATCCAGTGTCAGCCAGACCCCTGCAAAACCAGCTACACCAAGAGGTGGAATCAGAGGGCAGGCACATTTTGGAGCCATGAAACAACTCCACAGCTTCCAACCACACACACACAATCATCTGTTCAAAGTGTGATGTCTGTGAAATACCCATCTGCTGTTCAGTGGGATGTGCTCCCTTTTAATTCCTTCACTGTTCAGAGTCACTGCGTTATTACAGTGACCACCTTAAGGCTCTCAGCAACACAGATCACTGTTAACTAACCAGACCTCCCACTTCCATCTTCCAGGGGCTGGGAGTTAGGCAGGAGGAAGCAGTGAGCAGGCGCTTCCTGACACCCCACCTGCAGGTCACACAGCGAATAGCAGCTTCCAGCCGTACACTGACGTGGCTGAGGCAGGTGGAAACCCAAACTGGGCTTCCCTGGCACTCACAGAGCTGTAAAACCCTCTCACATCCTTAAATGTAAAATACCCTTCCAGGCCTCACACCAGTTACAATTACCAAAACATACGAAGGAAATGGACAAAGAAGACAGTTTTGAGACATTTAAGTCAGTGGCATTAAACTGATTGGTTTGTCAACAAAATTCCTGTCTCCACATGGACACAAGGACACAGCTGATCTCTGGTCAGCTGCTAGTGATGAAAACATTAAGACTACAAACAATTTCAGGATAAACTGCACTATGGACACTATTCTCAGGGGCCTGCGGACTGAAGAGCTACCCCCCGAAGGAAGGGTCCTTCTGCAAGAGGGCACAAATGTCAGCAGCTGGTAAATGGGATTACCCACCCTCACTGGCTAAGGCAGGACCAAAAGGCACAAGACCTTTTGTGCTCCCCCCATTTCAACATGTGCTGATTATTCCTGGCAAGCACTGCCAGGGTTTATGCTTTGCAGATCCACAACAAGCCTCACACCAGCAGAGCGATATGCTGCAGCACCACATGCTCATTCAATCCAGCAGCAGCTCCATCCACTCTATCTGCATTACGAGAGAACAGCACCAGCTTAAGGATCCCTGATCCAGGACAGCCGAAGTCTGCAGGTACTCATGGGGTCATAGAATCCCAGACTGATTTGGGTTGGAAGAGACCTTAAAGCTCATCCACTTCCAACCCCCTATCATGGGCAAGGACACCTTCCACTGGAGCAGCTTGCCGCAAGCCCCTGTGTCCAACCTGGCCTTGAACACTGCCAGAGATGGGGCAGCCACAGCTTCTCTGGACACCCTGTGCCAGTGCCTCAGCACCCTCACAGGGAAGAGCTTCTGCCTAAGAGCTCATCTCAATCTCCTCTCTGGCAGGTTAAAGACATTTCCCCTTTTCCTGTCCCTACAGGCCCCTGTAGTAGTGTCAGTGCTACAAGAGCTGAGGAGTCCTAACCTTTAAACTCATCAGTGCCATAACCTTATTTCAAACAGTGCAATCCCAGCAGATATGAGGCCTCTCACACCGGGCAGCTACAATAACACTCAGCCAAAGGGGAATTTAGTTTCCTGAGCACACCAGCTAGTGGTTGGCTTGTCACAGAAGCACCAGAAAGTCTTTATGTTAGTAGGGTCTCTGGGGTTATTTTCAACACTCTCTCCTCTGCTGCTAAAAGGGAACAGAAATGAGAGTAGAGTCAGGCCAGTCTGTGCTGAGGTTTTGCACACACAGATGTGGGGGAGGTTGTGCACAGAGAGGTGCTGAAAGAAGTTACCTTTGGGGTCTTGAGTACAAACTTGTGTTTCCCTTCATCTCCTCCCAGCTGAGTCTTCATCTCCAGCAGCTTTGCCACCTCCTTTGCAATCTAGAAAGGGAGCAAGGAGGGAGCTGGGGGTAAACCCACCTGCCAGGCCCAGCCCACAGGCTTCCCCCAGTACCTTCAGCCTCAGCATCCCTAGTATACCCAGACTCCCTAACTAATACATGCACTAATCCCAGTCTCCTACAGCAATCAGAGGGGCACTCCCTGCCCCTCTCCAGGACTCCCCACTTCTGCTACAAGCCCCCCAGTCTCAGCAGCTCCACCATCCCCTGCCTCCCACAACCTCCATTACCCTCAACATCCACCCCCCCGGTGGCCCTCCCATCCCACCAGCTCCTGCTATGTCCACCCTGCATCAGCAGTCTCCAGCATCCTCCTCCCAGTCTTAACACCCTAAGCCTCTCTTTCTTCAGCCTAACATCAGTATCACCACTTCCCACCCCCAGCTCTCTCCAGGGGCCTCAGCCCCTCTGCTCTCCATCCCGGACCAGTGCTTCCACACCCCCTTCCCCACTGCCGCATCCAGCCCAGCAACACCTTCACCAGTTCCCTCAGCACCTGAGCCCAGCAACCACACCCCAATCACAGCAGCCCCCTCTCCAGCCCAGCACCAGTACCTGCAACTCCCCAGGAACCTCCATTCCCCATCCCAGCAACCCCCGTCCACTCCGGCTTCCTGCCCCCAGTCACATCAGTCTCCAGCCATACTAGTCCTCCGCCTGCCCCCCATCCCCACAGCGAGCCCCGCCAGCCGCTCCCCACCCGGCACCGGGACCGGCCGCACCTCGTCGGGATCGGCCTTATCGTGCTTGAGGCGCCGCACCACCTCGGCCTGCGCCCGCACCGCCGCCTCCTCCGCCATTGCCGGCCCGCGCCTGCGCGCCTGCCGACCCCCCACTGCGCCTGCGCAACGCTGCACCGCCCCCCCCCGCCCGCGCGTTGCCATAGCAGCGGGGCCGCGCCTCAGGAACCACCCGGGAGCGGCTGCGGTTCGGGTTTAATGTACGGAACACAGGGCTCCCGCCCGGCCCGACTCTGTGCTCCCCACCGGCTGCGGCCGGCCGCCGCGGCCCTCGGAGGGCAGGAGGTGGCTTCCACTGCCACCCGCCCCCTGTATCCTGAGCCTCCGGGCTCCCGCCGCACCACAGATAACGCCACGCGCACTGCAGAGCTCAGCCCCATCCTGCTGCAGCTGCACCACATCCATCTGTGCCCCGGCACCACCGTCACTGCAGTCACAGGTATGGCAATAGCAGGAAGCCCCAGTCTCGACACATCTTTCAGAGCAGTTAACCACAAGGTAACCCAGCAACTGCACTGTCTGTAACCTTTAAAGCCCACTTGCTCCTTTCCAAGCAGACAGCCCATGCTGACACTGCATTAGCCCAGGAGGTGAGCCTTAGGCTGGTAGATATTGACCAGTCGACAGCAGGGAGCGAGTGCTAAGGGTGCTGAGGGTTCCAGTTGTACAGCAGCTCTGGCCTGAAGAGTCCTAAGGCTCCAGCCTTCTTCTGATCTCATCAACAAGCTTTTCTCTTGGGATATCAACCTAAAAAGCAAAGGGAGAGGAGGAGGTGGCAGCAGCGGACCCTTGAGCAGAGCATGGTTTAATCTGGCCCCAAAGACTTGCTGTGACCAAAGCAGTTTGTGACCAGTTTTGTGGAGTAGTCACCCAAAAGATCTGTGCAGCTCCACAGGGGAACATCACTGAGGCAAAACACAGAGCCCTTCAGCAACCTCTGCATTTTGGAAGCACTTTTGGAAGCAGGTATAAAAATGGCATTCTCACCTCCACTCTTGTTGCAACATCTCGCAGCTTGACGACTCCATCTGTCAGCTCCTGCTCCCCTACAATGGCAGCAAGGGGGATTCCCGTGTCCTCACAATACTGCAGCTGCTTCAGCAGTTTAGGATCCTTCTTGTACAGCATCTCTGCCTAGCACAGAGTGGAAAAGGTGAATCATTAACACAGAATTTGCTCTGATGGGTTTTGGGAGCAAACTAGCCAGCATCAGCACCTGCAGCAAGCAGTTGCCTTTAGGGATCTCACCTGTTCCTACCCCCTAGATCTCAGACAGAGATCTTGAAAAGACACAACTAATGGAGTCAGTCTTGCTGTGCTACAGCTCCTTTCAGGCTCTCCCTCTCTTACCCATACCAGTGCCAAGCCCAAGTCCTTACTTTACCTTGATCCCTGCACCCCACAGCTCGGAGATGAGCTTCAGTCTTGCAGCAAGTAAGTGTTTGTGAGGTGTAGCCACCAGCACTTGTGTCTCCGTTGTTCGAACCTTCTCCCCAGAAGCCTGCAGGAACAGACACTCATGGCAGTGACTGGTTCCAAGGGAATGTACAGCTCACAGCAGAAGCTCATCTCTCCTTATTTCAGACCCTGACTTAGCTCCCCAAAACAAGTAAAAGCCAACCATCACCACTCAGTGGATGTTACTAAGCAAGGCTGACCTTCCACAGCAAAGAGAGCACAGAGGTAAGGCAACCTGGGCACATTTAATGAGTCCCCCAGAGAAGCTGCATTGTGGCACACTATTTCAATCATGTGCTGCTGTTCCTGTGGGACCTTGGTTTTCCTTCCTCCCTCCCTCACAGACGGGACCTGACCAGCTTTCCAATGTTGCCTGTGATTCCTCAGTCACAAACACATTGCCCCAGCTTCATTTGCTGTGAATCACAACTCAGAACTGAGCGCATAGTGATGAATTTGGGGCTCATTACAGAGGGCTACAGCTGCTACTGAATTCCTCACAATCCCCAGGACAGAAAACTTCACAGGCAAGAGACAAGAGCAAAGTGACTGCAGCACAAAGTTTGGAGCCAGGACCAGAACTCAGGGCTCATCTCTAATGCTTCCAGGGCATCTGCTATGAAATGCAGCCCACACCTGCATCCTGCTGGGCTGCAGAACAGGGCTCTGTCTTCTGTGCATGGACATTCAGGCATGAGATGAGCCACCCTGTCACCGAAAATACTTTCCCCTTGAACACAGTTGAGCTGTATAGCTTCATAATAAACAAGAGCTGGCTTCCCAGAGCCCTCCTCCAGGCACTGCTGCAGCACCAACCTTCATTCTCTGCTCCAGGATGGAAAAGATCCGCTCGATCCCAATGCTGACCCCCACGCAGGGCACTTTTCGTCCCTTGGGATCGAACATCCCCACCAGCCCATCGTAGCGGCCACCTCCAGCCACGCTCCCGACGCTCATGGGCTCCTCCACGCGCTCGTTCTCCTGCTGCAGCAGCACAGCCTCAAAGATCACCCCCGTGTAATAGTCCAGGCCCCGCGCCAGGCTCAGGTCGAAGGAGATCTGCAGGGCACAAGGGAAGCCCCATCGCTGCCTGCGCTCGGGGGGGCTGGGCTGTGCCCCTCCTGCCCCTGCCCCTCCTCACCTTCCCCGTGATGCCAAACAGGGTCAGGTACTCAAAGAGCAGCTTCATGTCCCCCAGCCCCTCCTTGGCCAGCTTGTTCTGGGACAGCTTTGGGTCCTGGAGCAGCCGCTCAATCAGCTCCAGGCCACCTGTGGCAATGAGACTCTGTTAACAGGGTTAACAGCACCCCTGTGTCCCCAGCCCTCCCTGCCTTGCCTGGGAGAGCAAAGCCAAGGGCTCGACCCCACAGTGCTCACCGTGAAGCTGGACGTACTCCCCGATGTGATCCGCAGCCTCGGGAGAGAGCCCCTTCTCCTCCACCATCTCGCTCCTCACTTCCTCCCATGGCACCTGTGAGGGGAGAGAACAGCGATTCCTGCAGGTTCTCGTCACCCAGTCTCCACCAGCCTCTGTATTCACCACACATGCAGGACAGCAGTCAACAGTTACTCATGATCCACATCTCCCACAGGAACAGCTAACAGAAACCACTGGGACACCACGTTTTAATCAGTGATGCCCAAGAGTTCCCCAAATCCTTCACAGACACCAGCAGCTGAGCTGCTGTGAACCTCTACATGATAAAAGCTGCCCTGACACTGCCCAGCCCAAGACACGCACCCCGTGAGACTGCGAGCATCACCCCATGAGCCCAGCTCTCACCTTGTCCAGCTTGTCCACGGTACAACACGTTGTTATGAACTTGCTCTCTGGGATGCCACAGACAGCAAAAATCCCATTCAAAATCCTCCTGTCGTTGACCTGGAATGGGAGAGGGACACTCAGCTCCAGAAGATCCACCACCATTCCTTCCTGTCCCAGAGCTACAGGAAACTGCAGCCACTGGGCGTTCCCTCTTGCCTTTTCAATCCCTTGGGAAGAGAAGGCTCAGAGGAATGGAAACCTCTCGGCTTTGAGTTCACCTTGATGAGGAAGTCCCCGAGCTGCAGGTCACTCAGGATCTCATGCACGATCTTCAGGCACTCAGCATCAGGGATCATGGGGTCGAACTGCCCGGCGATGTCAAAGTCCTGGGGGCAGAAGAAGCAGCAGAGGCTCCTGGCACAGCTGAGGTACTTTGGCTCTGCAAACCACATCCCACAGCTGCTGATAGTGATCCGAAACCCACATCAGAACCCCCCGAGCAGTGGCCACCACAACACTCACGCACTGATAGAACTCCCGGTAGCGGCCCCGGGTGGTAGCTGGGTTGTCTCTCCTGTAGACCTTGGCGATGTGGTAGCGCTTCATGTTGGTGATCTTGTTCATTGCCAGATAGCGAGCGAAGGGCACCTGGGGGGCCAAGGAGTTAAGGACAAGAACGAGATGATCCCCTGAGCTTCAGAAAGCTGAACCTTAAAGTTCCTCATCTCCCCTTTGCAGTTGCTCTCTGCTCTCCAGGGAGTTCATCAGCCCGGGTTGATGATAAGCATGATGAACCATGCTGAGCTCCTCCAACACCAGGACAACTCCACTGACCTTCTGAACCACAGCATGTCAACACCCTGCAGACACAGACCTTTGCGAAGTCATCTCACAGAATTCCAGACTGGTTTGTATTGGAAGGGACCTTAAAGCTCAGGCAGTTCCAACCCCTGCCATGGGCAGGGACACCATCCACTAGAGCAGCTTGTTCCAAGCCACTGTGTCCAACCTGGCCTTGAACACTGCCAGGGATGGGGCAGCCACAGCTTCTCTGGGCACCCTGTGCCAGTGCCTCAGCACCCTCACAGGGAAGAGCTTCTGCCTAAGAGCTCATCTCAGTCTCCCCTTGGGCAGGTTAAAGCCATTCCCCTTGGCCTGTCCCTACAGGCCCTTGTCCCAAGCCCCTCTCCAGGTTTCTTGTAGCCCCTTCAGGCACTGGAGCTGCTCTAAGGTCTCCCCTTAAGGAGCCTTCTCTTCTCCAGGCTGACCCAGCCCAGCTCTCTCAGCCTGGCTCCAGAGCAGAGCTGCTCCAGCCCTCGCAGCATCTCCATGGCCTCCTCTGCACTCTCTCCAACAGTTCCAAGTCCCTTGTATTGCTGCCCACGAGCTGATCAGTCCTCTTGCCTCAGAGAGAACTCAAGGTACAGCAGACAGTAAATGCTTTTTGGTGAAGGTAGGGAAGGCACCTGGGATATCCCAGCAGCAAACCCCGCTGCTCCCTCAGAACCACTGCTGAGGCACTGGGCAGGTGGGTTGGGCAGGACTGGAGGAAAACGAGGTTTATGTCACCCTGCTGGGACCTGTGGGCAGGGGAAGGACAAACCAAGGTCACCAGGGTGGCAGCAGCCCCAGGGTGCCACCATCCCCCCAGTGAGAACAAGGTGCAGAGAGCAGGATACAGTCAGGTCGTAGCGCAGGGCCAGCAGCTCCCCTCCCTGGTCCTGCAGCTCGTAGATGAGCTTCGCGTCCTCCCCGTACTTCCCCATCAGCGTTTCCTGAAGGGAGGCAAGGGGGTGGTAAGGGACCAGCATGGGGGATGGACCCCCGCACTCCACGGCTCAAGCAGAGATTGGGGAGGACACAACACACATCATCCCCCCCTTCAACTCCAGCTCTCTCTGACCTGGGGCACAAATGGGCCCCCATCCGCATCCCCCGTTCCCCAGTGGGGACCCCAGCGAGATTGTCACGCCTGCACCCCGCCCAGTATGTCCGAAAAGGGGGGGGATCTCCCCACACTGCCCGAAGCTGCCGCCTCAGCCCCGGGGAAGGGGAGCGCTCCCCAGTGCTACAAGAGGGGACCCCGCAGCCCGGTTAAGGAGAAGCAAAGGGGGTTCCCGCCGCCGCCTCACCCGCAGCTCCAGCACGGGGGTGTCGATGGCGGCCGCGCCGTGCCGCTTGAAGCAGGTCACCACGGCGGCGAGCAGCCGGTCACGGAGAGCCGTGTGCGCAGGGGGGTGGTCGCGGGTGCCCTGGCCCGGGACGGAGAGCGGCCGTCAGCAGCGGGGACCGGGAAGAACAACTCCCGGTAACCGCAGCCCCCGCTCCCCACAGTTACCTTGGGTGTCTTCAGAACCGGGCGCCACCCGCCCCCGGCCGAGCCCGTGGCCGCCCGCCAAGGCAGGAGCCCGCCGTACCCGAGCGGCCATGCCCGGACCTGGTTGAGCTGGGCGGCGGTGGGGCCCACGGGGAGCACCCACCCGGCGACGAGCGGCACCAGCCGCAGCATGGCCGGTCCCGGGGAGACCGGAAGCGGGAGAGCCACGTGACCTTTCGGCAGCCCTGCCTCACTCCGCTCTAAGCCTGCACGGCGGGTACCTGGTACTGGAGCGGACTGCCTCGCTTTACGGCCTGGCCGCCACTGCACGACAGTTTCCGGTCCCTCGTCGCCCCTATCCTCAACATGGCGTCGAGCAGCGGGGTAGGTGTTGGCGGTGGGGCCGAACCTGGTGCTTTCCCCTTTGCTCGGTACATCTTGGGCCAGAGCAGAGCCGCGGCGGCTGGGGTCGCTCCGGAGGAGCAGGCAGCAGGAAGGGTTGCTCCGCTGCCGCCGGGAGGTGCTCGGGGCCTGCGCCAGGCCGCGGGGTGAGGGACCCCTCGGGTGGGGCGGCGGCAGGGCCGGGAGGAGCCGGGGCGTGCAGCGGCTTGTGCAGAGGCCCCAGCCCTACTGTTCCCACCGCTGTGTGGGGCGCGGGGAGGTTTGGGGCCCCTGGAGAGGCCCTGGTGCCTTCAGGGCCCCGGTTCGATCTCCTCTCCCTGGGGCCAGGCCTCTGCCGTGGGAGCCGCTGTTTGACCGGGTGGCGTCCGGAGATCCTGCCGGGGCCCTCCCGGGGCTGGGCGATGGCTCCCGCAAGCAGCTTCCTCCTTCATTTTTCTCTTGTCCCGCTCCGCTGCCTGTGTCCCGCTGCCTCTCGCTGCCCAGCCGAAGTTCTTGGATGGAGAAACTGCCCTTTCTGTGCCTTGAGTTTCTGGTAGCTCCCTTGTAACTGGTTGCTTTTATTGGCGTTGCTCGGTTTGTGTAGTGTGGCAGCAAGGTCTTTCTGCCTTATGAGTCTTGCAGGATTTGGTGTTGGGATGAGTGAGATGGATGCTGTTGGTGTATCCAGACTAGTGTAAACACTGCCCCCACCAGCTGTTAGCACTGCTGGGGCTGTGCTGTCCTGCTTTCTGGGCTGATCTTCCCTTCACTTGAAGCCACTTGCAGTGCTGAGTGAAGTCAAGAGCAAGACATCAGCCAGGAGCAAGACAGGGCCTGGAATTTATCCTCAGCTGCTGGTGGTTCTATTCCTGTTAAACTTGAGCCAGGCTCGAGCCTCCTGATGCTGATACCAGGCACGTTACTTGGTCTCTTATCTCCAGAGGGAGAAGGCTGTGGGATACTCCTGCTTTATAATGTTCCTACTTATGTAGGAAGTACTCTCTGTCCCCCAAAGCAGCTCTTAAATGAAGATTTTAGAGCTTGCAGCCGCCCCTGCCTGCACCAGGCCAATCAAGCAAAGTTCCTTTAGATAACATCCCGCTGAGATCTTGTTGCACAGTTGGGTTTAATTTCTTTGTCCCTGTGCCTGGATGAGAGAGATTGATAAAAGAGCCTTGAGAAACTCCTTCCCTTTTATTATAACAGGAGAGTGGAGCAGCAAGTGAGTAAATCACCTCCTGCCAGCTGTGATGTGTGATAATGTGCTGCTGTGTGGGAGAGGCTCGAGCCTGGACAACCCCCCCAAACATTCATTTACACTCTGTGATATTTTCCTTTCTCTTGCTCAGGGGGGTTAATAAAACCTGTTCTGACAGGCTTAAAGTGCTTAAGAAGCTCTGGGAAGAAATGAGACTGTTTTGATGCCTCCCTGAGGCGTTTTCATTGCTATCAGTAGTTGTTGGTTCCATTTGAAGGATTGCCAGAGGAGAAAACATTAAATGACTGTGCTGCTGCTGTAGCTTCAAATGAGATTTATTCCCGCTGGATTGTGATAGGGTTTCTGATTAAGCTGGAGGGGGAGGTCCTTCTTTCCCAGAGGTGTTTTCAAATACATCCATCCTTTTCTTAATATCAAACTGAGCCTCTCACTGCCATGCTGAGTGAAACACAGCTTTATAACCAGGTGAGAGTTGTCTTCTCAAGGCAGTGAAGGGTCTGAGTGAAGAAGTATCTGAGTTCTAAGTAGATGGGGCAGACACAGGGAAGAGGCTGTGCTGATCTGAGGAGAGTAGATGTGAATGAAAGAGGGGCTCCTATCCAGTCCCTTCTGTCCTTGGTATTGATGACTGGGGTAAAAATCCCCCCTGAAAAGAAGTCTCTGTATTTTTCAGTGCCAGCTTCACATAATCCAGCTTCTCTTCACCCAACTTGTGCTGTGGCTGCCAGTGAGTGTGCTTTGCACAGCTGCCATAGGGCCAGTCTGCCATCAGGGGATTTGCTCCCTTCCCTGCATATCTGCAATGTGAAACTGCAGGAGCAGGATTGCTTCCTGGGGGGTTGTACAGGGGCTTACCTGGTTCCTCCATGCCCTGCCTTCACAGATGGGCTTTCAGAGCTTTTCCTGGTTTGCTTGTATGTTTGTCTTGCTTGAAAAACCCGTACCCAAGCACACAGAACCCTAGCATAGACACAGGCTGGGGGAGACTGGATGGAGCAGCCCTGAGGAGAAGGACTTGGGGTGGTGGGTAACAAGAAACTCCCCATGATCCGGCTTCAGTGAGTGCTTGAGCCCAGACCCCCCACCCCGCGTGCTGGAAAGCACCCCCAGAGCGTGAGCAGCAGCTCAGGAGGGGATTTTCCCCCTCTGGTGTGCTCTGAGGAGACCCTCCCCTGCAGTCCTGATCCAGCCCTGGGGCAACAGCATAAGAGGGATGTGGAGCTGCTGAAGCAAGTCCGGAGGAGGCCACGGAGATGCTGCGAGGGCTGGAGCAGCTCTGCTCTGGAGCCAGGCTGAGAGAGCTGGGCTGGGGCAGCCTGGAGAAGAGAAGGCTTCTTAAGGAGAGACTTTAGAGCATCTCCAATGCCTAAAGGGGCTACAAGAAAGATGGAGAGGGGCTTTGGACAAGGGCCCTTAGGGACAGGACAAGGGGAATGACTTTAATCGGCCAGAGGGGAGATTGAGATGAGCTGTTAAGCAGAAGCTCTTCCTTGTGAGAGTCCTGAGGCGCTGGCACAGGGTGCCCAGAGAAGCTGTGGCTGCCCCATCCCTGGCAGTGTTCAAGGCCAGGTTGGACACAGGGGCTTGCAGCGATCTGCTCTAGTGGAAGGTGTCCCTGCCCATGGCAGGGGGTTGGAACTGGCTGAGCTTTAAGGTCCTTTCCAACCCAAACCAGTCTGACTTTATGATGCTGGTTCCTGTGATTTCACGGCAAACTCAATGCTTTGATTCCTGTAATGTGTAGACACACTGCTGAGAGTAGACACACATCACCTGCCCTACTCCTGCTTTTAATCAAACCCTTTGTAGCTTGTGTTGTGTTTCACACCTTTCTCATGTGATATTTGCAGCTTGGGTTTAATTGACTTTAGGAAGCAGCATGTGTAATGTTTGTCAGGGGCACTGCTGAGGCCTTGGATCAATCAGTTGAGATGCTGTTTGTGTCTGGTTTTCAAAGCAAAAGCCTGAATGATCGTCTCGGGAGCTGTTAACATAAACTCATTACTTTTCTCCGGGCTTTGAAATCCTTCTAGAAGAAGTAGCTACAGACAGGCTGGGTGTTATCCTCTGAAGCTACATTCTTAATTCCTGTATGTGAAAACGGAGGACATGGGGACATAACGTAGTGCCCCAAAATCACTGCTGTGACCTGGGAGGCCAAGTGATTCCACCTCTTTCCCCAGCCAAAGAGTTTGGTGCGCAAACTCTTCAATATCATTAATACACTTGTTTCCTTCTCAGACCAAGAACCTGGACTTCCGCCGAAAGTGGGACAAAGATGAGTACGAGAAACTCGCAGAGAAGCGGCTCACGGAAGAGAGGGAAAAGAAAGATGGTGAGTAGTGTGCTGCTGAGTGTGGGCAGCTCTGCTCCCGTGAACAGTGTGCTGCTGAGTGTGGGCAGCTCTGCTCCCATGAGTAGTGTGCTGCTGAGCCTGGGCAGCTCTGCTCCTTTGAGTAGTGTGCTGCTGAGCGAGGGCAGCTCTTTTCTGGTGAATAGTGTGCTGCTGAGTGTGGGCAGCTCTGCTCAGGTGTGTAGCATGCAGTTGAGTGCAGGCAGCTCTGTTCATGGGAGTAGTGTGCTGCTGAGTGCAGACAGCTCTGCTCAGCTGGCAGTCAGTCACCCAAATCCTTAGAGTCAGAGAAGGGGAGACCCGTGGGGAGAGTGAGAGAGAAACTGTGTGGCTGACTTGCCAACAGGGCTTAAACCACGACACCATGGAATCCCAGGGAGAAGTAGCAGCACTTGAAGGCTGGCTTGCTCCAATCCTTTTTCTTGTGCTTGCCAGTGAATATATTGTTTTGTCAAAAGTAATTACTGAGAACCTTGGCCTCTGCTGTTCTTCTGGGAGGTTGAGTAGCAATCAACTCCTGGAGACAAGATCTCAGAATATGACCCAAGTCAGAGCTGGAGGTACCTTAGAGATCAACTTGGGTTTCATAAGAACCGGGAACTAGTCAGGAGGAAATGATCCTTTACTGGTTTTGAAAAGAGTGCAATTTCTGCCTGAATCAAGTAGTTTCCAGCACCCCTTTTCAGCAAGGGCAACATGAACTCAACATGGTGAGCCTGGCCTTTTCTGAGAAACACTTTGGCTTTTCGCTTGTTTTAGGCAAACCAGCTCAGCCTGTCAAAAGGGAACTTCTGCGGCACCGAGACTACAAAGTGGACCTGGAATCAAAGCTGGGGAAAACCATTGTCATCACCAAAACCACCCCTCAGTCAGAGATGGGAGGGTAGGTTTTCTTTTAGGTGGTCATTCTGTTGGAGCCTCAGAACTGTGCTGGTGAGCCCAGGGGCTGTGTTGCAGCAGGGAGCCCTTCTTCTGCATCAGGTCCTGATTTCCTTCTGTGTTTTCACACCTAAACTGGGTCTGCTGAGTTCATGTATGGAAGGCATGCAGCAGGCTGAGCACCCTCTGCAGTCCTGCATTCAGCTCTGAGGGCAACAACACAAGAGGGATGTGGAGCTGTTGGAGCGAGTCCATGGAGATGCTGCGAGGGCTGGAGCAGCTCTGCTCTGGAGCCAGGCTGAGAGAGCTGGGCTGGGTCAGCCTGGAGAAGAGAAGGCTCCTTCAAGGGAGACCTTAGAGCAGCTCCAGTGCCTAAAGGGGCTACAAGAAAGATGGAGAGGGGCTTTGGACAAGGGCCTGTAGGGACAGGACAAGGGGAATGGCTTTAACCTGCCCGAGGGGAGACTGAGATGAGCTCTTAGGCAGAAGTTCCTCCCTGTGAGGGTGCTGAGGCGCTGGCACAGGGTGCCCAGAGAAGCTGTGGCTGCCCCATCCCTGCAGTGTTCAAGGCCAGGTTGGACACAGGGGCTTGGAGCAAGCTGCTCCAGTGGAAGGTGTCCCTGCCCGTGGCTGAGCTTTAAGGTCCTTTCCAACCTAAACCACTCTGTGATTCTATGGTTATTACTTCGTAGGTGTTACCCACTTGTAGAAACAACTGAGGCAGATCTCTGCTGTTGCATGGGTTTCTTTAGCCAGGAGGCCTGCTAGCAATGAGACTTGAGTTTCTGATTGCAGTATCTGTGCAGTGGGAATGGGAGAAACACCCAGATACCTGGCCTTAGGAATGGCATTTGGCCACTGTTTCTGTGACTGTGTTTGGCTGAAGGCTGGAAGGGTTCTTAGCTTACCCTAAGCCACCAACAGCTTGAAGAGAATGCATTGGTTTTGTGCCATCTCAAGAGCAAGCCTGTCAGTGTGTCACTATCACAGCCCAATAGCCAGCAGTGCCAGGGAGATGCAGAGACCCAAACAGCATCCAGGGGTGGAAGTGCAGGCCCTAACCAGAAGGGGAAGATGCCGTGGCTTTGGGTTACACATCAGCTCATCATTTGATTTCTGTCATCTGTCAGTGGCATCACCATAAGGGTCAGTACCTCCAGTGTTAAACAAGGCAGCTCTTTCACATGTCTTCAGTTGTACAATGGTTGTGCACATCTGTCTTCACTGGGGCTCTCTGTACTGGAAGTAGCTTCCCTCTTGCCCTGAAGAAAGGACCTACATCCCAAGTGACATTTAGGCTTCACACTGTAGATTATCTCTAAGAGTTGCTATGTTAGATGAGGTTTGTCTCATGCTTTGTTTTCTCTTTTTGTCCTGCCAGGTATTACTGTAACGTATGTGACTGCGTGGTGAAAGATTCCATTAACTTCTTGGATCACATCAATGGCAAAAAACGTAAGGATCATTTTCCTGCCTTCTTGGAGGGCTACAGCAACACGCTGGGCTATGCCCTTCATGTCTGAGGGCTAAACAGACATGGATCAAAGTGTGCTCTGGAGAACAGGATGTGGGCAATGTTTGCTCTTGAGAGCTGTGCAGGTGCTGTCTTTATCTCCTGGCACCTTTCAGGGTGCAGGGCCATCTTCATGGAAGAAGCACAGAAAAAACAGACATCAGTTTACTCTGTCCAGTGGCTGTATCTTCCCCACAGAGTGTGCTGTGTAAGGCTCAGGTTCAGCAAATCCTGATGGCTCCTCTGAAAATCTGGAGAGAGGCTTTTTTTTATAGCTCCTAAACTTCAAAGAAATTCTTATCTAGGTAAAAGGGATGGGACTAGCCTGTGTTCTGAATGGGAAGCTTCTCTTTGTAAAACATGAATACAAAGCTCAGAACTAGCTGGTCCTTGAGGTCTAGGTAGGGATTATAGTTCACCAGGATGGAGGCTGTGTTTTGCAGGTGAGCAGAGGCAGGAGTGGGGCAGTTTGACCATGGAGCTGGGCCCAGGCCTGTGCTGTGTAATCAGGATATCTGAGTGCCACTGATACCTTGTTTAGCAGTGCCACAGATGCCTTGTTTAGCACTGCTGCAAGGTGCCAGCCTGTCAGTTTTATTCTGGCTTCCTTTTCAACACTTGGACCCTGGGGTTTGCCACTGCTCCAAGACTAAATTTCCTGAAGTGTCGGAACACCAACATGGTGGGGAGCATCCTAAGAGGGAACCTTCAAAGACCAGGCTGTGTTCCCCTTCCTGTTATGAGTACAGATTGGTGATGTGATGTAATGTAAGGGGTGCTGAGGTTCTGGCACAGGGTGCCCAGAGAAGCTGTGGCTGTCCCATCCCGGGCAGTGCTCAAGGCCAGGTTGGATGGGGCTTGAAGCAACCTGCTCTAGTGGAAGGTGTCCCTGGCTGTGGCAGGGGGTTGGAACTGAATGAGCTTTAAGGTCCCTTCCAACCCAGACCAGTCTGGGATTCTATGACAGACAGCAAGAGGCTGTTGTGCTGAGATATTTAAACCGGGATCAGGGAAGGGGACTGTGTGCAGACCATCCAAGGCTGTGAGTACTGCTTAATATGACTGATTCCACTCCTGTTTTCTAGACCAGAGAAATCTGGGCATGTCCATGCGGGTGGAGCGCTCCACACTGGACCAGGTGAAGAAACGTTTTGAGGTGAACAAGAAGAAGATGGAGGAGAAGCAGAAGGACTATGACTTTGAGGAGAGGATGAAGGAGCTCCGTGAGGAGGTAAGTCTGAGTCTGGGCAGTGACTGATGAAGCAAAGCCTCCCCGAAACATGTTTTGTGAGGAAATCAACCCCAGTTTCTACCCTTGTTCCACAGAAGCTTTGTTCTTTGTAGCATGGCCCTCTTACCTGCTGCTTTGAGTGGCCTTCTGCTTTCTGTCCCTGGAAACCTGTTTCCCTTCTATCTGTGAGGCTAACTTTTGATGTTTCAGGTTTCAAGCAGCACAAGCGTGACAATGCACCCGTTTTGTCTCCCATTACTTGTGTTTGAATTTGTGTGCTCTGATAAGCACATCCATGTCTTTGTCACATATCTTCCATGGTCTTTAGAATTGCTGGGATCCCTCTTCATGTGGCACATTGCTTCTGTGTGGTCTCCCCAAGTGTGGAAGGGCTTTGTGAGTGTCTGTGGTGTGAGATGTATGTGGAGACAGTAGAAGACAGCAGATTCCTCTCCAGCCTGGGCTTAGGTGTCAGCTCCCTGACATGTAGATCACGTTCATTTGAAAACCTGACAAAGTTCTGACAATTGAGGAGCTTCTATGGATGCTTCTCCTCCATCAGCAGTCAGATGTACAAATCACTGCCTGTTTGCGTCTCCCAGAGTTTGGCCTCATGATGAAGTGCTCTGCTGGTGGGGGGGACATGGAGCAGCCCTGTGCTCTGCTCTCGAGCAGGCTTTGGTCCTGCTGAGCCTGATGGGTTGGAGGGGGCATTACAGGAGGTGCTGCTGGTTGAAAAGTTGCTGCCACTCACTGTATGGCACCAGAGAAATCAGCAGTAGCTTTTGGTGTAGCTTTCTTCAGGGCACAGCTGTCTGCAGTCGCTGTGATGCAGTGGATGGTGACGGGAGCAGCAGGAGCAGTTGCTAAGTTGGGAGCTGCAGCCATAGTTCTCGTTGCCCAGTACAGGCCTGGCATTGGTCCAGAGCTTGTGATCCTTGCAGAACAAAACACTTTGATTAGAGCACAGCAAACTCTTTGATGCCAAAACCCCCCAAAGCTGCTCAAAGCTTCAGCTTCTGTTCCAGTGAGCAGCTGTCACTCTGCCAGGCTGAGAGCCAACAGGCAGCAGCATTCAGCAGCACAGTCACTGGAGGAGGGCATTGGACAAGGGAAAGGCCTAAAAGCAGCTTCATGCCTCAGCATTGATTACGGGCAAAACTTCATAGAATTATAGAATCAGAGTGGGTTGGGTTGGAAAGGACCTTAAAGCTCAGCCAATTCCAACCCCTGCCATGGGCAGGGACACCTTCTACTAGAGCAGCTTGCTCCAAGCCCCTGTCCAGCCCCTGTCCAGCCTGGCCTTGAACACTGCCAGGGAAGGGGCAGCCAAAGCTGCTCTGGACACCCTGTGCCAGCGCCTCAGCACCCTCACAGGGAAGAGCTTCTGCCTAAGAGCTCATCTCAATCTCCCCTCTGGCAGGTTAAAGCCATTCCCCTTGGCCTGTCCCTATAGACCCTTGTCCAAAGCTCCTCTCCATCTTTCTTGTAGCCCCTTTAGGCACTGGAGCTGCTCTAAGGTCTCCCTTGAAGGAGCCTTCTCTTCTCCAGGCTGCCCCAGCCCAGCTCTCTCAGCCTGGCTCCAGAGCAGAGCTGCTCCAGCCCTCGCAGCATCTCTGTGGCTTCTTCTGGACTCACTCCAACAGCTCCGCTTGTGCACCCTCTTGTGCTGTTGCCCCAGAACTAGATGCAGGACTGCAGGGGGTTCTTCCCAGAGCGCAGTAGAGTGCAGTAGGTGAGGTGCTCTGAAGACAGTGGAAACCTCCTCCTCATAGCCTGCCAGCCAGGATTTCTGGCTGTTTTGTTTCCTCGGACACAATGTGGTTGCTGTTGGTAGGAGTTGGGTTACCTGTGCGGTGCCTAGTGTCTCAAAAGCTTACTCAGCTCAGGAGGTTCAAATTCTTCTGCTGTTCTGTCCCTTGCTGCAGGAGGAGAAGGCCAAAGCTTACAAGAAGGAGAAGCAGAGGGAGAAGAAGAGGCGGGCAGAGGAAGACCTGACATTTGAGGAGGACGATGAGATGGCGGCTGTGATGGGTTTCTCTGGTTTTGGCTCAACCAAAAAGAACCACTGAGCAGCTCTGGACTTCCTCTTTCTTGAAACAGATTTTTACCCAGGGGACTCTGGATAACTCTTAAAAAGACTTGATTGAGGACTTGTATGTAAATCTCCCAGTAGAAATGGATTGGAGGAGGCAAAAAGCGATTCCATGCTCTACCTGTGCTGCAGAACAAGCTCTGCCTGTCATTAGCTTCCCATCTCCTGTGTCCTAGATCTGGCTGCTCAGCACTGCTCCATGGCCTTGTGTGTGCAGGGAAGTGTTCTGCTGGGTACAGTTTTGTGTCAGATGGCCTGGTTCAGGAGCAGTCTCGTTAATCAGGCAGTGTTGTTGCGGGCCCGGGTTGTTGTGGTTGTCAAGCAGGCTGTGTGTTTGCAGTACAGGAGTGATTCAGGTTCTCTTTGGATCATGTAGCTGAAAGGAATGTGCTGCAGTGAGCAGTGTGGAGTGGTGCAAGCTGCATCTTCACAGCTTGTGCTGGGCAGAGCTGGTGGCTGCATGGAGTCTGAGTTGCCCAATCTTTCCTGTGTTTTACCCGCAAGGGATTCCCTCCTGGCTTTTCTTTGTGTTTCGTCCTGTAACTTTGATATCTTTAGGGCAGGGGAGAAATTCCTCTCCATGACTGATCTGGGATAGAGCCAATGAAAGAGACACATGCAATTTGCCAGAAATAAATCGATTGTTTTAATGGGTCCTTTGGTGGGAGTTTGATTCCTTCTTTGATGTGAGAGCTTCTGCTTCCCACTGAGAAGAGCTGCACAGAGCTGGTGGTGGCCTCCTGGGACCTCAGTAGCATGGCTTGTGCCCCCCTTTCATGGCTCAGCTGCCCCATGCAGGCAGTTGCTGTCAATCTTGGCTTGGGGATCGGTGTAAGAACATGGGAGGGGATAGGAAAGGGGAGAGGGGAAGAGAGAACAGTGCTGGAGACCTGTATGTCCATCAGGCAGTCCAAGGCTGAGCTGCCTTCCACATTTTACCAGCCTTAGTGTTATTAAGGGCCATTTGTTTCCTCTCTGCTGGCTCTCAGTGTCCTTTCACCTCTGTCCTCCCCTAAATCCAATTCATTTCTGCTTTTATTTACCTCAGCCAAACCTTGTGTGACTCATTGCTGTCTGCAGTTAGGATTTATATTTTGCATGGCTGGGTTTTGTAGCTCTGTCTCACTCTGCTCTCTGGTTTTATGTATGCTGATGGAATCCTTGCTCTTGCCCTTCTCTGCACTCATATGAGATTCCCGACCCGTGGAAGGCTGCAGTGTGTTTAGCCTGCTCTTTCTAATACATCTAGAACAAATCCTGTAATGTTGTGCTGCTGTTTTAATTCCTTAATCTTAGCCTACTGACAGCTTCATTGCCTCGGGTCTTTCCGCTTCAATTCAGATTATAATCCCCGTTGAAGATGCTATTGAAATGATATATAACCACTCTGATACAACTGTCCTTGGAGGTTTGACCCTTTTCACTTGGCAATCCTTTGACTTGAGTCGCTCTCTGAGCACACGGAGCTGGAAGGGCCACTTTCATTCCAGCCACGTACCCAGCGCTGTTCAGACTGCAGCACGTGGCTCCGGCTGAATGGCAGAGAGGAGATGCTTGTGCCTTTGTGCCCTCCGGGGTGTGAGAGGGAGGCCGCTGTGGTTTCACACACAGGAAAAGTTTAGGACATCTCAGAGAAGATTTAGCAGCAGCCATTTTCTCCCAGGCACCAGCTCTGCAGCCAGCCCGACCCCTGCTGCAGCCCAGGCTTGGGTTGTGCTGCTGGGGAAGGGGCTCCATCCCTGTTCTGCAGGTTGTGACCCTGGAGTCAGTGGTTGCTGCCTTGGTTTCCCCGTGGAGCATCCCACTGTTCCTGCCCATCCCAAGGTGAGGTGTCAAAAGGGCAGCCCCCAAAGAAACGTTCTTGGGTGGACAGACTGGAGCCTATCCAGGCCTGACCCATCACTGCTCTCCTGGGAGATAGGGAGGAGATCTCTCCACAGTACCATGGAGTAGGAGAGGGCTTTTTTAACTAGATTTCTCTGGGGCAAAAAGCCTGTTACAGCCAAGCTCCATCCCGAGGCCATCTGCATCCTCTGGGCTGAAGCTCCAGCACCTCCGGCGGCTGCTGACGCCTGGTCCCAGTGCTGGGGCTGCTCTCGCTGGGGAAGCAGTTCTTTGTCTTGCTGGGAGCAGTGGTGTGTGCAGTAGCAGATACCAGCTCTCGCTGCATTCCCAGCAGCAGGAGCTGCCTCTAGCCAAGGATGAAAAGCTGGTTTCATGGGAGGAAATAATACTTAGAGAAGAGACAGATAACATTCCCTGCAGCTGCCGTGTTAACCCTTTGCTCCCACCGCTGCCGAGTGCTGCTGTGGGGTGTTAAGGGGTTCATGTGCTTTCTTCACTGGCACCCACCATCTCCATGCTGAGCTGTCAGGCTGCTGGTGCTGATGTGCCCGTGTGGGTCAGGGCTTGGGGTTTAACAGGAGAGAGGGAGCTCTGCAGCTCTTCTTCCCCTGCAGCAGATGGGGTGAGCTGCTTCTCGCTTTGCTCTTGCCAAAAGGGGACACAGCTATTCCTCCAGTTAAAACTGGGAGCTGGTGAGTAAGGAAGGGTATTCCTTATGGTACCCAGCACCAGGCTGGGGCATCGTGCCTGGTCTCACCATGAAAGTGTTCTGAGGTGCCTGCAGCCAGGTTGGTGCTTGTTCTCAGTGCCTGGGCAGGGGCTGCAAGGCTCTGCCTTGTGGCTCAGAGGTCTGGGGAAGGATGTCCTAATCCAGAAGATCTGCTTGCACTCCTGTGTCCCAGACGGGCTGGGGACCACGCTCAGCCTAGGCTGCACTACTACAGCTCCATCCTGTTAAACGTTGATGGCAATGTTTGGAGAAGCATCACAGCAGACTCTAAACACAAATCCATCCTTCCCCTACCACTTCTCTCCCAGCCATCATCTTCTGTGGCTTCATCCTGGGAGGGAGGGCTGGTGCCTCGTGGAGGGGCTGAGCACTGACGACTGGCTGGTGTTCCCTTTTCCTTCCTTCAGAGGGACCTGGCACCCCTCAAACCTGCTCTCTCCTGCTTGCCCGCTTTCCCCTCACTCACTTCAGGCCCTGCTCAGGCCTAGATCCAGCCCAACGTTCCCACTGTCCCAGTAAATGACTGGGATCAGGGATCTGGGGTGATTCTGGAGAAGAAGAGGTCCCAACCTGGCCCTGTGCACTCTTCTGCCTTGGCCAACCCAATCATTACCTGCTTCAGTGACTTGATTAGCACAAAGACCCAGCTTTTCAGCGATTTATACCTGTTTTCTATCCCAAAAGAGAGGTTTAGGATCTTGGCAGGAGCTCCATTCCTCCCACTGCTCAGGCCATAAGCTACTGCTGCCCCAGTTAGGCAGCTGTTCCTGCCATTTGCCATCATTAAGCTAAAGAACATCCATAGGTGATATCCCTGGAAACCCATTTGACCCAGTACAGTGGTGTCAGGAGGATGAACCACCAAAGCCCTGCTGTGCTGGGAGGATCCTGGGTCTCCAGGGCAGAGCCTGATCTGATTAAGGGCAAAGATCCAACCCCTGGCTGGAGCTGGTGTTGCTGCAGAAGGGATGGAAGTAGGGGAAGGAGGAGACTTGTGGAGGGGGTCCCTGGGCTGGGAGGTGTTTGCTTCCCGACTGGAGCTTGAATGGGAAACTTGGACACCTGCTTCTCAAAAAGGGCCACGCAGGGAGCAGGGCCTACCTACAGCAAAGTGGTGCTTGACCTGGAGACCTCAGCAAGTTGGGCCACCCTCCACACACTCAGTATTTGGGGCTGAGCCAAATCAGGCCATAGATGGGCCCAAGAGGGAACAAATGGTGCTCTACAAGTATTCCAAACTGGAAGGAAGGAGACAACCCCAGTGGCTCCCCCCATCCCTGTCGGATGTGCTGCTGCAGGCAGGTTGGGCTGGAGGGCTGCTGGGAGAGTGGATGGTTTCTTCTGGGCTTGGTGGGTCTCCAGAGCAAAGGGGAGGCTTTTCTGTGTTGCAAGCACAGTAAAAAACCATCATCAGGCAGAGAACAAACAGCTCCGGGCTGGAGGAGGATCAGGGAGAGGGTGAGGGGGGAGCGTGGGGACAGGGCATCCGCAGGAGGGGTTTTGGGGACTTGTGGGCTCAGAACACGTCTCTGCTGCATCCCAGTGGCATCGTTTCACCAGCTCACCCGGGCCTCCCACCGCCAGCTCCCGCGCCAGGGCGTCAGTCACGGAGGGGAACATGGTCCCTGCTCGGGGAGCGTGTGATCCGCAGGCAGCCCGGGGCCCTGCCATGCCTTTGTTCCTCCTTCTCTTTCTTTTCCACCTTCAGACGATGTATTTTTTCCCCTCTGCTTCCAGCCTGCTGTGCAGGCAGCGCTCCCCCCCTTCCACCCACAGTTCCTGTCTTCATTTTCCTTCCCCTCTACAAATATGAGCTCCCCAGGCTCCTTCTCCTCCTCGCCTGGCTCCCCCCCATCAGTATTTCCTCCCCAAACTTGTCCTGTTTTTCCTCCATTGCCCCTTCTCCCTGTTTTCCCACAAGCCTTCCTCATCCCTTCCCTGCCTGCTCCTCTCCCCTTCGCTCCAGCTCCCGTTCACTCACTCTCTGTCTCCCATTCTCTGACAGTTTGGGGGGAATCTGTCTGTGTCAACACGCAGATTCCATTATTTATTGGCTGAGCGGAGCGGGGTCCTACACTGTCTGTGATTGTCTGCAGATCAAAGCGCCTGCTGATGGCAGCTTTGCCTTCTGAGAGCAGAACACCACCCCCAGCTCCACGCTCCTCATCCTCCCTGGGGACCGTGCCTCTGACACCCTCGATGACTGATCTCCCTGACAGGGAGGAAAGAAGTAGGGCTGGGGGGGTGGGGGGAAGGGGAGACCTGGAGTATCTGCAGAGCTCCTGGGTGCACATGGGGATGTTGGGGTCTCAGCGGGGCGTGCACAGTCCCAGGAGGGTGGGAATGTAGAGGTGGTCCTTTTCCTGGGAATGGGGACAGAGGAATGCTGTGAAAGGGGAGATGGAGAAGCAGGAAACATCCCCATGTTTGTCCATGAATTTCTTCCCCAGACATCCAGGATGGCTGAAAACCAGAAACGGGGACAAGGGAGAATGTGCCTTTTTCTACCTTTCCCTTCCAAAACCACCATCCTAGCCCAGGCGTGAGGAACTTCAAAGGGAAATGTGGACACCCTTTTACTGTTTGGGTGTGGGTGCAAGGAGATGTGCATGGGGAGAGGACAAGCAAACATCCACCCTGTCTCCCAGCTCTTGGCCTCCTTGTTGAGGTCCCAACTCCAATGTTTCCAGCCTCTATTTAATGGAAAGGAAGGGAGAGGAGATTTCAGGATCTAAGCACAGGACATGGAGTCCTGCCAAGGGAAGCTGTTGGGATTATGTTTGGGTTTATAGCCCAAGGGTTATAGCCCCTTCCCACCCTTTGGGAGCTGAGAAGGTACACCAAAAGACACAGACACCATTAGGTCCATCCCCACTTGCTGCCCAGTGCATGAAGCTGGCTTGAGTCATGGGGCTGCCTTTAACTGTCCTGTCGTTCCAGCATTTCCTCCTTGGCACATCCCCCTGGCCCTACCACCAAGCCTTCTGCTTCTTTTAGCACAGAGCTGAGCAGTTTCACTCACACTTCTCCCTGGAAGGTATTTTTCCAAGCCTTTAATCAGTTTTTCATCCTTCTTTCAGAACTGCAGGTGCAGGCACTGTGCCGTGTTCCAGGATCAGTCACGCTGGCACCTGATGGAGCAGAGGTGTCACTTCCTCTCTCCCAAAGCCTCTCCTCTTCCCCCATGCAAGCATCACACTGTTGCCCACCCTTGTTTACTGATCCCCTTCCTTCTCAGTGCTTTCCAGAGGAGAGGAGCCATCCCATAGGATGTTTTAGGGGGAATCCTCTAAGAGGATGCTGAGAGCAGTATGAGTCCCAGCACTTAAGAGGGACACAGCCCTTCTGATTTGGGTCTGAGGTCTCTTACTTCAAGAGGAAGAAGGCATCAGCCATGGAAGAAGCTCCTTTTGCAGGCTTGGGCTTGCCCATGTGAAGCAGAGCAGGAGCAGAGACGCTGGCTTCCTGAGCTGCTGGTGAAGTCTGCATCCTACAAAGAGCCAGAACTGGCTCCTCCAGAACTGGACCCAATGTCCTGAAAATGCTCAGGAGTAGATGATAGCTACAGGGGTCTGCCCAGAGCTGAGCCTGTGGCTCAGCCTCCATCTCTCCTGGGCAGAGGGGTTGGGGATTTGTTCCTATGTGCTGCTGTCCGAGAGAATCCAGTGTGCTCTACCAGTAGCAGCCCTTGTGTTGGGCGCCTCAGCTTCTCGCCTATAAGCCACGTGGAACTTCAGGAAAACTTCACTGACAGTGAAAACTCCCTGATGTGAAAGGTCTGTCTGCACCACTGCCAGTGAGGATGAGGGTGCCGAGCAACTCAAGCACCTCACAGGGCAGAGCCCATGGTTTAGACTTTCAGTGGGAAAGGAGCCCAGCATCCTTCATTGCTCCATTCCCAACCTCTGGACAAGGCATCTGAGAAAAGAGATGGATCCTTGACAAACACAGGATCTGCCTTGAATCCAAGGCTCCCTGGGCTGTGGTGTCCTGGTGACCACCTCACCTCCACTACAGACTGGGGCTTTCCGAATCACACATTGGGTTTGGTCATTCGGGATCTCTGGAGGTCCCTGGTGCATCCCTGCTCAGAGCAGGGCTGGTAGATGAGGTTGCACAGGAGGATCTCCGAGGATGGCAGTTCCTGCCCTATCTGGTCCCTTTGCCAGTGTTTTACCACCCTCACAGGGAAGATTTTTTTCCCTACTAAGAATTTCCCTTCTCCAGCTTGTGCTTGCAGCCTCTCATCCTGTCCCCATGTGCCTCTGAAAGGAGACTGGGCATGTTTCATGTTTTGCATCCCAGCACCAAGGGCAGGCAGAGTGCCCACCAGCCCTGATAAGCACAGCGAGATGGCCAGTGTCCCCTTCAGGGAGCCAAAGCTTTGGAGGGGAAGAAGCCTCCTTCTGCAGAGAGCTTTGTGCTTTCAAAGACAGAGCCTCCAGCACCTGACCCTGCACAAGGCACCCAGGACTGACTTTCCCAACCATGCGGCCAGAGCTGCTGCTCTCTGCTTCTCCCAGGAGAACCCCCTCCCACTGCAGTTTCCCTCTTGGGCACTGCAAACTATAACTGCTCTCGCTTGGAGCAAGAAGGGAGCAGCAAAGCCACATGCACGGCTGGGCAGACGGCTGCCTTGGGGACTGGGGGAAGGGATGCGTGGTCTGGCAGGGACAGCTTCTCTTGCAGACCTTTCTGCTGCCCCAGAACACAGCGGGCAGGGAAATGGAGTGAGGGGGGTGCTGGGCAGGGGTTGATGCCTGCAGGAAGCTGGGTGATGGTCCCACAACCTTTCACTTTCTGCGTGGCTTTTCAGAGGTGGCTCAAGCTGCAGCAGCTCCTGCTACATCCCACCCTGATCTCTCTGCCTGGCCTTGCCAAGGCACATCAGTGCTGACCTGCGGCAGCCGGCCACCCGCCTGCCTGTGCCAAGGCATCTCAGAGAGACAGCCCCCCCCTTCCAACTTCCAACGCCTTCCAAATCCAAGCTTCTGTCCGTGTCCTGATTCCTTACCCTGAGAGAACAGGGCTGAATGCCTGTGAGAAGAGAGGACTTAAAGCCCACAGGACATGAAGTGAGGTGTTATTTGGGGTGCTGGACTATCACCATGCCACCTCCCCCATCCCGCTGTTCACCCTCCTCTCCTATGCCCCCCCCCCCCCCGCCCCCAAACAAGGCTCTTTTTTCTAATAGGATCCTCCATCCCTCTGCAGCATCCCCAACGACCCCCAGCCTATGCCATTTCCTTCAGGAAAGGGATCCTTGGACAAGCTGAGCCCCTTCTCAAGCCACCCACTTTTGACATTGTCCCGCTGGAATCGTGGGGGCTGGCAGAGGGGGAAGAAAGGGACCCCAGTGTTCGGGAGGCTGAGAACAAGGAACAGGATGGGACTATCCTGTGGTCTCTCTTAGGGAAGGGAAAGGGGTGGGGGGTGGGGGGGCGGGACAGATCCCCCCCAAAAGGAAGCGGCCATGGAAGGCTGGGGGGGGGGGGGGGGGATATGCTGGAATCGCCGAGCAGAGTGGAAAAGGGCAGGACCGGACTGGGAGCGGGAAGTGGGGGCACGAATCCTGCCGGGAGCAGGTTGCAATGGGGCAGGGAAGGGGTGACAAATATTTTAACGTGAATCGAACAAAAGAGCAAGAGCCGCTCCGAGCATTTGCAGAGACGGGGAAGGGCTGGAGGGAGGAAAACGAGACCCCTGAAAATCTCAGTATCCACCAAATCTCCTCTGTCCTGAGCAGCCCTCCGGGGGTCCCAGGGCCATCCCGCCTCCGGCGTCCCAGCCCCGGGCAGAGCAAGGATAACGGGGAAGAAAACAGATCGTGGCTCTTGCCGCGGAATGGGGTGGGAGGCGGGCCGGCTGTGCCCGGCGCTTCGATGGAGCCCGAGCTTCACTTGCCGGGAACCATCCCGAGCCCACCCGTGAGCGCCCCGAGCCCCCCCGTGTCCCCAGCCGGGGGACCCACTGCAGAGGCACGTCCCGCGTGGGTCGGGCTGTGCTCCCAGGGGCCATATCCCTTTTCCCCAGCCCCACGAACCCCACGGTCCCCGCCGCCTCCTGCTTCCTCGGTCTCCCGCTCCCCCCTGGATTCTGCTTCCCATGCGGGTCCCCGTGGAGAGCGGGGAGGTTGGGGGGGGGGGGGGGCTGAAGCCGGCGGTTCCGTTCCCACCGGGGACCGGGAGGCAGAGACAAAGGCGCTGAAATATCAGTGCACGGCGAAAGCCGCTCCGAGCCCCGCCGAGCCCTTAACTAGATCGTTAGGGGATTACCCGCACCCGAAGCAGGCGGAGGGGGGGGTGCGTGTTGCCGCCGCTCCGTCCCGTTACCGAGCGCCCCCGGGGACGGCGCCGGTGGGAGGCGACGCGCGGAGCTGCCCGGGCGCGGCGGCGGCTGGAGACGGGTCTGCGGGGAGAACGGAGCGGCCAGCGGAGGGACCGTTATCGGTACCGGGGCGGGGAGTGGACGGGGGGATCGCAAGGGTCCGCCTGTCGCCCTCCGGGGACCGGTGGGGACCGAGGCTCGCCTGAAAGTTTGTGCCCACGGGGCGGGGGGGGGGGGGAAGACTTCGTGTCAGAGGCTGGATCGTGCCCCGGGCGCCTGAGGGGTTGACACTGGGGTGCCCGGGGGTGCCCGGGATTAGGGGCGCGGGGCTGTGGCAGGCGGGGTGTCGGGGGGGTATCTCTGTGCCTCCGCGCTGATGGGCTCAGCTTTATCCAGGGCTGTAATCCCCCCTGCTCCGGTAATTAAAAACTCCGCATTACAAGGAAAACGGTGTGCAGGGAAATGTAATCAAGTCTGGAGGGGCTTAACCATCTGGTAAAGGTTAGGACCGCACGGCGGGGGACGCGGCCGGGGGATTTGGCAGCCGCTGAGATCCGGGCTCCTCTTAATCTACCGCGGGGCCAAGCGCAGCATCTGCGGGGTAATACCGGTGCCCCGAGAAGCGATCGATCCCGCTGGAGCTCCCACCACCGTTAACGGGACCTCCCCGGGGCTAGCCGCCTCTTCAGGTGCGTGCAGCTCCGGTGAACCGGTTCTGCTGTGGCTCCGGGGCGCGAATTGCATCCCCTCCCCGGGGCCGGCAGGGAAGGTGTTAAGTGGGAGCCGGTGGTCGCGGCTCGGCTCCCCCCAGCTCCGGGCAGGGCCCTCCCCGCGCCTGCCTCGGGAGCCCGAACTCGCTGGAAGTGCAGGAGGGAGCAAAGGCGAGGAGGGACCCCGCGTCCCGGGGAGGGCGGCGGCGCCATGGGGACCGGGGGCGGCTCCGGGCTGGGGCAGCTCTTCCTCCGCTCCCTCCTCTTCCTGCTGCTGGCCGGGCCCCCGGCACCGCGCCCGGCGGGCGGGCAGCTGCGCTACGCTGTGCCGGAGGAGCTGGAGCACGGAGCCTTCGTGGCCAACCTGGGTGAGGACCTGGGGCTGGACCTGTCCACTCTGTCAGCGCGGCGGTTCCGCATAGTGTCACGGGCCGGGGCCAGGCAGCACCTGGAGGTGAACCTGGAGAACGGGATCCTCTTCGTGAACGAGCGGATTGACCGGGAGGAGGTGTGCGAGGCAGGGGGGACCTGCCTGCTCCACCTGCAGCTCCTCGTCGAGAGCCCGCTGGAGCTCTACCGCGTCGAGGTGGAGGTGCTGGACATCAACGACCATGCACCCACCTTCCCCTGGCAAGAGTATGTGCTGGAGGTGGCTGAGTCCGCTGTGCTTGGTGCCCGCTTCCCACTGGAGAGCGCCCAGGATCCTGACGTGGGCACCAACTCTGTGCGCACCTACCGCCTTAGCCCCAACGGCTTCTTCTCACTCGAGGTGCAGACACGCAGCGACAGCAGCAAGTTTGCAGAGCTGGTGCTGGAGCGCGCCCTCGACCGAGAGCAGCAACGCACGCACCGGCTGCTCCTCACTGCTCTTGATGGAGGTGTCCCCGAGCGCTCGGGCACAGCTCACATCCTCATCACGGTGCTGGATGCCAATGACAACGTGCCTGTCTTTGACCAGCCCTCATACGGTGTCAGCCTTCCTGAGGATGCCCCTGCTGGCACACTGGTCATCCAGCTCAATGCCACTGACCTGGATGAAGGCCCTAATGGGGAGATCGAGTACTCCTTCAGTGGGCACGCACCACTGCGTGTCCGGGAGCTCTTCCACATAGAGCCCCAGAGTGGGCAGGTGCTGCTGAAAGGCCCTCTGGACTATGAACGTACAAGCCTCCATGAGCTCTATGTGCAAGCTAAGGACCGTGGACCCTCGGCTGTGGCTGTGCACTGCAGGGTGCTTGTGCACCTCCTTGATGTGAATGACAATGCACCAGAGGTGACCCTCACCTCCGTGTCCACACCAGTGCTAGAGGATGCCCCACCAGGCACTGTTATTGCTGTCATCAGCGTTATGGACCGGGACTCTGGGGACAATGGGCGTGTGAGCTGTGAGGTCAGCCCTGATGTACCCTTCGAGCTCCGCTCCTCCTTCCGCAACTACTACACACTGGTGACCACACAGGCACTGGACCGGGAGGTTGTGCCCGAGTACAACATAAGCATCACCGCCCGGGATATGGGCTCCCCTGCCCTGCTGACCCGCAGCACCCTCACTGTTCCGGTGTCTGATGTGAACGACAACGCTCCACGCTTCCTCCAGCCATCCTACAGTGTCTATGTGATGGAGAACAACGCACCAGGTGCCTCCATCTGCTCTGTCAGCGCATTGGACCCTGACTGCCAACAAAATGCCTACCTGTCCTACTCCATTGCTGATGGGCAAATCCGCGGCATGCCGGTTGGCACCTATGTGTCTATCAACTCAGACAGTGGGCACATGTACGCCCTGCGCTCCCTCGATTATGAGCAGATCCGCAGCTTCCAGATCCAGGTGCAAGCACAGGATGCAGGTTTCCCTCCACTGAGTGCCAACGTCACCGTCCACATCTTCGTGCTGGACCAGAATGACAACGCTCCAGTAATTGTTTCCCCCATGCCACGCAATGGCTCTGTGGCCACGGAGCTGGTGCCACGCTCAGCCAGGCCTGGCTACCTCGTGGGCACGGTGTCGGCAGTGGATGCAGATGCAGGGCTGAACTCCCGCCTCTCCTACCAACTCCTCCAGGCCACTGACTTCACTCTCTTCAGCATGGCACCAGACACGGGCGAGCTGCGCACCCTCCGCTCCTTTCTGGAGCAGGATGCAACCCGGCAGCGGCTGGTGGTGCAGGTGAGGGACGGGGGACAGCCAGCCCTCTCTGCCACCATGTCCCTCCTGCTTTCTGTGGTAGAGACCATGCCTCAGACTTTCTCTGACTTCAGTGAGTTCAGCCTCCCCGCAGAGCCTTCCTCATCCTCCCCACTCACCCTCTACCTTCTCGTCTCCCTGGGCTCTATCTCCTTCACCTTCCTCCTTGCCATCCTCATCCTCACAGCCATTCGGTGCCGTGGAGAGCGGTGCCCCCATGGAGGGGATGGTTGCTTACCACCCTGCTGCCGCTGCTGCCCCGGCTCCAGACCCTCCTCTGATGGCCTGAAGACATCCAACCTGACAGCACAGCCCCCTGCAGGGACCACGGCTGCCACCTGCCTCGACGGGCCCGGAGGTGGCCCACCGGGCTACTGCTACAAGGTCTGCCTTGGTCCTGAATCTGCACAGAGTGACTTCATGTTCCTCAAGCCCTGCACTCCCCCCCGGAACAATGAGAAGGACTCTGGGAAGCGGTCCCAGCCAGGCCAGCATCTCCAGGTCTCAAAGCAGGTAACATTGCCCGTCGGTGCTTACTGGCCCTCGACAGGTTCCCCCAGCCCCCTCCTTCAGCCTCTGCCATGCTTTTCCCAGAGAATAACAAATGCTTTTGATCAGCGCAGGAATTACGAGCCGTCAGGCAGTGGGAAACTCTCCACTGAGCTTTCTGATGGGTCTAATTACTGGAGGAAAATCCCTTCCCACCACCTTTTGCACCCATTAGAGGCAACGGAGATGCTCCAGTGCCTGGGGGATGTAGGATGGTGGGGGTGGCATCATGTGGGTGAGCAATTTGCAGTGGGACAGCCTGAGCATTACTGCTGCCTCCTAGCCAGTGGGAATATGCAGGGTCCCACTGCCGCATCCAGGGCTGGTCCTGGCCCCAACATCACCACTCATGTCCCCAGTTCTGACACCGAGGCAGCTGTGCTGCACTGGGCTGTGCCGGCGGGGAGGGAATGGGCACTTAAGGGCAGGATTTTGATGTCAACATTTGTTAGGTAGTGAAATGAGGAACGTCTCATTTTCCTGATGAAAGACTCATTCTGAAACACGATTACAAGGCTGGAGAGTGATGAGGCGTCTAATCCACTTACATTTGACTTTTAATGAAACAGCCCTTCCAAGGAGAGCCCAAGACTGGCTGCCAAGAGGCTCTCCCCACACGTCTCCCTGCACCGCTGGACTCCCTTCTCTAATACATTAATGGGATTTTCCTGTTGTTCCTTGCAACCCCCTCCTGGGATATTGTGTATACAGCCAGTTTCTGCACCTCTCACTCTTTGGTGACTGAGTCTTGGGCTAAGTTTCCATTGCACCTGCAAAAAAGGCTTTTTAATATCAACAGGAATAGCAAAAGCCCCTTTCTCTCCCAGAAGGACAGACTTTGGCAATTAAACAGAGAGCAAGCCCCAGACAACCCCAGGGCCTCAGGAAGGTCCAGAAGGGAACAACACTGCCTCAGTTTCCCTAAAATGGGAATGTGCTGCTTACTTCTCCACAAAGGGCATAGGGAAAGAGGAGGCAGGGTCCTGCATCCCTGCCATCTGCAGCCTTGTGTTTGGCAGGCTGGGTTAATTAAGAGGGTCCCAGTAACCAGCCTTGATCTTCCCTTTGTTTTCCAGATCAAGCAGCCCAACACAGACTGGCTGACCCCAAGCACGCAGCGACCTGCCCTGAAAAGGTACCAAATCCAACACTGTGGGTACACAGGGAGTGGGTGGAAGGGGGATGTGGGGATGGGGAGATTGTCTTCAGCACAGCTTTGAATCAGTCTCTTCTCTTTAGCTCCCAGAGCCTGGAGGACATGGGGGAAATCCGTAAAGCCCTCCAGAAGGAGCACGAGAGGCTGTGCACACTGGTGACTCCTGTCTCTGGTTAGTACTGGGGCACTGGGGCTGGGAAGACCAGACTGTCTTGTCGCTTGGTGGAGGTGCAGAGAAGAGGGGGACATCCCTGTTCTAGCAGTGACAGAGTTTTGTGGGGTGGGAGGGGTGGCCAGGCTCTAGAAGGGAGGTTGGTGACACATGGCCATGGGCTTGCACCCTGGGACATGGATGTGACTGTCACACTGAGCTGTGGATGGGACCTCCCCTGAACTAGTCTTGCACTTATCTCTCCTCCAGAGTTTCAGAAGGCTTCATCAGGCACCAACAGCATTTGGACACCACAGTACAGCCCCTTGTACCCAGGGCACATCCCACCCCTGGATTACCAGCACAATGTCTACATCCCTGGCACCCCCACCCTGCTTTCCAGCAAGGACGGGCCTCTCTTCCTGGGCCGGGAGAACAAGAACAGCTTCTCCACCTTTGGCAAGAGGAAGAAGATGACAACTTACTGTGACATGCATGACAACGTGGTTATCAACAATGACCTGAAATAGGGACCAGAGCTGGGCCTGGATGACACTGCCCCACACTCTGGGCATCGTTGACATTATTTCAGCTGCCAGGTCTACCCATAGCACAACTCATGTATGGACCACTCAGGACTTTGTGGGGCTGCTGGAATAGAGCTCACCAGAGTGTGGGGAAAGGATTTAAGGAGCAAGAGACTAAAAAGTGATGGGGAACAGCATTTCTCCCATCTCATCCTGCAGAGCTGTGTTGGCAGCAGGTGCTATTGGGGGTCCATATGACCAGATCAAAGCAAATCTGCCTTGAGTTTACCCATTACCACATCCCCTTAGGGACTGTCCATCTCTGTAAACATTGTCACTTCTTTGTCTTGTCTGGCTGTGTGAATGTACTGAGCTGCATGCCTGTATTTCTGTCCCAGTAGGCATGGAAAATGTATGCAGACCAAGCCTGGTTCAGTCAAGCCTGACCATAAATACTAGGACAGCAACCATTGCTTTATCCCTGAGATCCAGTGGGATGTGTTGCATGTCCAGAGCAGCTTTTGGTGTCTGTCTTCTGTGGGAAGTGAATGCAAACCCCAGCAAGTATGGGTGCCTCTCTTCAAACCCTGACCCAACCCTTTCTGGGTTGGAGATCCAAGTCCAGGACACAGCCAGGGTCCAGGACACAGCCAGTCAGCTCCGGGAACAGCAGGGGCTGAGCACACACAGAGTGGATGGCCAGAACTGTCAGCTTAAGCAGCTGAGAGATGCACCAGGTGAGACCCTGCTGGTTAACTCTCTACCCCAAGGCAACATCATCTGAACAAAAGACAGTTTCCAGCCGTCAGAGGTGCCCAGAAGAGGTGACATCCTCTTCCCTCCTCCCCTTGCCCTCACCCTCCCTGGGATGTCTGTTCTCCCCAAGTCCTGAATGCCTGGGGGACCCCCTTCACTGGGGGCCCCACCTGCATAGGGCAGACATCTCCTACTGTGCCCTGCTTCTCTTTAAGGACTCTTATCTGGCTCTCAGAACCCCTCCAGGGCAGGAATCCAGCCTCAGAACAGCCTCTCCCCTGCCCTGACCACCCTACACCTGTCCACCCAGTCTGTCTGACACCATTGCCAATCACTGCTGTCACGGGACAGTTCAGTTCCAATCTGTGCAGAACACAACAGCTCTTTCTCAACCAAGTTTGCTTCACGATGTCTGATTTGTACCAATAAATTGTATTTTAATAGCTCACCCTGGCTCCTGGCTGTCCCTGAGCTGCACATGACAGCAGGAATTGCTGCTCAGCTCGTGGAGCACAGCTCTTGGCTCCAGGAGACATGTGTGTCCTTCTGGCCTCCTTAGCTGCTGGAGCAGCTCAGGAGAGCTCATTTTATTCATTTTACCTGAATCTTGGGAGCTCAAGGTCACCTTTCCCTGGACTCAGAAGCACTTTGGGGTTGTAGCCAGGAGGAGCCATGTGCTGGAGAGGTCACACATCTTGCTGTATGCTCTAGCTTGGGCAGAGACACTGCAGGGGTCTGCACCAAGGAGTGGGCATAGAGGGCCCCGAGCTGCTGGGGAGAGGGGCTGGATCTGGCAGTAATGGCTTGTGTTGTTATTGTGCATTGCTTTCCATGGTTCATTTATGCTTTTCCATGGGTGGTTACCATCCACCAGCTCGCCTCAGGAGTCACAAAGAAAACCTGAATGTGTGCCAGGTTTATGGACCAACTGCCAGAGAATAGGTAAGCCTGGATCTGCTGGTGGGAAGACTCTTGCTGTGGGAAGCAGTTCACCTTTGGATGAAGTCCCGAGACATCCAAGCCATGGCTGTCCTTCTTGTCTCCCCTGCTTGCTCAGTGGCTGGCTTGGCGAAGCTGCAATGCAGCTTTTGGGATTAACCCAGAAAAGTCCTTGTCCTCAAGTGAGTAAGATGCTCTTTACTGGAAACAGGGGGCAAGGAATGCTCAAAGGGGCCCCATGAGAGTCAGGGACCCTGGAGGACAGTGCTTTGGACATGAAAGGGACCTGGCTGCTTTTGGTGACTTCAGTCCAAACTCATGTCTGCTTGACTGTGAGTAGATGAAATATTCCCTGTTCCAATTAGACAATAGGATGAAGGATTTTATGCTGCTGAGTTCATTTTTCAATGGTCTTTACAGAGTGTTAAGGGTAAGAAAAGAACCCCGAGCAGACCTTTGTATTGCATTAGCCTGTTTCACTGCTTCAAAAGAACAAGAGAATTATGTAAAGTGATACAATAAAATTAATAACAGCTTCAAGAAGTAATAAAGGCATCAAATGGACCTGACTCCCTGTGGGGCAGCAAGCATCTCCCCCTCCTGGCTTAGCTCCAGCAGTGTCTTCCCTGCCATTTTCAGATGGTGCCGGTCAGGCATTAGGAGGGGACTGCAGCCCTTCCAGCAAAGCCACAGGGGCTTAGCCACAGCCCCTCTGCAGCATCTGCACAGCCAGGGGCTAAAACACAGCTACACCACAGCCCCTGTGGTTTAGATCATGCAGCAAATACATCCAGAACATGTATTTGTGGCGTCCAGGACCTAAATGATCTCACGGAGCTGGCGTTTTGTATCCGATCCCCAGCTGTGGCTTCCCAAAGGGACATTGATCCCAAAATTGATCCCACAAGCCACAGGCATTTGAAAGTGTTTTTTTCCATCCCTGTCTTTGGAAATTCATAGGGTTGAGCAACCAAATGCCCAGCTTTTGCCACCTCCTTGTGAGTGTGTCACTCTCCAGTGTATTTTGTTGGCATTTTTTAACCCCTACTACTATGGTTCAACTGATACCCAGTAAATTGCTCCCTCTCCTCTCTATTACTCCTGCCCATCCTCAGCCCAGGAGATGAGATAAATGCACACACACATCTGCACCTTTTGCTAATCCCCAGGTTTGCATGTTCAGGACAGACCTCTTCCAAAAGGGATTTCAGGCTCAACACAGCACCCAGCCCATGCCCCAGCACCTGACATTCCCCAAGCATATCCTTTTGCTTAGCGGAAGGAAATCCTGCACTGACAAGAGCTCAGTTTCGATCTGTCTTCTTTATCAACATACTGATAAAAAAGACAATAAGAAGGGACTTACCTCCAGGGAGAGGGCACTTGCTTAAACCTAATTCAACCACACTACTATCCCTTCTTCAAAGGGCACGCTTGGTCAGAATCGTCCATCTAATAGATGAGATCTCCTTTGAAGATTTCCCACAGGGACAGGGTGTCATTAAAAATGCAAGGTCTTTGCCCTACAACCGCTTATTTTTACAACTCTTCCTCTGCTTACACTCCTACACAGTTCATGAGCATTAGCTCCTGGTTTCTGTAGTCTGGTAATGCACTGGGCGTGAGGGCTGCTTTGGAGATGTACTTCAACAGAATGCTCTCTATATACTCCTCTTATACAGTCCAGCTCTCTCAGAGATCCAGAGGCAAATCTGGCTTTCAGGGACCTGCCAGCCAGCTTGAGATTTGCTCCTGCAACAGTGGGAAAGCTGCCATGTGGTGCAGTTGGCTGCAAAACGCTGCAGGCCATGCTAGGCAAGCACATAGTGCTTCTGGGCACCAGCACAAAGAGGGCTTTTTTTGTGCTCTTCCTATTGCTGAATAGACTCTTCAGATGGAAACATTACTTGGAGCTCTGTAATGACTTGAAAGTGTACACCAGAGAGACAGAATGAATGCAGAGGTAGAGAGGAAAGAGGCCAGAGAGGAGGGGCTGGTGTTCAGCTCTATTCTGGTCTGCCATGGAGTCAAGTGAAGTCAGTGAAGCCCCCAGGAAACCTTAGGGGGGACAAAGCACTCTGCATATGGTCAGGTTAGGCTGGGTAGAGCCGTGGATAGAGGGGGTCAGTATCAGCAGGGCAGAGATACAAACCATGGGGACCAGTGTGAGCCTGCACCCTTGGAGGGTTCTGTATCCAGCCCAAAGTCTGTGGCACTCAGTGGCTAATCACTGTCTCCAAAGGTGCCAGGACTTTGTTTTCTTTTCTTCTCTTCTCACTTGAAGCTGATGCTGGAATGAACACACCTTGATTTAGCCAAGGCTGGGCCAAGATCCATCCTGGTTTCTTTTCCAATTGCCTCAGCATCTTAAATATCTCCCTGGCCTGACCCTGCAGAGCAGCCTCCTGTTCTTGGCTGGACCCCCTCCTCCTGCTTTCTTTTTGATCTCAGTAGATGTTTTGTACAAATAAATATCCATTAGGTTTTCTCATACTGATTTAGCCTCTGCCACACTGCCAGCTGCTCTGCATCATTGTCACGTGTTGATTTTCTCTGCTCCTTTGCACCTTTTCTCCTTTTTACTGCTCTGAAAACCTCAGTTGCCAGCTCCTCCACAGAGATCAGATGAAAAGAGGCCTGGGCTAAGTGAAGCTTTTGCCTCCCCACTTTGCCTGTGATGTGTTTTTAATCTAAGTGGTGGAAATGTCACTGACTCTGTTTGCAGTGCTCTCTTGAGTGGAATTAATGCTTCTTGTTAGTGATAATATGACTTAATCAGCTTAATTATGGTGAGACATAAGTAGACACCTTTGTGTATTGAATAACTTATAACCTACTGGACCAAAAAGCACGAATGAAAGCTTAAAAAATAAATTAAATATGACCCTTAGTGCAGCCTGCACTTTGACTAACGATTCATCTCCCATGAAATTCAATGATTTGCAAACCTTACATTTGAATAAGTGATACATTTCTTGCATGCTTTAAACAATAGCAGCGACTTTGATTTCAGCATTTGGAATTCCAAGTGTTTCTCTGATGCCGGCAAGCAGGGAAAACAAGTTCATGGTAAACGGATTGAAAAATAAAGCATTTGTGCAGTCAGCTATCGGAAAGACATCCAGAGGATCTGCAGGCATTGGTGATTTTATTTCATTTCTAGGAGTATCTACAACAACAGGTGAAAAAATGCACTGGAAGAAATGAAGAGAGAACAAAGATTTCCAGAAGGGTCACTAATGTCGTCGCATCAAATCTGCTCATTTCAGTAATGTCTACAACAGAAAATCACATTAAATAGCTCCAGAAATGTCTTATCATACATTTTGCCTGCACAGAAAAAAAATCTTACAAAGGAAAGAAAAGCAGGAGAAGCAAGAAAATTATTATGAGCATTAGCAGGGTTTCTGATAGGCCAGGATGCAGAGACTCTGTGATAGCAGGCTGCATGAAATACAAAAATTGGGGTTAAATTGCTATGTGAACCCAGAGAAAGGATGAGCTGTCTGAATTCGTTCTGTTCTATTGCAATGAGTCACTGAATTTCTGTGTCCAAATCTTCCCCTAAAAAGCACTGGAGTTCATTGTGGTGCAAACAATAAAGCAGAGCTCTACACAGGGATTTTTTTGCAGCCCAAGTCTATCTGAAATGCAGAGGTGAGTTTAGACTCCAGCATCACACAGAAGCCTGGCTGGTTTGATGAGTCTCCTCTGAAGTCCATGTCCATATTCCTTGGTATTTTAACTAATAGAATGTGTGTGGGGTGTGTGTGTGTTCAAACTGCCAGTAGTGAGGGCTGAAGGCTTATTTTTAATGTCAAAGAGCTGCTGCTCTTTTACACCCGGTTTATCACTGCTCCTGCTCTGCAGCTGTTCAGTCTGTATTGACTCAATCTCCAAATCCCCTCCCCCACTACAGATGGAGCATATTCACACAGGTATCTAAATGTAAGGGCTTCGACCAAGGGCTGAATCCCACCTGTAGGATCCCTCTTGTCCCCAGTTTCCTCCTTGATTTTCCTTCAATACCATTTACCAGATGTGCAGATAAAGCCCTGTGTGCCCCGCACGTGTCTGTCAGTGGCTTCTTATCAGAGACCAGAGGAACAGATTTGCTATTTGTTTTGAGTCTCCCCTAGAAGATCAAACTTCAGGCATGTAATCCTGAAAGTTGTGAGATCCATTCCTAAAGCTAAAGTGTGTTTTTTTCTGTTGCCAGGAAATGCGATGTTATATTCCGTTTGCTTACCTAAACCATCTTTTCTTACTCTTTTTCCCCCTCCAGAAAATAGTCTGGTAATAAAAGGAGATCTACAGCTGGGGTAGAACCCTTTCCTATGTCAGCCAAGAGCCCTCCTGGATGGCTGTGCCACATGACATGAGCCATTTGATTCCCTCAATGCCTATCTGATGGTGTTTAGCATGATGGTCACATTCCTCTCATATTTGACCAGTTTTCAACATGCCACTCCTGCTGCTGTGGGGTCCACCCTCATGCCCTCTTTTCTGCCTCTCTTTTAGCTCAAGTTTTATATCTGCTGTGGTTTCCTAGTGAGGTTGAATTAAAACTGACCGTGCTCGGAGCACAAGATTGACCCAATCACTTCGAGGTGTCTCTTTCAGCCTTAGTCATTGTGTGAACCCATGAAGATCCCATACTGCAACCTTCAAATACTGGTGCAGTTGTGCCTCCTCCATGTTACCCACATGATGCACACCAGCAGGACGAAACCACCCTATCTGCTATGCTTGTGCCTACTGAGCCACCTTGTGTGCAGCCTTGCGGTGTCTGATAACCAGGGTAGATTTATGCAGGGTACTACAACTGACCAGCAAGACACTTCCAATCTTACAAGAGAGAGGTTAGAAGATCATTTCTGGTCCTCCTGTCATGGAGACCAGCAGGGGCAAGTTACAGGCTGCTTTAATGTTATACCTTTTTTAAAAAGATAACAAAATAAACTAGAAGCTTGGGTCTGAGCTGCAGGGACAAACCGCAGCACAGAGCTTGGGAATGCAATGGGGACGTTCATGTCTCCCCCCAAGCCTTTCTGTCTAGTAAAACACTGCTGAAGGAATGAGGAAGGAAGACCACTCAGGGAGCCACTTGTGAAAAGGTTGATGCTGTTGGCATGGAGAATTTTCTTCACAAAGGACCTCTATATGCAAATGGGAAATGAAGATGGAGGAATGGGAAACGAGCCAAGCAAAAAAATCATGGATGTTTTTTGCTGCCTGCAGGTGAAATTCAAGTGAAAAAAGCATGGGGGGGGGGGGGGGGGCAGGAAGAGAAAAATGAAGCAGTCTCCTCTCTGCATAGATTGCATTGCTGAAGAAGCTCTGCATCTTGCAAGGCAGAACAATTGTCTGTTCAGAGGTTCCTTCCCCAGGGACTTTGCCTGGGATAGTTTCATTCATTTATCCCTGACTCCTGACATCTGCATAACACGCTCACAGAGAGAGTTATTAGTTTAATTTTCTTGTGAATTACAACAGAGGCAAAGAGAATTAGAAAAGACTTTTTTTATTATTATTATTATCAGTCCTTTCTGTTTTCCAGTTGAGAGATTGTAAATGAAGCCATTCATCCTGCTAACATCAGTAGGGACCCAAACCCAAGCCTTTCTGGGGTAATTGGTTTCTGATGAGCAATCACTTGTAAAACCAATAGCAAAGGCAAGAAGTGAAATATAAATTCTCCCTTTACATGCTGAGCTTTTCATTAGGATTGTGTGTCTGGTTTCTTTCTGGGATTTAGTAGAAAAGCCAAGAAGTGGTAAACAAGGCAGTGGGCTAAGCCTGACAAGGAGTTTGTATTAGCATGAAACTGGGAGAAGAGCATTGCCAATGCCCTTGGGAAGAAATAAAGCAGCTCCAGATTTCCTCAAGCTACAGCTTTCTAGGGAGCCATTTGGCCAAACTAAGGCCTTGAGCAGGAACCAGAAGCAGCAAATCTTCTCACAAGCATGTGTTTTCATGTGGGGCAGCCTGAGTGTGCCTCTGTCTAGCAGAAACCAACATGTTGAGGAAAGAAACAGAAAACTAAGAGCCTAGGGGCAGTTGTCTATGCTGCAAGTCTAACTGCTGGAAACCTGCAATCCCTTGTATCCTGCAGCTTGCAAACTGTAGTGGACCATGTTATCTGGATTTGTACAAGGGCTGAGACTGTGAGTCAGGCTCCAGTTCTCTTTGTATTTCCCTGGTTCCAAGCGAGGAGGCTGCTCTGCACCAGCTTTCGTTTCCCTGATGAACGTCACAGTGCTTAAGGCTTGATTTATTTATTTATTTATTTTTGAGGCAAATTAAGTATCAATGTAGATGCAGCTCTCAGTGTTTTCTAGGCTGGGGCTATGGGTCTGCCATTCATTGGCTTAACTGGATTGCTTGCTGTTTTATGGGAGGGATTTTTCCAGTTAATCTTTTGGCACACATGCAGCTGGTTGCTGCCTTGAAGATGAGTAGAGAACAGCAGGCTTGACAAAGACAGAACAGTTTTAAGCTCATGTACACAGAAAAGCCTCCCAAACAAGAATGATGTAGACATATCTCTAACAAAACAAACCAAGCAAAACTCTTCAAACAAATCCACTTTTTCAGCTTCCAAATGATGAAAGCTGATCCCTAGGAAACCAGTGTGGAGTAAAATCACTGTTTGGACTCAGTCCTGAGCAGCCTGCTTTGAGCAGAGGGGAATGGACCAGATGTTGTCCAGAGATACGTTCCGAACACAATGATTCTGTGATCACAGCTTTTTCCTTTTCTTAACCCCCCAGAATAAGAACCTGTTGCTGTGGCCACAGCAAGAAAGGAGACAACTGGCACATTTCAGTATTTGCATTACATTTGCTTACAACATACAGCTCAGTGCAATATCCTGCACCACTTATCAAGCAAACCAGTTTCTGTTTCATTTGGAGTCAAGATTTCCAGGAGCCTCATAAAGCCTGAATGCACCTTGCACTAGCCCCACACACAGCCAGGCTCTGCTGACTGCTCTGGCTTTTTGGCCTCCTACCTCAAATATGAGGCAACCTTGGTACTGCTTGAGCAGAAGCATCTTTCCATGACAATGCCCAGGATCATTCCCTGAAGCTTAAACATTGGAAGTCAGGCGGATATAAGGCATTGAGAAGTGAAGATGTTTTAGTTAACTGTGGTGTGACCTAGGAGAGGTGGAAGAGGACCAGCTGTCCCAGCAGTTTTCCAAACTGCCCAAGCCTCTGGAATCATTGATGATGGTTCAGCCCCTTCTGCCTGCAATGTGAGCAGAGGTTTCTACTGGATTTGTACCTTAGAGAGAACTTGTGTCTTCCTGTCAGACGGGGAAAGGACAGCCTGACCCTGCACCCTGGCCACTACCGGTACCTCATTTCTAAAACCTGTACAGGCAGAAGCAGAGTCTGCAGGTAATGAACTTTCTTTCCTACTTTGGACAGCTGCCCCATGAGCCCTGGGTCCTCACCTCCTTCGGCCTTCCCCAAACATTCCCACATGCTCTTGCTCTGCAGAGAGCTGAGATCCCCAGCTGAGTTCTGTTCTGCATGTATCTTTGGCTGATCTTTCAGAGCATGTTCCCACTTTGTCTTTATATACGTGTCTCCTCCTGATGATGTACAATGCAGCTGAGCCTTTCATTCTCAAGGGTGGAAAAAGGGGGGAAAAGGCAGGAAGTGAATCCTTCTGACTTTTGGTCAGTTGGTTGTTGGTTGGTTGATCACCAGGTTTTACTTTGCAACTTTGTTCTTTCGCATATGCCTTGTATTTCCCTTTTTTCAAGTTTATTAATGAGGAGGTTGGGACTGAATGATAGCAACAGCTCACACATTGCACATGCTTTTAAAATGTGGGTGCTATTTATAAAGATTTACTCACTGTGGCAACAATTTGTCAGAGGCGCAAAGTGGTGATTGAAGAAGATTTATCAACCCAGAAAGCAATTTTGTTGCTGTGCGGGTTTTGCTTATTCTCCGCTTTATTCTGTGACCTGGCCTAGGAAACTCATTGGGGATGTTATGTGCTTGGGAGGTCTGTAAAAGAGAGAAGCAGATGGCATTCCAGACCTGCACAGCTGGTGTGCAGCAAAGGAAAGTGAAAGAAAAAGCACTATGGTGGGAAATTTGTCCGATTTCACAGCCTATATATAAGAATTTCTGCCATGGAATAATATTTGTAGTTGTTGTTAGAGAAAGAAGGAAGAAAACTGAGCAGAACACTGAAAACTGGATAAAATAACCACTATCAGAGCAGGAATCCTGTATCGCTGTTGGAATTTCCCTCAATTCTCTTTCTGGTGGACATTTAAGTGAATCTGTTGTACTTATGTACTTTCTGATAGGAAAGAAAAATTCAATGGAAGCAGGGTGCAAGGTTCTACAGGGTGCAATTCTACAGTTTCCACCTGAAACTGCAAAGAGTTTGGTCTCTGACAGCCCACAATCCCCCTTCACATCATGCTCACTAGCCATCTTAAGACAACATCCCCCACTTTTACATCCTCATTTTCCTTTCTGTGGCATCATTTTATGCAGTTTTCCCTATTCCTGCAAAGCAAGGAGGAAGGAATTCTTTCTCTTACAACTGCATCATTCTCTCACTTTATTTACAGAGGCTGAAATGAAGAAAACTCACCCCTGCGCTAAATCTGTTGGGCATGGGGAGCGTGGTGGAGGCATGGAAGTGGAATTCTATTCCAAATGTCAGGAGCTATGAAAAATGTAACAGACTTTAATATTCTTCTGCTGTTATTGCTGACAGCATCTCTCACCTGCATTCACAGAAAGTGAAGTGCCTTTTACCAAGCCCAGAGGCCACTGAGCAGAAAAGATTGCCAGGATTCCTATTTGTATTTTAACACTGCAGTATGGATTGCATGTTAATAAAAGCATGTTCCTTCTAAACTCTCATCGAAGAGAATGGTTTGGGTTGGAAGGGACCTCTGGAGATCATCTAGTCCAACTTCCCTGCCAAGCCAGGGCCACACAGAGCACGTTACACAGGAAGGCATCCAGGTGGCTTAAGTTTAATTAAATTAGCAATTAACTTTCAGCTTCAAGACTTCATTTAAACCCTCAACCATGAGGGCTGTCCCTTTTATCATCCCTCCTTAAGCTTCAGCCCCAGTGTCCTGCTACTTATACCTTATGAGTGACTTCTATATTCCAAATTATGACTACAGCCCCAGCCTTCCGTGATACCTAGCTGGTACTGAGCCAGCCGCCTGGATGCTGCTCTGAAGATGTAAAACATTAACGATGCATTTCTCCATAGCTCACTTTCCCGTGGGGTTGTGTTTCAAGGTAAGTGGTTTGCATAAGATTCCTCAGAGACCTGTGTTTAGTTTATTCAGTGGTATAAACAACCTGCTGCTTTTGTGCTTCTCCCTACAGAGCAAGGAAAAGCCCATTTTATACATTAAAATTGAACGTAGAGTTGCTGAAAGGTCTGTGATGGCTTTTTCTGGAGCTCAGAGCATCTTATCTCTTTCTGAGTGGTCTTATAGTGCATAAGCAATTTCCCCACATACATCCCCCCTCCTCTCTTAAGACCCTGGGTCCGGTGGGGGATACGGGGTCACCAGCCCCCAGCTCTGTCTGTCTCGCTGCCCATATTGCCCAAGGCTCGAAGAGCTCCTGTCGAGGGCACTATCGGTTTTCTTCAGGGTTTTTTTTTCCATTTCACCTCGATACAGCGATCCCTACGATTCAGAAAACAGCTCCGGGAGGGTGAACCTGGCTCTCCGCGACCCAATTAACATAATCCCTGGAAATAAAGGGTTTAAATGCCGGCTCCTGTTGTTTTACCAGGAGTCACGGCATGTCGCTCCCTGCCAGGCACCGGCGAAGCCGGCTGCTAACGGACCCCTCGGCTTTCAGCCCCACCGCGGACAGGAACACTGGAGGGCCTCGACGGCTCGTACGTGCTGTGCCAGTGGGGAGCTCTGGTGGTGGCTCTCCCCGGACACGGGGGTTGGAGGGGATCAAACCAAGGCTGAACCAGACATTCATAGGCAGGATCGGGGTTTGGGGAAACGGAGACGAATTTCACCCTTTCCCTCCTTATCGTGAGGTCGGCTCTGGTAAGGCACAAAGAGGAGCGGTGGAAGATAAATGAACATCTCCCCCACGTCGGGATTTGAGCAATCAGGAAATATAGTCTGAGCTGGAAAGTGCCCGAGCATCTGTTGGGTTATTAATAAATTGTATGCAATCTGTCCGGGATGAACCTCGGGACGGAGAGGAGCCATCTGCTCCCGAGGGTAGCTTTAATGGTGTCTGGGGAATAAACTCGGTGGATGAAAGGCAGCGGGATCGGCCGGGCGGGCTCCCGGAGCGCTGGTCTGGGCAAGTATCACAGGGCCTGATTAACACGGGAGCTCCCTCAGCTCCGGAAAAGGACCCCGCACACTGAGAACGGGGACTCAGGCCGAACGTGGCTCACAAGCTATCGGAGAACTCGTGCTCTCTTTCGAGATCCCTTCCACAAATCAAAGGATCCTGGGCTAGGGACATCTCTGCTCCCAGGGGCCGCCTTGTGCCCCCAGTCCCGGGGAACACAAGGACACATTTAATCCCGTCCGCCTTTCCTCTTGTTGAGTGCTAATTACTGCTCATAAATATTATATTCCACCTTTTATCCTCTGACGGTGCTAACTGGGGAATGCTGGGGCGTGAAGGGGTTATCACACGAGCGCGGGGTGATGCAGCCAAAATGTTTATTGCTGGCGGGCATCTCCGCCTTATCGCAGGGATGGGAATCTGTGTCAGGGGACATGCTTCCCTTAGGAAGAACCCAGAATGGTGTCCCCGAAACACGTCAGAGAACCCGGTCTCCCGTACACCCCACTCGGAGAAGCTCCAGCCTAAATCCAGGCCAGCTGAGCATAAAACCTACAGCGACAGGGAAGAGCGTTAGAAAGGGAAGGAGCGCAGGTGGAGCTGTGCAGATGGAGCTGCGGGCGGGCAAACCCGCCGCTCCCACTTCGAGGCGGATAAGTGAGAATTCCCGACTCGGCCCTGCAGCGGCCGCCCAGACGCAGCGGTGACGGGCGCTCCCGTGCCTCGGTCACCCGGCGGTGGAGCAAAGGCTGCTGGGACTTTCCGGCGATGAGAGGAAGCGGTGCCGGGCTCCGCCTGCTCCGCGGGGGTGATCGGGCTGGAGGAGCGGTTCTGCGCTGTCCTTGGGCGGCTGCGCTGGCTTGGCAGCGGCTTGGAGGTCGCTGGGGGGTGGTGGAGAGGATATTTCTCTTTAATGAATTCTTTACTTTAAATGCCTTTTCTGGGCTCGCCAGGCTGCTCCCCAGGCTCGCAGGCAGGCGCGGAGCTTGTCGGAGAGAGCTGGGCGGCTCTGGGCTGTCAGCGGTGGGGTGCTCGGCACCGGGCATCGCCGGGGGCGGGAGGCTTCAGCTCTGCTAGCTTCCTGAAGACAACGGTGGAAAGGGATGGGTTTGGTGTCCGTTACCCGCTGTCTGACCCTGCCCCCTTTATATTCGGTGCTGAAGGTGATGGTGCAGAAGAGAGGCTGAACCCCGCGGGGGTGAGTGCTCCAGCCAGTGAGGTCATCCCCTTCCCCGGCTCTCTTACCGGCTGTCCCTCGCTCAGTGTTTAGGGCACTCTTAGTGTTTAGGATAAGAGATGTTTTAAGAGCTTTTGATCTCAAGAGAGCTTTGAAATCAGACCTCGGCTTTTCTGTGCGGTGCTCTAACAGCTCAACGGCGCTAAAGAGGCGTCAAGGACCCGCTTTCCGAGAGGACAAATCCGGCAGTTGTGCTCGGGGCTCGCCAGCCCTTCGGCAGGGGATGCGCTCTTCTTTCCATCTCAGAGAGGTAAGGCTGGAAGTGTCCTGTGTCACGGGAGGGATTCTGCGGAGCTGTTGCTTTTCTCCCTCTTGCCGAGTCTCCATTTCTTGTCTCGAAGTCCTGCATTGAGTTCAGCGGGGGGCGAATTAGAGCTTTCCAAATATCCCTGGAGAAGTCTGTCTGTCTCCCTCCATCTAAAGGACAGGAGACGAACCTTTCGGCTGGTGTTTGCCGTTGGGCTGTACTTGCTTTTTTCTAAGAATCCAGCTTTTACTCCGTGAGCTCTGATGGACGAAGTGATCTGAGGATGTCGAAACTTAGCGTGGTTATTTTTTGCAGCAGTTTAAACTAGGTTTTCACCCCTTCCTTTCTAATGAAGGAGGCTCAGAGTAACGTCCGGGCACTTGATGGGCTTTTGGGGGTGTAAAAGTGAGTAGCTTTTAGTAATTTTTCTGTACAGTTTCTTTCTTGATGTGGATCACCACTCCTCACATCTTGCTGCTTAGTCAAAGGCACGGGGCATGCTGCATAGGGAAGCTGACTAAAGTTGGAGTAGCTAAACTAAGCCTTCCACCAAATCGGGTGGTTTTACAGGATTGTCTCAGCTTTTTCTGATGACCTTTGTGGCTTCTTATTATAGATGCATCTGCTATAAAAGGCAAGTTAGTTGTAGATCTGTAGTAGCAGTAGCACAACGCTATAATGCTTAAGGATTTGCCAATGCCACCCTACTGCTCAGGTAGTAGCTGGATTTCAACAGACGACAAAAATCTGGCATGGACTGGATGTGAGTAAACAAGAAACAGCTCTTCCAATGTATGCTCTTGTAACTCTTCCAGCAGTTATCTTGGATTCTTTAGCTGTTTCTTTGCATATAGAAATACTTTTATCCATTGCTAAGCTCAGATCTCTGCTGCTTTGTGGATATAGAAAGATGCAGACAAGTGTTCAGACCACAGGAGAAGGGACACTATGTCCTATACCGTCGATGTCAGTGTTTGTCATCTCATTGAAAGATTTTCTACTGATTTATAAACCTCCTACTACATTTTACAACGAGCTTAACTTGGACCCTAGCACAGCTCTTAAGATACTTGAAAATAAAGTAGTGCTTTTCTTGCAGACATTGGCATTATATTTTCATGCCTATGAATACGGCATGAAATAGTGCTCAAAAAAAAAAAAAAATCTACTTATTCCAGGTAAGTGGATTAGCTCAGCAAGCAGGTAAGTAGGGAAAACGAACAAGCACGAAACAAAAAACCAAACAACAAACTGAACACCACCACCCCCAAAACAGCAACAACCAAACAAAGCCTCACCGGGACAAACCAACCCCCGCTGAAAGAAAATAGCAACAAAACCACAAATCCCCAAACCTATCCTGCTTAAACACCTCTGGTCCTGGACTCCAACGGAATTAAATGAACTGCTGGAAAACTCCGGGGAACTTGGAGGTTGGAAATGTGTCTCCAGATTAAGCTGTCAAAAATAATGCCTTGTAGAATCTTCTTCGTCGGTTCTCTGTTGTCAAAAAGATCAACTCTGTTGCCTGATCCTGGAAGAAGTTAATATAGGCTGTTCTGCTTGGTAGGATGGATTTATCTGTATTACCTGTGGTGTAGTAATGACAAGGAGAGACTGCAAAAAATCCGTGTGAAGACCTGAACAGTGGAAGAGGACAAAACCTGTATGAACGTTAAGAATGTGATAACGATGTGCTAATGGGCTTCATAAGCCTGAGTCCCAGGCAGCAGCAGGTCCCTCTTGCCGTTTACCGTGAGCTGCTTTGCTCGAGAGCGATGCTGGAGGGAAAGACTGCTCTTCATCTTAAAGCTGAACTTCCACAAGGATTCTAGGATATGAAACGTGATCTGTCTGAATGGATTCGTCTGGGAGAAACCCCTGTCACTGGTCGGGATAGGGGAATTCAGGTGGGTTACAAGGCGAGGTAGGGAAAGTTTATCTCTGTGTTTTCATGGCATAGACCATATAAAATTGGCATCAAGGATGCATCTATAATCAAGACATCACTGCTGTCCACGAAGAGCCTGACTACCTTCAGCAGCAGGTAAGGACTGTTTTCTGTATGAACCAGCAGCACTGTGAAGGTCAGTCGGGCAGGAATACAGAAAGGTCGGTAGGCATGTTTATGTTCCATAATGTTTTGAACTGTGGTCTGTGTACATGAGCTGTAAAGGTAATGACAGAACTCGCCCTTGGTCAAGCTGTGGCAGCTGCCTGCGGGGACCCAGAGAGTTCATGGTGAATGTGAACGAGGGCAGACGGCCCTCGTTCAAGCTTCAAATGGTGGTTAGAAATCCTCCCACAGCCACGCAACTGGGTTTGCCTGGATGGGGGAGTTGGGGACGATAATACTTTTTTGTCATTGTTATCTTTATTTCTGGGACATGCTGTTGTGGTGGGGCAGTGTCTGGATATTGTGGCAGTGATCTTCCAAGTGGCAAGGAGTAAGGCTTGGGGCATCCATTATGGGAGGATGACACTGACTGGGGAAGAGTCTTTCCTGAGGAAATGGAGATGCTGTGTAGAAAATGGACTGTGTCATTGGGGAAGAACTGGAGACTCACATTGGCAATAAGTTGGTAACAGTGGATGAAATGTAGCTGGCGGAATTTTGGCAACTATTGGGTGGCAAAGTTTCAGGCTGTTGGCCATCAGTGTGGAGATGGCTTTTCCAGTGTCCTGAGGCTGATGTTAAGAGAATGTCCTTAGCTTTCTGGTGTCCCTCCTGCTTCTCCTGTGATAGAAGCGCATAAGGGAGCCCCGTGCAGTGCCCAGTAATTTCAAGGCTTTTGTAGATGTGGGTCATGTTTTTCTATCAGTCTCCCCAGAAATCTCTGATAATATTAAGGGAAAATGTCCCTGAAAACTAATTGCCCTCCCCTGAAAATACTTATTTTCTGAAGAAGTAACCAGTGATGCTACAGGTAAGTCGCTTCTACCTGAAAAAGATGAGTCTGAGAGACAGGTGTACTTTTGTTCCTGTTTCTTTGTGATACCTTCATGATGGATTGACTGAACATAGCCTGGATTTGGTATTGGACTCATGATCCTTGTGGGCCCCTTCCAATTGGAGATATTCCATGATTCTGTGATTGGCCCAAAGCACCACTGCCTGCTCTCGTTCCTTTCTTGCTGCTTCAGGCACAGTGTGAGCAAGTGACAGCCAGGTACCCTAATGTGTTTCTCAGAGTGGATATATTGGGCATTAAGGGGCTGTTCTCAGTGAAAATGCCACAGTGTTCCCTTGGTAGCTTTTGATGAATGGCTCATGGTAATGAAGAAGTATTCTGTGGGAACTAATGCTTCTGGGTATGGATGTAAAAAGAAGCAAGAGCCTGACATAGAATGTGAAGGTAGAAAATGAGGACGGAGGAATGGTTCTTCATTGAGATACAGGAGGAGTGCTTGGGTGTGTGATGGCCCTGTGCTTTTTTAGCCTTCCTGAAGGACTGGTGTGCTGGGCTGTGATGGGTTTGGGTTCCTAAGTGAAAGGTTTCCTCTGTGGTGTTTGGGATCATTGGAGCCTGTTTGCACAGCTACAGAAGAACCTGGTGCTTACTCTTTTGTTTCAGAGGGTGGTGGATTTTCTTTGCTGAAAGTTCAAGAGTGTTATCTTCTTTCAGAAGTGGAGGTGAAGGGGGAGTCTGTGTCTCCTGCATAGATCGGGGGAAAGCAGGCAGGTTGGTCCTCCTGGAAGTGAAAGCACTCTTGCCGAAGTGTGTGTCCGTGCTACACAGAGAGTGATGTAATGGTACATAAAACGCGTTGGTTTAGAGAGAAAGCAGAGAAAAAGAAACGGTCCGGAGGGGGGGCGTAGGGGCAAGGGGAAGGGAGGCAGGACAGGGGAAAGAAGACGAGAAGAAAGGAAGGAAAAGGAAGGAAGGAAGAATGCAGAGAAAGTAAACTGAAAAAGAACGAATCAAGCAAGAGAGAAAAAAGAGGAAGAAAGGAAGAAACGATGAGTTTTAAGCACGGACCGATACTGTCAGTGTACACAGAAATGCTGTGAGGAAGAGAAATGAAGGATGCAGGAGGAAGGAAGGAGGCAAGGAAAAAAGGAAGGAAAGAAGTAAGATTATAAAGAAGAAATAAAGGAAAAAACATACAGGATATGACAAGGGTTCATGTTGTGGAAGAATCCAGGAGGAGAAGGAAAAAAGCAAGGCAGTAAGAAAGAAAGCCTAGAAGGGAAGGAGTGAAGAAGCAATAGAGGAGATGACGAGCCCGCACCGAAGTCACATCTGGTCCAGGAGCGGAGCTGGTCCGTAGCAGCCCCTCACGTGGGCAGAGCAATGAGCTCCGGCGCTGCTATCCCGTCATTAGCCGGGACGGTGTCCTCTGCGGCGGCGGAGGACACAGGGGAGCTGTCATCGGGGGAAAAGGAGAGAGAAGGGTTGGAAAAGAAGGGAAAGGGGCGAGAAGAGCAGGGAAGGGCAACGAAGGAAAAGAAAATGGACAGAAGAAATAGAAGACAAAATAGAGGAACAAGAAAGGGTTGGGAAAAGAAGCAAGAAGAAAATTAGAGGGGGGAAGGAAGAAACGATGAAAACCTGAGAATTTAAGCAATAATAAAGATAAACTAAGAAGGAAATTAAGAAAGGAAGAGAAAAAGAATATCTTCAAGCAAAGAAAAAGAATGAGGAAAAGAAAGAATGGAAGGTAAGAGGCGGGAGAGGACAGCGGGAGCACAGCAGCCCGTATCCGGAGGCTTGGGCGATGTCAGGGAGCGTGTGAAGCATTGGAGCAGCACACGGTGTCGCTGCAGGCTCAGAAACGGCTTGGCGGCGGCTCAGCCCCGGTGCGAGCGGCGGAGAGCCCGGCTGTGAGCGACGGGGAGCGGAGGGGGACGAACAGAAGAGGCGGTGCATCCGGAGGGCGGCGGGGAGCCGTGCGGGCACGGGTGGATGCCTCCAGCGGCGATGGCGATGGGCGGCGTGTGTGGGGCTGCCTTGTTGCGGGTGCTGGTGCTGCAGTTGGCCGGGGCGCTGGTCGGCGGGCAGGTGCGGTACTCGGTGCCGGAGGAAGCCAAGGCCGGCACGGTGGTGGGCCGGCTGGCGCAGGACCTGGGCCTGGAGGCGGGCGAGCCGGAGGCGCGGCGGCTGCGGCTGGTATCGCAGGGCCGGCGGGCGAGCGTGGAAGTGAGCGGGGCGAGCGGGGCGCTGGTGGTGAGCTCGCGGCTGGACCGGGAGGAGCTGTGCGGGAAGAGCGCGCCGTGCTCCCTGCGGCTGGAGGTGCTGGTGGAGCGGCCGCTGCGCGTCTTCCATGTGGAGCTGGAGGTCACCGACATCAACGACAACGCCCCGGTCTTCCCCGCCGCACGGAAAAACCTCAGTGTATCGGAAAGCACTCCTGCCGGGTCTCGGTTCCCATTGGAGAGCGCGTCGGATGCAGATGTCGGAGCCAATGCGCAACTCTCGTATAGCCTCAGCCCCAGCGAGCATTTCAGAGTAGAAGAAGAAAACAGTAACTCGCGCAGTAAATCCCTGTTTCTGGTGCTCAGGAAACCTCTGGACCGCGAAACGATGCCGATTCATCGTCTGGTGTTGACGGCGATTGACGGGGGCCGTTCGCCGCTGACGGGCACAGTGGAGCTGGTTATCTCGGTACTGGATTCAAACGACAATGTGCCGCAGTTCAACCAATCGGTGTACATCGTAGTTTTGCCCGAAGACGCCTTGGAGGGGGCGATAGTGGCGCGGCTTAATGCCACGGATCCAGATGAGGGAAGTAATCGAGAAGTGGTTTATGAAATGGATACTGTTGTTCATCCCTCGGCGTCATCTGCATTCAGCATCGATGCGAAGAGCGGGGAGATCATGCTGACGGGCGCCCTGGACTTTGAGACAATTGCTTTATATGAGCTGCAAATTGAAGCCAGAGATCAGGGGACTCCCCCGCTGTCGGGTCACTGCAAGGTGGTGGTGGAGGTGCTGGACGTGAACGACAACGCGCCGGAGGTGTGGGTGACGTCGCTGTCGGTGCCGGTGCCCGAGGACGCGGCGGTGGGCACGGTGGTGGCTCTGCTGAGCGTGTCGGACCGGGACTCGGGGGCGAACGGGCGCGTGCGCTGCACGGTGTGGCCGTCGGCGCCGTTCGGTCTGGTGTCGACGTTCGCGGGCTCGTACTCGCTGGTGCTGCGGGAGGCGCTGGACAGGGAGCGGGTGTCCGAGTACGAGGTGGAGGTGCGGGCGGAGGACGGCGGGGCGCCGCCGCTGCGCGCCAGCCGGGGCCTGCGGGTGCCGGTGTCGGACGTGAACGACAACGCGCCGGCGTTCGCGCAGGCCGTGTACACGGTGCTGGCGCGGGAGAACAACGCGGCGGGGGCGGAGCTGGCGCGGCTGTGGGCGCGGGACCCGGACGAGGCTGGCAACGGGCGCGTGAGCTACTCGGTGTCGGAGAGCGGCGGCGGAGCCGCGGTGTCTGGGGGCGGGTGGCGTCCGGCGTCGAGCTACGTGTCGGTGGACGCGGAGAGCGGGCGGCTGTGGGCGCTGCAGCCGCTGGACTACGAGGAGCTGCAGGTGCTGCAGTTCGAGGTGCGGGCGGTGGACGCGGGGGAGCCGGCGCTGTGCGGCAACGCCACGGTGCAGCTCTTCGTGCTGGACGAGAACGACAACGCGCCGGTGCTGCTGCCGCCTGCCGGGGGCGGGCCGGGCGCCGGGGCCGCGGGCTCGGCGGCGTCGGGTGCGGACTCGGGAGCGCTGTGGGCGTGGGCGACGTGGGGAGCCCCGGCGGGGCAGGTGGTGGCGAAGATCCGGGCGGTGGACGCGGACTCGGGCTACAACGCGTGGCTGCGCTACGAGCTGTGGGAGCCGCGGGGCAAGGGCCCGTTCCGCGTGGGGCTTTACAGCGGCGAGGTGAGCACGGCGCGGGCGCTGGAGGAGGCGGACGGCCCGCGGCAGCGCCTGGTGATCGTGGTGCGGGACCACGGCGAGCCGGCGCGCTCGGCCACGGCCACGCTGAGCGTGTCGCTGGTGGAGGGCGCCCAGGCGGCGCTGGCGGCAGCGGGCTCGGGCTCTTTGGGAGCCGGGCTGTGGCCGGCGGAGGGCGGTGCAGCGGCAGCATCGGCGACGACGACGACGAATGTGTGGCTGGTGGTGGCCATCTGCGCGGTGTCGAGCCTATTCCTGCTGGCGGTGGTGCTGTACGGGGCGGCGCGGTGGGCGCCTAGGGCAGCCGTGCTGTCGGGGCCCGGTCCTGCCACTCTCGTGTGCGCCAGCGAAGTGGGGAGCTGGTCGTACTCGCAGCGCCAGAGCCGGAGCCTGTGCGTGACAGACGATGCGGGGAGGAGCGACCTGATGGTTTTCAGCCCCAGCTTGCCGCCGCCGCCTGGTTCCGCGGCTAAAGAGGTGCATCCGGAGGCGCGCGCTCTGCTAGAGACGGTCAGTGGCCCTCCTTCCTTCCATTCTCGTCTGTCACCCCTTCCCCCATTCCCCTTCTTCCCTATAGCCCTTCTTGCTCTCTCTCCCCCTGGGCAGTTGCTTGTGTCAGCTGATCTCAGCTCCCGGGTCCTGAGGGCGGTGGGTGCTGTGCGGGTGCTTGAGGCTCCTCCAGGCACCTTGGCATCTGCCTCTGAGTCCTGGCTGGAGCACCCGCGGCTGGAGCACCCGAGCTATTGCTGGTGGGGTCCGTAGAGAAAGGTTGGCCTAATCGCACAATTTAATCACAGAATCTTTAAGAACTCAAATTCTATCCGAAAGTGCTGAAAAGGCGCAAAGCATGCAGGCAGCTGGGAAGCGTCTAAGTGTCGCAGAGTAGCTTTGCAGCATTTCATATATTCTTTGTGCCAGTCGTAAAGGAAGGTGAGGATGTGCAAAGGTCTGGGTCGTTCTCAGTGTGGGCTTTATTGTTGGGAAACACTGTACACTGTACAGCATTATCTGGCTACCGTGTCAGTGATCCTCGAGTGGCACTAACTGTTGCCTAGGCCTGCATCTCGGGGAGTGTATCCTTGAGCTGGGAAGAGTTTTCTGAGGGAAATAGAGGTGCTGTGTAGAACATGGCCTGTGCCACTGGGAAGAACTGGACCGTGTCTGCTTAGATGATCATATTTTCCATGGCAGGAAATACATGATGCCAGCAGAAAACCTCAAGAAGTGTCCCCATGCAGAGTGCTATTTGTCCAGAATCCTCTTGGGATCTCCAGAAGTTCTGAATAACCTTGCACCCCTGTCTCTGTTGTTGGTCCAAGACATTGGCAAACCTGGCCTTTCAATACAGTGGCATAGGATCCTTTGGTTTTCTTTTCTCTTTTTAGTAAAATCTCTGTTCTTTTGGTTTTATTTCTCACAGTGGCAACGTGTTGGCTATGATGGAATGAGATGCAGATGGTGGAATTTTGTCAGCTCTCAGGTTGCAGGGGGCTTGGGTGGTTGGCCATCAGTGTGGGGGGTGATTTTTCCCACTATACCAAGGTGAGGTTGACATTGCAAGAATATCATTAGCACTCAGGAGTCCCACCTGAGGCCCCTGTGACACAAGTGTGTGAGCACAGGGCATTGAGCAATAATTTCACAGCTTTTGGAGAATGCCGGTCATAATTTTTCTGTTCAGGTTTCTTAGAAGTCGCTAATAACATCAAGAAATTATGTCTGTTAGAAACAGCTGTCCTTTCTTTTGTTAGGAACCAACTATTAATGCTACACATAAATTGTTTCTACTAGAAAAGGCTGTGTTCGTGAGACAGGTCTACTTTTGTTCATGTTTTAGCTGAAGTGTCTTCATGTTGAATCAAAAGAATGTTGGCTGTATTTGATCAGCAAAGCACCACTGCCTGGTCTCATATATTTCCTGCTGTTGCCAGGCACAGCTAGGTTAGGTGGAAGCAAGCATGAGTAGAGAAAGGACTCTAATGGTGTTCTTGGAGTTGGGCTTCCAAGGAATGATAGAATCAGAATAGTTTGTGTTGGAAGGGACTTTTAAAGGTCATCTAATCCAAGCCCCCTGCAATGAGCAGGGATGTCTTTAACTATATCCACATTGCTCAGAGTCCAGACCTACCTTCTTGATGGGAAGGATTAACAAAAGCTGGAGTGAACCCCGAAGTAGGAAAGGAAACAGTAGCATGTCTGGGAGGTGAATGTGGCAGTGAGTATGGCCTGGTCATTTCCTGATGAGAAAATTGACTGTGGCCAGTGAGAAGACTTGTCTGTGGTAGGGCAATCCAAAGCCTGAGTATTTTGGCAGTGATACTCCAAGTGGCACTGACATGGCCTGGCCTATGTCATGGGGAGGGGTAGTTTGAGTGGGGAAGTGTCTTCCTCGTGGGAAAAGGAGATGCTGAGTAGAACACGGTCACTATTACTGGGGAAGGACTGGAGAATGTCTGCTTAGCTGGGAGATGACAATTCCTGTGGCACAGATGGAGGATGCGAATAGAACACTGTGAGAAGGGGCCTAGCACACAGGGGTGCTCTCCTGGGATCCTCTCTGGGCTTCCAGAAGTTCTGCATATTGTGCGGTCCGATATTCTCTGTGGTATCACTGCTTTTGAAGATAACTGCTGTATGTGCTTTTAGTAATTTGAAGTGGAATATTTTTAGTCCAGCAGAAGCTTTTTGAAATCGGTATTATTTTGGCAGACCTCTCAGAACATCTCATTTATCTCTCTGGTGTTAGTCCTGTGAGTGAGGGGAAGACGTGCTATCCATATTCAAGATGTTGCAAACCTGGTATTGCTGGTTTTCTTCTCTCATATTGTCTGTGTTTGGAGAACAGGGGATGAGATGCAGATTGCTGAATTTTGGCAGGTGTCAGGCGGCAGGTTTCTGTGAGTGTGTGTGAGGGTTTTTCCAGTCTCCTGACCTGAGGTTGGTGTTGAGATAATATCACTATCATTCAGGTTTCTCTCCCTATTCTGCTTTGATACAGGTTCATGAGTGAGCACCACAGTGTCCAGTGTTTTGAAAGCTTTTGGAGAACATGAATAATCTGTTTTCTGTTCAGCCTCCCATGAAATTGCAGATAATTTAAAGGGACAGTGTCCCTCAAACCCAGTTCTCCTTCTTTTTCTGAAGATGACACCAGTGACACTGTATGTAAGTTACTTGTACATGAAGAAAATGCATTTTGAAAGAACAGGTTCCTGTTCAGTTGTGGTGTCTTCATGTTGGATCGAGTGAATGCCACCTTCACTGAAATGCCTGTAGGTTTGGAGCAGCAAAGCACCACTGCCTGCTTTCGTTCCTTTCCTGCTGCTTCCAGGCACAGTATGATCAGGCAGCAGGAAGCATGAATGGAAAAAGGACACCAATGAATTTAATGGAATGACAACCAACCTTGTCTATCCCTTTGGTTGACAAGGGTATGTTCTCAGTGAAAATATCGTAGTGTTACCTTGGTGGCTTTTGTTTGGCTGTATAACAAGTGATCGTTTAAATGAGTGAGAACTATTGCATGAAGACTAATGGCCCTGTATATGGAGGTTCTGTCTGTGTTGTTCTGGAAGAGCATGTGTGCCACAGAGGGACAAGCAAGAGCCTGACTTTCAGTGTGGAGGTGGAAAATGAGACCAGAAGAATGGTTCTTCATCATGCTACGTAAAGAGTGCTTGTGTGCTGTGGTGGCCATGTGCTTTATCAGCATTCCTGAGTAATTGTCATCCTGAGCTGTGATGGGTTTGAGTTCCTGAATGAGAGACTCCCCTGGGTTGTGTGGACTACTTGCAGCCTGCTTGCAGAGATATTGTAGTACCTGGTGCTTGTGCTTGTTTCTGAGGGTGATGGATTCTGTTCTGCTGTAGCAGAGCTGGTTTTGCCACATGATTGCCTTGCTCTGTTATTTGCAGGGTCCTTGAAAGTACTGGAGGCTGAAGTGCGTGGCTTTCATCCTGAGGGGAGGGGAAGTTGGAGGTGCCTGGAAAGCAGGAAAACAGGAAGGTTCTTTTGTGTCTAGAGGGATGGAAGGTGGCAGGGAAGAGGAATGGGAGCTATTGCCAAAGGACGTGTGAGTGCTTCATGAGAAGTGTGGTGTAGCTAATTTAAAAACACTTTGGTAAAGGACAAAATGAGCAGAAAATACAGGATGGAACTAGAAGACAAGCAGAGGCAAAGATATGGCAGAGAGGGTCAAGAAATGAAGAGAGAAACAAATAAGATAATAGAATAAGAGAAAGGAGTGGGGAAAAAGAAAGGTGGGGGAAGGAATCTGTGTAAGAAGTAAGTAGGCAAGGAAGAAAGGAAAAAGGTAGAAAGGGAGATGGAGAAGATGATAGAGAAGATCACCGGCAGGCTCTGATAATATCTCAAGACTCTCAATGGAAATGAGGAAGTTGGTATATTCAGTACTCAGGGACGATCTGCAAGGCATGGGGAGGAAGAGGAATCAGAATCATAGAATAGTTAGGGTTGGAAAGGACCCCAAGATCACCTAGTTCCAACCCCCCTGCCATGGGCAGGGACACCTCACACTAAACCATCCCACCCAAGGCTTCATCCAACCTGGCCTTGAACACTGCCAGGGATGGAGCACTCACGACCTCCCTGGGCAACCCATTCCAGTGCCTCACCACCCTAACAGGAAAGAATTTCCTCCTTATATCCAATCTAAGCTTCCCCCGTTTAAGTTTTAACCCATTACCCCTTGTACTGTCACTACAATCCCTGACGAAGAGTCCCTCCCCAGCATCCCTATAGGCCCCCTTCAGGCCTGGAAGGCTGCTATGAGGTCCCCACGCAGCCTTCTCTTCTCCAGGCTGAACAGCCCCAACTTCCTCAGCAAGTCTTCATACGGGAGGTGCTCCAGTCCCTGATCATCCTCGTGGCCCTCCTCTGGACTTGTTCCAACAGTTTCATGTCGTTTTTATGTTGAGGACACCAGAACTGCACACAATGCTCCAGGTGAGGTCTCACAAGAGCAGAGTAGAGGGGCAGGTTCACCTCCTTGGACCTGCTGGTCACGCTCCTTTTGATGCAGCCCAGGATACGGTTGGCTTTCTGGGCTGCGAGCGCACACTGCCGGCTCATGTTCATTTTCTCATCGACCAGCACCCCCAAGTCCTTCTCTGCAGGGCTGCTCTGAATCTCTTGTTTGCCCAATCTGTAGCCGTGCCTGGGATTGCTCCCACCCAGGTGTAGGACCTTGCACTTGTCATGGTTGAACTTCATAAGGTTGGTATCAGCCCACCTCACAAGCGTGTCAAGGTCCCTCTGGATGGCATCCCTTCCCTCCAGTGTATCAACCGGACCACACAGTTTGGTATCATCGGCAAACTTGCTGAGGGCGCACTCAATCCCACTTTCCATGTCAGCGATGAAGATGTTAAACAAGACCGGTCCCAACACCGATCCCTGAGGGACCCAACTCGTTACTGGTCTCCAGCGGGACATTGAGCCATTGACCAATGAGAGCTCCTGCCAGAGACCATGTCTGTCCATCCTTGCGAGCATGGTGGAGACATTGGGAAAATATCTTTGTAAAGGAAAAAAAGGAATAGAAGAGACAAGGATGGAAACAGAAGAGGAGGGGAGGAAATAAGGCCAGTGATGAGTGAATTAAGAAAAATAGAGTACAAAAAGTCAAACAGAATGCAAATAGAAAAGAAATAGAGAAAGGAAGAAAGAGAGGAGGGGAAATGGAGGAAAAAGGGAATAGAAGGAAGAAGAAAAAGGAAAAAATGAAGCACGAAGAGGAAGCAAAGATGGAAGGGGCGAGAGAGAAGAAAGTAGGACTGAATGAGAGAGGGAGAAAGGAAGATGAACGGTAGAGGACAAAAGGAAGGAACAGAAAAGGAGGGAGGAGAGAAAAGCGTCTATGCATATAAACACAGAGCAAGCAAGGACAAAAAAGGAATGCGAAAAAAAGAGAATTAAGATAACGAAAGGAAAGAGAATGGGGAGGAAGAGGCGAGCGAGAGCGGAGCAGCCCGGGTCCGGAGGCTTGGGCGGTGTCAGGGAGCGTGTGAGGCGTTAGAGGAGCACACGGTGTCGCTGCAGGCTCAGAAACGGCGTGTCGGCGGCTCCGCCCCGGTGCGAGTGACGGGAAAGACGAGCTGTGAGCGTGGTGGGGGGGTGCGGGCCGAGCAGGAGCGCCGGTGCATCCTGACGGCGGCAGGGAACCGAGCGGCACCAGGGCCGGTGCCTCCGGCAGCGATGGCGATGGGCGGCGTGTGTGGGGCTGCCTTGTTGCGGATGCTGGTGCTGCAGTTGGCCGGGGCGCTGGTCGGCGGGCAGGTGCGGTACTCGGTGCCGGAGGAAGCCAAGGCCGGCACGGTGGTGGGCCGGCTGGCGCAGGACCTGGGCCTGGAGGCTGGCGAGCCGGAGGCGCGGCGGCTGCGGCTGGTGTCGCAGGGCCGGCGGGCGAGCGTGGAGGTGAGCGGGGCGAGCGGGGCGCTGGTGGTGAGCTCGCGGCTGGACCGGGAGGAGCTGTGCGGGAAGAGCGCGCCGTGCTCCCTGCGGCTGGAGGTGCTGGTGGAGCGGCCGCTGCGCGTCTTCCATGTGGAGCTGGAGGTCACCGACATCAACGACAACGCCCCGGTCTTCCCCGCCGCACGGAAAAACCTCAGCATCGCGGAATTATCTACTCTGCCGGGGTCTCGGTTCCCATTGGAGAGCGCGTCGGATGCAGATGTCGGAGCCAACGCTCAGCTCTCGTATAGCCTCAGCCCTAGCGAGTACTTTACGGTCGATGTTAAATCCTCTGATGAACACAGAAAATCTCTCTTCCTAGTGCTCACGAAACCTCTGGACCGCGAGACGATGCCGGTTCACCATCTAGTGCTGACGGCGACTGACGGGGGCCGTCCTCCGCTGACGGGCACAGTGGAGCTGTTGATCTGGGTGCTGGACGCGAACGACAACGCTCCTCAGTTCAATCAGTCTGTGTATAAAGTGAAGCTGCAGGAAAACGCTGCAGAGGGAAAGCTGGTGGCGCGGGTAAACGCCACGGATCCGGACGAAGGTCTGAACAAGGAGTTTACTTACAGTCTGGTCAGTTCGGTTCCTGTAGCTAAGAAAGATCTGTTCTCCATTGATCCAAAGACAGGCGAGATCAGACTTACGGGCCCCCTGGACTTTGAAGACGTCCGCTTACACGAGTTGCAAATTGAAGCGCGAGACAAAGGGACGCCTCCGCTGTCGGGACACTGCAGCGTGGAGCTGGAGGTGCTGGACGTGAACGACAACGCGCCGGAGGTGTGGGTGACGTCGCTGTCGGTGCCGGTGCCCGAGGACGCGGCGGTGGGGACGGTGGTGGCCCTGCTGAGCGTGTCGGACCGGGACTCGGGGGCGAACGGGCGCGTGCGCTGCACGGTGTGGCCGTCGGCGCCGTTCGGTCTGGTGTCGACGTTCGCGGGCTCGTACTCGCTGGTGCTGCGGGAGGCGCTGGACAGGGAGCGGGTGTCCGAGTACGAGGTGGAGGTGCGGGCGGAGGACGGCGGGGCGCCGCCGCTGCGCGCCAGCCGGGGCCTGCGGGTGCCGGTGTCGGACGTGAACGACAACGCGCCGGCGTTCGCGCAGGCCGTGTACACGGTGCTGGCGCGGGAGAACAACGCGGCGGGGGCGGAGCTGGCGCGGCTGTGGGCGCGGGACCCGGACGAGGCTGGCAACGGGCGCGTGAGCTACTCGGTGTCGGAGAGCGGCGGCGGAGCCGCGGTGTCTGGGGGCGGGTGGCGTCCGGCGTCGAGCTACGTGTCGGTGGACGCGGAGAGCGGGCGGCTGTGGGCGCTGCAGCCGCTGGACTACGAGGAGCTGCAGGTGCTGCAGTTCGAGGTGCGGGCGGTGGACGCGGGGGAGCCGGCGCTGTGCGGCAACGCCACGGTGCAGCTCTTCGTGCTGGACGAGAACGACAACGCGCCGGTGCTGCTGCCGCCTGCCGGGGGCGGGCCGGGCGCCGGGGCCGCGGGCTCGGCGGCGTCGGGTGCGGACTCGGGAGCGCTGTGGGCGTGGGCGACGTGGGGAGCCCCGGCGGGGCAGGTGGTGGCGAAGATCCGGGCGGTGGACGCGGACTCGGGCTACAACGCGTGGCTGCGCTACGAGCTGTGGGAGCCGCGGGGCAAGGGCCCGTTCCGCGTGGGGCTTTACAGCGGCGAGGTGAGCACGGCGCGGGCGCTGGAGGAGGCGGACGGCCCGCGGCAGCGCCTGGTGATCGTGGTGCGGGACCACGGCGAGCCGGCGCGCTCGGCCACGGCCACGCTGAGCGTGTCGCTGGTGGAGGGCGCCGAGGCGGCGCTGGCGGCCGCGAGCTCTGGCTCTTTGGGGGCGGTACTGCGGCCTGCGGAGGGCGGTGCAGCGGCAGCGTCGGCATCGGCGACGACGGTGAACGTGTGGCTGGTGGTGGCCATCTGCGCGGTGTCGAGCCTGTTCCTGCTGGCGGTGGTGCTGTACGGGGCGGCGCGGTGGGCGCCTAGGGCAGCCGTGCTGTCGGGTCCCGGTCCTGCCACTCTCGTGTGCGCCAGCGAAGTGGGGAGCTGGTCGTACTCTCAGCGCCAGAGCCGGAGCCTGTGCGTGGCGGACGGTGTGGGCAAGAGCGACCTGATGGTTTTCAGCCCTAACTTTCCTCCGCCGGCCGGATCCGCGGCGAAGGAGGCGCATCCGGAGGCGCCCGCTCTGCAGGAGACGGTCAGTGGCGCTCCCTCCCTTCCTTTTTCGCCTCTTGCCCTTTCCCCCGTAGTCCCTTTCCTCCTATCGCCCTTCTCGCCGTCCCCCTGGGCAGTTGCTGGTGTGAGCCTGGCTTAGCCCCTGGGTCCTGAGGGCAATAGATGCTGGGCGACCGACTCGGGATCTGCCTCCGTGTGCTGGCTGAAGTACCGTGGCTCTTGTTGGTGTTACTTGTGGTGTTTTATCATCTTCTGTGGTTTTCCTCTGCAGGAGAGGTTATGTCAGGTAACATTTGGGACTTCAGGAGTTTCTCTGCCTGTGGTGAATTGTCTCCAATTAAGTTCTCTCACCAGAATTATAATGTAATTAGGGGAGGCGTTGTAGATTTCTTCCATTTTCTTTGCAAGGGTGTTGTAACTCCTCTCAGTAGTATAAAGTGTTCAGGCAGAAGACCGTCAACCACTGCAGGTGTCAGAAACTGCAAGCTTCCTATTGTATTTCTGTTGCAAATCCAGTCATGCTGTAGTTTTCCATTCCTGGCCTGTTTGGATGGTGTTTAAATATTTGTGTTATCAGCATTGACAACCTCAGGGAAAAGCTGAACGCTTTCTCTTATAATGACTACAAATTCTTCTCTACATTCGGTAGTATCATAATGCTGTTCTGTGCTCATGATAATCCGGGTTGTTCTCTCACAGAGGGAACTCAATGCCCGTTGCCATCGGTGCTATCCTGCCTCCATGTCAACGAATACATGTGTAACATTTCAGAGGTGTAACAGAGCTCATAGGTATGGATCAGTTCCATCTGAGAGAGTAGAATTTGAAGGGTCAATTACAGAGTGTCTGCTCAACCCAGTGTGAATGACACCATCTGTATGGTTTTTGTGGTGTCAACAAAAATGTTGACGCCAACAAATGTGATGTCAACAGTTGTGAATTTGTGCTCCTGACCAGTGAAGTAGTGTGACATACACTGGACCGCTTTGATGTTCTTTCAGTATTTGCACCTTCTTACAAAGGAAAAAACCGAACAGAGCTCTCCCAATAACACTCCTGTAAATCCAGATTGTCCTACAGAACCAATATAATACGTTACACTGGGTGCTTGCCAACACTTGGGTTGTTCTGTCACAGCATTAAATCAATGCCATTGCAATGTAGAGCTGATCTAACATCACCTTTTGAATGCTAAAATTGTGCTGCACGTGGTCTGTACTTAACAATCGTTTGGAATTTCTTAATGTGTTCTCATTTTTTGGAAGGGTCCACAAATACTCGAATGAGGCCTGAGTTGGCGAAAAAAGCAGAGGCATGTCAAGGAGGTGAATGTGGCAGTGTCCCTGAGTAGGATGTTAGCACCTCATGATATGAAGGTTCATCTTGAGCAATGGGAAAACTTGCTTGAAATGGAAATCTGTGAGGATCATGAGCCATGTAGTAAGGCAGTAATGGGAGATTGCATACTTGTTCTGAGGACACATGTCCCAGACTGGGGAGTGGGGAATGACCAGAGTATAGCACGAAGCAGGAAGGGCACAGACTGTTCCTGCCCAGGATCCTTTCCCAGTATCCAGGCTGTTTGGAACTGGGGGCCTTCTGGATCTTGAGATAGTGTGTGGTACTGAAATGCCAACAATGTCTTCTGAGTTTGAGAATATCTCCCAGCAGGGACAGTGCCTTGTGCTGCTGCTGCCTGATCTAGGGAATGTGCTGGGTAAGAGTTGGTGGGATGCTGCCTGCTGAATACTGTATGGTGAACCTTTTCACTCCTGTTTTGGGGAAGTTTTGGTGGGGAGTATTTCAACCTGCTGTCCTTGTGTAGTGGCGGGTATCTACAGTGTTTCCACAGGCATTGGTGTTGCTGTGATTGTTCATTGGTCCTGCTCAGGCAGGATTTCTCTGGATACATGAAGAGGTGGGTGTAATCTCCATGCACTCAATTTCCCATACTTGTGTACCTGCACTGCCAGCCTTTGTAGGGATGGTGTGTCCTGTTGTCACACATGGCTCATTCTGATGTCTGGACATACACATCCAGCTCTGCTTTTCTGGCATTCGGTGTGGTTCTCTTGAAGAATAACATCCATGTGGCCTTGGATCAGAGGTGTCAGAGCCCTAACTGAAACATTTTTAAGAGCTCAATTTCAATTTGAAACAGTGTGCAGAAAGGGCATCACTTCATATGTTCTGGTGGCAATCATGAGGGAAGGTGAGTATGTGCAAAGACCTGGATCATGGTCTGAGAGGGTTTGAGCGGGAGCATGTCCATGTGATGAAGCAATATCAAGGTGTGGCAGTGATGGTACTGTGACTGTGTCAGTGGGAGCATGAGCATGAGCAGGGAAGAGCATACCCTGAGAGAAAAGATGATGCTCTGGAGAATGCAGTCTGTGTCACTGGGGATGACTGGGGAATGTCTGCTTAGCTGTGGAGATCACATTTCCCATGGCACGGGTTTGAGTATGCCAATAGATAAGCTCGAGAAGAGGCCTGGTGCACAGGACTGCTCTCCTGGGATCCTCTCAGAGCCTCCAGAATTCTGTATATTGTCAGGGCCTGGTATTCTCTGTGGTATCACTGCTTTTGTAGGTAACTGCTGTATGTTCCCTTAATCGTTTGTTCTGAATTGGAATGTTGTTGATCAATAGAATCTTTTCAAAATTTGTATCATCTTTCTGGTGTTAGTCTTGTGAGCGGGGGGAAGAAGTGCTCTTTGTAATCAAGATGTCACCAAACCTGCTGGTGCAGTAGAGTGGCATGGGTGTCTTCTGTCTTCTACTTTTCTATAGCAAAAATGCCCACCCTTTGTTTATTTTTTCTCTTACGCTGTCAGTGTGTTGTAAGCAGGGGATGAGATGGAGATGAATTTTGGCAGCTGTCAGGTAGCAGGATTTGTGTACGATTCATGAGTATGTGGGAAGGTTTTTCCGCCCTCCTGGGATGATCTTGTTCTCAAGAGAATGTCACCAGCTTTCAGGTTTCCTTCTGCTTCAGCTTTGATAGAGGTGCATGAGGGAGCACCATACCATGTCCAGCGTTTCCAAAGCTTTTGGAGAACATGAGTAATTTTCTCTGTCCAGTATCTCCCTAGATTGGAGATGATATTAAGGCATAATATCCCTCAAAAGCAATTCTGCTCTCCTGAAAGTCTTGTTGTTGGGGGTTTTTTGTTTGGGTGGTTTTTGTTTGGTTTTTTTTTTTTTATTTTTTTCCTGAAGATGACACCATTGATGCTACACGTAAGTCACTTATTATAGAGAATGTGTTTGAGAGGCTGAGGTACTTATGGTGTTCTTCAGTTGGGGTTTCTTTATGTTGGATTAACAGAATCTTGCCTGGATTAAAATGCCTGTAGATTTAGAGCAACCAAGGACCAATACCTGGTCTCATTCCTTTCCTTCTGCTGCCTGGCAGAATTTGAGCAGTTGGAATCGGGGACAGATAGAGGGACCTTGATGCGTTCCTTGTAGTGGAGGCATTGGGCATTGGGCGTGTTCTCAGTGAAAACGCTGTGGTGTTACCTTGGTGGCTTTTGTTTGGCTGTGTGATGCGTAGATCATGCTAAGGAGTGAGACTAAGGGGACTAAATATTCGCTGAGACTAAGGCCCTGGGAACAGATTCTTGCTGTGCTGTTCTGGCAGAGCATATGTACCTGAAAAAAGAAGCAAGTTTCACATTAATTCTGCAGGTGAAAGAGGAGGCCAGAAGAATGGCTGTTCATCGAGGTACCTGAGGAGTACTCGAGAGCTGTGGTTCTCCTGTGCTATTTCAGCCTTTGGGGAGTGTTGCCTTGCTGGGCTGTGATAGGTTTGAGTTGCCGAACTACTTCCTTGTGTAGTTTGGAGTCTTTAGAACCTGTTTCAGTAGAGGTCCCAGTACCTGGTCTTGTGTTTCTGAGAGTGGTGGATTTTGTTCTGCTGTAGCAGAGGTGTTGTTTGCCATATGATTACTCTGTTATTTGCTGGGCCTTTAAAAGGACTGGAGGGTGAAGAGTGTATCCCTCATCATGAAGAGAGGGGAAGTTGGAGATTCATGGAGGGGATGAAAGCAAGAGTGCTCTTCTATGTCCACAGGAATGCGAGATGGCAGAGAAAAGGTATGAGAGCTCTTTTCAAAGTATTTGTCTGTGCTTCATGATGAGTGTGGTGTACCTAGTTTAAGAAAATTTTGGTAAAAGACAAAATGAAGAGAAGAGACAAGGATGGAAGCAGAAGAGAAGTGGAGGCAAAGGTAGAGCAGAGCAGGGCAAGAAAAAAAAAAGGAAGTGAGAAAACAGTGAAAGAAAGAGAAAAGAGGAGGGAATGAAAAAAGGAAAGGAAAGAAATCATTGCAAGGAAAAAAGAAGGAAAGAGCTGATGACTGGGGAGATTACCAGCATGAACCGATGCTGTCTCGAGTTGCTGAATGAAGTAAGGTAGCTCCACAGCCTCTGAACAAATGGACACTGTAAAGCTTGGTGAAGAGTGGTGAGAAGGAGGAATAAGAGCTCCTACCAGAGGTCATGTCCGTCCTTACTGCTAGCATGGTGTGGGCTTTGGGAAAATACTTAGGTAAAGGAAGAAAAGAACAGAAAAGTCAAAAATTGAAACGGAAGAGGAGGATAGGGAAAGATAGGCGCGTGAAGAAAAGGTAAGAGAAGACCTAAGTAGTGAGAAGATAGAGAAAAAGGGAGTTAAAAAGAATAGCAGAAGGAAACGAAGAAGGAAAGGGAGCAAGCAAGGAAGGAAGAAAAAAGCAGGAAGAAAGCAGAAAAGCATGGAGGAATTGAAGAGGGAAAGAGAGAGGAAGGAAGGATGGAAGAAAGAAAGGAAGGAAAGAGAGAAATAAAATAACATAAAGAAAATAGAAAACGGGAATAAACGATAGAGAAGATGACTATCCCTCACCTATGTCACATCTAGCCACGGAGCGGAGTTGGTCGGTACCAGTCCCTCCCGTGGGGAGAGCAACGTGCTCCGGTGCTCCTGTCCCGTCATTAGGGGGGATGGGTCCGTCATTGACCTTGTTCCCCGTGGGGCCGGAGGCGACTGAGAGCTGTCACCGGCGGAAAAGGAGAGAGAAGCGTGGGAAGAGAAGGGAAAATAACGTGAAGAACAAGGTAGGGAAATAACGGAAACAGAGAACTGTCAGAACGAGGAGACGGAAAAGAAGATAGAGGATAAAAAAAAAACAACAAACAAAAACCCAAAAACAACAAAAAAAGCAACCAAACCACAGAAATATATGCAAGAAGAAAAGTAGAGAGTGGGAAAGAAGAACGAGAGAAACGATGAAAATCTGAAAAGAAAATAAGATATAAGAAAATTAAGGAAAAAAGAAAGAAAGAAGAAGGAGGAAGGAAAGAAAGAAATGTGTGCAAGCAAAGAACACGGAATAATAAAAAAAGAACGAAAGGAGAAAATGGGAGAGGAGAGGAGAGAAGAGCGCGAACGGAGTAGCCCGGGTCCGGAGGCTTGGGCGATGGCGAGGAGCGTGTGAGGCGTTGGAGCAGCACACGGTGTCGCTGCAGGCTCAGAAACGGTGAGTCGGCGGCTCCGCCCCGGTGCGAGCGGCGGAGAACCCGGCTGTGAGCAGGGGGGCGGCGCTAGGCGGGCAGGAGAGCCGGTGAATCCGGCCGGCAGCGCGGAACCGGGCGGCACCAGGGCCGGTGCCTCCGGCAGCGATGGCGATGGGCGGCGTGTGTAGGGCTGCCTTGTTGCGGGTGCTGGTGCTGCAGTTGGCCGGGGCGCTGGTCGGCGGGCAGGTGCGGTACTCGGTGCCGGAGGAAGCCAAGGCCGGCACGGTGGTGGGCCGGCTGGCGCAGGACCTGGGCCTGGAGGCGGGCGAGCCGGAGGCGCGGCGGCTGCGGCTGGTATCGCAGGGCCGGCGGGCGAGCGTGGAGGTGAGCGGGGCGAGCGGGGCGCTGGTGGTGAGCTCGCGGCTGGACCGGGAGGAGCTGTGCGGGAAGAGCGCGCCGTGCTCCCTGCGGCTGGAGGTGCTGGTGGAGCGGCCGCTGCGCGTCTTCCATGTGGAGCTGGAGGTCACCGACATCAACGACAACGCCCCGGTCTTCCCCGCCGCACGGAAAAACCTCAGCATCGCGGAATTATCTACTCTGCCGGGGTCTCGGTTCCCACTGGAGGACGCGTCGGATGCAGATGTCGGAGCCAACGCTCAGCTCTCCTATAGCCTCAGCCCCAGCGAGCATTTCAGAGTAGAGGAAGAAAACAGCAACTCGCGCAGTAAATCCCTGTTTCTGGTGCTCACGAAACCTCTGGACCGCGAGACGATGCCGATTCACCATCTGGTGCTGACGGCGACCGACGGGGGCCGTCCGGCGCTGACGGGCACGATGGAGCTGTTGATCTGGGTGCTGGACGCGAACGACAACGCTCCCCAGTTCAACCAGTCGGTGTACATCGTAGTTTTGCCCGAAGACGCCTTGGAGGGGGCGATAGTGATGCGGCTTAATGCCACGGATCCAGATGAGGGAAGTAATCGAGAAGTGATTTATGAAATGGATACTGTTGTTCCTCCCTCGGCGTCACCTGCATTCAGCATCGATGGGAAGACTGGAGAGATCAAACTTACGGGCGCCCTGGACTTTGAAAGAGTTGCCTTGTACAACCTACACGTTAAAGCCAGAGATCAGGGGACTCCCCCGCTGTCGGGTCACTGCAAGGTGGTGGTGGAGGTGCTGGACGTGAACGACAACGCGCCGGAGGTGTGGGTGACGTCGCTGTCGGTGCCGGTGCCCGAGGACGCGGCGGTGGGGACGGTGGTGGCTCTGCTGAGCGTGTCGGACCGGGACTCGGGGGCGAACGGGCGCGTGCGCTGCACGGTGTGGCCGTCGGCGCCGTTCGGTCTGGTGTCGACGTTCGCGGGCTCGTACTCGCTGGTGCTGCGGGAGGCGCTGGACAGGGAGCGGGTGTCCGAGTACGAGGTGGAGGTGCGGGCGGAGGACGGCGGGGCGCCGCCGCTGCGCGCCAGCCGGGGCCTGCGGGTGCCGGTGTCGGACGTGAACGACAACGCGCCGGCGTTCGCGCAGGCCGTGTACACGGTGCTGGCGCGGGAGAACAACGCGGCGGGGGCGGAGCTGGCGCGGCTGTGGGCGCGGGACCCGGACGAGGCTGGCAACGGGCGCGTGAGCTACTCGGTGTCGGAGAGCGGCGGCGGAGCCGCGGTGTCTGGGGGCGGGTGGCGTCCGGCGTCGAGCTACGTGTCGGTGGACGCGGAGAGCGGGCGGCTGTGGGCGCTGCAGCCGCTGGACTACGAGGAGCTGCAGGTGCTGCAGTTCGAGGTGCGGGCGGTGGACGCGGGGGAGCCGGCGCTGTGCGGCAACGCCACGGTGCAGCTCTTCGTGCTGGACGAGAACGACAACGCGCCGGTGCTGCTGCCGCCTGCCGGGGGCGGGCCGGGCGCCGGGGCCGCGGGCTCGGCGGCGTCGGGTGCGGACTCGGGAGCGCTGTGGGCGTGGGCGACGTGGGGAGCCCCGGCGGGGCAGGTGGTGGCGAAGATCCGGGCGGTGGACGCGGACTCGGGCTACAACGCGTGGCTGCGCTACGAGCTGTGGGAGCCGCGGGGCAAGGGCCCGTTCCGCGTGGGGCTTTACAGCGGCGAGGTGAGCACGGCGCGGGCGCTGGAGGAGGCGGACGGCCCGCGGCAGCGCCTGGTGATCGTGGTGCGGGACCACGGCGAGCCGGCGCGCTCGGCCACGGCCACGCTGAGCGTGTCGTTGGTGGAGGGCACTGAGGCGGCGCTGGCGGCTGCGAGCTCGCGCTCTTTGGGGGCGGTACTGCGGCTTGCGGAGGGTGGTGCATCCGCAGTATCGGCGGCGACGACGACGACGAACGTGTGGCTGGTGGTGGCCATCTGCGCGGTGTCGAGCCTGTTCCTGCTGGCGGTGGTGCTGTACGGGGCGGCGCGGTGGGCGCCTAGGGCAGCCGTGCTGTCGGGTCCCGGTCCTGCCACTCTCGTGTGCGCCAGCGAAGTGGGGAGCTGGTCGTACTCGCAGCGCCAGAGCCGGAGCCTGTGCGTGGCGGACGGTGTGGGCAAGAGCGACCTGATGGTTTTCAGCCCCAACTTCCCACCGCCGCCCGATTCCTCGGCGAAGGAGACGCATCCGGAGGCGCCCGCTCTGCTAGAGACGGTCAGTAGTGCTCCCTTCCTCCCTTCCTCTCTTTCTCACCTATTGCCTTGCGTATTCCCCCGTTGCCCTTCCTGCCTGCCAGCCTGGCATGTGCTGGTGTGAGCTGTCGAAGCAATATTTGCATAATCTTTAAGAATTCAGTTTCTATTTGGAAAGGCACAAAGCATCCAGGCAGCTGGGAAGAGTTTGTGTCCCAGAGTGGCTTTGCAGTATTCCATATATTCTTTTTGCCAATTGTAAAGGTAGGTGAGGATGTGCAAAGGCCTGGGTCATACCCAGGGTCGGCTTTATTGCTGGGAAACACTGCGTGGTGAAACAGTGCCTGGGTACTGTTGTAGTTCCACGGCAAAGGAGGCGCAGGCGCCCGCTCTGCTGGAGACGGTCAGTGCCGCTTCCTCCCTCCCTTCATCGCTTCTTCGCCTCTTTCTCCTTCCTCGGCACTTCTTGCCCCATGTCACTCTTCTCGATTTCCCGCTCCCTGGGCATGCAACGGGCTCACCCCCATGGCCGATTGCTGTAAGTGCTGTACGGGTGCTTGAGGCTCCCCCGGGCATCTTGGGATCTGCCTCCGCATGCTGGAATGTGCACCGCAGCTCTTGCTCATTTGGTGAAGGGAAAGGTCTGGCCACACACCGCAGCAGCCTTGGTCCTCAGCTGAGCTTTGCTGCTACAGGGTTGATTTGTTCTCTTCTTGCAGTAAATTCCCTGTGATATGTGGGGTTTTTTTGTTTTTATCAGAAACTCTGTTCTTGTCTTCTCTGATTCTCCACTGCAAGAGAGATGTTACCTGATTATACTTGGAACTTTAGGGGTCTCTTTGCCTGTGGTGGATGTTCTCCATTTCTGTTCATCCACCATACACATCATGAAATTTGGGAATGCGTTGTAGACTTTTTCCTGTGCTCTTTTGCAAGGATGTCACAACTCTGTCAGTAGCATAAAGTATTCAGGCAGAGGACTTTGAGCCAGCATAGTTGTCAGAAACGGAAAATTTCTTGTTGTATTTCTGCAACCCTGAATTTTGCTGTAGATTTGTATCATCAGAATTGACAGCCTCAGGGAAGAACAGGAAACCTTGTATTTAAAGAAACTACAAACTTATCTACGTTAGGAGTCATCCATTGCAATGCTGTGCTCGTCAGCCTTCGACTTATTCTCTCAGAAAAGGAAATCAATGACCATGGCCATTAGTGTTATTGTGACAACATCTGTACAAATATACGTGTACCATTTCAGAGGTGTAACAGAACTCCCAGGTACGGATCAGTTTCATCTGGGATAATGGAACATGAAGCGTCAAATACAGAGAGTGCTGAATACAGTGATACTGGCTGTGTGTTTATTATGGGGCTCTTGTTGATCGTGACAGTTGTGGATTTGTGCTTCTGACCAGTGAAATGACGAGACATGCACTGGATGGCTTTGATGTTCTTTCGGTATTTGCTTCAGCAGTCACACCCTCACAAAACTAGAAAGCAAACCGAGCCTCCCCCAATAACATATCCATAAATCCAGATTGTCCTACAGAATCCATATTGTCTGCTACCCATATAATCTTGTCAATTGGGTTCTTCTGCCACAGAATGAAATTTATGCTATTACAAATTTAGAGCTGCTCTGACATCAGCTTTCGAACATGTAATGTGCACCACACACAGCCTGTGTGGTACAACTGGTATGTTTTTTTTAAGTGCTCTCATTGTTTGGAAGAGTCCAGAAATGCTGGAGTGAGCTTTGATTTGGGGAAGAGAACAGTGGCATGTCAGAGATGTGAATGTGGCAGTGGCCCCAGCAGGACCTGGGAACCTCATAAAATCAAAGCTATCGCAATTTAGAGCTCTTCTGTCATCTTTTGAATGTGTAAAGTGTGCTGCATATAGTCTGTATGATACAATTGATATGGGTGATTTTTAGAGTGCTCAGTGTTTGGAAGGGTTCACAAATCCTGGCGTGAGCCTCGATTTGGGGAACAGAACAGTGGTATGTCAGGGAGGTGAGCATGGCAGTGGCCCTGTGAACTAGGGCCTTAGCACCTTATAACATGAAAGTGATCTTGAGCAGTGGGAAGACTTGCCTGAACCAAAAATCCTTGGGAAGACCATAGGCCATGTAGTAAGGCAATAATGGGAGACAACATGCTTGCCTGGAGAACGCATTTCAGACTAGTGGTGGGGGATGACCAGAATAAAGCATGAAGTAGGAAGGGCACAGGCTGTTCCTGCCCAGGATCCTTTTGCAGGCTCCCAATGTGTCTGGAGGTAGAGACCTTTTGGATCTTGAGACAGTGTGTGGCACTGAAACACCAAGAATGTTTTCTGAATTTGTGAATATCTCCCGCAAGGCACAGTGCCCTGTGGTGCTGCTGCCTGATGAGGGAAGGTGAGTACGTGCAAAGACCTGGGTCGTGGTCTGGGACAGTTTTAGAGCTGGGTCATGTTTTTGTGGTGGAGCAATGTCTGTATTTTGGCAGTGATGGCACTGAGAATGGCCTGTGTCTGCATTAAGAGGAGCATGACCTTGACTGGAAAAGAGTGTTGCCTGAGGGAAAACGAGATGCTGGGGAGAATGCAGTCCGTATCACTGGGGAAGGAGTGGAGAATGTCTGCTTAGCTGTGGAGATCACATTTCCCATGGCACAGGATACAGGATGCCCATAGATAACCTTAAGAAAAGGCCCAGTGCACAGAGTTACTCTCCTGGCATCATCTCAAGGCCTCCAGAAGTTCTACATTTCATCGCAGCCTGGTGCTCTTTATGGTATTACTGCTTTTGAAGATAACTGCTGTGCCTGCCTTTAATAATTTGATTTTGACATGGAACATTGCTGATCAAACAGAATCTTTTCAACATTTGTACCATGTTCCTGGTGTTAGTCTAGTGAAGGAGGGGAAAAAGTGCTCTTTGTAATCAAGAAGTCAGCAAACCAGCTCTTGCAGCAAAGTGACATGGGTGCCTTCTGTTTTCTACTTTTGTCTATACTGAAGATGTCAACCCCTTCTTTATTTTTTCTCCCACGTTGTCAGTGTGTTGGAAACAGGGGATGAGATGGAGATGCTGAATTTTGGCAGCTGTCAGGTGACAGGTTCTGGGGCAATATTCATGAGTGTGTGGGAAGGTTTTTCCACTCTCCTGAGCTGAGGATGTTGTTAGAAAAATGTCACCAGCTTTCAGGTCTCCCTCCTTCTTCCCCTTCGATAGAGGTGCATGAGGAAGCACCATATGATGTCCAGCGTTTTTACAGCTTTTGGAGAACATGAGTATTTTTTTCTGTCCCGCATCCCCTGAAATGGCAGCTCATGTTAAGGGACAAAGTCTCTCAAAAGCAATTCTGCTCTCCTGAAAGTGCTTCCTTTACTGAAGTCTACACTAGTGACGCTAGAAGTAAGTCACTTATTTTAGAGAGTGTGTTTGAGAGTGTTGTCATTCAGTTGTGTTTTCTTTCTGTTGGATTAACTGAATGATGCCTGGATCGAAATGCTTGTAGATTTAGAGAAGGAAGCACCATTACCTGTCCTCGATCCCTTCCTGCTGCTGTGTGGCAGAAGATGAGTAGGTAGAGGCAAGCACAGCAGGAGGAGGGACCTTGGTGCATTCCTTGGAGTGGATGCATTGGGCATTGAGGGGATGTTCTGAGAAAATGCTGTGGTGTTACATTGGTGGCTTCTGTTTGGCTGAGTAATGAGTGGATCATGCTGATGAGTGAGAAGTATTCCATGGGGATTAAGGCACTGGGAACAGAATTTGTCGCTGTGTTGTTCTGGCAGAGCATGTGTGCCTGAAAAAAGAAGCATGATTTTCACATTCATTTTTGAGGTGGAAGATGAGGCTGGAAGAATGGCTGTTCATCGAGGTACATAGGGAGTACTTGTGTGCTGTGGTTCCCATGAGCCTTCTGAGCCTTTGGGGAGTGTTGTCTTGCTGGGCTGTGATGGGTTTGACTTCCCAAATAAGAGATGCCCCTGTGTGGTTTAGAGTCTTTGGAACCTGTTTCAGTGGAGGTCACAGTACCTGATGCTTGGGTTTGTGCTAGCAAGGGTGGTGGATTCCTTTGTGCTGCAGCAGAGCTGTTCTTTGGCATGTGGTTGCCTTGCTCTGTTGTTTGCTGGTTCCTTAAGAGGACTGGTGGCTGAAGAGCATGGCCTTCATCCTGAAGAGAGGGTAAGTTGGAGATGCGTGGGTGGAAGAAAAGCAGGAAGGCTCTTCCGTGACAAGAGAAATGGAAGATGGTATTGAAGACAAATGAGAGCTTTTGCCCAATGGCATGATGGTGCTTCCTAGTGAGCACGGAGGAGCTATTTTAAGAGCATTTTAGTAATGAACAAAATGAAAAGACAAGGGTGGAAGCAGGAGTGAAAAGGAGGCAAAGATACAGCAGAGCATGGCAAGAAAGAAAAAGAGGGGATGAAAGAGAAGAAGGGTGTAAAAAAGATAAGGGAAGAGAAAGGAGGAGCAATACCAAAGAAGGAAAAGAGGGAATTGCTAGGGAAAAAACCCTAAACAAACAAACAAACAAACAAAAAAAAAAAAAAAAAGGAGGAAGAAGATGATGGAAGCTATGGACGGTATTACCAGCGTGCTCTGATGTTATCTTGAGATGCTGAGTAGCGAGGAGGAAGTCATCATCCTTGGTACACAGGGACACCCCGCAAAGCTTGAATGAAGAGTGGTGAGGTTAGAGAAGAGCTCCTGCAGAGGCCATGTTCATCTTTATTTTGAGCGTGTTGTGGACTTTGGGAAAATAGTTTGATAAAGGAAGAAAACAACAGAAGAGACAAGGATGGAGATAGAAGAGGAGGAGAAGAAAACATGATCAAAGGAAGAGAAGGAAAGAGAAGACAAAAGAAGGAAAGAGGAGAGGAAGAGAAAAATAGAAACTAGTATAAGGAAACGAAGAAAGAAAGGAAAAAGGAAGGTGAAAGGAAGTGCCAAGAGGTGGTAATGTGCCCTCACCGAAGTCATTTCTGGTCGTGGAGAGTGAAAGAGTGACTCAATCAAAGAAAGAGAAGAGGAGCAGAAGGAACGAAAAGAGTCAAACAAACAGAAGAGGAGAAGGAAAGGTACACACTTGAGGAGAAGGGAAGATGTAAGTAGTGAGAAGATAAAGAGAGAAAAAGGGAGTTAAAAAGAATAGCAGAAGGAAAAGAAGCTAGCGAGGAAGGAAGTACAGAACAAGAAGGCAGAAAAGCAGTGAGAAAGGGAAGAGGGGAAGGAGGGATGGAAAGAGGAAGAAATAAAAGAAAGGAAGAAAAGGAGATGTTAGAGAAGAAGACGTCATCTCTAGTCACGGAGCGGAGGTGGTTCGTAGAAGCCCCGCCCGAGGGCAAAGCATCGCGATCCGGCGCTGCTGCCCTCTTATTAGCGAGAAAAGGTACGGGTTTGACGGTGTCCGCCGCGGAGCCGGAGGCAACTGGGGAGCTGTGATAGCGGGTAAAGGAAGGAAAAGGGTGGGAAAAGAAGGCAAAGGGGCATAAAAAACAAGGTAGGACAAGAAGGGAAAGGGAGAATTGACAGAAAAAGAAGACAAAAAAGAAGAGAATAAAAAAAGAAAAAATAGGCAAGAAGAAAAGTAATGTGGGGAAAAAAAAGGAATAACGAAAGAGTGAAAACCTGAGAATTTAAGTAAGAACAGAAAGATAAAAAAAGGAGGTGATGAAAGAGGAAGAAGGAAAGAAGGGAATGTATGCAAGCAAAGAACACAGAATAAGAAAGAAAAAAGAGAACGAATGAAGAGGGTGAAGAGGCGAGCGAGAACGAAGCAGCCCGAGTCCAGAGGATTGGGCGGTGTCGAGGAGTGAGTGAGGCGTTGGAGCAGCGCACGGTGTCGCTGCAGGCTCAGAAATGGCGTGTTGGCGGCTCCGCCCCGGTGCCAGCGGCAGAGAGCCCGGCTGTGAGCGGGGGGGGGGCGGTGCTGGGGGAGCCGGTGAATCCGGGCGGCGGCGGGGAGCCGTGCGGGGCCCGGGCTGGTGCCAGAGGCGGCGATGGCGATGGGCGGTGTGTGTAGGGCTGCCTTGTTGAGGGTGCTGGTGCTGCACTTGGCCTGGGCGCTGGTCGGAGGGCAGGTGCGGTACTCGGTGCCGGAGGAAGCCAAGGCCGGCACGGTGGTGGGCCGGCTGGCGCAGGACCTGGGCCTGGAGGCGGGCGAGCCGGAGGCGCGGCGGCTGCGGCTGGTATCGCAGGGCCGGCCGGCGAGCGTGGAGGTGAGCGGGGCGAGCGGGGCGCTGGTGGTGAGCTCGCGGCTGGACCGGGAGGAGCTGTGCGGGAAGAGCGCGCCGTGCTCCCTGCGGCTGGAGGTGCTGGTGGAGCGGCCGCTGCGCGTCTTCCATGTGGAGCTGGAGGTCACCGACATCAACGACAACGCCCCGGTCTTCCCCGCCGCACGGAAAAACCTCAGTGTATCGGAGAACTCCCCGGCCGGGTCTCGGTTCCCACTGGAGGGCGCGTCGGATGCAGATGTCGGAGCCAACGCGCAGCTCTCGTATAGCCTCAGCCCCAGCGAGCATTTCGCTTTGGATTCACAAAAAACGAATGAACAAAATATTGTACCCGATCTTGTTTTAACGAAACCTCTGGACCGCGAGACTTTGTCAGTTCACCGTCTCGTGCTGACGGCGAGTGATGGGGGCCGTCCGGCGCTGACAGGCATTATGGAGCTTGTGATCTCGGTAATGGATACAAACGACAACGCTCCCCAGTTCAACCAGTCTGTGTATAAAGTGCAGCTGCCAGAGAATGCTACAGAGGGGACGCTGGTGGTGCGGGTCAACGCCACAGATCCGGATGAGGGAATTAACGGTGAGATGACCTACACGGTGACAAACTTCCTTCCACTTAGTGGAAAAGGTGTGATTACTGTCAGTCCAAGGACTGGAGAGATACTTCTGACGAGCGCCCTGGACTTTGAAGAAGTCAATGTGTTTCATTTTCGTATTGAAGCACAAGACAAAGGCTCCCCTCCGCTGTCGGGTCACTGCAGAGTGGTGCTGGAGGTGCTGGACGTGAACGACAACGCGCCGGAGGTGTTTGTGACGTCGCTGTCGGTGCCGGTGCCCGAGGACGCGGCGGTGGGCACGGTGGTGGCTCTGCTGAGCGTGTCGGACCGGGACTCGGGGGCGAACGGGCGCGTGCGCTGCACGGTGTGGCCGTCGGCGCCGTTCGGTCTGGTGTCGACGTTCGCGGGCTCGTACTCGCTGGTGCTGCGGGAGGCGCTGGACAGGGAGCGGGTGTCCGAGTACGAGGTGGAGGTGCGGGCGGAGGACGGCGGGGCGCCGCCGCTGCGCGCCAGCCGGGGCCTGCGGGTGCCGGTGTCGGACGTGAACGACAACGCGCCGGCGTTCGCGCAGGCCGTGTACACGGTGCTGGCGCGGGAGAACAACGCGGCGGGGGCGGAGCTGGCGCGGCTGTGGGCGCGGGACCCGGACGAGGCTGGCAACGGGCGCGTGAGCTACTCGGTGTCGGAGAGCGGCGGCGGAGCCGCGGTGTCTGGGGGCGGGTGGCGTCCGGCGTCGAGCTACGTGTCGGTGGACGCGGAGAGCGGGCGGCTGTGGGCGCTGCAGCCGCTGGACTACGAGGAGCTGCAGGTGCTGCAGTTCGAGGTGCGGGCGGTGGACGCGGGGGAGCCGGCGCTGTGCGGCAACGCCACGGTGCAGCTCTTCGTGCTGGACGAGAACGACAACGCGCCGGTGCTGCTGCCGCCTGCCGGGGGCGGGCCGGGCGCCGGGGCCGCGGGCTCGGCGGCGTCGGGTGCGGACTCGGGAGCGCTGTGGGCGTGGGCGACGTGGGGAGCCCCGGCGGGGCAGGTGGTGGCGAAGATCCGGGCGGTGGACGCGGACTCGGGCTACAACGCGTGGCTGCGCTACGAGCTGTGGGAGCCGCGGGGCAAGGGCCCGTTCCGCGTGGGGCTTTACAGCGGCGAGGTGAGCACGGCGCGGGCGCTGGAGGAGGCGGACGGCCCGCGGCAGCGCCTGGTGATCGTGGTGCGGGACCACGGCGAGCCGGCGCGCTCGGCCACGGCCACGCTGAGCGTGTCGCTGGTGGAGGGCGCCCAGGCGGCTCTGGCGGCCGCGAGCTCGGGCTCTTTGGGGGCGGTACTGCGGCCGGCGGAGGGCGGTGCAGCGGCGGCGGCATCGGCGGCGACGACGACGACGAACGTGTGGCTGGTGGTGGCCATCTGCGCGGTGTCGAGCCTGTTCCTGCTGGCGGTGGTGCTGTACGGGGCGTTGCGGTGGGCGCCTAGGGCAGCCGTGCTGTCGGGTCCCGGTCCTGCCACGCTCGTGTGCGCCAGCGAAGTGGGGAGCTGGTCGTACTCGCAGCGCCAGAGCCGGAGCCTGTGCGTGGCGGACGGTGTGGGCAAGAGCGACCTGATGGTTTTCAGCCCCAACTTCCCTCCACCGCCCGGTTCTGCGGCTAAAGAGGTGCATCCGGAGGCGCCCGCTCTGCAGGAGACGGTCAGTGGCGCTCCCTTTCTCCCTCCCTCTCTTCCTTACTTCTTGCCTATTTTGCCGTCGCCCCTTGCCCCCTGTTTTCCTTTTTGCTGCCCGCTGGGCAGGCGCTGGTGTGAGCCGTCGGAGCCACATTTACATAATCTTTAATAAGAGCGACCTGATGGTTTTCAGCCCCAGCTTGCCGCCGTCGCCCAATTCCGCGGCAAAGGATATTCAGCCGGAGGCGCCCTTTCTGCTTCAGACGGTCAGTGGCACTCCTTTCCTTCCCTTTTCGCCTCTTGCCCTTTCCCCAGCCCCCTTGTCCCCTGTCACCCTTCTCGCCCTTTCACCTACTAGGCACTTGCTGCTGTAAGCCGGGTTCAGCCCCTGGTCCTGAGGGCGGGGATGCTGGACTGGTGCTTGAAGTTATTCCGGGCACGTTGTCATGTGTATTTGTGTCTTGTCTGGAGCACCCGTGCTCTTTCTGCAGGGGTGAGAAGTGAAAGACATTCCCTAGAAAACAACCCCTAGTGTTATTTGGGGACTATTATATAGTTTTCTGATTCTCTTCTGCAAGAGAGATGATGTCAGGTGATATTTGGGACTTCAGGAGTTTCATCACCGGTGTTGGATTTTTTCCAGTTAAATTCCATCACCCGTTTCATAATGAAATTAGTGCAGGTGTTGCAAACCTTGTATGTTTGCAAACCAGCTATGTTGTTTTGGAAGGGTATTGTAACTCGGTAGCAGAAATTGCTCAGGCAGAAGACTCGGATCCATAGTAGGTGCCAGAAAAAATGTGTTTCTTTTTGTATTTTATCCCGCTGTTAGAAGCAGCATGTTTCCTTTTGTATTTTATCACTCTTCTCTTCCCCCTGAAATCATGCTGTACATTTCCATTCCTGGCTGGGGAAGTGAAATTGGCCTGTTTGGATAGTCTTTCAATATTTGTGTCATCAGCATTGATAGCCTAAGGGAAGAACCAGAAGCTTTGTTTTATAAGCTCTGCAAATTCTCCTCTGTATTAGGTACCATTGTAATATTCTGCTGTGCTCATGATAATTTAGGTTGTTCTTTCAAAGAAGAAAATCAGTGCCCACTTCTATCAGAGCTATTCTGACTCCATCTCTACAAATACATGTGTAACATTTCAGAGGTGTAACATCGCTCCCAGGTGTGGATCAGTTCCATCTGGGATAACAGAACATGAAGGGTCAGTTACAGAGAGTCTGAAGAGCAAAGTGATACCAGCTGCATAGTTTCTTTGGTGCTGTCATTGCTGGCAACAGTTACTGTTTTGTGCTCCCCAAATAGTGAAGTGACGTGACATATACTGGCTCGCCTTGGTGTTTGATGCATCAGCAGCCAGAGTCTTACAAAGGGAAAAACCAAACACAACCCCCACATAACAATCCCCTAGATCCAAATTGTCCTATAGAACCAATATAATCTATTGCACTGGTGGACTGTCAACATTTGGGTGGTTCTATTTCAGCATGAAATTAATTCCACTGCAACATAGAGCTGTTCTGTCATCACTTTTTGTGCCCTGCACACACTCTGTATCATACAATTGGTGTGGGGTTTGTTTAACGTGCTGTCATTGTTTGAAAGGGTCCACATATGCTGGAATCAACCCTGAGCTGGGGAAGAGAACAGTGGCATGTCAGGGAAGTGAATATGGCAGTGGCCTAGAATAAAGCCTTAGCACCTCATGAGCAACAGGAAGATTTGCCTGAATTGGAAATCCTTGTGAAAACCATGAGCCATGTAGGAAGGCAGTAATAGGAGGTGATACGATTGGAGAACCCATATCCCAGACTGAAAAGGGGGTGGGGGTTGACCAATATAAAACATGAAGCAGAAAAGGCACAGACTGTTCCTGCCCAGGATCCTTGCCCAGGATCCAGGCAGTTTGGGCATGGAGGCCTTCTGGATCTTGAAGTAATGTGTGATACTGGAATACCAAGAATGTCTTTTGAGTTTGTATCTCCCACCAGGGACATTCCATTGTACTGCTGCTGCCTAAAGTAAGAAACGTACTGGGTAAGAGTTGGGGGGATGCTGACTGCTGAATACTCTATGATGGTTTTCATTCCTATTTTGTGAAAGCTGTCGTGGGAGGGCAGTGTTTCAGCCTGCTCTCCTTGTGAAGTGGTAGGCATCTACAGCATTTCCACAGGCGTTGATGCTGTGATGGTTCATTGATCCAGCTCAGGCAGAATTTCTCAGGGCACATGACGAGGAGGGTGTAATCTCTGTGTGCTCAACTTCTCCCTGTGCACTTGCACTTGGTATGGGGTGTCCTGTTGTCACATCTGATTTTATTCTGATGTCTGAACATATACACACAGCTCTGGCATTTGGTGTGGTTCTCGTGAAGAATAAGACCTGTGTGGACTTGGATCAGAGATGCCAGAGCTCTAATCCAAACATTTTTAAGAACTCAATTTCAGTTCAAACCTTAGTGTGCAGAAAAGGCATCACTACATATGTTTTGGTGTCAGTCTCAGAGATTTAGATCTAGGGCACGTTTTTGTGGTGGAGCAATGTCTGAGTATTGTGGCACTGATGGCACTGAGAATGGCCTGTGTCTGCATCAGGAGGAGCATGACCTTAAACTGGTTAAGCTGGGAAACTCGTTGCCTGAGGGAAATCGAGATGCTGGGGAGAAATAGTCTCTGTTAATGGGGAAGGAGTGGAGAATGTCTGCTTAGCTGTGGAGATCACATTTCCCATGGCACAGGATACAGGATGCCAATAGATAACCTTAAGAAAAGGCCTGGTGCACAGAGTTACTCTCCTGGCATCATCTCAAGGCCTCCAGAAGTTCTACATTTCATTGCAGCCTGGTGCTCTTTGGCTGATGTACTTCTGTTGTCATTTAGTTGTGGCTCTTCCTGTTGTATCAACTGAATGTTGCCTGGATTGGTATGCCTGTAGGTTTAGAGAAGAAAGCATTACTACCTGTCCTCATTCCCTTCCTGCTGCTGTATGGCAGAAGGTGAGTAGTTAGAGGCAAGGACAGTGGAAGGAGGGACCTTGGTGCATTCCTTGGAGTGGATGCATTGGGCATTGAGGGGATGTTCTCAGAGAAAATGCTGTGGTGTTACGTTGGTGGCTTCTGTTTGGCTGAGTAATGAGTGGATCATGCTGATGAGTGAGAAGTATTCCATGGGGATTAAGGCACTGGGAACAGAATTTGTCGCTGTGTTGTTCTGGCAGAGCATGTGTGCCTGAAAAAAGAAGCATGATTTTCACATTCATTTTTGAGGTGGAAGATGAGGCTGGAAGAATGGCTGTTTGTCGAGGTACGTAGGGAGTACTTGTGTGCTGTGGTTCCCATGAGCCTTCTGAGCCTTTGGGGAGTGTTGTCTTGCTGGGCTGTGATGGGTTTGACTTCCCAAATAAGAGATGCCCCTGTGTGGTTTAGAGTCTTTGGAACCTGTTTCAGTAGAGGTCACAGTACCTGATGCTTGGGTTTGTGCTAGCAAGGGTGGTGGATTCCTTTGTGCTGCAGCAGAGCTGTTTGCCATGTGGTTGCCTTGCTCTGTGATTTGGTGTTGTTATTGGCTGGAGGATGAAGAGCATAGCCTTCATCCTGAAGAGAGGGAAGTTAGCGATGCACTGATGGGATGAAAGCAGGAAGGCTTTTCTGTGACCACAGTAATGAAGATGCTGTGGAAGAGGAATGAGAGCTCCTGCCCGAGGGCATGGTGGTGCTTCCTAGTGAGCATGGAGGAGCTATTTTAAGAGCATTTTAGTAATGGACAAAATTATCAGAAGAGACAAGGGTGGAAGCAGAAGAGAAATGGAAGCAGAGATCCGTACAGCATGGCATGAAAGAAAAAGACAGGATGAAAGAGAAGAGGGGAAAAAAGAAGCTAAGAAAAGAAAGAGAAAAGAGGATTAAAACAAAACACGGAAATTAAGGACTCCGTGGGAGGAAAAAAAAAAATAAAGGAGAAAGGAAGAGATGCTTAAGGAGACAATGAGCCTGCTCCTGTGTTATTCTCGAGGAGCTGAATGGAGATGACGAACTCAGCATCCTTGGTACTCATGAACACCCTGCAAAGCTTGATGAAGATTGTTGAGGAAGAGTAATACAGCCTCTGCCCATCATTCCTTGTGAGCGTGGTGTGTGCTTTGAGAATATATTTTGTTAAAGGAAGTAAGAATAGAAGAGACAAAGCGGGAAGTGATAGAGCAGCATAAGGAAATGTAGGCAAGTGAAGGGAATGGACGAGAAAACAGAAAGTGTAAAAAGAAGGAGAATATAAAGTGTGAATTAGTGAGATAAAAGAGAGATTAGTCGAAGGAAATAAAGGAAGCAAGGGAAAAGGGAAGGTGAGAAAGGAAGTAGCAAAGAGCTGATGACGAGTCCACACCGACGTCACGTCTAGTCATGGAGCAGAGCTAGTCCCTAGAGCTTTCGGAAGAAGGAGAGCACCGGTTTCTGGAGGTGCTGCTACTGCTACGTCGTTAGTGGGGATAGGTGCGTCTTTGACGGCGTCCTCCGCGGTGCTGAAGGCGACTGGAGAGCTGTGATCGGAAGTAAAGGAGAGAGAAGGGTGGTGAGAGACTGGAAAGGAGCGTAGTGGGAAGGGTAAGGTAGGGCAAAAACGGAAAGGGAGAAAGAAGAACAGATGAACACCTCAGAATTTAAATTAGATAAAAGAAGGAGGTGATGAAAGATGAAGAAGGAAAGAAAGGAACGTGTGGAAGCAAAGAACAAGGAATAAGGGGGGAAAAAACAAAAACAACAACAACAAAAAAAAAAAAAAAAAAAAAAAACAAACACGAAAGGAGAAGTGAAGGAAAAGGCGAGCGAGGATGGAACAGCCCGGGTCCGGAGGCTTAGACAAAGTCGAGAGCGTGTGAGGCGTTGGAGCAGCACACGGTGTCGCTGCAGGCTCAGAAACGGCGAGTCGGCGGCTCCGCCCCAGTGCGAGCGGCGGAGAACCCGGCTGTGAGCCCCGGGGAGTGGTGCGGGCCGAGCAGGAGAGCCGGTGCATCCGGGCGGCGGCGGGGAATTGTGCGGAGCCCGAGCCGGTTCCAGAGGCTGCGATGGCAATGGAGATGGGCGTGTGTGGGGCTGCCTTGTTGCGGATGCTGGTGCTGCAGTTGGCCGGGGCGCTGGTCGGCGGGCAGGTGCGGTACTCGGTGCCGGAGGAAGCCAAGGCCGGCACGGTGGTGGGCCGGCTGGCGCAGGACCTGGGCCTGGAGGCGGGCGAGCCGGAGGCGCGGCGGCTGCGGCTGGTATCGCAGGGCCGGCGGGCGAGCGTGGAGGTGAGCGGGGCGAGCGGGGCGCTGGTGGTGAGCTCGCGGCTGGACCGGGAGGAGCTGTGCGGGAAGAGCGCGCCGTGCTCCCTGCGGCTGGAGGTGCTGGTGGAGCGGCCGCTGCGCGTCTTCCATGTGGAGCTGGAGGTCACCGACATCAACGACAACGCCCCGGTCTTCCCCGCCGCACGGAAAAACCTCAGTGTATCGGAGAACTCCCCTGCCGGGTCTCGGTTCCCACTGGAGGGCGCGTCGGATGCAGATGTCGGAGCCAACGCGCAGCTCTCGTATAGCCTCAGCCCTAGCGAGTACTTTACGGTCGATGTTAAATCCTCTGATGAACACAGAAAATCTCTCTTCCTAGTGCTCACGAAACCTCTGGACCGCGAGACGATGCCGATTCACCATCTGGTGCTAACGGCAACTGACGCGGGTCGTCCGCCGCTTACAGGAACAGTGGAACTAGTGATCTCAGTTCTGGATGCCAACGACAACTCTCCCCAGTTCAACCAGTCTGTGTATAAAGTGCAGCTGCCAGAGAATGCTACAGAGGGGACGCTGGTGGTGCAGGTAAACGCCACGGATCCGGACGAAGGTCTGAACAAGGAGTTTACTTACAGTCTGGTCAGTTCGGTTCCTGTTGCTATGAGAGATCTGTTCTCCATTGATCCAAAGACAGGCGAGATCAGACTTACGGGCCCCCTGGACTTTGAAGACGTCCGCTTACACGAGCTGCAAATTGAAGCGCGAGACAAAGGGACGCCTCCGCTGTCGGGACACTGCAGCGTGGAGCTGGAGGTGCTGGACGTGAACGACAACGCGCCGGAGGTGTTCGTGACGTCGCTGTCGGTGCCGGTGCCCGAGGACGCGGCGGTGGGGACGGTGGTGGCTCTGCTGAGCGTGTCGGACCGGGACTCGGGGGCGAACGGGCGCGTGCGCTGCACGGTGTGGCCGTCGGCGCCGTTCGGTCTGGTGTCGACGTTCGCGGGCTCGTACTCGCTGGTGCTGCGGGAGGCGCTGGACCGGGAGCGGGTGTCCGAGTACGAGGTGGAGGTGCGGGCGGAGGACGGCGGGGCGCCGCCGCTGCGCGCCAGCCGGGGCCTGCGGGTGCCGGTGTCGGACGTGAACGACAACGCGCCGGCGTTCGCGCAGGCCGTGTACACGGTGCTGGCGCGGGAGAACAACGCGGCGGGGGCGGAGCTGGCGCGGCTGTGGGCGCGGGACCCGGACGAGGCTGGCAACGGGCGCGTGAGCTACTCGGTGTCGGAGAGCGGCGGCGGAGCCGCGGTGTCTGGGGGCGGGTGGCGTCCGGCGTCGAGCTACGTGTCGGTGGACGCGGAGAGCGGGCGGCTGTGGGCGCTGCAGCCGCTGGACTACGAGGAGCTGCAGGTGCTGCAGTTCGAGGTGCGGGCGGTGGACGCGGGGGAGCCGGCGCTGTGCGGCAACGCCACGGTGCAGCTCTTCGTGCTGGACGAGAACGACAACGCGCCGGTGCTGCTGCCGCCTGCCGGGGGCGGGCAGGGCGCCGGGGCCGCGGGCTCGGCGGCGTCGGGTGTGGACTCGGGAGCGCTGTGGGCGTGGGCGACGTGGGGAGCCCCGGCGGGGCAGGTGGTGGCGAAGATCCGGGCGGTGGACGCGGACTCGGGCTACAACGCGTGGCTGCGCTACGAGCTGTGGGAGCCGCGGGGCAAGGGCCCGTTCCGCGTGGGGCTTTACAGCGGCGAGGTGAGCACGGCGCGGGCGCTGGAGGAGGCGGACGGCCCGCGGCAGCGCCTGGTGATCGTGGTGCGGGACCACGGCGAGCCGGCGCGCTCGGCCACGGCCACGCTGAGCGTGTCGCTGGTGGAGGGCGCTGAGGCGGCGCTGGCGGCAGCGGGCTCGGGTTCGTCGAGAGCGGCGCTGGCGGCCGCGGAGGGCGGCGCCGTATCGGCTACTACGACGAACGTGTGGCTGGTGGTGGCCATCTGCGCGGTGTCGAGCCTGTTCCTGCTGGCGGTGGTGCTGTACGGGGCGGCGCGGTGGGCGCCTAGGGCAGCCGTGCTGTCGGGTCCCGGTCCTGCCACGCTCGTGTGCGCCAGCGAAGTGGGGAGCTGGTCATACTCGCAGCGCCAGAGCCGGAGCCTGTGCGTGGCAGACGGTGTGGGCAAGAGCGACCTGATGGTTTTCAGCCCCAACTTCCCTCCACCGCCCGGTTCTGCGGCTAAAGAGGTGCATCCGGAGGCGCCCGCTCTGCAGGAGACGGTCAGTGGCGCTCCCTTCCTCCCTCCCTCTCTTCCTTGCTTCTTGCCTATTTTGCCGTCGCCCCTTGACCCCTGTTTTCCTTTTTGCTGCCAGCTGGGCAGGCGCTGGTGTGAGCCGTCGGAGCCACATTTACATAATCTTTAAAAACTCAATTTCTGAAAGTATTGAAAAGACAAAAGGCATCTAGGCAGCTGGGAAGAGTCTGAGTCGCAGAGCGGCTTTGCAGCATTCCATATATTCCTTTTTCCAATTGTAAAGGTAGGTGAGGAAATGAGGCCTGGGTCATACTCAGTGTCCGCTTTACTGCTAGGAAACACTGAGTGTTCAAACAGTGCCTAGATACTGTGGTAGTGATTCTCTGAGTGGCACTGAGTGTTCCCTGGTCGTGCCTCCTAGGTGTGTATCCTCAAGCTAGGAGGAGTTTCCTGAGGGATGTGGAGGTGCTGTGTAGAGCTGGCCTGTGCCACTGAGGAAGAACTGGACCATGTCTGCTTAGCTGGTCTCATTTCCTATGGGAGGAAATGGATGATGCCAGCAGAAAACCTCAGGAAGTGTCCCCATGCACAGTGCTATTTGTCCATGATTGTCTCAGGCCTCCAGAAGTTTTGTATATCCTTGCACCCCTGTGTTTTTGTTGTTGGTCTGAGACACTGGCAAATCTGGCCTTTCAATACAGTGGCATGAGATCCTTTATTTTTCTTCTCAGTTTTCAGAAAAATCTCAGTGCCTTTATTTCCCACAGTGGCAACATGTTGGTAACAAGGGATGAGATGCAAACAGTGGAATTTTTGCAGGGCCTTGTGTTAGGTCTTACTGAGCCCCATGGTTCATGTAGGCCCACTTCTCAAGCTTGTCCAGGTCTCTCTGAATGGCATCCTGTCCTTCATATGAACTGCATCACTGAGCTTTGCATTGGCTGCCAAGTTTCTGAGAATGCCCGTGATCCCACTGTCTCCCTCATTAATGAAGATGTCAAACAATACTGGTTCCCATACAGACTCTTGAGGGACACTGCTTTTCACTAGTCCATCTGGACATTGAACTGTTGACCCTCTAGATGAGACCATCCAGCCAGTTCCTCATTCACTGAACAGTCCATCCATCAAATCCATAACCCTCCCATTTAAAGTGAAGGAAGTTGTGGGGGACTGTGTTAAAGGCCTTACAGAAGACCAGGTAAATGACATCCTTAGCTCTTTCCTTGTCCACTGATGCAGTCACTCTATCATGGAAGGCCACTAGGCTGGTTGGGAAGACTTGCCTTTGATGAAGCCATGCTGACTGTCTTGAATCAACTCCCTGTCTTCCACCTGCCTTAGCATAGCTTTCTGGGAGGAGCTGTTCCATGATCTTCTCAGACACAAAGGTGAGGCTGACAGGCTGCTTGATCTCAGGTTCCTCATTTCAGGTCTTTTTAGAAGGGGGTGCAAAGTTTCCCTTCCTCCAGTCACCAGGGACTTCACCTGACTGCCATGACATTTGAAATATCATGGACAGCGTTCTGGCAACCATATCAGTGCATTCCCTCAGGACTCTGGGAATGTGTTCGGTGTAAACGCCATTGTGTTACATTGGTGGCTTTTGTTTGGCTGTGTGATAAGTGGATCATGTTAGGGCAGGAGGGGTATCCCATGGGAGTTACTGCCCTTAGGTACTTAGGTTCTTGGTGTGCTGTTCTGGCAGTGCCTGCCTTACTGGAAGGAAAAGCAAGAGCTTGCCATTTGTTATTTGGTGGACAATGAGGCAGGAAGAGTAGCTCTACATCGAGGTACATTAAAACACAGAAATCTTCAGCTGGATTGAAAGAAACACTAACCAGTAAAAGACAACCACAAACTGAATTGTACTACACAGTAGATATCATCCGGTACATTGCTGTGTTTATCAAAGTTTGGGTTATTACCTTAAAGAATTAAATCAATGCCATTGCCATTTAGAGCTGTTTTGTCATCCCCTTTAGGAAGGTGTTGCTGTTTGGTGCATGAAATCCCCATCTGAGATAGCTGAAGCACTGCAAAACTAAACGGTCTACTGCAAAGAGTCTGGAGGACACTGTGCCTATGATACCATCTGTGTGTTTTTCTATGTGCTTTCTTTGATGGGAAATGTCAAAATAAGCTGGAGTGAGTGCTGAGGTGTGAAACGAAACAGTAGTGTGTTGGGGAGGTGAATGTGGCACTAAGTTATTCCTGTCTGTATCCTGGTGTGAAGAGTATTTTGGCAGTGATCCTCCAAGTGAAACACACTATGGCCTGGCCGTATGTCATAGGGAGGGTGACTTTTAGTGGGAAGGAGTCTTCCCTGTGGGAAAAGGAGATGATGGGTAGAACGCTGCATCACTGGGGAAGAACTGAATGTCTGCTTAGCTGTGGAGATCACATTTCCCATGGCAAGGTTTTGAGGATACCAATAGAAAACCCTGAGACGAGGCCCAGTGCACAAGGCTGCTGTCCCGGGGTCCTCTCAGGGCCTCCAGAAGTTCTAAATATCCTAGCAGCCTGGTTTTCTCCATGGTATTACTGTTTCTGAAGATAACTGCTGTATGTGCCATTAATCACTTCTATTTGAATTGTTCTGTCTGCATTCTTGGAATGTCTCAGTCTTGTAAGGGAGGGGAAAGAAGTGCTCTCTATATTAAAGATGCCAGCAAAGCTGATGTCACACTAGAGGGCATGGGTTCCTTTTATTTTCTTTCTTATCTATGGTGAAATGGCCCAATCTTTGTTTCTTCCTTCTCTCATGCTGGCCGTGTGTTTGGAACAGGGGATGAGACGCAGACTGCTGAATGTTGGCAGCTGTCAGTTGGCAGGATTTTGGGCAGTATTCCACAAGTGTGTAGGAAGGATTTTCCACAATCCTGACCTGAGGTTGGTGTTGAGAGAATGTCACCAGATTCAGGTCTCACTCCTGCTTCTGCTTTGATAGAGATCTATGAATGGGCGCCACACAGTGTCCAGCATTTTCAAAGCTTTTGAATAACATGAATTTGGTTTTCATTTTAATGTCCAGCATCCCACAAGGTTGGAGTTGACATTACAGGTAGGTCACTCTTTAAGGAGGATGTGTTTGGGAGGCTGATGTACATTTGTTCCTATTCAGTTGTGGTTTCTTCCTGTTGGACTAAATGAATGATGCCTGGATTAAAATGCCTGTAGGTTTGGATCAGCAAAGCACCACTGCCTGCTCTTGTTCCCTTCCTGCTGCTGCCTGGCTGTGGTTTTGCAGGTGGAAGCAAGAACAGATGGAGGCTCCTTGATGCATTTCTTGGAGTAGCTATGTTGGGCATTGTGAGGATGTTTTCAGTGAAAACACTGTGTGGTGGCTTTTTTTTTTTTTTTTTGGCTTTGTGATGAGTGGATTGTGCTACTGAGTGACAGGTATTCTGTGGGAACTAACACAGGTATGGAGGCTCATGCTGTGTTGTTTTGGCAGATCGTGGCTGCCAGAAAGGAGAAGCAAGGGCTTTGCATTCACTGAGCAGGTAGAAAATGAGGCCAGAAGAATGGCTTTTCATTGAGATACATGAAAAGTGCTCAGTAGCTGTGGTGACTCTGTGCTTTTTCAGCCTTCTTGGAGTATTACTTGGCTGTAATGGATCTGACACCCTGAACTGAGAGATTCCCCTGAATTATTTAGAGTCACTGCAGCTTGTTGGCTCAGATGTCAGTGTTGGGATTGTTTTTAAGAGGCTGGTGGATTCCGTTCTGTGATAGAAAACGGCAGACTTCTTCCAGCAGGGGAGGTGACTGAGCAATCTGTCTTCACAGATGGGAGGAAAGTAGGAATATTTCTCTTTGAAGAGATTCAAGGCAGCAGGGAAGAGCTCTTGCCAGAGGGTATGTCTGTGCTCCATGGCGAGAGTGATATAATCACAGAGAAAACGTGTTGGTTTAGGAGAAGAAGCAGAGAAGAAGAAGGGGTGGAGGGGATGCAGCACAGGGAAAGCAGATGAGGAGAAAGTGGTGAAAAAAGAGAAGGAAGTAAGGAACAGGGCAGAGAAAGAAGAGCAAATCTGCACGACAAAAGTAATAAAGAAGGGAAGAAACAGTCAACACGTTTACTAGCATGTAGATGAAAGTAGACAGAAATGTGCTGAGAGAAAGAGAAAGGAAGGAATGAACGAAGATGAAAAGGAACAGAAAAAACAAGAAGCTATAAAGATGATGAGCAGGGTGCATGAATGTTACCTTGCAGAAGAATCCATGAGGAAAGAGAAAAGGCAATGAATATATGCAAATAAGAAAGCAAGAAAAGAAGAAAGCAAGCATAGAAGGGTAGAAGCGAAGAGCTGATACAGGGAAGATTGAAGGATAGAAGCTGACAAAACCCAAGAGACAACAGAGGAGATAGCAAGCCCGCACCGATGTGGATTTTAACTAAGGGGATGCGTCAGTCTGGCATCCCCACGACGCCGCAGGTGACAGGGAGCTCTCATAATGGGAAAGGAGAGAGAAGGAAAAGGGGCATAATGAACAGTGCAGGGCAAGAACCAAAAGGAGAAGGAAAATAAGAAAGAAAAGAAGGATGCAAGAAAATAATGGAGAAAGAAGGTGGGAAAGAGGGAACACGAAAGAGAAGAAAGGAAGAGAAAAAAAAATAAAAGAGAGACACGAATAAAAAGAAGTAACTGCTGGAAGAAAGGAGAAAAGAAGAAAGACAAAGGAAGAAATAAAGAGCAAACGATGAAGGAAAAATGAAAATAAACACTGGAAGGAAAGAAAGGAACGCGAGTAGGAGGCGAGCGAGAGCGGAGCAGCCCGGGTACGCAGGCATGGACAATGCCAGGAAGCATGAGAGGCGTTGAACCAGCACACGGTGTCGCTGCAGGCTCAGAAACTACATGTCGGGGGCTCGGCCCTGATGCGAGCGGCGGAGAACCCGGCTGTGAGCGGGGCGGGGGGGGGGCAGGCGGCGGAGGCGGGGCAGGAGAGCCGGTGAATCCGGGCTGCGGCGGTGAATCGTGCGGGCCCGGGCCGGTGCCGGAGGCGGCAGAGATGATGGAGATGGGCGTGTGTCGTGGTGCCTTGTTGCGGGTGCTGGTGCTGCAGTTGGCCTGGGCGCTGGTCGGCGGGCAGGTGCGGTACTCGGTGCCGGAGGAAGCCAAGGCCGGCACGGTGGTGGGCCGGCTGGCGCAGGACCTGGGCCTGGAGGCGGGCGAGCCGGAGGCGCGGCGGCTGCGGCTGGTGTCGCAGGGCCGGCGGGCGAGCGTGGAGGTGAGCGGGGCGAGCGGGGCGCTGGTGGTGAGCTCGCGGCTGGACCGGGAGGAGCTGTGCGGGAAGAGCGCGCCGTGCTCCCTGCGGCTGGAGGTGCTGGTGGAGCGGCCGCTGCGCGTCTTCCATGTGGAGCTGGAGGTCACCGACATCAACGACAACGCCCCGGTCTTCCGTGTGAATGAAGAAGCTTTTACAATCGCGGAATACACCACTCTGCCGGGGTCTCGGTTCCCACTGGAGGGCGCGTCGGATGCAGATGTCGGAGCCAACGCGCAGCTCTCGTATAGCCTCAGCCCCAACGAACACTTCTCACTTGATCATCCCGGAAATAATGGGCACAGCTCGTCTTTGACTCTTGTTTTAACGAAACCTCTGGACCGCGAGACGATGCCGATTCATCATCTGGTGCTGACGGCGACGGATGGGGGCCGTCCGCCACTGACGGGCACTGTGGAGCTGGTAATCTCAGTGCTGGATGTGAACGACAATGCGCCCCAGTTCAACCAGTCTGTGTATAAAGTGAAGGTCTTGGAGGGTTCAGAGCCCGGGACTCAGTTAATCACGCTCAATGCCTCGGATTTGGACGAAGGAGTTAATAGTGAAGTTATATATTTATTTAGTAGGCACGCATCTGCGGAAGTTAAAGAAATGTTTAGTATTGACGAAAACAAAGGAGAAATCAGACTTCGGAGAAATTTAGACTACGAAGAAATGGATAATTACGAGATCCAGATCGAAGCACGAGACAAAGGTTCTCCACCGCTGTCGGGTCACTGCAAGGTGGTGGTGGAGGTGCTGGACGTGAACGACAACGCGCCGGAGGTGTGGGTGACGTCGCTGTCGGTGCCGGTGCCCGAGGACGCGGCGGTGGGCACGGTGGTGGCTCTGCTGAGCGTGTCGGACCGGGACTCGGGGGCGAACGGGCGCGTGCGCTGCACGGTGTGGCCGTCGGCGCCGTTCGGTCTGGTGTCGACGTTCGCGGGCTCGTACTCGCTGGTGCTGCGGGAGGCGCTGGACAGGGAGCGGGTGTCCGAGTACGAGGTGGAGGTGCGGGCGGAGGACGGCGGGGCGCCGCCGCTGCGCGCCAGCCGGGGCCTGCGGGTGCCGGTGTCGGACGTGAACGACAACGCGCCGGCGTTCGCGCAGGCCGTGTACACGGTGCTGGCGCGGGAGAACAACGCGGCGGGGGCGGAGCTGGCGCGGCTGTGGGCGCGGGACCCGGACGAGGCTGGCAACGGGCGCGTGAGCTACTCGGTGTCGGAGAGCGGCGGCGGAGCCGCGGTGTCTGGGGGCGGGTGGCGTCCGGCGTCGAGCTACGTGTCGGTGGACGCGGAGAGCGGGCGGCTGTGGGCGCTGCAGCCGCTGGACTACGAGGAGCTGCAGGTGCTGCAGTTCGAGGTGCGGGCGGTGGACGCGGGGGAGCCGGCGCTGTGCGGCAACGCCACGGTGCAGCTCTTCGTGCTGGACGAGAACGACAACGCGCCGGTGCTGCTGCCGCCTGCCGGGGGCGGGCCGGGCGCCGGGGCCGCGGGCTCGGCGGCGTCGGGTGCGGACTCGGGAGCGCTGTGGGCGTGGGCGACGTGGGGAGCCCCGGCGGGGCAGGTGGTGGCGAAGATCCGGGCGGTGGACGCGGACTCGGGCTACAACGCGTGGCTGCGCTACGAGCTGTGGGAGCCGCGGGGCAAGGGCCCGTTCCGCGTGGGGCTTTACAGCGGCGAGGTGAGCACGGCGCGGGCGCTGGAGGAGGCGGACGGCCCGCGGCAGCGCCTGGTGATCGTGGTGCGGGACCACGGCGAGCCGGCGCGCTCGGCCACGGCCACGCTGAGCGTGTCGCTGGTGGAGGGCGCCGAGGTGGCGCTGGCGGCAGCGGGCTCGGGTTCGTCGAGAGCGGCGCTGGCGGCCGCGGAGGGCGGCGCCGCATCGGCGACGACGACGAACGTGTGGCTGGTGGTGGCCATCTGCGCGGTGTCGAGCCTGTTCCTGCTGGCGGTGGTGCTGTACGGGGCGGCGCGGTGGGCGCCGCGGTCGGCCGTGCTGTCGGGTCCCGGTCCGGCCACTCTTGTGTGCGCCAGCGAAGTGGGGAGCTGGTCGTACTCTCAGCGCCAGAGCCGGAGCCTGTGCGTGGCGGACGGTGGGGGCAAGAGTGACCTGATGGTTTTCAGCCCCAACTTCCCTCCAGCGGCCGGATCCGCGGCGAAGGAGACGCATCCGGATGCGCCCGCTCTTCTGCAGACGGTCAGTGGTGCTTCCTCTCTCCCTCCCTTCCTGTTTTCTCGCCCCTTCCGCCGAAGCCTTTTGCCCCCTGTCGCCCTTTTTGCCCGCCCGCCCGGCAGGCTGTCCCTGCTGTGAGCCGTGCTCAGCCCCCGGGTCCTGATGGGTTGGTGTTGGCACCGTGCTTGATGCTCTTCTGTGTACCCTACATCTGCCTCTGTCGTTACTGGAACACCCCTGGTTTTGCTGGTGGGAAGAGAAAGGTCTCCCCTAGAAGTAAATCCTTTGTGTTGTGTGTTACTTGTCAAAAACCTGTTCTCTTGTGATGTGATTGCATCCTTCAAGAGAAGTGGTGCCTAGTGACAATTGGGGCTTCAGGTGTTTATATGTGGTGGACTTTCTCCATTTTAATTTCTTCACCAGAGTCATAATGAAATTTGATTAGGCGTTGTAGAGTTTATCCATGTTCTTTTGCAAGGTTGTTGTAACTCTACTCGGTAGAATAAAGTTTGCAGGCAGAGGACTGTGAACCACTGTAGATGTCAGAAATGGGAAGCTTCCTTTTGTATTTCTGCACCCTTGAATCATGTTGTAGATTTTCACTCCTCGTTCTTAAGTGACACTGTCCTGTTTGGATGGTCTTCCAATACTTGTATCATCATCATTGACATCCTCATGGAATTGGAAAACCTTCACTTAAAAAAACCCTGAAACAATTTCTATTACACATTTGGTGGCATCCATTGCAGTCCTGTGATTGTCAGCATTTGGGCTGTTCTCTCTCAGAAGGAAATCAAAGCCCATTGCCATCACAGCTAACCCGACACCATTTTTACAAATACATGTGTAACATTTCAGAGATGTAACAGAGCTCCCAGGTGCAGATTAGTTCTGTCTGAGATAACAGAACTTGAAGGCTCAACTACAGCGAGTCTGCTGAGCACAGAGGTACTGGCTGTATGGTTTTTATGGTGCTCTCATTCATGGCAACAGTTGTGAATTTCTATTACTGACCAGTGAAGTGATATGACATACAGTGGAGTCTTTGATGTTCTTTCAATATCTGCATCAACAGCCACACACTTACAAAAGAAAAAAACCAGAACGTGCCCAATAACAAACCCCTAAATGCAAAATTTCCTACAGAACCAGTATAATCTATTACACTGAATTGTTTGTCCACATTTGGGTTGTTCTATCACAGCATGAAATCAATGCCTTTGCAATATAAAGCTGATCTGATATCATCTTTTAAACGTGTAATGTGGGTTGCACACAGTCTGTATGATATGATTGGTTTGGTTTTTTTTAAAGTGCTCTCATTTTTTGGAAGGGTCCACAAATGCTTGAGTGAGGCCTGAGTTGAGGAAAAGAGCAGAGGCATGTCAGGGAGGTGAATGTGGCAGTGTCCCTGAGTAGGAAGTTAGCACCTCATGATATGAAGGGTGATCTTGAGAAGTGGCAAGACTTGCCTGAAGTGGAAATCCTTGGGAAGACCGTGGTCCATGTAGTAAGACAGTAATGACAGACAGCATGAGAACGCATTCAGGGAGTGACCTGAATAAAACATGAAGGCACAGGCTATTCCATTCCAAGATCCTTTCCCAGGCTCCCAGCTTGCCTGGAGTTGAAGGCCTTCTGGATCTTGCGATAGTGTGTGATATTGAAATGCCTATAATGTCTTTTGAGTTTGTGAATATCTCTGAGCAGGGACAGTGCTCTGTGTTTCTGCTGGGTGAGGCAGGGAATGTTAGGTAAGAGTTGGTGAGATGCTGCCTGCTGAATACTGTCTGGTGAACCTTTTTACTCCTGTTTTGGGACAGATGTGGGAAGGCAGTGTTTCAGCCTCCTGCCCTTGTATAGTGGTGGGCATCTACAGCATTTCCACGGGTCTTGATGTTGTGATGGTTCGTTGGTCTTGCTGAGGCAGGATTTCACAGGACACATAATGAGGTGGGTGTAATCTCTGTGTGTTCGACTTCCCCTCCTTGTGTACCTGCACCGTCAGCCTTGGTAGAGATGGTGTATCCTGTTGTCACATGTGGCTCCTGCTGATGTCTGGACATACACATCCAGCTCTGGTTTTCTAGCATTCGGAGTGGTTCTCTTGAAGAATACTATCCGCGTGGCCTGGAACCAGAGGTGTCAGAGCTCTAATCCAAACATTTTTAAGAACTCAATTTCAGTTTGAACCTTAGTGTGCAGAAAATGCATCACTTCATATGTTCTGGTGCCAAACATAAGGGAAGCTGAGTATGTGCAAAGTCCCGGGACATGGTCTCAGAGAGGTATTTAGAACTGGGGCATATTCTTTGGGTGGAGCAATGTCTGGGTATTGTGGCAGTGATGGCACTGAGAATGGCCTGTGTCTGCATCATGAGAAGCATGACCTTGAACAGGGAAAAGTGGTGCCTGAGAGAAATGGAGATGCTGGGGATAATACATTCTGTGTCACTGGGGGAGAACTGAAGAATGTCTGCTTGGCTATGGAGATTGCATTTCCCATGGCACAGGATAGAGGATGCCAACAGATAACGTTGAGAAAAGCCCTGATGCACAGGGCTGCTCTCCTAGGATCCTCTCAGGGCCTTCAGAAATTCTATATATCATCACAGCCTGGTGTTTCTGTGGTATTACTGCTTTTGAAGATAACTGCTGTACATGCCTTTAATAATTTGTTTTTGGTGTGGAATGTCATTGGTCAAACAGCAATTTGAATCGTTCTGACAGCCTTCTCAGAATGCCTCCTTGTTCATCTACCTGGTCTTTGTCTTGCAAGGGAGGAGAAGTGCTCTCCTTCAGCAAACCTGGCTTTTCATTGTGGTAACATGGGTTCCTTTTGTTTCCTTCTCATGTCTATACTGAAAATGCCTGCCACTTTGTTTTTTTCTTCTCTCATGTTGGCCGTGTGTTGGAAGCAGGGAATGAGATGCAGACTGCTGAATTTTGTCGGCTGTCAGGTGACAGGTTTTGGGGCAATATTTGTGAATGTGTGGGAATGTTCTTCCACTCTCCTGATGAGGATGATGTTGAAGTAATATTTGTAGCTTTCAGGTCTTTCTCCTTCTTCACCTTTGATAGAGGTACATGGGGGAGGACCACGCATAATTCTGAAAGCTTTTGAAGAACATTACTTTTTTTCTGCCCAATATCTCCCACGTTTGCAGGTAACATTACAGGTAAGTCAGTTGTTCATGAGGATGTATTTGAGAAGCTGATGTACTTTTGTACTCATTCACTTGTGGCTTCTTCCTTTCGGACTGACTGACTGCTGCTTGGATTGGAATGCCTGTAGGTTTGGAGCAACAAAGTACCACTGCCTGCTCTTGTTCCTTTCCTGCTGCTGCCTGGCAGAGGTTGAGCAGGTGGAAGCTGGGACAGAGGGAGGAGGGACCTTGATAGGTTTCTTGGAGTAGATGTGTTGGACATTGATGAGACGTTCTCAGGGAAAACACTGTGGTGTCACGTTGGAGGTTTAGTTTGGCTGTGTGATGAGTGAATCGTACTGATTGAATGGTATTCCATGGGAACTAACACTTACGGGTATGGAGGTTCCTGCTGTGGTTTTTTTTTTTTTTTTTTTTTTTGGCAGAGCATGGCTGCCAGAAAGGAGAAGCAGGAGCTTGACATTCACTGTACAGGTAGAAAATGAGGCCTGATAAATGGGTTATCATTGAGGTACATGAAGACTGATCAGGAGTTGTGGTAGCCCCTTACTTTTTGAGCTTTCCCTGAAGATTGATGTGCTTGGTTGTGATGGATTTCAGTTCCTCAGTGAGAGACTCACCTGAGATATTTAGAGTCATTGGAGACTTTACTGAGATGTCAGTGTCTGGTTAATTTTCAGAGGATGGTGGATTCTCTTCCCTGAGAGAAGAGTGTCATCTGTTTCTAGAAAGGGAATTGACTGTGTAGTCTGTCTGTCTTCAGAGACTAGAGGAGAGCAGAAAGGTAGTTCCTCGTCTGGAGAGACAGAAGGCAGCAGGGAAGAGCAATTACCAAAGGGTATGTCTTTGCTACATGGCGAAAGTGATGTAATCATAGAGAGAATATGTTGGTTTAAGAGACAAACCAGAGAATAAAGCATCGGGGGAGTGATGCAGGATAGAGAAGACAAGAGAAGGAATGAGCAGTGCAGAGTGGATCTATCTCTGACGGTGTCCGCCGCGGCGCTAGACCCAATGGAGGAACTGTAATCGGGGGTAAATGAGAGAGAAGAGTGAGAAGGGAAAGAGGTGTAAAGAGCAGGACAGGGCAAGAACAGAAGGGAAATCGAAGAGACGAAAGGCATGAAAGGAAGAAGAACGAAAGGAAAGAAAGCTAAAGGAAGATGGAAAAAAAGGGAAAAAAAAAAAGGAAGAATGATAAAGGAAAAGAAGAAAACAACAAAAATGAGGGAAAGAAAAGAAGAACGAGTAACACGAATAGAATCATAGAATAAAAATCATAAAATAAAATTACATAACTGCGGGAAGACAGAAAAAGGAAGAAGGAATAAGAGAAGCGCAAAGAAAAAGGAATAAGGAAAAAGACTGTAAGGAATGGGGAACCGAGGAAGAAGAAATGAGCGGAGAGCGGAGCGGCCAGAGTCCGGAGGACTGAGCGGTGTCAGAAAGCGTGTGAGGCGTTGGAACAGCACACGGTGTCGCTGCAGGCTCAGAAAAGGCGTGTCGGCAGCTCCGCCCCGGTGCGAGCGGCGGAGAGCCCGGCTGTGAGCGAGGGGGGCGGTGCGGGCCGAGCAGGAGAGCCGGTGAATCCGGGCGGCAGCGGGAAGCCGTGCGGGGCCTAGGCCGGTGCCGAAAGTGGCGAAGGTGATGGAGATGGGCGTTTGCTGGGACGTCTTGCTGGGGGTGCTGGTGCTGCAGTTGGCCTGGGCGCTGGTCGGCGGGCAGGTGCGGTACTCGGTGCCGGAGGAAGCCAAGGCCGGCACGGTGGTGGGCCGGCTGGCGCAGGACCTGGGCCTGGAGGCGGGCGAGCCGGAGGCGCGGCGGCTGCGGCTGGTGTCGCAGGGCCGGCGGGCGAGCGTGGAGGTGAGCGGGGCGAGCGGGGCGCTGGTGGTGAGCTCGCGGCTGGACCGGGAGGAGCTGTGCGGGAAGAGCGCGCCGTGCTCCCTGCGGCTGGAGGTGCTGGTGGAGCGGCCGCTGCGCGTCTTCCATGTGGAGCTGGAGGTCACCGACATCAACGACAACGCCCCGGTCTTCCCCGCCGCACGGAAAAACCTCAGCATCGCGGAATTATCTACTCTGCCGGGGTCTCGGTTCCCACTGGAGGGCGCGTCGGATGCCGATGTCGGAGCTAACGCTCAGCTCTCCTATAGCCTCAGCCCCAGCGAGCATTTTAGAGTAGAGGAAGAAAATAGTAACTCGCGCAGTAAATCCTTGTTTCTGGTGCTTACGAAGCCGCTGGACCGCGAGACGATGCCGATTCACCATCTGATGCTAACGGCAATTGACGGGGGCCGTCCGCCGCTGACAGGCACTGTGGAGCTGCTGATCATAGTGCTGGACGTGAACGACAATGCGCCCCAGTTCAACCAGTCTGTGTACAGTTCAGTTTTGCCTGAAGACGCCTTGGAGGGGACGTTGGTGGCGCGTGTAAGTGCAACTGATCCGGACTTAGGAGTATATGGAGACGTTATTTATGAAATAGAAACTATTGTTCCCCCCTCGGCGTCAGCTGCATTCAGAATAGATGCGAAGAGCGGGGAGATCATGCTGACGGGCGCCCTGGACTATGAGACAATTGCTTTATATGACCTACACGTTAAATCCAAAGATCAGGGCAGTCCCCCGCTGTCGGGTCACTGCAAGGTGGTGGTGGAGGTGCTGGACGTGAACGACAACGCGCCGGAGGTGTGGGTGACGTCGCTGTCGGTGCCGGTGCCGGAGGACGCGGCTGTGGGGACGGTGGTGGCTCTGCTGAGCGTGTCGGACCGGGACTCGGGGGCGAACGGGCGCGTGCGCTGCACGGTGTGGCCGTCGGCGCCGTTCGGTCTGGTGTCGACGTTCGCGGGCTCGTACTCGCTGGTGCTGCGGGAGGCGCTGGACAGGGAGCGGGTGTCCGAGTACGAGGTGGAGGTGCGGGCGGAGGACGGCGGGGCGCCGCCGCTGCGCGCCAGCCGGGGCCTGCGGGTGCCGGTGTCGGACGTGAACGACAACGCGCCGGCGTTCGCGCAGGCCGTGTACACGGTGCTGGCGCGGGAGAACAACGCGGCGGGGGCGGAGCTGGCGCGGCTGTGGGCGCGGGACCCGGACGAGGCTGGCAACGGGCGCGTGAGCTACTCGGTGTCGGAGAGCGGCGGCGGAGCCGCGGTGTCTGGGGGCGGGTGGCGTCCGGCGTCGAGCTACGTGTCGGTGGACGCGGAGAGCGGGCGGCTGTGGGCGCTGCAGCCGCTGGACTACGAGGAGCTGCAGGTGCTGCAGTTCGAGGTGCGGGCGGTGGACGCGGGGGAGCCGGCGCTGTGCGGCAACGCCACGGTGCAGCTCTTCGTGCTGGACGAGAACGACAACGCGCCGGTGCTGCTGCCGCCTGCCGGGGGCGGGCCGGGCGCCGGGGCCGCGGGCTCGGCGGCGTCGGGTGCGGACTCGGGAGCGCTGTGGGCGTGGGCGACGTGGGGAGCCCCGGCGGGGCAGGTGGTGGCGAAGATCCGGGCGGTGGACGCGGACTCGGGCTACAACGCGTGGCTGCGCTACGAGCTGTGGGAGCCGCGGGGCAAGGGCCCGTTCCGCGTGGGGCTTTACAGCGGCGAGGTGAGCACGGCGCGGGCGCTGGAGGAGGCGGACGGCCCGCGGCAGCGCCTGGTGATCGTGGTGCGGGACCACGGCGAGCCGGCGCGCTCGGCCACGGCCACGCTGAGCGTGTCGCTGGTGGAGGGCGCCGAGGCGGCGCTGGCGGCCGCGAGCTCGGGCTCTTTGGGGGCGGTACTGCGGCCTGCGGATGGTGGTGCATCGGCAGCGTCGGCATCGGCGACGACGACGAACGTGTGGCTGGTGGTGGCCATCTGCGCGGTGTCGAGCCTGTTCCTGCTGGCGGTGGTGCTGTACGGGGCGGCGCGGTGGGCGCCTAGGGCAGCCGTGCTGTCGGGTCCCGGTCCTGCCACGCTCGTGTGCGCCAGCGAAGTGGGGAGCTGGTCGTACTCTCAGCGCCAGAGCCGGAGCCTGTGCGTGGCGGACGGTGTGGGCAAGAGCGATCTGATGGTTTTCAGCCCTAACTTCCCTCCGCCGCCTGGTTCCGCGGCTAAGGAGACGCATCCGGAGGCGCCCGCTCTGCAGGAGACGGTCAGTGGCGCTCCCTTTTTCCCTTCTCGCCCCTTTCGCCGAAGCCTTTTGGCCCCTGTTTTCCTTTTATCCCTCCCGCCTGCCAGGCAGGCGCTGTTGGGAGCCAGGGTCAGTCTCTAGGGGCGAGGGCAGTGGGTGTTGGGCAGGTGCTTGAGTCTTTTCTGGGCACCTTGGCATCTAAGTCTGTATCGTGGCTGGAGCACTCCGGCTGTTACCGGTGGGAAGAGAAAGATACCCTTTGGAGTAAATCCTTGGTCTTATGTGAGGTTTCTTATAAAAACTTTTTTTTTTTTTTTTTTTTTGTGACTTCCTGTGGTGGATTTTCTCCAGTCAAATTCCCTCACAAGAGTCATAATGAAATCTGTGGAGGCATTTTAGTGTTCAGACAGAGGACTGGAAACTAAGCCACCACGAGGGTTTGTGAATCATCGTGTGTCGGAAATGGCAAATTTCTTTTGTTTTTCTGTATCCCTGAATCATGCTGTCGATTTCTGAACATGTCTGGGAAGTGTCATTGTCCTGTTTGTATAGTATTCCTATACTTGTATCATCAGCATTGACAGCCTCAGGAAGAACTGGAAACATTCTCTTAAAAAAACGAACAATTACTCGTATACATTGGTTTCATCCATTGCAGTGTTGTGATTGTCAGCATTTTGATTTTTCTCTCACGGAAGGAAATCAGTTACCATCAGAGCTATCCTGACACCATCTCTGCAAATACATGTGTTACATTTCAGAGGTGTAACAGAGTTCCCAGGTGTGGATAAGTTCCATCTGGGATAACAGAACTTGAAGGGTCAACTGCAGAGAGTCTGCTGAATACAGTAATACAATTTGTTTTTTATGGGGCTCTCATTGATGGCAACAGTTGTAGATTTGTGCTCCTGACCAGAGGAGTGATGTGACTTACGGTGGACTTTTTTATATTCTTTCAATGTTTCCATCAGCAGCCGCAGACTTGTTAAAAAAAACCCCAAAACAAACAAAAAAACCCCAACAAAAACAAACAAACACCAGAACCTGCCCAGTAACAAACCCCTAAATCCAAATTGTCTGATAGAACCGATATAATCTGTTACACTGGGAGCCTTGTCAACATTTGGGCTGTTCTAACACAGCATTACATTAATGCTATCGCTATTTGGAGCTGCTCTCACATCACCTTTTGAATGTGTCAAGTGCGTTGCACGCAGTCTGTATGTTACAATTGGTGTGGGTTTTTTAAAAATGCTCTCACTGTGTGGAAGGGTTTCCAAATGCTGGAGTGAGCCCTGATTTGGGGAATAGAACAGTGGCATGTCAGGGTGGTGAATGTGGCAATGGTCCTAACTGGGGCGTGGGAACCTCGTGATATGAAGGGTGACCTTGAGCAGACTTGCCTGAAGTGGAAAACTTTGGGAAGACCGTTGGCCGTGTAGTAAGGCAGTAATGGGAGAGAGCACACTTCTGAGAACACATCTCAACAGACTGAGGCGTGAGAGATACAGCCAAAGAAAAGCATGAAGCAGGAGGGGCACAGACTGTTCCTGCTCAGGATCCCTTCCCAGACTTCCAGTAAGTCTGAAGGTTGGAAGCTTTCTGAATCTTGAGACAATGTTGACACTAAAATGTCAACAATATCTCTTGAGTTTGTGAATATCTACCACAAAGGATAGTCCCTTGTGATGCTGCTGGCTGATACAGGACATGTGTTGGCTAAGAGTTGGTGGGATGCTGACTGCTAAATACTGTCTGATGAATCTTTTAGCTCCCGCTTTGGCAAAGTTGGAGGAAATTAATGTTTCAGTCTGCTGTCCTTGTATAGTGATGGGCTTCTACAGCATTTCCACAGGTGTTGGTGTTGCTATGATGATTAATTGGTCCTGCTGACGCAGGATTTCTCAGGACACATGTGGAAGTAAGTGTAATCTCTATGTGCTCAATTTCCCCTCCTTCTGTACCTGCACCATCTCAGAGTCACGGGGAACATGACCTTGAGCAGGCAAGAGTGTTGCCTGAGGGAAACGGAGATGCTGTGGAGAATGCATTCTGTGTCACTGGGGAGGAACTGGAGAATGTCTGCTTATCTGTGGCGATTACATTTTCCATGTCACAGGATACAGTATGTCAATAGATAACCTTGAGAAGAACCCTGATGCACAGGGCTGCTGTCCTGGGATCCACTCAGGCATTACAGGATTTCTACATATCGCGCAGCCTGATATTACCTGTGGCATTGCTGATTTTGAAGGTAACTTCTGAACATGCCTTTAATCATTTGGTTTTGAACATGGAACATTGTTGATCAAACAGAATCTTTTCAAAATTTGTATCATGTTTCTGGTGTTAGTCTCATGAGGGAGGGGAAGAAGTGCTCTTTGTAATCAAAATGTCAGCAAACCTGCTGTTGCAGTAGAGTGCAATGAGTGCCTTCTGTTGTTTAGCCTTGTATGTAGTGAACAGGCCCGCCCCTTGTTTTCTCTCCTCACATTGTCAGTGTGTTGGGAAACAGGGGATGAGATGAAGATTGCTAAATGCTGGCAGCTGTCAGGTAGCAGGCTTTTGGGGAATATTCGTGAGTGTGTTGGAAGGTTTTTCCACTCTCCTGACCTGAGGATGGTTTTAGGAGAATGTCTCTGGCTTTCAGGTCTCCTTCCTGCTTCCCCTTTGATAGAGATGCATGAGGGAGCACAATACAATGGCCAGTGTTTTTAAAGCTTTTGGAGAACATAAGGATTTTTTTTCTGTCCAGCATCCCCTGAAATTGCAACTCACATTAAGGGACAAAGTCTCTCAGTATCAATTGTGCTGTGAAAGTGTTTCTTTTTCTGAAGATACCAGTGGTGCTACAGGTCAGTCATAATGTGTTTGGGAGGCTGATATCCTTCTTGTAATTCAATTTTGGTTTATTTAGGTAGGGTTAGCTGAATGTTTCCTGGATTGAAATGTCTGTAGACTTGGAGTAGCAAAGCACCACTGCTTTCTCTTCTTCCATTCTTGCTGATGCCTGGCAGAGGTTGAGTAGATGGAGAAGAGACCTTGATGCTTTCCTTGGAGTGGATGCGTTAGGGACAAGGGATCTTCTCAGTCAAAATGCTGTGATATTACATTGGTGGCTCTTGTTTGCCTGTGAGATGAGTGGATCATGCTAATAAATTAGACTAAGGGGACTAGGTATTCCACAGGTACTAAGGCCCTGGGAATGGATGTTCTTGCTGTGTTATTCTGGCAGAGCATTGCTACCAGAAAAAGAAGCAAAGTCTTCTTGTTCATTTTGGAGGTGGAAGATGAGGGCAGAAGAACGGCTGTTCACTGAGTTACATGAGGAGTACTCGGGAGCTGTGGTCTTCCTGTGCTTTTTGAGCCTTTGGCGGGGGTTGTCTTTCTGGGCTGTGATGGGTTTGAGTTCCCGAATCAGAGACACCCGTGCATAGTTTGGAGTATTTGGAACCTGTTTCATTAGTGGTCCCTGTACGTGGTGCTTGGGCTTATGTTACCGAGGGTGGTGGATTCTGTTCTGCTGTACCAGAGCTGTTCTTTGCTATACAATTGCCTTGCTTTGTTATTTGCTATAATTTGTTATTTAACAAGTCTGGAGAATGAAGAGCATATCCCCCATTTCGAAGGGAGGGGAAGATGGAGATGCATGGATGGGATAAAAGCAGTAAGGTTCTTCTGTGACCAGAGAAATGGAAGATGGTATGGAATATGAATGAGAGTTCTTGCCGAAGGGCATGATGGCATTTCATAGCAACTATGGTGGAACTATTTTAAGAACATTTTGGTAATGGACAAAACGAAAAGAAGAGTTAAGGATGGAAGCAGAAGACAAATGGAGGCAAAGAAAGAGCACAGCATGATAAGAAAGAGAGCATGAAAGAGAAGAAGGGAGAAAAGAAACTAAGAAGAGAAAAAGAAGATTAAAACAGAACAAGGAAAGGAAGGACTCGGTGAGAGAAAAAAAAAAATAAAGGAGGAAGGAAGCGATGCTTGAAGAGATAGTGAGCATGCTCCTGTGTTATCTCAAGGCGCTGAATGCAGATGTGGAACTCAGCATTCTCAGTACTCATGGACCCCCGGCAAGGATGCTGAAAATTAGTGAGGAAGAGGAATAAGAGTTGCTGCCAGAGAGCCTGTCCATCCTCCTTCCTTGTGATCGTGATGTGGGCATTGGGAATATGTTTTGATAAAAGCAGCAAAAAACAGGAGAAAAGTGGAAAAGGAGCAGAGGGAAAAGTAGGCAAGGGAAGAGAATGAAAGAGAAGGCATCAAGTAAGAAAAGAAGGAAATAGAATATGAAAGGAGAAGAAAAGAGAGAATAGCAGAAGGACATTAAAGAAAAAGGAAAGAAAAGGGAAGGTGAGAAAAGCGACACAAAAAGGAAGGAGCGATGAAGAGCTGATGACGAGCCCTCAACGAAGTCACATCTAGACGCGGGAGTGGAAGCACGCGTCCGGGGCTGCTGCTCCGTCAGTAGCGGGCATGAGTCCGTCTTTGCGAGTGTCCGCCACGGCACCGGAGGCCACTGGGAGCTGTCATGGGAGGAAAAGGAGAGAGAAGGGTGGGAGGAGGAAAGAGGGAGGTGTAAAGAGCAGGGCAGGGCAGGAGAAAACCCGAGAACTTAACTAAGAAAAGACAAAAAAAAAAAAAAAAAGACGGAAGTGAGAAGAAAGAAGGAAAGAAAGGCATGTGTGCAAGCAAAGGTCACGGATTAAGGAAAAAAGAAGAGAAAGAAAGAAGTGATGGGAAGGAAGAGGAGAGCGAGAGCGGAGCAGCCAGGATCCGGAGGCTTGGGCGATGTCAGCAAGCGTGTGAGGCGTTGGAGCAGCACACGGTGTCGCTGCAGGCTCAGAAACTGCGTGGCGGCGGCTCCGCCCCGGTGCGAGCGGCGGAGAGCCCGGCTGTGAGCGAGGGGGGGGCAGAGCGGACCGAGCAGGAGAGCCGGTGCATCCGGACGGCGGCGGGGAGGCGTGCGGGGCCTAGGCCGGTGCCGAAGGCGGCGAAGGTGATGGAGAGGGGCGTTTGTTGGGTTGTCTTGCTGGGGGTGCTGGTGCTGCAGTTGGCCTGGGCGCTGGTCAGCGGGCAGGTGCGGTACTCGGTGCCGGAGGAAGCCAAGGCCGGCACGGTGGTGGGCCGACTGGCGCAGGACCTGGGCCTGGAGGCTGGCGAGCCGGAGGCGCGGCGACTGCGGCTGGTATCGCAGAGCCGGCGGGCGAGCGTGGAGGTGAGCGGGCCGAGCGGGGCGCTGGTGGTGAGCTCGCGGCTGGACCGGGAGGAGCTGTGCGGGAAGAGCGCGCCGTGCTCCCTGCGGCTGGAGGTGCTGGTGGAGCGGCCGCTGCGCGTCTTCCATGTGGAGCTGGAGGTCACCGACATCAACGACAACGCCCCGGTCTTCCCCGCAGCACGGAAAAACCTCAGCATCGCGGAATTATCTACTCTGCCGGGGTCTCGTTTCCCGCTGGAGGGCGCGTCGGATGCAGATGTCGGAGCTAACGCGCAGCTCTCGTATAGCCTCAGCCCTAGCGAGCATTTCTCATTGGATTTACAAAAATCTAATGAGCGAAATATTGTACCTGATCTTGTTTTAAGAAAACCTCTGGACCGCGAGACGATAGCGATTCACCGTCTCGTGCTGACGGCGAGTGACGGAGGCCGGCCTTCACTGACAGGCACAGTGGAACTGGTGATCTCGGTACTGGATGCAAACGACAATGCGCCCCAGTTCAACCAATCGGTGTATAAAGTGCAGTTGCCGGAGAATGCTGCAGACGGGTCGCTGGTAGCACGGGTAAACGCCACCGATCCGGATGAGGGAATTAATGGTGAGATGACCTACTCAGCGATTAATTTCTTTCCCCTGAGTGGAAAAGATGTAATTACTGTCAATCCGAAGACAGGAGAGATCAGACTTAAGGGGGCCCTGGACTTTGAAGAAGTTAGTGTATTTGATTTTCGTATTGAAGCCAGAGACAAGGGGACACCTCCGCTGTCGGGACACTGCAGCGTGGAGCTGGAGGTGCTGGACGTGAACGACAACGCGCCGGAGGTGTTCGTGACGTCGCTGTCGGTGCCGGTGCCCGAGGACGCGGCGGTGGGGACGGTGGTGGCTCTGCTGAGCGTGTCGGACCGGGACTCGGGGGCGAACGGGCGCGTGCGCTGCACGGTGTGGCCGTCGGCGCCGTTCGGTCTGGTGTCGACGTTCGCGGGCTCGTACTCGCTGGTGCTGCGGGAGGCGCTGGACAGGGAGCGGGTGTCCGAGTACGATGTGGAGGTGCGGGCGGAGGACGGCGGGGCGCCGCCGCTGCGCGCCAGCCGGGGCCTGCGGGTGCCGGTGTCGGACGTGAACGACAACGCGCCGGCGTTCGCGCAGGCCGTGTACACGGTGCTGGCGCGGGAGAACAACGCGGCGGGGGCGGAGCTGGCGCGGCTGTGGGCGCGGGACCCGGACGAGGCTGGCAACGGGCGCGTGAGCTACTCGGTGTCGGAGAGCGGCGGCGGAGCCGCGGTGTCTGGGGGCGGGTGGCGTCCGGCGTCGAGCTACGTGTCGGTGGACGCGGAGAGCGGGCGGCTGTGGGCGCTGCAGCCGCTGGACTACGAGGAGCTGCAGGTGCTGCAGTTCGAGGTGCGGGCGGTGGACGCGGGGGAGCCGGCGCTGTGCGGCAACGCCACGGTGCAGCTCTTCGTGCTGGACGAGAACGACAACGCGCCGGTGCTGCTGCCGCCTGCCGGGGGCGGGCCGGGCGCCGGGGCCGCGGGCTCGGCGGCGTCGGGTGCGGACTCGGGAGCGCTGTGGGCGTGGGCGACGTGGGGAGCCCCGGCGGGGCAGGTGGTGGCGAAGATCCGGGCGGTGGACGCGGACTCGGGCTACAACGCGTGGCTGCGCTACGAGCTGTGGGAGCCGCGGGGCAAGGGCCCGTTCCGCGTGGGGCTTTACAGCGGCGAGGTGAGCACGGCGCGGGCGCTGGAGGAGGCGGACGGCCCGCGGCAGCGCCTGGTGATCGTGGTGCGGGACCACGGCGAGCCGGCGCGCTCGGCCACGGCCACGCTGAGCGTGTCGCTGGTGGAGGGCGCTGAGGTGGCGCTGGCGGCAGCGGGCTCGGGTTCGTCGAGAGCGGCGCTGGCGGCCGCGGAGGGCGGCGCCGTATCGGCTACTACGACGAACGTGTGGCTGGTGGTGGCCATCTGCGCGGTGTCGAGCCTGTTCCTGCTGGCGGTGGTGCTGTACGGGGCGGCGCGGTGGGCGCCTAGGGCAGCCGTGCTGTCGGGCCCCGGTCCTGCCACTCTCGTGTGCGCCAGCGAAGTGGGGAGCTGGTCGTACTCGCAGCGCCAGAGCCGGAGCCTGTGCGTGGCGGACGGTGCGGGCAAGAGCGACCTGATGGTTTTCAGCCCCAACGTCCCTCCAGCGGCCGGATCCGCGGCGGAGACGCAGTCGGATGCGCCCCCTCTTCTGCAGACGGTCAGTGGTGCTCCCTCCATTCCTCGTCTCTATCACGCCTGCCCCTTCGCCTTTCTCTCCCATTCGCCCTCTGGGCAGTTGCTGGTGTCAGCCGGGCTCAGCCCCTGAGTCCTGAGGGCTGTGGGTGTTTTGCGGGCACCTTGGCCTCTTCCTCCGTGTCCTGCATGTAGTACCGCTGCTCTTTTTGATGGTGGTGAAGGGAAATATTTCGACTAGAAGGGAACTCCTGATGTTATGTGGGGTGTCTTACCGTCTTCTCTGATTCTCCTCTGCAAGAGAGGTGATGTCAAGGTGACATTTGGGATTTCAGGAGTGGATTTTCTACCACTGGTAGGGAAATTTACCTACCTGTGGTGGACTTTCTCCATGTTAATTCCCTCAGCAGTGTTATGAAATTAGGGTAGGCATTTTATACTTTTTCAATCTTCTTTTGCAAAGATGTTGTAACTCTGCTCAGTAGCATATAGTTTTCAGGTAGAGGACTGTGAGCCACTGTAGTTGTCAGAAGTGGCAAGTTTTTTCCATGTATTTCTGCCTTCCCACCCCCCTTCGTGCCCCACGTCATGCTGTAGATTTCCATTCCTGGCCTGTTTGGATGGTCTTTCAGCATTTGTATCATCAGCATTGACAGCCTCAGGGAAGAACTGGAAACCTTCTGTTATAAGGACCTCAAATTCTCCTCTACATTAGGTAGCATCTTAATGTTGTTTTGTGCTTATGATAACTCGGGTTCTTATCTCACAGAAGGAAATCAGTGCCAGCTTCCATCAGAGCTATGTCGACACCGTCTCTAGAAATACATGTGTTACATTTCAGAGGTGTAATAGAGCTCCCAGGTGGATCAGTTCCATCTGGGATAACAGAGTATGGAGGGTCAACTACAGAGTGCTGAACATGTGGTACAACCAGTATGTTTTTTATTAGGCTCTCATTGATGGCAGCAGTTGTAGATTTGTGCTCCTGACCAGTGAAGTCGTGTGACATATGCTGGACCACTTTGATGTTCTTTCATTATTTGTATCAGCAGCCACGCACAAAGGAAAAAGCCAAACAGAACCCCTCAGATAATAAATCCCTAAATCCAAGTTGTCCCAGAGAACCAATGTAATCTTTTACACTGGGGGGCTTGTCAACATTTGCATTGTGCTGTCACAGAACATAATGAATTCCATTGCAACTTAGAGCTGTTCTGTCATCACCTTTTGTGCTCTGCACACAGTCTGTGTGATACAATTGGTTGGGTTTTTTTTTTTAAAGTACTCTCATTGTTTAGGAGGGTCCACAAATGCTGGAGTCAACCCTGAGTTGGGGAAGAGAACACTGTCAGGGAGGTGAATGTGGCAGTGGCCCTGACCAGGTGGGGCTTTACCATCTCATGAAATGAAGGGTGACCTTGAGCAGAGGGAAGACTTGCCTGAATTGGAAATACTTGGAAGCATCATTGGCCATGTAGTGAGGCAGTAATGGGAGATGACATACTTGTCCCAAGAGCACATGTCACAGACTGGAGAGTGGGAGATGCCCAAAGGAAAGCATGAAGCAGGAAAGGCACAGTTGGTTGCTGCCCAGGATCCTTTCCCAGGCTCACAGCATGTCTGATGTTGGAGGCCTTCTGGATCTTGTGTAAATGTGTAGTATTGAATTGCCAACAATGTATTTTGAGTTTATGAATATCTGCCACCAGGGACAGTCCATTGTACTGCTGCTGTCTTACAGAAGGAATGTGTGGGGTAAGAGTTGGTGGGATGCTGACTGCTAAATACTGTCTGATGAATCTCTTTGCTCCTGTTTCGGAAAGATTGTTGTAGAAGTTAACGTTCTAAGCTGCTGTCCTTGTATAGTGGTGGGCATCTACAGCATTTCCACAGGTGTTGGTGTTGCTATGACGATTAGTTGGTCCTGCTGACGCAGGATTTCTCAGGACACATGTGGAAGTAAGTGTAATCTCTGTGTGCTCAATTTCCCCTCCTTGTGTACCTACACTATCTCAGGGCCATGGGGAGCATGACCTTGAGCAGGCAAGAGTGTTGCCTGAGGGAAACGGAGATGCTGTGGAGAATGCATTCTGTGTCATTGGGGAGGAACTGAAGAACGTCTGCTTATATCTGTGGAGATTGCATTTCCCATGGCAGAGGATAGAGGATGCCAATAGATAACCTTGAGAAGAGGTCTGGCACACAGGGATCTGGCTCTCCTGGGATCCTCTCAGGGCCTCCAGAATTTCTACATATCTTTGCAGCCTGGTGTTCTCAGTGGTGCTGCTTTTGAAGAAAACTGTTGCACGTGCCTTTAATCATTTGGTTTTGGTGTGGAATGTCGTTGGTCAAACAGAAGCTTTGCAAAATTCACATCATTTTACTGTTCTTAGTCTTGCAAGAGAGGGAAAGAAGTGCTCTTTGTGATCAAGATGTCACCAAACCTGCTGGTGCAGTTGATTCACATGGGTTCCTTCTGTTTTCTTCTCTTGTTTATAGCAAAAATGCCCACCCTTTATTTCTTCTCTCATCCTGTCAGTGTGTTGGAAACAGGGGATGATATGAAGATTGCTGAATGCTGGCAGCTGTCAGGTAGCAGGCTTTTGGGGAATATTCGTGAGTGTGCTGGAAGGTTTTTCCACTCTCCTGAGCTGAGGATGTTGTTAAGAGAATGTCTGTAGCTTTCAGGTCTCCCTCCTTCTTCTGCTCTGAAAGAGGTGCATGAGGGAGTGCCACACAATGTTGAGCATTTTCAAAGGTTTTGGAGAACATGAGTAGTTTTTTCTGTCCAGCATCCCCTGAGACTGCAGCTCATGTTAAGGGACAAGGTTTTGCAAAACAGCCATGTTTTCCTGAAAGTGTTTCTTTTTTCTGAAGATGACACCAGTGACACTAGAGGTAAGTCACTTATTATAGGGAATGTGTTTGAGAGTCTGGTGTACCTTTGTTGTCATCCAGTTTTAGTTTTTTCATGTTGGATCATATTAATTTTGCTTGTATTTAAATACCTGTAGGTTTGGAGCAGCGTAGCACCACTGCCTGCTCTCATTCCCTTCCTGCTGCTGAGTGGCTGTGGTTTTGCAGGTGGAAGCAAGGACTGATGGAGGAAGGCCCTTGAGTCATTCCTTGGATTGGATGCATTGGGCATTGAGAGGATGTTCTCAGTGAAAACGCTGTGGTGTTACTCTGGTGGCTTTAGTTTGGGTGTGTGATGAGTGGATCATGCTAAGGAGTGAGACTAAGGGGACTAAGTATTCCGTGGGAGTAAGGCCCTGGGAATGAAGGCTCTTTGCTGTGTTGTTCTAGTGGAGTATTGCTGCCTAGAGAAAAACAGCAAGAGCTTCATGTGCACTCTGCAGGTGGAAGAGGAGGATGGAAAAATAGCTGTGCATTGAGGTACATGAGGAGTACTCAGGAGCTGTGGTTCCCCTCTGCATTTTGAGCTTTTGGGAAGGATTGTATTGCTGGGCTGTGATGGGATTGAACTCCTGAACTACTCCTTCATGAAATTTGGACTCTTCGGAACCTGTTTCATTAGAGGTTCCAGTACCTGGTGCTTGGGATTGTGTTTCTGAGGGTGATGGATTCTGTTCTGCCATAATAGAGCTGCTGTTTGCCATATGATTGCCTTGCTCTGTTGTGTGCTGGCTCCTTGAAAGGGCTGAAGAGCGTGGACCTCATCCTGAAGAGAGGGGAAGCTGGAGGTGCATTGATGGGACAAAGGCAGGAATGCTGTTCCATGTCCACTGGAATAGAAGATGGTAGGGAAAAGGTATGAGAGCTCTTTTCAAAGTATGTCTGTGCTTCATGACGAGTGTGGTGTACCTCTTTTAAGAACATTTTGGTAAAGGACAAAATTAAAAGAAGGGACAAGGTTGGAAGCAGAAGTGGAGGCAAAGATAGAGCAGAGCAGGGCAAGAAAGAAAAAGGAAGAGAGGAAGTGAGAAATAGTCAAAGACAAAAAGAGAAAAGAGCAGCAAAATAAAAGAAAAAAAAAAAAAAAGGAAGGAATCCCTGAAAGGAAAAAACAAAAAAGGAAGAAGATATTATTGAGGAGATTACCAGCATGAACCGATGTAACCTGGAATTGCGGAATGAAGTTGAGGAACTTAACATCCTAGGTACTCATGGACAGTGTGAAGCTTGATGAGGAGTGGTGAGGAAGGGGTATAAAAGCCCCTGAGAGGGCCTGTCCGTCCTTACTGCAAGCATAGTGTGGGCTTCTGAAAATATTTCAATTAAGGAAGACGCAAACAAAAGAGTCGAAGGTGGAAACAGAAGAGAAAGAGAAGGAAAAAATAGGCACGTGAAGAGAAAGTAAGAGAAGGCAAGTAATAAGATATATAGAGAAAAAATTAGTTAAAAAGAGTAGCAGAAGGAAAGGAAGCATAAGCAGGAAGGGAGTAGAAAAGCAGTGAGGAAATGAAGGAGGGATGAAGAGAGAAAGAAAAGAAGAAAGGGAGAAGACACGATATGGGTGATGATGAGCCAGCACTGACGTCACTTCTAGTCACGGAGTGGAAATGGTCTGTAGCATCGCACTCCGGCATTGCTGCCCCATCAGTAGTGGGGATAGGTCCGTCTATGACAGTGTCTGCCGCGGCACCGGAGGCGACTGGGGAGATACCAGCGGGGATAAAGGAGAGAGAAGGGTGCGGAGGGAAATAAAAAAATCTGAGAGAGCAGGGTGGGCTGCGCAAGAATGAAAACGGCAAATGGAGACCTGATGAAAACCTGATAATTTAAGTAAGACCAAAAAACAAAAGGCAAGAGAAGATGGTGAAGAAGAAGGAAAGAAACGAATGTGTGCAAGCAAAGAAAAAGGGATAAGGAAAAGAAGAAGACAACGAAAAGAGAAGGGAAAAAAAGAAGCTGGGGAGCAGACGGGGTCCGCAGCCTTGGACGATGTCGGGAAGCGTGTGGGACGTTGGAGCAGCGCACGGTGTCGCTGCAGGCTCAGAAACTGCGTGGCGGCGGCTCCGCCCCGGTGCGAGCGGCGGAGAGCCCGGCTGTGAGCGCGGGGGGGGCAGAGCGGACTGAGCAGGAGAGCCGGTGAATCCGGGCGGCGGCGGGGAGCCGTGCGGGGCCTAGGCCGGTGCCGAAGGCGGCGAAGGTGATGGAGATGGGCGTTTGTTGGATCGTCTTGCTGCGGGTGCTGGTGCTGCAGTTGGCCGGGGCGCTGGTCGGCGGGCAGGTGCGGTACTCGGTGCCGGAGGAAGCCAAGGCCGGCACGGTGGTGGGCCGGCTGGCGCAGGACCTGGGCCTGGAGGCGGGCGAGCCGGAGGCGCGGCTGCTGCGGCTGGTATCGCAGGGCCGGCGGGCGAGCGTGGAGGTGAGCGGGGCGAGCGGGGCGCTGGTGGTGAGCTCGCGGCTGGACCGGGAGGAGCTGTGCGGGAAGAGCGCGCCGTGCTCCCTGCGGCTGGAGGTGCTGGTGGAGCGGCCGCTGCGCGTCTTCCATGTGGAGCTGGAGGTCACCGACATCAACGACAACGCCCCGGTCTTCCGTGTGAATGAAGAAGCTTTTACAATCGCGGAATATCCCACTCTGCCGGGGTCTCGGTTCCCACTGGAGGGCGCGTCGGATGCAGATGTCGGAGCCAACGCGCAGCTCTCGTATAGCCTCAGCCCGAACGAACACTTCTCACTTGATCATCCCGGAAATAATGAGCACAGCTCGTCTTTGACTCTTGTTTTAACGAAACCTCTGGACCGCGAGACGATGCCGATTCATCATCTGGTGCTGACGGCGACGGATGGGGGCCGTCCGCCACTGACGGGCACTGTGGAGCTGTTAATCTCAGTGCTGGATGTGAACGACAATGCGCCCCAGTTCAACCAGTCTGTGTATAAAGTGAAGGTCTTGGAGGGTTCAGAGCCCGGGACTCAGTTAATCACGCTCAATGCCTCGGATTTGGACGAAGGAGTTAATAGTGAAGTTATATATTTATTTAGTAGGCACGCATCTGCGGAAGTTAAAGAAATGTTTAGCATTGACGAAAACAAAGGAGAAATCAGACTTCGGAGAAATTTAGACTACGAAGAAATGGATAATTACGAGATCCAGATCGAAGCACGAGACAAAGGTTCTCCACCGCTGTCGGGTCACTGCAAGGTGGTGGTGGAGGTGCTGGACGTGAACGACAACGCGCCGGAGGTGTGGGTGACGTCGCTGTCGGTGCCGGTGCCCGAGGACGCGGCGGTGGGCACGGTGGTGGCTCTGCTGAGCGTGTCGGACCGGGACTCGGGGGCGAACGGGCGCGTGCGCTGCACGGTGTGGCCGTCGGCGCCGTTCGGTCTGGTGTCGACGTTCGCGGGCTCGTACTCGCTGGTGCTGCGGGAGGCGCTGGACCGGGAGCGGGTGTCCGAGTACGAGGTGGAGGTGCGGGCGGAGGACGGCGGGGCGCCGCCGCTGCGCGCCAGCCGGGGCCTGCGGGTGCCGGTGTCGGACGTGAACGACAACGCGCCGGCGTTCGCGCAGGCCGTGTACACGGTGCTGGCGCGGGAGAACAACGCGGCGGGGGCGGAGCTGGCGCGGCTGTGGGCGCGGGACCCGGACGAGGCTGGCAACGGGCGCGTGAGCTACTCGGTGTCGGAGAGCGGCGGCGGAGCCGCGGTGTCTGGGGGCGGGTGGCGTCCGGCGTCGAGCTACGTGTCGGTGGACGCGGAGAGCGGGCGGCTGTGGGCGCTGCAGCCGCTGGACTACGAGGAGCTGCAGGTGCTGCAGTTCGAGGTGCGGGCGGTGGACGCGGGGGAGCCGGCGCTGTGCGGCAACGCCACGGTGCAGCTCTTCGTGCTGGACGAGAACGACAACGCGCCGGTGCTGCTGCCGCCTGCCGGGGGCGGGCCGGGCGCCGGGGCCGCGGGCTCGGCGGCGTCGAGTGCGGACTCGGGAGCGCTGTGGGCGTGGGCGACGTGGGGAGCCCCGGCGGGGCAGGTGGTGGCGAAGATCCGGGCGGTGGACGCGGACTCGGGCTACAACGCGTGGCTGCGCTACGAGCTGTGGGAGCCGCGGGGCAAGGGCCCGTTCCGCGTGGGGCTTTACAGCGGCGAGGTGAGCACGGCGCGGGCGCTGGAGGAGGCGGACGGCCCGCGGCAGCGCCTGGTGATCGTGGTGCGGGACCACGGCGAGCCGGCGCGCTCGGCCACGGCCACGCTGAGCGTGTCGCTGGTGGAGGGCGCCGAGGTGGCGCTGGCGGCAGCGGGCTCGGGTTCGTCGAGAGCGGCGCTGGCGGCCGCGGAGGGCGGCGCCGCATCGGCGACGACGACGAACGTGTGGCTGGTGGTGGCCATCTGCGCGGTGTCGAGCCTGTTCCTGCTGGCGGTGGTGCTGTACGGGGCGGCGCGGTGGGCGCCGCGGTCGGCCGTGCTGTCGGGTCCCGGTCCGGCCACTCTCGTGTGCGCCAGCGAAGTGGGGAGCTGGTCGTACTCTCAGCGCCAGAGCCGGAGCCTGTGCGTGGCGGACGGTGGGGGCAAGAGTGACCTGATGGTTTTCAGCCCCAACTTCCCTCCAGCGGCCGGATCCGCGGCGAAGGAGACGCATCCGGATGCGCCCGCTCTTCTGCAGACGGTCAGTGGTGCTTCCTCTCTCCCTCCCTTCCTGTTTTCTCGCCCCTTCCGCCGAAGCCTTTTGCCCCCTGTCGCCCTTTTTGCCCGCCCGCCCGGCAGGCTGTCCCTGCTGTGAGCCGTGCTCCGCCCCCGGGTCCTGGTGGGTTGGTGTTGGCACCGTGCTTGATGCTCTTCTGTGTACCCTACATCTGCCTCTGTCGTTACTGGAACACCCCTGGTTTTGCTGGTGGGAAGAGAAAGGTCTCCCCTAGAAGTAAATCCTTTGTGTTGTGTGTTACTTGTCAAAAACCTGTTCTCTTGTGATGTGATTGCATCCTTCAAGAGAAGTGGTGCCTAGTGACAATTGGGGCTTCAGGTGTTTATATGTGGTGGACTTTCTCCATTTTAATTTCTTCACCAGAGTCATAATGAAATTTGATTAGGCGTTGTAGAGTTTATCCATGTTCTTTTGCAAGGTTGTTGTAACTCTACTCGGTAGAATAAAGTTTGCAGGCAGAGGACTGTGAACCACTGTAGATGTCAGAAATGGGAAGCTTCCTTTTGTATTTCTGCACCCTTGAATCATGTTGTAGATTTTCACTCCTCGTTCTTAAGTGACACTGTCCTGTTTGGATGGTCTTCCAATACTTGTATCATCATCATTGACATCCTCATGGAATTGGAAAACCTTCACTTAAAAAAACCCTGAAACAATTTCTATTACACATTTGGTGGCATCCATTGCAGTCCTGTGATTGTCAGCATTTGGGCTGTTCTCTCTCAGAAGGAAATCAAAGCCCATTGCCATCACAGCTAACCCGACACCATTTTTACAAATACATGTGTAACATTTCAGAGATGTAACAGAGCTCCCAGGTGCAGATTAGTTCTGTCTGAGATAACAGAACTTGAAGGGTCAACTACAGCGAGTCTGCTGAGCACAGAGGTACTGGCTGTATGGTTTTTATGGTGCTCTCATTCATGGCAACAGTTGTGAATTTCTATTACTGACCAGTGAAGTGATATGACATACAGTGGAGTCTTTGATGTTCTTTCAATATCTGCATCAACAGCCACACACTTACAAAAGAAAAAAACCAGAACGTGCCCAATAACAAACCCCTAAATGCAAAATTTCCTACAGAACCAGTATAATCTATTACACTGAATTGTTTGTCCACATTTGGGTTGTTCTATCACAGCATGAAATCAATGCCTTTGCAATATAAAGCTGCTCTGATATCATCTTTTAAACGTGTAATGTGGGTTGCACACAGTCTGTATGATATGATTGGTTTGGTTTTTTTTAAAGTGCTCTCATTTTTTGGAAGGGTCCACAAATGCTTGAGTGAGGCCTGAGTGGAGGAAAAGAGCAGAGGCATGTCAGGGAGGTGAATGTGGCAGTGTCCCTGAGTAGGATGTTAGCACCTCATGATATGAAGGGTGATCTTGAGAAGTGGCAAGACTTGCCTGAAGTGGAAATCCTTGGGAAGACCGTGGTCCATGTAGTAAGACAGTAATGACAGACAGCATGAGAACGCATTCAGGGAGTGACCTGAATAAAACATGAAGGCACAGGCTATCCCATTCCAAGATCCTTTCCCAGGCTCCCAGCTTGCCTGGAGTTGAAGGCCTTCTGGATCTTGCGATAGTGTGTGATATTGAAATGCCTATAATGTCTTTTGAGTTTGTGAATATCTCTGAGCAGGGACAGTGCTCTGTGTTTCTGATGACTGAGGCAGGGAATGTTAGGTAAGAGTTGGTGAGATGCTGCCTGCTGAATACTGTCTGGTGAACCTTTTTACTCCTGTTTTGGGACAGATGTGGGAAGGCAGTGTTTCAGCCTCCTGCCCTTGTATAGTGGTGGGCATCTACAGCATTTCCACGGGTCTTGATGTTGTGATGGTTCGTTGGTCTTGCTGAGGCAGGATTTCACAGGACACATAATGAGGTGGGTGTAATCTCTGTGTGTTCGACTTCCCCTCCTTGTGTACCTGCACCGTCAGCCTTGGTAGAGATGGTGTATCCTGTTGTCACATGTGGCTCCTGCTGATGTCTGGACATACACATCCAGCTCTGGTTTTCTAGCATTCGGAGTGGTTCTCTTGAAGAATACTATCCGCGTGGCCTGGAACCAGAGGTGTCAGAGCTCTAATCCAAACATTTTTAAGAACTCAATTTCAGTTTGAACCTTAGTGTGCAGAAAATGCATCACTTCATATGTTCTGGTGCCAAACATAAGGGAAGCTGAGTATGTGCAAAGTCCCGGGACATGGTCTCAGAGAGGTATTTACAACTGGGGCATATTCTTTGGGTGGAGCAATGTCTGGGTATTGTGGCAGTGATGGCACTGAGAATGGCCTGTGTCTGCATCATGAGAAGCATGACCTTGAACAGGGAAAAGTGGTGCCTGAGAGAAATGGAGATACTGGGGATAATACATTCTGTGTCACTGGGGGAGTACTGAAGAATGTCTGCTTGGCTATGGAGATTGCATTTCCCATGGCACAGGATAGAGGATGCCAACAGATAACGTTGAGAAAAGCCCTGATGCACAGGGCTGCTCTCCTAGGATCCTCTCAGGGCCTTCAGAAATTCTATATATCATCACAGCCTGGTGTTTCTGTGGTATTACTGCTTTTGAAGATAACTGCTGTACATGCCTTTAATAATTTGTTTTTGGTGTGGAATGTCATTGGTCAAACAGCAATTTGAATCGTTCTGACAGCCTTCTCAGAATGCCTCCTTGTTCATCTACCTGGTCTTTGTCTTGCAAGGGAGGAGAAGTGCTCTCCTTCAGCAAACCTGGCTTTTCATTGTGGTAACATGGGTTCCTTTTGTTTCCTTCTCATGTCTATACTGAAAATGCCTACCACTTTGTTTTTTTCTTCTCTCATGTTGGCTGTGTGTTGGAAGCAGGGAATGAGATGCAGACTGCTGAATTTTGTCGGCTGTCAGGTGACAGGTTTTGGGGCAATATTTGTGAATGTGTGGGAATGTTCTTCCACTCTCCTGATGAGGATGATGTTGAAGTAATATTTGTAGCTTTCAGGTCTTTCTCCTTCACCTTTGATAGAGGTACATGGGGGAGGACCACGCATAATTCTGAAAGCTTTTGAAGAACATTACTTTTTTTCTGCCCAATATCTCCCACGTTTGCAGGTAACATTACAGGTAAGTCAGTTGTTCATGAGGATGTATTTGAGAAGCTGATGTACTTTTGTACTCATTCACTTGTGGCTTCTTCCTTTCGGACTGACTGACTGCTGCTTGGATTGGAATGCCTGTAGGTTTGGAGCAACAAAGTACCACTGCCTGCTCTTGTTCCTTTCCTGCTGCTGCCTGGCAGAGGTTGAGCAGGTGGAAGCTGGGACAGAGGGAGGAGGGACCTTGATAGGTTTCTTGGAGTAGATGTGTTGGACATTGATGAGACGTTCTCAGGGAAAACACTGTGGTGTCACGTTGGAGGTTTAGTTTGGCTGTGTGATGAGTGAATCGTACTGATTGAATGGTATTCCATGGGAACTAACACTTACGGGTATGGAGGTTCCTGCTGTGGTTTTTTTTTTTTTTTTTTTTTTTTTTTGGCAGAGCATGGCTGCCAGAAAGGAGAAGCAGGAGCTTGACATTCACTGTACAGGTAGAAAATGAGGCCTGATAAATGGGTTATCATTGAGGTACATGAAGACTGATCAGGAGTTGTGGTAGCCCCTTACTTTTTGAGCTTTCCCTGAAGATTGATGTGCTTGGTTGTGATGGATTTCAGTTCCTCAGTGAGAGACTCACCTGAGATATTTAGAGTCATTGGAGACTGTTTACTAAGATGTCAGTGTCTGGTTAATTTTCAGAGGATGGTGGATTCTCTTCCCTGAGAGAAGAGTGTCATCTGTTTCTAGAAAGGGAATTGACTGTGTAGTCTGTCTGTCTTCAGAGACTAGAGGAGAGCAGAAAGGTAGTTCCTCGTCTGGAGAGACAGAAGGCAGCAGGGAAGAGCAATTACCAAAGGGTATGTCTTTGCTACATGGCGAAAGTGATGTAATCATAGAGAGAATATGTTGGTTTAAGAGACAAACCAGAGAATAAAGCATCGGGGGAGTGATGCAGGATAGAGAAGACAAGAGAAGGAATGAGCAGTGCAGAGTGGATCTATCTCTGACGGTGTCCGCCGCGGCGCTAGACCCAATGGAGGAACTGTAATCGGGGGTAAATGAGAGAGAAGAGTGAGAAGGGAAAGAGGTGTAAAGAGCAGGACAGGGCAAGAACAGAAGGGAAATCGAAGAGACGAAAGGCATGAAAGGAAGAAGAACGAAAGGAAAGAAAGCTAAAGGAAGATGGAAAAAAAGGGAAAAAAAAAAAAAAGGAAGAATGATAAAGGAAAAGAAGAAAACAACAAAAATGAGGGAAAGAAAAGAAGAACGAGTAACACGAATAGAATCATAGAATAAAAATCATAAAATAAAATTACATAACTGCGGGAAGACAGAAAAAGGAAGAAGGAATAAGAGAAGCGCAAAGAAAAAGGAATAAGGAAAAAGACTGTAAGGGAAGGGGAACCGAGGAAGAAGAAATGAGCGGAGAGCGGAGCGGCCAGAGTCCGGAGGACTGAGCGGTGTCAGAAAGCGTGTGAGGCGTTGGAGCAGCACACGGTGTCGCTGCAGGCTCAGAAAAGGCGTGTCGGCAGCTCCGCCCCGGTGCGAGCGGCGGAGAGCCCGGCTGTGAGCGAGGGGGGCGGTGCGGGCCGAGCAGGAGAGCCGGTGAATCCGGGCGGCAGCGGGGAGCCGTGCGGGGCCTAGGCCGGTGCCGAAAGCGGCGAAGGTGATGGAGATGGGCGTTTGTTGGGACGTCTTGCTGGGGGTGCTGGTGCTGCAGTTGGCCTGGGCGCTGGTCGGCGGGCAGGTGCGGTACTCGGTGCCGGAGGAAGCCAAGGCCGGCACGGTGGTGGGCCGGCTGGCGCAGGACCTGGGCCTGGAGGCTGGCGAGCCGGAGGCGCGGCGACTGCGGCTGGTGTCGCAGGGCCGGCGGGCGAGCGTGGAGGTGAGCGGGGCGAGCGGGGCGCTGGTGGTGAGCTCGCGGCTGGACCGGGAGGAGCTGTGCGGGAAGAGCGCGCCGTGCTCCCTGCGGCTGGAGGTGCTGGTGGAGCGGCCGCTGCGCGTCTTCCATGTGGAGCTGGAGGTCACCGACATTAACGACAACGCCCCGGTCTTCCCCGCCGCACGGAAAAACCTCAGCATCGCGGAATACACCACTCTGCCGGGGTCTCGGTTCCCGCTGGAGGGCGCGTCGGATGCAGATGTCGGAGCCAACGCGCAGCTCTCGTATAGCCTCAGCCCCAGTGAGCATTTTAGAGTAGAGGAAGAAAATAGTAACTCGCGCAGTAAATCCCTGTTTCTGGTGCTTACGAAGCCGCTGGACCGCGAGACGATGCCGATTCACCATCTGATGCTAACGGCAATTGACGGGGGCCGTCCGCCGCTGACAGGCACTGTGGAGCTGCTGATCGTAGTGCTAGACGTGAACGACAATGCGCCCCAGTTCAACCAGTCTGTGTACAGTTCAGTTTTGCCTGAAGACGCCTTGGAGGGGACGTTGGTGGCGCGTGTAAGTGCAACTGATCCGGACTTAGGAGTATATGGAGACGTTATTTATGAAATAGAAACTATTGTTCCCCCCTCGGCGTCAGCTGCATTCAGAATAGATGCGAAGAGCGGGGAGATCATGCTGACGGGCGCCCTGGACTATGAGACAATTGCTTTATATGACCTACACGTTAAATCCAAAGATCAGGGCAGTCCCCCGCTGTCGGGTCACTGCAAGGTGGTGGTGGAGGTGCTGGACGTGAACGACAACGCGCCGGAGGTGTGGGTGACGTCGCTGTCGGTGCCGGTGCCGGAGGACGCGGCTGTGGGGACGGTGGTGGCTCTGCTGAGCGTGTCGGACCGGGACTCGGGGGCGAACGGGCGCGTGCGCTGCACGGTGTGGCCGTCGGCGCCGTTCGGTCTGGTGTCGACGTTCGCGGGCTCGTACTCGCTGGTGCTGCGGGAGGCGCTGGACCGGGAGCGGGTGTCCGAGTACGAGGTGGAGGTGCGGGCGGAGGATGGCGGGGCGCCGCCGCTGCGCGCCAGCCGGGGCCTGCGGGTGCCGGTGTCGGACGTGAACGACAACGCGCCGGCGTTCGCGCAGGCCGTGTACACGGTGCTGGCGCGGGAGAACAACGCGGCGGGGGCGGAGCTGGCGCGGCTGTGGGCGCGGGACCCGGACGAGGCTGGCAACGGGCGCGTGAGCTACTCGGTGTCGGAGAGCGGCGGCGGAGCCGCGGTGTCTGGGGGCGGGTGGCGTCCGGCGTCGAGCTACGTGTCGGTGGACGCGGAGAGCGGGCGGCTGTGGGCGCTGCAGCCGCTGGACTACGAGGAGCTGCAGGTGCTGCAGTTCGAGGTGCGGGCGGTGGACGCGGGGGAGCCGGCGCTGTGCGGCAACGCCACGGTGCAGCTCTTCGTGCTGGACGAGAACGACAACGCGCCGGTGCTGCTGCCGCCTGCCGGGGGCGGGCCGGGCGCCGGGGCCGCGGGCTCGCCGGCGTCGGCTTTGGACTCGGGAGCGCTGTGGGCGTGGGCGACGTGGGGAGCCCCGGCGGGGCAGGTGGTGGCGAAGATCCGGGCGGTGGACGCGGACTCGGGCTACAACGCGTGGCTGCGCTACGAGCTGTGGGAGCCGCGGGGCAAGGGCCCGTTCCGCGTGGGGCTTTACAGCGGCGAGGTGAGCACGGCGCGGGCGCTGGAGGAGGCGGACGGCCCGCGGCAGCGCCTGGTGATCGTGGTGCGGGACCACGGCGAGCCGGCGCGCTCGGCCACGGCCACGCTGAGCGTGTCGCTGGTGGAGGGCGCCGAGGCGGCGCTGGCGGCCGCGAGCTCGGGCTCTTTGGGGGCGGTACTGCGGCCTGCGGATGGTGGTGCATCGGCAGCGTCGGCATCGGCGACGACGACGAACGTGTGGCTGGTGGTGGCCATCTGCGCGGTGTCGAGCCTGTTCCTGCTGGCGGTGGTGCTGTACGGGGCGGCGCGGTGGGCGCCTAGGGCAGCCGTGCTGTCGGGTCCCGGTCCTGCCACTCTCGTGTGCGCCAGCGAAGTGGGGAGCTGGTCGTACTCTCAGCGCCAGAGCCGGAGCCTGTGCGTGGCGGACGGTGTGGGCAAGAGCGACCTGATGGTTTTCAGCCCTAACTTCCCTCCGCCGCCTGGTTCCGCGGCTAAGGAGACGCATCCGGAGGCGCCCGCTCTGCAGGAGACGGTCAGTGGCGCTCCCTTTTTCCCTTCTCGCCCCTTTCGCCGAAGCCTTTTGGCCCCTGTTTTCCTTTTATCCCTCCCGCCTGCCAGGCAGGCGCTGTTGTGAGCCTGGGTCAGTCTCTAGGGGCGAGGGCAGTGGGTGTTGGGCAGGTGCTTGAGTCTTTTCTGGGCACCTTGGCATCTAAGTCTGTATCGTGGCTGGAGCACTCCGGCTGTTACCGGTGGGAAGAGAAAGATACCCTTTGGAGTAAATCCTTGGTGTTATGTGAGGCTTCTTATAAAAACTTTTTTTTTTTTTTTTGTGACTTCCTGTGGTGGATTTTCTCCAGTCAAATTCCCTCACAAGAGTCATAATGAAATCTGTGGAGGCATTTTAGTGTTCAGACAGAGGACTGGAAACTAAGCCACCACGAGGGTTTGTGAATCATCGTGTGTCGGAAATGGCAAATTTCTTTTGTTTTTCTGTATCCCTGAATCATGCTGTCGATTTCTGAACATGTCTGGGAAGTGTCATTGTCCTGTTTGTATAGTATTCCTATACTTGTATCATCAGCATTGACAGCCTCAGGAAGAACTGGAAACATTCTCTTAAAAAAACGAACAATTACTCGTATACATTGGTTTCATCCATTGCAGTGTTGTGATTGTCAGCATTTTGATTTTTCTCTCACGGAAGGAAATCAGTTACCATCAGAGCTATCCTGACACCATCTCTGCAAATATATGTGTTACATTTCAGAAGTGTAACAGAGTTCCCAGGTGTGGATAAGTTCCATCTGGGATAACAGAACTTGAAGGGTCAACTGCAGAGAGTCTGCTGAATACAGTAATACCATTTGTTTTTTATGGGGCTCTCATTGATGGCAACAGTTGTAGATTTGTGCTCCTGACCAGAGGAGTGATGTGACTTACGGTGGACTTTTTTATATTCTTTCAATGTTTCCATCAGCAGCCGCAGACTTGTTAAAAAAAACCCCAAAACAAACAAAAAAACCCCAACAAAAACAAACAAACACCAGAACCTGCCCAGTAACAAACCCCTAAATCCAAATTGTCCGACAGAACCGATACAATCTGTTACACTGGGAGCCTTGTCAACATTTGGGCTGTTCTAACACAGCATTACATTAATGCTATCGCTATTTGGAGCTGCTCTCACATCACCTTTTGAATGTGTCAAGTGCGTTGCACGCAGTCTGTATGTTACAATTGGTGTGGGTTTTTTAAAAATGCTCTCACTGTGTGGAAGGGTTTCCAAATGCTGGAGTGAGCCCTGATTTGGGGAATAGAACAGTGGCATGTCAGGGTGGTGAATGTGGCAATGGTCCTAACTGGGGCGTGGGAACCTCGTGATATGAAGGGTGACCTTGAGCAGACTTGCCTGAAGTGGAAAACTTTGGGAAGACCGTTGGCCGTGTAGTAAGGCAGTAATGGGAGAGAGCACACTTCTGAGAACACATCTCAACAGACTGAGGCGTGAGAGATACAGCCAAAGAAAAGCATGAAGCAGGAGGGGCACAGACTGTTCCTGCTCAGGATCCCTTCCCAGACTTCCAGTAAGTCTGAAGGTTGGAAGCTTTCTGAATCTTGAGACAATGTTGACACTAAAATGTCAACAATATCTCTTGAGTTTGTGAATATCTACCACAAGGAATAGTGCCTTGTGATGCTGCTGGCTGATACAGGACATGTGTTGGCTAAGAGTTGATGGGATGCTGACTGCTAAATACTGTCTGATGAATCTTTTAGCTCCCGCTTTGGCAAAGTTGGAGGAAATTAATGTTTCAGTCTGCTGTCCTTGTATAGTGATGGGCTTCTACAGCATTTCCACAGGTGTTGATGTTGCTATGATGATTAATTGGTCCTGCTGACGCAGGATTTCTCAGGACACATGTGGAAGTAAGTGTAATCTCTATGTGCTCAATTTCCCCTCCTTCTGTACCTGCACCATCTCAGAGTCACGGGGAACATGACCTTGAGCAGGCAAGAGTGTTGCCTGAGGGAAACGGAGATGCTGTGGAGAATGCATTCTGTGTCACTGGGGAGGAACTGGAGAATGTCTGCTTATCTGTGGCGATTACATTTTCCATGTCACAGGATACAGTATGTCAATAGATAACCTTGAGAAGAACCCTGATGCACAGGGCTGCTGTCCTGGGATCCACTCAGGCATTACAGGATTTCTACATATCGCGCAGCCTGATATTACCTGTGGCATTGCTGATTTTGGAGATAACTTCTGAACATGCCTTTAATCATTTGGTTTTGAACATGGAACATTGTTGATCAAACAGAATCTTTTCAAAATTTGTATCATGTTTCTGGTGTTAGTCTCATGAGGGAGGGGAAGAAGTGCTCTTTGTAATCAAGATGTCAGCAAACCTGCTGTTGCAGTAGAGTGCAATGAGTGCCTTCTGTTGTTTAGTCTTGTATGTAGTGAACAGGCCCACCCCTTGTTTTCTCTCCTCACATTGTCAGTGTGTTGGAAACAGGGGATGAGATGAAGATTGCTGAATGCTGGCAGCTGTCAGGTAGCAGGCTTTTGGGGAATATTCGTGAGTGTGTTCGAAGGTTTTTCCACTCTCCTGACCTGAGGATGGTTTTAGGAGAATGTCTCTGGCTTTCAGGTCTCCTTCCTGCTTCCCCTTTGATAGAGATGCATGAGGGAGCACAATACAATGGCCAGTGTTTTTAAAGCTTTTGGAGAACATAAGGATTTTTTTTCTGTTCAGCATCCCCTGAAATTGCAACTCACATTAAGGGACAAAGTCTCTCAGTATCAATTGTGCTGTGGAAGTGTTTCTTTTTCTGAAGATACCAGTGGTGCTACAGGTCAGTCATAATGTGTTTGGGAGGCTGATATCCTTTTTGTAATTCAATTTTGGTTTCTTTAGGTAGGGTTAGCTGAATGTTTCCTGGATTGAAATGTCTGTAGACTTGGAGTAGCAAAGCACCACTGCTTTCTCTTCTTCCATTCTTGCTGATGCCTGGCAGAGGTTGAGTAGATGGAGAAGAGACCTTGATGCTTTCCTTGGAGTGGATGCGTTAGGGACAAGGGATGTTCTCAGTCAAAATGCTGTGATATTACATTGGTGGCTCTTGTTTGCCTGTGAGATGAGTGGATCATGCTAATAAATTAGACTAAGGGGACTAGGTATTCCACAGGTACTAAGGCCCTGGGAATGGATGTTCTTGCTGTGTTATTCTGGCAGAGCATTGCTGCCAGAAAAAGAAGCAAAGTCTTCTTGTTCATTTTGGAGGTGGAAGATGAGGGCAGAAGAACGGCTGTTCACTGAGTTACATGAGGAGTACTCGGGAGCTGTGGTCTTCCTGTGCTTTTTGAGCCTTTGGCGGGGGTTGTCTTTCTGGGCTGTGATGGGTTTGAGTTCCCGAATCAGAGACACCCGTGCATAGTTTGGAGTATTTGGAACCTGTTTCATTAGTGGTCCCTGTACATGGTGCTTGGGCTTATGTTACCGAGGGTAGTGGATTCTGTTCTGCTGTACCAGAGCTGTTCTTTGCTATACAATTGCCTTGCTTTGTTATTTGCTATAATTTGTTATTTAACAAGTCTGGAGAATGAAGAGCATATCCCCCATTGGGAAGGGAGGGGAAGATGGAGATGCATGGATGGGATAAAAGCAGTAAGGTTCTTCTGTGACCAGAGAAATGGAAGATGGTATGGAATATGAATGAGAGTTCTTGCCGAAGGGCATGATGGCATTTCATAGCAACTATGGTGGAACTATTTTAAGAACATTTTGGTAATGGACAAAACGAAAAGAAGAGTTAAGGATGGAAGCAGAAGACAAATGGAGGCAAAGAAAGAGCACAGCATGATAAGAAAGAGAGCATGAAAGAGAAGAAGGGAGAAAGAAACTAAGAAGAGAAAAAGAAGATTAAAACAGAACAAGGAAAGGAAGGACTCGGTGAGAGAAAAAAAAAAAATAAAGGAGGAAGGAAGCGATGCTTGAAGAGATAGTGAGCATGCTCCTGTGTTATCTCAAGGCGCTGAATGCAGATGTGGAACTCAGCATTCTCAGTACTCATGGACCCCCGGCAAGGATGCTGAAAATTAGTGAGGAAGAGGAATAAGAGTTGCTGCCAGAGTGCCTGTCCATCCTCCTTCCTTGTGATCGTGATGTGGGCATTGGGAATATGTTTTGATAAAAGCAGCAAAAAACAGGAGAAAAGTGGAAAAGGAGCAGAGGGAAAAGTAGGCAAGGGAAGAGAATGAAAGAGAAGGCATCAAGTAAGAAAAGAAGGAAATAGAATATGAAAGGAGAAGAAAAGAGAGAATAGCAGAAGGACATTAAAGAAAAAGGAAAGAAAAGGGAAGGTGAGAAAAGCGACACAAAAAGGAAGGAGCGATGAAGAGCTGATGACGAGCCCTCAACGAAGTCACATCTAGACGCGGGAGTGGAAGCACGCGTCCGGGGCTGCTGCTCCGTCAGTAGCGGGCATGAGTCCGTCTTTGCGAGTGTCCGCCACGGCACCGGAGGCCACTGGGAGCTGTCATGGGAGGAAAAGGAGAGAGAAGGGTGGGAGGAGGAAAGAGGGAGGTGTAAAGAGCAGGGCAGGGCAGGAGAAAACCCGAGAACTTAACTAAGAAAAGACAAAAAAAAAAAAAAAAAAAGGCGGAAGTGAGAAGAAAGAAGGAAAGAAAGGCATGTGTGCAAGCAAAGGTCACGGATTAAGGAAAAAAGAAGAGAAAGAAAGAAGTGATGGGAAGGAAGAGGAGAGCGAGAGCGGAGCAGCCAGGATCCGGAGGCTTGGGCGATGTCAGCAAGCGTGTGAGGCGTTGGAGCAGCGCACGGTGTCGCTGCAGGCTCAGAAACTGCGTGGCGGCGGCTCCGCCCCGGTGCGAGCGGCGGAGAGCCCGGCTGTGAGCGCGGGGGGGGCAGAGCGGACCGAGCAGGAGAGCCGGTGAATCCGGGCGGCGGCGGGGAGCCGTGCGGGGCCTAGGCCGGTGCCGAAGGCGGCGAAGGTGATGGAGAGGGGCGTTTGTTGGGTTGTCTTGCTGGGGGTGCTGGTGCTGCAGTTGGCCTGGGCGCTGGTCAGCGGGCAGGTGCGGTACTCGGTGCCGGAGGAAGTCAAGGCCGGCACGGTGGTGGGCCGACTGGCGCAGGACCTGGGCCTGGAGGCTGGCGAGCCGGAGGCGCGGCGACTGCGGCTGGTATCGCAGAGCCGGCGGGCGAGCGTGGAGGTGAGCGGGGCGAGCGGGGCGCTGGTGGTGAGCTCGCGGCTGGACCGGGAGGAGCTGTGCGGGAAGAGCGCGCCGTGCTCCCTGCGGCTGGAGGTGCTGGTGGAGCGGCCGCTGCGCGTCTTCCATGTGGAGCTGGAGGTCACCGACATCAACGACAACGCCCCGGTCTTCCCCGCAGCACGGAAAAACCTCAGCATCGCGGAATTATCTACTCTGCCGGGGTCTCGTTTCCCGCTGGAGGGCGCGTCGGATGCAGATGTCGGAGCTAACGCGCGGCTCTCGTATAGCCTCAGCCCCAGCGAGCATTTCGCTTTGGATTTACAAAAATCTAATGAGCGAAATATTGTACCTGATCTTGTTTTAAGAAAACCTCTGGACCGCGAGACGATAGCGATTCACCGTCTCGTGCTGACGGCGAGTGACGGAGGCCGGCCTTCACTGACAGGCACAGTGGAACTGGTGATCTCGGTACTGGATGCAAACGACAATGCGCCCCAGTTCAACCAATCGGTGTATAAAGTGCAGTTGCCGGAGAATGCTGCAGACGGGTCGCTGGTAGCACGGGTAAACGCCACCGATCCGGATGAGGGAATTAATGGTGAGATGACCTACTCAGCGATTAATTTCTTTCCCCTGAGTGGAAAAGATGTAATTACTGTCAATCCGAAGACAGGAGAGATCAGACTTAAGGGGGCCCTGGACTTTGAAGAAGTTAGTGTATTTGATTTTCGTATTGAAGCCAGAGACAAGGGGACACCTCCGCTGTCGGGACACTGCAGCGTGGAGCTGGAGGTGCTGGACGTGAACGACAACGCGCCGGAGGTGTTCGTGACGTCGCTGTCGGTGCCGGTGCCGGAGGACGCGGCGGTGGGCACGGTGGTGGCTCTGCTGAGCGTGTCGGACCGGGACTCGGGGGCGAACGGGCGCGTGCGCTGCACGGTGTGGCCGTCGGCGCCGTTCGGTCTGGTGTCGACGTTCGCGGGCTCGTACTCGCTGGTGCTGCGGGAGGCGCTGGACAGGGAGCGGGTGTCCGAGTACGAGGTGGAGGTGCGGGCGGAGGACGGCGGGGCGCCGCCGCTGCGCGCCAGCCGGGGCCTGCGGGTGCCGGTGTCGGACGTGAACGACAACGCGCCGGCGTTCGCGCAGGCCGTGTACACGGTGCTGGCGCGGGAGAACAACGCGGCGGGGGCGGAGCTGGCGCGGCTGTGGGCGCGGGACCCGGACGAGGCTGGCAACGGGCGCGTGAGCTACTCGGTGTCGGAGAGCGGCGGCGGAGCCGCGGTGTCTGGGGGCGGGTGGCGTCCGGCGTCGAGCTACGTGTCGGTGGACGCGGAGAGCGGGCGGCTGTGGGCGCTGCAGCCGCTGGACTACGAGGAGCTGCAGGTGCTGCAGTTCGAGGTGCGGGCGGTGGACGCGGGGGAGCCGGCGCTGTGCGGCAACGCCACGGTGCAGCTCTTCGTGCTGGACGAGAACGACAACGCGCCGGTGCTGCTGCCGCCTGCCGGGGGCGGGCCGGGCGCCGGGGCCGCGGGCTCGGCGGCGTCGGGTGCGGACTCGGGAGCGCTGTGGGCGTGGGCGACGTGGGGAGCCCCGGCGGGGCAGGTGGTGGCGAAGATCCGGGCGGTGGACGCGGACTCGGGCTACAACGCGTGGCTGCGCTACGAGCTGTGGGAGCCGCGGGGCAAGGGCCCGTTCCGCGTGGGGCTTTACAGCGGCGAGGTGAGCACGGCGCGGGCGCTGGAGGAGGCGGACGGCCCGCGGCAGCGCCTGGTGATCGTGGTGCGGGACCACGGCGAGCCGGCGCGCTCGGCCACGGCCACGCTGAGCGTGTCGCTGGTGGAGGGCGCCGAGGTGGCGCTGGCGGCAGCGGGCTCGGGTTCGTCGAGAGCGGCGCTGGCGGCCGCGGAGGGCGGCGCCGTATCGGCTACTACGACGAACGTGTGGCTGGTGGTGGCCATCTGCGCGGTGTCGAGCCTGTTCCTGCTGGCGGTGGTGCTGTACGGGGCGTTGCGGTGGGCGCCGAGGGCAGCCGTGCTGTCGGGCCCCGGTCCTGCCACTCTCGTGTGCGCCAGCGAAGTGGGGAGCTGGTCGTACTCGCAGCGCCAGAGCCGGAGCCTGTGCGTGGCGGACGGTGCGGGCAAGAGCGACCTGATGGTTTTCAGCCCCAACGTCCCTCCAGCGGCCGGATCCGCGGCGGAGACGCAGTCGGATGCGCCCCCTCTTCTGCAGACGGTCAGTGGTGCTCCCTCCATTCCTCGTCTCTATCACGCCTGCCCCTTCGCCTTTCTCTCCCATTCGCCCTCTGGGCAGTTGCTGGTGTCAGCCGGGCTCAGCCCCTGAGTCCTGAGGGCTGTGGGTGTTTTGCGGGCACCTTGGCCTCTTCCTCCGTGTCCTGCGTGTAGTACCGCTGCTCTTTTTGATGGTGGTGAAGGGAAATATTTCGACTAGAAGGGAACTCCTGATGTTATGTGGGGTGTCTTACCGTCTTCTCTGATTCTCCTCTGCAAGAGAGGTGATGTCAAGGTGACATTTGGGATTTCAGGAGTGGATTTTCTACCACTGGTAGGGAAATTTACCTACCTGTGGTGGACTTTCTCCATGTTAATTCCCTCAGCAGTGTTATGAAATTAGGGTAGGCATTTTATACTTTTTCAATCTTCTTTTGCAAAGATGTTGTAACTCTGCTCAGTAGCATATAGTTTTCAGGTAGAGGACTGTGAGCCACTGTAGTTGTCAGAAGTGGCAAGTTTTTTCCATGTATTTCTGCCTTCCCACCCCCCTTCGTGCCCCACGTCATGCTGTAGATTTCCATTCCTGGCCTGTTTGGATGGTCTTTCAGCATTTGTATCATCAGCATTGACAGCCTCAGGGAAGAACTGGAAACCTTCTGTTATAAGGACCTCAAATTCTCCTCTACATTAGGTAGCATCTTAATGTTGTTTTGTGCTTATGATAACTCGGGTTCTTATCTCACAGAAGGAAATCAGTGCCAGCTTCCATCAGAGCTATGTCGACACCGTCTCTAGAAATACATGTGTTACATTTCAGAGGTGTAATAGAGCTCCCAGGTGGATCAGTTCCATCTGGGATAACAGAGTATGGAGGGTCAACTACAGAGTGCTGAACATGTGGTACAACCAGTATGTTTTTTATTAGGCTCTCATTGATGGCAGCAGTTGTTGATTTGTGCTCCTGACCAGTGAAGTCGTGTGACATATGCTGGACCACTTTGATGTTCTTTCATTATTTGTATCAGCAGCCACGCACAAAGGAAAAAGCCAAACAGAACCCCTCAGATAATAAATCCCTAAATCCAAGTTGTCCCAGAGAACCAATGTAATCTTGTACACTGGGGGGCTTGTCAACATTTGCATTGTGCTGTCACAGAACATAATGAATTCCATTGCAACTTAGAGCTGTTCTGTCATCACCTTTTGTGCTCTGCACACAGTCTGTGTGATACAATTGGTTGGGTTTTTTTTTTTTTAAGTACTCTCATTGTTTAGGAGGGTCCGCAAATGCTGGAGTCAACCCTGAGTTGGGGAAGAGAACACTGTCAGGGAGGTGAATGTGGCAGTGGCCCTGACCAGGTGGGGCTTTACCATCTCATGAAATGAAGGGTGACCTTGAGCAGAGGGAAGACTTGCCTGAATTGGAAATACTTGGAAGCATCATTGGCCATGTAGTGAGGCAGTAATGGGAGATGACATACTTGTCCCAAGAGCACATGTCACAGACTGGAGAGTGGGAGATGCCCAAAGGAAAGCATGAAGCAGGAAAGGCACAGTTGGTTGCTGCCCAGGATCCTTTCCCAGGCTCACAGCATGTCTGATGTTGGAGGCCTTCTGGATCTTGTGTAAATGTGTAGTATTGAATTGCCAACAATGTATTTTGAGTTTATGAATATCTGCCACCAGGGACAGTCCATTGTACTGCTGCTGTCTTACAGAAGGAATGTGTGGGGTAAGAGTTGGTGGGATGCTGACTGCTAAATACTGTCTGATGAATCTCTTTGCTCCTGTTTCGGAAAGATTGTTGTAGAAGTTAACGTTCTAAGCTGCTGTCCTTGTATAGTGGTGGGCATCTACAGCATTTCCACAGGTGTTGGTGTTGCTATGACGATTAGTTGGTCCTGCTGACGCAGGATTTCTCAGGACACATGTGGAAGTAAGTGTAATCTCTGTGTGCTCAATTTCCCCTCCTTGTGTACCTACACTATCTCAGGGCCATGGGGAGCATGACCTTGAGCAGGCAAGAGTGTTGCCTGAGGGAAACGGAGATGCTGTGGAGAATGCATTCTGTGTCATTGGGGAGGAACTGAAGAACGTCTGCTTATATCTGTGGAGATTGCATTTCCCATGGCAGAGGATAGAGGATGCCAATAGATAACCTTGAGAAGAGGTCTGGCACACAGGGATCTGGCTCTCCTGGGATCCTCTCAGGGCCTCCAGAATTTCTACATATCTTTGCAGCCTGGTGTTCTCAGTGGTGCTGCTTTTGAAGAAAACTGTTGCACGTGCCTTTAATCATTTGGTTTTGGTGTGGAATGTCGTTGGTCAAACAGAAGCTTTGCAAAATTCACATCATTTTACTGTTCTTAGTCTTGCAAGAGAGGGAAAGAAGTGCTCTTTGTGATCAAGATGTCACCAAACCTGCTGGTGCAGTTGATTCACATGGGTTCCTTCTGTTTTCTTCTCTTGTTTATAGCAAAAATGCCCACCCTTTATTTCTTCTCTCATCCTGTCAGTGTGTTGGAAACAGGGGATGATATGAAGATTGCTGAATGCTGGCAGCTGTCAGGTAGCAGGCTTTTGGGGAATATTCGTGAGTGTGCTGGAAGGTTTTTCCACTCTCCTGAGCTGAGGATGTTGTTAAGAGAATGTCTGTAGCTTTCAGGTCTCCCTCCTTCTTCTGCTCTGAAAGAGGTGCATGAGGGAGTGCCACACAATGTTGAGCATTTTCAAAGGTTTTGGAGAACATGAGTAGTTTTTTCTGTCCAGCATCCCCTGAGACTGCAGGTCATGTTAAGGGACAAGGTTTTGCAAAACAGCCATGTTTTCCTGAAAGTGTTTCTTTTTTCTGAAGATGACACCAGTGACACTAGAGGTAAGTCACTTATTATAGGGAATGTGTTTGAGAGTCTGGTGTACCTTTGTTGTCATCCAGTTTTAGTTTTTTCATGTTGGATCATATTAATTTTGCTTGTATTTAAATACCTGTAGGTTTGGAGCAGCATAGCACTACTGCCTGCTCTCATTCCCTTCCTGCTGCTGAGTGGCTGTGGTTTTGCAGGTGGAAGCAAGGACTGATGGAGGAAGGCCCTTGAGTAATTCCTTGGATTGGATGCATTGGGCATTTAGAGGATGTTCTCAGTGAAAACGCTGTGGTGTTACTCTGGTGGCTTTAGTTTGGGTGTGTGATGAGTGGATCATGCTAAGGAGTGAGACTAAGGGGACTAAGTATTCCGTGGGAGTAAGGCCCTGGGAATGAAGGTTCTTTGCTGTGTTGTTCTAGTGGAGTATTGCTGCCTAGAAAAAAACAGCAAGAGCTTCATGTGCACTCTGCAGGTGGAAGAGGAGGATGGAAAAATAGCTGTGCATTGAGGCACATGAGGAGTACTCAGGAGCTGTGGTTCCCCTCTGCATTTTGAGCTTTTGGGAAGGATTGTATTGCTGGGCTGTGATGGGATGGAACTCCTGAACTACTCCATGAAATTTGGACTCTTCGGAACCTGTTTCATTAGAGGTTCCAGTACCTGGTGCTTGGGATTGTGTTTCTGAGGGTGATGGATTCTGTTCTGCCGTAATAGAGCTGCTGTTTGCCATATGATTGCCTTGCTCTGTTGTGTGCTGGCTCCTTGAAAGGGCTGAAGAGCGTGGACCTCATCCTGAAGAGAGGGGAAGCTGGAGGTGCATTGATGGGACAAAGGCAGGAATGCTGTTCCATGTCCACTGGAATAGAAGATGGTAGGGAAAAGGTATGAGAGCTCTTTTCAAAGTATGTCTGTGCTTCATGACGAGTGTGGTGTACCTCTTTTAAGAACATTTTGGTAAAGGACAAAATTAAAAGAAGGGACAAGGTTGGAAGCAGAAGTGGAGGCAAAGATAGAGCAGAGCAGGGCAAGAAAGAAAAAGGAAGAGAGGAAGTGAGAAATAGTCAAAGACAAAAAGAGAAAAGAGCAGCAAAATAAAAGAAAAAAAAAAAAAAGGAAGGAATCCCTGAAAGGAAAAAACAAAAAAGGAAGAAGATATTATTGAGGAGATTACCAGCATGAACCGATGTAACCTGGAATTGCGGAATGAAGTTGAGGAACTTAACATCCTAGGTACTCATGGACAGTGTGAAGCTTGATGAGGAGTGGTGAGGAAGGGGTATAAAAGCCCCTGAGAGGGCCTGTCCGTCCTTACTGCAAGCATAGTGTGGGCTTCTGAAAATATTTCAATTAAGGAAGACGCAAACAAAAGAGTCGAAGGTGGAAACAGAAGAGAAAGAGAAGGAAAAAATAGGCACGTGAAGAGAAAGTAAGAGAAGGCAAGTAATAAGATATATAGAGAAAAAATTAGTTAAAAAGAGTAGCAGAAGGAAAGGAAGCATAAGCAGGAAGGGAGTAGAAAAGCAGTGAGGAAATGAAGGAGGGATGAAGAGAGAAAGAAAAGAAGAAAGGGAGAAGACACGATATGGGTGATGATGAGCCAGCACCGACGTCACTTCTAGTCACGGAGTGGAAATGGTCTGTAGCACCGCACTCCGGCATTGCTGCCCCATCAGTAGTGGGGATAGGTCCGTCTATGACAGTGTCTGCCGCGGCACCGGAGGCGACTGGGGAGATACCAGCGGGGATAAAGGAGAGAGAAGGGTGCGGAGAGAAATAAAAAAATCTGAGAGAGCAGGGTGGGCTGTGCAAGAATGAAAACGGCAAATGGAGACCTGATGAAAACCTGATAATTTAAGTAAGACCAAAAAACAAAAGGCAAGAGAAGATGGTGAAGAAGAAGGAAAGAAACGAATGTGTGCAAGCAAAGAAAAAGGGATAAGGAAAAGAAGAAGACAACGAAAAGAGAAGGGAAAAAAAGAAGCTGGGGAGCAGACAGGGTCCGCAGCCTTGGACGATGTCGGGAAGCGTGTGGGACGTTGGAGCAGCGCACGGTGTCGCTGCAGGCTCAGAAACTGCGTGACGGCGGCTCCGCCCCGGTGCGAGCGGCGGAGAGCCCGGCTGTGAGCGCGGGGGGGGCAGAGCGGACCGAGCAGGAGAGCCGGTGAAACCGGGCGGCGGCGGGGAGCCGTGCGGGGCCTAGGCCGGTGCCGAAGGCGGCGAAGGTGATGGAGATGGGCGTTTGTTGGATCGTCTTGCTGCGGATGCTGGTGCTGCAGTTGGCCGGGGCGCTGGTCGGCGGGCAGGTGCGGTACTCGGTGCCGGAGGAAGCCAAGGCCGGCACGGTGGTGGGCCGGCTGGCGCAGGACCTGGGCCTGGAGGCGGGCGAGCCGGAGGAGCGGCGGCTGCGGCTGGTATCGCAGGGCCGGCGGGCGAGCGTGGAGGTGAGCGGGGCGAGCGGGGCGCTGGTGGTGAGCTCGCGGCTGGACCGGGAGGAGCTGTGCGGGAAGAGCGCGCCGTGCTCCCTGCGGCTGGAGGTGCTGGTGGAGCGGCCGCTGCGCGTCTTCCATGTGGAGCTGGAGGTCACCGACATCAACGACAACGCCCCGGTCTTCCCCGCCGCACGGAAAAACCTCAGTGTACCGGAGAACTCCCCTGCCGGGTCTCGGTTCCCGCTGGAGGGCGCGTCGGATGCAGATGTCGGAGCCAACGCGCAGCTCTCGTATAGCCTCAGCCCCAGTGAGCATTTCGCTTTGGAGTTACAAAAATCGAATGGGCGTAATATTGTACCCGATCTAGTTTTAATGAAAGCACTGGACCGCGAGACGATTGCGATTCACCGTCTCGTGCTGACGGCGAGTGACGGAGGCCGGCCTTCACTGACAGGCACAGTGGAACTGGTGATCTCTGTACTGGATGCAAACGACAACGCGCCCCAGTTCAACCAGTCTGTGTATAAAGTGCAGTTGCCGGAGAATGCTACAGAGGGGACGCTGGTGGCGCGGGTAAATGCCACTGATCCGGATGAGGGAATCAACAGTGAGATGACCTACACGGTGACAAACTTCCTTCCCCTGAGTGGAAAAGATGTAATTACTGTCAATCCGAAGACAGGAGAAATACGTCTGACGGGAGCCCTGGACTTTGAAGAAGTCAATATATTTGATTTTCGCATTGAAGCAAAAGATAAAGGAACACCTCCGCTGTCGGGTCACTGCAACGTGGAACTGGAGGTGCTGGACGTGAACGACAACGCGCCGGAGGTGTTTGTGACGTCGCTGTCGGTGCCGGTGCCCGAGGACGCGGCGGTGGGGACGGTGGTGGCCCTGCTGAGCGTGTCGGACCGGGACTCGGGGGCGAACGGGCGCGTGCGCTGCACGGTGTGGCCGTCGGCGCCGTTCGGTCTGGTGTCGACGTTCGCGGGCTCGTACTCGCTGGTGCTGCGGGAGGCGCTGGACAGGGAGCGGGTGTCCGAGTACGAGGTGGAGGTGCGGGCGGAGGACGGCGGGGCGCCGCCGCTGCGCGCCAGCCGGGGCCTGCGGGTGCCGGTGTCGGACGTGAACGACAACGCGCCGGCGTTCGCGCAGGCCGTGTACACGGTGCTGGCGCGGGAGAACAACGCGGCGGGGGCGGAGCTGGCGCGGCTGTGGGCGCGGGACCCGGACGAGGCTGGCAACGGGCGCGTGAGCTACTCGGTGTCGGAGAGCGGCGGCGGAGCCGCGGTGTCTGGGGGCGGGTGGCGTCCGGCGTCGAGCTACGTGTCGGTGGACGCGGAGAGCGGGCGGCTGTGGGCGCTGCAGCCGCTGGACTACGAGGAGCTGCAGGTGCTGCAGTTCGAGGTGCGGGCGGTGGACGCGGGGGAGCCGGCGCTGTGCGGCAACGCCACGGTGCAGCTCTTCGTGCTGGACGAGAACGACAACGCGCCGGTGCTGCTGCCGCCTGCCGGGGGCGGGCCGGGCGCCGGGGCCGCGGGCTCGGCGGCGTCGGGTGCGGACTCGGGAGCGCTGTGGGCGTGGGCGACGTGGGGAGCCCCGGCGGGGCAGGTGGTGGCGAAGATCCGGGCGGTGGACGCGGACTCGGGCTACAACGCGTGGCTGCGCTACGAGCTGTGGGAGCCGCGGGGCAAGGGCCCGTTCCGCGTGGGGCTTTACAGCGGCGAGGTGAGCACGGCGCGGGCGCTGGAGGAGGCGGACGGCCCGCGGCAGCGCCTGGTGATCGTGGTGCGGGACCACGGCGAGCCGGCGCGCTCGGCCACGGCCACGCTGAGCGTGTCGCTGGTGGAGGGCGCCGAGGCGGCGCTGGCGGCCGCGAGCTCGGGCTCTCTGGGGGCGGGGCTACGGCCGGCGGAGAGCGGCTCATTGGCGGCGGCATCGGCGGCGACGACGACGAACGTGTGGCTGGTGGTGGCCATCTGCGCGGTGTCGAGCCTGTTCCTGCTGGCGGTGGTGCTGTACGGGGCGGCGCGGTGGGCGCCTAGGGCAGCCGTGCTGTCGGGTCCCGGTCCTGCCACGCTCGTGTGCGCCAGCGAAGTGGGGAGCTGGTCGTACTCTCAGCGCCAGAGCCGGAGCCTGTGCGTGGCGGACGGTGTGGGCAAGAGCGACCTGATGGTTTTCAGCCCCAACTTCCCTCCGCCGTCCGGTTCCGCGGCTAAAGAGACGCAGTCGGATGCGCCCGCTCTTCTGCAGACGGTCAGTGGCGATCCCTTCTTTCCTGTCCTCTCGTCCTTTTCTGCTGTGCCCCTGAGACCCTGTCACTCTTCATACCCACTTACTGGGCAGGTGCTGGTGTCAGCAGGCTCAGTCGCAGGCTCCCGAGACTTGTGGGTGTTGGGAAGATATTTCATTCTCTCCCGGGCATCTTTTCATCAGCTTCCACATCCTGGCCAGAGCATTCCAGCCTGGTAGAAAAGAAAGGTGTCCCCTAGAAGTAAATCCCTTGTGTCAAGTGGGGTTACTTGTTAAAAACCTGTTCTCTTTTTCTGTGGTTCTCCTGTTCAAGAGAAGTGATGCCAAGTGGTTTCTTTGCCTGTGGTGGATATTCTCCACATCTGTTCTTCCACGAGAGTCATAGTGAAATTAGGGAGCCATTTTCCTGCGTGCAAGGATGTTGTAACTCTGCTCAGTAGCATTAAGTGTTCAGGCATAGGACTGTGAACCATCGGTGGTGTCAGTAGTGGCGCATTTCCATTTGTACTTCTGCAATCCTGAATCATGCTGTAGATTTTTATTCCTTGGCTGTAGAAGTGATGCTGGACCTTTTGGATAGTCTTTTAGTATTTATATCAGCAGAATTGACAGCATCAGCGAAGAACTGGAATCTTTGTATTTAAAAAAACCCTAAATATTCCTATGTATTTTTTTTTGGCATCCATTGCAGTGCTGTGCTCATCAGCTTTCAAGTTGTTCTCTCACAGAAGGAAATCAGTGCCCATTGCCATCAGTATATTTCGACACCATCTCTAGAAATACATATTTAACATTTCAGAGGTGTAACAGAGCTCCCAGGTGTGGATCAGTTCTGAGGTAACAGAATATGAAGGGTCAACTACAGAGTCTGCTGAACACAGTGATAAGGCTGTGTTGTTTTTTGGGGGGCTTGTTTTTGAGTGATTTTTAATGGGACTCTCATTGATGTCAACAGTTGTGAATTTGTGCTCCTAACCAATGAAGTGGCATGGCATACACTGGGCTGTTTTGGTGTTCTTTCAATATTTGCATCAACAGCCACACACTTACAAAGGAAAAAACCAAACAGAACCCTCCAATAACAAACCCCTAAATCCAAATTGTCCTACAGAACCAATATAATCTTTTACATTGGGATTCTTGTAAAAATGCGGCTTGCTGTACCCCAGAATGTAATGAATTCCATTGCAATTTAGAGCTATTCATTACATTTTGTGAGCTGCACATAATCTATTATACAATCGTTATATTTGGTTATTTATTATTTTTTTTTAGAATAGTCTCATAGTTTGGAAGGGTCCACAAGTGCTGGAATGAGCCCTCATCTGGGAAGAGAACAGAGGCATGTCAGGGAGGTGAATGTGGCAGTGGGCTTGAGTATGGCCTTAGCATCTCATGATATGAAGGGTGACCTTGAGCAGTCCTTGGGAAGACTTGCCTGAATTGGAAATCTTTGAGAAGACAATGGGCCGTGTGGTAAGGCAATAATGGGAGACATCATGCTTGTCCCGAGAACATATGTCCCAGGCTGGGGAGTGGGAAATGACCACAGGAAAGCATGAAGCAGGAAGTGCACAGACTGTTCTTGCCTAGGATCTTTTTCCAGGTTCCCAGCATGCCTGGAATTGGAGGCCTTCTGGATCTGGAGACAGTGTGTGTTATTGAAATGCCAACAATGACTTTTGAGTATGTATCTCCCACCACAGACAGTGTCCTGTGGTGCTGCTGCTGTCTGATGGAGGAAGTGCATTTGGGAAAAATTGGTGGGATGCTAGCTGCTGAATACTGTCTGATGAACCTTTTCGCTCCTGTTTTGGGAAAGTTGTTGGGGAAAAGTAGAGTTTCAACTTGCTGTGCTTGTGTAGTGGTGGGCATCTACAGCATTTCCACAGGTGTTAGTGTTCCTGAGATGGCTCTTTGGTTATGCTCACACAGAATTTCTCAGGGCACATGAGGAGATGGGTGTAACCTCTGTGTGTTTGACTTCCCCTATTTGGGCACCTGCATCGTCAGCCTTGGTATAGATGGTGTGTCCTGATTGCACGTGTGGCTCATTCTGATGTCTGGACACACATACCCAGCTCTGGTTTTCTAGTATTTGGTGTGGTTCTTGTGAGAAATAAGATCCATGTAGCATGGGATCAGAAGTGTCAGAGCTCTAATCCAAACATTTCTAAGAACTCAATTTCCATTTGAACCTTAGTGTGCAGAAAAGGCATCACTCCATATGTTGTGGTGCCAATCCTGAGGGAAGGTGATTATGTGCAAAGACCTGGGTAGTAATCTGAGGGTGTTGTGGGCATGTTTTTGTGGTGGAGCAACGTCTGGGTAGTGTGGCAGTGATGGTGCTGAGTAGGGCCTGTGTCTGCATCATGGGGAACATGAGCTTGAGCAGGCAAGAACTTTGCATTAAGGAAATGGAGATGCTGGGGAGAATGCATTCTATGTCATTGGGGAAGAACTGGGGAATGCCTGCTTAGCTGTGAAGCTCACATTTCCCATGGCATAGGATAGAAGATGCCAATAGATAACCTTGAGAGAGGCCCAGCGCACAGGGTCCTCTCAGGGCCTCCAGAAGTCCTACATATCATCACAGCCTGATCTTCTCAGTGGTATCACTGCTTTTTAAGATAACTACTGTATGTGCTTTTAATCATTTGGTTTCGATGTGGAATGTCATTGCCTAAACCAGAATCTTTCCAAAATCTGTATCATCTTTCAGGTCTTAGTCTTGTAAGGGAGGGGAAAAAGTGCTCATCGTAATCAAGTTGTCAGCAAGCCTTTTCTTGAAATAGATGGAATGATTTTTTTCTGTTTTCTTCTTTATAGTGAAAAGGTCCATCCCATTTTTTTTTTTTTTTCTTCTCATACTTTCAGTGTTTTGGAAACAGGGGATGAGATGGAGACTGTTGAATTTTGGCACCTGTCAGGTGGTTGGCTTTTGGGGAATATTCATGAGTGTGTGGGAAGGTTTTTCCACTCTTCTGAGCTGCTCATGTTCTTAAGAGAATTTCACTAGCTTTCACCTTTCCTTCCTGCTTCCCCTTTGATAGAGGTGCATGAGGGAGCACCATGCAGTTCCAGTGTTTTCAAAGCTTTTGGAGAACATGATTAATTTCTTCTGTCCAGCATCCCCTGAGATTGCAGATAATACTAAGGGACAGTGTTCCTCAAAATCAATTTTGCTGTACTGAAAGTTTCTTTTTCTGAAGATGACACCAGTGATACTAGAGGTAAGTCACTTATTATAATGTGTTTGAGAGGCTGATGTACTTCTGTTGTCATTTAGTTGTGGTTCTTCCTGTTGTATCGACTGAATGTTGCCTGGATTGAAATGCCTGTAGGTTTAGAGTAGAAAGCACCACTACCTGTCCTCGTTCCCTTCCTGCTGCTGCATGTCAGAGGTTAAGAAGGTGGAAGCAAAGACTGATGAAGAAGGAATCTTGATGCTTTCCTTGGATTGGATGCATTGGGCATTGAGGGGCTGTTCTTGGTGAAAACGCTGTGGTGTTACCTTAGTGGCTTTAGTTTGGGTGTGTGATAATGAGTGAATCATGCTAATGACTGGTAGCAATGTATGGCAGGGGACTAAGGCCCTGAGAATGGAGTTTCTTGCTCTATTGTTCTAGCAGAGCCTTGCTCCCTGAAAAAAGAATGATCTTCAAGTTCATTCTGCAGGTGGAAAATATGATCAGAAGAATGGCTGTTCATCGAGGTGTATGGGGAGTACTCAGGAGCTGTAATTCCCCCATGCTTTTTGAGCCATTGAGGACGGTTGTGTTGCTGGGCTGTGATGGGTTTGAGTTTCTGAATAAGAGATTCCTCTGCATAGTTTGGAGTCTTATGGGTCTGTTTCATTAGAGGTCCCAGTACGTGGTGCTTGGGCTTCTGTTACAAAGGGTGATGGATTCTGTTCTGCGGTAGCAGAGCTATTCTTTGCCAGATGATTGCCTTGCTCTGTTATTTGCTGGGTGCTTGAGAGGACTGAAGGCTGGAGGGTTTGGCCTTCATTGTGAAGAGAGGGGAATTTGAAGATGCATGTATGGGATGAAAGCAGGAAGGCTCTTCTGTGACCAGAGAAATGGAAGGTGGTATGAAAGACGCACGAGAGCTCTTGCCAAAGGGCATGATGGTGCTTCATGGTGAGGATGGTATAGCTATTTTAAGAACATTTTCATAAAGGACAAAATGAAGAGACAAGGATGGAATTAGAAGAGAAATGGAAGCACAGATAGTGCACAGCCTGGCAAGAAAGAGAGGATGAAAGAGAGGAAGGGAGAAAAGTAATGAAGAAAATAAAGAGAAAGAAGAAAGGAGGAGTAAAAGAAAAGAAGGAAATGAAGGACTCAGTGGGAGAAAAAAATTAAGGAGGAAGGAAGAGATGCTTGAAGAGATAACCAGCACGCTCTGATGTTATCTGGAGACGCTGAATGGAGTTGAGGAACTCGGCATTCTCGATACTGATGCACACTCTGCAATGCTTTATGAAGAATTGTCAGCAAGACGAATGCTAGGGGGCCTGTCTATCCTTCCTTGTGAGCGTGGTGTGTGGTTTGGAAATACCACAAAGATGGAAGTGGAAGAGGAGTGTAATGTAGGAAACATAGGGGAAAAGAATGGAAGAGAAGACAGAAAGAAAGAAAAGAAGGAAATCATATAAAGAGAAAACGGAGAGAAGATACTAGCAGAAGGAAAGGAAAAAGGAAGGTGAGGAAGGAAGCAGAGAAAGAAAGGAGAGAAGAGGTGATGACGAGCCCGCACTGAAGTCAGTTCTGGTCACGGAACAGAACTGTTGGCAGAGCACCGCGCTTCGACGCTGTTGCCCCGTCACCAGGGGGAATGTGTCCGCCGATGACGGTGTCCGCAGCGGCGCCGGAGCTGACTGGGAGCTGTCATCGAGGGAAGAGGAGAGAGATGGATACAGAGTGACGAGAATGGAGTGTAAAGAGCAAGATAGGGATGGTCAAGAATGAAAAGGGAGAATGGAGAACAGATGAAACATTGAGAATTTGGGTAAGGGGAAAAAAAAGAGAAAAAGCAGGTGATGAAATAGGAAGAAGGAAATGAAGTAATGTGTGCAAGGAAAAAACACGGAATAAGGGGAAAGGAAACAACGAAATAAGGGAAGAGGAGGACGGAGCGCGTGAGGCGTTGGAGCAGCACACGGTGTCGCTGCAGGCTCAGAAACGGCGTGTCGGCGGCTCCGCCCCGGTGCGAGCGGCAAAGAGCCCGGCTGTGAGCGCGGGGGGGCGGCGCGGGCTGGGCTGGAGAGCCGGTGAATCCCGGCGACGGGAAACCGTGCGGCGCCCGGGTCGGTGCCAGAGGCGGAGATGGCGATGGGCGGCGTGTGTCGTGGTGCCTTGTTGCGGGTGCTGGTGCTGCAGTTGGCCTGGGCGCTGGTCGGCGGGCAGGTGCGGTACTCGGTGCCAGAGGAAGCCAAGGCCGGCACGGTGGTGGGCCGGCTGGCGCAGGACCTGGGCCTGGAGGCGGGCGAGCCGGAGGCGCGGCGGCTGCGGCTGGTATCGCAGAGCCGGCGGGCGAGCGTGGAGGTGAGCGGGGCGAGCGGGGCGCTGGTGGTGAGCTCGCGGCTGGACCGGGAGGAGCTGTGCGGGAAGAGCGCGCCGTGCTCCCTGCGGCTGGAGGTGCTGGTGGAGCGGCCGCTGCGCGTCTTCCATGTGGAGCTGGAGGTCACCGACATCAACGACAACGCCCCGGTCTTCCCCGCCGCAAGGAAAAACCTCAGCGTATCGGAGAACTCCCCTGCCGGGTCTCGGTTCCCACTGGAGGGCGCGTCGGATGCAGATGTCGGAGCCAACGCGCAGCTCTCGTATAGCCTCAGCCCCAGTGAGCATTTCGCTTTGGATTTACAGCGGAGTGAAGAATACCGAGAATCTCTTTTTCTGGTGCTCAGGAATCCTCTGGACCGCGAGACGATGCCGATTCACCGTTTGGTGCTAACTGCGAGCGACGGGGGCCGTCCGGCGCTGACGGGCACGATGGAGTTGGTGATCTCGGTGCTAGACGCCAACGACAATGCGCCGCAGTTCAACCAGTCTGTGTATAAAGTGCAGCTGCTGGAAAACGCTACAGAGGGAATGTTGGTGGCTTGGGTGAATGCCACGGATCCGGATGCGGGGAGCAATGCCGAAATGACATTCACAGCGAGTAATACTTTTCCACAGAAGGGATTAAACATTTTTATATTGAATCCAAAAACAGGGGAGATCCGTCTAACGGGCGCCATGGACTTTGAAGACGTCCGTTCATACGAGATACAAATTGAAGCAACAGATCAGGGGACTCCCCCGCTGTCGGGTCACTGCAAGGTGGTGGTGGAGGTGCTGGACGTGAACGACAACGCGCCGGAGGTGTTTGTGACGTCGCTGTCGGTGCCGGTGCCCGAGGACGCGGCGGTGGGGACGGTGGTGGCTCTGCTGAGCGTGTCGGACCGGGACTCGGGGGCGAACGGGCGCGTGCGCTGCACGGTGTGGCCGTCGGCGCCGTTCGGTCTGGTGTCGACGTTCGCGGGCTCGTACTCGCTGGTGCTGCGGGAGGCGCTGGACAGGGAGCGGGTGTCCGAGTACGAGGTGGAGGTGCGGGCGGAGGACGGCGGGGCGCCGCCGCTGCGCGCCAGCCGGGGTCTGCGGGTGCCGGTGTCGGACGTGAACGACAACGCGCCGGCGTTCGCGCAGGCCGTGTACACGGTGCTGGCGCGGGAGAACAACGCGGCGGGGGCGGAGCTGGCGCGGCTGTGGGCGCGGGACCCGGACGAGGCTGGCAACGGGCGCGTGAGCTACTCGGTGTCGGAGAGCGGCGGCGGAGCCGCGGTGTCTGGGGGCGGGTGGCGTCCGGCGTCGAGCTACGTGTCGGTGGACGCGGAGAGCGGGCGGCTGTGGGCGCTGCAGCCGTTGGACTACGAGGAGCTGCAGGTGCTGCAGTTCGAGGTGCGGGCGGTGGACGCGGGGGAGCCGGCGCTGTGCGGCAACGCCACGGTGCAGCTCTTCGTGCTGGACGAGAACGACAACGCGCCGGTGCTGCTGCCGCCTGCCGGGGGCGGGCCGGGCGCCGGGGCCGCGGGCTCGGCGGCGTCGGGTGCGGACTCGGGAGCGCTGTGGGCGTGGGCGACGTGGGGAGCCCCGGCGGGGCAGGTGGTGGCGAAGATCCGGGCGGTGGACGCGGACTCGGGCTACAACGCGTGGCTGCGCTACGAGCTGTGGGAGCCGCGGGGCAAGGGCCCGTTCCGCGTGGGGCTTTACAGCGGCGAGGTGAGCACGGCGCGGGCGCTGGAGGAGGCGGACGGCCCGCGGCAGCGCCTGGTGATCGTGGTGCGGGACCACGGCGAGCCGGCGCGCTCGGCCACGGCCACGCTGAGCGTGTCGCTGGTGGAGGGCGCCGAGGCGGCGCTGGCGGCCGCGAGCTCGGGCTCTCTGGGGGCGGGGCTACGGCCGGCGGAGAGCGGCTCATTGGCGGCGGCATCGGCGGCGACGACGACGAACGTGTGGCTGGTGGTGGCCATCTGCGCGGTGTCGAGCCTGTTCCTGCTGGCGGTGGTGCTGTACGGGGCGGCGCGGTGGGCGCCGCGGTCGGCCGTGCTGTCGGGTCCCGGTCCTGCCACGCTCGTGTGCGCCAGCGAAGTGGGGAGCTGGTCGTACTCGCAGCGCCAGAGCCGGAGCCTGTGCGTGGCGGACGGTGTGGGCAAGAGCGACCTGATGGTTTTCAGCCCCAACTTCCCTCCGCCGCCTGGTTCCGCGGCGAAAGAAACGCATCCGGAGGCGCCCGCTCTGCAGGAGACGGTCAGTGGCGCTCCCAGCATTCCTTTCCCTTCTCTAGCCCCTTTCCCCGACACTGTCTTCCCCCGTCGCCCTTCTCGCCCGCTCGGTAAACAGGCGCTTTGTGAGCTGGGTTCAGCCCTCGGGACTGAGGGTATTAGGCGGTGGGCGATCCTAGCATCTGTCTCCGAATTCTGTCCGGAGTACCACGGCTCTGTTGATGGGGTGAAGGGAAAGATCTCCCCAAGAATGCAGTCCCTGGTTTTATGAGGGATGTTTTATCAGCTTTCCTGATTCTCTTCTGCAAGAGATTAGATGCCAGGTGACATTTGGGATTTCAGTAGTTTCTCTACCTGTGGTGGATTTTCTCCATTTTGATTTCCTCATCAGAGTTATAATGAAATCGAGGGAGGCGTTTTAGACTTCTCTGTGTGCTTTTGCAAGGATGTTGTAACTCTGCTCAGCAGGGGAAAGTTTTCAGGCAAAGGGCTGTATTCGTCAGAAAGGGGAAGTCCTTTTGTATTTCTGCGTCGCTGAATCATGCCATAGATTTCCATTTCTTGCCTTTTGGATGGTCTTTCAACATTTGTGTCATCAGCATTGACAGCCCCGGGGATGAACAGGAAACCTTCTGTTGAAGGACCCCAAATTCTCCTCATCTTAGGTAACATTGTAATGTTGTGCTATGCTAATGAGGTCCAAATTGTGAACCAGTTCCATCAGAGATAACAAAACTTGAAGAGTCAGAGTCTGCTGAACACAGTGTTTATTATATCATCTGTATGGTTTTTATGAGGCTCTTGTTGATGGCAACAGGTGTAGATTTCTACTCCTGACCACTGAAGTAGCGTGACACACTGGGTAGCTTTTATGTTCTTTTAATATTTGCATCAGCAGCCACACTTTTACAAAGGAAAACCCTCATAACTAGCCCCCAAATCCAAATTGTCCTACAAAACCAAGATAATCTGTTACACTGGGAGGCTTCTCAACATTTTTGTTGTTCTGTCAAAGAACAATGAATTCTAATGCAATTTAGAGCTGTTACCACCTTTTGAACATTTAGTGTGCTGCACACAGCCTATGATACAATTGGCATGTAGTTTTATGTGGTCTCATTGTTTGGAAGGGTGTCCAAATGCTGGAGTGAGCTCTGATTTTTGCAATAAGACAGAGGCATGTCAAGGAGGTGAGTGTGGCAGTGGCCTTGAGTGGGGCCTGGACACCTGATGATATGAGGGGTGACTTTGAGTAGTGGGAAGACTTGCCTGAATTGGAAGTCTTTGGGAGGATCATGGGCCATGTAGCAAGGCAGTAACGGAGATGACATATTTGTCCTGAGAGCACATCTCTCAGACTGGGGAGTGGGAGATGACCAGAGTAAAGTGTGAAGCAGGAAAGGCACAGCCTGTTCCTGTCCAGGATCCTTTCCCAGGATCCAGACAGTTTGAACTTGAAGGCCTTCTGGATCTTAAGATAGTACGTGATACTGAAATGCCAACAATGTCTTTTGATTTTGAGAATACCTTTCACCAGGGATAGTTCCTTTTGCTGTTGCTGGCTGATGTAAGAAATGTGTGGGTTAAGAGCTGGTGAGATGCTGACTGCTAAATACTCTCTGATGAATCTTTTTGCTCCTGCTTTGGGAAAGTTGTTGTAGGAAGTTAATGTTTCAACCTGCTGTCCTTGTGTGGTGGTGGACATCTACCATTTCTACTGGCACTGATGTTGCTGTGATGCTTAGTTGGTTCTGCTGAGGCAGGAATTCTCAGGGCACATGAGGAGGTGCGTGTAATCTCTGTGTGCCCAACTTCCCCTTCTTGTGCACTTGCACTATCAGCCTTGGTAGAGATGGAGTGTCCTGTTGCCACACGTGGCTCATTCTGATGTCTGGACATATATGCCCAGCTCTGTTTTTCTAGCATTTGGTGTGGTTCTTGTGAAGAGTAAGATCCATGTGGCCTGGAAGCAGAGGTGTCAAAGCTCTAATACAAACATTTTTAAGAACTCATTTTCCATTTGAACCTTAGTGTGCAGAAAAGGCATCAATCCATATGTTGTGGTGCCAATTATGAGGGAAGATATTTAAGTGCAGAGACCTGGGTCATGATCTGAGGGGGGTTTATTGCTGAGACATGTCCTTGTGATACAGCAACCTTTGAGTATTGTGGCAGTGATGACACTGAGTAGGGCCTGTGTCTCCATCATTGGAAGCATGGCCTTGAGCCAGGTAGAGCTTTGCCGTAAGGAAGTGGAGATGCTGGGGAGAATGCAGTCTGTGTCATTGGGGAAGAACTGGAAAATGTCTGCTTAGCTGTGGAGGTCACATTTCCCATGGCATAGGATAGAAGATGCCAATAGATAACCTTGAGAAGTTCTCTGCCCTGCAGGGCTGCTCTCCTGGGATCCTCTCAGGGCCTCCAGAAGTTCTACGTATCTTTTCAGCCTGGTGTCTTCAGTGCTTTTGAAAACTGCTGTACATGCCTTTAATCATTTGGTTTTGACATGGAATGTCACTGATTAAAAATCAAGATCTTTACAAAATTTGTATCAGCTTTCTGTTCTTAGTCTTGTCAGGGACGGGACAAAGTGCTCGTAATCATTGTCAGCAAGCTTTCTCTTGCAGTAGATGGGATGTGTTCCTTCTGTTCTCTATAATGAAAAGGTCCATCCCTTGGTTTGTGGTTTTTTTTTTGGTTTTTTTTTTTTTATCTTTTTTTTATATTGGCAGTGTGTTGGAAACAGGATGAGACAGAGACTGTGGGATTTTGGCACCTCTCAGGTGGTTGGCTTTTGGGGAATATTCATGAGTGTGTGGGAAGGTTTTTCCACTCTCCTGAACTGAGGATGTTGCTAAGAGAATGTCACTTTCAGCTTTCCTTTCTGCTTCCCCTTTGATAGAGGTGCATGAGGGAGCACCGTACAATGTTGAGCATTTTCAAAGCTTTTGGAGAATATGAGTAATTTCTTCTGTCCAGCATCTCCTGAGATTGCAGGTAATGTTAAGGGACAAAGTCTGTCAAAACCGATTCTGCTGTACTGAAAGTGTTTCTTTTTCTGAAGATGACACCAGTGATGCTAGAGGTAAGTCACTTATTATAGAGAATGTGTTTGAGAGGCTGATGTACTTCTGTTGTCATTTAGCTGTGGTTCTTCATGTTGTATCAACTGTATGTTGCCTGGATTGAAATGCCTGTAGGTTTAGAGTAGAAAGCACCACTACCTGTCCTCGTTCCCTTCCTGCTGCTGCATGTCAGAGGTTAAGAAGGTGGAAGCAAAGACTGATGAAGAAGCACTCTTCATGCGTTCCTTGGATTGGATGCTTTGGGCATTGAGGGGATGTTCTTGGTGAAAATGCTGTGGTGTTACCTTGGTGGCTTTAGTTTGGGTGTGTGATAATGAGTGAATCATGCTAATGACTGGTAGCAATGTATGGCAGGGGACTAAGGCCCTGAGAATGGAGTTTCTTGCTCTATTGTTCTAGCAGAGCCTTGCTCCCTGAAAAAAGAATGATCTTCAAGTTCATTCTGTAGGTGGAAAATATGATCAGAAGAATGGCTGTTCATCGAGGTGTATGGGGAGTACTCAGGAGCTGTAATTCCCCCATGCTTTTTGAGCCATTGAGGAGGGTTGTGTTGCTGGGCTGTGATGGGTTTGAGTTTGAGTTTCCCCTGAGTAGTCTGGAGTATTTGGAAGCTGTTTCATTAGAGCTTCAAGTACCTGGTCTTCTGTTACGAAGGGTGATGGATTCTGTTCTGCTGTAGCAGAGCTATTCTTTGCCAGATGATTGCCTTGCTCTGTTATTTGCTGGGTGCTCCAGAGGCATGAAGGCTGGAGAGTTTGGCCTTTGTTGTGAAGAGAGGGGAAGTTGAAGGTGCATGTATGGGATGAAAGCAGAAAGGCTCTTCTGTGACCAAAGGAATGGAAGGTGGTATGAAAGACGCACGAGAGCTCTTGCCAAAGGGCATGTTGATGCTTCATAGCAACCATGGTGGAACTATTATAAGAACAATTTGATAATGGACAAAACATAAGAAACAAGAATGGAAGCAGAAGAGAAATAGAGCAAAAGAGAGCACAGCGTGGCAAAAAATAAAGAGGACAGCAAAAGAAATGTAGGAAAGGAAGCACTCGGTGGGAGAAAATATATAAAAAAAGGAGGAAGTATGGTATGATTGAAGATATTACCAGCTTGTTCTAATGTTATCTGGAGATGCTAAATGGAGTTGAAGAACTCACCATCCTTGGTACTCGTGGACACCCTGCAAGGCTTGATGAAGTGTGGTGAGGAAGAGGAGTAAGGGTTCATGCTAAAGGGCCTGTCCATTCTTCCTTGTGAACGTGGTGTGTGCTTTGGGAAAGTATTTTATTAAAGGAAGTAAAGAACAGAAGAGACAAACATGAAAGCGGAAGAGGATTTTTGGAAACATAGGCAAGGGAAGAGAGTAGCAAAGAAGACATAAAGAAAAGAAGGAAAGAATATGAAGAAAGAAACGGAGAGGAGAGAGAGACCAGCAGAAGGAAATGAAAAAGGAAAAAGGAAGGTGAGAAAGGAAGGAGGGAAGAGATGATGACGAGCCCTCACCCAAGTCACTTCTGGTCGCGGAGCGGAACTGTTCCGTAGCTGCTCCTCCGGTAAGCAGAGCACCGCGCTCCGGCACTGCTGCCCCCTCATGCTAATGGGAATGTGTCTGTCTATGAGGGTGTCCGCCGCGGCGCAGGAGCTGACTGGGAATTGTCATCCAGAGAAGAGGAGAGATACTGGGGACAAGTGACGGGAAAAGGGCGTAAAGAGCAAGATAGGGCTCGGCAAGAATGAAAAGGGAGAATGGAGAACAGATAAAACACTAAGAATTTAAGGGGAAAAAAAGAAAGATAAGAATCATGTGAAGAAAGAGGAAGAAGGAAAGAAAGGAATGTATGCAAGCAAAAACACGGAATAAGGAAAAAAAAGAAACAACGAAGAAGATAAAGGAAGGAAAAGGCGAGCGAAAGGAGCAGCCGGGGTCCGGAGGCTTGGGCGGTGTCGAGGAGCATGTGAGGCGTTGGAGCAGCGCACGGTGTCGCTGCAGGCTCAGAAACTGCGTGGCGGCGGCTCCGCCCCGGTGCGAGCGGCGGAGAGCCCGGCTGTGAACGCGGCGGGGGCAGCGCAGGCCGAGCAGGAGAGCCGGTGAATCCGGGCGGCTGCGGGGAGCTGTGCGGCGCCTAGGCCGGTGCCGAAGGCGGCGAAGGTGATGGAGATGGGCGTTTGTTGGGTTGTCTTGCTGGGGGTGCTGGTGCTGCAGTTGGCCAGGGCTCTGGTCGGCGGGCAGGTGCGGTACTCGGTGCCGGAGGAAGCCAAGGCCGGCACGGTGGTGGGCCGGCTGGCGCAGGACCTGGGCCTGGAGGCGGGCGAGCCGGAGGCGCGGCGGCTGCGGCTGGTATCGCAGAGCCGGCGGGCGAGCGTGGAGGTGAGCGGGGCGAGCGGGGCGCTGGTGGTGAGCTCGCGGCTGGACCGGGAGGAGCTGTGCGGGAAGAGCGCGCCGTGCTCCCTGCGGCTGGAGGTGCTGGTGGAGCGGCCGCTGCGCGTCTTCCATGTGGAGCTGGAGGTCACCGACATCAACGACAACGCCCCGGTCTTCCCCGCCGCACGGAAAAACCTCAGCATCGCGGAATTATCTACTCTGCCGGGGTCTCGGTTCCCGCTGGAGGGCGCGTCGGATGCAGATGTCGGAGCCAACGCGCAGCTCTCGTATAGCCTCAGCCCCAGCGAGCATTTCTCTTTGGATTTACAAAAAAACGAGGAGGAGGGTGAGTCATTATTCCTGGTGCTCAGGAAACCTCTGGACCGCGAGACGATGCCGATTCACCGTTTGGTGCTAACTGCGAGCGACGGGGGCCGTCCGGCGCTGACGGGCACGATGGAGCTGGTGATCTCGGTGCTGGATGCCAACGACAACGCTCCCCAGTTCAACCAATCCGTGTACAAAGTGCAGCTGCCGGAAAATTCTGAACGCGGTACTATAGTGTACAGAGTAATAGCCACGGATTTGGATGAGGGGACGAACAGGAATGTCTCGTACTCTCTACAGAACTTGTTCCCTCAGGGTGAAAGAGACGTTTTCGGGATCGACATAAATAGCGGAGAGATCCGACTCCAGGGAGACTTAGACTTTGAGGATATTGGTCTCTATCGCCTGCAAGTGGATGCCGCAGATCAGGGGAGCCCACCTCTGTCGGGACACTGCAAGGTAGTGGTGGAGGTGCTGGACGTGAACGACAACGCGCCGGAGGTGTGGGTGACGTCGCTGTCGGTGCCGGTGCCCGAGGACGCGGCGGTGGGCACGGTGGTGGCTCTGCTGAGCGTGTCGGACCGGGACTCGGGGGCGAACGGGCGCGTGCGCTGCACGGTGTGGCCGTCGGCGCCGTTCGGTCTGGTGTCGACGTTCGCGGGCTCGTACTCGCTGGTGCTGCGGGAGGCGCTGGACCGGGAGCGGGTGTCCGAGTACGAGGTGGAGGTGCGGGCGGAGGACGGCGGGGCGCCGCCGCTGCGCGCCAGCCGGGGCCTGCGGGTGCCGGTGTCGGACGTGAACGACAACGCGCCGGCGTTCGCGCAGGCCGTGTACACGGTGCTGGCGCGGGAGAACAACGCGGCGGGGGCGGAGCTGGCGCGGCTGTGGGCGCGGGACCCGGACGAGGCTGGCAACGGGCGCGTGAGCTACTCGGTGTCGGAGAGCGGCGGCGGAGCCGCGGTGTCTGGGGGCGGGTGGCGTCCGGCGTCGAGCTACGTGTCGGTGGACGCGGAGAGCGGGCGGCTGTGGGCGCTGCAGCCGCTGGACTACGAGGAGCTGCAGGTGCTGCAGTTCGAGGTGCGGGCGGTGGACGCGGGGGAGCCGGCGCTGTGCGGCAACGCCACGGTGCAGCTCTTCGTGCTGGACGAGAACGACAACGCGCCGGTGCTGCTGCCGCCTGCCGGGGGCGGGCCGGGCGCCGGGGCCGCGGGCTCGGCGGCGTCGGGTACGGACTCAGGAGCGCTGTGGGCGTGGGCGACGTGGGGAGCCCCGGCGGGGCAGGTGGTGGCGAAGATCCGGGCGGTGGACGCGGACTCGGGCTACAACGCGTGGCTGCGCTACGAGCTGTGGGAGCCGCGGGGCAAGGGCCCGTTCCGCGTGGGGCTTTACAGCGGCGAGGTGAGCACGGCGCGGGCGCTGGAGGAGGCGGACGGCCCGCGGCAGCGCCTGGTGATCGTGGTGCGGGACCACGGCGAGCCGGCGCGCTCGGCCACGGCCACGCTGAGCGTGTCGCTGGTGGAGGGCGCCGAGGCGGCGCTGGCGGCAGCGAGCTCGGGCTCTCTGGGGGCGGGGCTACGGCCGGCGGAGAGCGGCTCATTGGCGGCGGCATCGGCGACAACGACGAACGTGTGGCTGGTGGTGGCCATCTGCGCGGTGTCGAGCCTGTTCCTGCTGGCGGTGGTGCTGTACGGGGCGGCGCGGTGGGCGCCTAGGGCAGCCGTGCTGTCGGGTCCCGGTCCTGCCACTCTCGTGTGCGCCAGCGAAGTGGGGAGCTGGTCGTACTCGCAGCGCCAGAGCCGGAGCCTGTGCGTGGCAGACGGTGCGGGCAAGAGTGACCTGATGGTTTTCAGCCCCAACTTCCCTCCGCCGCCGCCTTCTGGCCCCGCAGCAGAGAACGGTTCTGCTGGGAAGGGGCCGTCTATCTCCCCGGTTGCTTTAGCCGCGGTAAGTGTGTTCACAAATGTTTTCTCTCAATTGAGTAGTTGTTTACTCGTGAATTAGAAAATTGTCATAATTTGCATTGAAAGGATGTGTGGAAATATGCAGTCTAAACCCATCCTGTAAGGTGGACATCTCGAAGTTGACTGCGTTGTAGTGTTTTCTAATCTGTTTTTGCTTACTATTTGTGATGGTTCTTCTCATGTGAAGATTCCCATTGCATTGCCTTTTGGTCTTTTATTTTTTAACTTGGGACAATGTTCCTCAAGAAGGTACTGTAGAACTGGTTATCCCACTAGCCTTCTCGGAAACTTTCTGGTCATCACTGTGTTAAGAGGGTAGTACCTACACAAAATATTCGAAGTGTTGGTGAACCTTATGTTTTTGCAAACATGAATTAAATTCATTGTTTTCTTGTGCCGTCTCTGAAGTTTCACCTTTTTGATTGGCACTGAGAACTTAGCTGACATAATTCGTGTATCACAAGTTCTTGATGCCAAAGATGTAATTTCAGAACCTGACATTATCTTTACAGAGTCAGTCACTGTTCTGGTGAAGCTGCATTTTTCCTTATCTGCTCAGCTTTGTGGTGTCCTCCCTGGAAAACCTTTTGCCATTTTCCCACCTAGGTCTTCAGGGTCAATGACTCTTTCTTCATTTGTTCTTCTGAGCAGAGCCATAATTTAACTCTGCTCTGCAGACTAATAGCTCCTGTAATCTTTGTTACATCACTCTCCACGACATTTTTTTTTTTTTTGAGAACCTTTGATAATCTATTAAATGGCACAGTTCTGACAAAGATCTCTGCCCGACTGCTGTGTTGACCTTAGTATTTTGTTCAAGTGATCAGGTTTGATTTTTCTGCCATCTGCTATCAAGACTCAAGTGCTTCTTCCAGCCTTATCTCATTCTGTATAGAGTATTTTCAGTTGTGTACCTATTCCTGTTTTACAGGTGGGGCAGCTTTTTTAGTTCTGGCTGCTTTGCAGTGCTGGTTTCCAGTCTTTTCTTAGTCAGAAGTCTTTCCTCCCTTTTGATTCTCCTCTGAACGAGAGATGATGCAGGGTGACCACAGTTGGACCACAGAACTCCACGTTGTTCTCTGTCCAGCTTGCATGTCATGGTTTGTAAAGTACTACAGAGTTATTATGGTCATGGACAAGATAGTAGAAGCATTTAGTGTTGCCTTTTTTGAAGTATGATGTAAATGCACTTTCAAATACAAAATACTTGATAGAAGAGCATGAACTGAGGTAGGTGTGAAAAAAATGCAGCTATAGTGCTGTGTTAGACAAGATGGACTTGGTTTGGGTGGGTAGAACTCTAGAAGCACCTCAGCTGTGGTTCCTGACTGCACTAGTTCCATGTACTCTGCAGTGGTAGGCTTTGAATACCCCATAAAATAAACCTACATCTTGTTGTGTGAGCTCCTTATGATAATCATGTGAATATGAAATGGGATGACACTTGAAACTCCTGGTACCCCTATAGGCTGCATGGCTTAGCTTGTCTTCCTCAGAAGATGTCAGTAATTGTGTGTGAAAGCCGTGCTGCCAGACAGTGTTGTCTCTGATTTGAGAATTTGTGCCCTTTGCCATCCCTGTGGTTCACTCTCTTGTAACCTCTTAAGATGAGCTTTACCTCGAGAGAATGATGTGAGGCTTCAGGTTTCATTTCTGTATTTGCTTTCATGGCAGTGGGTATAGGAATGCTGGCAATAAAGCAGGGATTTCAGACTTGACAAAAACTGTTTTTCTAGCCCTGCTCTCCTGAAAGCATTAACAATGATCCTTGAACTCGGCCCTGACAATGGAGACATGGAAATAAATCAAGACAACTGTTAGAATAGCAATAGTGTAATTAAAGATAGCCTGTTGACAGACTTAGTTGGATTGTTTTAGCATTTGGTATCTTCATTTGGTTTTGACATCCTTTTGCATCATTTTTGCTTCTGTGGTGGAACCAGCAACTCACTACCATGTGAAATCCATCTTGTATTGCTGCCTGGCCTGCATGGTGGGTTAGCAGCCAGGGACTGTGGTTGTGTAGAGAAGGGGCGGTGACGTGTTTACATCAGTGGATAAGATGGGAGCCCAGAAACACGGTGTAAGACAAACTGAACCTTGCCAGAGCAGTGGTATGACCCTTTTGTGTAGTGTTCAGTTACATCATGAGTAGATGGCTGTACTCTATATCCTGTAGCAGCTCATCTCAATCAGTAATGGGCGCATTGTCTCGCTGTGCTCTGAGAGCCTGTCTGCCAAAAAAAGGTAAGAGAGAACTTGTCATTCATTGTGCACCTACAAGTGGTGAATAAAACAAGAAATACATCACTGAGACACATAAAGACTATCAGAGATGTTCCCTGAGCTATTTCACCCTTTCAAGAGGATTTGTGTTATGTGGGTTATGCTTAGATTGACATATAGATTTAGGGAGTCACTGATGGAGTTGAAAGCCTTTGGAATTTGCATCTGTGGTTTCTTATGTTGGACCTATACTTCAAAAGGCAAAACCATTCTGTTGCAGACACAGTTATTCTTTGTAATATGATGGCCTTATACTATTATTTACTGTATGAAAACCAAGAGGAGTTGTACAGCTACATCAGTGTTACAAAGCCATGAAAAAAGAAGCAATTTCTGCTTACTTTTAGTGTTGCTGCACTAGATGAAAACAAATTCCATGTGAATCTATGTCTTCTGGAGACCTGAGTAATTTCCACAGATGGAAGATCAAAGATAGAGTTTTCTTCTGGAGACGAAACAGCTGAACTTTATTCACAAAGAAAGAAAGAAATGAGGAAACTGAGTTGTACTTCATCAGCAAAGAGTAGGGGAGACAAAGCCAGAAGATCAGAAGTGGAGTAGGCTCTTTTCGATGCAGACCTTCCCAGGTGTGATTCCTGGGTTAATGTAGGTGTTTAAGGAAACATTTTGACAAGTATCTATCATTTAAAATGCCTTTAGGCAAAGAAAGAGAAAAGAGAAGAGGGAAGAGGAGAGACAAGCGAAGAAAAGAAAGAAGAAAAGGGAAGAGGACAAAAGAGAGAAGAAACGAGGAGAAGAAAGGAGAAAAGAAGAGGGATGAGGACAAGAGAGGAGAGAAAACCGCCACTTTTTATTGTTTTCGAAGAAGGGAAACTTTGCGAAGGGAAAGCGCTGAGTTTGGTGGCCTAGCGGGTGAGCCAAGGGCCCGTATTTCCATGAGCACAGCGCGGCGGCCAGACCCGGCCACTCGCGGAAGCACACGCGGTCGGACACCAGGTGCCGCTGTTGGCCGTGAAGACGCCGGAAGCCTGTGACAGGCGGCAGCTCCTCCCTGAACCGGTGTAACGGCCGCCGTCAGCGCCGCGGAAGGCAGGATGAGACTGATAGGGAGGGGCGGCGGCCCGGGTCTGCCGGGGGATCTCTAAGGCTAGCGACCGAGCGGCGGCTGAGAACCGTGCGGGCGGAGGCGATGGGCGTGTGTCGGGGTGCCTTGTTGTTGGTGCTGGTGCTGCAGTTGGCCTGGCATCAGGTAGGCGGGCAGGTGCGGTACTCGGTGCCAGAGGAAGCCAAGGCCGGCACGGTGGTGGGCCGGCTGGCGCAGGACCTGGGCCTGGAGGCGGGCGAGCCGGAGGCGCGGCGGCTGCGGCTGGTGTCGCAGAGCCGGCGGGCGAACGTGGAGGTGAGCGGGGCGAGCGGGGCGCTGGTGGTGAGCTCGCGGCTGGACCGGGAGGAGCTGTGCGGGAAGAGCGCGCCGTGCTCCCTGCGGCTGGAGGTGCTGGTGGAGCGGCCGCTGCGCGTCTTCCACGTGGAGCTGGAGGTCACCGACATCAACGACAACGCCCCGGTCTTTCACGCAAAACAGGAAGCCCTTAACATCGCGGAATTTTCTCTGCCGGGGTCTCGGTTCCCGCTGGAGGGCGCGACTGATGCAGACGTCGGAGCTAACGCTCAGATCTCGTATAGCCTCAGCCCCAGTGAGCATTTCGCTTTGGATTTACAAAAAATCTCGGAGGAGGGTGAGTCCTTATTCCTGGTGCTCAGGAAACCTCTGGACCGCGAGACGATGCCGATTCACCGTTTGGTGCTAACTGCGAGCGACGGGGGCCGTCCGGCGCTGACTGGCACTGTGGAGCTTGTGATCTCGGTGCTGGACGCCAACGACAACACGCCCCAGTTCAACCAGTCTGTGTATAAAATGAAAGTCTTAGAGGGATCAGAACCAGGAACTCTATTAATCACACTCAGTGCCACGGATTTGGACGAAGGCATTAGTAGTGATGTTATGTATTTATTCAGTAAGCATGTCACTGCAGAAGTTAAAGAAATGTTCTCCATCGACAAAAACAAAGGAGAAGTGAGGCTGCGGGGAAACTTAGACTACGAAGAAAAGGACAGTTACGAGATTGCAATAGAAGCAAGAGACAAAGGCTTCCCACCGCTGTCGGGTCACTGCAAGGTGGTGGTGGAGGTGCTGGACGTGAACGACAACGCGCCGGAGGTGTGGGTGACGTCGCTGTCGGTGCCGGTGCCCGAGGACGCGGCGGTGGGCACGGTGGTGGCTCTGCTGAGCGTGTCGGACCGGGACTCGGGGGCGAACGGGCGCGTGCGCTGCACGGTGTGGCCGTCGGCGCCGTTCGGTCTGGTGTCGACGTTCGCGGGCTCGTACTCGCTGGTGCTGCGGGAGGCGCTGGACAGGGAGCGGGTGTCCGAGTACGAGGTGGAGGTGCGGGCGGAGGACGGCGGGGCGCCGCCGCTGCGCGCCAGCCGGGGCCTGCGGGTGCCGGTGTCGGACGTGAACGACAACGCGCCGGCGTTCGCGCAGGCCGTGTACACGGTGCTGGCGCGGGAGAACAACGCGGCGGGGGCGGAGCTGGCGCGGCTGTGGGCGCGGGACCCGGACGAGGCTGGCAACGGGCGCGTGAGCTACTCGGTGTCGGAGAGCGGCGGCGGAGCCGCGGTGTCTGGGGGCGGGTGGCGTCCGGCGTCGAGCTACGTGTCGGTGGACGCGGAGAGCGGGCGGCTGTGGGCGCTGCAGCCGCTGGACTACGAGGAGCTGCAGGTGCTGCAGTTCGAGGTGCGGGCGGTGGACGCGGGGGAGCCGGCGCTGTGCGGCAACGCCACGGTGCAGCTCTTCGTGCTGGACGAGAACGACAACGCGCCGGTGCTGCTGCCGCCTGCCGGGGGCGGGCCGGGCGCCGGGGCCGCGGGCTCGGCGGCGTCGGGTGCGGACTCGGGAGCGCTGTGGGCGTGGGCGACGTGGGGAGCCCCGGCGGGGCAGGTGGTGGCGAAGATCCGGGCGGTGGACGCGGACTCGGGCTACAACGCGTGGCTGCGCTACGAGCTGTGGGAGCCGCGGGGCAAGGGCCCGTTCCGCGTGGGGCTTTACAGCGGCGAGGTGAGCACGGCGCGGGCGCTGGAGGAGGCGGACGGCCCGCGGCAGCGCCTGGTGATCGTGGTGCGGGACCACGGCGAGCCGGCGCGCTCGGCCACGGCCACGCTGAGCGTGTCGCTGGTGGAGGGCGCCGAGGCGGCGCTGGCGGCAGCGGGCTCGGGTTCGTCGAGAGCGGCGCTGGCGGCCGCGGATGGCGGCGCCGTATCGGCTACTACGACGAACGTGTGGCTGGTGGTGGCCATCTGCGCGGTGTCGAGCCTGTTCCTGCTGGCGGTGGTGCTGTACGGGGCGGCGCGGTGGGCGCCGCGGTCGGCCGTGCTGTCGGGTCCCGGTCCTGCCACTCTCGTGTGCGCCAGCGAAGTGGGGAGCTGGTCGTACTCTCAGCGTCAGAGCCGGAGCCTGTGCGTGGCAGACGGTGGGGGCAAGAGCGACCTGATGGTTTTCAGCCCCAACTTCCCTCCGCCGCCGCCTTCTGGCCCCGCAGCAGAGAACGGTTCTGCTGGGAAGGGTTCTGTCTCCCCTTTTGCTTCAGGCGCGGTAAGTGTATTCGCAAATTTTTTCCTCTCTGATAGTTGTGTTTATTCGTGACTTTCATCGCATAATTGAGGTATCAAAGCACTTTTTCTGTGGTAGTATTTTTGCACTGTGAATTTTAGCCTTTTTTGTTGTTGTTGCTTTAGCCATAGTTATTCTAACATCTTCAGATGTGCGTGTTTCCTTTTTGAAATTTCACTGTTTGGCTATCTTATCACTTCGCAGTAATTTCGGGTGCATTTATTTCTCTTGTGTAGGACGTTATGTTTACTCATATTTGTATGGCTGTAGCTTGTGTAGTTTTTTCCCCACTACTTGGCATCCAATGACAGTGTTGGCTTTAGATCTTTAATTTTCCATTTTTAGCGTCTTTCAACACCTGGGATGTGCCCAGGTGTTCGGTTGCTCCCTCAGGCTGACTGCAATTAGAGCACTAGTTATTTTGGAAACCAGGTGTGTTTACTCTTGGTTTGATAAATATTGTGTTCAGCTGGGCAACAGCTCCTCGGGTTTTTGTTGCTTCAGAAGTTGGCTGTTTCGTGTTTTGTACAGATTTTAAGAAGCTGAACTACGTCAAGTGACAGGTATGGTCTGCTGGGAGGGTCAGAAATTTTGGTGAAGGTTCTGAGTACTCTTCTGCTTCTGGAAGTCCGTTTAAAGCCTGAGGAAAGCGGAGCGAGATGCAGAGTTCTGTGTAGAGCTGTTTGAGGAGGGAATGCTCCCCAGCATTCCCCTGCTGTTCTTTCCCACCGTGTTCATGTTGCTCTGGCATTTGTTCTACCCCATCTGTTTCCTAATGTGCTGTAGGGAGGAGAGTTGAAAGCTGGTGGAAGTCGAGAAAGGGAGGAGGTATGGTTAAGGGAAAAGTGGAAGCGAGATCATCTATATACCGAGTAGGCTGGAGATGGTGGGTAGAAAACGTTTGGTTCTTCCAGCAGAAGAAGCAGGGAAACAGATTAAGCGAGAAAAATTTTCTGTACTGGTATCCACGTTTCCTCTCTGTAGAGTGTGATTGTTTAATTACTGGGTTGTTTTAATACTGTTATAGAAGAAGCTGATCCTGGCCATGCACTGAATCAACTCTTTTAGACTAAGTGTCCAGGGTCATGTTTATTGTTCCTTGTTTGATTTTAGGAACTGGATAGAACTTGCATGGGGAAAAGCAGTACCTTATATCTGATTTAGTTTTCATTATAGTATAAAACCAACCCCTATAGGGCTGATGGAGTAGTAAGAACAAGCAGTATTTCTGTATTATTCTTTCATGTTATGTGCTCAGTCCGCCAAGGACACCTGTTTGGAAAACTACCATAGTTTTATGGCAAAGTAACTTCTGTAATGCAGTGTATTTCCTTTGTGAATGTGTGTTTTGTTGGATTTGTACTGTGTTCTAGATGAAATGACTAAACAGACTTGTAGATTGTTGTTTCCAAGATGACAAGGATGGTGCTTATGGGTGTGCATCACAGGCTGGGATCTGCTCAGCTGGGGAGCAACTCTGTTGAAAGAGACCTGGGAGTCCTGGTGGACACAGGCTCAATGGGAATAAACTGTGCAGCTGCAGCAAAGAAAGTCAACAGGATGTTGGGGAGGAACAAGGGCACCACCAGCACAGATAAATAAGTCATTCCACTCAGTGCTTGTCAGGCCACACCTGGAATACTGTGTCCGGTTTTGATCCCTGCTATATGAAAAAGATGTGAGCACGTTGGCGAGAGTCCAGAAAAGGGCCACAGATATGATACAAGGATTGAGAAGCCATATGAGGAAAGGCTGAGAGAGCTGGGCTTGTTCAGCCTTGAGAAAAGAAGGTTCAGGGAGACTTAATCACCATGTTCCAGTGTTTAAAGGGTGGGCACAAAGAAGATGTAGACCCCCTTTTTACAAGGAGTCACATGGAAAAGATGAGGACAAGTTACTGTTGGGGAGATTCAGGTTGGGCACTAGAGGAAAAATTTTCACAGTAAGAACAACCATCCGTTGGAATAATCTTCCCAGGGAAGTGGTGGATTCCCCAGTGTCGAAACTTTTAAGATTCGGCTGGACAGGGTGCTAGGTCGTCTAGTTTAGGTCATGTTTTGCCAAGAAAGGCTGGACCAGATGAGCCTTGAGGTCTCTTCCAACCTGGGATTCTGTGATTCTGTGTGCATCTTGGAAAAAAAACATAGGAGTGTGTTATCTCCTGCTCATCCACAGAAAAACGTGAGCGTGTCCTACAAATTTCTCTTTCTGCATCTACTTTAGCTCGCTTTACGTTTGAGTTTTGTGTCTTTGCTGGGGATTGTTTTTCTAGTCTCCATCGATCATGTCCGATTGCTCATGTGCTTAAGGGGAGTGAGTAATCGCCTCTTCAGTATGCGCGAACTATCTTCCCTTGGGAGCAGCAAGGCTTATCTCAGAGTTGTAGAGCTGTCGCTTTCTTCCCTTAGTTCACATGGATGGCATGGAAGGCAGGAACAGCAAAGCGCGAATTTTCTGGTTCCATTTATAAGAAGGTTTAACTAATCCTGTAGAAGTGGATTGAAAAATACGTGGGTGGGAAGCACCTCGTTTCCTTGGACGATTTCCTAAGGGCGATGTAGAATCTCTTAATGCTGATCGTTTGGGGAAGGAGAGGTTTAGGATTCCGTATGTTTTTTCTTGGTTTCTGTGTCTGCAGTAAAGATCTGAAAGGGATTTACTATAGACATACACTGTCAGGAAATATTTCCGTATTTCTTTCAGAAACATAAAGCAATCGACTTTAGAAACGGAGCTCGTGGATGCTTTTACTTCTTAGCGTGGTCTGTGTGGGAATCGTTAGCAGAAGGCGCTAGAATATTCAGTCAGTGCCTTGAATAGAAGGTATCAAGTTCGCGCAGGGTTTTCGGTCGTTGAAAGCCCAGGCTCTTATCTCGTCCCGCCTCGTGTTGGTTTGGAGGATAACGCTGCGCGGGAGCTCCGGAAGCAGAGCGGTGGCTGCAGCGCCCACCCCACCGAGGTGGCCGGGGTCTGTGTTGCAGCCTCGCAACTGGGTATTTTGCAGGCAGGGGAATGCTCAGAGGAACTGCTGGAGACGCGGGGTGTTCGGCTCAGAGCTGCTCCGTAGCGCGAGCGAGTCTGGTCCCCTGAGCCCGCTGTCTCTGCTGGCGTGTCCCCCGGCAGCTTCCTCAAAGCCACTGGGTGTAAATCGACCGATGTATGTCCTCGCGTTCAAGAGACGAGTTCTTGCCTGCGACATGCTCAATAGCATGTTCTGGGTCCGTATTTCTGTGGTTTGATGTGGGTAATGAGGATTTTCCTGGGCTTCGCTGAAATCCAGAAATCCCTCTGCAGACGAGATTGTTCTCCCGGGTTCCTTTTAGTCATCTTGTCTCCCACTGTCCCTACGTAGGAGCTGCGAGCGCCTGTGGCTTGTTGAAGGGTATCCTGACATTGCTGCCCGCTCTGCCAGCCCCCCCGGAGGTGGAGAGAGGGAGGCGGCAGAACTTTGGGAGCAATAGCGGAGCTGCTCCGCTCCCACGGGAGGCACTGCGGTCTCCCTGCCAGGGAGGGAGGAGCACGGGAGGGAGGAGCGCGGTGTTTCGGGCTGCTTGGGGTACCCCCATCTCTGCGCTCCTCCTCGCTCGGGGGAGCTCCCGTGGAAAGGCGGTAGTGGGGATCTTGCACCTCCATCCGCGGCTCCGCGTTGGCTAATTGGGCTTTGTCCAAGGAGGAGCTCCGCTTTCCTCTGTCCGCAGGCAGGTCCTGTTTACTGCTGGGCTCCCGTCAGAGTACGAGCTCTTCACCTGCTTCCTCCAGGCGGATCTCCGGTAGGTCCGTGGGCAGCTGCTGCCGCTGTCGCTCCCGCGGGCGGATCCAGCCCCTCCGGCTGTCTCCCGCTGGAGCTGTGTGTCATACTTCAGCACCAGTGGGCGCCCTGAGATATTCCTATGCCTCGGTACCGAGAGGGCCGTGTCCTACAAACCGCCGCCGAGGGCTCCGCTCCCGCACCACCTCCGCGGTACTACCCGCGGAAAAGGCACCTTCAAACACGCGTGGTCCTTCGTGTGCTGCAGTCGTATGCTCTGCAGCTCCGAGATAACCCGGGTTTACTATTCACTCTGCTCACCTTCCCTCATCTCCTTTGTTGGCTTAACAGTCCCTTCTGCTCGCTGCCATTGTTTTAAGCACACTGTGCACGGTCGGACTCATGACGTCTTACTACGTCTTATTATCACAGGGATTGACTGGCTGAAAATATAAGACGGGGCGGGAGCAAGAGCGTGGGGAGGTTCTTGGGCGGTGTTAATGCAGCACTGTCGGGCGGAAGGGCGGGGTGGAAGCTCTCTGAGCGTGAAACTGGATGGGAGGGTTTGTGTGGTGTTGAGGGAGATCTCAGCGCTCCGGCCCGTGCCTGGGATCGCCAAGCGTTGAATTCCTCGGGTCAAACCAGGTTTAAGAATGGGGCAAGCCCTGGGAAGGATAGGAAGTGGTTTGGAGGTGGCACACTAAGGCAAAGTGACATCAAAGATGAGGCGTTTTAACCAGTATCAGCTGTAATACTAAGGGAAGTGTTTCCATTGGTGATGTTTCATGCAACTGGTGTGCAAATAACGTAATTAGGGTGACTTAAGATGGAGAGATCTTTGAGATTGGAGAGCCTGAAGAGAGGCTAGGTGGAAGGAGGGCCAAGTAAGTGTGAGAGTGGAGAAAAGGAGACAATAGGACAAGGGATGCCCAAATATTAAAGCAAGTTTGTAAGGTTTACAAACGTTTAAAAAGAATGGATAGCATGTTCCCTTAGAGCCCTCTAAAGAAGCATTAGGCAACGCTACAAAATTAGATGTAGCAGAAAGCTGAAGAAGTTATTTTGATGCTAAATGAGTAGTAATGATTTAAAGACAGATTTGGTGTAGGCTGCCAGATGCTTCTCAGAAGGTGAGTAGATCTTGGGAAGAGGCAAATGTGTGATTACTTTGATTTTGGCCATTGTGTATCAATCAGTTTCTGCTAATGCTGCTGGTATTTCAGGTCATGGTATGCACAACCACAGCTTGTTATTACAGCATGAAGATTTATAGAAAACCTGCCTTTGAGAGGGTTTATGTATTCAGCAGGAGGATCTTGGCCCTAGAATTAATGGATTTCTTTGTTGCAAACCCAGTCACAGTAGGATGAGCAAAAGCTGTGTGTGTTTTACCTGTGTGTGTCTTTTGGTCACCAACACCCAGCTGCCCTGGCCTTTCTGAGGGATAGATTTATCTTTGCTGTAGGCCAATGTTTAGGGAAATTCATCAGTCTTTCCTGTAGCCTTGATAGGTGTTACTGTATAGATTCAGGGTGTTTATGTCTGTGCATCACTAAAAAGCAGTAAAGCTAACAACTCTTTCATATGTTGTAGAAGGCATTGTATGTTGGCAGAACAGGAGCTCGGGGCAAATTTGGGATAGTGAGAGTCTGGATGACAATTTTATAGTAATTAGGTGGGAACTGGGGATTTCTGCAGTTAGCAATCGGGGAAAAACCCACTGAGGTAAACAGTGTGTAGTAAATACTTACATTGTATACTGTATGCAATGGTCCACTGAAAAAATTTACACTGTGTGAATTAAGGTGGGTGCACCCCTAGCTCCAGTAGCTCTAACAGCTGTTGGAACGTCAACACAGTTGAAGTAAAATGCAACACTTGGGTACTGCCGGGGGTGCCTAGAATGGAAAAGTAATACTATCTGCAGGTACTGACCACGGCCCACTCCAGTGCAGGCAGGATGGGAACCTCACTGTGAGGTTTTGCTGAGTTGTGAGGATGTAAACAGATGTATTGATTTTTTTGGTATTATTATTTAATGTACAGCTTCTGGCTGTGCTCCAAATTCTCTCCTGTTTTGAAAGGCCCAGATACTATGTATAACTGAAATGTACTTTTTCACTTGCCTGGAAATTCTCAGCTGCATAAAGAAGCACAATGAATGCAAGAAGAGTTAAGATTTGTCCTTGTCGCACATTTATAGCCTCTTGCTTTTGAGCAATGAGGATCTCATGGTAACAAGCTCTCACAGAAGGAAGCTGAAAGTGGAGGAGACTGCAGATGTTGTCAGGGCTTGAGGCCCATCTGTGTAAACGGCTGCTGAAGGTCATTGCAGGAAGGTTTTCCAGGGGAATATTTGGAAATGCTTTCTGCATCTCCTCAGCCACAGTTACAAACAGTGCCCATGGTGCAAAAAGTCAGGGGAGCAGAGTGATCAGATTTTTTTTTTTTTTCCCAGTTGTTATCTGCTGTCTCTGTGTGGTATCAGATCATCTCTCCTCACAGTTCTGGGCATCTCCTAAATCCAACTTCTCTATGGCACCGATATTTACTTCTTTAAGGGTAATTCCAGTGCAGCAGCCCACCCGAGCCATCCCCATCCTGCTCTGGCGGGCTGGATGAGGGCTCCTGTGTGGTTGTGAGTGATCCAACTGGGGAGAGTCGAAGGAGACATCCCTCTCTCTAATAATCCGTTTTAATTTACTTTGTCCAGAAGGTGAAGGAGGAAAAAGGCTTTCTCCTTTTTTCCCACTTTCATCTTCCTTTTATTTTTAATATATTCCAACCTTTGGGTTTTTTTTTTTTTTTTCCTCCTTCCCTCCTCGCTTTCTTTTATTTTAAAGTTTCACAGGGGTAGAGCCAGCTGCCTCCTTGAATTGTGCTCTTAAAACCCCTCTGGGAAACGCTGTGCTCAGCCGGAGCCTGCCTGTGCTGCTCTGCTCCGTGTTTAGCCGACGCCTGTCACTTCTCATACGCGTTTCTCTTCCACCGCGGTGCGCTGGCAGTATGCGGCTCCGCACCCTCTCACTGCCTCTCCCACAAGGACGAGAGGGAAGGAAGGGCGGAGGGCGCGGGGGGAGCATCTCTCCTTCACGGAAACGCATCCATGCGCGGAGCCTCCTCGGGTCTCTGTCGGGGCGTTAAAAAGCAAGAAACAAATAAGAGGGGGAGAAGCGGCGGCGGCGGGGGAAGCGCAGACATCCCACCCTTCGACCGACTACCCCCCGGCGGCGCAGGTGACACCGCGGCCTCTGGGTGGCGTCTAACGGACGCGCGGAGCTGCCGCGCCGTGCGCAGCGAGCGGCGGGCGCAGCGGAGAGGAGCTGCCGCCTTTCACCGCACGGTAACCTGCGGCTTGGGGAGGGTGGGAGCCGCGGAGCCGCCGCGGAGCCTCCGCGAAGCCGGGGAGCCTCCCGCGCTTGCAGCGAACTTCTCGCCTTGCCGTCGGTGTACTCCGGTGCCCCTTCACTTTGCGCTGGGAACTTGGGTGTTTGCTGAAATTCTGGATGATGTTCCTGCTGAGCTGGTCTGCGGGAAGCTGAGCCGGGGAGGAAGAATGCGGGTCTATCTAATGCTCTTCTGCCTTATTTGCTGCACCGCGAATGGGCAAGTAGTGTATTCCATCGCTGAGGAAACGGAACGTGGAGTGTTTGTTGGGAACATAGCAAAGGACTTTGGAATAGATGCAGCTACACTTTTACCTCGGAAATTTCGCATGATCGCCAGTTCAAGTAAGCAATATTTTAATATAAATACCAGCACGGGAGCTTTGACTGTTAACGAGCCCACAGATAGAGAGCAGCTTTGTGAATTAAAGTCTCCCTGTCTTCTGAATTACGAACTCGTGTTAGAAAATCCTCTAGAGCTTTATAGGTTGGAATTTAAAGTCTTGGACATAAATGACAACTCCCCCAGCTTTTCCTTAAGTGAATATCATATAAACGTGCCTGAGTTCCTGTCACCCGGGGCACGGTTTACACTCCCCAATGCTCAAGATCTTGATGAAGGTACCAACAGTGTCCAGAATTACACGCTGAGCTCTGATGAACATTTCCATTTGGAAATGCAGACACGCGGGGATGGGAGTAAATATCCTGAATTGGTGCTGAAGAAAGCCTTAGACAGGGAGCAGCAAGCCATTCACAGACTTGTCCTTACAGCCAAAGATGGTGGGAATCCTCCAAGGTCTGGTGATGTCCCAGTCATTGTGACAGTGCTGGATACCAATGACAATGCACCAGAATTTGAGCACTCAGTCTACAGGGCGAGTATCTTGGAAAACTCCCCCAGTGGCACTTTGGTAGTACAAGTGCATGCCACAGACTTAGATGAAGGTTCAAATGGAGAAATCAGGTATTCCTTTAGCAATACTACTTCTGCTGATCTGCAGCAAATGTTCTTAATTCATCCACACACTGGGGAGGTGATAGTCAATGGCATTTTAGCTGTTCAGAGACCTCTCCTTGAGATGCTTATTGAGGCAAGGGATAATGGGGCATTTGGCATGTCCAGCACAGCTAAGCTGCTGGTGGAGATCACTGATGTGAACAATCATGGTCCAGAGATAACAGTTACATCCCTTTCCAATCCCATTCCTGAGGATGCTGTTCCTGGCACAGTGATAGCTCTTCTGAGTGTTTTGGATAAGGACCCTGGGGAGAATGGGAAAGTAACCTGCCGGATCTCTGATAACCTTCCCTTCCAGTTAAAGCCTTCTCTTGAAAATTACTACAGCCTGGTCACCAGTGCGCTTCTGGATCGAGAGCTGATCAGTGGGTACAACATCACCATCGCTGCCACAGACTTGGGCTCTCCACCCATCACCACCCAGAAGACACTTTGGGTGCAGATTTCTGATGTGAATGATAACCCCCCTGTCTTCAGTGCTGACACATTTGATGTGTTTGTGGAGGAGAACAATCCACTTGGTGCTTTTCTCTACCAGGTCTCAGCATCTGACCCTGATATAGATGAGAATGGACGAGTCTCTTACATACTCAGGAATTCCACAGTTGCAGGCAATGCCCTGGCCAGCTTTTTGTCTGTGAGTTTGGCCAATGGGAGCATCTATGCAAAACGTGCCTTTGACTTTGAGCAGCTTAGGAGCTTTTGTTTCCAAGTGGAAGCCAAGGACAATGGATCACCACCCTTGAGCACTGCCATAACTGTGAATGTTTACATCTCAGACCAGAATGACAATGCCCCAGCCATCCTGTACCCCACCAGCCAGAATGGTTCAATAGCAGTGGAAGTTGTGCCCCGCCTGGCTGATGAGGACTACCTGGTGACCAAAGTGGTGGCAGATGATGAAGACAATGCGCAGAATGCCTGGCTTTCCTATCACATTGCCCACTCCTCTGACTCCACCCTGTTCCACTTGACACCACACTCTGGTGAGCTGCGCACCACGCGCTCCTTGCGCTCCACCGACTTTCTCAAGCACAAGGTGGTTGTGGTGGTGCAGGATCATGGGGATCCACCGCTCTCCTCTACTGTGACTGTGGGCATCCTGCTGGCTGACACCCTGCCCCAGGCACTGCCAGATTTTGATGACAATGGGGAGCCACCACAACTGCTCAATGCTACAAACATCTACTTGATTGTTTCCCTTGCTTGCGTCTCCTTCATCTTTGCGGCATTCCTCGTCTTTCTTGCCATTGTGCGGTTGTGCCACTGCCGGACTTGCTGCTGTGCTGGCTGCTGCTGCCCAGCTGATGAGTATGAAAAGTATTGCTATAGCATACGCATGCTTCCTAGTTCCCATCTCCCACCAGATGTGTTGGAGGTCACTGGTGTGGGTAAACTGACTCATACCTACTTGTACAGGGCATCTGTGGGTCTTGGGCTTAGTAATGGCAGCATCCCAAATGATGATGCTGGGAACATTCCTGGAGGTTCAAGGTTACAAGTGCCGGGACCCTGCATTCAAGTGCAGAAGGTCCAAAGTGATGGGTTGAGTGCTGTCCTTGTGGTAAGTACTTCTTCCTTTCATCTTTTTTCCTCCCAGGCATGTGGCCTTGTGTCTACACTGGGTTGCTGTCAGTGCAGAAGAAGATAACAAGGGTATTTGTAGGAGAGCAAGTGTCATTTCATGGCACCTAGAGAAGCTTCAGTTCCTCTTATAATTTTCCTAAAGCCCAGATGTCTTTGGGTGAAATATGGTCATGGGATGATAAAAGAGATCTTTTTCCCCCACAAACATTTAAGACCTTCAGACATAACTGAAGGTAAAGGAGATGTAAGTGAAAATTGCATATCTAGCAAGCTGAGCCATTGTCTTCAGATAACTATATAGGGGCATGATAAAAGTCCATGCTAGTTTCTAATTTGTGTTCTTCTGATCTACACTGTATGGAGCCTGTAATTCCTGATATTTTTTCATTGAAGAGTGAGTAGTTTGCTGAGCCAGGATGCTGTTTACAGTGCCCAATGGTAGAATAGCAGGAATTCAATATCCAGCACCTCTTTAGGACATGTAATTTGTAGTGTTCATTTCCCTTTCCAAGCAATCCATAGGTTTTGTATATCTAAAAGAAAATACCTTCCTTCGATAACAGCATAAGGGCTAGAAGGTGGGATATATCTGCAGGTCTGATCTTTTGGGTGTCGATGCATCACTTGTCCAAGATTCAGTTTTCTTATATGCAAAATAACACCAACTGTGTTTGTAATAAGTGCTGTGAGTTGTTTTTATATCGTTGTGAAGGTTTAAGATATTTTGCCTGCAGATTGTCAAATTTTGTTGGTGTGTGTAACAGCAACTAATCAGTGTTGGCTCTGTCCACGCTAGTACTCTTTGGTAACAGCTACTCCAAGTGTTTCTAAGGAAAATGTAAGAACCCATGTTTAGACAGACGTGGTATAATCTGCTTTGTACAGTTGTTTGTATTCTAGTTTGTAATTATTAGAAGTTGTCCTAAGCCTGTAACCATTATGTTTGTTTTTATTTTGGAAATCATTATTGTACCTTTAAATACATGTAAATGGCCAGCCTCTTTCCAAACCCTGATGTAAGGGTAGGTTCAGCAACTTCTTTGGATAATCAAATGCATACTCAAGTATACAGCACTTCCTTTTATAACTCTTAAATTTCCAAGTAGTGATTTTTACTAAGCTTTCACTAGTTCAAGAAAAGGTTCCTGTTTGCTTTTAACTGCAATTAATTTATCATCCTTTCTTTCATTTATCTGTTGGCAGTGTAAAATAGGTTTGTGGGTTTGGGGTTTTTGGTTTTGTTTGTTTCCCCTCTCCTTCACAAAATGAGTGAATACTTTTTGCACGTAAATCCTACTGACAAGGAAAGATCTTTTCTCAAATATTTATGATTTGATTTATGCATAATGGCTTACCTACTGTTTAATCAAAGTCGTAATCAGTTTTATATTCTGTTCTCTGTAGTGGCAGAGGGTTGCACATCCTGGATCTTGCTATGCAAAGGGATTTGTGTGGAATAACTAAATCTTGAAGAAACAGAAGCATCAGCGTCTTCAAATGAGAAATTATAGCATTCAGGAAAATAGCAGTTAGCAGTATGTAAAGAAGAATTTGTACCTAATGCACTAGTGTAGTTTTGGGAATATCATTGATTATTCCAAGGATCTGAAAAAAGGCTGAGTTGGAGTATTTGTAATGAGAAGTTAAAAACCTTTTTGGCAATCTTTTAACTCTGGAGGTGCCTGCAAAGAACCGTGATAGTGTCTTGGGGGCGTATCCTTGGCTCGGGAGTAGCTAACTGCAAAACTTTATAAACAAAAAGCCTGGCACAATTAATTTTTGTGTTCCTATTGAGTGAGATCTTGAAACTCAGGCTACCAACACATTGATGGACTGAATAATAATTAAAATGCAAAAGTATCCCTGCTTTCTGTAATGAGAACACCCTAAACATATCTTCTCACATGGCGCTGTATTTTGGTCATATGGGTGAATTTTTCCCCTTGAAATATAAGACGCCTTTTTAGGAGCTTTTGGTAATGTGCAAAATAAATCCCAAATGTCATCTTTGGCAGTTGGCATCTTTCCTTAGCTCCTAATATGCAGATATGGGTAACCAAAGATGTGACTTATGTGGAAAGCCCAAAGGCTCTGCAAGGATTGAGCTGAGAAGGGGAGCAGAGGCAGAGATTGTAAAAATACATCTTCCCTTAGAAACAAAATGATGCCAGTTATTACTAATTTGATGCTGATGATTCCCATGGCTAGTATACTAGAAAATCAACACACACCTATATATATGTGTATATATACCATCTGCATATTTCTAGCAAGATTTGCAAGTCATTAAAATGGCATTACTATTCAAATAATCAGGAGTAGGCAAAAGCTGCAGTTTTTGCAGTCTCATGTCTGTACATGCTTTAGGTTCACCAAGATTGAAAATAAAATATGATTATTTAGAGATGCTTGGAAAATGGTTTCCAGTCATCTGAGGTGAGAAAGAGAACTGTCACTTGTTCTTACAAATTATTCCTTCATCCAAATCCCTGTGGACTTAAACATGATTGCTATGCAGAAAGATCACTGTCACTTTATTAGTGACATTGGAGTATTTTTACTCATTTTATATTAAAATCAGAGTTATAATTTTTCAGTGTTTACTAACAGGAATTTCAGTAAAAAATGAAATTTAAGTTGGGATGTTGACTAAATGTTGTCTTCAGGTGCTTTTAGACTGACTCATGTTTGTATTTTTAACTCCAAATGAGTGACCCTTGGAACTTCTGGCCAGGGGTCATTGTATTGCTTCCTAAGAATACAAATATAACATATAGAAAGCATCACATGTTTAAAAGGCACCGGGAGCAACCCCACAGTTATAATTTAAGGCAATGAAAATTACTCCAAAATTACACTTATAGAAGAAATTAAATATGGAAGTTCTTTACTGTGAGGGTGGTGAGGCACTGGAACAGGTTGCCAAAAGAAGTGGTAAGTGCTCTATCTGTGGCAGTGTTAAAGGCTAGGCTGGACAGAGCCTCGTGTGATGTGGTCTAGTGTGAGGTTTCCCTCTCCATGGCAGGGGACTGGAACTAGATGATCTTAAGGTGTTTTCCAATCCAAACTATTTTATGATTCTACAATCCTTGGTTGTTGTTATTTATTTTTTTTAACTGGGGAGAGATGACCTGAAAGATAGAAAAAAAAATACATATATTAAAAGTTAATTGAAATTCCAGAAATTAAATGCATTTTCAAAATTTATTCTTTATTCTTGGTATTCTTTTGTTAATGTTAAATGATAGGCTTGAATGATTTTTACATATGCAGACACATGAGACCCTTTTGTGCTTTTACATTTTCCATTTAGGGTAGAGCTAAAAATAGTTATGTATGGCCATAATAGCAGTATAGTAAACTGTAATTGTATCTCAGTATTTTGCTATGTCTTTCTGCAATGTAGCTATAAGTGACAGCTAAGTGAATAGCATGATACAGTGCTGTGCTACTATGCTTTATTAGAGACAAAGACACTGGTAGGGTTACTAAAGTAAACAGTAGCTCACCAAGTATTTCTGGGGTTGTAGTGCTGAGTATTTATGGGGTCATGATGTGGCCATGGATTGTTACAGTTCTTTCATTTGCTTGTGTTGTCCATTGTGCTACACAAAAAGCCTTCAAGATATTTCTACATTCAGAATGTAGTGACCTCTCTGTGACTTGACATTCAATATTTAGGTTACATCCAAAAATAGACACAAACCTAGCAATGGAGAGTATTTCTTGCTAAATTGTAATAGTAGTGGAAAAATTTTGCACAATGCAGCATGCTTTTTAAGTGACAAAAATGGATGCGCTTGTGTTGAGACTGTGACATGCAATCAAGGCTAAACTGTTGCAGGCTAAGCATCAGTGGCTTACTTGAACAAGTAAAGACCAGCCATGTGAGTAAGCCCTCCCTGTGTCATGTTCTGATGAGAGATGCTCCTTAACAGAGCCAAACGTAAGGGTGAAGCACCTTCCCATTTTTTTCTGTCTGTGCTGGTAACAGCTTGATTAGGACCATCAGTCTTATGTCCATATTGTAAGAATTGTTGTGTAGGCAGATTTCTTTGCTACAGAAGTTATTCTTGGGGTCAGGCCAAGAAAATCGTAGGAGTGATTAAAATATAGTCAGCAAGGGAAACTGCTGTAGATTTCCCTCTTTCTGACCACTCCAGTTACATTTTGCAAAGAAGGATGAAACTCCAGCGTTCAACAGAAGAACACTGTGTTCAGGAAAAGCTACAAATGCCTGGGCTGAAACTTTGCTTATCTGATGGCTGCCTTGGAGTAATATCTTTAGAGGTAGTGGGAGAGCGACAGAGCAGTAGCTTGAGACAAAAGGCTTGAGGCAATGTGGAGAGTAATGTGGCTGTATTTGAAGATGCTTAAAGCAATGATGGGTAGGATGAGATTGGATGGTGATCTGGTCTGAGGAAGAGTAGATGTGAGTAGTAATTCTTGTATGAAAGCATAGAACAGGAAAACACAGTTTAGATAAAGTCCGGTTCTTTCTTATATCAGCCTCCATTTAAACCTAAATCTTCAAAGATTCAAATTCTCTTTGTAAAAATATCAATTTTAATTACAAAATTCATTAGGTTCTGCCCATTGTTCATATTGGAAAGTTATTCCTCTAAGGCTTTGAAACCTTCTTCTGACATTTGCTGTGTATTTGTAGACATTTGTTCTTGTGCCAGCAATGTCCTTTTAGGAGTTCTTTCCCTCTTTAGAGCTTGCTTTCTTCATAGTTTAGAGAGCAACCACATCTTTTCTTGGGCTTTATTTGACTAAGCTAAACAAGTCAATCTCTTTCAGTCTTTTTTTCTACAGGCACTTCTACACTTGTCTGATCAGGCTAATATCCTTTCTCTGCACATGTTCTTTGTGAATATGCATTTATTACAAAAATGCTACCAGAATTATATATAACGTTTCAGACAAAGAGCTTCCTGCACAGTGATAGGAATACTTCCCAGCCCAGGGGATAGAGAATGCTTCTTGGAATGGCAGTTACTTTCTCCATAGTTGCAATACATTGATCAGTCATGTAAGTATTATTGCTAAACTCTTTTGAGGTAGAGGTGGATGGGGGAAGGTTGGTTCCCAATGTGGTGGTTCTACCTAACTTCACCTACCCTTTCACCCATCCTCTATGTTTGAAACTTAGATGTTAAAAAGTCATAGCCGCCTGCTGAGGGAAACTGATCCTGTTCAGCTTAGTTAGATATGAGAGTTTAGACAGTCTAAAAACACTGCTGAGACTGATCCTGTTCAGCTTAGTTAGATATGAGAGTTTAGACAGTCTAAAAACACTGCTGAGACTAGAGACACAATTTCTAAATAACTGAATCCAGGTAATATAAGTAGTAGCTTATGGGAGTCTGTACTTTGGGTAATCGGACATCATCCATTTCTGTGACAAGTGTCAAGTTGTTCCAGCAGTGAGTGATGTCATATGGTTGTCTTCCCCAGCTGTTATTACAGTAGACCAACTTTTTGTGCCATGGTTAAATTTTTCAATATAGCACTGTGTTGAGTGTTATACTGAAATCAGAATAGATGAGATGAATTTCAGCTTGTGTTTTCAGTGAAAAGAATTGAAGACCAGCAAATAGTTGTCTTTGATAAATCTATGAGAATTTTCCCTCCTTTACAGTGTACCTTCATTTCTTATGTATTCCTTCCTGCAATTTTTTTTATCTAAACAGGCAGTTTAGTGGGCTTGTGGTCACATAGATTGGATTTTACCAGTCTAAATTACTGGCACTGCAGTTGCTCTTCTCCAATCTGATTATTCTACTCCAGTCTTGACTAGTTTATCTTTAAAAACAAGTCAAACTTTCCTCAATCCTATGCTTTTTTTTGTCAGTTCTTTTAGGAATCTGTCATGGAAATCAGGTAGTGGGGATTTGAGGGTGCTAAACTCCCAGAAGTTTAGTTTTGCCTTGGTGACAGCAATTTCTGTTCTCTCAGAGTAATTTGTCACATAGTTAACATCACACTCAAGACATTGAAAATAGAGGAAAATATAGGTTTATTGTCATAAGATGGAATGCTGTCTTGAGGGGATGACTGGTCAAGTGTGTGCCATATTTTTGTACTATTGACCTGTGCATTCTCTGTGTCCTGTTGGAGAGAGGGTGCTGGACTTTTAGTATGGCACCATATAACTGCACTCATGCTATGTATTTTGGGGATTACAGCTGACTTGTTTCAGTGTAACAAAAGGAAATTTGCCCAGAGTGTACCTTGCTGAGGACTGTTTAAAATCACAATTAATCAAAAGAATAGCAACAAAGTCCAACACCAGAACTGAAAAGGGAATGATAATGGGAATTAAGATATTCAGTTGAGTTTTGTAAGGCAAAGAAAAGGGCAGGGCAACAGCTCAAAGATTTGATGCTAACAGAGGCGTTTGGAAAATAAAAGCAAAATTGACAAATATGGCAAGTGGAAATTAAATATCAGATAAAGAAGATACAATAAGAAATAAGGCAGAGGTCTGTAGTCTCTAGTCTTTGAGCAGTCTTTCTAAGGAAAATTAACACATTTTTGTTCTTTGGTTTCTTTCTTCTCCAAAGGAATTGCTTTTGTATTTTGATCTGTTAGTTCTTCCATCTCTCCCTGGGCTTGTCCCAGCCTGATGGGTCTTGACACCACATCTAGTGGCTTTTGGTTTCTTTCTTGTTCTGTACCAGCTGCCTCGTCAAGCATCTTTGCATGGCTGGTCTGCAAAAATCAAAGTTTACAATGTTCGTTCAGAAAAGCTGGGGCAGCTAGTTCAGAAAGTTCTGTGCAGTTGTTCCTCAACCTTTTCCAATTACCTTGTAGAGCACAGATGCTGAGCAAGGAAGTTTTACAGCCGAACGGTCTCTTCATCTTTTGAGCTACATAGCTGTTTGCTATTTGTCTTCAGAGTTTATTTTAGATAGCTGTTAGGGCAGTTTTTAGCAAGTCGGTACTCTGTGAGAGGATGATCTATCCATAAGATCTGTGGTGCCAAGGAATTTCTGTCTTAAACATCACACTCCATAGACTTTGAGAGTTTGTGAGGGTTTTTTTTTACGTACTTCAGGGAATCTTTTTGGGGCAGAAACATCCCCTCACATCTCCTCCCCCCAAAAAACCCCAAAACCAAAATAACAACCTAAACTTTAAGTTGTGTGTTTGCTTAGGGAGACCTTTTCTTTGTTTTTCATTTTCACTTGTTTTAAGATACCAGAGATACCGGGAACTCTGAAGATCTGGCATTTGGCTAGGCCTAAAAACTGCAGAACTCAAGGATTTCTGTTTTTCTTTTTAGTAAAAAAGGGGAAATTTAGGAATGCTGATAAACTCCTGTAAAAGCAGTGCTTGAAGTAATTGATGAGCTGAATGTTCAGTGACTAAATCTTGTGAAAGGTCATGGATGTTGCAGAGGGCACAAGAATGCTAAAGGTGCTGACACAGGACTGACTTAATAATTTATATGTTAAAAACTAACAACTCCTGTAGCAGTGCAGGCTGAGGTGTTTGGGGCTTTTTTGTGTGTTTTGGGTGTTTTTTTTTCAATGTTTTTGGATTTGTAGCAAGAATCCAATTGGCTTGCGTTACCCATTCTTCCTGTACTCCTCACATCCACAGTCCCTAAAAAAGGAAAACAAAAGAGTAGTCAAATTTATTTGAATAATTGTAATTCTGCTCTATGTGTCAGTCTGCTATTAATCTCCAATAGGTTTACCTAATAAGAATATTTGTAATATTTCAGGAATCATTAAAATATGATGGTGTGAATTTGTTTCCTTCTGGTTGACTCAGTTTTCTTACTTGTAGAATCCTAGTCTCATGGAGCATAGTCCAGATAATTTCTATTGTCCACATATGTTCCTTTATTCCTTCAAGTGTTTGTTCCCCACTTTTTTGTTGTTGTGTTATGGGTTTTTTGTTGCCTTTTTTTGTGTGTGTGTTTGGTGTTTTTTGTGTGCTTTGGTTTTTTTTTTTTGTTTGTGGGTTATTTCTTTGTTTGGTTTTTGTTGGTTTGTTGTTGTTCGATTTGTGGTGGTTTTTTTGTTGTTCAGTGATCATGAGTACCCTGAACATAACATCTAATGCTATTTGTTTTCAATATAACATTGTTAGGAAGGAAACCTGGTGGAAAAATGAAGCGATTTCTTCCTTCCAGTCAGAGGAGATAAAACTGGCAACTTCTCTCATCATTCTTGGGCTGGCAAAATAAAATCACCATAGCAAATGACTTGTCTAATCTGAGTTGCCAGCTGGAATACCTTCATAGGATTTTGGGTTGTTGGTTTAGGACTGCTATTTGCACTTTCATCTTTGTTTTAATCTTACATATTTGTCTAGGGATTGGAATTAGGAAGTTCCTGTCTTCTCTTTTACAATGTCATACTTCTCACCAAGGCATTCAATCTCCTTAATGCATCTAACATTATCTGAAACACTACAAGAAAAATTAACCTGTGCTAATGCAGTGCATGGAAAGATGCCAGTTTGATCGTGGTCAGAACCTAGCTGTAGAATACAAATCTGCGCTGAAGAATATTATCATTCTGTGGCTCTTAATGTGGTGAGGCTCTTTACTATAGCAGTGTTATGTTTCATGAAAAAGCTGCTCTTCATTCAAGTTGCTCAAAGAGGAGCCAGATAGTTTTGGATAAAGTCTGAATTGAACCATTGAGCCCTTGAGCTGTAAGTCACCATCGTATGAATTAATAGTTCATCGCCAAGTTTTGTGTTGCTTGTATTATCATGTAGGATATGGGGCCAATGTTCTTCAATGTATGTCATTCAGGTTCTTGGAAAGCTTGGAAAACAGACAGTGTTAAACTTGATTGGAAAAAAACCAAACGAGCCAAACAACCAACCAAAAAACAACCACCCCATCCCCCCAAAAAACCCAACCCAACAAAAAATCCAACCCAAAATAAAACCCTGAAAGCCTGGACAGGGGAATTAGCAGTAGTTTTCCATTAAATAAGGGACATTGCAGTGACAAAAGGAGAGGAAACTGTTAAAAATTGTAGCAAGAAAAGTTGCAACCAAGGGACAGGAGCCATAAAGGTGTTGGGATCTCCATTCTTTAAAGTACTCAGAGCTTGACTGGACATAGGCCCTGAGCAACCTAATCCACCTGTCAGTTTAACCTTCCTTCCTTTGAGTATGAGATTGAAATAGCGACCTCCTGAGGTCCTCTCCAACATTTTTTTTTAACTTGTGATTCTTTGAAATGTGGCCAAATGTTAATGTTTAAAAGTTGTTCCGATCTTTCCAAAACCTAAATGCTTCATTCAGTTTTCAAGAGCTACACTGAGGTGTTTACAGGGGTTCTGAAACTAATGTATATTTCCCAATAGATTCTCAAATCCCACTGTGAAAGATACAAAATTTATGCCAAAACATCTTTATTCCTTCCTTGCCAGATGCACAGCTGGTGGCATCCCCTGCTGTGGATCTTAATGCTGTCTCCAGCTGTAACTACAGTGATGACCCTACCCAAGTAACACAAGTTTAGGAAGCTCTGCTTTGCCACACAAGCATGAGAAACCACACATACATAGCTTTGGGGAAAATTTTGGCATCTGAAACCAGCTTTGCACTTTTAATTATAGTCTTGAGTTCTTTTCTGAAGGAATCTTTTTCTGCAATAGAACAGCTATTTTCCTTTTCTAGAAAGCATTTATGCTAATAATTCATCTTCCACAGGAAGACCTGCCTTTATCCTCAGCTATAGAAATCTTTTATTTTCTTCTCTCTCTCTCCCTGTATAAAATGAGAGTCCTATGTAAAACAGTACTGTATAAATGATGAGCCTGGTGGCAGAGTGAAAACACCTCGCTGGTTATGTGCACTCAGGGTCCTAGGAGAGCTGTAAACAGGGAAGAGGGGAGATAATTCATGGTTGTAGTGTCATGATTCAGTGGGAATCAGCTTTGCAGCTATTAGTTTGTGGTGTACTGTGTAAGAATCTGTAGCTCATATATTACCTTTTGCAAGGAGATCTTACTCTTTCTGCTGTGAAATTCCCAGGTTTTGTTACTTTGTCTTGAACCTGTTGGTAACTCTAGTCCTCCAGCAAATTTAATGAAAGGATTATACACAATTGTTGTAGTCTCATTCACTGTTCGACAGAAGCAAATGACTTTCATCAGAAAGTTGATTAAAGGAAATGTCAGGTTTCATATATGATACATACTGAATAATTTAATCTGCTACATATTTGATTTGAAAGAAATCGTTAAAGAATCAGACAAATTAATGGAGTAGATGTTCCTGACAGATGAAAAATATCAGTTAAATAAAAGAATAAAAGAACAGAAGTGTTGTTTGGTTTTATTTGTCTAGTGCACTTGGATAAAGGTTCATTCTCATTTAATGGAAAATTCAGTTTACTGGGAATCATTGTTAATACTTCAAAATGAGCCTAGACATAATGCTGTATCACTGATACCACCTGAGAGCTAACTGCCTGTGAAGGTGGCAACTGCAGTGATCCTTCCACACTGAAGTCCTGCAAGGAGTTTTCATTCCTTTTCCCTTCTGTTAGATAGCAAGGAGTTTTTCTGGAATAATTCACAAATCTCTCCTTTAAAATACAATATGATAATGCCATCCATAATTTTCCTTTGTAAATAACCTTTTGAATGCTTACTTACCTGTTTACAGTCAAGATTAAAGTAAATTTTATCAGAATTTATTAATTCACTATGTTTTTAACAATTTTGTGGTCAGTAGTACAAATGATACATGGGGGAAGGAACAAACATGTAAGCATATTTCACCCCACTTCACAGCCTTATTGCCCCCCCCTCCTAAGGGACTTTTACCTGAGATTAGACTATTGTAAGGCCCATGGAGAAATTTAACTTTTACACTGTATTCAAGATCAGACAACTTGCAGATTTTCAGGACTACTTTTGGTGCTATTCTGTCAGTAGAGCAGGGAGAGATGGTCATTTGTTTAATGAGATAGCACTTGCTTCTGGACTTGGGGGATTTTGGGGAGTTTTGGATTCATGCAATAGCAGCCCAAACCATTGAAATAGCCAAAAATACCCTTAAATGTCCTTATTCCCTCCTACTGATTCTGTAGAATAGATGTGATGTTAGAATAGAAGTAGCAGAATGAAAGGAGTTGCAAGAGCTATGGTTTTGCTGTGTGTGGCTTGTTGGTTGGTTGTTTTTTTTCCCTGGAAAATATTGCCACATTTTTTTCTCATTTGAGCAAAAAAAATACAAACAAAATACAAACAAAAGCCAGCCCCCCCCCCCCCCCCCCCCTTCACTCTAGATAAATCATAGTCATGGCATTGCCTTTTTCATGTGCACTCTGGAAAATCTCCATAACTTGTGACCATTTAAAACACATTAAAAATTCCAAACAAATGGAGATTATCTCATAATATATTTTATCTCTATTCCAAGGGCTTCCAGCCGCCTCCACAAAGAACTATCCTTTTTATCAGCCTTGATGCTTAGACTGTTCCAAGTGTATATTTGGCTTCTGCTAATGCTCAAGGCTGTTTTGCTTCCAATCAAGCTGTGAGAATTTTATATATAAAGCATTCTGCCTGAAAGATGCTTTTTAGTTGCTATTATAAATAGTGTTGGGTCGCTTATTACATTAAAAATGCATGATGTTATTAATTGTTCTGAAAGGAATAGTTTTGTGGGGTTTTGTTTTTTTTTTTTTCAAAATACAGAGAGAGAAACCAGACAGTATGTCATATATATTACTGTATATAGTAGCATCTTGTGTTCAAACTGAATTTGCTTCTATATTGCTTATATGGGGGATGGTATGTTGCTTTAAACAAAGGATAGGGTAATGTGCTGCCTGAACTGTCACCTCGGTCACAGATGGAGGGAGATCCTAGCAGTGTGAGCAACTTTCAAATTCCTCCTTTTGAATGCGATTGGAATTGGTTATCTCAGAGCTATGAACTTATATATTCCCAGCTCTATCCATTATTGACTGAATGAAAACATTTCAATGTTTCAGGCTGTGTTCATCCCCCTGCTTACTATAAAACCGGTCTGAGTCTAGTCTTTCAGGGTGGTGGTGTATGTGACTAAGGGGGTTGCCAGTTAGACAAATTCCACTGAACATGGACAGTTTGGTCATTCCTCAGACTGAGGGTAGTGTAAAATATTCTTTCTGCCTATAATAAAAATGTGTCTGATCTTTCCTTTAAAAGTCTTGCTGAAGTGTATTTGGGGAAAAGGACTTGATATTTGTTATGAAGTGGGCTTTATGTCATGTTTGATAGCCATTAAGATCTGTTTAGGCTGGCTGAGTTACAAGCTTTTGAGAAATTCTTGTTCACGGTACCTGTAGATATTTGTAGATACTTGCAGATACTTGCAGATACTTGCAAAGGCTGGAAAGCTCAGCTCCAAGTCTTGCCAGCATTGAGCCCTGCTTCAGCCAAGAGCTGACAGGACCTTCCTTTAATTGTAGTTGTATGGTTGTGACCCAGACAAAAGTTGTGTCTGGGGCTGGTGCTCAGAAAAGGAGGACTGAAAGCAAAAACAAAAGCCCAATGCCCAGCAAGGAACATAATGCAGGGAAGGGAAGAGTCCCTAATTTCAGTGCAGAAGGTGTAGAAATGCATTGCACAGGTGGAGACTAAGTGCTCTTCCATGAGCAGAGCACTGAACTGGGCTGTGGAGACAGAAGAGATCTATTCTTGTTTCTTCCGCATGGTCTTGACATGTCCTTTTGCTGTTGTGAGTTATTTTCCAACTGTAAATTTATGTCAGTTGTGCTGACTGCTCCTTTGTGAAGTACTTTGAGACGTTCCAAAGTGAAGTACTAAATATAAGCTAAGTGTTGGTGTATATTCTGGGTTTCAGAGAAGATAGATGAGAACTGGCAGTAGGCAGAGGGAAAGCTGGGAGGTGACTTGGAGATGCCAACAAAGAAACTGCTGGAGGGAGGAAAGAAAGATGTGGGACAGGTGGGAAAAAAAGTAAAATTGATGCATAAGAATCCAAATTCAATAACAAGTTACATTAAAAGTTTCATCAAGTCAAAAGTAGTGTGTGTATTTGAAGAGCTGTTGTTGGGTTACATATATATGTATATATGTAGTCATCTTATGGAGTGGCAGGAAGGAGGCTTTATGAAGATTTCATTATCTGATTATAGTAATGTGAACTTTAGAAGAAGGGCTGTTTGTTTGGACATCAGTGAAGAACATTATCAAGTGCCACATGGGAAAATGTTGGAGAAGCTAGAGATGATGATGGTTAACAGAGAAATAAACAACTGACTTTCAGTTCCAGGGACTTATACTAGAGGAAAAACTACCCAGGGGGATTTTTCTGAAGTAGATCCTTATGAAAGTCCACTATAGAACAAGTATGGTTTGTTCAGTACAGAAATGCAAAAGATGCAGTTGCTAAAGGGGAAGGCTGGTATGTCATAGAGGAAGGAGTACACAGTCTGGAGGATTCAAGTGAAATGTCTGCTCCTTTAAAGGTATCTGGTCAAAGGAACCATAACAAGAACATACAGAAACAAACCTGATGGACAAATAAGGGAGGTAGTGATAAGAACAGATCTGGTCAGTAACTCTAATTGGTAAAGAGATCTGGAGTATAAAATACTTGTTTTTTTCCAGTATGATTATGTTACTAAGGACCTTGCCAGATTGAGATGATAAGGCAAAGGTGAAAAGCAAGCATATATACATATAAAACCTGACCAATCAGAATAACAAAGGTAATAACAGAAACAAATCTAATCAATCCCATTAACTGATGGGTTATCAAGAAACTGCAGGCAAACTGGGCCTTTGCAACTGGTAAGGAGGTAAACCTGAGGTCCTAGCAGCACTGGTTCAAGGGGCTGTAGCAGTACTTGAGGGATCTGTGAATGTGCCATCCCAGAAAGCTGTGAATTGAGAGTGGTGTGTGTATGTGTGTGCGCTTTCACAAGCGACCTGTCTCTGCCGGACAAATAGAGAGAGACTTCACTGTCTGTGCTTGTCTTATGGGAGTCCTGTATGTAGGTGGTGTTGAAGGCAGCAGTTTGTGTGACCAGCTGTCAGTGTATGTGTGGGTATCTACCTGTACCTGGGCTATATGCTCAGCTTTGCTATTGGTTGAACCTGCAAATGGAAGAGCAGCAGCTGCATCTCTCAGCCCACACAGAGATCTGTTTCCCAGGACATTGGGCTGGGTTCCAGCAGTTAAGCAGGAGAGGTCCTGATATCACTTAACAAAATTTTGGGGTAGCATTAAAATAGTTTATTTTAATACAGGTTGAGGTTCTGTAAATGAGTTGTGGCTGAGGAGGAAAACACATGGACTACAGCGTGACTCAAACTGGCCAGGTGTCTCCATCAGTAAGAAAACATATCAGAGGCTTCAATAGTCAAGATAGTTATAGTGGCTCTAGGGGAGTATTGACAACATGGTATGAGGAATGGCAAATGCTGGGTTTTGCTACCTGTATTCAAATAGGACAGACAGAAATTGTAAAAGATGTTCCAAAGTGTCGCATGTGACTGAGGAAAGAAGTGTCTGTCAAATGAGAACAGAGTAGAAGGGCTTGGGATGTTTAGCAAGTAGTGTTTTATTGTCTTGGAAAAACTCCTTTAGCTATTTTTGAAAAAAGGCAGTGCTTCTTAACTACAAATGGCCATAAGTAGCCATGCTGTATGTACACTGGTAAGAGAAGAAAGATCATAGTAATTAGAGCCTTCCGCTGGGGCTCAACACCTACAAGCTTTTAAGACTGATTTCAGTAGGAAAGTTGTTGTGCAAAGTGGTGTCTCAGGAGATAGTGTTGAAAGGACCAACCTTCTCCTCCAGTCTTGTGTTCCAGTGCTTGAATTTTAGATCAGTTGCTCACCAAAAATCCAGTTCTTATGATATGCAAATGGAGGACAGTGGTGTAAGGAGTACTTAATTAGATTAACTGAGCATTAACTACACCGTTGCCCTCTATTTGTGTCTTCCAATGACTGGATATGTCTTTTTGGCTAGACAAGGACTTTTTTAAAAATTTGTTTTAAGAAGAAATTCGGCTCAAAACTTTAGAGTAGAGGCCTGTAAGTCTGGAGGGGCAGTTGCCACATAGTGGAGGTTCATCAGTAGAAAATGCAACATTACTTCTTGAACAAATAGGCCATATGAAGCTTCATATGGGGACTAATTTCACAGTATCACTAAAGACGTACTAAAGGGGTGTAAGAAACTAGGAATAGAGAAGTGAACAAACCAGAAGTATCTAGGAGGAGAATAAACAGCTTAACTATGTCGTTACATGATGTAATGCTATAGTAATTAAACAGGCATATTACAACGGAAGATGGTAAAAGGTGTGATAGCTCAGAAATGTAATAGCTCCTTTCTTTTAATACTTCTCCCTGAAGTGAGATGCTTTGTTTCAAATGGGTTCTAGTGAGACCGAAAACTGTAAAGGCTTTTGTATTGTAGCAGTATAAACCCCAGGAAGTAAGTGAGCAGTATTGACATTTGGCAGAGTTCCCATTCTGGGTGGGTTTATGTGCCAGAATTCTTGAATGAAGGACTAAAAAGAACTGAAAGTCTTTTGTGAAAATACAACGTCAATATTGCTCCCAGTGGATGTACAGCAGGAAGATAGCTATGGTGTTCATGGCTGGAGGACCAAATACCCAAAGAACAGGAATACTGAGTGGGTTGTGCCTTCCTGTCTTTCCAAACCTTTTTCTGGCTCTTTCTGCTTTCATTCTGTTCTCCCCAGTGCTTGTCCCTCTTTCCTCACCTTCTCTTGAGATCTGGTTTTTACTCCTAGAAATATTTTCAGATTGTAATTTGATTTAAAATGTATCAGCTCCTGAGAGAGGGACCAGATTCAGCCCCCTGCATCCTTTCCAGGACACAGAACCAGGCTGCCTTTTTTGATCTCATGAACCTTGAGTTTGTTGGCTGGAGAATTACTCTGTTTCCACAAAAATGCCTCTCCTGACCACTGTGGTAATGTTCTTGGGGAGGTACAGCCTTCTTCTCAGTGGACTGGACTTGAAGGTCTCTAATAAACTTAGTGCCTTCAGCTACTGTTGTGTGATAAAGAAACACAGGAGGAACACCAGTGCTGCTGCTGAGTACTATTTTAACTTTCTCCTAGCCATGTAGCCAGTAATATTTTTTATTGCAGATGCTGAATACTGAAATCTGTCTCCAAACAAGAGAGTTTAAAAAGAACGTTAAATGAGGAGAATCATGCTGAGCTATTGCAAATCTGTCTGGTTGTGGAAGACAATGTTTTGATTGGTACAAGGAATGAGGATTGATTTCAGTGGGTACATTTGATATCATCATCATCACTGCTTATCACTCGTCTAACATGTCCTGCTGTGGTTTCTCTGTTCAAGGATAGAAGAAATACACCGAACTCAGCTGAGTTCTTAAAAGCTAGAAGTGCAGGGTCGTTTGAGGTATACCAGGGATAACAGATGTATCACTGTAAAGTTGACAGATATGACCTGGGGGAGTTCTGTGCCCTTCTGAAGAGCAGCTGAGGACCAGGCAGGCTATCTGGCCCCTCTGTATCACAGAACCATTGTGCGTTGTTGCAGGAACAGGTAAATACAATGTGGGATTCCTTTAGTACTGAAGAGTAAGTTTGATACGTGTATGATCCATGCAAAATGCATAAGGTGAATCTGCATTAATACCATAGTACTAACTAATGCTAAGCATCAGATACAGTCTAACTTTTAAAAGAATATTGTGTTAGGTCAACCACTCTGACATATTCAGTAAGAACTCTCATGTTTAAGGAAAGAAATATTGAACTCTTACTGAATTCAAAGCATAAATATTTTGTGTTGCTGAGGTTCTAAGAATTCTGAAGATAAGTTTGAAAACAGATTTGCTTAATGTACACTTAAAAAAAGCCAAGCGGTTCTCTCCCTTCAGCACGCATTACAAATAATAAATTATACATATGTATATGTATCTTCTTCCTTGAGAATATTCAATTATCCTTTACTGAAGTGCTTTAAACCTTGCAGTTGCCATTTCAGCCCAGATATTGCTGACATTTTAGGAACCAATTAAGACACTTGCCAAAAATTATGAAGCCCTTGATGTAACACTGGACAGAACCCAAGTCTCTTGACTTCTTGCTTTTATGGCAAGCTGCTGGTGTCACCATTTCGCTTTTGTCCCATTATCAAAAGCCCTAACTCAGCTCTAGGTAACTATTCCCACACCCCCCCCCCCCCCCCTTCTTCTTACTGCATGAGAGCCATTGCTTCTTAGGCTTCTGGTCAAAATCTGCCCCACCACATGCATTGCATTTCCACTTTTCTTTACTTCCCCTTCCAAGTGCTCTCAGAAGCTCTTGTGTACTGTAAATCAGGGAGAACTTGTTGCATCTGTGAATCTGAACAGAGCTATCTCAGTAGTGCTGAAGCTGGGCATAAAGGCCCAGAATTGGGCAGATGTGGTCAGAGGCTTTCTGTCATCTTCTTAATAACTTGCCCACTGTTTCACCCAGAGGTGTGCCTGTCAGCCTGTGCAACACAGGATCACTTTCATGCCATGATGCCAAATCCTGTTTTAATACCATGTGTGATGTTACAATTCTTGTATTTTCTAAGCTCTGTTCACCGCTGCCTCATTCTCTGCTTCTGTCCCCATCCAGGTAGTGATTTGAAAGATGCTGCTGACTGGTTCCATCTTGTCTCCCTCCTGCTTTACTCCTTGCAGCACCCCCCAGCTACTACCTAGAACTGATCCTGGTCTCCAGTAGCAATAGCAGCAGCAGGTGCCAGAGGTAGTGAAGAACCATAAAGAAAGATGCAGAAGCTGGTGCTGATGTCCGTATATAGGGGGGAAAGTGGACCTGAAGCAAAAAGTTAATACAGCTGTGTCCTCAACCCTTTCTTAAAGTCTCTCTGGGTTGCAGAAGTTGTTTCTTGTTCTTCTCTGGGCATTTCCATGTAGTGTTGTCTGGTTTTGTTTTTAATTGGTTCCTCCCAGCATCTTCTGGATATTGCTATGTTTCATCCTTCTGACTGAGACCTTATGCTCTCCGGATCTGACCTTGTTCACAAATACTGTCTCACACAGAACATTCTGGAATTGTCATGTAGGAAATTAGTATAACAGAACTGAATGCAAAATCCTGTGGAAGGGAAAAGTGATTTTCTTCTGCAAAATCTCTAGTTTCTACTGCCACTCATTCTTTTACAGATTTTACTCTCTCACATGCACATATTCACAAGTATCTGCTCATATTCACATATTCACAAGTATGTGCCTGATGTTTACTGATGAGCAGGATCACTTGTGTCAATGCAGAAGACAAGGGACACTGCCTATCACAGCTCATATGTTCTCATTTACTGCTGACAATGGTCTGGGACTTGCCCTTGATTCTGTTTAGGAATAGGTGCTGTTTGGGGTCCTTTGTGTCATTATTTTGTCTCACCCCTTTATCAGTCTTAGGTAAAATTCTTTAATTTCACGGTTCTCTTGTATTCCTCAGCTGTATATTTTAAGGCTCCAGTTCTCCATCTTCTCAACACCTTATTTTAGGTCAGTTTGTTCCTCTTCATTCACTTGGATTAAAGCCCCATGTAGGGTGCTCTGCAGCAATTAATGCATACATTTCCTGTTAATTCCTATTTTGTATTTTCTGTGTGTGCTTTCACATGTGCTCACAAATTCATACCATGGATTATGCAGCTGACAGATTAGTTATGGTAAAGAACTCAAACTATTGATAAAGTAGTCGCAAGCAGCGAAAAAGCAAACTTGTTGCTGGGTTTTTTCACAGAGTTGGCAGACAGTCTTTTGGCATGTTACCAGGTGCTACTTGTAAGTGCATAGTTAGAATCCAATTCCCAGTGCTGTTCTGATAACCTTATTAAAGGGAAAACAGAACTGAGATTGTAGAAGTACAGCAATGGGCATAAAATGGCTGGAACATAGAAAATAAGTCAACAGAGAAAAAAAGAACAAGCTTTTGCATGTCTACTCTAGGAGAGAGTTGGGGTCAAGGAGGGTGTGGGCCCCACTGAGTGCCAGAACCCTGAAGAGAAACACAAGTATATAACAAAATCATTGACAGAGAGTGTGAGTCAGGGTCAAATGCTGTTCTGGTTCTGCTGAGTAAGAAAATCAATGGGACTTGTTCTGAGGTCAGATAATATCAGCAGAATCTGCAGTATTAACATTTTGCCAATCATATATATATGTGGGTATAGGTTAAAAATAGTCCGAGTACAGCATAGTTTGGGCAGATGGATTTTTTCTTTTTAAATAGGATTTGAGGAAAAAATCTTCTAAGCACAAAAATGCCTGCTGAGAATTAGCAAACAAACTAAAATATTTTCCTGCCCTACTTTCACGGCTCAGCCATTCCTGTGCAGACACGTGAAATACAGAAAGCTCTGGAGCAGCATACTGGTCTCATAAAAAAAAAATCCTCACAGCCTCAGTGTGTTTCATGTGGTCTGTGCTCTAATCCACTCCTGCCTCCTTTGTGGCTCTCAGCTGCTCTTTAAAATAGTTGAAGGGTTTTTATTTTCTGTCTGTATAATTGCGATTACATGTACCAGAACTGTAGGCAAAGACCTGCAACTGAAAGTGCAGTGACAAGGCTGGTAAGAGTAGAGAGTTGTCAGGTATTTGGCTATGTTGCTGAGCAAAGTCTTTCCCTTTGTGCTAAGAGCTGGGTAGATTCTGTGATGGAGATCTTCCTCAATCATTTGTTTTTGGCATGAAATTTATCCTTCCCCCATGTAGAGAACTTCAAGTCTGAACAATGGAGAATCCTGAGAATGCTCTGAAAGGCTGGAACCAGACATGCAGAGGTTCATTCCACACCATATCTGGCTTTTCTGTCATGGCAGATGTATGCTGAATACATCGTGTGCCCAACCTGGGTTTGTTTTGTTGAGCTCTGGAAGCCCTGAGCAACACTTTCATTGTCTCTTCAGTTGCTCATCCATTCTGCAGCAAGGAACTTCCATGATATCTCAACAGTTCTGACTACTCTGGCTTGGAGATGATACCATAGTGGTTGCTTGAGCTTCTGGCTGCGGAAAGCCATGGGACTTGTGTCCAAGTACAGCAGCCAGAGGTAGAGGTGATGATTTGCCTCATTTCTGTGTTTTAAAATTTAATTTCCTCGTGAACTTGACACTTTTTCCAGCATCAAGAAAACAGCAATTAAGCTGTTAATACTCAAATATATCCTTGAAAAGGAAAGTAATACTAAAATATATCCTTGAAAAGGAAAGTAATACTAAAATAGATCCTTGAAAAGGAAAGTCATCTCTGTGCTTCTAACTCTAATGAAGCATAATTAATTTGGAAAATTGCTGAAATTTAGGACACTTCTGTACAGCTCAGTTCAGCAGCATTTTGGGTCTGATTTTTAGACTGAGAAAATCTGTCCATCATTTTTGTGCTATTTTAAATATTTAGTCTTAGGAGCAAGTTGTAGCTTGCTGCTGTGTAAGAAAGTCATGGTGGTTTGGAACAGATACTTGTAGCTCAGTGCTAACCTCCCATATAGCTTTCTAGTGAAGATGAGCCAGGGAGGAGGAAAGGACAGAACTGGGTCTCTCAGCTGCTGGAAGAAATATAGGGCAACCTGAAAATGGCTCAGTTGTAACTGCTGGATAATCCATCCATCTTCACATTGTGCATCTTAGACTTCTCGTACCTTGGGCTATCTGAAGTGGCTGCAGGCAGTATCTTGAACATATACTAGAATTTCCACCTAGGGAATAAACACAAAACACTTAAGCCATATTTAAGAAGTCACATGGGACTAAAGTTGCACATAGGTCTAGGTCTCCTTTCTTGAGAAAACGCACTTAGTAGTAGCAACCCAGTTGATTCATGCTTCAGCTGGTGGTGTATATGTTTTGAATATAGCAGCAAGCAGAGTGGCAGCAGGTGTGAGATGGGGAAGCCCAGGTTCTTTCATATTTTCTGTTCATTTTGAATTTATTTTCCTAAATTTTTTATTTAGTTAGTGGAAGGTCTGTAACATTTTAGTCACTTGAAGGTGTGTTAAGGATGGGTTGGGCGTGCTTGTAAGAGTTGCAGTGAAAGAATCTTCAAATAACAACACCATGAGTTAACTGGTACAAGTGGTAATCCTGTTAGTAGTAAGCAGGGCAACTCTGCTGAGTAAAGATCTTCACAATGTCTTTTTTGTGCTGTTTTGTGGCTCTGAATTGAATATGATTGCCCAGATACAGGGCTCAGTAAACTAAGCATTGACATTAAAGCTTAAGATATGCTTTTATGTCTTTAATTTATCATTTGCTTACTTGATGTACTTTCACAGATAGAGTTCATGGAGATGCTATTAGGAAATGCATCAAACCTGGAAAAGTTATTAGGTGAACAGCAGAACAAAAAAGAAAGTGCTAATGAAAGAGTAGAAAGCGCCGACCTTCCAAAAGGCAAAATCTGATCTAGCACAAGATGTACAGGTTATAGTTAGAGCACTGACAGTCAATACTTCAAGCATGCTCAAAGGCAAACTTAGGTCATCATTAAAACTGTGGGGTAAACAACTTATGCGATTGCCAGCTCCCTTTCAGATCCAAACTGAGCAGTTTCAAATTTAGGTGGTTAACTCCTAAGTGACACTTCAGAGTATGCAGGGAGCAGAAATAAAGTTATTAAATGTAACTCAGTACATGTGTTCAAGAGAGTGAATAAGCAGTACTTGGGTACTTATATAGCTTTTTATAATGCAAACCAGACCTCTTTTTCCTATTAAAGAAAAGCACTGGCAGGCTCTAAAGAAGATGCTGTCAGTCTTTCTCAGCAGTGAGGAAGGTGACTGTTCCTCATATTACTCCTTTCCTGTACTTTTGATTCCCACTATCTATTTTTATACCTAGCTCTCTGTTTCTATTGGTTCCATGCCACTGTTTGGTGCTTAGCTTCCTACTTTATCTGTGGTGTATAGACAAAAATTAAGGGAAAAGGAGGCATCAGCATCCCTAATCAGCATCATTTTGGAAAAGAGTAAATTTCTTGTATATCCAGAGGACAAATGCAAAAGTCCTAGGATGCTGAGGGGAAAGAAATATAGAAAATCAACATAAAGGAAGTGGAAGATCAAGGCAAAAATGAAAGAGGCAAGAGGGCTGACTAGAAATTGGGTAGAAAATAACTGAATGGACTAGAGGTTGAAGTTGGAGGGGAGAATATTCAGCGGAAAAAGACAAGATGGTGAAAAGTATGGAAATCAAAATGAAAAATAAAAAAAAGGCAAAGGGGGAGAATAGTATAAGCAAAAGATGGGAAGCTGAAGTTAAGCTGTGGCTAGTGATAGGGGAAAAAAGACCTACACACATACAGAACAAATAGTTAAGAAAGAAAATAGATAAAGTAGAAAGGAAAAACAGGATGGCTTTAAGAGTCAGACTGTGAATTTAGAGTTGTTTATAGCTGCCAGTCCAACGTGGATGTCCATTGAGGAGAGCTTGGGAGCCATTAGTAGTGACTTGAACTGATAGGACCATCCAAGTCTAGTAGAAGATCTCCTTTAATAGGATAAATGAATCTTTGAGTAAGTTTGTGCCAGAATGTGCCCATTCCTCAGAAATATGACTTACTGGCAGATATATGCATGACATTGGAAAAGTCAGAAAATCTTCCAGGAGAGCTGGTTTCAAGACAGAGATGGAAAATAGATCCTTCAGTTTTGAGATCTTTTCATAGGAACTGTAAAGTTAAAAAAAATACTAATATGCCTGAGCATGAGAATGATAGTATGAAAAGCTTCATTGTACAGGTATGGATGGGGTCAAGGACTACCTGACTAATAGTTAAATTTAAATTTTGTGGGTAAGATAGCAAAAAAGTGGCTTAAGTAAAATTAAACTACAACCACAGATCTCAGCATTTATGTATTAAGAATGTATATTAAAAATGCAGCAAAGAGTAAAAGGTGCTATTGCACATATAATGATACGGATTATGCATTTTCTGTGGCAAAGGATCATCAGGTTCTGGTACAAAGAGCATGAAATGGCAGGACTCCTGCTGTGAAAATAGTTTAGTATCACTAGCAGGTGTGTGTATAAGAAGTAACACAAAAGTTACAAAACATTTGAACTTGTTCTGTTGTGAACTATATCCCAAGGTGGTTTAGTATAAGGTTAATGAAACTTCTTGGAGCACAAAGAGGTTTCTGCCATCTCCTCCTTTCCAAGTGAGTACCTCAGGCGTTAGGATACGAGACACCTCATATTGCTGTTCTCTTTGACCAAAAATGGCACAGGTTCTTGAAGCCTTTGAATAAGAATGTAGAAGGCTTATGATGAAGGCAGTTCTGGGGACGTGAGGAAAGAAATTCAAACTCTCATAGCATAAAGTGAAATTGAGTCTTCAGTTTCTGGGCAGTTGCTCTGACACATTCATATACAGTTGCAGGAGAAGGGACAGTTACCTTCTAAGTTTATCCCAGTACTCAGACTCTACAGACGGGGATGCAACATGTGTGAATAGAATCGTTGGGTAAGGCAGTAGCCAGAGCTAGGGAAACAAATGAAGTTACCATCTGGAAGTGGTTTGTTTGACTAGAGTGTGACTCTCAACTACTTCATTGGGCTGAAATCTAGTGGCAGTTCCTCGTGCTGAAGAATCACAATGCATAGAAGAGGGACAAAGACTGGCTGTGAAGAGAGACAGTGGTAGTAAAGGAAAATACACTGACTAAAACCTTCAAGAAAATATTGGCAGAAGAAGTAGCACTGACAAGCTCTGTGATGACTTCAGAACCATGAAATTTATTTTGTTGATGTCCAAGTTGTTAATGTCCTTCCATTTAGAATGGCACACTGTGACATTATGGTCAGTAAATAACTGAAAGGATTTTTAAGTCATCAGGAAAATATAGCAGAAGACAAACAGAATGAGTCAGAGATCTGTCATTAAATTTTAGACTGGAAGTGAGAAACTAATGTGCACTGATGATCAGGAGAAATATATTTTCTACTTGTTTTTGTTATAGATGGTTTGTGTGAATTGAGGTTTGCAACACTCGCCATACCCCAACCCACCACCTCTTTTTCTTTACGTGCTGTTTTCTAGAATAACAGGAAGTACAAAGCTGCAGATAAATTGTGACCTAAATACTAACAGGATTTTTTCTGGCTGTTTAGCAGCCTTGGTTCCCATAACAGCAACGTTTTAGATAGTCTGGCTTCAGATGTTTGAGTTACAAAAAGAAATTCTCATCAGTTAGATTCATACCAATGTGAAAAATGGATTTAGGAAAAGATGTGAAAGAATGGAGCCAATCCAATCCAACTGAGCAATTTGGCATGAGATCTATTTATGAGAGGGAAGTTGCATGTGAAAAGATGACATGTCAACAAGTAATTCAAGTGTGGAAGATGACTTGAACATAGGAGAAAAGAAGTTGAATGTAGAAACAAGAAGTTTGCATGACCTCAGGGAGGCATTTTGCAGTATTTTTAGGAAGTGGGAGAACTGCATATCTTCAGAAAATCCCTTAGAATGCAGACCATATACTGAGAGAGATCTGGTTCAGCTGCAGGGCTCTGTTTAAGTGGTTGCTCAGTGGTTCTGTTCTGATTGCAGAACCCACTGTCTCATATTTTGGGATCTCTGAGCTCATGTTGCTGAACCAAGACTGATGGAAGCTTGTCACGCAGGGAGCTGCTGTAGGGTATGAATCACTTTCACTCCTGCCTTTGCATTGCTTTATCATCTCTAGGTAATATCTTCCTGATGAGACAGTACTTGAGACATGGGAAGTCACCAGAACCAATAGTGTAGATATTCTTCAGAGAAAGGTGAAGAGGAGGTTGTGACTGAAGTAAGTAGGGTGCAGAAGAATGCAGCAGTCCCAAGAGAGTGAAATGAAAGGTGGGGTTGGACTGAAGAAGTAGCCTGAGCATCTCCTGAAATTATCAAGATATATTATTTATAAGTCTCGTGAGTACCCACGGACTAGAAAATGGTGCTACACTCCACCGTTTCACTGGAAAGAAAACCTGTATATAAGAAACTCCACAAATTTGAGTCATTCTTTAGAGTTTCCACTGTGGTTAATGTAATCAGGGCTGTGACTGATGGATGTTCCTTTTCTGTGGACTTGATTTAATTCTAAGTAAGGCAGACAAATTGTAGGCACCACATGTAAGCAGGCACATAGAGAAAATGTAGTTTTTTCTAGAGAATGACACCACTTCCTGGCTTGTTAGCAGCTAAACTATGTGGATTCTCCAGACTTGTCTCCATATTTTTTTGCACACTTTTATCAGTATGCAGAAATGGTGTGTGCATTTATATGGTATACAAGCAATCTCATTGCTGCTAAAAACCTACATTCTGTCAAGAAAACATGCAAAAATCTAGACCCTGATCCTTGGAGCTGGTGCCTTCTTACCAGTTCAGAAGGAGCAACATCGTGACACTGAGATGCTGGATATCATGTTTAAGGGATGTGAGTTACTGAAGGTGAAATTAGTTACAAAGAAGCAAAATGTCTTTTCATACCTTGAAATAACTTGGAGTTCTTCAGTTAACGTGTTGTATTTTCACTTCTTCCTGTTCTCTACTATGTTTTTCTTCCCCCTTCTGCTGTCTGAGGCTCGGAAATAGCCAGAGGAAGGACTCTGCAGTGTTCTGCAATGAAGCGAATTGAACATAGGTTTATTGCTGCTTAAGCAAATTTAGGTGATTCTAGTTACAATGTTATATAAAAGCATTCCTTGTTCAGGTGTGATGTAGATCTGTTTGAAAGAAGGCTTGCATAGGGATGTGAGGACTTTTCATACTAAAATAGTTATGCTACTACAACTTCTAGCTTAGATATGTATCAATATCCTGGTATATTCTTGATTATCTTCTGCAGGACTCATAGCAAAGAATATATTGATTTTATCACCAGTATGTTTCTACTCATATTAAAGGACTTATACCATTTAATTCAACCAAGCTAATTAAAGTGGTGCAATTTTGTATGTCAGCAGAGCCCAGTAGGCCTGTATATATGGATAGTCTGTACAAGCAGTATTCTGTCTCTTCAGGGGTTATCAGGTTTATCAGCAAATGGATCTTTGGACTTGGTAGGTTTTATCAGCTGGTTTTGCTGCAGGGGCAGATTCTGATTCTCTTACTCATGTACATTGCTCTGAACCCACTGGGTACCTTTTTATTTAGTGAGCTTTGAAGGTGTTTCAAGTGTGATGCTTACATGAAATTTCAAGAAATTACTGGGAAACAAAACTCTGGGGAAAGAAGAAACCAAGAAAGCCCCTAAGCCTCAATTCAGTTAATACCGAAATTATGTTTTTCTGTGTTTCAATTTTTGCCTTTCACTAGAAAAATCAATATTGCTACAGCCCAGATCCTGAAGTGTTTTCTTAATGGAAGTTTTTCTTGAATTGAAAATCAAGGCCTGCAGGACTGACTCAGCATTACCACTGAAGCTGAGGGAAATAACTAAAATTATTGTGGACATGGTTGAATTTTATAGAGATGTAAAGAGACTCAGGGAACATTTGCTCAGAACAGAGCAAGTTTCAGTTTATCACTTATAAACAGTGTAATCAGCATAAACTGTGTAAAGCTACTGTTTGGAGAAAGACTTTTACATTTGTACAGTGTTACTGTAAAAAAGCCAAGCTACAGTGTTACTTTGTAAAACTAAAATCAGCCCACCTATTTATCTGGTTGGTGCTCTAAAGCTTATGCAAAGGCAAGAAGCTGACAACCTAGGGTTTACAATTCTGGAATTAGAAGACAAGTTTTCTAAGAACCTGAGGTTTAGAAACATGTTTAATGGGAATGAAAATGTTATGGAATATGTGTGAGAATATGCTGAAGAATTACTTGTGTGTGTGTTATCTCTCTTCAGTTTTGCATTCTATGGTGTTTTGCAAACCTCTGGATGTGCACAGTCTTAGCTGCCCACAGAGAGATAGTGAGGAAGACGAACCTAGGTAGCATGTGAATAGTGAGGTGGGCCAGGATTTGAGAGTTCACCAGACCTTCCTTGCTGGGGGACCCAGCTGGAATGTTCTAGGGCACAGCCTGGATCAGAAGTAACTCACTGGGGTCTAGGAACAGTGGGAAAGATTCCTCACTGGATTAAAAACCCCTGGATGCGATATTGCTGTCATTCCCACACTGTAAGTAAAATCAACGTGTGACTAAGAAGATGTTGCCTACAGAGATGAGCTTCGTTTTCTTACCACCTCTTTGTGTGGGCATTATCTGTTTCCAGGATAGTCTCTACCAACGTGTTGCCAATGTTGCTGTGGTTTTGGGCCCTTCATTGGTGTGCTGTGTGTTTGTTAGGGGACTCTGTGGGACACATGGGAGGTGTGGGGCAGAGATGACCTGTGGACTGTCTGAATGAAACCACTATTAGATTCCCCTGAGTACTGAGGGTGTGCCCCTTCTGGGTTCTGTTTCATGTGTTGTCTGCAAGTTTTTTGGACATAGCTGCATAGTCCCATGTATATTAGTGTTGCTATAGCTGCTTTTTTACAGCAGGGTAGTTTTGGTGGGTTGATTGGTTTGTGAGGCTACAGGAGCATTTTATTCTGAAGCTGTGAATATTGTGATCTTGAAGGTGGGTAGCTAGCCAAAAATTTGAAGCTGATTTATTTTAAAAAGTGTTTGGCTCCAGTTTAGACAACTGGATGAAATGGGCAGTTTTCCAGGTGTTCTAGGCACTTGGCATCTCTATCTTTCTTGGTCTGCACAGACCTACATTTATCTTAGTTAAAAAGATAAACAGGGTTGGGTGGTTCCACAGCAGTGTTTGCAGACTTTGGGGGTACTGGACACATTAAAATAACTATGAGGGCAAATATTAGGGATGCAAAAATGGGGTGAGAAGTAAATAAACCAGTCAGCCGAAACATAAATGGGGTAATCCTTTTCTTACTGTTGTCTCTTCCGATAATGGTGGCCACTGATAAATCCTGATAGACTGGTAATCATCCTCAGCAGTGCTGAGTCAGGATTAGGGCCGTTGTTCTCTGGGGCTTGTACATCAGGTGCATTATAGTAAAAACTTTGAGGATTTATAGTGTAAGGTTGTGCTCTGAAAGGTCATTCCATATGGTGAGGGGTACCCAGGCTCACAGGGCAATGAAAGAGGTTTTAGCTGAATGTTGGGGTCACCACCTCCCTTGATAGACCAGCCCAATCCAGAGAGGATTCACTGGACATTCCAAAAGACTTTATGGGTTAAGCAGGGAAAAAAACCAACAGGGAAAGAAATACTAGCAGAGAAGCAGTTTCTGCACTGGATAACAGGTGCAACATCATTGCACCCCTGGAGGACTCTGTATTTTGTCTTACTGTCTGCTTAGTGACATAGATGTTGTATGAATGAATGCTTAAGTTTATTGTCTTTGCTGGGATTTGTGGCATTGGGGTAAAACTCATTGCAGCTGCAGCACCTTCACCTTGCTGCTGAGTTTGTTCAACTGTGTGGCCCTGGTTTTTGCCAATCCTCCATCACAAAGGCAGAGGAGGAAAAAACTGTAACTGGAAAACAGACCATGTTCTATCTTCTCTCCAGCTGCACTTGATCCCCTTGAGCCTGTGTATTGCATTGGATGAGGAACTGAAGCCCACCTTAAATGCTCATAACTCATGGGTGTGACTCGCAGAATTCTACCAAGCGAGTGGGCTAGGAGGTGGAAGCGGGGAGAGGGGCATGCAGAGGTTGAGCAGAGGGACGGTGCTCCGGCAAGGATGAATCTTAGAGGGAGCAGAGGGGCAGGTCTCCAAGAAAGAGGTCGTCAAACATACTGCAGCAACACACAGACGGCACCAGACCTGGCTGGGGGCCCGGTTTTTTTCGGAGCCCTGCGCTGATTTAACCCTCCCAAGCGGATGTACTTTAGCGCTGCAGCAGCAGGTCCAGAAGTGCAGGCGGTTTGCGGCTTTTCCCCCGCTCCTCCCTGCGCCCCCGAAGCTTCAGCAGCGAAACCAGGGCGGAGACGAGCGGCGGCAGTGGCACGGGAGCCGCCCTCCCCCCCGGCTCGGCAGCGAGATTCCTCGGCCGCCAGGAGCGAGGCGCCCGGCTCACGGAGGGGCGGCAACACGTGGGTGAGGGGGTGCGGCAGGGCAGGCGGCGGGGGACCCGGGGCCGACAGCCGGGCGCGGGGCGGCTCCGCCCGCAGCCGTGTCGCTGTTCCCTACTCAGGTGCTGAACTGGAGCCAGCCTCGGCTTAGCGGCCTCCCCCGCCTCCTCCTGCGCGGCAGCTGGACCAGGAGAAAGCGGATCTGGCAAGTCCCGGTCCCTCCTCCTTCCTCCTCCTCCCTCTCCTTTTCCTGGGAGCCGCCGTCTCAGGCAGCCGGAGAGCATGGACCGGGCGGTGGCGGAGCCGGAGGCGGCCGGCGGCTGCTGCCTGCCGCTTCCATGAGGCGACCGGGAGGCGGAGGGGAGTGAGGCCGGGCCAGGGAGTGAGGCGGCTCCGGCAGCTCCCCCCTGGCACCTCTCCGCCCCGGCCATGGCGGCGGCTGCTCGGCGGAGCCGCGGCAGGGCGGTGGTGCTGGGCCTGCTGCTGCTGGGGCTGTGCGCCTGTCGGGCGGCGGGCGGGCCGCTCCGCTATTCGGTGCGGGAGGAGCTGCCTCATGGAGCCTTCGTGGGGAGCGTGGCGAGCGACCTGGGCGTGGATCCGCGGCGACTGGCGGCGAGGGGAGCGAGACTTACTTCGGGCACCGGTCGGCAGTACCTGGAGCTGGAGCTGGGCCGCGGGGCACTGCTGGTGCGGGAGCGCATGGACCGCGAGGCGCTCTGCGAGCTGAGCCCCACCTGCTTCCTCAGCCTGGAGCTGGTCATCGAGCAGCCCATTGAGGTGCACAACGTGGAGGTGGAGGTGCTGGACATCAATGACAACGCACCGTGCTTCCCCCGCCAGGACTACCGGCTGGAGATCAGTGAGTCTGCCATGCCCGGGGCCCGCTTCCACATTGAGAGTGCCCAGGACCCTGATGTGGGCACCAACTCTGTGCAGAGCTACCAGCTCAGCCCCAGCCACCACTTTGCCCTGGACCTGAAAGGCTTCCAGAGTGGCAGCAAGCTCCTGGAGCTGGTGCTGCAGCAGCCACTGGACAGGGAGCAGAGTGCCCTGGAGCAGCTAGTGCTCACTGCTGTGGATGGTGGGGACCCCCCCAAGTCAGGTACAGCCCAGATCTCTGTGCGTGTTGTGGATACCAATGATAACCCACCTACCTTTGACCGCTCCACCTACACTGTGAGCCTTCTGGAGAATGCCCTGCCTGGCACGCTGGTGGTCAAACTCAATGCCTCAGACCCTGATGAGGGTTCCAATGGCGAAGTGATCTACTCCTTTGGCAGTTACACCCCACAGAAGGTAAGGCAGCTCTTTAGTGTGGACCCACACTCAGGGGAGGTCCGGGTTAATGGCACTTTGGACTACGAAGAAGCATCTTCCTATGAGATCTATGTGCAAGCTGCTGATCAGGGCCCTGTCTCTATGGCTGGACACTGCAAGGTGCTAGTCAACATTGTGGATGCCAATGATAATGCTCCTGAGGTGGTCCTGACTTCCCTGTACAGCCCAGTGCCAGAGGATGCAAAGGCAGGAACTGTGGTGGCCCTGATGAGTGTCACTGATCAGGACTCAGGGCTGAACAAGCAGGTGAGCCTGCGTATTCCCCCCGGCCTCCCCTTCACGCTGAACTCTTTCAAAAACTCCTACACCTTGGTCACCCAGGGCAATCTGGACCACGAGAAAGCAGCAGCCTACAATATCACAGTTACAGCTACTGACGCTGGGAACCCCCCTCTCTCCTCCCAGAAGGTGATCCATGTGGAGATCTCAGATATTAATGACAATCCTCCACGATTTGAGGAACCTGTGTACTCAGTTTACATCCCTGAGAATAACCCCCTTGGAGCCTTTATGTGCACTATCAAAGCCACTGACCCAGATGCTGCCGAAAATGCCTATGTGACCTATTCCCTACTAGATGGGGAGATTGAAGGGCTACCTGTCAGTTCCTATGTTTCCATTAAATCTGATAGTGGTGACATGTATGCTGTCAGATCCTTTGATTATGAGACATTAAGGGAATTCCAGGTGGTTGTCCAGGCTCAGGATGCTGGGATCCCATCACTGAGCAGCACTGTCACTGTCCACATCTACGTGGTGGATGAGAATGACCATGCTCCACAGATTCTGTATCCTACCTCAACCAACACTTCAGCAGCCCTGGAGATGATCCCACGTTCGGCATATGCTGGATATTTGGTAACCAAAATTATAGCTATTGATGGGGACTCAGGACAAAACGCTTGGTTGTTCTTCCACCTGGTGCAAACCTCAGATCCAGGTTTGTTCAGGGTAGAGCTCCATACTGGGGAGATTAGGACTACTCGCAAACTGGGGGAAGACAGCACACCTACTTTCAACCTGACGGTGGAGGTGAGAGACAATGGAGAACCACCGATGTCCTCGTCAGTAGCCATCACTGTTGCTGTGGTGGACAGAGTTTCCAAAATCATCCCTGATAAAAGAAGGCACTTAAAAAATCCAAGCAATTACTCAGAAATCACTATTTATCTCATTATTGCTTTGAGCGCCATCTCCTTTGTTTTCCTTTTCACAATCATTGGGCTTACTGTTATCAAGTGCTACAGATACAGTCTGTATGGGGACTCCTGCTGCGGAGGGTTCTGTGGGGTCAGAGAACGGTCCCCTGCTGAATTATACAAGCAGGCTAACAACAACATCGATGCTAGGTTGCCTCATGGTTTAAAAGTACAACCCCATTTCATTGAAGTAAGGGGCAATGGGTCTCTCACTAAGACCTACTGCTATAAGGCATGCCTAACAGCGGGCTCGGGAAGTGACACTTTTATGTTTTACAATACCTGTGGCCCAACAGGAACTACTGGTCCCTCTGCAGTCATGACTGAGAGGCATCTAACAGGACAGAGTGGGCAGAGCGCACAAAACCTGATCATACTTAAAAATGACTCCATTACGCCTAACGAGGTGAGGCTACATTGATAAGTGGTCAGCATAGTGCTCTGAGCAAATCTGTACTTAAGCAGAGGTTCAAACTGGAAATCTCTAAAGTGTATTCCCTTCCGGGCTCACTGACACAAAGCTGTGAAACATGGTTCTAATGAATCTAATCTGTGCAATACATTTTGTTTGTAGGTAAATACTGGGGCTTTCAGGGTCTGTTTGGTAAGTTCAGTATGTGCATCTGTTTGAGATTCACTTCATTTTCGCAGTGTATGCTGTACACAGTATTGCCTCTCTTTTCTTTTACAGATCTAAAATTGCCTGCAGCCGTAGTGCTAGAGAATAACACATGTGGTCTTAAATTTTGGATGCTGAAACTAATGTTGCAGGAAAACATAAATTAAGAAAATATGATTAGGCTGGAAATCAATAGATTATGTCAGTTATGGATGTTTTCTGCCTCAGTGGTTTCATAACTAGACAAAGCTGTTGAATTTAGATCATTGCAAGAACATATGATTTGTGTCCTAATATGGGCATGTTTTAGTTATCTGAAAACTGCAGTCCCTGCTTTGATAATGTTTGTTCTACCCAATGCCGCATTTCATGCTTTCTGGGCAGTGACAAACCAGTGACATCTTTGGGGAGAATTATGGCAAGTTCCTGTCATTATATTACAGTGTGACAACTTCTAACCTGCTAGCTTGCTGCTGAAAATTCTTTAATACCTATGGTTTGACCAGCAGCATATTAACCTTTTCAATATTTTCCCACAGTGAAGAATTAATGGTTGCTTTATGCTAGCATACAGGCAGTCTGCAGTCAGTGTGGGGTTTGCATGCTCTGTACAGTTTGCTTTCTACACATACTGGAACTAAACCCAGAAGCACTCACAAAAGAGACTAATTGTGTTTCACAAAAGGAAAATCCTGTAATTACTGTGTGTTTGTGTCCTATGATTGTGGCCGCAATAAGATCAGTTTGTGCACTAACGTGTGCTGTGTTTTCAGACGTGGGAAATCTAGGGTAGTAACTGTGGTGGGATAGAAAGGAGCCTGGCTTCTGTATTCTTGCCACAGAACTATAATTTATTTCTTTATATTTCTTTACCTATGAAGATGTTAGCATCTTTTTCGACTATTAAGTTACACAAACATGCACAAATCTTAAGGACTAGTAAGTCTTCCATAAAAATGCTTTTAAAGAGTAACGATTGTCCATTCAGTATTAATCCATCTAAAATGAATGCACTGTTTTTCTGTAAATCATGGTGGCAGGGTATGGTGGGGTGGGAGGGTATTTTTCTTTTTCTATGCAGTTTTTTCACCTTAAAATCTTTCCGAGTGCAACAAAATGCCTGGAATCTGTTTGATATAGAAGGGAATGTGAGACATACTGTGTAAGCATGTCTGCTGTAGAATCAAATGTGAAACATACACCCTGCATCTGCTTTTCTGGGGAAAAAAGAGAACCAATAATTGAAAATAGCTTCACTTTGGATGCAAAATGAGTAGGAAAGTAATTCAACAGACAGAATCCTATTGCATTTTGGAATCACTCAGTTGAATGCAATGAATTAGCAAATTTTGAACACCAGTGCAGATCAGGCAGCAGTAGCAAAGCCAGCCCAAACTTGGAGTATAAAAGTAGAGAGATGTATAGCACAACGGAGCTGAAAGAATAACCAATTATTCAAATAAATCTGCATGATTGAAACAAAGGTGAAACTCTGAGAAGTTCTGCTCATCACAAGTTGTTTTCTTAGGTCTGTGCGTCTTAAACTGTCCTGTGGTAGCACATGCTATGAAGATGTAAAACAGGTGTACATGAGAAAATGGGTGAATGTAATGGCATTCACTAATTACTAATTCCTAGTTAATTACATACTGTAAAATATCTTTCCCTTGTTTCAAACTCAGCACGTGCGTTGAAGCTGCCATCCATTGCTTAGCAACACTGAATGATACTTTTTAAGAATAATGATCTTTGTATTAGCAGATCTTCAGAGAACTGTGTTTTCCTTTTTCGTTAAAGTGGACTTTTAATCAGGCTTTAAAATCCATGTCTTCACCTTCGTAGCATAGCAGCAGACATCATTGTCCTTGCACTGATTTACAAAGTTCATTGCAGATGTGTACGTTACTTTTGCATAATATGAATAGATACCTTTTATTCCAGTTCTGGGAAATTGTTCTTCTGTTGGCTGCTCAATGATGAGGATGGGACCAGGTGAATGGGCTTTCTATGTCTGCATATTGTATGCAGGGTTTCACAAAGGCTAGTATTTTGTAGATGTTGTTTGTACAGTGAGAGAAAAGTATTTCAGAGTTACTGGGGATAAATCTCAGTAACACTCAATGCAATGTCTTAGTCTTTTGCATATTTACCAGTAAGGTCAAAGATGTTAATAATTACTTCACACTAAGTTGTGACTGACTTTGTTGGGTCATTAGAAGGAAGCAGTGGAAGGGGAAATCCAGTGTATTAAGGTTAGGTAGGGAATTCTTTGTACCTGTTGAAGCACTGATTTCTGTGTTCTGACTTGTACTGCTAGTGTTGTGGAGATGGAACGGAAGCTTGTTTCTAAAAAACAGCCTGTACTTCTGCAGTAATTCTCTGCCTGTACGGTCAGTTATAGGTTTATAAGAATTTCTCAGACCAAGCGTGTTTTGTTAAAGAAGTGTACTGATGCTTACAGTTGCACCGAAAACCTTAGAAATGGTTATTGCTCGCAGGAACCTGGTGATAAGGATGAGAACACAGGGTTAATGGGTATCTCTCATCAGCTAGGTAACTGCTGCAGCTGAGCAGGCAGGCAGCATACATGGAGAGCAAAATACTGTGGCTTTGTTGCTGGTCTGTGAGGTTTTGGGTAGCCTGGATTCCTGCCTTTTGAAAGAGGGGTGCATTCAGCTATGAAGGGGGTGTGTGAAGATCTGATTTTGTTACTGGGCACTGCTGCAGCAGAGATCTGTCATTTTCAGGAAAGGTTTTGGTGCTTTACTCCGGAGTCCTTATTCTCATATGCCTGTGAAGATGCTGAGTGATGTCTGGGTAGCTTCTGGTCCTTAGTTTCTTTTCAACTCTCCTGTCTTGTTCTTATGTTCTGTACAGCTAAGCTCGTCCATTATGACTTGCATCTCATGACAATCTTTTCCCTTTAATACAGGGAATAACAATGAAGCCAACAGGCTTTAACAGGAGTTTTCTTTCCCAAGAGGCAGGCTGGCACATTCCTAATGATGGTTGGGCTGCCTGGATACTTCATATAACTAGATATAAACTCTTCTAATTATACATTTCTTTGTACCCTTTTTTGTGTGTTGATACATCTGGCTGACAAAATATGATGTTTCATGTGATGTTCAGAAATAAATTTGCATGATGCTCTATGGACACTTTTCAGAAAGCATAACTAAAGCTGCACATTAATGACAGTAACATTCAGGGGTTCATTGGAGTTTTATGGCTGCTTACTCCTTTCTCTGTATTTTGCACTTCAAAACAAGCTCGTTAAGCATACAGAAAAAAAAAACACTTGAGGTGAACACATCTTGATAGTGCTTTAAAATGCAAACATGTTTTGAAGTGTCTAAATCCAGTAAACCCACAGCATTGTCTGGAGCAGTCTTTCCAAGAGATTTCTCACAGAGGCTTTGAAGGTATTAAAGGTGGAATATCTTGCAATCTCAGTTCAAGAGCTTAAGAAATTCTCCAGCCCCCTGACATTGTAAAGGTTAACTATAAATGTTCTTTTGTTTAGTGGCAGTATCTGAACCTGTTTTGCTCTGTGCTTCAGCACAGTCACGCTCTTGGTTCGATGCTTTCTGCTGTGCCAGCAGAAATTTGCATCCAATCTTAAGCAGAGGTGGTTTTCTTCTCTTGACACTCATTAAAGACACTTTACAGAAGCACTTGCCTTTTCCCTTCACCTTCATTTTCTCTGTTAGGAATGGAAATTAATACTGCTGGGGCTAAAATCTTTGGATTTCTGAATTACACCCTTTTCCAGTTTCCATTCTGGCTTCTTGTATAATAAATACATGTTAAGCCCATAAATAGTTTGTTCCCCACATCAAATTAATTCTAAACATTTACTAAAGGAAATCAGAAATAGAAGGCTCTGTTTCCCCACATCTGTCAGTAGTGACTCACTGGAAAACAAGCAGAGCTGCGTGCGGTCAGGCATGCTGAAAGGCCTTTTATTATTGCTTCAAAGTGGATGTATTTGATAAATATACCTTATATCATTCTGTTGTGCATTTGTGTGGAAATAGGAATGGAGTGAGGTGTCTTTAGCAGTCTTATCATCTGGTAACTGTTTGCAAATATTTGATTCACACTTCTCTACCTCTAGCAGGCCCTGTTTTAGCAGCTGCTGAAGTGAATGGTAGCCTTTGCATTGATTTTCATGACAGGACAACATTAACAGATTTCAGAAATTCCCTTCTGTTCCAGAGGCAAATCCTCACTGTGTTGAAGTGTAAGCTAAAAAAAGAGAACTGGGCAAAATGTTTGTAACAGTGTACTTTCAACTAAATTTATTCTTCATGAATCAATGCAATGATTCTTAAAATTAACCCATTCTGTGCCATTTGAAAACAACTGTGTGGAATTTTGCATGAGCTTTTTTGCTACTAGGGTGGCTCCATTTTATATTACATTCACTTTGTTTATCAGACTTTCTGGTGGGGTTGGTTGTTTATTACTAGTTATATAATGCTTGTTGTTATGTGGGTGGCAGAATGTAACCTTGGTGACTGGAATGTTGGCATGAGGTGTTCAACTGATGTGATGACAGCCACTTCTCTAGGTGCCTGGATAGATTTTGACTCATCTCACAAGTATGATGATGTGTGCTGTTATTAAATCAGGAAAAGCAGGTGATGGGAGAAAGAGGAAATGATTAGTTTTGTGCTGGATTGTGTGACTTCACATCAACATGATGTGACATAGAGTACAGGGATATATAGCTGGGAAGCATCTGGAACACTTCGAAGTCTGTATTCCTCTTTGGTTTTCCTCTCTTTACTCATGCTTCCTGACCAGCTGTGTCTTGTCTTAGTGGTGTTGATTTATGACACAGCTACACTTCTCACAGCAAAGTCTGTGACAGGGCTTTGCAGAGGAGCCCATTGACAGCTCCTGGGCAGACTCTTGTCCCCTGGGACTGTACTGAAGACACGTTTCTACTTTGAGATGGGCTGTATCATGTCATGGCACTGTGACTGTGTGCTGGGTGACAGCACATGTCAAATGTGGCAGGTGTCAGTGGGTGGTCTGGTAAAGGTGGACTGTTCTTAACCAGAGACATAAGCCAACCCAACCACGCAGACCATGAATGCCTGATGGGGGTATAAGAAGCAACACTGCTGTGTCTGATCTGGGGAAGAATATTGCTGAGCAGGTTTGCTGCCTCTGCTATGCTGTCACTTCTATTAGTGGTCCTGGTTTTTTGTCTTTCTTGCTCCTAATTGCCCAATGTTATTTAAAGCTGTATTGAAACAACTTTTGTCTTATGATAGAGGATCTTAAAGAATTACAGTCTACAGTAGAACAAAAAGAGAAGCCAGTTACACTGACAAAATTGGAATTCCACCAGTTTTGCCAGTTGCAGGACATTAGTCTCTTGTAACACAAGTGTGGAACAAGCATGTGTCTCTTGCTGTGGTCTAAAAGTTCTCAGTCTGCATTACCAGTGCGCACATAGTAAATTTGGATGTGAATAGGTCTGGACAAAGGCAGGCTGCTACCCAACTGCCTGCTCCTCCTGTTCTTCCTGTGAAGACTTGAAAAATTAGAGAAGTCCCAGGCATTGAATTTTTCACAGTTAATGACAACAACAAAACCCCAGCCCCTCAAAGGTCTAAAAGTCAACTGTGGCAATAGACCTTTCCATCTTCAGAGTATATTTTAATGGTCCTGTCTCATCCTTCTTCTGCTCCTCTGGGAGCAGCACTACAGCCCTGCTTGAAAAGTAGTAAGCAGAGCAAGCAGAGAACTGTTTAAGAGTAGCCACAAGATGCCACAGCTTGTGGATGGTAACTCTTGAAAATACCACCATCTCCTAGCTGCTGCTGTTTCTGTTATAGTGACATGATAAATGTTGGTCTATGCATGTAAAGTGAATAAATGATGAATTCCTAACTTATGATTTTCTCTTGCCATCATCACCTATTTGTTACCTGATGTCTGAAAGTTCCAACTGCAAAAAAACCCCATAGATTTTTGTCTTCTAGCCAAGAGCTGGAAAGCTCTCATCTGAAAACCAAAAATCTGTATACTATGAGGAAGTGGCCATTTTCTTATTGTCTCACTCCTGCTTGGCTCATGTTAGACTTTTCCAGCTCTTTGATGTAATCTCACTTCATCTGTGTTTTGCCTGGGACTGTGGTAAGATTCCTCCTCCTCACCCTGCTTATAGGCCTGTATAAATCACTAACCTGCACCTCTCCCATTGCAAAAAGACAAAGGGGCTTTCCTCCCACCCTCACACCAGCAGTTTCTCTGCTGTAAGAAAATCCCCAGCAGAGGAAAAGCCAAACCTTCTGGTGTCAGCACCCTTTATATGTCAAGAAAGTCAAACTCAGAAGTGGGTCTGATCAGTGTATTATTTTCTATCCACACTCATTGACTCTTACTACATGGTTGACTTCAGAGTTGCTTTGACATCCCTGGGACTGGGGCCAAAATGGAATAAATCAGAAAATACTGGAACCATGCATAATGGGCTCCTTGTCAAGCCACTTTCTGCTAAACTCAGCGGAGCCTGAGCATACCAGCGAACTGGGGCTAAATGGGAAGGAAATTGCTTAGCACAGATGTGTAATGTGTGGTTGCAAATGGCAGCCTCCTCCTTTTTGTGTAACTTGGACCATAAAAAGTATTAGGATGCACATCATCCAAGAGCATCTCACTCTTGAGTGATGCTGGGCCCAAGAAATATGGTGATGTAGCGATAGTATAAGTTGTAATTGCTCCATTGTTTGAATAAAACCTATTGATCCAGGGAAAAGCATACCCCAAATCTCAAGAGAAAAAGACAGAGTTGGCTTTAAATAATTCAGAGCATTCAACACTTTTTTTTCTCTTTCAAGTAATGGGACCAAATTCATTTCTGATCTGCCTCCAATAACTTAAGACAATTAAACCATCACTGTCATATATTATTTGTGTGTTTGGCACTGTACAAGAGACCAGAAATGAGCGTAGTCCATTGTTTTTCTGGACATAATTTCTCTCTTTGAATTCAGGTGCCTGAAGTTCAGCAGTGGCTGTGATATTACTTACAAATAACGTCTTGAGAATCCTGAGAAATAACCTTGTTGTGTGCTTAGGGCTTAATTTTGAAAGACCTGAACTTGCATTAAAAATTATTTTTATGGTCCCCTGACAATGCAAAAAAAAAAAAAAAAAAAAAATTCTGAAGCAATTTTTTAACAACTTGGGATTTCTTAATTATCTCCTTATTTAGCAAGCCATGCTGCAGCACTGCAGCACATGCTGAGGTTTGTTGGTCAAAGGGTATTGCTGGCTATTTTCCCCTTCCATGAATACGGAAAATGTAATGGTTCTTGGTGTTATGAAAGGTGTCTGCATTGGATAGAAGACTTGCTGCAGATTGGAAATCTGATACAATCTAGTGCAGTCCTCTGCAGTACACTGAATGCCAGCAGAAACCTCACAGCAGACAAACCGCCCCGCGTGTCCCCTTCACAGGGGGCTGCATTTTATATATCCTCAGACAGATGCTGTTCAGTGCAGGAGCTTGAGTTTCCTCAGCTTATCAGGAAAGCAAACAACATGTTTTACGTATTTATGGTGTAGTTTTTTTCCTAAGCCCAGAATGTTGATAAATGTACAAAATGACTGTCCACCAGTTTCCAGCATTAAATGTCATTCCACAGAGATCATCTCTAGCCAAAGGCCTTGGCATGCAAACAAGTTTCTCTATTACAGAGACGCTCTCTATGTGTCCATTTGAAAGTTTCTCTAGATTTGTAGAAAGATTTGGCAGTTCTGAATGTTCCCCAAAATTGAGTAGCTTCAGATAGACTTTTCTGACAAAATCACTCGGATGCATATCCTTTTCAACATGTTTAACATACATTAACAACGTTCTCCTGGGCTTTTGTTTCTACAGCCAAAACATCCCAATCCGGACTGGCGCTACTCTGCATCCCTAAGGGCAGGAATGCAAAGGTATGTATGATGTTTCCCCGCATGAAGGGAATTGTATTTGTCCTCTGTGAAAAGGACAAAGCTGTCTGGCTCCTCTGATGCCCTAGTCTGAGGATAGCTCTGCTGAGATGGAAAGCAACCAAGTTCTTCTGTCACTTCCAGTCTCCAAATGTTACAGATTCAATCTGACTGCATCTTACATTGTTACTGTACTACTATAGATCTGTGCTTTTTTTGTTTGCCTCCTGCCTTTAGATACATTGACTGTCAAGGCATAATTGCTACAATATTGAATTATTTAACAGTGATTATATACTTTTTGTTTACTTTAAAGCTCCCTGTAATTATCAATACTGATACTTTTCAATAGACTGCAGCATTGATGTATTTTCTGTCTTGTTTCTTGTTACCGTAGAGGTGTGCTGCTCCTCCAGTTGGTTTATTAACCACATGATGCAATCAAGATGGTTAATGCAGTTTAAAGTGCGTTTTGAAGATATGAGAAAGATTTTCAAAAAAGGAAAAGTGAGGCTGTGTCCAGATTTCCTTAGACTGGATTTCTTTAGAGAACGGTGTCCTCTAACATGGACAGCTGACTTTGGGTTACTGTGTACCAAGGAACCTAAACCTCAGGGTCCAGAAGGAAAGGAAGCAAGAGCAAGCTTGATTCTGTGGCCTATTGGGCAAACTGTTTTCTTTCTTTTATGTTCCTGCTCTTGTGTTGGGTTTTTTTGATCTCTGACTGCTTTATTCAAAATGAAAAAACAGTCTGAGAGCAGGATGCTGAAGCAGGAATTCTGCCTATATGAGCATCTTTCCTACCGGTCTTCAGAGTCAGGCATGCTCTTGTGTATTCCCAACCAAATCCCATGGATTCATATTCCTTTCCATACAAAGTTCAAGATCTTGCCTGAAGTTACTCAAACAATTAACGAAAAGTCATCGCTCATTTAAAGCAATTCACTTTGGGGAGCTAATTCATGTAGGGAAGCTGATGAAGTTGTATTCCTTACTTCTCTCATATCAGTAGTCCTGTCTTTACCTGATCTGCACCTGTGTGACCTGCCCAGCTGATGATTTTTGTAAAAAGCTGATTTCTCATAAAGCTTGTAGAAATTTGGTATCCCCAGGAACCTTGATGTCTGCCATGCTTTGTTGAAACTGCCCACTAAGTTCAACTAGGAGTGTGGAAGGGAGCTGAGAAGCAGATGAGCAGAGATGGGCACAGTCACTGAATCCTGTTTTTCTAAGGAATTACACACAAATGTGTCTAGTTTTGTATTAAAGGTAGCAGATTTATTTCTTTTCCTTCCATGTAAGGTGTTGGCTATTACCCAGATTGGTGCATTCAATGCCAAGTGCTCTTGATGTGACACTGTAAAATTTGCCATGTTATTTTCCACGTTTGAGAAAATGTATTTCTCCTTCTGAATTGCTCATGAGGAGCATGCAATAACCCAGGAGGGTGGGATCTCTTAAAGCAGCATAATGACAGCAGCTCAGAAGTAACCCCACCAACACTTTATCATTTGCTTGTGATGGCAAAGAAGGTGTGTAACTTCCTTGTTAGTGACTTCCAGTCAATGAAAGCAAAGTGTCCTGCAGGTATGCTTGTTTTTACAAACTACGCCACAATTATGTTTTAGTAAATAATCAAAGATAATTTGTGCAAGTTAAAACAGTTCTCCATGCTCCAGCAGAATTTGTTAGCATCATGCAATACTACAAATGGCTATGACTTTTGAAGATTAACAAGAAAGGGAGATGTTATAAAGCCTGGAACTGTATAATCTAATGATGATATGTGCTCTTCAGTGCTGTGCATGTGGAGGAGGCAGGAATCCTACGTGGTGGACCAGGAGGGCCTGATCAACAGTGGCCAACAGTGTCCAGTGCTACTACAGGTAAGGGTATGACAATTCAGAATATATGTAAGGGTATGACAATTCAGAATATATGTAAGGGTATGACAATTCAGAATATATGTGAGGAACTAATGTTAAGTGATGATTCCACCTTAGTTTCTCTTCTGTTTTGTATCTCTGAGTGAAGTTCTTGTAAATTAATCTATGGAATCTATGTTGAGTGGAATAGTAAAGCATACTATTTGGTCTCAGATGTACTTGGTCTCAGATGAGCACTGGAGATAAAAGTCCTTGATCCCAGCTTCCACCCTGCCTTTGGAAGTTACTGGTTTGTGTAATGGAATAATGGCAGGGCTTCAGTTCTAGACTCAAGCATTTTTAATCTGAATGCATACATCAGAACTGGTTTGTTCTCCATTTCAAAAGAACAGTAAAACTGGGGTAAATGCTTCTCAATTCTCCCTTCATTATTTTTACAAACCCAATAAGTCTCTTTGAATCTCTCGTCATTTTCTGTGGTGAAATCAGACCTTTTTATTTTAGATGAGAAAATGAACATGAGCTGGCAATGCGTGCTCGCAGCCCAGAAAGCCAACTGTATCCTGGGCTGCATCAAAAGGAGCATGACCTGCTGGAGGTGATCTTGCCCCTCTACTCTGCTCTTGTGAGACCTCACCTGGAGTATTGTGTGCAGTTCTGGTATCCTCAACATAAAAAGGACATGGAACTGTTGGAACAAGTCCAGAGGAGGGCCACGAGGATGATCAGGGGACTGGAGCACCTCCTGTATGAAGACAGGCTGAGGAAGTTGGGGCTGTTCAGCCTGGAGAAGAGAAGGCTGCGTGGAGACCTCATAGCAGCCTTCCAGTATCTGAAGGGGGCCTATAGGGGTGCTGGGAAGGGACTCTTCATCAGGGACTGTAGTGATAGGACAAGGGATAACGGGTTAAAACTTAAACAGGGGAAGTTTAGATTGGATATAAGGAGGAAGTTCTTTACTGTAAGGGTGGTGAGGCACTGGAATGGGTTGCCCAGAGAGGTTGTGAATGTTCCATCCCTGGTGGTGTTCAAGGCTAGGCTGGACGAAGCCTTGGGTGGTATGGTTTAGTGTGAGGTGTCCCTGCCCATGGCAGGGGGGTTGGAACTGGATGATCTTGACGTCCTTTCCAACACTAACTATTCTATGATTCTATGATTTTTGTTTTTCTTTTTGCTAGCTATTTTGATTCACTAATACACTATGATGGAAACTAAATCGTCATTTGGCTGTCAAAATAGATGACCAAGCCCACATGTTAGAACGTAGCTTCATTTACTCTGTTACCAATGACTTCCTATCCGTCAGTAAGAGTTGACAAAAGGTCTTCATAGAGTTAAGAAAATTTTCAGTGCAGGCAATACAGTATTTTCACTTTTTATGCTGGATCAGGAATAATACAGACACGTCATGGAGCAGCCAGTCACTGGTGTGATCAGCAGTTCCAGTCATGTCCAGACTAAACTGTCAGCTTAGTGGATGTCCTGTGTAGGGTTGTGAGCCCCGTGTGACAGCTCTGTGAGCGTTACGAGCCCTCTAGAAATTCAGATGAGGAGTGATGCTCATATCACAGAGGCAGGTCAAAGGCCAGGAAGTGGTGTCTCCAGCAGAAAGATAGGAGAGCTGCTATATTTAATCTTTCTTGGTGCAAAATTTTCCCATGGCTTAAATGGGAATTTTACCTGGATAAAAGGCTGAGGAGCAACTTCAGAATTTACAGTCACAGCTATAGCATACCCCAGAATTAATGGTGATCAGCAAAATCTGCATTGGTGTTGCAGTATGGTTGTCTGAAAACAAATCACTAAATTAATATAATATATAATGGGCCCCTAGGCTATAATTATCTGGGGTTTGTGTGCTCTTCCTTCTGTTGCAGGCTTTTCAGGAAGACACAGCTTGTGTTTGTTGTGAAAGGTGTGTAACTGTTGAGTTTCCATTTGAAAATGTCACCACAAGTACACTGTAACCTTTATAAAGGGTTTCCCTCAGGCTTTCAGCTGCACTGATCATCCTTGACTGAGCACTTAGAAATCTGCTTTACGAGCAAGCAAACATCTGGGTGAATATTTGCATCCATACTGAATTTGGTATAAGGTAATACACTAAGTGCCTGAACGTAAATGCGAAGGCAGGATGGTCCTGGCTTCTGAGAAGGTCCATTGGCATTTGGGTCCCAGAGCCCTGTTCCACTATCTGGACTCCTCTCTGCTATTCTTTTTGGTTTATCATTTTAGACTTACTTTAGGAATCTGAGCATCTCATTGTTTAAGGAGCCTAGTAACCCTTGGTTTTTATTGCTCTTCTCCTTCAGGACCATGCAATGTGGCACGTGTGCAATGAATGCATCCCTGTCATGCACACTATGTTGGTGGCTGTGTAGAGTGGAGAAAAGTGTAAGGCATAGTGAGAGGAGAAACTAGCAGGATAACCTGCAGAGCTGGGCACCTGGAGAGTCCAAATGCCAAGGTTGTTTACTGTGGCCCTTGGACTGAGCATTGCAGATCACTGTTTTTCTATGATTTTTATTTCTAGGTTATGTATATGAACAGGTTGTAAGAAATACATACAGAAACATAAAATATTTCTGCCATACAGGAAGATGTGACTAATAAAACCTGCATTATGGAATACCCACTCTAGTTAACAGCTACCTTTAAATCCAGTTTTTGTGAGTCAGGTTCCTTATAAAAGAGTTTTTTTCCTGGGCAGTGAAGGCTCTTTAATTTTGTCTTTGTCCATCCTCAAGGGATTTGTGACTCTGACATAACTGTGATTTTGAAGTCCTTTTTTAAGAGTGTTTCAGGTAAGATACTACTCTTTGTAAGCAAATGCTACAAATATTCCTGATCCTTAATAGCAAACAGGCAATTCATAAGGAAATCTCAAGATTAATGACTGTGTTAATTTACATAGCTTAAGTACATCGTCATGCATCATATATAAAATCCTATCTGCAGTTTCCCACAAATATCTCTTTCAATGCTTCCTTCTTTTTCTGGCTTAGGTTCAAGACCTGTAGTATTTGTCATCAGGCTAACATACACAAGTGATGCCTTTCAGAAGAGATTCAACTCATTATGGTCAATTGCAGTTGATTGAGTCAACAAACGCATTTGCTCCTGACATATCACTTGCATATGAATGGAGTAGTACACTTGGGTCCAGGTCAGCTCCTAGATAAGCTATTTGTTATCTCTCTTATCATCAGCATACTGATGAGATCTCCACTTCTGATTACTAGAAATCGCTTCCAAGCCTGCTCTCTGCATGCATTCTCTGCATGCATTCTCCATGCAGTCGTTTTAGTCAATTGATTCATACCTATCAGTTTGTCACTAAACCATTCATTTAATTTAACAATCCACAAAAACCATGGGTAAGATGCCCCACAGAGACAGATTCAGAGAGTTAATCAGTGAGAGCAATCAAAGATGATGTCATAGGAAAACTTCAAGAAGGATGAAGAAGTCAAGTGTTATATCAGCAAATCCTTGATTCCTAGTGCATAGCTGTACTTGAACATCACATGATGTTTCAGCAAATATGTATTATCTGAGCAAAACTTGGTCCTCATTTGACTAACAGCACTCCTATTGACTTCATTGCATATTTCATCCATGAAGAGAACAGTGAGTTTTGATCTGGCATTTTTTAATTGTCTTTGGGTTTTCCAATAGTCCAAAAGTTTGGAGGTTTGTAGTCAGGATGCTTCCAAGTGAGGTGGGCCAAGAAGGCTCAGACTTCCTCTGGGTAGAGGGAATAGCATTATGTTTAGCTCTCATTTGTCCCCTGCATGCTATGTGGTGAGTCCAGGAAATGCAGAGAGATTTCTAGTTTCTGTTCTGTGTCCTTCGACAGTTTTGGCAATTAGGTTAGACTTTCTGTGGGTGACCACTAATCTAAGGGAACTTTATCTTTTTGGGTGCCTACCTTGAAAGAAATGGAGCTTGATTTGCAGAAATTGTGGGAGCTCATAACAGAAACTAAAATGAACAGAAACTTTCCTCTAAACACACGACACTGTTGATTTCTGAATAAATCAGACCTATGCATAGTTGAGAGCTTTGAGTTAGTGGGCATTAGACAAATCTGTGTGTATTTCACTGTGCTCCTTGTACCAATTTACAAACCAGAACTGGTAATGCAAGTACTTCACAGTCTAAAGATGCTTTCATAGCACATGTAAAGACTCAGGAGAATGATCAGGTTTTGTGATGAAAAACAGCTGAGAGGAATTTTAAATCCTTTATTCAGTTTAGACTTTATATGTGTGCAGTAAATAAGGCACTGGCCATATATGTAGAAGGAAAAAAAATACTTTCATTCAGACAGCTCTGTAAATAAAAGAGGAAAAAAATCTCATGAAAAAATCAGCATCTGAAATTTATAAGCATGTAGGTGAAGACCATGGGTGAAATACTGGCATCTCTGAAGAACACAGCAAATAGCCCTGTGACTTCAGGGAAGCTGGAATTTCAGTGTCTAGGCTTACAAAATACGCACAAGGGACTGAATTAAGGTTGCATAGGCAAAGGCCATCCTAAAATATGCTGATTTTCTGCTTCTGATTTTGCAGTGCTAACATACTTCTAAGTACATCTCCTTTTTGTTTCCTTTTTGTGATTAATCAGCTGGGGAAGGAGGTGGTAGCCTTGTTTTTTCAAAGCACTCTTAGGAAAAAAGCAATTATATTGTGTGAGAATCTACTGACCTCAGCATGAGCAGATCTCCATGCTTTACATTCAGAGTGCATATGTTTATCATTTGAACTAGCCAAATAAACAACAGCAGTAATATTGGCTGCTGTTCCTTAAGGAAAATAGGCAGAAGAGACAGGTCAGCTGTGGGTTTCATAGCTACTTGGAAAGGCAGGGGAATATTATAACCAAGAAACCCAAAGATCGACTCTAGGTCTGAGGACTGTATGTGCTATATGTGTGCGTATACATATATGTCTTCTATATATATGTTATATATGTTTGTGTGTATATAAAATCTTTATACATAGATGTAGCTCCCTGCATCCCATCACCCCAAGTCTGACTCTTTCAACTTATGTTTGTAGCTATCACATCTTTCCTCTCTTTATTCAGTTTTTCCTGCTGTTGCTTCTTCCGGCCTAGCTGTGACCTTTTTACCCATGTCTTGCTAGCTAGGGATATTCCATGCCCATATGCTCTCAGACTGTCCTGGTTTTATGTGGGGAACTGCAGTTGCTCTGGAATAGATTTATATTGCTCTCAGAGGATGGTTCCTGTTGCAGTCAGCTGGGATGCAGAAGAGGTCCATTAAGAGGCATGGGCTGTAGAATAAGTGACGAATAGTGAAAATTAAATGAGAAGCAACTATAAATATGGCAAATAAGCAAAGTTATCTGAAAAGGAAAATCAGTCTTTCCAGTAAGTTTTGTACTGCTGGTTTGGGGTAAAGTCTTGTAAAGAGAATGACTGTGGGAAAGCTATGAAGAAAAGAGATGCTTATGTGTCTGAGCCTAGGGCCCTGGAAAGATTTGCACACCGAGATCAGGTTGTAGATTGTGATGAGGTGTGCAGGAAGCCACACTGCTGTCAGTTGTTCTTTTCATGGAATAATAATTTGATCTGTCTGCATCTTTGAGTCCATTTAACATCAGCACAGAATGAATGAATTATTATTTTTCTAGGTTGATGCTTTCACTGTTGCAACAGGCACTGTTCTTGACGTTCAGCAAACGTAACAGTCCAGTAAAAGCTTACAGGGGGTCACAGAACTGTCACAGGGCTCTTAGCCTCTGAAGTGTTTTTCCAAAAAATCAGTTTGATCAGAAAGCCTAAGAAAATAACTCTGAGATTTATGGGACCTGAGGTATAATATTTCATATGATAAAGCTTTACACTGTGGTTGTAAATGGAAAACAATTTCTTCCCAAATGTCAGTGAGTTTCTATTCACCTTCTTCAAATGACCTTCCTTATCCCCAGAAAAATGGTCTAATAGAGACTCATCAAGCAGTCACTGCGAAGAATGTGCAGGGGCTGAAAGTGACTGGCAAAGGTTAATTTACAACTAACAGCAGAGAGCACTAGTCTGGCTTAGCTTTAGCACTTCATTGATCAAAGCTATAAAAGATAATAAGTAATTAGCAACCCAGAATACAAAACTGTGATCTTGATTTGATGCAGTATGCTGCAGCTGTCTAAGGTGGAAGGAGCTAGAAAATGCAGCTGTGCACATCTATATCTTCTCTATTTATTTTAATTACTAACAACTTTTCTATGGAATTTCATAATTCCAACTTTCAAACCCATAAATACTTATACATCAAAGTAGCAGCCCTAAGAACCATACCTGAAGTGGTCTAAGAAACACTGGTGATAAGCATAGTAATTTTAAAGGCGAAAATAGGGAAAATACAGAACAGCCAAGTTATTCATGTTACTCATGAAAATTAGTCTTTGAATGAATCCCCAAAATGAAGGTCATAAGCAGTTTAACTAGTTCTTTAGCCTACATAGTGAAGTATCACAGAGATTTGGTTCACAGCCTCTTGTAATCATGGAAAAAAAATCATCCCCATAAAGCACACTAAACTCATTATTTCAAGCTGCAGTATCTCTACCAGCTCAGCAGAGAAGGAAATCATTCCAGCTTTCTCATGCAGAGGCAGAACAATGACACTATACTGAAGCAGAAATAGTCTGCAAGGATTGTATAAAGCTTTGTATAAAGTTTTGACCTTGCTAATTGAATTCTCAATTCCTCTTTGCTGAGACTTTCAACATAATGCATATACTCCCAGTACACTTTATTCCCAGGATACTCCTTGTATACTTCCTGCTCTTTGGCTTCCCACTTCTTTTTCCTCCATTTTCACCTCTTCCCTATTACCTATCTGGTTTGTCAAGTATGAACCTCTCCTCTGTTTATCTTCAAAATTTGTTTATTCCCTTCATCTAATGCCTCTGGTCTCTTCCTGCTCATCTGTCCACCACCAACCCTCTGTACTGTTATTCCAGGAATGCCTAAATGTAGTTGGCCACACCTCACCTTTTCAATATTTCATACTGAACTAAGAATTTTCTGTGCTAAATGCTTCTCATGTCTGACGGCCTGAAGGAAGCTGGGCAGGACTGAGAATTTCAGATGCTGATTGGGCTGAAGAAAAGCATTTTGAAATAAGAAAGATTCTTCAAAACAATATGTCAATAAGTATTTATGGGAGAGATGCAGCTTGACATAGACTATTATTTTTTAAAAGCTGATGACTGTTCTGACCAGGAGCTCCTCTGCTTTACCATACACAAACTATCGTTGAGCCAGCAGTTTGGGCTTTCAAGATTTGCAGCCAGGACTAGTTAAATGAATGGGTTAGTTTAGATTTCTACTCAGCCGAGTGGGCAAAGAAAGAAGGGGGAAGATATATGATGTTACACAGAAACTGCAGTCATGACTTGGCTAATGTTAAATTTACTTTCTGTTATTTTGTTATTTTCCTCTTAGCTGCAAAAGAAAAACCCATGGCTGACCTGAAATAGCATTTGTGATGTTTATCATGGGGTCCATTATTTTCCAGTGGAGTGTACCAAATAAATTAGATGACATGGATGAGAGATTTAATAGTGTGTGATACCTTAGTCCTTGAAGACTCAGTGCAAGGGGGATAAAAAAGGGCTCATCAGAATTTAAGGAAGGCTAGCTCTGGAAACTTCCAAGTTGTGTGATCTGTTTGTCTTGATATATTTGAATAAGACTTTGTTTTCATTTTAACTATGGAAGAGAATGGTCTTGTAAGAGTTTATGTCTTCATATACTGTGGAGAATTCTTAATTCCACCTGCTGTAAAGATTTGTGAATTAACCTTTCTCACTAGCCTCAGGCAATGCAGAAATGCACATTTGTGCATCTTGTCATTTAGTCCCTGTACATGTGCAGTCCTTCCATTTAGATTACAACTAGGTTTCATTTGGAGCCAGTTGTTTTATTTGCCAAAGTGGAGATAACCATGTCTGAATTCTGATCTCCACATGCAGTGATTGTTGCAGTGCAGACTTCCTGAAGGTTCGTGTAAGACTGATAGCTTCAGTTGAAATACTAATAACACAGGAGACCTGCTAAATTTCCAAAACCAGGAATAAAAGAAGAGTCATGGGGACAAAAAGCTATTGGTTTTCTGTGACTGAGTAATATGAAGCAGATATTGCCAAACTGTGGATAAAAGCTATGGCAGCTCAAGACTTTGTAATTTTAAGGAGTGATAAAGATTTTACACAAGCAGTTTAGCTGGCTATAATTTCTATATTTAGGTGCTAGAAGAAAGTTTAATGACAGTAACTCCTTGTCTACTTAATTCATCCCTTCCTAGAATAATCTCTTTGTTTCCTCAAAATGGAAGTTACAGCTGCACCTAAAAAATGTTTGTCATTTGAATAGCTGTTACTAACTCTTCGTTTTAAGAACAAAGTATCTCTCTTAGAAAGTACCTGATTTTAATTATGGCTAATTTTGTTACATATGTAATCACCAATAGTTTAACTATTTTGAATTGAACACCAAAACTCCAGCTAGTTTATCAGGTTTTGCACTCTGATTAACCTATCATCTAGGAGCCAGACATACCCCAAAAGGTTCTGTAACTGAGCAAAAATGGGGCAGGCAGAGACAGCACTCCTTACCAAAAAAATAGACCTGTCCATTGCTCTGGGCATGTGCCTCTCTGACCTTGGTATCAGTATCAGTGAGTTTGTCTTGTGCCTACTGGTAATGTTCTGTAGCTACACAGAAGACATGGGTTTTGATTCCCATCACTATTATTTTCTCAGAGGTTTCAATAAATAAACAGAAAAATAATTCACTTGCAGCTGTACTACCTTGGGTTGTGATCTTGCCAGAACTTAAAAGTTAAACAAGTGTTTATCTGGTCAGTACTTCAGGGAATTGATGGTAATCAAATTGTTTCCACATGAGGTTACAGCTGCTTTATTTCCTCCCTGTTGTGCCTCTTTTTTTGTGCGTGGATTTTTTTGTTCTCTTGTTTTATTTTGGTTTTATCTTTCTCTTTCTCTCCTGCTTAAATTTATTCCCTTTAGTTTTTTTTTTTTTTTTTAAAAAGAATATATACTCAAGACAATGTCAAAACAGCCAATGATATTTATGATCCCAGAGGAATTTCAACCCTGTTATCTCTTGCAGTATATAATTCACTCTCTGATAGAAAACAGGTGCATAAAATAAGGAAGTTTCTAAGGAGTTCTAAGACATTTTTTATCTGGAATGTATTTATATTGCAAGCGATGGAAGGAGAAAGGTTGAGGGAGTACAGACCACTGTGTGATATTACATCGTTCCCTAATGGATGTCTGCCTCTGTGCAGCACTTTGCTGTACACAAGGGTCATGAATGTGTTTTTTATGTATTTATTTTTGTAACCAGGCATTGCTTCAGTGTCTGTTAGTAATGCTGTAGTGTGGCAGTGCCTCTCGGCTCCAATGGCACTACACAAAGCCCGTACAAATAACAAAAGACAAGCCTTGCCTTAAGGAACTGACCGCTTACATGAGCAGAGCAAAGTCTGGGAACACAAGGAAAAGGACATGATCATTATCCTCTTTGAAAAAAGAAAAAACTGAGGTGCAGAAAGACTAGTATTACTCTTATCACAGAGATGTTTATGGCCATGCTGAGGACTGGATCAGCATCTGCCTGGCCCAAAATGCTCTCACTGAACAGGAGTGAGCAATGAGTAACAGAGCTGTGAGACTGTCTGGGGGCCATCCTTCCCTGTGCTGCTCCAGCTGCTGAGCTATGGAGAGCCCATTAGGTCAGGGCTTCCAGAACACTGTGGGATTATAGTTTTAGCCTTCATGTTTCACTGCAGTGCTTACAGGCCCTTTCCCTGCCGTGTCAGACCTCCAGCAGCTTTTAAAGAGGGAGGCAGAGGCTGCTTAACATTCCTCTTGGCCATTCTGTTTCTCTCTTCTGCACATCTCTGCCTTTTTGCTTTGGTGGCACTGCCAGAATAGAGCTGTGCTGCACAAAGTAGACAAAGCAATGCTACAATACCGTGCATGTTTTTCCAGCACTGAAAAACAATTCTGATTATTTATGTAACATTGACCTAGAGATACTGAATTTACTTTGAGAGCTAAACTCTGAACTCATTCGGTCATTACTTGTGTGCACTCAGAGAGTGTAATGAGAGATGTAAAACAGTAATAGCAGCATGCAAAGGCATCCTTTCGTTATGGGATTTAATTCTCAGAAAAGCAAGGCTCTGACTGTGGAGGGAATGAATCTGCGTACAGCTTCTCTGCTGTTGTCTTGTATAATTAGAGTCACCCATCCCTAAAAGCATCCCCTCTTAGCATGCGCACAGAGCTAGCAAAATAAATAGGTTGATTAGGAATGAAAAAAGAACCACCACAAACCCTTTCTGATCTTGCGGAAAGTGTTTCTGTGTGTTTATGCTGGGAAAAATAGTGTGCTGCTTCTGGTTGCACAGGTAGGTAAGACAGGTTCAGAGAAGGGAGACTGGGTGCAGCCTCCTGAGGCTGCACACCCCGGCTCAGCAAACACTGCTCAGATCAGATACCAATGGGAGACCAGTGTAAAATCATTAACAGCAGCAGTTCATCCCGTAACAGATGCTATTAAGGAGACTGGAGCTAGAACAGAATTCACTGGTAGTGTTTTGAACATGATAAAATTGAATTGCTTATATTTTAATTGAATTTGTTATTAGGAACTGAGCAAGTGCTTCATTTCCTGTTGTTAGTGGCCCAGTTCTGTCTTGTGCCAGCCTCCTATAACTTGTTTTTTGACTGTTAAGAAAAGGAACTATTAAAAAGTCAAGTAAGATTTGTTGACTGGCAAGCAAATCCTGTGCCAAGGCTCCTTCGGGAGGTGCGTCCTATCCTGTTGCAGGGAGTGGGGTGGGATTTGAGGGGCTGTAAAGTGAGTTCAATCTCAGTGTAAAGGTCAGACTTCAGGCATATAATACAGAAGCACACACATGATAGGCTGCTTCTTGGGCTGGAAGTGGCACTGATGAAATACCTAATTATGCAGCTAATCTCCTTAGGTTCACTTAGACAATGGCAAGAGAGGTCCTCTGCCCTTCCCTCTCTGTGTTTGTCCCTGTGATAACTAGAGCTGGCTGAGGGATTTGCCTTAGGTTATATCTTCTTATGCTGTAATCACACCTCCTTGGCCTAGTGCCTGGTTTTGTGGATTGCTTATTCTAGGTAGATTATTCAAACCTTGCAAAAGGAATACTTAATTATTTCCAAGAAGCAAGCTCTGATCTTCAAGTCATTTCAGCATTTCGCATTCAGGTTTTTCATACATTGGCAAGCACTTAGAAATCAAGAAACCATAAACTGAACTCAGAAACAATCAGGAAAATTGTCTTCAGTTCTCTTGATTCAATTTCCTGATGTTTTTGTTGCACATAATAATTTGAATATGGTAGTTGAGCTTAAAAGAGCAGAAAGTTGTCAGACAGACAAAGGGGTTTTAAACAAAGGAAGTTGGAAAGTGGCAAAACCTGTATTAAAAATATTATAATAATACTGGAAAATGCAAAATGAACAATTTCTCTCCCAGATTTCCTTCAGACTCTGCCTGTAGATCTTGCAACATTGTTTTTAAGACACAAAATCCAAACTGCATTTTTCATTACCAAGGAGCATTACACATTAAACACATCTTAGGATCTGTAGTTGCAAATTACATTCTCCTCCCTCCTGCTCTCAGATTTTCACTATCTCATGCTGTATTAGTTTTCCCTGATCCTGAATGCTCCCAGGAGCAAGAGGCCATCATTTTAGTGGTAAATCAATTTGCATGCCTATAGTGGTGTTTAAGTGGTCATAATTAATAACTACAGTAACTGAATTCTTTCTCTTCAGTGTTCACCATACAATTTCTAGCTGCTCTTCTCGTCATCTCAGCCAGTATAAATAGGCAGTCTTTACAAACGCCTGGAGTCAAATGCATTCAGTCACATACAGAGAAGATAAGCTGGCCCAAAAAAGTAACCAGCAACTGTGGCAGGAGGAGTGTGTTAGCACCAAACTGCTCATTAGGTTTCCAAGGAATTTGTTCTCTCTAGTTATCATGAATAATGCCATCTCTTCATAGTAAAAGTTACCTTTTCTTTGTAGATTATTATCTTGCTGCAAATTTATGCTAAGTGGGTAGAGTCCACCACATGTGTAGGTGGAAACAGAAGAATTAAAATAAATGAATAACAGTAGTGTCAGATTATCTGCCTCGCTTATTCCCAGACTTCACTCCAGCTGGGAGAAATAAAGCACCATGATGCACATCACCTTTCCCTTCTAACTGAGCTTTATTCCCATGGGCCGAAAAAGGTTAAAGTTTCACAAAGACCACACACACTGTGGTGCCCTCGGGATCCCTGTCTTTGTGCCTCTGAAGGGTGCAGGTGCAGTTATGTAGTAAAACTATTTCCAGCAGCGAAGCTTGGAGACACAACAAAGCCCTTTTCTGTTGTTCCACACTGTAAATCAGTATATCTGTATCTGTGTGCACTTTCAAACTGCAGCTAAACCTATCTAGAAGACCCATTAGTGGGAAGGAGAGCTACTTACTTCTGGGCTGACAGGCAAAATAATTTGGTGATCCTAATCCAGTTCCCCATTGGCATTCTGCCATATCAGGCAAAACACTGTCGCAACTGAAACTAATTGGCAGCCCTAGCAGGGAGGCCATTGGGTCATGCAGAGAACATCCATGCAAGTCAGTTTCTGAGCTTTCCTGAGGTGTGTTGGCTAGACAGCATGATGGAGGCTTGGAACATTTCTGCTGGTTTTCTAGCTGTTCTCAGGAAAATATGTTCCCAGCCTTGAGTACTTACGCTGTGTCTATTTCTTGATGTATTTTTATGCATCTTCAAATTACATGTCAAATATATTTTTAAAAGCTTAATCCTCATCAAGTTTTATAATTAACCTCCTTATGCTTGCCTGGTATTTCTCTTTTTACTATTCCCAGATGGCAAGTGTTTGTAACAGACATTATAGAAACTGCATCTGCTTCTCTCATAGCTATGATTTGAGGTCAGCGCTGGTTGGAGATCCTTGATGATAACTTCACTCTAATCTGCAGATCCTGCTTTCCGTTCATTTCTCCTGGTTAATTTTAGTCAAATACTAGTTTAAGGGCTCTTCATGTGAAGTAAAAAATAATTGAAGGATGGAATGTAGGTAAAAGTAAAATATAGGTGTTTCTTCCTGCTTCATACTAATCTTCCAGGCAGCCCTAGTGCACGCTCCACTTGTGCATTAAAGGAGAAAAAAAGGCAGTTAAAGAGTCTAAAGTACCTCCTCAAGAAGAGCTGCAACACCCTATGTTAACTAGTGTTCCATACAAAATCACGGCCGTTGGCCTGCAGAGTAGCTAGGAAACCTAAATAAAAATCCCTACTTTGTAAAGCACAATAATACCAGGAGCATGATGGGTTTTCACTGCTATTCCTCTTTTTTTTTACCTTTTTTTGGTGATGGTTAAGCAAAGTTGTGGAGGGAGGAGAGGGGCTGTACAAAGCAATAGTTTGAAGGAAGCACAGGAAGCTGATCTTTGTTCTGATTGCCTGTAGTCCTGTCTGTGTTGCAGGCTTACTGCAAATAATTTTAATTTTAAGAGAGAGTTAGTTTTCAACTTTAGGACACATCCCTGCTCTTACCCGGCTCGTATTCTGGGAAAAAAGGAGGCAGCTGGCAGTGAAGATAGTGAGGCTTGTAGCAGAAAAGAGCTTGCCTGCATTTTAGGGAGGCTGTGTGGACTAAATGCATGAGCTTTGTGTAGTTCCGTATCAGTTTATACTAGTCTAAGTCTGGGATTTTGGGGTTTGCTTCTTTTAAGTCTTGCCACACATTCCAGTCCTCTTTTGAATCAGCATTTTTTCTCTTCTGTTTATAGAGTTAGCTGGTTTGAGGAGCTGATCTGCCTGGAAAAGGCTTGTGTAGACTTAATTTTCAAGTCAATTAGATGCTGATGGGAACTAATACTGGCACAAAAAGGGTAGGAATAACACAGGCTACATGCCTGGAACTGCATCTTCAGATCAAAGGATTGTTGTGCTTGTAGAGAATTAACCTTGTGAAAATATGGTGGCAGAAAGAAAAAACAAGAACTGTTCTTGTTGTAGGGTTGATTGTAACAGATAATGAAGAGAAAAGGAAGATGAGGACTTTCATTTTCTGAGCAAGAAGAATACAAACAATGAAAGAGATACCGTGTCCAAGAATAATGAAGCATTTGATAAGGGGGTTGAAAAGTATAGTAATCCCTTGACAAAAGCCTAGCAGCCGTCATGTAGCATGCACAAGATGAGAGAACTGGCCACTTTGCACTTCAGAGGAATTACTGGTAAAAACTGGAGCTATATTAATTTTATAGTATTAATTTTTGTGAACATATAATTTTCTGCAACAGTTTTGGCATGCTAGTCAAGCTGATGTTCAATATACAGTGCTGCTGCTGAACTGTAAATTTTTAGATCTCCTGAGTCGTGACTTTTGGATGCACAATTGCTCACTTCATATGTTAATAGTTAAGGTCAGTTCAAATGTTCAGATGCTCTTGAAACTGGTGAATTGGTATTGTTGTAGAGCAGCTACCGAGTTTCTTTGCCTTCTGGGCTGTATCAAAGTCCTTCCACTTTCACAGGGGAACTGAGGAGACAAGAGAGGGTTGTTTGTGTTTTGAATGGCCTTTATTCACTTGGAACAAAGACAACTAAGTGTTGCAGGGTTTTTATTATACAGAACATGTGGTCTAAGATTATGCAATTCTGATGATAATTATGAAAACTACATAGCATGCACTAAGGTAAGGGGAATGTTTTGTGGATGAGATAAATTTAGTATTTGTGAAAGGGGACAAATAGTTGCACCTGGCAGGGATGTCTCCTGTTCACTGCAAAGCAGAGGTGCTGGGTGGGAATTTCTACCCCCATTGCAGACCTGCTTGAATTTCATCTTTGACCTGGAAGAATTGAGGCTAGTAGCCACTGGCTATTTCTTATTTATGTGTTAATCATTCTTTTACTTCTCTACTGAGGTTTGCAGTTAGGGGAAAAGATGTCACTGTTATTTGTGGTGTGGAGGTTTGTCCCTGCCACCACTTGGCACAGACCCATCACTTTATAACACAGGCTGGGAGGTGCAAGTTGCAGAGATTCTGGAATCTGGATGTGAAAGCTTCCAAATCATTCTAATCACTAAAGTTTTTGAGATACAGACAGTACATTCTAGCACACATTCAGCTTGGTTTTCAGACTAACTTGTGTACACCTTTGTGCTGAGACAACAGTTTGAATGTACAAACGGAGTTTCCAGATGAGAATGTCACTGCCTAATCTGGAGAAACATATTTAGGTCAAGTGCCAGATACAGTTATGCAGGATAACAGTTTTAGTGTCCACAGCCTTTAGGGAAGCAGCATAATATGGTAATCCTGAAAAAGAATAAAAAAAAACCAGTGCACAACTTTGAAGGAAGCCATCAGAAGATATTTCTCTGTCTTGCAGACCATGATTGTTGATTACTCAGTTCTGTGATTCTCAGACACAAGCTCTTCATTTCTTGAATTAGATTTATAGAGGCAGGTGCTTTTTCTGCAGCAGTAGCACATACCTGGTATGTTCTGTTTGTCACACATACCTGGCTAAGGGTAAGCACCTGCTATTAAAAGGGTGATAGTGTAGAGAATGGGATGGAGAAAGAGGCCATGATATTGCATTGGGTCAGTCCCGTGCTGCCAATCCAAAATGCTCCAAACTTAAGCCTCAAGTAGAGCTTGTTTTAAAAATTAGTGTTTTTATCAAACCCAAAGATTTATTTTGTTTCTGGTGCTTTGGCAGCCAAAAGTAAGTTGTTTTGTTTGTGTTTTCCCTGTGAAACCTGAGATTCTCACAAAAATCACAGAACTACTGTGTCATGGTTTAAGCCCAGCCAGTAACTCAGAACCATGCAGCCGCTCTCTCACTCCCCCCCTTTTTCTCTTCGCCCCCCCCCCCCCCTGCTTCCAGAGGGATGGGGAGGAGAATTGAAAGAATGTAATTCCCACTGGTCGAGATAAGAACAGTCCAGTAACTAGGGTATAATACAAACCACTAATGCTACCACCAATAATAATAATGATAAGGGAAATAACAAGGGAAGAGAATACAACCGCTCACCACCCACTGACCGATACCCAGCCCGACCCAAGCACTGATCTAGCCCTTCCAGGTAACTGCCCCCAGTTTATATACTGGGCATGATGTGCTGTGGTATGGAATACCTCTTTGGCTAGTTTGGGTCAGGTGTCCTGTCTCTGCTTGCTCCCGGCTTCCGCTCCTCCCTGGCAGAGCATGAGACTCAGAAAGTCCTTGGTCAGGGTAAACGTTACTGAGCAGCAACTAAAAACATTGGTGTTATCAGCATTGTTCTCAGGCTGAGAGTCAAACCCACAGCACTGCACCAGGTACTGAGAAGGAGAAAAATGACTGCTACTGCTGAACCCAGGACACTACCGATAAGAGACAAATATTCTGAGAAAGGGCAGGATGAATGGGCAGCATGATCCCACAGTGCAAAGAGTAGAGACACAAAAGTCTTACATGGGTAGAAAAAGATACATGAGAAAATTCAGGCTGCGGTTTATGCTCTTTCATTATTTAGTTGTGATTAAAATACTACAGCCACAATGGAATAAGCTTGATTCCATTCTGTGTGTTTTAAACTATGGCAGTGCCACCTGCTCAGCATTTTTCTTTCTTAATGCAGCTTTTGTAGTGAGCTTGAATCAGAAGTGCTTGGAGAAGCAGCAGAAAACCTGCAGAGAGGCTTTTGATAGTTGAGGATTAGGAGGCAGGAAATGGATGATTCACTTTGACTTTTGAAGACAAACACTAAATCGGAGCTGCAGGCGGGAGTGGGAGGGATTTTGGGGGAGTATGAACTGATTTCTAAGTTTTTTAGAGCAGGTTTTGCATTAAGAAATTCTGCAGGTGTGGGTGCAGTTGCAGACATAGTTGTCTGGAGAGGTGACTTTGGGTCCTAGTGTGGTCTTTGATCAGTGAGTTTATCTCAGCTTCTTCAGTAAAGGGAAAGTTATCCCACCTGGCATCATTTGGCCTACTTTGGTGGACTGAGGCCTTGAAGAGAGCAGCTGAGCAATGAACACATCATATTCAGGATTCAGCAGGTCGAAGGAGGAGATCCTGCCTCTCTGCTCTCATGAGACCTCACTTGGAGTATTGTGTGCAGTTCTGGTGTGCTCAACATAAAAAGGACATGGAACTGTTGGAACAAGTCCAGAGGAAGGCCAGAAGGATGATCAGGGGACTGGAGCATCTCCTGTATGAGAGGCTGAGAGAGTCGGGGCTGTTCAGCCCGGAGAAGAGAAGGCTGTGTGGAGACCTCATAGCAGCCTTCCAGTACCTGAAGGGGGCCTATAAGGATGCTGGGGAGGGACTCTTCATTAGGGACTGTAGTGATAGGACAAGGGGTAACGGGTTAAAACTTAAACAGGGGAAGTTTAGATTGGATATAAGGAGGAAATTCTTTCCTGTTAGGGTGGTGAGGCACTGGAATGGGTTGCCCAGGGAGGTTGTGAATGTTCCATCCGGCGGTGTTCAAGGCCAGGTTGGACAGAGCCTTAGGTGGCATGGTTTAGTGTGAGGTGTCCCTGCCCATGGCAGGGGGGTTGGAACTAGGTGATCTTGGGGTCCTTTCCAACCCTAACTATCCTATAATTCTATGATTCACAAATACTTGCTTTGTTGTTGTTTTGTTTGGCTTTCCCTCTCACCTTTTTCTTTTAAAATGCAGTCTTTATCTCTTAAAAATATTAAAAATATTTATGGGCCAAAGGGAAAGCTCTGGCCCCTGGGGAAAAAGAAAAATAAATTAGTAAAGCTGTTGTAATTAATTTCTGCTATTTGTTTCTCAGATGCTTTTGGCAAGGCTATATGGTTCTTGCCAGTATTTGCTACTGAGCCTAACTGTCCTGGTATTTTCCCCTCCTGAAGACTGACATATCAGCTCTTAGCAACTGGCAGATTTGCTCATCTGTAGAGGTACAAATCTGTTTGCCTGTTCACTGAGTTGTTTTACTAGAGGTGCAAATTGAATGATTGCTGATGCAGAAATTGTCCATAGCTGCTCATTGAAGATCTGCAGGCATGATTATATTGTTTTTACAGGTATTAAATGTTAGTGCTAGTTTCAGTAAATATGCCCACATGTTCCTGAACATAAAATTCAGGACTGTGTGCCTCTCTGTTGAGTAGAATGAACTAGATCAAGCACAGCATTTTGAAGCATCCTTTTGCTGTCTTTTCTCATTGGTACACATTAGATGTGCTTTGATTGCATTTTCTCAAGTCTCTTGAGCTACTGCAGAAATTCCAGCCACTGAGCAGCTGCATGTGTATGCTTGACTGAAGTGTGTGGTATTCCATGTGTCAGCAGGAAGAGATATAAATAGAGCTTTTTTTTCTCCTTGTTGTCACAAACTGTGTTTCTGAAGGCTACCCCAAGCTATTTCTTCTGCAAGTCTGGTATAAAGGGAATACATTTAGGTTAGGTTCACTGTTGCAGTTTTGGATCACAGAGAGAATATGGAGTGATTTAAGGACTGCAGCCATTTACACCTAGCGGGACAAGACATACCAAGATGAATTCCCTTTCTAGTGAGGGAACATGTTGAAATAGCTGACAAAAATCCTTCTTTATGGAACTGTCAGGTTGGACAGTCTGAGGATTAAGTTCTTCCAGCAGTTTCCCTGCTGACACATGCTGGTCTCACAGCTTTGCAATGAAGAGTTCCTTATCTTGCCAAGTCAGATACCAAATGCAGTCTGCTGACAGTTCTGGGTAGCTGGTGGGGGAGTTGGTTTGCCTGGCACCTCGCATGCCCAAGTAGGATGAACAGTGTTTTCTGGTGTAGCAGAAATATGCTCTTAATCATCATATGATCTGACATATGTGAGCTGCACCACACATTGGGACTCTGAACTTGAGTGGTCTGTGTGGATTAAAATGGATCAGGACATAATACCCATTAAGATATTATTCCAGATACAGAATTGATAATCTAACAAACCTTTTCCTCCATGACCTGATGTAGTAGTGGTGTGACTGAGGAAAGATGATAGGGAAGCAGAATTTGAAATGTGGTGAGTTTTGAGGCATTACAGGGCTTAGCTCTTCCTGAGAAGCACAAAGACAGGTTCAAGAGGCTCTGGTTGGATATGGCTTTGATGGAATTGCAAATAATGTGGTCTCACCTCATGTTTCCAGCTCAAATCAATCTTTAAAATGTTCCTGAGGTGTAAGCATTTGATTTGGCATACGGTTTCTGAAAGAAACATTACCTTTACATTATGTATGTTCACCTCCGTGCAAGGACTACTGTGGATATCAGCAGGCCACAGTTTGTGCACAGAATGTATCAATGCACACACCTTGGTCATGGGTTTTCTTTCTACTGAAGGAAAGCCTTGCACAGCCGCAGTCTGCAGCAGTTGAGAGAAGTGTCTGTATTATGGGCTGGTGTACGTGAGGCTGACACTTCGCAGTGGTCCCTGTTGTGTCAGTACTTGCTCTCTGTAATGTTCTCAGTGCACTTACATCTAAAGTCTGTATGTAATAATTAAGAAGCCAGTCACCTTCTCAACAATCACAAATGAACCAATTTTATACTAACATGTATGTGTATACACACAAATACAATGGGAAAGCAGGAAGGTTGAACGTTTAATTCAGTGCTAAATTATTTTAAATATTCTACATGTAGATACCACCAGATGGTAATTTAAAATTCCTTTTGAACTGAAGGATTTAGGAAGCAGTAACATCACCTTTTGGCTTTTATAAAGACTAAGATCTTTTAAATTTCTTTCTTCTTTGTCAGCTTGTCCTAGTTACTTGGGCATATGACACATTTCCTGGAAGGAAAATAACTGTGCTATCAGTCCAGATATAGTCTGTCCTTGATTTTCTCCCTGCCTTTTCATTTAAAGGAACCACAGCTATAAGAAATGTGAATTTTCTAAAATCTAATCAGGATAGGATTTTTTCCTAAGTCAGCCTCCATTTAATAATAATGTAGAAATGAAGTTAATTTTCCTTACTTCACTCTCAGACATCCATTTACATCCATTACACTTTATGTGTAATAATTCATTTCTCAAATTTTATCTTCCTGTTCATTTCAATCCAGTTCTTCCATTTTTAATATTTCCTTCAGAGAAGTGAAATGGCAGGGATATTATATATAAATAACTTTCTGATATGTTACTACAGCTGTTTGAGCAATGCCTTTTTTGAAGGAGAATTCATTAGCAAATGAGCAGTTCCTGAGTATAATGTAAAGCATGATTTTATGTGGAAGGACGAGCCTGAGACATTTCTCCAATTGTTCCATTGAGAACAATTCTTGGCTTAAAGTATGACTGGGGCTGTAAAATTTAAATCTAAATAATTGAAATATAAAGTAGGTCATTTACTAATTCTGTAACTGGGATTATGAGGGTTCTATTCAGAAAAGGTTACAGTGATCAAAAATTAAGAGATGGCTCTGCCCATTTTTCATATGTGTTAAGCCTCTGAGACTTAATGCTTACCATCTGATGAGCGTTTAAGGAAGTGTAGTCCTAGAGACAAGACATAAAAGGCATCTGTAACTTTGTTGAAATGGCTGTTGCAATGTGGTGCCACCCATTTCAAGCAACTGCCAACTTTGACCTCATCTTTACTCAGATAACCATACCTTAATATTCCATAATTGTGTAGTATCATAGAATACCAGTGGAAGAGACCTGAAGGATCATCTGGTCCAACCTTTCTTGGCAAAGCATGATCTAGACTAGATTGGCCCAGAACCCTGTCCAGCTGAATCTTAAAAGTATCCAATGTTGGGGAATCCACCACTTCCCCAGGGAGATGACTCCAACGGCTGATCTCAGTGTGAAAAATTTTCCTCTAGTATCCAATTAGAATTATCCCCCCTCAAGTAATCTCTTCGTTAAATTTATTGTATTTCAGCATTATATAGCTTTTGCAGCACATCATGAAGCAGTTTCTGATTTCAATTTATGTAATCAAGTAGAATAAAACACTGAACAAGTTAGGAGGTTCATAAACACATTTCAGTTGGCTTTTAACAGCCAGCCAGAGAAGAATTTCCTGTAGATCATTAAATACAGCAGAACGGCACCAATACTCATCTATTGAAAACCTAATGCAAACTTTTCATCGTATAGTTCAAGCAGGCACTGTGTTTTCAATATAAAGAGGGTATCTTTAGCTGCGAGGGAGTACAAACAGGTAGAAGGCTTGGCACCATGATACAGTAGGTCCAGACTTCCAAGGGCAGTCAGTCTGGTTCATCTCATCAGTACCAAAATAATTTACTTTAAAATGTTGAAGACCCAGGTGACTAAGTGATCATAACATCTGGATTTACCTGCAACCTAAAAAAAGTCCTCCAACGGTGGACACCTCAACCACTTGAAAGAGTGAAGCTGTTTCTGCAGCAGGGGAATGGGTGTGGGGAGTGTTCACAAGGTCACCTCCATTTCATCCTTGGAGAATGTTCAAAGGATGCTGAAAAACACAGAGTTTGTATCCAGGGGGGCTTATCATATTGTATAAGCAGTTACTCATCACATTTAATTAAGATTCCTTTTTAGCTGATGTGAAACATTATTAGCTCCATTCATCCCATATCTGTAAAAAGGAATAATAAAGGGATGTGATCCTAATGGGAGATGATAGGAAGCTGCTAATGTGACATACATATTGTGGAAAGGAAAGAGGGATGTGACTACCTCTATTTTGAGGCCTGGGATGTCTTCAGTTTTACAGCCCCTTCCTGTGGAAGGTATTAAAGTCACACACCTGTTTTAGAACAGGTTGCTGGCTAACAGCCGTATTAGTGAGAATCAACATAGATTTTCAGTATTTAGTTAACTGGCTTTTGGAAGATGAGAATTTTGCAGAGCTTCAGTGATAAACTAGTCAGAGCAGGTCAGCTAAAGGATTTTGTAGGTCTGAATTCAATTTATATACCTGTTTATATATTTATAATATATATTATAATATATATTTTATATATATATATATTTATATATAAACCACAACAACCTGTATGGTATAGTTTACTTTTAAAATTAAGAAATCCCTTGAAGATAACAAAACCAAACTAAACTACACAGTAATAGTACCCTTTTTTTCCTCTTTATGGTCCAGACAGAGAAAATGCCAGTTTCCGCTTTCATCAATAAAATACCAGTAAAATTATCTCCTTATCTGTGACCAGAGCCAGAGGGAGCCAGGAAACAGGTTCCAGATCTAATGTTCAGAGCAGGGAGCCACCTTCAACCTATAAGAGATATTTTCCACTCTCTGAAGCATTGAGAAATCTAATTAGAAAGCTTCACACTGTAGTTATTTGGCCTGGAGATTACAATGATTTAGGCTGCTGGGTTTGGGAGCCATATACAAGAGGAATGATTGAAGCTGTAACCTAAACATAGATGGTGAAGAAAGAAAGAAAAGGTTATCTTTTAAGACTCTTCCTTAGGTGTCCATGATCTGTTATTATCCTCTTCTTTCAAAGTCATGAAGCTTGCATGTTCATTCAAGTTTAAAATAGATGCCTCTAAAGCACCAAAATGAATATGTCCTTTTTTTTTCACTACCACTTCAAGCATCTGATTAGTTAGCTAAAATTAGCTTCTGCATCCAAAGACTAAAATTGATGCTTCAAGTTTCCATAGTTACTGTCTTTCTATTGTGCTCAGTTAAAAAGTGGGGATTCTCTTTTGCCTACCAGTGCTGGGTTTTGGCAGCCATGCTGGGCTTTTTCCTCTTTATGCACCAGCAGTTAACATGGACTAAGGTAAGTTTACTTGCAGGTGATTTTCACGGCTGTAGAGATTGGTACTTGGTAAACAGTTTTGTTGAGGGTAAGCAGAAGGGGCAGAATTCAGCTGAATTTAGGAGTGTTCACTCTACAAAATGGACAGAAATAAAAACAAGCTAGTCCTGTGCAGGAGGTCCAGTGCCTAGGAGAACATCTAATCCTGCCTTCTGCCTTCCCTTGAAGTAACCTGAAATCCCCAACCTGAAGTTTTCCTTCTTTGGGGAGGCAATCTCAGACAGCCTTGGAGCTAGGGGGCTGAGGCAGAAGGTAGCGGCTGTAGTGGCTGCACACCGGAGCCCAAGCTGCTGCTCCGTGATCACCCTATGGAAGCAGGGTGGCCTCCAGTGGCAGCAGACAACCGGATAGAGAGAGAGTCTGTGCTCTTGGCCTCAGTTCAACAGCTCATCCAGCAGAGATCGAGGGGGAACAGGGGGGGTTGACTGCCTGCAGAATGCTGTTACAGGCTGTGGCAGCAGCCAGGAAATACTTCCTCCTTTTCACCTTCACAGCAGGATTTATGATGCTTTGTGAGCCTGTTGTCTTTCACATAAAAGTGCTTGCCTATAAGAATTAAATTATTGTTATTTAAATTTGACAGAACACAGTAACCAGAATTGGCTTTCTTTAGCACAGGCTAAGCAGTGCACAGATCTGTTCCTGGCCTCCTGACATTCAGACCTTTATCTTCTGCAATGTCTTTTGCTCTACTGGCAATATTTCATGTCTTTATATAATAGAGGCAGCACCCATGCAGAGCACCAGTCAGCTGGAAGCAGAATGCCATCTCCCTCCTGGTCACATCTAGAGGGAGATTTAAGCTACGAATCAGACATCCCAGTTTTTAAAGATTTGTCTCAAAGTCCACATTTTTGGGATGTGTCACCTAAAACCAGCCCTCAGCAGAGGCCTGGCCAGGTGTTTGCTGCTCCAGTTGGTTCAGTTTGGGACATTGAAGGAGGCTACATAGCACTTGGTTTAGCCTGAAGGAAAAAAGCCTTTGGTGGAGATGGGTGACTGCCAGCAAGGCCGATCCACTGCACTCATGTACTCAGGGAAACACTGTGCCCTCCACACCACCGCTCCCTTCTCCCTTCCCAAGAACTGAGAGGCACAGCAGTCCCCCCAGCACCAAGTCCAGTTTTCCTGCACTATTTTCTGCCCTTTGCCTTACTGTTTGCATTAAAACAAGGGCAGAATGGCTGGTGCTTTGGCTGCCCACATTATATTTATAAAGCATTTGTTAGATTAAAATAATCTGTGGAGGGTTTTGTGGGTATTTTTGTTTGAGGTTTTTTTGGGGGGCCTAGCTTGTTTTTAACTATGAACTCTTAAAAATTATCACTGTGAGCCTGCAGACATGGTGAAATGCCCAAATAAAAATCCATCTACCAGGATAGTCCATAGCAGGATAGTCTATCCCTAACAACCTCTGTTTGCAACACAGACGTTCATATACTGAGTATGAACTGAATATATGACTCATACCCATCAGAGCCCAGTATCCGATTAGATCTGGAAAGATGATACGGAGCATCTGGATGTGCTTGCATGCTGTCTCGGTGATGCAGCAGATTAGTCCTCAGTTTGGTGAGGAGAAGGTTAAAGCTTGTGCTGAGCAAGTGCTAACTGGTGCTTTCTAGGACAAATTCTGTGGCAGCGGGGAGCAGGACTGGACACCAGTATAGCACTAGAAGGAAGCTGATGTTTTTGTGGGAGGAAAACACTCTATTAGTGAAAAGAAAGGAGGGGAGCTGCAGACACTGTACTCTGCTTCTTCAGCAGCTGTGGGAAGCCATTTCCCCTGTGTTGTGCTCTGGCTGCAGCAGGCTGTGGTAGCAAGCAAATCAATTTTTGCTTTCACATTTCTCAGAATATGCCGGCAGAACTATTTGGTAGCCAAGACAATTGCTTTAATACACAGCCAAGTAAGATTGTTTTCTTATAATAAGATAAATAATGTCCATTTAAATTAAATTTCTATGTCAGCATGGACAGTAACCTCAGACTGACCTCCACACCCACTGCCTGCTTTGTATCTGGATGTGGGAGCAGTGGGGGGTTACAGATCTCCCTCAACATATGTGCTATAATTACCCTGTTTAATGTTACTGGCTTTAAATCCAAGCAATGGATTAAAGCTGCAGGCTCCTTGGTGGGAAGAAGTTTTCATTCTGTTCATTCCTCCTCTCTCTGAATCATTAGTGCAGATCAGGTGAAACAGATGGAAGGGCAGAAAGTGAGAATTATTTACTTGGTTTTTAATTTCAGACTCCAAATTGACATAGCCCTTAGAGATGGTTTGGATTGTTTGGCAAACTAAGAGTTAAAATGGTTCAACTTTGTTCTGTCTGAATCATTTCTCTGTCTTTCAGTTCAGTATCTGTCATTTTATCATGCTGATGATGGAATTTGATTTGTTTTCCTTGTTGTGTTGTTGGTTGTGGTTTTGGTTTTTTTGTTGTTGTTTTTTGAGTTGTTGTTTTTTTGTTGTTGTTTTTTGGTGGTTTTTTTTTTTTTTTTTTTAAGATTAAATGGGCATTTTAATCCCAAAAAGGCTTAGGGATGATGAGTGAAACCAGAATGTCTGCAGAGATCCTCCAAATGACACAGAGAGTTTTTTTCAGTGCACGCTATTTGCATTTGATGTGCTGTTTCAGAATCAGTGCAGAATGTCAGACTCTTTATAATGGTGAATATTCATTAAGTCTGCCAGAGGCAGAAGCTGCAGTCAGTACAGCATCAGCGGAGGAGGCAGGGAAGAGAAATCAGGTTAATGACTGGCTTTCTCTGCAATTTGCTTCCTGCTTATTGCCTGATCTCAGTTTTAAATAAATTCATTTAATTAATGTGTTTTGCTGTTCTGACCTGTGGACAGAAGGGTCATAGATTACTGATGGGGTAGTTATCGTCTCACAGTGGCTTTAGTTGGCATGTTCTGGTGTCTAGAAAAATAATTGAAAAAGATTTCCTTTGAACTTAACAATAATGGATGGTTTGATTGCAAGCTTTTGTCTAAGTGATCTCCCGAGTCTGCGAGCCACCAAATTTTTAAAGACAGGGACAAAATGATGAGTGGGAAAGGGTGGAACAGAGTAAAAGCAAGCTGCTGTCTTGGCTGAGCATGTCACACAGTCAAAAGTGCCTCTGCAGGGAGACAGACCTGCACAGAAATGCTTTTCTCTTCTCCCCCTTGAGCAGGAACACATCTGTTCTAACATGAGTTAGCCTTCTTCTGACAAAGGTTCCTTAAGAAAGCAGCGGAGGCATAGGAGGTAGAGATCATGTACCTGACACTCAGAATATACAGCCAGCTCGCATTATGGGAAGTGAGCACCACCTGTTCCTAGTAAACACCAGATTGGAGCTGTGGGGCTACCCAGGGACAGGGAAAAAACACATGGTCTCCCCAAAAGAGAGAAAAATGTCAGTGAGGTAGAAACTGCAGACTTAGCCCAAACCTGATAGGATATTAATTTGCGGACTGACTGATGACATGTTTTGTGAGCAGGCATTTTACCCCAAATTTAGAAGACATCTCAATTTCATACTGTTTGTACCCATCACTCAGCATTACGCATTGCTTTGGATGGTTTTTACAAGCTGGTGAAAGCCAACCCTTCAACTGAGTGAATCTGCAAATGCAGCATCTGAAAAGACAGTGCTGCAAATCTCAGTGACAGACCTGTGCTTTGGAGTTTTACAGCACGGTATCACTGAAGACCTAAACTGTACTGGTGTCCCTGCTGTCACAATTCAAATGTAGCCTTTTAAGGGGTGGAAATGGTGAGACCTTAATGATACAGCTGAGCTTTCTCAGGTATTTTTGAACAGGAGACGCCAATGCCTGCCTAAGTGAAAATCCCATGAAGGGATTAGGGCTGAGAAAGTGGCTTCATCTTGCAAATATTTGCAACGATTTTTGTGGCTGTCACTGTTAGAGAGATTAGTTCCAAACTTCTTTTTTTTTTACATACTCTGACATGGTCATTAATGCAACATCCCCCAAGTCATGATGCTGCTTAGCTTGCCGAGAGTGGAATTCAGCTTCTTTTATACTAGCCACGCAAAAGTTTTAATTGGCTGTCTGAGTTTTATCTGTAGGTAAAGAAGCAAAAATAATCCAGCTCCAGCAGAGAGGAGACAACTCACTGTATCTGAAACCAAACTTTTAAGCTAAGAGGGTTGAGCTGCATTCTGCCTCTCTTTACAGACTGTAACAAGAACTAAATTAGACAGCTCAGAGTGGATGCCTGCTTCTTTAGTGGCTGAATTTAGAAAAGAGCTATCTTACTGTGTGGCTGACATATAAGAAAAAGAAATTCAAGTGTTCACAGCTACTACAAGCTAAATTTTAGGGACCCTGTTCCTTGTAGTAGGTGCCTGAGCTGCTGGCTCTGAGCATGGGGAGAATTAGTTACCTCTATAAACCTGTGTGCTGAGATCAGGACTGCCTGGAGCATGCAAAGAAGTAGCTCAGTGCTCAGCGAGGTGACACAGCTCACCTGCAGCCTGCTCTTTTCTGGGATCTTGGAGCCTGTGACATGCACATGATACTTCCTATCTGCCATGTGTAGGAAATCAGGTGCTTTCAGAACAATTAGGACCTGTTAAACAAATGCCTGTTGGCTGAGATCTGTGTGTTTTTCAAGTCCTGTGAGGTAGAGGGCTACAGTGTATGACCCATAAATGCATCTGGAAGAGGAAAAAGTAGCTAGGCACCATACCCTACTGCTTCAAGCTTTCAGATAGGCAATTTTAGGATGTGGAGGTTTGTTGCATATAAATCTGCCTGTGTATTTCAGACAACAGTCACAGAATAGAAAAAGAAGTATTTTGGAAGGCAACCTAGAAGTCCTTTCCTCCCAATTAAGTAAATGACCTGTTCAACTGCAGAGCCTCTGTTGCTCTAGGTTCCATTTAAAGTCTACTGGGACACTTGTATCTTGGTAAGAGTAGGATGAAATGGAAAGGGTGAAGAGTTCATCTCCCATTTTAGCACGCAGACACACAGGCGGAGAAGCATCAGGAGCTGCAGATGCAGCCTAGATTTTGGGTTCTGCTGGGTGCATTCATGTTAAAACTGAATCATTTGGTCATTGAGCATGAACTGAGGATAAAGTTCCTTCTCATTCCTTGAGAATAAAGAGAAGGGGTAGTCTCCAAAGTAATCCTTTGAGTTACACCAGGAAATGGCCAGACTGTGCTTTTATCTAGGCACTCTAACTACAGGAAGAGAACTGTAATGTTTTAAATTAAGTGCTATAAATATAGCTGGTGGATTTTCTTTGTTTAGATTTTCCTCTAAGTTTAATAAACAGCTTTAAAGCTTTAAATACGACCCATAAAAATATGTAAGAGAATTACAACTAATCCTATTAATGGAAAACAGCATTTCAATGGAAAGTTTTTGTTGTTAAATTCCTGCTGCTGATTCCTGTGAAACAGAAGAGATGTTTAAGGAAGCTTTGGAAACTAGGTGGTGACACTTATCCTTGATCTGAAATGCCTAAACATACAACATTGTTAGTACAGCTGAACGGTGACCTTCCAGGCTGCCAATATAGATAAACGCACATGCTATCAGGTAAATCACACAGAAAGAGATTTCCTGAGGGGTTTGTTAAAGCCCCACTCATAGGAAATGATGGCTAGTAAGTCATTAAGGTCTGTCTGCCTTTTTGTATATGAGCTCTCCACACAGCTGTAAGGATAATTAGTTTCCTTTAGCTTAGTGAGTATTAAGGAGTATTAAAATGCTTAGTTTTTATGGGCAACAAACATACTTGGGGTCTGGGAGAAAGCCCCACAGAAATGCAAGCAAACTCCCTTAGTCTTCAAACTGACAGTCCTGATTCCCAGGTAGATATGATGCGTTTGTTGTGTTTGGATACGTTCTGTCAGATGGCTTTGTAATAAATGTTACTGGGTTCATCTAGGGAATGGATTTGTCTAGGCAGAACCGGATTAAAGTGTCAGTATCCTGTTCTGAATTAGATTTCAGTGATGCAGACATGGATGTGCACCCTGTTAAAGAAGGATACCCTCTATTCTTGCATGTTACTGTATTTGTATGATAAAGTGGATAATATAAAGTTGCCATCATTGCCTCGTGTCCTGTCTTCAGCCTGATATGCTCACATCAAAATGGCACATCTACACACCATGTTGTTTCAGCTCTGCGCAGTGGCACTGTGGTCCACGGAGGGTTGTAACCCTGTACACTTCCAAGCAGGTTTTGGACTATTCACTGCTACGGGATTCTCCCCAGCCAGAGCAAGGATGGCTCAAAAATTCTTTGAGGTCACCTTCAACTGTGTTTTTCCTGACAGGAATAGGAAGAAAGCACTGGGTCTGAGCCAGTGTTGTTTGGAATGAATGTTGCATGGGCTTGTTGTGAAAGAGAAAGGATTTACTTGTCAGATAGGACTTAAATTATTATGTACAATATGAAAGATGACATTTTTGTATTGCTGGAGAAAGGCAATTGATTAATAATTTGGTAAAAGGCCAAGACACACAATATTCACCTTTGTAATTTATCATCTCAAAGAAACAAAAGTGGTATAAGAGGTACCTGACCAAAATACTTTTTAAGCAGAAATGAAAGCTGGTTCATATTAATGCATTTAGTATGAAAGGGCTTTTTAGGAATTTGCTGTTAGCAACAATAAACATGTAAAATCTGAAGTTCATACGTTAGACTTTAGGAAATCTACAGAAAAACTACAAATGATAAAAGAGAGGAATTTCTGCATTAATAATGTCAAAAAAAGATATTTGAGACTAGGGAGATTAAGGTCACTAAAACAACTTCAGCAGTTCCTGGAAAGAACATAAACTCAAAGTCAAATCTTCTTCCTCATTAAAGACAGTCTCAGGGGAAAAAGAAGTGTACAGGCTCTTCTAATACATGATTAAACATCACATTGTAAAAGAAGTCATATCACCTCCTTTACAAAGATTCTGTGTGCCAAACACATTGCACAGATGGTCTCGGGGACAGTTCTGATGTGTCATGTGTACACATTTCTTTGGCTCTGTGACATGGACATAGTGCATAACTATGGAAAAGCTTGAAAGGGAATTATGCTTTCCAGCAGTGTTTATTTTGCTGCCAGGCAAGAGAGAGGTTGTCAAGCAGCAGAATGTGTTCTTTAGCTTTTGAACCAAGAGAGCCTTATGTCTGCAAACATGTCATACAATTTTCTGTTTTATGAAACAAAATATATGAACAACATTATAGAAGATGAAAACCCGTAAAAGAAGTACAGGAGATGCTGCTCATTTCATGAAATGGCTGCTAAAATAAATGCAGGATTCTTCATTACTCCTCAGGGGTACAGAGCAGTTAGTAGCTGAGGTTTACTGGATACCATCTTCTGGTCTGGCAAAATGTTGGAGACCAAGGACTTCTCCTGCTTTCTGTGCTCTCACCTACTCTTCCAAGGGATACAGAGTCCCTCTCAGCTGTTTTTTTGACCTTTCCTATTCAACTGGATAGCTCTGACGCAGAATACATGATGCTGAGATTTAATCAGATCAGTAGTACTGGCATTGTTTGTGTCATATTGCAAGAATTTGTGGGTGGGTGGCTAGGAGTGTTGCAAGTGTGACAGGTCCTACATTTGTGATACTGCGCTTTTTAGCGTGTAGGTAAGAGCATTTTCATCAGATTTGAGGGCTTTAGCATCAATGCATAAACATAGAGCTTCCCCCTATCACAATTCTTTAAACACTTAAAATGGCACTTTAAAATGGATTTGCAATTTGTATTCAAAATTGGGATCTGTGTAAATTGCAGGTTTTTCAAAGTTTAAGAAGAAAGAAAACAGACAGGTTCTAAGATTTTCTCTCATAGAAGAATTTGTGTTGCATCTCATTATGCTAGGAAATTGTCCTTGTCAGGGCAACATACTTAAACATTTAAATCTGATTAGTTCAGTTTTGTCAAAATTGTGGAAATTAAATTAAAGCTTGCTTCATACTGCAGGCCTAAAGATGGGAACAGACTTCACTTTAGATTTGGCTGTGTAAAATATTGTGGTACAATTTTACCATATGAATTCAGAGAATCAAGAGTTAGTCACCATTCTGGTGTTTTTCAGCCTTCATGTTGTGATATTACAATAAGAAAAAAGAAATATAATAGGGGGGATTTTCCCAGTTTCAGAAGTCATTGCACTGTTATTTACTTCTGAACCATTCTTGACAGCTTACCACAATACGACACCCTAAAACATACCCTTATGCCATGCAATACGTGTGCTTGTGTCTCATGCTATAGAGCACTACAGCGGGCTTCATCTCAGCAATCCCTTATTCCATGCGCTTCAAAGTCAAAAGAAAAATAGAAAACAACTGTATTTCAAGGCACAATTCAGGATCTAGAATGTGTTGGGCCCAGCAGTATGTGGAGTGAGGCAGTGCATACTAGCATTGAGCAGCCTGGGCAAGAACCAGTCAATAAGCCCCAGATGAGTAGCCAGGCAACCAAGAGTTGGCTAAAACCAGGCTAAAGCCATAGCTTTCAAATAGGAAGGTGACACTCACCGAGTGCTGGTATTTAATTATGCTTTAAGGTTTTCTTGCTTGTTTTGGCTTTTTCAGAACCTGAGGCGGGAGAGGTGTCCCCCCCAGTGGGAGCTGGTGTGAACAGCAACAGCTGGACCTTTAAATTTGGACCGGGCAATCCCAAACAAGGTGGTCCTGGTGAGTTGCCAGACAAATTCATTATCCCAGGATCTCCTGCAATCATCTCCATCCGGCAGGAGCCACCAAACAGCCAAATTGACAAAAGTGACTTCATAACCTTTGGCAAGAAGGAAGAGACCAAGAAAAAGAAGAAAAAGAAGAAGGGGAACAAGACTCAGGAGAAAAAAGAAAAGGGCAACAGCACCACTGAGAACAGTGACCAGTGAGGGGTTTATACTGAAAGAAACCATTTAGCCAGTTTTTGTAATAATGGCAGATTTCTCCTATGTAGCAACTCCCAACTTCTTCCTATTGTTAACAAATTTCCTGTATGTACAGACTTGAGAAAATCAGCAGGAATTTCACAGTGTCTGTCTAAATTGCTTAACAGGTTTTGTCTTAAAAGCTTTATTAAGTCTGGTGTTAACTCTTTTTCTCCACTCTGGCTTGTTTTCAGAATCTAAAAAGCAGACACAAGTTTCCTTTCTCCTACGCCGAAAAGGAGAATCTTCACAGTACAGCCAGTGAGAGGTTGGACTCTGCACTGTGGTTCCTGTGCTCCTGTCTTGATGACACTTACAGGACAGGTTTAAAAGTTTTAATGTTGTGCACCCTCTACCTGATTGGAAATATTTGTGTGCAGATGTCAGATAGATTATATGAGATCAGATTATAAAATGCAAGAAGAGCTGGTAAATATGCAACAGAGGAAACACCTAATGAACACAAATGTTCAAAGATGTTCAGGCTGGGGAGGAAATGTCTGAAAGGAGATGACCAGACTTTTCAAATCTTGAAAAGTCACTGTGTGGAAATACTGAGTCCTATACATGACATATTATACACACCCCTGCAAATAAAAACTCACATTTACAGCTCTTTTAAGATACCATAAATTTTATCTTCTACCAAGGAAGCCATTGGGACAATTGTCCCTTGAAGCCCTGCATTCCCCTGGCATGGCTAGCCCTCAGAGTGTAAGAAGAGCTGGGCTGACATCCCAGGAATGTAACTGACTGTGATGCTCTATGTCCCTATTTCCACCCTAACATGATTTTGCACATTATGTCTCTGAAAAGGTCAGAGTTTTTCCACGACACTTATGCAAAAGAGAGAAAAAAGAAATGTTAACTATGCTATTTGTTATTTGAGATATTTATTTATAAAGAAATATAGCTGTAAATGTTGAAGAAATATGATGCCCTTTAACCCAAACAGAAGTCAGTCTAGAGCCATTATAAATTACAATTGCTGCTATTAAAGTGCTTTAGAAAAATTGCCTGAAACATCTGTACTATATCGGCCACTTGCCAATAACAGCTTTATTCTGTCGGGTGACTTGGGGGCTGCCTCTTGCATGTATTAATAAATACAAGAATATCTTTTCTCTTCTTTTTTTTTATTATTTTTTATTGCATTGATCTGCACTTTGAATACACCTTTGCGAACAGACTGTCCTCATATGAAGAAGCAGAAGCAAACTCCTCACACAAATGGATTTACTAACCTGCTAGCTTTGTGCAGTACCTTCGTGTTACCTCCTACACAACCTTTTCTGATTTTAGTTTAACTTTTCTATGAGATTATGAATTTCTGACCCTGTTAACACTCATTATGTAAAATTCAAGTACTGTATGTATGCTGTATGCTCTTATAAGAATCCTGAAATATTTATTCTGTGCTTGTGTATGTGAATGTCAATGCAACTATTATTAGAGTGGACATTAAGCTTTACCGTTGAATGTAAATTCATTATTTCTTTTTTGTACACTTGTGGAAAAGTGGAGTAGTGTTAATTTTTTAAGCCACTGTTGATTATCAGTTTTTTGTGTATGAAACACAAGTAAAATATCTTTCTTAAATCAAGCTATGCATGCATTTGAGGATTTATTGGTAGGAATCTGTGAAGCTTAAGCTCTGTGAATTACTAAACCTAAGGGTATAAATGGAGTGCTGAATGTGCTTGAGGATGTTGATATAAAACCAATACATGTATTTTTAAATAGCATATAGCTGATGAGGGAATTCCAAGGAGTTTTCTACATTATTGTACATTCACAGAATAAAGCTGAAGTGTTGTATTAATTGGAACTGTGTAAGAAGCTACATAGCTCTAAGATTTCTAACAGGCCCTTTAATCTAGCATCAAAGAGAACAACTGGATTTCTTGAGACATGTCCTGAATGTTTTAAGTTTCCAAACTGCTGACAGTTCAGAATAGAACAATTCTTACTCATTTTTAAGAACCTGCAGCAAGTCTTAAAACACCACAGAAGGTACAGCTCTAATAAAAGAACTCATATCTCAGAGCATGAACCACCAATGGCCTCATGTGGTCTGTTCAGAGTTTTCTTGTGCTACCAGTCTTGGTTTACTGGCAATGGAAAAGATGATACTTGAGAAAGGGAATCCTTGATTCAGTTCTAAAGGCTAGCCAAGATGAAAAAACGTACGATTTGGGGAGGGAGCTGTTCTTTCATGCAAGTATTCTATGCAAGTACATTTAGACTGATTTTTTTATTTGGTGACTAATCCAACCGTTTCCAAAATGTCCATAAATTGGAGTTATGGTGGTAACTCCAACACATAGAATGATACTCTTGGTTTGTTCTCATCATAAAGTAGTTCTCAATGCCTCTGGCAAAAATCTAGCACAAAGATTAAAACTTACGGGAATCTTCAATATTTGATTATTTTTAGATATCAGTTTAATCTGTATTTTTTCTTCTGAGTGCTTCCCTTTTCCTCTGTACAACCTAAGCTGATTCATTTTTCACCCATGGTCATATGAAGCTGATTTTCCAAGGTTTGCTTCTATCAAAATGAACAAAGAGCTGCACTATGTCCGATTTGCCTGTTTTAACACAAACCTACATTTGCCAGTGCTGCCTTTGCTGCAGATGTTTACTGTGGGAGGAATTTATGCTTGCATAATTTGGTAGACAAAAGCAAAATATGTGAAGAGAGGCATTCCAGTATAGAGATCTGATAGAATAGCAAAAAAAAAAAGCTCAGAGGAGAAAAGATGCTCTTACTGGCATAGTTTAAAAGGAGGCTGGATTGCACCAGTAGAATAAACATTACACAGATTCACTGTTTTCAGAAGACTGAATCAGGCACCACTTTTTTAAGAGATTTTTCTGTATTTGGACCCTATAGTACAACTGGAATGCTGAGACATTTTAAGTGAAATTTGACTATTCCAAAACTAGTGTACAAATTATACCATTGACGTCCTTGATTTTGGTGCCCAGGAGGAGGAGAAACCCTCAGCACAAAGTGTTTGTGCGGTAGGAAGGGGGCAGACTTTGCACATTCTGCCACAGTTTTGGGGGGTTCTGCTTAAATACTATGTGACAATGAGAACTGAGAATCAGAGGTGGCCAAGACCAATAAGAACCAAGACAAAGTCTCTTTTATTCTCTTGCTGACAATGAAAGGAGCAAGACAAAGTACAATGCGGAATTTGTTAACAAGGTAATTGCAGTTCTGGGGCCTTTTACCACCTGAACAATTTGTTTCTCTCAGAATCCATGTATTTTCTGTGAGTATATTGTCTTTGGAAGTCTGTTTTTATGCATACAAGATCCGTGAACAGAACTATTGGGCTTTTATAACAATTAAGTCTGAGTTATGTTGTATATTAATTACATATTGACATTAAAAAGATACTTTACATTAGGTTTCTTTCGGCTCAGTATTTGGGTCATTGCACATCACAGGGGAGGATCCAATTAAAGTTTTCCAATGTTCTTACATAAGGGGAAGAAAATAGAACCCCAAATGCATTTCCCAAATATTATATATGAAAAGCCGTTACGGAATTAATTGCAGTCAGCGTTGGTATCTTTTAGGATCATCTTTCATTTTCCCTTCTTTTTCACTCATTTGATGCATTTCAAGAACTGCTTCCATTTTTGGAAAAAGCTGTTACATGGTTAATTGACTTTCTCCCCAGGAGAAATGTGTGTAAGATACCTTTATAGAACAGTGCTTTTTCTATAGGATATATAATTCATGTTGGCCGGTCAAAAAGTTAGTTCTGCACATTCTAGGACTTAACAGTCTTAAAGTTCCAATAAGTAGCATTTCCTCTGGGAAACCTCAGTATGTTCGCACCCTAATCTATGTGTAACATAATTAGGTACATAATGAGTCCATGATTCTTCTTGCTTTATGCCATCTAACACTTCAGTTAGAGTTTTCACTGTTTGTAAAATCACTTGTTCTCAAACTATAATTGCATTCTTCAGATGTAAGGTCTATTACTGCCTTTCTTTTATACAATTGGTCTCACTTACTTTAACCCAGCCATGTTCGTGCCAACAACTGGGTAAAATAAACCATGTACATTCTTCCTTCCTAATCCCTGGCAGCCCTGTTCCAGCTCTTTTGATGATGTTTTGTGTGCCTCGAGTGTTTCGGCACCACTTGAGCAGCACTGATGAGAATTAGAAAGTCCTTCCCCATTAATTACAGGAATGGTGCCACACAAGAAGCCCAACAAGACATAATAATTGTTAAAACACATCAATCACACAGCCACCCTAGACTTCTAATCCTGCAATAGTTTTCCTATTAGGTAAACCCTTCAGCTTTTCTGGGACTGAAATTCCACTCATGCAGCCTCAGTGGGAAAAATGTGTGTGATTCTGGGGAAAGCTATACTGAAAATGTGTGTAGATATAATCTTAACTAAGCCCCTAGCGCATCATAGCCCTCCTTTAAGAAAACAACAAGCAATCCCTGCCTTGAAGATCTTTTTTCCATCAGTGTTTAAAGAAGTCTCTCTGCCTGTGAAATGGTGTGCTGAGCAGTTACACATCAAATCAGTTCTGTACTTGGACATAAGGCTTTTCAGACATCACTACTCCTACCTCGACATTGTCTGTACTGTCAAAGCCATTACTGACTGGTGTCAGAACCTTCCACTTCATCACCTATGGTATAAACAGCCCTAGGATTATTGAGGACCCAAGACCTCATTCCCATGGGCTGGCACAGGAGGCTCAGGCCCTGTCTGGAGCAGCTATGCCGGCCTGGCCCTTCCCAGACACTGTGAAACCCAGCTGTGGGGAGCTTCAGCTGGCATCAGGGCCACATCATGACGGGATGAAGGGGCTTAACTTTGCTGAACTTGCCGTCAAATTCCTCCCTTGTGGTGTGGAAATTACCTGGGGTGCATGTTGGATAAGGTACAAGCCTAAAACCATGAAATTCTGTTTGTCTGCCTAAAAGGGACAACATTTAGGTACTGACATTTGAGGAAGTGGTGGCTGTTTACTGGATGAAGATGAGCTGCCTAACCCCAAGAGTGTATAAATTGCATTACATCACCTATTTGTAGACACAAAAGTTCTTTGTAGGACTGAATTTAAGCTGCCACCAAGCATCACAAAAGCTACCTTGATCGCTCAAAGCTACATGTAAGGATATGCTGTTAATCTACCTCAGTGCAGTTGCAATATAAATGCAAACCTGAGGTTAAGCTGCATCTTACTCTGAAGGGTAACTGCACTGGAAACTGGTGGGCACAAGTATTTCCGTCTTTTTTTCAGAGAGTGAATGACACAGAAAGGTGAAACCAGTTTTATTTTTATCATCAGGTTCCCTGCAAACACACGAGGAGGTCTGAGATAGTCACATGCGGTCATATTCTGTCCAGAACCACAAGCAAGGAGACATTTATTAGCCAGAAAGTGCTGGGAGTGTTATGTGGGTGGATTCTTCCACAACATTAGAAGATAAAAGAGGTTCAAAGTGTGAGAGGTCAACCCAGGGCACTAAAGGCACTTATTTTCAGTCAGAGGGAGGGGCTATTCTGCCTATAGATCTTGCTAATAGCCCCCTGGGTCAAACAAGCTTTCACAAATTGCCTGTATCATCTGCGTAGCTGCGCTGTTTGGCTGAAGCAGGAACTGCTGACCTGTGAGTTAGATTGCTCCAATTGTTTGTATCTAAGAAAAAAAAAAATTCTCCTAAAGTATCTTTGCTTAGGCCCTTATTGTGCAGTCTGGGCTCCCCTTGTGAACCTGCCAAGCCATGGAGGTGCTGACATTCATTAGTATGCACACAGGCAAATGCAAAGCAACCTGAAAGTAATGGGATATTACAGTGCTATAGTGCAAAGCCTTCACAGCCTGATCAATATTGATGGTGAAGTTAGTTATGCATCGATTAAATTACAAAGCAAAAGCACCACAGCAAGTGAGTTTTGTAGTGAAACACTCACTGCCACAGTCTCTACCAGAATTGTTTCATTTCACCATTTTCAGCTCTTGGTGATGTGGCAGTTCACATTTTTCTGGCTGACTGGTGACTTAGGACAATCCCTTCAACATATAGACATGCTGTCAAGATTGTCTTCTGTATGACAAAGACAAGCATGAAATCACAGAAATAAAATAGGAATTTGATCCTGCAGTGAGCAAAAGGCACCAAGTCTTTTATCAGCCTCTCGCTTTTCACAGTAATGAAATGAAACATGCCACAATAAAAGCTGGGGGCAAATTTACTTCTCTAGCACGTTTTGAAAGCAGTGCAGCATTAGAAACACTGGTTTCCTCGGTCAGTACAAGACATTTTCTGCTACAGTAGCATAAATGAGCTTCTTCCTCAAATACATCCAGCAAGGTCACTGTGATCATATTACTGCTTTCCTCCCTCTCCCCTCCCTCCCCCCGAGTATAATATCACTGTGATTCACTATGAATATGGCTAAGAAAAGGCACATATAGGTTCAAGGCATTAACAAGCACTATTTCTTTTCCACCCGAGTGATGTTAATAACTAAGCGTCTGTTCATTGTATGTTTCTGCTGCAGTCAATAACCACACCAGATCCTACAAAGAAATGAGTGCATGAGGGCATGCTGCTTTTAGAGACATGGTCCAGAACTGGCAATTTTAGATTGCCTGCTTAAGAATCCAGCACTGTTGGAAAATATCTGCTAGTCCCACTGAGCATACACAACCAGGGTTTATTGTGTGGCAGAACCCATCCTGAACAACGAAACACAGTCTTATACACATTTAATGGTTTTGAGGTGGTTTGTTTTTTGTCCTAACCAGCTGATCTGGAAATCTAATACCAATGGGAGCAAAAGAATTGCTCAGGTGGACTGACTGTTTTGATTGAGGTTAGAAATCTTACGTATTTTACTAACCTGGGCTTTTCATTCTGTGACTTTAAAAGTCGATCCTTTAATGCTTTATTTAATACCCTTCTCACTCATATAATTTTAAAAAAGATAATACGTTATCTTATAAAAATCTGTTATATAATGAGCAGCTGAGCTTCTTTTAATGCACAGTTTACTGTGTTTCAGACTAGGAAAGGAGGTTATTCTATGTCAAAACCCTGAGGATAGAGAAAAAAATACTTTTAACAAAAATGTAAAAGAATTATTTGGTTACAAAAGAAGAGAGAAGAAACCGTGTACTGATCAGTGTTTGGAAGTTCCACATCTTAAGAACCTAGTAGCTAAATCTGAACATTTTTGTGTAGGACAGCAATAGTTTGGTTATGAACTTGAAGTTTGTTAGATTTTTGAATCCTGGAAGAATGATTTTTCAAGCTTGTGGAGGTCTACTTCTAACACTTAAAAATTGAAAGATAAGTAAACAGGTAAGACACCCTCTAATGAGAAAGACTGTCTTGACCACAAAAAATAGCTATTTGTATTTCTACTAGTGGGAGGTTGATCTTCCAACGTTGCTGTCCTCCAAAATAGGCAAGGAGGGCAAATATGTGATCATAGTGCCTTCAACTCTGTGATGGGAACTCCCTATGTGCAACCCTAAAGCACATCATATAAATCCTTCATACCCCTGCAGTCACCACCAGACTCTGGGACAGTGCTTTCACCTCTGCACCCGATGTCATCTTGCACTAGTGTACTGTAAATAACTGCTAGGTCTGGCAGGTTAGATTTGTAGTGGGACACTGATGGGCTAATTTGCTTTCCTTTTCCACCTGTACCTTTCATCAAGCGCTAGGGGCCACATTGCTCAGTAGGTAACAATAGGAGGCATTTAAACAACTAATAAACATTACTCAGTGGTGAGCAGCACGAAGTCTAATGGGCAATTAGCGCTGCAACATCTACACATCATCAAAGCTTGCTCCAATCCACACTATTAGCAATGACAATGGAGACACTGAGTGGGGCCTGAAGAAACCGTATTGTTCCAGTTGGAAAAGATTTTGGGGTTTCCTTGTTGCACTGGAGGAGATGCTCTTTCAGTTTCTCTTATTCCTGCCTTTTTTAACATTCACTTTCGCCCAGTGATGAGGTCGTCTGTTAGAGTTGAGTGCTGTTAGCTGTGGATCCTTTGAGTAAATTGGCTGTGCTGCAAGGCTAAACTCCTAATTTATTGTTAAGTGCTGAGATGGGAGGGTTTGCTATTATGAAGATGGTTAAATATCTTCCTTCTTCTCCTCCTCAGGCCCCTTTTTTTCAGTAAATAAATGAGTTACATTAATTTGTTTGCTTTTCTTATAAGACATATGTGCTTATAGTCATTTCTGTTATGAAATAACTGGAAGAGAGAGAAGGAAATAAATACAAGTTATCCTTTGATATTCAACTCCCCACTTATCATTCCGGACTGGCAGTGTCAGGGACGTGATTTCAGAAAGGTTTCAGGTTGAATAGATCTCTAGAGCATCAGTCACTTTCAGACTATGGGAGCTCAGTCCTAAGCAGACACTTAATGCTGTGAGACAAGGAGTGAGCTGGAGGTGTATCTCTACCTTTGTTCTTGCTTTTTGGCAAGCAGCAGCTTTTGACTGCAACACAGAGGAAGCGTTTTTGCATTTGAAATTTCTATTTTGTCGGGGGCAGGGGAGGAAACAGGATTTAAAAGAAGACAGTGCTTTCACCTAAACTTAAAGAATCTTAGGTTTAAAGAAAAATTAATATATTAATTTTGCTCATTCTCTTTAAGTCTGGTAACAATATTGCAGAGAAAACACATCACACTAAAAAACACGTGGCCTGGGAGGATAACTGCAAAGGCAGTAGGATAAACAGCTGAGCCACATATGCTTTTAATTGATACCAATCATTTAAAGCGTTTCAGTTAGCCTAAAAAACGTCCAGTTTCATTCAGCCTGTGAAAGCTACTGAGTTGTTAATTTTCTCTCCTAAATGGTGTAACGGGGTTTGAGGTGAAAGAACTGTGTGAACTTCGGTTTTAAAAATTATAAAGCCCCCAGGCTGTCCGTGGTTTTTGCAGGTAGTGGTTTTTTGTTTTGGTTTGTTTTTTTTTTTTTTTGTTTTTTTTTTTTTTTTCAAAGAAGAGGAAAGAATTTTGTTTCTGTGTAATCTCAGATCGCTTGTGGTGTCAAAACCTGGTAGCATTCTGCCTCAAAAAGAGCCTGGATCTTAGGTAAGAAGTTAAAAACAACCTGGTGGTTTCTATAGTTCAGAATAACTGTACAAGTATGACTTTGCGAAGTGTGGCTTTCTCCTTTCTAAATGTAGATATCTTAAAGTGGAATAGTTATTCAAAGCCATTTCTTCATTTATTCGATGTCATGAGTTTATTCCAAATCACTTTACTGGCCTTCCTCCACACTTGACAAAGAACAGCATTCCTGGATGATAGCTCTTCCGAGTGCTTTTGGAACTGAATCATCACTTGGACATGCTCATTCTTCTTTTCTAAAGGATCGAAGTCCTTTTTCTTTTCTTTTTTTCAGAAGGGAGAGTGTGTGTATAGAGTTACATCAGATCAAGTAACCAATTACTTAACTGGCTAAAGCCATGTAATAAATGAAGCAATTTCTCAAGAAGCTGCTAAAATTCTGGCTGAGATTCCCTGCTTACGAATAAGGTTGCACTGATCAGTAATGCTCCAACAAATTCACTGATGATACCAGACATGGAAGAGGCAGATAGGACAAGGCTTTATCCAAGCCATCAAGATAACTTCTGGTGTTTTAAAAAATGCTACTCAATTCCACAATGGTGATGATAAGTTCTGAATTTAAGTAAATATTATTTCAGAAGTCCACACTAAAAAAGTGCTGAGAAATGTGCTAAGTCAGAAGATGAAGTAGGTAATTCAGTGTTGCAGTAAAATCAGGAAATTGTTACCAAGAGAGCATTAGCTCTGTACTGCAGGAAAAAGTTTCAAGTAGTATTTGGGGCTGGTTATGGTCCTCATTAGACAGAAGTTATTTCATTCAAGAAATCAGTTGTTTTCTCTCACTGTGAAAAATTTTAAGAGGGCCTTTCTAAGATGGAACCTTGCATAGCTGGACATGGGTCTCAAGTCTGAACTGTACCTTTCAAGCTCTTTTTTTCTGACCAGCATGAGGTAAGAAATCTTAGCTATTTCTGAATATTCATTTCTAAAAGGAAATCCCTTATTTCTGAATATGTGAAATGTTATGCTGGCTTACTTAGTCTCCAGTGTTACAAATTGTTCTAAATAAATGTAATCTAAATCATAGGTGTGAAACTATGCTAAAAAGTGCTGTATTCACAGTTAGCTGTTCTCAGACTTTCCAAATTAGTCTGTTTCTTCTTTTCTGTAATGTTTTTTTTTTTAAATCTGTTTGTTTTTATGCCTGTTAAAGAAGCAAACATAGAAGTCTCACTGTAAAACAAATAGAGTAACCCACTCATTCAAACAGAGCAGCTTGAAGAATGAAATAATCTAAGCTGTAAATAGGGCAACTGTTTCTTCATTAGTGTAATGAGTACTTGTATTTTTGGACAAGACATTTGGGACCTTCTTTCTAGAGAATATTAAACTTTTAAAACTTCTGGGCCTGGCAGTTGGCTGTAGCCAAATCTTAGGCCTGTTGTACCCTTGGAAGTAGGAGCTCCATAAGCAGGATATAATTAAGATCAGCTTGTTTGTAATTCAAACATGAGCACACTTGTATAATTATCAGTGTATAACCATTTTTGTACCTAGTGTACCTAATAAAAGTAGTATTGCCATTGCTAGAAACAGGTTTTAGGCTTTACACTAACTGTACCAGACTCCAGTCCCTGCTTGTTAGGTTTGGTAGCAGCTTATTACAAGAACTTGTGTGTGAACTTGAACTTTAACTACTGTCTTTAGCTATATACACAATTTAGATACAAGATAGCAGTGAAGGCCTTGAAAGTATGGGCACATGTTGAAACATAGTCCCTAGAACGGTGTCAGCAATGAGTTGATCAGTTGTGATCAGCCCCTGGTGATTAAAAAGGCACACCCTGGAAAGCTGAGAAAAGACTGCTTTCACTGTAAGGTGGTGGGGAAGCAGAAACAGCAGCAGCTTATCAAGAGATTAAAGAAGAGAAATCACATGCAAAATCCCAGCACAAAATTAAAAACAACAGGCCAAGACATAGTAGCCTAGGAAAGTACATCTTCCCTGTTCCCAGCATGCTGCAGTGCATGTGAATGGCTTAGAACTGTCTGTAAACTGAAACACTTATAAAAGGAGGGAAGTATTGAATTTAGGGTTGTAAAGAAAGGTTTTCCCCCTTTGATTCCAGCTTCTTTCTCACAACTCTTCTCTTTCACCTTCTGTACTGAGATCATCAAGAAGGGGAGCCTTATGCTATTTGAATACATGGTGATTGTTATTGTAAGTACCAACAGCCAGTAATATGCGTATTGTTAATATCAAACAAGTGGAGTTGATTTTAGAGTTTAAAACTGCCCTTATTTATCTGTCTTTTAAATGCTCCCATTACAGTAGTCCATTTCCCTAACTAGTACTGCTGTGCTCAATTACAACATGCTAAGGGGTCAACCAAGGAATTTTATTCTCAGTAGTGAATCAAATAAATAATATTTAATACTATAGATAGTATTTATATATTTCATGTTACATGGGCAAACAGGGAAATATATGGGCAAGATTTAGAAAACCTAGTGGGATTCACCTCACCTAATCTGACAAGTCTGCAGCATAGATATCTGTATCTGATCTAATCTTTGTGTCTCCTTTCATACTCAGTGGAGGGAAATAAACTCTTCTGAATTTCTAGTCATTTGTCCTATTTTTGAGTGAGATGAGGTGACCCTTGAAAGGCCTATTTCTCTGTCTCTTCATAAAGGGGGCCCAAACAATGAGCTCCAAGGTGACAGTCTGCACCACAAACATCTCCATTTTGACAGAGGAATCCCACACTTTGGGTTTTACAGTTGTCTGTTGCTGCAAACATGTCTGGCCAGAAGTTCCTTTTCTGTCTCTTAGAATCATAGAATAGTTAGGGTTGGAAAGGACCTTAAGATCATCTTCCAGGATCTGCCAACCCCCCTGCCGTGGGCAGGGACTTCTTCACATGGGAGGCTACTAGAATCATGGCTTAGAGTGAGAAAGCCCACCAAAATTATTCGTTTGTTATTCTTAATTTTCATCTTCTTCAAGCAATCCGTTTTTTGAGGTCAAGTAGATATTGATTAGTCATAAGTTCAGAGTAAATGTTATGCAATTATTTTTCTGCTTAAATTGGTGTTCCTAGTCCCCCTCCTGCTTAAGCCTAATGCACACACAATTTTGATACCAACAGAGTATTGTTTGAGTGCAGGAGGAATGGAGGTTTCTATGTTGACAAAAAGGTTAATAGGTTGTTATTCTGGGGAGCAAGGTATGATGGCAATGCAATTTATACTGGGTAGAAGGAGAGGATGACTAATGGAATGAAGTTCAGGCTCTTCTCGAGGTCACTGGCTCATAATATACATCAAATAAGCACAGAAAGATACAGTGCTGGAGAAGTGGTTGTAGGGGTAATAATCTGCACAATAAGAGGAGGCAGAAAACTACAATGCATTGAGGGAACAATGAGAAAGCCATAAATGAGGCAGTGTGACCTCAAAAACAATTGCTGACCAAACAGGTTTGGAGCTCAAGAGACACAGACATGAAAGACTGTGGTATAGGTCCCTCTGCTACTCCTTCCCCATGATCTTGTGGCTTCTGTGAGCCCACTACCACCTTAAACTTTAAGCTGCTGCGGCAAATACTTTATGAGGTAGGGAATGATTTGGGAAGCAGTGTGGTTAAAGGACACAGCAATAGGACATAGATTAAACAAAAAATACACTAAAAGGAAAAATATTTGATACTGGTTCCTAGCCTGTTGGAAAAAGATAAAACACATATGTAGGAGTGTACCTGTCACATTGGCTGCTCTTAGGAGCCTTGCTCAGAGCATATGTACTTGCATTTGCACTAAAATAGCTTCCAGACAAGGGAAGAAATGAACTTAAAGTGACAGCTGCTTAGAAATGTGCTGGAATTGCTACAAAGAAAAAGCCGGCGGGTCGTAGTAGTAGGGGACTCTACTTTGAAAGGGACGGAAGCACTCGTCTGTTGGCCTGACCCTATCTCGAGGGAGGTGTGCCGCCTACCGGGAGCTCGGATCAGGGATGTTACAGAGAGGCTGTCTGCTCTAGTAAGTTCCACGGACTATTACCTGCCCTTGGTGATCCATGTAGGTGCTAGGGATATAGGTAGTAGTACACTGGGGACCATAAAGAAAGACTACAGAGCCCTGGGAGAGGTGGTTAGGGGCTCTGGTGCTCAGATAGTCTTTTCGTCAATTCTCCAGGACACAGGGGAGGACCGAGAAAAAGCTAGGAGGATTGGCCGGGTTAATAAATGGTTAAAAGGGTGGTATCATAGTCAGGGGTTTGGGCGTCTTGAACACAGGACTGAAGTTAGTAGGCCAGGTCTACTGGGGGCTGGTGGAGCTGCTCTGGTAAAGAAGTGGAAGAACAGTTTTGGTAGGAGGCTTGCCAGACTGGTCAAGGAGGCTTTAAACTAGATGTGTTGGGGGAGGGGGGCATCATTCCATCCCAACACACCCAGTCAGTTGCCAATACCTATAATAAATGCTCAGAACAATGTACATACATTCTGGCTGCTCCAGCCAACGAGTCAGCTTCAATTGGAGCTCGGCTCAGATGCCTTTATACAAACACCTGTAGCATGGGGAACAAACGAGGAATTAGAGATGTGTGCACATCTACAGGGGTATGATATAATAAGCATCACAGAAACATGGTGGGATGGCTCCTATGACTGGAGTGTTGGAATGGAGGGTTACAGGCTCTTTAGAAAAGACAGGCCTGGCAGGCAGGGAGGGGGAGTTGCCCTTTATGTTAGGGATAGGCTGGAGAGTATGGAACTCTGTCTGGGGACAGGTGAGCAGTTTACAGAGAGTTTGTGGGTCAGGGTTAAAGGGGAAACAGCCGTGGGAGACATTACTGTGGGGATCTGCTACAGGCCGCCTGATCAAGGAGAACCTATGGATGAAGCACTCTACAGACAGAAAGGAAAAGCCTCACGCTCTCAGGCCCTCGTTCTCATGGGGGATTTCAACCATCCTGATGTCTGTTGGAACGATGGCACTGCATGGCACAAGCAATCCAGGAGGTTCCTCAGTTGTGTGGAAGACAACTTCCTTCTGCAAGTAATAGAGGAGCCGACAAGGAGAGGTGCCATGCTTGACCTTGTGCTCACCAACAGGGAAGGGCTTGCTGAGAATGTGGTGCTCCAGGGCAGCCTTGGATGCAGTAATCACGCGATGGTCGAATTTGAGATCCCCAGGACAGTGAGAAGAGTGTGCAGCAAGCTCACTGCCCTGGACTTCAAAAGAGCAGACTTTGGACTCTTCAGGAGCCTGCTTAGTAAGGTTCCATGGGATATAGCCTTGGAGGGCAGGGGGGCCCAAGGCTGTTGGTTGATATTCAAGGATCACCTGCTACAAGCTCAGGAATGCTGCATCCCAACTAGAAGGAAGTGCGGCAGAAGCGCCAGGAGACCTCCTTGGGTGGATAAGGAGCTGCTGAGGAAACTTCAAAGGAAAGAAGAGGCTTATAAAAAATGTAAGCAAGGACAGGCAGCCTGGGTAGAGTACAGGGATGTTGTCCGGGAAGCTAGGGACCAGGTTAGGAAGGCTAAGGCCCAGTTAGAATTAAACCTAGCCAGGGATGTTAAGGATAACAGGAAGCGATTCTACAGGTACGTAGCAAACAAAAAACAGACTAGGGACAACATAGGCCCCCTGAGGAAGCTTTCAGGAGAACTGGCTACGCAGGATTTGGAGAAGGCTGAGGTCCTGAATGACTTCTTTGCCTTGGTCTTCACTGGCAAAGGCTCTGACTGCACCACCCAGGTCTTAGAAGGCAGACGCAGGGATTGTGAGAATGAAGACCTTGGGCCCACTGTAGGAGAGGATCTGGTTCGAGACCATCTTAAAAATCTGAATGCACACAAGTCCGTGGGACCTGATGAAATCCATCTGTGGGTCCTGAAGGAGCTGGCAAATGAAGTTGCTAAGCCACTGGCCATCGTATTTGAAAAATCATGGCAGTCAGGTGAAGTTCCTGACGACTGGAAAAAGGGAAATATAACCCCCATTTTCAAGAAGGGGAAAATGGAAGACCCGGGGAATTACAGACCAGTCAGTCTTACCTCTGTGCCTGGTAAAATCTTGGAGCACATTCTCCTGGACAGCATGCTAAAGCACATGAATAACAACAAGGTGCTTGGTGACAGCCAGCATGGCTTCACTAGGGGGAAATCCTGCCTGACCAATTTGGTGGCCTTCTATGATGGGGCTACAGAATTGATGGATAAGGGTAAAGCAGTTGATGTCATCTACCTGGACCCGTGCAAAGCGTTTGACACTGTCCCACACGACATCCTTCTCTCTAAATTGGAGAGATATCAATTTGATGGATGGACCACTGGGTGGATAAAGAACTGGCTGGATGGCCGCACACAAAGAGTTGTGGTCAATGGCTCAATGTCCGGCTGGAGACCGGTAACGAGTGGTGTCCCTCAGGGATCAGTGTTTGGACCGTTCTTGTTTAACAACTTCTTCGCTGACATGGACAGTGGGATTGAGTGCACCCTCAGCAAGTTTGCCGATGACACCAAGCTGTGTGGTCCGGTTGATATGCTGGAAGGAAGGGATGCCATCCAGAGGGACCTTGACACGCTTGTGAGGTGGGCTGATGCCAACCTTATGAAGTTCAACCATGACAAGTGCAAGGTCCTACACCTGGGTCAGAGCAATCCCAGGCACAGCTACAGACTGGGCAAAGAAGAGATTCAGAGAGGCCCTGCAGAGAAGGACTTGGGGGTTCTGGTCGATGAAAAAATGAACATGAGCCGGCTGCAGTGTGCGCTTGCAGCCCAGAAAGCCAACCATATCCTGGGCCGCATCAAAAGGAGCGTGACCAGCAGGTCAAAGGAGGTGATTCTGCCCCTCTACTCTTCTCTTGTGAGACCTCACCTGGAGTATTGTGTGCAGTTCTGGTATCCTCAACATCAAAAGGACATGGAACTGCTGGAACAAGTCCAGAGGAGGGCCACGAGGACGATCAGGGGACTGGAGCACCTCCCATATGAAGACAGGCTGAGGAAGCTGGGGCTGTTCAGCCTGGAGAAGAGAAGGCTGTGTGGAGACCTCATAGCAGCCTTCCAGTATCTGAAGGGGGCCTATAGGGATGCTGGGGAGGGACTCTTCGTCAGGGACTGTAGTGACAGGACAAGGGGTAACGGGTTAAAACTTAAACAGGGGAAGTTTAGATTGGATATAAGGAGGAAATTCTTTCCTGTTAGGGCGGTGAGGCACTGGAATCGGTTGCCCAGGGAGGTTGTGAGTGCTCCATCCCTGGCAGTGTTCAAGGCCAGGTTGGATGAAGCCTTGTGTGGGATGGTTTAGTGTGAGGTGTCCCTGCCCATGGCAGGGGGTTTGGAACTAGGTGATCTTGAGGTCCTTTCCAACCCTAACTATTCTATGATTCTATGATTCTAATTCAAGAACTAGGAAAGACTCTAGGGATGTATTCTGCTATGGATTGCAGACAGATTAGAGGCATGGAGTAAACATGTCTGGTTTACACCATCTTTGTGTTGCTGACTCAAGGAAAAAAGTTACACTCCTTTTGCGTATATTCCAGTTCCACCACCATCTCCCTGACTTGTACAATTTGGGAACACACTGCAGTACGCCTTCACTGGTTTAAAATCCAAATTATGGTAAATATCACATGAAGATACAGCTAATGAAAGGGTAAAGTACTGTTAGAATATTTTCCACCCCCTTCCCTTTCCGTGTTTGTCACCAGATTAGCAGTACGCTTTTGGATTCTCTGAACAGTTCCAGCTCATGAAGCCTAGTGTCACAGTCTACCTTTCTTGAGACTCATGAAGTTGATCCACTGCGGCCTGTGCACACCTTACTGTGTACTTCTGGTCCTATCATGCACATACAATGGAACTAGGTCCTATTATTATAGAAAAGGCCACACATCCTAACCTACCTCACTGTTATTTCTGAGCTGCTGCTGTTTTTATTCTGAATGAATAACTTCAAATACCAGGCAAATGCTGAAAACTTTTGGAATGGAACAAAGCGGTTGTTCCTTGATGTAATAAAGAGAATGGCAGTTGGTTAACTAGCTAGTCCTTAAAAGGAATCCTTCACTATCCACACCCGGATCAAAGCACAGGGACTCCTGGTACTGTTTAAAACCAACTTGTACTTGCTGGTGGTCTCTGTGCTATCAGGGTTGGTTTGGTTGTTTGTTTTTTTTTTTTGTTACATGGTAGGGAAAGAACACTTTGATTTACTTTGCTCCTATTATATGTCTGAGGCCTTTGCAAGCAGCTGACAGGATGGACTTCTTTTCACAAGCTTAAAACAATGGAGTTCAATATACAAACTTCTGAGCATCTCAGTAATTAATTCCTACAGCAATCAAGCTGGCTTATGCTTGGACCAGCCTGGTGCTCTGGGATGTCTTACGCAGCTTTTGTTCAGACTGCTTTGCTTCATAAGTTCTGATCTTGTTTGGTTTAGGGTTTTTTGTTTGGGTTTTTTTTTGTTTGTTTTTTGTGGGATGTTCTTGGTTTCATTTGTTTTTTGTTTTTTGGGTTTTTTTTGACAGATCTGTGCTACAGTAAGTAGCAAGCTGATTAAGTCTGCATGGACAAACTTTTCTTGCATCTCTATCCTGTTGTAATAATATTTGGCAGACGCTATGTCCTGCCTATTATCTCTCAACTTTTGTCTTGTGGCTGCAAGATTGTGCGTTAGTTGGAAGCACAGTTCTCTCACCTTGCTGTGTGCATCACTGTTGCTTGTTACAATAAAGGCCCTGCAATCTCACAAAAGTGAGAACTGGGATTTTGAAAGGAGTTACTGAAGCAGTTGTTAATCCATAGGAAAGAAAACATGTAATATGTTTTTTAAATTCTAGAAAGTCTGCATGTTATTGGCCTGACACTATGAAAGTCCCACAAATGGGCAAGTGAAAGATGATGAAAATTAAAGATGACAAAGTCATTATCACAGCTTAGTGTAAGCATAGTACTTTTCTGCTTATTTATATTTATTTACTCAAAGCACTTGGCTTGAACCATTAGACACTTTTATAACTTTTTTGAAACACTAAACTCCAGCAAGCCTAGTGTCCTTAAAAATATACAGAATTCCTTATTCCTCTTCAAAGTTTAAAGCTCTTAAGCTCAGTGTAATAAAACCCACTAACTACGTTACATGTTGAGAGACTAACTTTGCATCTTGCCATATCTAGGAAGGATGTGAATTCAACTTGCAGGTGACCAAAAGAAAATACCAGGTTACTGGGTTCCTCCTGTTTGAAAAACTTGTGATGTATCAAAGCAGCTCAGTAACTAAGAATTTGCTTAGTGTCACATGGGGAGAAAGAGGATTGCAAAGATAAACAAGGCACAAGCAACTGAGCTTTATAGATAAAAATTAATAGGTGAAAGCATTGCACTCAAAATATAGGTATGTTGTATTCGGTGTGTTATTTGACACACAAGAATTTAAGAAATTAGAGAAGTCCAGTGTCAAAAATACTATAGCAATCTGTTGGCAAAGTCATAGAGTGCTCTAGCAGGATCTGCCCTGTAATGATTTACTTTCATATTCTTCTCTGGTTCATAATGAAAAGCTGTCATCAAATAGTGCTGTTAATGATCCTTGCCAGTGTGTAAATAGCCAGTTATATAAAAGATGGCTGGAATATACTCAGTATACCAAACACCTTAGCAAGCCTCTCACAAGAATTCTTGCTAAATCTGCAACCAAGATGCTTTACAGTGTGAGGTTAGATGCACAGCCGGGTTCAGTATCATTACATATAGAATATATGTACATATAGTGCTATAATTTCCACAAAGATGTAAGAGATGACCAAATGATCTTCTGCCTTACTTGGAATATTAAATACATGCAGCTCTTATCCCTGACACGTTATCCAAAACTATTCTTAAAACTTCCTAGTGAGAGGATCCTACTGCCTCTCCAGATAGCCTGTTCCAGAGCTTAACTATCCTTATAGTAGCAAGTGCTTTTCTAGCGTGTAACCTAAATCCTCTTTGCTGCAAATTAAGCAGATTACTTCTTGCCTTTCTCCAGAGGACACAGAGAACAACTGATCAGTGTCCTAATTGTAATAACCTTTGATAAACTGAAAGACTCTCTTGCCTTCCCTCAATCACCTTATAATCTAAAAAGACAGTGGTTTTGGAAAAAAACCTTATTTTTCTTGCTCTCTGTTGGGTATTCTCTATATCCATGCTTCTTTAATTGCAGTGCCCAAAGCAGGAACCAAGCTCTCGCTAGTAACAAGTAGAGCAGAATAATTACCTCCCTTGTCTTGCATACAATACATCTGATAATATACCCCAGAATGAGATTTTCTGTTTTTTGAAAGTATCATCTCAATAGTCTGTGAACCACTATAACTCCAGGTATTTCCTGCAGTATTACTCACTCATTTAATTCCCCCTTTTACTCACTTGTATTTGCTCTGACTGTACCTTTCTGAATGTGTCATAATGAAATTCTATCTTATTTCAGACTCTTCCTCCCAAATTGACAAGGTACTTTTGAATACCTAAAGGCTTGCCTTTTTCCCTATCTGGCATCAGCTATAATTTTGTGTGCATTACAATAGCACATAAGGTGCTAGTAAACCAGTTCTATAGAGCTGGATGCATGACAGATTCCTGTAGGAGTATACATGAAATGTCATCACAAATCAACAGTAACCTGTAGTTTAAACATTGAATTTTTTCAGAGTCTATTGCTCACAAATCTTATGGTGATTTAATCTAAACCATTTCTAGGGTGTAACCAGCTTGGTTTTTGAAGTTTATTTGCAAATTCAGCACAGAAAAGTGAAGTGTCAAGTTCAAGGCTGAGGAGGAAAGAAGGAAGGGGTCAGAGCTGGAATAACAGGACATTAAAAGGTGACTTGATCTACATCGCGTCAGGAAAAATATACTGGAGAAAAAGAAGATGAGACCAGGCACAAAGGTTTTCTGGAGGAAGAAGAACTGAGGAATGTTAGCAGACAGTTAACAGAGACATACTGTAGGCAGGGAAGTAAGTGTGAAAAGAAATGTGGTGTTCTTTATCCAGGAATGGACTAGATTTGAAGAACAAACTGATTTGGAAAGTAGAAAGATAACAGTACCAAAAGGCTTCTTGCAGAATTGCGAAACATTATGAGCAAAAGCAGCAGAGTGTGTTTGGGAACTAGATCCCCACTCTTGCTTAGGGAAACAGCCCCCTTTTGTATGAAAGGGAAACAGAGAAAACAGGCCAGAAACCTCAATGCTGTGACAGAGGGATTTGTAATAGGAGATTGAAAGCAGGAAAGGTAGATGAAAAAACGGATTAAGAGAAAGAGCAGTAAGAGATGCTAAATACTTGTTAATCTCGAAGAAAACAAACCCTGTTGCTCACTGTAGCAGACATGGGAATTGAGATGGATTATGCACAGTGACAGCTTAAACTTTCTGACATTTTCATAGCTGGCTTGGTAAACCAGAGATTTTAAGGAGTTTAACCCTTGAAGAGACTGTATTAATTTTCTAATTTTTGTCTATATAATGTGGTTAGTGAGTTTTTGTCTATATCAAGAGCCCTATCAGGATCATTGCCAGCAGAAGGTGTATTAGGAATTTTACTTCTATGCAAAGAGAAGAAAACTTATTGGTCAACCACTTTTTATGATACAAGTCCCTCCTCTATGTGCCATCTTTCTGTTTCAGAGCAGTGTGGGATTTCCCTGTACATTTACTGTCACTTATGTTTCCTGTAATCAAGGGTGACAGCCCAGTGGGGTAAGCCAAGCCCTCTGGTGCCCATGTAACTGGATGCTTCTGTGAACAATAAGCACCTTTTACTGCACAGTCCGCAATGTTTCTTATGCGTGAATCATTCTGTTCTGCTCATGCTTCCTTCACTCTGCATTGTTTTATTGCTCAAGGGCATTCTGTTCTTACTTAAGGAAGCCTACATCTTCCTTCCTTTTGATGCTTCACTGTCATTTATTTGTGTTTAAGAGCTGAAAGAGTTGAACCTTAATTTCAGCTCACTGAAGTCTACCTTTAGGTTGCCCTTGTCTGCTTTCTGGGACAACAGTCAGCACAAATTCAGTCTCTGTGTATGATAAGTGACTAGCAGTAAGAAAGGTCAATGCTTTTCAGTCACGTACACAAAGGCACACAGGCTTCTTCAAGTAAACGAAAATAAGAGGTGGCTTTATAAATGTTCTTGGTATGCAATTGAGGCATAAAGATGTTTTGGAGAAGTGAAAAGCTTTTCTGGGCACAGACTGTGGTAGAGGTCAGTATGAGGGGTATCAGGTAGGTAAGATTTGAGGAAAACCAGGGTCTGTTCAAGGAGAGGTAGTGTAGTCAGACTAAAATGTTTTCTTTGGTTTTGGTTTTTTTTCCCATCTGCATTTTTGACTCCATGGTGTATGTCACAGGCAGATGAGCAGTAATGGGGAGGACGCAGGAACAGTATGGCTCTGAGGAGCTGTGTACTTCTGAGTAAAGAACAAACAGTTTAACTGTGGGGCAATGCTGACTCATCGGACATTCCTGAAGGTAAGCCTGAGGCAGGTCCACGTGGAAGCCCTGGCCAGGCTTGACGAAACTATTCCATTGCTAACGGGGCTGAGTCCATGTTCCAGAAAGCTGAGAACAGCATATGCTACAATGAGATACTGAGTGGGATAGATTTACACAGCTTTTACAGTGCTCAGAGATGCTGATATACCAGCAGAACTGAGAGGTACCACAATATCAAGGTAGGAGATGGGGAAAAAAAAAAAATAATAATCTAGTTGCTTTATACTCTCAGCTGATATTTAATATATCTCCTTCCCAAATCCCAATTCCTTTCAGAGCTCAGGACTTAGGTTGGGTGAGCCAGTACAACTAGGGAGCTGTGTCTGGTTCCTCACATGGGTTGGGTAATATGGTCCATGGCAGCCATAAAGGAAAACATGTTTACTTTGGTATCTTCAGCATCAGTCAGCTTCAGGATTTGCTTTTTGGCCTTTACTCAGTACTGCACAATTCGCTGTTCAGGTCTGTTGAGCAATAGCTGTACTTCCATATGCATAAATATTCAAGGACTGATCATTAGCTAAAGGCATTTGTGGTATAGAGGTGCACCACGATGCTGTGGCATGAAAGCATTCCTTCCCTGCCTTCCTTCCTCTGTTCACAGATCACTCCAGAAAGAGGATTAATGCATCTTATTCCCTGAGGAAGAATAATGTCAGAGTGCTCTATGATGCAGCTATGTGCTGCACACGTGTACCCTACAATGTATATAAGTAAATGCCACACTAGCATGTGAAGTTTTAAAATGTATTACAGTGTCTGTGAAGCTACAGGACTAAACTTTCCAAGCATTACTTAACAGTACATATTGTTACTAGATTTTCTTAGTAAAGAATCCACTATCTTCCTTTTTGTCTATGAAATGACCACAATATCAGCCTGACAGAGATGAATGTATTGCTTTCTTGCTGCCAGACTGAGCTCTGACATTCTGCAATCTGAACTCACTGTTATTAGAGAGAATCAATATGTGTGGCCCCGGTTCTGATCTTCAGAACAGATAACTGTCAAAGCCTGCATTTAATTTCCTTCCAAATATTAGGCAATTTTAGAATTATCTTTGTAACAGATTACATTGCTATAAACATTACTGTTGGTAAAATAAATTACTAATTCTTTAACATTGTTATTTGGTTGATATTATCTAGAGCAACTGCCTTCAACCTTAACAAACTTTTATCTAGAAACATTCTGTTCTTGCACAAATAACTTCAGTGTTGACTGACGTACAGTTTTGGGACCAACATCATGAAACTTTATTTCTCTTAAGACAAGTAGAGAGATGAGTTTTAGAACTGAGAAGCATTCACTGAAGAAGTTTTTTCCACAGGCAGTGACCTGGAGTTCCTCTAGAACTAGTTTCTGGGTAGTACAACAGCCTCAGATGATAGGATCCATGAGAGGGTTGTACGAAAAACTCACAAGTATTTTTGGTTTATAATTAAGCCCTTGCATTCAGCTGAACATAGGGTGTGCTCTCTCTTATTAGCACCTGGCATATTGACCATTCAAAAACATAAATGGAAGCTACTGACTAATTTCCTCTCTGCGCTGCCCAGCAGCACTGTAAAGATAAAGCAGTAAAAAGGCTTTCTGTTGGCTGGGGTTTTCCTGAAGAAATAGTGTCTGCTTGAATATCTACTGGTGTGTTCTCAATGTAGTTATGCACCACTGTATGTCCTTTCCCCCTAGCTGGGACAGTTACCGCGCTTGACCACAACATTGTGAGCAGAGGTAAAATGTTCAGCTGGAGACCAGTTGTGAGGAGATGCTCAGAATATTGGTAGAGCGTACCCTAGAGAGGGATCAGAGGGGATTTTATAAATCAAATACCTAATTGGAGGGCATAAAACAGACAGAGACAGATATTGACAGGGCAATAGGCAGGAACAGAAATACATGAAATTCAGTTCTAAGCATAAGAAAAAAACTTCCATAATATAACAGTAGCTGACTACTGGAACAGGTTGCCCAGAGAGATTGTGATGTCTTAATTCCTGAAGGTATTCGAAACACAACTGCTTTAGCTTACCCAGCTTCGGGCAGTGTGTTGAACTAGATGTCCAGAAGGTACATTCTAATGTCAACTGTTCTGTGGGTCTGGGAATGATAAGAAAACTGGTTCCTAGTAAAGCAGCTTGATAGTGAGCTCCCAGGAACAAAAGACAAGTTCAGAATCAAAGAAAGAATTGGTCACATTGAGGTAATGTACAATTCATGCACTTTCAGTAGAAGATGGGAATTTACATTTTGCTAAAAGAAGTGTATTATGCCTCTAGGGCTAGTTGACCAAAAGATATTAGGAGTAGGCTGATACATTCAATTTCATGAAGCTGAGTAAACTAAAATTTGATTTACACTTTATCTTTTTATTTCATGTATTTAACTTCAAAGCCAGCTTTTTCCTTTTGCAAGCTTTTCATGCTGTATGTATCCTAATCGTTAACTTACTAATTTAACAAGATGAAGCATAGTGTCAAATCATTTTTATGTCCACAGTTTCCCTCTGTGATATTTGTTACCACTGTGAAAAATTCTGTCAGATTTGATAGGAATAATCCCCCATGTGTGAATCCCACAGAGTCAAACTCTCCTTAATCAAATCATAACAGTCCAGCTGGCCTGCTCCATCTTGGCTTAGCAGTGTCCTCTGTTACCCTTCCTGCATGCTTTTTTATTCTTGCATTTTCCTTAGTATAAAAGACAGGTGTTACAACAAAATCTTTCTAAACACCTCTAACACCTCTTTGCTTCCAGAAGCATACTGAATACATATGCTAAGATTGCCCCAGTTCTTTTGGTATTTGCCTCGGGATTCTGCAAAGGAGGCTTTCTCGTTTTGCACAGTTGCTTAATCTTCCAATGCTCTAATTTATTTATTTTTTTTTTTTTTATTTTTTTCCCCATTCTTTCTTTTTAAGTACCAAATCTGGAAAAATACTGACTTCCTTCAGTGCATTTTGTTTTCTAAAGCCAGAGCATCTGTTCCTGGCAAAAGTGGCTTGCCTTAATAACTGCATGTTTTTTAATAATTCCCACGGGTGTTCCTGTTTCTCATTTTACTGTTGTCAGTTGTGCTGATGTTATAGTTACTGCTGAACAGTCAGGCCACTTGGTCAAAAGCATTGCAGTCTGCTCAAAATCAAACTTGTTCAAAAACATTATATACTTGCTGATGATAAAAATAAGGCAGTAGCACAAACTTCCTTTGCATTATGGTGACCATTTAACATGTGATATGTATAATACAAGGTGAAACTATAAGACAGAGATCAAACTTCATAATTTTTACTCATACCTTTCCTTATCTTTGTACATCTGGATAAATCAAAAGCTGAGGTTAAACCTGAAATTTTTGTATTAAGATTGCTCATCTGGTTCAGTAACTGCAACACATCCTCTTAAATTTTAAGGTACTTCCCTGTAAACTTAATATTTTTTAATACAATTTGCAGTTGGAGAAAAGGTATTAGAAGGCAAATGATCAAGTAGGTCAAGAAGATTGAGTGTTCTCTTTCATGATCTCTATTTCTCAATTTTATTCCAGAATATTCACAAAAAAATCTGCTATAATCAATTTTAGAATGTGCTTTTAGATGGAGATTATGTTTGGACTTGCAGGGATCTATATATAAATAAACCCCAACAGTTCCTTAGCATTCAATTTATATCTTCCCCTCAGTCATTTTGTGCACATGCTTAATTTTGTGTCCCTGTCCTTCTGCTGTTTCTTGCTTCATTGTTGACACACTTTTGATTTTTGTAGGCATATCTCACTTGTCATCTATTTCTCCCTAAGCTATATATTTTTAACTCCCTTTCCTCACATTTAATTTCCTTCAGCCCTTTTATCAGTTGTTAATATTTCTTTGGATTGGCTTAGTTTACGAACATGTTGCACTTGAGATATCCTGTGTCATGCAGCCATCCATTTGTTATAAAACGGATATTATAGAAGCAGAGAGAATACGAACCTGTCAGATTTCCAGATGGATCTAGGAACTGTAGTTAATTAAAAATATTACAAAAGCTTCATGTCTACTGTTTAGAAAATAGTAAGCTTACTAGAAGTTCATGGTACAAAAAAGGAGTACAGAGTTACAGGGATGTAGTTGAACTTCTTGTCTTTTTGATTTATAGTGGATGGTATAATGAAATACATGAACAAAGCAGCAAGCAATGATGTAAAAATTTGGCAATATATACCCTTCACTTGCAGGGAACATTACCTTTTACCTTAGATTACACCAGCTAAACCCAAGGTAACTGCCTGGATAATGCACTACTTTTCAGGGTATTTCAGAAATGTTTCTTATAATCAAAATAAACTGAACAAGAATAAATAAGAATACAGATCATAATATTATAAAAGTAGAATAATCCTTTCTGGCTAGGTTGTAGGAGTTAGAGTTGTAAACATCACCCTTGAGGAAGCCCAGGTAGTGAAATATTTCAGCTTGCATGGGTAACGTTAAAACCTCTCTTCTGTTTCCTTTCAGTAGGATTTATGTATTTGTGATTATATAGCATTTCAAAGGAGCAAACTTTAATCTGTTTTGTTAACACTCCACATCCCAGCCAGTTTCACCCACATCCTGATCACATTCCCTAGAAAATTCTGCCCAACTTAATACTGCAGCGAAGGGCAAAGGACTCAGGACAGACTATGGGTTTGCAAGGACAGCCTCCTCCAAACACAAGAAAGCACTATTCCAAACCATGGGAAGTTAAACAGGCATTGCAGAAGCCAACATGAATGTGCAACAAAGTCCTGAGGTCAAGTGCAAAGAGGATTTGCACAGTGAAAGTGGGAATGGACTGCGCAAAGGGAACATAGAAACCCGACTTGACCATGCTGAGGTCACATTAGTGAGGCTGACACTGAGCTGGAGCAGGAACCAGTGTATGATGATACGCAAGAAAGCTCCCAGAATTACAATGACAGCAAAAAGAAGTCTAAGGAAAACAGCAGCGCACTGCCCACTGGGGTGGGTGGTGTAACAACAAATGACATGACTTTCCTCTTCCACTTAAGGCAGACTAAACTCATATTTCACCCCCCAAAAAAACAACAATGGCATAAATGCAGGCTTTAAGAATTGCATGCTTACTGTCTGACTGGAACAGGTTATACAGAGAAGCTGTGGCTGCCCCATCCCTGCAGTGTTCAAGGCCAGGTTGGATAGGGCTTGCAGTAACCTGCTCTAGTGGAAGGTGTCCCTGCCCATGGTAGGGGGATTGGAACTAGATAAGATTTCAGGTCCCTTCCAACCCAAACCGGTCTGGGATTCTATGGTTCTGTGACAGAGCTCAGATCAACCATGTTCATAGTATAAGCAAGAAGTATGTTCTCTATTACCAAGAAGCACCATTTCTGATAGAAGTCAGACTGCACTGTCTGGTGGATAGGTGCAACAGGGAAGATAATATTTAACACATCACATTGTTTTTTATGTTCTGAAAGATCATAATTTCAGAATACACAAGTGTAGACAGGGGAGTAGCTGGCTACAGCCATTACAAAGGCCAGCGTCTGACCCTGCAGATGTATCTTCATTAACACCTCAGTTCATATTTATGATATGGAACAGGTAGAGCAGAGGTGGCTCTACAGATCTCAAAGGGAATATATATATATATATATATATATATATATATATATGTAGAACCAAATATAACTAGGGGATCAGCAAGATCTCTTCAAAAGACAGCTGGAATTGAAATAAGGTATTTACAAAATGACAAAACCCAAAAAAAGCGAACATATTTTACTTAATACACACATATGCAGTCCCTGAAGGATAGTCCAGAGATCAGTCAGTCATTTGAAAGAATCCTGTGGGAAATGGACTCACAGGAAGCAACATCTGATGCACACAGCTCTTTTGACCAGAAGGAAAGGGACTTGTGTGTGTTTCCAAAGGGATGGAGTTGGAACTTTGTTTTATCTTTGTTGTGAAAATCTCTAGTTGTCTTTATCTTTAGGAGAGGCACAACAAAGAGTAAAAGCTGAATTTGGTCCATATTATTATTTAAAAACTTAATTCCTAGAGAATCTGAGTGTTAATTAAAAGATTAGATTATTTTGAAAGTTAATAGTTATGAAAGCTAATAGATTAGGAATCAGATGTGGAGAGGCTAAACACAGAAGACTTGATATTTGACCTAGAGCATGTTAGATACCGATGGATGTATTTTGCAGATGCAAGATTAATTTTGTGATCACCTAATGTGCTCTGTGTATGGTGTACACTGCTTATTTGTAGCCACTGCTTCCTGCAACAGGACTGCTGAGCTGTTACAGAATTACAAACTCTCTTCAGAAAGACCCTGCCTATTGACTTGAAGGTATCAAATAGATGTGGAACATCTCCCTTATGAGGAGAGGCTGAGGGAGCTGGGTCTCTTTAGCTTGGAGGAGACTGAGGGGTGACCTCATCAGTGTTTACAAATACGTAAAGGGTGAGTGTCAGGATGATGGAGCTAGGCTTTTTTCAGTGATGTCCAGTGATAGGACAAGGGGCAATGGGTGTAAACTGGAGCATAGGAGGTTCCATGTGAACATCAGGAAAAACTTCTTTACTGTGAGAGTGACAGAGCACTGGAACAGGTTGCCCAGGGGGGTTGTGGAGTCTCCTACGTTGGAGATATTCAAGGCCCACCTGGACAAGTTCCTGTGTGATGTACTCTAGGTCACCCTGCTCTTGCAGGGGGGTTGGACTAGATGATCTTTTGAGGTCCCTTCCAACCCTTGGGATTCTGTGATTCTGTGAAATGAAAGGTATGCCTTAACCATGTTCTTTTGCTGTTCTAAATTGTACTTGATTCCCTATTTTCACTTCTTTAAACTTCTGAATCATAACAGGGACATGTCAAAGAGCCATGTAATAGATATCTGTTCATCAGAGTCTGATCAAGCCATCTATAATTTCGCAAAGGTAAGTTGGAGACTGGAGTTTTTCAGTCTCTGCACCTTGTTCTTCTAACCCACTCACTGTTCCTCTGTGAACTACCAACATTTCTGAAGTGCTCACATGGAGACAACAATATGTTTCTATCAAAGAAATGCTGTATTTCTACTTAGTGTTCTTCTGTAGTAATACATGTGTTGTGTTAGCTTTCCCAGTGGTGTTCAAGACATTGCCTACAGAAATTTTCAGTCTGTCTAGAGCCAGCATTTTCTGAAGCACTGCCTACAGACAGGTCTCTGTGTATGATTCTTTGGTCCTGCAGGAATAGCATTGTGTTTGGTTGTACTAAAAAGTGCCTTGGCGTGCCATAGCAAGCATTCCACAGCTCTGTGAACTAATCATTGGCTTTCTTGTTTGTCAATATTTATATAATCTGAAAACTTTGCAAGAACAAAAATATATTTACACTATCATTATATCTCTATATAATTGCAAAGATGACTCTATATAAAAGCACTAAAGAAAGTCTTTCTAGGACATTACTAGTCTAATTGCAATTTGATGCAGCCAGATTAATTGCAGTGAGACTATCAACTTGACAAATTCAATTCAATATGTGCCATTCCAATTTTCCATGGTGCTCTTGTTTTTACTTTTTTTATCTGAATGTTAGAAGCATAAAGCCAGTCTTACAAAAGTCTGATTATATATCAGTGCTGCAGTCTTGATTATCATTCATATTTGTAATCTTGTCAGAGAAAGATATCAAATCTTTTTGACATAACCTGCTTTCCATTAGGCTGTACTCTCCTCATTAGACTTGTGATGAGAGTTTAAATTGTTGCCACACAGTGACAGGACTATCTAGGTTCTTCCAGTTTTTGCTACTTTCTAGTAGGAAATAAGGTGAGTAGGAATTGGGGGTTTAACTTGTTCACTTCTTCCCGATGACTGGAAGCGCTGCTTTCTCCTTGCTTGTGACTTTTGTTATATGTTCACCCTTGTGTCCAAGTCCAATAATTGTGTTATAGAAATAACAATTTGATTCCCTTACCTGCTGGTTGGCAGCCAGTACTGTATGCAACAATAACTGGAGCATACTCAGGGGACTGGAAGATGTTACAGAGCTCTGTTCGAGACCCATGTCTTTCTGGCACTGAAGACAAGGCCAGGCATCCTATATGGTGCATATATATATACACACACTACGTTGTGCTGTGTTTCACCTTGAGTAGCACCAGGGATCTCTAAGAAGCTAAAGGGTCTTAAGAATTTAGGAAATTACTACCTCAGTAAAAATCGTATTTCCAGTTTTCCTGTAAAAGTACTTAAGGAAAGTCTTATGAATACATTTTCTGCTCTGGTTATAGATATACATAACATTTAGGGATGTTTACAATGTCAATTCAGAAATCTTCAGAATAGTCTCAAGATTTTGTTCCCATGGCCTAGAAACCAGTACCTGCAGTCCTCTGAAAGGTCCTCAGTGTCTGTCACTGTTTCACTTAGTGACAAAAGAATCACTTTCCAAGGTTGATTGTATTCTTAACTATGTATAATTCACACATTTTATTTCAGAGGCAAGTGCAAATGTCTGTCTGGTAGGAGGGGTCTCTTCTTCTTTCCCTTCCACCCCAATTTGATGTGAAACTTCAAATGATGCATGAAGAGCTTTTGTTAAGAACAGTACTTTGGTGTTTTAAATACATTTATTTAACCATTCATATGTCATTCATAGTCCTTTTGAATATTCAAGTGAATTGGTAGGTATACCAGCCTGGGGGTTCTGTTTGTTTGTTTGTTTGCTTGGGGCTTCTTTTGGGGAAAAAAGTTTTCTGATTCCACCATTTATTTTCTGCTCCAGCATTTATTCTTAGGGGAAGCTTTAGGGTTTTCATTGATTCATATGATAACACAGTTCTGACAATCTCTCGTATTCCCTTCTTATTTCTCTTAAGGACCCATCACTTGTTATCTGCCTGGAATTTATGAGTGTCTTCTCTTTGGTGGGCAACATTTCATTATACCTCTTAATCACCATCTTAGTACAAAGCAGAGTTCTCCTTAAAGCTCTAGAAATTTCCTACAACAAATGCAAGATGCATTATGTGATGCATCTTCCATTCAGGGGGTTCTTTGAGTAGACTGCACATACTGGTATTGACTTTGTCATGGGGTTGTGATAGCTCATGTATCTCTGGCTAAAATTTATGTCCAGTATTATGCTAACTGCTCCCATATGCTACACACAGCATGTGCCTTGTGGTAACATTACAGCTAGTTTTCAGACTATTGACAAACCTGACAACAGTTGCATGGCCTCTGTGTAACAGCACAAAGTAGTATTGTGTTTGAGAATCTGTTATCTCTTTCCTAAAATAATTATCTGTTCTTAAAGACAGTGTAAAGCAGAAGTTGTCTAGAAGAGGCTGCCAGGGTTTACAGATCTTAATGATTATTTTGTGTTCCTTAGAATTTGTAACTTCTCCCCCCAACTGAAATTTCTTTGCTGGTTTTTTGCCTATTTTGTCATTGTTGTTGTTTTTAAAGATAGTAAATTAGTTTCCCAGTCTTACCACATAACTGCTGCTCTAATCCACGTTTTATTGTTGGTACTGTTGTGTGCCTCACTGTTTTTCTCCCTTTCAACACACTGGGACTCGTGAAAGCCGTATTTTCAGCCAGCTGTGACTCACTGTTCTGAAGCTGGAGAGCATTTGAGCCATCAGCGAGGTAAGGAGGAAAGCAAACAAGTTAAAAATCCTAGATTCAGAGGCAATATCAATTGGTTTGTCCGAATGCTATGTAAATGAAAAGAATTGATAGGCTATTATCGTATTTGCTTCTCTTTTATTATTCTTCTCCTGCAGTTCACCTTTAGGCAAGGCTTCCTTGAAGAAAATTTTTTGCTGCATCCTCATGTTGCTGAAACTCAATTATCTGCGCAGTTCAACAGTGAAATTCATCTTGATTTTTCTGTTGTTTTGCTCATGAGGTATGTGTGAAGGTTATGTACAAAGCAAGAATCACTACAGAGGTTTATTCTGTTCAGCTTAAGGAGTTTGCCAAATACTGTATCTGATGTCTTTCTGTTACGTGCATTTATTAGAAAGTGTTAATAAACAAAGAGAATGGATAGCCAGGAGTCTCTTGGTTTAGCTTTCTATCTAAAAGTAACTTATACTCCATCTACTGAACAACAATGTAATGAAAATTTATGTCTGCCTGTTGCTGTATCAAATATCCTGGTTTTACCCTCAGAATAACAGACAGTTGTGTATTGGCTGCAGAGTGGGGTTTTCCATATATTCAAAAGGATACACATTTAAACTCGAGTTTGGAAAGAGAAAGCTCAACTTACATGCTTTTTATTCACACAAGCAGCCTGTATTAATTCTTAATCTATCTGAGAGTCACCCATGACTTTGTACCAGGTGTGGGGAAATTATTTTTGGACATTTTTTTTCTTTTGCTGCCCTGATTGGTGTATCAGGAAACAGAATGAGACACATGAAAGAAAAAAATAATGAAGCAAAGAGATACTGATTTAGTTGTTAGCTACTGACTGCAAATTAATATAATGTATGTTTTGAAAGGAATGCTAAGAATCACTCCAGTCCCATGCCAAAGTTCCTACCATCCAATATCCAGAGGTGAGTTTGAACCTTTTTAGGCAGAGTTTAACTTTGAAACCTTAACCGTAAGTTGGTATTAAACAAAAAAGGAGATCATACAATCATCTCCATTTTAGAGTTTCAAAAGAAAGCACTATTCTCTGCCTAGCAGCACCACAGTTTGCATAGGTTCTGCACAAAGTCTATCCTTTAAATGCCAAGTGAACCACATGTCTTTGGGAAGACAGACACGGGATCACAAACTTCTGAATCCCATCTGGGCACTCAAAGGGAAAACTAAGATGCTTGCTAGTGTCAGGACATATCTGCACATGCAGAGGCAGAACTTTGTGGTCTGACAGAACTCTAGAGGTAGGGAGCGAATGTTCCTCAGCAGTATCTCTAAGTTCTCAATCTCTGAGGAGGCAGAGCAGGGCTTTCAGGATTACTCTTCAAAAACTTTGTCCTTAATTTCCAGTTAAGTAGTCTTTAATCATTTGGGCCTGTACTAGTCCTAACTACACACATAACAATTGGTGAAGTTCAGATGCATGTTTTCTATATATGTAATTTTTTTCCACAGTGGAAATGTTATGTGCCTGCTTAATTAGATGTATACAAATTCATTTTCCTCTAACGCAATACAGAATACATGGCTCAGTTATATTTCAAATATCTTAGAGGACTTAAGGACTAAACTGTACAGGCCAATTAAAATAATAAATTCATCTTCAGCAGAAATTAAATACTGTGAAGCGCAGGCACAGAAATGTTTTGCACATTGAGAAAAATTAGCCAAAACCTATTTTGCTTACAGCAGTGCATTACACGCTTGCTTATCGAAAATCAGATTTGCTTACTGTGCTTTGGCTGGGCCTTCTTTATTGAGCACCTCCACATCACTAATCTTGTTTTAAGATCTTGGCTTAAACTTTAAAAGCTGTATTTTCTTTAAGGTATTTTAAATTAAAAAATCAGTCATGGAGAAAACTGTGAATTTAGCCTCAAATTGAAGTGTGTGATTAGGAATATCATATATATATATATATGAATTCCTGACAACTGTCTCTCTAAATAGGTGTCTGTACCCCACTTTCTTTGTCTTCTGTAAAGATTAAAATGGAAGATAAGCATGTAGTAATGAATCTGGATACAATTCTTTAAGCATATTTAAAATGGTATGAATATATTCTGCATTAGAGATACACTGGCCTGACAGAGAAGTTAAATCCTTGAGCCCTGGTGTCTCTTCCAGCAATCCCTGATTCCCTGGCTTTAAGCTGGCTGCTGTCCTCACTTGCCCTGTGCTCCCAGTGCTGGGGGGAACCACTGTACTGCTCAATATTACTGCAATTTAATTTTTGATCTGTAGCAAGGCTAGAAAGCCAGTGCTATGAACCCCAAGGGGTAAACCAGTCTCTATGGCTGCTCCATGACCTCTGTATCCCCTCTCAAACCTAGCTCAGTCCAGAGTGCTGCATTCCCCCTCACAATCTCACCACCTCACTAATGACCTTGCCCCCCTCCCTGCAGCCGTCTGCTCTGAGTTTAAAACCCTCTCGGTCTGAGCTTGTTTCCCTGGGTCTGAGTGTGTGCTCCTTTCCCCAGTGCACTGAGGAGCACAACGGGAGCCAGCTGCCCACAATGCTGATAGAGATGGAGGGATTCATGGATGGATGCATAGATAGATAGATAGATAGATAGATAGATAGATATAGATAGATAGACAGAAAACCGACAGGTGGGTGGGTAGGTAAATAGATGGATGAATAGATTAGATAGATAGATAGATAGATAGATAGATAGATAGATAGATAGATAGATAGGTAGGTAGATAGATAGATAGATAGAGATAGATAACTGGCGGGTGGGTGGGTAGGTAAATAGATGGATGGATGGAAGGATGGGTGGATGGATGGATGGATGGATAGATAGATGATAGATAGATAGATAGATAGATAGATAGATAGATAGATAGATAGATAGATAGATAGATAGATAGATAGATAAAGACAGAAAATAGGGACCTGCCTCTCTGGTCCTTGCCCAGCCGAGCCCGGGTAGCTGCCTGGCTGTTTCTAAGCCTGTTTCTGCCGCTCCCTCCCGTGGCTGGCGGAGCCGCCGTTGGTCTGTTTGCGCGGCGGCGGCTGCCCTCCACTGGCGCGGAGAAGGGATTGCCACGGCGGTTCCGGTCCCCCTGCACCTCCTTCCACCCAGGGCAGAGCTGCGGGCAAGGGGCCGACTTACTGCTGGACAAAACGACTGCGTTGAAGTTATCCCAAGTGGTGCCCAAGCCTCATCACCTTCTTGGATGGGCTTGAGCAGATAACATTTTTATATGTAATAGTGCTCATTGACTGCAGGCCGTTTTTTAATAGCCTTCCCCATCGCTGATCCTCCTTTGCTTCCCCTCCTTTGCTTCCCCTCCTTTGCTTCCCCTCCTTTGCTTCCCCTCCTTTCCCCTTTTCCTTCATAGATTTTCCCTGGGTTTTTTTCCCTGTTTGGTTTGCTTCCTTCCCTCTGCCTTTTGCGAACCCAGAAGAATCTTGGCATCAGAGGTGTGCTGTACCTGTCCAGAGATAAACTCTTTGGAAAGTACTTGTCATTCACCTTCAGCAGTACCTGATAAATACATTGCTTTCATACCTAATTACAGTTATTCACTAGGAACTGTGTGTGTGCATCTATCTTTAAGCTGCTGTTCAGTTCTTCACTGCAATTGTGCCCACTCTGTTAGTAATTGTGATACTGATATAAGTATGTGCCTGTTGGCTAAACAATGATTAAACCCTTTCGGGATTTCTCCCCACAGGATGGATGGTTTGTGTCCTTTTAAATCTCCTTTCTTTCAGAGTATCTACGTGTCTCTTGTCAGCAGTACCGAGCTTGTTAAAACATCATCTGACGGAGAGACGCCTTTTCACAGTTCAGCTTTGCCAAGGTAAATCAGGTAAAAAAAATAAAATAGTCAAGATACAAGGGTATGTTAGGATACTGAGAGCCTGGACTTCACCACATTGTGTAAAAGATCTCCCAGGAATTTCAGTGGTCACCCTGTATTTCTGGGAATGGTTTAGTTGTGTCAGAGACACAAGGGTCATTCTGTGACCCCATAGGGTTCCTGGCCTGAAGTCGCTCCTGAAATGTGAGAGAAAGGGATCTACAGCTGAGGGTAGAGGGTGTTAAGCAGAGAGCATAAAAGTCTTTGCTTCCAAGTATGCTCCCATAACAGGATGTCTCTGCAACTTCTGTGAATCATAGGCCAGATTTCTCACGCTGGGGTTATATAGTCCTTACCATTTAGCTGCATTTGGTTTATGAATAGTGCTGTCCACTTAGTTAACTGCTGGACTGGTCATTGTGCCTTCAGAAGCACTAAACATGAAGTGGGGGGTGATCTGCTCATCTTGACCTATTCCTCTGGTCACCTTTACATGAGTAAACATGACAACACACTTGATTGCTTTTATTCCTGTGAAAATCTCTGTTTGGAAGCTCTGTTTTCCTTCCAGGCAATGATCTTGCTGGCTGCGAAGTTGTGCTTCAATCAGTTCTCCATTGATCTTCCTTTAGGTAGCACTGAGCCAGCTGTTTCCACCTTCTCAGTATGTTCATGCTGCCAAGGGTTACAGGATTGGCAACTTGGTTTGTAGACTGGCCAAACCTGACATCAGGAATCAGGAAGTAAGGCACCGATGCTTACTTTCTCTGGTCACTTAATCCTGTTAAACTGAGATAATAGGGTTCTCTCTTGGTTTGCTGCTACCTTCTGATAATTTTCTTACTCCCAAGTTGAAAGAGAGGCATTTTGAGGGAGAAATATGGAAAACAGGAAATGTAGGTCGTAAGCCAGACACTGAGAATGGGGGAGGGACAGGCAGGTGCTTGAAGAACTGTATCTCCACCTTTCTTTCTCTTACTTCCTCTCCTGCCTAAGTGGTTAATTTATTCCTTCTTTGTGTCTATTTTAGCTCCTTTTTGATCCATGCTTTGACTTCAAACAGCATCTACTGCCCTTTTCACTCTGACCGATTGGACCCCACTTGCCCTTTCCTTAGGCCCATTTTGATTCTCTTCTTACAAGTGCTACACCAAACCAGTAAGACGCTTTGAGGATGGATCCTATGTGTATTTCTCTGTCCTTATCCTTCCTGATCAGCCTTGTCAACCAAATAGAATGCTTGTTCACTCTTGGCCCTTCTTGCATAGCACTTTTCCCTCCCCTAAACATTGCTATCCCTCCTTCTGCTCACCCTTTCTCTCCTTCCCTTCCAATTCTACTTCCCAGCTTGATCCCTATTTCTCTCATCAGATGAGCAGCTAGACTTTCAAAATTAGCCTGTCTAAAGCCAAGCTCTCCCTGTATCCTTTCCTTCCTGGCCTGTCCATTGAAGACCAAATATGTTCTTTGTTAAGAACAGTATACAATCTGTTTCTCACTTCCTTATTATATCACTCAACCGTTTTCCTTCAACCACTTCTAATCATTATGTTCAGGTAGCCAGTTGTAGAAGCATTTCTTCAGAAGCTGAAAATTTCTTGCCCTTATGCGTGAAATGCCTGGTGGCACTTTTGTCCTTGAAGTCTCTTTTTCAAGGCTATCCAAATGTCACTGAGAAAATCATTCTCTGCTGCTTCATGGAAAGCACACAGAAAGCCAAGATTATTCACACAGTGAACTTGAAAAGCCCAACAACCTTGTGCTGCTTGACTCTTCATGGTGTCACTTTCCAATGGAGTCTATCTCTTCCTACTCAAATGAAACAGCCACTGCAGAGAACTGGGAAAGGAGTGTCAGAGAAATTGGACACAAGAACATGAAAATAGTAGATGACATTTTCCCCCACAAAATACATCATGTTAGAGCTAGAAATTGAAATTTTATTTGTGAGCCATTTGAGAGCTCAAACACAAGAAAACATAGTTTTAGGGACTTAGGCAGAAAATTGCTGCATATTTGGTCTAGGAGTGAGGTTGAGGATGGAAAAATTAGATCCCACTAAACACAAAGCTTATGAAGATGAGAAAAATTACTTGGTTTCAAGAGGCATTTGTAACAGCTAAGTGTTGAAGCTGAGAGGATTTATTTTTAAATGAGAAGTACTGAGAATGTCATGTCTAGACAGAAGAGGGCAAGAATTCATTGCCTTCAAAAGATGTAGGATGGAAAGGGTTTGGGTAGACATCTGGCAGGTATCTTCTGTCCAGCATTGTTTTTGAAGATTGGAGAGTGCAGAATGTCTCTGAGAAGGCTTATGAACTCAGACTTTTGAAGGAGGGAATTTCCCTTTATTTGTCAAAGTTGGAAGGTATGCAGGAGAGATTTTAGAGTGGATAACCTTACAAAGTGATGCTAGTAGAAAGGAAGTACTACTATTGAGGAGGAAACATGGGCCTCATTTTGTCCAAGGAGAAGCAGCAGCATTTCTGCCTTAATCAAAACACCAGAGTCCTGGCAGCGAAGGGGCTGTTGGACGAAAAGGACATCTGGATTTTCCTGAAGAGTGATACTTGCACATCCTTCTTTAAGATATTTTTTGAAAATCCATTGCAGCTGATCCAAGGGACAATGGATGTTCGTGCACTGTTAATGCTAAATTGATCATTAACTCCAGGTTACTTTGGGAGAGGATGTGCAACACCTGGAGATTCCCTTGTGAAACAGAAAATATTTAAAACTCTGAGCCTCCTGCAACCAGCCTGTGCCTGAAAAGCCTCAATCGTGTCTCTGGCTTCTGGGAAGCGTAGTGCACAACGCAAGAGCAGTGCCTGCTACAACTGCCCATAGCTTGCATCTTTGTTAAGCACATTTGCTGGCAGGTTTGTATAGGATGCCTTCTAGACTTTTCATACTTACCTGAATTATTAGAGCCAAACCAAATGCCTTGACAGCTACTAAGAACGTCTGTTTATTTGCCAAAGACTTCAGGTGGGAGACGTGGTTCATAATTTGCTCTAGAACAGTCAGAACCTAACAGGAGACGCTGATGGGGCTCGTGCAGTTCCTGCGCCGGACGCCAAGTGCTGCTGCTGCCCAGCTCCGGGAGGGCGTTCCCAGGCAGAGAGGGACCAGCGAGATGATGCCTGGCTGGTATCAGCTGAGAGCCCCGCCGAAATGCCCCGGCTGTACTGGAGTACGCCTTAGTTCAAAGCCTTTTCAAGGGATGTGCTGGGGATTGCTGCATTGGGAATCGGCTGGAAATACCAAGAGCACAAGGCAGAAGCGAGGAGGAGGGAGACATTCTCCCAGGTCTAGCCCTGCGGAACTCGGAAGCATTTCGCCGCAGGTCTGGCGTGACTCAAGCAGAGCCCGTTGGTTGGTAAGCACCGACTTAACACAGAAAGTGTTGTTTATATTTAACGGAATGATGGGGAAAGCACTAACTGGAATAAATGCAGAGAGAGGAGGGCGGCTTAGCTCTCGGAAAATGAACCATAAACAGGAGCTGTACCAGCGGGATTTACAGCATAACGGAGAGCCAGCAGGTTGGAAGCTGTTGTTCCCGGCTTTCCTCACGTTTGCATCTCGCTGAGAGCTCAGGGCAGCCATTTTCATAGGAGACCTGGGAATTCAAGCGCCGAGTGCTGGAGGAGAGAACAGAAACCAGTCCTGGAGCTGTCTGGGAACGAGGATGGGAATGTTGGTCCCTGTTTGCACACGTCTTGGAAAACACAGGGACTCGGGGAAGAATCTGTGCTTTCGATCTGCAGGCAAGGACTCCTCTCAAGCCAGCCTGTCCTCGGGTTGTGCTGGAGGTGGACGGATTCCAGGGATGGGGGAAAAGCTTTTACCTAGGAGGGCAACCAAATTTGCCATGGGGTCTCTGAGATTTTGCTTGGCTGATCTGAATTCACAGCTAGAAGACCAACAGGAAGAAACTGAAATTGCTCAGGCTGCAGAAGTGGAGCAGAATCTTCATTTAGAAACACTGTGCTCTGAAATAGAGACATAACAGGAACTGAGCAGAGTATGTTCCAGTAGCTCTTTGCTAGTGTTAAGATGTAAATCTCAGGGTAAAGACCCAGTTTTCCACCATTTTAAACCACCTTAGGATAAAGATGTTATCACTAAAGCAAGAAAAGAGGAAGCCTACAACATTACTACGTGCTCCAGGAGATAAGTAAATTCTCTGACACCTTTATGCAAATCAGAATTTTATTGTGGCTATAGTTCCTTATAGTGTGTCCTAAAACACAATGTTCTGTTGTCTGGCAGCATACGTACTTCTTTTTTCCAGTTAAACATGTACATTTTACTGTTGTGACCCAACGGAAAATATCAGCATCCATCCAAAATCCAGTGGGGCATGGTAAATGACCCTCTTTATTTGATATTTCTCTAAGATATGAGCTTCAGTCTGTCGTGGTTTAAGCCCAGGAGGTAACTCAGAAGCATGCAGCCGCTCACTCACTCCTCTCCCGGAGGGATGGGGAGGAGAATCGAAAGAATGTAACTCCCACGGGCTGAGATAAGAGCAGTCCAGTAACTAAGGTATAACACAAAACCACTACTGCTACCACCAATAATAATAATGGTAAGGGAAGTAACAAGGGAAGAAAATAGTATCACTCACTATCCGCTGACTGATTCCCAGCCTGACCTGAGCAGCGATCTGGCCCTTCTGGGTAACCGCTCCCAGTTTATACACTGGGCATGATGTGCTGTGGTATGGAATACCTCTTTGGCTAGTTTGATTCAGGTGTCCAGTCTCTGCTTCCTCCTGGCTTCCCCTCCCACTGGCAGAGCATGAAACTGAGAAAGTCTTTGGTTGGAGTAAACATTATTGAGTAACAACTAAAACCATCGGTGTTATCAGCGTTATTCTCAGGCTGAAAGCCAAGAACACAGCACTGCACCAGCTACTAAGAAGGAGAAAAATGCTACTGCTGAACCCAGGACACAGTCTAAGAACAGCATCTTCTGATATCCTCTTACACCCTTCTACATCTGAAGTGGAAAGACACTATTCGCATTCTGAAATGGGGTAACAATTGCCAGGTTATTGCTGAGAGGGTGGGAAGTGTCTGTGGAAGCTCTTCCCAGCTTGCATCTGTTCCAAAGATTAGGTTATGTAGAAGCAAAACTACCTTCCTCTCTCTGAGTTACCAGGAGCTGAGCAGGAGCACTGGCAAGGGCAAAAAGCAAATGGATTCCAAGTATCACTGTTATTTTTGCATGGCACAGATGGGGAGAAATCACAAAAGATAGCTATACCCGTGCAAAATCCTAATAGCTAAAAATGTAGTTAAAATTCCGTAAAAGTCAACCTTGGCTACTACAATCTCCTACTGATACAGTCACGAAGTTTTTATTTTAAAACAAATGAAGGCATCGGCGAATTTCTAGAACTTCACCTGGTGTGTATTGCTGAAGAGTGGCAGCCCTTTTAGTAAACAAAATAAAGCGGAAACACCTAGGAAATTAAAAGGTATGAAGAACAAGGAGGTCAGGACACTTTCCATATATATAAAAAAAAATAGCGCACCAGGGGTACATAGTGTGGACCTTTCCCGGAGCACGCCGCTGCGTCTCTTGTGGTTTCTGGTTGAATCTCTGTTGATTTACACCTGAATGGTTCTTTTAATTGCGTCATTAGATCCCGGATCGTTGCTATTATCCCCTTTAGCTCCTGCTCGTTACCTTTTGGGTACCTGGGAGTTTAGTTTATGAGCTCTCCTGTTTCCCTGCCTTTTGTATTAAATAGCAGTAGGCCGTGTATCCTTACACAGGGAGAGGAGTTCAGGTTTGATGTCTTTGTAGAGGAACCTCTAAAGTATTTCTAAGCTTGTGAGGTAACAGTAGAGGAGAAAGGACTGTACACCATCTTATGAAGACAGGAGGAGAAAGCTGGGGTTGTTCGGCCTGGAGAAGTCACCCTCGGGAAGACCTTAGAGCAGCTTCCGAGAGTAGTTTTTTATTAAGGGCATGTAAGGATAGGACAAGGAAGGTGTAATGGCTTTAAAGAGGGGAAATTTAGACTAGATATTAGGAAACAAATCTGCCCTGTGAAGGTGGTAAGACACTGACAGTGGTTGTCGAGAGAAGCTGTGGCTGCCCCATCCCTGGCAGTGTTCAGGCAATCCAAAAGCTGCATATGAAGAGTTCGTGGGTGGGAGCTGGGAAAGTGATACCCAGAGCATGCAGGGAGGAAGCCGGCTTCCAAGAGAGAAGAGCATTTACACTGCGCCAGTTAGCTTCATTTTGGCAGGGAGGCTACAGAATCAAGCAGCAAGCTCCGAACCAGCAGCTCTGCGCCGAGTAAGGCAGAGGACGGACTATTCCCCCTTACGACGCTGGGTGGGGATGTTGCCCACGGACCTGCAGGTTCCTCTACCCACCCCGGGTTTGCAGGCACAGGGAGACAAAAAGAGCCGTAGGAGCTACTCGGGAAGAGCTGGGCTGCTCGGAGCTGGGGTGCTCGGAGGCTTTCAAATCCCACAACCCCAGGAATCCTGACAAACACCTCTCTGCCTCGGACGCTGCTTAAAAAATGCTGGGAATCACGGAGGACGGTGGATGGCTTTTCTGGAGAGTAGTGGCGTGCGGGATAGGGAACAGAGACAGCAAGAGGCAAGTGATTTTGTTTTTAATGTGCGTTTGCGTGTCTCAGAGCGCGGCCGAAACCCTTCGCTATTCTCTGCCTGAGGAAATGGAGAGAGACTCCTTTGTCGCCAATATTGCAGAGGACCTGGGGGTTTCTCCGAGCCAGCTTGCAGCTCGCAAAGCCCGCGTTGTGTCCGAGGGGAACGAGCAGCTTTTCCGCCTTAATCAAAACACCGGAGTCATGACTGCAAAGGAGACGCTGGACCGAGAGGAGATCTGTCCGCAGAGTGACACCTGCATGATGATCTTTAAGATATTCCTTGAAAATCCGCTGCAGCTGATCCGAGGGGAGGTGGAGATTCGTGACGTGAACGACAACTCCCCCGTGTTCCCGGAGAAGGAGATGGTTTTAGAGATTCCCGAAACGGCATCTCCTGGGTCCCATTTCCCCCTGGAAAGCGCTCAGGACCAGGACGTGGGCAGTAACGGTTTGCAGAGCTACAGCCTTAGATCAAATTCACATTTCTCCCTCTCTCTGGAAACAGGGAAAGATGGAGTAAAATACTTGGAGCTCGTCCTAGAGCGTCAGCTGGACCGAGAAGAGCAACGAGAGCTGAATTTACTTCTCACCGCCACTGACGGGGGCTCGCCACCCAGGTCGGGGACGGTCCAGGTCCGGATCGTGGTGGTGGATGCCAATGACAACACCCCGGCATTCGCTCGGGAGGTCTACGAGGTGCGCGTGGCCGAGAACAGCCCTCCGGAGCAGCTGCTGGTCAGAGTGGCGGCCGTGGATCCCGACGAAGGGTCCTACGGGAAAGTGAGGTACGCCTTCACCCAGACACCGGAGAGGTCCCGGCAGCTCTTTGAGCTGAACCCCGCCACAGGGGAGATACGGGTGGCGGGCAACCTGGATTTCGAGGAAGCGAAAACCCACAAGATGGTGGTGAAAGCCACTGACGGCGGGGGGCTGTCGGCGCATTGCAAAGTGCAGGTGGAGATCCTGGACATGAATGACAACGCTCCAGAGATTGCGCTCACCTCCCTCACAGCCTCCATCCCTGAGGCAGCTCCGCCCCGCACCGTGGTGGCCCTGTTCAGTGTGCGGGACCGGGACTCTGGGGACAACGGCAGAACAGAGTGCTCGATCGACGGGGTCTTGCCCTTCAGTCTCACCCCGACTTTTGATAATTACTACGAACTGAGAACAAACGCGGCCCTGGACAGGGAGGGGACAGCAGAATACAACATCACCATCACTGCCACGGACTGGGGCACAACGCGGCTCAGCTCCCAGAAAAACCTCTTTGTGCAGATATCGGACGTGAACGACAATTCCCCAGAGTTCACCCAGGAGGTTTACACCATGTCGGTCACTGAGAACAACAGCCCCATGCTCTGGATAGGCAGAGTGAACGCCACGGATGCCGACGCGGGAAGCAACGCCCGTATGAGCTACACGCTGGTGCAGCAGGAAGGCAAGGAGAAGCCCGTCGTGTCGGTCAACTCAGAAAATGGGGATGTTTATATCCTCCGCCCGATGGACTACGAGGAGGTGCGCGCCTTCGAGGTGGCGGTACGAGCTACCGACGGCGGCTCGCCGCCGCTCAGCGCCGAGACGGTGCTGCGCGTGGTAGTGCGGGACGAGAACGACAACTCACCCGTCGTGCTGCACCCACCTCCAGACAGCAGTGCTGCGACGGGTGAGCTGGTGCCACGCTGGGCGCGGGCGGGCTACCTGGTGGCCAAGGTGGTGGCGGTGGACGCGGACGCGGGGCAGAACGCGTGGCTGTCGTACGAGCTGGCAAAGGCGACGGAGCCGGGGCTGTTTCACGTGGGGCTGCACAGCGGCGAGGTGCGCACGGTGCGGGCCGTGTCGGAAAGGGACGCGACCCGGCAGAGGCTGGTCGTGCTGGTGCGGGACCAGGGAAAGCCGCCGCGCTCCGCCACCGCCACCCTCGGCATCACCCTCGTGAACGGCTTCTCCGACGCCCATCTGCAAGTGAGCGAGGAGGTACCAGCCTCTGAGCCCGACGGGCCGCTGACTCTGTACCTCATTGCCTCCCTGGCCTGCGTGTCGGCGCTGTTCCTGGCCACCGCGGTGGCCGCCGTGGCTGTGAAGGTGCGGCGGGCCAGGCAGAGTGGGGCGGAGTCCTTGCCCACGTTTCCGGAGGCCGCCACAGATAGCAACGCGGGATCCCTGCCCCGCAGCTACCTGTACGACGTCTGCTTCGCCACCGGGACCCTCAACAGCGAGTTTCGGTTCCTAAGGCCCCTCTTGCCCTGCTTCCCTGCTGGGCTGCCCGCCAGCCAGGGCGAACAGCGGAGCTCGGTGTGCTCGCATGACGCGGCTGTCCCCGGAGAGGGAGGCGACCGGTCTGCGCAGGTGAGGGACCTGGCGACGCCGAGACGACGGGGGGAGTCGGGAGGAAGCAGGGCGGAGGCAGGGTGTGACTGGCAGTAAGGACTATCGATGTTGAGGAGCTGATGCTCCCCAAGTGTTGAATAACCACGCCTCTCCGCCCCTAGCTCTGTGCTCTGAGCATTACTTAGATCAAGTCTTAGATCAAGTCTGGTGGGCTTGATCTGTGGGCTCACAGAGGGGGCAGCTGGGCCAAGAGAATATGAGACGTAGAGGTATAGCATTGTGACCCACGCAGTGGGTCCTGTCCACTTACTGTGTAGAGCCGGTAGGGCCCCAGAGCAGGAAGGACACACTTCTTAGGGACAAGTCCGGTAGCACCGCGAATGCAGTGATCCTGTCCGGAGTCAACCGGGACTGCGGGGACAACGGTGCAAAGGGGTGTCACGTAGCTAATTATGTCCCCTGCACTGCTGTTAGGCTGCTCGGCACTGCCAAGTGCTGTTCACCAGGGTGGTGGCAATGCCGAGCTTGGGCTGTCTGATAAGCTGCTGGAGGCCACGGAGGTGGGGACCTCTGCCATTGAATTCCCTTACATTTTTTGTGGCTTGCACCTATAGTATTGTCCAGAAAAATACGGTTATCTGGACTTTACAACGCAACCTCACAGCCTTTTCCTGACCTTGAGGGAGCTGTCAGATATTACCAGCTGTCAATGTTGCTGTGAACTCAGAGTGAGTCATACCTGAGGCATCCATTAACCTTCGGCTGTTCAAAGAGCATAGCGGAGATAAGAGGTGATCATTAAAGCAGTTCCTTCTCACTCTTCCATGAAGCCCAAGTCCCCTCTAAATATGGGGTTACTACTTTCTGGGGATCCATCTAGCACCTCACAATGATCCCGGGCATGAACATATATGAGGCTGAGGACTTCATATATATTTAAAGACCCACAAACCCGTAATTTTTGTTTACAGTCGCATTTTCATATATCATAACTACAGATGACATTGCAGGTTCTCAGAACCTGTTGCAGTAGCCTCAGGGGAGACCAGGACCCACCTTGATACAGCAACATTAAACCACATTTACTGTTAGAAAATGTTATTCCGAGCTCTTGCCACCTTAAATTACTTCATCAGACTCATAAAGGTTTACCTTTGCCATATCCACAGTGGAGGATTCTTTCTTGCGTTAGATTTTCCCTGTTCAGGTCAGAGACCCACCACCAAGTCCAAATTCCTCTTTGGCTCTGGGTAGAGAAGTGTGGTGTCACGCAGGCAGTGGTGTAAGACATGCCCTTAAGTTTCTTGCTGCTGTCTGCTTACCTTCAAAGCCCAAATGATAACCTCCACTCTGTTCTCTGCAGGGCAGAGCTCCCCTCCCAGAAGGTACGGGTCCCAGCCCCGCAGAGGCAGCCTGCACTGCGAACAGGGGGATGGAGCTACATGTCAGTTCTGATCAAAACCCTTGGCTCACCCGGTAGTAAGTGAAGAGAAAGACAAGCACGCCTCTTCTCACTGATGTACTTCCTCAGAGGGAAAAGGGAACAGAGACCAAACACCCACCAAAAAGTACCAGGGAGGTACAAAGCTTCCCTGTGTGAGCAAAACCGCTCTTCTCTTGAGAAGTTCTTTATTCATGTAGGTGTTTTGTAATTATGATATGAAGGAGAACTGTAACGTATGTTGTATGACTATGAGAGTGCTACTGCTTCTAAATGGTAAGGGAAATACTGAACACTGGAGGCAGGTCTTCAAGATAACTTTTTCCCACATCATCTTTTCTTTGTTTTGGTTGGTTGTTTCTTATGGAGAGAACACTTTAACCATGTCTTAAATTTCTTCAGCCTGTTCAATACCAGGCCAAGCAGATACTAAGCAAAGTGATGTGGTGCTTGCAAAGAAATTCCTTAGTAGCAAGCCGAAGCTGGTTACGTTAGAAACAGCTGTTACTGACACACTTCGCATATGTGACCAGAAATGTACAGGTTCTCCGTATTGTAAAGAGTGGGATTTAAGCAATGTATTCAATTTTCCATAAAGGTTGAAATTAACATTTCATCGAGTAGAAAGTAGTAGAGAATTAACCGTACCATTTGTGGGTTTACAGTAAAATAAACCAGTTTACAATTAAGCCTCAGTAGAATATAGGGCATCAAGAAGCTTTCTGTTGTAATTTCTTTTAATTAATCGGTATTGATCTATAAGGTAATGTGATATCTCCTGTAACCCACATATTTTTAAAAGTCAAATGCCTAATGACAGAAAACAAAACCTACTCGGACCTCCCCTAGGTGAGTGTGCTTTCTCGAAGAGCATTTGACAATCATCGCCGAGAAAATAGCTGCCCCAAAGAGCAGGATTTCGGGAATAAATCCGTGGACATTGTGCAGGGGAAATCAGCAGGCCGTTCTCAGAAGCTGGAGCAAGGTTCCAAGAAGCTGTGTAAAATCTCGGTACTAGAAAATAGATCCCAGGATACCTTAGTGATGGTGGTGCCTGCTAACGATTTAAACACAGGAACGAACGGGGAAAAGCCGTCTCACCGAACACCGTGGCCTTCGTCAGTGTGCGGGACGGGACCAGCACTGAGCAAAAACGAGTCTGTGGGGACTACCCTGGGCCTCCTGAGTGCCACGGACGCCGAAGCGAGAAACAATGCCCTTATGAGTTACGTGCTGGAGCCGGCGCCGCAGGGAGCCCTTGCAGGGGCATCATTTCTGTCTTGGACGCGGAGAGGAGAAACGTGCAGGCGTCCACCGGACTAAGAGGAAGTGCCCGCCTGCAAGGTGGCGGTGGGCGATGCCACGCACATGGATTGCTCATTCAAGTGCGGGATGAGAACGCCAATGTTCCAGTCACGCTGCACTCAAACCTTGACAGGACGCGGGTGGGCTACCTGGTGGCCAAGGTGATGGCAGTGGACGCGGAAGCAGGACAGAGCGCGTCACTGTCCTACGAGCTGGCCAGGCAAACGGAGTTGCCGCCGTTCCGCGTTGGGCTGCCCATGGACGAGGTGCGCACGGAGCTGGCCGTGTCGGAGAGGCACGCGAACCGGCAGTGGCTGGCCGTGCTGGCGCGACAACAGGGACAAACGGCCACGCTCCGCCACCATTGCATTCGGCATAACGTTTGTTGACAGCTTTTCCGACACGTCCTTCAAGCTGTCTCCTGCTTCTCAGGGGCAGAAGAGAAGCTGTCCAGGCGGCCGAGGAGGACCCAATAAGGACCGGTGTCATCGCTCTTCCTCCTGCCCGACCGCGGCATTGAGAAGGCCAGGCTATGCACGCCTCGCCTCCGCAGTCTCCAGAGCCGAGGGCTCTGGGCAGTGGGGAAAGCCACGAGGCAGCTGCCGGCGATGCCGGGACTCTCGGGTTGCAGCGGCGGCCGCGAGGGGCTCTATGTGCGGTGTGCGCGCGTCCTGCAGCGGGGCCCTAACGTGGGCGAGCGCCCGCAAACGCTCCTGCGAGCACTGCTCCGTGTGCCGCGGCTAGCAGACAGAGCGGGAAGTGGACGGCAGCGGGCGCAGTCCCGCAGCGGGCCGCAGGGTGGTGCTGCCGGCCAAGGCGATGCGCAACGGCTGGGAGAGGGGAGGTGGCTGAGCCCACACTGGCTTTGCCCATCCCAACGCAGGCGAGCGGAACTCAGCTCTGCAGAGACGAGCTGGGCAGCGGAGGCACCCAGGGTCCCGTACCAGCCGCTGCAGCGACAAGGCGGCCGCGCTTCGGGCCGCCAGCCGGACACGGAGAGAGAAAGGGCGCACGCCGGCCGTTCCGGAGAGCTGCTGCCGGGCACCGCTTACCGCAGACGACTGCGCGGGTGATCCCCGACACGGAGGCTGTCCGCCGCCCCGCCATGGAGACCGCAAGGCAAGTGCTCTGTCTCTGTGCTTTCTTCTCCCTGCCGCACGCTCGCGCCGAGCCCATCCGCTACTCCGTAGCCGAGGAGAGCGAGAGCGGCTCCGTGGTAGCCAACGTGGCGGAGGACGCGGGGCTTGCCCCGGCGCAGCTCTCGGCTCGCCGCGCCCGTCTGCTCTCCGAGGACGGCCGGCAGCACTTTCGCTTAGACCCGGGCACCGGCCGCCTCGTCGTGGCCGAGAGGCTGGACCGCGAGGGGCTGTGCGGCCAGTCCGCTACCTGCACGCTGCCCTTCGAGCTCCTGCTGGCAAACCCCGTGCAGTTCTTTCGTGTGGAGGTGGCCGTGGAGGACATCAATGACCACGCGCCCGTTTTCCCGGAGGAACGGGTCACTCTTAAGATACTGGAAAGGAGCGACCCTGGCTCCCGTTTCCCTCTGCAGGGAGCTCGGGACCTGGATGTTGGGAGCAACAGCATCCAGGCTTACAGCATCTCTCCCGAAAATGAGTACTTCAGCGTTGACTTTGGAACTCAAATTGAGGATGCCAAATACATTGAACTCGTTTTGGAAAAGCCACTCGACAGAGAGGAGCAGGCAGAGATGGATTTCAGTCTCATTGCCATAGATGGGGGCTCTCCCCCCAGGAGTGGAACCACGAAAATCCACATTGTCGTTCTAGATGTAAATGACAATGCTCCCGTATTCACACAGAAGGTTTTCATTGCACGAGTTTTGGAAAACGCCCCAGAGGGCTCTGTGGTTCTCAGAGTAGTGGCAACTGATAGTGATGCAGGAGTTAATGGGGACATCTCCTATCAGATCATCCAAGCAGACCAGAGCCACTCAGCATTCGAGATAGACCCCATGAGTGGTGAAATTAAACTCACAAAGTCTCTGGACTTTGAGGTGGCAGAGAATCATGAACTCAGTGTTCAGGCCACTGATGGTGGGGGCCTCTCAGCAATTTGCAGAGTGTTGGTGGAAGTGGTGGATGTGAATGACAATGCACCGCAGCTGGTGGTCAGTTCCTTCAGCAGCCCCATCCCTGAGGATGCATTGCCTGGGACAGTGGTCGCCCTGTTTACTGTCAGGGACCGAGATGCTGGTTCCAATGGGAAGATCTCCTGTGCCCTTGAGGACCAGCTGTCATTCTCCCTGCGGGCTGCCTATAAGAATTACTTTGAGCTTGTGACCGTCAGTGCACTGGACCGGGAGGAGACAGCACGGTACATCCTGACAGTCACAGCAGCAGATGCGGGGTCACCTCCTCTCACAACCACCCAGACCTTCACAGTGGACATCTCCGATATGAATGACAATGCACCTGTGTTCAACCAGACATCGTACACCATGTATGTACGTGAGAACAATGTTCCCACAGTGCTTGTTGGAGCCGTCATTGCCACAGATGCTGACATGGGGCCTAATGCCAAGGTGACCTATTCCCTGGTCCCAGCTCACCCTACAGAGCAGCCTTCCTGCTCCTGCATCTCTGTGAACTCTGAGAATGGGGATGTGTTTGTGCTGCGGCCCCTGGACTATGAGCAAGTGAAGCAGATCGAGGTTTTGGTGAGAGCCTCTGATGCGGGGTCACCTCCCCTCAGTGCCACTGTCATTGTCTACATTTCTGTAGTGGATGAGAATGACAATGCCCCACTGGTGCTGTACCCCTCACAGGACAGCAGCCCTGCATCCAGTGAGCTGGTGCCCACTTCAGCTGAGGCAGGCTACCTCATCACCAAAGTGGTGGCTGTTGATGCTGACTCAGGGCAGAACTCATGGCTCTCCTACCAACTACTGAGGGCCTCCGATCCTGGGCTGTTTGCAGTGGGTGCCCAGAATGGGGAGGTGCAACTGAGGAGATTGGTGACAGAGAGAGATGCCGTGAAACAGAAGCTCGTCATACTGGTGCGAGACAATGGTCAGCCACCACTGTCAGCCACTGCAGCACTGAGCGTACTCCTTCTCAGTGACTTCTCGGACATGTGCCTACCACACAGCAGCCTGGCCACAGAGGATGAGGGCAGCTCCCTGACGATGTATTTAATAATTTCCTTGGTCTTTGTCTCACTACTCTTCCTCGTGTCCATAGCAGTCTTTGTCGTTCGCAAGGCGTGCAAGAGAAAGGAACTGAAGGATGGGCATGTGCTTTATGGTGGCAACAATTTACAGAGCAGCCTGGCTGATGCAGCTGCTGCAGGGACCCTGCCCCATGCCTATTGCTATGAGATCAGCCTCACAACGGGCTCTGGCAACAGTGAGTTCAAGTTCCTGAAGCCCATTCTCCCCAGCCTGCCACCACAGCTCCATGCCACAAGTGGGGGTACCAACAATGAACAAGATTTCCCCTGTGGTACTCTCACTGCAGAGGACATGGCACCAGACAACCCTCGGATGTTCTCTGCGGAGCAATTCAATAGTCTTTCCTTTAACTAGCATGGTGTTTGCAGAGACAGAGGTTTAATGTCTCATGACAGGAAAGGATTCCAGCTCAGACATGTGTCAATGGTGCCTCCAGAGTTAATCTGCCTTTGCAATTGTCGTCATTGATTTCTCCCAAAGAACAGGTGAGAAAAAGTATTCACTTCTACAACAAAATTAACAAAACCTAACAAAGCAACTAAAGCTCCCTCACTCAGGAAATCGACTGTTCTAGCTCTGTTACAGCTATTGCTTTAATGTTTTGAGATTGAGATTTGTTCCAGGAGCTTAGTTAATTTGTTGTCTCAGTTGCTGGCAGCAAGACTATGGACTAATTCCTTTGTGCTGTAATGCAATGACACAGTTGGACAGACAGACTACAACCTCCCTGAAACGCACGAGTCATGAAAGCAAGGACATTGTACCATGTAACCATGTGGTGTGAGTGTGGGGCTCCTTCTCCTTTCGGTTCTGCTTCCCTCTGAGTTTGGTGGGCTCTGTGTGTTTTTTCTGCTGGTCACTTTGTCAGTATCTTGGTTGAGTGCCTGCCTATGCTGCTCAAGGTCTAGATATCAAATCAGGCAGTTGCGCATATCCAGCCTTCGCACACCATTCTACCAAAGGAGAAAGAAAGTTGTTTTGACCTTTTGAGTATAGCAGTCTCATTGTCTTTAAGGGATAGTGAGGTCTTCCATTTGCCCATAAGGAGTGATGGGATGGGGTATCTCCTTGGGATTGCCTGGAGAATACAGCAGCACAAATGGTATTTTGATAAATTGTAGTGGACCAGGCTCAACTACAAATATTTCATTTTGAATGGACCCACAATGATCATCTGGTCCAACTGCCTGACCACTTCTGGGCTTACTGGAAGTTCAAGCATGTTCCTAATGACATTGTACAGTGCCTCTTAAACACTGACAGGCTTGGGTCATCAACCACTTCCCTAGGAAGCCTGTTCCAGTGTTTGGCCACCCTTTCAGGAAAGAAATGCTTCCTAGTATCAAGTCTGTTCCTCCACTGGTGTGTCTTTAAACCTTACCCACTATTACTGGATATAATGGAGAAGAGCTCATTGCCTCCCTCTCTACCTCCCTTCTTTAGGAAGCTGACCCTCACATGCTGTTTAAATTGTGGCACCCAGCAGAGTACACAGTACTCAAGGTGGGGCCTCACCCATGCTGAATGCAGGGGGATAATCAAGTCTTGTGAGCCCCTGGCTGTGCTGGTTTTGATGCCAACAGGAAGTTTGTCATCGTGGCTGCCAGAGCACACTGCTGGCTCCTATTGAGCCTGCAGCCCACCAGTACCTCCGGCAGCTGCCTTTCTTCAGGGCTGCCCTCCATCCTCTGCTTGCTCAACTTTGACTAAAATCCAGAAAAGCTACATCCGTCCCCTTCTCTTCATCAATGAGGCAGGTGACCTTTGTACCCAGTATGATCTTCTCCATATGTTTTCCAGGAGCTGTTTTCTCACCTGTTGGTGAGACCAACAGGTCTGTAGTTGCGTGTCTTTCCTCGTGCCCCTCTTGCAGACGGGAAGGACATTGGCTAGCTGCTAGTCAAAAAGCTCAGGGGTCTGGGCAGCCCTGGGGGCTAACGATTAAATTTAAACTTGAGACAAGGAAAGCGCTGAATGGCTTCTTCTTAATCCCTGTTAACTCAGGAAGGGATCACTTTCCACAAGTACCAGTCTAATGTTTTCTTTTGACCTTCAGTTGCTGTAAATGTACTTAAAAATGCCGTTCTCACCTAAAACAACACTGGCCAGTTCCAACTGTGATGCAGTTTTGGCCTCTCTTGTCTTCTCCGTGTGTATATGAATGACAGCTCTGTAAGCTACCTGCAATGCCAGACCTTGCTTCCAGATGCCATACCATTTCTTTTGACTCTGGAGCTTCACAAAGAGTTTCCTGTTCGGCTGAGCTGGTCTTCCGACCCAAAAGCTTGACTTTTGGCACATGGAATTGCCTGCTTGTAGACTATAATCAAACAGAGTTGTGAGAACGTGTTCCTTGCCCTGGGTTAGATTGTAGGGAAACTCCCCAAGTTGATTCAAGGGACTTTTTCTGAAGGTAGAATTGAGATGAAGTCAGAAAAGGGACTTTGGGTTTGGCCTTGTTATTGTTGTTTCTGAATGCAGGCATTTCTTGATGGGAGTGGAAAGATGTACTATTATGATTTTCTGTGGTTTTTATTAGACAATTGCATTCTCCTTTTTGCCTTTTCCTCTTTTCTTTGAACTCTGAGTGTCATATTGTATCTTCCTTTTAAGAAGGATTCTCTCACCCGTGTATAATAGCAGACTGTTTGAATGAAGGCAGCATGGTATGGGATATTTGGAAGCCCTCACGGTGTGTTGTGCTGCCGTTATAAACTATGCTTTTGTAATGTGATTCTTACGTGTAAAAGCAAAATAAAGGGAACATCCAGATGCTTTGTGTGGAGCGATTAGTCACTGTAGAGCTGTTCTTTCTGGAAAAGCTTTCTCCTAGATTCCAAAGAGCCAGGGGTATTTTTCACATGTCCCTTGACTGAGGTAAGGTTGAGTGGGCACAGTTCTTGAGCTGGGAGGTGTTGCTGGCAGAACCTTCAGGAAAGTTGTAGGGAGCAGGGAATTGCTGGCAGACCTCTATGGGTCTCCTTGGTACTGACTGTCTTGCTATGATGTGGCACAGTTACATGCAGATTGGGGAGACCTGTCCTCTGCCTTCCTAGAGACCCTGGGTCTGCCTTGGTGTCTGCAAAGCAGGGAGCTGGGGAGAGTGACCTGCCCTGACAGCTCCAGCTGCAGATGGCAACGGTAAGCCTTTCAGCGTTTGTGACGCTGAAGTTGTAGGAGTTTCAGAAGATGGCTGTCACAAAGGTGGCATCCCTGTTCTTTTGGAAGCATTTTGGGCAGCAGCAAGAGGTGAATATTTGGTGAGAAAGAACAGCAATCAGGGAGAGGCTTCTCTCCGTAAATGTCTCAGTCTTTACTGGCAAGTGCTCCAGCCTCATCTCCCAAGCCACAGAGGGCAAGTTGTGTACTGGGGGAATGATGACAACCCACTGTATGCAGGAATGATGACAACCCACTAAGATGCAGGAATACACAGGACTTGAAGAGATGCAATAGTCAATATATTATCCGTCATGTTTTAGAAGTCATGTCAGCCAGGATAAGATCCCAGTGACAGAAAAATGGGAAACATACCCCCATATTTACAAAGAGAGAAAGAACCAAGGAACTGCAGGCTGATCAGTCTCACCTTACAGCTCAGCAAGATCATGGACCAGATCTCCATGGAATGCATGCAAAGGCTCATGGAATGTGAAGATGTGATTGGTGCCTGCCAACATGGTCTCACTAATGTCCCTGAACAATTTGATGGCCTTCCACAATGGGGTCATGGCATTAGTCCGTAAGGGAAGACCGAATGCTGTCATCTATTTGCACCTTGGCAAAGACTTGACTCTGTCCCGCATTACATCCTTCTCCTTAAACTGGAGAAGTATCTATATGATGGATTTACTTGGAATGGGTATGGAATTGGAAGAATGATTGCACTCAAAGATTTGTGGTTAATGGCTCAATGTCCAAGTGACAAGTTGTGTTGGTTGATGCAAAGCTAAATGTGACCTGGCAAGGCATGCTTCCAGATCTTAGGCTGACTACATATTAATGGTATAGTTCTGCTGGAATGAGTCAACAGGAATGTCACGAAGATGATCAGATGAGTGGAGCACTGGTCCTATGAGAAAACCATGGGAGAGTTGGGGTTGTTCAGCCTGGAGAAGTGAAGGTTCAAGGTGGCTTTAGAACAGCCTTCTAAAAGCAGGAGTATAAGAGCGTCTAATGGTAGGACAACTGGTAATGGCTTTATATTGAAAGAGGGTAAATAAAGATTAGATTTTAGGAAGTTCTTCCCTGTGATGCTTGTGATGGACTGGAGCAAGTGGTTTGATGTCACACCCATTGCCCGGTTGGATGTGGCTTTGAGCAACCACAATAAGCAGAATGTGTTCCTGGCCATGACAGAGGGTTGGAACTAGATGAGCTTTAAGGTCCCTTTGAAGCCAAACCATTCAGAGATTTCTTCATTCTATGAAATGCAGTGGACTACAGCCGTACCTTCTAGAAGGCCCTGATATAAAGTGCTGAGCAAAGACTCTGCTATCCAGTCAGCCTGAGCAGAAACATAGAATCATCTGAGATGGAATAGATCCTTGAGACCATTGAGTCCAATGGTTACATAACACTGCCAAGTGGACCACAAAACCATATCCAAAAGTGAAATGTCCAGGTATGGTGACTCCACCACTTTCTTAAGAAGCCTGTGCCAACACTTGACAGCCCTTTTAGTGAAGAAGTGTCTCTTAACATCCAGTCTAGACCTTCCTGGCACAAACTGAGGCTGTTGTCTCACGTTCTGTCATTTCTTACTTGCAAGAAACTGACCACACCCTCATTACAACCTCCTTTCGGGCACTGGCCTTGGCTGTCATCTGCTGTGTTCTGTTGCACGAATCCTTTGGTGGAAGAAGAAACTCAACTCATTGTAAGAGAGGAACCCGCAGGCAGCACCCACTTGTTGCTGGTGAGAATCAGTCGCCATAGGAACTTCTTTACCTGGGAAAGTGGAATGAATACAAACTGTCATCTGGCAGGAAAACTCTAAACTGGCTTGAAAAGCTGTCAGGGGGTACTCTTTTCCCCGAGTGTGGTCTATCGGGCAAGCAGTGCGTGTCTGGATTCTTGCGTGAAGCTACTCTGCTCAGGGTTCTCCACATCTAAGGGGATGTAGGATTATGGATGCTAATCTCCTCCAATAGTGACAGCTGTAATAAACGGAGTTGCGAAAGACATTTGAGAAAGTCGGTGTGCCTCTCTTCCGGAGATCACGAGGAATCAGCACCTCCTGGTGTAAAACTGCTGCTTCTTGGGTCGTTCCAGCTGGATGGGCCAAGTGTCTGATGCACTGCTTCAGTAGAGGTATTATCAGGGCTGTTACAGAGTGAGAGGACGAAAGCCTCTTTCCAGCACCTGAGAACCTTCATACACTGCTTTCCCCGCTGGCTCTTCGGAGGCGCCCTTAAAGGGCGCATTCTTTAAGAAGCATTGGGGTGGCCAGGAGCAGTCAGAGAGACTACCCCAGGGGCAGGCACTTTCCGTGCCTCTGCAAGCACAACCACCCTCGGCATCGGCTCTTTGGACGGATTCTGCTCCGTTCTGCGTGTCCCACCTCGCCTTTTGGGCGGCCACGCTGTGCACGGCTCGCCTCCGGGACGTCGCCAGCGGCGGACTCTGGGCAGAGAGAGAAGCCGCGGAGCAGGCGCCGGCGATGCCCGGCGCTCGGGATGCAGCGGTGGCCCCGCGGGGCTCTCGGCCCTTCTGACCGGCTCTGTCGTCCCCGACGCGGTGTGCCCGCACCCTGCAGCGGGGCCGCAAAATGGGTGACCGCCCGGTAGCCGCTTGTGTGCGCGCGGGTCCGTGTGCCGGGGCGAGCCGACAGCGCGAGCAGCGGGCGGCGACGGGCGCAGTCCCGCCTCGGGCCGCAGGGTGGTGCTGCCGGCCAAGGCGAGGGAAGAGCAGCTGCGAGAGGGGAGTCGCCTGGGCCCCCACTGGCTCTACCAACCCAGCCGAGCACAGCAGAACTCAGCCCAGCAGAGCCGAGCTGGGCAGCGGAGGCTACCAGAGTCTCGTTCCATCGACTGCCGGAATAAGGCGGCAGCGCTCCGGGCCGCCAGCCGGACACGGAGAGAGGAAGGGCGCTCGCCGGCCGTTCCGGAGAGCTGCTGCCGGGCACCGCTTACCGCAGACGACTGCGCGGGTGATCCCCGACACGGAGGCTGTCCGCCGCCCCGCCATGGAGACCGCAAGGCAAGTGCTCTGTCTCTGTGCTTTCTTCTCCCTGCCGCACGCTCGCGCCGAGCCCATCCGCTACTCCGTAGCCGAGGAGAGCGAGAGCGGCTCCGTGGTAGCCAGCGTGGCGGAGGACGCGGGGCTTGCCCCGGCGCAGCTCTCGGCTCGCCGCGCCCGTCTGCTCTCCGAGGACGGCCGGCAGCACTTTCGCTTAGACCCGGGCACCGGCCGCCTCGTCGTGGCCGAGAGGCTGGACCGCGAGGAGCTGTGCGGCCAGTCCGCTACCTGCACGCTGCCCTTCGAGGTCCTGCTGGCAGACCCCGTGCAGTTCTTTCGTGTGGAGGTGGCCGTGGAGGACATCAATGACCACGCGCCCGTTTTCCCGGAGGAACGGGTCACTCTTAAGATACCGGAAACGAGCAACCCTGGCTCTCGTTTCCCTCTGCAGGGGGCTCGGGACCTGGATGTTGGGAGCAACAGCATCCAGGCTTATAGGATCTCTCCTGACGAGTACTTTAGTGTCGCTTTTGGGAGTCAGATTAAGGGCAAGAAGTATGTAGAATTGGTCTTGGAAAAGCCGCTTGACAGAGAGGAGCAGGCAGAGATGGCTTTCAGTCTCATTGCCATAGATGGGGGCTCTCCACATAGGAGTGGAACCACACAAATCCACATTGTCGTTCTAGATGTAAATGACAACTCTCCCATCTTCTCACAGGAGCTTTATGTTGTGCAGATTTTGGAAAATGCCCCAGAGGGCTCTGTGGTTCTCAGAGTAGTGGCAACTGATAGTGATGCAGGAGTTAATGGGGACATCTCCTATCAGTTCATCCAAGCAGACCAGAGCTACTCATCATTCATGATAGACCCCATGAGTGGTGAAATTAAACTCACAAAGCCCTTGGACTTTGAGGTGGCAGAGAATCATGAGCTCAGTGTTCAGGCCACTGATGGTGGGGGCCTCTCAGCAATTTGCAGAGTGTTGGTGGAGGTGGTGGATGTGAATGACAATGCGCCGGAGCTGGTGGTCAGTTCCTTCAGCAGCCCCATCCCTGAGAATGCATTGCCTGGGACAGTGGTCGCCCTGTTTACTGCCAGGGACCGGGATTCTGGTTCCAATGGGAAGATCTCCTGTGCCCTTGAGGACCAGCTGTCATTCTCCCTGCGGGCTGCCTATAAGAATTACTTTGAGCTTGTGACTGTGAGTGCGCTGGATAGAGAGGAGATGGCACGGTACATCCTGACAGTCACAGCAGCAGACGCGGGGTCACCTCCTCTCACAACCACCCAGACCTTCACAGTGGACATCTCCGATGTGAATGACAATGCACCTGTGTTCAACCAGACATCGTACACCATGTATGTGCATGAGAACAATGTTCCTACAGTGCTTGTTGGGACTGTTGGTGCTGTAGATGCCGACATGGGGCCTAATGCCAAGGTGACCTATTCCCTGGTCCCAGCCCACCCTACAGAGCAGCCTCCCTGCTCCTGCATCTCTGTGAACTCTGAGAATGGGGATGTGCTTGTGCTGCGGCCCCTGGACTATGAGCAAGTGAAGCAGATCGAGTTCTTGGTGAGTGCCTCTGATGCGGGGTCACCTCCTCTCAGTGTCAATGTCACCATCTGCCTTGTTGTTGTAGACGAGAATGACAATGCTCCACTGGTGCTGTACCCCTCACAGGACAGCAGCCCTGCATCCAGTGAGCTGGTGCCCATTTCGGCTGAGGCAGGCTACCTCATCACCAAAGTGGTGGCCGTTGATGCTGACTCAGGGCAGAACTCATGGCTCTCCTACCACCTGCTGAGGGCCTCTGATCCTGGGCTGTTTGCAGTGGGTGCCCAAAGTGGGGAGGTGCGACTGAGGAGATCAGTGACTGAGAGAGATGCTGTGAAGCAGAAGCTCGTCATACTGGTGCGAGACAATGGTCAGCCACCACTGTCAGCCACTGCAGCACTGAGCGTACTTCTTCTCAGTGACTTCTCGGATGTGCGCCTGCCACATAGCAGCCTGGCCACAGAGGATGAGGGCAGCTCCCTGACGATGTATTTAATAATTTCCTTGGTCTTCATCTCACTCCTCTTCCTCGTGTCCACAGCAGCCTTCATCACTCACAAGGTGTGCAAGAGAAAGGAACTGAAGGATGGGCATGTGCTTTATGGTGCCAGCAACTTGCAGACCAGCCTGGCTGATGCAGCTGCTGCAGGGACCCTGCCCCATGCCTATTGCTATGAGATCAGCCTCACAACGGGCTCAGGCAACAGCGAGTTCAAGTTCATGAAGCCCATCCTTCCCAGCCTGCCACCACAGCTCCATGCCACAGATGGGGTTACCAACAATAAACAAGATTTTTCCTGTGGCCCTGGTACTTCAGGGGACGTGGAACCAGACAATGCTGGGATGCTTTCTGCAGAGCAGTTCAATAGTCTTTCTTTTAACTAGCATGTTGTTGGCACAGATGCTTCACATCTAATGACAGTAAGGATCCTTGCTAGGACATGTGGTAGTGGGACCTCTAGAGTAAATCTGTATTTACAGTTGGCATCAGTGACTTCCTACAAAGTGAGGAATAATATTGACTTCTCTGACAGAATAAAACCCAACAAAAGAAACTGAGGCTGCCTCATTTAGGAAACAGCATGTTTCACATCTTTTACAGAGGTGAAAATAGTTCTGAAATGCTTTGAGAATGGTTTTAGTTCCATGACCCCAGCTATGATCTCATCTCAGTTGCTGGCAGGCAAGACCGTGGAAAATTCCTCTGTGCTGTAACACAATGGTATGGTCAGGCAAACTACAACCTCACTGAAATGCACATAGCCCTTCTTGTGTGTCAGGAAAGCAAGGATGGTTTGAGCACTGTGTGACGATGTGGTGTGAGTACATGGCTTTTTCTCCTCTGGGTTCTAAATTTCTCTGTCTCAGATGGGAGGGCTCTGTGTGTCTTTCCTTCTGGGCACTGAGTCTGTCCATACAGTGGTTGTGTGTCTGCTTAGGCTGCACGAGGTCTACACATCACAGCAGGTAGTTGCGCACATCCAGCCATTGCACATCATTTCAGTGAAGCAGAAAATGTTTTGACCTTTTGAGTGCATCAGTCTTCTTTTCATTAAGGGAGAGCAGTAAAACACTTGAGGTCTTCCATTGGCCCATAAGGGGTGGTTGGGTGGGCTGTCTCCTTGAGATTGCACAGGGAATACAGCAGCACAAATGGTGTTGGGATAAAACATAATGGACTAGACCAGACCAGGCAAGGCTAGACTAGGATATACTAGAAGTATGTCGTGGTTTAAGCCCAGCTGGCAACTCAGAACCATGCAGCCTCTCGCTAGCTCACTCCCTCCTTTCTTTCTCCCTCCACTCCTGGAGGGATGGGGAGGAGAACTGAAAGAATGCAGCTCCCACAGGTTGAGATAAGAACAGTCCAGTAACTAAGGTATAACACAAAAATACTACTGCTACCACCAATAATAATAATGATAAGGGAAATAACAAGGGGAGAGAATAGAATTGCTCACCACCTGCCAACAGATACTCAGCCCAACCCAAGCAGTGATCTGGGCCTTTTGGTTAACTCTCCTCAGCTTATTTACTGGACATGATGTGCTGTGGTATGGAATACCCCTTTGGCTAGAGGCTCATTTTGGGTCAGATGTCCTGTCTCTGCTTCCTCCTGGCTTCGCCTCCTCCCTAGCAGAGCATGAGACTGAGAAAGTCCTTGGTCGGAGTAAACATTACTTAGCAACAATTAAAAACATTGCTGTTATCAGCATTCTTCCCAGGCTGAAAGTCAAGAACACAACACTGCACCAGCTATTAAGAAGGAGAACACTGACTGCTACTGCTGAACCCAGGACAAAGTACTTAATTTTGAATGATCTTCTGTTCCAACTATCTGACTGCTTCAGGGCTGACCAAAAGTTAATGTTTTAAGGGCATTGTATAAATGCCTGCTCAGCACTGACAGGCTTGGGCCATTGACCCCCTCTCTAGGAAGCCTCTTCCAGTGTTTGACCACTCTTTTGGGAAAGAAATGCTCATAATATCAAGTCAAATCCTCCACAGGTGTGTCTTTGAACTGTTCCCATGCATCCTGTAGCTGGATATGAGGGAAAAGAGCTCAGTGCCTCCCTCTCCACTTCCCCTCCTTAGGAAGCTGACCCTCACATGCTTCTTCAATTGGAGGAATCAGCACAGCACATAGTACTCAAGGTGAGGCCACACCAATGCTGATAATTATGTCTTGCATTTGATGTCCACAGGATGTGGTTTGTCATCTTGGCTGGAAGGGCACACTGCTGGCTTGTGGAGCACAGGAGCAACCTCAACAGTTGCCTTTCTGCAGGGCTGCCCTCCAGCCTTTGCTTGCCCAGTTTAGACTAAAATCCAGAAAAACATTTGTTCCTTTCTCTTCATCAATGAGGCAGGTGACCTTAGACCTCCATATTTTGTCCAGGAGCTGAGGTGAGACCAACTGGTCTGTAGTTGCTTTCATGAGGAAAGATCTTTCCTCATGACCTTCTTGCAGACTGCAAGAACATTGGCTAGTATCCAGCCAGGAAGATCAGGGGACTGTCCTCTGTGACGGGACTGGGCAGCCCAGGGGGCTAACAATTAATTTAAAACTTGAGGTAAGAAAAGCACCGTCTTCTCTACTCCTTAGTCCCTGTTACTCAGGGAGGGACCATCTTCCACAAGTACCAGTCTAATGTTTTCTTTCAAACTCCTCTTGCTATGAACATGCTTAAAAAGCCATTCTTGTCGTCTAACACAACACTGGCCAGTTTCAACTGTGATTGAGTTTTGGCCTCTCGGCTCTTCTTTGTTCATATATGAACCACAGCTCTGTAAGTTTCCTGCAATGTCAGACCTTGCTTCCAGATGTCATACCATTTCTTTTTTCTCTGGAGCAACACAAGAAGATCCCTGTTGGGCCAGGCTGGCTTCTGACCCAAAAGCTTGACTCTTGGCACAGTGTAGTTGCCATCTAACAGACTAACTGTACAGAGTAGTGAAAATATGTTCCTTGTCCTTTGCTGGATTGTAGGGAAAATCCATAAGTTGCTTCAAGAGACTTTTTCTGAAGGTAGAATTGAGATGAAGTCAGAAAAGGGACTTTGGGTTTGGCCTTGTTATTGTTGTTTCTGAATACAGGTGTTTCTTGATGGGAGCAGAAAGATGTATTGTTATGATTTTCTGTGTTTTTTATTAGACAAATGCATTCTCCTTTTTGCCTTTTCTTCTTTCACTCTGTGATCTCTGAGCATTGTCTTGCCTTTCCTCTTAAGAAGGACTGTCACACCCATGTATAATAGTGGACTGTTTGAATGAAGGCAACATTGCACAGGATATTTGGAAACCCTCACACTGTGGTGTGCTGCAGTTATGAACTGTACTCTTGTAACGCAGGATACCCTTGTGTATAAAAACAAAATAAAGAGAACATCCAAATGCTTTGTGTGGAGCCAGTTGTCTTTGTAGAGCTGTTCTTTCTGGGAAAGCTCTGTCACAGATTCTAAAGGGCCAGGAATGTTTTCCCTGTGTTGTCCCATGGCTAAGGTAAGGGTGATTGGGTGCATTTCTTGAGGTGGGGGATGTGGCCAGCAGAGCAACTTCAGGCAAGCTGTGGGAGCATAAAATAGCTGGCAGGCCTCTATATTTCTCCTCAGTACTGACCACCTGGCTGGGACGGGGCCCAGTTGTATTCAGATTGGGGCAAAATGACCCCTAGACTCCCAGAGGCTGTGGTTGTGCAAGGGCCTCTCCAAGGCATGGCTATTAAGAGAGTGGCCTTCCCAACTCTTCTGACAGCTCCAGCTGCAGATAGCAACTGTGAGGCTCTCCAGCATAAAGTGTTTGTGACACTAAAGGTGTAGTAGTTTCAGAAGATGAATGTCACAAAGACGGCATCCCTGTTGCTTTGAAAGTGTTTGGTGGAGCTCCAGGAGGTGTGCTTTTGGTGAGTAAAACCAGCGACCAGGGAGAAGCTTCTCTCCAGAAATGTCTCAGTCTTCACTGGCAAGTGCTCCAGAATCAATGCCCAAGTCACTAAGGGCAAGTCATGGACTCTGATAATGATGAATAACCTGCTATAGAAGATCAGGTTTGAGACCATCTAAAGAAACATGAAGATGCAGTAATTCATGGGACCTGAAGAGATGCACGCGGCCAAGCCACTATCCATCATGTTTCAGAATTCCTTGTAGTTGGGTGAAGTTCATAGTGACTGGAAAATCAGAAACATAACCCCAGTTTTTACAAATGGAAAAAGAGTCAGAGAACTACAGGCCCACGAGTCTCACCTTGATGCAAAGAAAGATCATGGAGCATATTCCCTGGAAAAGCTCATGTAAAATAAGGAGGTGATTTGTCACCACCAACATGGCCTCAAGTTTCTGACTAATTTGGTGGCCTTCTACAATGGGGTTGTGGCACTGCTGGATATGGGAAGAGTAATTATGTTACTTACCTGGACTTGTGCGAAGATTTGACACTGTCCAAATGACATCCTTCTGCCTAAACTGGAGAGATATTTATATGATGGATGGACAACTTGGTGCATAAGGAATTGCAAGGATGATTGCACTCGAAGATTAGTGGTTAGTGGTTGTGTCTAAGTGACAAGTGGTGTTGGTTGATGCACAGCTAAACTTCCCTGACACAAAATGGAGCCATTTCCTCATGTTCTGTTACTTCTGATGTGGGAGACAATAGCTCCTGAAACTTTGCTACAAGCGTTGGTTGTCATCTGCTGTGTTCAGTTGCACAATTCCTTTGGTGGAAGAAGAAATTCTGCTCATTGTAAATGAGGAACCTGTAGGCAGCACCCACTTGCTACTGGTGAGAAAACAGCATTCCCGAGGCCACCTCGAAGGCGCCCTTTAAAAAGCAACGACTTCCTTTAAGAAGCATTGGGGGGGGGCAGGAGCGGTCAGAGAGACTATTCTGGGGGCAGGCACTTCCAGTGCCTCTGCCAGCACAACCACCCTCGGCATCGGTCCGTTGGACGGATTCTTCCCCGCCTCCCGACACCTCTGCCCCTCTCCTGCGTGTCGACCTCGCCTTTGGGCCGGCCACGCTGTGCACGGCTCGCCTCCGGGACGTCGCCAGCGGCGGGCTCTGGGCAGAGAGAGAAGCCGCGGAGCAGGCGCCGGCGATGCCCGGCGCTCGGGATGCAGCGGTGGCCCCGCGGGGCTCTCGGCCCTTCTGACCGGCTCTGTCGTCCCCGACGCGGTGTGCCCGCACCCTGCAGCGGGGCCGCAAAATGGGTGACCGCCCGGTAGCCGCTTGTGTGCGCGCGGGTCCGTGTGCCGGGGCGAGCCGACAGCGCGAGCAGCGGGCGGCGACGGGCGCAGTCCCGCCTCGGGCCGCAGGGTGGTGCTGCCGGCCAAGGCGAGGGAAGAGCAGCTGCGAGAGGGGAGTCGCCTGGGCCCCCACTGGCTCTACCCAACCCAGCCGAGCAGAGCAGAACCCAGACCAGCAGAGCCCAGACCAGCCTGGCAGAGCCGAGCTGGGCAGCGGAGGCAACTAGAACCCCGTACCACCCGCTGCCGGGACACGGCGGCCGCGCTTCAGGCAGCCAGCCGGACTCGGACAGAGGAAGGGCGCTCGCCGGCCGTTCCGGAGAGCTGCTGCCGGGCACCGCTTACCGCAGACGACTGCGCGGGTGATCCCCGACACGGAGGCTGTCCGCCGCCCCGCCATGGCGACCGCAAGGCAAGTGCTCTGTCTCTGTGCTTTCTTCTCCCTGCCGCACGCTCGCGCCGAGCCCATCCGCTACTCCGTAGCCGAGGAGAGCGAGAGCGGCTCCGTGGTAGCCAACGTGGCGGAGGACGCGGGGCTCGCCCCGGCGCAGCTCTCGGCTCGCCGCGCCCGTCTGCTCTCCGAGGACGGCCGGCAGCACTTTCGCTTAGACCCGGGCACCGGCCGCCTCGTCGTGGCCGAGAGGCTGGACCGCGAGGGGCTGTGCGGCCAGTCCGCTACCTGCACGCTGCCCTTCGAGCTCCTGCTGGCAAACCCCGTGCAGTTCTTTCGTGTGGAGGTGGCCGTGGAGGACATCAATGACCACGCGCCCGTTTTCCCGGAGGAACGGGTCACTCTTAAGATACTGGAAACGAGCAACCCTGGCTCCCGTTTCCCTCTGCAGGGAGCTCGGGACCTGGATGTTGGGAGCAACAGCATCCAGGCTTATAGGATCTCTCCCGAAAATGAGTACTTCAGCATTGACTTTGCAACTCAAACTGAGGATGCCAAATACATTGAACTCGTTTTGGAAAAGCCACTCGACAGAGAGGAGCAGGCAGAGATGGCTTTCAATCTCATTGCCATAGATGGGGGCTCTCCACATAGGAGTGGAACCACACAAATCCACATTGTCGTTCTGGATGTAAATGACAATGCTCCCGTATTCACACAGAAGGTTTTCATTGCACAGATTTTGGAAAACGCCCCAGAGGGCTCTGTGGTTCTCAGAGTAGTGGCAACTGATAGTGATGCAGGAGTTAATGGGGACATCTCCTATCAGATCATCCAAGCAGACCAGAGCCACTCAGCATTCGAGATAGACCCCATGAGTGGTGAAATTAAACTCACAAAGTCTCTGGACTTTGAGGTGGCAGAGAATCATGAGCTCAGTGTTCAGGCCACTGATGGTGGGGGCCTCTCAGCAATTTGCAGAGTGTTGGTGGAAGTGGTGGATGTGAATGACAATGCACCGCAGCTGGTGGTCAGTTCCTTCAGCAGCCCCATCCCTGAGGATGCATTGCCTGGGACAGTGGTCGCCCTGTTTACTGTCAGGGACCGAGATGCTGGTTCCAATGGGAAGATCTCCTGTGCCCTTGAGGACCAGCTGTCATTCTCCCTGCGGGCTGCCTATAAGAATTACTTTGAGCTTGTGACCGTCAGTGCACTGGACCGGGAGGAGACAGCACGGTACATCCTGACAGTCACAGCAGCAGATGCGGGGTCACCTCCTCTCACAACCACCCAGACCTTCACAGTGGACATCTCCGATATGAATGACAATGCACCTGTGTTCAACCAGACATCGTACACCATGTATGTACGTGAGAACAATGTTCCCACAGTGCTTGTTGGAGCCGTCATTGCCACAGATGCTGACATGGGGCCTAATGCCAAGGTGACCTATTCCCTGGTCCCAGCTCACCCTACAGAGCAGCCTTCCTGCTCCTGCATCTCTGTGAACTCTGAGAATGGGGATGTGTTTGTGCTGCGGCCCCTGGACTATGAGCAAGTGAAGCAGATCGAGGTTTTGGTGAGTGCCTCTGATGCGGGGTCACCTCCCCTCAGTGCCACTGTCATTGTCTACATTTCTGTAGTGGATGAGAATGACAATGCCCCACTGGTGCTGTACCCCTCACAGGACAGCAGCCCTGCATCCAGTGAGCTGGTGCCCACTTCAGCTGAGGCAGGCTACCTCATCACCAAAGTGGTGGCCGTTGATGCTGACTCAGGGCAGAACTCATGGCTCTCCTACCACCTGCTGAGGGCCTCCGATCCTGGGCTGTTTGCAGTGGGTGCCCAGAATGGGGAGGTGCAACTGAGGAGATTGGTGACAGAGAGAGATGCCGTGAAACAGAAGCTCGTCATACTGGTGCGAGACAATGGTCAGCCACCACTGTCAGCCACTGCAGCACTGAGCGTACTCCTTCTCAGTGACTTCTCGGACATGCGCCTACCACACAGCAGCCTGGCCACAGAGGATGAGGGCAGCTCCCTGACGATGTATTTAATAATTTCCTTGGTCTTTGTCTCACTACTCTTCCTCGTGTCCATAGCAGTCTTTGTCGTTCGCAAGGCGTGCAAGAGAAAGGAACTGAAGGATGGGCATGTGCTTTATGGTGGCAACAACTTACAGAGCAGCCTGGCTGATGCAGCTGCTGCAGGGACCCTGCCCCATGCCTATTGCTATGAGATCAGCCTCACAACGGGCTCTGGCAACAGTGAGTTCAAGTTCCTGAAGCCCATTCTCCCCAGCCTGCCACCACAGCTCCATGCCACAAGTGGGGGTACCAACAATGAACAAGATTTCCCCTGTGGTACTCTCACTGCAGAGGACATGGCACCAGACAACCCTCGGATGTTCTCTGCGGAGCAATTCAGTAGTCTTTCCTTTAACTAGCATGGTGTTTGCAGAGACAGAGGTTTAATGTCTCATGACAGGAAAGGATTCCAGCTCAGACATGTGTCAATGGTGCCTCCAGAGTTAATCTGCCTTTGCAATTGTCGTCATTGATTTCTCCCAAAGAACAGGTGAGAAAAAGTATTCACTTCTACAACAAAATTAACAAAACTTAACAAAGCAACTAAAGCTCCCTCACTCAGGAAATCGACTGTTCTAGCTCTGTTACAGCTATTGCTTTAATGTTTTGAGATTGAGATTTGTTCCAGGAGCTTAGTTAATTTGTTGTCTCAGTTGCTGGCAGCAAGACTATGGACTAATTCCTTTGTGCTGTAATGCAATGACACAGTTGGACAGACAGACTACAACCTCACTGAAACGCACGAGTCATGAAAGCAAGGACATTGTACCATGTAACCATGTGGTGTGAGTGTGGGGCTCCTTCTCCTTTCGGTTCTGCTTCCCTCTGAGTTTGGTGGGCTCTGTGTGTTTTTTCTGCTGGTCACTTTGTCAGTATCTCAGTTGAGTGCCTGCCTATGCTGCTCAAGGTCTAGATATCAAATCAGGCAGTTGCGCATATCCAGCCTTCGCACACCATTCTACCAAAGGAGAAAGAAAGTTGTTTTGACCTTTTGAGTACAGCAGTCTCATTGTCTTTAAGGGATAATGAGGTCTTCCATTTGCCCATAAGGAGTGATGGGATGGGCTATCTCCTTGGGATTGCCTGGAGAATACAGCAGCACAAATGGTATTTCGATAAATTGTAGTGGACCAGGCTCAACTACAAATATTTCATTTTGAATGGACCCACAATGATCATCTGGTCCAACTGCCTGACCACTTCTGGGCTTACTGGAAGTTCAAGCATGTTCCTAATGACATTGTACAGTGCCTCTTAAACACTGACAGGCTTGGGTCATCAACCACTTCCCTAGGAAGCCTGTTCCAGTGTTTGGCCACCCTTTCAGGAAAGAAATGCTTCCTAGTATCAAGTCTGTTCCTCCACTGGTGTGTCTTTAAACCTTACCCACTATTACTGGATATAATGGAGAAGAGCTCATTGCCTCCCTCTCTACCTCCCTTCTTTAGGAAGCTGACCCTCACATGCTGTTTAAATTGTGGCACCCAGCAGAGTACACAGTACTCAAGGTGGGGCCTCACCCATGCTGAATGCAGGGGGATAATCAAGTCCTGTGAGCCCCTGGCTGTGCTGGTTTTGATGCCAACAGGAAGTTTGTCATCGTGGCTGCCAGAGCACACTGCTGGCTCCTATTGAGCCTGCAGCCCACCAGTACCTCCGGCAGCTGCCTTTCTTCAGGGCTGCCCTCCATCCTTTGCTTGCTCAACTTCGACTAAAATCCAGAAAAGCTACATCCGTCCCCTTCTCTTCATCAATGAGGCAGGTGACCTTTGTACCCAGTATGATCTTCTCCATATGTTTTCCAGGAGCTGTTTTCTCACCTGTTGGTGAGACCAACAGGTCTGTAGTTGCGTGTCTTTCCTCGTGCCCCTCTTGCAGACGGGAAGGACATTGGCTAGCTGCTAGTCAAAAAGCTCAGGGGTCTGGGCAGCCCTGGGGGCTAACGATTAAGTTTAAACTTGAGACAAGGAAAGCGCTGAATGGCTTCTTCTTAGTCCCTGTTAACTCAGGAAGGGATCACTTTCCACAAGTACCAGTCTAATGTTTTCTTTTGACCTTCAGTTGCTGTAAATGTACTTAAAAATGCCGTTCTCACCTAAAACAACACTGGCCAGTTCCAACTGTAATGCAGTTTTGGCCTCTCTTGTCTTCTCCGTGTGTATATGAATGACAGCTCTGTAAGCTACCTGCAATGCCAGACCTTGCTTCCAGATGCGATACCATTTCTTTTGACTCTGGAGCTTCACAAAGAGTTTCCTGTTCGGCTGAGCTGGTCTTCCGACCCAAAAGCTTGACTTTTGGCACATGGAATTGCCTGCTTGTAGACTATAATCAAACAGAGTTGTGAGAACGTGTTCCTTGCCCTGGGTTAGATTGTAGGGAAACTCCCCAAGTTGATTCAAGGGACTTTTTCTGAAGGTAGAATTGAGATGAAGTCAGAAAAGGGACTTTGGGTTTGGCCTTGTTATTGTTGTTTCTGAATGCAGGCATTTCTTGATGGGAGTGGAAAGATGTACTATTATGATTTTCTGTGGTTTTTATTAGACAATTGCATTCTCCTTTTTGCCTTTTCCTCTTTTCTTTGAACTCTGAGTGTCATATTGTATCTTCCTTTTAAGAAGGATTCTCTCACCCGTGTATAATAGCAGACTGTTTGAATGAAGGCAGTATGGTATGGGATATTTGGAAGCCCTCACGGTGTGTTGTGCTGCAGTTATAAACTATGCTTTTGTAATGTGATTCTTACGTGTAAAAGCAAAATAAAGAGAACATCCAGATGCTTTGTGTGGAGCGATTAGTCACTGTAGAGCTGTTCTTTCTGGAAAAGCTTTCTCCTAGATTCCAAAGAGCCAGGAGTATTTTTCACATGTCCCTTGACTGAGGTAAGGTTGAGTGGGCACAGTTCTTGAGCTGGGAGGTGTTGCTGGCAGAACCTTCAGGAAAGTTGTAGGGAGCAGGGAATTGCTGGCAGACCTCTATGGGTCTCCTTGGTACTGACTGTCTTGCTATGATGTGGCACAGTTACATGCAGATTGGGGAGACCTGTCCTCTGCCTTCCTAGAGACCCTGGGTCTGCCTTGGTGTCTGCAAAGCAGGGAGTTGCGGAGAGTGACCTGCCCTGACAGCTCCAGCTGCAGATGGCAACTGTAATCCTTTTCAGAACAAAGTGTTTGTGACGCTGAAGTTGTAGGAGTTTCAGAAGATGGCTGTCACAAAGGTGGCATCCCTGTTCTTTTGGAAGCGTTTTGGGCAGCACCAAGAGGTGAACATTTGGTGAGAAAGAACAGCAATCAGGGAGAGGCTTCTCTCCGTAAATGTCTCAGTCTTTACTGGCAAGTGCTCCAGCCTCATCTCCCAAGCCACAGAGGGCAAGTTGTGTACTGGGGGAATGATGACAACCCACTGTATGCAGGAATGATGACAACCCACTAAGATGCAGGAATACACAGGACTTGAAGAGATGAAATAGTTAATATATTATCCGTCATGTTTCAGAAGTCATGTCAGCCAGGATAAGATCCCAGTGACAGAAAAATGGGAAACATACCCCCATATTTACAAAGAGAGAAAGAACCAAGGAACTACAGGCTGATCAGTCTCACCTTACAGCTCAGCAAGATCATGGACCAGATCTCCATGGAATGCATGCAAAGGCTCATGGAATGTGAAGATGTGATTGATGCCTGCCAACATGGTCTCACTAATGTCCCTGAACAATTTGATGGCCTTCCACAATGGGGTCATGGCATTAGTCCGTAAGGGAAGACCGAATGCTGTCATCTACTTGCACTTTGGCAAAGACTTGACTCTGTCCCACATTACATCCTTCTCCTTAAACTGGAGAAGTATCTATATGATGGATTTACTTGGAATGGGTATGGAATTGGAAGAATGATTGCACTCAAAGATTTGTGGTTAATGGCTCAATGTCCAAGTGACAAGTTGTGTTGGTTGATGCAAAGCTAAATGTGACCTGGCAAGGCATGCTTCCAGATCTTAGGCTGACTACATATTAATGGTATAGTTCTGCTGGAGTGAGTCAACAGGAGTGTCACGAAGATGATCAGATGAGTGGAGCACTGGTCCTGTGAGAAAACGACGGGAGAGTTGGGGTTGTTCAGCCTGGAGAAGCGAGGGTTCAAGGTGGCTTTAGAGCAGCCTTCCAAAAGGAGGAGTATAAGAGCGTCTAGTGGTAGGACAACTGGTAATGGCTTTATATTGAAAGAGGGTAAATAAAGATTAGATTTTAGGAAGAAGTTCTTCCCTGTGAGGCTTGTGATGGACTGGAGCAAGTGGTTTGATGTCACACCCATTGCCCGGTTGGATGTGGCTTTGAGCAACCACAATAAGCAGAATGTGTTCCTGGCCATGACAGAGGGTTGGAACTAGATGAGCTTTAAAGTCCCTTTGAAGCCAAACCATTCAGAGATTTCTTCATTCTATGAAATGCAGTGGACTACAGCCATGCCTTCTAGAAGGCCCTGATATAAAGTGCTGAGCAAAGACTCTGCTATCCAGTCAGCCTGAGCAGAAACATAGAATCATCTGAGATGGAATAGATCCTTGAGACCATTGAGTCCAATGGTTACATAACACTGCCAAGTGGACCACAAAACCATATCCAAAAGTGAAATGTCCAGGTATGGTGACTCCACCACTTTCTTAAGAAGCCTGTGCCAACACTTGACAGCCCTTTTAGTGAAGAAGTGTCTCTTAACATCCAGTCTAGACCTTCCTGGCACAAACTGAGGCTGTTGTCTCACGTTCTGTCATTTCTTACTTGCAAGAAACTGACCACACCCTCATTACAACCTCCTTTCGGGCACTGGCCTTGGCTGTCATCTGCTGTGTTCTGTTGCACTAATCCTTTGGTGGAAGAAGAAACTCAACTCATTGTAAGAGAGGAACCCGCAGGCAGCACCCACTTGTTACTGGTGAGAATCAGTCGCCATAGGAACTTGTTTACCTGGGAAAGTGGAATGAAAACAAACTGTCATCTGGCAGGAAAACTCTAAACTGGCTTGAAAAGCTGTCAGGGGGTACTCTTTTCCCCGAGTGTGGTCTATCGGGCAAGCAGTGCGTGTCTGGAGTCCTGCATGAAGCTACTCTGCTCAGGGTTCTCCGCATCTAAGGGGATGTAGGATTATGGATGCTAATCTCCTCCAACAGTGACAGCTGTAATAAACGGAGTTGCGAAAGACATTTGAGAAAGTCGGTGTGCCTCTCTTCCGGAGATCACGAGGAATCAGCACCTCCTGGTGTAAAACTGCTGCTTCTCGGGTCGTTCCAGCTGGATGGGCCAGGTGTGTCTGATGCACTGCTTCAGTAGAGGTATTATCACGGCTGTTACAGAGTGAGAGGACGAAAGCCTCTTTCCAGCACCTGAGAACCTTCATACACTGCTTTCCCCGCTGGCTCTTCGGAGGCGTCCTTAAAGGGCGCATTCTTTAAGAAGCATTAGGGTGGGCAGGAGCAGTCAGAGAGACTACCCCAGGGGCAGGCACTTTCCGTGCCTCTGCAAGCACAACCACCCTCAGCATCGGCTCTTTGGACGGATTCTGCCCCGCTACTGCGTGTCCGACCTCGCCTTTTGGGCGGCCACGCTGTGCACGGCTCGCCTCCGGGACGTCGCCAGCGGCGGACTCTGGGCAGAGAGAGAAGCCGCGGAGCAGGCGCCGGCGATGCCCGGCGCTCGGGATGCAGCGGTGGCCCCGCGGGGCTCTCGGCCCTTCTGACCGGCTCTGTCGTCCCCGACGCGGTGTGCCCGCACCCTGCAGCGGGGCCGCAAAATGGGTGACCGCCCGGTAGCCGCTTGTGTGCGCGCGGGTCCGTGTGCCGGGGCGAGCCGACAGCGCGAGCAGCGGGCGGCGACGGGCGCAGTCCCGCCTCGGGCCGCAGGGTGGTGCTGCCGGCCAAGGCGACGGAGAGCAGCTGCGAGAGGGGAGTCGCCTGGGCCCCCACTGGCTCTACCAACCCCGCCGAGCACAGCAGAACCCAGACCAGCAGAGCCCAGACCAGCCTGGCAGAGCCGAGCTGGGCAGCGGAGGCTACCAGAGTCCCGTTCCATCGACTGCCGGAATACGGCGGCAGCGCTCCGGGCCGCCAGCCGGACTCGGACAGAGGAAGGGCGCTCGCCGGCCGTTCCGGAGAGCTGCTGCCGGGCACCGCTTACCGCAGACGACTGCGCGGGTGATCCCCGACACGGAGGCTGTCCGCCGCCCCGCCATGGCGACCGCAAGGCAAGTGCTCTGTCTCTGTGCTTTCTTCTCCCTGCCGCACGCTCGCGCCGAGCCCATCCGCTACTCCGTAGCCGAGGAGAGCGAGAGCGGCTCCGTGGTAGCCAACGTGGCGGAGGACGCGGGGCTCGCCCCGGCGCAGCTCTCGGCTCGCCGCGCCCGTCTGCTCTCCGAGGACGGCCGGCAGCACTTTCGCTTAGACCCGGGCACCGGCCGCCTCGTCGTGGCCGAGAGGCTGGACCGCGAGGGGCTGTGCGGCCAGTCCGCTACCTGCACGCTGCCCTTCGAGCTCCTGCTGGCAAACCCCGTGCAGTTCTTTCGTGTGGAGGTGGCCGTGGAGGACATCAATGACCACGCGCCCGTTTTCCCGGAGGAACGGGTCACTCTTAAGATACTGGAAAGGAGCGACCCTGGCTCCCGTTTCCCTCTGCAGGGGGCTCGGGACCTGGATGTTGGGAGCAACACCATCCAGGCTTATAGGATCTCTCCTGACAACGAGTACTTTAGTGTCGCTTTTGGGAGTCAGATTAAGGGCAAGAAGTATGTAGAATTGGTCTTGGAAAAGCCGCTTGACAGAGAGGAGCAGGCAGAGATGGCTTTCAATCTCATTGCCATAGATGGGGGCTCTCCACATAGGAGTGGAACCACACAAATCCACATTGTCGTTCTAGATGTAAATGACAACTCTCCCATCTTCTCACAGGAGCTTTATGTTGTGCAGATTTTGGAAAACGCCCCAGAGGGCTCTGTGGTTCTCAGAGTAGTGGCAACTGATAGTGATGCAGGAGTTAATGGGGACATCTCCTATCAGTTCATCCAAGCAGACCAGAGCTACTCATCATTCATGATAGACCCCATGAGTGGTGAAATTAAACTCACAAAGTCTCTGGACTTTGAGGTGACAGAGAATCATGAGCTCAGTGTTCAGGCCACTGATGGTGGGGGCCTCTCAGCAATTTGCAGAGTGTTGGTGGAGGTGGTGGATGTGAATGACAATGCGCCGGAGCTGGTGGTCAGTTCCTTCAGCAGCCCCATCCCTGAGAATGCATTGCCTGGGACAGTGGTCGCCCTCTTTACTGCCAGGGACCGGGATTCTGGTGCCAATGGGAAGATCTCCTGTGCCCTTGAGGACCAGCTGTCATTCTCCCTGCGGGCTGCCTATAAGAATTACTTTGAGCTTGTGACTGTGAGTGCGCTGGATAGAGAGGAGACGGCATGGTACATCCTGACAGTCACAGCAGCAGACGCGGGGTCACCTCCTCTCACAACCACCCAGACCTTCACAGTGGACATCTCCGATGTGAATGACAATGCACCTGTGTTCAACCAGACATCGTACACCATGTATGTGCATGAGAACAATGTTCCTACAGTGCTTGTTGGGACTGTTGGTGCTGTAGATGCCGACATGGGGCCTAATGCCAAGGTGACCTATTCCCTGGTCGCAGCTCACCCTACAGAGCAGCCTCCCTGCTCCTGCATCTCTGTGAACTCTGAGAATGGGGATGTGTTTGTGCTGCGGCCCCTGGACTATGAGCAGGTGAGGCAGATCGAGTTCTTGGTGAGTGCCTCTGATGCGGGGTCACCTCCTCTCAGTGTCAATGTCACCATCTGCCTTGTTGTTGTAGACGAGAATGACAATGCTCCACTGGTGCTGTACCCCTCACAGGACAGCAGCCCTGCATCCAGTGAGCTGGTGCCCATTTCGGCTGAGGCAGGCTACCTCATCACCAAAGTGGTGGCCGTTGATGCTGACTCAGGGCAGAACTCATGGCTCTCCTACCACCTGCTGAGGGCCTCTGATCCTGGGCTGTTTGCAGTGGGTGCCCAAAGTGGGGAGGTGCGACTGAGGAGATCAGTGACTGAGAGAGATGCTGTGAAGCAGAAGCTCGTCATACTGGTGCGAGACAATGGTCAGCCACCACTGTCAGCCACTGCAGCACTGAGCGTACTTCTTCTCAGTGACTTCTCGGATGTGCGCCTGCCACACAGCAGCCTGGTCACAGAGGATGAGGGCAGCTCCCTGACGATGTATTTAATAATTTCCTTGGTCTTCATCTCACTCCTCTTCCTCGTGTCCACAGCAGCCTTCATCACTCACAAGGTGTGCAAGAGAAAGGAACTGAAGGATGGGCATGTGCTTTATGGTGCCAGCAACTTGCAGACCAGCCTGGCTGATGCGGCTGCTGCAGGGACCCTGCCCCATGCCTATTGCTATGAGATCAGCCTCACAACGGGCTCAGGCAACAGCGAGTTCAAGTTCATGAAGCCCATCCTTCCCAGCCTGCCACCACAGCTCCATGCCACAGATGGGGTTACCAACAATAAACAAGATTTTTCCTGTGGCCCTGGTACTTCAGGGGACGTGGAACCAGACAATGCTGGGATGCTTTCTGCAGAGCAGTTCAATAGTCTTTCTTTTAACTAGCATGTTGTTGGCACAGATGCTTCACATCTAATGACAGTAAGGATCCTTGCTAGGACATGTGGTAGTGGGACCTCTAGAGTAAATCTGTATTTACAGTTGGCATCAGTGACTTCCTACAAAGTGAGGAATAATATTGACTTCTCTGACAGAATAAAACCCAACAAAAGAAACTGAGGCTGCCTCATTTAGGAAACAGCATGTTTCACATCTTTTACAGAGGTGAAAATAGTTCTGAAATGCTTTGAGAATGGTTTTAGTTCCATGACCCCAGCTATGATCTCATCTCAGTTGCTGGCAGGCAAGACCGTGGAAAATTCCTCTGTGCTGTAACACAATGGTATGGTCAGGCAAACTACAACCTCACTGAAATGCACATAGCCCTTCTTGTGTGTCAGGAAAGCAAGGATGGTTTGAGCACTGTGTGACGATGTGGTGTGAGTACATGGCTTTTTCTCCTCTGGGTTCTAAATTTCTCTGTCTCAGATGGGAGGGCTCTGTGTGTCTTTCCTTCTGGGCACTGAGTCTGTCCATACAGTGGTTGTGTGTCTGCTTAGGCTGCACAAGGTCTACACATCACAGCAGGTAGTTGCGCACATCCAGCCATTGCACATCATTTCAGTGAAGCAGAAAATGTTTTGACCTTTTGAGTGCATCAGTCTTCTTTTCATTAAGGGAGAGCAGTAAAACACTTGAGGTCTTCCATTGGCCCATAAGGGGTGGTTGGGTGGGCTGTCTCCTTGAGATTGCACAGGGAATACAGCAGCACAAATGGTGTTGGGATAAAACATAATGGACTAGACCAGACCAGGCAAGGCTAGACTAGGATATACTAGAAGTATGTCGTGGTTTAAGTCCAGCTGGCAGCTCAGAACCATGCAGCCTCTCGCTAGCTCACTCCCTCCTTTCTTTCTCCCTCCACTCCTGGAGGGATGGGGAGGAGAACTGAAAGAATGCAGCTCCCACAGGTTGAGATAAGAACAGTCCAGTAACTAAGGTATAACACAAAAATACTACTGCTACCACCAATAATAATAATGATAAGGGAAATAACAAGGGGAGAGAATAGAATTGCTCACCACCTGCCAACAGATACTCAGCCCAACCCAAGCAGTGATCTGGGCCTTTTGGTTAACTCTCCTCAGCTTATTTACTGGACATGATGTGCTGTGGTATGGAATACCCCTTTGGCTAGAGGCTCATTTTGGGTCAGATGTCCTGTCTCTGCTTCCTCCTGGCTTCGCCTCCTCCCTAGCAGAGCATGAGACTGAGAAAGTCCTTGGTCGGAGTAAACATTACTTAGCAACAATTAAAAACATTGCTGTTATCAGCATTCTTCCCAGGCTGAAAGTCAAGAACACAACACTGCACCAGCTATTAAGAAGGAGAACACTGACTGCTACTGCTGAACCCAGGACAAAGTACTTCATTTTGGATGATCTTCTGTTCCAACTATCTGACTGCTTCAGGGCTGACCAAAAGTTAATGTTTTAAGGGCATTGTATAAATGCCTGCTCAGCACTGACAGGCTTGGGCCATTGACCCCCTCTCTAGGAAGCCTCTTCCAGTGTTTGACCACTCTTTTGGGAAAGAAATGCTCATAATATCAAGTCAAATCCTCCACAGGTGTGTCTTTGAACTGTTCCCATGCATCCTGTAGCTGGATATGAGGGAAAAGAGCTCAGTGCCTCCCTCTCCACTTCCCCTCCTTAGGAAGCTGACCCTCACATGCTTCTTCAATTGGAGGAATCAGCACAGCACATAGTACTCAAGGTGAGGCCACACCAATGCTGATAATTATGTCTTGCATTTGATGTCCACAGGATGTGGTTTGTCATCTTGGCTGGAAGGGCACACTGCTGGCTTGTGGAGCACAGGAGCAACCTCAACAGTTGCCTTTCTGCAGGGCTGCCCTCCAGCCTTTGCTTGCCCAGTTTAGACTAAAATCCAGAAAAACATTTGTTCCTTTCTCTTCATCAATGAGGCAGGTGACCTTAGACCTCCATATTTTGTCCAGGAGCTGAGGTGAGACCAACTGGTCTGTAGTTGCTTTCATGAGGAAAGATCTTTCCTCATGACCTTCTTGCAGACTGCAAGAACATTGGCTAGTATCCAGCCAGGAAGATCAGGGGACTGTCCTCTGTGACGGGACTGGGCAGCCCAGGGGGCTAACAATTAATTTAAAACTTGAGGTAAGAAAAGCACCGTCTTCTCTACTCCTTAGTCCCTGTTACTCAGGGAGGGACCATCTTCCACAAGTACCAGTCTAATGTTTTCTTTCAAACTCCTCTTGCTATGAACATGCTTAAAAAGCCATTCTTGTCGTCTAACACAACACTGGCCAGTTTCAACTGTGATTGAGTTTTGGCCTCTCGGCTCTTCTCTGTTCATATATGAACCACAGCTCTGTAAGTTTCCTGCAATATCAGACCTTGCTTCCAGATGTCATACCATTTCTTTTTTTCTCTGGAGCAACACAAGAAGATCCCTGTTGGGCCAGGCTGGCTTCCGACCCAAAAGCTTGACTCTTGGCACAGTGTGGTTGCCATCTAACAGACTGTAACTGTACAGAGTAGTGAAAATATGTTCCTTGTCCTTTGCTGGATTGTAGGGAAAATCCGTAAGTTGCTTCAAGAGACTTTTTCTGAAGGTAGAATTGAGATGAAGTCAGAAAAGGGACTTTGGGTTTGGCCTTGTTATTGTTGTTTCTGAATACAGGCGTTTCTTGATGGGAGCAGAAAGATGTATTGTTATGATTTTCTGTGTTTTTTATTAGACAAATGCATTCTCCTTTTTCCCTTTTCTTCTTTCACTCTGTGATCTCTGAGCATTGTCTTGCCTTTCCTCTTAAGAAGGACTGTCACACCCATGTATAATAGTGGACTGTTTGAATGAAGGCAACATTGCACAGGATATTTGGAAACCCTCACACTGTGGTGTGCTGCAGTTATGAACTGTACTCTTGTAACGCAGGATACCCTTGTGTATAAAAACAAAATAAAGAGAACATCCAAACGCTTTGTGTGAAGCCAGTTGTCTTTGTAGAGCTGTTCTTTCTGGGAAAGCTCTGTCACAGATTCTAAAGGGCCAGGAATGTTTTCCCTGTGTTGTCCCATGGCTAAGGTAAGGGTGATTGGGTGCATTTCTTGAGGTGGGGGATGTGGCCAGCAGAGCAACTTCAGGCAAGCTGTGGGAGCATAAAATAGCTGGCAGGCCTCTATATTTCTCCTCAGTACTGACCACCTGGCTGGGACGGGGCCCAGTTGTATTCAGATTGGGACAAAATGACCCCTAGACTCCCAGAGGCTGTGGCTGTGCAAGGCCCTCTCCAAGGCATGGATATTAAGAGAGTGGCCTTCCCAACTCTTCTGACAGCTCCAGCTGCAGATAGCAACTGTGAGGCTCTCCAGCATAAAGTGTTTGTGACACTAAAGGTGTAGTAGTTTCAGAAGATGAATGTCACAAAGACGGCATCCCTGTTGCTTTGAAAGTGTTTGGTGGAGCTCCAGGAGGTGTGCTTTTGGTGAGCAAAACCAGCGACCAGGGAGAAGCTTCTCTCCAGAAATGTCTCAGTCTTCACTGGCAAGTGCTCCAGAATCAATGCCCAAGTCACTAAGGGCAAGTCATGGACTCTGATAATGATGAATAACCTGCTATAGAAGATCAGGTTTGAGACCATCTAAAGAAACATGAAGATGCAGTAATTCATGGGACCTGAAGAGATACATGCGGCCAAGCCACTATCCATCATGTTTCAGAATTCCTTGTAGTTGGGTGAAGTTCATAGTGACTGGAAAATCAGAAACATAACCCCAGTTTTTACAAATGGAAAAAGAGTCAGAGAACTACAGGCCCATGAGTCTCACCTTGATGCAAAGAAAGATCATGGAGCATATTCCCTGGAAAAGCTCATGTAAAATAAGGAGGTGATTTGTCACCACCAACATGGCCTCAAGTTTCTGACTAATTTGGTGGCCTTCTACAATGGGGTTGTGGCACTGCTGGATATGGGAAGAGTAATTATGTTACGTACCTGGACTTGTGCGAAGATTTGACACTGTCCAAATGACACCCTTCTGCCTAAACTGGAGAGATATTTATATGATGGATGGACAACTTGGTGCATAAGGAATTGCAAGGATGATTGCACTCAAAGATTAGTGGTTAGTGGTTGTGTCTAAGTGACAAGTGGTGTTGGTTGATGCACAGCTAAACTTCCCTGACACAAAATGGAGCCATTTCCTCATGTTCTGTTACTTCTGATGTGGGAGACAATAGCTCCTGAAACTTTGCTACAAGCGTTGGTTGTCATCTGCTGTGTTCAGTTGCACAATTCCTTTGGTGGAAGAAGAAATTCTGCTCATTGTAAATGAGGAACCTGTAGGCAGCACCCACTTGCTACTGGTGAGAAAACAGCATTCCCGAGGCCACCTCGAAGGCGCCCTTTAAAAAGCAACGACTTCCTTTAAGAAGCGTTGCGGTGGGCAGGAGCGGTCAGAGAGACTATTCTGGGGGCAGGCACTTCCAGTGCCTCTGCCAGCACAACCACCCTCGGCATCGGTCCGTTGGACGGATTCTTCCCCGCCTCCCGACACCTCTGCCCCTCTCCTGCGTGTCGACCTCGCCTTTGGGCCGGCCACGCTGTGCACGGCTCGCCTCCGGGACGTCGCCAGCGGCGGGCTCTGGGCAGAGAGAGAAGCCGCGGAGCAGGCGCCGGCGATGCCCGGCGCTCGGGATGCAGCGGTGGCCCCGCGGGGCTCTCGGCCCTTCTGACCGGCTCTGTCGTCCCCGACGCGGTGTGCCCGCACCCTGCAGCGGGGCCGCAAAATGGGTGACCGCCCGGTAGCCGCTTGTGTGCGCGCGGGTCCGTGTGCCGGGGCGAGCCGACAGCGCGAGCAGCGGGCGGCGACGGGCGCAGTCCCGCCTCGGGCCGCAGGGTGGTGCTGCCGGCCAAGGCGAGGGAAGAGCAGCTGCGAGAGGGGAGTCGCCTGGGCCCCCACTGGCTCTACCCAACCCAGCCGAGCAGAGCAGAACTCAGCCCGGCAGAGCCGAGCTGGGCAGCGGAGGCACCCAGGGCCCCGTACCAGCCGCTGCAGCGACAAGGCGGCCGCGCTTCAGGCAGCCAGCCGGACTCGGACAGAGGAAGGGCGCTCGCCGGCCGTTCCGGAGAGCTGCTGCCGGGCACCGCTTACCGCAGACGACTGCGCGGGTGATCCCCGACACGGAGGCTGTCCGCCGCCCCGCCATGGCGACCGCAAGGCAAGTGCTCTGTCTCTGTGCTTTCTTCTCCCTGCCGCACGCTCGCGCCGAGCCCATCCGCTACTCCGTAGCCGAGGAGAGCGAGAGCGGCTCCGTGGTAGCCAACGTGGCGGAGGACGCGGGGCTTGCCCCGGCGCAGCTCTCGGCTCGCCGCGCCCGTCTGCTCTCCGAGGACGGCCGGCAGCACTTTCGCTTAGACCCGGGCACCGGCCGCCTCGTCGTGGCCGAGAGGCTGGACCGCGAGGAGCTGTGCGGCCAGTCCGCTACCTGCACGCTGCCCTTCGAGCTCCTGCTGGCAAACCCCGTGCAGTTCTTTCGTGTGGAGGTGGCCGTGGAGGACATCAATGACCACGCGCCCGTTTTCCCGGAGGAACGGGTCACTCTTAAGATACTGGAAACGAGCAACCCTGGCTCTCGTTTCCCTTTGGAGGGGGCTCAGGACCTGGATGTTGGCAGCAACAGCATCCAGGCTTACAGCATCTCTCCCGAAAATGAGTACTTCAGCATTGACTTTGGAACTCAAACTGAGGATGCCAAATACATTGAACTCGTTTTGGAAAAGCCACTCGACAGAGAGGAGCAGGCAGAGATAGATTTCAGTCTCATTGCCATAGATGGGGGCTCTCCCCCCAGGAGTGGAACCACGAAAATCCACATTGTCGTTCTAGATGTAAATGACAACGCTCCCGTATTCACACAGAAGGTTTTCATTACACGAGTTTTGGAAAATGCCCCAGAGGGCTCTGTTGTTCTCAGAGTAGCAGCATCAGATCGTGATGCAGGAGTTAATGGGGACATCTCCTACCAGTTCAGCCAAGCAGGAGGCCAGAGCCACTCGGCATTCAAGATTGACCCCATGAGTGGTGAAATTAAACTCACAAAGTCTCTGGACTTTGAGACAGCAAAGAATTATGAGCTTAGAGTGCGGGCCACTGATGGTGGGGGCCTCTCAGCAATTTGCAGAGTGTTGGTGGAGGTGGTGGATGTGAATGACAATGCACCGCAGCTGGTGGTCAGTTCCTTCAGCAGTCCCATCCCTGAGGATGCATTGCCTGGGACAGTCATTGCCATCTTTACTGTTAAAGATGAGGATTCTGGTTCCAATGGGAAGATCTCCTGTGCCCTTGAGGACCAGCTGTCATTCTCCCTGCGGCCAGCCTATAAGAATTACTTTGAGCTTGTGACCGTCAGTGCACTGGACCGGGAGGAGACAGCACGGTACATCCTGAAAGTCACAGCAGCAGACGCGGGGTCACCTCCTCTCACAACCACCCAGACCTTCACAGTGGACATCTCCGATGTGAATGACAATGCACCTGTGTTTAACCAGACATCGTACACCATGTATGTACGTGAGAATAATATTCCCACAGTGCTTGTTGGGACTGTTGGTGCTGTAGATGCCGACATGGGGCCTAATGCCAAGGTGACCTATTCCCTGGTCCCAGCCCACCCTACAGAGCAGCCTCCCTGCTCCTGCATCTCTGTGAACTCTGAGAATGGGGATGTGTTTGTGCTGCGGCCCCTGGACTACGAGCAGGTGAGGCAGATCGAGTTCTTGGTGAGTGCCTCTGATGCGGGGTCACCACCTCTCATTGCCAATGTCACCGTCCATCTTGCTGTGGTAGATGAAAATGACAATGCTCCATTGGTGCTGTACCCCTCACAGGACAGCAGCCCTGCATCCAGTGAGCTGGTGCCCATTTCGGCTGAGGCAGGCTACCTCATCACCAAAGTTGTGGCTGTTGATGCCGACTCAGGGCAGAACTCATGGCTCTCCTACCACCTGCTGAGGGCCTCTGATCCTGGGCTGTTTGTGGTGGGTGCCCAAAGTGGAGAGGTGCGACTGAGGAGATCAGTGACAGAGAGAGATGCTGTGAAGCAGAAGCTGATTGTGCTAGTGCGAGACAATGGGCAACCACCACTATCAGCCACGGCAGCGCTGAGTGCTCTCTTGCTCAGTGACTTCTCGGACGTGCGCTTACCGCACAGCAACTTCGCTGCAGAAGATGAAGGCGGCTCCCTGACAATGTATTTAATAATTTCTTTGGGTTTTGTCTCACTCCTCTTCCTTGTGTCCACAGTAGCCTTCATCACTCACAAGGTGTGCAAGAGAAAGGAACTGAAGGATGGGCATGTGCTTTATGGTGCCAGCAACTTACAGAGCAGCCCGGTTGATGCAGCTCCTGCAGGGACCCTGCCCCATGCCTATTGCTATGAGATCAGCCTCACAACAGGCTCAGGCAACAGCGAGTTCAAGTTCCTGAAGCCCATCCTCCCCAGCCTGCCACCACAGCTTCATGCCACAGGTGGGGTTACCAACAGTGAACAAGATTTCCCCTGTGGCACTCTCACTGCAGAGGACGTGGCACCAGACAACCATGGGATGTGTTCTGCAGAACAGTTCAATAGTCTTTCCTTTAAGTAGCATGGTGTTGGCAGAGACGGGAAGGGATCCATGCTAAGATATGTGGCAATAGGACCTCCAGAGTAAATCTGTATTTACAGTTGGCATCAGTGACTTCCCATGAAGACAGTGACAGAAAATACTGACTTCACCTACCAAAAAACCCCAACCAACCAACCAAACAAAATGTACCAATCCAACAAAACAAACTAAAGCTCTCTCATTCAGGAAATCGCATGTTTCTGCTCTGTTGCAGACATGTCTGAATTGCTTTCGGATTAGGATTAGTGCCAGGACCCCAGGTAAATTCTGGTCTCAGTTGCTGGCAGGCAACACTTCGAACCAATTCCTTTGTGCTGTAATGCAATTGTGTGGTGGTGTAGACTTCACTCAAATGCATATGTCAGGAAAGCAAGGGCATTGTGAGTACTGTGTGACAATGTAGTATGATCATAGGGCTCTTTCTTCTCTGCATGTCTCTGTCTGAGATGTGTGGGCTCTGTATTTTTTTCCTTCTGGTCACTGTGTCTGTCTGTACAGCTGTTGCGTCTGCTTATGCTGCACAAGAGCTACACATCAAAGTAGGCAGATGCTCCCATCCAGCCATTGCAATTCCAGCCCAGCATGAAGAAAGATATTCTGGATTTTTAGTAGAAAAATCTCATAGTCTGTAGGGGAGAGCAGCAGAACAATTTTTTTCCTTTGGAACTCCACAGGAATTCCCCTGTTTGGCCAAGCTGATTTTCTGGCCCACGTGCTTGAATTTTGGCACAGTGGAATTGCCTTCTAGTAGACTGCAACCATACAGAGTTATGAGAACATGTTCCTTAAGGAAGATTGTAAGGAAACTCTACAAGTTGCTTTAAGGAACTTTTTCTGAAGGTAGCATCAAGATCAAATCTGAAAATGAACTCTGAGTTTGGTATCGTCATTGTTCCTGGATTCAGAGGTTTCTTGATGGGAGTGGAAAGCTGTTATGCTATGATTTTCTGTGTTTTTCTCTTAGAGCATTTGCATTGTCCTTTATGTCTTTTCTCCCTTTGCTCTGTGACTACATTTGAAGGCTATCTTGCCTCTTCCTCTTAAGGAGGAATGTCACTCCCACATGTAATTAAGAGAAGATTGTTTAAAAGAAAGCAGCATGACACAGGATATTGGGAAACCCTCATGCTATGTTGTGCTGCAGTTATAAGCTGAGCTGTTGTAACATGGGAGACCCTTGTGTGTAAAAGCAAAATAAAGAGAACACTTGAATGCTTTGTGTGGAGCCAGTCACATTTGTAGAGCTGTCCTTCCTGTGAAAGCTCTGTCACAGTTTCCAAAGGTCCAGGAGTGTTTTTTCCATGTTGTCCCTTGGCCAAGTTAAGGTTGAGTGGGTACAGCTCTTGAGTTGGGAGATGTTGCCAGCAGAGCCTTCAAGAAAGTTGTAAGGAGCATGGAATTGCTGTCAGGCCTCTACAGGTCTCCTCGGTACTGACTGTCTTGCTGTGACAAGGCAAGTTATATGCAGATCAATACCAGGCCTCCTCCTTCCCAGAGACCCTGGGTCTGCTTTGATGTCTGCAAAGCAGGGAGGTTGGGAGAGTGACCTGCCCTACTCTCCTGACTTCTGCAGATGGCAACTGTGCGGCTTTCCAGAACAAAGTGTGACACTGAAAGTGTAGAGGTTTCAGAAGATGGATGTCATACAGATGGCATCCCTGTTCTTTTGGGAGTGTTTATGGGGTTTGTGGGAACTCCATGAGGTGGGCATTTGGTGAGCAAAACCAGTGACCAGGGAGATGCTTCTCTCCAGAAATGTCTCAGCTTACACTGGCAAGTGCTTTAGCATCAATGCCCAAGCCACGAAGGGCAAGTAATAGACTATGAGAATGATAACCCACTGTAGAGAAGATCAGGTTTGAGACCAGCTAAGGGAACATAAAGGTGTAGAAATACATGGGACTTGAAGAGATGCAATAGTTAATATATTATCCATCATGTTTCAGAAGTTATGTCAGCCAGGATAAGATCCCAGTGACAGAAAAATGGGAAACATACCCCCATATTTACAAAGAGAGAAAGAACCAAGGAACTACAGGCTGATCAGTCTCACCTTACAGCTCAGCAAGATCATGGACCAGATCTCCATGGAATGCGTGCAAAGGCTCATGGAATGTAAGGATGTGATTGGTGCCTGCCAACATGGTCTCACTAATGTCCCTGAATAATTTGATGGCCTTCCACAATGGGGTCATGGCATTAGTCCGTAAGGGAAGACCGAACGCTGTCATCTACTTGCACTTTGGCAAAGACTTGACTCTGTCCCGCATTACATCCTTCTTCTTAAACTGGAGAAGTATCTATATGATGGATTTACTTGGAATGGGTATGGAATTGGAAGAATGATTGCACTCAAAGATTTGTGGTTAATGGCTCAATGTCCAAGTGACAAGTTGTGTTGGTTGATGCAAAGCTACACTTGACCCAGCAATGTGTGCTTCCAAGATAAGAAGGACGTGGATCTGTTGAGTGAGTTGGATTGAGTCCAGACAAGGACCATCAAAGATGATTAGATGGCCGGAGCAATGCTCTTATGAGGAAACCCTGAGAGAGCTGGAGTTGTTCCGCCTTGACAACAGAAAGCTCAAGGAGGCTTTAGAGCAGCCTTCCTAAAGGGCACGTACAAGTTCATGTAGTGATAGGACAAGTGGATATGGCTTTAAACTGGAAGTGGGTAGATATACATTAGATATTATGGTGAAGTTCTTCCTTGCAGGATTGGTAAGGCATTGGAACAGGTTACCCAGAGAAGTGATGGATGTCCCATGTATGGTCAGGTTGGATAGGGCTTTGTGGAACTTAGTGGAATGTTTCCCTGCCCATTGCAGGGCAGGTTGGAACTAAATGATCTTTAAAGACCCTTCCAAACCAAACCATTCGAGGATTCTGTGATTTTATGACATGCAGAGGACTACAGCTATCCCTTCTGCATGGCTCCACTAATCATCCTGAGTGAAACAGAATAATTTGAGTTGGTAAAGATCCCTGAAACAAGTCCAATAATTAACACTGCTAAAGACACCACAAAACCATGCCCCAAAGTGCCATGTCCAGGGATGATGACTCAACCACTTCCCTGGGAAGTGTTTGCAAAAGCTTGACAACCCATTTGGTGAAGAAATATCTCCTAACACCCAATCTAGACCTTCCTGGCACAGATTGAGACCATTCTCTCACTTTCTGTACTTCTTACAAGAAGAGACCAACACCAACCTTTCAACACCAACACCAACAATTTCCTTTCAGGCATGAACCTTGGCTATCTTGTGCTGTGTTGTATTGCACAAATCCTTTGGGAGAAGGAGAAATTCAGCTCATTTTAAGTAAGGAACCTATAATGAGCGCCCACTTGCTACTGGTGAGAAAGCCACCTGTGAGCAGTAAGTCCACATAGAATTTCTTTACTTGGGACAGTGGAAAAGAATAGAAGCTGCTCTCTGTCGGGAAAGCTCTAAACTGGCTTGAAGGACTGGCAAAGGAGTACTCTCTCTTTTCCTTAAGTGGGGTCTGTCGGTCATGCGGTGCCTGACTGGAGTCCTGCCTGAAGCTACTCTGTCAGGGTTCTCCACATTCAAACAGACATAGGATTATGGATGCTAATTGCCTTCAATAGGACACCTGTAAGAAACGGAGTTGTGAAAGACATTTGAGAAGGTAGGAGTGTCTCTTCTCCGGAGATCACAAGGAACCAGCACCACCTAAAACGACTGCTTCTCGGGTCATTCCAGCTGGATGGGACAGGTGTCTGATGCATTGCACAACTACAGGATGTATCACAGTTTCTACCCAATGAGAGAAGGACTCTCCAGGACTTGAGAACCTGCAAGTACTGCTGAGCATTCCTGAGGGCTCGTCGAAGACTCCCTTTAGGAAGCATTGTGAGCAAGCAATCCTGGGCTCAGGTACTTCCCGTGCCTGTGCAAGCAGCGCCACCCTTGGCATCATCCCACTGGACGGCTTCTCCCCCGCCTTGCGCCACCTCTGCCCTGCTCCTGCGTATCCGGATTCAGCCTCGGGGTGGCCCGGGTGTGCACTGGTCTCCACCGTGACCTCGTCGGAGCAGACTCTGGACAGCGGAGAAACTCGCGGGGCAGCTGCCGGTGAAGCCCAGAGCCCTAGGGATGAACAGCGGCCCGCAGGGCTCTCGGCTCTCCTGACCCGCTCCGCTGTCATCTGCGAGGTGTGCGAGCATCCTGCTGAGGGGTGCCGCTGCGGGTGAGCGCCCGACAGCCGCCTATGTGCGCACGGGTCCGTGTGTGCGGCAAGCCGCCAGCGCGGGCAGCGGGCGGCGACGGGCGCAGTCCCGCCTTGGGCCGCAGGGTGGTGCTGCCGGCCAAGGCGACGCGCAGAGGCTTTGGGAGGGGAGCCGGCGGAGCCCACGCTGGCTCTGCCCAGCCCAACGCAGACCAGCCCAACGCAGAGGAGCTGGGCAGAGGTTGGCAGCAGGAGGAGAGCGGTTGCCGCGCCATCCACTGCCGGAGCACGGCGGCCGCGCTTCGGGCCGCCAGCCGGACTCGGACAGAGGAAGGGCGCACGCCGACCGTTCCGGAGAGCTGCTGCCGGGCACCGCTTACCGCAGACGACTGCGCGGGTGATCCCCGACACGGAGGCTGTCCGCCGCCCCGCCATGGAGACCGCAAGGCAAGTGCTCTGTCTCTGTGCTTTCTTCTCCCTGCCGCACGCTCGCGCCGAGCCCATCCGCTACTCCGTAGCCGAGGAGAGCGAGAGCGGCTCCGTGGTAGCCAACGTGGCGGAGGACGCGGGGCTTGCCCCGGCGCAGCTCTCGGCTCGCCGCGCCCGTCTGCTCTCCGAGGACGGCCGGCAGCACTTTCGCTTAGACCCGGGCACCGGCCGCCTCGTCGTGGCCGAGAGGCTGGACCGCGAGGGGCTGTGCGGCCAGTCCGCTACCTGCACGCTGCCCTTCGAGCTCCTCCTGGCAAACCCCGTGCAGTTCTTTCGTGTGGAGGTGGCCGTGGAGGACATCAATGACCACGCGCCCGTTTTCCCGGAGGAACGGGTCACTCTTAAGATACTGGAAAGGAGCGACCCTGGCTCTCGTTTCCCTTTGGAGGGGGCTTGGGACCTGGATGTTGGGAGCAACAGCATCCAGGCTTACAGCATTGCTCCTGAAAGCAAGTATTTTGGTATTGATTTTGGGAGTCAAATTAAGGGCAAGAAGTATGTGGAATTGGTCCTGGAAAAGCCACTCGACAGAGAGGAGCAGGCAGAGATGGCTTTCAATCTCATTGCCATAGATGGGGGCTCTCCACCTAGGACTGGGACCACTCAAATCCACATTGTCATTCTAGATGTAAATGACAATGCTCCAGCCTTCTCAAAGGAGCTTTATCTTGGGGAGGTTTCAGAAAACACCCCAGAGGGCTCTATGGTTCTCAAGGTAGTGGCAACTGATCGGGATGCAGGAGTTAATGGGGACATCTCCTATCAGTTCAGCCAAGCAGGAGACCAGAGCCACTCAGCATTTGAGATAGACCCCATGAGTGGTGAAATTAAACTCACGAAGCCTTTGGACTTTGAGGTGGCAGAGAATCATGAGTTCAGTGTGCGGGCCACAGATGGCGGCGGCCTCTCAACAATTTGCAGAGTGTTGGTGCAGGTGGTGGATGTGAATGACAATGCACCAGAGGTGATGGTCAATTCATTCAGCAACCCGATCCCTGAGGATGCATTGCCTGGGACAGTCGTCGCCCTGTTTACTGTCAAGGACCGGGATTCTGGTTCCAATGGGAAGATCTCCTGTGCCCTTGAGAACCAGCTGTCATTCTCCCTGCGGCCAGCCTATAAGAATTACTTTGAGCTTGTGACTGTGAGTGCGCTCAACAGGGAGGAGACAGCACGGTACATCCTGACAGTCACAGCAGCAGACGCGGGGTCACCTCCTCTCACAACCACCCAGACCTTCACAGTGGACATCTCCGATGTGAATGACAATGCACCTGTGTTCAACCAGACATCGTACACCATGTATGTGCGTGAGAACAATGTTCCCACAGTGCTTGTTGGAGCCGTCATTGCCACAGATGCTGACATGGGGCCTAATGCCAAGGTGACCTATTCCCTGGTCCCAGCTCACCCTACAGAGCAGCCTCCCTGCTCCTGCATCTCTGTGAACTCTGAGAATGGGGATGTGTTTGTGCTGCGGCCCCTGGACTACGAGCAGGTGAGGCAGATCGAGTTCTTGGTGAGTGCCTCTGATGCGGGGTCACCACCTCTCATTGCCAATGTCACCGTCCATCTTGTTGTGGTAGATGAAAATGACAATGCTCCATTGGTGCTGTACCCCTCACAGGACAGCAGCCCTGCATCCAGTGAGCTGGTGCCCATTTCGGCTGAGGCAGGCTACCTCATCACCAAAGTTGTGGCTGTCGATGCCGACTCAGGGCAGAACTCATGGCTCTCCTACCACTTGCTGAGGGCCTCTGATCCTGGACTGTTTGTGTTGGGTGTCCAAAGTGGGGAGGTGCGACTGAGGAGATCAGTGACAGAGAGAGATGCCGTGAAACAGAAGCTCGTCATACTGGTGCGAGACAATGGTCAGCCACCACTATCAGCCACTGCGGCAATGAGTGCACTCCTTCTCAGTGACTTCTCGGACATGCGCCTACCACACAGCAGCCTGGCCACGGAGGATGAGGGCAGCTCCCTGACAATCTATTTAATAATTTCCTTGGTCTTCGTCTCACTCCTCTTCCTTGTGTCCACAGCAGCCTTCATCACTCACAAGGTGTGCAAGAGAAAGGAGCTGAAGGATGGGCATGTGCTTTATGGTGCCAGCAACTTGCAAAGCAGCCTGGCTGATGCAGCTGCTGCAGGGACCCTGCCCCATGCCTATTGCTATGAGATCAGCCTCACAACGGGCTCGGGCAACAGCGAATTCAAGTTCCTGAAGCCCATCCTCCCCAGCCTGCCACCACAGCTTCATGCCACAGGTGGGGTTACCAACAATGAACAAGATTTCCCCTGTGGTCCTCTCACTGTTGAGGACATGGCACCAGACAACCCTGGGTTACATTCTGCAGAACAGTTCAATAGTCTCTCCTTTAACTAGCATGGTGTCGGCACAGCCAGAGTCTTCACATCTCATGACCCAAAGGTTTCCCTACCAGGGTGTGTGGCATTGGTGCCTCCAGAGTTAATCTGGAGTTGGCATTAGCAATTTCCCACAAAGTGAGAAAAAATATTGACTTCTCCCACAAAAAAAAAAAAAAAAAAAACCCTAAAAGAAAACAAAACAAACCTAACAAAACAACAAAAGAGACTAGTGCTCCTTTATTCAGGAAATGGCATGTTTCAGCTCTGTTACAGCCATTTCTGAAATGCTTTAAGAGTGGTTTTATTTCCAGGAGCCAGCTAAATTCTTAGCTCCCTTACTGGCAGGCAAGACCGTGGACCAATTCCTCTGTGTTGCAACACAGTATCGCAGTTGGACGACAAACTGCAACCTTCCTGAAATTCTCATAGCCCTCCTCACGGGTCAGGATATGAAGGACATTGTGGGTACTGTGTGACAATGTGATATGACCGCGGGGCTCTTTCTCCTCTGGGTTCTGGATGTCTCTGTCTGAGATGGGGGGCTGTGTGTGTTTTTCCTTCTGGACAGTGTCTGTCCATGCAGTTGTGCATCTGCCTATGCTGCACGAGGGCTTCCCACTGAAGCAGGCTGTTGCTCCAGTCCTGCCATTGAGATTCCAGTGAAGCAGGAAGAAATATGTTTTGACTCTTTGAGTACAACAGTCTCATTGTCTCTAGGGGAGAGCAGAAAAATACACAAGGTCTTCCCTAGGCCCATAATGGATGTTTAGGTGATCTGTCTCTTGGGATTCCTTGGAAAATACAGCAGCACAAATGGTGTTGGAATAAAATCTTATGGGCCAGACTAGACTAGGATAGAAGTATTCAATTTGAAGGGACCTACAATGATCATCTGGTCCTACTGCTTGATCCTTTCAGGGCTGATCAAAGTTAAACTATGATTTTAATGGCATTTTACAAATGCCTGTTAAAGACAGGCTTGGGACATTGACCACCTCTCTAAGGAAGCCTGTTCCAGTGTTTGGCCAGCCTTTCAGGAAAGAAATGCTTCCTGATATGATGTATAAACATCCCCTGGCATGGCTTTAATCACTAGATTATGAGGGAGAAAAGCTCAGCGTCTCCCTCTCTACTTCGCCTTAGGAAGCTGGCCCTTACATGATGCTTCAATTTTGTGCAGTTTGATGCCAACAGGATGCAGTTTGCCCTCTTGGCTGCCAGGGCACACTGCTGGCTCCTACTGAGCCTGGTGCACACCAGCACCCCCAGCAGCTGCCTTTCTGCAGGGCTGCCCTCCAGCCTCTCCTTGCCCAATTTACACTGAAATCCAGAAAATCTACATCCACCACTTTCTCTTAATCGAAAGGAGGCAGGTGACCTTAGTACCCAGCATGAGCTCCATATTTTGTCCAGCAGCTGAGGTGAGACCAACAGGTCTGTATTTGCCTATGTCTTTCCTCATATGCTTCTTGCAGACTGGAAGAACATTAACTACCTTCAAGCCAGGAAGCTTAGGGGACTGTCCTCTGTTTCAGGAGATTGGGCAGCCCTGGGGGCTAACTAATTAAGAAGTGAGGCAAGAAAAGCACTGAATGGCTTCTTTTCTTCATCCCTGTTACTCAGGGAGTTACCATCTTTCACAAGCATGTCTAATGTTTTCTTTCAAACTTCTCTTGCTATGAACTTACTTTAAAAGCCATTCCTGTTGTTCACAACAGTGGCCAGTTTCAACTCTGATCATGTTTTGGCCTTTCATGCCTTTTCCCTGCATATATGAACCACAGCTCTGCAAGCTTCTTGAAAGACTGACCTTGCTTCCAGAGATAATTGAATTTCTTTTTCCTCTGGAGCTCCACAAGGAGTTCCCTGTTTAGCCAAGCTGTTTTTCTGCCCCACATGCTTGACTTTTGGCACAGTGGAATTGTCTCATGATAAGTATATGGAGTTGTGAGATGTTCCTTGTCCTGGGGTGGTTTGTAGGGAAGCTCCACAAGTTGCTTCAAGGGGCTTTTTTATGAAGGTAGAATTGAGATTAAATCAGAAAAGGGACTTTGTGTTTGTCCCTGTCATTCAAATTCAGAAGTGTTTCTGAATTTGGAGGTTTTTTGATGGGAGTGGAAAGACATCCTGCTATGATTTTTGGTTTTTCTCTTAGAGCATTTGCATTCTTCTTTTTGTCTTTTCTTCTTCCACTCTGCAAGCTGTATTTGAGCAGACTGTTTGAATGCATGCAGTGTGGCATGGCATATTGGGAAACGCTCACACTGTGTTGTGTTGTAATTATAAATTGTGCTATTTTAACTTGGGATACCCTTGTGTGTAAAAGCAAATAAAGACAACACCCAAATGCTTTGTGTGGAGTTAGTCTTCTTTGTAGGGCTGTCCTTTCTGCGAAAGGTCAGTCACAGTTTCCAAAGGGCCAGGAGTGTTGTTTCTATGTTGTGCCTTGGCTGAGGTTAAGTTGAGTGGGTACATTTCTTGAGTTGGGAGATGTTGCCAGCAGAGCCTTCAGAAAAGTAGTGGGAGGTGCTGGCCAGCCTCTATGGGTCTCCTCAGTAGTGACCACATGGCTGTGACGGGGCAGAGTTATATCCAGACTGAGGCAAGCTGACTCCTACAGTCCCAGAGGCTCTGGATATGAAAAGGCCTCTCCAAAACATAGATGTTGGAAGAGTGGCTTTCCCAACCCTCGTGACAGCTCCAACTACAGATGGTAACTGTGAGGCTTTCCAGAACGAAGTGTTTGTGACACTAAAGGCGTACAAGTTTCAGAAGATGGATGTCACAAAGATGGTATCCATGTTCCTTTGGAAGTGTTTGGGGGTGCTCCATGAGATGCGCATTTGGTGAGCAACGCCAGCGACCAGGGAGAAGCTTCTCTCCAGAAATATCTCAAGTCTTCACTGGCAAGTGCTCCAGAATCAATGCCCAACTCACTAAGGGCAAGGCATAGACTCTGATAATGATGAATGACCTGCTTTAGAAGATCAGGTTTGAGACCATCTAAAGGAACGTGAAGATGCAGAAATTCATGGAAGCTGAAGAGATGCAGGTGGCCAAGCCGCCAACCATCATGTTTCAGAATTCGTGGCAATTGGGTGAAGTTCCTAGTGGCTGAAAAACAGGAAATATAACCCAAATTTTAACAAAGGGATAAAGAGGCAGGGAACTACAGGCCAGTCAGTCTCACCTTGATGTCAAGAAAGATCATTGAGCAGATGCCCCCAGAAAGGGAGCAAAGGGTCATGGAATATTAGGATGTGGTTGCGACTGCCCCTGAACTAATGCCCCTGAACAATTTGGTGGCTTTCTACAATGGAGTTATGGCACTGATGGGTAATGGAAGAGAGAATGATGTCACCTACCTGGACTTGCATGAAGACCTGGCACTGTCACGAATTACATCCTTCTTCCTAAACTGGAGAACCATTTATATGGTGAATGGCCAACTTGGTGGATATGGAATTGGAAGGATGATTACACTCAAAGATTTGTGGTTAATGGCTCAATATCCAAGAGACAAGCTGTGTTGGCTGATGCAAAGCTAAATGTGACCTGGCAATGTGTCTTCCAGCTCTTGGGCTACCAGCATATAAAGGATGTGGACCTGTTGGATTGAGTCCAGATGAGGACCACGAAGATGATCAGGTGGCTGGAGCAATGCTCCTATGAGGAAACTCTGAGAGAATTGGGGTTGTTCAGCCTGGAAAAGAGGAGGAGGCTTTAAATCAGCCTTCCTAAAGGGGGAGTACAAGCTTGTGTAGTGATAGGACAGGTAGAAATGGCTTTAAAATTAAAAAAGATAGATACAGATGAGACCTTAGGAAGAAGTTCTTCCCTATGAGGCAGGAGAGGCACTGGAACATGTTTCCCAGAGAAGTGGTTTGATGTACCACCTATTTCCAGATTGGACAGGGCTTTGAGCAAGGTAGCCTAGTGGAATGTATCCCTGACCATGACAGGGGGGTGGACCTTTTGAAGGACCTTTGAACGTCCCTTCCAAGCCAAGCCATTCTAGGATTCTGTGAAATGCAGAGGACTACAGCCAACCCTTCTGTAAGGCCCTGATAAAAAGGTAGGTGCTGAGTAAAGGCTCTACTGTCCAGTGAACCTGAGGAGAATCATAGAATCATTTGCATTGGAAAAGATTTTAGAGGCCATTGAGTCCAACAGTTATCTTTACAGTGCTAAGGGCACCACAAAGCCATGTTCCAAAATGTCATATCTAGGGATGGTGACTCAACCACTTGTCTGGGCAGCCTTTGCCAATGCTTGAAAACCCTTTTGGTGAAGAAATGTCTCCTAACATGTCCAATCTAACATGGCTTTTCTGGCACAAACTGAGGCCATTTCCTCACATTCTGTCTCTTCTTTCTTGCAAGAGGACAGATCCAGCTGCTTCACTACAAGCTCCTTTCGGGCACAGGCCTTGTCTGAGTTGTGTTGCACAAATCCTTTGCCAAAAGGAGAAATTCAGCTCTTTGTAAGCAAGGAACCAGCAGGTAATTCCCACCTGCTACTGGTGAGAAAGCCACCTGTGAGCAACAAGTCCACATAGGAACAACTCCTGGGGCAATGGAAATTAACAGAAACTGCCCTCTGTCAGGGAAGGTCTAAACTGGCTGAAGGGCTGTCATGAGGCTACTCTCTCTTTTCCCTGAGTAGGGTCTGCCTGGCATGAAGTGAGTGGCTCTAGTCCTGTGTGAACCTACTCTGCTCAGGGTTATCCACCGAAACGGACATAGGATTAAGGATGCTAATCTCCTCCAATAGTGACAGCTGTAACAGATGGAGCTGTGAAAGACATCTGATGGAGTCTGTGTCTCTCCACCTGAGACCACAAGAAACCAGCACCTCCTGGTGTAAAACTGCTGTTTCTCAGATCATTCCAGCTGGAGGATCTAGGTGTTGGAAGCAGCACATGACTATAGAGTTTCTCACAGTTTTACTCAGTGAGATGGGAAAAGCCAACTTTCTGCACTGGAAGGACTGCATGCACTGCTGAACTTTCCCTAGAGCTCCTCGGAGGCTTCCTTTAGGAAGCAGTGCGGTGGGCAGGAGTGGTCAAAGAGGCTATCCTGGGACATGGCACACCCCGTGCTTCTGCAAGCACCGCCACCCTCGGCATAGCCCCGCTGAACGGCTTCTGCACCGCCTCTCGCCAGCGCTGTCTTCTCCTCCGTGTCCGACCTTGTCTTTGCCACAGCTACTTGTCAAAGGCTCGCCTCCGGGACCTCGCCGACAGCAGGGAAAGCCGCGGGGCAGCGGACGGCTCTAATCGGGCCCTAGGGATGCGGCAGCAGCGCCGCGGGGCTCTCTGCCCTCCTTGCCCCGCTCTGCCGTCCCCGGCGCGGTGTGCTCGTGTCCTGCCGAGGGGCCCCAGCGCTGGCGAGAGCCCGGCAGCCGTGCGTGTGCGCACGGGTCCGAGTGTTGGAGCGAAAACGGCAACACGGGAAGCGGGCGGACGCGGAGGGCGCAGTCCTACCTCGGGCCGCAGGGTGGTGCTGCCGGACAAGGCGATGCGCAGCAGCTGAGGGATGGGAGAAGGCTGAGCCAATCTTGGGTCCGCCGGACCCACATCGACTCGAGCAGAGCCGAGCCAAACCCAGCCGAGCAGCAGCGGCGAACGGTAGCAAGCGGTGAAGAACGGTACTCGGCGTCATCCGCTGCCGGGACACAGCGGGAGCTCTCCAAGAGGTAGCAGACTCGGAGAGAAGGACGGTGCACGCTCGCAGCGCGCTTACCGTGCAGGACTGCGCGGGTGATCCCCGACACGGAGGCTGTCCGCCGCCCCGCCATGGAGACCGCAAGGCAAGTGCTCTGTCTCTGTGCTTTCTTCTCCCTGCCGCACGCTCGCGCCGAGCCCATCCGCTACTCCGTAGCCGAGGAGAGCGAGAGCGGCTCCGTGGTAGCCAACGTGGCGGAGGACGCGGGGCTCGCCCCGGCGCAGCTCTCGGCTCGCCGCGCCCGTCTGCTCTCCGAGGACGGCCGGCAGCACTTTCGCTTAGACCCGGGCACCGGCCGCCTCGTCGTGGCCGAGAGGCTGGACCGCGAGGAGCTGTGCGGCCAGTCCGCTACCTGCACGCTGCCCTTCGAGCTCCTGCTGGCAAACCCCGTGCAGTTCTTTCGTGTGGAGGTGGCCGTGGAGGACATCAATGACCACGCGCCCGTTTTCCCGGAGGAACGGGTCACTCTTAAGATACTGGAAACGAGCAACCCTGGCTCTCGTTTCCCTTTGGAGGGGGCTCGGGACCTGGATGTTGGCAGCAACAGCATCCAGGCTTACAGCATTGCTCCTGAGAGCAAGTACTTTGGTGTTGATCTGGGGAGTCGAAGTGACAGTGACGAATATATTGAACTCGTTTTGGAAAAGCCACTCGACAGAGAGGAGCAGGCAGAGTTGGATTTCAGTCTCATTGCTGTAGATGGAGGCTCTCCACCCAGGAGTGGGACCACACAAATCCACATTGTCGTTCTAGATGTAAATGACAACACTCCCGTCTTCATGCAAGACCGATACATTGCGCAGATTTTGGAAAATGCCCCAGAGGGCTCTGTGGTTCTCAGAGTAGTGGCAACTGATCGGGATGCAGGAGTTAATGGGGACATCTCCTATCAGTTCAGCCAAGCAGGAGGGCAGAGCCACTCAGCATTCAAGATTGACCCCATGAGTGGTGAAATTAAACTCACAAAGCCTCTGGACTTTGAGGCAGCAGCGAAACATGAACTCAAAGTCCGAGCTACAGATGGTGGAGGCCTCTCTGCAATCTGCAAAGTGTTGGTGGAGGTGGTGGATGTGAATGACAATGCACCAGAGCTGGTGGTCAATTCCTTCAGCAGCCCCATCCCTGAGAATGCATTGCCTGGGACAGTGGTCGCCCTCTTTACTGTCAAAGACCGGGATTCTGGTGCCAATGGGAAGATCTCCTGTGCCCTTGAGGACCAGCTGTCATTCTCCCTGCGGGCTGCCTATAAGAATTACTTTGAATTGGTGACCGTCAGTGCACTGGACCGGGAGGAGACAGCACGGTACATCCTGAAAGTCACAGCAGCAGACGCGGGGTCACCTCCTCTCACAACCACCCAGACCTTCACAGTGGACATCTCCGATGTGAATGACAATGCACCTGTGTTCAACCAGACATCGTACACCATGTATGTGCGTGAGAACAATGTTCCTACAGTGCTTGTTGGGACTGTTGGTGCTGTAGATGCTGACATGGGGCCTAATGCCAAGGTGACCTATTCCCTGGTCGCAGCCCACCCTACAGAGCAGCCTTCCTGCTCTTGCATCTCTGTGAACTCTGAGAATGGGGATGTGTTTGTGCTGCGGCCCCTGGACTATGAGCAGGTGAGGCAGATCGAGTTCTTGGTGAGCGCCTCTGATGCAGGGTCACCACCTCTCATTGCCAATGTCACAATCCTCATTTCTGTGGTGGATGAGAACGACAATGCTCCACTGGTGCTGTACCCCTCACAGGACAGCAGCCCTGCATCCAGTGAGCTGGTGCCCACTTCAGCTGAGGCAGGCTACCTCATCACCAAAGTGGTGGCTGTCGATGCCGACTCAGGGCAGAACTCATGGCTCTCATACCACCTGCTAAGGGCCACTGATCCTGGACTGTTTATGGTGGGTGTCCAAAGTGGGGAGGTGAGACTGAGGAGATCAGTGACAGAGAGAGATGCCGTGAAACAGAAGCTCGTCATACTGGTGCGAGACAATGGTCAGCCACCACTATCAGCCACTGCGGCAATGAGTGCACTCCTTCTCAGTGACTTCTCGGACGTGCGCCTACCACATAGCAGCCTGGTCACAGAGGATGAGGGCAGCTCCCTGACAATCTATTTAATAATTTCCTTGGTCTTTGTCTCACTCCTCTTCCTTGTGTCCACAGCAGCCTTCATCACTCACAAGGTGTGCAAGAGAAAGGAGCTGAAGGATGGGCATGTGCTTTATGGTGCCAGCAACTTGCAAAGCAGCCTGGCTGATGCAGCTGCTGCAGGGACCCTGCCCCATGCCTATTGCTATGAGATCAGCCTCACGACAGGCTCGGGCAACAGCGAGTTCAAGTTCCTGAAGCCCATCCTCCCCAGTCTTCCTCCACAACAGTGTGCCACAGGTGGGGTTACCAACAGTGAGCATGATTTCTCATGTGGTCCTCTCACCATGGAGAACATGGTACCAGACAGCCATGGGGTGCTCTCTGCAGAGCAGTTCAATAGTCTTTCCTTTAAGTAGCACAGTGTTGGCACAGCCAGAGGCTTTATGCCTTTTGATAAGAAGCAATCCAGACTACAACATGTGGCAATGGTTCCTCCTGAGAAATTCTGTATTTCCAGTTGGCATCAGCAAGTCAAAGTCTGAAGAGAGGTTGACTCTTCCTACAAAAAAACAACCAAGCAAAAGAAACAAGCTTCTTTACTGAGGAAATGTCATGTTTCAGCTGTGTTAGAACCATTTCTGAAATGCTTTAAAAGTGGTGTTATTTGCAGAAACCCCAGAAAAGTTCTCGTCTCTGTTGCTGTGACAATGTGTTATGGACAAAGGCCTTTTTTGTTTTCTGAGTCCTTTCTGTTCATCCCTGAGATGGGTGGGGTCTTTTACTGTTTCTGTCCATACAGCTTTTTTGTGTCTCTGTATGCTGCATCAGTGCTGCCCAGTGGAGTTGCTCATATCTAAATATGGTGATATGCACAATTCCATCTCAGCAGGCAAGAAGGATATTTTGATCCCTTAAGTGTAGCTGTCTGATCTTTAGGGAACAGCAGCAAAATGCATGAGATCTTCCTTTGGCCTGTAAGGGGAACTCACTCTCCTTGGGATTGCTTCTGAAATACAGCATCACAGTGTTGGGTTATAATGTAATGTGACAGAACATAGTAGTATTTGAGTTGTAAACTGATCATCTAGTCCAACTGACTGACCAATCAGGTTTGACCAAAAGTTAACATGTTTTTATGGGCATCTTATAAATGTCTGGTAAACACTGAGAGGCTTGGGGCATCAGCCGCCTCTCTAGGAAGCCTGTCCCAGTGTTTGACAACCCTGTCAGGAAATAAATGCTTCCTAAATGTGTAGTCTAAACCTTAATTGGCATGGCTTCAAACTGTTCCCTATTGTGGCTGGGATAATCACCTCTTTTGGTCCTCTCCTTGCCTGATTTGTATTTATACCTGAGGCAGAGGTTTTTTTATACAAACTTGTTAGATTTTCTGCCATTAACAATTCCCCCAATGTCTCAATCTATCCAGATACCTCTGCGTGGCATCTTGACCCTCAAGAGAGTCAACTGCACCTCCCAGTTTAGTATCGTTAAAAGGGTTGCTAATGATCCGTTCAACTCCTGCATCTAGATCATTGATAAGTACATCAAAAAGCCTTAGAACTGAACCATGAGGAACACCACTGGTGCCTGTCACCAGACAGATTTAGCCCCATTTACTGCAGCCTTTCAAGCCCTGGCCTTCAACCAGTTCTTTACCCAGTTCACCACAAACCCAGTCATCTCACAGGTGACCTTATCATAAGCAGAACTTTCCATTGTGGAACCCATGTTGACTATGTCTGATGACTGCATTGTTCTTTAAATGTGTTTCAGTAGTACCCAGTATGACCTTATTAATGATTTTTACAGGAGCTGAGGTGAGACCAACAGACCTGTAGTTGCCTGTGTCTTTCCTCATGCCTTTCTTCCAGACTGGAAGAACATTGGCTAGTTTCCAGTCACCAGGGACCTCCCTGGACTCCTGAGACTTTGGGCAGGTGATTGAGAGGGGTCCTGCTGTAACTTATGCCATCTCCTTCAGTGCTTTGGGCAGAATCCCATCATCTCCCATATAATTTTGTCCATACAGCTGGTCCACAAATGGAGTCAGTGTTCTCACACTTGTGGTCCTCTGTCTCAGGTGACCAGGCAGCCCTAGGGACTAACAATTACAAACCATTGAACACCTCCAGCTCTTTTTGTCAGTCAGGGTGTGATCTTCAAGTAACAGTCTGTTTTCTTTCAAACTCCTCTTGCTATGAACTTTAAAAGCCATTCCTGTTGTTCACAACAGCGGCCAGTTTCAACTCTGATGTTTTGGCCTTTCCTGCCTTCTCCCTGCATATATGAACCACCAGCTCTGCAAACTTCCTGCATATCCTGACCTTACTTCCAGAGATCATACGATTTCTTTCTCCTCTGGAGCTCAAGGAGTTCCCTATTTGGCCAAGCTAATTTTCTGGCCTGTGTGCTCAACTGGCACAGTGGAATTGCCTTCTAATAGACTGTAACCATACAGAGTTGTGAGAACATGTTCCTTGTCTTTGGGTGGATTGCTGACGGTAAGAACTTTGGCTTAGCTGCCAATTCTGAAGGTGAAATTGAGATGAACTCAGAAGAGAGGCATTGGATTTGCTCTTGTCAGTATTGTTCCCGAATTTAGAGGCTTCATGATGGGAGTGAAAAGATGTCCTGCTATGATTTTCTGTGTTTTTTTCTTAGAGCATTCACGTTTTCCTTTTTTTTTTTTTTTTTTCTACTCTGTGAACTATATTTGAACATTTTCTTGCCTCTTCCTCTTAAGAAGGACTGTCACCCCCATGTATAATAAAAGATTGCTTGAATTAAAGCAGCAGGATAGGATATTTGGAGACCCTCACGTGTTGTGCTGGTTATAAGCTGAGCTGTTGTAACACGGAAGACCCTTGTATGTAAAAGCAAAATAAAGAGAACATCGAAATTCTTTGTGTGGAGCCAGTCATCTTTGTAGAGCTGTTCTTTCTGGGAAAGCTCTATCACAGATTCTAAAGGGCCAGGAGTGTTTTTCACATGTCCCTTGGCTGAGGTAAGGTTGAGTGGGTACAATTCTTGAATTGGGAGATGTTGCCAGCAGAACCTTCAGGAAAGTTGTGGGGAGCAGGGAATTGCTGTCAGGCCTCTACAGGTCTCCTCAGTACTGACCACCTGTGTGACGGGGCACAGTTGTATCCAGATTGGGGCAACCTCTCCCTTAGCCTCCTGGGGGCCCTGTGTATGCAAAGGCCTCTACAAAAGAGGGATATGGCGAGAGTGACCTTCCCAACTCATCTGATAGCCCCAGCTGCAGATGGCAACTGGGCAGCTTTCCAGCATAAACTGTGAGACCATAGTTGTAGGAGTTTTAGAAGATGGATGTCACAAAGATGACATCCCTGTTCCTTTGGTAAGAGTTTGGGGTAGCTACAGGAGGTGGGCATTTGGTGAGCAAAGACAGTGGCCAGGAAGAGGCTTTGCTCTTGAGAAATACAGAGGATTACAGTCTCCCTTCCACAGGGTCCTGATAAAAAGGTAAGTCCTGACAACAAGCTAGTGTAGGGATGCTGACTGGAAGACCATTGTACATCAAGGACTGAGTGATCCACTGTCCAGTTGACCTTGGAAGGCACAGGCTTAGGCCATCATGGGTTGTGTTCTATGGCATAAATCCCTGTTCCACAGACAGTTCATGTTAACACAGGAACCCGCAGGCAGCTTGCACTTGCTACTAGTGAGAAAGCCACCTGCGAGCAAGAAGGCTACATAGGAATTTCTTTTCCTGAGACACGAGAAACAATTAATAGAAATTTCTGTCTTGCAGGAAAGCCCTAAAAAGGCTTGAAGAACTGAAACAGGGTCACTCTTTCTTTTCTCTGAGTGGGGTCTGCCTGGCAGTGTGTGGCTGGAGTCTTCTATCTAGCTACTCTGCTCAGGGTTCTCCACATCTAAAGGGACATGGGATTATGGTTGCTCATCTCCTCCAATGGTGACAACTATAACAGAGTTGTAAAAGACATTTGAGTTGGTGTGTATCTCTTCCGGCAACACAAGGAACCAGCACATCCTGGTGTAAAACTGCAGCTTCTCAGGTCATTCTAGCTGGAGGGTCTGGTTCTCTGATGCACTGCGTAACTTGAGGATTTATCACCTCAGAATGAATCAGGGAAATGCTCTTTTCTGCACTGGAGAACCTGCACAAAGTGCTGAGCTTTCCTGAGGGGCTCATCACACGTGCCCCTTAGGATGGACAACTTCTTAGCTCAGGTAAGAGACAGTCCTATCAGAGGAGATGCATTTCTGGACCTGTTGGTCACCATCGCAAGCAAGCTAATCCGAGACATCAAGACTGGAAACAGTCTGGGTTGCAGTGGTCACACACTGGTTGGTTTTGCAGTCTTGAGGGATATGAGTCAGGTGAAGAGTAAAGTCATGTCCCTATGTTTTAGGAAAACACAGTTCTCACTGTTCAAGGGGTTAGACCCCATGGAAAACTACTCTCAGGGACAAAGGAGCATAATACAGCTGACAGATCTTTAAGGACACTTTCCACAGAGTGCAAGACCTCTCAGTCTCCACACATAAGAAATCTGGCTGCGATGGGGCCCAGTTATATCCAGACTGGGGTAATCTGGCCCCTACCCTCCCAGGGAACCTGGATGTGCAAAGGCCTCTACAAAGCAGAGAGGTTGGGGGAGTGATGTTCCAGGCCAGGATGGAAGGCATGGAATGGAAGGCAAGAGACTGACATGACTGAGTAAAGACTTGCCAGTGAAACTAAGGGGCAAGAAGGAAATGCGCAGGCAGCAGAAGCTGGGATAGGTATCCTGAGAAGAGTCTAGGGACACTGCCCAGTTGTGTAGGGGTGGAGTCAGGAAAGCCAAGGCATGGCTGAAGCTGAACTTTTCAAGGGATGCAAAGAATAGTGTGAAGGGCTTCTACAGGGGGAGCAAAGTCCTTCACCTGCCACCGTAAGAGAAGATCAAGTCTGAGACCACCAGAGGAACTGGAACATACTTAAGTTTATAGGACTTAATGAGATGAATCTCAAGGTTCTGAGGGAATTGGCTGATGTAGTTGACAAGCCACTCCATGATATTTCAAAAGTCATGGCAGGTAGGTGAAGTCCCCAGTGACTAGAAAAAGGGAAATATCACAGTCATTTTTAAAAAGGTTTGAAAGGAGGACCCTGGGAACTAGTACCCTCAACCTCATCTCTGTACCTTGGAAGATTATGGAACAGATCCTCCTAGAAGATGCGTTAAGGCACATGAAGGACAGGGAAGTGATTTGAGACAGCCAGCATGGTTTTATCAAGAGCAAGCCTTGCCTGGACAGCCTAATGGCCTTCTATGACACTGACTGCATCAGTGAGCAAAGGGAATATATCTACCTGGACTCCTGTGAGGTCTTTGACACAGTCCTCCACAACATCCTCTCTCTAAACTGGAGACAGGTGAATTTGATGGATGGACCGTTTGGTGGATGAGGAATTGGCTGGATATTCTACAGCATAATGTCCAGATGGAAATCAGTGATGAGCAGTGTGCCTTCGGGGTCCATATGGGGACCAGTACTGTTTAATATCTTCATCAGCAACACAGGCAGTGTGATCAAGTGCACCTTCAGCGTATTTGCAGATGACACCAGAACTGATGGTGTAGTTCATACACCTGAGGGACAGGATGCTATTCAGAGGCAGCTGGATAAGCTCAAATGTCATGATGTTTAACAAGGTCAATTGTAAAATCCTGCACCTGGATCAGATTGTGGTAGGTGTGCCTGGCCTGATGAAAGCCTTGACAAAGACCTGGGAAAAGCCCATGGAAGCTTCCCCTCAGTGATGAAATCCTGGGAGAACTTCCTCTATGCTCAGCTCTTGTTCCACCCACATGGTGGCAAGAACAGGGGCAAGGAAGTTGGGATCCTGAGCCAATAAGGTGACACCATCCAAGGTAACTCCTTGTGCTTGAGAGTCCTCCATTTTTAGGTGAGTGGTAGTGCATTTTGGATTATTTGGCCCTAAAGTTAAAGAATTGGCAGTTTAGTGATGAATTCGTGTGACATCTCAAGTCTGTAGTTAATGTGGGTGAACCTTTAATTGAATTTGAACAATACAAGTTTTTAACCTCAGTTTATTGATTCTGTGACATAGGGCAATCCCCAGTATCAGTACAGGTTCTGGGATGAAAGGGTTGAGAGCAGCCCTCCAGAGAAGGTCTTGGGGGTACTGGTGGATAAGAAGGTGGACATGAGCCAGTGATGCACTCTCACAGACAAGAAAGCCAACCATATCTTTGGATGAATTAGCAGCAGCACAGCCAGCAGGTCAAAGGAGATGATTCTGCCCCTCTCCTCTGCAATGGTGAGACCCTAGCTGGAGCATTGCATCCAGTTCTGGGGGTACCTTATTGTGGACTTTCAGTAATTCAAGACAGCTTGTAAGAAAGATGGGGACAAATTTTTTAATAGGGCCTGTTGTGATAGGACAAGGATGAATAGATTTAAACTAAAAGAGAGTAGATTCGGACTAGACATAAGAAACTGTTTACAATGTGGGTGGTGAAACACTAGAACAAGTTGCCCAGCAAGGTGGTAAATGCCCCATGCCTGAAGATATTCAAGGCCAGGTTAGATGGGGCTTTGAGCAACCTGGTCTAGTGAAAGGTGTTCCTGCCCATGACAGTGGGGTGGAACTATTTGACCTTTAAATATCCTTTCCAACCTACACCATTCTGTGATTCTATGATTCTGTTTTATCAGTCAGTAGTTCTATGAAGCAATACGGTGGGTAGGACTTGTCGGAGAGACTATCCTGAATGCCGGCATGTCCGTGAGTCTGTAAACAGTGTTATCACGGGTAATGGCAAGCTCTGCTGGCTGAGCAGGAGTGGAGAGCCGCTTAGGGGTGCCGCTGCGCTGCAGTTGCTGTCTGCGGCTCCGAGTGTCGCTGTTGACACACGATGGGCCGAACGCAAGGGGGCTGCCGCCAGAGCAGAGGCAAGCGAGCAGCGGGGCTGCAAGATCCGAGCCCGAAAGAAGCACTGTGGGAGCGGTACGAGCCGAGCTGCTCACAAGAGGGCTCGGCGGGAGGAGCGCAGCGTCAGCGGTGCTCCCCGAGCGGCTTCGGTGAGCGCTGCCGAGCTTTGCAATGGCGGAGAGAGGAAGGCGCTGGAGCCGGAGGGATCAAGCCCTGCTGTGCACCGTCCTGGTGGCGGCGTGGGACGCGGCGTGGGGGCAGCTGCACTACTCGGTTCCGGAGGAGCTGCCCAAGGGCTCGTTCGTGGGCGATGTGGCCAAGGACCTGGGGCTGGAGCTGCCGGTTCTCCGCGACCGCGGAGTCCGAGTCGTCTCCAAAGGTAGGACACAGTATTTCGCCCTGCAGGGGAAGACGGGCCATTTGGTGACGGCTCAGAGGATAGACAGGGAGCAGCTGTGCCGGCTAGTGGAGAAGTGCGTGCTGCGCTGTGAGGTGATAGTGGAGGGGGAAATGAAGTTTTACGAAATCGAAGTGGACATCACGGACATTAACGACAACGCGCCCAGCTTCCAGGAAATGGAGCTGGAGGAGACAATGAGTGAGATGACAGCCCCGGGGTCCCGGTTTCCCTTGGCCAGGGCTCACGACCCTGATGCGGGCCCGAATTCCCTGCAACGCTACGAGCTGAGCGGCGACGAGCACTTCTCGCTGGCCGTGCAAGCGGGTCCAGGCGGGGATCAGCGTCCCGAGCTGGTGCTGGCGAAGGCGCTGGACCGGGAGGAGGCGGCTTTTCACGAGCTGGTGCTGAGAGCGAGCGACGGCGGAGAGCCTGCGCTGACGGGCACGGCGCGGATCCGCGTGGCTGTGCTGGACGCCAACGACAACGCGCCCGTATTCAGCCAGGAGGAGTACACGGTGCGTGTGCCAGAGGATGTGCCCGTTGGCTCCGTCCTCGTCACCCTCACGGCCATCGACACCGACGAGGGTTTGAACGGCCACGTGAAATATTCGTTGAAGAAAGAAATGCAGCTGACATCGAATATGTTTCAGCTGGACTCTGAGACGGGAGAGCTCACCTTGGTGCGCAGCCTGGACTTCGAGGAAGATGACTCCTACGAACTAGACGTGCAGGCACGGGACAGCGGGGGCCTTTTCGATACCGCGAAAGTGGTGATCATTGTGACAGATGTCAACGACAACGCCCCAGAGATTTCGGTGCGATCGTCGCTGAGCGAGATCTCTGAGGACGCGCCTTCGGGGACGGTGGTGGCCCTGCTACACGTGCAGGACCGGGACTCGGGGACGAACGGCCACGTGCGGTTCTCGCTGGACGGGGGCGTCCCGTTCCGGCTCCAGAGTTCTCAGGGCAGCTACTACAGTGTGCTGACGGCGGGGGAGATGGACCGCGAGAAGGTGTCAGAGTACAACCTGACCGTGCGGGCAGTGGACGGTGGGTCGCCGACGATGCAGAGCAGAGCGCTGCTGACACTACGGGTGCTGGACGTGAACGACAACGCACCCGTGTTCGCGGAGCCGCGCTACAGAGCCCGGCTGGCCGAGAACAACGCGGCGGGAGCGCTGGTGCTGACGGTGCGAGCGTCGGACGCGGACTGGGGGCAGAACGCGCGCGTGCGGTACCGGCTGTCGGAGGGGCGGGTGCGGGGCGCGCCGCTCTCGTCCTACGTGTCGGTGCAGGCGGAGACGGGCGCGCTGTACGCGCTGCGCTCGTTCGACTACGAGGAGGTGCGCGAGGTGCGGCTGTGGGTGTGGGCGGAGGACGGCGGCGCGCCGGCGCTGAGCAGCAACGTGTCCGTGCTGCTGGAGATCGTGGACGAGAACGACAACGCGCCGCAGGTGCTGTACCCGCCGGCGGCGGCGCCTTCGGCAGCGGCGGTCTCGGGCTGGGCGGGCGTGGAGCTGGCGCCGCGGTCGGCGGAGCCCGGGGCGCTGGTGGCCAAGGTGGTGGCGGTGGACGCGGACGCGGGGCAGAACGCGTGGCTGTCGTACGAGCTGGCCAAGGCGACGGAGCCGGGGCTGTTCCGCGTGGGGCTGCACAGCGGCGAGGTGCGCACGGCGCGCTTCCCGCTGGCCCGCGACGCGGCGCGGCAGAGCCTGGTGGTGGTGGTGAAGGACCACGGGCGGCCGGCGCTGTCGGCCACGGCCACGCTGACGGTGGTGCTGGCCGAGAGCGTGGCCGAGCTGCTCTCGGAGCTGGGCAGCGCGGCGGCGGCGCCGGGCGAGCCGGCCGCCAGCCTCACGCGCTGGCTGGTGCTGGCCGTGGCGGCCGTGTCCTGCCTCTTCCTCGCCTTCCTGCTGCTGCTGCTGGCTCTGCGCCTGCGGCGCTGGCGCCGCTCGCAGCTGCTGGCGGAGTCGGGCAGCGCCGCCTTGCGCGGCGTCCCGGCCTCGCACTTCGTGGGCATCGACGGCGTCCGCGCCTTCCTGCACTCCTACTCGCACGAGGTGTCGCTCACTGCCGACTCGCGCAAGAGCCAGCTCCGCTTGTCCTCCGGCAGCTGCTGCGACACCCTCCCGGCCCGGCCGCCTCCTGAGGCTTCGGGTGATCTCGTCCCTACCGAAGATCATGTTGACGGGAATGATGGCCAAGTTTGTTTTCAGGTACGTTAATTTTTTTTAACTTTCTGTGTGCAGGTGCTTTAGGATTCTTAGGGTGTCCACTGACATTTTAAACTGCACTGTTCCCAGTTTTGAAAATCATGTTTTGCGGTAGTAGGTAGCTCTTGAATGTAATTATCTGAAGTCTTGCTGAGTATGCTCTGTGTGTTTTATGTGCCATGTTCTCTGCCGGCTAGTAGGATCTCATCGCATCTAACTTTCTCTAAGGGTTGAATGTTCCATCACATATGCAGATGCAAAAGGAAATTTCAGTCTAGGGCTTCCTCTGACACTTCCTTGAAATTGTTTACATACTTTTAAGTACGAAGTTCCCAGAATTTCATTGCTGTGCTCTATCAGCTCCCATGTGCTAGTAGAATTGCTCCACCTTGCATTCCCAAAGCCATCAGCTTTGAAATCCCAGGTTACTTAGAAGTCTACCTCTAACAAATTAGTTAATCCCATTTAAGGACACTCAAAGTTCTATGAGTTGATTTGTATTACACGGAGAAAAATCCCTTTGTGACCTTTGGCTTTGATATAAATGCTGTAATGTGTGCAAACGTAGACATTAAAATAGAGTATATTTACTAGAATACATATTTAAAATATTTTAAAACAAAGTATGATTTATCACAGTCTGTCTTGTGTCTATTTTCAGAATGCTAGTTGTTTTGAAAGTAAAAACTATTTTGTTTCTTGGTTTTCTTATTAAAACTTGTTTTTCCTTCCAAGCACACCGTTATGTTCTGAAAGCACGTTTACCAAAGAGGCTGTCTTGGAAGTGGCTTGCCTTATTTCTTTCCTTACTGATCTTTCAGCATGGCCTAGATAGGCTTTTTGGACTTCGGGAATAGAATCAATGGATAATATTAGGTCGCTCTATTGTTATTCTCCTAACTTCGTGATACATTGTATTGTTGCATGGGAAACAAAATGAACTCGTGTCACAAAACCTGCTGTTTTCAAGTCGAGAGAAAATCGTACTACAAGGTTCATGGTGCAAATCTGCACAGCGTTTTCTGTGGTGATTCTAGATCTTGCTAAAACGTTGTGACTGGTGCTTTTGTGTGTGGTGAGAATGTAAACTGAGACACAAAATATGCCCCACATAAACCTTGTGGAAGTTACCCCTTTTGCTGCCATCCATCAGACACAAACTTATATGGAATATGCATAGAAGAAGGAAGTGTTTCCCTCGCTGATGCAGGCTGATTCTTAGCTGCCGACCTTCTGTGTCTTAACTGTGCTGTGTCCCGCAGACCCAGGCACAAGGGGGAAGAGAAAATACTGGAACTAAGAGACATCAATCTCCGCTTGAAACAGCGGTGGGGGAAGGGGAGTTAGGGGCGGGAGGCTGTGTGCCTCGGTGTGTGCGGAGTCCCGGGGTCCCTATACAAATATCTACATCCTTCCCTTAACCTCATGTAAAGAGGCTCACCTGTTTGACTCCTGACACATTAAAACCAGCTTCTCGTTCAGATAGGTTATTAATTTGTCACCGTGAGTTATGTATAAGTGTAGCTGGAAGAGGAGGAATTCTCCTCTGGCTAAATGGCCAGAGTCAGCAGTAAAACACATTTTCTAACACTTTACTGAGAAGGGGAGGAGGTCTTCCCGCTGACTGGTGTAGGTAATGTGGAGACTTTTCTAGTCTTTCCTTGTCTTCTGTATAAGGGGCTGTGGTGATACAACCTTCCTTTGGGTATATGGGTTGTTTGGTTGTTTGTTCTTTTTTTTTTTCCTTTTTTTTTTTTTTTTTTTTTTTTTTTTCTCACTGTAGGTGAGACGAGGTTTTAATGTACAGATGAGATACAACGCCTGTTTGTAGGGATCTCTCTGTTTTCTCTTGGCTTGTTCAAGCAATGGTAACCGCTGTTGAGATTTGCCCGGAAATATTCTTAAGGTCTGAGACCTACTGTACTGGCCGGCTTAGGAGGTAAGGATGTGGTTTGTCGGAGATATAAGAAATTCGGGATTGGATTGTACTGAAATGGTGATGAGGGGCATGGAATGTCAAAAGAGACGGCTCTGGTGGTTTCTGGTGTGAGTCCTGTGGTTTAATCAGGGTCTGGGATTCCCGGGCTTCAGCGTTCATCCCATCCTGCCGCTTCTGTCACAGTGGGGAGGAGGTGGCAGCGCGGACGCCCTGTTCAGCATCCTGGAGATCAGAGCTAGAGACCTTGCCTCACATCCAGCAATGGTGGAGGATTTGGGCTGCAGAAGACTTGCAAGTGTAAGGAATTCAGTCAGCGGGAATTCCTAGGTGCACCCTTTCAGCACAAGTACAAGTTTTCTATTTCGCATTACTGACATTTATATTTTCCCAGCCGGGTGTGACTCCGGTATTAGGATGTGCGTGGCAGCACCTTGGGGTGTTCTCTCCCTCTCGATTCTTGCGGTTCTCCAATACGGACTCACGGTGTCACTGTTGGCCAAGTCGGAGAAGCCGCTCAGCAATCGGCCCCTCCCCGGCTCCTATCTGCAGTGCCGCTCTGCCGGGAGCGGAGAACAGAAGAGCCCGACTCAACCAGTTCTCCGCCCGGCAGCAGGCATTTCCTGTATTTATTTCTTTCGGGTACTGACTCAGCTGCTCCGAAAGCCTAATTTAAAGTCGTCTGCAGAATCCTCTTCAGCAAAGCGAAGGATGGAGGTGAGAGCGGCAGCGCAGGGCCGGGCAGCCACGGGGCGGATCTTGCTATTGGTCGCGCTGCTGCCGGTGTGCTGCCGGGCGGCGCAGGAGCGGCTCCGCTACACCATCCCTGAGGAGCTGGGCAGAGGCTCGTTGGTGGGGCCGCTGGCACGGGACCTGGGCCTGAGCCCGGCGGAGCTGCCGGCACGCAAGCTGCGGATAGTCTCTGGTGACGAAAAGCAATACTTCGACCTCGGGGAAGACAGTGGAAATCTGCGGGTAAAGGAGAGGATAGATCGAGAGAACATCTGCGGGGCCGTGTCACCCTGTGTCCTCAATTTGGAGGCTGTTGTGGAAAACCCTTTCAATATCTTTCATGTGGGCATTACTATCCAGGATATAAATGACAATGCTCCGCAGTTTGACAGAGAATTTGTTGACATAGAAATGATCGAGTCCACAGCTCCTGGGGCCAGGTTCCCCCTGGGCAGTGGCAGAGACCCCGACATCGGAACTAACTCATTACAAAACTACCAACTTACCCCCAACCCGCTCTTTTCCCTTGTAGTAAAGGAGAGTCCTGACGGGACGAAATATGCAGAACTGGTATTGGAGAAAAGCTTAGATCGAGAAAAACAGCGGAATCACCATTTGACATTGACGGCGGTGGATAGTGGGAATCCAGTCCGATCCGGGACCGCCCAGATTAATATTTCTGTGACCGACGCAAATGACAACACGCCGGTATTCACCAAAGAGATCTACAAGGTTCAACTTCTGGAAAACCTGCCAGAGGGCTCTTTAGCTTTTCAGGTGAAAGCTACCGATAAAGACGAAGGTACAAATGCAGAAATTACCTACACTTTCAGTGACATTGCAAACGGTGCTCGCCAGCTCTTCACTCTAGACTCGAGGACAGGAGACGTGAAGGTAACAGGCCCCTTAGATTATGAAGAAGGAAAATACTATGAAGCGAGTGTTGAAGGCAAGGATGGGGGCGGACTGAGCTCTCACGCCAAAGTCCACATAAACATTCTAGATGCGAACGACAACGCACCAACACTTTCCCTACTACCTATCTTGAGCCCTATACCCGAAGACTCGGTCCCGGGCACAGTTGTAGCTGTGGTCAATGTCCGAGACAGAGACTCGGGAGATAACGGAAAAGTGAACTGCAACATTGGCGGCGGTATGCCTTTCAGACTAGAATCTTCATCAGGGAACACCTATAAACTAATAATAGCCAGTGCTTTGGACAGAGAAAAGGTCTCTGCTTACAATATCACCATCATGGCCACGGATGCGGGCAGCCCGGCGCTCTCGAGCAGCACGGCGCTGGTGCTGGAGGTGTCGGACGTGAACGACAACGCGCCGGTGTTCGAGGAGGCCGCCTACAGCGCCTACGTGGCAGAGAACAACGCTGCGGGGGCGTTGGTGCTGCACGTGAGTGCGCGAGACGCGGACGCAGGCAGCAACGGGCGCGTGAGGTACTCGTTGGAAGGCGGCAGCGCGGGCGCGGAGCCGTACGTGTCGGTGGAGGCGCAGAGCGGCGCAGTGTACGCGCAGCGCTCCTTCGATTACGAGCAGTGCCGAGAGTTCGCGGTGGTGGTGCGGGCGCAGGACGGCGGGGAACCGGCTCGGAGCTCAACGGCGACGGTGCGCGTCTTCGTGTTGGACCGCAACGACAACGCGCCGCGGGTGCTTTGGCCAGCGGCGGCGGGCGCAGGGGCAGACCCGGGACTGGCCGCGGCCTCGGTCCCTTTCGAGATGGTTCCGCGGTCGGCCGAGGCCGGGTACCTGGTGGCCAAGGTGGTGGCGGTGGACGCGGACGCGGGGCGCAACGCCTGGCTGTCGTACGAGCTGGTGCAGGCTTCAGAGCCGGCGCTGTTCCGCGTGGGGCTGCACAGCGGCGAGGTGCGCACGGCGCGGGCCGTATCGGACAGGGACGCGGCGAAGCAGCGGCTCGTGGCCGTGGTGAAGGACCACGGGCAGCCGGCGCTGTCGGCCACGGCCACGCTGCACGTGGTGCTGGCCGAGAGCTTGCAGGAGGCGCTGCCGGAGCTGAGCGAGCGGGCGGCGGGCTCCGACTCGGCGGCGGATCTGCAGTTCTCCCTCGTGCTGGCGCTGGCTCTCCTGTCCGCGCTCTTCCTGCTGAGCGTGGCGCTGGCCGTGCTGGCAAGGGGCCGCCGTGCCGCGCCGCCCGCTGTGCTGCGCTGCCTGGGCGCGCAGCGCTTCTCAGGGGACGGCGCCGTCGCCGCCTTCCCGGCCGACTTCTGCGAGGGCACCTTGCCCTACTCCTACAACCTGTGCGTGGCGCCAGGACGAGCCGTCGCCGAAACCGCTTGGCCACCACCTCCGCTGCCCGTGGAGGAGCTTCTCGGCGGGGAGCCCTGCGGAGAGCGGAGTCTGATCAGCAGCACTGGCGAGCCTCCCTCGAATCCCGACGCACCGCAGGTATGTAAGACCGTGATGTCCTTGTCTCGGACTCTTTTCCGAGTCCACTCTGTGCTCTTATTTGTCATTACCCTGCCTGCGAGGAGGGTCCTCGTGCTGATCTCCTTTTCCACGAGCGCTGTCTCGTGGCTTTTCATGATAGCAGGCTCTGTTATTTCCCGCGTACACCAGGAGAAATATTTTTCTCTTTCGTTTGTTTCGTTTTCCAGTTAGTAATAAGTTGATGATGGCACGTCTGTCTATGTTCATCACGAGTTGAGTTTGTGGAGAAATTTTCTCCACAAAATTTGCACTTTAGAAAGCAGTATGCGTTAATCATGGTTCAGAGGAACCCTTTGTGTTCTGATGGTCTTCGTGTCTTTCTGAACCTCTGTCCTTTTGCTGCCAGCTTTCGCTGGGTGGAAGAATGGGAAGTGAGGCTCCATGAGTCCATGAAGGAAAGAAGCAACAAGGCAACCCCGTTCCATTTGGAGTCAGGCAGCTTGCTGTTTCACTTCTTGGTGTTTGTAGGCTTAGCTTCAGCTAAGAAGTGTTTTCTATGAACCTTGTGTTCAGGAAATGTAATGGTGAAGGTGGATTCTCGCTGTGCAGAGTAAGATCCACGAAATCAACTGGCAGGGTCGGGAAAATAGGGTTGACATTTGGTGTAGAAAATTTTTCCTCCCTGACTGCTTTTTCCCAAAGCGATGGGCTTGCACCTGAGTGACAGCTGAACGTGTCCCCCTTTGTTAATGCTGTTTCAGTGTTGGACTCCCAAAGGAAACATGCATGTGGCTCCATGAACAGAAAAGCAACATGCTGATCTCCCATCTCTGCCATGTGCCCTCTCATATTTCGAGGGAAGGTTGATTCAGAAATGGCAGCTTAATCTTGTTCATGCATTATTTCTCTGAGTTATTTCTAATTTTTTTGGTACCCTCATTTTCTGCCGTTACTGATCTTTTTTAAACGAGAGTTACGTTGTTTAATCTGAGCTCGACAAAGGAAAAAGGCTGTGTTTTGTATGTTATAGCCTCTTTTCTTTTTGTAACACCCTAAAGAGCTGTACTTTGTTTAATGTGATGTTTAATGTGTGTTTAACGCTTTCTTCTGGGTTTGGGTTTTTTTTCTTCTAATGACCCCCGACAGAGATTGTGTGTGCATCCCTGCCTGCTGCTGAGTTACTCTAGAATAGCGCCCCAAGTCCTAAATTTAAGCGCAGCCGGTAGTGTCAGGCTGTAACGAAAAATTCGCAAGTGATGGTGGGAGAAGGGGGAGCAATGCAGGGTGACCTAGAGCAGCCTCCGGAGTGCAGGGAAAAGTAGAGAAGTCCGGAGGGAATGGCTTTTCTTGTGCCTGTGGACCGATAGGCTACAGCTCATAAGACTCTGCATGTCATATGAAGAGAACTTTATATCTGTATTATATTACCATTTCATAACCACTGTTCCTTGTGGTAAAAGTAGCAGAACCATGGAAGGTCTGTTATTTCTGCCTGGACAGGATCACCTCAAGGATCACAAAGGGAATGGCTTGAGAAAAACTGAGACCTTGTAAACCGGCAAGTCCAGCGTCAATAGCCATCACATACATAGGCTCTGTAGGAGGTTCCTGCCATTCAACTTGTGCTAAATAAAACATTAGTCCTATGGTGAGGTCTTAGATGAAATGAGTTCTACAGATGCTGGGTGCTCACAAGACAAAAAAGAAAAAAAAAAAAAACAAACAAAAAAAACCCAACATTTTCATTTACAGTCAGGGCAGGTTGTCAGTGATGGCTCTCAAAAATGCTAGAGGTGTGGTGAACCTTTTGTTTTAGTTCATCACACATTCAGGCTCAGCTGAGGAGTATGTTCTATGAAGCTTCTATTGTCTGAAATGTGATGAGTCATTAAGGGTGACAGTAGATCCTTAATATTTACAATGAAATCCTCGAACTCCACATGATGAAGTCGGGCAAATGGGGTTGATACTTCATGTTGGAGATTTTTCCTTTCTGAAATATGCATGGTTTCTCAATTAAAGGGGCAGTTACGGGTTGTTCCTCCCTGATGAAGGAGGAGAGTGTCACCCATGTTTTGGAGTAAGGCTTTTGCAGAAAAGGTAGTCCAGGTAGAATGGGTTAATTTGTACAGGCTCTGTTTCTCTGTGCAGTTATTTCTCTTTGGTTTGGGCTTTTATTTTGGTTGGTTTGTTTGGTTTGGGTTCGGTTTTTTTGGGTGTTTTTTTCCTTCTATCCCAGGTGGTAATTTTGTCACCTTTATTGCTGGTAGCAGGACTTTCCTTGGAGCAGAGTTTTGTATTTTGTCAGGTGCCAGATCATTTCTTCTTTTGTCCCCTGCCGTATGTAATACCAGTTTCCTGTCAGCCCATGGCTCTCCTGACACATTGTAGTATTAGCAGATGAAAGTTTGTTCTTATCAGGATGAGGGGTCTTCCCAGCCACAACTGTGCTTGACTAGTGTGAGATTCTCTTGATATACAGAACAGTAACAACCCCGGGTATAATTCTGGTGCTTGTTTTTTCTATTCTCAACTTGTGTTCCTCCATGATATTGTGGTAAGCAATGATATGTCTTTGCATTTATCCACGTTGTGATCTTTGTGCGGCTGGTGGAGGATTAGGCTGGGTAACAACTGTTTCCCTGACAATGTCCATCTGCCTGTTATGAAGATGAAGAATCCTACAAATTGTGATCAGATATTGGTGTGAAAGCTGTGTTGTGATGGTGGTGCATGGGGACGAGAAGTGGTCTGGGCAACTCTCCCCTGGATGTCATGTGCTTGCGAACGGTGAGGGTCAAAGAACTCGAGTTGTGGAGGGTTGGAGGGGAGAGTCTGAGGGGCTGTTGAAGGACACAAGAGACATGGTTTGCTTCATGTCCTGTTCAGTGCCCAGCTGTAGTATCATGCATTGAGAGTTTCATCTTCATCTTCCCAAAGAGTGTTTGCTAGAAGGCATGTTATTCCAGCTGTATGGAGAGACTCTTTTGTGCTGGTAGGTTGTTGTGGTGTTCTTATTAACAGCTGGGTTATGTACTTATGAAATGTGTCATAACGAGCTATGAGAGGAGGCAACGGTCTTTCTATTGCCTACTGAATACCTGCATTATATACACTTCTCTAAGTGCCATAATGTAGAAGAGCATGCTGTGATCCCTTCCTTTCTGCATGTGTTAATTTCTTGCCTCGATCGTTGTGATGAGCTGAATGTGGGATGTTATCTCTGATAATGTGTGTGGAAGATGAGAAATGTTACTTTTTTCTGCCTTTCCCATACATGCCTTTCGTGCTTACAGCTGTAAAGTGAAAGACTTTCACAGACATGTTTCTTTAAAATGTCACTGGAAGAAGTGCATTTGCTTGTCACATACACATGGTGAGAGGTCAAATATCATCCATGGTAAGAAGACCTTCTCTGTGCATTTTTTCTCTTGATGAAGTGGGGGTCTGTTACAGGCTGCCCAAAAATGAAGACCAAGATGATGAGGCCTTCTACAGGAAGATAGGAGCAGCCTCAAGTTCACAAGTGCTGGTCTTCATGGGGGACTTCAATCACCCTGATATTACTGTGGGAACAACACAGCAGGGCATAAGCAATGCAGGAGATTACTGGAATGCAACAGTGATGTCTTCCTCCTCCAAGTGACAGAGTAGCCATTGAGGAGAAGGCCCATGTTGGACCTTGTCCTCACCAACAAAGAGGGGCTGGTGGGGAATGTGAAGCTTGAGAGCATCCATCGCTGCAGTGACCACAAAATGCTGGAGTTTGAGATCCTTACACGGTGAGGAGGGCGCACAGCAAGATGGCTACCCTGGACTTCAGGAGAGCAGACATAAGAGCAGGCATTGGTATGCCCAGTAAGATCAATGGAGCAGATCATCCAGGAAATCTCGCTAAAGCACATGGAAAATCAGGAGGTGATTGGTCAGAGACAACATGGCCTCCCTAACTAAATTGTGCCTGAGAAATATGGTGGTCTTCTACAACAAGGTTACAGCGTGGGTGGATAAGGGAAAGAGTGAATGATGTCACCTCCCTGGATCTGAGAAAATAATTTGATGCTGTTGCACACAAGATCTTTGTCTCAACACTAGAGAGACATGGGTTTGACAGATGTACTACTCTATGGCTAAGGAATTGGCTGGATGGTCCCACTCAAAGATTTGGGGTCAATGGTTCGGTGCTCACGTGAAAACCAGTGATTAGTAACATTATGCAGGGGTCAGTGCTGCTCAACATCTTTGTCAACGACGTGAACAGTGGGATGGACTGCACCCTCAGCAAGTGTATGAGATCAAAGTAGGTGGTATACTTGACATGCTGGACGGAAGGCATGCCAGCCAGAGGGACCTTAACAGGCTTGAGAGATGAACATGTGAGAACCTCATGAAGTTCAACAGGGCCAAGTTCAAATTCCTGCTCTTGAGTCAGGGCAATTCTAAGCACAGATACAGGCTGGTTGGAGAATGGATGAGAGAAGCCCTGAGTAGAAAGACTTGGGGGGTGTTGATTGATGAGTTGCTCAGCATGACCCAGCTGTTCTGAGAAGCTTATGTTGTCTGAAATGTTATAAGTAGTGGTGAAAGGGGATCCTTAGATTCAGTGGGAAGGCTCTTGCTGTTCAATTTGTGCTGCACGAACTGGTACATAGGTGAGCTCTGCTGATAATGGGTGTTCATAAGACAGAAAAAATGTCTTTTTTATTTTTCCACTCAGAGCAGGACATTAGTGATGGCACCTTTTCACATGATCAGGCTCAGCTGAGAAGTTTTCTCTACAAAACTTGTGTTCTTTAAAGTGGTGTGCATTAGTAATGGGTAAGAAGGGACTCGTTATATGCTGAAGGGCCTTTCTGAACTCAGTGGTTTTTGACCTGTGTGTCCTGGTTGTGGGAATGAGAAGTGCTGGTCCATGTGTATATGCAGGAATGAAGGAATGGGGTAAACCCCTTCCATTCAGAGCAGGCAGATAGAGGCGGCACTTCCTGTCTAGACATCGGTTGCAAGTTCAGCTGAGAACTTCTGACCATGAAGATTATATTTTCTGAAGTGTAATGATTGAGTAACAGTGAAGGCAGATCATCATTGTGCAGGGTGAAATCCCCTAACTCTACAGAATGGGACGGGAAACTGGGGTCGATGCTTAATGTTTGGGAATTTTCCTTCCAGACTGCTTGTTCACAAAGCTACCGACTTAAACTTGGTTGGCAGCTTAACAAAAAGCCTTGGTTAATGCAGTTTCAGTGCTAGACTCCCAAAGGAAACGTTTGTGGCTCCATGAAAGCTCCTAATGAATGTTTCTCCCTTCAGTGATGTGCCCTTCTGTATTTTGGTGCATGGCTGCTGAAGAAATGGCAGCAGTAGTGGGATGGGTCAGTTTTGTCTGAGCTTGGTTTCTTTGTTTTCTTTGTGAGGTTATTCATGGTTTTTCTTCTGTCCCGGGTGGCAGTTCCCTTTTTACCATTCCTCGTCTGTCTTATCTACAGAGGCATAGAATGGAATCTATATCCCAAAATCGGTTGCTGTTTCTCTGAACCTGAACTATTTTTCTATCCCTTTTCCCCCAAAAAATTCCAAGTGCTTTATGTGGGTTTAATGCTGAGGGTGTGCTATGTGTGCTAGAGGTGTTATTTTTTTTCGAATGGACCCGAATAGAGAATGTATGTGCACTGCTGCCTGCTGCTGAGTTACTCTGGAGTGGACCCCCGAGTCCTAAGTGTGACCCGTGATGTCATACTCCAGCTGATGGGAGAGGTTGTTCCTGTGGACAGATTGCTTCGTAATAAGCTGCATATCATGTGAAATTTATAACTGTAATATATCATCCTGGGAAAAAAAAAATATTCCATGCAGTAGAAGTAGCCGAGCAACGGGAGGACTGTTGTTTGTGCCTGGCCGGGATCACCACGAGGATCACGGAAGAGAGTAGCCGAGGCAGGAGATCACCGTTGCCCGGGACCCGCTGGTAGTTCCGGGCGGGCAGCGCTGGGTGCCTGTAGTGCCGGGAGAAGGCTGCGGGTGCCGCTGTTGACCGAGAAGCGAGGAAGAGCGAGAGAAAGGCCCGGAGAGCTGCCGGCAGCCCCGCCCGCTGCGGATCGGCTCGCTCGCCGCTGTTTCCGCTGCTGGGCGGTCTGCGAAAGTCCCCACGGTGGGAGCTGTGCTGCAGCAAGGTGGAGGGGCCGGCGGCAGCGCCGAGCAGAGACAGCCCGAGGTGGGAGCCAGTGCAACAGCCAGAGGAGGAGCCGGAACATCGGTCATCGGCGGAGAGCTGTCTGTAGGGATGAGAGGCCGGTAGGTCCTCGGCAGAGATGGTCACGGCGGGGAGGCGATGGGGCCGGTGGGAGCGAACCCTACTGTGCACCGTCCTGGTGGCGGCGTGGAACGCGGCGTGGGGGCAGCTGCGCTACTCGGTTCCCGAGGAGCTGCCCAAAGGCTCGTTCGTGGGCGACTTGGCAAAGGACCTGGGGCTGGAGCTGCCGGCGATCCGCAATAGCGGCGTCCGCATCTTGGACAGAGGTAGGACGCAGTATTTCGCCCTGCACGGGAAGACGGGCCATTTGGTGACAGCGGAGAGGATAGACAGGGAGCAGATCTGCGAAAGCGCGCAGCAGTGCGTGCTGCGCTGTGAGGTGATCGTGGAGGGAGAAATGAAGGTTTACAAAATCGAAGTAGAGATCACGGACATTAACGACAACGCGCCCAGGTTCCGACAAGCAGAAAAAGAACTGAGAATGAGTGAGATGACAGCCCCGGGGTCGCGGTTTCTCCTGTCCGAGGCTCACGACCCGGACTTGGGGACGAATTCCCTGCAGCGCTACGAGCTGAGCGGCGACGAGCACTTCTCGCTGGCCGTGCAGGCGGGTCCAGGCGGGGATCAGCGTCCCGAGCTGGTGCTGGCGAAGGCGCTGGACCGGGAGGAGGCGGCTTTTCATGAGCTGGTACTGACGGCGAGCGACGGCGGAGAGCCTGCGCGGACGGGTACGGCGCGAATCCGCGTGGCCGTGGTGGACGCCAACGACAACGCGCCCATTTTCAACCAGGAGGAGTACACGATGCGTGTGGCAGAGGATATGCCTGTGGGCTCAGTCCTCATTACCCTCACGGCCATCGACACCGACGAGGGGTTGAACGGACACGTGAAATATTCGTTGACGAAAATCACAGAAAAAGCCTCAGAGATTTTCCATCTGGACTCAGAAACGGGAACGCTCACGTTGGTGCAGAGCCTGGACTTTGAGGAAGGCGACTCCTACGAAGTACAGGTGCAGGCACATGATGGCGGGGGCCTTTTCGACACGGCCAATGTCGTGATCACTGTGACAGACGTTAATGACAACACGCCCGAACTGACTGTGTCGTCGGCATTGAGCGAGATCTCTGAGAACGCGCAGCCGGGGACAGTGGTGGCACTGCTGCACGTGCAGGACAGGGACTCGGGGGCGAACGGACAGGTGAGGTGCATCATCAGTGAGAGTCTGCCGTTCCGCATGGAGAGCTCCTTTGAAGACTACTACCGCGTGGTAACGGAGGGAGATCTGGACCGCGAGAAGGTGTCGGAGTACAACGTGACCGTGCGGGCAGTGGACGGTGGGTCGCCGGCGCTGCAGAGCAGCGTGGTGCTGGCACTGCGGGTGCTGGACGTGAACGACAACGCACCCGTGTTCGCGGAGCCGCGCTACAGCGCCCGGCTGGCCGAGAACAACGCGGCGGGAGCGCTGGTGCTGACGGTGCGAGCGTCGGACGCGGACTGGGGGCAGAACGCGCGCGTGCGGTACCGGCTGTCGGAGGGGCGGGTGCGGGGCGCGCCGCTCTCGTCCTACGTGTCGGTGCAGGCGGAGACGGGCGCGCTGTACGCGCTGCGCTCGTTCGACTACGAGGAGGTGCGCGAGGTGCGGCTGTGGGTGTGGGCGGAGGACGGCGGCGCGCCGGCGCTGAGCAGCAACGTGTCCGTGCTGCTGGAGATCGTGGACGAGAACGACAACGCGCCGCAGGTGCTGTACCCGCCGGCGGCGGCGCCTTCGGCAGCGGCGGTCTCGGGCTGGGCGGGCGTGGAGCTGGCGCCGCGGTCGGCGGAGCCCGGGGCGCTGGTGGCCAAGGTGGTGGCGGTGGACGCGGACGCGGGGCAGAACGCGTGGCTGTCGTACGAGCTGGCCAAGGCGACGGAGCCGGGGCTGTTCCGCGTGGGGCTGCACAGCGGCGAGGTGCGCACGGCGCGCTTCCCGCTGGCCCGCGACGCGGCGCGGCAGAGCCTGGTGGTGGTGGTGAAGGACCACGGGCGGCCGGCGCTGTCGGCCACGGCCACGCTGACGGTGGTGCTGGCCGAGAGCGTGGCCGAGCTGCTCTCGGAGCTGGGCAGCGCGGCGGCGGCGCCGGGCGAGCCGGCCGCCAGCCTCACGCGCTGGCTGGTGCTGGCCGTGGCGGCCGTGTCCTGCCTCTTCCTCGCCTTCCTGCTGCTGCTGCTGGCGCTGCGCCTGCGGCGCTGGCGCCGCTCTCAGCTGCTGGCGGCGTCGGGCAGCGCCTCCTTGCGCGGCGTCCCGGTCTCGCACTTCGTGGGCATCGACGGCGTCCGCGCCTTCCTGCACTCCTACTCGCACGAGGTGTCGCTCACTGCCGACTCGCGCAAGAGCCAGCTCCGCTTGTCCTCCGGCAGCTGCTGCGACACCCTCCCGGCCCGTCCGCCACCCGACGAGCCCGGGCTGCTGCTCGGGGAGGACCCTGCTGCTGTCCGCAGCTTGGACCCCGTCGCTCCTACGGTGAGTTCCTTTCAGAAGCCATTCTTCAGGTCTCTTGTTTTCCCCTGCCGCTTCTCTGGTCTTTTCCCGACGGGTTTTTTGTTCCGTGTGCTGTGCAGGGATTTGTCCAGTCGAGGAAGACTCAGTCCCGTGCTGGGTGCTGGTGTCTGTTGCTCCCGGGAAGTGAACGTGGGGTCATTGTTTAAGTTCTCAGCAGGTGAGAAAAGCAGGAGTGAGCCTGCTGCCAGCTGGACTTTCCTTGGATGGGATTTTCTTTCACCAGGTTTTCAGTGTGTTCCGTGTTGTTCAGTGATCCAGCCTCTCCTGTAGGACCATGTCTCAGTTTCTTTTAAACTTTGAAGTTTCATGAGTAGATAGTGTGTCCAGAGATGAAAATATAGTGCTGGTCTATGTGTCCCTGGGTGATGGTGTTGCGTTTATAGAGAAATGGTGCCATTAACTGGCCTTTATGTCATGTGCTAGTAAATATTAGTCAAAGAACAGCATGAGAGTTGGGAAGGGATGGAGAGGAGAGTCCTGGGAGATGTCTTTGTGGGGCTGTGAAAGAAAAAAGAGAGCAGGTTTGATCCTTTCCTTATTCAGTGACCAACTGCAGTGTGAGTTTTGTCTTCTCATAAAATGTTTACTGGAAGACAGGTTATGGCCCTTGGATATCATATGCTTCTTGTTAAGGGTTAGAGAATCCTGGAAGCTATGTGTAAGGGGCTTTTGAAGGGTACAAGAGGCATGTGTTGCTCCTTTCTGTAACCAGTGCCCATGTGCAAGTATTACAGTGTGACCTGTTTTTTCGTAGTTATAATGTGACTTCTTTTCTCCCCGAAGAATGTCTGCTACAGATCCCAGCTGTGTGGGGAACCCTGGGAGGTTCTTTCTATAAGTTGGTAGGATATTGTGGTATTCTTCGTTAAAAGCTGAATTATGTATTTCCTGCAAGTGTTTTCATTACTCACTAAATTAATTATAAACAATCTAAGTGTCATAATCTAGAAAAGTATACTGTGGTACTTTCAGGTTTACATATTTTTCTTGCCTTTAGATGACTCTTATATAGACATGTTTCCTTAAATTATTTTTTAAATGCTCTTGCTTGCCAAATGTACCTGGTGAAAAGTCAGATACTATCCATGGTAAGCAGAAGTTGTCTGTGCAGGTTTCCTTTCAATGGAGTCTGTCTGCGAATGGTGAAGATCAATGATAACAATATTAACTGTAACGGGGTTTGAGGAGAGTCTCAGAAGTGCTCTGTGTGTGGAGGTATTGGTGGAGATATGGCATCTGTTTTCTTGATTCCCAGGGTGTATCACTGGTCTACAGAAAATTATTCTAAAGGTGTCTTTTATGTATTGCCTTGCTTGTACTGCAGCCAGAGAAGTTGTGGGTTCATCAGTTTCTTTCCTATCGCATGATCAGTTTTTGACCATAGGTATACACTTTAAGCTTTGAGAGTTGTGCATCTTCCATGTTTCCCATTTGATAAAGAAGTATGATGGTGTCTTTGAGCTGATACTTTGACAACTGGGTCTTTTTCAAAGTTGCATATGGCTTATGTACTGGAGAACATTTTACATTGCTTCCAAGTTGTGTGATGGGCAGAGAAATCTCTCTTCATGCATCTGTGTTGTAACTGATGCTCGCAGTAGTGAAAGTTGCATGTGCAACTTTGCTTTCATTGGATGCATGCAAAAGTAGCTTCTCTGTTGCCTAATGTTTGGTCAGGTTAAGAAATTCTGTTTAGAGCTGGGGCAGGTGAAAAGGTTTGCTATGATATCACTTGAAATGTCTAAAATAGGTAGAGATGGGTGTAAAAGTCCAGTTTGTCCTCATTGTTATATGAGGCCCACAGTCATGGTTCTGTGCATTTACTTCTTTTATATTGTCGAAAGATATTGACTGGAGGGAATGTGGCTGCTGTCTGTGGTGTGAGCTCCTCTGGACTTTTCCCAGACTGGATCCCTCTCTTCTGCACCTACTCTGAAATATTAAGCTTTGATGCCTGCACATCTGCAGGCTTCCCATTCTTGTCTTGTTTGTCATGCAGGTTTAAAGCTGTGCCTCATTGTGGCTGATAACTCTTAAAACATTAAAGGTTCTCTTACAGTTGTTGTTCTGGGGAGCAGATCTCATCCATACCTAGGAGAATTTAATCTGCAAAAACAAAGGCTTTGATATACCTCTGTTTACCTGAGATGTCAGAGAATTACAAGCTCCTTCACCTGTGGATGACATGCCTAAAATTCTGCATATTGTCTATGGTGTGACTAAGGGCTTGAAATGCAGAGCAAGGAGGTTGAGAGGTTGGCTTTGAACCTGGACAATAAGTGGGTCACTGTGGTATTGTCATGGCAACACTTTGATTTCCAGCCTGGTGCTAAGGCCTGTGCCATTTTTTTTTTTTGTGATCCTGGTTTCCCTTTCCTGAAAGGCAATGGTAGTAGAGCATTTGTACGGTAACTCAGCACATAGAAGGATGATGCATGAACAGAATAGCTTATAATTCCTCTGTGAAATTTCTGTTTTCCATCTATCTCCCTGTAACATTACAATATAGACTTTCTTCACAGCTACACATATTTTTTTTCAGGCATTGGTCTTTTGTGCATGTTATTTTACTGCAAATACTTATTTCATCCACCATAGACAAGAGGAAAATGAAGCAGAAGCTAAAAGAGAATCTGTTGTATTTTCTCTGAGAACTGAGCTGGAGAGAAGATCCATGATATGGGGCTTACTCTTATGGCTTCGTATCTGTGGGAGTTGAGCAGGCCGCAGAGTAGAAAACAACCTCAGAGAGCTCACTATTTCTTAAAATAACCCCCACACACTAATCCAGAGGAAAGCTTTAAGCCCACATGTGCAGCCTGAGATAGGAATAACTTCCAGGTGTTCCCAAGGGTGAATTTCAATGTCCACAGCAAAGACCAAGAATTCCTGGCGAGTTTCTTTGACAGCACTTTCCCGTCTAAAGCTTCCTTGCCTTGCTTGTCTGATTTATGATTTTGGTTTTCTCTTCTTGGTTTCCTACATGTGTCACTTTACTTGTACGTAAAAGCATAGGTTTGTTTATCAGTGCATCCTGTGTTATTGCTCCTTTCACATGCTGTAGCTGGTGTGAAAAGCAGATGTGAGGGTGCCTTTGTGTTCTTTTCTTGTCAGGGGAAATGGATGTCAACATAAAGTGGGTAGCTGTCTCATTTCTGCAGAACAATGTGTGTAACAGAGGGAAGGAGTTTCCCTCTAATTGGAGAGTTGAATGATCCAATCTCTGTATTACTGCTCCTCTTTTATTTTGGCCATTTATCTTTTGTGTGCTTTTGAATCCTTCTGTTTCTTCTGAGAATGGTGTTAAGAAGCTGAATGTACTTCCCTTTTTTTGGAGTGAGGGTAGAACATCATCCTCTCATGATTGGTTTCTGCTGCTTATTCTCTCACAGGCTGAGAGAGATGGGGCTGTTCAGCCTGGGGAAGAGAAGGCACCTGGGAGACCATAGAGCAGCTCCCAGTGCTTAAAGGTGGCTACAGAGAATCTGGAGAACTTTTTACAAGGGTATGTAATGATAGGACAAGGGAGAATGGCTTTAAATTGAAAGAGGGTGAATTTACTTTAGATATCAAGAAGAAATTCTTTACTATGGAAGTGGTGAGATGCTGGCATAAGTTGGCCAGAGAAGTTGTGGATGTCCCATCACCTGAAGTGTTCAAGGTCAGGTTGGACAGGGCTTGGAGCAACCTGGTCTAGTGGTAGGTGTCCCTGTCCATGGCAGGGAGTTGGAGCTGGGTGAGTTTTAAACTCCCTTCCAACCCAAACCATTCTGTGATTTCATGATTCTATGATTATGAGAAGGTCAGAATTATAGGGCATCATATTTTCATAATTCTGCCAATTATAAGAAGGTCAGAAGGAAACCAGTCAGTTTTACAGTGTTGCAAAAAAGACATGGGAGCTCTGTGTGTGAGGCTGTAGATAGTAATTTCCTTGCTTGTCACAGTTAACACAAGCACGTGCCTGATTCAGTAGCACAGTTTGTTTCTGAATACATTTGGTCTCAGAATCCTGCTCCATTCATTTCTGTATGTTTCCAAGTCTTACCTTGCGTGTTTTCATGGCTAGACCTCAGAGTGTCTGGTCAAATGGGGTCACATCTATTCCAATTGTCTGAGCATGGGCTCAGTTCCCGTGTGCACCTTTGATGTTTACAGCCAGGAAAAGCAAGGCTTTCATAGGCATATGGGTGCTCAGCCAGTTGTCTGTAGTGAAACAGTGCAGAGTGGCAATCCAACCCAGCCAAGGTTGCCATGAACAGACTAGGGGCCAGCAGGAGAACACATGCAGGGTGTCCCCAACATGGTCCTTCATAACATGGTGGCCACTGAGTTGGAGAGATAATGGTTTGACAGATGGACTGTCAGATGGATAAGGAACTGGCTGGATTGGTCAATGGCTCAATGTCCAAGTGGAAACCAGTGATGTGTGGTGTTCCTCAAGGAGGTCTGTGCTAGGACCAGTAGTAGTTAGTATTTTCACAAACAGTGGATTGAGTGCACCATCAGCAGGTTTACAGATGACATTAAGCTGAGTGATGCCATTGATTCACGAAAGGGAAGGGATCCAGAGGGGCCATGAGACACTTGGGAAGTGTGCCTGTGGGAAAGTCATGAAGTTCCACAGGCCAAGTGCAAGGATCTGCACATGCATCAGGGCGATCTCAGGTTTCAGTACAGACTCGAGACTGAAAGCAGGCTTGTGGAGATGGACTAGGAGGTAGCGGTGGGTGACAAATGGGACATGAGATGTCAATGTGCGCTTGCTACCTAAAAAGGCAATTGTAGCCTGGGCTGCTTCACCAGCAGCAGCTTCTCCCCCTCTACTCTGTTTCATGAGACACCCCCTGGGCACTGTCTTCAGCTCTCTGATCCACACTACAGGAAAGACATGGACCTGTTAATTAGGACTGAGAAGGACCATGAAAATGGTCAAAGGGCTAGAACAATTCTACTAAGAAGAAGGGCTCAAGGAGGTGAGGTTCTTTAGCCTGGAGAAGAGAAGGCTCTGGGAACATGTTATTGTGGATTTTTGATATATAAACAGGCTTAAAAGAAAGACAAAGACTTTTTTACCAAGGCCTTTTGCCAAATTGTGACAGGACAAGAAGTAAGAGTTTTAACCTGGAAAAGGGTAGATTTGGATTGGACATAAGGAAGAATTTTTTTACGATGAGAGTAGTGCAACAGTGGAATGGGTTTCCCAGGGAACTTGTTGATGTCCCATCATTGGAAGTGCTCAAGAACAGGTTGGATGGGGCTTTGAGCGCTGTAACTAAGTGAAGGATGTCTCTGCCCATGGCAGAGGGTGGCACTCAATGATCTGTATAGTGCCTTCATCCCAAACCTTTCTTGGGTTCTGTGAAAGGCTCGACATGGCTTTGCACTTTCCCATTGTCAGCTCCTCAAGTATGGAAATGCAGAAAAAGGAACTTCTGTGAATCAGAAAGAAAACAGTAAAAGTTCTTCTCCTCTCTTAGGACAAAGCTACACACATTACCTTTAGAGTGATACGTTTCTCAGGGAGACTGCTGTTCTGCCTGCAAGAAACATTAACAATGAGATAAACATCACTGTCTTACATGAGGAAAAGCAAGAAATGCAGGAAGAAAAAGAAGAAATGTTCTCAAGACTAAAGCTGAAACACAGCACTATACCAGGTACTAAGAAGGAGAAACAGCTGTTACATCTGACAGCAGAGAAGAAGGAAATCTTTGTAGCCTGGCATGAAAGGATTCCAAGGACTTTAGCTTCATTCTGTTTCTGATTACTCTTTGATTACTCCAACAGTATTTCCTTCTTTGACGAGGTAAGGAAAGCAGAATTCAAAATACCTGACAGAGTGATAAAAAGCTCTGCCAGTCTTCCACAAATATTTCTTGCTTTCATAGTTTCCTTTACATTCTAGTAAGGGCAGCCAACTTTATTGCTCTGCCACAAATATTCCTTCTGACTATTCACTGTGCCCCAAGGAGACGACCCAAGAGCCCCCAGTAGTGTCTCTAACTGTTAAACGCTTTGGGAGTTGCATAAAGGAAGTGCCTCTGTGCTTCCCGACTCTGACACAAGTGAGACCCGAAACCAGGTGCAGACCCTTGTTACAGCTTTGGCATGAAATGATAAGGCGGGTTTAGAAAACGGGAAAGAGCAGCTGTTTGAGCTTTAAGTATTCCCTTCTGCCTCTCCCTTGGCATTGCAACTTGGCGCAGGGCTTTACCAAAATTGCTGGCATACCTTACAGATGATGAACGTGAAAACATTCATTCTGCTTCTGACTCTGCACAGTGTTTAGACCCCTGATTCCCTTTTCTCATGGGTGCTGAACAAACTATATCTCGGGTACAAATGACAGACATAACCCCTAAAGTGTCTGAGCAATTGTCTTTTCACATTTGGTCTTTCATTCTCTCTGCATGAGGGAACTTCTTTATTGCTCTGGCACACAGGTTTCCTTGTTAGTTTTCATGCCAATGCAGGCCACAAGATGTGTAAGTCCCTGACAAGAGTGTAATACTCCTTTAAAAGTTTTCTGTAGATACAGAAACCCTCTTCGATAGAAGCCTGCTCTTGCTGCTGTATGGGGGGCTATAGCGGCTCCTGCTAAGCATGAACTGCGTGCCTCGGGGCATCCCACTCTGGTACAAGCAAAACCCTGGAGACGGGCGCAGCCTCTGACTTTCAGGCCCCGTAAAACGCTGCTATCACCAGACTGCGGTGGCGTCGCGGCGCCTCCGGGTGCCGCTGTTGGCCGACAGACAGCTGCGCTGAAGCCGCAACCAGAGCCACAGCCACCGCAACGTCCTGCCTCCTCAGGCTGCTCTCTCCCCTGGCACCGGCCAAAGCGGCAGCTGCGCGGGCAGGAGAGGCAGCAGGGGTGGGGGGGAACAGCGGCGTCCGAGCCGGCGCAGAGCTCGCTACCCTCCGGCAGCCCCTCCGCTCCCTGTGGAGAGGAGCTGGAGGCGAGGGAAGGCTGCGGCAGCAGGGAGAAGCGTTAAGAGCGCTGCCGAGAATGGCGGGCAGGCAGAGTCGGCGGCCAGCAGCCGGCCTAGTGCTACTGCCCTCTTTACTGCTGTGCTGGTGCTGCCGGGCGGCGCCAGAGCGGCTCCGCTACGCCATTCCCGAGGAGCTGGCCAGAGGCTCGCTGGTGGGGCCGCTGGCGAGGGACCTGGGGCTGAGCCCGGCGGAGCTGCCGGCACGCAAGCTACGGCTGAACACCGAGAAGCAATACTTTACCGTGAGCGGGGAGAACGGGAACCTGTACGTGAGCGAGAGGCTGGACCGGGAGGAGATGTGCGGCAAGTCGGCGTCCTGCTCTGTCAGCTTCGAGGCGGTGGTGCAGAACCCGCTTAATGTTTTCCACGTCGACGTGGCCATCCAGGATGTGAACGACAACGCGCCCCGCTTCCTCAAAGACAGTTTCCAGCTGGAGATTAACGAGTTCACTTCTAATGGCTCCCGTTTTCCCTTGGGCATGGCAGAAGACTCGGACGTGGGCAGCAACTCGCTGCAGAGCTACGAGCTGGAGACTAACGAGTACTTCGCAGTGGAGGTGAAGGAGAGCCCGGACGGCCGCAAATTCGCGGAACTAGTGCTGCGCCGGGCGCTGGACCGGGAGAGAGAACAGAGCCTGCGGCTGCTGCTGATGGCTGTGGATGGCGGAGACCCGCCCCGGAGCGGCACCGCCCAGCTCTTCATTAACGTCACCGATGCCAACGACAACGCCCCCGTGTTCGCGCAGGAGCGGTATCGAGTGAGCCTGCGGGAGGATGCACTGCCGGGCTCGACGGTGCTGAACGTCTCTGCCTCCGACGCCGACTCAGGCAGCAACGCCCGCATCACCTATGGCTTCGGGGAAACAGCGGCTAAAGTACTTAAGAAGTTTTTGGTGGATGCGGAGAGTGGGAAAATCACGCTACAGGAAGCGCTGGACTTCGAGGACACGCGTGGCTACACACTTCTGGTGGAAGCAAGGGACGGGGGCGGTTTGTTGGCGCACTGCAACGTGGAGGTGGAGGTGCTGGACGTGAACGACAACGAGCCCGAAATCACGGTGCTGTCGGTGTCGAGCCCTGTGCCCGAGGACGCGCCGGCCGGCACGGTTGTGGCCCTGCTAAACGTGAAGGATCCGGACTCTGGGGAGAACGGTCAGGTGTGGTGCGAGCTGTCGGGCGAGGCGCCGTTGTCGCTCGTGGCGTCGTCGGGCGGCTCGTACAAGGTGGTGACGGCGAGCGCGCTGGACCGGGAGCAGAAATCCGAGCACCGGGTGACGGTGGTGGCGAGAGACCGGGGCAGCCCGGCGCTCTCGAGCAGCACGGCGCTGGTGCTGGAGGTGTCGGACGTGAACGACAACGCGCCGGTGTTCGAGGAGGCCGCCTACAGCGCCTACGTGGCAGAGAACAACGCTGCGGAGGCGCTGGTGCTGCACGTGAGTGCGCGGGACGCGGACGCAGGCAGCAACGGGCGCGTGAGGTACTCGTTGGAGGGTGGCAGCGCGGGCGCGGAGCCGTACGTGTCGGTGGAGGCGCAGAGCGGCGCAGTGTACGCGCAGCGCTCCTTCGACTACGAGCAGTGCCGAGAGTTCGCGGTGGTGGTTCGAGCGCAGGACAGTGGGTCTCCGTCGCGGAGCTCAACGGCGACGGTGCGCGTCTTCGTGTTGGACCGCAACGACAACGCGCCGCGGGTGCTGTGGCCGGCTGTAGTGGGCTCGGGGACAGGTCAGAGTGCAGCCCCGGCCGCAGCCCCATTCGAGATGGTTCCGCGGTCGGCCGAGGCCGGGTACCTGGTGGCCAAGGTGGTGGCGGTGGACGCGGACGCGGGGCGCAACGCCTGGCTGTCGTACGAGCTGGTGCAGGCTTCAGAGCCGGCGCTGTTCCGCGTGGGGCTGCACAGCGGCGAGGTGCGCACGGCGCGGGCCGTGTCGGACAGGGACGCGGCGAAGCAGCGGCTCGTGGCCGTGGTGAAGGACCACGGGCAGCCGGCGCTGTCGGCCACGGCCACGCTGCACGTGGTGCTGGCCGAGAGCTTGCAGGAGGCGCTGCCGGAGCTGAGCGAGCGGGCGGCGGGCTCCGACTCGGCGGCGGATCTGCAGTTCTCCCTCGTGCTGGCGCTGGCTCTCCTGTCCGCGCTCTTCCTGCTGAGCGTGGCGCTGGCCGTGCTGGCAAGGGGCCGCCGTGCCGCGCCGCCCGCTGTGCTGCGCTGCCTGGGCGCGCAGCGCTTCTCAGGGGACGGCGCCCTCGCCGCCTTCCCGGCCGACTTCTGCGAGGGCACCTTGCCCTACTCCTACAACCTGTGCGTGGCGCCAGGACGAGCCGTCGCCGAGGCCACATGGCCACCGCCGCCGCTTTCTAACCTGCCAGCGGAGGAGCTTCTCTGTAGTAAGACCTGCGGGGAGCAAAACCTGATCACTAGCCCTGGCGTTGGAGAGCCGCCAGCAAAGCCTGACGCACCGCAGGTTTGTAAGCACGTTTTTTATTATTCTTATCTCGGAACTTTCCAGAACCGTTGCTAGGAGGTGTGTTGTTGCTTTGCTTTGCTTTGCTTTGCCGAGGGAAGCTGCTGCTCCCTTTTTTCCAGGGGCAAATGAAATAATCCTGTCGCTACGCTGTTTTGGTAGCAGGCATTTCCGGCGCGTCACAGGCCGCCACAGGTGTAAACTCTGGAGAGTTTCTTGCTGTTAATTGGGTGTTGAAGGGTTAATTTGTCCAGGCGTATTTTGTTGGAGTTTTTTATGAAACTGTGTCTCCCCAGATCTCCTCATCCTCCCATCCCCTTCACCCCCAGCTTTTTCTACCGTTCCTGATTTTTTTTTTTTTAATGGGGGTTAAATCATATTCTGTCTTTGGTAGCCTATTTATTTTATTTTATTTTTTACCCCTTTTTTTCCAATAAGCTCTATTTTTTAGCCTGAAGGCTGTATTCGAAAAATTCCAAGTGGCAGTGAGAGAAGCTGGAGCTATGCAGAGTCATCAGGGCAGCCTCCAAAGTGCAGGGGAAAAGTATGACTGTCTAGAGAAAGGACCTGACAGAGGAGTTCTCTTTTTGAATAGACATCTTCATAGGTGCCTTGTGGTATTGCTCGGGATTTGGAAATTAATATGGCTGGTGGTGTTCCGGTCTAGTCAGGTTCTGATATGCTGAAAAGATGAGGGAAAAGTCATTCAAGCAAAAGGATTAGAAAAATATGTGCAATTGGTGAGGGAAATTGAGCCTGTGGAGTGCTGGGCTAAGGTTTCTAATACTCTAAAAAGCTGAAAACACAAGAACGTACTCTGAAAAGTAGGAAGCTGGTGTTGTCCGAAATGTTATGAGTCAGTAATGGTGCAGGCGTATCCTTACGGCGCAGAATGAGATCTGCTAACTACGTAACGGGGCCGAGAAATTGTGGTTGACGCTTGGTATTGCAGATTTTTCCTTACTAATCACTTTTCACCGAAATGATGGACTTGAACGTGGTTAATGCTGTTTCCCAAAGGAAGCGCACTTATGGTTCTCTCAATATCCCTCCCCAGTGAATGTTCCAGTCTTCTGCTGTGTGTCCTGCCACCTTTTGGAGAAATGGCAGCATTTATTACAAGGATAGTTTGTCTGGGCTTAGTTTTTCTGATTTCTTAGTGTAGTTACCACTTATCCCTTTCCCCTGATAGATGTACAATGGGATCTCAAGAAGAAAAAAAAAACAAAACCCCAAACCAAAACAACCTCCTTTTGTATATCGGAACCTGTTCTTTTTTCCTATTCTCATTTCCCGAAGAGAAGCGTTTGCACTAAACTGAATCCGATCTGTCACTTTTTGCAATATTTATTGCTTTTTCATGGTTACCAGTAAAGCCCCTACGCAACCGAGAAGGAGGTACGCAAAATGGCAGAAATTAGGCACTCGAATAAAAGCCATTTACACGTTTACAGGCTACGGTTTGCAGCTCTAATCCAGCTCTAACAGGGGTTGCTGTCCTATATTGTTTTTTTTTAAATAGGTGTTTATTTGCGCTATTAAACGGGGAAGTTACCAGTTAAAATCCTCTAACTTCTCTTTCCAGTCGAATATTAGGAAAAATATAAGAAAAATGTGCAGTAGTCCTGTAAAACCTGTCGCAAGAGTAAAGGCAGATATACCTGTTCTCATTCTTAGTTGAACGAGTAAACATATCTTCCCCGGCAGGCGGTGGTGTAGCGAATCTGAGGATTGTTCCGTATGAGCTGAAGTATATGCATCTGGGAACTCCAAGCCAGTTCTATTTTGCTCTCCTTATACGCACGAAGGCGAAAAAGAAATATGTGTTGGAGGCTATGGTTTTGGATGAATAGGACAATACTAAGAACATTCTACACCTTAAGTATTTTACTTTACATATACCGCCATCACCAGGGCGGTGTAAACAAGTCACGGAACAGCTTGTTTCGAGGGCAGAAGAGCCAGGAGATCAACTGGGACCCGATGCCAGCTTCGTGTCTTCCGACCGGTGCCCATGAGATGGACCTGGGCAAGGCCCGGCGAGCAGGGCTCGGCAGCGCTCGGTGCCTGCAGTGCCAGGAGGAGGCTGCGGGCGCCGCTGTTGACCGAGGAGGAGAGGGAGGAAAGCCGGAGCGATGCCGGCAGCCCCGCCCGCTGCGGCCCGGCTCGCTCGCTGGTTTTCTCAGCGGCTGGGCGGTCTGCGAGCCTCCCGGCAGTGCGGAGCCGTGCTTCAGAGAGGCGGAGGAGCCTGCGGCAGCGGCCGGCAGCGGCGACGAGAAGCGAGACACGGACCAGAAGCCGAAAAAGCAGAAGGAGCCGAAGCAGCGGTGGGAGGAAGGGAAGTGTTTGCGGCGGTGCGGAGCAGACGGGGCAGCGGCAGGGAGATGGGAGATGCGGAAAGGCGCAGGGGCCGGCGGGAGGGAGCGCTGCTGTGGACCATCCTGGTGGCGGCGTGGAACGCTGCGTGGGGGCAGCTGCACTACTCGGTTCCCGAGGAGCTGCCCAAAGGCTCATTCGTGGGCGACGTGGCCAAGGACCTGGGGCTGGAGCTGCCGGTTCTCCGCCACCGCGGCGTCCGAGTCGTCTCTGAAGGCAGGACGCAGTATTTCGCCTTGCACGAGAAGACGGGCCATTTGGTGACAGCGGAGAGGATAGACAGGGAGCAGATATGCGAAAGCGCGCAGCAGTGCGTGCTGCGCTGTGAGGTGATCGTGGAGGGAGAAATGAAGGTTTACAAAATCGAAGTAGAGATCACGGACATTAACGACAACGCGCCCAGCTTCCGAAAAGTAGAAAATGAACTGAGAATGAGCGAGACGACTGCCCCGGGGTGGCGGCTTCCCCTGGCCGAGGCTCACGACCCGGACTCGGGCCCGAACTCCCTGCAGCGCTACGAGCTGAGCGGCGACGAGCACTTCTCGCTGGCCGTGCAGGCGGGCCCTGGCGGCAGTCAGCGTCCTGAGCTGGTGCTGGCGAAGGCGCTGGACCGGGAGGAGGCGGCGTTCCACGAGCTGGTGCTGAGGGCGAGCGACGGCGGAGAGCCTGCGCGGACGGGCACAGCGCGGATCCGCGTGGCCGTGGTGGATGCCAACGACAACGCGCCCGTTTTCAGCCAGGCGGAGTACACGGTGCGGGTGCCCGAAGACGTGCCCATGGGCTCTGTTCTTGTCGCTGTCACGGCCTCTGACGCTGACGAGGGTCTTAACGGACAAGTGAAATACTCGTTGAAAAAAATCACAGAAAAAGCCTCGAAGATCTTGCAGCTGGATGCTGTGACGGGAACGCTCACGCTGATGCGAAGCCCGGACTTCGAGGAAATGTCCTTATATGAACTGGAGGTGCAGGCACACGATGGAGGGGGCCTTTTCGACACCGCGAAAGTCGTGATCACGGTGACAGACGTTAACGACAATGCCCCCGAGATTTCGGTGCGGTCGGCTCTGAGTGAGATCTCTGAGGACGCGCCTTCGGGGACGGTGGTGGCCCTGCTGCACGTACTGGACAGAGACTCGGGGGCGAACGGACAGGTGAGGTGCAGCATCAGTGAGAGTCTGCCGTTCCAGCTGGAAAAGACCTCTGAGGATTACTACCGCGTGCTGACGGTGGGAGATCTGGACCGCGAGAAGGTGTCGGAGTACAACGTGACCGTGCGGGCAGTGGACGGTGGGTCGCCGGCAATGCAGAGCAGAGCGCTGCTGACGCTACGGGTACTTGACGTGAACGACAACGCACCCGTGTTCGCGGAGCCGCGCTACAGAGCCCGGCTGGCCGAGAACAACGCGGCGGGAGCGCTGGTGCTGACGGTGCGAGCGTCGGACGCGGACTGGGGGCAGAACGCGCGCGTGCGGTACCGGCTGTCGGAGGGGCGGGTGCGGGGCGCGCCGCTCTCGTCCTACGTGTCGGTGCAGGCGGAGACGGGCGCGCTGTACGCGCTGCGCTCGTTCGACTACGAGGAGGTGCGCGAGGTGCGGCTGTGGGTGTGGGCGGAGGACGGCGGCGCGCCGGCGCTGAGCAGCAACGTGTCCGTGCTGCTGGAGATCGTGGACGAGAACGACAACGCGCCGCAGGTGCTGTACCCGCCGGCGGCGGCGCCTTCGGCAGCGGCGGTCTCGGGCTGGGCGGGCGTGGAGCTGGCGCCGCGGTCGGCGGAGCCCGGGGCGCTGGTGGCCAAGGTGGTGGCGGTGGACGCGGACGCGGGGCAGAACGCGTGGCTGTCGTACGAGCTGGCCAAGGCGACGGAGCCGGGGCTGTTCCGCGTGGGGCTGCACAGCGGCGAGGTGCGCACGGCGCGCTTCCCGCTGGCCCGCGACGCGGCGCGGCAGAGCCTGGTGGTGGTGGTGAAGGACCACGGGCGGCCGGCGCTGTCGGCCACGGCCACGCTGACGGTGGTGCTGGCCGAGAGCGTGGCCGAGCTGCTCTCGGAGCTGGGCAGCGCGGCGGCGGCGCCGGGCGAGCCGGCCGCCAGCCTCACGCGCTGGCTGGTGCTGGCCGTGGCGGCCGTGTCCTGCCTCTTCCTCGCCTTCCTGCTGCTGCTGCTGGCTCTGCGCCTGCGGCGCTGGCGCCGCTCTCAGCTGCTGGCGGCGTCGGGCAGCGCCTCCTTGCGCGGCGTCCCGGCCTCTCACTTCGTGGGCATCGACGGCGTCCGCGCCTTCCTGCACTCCTACTCGCACGAGGTGTCGCTCACCGCCGACTCGCGCAAGAGCCAGCTCCGCTTGTCCTCCGGCAGCTGCTGCGACACCCTCCCGGTCCGGCCGCCTCCCGACGAGCCCTCGCCGCTGCTCGGGGAGGACCCTACCGTCACCAGCCGCGTGGACCCCACCATTCCCCCGGTGAGTTCCTCCTAGGGTGTTTTTTTTCCTGCTGCTTGTCTGCCCTTTTGACGACTGTTTTGTATTCCGTTTGGGGCGCGGGAATTTGTGTGGACGAAGAAGAAAGTCTGTTTGAGCCTCGCGTTGAGTACTGGTGCCTTTCGCTCCCGATAGGAGAATCTGGGTTGAATGTTCAGGTTCCCAGTGGGTGGGGGGAAACGAAGCTTCTGCTGGCATGTCTTTCCTTATGGTGGGGTTTAGTGTTTCATCACGTCCTCTCTGTGTTTCACGCTTTTCAGCGATTTAGTCTCTCCTGATGGTCTGTGCCTGGTTTTCTTTTACACCTTAACATTTTTCTCTCGTGTCATAAGCAGAAAATTTGTCTTCATCTTAGGATAGCTATGTAAAGAACACCATGTGGGTGCTGGAGAGTATACTCAGGGCAGCTGTGCACGAGTGGTTGTTGGACAAAAGAAACATGATTTGCTCCTTTCCCTATTCAGTGCTCATCTGCAGGATCGTTATGAGTGACATTTTTTCTTCCTAAAGAATGTTTGATAGAAGACATGTTATTTTTGCTCTATAGGGGGTGTTTGGAGTTTCCTGCAATGTGCTGTATGTTGTTGTGGTATTCTTAACATTTACATTATGTGCTTATGACAAGTACACTTAGAGGATGAAACAGTTCTGCCATTTCCAGCAAGCCCCCTTTTCCTGCGTACTGAGGGGATGACAGTCGTTTTACAAACTTGTCTGCAAGCATTAGGCATGGATGTGTGAACATCACTCTGGGCTACCGTGTTTAAGAACTGCTGTGTGAAGCATCATTTTACCATCTATATCTCGTTGTTGGTTGTATGAAGCTTTCCCCAGCCTTAACCAAATCTCAGATGTTTTCAATGGCTCCTGCTCGCATGAAGTAACTGCTGATGTTTTGTGGGTATTAAAATTAGTGGGAATGCAGCAGATGGGGTGGGGTATTTCTGACATTAATTTTTGGGTTTGGGCTTTGTTCTTTGAAACATCTGCCAGGAAGTTACTCATTGTATGCACTATATCAGATACAGTTTTTCCTGTGAATGCTAGTGACTGGGTGTAGATGTAAATGTCACATAAAGTGTTGTAGAGTCACATATCTGCACAGTTGCCCAAGTGTGATGCTGTCATTGAGCTGATGCTCATGACCCAGTTTTGAACCAACCAGCTAGACACTCTTCTTATGTACCTACTACAGATGACAAAATTGGAGCTACTAAGCTGTGGTGCCTTCACATCCCCATTTTCTTATTCTTGCCTTGCTTTGTCTTCTGTTCTACACCTGGGTTTCAATTTGGCTGTTAGTAGAGAGCTCTTCTAGTTGTCGGTCTAGGGGGGCAGTGTCCATCCATTCTGTGAAGGAGTTCTGCTGCCAAGACAAAGATTTTGATGTAATTTTGTTTCCCTAAAATGTCAAGGAATGAAACTCTTCATTGTCAGCTTCTAGCCCACATATGGTCAAAAATAGGATATAGTCTGTGGTGGTACTAAAGGCTCTTTATGCAGAACAAGGAAGATGAGAGAATGGCTTCGTACCAGAACTACGGGTGGGTCAACATGCCTTTTGCCTGGTGCCAAGGCCTGTGCCGCTCAAGCTGTGATGTTGGTTCCTTGTCCTGAAAGGCAGTGGGAGTCCTGATAAGAGAGCATTTGTATATTATCTCTGCATGTGGAATGCTGATGCACTGGTAGGAGTTAAATATTATTCATTGTAAGGAGACATTCTCTGTGTAACTTTTGATGGAGTCTGTAATTGATGAAGATCAGTGACAGTGATGCAAACTGTGAAGCATTTGAAGAATCTTAGGGGTCCTGTGTGTGTGTAGGTATGGTGGAGACATGGCATGTATTATGTCAGTTTACAGGGTTTATTGCTGGTCTAACAGGAAATGACTCTGAGGGTGTGTTATCTTTGGGTATCACACATTTCAGAATTTGACTCTCCAAGCTGTGGGTTCATGAGTTTGCTTTCCTGTTACATGATCACTTACCGGGCCTAGATATATGCTTTACATTAGGCTTTGAGAATCATGTGTCCTCTAAGTTGTCCATGTGCTGAAGTAGGATTGCATCTTTGAACTAATACTTTGACTGGGTCTTTATTGGAGCTGCATATCACTTATACACTTGAGAAAATTTTACATTGCTTCCAAGTAGTGTGATGAGGAGAGAAATCCCTCTCCATACACCAATACTGTGATCTTTTTTCTCAGTTATGTGTTGAACTTCTCTTTCAGTGGTGTTTTCTGCAAATATAGCTTTCCTTTCGTGTGACATCTGGGCACGGTGAGAAATTCTGTCTATGCAGAGACTTAGCAGGTGTATGTTTGCTGTGGTATAATTTGAAATGTCTAAAAGATGTACAGATTACGTAAAAGTTCTGTTTGTCCCTTTTTTTCGTATGAGGTTCATAGCTGTCCATGCATTTACCTCTTTTTTATTGTCCAAAATGAGGAAATGTGGATATGTTCTCTGGTGTGAGCTCCTGTGGACATTTTATCAACTAGATCCTCCTTTTGTGTACCTAGTACAGTTGAGATAACTCTGAAATTTTAAGCTATAATGCCCTCACCTCTGCAAGTTTCCTGTTGTTCCGTTGTTCGTTGTCCAGGTCTAAAGCTGGATCTCGTGGCTGCTAACCCTTACGATATTAAAAGATGTCATAATTGTTGGACTGGGTAATGGTTTCCATTGATAACTTCAGTGATTTCATCTACAAAGCTAAGGCTTTGATATACTTTTTTTCTCTATGATGTCACACAATGACATGACCTCTCACCTGTGGCCAGTATATGGCCAAAACACTGAATGTAGTCCATGGTGTGACTATGGGCTGTGAATGTAGAGCAAGGAGGGCAAGATGCTCATTTTGAACATGGAAAATAGATGAGTCAGTGTGATTTTGACTGAGCAACAGCTTGAATTCCTACCTGGTGCCAAGGCCTGTGCCATTTTTTTATTGTAATCCTAGTTTCCCTGTTCTGAAATGCAATGGTTGCAGAGCATTTGTACAACAGCCGAGCACGTAGAGATATGACGTATAGCTAGAATGGCTGGTAATCCTTCTGAAATCTCCATTATCCATCTGTATCTCCCTGAATGTGATACAGTGTTTCTTCACAGCTGTTCCACTTTCTTTCAGGCCCTTCTTTCCTGAAAGGTCATGGTTCCTTTTTCCTATTTCTGGACAGTGCTTTTGCATTTGAAACTGCATGTTTTTTTGCAACAAATACTTACTTTAGCCTCCTAACACAGAATTTAAGTGTGAGCAGAAAGAATGAGAATCTAAAAGAGAATCTGTTGGGTTTTCTTAGAAAAATGCACTGGAGAAAGTGTCCTATGATGGGGAAGAAACAATAGGAATTAGGGATGTGTACACATCTAAGTGAATATGACATTGTTGGAATCATGGAAGTATGGTGGGATGGCTCCTATGACTGGAGTGTTGGAATGGAAAGTTATAGGCTCTTTAGGAAAGACAGGCCAGGCAGACAGGGGTGAGGGGTGTAGCTACTTATGTCAATGGAAGTCTGGAGAGTATGGAACTCTGCCCAGGGACGAGTGATGAGTTTGTGGGTTAGGTTCAAAGGGAGAACTATGATGGGGACGTTACTGTGGGAACCTGCTGCAGGCTGCCTGATCAGGAAGACTCTGGATGAAGCTCTCTGTAGACAGATAGGAGCAGCCCACAATTGCAGGTCTTTGTCCTCATGGGGGACTTCAACCACCCCAGTATCTGTTGGAAGGATAGTATGGCCCAGCACAAGCAATCCAGGAGGTGTCTCAGTTGTGTGAAAGACAACTTCCTCCTGCAAGTAACAGAGGAGCCAACAAGGAGAGGTGCCATGCTTGACCTTGTACTCACCAACAGGGAGGGACTGGATGGGAATGTGATGCTCCAGGGCAGCCTTCACTGCAGTGATCATGAGATGGTGGAGTTTGTGATCCTCGGGGCAATGAGAAGGGCCCTGGATTTCAAGAGAGAAGACTTTGGCCTCTTCAGGAACCTACTCAATACAGTTCCACGGGATAAAACCCTAGAGGGCAGGGGGCCCAAGACTGCTGGTTGATATTTAAAGATTACCTGCTCCAAGCTCAGGAGTGTTGTGTCCCTGCAAGAAGGAAATGGGGCTGGAAAGCCAAGAGGCCTCCGTGGGTGGATAAGTAACTGCTGAGAAAACGTGAAAGAAGAAGCTTACAGAAAATGGAAGGAAGAACAGGCAGCCTGGGAAGAATACAGGAACATTGGGAAGCTAGGGATCAGGTCAGGAAAGCTAATGTCCAGATAGAATTGAGTCTGGCCAGGGATGTCAAGAATAACAGGAAGGGCTTCTGTGGGTATGTTGCAAACAAAAGAAAGTCTAGAAATAATATGGACCCTCTCTGAAAGGAAACAAGAGAACTGTCTACCCTATATTTGGAAAAGGCTGAGGTTCTCAATGACTTCTTTGCCACAGTCTTCACTAGCATGTGCTCTGACCACACCACCCAAGTCTTGGAAGGCAGATGCAGGGACTGTGAGAATTAAGACCTTAGGCCTACTGTAGGAGAGGATCAGGTTCAAGATCATCTTAAGAATCTGAAAGTGCACAAGTCCTTATGGGACCTGAAGAAATCCATCCGTGGGTCCTGAGGTAGCTGGCAATTGAAGTTGCTAAGCCACTGTCCATTTTTTAAAAATCATGGCAGTCAGGTGAAGTACCCAGCAACTGGGAAAACGGAAATATAACCCCCATTTTCAAGAAGGGGAAAATGCAAGAGCCAGAAAAATACAGACCATTCAGTCTCACCTCTGCCTGGCAAAATTTTGTATCAGATTCTCCTGGAAAGCATGCTAATGCTAAAGCACATGAAAAGCAATGAGGTGGTTGGTGACAGCCAGCATGGCTTCACTGAGAGCAAATCGTGCCTGACCAATTTAGTGTCCTACGATGGGGCTACAGAATTGATGGATAGGAGCAAAGCAGTTCATGGCATCTACCTGGACTTGTGCAAAGTGTTCAACACTGTCCTCATGACACCCTTGTCTCTAAAGTGGAGAAACATAAATTTGATTGATGGACCACTTGATGAATAAAGAATTATCTGGATGGCCGTATGCAAAGAGTTGTGGTCAGTGGCTCAATGTCCAGATGGAGATGGGTAACGAGTGGTGTCCCTCAGGGGTCAGTGTTGGGACCGATCTTGACGTCTTTGTCAGCAACATAGACAGTGGGTTCGAGGCGCCCTCAGTAAGTTTGCTAACAACACTAAGCTGTGTGGTGCCAACTTCATGAAGTTCAGGAAAGTGTAAGGTCCTACACCTGGTCAGGGCAATCCCAGGCACAGCTACAGGCTGGGTGAAGTGATTCAGAGTAGCCCTGCAGAGAAGGACTTGGAGGTATTGGTCAATGAGAAACTGAACATGAGCCGGCAATGTGTGCTTGCAGCCCAGAAAGCCAACTGTATACTAGGCTGAATCAAAAGAAGAGTGACCAGCAGGTCAAAGGAGGTGATCCTTCCCCTTTACTCTCCTCTTGTGAGACCTCACTTGGTGTACTGTGTGCAGTTCTGGTGTCCTTAACATAAGAAGGACATGGAGCTGTTGGAGCAAGTCCAGAGGAGGGCCACAAAGATAAGGGGACTGGAGCACCTTGTGTACAAAACAGGTTAAGAAATTTGGGGTTATTCAGCCTGGAGAAGGCTGCTTTGAGACCTCATAGCAGCCTTCCAGTATTTGAAGGGGGCCTACAAGAGGTAACAGGTTCAAACTGAAACAGGGGAAGTTCAGGTTAGAAAGTATAAGGAAGAAGTTGTTCATTGTGAGGATGTTTAGGCACTGGCACAGGTTGCCCAAAGACGTGGCGAATGCTTCTTCCCTGGAAGTGCTCAAGGCCAGGTTGGAGAGAACATTGGGCAACATGGTCTAGGGCAAGGCGTCCCGGCACATGGCAGGGGTGTTGGAACTAGATGATCTTAAGGTCCTTTTCAACCTGAACTATTCTATGATTCTATGATAAGGCCTTTAAACTTACAGCTTCGTATCTTTGGGAGAATAGCATGTGACATGGTAAAAACAATGCCTGAAGGCTGGTGAGTGTTTCTTAAACTGAACCCTGATACTATGTGGTACAGATGAAGACTTTAGGGCCACACTTGCTACTTTAGATAGGAATGACATTAAGGTGCTCCCAGGATTGAATTTCAGTGCCCACAGTGACGACCAGCAAGATTTCCTGGTGAGTTTCAATGACAACACTTCATTTTCTAAGGCTTTCTTGCCTTGTCTGATTTATGGTTTTGTTTTTATCTTCTTGGTTTCCTAGGTGTATATGTTTCCTGTAATTATCAGCATAGATTCATTTAGCAATGTGTCATGTATTAGTGCTTCTTGCTGATGCTCCAGTGGGTGTGAAAGGCAGGAGATACGAGGGTGGTTTTACGTTCTATTATTGTTTGGGGGAACAAACATAAACATGAACTGAGCAGAGGTTGCACCTCTCTGGAATGGTGTGTGTGATTAATGAGGGGAAGAGATTCCTCCTTAAGCGAATAGTTCGGTGACCCAAACTCTGTTGAATGACCACTCCTCTTTAATTTTGGTTTTTTTTTTTCTCATTTGTGTGATTCAGAGTCCTTGTGTTTCTTCTGAGAATGGTGGTGAGAAGCCAAATGTACCTCCCTTCTTGGTGCAATGGTAGGACATCTTCCTCTTATGATAGGTTTCTGCCAATTATGGGAAGGACAGAAGCAATCTTGCAAGTTGTATAGGGTTAGAAAAAAGACCAGGAAGCTCTGTCTGTTAGCCTGTGGAAAACCTGATGAGCATTTCCTTGCTTGCTATACATAACACGTGTTCCTGATGGAGTATCACACAGTTTGAGTTCCAGTTTCTCAGTAAGTTTGGCTTAAGAAATACATGTCTGTAGCAAAAGAAAGCAAAGCCATCTCTGCTGCAGTCATCAGTGTAAAATGGCAACCCAGCCCAGCAAAGGTTGCCACGAATAGACTAGAAGACAGTGTGAGAAGGCCTGCAGGGTGTACTCCACACATTTCAACATGGTGGCCACTTAAAGGGATAGATATGACAGGTGGACAATTAGATGGTTGGCGAACTGGCTGGATGACCAAGTTCTAAGAGTTATAGTCAATGGCTCAATATTCAAGAGGAAACCAGTGACATGTGCTCTCCCACAAGGGTCCATATTGATACCCTTGGACTATTTAGTATTTTCTTAGTGGGACTGAGTACACCATCAAGCAGTTTATTGTTTTCTACTCGGAGCAGTTAGTGATGGAATTTCTTGGTTCATCACATGTTCAGGTACAGCTGAAAAGTTTTCTCTACAAAGGTTGTGTTGTGTGAAATGCTGTGAGTTAATAAAGGTGAAGGCCATTCCTTAGTGTGTAGAATGATGTCTGCCAACTCTACATAACAGCGTTGGGAAAATGATGTTTTGTTGTCTGACTCCCAGAGGAGCCTGAAATCCTAAGTGGAAGCCCAGACTCTAGTGTCAGGCTGTAATGAATTATTCCCGATTGGTAATGGGAGAAATTTGACAAATGTAGGGTGATCCAGAGCAGCCTCTGGAGTGGAGGGGAGAAGTAACAGGGTACAAAGGGCCAGTCTGGAGGACAGCTGTCTCTCTTGATTTCTGCCTTGTGCTATTACTTGGGATTTGGGAAATTAATGTGGCTGATGTCATTCCAGTCTGATACAGTTTTGATCTCCTGAAAGGCTGAGGGAAGAGACATTCAACCACAATGACTACAAAAAACTATGCAGTTGGTGAGGGAGATTGTGCCTGCAGAGTGATGGGCACATAAAATATTCCGTGTGGAAGAACTAGTAGAGCCACAGAAAATATTATTTCTGCCTGGCCAGGATCGCCGAGAGAGTGATGGCAGACCTCGTCTCGAGAGCAAACGAGTAAGGAAATCACCGGGACCCGGGGACAACTCCGTGTCGCCTGTGCCGTCCCCGCGAGCTGGAACTGGGTAGGGGCGGGCGGGCAGCGCTCGGCAGCGGCTGACGACTGCAGTGCAGGGAGGAGGCTGCAGGCGCCGCTGTTGACCGAAGAGGAGAGAGAGGAAAGCTCGAACCGCTGCCGGCAACCCCTCCCGCTGCGGCCCGGCTCGCTCGCTGGCTGTCTCGGCAGCCGGGCGGTCTGCGAGCGTCCCCGCGGTGCGCAACCCTGCTACATCGAGGCAGAGGGGTCGGCGGCAGCAGCGGCCGGAAGCAGCGACACGGATCGGGAGACGGAGCGCAAACCGGCACAGCGGTCGGCAAAGGAGGGAAGTGTTTGCGGCGGTGCGGGATCGGCGGGGACGCGGAGGAGATGGGTACGGCGGAGGGACGCTGGAGCCGGTGTGAGAGAACTCTGCTGTGGGGCGTCCTGGTGGCAGCGTGGGACGCGGCGTGGGGGCAGCTGCGCTACTCGGTTCCAGAGGAGCTGCCCAAGGGCTCGTTCGTGGGCGACGTGGCCAAGGACCTGGGACTGGAGCTGCCGGTTCTCCGCCACCGCGGCGTCCGAGTCGTCTCTGAAGGCAGGACGCAGTATTTCGCCTTGCACGGAAAAACGGGCCATTTGGTGACAGCGGAGAAGATAGACAGGGAGCAGCTGTGCCAGCTGGTGGAGAAATGCGTGCTGCACTGTGAGGTTATCGTGGAGGAGGAAATGAAGGTTTACAAAATCGAAGTGGAGATCACGGACATTAACGACAATGCGCCCAGCTTCCGACAAGCAGAAAAGGAACTGCGAATGAGCGAGATGACAGCTCCTGGGTCACGGTTTACCTTGGCCGAAGCTCACGACCCTGACGCAGGCCCGAATTCCCTGAAGCGCTACGAGCTGAGCGGCGACGAGCACTTCTCGCTGGCCGTGCAGGCAGGTCCCGGTGGGGATCAGCGTCCTGAGCTGGTGCTGGCGAAGGCGCTGGACCGTGAGGAGGCGGCGTTCCACGAGCTGGTGCTGAGAGCGAGCGACGGCGGAGAGCCTGCGCGGTCGGGCACAGCGCGGATTCGCGTGATGGTGCTGGACGCCAATGACAACGCGCCCGTATTCAGCCAGGAGGAGTACACGGTGCGTGTGGCCGAGGACATGCCCGTGGGCTCAGTCCTCGTTACCCTCACGGCCTTTGACATTGACGAGGGTCTGAACGGACACGTGAAATACAGTTTCCATAAAATTTCAGACCGAGCGTCGGAACTTTTCCAGCTAGACTCTGAGACGGGAGAAATATCCCTAAAGGACGATTTGGACTTTGAGGAAATCGCCACACATGAACTGCAGGTGCAGGCACTCGACGGAGGAGAACTATCAGATACAGCGAAAATCGCGATCATGGTGACAGACGTCAACGACAATGCCCCCGAGATTTCGGTGCGGTCGGCTCTGAGTGAGATCTCTGAGGACGCGATATCGGGGGCGGTGGTGGCACTGCTGCACGTGCAGGACAGGGACTCGGGGGCGAACGGACAGGTGAGGTGCAGCATCAGTGAGAGTCTGCCGTTCCAGCTGGAAAAGACCTTTGAGGATTACTACCGCGTGCTGACGGTGGGAGAGCTGGACCGCGAGAAGGTGTCAGAGTACAACCTGACCGTGCGGGCAGTGGACGGCGGGTCGCCGGCGAAGGAGAGTAGCGCGGTGCTGGCGCTGCGGGTGCTGGACGTGAACGACAACGCACCCGTGTTCGCGGAGCCGCACTACAGAGCCCGGCTGGCCGAGAACAACGCGGCGGGAGCGCTGGTGCTGACGGTGCGAGCGTCGGACGCGGACTGGGGGCAGAACGCGCGCGTGCGGTACCGGCTGTCGGAGGGGCGGGTGCGGGGCGCGCCGCTCTCGTCCTACGTGTCGGTGCAGGCGGAGACGGGCGCGCTGTACGCGCTGCGCTCGTTCGACTACGAGGAGGTGCGCGAGGTGCGGCTGTGGGTGTGGGCGGAGGACGGCGGCGCGCCGGCGCTGAGCAGCAACGTGTCCGTGCTGCTGGAGATCGTGGACGAGAACGACAACGCGCCGCAGGTGCTGTACCCGCCGGCGGCGGCGCCTTCGGCAGCGGCGGTCTCGGGCTGGGCGGGCGTGGAGCTGGCGCCGCGGTCGGCGGAGCCCGGGGCGCTGGTGGCCAAGGTGGTGGCGGTGGACGCGGACGCGGGGCAGAACGCGTGGCTGTCGTACGAGCTGGCCAAGGCGACGGAGCCGGGGCTGTTCCGCGTGGGGCTGCACAGCGGCGAGGTGCGCACGGCGCGCTTCCCGCTGGCCCGCGACGCGGCGCGGCAGAGCCTGGTGGTGGTGGTGAAGGACCACGGGCGGCCGGCGCTGTCGGCCACGGCCACGCTGACGGTGGTGCTGGCCGAGAGCGTGGCCGAGCTGCTCTCGGAGCTGGGCAGCGCGGCGGCGGCGCCGGGCGAGCCGGCCGCCAGCCTCATGCGCTGGCTGGTGCTGGCCGTGGCGGCCGTGTCCTGCCTCTTCCTCGCCTTCCTGCTGCTGCTGCTGGCGCTGCGCCTGCGGCGCTGGCGCCGCTCGCAGCTGCTGGCGGCGTCGGGCAGCGCCTCCTTGCGCGGCGTCCCGGCCTCTCACTTCGTGGGCATCGACGGCGTCCGCGCCTTCCTGCGCTCCTACTCGCACGAGGTGTCGCTCACCGCCGACTCGCGCAAGAGCCAGCTCCGCTTGTCCTCCGGCAGCTGCTGCGACACCCTCCAGGCCCGTCCGCCACCTGACGAGCCCGCGCCGCTGCTTGGGCAGGATCCTGCCGCCACCCGCCGCTTGGACCTCTCTGCTCCCACGGTGAGTTCTTTCCAGGAGTCTTTCTTCCTTCTCCCTGCTGCTTGTCTGCTCTTTTCTCGGTGGATTCTTTTTTCCTGTTCCGTCTGTAGCACGGGGAGCTGTGGGGACGACGAAGGGAAAGATTATCTGAGCCGCGCTCTGAATTCTGGCGCCTCTTCCGCCGAGGAGTGGACCGTGGGGTGTGTAGGCTCAGGTTTGCAGCGGATGGCGAGGCAGGAGGAGCAGGCGGCGAGGCCAGCCGGCGTTTCCTTGGAGGAAGGTGTCATGTTTTACCACATATTTGCTTTGTTCCATGCTGTTCAGTGACCCAGTCTCTACAGTAGCCTCATGTCTCGTTTTTTTTTACACTTTGACTTTTCTTCTGTAGGGGCATGAGTAGAAATGTGTCTTCATCTTACTTTAGAGATGTAAATATGTTCGAGCAATACATTCGAGTTGTGAAGGACCTGCGCCCAAGAGTAATGTCCTGCTCTGTGAGTTTTGCCTTCCAAAGTAATTTTTGCTAGAAGGGGTGTCATTGCACCTGTATGGGTTGCCCTGATAGGTTCTCCATGTGTGTTTGCACTTGTATCGGTTTAATTATGCCTTAGAGGCATTTCTGTGCAACTCTTTTGGTGGAGTTTGTCTGCAGTTGATGAAAATCAATGACACTAATGCAAGCTGTGATGGGTACGAGATCTCGGTGGTGGTGTCTGTGTGAAGGTATTGGTGGAAACGTGTTGTGTCGATTCCCAGGGTTTATTGCTGGTGTACTGAAAATGATTCTGAAGATGTCATATGTTTTGGATATTGCCTTGATTTGGCTCCAACTGTCCAAGCTGTGGGTTCATTAGTTTGCTTTCCTGTTCCATGATCAGTGACAGAGCATAGATGTACACTTTTTACAATAGTGTGGTGAAAAGAGAAATATCTCTGCATGGTGAGAATCTCCTCTAGAAGGAGAAGCTGCATGTGCAACTTTTCTTTCAATGGTGTCTGAATGCAAATGTAACTTTTCTGTTGTGTAAGTTTGGGCAGGGTAAGAAATCCTGGTCAGGTGCAAAGTTTTGCTGTGGTATAATTTGTAGTGTCTATAACATGTAAAGATGGTGTAAAAGGTCAGTTTGTACTGGTTGTTATTTGAGGCTCACAGTTGTGGTTCATGTATTTAGATTTTCTTATTGTCCACAGAATTGTCTTGGGGGAATGTGGCTACTGTCTGTGGTGTGAGCTCCTTTGGTCTTTTTACAAATAGGTCCTTTAGTGTACCTGCTGCAGCTGAAATGTTGGCTATGATTCCTTCACTTCTGCAGGTTCCCCATTCTTGCCTTGTTTGTTATCCAGGTCTAAAGCTGAGCCTGATTGTCCCTGTTAATCCTTAAAACATTAAGGCTCTTTTATACTTGTTGGGCTGCAGGAGCAGTTGCCATCCGTAGCCTGAAGGTGTTCAACTGCCAAGATGAACACTTTGATACACCTGTTTCCCTGAGATGTCACAGAATGACGCGCTCCTCCACCTATGGCTGACATATGGGCAAAATATTGGACATGGTCTGTAGTGCAACTAAGGGCTTGGAATACAAAGCAAGGAGAGTGAAAGCCTGGCTTTGAACCAGGAAAATAGGTGGGTCAGCATGGCTTTGCTTGGGCAGTGCTTTGATTTTTCTGCCTGGTGCGAAGGCCTGTGCCATGTTTTGTGTGATCCTAGTCTCCCTGTTCTGAAATGCAATAGTAGTAGAGCATTTGCACCATAAATCAGTGCATAGAAGGATGAAGCAAAGGTACAATGGCTTATAAAACTTGTGAGAAACCTTCTTTATCCAATTTGTATCTCCCTGTAACATTACAGTGTAGTGTTCCTTAACTGTAATTACACTTCCTTTGAGGACATTTTTCCTCAGATGTCATGGTTATTTTTCACCATTTTGGACTGTGCTTTTACATTTGGTAATGTGAATGTTGATTTGCAGTACATATTTACTACAGCCATCTAAGACAATATTGTAACCATGAGGAAAATGAAGCAGAAGGTAGAAGAGAATTTGTTGTATTGTTGAATACTGAGGTGGAAAAGGAGGTCCATGATAAGGCCTTTTACTGCTTCATATTTCTGGGAGGTGAGCAGGCCACAGAATAGAAAACAGTTGCTGAGAGCTGGTGACTATTAAACTGAACACGATATTATGTAGTGCAGAGGAAGACTGTAGGCCCACAGTTGCAGCTTGAGATAGGAACAGCTTTCAGGTGCTCCCAGGGATGAATTTCAGTGCCTGCAGTGAGTAGCAAGAAGACTTACAGGTGAGTTTCTGTGACAGCACATTCTTTTCTAACACTTCCTTGCCTTGTTTGATTTAAGGGTTTGTAATGTTATGTGATGGTGTCATGAAACTGCTCAATAATGAACATTCACTTTGGTGACAGATGAACATGCCCTAATGTTCATCTCCTCAGCCTTGTGCCATCATGCCTTTAGGTGAAGGGTGGCTACAGAAATGGCAAGAGTAGTGGTATGAGTTCATTTTCTCTGAGCTTGATTTCCTTGTTCTCTTTGTGCAGTTATTACTCAGTTTGTCTTCCATGCTGGGTGGCAGTTCCCTCCTCCTTACCATTTCTCATCTTCTACAGCTGTGTGGGATATAAAGCAGCCTTTTAAAAAATGGTTTAGTTGTTGGGGTTTCTTGGTTTGTTTCTTTCTCTTTTTTTTTTTTTTTTTTTTTTTTTTTTTTTTTTTTAGAATGCTGCCACACAGTAGAAGCAATTCCCAAGAGCTGGTGGCTTTCTTTTCTAATGCTTCCTTGCCTGCTTGTGTGAGTTATGGCTTGGGTTTCCTCTTCTTGATTTCCTCAGTGTACAAGTTTAGTTGTAATTATCAGCATAGCTTTGTTTGGCAATGTGTTGTAGGTTAGTGCCTCTTGCTCATGGTGCAGCAGCTGTTCAGCGTGTTGTTATTTTCAGGAGTACCCAATGTAAACATAACCTAAGTAGAAGTTTCATCTCTGTGGAACAGTGTGTGTGAAAAAAAAAGGACAGGAGACTCCCTGTAAACAGATAATTTGGCCTCAGAAATGGTAGTCGTCCTGTTCTGTTCATTTCTGAATGTTTCTAAGACTTACCTTGCATCTTGTCATGCACTATATCTGGACCTCATGATTTCCGCTCAAATATCTGTTCTAATTGCCCGAGCAAGGGTGCAGTTCCAGGAACAGAGTCAGAGGGACGAGGCATGCAGGGTGTCCCCTAAACGGTCTTCCAGAACATGTTGGCTTCTCTGTTGGAGGGATTCACGTTTGGCAAGTCGACTGTTAGACGGCCTGAGTTCAGGTCCACTACCATTAAGACTCATATTTCTCCATCAGTGATAACCGTTATTTTAAATCAGAATCAAAAGTGAGCAATTCAGAGTAAAATTAAATTCACCCTGAAGCAGTGTAATATAATTTGAAAGTCTTTGTAGCTACAGAAATAATTCTTCAGGTGGGCGGCTGCCGCTGCTGGTATCAGGGGAGCAGCCTCCGACCCGACTGCGGTGTCATCGAGGCGCCTCCGGGTGCCGCTGTTGGCTAACGCGAAGAGGAGATAGATCCAAAGCTGCAGCCGGAGCCCCCGCAACGTCCTGCCGCCGCAGGCTGCTCGCTCGTCCAGTGCCGGCAACAGCGGCAGCGGCACGGGCAGAAGAGGTGAGAGGCGGCGTCCGAGCCGGCATCGAGCTCCGTGCCCTCCGGCAGCCCCTGCGCTCACTTCGCAGAGGGGCTGGAAGAGAAAGAAGGCAGCGGCAGGAGGAAGGAGCGCGCCTAGGTCTGCCGAGAATGGCGGGTAGGCAGAGGCAAAGCCGGCGGGCAGCAGCCGGCCTAATGCTGCTGCCCTCTTTACTGCTGTGCTGGTGCTGCCGGGCGGCGCCAGAGCGGCTCCGCTACGCCATTCCCGAGGAGCTGGCCAGAGGCTCGCTGGTGGGGCCGCTGGCGAGGGATCTGGGGCTGAGACCGGAAGAGCTGCCGGCACGCAAGCTGCGGCTGAGCGCCGCGAAGCAATACTTTACCGTGAGCGGGGAGAACGGGAACCTGTACGTGAGCGAGAGGCTGGACCGGGAGGAGATGTGCGGCAAGTCGGCGTCCTGCTCTGTCAGCTTCGAGGCGGTGGTGCAGAACCCACTTAATGTTTTCCACGTCGACGTGGCAATCCAGGATGTAAATGATAACTCTCCACGGTTTCTTAAGGAAAACATTCAGTTAGAAATAGTAGAATCCACACCTCCCGGCGCTCGGTTTTACTTGGGAGTTGCTGAGGATGAGGACGTGGATAGTAACTCGCTACAGGACTACAAGCTGGAGACTAACGAGTACTTCGTAGTGGAGGTGAAGGAGAGCAAGGACAGACGCAAATTCGCTGAGCTGGTCCTGCGCCGGTCGCTGGACCGGGAGAGAGAACAGAGCCTGCGGCTGCTGCTGACGGCGGTGGACGGAGGGAAGCCTCCCCGGAGCGGCACCGCCCAGCTCTTCATTAACGTCACCGATGCCAACGACAACGCCCCCGTGTTCGCGCAGGAGCGGTATCGAGTGAGCCTGCGGGAGGATGCACTGCCGGGCTCGACGGTGCTGAACGTCTCCGCCTCTGATGCGGACTCAGGCAGCAACGCCCGCATCACATACGGCTTCGGAGAAACACCGGACAAGGTGCTTCAGAAGTTCATGGTAGATGCGGAGAGCGGGAGGATCACGCTGCAGGAGGCACTGGACTTCGAGGACACGGGCTCGTTCAGCCTGGCCGTTGAAGCAAAGGACGGGGGCGGTCTCTTGGCTCACTGCGAGGTGGAGGTGGAGGTGCTGGACGTGAACGACAACGAGCCCGAAATCACGGTGCTGTCGGTGTCGAGCCCTGTGGCCGAGGACGCACCGGCCGGCACGGTGGTGGCCCTGCTGAACGTGAAGGACCCGGACTCTGGGGAGAACGGTCAGGTGTGGTGCGAGCTGTCGGGCGAGGCGCCGCTGTCGCTCGTGGCGTCGTCGGGCGGCTCGTACAAGGTGGTGACGGCGAGCGCGCTGGACCGGGAGCAGAAATCCGAGCACCGGGTGACGGTGGTGGCGAGAGACCGGGGCAGCCCGGCGCTCTCGAGCAGCACGGCGCTGGTGCTGGAGGTGTCGGACGTGAACGACAACGCGCCGGTGTTCGAGGAGGCCGCCTACAGCGCCTACGTGGAGGAGAATAACGCTGCGGGGGCGCTGGTGCTGCACGTGAGTGCGCGAGACGCGGACGCAGGCAGCAACGGGCGCGTGAGGTACTCGTTGGAGGGTGGCAGCGCGGGCGCGGAGCCGTACGTGTCGGTGGAGGCGCAGAGCGGCGCAGTGTACGCGCAGCGCTCCTTCGACTACGAGCAGTGCCGAGAGTTCGCGGTGGTGGTGCGAGCTCAGGACGGCGGGGAACCGGCTCGGAGCTCAACGGCGACGGTGCGCGTCTTCGTGTTGGACCGCAACGACAACGCGCCGCGGGTGCTGTGGCCGGCGGCGGGCGCAGGGACAGACCCGGGACTGGCCGTGGCCTCGGTCCCTTTCGAGATGGTTCCGCGGTCGGCCGAGGCCGGGTACCTGGTGGCCAAGGTGGTGGCGGTGGACGCGGACGCGGGGCGCAACGCCTGGCTGTCGTACGAGCTTGTGCAGGCTTCAGAGCCGGCGCTGTTCCGCGTGGGGCTGCACAGCGGCGAGGTGCGCACGGCGCGGGCCGTATCGGACAGGGACGCGGCGAAGCAGCGGCTCGTGGCCGTGGTGAAGGACCACGGGCAGCCGGCGCTGTCGGCCACGGCCACGCTGCACGTGGTGCTGGCCGAGAGCTTGCAGGAGGCGCTGCCGGAGCTGAGCGAGCGGGCGGCGGGCTCCGACTCGGCGGCGGATCTGCAGTTCTCCCTCGTGCTGGCGCTGGCTCTCCTGTCCGCGCTCTTCCTGCTGAGCGTGGCGCTGGCCGTGCTGGCAAGGGGCCGCCGTGCCGCGCCGCCCGCTGTGCTGCGCTGCCTGGGCTCTCAGGGCTTCTCCGGGGCTGGCGCCGCCTTCCCGGCCGATTTCTGCGAGGGCACCTTGCCCTACTCCTACAACCTGTGCGTGGCGCCAGGACGAGCCGTCGCCGAGGCCACTTGGCCACCGCCGCCGCTTTCTAACCCGCCAGCGGAGGAGCTTCTCTGTGGGGAGTCCCTCGGAGAGCGAAGCCTGACCAGCAGCGCCGTCGTGGGAAAACCACCGGCGGATTCCGACGTACAGCAGGTCTGTAAGCCCGCGCTCACATCCTCATCTCGGGTCTTTCCTATCAGGCTCTGTGCGGTTATCCGTGGTTGCTCTGCCAAGGGTGAAAGGCTGGGGATTGCGTGGTCATGCCGATCTCTGTTTTCAGGAACGAAAGAAATAATCCTGTGCCGTGGCCTTTTTTTGGGACCATTCACTGTGAATAGTCACTTTTCCGCTCGTGACCACCCATCACATGTGTAGTCCTCGTGTGAAGCTTCTTGCTGTTAATTGGCTCTTCAAGGGTTAATTTTGTCCAAGAAATCCCCAGCAAATCCAACATTTTTTGTTTCAGAACCCATTTTCTTTAATCCTCTTTTCTCAAAGAGCTGTGCTTTTTTCAGCGTGAAGAGATTGCGTGCTGTCCTATTTTTTTTGTTTGTTTTTTTTGTTGTTGTTGTAATGACTCCACGACAGAGTGTGTGTGTGCATTAGTATCTGCTGCGGAGTTAGTCTAGAGCGGAGCCGCAAGTCCTAGGCAGTAATGTCAGCCTGCAATGAAAAGTTCCCCAGTGTCGGTGGCAGAAGCAGGAGCAATGCAGGGTGATCCAGATCAGCCTCCGGAGCGCAGGGGGAAAGTCCACAGGAATGTCTAACTTCTCTGAGGGGGCTCTCTTTTTTTTTGGGGGGGGGGAGGTGCCTCTTTGTGAGGGGATCTTCATCGATGTCTTGTGCTATTGCTCGGGATTTGGGAGATTAATGTGACTGATGGCGTGCCGGTCTCACACCGTTCTCATCTGCTGAAAGGCTGAGGGAAAAGTCATTCTAGCACAACGACTACAAAAAAACTGCAGTTTGTAGAAGAGATTGTGCCTGCGGAGTTCTGATTAAGGTTTGTTTTAAACGAAAAAGCTAAAAAGACAAGAACTTAAAAGACTAGGGAGCTAGTGTTATCTGAAATGCTGTGGGTCGGTAACAGTGCAGGCAGATCCACACTGTGCAGATCGTCTAACTGCATAGCGGAGTCGAGAAAATGGGATTGATGCTTGGATTTAGAGATTTTTCCTTCCTAATCACTTTTTACCGAAACGATAGTCCTGTACTAAAGGAAACACTCATGTGGTTTATAGATTGTCCATACCTAGTGAATGTTCCCGTCTTCCACATTGTCCTCTCCTGTCTTTTGGAGAAGGCTGCTGCAGAAATGGCAGCATTAATGGCAAGGACAAGTTCTGTCTGGGCATGATTTTTCTGAGTTCTTAGTGCATTTACTGCTCATGAGTTCGTCACTTATAGTTGCTGCTTTTGCCTGTTTTACCAGGATAGTCCTCTACCCATCCTGAGTGCTCATCCAACCCGAGAACGAGGTACGCAAAGTAGCAGCAATTGATCACTCGAATAAAACCCATTTGCACAATTACAAGTGTTTCGCGGTAGCTGAGGGTCTGCAGCTGTAATAGTCTACTGTCCTATGCTGTTGAAGTGTCCTACCAGCACGTAGAGGATTAGCTGAAAAGTTTAACAAGTTGCAACCCTTTACATCAGTATCCCAGAGCTATCTAATTACTTGGATAAAAAATAAACCCTCTAATTTTATGTGGTTTTAAAGGGGAAATTACTCGAAGTCCTTCGGCTTCGCTTTTCCAGTCGAATATTGGGAAAAATGCGTTTATAAGGAAATCGTTGAGTAGCCTCATAAAACCTGTCGCAAGACAAGCCAGATGTAGTTCTCTGTGTCATGCTCTGCTCACAAAAGGTCTCAAATTCGGCGGGGTTGGTAGTGTACTGAATTTGAAGCTTGCTCTGAACAAAGTATTTAAAGCAAAGTTCCCGCCGCCTGGTTTAGTGACCTGAAATCCGGTTTGCGGAAGGGTGTGTGACATTACTGCGTTTAGGTCTCGGAACCTGTTTTGATCTCCTTGTACCAATCATTCAGCTATGAAAGATAAAAAACTTAGTGCCTGCAGTGCCGAGAGGAGGCTGCGGGCGCCGCTGTTGACCGAGGAGGAGCGAGAGGAAGGCCGGATTGCTGCCGGCAGCCCCCCCCCAGCTGCGACCGGGCTCGCTCACTCGCTCGCTGGTTGTCTCGGCTGCCGGGCTGTCTCCGGGCGTTCCCGCAGTGCGGAGCCGTGCGGTAGCGAGGGGGAGAAGCCGGCGCTGCGGCAGGAGCGGAGACACGGACCAGGAGCCAGTGCAGCTGCCGGAGCAGGAGAAGGACAAGGAGCAGGGGTCGGCGGCGGGGCGCTGTCTGCGGCGGTGCGGGGTAGACGGGCCTGTGACAGAGATCGGCTCGGGGGGAATGCGCTGGGACTGGCAGGAACGAGCGCTGCTGTGGGCCATCCTGGTGGCGGCGTGGGACGCGGCGTGGGGGCAGCTGCGCTACTCGGTTCCCGAGGAGCTGCCCAAGGGCTCATTCGTAGGCGACATGCCCAAGGACCTGGGGCTGGAGCTGCCGGCTGTCCGCGACCGCGGTCTTCGCTTGTTGGAGAGAGGTAAGGCGCAGTATTTCGCCCTGCACGGGAAGACGGGCCATTTGGTGACGGCGGAGAGGATAGACAGGGAGCAGATCTGTGAGAGTGAGCGGCAATGCGTGCTGCGCTGTGAGGTGATCGTGGAGGGAGAAATGAAGGTTTACAAAATCGAAGTAGAGATCACAGACATTAACGACAGCGAGCCCAGTTTTGAAGAGGCAGAAATGGAGCTGAGAATGAGCGAGTTAACAGCCCCGGGTTCGCGGTTTCCCCTGGCCGAAGCTCACGACCCGGACTTGGGGACGAATTCCCTGCAGCGCTACGAGCTGAGCGGCGACGAACACTTCTCGCTGGCCGTGCAGGCGGGTCCCGGTGGGGATCAGCGTCCGGAGCTGGTGCTGGCGAAGGCGCTGGACCGGGAGGAGGCGGCTTTTCACGAGCTGGTGCTGAGAGCGAGCGATGGTGGAGAGCCGGCTCTCACAGGCACGGCGCAAATCCGAGTGGTCGTTCTGGACGCCAACGACAACGCGCCCGTGTTCAGCCAGTCGGAGTACATGGTACGCGTGCCGGAGGACGTGCCCGTGGGCTCCGTTCTTGTCGCTGTCACGGCTTCTGACGCCGACGAGGGTCTGAACGGACACCTGAAATATTCATTGAAGAAAACAAAGGACAGGGCATCGCAGGCATTCTTGCTAGACGCAGAGACGGGAGAGATAACACTGGTGCGTAACCTGGACTTCGAGGAAGGTGACTCCTACGAATTGCAAGTGCAGGCACACGACGGTGGGGGCCTTTTCGACACGGCTAATGTTGGGATCACGGTGGCAGACGTTAACGACAATGCTCCAGAATTGACGATGTCGTCGTTTCTCAGCGAGATCTCCGAGGATGCACCGCCGGGAACGGTAATGGCCTTGCTGCACGTGCAGGACCATGACTCGGGAGCGAACGGTCACGTGCGGTGCAGCATTGCCGAGAGTTTCCCGTTCCGCCTGGAGAAGACCTTTGAAGACTACTACCGCATAGTGACGGCAGGGGAGCTGGACCGCGAGAAGGTGTCGGAGTACAACGTGACCGTGCGGGCGGTGGACGGTGGGTCGCCAGCGATGCAGAGCAGCGTGGTGCTGGCACTGCGGGTGCTGGACGTGAACGACAACGCGCCCGTGTTCGCGGAGCCGCGCTACAGCGCCCGGCTGGCCGAGAACAACGCGGCGGGAGCGCTGGTGCTGACGGTGCGAGCGTCGGACGCGGACTGGGGGCAGAACGCGCGCGTGCGGTACCGGCTGTCGGAGGGGCGGGTGCGGGGCGCGCCGCTCTCGTCCTACGTGTCGGTGCAGGCGGAGACGGGCGCGCTGTACGCGCTGCGCTCGTTCGACTACGAGGAGGTGCGCGAGGTTCGGCTGTGGGTGTGGGCGGAGGACGGCGGCGCGCCGGCGCTGAGCAGCAACGTGTCCGTGCTGCTGGAGATCGTGGACGAGAACGACAACGCGCCGCAGGTGCTGTACCCGCCGGCGGCGGCGCCTTCGGCAGCGGCGGTCTCGGGCTGGGCGGGCGTGGAGCTGGCGCCGCGGTCGGCGGAGCCCGGGGCGCTGGTGGCCAAGGTGGTGGCGGTGGACGCGGACGCGGGGCAGAACGCGTGGCTGTCGTACGAGCTGGCCAAGGCGACGGAGCCGGGGCTGTTCCGCGTGGGGCTGCACAGCGGCGAGGTGCGCACGGCGCGCTTCCCGCTGGCCCGCGACGCGGCGCGGCAGAGCCTGGTGGTGGTGGTGAAGGACCACGGGCGGCCGGCGCTGTCGGCCACGGCCACGCTGACGGTGGTGCTGGCCGAGAGCGTGGCCGAGCTGCTCTCGGAGCTGGGCAGCGCGGCGGCGGCGCCGGGCGAGCCGGCCGCCAGCCTCACGCGCTGGCTGGTGCTGGCCGTGGCGGCCGTGTCCTGCCTCTTCCTCGCCTTCCTGCTGCTGCTGCTGGCTCTGCGCCTGCGGCGCTGGCGCCGCTCGCAGCTGCTGGCGGCGTCGGGCAGCGCCGCCTTGCGCGGCGTCCCGGCCTCGCACTTCGTGGGCATCGACGGCGTCCGCGCCTTCCTGCACTCCTACTCGCACGAGGTGTCGCTCACCGCCGACTCGCGCAAGAGCCAGCTCCGCTTGTCCTCCGGCAGCTGCTGCGACACCCTCCAGGCCCGGCCGCCTCCCGATGATCCCACGCCGCTAGCCGGGGAGGACATTGCAGCATCCTGCTGCGCAGATCCCGCCGTTACCCCGGTGAGTTCCTCTTAGGAGCCTTTCTCCACGCCACTTTCTTCTTTCTGCTGCTTGTGTTTTGTTGCTGAGTGCTAGTGCCTCTTGTTCCCAGGAGGGGAACGTGGGATGTTAGCGAGTGGAGGGCCGGAAGGAGCGAGCCTGCTGCCAGCGGGAGTTTCCTTGGAGGGGGGCTTTGTCTTTTAGGACGTCTTCACTATGTTAAGTGACACAGTTTCTTCCCGTAAACGGGTCTGCTTTTTCTTTTAAACCTTGACATTTCTTCTCTGAAGTCTCATGAGCAGACATTTATTTTTCTTAGTGTAGATATGTAAAGATATGCAAAGAGCACCACTGAGTGGTGTAGGGTTGGAGAGCAGGGTCATGGTACTTGTGAAGGAGGGGCTCTTGAAGACACAAGAGTCATGGTTTCTTAAATTTTGTGGCCAGTGCCCAACTGTAAGTATCATACAGTGTGAGTTTCATCTTCCCAAAGAATGCTTGCTAGAAGACATTTTAGCCCATCTGTATGGGCATCCGTGGAAGATTTCTCCTGTGTGTTTTCAGGTTGTGGTGGTTTTTAACTGACAGCTGAATGATGCACTTATGACAGGTGTGGTAATGGGAACTTTTGGAGGAGCCAGGAGTGGAATCATTGCCTACTATCTGAATTATATTTCTAGCCTAAAAGCCATTATCAAGAAGAGTATGCTGTGATCATAGAATCATAGAATAGTTAGGGTTGGAAAGGACCTTAAGATCATCTAGTTCCAACCCCCCTGCCATGGGCAGGGACACCTCACACTACACCATGTCACCCAAGGCTCTGTCCATCCTGGCCTTGAACACTGTCAGGGATGGAGCACTCATAGCTTCCCAGGGCAGCCCATTCCAGTGCCTCACCACCCTAACAGGAAAGAACTTCTTCCTTATATCCAATCTAAATTTCCCCTGTTTAAGTTTTAACCCATTACCCCTTGTCCTGTCACTACATTCCCTGACGAAGAGACCCTCCCCAGCATTCCTATAGGCCCCCTTCAGGTACTGGAAGGCTGCTATGATGTCTCCACACAGCCTTCTCTTCTCCAGGCTGAACAGCCCCAACTTTCTCAGCCTGTCTTCATACGGGAGGTGCTCCAGTCCCCTGATCATCCTCGTGGCCTCCTCTGGACTTGTTCCAACAGTTCCATGTCCTTTTAATGTTGAGGACACCAGAACTGCACACAATACTCCAGGTGAGGTCTCACGAGAGCAGAGAGGCAGGATCACCTCCTTTGACCTGCTTCTTTTGATGCAGCCCAGGATATTGCTGGCCTTTAGGCTGCAAGCGCACTCTGCCGGCCCATGTTTAGTTTCTCATTGACCAACACTCCTAAGTCCTTCACCTCAGGGCCACTCTGTATCTCTTCTCTGCCCAGCTGGTAGCTGTGCCTGGGATTGCCCTGACCCGTAAGGGTCCATAAACTCCATAAGGCTGGCATCAGCCCACCTCAAAAGCATGTCAAGGTCCCTCTGGATGGCATGCCTTCCCTCCAGCTTATCAACTGAACCACACAGCTTGGTGTCATTGGCAAACTTGCTGAGGGCGCACTCAATCCCACTGTCCCTGTCACAGACAAAGACATTGAACAAGACCAGTCTCAACAGTGATCCCTGAGGGACACCACTCGTTACTGGTCTCCAGCCGGACATTGAGCCATTGACCACAACTCTTTGTGTGTGGCCATCCAGCCAGTTCTTTATCCACTGAGTGTCTATCTATCGAATTGATGTCTCTCCAATTTAGAGACAAGGATGCCATGCAGGACAGTGTCGAACTCTTTGCAGAAGCCCAGGTAGATGATGTCAACTGCTCTACCCCTGTCCATCAGTTCCGTAGCCCCATCATAGAAGGCCACCAAATTGGTCAGGCAGGATTTCCCCTTAGTGAAGCCATGCTGGCTGTCACCAGTGGCTTATTCACTAGCTCCTTCAGGACCCACGGATGGATTTCATCAAGTCCCATGGACTTGTGCACATTCAGATTCTTAAGATGGTCTTGAACCAGATCCTCTCCTACAGTGGGCCTAAGGTCTTCATTCTCACAGTCCCTGCATCTGTCTTCCAAGACTTGGGTGGTATGGTCAGAGCACTTGCCAGTGAAGACTGAGGCAAAGAAGTCATTAAGAACCTCAGCCTTCTCCAAATCGTCCTTCCTTCATGTGTAAACTTTATGCCTTGCTGATTTGTCTTGCTGCTTGTGATGTACTGAAGGTAGGCTGTTCTCTCTGATAATATGTGGAAGATCAAGCCTGTTACTTCTACTTCCCTGTTCCATAGGTTGCTTTCATGTTTAAAGCAATAAAGAAGAAGACTTCATATATTTGTTTCCTCAAAATGATACTTGAATAAATGCTCTTGCTTGTCACATGCATGTTGTAGAAAGTCAAATATTATCCATAGTAAGGAGAAGTTCTCTGTGCAACTTCTTTCAATTGAGTCTGTCTGCAGTTGTTTAAGATCAATGACAACAATGCAGCTGTGAAGGGCCTGAGGAGAGTCTCGTTGGTGCTGTGTGTGCAGAGGTACTTATGGAGATATCTCCTCTGTTGTGTTCATTCCCAGGACTTATTGTTGTCCTATGGAATAATGATTCTGTTGACGTATTATTTTTTTACATCGCTTTGCTTGTGTTTTTCTTTCCTATTGCATGATCAGTGACTGAGAACAGACATACAGATTCCATTGTTCTTTGAGTCATGAACCAAGTTGCCCATGTTCTGAAGTAGGATTATGATGGTTTTGAGTTGATATTTTGACAACTAGGTCTTTATCAGAGATGCATATCACTTACGTGCTTGAGAACATTTTACATTGCTTTCAAGTAGTGTTATGAGCAGATAAATCTCTTTATATGTGTTTGTGTTGCAATCCTTGTTCTCAGAAGTTGTGTATGCCCATTCTTTTTTGTTGGTGTCTGTCTACAAATGTATCTTTCCTGTTGCATAATATTTGGGCAGGGTGAGAAATTCTGTCTGTTCAGAGGCAGGGCTGTTGAAAACATTTGCTGTGGTATCATTTGAAATTTCTGAAATATGTAATGATGGTGTAAAAGTTCATTTTGTCCTGGTTTTCATATGAGGCCCACAGCTGGGGCTTTGCATGGAGGGTTTTTTATCATCTAAAGAAATTGCCTTGTGGAAAGGTGGGATGATTTCCTGTGGACTTTTAACCAACCAGATCCCACTCTTGTGTATGTACTATAGTTGACATTATCTAAAATGTTAAGCTTTGATTTGTTCAGTGCTCTATGTTTCCCACTGTTTGTTGTCCAGGTCTAAAGCTGACCTCATTTTGCATGATGAAACATAAAACATTAAAAGATGTCTTATATTTGCTGGGCTGGGGGAATAATTCCAATCCATGAAAGTGGCTTTGAAGGAGCTTCTTGGCAGGGAGCCCATTGAGTAGCAATGCCTGAGTAGCTGCACCAGTGCAGGAGAGCTGCCTGTGGAGCCTGACTTGCCACAGCTCCATAAGTCTGCATGTTTTTACTGTCCTGGAACCTTGCTGAACTGTTGTTTTCTTCCCCTGCATGTTCCAGGATGGTATAGATTTGGAGTGCTGGTCTCTGTCCTTGTAGAGGAATGAAAGAATGGGGTCACTCCCTTCTTTTACGAGCAGGCATTTGGCTGTAGTGCTGCATGGTCCTTTGGTGATTGCAGGTTCAGGTTCACCTGAGAGGTTTGGCCTACATCTCACATGTGAGTTAGTAATGTTGAGCACAGTAAATTAGTGACATGGTGATTCTGTGTGATGGAGATTTCTTTCCACTTTTTTCCCAAACCAATGTACTTGGTCTTGTTTGAGACCTGGATGCAAAGCTGTTCCTTCATGCTGTTTTGTGAAACTTGCATGTGGCTCCATAGGTGGAGAAGTTACAGATTGTTCCTCCAAAGTGAATCTTTCTAACTTTTGGAGAAGGGAGCTGCAGAAATGGCAGCATTAATATTTGCATTTGTTCCTTTTCTACTCAGAGTAGGCAGTTAGTGGTGGTATCTTTGTTCATCACACATTCAGTTTCAGCTGAAGAATTTGTCTGTGAAACTCATGTGTTCTCAAATGCTAAGAGTCAGTATGGGTGAAAGTGGATCCTTACAATGTGGAATGATATTCACCAACTCTACACAATGGGGTTAAGGAAACGGGGTTGATGCTTGGTGAGCAGTTCTCTTTGCATCTTTTCTTTTGATGGAGTCTGTCTGCAAATGGTGAAGGTTAATTTATGAAGACAGACTGGGGAGATGAGGAGGGGATGTTGCCCTCTAGATCAATGACCATGTGGAACTCATGGAGCTCCACCTGTGGTTTGATAAGAAGCTGACTGAGAGCTTATGGGTCAGGATTAAAAGGAGGGCACAGACAGATGATATTGTGAAGTGTGTCTGCTACAGGCTGCGATACCAGGAGGACCAAGCAGATGAGGCCTTCTATAGACAGGAACAGCCTCACGTTCACAAGCCCTGTTCCTCACTGGGGACTGCAACTAACCCAGTATCTGGTGTAGGGACAACATAGCCGGGCATAAGCAATCCAGGAGGTTCCTGGAATACATTGATGGTAATTTTCTCCTCCAAGTGACAGAGGAGCCATCGAGGAGAGGGGTTATGCTGGACCTTGTCCTCATCAACAAAGAGGAGCTAGTGGAAAATGTGAAGCATGAGGACAGCCATGGCTGCAGTGAACATGAAATGCTGCAGTTTGAGATACTTACGTGGTAGGAGTGTGTACAGCAAGTTGGCTACCCTGGACTTAGGAGAGCAGACAAGAGAGCAGACATTGGCCTCTTCAGGGATGTGGTAGAGTACCACAGGATAAAGTTCTGGACAGAAGAGGAGCCCAAGAAATCTGATTAATATTCAAGGACTGCCTCCTCCAAGCTCAGATGAAATGCATCCCAACAAAGAAGAAGTCAGGCAAAAACAACAGGTGGACTGCATGAATTAACAAGGAGCTCCTGGAAAAACTCCAGCAGAAAAAGGAAGCCTGCAGAGGGTGGAAACAAGGGCAGGTAGCCTGGGAGAAATACAGAGAAATATTCTGGACAGATGGGAATCAGGTTAGGAAAGCCCTGATAGAATTAAATGTATATAGGGATGTCAAAGGCAACAACAAAAGCTTCTCTAGGTCCATCTGTGATAAAAGAAAGACTAGGGAATCTGTGGGTTGTCTCCAGAAGGAAAAGAGAGACCTAGTACCTAGGACATGGAGAGGGCCAAGGTACTCTATCATTTTTTTGCCTTGTCTTCATTGGCAACTGCTCCAGCCACATCACCTAACTTGGAGAAGGCAAGGAGAATGAAGAAACATCTGCTGTATGTAAAGATCAAATCTGAGACCATCTAAGGAACCTGAAGGTGCACAAGAACATGGGACCTGAGGACATGCATCCATAAGTCCTGAGGAAACTGGCAGATAAAGTAACCAGGACACTATGCATTGTATTTGAGAAGTTGTGGCAGTCCAGTAAAATTCCCACTGAGTGGGAAATAGGAAACATAACCCCCATTTTTAAAAAGAGATAAAAGTCCTGGGGAAGTACAGGCCAGTCAGTCTTGTCAGTCTCAACCTTGCAAGATCATGAAGGAGATCCTCCCTGAAACTATACTAAGGCACTTGGAAATTTAGGAGGTGATTTATGACAGCCAGCGTGGTCTCTCTTATGGTAAACTGTGACTGACAAATATGGTGATCTACTACAATGAAGTTACAGCATTGGTAGATAAGGGAAGATATCTGTCTGCGTTTGTGCAAAGCATTAGACACTGTCCTGGACAACATTCTTGTCTCTAAATTGGAGCAGCATGTCTGATGGTCAGAGTACTTGGTGCATAAGGAGTTAGCTGGTTGCACTCAAAGAGTTGCAGTCAAGGCTCAAAGTCCAAGTGATGAGTGGTGTTCCTCAGAGGTTCATATTGGGACTTCTGATGTTTAATATCTTTGTTGGCGACATGGACAGCAGGATCAAGCACTCTCAACAAGTTTGTGGATGAGACCAAGCTGTGTAGTGCAGGCAACACATTTCGAGGGAAGGAATGCCATTCAGAGGGACCTGGGTAGGTTTGAGATGTGAACCCATGCAAATTTAATGGAGTTCAACAAGGCAAAGTACAAGGTCCTACACCTGCTTGGGGCAATCGAAAGCACAAATGCAGGATGGTTGGATTGAGAACAGCCCTGAGGAGAAGGACTTGGGGGTGTTGATTGATGAGAAGCTCTATGTGACCTGGAATGTATGCTTACAGCCCAGAAACGCAACAGTGTTCTGGGTTGCATCAAAAGAAAAGTGACCAGCAATGCGAGGGAGGTGATTCTCCCCTTCTACCTTATTCTCATGAGACCCCACTTGGAATAGCGTATTCAGCTCTGGGACCACAATGTAAGAAGGACGTGGACCTGTTGGAGCAACTCCAGAGGAGGCCATAAAGATGATCAGAGGACTGGAGTACCTCTCCAATGGACACAGGCTGAGGGAGGTGGGGTTGTTCAGACTGAAAGCTCTGGGGGAGATAGCAGCCTTTGAGTACCTTAAGGGGGCTTACAAGAAAGCCCTACAAGAAAGAGGTTCTTTCTACAAGCACATATTGTGATAGGACAAGGTAGAATGGCTTTAAACTGAAAGAGGATAGATTTATATTAGGGAGAAGTTCTTCCCTGTGAGGGTGCTGAAGCGCTGGCACAGGGTGCCCAGAGAAGCTGTGGCTGCCCCATCATAGGTAGTGTTCAAAACCAGGTTGGACGGGCCTTTGAGGAGCATGGTTTAGTGGAAGGTGTCCCTTCCTGCGCAGGGGTTTGGAGCTGGATGAGCTTTAAAGATTGCTCCCAATCCAAACCATTCTATGATTCTGTTATTCTATGTTTCTATGATCACTGAGAACAATGTGAGCTGTGACACATCTGAGGAGAGTTTCAGGGTTGTTGTGTATGTGGAGGTACTGGTGGAGACAAGGTGCATGTTTTCTCAATTCACAGGGCTTATTGCTGGCCTTCAGAAAGTGAGTATAAATGTGTCTGAACATGACCAGGACTTGAACTGATCCCCATATTGCTTATGGCCATTAGAACCCTTGATATTTCATCAAACTGTATGGGATGAGCAGAAAAATCATTTCACATGCAGATGTGTTGTGACCTCTGGGCTCTGAGAATTTGTGTCCACAGCATTTTGTTCGATGGTATCTATCTGTCATATGTAGCTTTCATGTTTTGTGAGATTTGGGCAGGGTGAAAAGTTCTGCCTGTGCAGAGACAGGGCAGGTGGAAAAGTTTGCTGTACTACAAGTTGGAATGGCTAAATGGAAGGTGTGGAAGTTCAGTTTGTCCTAGTTATTTGAGGTCCATACTCATGGTTTGATACATTTCCCCTTTGTCACTATACGAAGAAATTACCTTGAAGAACTATGGTCAGGGTCTGTGGTATAAGCTCCTGTGTGAATGTCCTGTGGACTTTTTACCTAGATCCCCCTCTTGTGTACCTGCTAGCGATGAAATAATATGAAATATTAAGCTACGATGCTTTCACTTTTGCATGTTTCCTATACGTGACTTGTTTGTTGTCCAGATCTAAAGCTGGGTCAGTGATCCTGGTAACCCTTGAAACATTAAAATATCTCTTATAATTGTTGGTCTGGGGCAACAGTTTCCATCCGTACCCTGAAGGTGTTCACCTACCAAAACAAATCTTTGATATACCTGTTTCCCTAAGATGTCAAAGAATTACATATTCTTTCACCTGTGTCAAACATCTGGCCAAAATTCTGGCTATTGTCTGTGGCGTGACTAAGGGCTATGACTGCAGAGCAAGGAGGGTGAGAGGCTGGCTTGGAATCAGGAGAAGAGGTGGGTCGATGTGCTTTGGGCTGAGCAAAGTTTTGATTTCCTGCCTGGTGCCAAGGCTTGTGCTATGTTTTGTGTGATCCTGGTTTCTCTGTCCTGAAATACAATGGGAGTCCTCTGAGAACAGAGCATTTGCACAGTAAATATCTATTTAGAAGACTGATGCATGGGTAGAGCATCTTATAATTTCTCCATGAAATCTCTGTTATCCATCTGTATCTCCATGGAATGTGATACGGAGTTTCTTCAGAGCTGTAGCTACTCTTTCTTTCAGACCTTGGTTTCCCTGGAGTTTGTGGTTCCTTTCCCTGTATCTGGAAAATGATTTTGCATTTGAAACTGGGTGTTGTTTTGCCATAGTTACCAACTTAATTCACCTAAGACAGAATGTTATCCCTGATGAAAATTAAGCCAGAATATAAAAGAGAATCGGTTGTATTCTCTAAAAAGGAGTTGGAGAAAGAGGCCCATAATAAAGTCTTTACTTCTAGTGCTTCATGTTTTTGGGAGATGAACAGGCCACGGAATAGAAAACAATCGCTTAGAGCTGGTGATTATTTTTAAACGGACCTCCCCCTCCTATATAGTTCAGAGGAAGACTTAAGGGCTGTACTTGCAGCTTGAGATAGGGATGACTTCCAGGTGCTCCTAGTGATGAAATACAATGACCTTCACTGAAGACCAAGACGACTTCCTAGTGAGTTTCTCTGACAGCACTTTCTCTTCTAATGCTTCCTTGACTTGCTTGTCTAATTTATGGGTTTGTAACTCTACATGATGCTGTTAGGAAAGTGTGATAATAATGCTTGAGATTTTTCATTTATGAGTGCTTTTTCCTGAAGTGATGGACTTTCACTTTGGTGACAGTTGAACAAGAATGTTGGTTAATACTGTTTTGGTGTTGTACTCACTAAAGAAATGTGAGAGTGGCTTCATGAATGGAGCAGGTTGTGCAAGTGGCAGATTGTTCCTCTGTAATGAATATTCCTCCCCCAGCCATGTGCCATCACACCTTTTAGTGAAAGGCTGCTGTAAAATGGCAGTGGTAGTGAGATAGGTTCATTTTCTCTGAGCTTGGTTTCCTTATTCTCTTTGTGTGGTTATTCGTGCTTTGTCTTCCATCCTGGCTGGCAGTTCCCTCCTCATCTGTCTTTTGTACAGTGGCATAGAATGGGACAGAAAAACGCTGGCTGGTTTTCTGAACACGGTTTCTTTTTCTCTTTTCCCCTAAAATCACGAGATACTTTGTCCAGGGTGATAGCATTTAAGCTAAGGGTGTGCTATGTGCTGATGGTTTTGTTTTTGTTTGTGCTGAATTACTCTTGAATGGAGACCCAAGGGTGGAAGTGTGGCCAGAGAGGCATCTTGTGTGCACGGGAAAAGTAACAAACTCCAGAGTGAATGACCAGAGCTATACTGCGGGATGAAGGGAGAGAGCATTCTGATTGCATGATATTGTTTTCATTTGCTGAAAGCTGAGGGAAACTTCATTCAAGCCCAACGACTGCAAAACGATGCAATTGGTGGGGGAGATAGTGCCTAAGGACTGATGGGGTAAAGCCTGTAATGTTCCAGCCATCATAGAGAATATTCTATGTATTCTAGATCACCATCAGAAAACCCACTTCTCATAAGGTAGGGATAAGAAAACCACACGAAGACTGTGCTAGGATCGCAGCTTAGATCACGAAAGAGTTAGTCTCGAGGGGAGCCGCTACAAGAAGTCAGCGCTGTCCAGGGCTCGATGGCACCTGTGCCGTTCCTGCGACCTTGCAGTGGTCAAAGCCGCGAGAGCAGCGCTCGGCAGCCCCCGGTGCTTGCAGTGCCGAGAGGAGGCTGAGGGCGCCGCTGTTGACCGAGGAGGAGCGAGAGGAAGGCCAGAGCGCTGCCGGCAGCCCCGCCCGTTGCAGGCAGACTCGCTCGCTCGCGGGCTGTCTGTCTCGGCGGCCACACGGTCTGCCAGCGTCCCCGCGGTGCGGAGCCGTGATACAGTGAGACGTAGGGGCGACCAGGAACAGGAGACAGTGCACTAACCAGAGAGGAGAAGCCACAGCAGCGGTCGGCAACTGGCTGCGGAGGTGCGGGGTCGGGGGTGCTGCGGCGGAGATGGGCGCAGCGGGGAGGCGCTGGGGACGGCGGGAGCGAGCCTTGCTGTGGGGTGTTCTGGTGGCGGCGTGGAACGCGGCGTGCGGGCAGCTGCGCTACTCGGTTCCCGAGGAGCTGCCCAAGGGCTCGTTCGTGGGCGACGTGATCAAGGACCTGGGGCTGGAGCTGCTGGCGCTCCGTGACCGCGGAGTCCGAGTCATCTCCGAAGGAAGGACGCAGTATTTCACGTTGCAGGGGAAGACGGGTCATTTGGTAACGGCGGAGAGGATAGACAGGGAGCAGCTGTGCCGACTACTGGAGAAATGTGTGCTGCGCTGTAAGGTGATAGTGGAGGGAGATATGCAGGTTTACGGCATCGAAGTGGAGATCATGGACATTAACGACAACGCTCCCAGTTTCAAGGAAACCGAGCTAGAGGAGACAATGAGCGAGATGACCGCCCCGGGTTCACGGTTTCCCTTGGCCGGGGCTCACGACCCGGACGCAGGCCCGAATTCCCTGCAGCGCTACGAGCTGAGCGGCGACGAGCACTTCTCGCTGGCCGTACAGGCTGGTCCCGGCGGGGATCAGCGTCCCGAGCTGGTGCTGGAGAAGGCGCTGGACCGGGAGGAGGCGGCCTTTCACGAACTGGTGCTGAGAGCGAGCGACGGTGGAGAGCCTGCGCGGACGGGCACGGCTCGGATTCGCGTGATGGTGCTGGACGCCAATGACAACGCGCCCGTGTTCAGCCAGGAGGAGTACATGGTGCGTGTGACCGAGAACGTGCCCATGGGCTCCGTCCTCGTCACCCTCAAGGCCACCGACGCTGACGAGGGTCTGAACGGACACGTGAAATACAGTTTCCATAAAATTTCAGACCGAGCGTCGGAACTGTTCCACTTAAGTCCTGAGACGGGAGAAATATCCCTGAAGGACAATTTAGACTTTGAAGAAATCTCCTCACACGAACTGCAGGTGCAGGCACGGGACGGCGGAGGTCTTTCTGACACGGCAATAGTCGCGATCACGGTGACAGACGTCAACGACAATGCACCCGAGATTTCAGTGAGATCCTCGTTGAGCGAGGTCTCAGAGAACGCGCCGCCGGGGACGGTGGTGGCCCTGCTGCACGTGCAGGACAGGGACTCGGGGGCGAACGGCCAGGTGCGGTGCTCCCTGACCGAGGGTGTCCCGTTCCGGCTTCGGAGCTCGCAGGGCAGCTACTACCGCGTGGTGACGTCAGGAGAGCTGGACCGCGAGAAGGTGTCAGAGTACAACCTGACCGTGCGGGCAGTGGACGGTGGGTCGCCGGCAATGCAGAGCAGAGCGCTGCTGACACTACGGGTGCTGGACGTGAACGACAACGCACCCGTGTTCGCGGAGCCGCGCTACAGCGCCCGGCTGGCCGAGAACAACGCGGCGGGAGCGCTGGTGCTGACGGTGCGAGCGTCGGACGCGGACTGGGGGCAGAACGCGCGCGTGCGGTACCGGCTGTCGGAGGGGCGGGTGCGGGGCGCGCCGCTCTCGTCCTACGTGTCGGTGCAGGCGGAGACGGGCGCGCTGTACGCGCTGCGCTCGTTCGACTACGAGGAGGTGCGCGAGGTGCGGCTGTGGGTGTGGGCGGAGGACGGCGGCGCGCCGGCGCTGAGCAGCAACGTGTCCGTGCTGCTGGAGATCGTGGACGAGAACGACAACGCGCCGCAGGTGCTGTACCCGCCGGCGGCGGCGCCTTCGGCAGCGGCGGTCTCGGGCTGGGCGGGCGTGGAGCTGGCGCCGCGGTCGGCGGAGCCCGGGGCGCTGGTGGCCAAGGTGGTGGCGGTGGACGCGGACGCGGGGCAGAACGCGTGGCTGTCGTACGAGCTGGCCAAGGCGACGGAGCCGGGGCTGTTCCGCGTGGGGCTGCACAGCGGCGAGGTGCGCACGGCGCGCTTCCCGCTGGCCCGCGACGCGGCGCGGCAGAGCCTGGTGGTGGTGGTGAAGGACCACGGGCGGCCGGCGCTGTCGGCCACGGCCACGCTGACGGTGGTGCTGGCCGAGAGCGTGGCCGAGCTGCTCTCGGAGCTGGGCAGCGCGGCGGCGGCGCCGGGCGAGCCGGCCGCCAGCCTCACGCGCTGGCTGGTGCTGGCCGTGGCGGCCGTGTCCTGCCTCTTCCTCGCCTTCCTGCTGCTGCTGCTGGCTCTGCGCCTGCGGCGCTGGCGCCGCTCGCAGCTGCTGGCGGCGTCGGGCAGCGCCTCCTTGCGCGGCGTCCCGGCCTCGCACTTCGTGGGCATCGACGGCGTCCGCGCCTTCCTGCACTCCTACTCGCACGTGGTGTCGCTCACTGCCGACTCGCGCAAGAGCCAGCTCCGCTTGTCCTCCGGCAGCTGCTGCGACACCCTCCCGGTCAGGCCGCCACCCAACGAACCTGCGCCGTTGGTCGGGGATGACCCTGCGGCCTCTCGCCGCGTCGACCCGTCCATTCCCCCGGTGAGTTCTTTCCAGAAGCCTTTCTCCACTCCGCTTCCTTCCCTTTTCTGATTTTCTGCTCTTTCCCCGACGGGTTCTGCGTGCTCTGCGGGGAGCTGTGGGGACCGGAAATGCAAAGCTTGTCTCTTTCCCGGGGTGTTTTCTGGTGCTTCTTAATGCCGGGAGGAGAACTTGGGGTATTTCAGCTTTCCAGCAAGTGGGGAAGTGGGAGCAATGAGGCTGCTGTGGGAAGGGCTTTTATAGTGGCTGGAACTGTTGTTTTTTACCATGTCTTCACTGTGTTCCACGTTGTGGACTCAGTCTTTCTTAGAAGTCTATGTCTAATTTTTTCGTTTTGAAACGAAGTTTCTGCTCTCAAGTGGTGTGAGAACAATGTATCTTCGTCTTAGTGTCGGGATGTACAGATGTGCATGCTATTTTATGAGCGTCAAGGGTTATTCAAGTGAGTTGTGGGAGATGTGCCCAACACTAGTGTCTTGCAGTGTGAGTTTTGCCTTCTTAAGGAACATATGCGAGAAGATATTTTATTCTGTCTGTATAGGGACCCCTCGGAGGTTCTTCATGTGTGTTTGCAGGTTCTTACAGTTTAGTTATGAGAAATGCCTTAGCAGGAGCTTTGGGAGGAGCCAACTGATTATCCATTGCCTAGTAAAGAAATTGAGCCATTATCAAGAATATAATATTATGATCCCTTTGTTTTAGTATGTGTTAACTTGTTCCTTGCTAATTGTGGTGATCTGAACATGGGCTATTCCTCTCATGGGATGTGGAAATCTGTTCTGTTAGATATGAACATATGCCTATCCCATATGTTCCTTTCATGTTTAGAGCTGTGAAGAGAAAGATTTTCATAGACATGTTTCCTTAAATTTTCACTTGAAATGCTCTTCCTTGATACATAGACATGATGAGAAGTTAAATATTATCCATAGTAGGGAGAAGTTTTCTGTGCAACTCTTTTGATGGACTCTGTCTGCAAATGGTGATGATCATTGACAATAATGAAAGCTGTGAAGTGTTTGAGGAGACATGGCATATGCTGTGTTGATTCCCAGAATTTATTGCTAGCTTACAGAAAATGATCTGAAGGTGTCATATGCTTGGATATCACCTTGGTTGAAATATGTCCAAACTGAGTTCATAGTTTTGTTTCATGTTCCATAATCAGTGAATGAGCATAGATGTACACTTTATATTAAGCTTTGAGAGTCGCATATCTTCCAAATCACCCATATGCTAAGGAAGGATGATGGTATCTTTGAGGTGATACTTTCATGACTGGGTCTTTATGAGAGTTGCATATTACTTATGTAGTTGGAACGTTTCATATTGCTTCCAAGTAGAGTGATGGGCAAAAAAATCTCTTTGCATGCGGCCGTGTTGCAATCCATGGTCTCACTAAGGAGAAGCTGCATGTACAGCTTTCCTCTATGTGGTGTCTCTCTGCAAATGTAGCTTTCCTGTTGTGTAACTTTAGGCACAATGAGCAATTCTGTGCACAGACGGGGCAGGTGTAAAGGTTTGTTGTGGTATAATTTGCAATGTCTAAGATGTAAAGATTGTGTGAAGGTTGTTTGTCCTGGTTGATGACGCCCACATTTGTGATTCATGAATTTGGCTTTTTCCTTGTCCAAAGAAACTGACAGGAGGGAATGCAGCGAGGGACTGTGATGTGAGCTCTTGTGGAGTTTTTACCAACTAGGTCCCTCTTTAGCATACCTGTTACTGATGACAGACTCTGAAATGTTAAGGTACGATGCCTCCATTTCTGTACATTCCCCATTCTTTCCTTGTTTGTTGTTCAGGTTTAAAGCTGGGCCTCATTGTCCCTGCTAACCATTAAAACGTTAAAAGATGTCTTACTCTTGTTGGACTGGTGCGGTAGTTTCCACCCATAACCTGAAGGTGATCAGCTGCCAAAAAAAAGACCTTGACGTATCTATTTCCTTGAAATGTCACGGAATGACACAATCCTTCACCTGTGGCTGACATATGGCCAAAATGCTGGGCATTTGCTTTGGTGCAACTAATGGCTGTAAATGCAGAGCAAGTAGGCAAATATTTTCCTTGGGCAATGGTTTGATTTCCTGCCTGGTGCCAAGACCTGTGCCATTTGTTTGTTTGATCCCGGTTTCCCTTTTCTGAAACGGAATGGTAAGAGAGCATTTGCAACATAAATCAGTATGCAGAAAGCTGATGCATATAAACGTTATAAATCTTGTGGGAAACCTTCTCTAATAAAGTTCTATCTCCCTGTAACATTACAGTGTAGAGTTACTTCACAACTGTAGTTACACTTCCTTTCAGGACATTGTTTCCCCAACAGTTGTGGCTCTTTCCCTATTTTCAGTAGCACTTTTGCATTTGAAACTGTGCATGTTTTGCAGCAATTCCTTCAGCCACGTAAGATAGACTTGTCAATGTGAGAATAATGAAGCAGAAGCTAAAAGAGAATCTGTTTCATTATTGAATACTGAGCTGACTGAGAAAGAGGCGTTTCCTCTTCATATTTTGACAGATGATCAGGCCACAGAGTAGAAAGCAATTGCCTGAGAGCTGGTGACTATTAGACTGAACCCTCTACTGTGTAGTGCAGAGGAAGACTTTAAGCCCACAAAGCAGATTGAGACAAGAATGACTTCCAGCTGCTCCCATGGATGAATTTCAATGCCTGCAGTGAGGAGCAAGAAGACTTCCAGATAATTTTCCCTGACAGCACTTTCTTTTCTAATACTTCCTTGCCTTACTTGTCTGATTTATGGGTTTGCAACTCTACATGATGGGGTCAGGAAAATGTGGTTGATGCTCGATACTTGAGATTTTTTCTTCCTGGTAATTTTTTCTGAAACAATGGACTCTCACCATAGTGACTGATGAACAGAAGCTGGTTGGTTAATGCTGTTTTGTTTTTGGAATCAGTAAGAATGTGTGTTGTCCACGAACAGAGAAGTGACATATTGTTCACCCTAATGAGTGCTCTTCTCAGCCTTGTGCCCTCATGCCTTTGGGTGAAGGACAGCTGCAGAAATGGCAGCAGTAGAGAGATGGATTAATTTTCTCTGAGCTTGATTTCCTTGTTCTCTTTGTGCTGTCATTACTCAGTTTGTCTTCCATGCTTGGTAGCAGTTCCCTCTTCCTTACCTTTCCTCATCTCTCTTTTCTACAGCTGTGTAGAATGCGATCTAAGCCAGCCTTCAGTAGCAGAAATAATTGCCAAGGGCTGGTGACTTTCTTTTCTAATTAATTTCCTTGCTTGTGTGATTTATGGTTTTGCTTTGTTCTTGATTTCCTAGGTGTATAGGTTTAGGTGAAAGGCCACATCTATTCCATTTGCGTGGGTGCATTTTCCATAAGCTCCTTTGATGCTTTCAACTGGGAAGAGGAAGGCTTTCATAGGCATACGGCTGCTCATTCAGGCATAGATGGCTGCATCAAAAGTGTGCAAAGTGGCAACCCAATCCAGCCAAGGTTTCCAGGAACAGAGTATATGCCAGAGGGACAATGCATGCAGGGTGTCGCCCCCACATTTCCCAGTAACATATTGGCTACTCTGGATAGATATGGATAAGCAAGTGGATATGTTGGATAGATAGGGGTTAGAAAAGTGGACTATAACATGATGTGAGTTCAGGTCCACTACCTTTAGGCCTCACAATTCTGTTAATCCTCATTCTAAATAGGAATAAAACCTAAACTCAGAGTAAAAAGAATTTATACTAAGTGCAATACTACTTTAAAAGCTTTTAATAGAGAAAACTTATTTCTGTGGGTGGCTGCCGTTGCTTTTATGACCCCGACCCGTGAGTCCCGGGAGCGCGGCCATCACCCGGCTGCGGTGGCACCGAGACGCCTCCGGGTGTCGCTGTTGGCCGACACGGCGCGGCGCTGGAGCCGGAGCCGAAGCCGCAGCCGCCGCCGCCGCCGCAGCGTCCTTCCCCAGCAGGCTGCTCGCTAGCCGGGTGACGGCCACAGCGGCAGCGGCACGGGCGGTAGAGGCGAGAGGCGGAGGGAGAAGCAGCGGCGTCACAGCCCGCATCGAGCTCGCTGCCCTCCGGAATACCCTGCTCTCTCTGTGGAGAGGGGCTGAAGGAGAAGGAGCGGCAGGAGGGAAGAGCAATGCGAGAGCTGCCGACAATAGCGAGCAGGAAGGGGCACAGCCGGCGGCCAGCAGCCGGGCGAGTGCTGCTGCCCGCTTTCCTGCTGTGTTGGTGCTGCCGGGCGGCGCCAGAGCGGCTCCACTACTCCATCCCTGAGGAGCTGGCCAGAGGCTCGCTGGTGGGGCCATTGGCGAGGGACCTGGGGCTGAGCCCGGAAGAGCTGCCGGCACGCAAGCTGCGGCTGAGCGCCGCGAAGCAATACTTTACCGTGAGCGGGGAGAACGGGAACCTGTACGTGAGCGAGAGGCTGGACCGGGAGGAGATGTGCGGCAAGTCGGCGTCCTGCTCTGTCAGCTTCGAGGCGGTGGTGCAGAACCCACTTAATGTTTTCCACGTCGACGTGGCCATCCAGGATGTAAATGATAACTCTCCGCGGTTTCCGCAAGACAGTTTCCAGCTGGAGATCAACGAATTCACTTCTCCCGGCGCCCGCTTTGCCTTGGGAATGGCAGAAGACATAGACGTGGGCAGTAACTCGCTGCAGAGCTACGAGCTGGAGAACAATGAGTACTTCGCGTTGGAGGTGAAGGAGAGAAAGGACGGCAGCAAGTTCGCGGAGCTGGTGCTGCGCCAGGCGCTTGACCGGGAGAGAGAACAGAGCCTGCGGCTGCTGCTGACGGCGGTAGACGGCGGGGACCCTCCCCGGAGCGGCACCGCCCAGCTCTTCATTAACGTCACCGATGCCAACGACAACGCCCCCGTGTTCTCGCAAGAGCGGTATCGTGTGAGCCTGCGGGAGGATGCACTGCCGGGCTCGACGGTGCTGAACGTCTCCGCCTCTGATGCCGACTCAGGCAGCAACGCCCGCATCACGTACGGCTTTGGGAAAATGCCGCTCAAGGTGCTTCAAAAGTTCGCGATAGACGAGGAGAGCGGGAGGGTCACGCTGCAGGAGACGCTAGATTTCGAGGACACGCGTGCCTACACGCTCTTAGTAGAAGCGAGGGACGGGGGCGGACTTTTAACGCACTGCGAGGTGGAGGTGGAGGTGCTGGACGTGAACGACAACGAGCCCGAAATCACGGTGCTGTCGGTGTCGAGCCCTGTGCCCGAGGACGCTCCGGCCGGTACGGTTGTGGCCCTGCTGAACGTGAAGGATCCGGACTCTGGGGAGAACGGTCAGGTGTGGTGCGAGCTGTCGGGCGAGGCGCCGCTGTCGCTCGTGGCGTCGTCGGGCGGCTCGCACAAGGTAGTGACGGCGAGCGCGCTGGACCGGGAGCAGAAATCCGAGCACCGGGTGACGGTGGTGGCGAGAGACCGGGGCAGCCCGGCGCTCTCGAGCAGCACGGCGCTGGTGCTGGAGGTGTCGGACGTGAACGACAACGCGCCGGTGTTCGAGGAGGCCGCCTACAGCGCCTACGTGGCAGAGAACAACGCAGCGGGCTCGCTAGTTCTGCGAGTGAGGGCTCGGGACGCGGACGCTGGCAGCAACGGGCGTGTGAGGTATTCGTTGGAGGGTGGCAGCGCGGGCGCGGAGCCGTTCGTGTCGGTGGAGGCGCAGAGCGGTGCCGTGTACGCGCAGCGCTCCTTCGACTATGAGCAGTGCCGAGAGTTCGCGGTGGTGGTTCGAGCGCAGGACAGTGGGTCTCCGTCGCGGAGCTCAACGGCGACGGTGCGCGTCTTCGTGTTGGACCGCAACGACAACGCCCCGCGGGTGCTTTGGCCGGCGGCGGGCTCCGTGACAGACCCAGACACGGGCGCGGCCACGGCCCCGGTCCCGTTCGAGGTGGTGCCGCGGTCGGCCGAGGCCGGGTACCTGGTGGCCAAGGTGGTGGCGGTGGACGCGGACGCGGGGCGCAACGCCTGGCTGTCGTACGAGCTGGTGCAGGCTTCAGAGCCGGCGCTGTTCCGCGTGGGGCTGCACAGCGGCGAGGTGCGCACGGCGCGGGCCGTATCGGACAGGGACGCGGCGAAGCAGCGGCTCGTGGCCGTGGTGAAGGACCACGGGCAGCCGGCGCTGTCGGCCACGGCCACGCTGCACGTGGTGCTGGCCGAGAGCTTGCAGGAGGCGCTGCCGGAGCTGAGCGAGCGGGCGGCGGGCTCCGACTCGGCGGCGGATCTGCAGTTCTCCCTCGTGCTGGCGCTGGCTCTCCTGTCCGCGCTCTTCCTGCTGAGCGTGGCGCTGGCCGTGCTGGCAAGGGGCCGCCGTGCCGCGCCGCCCGCTGTGCTGCGCTGCCTGGGCGCGCAGCGCTTCTCAGGGGACGGCGCCCTCGCCGCCTTCCCGGCCGACTTCTGCGAGGGCACCTTGCCCTACTCCTACAACCTGTGCGTGGCGCCAGGACGAGCCGTCGCCGAGGCCACTTGGCCACCGCCGCCGCTTTCTAACCTGCCAGCGGAGGAGCTTCTCTGTGGGGAGCCCAGCGGAGAACGGAGCCTCACCAGCACCGCCGTCGTGGGAAAACCGCTCTCGGATCCCGACGTACCTCAGGTTTGTAAGCCCGCCCTTCAGTCCTTATCGGTGGTCTTTTCGTACCGGCTGTATGCTGTATTGCTCTTCATTGCTCGGCTGGGGGAAGGTCATGCTGGTCTCTGTTTCCAAGAACCAGAGGTCCTGTGGCCTTTTCTGGGGGGAGCATTCACTGTGAAAAGTCACATTTTTTGGCGTATGACGAGCTATCACACATGTAATCCTCCTGGGTCGGTTCTTGCTTTTAATTGGATCTTGACGGATTAATTTTGTCCTGGCCTTATTTGTCGAAGTTCTCTGTGCAACTATGTCTTATATTTTTCTGTGTGCATCACTGCCTGCTTCTGAGTTACTCTAGAGCATGGCTGCAAGTCCAAGGAGAAGTGTCAGGCTGTAATGGAAAATTCCCACGTGCTGGTGGGAGAAGAGGGAGCAATGCAGGGTGATGCACAGCAGCCTCTGGATTGCAGGGGGAAAGTAACTAAGTCCTGAGAAGGACTCTGTCTGATGGGGGGAATTTTATCGCTGCTTTGCGGTACTACTGCTCGGAATCTGCGAAATTAATTTGGCTCATTGTGTTCCGGTCTGATACAGTTTTGATCTGCTGAAAGGCTGAGGGAAAAGTCATTCTACCACAACGACTAAAGTTTGCAGTTGGTGTGTGTGTAGATTGTGCCTGCGGACAAGGTTTTACATGAAAGAGCTAAATGGACAAGAACTTACTCTAAAAGCTGAGGAGCTGGTGGTGTCTGAAATTTTGCGTGTCAGTAACGGTGCAGATGGATCCACACTATGTAGAAGGAGATCTTTCAGCTCTGCGGAACGGGGTCTATAAAACGGGGTGGAGCTTCTTATTGGAGATGTTTCCTTCCTAATCACTTTTTACCAAAACTATAGACTTGGCCCTGGTTAATGCTGTGTCCCAAACGAAACGCGCATGTGGTTCTGTGAAGGGAGCATTTACACATTGTTTTTCCCCAGTGAATGTTCCCGTCTTGCACCTTGTCCCCTCCTGTCTTTTGTAGAAGGCTGCTGCAGAAATGCAAGCATTGATAGCAAGGATAAGTTCTGTCTGGGCGTGATTTTTCTTTAGTTCTTAGTGCAGTTACTGCTCATTCCTTTTCCCTGGGTGAAGGTGTAATGTGGGATCTCAAAAAAAAAAAAAAAACAAAAACCCAAAACCCAAAAATATAAACCCCACAAACCCAAAAATAAAAAATAATAATAAAAAACCAACAAGCTCTTTTGTATTTCGGAAACTGTCCTCTTTTTCTCTCCCCATTTCCCTAACAGAGGTGCTTGGACTAAGGAGTTCGGTCTGTCAGTCACTTGTAGCCATAGTTGTTGTGTTTGCCTCGTTACCAGGATAGTCTTCTACCCATTCTGAGAACATAATTAAACCGAGAACGAGGTGTGCAAAAATGCAGCAAGTAGGCACGGGAATAAACCCCATTTACACATTTCAAACTGGTCCGCCTGGTTCAGGGTTTGCAGCTGTAATTATCTCCTGTCCTATGGTATTTTGTTTTGTTGAAGAGGTGTCCTACCAACACGAAGAGTCAAGGATTAGCTGAAAAGTTTAACAAGTTACAATCCTTTACATCAGTCAGAGCTAAAGTTACTTGAATAAATTATAAACCCTCTTAATTTTATATGGCATATTAAAAAGGGAAATTGTCCGTTGAAGTCCTTCATTTTCGCACTCGAATATTGGGGGGAAAAATGTGGAGTAGACCTATAAAACCATTCACAATAGCAAGGGCAGATGTATCAGCTCTGATTTTTTCTCGAACACGTAGTGCAGTGAAGTTGAAGCTTGTTCCTTGTGAACTGAAGTATTTAAAAAAACGCTCCCGCCATGTGGATTAATAAGCTGAAACCTGGTTTTCAGGGGGGTTGAGAAGAGTGTGTCTGATTACTGCATTTGGGATCTTAGAACCAGTTTTCTTTTGCCCAGTCATTCAAGTACCACGGATAACGTAGTGTTGGAGACTGTTGTTGGAATGACGGGCGAAGGAAACAGCCTACGATTCACGGAAAAGCTCGACAGGAGCCGGGCTGGCAGCGCTCAGCAGCGCTCAATGACTGCAGTGCCGAGAGAAGGCTGCGGGCGCCGCTGTTGACCGAGGAGGAGCGAGAGTAAGGCCGGAGCGCTGCCGGCAGCCCCGCCCGCTGCAGTCCGACTCGCTCGGTAGCTCGCCTGCTGTCTGTCTCGGCGGACGGACTGTCTGCGAGCGTTCCCGCGGTGAGAGCCGTGCTGCAGCGAGGCGAAGGGGCCGGTGGTAGCTGGCGGCAGGCGCGATCCGGACCGGTAGGCAGTGCAGCAGCCGAAGAAGGAAAAGGAGACAGAACAGCGGTACCGCGGAGGGGAGCTGTGTGCGGCGGTGATGAGAGGAGCGGAGAGACGCTGGGAGCGGCGGGAGCGTGCCCTGCTGTGGGTCGTTCTGATGGCGGCGTGGAACGAGGCGTGGGGGCAGCTGCGCTACTCGGTTCCCGAAGAGCTGCCAAAAGGCTCGTTCGTGGGTGACGTTGCCAAGGACCTGGGGCTGGAGCTGCCGGCAGCCCGCTACCGCGGAGTCCGAGTCACCTCCGAAGGTAGGACGCAGTATTTCGCCCTGCACAGGAAGATGGGTCATTTGGTGACGGCGGAGAGGATAGACAGGGAGCAGCTGTGCCGACTAGTGGAGAAATGTGTGCTGCGATGTGAGGTAGTTGTAGATGGGGAAATGCAGGTTTACGACATCGAAGTAGAGATCACGGACATTAACGACAACGCACCCGGTTTCCAGGAGACAGAAACGGAAATCAGAATGAGCGAGATGACAGCCCCGGGGTCGCGGTTTCCCCTGGCCGGGGCTCACGACCCGGACTCAGGGCCGAATTCCCTGCAGCGCTACGAGCTGAGCGGCGACGAGCACTTCTCGCTGGCCGTGCAGGCGGGTCCCGGCGGGGATCAGCGTCCCGAGCTGGTGCTGGAGAAGGCGCTGGACCGGGAGGAGGCGGCGTTCCACGAGCTGGTGCTGAGGGCGAGCGACGGCGGAGAGCCTGCGCGGACGGGCACGGCGCGGATCCGCGTGATGGTGCTGGACGCCAACGACAACGCGCCCGTGTTCAGCCAGGCGGAGTACAAGTTACGTGTGGCCGAGGACGTGCCCGTGGGCTCTATTCTCGTCAACCTTACTGCCGTCGACGCTGACGAGGGCCTGAACGGGCACGTGAAATACTCATTGAAGAAAACGAAGGACACGGCATCCCAGATTTTCCAACTGGATTCTGAGACAGGAGCGCTCACGTTAGTGCGGAGTCTGGACTTCGAGGAAGAGTACTCCTACGAACTGCAAGCTCAGGCACATGATGGTGGGGAACTTTTCGACACGGCACTTGTCATTATTACCGTGACAGACATCAACGACAATATCCCCGAGATTTCGGTGCGGTCGTCCCTGAGCGAGATCTCAGAGGATGCACAGCCGGGGACGGTGGTAGCACTGCTGCACGTGCAAGACCGGGACTCGGGGGCGAACGGCCAGGTGCAGTGCAGCATCGGCGAAAATCTCCCGTTTCGGCTGGAGAAGACCTTTAAGGACTACTACCGCGTCGTGACGGCAGGGCAGCTGGACCGCGAGAAGGTGTCAGAGTACAACCTGACCGTGCGGGCAGTGGACGGCGGGTCGCCGGCGATGCAGAGCAACGCGGTGCTGGCACTGCGGGTGCTGGACGTGAACGACAACGCGCCCGTGTTCGCGGAGCCGCGCTACAGCGCCCGGCTGGCCGAGAACAACGCGGCGGGAGCGCTGGTGCTGACGGTGCGAGCGTCGGACGCGGACTGGGGGCAGAACGCGCGCGTGCGGTACCGGCTGTCGGAGGGGCGGGTGCGGGGCGCGCCGCTCTCGTCCTACGTGTCGGTGCAGGCGGAGACGGGCGCGCTGTACGCGCTGCGCTCGTTCGACTACGAGGAGGTGCGCGAGGTGCGGCTGTGGGTGTGGGCGGAGGACGGCGGCGCGCCGGCGCTGAGCAGCAACGTGTCCGTGCTGCTGGAGATCGTGGACGAGAACGACAACGCGCCGCAGGTGCTGTACCCGCCGGCGGCGGCGCCTTCGGCAGCGGCGGTCTCGGGCTGGGCGGGCGTGGAGCTGGCGCCGCGGTCGGCGGAGCCCGGGGCGCTGGTGGCCAAGGTGGTGGCGGTGGACGCGGACGCGGGGCAGAACGCGTGGCTGTCGTACGAGCTGGCCAAGGCGACGGAGCCGGGGCTGTTCCGCGTGGGGCTGCACAGCGGCGAGGTGCGCACGGCGCGCTTCCCGCTGGCCCGCGACGCGGCGCGGCAGAGCCTGGTGGTGGTGGTGAAGGACCACGGGCGGCCGGCGCTGTCGGCCACGGCCACGCTGACGGTGGTGCTGGCCGAGAGCGTGGCCGAGCTGCTCTCGGAGCTGGGCAGCGCGGCGGCGGCGCCGGGCGAGCCGGCCGCCAGCCTCACGCGCTGGCTGGTGCTGGCTGTGGCGGCCGTGTCCTGCCTCTTCCTCGCCTTCCTGCTGCTGCTGCTGGCTCTGCGCCTGCGGCGCTGGCGCCGCTCGCAGCTGCTGGAGGAGTCGGGCAGCGCCGCCTTGCGCGGCGTCCCGGCCTCGCACTTCGTGGGCATCGACGGCGTCCGCGCCTTCCTGCACTCCTACTCGCACGAGGTGTCGCTCACCGCCGACTCGCGCAAGAGCCAGCTCCGCTTGTCCTCCGGCAGCTGCTGCGACACCCTCTCGGCCCGGCCGCCGGCCGACGAACCCGCTAAGTTGCTCTTGGATGATTCTGCTGCCACTCGCCGCGTTGACCTCGCCGCTTCCACGGTGAGTTCCTTTCGGGGGCCTTTCTCTGCTCCCCTTTTATAGTGATTGCTCATGGTTACAGCGGTAGAGGAGGCAGCCCGTGCTGACAGTGTTGTGTGGCGACAGTGTGTCTTCATCTTAGTATAGCGATGTAAACACATGAAAGAACACAGGGTGGCTGGTGAAGGGCTGGAGAGATTTCTCATGGAAGCTGTGGGTGAGTTCTGCCACTTCCATCAGTCTCCCTTTTTCTGCATCCTGAGAAAGGACGAGAATCCTCTGATGCGTTTTACTGCGAGCATTAGCCATGGAAGTCACAACATTTCTCTGGGTACTGTGTCTAAGAACTGCCATGTGAAACGTCGTTTTGCCATCTATTTGTCCTTGGTTGGTTGAAGCTTTCCCCGGCCTTGAGAAACCTTTCAGGTGTTTTCAGTGGCTCTTGCTTGCATGAAGTAACTAATGATGTTTAAACAGTCTCAAAATTGACAGGAATACAGGGGATGGGAGGGTATTTTTGTTAATTTCTTGATTTGGGGCTCATACTTTGAAGTATGTGCCAGGAAGATACTCGTTTTATGTACTGTCATGTCTGATGCTGCTTGTCCTGTGAACGTTAGTTATTGGACGTAGATGTAAACATTGCATGAAGAATTGCAGTCACGTATCTGTCAAATTGCCCATGTGCATGATGGTGTCATTCGGCATGATTGCTGATACTCATGACTGAGTCTTGAACCAACCAGCATGATAATTGTCTTACAAACCTACACAGATGACATACTGCAAAGCTAAGGTGCCCTCACATTCTTGTTTTCTTATTCTTGCCTTGTTTTGTCTCCTGTTGTCCTGTTTCTCTAAAACATCAAGGAATGAAACTCTTGTCAGCTTGTAGCTTCTATGCTCAAAAATAGGATATAGTTGGTGGTACTACTAAAGGCTGTTAATGCAGAACAAGGAGGATGAGAGGCTGGCTTGGAACCAGGAACACAGGCTGGTCAGCATGCTTTTTACCTGGTGCCAGGGCCTGTGCCACTCATGCTGTGATGCTGGTTCCCTGTCCTGAGAGACAGTGGCTGTCCTCTGATAAGAGAGCACTTGCATAGTAACTCAGCATTGCTGCATATTATGGAACAATGATTCATGGGTAGAATGGCTGATGGGCTGGTTAATGGCACAAGAGACGTGGGTTGCTGTTTTCCCTGTTCAGTGCCCAGTGTTTTATTGGGCAATGTTTCATGTTCCCAAAGAAGCTTGGCCAAAGACATGTTATTCAGGATGTATGGGGAGCCCTAGAAGGTTCTTGTGTGTTTGCAGGTTGTTGTGATGTTTTTATCTGACACCTTAATTATGTACATATGACAAATTATTTCGAAGGAGCCATCTGATTATTCTTTTCCTGTGAAAAACCTGATTTATATACCTACTCTAAGTGCCATTATCAGGTGGGGTTTTTTTCATATTTTAACTTCTTTGCATGCTCATTGGAATAATCTGAATGTGGGCAGTTTTCTTAGTGTGTGGCACATCAGATCTATTTGTTTATCTGTCCTGTATGTCCCTTGCATGTTTACATCTGTAAGTGAAAGACTTCACAGACATATTTCCTTAAAATGTCTCGAAATAGTGCTCCTGCTTGTCACATAGACATGGTTTGAAGTTGAATCTTGTCTATGGTAAGAAGTTGTCTGTGCAACTTTTCCTTCAGATAGTCTGAGATCAAGGACAATGATGCAGTATGTGAATGGCTTGAGGAGGGTCTTGAGGTGCTGTGTTCGAGGAGGCTCTGGGGGAGATGTACCATATGTATTGTCAATTCTGAGGGTTTATAGCTGGCCTAGAAAAAGTGTGAAGCTGTCTTATTTTTGGATATTGCACATCTCTGACTGTCCAAGCTCTGGCAGGTTCATCCATTTGCTTTTCTGTAGCATGATCTTTTTTTAGCATAAATGTACAATTTATACAAAGTTGTGAGACTCATCTTTCAAGTTGTCTATATGCTGTAGGTAGGATGATGGTGTCTTTGATCTGGTACTTCCACGACTGGGTCTTCAGAACTGCATATCGTACACATACTTGAGAATATTTTACATTGTTCCCAATTAGTGTGATGAGCAATCTCTTTGCACTCTTCCATGTTGTGATCCTTGTTCTCAGTAAGAAGTAGTTGTGTGCACTTTTCTTTCTGGTGTCTGAATGCAAAAGTAGCTTTTCTGTTGCATAAAATTTGGTCAGAGTGAGCAGTTCTGTCTGTCCAGAGACAGGGCTGGTGTAAAAGTTTGCTGTGGTATAATTTGAAATATCTAAAACATGGAAGGATGGTATATTCCGTTTGTCCTGGTGGTTTGGTGAGGCCCACAGTCATGGTTCCATCCATTTACCTCTTTTTTTATTATCTAGAGAAATTGCCTTGAATGAATGTGGCTACTGTCTGTGCTATGAACTCCCATCTATTTTGTACCAACTAGACCCCCCTCTTGTGTACCTACTACAGCTGACATACTCTGAGATATTAAGCTATAATGCCTTCACTTCTGCAGATTCCCCATTATTGCCTTGTTTGTTGTCCAGGTTTAAAACTGAGCCTAAAACATTAAAAGATCTCTTACACTTGTTGGACTGGGATAATAGTTTCCAACCATAATTTTGAGGATTTCCTCTGCAAAAACAAAGACTGTGATATATGTTTTTTCCCTGAGATATCACAGAATAAAACTCTCCTTCACCTGTGGATGACTTGTCTAAATACAGGATATTGTCTGTGTCACAAACAAGGACTATGAATGCGGAGCAAGAAGGGTGAGAGGTTGGGTTTGAATCTGGAAAATAAGTGGGTCAGATTGGTTTCGGCTGAGCAATGGTTTGATTTCCATCCTGGTGCTAAGGCCTGTGCCATTTTTTTGTGTGACCCTGGTTTCCCTGTGCTTAAAGGCAATGGTAGTAGAGCATTTGTTTGGTAACTCAGCATGTAGATGTGTGATATGTAGGTAGAATGGCTTATAATTCCTCTTTGTTATCCCTCTATCTCCCTGGACTGTGTGATGTAGAGCTTCTTCGCAGCTGTAGCTACACTTTTTTTCATACTTTCGTTTTCTGGAAGATCATGGTTCCTTTTCCCCATTTCTGGACAGTGCTTTTGCATTTGAAACTCGACAGTGGTCGTGTGAGGAGAATGAATAAGAAGCTAAAGAAAATCTGTTGTATTTTCTCTGAAGGATGAGCCCATGGTAAGACCTTTAAACTTACACCATCATATTTTTGGGGATGAGCAGGCCACAGTGTAGAAAACAGTTGCTGAGATCTGATTACTATTCCTAAAAATAACCCCTGCTACTATGTGGTCCAGAGGAAGACTGGGGCCGTAGGTGCAGCTTGAGATAGGAATGACTTCCAGGTGCTCTAGGGAAGAATTTCAATGGCTGCAGTGTAGACCAAGGAGACTTCCCAGTGAGTTTCTCTGACACCACTTTCTCTTCTAATGCTTCCTTGCATTGCTTGTCTGATGTTACGTTTGCGGCTGTTTTTTTCCTTTTATTTGTTGTCTGCGTATGCGTACTCGTAATTATCAGCATAGCTTTAACAATAAGTTGTGTGTTAATGCCTCTTTTTCATGCTCCAGAAGGTGTCAAAGGCAGATGTGAGGGAGTCTTTGTGTTCTGTTAGGGGGAACAGATGTAAACATGATCTGAGTGATGTATGGTGTCTTTCAAGAGTCTCTGCAGGGATCCTTGGACTACTTAGTATATTCATAGACAGGGGGATTGAGTGCATCAGACAATTTGCAGATAAGCAGTGCTGCCAGTTTGTGAGAGAGAATACATCCCGCATCATTAGCCATCACACATGTAAGCTCCTTGGGGATGTTCTCCACATTCAACATGTGCTGCATAAAATGACGCGTGTGGTGGATCTCTTGGACGTAAAGAGCTTTGCTTATGCAGGATGTTCTCAATGTAACAAATATTGAATTTGCATTTCCCACTCAGAGCAGTTAATGATGGTATTTCTTGATTCATCACACATTCAGGTTCAGCTGAGTTTTTTCTATAAAGGTTGTGTTGCCTGGAATGTCATGAGTTAGTAAAGGTGAAAGTGGTTCCTTAGCGCATAGAATGAGATCCGCCAGCTCTGCACAACAGGGTAGAGAAGTTGGAATTGACACTCGATGTTTGAGACTTTTACTTTGTGATCTGTCCTAGTCAAAGCAACGAACTGGCCCCTGGATGACAGGTGAACATGAACATTTTGTTTAAAGATATTTCAGTGTTGGACTCCCGAAGGAGACAGTCCTAAGTGGAAGTGCAACCTGTATTATTCGGGTTGTAATGAAAAATTCCGAAGTTGTGCTGGGAGCAATGCAGGATGATCCAGAGCAGCCCCGATGTGCACAGGAAAAGTAACAAAGTCTAGAGAGAATAGCCAGCCTGGAGGATCACTGCCTTTGAGGGACAACTGTCTTCATAACTGCCTTGTGCAGTTATGCTCGGGATTTAGGAAATTAATGTGGTCGATGACTTTTTGGTCTGATACAGCTTTGTAGCTGCTGAAAGGCTGAGGGAAAAGTCATTGTAGCTCAAAGACTAAAAAAAACCTCTGCAAATGGTGTGAGAGAGAGTGCCCGTGGACTAAATGGCTAAGGCTTGTAATACTCTGCATATCATATGAAAAGAAATTTATATCTCCATTATATCACCTTTACAAAACAATTGTTCCTTGGGGGAGAAGAATTTCACATTACATACATCACCATCACCACTTCATTATTCCTGGGAGGTGGAAATCCCTGACATACGGATCACGGAAGAGCATGTATAGAGGAAGCAGGAGATCATCGCTGGCTGGGACTCGATGGCAGCTCCGTATCGCCTGTGACCTCCCTGAGAGCTGGCTTTGGGCAAAACCGAGCGGGCAGGGCTCGGCATCGTTCGGTGCCTGCAGTGCCGGGAGGTGGCTGCGGGCGCCGCTGTTGACTGAGGAGCGAGAGGGAAGACGGAGCGCTGCCGGCAGCCCGCCAGCTGCGGCCCGGCTCTATCTCTCTCTCGCTCGCTGGCTGTCTCCGCGGCTGGGCGGACCGCGAAGCAGCCCCGCTGTGCGGAGTCGTGCTGCAGCGAGGAAGAGGGGTAGGTGGTAACGGCCGGGAGAGGCGATCCTGTCCGGGAGACAGTGCAGCAGCCGGGGAGCAAAGGAGACGCAACAGCTATCGGCGGCGGGGAGCTCTAAGTCGCAGCAGAGCCGGCAGGGCAGCGGCGGAGATGGGTGCTGCGGAGAGGCGCTGGGGACGGCCGGAGCGAACCCTGCTGTGGGGTGTTCTAGTGGCAGCGTGGGACGTGGCGGTGGGGCAGCTGCACTACTCGGTTCCCGAGGAGCTGCCCAAGGGCTCGTTCGTGGGCGACGTGGCCAAGGACCTGGGGCTGGAACTGCCGGCGCTCCGCGATCGCGGCGTCCGCCTATTGGACAGAGGTAGGACGCAGTATTTCGCTCTGCAGGGAAAAACGGGCTATTTGGTGACAGCGGAGAGGATAGACAGGGAGCAGCTGTGCCGACTGGTGGAGAAATGTGTGCTGCGATGTGAGCTGATAGTGGAGGGAGAAATGCAGGTTTACGGCATCGAGGTGGAGATCACGGACATTAACGACAACACTCCCAGCTTCCGAGATATAGAGATGCAGCTGAAAATGAGCGAATCGACAGTACCGGGGGCGCGGTTTCCCCTGGCCGGGGCTCACGATCAGGACTCGGGGACGAATTCCCTGCAGCGCTACGAGCTGAGCGGCGACGAGCACTTCTCGCTGGCCGTGCAGGCGGGTCCCGGCGGCGATCAGCGTCCCGAGCTGGTGCTGGCGAAGGCGCTGGACCGGGAGGAGGCGGCGTTCCACGAGCTGGTGCTGAGGGCGAGCGACGGCGGAGAGCCTGCGCGGACGGGCACGGCGCGGATCCGCGTAACGGTGCTGGACACTAACGACAACTCACCCGTTTTCAGCCAGGAGGAGTACACGGTGCGTGTGGCAGAGGACGTGCCCGTGGATTCCGTCCTTGTCACTCTCATAGCCACCGACGCCGACGAGGGGTTGAACGGACACGTGAAATACATTTTCCGTAAGATTTCAGACCGGGAGTCGGAACTTTTCCAGCTGGACTCTGAGATGGGAACAATTTCCCTGAAGGAAGGTTTGGACTTTGAAGAAATCTCCTCACACGAACTGGAGATACAGGCGCACGATGGAGGGGGACTTTTCGACACGGCTAATGTCGGGATAACGGTGATAGACGTCAACGACAACGCACCAGAATTGACGATGTCGTCGTCACTGAGCGAGATCTCTGAGGACGCGCCACTGGGGACGGTAGTGGCCCTGCTGCACGTGCAGGACCGGGACTCGGGGGCGAACGGCCACGTGCAGTGCAGCATCAGCGAAAATCTCCCGTTTCGGCTGGAAAAGACCTTTAAGGACTACTACCGCGTCGTGACAGCGGGGCAGCTGGATCGCGAGAAGGTGTCAGAGTACAACCTGACCGTGCGGGCAGTGGACGGTGGGTCGCCGGCGCTGCAGAGCAACGCGGTGCTGGCACTGCGGGTGCTGGACGTGAACGACAACGCGCCCGTGTTCTCGGAGCCGCGCTACAGCGCCCGTCTGGCCGAGAACAACGCGGCGGGCGCGCTGGTGCTGACGGTGCGAGCGTCGGACGCGGACTGGGGGCAGAACGCGCGCGTGCGGTACCGGCTGTCGGAGGGGCGGGTGCGGGGCGCGCCGCTCTCGTCCTACGTGTCGGTGCAGGCGGAGACGGGCGCGCTGTACGCGCTGCGCTCGTTCGACTACGAGGAGGTGCGCGAGGTGCGGCTGTGGGTGTGGGCGGAGGACGGCGGCGCGCCGGCGCTGAGCAGCAACGTGTCCGTGCTGCTGGAGATCGTGGACGAGAACGACAACGCGCCGCAGGTGCTGTACCCGCCGGCGGCGGCGCCTTCGGCAGCGGCGGTCTCGGGCTGGGCGGGCGTGGAGCTGGCGCCGCGGTCGGCGGAGCCCGGGGCGCTGGTGGCCAAGGTGGTGGCGGTGGACGCGGACGCGGGGCAGAACGCGTGGCTGTCGTACGAGCTGGCCAAGGCGACGGAGCCGGGGCTGTTCCGCGTGGGGCTGCACAGCGGCGAGGTGCGCACGGCGCGCTTCCCGCTGGCCCGCGACGCGGCGCGGCAGAGCCTGGTGGTGGTGGTGAAGGACCACGGGCGGCCGGCGCTGTCGGCCACGGCCACGCTGACGGTGGTGCTGGCCGAGAGCGTGGCCGAGCTGCTCTCGGAGCTGGGCAGCGCGGCGGCGGCGCCGGGCGAGCCGGCCGCCAGCCTCACGCGCTGGCTGGTGCTGGCCGTGGCGGCCGTGTCCTGCCTCTTCCTCGCCTTCCTGCTGCTGCTGCTGGCTCTGCGCCTGCGGCGCTGGCGCCGCTCGCAGCTGCTGGCGGCGTCGGGCAGCGCCGCCTTGCGCGGCGTCCCGGCCTCGCACTTCGTGGGCATCGACGGCGTCCGCGCCTTCCTGCACTCCTACTCGCACGAGGTGTCGCTCACTGCCGACTCGCGCAAGAGCCAGCTCCGCTTGTCCTCCGGCAGCTGCTGCGACACCCTCCCGGCTCGGCCCCCCCGCGATGATCCCGCGCCGCTACTCGGGGAGGACGTTGCGGCCGCCCGCCCCGCGGACCCCGCCTCTCTCCCGGTGAGTTCCTCCCAGGAGCTTTTCTCCAAGCCCCTTCCTTCACTTTGCTGATTATCTGTCCTGTCACGGGTTCCGTGTTCTGCTCGGAGATCTGTGTGGACGAGGAAGGCAAAGCTTGTCTGAGCTCTGTTCTGGGTGCAGGTGCCTCTTGCTCTCGTCAGGACAACATGGGCTGTTGCTCTGGTTGCCAGCGGGTGCTGAGGCGGGAGGACAGAGGCAGCTGGAGGCAGGACTTTCCTTGGAGCAAGGCTTCGGTTTTTTGCCGTGTCTTTGCTGTGTTCCACGCTGTTAATCTCTCCTGGTGGTCCATGCCTAGTTTGCTATGCAACTTTGACATTTCTGCTCTGAAGTGGCCTGTCTTCATCTTAATGTAAATACATAAATATAATGCAGGGAACTCTATGGGAGTTGTGAACGTCAGGGTCTTGGCAGTTGTGCATGAGTGGCTGTTTGAAGTGCACAGGAGACATGGTTTGCTTCTTTCCAGTGCCCACCTGCAGTGTATTATAATGTGACTTTTTCATCTTCCCAAAGAATGTTTGCTGGAAGACATGATATTCTAGCTCTGTAGGGAGCTTTGGAAGACTCCTCCCATGTGCTGTAGGTTTTTGTGGTGTTCCTGACAGTTACATAATGTACTTATGACAAGTACCCTTGGAGGAGCCAACAGTGTTCAGTCACTTCCACCAAGTCCCATTTTCCTGTATTTTTTCAAAGAAGGGGTGACAGTACTCATAAGAACATCTCAGCAAGCGGTAGGAATGGAAGTGCCAACATGACTCACGGCTACATTGTTTAAGAACTGCTGCTTGACCCATCATTTTGCCATCTGTATGTCCTTGTTGGTTGTATGAAACTTTCCGCAGCCTTGACCAACTTCAGATGTTTTCAGTGTCACCTTCTCAAGTGAAATAAATGCTGACGTTTTGTCAGTATTAATATTGGGGAGATTGTAGGGGATGGAGGATATTTCTGGGATTTGGGCTTGTTTTTTGAAGTATACACTTGGAAGTTACTCATTTTATGCATAGTCATGTCCGATGCAGCCTTTCCTGTGAACGGTAGCTATTTGGCATGGATGCAAATTTTGCATGAAGAGTTGCAGAGTCACACACCTCAAAATTGCCCATGTGCATGGTAGTGTTGTTGAGCTGATACTCATGACTGAGTCTTCAACTAATCAGCTACAAACTCTTCTTATGTACCTTCTACAGATAACACAGAGATGCTGAGCTATGGTTCCTTCACTTTTCCATTACTTATTCCTGCCTTGTTTTGTCTCCTATTCTAAATCTGGGGTGTTTGGTTGATAGCAGAGAGCTCTTCCAATTATCAGGCTGGGGGAACACTTTCCATCCATCCTATGAAGGTGTTCATCTGCCAAGACAGATTTTGATGTAATTCTGTTTCTCTGAAACATCAAGGAACGAAATTCTTATCGGCTTCTAGCACACATATAGCTCATGGATGAAAAATAGGATATAATCTGTGGTTCAACTGAAGAATGTGAATGCACAGCAATGAGAGCAAGAAGGTGGCTTAGAACCGTGAAAATAGGTGTCAATATGCTTTTTGCCTGAAGCCAGGGCCTGTGCTCTTGCTTATGTAGAGATAGAAGTCAGATCCATGTTAAAAAGATGTTCTCTGTGCAACTTTTCTTTCGTTGGGGTCTGTCTGCAAATGAGAAAGATCAAGGATGATGATGAAAGTTATGAAGGGTTTGAGGAGTCCTGGAGTTGCTGTGTGTGAGGAGGTACTGGTGGAGACATGGCATGTGTTGTGTTGATTTATCCTTTCTCAGGGTTGCCTGCTGGCCTACAGAAATGTGTCAGGTGTCTTTGTCACATATCTTAGAATCCAACTGTCCAAGCTGTGGGTTCATCAGTTTGATTTGCTTTGTATGATCATTTTTTAGCATAGATGTATAAATTACATTAAGCTGTGAGTCTATCTTCCAAGTTGCCATGAGCTGAAGTAGGATGATAGTGTCTTTGAGTTAATACTTCGATGACTGGGACCTGCATGTTGCTTATGCATTTAACATTTTAGGTTGCTTCCAAGTAGTGTGACAAGAAGATAAATATCTCTCCATGCATCCATGTTAGGATCCTTTCTCACATGTGTTTAGCTTCTCTTTCACTGATATGTCTGCGAATGTAGCTTTCCTGTCGTGTGACATCCTGCCAGCGTGAGAAATTCTGTCTGTTCAGAGACAGGCAGATGTAGAAGTTTACTGTGGTATAATCTGAAATTCAAACCTCACATATGTACTACAGCCTCCTAAGACAGAATCGTAGGTGTGAGCAGAAAATGCGAGAAGCTAAAAGAAAATCTGTTGTGTTCTCAGAAAATTAGCTGAAGAAAGTGCCCCATGATAAAGCCTTAAAACTAACAGCTTCATATTCCTGGGAGAAAAATCTGGGTTATTCAGTGATGTCATTTCTTGTTTCATCACATGTTCAGGTTCAGCTGAAAATTTTTCTCTACAGAGGTTGTGTTGTGTGCAATGTTAGGAGATAGTAAACGTGAAGGTCGTTCCTTAGGGTGTAGAATGAGATGCACCAGCTGTACATGATGGGGTTGGGAAAACGCCATTTCGTTGCCCGACTCCCAGAGTAGCCCAAAGTCCCAAATGGGAATGTCGCCTGTAGTGTCAGGCTGTAATGAAATATTCCCAAGAGGAAGTTGAAAAAGGGGAGCAATGCACAGTGATCGAGAGCAGTTTCTGGAGTGCAGGGGAAAAAGTAACTATGTCCAGAGGAAGGGCCAGCCTGAAAGACAACCATGTATGAAGGGGATCTTCATCTCTACCTTGTGCTACTACTCAGGATTTGGAAGATTAATGTGGCTGATGTCATTCCAGTCTGATACCGTTTAGATGTGCTGAAAGGCTGAGAGAAAAGTCATTCAAGCACAACGACTACAAAAAGTTATGCAAATGGATTGTGCCTGCGGGCTGACGGACGTGAGTTTCCCATTCGGTAGAAGTAGCAGAGCCATAGAACGAATGTTATTTCTGCCTGGCCGGGATCGCTGCTAGGATCACGGAAGAGCTCGCCACAAGAACAAACGGGGCAGGAGATTACAGCTGGACTGAATCAAAGGGCAGCTCTGTGTCGCCTGTGACGTCCCTGCGAGCTGGTTGTGGGCAAAGCTGGCAGGGCAGCGCTCGGTGCCTGCAGTGCCGGGAAGAGGCTGTGGGCGCCGCTGTTGACCGAGAAGGAGAAAGAGGAAGGCCGGAGCGATGCCGGCAGTCCCGCCCGCTGCGGCCAGATCGTTTACTCTCTCTCGGGTGTATAGACGGCTGCGGATTCTACGAGCGTCCCCACGGTGCAGAGCCGCGCTGCAGCGAGGCGGAGGAGATCAGGAACGGGAGACAGTGTAGCAGCCGGAGGAAAATAAGGAGACAGAACAGCGGTCTCGTCTGGGAGCTGTCTGCGGCGCTGCGGAGACGGGGCTACGGCGGAGATGGGCGCAGCGGGGGGGCGCTGGAGAAGGCGGGAGCGAGCGCTGCTGTGGACCCTCCTGATGACAGCGTGGGACGCGGCGTGGGGACAGCTGCGCTACACGATTCCCGAGGAGCTGCCCAAGGGCTCGTTCGTGGGAGACGTTGCCAAGGACCTGGGGCTGGAGCTGCCGGTGCTCCGCGACCGCCGAATCCGAGTAGCCTCTGAAGGTAGGATGCAATATTTCGCTTTGCACGGGAAAACGGGCCATTTGGGGATGGCGGAAAGAATAGACAGGGAGCAGCTGTGCGAAAGCGTGCAGCAATGCGTGCTGCGGTGTGAGGTGATCTTGGAAGGGGAAATGAAGTTTTATGAAATCGAAGTGGAAATCACGGACGTTAACGACAACACTCCCAGCTTCCGACAAGAAGAAAAAGAACTGAGAATGAGCGAGACGACAGCCCCGGGGACGAGGTTTCCTCTAATCAGGGCTCATGACCCGGACTCAGGTCTGAATTCCCTGCAGCGCTACGAGCTGAGCGGCGACGAGCACTTCTCGCTGGCCGTACAGGCAGGTCCTAGCGGGGATCAGCGTCCCGAGTTGGTGCTGGCGAAGGCGCTGGACCGTGAGGAGGCGGCCTTTCACGAGCTGGTGTTGAGGGCGAGCGACAGCGGTGAGCCAGCGCGGACGGGCACGGCGCGGATCCGCGTGATGGTACTAGACGCCAACGACAACTCACCGGTTTTCAGCCAGGACGAGTACACGGTGCGTGTGGCCGAAGATGTGCCCGTGGGTTCCCTCCTCGTCACTCTTACGGCCACCGACGCTGACGAGGGTCTGAACGGGCACGTGAAATATTCGTTGACGAAAATCACAGAGAAAGCCTCCAAAATCTTCGAGCTGGACTCTGAGACAGGAGCACTCACGATAGTAGGATGCCTGGACTTTGAGGAAGTATCATCACACGAACTGGAGGTGCAGGCACATGATGGAGGGGACCTTTTCGACACCGCGAGAGTCGTGATTACAGTGACAGACGTCAACGATAACGCCCCGGTGATTTCGGTGCGCTCGTCTCTGAGCGAGATCTCAGAGGAAGCGCCACTGGGGACGGTAGTGGCCCTCCTACATGTGCACGACCGGGACTCGGAGACGAACAGCAAGGTGCAGTGCTCGCTGGACGGAGGAGTACCATTCCGGCTGCGGAGCTCGCAGGGCAGCTACTACAGCGTCGTGACGGCAGGGCCGCTGGACCGCGAGAAGGTGTCGGAGTACAACGTGACCGTGCGGGCGGTAGACAGCGGGTCTCCGGCACTGCAGAGCAGTGCGGTGCTGGCACTGGGGGTGCTGGACGTGAACGACAACGCACCCGTGTTCGCGGAGCCGCGCTACAGCGCCCGGCTGGCCGAGAACAACGCGGCGGGAGCGCTGGTGCTGACGGTGCGAGCGTCGGACGCGGACTGGGGGCAGAACGCGCGCGTGCGGTACCGGCTGTCGGAGGGGCGGGTGCGGGGCGCGCCGCTCTCGTCCTACGTGTCGGTGCAGGCGGAGACGGGCGCGCTGTACGCGCTGCGCTCGTTCGACTACGAGGAGGTGCGCGAGGTGCGGCTGTGGGTGTGGGCGGAGGACGGCGGCGCGCCGGCGCTGAGCAGCAACGTGTCCGTGCTGCTGGAGATCGTGGACGAGAACGACAACGCGCCGCAGGTGCTGTACCCGCCGGCGGCGGCGCCTTCGGCAGCGGCGGTCTCGGGCTGGGCGGGCGTGGAGCTGGCGCCGCGGTCGGCGGAGCCCGGGGCGCTGGTGGCCAAGGTGGTGGCGGTGGACGCGGACGCGGGGCAGAACGCGTGGCTGTCGTACGAGCTGGCCAAGGCGACGGAGCCGGGGCTGTTCCGCGTGGGGCTGCACAGCGGCGAGGTGCGCACGGCGCGCTTCCCGCTGGCCCGCGACGCGGCGCGGCAGAGCCTGGTGGTGGTGGTGAAGGACCACGGGCGGCCGGCGCTGTCGGCCACGGCCACGCTGACGGTGGTGCTGGCCGAGAGCGTGGCCGAGCTGCTCTCGGAGCTGGGCAGCGCGGCGGCGGCGCCGGGCGAGCCGGCCGCCAGCCTCACGCGCTGGCTGGTGCTGGCCGTGGCGGCCGTGTCCTGCCTCTTCCTCGCCTTCCTGCTGCTGCTGCTGGCTCTGCGCCTGCGGCGCTGGCGCCGCTCTCAGCTGCTGGCGGCGTCGGGCAGCGCCTCCTTGCGCGGCGTCCCGGCCTCCCACTTCGTGGGCATCGACGGCGTCCGCGCCTTCCTGCACTCCTACTCGCACGAGGTGTCGCTCACTGCCGACTCGCGCAAGAGCCAGCTCCGCTTGTCCTCCGGCAGCTGCTGCGACACCCTCCCGGCCCGGCCGCCTCCCGACGAGCCCTCGCCGCTGCTCGGGGAGGATCCTGCCGCCACCCGCCGCTCCGACCACCCCACTCCCACGGTGAGTTTCTCACACGATCCTTTCTCCCCGCCTCTTCCTTCTCGGTGTTGCTTCTGCCCTATCTCCGACGGGTTCTGTGTTCCTCGCTGGGAACTGTGTGGACGAGAATGGCCAAGTTTTTCTCTGCCCCGCGGTGGGTGCTGCTGCCTCTTTCTGCCCGGAGGGGAACTTGGGGTTTTTTGCTCAGGTTTCCCGCGGGAGTTGGGAGAAGCGAGGTTGCTGCCAGCAGGACTTATTTTGGGGCTGGGACTTTCTTGTTTTGCCACGTCTTCGTTGTGTTCCACGCTGTTAAGTGACCCAGCCTCCCCTGTAGGTCCACACCCGATTCTTTTAAATTTTGACGTTTCTGTTCTGAAGTGGCATGAGCATACAATATATCTTCATTTTTTCAGAGGTGCAAAGATGTGGGAACTGTGCCCAACCATAATATCCTCTATTATAAGTTTCGTCTTCTCATGGAACTTTTGCTAAAAGTTTATTCCACTTGTATGGGGGAATCATGGGAGGTTCAAGTGTGTTTGCAGGTTGTTCTTACAGTTTGACTTAACATGATCTTTGGTAGAAGCCAACTGATTATTCATTCCCTGAATTGCTCTAGAAGCCAATATATATTTTATAATATGGTCATATTGTTTTCTAGTGTGTTACTTTTCCTTGCTCATTACGCTCATTTAAACATGGGCTATTCCTCTCACAGTATGTAGAAATTAGTTTTATCTCTTTGCATGCGCCGTATGTCCCTTTCATGTTTAGAGCTGTAAAGATGCATATGGGAGGTGAGATCTGTTACTGCTTCAGTCCTGTCCAGTACATGCTTTTCATGTTTATCCCTGTAATGAGTCTTTCATACACCTGGTTTTTTATGTTATTTGATGAAATTCTCTTGCTTGGCATATGGAGATAGTGAGAAGTCACATATTATCTATGGTGAGGAGACACTGTGCAGCTGCAATTCGTGCAAAACGGTGGATTCTGCAATTGATGAAAATCAATTACAACAATGCAGGCTGAGAAGGATTTGAGGATTCTCAATGCCACTGTGTGCGAGGTCGTAGCAGTGGAGACACGATGTGTTGTGTTGATTCCCAGGGTTTCTCACTGGCTTACAGAAAATGATTCTGAAGGTATATTTTTTGATATCGCCTTGCTTGGGCTTCAACTGTCCATGCTGTGGGTTTATCAGTTTGCTTTTCTGCACCTTGATCAGTGACCATAAATACTTTGTGTTTTGAGAGTCGTGTATCTTCCAGGTTATCTGTGTGCAAAGGAAGGATGATGGTATCTTTGAGCTACAATGACCAGTTCTTTATCAGAGCTGGATATCACTTATGCAATTGAGAATATTTTATATTGCTTTCAAGTAGTGTGATGAGCAGAGAAATCTCTTTGCCTGTGTCCATGTTGCAATCTATGGTCTCACTAAGGAGAAGGTGCATGTGAAGCTTTCCTTTCTGTGGTGTCTCTCTGCAAATGTAGCTTTCCTGTTGTGTAACTTTAGGCACGATGAGAAATTCTGTCTGTGCACAGACAGGGCAGGTGTAAAGGTTTGTTGTGGTATAATTTGGAATGTCTGTAAGATGTAAAGATGGTGTAAAGGTTGTCCTAGCTGTTTGATGAGGCCCACATTTGTGATTCATGGCTTTACCTTTTTTTTTTTTTTTTTTTTACTGTCAAATCGACTGGAGGGAATGTGTTGTGCTCTTGGGTTTTTTTACCAATTAGGTCTCCATTTTGAATACCTGCTACCAATGACATACTCTGACATGTTAAACTGTGAAGCCTTCAATTCTGCAGGTTCCCCATTTTTGCTTTGTTTGTTGTCCAGGTTTAAGGTTGGGCCTCATTGTCCCTGCTAACCATTAAAATATTAAAAGATCTCATGCTTTTCGGACTGGGGCAGTAGTTTCCATCCATAACCTGAATGTGTTGAACTGCCAAGAAAAAGACTTTGATGTATCTGCTCCCCTGAGATGTCACAGAATGACACGCTTCTTCACCTGTGGCTGACATACGGCCAAAAAGCTGTGCATTTGCTTTGGTGCAACTAATGTCTATAAATGCGGAGCAAGGAGGGTGAAAGCCTGGCTTGGAATCAAGAAAATAGATGTGTCAATATAGATTTCCTTGGGCAAAGGTTTGATTTCCTGCCTGGTGCCACCGCCTGTGCCATTTTTTTTTTTTTTTTGTGTGTGTGTGATTCTGGTTTCCCTTTTCTAAAAGAGAACTGAAAGAGCATTTGCATCATAAATCAGCATGTAGAAAGCTGATGCAAGGGTATAACACCTTATAAATCTTGTGGGAAACCTTCTTTATCCAAGTTGTTTCTACTTGTAACATTACAGTGTAGAGTTCCTCCACAGCTGTAGTTACGCTACTTTTCAGGCCATTGTTTCTTCAAAAGTCGTGGTACTTCTTCCCCAGTTTGGACAGTGCTTTTACATTTGACACTGTACGTGTTGTTTCACAGCAAATACTTGATACAACCATTTGAGAATTGTAGGGGTGAGGAGAATTAAGCAGAACTAGAACAATCTGTTGTACTGTTAAATACTGAGCTGGAAAAAGAGGACCATGCATTTATTCTTAATGCTTCATATTTCTGAGAGATGATCAGGCCACAGAGTAGGAAATTGCTGAGAGCTGGTGACTATTAAACTGAACATGCTACTGTGTAGTGCAGAGAAAGACTTTAGGCCCACAAAGGAGCTTGAGATAGGAATGACTTCCAGCTGCTCCCAGGGATGAATTTCAATGCCTGCTGTGAGGAGCAAGAAGATTTTCAGGTAAGTTTCTCTGACATTTTCTCTTCTAATGCTTCCTTGCCTTACTTGTCTGATTTATGGGTTTGCAATTCTACATGATGGGGTCAGGAAAATGTGATTGATGATCGATCCTTGAGATTTTTCCTTCCTGATAATTTTTTCCTGAAACGATGGACTCTCACCTTGGTGACTGATGAACAGAAGTTGGTCGGTTAATGCTGTTTTGGTGTCACACTCGATAAGGAAATGTGCATGTGGTCGATGAAAGAAGTGACAGATTGTTCCACCCATGTTCGTCCCATGAGCCTTGTGCCATCATGCCTTTTGGTGAAGGGCAGCTGCAGAAATGGCAGCAATAGTGGGATGGCTCAATTTTCTCTGAGCTTGATTTCCTTGTTCTCTTTGTGCAGTCATTACTCAGTTTGTCTTCGATGCTGGGTGGCAGTTCCCTCTTCCTTGCTGTTCCTTATCTCTCTTTTCTACAGCTGTGTAGAATGCGATCTAAACCAGTTTTTTAGAATAGCACGCCACACAGCTGAAACTATTGCCAAGGGCTGGTGACTGACTCCTTGTGCTTCCTTGCTTTATGTGGTTTATGATTTTGGTTTTCTAGTCTTGATTTCCCCAGTGCACATTTTTGGTTGTAATTATCAGCATAGCTGCGTTTAGCAATGTGTCTCAGGTTTCGCAGAGGGGTATTCCAAAGCATCCCAGTTTGTCAGTAAGAGAGGGCGTGCAGGGTGTCCCCCATAACATGCTGGCTGCTCAATTGGAGACATATGGTCTCGACAAATGGACTGTTAGGTGGTCTGAATTCAGATCCACTACCTTTAGGCCTTATTTACCCATCAATGTAAATTCTTATTCTAAATCAGAATCAAACCTGAATTCAGACGAAAAATAAATTCATCCTGACATAGTGTAATACTAAAAAGCCTCCTGCAGAAACAGACTTTCTGTGGGTGGCAGCCGTTGCAGCCATAGTCACGGGGGCAGCCCCTGATCCTCTGGTCCCCGGGAGCACGGACATCCATAGGATGCGGTGGTGTCGCAGGGCCTCCGGGTGCCGCTGTTGGCCGACGCAGAGCGGAGCCGGCTCCGAAGCCGCAGCCTCTGCAGCGTCCTGCCTAGGCAGGCTGCTCGCTCGCTCGGAGCCGGCCAGAGCGGCAGCGGGTCGGGCAGGAGAAGTGAGAGGGGGCGCTGGGAGAAGCGGCGTCAGAGCTAGCGCCCAGCTCACTGCCCTCTGGCAGACCCTGCGCTGCCTGCGGAGAGGGGCTGGAAGAGAGGGAAGGCAGCGGCAGGACAGACGAGTGCTGCGAGCGCTGCCGAGAATGGCGGGCAGGCAGATGCAGAGCCGGAGGCCAGCGGCCGGGCGAGTGCTGCTGCCCGCTTTGCTGCTGTGCTGGTGCTGCCGGGCGGCGCCGGAGCGGCTCCACTACTCCATCCCTGAGGAACTGGACAGAGGCTCGCTGGTGGGGCCGCTGGCGAGGGACCTGGGGCTGAGCCCGGAAGAGCTGCCGGCACGCAAGCTGCGGCTGAGCGCCGCGAAGCAATACTTTACCGTGAGCGGGGAGAACGGGAACCTGTACGTGAGCGAGAGGCTGGACCGGGAGGAGATGTGCGGCAAGTCGGTGTCCTGCTCTGTCAGCTTCGAGGCGGTGGTGCAGAACCCGCTCAACGTTTTCCACGTCGACGTGGCCATCCAGGATGTAAATGATAACTCTCCGCGGTTTCCACATGACAGTTTCCAGCTGGAGATCAATGAATTTACTTCTCCCGGGGCCCGTTTTCCCTTGGTCATGGCGGAAGACGCGGACGTGGGCAGCAACACGCTACAGGGCTATGAGCTGGACACCAACGGATACTTCGCGGTGGAGGTGAAGGAGAACCAGGACGGCAGCAAGTTCGCTGAGCTGGTCCTGCGCCGGTCGCTGGACCGGGAGAGAGAACAGAGCCTGCGGCTGCTGCTGACGGCGGTGGACGGAGGGAAGCCGCCCCGGAGCGGCACCGCCCAGCTCTTCATTAACGTCACCGATGCCAACGACAACGCCCCCGTGTTCGCGCAGGAGCGGTATCGAGTGAGCCTGCGGGAGGATGCACTGCCGGGCTCGACGGTGCTGAACGTCTCCGCCTCTGATGCCGACTCAGGCAACAATGCCCGCATCACGTACGGCTTTGGGAAAATGCCGCTCAAGGTGCTTCAGAAGTTCATGCTGGATGAAGAGAGCGGGAGGATCACGCTGCAGGAGGCGCTGGACTTTGAGGACACGCGTGGCTACACGCTGCTGGTGGAGGCGAGGGACGGGGGCGGTCTAGTAGCGCACTGCAAGGTGGAAGTGGAGGTGCTGGACGTGAACGACAACGAGCCCGAAATCACGGTGCTGTCGGTGTCGAGCCAAGTATCCGAGGACGCACCGGCCGGCACGGTGGTGGCCCTGCTGAACGTGCAAGACCCGGACTCTGGGGAGAACGGTCAGGTGTGGTGCGAGCTGTCGGGCGAGGCGCCGCTGTCGCTCGTGGCGTCGTCGGGCGGCTCGTACAAGGTGGTGACGGCGAGCGCGCTGGACCGGGAGCAGAAATCCGAGCACCGGGTGACGGTGGTGGCGAGAGACCGGGGCAGCCCGGCGCTCTCGAGCAGCACGGCGCTGGTGCTGGAGGTGTCGGACGTGAACGACAACGCGCCGGTGTTCGAGGAGGCCGCCTACAGCGCCTACGTGGCAGAGAACAACGCTGCGGGGGCGTTGGTGCTGCACGTGAGTGCGCGAGACGCGGACGCAGGCAGCAACGGGCGCGTGAGGTACTCGTTGGAGGGTGGCAGCGCGGGCGCGGAGCCGTACGTGTCGGTGGAGGCGCAGAGCGGCGCAGTGTACGCGCAGCGCTCCTTCGACTACGAGCAGTGCCGAGAGTTCGCTGTGGTGGTGCGGGCGCAGGACGGCGGGGAACCGTCGCGGAGCTCGACGGCGACGGTGCGCGTCTTCGTGTTGGACCGCAACGACAACGCGCCGCGGGTGCTGTGGCCGGCGGCAGGCGCAGGGACAGACCCGGGATTGTCCTCTGCCGCTGCCCCATTCGAGGTGGTGCCGCGGTCGGCCGAGGCCGGGTATCTTGTGGCCAAGGTGGTGGCGGTGGACGCGGACGCGGGGCGCAACGCCTGGCTGTCGTACGAGCTGGTGCAGGCTTCAGAGCCGGCGCTGTTCCGCGTGGGGCTGCACAGCGGCGAGGTGCGCACGGCGCGGGCTGTGTCGGACAGGGACGCGGCGAAGCAGCGGCTCGTGGCCGTGGTGAAGGACCACGGGCAGCCGGCGCTGTCGGCCACGGCCACGCTGCACGTGGTGCTGGCCGAGAGCTTGCAGGAGGCGCTGCCGGAGCTGAGCGAGCGGGCGGCGGGCTCCGACTCGGCGGCGGATCTGCAGTTCTCCCTCGTGCTGGCGCTGGCTCTCCTGTCCGCGCTCTTCCTGCTGAGCGTGGCGCTGGCCGTGCTGGCAAGGGGCCGCCGTGCCGCGCCGCCCGCTGTGCTGCGCTGCCTGGGCGCGCAGCGCTTCTCAGGGGACGGCGCCGTCGCCGCCTTCCCGGCCGACTTCTGCGAGGGCACCTTGCCCTACTCCTACAACCTGTGCGTGGCGCCTGGACGTGCTGTCGCCGAGGCTTGTTGGCCGCGGCCATCTCCGCCTAGCCTGCCCGCGGAGGAGCTTTTCGGCTGTGGTACCTGCGCAGAGCGAAACCCGAGCAGGAGAGGTATCACTGGAGAACCGCCCGTGGATCCCGACGTACAGCAGGTCTGTAAGCCTTTGTTTCCTTCCTTATGTCTAAGTTTTTCCGAACAGGTGTTTTGCTGTTGCTCTATGTGGCTCTGCTGGGCCTGGAGTTCGTGGTGGTCTCTGTTTCCAGGAACATATGAAATAATCTTGTCCCATGGCCTTTTTTAACAATAGAAAGTTTGAAAGGGCACTCTTTGGCTCTTCACCCGCCGCCAATTTGTGTGGTGTAGCTTGCAGGTATAATGCGCTCTTATTATGCTGGACGTTTAGAAAGAGAATTTTCCTTTCATAGCAGGAAGGTAGTGATGATCCTTGTTGGTTCATCATACGCTGTTTCAGTTGGGAAGTTTTTCTACAATATATATTCCGTAAGAAGTAGTATACATTATTTCTGGTTATCAGGAGCCCTTCATGTGCTGCAGAAGTTTCTTGGGTGTTTGAAGCTCCTTGCTTTTTCTCCTGTAATACTTCGTTTGAGGGAATCAGAAGTGCTGGTCTCTGTGTGTACATGAACGAATGAAAAAAGGGGTAACTCCCATTCAGAGCATCTATCTAGTGGCAGTACTTTCTGGCTCATCAGAAGTCGGGAATTCAGGTTCAAGTGCTAAGTTTTTATCACAAACCATGTGTTGTTGTGTAATGTTATGAGTCAGCAATGGTGAAGGCGAATCCTCACTGCACAGAACGAGATCTGCTAATTCTGATGGGGGATGTGGGTTGACGCTTGGTGCTGGAAATTTTTCCTTCGTGATTGCGTTTCCCCAAAAAGATAGACTTGGAGATAGTTGACAGCTGAATACAACCCCCTTGGTTACTGTGTTGTGTTGCACTCCCTAAGGTAACGTGTGGCTCTAAAAATGAAGAAGTGACAGATTATTTCCTTGCCCCTGACATATGCCTTCCCATCGTTTAGGTCGCTGCAGAAATAGTTGTGCGAGTATGACGGGTTTAATATTTGTACGAGTAAGACGGGTTTATTTTGACTAAAACCAGGACTTGGGTCTCTCAGTCACTTCTTACATTGTTTCGTTTGCATATTGTATCTGGAGAGGTCTCTACCCATCCAGATAATGCAAAATGACAGCAATAAAGCACTCGAATAAAGCCCATTTGTAGGTTTACAAATGGTCCGTGTAGTTTAGGGTGCGCAGCTGTGGTTGTCTTCTCCTTCCTATGGTATCTTGTTGAAGAGGTGTCCTATCAACATGAAGAGTCGATTAGCTGAATAGTTAACACGTTGAAATATTTTACACCGTGATTTCTGAGAAAATATCGTTTAAGCAATCGAATTACTGGATAAACGTGACTATGTAAAACTATCCGATAATTTTCTGTGCGTTACTAAGGGGAAATTGCTGTTCAAGACCTTAATATTTTCCATACGGACTGAAGTATTTAAAGCAAATCCCCCGGCGCATGTGTTAATGAGCGGCTGCGTCTCGAGCAGGTGAGAAGCTTATGTGTCTGATTGTTGCGTTTTGGATCTCAGAGCCTGTTTTCTATTGCTCTCTTTGCATTAGTAACTCGATAACGACAGCTTAAAATTCAGTATTGGAGATGAAGTATTTGGTCTTATAGGATGAGACTAAGAATATAGTACACGTTCAAATACGACCAAGTATTTTACTTTCAATATACCATCATGACCGCCATTCAATTGTTCCAGGCGCACAGAAGGAATTTGCTTTCCTCATGGTCGGGTTCGAAGCGACAGTCAAGGAGGAGCTAGGGCCAGATGGCTGTTCCGTGTCGCCTGTGCTGTTCCCGAGAGCTGGAACAGGGCAAGGCCGGGCGGGCAGCCTCGGCAGCGCTCGGTGCCTGCAGTTCCGTAAGGAGGCTGCGGGCGCCGCTGTTGACCAAGGAGGAGCGAGAGAAGGCAGGAGCGATGCAGGCAGCCCCGCCCGCTGCGGCCGGGCTCGCTCGCTAGCTGTCTCAGCGGCAGACGGTTTGCTAGCATACCCTCGGTGAGGAGCCTTGCTACAGCAAGGCGGAGGGGCCGGCGGAAGCGCCCGGCAGAGGCGATTCAGGAGGGGAGACGGAGCAGAAGCCGGACGAGGAGCAGCCAGAAAAGCGGTTGGCGCTGGGGAGCTGAATACAGTGGTGCGGAACAGGCGGTGCCGCGCGGAGATGAGCACGGGGGGAAGGTGCTGGAGCCGGCGGGAGGGAGTGCTGCTGTGCACCGTCCTAGTGGCGGCGTCGGACGCGGCGTGGGGGCAGCTGCGCTACTCGGTTCCCGAGGAGCTGCCCAAGGGCTCGTTTGTGGGCGACGTGACCAAAGACCTAGGGCTGGAGATGCCCGCGATCCGAGACCACGGAGTCCGCCTCTTGGACAGAGGCAGGGTGCAGTATTTCGCGCTGCACGGGAAGATGGGCCATTTGGTGACGGTGGAGAGGATAGACAGAGAGCAGCTGTGTGAGAGTGAGCAACAATGCGTGCTACGCTGTGAGGTGATCGTGGAGGGGAAAATGCAGGTGTACAAAATCGAAGTGGAGATCACGGATGTAAATGACAACGCACCCAGCTTCAATGACATGGAGCTGGAAGAGAGGATAAGCGAATCGACACTCCCGGGGTCACGATTTCCCTTGCCTGAGGCTCAAGACCCAGACGCGGGCCCGAATTCCCTGCAGCGCTACGAGCTGAGCGGCGACGAGCACTTCTCGCTGGCCGTGCAGGCTGGTCCCGGCGGCGATCAGCGTCCCGAGCTGGTGCTGGCGAAGGCGCTGGACCGGGAGGAGGCGGCGTTCCACGAGCTGGTGCTGAGGGCGAGCGACGGCGGAGAGCCTGCGCGGACGGGTACGGCGCGGATCCGAGTGGCTGTGCTAGACGCTAACGACAACGCGCCCGTGTTCAGCCAGGCAGAGTACACGGTACGTGTGGCCGAGGACGAGCCCGTGGGTTCCGTCCTCATCACTCTCACAGCCTTCGACGCTGACGAGGGTCTGAACGGGCACGTGAAATACTCATTGAAGAAAATCAAAGAGAAAGCCTCGCGTATTTTTGAGGTTGAAGCTGAGACGGGAGCGCTCACGTTAGCGCGAAGCCTGGATTTCGAGGAAGGCGATTCCTACGAAATGCAAGTACAGGCGCGGGACGGCGGGGGCCTTTCTGACACAACGAAAGTCCTGATCACTGTGACAGACGTCAACGACAACGTGCCCGAACTGTCGCTGTCGTCGGCTTTAAGGGAAATCAAGGAGGACGCAGCGCCGGGGACGGTAGTGGCCCTGCTGCATGTGCAGGACCGGGACTCGGGAGCGAACGGCCAGGTGCAGTGCAGCATCACCGATGGCCTCCCGTTCCGGCTCGAGAAGACCTTTGAGGATTATTACCGCATCGTGACGGAGAGGGAGCTGGACCGCGAGAAGGTGTCGGAGTACAACGTGACCGTGCGGGCAGTGGACGGCGGGTCGCCGGCGCTGCAGAGCAGCTTGGTGCTGGCACTGCGGGTGCTGGACGTGAACGACAACGCACCCGTGTTCGCGGAGCCGCGCTACAGCGCCCGGCTGGCCGAGAACAACGCGGCGGGAGCGCTGGTGCTGACGGTGCGAGCGTCGGACGCGGACTGGGGGCAGAACGCGCGCGTGCGGTACCGGCTGTCGGAGGGGCGGGTGCGGGGCGCGCCGCTCTCGTCCTACGTGTCGGTGCAGGCGGAGACGGGCGCGCTGTACGCGCTGCGCTCGTTCGACTACGAGGAGGTGCGCGAGGTGCGGCTGTGGGTGTGGGCGGAGGACGGCGGCGCGCCGGCGCTGAGCAGCAACGTGTCCGTGCTGCTGGAGATCGTGGACGAGAACGACAACGCGCCGCAGGTGCTGTACCCGCCGGCGGCGGCGCCTTCGGCAGCGGCGGTCTCGGGCTGGGCGGGCGTGGAGCTGGCGCCGCGGTCGGCGGAGCCCGGGGCGCTGGTGGCCAAGGTGGTGGCGGTGGACGCGGACGCGGGGCAGAACGCGTGGCTGTCGTACGAGCTGGCCAAGGCGACGGAGCCGGGGCTGTTCCGCGTGGGGCTGCACAGCGGCGAGGTGCGCACGGCGCGCTTCCCGCTGGCCCGCGACGCGGCGCGGCAGAGCCTGGTGGTGGTGGTGAAGGACCACGGGCGGCCGGCGCTGTCGGCCACGGCCACGCTGACGGTGGTGCTGGCCGAGAGCGTGGCCGAGCTGCTCTCGGAGCTGGGCAGCGCGGCGGCGGCGCCGGGCGAGCCGGCCGCCAGCCTCACGCGCTGGCTGGTGCTGGCCGTGGCGGCCGTGTCCTGCCTCTTCCTCGCCTTCCTGCTGCTGCTGCTGGCTCTGCGCCTGCGGCGCTGGCGCCGCTCTCAGCTGCTGGCGGCGTCGGGCAGCGCCGCCTTGCGCGGCGTCCCGGCCTCCCACTTCGTGGGCATCGACGGCGTCCGCGCCTTCCTGCACTCCTACTCGCACGAGGTGTCGCTCACTGCCGACTCGCGCAAGAGCCAGCTCCGCTTGTCCTCCGGCAGCTGCTGCGACACCCTCCCGGCCCGGCCGCCTGCCGAGGAGCCCGCGCCGCTGCTCGGGGAGGACCCTTCGGCCTCCCGCTGCTCTGACTTCGCCACTCCCACGGTGAGTTTCTCACAGGAGCCTTTCTCTGCTCCTCTTCCTTCCCGGTGTTGCCTCTGCTCTATCTCCGACGGGTTCTGTGTTCCTCGCGGGGAGCTGTGTGGACAAGAAAGGTCAAGTTTTTCTCTGCCCCGCGTTGGGTGCTGCTTCCTCTTTCTCCCGGCAGGGGATCTTGGGGTGTTTGCTCAGGTTTCTCGCTGGAGACAGGAGAAGCGTGGTTGCTGCCAGCAGGACTTACGTTGGTTCTGGGACTTTCTTGCTTTGCCACTTCATTGTGTTCCATGCTGTTAAGGGACCCAGTCTACTCTGTAGGTTAGTGCCTGGTGTTTTTAAACCTTGTGGTCTCTTAAGTGTCATGAGCAATGTGTCTTCAACTTGTTAGAGATGTAAAGATGTGGGAACTGTGCCCAACCATAGTATCCTCCATTGTAAGGTTCGTCTTCTCATGGAATTTTTGCTAAAAGACAGGTTATTCTAGTTGTATGGGGAGCCCTTGGAGGTTCTTCATGTGTATTTGAAGGTTGTGACAGTTTAATTATGAGAAATGCATCAGCGGTTGCTTTGGGAGAAATCAACTGGTTATTCATTCCCTGAATTGCTTTAGAAACCATCAGGAATATAACCTTATGATTTTGTTTTCGAATGTATTTCTTTTCCTTGATCATTGTGCTCATCTGAACATGGGCCATTGCTCTCATAGTATGTGGAAATTACTTCTGGTATATCTTTCTGTATGTACCATGTGTCCCTTTCATGTTTAGGGTTGTGAAGCTGTGTGTGTGAGATGTTACTGCTGCATTCCTGTCTGGTATATGATTTTCACGTTTATTGCAGTAATGTGACTTTCATAGATGTGTTTTTTTAAAATGTCATTTGAAGAAATGCACTTGCTTGTCACATACAAATGAGAAGTCTAATATTATCCATGATAAGGAGACATTCTCTGTGCAGCTTCTTTCTGTGGACCCTGCAGTTGATGAAAATCCATAACAATGAAAACTGAGAAGGGTTTGAAGAGTCTCAGTGCTGTGTGTATGGTTGTAGTGGTGGAGACATGACATATGTTGATTCCCAGGGTTTATCACTGGCTGACAGAAAATTATTCTGAAGGTGTCATTTTTTTTTATATTGTCTTGTGGTTCATGACTTTACCTTTTATTGTCTGAAGGGAATGTGGCTATGGTCTGCGCTGTTAGCTCCTGTTGTCTTTTTGCCAAACAGACCTCCCTTTTATGTAGCTACTACCAATGACATACTTTGTAATGTTAAGCTATGATTCCTTCAGTTTTGCATCATAATTTAACATAGGTTCCCCATTCTTGCCTTGTTTGTTGTCCAGGTCTAAAGCTGGGCCTCATTATCCCTAACCCTTAAAACATTGTAAGATCTTTTACATCTGTTGATCTGAGGCATTTCCATCCATAACCTGAAGGTTTTCAACTGCCAAGACTTTGATATACCCGTTTCTGAGATGTCACAGAATGACATGGTCCTTCAAGTGAGGCTGACAGGTGCACAAAATGTCCATGGTGCAAATAAAGGCTGTAAATGCAGAGCAAGGAGGGTAAGAGGCTGGCTTGGAATCAAGAAAATAGGTGGGTCAATGCAGCTTTCCTTGGGCAATGGTTGGATTTCCTACCTGGTGCCAAGGCCTGTGCCATATTTTTTGTGGTCTTTTTTCCCTGTTCTGAAAGGCAATGGTAGTAGAGCAGCTACACCATAAATCAGCATGTATAAGGATGATGCAGGTGTAGAATGGCTTATAAATCTTGTGGGAAACCTTTATCAAAGTTGTATCTCCCTGTAACATTACAGTGTAGAGTTCCTCCACAGCTGTAGTTACACTTCCTTTCAGGACATTGTTTCTTTGAAGGTCGTGGTTCTTCCCCGTTTTGGTCAGTGCTTAAGCATTTGACACTGTGCTTGTTGGTTTGCAGCAAATACTACCGCCATCTAATACAGAATTGTAGGTGTGAGCAGAAGCTAGAAGAGAATCTGTTGTATTGCTCAATACTGAGCTGGGAAAAGAGGACCATGAAAAGGCCTTTACTCTTAATGCTTCATATATTTTGAGGGATGATCAAGCCACAGAATAGAAAACAATTGCTGAGAGCTTGTAACTATTAAACTGAACTTGCTATTGTGTAGTGCAAAGACTTTAGGCCATAAAGAAACTTGAGATAGAAATTACTTCCAGGTGCTCCCAGGGATGAATTTCAATGCCCCCTGTGAGGAGCAAGGAGATTTCCAGGTAAGTTTCTCTGACAACACATTCTCTTCTGCTGCTTCTATGCCTTGCTTGTCTAATTTATGGGTTTGCAACTTTATATGATGGGATTGGGAAAATGTGATTGATGCCAGATGCTTGAGATTTTTCCTTCCTGATAATTTTTTCCTGAAACAATGGACTCTCACCTTGGTGACTGATGAACAAAAGTGGGTTGTTTAATGCTGTTTTGGTGTTGCACTCAATAAGGAAACCTGCATATGGTTGATGAAGTGAGATTGTTCCACCCTAATGAATGTTCATCCCATCAACCTTGCGCCATCATGCCTTTTGGTGAAGGGCAGCTGCAGAAATGGCAGCAATAGTGGGATGGCTGTTTTCTCTGAGGTTGATTTCCTTGTGCTCTTTGTGCTGTCATTATTCAGTTTATCTTCCATGCTGGGCAGCAGTTTCCTCTTCCTTACTGTTCCTCATCTCTCTTGTCTACAGCTGCGTAGAATGGGATCTAAGCCAGCCTTCTGTAAAAGCTAAAATTATTGCCAAGAGCTGGTGAATTTTTCTAGCACTTCCTTTGCTTGTTTTATTCAATTTATGGTTTTGGTTTTCTTGATTTCCTTGGTGTACAGCTTAATTGTAATTAACACCATAGATTTGTTTAGCAATGTGTCAGATGTTAGTGCAGAGTGGCATTTCAAAGCAGCCAGTGTTTCCAGTGAAAGAACACGTGCAGGGTGTCCCCAATAACATATTGGCAAGTCAGTTGAAGACATATGAGGTTGTCAAGTGGACGGTTAGAAGGTCTGAGTTCAGGTCCCCTAACATTAGGCCTTACTTCTCCATCAGTGTTAATCCTTATTCTAAATCAGAATAGAACCTGAGCAATTCGGAGTGAAAAGAAATTCATCCTGACCGAGTGTAATACTACTTTAAAAGCCTTCTGTGGCAACAGAAATCCATTTTCGGTGGGTGGCTGCCGTTGCTGCCATAATCACGAGAGCAGCCCCAGATCCTCTGGTCCCCGGGAGCGCAGCTGTCACCCAGCTGCGGTGGCGTCCTGGGGCCTCCGGGTGCCGCTGTTGGCCGACGCAGAGCTGTGGGGAAGGTAAAGCAGCAGCCGGAGCCGCCGCAGCGTCCTGAGGCTGCAGGCTGCTCGCTCACCCGCCACCGGCCAGAAAGGCAGCGGCACGGGAAACAGGGGCGAGAGGCGGAAGGGGAAGCAGCGGCGTCATAGCCAGAGCCGAACTCTCTGCCCTTCAGCAGCCCCTGAGCTCGCTGTAGAGAGGGGCTAGAAGAGACGAAAGGCAGCGGCAGGAGGGAAGAGTGTGCCGAGCGCTGCCGAGAATGGCGGGCAGGCAGGGACAGAGCCGGCGGGCAGCAGCCGGGCGAGTGCTGCTGCCCGCTCTGCTGCTGTGCTGGTGCTGCCGGGCGGCGCCGGAGCGGCTCCACTACTCCATCCCCGAGGAGCTGGGCAGAGGCTCGCTGGTGGGGCCGCTGGCGAGGGACCTGGGGCTGAGCCCGGAAGAGCTGCCGGCACGCAAGCTGCGGCTGAGCGCCGCGAAGCAATACTTTACCGTGAGCGGGGAGAACGGGAACCTGTACGTGAGCGAGAGGCTGGACCGGGAGGAGATGTGCGGCAAGTCGGTGTCCTGCTCTGTCAGCTTCGAGGCGGTGGTGCATAACCCGCTTAATGTTTTCCACGTCGACGTGGCAATCCAGGACGTGAACGACAACGCGCCGAGGTTTCCGCAAGACAGTTTCCACATGGAGATTAATGAGCTCACTTCCCTCGGCGCCCAATTTGCTTTGGTCATGGCGGAAGACGCAGACGTGGGCAGTAACTCGCTGCAGGGCTACGAGCTGGAAGCCAACGAGTACTTCGCAGTGGAGGTGAAGGAGAGCCCGGACGGCAGCCAGTTCGCGGACCTAGTGCTGCGCCGGGCGCTGGACCGGGAGAGAGAACAGAGCCTGCGGCTGCTGCTGACGGCGGTGGACGGCGGGAACCCTCCCCGGAGCGGCACCGCCCAGCTCTTCATTAACGTCACCGATGCCAACGACAACGCCCCCGTGTTCGCGCAGGAGCGGTATCGAGTGAGCCTGCGGGAGGATGCACTGCCGGGCTCGACGGTGCTGAACGTCTCCGCCTCTGATGCCGACGCTGGCAGCAACGCCCGCATCACGTACGGCTTTGGGAAAATGCCGCTCAAGGTGCTTCAGAAGTTCATGCTGGATGGGGAAAGCGGGAGGATCACGCTGCAGGAGGCGCTGGACTTTGAGGACACGCGTGGCTACGCGCTGCTGATAGAGGCAAAGGACGGGGGCGGTTTGTTGGCTCACTGCAAGGTGGAAGTGGAGGTGCTGGACGTGAACGACAACGAGCCCGAAATCACGGTGCTGTCGGTGTCGAGCCCTGTGCCCGAGGACGCGCCGGCCGGTACGGTTGTGGCCCTGCTGAACGTGCAAGACCCGGACTCTGGGGAGAACGGTCAGGTGTGGTGCGAGCTGTCGGGCGAGGCGCCGCTGTCGCTCGTGGCGTCGTCGGGCGGCTCGTACAAGGTGGTGACGGCGAGCGCGCTGGACCGGGAGCAGAAATCCGAGCACCGGGTGACGGTGGTGGCGAGAGACCGGGGCAGCCCGGCGCTCTCGAGCAGCACGGCGCTGGTGCTGGAGGTGTCGGACGTGAACGACAACGCGCCGGTGTTCGAGGAGGCCGCCTACAGCGCCTACGTGGCAGAGAACAACGCTGCGGGGGCGTTGGTGCTGCACGTGAGTGCGCGAGACGCGGACGCAGGCAGCAACGGGCGCGTGAGGTACTCGTTGGAGGGTGGCAGCGCGGGCGCGGAGCCGTACGTGTCGGTGGAGGCGCAGAGCGGCGCAGTGTACGCGCAGCGCTCCTTCGACTACGAGCAGTGCCGAGAGTTCGCGGTGGTGGTGCGAGCACAGGACGGCGGGGAACCGGCTCGGAGCTCAACGGCGACGGTGCGCGTCTTCGTGTTGGACCGCAACGACAACGCGCCGCGGGTGCTGTGGCCGGCGGCAGGCGCAGGGACAGACTCGGCCGCGGCCCCGGCAGCGGTTCCTTTCGAGGTGGTGCCGCGGTCGGTCGAGGCCGGGTACCTGGTGGCCAAGGTGGTGGCGGTGGACGCGGACGCGGGGCGCAACGCCTGGCTGTCGTACGAGCTGGTGCAGGCTTCAGAGCCGGCGCTGTTCCGCGTGGGGCTGCACAGCGGCGAGGTGCGCACGGCGCGGGCCGTATCGGACAGGGACGCGGCGAAGCAGCGGCTCGTGGCCGTGGTGAAGGACCACGGGCAGCCGGCGCTGTCGGCCACGGCCACGCTGCACGTGGTGCTGGCCGAGAGCTTGCAGGAGGCGCTGCCGGAGCTGAGCGAGCGGGCGGCGGGCTCCGACTCGGCGGCGGATCTGCAGTTCTCCCTCGTGCTGGCGCTGGCTCTCCTGTCCGCGCTCTTCCTGCTGAGCGTGGCGCTGGCCGTGCTGGCAAGGGGCCGCCGTGCCGCGCCGCCCGCTGTGCTGCGCTGCCTGGGCGCGCAGCGCTTCTCAGGGGACGGCGCCATCGCCGCCTTCCCGGCCGACTTCTGCGAGGGCACCTTGCCCTACTCCTACAACCTGTGCGTGGCGCCAGGACGCTCCGTCGCCGAGGCCGCTTGGCCACCGCCGCCGCTTCCCAGCCTGCCCGCAGAGGAGCTTCTCTGTGGGGAGCCCTGCGGAGTGCGGAGCCTCACCAGTATTGACGGCGCTGGCAAGCCTCCCGCGGAGCCCAGCACACCGCAGGTCTGTAAGCCCTGATTTAGTTGCATATCTGGGAGCCTTTCCTAAACAGTGTTTTGCTTTTGCTGTTGCTATTTGTTGGTCTGCTGGGGCTGGGGGTCGTGCTTATCTCCGTTTCCAGGAGCGGATGACTTTATCATGTCCAGTGCCTTTTTTTTTTTTTTTTTTTTTTTTTTTTTGCAGTAAGAACTGCGAAAGTCAGTTCTTGATTCGTCACCAGCGTCAACTGCTGTTTATGCTGGACATTCAGAAAGCAAGGCTTAATTCTCTGTTCATTGCAGGGAGTTAGTGATTGCCCCTGTTGGTTCAGCACACTTTGTTAATTTTTTTCTACGTTCCGTAAGAAGTGGTATACATTAGTTCTGGATATCAAGAACCCTTTATGTGCTGTGGAAGATCCTTAGGTCATTCTGAAGCCCCGTGTTTTCTGGGTTTTCACGGGTGAGGGAATCGGAACTGATGATCTGTGTGTGTACGTGAAGGCTTGAAAGAAAGAAGGGGTAACTCCCATTCAGAGCAGGCAGCTAGAGGCAGCGCTTTCTGGCTCATCAGAGGTTGGAAATTCAGGTTCAAGTGATAAGTTTTTACCACAAACCTTGTGTAATGTTATGAGTCAGCAGTGGTGAAGGTGAATCCTGAACAGAATGAGATTTGCTAATTTTTTGTGATGGGGGAAATGGGGTGGATGCTCGGTACTGGAAATTTTTCCTTCCTGATTGATTTTTCCCAAAGAGATGGAGTTGGTGCTGGCTTAAACCTGAAAATAATCCCCTTGGTTACTATGTTGTGTTGGACTCTCTAAGGTAGTATGTGTGTGGATCTAAAAATGGAGAAGTGGCAGTTTATTTCCCCGCCCCTGTTATGTGCCTTCCCATCGTTTAGGGGAAGGTCGCTGCAGAAATAGTTGCACGAGTGTGACGGCTTTGACTAAATCGAGGACTTGGGTCTCTCAGACACTTTTTACATAGTTTTGTCTACCTATTGTACCTGGAGAGGTCTCTACCCATACCAAGAATGCAAAATGGCAGCAATTAAGCCCATTCGAATAGAGCCCATTTGTAGGTTTACAGATGGTCACTGTAGTTGAGGGTTTGCAGCTGTACTTTCTTGCTTCCCGTGGTATGTTGTTGAAGAGGTGTCCTACAGACATGGACAGTCAAAGATTAGCTGAATCGTTAACACATTGTCGTGGTTTAAACCAAGCCACACAAATCCTTTGCACCGTGATTTCTGAGAAAACTACACTACTTTCAAGCTATTGAATTACTTGATAAACGTAAATATGTAAAACTATAAATCCGCTAATTTTATGTGTATTAAAAGGGGAAATTGCCGTTCAAGACCTTAATCTTTTCCATAGGGAGTGAAATATTTAAATCAAATCCCCCGGCGCATGTGTTAATTAAAAACGATGGTTCTCGAGAAGGTGAGGTGTTATTGCGGTTTGGACCTCCGAACCTGTTTACTGTTGCTCTCCTTGTATTAGTCACTCGAAAATCACTGCTAAAAATTTCGTATCGGAGATGAAGCATTAGGACTTACGGGTTAAGAGAAAGAATATGCTGCACGTTCAAATAACAAGTCTTTTACTTTCAATATACTGCCATCACCGCCATTCAGTTGTTGCAGGAGGTGGAATTTGCCTTCCTCCTGCCCGAGATCGCAGCTAGGATCACGGAAGAGTTGGAATCCGTTGACTGCTCGCCGTGTCACCTGTGCCGGCTCTGCTAGCCTTGGGCAAGACCGGGCGGACACGGCTCAGCAGCGCTCCGTGCCTGCAGTGCCACGACGAAGCTGCGGGCGCCGCTGTTGACCGAAGAGGAGCGAGAGGAAAGACGGAGAGCGACCGGCAGCCCCGCCCGCTGAGGCCCGGCTCGCTCGCTCTCTCTCTGGTTCTCTCGGCGGCCCGCCGGTCTGCAAGCGTCCCCGCAGTGCAGAGCCGTGCTGCGGTGAGGGTGAGGAGCCAGCGGCAGGAAACGGCAGCGGAGACCAGGACAGGGAGCCAGTGCAGCAGGCGCAGGAGAAAGAGCTGGAGCGGGGGCCGGCGGCAGGGAGCTGTCTGCGGCGGAGATGGGCGCGGCGGAGAGGAGCTGGAGCCGACGGAAGAGAGCCCTGCTGTGGGGAGTCCTGATCTCAGCTTTCGACGCGGCGTGGGGACAGCTGCGCTACTCGGTTCCCGAGGAGCTGCCCAAAGGCTCTGTCGTGGGCGACGTTGCCAAGGACCTGGGGCTGGAGCTGCCGGCGCTCCGCGACCGCGGAGTTCGAGTCGTCTCTGAAGGTAGGACGCAGTATTTCGCCTTACACGGGAAAACGGGCCATTTGGTGACAGCGGAGAGGATAGACAGGGAGCAGCTGTGCGAGAGTGTGCGACAATGCTTGCTGCGGTGTGAGGTGATACTAGACGGGGAAATGCAGGTTTACGGCGTCGAAGTGGAAATCACGGACATTAATGACAATGCTCCCAAGTTCGAGGAAATGGAGATGGAGGAGAGAATGAGCGAGTCAACAGCTCCGGGGTCGCGGTTTCCATTAGCTGAAGCTCACGACCCGGACTTAGGCCTGAATTCCCTTCAGCACTATGAGTTGAGTGGCGACGAGCACTTTTCGCTGGCCGTGCAGGCCGGTCCTGGAGGGGATCAGCGTCCCGAGCTGGTGCTGGCGAAGGCGCTGGACCGGGAGGAGGCGGCTTTTCACGAGCTCATGCTGAGGGCGAGTGATGGGGGAGAGCCTGCTCGGACGGGCACGGCGCGGATCCGCGTGATGGTGCTGGACGCCAATGACAACGCACCCGTGTTCAGCCAGGAGGAGTACACGGTGTGTGTGGCCGAGGACGTGCCCGTGGGCTCTGTCCTCGTAACCATCATGGCCTCTGACGCCGACGAGGGTCTGAACGGGCACGTGAAATATTCATTGAAGAAAATCACAGTGAAAGCATCGAGAATTTTAGAGCTGGACGCTGAGACAGGTTCACTCACATTGGTGAGACCCCTGGACTTCGAGGAGGGGGATTCCTACGAATTGCAGGTGCAGGCAAGGGACGGAGGAGAGCTTTTCGACACAGCGAAAATCGTGATCACGGTGACAGACGTCAACGACAACGCCCCCGAGATTTCGGTGCGGTCGGCATTGACAGATATCTCGGAGGATGCGCAGCCGGGGACAGTGGTAGCCCTGCTGCACGTGCAGGACCTGGACGCGGGGGCGAACGGACAGGTGCGGTGCTCCCTGGACGAGGGTGTCCCGTTCCGGCTGCGGAGCTCGCAGGGCAGCTACTACAGCGTGGTGACGGCGGGAATGTTGGACCGCGAGAAGGTGTCGGAGTACAACGTGACCGTGCGGGCAGTGGACGGTGGGTCGCCGGCGCTACAGAGCAGCGCGGTGCTGGCGCTGCGGGTGCTGGACGTGAACGACAACGCACCCGTGTTCGCGGAGCCGCGCTACAGCGCCCGGCTGGCCGAGAACAACGCGGCGGGAGCGCTGGTGCTGACGGTGCGAGCGTCGGACGCGGACTGGGGGCAGAACGCGCGCGTGCGGTACCGGCTGTCGGAGGGGCGGGTGCGGGGCGCGCCGCTCTCGTCCTACGTGTCGGTGCAGGCGGAGACGGGCGCGCTGTACGCGCTGCGCTCGTTCGACTACGAGGAGGTGCGCGAGGTGCGGCTGTGGGTGTGGGCGGAGGACGGCGGCGCGCCGGCGCTGAGCAGCAACGTGTCCGTGCTGCTGGAGATCGTGGACGAGAACGACAACGCGCCGCAGGTGCTGTACCCGCCGGCGGCGGCGCCTTCGGCAGCGGCGGTCTCGGGCTGGGCGGGCGTGGAGCTGGCGCCGCGGTCGGCGGAGCCCGGGGCGCTGGTGGCCAAGGTGGTGGCGGTGGACGCGGACGCGGGGCAGAACGCGTGGCTGTCGTACGAGCTGGCCAAGGCGACGGAGCCGGGGCTGTTCCGCGTGGGGCTGCACAGCGGCGAGGTGCGCACGGCGCGCTTCCCGCTGGCCCGCGACGCGGCGCGGCAGAGCCTGGTGGTGGTGGTGAAGGACCACGGGCGGCCGGCGCTGTCGGCCACGGCCACGCTGACGGTGGTGCTGGCCGAGAGCGTGGCCGAGCTGCTCTCGGAGCTGGGCAGCGCGGCGGCGGCGCCGGGCGAGCCGGCCGCCAGCCTCACGCGCTGGCTGGTGCTGGCCGTGGCGGCCGTGTCCTGCCTCTTCCTCGCCTTCCTGCTGCTGCTGCTGGCTCTGCGCCTGCGGCGCTGGCGCCGCTCGCAGCTGCTGGCGGCGTCGGGCAGCGCCGCCTTGCGCGGCGTCCCGGCCTCGCACTTCGTGGGCATCGACGGCGTCCGCGCCTTCCTGCACTCCTACTCGCACGAGGTGTCGCTCACCGCCGACTCGCGCAAGAGCCAGCTCCGCTTGTCCTCCGGCAGCTGCTGCGACACCCTCCCGGCCCGGCCTCCCCGCGATGATCCCGCGCCGCTACTCGGGGAGGACGTTGCGGCCGCCCGCCCCGCGGACCCCGCCGCTCTCCCGGTGAGTTCCTCCCAGGAGCTTTTCTCCAAGCCCCTTCCTTCACTTTGCTGATTATCTGTCCTGTCACGGGTTCCGTGTTCTGCTCGGAGATCTGTGTGGACGAGGAAGGCAAAGCTTGTCTGAGCTCTGTTCTGGTTGCAGGTGCCTCTTGCTCTCGTCAGGACAACATGGGCTGTTGCTCTGGTTGCCAGCGGGTGATGAGGCGGGAGGACAGAGGCAGCTGGAGGCAGGACTTTCCTTGGAGCAAGGCTTCGGTTTTTTGCCGTGTCTTTGCTGTGTTCCACGCTGTTAATCTCTCCTGGTGGTCCATGCCTAGTTTGCTATGCAACTTTGACATTTCTGCTCTGAAGTGGCCTGTCTTCATCTTAATGTAAATATGTAAATATAATGCAGGGAACTCTATGGGAGTTGTGAACGTCAGGGTCTTGGCAGTTGTGCATGAGTGGCTGTTTGAAGTGCACAGGAGACATGGTTTGCATCTTTCCAGTGCCCACCTGCAGTGTATTATAATGTGACTTTTTCATCTTCCCAAAGAATGTTTGCTGGAAGACATGATATTCTAGCTCTGTAGGGAGCTTTGGAAGACTCCTCCCATGTGCTGTAGGTTTTTGTGGTGTTCCTGACAGTTAAATAATGTACTTATGACAAGTACCCTTGGAGGAGCCAACAGTGTTCAGTCACTTCCACCAAGTCCCATTTTCCTGTATTTTTTCAAAGAAGGGGTGACAGTACTCATAAGAACATCTCAGCAAGCGGTAGGAATGGAAGTGCCAACATGACTCACGGCTACATTGTTTAAGAACTGCTGCTTGACCCATCATTTTGCCATCTGTATGTCCTTGTTGGTTGTATGAAACTTTCCGCAGCCTTGACCAACTTCAGATGTTTTCAGTGTCACCTTCTCAAGTGAAATAAATGCTGACGTTTTGTCAGTATTAATATTGGTGAGATTGTAGGGGATGGAGGATATTTCTGGGATTTGGGCTTGTTTTTTGAAGTATACACTTGGAAGTTACTCATTTTATGCGCAGTCATGTCCGATGCAGCCTTTCCTGTGAACGGTAGCTATTTGGCATGGATGCAAATTTTGCATGAAGAGTTGCAGAGTCACACACCTCAAAATTGCCCATGTGCATGGTAGTGTTGTTGAGCTGATACTCATGACTGAGTTTTCAACTAATCAGCTACAAACTCTTCTTATGTACCTTCTACAGATAACACAGAGATGCTGAGCTATGGTTCCTTCACTTTTCCATTACTTATTCCTGCCTTGTTTTGTCTCCTAAATCTGGGGTGTTTGGTTGATAGCAGAGAGCTCTTCCAATTATCAGGCTGGGGGAACACTTTCCATCCATCCTATGAAGGTGTTCATCTGCCAAGACAGATTTTGACGTAATTCTGTTTCTCTGAAATATCAAGGAATGAAACATCGGCTTCTAGCCTACGTGTAGCTCATAGATCGAAAATAGGCTTTAATCTGTGGTTCAACTGAAGAACGTGAATGCATAGCAAGGAGGGCGAGAAGCTGGCTTAGAACCATGAAAATAGGTGTCAATATGCTTTTTGCCTGAAGCCAGGGCCTGTGCCACTCATGATGTGATGCTGGTTTCTTGTCCTGAAAGGCAGTGGGAGTCCTCTGATGAGAGAGCATTTGTATAATAACTCTGCATGTGGAATGATGATGCATGGGTAGAAAGGCTGAGGGTCTGTTGAAGGGCACAGGAGACATGGGCTGCTCCTTTCCCTGTTCAGTTCCCAGCTATAATATCAATCAATACAAGTTTCATCCTCCCGATGAATCTTGGCCAAAGGAATGTCATTCCAGCTGTACCCTGGAAGGTCCCGATTGCCTGTTTGCAGGTTTTTGTGGTGTTTTTAACTGACAGCTTAATTAGGCCCATATGACAAATGCTATAAAGGCTTTGTGAAAGTGATTATTCATTCCCAACTGAATACCAGAATTAGGTATCTATTGTAAAAGTCATGATCAAGAACAGTGTCTAATGATCCTTTTGTTTCTGCATGTGCTCACTTCTCTCAGTACTCGTTGTAATAATCTGAAGGTGGGCAGCTGTCTCTGATAATGTGTGCAATATTAGATCTGGTTTATTTGCCTGCCTGTCTCATACATGCCTTTCATGTTTACAGCTGAAAGGGACTTTCATAGGCATATTTCCTTAAAATGTAACTGGAAAATATGCTCTTGCTTGTTATGTAGGGATAGAAGTCAGATCCATGGTAAAGAGATGTTCTGTGCAACTTTCCTTTCGATGGGGTCTGTCTGCAAATGAGAAAGATCAAGGACAATGATGTAAGCTATGAAGGGTTTGAGGAGTCCTGGAGGCACTGTGTGTGAGGAGGTACTGGTGGAGATATGGCCTATGTTGTGTTGATTTATCATTTCTCAGGGTTGCTTGCTGGCCTACAAAAAATGAGTCTGAAGGTGTCATCTTTGGATGCCACATATCTCAGAATCCAACTGTCCAAGCTGTGGGTTCATCACTTTGATTTCCTTTGCATGATCATTTTTTAGCATAGATGTACAATACATTAAGCTGTGAGTCATGTGTCTTCCAAGTTGCCATGAGCTGAAGTAGGATGATAGTGTCTTTGAGTTAATACTTTGATGACCGTGTCTTTATCAGAGCTGCATATCGTTTATGCATTTGAGAACATTTTAGGTTGCTTCCAAGTAGTGTGACAAGAAAAGAAATCTCTCTCCATGCATCCATGTTGGGATCCTTTCTCACAGTTATGTGTTGAACTTTTCTTCCACTGGTGTCTGTCTGCAAATGTAGCATTCCTTTTGTGTGACATCTGAGCAGTGTGAGAAATTGTCTGTCCAGAGGCGGGCAGATGTGGGAGTTTACTGCGGTATAATCTGAAATTCGAACCTCAAATATGTACTATAGCCTCCTAAAACAGAATAGTAGGTGTGAGCAGAAAATATGAGAAGCTAAAATAAAATCTGTGTTTTCTCAGAAGAATAAGCTGGAGAAAGTGCCCCATGATAAGAGGTTTAAACTTACAGCTTCATACCTTTGGGACAAAAATTTGGGTTGCTCAGTAATATCATTTCTTGGTTCATCATATGTTCAGGTTTAGCTGAATTTTTTCTCTACAAAGGTTGTGTTGTGTGCGATGTTATGAGTTAGTAATCGCGAAGGTGGTTCCTTAGTGTGTAGAATAAGATTCACCAACTCTACATAATGGGGTTGGGAAAATGCTGTTCTTTGTCTGACTCCCACAGGAGCCCCAAGTCCTAAACGGAAGCTCAGCCTGTATTGCCAGACTCTAATGACACATTCCCGAAAGGAAGTTGGAGAAGGGGAACAATTCAGGGTGATCCAGAGCAGCCTTTGTAGTGCAGGGGAAAATTAACAAAGACCAGAGGAAAGGCCAGCCTGGAAGACATCTATGAAGAGGCATCTCTGCCTTGTGCTACTACTCAGCATTTGGGAAATGAATGTGGCTGATGTCATTCCACTCTGGCAGTTTTAATCTGCTGAAAGGATGAGGGAAAAGTCACTAAACCACAACGACTACAAAAAGTGCAAATGGGGGAGATTGTGCCTACGGGCTGATGGGCACAGAAGTTTTTTGTGCAGTACAAGTAGCAGAGCCAAAGAAGTAGTGTTATTTCTGCCTGGCCGGGATCGCTGCGAGGATCAGGGAAGAGCTCCTCACAAGAACAATCGAGGCAGGAGATCACAGCTGGCTGGGACTCGATGGCATCTCTTTATCGCCTGTAACCTCCCTGAGAGCTGGCTTTAAGAAAAGCCGAGCGGGCAGCGCTTGGCATAGCTCCGTGCCTGCAGTGCCGTGAGGAGGCTGCGGGCGCCGCTGTTGACCGAGGAGGAGCGAGGGGAAGGCCGGAACGCTGCCGGCAGCCCCGCCCGCCCCGCTCACTCGTTCGCTGATCGCCTCGGGTGCCGAGCGTCCCCGCGGTGCGGAGCCGTGCTGCAGCGAGGCGGAGGCGCCGGTGGTAGCTGCCGGGAGCGGCGGTCCGAACTGGGAAACAGTGCAGCAGCAGGAGGAGGAGAAAGAACAGTGGTCGGCGGCGGGGAGCTGCCTGTGGCGGTGAGGAGCCGGCAGGGCACCAGCGATGGGCACGGCGGGGAAGCGCTTGGGCCAGCCAGAGCGAGCTCTGCTGTGGGGCGTCCTGATCGCAACGTGGGACGCGGCTTGGGGGCAGCTGCATTACTCTGTTCCCGAGGAGCTGCCCAAAGGCTCTTTCGTGGGCGACTTGGCCAAGGACCTGGGGCTGGAGCTGCCAGCGATCCGTGATCGCGGCGTCAGAATAGACTCCGAAGGTAGGATGCAGTATTTCGCCCTGCACGGGAAAACGGGGCATTTGGTGACGACGGAGAGAATAGACAGGGAGCAGCTGTGCGAGAGCATGCAGCAATGTGTGCTGCGGTGTGAGGTGATCGTGGAGGGAGAAATGAAGTTTTATGAGATCGAAGTGGAAATCACGGACGTTAACGACAACGCGCCCAGCTTCCGACAAGCAGAAAAAGAACTGAGAATGAGCGAGACGACAGCTCCCGGGTCGCGGTTTCCCTTGGCCGAAGCTCACGACCCAGACGCTGGCCCGAATTCTCTGCGGCGCTACGAGCTGAGCGGCGACGAGCACTTCTCGCTGGCCGTGCAGGCGGGTCCCGGTGGGGATCAGCGTCCCGAGCTGGTGCTGGCGAAGGCGCTGGACCGTGAGGAGGCGGCGTTCCACGAGCTGGTGCTGAGGGCGAGCGACGGTGGAGAGCCTGCGCGGACGGGCACGGCGCGGATCCGCGTGGCCGTGCTTGACGCCAATGACAACGCGCCCGTGTTCAGCCAGGCAGAGTACACGGTGCGTGTGGCCGAGGACGTGACCGTGGGCGCCGTCCTCGTCACTCTCATGGCCTCCGACCACGACGATGGGCTGAATGGGCACGTGAAATACTCGTTCACGAAAATCACAGAGAAAGCCTCGAAGATTTTCGAGCTGGGCTCTGAGACAGGAGCGCTCACATTGGTAGGCAATCTGGACTTTGAGGAAGTATCAACACACGAACTGGAGGTGCAGGCACATGATGGAGGGGGCCTTTTCGACTCTGCGAAAGTCGTGATTACAGTGACAGACGTCAACGATAACGCCCCCAAGATTTCGGTGCGGTCATCGCTGAGCGAGATATCGGAGGACGCGGCGCCGGGGACGGTGGTGGCGCTGCTGCACGTGCAGGACCGGGACTCTGGGGCAAACGGCCAGGTGCGGTGCTTGCTGGATGGGGATGTCCCGTTCCGACTGCAGAGCTCCCAAGGCAGCTACTACCGCGTGGTGACGTCTGGAGAGCTGGACCGCGAGAAGGTGTCGGAGTATAACATGACCGTGCGGGCAGTGGACGGCGGGTCGCCGGCGCTACAGAGCAACGCGGTGCTGGCACTGCGGGTGCTGGACGTGAACGACAACGCGCCCGTGTTCGCGGAGCCGCGCTACAGCGCCCGGCTGGCCGAGAACAACGCGGCGGGAGCGCTGGTGCTGACGGTGCGAGCGTCGGACGCGGACTGGGGGCAGAACGCGCGCGTGCGGTACCGGCTGTCGGAGGGGCGGGTGCGGGGCGCGCCGCTCTCGTCCTACGTGTCGGTGCAGGCGGAGACGGGCGCGCTGTACGCGCTGCGCTCGTTCGACTACGAGGAGGTGCGCGAGGTGCGGCTGTGGGTGTGGGCGGAGGACGGCGGCGCGCCGGCGCTGAGCAGCAACGTGTCCGTGCTGCTGGAGATCGTGGACGAGAACGACAACGCGCCGCAGGTGCTGTACCCGCCGGCGGCGGCGCCTTCGGCAGCGGCGGTCTCGGGCTGGGCGGGCGTGGAGCTGGCGCCGCGGTCGGCGGAGCCCGGGGCGCTGGTGGCCAAGGTGGTGGCGGTGGACGCGGACGCGGGGCAGAACGCGTGGCTGTCGTACGAGCTGGCCAAGGCGACGGAGCCGGGGCTGTTCCGCGTGGGGCTGCACAGCGGCGAGGTGCGCACGGCGCGCTTCCCGCTGGCCCGCGACGCGGCGCGGCAGAGCCTGGTGGTGGTGGTGAAGGACCACGGGCGGCCGGCGCTGTCGGCCACGGCCACGCTGACGGTGGTGCTGGCCGAGAGCGTGGCCGAGCTGCTCTCGGAGCTGGGCAGCGCGGCGGCGGCGCCGGGCGAGCCGGCCGCCAGCCTCACGCGCTGGCTGGTGCTGGCCGTGGCGGCCGTGTCCTGCCTCTTCCTCGCCTTCCTGCTGCTGCTGCTGGCTCTGCGCCTGCGGCGCTGGCGCCGCTCGCAGCTGCTGGCGGCGTCGGGCAGCGCCTCCTTGCGCGGCGTCCCGGCCTCGCACTTCGTGGGCATCGACGGCGTCCGCGCCTTCCTGCACTCCTACTCGCACGAGGTGTCGCTCACTGCCGACTCGCGCAAGAGCCAGCTCCGCTTGTCCTCCGGCAGCTGCTGCGACACCCTCCCGGCCCGGCCGCCTCCCGACGAGCCCGAGCCGCTTCTTGGAGACATCATTGAGGCTCCTCGCAGCGCGGATCTCTCCGCTCCCCCGGTGAGTTCCTCCCAGCAGCCTTTCTCCGCACCACTTCCTTTCCCGCGTTTCTTCCCTACCCTTTCCCCGGTAGGTCTCGTGTTCCGTGTGCGTCCCGTGGAGCTGTATGGACGAGGAAGACAAAGCTTGTTCGAGCCCCGTTCTGGGTGCTGGTGTTTCTTGCTTTCGTTAGGGAAATATGGGCTGTTTGTTCAGGTTCCAGTCTTATGGGGGAGTTGTAAGGTCCATAGCTGCTGCCGGTGGTACTTTAGTTTGGGCATTGCTTTGTGTTTTACCACGTCTTCAGTGTGTTCCACACTCTTAAGTGACCTAGTCTCTCCTGGACGTCTGCATCAATTTTTATTTTTTTTTAAATCTTGAAGTTTCTGTTCTAAACTGGTGTGAGCTGACAATGTTTCTTCATCTTAGTGTTGTGATGTAAATAAGTGCAAGCAATGCTATGCGAGTTATGAAGGATTCTCGAAGTAAGTCCTGGGGACTGTGCCCAACTGTAGTATCCTGCAGTGTGAGTTTTGTTTTCCCAAAGAATGGTTGCTAGAAGTGATGTTAATCCAGCTCTGGGGGGGGTTCTCGGAGGTTCTTCATGTGTGTTTGTGACAACTTAGTTACGTATTTATGACAAATGCTATAACGGGACTTTTGGAAAAACCCAACTATTATTCCCTACAAATACTTGGACTATGTACGTACTCTAGAACTCAGGAAGAACATATTCTGATCCTTTTGATTTTGCATATGTTAACTTTTTCCCTTGCTCATCGTGATGATCTAAACATTGGCTGTTTTTTCTCATAGTATGTTACATTATATTTTTTTCTTTTCCACACATGGTTTTCATGTTTACAGCTGCAAAGAAATACTTTGTTGGGCGTGTTTCATCTTTCCATAGAATGTTTGCTAGAAAACATGTTATTCTAGCTTTATGGGTAAGGCCAGGGGGGTTTATCCCGTGTGTTGGTTCGTTGTTGTGGTGTTCCTAATTAACAGCTGAATTACATACTTATGAGAAGTACATGTGGAGGAGAAAACAGTGTTCTACCGATTTCACCAAGCCCCATTTCTCTGCGACCTGAGAGGATAACAATCCTCTGACTCATTTGTCTGCAGTTCATAGCCATGGAAGTACCAACGTGACTCTGTGGTATTGTGTTAAAGAACTGCTTTGTTCAATTCCTCTTGCCATCTCTGTGTCCCTGTAAGACAAAGTTTCATCACGGCTGTATAAGGCTTTTCTTGTCCTTGATCAAACTTCAGGTGTTATCAATAGCTCTTGCTCACATGAAGAGACTGCTGATGTTATTGCCAGTTTTAAAACTGGTGGGAATGTAGGGGATAGGAAGGTATTTCTGTAATGAATTTCTGCTACTGGGGCTTGTTTTTGAAGTAATTGCCAGGAAGTTACTCATTTTATGCACTGTCGTGTCCAATGCAGCTTTTCCTGTGAATGGTAGTTATTTGGCATGGATGTAAATGTTGCATGAAGAGTTGCAGAGTGTATCTGACAAATTGCCTTTGTGCATGACAGTATCTTTGTGCTAATACCAATGACTGAATCATTAACTAACCAGCTAGATATTCTTCTTATGTACCTAATACATATGACATACTTGGAACTGCAGAGCTATGAAGCCTTTACTTGTGCAGTTTTCTCATTTTTGCCTTGTTTTGTCTCCTAACCTAAACCCCAGACTCAGTTTGGCTGATAGTAGAGAGCTGTTCCAATTATCAGGCTGTAGGCGTTTCCATCCATTCTGTGAAGGTTTTCTGATGCTAAGAGAAAGAATTTGATGTAATTCTGTTTCACTAAAAAATCAGGAAATTAAACTCTTCATTGTTGACTCCTAGTGTACATATGGTCCAAAACAGGGTACAGTTTGTGGAAAAACTAAAGGCTGTTAAATGCAGAGCAAGGAGAGTAAGAGTCTGGCCTGGAGCACAGGTGAGTCAACATGCCTTTTGCCTGGTGCCGAGGCCTGTGCCACTCGTTGTATGATACTGGTTCTTTGTCCTGAAAGGCAATGGGAGTCCTCTGGTAAGAGCATTTGTATAATAACTCTGCATATGGAATGATGGTGGATAGGTAGAATGGCTGAGGGGCTGTTGAAGGGCACAAGAGACATGGGCTGTTCCTTTCTCTGTTTTTTGCCCAGCTGTATTATTGGGCAATGCAAGTTTAATTTTCCCAAAGAAGGTTGGCTGAAGACATGTTACTCAGTGTGGATGGGAAGCCCTGGAAGGTACTTTTTGCGTGTTTGCAGGTTGTTGTGATGTTTATAACTGACAGCAAATGCCATAATGGGAGCTTTGGGAGGAGCCAAGTGATTGTTCATTCCTTGCTCAAGACCTGAATTATGTACCTACTCTAGTAGATATTGATCAATGAAAGCATGCTACGATCATTTTGATTTTCCATGTGTTCACTTCTCCCTGTTCTTATGGTAATAATTTGAAGGTGGGCAGTTGTCTCTGATAGTGTGTGGTAGATTAGATCTGTTATATTTTTCTGCATGTCCCATACATGTCTTTGATATTTACAGCTGTAAAAGATAGACTTTAATAGATGTATTTCCCTTAAGCATCACTGGAAGAAATGCTCTTGCTTGTTATGGAGAGATAGTGAGAAGTCAGATACTATCCATGGTGAGGAAAAGTTGTCTATGCAACTTTTCTTTCGATGGAATCTGTCTGCAAATGAGGATGATCAAGGACAATGATGCAAGTTGTGAAGGGTTTGAAGAGTCTTGGAGCTGCTGTGTGTGAGGAGGTACTGGTGGAAACATGGCCTGTGCTGTGTTGATTCCTAGGGTTTATTGCAGACCTACAGAAAATGAGTTTGCAGGTGTCTTATTTTTTGATATCACACTTCTCAAAATTCCTGTCCAAGCTATGGGTTTGTCAGTTTGCTTTCCTGTTGATCAGTGACTGAGCATAGATATACAGTTTATGCTGAGCTTTAAAATTAGTGTATCTTCCCAATTGCCCATGTGCTGAAGTAGGATGATGATGTCTTTGAGTTAATACTTCGATGTCTGGGTCTTTATTGGAGCTCCATATCGCTTATGCACATGCAAATATTTTACATTTCTTCCAAGTAGTGTGACGAGGAGAGAAACCTATCTCCCTGCATCCGTGTTGGGATCCTTTTTCTGAGTTATGTGCTGAACTTCTTTCACTGGTATCTGTCTGCAAATGTAGTTTTCCTTTTGTGTGACATTTGGGCAGTGTGAGAAATTCTGTCTGCACATAATGTAAAAGTTTACTGCAGTATAATTTGGAACACAAACCAGGTACTTCATCCTCCTAAGACAGAATTGTAGGTGTGAGCAGAAAGAGACGATAAAAGGGAATCTGTTACGTTTTCTCGGAAGAATAAGCTGAAGAAAATGCCCCATGATAAGGCCTTTAAACTTACAGCTTCATACAGAAAAAATTCGGCTATATAATGATGTCATCTCTTGGTTGTGGTGTGTGCAATGTTATGAGTTAAACGTGGAGGTGGTTCCTTAGTGTGTAGAATGAGATGCACCAACTCTGCATAATGGGGTTGGGAACATGGTGTTTTATTGTCTGAATCCTAGAGGATCCCCAGTCCTAAATGGAAGTGCAGCCTCCAGTGTCAGGCTGTATTGAAACATTCCCTAATGGGAGAATGAGAACAATCAGGATGATCCACAGCTGCCTCTGGAGTGCAGGGGAAAAACAGGGTACAGAGAGAAGGGCCAGCCTGGGGGACGGCTATCATAGTGGAGGGATCTTCATCTCTGCTTTGTGCTACTACTCGGGATTTGGGAAATAAATGTGGCCGATGTCATTCCAGTCTGACATAGTTTTGATCTGCTGAAAGGCTGAGGGAAAAGTCAATCAGGCAGAAGGACTACAAAAAGATGTGCAAATGGTGGGGGAGATTGTGCCTGCGGACTGACGAGCACACAAATATTCATAACCGGTAGAATTAGCAAAGACACGGGAGGCTTGTTATTTCTGCCTGGCCGGGATGTCCGCGAGGATGACGGAAGAGTTCGTGTCGTGAGCAACCGAGGCCGATTACCGCAGGCTGGGACGCAATGGCTGCTCCGTATCGCCACTGCCCTCCCCGCGAGCTGGCCTTGGGCAAGGCAGGGAGGGCAGCGCTGGGCAGAGCTCAGTGCCTGCAGTGCCGGGAGGAGGCTGCGGGCGCCGCTGTTGACCGAGGAGGAGCGAGAGGAAGGCCGGAACGCTGCTGGCAGCCCCGCCCCTGCGGCCCCGTTAGCTCGCCCGATCGTTGACTGTTTTGGCGGCCGGACTGTCTGTGAGCGTCCCAGCGGTGCGGAGCCGTCCTACAGCGAGGCACAGGGGTTTCGGCCGCGGCCTGAAGCGGAGACACGGACCTGGACAAGGAGCAGAAGCCAGAAGACCGGTCAGCGGAGAGGAGCTACGTGAGTCTGAGTGGGGCCGGCGGGACCGCTGTGGAGATGAGTGCGGCGGGAAGGTGCTGGAGCCGGCGGGAGCGAGCGCTGCTGTGCACCGTCCTGGTGGCAGCGTGGGACGCGGCGTGGGGGCAGCTGCGCTACACGATTCCCGAGGAGCTGCCCAAGGGCTCGTTCGTGGGCGACGTGGCCAAGGACCTGGGGCTGGAGCTGCCGGCGCTCCGTGACCGCGGCGTCCGAGTCGTTTTCGAAGGCAGGATGCAATATTTCGACCTGCACTGGAAGACGGGCCATTTGATGACGACGGAGAGAATAGACAGGGAGCAGCTGTGCCGGCTTGTTGAGAAATGCATGCTACGATGTGAAGTGATAATAGACGGGGATATGCAGGTTTACGACATCGAAGTGGAGATCACGGACATTAACGATAACGCGCCCAGCTTCCGACAAGCAGAAAAAGAACTGAGAATGAGCGAGATGACAGCCCCTGGGATGCGGTTTCCCCTGTCCGGGGCTCACGACCCGGACTCAGGGCCGAATTCCCTGCAGCGCTACGAGCTGAGCGGCGACGAGCACTTCTCGCTGGCCGTGCAGGCGGGTCCCGGCGGCGATCAGCGTCCCGAGCTGGTGCTGGCGAAGGCGCTGGACCGGGAGAAGGCGGCGTTCCACGAGCTGGTGCTGAGAGCGAGCGACGGTGGAGAGCCTGCGCGGACGGGTACGGCTCGGATCCGAGTGGCTGTGCTTGACGCCAATGACAACGCGCCCGTGTTCAGCCAGCCAGAGTACACGGTGCGTGTGGCGGAGAACGTGCCCGTGGGTTCCGTCCTCATCACTCTCACAGCCGCCGACGCCGATGAGGGTCTGAACGGACACGTGAAATACGTTTTCCATAAAATTTCAGACCGGACGTCGGAACTTTTCCAGCTGGACTCTGAGACGGGAGAAATATCTCTGAAGAACGATTTGGACTTTGAGGAAGTCTTCATACACGAGTTAGAGGTGCAGGCACTCGACGGAGGAGAACTATCAGATACAGCGAAAGTCGTGATTACAGTGACAGACGTCAACGATAACGCCCCCAAGATTTCGGTGCGGTCATCGCTGAGCGAGATATCGGAGGACGCGGCGCCGGGGACGGTGGTGGCGCTGCTGCACGTGCAGGACCGGGACTCGGTGGCGAACGGACAGGTGCGGTGCTTGCTGGACGGGGATGTCCCGTTCCGACTGCAGAGCTCCCAAGGCAGCTACTACCGCGTGGTGACGTCTGGAGAGCTGGACCGCGAGAAGGTGTCAGAGTACAACCTGACCGTGCGGGCAGTGGACGGCGGGTCGCCGGCGCTGCAGAGCAACGCGGTGCTGACGCTGCGGCTGCTGGACGTGAACGACAACGCGCCCGTGTTCGCGGAGCCGCGCTACAGCGCCCGGCTGGCCGAGAACAACGCGGCGGGAGCGCTGGTGCTGACGGTGCGAGCGTCGGACGCGGACTGGGGGCAGAACGCGCGCGTGCGGTACCGGCTGTCGGAGGGGCGGGTGCGGGGCGCGCCGCTGTCGTCCTACGTGTCGGTGCAGGCGGAGACGGGCGCGCTGTACGCGCTGCGCTCGTTCGACTACGAGGAGGTGCGCGAGGTGCGGCTGTGGGTGTGGGCGGAGGACGGCGGCGCGCCGGCGCTGAGCAGCAACGTGTCCGTGCTGCTGGAGATCGTGGACGAGAACGACAACGCGCCGCAGGTGCTGTACCCGCCGGCGGCGGCGCCTTCGGCAGCGGCGGTCTCGGGCTGGGCGGGCGTGGAGCTGGCGCCGCGGTCGGCGGAGCCCGGGGCGCTGGTGGCCAAGGTGGTGGCGGTGGACGCGGACGCGGGGCAGAACGCGTGGCTGTCGTACGAGCTGGCCAAGGCGACGGAGCCGGGGCTGTTCCGCGTGGGGCTGCACAGCGGCGAGGTGCGCACGGCGCGCTTCCCGCTGGCCCGCGACGCGGCGCGGCAGAGCCTGGTGGTGGTGGTGAAGGACCACGGGCGGCCGGCGCTGTCGGCCACGGCCACGCTGACGGTGGTGCTGGCCGAGAGCGTGGCCGAGCTGCTCTCGGAGCTGGGCAGCGCGGCGGCGGCGCCGGGCGAGCCGGCCGCCAGCCTCACGCGCTGGCTGGTGCTGGCCGTGGCGGCCGTGTCCTGCCTCTTCCTCGCCTTCCTGCTGCTGCTGCTGGCTCTGCGCCTGCGGCGCTGGCGCCGCTCGCAGCTGCCGGCGGCGTCGGGCAGCGCCGCCTTGCGCGGCGTCCCGGCCTCGCACTTCGTGGGCATCGACGGCGTCCGCGCCTTCCTGCACTCCTACTCGCACGAGGTGTCGCTCACTGCCGACTCGCGCAAGAGCCAGCTCCGCTTGTCCTCCGGCAGCTGCTGCGACACCCTCCCGGCCCGGCCGCCTCCCGACGAGCCCGCACTACTGCTCGGGGAGGACCCCAACGTTCCAACGGTGAGTTCCTCCCAGGAGCCTTTCTCTGCGCCGCTTCCTTTCCTCTGCTGTTTCTCTGACCTTTCTGAGATGGTTTGTTTTTCTTTTCCGTGTTCTGCGCGGGGAGCTGTGGGACAGGGAAGGCGAAGCCTGGCTAAGCCCGCTCTGGGTGTTGGTGCTTCTTGTTCCTGGTAGGGGAGCGTGGGGTGATTGCTCATGTTCCCAACGGGTGGAGAGAAGGGAGGAGCGAGAGTTCTGCCGGCAGTACTTTCCTTATAGAGGTGTTTTGTGTTGCACGTCCTCGTTGTGTTTCACGCTGTTCAGTGACCCAGTCTCTTCTGATGGTCTGTGCCTGATTTCCTTTTACACCTTGATCTTTCTTTTCTGAAGTGGCATGAGCAGAAAATTTGTCATCTTAGTGTAGTGGTATAAACATACGCAATAAACACCTTGTGTTGAAGTGTTGGAAGGATAGTCAGGGCAGCTGTGCCTGAGTGGCTCTTGAAGGATACATGAGACAGGGTTGCTCCTTTCTCTGTCCAGTGCCTATCTGCGGGATCTTATTTCTTCCTAAAGAATGTTTGCTAGACGTGTTATTCCAGCTCTATAGGGGGTGTTGGGAATTTCCTCCCATGTGTTTTAGGTTGTGTTGTTCTTAATAGCTGTACTTCTAACAAGTATATTTGGAAGTTACCAGTTTCCTGACACTACCACAAAGCCCCCTCTTCCTTCTGCCTCAGAGGGGATGACAGTTCTCTGACAATTTTCTCTGTAAGAAGTAGCCATGGAAGTGCCAGCATGACTCTGGGGTTCTGTGTCTAAGAACTGTTGTATGAAACGTCATTTTGCCATCTATTTGTCCTTGTTGGTTGTATGAAGCTTTCCCCAGCCTTGAGCAACCTTCAGATGTTTTCAGTGGCTCCTGCTCATATGAAGTATCTGCTGATGTTTTGGCAGTTTTAAAATTGGGAATGTAGGGGATGGGAGAGTATATTTGTAATAAATTTCTAGTCTGGGGGCTTGTTCTTTGAAGTATGTGCCAGGAAGTTACTCATTGTATGCACTATGTCTGATACAGCTTTTCGTGTGAATGGTACTTTTTGGGTGTAGATATAAAGGTTGCATAAAGAGTTGCAGTTACACATCTGCAAAATTGCCCATGTGCATGATGGAGTTGTTTGGCTCGTATTCATGACTGAGTCTTGAACCAACTAACTAGATACTAGTCTTATAAACCTACAACTGATGACATACTCGGAGCTGCAAAGCTATGGTGCCATCACATTCCTGTTTTCTTATTTTTGCCTTGTTTTGTCTCCTGTTCTACACCTGGTTTTCAGTTTGGTTGTTAGTAGAGAGCTCTTCTAGTTGTCAGTCTGGCTAGCAGTTTCCATTCATTCCATGAAGGTGCTCTGATTCAAAGACAAAGATTTTGATGTAATCGTTTCACTAAACCGTCAAGGAATGAAACTCTTCATTGTCAGCTTTTAGCCTACATATGGTCAAGAACAGGATACAGTGTTTGGTGCTACTTAAGGTTATTGATGCAGAACAAGGAGGGTGAGAGGCTGGCTTGGTACCAGGAGCATGGGTGTGTCAACAAGCTTTTTTTGCCCGGTGCTAAGGCCTGTGCCACTCATGATGTGATGCTGGTTCCTCGTCCTGAAAGGCAGAGAAAGTTCTCTAAGACACCATTTGCATAACAACTCTGCATGTGAAATGATGATATACGGGTAGAATGCCTGAGGGGCTGTTGAAAGGCACAAGAGACATGGGCTGCTCCTTTCTCTGTTCTTTGCCCAGCTGTATTATCGGGCAATGTAAGTTTCATCTTCCCAAAGAAGCTTGGCAGAAGACATGTTACTCAATGTGGATGGGGAGCCCTGGAAGGTACTTTTTGTGTGTTTGCAGGTTGTTGTGATGTTTTTAACTGACAGCAAATATCATAATGGGAGCTTTGGGAGGAGCCAAGTGATCATTAATTCCCTATTCAAAACCTAAATTACGTACCTACAATAAGAGATATTGATCAAGAAAAGCATGCTATTATCGTTTTGATTTTGCATGTATTCACTTCTTCCTTGCTCCTTGTGATGATTTGAAGGTGGGCAGTTGTCTCTGATAGTGTGCGGGAGATTAGATCTGTTACATTTTTCTGCGTGTACCATACATGTCTTTGATATTTACAGCTGTAAAAGGTAGACTTTAATAGATGTATTTCCCTTAAACATCACTGGAAAAATGCTCTTGCTTGTTATGGAGAGATAGTGAGAAGTCAGATACTATCCATGGTGAGGAAAAGTTGTCTATGCAACTTTTCTTTCGATGGAATCTGTCTGCAAATGAGGACGATCAAGGACAATGATGCAAGTTGTGAAGGGTTTGAAGAGTCTTGGTGTGCTGTGTGTGAGGAGGTACTGGTGGAAACATGGCCTGTGCTGTGTTGATTCCTAGGGTTTATTGCAGACCTACAGAAAATGAGTTTGCAGGTGTCTTATTTTTTGATGTCACACTTCTCAAAATTCCTGTCCAAGCTATGGGTTCATCAGTTCGCTTTCCTACTGCATGATCATTTTTTAGCATAGAGGTACAGTTTATATTAAGCTTTAGTGTATCTTCCCAATTGCCCATGTGCTGAAGTAAGATGATGATGTCTTTGAGTTAATACTTCGATGTCTGGGTCTTTATTGGAGCTCCATATCGCTTATGCACATGCAAATATTTTACATTTCTTCCAAGTAGTGTGACGAGGAGAGAAACCTATCTCCCTGCATCCGTGTTGGGATCCTTTTTCTGAGTTATGTGCTGAACTTCTTTCACTGGTATCTGTCTGCAAATGTAGTCTTCATTTTGTGTGATATTTGGGCAGTGTGAGAAATTCTGTCTGCACATAATGTAAAAGTTTACTGCGGTATAATTTGGAACACAAATTTCAGATACATCATCCTCCTAAGACAGAATTGTAGGTGTGAGCAGAAAGAATGAGAAGCTAAAAGAGAATCTGCTGTGTTATCTCAGAAGAATAAGCTGAAGAAAGTGCCCCATGATAAAGCCTTTAAACTTACAGCTTCATATTTCTGGGAGAAAATTGTGAGTTAGTCAGTGGTGTCATGTCTTGGTTCAGCACATATTTAGGTTCAGCTTTTCTTTTTTTTTTTTTTTTTTTTTTCTCTACAAAGCTTGTGTTGTGTGCAATGTTAACAAAGGTGAAGGTGGTTCCTTGGTGTGTAGAGTGAGATGCACCAACTCTATGTAATGGGGTTGGAAAAATGCTGTTTCATTGTCTGACTCCCAGAGGAGCCCCAAGTCCTAAGTAGAAAAGCACAGCTTCTAGTGTCAGGCTGTAATGAATTATTCCCGAGTGGGAGTGGGAGAGTGGCAGCAATGCAGGGTGATTCAGAGCAGTCTCTGGAGTGCAGGGGAAAAGTAAAAAAGTCCAGAGGAAGGGCCAGCCTGGAGTACAACTGTCTTTGAATAAGCATCTTCATCTCTGCTTTGTGCCATTACTCAGGTTTTGGGAAATTAATGTGGCTGATGTCAATTCAGTCTGATAGTTAAGATCTGCTGAAAAACTGAGGGAAATGTAATTCAGGAACAACGACTTCAAAAAGTTGTGCAAATGGTGGGGGAGATTGCACCTGCTGACTGAGGGACACATAAATAATCCTAGAGGTAGAAGAGCCACCGAAGAAGTCTTAATTCTGCCCGGAAGCAACGCCGCGAAGATAACGGAAGAGCTCTCCTCAAGATCAGCCGAGGCTGGAAATCATCGCTGGTCGGGACCCGATGACGGCTCTCTGGCGTCCGTGCCGTCTCCGCGAGGTGACCATGGGCAAAGCCGGGCAGGCACCGCTCGGCATCGCTCGGTGCCTGTAGTGCCGGGAGGAGGCTGCGGGCGCCGCTGTTGACCGAGGAGGAGAGAGAGGAAGGCCGGAGCGATGCCGGCAGCCCCTCCCGCTGCGGCCCGGCTCGCTCGCTCGCTCGCTCGCTGGTTGTCTCGGCGGCCGAGCAATCTGCAAGCGGACCCGTGGTGCGGAGCTGTGCTACAGCGAGGAGGAGGGGACGCCGTCAGAAGCCGGGAGAGGCGATACGGACCGGGAGACAGTGCAGCAGCAGGACGAGAAGGAGACAGAACAGCGGTCGGTGGTGGGGAGCTGTCTGCGGCGGTGCGGGATCTCGGCGGAGATGGGAGCGGCGGGAAGGAGCTGGGGCCAGCGGGAGCGAGCGCTGCTGTGGACCGTTCTGGTGTTGGCGTGGGACGCAGCATGGGGGCAGCTGCGCTACAGGGTCCCCGAGGAACTGCCCAAGGGCTCGTTCGTGGGCGACGTGGCCAAGGACCTGGGGCTGGAGCTGCCGGCGCTCCGTGACCTCGGCGTCCGAGTAGCCTCTGAAGGTAGGACGCAGTATTTTGCTCTGCAGGGGAAGACGGGCCATTTGGTGACAGCGGAGAGGATAGACAGGGAGCAGCTGTGCGAGAGCATGCAGCAATGCGTCCTGCGGTGTGAGGTGATCGTGGAGGGGGAAATGAAGTTTTATGAAATCGAAGTGGAAGTCGTGGACGTTAATGACAACGCGCCCAGCTTCCGACAAGCAGAAAAGGAACTGCGAATGAGCGAGACGACAGCCCCTGGGACGCGGTTTCTCCTGGCCGAGGCTCACGACCCGGACTCGGGCCCGAATTCCCTGCAGCGCTACGAGCTGAGCGGCGACGAGCACTTCTCGCTGGCCGTGCAGGCGGGTCCCGGTGGGGATCAGCGTCCCGAGCTGGTGCTGGCGAAAGCACTGGACCGGGAGGAGGCGGCGTTCCACGAGCTGGTGTTGAGGGCGAGCGACGGTGGAGAGCCTGCGCGGACGGGCACGGCGCGGATCCGCGTGGCCGTGCTTGACGCCAACGACAACGCGCCCGTATTCAGCCAGGCAGAGTACACGGTGCGTGTGGCTGAGGAAGTGCCCGTGGGTTCCGTCCTCGTTACCCTCATCGCCGCCGACGCCGATGAGGGGCTGAACGGACAAGTGAAATACGTTTTCCATAAAATTTCAGACCGGGCGTCGGAACTTTTCCATTTGGACTCTGAGACGGGAGAAATATCCCTAAAGGACAGTTTGGACTTCGAAAAACTCTCCATACATGAACTGCAGGTACAGGCACTCGACAGAGGAGAGCTATTTGATACAGCGAAAGTCGTGATCACGGTGACAGACGTCAACGACAATGCCCCCGAAATTTCGGTGCGGTCTGCACTGAGGGAGATCTCAGAGGATGCACCGCCGGGGACGGTGGTGGCCCTGTTGCACGTGCAGGACCGGGACTCGGGAGCGAACGGCCAGGTGCGGTGCTCCCTGGACGAGGGTGTCCCGTTCCGGCTGCGGAGCTCCCAGGGCAGCTACTACAGCGTCGTGACGTCGAGAGAGCTGGACCGCGAGAAGGTGTCGGAGTACAACCTGACCGTGCGGGCGGTAGACAGCGGGTCTCCGGCGCTGCAGAGCAGCGCGGTGCTGGCACTGCGGGTGCTGGACGTGAACGACAACGCACCCGTGTTCGCGGAGCCGCGCTACAGCGCCCGGCTGGCCGAGAACAACGCGGCGGGAGCGCTGGTGCTGACGGTGCGAGCGTCGGACGCGGACTGGGGGCAGAACGCGCGCGTGCGGTACCGGCTGTCGGAGGGGCGGGTGCGGGGCGCGCCGCTCTCGTCCTACGTGTCGGTGCAGGCGGAGACGGGCGCGCTGTACGCGCTGCGCTCGTTCGACTACGAGGAGGTGCGCGAGGTGCGGCTGTGGGTGTGGGCGGAGGACGGCGGCGCGCCGGCGCTGAGCAGCAACGTGTCCGTGCTGCTGGAGATCGTGGACGAGAACGACAACGCGCCGCAGGTGCTGTACCCGCCGGCGGCGGCGCCTTCGGCAGCGGCGGTCTCGGGCTGGGCGGGCGTGGAGCTGGCGCCGCGGTCGGCGGAGCCCGGGGCGCTGGTGGCCAAGGTGGTGGCGGTGGACGCGGACGCGGGGCAGAACGCGTGGCTGTCGTACGAGCTGGCCAAGGCGACGGAGCCGGGGCTGTTCCGCGTGGGGCTGCACAGCGGCGAGGTGCGCACGGCGCGCTTCCCGCTGGCCCGCGACGCGGCGCGGCAGAGCCTGGTGGTGGTGGTGAAGGACCACGGGCGGCCGGCGCTGTCGGCCACGGCCACGCTGACGGTGGTGCTGGCCGAGAGCGTGGCCGAGCTGCTCTCGGAGCTGGGCAGCGCGGCGGCGGCGCCGGGCGAGCCGGCCGCCAGCCTCACGCGCTGGCTGGTGCTGGCCGTGGCGGCCGTGTCCTGCCTCTTCCTCGCCTTCCTGCTGCTGCTGCTGGCTCTGCGCCTGCGGCGCTGGCGCCGCTCGCAGCTGCTGGCGGCGTCGGGCAGCGCCGCCTTGCGCGGCGTCCCGGCCTCGCACTTCGTGGGCATCGACGGCGTCCGCGCCTTCCTGCACTCCTACTCGCACGAGGTGTCGCTCACCGCCGACTCGCGCAAGAGCCAGCTCCGCTTGTCCTCCGGCAGCTGCTGCGACACCCTCCCGGCCCAGCTACCCCCCGACAAGCCCACAGCGCTGCTCGGGGAGGACCCCGCCGTTCCAACGGTGAGTTCCTCCAAGGAGCTTTCCTGCTTTCTGCTTCCTTTCCTGATTTTCTTCTCTGCCCTTTCCTGATGGTTCCTTTTGCCATGCTTCGTGTCCTGGCGGGACTTTGCTTGTCGTTATGCTCCGTGTTTTTATAAGGTGCCAGTTCGTTTTCCTCTCTTGCCGTGTTCAATATGGGATTCCTGGTAGTGATGACTCATTTGAAAAAGTCGGTTTAATAGCAAATGGAAATTTGCGTCATTAGCATTGTCAGGTTTATTCTCAACAGAAACTTAGTAGCATCGGAAATGGAGCGTTATCTGTCCCGGTTATAAATTTCTGTGATAGGTTAATATTTTGTGTATTTTAGGCAGCCTTATTTCTTGTTTCATAGCACTACCTGTTTGCACGTGTTGTACCACTTTATCTTGTATCATTTGTTATTTATCATTGTTGAAAGCAGTGTGTGAGGAATGAAGCTTTCTACATTTTTAATAGCAGTACTCATTAGAAAGAATCTCTTTTTCTGTGCTTCTTACCAGCCAGTGAGTGGTTTTGTGTATAGGACGGGACTATTGCAAACACAAAATGGTTTTTAAGTTAACCGCATGTTGAGGTATTTTTCTTTTGTCCGTCTTTGCTTTCACAATTCTTAGCCTCCCCTTCTTGCACATCTTTTTTATTTAACTGCCTTTATTTGGGAGGAATGTAAGCTGTTGTTGGAAATGAAACCGTTCTCTGAGTTGGGTCTTGGTCTTGTCTCGTGTTCCTCACACACAGTGTGCTCCTCACCCAGTAGTGACTGTGCTTTTAATTTTGCGTACCAGAATTAAGCCACTGGAGGTACTTCTTCCTCAACCAGAAGCCCGTTCACAGGCATCCTATGAGTTCTTTGTTGCTTGTGGAAGTTTCCTTCGTTGGTTCAAAAGTGAGCTCCATGCTCTGGATTGAAGATTGAAGAAGAGTGAAATTAGTTATTAGCAGTTCCAAAATACATGTGTGTACAGGAACATCTTGGTGGTGACCCCCCACTATGCTCTTCCAAACATGGAGTGCAGTTGAAGAACTGGATGTTCGCAGACTGAGCCTTGTGCCTGTAGACTCCATAACCCACTTCTTAGACCTACAAACTATGGGTGAAGTACTATAAAGAGTATTGTAGCGGTTCTTTTTGGGCTGCACTACAGACAGTGTGGCAGTTCAAGACATGTGAAGATACTTTTGCTGTGACACGTTATTGTGACTTTTATGTTGCCTTACAGCTTGTTTCATACCATTATCCCTCGTGTAGCAGCACTGGGTCTATGTTTAAAATCAGTGCAAGCAGAGTGAAGAGCAGAGTAGCATGTGTTCTTAATAGCATCACTGGTTAGAAAGTCTGCTTTCTCCTGTGCTCCTTACCAGCTGCTGAGTGCATCCAGAGTCTTATTGCACATGGAATGATTTTGTGAGAGTGAGCTTGTTTCCCACGAGAAGCCTCTTTGCACAGCTACCTTGTGGCCTCCTCTGCCAAATGAGGGTTGATCTCCAAGTGATCGTTACTGTCCTGTGGTCACTTTATATCTGCTTTACTGCTTGTCATGTCTTTTACAATAAGGTAGAGGTAGCAGTGTAGCTGAGGGTGTAGCAATAGCATGTCCTAATGCTTCTAATGCTGATATAATGTTCATTTCTTGTTTATCACTATTGCCTTACAACATAGTTTTAATTTATCATTAATATTTGTAAAAAATGTAAGCACACCTTCGTAATGCAATGCAAGAAACGTTGAGGAAGATCAACGTTCTGCATAAATATCTGCTCAGTATAGGTAGGTAACCCTCTTGTATGTGTCTCTCCACCTGAAGAAGAGTGTGGCTGCTTCTTTGTGAGAATGGTCGTGTTGGTGAGGAAGAACCTATTCTCAGAGCGATGTTGTGGCTGAGTGATTGTTTATTAAGAGCTGCCGCAGTGGAATAAGCTTGTGAAGGAGAAACTGAGTCCTGTAGTCAGTTTCTGTACCATCTAAGGGAACTGCGAGAATGGCATAACCAGGAGCTGAGTTATCAGCAGGTCCCAGTGAAATGAGCACAGTAGCCATCCATGCTGTCATCTCTTGTCCAGAGCAATGGGAGCATTAGGAAAACCTGCTGTTCCTGTAGTTTCAAAACCCGTGGTCTTGGTAGCACTTCATATGGTTCAGGTGGTGATAATGTGCCCCTCTCTCTCCATGGTCATGAACCATGTGGTGGTTTACAGAGTCTTGCATTCTTTGATTTCCTTCAGCTGTTGCTAAGAGGTGGTGTTACTTGTACAAACAAGCACTGAGGAGGATCAAGTACTTTTTCATAGGCGATGCACTTAAGAGGGTTTTATCCTTTCCATTTTCAGAGCACCCCACTCCTGGAGGGTTTTGTGTATTGTCGGTGCAAAGAACATGCTGTGTTTGTGTCATGGGTGAACTGTATTCTCCATTGCTGCCCTCCTGACTTCTTGCTACTTTTGTTGTTGTATTCTTTTCTGCAAGTCTATGCCTATCCTGGGAAAGGTAGCTCGGGCAGCATGTGTCCCAGACACCACGGGCATCACCAGCAAGAAGTACACCACTCCCTTTTCCGATTCTTGGAATTGCACACTGTTAATTGAAGTCTCCTTGGCCATGGGGACCTTTTTGCTGCCCGTCCATGTTCTTAGATATTGCTAGTTTTTCCCCGTCTCAGCCATTCTGAGAGGTATATAAGATAAAAGGGTTATAAATTGGCGGTTCTGATGCTTCCTTTCCACAACAGCTCCCCCTTTTAAGTATTTTGTAGCTGTTGCTTCACAAAACTCGTAGAAATGAAAGAAAATTGCTGAAGACAACCTGCAGCAGTAGTAGAAGCTGTTGGAATATGTCAGACATTTGCTGTGCAGTGTACATGCTTGAACTCACCTGTACTTACCTGTGCTCTCTGTACGAGGTGCGCGCTGCTCCGCTGCTTGGTAACGCGTTCCCCAACCAGGCTGGTGATTTCCCCAGCTGAACAGAGCTGCTTGGTTCGCCTTCAGCCGGGAGTGAGAAACCCCGAACTGGAGGATGAACGCGTTTTTCGGTGGCCGATGGCGCCGACTGCTGGTATCCGCTGACAGCGTGATTCAGAGCGTAGAGACCGGATCACCGCACGGCCATCACCCAGCTGCGGTGGCGTCGCGGCGCCTCCGGGTGCCGCTGTTGGCCGACGCGGAGCGGTTCTGGAGCCGGAGCGGGAGCCGCCGCAGCGTCCTGCCCCCGCAGACTCTCGGTCGCCCGTAGCTAGCCACAGCGGCAGCGGCACAGCCAGCAAGGGCGAGAGGCGACGCTGTTAGCAGCGGCGTCAGAGCCGGCGCCGAGCTCGCTGCCTCCGGCAGCCCCTGCTCCCGCTGCGGAGAGAGGTTGAAAGGGAAGGGGAGACGAAGCGAGCGCTGCCGAGAATGGCGGGCAGGCAGATGCAGAGCCAGCGGGTGCTGCTGCCCGCTTTGCTGCTGTGCTGGTGCTGCCGTGCGTCGCCGGAGCGGCTCCGCTATGTCATCCCCGAGGAGCTGGCCAGAGGCTCGCTGGTGGGGCCGCTGGCGAGGGACCTGGGGCTGAGCCCGGCGGAGCTGCCGGCACGCAAGCTGCGGCTGAGCGCCGCGAAGCAATACTTTACCGTGAGCGGGGAGAACGGGAACCTGTACGTGAGCGAGAGGCTGGACCGGGAGGAGATGTGCGGCAAGTCGGCGTCCTGCTCTGTCAGCTTCGAGACGGTGGTGCATAACCCGCTCAACGTTTTCCACGTCGACGTGGCCATCCAGGACGTGAACGACAACGCGCCGCGGTTTCCACAAGACAGTTTCCAGCTGGAGATCAACGAGTTAACTTCTCCTGGCGCCCGGTTTTACTTGGGCATGGCGGAAGACACAGACGTTGGAAGCAACTCGCTGCAGAGCTACGAGCTGGAGAACAACGAGTACTTCGCGGTGGAGGTGAAGGAGAGCAAGGACGCACGCAAATTCGCAGAGCTGGTGCTGCGCCGGGCGCTGGACCGGGAGAGAGAACAGAGCCTGCGGCTGCTGCTGACGGCGGTGGACGGAGGGAAGCCGCCCCGGAGCGGCACCGCCCAGCTCTTCATTAACGTCACCGATGCCAACGACAACGCCCCCGTGTTCGCGCAGGAGCGGTATCGAGTGAGCCTGCGGGAGGATGCACTGCCGGGCTCGACGGTGCTGAACGTCTCCGCCTCTGATGCCGACTCAGGCAGCAACGCCCGCATCACGTACGGCTTTGGGAAAATGCCGGCTGAGGTGCTTCAGAAGTTCATGGTGGACACGGAGAGCGGGAGGATCACGCTTCAGGAGGCGCTGGACTTCGAGGACACGCGTTCGTTCAGCCTGGCAGTGGAAGCGAGGGACGGGGGTGGGCTGTTGGCGCACTGCGAGGTGGAGGTGGAGGTGCTGGACGTGAACGACAATGCGCCGAAAATCACGGTGCTGTCGGTGTCGAGCCCTGTGCCCGAGGACGCGCCGGCCGGTACGGTTGTGGCCCTGCTGAACGTGAAGGACCCGGACTCTGGGGAGAACGGTCAGGTGTGGTGCGAGCTGTCGGGCGAGGCGCCGCTGTCGCTCGTGGCGTCGTCGGGCGGCTCGCACAAGGTGGTGACGGCGAGCGCGCTGGACCGGGAGCAGAAATCCGAGCACCGGGTGACGGTGGTGGCGAGAGACCGGGGCAGCCCGGCGCTCTCGAGCAGCACGGCGCTGGTGCTGGAGGTGTCGGACGTGAACGACAACGCGCCGGTGTTCGAGGAGGCCGCCTACAGCGCCTACGTGGCAGAGAACAACGCTGCGGGGGCGTTGGTGCTGCACGTGAGTGCGCGAGACGCGGACGCAGGCAGCAACGGGCGCGTGAGGTACTCGTTGGAGGGTGGCAGCGCGGGCGCGGAGCCGTACGTGTCGGTGGAGGCGCAGAGCGGCGCAGTGTACGCGCAGCGCTCCTTCGACTACGAGCAGTGCCGAGAGTTCGCGGTGGTGGTGCGGGCGCAGGACGGCGGGGAACCGGCTCGGAGCTCAACGGCGACGGTGCGCGTCTTCGTGTTGGACCGCAACGACAACGCGCCGCGGGTGCTGTGGCCGGCGGTGAGCTCGGGGACAGACACGGGCACGGGAGCTGCCGCGGCCCCCGTCCCTTTCGAGATGGTGCCGCGGTCGGCCGAGGCCGGGTACCTGGTGGCCAAGGTGGTGGCGGTGGACGCGGACGCGGGGCGCAACGCCTGGCTGTCGTACGAGCTCGTGCAGCCGCCGGAGCCGGCGCTGTTCCGCGTGGGGCTGCACAGCGGCGAGGTGCGCACGGCGCGGGCTGTGTCGGACAGGGACGCGGCGAAGCAGCGGCTCGTGGCCGTGGTGAAGGACCACGGGCAGCCGGCGCTGTCGGCCACGGCCACGCTGCACGTGGTGCTGGCCGAGAGCTTGCAGGAGGCGCTGCCGGAGCTGAGCGACAGAGATGCTGTGCCCGAGCTGACATCTGATCTAAATCTCATTCTTGTAGTGGCACTCGTTGCTGTGTGCTTATTGTTCGTTTTCACAGTCATTTTGATATTGTTCTTTAAATGCCGACGGTCGAGGAGCCCTTCCGGTTTTATTACTTCTGATAAAGAAATGTATTCCACCCTTGGCTCAAAAGCACCGTACAACTACTGCAACAGCACTTTGCCCTTGCCCTACTCCTATGAGGTGTGTTTAGCCTCCGAGTCGGGACGGAAGGATTTTACATTTCTGAGACCAGCGGCATCAGCGCTTTCTGATCGTCTCCTAGCTGGGGAACCTGGCTCAGGCACTGACTCTGGCAAAGACCCTTCCAGCCCTGGGATCCTGGCACAGGTGAGTTTCTGTCCTGGGATCCCCTCTCTGCCGGCTTGTGTGAGTCTTCGGGCTTGTGTGAATCATCTTCCTCTGCTCTCCGCTCAGAGATGGGTGGGCAACCGACAGAACTCAACGTCGTCTCCGGGAGCGCTGCTCAGGAGAGTCTGTGCAAGGTTTGGGGGGCACATGGGCCCCTGACTACCATTTTACCTGCTCAGTCTCGTCCGCGATTTGTCGTTTGTGCCCCGAGGCGCAACACAGTGTTGTCAGTACTGCTGTCTGTCCTACTCCTAGCGCAAGTTTCACCGAGCCGGGGTGGTGAGTGGATACAGGGTGGAGCGGGGGCAAAAATGTCTTGAGGTCCGAGGCTGAGGCAGCCCTTTCGTCTTAGTGTAGTGACTGCTTCCTTTATTATCTCAGCCGGATCTGAGCGTTTTCCTGTGATAACGGTGTGTGATCTATCCCGGCGTGTTCGTTCAGTGAGGCAGCAACTCGGTTCCCGGCTTTTCCCAACTCGTTTTGTAGATGTGGTTTTGGTTTGTTGGGGGTTTTTTGGATTTTTTTTCATAGGCTCTCAAAAGGAAGATGTTGTGCAAACCCGTGACTTACCATATCCCCGCCGTCTGGGGAGCCGGGGCTGGTGCCTCACTGTAGCTCTGAACCCGGAGCAGAGCAAAAATGCTTTGGGTTTGCTGCTGCCACCGGGTTCTCCTGAGCCCCGGCAGAGCCGGGAATAACACCACTGAGCAGCTCTGGCTGGGGTTTGGCTTGAGCCCGTCCCCGAAGGAATTCCTGATGCAGGGAAAAGGCGGTTTTCCCCTTAAACTGTCACACGTTTCCACTTGCCTCCAAATGGTGAGAGCAATGGAACAATATCCGGAACAATTTCATTTCTGGAACAATGAAGCATCACTTTCAATGTTCGGGCTTCCTGTCAAAGTGAAGGAGACGTAATGTCTGCAGATCACCCAAAATACATGGAAATGTTCTATGCCTTTCCTGAGATCTTTGCTGTACTCAGCTCTCTGCTGCTTGGCCGTTCTGCTGTTGCTGGGATTAAGCGAACGAGGTACTCTGAATAGGGGTTGTGTGTGCACTCATGAGAAATTCCTTAATTGTGGTACTCGTGGTAGACAAAATTACTCAGTGAATTGTGTTTAGGAAAGACACGAAATGGGCAGTGCTTGGGAAAAAAGATTCAGGGCGTATTTCAGAGAAAACGGGTGGCAGAATGCTGTTTCAAAATTTGCCTCGAAGCAAGATGCGGATTTTCTACTCTTTATAAGTAATTGGGATTTGGTTGCATAAGGACCTATGGAGTTCCAAAAAGGATAGAGAATAACATGTACTTACGTGCACGATGCAGCTGCAGTGGTTAAAGCATACAATTTTCTTTCTCAGTCTTTAAATTGCTCCGAAATTAAATTCTATTAAAATACAGCGTTAGATGACTAACGGATATTACCAGCGTGGTGCGTATACTTTTATCACATTCTGTGGACTGGTAAGAATGCTAAGTAGCCCTGATAGGATTTATTACTCGTAGGGTTTATTCAGTAGGAAAGGAAATAGCATGCAGAGAGGAAAGACTGTGCCGGCCGTTTGATACTACGTCTGTGGGAAGATCCTGCCCGCTCACGGCAGGTAACAGGGCTGTACGGAGCGAGGACAGAATCAAGGTCCCTGTGTCGTGTCTCCCACGTTGGTTTGTGTTAATTGCAGCCCTTCCACGATGCAGCCATAACAAGCAGCAGGGTAACAGAAATCCAGCCACCGCGTTTCCGAACCAGGTTTGCAGGAGAGCCTTGTCCTTTCTCTCGGTCTGTGAATGAACTCCTGGGAGCTCCTTTCCAGCCCGAGTTATTTCGCAGGCATCGCCATCCTTTCGTTATATGTCTCGGCTGTGGGAGGACACCTGGGCGCTGTTTCTTGGCCACAGCCGCCATTGACATTTGTTCTGGCGCTCCCTTATCAAGCTTCCTTGTCCCTTTCCCACCGTGATAGCTGAGCAGTTACGTAGGTGATGGAGAAAAAAACCCCGAAATTAGCGGTAGTTTTATTCATATGAGCACTCGAAACGTCGGGAAACCGGTCCTATCACGAGTTACTGATGACAGCAACAACTGCAACCGCAGGCTGGCATCCCGGGAATTGGCTGTTTCTTGCCCAGGCGCTGCTGGTGCCGTGGTTCACGCGGTGCTGTGAACCTGCTGGGCTGTTGTTGTACGGGAACGGGAACCGCTCCCGACCCCGGCGAACCAGACCGTGATTTTCCCACTTCTGGCTGGTGGAAACAGGTACCAGGGAGCAAGCTGAGCGGTGGCGAGAGCAGGAGGGCGTATTAAACCGAGAACTTTACGATTTGTCGGGGAAGATGCCTGCGGGAACAGTGACGGGGCATGGAGGGGGCGCCTCGGAAGGTACAGGAGGTGCAGGTCCCAGGTGGTCCTGGGGACCCCGCAGCAGGAGCTGCCCTGCGGGGTGACTGTGCTGCTGCCGGAGCAGCTGCTTATCACTCGGCAGCACTAAATCTGTGTCGTTTTGCCGACTACGGTGCTTTGGTGGCACAAAGGCGCGACGCCGTGAGGTATCAGGAAGGGTCTGACCAAGCACTTGGGTGGGAGGACCGGCATTCTGAAGGTCCCGAAGGACACGGAGCTGGATTTCCTCGGCGCCCTGTGTACCCCGGCCGACCCTCTTCACCTCCCCTTCTTGTTCCCGCTGCTTCTTTCCAGCGAGGTTTTCCCGGGACAACCCCTGCCCTCCCCCGTTTCCATCCCTTTCTTTCTGGCGTCATCCTCTCCACCATCTCTTACACCTTCCTTCCTGCACACGGCAGTCCCCGTGCCCTTCCTACACTGCTTCTCCCAGCCCGGCTGTCATCAGCCGGGTTTCTCGCAGGTTTGCTCTTTCCCTTCGGGGTCAACGGGCTGGAGCCCCGCTGCACCTCGGCGGAGTTCCGGTAGCCCTGCGCTCCGTGCAGTTATTGGCCGGGACTGTGTGTGCCGCTGTCGGCCAATGATGGAGCGGGGGGGATCTGCCGGCCCGGCCCCGCTCGGAGCCGGGATGAGGCGCAGACGGTCTCAGAGAGAGCCCGGGAGGGAGTCGCGGCGCAGCCCGGAAAGCAATGCCCGTCCTCCTGCCGCCGCCGCTTCCCGGGGCGCGCTGGCCAGCGGCATGACGGGGCGAGCTGAGGATTTCTAGCTGGGGCGGGGGGACGAAGAGGTGAGCGCGGCCGTCCTGTGCGATGAACGGCGTTGCTGTAAGGAGCCGCGGGGTGACGACGGGGCAGGTACTGAGCCTCTTGCTTTTGTTCGGCGTTTCCGATTGGGTTTCCGCCGCTATTCGCTATGCGATTCCCGAGGAGGCGCGGAGAGGCTCCGCGGTGGGAAACGTGGTAGCCGACTTGGCGTTGGACCTGGGGCGGCTGCCGGGACGCCGGCTGCGGGTGGTGTCCGGCGGCAGCAAGAAGTACTTCGGGGTGGATCTGGCGAGTGGCGCGCTGCTGGTGAGCGAGCGGATCGACCGGGAGGAGCTGTGCGGAGCGCTCTCTCCCTGTTCCCTCAGCTTTGAGATCGTGGTGGAAAACCCGCTGGAGCTGTACAGCGGCGCCGTGGAGATCCAGGACATCAATGACAACGACCCGGTTTTTCCCAGCAGCCAGGCGAGGCTGGAAATCAGCGAGTCGGTGGCAGCGGGAGCTCGCTTCCCGCTAGAGAGCGCGCAAGACCCCGATGTGGGGATTAACTCTTTGCAGACCTACCAGCTCAGCGCCAACCCCCACTTTGTGCTCGACGTGCAGACGAGGGTGGATGGCAGCAAGTACGCGGAGCTGGTGCTGGAGAAAGAGCTAGACAGGGAGGAGCAACGGGAGTTGCACTTGGTCTTGACCGCACTGGATGGAGGCAGCCCGCCACGATCGGCCCACGTGCAGATCCACATTGACGTCGTGGACGCCAATGATAACACCCCGGTCTTCAATCAATCCACCTACAAGGCAAGTGTGAGGGAGAATACGCCCAGTGGTACCCTGGTTGCCAAGATCAGTGCGTACGATCTTGATGATGGGCCCAATGGAGACATCATCTATTCCTTCAGCAGCCACACGCCCACCAAGGTACGAGAACTCTTTGCTCTGGACTCGGCCACAGGGGAGTTGAGGGTCAAGGGACAGCTGGACTATGAGGAAACAAAGCTGTATGAGATTTACTTACAGGCTAAAGACAAGGGTGCTGTTCCTGGTGTGGCTCATTGCAAAGTGCTGGTGGAAGTTTTGGATGTGAATGACAATGCTCCAGAGGTGACAGTGACTTCTGTGTACAGCCCTGTGCCTGAAGATGCAGCCCCAGGGACAGTCGTAGCTCTTCTGAGTGTAACCGACTTGGACTCACATGACAACGGTCTGGTGAACTGTTTCATTTCCCCTGGGATCCCGTTCATGCTCAGCTCCTCCCTCAAAAATTACTACACATTGAAAACAAAAGCAGCTCTGGACCGGGAAAAGACATCAGAGTATAACATCACCGTCACAGCCAAGGACTCGGGCTCACCACCCTTGTCTGTGGCAAAACAGATCCTGGTGCAGGTATCAGATGTCAATGACAATGCGCCCAAGTCTTCCCAGGACTCCTACGATGTGTATGTGCTGGAGAACAACATGCCTGGCATTCCCATTCTTAATGTCAGTGCCACAGACCCGGACCTTGGGAGCAATGCCCATCTCTCCTATACCCTCTTACAGGGTGACTCCAGTGTAGGCCACCTCTTCTCTATCAACCGGGAGAATGGCACCCTCTACCTGCTCACGTCTCTGGACCATGAGGACCAGGTGGAGTTCAGCATGACTGTGCAGGTCCAGGATGGTGGCTCTCCACCTCTGGCCACTAATGTCTCAGTCAGTGTGTTTGTCACTGACCTCAATGATAATGCCCCAGCTGTGCTGTACCCTCACCCCAACACCAATGCCACCTATACAGATGTGGTGGCACCAGGCACTCCTGCCAGGCACATGGTCACCAAGGTGGTGGCAGTGGATGCAGATGCAGGGTACAATGCATGGATCTCCTATACCCTGTTGCAGGCCACTGACCCCAGCCTTTTCTCAGTTGGGCTGCACAGCGGGGAGATCTTCACAGCCCGCCAGCTCCGGGACGACGATGCTCCCCAGCACACACTAGTCATCCTGCTCAAAGACCATGGGGAGCCTGTGCTGTCTGCCACTGCCACTGTCTCCATCTCTGTGGCTGAGATGGTCAAGGAGGTGCTCACTGACCTCACTGAAGTGTCACCTGCCGATCCCAAGAGGCATGTGACCTTCTATCTCATCCTGGCTGTGATCTTAGTGTCAGCAGCTTTCTTCATCACCATGTTGTCAGTAGGCATCTTTAAGTGCTACAAGTGGAGGCAGTCCAAGGAGCTGTACAACAGTTCCAGGAGCACCCTGTACAGGACACCTGGGCCCTTCCACCACATTGATGCTGTCCGGGGTGGCTTCATGCCACCAAACTTGTACCACCAGGTCTATCTCACCACAGACTCTCACCAGAGTGATGTCCTGTGTAAAAAGCCCTTCTCTTCCAGCCCCCTGGGGAGCCGCCAGAGCACCATAAGGAATGGTGAGCCAGGGCTGTACCACCAGATCGTGGGCACTGCAAGCCGTCTACCCACACCTGCTGAGGTAATGTAGCTCCTTCCGTGGCGTGTCACAGTGCTGAGCAGAGCCATGGTTCATTTGTGCCATATGCATATGATAGTGGATTGGGGCTGGGGGAAATATCCAGTTGCGCCATGCCTCTGAAGAGCATTTAGCCATAGCTGAACAGGTCTTCTCTGGAGTCAAATGAGCCATCTTGTTGACATTTGCACTGTGGTGAGCAGGATCAAGTGAGTCAGTTTGCTGAGGTGAGCAAACATAGGTCTTTCCGATGCAGTTTCGGGTATGCCTTGCATGAGTAACCGATGGAAGCTGAGGTCAACTTGCAACAACTTCCAAATCCTTGGCAGAAAGTTTGCTGCAAATGGTATATTCTTCCCTCCGCAAAATAAGAGCTGGAGTACTTGGTGGGGTCAGGGGCTGGGAGGGGAACATAGCCACTCTGCATCATGCTCTGGTGTGGGCTGAGGAGGTGGTGGTGCAAATGGGGCTGGGAGCCACCATCCTACTGGAAAACCAGGGTGCTGCTTCCCACGGTGTAGCACGCAAAGCCAAAGGACGATGCTGGTTCCTCCGTTTGATGGTCTGTGGCCACAGAGCAGTCCTTCCCATCCATGTCTTGCTTTATGTTTGACTCATGGTTCCGATTTTGTTTCTGTAGAAGTTTTGTGATGATGTTGACTTCAGTGTTGGGGGGAGGCATTGCAGACTGCCCCAGTAGCTTGCAGGGCTCCGTCATGCTGGATTGTAGCTCTGAGCAGGATGGTGAGCCTTCCAAGCAGGTGTTTAAACACCCCTATTACAAGCTCTGTATGATTTGTAATATGCTCTCTGGGTGATGTCTAATATCCTGACTGAACAAACAGCAGTCAGGAAGGCATTTGCGCATGGCAGGCAGCTTCTGTGCTTCTTCCCTGCTGGGAATTGTGCATCTTGAGAGCTTTCAATTATAGCAATGCTTTGTTCCTTTATGATGAGGCTGGGTGGTGGATCCAGTGGAACTGGGGGGACATCTGATGGGTTTCCGAGGTGGTTGGTGCCAGTAATGTGTCTCCTCTGGGGAGGCTGTGTGTAGGAGTGACCGGTTCCTTAGAGCAGAAGGAAGTGAGGTGCAGCGGAAGCTGTGCATGGGTGTGGAGCTGCGTGTGCCGCCTGCTCACTGCGGCCAAATCACAGACTGAGGCAGAAACAGATTTTTTTATGGCTTTCTTTTTTCTCTCTCTCCCCCCCCCCCCCCCCCCCCCCACCTTGTGCTGCTGCTCAAACTCAGCACTTCTGATTTCTGGCAGATGGGCATGGCTGCAGCAGCTGCAGGAGCAAGTGTTCCTCTGTATTTTGTGGGCTGTGTTACAGCTGGGGACAAGGATGTCCCCTGCACCAAAGGGTCCTGGCAAGATGCCTCTGTGGCTGGGGACAGTAAATGATTAGGAAGGAGGTGATAATGGGCAGGTGGTAACTCGAGCCCCGGCTGGCACTGAGCCCTGAGTTTGCAGTCTCTGTGGTGACAGAAGATCCAGCCCAGTGCCACGGACCATGTCAAGCCTGCAAAGGCTTTATACCTCTTTGCTCTGCAGGGCAACAGCCAGACCCTGAAACCAATGCAGTGAGGATGGTGCTGGCCCCATCTATGACAGGTGGTGTGTCCTGCCCTGAGGGATGCTGCCCTGATCTCTCAGCTCCCTGGGTTGCCTTGGTCAGAACCTTTCTACAGGTGAGCTCTGGCCTTCTGGAAGAGGGATATCTCCTCTATCCCTTCCTGCCTCGCCACCATCCCCATCCCAGGCTTTGGCAGACCCAAGCAACAGCAGGATCACCCTTGTGAAGCCTGCCCCTTGCTCCAGCCCCTTGGTGACTGAGCCACCTTGGGACATTGAGTGTGTTCTCCCAGACCATGTGAGCTTCGTAGAGGGCTTCTGCTGAGGCACCGCAGCAGCACCAAGCCCTTTTCCAGGGCTGCTGCACCCCGTGTTGCCAGCGGCAATGTCTGTCACCCAGGTGTGCTGGCCTGGACTCTGCCTGGGATGGGGACAGGGCACATCCCACAGTCAAGGTTACTGGAACCTGCTGGTAACACCACCAGAAGCCCTCAGGGAATGAGTACATACAAGCAGGTATTGGTTTCTGAACGTAGGGAATCCACCTGTCTAGCTTTTTGCTGCTCTGGCCCTTTAAGAATGCCTTCTCTCCCCACTCCACCGCCTACCCCCCCCCTCCGCTTTCCGAAGCAGGCAGTAGGTGGGACTCGGGCCGTGTTCTGCACTAATCGGGAGGTTCCTTGCTCTGTCTTTCGCTGACTGGCAGCAGCGTTGTGGCTCCCCGTGGCTCTTGGACTGGGGGTGCGGGGGGTGTGTGTGTGTGTGTCTGCGCTGCAGAGCATCTCCGCTGCCTCTGTCCTTTCCCCGAAGGATGATGTCCCTGTCACGGTGCACCGTGCATGGCTGTTCCCAGCCTCTCTTGCCTGTTCCCCCAGGTCCCTTTGGTGCCCAGGCACTGGGGATAGGCAGGGTCCCAGGCAGGAGCTGCGTGCCCTGTCTCACTGCTGTGGACACCAGCCCCCCAAGGTCTATGTGCACTGAAGGGGGGTCAGGGTGGCCTTGAGAACAGGACTCCAGGGCATAACTGCACAAAGCTTCTGCAGGGATGTGAAGTGAGCTAACACTCCGTAGCTTGCCATCATCCTCTGATACAGGGAGAGGGGGAAATTACTGTGATGCTTCCCACAGGCAAGGTTGAGAACCCTGCTTTTGCTCTCCAGGAGATTGCTTGTCTGCAAAGCAGAATTTGTGTGTTTGCCAGGTGGGATGCTCGGACCTCCTTCCCAGTCTGACATCCTGACCCGATGTTGTAATCCGGTGGTGGTCTGGTGGGTTGTTGCCTTACTCTGTGTGTTTGCAGTGACTTAGGTACTGTGAAGATTGACCCCTTCCTTGTCCCAGGGTGAAGAAGTGGCATCCGGCCAGGTGTGCACGGGAAGCAATTACATTCTGGCTTTGAATGGCTCATCCAGCTCTGCCTTCCCACCTTCTTCCTCCAACACCCACGGGGGCCTGGCAGGTCTGGGTGCCCCTGTCTCGGTGAGAGGTCCCCTAGCTGATGGTGGTACTGATGGCAGTGATACCTCACTTACAGAGGCAATAATAGGGTGAAGGCAGTGGCCAAAGCATTAGCTGAGGGGAAGAAAAGGAGTGGGAGAAGAGCCCCTGAAACATCAGGGCTCTAACAAGCACCTTTTCATCAGGCATGAAAAGTCCTTTGGCCCGTGTTCATGACAGCTGCCCTTTGTCTGTGGGTGCGATGTGAAGCCACCATTGTGGAAGGGGGAGCACACAGGGAGGGCTTGTACCTAACTTCCAGGCTACCAGGACGTGCAGTTTCCCTGCGAACGAGAAGCGAGCTGTGGGAGCAAGTGAGGGGAGGCGGAGGGGAGGCCGGGGGCGGCAGCCCTGCTGGTGCCGCCGGCTCGGGCCCCTGCTTCCCTCACCTACTGAGAGCGACTCCTGGCTGAGAGGGGACGGAGCTCCCGGCCAATTGGGCGCTGATCTGAAGCGGGGGGGGAAATCTGCTTCTCTGTTCCCCCCCCCCCCCCCCCCCACCTCCGCGCTGGGGCTGTGATTCAGTTCCCCTCCCCCAGCCCACCCCCTCTGCTCAGAGGCTGACAGCCGGAGCCGCAGCCTGCCGGAGCCCCGGAGCTGTTTCCAAGCCGTGGAAGAGAGAAACACAGGGATCTTTTTCTCAGCTCCCCAGAGCCTGCTGAGTCCCAGGCCGGACGCACACGGACATGGAAAGCGTCAGCCTCCAGCGACCCGCCTGGAAATGGCAAGTACTGAGTTTGTTTTTGCTCTGCGGCTGGGGCTGGGTCTCCGGACAGATCCATTACTCGGTGGTTGAGGAGTCTGAGGTGGGAACCATGGTGGGGAACGTGGCCCGGGACCTGGGCTTGAAGGTGGAGGAGCTGCCAGGTCGCAGACTGCGCCTGGGCTCAGAGGAGAGCCAGCGCTACTTCGCAGTGCGCCTGGACAGCGGCGCGCTGGTGGTGAGCCAGCAGCTGGACCGGGAGCGTCTGTGCGGAGCGGCTGTCAGCTGCGTGCTGTCGGTGCAGGTGGTGACAGAGAACCCCCTGCAGCTCTTCCGCCTGGAAGTGGAGATCCTGGACCTGAATGACAACTCCCCGAGCTTCCCCACCTCTCACCGCACCCTCCGCGTCGCTGAGTCTGCCACAGTGGCTACGCGCTTCCCCCTGGAGAGCGCGCAGGACCCCGATGTGGGCACCAATGCTGTGGGTTCCTACCGGCTAAGTCCCAACTCCCACTTCTCCCTGGACGTCAAGCAGCAGCAGGATGGCAAACTCTTCCCGGAGCTGGTGCTGGAGCGTGCCTTGGACCGGGAAGAGGAGCCAGAACTGCAGCTGGTGCTGACAGCCATGGATGGGGGAAGCCCAGCCCTCTCGGGCACGGCACAGATAACAATTCTGGTCCTGGATGTCAATGACAATGCACCCACCTTTGACCGTGCCACGTATAAGGTGCAAGTCCCGGAAAACACACCTGTGGGGGCCCTGCTCCTCCGTCTCAATGCATCTGACCCTGATGAGGGTCCCAATGGGGAGATACAGTATTCCTTTGGGGTTCACACTTCTGACTCAGTCCGAAGGCTTTTTGCCCTGGATCCCCGCAGCGGGGAGGTCCGGATAAGTGGGGCCCTGGACTTTGAGGAATCACCTTTCTATGAGATTTATGTGCGAGCCCATGATGGAGGGGTCCCGGAGATGGAGGGCCACTGTGTACTGCGAGTGGAAGTGGAGGATGCCAATGACAACCCCCCCGAGGTCCTGGTCACTTCCTTGCTGAACCCAGTGCCAGAAGATACCCCACCGGAGACAGTCGTGGGGCTCTTCAACGTACGGGACAGAGACTCGGGGACCAGTGGGGATGTGAGTTTGGGGATCTCTTCTGATGTGCCTTTTGCCATCAGGTCCCTGCAGAACCACTTCTCCCTGGTCACCCGAGAGACTCTGGACCGAGAGTCCACCTCACGGTATGTAGTGGAGCTGATTGCCCAGGATGGTGGGTCTCCTGCTCTCACCACAACGCTCACGCTGCTCCTCAACATATCTGATGTGAATGACAACCCCCCCCGCTTCATGCAGCCCTCCTACGATGCCTTTCTCCTGGAGAACAACCCGCCTGGCTCCCTGCTGTGCACTGTCTCTGCCTCAGACCCTGACGACGGGGATAATTCCCGGCTTGTTTACTCCATACAGAGTGGGCAAGTGCAGGGTGCCCCCACCTCTTCCTTCGTCCACATCAACCCTGACAATGGCAACCTCTATGCTCAGCGCACCTTTGACTTTGAGCTGATGCAGGTTCTGCCAGTCTCTGTGGCTGTGCGGGACTCGGGGTCCCCCCCACTCCGTGCCAATGTTACTGTCTACATCTTTGTGCTGGACCAGAATGACCACGCCCCCGCCATCCTGCACCCTGCCAGTGACAGCGATGTTCCGGCACCACAGAGGGTTCCACTGTCTGCCCCACCAGGCTACCTGGTCACCAAGGTGACGGCAGTGGATGCAGATGCTGGGCATAATGCCTGGCTCTCATACCATCTGCTGCCACAGTCCACTGACCCCTCTTTGTTCCACGTGTCACTGTACACAGGGGAGGTGCGGACAGCGCGTGCCTTCAAAGACACTGACATGACAGCGCAGCAGCTTATTGTCCAGGTGAAGGACAATGGTGACCCACCACTCTCCACCACCATCCCCATCACTGTGGTCCTGGAGGAGGCAGCCCTCGAGGAGAGCTACAGCCCTCGGGACTTCCTGGCTGGTGCCAAGGAGAAGCCGGACCTAACCCTCTACCTGATCATCGCTCTGGCAGCCGTTAGCACTGTGGCGCTCGCCACCGTCACCCTCCTGGCCACCCGGTGTTTCCGGCGCAGAGGCCATGCTGCCGCCTCGCCCTGCTGCTGGCACCATGAATCACCGTCCCGGGACTTCTTCAAGCACTCCAGCCCCAAGCTCCAGCTCAACTCCGACGGCACCCTTAAGTACATGGAGGTCACCCTGCGACCCACCGACTCCCCATCCCAGTGCTACAGCACCTGCTTCTCCCCCGGCTCCGAAGGGAGCGACTTCACCTTCCTGCGGCCTTGCCCGCGCCCCGCCACCCTACCGAGGGAACCCGGGGCTTTCCTGTGCGCCGCCGGTACGCTGCGGGACCGCGGCCAGGTGAGAGTCTAGGGGCGGGGGAAGGCGGCGCCGGCGCGGGGCTCGCCGGGCCGGGCCGTACCGCAGCGGACCGGGCACTGCCGCGCCTTCCCCCGGGGCCGCCCCTCCTCGCTCCCGCCCGGGCGCGGGGACCGCGGAGCCGCCGCCGCCGCCGCCGCTCGGGGAAGCGCCGCGCAGGTTCGCGCCGCGCGGCAACCGCCCGCGGGTTGCGATTGGCGCCGTTGTTGCTGTCCTGGGCACGGAGCGCGGCGATTGGAGGAGCGGTGCTGCGTACGGAGCCAATGGCAGGGCGGCTGCGCGGAGCCCCTCGCCCCCCCGCCCCCGGTGGACCGCGTCCGCCCCGCACAATGAATGGGAGCGGCGAGCGCTGAGCGCGGCCCCGGAGCGCGGAAGGGAGCGCGGCCCGGCCGCCCACCCGGCAAGGATGCCGAGGGCGGGAAAGGCGGGCCGGTCCCTGGGGCTGCCGCGTGTCTTCTCCTTCTGTTTGTTCCTGCACAGCTCCTCTGCGCAGATCCGGTACAGCATCCCCGAGGAGCTCACCCGGGGCGCCTTCGTGGGCAACATCGCGAAGGACCTGGGCACCGATGTGGCAAAACTGGCGGCAGCTAATCTGCAGGTACTGTCCGATTCGGATTCGCAGTACTTCTCAGTCAATGTGAACACCGGTGTTATAATGGTCAGTGAGCGGATAGACCGGGAGCAGCTCTGCGGGCAGAACCCACGCTGCTTCCTCCACCTGAAACTTGCCATCGAGAACCCAGTGGAGTTTTACCGCATTGAGGTGGAGATCCTGGATATCAATGACAACCCCCCGGTGTTCCCCAGTGATGAGGTTTCCTTGCGGATCTATGAGTTGGCCTCCCTGGGTGCCCGCTTCCCCATCCAGCCTGCCCAGGATGCTGATGTAGGCACCAACACCTTGCAGACCTATCACCTGAGTGCCAATGAGAACTTCAACCTCAACGTGAAGGCACGCACAGATGGTGGGAAGTTCCCTGAGCTGGTGCTGGAGCGGGCCCTGGACAGGGAACTCAGAGCTTTCCACCAGCTGGTCCTGACAGCTGAAGATGGGGGCTCTCCACCCAAGTCCAGCAAGACACGCATCACCATTCAGGTCCTGGATGCCAATGACAACCACCCAGTCTTTGACAAACCATCGTATGGAGCCCGCTTGGTGGAGAACTCGCCATTGGGCACCCTTGTGGTGAAATTAAATGCCACCGATGTGGATGAAGGGCCCAATGGAGACATCCGCTACTCCCTCAGCAGCCACAACTCAGCTGCCTTACGCCAGATCTTTGCCATCGATGAGCAAACTGGGGAGATTCGTGTCCAAGGCAACCTGGACTTTGAAGAGGCTACAGTGTATGAGATTGAAGTGGAGGCCAAGGACATGGGGTCACCCACGATGGAGGAGCACTGCAGTGTGGTGGTGGAAATCACTGATGTGAATGACAATGCCCCAGAGGTCATTCTTACCTCATTCTCAAGCTCCTTGAGCGAGGATGCACCTCCAGGCACTGTGGTGGCCGTGATCCATGTCAGAGACAAGGACTCTGGTGACCAGGGCAAGGTCCAATGTCATGTGTCTCCAGATCTTCCTTTCCAGCTGCGTAAGGACTATGAGCACCAGTACTCACTACTAACCAGTACCCGTTTGGACCGGGAGTATATTGCCTACTATAATGTCACCATCTCTGCCTCGGACCTGGGCAGGCCCCCGCTCTCCCGCCACACCGTCTTGCCCATTGCCCTGGCAGATGTCAATGACAACGCACCCCAGTTTGAGCAAGCATCCTACGAAGTGCTTGTGGCAGAAAACAATGCAGTGGGCAGCGTACTGGTTACAGTCTCTGCTGCTGACCCTGACTCAGAGCAGAATTCCCGCCTCTCTTACACCATCCTGCGAGCAGGTGGGACAGATCCAGGCCTGGATCCAACTCGCTACCTCTCCATACATCCCACAACTGGGCAGGTCTCTGCCAAATTCCCTTTTGACTATGAGCAAACCACCTATCTCCAGTTCCATGTGGAGGTCTCCGATGGTGGCTCCCCGGCCCTTAGGAACAGGACGCTGGTTCACATTTTTATAGTGGACCAGAATGACAATGCCCCACAGGTGCATTTCCCCAGGGCCGGGGAGGACTCTGCCACCCAGTTCCGAATCTCCCCCTTCACCACCCCTCCTGCTCTCATCACCAAGGTGGTGGCAATAGATGCGGACTCTGGCCTCAATGCCTGGCTCTCCTACCACCTCGTGGAAGCCACAGACCCAGGGCTTTTCAGTGTGACCCTGCGTTCTGGGGAGGTCTGGATCACACGGGCCCTACAGGAGACGGATGCCTCTGAGCACGAACTGCTGGTGGTGGTCCGGGATGCTGGGGAGCCCCCACTCTCCACAGCAGTCACACTGGTGGTGCTGGTGGAGGAGAAGGGCCCTGAGGCCTTGCAGGGCTCTGAGGCTCGTGCTACTGACGGTGGGGGCTTACCCACAATCACCCTTTACCTGATTGTGTCACTAGTGCTCATCTCCACCATCTCACTGGTGGGACTGGTCACACTGGGTGTGCGGTGCCTCCGGCGGGGCTCAGCGTCTTCCAGCCAGGACTGCTGCGTGGAAAGCGTGAATACGCTTCAGCCCCCACCCAGCCACATTTTTGGGCGCTGGCATTATGAGCCTAAGCAAGGGGACACGGTGATGGGCGTCCAGGTGACAGCCACGGCGCCCCCCGCCCCGCTTTATCGCTCCTGCTTTTCGCCGGTATCGGACATCAGCGAGTTCATGTTTGTGAAACCCTCCGCGGGTCCAGCCGGTGCCAACCTGCCGGATGCCACCCTGTGCAAAGAGGTGAGCTCTGGAGCGTCTGAGTCTGTCCCGACCGCAGCCCCGGCGTCTGCGGGGCTCGGCACCGAAACTTCTCGGGGTGCGGCACCCCCAGCAGCTTTGGAGGGGGGGGGTGCCCGCCGGAGCCCGCTGCCAGCAGCCGGGCGGGGCGGAGCTGAGCGGGGGTTGCCGCTGCCGGGAGTCCCCGGCGCCCTCCCGGCGCTGTGAGGGCGGATTGGCGGCGGCGGGGCTGGGGGGGGTTGTGCTGCGCTGTGCGTATTTTGGGGAAGGCGGTGGAGGAGGAGGAGGGAGAGAAAAAGGAGGAGGAGGAGGAGGAGGGGGCTGTGGAGAGACGTAAAACTGTCACTCGTTCCATCCCCTCCGCTCGCCCACTTTGTGTGTCTTTGCGTGCCGAGAAGCGGCTCAGCCGGCCGGGCTGCGATCACCCCCCGCCACCCCCCTCCATCCCTCTCTGCCCGGCTCCGGCGGTTCCGGCGGCGGCTTCCTCCCTGCAACAGTCGCTCGGAGCCCCCGGGGCACCGGGGTTCTGGCGCGGCGGCGGCTGCCGGGGCCGGCAGCGGGGAGGCGGGGGAGGCTGCTCGGAGCCGCCGCCGCTCCGCTCCGCGCTGCTCCGCTCGCACACCCGGCACGGGATGCTTGGGGGACGGGGCTGGCCATGGCAGCTCCCGCTGCTGCTCGCAGCTCTCTCCTGCCTGCCGGCTCCCAGCAGCGCCCAGCTCCGCTACTCTGTGCCCGAGGACCGAGAGCCGGGCTCCTCGGTGGGCGACCTGGCCAAGGACCTAGGGGTGGAGGTGCGGAGCCTGGCTACTCGCAACTTGCGGCTGGTGAGCGAGGGTGGGCAGCGGCACTTCCAGGTGGACTTAGCGGCGGGCGTGTTGCTCCTTGATAGGAGGCTGGACCGGGAGGCACTGTGTGGGCAGAGCCCCACGTGCTCCCTGCACCTCCAGCTCGTCATGGAGAATCCCCTCCAGCTCCACCGTATTGAGGTGGACGTCCTCGACGTGAATGACAACGCGCCCCAGTTCCCTAAGCCAGAGGTGGTCTTGGAGATCACTGAGGTAGCCAACCCTGGGACTCGGCTACCCTTGGAGGTAGCAGAAGACCCGGATATGGGCTCCAACTCCATCTCCACCTATGAACTCAGCCCCAGCGAGCATTTTGCCCTGAGTATCAACATGAGGGGAGATGGGGTTAAAATGCCCGAGATCATACTTGAAAAAGCACTGGATAGAGAGAAAGTGCCTGTTCATCATTTAACACTGACAGCCCTGGATGGAGGGAATCCGGTGAAATCTGGCACTGCCAAGGTTACCATCCATGTCCTGGATGCAAATGACAACCCTCCTGTCTGTGATCCACCTATATCCAAGGTACACCTGGAGGAAAACGTACCGGTGGGCACTCTAGTCACCAAGTTGAATGTCACCGACCTGGATGAAGGTCCCAACGGGGATGTGGAATATTCTTTCAAAACAAGCAATAATTCACCTGGTAAATTCACCAAGCTGTTTTCCTTAGATCCCCGGACAGGGGAGATCAGAACCAAAGCCCCCCTGGATTATGAGGAATCCAGTGCTTATGAGATTGCGGTTCGAGCCAGGGACAAGGGATCCCCAGCCATGGAAGGACACTGTCACCTGCGAGTGGAATTAATTGATATCAATGATAACAGCCCAGAGATCGTGCTGACCTCTCTCTCCAGCCCAGTGCAGGAGGATGCAACCCCTGGCACTGTGATTGCCCTCATTGGTGTGAAGGACAGTGATTCTGGTGACAATGGGCAGGTCCGTCTGCAGATAGCAAAAGAGCTCCCATTTAAACTGGTGTCGTCTTTTAAAGAGCATTTCTCCCTGGTTACAAATGGTCCCCTTGATCGGGAGAAGGCCAGTGGATACAATATCACAGTGAGGGCTGTGGATTCAGGGTTCCCACAGAGGGCTACCCAAAAAACCTTTTACCTCCAAATCGCTGACGTGAACGATAATGCACCAAACTTCAGCAGCCCTTTTGATACAGCTCACGTTCAGGAAAACTCCCTTCCTGGAACTTCTGTCTTTTCAGTGTCAGCATCTGATCCTGATGAGGGTAGCAACTCCAAGCTGTCTTACTCCATCTTGGACAACGGGGTGCAGGATATACCCATCTCGACCTACTTCCGCATAGACCAGGACAATGGCACCATCTACACCGTGCGAGCTCTGGACTATGAGCAGGACAAGGTGTTCCAGGTGCCTGTAGAGGTGAAGGATGGTGGGTCTCCTGCACTGAGTAGCACTGCTGTGGTCCATGTGTTTGTCCTGGATGAGAATGACAATGCCCCCACCATTGTCTACCCATCTGTCCCTCAGGGCTCTGCTTTCCACCAAACCATCCCGGTCTTGGCAGAGCCTGGCTATCTGGTCACCAAAATTGTAGCTGTTGATGCTGATAGTGGCCATAACGCCTGGCTGTCCTACCAGCTGCAGGAGACTGCTGAGGCTTTGCCTTTCCAAGTGGAGCGCCGCTCTGGAGAGATAAGGGTTGCACAGGCTCTCAGAGAGTCAGAAGATCCCCACAGGCTGGTTGTTGAAGTGAGGGACAATGGGACACCATCCCTCTCGGCCTCTGTGGTAATAGTAATTTCTCCAGAGGAAAACAGTGTGCAGGACTTTTCCAGGTCCTTGGACCTCCCCAAATCTTCTCCCAAGGATACCAACCTAACTCTTTACCTCATCATCTCCTTGGTGTCCATTTCCCTTGTGTCCTGTGTGATGTTTGCTGTGGCAGCTGCCCGGTGTCTCAAAGCTGGCACTGCCAGCTGGACCTTTGCGGGTTGCTGCCGAGGGACTGGCCGCAAGCCTGCCTCCCATTTCCGTGGGCAAATGAAGCCAGATGGCTTCATCAAGTACCTGGACGTGGGAGGAGCGGGCTTGACCTCCCAGGCACAGAATTACACCTCTTGTTTTTCGCCCATGTCTGACCAGAGTGATTTCCTCTTTGTAAAACCTTTCAGCCATTCTAGCACTGCGGAGACTGTGGCTGCCTATGAGCAGGTGACCAGCACCTTAGCGAGTCCCTGCGATGGGGTAAGAAAAGGGGGGGTTCTTGCTGTCCTGTCTGCTAAATGCAATGGTTGGTAATATCCAGGCCAGTTGGCTGTTCTCTGTCCTTCTACCTGAGAAGGTGGCCTCAGGGAACATGTGTCACTGTCACCTCCTGGGAAGTGGCAGGTGAAAGCTTTGGCTCGGTTTGATGGAAGTGGGGAAGGGGGTGGGCAGCACTGTAAAATCAGAGACTGTGTGTTTGTAGAGCTGGAGTTTTGCCTTAGCCCCGTTCGTACTCTTTTGTTTTTGAAGTGATTCTCAGCATGGTCAGGAATATGATTTTGGGGGTGTTTAACTTTTTGATTCTTTTAACCGCTGCTCATTACAGGGGGATTGGACTTAGATGACCTTCGAAGGTCCCTTCCAACCCAAACTATTCTATGGTTCTATGATTCTGCATGGCATACAAGATTATCTGAAAGCAAAGTTTGTTGGTGCTGCTTCTGCTTTGTTTGAGAGGTGTATTGTAGATATTTCTCCTTTCTTAACCCCCAAAGTGTTGTTAAATACTGATTGTTCCCTGGCAAGGGGTCATTTTCCAGCTTGGTTATTCTGAGCAAGGGGCTGAATTCACTATTCAGCACTGAACATAGTGACATTTTTTGCAAGCATCTTGGTGACCTTACGTGCCCTTGGGCTAGCAGAGACTACAGGCATTTATATTCAGGTGTCTAAATATGGATGTAGGTGACTGTGTTTAGCTGTAGCTTTTATGATGCTGGGATATAAAAAGTAAAGTAATTTTGTGTCATAAATGCCTGCCCTAAATTTGAAAGTGGTAATTACGACAGGAATTCAAAATACAGATTGAGAAGGGCTTATCTAGTGCAGAACTGTGTGTGCAGAAATGTGTATCTCAAATCTGAAGGGCAAGTATTTAAACAGCTTCATTTGCATGCCGCTTGGGTACCAATAGGGCCTCTATTTTAGGGGAGTAATTTATTCTAATATATTCTTCCATCAGAATCATCAAAGCTGTGGAGAAATTAATGAAATCACATTTACTAAATCAAAATCTAGGTCAGCTTTACCCATCTTCACTTTTCCTAAGTAATTGCATGTACAAGCAGAATAATCCTATAAAATAGCTGTTCCACTGTATGGATGATGAACTGCTCATTTTGAAGGTAACTGAGAGAAATGCTATTCTTTCTAGGTCGCATGTTATCATTCTGAAGTTAATTAAGGAGATTATGATTCTCGGAAGTATGTGTCTTCCAGACAGCAAACAGTTCTGCTATTTAGTGCTCTTCACAAAGGCGTGATTCAAACAGGAATATACAAGCTTGCTTCATGTCCTTCCTTATTTACAAAATGTCCATTGTTTGATGGTGAAATAACACAGGCAGAAAGTGATACGGGGGCTTACTAATGAAGTGTGCTGCTGTGTCCAAAGTTGATTGTGTCTCCTAAACAAATAATGCTTTTTTCTTTTGCTGTCGGAAGTTCATTCTTTTTCTTTGTGGACAGAAAAATATTGTAATGCTCTGAGGGCACAGCATCTAGGAAAAGTTATTCAAATACAACGTGTGAGATCAGGATCTCAGTCAGGCCTTTTTAAGAACAGAAGAAGGACAGATTAGGAAGGTCTGTTTCCATTTTACCTTCTGGCATTAAAAGCATCTTTCTCAGTATCAGCTACCACCCCCACTCTCTTGCTCCTCCAAGCTCATTACTTTGGTACCATTGCTCCTGCTGAATTGATGCTCTTATCAGTTTATTTCATGCTTCATTTCTTTCACAGCCTGGTTTCCTGAGCTGCTGTGGAAGATTATTTGCTGAATAGTTTTCATGCTTTTCAGTATTCATGCTGCTTCAGAAATCCTCAAGAAAGGAGGAGGGGGAGCTTTCCTTTTGTTCTAATTGATTTGCTTTACTTGGAAGGAACACGCTGATATTCCACACTGAAATAATCCAGGATCAGTTCGCTTTCATTTTCAAATCGAGAACCGAGGTACTAAAACTCTTCTATTTTCTTTGCAGCAAGCTCAGCCTAACACAGACTGGCGCTTCTCTCAGACCCAGAGACCTGGAACCAGTGGGTAAGTGCCTCTGTCTTCATGTATATGTCTGGTGAATGTTTCTTTCCTTTGCATCCCACTTTCAGGGCTGGAAAGTCCTATACTGGTAGCTCTGAGAATGGGTGTTCCCTGTCACTGGTAGAATTGTCCAGCCAAAGAGTCAGAAAGAGTGCTGCTTCTGTGCCAGCTCTGTTTTGTGGTGGTGTGAGCTGTTGTTTGCAATGGTGTGCCTGGTTTTGGTGTCTACAGCTCTAGGATAGTCAGGAATCAGAGGGACCTTCAGGTAAAGTTGAGATGATTTGGAGACTGGAAAGCATGCTTCACAGAGAAAGGTTTCTTCTCTGAAACATATTTTGAGCATTTAGACTAGATTCTGAGTCCAAAATCTTGATTCCTCCCCATGAACAGATGCCACTAGAAATCACCATGGGTTCCTTTACCAGTCATGGACCCTCAGGCTCTGTGCTGCTGAAGGGTATTGCCTGCTCTGGCTATGTTAGCCCCTGTGGCAGCCAGAGTTTGGGTGGCTGAGCCCCAGGTCCCCAAAGGCCCTTCTAGAGAAATGTGTCCCAGCCACATCTAACTCAGCAAGATCAAGTCCCTCATGAAATGCTGCTGTGTGTGCTTTCTCCCATGAGCTAGTCTGGCTGAATCAGGGTTGGGACCCCTGGATCCAACTCTGTTGGGAAGTTTGAAACCTTTCTTGAATTCCTTGGGAAGTGCAATCACCAACATGGGATGGTTCATTCAGGTGGGGAACACTCTCCATGCTTCCCACTGGAGCTGGGAAACTGGGCAGGGGGAGGCTAAGGAAGAAATTTATGGTTCAGGAGGCTCACAGGAAGGCTATTTCCCAAGGTCTGGTCTTGCTGTCAAAGCCATGGCTGAGTTTTTGCGTGTGATGTCAAAAAGATAAGAAGCCGGGGCTGCAGAGCAGAGACCTGCCTCCCAAAAGTACGCCTCTCGTGACTGTGTGCTTTCGCCTCTGGCCCAGCTGTTTGCTTTTCTTGGCCCATGGTGAGAAAGTATTGACAAGAAAATGTTGAGCAGGTGCCCTTCACCTCTCCTGTCTTCCCTCCTGGTCCATAAGCAAGAGGCAGGGATCCTCTTCAAAGGGTGAACTTAGAGTACCATCAGGGTGAGAAAGGACTTAAAACTTGGAGTCCACCTTCCTCTGTGTATACTCCAACCAGACCAGAAGTTATTGTGTATGATGAAACTACCTCCAGGATAACTTATGTGAAAACATTGTGTTCTGGGGTGGCAAACTGAAGGATTATACCCTTGGAGCAGTCAGGAGTAAATTCAGATAATGTGCTTCCTTGGCTGGCTGTGGAAAAGAGAGAAGCTCATACCTCTGTGCTTTGTCATTCCTGGTGGCCACTTGGGCAGCTCCTGTGGAGGTTTACATGGTGCCACAGGGAGTGTTGGGTTTTGGATTTTAGTGTTGGAATTTGCAGTAAAACATATGTGGCAGCTGCTTGTGTCTGAGTCTTTGCCTGGGTCTGGCTTGATAATTTAGCTTAACAGAAAATGAAGAGTCTGCTATAGCCAACTTGTTGCAGTGGCTAAGCTTTGTTACTAGGCTCTTCTAGCTGACAAGGCTAAAATGGAATGAGCCTTTGAAGTAGATAAAGCATTCCTACTAGAAACCAGCCATGGACTTTAAAACAAGGCCATTGCTGGAATAGTTTTCTCAGAGGTTTGTTGAGTTCCCCATCACTGACAACATTTTAATTAGGAAAAGTCTACCCATTTATGCTCTAGTTCCAATGGCAATTAGCAAAGCTCAATACAGAAGTGCACCAGAGCTGCTGTAATAGCTTTGTTACAGAAGCAAGTAAATGAGCTCCATCAAAGCAAGCTCTATTGCCCCCTCTTCTAGCATCATGCTGGTGCTCATCAAGGCACAGATCTGTTGCAGTCCAGACCTACTTAACTCAATGACAGGAATCTCTTCTCAGGTCATGGGGCAGTGACCCTCACCCCAGCCTCTGCCTAAAGCTCTTTACATCTCCAGCCCCTTCGCAGTGCCTAAGAGGGAGCAGCAGCATGTGGGGTGGGAAGAGAGAGGGCAGGAGGAAAGACAGCCTCAGAGAGCTAAACTAACCCAATGTGTTGGTTCTGCTGCATGAGCCGTGATGTTACCCCTGATGATCTGAGACTTGGGTGCCCACAGCAGTCCCTGAAACAGCCGCTAGGAGCTCATGTCGGTGCTGTTGTGCTAGGGGCTCCTGTAATATGGGCTGCCCAGGCTGGCCCTTGGGTTTGGAGAAGGGCTTTGTCTAGGCATAGGCTGGTACTGAAATAACTCAGTGGATTTTAATTCCTGCTGTTTTCCCCACATGCCTGTGTGCAGATGCCACATTTGCAATGGAACAGCTGTCTTTATTGAAAAAATATTTTTATTTTTCTTGTTTCTTTTATCCTGTTTTTAAGTTAAATTGAGGGAGATGTTCTTATTCTAAACCTGTGCCACAGTAGTAAAGGATGGAAATAGAAAGTGGTATCATATGTTCAGTGCCCATCCCTGATGTCTTCCTAGACATCAAACAGGCAAATCCTGGAGAGCAGTCTGCTCCCCGTCGTGCTCTTCCCAGCGGTTTGATGTCTAGTGTGTGAATTCCCCAGGCACTGACTGGTAGTGTAGATAATAAACAGGCTGCGGGCCTGAGTCCTGCCCGCTGTTACTCTCTCCAATGTTAGCTCACACCATGAGCCCTCTGAACTGCAGGGCTCTGCTTGGTGCTTGGGGAATGCAGGCCACCTATTAGATGAAAAGGTAAAAACGGGACATGCTTTTAGCTGTTTGTCTGACCCAAATTAAATAGCAATAAAGACAAGACAGCTTAGGCTTGTGGTTTGAATGGATCCCAGAAGGAGTGCTGCACTGACCCTAAACCAGAAAGCAGGTTTAAACACATGTTGTGATTTCTCCTTTGCTGTCTTCATGAGAATTGGAGAAAGAACAATTCTGTCTTTTCTCAGCATAATTCTGCCCACTGAAGCAAATCTCACATGTCTCTGAGCACCTGGAACCAGGCAAAACTCTGGGTAAGCTCAGCAAGGGACCGTCTCTCGATCCCATATATTGCTGTTATGGGACAACAAAGAGAATTTGTTCTTTGTCTTGAAGCACAGGGGAGCTCTGGTGCACACGCTTAGGAAATAAGAGCTCAGCCAATATTCTCTGAAAATGTGGCAGCGAGTCAGACCTGAGTAGAGCAATTCTCAATTAATCTTGTTGGGGAAAAACAGGAGGATAGATATAAGTGAATTTGTTTAATGATGGTCTTTTGTTTTCTAAAAACAAAGAAACACCCATGCTGTCTCTGGGCAAATGTGGCTGAATACGGAATGATACCAAGCAGCAGATGCTATTCCCAGACAAATCAGATCAGTGGATGTAGTGGAGATTACAGCAATGAATTGTCCTAAGTGAAGTAGACATACAGTCTGGCAGTGTTGCAGGACATCCCTTGGGATCATTGGGGTTTCCCGGGGGGGGAGTGGGGGTGGCATGTGGGGGGAGAATGCAGGGACTGGGATTGGTACAAGGGACCTATCTTGTTGCTTTGTCACTAGTTGCCAAAGAAAGAGAGACCAGGCTTGTGCCCCGCATATTCGATACTTGCCTGACCCCGGCAGCTTTGTTTTGATCTCTGTGTGATGGTTTATGCAGGAAAACACCAGGATCAAGTCAGGATTTCCTGCCTGGAGGAGTGGGGAGGGCTCTGTATTGCTCACAGGTGGGCATGGAAGGGTGAGACATCCAGGGCTGGGAAGAACTGATATGTTCTTGGCAAGGTAGAGGGAGATCATAGGCAGGAGGCACACCAGAGACCATGGTGGGGGACTTGAAAGGAGGTGAGGAGCAGTATGAGAATCCCTGGTCACTCCAGGGGAGGGAGGAGCAAAGCATACAAAGAAGATGCAAAGTGCCATTTCACACACATCACCTCCCCCCTATTTATCCCCTCCAATCCTGAATCTCCTTGTGTTAATGCTTTCCAGTGCTGTTGCGAGGCAGACTCCCCCTCCAAGCCCCAACACAGCCAATAGTGAGGTTCATCATCCCCTACCTGTGCAGTGGGAGGAAGGAAAGTGCAACAGAAGGGGTTTGGGGCTGGCAGTGGGGATGCTGCAGCAGTGCCCACCAGAGAGCCACAAAGGAAAGGAGGGTTTTTTGTTTGGGTTACACACAACAGCTCCAGAAGTTGGGCTTGTAGGACTAGCAGCAGCCTGCCTGTGTGTGGTGAGGGAGGGGAAAAAGGTGCCCCAATATGGTGCTTAAAGCTCTCGGAAGCATTCTTGGGCCTCAGAGCATGCAGGTACCACCAAAGGGTGGCTGCAGCTTGGGGGGCTTCTGGTCTATGTTTGGTGTCATTAGGAGGTCCTGCATGACACCCCACTGTACCAGGACATGCTCTGCCAATGGGACCCTCTATGTGTGTGTCTTGTGGGACATCCCAGAGCATGCAGCAGCTGGGGCAGAGGATAGAGAGAGGGAGACATGGACGTTTATGGGCTTACACAGCACAGGGGAGGATACACAGCAGAAAGACAACTGACCACAGATGAAGGTTTACCACATCCTTCTTAAAAAGAAACATGTGCTAACCCAGCAGCCATAGGGGAGTTTGTGGGTGTTGTAACGCCTTGGGAATTTATACTGCAAGTTTGTGTAATGTTATAGTGGACACAGTAGCAAGTGCTATAAAGCACATGCACACATGCACCAGTAGGGATGTATAGGGAAATGCTGGTGGATTTGCCTTCTGTTCACTCTTTCACTGGAAACGGGTGAAAATGGGCACATGCTGGGCAGCCTGCAGAAGTCAGGAGACAGGCCTCAGGACAGGGTCACCTGCAGAACATGCAGCTAGTGAGGTGCACAGTGAGTCAGGGAAGGCCAGGAGCCCTAGGAGTGACTGCTGGCACTTCTGGGCTGTGCAGGATTCCCACTGACAGTGTCAAGAGAAGCAGCACACGGGGAAGTTTAGGACATAACTGTAATCCTCAGGTTTCCATCCCAAATGCACTATCGCAAATGCACTCAAGGGTTGAAGCCAGCACTGGTGGTCGCTTTGCCAGGTGAAGTTCCACGTGTTTGCAGGTGAACCAAAAAAGGTGCAGCAGCCTTTGGGCTAAAATTACTGCTGCTTCTGCCTGGTTTGCATTCACAGAATCACAGAATGGTTTGGAACCACAGAAGCCCAGCAAGGGCCAGATGGTTGCGTCTGCCAGGTTTGGTTTTGCCTTGGTGGGTCTTGAAATAGGAAAGGTTGAAGGACATTCAGAGGCTCTTGGCTTTGAGGTGCTGGAGCATGGCTGACGTAGGGCAAGAACCCTGGTGAAGGTCCCAGACCACAAGTCTTATGAAGAGCAGCTGAGAGACCTGGGGGTGTTAGTCTGGAGAAAAGGAGGCTGAGGGGACACCTCATTGATCTCTAAAACTACCTGAAAAGAGTTCAGGTACTGAGGTGGGTGTTGGTCTCCTCCTGAGTAGCAAGTGACAGGACAAGAGGAAAAGGCCTCAAGCCACACCAGGGGAAGCTTAGACTGGATATTAGGAACCATTCCTGCCCCAAAGGGTGCTCAGGCATGGAAACAGGCTTCCCAGGGCAGTGCTGGGGTCACCAGCCCTGGGAGCATTTAAAAGATGTGGCACTTAGCGACAGGGTTTAGTGGTGGACCTGGCAGTGTTAGGTTTACAGTTGGATTCGAGGATCATAAAGGTGTTTTCCAACCTAGATGATTCTGTGATTCTATGACTGTGGTTTCCTATCAAATGCTGCAGAGCAGATGCTGCTTTAAAGCATTAGGAGACTTCTCAGAGCCCGGCTTTGCTCCTAGCGTGGGCTGCAGCCCCAGGGTGAAGTTTTGGAGTGGCTTTCAGGTGCTGGGACAGGCAGGAGCTGTTTTGATGCTGGGAGCAGGCGTTCCCCGTGGATAACTGCTCTCCTTTCCCCTCGTCCTGCAGAGCTGAGCCAGGGGAAAAGCCCTTCAACTTCTTGGGACTGGAAGCTGGAGGTTTTGTAGTGATGTGTCCTGGTCCCACCCCACTTCCACAGCCAGGATACCATTGAGCTGATTGTGCTGTGCATGATGCCTGTGAGCATTTCTGCTTACGGGTTTCACCTTTTTGTTTATTACAGCCCAAATCTCAGCACATTCAGTATTTGGGCTCTCTATTTCATGTACCCCACTTCAGCTGAATGTTTCCTTCCCTTATTGACCATCCTAGGCCAATAATCCCTTTACCTGCATTTGTCAAGGCCCTTGAAGTCAGAGCTATTTGGATCCTGTCAGATTGGACAAAAGCTGGAGAGTCTTTTATGGAGAAAGGGAAATATCCTAGCAATGGAACATGTTTCTCATTCTGGAAAGCTCCTGGAATATCAGCAGTTTCATCATCATTGCTTTATGTATAGAAACATTATTTTAGGTAATTTAGCAGGTGCTATGTGTATTAGTTTAACTTTTCTCTCTCCATCTGCTTCCTGCACAGCTGAGCACATGCCATGGCCGGCTGCAGGAGTGCAGGGATCCGACAAATAGGCACAATAGCCTTTCCAAAGCATTTCTCAAAATATCCTTCATGGTGGGTTAAGGATGGTGGCAGGATTGGCTGGCTGAAATAATTCCTGCCCTCAGCTCCATCTTATTCAGGAGGGCTAGAAGCGTCCCTGGGAGGGGGGACACTGCCCCTGGTCCCCCTTTTAGAGCCATTGTGGCCTTTTGTTCTTCCTCTGCCTGGCAGTGCAGCATCCCAGCAGCTCAGCTGGCTGGAAGTAAGGGTTCACCGGTGCTTTGGGAGCCTGCAAATCTTTCCCCCGCTTGCCTGCTATAGCATTTTCAATCTCATCTTTGCAAAGTCATGATCTTAAAGCTGGGCCTCATCCAGGCCCTTGTAATGGCATTACAAAAGCGGCAGGGAATGTGATGGGGGAAGGGCCGGCAGCATCCTCTGCTAAGGAAAGGAGAAGAGCAGGAAATTGTGGCAATTTTGAGCTGATTCCATTGTTTTCCGAGGCTGGGGAAGGCGGGAGGGTGGTCTGTGGGTTGTGGCTGGGGGCGGCTGGTGTGGCAGTAGGACAGAAGGATGCTCATCCTGGGGCTGCATCCCCAGCCGCGGGACTGTGTCCCCAGCACACCTTAAGCGCGGAGGAGGCACAGCACCAGCGAGGACAGATCCATTCCCTCTTTCTTGTCACTTTGCCAGCCTGGAAACACGCAGGCTGAGATTTTATTGCTGCTGCCTCTGGCTGGAGCTGTGTGTGGGAGATGGAAGGGGGATGGGGAGGACTTGGAGGCAGCTGGGAGAGAGGAGACAGAAGTGCAGAGGGGGAAGCCTGAGGGGACGGGGGGGGGGGGCTGCCTCAGAACTGGGCTGGAGGAATGGGTTTGAAGATACCCCTGGTCAGAGTGCTGCTCAGGGGGAACAAAGAGGAGTGAAAAAGGAAGAGTGTGGGAGGAGAAACAAACCCCAGTCACATCCCCTCCCTGGAGTGGGGAAGCTTGGGGGCACCCAGGCTATGAGGTGGGAGAGGTGTTGAATGGGGGGAGGGAGGGAGGGCACTGCTGCCTGAGCCAGAAAGCCTCAAATGAGAGAGGAGGGAGGATGCTGAGGGTGTCCTGGGAAATTGCTGAAGGCAAGCGCAGCCTGAAGCCCTGACAGGCACCCCAGGGTGCTGGGGTCTGGTTCATGGGGTGCTGGGCTGCCCTTTCCAGCCCCTGGGGCTCCGAGAGCACTGCTCAGGCACAAATCAACTTGTCCAGTTTGTTGTGGCACTGCTATAGCTCCTGATTCCAGCTGCAGAGCAAGGAAAACAGTTTTTTCATGACTCCACCAGGCAGTTGTGCAAATCCCTGTTTGCGAGGCCTGCGGCTGCCATAGTGACGAGCTCCATAGCAACCCCGGCAGGAAATGAATAATTCTGGGCTCTGCTCGAAATGGGAGTTAAAAAGGGATGTGGTGGTTGGGGCGGTGTGAAATAGCTGGTCAGCAAAGCAGCCAGGTCCACTCTGTGCTGCTGGAGCAGATGTCCTTGGTAATGGGGCAACCACATGATGCAGCTTGTTGTGGGGCTGTGTCAGGGCTGCAGGGCAAGCCTTTCATTTCAGCGTTCCCTAATTTTCACATAGAGGCTTAGTGAAGGGGTTTGCAGGTTGTGCACTGGCTGTACCTGCGGTGCTGGCACAGCCCCTGTCCTGTGCTCTGTGTCCACCATGCCTGGAACCTCCCCTAAAGATGCTGCATCCCTTGGTTTGTCTCAAATGTGGGTTTGCTTCCTTCCCTCCAGTCCTAGCGGGGCTGGAAACGTTCCCAGAAATGAAAGCCAGCTCTTTTCTGAGCTTTGAAGTGTGGAGTAGGATTGAACAGAGGGGAAAAAAAAATCTCTCCTATGGGGGACGGGTTTTAGGAAAAAAAACCTACTATTGAGTCAATGGCATTTGTATTATAAACAGGGAGTCCTTGGAATCATTTCCATAGGAACCAGCCCTTCCCTTCCAGGCAGCCTCCCTGAAGCAGTGCCCCAGCAGTGCTGCAAGAAGGGGTCTGAGATCTGCCCATTCCAGGCAGGGGAGAAGGGCAGGGCAGGCTGCTCGCTATTGAATCAGTGATTCACAGCTCTGATTCACAACTCCATCCTATCGCCGTGGAAGGTGGCCAGACCTGGTCATCAGCTGTGTGCCTTCTGCCAAAGCGAGAAGTTATTTTGGGGTGTTTTTAGATTACAGCACTTATTTTTCTCATGTGCCTCTGAATTCCGGATTATTGCACTGCAAGTAATTGAGGCACTTGAATTTCCTGCTTAGACAACTGAGCTCAACCATTTTTTGCAACTCTAAGGCATTTCTAAAATAGCTTTTCTGCATCACAGGGAGCAGGCACACAGCTTTGGGGCTCTTTGTGCAAAATTTGGGAGCACTGGGTGCAGTATGCTTGCAGAGAAGGGCTGCATCAGGCTGAACATGAGTCACCAGTGCACCCTTCCTGGGATGGAAACTGACTGGGTGTTACTGGTAAGATCGTAGCCAGCAGGTCAAGAGTACAGACAATTGCCCTCTGGTTAGGGAGCTCAGTGAGCGTGGGGGTCCTGGTGCTACCTCCAAGGTCAATGCCCTGACCACAGGGTGGGCCTTTCCTTCTGTGCATTCCTGCTGTCCTAGGGCATGCAGCTTTGACAGGAGGCAGGAGGAGCTTCTGTCTTCTTGTGCAGCTCATTGCCTGAAGGAGAGGTGGGGGGAAAGAGTCTTTCAGGAGGTGGAAAATATGATGCTGGCACTGCTGTGTCATGGAGGGAGTTGAACCTGGGCCTCTGCTTTCAAACCAGAGGTCAAACCCCTGGAATATTTCAATTAAAAAGGAGAGATTCGGCACTTCCTTGTGATTTCCCTTTCCCCATCCCTGGATGCTATCACCACGCTGGGGCAGTTCCCTGAGCCAGGAGCAGCAGCTCGGAGGCACTGGGGTGCTTCTGGACCGCTTTCCTGCAGACCTCAAAAACCTGGAAACCTCAACAGCCCCAGTGGGGCAGGAGCTGCTGGGGTTAACTGGTGGCTGAATGGGTTGTGGTTTGCAATGGGGTTTAGTGCAAAAAGGTTCCTAAGTCCTTTATTGGATCTAGCCTGGGGCTCTATTCCCAGCCCTGCTTCTGACAGTAACAGGTCACTGCAGCCCCAGGGCTGTCCCCACCTTGTCCTCACTGCCTGGGTTGCCTGCATGCTGCTGGCTGGCCCAACAGGCAGTCAGGGCAGCAGTGCCCATGTCTGAGTAGTCTCAGCACATCCATCATGCAAGCACCGAAATCCATTTGTGAGGCAGGCAAACCTTGCTTCTGGCCTTCCTGAAACCGTGCCACCACATGCATTGTGGAGGAGGGATATAAATAGTTTTTGGGATGCCCTGGGTCGCAGCAGACAGCAGGTATTTCAGAAGTGGTGCTGTTGGTAGGGTCATGCCAGGGCAGCCCCTGCTACATTAGTGATTGGATTCATCCTCCATGAATAAACCAGTGTGAAAGCAGTGTCCTGCTTGGCTGGGGATGGATCAGGCAGGCAGTACAGAAGGGGAAGGGATGGATGATCAGGTGGTCCTGGCACAGGTTCTTTGTGTCTCTGGACAAGTTGCTTGAGACAAGATTTTGCACAGAGTACATGGGAGCATCCATACATGTATCTACACTTAGATCATGTGTTTCAAAGGGAGTCTGACTACAAGGTCACTGTGGCAGATGCATCCTTCAAGGACGTGCCTGTGGGTCTATCCCACTTCCAAAAGGGCCGTGTTGAGCCTGTCCTCTGTGAGGGCTGACCACAGGCACAGGCAGTGAGGGCACTTGGATAGGGAGGTGCTTGGCATTGGGGTGAAGAGCCCATCTGCTGCCCTGCATGCAGTGTTGAGCCGGCATCAGCAGTGCCTGTGCTGGCAGCTCAAGCATGAAGCTGCCGGCAGGAGACCCCAGAGCTGGGGGAGATCTTGGCTGCTTGAGCATGTCTGAGCAGGGCTTTGGGGTCTGAGCAGGGCTTCGGGGTCCGAACAGGGCTTTGGGGTCTGGCAGCTCCTGGGTGTAAGGGCCGGGACCACAGCGGTGGAGGAGGAGGCCACGTCTGTGCCTTGTACCCTGGTATTTGAATGCTTGCCCTGGGAAACAGGTTCAGCTCTCTCCAAGGGAGAGGGCTTTCAAACTCCCCTGTGTCACTTCTAGAGAGCTCCCAGCTGCAGGAACAGGGCCGCCCTCATGCCAAGCGAGGCAGCACCCAGCCAAGGGGCAGATCCTGGTATCCCAGCAGGTGGCAAGAGCTGTGGTTGTCAGAGCACTCAATGGGGAGAGGTAGTCTCAGTGATGTGGTCATTTAGGGTCAGAGCAGAGGAGGGCACAGGAAGCTGATGAGATGTTCAGGTCTCTGCTGGAAGCAGGAAGGTTCCGGAGGGGCTCTGGGACAGCAGCCCTGACCCCTCTGGAGGGGAAGTGCCAGCACCAGTGAGCAGCGGCTGAGCACAGCTGGCACCTGGCAAACATGAAAGCGGAGCTTGTTTAACTGTGCACAGGCTGCTGATTGTAGCCTCAGCCACAAAACCTCCTTGGCTAAAGTCTGACAGTATCCCCAGAGCTTTCCCAGGCACATCTGTGGTGCTCAGCCCTCCCATCAGCCTGTCCCAAGGAACCGAATGTCCTTCTCTCCTCTTCCTGTTGATCCAGCCTCCCCAGAACTGTTTGCTGCCAGCTTTGCAGAGCTGATGCCTACTCTTGGACTCCCTTTAGAGTAAGTTTTGCAGTGTGTGACAACTGGCTCCATGCAGATCCCAAAGCCCACCCAGCCACAGGGTTTTCTCACCTTCCATCCTGTGAATGGAGTTGTAGCCTGAAATAGCTTGAGGGGTGTATCCACTCATATGGCCTGGAAAAGGACCAGGGGACCTGATCACACAAGGGTGAATGCATCTCTAGGGCTTTAGGACCATTTGTGTTTTTTTTTTTGCAATATTGCATTGTATCAGTGGGAAGGTGTTGATGGGGTTTTGAGGTGATAAGGTGTTGGCTGTCTATGAAGTCACCAGAAGTTAGGTAGGTGTTGCTCGAAGCACCACTGAGCCCCCAAGTGCTTTTGGTGTTGCTGGTTCTTCTTCAAAAGCCTGGTGGAGGATAGAGACCTCAAAGTTATTTCGTAGGACAGTGTTATTTACTAGAAGGATTTAAAGCCTTCAGCCTTGGTTTCTGGTGTGCTCTGACAAGCTCACTCCTCCTGACCCAGCTGCAGTAACTTGCTGTTTCTTTTCTCTTCCCATAGCTCCCAGAATGGAGAGGAAGGTGGAGCCTGGCCGAACAACCAGTTTGACACGGAGATGCTCCAAGCCATGATCCTGGCTTCAGCAAATGGTTGGTCTCTATCGTGTGTGGGAAAACCATGGCTCATGCTCTCGTGTGGACATCTCAGTGCATGCTGTTAGATAAGATGCTGATGGGATTGATGTATCTGTTAACTGGGGTGGCTTCAGAAGTCCTTCTTCAACAGAAGGCGGTGGAAGAGCACTGTGTGTTACCCTGCAGAGGAGAGGGGTCAGGAAGGATTCAGGCAGAGGAGATACCAGATAGCCATCAGCATCAGGCATGCTGTAGAAAGGGCTACCTCTTCCACGCAATATATATTCTGTATGTACTGAACAGAATGTTATCTGGCTTGTGATGCAGTTCTGTTACATGAAAGAGACAGTCTTGAAATGATGTTTTATAAACTACTTGGTTCCAAAAGGTCAAATGAAACCTGTGCTGTGTTGCCACTTGCTATAAGGCGAGGAGGTAGGAAGCCTGGAAGATTTGTTTGTGGCTAGAGACTAGGCTAGGAATACAGTAAATGCCTGATTCAGTATCCCCAACAAACCTTGTGTCCGGAGACACTGGTTTGCACCAGTGGTTCACTGTAGTTGTAGTCACAGGGTTTTGATTTGGGGTCATTTTGGGTTGGTTTGTTCTGCTTTACAGCTGTGCCACGTGGAAGTGGTGGGCAGGGAGGGGTATTCCCATGCACCCACAGTCACGAAGTGCAATTATCACTCTGTGCAGCACTACGGATGAAGAGGCTGTTTTTCATGCAGCCTTTATTTATAAATGCCTCACAGTCCTTTCCCCCTTGATTTAAAAATAGAAGCAACAGCACAGCCATAAAACCTTGTGCAGAATGCTTGGGATGCTTCCTTTGAGCTGCTGGGAGAGAAAGAATCTGGGGGAGGGGGATGGCTTTGGCGTTGCTTTCTTGGAAAGCTGCTGCAGATGAACTTTGCTGTTGTGCAGACACCAGGCAGCCTGGAGACACAGCTGCTGTGGCCAGGGGAGGGGATGAAGGTCTTGGGCAAGGGACTTGTTTACACTCAAGGGAAAGGAGCAATGCGAAAACGTGTCTCTGCTCTGAAAAACGACCATGGAAAAATATCCTCTGGGGTTGCATGTGGTTATCATCACCCAGTGCCGCCAGATCCGGTTTCCTCGCTCACAAATAAAGCTGTTTTTTCTGACCGCTGCTCCAGCCAGAGCACCAGGGAGCTGAGCGAGTCCCTTCAAGGTTAAGCCCTGACTTCCATGTAGCCCTGAGCCCCATTGCAGCCTATCTCCCCCAGTTTCACAAGTCTCCACAGTCCTAACCTCTCCCACGGATTCAGTTCACCCTGGGGGTTAATTTAAAGCAGATCCATCTACCAGATCAGGGCTTCCCCTGCTGCAGCCCCACAAGAGGATGGCTCTGTGCACTCCATCCTTTCCTTCCCCATGCTGGTCCCTTGCTGTGCTGGAGGGACAGAAGGAGGGAGGGAGGGAGGGAGGGATGGATGGATGGATGAATCCATTTGCAGACACAGCACAAGCTTTTTCCACCAGCACTGTGCTGTGATGTCTCCCCTGATCTCTGTCCCCCTCTTTTCTGCTCTCACTCTTAGTGAGAGCTCATAGTGTTGATTGCAGCAATCCTCAATTAGGGGCAGTGTTAATCCCCATTAAGCTTTGTGCTGCCCATCCTTAGGTGATGTTTCCTGGCTTTTTAAATGATCCTTATCTCTTACTTTCACCCGATGATTTCTCAGCTCTGGGGTGGCAGGTGGGACACAGTGAGAGAGGTGATGGCACTGTGTGCTGAATGTCAATTTCCACCCACACCATGTCAAACCCAGGCTCAAGCTACACTTACCAGAGACCATCTGAGAGGCAGGAACTCCTCTGATGCTGCTCTGCTCCATGAGCTAAGGATGCTCCCTAGAAATGGCTGTGGATGCCATGAATGCATCCTTACCCTGTGCCGGGTGTTATCCTTTGCTTCAGCAAGAGGCCAAGCTGGCCCTGCCATGCCAAGACTGCGATCCAGTGGCTCTGGGGATTAAATTATTTGCCCAGTGGTTAAACCACACTCCCAAGCTCAATGCGGGGAGCTGGTTTTCCCCCAGGGCTGTGACTGCTGTAGGGCTTCTGTCTGCCTTCCTGGGCTTCCTGCTGGATCTTCAGAAATTTTCACTGCTGCGAGGGCTGGAGCAGCTCTGCTCTGGAGCCAGGCTGAGAGAGCTGGGCTGGGGCAGCCTGGACAAGAGAAGGCTCCTGAAGGGGAGACCTGAGAGCAGCTCCAGTGCCTAAAGGGGCTGCAGGGAACCTGGAGAGGGGCTTGGGACAAGGGCCTGTAGGGACAGGCCAAGGGGAATGGCTTTAACCTGCCCGAGGGGAGACTGAGATGAGCTCTTAGGCAGAAGCTCTTCCCTGTGAGGGTGCTGAGGCGCTGGCACAGGGTGCCCAGCGAAGCTGTGGCTGCCCCATCCCTGGCAGTGCTCAAGGCCAGGCTGGACACAGGGGCTTGGAGCAACCTGCTCTAGTGGGAAGGGTCCCTGCCCATGCCAGGGGGTTGGAAGTGTGTGAGCTTTAAGGTCCCTTCCAACACAAACCAGTCTGGGATTCTATGATTCTGTGATCTCCTTCCCTTGCAGCTGGGAACAACATAAAAATTTGTATTTTGAGACATCTGAAAGGGCAGAGGCAGCTGCAAAGATAGACCCAGGAGCACAGATGCTCCAGGACACCAGACACTAAAGGACAGACGTCCTGTCCTTAAAATACTCTGGCTTCCAGGGAGAATTTGTAGGGGTGCCATGAGATGATGGGAGAGCATACAGAAAGGCAGCTGGAGGAGGTACTTCTCCCCAGCTCTGCTGCCTGCAGGCAGGGGCAGACACTCTATATTGGGTTCTCCTGAAAGCCCCCCAGCAGATGCCGCAACACATGCTCTGGGGCTGCCTCCCGCCTCTCCTCCGCTCTGCCCATGAGGCTGATGGAGCTGCTAGCTGGTTATTTTTGTGAAGACCAAATCCTTGTTTTCCTTCTCAGGACCATTTGGGGTAATAGCTGGCTGCTGGTAAAGGCTGAGTGTAACCTTTCCTGTAACAAGAGCTGAAGGGCCCTGCTTGGCAAGAGCAGCTCAGTGCCCATTTATAAACCTCTATTGTCCCTGTTCTCTCTTCTTTTCAGCCTTAATGGCAGTGTTACCTAGAAACAGCCCTTTGCTCTTCCCCGGGACCAACTGGCAGGCTGGGAACTTCATGGGTGGCTTTTTCTCCCCTGTGAAAAACTGCTGTGACTGCAAACTAGTTCATGGAGACCACTTGTCCTGGGTGGTGCTGGCAGCGCCCCAGCCCCATCACCGCTCAGAGCCCTGGTGCATCTGGGATGGCCCAGGGCAGTAGAGAAGGTTTCCAAGCCCACCAAGCCCCCAGCTGGCTCTACAGCTACAAGAGCCTTGAAAATGTTATCTCCCCTGCTGCCAGAGGCCATAGTCCACCTGCAGGTCAGTCCCTGGCTGCAGCCTGGTCTGACCCCACATCTCCAGCCATCCCATTCTCAGTTTAACACCCTGACGAGTGTGTGGTTGTGCTGGTTAGTTTTGAAATAAGCTGCTGATGAGACGAGTGTGGATGGACGATATCACCAACTGTATGTGCACATCTCCTGCAGCCCGAGGTCCTCAAAGCCCTGCCAGGTCTGGGACCCGCTTAATGGGGACAGGAGAAAAATTTTCCTTCTGGTGGCTGCTTCCACAGTGGGAAGCAAAGGACATTTCCCCACGCTGGTTCGCTGTGTTTATACACTGCCCTGTGCATCCCCTGGCCTGGGGCACAACGTCCTGCCTGGTTTTGGACTCGCTGTGTGTTTTCCTTCTCCTCTGGCTCCAGCAGAGCAGCTGTAACTTTTCAAGCTGCAGTTGCTTCATACTTCTGACCCCTGTGAGGGGATGTGTACATGGCAGTATTGCAGGGGGTGGGGGGATGTGGCCCAGCTTTTTGTCTAGCTTTCTGGCTGACTTAGCCACCTACATCTGCTTAGGGGAAGCAAAGGCAACAAAGAGGCATGCATGGATCTCATCTGGAGAGAGGAGAAACACGTGAGGACTGGCCCATGATCTCTGCTTGTTTATTTTTATTCTTGTGGTCTTTCCACCTTTGAAAGGAGAGAGCAGAAGCCCTGGACTCTGCCTTGGGTCCTTCATGTGCTCTTGCTGGGTCTCTCCAGCCTCCCAGGAGAGTGTGTCCGCAGCCATGAAGCAGTTAAAAGGCTAAGATCCACAGTATCCAGGGCAGAGAACTGGGTTTAGCAAATCATTTCTGAGCACGGCTGGGCAAGGATCCCACCCTGAGCCACGCACAGGCAGTTGCACTGAAGCACATCATGCAGCAGCCCATGGCAACAAGCATCTCTTGTGCTTTGCCATCCCCCCATGTTCATTTCTCCCCCTGCTTCCATGCATCCCCCCTGTCTCCATCTGGTTGCTACCTTACAGCTATGCCCCAGCAACCAAGGGGGAATCTGAGCCCTTCCCCATCCCTACGCTTGCTCTCTCCATGCTGGCGCTTTGCAGAGCAACAGGAATTAATTTGCCTTCCCCTCCCCCTGCTCCCAGATCTGGACCATGAGACGCGCTTCAGCATTGATTTCCTTTGTGCTCGGCTTCCTAGAGCCATTTTGCAGTACTGCAGGGGAGGGGTTTTCTTTCTCATCTCCTGTGCTCTGCTCCCTGAATAAACCTGGCTGGAGAAATGCTGGGGGCAGGGTTTTAAATGCAATGGAAAAACAAAATAGTATTGGATTTCCCTTAATGCGTTGCTAATGGTTGTGGCTGTACAATATGTTTGTAATGAGGATGCTTTCGGTGGGGGGGTTGTTATTATGTGCAGGGGGGCTAAGAAGGCAGCAGCAGGCAGGCAGGGTGGGACAGGCAGCCCCATCACTGCCAAGGGCAGAGAAGAGGTTGGCTGGAGGCCCCAAATCCCAAGACTTTAGCAACCATATGAGATGAAAACAAGGAATTTTGGTGCCGGCTGTGCTGTGCTCTCCATCGTGCACATTGCAGCCATCCCATGGAGCAATAGCACTGAAGGGTAATGAAGGGTTGGGGTGAGGTTTGGTGGCACTGAGGTCTGGGTTTGACACCCAGTGAGAGCCTTTTGGGGCTGCTGATGCTTGTCCGACAGTAACAACCTGCCCTTCTCTTTCCCCCCACCCTCTGGTGTCCCCCACAGAAGCTGCTGATGGCAACTCGACGCTGGGCGGTGGGACGGGTACCATGGGGCTGAGTGCCCGCTATGGCCCCCAGTTCACCCTGCAGCACGTCCCCGATTACCGGCAGAACGTCTACATCCCGGGCAGCACCGCCACCCTCACCAACGCTGCCGGCAAGCGCGATGCCAAGAACGCCGGTGCCTCGGGAGGCAACAAGAAGAAGTCCGGGAAGAAGGAGAAGAAGTAGAGAAGAAGAAGGAGACCTTAGAGCCACAGGGCAGCCGGCTCCAGCACTCCCTCAACCCACAGCTCAGGCCAGAGGATGAATGTGAATTTGTTGTGATGCTAAAAGTAGGAAACACTGCGAATGTATCTCCTCATCATCATCAGAGCTAGGAGCAGGGTCTTGCTGCTGTTAGATCTCATGATGAAAACCAATCTGGAAGCTAAACCGAACGCAAACAAGTGCCCTGTGAATACTTGCTAATGTTTTATACGATCCCTTGGGTGTTAGAATATGCAAGGGCAGAAGGTCTTCTGCCACATCTTCGGATCCGATTTGCTCCCAGATAGTCCTAGAAAGGCACAAAGCTTGTGCTTGGCTTGCCCGGTGTAAATAATTCTAGCAGGGATCTTTTAATTTATAGAACTTCAATCATTTTTTCTTTGGAAAGGAAGTTCCTAGCTTAGAGCCCATGCTCCAGATCTTTGCTCTTAAACTTCCCATTAGTAAAATTCACCCCCGGTTAATGATAGCGATGGATTTGTTGCTGAGAAGTTGGTAGGGAGTGCTTCAGTTCCTGCTTCCCTGTACCTGGAAAAACAATAAGTGTTTATATTGCATGAGTCAAAATGAATATGGCAAAGCTGCATCCTAAACATTTATTTTCTTGTTTTAAAGTGCAACCACTGATGGCCTGAAATACGAGATTAAAACCCCCCTCCTGATGCCAGAGGTAGGGAATTCAATGAGGAGCATGCCGAGGTGTGCGGCAGCTGCCCCAGCGGTTCTAGGGGTCTCCGAAGAGCAGACACATCTCATCCCTTCTTTGCAGTAAATATTTATATGTACAGTCAATGTTCTTCTGGAATTAAAGCTAAGAGAGTCTCACTCCCCTGTGGCCAGGTGGCCATCTGGCCAAGGCCCCATGAAGGGGACCAGGGGACGATGCTTCACGCTTCTGCACACCGTTTCTGCATGCACATCCTTCACCTCATGCCTGCACTAGCGCAGTTAGCTCCATGGACCCAGAGAAGTCCTCGCATGCCCATGCAGCATGGTGTGAACAGCCCCTCTGTGCTGGGGCTGCTTTGGGAGGAGTGGGGTGGGTGGGATGGGTGAAATGGGATAGGGAAATTCATCACTTCTTATTTGGGGGTTATTCTGGGTCTCAGCCAAAGCAGGGAGATATGCGGAGCTGCTGGCGCATGGCTTTGAGAGTTGGTGACTGAGTAAGTGATGGTTGGTTCGACGGCGTTTGGGGACCAGACCTGGGGAAGGGAGCCAAGAGCTGGGGGTGAGCATGGGGTGGTGTTGCAAAGCTGGCGAGACAGGGCAACAAGATGGGGATGTCACAAGGGACCATGCCAAGCCAGCTCAGATGAGATGTGCCCACTGGCTTTGGGCTTTCCACCCTGTGTAGGGAATCAAAGGATGAGGAATAGAGTTTCTCCACACACCCATCACCCTTGCACCAGGCCAGCTTCCCATATCAAAGCAGCTCTGACCTGCCCGCCCCCCCCCAGGTTGGCAAAATAGGGTTTTGTGTAGCCAGAGCAAGGAGAGGGGCTGCGGGGTGGCCGGCAAGCGGGTTCTTGGGGGGGGGGGGGTTGTTTTTCCATTTTTAACCACTAACACATAACTCACCCAAGCAGATCCAGCCCTCTGAACCAGGCTGCGGCCACCCCACTGCTGCCCCCTCCCCAAACCTAGGGCAGCAGGAGCATCCGCTGTTGTCCTTCCGGATCCAGCCACCTCCAGCACTGGCTGCACTGGGAGCAGTTCCCACTCTGTCCCCTGCAGCTGCCACCTGCCCCCCCCCCCCCAAAATGCTGTAGCTGAATGGTAGTCTTTATATTTCTTTTTAACCTGCAACCCGAGGTAGCGTAGTGAGTGTTGTGTATTTAGTGCTGTGTTCTTTTTAATCTTGGTAACTAACTCGTGGCCACCAGTATTTTCAATTCTCTCTGTATCTTCTTTCCATGTGCTCTGTACTCCGAGTGTACGTGAAATGAACACGTTTGCCCTTTCAATGTGTCTAATATTGAATTATACTTATATATTATATATATGCTTATATCCTTCTTATACCCGTATAGACCAACGTCGATGTGTTACACGCAAGTTTTATACTCTAATATTTATATGGCTTTTTTTCTTTGGGAAAAAAAAATAATAAAATGGTTTCTTCTGAATGTGTTTTCTTTATTCTGATGGGAAGAGGGGGGCACAGATGGGGCCTGTCCATCCCAGTGCTGCTGCAGTGCCGGGGCTGCTCGAGGCAGTGGTTCAGCCTCAGCCTGGCTCTGGCAGTGGGGATGCTCTTGGGGCACCCTCATTCCCAGGTCCCCAAGGGTGGAGGGTGACATGGTTGTCAGTCATGACTGAGGACACCACGGTGTCCACAGCTACAGCCCCTTTCCCAGCTCCAAGCGGATCCAGGTGCCCTTCCCCATCACTGGCAGGGGCCTGGTCACCCTTCCCCAGCCCTGGGGGGAGATGGTGACTGTTCCCCATCACCACCAGGGATTCACTCTCCCTTCTCCAACCCTGGGGTTTTCATGGTGGGGGTCAGGTGCTGTATGCGGGGTCCCCTGGCCAATATGAGCCCCCTCCTCCCTGTAGGGGTGTCTGACACAGGCCAGGGGGAAACATCCCACAGTTCATGGTGTCATGTCGCAACCAGAGGAAAACACAAGCTGCTGCTGCCCAGATGGGAGGGGGAGGTGGAGGAGGTGGGGGCAGAGTGGGCCTGACAGACAGACACACACAGAGCCAGGCTGGGAGGAGGTTGGGCTGCCCCCCCTCCCCTTTGCAATGTGTAGGGCACAGCCCCTGCACCCCACAGAGCCAACCCTCCTCCCTGTGCGCATAAGGACAGCCCCCGTCCCACACGTCACATGCAAACACGTGTGCACCCACATGCACACGCATGGGAGGATGTTCCAACCCTCAGAGCATCCCCCTTTGGAACAGGCGGTCACAGACCACAGGGGAGGGCATGGGGGGAATCAGGGTGGGAACAGAGCAGTGACCTGGAGCTGTGGGGCCCCTGTCACACTGTGCCCTCTGCCCCCAGCCCTGGGGTCACCATCCCTCCCATGCTGGAGCACCTGGAGTGCATTAGGGCAGCTCTGGAGGGATCAATCACATCAATGGGGAGCAGGGGTGAGTGCTTCCAGGTGCCACCCGCAGGGCTGGAATGTCACCTAGCTAGGGTGACATTGTCCCAGAGCACCCAGAGCTGGGTGATGGGGGCTGTGGATGCAGGAAGAGGGGTGGTCAATCCAGCGGATCCGTGGCTGGGTGACAGCCACTGCTGGTGGGAAGCAAAGAGGCTTTGCAGAGCTGTGGCCATTGGTGTGGCTTCAGCCTCCCCAGTGCCCTGAGCCCCATGGTGTCCCCACGTCCCCAGCTGCTGGTGTCAGTGTGAGGATGTGAGCAGTGTGAGGATACGTGTTCAGTTTCATTTCATTTCTCCTTTCTGTTGCATTAAAATCACCCCAGGGCATTGAGAAAACAGGGCACAAAGACAAGCCTGGCCAACTAACACCGATGAAGGGAACCCGGTCAGCTGTGCTAATTAGCAGGGACACGTGGGAGTGGGAACATGTTCATCCCAGCATGGTTAGCTGATGGAGAGCTTCCTGAGCTGAGGTGATGGGGAAAAGGAGGCCAACAGAAACAGAGCCTGGATCACAGCCCTGACAAAAGGGATATGAAGAGGGTGACAAGGCTGAGCCCCCGGCAGCCACTCGGGCTGAGTGACTAGCAGGGGACTGGAGGCATCACTCCTAGGAAGGGCGGCATGGCCTTGGAAAGGAGGGGATGATCCTGGATGTGTGACAGGGGCGAGTGAGGGGTGCAGGGTGTCTTTCACTTCCAGTCATGGAGGGCACCGAGGGACTCAGTGGCTGGAGTGGGACCATGGGTTACAGCTCGGTGCTGGATGCTGGGGGGCTGAGTAGCTGTACCCCAACTAGATGTGTGGGGAGTGCAGGTATAATCACCAGCACTGTGAGGTGGCTCAGCCAGTGAGCAGTGAGCCAGTGAGGGTCCATGCTGGGATGCTCTGAACATCAACGACAGCCGTAAGGGTCTTGTATCCTCCTTCACTGTAGTGCCCTCCTGCTGCTGCCTTGCTCTGCCTCTCCTCCGTCTCCTTCTTTCCCCCACATTAGGAGCAGCTCATTGCCTCTTCCCCCTTCCTTGCTGTCCCTTGTCACCCTCCCAGATGCAACCATGGCATGGGACCAGGGGAGCCCTAAGCTGTTCTGCAGGCAGCTGAGCTGGAAGCCCTTGATGATACAGAAACAAGTTACATAGTGCTGGAGACCCCATTGTCTTTCCCCTGGGACTGCCCCCAGCCCACCCCCTGCTGCTGGCAAGGCTGGAGCCTGCAGATGCTGCGGGCAGTGATGGTCCCACGTCACCAGCTCATGGGGCTCTTGTTTGCAGCAGTCACTTTTTTGGGCAGTTGACCTTGAAAATCAAACTGAAACAACAGCAAAAACCCTCCAAACAAACCAAAAGGAATTGAGCAAACCTGGTTTTCCACTGAGTTTGTGAGCTGAGGTGCCCTGTGGCCGCTCGGCCACGGGGAGGGCTGGGTGGGGAGCTGGCATCCTGCCTGCTGGCATGCTCCTTGGCATCAGGCTGCGGTCATGGGCCAAGTCCCATCGGTCAGCTCCTCCAGCCATGATCTCACCCAGCAAAGAGGCGGAGGGGGGAATAATCGCTAAAAAGGCTGAATTTCCACTTGGCTCCCTCTTGCCTGCTCCTTTGGGGGCCCAAAGGCGGGCAGGAGATCACCCTGGTCTGACCCAGAGCCTGGGAGATGCAGGGTTAAGCGAGGCTTCATGCATCCCTGTGCCAAAAGCCTGCAGCTGGATTTTGAGCCCCGGGAAGGTGGTGGTGGGGAGGGGGTCGGTGGGGGGGGGGTTGGGTGGTGGGGCTGCTTCTGCCATAAACAGATCAGCGAGGAGGGCTGGCGCTGTCAAAAAGCACTTAGAAACCCTGGTGCTTGGGATAGAAAAGGTCTAAAAGGGGCTTTCTGGGGCAGAGAGTGGGCTAGGCAAGGGGAGTGGATGTCCATAGAACAGGGGTGTCCATAGAAGGGGGTGACGTGGTGGGAAAGCCCTTCCCACAGCCCACACTTCCCAGCTCCCTGCCAGCCCCTCACCATAACATCCCCTGGGGCTGTGTCTCCCCGTGCCACAGCCGGCTCTTCTCACAGCCTCACATTCCCGGCTGGCAATGAGAAGTGTTTCAGCATCCTCTGTGTCCCTTCTTGCTCCATAAATCCACTTCCCCATGCTTTGATTTATGATTCCTTTTAAGAGCTTAAGCCCAGCGTGTGCAGATGGAACAAAACTTGCCTTTTGCTGGCTGGTACCTTGTGACTGCAGTGGGGGAAGAGGTTGGAGGGAGGGCACTGCCTGCCCTTTGCCGGCCCTGCCGGGACTCGGTGCCTGCCGGGAGCTCATCCATCACATGGAGGAGACCAGGTGAAATAGGCTGTGGTGGGATTTTGCCCTTTACAGCCTGTGTGACCTCGTGGTGGCCTCTGCTGTGCAGTGGTGTTTGCTTCTTGGGGTCTGTCATGCTGCTCGGTCTGTCTGTCCTCCCCACAGGGCAGAGCCCTTGTCCAGCTGAGTGCTGGAGGAGCTGATGGCATCCGTGGCCAAGACATGAAGTCATGGAGCCAGTGAGAAGGGAGAGGAGGGGAAGGCAAAACAAGGGATGGGATGCCAGCGGGATGAAGGCAAATCAGGAAGAGGGGGGACTGCCTTGGGCACTGCTGTTGGGCCATGGTGTGGCTGGATGAGCTCTGCTCCAAGGGGACACTGCTGTCCCTTGGAACTTGCTGGGGCCTCTGCACTGCTGTGGGTAGGACCACCAGGGTCGCTGTCACCACATTGCTGGTGGAGGAGCCAACACATGCACTTGGTCCCTGTGTGTGATGCTGCCTCTGTAGTCAGGAACACCCCTTTGCAGGAGACGGGGACATGGGTGGCACATCCCACTGGCCAAGGTTTGGAAGCTACTGCCAGTTTTGGGCTGGGGAGCGGAGACACATGCCGGGTACATCCCCTCTCTCCCACAGGGCTCATGCCACATGGGATGTAGGGGGAGCCCTCCGGGTGAACCCCAAGTGCCACAGCCCTGCGGGCATGGGGAAAGAAAAGCAGCTGGTGAAGCTGTGCCATGATTGGCAACAGGACAGTGGATCCCCAAGACATGGATGAATGCCAGGACAAGAGGGGTGGGGACCCTGACCATTACCTCTGGACAAGGGCACAGCCAAGGGAGTCCCCATGAGCCTCAATGGGGCAATGGGGGGCTTGGACCCCCTGCCCTGAGATAGAGGAAGAGGGTCCTTGTGCTGCACAGGGAGACAGGACAGGCGCCAGGGAGGGAGAGCAGCCAGACAAGAGCAGAGGAAGAGGAAGAGGCAGACAAAGGTGCTTTGTGTGGGGCAGCATCCGGAGGGGAGGGAAGGGGGGACATGGGGAAGGGTCTGTGGGTGCCAGATGGGGTCGCGGTTCTGGCTCCCTTCTCCCCAGTGGTCCCCAAAGTGGGGTGCAGGAGATAGTCCACTGAGGTGTGGGAAGAAAATACTTTTTAGTACCATTAATAAACATAAAAGCCCCATTTTAAACTGGTTCTTTTTTCCTCTTTACCCCATCCTGTTTTAATTTCTGGTTTAGTTTGTACTTTACAACATACCCATTAGTATGTGCAGGTAATTTATACGTCCATAAATATATTGAGGGAATGTAGTAAAACCAGTTTGGAGCCCGCTGTTCTACAGGATGCTGGTGGATGCCTCGTGCTGTCAGGAACCAGAAATCCTCCTCCACTGCTGCAGCACCCAAGGGCAATGCAGCACTTCTCCCTGCTGAAGCTCACGAGGTCTCTGCTGGCTCCTGCAGAGCTTTGGGGTGTCCTCACCCTGTAACCCGGCATCAACCCATCTTGGCATCTCCGAGGCCATTCCAATTAGCAACTTGTCATTGAGGAGGTCATCAAAAGGCTGCTATAAAAACCCGAAGTGAGGTTTGACACAAAGTAGAGCAATAATCAGGTCCCTGCCCTCATTTTGAAACCATCCCTGCAGTCCCCTGTGGGTCCATGCCTGTCCCGAAAGCCCAGCGGCACCAGAGCTGGTTGGCTGGCGCCATCCCACACCCGTGGCAGCAATAGCAACACCTCGGACAGGAAAGGGGGCTGGAGAAAAGGCAGAGACACTTTAAAAGACAGCCCTGGCTGATGGCCATGTCCCCCCAAAACTGTGCTTGTGGGGTGATGGGGAGGAGTGGAGGAGGACAGAGGATAAGGAGGAGATGCTGGTGGCAGCTTGCTGCAGCAGGAGGGGCTGAAGCAGTCCCAGGGGATACTGATGACCCCCTTGGTGATGTACCACCACCACCTTCCTAAACCCGTGGTGGCAGGGACTGCTCCCCCATGCAGGCAGGGGGGTAAAGGCAGTGCTGCCCAGGACAGGAGGGGATGGGTCTGGCAGCGGCTGGGTTTCAGGCACCCCTTGGAGTACCTACCATGAGACATTAGGACTTAGCAGCAAAACAGCTCCTGCAATGTGGTCTTAGTCCCAGGATGAGGAATGCAGCCCAGGCTGTGTTGTCAGACACAGCCTTTAGCCCTTGGCTCCAGCCCCACTCACAGAACCAGTCGCAAGGACAAACTCCTCCTGTGCCACCAAGCCAGGGCCACCAGCACATGGCAAAGCATTTGTGCCTCTGAAGGGGCCATCTGGCCTTCCTCCCAGCAGAGCAGCAGGAGCTGCAGCCTGGCCCATTGCTGGCGGGGTTGACCTCAAAACTCAGCCGGTGGCAGGGCTGGTGCTGCTGACAGGAGAGCCAGGGCAGGAGGACCCCTTTGAGGGGTCACCAGGAGAGACACTGCTGTCACACGGCTGCCACATGCACCTCTGGGGACAAGAAGGGCTCAAGCGCTGTGCCCAGGGCTCTGCTCTCTCCTTTATCCCTGGGGAACAGCCATCATGGCAAGGATTTGGACAGTCAGGGTGGCTACTGCCCTCACCAGCTTCCCACCCATGTGGCTTTCAGCCCGGGTGGCATTTGGGCAGGGGGGACACATCCATTCCCCAGAGCCCACTCCATGTCTGGGCTCTCAGGAGCCAGCTTTGCCCAGGTGGATTTCTGCGCAGGGAACAGGACCTCCAGCTCCCCAGCTGCCCACCCCAGCCTGGATGAGGCCCCTGGATGAGTGCCCCAAAGCTCCAGGTTCATCTCTGCATCAGCAAAGGTATGAGACAGAGGAAAGATCACATTTTTGTACCAAAAATAATGTTTATTTCTCCTTTTTTTGTTCATATAGACTGCCACAATAATGCAGACCATCACAGCTGCAAAGCCATAAGAAAAGGCTTTATATGAAAGGAACCGCTACAAGAGAATAAAAGCTCTCAGGCAGGGCTCCAGGCTGGCCCGGGTGCAGCTCATGTATCCCAATTTCTCTTTCATTTTGCACCGTTCTGGGACTGCTGAGTGCAGCCACGGGCATTTGGTTGCATGAAGGCAACCCCTGCCTGGACTCACCAGCCTGGCAGAGCCCAGTACATCCCTGACATAAGGGTGGCAGAGCTCTTGCCCCTGCAAGGAGCCCTCTGATGCCCCAGGCACTAAGAAGGCAGAGGGACCGATGGAGAATGTGGAGAGGGGCTTGGGACAAGGGCCTGTAGGGACAAGCCAAGGGGAATGGCTTTAACCTGCCCGAGGGGAAACTGAGATGGGCTCTTAGGCAGAAGCTCTTCCCTGGGAGGGTGCTGAGGCGCTGGCACAGGGTGCCCAGAGAAGCTGTGGCTGCCCCATCCCTGGCAGTGCTCAAGGCCAGGTTGGACACAGGGGCTTGGAGCAAGCTGCTCCAGTGGAAGGGGTTCCTGCCCGTGGCAGGGGGTTGGAAGTGTATGAGCTTTAAGGTCCCTTCCAACCCAGTCTGTCACTCTATGGCTTAACTGTCCTACCTGTTCTTTTTGACTCTCTCATCCATTCCAAGGCAGAAGTGGTCAAACGTTGCTTCTAGTGGGCTCCTGGTTCTCCCTGGCTTGAGTGTGGGGAGTCCTTGGACCATGTCCAGCACCATCCTGCCCAATCAGCTGCTCAAGGCTGAACCCAAGCAACTCTTCTCCCCTCTACAATCAGCATTTTTCTCTTTCAAGCACAAACCTCTTGTACTCACTCCTACCTCTTCCCAAGGGCCTCTCTGCATCCACATGCTCACTCTTATTCTCTCTGGTTCATGCACCACTGGCTTTGCATGAGCTGAGCACCTGGGACTGGAGTGAGATAATAGACATGAAGTGCATTGGAAGCACAAAGAGCCCAGCTGAATGCAGCCACCGCCATGAGGGGACCAGAAGCTGTGCCACTTGTCACATGGGGCTGCTGAGCTTCCAGCCTGTGATATGATGGACGAGCCCCAGGAACACCCAAATGATACAAAAAAAAAAAAAAACGGAATTGTATTATTAGTGAACACAAAAGAGCATTAAAACTAAAAGCTGCAAAGGCTCAGGGTGACCCCAGGAGGGACCAGTGCTCCCAGTAGTGCTTGGACAGGCACAGGCTCCAGCAGCAAAGAGCCTGCACTGTGGTTGCAGCCATGTTAAAGGCCCCAGACCCGGCTGCACTCCTTGTGCTGGCTCACCCCTCCGTATGTGGCCATTCTCCCTTCTCCCCGACAGCATTCCCAGCCACCCTAGTTTCTTCTCCACCCTCCTGGTACCCCAGCTCCCTGGGCTGGGATCAGCCTGCCTGCTCCTGCAGGGATGTGACAGCAGCCAAGCTGTGTACTGGTTCCAGGTGATGCTGGGCTGTTACGGATCTTTCCATTACTTCAGTGTTACAAATATGTTAAACTAGGACAGAAAACTCAATGCCTGGAAGCTGCAAGCTAGAGCAGAGCTGTTCCCACTGTAAACTACTTCACCAACAGCCAACACCCTGCAAGACAAGAACTGGAGTCCCTGCTCTGGCACCCCAGCACCAAGCTGTGTGTAGGGAGGGCTGTGGCTTGCCCCTCTGTCTCTGCCTTTCTGCTCAGTCTGCTCCAGCATGGGAACTGCAGATGAGGTTCCTCCCCTTGGCTTGAAGCCTTTGACCCTTCACTTGTCTATAGGGGCAGACCAAAGATTGGACAGGAGAGCTACAGTGACACAAAAACTGCGTCAAGCAGCTCCAAAAGCAAGAAAGAAAATGCATCACCCTTCACAGCCACGCACTGTGTGAAAGCTCATTTTACTTACTGAAAGCTTCTGATGGTCCAGCAGTTTTCTGCCTTTGCCCAGTGACAACGTGTAGCACAAGCAGCTGATAGTCTTCACTGTGTCCTCCAGGATGCCACTATCTCCTGTCACCTCAATGGCTTTGCTGGTCCCACTTGTTCTGAAAGTAAGGTGTTGTTGAAAACATCGGGGAGAAGCTCTGGTAGAACCTCCAGGCCAGCTCTGGTTCATCTTCCTCATGCTGGGCTGGAGGACCTCAAGACAATGGGGAATCAAGAAGCTCCCACCAGGGGAATATGGTCCGGGTCTGCCCAGTGCACCACGTTAAGAGTTTCAGACCCCTGCCTTTCTTCACCCCAACCCCAGAGAGCAGGCATAGCTCCCTTAGGGGCAACACCATGACACTAATGGGACTCCACATCTCAGACACCACCTCCTTAAGAGGCCCCTGTGCACCCCATGGGAGGGAATAGTGATGGGATAACAGAAGATGCCGCCTGACAAGATTACAGCCCTCTAAATCCCCCCATGCCCTACACTTTGGCCTTATCCATTTAAGCCTGGCATTGCCTTCCAAACACAGCCAAGTGTTGGTGTCCCAGTAACGAGGCCCAGACAGCACATGACACCACACTCAAGGCAACAGCCCTGAATTAGAGCAGCCACTGAGCACCGATCAGCACCGGGGCACACAGTAGAAGGGGAGACAGGGCTGAGCACCACCACAACACAGCATCCTGCCTTCAGTGCATGGGAAGATGTAGTTTTTATGATGGGAAAGGGATGGCAGAAGGGAGGAGACCTGCTCAGGAATATAAAGCAGCAGCTGAATTAGTGCCCAGATGCTGCAGGCAATGAGAAGTTAACTCTTTTGGGACTGAAAGCCTTTCTTGCTGTAAGCATAGCTCCTGAAATACCAAAGGAAGGCACATTAAAATGTGCAGAGGAGACGAGCTATAAGGTTCTATACAGGATTTAAAAGCCTTTCGGAGGGTCAGCTAGATAACCCTCACAAACCCAGCACCCATCCCTGGAGCACAGCTGAAACTACTCCTCACCTCTCCCTGCCCTGCTCCCACCTGCAGCCCCACATGGGGCAGGAAACATTACCTGTGGGTCTGCCCCCACCCCTAAGCTAGAAAAGCAAGAGGAACATGGAGGGACCAGGGGGGATAGGTGGGGGGTTTTGTGCGCAGCAGGGCTGATGCACGCAGATCATGTGCAGAGCCTGGCTGGGGAGAGACTGACTACCTCCAAACACAGATGTCAACCATCTCCCTTCCAGGTCTGCTGCCAGGGTGTCCCCTATGGAGGGTGGGCGTTTTTAGGTGCTGGACCCTGCTGTGTGGACCCTGTGTGGGTGCTACTGCTGGGTCAGCCCCTCAGGGATGAGGCATTTGGTCTGGGCAGACAACACAGGGAGCATTCAGAGCTGCCAGGCTTTGTGCACTGATTCCCTCAGGGCTACAGCAGAAAGGAGGAGGGTGAGATGTGTCCCCCCAGCTGCCAGCTGGACTGTAGCACAGCTAAAGAGAGCTGAAAGAAAGCAGGAGCCTCTTCTCAATGCACTGCTTGTCCTTCCCCCTCTGCACACCCTCCTCTGATCCAGCAGCCCCTTCTCACAGGCTCCCCCATGGCTCCCAAACCCCAGCCTGCAGCAGCAGCTCCTTGCTCCTCATCCTTCCTCAGCCCCCAGGATAACCCCTTCCCAAGGCCTGGCAGGAACCCAGCAGACGGCTCCCGCCCTCCACCTCCGCTCCTCGCAGGTCCCAGCTCTCCCTCACGCCCGCACTGACACTCTCTCATCTTTCCCAACCGGTGAATTTTCTCACATCCTCCCACCGTTTTCTTCCATAAATGCTTTATTCCGTTGCTTTATTTAACCCGGGCAGGCTGAAAGCATCTGCAACATCCTGTGAAGAGGAGGGCTGTGAAACTGCAGCTTGGCATTTAAACCTACCCCTGCCAGCTTCACTCCCGTGGGAGAGACCCCGACATCTCCAGGTTATGATTTCATATGCCTCCTTCGTGTTCTTTTCCTGAATTAAGCAGCCCCAGTTACCCTCGCTGCCTCGCTCAGCTCCTTATCTAGCTTATGGTGTCCCCCTTCAGGCAGGGGAACCAGAACTGCAGGCAGCACAGCGCATATAAAACAGAAAAGGCTGCCGCTGCGGTTGCTTTTCCTTCCTCTTTCCCAGATACTTCGAGGTCTCAGAGGGGGCTTTTGGGGTTTAAATACCTCAGAACACTTGGCTGACATTGCCACAGACACCCCACAGCCCCCACGTTTCGCTCCCAATGGCAACAGATGCTCAGAGCATCTCTGTAGAGTTATAAAGGAAAGGCACACAGGGCAAGACAACCCCTTTGAGATGCCCCAAGCCTCCAAACATCCAGATGAGAACCCTTTGCAGCCCTTCACAGCCAGGCTTTTGTTTCTTTCCTACTGAAGTAGTGCCAGAAATATCCCTACTATTCACAGTCTTCCTGATGAATTTTGTTTCCTGCCTTTACCCAGTTAAATAACAGGTTAGCAGGCAGATAGGAACCTCCCCTCTCATCCTGTGGGAGCTTAGCTGGTTTAGGAGACTGCAAGAGACTCCTCTGGAAATCCAGGTGGCTTTATCAAGTGGCTTCTCATGCCAGCAGCAGCAGAACAACAGGAAAACACTGGAACTACTGAACATAGATAGTGCTTTGGGCAAAGAGTATATATGGCTTGGCGAAGGGATCACTGGGCTGAAAACCCATGCCCAAAGATGCTATTTTCGGTCATCCCCAGCAGATCTGGTTTGAGATTTCAGTGGCTTTACAGAGGACAAGCAAAACATTTCAGGAATACTTGGAAATTGCTGCCTCCTACACACAATACACAGATTTTTGCCCTGGTATGATCACATCCACCAGCAAAGGCTGCAACCTGCCCTGTTCCCCTGGCTTGGATTGGGATGACAACCATCATCATCTCTCCCACAGACCAGGCAACCACCTGGTACTGTGTCTGCTCTGTGCACCACAGCAGCATCCTCTCTGAGGAGGAAGAGTCCCCTTGAATTCAGCCCAGCTAAACCCCCCCCCCCCTTCCCTTTGGATGCTCGGACAAGCAGCAATGGATTTGTGATTGATTTTCCGCCTTCACTTTGCTGCATGGTGGGAAGCAGATGGCACACGCATGACGTTGGGGCAGCAGAAAAGGACACGGCTTGAGTCACTTCAACCACAAACCAATTCTGAATCATCTGGCTGAAGCTCAAGGGTAGGACAAGTGCTAAGCCAGACCAGAGGAGGACACGGAGCTATTGTGTCCGTGCCCTGCACGTCTTCCTCGATGAGCTGGCTGCGGCATCCCCTTTCGCTGACCTCGATCCTCTACAACGGGTCCTTTAAGCTATTAAGCAGAAGCCCAGTGGCTTTCCCCATTCCTTTCCAGTCTAGGGATGGAGCTGCTCGAGGCAGAATAGAGCCAGCTGCTAGGCAGGATGGGAGTCAGATCAGAGCTGACAAGGCTCACATGCTGAGCTCCTGTCTTCCTCGGCAGCTGTGACAGGCCATGGAGAAATGTCCTGACAACTGGTGATGGAGAACAATACATCCCACTGGGAGGGCTTCTGGGGACTGCAAAGCACCAGACAGGAGAGTCAAGGGGAGGAGGACCTGGAGAAGCACCAGCTCCAGCAGCATCCTCTGCAAACACATGCTCCCAGACCTGGCATGGGTTAACCCTGAGCTGCTTTGGGCAGCTCAGCAACACACAGCTACTCACTCCCTAGCCTGCATCAGGATGGGGTCAGAATCAGAAGGGTAAGGGTTGAGATAAAGGTGGTTTAATAGGTAAAGCAACAGCAAAGCAATGAGGAATTCATTCACTGCTTCTCATCAGCAGGAAGACGTTCAGCTGTTCAGTGGCTTTTAGCTGCCCATGGGGTTAAACCATGAGACAACCACATGGGTACTGCACTGAACTGAAATCACTTCCTGAGAAAAGCAAAAGAAGGGGAAGATCCAGGCCAGGGGAAGGGAATCCCATGGTGCCAGGCAGAGTTCAGGCTCAAGTGTCTGGTACCCCCCTCCCAGCTCCTACCTCCAGAACCCTCTTGGTCATTTCCTCCTGTAGGCAGCGAGTCCAGGCCCTCTGTTTTTGCAGGTGTGGAAAGGGAAATCCTCCCCCTCCAAGGAAGCTGGGTCTGAACCAGCTGCAAAGGCAGCAAGTGCTCCCTCCCACCAGGGTTTTGATTGCAGCAAGAGCTTCCTGCCCTCAGAGCACAGAGTGCTCCTCTGGGAAAGGGCCAGAGGGGTGAAACCAAGTCAGATGATAATGGACACAGGGCACGCTGTCACTGACAGCCGAGGCCATGTATGGGAGTACACATGGTGCTGTGTCACATGTACCTACAGGTTTTGTGCTGCTGCCACTCAGTCACAGTCCCATCACTGGTGGAGGACCACAAGTACCCTGCACAGCACCAAGGCACATCTGCCATACAGACACCAAGATGGTCAGGGTCTGAGGGGGCAGCAAGGCTACACTAACCACCCATTAGACTTGGACCCTGCTGAGGCCAAGAGGCAGATCAGCCCCATTGCTTTAAATCCCTGCCCTTTTCTGCATGTAAAAGATGAGCAAGCATCTCACTGCTGCTGTAGGCTGCTGAAGCTGAGCTGGAGATTTCTCCCTCTGCTTCTCCTGACCCTCATCCTCCTGTATTTGTGCCAGAAAAGTTATGGCTTTATCTTTTCTACATCTCTACCCTGGTTTTGTTTTTCCAAGTGGTTGGCTGAGAGATCTTCCTACCCCACTCTTCTGGTCTGGTCACCAGCTTATGGCCACTTCTGTGTCCTCACTCCCATGTTGGGTCCTGTTTTTCCCTACTTTCTTTTCCATTCTGAGCACATCACATCCCCTCTACCCAGAACCTCCTGTACAGCTGCCACTTTCAGCAGCACAGAAGCTGCTTTAACATCTCTTCACTGTGCCATTTGTGAACCTGTTTCCTTGGAAAAGTTGCCTCCTTTTCCAAACCTTCTTGATCTCTCTTCTTTCTGCCTCTAATACAGAACAAGGCTTTTCTCTGTCTTTTGCTGTAGCTGCTGGCAATGGGTGGGGTATTTCCATATCTCTCACTACCACCTCGACTCTTTCCATGTCTCTCTGGTCCTGTCTTTACCACACTTGTGAACCTAAAAGGTACAATTCTGTTCCTTAACATAAAACTTCTAGTAGGGTTTGTTGCAATAGGACAAGGGGTCATGGTTTTAAATGGAAAGAGTAAGTTCAGGCTAGATATGGGGAAGAGATCTTTTACACTGAGGATGGCGAGACACTGGCACAGGTTGCCCAAAGATGCCCCATCCTGGAAATATTCAAGGTCATGTTAGACAGGGCTCTGAGCACCCTGATCTAGTTGAAGATGTCCCTCCTCATTGCAGAGGTGTCAGACCAGATGACCTTTAAAGGTCCCTTCTAACCCAAACAGCGTATGATTTTAAGACTGGTGTCCTGGTCTGCATCACTGGACAGGAGAACAGACAATGGCAGGCGGGAGTGTGCAGTGAAAGATGCTGTGTAAGCCACCAGGAATGGAGGGGTGGAGAAGCTATTTTGGATGTAGATTAAAAGGCTGTAACATCAGCGACTACAGCAATACCAGCTGGGTATGTGAACCATGCCATGGTTTCCTTGACAGCTGCAAGGAAGGAACAAAGAGCAAGTGGTAAAAGTAGGCACCATGTTTTTTCCTTTCCTCACCAGCCCTGGAACTCCTTGTGGGAAGCAGCACAGAGATGGCACAGCCAGGAAGCAGCACGTACCCTGCCACGCTGCCTTGCTGCGGTGAGACAGGCTGCTGGACCACAAAGCTTCCTGTAAAGCATCCATCACTCCAGCCCTGTTAGCCACTGGAGAAGGAAACACAGAACCCGGTGACACTGATGTGGCAGGAAGAGGGCACAGAGCCCTGCATCTGAGCTCCTTCACAGTGGAGTGAACTGTGCAGTTCACTCACCCCCTTCTCTGCCATGGAAAATCGGGAAAAGGGATAGTGTATGTTCAATATCCTGTCTTCCATGTCTCTCAGATACGGAGTAAACTCCAGTGGCTCTTCACTATATATAGAACCATAGAATCCCAGACTGGTTTGTGTTGGAAGGGACCTTAAAGCTCATACACTTCCAACCCCCTGCCGTGGGCAGGGACACCTTCCACTGGAGCAGCTTGCTCCAAGCCTGTGTCCAACCTGGCCTTGGACACTGCCAGGGATGGGGCATATGCTTTGAGGGAATGTTTTCATGCCCCATGGCAGTGTAGGGGCTGGGAAAGCATTCACACACATTCGCCCCCCCAGGATGGGTGGGAATAGATTAGGACCCAGACTGCCTGGCAACGCCTTGCTGCTGGGGAGGAGGGAGCAGGGGCAGCTCCGCTGGGATTCTTGGGTATGGTGTCTAAAGCCTTTCACTTCCCCAGAGATCCCAGCTGTTGGGTTATTTGCTGCCTATGGAGGAGGCCTCTCCAGCTGCTCCGCTGAAGTCTCCCCGGGGTCTTCTCCCTCTCTGCTTGCCTCAGTTGTCTCCTTGTGCCTCTCCAATGAGCTAATACCGCCGTGCCCTCTAATCTCTCTTCACTCTCGTGATGGTGCTCAGGCCGCTAAGGCGATTAGCCTGGCCTCAGCTGCCAGCCTGCCCTAGCAACAGGGATGTCACCCCTCGGGGAGCCATGTGCAGGGGTGGCCCGTGCCCTGCCACCACCGGGGTGGCAGCGCAGCTCTGGTGCCCTCTCCTGTCCAGCCACACACCCAGAGGAGGTCCCCGCGCTGCAGCCTATGAGATGCGCTGGGAGCAGGCACTGGTAGGACATTTCCCTGCGCCCACCCTTGCCTGTTGTCTCCTCTCGTTAGTGTAGGAGTCTCCCAAGCTTGAGAGCAAGAGGGCCAGGACACAGGGGCAGAACATGCTCCCAGCCTTGTGCTCCAGGATCCCACGAGCAGGTTTAAGAAGCCATTAAACCACCAGACCGAAATAAACCAGCCGCCTCTGCAAAGCCAGGCAGAGGCTGCGAGCTCCAGATCCAAATCACTCACCACCAGCCTTGACGCACATCCTGCCCTGGCCATCAGCACGGCACCGAGGCGGTTAACGCCGAGCGCACGGGGCTCTGCAGATCTGTTTCCGTGACAACAGCTCCCGATGAGACCCAGAGCTGTAAAATCCCATTAAACATCTGTGAGAGGCTGCCTGTGCTGCCTGCCACCCCCCGTCCCCATTGCCCACACCAGCAGCACCCTGCACCCCAGAAACACGGCAGAACGGAGCAGGGGCAGCACGCTTGGGCACGAAACGGGCTATCAGACCTGGCTTTTGGGCTATTGAAGGGAGGCTGTAAGGATCGAGGGGGAATACACCCCACAAGTCACTGGAAACTTGGGGGCTCCCAGGAGTGACACAAGAGCCCCCACTGTGACTTTGGCTGGCAGAGATGCTCTTCTCACAGCAAACCAGTCCAAATTCACCTGTGGGGCTCTCGATGTCTTTAGGGCAGGCTTGAGTGGCACCAGTAACCACTGGCATCTATTAGGGCTTTTTAATTTCTTACACTTACCTACCCACTTGTGCCAAGGCTAAGTAGAGAGTCTGGGGGGCTGCAAAGGGTCCCTGAGGTTGAGACAGGGCAGTGACCAAATGGGGTCTTCAGACTGAGCTCAGCCCAAGCCAGACAATGGGACTGGAAGGCTGAGGAAGGATGCAGTGACAGTGACAGAGCCCCACCTCTGGGCTTCATTTACCACCCTTCCACCCCTCCCACCTCCACCCAGCTTCAGTGCACTCAAGGACTTTTAAACACCCTTTTCACTGGACTTCTTCTCTATGCTTCTACCACTGCCTGCAATAGGAAAATGTGTCAGGAGAAGGTGAGTAGGAAGTTAGGGAGGTGATTTAAGGTGATGCTGTCTATTGCAGAGCTCAGCCAACACCTTCCTGCTGTGGGTAAGAAAAGCAGTGATAAGTTTAGTCTGGTATCACACAAAGGGGTCTCTGAGTACTGGACAAGCAGGGCTCTGGTACTCGGGAGATCCTAAGTAGTTACTATTCTTTGTAGGGGAGCTCGGGGGCAGGGGGAGGGAGGGGGGCAACAGGCACCATCCCTCGAAGGGAAGCTCAAACAACAGCACAGGCACAACCCATTCCCTGTGCCTGCTGCTGGGGCTCAGTGACCTTAGGAGAGAGAACATGGACACACAGTGTCCAGGCTTACTGTAATACAGCTTATTATACAATATCTCATAATATATAAGCCATATATAGCTATGTACACATAGCAGTAAAGAAGCCTTCTTATACAAGGCGGCTCCTGCATCTGAAGCTGGCTGCAGGACTGCTCAGCCACAAATACTTGTCTGCTGGATCCTCCTGAGCTGCACCCCAAGTTGCTCCCTTGTGCTCCCGGGTTCAGAGATGCAGCTTTTCATTCTGTTTGCCAGCGCTGCCAAGTCACTTGTATCCTGGGAAAAGTACCCTTCCTCTGCTTGGGCAAGGGTAAGGATGGGGCAGGAAGCAATCAGTGATTTCTTCACCGCCCCCTCCCCCCCATCTAACTCCATCGCCGGGTATGGGAGGGAAAACAGTCACAGGGCCTCGCAGCAGCAGCCCTGGAAACTCCGGCATCTGCAGGAGCCAGGGGAATCCAAAGGGGCCACGGATGAAAGCTGACACAAAGAAAATACTCTTTTAGAGCTACAATTGCTGGCACAGCTGCTGGCCAGACCCCCTTCCACAAACCGAAACATGCCAGCAAGGGGATGGAAAGCATTAACTTGCTCGTTTGTGTGATTTAACCATTTCCATCCTCCTGTCCCTTGAATAAGCTCAGATTTCTTTAGATTTCCAGCACCACAACACAACAACGCCTGGGGGTCTCCCGGAGAAGCACGAAAGGGTTGAGAGAACCAGTAACGGAGAAGATGGAGCTCCCTCTTCCTTCCTCCTCAAATGCTTTTAAAGGCAGGAGGCATGGGCTTTTCTGCAGGAGTAGATGAACAGGAAAGAAGCCGAACAGCACCTAGGAGGAGCCCAGAGCAGTTTGATGCTCCTTTCAAAGCACAGAGGCTCAGAAAGCCCACGGGCTCAGAAGCGAAGGGGGATGTGTGGGGGGGAGGAATAAACCCAAGTATTGCAAAGAGAGAAGTTGGCTGAAAACACCGGAGTGATCTAGGAACAACGCTGAGGCAGGGTGGGGACCTCTCTGAAGGAGCAGGGACACAGAGGCTAGACACGGAACATGCATTTAGTGGGCTGGCTAGCTCCACCATGGCAAGCCAAGCCCTCGGGCTTCCTGGGCTGAGCTCTAGGGACGGTGTGGGTCTGCAGCCTTATCTGTGCGTGCTCTGGATCAGGACCACCTTGTCAGAGGCAGCAAAGCGGCAGGAGGTAGAGACGGAGGAATGCAAGAGCTTGCAAAGCATCTCACTGCAGGAGTTCAAGCTGCCAGGAGGAGCGGATGAGTTTCAGGAAACACAAAGAGGCAGGAAATCAAGAGAGAGGGACAGTAATTGAGTCCATATGTTGGAAGCAAAGAATGCATCTGGTAGCACGGAGCAGACTAAGGGAGAAAGCCCACGCTGTGGGGACAGGGTCGCGTTAACCTCCTGAGCCAAGCAGCAGGTTAAATTCAGACTAGCCAGAACTGCTGAGACGGGTCACTTGTCACTTATGTGGCCTCTCAGGTCTGTGCCTGGAGAAGGCACATGTTAACATCCTGATGTAACATGATGATGTTGCAAAAAGGGGAAGGAAATGGCTGTTATTACAAAGTGACAGGGTTAGATCTACATCCCTGAGCACGTATGGAGCTAGGAAGGAAAGCAGAACACAGTAACATCAGAACATGGTTTTGCTGTTCATCGGGCAGTGCCAGGAGGGATGAGGTCCACCCTGCTCTCCGGAAGCAGTACAGAAACTGCTGTAGGATTCCCTCACCTAGAGGTGAGGGCACAGGCGAGGTGAGGAAAGAGGAACCTGAGGCTGCACAGTCACTGCAGGACTCTCCCACAGAGACTGCCCTGCTGGTTTAGGTACTCCCGGGTTCAGGCTACAGCCCTGGGAAAGCTCCTGAGTTGTTTATGGCCTCCCCATGCCCCCTTTTAAAACACATTTGCAAAGAAATCTGAAACGTTTGTGGTTGAACAGAGGAGCTGATGCCAGCCTGCTGCGGAATGGGCTGGGAGCAGGGAGAAGAGCTCCGGTGTTAACACTCACCCTGGAGGAGACAGGGCACAAGACTGAAGTATTGAAAGGCCATACAGGGTTTTGGTGTGTCATGTAAACTGCTGCATTCTATATAGGCAGAATATGTAGGGCTGGCAAGAAAGGTGGAGGGGGGCTTTTGAGAAGGGCAGGCAGGGTCAGGACACCACCATCACTGGGAAGAGCTTCTGCCTAAGAGCTCATCTCAATCTCCCCTCTGGCAGGTTAAAGCCATTCCCCTTGGCCTGTGCGTACAGGCCCTTGTCCAAAGCCCCTCTCCAGGTTTCCTGTAGCCCCTACAGGTATTAGAAGGCTGCCCTAAGCTCTCTCCAGGATGCATCCAGGCAACTCACTTGCAAACAACTGAACAGAGCAGCAATCCCTTTGTCCAAAGCTGTCAGTGAGGCTCAGAATGACAGAGATCCCTCGCCGATGGCAGATAGCATCCCTGCAGCACTGCAAGATCCCCCCAGCTGTTGAGGAACACTCCTGTGGTCCACACCACGACATAAATGCCTTTTCCCACATGATGAACCCTCCTACTCAGCCTCCAGACTTTGCAGAGGGCCGTGAATCCCTTCTGCCACTGTTCATATCCACTTGGAAACGTTTTTGTTTCTAAAACCAAAAGGATGCTGTAAATTTTTCCCCACCGATTCATTGCCCTCATCTGTGTCAGCTGGGCAGTTCAGACCACACCGCACATCCATAGTATGTCCTTTTGGCATGTTGAAGCTTTTCTACGTGTTCTCAGCAGACAAAAACACAAAAAGGAAGAAGAACAGAGAAAGACATTCCTAAAATACTTGCTTTAAGCAGGAGAGCAGTTTCTATCCTTCAACTGTCTTCAGGGCTCCAGACCTCCCCCCTGAAAATCCCTTTGTCCTCACTGCCAGAAGTGTGGCTCATCCCCCATTTAGATCCATTAAATCACCCCCACACACTGAAAATTAACTGTTCAGGCAACACCGCCGTGCTCCCCAGCAGCAGATCACCCAGGAAGTACGGACTTTCCTGCTCCTGGCTGGGGAGTGTGTGCTCAGAGCAAGGGCAAAGCTCGCTCACAAATACCCTCATGTGCATTTCACAGGCAGGTGACAGAATCCCAGACTGGTTTGGGTTGGAAGGGGCCTTAAAGCTCATCCAGTTCCAACCCCTGCCACGGGCAGGGACCCCTTCCACTGGAGCAGCTTGCTCCAAGCCCCTGTGTCCAACCTGGCCTTGAGCACTGCCAGGGATGGGGCAGCCACAGCTTCTCTGGGCACCCTGTGCCAGCGCCTCAGCACCCTCACAGGGAAGAGCTTCTGCCTAAGAGCTCAGCTCAGTCTCCCCTCGGGCAGGTTAAAGCCATTCCCCTTGGCCTGTCCCTACAGGCCCTTGCCCAAAGCCCCTCTCCAGGTTTCCTGCAGCCCCTTTAGGCACTGGAGCTGCTCTAAGGCTCCCCTTAAGAAGCCTTCTCTTCTCCAGGCTGAGATCAGATGAGAGAACTCTGCAGGAAAAATACAAACTGAGCCAGCACCAATGCTTTCCCTGCTCTTTGTTTTTGCAGTATTTTGATATGGGACACACACACAACAGGAAAGGTCTGCACACTTCAGCCACCTCCAGTCACTAAAATGAGATTAAAAGGTGATTTCTTTGGACCTGTTGTTAAAAGCTGCTTAAAGACTGACAGCCCCAGACTGGGGTGCAGAGACACAGTGAAGCGCCCTGCCCAGCTCTAGTGCAGCACAGTGGCGTTGGCTCAGCAGCCTGGGAGAAGGGATGGGACAGTTATACAGTGACATATAGCTATGTTAGAAGGAGACTGATTAGCTGAATGTAAATACTAGCCCAGGTAAGAGAAGAGCAGAGCACCAGGGGGGCAGCTGGGAGCTGTCATCCTCTGTCCAAAGGACGGATACATCTGCAGTCTGTATCCTGCTCCTGCCTCCTATTTTCCTTCCTCCCTGGACACTGACTCAGCACCACCAGCCTTGTATCACAGGACAAAACAATGAGTATCCTTCCTTCCAGGCATCACATCCGCCCATTCCATCAATGTTTCTTTCCTTCGGCACCCCACACAGGACAGCACAGCCACAGCTCGGATAGGAAAAAGGCTTCCCCTGTAACACCACAAATGAGGCATCTTTGGGATGCAGCCTCAGGTTTTGCAGCCACAGACAGCAATGAGACAAAACTGTCCCTGCTCAGAGCAGCCAAGATCCAAGTCCCTGTTTCTGAGCCACAGGAAGCATGTCATCTTCACTGGGACCACCTCCGATCCCAGGATTTTGTGTGATGGAGCTAGTCATGAGAAGAAATGGTCAGGAAGACAGGACCATATGGGAGGCATTGAAAGCCTCACCAACAGATATTCCCAGGTGCTGGAAATCCTCTGGGTGTACTTTTTAGCCACCCACATGCAGGTGATTGGGAAATAAACCCAGAGGATCCCAACCAGTTCCTTGAGCCACCCGCACTAAAGCACTCACCCTGCAGGGAGCTGATTGCTCTGGTTCTGCTCCAGAGTCCCCAGGCTGCCCCAGAGCTACCACCCCCCAGAGACCCAGGGGTCAGGCTTTGAGCTGCAGAGGTGGAGCCCACACTGTATGATGCTCACTCCATTCTACCAACCAAAACCATGACAAATCAAGCCTCATCGCCGGAGGCAGCAGGTAGGTGAGTAGGTGCAGGATGCGTGCAGGCACCAGAGCTGGCACGCAGCAATAGCTGTCTTTGCCATTGCCAGCTCCCACTTGTAAGATGAACTGCAGAAAGCACTGAAGTGATGCCTGCAGTCCCGCAGGCTTCAGACCCATCAAGCACTTGTTTCCTGCTGACCTCAGCCAGAGTCCAACAAAGCGACAAGCACAGAGATCAGCAGGAAGGTAAGGCAGAAAGATGTGTTTGAACAGAGATAAAAAGATGCTTCTCAAGATGAGCAGTGACTGAGTCTCAAGGGGCTGTCATTGAGCATGTCCATGCCACAGCATCTGCAGCAGCACAGGCACATCTCTGAAGCAGCCCACTAGGCAGGACCTGCTGCTTTTGGGACATGACTGAATACAGGCAGTTACTGAAAAACGGTTGCTCATTACCTGTGCTGCTTCCCAACATGTTATGGCAACCAGAGCTATTTTCTGAACAGGTGGGTTCTGTCACCAGAGCACTTCTGCAGTCAGATCCCATTGTCAGGCAAACTGTTGGGAAGGAGAATCGGATTGGTTTGGGTTGGAAGGGACCTTAAAGCTCATCCAGTTTCATCCCCTGCCACAGGCAGGGACCCCTTCCACTGGAGCAGCTTGCTCCAAGCCCCTGCGTCCAACCTGGCCTTGAACACTGCCAGGGATGGGGCAGCCACAGCTTCTCTGGGCACCCTGTGCCAGCGCCTCAGCACCCTCACAGGGAAGAGCTTCTGCCTAAGAGCTCATCTAAATTGACCTTCTTTAGAAGACCTCAAACTGAATGCATGTTGTTATGGCCAGGAATGGGCTTATAAGGTTATCCAGGATTTGAGAAGGAAGGAGATGGAATTCAGGCTGCAGATACTAGGCAGGTTACACACAGCTGGGCACAGGGGGAGATGCTTCCAGAAAAATCATTGGCAAGGGTTGAATGATGGCAGAATCACCATCCTTCCCAGGGAGGCTCCTTCTAAGCCCTGAACACATTTCAACTGTAAAAACAGTACTCTGATCAATACAAGTGAAAAAATTACAGGAAAAGGCATCTTTGAGGTGTTTTATCCTTCCTGTACCTCACAAACGTTATAAAGGCATTAGGAACAAAACCACATTTATTTTCCACTCCCCTGTTTCTGATGTGTTGGTGCTATCATTTGTGGTCATGGTCTTAACACCGAGAGAACCCATCCTCCTCAGTGCAGGAGCCATCAGACATGGGGTCCTGCTCTTCACGTTCCCTACCTCAAGCTCTTCTTGCCCATTATCCCACAGCAAGGCAAAATGGACTGTGAAAACTTAACACTTTTGCTACAGGAGGTTTTATAGCTTCAACAGTTTGAAGGCTTCTAACACTGACGAAAAGGAACAAAATCAGTTTGCAGTGGGTGTTTCCTATCGGCATCACGTGGCCAAGTTTGTATGGGTTTGGAATTAAGCGTGGCAGGAGAAAATGACCTATTCTTTTGGAGTTCTACCAGATGCTTTCGCCTGTCAAACATCAGATTCCTCCTGTGCGCACAACTCAGAGCTCTGTGTCTTAAAAACAGGACAGCCGAGACCATCTCGAGATGCTTTGGGAAGATAAATAGGGAGCTCTTTACTCTTCCTTTTTTTATCCCTGCCTTTATAAAAAGCAGGGTGGGGGTGTGAAGCCCAGCAACCACATGTGTTATGGAAGCTTGTACACAGGGAACAATGACAGGGAGCACAGATTTTCTGGAACACATACAAGGACATATAGATCTAGTCCAAAATTTACTCATCGAGACTCTCCCCACAAAGTGAGTTGATAAAGCTGCCTCCTCTACAGGCAGAGTGAGCCTATTTGGAAACTCGGGTAATAAAGCTGAACTGATCCAGCAGTCCAAGGACAATTACTGCTGTTCAAGCAGGTTAAAGACATTGGTAGCCCTTTTTTGGTCAAATTAAGTACAGAATTTAAGTTCATCACTGGTTGGTCATAAGGATGCTAAGAAACATTATAAGGCAGCAGGATGAAGAAGAGAAGGTGACTGAGAAATAAAGTCCCTAGGGTAAGCAGGGTGTGTATGTTAGAGAGGAGACTTTCCAGTGCTGTTTTCCTTGAGAGCAAATAAGGGCTTAGAGAACCAGACCTAAGACTAACACTGGACCCACACAGTGCCTTAACCTTATCCCCTCTGAATCAGCCTCGAAGCCCTTTGCTGTGCTCTGTGTGGCAGTGGGAAGCAATTAGACGGGAATAGTTAATTACCACTGATGGGGGAAAAGAGGATCCACCTTTTCCAGCCCTTTGTGCTGGGAGCTCTAAACTTCAACCAGGGCCCTCAGCAGGAGACAAGGGGCCTTAAAGCACCACTAAACATCACTCAAGGATGGGCAGCACTAAGCTTAATGGGCAATTAGCATTGCAACATCTACACCTAATCAAAGCCGGCTCCAATCAACACTTGAGCCTAAGGACTGACAACGGGGGCACTGAGCAAGGCTTGAAATGCCCAAAGAGCTGCGGTAGGAAAAGTATTTGGGGGACTCTTTTCTTGCTGCACTGGAGAAAAGCGCTTATTCAGGGAGACTCCTGTTGCTTCTCTCCCCATGTGGCCACTGGGAGAGCTTTTCCTTTTCTCTCTTTTTCTCCCACTTATTCCCCCTTCCCACCCCCAAAGTTGAACTTCTGCTGCTGTAGCTGATGTTTAGCACCAGATTCTGAGGGTACATCTCAGTGTTAAGCCTGATTCATCATCTTTTGTGCAATACTAGACAGGGAAACCCTGCAGGGAGCACAAGACGAGAGGTGGAGTTGGGCAACACACAAGGAACAAAATAGCGAAAAATGCAGTTTTTCTGTCAGGGGAACGATGCTGATGTGATCCCTGTTGGATCACACTGGAGGAAAACTCACTCATCAGAAGCCCTGCTCACACTCTGCCACAGCTGCACTTTTCTGAGTTTAATCAGCTGTGGAAGCTTGAGCAAGTTCTACAAGAGAAGAGCACAGAGCTGCCTGGACCTGCACCAGGGCGAAGTTCAAGAGATGCCGAGTGCAAACAGGTCCCTGACTGTACACCTCTCCCTTTCTTACACAAAGGGCAGAAGCAGAAACTCACCTGCACCAGGTTAATGCTCAGCCCAGCCTCCTCCAGCTCCAGGACCAGTCTTATCTCTTCATAAGGCAAGTGGAGAAGCCCCAGGAAACATCTGCCAGGGCACAGAAAAAGCATGGGTCAAGCTTTAGAACAACCCCCTTATGAGCACCAGAGAGAAGTGGTTTCTGACGTGGTCCCACTGGCAGAGGACTGTCCAAACCCAGCAAGTGCGGCTCCTTCCCCCTTTTGTCTTTGGAGGGTCTTTCTTGTCTTGCCTTCCTGGTCTCTCTTCTGAGTACAGCAAACCCAGGTAATCTGTGAGCTGTTGAAGGAGTCATGCTTTGGGGAAGCACCCGGCTTTTCTTCATGCAGAGGCTGACCAGAACTGACCTCCTAATAAGTACCAAAGCTCTGGCTGCTACATGCAACAAATGCCTTTACAAACGGGTAGGGAACGATCAGAGCGTTGCTTTCCCTGCATCCACAGATACAGGCACAGGTTACTCTGCCACAAAGGCAAGATAACCTCACTGAAGACATCTATTGCCTTAAATCAGTGCAGAGACTTCAGGCCTGACAATGTCCACAATATCCACTTGCATAACAAAGCTCAGTGCGAGGCACTGAACACCAAAGGATTTGTGGAGAGGCACGAGGGAAGGGTTTCAGGAGATGTGTTTGCAGGTTTGGTGCTGAAAAAGTGACTGAAAGATGCCCAGCATCAGCACAGTGCCCAGGCTTTCCTGCCCCTTCTTTAACAGCTATTTCCTTTACATTGCACAGGAGTGAGGCTGCCACAGACACCCCGTTCTCTGGGAGCATGGACAGTCCCCACCGACACTCCTGGGACTTGCACAGAGGGGTATGAAAAGGGTTTGCACCCTGTTCTGCGACTCTGCCTCTGCCAGCTCCACACCACTGACCATGACAGGCATCCCACTGCTCAGATGCCTGAAAACCCGTTGCTTCACTATGGGCTGGAACAAGCAGAGGGGTTTTTACCCATCCCAGAGGGGTAGTAAAGCCAAGGCACCCCTTCCTGCAGTATCCCAGCCATAGGCAGGGGGAGAAGCAGCACAGAAACCCAACCCTGAGCAGCTCTGCTTGGTGAGCTCTGCTCCCCCTTCAATACCGTGGGCATGGGGACTGCAGGAGCCTGTAGCACCCCCAACATCACCCCCCCCTCCGCTCAGCAGTCCCTGAAACGGAACACTGCCCAGTAACAAGGCAGGAGAGGACGAGCATCCCTTCCTTGAGCTGACCTATGGCTGTGCCGCCGCTCCGTGCCTCCTCCTGCAGCCGCGCCGGCGCCCGGAGCCGCTGCCGGCACAGAATCACTGACCTATTTTCGTATAGGCACAAGATCACAAACAAAGGGAGCTTTAACTCAGGGTATTTAAAGGAAAAGATACTCATTTATGGCTCCCGAGAAACCGCAGCAGTCTCACGACGTTTGTTACCTCCGAGAAGCATCTTTGAGCATGGCTGTGGGACAGAAGAAATACCCAACTGCTCCATGCTTTCGGGTAAAAGCAAAGCAAAAAGCTGGGGGGAAAAAAAAAAAAAACCACAAACAAAAAACAAAAAAAAAAAAACCCCCACAAACAACAACCTCCCCCCCCAAAACCAAACCACCACATTTCTAGGAAAAACAACAGAAGGGGATGTAAGAAATTGGGAATAAACTGAGCCTTGATAAGCACAAGAATGAAAGGCACAGATTTCTCTAACAAGGAGTGACTAAGCAGGGATATCCCCCACCTCCCTGGCACTGCTTGTGCAGACTCATCGAAACAGACTCAAAACAAGTCAGCTTTCCTGGGGATTTTGGTCTAAGTTTGCTGATGGACTTGGACCAAATTGTGAAGTATTTAATCCACACCTGAGGCAGGTTTTGGAGCTGGGAGCTCCAGCTGGTTTGAAGTTAGTTGGATGCTTTATGGCACGTACTATGTCTGTGAGGGTGATGACTTAGCAATTTGGTCCTCAGGTACTGGAAACAATAGGTGCCACGAATGAAAACCCTTTAACTGCATTCTTTAGCCTGAATAAAACTGCAAACAAACCCAGTACAGAGGCTCACAGAACTCTGTCTCCTGCCAACCACCTCTCATGGAAGGGAGGGATGTGTTGTGCTCAGTACAGAGCAAGAGTCCGTAAAGAACCGGTAACTGGGAGGGGACCGCAGCCCATCTCCGATCCGACAGCATCCTTGTTTGGTTTGTTCAGTGAAATTCACTGTTGGAGAAGCCTCCAGTGAGTTGCCATCTTGCTTCATATCCTGGATTGGGAAATGCCTGCTCGCCCCCAAGTGCTCCACCGCATAACACGAAGGATGCAGTGACAAACAACATAAAAATGGTTACTACAAATAGAGATGCTGACAATAGTTACTCAATATCACATGCTGGCAGCTCTCCTGGGGCTCTCCATACAGCTGGGAAAGGTGCTGCTGCCAAGAGTTGTTGGTCACGAACCTGGGGCAACATCCCACTCCTCCCAATGTGCACAGGCAGGAAGGAAAAATAGAGCAAGAATAGATCCCAGCGTCCGGAACAATGGAAACAGGAAAGTCCCTCTCATGTGGGGAGCCCGGACAACAGAAGCTCTGCAGTGAAACCGTAGCTCCATCCCACTTCCAGGCGGTTTGTGGGGTCTGCTCAGCCTCCTATGGAGATGTGGGTTCAAAAACAGGAATATGGAGCATCCTGCGGAGGGATGGATGGAGGGCACCATACAGCCCCGGGGACTCCAAGCAGCATTCCATCCCAAACACAGCTCATTCCGCAGAACCCCCAGCCCCAATTCTGGCATCTCCCTCCGAGACCCCCTCACTCTGCATCCCCCCGGCACAGATCAGGGCTCGCTGCCTCCCCTGCTCCAAGCCCCGCATCCCACCCTGGCGCCGGGAAAGCGCTGCCAAGCTTCTCCTCGGCACATCCCGGTTCCCCCCCAGCCCTCTCCCTTTGCCAACCTTTATATTTTCTGCGTCAGAAACATAAAATGGAGACTGCAGGGAAGGAATCCGCTTTTCCCTAAGATGGCTGAGGGAGAAGCGGGATTTGCACGGCGGAGCATGAGCACCCTCTGCTGCTGGATGAGCCGCTCCCGGGCTGTGGGGGGGGGAAGCAGCTCCCCAGCCCCACAGCCTCCAAGCAGGAAGAGAGACCCCAACCAGCCCTTACTGAGGCATTTAAATTGCTTTTTATAGCCAAAATATTGGCTTAAAAGCCTTCAGCAACCTTGCCACCTCCAGAGCTCTCCTGGTTGCCTCTCCCCACCATCCCTTTTTATCCTGCTTTTCCCTGCTGTGTTACATTCACAATCCTGAGGAAAAAGGGAGTATTTTGTATTAAAAGCAGCATGTTTCACACGAAACTCCCCACAGTTAATGCCCACAGCTCTGCACAATCATATACTTTTCCAGGTTTGAGAGAAACCACCCAATTTCATTTGTATTAATTTACACACGAGGCTGAGTGCTCAAAGCCTGGCGTTACCTCTTGTAGGAGCATATACAGGCCCAGGGATGGGAGAAAGGGCTGAAGACGAACATGAGGGGAGAACCAGCACCCTTCTGAGATGGGGTGACCAAATGCTGTCCCTAGGGAAGGTTTAGGGACAAAAGGGCACATGCAAAGCGAGCACACAGGTACCTTGCAAGCCACTCACTGAGCATCCAAACTTTCAAGCCAGGAGCATGTCAGTGTGGACCAAAATTCCATTTGGATCCGAGGCTTAAATTCCCAAGGGAATTTTGCAAGAAGTTTTCACAAGATCAGTTCAAAAAAGTCCAAAAGTCGTCACTCAGCTATGAGACACCACCACAAACAGATCCAGGCCCCCGAGTCCTTTTTGTAACTTAAACACTGAGGAAAAGGAGGAAGAAAAGCAAGAAGGTTTAAGATACAGAAAGACAGAGAGAAAGTGCTTATATGGAGGACTGCAGGTAAAGTGCTAACACCAAAGGATTGAATTCAGCCAGGAGCGGGGTGCCCAGCACACATTTTGGCGCTACAGCTGCAAACATTCAGCCTGGCAAGCACCGGTTTGGGGGTACCAGCACTTACATACCACAGAGCTGCACACAGCAAACCCCACCTCAGTACAGCAATACCTTTAAGGGCCTTCCCTGGGGGAGAGCCATCCTTCCAGTGGGATCAGGGTGAAGCTCCAAGCTGGAGCTCGGGGTGATGCTCTTGCTTTAGAGCATGCTGGGGTGCAGACACAGTGGATGGGACACCCGGAGGGGGGGTGGCGGTGGCGAGGGGGATGTTAGCTTTATCACTGTCACTTCTGCAGCTGAAAAACTATGGGCATGTCCCCCTGCATGGCAGAAGCCAAGCAACGCTGGCACTGGGATGGCAGGGAGCTGGGCGGGTCAGAACTGGCAGCAGGAGTGCACCAAGCATCAGGTATTTGTGCAGTGTTGCTGCATAAGAAGAGGCACCAACAGACGAGGTGCCAGAACACCTCATCCTGTGAGCAATGGGGAACTGAAAAAAGAGTTGCAAAACGTAGCTCTGGGGCTGCTAAAGACGGTGTTGTGGTTCAACCCGAGCCACACAGCTCGTCCACTCACTCCCACCCTTCTTGTCCTCCCCGTACACCCGGAGGAACAGAGAGAATTGAAAAGAATGCAACTCCCACGGGTTGAGATAAGAACAGTTTAGTAACTAAGGTATAACACAGATCACTGCTGCTACCACCAATGATAATAATGATAAAGGAAATAACAATAGAAGAGAATACAACACCTCAGCACCAGCCGACCGATAACTCACCCTACCCCACCTGACCGAGCACCGACAGATACCTGGTCCAACCCCGCAGTGCACCATTCCTTCCGGGTAACTCTCAGTTACATCCTGGGCATGACGTGCTGTGGTATGGATACCTCTTTGGCTAGTTTAGGTCAGGGGTCCTGTCTCTGCTTCCTCCCGGCCTCCCCTCATCCCTGGCAGAGCATGAGACTCACAAAGTCCTTGGTCAGGGTAAACATTTGTGTTACCAGCTCTGTTCCCAGGCCAAAAGTCAAAAACACAGTGCTGCACCAGCTACTAAGAGGGAGAAAAATGCTAACTGCTGAACCCAGGACAGATGGGTGTATGCTCAGCATCCCCGAGGTGACTCAGGCTGGAAGCACTGGGAAAACACAGTGAGACATCAGGGTGGACCCCAGCCTGGTGAGATGATGCCATGGGGCAGGAGCAATAGACATGGGCTCGGTGGGATGGTGGTCCCCAGCAGGACCAGGGTATGGTGGCATTACTGGGCACCCATCCAAACGTACAGTGCCTGCAGGGAAGGGGGTTTGGGGGACCAGGAATAGAGGAGCAGTACACCAACATTACAACAATGGGCTGAGAGCACTGGGCAGGAAGGGGGTGCACTGGAGACAATACACCCACAGCAGAGGGGTGCAGAGAGGGACTCACACAATGCTACAGAGATCCCTGTCACTTTTAATGCACAAACCACTGCTAATCCCTTCTCCTGCTCTCAAACTGCCTGACAACCAAGCACCCGAAAGGCTGGGGGGCAAGTGCTGCCTTTGTGTGCCAGGGCAGGTGATTTCTCCCTGCGAGCCCCTGTTCCCCTCAGCAGCAGATGGACCCCCCCCCTCCCCAATTATGGCCCTGTCACAGGCATTGAACGTAAAGACAAATCTCCCAAAGGAAGCTGCCTGACAGGACAAAGGCTGCTGGCAATGGGAGCTGAGCTCCTTCCCCCAGGTTCCGGGGGGGGCGGCGCAGAGCAGGAGGGGGGGCAGTGCAGAAGCGGGGGCTGACAGCGCGCAGGATGGGATGCGCACGCAGCCAGCACTTCCCCTCTTTGTCTGGAAAAGGAGGTCGCGGGGGGAGAGATGGGGGATGCAGCGAAGGATGCAGGGATGCGTCAGCCCTCGTCAGCAAAGCAGCTGATCCCTTCTCCCAATCAGAAGCCTCTGAGCTCATTCCCGGGAAGCGAGCCAAGGCGGCTCAACTGCGCGCACCTGGCGGATGAAAACAGCACTGCAAGGGACCTGGGAATGGGAGCACCCAACCGGGGGGCACACGGAAAGCCCCCGGTTTTCACAGCCAGAAATCCCCCAAACCCACATAAGGCTAATTCATACCCTTGGGCACCGCTGGCCCTGACCTGGGGTTCACGCAGGGGCCTCTTGATGCTCAAACTGCAAATAAAATCACTGCCCGGCACTGATGTCCCAGTGTGAACGCGATGGGTAAGTATAGGGGCTACCACAGGCAAAGCCCAGCTCCCAGTGTCCCCCAGTAAGCAGCACACAGTGTGTGCATGCCCATCAGTAATATCCCAAGTGCTTCTTGCAGTGGCAGCAGCCTGGGACAGGCAGGAGCTGCACCCCAGGACTGGGTGCACCCACCACCTGCAGCACCCTCAGAAGTGAGCATCCGCAATGGGGACAGCAGCAACTCCTGGCTCCCAAGGAGGCAGCCCTGGGTGGCAGCCTGACCTCGTTCCCACTTACTTTTCTACACATCTTCTGTTAGAAACACCACATCCACCTGGAAAAACACCTGTACTGGGATGTCTGCTGCAGCCGGAGCAGGCCGGGTGCCCAAAGGATGGCACTGCAAGGGCAGGAAAAGTGCTGCTTGCCCTGGAGTGTAACTAAAGGTCAGTCTGAGACATACAGGTAACACCATTGCCTGTTGCAAGATGAAAATATCAGCTGCTAAAATACACAGCCATGCTACAGGAGGTTTGTGAGCTGGTTGTGGTTCTCCTCTCCAGACTCTGGTACATGTGGATGGGAAACAGGGGGAATGTACAAACATCCCCCAGACCAGCTAATGTTGTACCTGTACTTATAGAGTGCCCAAGTGTGGTGAAGAGTGACTTCAGTGTTCAGAAACTCCAGGGAATAGGCTCAAAACCCTCTCTTAGGACATGATACAGAGATGAAATGAAAGATCCAGGGAGAAAGCTCTCCAAAGAGGTTCTGCCTCCTTCAAAAAGCAAAGGAGCAATCAGTTTCCCACCAGCACCGTATGAAAGTATAGATGCTGTTAATGTGTGTTTCACAGCAGCACTCCGGGAGAAATGAGGGAGCAAGAGCAGGGAGAAGGCTAAGGGGTAACAGCCACCAGCTCCAACAGGGAAAATCCTGATACAAGGAGAATGTGAAAACATTCATGAGGGTGGTTAAGCACCAGGAAGGGAGCTCGACCGCATCCTCCAATCCCTGTCCTTGAAGAGATTCAAACTTGACTGCAAAAGGCCCTGGGCAATCTCTAACTTTCAGGTTGGCCTTTACTTGGAGCAGGACAGATGCACCAGAGACCTCCAGAGGACCCTTGGAATCATTCCACAACGCTGGAGAGATGCCTGGTGAGCTCCCCCCCATCAGCAGACACTTCTGAGCCAGGATTTACCAGCTCCTGGGTTTGGAGACAGACTTCTCCATCTTGCCTAAGAATATTCCTAAGCAACAGAGGAAGAGAGACGTTTCCATCCCTATTCACTGTCACTTGCTCAGCCAGTGCTGGCACGACAGGCATGGACATGTGAGGAAGAGAAGAAGTTACAGCTGCAGTATGCTGAAGGCCTCTTCCTCACCAGAGAGAGGTGATGGAGCTGGGGACATGGGACTGGAAAAGGACAAGGGAAGGAGGTATTGGCTCGAGGAGACACTTGTGCCAGGGATCCCTTAGCAAGACACCTGTGAGCAAGAGGAAGTGATGGCTCCCAGCATCCTGGAAATTCAGGGACATGTGAAGGGCATATGGGGATGCTTTAAATGCATTGTGAGCACCTGAAGGGCCTGGTGAACCAGAAGCAGACACTTTGGGAGCTCTGCCACAGAGCTGGGCAGCATTTGCAGAGATTCCCAAAGTTCCATTTGGAGAGAAGCTTTGGTTTGGGCCACACAAGGCATTCAGGTCCCTGACCCCTGGCTGGGTGCTTATAGCACCACTGTCTCTTAATGGTATCTTAAGTTTCTATGGGTTGGGAGCTAAATACTTTCTGGATCTGGCCTTCTGGAGCTAAGGAGTCACTGACTTCCAACAAAGCTCTGGATCTTATTAGGTGAATAAAGAATTTGGTGCATGGCTGCATCCTGGGAGTTACAGTCAGCGACTCAACAGCCAAATTGAACATGTGGTGGTCCCCCTCCAGGGTCCATACTGACACCTGCACTACATAATATCAGTGGCTTGAGACAGTGGGATTGAGTGCACCCACAGCCTGGACTCACCTGCAGGCAGGCTGAGTGGAGAAGGTGATGCACTTGAAGGGATGTCATCCAGAGGGACCTGCACAGGCTGGAGCCATACAAACCACATCATGCTCAGTGAGGCCAGGGCAATCCCCAATGTCGGTAAAGGCTGAAGGATGAATGGATTGAGAGCAGCCCTGCAGAGAAGGACTTGGGCACACTGGTGGGTGACAAATGGAACAGGACTGGCAGTGTTCTAAAAGAACCCTGGAGAGGGGCTTTGGACAAGGGCCTGTAGGGACAGGCCAAGGGGGATGGCTTTAACCTGCCTGAGGGGAGACTGAGATGAGCTCTTAGGCAGAAGCTCTTCCCTGTGAGGGTGCTGAGGCGCTGGCACAGGGTGCCCAGAGAAGCTGTGGCTGCCCCATCCCTGGCAGTGCTCAAGGCCAGGCTGGACACAGGGGCTTGGAGCAAGCTGCTCCAGTGGAAGGGGTCCCTGCCCGTGGCAGGGGTTGGAGCTGGATGAGCTTTAAGGTCCCTTCCAACCCAAACCAGTGTGGGATTCTATGATTTAATTGTCCTACCTGCACTTTTTGACTCCCTCATTCTTCCCCATGCAGAAAGAATGCTTCTAGTGGGCTCCTGGTTCACCCTTCTGGCTGCAGTGGGACTGGGGAGAGCAGAAGCTTCACTTGGCCTGCAGATAACCCTGAGCTCAGTTTATTAACCAAGGGGCACTAATTTTAACCTGAAATAGGGTAGGCCTGAATTGATCCCCTGCCCCTCATGGGTCCTGCAGCAGCTGCATCACACTGGGGTCTCCCTGAGCTCTCCCAGAGCACAGCCAGGACTCTGCCCACCCCCCATATCCCTCCTCCGGGTCTGAAGCCCCCCCGTCAGGCTCCCACCAGGACTGGAAGCACAAGCAGCAGCAGGACACAGAGCCTCCATACACAGCAAGAGATCCATCTGCCACCTGGTGTCCAAAGGCAGCTCTGCACCATGACCCGGATTGCAGGGAGGCCTGCCTGAAAGAGCAGCTCTAACGGAACAAAAGCACCCCCTGCTCTGCTGCAGAACCCCTCCAGTGCCACCGCTCCTGTCCTAGAGACCTGCAGGTCACAGCACAGCAACACAGAGCTTCCAACAGCCCCTTTGTGTTTTCCTTCATTCAAGGTAATTCTGCCCCAGGAGGAAATTCTTTGCCAAGTCCTGTCTCATAGAATCTTAGAACAGTTTGTGTTGCAAGGGATCTTAAGAGGTTAAAGGTCCATCTAGCCCTGTGCCCACCCTGCAGTGACCAAATGACAAATACAGGAATGGTACAAGCACAGGGCAAGCACGCAGCAATGCTTCCCCAGAGCACTCAGCCAGCCACCACCAACCTAAACCCAGAAGTGTCTCTGTATTAACAGCCTTGATTTCCCCCCCTGCCCCCAAGTCCTTTCTGAAGCCACATTTCACATTACCTGGTGACAAGAGCTTGCACAGCTCACCTTCATGTGTGCAAAGCAATCTCCCCCTTTTTAAGCTGGCCCCTTTCTAGCTTCATTTGATGCTCCTCTAACATTTGTAGATAGCCCCTCCAACACACATGGGTTTACAGCCCTCATGTTCAGACACTACCCTGCTGGGGATGAGTCTCATGTTCTCAATCTTGAGGACAGGAGGCAAGGGTGTGAGCATTAAACAGACAAACAACAGATCAGGTAAGAAAAATACTGCCTCTTCTTTTAATGTTTAAAGACATCAGTAAACAACCAGAACAGTACAGACAGAGGCTAAAGCCCTCCCGCCTCCCCACATGAGCTCCAAACCAGGTACCAGGTGATGATCTGGGAGGAGGAGCAGCAAAGTCTGGGATATGAGGGATAGCCAAGGGAAATCTCTGCTGTGTGGAGGCAAGTAGGCAGGCCCTGGAGGAAGCAGCTTCCCTCACCCATAAGCAGAGTAACATCTTACATTGAAGAGGGAATGGTTTCCACTCTGAGCAAGCAGCCCAAATCTCTTGCTAACACACAGAAGGGCCATGTGTGACCTTGGACAACACAGCTGGAAGCTGTATTAGAGACGCAAGACATTCTGTACTGACAAGTACAACAGCCAAACCTCTGCTCCAGTGATTTTAGCCTCTTGAAGAATACAGAGAACAGGGAAGTTCGGTCCAACTCAAAGCGTTCCAGTACTCATTTGGAACACAAAAACTGAGGGGGGGAAGGAGAGAGGAGGAACAAGACTATGCCCTGCATCCATTCCTCCATCCTGCTCCATCAAGCTGCTCCCTGTCCCAGGGACTCTCCCAACCCCTATCCCACAACTGGCCTTGTCTTCTCAAAGTTTTCCTTGAGCTGTGGAGCATCAGATGGTTAGGAGGGACACCAAGAAGCAGCTTTCAGTGCAGGCTTCAGAGGACAGGCAACTGGGTACCTGAATAGAGGGCTGGGGAGGGCAGGATGTATCAGGTGCTGCTGCAGAAGAGAGGCAGAGATCGTAGGCGCAACCACTCCAGCTCCATGCTGCTGGCAGGAGCCTGCATGGGAGTTATATGAGGTGATGAAACCACCATGGGTCAGGCTCTGAAGGCAGCTGCACGGCTGCAGCCAGAACACAGCACGGATCGAGTGCTACTTGAGTTCCCATATCCCAGAGCAGTGACAACTGGAACCGTAACATGGTAGACAGGAAGGAACACGTTTTCCTGCTCTCTGCCTCTCCAGGTAGCAGAAGCCTGCAGTGGTGGTGTTTCTGCTGCCACCCCATACAATGAAATTCAAAGGGAGGGCTAACTGGGTCCTACACCAGTTACCTGCTCCAAGCACCCATGTCCAATGCGGGAGCCCCCACAGTCCATTGCCCCACAGCAGAGCTCTCAAATCTCAACATCACTCTCTTTGTCGTTATCGTGGTCACCGTCATAGAACTCATTGGCAGCTTCAGGCCTAGGGGAGAGACAATCACCATCAGCAAGGAGAGCCCTGGCACCCTGGAGGCCACAAGAGAATGCCTTCCACCACTGAAGGTCAGAAGATGCCCTGCACCCAAATACCCCATAACATATTGTGTGAGGAGACCACACATTTCTAGATAGAGGCTCGCTGGATAAAACCAGAGATTTGGAAATGATTTAGTATCTGTTCTAGGAAACAGATGGTCTCCAGTGTACCAGGACAGGAAGGGAAGCCCCCTTTCTCCAGAACAGGATCTGGTACCTGCTATAGTTTTCCTCAGAGCCTCTTTCCTCTGGATCAGGCTCATCTGTGCGATCGTAGCTGAGCAAGTCAGAAGGGACATCATGGATCTGCACACTGGGAGCATGGTTCAGCATCTTCAGGTTCTCAAATATTGTCTGCCTGATCTGATCCAAGTACTATATATAGGAAAAACAGAGAGATGACCACAGTGAGATCTGGCAGTGTGCATGAACCACTGCTACCTGCCTGCATCACCTGCGTGGTGGCCGTGAGAAGCAAAAGTGTGCAAGAAACTGTTTATCAGAGCAGATAGAGGAAGGAGTTAATTCAGTCACTGAAACTCAAACACCCAAAACAGGCAACCCAGCAAGGCTTTCAAATGCTGGGAGACTTCCTGACATCCCAAAAGAAAGGTTCTGCTTGTTCTTGGTCAGTTTTCAGCCCCACAAGAATTCCTTGCCTGGAAACCTCTACCTGGTTTCACAGGGCACAGCATCAACCCCAGGGTTTTGCTACTGCCCAGCTAACCCTGCAATAAGGCTGCAAGGACTTACCTGTCTGGAGTTCTGATTTTCAATCCTTGTACTGACATCAGGATGAAGGGTGAAGTCTGGAGCAAAGTATTCAAAGTACTCTGTGATGGAATAAGAGAGTTACAGCACAGAGCCCAGAGTGCTCTGCGGAAAGCAGAGCTCGCTCCCACCATGCTAGGAGGGACCAGACCCTAAAAATCAGAGTGATTTACAGCTCTGCATCCACAAGGAATTGTATGAACAGCCAGTAAAAGAAACACTCAGGTCACTAAGAAGGAAACAATCTGGATTAAATGATACATAACACAGTAATGGTGTGTCTGCCCAGCAAAGTGGGTGGTAGAAAACAACCAAGGCCTCTTTCATCCTTCTATCTGTGGTCAAGGCAGACCAGAAGTGTTAATTCTTAAGCTGATGTAACAAATACCTTATCTAATGAGGAAAACACAAAACTCCAACTTACCACTGTAAGGGAGCTCTTCGCTAATGGCTTCATCTACAAGCAATGATGTTTCATAAGTCCTGGAAACATGGAGTAAGATAAGGTCAGTCCATGCACCACGTAGCTTTCTCTGAAGGGACACAGGCCACAGCAACTGCTTATCCAGTGACCCTCAACAAGCAGAGGAGAGACTCACCAACAACGTGCCACATTGCGGACTGTGTAACCACCTCCTCCCAGCACCAGCAAGGGGATGTTGAAGCTCTTCACATACTCCACACACTCCCTAGAACCCCAAAAGAAAAATGCCAAAGCTGTTAATTGCAGCACACATCCATATGTCAGAAATCTCACTATGCACTAAAACACCACTACATAGAATCCTAGAATGGTTTGGGTTGGAAGGGACCTTAAAGCTCATCCAGTTCCATCCCCTGTCACAGGCAGGGACCCCTTCCACTGGAGCAGCTTGCTCCAAGCCCCTGTGTCCAACCTGGCCTTGAGCACTGCCAGGGATGGGGCAGCCACAGCTTCTCTGGGCACCCTGTGCCAGCGCCTCAGCACCCTCACAGGGAAGAGTTTCTGCCTAAGAGCTCATCTCAGTCTCCCAAGCACACAGGAGAGGGGGAGAATCCCCTCCCCGACCTCCTGCTCACGCTCTGGGGATGCAGCCCAGCACATGGGGATTTCTGGGTTGCAAGCATACACAAGACAGGTCCCACTGTCACGATGGCTGGTGTGATACACCCAAGTTCAGGGCTTCCACCTAGGCAGCCTGAACCATGTGCTACTCTGTGAGCCAGCACCTTCTATGAAGCCTTATTCTGAGACCCCCTCCTGTCACACCAGAGTTAAGAAAAGCCCAAAATCCTGCTGGTGCTGCTGGAAGGCTGAAGTCAAAGCTCAGTCCTCCTAGCACAGGACTCAGGAGAGCCCCCCAGACTAAATGATGGTCTTTCAACCACCTGCTGTGCCCCAGCCCTGCTGTACTTACCCATGTCCTCTGATACTGAGGTTAAAACAACCCAAACGGTCACAACCCAGAGAATCAGCACCGCACTGGGGAGCAGAAAAAGACCAGAGTTCTTGCTACAAAGGCATTGCTTTCCAGACACAACAGCATTCCTACTCCTTGTCCAACCTTATTCACCAGAGGGTTGGGACAGCAGCTAGGCCAGGACACACCAACCCTGACTCCCCAGAACTGGAGGTAACACACTGATAGCAGCCCACTCCAACCTCAAAGGGATGAACACACTTTCTTACCTGCAGCACTATGCAGGTGGGTTGATAGTAATCTACCACCTGGTTAATGACTGGCTGGAAGAGGTGTTTATAACCTGTGGAGAGAAAGGTAGATTTGGCTTGGCTCTGGAGAAGGACCAGCAAACACCTTGGCAAGGGGAAAGGGCAGGAAACACCTACTTTGGTCATCAATGCCATCCCGCAGAGGCACATTGAGACAGTAGTAACGCCCGCTCTCTGCGCCAACTTCATACATGTCACCTGGCCAGGGAAAGACAGAAGTCACAACAGCTCTGAGGCTTCAGAGGTGTGGGAAGGGCAGATCTGGTCTGGGTTGAGATCTCTTAACCTAGCTAGGATCTCTGTTTTTAACAAATAACTACACTTCTGCTCATCTGTGATTGCTTTTCCATGCCCTTTCTTCCATCATTTCTCCCTGCAGCTCTCATTTCATGGTTTTACACTTTAATACTCCAGCAGAGCTTCCAAAGGATTCTGAAGTGAGGCCAGGTTCACACTATAAGGGAAAAATACCTACCTGTACCAGGAAAGAAATAGTTCCCATATTTATGAAATGACACTGTCATGACACGGTCTGTCAAGTAGAAAGCCTCCTGTACCCCATCTCCGTGGTGGATATCGATATCAATGTACAGCACACGTGGGTGATACCTGTTGAACACAGGAGGAAATGGCATTACTGTCTGCTTCACAGCCGACCTCACTGTTCCCCCCATGCCTCAGCATCACCTGATACTCTGACCACCATCACCACCACCATCCACCCATAAGCCACTCGCCAAAAGAACTCAATATGAGACATTTTAGAGTCAAACATGCCCCACCACTAAAATATTTACTTCTGATGTGCTTGGAAATAAGTATTAAAGTAAAAGGTTTTCAGATGAGGCCAGAAATGTCTTGGGAAGCACATATTGAAGAGAACCTATTTTATCGAATCACAGAATGGTTTTGTTTGCGAGGGACCTTAAAGATCACCTGGTTCCAACTCCCATGCCATGGGTTGCAGGCTTTGGTTTCCTCTATAAGCAAGATGCCATTAGTAAATTATTAAGAGCTCCAACACTTTTTTAATCATATCAGGAAATGAAAGACAGGCTAGCCAAGGAGGAGGCTGAACACTTACTTCCTCCATGTCCCAGAGAACTGTCAGCAATATGTCCCAGTTGGTGAGCACCAAGAACACCAGACTGTACTAAATTTACTGGAGAAGAAGCCTGCTGGGTCACAGAGACAGGATGGAGAAGGGGAGATCATCACAAGTAAATGCATTAGGGTAATGATCAAATACACCTCTGTTCCTGAGACAGGCTGAGATAGCTGGGCTGGTTCAGCCTGAAGAGAAAGCTCCTTAAGGGGAGACCTTAGAGCAGCTCCAGTGCCTAAAGGGGCTACAGGAAATCTGGAGAGGGGCTTGGGACAAGGGCCTGTAGGGACAGACCAAGGCTTTAACCTGCCAGAGGGGAGATTAGATGAGCTCTTAGGCAGAAGTTCTTCTCTGTGAGGGTGCTGAGGCGCTGGCACAGGGTGCCCAGAGAAGCTGTGGCTGTCCCATCCCTGGTAGTGTTCAAGGCCAGGTTGGACACAGGGGCTTGGAGCAAGCTGCTTTAGTGGGAGGTGTCCCTGCCTGTGGCAGGGGCTGGAACTGGATAAGATTTAAGGTCTCTTCTAACCCAAACCAGTCTGGGATTCTGTGATATTATAATCTCCTTTAAGGGGTAACTGGGCTGTACTTGAAGCCTTCGGTGTATGGGACTCACATGAGACTAGAAAATGGGTGCACAGAGATTCACAGTGAAGACCTGAGGTTAGAAGCACAGAGCAGGAAGACTGGAAGAGAGGAAAAGAGGTACAGGACACCCCAGTACATCTCATGCATCTGGCTTTAAGAGCGAGCAGGCTTGCCAGTCATGTAATTGCTGTCTGGTCAGCCCAAATCTTTTTTAATTCTGTAATATCTCAATTAGATTCAGGGGCAAGGAGGGCATTGGAAAGTACAAAAAAAAAAAAGTAATTTAGAAACCAGATTATTCAAAAAGCTGGAGGCGTTTCTGTAACTCTTCCACTCTGAATTTATTTTTCAATTTCTAAAAAGAAAAGTAATCTGACTCTTTTCTACTCAAAGCAAGTGTCCTTTGATGTGGTGCTCAAATCCTCTTCGTAAGCCAATCAAGCAAAACAAGACAGATTGGAGTCTTTACCTGCCTCCTGTGAGCTATAATATGCATTTACCTACAACAGATTCACCGTGGCCAAAATGCTGAGAGTCAGGAGACCCTGAAATGAGCATTTCACAGATGGATGAGAAATGGAACTGAAGAACTCTTGTATCTCTTAACCTGCATGCAGCGAAACTGGAGTCACATACTGCAGTTCTCAAGCCCCACTTCCTATATCTGAAGAGGCCAGGACAACAATTGAGTTGTTTGCTGGCCTTCCTGGATACTAGAAAGGCAAATGAAAAGGGGAGCAGAGAAAAGGGAAACTACAGCCAACCAGGACAGGACTGCACTTGCCCCAGGTCCTTACTTGAGCAGCTCCAGGATGCCAATAACTATGTCATTAACATAACAAAACCCAGAAGCCTGTAAGATAGAAAACAGAGCAGCATTAGAACAGGATCAACACAGAGCTGGGGCCTCAACAAGTCAGGAATACATAAAATTGCCTCATTACCTCAAACTTCTTTGCATGATGCAGGCCCCCTGCCCAGTTTATCGCAATGTCACAGATCTAGGAAAGGAAAGGCAAGTTAATTTCAGGTGACAATGTGGTAACAACAATCTTGCACTCACTTCAATCTGCCCAGGCCTGTGGCACACAAACACCATTCTGGCCTTTCCTTTGCTTGTGGAGGATGGTTTGAATTGGAAGGGAGCTTAAAGCTCATCCAATTCCAGAGTCCTCAGGCAGAGACACCTTCCACTAGAGCAGGTTGCTCCAAGCCTCATCCAACCTGGTTTTCAACACTGCAAGGGATGGGGCAGCCACAGCTTCTCTGCGTACCCTGCGCCAGCACCTCACCATCCTCACAGTAACTGGTTTTGGCTACACCACATCTATACTGGATTAGCCCTGTGCTCTACATTCCCTGCTAGAGCACAGATCATCTCCCAGCACCAGCCAGCAGCAGCCCAGCACCAGGCACATACAGTTTGTTTCTGCGCTTGCTCTTCCCCCTCAGACCTTTCTCAGTCTCTGACTCAAACCTATGTAGATTACTTTTTTTATACACTCCTGAGTGACCCTCTTCTTCAGACCTTCTGTGTGGGCTCATTCAGTGCATGTCCATAGCATAGACCTAGCAGCACCCTTGGTCTCTCAGCAGCCAGTTTCACTGAGGACTCCAGGTTCATTCCACAGTGCTAAGAGAACTTTATGGCTTTAGTATGCGCAGCATCAGTATCCTCTGACTCCATTCAGTTTAAACATCTACTGAATGGTTGCCTCTGACAGTACAGGAACATTCTTAAGCTTAATAGTCCTACAGCACCAGGTATTCACACTGCAGCACAGCACTGCTGGCTATGCTGCTTTACTAACAAAGCCAGAAGGTTCTCCTTAAACACAGTTGGCTTTTATGATGGTGTTTCAAAAGATAAGGCCAGCAGCTTACCTTGTTGTTCAGCTGTGTTGCTCCCTGCAGGGAGGCCCCAGTGTAGCGAGAACAAAATTCAAAGAGTCCTGGAAACACTGGGCTGGAAAAGAAACCACGATTCAAACACAGGACATCACCTTGTTCTCCAGAAGAAAGCCAGGAATAAAACTATCCAGGGACATCACCTGAGCAAGATCATAACTCACTCTCTGTGAAACAATTAATTTGGGATCACTCTGACCCTGCTTATTATTAACACACTGAAAGCCAGCAGGGAGCAATCCAGCCGCAAACACAATGGGAAACTCTGAGTTTGATAGTGACTAACAAAGCTTGCAAGCCAGCCCTGACAAGGCTTCCCTGCTCACAACCATGCTGGAGCCTGTCCTGCAGCCCTGCTGACATGGGACCAGATCTGGGACACGATGAGAGATGCTGAGGAGAGGGGAGGGCTGGTCTGCTCCTACACTATCTCCCCATGGCTGTATCTAGAAGATCCTGCACCCACTCTGCTTCCAGGCACACAGCCCTGCACGCCATACACTGCAACTGGAGATGAACCCTAGAATGGTTTGGGTTGGAAGGGACCTTAAAGCTCATCCAGTTCCAACCCCTGCCACGAGCAGGGACACCTTCCACTAGAGCAGCTTGCTCCAAGCCCCTGTGTCCAACCTGGCCTTGAACACTGTCAGGGATGGTGCAACCACAGCTTCTCTGGGCACCCTGTGCCAGCGCCTCAGCACCCTCACAGGGAAGAGCTTCTGCCTGACAGCTCATCTCAGTCTCTCTGCTGGCAGGTTAAAGACATTGGCCCTTGTCCTACCCCTACAGGCCCTTGTCCAAAGCTCTTCTCCACAGACATGGCTGGCTTTCTGGGCTGCAAGTGCTTACTGCTGGGTCATACTGAACACAGCTGTTATGACAGCACTAAGGTCTGATCCATCCCACCATGCAGAGCCAGCCCAGGCACTGGGAGAGTATAGAAACACAGGACATGCAGCCCCTGTGTCACCAGGTGGCTGACAAGTGTCCCACATTTCATTCATGGTCAAGCAATGGCTCAAAGACCACAGGGTCTTACTTCCCCTTTCATTTCTGATAAGATGGGGTCTGATCATCGGAGCAGCAAGGTTATAGAACAGTCTTCTTATTCTCAGCCTAAATATTAAACCCCAGGCTATAATTGGGCTACCACTGCTCTCTAGTTAACATAACTCCTCCCATGATAGTACTTAAAAGCTTTCCCCTCCACAGAATACATAAGAACAATCTTACTGACAGCCCGTATAGTCCTCAACCAGACAAGGCATATTGCCATTTCCTCAGTCACACACAGAGCCCTTCCATATATTTCTTTCAAGTTCCATCTCACAAGCATTAAAGGCTGGAATGGAATGTTCTCAACAAGACCTCACGTAGTTTTGTAAAGAAGCATGAGTATCTCCTAGTTCTACCTGAAACTCAGACTCTCAAAGCTGTCTTGAACTTAACATGCATATATTAAGGTGGCTAAAACGGCAGGAAATTATTAAAAGAGATAGTCACCATGTTCAAGAACTGAGGCTCTGCAAGAACAAGCAGAAATATCATCTCTAATACAACAAGCTTACAGCCTAAATGTAGATCTAAAAAGGAAGACTGCAAGAGCTAAGGAGACGTGAAAGGAATTGAGGAGGTTCTAGTAATCTGAGACACATAAGAGGGACACAAACCTTATCCTGGTTACAAACAAGAAAAGAAATGGGACATACTAAATGGCCCCTCTAGACACAGCCATGTACGAGCACCCCATTTGTGACTGCGGAGGAGGCACAGAGCACTCACCAGTCATCTCCCACGTTGAAGGCATTGAGGCTCTTGGTGAACCCCTGCATGTTGTTGGGACTCACTCTCTGCAGGAAGTCTATGTAGTCCTCGGAGTGGAATCGGCACATGTCATGCTGGGATGCCTGGTATGGTTTGAAAACCTTCAAGAGAGAAAGGCAAGACTTATTTCCCATCCAAACTTGGGTATGCTTTGACTGTGAGAAGTCCCACGCTAATGGACAAACAACCAGCATGTGATATATCAAAAACAATCCCAGTACATTGGCTTCCTGACATCTCTGTTCATTTAAGTTCAATGAGTTCCACAAAGCCTGTTTTCCTACCAAGTCTTCTCTTCACCGGGGGCACTATTCACCAGCTTTCACACAATTTTAAGTCCTTGACATACGGGTGGTTTTGGTCCCTCCATTGGAATTGCCTGCAGTGGACTGAGAGGTTCCAAAGTCACTTGCAGAAAGCTCACAGACAGCTGATAGAGTTGCATAAGCTTTGTTGTCTTTGGAAAGCTGGGAAAAAAATGTGCAGGGAAGTGGATGGATTCAAATTCAAGCCCGTGTGACAATACAGACTTGCCAGTCTGGCACTTAATGCACATACCTCAATATACAGGGAGTTAAAAATTAACACCACGTACCTGGCAAGAAGCAATTTGAGTTGCACTAAAAATCAACAAGAGAGCTTTTATGTGCTTCCCAATTTATCTTTAATGAAAGAAGGCCCTTTACAGAAAAAGTGGAACATGAGGACAATTTAAGTGCACGAGCTTGTATTCAAAGGGAAAATTTATGAGGGCAGCTGCAGCAAGGCACCCATTTCCTGGGCTAAGAAGGAGAATGTTAGTTTTCAGATACAGAACAAACCCATCATCTCCTTTCCTGATCTGATCTGTGTGTGGTAATGGAGTTTTCCACATGGATGTGTGGGGTTTGGTGTTTCTCAGAGGCTGCTGCCTCTGACAACTCAAAGGAGGAAGATAAAGTAATTCACAGCATGAGCCTGTAGTGCAGCTGCTGAAGGAGCTGCTGCAGCCTTCCTGATCCCATGAGGGCTCTCCCAGAAATCCTGATGGTTGATTTAATCAAACAAGACCAAACCCAAAGCTAAAGAGTCATAATGGAAAAGAAACAGTTCTCAAAGATATCCAGAGGCTCTCTTGGAGAACAAAAAGTAGGGATGTACAATTCAAAGCAGAAAGGGAAATGGGGAGAAGACCAAAAGCTTCAAGACAGGCTCAGCTGCTGGCAGAGGAAACAACCTGCCACCTTCCACCCTTTATCCTGCTCCCAGCAATCACAGAATGGTTTGGATTGGAAAGGACCTTAAAGCTCATCCAGTTCCAACCCCTGCCATGGGCAGGGACCCCTTCCACTGGAGCAGCTTGCTCCAAGCCCCTGTGTCCAACCTGGCCTTGAACACTGTCAGGGATGGGGCAGCCACAGCTTCTCTGGGCACCCTGTGCCAGCGCCTCAGCACCCTCACAGGGAAGAGCTTCTTCCTTATATGTAACCTGAACTTCCCCTGTTTAAGTTTACCCCTAAGTTCACTGCATTCCCACACCACCACAGCCACAGGGAAGCTGGGAAAGGTGGAAGGAGGCAAACCCAGCTTGACAGGATGGCAGCCTTTTATTTGGAGGAGGCAGAGAAGTCACATAATGATGTAACCACAACACAACCTTAACAGGACCTTTTATAGTCACAGCTGACCACAATCCCTGCTTTTATTTGCTCATAACTTTCCCAGTCACAGACTGTTCAGGAGGCAGCTTCCTCTGTGGCTTTCAGCTTTAAGATGGCATAAGAAGGATGTGGAGCTGTTGAAGGGGACTGGAAGTGACACATTTCTGTCTGGCAGCTCTGCACAACCACCACGTTTTCACAGCAGCTCACAACTTAGTACTAAGGCATGATGCTGCAGGTGTGAAAACACAGCACTGAGACATCCTGATTGCACTTTCTTCTCTACAGCCTCAGAACAAGCCCAACTATTACCAGTTCCTTGCAATCATCTACAATTGCAAACAACAACCCAGGACTGACTTCTACAATCATTTTGAGAGCACAAACTGCAGTCTAACCTCCAAGGTCAGCCAGTTATCACAGAACCACAAAATGGTTTGGGTTGGAACGAACCTTACAGCTCATCCAGTTCCAACCCCCTGCCACGGGCAGGGACACCTTCCACTACAGCAGCTTGCTCCAAGCCCCTGTGTCCAACCTGGCCTTGCACACTGCCAGGGATTGGGGAATCCCTGTTCAGACTCATGAGTAACAAGGGAAGCTGCTGGTTTGCAGAGGATCATAAGGAGCAGAACCTGATTGCAGAAGGGTGAGGAACACCCGGGAAAGAGGAAGGACATAGGAAAGTCTTAACGAGCCTCACAGATCAGAGTAATGGTGCATTTGTGCCCTCCTTTCATCTCCCATCCCCATTTGCTAGCTATGCACAATGATGACCATAACAGAAGTGCTTCTTACCTCTTTTAACAGCATACTTCCCAAGAAAAGACACCGTAAATGCATGACTGTGTGTGCCCATATATGTACATATAAATACACACATATACACACGTAAACTACAGCTCCAGGCACTTCTGGGTTTACAACAGGAGGAACATTCTGGACACAGGCTCTTCCCTAGGGCTCATCAAACAGATCACAGACAATAGGCAGCAGCTACACCCAGCCTCTGGATCAGATAGCACAGCCTGGAAGCAGGCCAGCCAGGAATTAAATCACTCAATGGTTCAAAACAGCTCACTGAAAGTGAGAACAAACCCACAAGAGACTGAAGAAGCTGCCCCAAGACAATCAACTGTTGCAGGTGGCATGTTCTGCACATCAAAATGCACAAAAGCCACCTCAATAGGGCCTGTAGAAGATTTTCATCATTCTTGCCCTGATGTTGTATTGTGAGGCATTAAGTTACATGCCCTGTGCTCCTGAGAGCTTTTCATTTGCTCTGTTCTGCAAGAAGGGGCAGAAAAGTGAACAAGGATTCTAGAGAAAGGCGCAGCGTTCAACCCTGCCTGTGCCAAGTGAAATCAAACAGATGTCAAAAAGGGCTTCACGCACTCACGGTTATATGCCATTATCCCCAAAGTAGATAATTTCTTAGAAGATGAAGACTTGTTTGCTTTTTGACTATCACTCTATGCTGACTATGTTCTGTCAGGTCAACACTAAGAACCCATTGGACTCGGTTGTTGGAGCTGGCTGGGCAACAAAAGCATTGAACAGCAGGCTGGACACTCAGCGATCAGGTGTGAGATGGGATAAGTGAACCCCATTACCACATAAAGGTGAATAAGGAAGCCTCTTGAGGGTTTGATTTTTTCAGCTTTAACTGTTTCATGATCACACAGTCCACAGTGCTCATGGGGTCAACCCGAGAAGGGGCTACAGACACAGCAATGTCACGCTGCATCTCTGCCGCAGCTTCAGACACACTTGAACAAGACATTGATGGGACCTTTCAGATCAGTGCTGGATGGCACAGGGGCCCAGGGACTGCTCAAAGCCCTGTCTGTAAGAACTCCATTACCTGCTGTGCCAAAGTGGAGCTGCAGGGCAAGCAGCACCATAGGAAAGCTGTGAAGAACCTACTCTCACAGGCCAAGCCCTACCACGCAGGCCGCAACTCAAGCGGGCAGGTGCGAGCACAGGGCTCCACCACCCGCCCTGCGCGCTGAAGCGCCCACACCAGCTGCGGCCGTTGCCTGCCCAGAGCCGCCCCGCGCAGTCCCCCCTCGCCGCGCCCAGCCCCAGGCGCGGCCCCGCTGCTTACGATCATCTTCTTGTAGAGCCCGTAGTGCAGGACCAGGCTGTGGGTGAGCGCCAGGCGGTGCGGCTTCATGGGGTGCCCGGCTCCTGAATGGGAAACACACGGGGAGTCACCGCCGGGGCACGGCGGCCGCTCCCCACTCACCGGGGCCGTGACGGGAGCCGCCGGTGAGGGACCCGGCCCCAGGCCGGGCTAGGCCATATCCCCGCCCCGCGCCGAGACAGACCCCGGCCGCGGCCCCGGCGCGGCCCCTGCGTCGCCCGGCCCCGGCTGCCTCCGGCCCCGCTCTGCCTGGCCCGCACCGTAGTGGAAGTTGCCCACGTCCGGGTCGTAGAAATAGGCCACGGTCTTCGCCATGGCGGAGAAACCGAGACCCGCCGCCGCGCGCTCCCGTCAACGTCATCACGCCGCGCCGTCAGCCCGAACCTCCTTGAGCGCCTTTAATAGAGGTCCGGGGGAGTGCTAGGGGCGGGGCGGTCGCTGCGGCCCCCCCCCCCCCCACCGCGGTCCTAGTGCCGACCGCAGTTACCCTGCCCGCTCCGCGGTTACCCGCGGCTGACCGCAGCTGGCCACTGTAGCCCTACAGGGGCCACCGAGCACGTCCAGATGCCCACCGGTTACCTCGAGTTGCACCTCAGTCTCACCTCGCTGCCTCCTACTAGCCCCCAGCTGCCCCCAGTCACTCCCAGCTACCGCCCATTACCCCAGCCGCCTGCTGAACCCTCTCGCATAACCCTGTATCTGCTCCCCAGTCACCCCTCGCTGATCCCAGTTGCCCACTGATTCTTTTCTGTAGCCCTACAGCTACCCCACAGTCACTCCCAGCTGCCCCCAGTTACTCCAAGCTGACAGCAGTTGCCCCCTGGATTCTCTTCTGTAGCCCCACAGCTGCCCCCCAGTCACTCCCAGTTGCTCACCAGTTACCCCCACTTGTATCCCAGTCACCCCCAGCTGCTTCAGCCCACCAGCTGAGGCACAGTGGATGGGGTGGTGAGGTCTCCATGGGGCACCAAAAACCTTGCTGGGTTTCACCTCCTTCTGGGGTGCAGCCCCGATGTGGACCACCACCACTGGGTGTCACCCAGCCAAGCAGCACTTCCAGCTGCAGGTCCCCCCTTCAACAATAACCTGATGGGGTTGGCAGACAGAGAGGCACTGCCAGGCAGGGGGTGGACAAAAGCTCCATGGAAAATTGCTGTGTACAAAACAGCAGCCACGTGGAACGGATGGAAAACCATGAACCTCCCCTGGAGCCAGGGAGAGACAGGGCTGGGGCCATGCTGTGAGTGACACTGGTGGCAGAAAACTGTTCCCTGTGGGCTGGAAAGAAGGAAGGTTGAAAGGAGCAGGTGGCCTTGTCCAAAGGCTTGGAAAACAAATCAGCCAAAATCAACGCTTGGCAAAGTCTTGGTCGTGCCAGTCTCACTTCCTGCGGGCAGAAGACTGGGGGTGAAGGATGCTGAGCTGGAGCCAGGCTTCCCAAACCACCTGCTGGGGTGTCAGAGAGCAACAGGCAAAAGGCAAGGACACCCAAGGGACACACCAAGAGCTGGGTAAGGATGGAGACCACATCAGCTTGGCACCAGGATGTTTCATGGCTTCTCAGCAGCAGGATTTTGGTGCTGGGTAATAAAGGTGTAGGAGGGAAACCCATCGGCATGCAGCAAGGGGAGCTTCCTTCATGCATGGCTGGGGTGTGTGGGATGGGGCTGGCAGGGCATTCAGGTGATGGCATGGGATTTTGAGGTCTGTGCTGGCAGCAAGCAGGTGAGGGACTAGTTTCAAGGTGCCATTAAATCATGGGATTATTAAATGATGCTTCTGGCTGGCTTTGCCACTTACTGCAGGGGCGCCGCTCCCTTCACACTATTCCTCATGAGCGTTTCCATTTGGGATGCTGGCTCCAACGCATGGATACTCCAGGATATGCAAGACCCTCTGGCCTTGACCCCACAGGGCTGTGGACCCTCAGAGCTGTGATTCTTGGCACAGTGAGCACTGAGCGCAGCACCATTTCAATAAACAGGCTTTGAACATGCAGAACAACAAGGGTGTAGCAGGGAGCACAAGGAGCGTGCTGACGTCTTGGTGGGGCTGCTGCCTCAGCATGATGGTCACCCGGTTGTCACTCTGCAAGGTGCTGCCAGCAGATAGCATCCAGCCAGCTGGGGATAGGGGTGAGGAAGGAACAAACACAGCCCTTCTCCCGGCTTTGCTGGCCCAGCTCCCTTTCTGGAAGCCAGTCACTGCTCTAGGCATCTTTACGAATCTTGGAGCGGTGCAAAGAAAGCATCGGAGAAGGGTATTTTTGATGCTCTTTGTGCGCTGTGGTTGAAAGTCCATTAGCTTGCTGGGGATGTTTGAAAATCTTAAATAAGGGCTTAGTAATCAGGGAGGTGTTTGATGCAATGGGATGTAGCACTTCTGCAGAGACAATGGCAGTTTCTGGGCTGAGCATCACAGTGGAAACCCTGGTAGGAGCATGCCCATGGGATTCCTGGAACCAGGCGATCTGTCCCGCTTAGCTGCCATGTGGACAAGCAGCAGGGCCAGGGTGGATGAACCCCTAAGCGGGAGTGTTCACATTGCTTGTGGGGTGACATCTGTTGTGATGGCTGCAGAGGAAGCATGGGAAGAGAATAGACAAGAGGTAAAGTCCTGGTAAAATACACCGGGACCAGAGCTTGCCATGGTATGGGGTGATGTGGGACAACACTGTTCTCCCATCCCTTCTTATTGCTCTGTCTCCTCCTTCCCATGCCACCTCTAGACCTGATGGCTTAAAATTTAAAGGCTTCCAGGCAATGGCACAGGAGGAAGCAAAGCCTCCAAGGACTTGGAGCTCCGGCAGGATTGGTGCTGTGTCTCAGCTTGTGCTGCCTTGGCTGGTGGGGTCACACAGGATGGGGACAGGAGCTGGAATGGGGTTAGGAGGGGACAGAGGATGCAGAGCCCAGCTTCTGGATGAGCCATGGGCATCCAGCCCATAACCATGTTCACATCTCCCTGGCATTGTGTGGAGCTTAGCCCCATGTGGTGACCATCCCCCTGGCCAGGATGGACTCAGCCTCTTTGGAAGGCTTATCTCAGCTGTGTGGATTCATGCCTGCCATGGTGCCTCGTCCTGGGGCAGAGAGGAGCTGTGGTATCTTTCTTGGATCACCTGTGAGGTGCTGCATGGGCCAAGGCTCATGGTCTGGCCATTGAAGTGCTAACGGGGTCCCACAGTGGGACAAGGACTGAGCAGACCAGAGGGATGCTGAGGCTGGGGTGGTGGAAGGAGGATGGAGACTCGGACCATTCTCTGGAGGGAGGCATTAGGAAGAGAAACACTATGGGCTGGGATAACCCAGCTGCAGAGCTCTTCATTAGGGACTGTAGTGATAGGACAAGGGGTAAAATGGGTTAAAACTTAAACAGGGGAAGTTTAGATTGGATATAAGGAAGAAATTCTTTACTGTAAGGGTGGTGAGGCACTGAAATGGGTTGCCCAGGGAAGCTGTGAATGCTCCATCCCTGGCAGTGTTCAAGGCCAGGTTGGACAGAGCCTTGGGTGACATGGTTTAGTGTGAGGTGTCCCTGCCCATGGCAGGGGGTTGGAACTGGATGATCTTAAGGGCCTTTCCAACCCAAACCATTCTATGATTCTACAATTCTATGACAAGCAGTGGAGCCCCCTCCTCATCCCGTTCACCCCACTGAGACCAGGATTTGTCCCCAGGTGGGTTGCTGGGTTGTGGAAATACTTCGACACCAGACGCAGTGGGAAAAGGGAATCTTCCCTCCGAGAAGGGAGGACTGAGCAACCTGGGCTCGTTTCGCCTGGCACGGCTGGAGGCTGGAAGCTGGAAGGGTGCAGCAATGCGTTGGGTGGGCGGGAATGCCTGGGAGGAGAAAGAGTGATTTGTTGTGCAGGACAGCGTGTGTGGGCATGAGGAAAATGGGAATAAGCTCGCAATGACTGCATTCCCTTTGGGCTCTGCAAAAACCCATTCCTGTGAGGTCCCCCTCTTCAAAGAAACAAGGGCAAGGAGTAAACCACCTTTAAGGTCTTGATCAGCAGAGACTTGGATGATGCTGCAGTGTGTTCCAGCATTAGGAGACTTCTCCTCTCCTGCGGCTGTAGCAGTGCATGGCAGGAGGAATAAGTCTCACTGCCTGTGGTCTTGCCATAGATGGTCCATCTTAGCTGTCCCTACCAGGACAGCAGGCATATGAGTGGTACCTATGATGTTGTGACCTCCTGATGTTACATTGATGGAGCTCCTGTGCTCCTGGGAGGTGACCCTTGGTCCTCACTTGAGTTGTCCTCACTTGTGGATAAGGACAGGAGCCTTCATCATTACACAGTTGATGATAAGGAGCTGCAAGTTTCCTCATGGCAATATGGATTATGGTGGGATAATTCCTACAACTGAATGTGTATATAGATTGATAGCTTGCTAGAGATGGGGTGGGAGGGTTGCCTGTGCTTCTCAGGGTCTAGGTGGAAAACTGGCAGGTGGGCTGAGGATGGAAAGGAGCAAGCCTAGGTTGTAGTAGGAAAGAGTTGGACGAAGCCTCCCAGAGTGAGGATAATGTGGTGGAGATGGAAAGGGAGGTCCTGGGAGCACCACGGCTGGAGATTTCAAATGGCTCAGTCATCCCTTTTGAGGAAGGAGGGAGAGACCATTGCATGGGGCAGAGGGTTGGGCTGTGGGGTCCCCAGGGGCTCCTTTTCCACCATGTCCTCGGTGCTGTGATCATAGTGAGGGTGTCTGCACCCCTCTCCCCTTGCACACACCGGTGCAGGACCAGTCCTGGTCTATCTGAGCCCCACTTCTACCCCTGTGCCCCCCCCATCACCACGGCTCACTGCTCTAAAAATCGCCGAGCGCTTAGGAAAGGAGGGTGCCGGGGGAACCAGGGCTGGCTCGCATGTGGGTGAGGTTTTTCGCCTCGGGGCGGGCAGCAGCTTGCCAGCGCCGGCTTCCCTGAGCGGCGTTCCTGTTTGCTCCCCGCTGCAGCCGCCGGCATTCCCTGAGCTTCCCTCTGCACCTTCCTCCCCTGAAACCTCTTTGGAGTGATTCTTCCCAGCGCCGGGACAGGCGGGCTGCTCTCGCTGTCAGACAGCGGCGGGCTGCCGCGTCTCCCAGGAGCAGCTCGGCTCCTTCCAAGGAAGGAAGAGGCAGCCGGGAGCCTGGGGGCCAGAGGATGCTCGCCGCGGTCCCGGGCCGCAGGGATGCGGGGTTGCTAGGAGGCAGGTGAAGGTGAAGAGGAGAGCTCTGCGGAGGACCGCAGGCCCAGGTACCGCCGCAGCAGCGGGGACAGCCGGGGGACACCCTGCCTCGTACCGGAAAGTGGAACCGGCGAGCGGGCGGCCGCGCTCTGAGCCCCCGGGAAGGGAGATGGGAAAGCCCAGGGGAGCCGGGGCGCCGGGAATGAGCTCGGTTCTGCGGGCGGACGATGCTGGAGCTGCCGGCCGGCTCGGCCCTCCGCCCTCCCGGCTGCCGCGGCTCCCTGCCTGCCCTGCCTCTGCCTTTGCCTGTGACTTTGCCTCTGCCTTTGCCTGTGCCGGTGGAGGCCCCCGGCCGTGAGTAGCGACGGATGCAGGGGGTGGCGGGTCGGCGCTGTGCTATGAGGGTGCTCATCCTCCTGCAAGGGCGAGCGGGGTGATGCCGCTCGCCGCAGAGCCCGGAGGAGGCCGGGGAACCGGTGCCCTTGGGAAGCTGCTTGCAAGGGATGGGGAAGCGCCGCAGCCGGGGACCGGGCAGGCCTGCAGGGATGCTGCCACCGCTGCCCTTGGGATGCCTCTTGCCGGGTGCGTGTGGGGCAGCAGTGTCCTTGGGAGACTGCACGGAGCCACCTCTGTGGCTCTTGCTGAAGGTGGACAGGAGGAAGAGGAGGAAGAAGAGGATGGGCATGGGGGGTAAGCACTGTGTTCTTTGAGCTGCCTTCCCCCTTCTCCTAGATCCGCATGTCAGACCATCACAGCACCGACGATGGGGAGACAGACCCCCAGCACAGCCTGTCTATGGTCTTCCTCCTCGTCCTTGTCTTCTTCATCATGGGGCTGGTGGGTTTCCTGATCTGCCATGTTCTGAAGAAGAAGGGTTACCGGTGCCGGACTTTCCGGGACGAGCTCGACCCAGATAATAAAGATGTGCTGGCGGAGCTCCAGGCCAGTGAGTGCTGGGGCTTGGGGGGCTCAGTGGGGATCCGATGCTATCTTTTGCTTGACGTAGATTGATGCTCCTTTAAACACACTCCTGTGATGTGGGCTGGGGATGGGAGGATTACCCATCACGTGCTGCTGGGCTAGGAAAAAGGGGTGGGCAGTGCGGTGTTCCCTGGGGATTGGGAGTGTTGTTGTCTGAAGAGCCCTCTGAACTGCTGGCTCCACAGGCTGGAAAGTCTGGTGGTGTCAAGGAGGTGGGAACCAGCATCTGGTTCTTCCCAAAGCAGCATGATCACCAAAAGATAATGCTGATGAACAGCCAGGTCCTGCTGAATCCCCCGAATTATGTCCCACATCCCATACAAGCGAAGCATCCCTCAACCAGAACACAAGCTGTCCCTCTGCCCTTTTGGCATTAGGAGATCCGGCATGGAGGCAGCATGGTGTTTGCTATCACTGATGTCTTCTTCCAGTCCCTGCTGTGTTCATGGAGGCTGGAGCTGGAAGGTGACTTTTAGGGTTTTTTCTCCATCACTTCCCTGTAAGTCACTCTTGGGTAGTTAGATTGGGAAATCACTGCAGCATCAACTGTGGGTACAAGCTAGAGCTTGGTCCAAGCAAGATCTGACTTTTAATGGTTTCATGAATATCTGCTGAAATGGAGAAAACATGTTCCTCTGGCTGCTTCTGTAGGCCAAATGGTGCTGCATACCTCCTCCACCTTCCCTGTGCCATCACCAGTGCTTGGGGGGATCAGCACCTCCTGCTACCACTTCTCATGCACAGGAAGGTAACGTGGCTCCTCCAGCACACCTATGGACACAAGAGGAGCTTCTTGGTGTCCTTGCATACACTCCTTTGGCTAATTGACTTGGCTGCAAACGGAGACAGTGTCTGAACTTTCCAGGATTGGCTTTGCCTGCAGGATATGCCACAGCCAAGGGAAACATGTCCATAGGCTTCCAGGATCATGGTGGTAGCCCCTGACCATGCTCTTTGAGGCAGCTGCCTTCCAGACCATGGCTCTGATCTGCTCACTGGAACATGTAACATTGTGAACTGGGCTGAAGCCCGCTCAGCCAAGCCTCCTGCCTCTGACAGTGGCCAGAAGCAGGCTGAGAAGGATGCTGGGGATGAATACCTCAATGGAGCAGACACTAAGCCAAGTTTCCCCAGCACAGTCTGTTAGGCTTCTGAAAGTGTGCAGCTCCTGGTTTGCACCATCAGAGATGGCTTCTCCATATTTAACAGGCCCCAGTAGGTTTCTTTACTGTGAACTTGTCCTGTTTACCCTTGGACACTCAGCACCAGCAGCATCCTGCAGCCAGGGGCTCCAGGGCTGAACTGTGCCCCCAAGGAACCTCCTCTTTTGATTTGTTTTGAACCTTCTCCCCACTCATTTCTCGTGATGCCCCCAGTTCTGAAGGAGCAACACAACCCCTGTATGTGTCTCCACACACACATGGCTCCTGGTCTAGCCATTTCTTTTCCAAGGTGAGGGATTTGCTGCTCCCCATGGGTTTCCCAGCTTGATGGGGGACATGAGGCTTCCCCAACCTCTCTGTTGACGTGGCTGCTCTGGGGAGGGACTGGTGCCCAAATCCCCAGCCCTCAGTGCCACAGTTTCTCTTTCCAGATGAAGAGGAGGAGCTGAACGAGGACACTGTTGAGAAGATTGTGAGATGCATCATACAAAATGAAGGTGAGCACTTCCTAGGGCTGGCCTGGAGACGTGCTGACCGCTTCAGCTGATGCATTCCCTTCTTCCTCTCTCTTCAGCAAATGCGGAAGCCCTCAAGGAGATGCTGGGAGACAATGAAGGGGACATCCCAGTGCCAGTGCCCAGGTGAGGGAAGCCTATACCAGCTTGTGGCGAGTAAGAGAGGAGCAGCCTTTGGGTATCACCTTGGTTTGGAGGCTGCAGCCAGCCCCTTTCTAGCATGTTATAAAGCATCTTCCCAATAACAAGTCCTGCTCTCCCAAGGGTTGCTTTACCCCACTGTCAAGGGGAATAGTTCTTCTTCATTCCTCTCCCCACAGGAGGTCCTGTTCAGAGCTGCTGCTTCCCAAGGCTTGCTGCAGTGAGGCTGCTCCATGGTTGGGAAGTATCCAGATAACATGACTGTCACGTCTTTCTATTTGCAGCCTTTGTCCCCACCGTAACAGCCAGGACGGGGGCCCACCACATCACCACACAGTGCATCTGGGCTCCACGCAGGCCCCCTGCATCCACTGCAGCAAGAGGAAGAGGCACCCACTGCATCGACAAGGACGGTCCAAGGATGGCAAAGGCAGGATGCACCCTGGAGAGACCACCGTCTTCTCAGTGGGCAGGTACTTCAGTGACACTTGCCAGACACGGCCCATCTGCTCTGCTGGAGCAAGCATCATGTAGAGTCTTCTCAGTTCCCTTGGTCCTTTCCCCTTCCCCACTTGCAGTCCTGAGGACCCAGGGGCCTCTTAGACCTGGAAATGCCTGTGGCACGTGGCAGGCCACGATGCTCATGTGGTGGCTTCCCTCCTTCTCCTTGAGGAAGGTGACTCAAGCCTGTGTTGTTCTGATGACTCAGTGCTGGGCAGAGCCCCAAATCCATGTCCTCTCAAAGCCTACTGTCCCAGCTATGTGCAAGCAGGACTCTTGCTGCCCAACAGCAGCAGTGACCCCAGGTTTTAGGGATCTCATTAGGAAGGAGAGGAGGTGACAGCAGGGCCCAGGTCCAAGTTACCAGCCACCATCATCAGAACGTACTCCTCCAGGTCTCTGTCAAATGACGACTGTAATTAGATGACTTGGCAGGAACATAAGAACAGGGGAGTGTACCTGGTACTTCCCACAGATACTTTTACAGTCACCAACTGGTTTCACCTCAAGGGACTTCCTGTGGTCTCTGTGTAGTCCATAACCTTTAGTACCATCTGCAGCATTGCCCAGGTTGCCCCATTCCCCAGCACGAAACCTTTGACAAAGTCCTCCAGGGCTCAGCTCCACACTGCTGTGCTGACCAGAGCAGGATGATGAGCGATTGCTGGTCCCTGGATGGACACCTTGGTGAGACACAGAGCTCTGCTGTGCTCAGATCCTGCAGTGGGTCTTTATTAGAGCATAAGATCTGCTGAAGCTGCACATTGTGGTCCAGAGAGATGGTTGTTCATGGTGATGTTGAGCCAGAGTGGGCATCACGGGGGTGAGCTTTGGGTTTTTCCACCATCACAGCTAGGAGTTTCAGTAGGGAGGTGAATCGGGGGCTTTATGGGGAGCTGGAGGAGACACACACTGGACCGCCCCATGCTGAACTCCAGCTACAATCTCACTTTATGGTGATAAGGATAAAGTGATATGGTGATAAAGATGATGTCTTCTGACTTCCTCTTCACCTGTAGCTGTCAGCTGTCCTTGGTGGTGGTTGGTGGCCAGATCTCTGCACAATTGCATACTCATGGCTAGTCTCATTCCCCGGCTGGTGCCCAGCTCCATCCACTCCACTCCTCTGTGTCCTTTGGCCATGCTCTTGTCAGTCTCCTCTCAGTCACCTCTGAGTGCCAGAGAAGATGGTCTCCTTTCCCACAGGCACCTTCCTGCAAATCTGTTTTTTCTCTCTTCAACCTTGCTAATATCCTGTGTTACACCAGCCTTCTCCATGGTGCAGTCATAGCATCTCTCCAAGATCGTATTAGAAGTTTCCACTTCCCGAATCTCCTTGCTATGAGGTCAGAAAGCCAAGGGTCCTGTGAGCCCATAAGATACAAAACTACCTCCAGATCCTCGTTCTCATTTCTAAGCTGGCCCCTTTGCTCTTCCAGATCTTGGATGGCTCTTCTGGTACTGCCCTTGCTGTACCTTATTTACTAGGAATATCTTGATTGCATGAAGTGCTTTGACTCATGACTGATGCTACAGACAAAAGCTCCTTTAACCCACCTCTTCTGTTGCAATCCTCAGGTTTTGTTCTCTTTCTGTTGCTTTTTTCTTGGACATGGTGGTTGAGAGTGCAGCACCCTTCCCTGTTACCTGCAGCTCATTGACTGAGTCTGGTTGGCAGCTGGTAGGCACAGCCTTATCCCTAGTGGAGTGGAAAGGAGGGAGGATAGTGGAGGTCCATCAAGATCACCAGGGGCTGGAGCATGTGGCATGTGAGGCGCTGCTGAGGGAACCACGTTTATTTAGTCTGAAGAAGTAATAGAGGGGGATCTAATTGCTCTCTAGACCTACTCAAAGGGGTGGGGGAGTTTAAATGGAGGTGGAGCTTGACTCTTCCCAGGGATGCACAGGGAAGAGGCAGTGGCCAAAAGCTGCAGCAAGAGAAATCCAGAAAAGCCGTAAGGAAAAAACCCTTTCACTATGAGAATGGTGCAGCCCTGGGGCAGGGCCCAGAGGAGCGGAGGGGTCTCCAGCCTTGGAGACTGGACGGGGCCTTGAGCAATCTGCCTGAGGGTGGGAGGTGGCCTGGTTCCGAGCAGAGGGTTGGACTGGCAACCTTCCGAGGGCTCTTTGCTCTTAAATGATTCTCTAATTCTGAGGCAATCAGCATTATATGGTCTGCACTCTCACATTATTGACTGATTCACCATTTATCCCAGGGCTTTCTCTAAACCAGTTGTAGGCGGCAGAGCTTGTCCACTGGAGGGTCTCTCCCTCCGTCCTTAGCCCGGTCAGCCACAGTGTCCCATCCTACTGAATCAAATGCCTCAGTGATGCTGATGAGGAGACAGACAGCGCTCTCCTGCCTTTCCCCTCACCGCACAGAAGCTGGCTACGTTACCTCTTGTGCCCCCTCCAGTCCGAACCCTGCCTGTTCCTTTGAAGCTGTTCCTGGCTCCTCCAGGCTGGCATTGCTCAATGGTCTTGTCATTTGTGCCTCCTCCCTGGCCCTCTTCAGGTCTGGAACATTCTCTGGTCTTCCCGAATCGCAGTGCTTGGTGCCTTATCACCAATTATCTGGATAGACCTGAAAGGTCACATTTGCTGCTGCTGGTCCGAGCAGTCCTGTGGGTACCTCATCTGGAGCTGGAGCATTTCTCTTCCTGACCCTTCCAACCAAGAGCAATCTGCAGAAGGGTCTGTGCTGCCCACAGACTGCCACCAGGTCCTCAGCCTGGCCGTGGTCTCCTTTACCTCTGGCATCTCATCTGGCTTCTCTTCTTATGTCTTGGACCTTTCTTCTCAGCTCCTTCCTTCCGAGTGGCTGTACTGCCATGTCCTTGACCTTTGGGCCCTGTTCTTTCAGCCCTGGCAGCTTGAATTTTGCTGCTGAAGTTGTGTTTTGCCCCAATGCTGGTTCGCAGCTGGGCTTCCACACAGCCAGGGACATCTGCAGCTCCTCCACATGTGACTCAAGCACAGGGCTGCTGAGTGAGTCATGGACTGTGGGAGATCTCTGTGATGGGATCAGTCTTCCTTGGCTGGTGGACACCAGCTTACATGGAAGAGCCTTCCCATCTGCTGGTCCAGCAGTCACTTGCCTTGCTTCCAAAGAGGAATAACAGTATTGGTCACAATTGGCTTGCTTGCAATTCAGACTTAGGCTTTGCCTACGCATTACGCCTCACAAATCCCAAAGTTATGGTAGATCCCTGACTTCTCCTCCCCATGTGTAATACTGCATCACCTCTGATTATAAACTAATCCTCTGAGGGTGTCAGACCAACTTCCGTGCAGCTCTTCATGGCCATCCCCTCCTTACCAGGCTTAGCAGGCTTGTATTTCACCTTCTGAATCAACACCTGAGTTTCTGTGCACGCTCCTGCTCATCCAGGTTGCATCTTGGAACATTTCCAAGAGCTGTGACCCATCTTACAGGGAAAACAGGCTGGCAGTGCCTGCACCAGACAACATCTGGATTGACCTTTTCATCCTTCTCTATTCTGCCAAAAATGAAGGGGAAAATGGGATTAAGTCAGTGGGGGCATGGCTAGAGTGGGGGGCAGTGGTGTTGAGTGAGTCTGGAAGGTCAGAGATCATCACCAGTTGATGACAAAGAGAGGAGAACCAAGGCTGGAGGTGCAGGCAAGCTGGGAATACAGCTGGGGAAAAGAAGGGAAAGGATTTTTATCCATCCTGCCCCCATTCCAGGTTTCGTGTCACACACATCGGGAAGAAACCCGCTTTCCATGAGCAGCAGGATGGGCCCCTGCCCGACGGCAGCCGGGAGCTGAGCACAGAGGAGCTGGAGCACAGCAGCGAGAGGCTCCAGCGGGAGCGGGCTCGCAATGGGACTGTCCCCACGGGTGGCCTGCAGAACGGAGACGTCCAGAAGGGTGTCCAGGGTGGCAAAAGCGGGGGGCAGAGCTGCTCCACCACCCCGGCCCCGAACACCCCAGCCAGCTCCGGCACTCGCGACAGCCGGCGGGCGGGCAAGGGCTCCGGCACGGCGGGATCCCTGCAGGATGCTGGCACTGCTCCCGGCAGCACCAGCCGCCAGAGGAAGCTGCTGAGCCAGCGGATGCTCGGAGGGTCGAGCCCCAGCATCCCGGGAGCGCTGGTGCAGGAAGGAGCCAGCATCTGCCTGGAGGAGATCGGACTGGGGTCGGCAGATGAAGTGTCGGATATTCACGGGAGCCTGAGTCTGCATGAGCAGGTTGATGACTTGGGAAGAGATGACAGCAGCAGGAAACAGCCCGCAGTGGGGGATGTGGGGCAGAAGGTGGGTTCCTCTTCTTCCTTGTCTCTGTGGGGTCCTCTGGGCTGGGGGGTTTGGGTTGTGGCTCAGCATCCCAAGCACTGCTGACAACATCAACCAGCCCCAGTGTGGTGGTGTGAGCTGTGGCATGGGACCTGGCCTGCCACGCTGTTTCTGCTCATCTTTCTTGATTCCATCTGTTCCTGATGTCTGGGGGATGCAGTCACTATGACAGGTCCCGTCCCACCAGTACCTGCACTGCTGGGGCAAAGGCAGGTCACAGGCTGGCTTGCATGGGAGATGCTGCAGACCTGCTGCCAGCTGTCCCTAGGGCAAGGGATGAGTTTTCTTTAGTAGTTGGGGTGGCTTTTACTTGAACTGAGGGAGCTCCATCACTGCACATAGCTTGGTTCCTCTGAAACTGTAGCCTCACCACAATGCTCAACATGACCCCAGCACAATGTCCAGGCAGGGACAGATAGCACCAGCAGCCTTTCTTGCCTTGAAGTTAAGAGATGGCAAAGCCAACCGGTCAGTTCTTGGTTGTTCTTCCTTGCTCCAGAGGGGCTGGTGCTGGCTGTGCTCAGACAGGAAGCACCATAGCTGGAGCTCCCAGTACCCTGATATCTCCCAACGATCCCACCCAGCCACCCTGCTGGAGGTGCCAGAGAGCACTGGTGAGGACACCATTTGCTTGGCCATCAATAGCCCCCACCTTAGGGGATTTGCTCCCTATCAGTGGCTGTTATCAATGAGCAAATGAGGCTGTTGGTGGTGGCAGCAGCCACCCAATGTATCCATTCACTCACCTGTGGCTATGGAGAAAGTCTTTCGTGAAGGGAGCTGGGGAGGGCACCTCATGCAACATCACCCCACCTGCAAGCAGCCCCAGGAGCTGGCCTTGTAGCTCATCACACCAAACCAGCACTGGACATGTGTGCAAAATGCTTGGAAGAAAAGGAAGCAAACGATCTGGATAAAGAGCCAGAGCAATTCCCTGGGGCTGGCTGTGCTGGAGCTCCATGGGCCAGGCATGGACCATGCTTGCAGCCCTTGGCAGGGAGATGGGATGGAGCTGACTGCATCAGCACTGAAGAGCCAGGGAAAGGTGCCTGACTAAGGCAGGCTAGGGAAAAGGCAGGAACTCACTGCGTTTATTGGCCCTCTCTTTGCTTTCTGGGGGACAGGCTGGAAGGTTCCAACTGTTTCATGAAGGGCAGCCCAAGGCATCCACACAGGACAGAGCCGATGGGTTGTAGCCCTTCTCCAGAGACCTGGAGAGGTGGTGGCAAGTCCTCCTTCCTCCCATGACCCTCTGTGCCTTGGGCAATAGCTGTGGCCCCTCTGATCACTGGGGAAGCAGTTACACCCAGGGTAAGCCCAGGGACATGGTGACTTTTTTCTCCTCTTTCTCCTCTGTGGTGCCAGGCTCTTGCCTTGGACCCTGCACCAGGCTTTGGGCTGTTGCTTTGGTGAGCTCCAGGACATGGAGTCCCAGGAGAACAGCAATCACTAGAACATCTGTCATCAAGCCCTGGCACCACTCTGATGCTCCCTCATCCTTAGGTCCCAACCAGGGCCACTACGAGGTCCTGCTCAATGTGTCCTGCAGGTGATGAAGGGCAGCAAGATGGTGTTTGTGCTGTTGTCAGCTCCTGGAGCCTCAGCAGGGTTCTGCTCACTGGCCCATGGATCACTGCTGTGGCCAGTGGAGACCAGCTCCCCTACCCCATCATCCTGCTCCCACAGGAGCACTGACATCCACATCCCTCCTCTATCCCACAGGAGCCCAGTGCTGTGGTGCAGGACCGAGGAGCAACCGTGTGACGTGAGTGCTTGTCCCCAGTCCCTGGGTGATGGCTGGGGTGGGAAGCAGCAGTGTCTCTGCTCTAGTGGGTCATGGCCTGGTGACGGAGAGAGGATGAACCCCTGCTCCAGGAGGGTTGGTTCCCAGTGCCCTGGGTCCTGCACTGGCAGGTCCTATTACCAGTGTGCCCAGCCCCAGGCAGTGATGCTGGCTCTGGGCAGACATGGGGGATGCTGTGGCCACAGGGACAAGCCCCATCCTCTTGCCCCTCTCCCTACAGCTCCTCTCCGCTCCTGGCTGGAGCGTGGACAGGAGGTGCTCAGCCCCTGACCCCCGCCGGGCTGGGGGCTCTGCCATGGGGTACCCGTGGGGCAGCCGGCCCTGGCCCTGGGTTGGCAGCTACGCGCTTGGCATGGCCGGAGAGACACGCCGACGTTACAGACAACGCGCTCGGCGCCAGACCTCATCCCATTGGCAATAGGTACCCGACTCCCACCCACTGCACCCGCCCCGGAGACCCCCCCAGGCCTGGCAGGGGCAGGACAGGACCAGGTCCCCACTGCCTACCCGGTGCCGGGGAAAGGATGGACCCGAGGGGCTGCAGAGAGGGGCAGGGATGGAGGCAGCAGCTTGAGCTCCCCCAGGGTGTGGGGCAGCACCCCCAACCCACCCAGCACGTTCACCACAGAGCACAGCCCCCCCGGGGCACTCCTGCCACGCAGAGCGGGCACAGGCCCACATCCTGCACCGGCAAGGGACCCGGCCAGGTCCCTGCGGAATGAGGCGGAGAGAGGAGCTTCCAGCCACATCCCCAGCACAGAAAAGGCTGGAGCCTGGCCCGGGGGGGCACAGGATTGCAGCCAGGCCAGCGGGCAGCCCCTGTGCCCGCAGCGAGCTTTGGTGTGTAACCGCACTGTACATAGACAAGCTAAAACCATTAAAGCTGCTGAACCCCTCAGCAGAGGCTTAACTGGCTTTATTGGGGCACAGCCCCCAGTGCCCACTCCTGCCTGTGGGGAGATGACCCCAGGAACCAGGGCTGCATGGGTGATGGAAGGGGCAGAGCAAAGAGGTGGGTGAGATGGGGCCCAGCCTTAGCACTGAGCACACCTATAGAGGGGCTGTGAGGATGCCACGTGCTGTAAAGGGATGCAGGACCACTCTGCAAGCGGCGCTGGGCAGGATGCGGCCCATGGAGAGACCAGCTCAGGGTACGAGGCGGTGCAAGCCCCTGCTGCAGGACAGCAGCCCATGGGGGCTCACTGGGGTGAAGTGAGTTGAGGAGCAGGGAGGGATGTGGGACCTGCAAGGTCAGCTGAAGGGCAGCTCGGGGTCAGGCTCAGGGGCTCTGCCGGGCGGTGGTGGTGGTGCACGAAGCTGTGGAGAGAGAAGGGAAGTGGTACCAAGGACACCCATCACCCTTCAGACCCCCCCAAAGCACACAGATGGTGCTGTCTCATGTTACAGGAGAGATGGGGACAGGTCTGGGGACACAGCATCGCTGTGATGGGGCTTACTGGCCGGAGGCGGGTGGCTGCCAGGTCCGGAGAGCTCTGCCCGCTGCCTGCGCCATCCTGCCGGCAACCTGGAAGTGCGCAGCAGCTCAGCCCAGCTCTCTGCCTGCCCCGGCCCCTTCCCAGCCCCCCAGCACTCACCTCCTAGCGTTGATGCTTCAGGAGAGGGGTTGGGGACCAGGCTGGCCCCAGGTGCGAGGCCAGGAGGGGAGAAGGGCGGTGGGGACGGCGATGGCAGCTCCTGCGAAGACACAGCCAAGAGGGATGGGAACAGAGGGAAGGGAGGGGGTCTAACCCCCAGCAGCCACTGCGCAAGACTGGGGCTGCCCCACACTACGAGGACACAATGACTGCGGACCACGGACCTGCCCAGTTGGCTCCCGTGCCCCGGTGAGTTCCTCCACCACCAGCGAGGGGAAGACACCAACGCGGCCATCGAAGTCACCTGTCCAGAAGCCATCATCCACCTCGCCGGCAGCGCGGGGCAGCACTCGGATGATGGCCCCCTCGGGGAAGCTCAGCTCCTCAGGGCTCTGCCCCTCATAGTCATACAGAGCTCGCACGAGCCAGGCTGTGGGGAGGATGTGGCAGGGGCTCAGCACGCTCTGGGTGACCTGTCCCCATCCCCAGGGTTGGGGGGATGCTCCAGCACCCACCTCCGGGCTCCAGCACCAGTTCTGCAGCCATGATGCTGGAGAGCTGGCGGTGCAATGCAGAAGGTCCTGGAGGACCAGCCCCGGCCCCTGGCTCACCCCCCAGGGACAGTAGGTACTTTTCAGGAACGTAGCCAACCTGGCCGGCCTTGTTTCGAGCCTGAGGGGACAGAAACTACATAACCATCCCAGCCCCCGGAGAGGGGACAGCACCGGGGACCTCCGTAATGTGTCCTCCCCCAGCATGGTGGAGGGAATCATCCCATTCCCACCTTCACCCACTCCTCTGCGTCCCCATCCTCGATGATCTCCAGCTCCTCTCCCTGGGTGATGGACAGCTCATCTGCCTGGCAGCCCTGCAGGGTACAGGCGACAAAGTGGCAGGGATGCTGAGGCTGCTGGCCCCGGGCAGGCAGGGTGAGGGACAGGCACCCATGGCTGTACCTGGTACCCAAAGATCACCCGGCAGGTGTAGGGGTAGGTGCGGGCAGCAGGGCCAGGCTCATCGTCCTCATCTGGCTCGTCACTGTCCTCGTAGTCATCGAACTCAGCTGGATCCAGCCCTGTGGGAGCCTCTTCTCCTGCCCCCACCATGGCCCCCGCCACCCAAGTGTCCACATCCAGCCCTGCTGCCCGCAGCAGCGCCAGCCGTGCCTCTGCCTTCACTCGGCTCACCTGTGCACACATGCATTATCCAGGTCTATGGGGACACCTATGGGGTGCGGGGACAGCCCAGCAAGCCCCATCACCCCTTGTCCCCAGCATGATTGTCATAGTGGCAGAGCATCCCCAGACACCGCACCGCCCATCCCTGCATCCACACCTCCCCATCCCTGCATCCACCACAGCTCCCGTTCCTGCATCCACCACCCTGTGGGTGACAGACCTGGAACCCACCCTGAGCATCCTGAGAGAGGGACCCACCTCTGCCTTCCGGATGTTCTCCCTCACTTCTTCCATCTGCCGCTCCACGGCAGCTGCTTCCACCTCTGCGACCTGCTGCCGCCTGGCCTCCAGCCGCTGCAGCACCTAAGTGGGCACCACAGGTCAATGGGAAAGAGAGAGCAGGGGAGAAAACAAGGAAAGCCTCTCCTTGAACCCCCTGCACTCCGTGGGGAAGGACAGCACCCACCTCCTCACTGTGCACCCTGTTTTTGCGGTCCCGGGCCACCCGTGTAGCCCAGCGTCGTGCCTCCTTCTCCAGGCTGGCCCCATCATCCCCAGGTGGCAGCAGGCATACCTGGGTGAGGACATGGTGGCTGAGAAGGGGCTGGCTGTGCAGCCCCCCCACCTTGCTGTGATGTCCCATCACCCACCACCTACCTCCTCCATCCCAGTGAGCTGGAGGCGCTGCTCAGGGGCCAGGGTGAAGGAGGGATGCTCCTGCAGGAAGAGGATGAGGTCCTGCTCCCGGCACACCTGCAGAAGTGGAGCAGTGTGAGACTGGGGGGGTTGTCCATCCCCTCCTGCCTTACCCAGCTCCTGGAGGGGGGCTGTTACCCGTGCAGATGCCTCTGCAACGCCCTGGAAGCAGTCCCGTGTGGCCCGGCAGGTCTCCACTTCTGTCCGGCTGGCTGCTGACAAGTGCTCCCGCAGCCTCTCGTAGAGGTCACCATCCAGTGCCTGCAGGAAAGCGGGTGGGAACCACCCATGGCACTGCCCGCATCCCCCCAGCACTACCTGCATCCCCTGGGGAGCATCCCTGCCCTCTGACTCTGCACCGTCAGCACCTTCTCTGCTGCACCCCCTCGCAGCAGCACTGGGGAGATGCTTCTTGTAGAAACCTCGGGAGGGGACATGGATGGTCCAGGCGGCTCCTACCTGCATGGCAGCCGGCAGCTCCACACGCCAGTAGTGCTCCAGGTGGGCAGTAGCAGACACCAGGGCAAAGCTGTACTCATTGTGCACCCCTGCGAGCTGCCTCGAGTGCTCAGCCAGCCTTGCAGAGAACTGCGGGGATGGGGAGAGCAGGGATTGGTGACAGGCTAAGGGCCACCACACCATCGCCCTGCACCCCACTGTTTGGATACCCTGTGCTGCTGACCTTGGCACTGAGCTTTTGCAGGCTGGCCTTGGTGTGAAATATCCTCCGGTCACTCTTCCGGAGCCTAGGGAGGGTAGGAGAGGAGATGTGAGCCCACCCTGCAGCCATGGCAGCCGTCTCCCACCATCCCCTCTGCTCACCGAGCCTCCACATCAGCCGCCTTGTCCTTGGCCACCTCATTGCTCCGCTGGAGGTGGGTGAACTGCTTCTTCGCCTTATCCAGCTCCTTCACCGTGTCCAGCAGCTCTGCCTGGGCCTTCTGCAGCCGCTCAATGCCCTGTGGGGAGCGCCAGCAGTGGGTCACATGGAGCAGTCCCCACTGCCCAGGCACAGGGGACATGTCCTCGTCCTGGTACCTTCTTGAGCATCCTCTCCTTGGAGAGCCGGGCGGTGCGGGCGGCCTCCGTGGCGAGGGCACGGTAGCTCTCCGAGGCAGTGACACGGACCTGCCCGGCGTGTGCGGTCCCCTCAATGACACCTCTCCAGACAGCAACTGTGCTCCTGTGCAGGGCATGAGGGTTAGGACAAGGCAGGGCTCCCTCCAGCCTCCCTAACAGCATCCCCAGTCCCATCTGAGTCAGGTACCACATCCTTCCTTACATCCCACCCCCGGGATGCTGAAATCCTGGGTGGCATTAGGCATCTCCCAGCTGGGAGGGCCATGGATGTGCGCAGCCAGCCCCAACCCCAGCCCCTTGCTCCCACCTTGAGTCGCTGGCCTCGCCGCGGCCCCGCTGCCAGTCTCTCTTCACAAACTGGCTTGCCAGCCTCTGCAGTGCCTGTGGACAGACCCAGCATCACCAGCACTCCCCAACCCTGCCGAGTACTCCAGAATCCCACCATCCCGCTCTGGGGCTGAAATTGGGGTCCCCCACATTGTCTCTTCACCCCACGGGTGTCCTCAGAGCAGGGAGGGCAAGCATCTCACAGTAGCTGGATGTCAGCAGGGATCTCATCATGCTTCCTGCAGAAAAGCTTTTTGGGAAGCAGCCACTCCTATAAGACGACCCCCTTACTGTGGCTTTTAGGGCAGAAGACTGGCAAAGGGACACTAGTGAGGGACACTGGCTGCAGAGGTGGGGCAGAGGAGCCCCCAGCAAAGCAAGACCCCAATCTTGAGGGCATGGTCCCCCCCCAGACTGGAGAGCAGAGAGGGAGCAGGATGGCACGGAGCCCAGCTGCAGGGAGGGGGGATGCAACTCCGCTGCAGGCTGTGCCCAAGGGATGCTGCGAGGACATCTCACAGAGCAAACCAAGGCTCTGACATTTAAGAGCAGAGCCCTGCGATGACCCAGCAGACAGCGGAGCCAAGCAGCTTCCTCCCACTGCAAGATTTTCCCTCCAGGCCCCCCAAACACGTGAGGCTCAGACATGCTGTGCTCAGCAAAGCATCCCAGTGGGTGCCCTGAGGTGGTCAGTGTGTCAGCCCCCCCGTCTCCAGCAGGGAAAATGCTTCACCCATCACCACAGCCCTCCATGGCTGACACGGACCAGCCAAGCCCTGTTGGCTGGATAATTTCCAACTCTGCCCATCATTGAATGATGCTGTGCTCTGCTCCAGAGCCCCCCACACAGGAAGGATGGAGCCTGGTCTCATGTTCCCCCAGCCCATCGGTTCCTGAACTGGTGGCACCACCTCACCTGCCCATACTCCCTGTCGATGGCAGCCCTCTGCTTGCTGTAGGACCTGTGGGGAGCAGGCATAGAGGGCTGGTGAGGACCCACACAGGAAGGTAGGGACGTGCCACCCCTGCCATCACCCCCCTGCCACCACCCCACCGCGCAATGCCCCCATCTGGCTACCCTGGCGGGTGATGGAGCCCACGACCTCGGCGCGGCAGGCTCAAGGTGAGCCGTGCCCAGCGGGCTGGGCCCTCGCCTCACACGTGGGATGAGCTGCCCGGTCTCAGCTCTGGAGGGGACACACACAGACCGGCGTGGGGCCCTACCTGATGTCCTCCAGCAGCTCGGCATCCCGCTGCTGCTTGCCCTGCAGGCCCGAGAGCTGCTCCAGGACGTGGACCCGCACCTCCTGCGTGAGCTTCACCTGCGGGACGGCACCGCTCAGCCCCCGGCGACGCTGCGGACCCGGCCGCGCCGGGCCGGCGTGCGCTGCCCCGGCACCGGTCCCCACTGCCCACCACAACGGGGGCCGCTGCAGGTGCCGGTGGCCAGGGCCCAGCGCCCATGCGGGTCCGCCGGGGGCGACTCCCGCTCCGCAGGTCCCGGCCCCGCTGTCACCCGGGGGGAAGCGGTCCCCAGCGCCCGGCGCCCCGCCGCGAGCCCGCGCTCACCTTGCGCGGCGGCGGCTGCATCGCGGCGATGCCCGGACCCGGTCCCAGCCGCGGCCGCGCTCCCGGTACCCGGTGCCCGCCCCGCGCGTGCAGAGCCCGGAACTGCCGCGACCGGACCCGCCCCTCCAGAGGCCCCGCCCACAACCCCGCCCTCCCTAAAACCCCGCCCACTTCTGGCCCTGCCGATGACACGCCCCTCTGTCTGGGCAAGCCCCGCCCACCGCAGCGAGCAAGCCACGCCCCCAGCTCCGTGTCCCCAGCGCCACCTCGTGGTCGGCGCCGCGCTTCTGTTCGAAGCGGTGGGGCATGCGTGGGGACATGGGGAGATGGGGACGGGGGGGACACAGCGAGCAGTGGGGGCCATGCCCTTGGGCAGGGCGACGTGCGAAATGCACAGGGGCACTGGGAGCGCTGAGGTGAGGACACGCAGGGCAATGGTCCCGGGACACTGTGACCCCCGGTGCGCTGGGGTGATGTGGGGTGCTGGGGCACCGGTCCTGTGGGAGCATGTGGGGCAGTGGGGTCTCAGCCTCCAGACACAGGGACATGTGGGGTTCCACGGCATGTGGAGGATGCAGAGCCCCTGGATGGCAGGGTCGTGCCATGGGGACACAGGCACAGATCTGAGCAGGGGCATTCGGTGGGGGGCAACAAGAACCTGGGGGGGTCCCCAGCCAGCCTTTGACCCACCTTGTCTCCCATTCCCTCTGTCGCTATCCCATCTCTCTTCCATCCCCTTCATCTCTCTATTTCCATCCTGCTTTTTCTCTGCCTATGATTCCTGCAGAGCTCGTGGCTTTCCCCACTGCCCCTTTTTTTCCCCCTTGCTCCTCCTCTCACAGTTTTGGTGCCTGCTGCACATGTCCTGGCTGATGCATGTCGATACACAAGGCTGGGCTGGGGCTGTGTCACCGGGTCTGTTGTTCCCATCCATGGCCTCTCTGCTGCACGAAGGAGCTGGGAAAATGAACCGGGGGCCACCCAGCACCAACTCTGGTGGCAGGAAGGAGGCAGATGAGTGGGACAACGCAGGATGGCCCCATCTACAGGGTGACATTGGCTCATCAGCCAGACCAAGGTGATGAGTGTGATGCCTGTCCCAAGGCACGTTGCTGAAGACATCACCAGGCTGAAACCCAGCTGCCTCCTTCCTGCCCTTCTCGTGGGACACGTACGGCTCCACTGTGGTTCACAACTGTCTTTCGATGGCTGCCTTGCGCCTGCTTCCCCCTCCCCACAGCGTCACTGCGGGCAGGCGGCTGGAAATCACCCCAGCTTCAAGCGTGTCCCCTGCGTGCTCGCCGGTGGGGGCTGCTGATGGTCATCTGGAGCTCCCGCCTCGTCTCACCACGAGGATGTGGTCACCGGCACGACATGGAGTGAAAGAGGAAGGAGGCAGTGGGTCGGGGCTGGCGCCGGTCCTGCCGCGGTGACGCACGGAGGGGCCAGCCCTGCCTGTGATGCTCTTTCAGACCCAGCTTGTGCAGAGGCCACCCCGCAGAGATGTCCCGGACAGTGCCATCGCCCGGCTCTGCTGCCGCCTGTGTCACCCTCCTGCTCGGCTGCGCCTGCCTTGGCTTGGCAGTCCAAGTCTCCCCAAGTAAGTGTCTTGGTGGGTCTATAGGGTGATGGGGCAGGCCAGGGGCACCCATCATGTCCTGTGATACTTGGAGGGGATATCTGGGTGTCATGGTAAAAGCTCAGGGCTCTACTCTGCTGCCTTCCCTGGGTGTCCACTTTCAAAACCTAAGTGAAGAGCTGAAACCTGGCCATCCTTTCTCCATTTGGCAGCAAAAATCGGGTTACTGCTCTTGTAACCTGAATTTCCCCTGTGCCCTGGATGTGGAGGGGTGGCAGAGGTTGTGGGAAACCTGTTGGATGTAACCAGGGTCCTCTGGGGACCATCTGGATGGAGCCTTTGGAGCTGGGGGTGACAAAAGGACAGCAAAGCCTGGATGTTTTCTGAGCCAGCCAGAAGAGGGATTTGATCAGAAGTTGTTTGTCTGGTGTCCTGGACCTTCCTGTTCTTCACTTTTGTTCTGAGCATGCAGTGAAAAGCCTCTGACTGCAAGAAAACAAGGAGGCAGCTTCCTAGCTGGGGGCCTGGCCAGGAGGAGGAGGAAGCAGCCCCAGTGGGAGAACATCTCCTATGATGGCATGGGTGGCCTTATCCCAACCCTGTCCCTGTGGGTTTCCTGTCTGCCCTTTTGATCCTGTTGGGTTGCAGGGGACCAGTTGCTCATGGGGGTCCCGTATTCTGAGCCATGGAGCAGAGCAATGCCAGGTCCTGCGGTTGCTGATGACAGCTCCTGCATGGTCCTGAGTGGGAAGGGGCGGTGAGACCTGAGCCTAATCCTTGTCCCCTCCACAGTGCGTGGCAAAGGGCGAGCCTTGATCCCCCTCACTGCCCAAGAAGAAACCGTTTGCCCCAGTGCTTCTGTGGAAGGTTTCCTCAACAGCACCCTCACCACTCGCCTCCTGCCTGCCCTCTACTCCATGGTCCTGCTCGTGGGGCTGCCAGCCAACGCTCTGGCCTGCTGGGTCTTGGTGACCAACTTCAGGAGATGTTCCAGCACCTTCTTCCTGCTCAACCTGGCGAGTGCTGACCTGCTCTTTGCCCTCCTGCTTCCCTTCAAGATCTCCTACCACCTCCTGGGCAATCACTGGCTCTTTGGGGACTACCTGTGCCGCACTATGATGGCCTTCTTCTATGGGAACATGTACAGCTCCATCCTCTTCCTCACCTGCGTTGGCCTGGAGCGTTATATCTCTGTTATGCACCCATTCCTGTGGAAAGGCTCCAGTCAGACATGGGTCAAGGCGGGTGTCTCTGTAGGCATCTGGCTGGTGGTGGGGCTGGGCATGACCCCTCTGCTTTTGTGCCCCCAGACAAGTCATATCTCGAGCCTGAACATCACAACGTGCCACGATGTCCTAGGAAAGGATAAGCACACGTTCCTTGTCTACTATTTCCTCTGCCTGGTGGGGCTGGGCTTTGGCTTGCCCTTTGTGCTCATGACCGCCTCCTACAGCTGCATCCTAGTGCGGCTGCTGGCAGAGGGCAGACGCTATAGGCAAGTGGTGCATGTCCTGGCCGTGGTCCTCCTGGTCTTCATCCTCTGCTTCACCCCCAGCAACGTGCTGCTCTTCATCCACTATATGCTGGAGGCCACGGGGTGCCACAACGCCACATACATGTGGTACACTGTGGCCCTGGTGCTCAGTGCCTTCAACAACTGCTTCGATCCCTTCGTCTACTTCTACGTCTCCCGGGATTTCCGGGTCTGGGTGCGGGATGCAGGCAGCTGCTGCCTGAGGGGGCTCAACACCTCCTCGGGAAGGGCTTTGGAGAAGGCAGCCTTGCCCCTGCGGTCCAATGAGCAGAGCCAGCTGTAGGCAGCGCTTGGGGTGCTGTGCTGTGTCCCCCTGCCCCAAAGGGGGACATCCTGTGGTGTGGTGCCACCACAAAGGGCTGCGCTGTCCCAGGCTGGCATCAGCCTTGGGCAGAAGATCCCACCCTGCATCTGGGCTTCATCCAGTTTTGTAGCTCCTCTGCTGGTGGTGCCCTTGTCCCATTGGTCCCCAGCCTGGTGCCTGGCCCTGGCACCCTTATTTCCCCATCTAATGGATGCCAACATCCCTCATTGCTCCTCCTGCAGTGACCAAACCCTCCAGAGTACAAATAAACCTTTATTTCTCCCTGCTGCTGGAAGGAAGAGGTATAAATACCCTGGCTGAGCAGGAGCTGTCCTCCATCGCCAGGACTATGCTCCGGGCACACATGGCCAGCCCTGCTCCCATTGATGACCCTTCTCCCCCCATAAATATGCCATGCTAGAGGCAAGAAGGGAACTGGGGGGTGGCTTGGGTGTTCTGATGTGTCCCATGGGCCAAAGGCTGGAGAGGGGACATCATGCTGTGCTTCCCCATGCCAGCAGGCACCCTGTGCCCTGTGCCTGACACTGGATGCTGCTGAAACATGCAGGCTCCATGTTTCTGCTTTTATTTTCCCTTTTACTTGCTTCCCGTGGTGCTGGGCCCAGTGACAGATATGCCACCCAGGAGGGAGAGCACATGGGGCAGCATCCCCAGCCTTCCCAAGAGGGGGTACCATGGCTCAGCATCCTTGTCCCCACTAGTCCTCTGATTCCCACTAGTCCCCGGGTCCCCACTGGTCCCCACTCCCAGGTGAGGAGGAGGAGGAGGGTGCGTGCTCCATGCTGTAGGAGTGTGGGGTACCCATTGTTGCTGCTGCTGGGCACTACTTAACCCCCAGGTCGGTGGCCACCCCTTTGGCACAGTGGGTCACGTCACTGGCTGGCCCGGCCCCGGCGGCTGGCCCTCATTCTTCCTGAGGATGACACTGCTGAGCTCCTGGATGAGTTTGTCATTGATGGGTGAAGGCGGCTGAATGCTCCTCTTCCTGGGCATCTCCACGGTGGTGTCTGCACTGGGACTGCTCCCTGGCATGGTGGCCTGCTCCCAGTCCTTGCCCAGTGCCAGTGAAGGCTCCATGTTCCTCTCCAGAGAAGCCGTTTTGGTGGGTCTGAGCCCCTGGGCTGGAGCTCTGTCACTCTCCAGGTTCAAGCCCCTCTCGAGAGACAAGGCTTTGGTGACAGAGGGACTTGCCACCCTCTGGGCAGGGCTGGCGGGCAGCGAGGAGCGCAGCGCTGTGGCTGGGGGATGCTCAGGGAACAGGGATGGCTTCTTGGACCTGTCCATGGGGGGCACAGCAGACAGGTCTGCCAGCAGCCCCTGCCCCAGCTCCAGTGTGGCCAGCTCGGGGAAGTTGCCCACCTCCTCGTAGACAGGATCAGCATCCGCCTCCTTCTCCTGCTGCTCCTCCAGGGAGTCCTGGTGAACCTTCATGGGCTGCAGGAGGGCAGGATGTCACGGTGAGGGGCACTGTCCGCACCGCTCAGCAGTGTACCCCTCCATCCCCCCTCAGCTTGCCCTCCCTGCAATCCCTGCCGTGGACCCATTATCCATCAGCTCTCTTGGCTCAGGCACTGTTCCCTTTCTTCCCTGTTGCTGATGGAGGGTGAGCATTTTGGCGCCTGCTGGGGCATGGTCCTCACCACCAGGCTGTAGCACCAGCCCTGCCTCCCTTGGCAGAGGTGGTCTGGGGTGGGCAGGGAAGATGGGTGCTTACGTAGAGCACAGAGCCAGGTGAGGTGAGGTCCAGCCAGGCGTCTCCCATGCAAATAACTTGATGGTGAGGAGGACTTAAACCTGTTTCCTCACATTTATGTTGATCTTTTCTGGGCAATGGGAGAGGCTGTGGGAACTGGGCTGGTCTGTTGTGGTCTTGCTTGCACACACCAGGACCATGCAGGGACCCCCATCCCTGGGTATGGGACACCCAGAGTAGTGGGCACCCCGTCCTCTGCCACACAGTGTGGGCAGGATGGCCTGGGCATGTCTCAAGGGTAGGTGACATCCCATTGCCAGCAAAGTTCGAAGCCAGCAATGGATGCATTCAAAGTGTGCTGGTACTTACAAAGAACATGGACAAAGTCCTTCTCGTGTGCAGGCGACGCTGGAAACAGAAGAGATGGGCAAAGGTAAGCTCGAGATAGCATGGAGTAGGGTTGTGGATGCCTGGGCAGGCAGCAGGGAGCTGCTGTGGACATGAGCACAGCACCAAGCACAGGGACACCCACCCGAAGTATCCATCAGGGACCCGCGCATGCACCTGCCTCTGGGGCCCTGGGGTGGGTGCATGGAGCTGGGATGGGTGCATGGAGCTGGGTGGGTGCAGAAGCCCCTGTGGGCAGGGGTAGCTGTGGGGCTTTACCAGGGTCTGGTTGGCAGAGAGCATGGTGGCATCGGTGCTGTCCCCGTGCAGCGGCACCAGCGGCATGGTGCCGAACTTCTGCTTGGCGAGGTCGGAGGAGGAGCGCCGGCGCAGGATCACGGGGCGCAGGTCATCATGCTGTGCACAGGGACAGGGAGTGGGGTCATGCTGGGCTGCCCTGACAGCCCCCTCCGGCCACAGCACAGCCAGTCTGCACCCACCTGAGCCTTGAGGATGCTGGTGGTCCAGTCCCACAGCTCAGCCTGTCCCGAGCATACCAGGTACCTGCAGAGGAGTCAGTGGAGAGGCTGCCAAGGAGCAGGGCCAGTGGGGCCCATGTCCTCTTGTCACCCTGCCCGTGAACGTGGGGCTGTCAGGCACAACTACACCCCTGAAACCCAAATCATGCTTCAGGGCAAAGCGAGAGCTTGTTGGGCTCCTCAGCTCATCTGCCCTTGCTGCCCTTAGCAGAACTTCTCAGCCCCGTGTCCCTGTCCTAGCATCAGCAGTGGGGATGGGGAGGGGATCAGCAGGATGCGGGGATGTGCCCAGGCACCCAGGGGTGCTAGGGAAGCCAGTGCAGGGAGCCCAGCTTAGTGCAGGTGTTGAGTGATGAGGACACAGAGCTGAGCCGGGTGGAGGCTGGCAGGCAGCACAGCCATGCAGGTGGCATGCAGACCTGAGCAGGGTGGGCAGGTCCCTCTGGAGCCTGCTGTGGGTGCTTGGAGATGCATCTCCTGGGGGTGCTGGTGTGGATGGGGAGGTAGGAGGGGTGTATGGTACGGAGATTGCACCTAGAGCCTGGCTCCCACCTTGTGCCAGGGTGCGTTCTACACTCTGTCCCTTGAGAGCCCCAGCCAGGCACCAGCTCTGCCCTGACCCCTGGGTCCCATAGCACTGCCCCTGGCTGTGCCACTGCCACTGAAGTGAGGGATTGATCTCAACACCCCCAGCCCCAGGGTGGCAGGGACAGATACTCACAGCTGCTGCTTGTCCAGGGTCAGTGTGAAACCCCACCTGGGCAAAGGAAGAGATGGGCTGTGAGGAGGCAGCACTGAGCTCAGACACAGCCCAAGGTCTGTGGGCAGTGGCAGGGGGCTGAGCTCCCCCATGGATCCAAGCTTGTCGTGGGTTTGGGTCCCACTGGGGCTTGGCATGCTCCCAGTGCCTGGGTTCGCTTGGAGGTGACCAAGGAACAGAGGGATGCATGCCCCAGGGAAGGTCCCACTTACTGGGCTGGTGGCTTCAGCTTCTTCCTAATGCCCATGTAAACCTTGGCTGCATCCAGGGGCCACTCCCGCTCCGGTTTGGCACTCTGGAGAAGGAGATCCATGGGGTCAGTCCAGCTTGGTGCCAGCCACCCAATCAGGAGGACAGCCAATACTGTGCCACTGCTGTCCCCAGGCTCCCCTCCCTGCCTCTCCTCCCTCAGCATCCCCTGGGTACCCTCTTCTCCTTGAGCAGCAGCAGCCTCCGGTCCCGGATGACGAAGTAGCGCTCCTGAAACTTGTTCCCCAGCAGCTTGGGGGGCTCCTCACGGCACCTCAGCAGCCCACACTTGGGGGTCTCACGCTTGACGCCTGCCCAGTTTGGGGAGACAAGGGTCAGGGTCCCACAGTGGTCTCAGGGATGTGCCCCTGATGTCTGCAGGGTGGTGGCCAGGGCAAGGGGAAGCTCAGGCAGAGCAGTCCCCCTTGGGGGCACCTTTTAAGGCTGGGACCCTTTGTGACTGCCTTACCTGTGAAGAGGCAGCTGCCCTCACCGATGGGGACCTTCTTCACCAGCAGGTATGCGGCACTGGGCTCCGGGAGCTTGCACCACTGCAAAGCTTGCTCCAGCACCTTCTCCTTGGGGTGCAGGGGCCGCTCTGGGGAGGCACAGACACCGTGTCCCCTTCCCTGTCACCAGCAGCAAGCTGCCCCCCTCACCCCACACTTCTCCTCACCAACCCTGCCTTGCTGAGAGCATCCCCCTGTGCCATCCCACCACACTCACCCAGCTCCCCATTCTCCAGGGCCTCAAAGGTCAGCCAGATGTCCAGGCTGGCTGCCACATTGCGCATCTCCAGCACATGGTTGGTGAGCTCCTCTGCTGTCATCGTGGGGGACACCTGGGGCCGGACACACGGGGAGCTGCAGGTGGTAGCAGGATGGGTCCCAGGGACAGGCTGTGCCTGCACCCTCCCTGACCAGCATGGTCTCCTTTGGGACTCACCTTCAGGGTCACGCAGCAGTCGGGCAGCTTCTGCTCCAGGTAAACCTCGATGATGAGGTCCCCTGCCTGTGAGAGCTGCAGGAAGAGAGGGTGGCATTGGTGCTGTGCTGGTGTGGGTGCTGTGCATAGCCCCTCTCTATGGGGCTTGGGATGGTGGCCCAGGTTGCTGCGGGTGTTATCCCCTGGGCGGGAGCCTCAAGGTGATGGGCAAATGGGACACAAGTGGGGAAGTTTCTTCCCCATATATCTGGTGTGGGACAGTGGGAACCTGGGAGCCCCACCAGCCCAGGGGTCCCTGACATGATGGGTACTGGCAAGCACATCTCCAGTACCTGAGTGTCCTTCCAGGTGGTGATCAGACTGTTCTCCAGATCCATCTGGGATACCTGGTCCTCATCAATCTTCCAGAGGAAGGATGCACAGGGTGAGAAGGGAGACACATGGAGTCAATGTGGAGTGAGGACACATTGCCAGGATGGAGGGATGCAGGGCAAGGCAGAGGTGGGCAGCATGGAGGGATAAAGAGGGAGGGAGACAGAGCCATCATGCAGGGGACTGGCAAGGCCCTGCAGGGAGCTTACATTGAAGATGCTGACATAGTTGTCAATGAGGTCTTCCATCACCTTGACTTCGTGCTCCCCTTTGCCATCGGTTTGGAAGAGGCTGGGTGCGAAGAGAAGCGACAGGTTCTTGGTGCTCATCTGGTTGAGGTCTGCACATTTCTGCACCCTGGGACGAGGAGGACAGAGGTGCGGGGCTGGTCCCACACTGGATGGGGTTCCAGCCCCAGCCACCCTCCTCTGCCTCCTACAAACTCTCCTGAAAAGCAGCTGTGGAATTTCGTTTTTTTTTCTCTCTTTTGTGGCACTGGGTGAAGTTTACACCCTACAGGGGGGTGTCCTTTACTCCTAAACCTCCTGTCACTCCCCCTTGCTACAGGATGACTTTGGGAACATTTGATGTGTCCCAGAGCATCATGCTTCACCACACCCCAGCAGCTGGAGGGCTGATGAAGCAGGGCACGGGCACTGGGCTCTTCCTGTCTCCCTGGGATGGCAGCCAGCATTCCCTGAGCAATGGAGTGGTCCCACACTTCTGGCTGGCCTTGGGTACCCCAGCTGGACCAGGGGACCCTGCAGAGAGGTGTCCCACTGACCGGTAGAGATGCCCGATGAGTGCAGCCAGGGTCTTGTGGTTGAGGCGAGGCAGGCGCTGAATGAGCTCCTTGTACCGCTCCAGGCGCTGGGGCTTCGAGGGTATTTCTGAGTGAGACAAACAGGTAATGGCTTAATGGTGAGCCCAGTGGATCCACAGCTGACAGGGTACCAGGACCCTGCCCTGAGGGATGTTGACCCTTGGGTCCCTGGCAGGCAGCCCAGCGTGGTAGGAGGATGTACCTGCAGCCTCCTTCCACTGTGGGTGCAGCTCCAGGGTGAAGACAGGATCTTCCAGCTCTCGGAAGAACCTCTTCAGCACATCCGTGACATCCTCAATGAAGTTGTCACTGATGCGCAGCTTGACATTGCGGGCATCCCGCCGGAACTCCTCCATCAGTACCTTGATACGGGACTTGGCTCCATTCTTGCGGTAAATCCCCTCATGCCGCAGCCCTGGGAAAGGGACATGGGGTCATGGAGGCCCTATCCTGCCCAGAGAATCCCTAATGGGGCTGCCTGGCCCTGTTGGCCACCCCGTGTGTGTTGGTGGATGCTGTGGCTGTGGTCCACATGCCGGGCTCACCGTACTGCGTGATGAAGGCGATGCAGCTGTCCACGATGATGGGGATGTCTGCCCGGCTCAGCTGCTGGTCCCGCAGCGCGTTGCCCCGGCCCCCTGCTGATGCCTGGATGTCGCTGTACCATGCTGCCGAGTCCGCCCGCGACAAGCCCTGCAGGTAAAATGTCCTGAGAACAACAAGGGCAGAAAAGAGGGAATGAAGGTTGCCAGGGGTGGCAGGTTACCCCCTCCTGCCCTTATGCACAGGGAGCAAAGCACAGACAGGCTGAGCCAGGGGACACCCTACCCCAGTAAGACCCTAGGCTGGGGTGACCTCTGTAAGCCACTTAGCCACAGCCCTGCTGTCCCAGTAGCATCCCCACCATGGGCTTGGGACCAGCATCAACCCAAGGATGAGTGTCTTTATCCTGGGCAGCCGGCTAAGGTTGCTTGTCTCATTCTCCATCATTCCCACAGCCAGGCCTCACCTCCCCATCTCCACCAGGATCAGCAGCTCCTTCTTCTCTGGAGTCTCCGTGGGGGGAACCAGACCTGCATTGAGGTGAGAAGTGGAGGGGTCAGAGCCATACATGGCCACCCGCCCTATGGTGCCTTGTCCCGGGCTGCAGCATGGCACTCACTGAGCTCCTGCAGCCGCCGCAGGTTGATGCTGTCCTCAGCCCCGTCGTCCTCCGCGGGGCAGATGAAGAGGTGGGCTTTCTGCAGGATGAAGAAGGCCTGCTGCCACCGCTCGGGGTTGAGCATGCACTTGTAGCGCAGCTGGCCCACGCGCTGGAACTCGTAGCCCAGCAGGCAGTGACAGCTCACGGGGGTGAACCACTGCGGGAGGGAGCCAGAGGTGAGATGGGGAAGGACAGGGCTCAGCACCCGAGCGCAGACCCCATGGGGATGGGGGTAGGTTGCTGGGGAGGGTGGGAGCCCCTGCAAAGGGAAGGAGGATGCTTGACACAGACGATGAAGAGTGTGGGGAGCACAATGGGCAGGCAGGGACAGAGCCCGGGGACACACCATTGGCATGGCACTGGGGCTGGCTCACCTTGCCGATGGCACTGGCCCATGCTTGCAGTGTCTCAGGCCCATCGGTTCCCAGCTGCTGCACTTTCTCCCCAGTGAGGAAGAGCTCGAGGGTGAAGCGGAACCTGCAGAGGATGAAGCAGCCCATCAGGGCAGCCCCTTACCCTGAACCTGCTCCAAGCAGGAGCAATGCCCATCCATGGGTATGCAGTGGGGGCACTGCTGGGGGTACCTTTCAGTGGGGCCAGGGCTGGCGACTGCCTGAGCTCTGCTCACACCCATGGAGAGGAGGTCCCCGCTCTCGATGTGGCCCTGGGGCTCCGTGCATTTCTCTGTCTCGAAGAAGAGCAGGGCTCTCTCCAGGGAGCACCACGTGCGCTGGAAGTCTGTGGGACCAGGGCTCAGTGGCACCGGGGTGCGCACTCCCTGGCTGCCCTCCTGTGCTCCCCACACTTACCCTCTTTGCTCTTCTTGCTGCCTGGGAGCTTGTGTGAGGCTGTGGCCCGGTACAGGTACCCACTGTGTGCCACTGGCTGCGTGATCTCATTGTAGACCCCCTCCGGACCCGGTTCCTGTGTGCGGGGTGTCCCTGTGGGGAATGATGTTGATAGCAGGCAGGAGCAGACACCCACCAAGGTGTGGGTAGTGGAGGGGCAGGGAGACCCCACTCATGCAGGTGTGAGTAAGCAGGTGTGCCAGACATGGGGCTCCCTGAATAGGGGCTCCAGAAGAACCCACTGCCTTGCCCCATCCCAAAAGAGGGTGCAGGGGGGACACCCGGTGAGCCACAGCATCTAGTGTCCTGCCTGTCCCCAGCCTTGGGGCATGCTGTGGGGGGCAGTGGATAGGAGGAAACCCCCATATCACAGACAGATGGGGCTTGTGGTTCCTCGTACCTGAATGGTTCCTGAGCCTTTTCCTCTCCAGTGCCACCTCGCAAGCAGCAGGGTCAGCTGCCAGCCCAGCCTCCGTGGATGAGAAGAACTGCAGGATGGTCTTGAGCAGAGCTGGTCCTGTCACTGCAGTGCACAGTGCCTGGGATGGGACAAGTGCCTGTAGGGACCATGTCCTGGCACACAGAGAGCCCCAGCCTGCTGCTGGGGGTGCTTGAAGGCAGGCAAAGTGGGGTACAACCTCCCACCAGAGCCCCCAGAGCTGCCTGGCACAAGGGTGCGGGCAGACACAGCCAAGCAGGAGGTGCTGGCATCTCTGGATGGAGCTCTGCGATGGTTCCCAGCACCCCAGTATCCTGCCTGCATCCCGAGGTTCCCTGCTCCTACCTGGAGCACATCCTCCTGCGTGGTGTAGTGGGGATGGGGCAGGCGGTACCGTCCCTCTCGGTACTTGCGGGAGATGAAGTCCCGTCTCTGCTCGGTGCTGGCGTCTGGGTGCAGGGCCTCAGCAGCGGGAAGGCGAGCGGCCCAAAAACGGTTGGCTCGGTCGTTTCCCAGCATGATAAAGAGCTGTAGGAGAGTCCCGAGGTCATGGCGAGGGTCAGGTGCATCCCGAGGGAGACCGTGGGGCTGCTGCCCTGTGTGGAGAAGCAGCCCGGACCCTGAGCCTGCTGTGCCAGCCCCAGCATCCTGCCCTGAGTGCCTCTACCTGTACGATTTCATTGGACCAGACGCTGGTGTCAAGCTTCAGGCTTTGCACTTTGGAGATGTTGGAGCCCAGACTGCGGTGCTGCCCTGTGAGGAGCAAGAGAGTGAGCACCCCTTGATCCCACCAGGGGAAGTGGTACCCGCGTCGCACCCATACCGCAGCCCTCACCCCCGACCCACACCCATGGGACCCCCATGGGAGATGTACTGGCCTGCACACTGCTTGCAGATAACCACACACAGGTTGATGGATGCCCAGTCGGGGCTCGGAGCCCAGCAGTCCGCACAGTGTTTGTTGGCTTTGTTGGACCAGATCTTCTCTGCCACCTCGTAGTCATAGAGCATCTCAGCTATGGCCTCCTGCAGGGCCTCCATCCACTCTCGCTTCTCTCGCTCTGACTCCGCCACAAAGCTATGAACACCAGCAGAGCCAAAACTCAGGGGCCTGGAGCAACCAGCACCCGGGTCCAGCATCCGCCTGCTCCCCTCACCTCATCCCACTGGATAACTGGGGTACCTGAATATTTTGGAGGGGGTGATGAGCTCGAAGCTGCGGTTCTTGGCTTCGCGGATGGTGGAGCCGCGCATCTCAATCACGCAGATGCCAATGCCCATTTTAAAGAACTGCAATTCAGAGTGACATTGGTGTTGGCTCTGCAGTGCCATGGCTGCAGTGGATGCACCACCCAGTGATGCTGGGGCTGGAGACAGGCTGCTGCATCCAGCACCCCCAGCATCCTATCCCTGCTTCGCCTGGACAAGCAGACCTGGTACCATGTCACATCTCTCAGGTACCTCATGAGGGCTGACATAAAGCATCCTGCAAGTACGTGACACCTTAAAATGAAAGGCACGCAGCCCCTTAATTTTGGGGTCAGGCACACTCATAAAGCAAGTATCAACTTGAGCAGAAACCACAGAGACTCGATGTTGCTCAGTGCATGTCTGCAAACTGAAAATGAAGTGACTGGGAAAGAAAAGGGGGTGCTGAGAAAGCTCAGCAGGCAGGAGGAGGGGAACCCCTTGGGAAGCAGGTCATAGTGAGAAGACTGGAAGGGGGGGTCCATTCCTGGTACCTGCATCTCCAAGCCCAAGCTCCTACTACTGCTGTGTGCAGCATCTCCCGCTTCCTGCTCTGCCATTCCCTTTCTCCTACCTGTCTTCTTCCTCTCTGCTCTCCCTTTGGCACCAGCCCTAGCTAAAATCCCTCCACCCCTCCATTGCCCTCATCCTGTTCAGCCCACTGCAGTGTCTGGTCCAGCCACCAACCTGCTCACTCTTGTACAGCCACATCTCAGGCAGGCTCAGGGTTGCAAACACCTTGGACTTCTGTCCCTTCAGCTCCAGGGTTCCGGATTTCTGGCAGTGGGCGGTGTTGGCGGGCCGGGGCCGGGACCCCACCAGGCGCTGCTCCGTCACCTTCTTCTGCAGCGTGGAGCACCACTCATTCCTCTGGGCTGGGGACCAGGCATGAGGGAGCGGTCTGAGCCCTTCCCAACAGCCCTGGCATGGAGCAGAGCACCCAGCGGACATGGCAGGGGACAGGTCCCCTTGATCATCGTGGCTGGATGGCTTGGGGAGGGGGTGAGAGCTGCCCCTGGGATGCTCTGGCTGGAGGATGGAGGCAGGGAAGGTTCCTTAGGGACCGGTGGTCCCTGGCTGGGGTCTTCGCTTACCCTCATTCTCAGCACGGAAGACAAAGATCCGGTGGCTGGTGATGACTTGGAACTTGTTGTCCTTGGTGCAGCGAGCCATCTCGATCACGGACAGCGGAATCACTCCCTTAGGGTAGGGCTCCTGGAATGAGCCCCAGGCAGGGTTATCCCCCTTTGCCCTTCCTGTGGGACACCTCCATAGCCCACCCACCTCAGCCCCTGCCCCTGTGGTGCCATTACCATAGGGGTAACGAGATGGGACAGGAATGCCTGCAAGCTCTTGCAGCTGTGGGCCATGCATGGTACCTGTTTCTGCATGGGTGCCGCTGACTTGGGGCCACAGAAACAGTGTCTGTCACCTCATGTGGTGTGGCAGCCACCAACACCCCACATCATGCCTAAATGGGGCCATGCACCCATGGAAGGATGAGAGGACGTGAGACAGGAAAGGGTTGTTTCATCACATGTGCCTAACCCACAGTACAGCACCCACAGCAAGAAAAGCTGCTCTGTGCAGCACATCCCTAGGTACTCAGCTGGGTGCTGCCTCAGAGAGCCTGGGGCCACAAGGAGATGAGGATTCAGGCAGGGATGGGTCCATGGTGGCACCCAGAGATCCCACATTTGTGGTCCACCCCAGTGCATGGGAGCCAGAAGGGGTCCCCTTGCTGCTCCCTGTTGGCAGAGGGACCCTTGCTACCCTGGGCTTCCTATAGCACGAGGCTGTGTTCAGATCCCCACCACGGCTGCTCTGCCCTGGTGATGGTAAAGGAGTGCTGGCTCCTTACAGCAGGACAGGAGGAGGCAAAGGGGCCATGGCAGCTCACGTGGTGTCAAGGCACCCTGCTCTTAGTGCAGCCTTCCCACCCTGCCCACATCCTGCCCCTTGGTACCTTCTCACTGCTGAAGTACATCAGGTTCTTCCCGTCGAAACGGACATAGCGCCTCTGGAAGACATAGTTCCTGTTGGGATGGCAGAAGAATGAGGCTGTTGGGAAGGAGATGATCCCCCCAGGGACCCCTCATCTGCTCACAGACCCCTGTTCCCCTAAGAATGTCTGCACAGAGACCGATGCAGTGGTACCCAAATGGTTCCTTCTCCTGTGGGGAGGTCTGGCACGGTGACCAGTGTGCCAACCTCACCAGCCTTGCCCAAGGGAGCTTTACCTATGGGGACTGCCCCATGGGTGGGCACATACCCCTGTGGGGAGAGCTTGTCCAGCCATCCGCTGAGCATGGTGGGCCGGGGTTCAGACAGAGATGTGAAGCTGGCATAAGGGGAGATGGTGAGGTCGTCCAGGACCTCATCTGGGTAGAGATGTGCAGGCAGGATGAACGGGGTGCCCTCGGCCCGCGGTGCCTCCACAGTGGAGTATCCCTCCGTGTCATTCTGGATGATGCGGTCAATGAGCCGGGACCGGGTCTCCTCATCCTCACTCCTTCCCTCACTGCTGCACTCACTGCTTGTCCTGTAGGAAACAGGACTATGAGGAAGCCTGCCTATGGCAGCTTAATGCCATCCCATTGGGATGTCTCACACTGCCCCTGGCCCCATCCTGAGCTCCTTGGGACACCCAGTGATGTGGTGTTTGCACCTCCATGAGCAGGGTGGGACAAGGGCTCAGTGTTCGTGATCCCTGTAGCCACCAGCAGCCTGAGGCTCAGCCAGTCCCATATGGTGGCAAGGCTGGGGCTACCTGGCAAAATGGGCTTCCCCACTGTGGGTAACACTGCACAGGTCCCTGCACATCTTCAAAGCCCTGGCATCACCTGCCCCTCTTCGCAGGCAGCAAACCAATCCCAGTCCCACCTCCTGCTCCCTGCTCTACACCCACCCCAGACCTCCTCACCAGGGGTTTCAGCTTCCTTCTAACTCTAACCCTCCAGTGCTCATGGCACTGGGAATGTCCTTCTGCCACGACACCTTCCTGCCCGCTCTTGTGTTTTGCAAAGGGATTGGGATGGAGAGATGGGCCGGTGGAGCTCCTGCAGCCATCTCCTGTTGTTGGGAAGCTGTGCGGCGCCCCCAGCCAGGCCTGGTGAGCCCATCCAGCCATAACAATAAAAGGAAGTTATAAAAATAAACCGCTAAGCCTGCCCCTTCCCCTCAGCCCTCCCAGCCAGACGTGGCTCTTTCCCTGGAAAGGAAATGTGCTGGGGAATGTCTGACAGTCTCAGGAGCAAAGAGCAGAGCTGCCCAGGTGCAATGGTGATGGGCAGCAAGAGAGCCATAGAAGCTGGGACACCCCAGCTGCAGCACCAGCAGCAGAGCACCCTTACCACTGGATCACTGGTGGCATCCAATGCTAAGATGAAGAAAAGACTCCAAGACAGGCAGTGAGGATGGTCCAAGCCCTGTCACAGCTTCTGCCTGAGGAGCACGTGAGCAAGTGGTGCTTCACTTCTCCAGTGGGGAAAAGGTGAGTGATGGGGCAGGTTCCTGAAGTCATGAGCAGCATGAGGAGGGCAGTAAAGCATCTCCCGGCCACCTCTGCTCCAGCCACAGGAGCTGGGTGACAGCAGATAAAGCCAGCAGGAGCAGGGTGCAGAAGCAGCTGATCTGCGGGAATCCTCACTATGGGATGTTGCAGAAGGAGAAATGTATGGAGGAGAAACCTACTGGGGGTGTTACTCAATGTAAGAAACCACCTCCAGCACCATACCATGTGCTGGAATGCTTTTGAACCAGGAGAATGACTGCAAACACCTTCACTCATTGCAAATTCTCAAAACACCTTGTTTTGAGCACTGCCTCATCATAGGAACTAAGGCAATGCATGGACCTGTGCTTTGGCCATGGATAAGAACCTTATGAGGCCATTGGACATTATCAAACCATGTGGGACAAAAGCAAGACCTGCAGTCTGCCTGGGAGGATGTTGGGCTGGAGCCACCCAGGCTGGGGGTCAGCTCTGGGATAGTGTGGGGGGCTGGAGAGGGAAAATGGCCTGTTTGGCTCCAGAAAGGCAAGAAAAGGCCATGGGTGGTTGGAGGCTCAGATCACAATGACCACTGCTGTTGAACTGGTGTAACAGAGCCTTGGCAGGGTGATGGATCTGGCTGCAGTCCCAGCCTAGTGTCCAGCTCCTTCAGGAGGGGCTGCCCAGGGAACGGGGTGGCTGGAGGACTCTGCACATCATAGGTGGACATCAGCCTTGATGCCAGAGCCAAGTGGGAGAGAGATGCTCTCAATGGGTCAGGGCAAGAGAAGAAGAGGAAAACCCTATGACAGCCCCTTCCTGAGCCATGATTTACAGCCACTGAGGCCACAAAGAGCTGGAGGACAAGCAGCATCTGGCAGGGACAAGCAAAGCTCATGGCCCAGCTGGAGTGGGGTCTCTCAGCATCCCAGGAGCACACCAAGACTCAGGCCAACTCCTAGCTCTGCCCTTGAGGACAAGGTTGGTAGAGGAAAGCTCCAAACCTCCAAGCAAGTGTGCTAAGGCCAAGTCATCTCCCTTTCAGCTGGTGCTGGGCAATGAAAACAACCAACATTAGGGCCAAATGAGTCCCCAGGGCAAGGAAAGGGTAATTCCAGGTCAGCTGAGCCTGGAACATGATGCTTGAGGTGCACTGAGTTGGGGCAGTCTCAGCCTGTCAGTGTTTACATGGGGAATCTGGGAGATGGAGGGCGGGTGATGGAGGAAAAAGATCTGCAGGTGGTGAGGGGACCAAAGAGCTGCTGATGGATCTGGTTACTTCAGCTGGGGGTCACGGGCCAGACAATCAACCTTGAGGTAGGTAGGGAGATAAGGAATAAGCTGTCATGGTTACACCATTCCCAGTGTTTCTCTTCCACAGGGAAGATGCCTTGAGGTGTGGGGAGCAGCAGTCTGGGTATGTATGTTCCTGAGGATCATCTCATCGTGAGTCTTGATGCGAGCCAGGGTAAGGTCCACTATCTTCATTACAAAGAGCTGCTGTCTGACCCAGTGCCCTGAGCTCCATGAGGTGACACAGGCACAGCTGTGCCATCTCTCTCCTGCCAAGACTGATGTCTGAAGCAGGGCAGATGCTATCCTCCACACCAGCATTTCATGGGGCTGAGCATCACCAGCTTGGATGAAGGTGCCCAGTGTCAGAGTGGGTGAATCCCAGTTTACGCTCCAGCCTCTGCTGGACCCTCAGAGATGCAGCTCCCAGGTTTAAACGTAATTTCTCATTCCTCTTCCTCTTTGCTGAGGAGATCTTGCTGCTGGCAAAGGCAGCTCTGCTCATTTCTAACACTGACCCTCAATGCCCAGACCCCAAGCCAGGGAGCAGCGTGGTCCAGATGGAACTGCCCCAGAAGAGGGTGAGAGAAGGTACCTCATATAGATAGCCCGTAGCTCTGTTCCAGGGGGATCATGGTTGGACTGGTGGGGAGGAAAGCATTGGATCAGCCCACCAAAAGGGTTTACGAGCACAGTGCAAAAGGTCTTCAGAGGCTTTTCTGTCTCTTGTTCAACTCCCCATGCCCCAACCTTAGTGCTCAGGCTGTGAGAAAACCCTGTCAACTGCTGCCTCTGACCCTGCTGATGGTCACATCCCATCTCCTCTCAGCAAGACCCTGGTGGGTCCAGGGCTGAAAGCACCAGCTGATGCCCTCAGGATGCCCTGCATCCCAGCTCCCTGGAAGCTGGCGGATGGAAACTGTGACCCACAGGCACCCAGCCCTGCTCTGAACTGCTGGTTCAGCGGCTCCACAGCAGATGTCAGTATTTCTGTTTCCAAAGCTCCTATTCCCAGCTATTTGCAATTCCAGCCCATGGCCTGTGTTGGGATTGTGACACTGGATCACACTCGCTCCCAGAACTGGACCGACCAATACTGGGACCAGAGAGGCAGGGGCATGGGGATGCACTGGCCAACAAAGCCACGGCAGAGCTGAGGGACACAGAGCTGCAGCTCAGCGCCTCCTCTCTGAAGAACACAGGAAAAGGAACCCTCCCCATCTGAAACAGGAAGAGCAACTTCCCTTCCTCTTTCTGAGATGGTATCAGGAATTATGGAAAGGGCATTTCAAAAGCATTTTAAAGTGCCCCTCATAATCTCACTGTCCACCACAGCATGTGATAGATCGGCAGATACTGATCAAATGATGCTGCAGCCTTCGGAGGTTGCACATTCCTTCATCTGGCCCTCAGAGCCATCCCATTTCTGACTGATCCCTGTCCTCCCTGGTGTTTTCCTGCCTCCAGCAGCCAAATCCAGGCTCTGCCTGGTGTGTAGGTGCCCAGAACAACTGGAACAGCTCCACAGCATCTGTTGGCAAGCACTGACCCCTCGAGGGCCACACACCAGCACGACCTCTTCTCATCTCCGAGCCTATCAGCTCTTCTTGTGACTGCTGACCTGATCCCAGACACTCCTGATCAGCTCTGCAGTGGGGGAAAAGCTTCCACAGCCTCTCAGGCTGTCCCCAGTGGTGTCCTTGTCCCTTGGCATGCAAATCCCAGACCCTGAGCCCAGAGGAGGTGATTCCTACCTGCACGCTTCTCGCTCCAGGTCCAGCTCGGGCACTGCCTCACAGCTCTGATCAGAGATGCCAGCACCCTGGGAGGAGAGATTGGTCATATCTCCCCTCCTCTCTGCCTTCTCCCACCCCAAACCTCCTCAACCAGCCTGGCCCACTGCAAGGGGGCTTAGCTTGTGACCCGCAGCCCACCAGTGATGCTCAGCACTGCCAGGCACCTCCGTGTCACCACCAGCAGCTGACGGGATGCAGTGACGTCAGGGGCCACCCACCATCCCCACAGTGTCCTCTCACCTTCTGCTCCCGTGATGGGGCTATGTGCCCAAAGATGGTCTCGCTGTAGGGGCTGACGAGCTGCTCACTGACCTCTGTGGGCAGAGATATGGGAGGGAAAGGCAGTCAGCAGTGCCTGCTGCGGGCAGCAACCGGCCAGGACTGACAGCCCCAAAGGGGACCCCGCACTGGGCCCACCACAGTGAACCCCAACATCCAAAGCACCACAGAGATGGGAACCAGATGTGGCCCTGAGAGGGACAGGGGCACAGGGCAGGACCTGCGGACAAGGCAGAGGGTGTCCTCCTCACCCCCCTTCCTTGGGGACACCGGGAGGTCCCCGCTGCGCACCCTGGGTGCTCTCACCTGATGTGCTGGTGGGTCTCTGCGGAACAGGGGGCAATCCGGGACTGCTGGAAAACAGGAGAGGCGTTATTGTGGCTGCGGCTGGGATGGGGCGGCATTTCTCCATCGTGTTTTTCCATCTGGCTTACATGAGCTTGAGGCTGTGTCTGACTGGGGCAGAACCCGGCTTCGTCCCCCGAGATGTGCAGCATCCCCTCCCCGCTCCTAGCGCCCTCCTTCGCTCCCTTCTCCCAACCCCAGGCTGTGGCCCCTGGGGCTGCCAGGCATTTCCCATCCCAGGTCACCCCCTCTAACATCTCCCACCTTGCTCCCAGCAGAAGCCAGACCCAGACCCTCACTCAGCCACCCCTCACCACAGCAGGGACCCCCAACCCTGCTGCGTGGAGGGGGCAGAGGAGGGGCAGCAGCTTCTCCCCCCAACCAGAGGAGCCATCCGGGGGCCCATGGTCACCCTGTCATCTCAGAGGGATCCCAGCTGCCCTGCGGGCTGGCTCCATGCAGAGCCTGGGGGAGGCACGGGAAGGGTGGTGAAAGGGGCTTGTCAGCACCCGGAGGCAGGCAGGGCCAGGCTGGGAATGGGGTCCTGGGAATGGAGGGGGTTTTTGGATCCTTGGATCTGGCTGCTTTGTCCCCCCCTCCACTCACTGTGGGGAGGGAAAGCATCTGCTTACTCAGGCTTGTCCGGCTGGGTCGGCCCGTGTGGGGACAGGGCCTGGGGCTGAGCCTGGCCCTGGGGACCCTCCTCCCCTCCCGAGTCCTCAGTGGGTGCTGACAGGCGCTTAAGTCCTTCATAGATGACGTTGGACACCATCTCCATCCTGCCCTGCGCTGAGGCGGGCTGCGGGGCTGGTCTGGGGCACGGCGAGGGATCTCTCCTGGCTGGGATGGATGCAGGGTGACCCTCTGGAACACTCCCAGTGCCAATCTCCACCGCTGGGACCCTGTGGCTGTGCCGTGGTGGGACGGACGGGACAGACAGGGGGGATTTCTCTGATGCCTCCAGGGTTTGTCCATGATCCAGAGCTGGCGGGGACCATGTCCCCTCCCGAGCGCTGTCCCGCACCCGCAGCCGGGATAAGCCCATGCCCATGGCCACGGCTGCCCCTGGCCCAACCGGCTGCGCTGGCCGGGGCTCTGGGCTCTCCAGATCCGTGGAGCTCTCCCCCGGCACAAACCCCTCCAGCACCACAAAGGCTGCAGCGGTCCTGTCTCTGTGTGTGTGCACCGGCACCGTGGGGCGTGCTGGCGGTGCAGGTGCTGAGCTCTGCTCCGGCTTGGAGCGAGGGAAAACCGTCCTCGGCTTGGGAACAGGCTTCACGAGGGGAGGAGCAGGGTCCTTCTTGTCTACAGGTGATGCCTGGGCGGGCGCAGCCACAAGCTGCTGCGTCCCCAAGGTGTCAGTGGCCCCTCCTGGCTCTGCTTTCATGGCATCCTTGCCTGTTTGGGGGGCATCCAGACCCTCAATGGCTTGGAAATGGGTATCTTCTGCTGCGGGTCCTCTCCAGGACTGACTGAGCACCCGTGTCTGCTGCACCAAGTTCAGGATCCTTTTGCGGTGCCCAGTGGCGGTGATGCCGAGCTGCTGCAGGCGGTCAGTGTCAAGTGAGGTGGCGTCTCTGGCCACATGGTACCCATGCTGCTTGAAGACATCCCGGTACCTCTCCAAGTGGATGGTGGCCAGCCAGTCTGCGATATCGGAGTCAGGACCGCACGGAGAGCTCATGGCCCTGGGGTGCCTCTGCGACGGATGCTCAGCCCATCATCTGTGGAAGAGGAGAGAAAGTGGATGAGGAGGTGGCAGGAGGGGACGGCGGTGCTCGGCTGTGGGTGGGAGCACGGGCAGCTCCCGGAGCTCCCCCTGCCTCACCGCTCTCCCCGTTGTTGCTCACCTCCCAGCTCCAGGAGCCCGCATCCTGTTGTTCCGCAGCCCCAAGCCTCTCGCCCCTCCCCGGAGCTGCCGGATCCTGGCCCCGCTTTGTCGGCGAGGCCGTGACCCGAGTCCAGGCAGGAACGGAGCAGCCGGGGGCTCACGGGGGAGCAGGTTTCTGCGCGGCTGCCAGGCGAGGGGACATCCCGGGCTCTGCCAGGCACGGGGCTGGGTGTGAGGAGGATGGGAGCAGCCAGAGGGGTGTCCCGGCCGAGGGGCTGCCCGAGGCAGATAATGGGGGGAGCAGCTGGGCCCCTCCCAGGGGATGAGCTCCTGAGCCGGCCAGCGCGGGGAGGGCTCTGCGGCCGGAAGGACAGACCATAATCTCCCTCTGTCACTGCTGGCGAGGGCATGGGAGAGGTCAGCGTGACTCACGGCAGAGGGGGGGAAGCCTCCCACCCACCCCATCCCATTGCCAGCACCCACAGCTGGAGGCAGAGGGGCATGGCTGGGGGCTCCGCATGCTGACACCGGCCGGGCCCCGCTCTGTTAGGGACCCCCATCCCCAGATCTTTGCTGGCACAGCTCTGGGACAGAGCTGTGGTCTCTGCGGAGCGCTGAGGGCCTTTTCCCATGAATCACGCTGCTCCGCACTAAACCATCTGTGCTGACTGTGCTGCCACTCGGTCTTTTTCCAGTTCCTCCATTTCCCCCTATTGTTCAGCACAGGCTTCCTTCCTGCTGCCTGCATGATCCCACACATCCCCTGCCCCCTCCCGCAGGAGCCGAGGGACAGCCAGGCCAGGATTCCTGCTGCACGATCCCTGTGCAGGCTTCTGCGTGCTCCCCACTGCTGGCTGCACGAGTGCCATGGGGCTGGTGTGCTGGTGGTGGCTGTGGTGAGCCTGAGCACATGAGGAGGATGCTGTCAGCAAGCATATGTGAAGAGCAGGGCTCTGCTTACATGTGTGTGCCCAGCCCCGTGTGTGTGTGCATGGGGGGCTCCCCATAGGGCAAGTGGCTGTGTACCAGAGTAGGGACAGCCATGGCAGGAGCTGGCTGAGAAGGTGGGGGAGCAAGGCATGGGGACACTGCAGCCTGTTGTGGTAGGACAGAGGCTGGGCAGAGGGGCTGGGCAGAGGGGCATGGAGGGTGATGGCCTGTATGGGTGTGAGCTGGGTATCACTGCCACAGGGTTAAAGGGCTATACCCAGCAGAAATTGGGCAATTTCCCCCTTTCCGGTGCCTGTATTGCCCTGAGGGACCTGTGGGCAGCTTTGCCTGCTGCCTACCCTGCCTGGGGGGCGTCAGCAGGCAGCTGCCTGCTAGGACCTGGCTCCCAAGACCCCCCCTATGCCAGGCACTGGGCACTGGCTTGGTTGTGGCTCTCTGGGGCCGTCCCGCTGAGCCCACGGGCAATGGCACTTCACAGGGAGATGGACACCGTCCCTGTCCCTGCAGGACCAACCGGCTCAGGGCGCTGGAAGCAGGCACGAACTGCCCCAGCCCGGGCCCTTCCCTCCCTGTCCCAGGTCTGCCCCATCCACCCGCTGCCACCGCCGGCGTTGTCCCTCACCTCTCGCCCCGCAGCGCGGTCCGCAGCTCCCCCAGGCCGGTGGCAGCGCCGCTGCGGGCTCCGTCCTGCTCTGGGCTCCAGGGTGATGCCAAGGTGTGCGCCGGGCACAGGGATCGGCCCGCAGGCACCTCGAGCAGGAGCTGCTGCGGGCACAGCCTGGCTTCGAGGCACCCAGCCCGCCTCCCGCTGCCGGTCCCTCCTACAGCCCAGCCCTCCGGCCCCCATCCCTGCCCCGTCCTGCCCCTTCCCCGGCATGACCCTGCCCCTGGCTGCCCCGTGTCCTGCCCCTCAGCCAGGCTCTGCCCTCCTTTATGGGCTGCATTCTCGCTGCGCACCCCCTCGTGCTCCTTCTCTCACCTTCCCGGTGAAGATCCTGCTCCCCATGTGCATTGCCATGGAAAAACCTTCACCCACACCAAAGGCTGCACAGCTGAGGGAGATGTTTGACGTTCGCAGGTGTATCGGGCTCTGTCGGCTGCTCCCACCTCTGGCCACACACAGGTGAGATACTCATCATGGCCCAGAACAAGGCAGGGTGCAGGTCCTGCCAGATTGGTGGAAACAGGCTGAAATGCCCATGTTTATGAGGGGACAGGGGAGGGCTGGTGCTGGCTGGGTGGAATGCTGGGGACTACAGACCCATGCCTTGAGCTCTAGGGATGCTGGGGATGCAGCACCCACCCCACTGCTGCTGCCCCATCATGAGAGCGGAGGGAGCTGAGGGGCAGGATGGCGCCAGGGTCTGGGTGTCAGGAGGACATCTGGAGGGTTTCTCTCTTGCAAGGAACCTGTGCTTTCACCACGGGCTGACCTGGCTGCCTGTAATGCAATGCTTTGTGCAAGAGCCCCAGTGGGGCTGGCAGTTGGTGCAGCTCTGCTCTTACCCAACCTTGCACACAGAGTGTGTCTGAGGCTAATATCTCACAGCACCCTTCAGCCCTTCTCTGGTTCTCAGGGTGAGGATCCAGCTCCCTGGGCAACCCCTTAAACCAACTCAGACTGGTCCTTTCCTGCTGCAGCGATGTCCCCAAAAGCCGTTGCAGGGGCTGGGAGCTGTGGGAGGCCCTGCTATGGGAAGTCCACCTTTACAAGCCTCCGTGGGTGCAACTAGAAGTGAAAAGGCAGCTTCTCCTTATCACAGGCTTGCTCCTACAAAGCAGAAGCAGAACTCAGCATGAATCTGGCATGGCTTTTTCCCTCCTCATCCTTCCCCACCGGCTGCTCTAGTCATGGGTGATGTGTCCCTAGGGCTGGGGATAGGATCAGCAGCCTCACAGACCACCCCTATGGATGAGGTGTGGAGACAGGGTCACTGGGACCCCCAGGGTCTGTAGGGACCCTCTGGCCCTGCACTGCAGACTGTGTCATTCTGCTGGGCTCCTACCTCTGCCACTTCGAGCAAACTGGCTAAACACAAGCACCGATGCTCACAGGATGGTTGCTGAGGTCTGCAGTGTGAGTGGCTGGAAGGGCAGAGCAAAGGGTGCTGGTAGCACTGGTGGCACTGGTGTGTGCCATCACTTCCATCCTGCTGTGCTGGGGCATTAGCACCAGTGAAACACACTCCAGTGAGGGACCAGATCCCAGCTCACCGCTCTTTGGCACCCTGTGGCATCTCTATAGAGCCCTCACAACCTGCTGCGTGGAGCTGTGCTCACCCCACGTGCCAGGAAGGCAGAGATGGGTTGCTTGGAGGGAGATGCTCAAGGGTGGAAGGGACACCATGGGGCTGTCCCAGAGTGGCAAGACCCAGTCCTATCCTGTGGCCAAGTGTGACCACACACTCCCATAGCCCACATCCTGATGGCTGCTGGCAGGCCAGTGCAGTGCAGAAAACCTTCTCCCTTGATCCCTTCTCCCTCCACAGTCACTAAAGTGCCAGGACTGGGGCTCGGTTCTCCTGGCAGGGGGCAAACTGCTGCTCAAACACTTCTGCCGAGCCCCAGCACCAACAGGAACTGCCCAGCTGGAGCTGGGACATCCCCCAGCCACGGGACCACCATGGATCCAGGCGGCTGGCATGGGGAGAACAGGGCACAGCAGAGCACTGGAGCTCAGGGTCCTGGTGTGGGTGGTAGGGGTGAGAGCTGCCCAGGACATATCCATGAGCTCAGGAGTTGCAAAACATGGGCTAAGCATGCTGAGGCGCTGGCACAGGGTGCCCAGAGAAGCTGTGGCTGCCCCATCCCTGGCAGTGCTCAAGGCCAGGTTGGACACAGGGGCTTGGAGCAAGCTGCTCCAGTGGAAGGGGTCCCTGCCCGTGGCAGGGGTTGGAACTGGATGGGCTTTAAGGTCCCTTCCAACAGAAACCATTCTATGATCCCAGGGTTGCAGTATCATCGTCCGTCAGCCAGGGTGTGTTTGACACTGGGAGCACTGGAGTGGGTTGCACAGTTGGGTGCAGGCAGGACGGGGGGTCCAATGCCACGCTCCCCCGACCCCCTCCATCCAGTGCCGGCTGACATCACCGCCTCCAGGCTAATCTCTTGTCCAGCAGCAGCTTCCCGTTTCCTTTCCAATCTCTGGAATGACTCGCCTCTGCCTGGGGCCAGCAGGAAAAGCTGTCCAGATGGGGCTGCAGCCCCTGTGTCTCTGCCTGTGTCCCCCCGGGCTGTGGACCACCCACGAGGGCACCGGGGGGGCTCTAGTCCCCCACATCTTCCCTGCTTATCCCTCCCTCAGGCATTCTGGGATACCAGCACACTGCTGCCTTCCTCTTTGTGCCGCAGGAAACCCAGCAGTGGCACTTATAAGAAATCACCACCCTGAGAGTCTGGGGCAGCCCCGCTGCCCAGTGCCGCAGTTTTCACTCTTCTCCCTAGACATTGGTGCTGGGGACCAGTGCTGGATGTGGACCTGTGTCCCTGCCACCCCAGCAGCCCTTGCCCTCTACATGCACTCCATGTCACTGCCGACCTGCATGTCTTGAGCATCATCGTGGGCTGGGTGCCAGCCCCTGGCACAGCCTCCCCTGGGGCTGGTGAGAGCAGGGACTCAGGCAGCAGCTCCTCACGCCTGCCTCTGGCTGCCTGAAGGGAACTGCAGCCTGGCTGCTGCTGAGAGACCTCTGGGGAGTGAAGAGAGAGGAGGCCGCTTCCGCAGCACTGAGGCTGCGTGGGGTGGTCCTCACCCCAGCACCCTGCGGGCTCGGGGCGCCAGGGGGATGTGCTCTATTATGGCAGCACCCAGGGGTGTTTCTGCCCACTGCTGTGGCCATGGCTCCCCGCCCAGCTCTACCAGAAAGCGTTACTGGGGCAGTTTGGGGCTGGGATGTGTTAAAATCCTCCCTGATGTGAGCGCCCTCCCTCTGCTGGTACGGTGGGAGCAGCACAGGGCAGGGAGGGACAGCGCTGTGAGGACTGCAAATCCCCAGCCCTTGGGTATTCCACATCTTCCCCTCAGAGATGGCTCCTAGCCCCTGCTCTGCTTGTGCTGCCAGCCCAGCTGCAAGCCGTGAGAGCTGCTGCCTCAATGGCCTTCCTCTCCCTGCCCCAGCACATGTGTGGGTGATGTCCCCATGGAGCAGCACATATGCGCGAGATATGTGACCTTATGGGGTGGCTAAAGGGGGACAGTGATAATCCGTGCCAGGGATGCTGGGGTGGGGGTCTGGATGAGCTGGGGAGGAGAAGCACAAGATGTGGGGGAAGCAAGCACAGGGCAGCAGCCCTACAGCTCGGGGTGGGATCACAGGGGTTGGGGTGATGAGGGATGTGAAGCTGAGGTGGTCAGAGGGTCCCCAAAAGACACAGTGGCTCTGTGGATGCTGCCATGCACAGAGCCACAGGATGGCTGATGGGGTCACCCCCATCACTGGGTAGGTTGAGCATGTCTGCCATGCCCTGGCCATGTCCCTGTCTGCTGCTCTTTACCTTGCTGGGACAGCTCTGGAGCTGAGCCTCCCAGCACCATCAGCAGTGACGGCCCCATTTGCATTGGCCTTGCACAGATCAGGCTTCAACCCATGTGGGGCAGGAGCCTTGCAGCATGGGGGCTTGGAGCTAGTGCCTGGACAGCCCCAGGGAGGGCTCGGTGCCAGCACCATCCTGTGCCAGCCCGAAGCTCTCTCGTGCACACAGCAACCCCTTTATTGTTGTGCCAGAAACCACAGCAGCGGCAAACACTGAGAGAGTGGGGACAGAGGCTGCCAAGACCCCATGGCCAGGACAAGCCCCCCCCCACCCCCCCGGGGAAAGGGTCCCCAGAGCTGGGCTAAAGCCAGGCTCAGGGGTGAGCCTCATGCCCAGGACAGGACCTGGGAGAGCTCCCTGAGATGGGGGAGTCGCATCGAAACTGGGGGGACCTGGTGGGCTGGAGCGGGTCCAGCCTGATGGTGGGGCTGCAGAGCTGGAGCACAGGTCAGAGAGGCTCAGTGCAAGCCCTGTGCTACTGCCTGGGCAGGACCCCCATAGATCCCCCGACTTCTGGACCTTTGGGGGACACCCCTATAAGGTCTTACACTGGCAAAGGGATATCCTGGAGCCAGGAAAGCTCCTACCCACCCCATGAAGGGTTCCCCCTCTCTCTGCCCAACCTCTCCTTGGGGCACCCAGTCCCACTTCCAGCTCTGTGTCCTGCATGGGGACACCATTTCCCAAGAGACAGTACCTTGCTGCACTGCTAGGGGGGTCTATGATGAAGGAGTTGGAGAGCAGACACGACTATTGGGGTGCAGGGGGCCAAATTCCCACCCGTTCCCCCCCTGGCTGCCAAGCCTCAGTAATGAGGGGGTCCCCCCGTGAGGTGAGGGTTCAGGCCTCGTGGTCACTGGTGCTCAGGTGGTCCTCGGGCAGCCCGGTCTCGTCGATGTTCTCCAGCGAGTCCGCGTGCTGCAGTGAGAGCTCGGCCAGGCTGACGCTGGGCAGCGTGTTCTGCTCCGGGTACACCCAGGGCTTGTACCCAGGGTCGTGCTTGCGCTTCCACTCCGGGTACTTCAGCCCGGCCTTGTAGATCTTCTTCATCGCCTGTGGGCAGAGTGGGACCAGCCCGTCACAGTGCCCAGGGGGGATGGAGCCACCCTGCTCTGTGGGCACAGCTCGCAGCTCCCCCATTGCTTGTCCTTCAGGGGGGCGTGGAGGGGATGGGGGCATGATGGTGGTTTGGACCACACAGACCTGTGAGGCCTGGGTCACCCAGCACCCATCCTGCAAGCCCTGGGACACCAGCACCCATCCTGCCTTACCTAGGGGCCACTTTGTGACAGCTCACCCCTGTTGCCCCTGCATCCCACCACCAGCCATGCACCCTGCTTACCTTTGGTGCCACAAACTGGGAAACGCGGTTCACCACCCACTTTGGCAGCGACCCTGCAAAAGCCCAAAGCCCCATCACTCAGGCAATCGGGGCCCTGCACAGTGCCCTGTGCCAGACTCAGCACCCCCCCAGCACTGATGGCTGTGCCCTGGGAGGGACCCCCTTCTTCCCTGGGTTGCCCCCACTTCCCTGTGGTGATGGAGAGCCGCAGTGGGTGAGCTCTGGGGACATATTGGGGCACACCGGCACTCACCACGGGGGTCCACCTGGGTGAGATAATAGAGGACGCAGGCACCGGTGCCGTTCGCCTTGATGAGGTACCCTGTCTGCAGGGACACGGCTCTCACAAAGTCCTTCCTGGGGGGGTATTTCTGCAGAGAGACCCCATGCACCTCAGAGCCTGCCCCAGCTGATGCCCAGCCCTGCCTGTGCCTGCTGGCACCAGCGCCGTGCCAGGGTTGGGGCTCACCGGGTGCTTGACGCTGTAGTTGATGATCATGTAGTCATTGCCCAGGGGCAGCCAGGAGCGCAGGGTGACGAAATCCCTGTTCTTTAGTGGGCTCGGGCACTTCCCTGCAGATAGACCCCGTTACATCCCAACCCAGCGCCTCGCATGGCCCCACAGCCATGCATGGTACTGTGGGGTGAGGGAGGGGGTCCCCAGGGGCTGCTCACAGGAGTAGTATCCCACGTCGGCGTTCACAGTCAGGCGCCCGATGTCGTAGGTCTCGATCATGTTTGAGTCCCATTTCTTGCGGTAGTCGGTGTCGTGCAGCACATCATAGAGTGTCTCAGCAGGGACGTCCTTGCAGGAGATGCGAGTCTGGGGGGTGACAGGTAGTGGGGCAGGGAGGCAACACACACCCCACAGCATGGAGCAGTGCCTGCCTGCCTGCGGAGGAGGGCTTCAGGCTGTTCCTGTGTGTGGTGGCGTGTCCCTCTGCTGTTATAAACCCATGTACATGTGTGCCATGGAGGATGCTCTGCACACACATGGTGCAGGGCATGCCCCAGCTTCAGGACAGCCCATAGTAGACAGAGGGTATCCAGGGGGTAGAGGGACCCTCAAACAGAGCTGCATGATGGTCCAGGCTCAGCTGCCTGGGCACCCCAAACCCAAACCTGTTCAAGCACAGGGATGCTCCTGCCCTGGCAGGGTGGTTTTGGTGAAGGGTCCAGCCCAGGGGGGTTGTTGGGGCCCCGGCTGTAACCGGAGCCGTGGAGCTGCCCTACCCGGCAGCGAGTGCATTATTGATGAGCTGGCTGCCCCGCTCCGCTCAGTGCCGGCAGGAGGGAGATGTCATCTGCTCCTCGTTAGAGGCCTTGCATCTTTGATGAGGTGCTCAGCACTGGTGGGTAACTGGAGATGCCCCTCTGAGCGTGGCAGGTCCCATCAATCTCGGGCAAGCGTTCCCCGATGGCCCCGGTGACAGCTCCTGCCCCATGTGCTGGACTTGTGCCCAGGACAGGCTTGGAGATGTGCTGCAGTCCCCAGGGTACCAGGGATGAGAGTGTGGGAGCACCCAGATGTATGCTCTGAACCCCAGGCCCCAGCCTGTGCAGCTCTGCTCCTGGGTGGCATCCTCCATCCCATGCTTTGGGAAGGGTCCCAAACCCCTGCACCATGCCCAGGCCCACTCCAGAGCCAGGAAAAAACACATCCTTGCAATGAAGCAGGGTGATGGTGCTCAGATCCCCCTCAAACCCGCCTGGGGTTCTCAGTCTATGAGGCTCAGTGGTGGCAAAGCTGGGTATAACTGTGTTCCCTCTGCTGGGCTCTGCGTGTTTGAACCTGGCTGGACCCCACAAGGTTCCTGCCAGCCCATCCAGGAGCAGCTTTGTCTCCAGCACATCAGACACTCTCCACACTTCAGTGCTGCACACACTGCAGACGTGCTGAAAGGGCACTCCCATCGTCCCAGTAACAGGGTGAGATCCAGCAACTGGCCACCATCCAGAGCCAGCACTGCTGACCCCCATCCTGTGAGCCAGGTGCTGAGCTGGTTTTCCACCCACCTCATCATCCACTTCTCCTGTCCAGACTCACCAATGTGGTGATGAGGAGACTATGGGAGACCCTGCCAAAGGTTTTACTGAAGTCAAAGTGCATGGCTTTCACTGTTCTCCCCATACCCAGCCAGCAAGCACTCTCATTGCAGGAGGCAATCAGGCTGGTCTACCATGATTTGCCCTTGGTAGGTCCCTGCTGCTGTTACCACTGCCCTAATCCTTCAGGACATGCCTTCCAGGGGGAATTTCTCCATCACCTTCCCAAGGATGGAGGTGACACAGCAGCGCATAGTGCCCTGCAGCATCCTTCTTGCCCTTCTGCAAGATGAATGTGACATTTGCCTCTTCCCAGCTATCAGGGATCTCCTGCAGTCACCAGGGCTTTTAACAGAGACGTTGACCCTCAGCACCCCCTGGTGCATCCTGCCTGGTCCTGTGCACTTGTTCATGCCCAACTGGCCTAAGTGCTCCCAGATCCTAGCCCAAAAGCTTTTCCCTGGCTTGCAGCAGCAAGGCAGCCTGTATTGCAGCTACACCTCTGTAAGGAGTGCTGCTCCTCCTCACCTTGCTCTGGAGGCTCTCCATCTAGGGCAGCACCACATCCATGGTGTACCCAGCTCCACCTTGCGTCTGCCCAGCTGCAGGCACATGAGATGGGCTGCTGGTTACTCTGTGTCCAGGAGAGCAGTGCAAGAGGCTCCTCCAGTGTTCTGCACCCCAGACACCCACCACCAGCTCCCCATGCCCTTCAGGCCGTAGCAACCCTTCCCTGACACTCCTAGGTGACAGCTCCCCATATTAAGTTGTCTGTCTCATAGGTAAGATGCTCCTTGTCCCACTTGCTTGGGCAGATCCCATTCTTGCCAGCAGACCTGGGCCTCTGTCTTCAGGAAAGCCAAAGCCCTGCCCATGACACCAGCCATGGAGTCACGGCTGCACTGACCCACTGGATGCTCCCACCCAGGGCTTACCCTGTGATGGAGCTCCCTTGCCCCCAGCAGCCTGTAACCACTCTTGATGTACTCAGGGTCACCTGCCAGTGTTAGTGGTGCCATATAGTGGAGCAGCTAGGTATAACAACCTGAGGGATGACTGAACCTTGTCCCAGATCCATTCTGGAGGTGAAGAAGGAATTCTTCACAACGAGGATGGTAAAACACTGGCATAGGTTACCCAGAGAGGTGGCAGATGAGCCATCCCTGGAGACATTCAAGGCCGGGCTGGATGTGGTTCTCGGCAACCTGACCTGGTGGAAGGTGTCCCCGCTCACTGCAGGGCGGTTGGACTGGATGACCTTCGAAGGTCCCTTCTAACCCAAACCATTCTGTGATTCTATGACCCAGCCCCTGGCAAACAACAGACATGCTGAGACTGCACATGGGTGCTCTTAAACTCCCCAAGATGCTCCTCCAGTGAGGGATGGCAGGGATGTGCTGCAGGATAGTGTGGCTGGGGGAGAGGCACCAGGGAGGCATCGCACCAGCCTGTCTCATGCCCGGGGGCTCCCAGCAAGGCCATCTCTATAACGTAATCGATCCTGGGGCCTTCCCTCCTGTGTCTGGATCAAGGGCAGCCGCAATGTGAGCCCACACGCGTGCACGGCAGGATGCTGCAGCGGCATCTGGGCAGGTCGAGAGGCTAAAGCCACAGGGCAGGCAGTAGGAGCCCTGGGCAGAAATACCCCCCGGCAGGCTGGACCTGAGTGCTGCACACCCTCAGGGTGGGCCAGCACTCCAGGGACCCTCGGGTGCAGCTGGGGTAAGGAAGGGCTGCAGTCCCGCAGCTGCAGGCATTTGCTTACCTTGATTTTCTGCACAGTGCAGCTTTCCTCCTGGCCCTGACTCCACACGGTCACGCCAGCCTTGTTATACCGACAGTGCCAGCCCTCCAGGCTCTCGCACTGGTCCCTGAAGGAGCTGAAGTCGGAGTCATCCGGGATATAAACCATCTCCCCTCCTCTGGACATGGGGCTGCGCTGCCGGACCCAGGGCGCGGGCACTTGGCTGCAGGCAGGCTCCTTCTGCCTCACCTCCCGGGGAAACCAGCTCTGCCCTTGAGCTCTGGGTGCCTGCTGCAGCTCACATCATCCTCCGAGCCCTGCGCCCGTGCCCCTGCGGTGGGCACCGGGGCTGCCCAGGCACCCAGGACGGGCAGAGGCACCCCGGAGCAGGGGGAGGAAGGCTCAGCGCCTGCAGTTGCTATCGCAGCTGCCGGGAGCTCGGGTGTCTCCTCCGGCTGGCTCCCGGGATCACATTTCTCCCCGCGGGCTCTCAGCTCCTCTATTATTCAGCAGGTAGCAGCGCGCAGGTGACTCGGCTTTCAGGGCACAGCTGCCGCGGCCCCCCGAGCCCCCCAGCCCCGCAGGCCCCGCTCTCCCCTCGCTGCACGCTGCAATCTCTGTGCCCGACTTTGCAGCACCAGCTCGCTGATGGGATCAGCTGATCACCTGCCTGGAGCAGCCGCCGGGCCTCCAGCGGCGCGGCGGAAGCGATGGGCAGCAGCATCAGCAGGATGCGGGCTCGGGGGGGGGGCCTGGCTTGCCTGGGATGAGGCCGCGGTCCAGTGCACAGCACCCTGGTGCTCAAGGTGCGCTGGGTCTGGGGTGGGGGCTCCTGGCAGTGTTTGCAGGTAGGGAGGTTGCCCCTCACTGAGCTCAGCAGGATCCTGGTGAAGCTGGCAGGAAGGGACCCCTGGGGTCTTTAGCCCACCCTGCTTCCTGGAGCAGAAACACTGCCAGCACAGGGTAAGGTGACCCATGGCTTTAACCAGCTGTGTCTTGAAGGATGGACTTGCACCATGTCCCTGGTGGCACGTCCCACATGCACCACCTCCCCAGGAATAAAAAAGAGTAATTCCTGCTTGTCCCATCTGAAGGTGCAATTAGTGACCATTGTGCTTCCTTACACCTCATTTTGCCCGTTGTCCTTTGTTACTCCCTACAAAAAGAGATGGCTCCATCTCCAGGTAGCTGCATGCTGATAGATCCCAACCCACCCCTTTTGTAGCCCCAGCCCTGCCAGCAGCCATTTGCTGGTCCCTCTTCAGCTCCTTCACCTCCCCATGAGCTGTCTGTTCTCTCAGGCTGCTGCCCCTACTCCTCCTCATGTCACCCAGGACACAGCTTGTCCCCTTTTTTCAGCCTCTTAGCCAGGACTCTGGGGCCTGGTTTGTGTTGATCCAACTTTGGAGCCTCTTGGGGTCCACGTGGGCTGAGGCTCTGCATTTGCTGCACACCCATTCCTCCCAGGTTAACGTCACCTGCAAGGCAAATGTGCACCTCTTATCCAACCCTCTGGCGATGATGTGGAACATGGCCCCAGCACTCACCCTGGGGTACCCCACTTGGGACTAGCTGCCAGGTGGGCATCAAGGCACAGACAAGAAGGAAGGGAGAGCAGGGAGGAATCTGCAGCACTCGCAGAGCCTTGCCTGGGGAGGGAGGCTGCCTGCAGCTCTCCACGCTGCAGCACGGTGGCTGAGCAGCTCCTCCAGGCACACTGACTCACCCTGGGGCTGTTTCCCACTTTGGCCTGCTCTGCGTGCCATGGTCACCACCAGTGAGGCAGAGCTGCCAAGTGCCACACTTGGCTGAAGAGCTGCCGCAGTGGGCAGGGAGCAGCGGATCCCGAGCTGGGGATAGTGCAGAGGAAAGACCTTGGGGTGGCCTTGGGGCTGTGGAGCAGGGAGCAAATGAGGCTGGAGGGATTTATGGTCCAGAGCTGTTCAACACCATTGCTGTAGCGTCCCATGGGGTGCACAGGAGAGTGTGTGAGCATCTGCATGCCTGTGTGTCCATTGCATGTGCAGTCACCCCAGCCCCTGTGAGACAGACACAGCCTGGAGCATCCATGCATGGATGTGTGGGGCAAGGTAGAACCCAAGCCTGGGGGCTTTGTAGCTCCAAGGCTCCTTGGGGTGAAAGGAGGAAGGACACTGCAGTCCTGGGGATGGAGCAGCTCTGCTGGGCTGCATAGGAAGGAGCACACTGCTTGCCCAGCACCACTGAAGCATGAACCAGCCCTGCCTGGCCCCATTTCTCTCTGCACCTGACAGATGGAATGTTTCTCTCCCTGGCTGGACAGGCTGGTGGAATTGAAGGTGCTTTCTTCTCTTCTGCAGCACCCTCGGGTCAGTGTTCAAGCTGGGCAACAGTGCAGCCGCCCAAGAGGTTGCTGGTCACCATCATGTCACCTGCAAGCCACCAGCTGAGCTGAGCTGGGTTCCCATCACCCACTTGGCCTTGCAATCACTCAGGGCTCAAGACAGCCCCCGTTACCACTGTCCTTGGCCCTTTTGGACCCAGGGTCTGGATCTGAGTGATGCTGCTGGGAGCCTGTGCATTCCAAGGCAGGGAGAAGTTGTCTGTAGCAAATGTAAAGACACAGGTTAACATGAGCTTGCCTCTGTCGCCCATTTATAACTTCTATTCATGAACATTGACTATCAAGCGTCCTGCCTTGAGTTTCCAGCCTTGAGTTTCCAGCCAGACAATGGCTATCCAGGAGCAGTTTTATGGTGTGTCTCCAGGTACAACCGCCCCATGCTCCCCATCCTCCGTGGAGGAAGTGCTGCTGAACAGCACTGTCTGAACAAGGACTTTCTGGTCCCTTCCTTCCTCCTCCTTTCATTCTTCAGGTCAAATTCCTAAACTCTGCAAGTGTCTTTGCAGACCTCAGAGGCAGGATGTGGGATTTCTGTGCTGGGAGTGGGGTTGCCGGGCTCTGATGTGGGTGTTCAGGGCTCCCTTAACGAGCTTGGATGGCCCAGCAGGATGAGCTTCCAGCCTCTCCAGAGCTGGAGAACATCCAATGTCCTCTGCAGTGTCTGCTTCTGCTCCTTCAAGAATCAGCTTCAAAACTGAAATGGAAAATGCTTTTCCCACAGAAAACGTTTCTGCTTTGGTTTTGTGCGAACCGTGGTGCTCTCCTCAGGTACTTGGGTTTATCTGCTGGGGAATGAAGGAGAGAGGTAGGAGGAAAAGCTGAGATGGCTGAGAGTTTCCTCTCTGCGGGAGCATCAGACAGGGGCTAATCACAAAATTAGCAGCGAGAGAAAACCTGGTGGCAGGAACTTATCCGTGGTGAGGGTTTGTGCTGCTCCCGCACCCGGCCTTAGGGAAAGCTTCCCTGGGATCGCAGCACCAAACCCTGCTACATACGTGTGTTGGGAGGAGGTGGTGCCGCATGCGTGTGGTTGAGCATGGAGATGCAGTGTGTGTGAGCACACGCTGTGTTATACACACGGACATCCATCCGTGTGTGCTTGTGAAGATTGCACAGTTCTAGATGTGGGCGCATACACGGGGTGTGCCTACACTCATGCACACACATGGAGGCATGCATATAGGCAGATACAGCAGCCTTCCAGTGCCTAAAGGGGCTGCAGCAAACCTGGAGAGGGGCTTTGGACAAGGGCCTGTAGGGACAGGCCAAGGGGAATGGCTTGAACCTGCCAGAGGGGAGACTGAGATGAGCTCTTAGGCAGAAGCTCTTCCCTGTGAGGGTGCTGAGGCGCTGGCACAGGGTGCCCAGAGAAGCTGTGGCTGCCCCATCCCTGGCAGTGCTCAAGGCCAGGTTGGACACAGGGCTTGGAGCAAGCTGCTCTAGTGGAAGGGGTCCCTGCCCGTGGCAGGGGTTAGAGCTGGGTGAGCTTTAAGGTCTCTTCCAACCCAAACCAGGCTGGGATTCCATGACCCCTTGATGCCAAATGTGGTCCTGGAGTCCCAGGACCTCAGGAACCGCCCCATATCCCCGGGGCTACAGGGCCACCGCCACCCCCCCAGTTAAAACTCACCTGCGGCTCCCTGGGGAGCTGCGATGTCCCCGCACCGGTGACAGCCCCAGGACCGGGCCCTGCGCGCAGGGACCAGCCCGGGCTGTGCCGCCGTGCGCAGCCCGGCGCCCGCCCGCTGGGTGTCACCAGTGCTCCACGGACCACAGCGGCAGGGACGCGGCCGGGAGAGCGGCCGTGCCCGCGGTGACCTGTCCCCCCCTCCGCGCTAGTGCCGCCAGCTCGTCCAGGGAGGTGGAGTGGTGGCTGGGGCTGATTCTGAGCTGGGCCGTACAAGCACAGAGTGGTCTGGGTTGGAAGGGACCCTACAGCTCATCCAGTTTTCCCCAGCAGAGGGGCAGGATCCCCACCCGTGGCTGCCGCTCACCCTCTGGGGGTGCAGCCCAGCACAGGGGGGGTTCTGGGCTCAAGCGCACACTGAAGCTGGGTCATGGCAGCTTTCTTGTTACCCAACACCCCCAAGTCCTTCTCCTCAGGGCTGCTCCATTCAGTCTCCCCCAGCCTCTGTTTGTGCCTGAGATTGCCCTGACCCATGTGCAGGACCTTGCACTTGGCCTTGTTGAACTCCATGAGGTTCGCAGGGTCCCATCTCTGCAGCCTGTCCAGGTCCCTCTGGATCCCATCCCTTCCACACACACAGGGTGGTGCAGGTGTGCTCTGTACGTGTGCAAACACATGTGTGCCCATGGCAGCTGTTCTGCCGTGCATCTTGACGCTCCTCAAAGGCCTCTCCTTAAGCACCCCATTCCCATTTCAAGTCCTGTTGGGAAGCACCCTGCTTCCCACTTCCCTCCTGCCACCATCACTGCACCATGGCCCCACATTCCCCCTTTCCAGCTCTCCCTCTGCCCCATACTGCTCATTTGAGCTAAATCCTTCTGCTGTGGTGGCAGCCAGCCTTGTGTCCCCCCTGCCTTGTGTGCCCTGGAGCACAGCCACACTGCCTGCAGCCACTCAGGGACCTTGTGCCAGCCCCACACTGCCCAAACCCCATCTCTGCTCCACCACCCTTCTCCTAGCGTGGCACACAGGGCCATGGTACCCCACGGCTCCCAGGCCAGGGCTTGTTCGCACAGTGCACCAGCCAGGTTTCAGCTTGATTTAAAAGGACTGTGAAAAATGTAGTTATTTTTCCCCCCCCTTTCAGCTGCAAGTCAATACTTGGGGAGCGATGTTTAATTATCTTTGTCACCCTCCTAAATCTCTTTATGAAAGGGTTTGGCTGCAAATCTTCACATCATTTCAGAGTTATTGGCTAGTGCGGTGCGCAGCGGCATTGTAAATTAGCCCGTCGGAGCAGGCATGGGTGACCCCCCTGTGCTGCGCTGTATCCAAGCTCAGCACTACCCTGGGGCTGTACCAGCGTGGGGGGCAGCAGGGAAGCCCCCTGCTTGCTCGGGGTTAGGGCTGGTGTCCCCTCCATGTATGGGCACCAAGTGGGCATCATGTCCCAGTGCGTGCCCCATTCCTGCAGTGGGTAATGCCACAGGCTGGCAGTTTCCCTGGACCCCAGGATCATAGGATCATAGAATAAACCAGGTTGGAAAGACCTTAAAGATCACCAAGTCCAAGTTCTCCCAGCACTGCCAAGGCCACCACTAAGCCATGGCAGTGAGGGCCCCATATACATGGTTTGTGAACACTTCCAGGAACAGTCACTCCAGCACTGCCCTGGGCAGCAGCTCCCCATCAGACTTGAGCTCTAAAATGGATTAGACAGGATCCAGGGACATGGGACAGCCAGAGCCACCCCAGGGTGACCTCCTGTATTATGAGGTCCATTGCTCTCTGTGTGGCATGGTACCCCCAACACAGCCTTTAACCCCATTCCAGATGCTTTCCCCAGCCCTGTGGACACTCTTCCTCGACCTGGGGCTGTAGTTACCTGGTGCCATGGCTGGCAGGATCCTCCTGGGGTGTCCAAATATCACCCCTGGCTGAGGGATGGACCGGGATGGACCAGGATGGGGCTGAGGCATCTGCACACCAAAGATGTGGGGTGGACCCAGCTACTCTGAGCCCCCCCCCAAGCTCCCCAGCTCTCCACCTTGCATCTCCTCTAAGGCAGATGGGAGAGCAGATGGATGTGCTGAGATCCAGTGTGGTCACTGCCCCGTGCTGCTGCTGTCCCCAGGGCAGGAGATCATAGAATCATAGAATCACAGAATGGTTTGGGTTGGAAAGGACCTTAAGATCATCCAGTTGCAACCCCCTGCCATGGGCAGGGATGTCTCACCCTAGACCATAGGCGCAGGGCTCATGGCTGCAGACCAGAGAAGGATGGAGATGCTCCAGCAGGATGCAGAGCAGGCACAACCACGCTCTCCAGCCCCTCCTCTGCTGGGGGGCACAGAAAGCGGGTTGCAGCCCCCAGTCCCCAAGCATCACCCATCACCCTCCATGCCCTAAGCCTCCTGTTCTCATGCAAAGCCAGGGCTGGGCTGGAGGCCTAAGATATGCCGGAACAAAATGCCACCTTCCCGATAATGCCTTTTATTGGACTAGGTGACACGCAGGCTTTAGGGGATAGCGGGAGAATCCTCACGGCTCATCTGCAGAAAGGATTTCCACAGCCCTCCCGGCGGCTTGTCAGCCCCTGAGGAGTTATTGCCTCCCAACACACGGCTCTGTCTGCTGGGAGCTGAATGGGAATGGTGTCCCTGCCCCCTGCTCGCTGCTTCCAAAGATTACGGCGCCTTTGGATAAGCTCCTCGGAGCGCTGCTGCGGGAGCATCAGACAGGGGCTAATCACAAAATTAGCAGCGAGAGAAAACCTGGTGGCAGGAACTTATCCGTGGTGAGGGTTTGTGCTGCTCCCGCACCCGGCCTTAGGGAAAGCTTCCCTGGGATCGCAGCACCAAACCCTGCTACATACGTGTGTTGGGAGGAGGTGGTGCCGCATGCGTGTGGTTGAGCATGGAGATGCAGTGTGTGTGAGCACACGCTGTGTTATACACAGACATCCATCCGTGTGTGCTTGTGAAGATTGCACAGTTCTAGATGTGGGCACATACACGGGGTGTGCCTACACTCGTGGACACACATGGAGGCATGCATATAGGCAGATACAGCAGCCTTCCAGTGCCTAAAGGGGCTGCAGGAAACCTGGAGAGGGGCTTTGGACAAGGGCCTGTAGGGACAGGCCAAGGGGAATGGCTTGAACCTGCCCGAGGGGAGACTGAGATGAGCTCTTAGGCAGAAGCTCTTCCCTGTGAGGGTGCCGAGGCGCTGGCACAGGGTGCCCAGAGAAGCTGTGGCTGCCCCATCCCTGGCAGTGCTCAAGGCCAGGCAGGACACAGGGGCTTGGAGCAAGCTGCTCCAGTGGAAGGGGTCCCTGCCCGTGGCAGGGGTTAGAGCTGGGTGAGCTTCAAGGTCCCTTCCAATCCAAACCATTCTACGATTCTATGAGCACATGAATATATTACATACACAAGACACATGATGACACACTCGCATGTACACTCACACACTGCACTTAGGAGCACGGACCGGCACACACATGCATATTCCTCCACATGTGAACACACGACACTGGGACAGCAGCGCCAGAAACCCTTGGGTGCTCCCCAGGCACCCTGTGCTGCACCCCGGGGCTGGCAGTGTGCTGGGCGGGCAGGAACCGTGAAGGGGTGATTAAAATGCTCCGTTTGTTTTATATAAGCTCAAGTGTCAGGGAGAGTTACAGGGCACTGAGCTAGAAAATAGCATTTACAGAGCCACCTCCTGCCACCCGAGCCCTGACCTTTGCAGACTTCATTAGCACCACACACACGGGTGCACGTCCAGAGGGGAGGGAAGGGACGTCTCCCAGCACGATGCCAGCACAGCCCCTCCATGGGACCCCAAAAGCAGTCTCAATGGGGTGACTGAGCCCCATGGGACCCAGCACCACGGCACAGTGGTGATGGTGGCACTGAGGGCAGGGAGACACGGACCGTGCTGGGATCCCCGCGGTGCTGCTGCACACAGGGCTGTTGGGGCAGCCCCACTCAGCCATGGCCACATTTCGGGGATGGCTGGTCCATAGCAAGGGTTGCTATGATTCCCTTTTCCTATTTCCTTTTCCCAGCTCCTCCTTCTTCTCATGGCAGCTCCGGCACTGCCGGTATGTCTTTGCAGCAATTAAAGCTCATTAATTGCTCAGAAAGAACAGAGGCCCTGTGGCAATGTGTGCTGGTGAGTCCTGCAGAGGAAAGAGCCAGACCTGGCTGGTCCCAGCACGTCCAAAGTGGTGTGGGGGAAAACAGGGACCTGCACTCACCTGGGGTGATGCAGGGATGAGCTGAGATCCCTGGAGGGGTCCGGAGCTGGCAGCAAAGGCCGTGGGATGTGTAACGTGCGGACATTGCCATGGTTTCACCCACCCAGCAGCCCTGTGTGGATGTTGAGTGCTGCCACATTGAGCTCTGAGCATCACACAGGGGGTCAAGCCCCCTGATGCCACCTCATCTGGGGGATACCAGCCTCATATTCCTCCCTGCAGCCCAGTGCTTTGTCATGGGGATGAAACAGGCTCTGCTCTGGGCAGACATGAGCCGAGTGGGTGCTTGCTTGAGGCTGTGTCCCATGCATGTCTTGAGCAGAGCTGGTGTGGGCTGAGCGGCTGCTCCCATCCTTGGAAAAACAATAGCGTTTGGTAGGAAGTGGGGGGGGGGGGGGAAGGAACCTTCTCCTGGATTGAAATGATGCTTTGATTTGGAACAGATGCACGAGAGACGGGAGGAGGCAGGTACCTGCATGGTTAGACACAGGGCCAGCCGCCAGCCTGCTGGTGGGTCCTGGCTGCAGTGAATTGAAGTAAAGAGCCCCCAGAGGTGGCTGGTGCTCGGCTTCCTGATGCCTTGCCTGCTCCAGGGCTGCTGGGATGGATGTGGGTCTGCCTGGGCAGGCAGCAGGCACTGGAGAGTGGGGAGGATGCACTGGTACATGGGATGTGCCTGGCTGCTGGATGTGGATGCTGTGGTTGGGTCTGGGCATCACTGCCGGGGAATGAGCTGTCCCCTAGCTGTGGGGGGGGTCACTGGAAGCAGGGATTCTTGTGGAGAGTGCTCTGCTGTACTGAGAGGAGCTGAAAGTTGGGAATTGTCCTGCCAGGGAGGATGTGGGATTGCATGTGTGACGCCGAGCCCCATGCCCAGCTCGGCATCCTGCAGGACCAGCACAAGAAATGCTGTGGGTAGCAGAGTGTGACCTCCTCCTCCTCTTCTTCTTCTGTCTCCTCCTCCAGTGCTGTCTGTGGGGCCCAGCAGGACCAAGGGCACAGCTCTGCTGGCTGAGGCCAAGGGCACAGATGAAAATAAAGACCAGTCATGCTGGAACTCAGTGCTCCCTGTCTGCACAGAGGCTGCTGCACACGGGGCTGGGTTCTGGGGTGCTGGCAGGGATGCTCTGGGCATGCTGCTGTCAAGAGGAGGTGAAGAGTGGCTCGGCAGGGCCTGACCTCTGCCCTGGCTCTGCTTCCATCCTCTCTGGTTCTCATGCTCACCCATAGGACCACGGTGCTGGCCTCTCTGCCAGGCAGGAGGGTGAAGGACGGGTGCAGAGCTGCCCATTGCTGGGTCTGGCCTTGGATGGGCAAGAACATCCTGCCACGGCAGTGGGCAAGAAAAGGACACCTGCCTGCCCTTTGGAGAGCCCCATATTCCCTGGTGAGACCTGCAGAGGCTCATCACACCCCCCCCAGGACGTACAAGCCTTTTCCTCCCTAACAGCCAGCTCCCAGCAGTGAGAGATGGCTCTGCCTTCATTCCCTGGGAAGGGATGCGGAGCTCAGTGAGCTTCCCTGAGAGGCTGCAGAGGTCAACTCAGCCCCATGTCACCCCACTGCCCCTCCACGCTCTGCCCCAAGGCTCACTGACTGCAGGACCCAGGCTGGGAAAGAGCAGGAGCATCCAGGGAATGCTTACGTGAGGCAGAGCATCGGGGTGACGGGCACCCTGGGAAGCTGGCATTGGGTCCATCCTGCCTGGGGAGATACCGTGCCTGGGAACCAAGCAGCACCAGCAATGATGGAAGATGCTTGTCCTGTTTTAGCGCTTTCCCTGGCGCTGCTGCCTCTGCCCATGATTGCCATCGGGGCTGGGTCCCCCCCTCCCATTCTCCAGAGAAGATCCAGCGGGAAGCAGTCGTCAGGCGCCCGCTGCGGAGCGGCGCTTTTCTTCTCTAATCTTCTTATTTCATTTTAGCATTTACAATACAGGCAGCCGGTAATCCTGACATCAAACACGCCACGCACGCTTCGAGCGGCACCGACGTCAGGCTGCGCCCGCGCTGGCAGGAGCTGGCAGCTCCGACGTCTCCAGATAACACACACAAGACAGACAAGGAAAGCGGCTCTGCCAGTGTGATGAGCAGCACCGGGTGCTGTAGCCCCCAGAGCCCTTCCCCATGGGCACACACTGTTCAGGTCAGGTTGCGTCTCTAGGGAGAGGTTGGAGTTGAAGTGCTCCAAGGTGGCAGCCCAGGGGACAGGGGCAGAGCTGGGTGATCCCATTAGTGCCCACTCAGCTGTATTCCTCCTCCTTGGAGCTGCACATGACTCTGGGGCAATGGCGATGTGGATGCTGGAGGCTCTTCTCAGCCTTCAGCTCGCTGGAGCATTCTTTGGTGGTGGGGCATGGCAGCTGAACCTGGGCTGCGGTACCTGGGTCTGATGGGGATGCAACGGGGCTGTGCAGGGCCATGGCACCATGGCCCACGCGGGGCTGGCTGCAGAAACCCAAGGGCTGGGCAGTCAGTGGGGCTCATGAGTCCCTCTGCTCCCCTGTCACCAGTTCTCTGTTGGACACCAGCAACTAGGACAGAGATTTAGGCGGCCAGGGAAACATCTCCCTGCTCTCACATGGAGCGATGCAACACCCGTCTCACCGTGGTGAGAGATCCACAGTGTCCCAGAGCCCCTGGGGTGTCTTTTCTTCCCCAGCCCAGTGTTTAGCACTGAGATTCCAGCTGCTGGGAATTCCTGGAGTGTTCTTGGAGCTGCGGCTGGGGCGAGGGGGATGAAGGGCAGAGAGAGGCAGAAGAGCCTGAAAAATTATTTAACCTATCCTCAAGCCCTGGTGAGAATGGGACACCCACCAGGCTCTCTCTCATGGGTGGTTTCAGAGGGTACCCCAAGGCTGAGGAAGGTTTCCTCGAGGCAGAGCATCCTAATGCCCTGTGCTGGGGTGGTGCACCGTGCCCATGCAGCATTACCATCCTGTTCTTCAGCCCACATCAGACGATTGAGCTCTGACAACGCCATGCTCTGCCCAGCGCTGACAGTGCCAAGGGATGTGAGGGATGACAGCCCATTGAGGGGGGCAATGGCTCGTGTCCCTGTGCAAACCTCAGTCCCTGCCAGCCCATCCCTGGGGTGCCTGCATGGGGCCAGGCGGGTGCTGGGGCTCTGCCTGCTGGGTTGCACCCCCAAAGGAATAGTCTCAGGTCTAATCTGTGTCTTGATAGCTGGGATTTAATCATCCCTGAAGTAAGCAGCTTGCTGGGGTTTTTTCTCTCCTAAGGCAGAGAAGAGCTGCGACTCCATAGGAATTAATTTGCCTAATTAGGGTCTTTGGGAAGCTCTCCCTCCTGCGCTTCCCAGTGTGGGGAGCTGTGGGCTTGGGGTCCCAAGACTGAGCCTCTTGGGGTGCTGCCCAGCGCTCTGATACCCCCCTGGTACAGACAACACTGCCTCAAGGCACTGCAAGGACCAATCTGGGATGCAGATGTCAGGCATCACCCGGATGCCCATTACAGTGCACCCACTGGGTGCTGAAGGTGGCTGGGCATGGGTGGCGTGGTGCAGGGGGCCAGCTGGGGGGTGCGGGAGCAGGCGACTGACAGGGAAGATGAATGGTTTTAATCACACCGCTTACAGGGCACCATCTGAAGTTTCGTGTAAGTTATGATAGCGACAGTTTGCACGAAAATTGTATTTCCAGGCTTCATTGACTGGCTTAATGAGAATCTTTACATGTCAGATATTAAATTAAGAAATTAAAGAGCTGTTTCGGTGTGTATAGACTCCTTTCCCTCGCACTGAGCTGCTTCTTCCAGATCAATCAGGAACGTGCCTCTAGAAAAGATGGGAGAAGCCTTTGATTTCCTGTCACTGGGGAAGTGAATCTAATACGCGTTGGCACCTAATTCATGTTTTATTAAAAGGTATGAGGTGGATGCTGCCGGCCCCCGCCTCTGCCCGCTGCCCTCCCTCTGCCTGCATTGCTCCGGGAGGAGGGAGCACCCCTGGTTCCACCATCCTTGGATCCCCATGCTGCCCAGCTGTCACACTGCATCCCGGTATCAGCATCCTGGGGATCGGGTGATGCTGAGCACTGAGAAGGTGCAGGGGTTTGCTCTGATAGCCAGAGGTTAAGATCAATTTGAAAAACTCCTACATTGGAATCACTAGGATGGAAAATACTGCTGTTCTCCTGCGTTGTATCCCGGCTTTCATTTCTGTACTGGCCATGTTTGACCTGAATTCACGGATTGTTTCTGTCTTCCCTCAGATTTTGTTGGAAATTGTACTTGGCAAACAATTCAAGAGCAGGTAGGGAATGGGGAAGGTGTCCCAGCCATGGGGAGGGATTGGAATGGCTGGAGAACATGGAGGGAGCAGGCTCTCAGACATGGTGAGCAGGAGTCATGCACCAGAGCAAGATGGGGGCAGTGGATCACTGAACGCCACTCCGTGGATACTGGAGATAAACACCCAGCACAGGGATGCTGGAAAGTAACTCATGGGGCAGGGACCCCAGGGGTAAATGCCCCAGGGCAGGGACATCCGGGAACACCAGAGATCAGTGCCTCAGGGTGAAGACATCCACAACATAATCCAGGGATAAATGCCACCATTCAGAGGCACACAGGGACGTTGGAGACAGCCTGGGGTAAGGACAGGGCAGATAAGATGGAGACACGGGTCAGGGAGGGAGTCCATCTGGGATGTGCCCCCATTTCCTGACTCACCTGCGCCCTGAAACTTGTCATGGAGGAACCTGGAGCCACCTTGGCTCCTGCCACCATCTCATGTCCCCACAAAGGGGACAGGGGCATCATGCTCTCTCTAGCTGGAAGAATGGGATGAGCCCCAGGCCCTGGCTGTCAGTGTGTCTGGATGGAGTCCTGCTGCCCGGATGCTCCCTGAGTCCCCTCACTGCATCTCCACCTTGTGAAGTCGCAGGCGAGGAGGGGAAGGCATCACTGTTGCAAACCGTCTGTCACAGCAAGAAAAATCACACCTCGGGGGCCCTGAGTGTGCCATCCATCTTCACCTCCCCACGCCGGCCCCGGCTTCTCCTTGTGCGGGGAAAGTTTGAGTAAACAGCTTAATTTGGCACTAATATGAGCAGAGACATCGTTTGTGGTGTCAACCATTGATCTGTGTCCTTACGGCCCCATCAATCCTTTGGGCTTTTTTCATGTTTTGATATTACAATCAGAAGGGATAAACCTCCACAAGTCCAGGCTGGGCTTGCTCTGCCTGTCCCCAGGCACCATGGCCAGGACCCCATGTTCACACAGGAGCCTAGTCCTGTACCCACCTCCACTTGCAGTGTTGCTCCTATGGGACACACTACAAAGGGGGATATGTGGGGAGCTGGAGCCATGGTGACCCCTGCAATGAGGGCTGGTTACTGGGATAGAATCGTAGAATGGTTCAGGTTGGAAAGGACCTCAAAACTCATCCAGTTCCAACCCCTGCCACGGGCAGGGACCCCTTCCACTGGAGCAGCTTGCTCCAAGCCCCTGTGTCCAACCTGGCCTTGAGCACTGCCAGGGATGGGGCAGCCACAGCTTCTCTGGGCACCCTGTGCCAGCGCCTCAGCACCCTCCCAGGGAAGAGCTTCTGCCTTATATCCAACCTGAACTTCCCCTGCCTGAGGGTACTATGAGCACCCTTGCCCAGTGGGACCAGGATGGGGTCAGGACCAGGATCCATGGATGCCTTTATCCCCCAGCGATGTCCAAGCTGGCCAAGGCGCTGACAGAGCCGACCCTGGCAGCCAGGCACCCCGCTGGCCGTGCCTAAATGCCTCATTAAAGGGATCAGTGGGGGGTGCTGAGCTGGGCTCTAATCTGGCTCTTGCCATTCATTTGTCCAGCGTCGCAGGCAGTGGGAAAGGTCTTTGGATCTTTAATTACGCCGAGGCAAGCGGCAGGCACAGCAGGGAGGAGGAACCGCTGCGGACATCGCGCAGGCAGCGTCAGGATAACAGGGAAATGCTTCCTGCCCTCGGGCGCTCCGGCCAGCACAAGGGACCTTTCCCGTGTGATGTTGTCGTGGCCAGCCAACCCATCCCTTGGCTGCACAGTGACTGCACCCTCGGCTGGCATTGCCCTTCCTCCGTTTCCTCCTCCTTCTCCTCCTCCTCAGTGGTGTTTTGACAACTCCAACCCTGCTGGCCTCCTTCCTGCTCCTCCTGGGCTGTGAGATAGGATGGGAGCCCAGCCCTGGGGACAGGGAGGTGGCTGAGCACACTGTGCGCACCTCAGTGTGTGCAGCTTGAAGGTTTAGGGGCATCCCCCACCCTCTGGGCAGGTTTTGGGGTCACAGCTCAGTCAGGACAAGCCAGAGTCCCTGAATGGTAAAACCACGGGGATGTGCTGGTACCTCATGTGTGCTCCCTGCCTGCAAACGCACATAGGATGGAGGTGATGGGAGTGACACAGCCTTGAGCACTGCCAGGGATGGGGCAGCCACAGCTTCTCTGGGCACCCTGTGCCAGCGCCTCAGCACCCTCACAGGGAAGAGCTTCTGCCTGAGAGTTCATCTCAGTCTCCCCTCGGGCAGGTTAAAGCCATTCCCCTTGGCCTGTCCCTACAGGCCCTTGTCCCAAGCCCCTCTCCAGGTTTCCTGCAGCCCCTTTAGGCACTGGAGCTGCTCTCAGGTCTCCCCTTCAGGAGCCTTCTCTTGTCCAGGCTGCCCCAGCCCAGCTCTCTCAGCCTGGCTCCAGAGCAGAGCTGTTCCAGCCCTCGCAGCATCCCCATGGCCTCCTGTGGCCTCGCTCCAGCAGCTCCACGTCCCTCTTGTGCTGCTGCCCCAGAGCTGGATCAGGGCTGCAGGGGGGGTCTCCCCAGAGCACAGCAGAGGGGCAGGATCCCCTTCCTCGGCTGCTGCTCATGCTCTGGGGGTGCAGCCCAGCACAGGGGGGGAGGGGGTCTGGGCTCAAGCGCACACTGAAGCTGGGCCATGGGGAGCTTCATGTACACGCAAAATTCACGTGTGTGTGCATGTGCATAGTGAACCATCGTGTGTTCAAGCACATGGGTGTATTTCTCAGTGCTGAATGCCCCTAGAATGAAGGATGTGTGTCTATGTTATGCATGCAAGTGCAGTGATATGCATGCAGGATGTAGTCTGTGTTTGCACACATGCATGTGTGTAGCCCACTGCTGCATGCACATGGGCAAAGGCACACGTGTGCACACATACATGTACATTTGCTCCTGTGTGTGACTGCTCAGCGCTGCAGGATCCACTGTGTGTGTGTGCTGAGCTGTGCAGTGCTTGTTTGTGCTGCGGGAGGGGGCTGGAGGATGCCGTGTGCTTGACAGGGCTCCAAAGAGCAAGTGACAGCAGGATAGGAAGTGAGGGAAGTCAAACAATTATCCCTGCCCTGTGTGCAGAGCCGTCCTGCTCCGCCACGGTCATTAGTGGGCTGTCATGTCCTGCACTGACATGTGGGGATCGGTGCCTGACATACAATGAGGTGCTTGGGGTGACAGGCAAGGACCGTGCTGGGGATGCTGCCTGCACTTGCCCATGTGCTCTGACTGGCTCCTGCCCCTCGGTCCTCCCCATCCCATGGGGTGATGCTGCACCCGGGTGCCCAGGGAGGCTGGGTGGTGCTGTGCAGCTCTCCCTGCTATCCCTATGGGCTGCAGAGCATGCTGTGGGGATGCAAAGGCTCACTAGAAGGATGCAAATGCTCTTCCACCAGCCCTGTGCTGATGGGGGGACCCTCCAGCCTCAGGTGTGCCCCCGGGGCTGGCTGCAGCCTGAGTGACAGCCTGTCACAGTAATGAGCCCTGATGTCAGGAGGATGGCTGACACCCGCAGCCACCTCCTCGGGCCACCCCCAGGGACTCGCCACCACCAGCGCTGCTGGGAGGGCTCGCCCTGTGCCATCCTTCCTCCTCAACACCCCTGGAAACCTGCCTGGGTTTGCCAGGCCCCAGCAGTTTTGGGGTGCCAATTGTCCTAGGAAACACGTGGGCTCCAGGAGATGCATCCTCACTGCCCATGCTCCCTAGCGCGGGGTCACTCTGCATGCTGCCTGCCCAGACCATGGCGTATGGAGCCTCCCCTGTCTGGCCTCGGCCACCCTGGGCAGGACAGAAGGGGATGGAGAAAGGCCGAGCCTGGCCATGGCTGCAGAGCAGGGTGTGCTCTGAGCACTCAGCACTGATTTTGGAGTGGCTTTGTCATGTCACAGCATCATCCTCCTGCCTCTGCACCATTTCTGGAGCACCCTCCTGCCTCTATCCCAACCCTACCCTTTCTGGAGCATCCTCCTGCCTTGGCCCATCATTTCTGGAGCTTCCTCTGTGGTTCCTTTACATCACTGCAGCTGTGCCCTGGAACCATCTCCAGCTCCTGGCTGCAGCCTTTTCAGTAAAGTAAGCAGGGGGGCTTTATTCCACATTTACCTGTCTCTTATCTCTCTCCCTTCCTCCCACCTCCCCACTGGCTCACTCCTTGAAGACACACTCCTAATCCACTTGTTAGCTTATCCCTTCATCTAAACCCAATATGGAGCTGAATGCTGGAGGTAATGGACTGATCAATTAGATAGAGAACTGCCTGAGCTGATGGCAGTGCACCTGCAGCGCGGTTCCCCAGCACCCATCCTGCAACCAGCCATGCGCACCCAGCTACATCCCATGTTCGCACAAACCCACACACACTATCTGCCTGCACAATGCCTTCTGGAGGGTGCTGAGCACCAGCGCACCCTCTTCCTGCCCTGATTTGCTCAAAGACACATCTGCAGGGGACAGGCCACCCATCAAGGTGACCATGGGGAGGTGGCAGCTCATGAGGATCACGGCCAGCCTGCCTGTCCTGCTGCAGAGGCACAGGCAGTGACCCCAGCGCATGGCCCTGCTGTCCCCCAGCCCAGCCTGGATGTGGGCAGGGGACAGGGCAGTACCAGGCACCTCATCACCCTGCCGGTGCTGTGTGACACTGAGACATGGCCCGCAAAGCTGTGCGTGCTCCGAATCCTACCTGGGGGCTCCTGCACCCTCATGTCCCCCCTTGTCTCCACTCCCCCACTCCCCCCCCCCCCCAGGTGCTGCTGTGCTCTGGGTGCCCTCAGAGCATGAGGTGGGATGCTGAGCGCGGGGGGGTGCCAGCACCCAGGAGTGGGGGGGACAGGCAGGGCTGCCAGGGAGGCAGGGCGACATGGGGAAGTAAATAATGCAGCAAACCCATGTCTGCCAACCCCCTCCTCCACGGGCTTTGAAAAGCAACACATTACCCTGATCTCCAGACATGAGTTTTTGTCACCAAACAGGGTGATGAGGAGACTTTGAAGCAAATACAAACACCGGGAAAGGGAATACATAAGAAGAGAGTCGCGTGTTCTCTTCAGAAAACAATTGTGGTGTCAACTACGTGGTGCAGCTCCGTGGAGGGGGAGCTGCTAACCAGGAACCTGACAGCCCCGAACACCCAGGAATCAGCCTCAAAATCAGGAATCCTTCCCCCTCTGTCAGTGCTCTGGAGCCTTCCCTGCTCCTGGATACAAGGTGCCCCTTCCCCTCCTCCCCTTGCACCCCATGTTGCCCCCATGCCTTTGCCCCAGTGGGTCCCTGCAGTGACGTTGCCATCCCGGCTGGGGACACAGCACCCCTGAGCCCTTCTGCACCCGCTTGTGCTTTGCATGCGTGTTGTCACCTATAAACACAAGCCTCGCGTGCACGCTCTTGCACCCTGCGTGCTTGCACACCTTGCACAGCTCTCACAGTTCTACGGGCACACCTTGCTCAGCACTCACACCTTGAGCACCCCCCTGCTTCGTGCATGTACTCACACCTTGCACAAGCACTCACACCTTGCACAGCACCCACACCATGCACAGCACCCACACCTTGCATGCCTTGCACACTTCCCCCTCCCACTGTCCTACACATGCCCTACCTGTGTGTTCCCCTTCTCCCTGACACCCTCCTTGAAGCAGCATAAATAAGTATATATCTGTATATGTATATAAAGGCAGTGCTATATATAGCGTGGAAGATGTTATCACTGTGTGGCAGGTCCCTCTGTGCCTGACAGATTTCACTTGGGCATTTAAGGTGCCTTGGTAATTCTGACAGGATTTGAGCAGGTGTCCCTTGAAGCGGGGCCCACGTGTGTCCTCGCGGAGCTCAGGACAGCCCCTGGCAGCCCAGCTTCCTGAGGAGCCAGGGAAGGGCTGTCCCCAGGGGCACGGCTGGCACTGGGGTGTCTCCATGTGGGGATCCTGGGGGGGTACCTTTGTGTAGCACACAGCTGCCTCCTCACCTTCAGATGCTCTACACTGCACTCCTGCCCCAGACACTTGCAGCACATGCACACCCACCTGCACGAGCACTGCCACCCTGCTCACACTCATCCCTGCACAAGCACTGCCACCCTGCTCACACTCATCCCTGCACGAGCACTGCCACCCTGCTCACACTCATCCCTGCATGAGCACTGCCACCCTGCTCACACTCCCCCCCTGCACAAGCACTGCCACCCTGCTCACACTCATCCCTGCACGAGCACTGCCACCCTGCTCACACTCATCCCTGCATGAGCACTGCCACCCTGCTCACACTCACCCCCTGCACAAGCACTGCCACCCTGCTCACACTCATCCCTGCACGAGCACTGCCACCCTGCTCACACTCATCCCTGCATGAGCACTGCCACCCTGCTCACACTCACCCCCTGCACAAGCACTGCCACCCTGCTCACACTCACCCCCTGCACAAGCACTGCCACCCTGCTCACACTCACCCCCTGCACAAGCACTCTTTCTCCGCTCATACTCACCCTCACACAAGTGTTCCCACCCTGTTCACACTCACTGTGTGCACCCCCTTGGGCCCTGCACGCTTTGTGCACTTACACCTTGCACACCAGCAAAGCTCTCAGGTGTGCACTCATGGCCTGTGTGTCCACTCACACCTTCCCTGTACTTCCACACCTTGCTCACGTGCTCAGCCACTACACATCTGCTCATGCCCGTGTGCTGTCCCTTGTGCTCCTCCTGGTGCCCTGCACACCTTCATGCTCAGAGGTGCCTCCCTGACACGACCACACTCCAACAGCTCCCAAAAATGCCTCTTCCCATCCACGCAGCTCCAGGAACATCTCACCCCTCCCTGCACTCCCAGACCCCAAACCTTGCTCATGATCCCCACTCATGGGGGTATGTGGCAGACCTGGGCATGTCAGCCCACCCCCTGTATCCCTGCCGACACTTGTCCCCCCTCCCTCCTTCCCACTCTGCTCATCCCCTATCCATCCCTCTGTTCGCCCATCCATCCATCCATCCATCCATCCATCCATCCATCCATCCATCCATCCATCCATCCATCCATCCTCCACCCTTCCATCCATCTGTCTGTCCATCCGACTGCCACCTTCCTGCGCTCAGTGCCAGGCACCCTTTTCCTCCCTCTTTATCTCTAGCTCCCAGCTGCTTCTCGCCCCTCCCCTCCTCCGCTGCTTCCATCTCTCCTTCTCCCCATCCCTTGCTCCCACATCCTCCTGCCGCTGTTATCACTCTTTTGCATGCATCCGTCCTCTCTCCCTCCTTCCTTCACTCCCTCCCTCCTTCCTTCTGCTCATCCATTCACCCTTCTTGCACTTCCCTTCTTCTTCTTCACATCCATCACTCATTCCTTGAATCCCCAGATCTCTTTCACCCCCATCACTCATCCCCTTCACCCCCAAATCTTTCACCCCCATCACTCATCCCCTCCACCCCCAGATCTCTTTCCTTCCCATCCCTTTCTCCCTTTCCCGGCCTCGTGGTCCAGCCTCACGGCCACCACCCCGCCCGGCCACACGTGTCCCCCGTGTCCCCCGGCTCACGTGCCCCTCGGTGTCCCGCCGTGCCCCGTTTCCACCCCGCTGCTGCAGCCTTTCAAGTTTCAATCAGCGCTGGCTGGGAGAGGCGGGGAAGATGCGCCTCCCGCTCCCAGCCCCGCGACGCCGCGCTGCCACTCTGAGTGCTCCCGCCTTATAAATTTTACATTATTACCCTCTTTAAAGTATATAAAATAACTATTCATAAATTATTGAGGGGAAGTTTAAAATACTACAAATGTTTATAAATGTTTATCAAGAGGTCTTCAGAAGCGAGCGAGCGGAGCCGCAGTGACTTCCCCATGGCTGGCAGGAGCATGGCAGCCACCCTACCGCTGCCCATGGGGGGATTTCTATGGGACCACCATCAAGAGATCAGCACCGGCTCCCACAGCCTCTTTAATCCATGTCCCTGTGGGTGGTGAGGAACAAGTTGTCATCCATGTGCTCCCTCCTTCTGCCAGCGGCGCTGCGTGCTTGGGCAGCCCTGGCCTTTCCCAGTGCTTGTGGCTGTGTGACCCCACTCTGGGTCTGCCAGTGGGCAGGGGCCAGTGGCCTGTCCTGCCCCACTAGGGACATGTCCTGCTGCACTGGGGACATGTTCTATTCATCTTGGGAATGTGTCCTGTCCCCATCCCAATGCCCATTGTGTGCCCAGGTCACAGGCTGGATCAGGGTACCCAGCAAGGGACTGAGAGGTGGGTACACACACAGATGTTGGTACACGTGTGGACACTTGTGCACATGCAGTGCCAGCTGGATCAGCTTTGGTGCAACTGCCCAGAGCTGATGCATCCACACTGCTGGAACCTCACAGTGCCATGGGAGCAGTGGCACAATGGCACCAAGCCATGCCAGGATTCCGGTGACAGGCAGGGTGAGTGTGGGATGCACTGAGCAGGACCTGGCCAGGGCTGCCTGAATGGTGTGGCAAACAGATAGAGCACGGCGCAGACACTGGCTTCTTCCCTGTGAGGGTGCTGAGGCGCTGGCACAGGGTGCCCAGAGAAGCTGTGGCTGCCCCATCCCTGGCAGTGCTCAAGGCCAGGTTGGACACAGGGGCTTGGAGCAAGCTGCTCCAGTGGAAGGGGTCCCTGCCTGTGGCAGGGGTTGGAGCTGGATGAGCTTTAAGGTGCTTTCCAACCCAAACCATTCCATGATTCTATGATTCATCATATGCCAGGATGGGGCTTGGCACTGACACACACACATGTGGTACCTCCCCAGCAAGCACAGCACCTCCAAGACTAGGCAGCCCGCACGGCATGGCATGGCGTGGCATGGCATGGCATGGCACAGCTCTTCAGGTATGGTACTGCCGAGCCTGGCCAGACCACTTGGCACAGCACAGCACGGCACAGCACGGCATGGCACAGTACTGCAGGGATGGCAGTGCCGAGTCTGGGCAGTGCGCTTGGCTTGGCACAGTGTGTCAGGGCATGGCACAGCACATCCCTGCAGGGAAGGCCCTGTTGAGCCCAGAGAGCTGGCATGGCGCAGCCCTGGCACAGCCATGTCACAGCCTTGACACACGGGCTGGCACAGCACAGCCCCAGCACCATGACCCTGCACACTTCCGCTCCTCAAGGAGCTCCAGGAGCTTGCCCACAGCAAAGTGTCACTTCCAGCTGGGTGCAGTGCTGGAGGTGGGCTCTGCCAAACCAGTTATCCAAGGGAAGCCCAGTGACCGGGACAGCTGCATCCCTGTGCAAGACATGAGGCGATGTGCACACTGCAGAACATGGACACAACCAAGGCTGCTGGAGCCTTCCCTCTTGTCTGGCCACTGTGGGAAGCTCAGCACAGCCTGGCGACTGTGCCACCATGATGGGAGCTGTGCCCACCGCAGGGTGGCAAAGGAGCTCTGCTGTATCCCTGGTGAGCGGGTCTGCCAAGTGTGTGCAAGTCGTGCGTGGATGCTCGGTGATCCTGTAGCTTCCAACAAGAGCTGCCTGCAGGGATTGTGTTTAAAGTGCTGGCTGATTGGGGTAATCATGGGAGCACGGAGTGCATTAGCTGTGAAGGTTTATAAAGGGAAATTAAAATAAAATTGGATGTGACAGAAAAGTACATGGAAAATTAGTATAAGAATATGAATATTTATGGCTGTGGGAGCACGCACTGGGAAAGTGCTCCTCTGTGCTCCCTGACACCCCCGGCCCTGGGTCTCAGGCTGGTCCCATGGGCAGCACCCGGCTGTGGGGCGAGGTGGTGGGGCTGGACATGCTGCAGTGGGCACACCACCCCCGTGTCACCACCCACTTGACTTCAGGGTGACTTTGGGGTTGATGGCGGCTGTGTCACCCCCTTGCATCCCTGGGGGTGCCCTCAGGGCTGGTGGTGGCACTGGTGCAGGGCCACATCAGTGTTTCCACTGCTGTGATGGCACAACAGCGCGGGGACAGGTTGGACAAACCTGCTCCAGTGGAAGGTGTCCCTGCCAGTGGCAGGGGCTTGGAACTGGATGGGCTTGAAGGTCCCTTCCAACCCAAACCATTCCATGATTCCATGAGAGGCACAGCTCAGGAGCATTGCTGGTGGCAGAGGACAGGGTTGGCACCGTGCAGTGCTGGCACACGCCGAGGCTGCTCATGCAAGAATGAGGGCACTAGGACAGGGCTGAGGCTTGCCAGGATGGCAGGGCACAGCGCTCCTCCTGCCCGCTGGGACTGTGCCCACCGGGATGAGCTCTGGCAGGGATGCACCGGCAGCAGCGTGTTAAAGATGTCACCACCCTGCTGGGGACCACAAGCTTCCCCCCAGCCCTCCCACTGCAGGGGGTTGTACACAGCATCCCTGCCCGCTCTGCCTGGGCCCAGCGCTGGACCCGGGAGCAGACGTCCCCCTGTCCCCTCCCGCTGTCACACTTAGAAGCCATTAAAATAATTGAATGCTTTAAATATTCAGCGCTCAGCTTAAATATTCATCAGCAAAGTTATTCTGATTGCTAAACTGCATCAGCCAGGCTGGGGAACGGCTCCTCTCCACAGAGCATCCCCCACCCTGTGCACAGCCCTGCGCGCCACGACCCGCACGTGGGCTTGTACACACACATGAATGTACACACGTGTATGCACCCATGTGCAGGTATGCACACGTGTATGTGCTGCATCTCTGCACAGATATGCATATGTATGCACGTAGGGAGAAGGATGCGTGCGCCCATACTCCCAGAGCGGGTGGCTGTGGGTACTGGCAGCACTAGGGGCACTGGGAGCACATTTAGGTGGCTGTAGGAAGCACATTTAGGGTGGTTTGTACCTCCTCTTAGCTGTGCCCTCCTGCAGAGGATGGGGGGAGGCTCCCAGCCTATCCCTGCCCATCCTGGCACCTGCAGCCTATATCCCACTCCAGGACCACCCTAGGGTTGGTCCCAGCATCCCAATATCTGCATCGCCCAGGCTCCTGACATGATCCAGGGCACGGCAGCACTCACCTCTACCGAAAACATGTGAAACCTGCTGTGTGGTGTGCACACGGTGCTGGTCCTTGAGCTTGTGCTTGCATTATTTACCTGTTTCTCCAAGGGGGAAGGACAGATTAAAGACTGAATCATAACAAAATATTAGTGAGAGACTGTCTGAAGCTGAGCTCATTGCCTGGGAAGGTTTTGCTTTGAACCCCACTTGCCCACTCTGTGGTACCCCATGGGTACCCCAGCCTCCACAGTGCTGCCAAGCCATGGCATGCTGGGGACAGGCAGCAGAGAGGTGCCTTTGAACACAAAACGAGGGTTTGTTCTCATCTCTGCAGGGCTGATCCACCCAGCTGGGCTTGTCAATAGCCCCAGCTTTATTCTTCCTATGTGCCTGTTGCATAATAACATCCCTCAGTCTGGCTCCTGGTGGAGATGCTCTTGGCCAGTGCTGCAGATATGGCACCACACATCACTTGCAGAGTGATGTGCCCAGTCTTGGCCATCCCACCGTGCCCTTGCCTCCACGATACTCCCCTTTACCCCCTGCTGTGTATTTTCCGGGCCCCCAAATACTGACCAGGATGGCCTGAACTGGGGTGCGAAGGAGAAGAGCATCAATGGAGCATTCCCTCCAAAGCTGGGGGTCAAAGTGGGATTGGATGGGAACCCCAAGAGGGGTAAGAGCTCTGCACTGCGCTGGGGCTCTCAAGCTCCTCTCATCTTCTGCTGAGCTTGACAGCACTCTGGTATAATCTCCTATTAGGAGACAAAAGATCATTACTCGACACCTTTGTTCCTGGAACAGAGCAACTCAGCTAAAAGAGCAAGAGGAGGAGAATCAAGAGCTAATATAACCCATGGCTGGGAGCAAAGGATGCCCTGAAAAGAGGAAAACAGCCTGCCAGTGGCAGGAAAAACCAGAGCCAACCTGCTTTGAAAAGGATTTTCCTTCTTCACTGACATGCTCCGGGGTGCAGCAGCATCGTGGGAGCCTGTGGGGAGCCCGCACATCCCTTGCCAGGCAGGCACAGCGGTGCCTTTTCCACCTTCCCATCTGCAAAGAGTCCTGCAAGAGGCAAGATCTGAAGTTCATCACCTGCAGGAACCAGGGACTGAGTCCATCCCATGGAGCCTCAGAGCCACCAGACCCTCCAGCAAAGGTCTGCAGCCGCCCATCGCCTTCCTGAGGGGCCAGCCAGCGGTGCTGCATCCACAGCCCTCTCCGTGAGTGTTGTCGGGCGATAAAGAGCTTTCGCCTTTCACACAGGACGCGTTTGCTCTCCGGCACTGGCTGCCAGGGCGGGTATTACACGTGGGTGCTGGTACACAAGAGCATTCCCATGTGCACATGGGTGCTGGCATGTGCAGGCGTGCGGAGAGGTGGAAGCAGCCCCGGCAAAGCTCTGCAAACAGCACCGATAAAATTGTTCCTCCAGTACCTAAAGCAGGCTTAGGTTTAAGCGATCTCGCTCCAAAGACGGCTCCTGCATACATTTCGCAGGCTGGAGCTGCAGCTTTAATCCTTAGGAATCGTGTACTTTGCATCGCATTGCCATTCAGATTTGCATTGCCATTCAGATTTGAAGAGGGGGCTCAGTGCTCCCCATGAAGGGTGGCTGGACCCTCCTTGTGCCGTGGAGCCAAAAGCAGAGCCGGGCCGCGTGCTTCCCTGCACGGCTGCCGAGCACTGGGAAGAGCTGCTGGTTTATCTGATACGGTTTAATCAGCCCTATAATTAGATTAATTTGTTGATTTGATAGCAACCCATTTCTCGCTGTTAGGTTTGTTTATGTGTTTTATGCATCGCTTTGGCAATAAAATAGGAACTGAGGAGGTGGGAAAGTCCCTCCGTATGCCCATGCTCTGCCCCTGCAGAGTGCCTGGGCTGGAGATGTGTGTCCTGGTGCCCTGTGGGCTCCTCATGTGGGGCAGGAATGGGCAGGGTGGACAGATGAACCTTGGGGGTGCCAGTCTGCAGCACTAAGGGAGCATCCCTAAGGGGGTAACTGGGATGGAGATGGAGGTACCCAGGATGGGGATTGTCCCCACGGCAGGAGGCACCCCGTGTCTTGGTCTGGGCTCAGTGGAAGGCTGCAGGAGTTAATTCACTGCTGCCTGGAGTCTCTCACAAAAGCCAGCTCTGCTTGCTGAAATGGGTTGCATTTTGTTTTGATGAATGGACACACAGCTGACCTGAACCTGCTGCATTGTTTCCCTCCCTGTGTCGGTAGAGGAGGTCTGTCCATCCCGCAAGCCTTTGTGCATCCTAAAGCAGCATCCTCTAAAAGGTTAAAAATAAACCACAAAACTTGCTTGCTCGAGGGGAGTAGATGGGCTGCAGTGTGTGCTGTAAAACAGTTATAGACTGGTTTGGGTTGGAAAGGACCTTAAAGCTCATCCAGTTCCAACCCGCTGCCATGGGCAGGGACACCTTCCACTACAGCAGCTTGCTCCAAGCCCCCTCCAGCCTGGTCTGAACATCAACCAAGGTGATTGTCAGCATCACTGCCAGACAAGGGCTGCCTGCTCCCTGGTACAGCACCCATTGCCAGCAGCTCAGGGCCACCTCCATGGCAGGTCAATCCTTCACCTTGCTGGCAGCCATTGTGGCATCCAGGCTGGAGTGACCCTCCTAAAGGGAACAGGTTGAACAACTCACGTTGGAAATAATGATTTCAGGGCAGGGTGGGGAAGGCAGGCAGGGGAAGGAATGCAAGAGAGACATGGAGCGAGCGTGAGGGGTTGCTGGAGAAGCCATTTGCGAGGAGCTCTTTGATGGGCAGCTCCTTTGATCAGAGATGTGAATCTAGCCCTCACGTTCTCCCCATGTGCGCCTGCTGCCTAATTACCAAATGGCAGGGCTGCCTGGAGTCCTCGGCATGTTGCTGTAATAGATTTCACCACGTCCAGCCTGGAGAAGGACATCGATCCTGCCGCAGCCACAGCCTCGTGCTAAACATTGCGTCCCATCGATTTTCCTTTGCTTTTGCTTTTTTTCCCTTTTCCCTTCTTTCTTTTTTAAAGAAAAAAAAAAAGAATATTCTTTATTTTCATTAAATCATTAATCAGGGAGAAATCTACATTTTTATCATTTCTATGGCTGGAGAGGAAGAGAGGAAAGTTATATTGCCATAGAAACCGTTCCCTACCATTCTCAGCCTCGGAGCAGTCCCTCTTGTGCTGTCTCTTGTCAAAAGGCGTAATTGTTGCTCCTGATCTTCACTGCTCAATTAGCAGTGATGTCTCCCTTCAAGTTAATTGCTGGAGATGGGAGGAAGTAGGACAAATGTAACCTTTTAGATGAAAAGATCTCTCTCCCCCCTCTTTTCCCCGCTTTTCCTTGCTTGTGTGCACTAAGGGCCCCTCTGAAGTGAGATACAGTGGGGGGGAGCCCATCAGTGGGGTAGGAGTCGCCACATGCTCCATCACTCCCACACAGCACCAGGCTGGGGACCCCTCCCCATCTTCCTCATCCCTTTATCCTCGGAAGAACCCCCTTTGCACCCCCCCTTGTTTCCCTCAGCCTCTTCCAGCAGCATCGCCGCCAGCTCAGCCTTTCCCCAGTCACCTCCACGCTACTGGTGTCACATCTTCTGATGCTGGAGTAACCCTCACGGATGCTCCGGGGGTGCTCACATGGGCTGGTCCCATGCTACAGCAGCAACAGCGCTCAGTGGGTTCACAGGGATGGGGTGGCTTTGGCCCAGGAGCAGAGGGCTCCCTGCAAGTGCCCAGGACTAAAAGCTGGTGACACAACAGGGCTGAGCACGGGGATGTAGATAGGAAAAGGAGTGTGAGGCTTTTTTCCTTCAGAACTAAACCCCAGAACAGCAGCACGGCTCACAAACGTGTTTGATGGGAGCAGGGACCCTGGTGGGAGGAGAGCTCGGAAATGGTGCTGGGGCAAGGGGGTTCAGCCTCGAGGAAACCCAAACAAGCCAAAAAATACGTTAAGGAGAAGAGAAATGTGGCAGCTGCTTGTACTTTTGTCATCCAAAGAAGAGCCCTTAAACAATGACTGGAGTGTTTGGAAGACACAAATCACCCTAACCAGGCTCATGTGGAGAGCACAGACACATGCGGTGATGCCAAGCATACACAGCAGCCTGGGTGGGCAGCAGCAGCAGTGGGGATGGGCACCAGGGGTCACCCCGGAGTGAGGACAAGACAGCCTGGCCAAGCCTGCAGCACAGGACCCCCTCCCCATGGAGCAGCCAATGGAACAAATGAGCTCCTGAAGCTCAGGGCGGTGGTGAAGGGAACGTGGCAGCTGGCGAACAGTGGTAGATGGAGGGTGCCAGGGCATCCAAAGAGTTGTCTCGCAGGCAGGAGCTGGATGCAAGGAAAGAGGCTGTCACCACCCATGGGGGACACTGGGGCAAGGGGACACTCTCCAAGGATTCTCTAGGGAGGAACCCACGTCACTTCCAGCTCTCATGCACAGCTGAGAGACACCCACCTCCTTCAGCAAGCCCAGGGCAGTAGCAGACCAAGCTAAACCCCAGTCACTATAACCAGCCCTCATTCAAAGCAAAACCTTGCTGTTGCTCAGCAAACCACTTGCAAGCAGATCCTGCTGAGGGGCAGATGGATGCACTGCTCATCCCCGCTCCTGCTCTTGGGGTAACGCACAGCCTCAGGCTGGTCACTAGCTGGGCAGACCTGATGGACAGCAAAAAGACCGGGAGCGAGGTGTGATGGAAGTCATGAAGCAAGAGGAGCTCTTACCTTGAGCTGACAGCAGGGGACACGGGCAGTGCTGCTCACATCTTGAGCAGGGGCAAGAGATGCTGGCAGCCCACAGAGCGATGGTCCTGACCATGCCCCTCTGGCTGATCTTCTCCATTCTGCCAAGTCAGACAGTAATTACTGACTTTCATCTCACGGAGTAGGGATTGGGGCAGCCAATCTCAGGAAGCCAGAACTAGGTTATCCTCCCGCTCCCGTCACTCGCAAGACGCATTGCTGAGCACATCCACCCTCAGCCCCTGCGCCGTGGCAATCTCTACCTCACCTGCCCAAGGCCACTGCGTCTCTACCTGGATGCTGCTCGGCTGAGCTCCAGCACCGTGTGCCCTGTCTCCTTGTGAGCTTGGTTTGCAGGTCTGAGACAAGGACCCACCCCACCACTGTGCATCTGAAACACAGAATTAGGGTTAGAAGAGACCCCTGGAGATCATCTAGTCCAATCCCCCCACCTAGGAGGGTTGTAAATGCTGTCCTGGCCATGCATATGCACCTTCTATGATGCCTGCTATGCTCCTTCTGTAGAGCTTGCGATGCCCTGGGAAGTCTTTAAGCCAAGTGAGGCTGAAAAGAAGCGCTGTGGGGGGCTGAGCACATGGAGGAATGACTCGAGGATACTTCCCTGTGTGGATGAGCACTTCCTTGGCCCCTTGGCTCCGGAAGGCACGGAGGAACAATTGCCAAGCTGGGGGCTCAGCTCCCGCTTCCCTTCCGCTGGAGGCAAACAAGCCCTTAACATTTAAGCAAGTGCCTGTGCTTGTGGAGGCACGCAGGGGGCCAAGTGCTCACTTCAGAGCACCTCGTGACTCAGGTCGGGAGGAGGATGACGGGGAGAGGAGTACCCAAAGGCCGCTCCACTGTGGGAGGTGAGGGTGTCCATCACCCTGGCGCCTGGGCCCCACCATTAAAGCTCACCCTGAGCATTGCATGAATGTCAGGTTTACATCTGATTTCCCCTGTGTCAGGTAAGGAGGGGCCAGCAGGCTTGGAGAGGGATCACACGTGGCAGCTTTTAATAGCAACCCGCCCGCCTGTCACTGGCTCCTCATCATTCCTCTTGAAACGGTTGCTAATTACCAACAAGCTGGTGTTTGTGCTCCGGGTGTGACGTTCCCCTCGGCTCCCCCTCCTCCTGCTCTGCACCCAAGCTGTTGCCAGCAACATGGGGGGCTTTGGGGAATGTGGGACTTGCTCCAGAAGGGTTGCAAGGACCTGGTTCCTTCTGGAGGTGGACCTAAGTGTGGGTGGAAAATGGCTGTCTTCTGCTTTCTCCTCCCTTCCCATTTCCAGGGAAGGACGGATCCTCTGGAAGCATTAAACCTGAGGAGTCAGGCCTTTGCGACCACACAAGCCACCCCCTCCCAGCCTGGTGATGCTCTGCTGGACCAGGACGCCAGTGCCACCAGCTCTACCTGGGCTAGATGTGCACCCCTGTGCCAAGTCAGTCTGCCCCATGCATCGCCCCTTTAGACCCTTACCATGGGTCTTGCCCAAGCTCCCTGGGACACCAAGACTTGGGTGGTGGCAATGTCAACAGCTTTCGTCTCCCAGCTGCCTTCTGGGGACGTGCCACCATTTTCTCTCATGCTTGAAAAGGCTGGAGAATGGCCAGGGATGGGGTGTGATGGGGACTTGCTGACAGCGATGCTCTGCAGGGACTGAGAGAGCCAGTCCTCAGGGGCTCTGATCCCATTGGACACCTTCACCCCTCACCCTGTGTTTGGGATCCCTCCTGTGGCCTCGTGAGCCATTGGGGGCAGGAAGCCAGGATTGGGGAAGGGGCTTCACCCCAACCGCCTTCACCCCACTGTTACCCAAGCACTGGGTCTGCCCCATGCCAGCCACCCCCTCTCTGACCATGGCAGTGGGCGCTCTGGGATCACCTCGATTGCATGTGGTGCCTGGCGAGGGGCTGGAGGGGGTGATATCTGCTGAGGCCAGTTCCAACCATTCCTGATGCAGGGATGCCGCTTGGGACCGCCTTAAGGTGGGAGACCCCTGCAAAAGGTTCTCCTGGTCCACACCACCCCCAGCAGCTCCCTGCTCCCCTCCATGTCCCAGCTGCATACAGAACCCCATGGTTCTCCAGTGGGCTGCTACACATGGAATCTCAACGTTCATGAATGCTCCTTCTAGCCCGGTGCAATCTGCTTCCCTCCGGCACCAGAGATGCTGACGGGGTGGGAAAGGGGGAAGCTATATGGGACACCCCCAGCTTTACCCTCCCACCTCCTGAATGTGGTTTCTGTGTTGGAAAGGGACCAAAGCAGGTGCTTTGCCGTCTGGGGAGCCCACCCAGTGCTGGGAGAGGCACCCCAAGGCATGGAGCTCCGGCTGCCACCCGGGTGAGTGACAGCTCCCAGCCCCCTGGCCCACCTCCCCCCTTGTCAATCCAACAGGGAATTATTTATCCTGACAATAGCAATTGTCTGCACGGGCCCTTCCCCCTCCCCAGCACCTACCCCAACAAAGGAAATCATCCTGATATGAAAGGGAAAATTAAATTACCCCAATAAAGACTTAGTGCGGCTTTAATGACATCACCAGACTCAGGCGCTAATTAGCTGAGTACAAAGGGAGCTAAATGTGAAAACGTGCATTTCTGTTCCCTCTTCTCCTGTCGGGGAGCGTCGGGAGCGGGAGCAGGCGCGGCAGGCGGAGATGCTCCCCCCCGGCCCCGTGCCGGGCTGGCTGCTGCCCGCGATGCCCAGCGAAAGAGATTCCCAAGGCGAGGAGGTGCATGGAGCAGTTGGAACCCATTTGGATCCAAGCAGGGATCACTGCGGTGCTCACGCTTGGATCCTGCTCCCGGCCATCCCTGGACACTGTGCTGCGCCCCTGTGCCATGGGCATGCAGCTGCATGGTGTGCTCCTTGCCTCTGCCCAGTGTCTGCTTCTGTGCACCTCGCATGATGCTGAGCTGCATGGCTCACACCTCACACAGTGTGTGCACTGCACACACACACTGCACTGCACTGCAGACACACTGCACTGCGCACACACACTGCACTGCATGGCTCACATCTCCCACATGAGCATGCACTGCACACACAAACTGCACTGCGCTGTACACACACTGCACTGCACTGCACACACACTGCACTGCACTGCATGGCTCACACCTCCCACAGGAGTGTGCACTGTGCACACACACTGCACTGCACAGCTCACACCTCCCACATGAGCACGACCTGCACACATACACTGCACTACAGGTATCACAGTTTCACAGTGAGTGTGCACTGCACACACACACCTCACTGCACTGCACAGCCCACGCCTCCCACAATGAGCATGCACTGCACACGCCTCACTGCACTGAAGAGCTCACACATCGCATAGTGAGTGTTCACTGACACACAAGCACCTCACTGCACTGCACAACTCACAACTCCCACCTGAGCACGCACTTCACACACACTGCACTGCAGTACTCACACTTACACTGTGATTGTGCACTGCACATGCACACACTGCACTGCACAGCTCCCAGCTCCCACAGTGAGTGTGCACTGTGCACACCCTCCACATTGCAGCTCACTGCATGCCCAGCACACTGCATGCGTGAACACACAGCACGTCACCCACCCCTCACACTGCACGTGCAGCAAGGCCACATGCCATTCATCCTGTACCTGTCACGCTTGTGCACCCCATCTCCCACACACCCTGCACATCCACACACCCCCACTGCACCTCTACACTGCATCAACAACACACGCTCACATCGCCTGCAGACACCTCGCACCAGGTACGATGCACAGCCCTTGCCCGAGCTCCATGTCATAGAATCATACAATAGCTTTTGTTGCAAGGGACTTTCAAAGGTCATCGGGGAGCATGTCCCTGACACCCAGGCCAGTGCCAGCACCTCCCTGGGAGCTGTGCTGAAGCCTAACACACTCTTTCCTCCCCACACACCACCAATGCATCATTCCTGTTTGTCCCTGCAGGCAGCAGGCACTGCTGTGTCCCCCATCACTGCAGACCACAGACCTGGCATCCCCCATCCTCCCGGCCATGGACTCACCGGTGCAGCGATGCCAGTGTTCTTCCAGTTCCATCTGAACAGCAACAGCACTGAGCTGCCGGTGGGTGCTGCCAGCACCACGGAGCTGATCAGCATCTGGGTGCCAGAGCTGGTGGGATGCGCATAGGGCCAGGGGGGCTCCTGCAAACACCCCATAAGCAGCGAGCCCTGGCCCTGGGGCTGCCCAGTGGGACCAGTGCATGCCTGAGCAGGGGGATAAGGGGGATAAGGGGGATAATGGATAAAGGGAGCGGGAGCATCTTTGCATCCCTTAATTTGCCTCCATATCTGGGGCTGTATTTCCCATTGGAAGTGCTGCTACATCCAACCCCCCACCTGGATAATTTCTCAACCGGAGTGGCAATGGCAATGCGGGGGGGACTCCAGTAGAGGCACCAGTGCCGTCCGCAGTGCCGGAGGCCGCCGGTTGCAGGGAAAGGCGGGGGGGGAGAGGAAGCTGCTAATACGTAAAGCTTCATTTTAATTAAAGCTTAAATTATCCACAAAGCCAGGATGTGGCTGCTTCCACCCTGAACCTCGTCCCAGCCCTTTGGTCTGCACTCACAGCCACTCCCCAGCCTCAGGAATCACTGGGGGGGGGGGGGGGGGGAAGGGGGGGATATTGACCTGTGCTCCTTGCAGGCTGTTCCCTATCGCCTGCTCAGCCTGGGCTGGCAGCAGAGTAACTGCCCTAGTGCCACCAGTTGCTCCCGCTGGCCGCAGGGGATGCTGGCGCACCCTGGGCAGGCAGTTCTGCCTGCAGCCTCGCTGCTGGCTCCCTGTGGTGTGGCACTGCTCAGGGACCAGCCGACCCACTGGTGACCTAAGGAGATGCTGGTTACTCCCACCCTGCTCCCCTCGCTGGGGTTCGTTTGAGAGGGATGGGTGCGAATGCTTCCGCGCCTCCTTAAAATGACATAGCTGGTCTCCATGGCAACTCTTCTCTGCCTTTCGCCTCAGACCAAGAGCATCATCTGCTCCATCATCCCTGCAGGACAGGGCCGGCCTCCCCAGAAAGGGGCTGATGAGTTGCTGAGGCTGCTGGACCCCCCACTGCCCGACACCTCTGCCCTGCTGGCAGTGCCAGCTCATGTGGCTCCTGGTGTCTGCTTCATGGCCAGCTATGGGGACCCATCTGTCTGCAGCATCCCTGTTTCTCCCTTCCCACTGCAGCCAGTGCTGTGGGATGCATGGCCACCTTGCAGCCTGCCAGGGCAGTGTCTGGATGGAGCTGGCACCGCTGGTGATGCCATATGGCTCCTGCCCACCCCACAGGCATTCAGATTCATACCAAAGCCCCTTGCTCCACACCCATCTCCTCCTGTGAACACTGGGTGTGCTGGGAGCATCGCTGCGGAGCTACACCGGTGATACCAACCTGCCCATCAACCACTCAGACCCTGCTGTGAAAATGAGAGGACGGAGCAGAGCGGCAGGGAAATTGCTCTGCTCTCCAGCAAATCCCACCACCCCCTGCCTGGCACGATGGGGCTGGCCTCAGCCTCCAACCTGGCACATCCCTGCCTCTCCCTTAAACCTCGCTAAGCTATGGTGTGATAGCAGAGCTGCGGTGGCATGGATCTGGCCGTCCTTCTCCATCCCTGGGCAGGCAGGGCCCAAGGATGTGGATCTGTGGTGGGGAAGAGGGAGATGTGTGCACAAGGAGGCATGTGTGGCACATAACAAGTGAAGGTGCATGTGCATGGTGGGGGCACACACTGGGACAAAGGGGTGCACACACAGGGATGAATGGGTGCACACACCGGGATGAAGGGGTTCACACACCGGGATGAAGGGGTGCACACACCAGGTTGAACACAAGGAGTAATGGGGAGCTTGCACACAGGGATGGAGAAGTGTGCATGCACTCACAGGGGATGTATGTGTGCACATGGTCGGGGCGGGGGGGGGCACGGGAGATACAGAGGTGTGCGTGTCCCCTAATGGCACATCTTCCCCTCCAGACTGCGCAGGCTTCGTGTTGCATCACACCTGCTCCTACCCGGGGGCTCCAGCCTGTGCCTGGCTCCCCGGAAGCTGCCTTCCTCCTCCCCACGGCTCCTTTGCCAGACGGCAGTTCCTGATACCCACGCAGTGTCTCCCCGTGCTTGGTCTTGCCCCATTACCCCCCGCTGCCTGCCAGGAGCCGCACGCCTCTGCCTCCTCATCCCGGCATGTGCGAGCCTTTGTTTCTAGGGCTGCTGCAGAGCCGGGCACTGTGTGGGCACCCTGCACCCCCAGCATGGCCGGGCACCCCCAGAGCCGTGCCCTGGTGCCCGCTGCTCTGCAAACCCGCTTGTGGAGGGAGCTCATCTCTTGATCTTTCCCGCTTGATCAGCCCCATTGCAGCCCCCAGGCTTGTCTGAGGTCCTGCTGCTGGGTTAAACTTCCTTCTCTGGAGGCAGATGTGTCCTGAGGTCTTCTCCTGCAGCCCCTCCTCCAGCCTCACTGGGGTTTTTGGAGCGTACCTGGTGTGCCGAGCTTGTCCTGCCCTCCCTGCCCATCTGGGTCCAGCAAGGGAGCCTGCCTGTGCCCAGGGCCTCAGGGATGTGCTCCTGCTGACCTCTGTGTTTTTGACCCAGGACACTGATCTGTTTGCCTTAGATTACAGTGAGACATGGAAAAGCTGAGCCACATGGGGATCCCAAGGAGAGCAAACACATTCCCCGACTGTACCCAGACTTTAAAATACCTGAGTGGGTGCATTTGAGTCCCATGGTGCAGCTGTAGGTGCACAGGGTGAGGGCATGGAGGTGGCAATCTGCATGCCATGGGGCATCCCATAGGGCACTGACAACTATTGAGCTGCTGAGAGGATAGCTAGAGCCTCAGCCTACGTGGGCAGATCTACTTGGCACCAAGCTCCGCTCTTTGCAATGAGACAGGCTATGTGGGAGATGACAGGATCTTGCTTTAGAGGCACCCTGTGGTGATGGAGCACCAAGATGCAGCTCCCAAAAGGATGTAGTGAAAGGGCAAGGGCATGGTGGTGGGTCAGGGGCTGCCAGGAGGGTGCACATGGAGTGCTACCGGGGTCCTGCTGGATGCAGGCTGCTGCAGGCTGCTGCAGGGGGGCAAACTCTGCTTAGACGACATGGCACAGGGGTCTGAGCCGCTGCAGCCCCGGCATGCACTGATAAGAGCGTCCATGGCTCTCTGTGGGCACAGGGCCAGGGCCAGCACACGGGACAGGGTCCGGATGCTGCAGCCCAGCCCCGCACTTGCTGGCCTCTCATTTGTTCTCATTAAGGGCTGGCAGGGTGTCTAATTAGGCGGCGTGAGTGCCAGCGCCCTGCTGACAGGCACCTGTGCAGACAGACCTCCTCCTCGGCCTGCCTCGTAATTAGCTTGCAGGATGCTGCCGCGCCGCCCGGCAGGACCTGCTCTGGCACCGGGAAACAAAGCTCTTCCTCGCCGGGATGTGGCACGGCTCCAGGCCCTGCCGACCGCTGCCGTGATGGCACTCCTGGCACCGCAGCCCCGCGCCATGCCAACCCCACGGCCATGCCAGCCGCAGGGAGCATCCCCCTGCATCCCACTCCCGTGGGTACCACTGCAGCCCAGCCACATGCAGGCGCCACCAGGAGCCCGGTGCACAGAGCAGGGTCACTCCACCACGGGCAAGCAGCTTTTTTACCCCGTTATTCACCCCAGAGCAGTGCTCCAGGCACCTTGGATCCATGGGGGGAGTAAACCGTGGCTCCCCATGCCCACTCATATGTGCCTACCCACGCTGCTCGTGAGCAGGAGGATGGTGAGGATGGGCTGGATGCCTTCATAGCCTTGTGAACTGTTCAGGGATAATGAGCCAGCGGCCACTTTAATTAGAGTAATTGGCTCCCATTCGACTCCAGAAGAGCTGTCAGGCTGCAAGTGTGTTCCTGCTGTACCTGGCTAATTACAGCACCGCGGCCGCCACTCTGCAGCGCTTATGGCCACTGAGAGCCAGCACCGGGCAAAACTGTGCTGGTGAGATGCTGCCAGGCAAGGGGAACTGTAGATACCAAAATAAACCTAAGAACAAGAGGAGGAGGAGGATCGGGGGCTCCTGGCCCTGGGAAAGGGGCAGAGCTGCAGGAGAGCAAGGGCTGGACCTTCTGAGGAGCTGGAGCCCAGGGATGGGGTTTGAGAAGCACAGGAGCGGAGGATGGGGATCAGGGCCAGGGAAGGAGCCAGAAAGATGTGGGGGTAGGAGACAGAGGATGGGGTGCCCCGGGTTGGGGACAGTATCTGGAGCGCCCAGATGAGCACAGGCAGTGGGGGAAGCTGTGCCCAAGCCCTGGGGGCTGGCGGAGAGGGATGGGTGGTGGGATCAGGCTGTGTCCCTGAGGTCTGTGCCCAGAGGAAGAGAGGATGGTGCTGATGGCAGCGAGTGGGCAGGGCCGGGCAGGTGATGCAGGGCATTTCCTAGTCCTGCCAGGCATGGGCACGTCTCGCTTCTGGCACTGGGGCCGTGCAGAGGCACTGGCTATTTATAAAAGCCACCAGTGAGAGAAGAAGGAGGTGACAGCCTTAAAATAACCACCTGGGCTGGGGTGGCGAGGAGCCACTTCCCCCCGGATGCAGAGGGGGAGGCAGCACCGGGGGCTATTTTTATCCCTCTTGTCCTCAGCCTGTTACTACAGCACTGGCCTGCAGTGCCCACGCAGCTGGAGCTGCAGCCTTTGCCCACGCATATGGCCTGTGCACCAGGGAGCGGTGTTTGCCTGTAGGCACAACCTGGGATGCAGAAAGGATGGTGAGCAGGAGCTTAGGGCTCCAGGGGGCAAGTGGGGTGCCAGACACCCCTACACATCCCCAGCAGACACCCCAAGGGCCCTCTGAGCACCAGAGCTGCTGCAGGCGGATGGTGCCCTGAGGGTTTGCCCAGATGTGGGTTGCCAGCAGCTCCAGCAGCTCCCCAGGGTGTTTCCCAAGGGAGAGGCACAGGTTGGAAAGAGACACCTGCACACACGTATGTGCAGAGCATCCAGCTGATCCTACACATCAGTGGGTTGCACGGGGACAGGCTGGACCCCGCACCCTCCAGGGACAGAGGAGGAAAGGGCTTGCAGGTAAGGTGGGTACCTCTGAGTGCTGTGCATGCTACCCGTGCTAGCATCCTGGTGTGGAGGACACACACTGCTCACTTCTATGGGGGATTTTGTGTGTGGGTTCATCGCACAGCTCAGCAATGAAACCAAAAAACCCATAGCAGCTCTCCAGGAGCACCTATATGGATGCTGTAGCCCACAAACCCCACATGCTCCTAGAAGATACCAACATGTACATCTCCTGACCACAGATCAGGTCAGCACATATCCCCGAGGGCCAGTGCAACACCCCGGGGTGCCTGCCCACCCTCTGATCCTCAGCATGTCCTTGTTGTGCCCGCATGTCCCCAGGTGATGTCCACACAGACCTCACACCCCAGCACAGGGGGTGGCTGAGGAGGTGATGGCACTGCCAGGAGATGGGCAGAGGAAAGGGCTGGGAGAAGATGAGGGAGGAGGCTCCATCCTCAGGTGTGCGTAGGACACATTCAGCTGGGAGCTTGTTAGCCGAGGTGCAAGCAGCCCTTGCAAAGAGCTGACGCGGCTGCAGCACACACATCCCCGGGGCTCCCGGGGGAGCCTGCGCTTCGATTCGTGCCGCACACGAGGCCCCCAGCACAGACGCAGCTTGGATGGAGTTATTTTCTCGCTGGTGAATGTTAATCCTGGCTCAGTTAATGCCTCTGCAGCAGTTCGCCTGGGCCCCCCTCCAGCCTGGCTGCTGCCTGCTCTCCCCGGCAGCAGGCGAGGGGGAAGTGTGGGGCAGTCTCATTCCTATGGCTCACACTGGGATGCTGCTGTGCATGGCAAAGAGAGAAGAAAGCACCATGCCTGAGATGGGGGGCAAAGAGAGGGGGATGGATGAGCTGCTCTGCCCCAGATCTGCTGTACATGGAGGGACACCCTCGCAATGGGGCTAAGGGGTGTCCTCAGGACTGCCGTGTACCCATGGGGATGGGGTTGGTTGTTAGTGGTAGGATTATGGGCTCTGGTACCCCCAGCTCTGCTCCCACAGGGGATGTGAAGAAGAGCGGGATGCTGGGAGCAGGGAAAGGGCTTCCCCAGCTGGTGAGGACGATGCAATTGTGCAGTGTGGTGGAGTCTGTCAGGTGTCCTTCCGACAGCGCATCCCGGGGTGCCTGCACCAGCAGTAACAAACAGCCTGGAGAGGACGGCATTAACCGGGACGGCCGGGAGCTGTTTCCTAAGCGCTGGGTTTGCATTCCTGCGGCGGCTGGAACCGCAGCCACCCCGATGCCATCCCGGGAGCAGGTGCCTCCTCCCCATGGCTTCAGCAGGGAAATGCAGGCAGGGGGAGTGCGGGCAGGGGAAATGCAGCTCTGGGGGAGAGGGGGCAGCAGGGCCTCAGCACAGGCCGGCAGAGGGGCAGTGGCAGCCCTGTCCCAGATGCCCCAGCATCCGCGGATGCTGGAAAGCCTTGGGCCCAGCCAGACTCGTTGCTTTTCCTTTCATCCTCTATTTAACTTCATTTGTACTAAACCTTTAAAGGAAAGATCAAACTCGCAGTGTACTACCCCATCCGCTGCTCAGAGGGGTTGAGGATGCAGGTTGTTCCATCTCCTGCTTTGTCCAGGCTTTGGGGCATCCTAGCAGGAGTAGGATGAGGTTCCTGGACAGCCGGGACAGTTTGTATTTCCACGTGGGTTTAGAGGAGCTAAAACCAGCTCTGGGAGGAGGCTGGGCCAGTTTTGGAGATATAATTATGTATAAAAAAAGGTTGCCCTTGTCCCTGTGGGGACGAGCTGCATCCAGCTCTGCTGCTCAGGATGTGCTGGGATCTGACAAGGTCATGGGGACCCCAGAGCCTGGCGTGGGGCTCTTTCCCCTGCTTCAGCCAGCCTGCGGGCAGGGGGTGCCCGGCCACCACCGCACACAGGGCTGCTGCCCGCTGCTGCTGCATGGCCTGGTTCCCATCCCGGATTACCCCCTCCCCACTGGTGGGAGGGGAAGTGCTCCCTGAGTGCCAGATGGTGCCATTTGGTTTCTGGGTGAGGCTTGAATCTGCTGGTGCCCGTGAGCAGGACCCTGGTTGAGCAGCAGCTCAGAGCCCTTCGGGTGCAGCTATTTCCCATGTGGAAACAGGAGCTTTGCAGTGAGGACCAGTCCTAAAAGCATCTTCCAGTGCTCTTCCTCACTTAGCAAACATCCCTTGCACAGTGACCCCAGCCTGCTTTGGGTTGATCTCCTGCTTGCCTGCCTTTCCCAATCGCAGAGGACACAGGTGGGCTTGAGGAGGGGGTGAGGAGGGCAGTGAGATGCCCCGGTGCCAGGCAGCAGTGCAGGTGCTGCCTGCCAGGTTGCTGTCCATGGCCTCCGCTCAGCTCACAGTTATCTGGGGTAATGGCAGGGGAGGGTGACCCAGATAGCGCGGGGAGGAGGATAATAAGGAAGATGTAAGTAAGGCTTTGGGAATAAGTAATGAAGGGGGTACAAGGAGGAGATGAACTCCAGGATGAACCCTGAGCTGGGAGGCTGACCCAGCACAGCCCAGAGCATCTCCACAGGGCACGTCATCCCTCATCCGGGCAATACCCCACTTTGTAACCTAAAATATCCCCTCCCAGATCTATGGACCTGTATGGTTTGGGGTGGAAAAGGGGTAGGGAGGCAACAGGACGGGCAGCAGTGTCTCCAGTCTTCCTTCCCCAGTGAGTGGTGCTGGCTGAGATGAGCGGATAGGCTTGGAGCAAGTGGCACTGGAGGGGCTGCACATCACCCCACTGCTTGGCTTGCAGAAGGGACACATCCCTCAGCATGGGGCCACCCGCTGTCCCCAGGGGCAGGTCTCACTCAGCTGTGGGGACTTTGCTGGAGGGCACCTTGCAGGAGAGCACCTGCAGGTCAGCAGCGGGGGACTGGGACTCCCACCCTTGCTGAGCACCTTTTCATCCTTGCAAAGGCTGCACGCAGCAGTTCTGGGCCCCAACTGGCACACACGGAGCAGTCTTTGTTATAAATCTCTCATCCCTTCCCCACAAAGAGCTGAGGAAGCAGAGGTCTGAGCCAGCGCTCATACATCACCACGGAGAGGTGTCCCCAAGCCACCACCACCTGCTCTGGCCACCTTGGCAATCTGCTGTGGCCATTGTCTTGGGGACACGCTGCCTCTGGGCTGCAGCTCTGCTCCATGGCTCCATCTTCCCCACCATGGGCTGGGGCAGAGCTCATCTCTCCCCTCCCTGGTTGGGTTTTGAGGCTGCTTCGGAGTCCAGCAATGAGGACCAAACGTGGGAACTGCCCGTCCGAGGTGATGCTGATGATGTGCTGGCAGTGCAGGGCTCTTCATTTAAAGGGAAGAAAGCTGGGAACAGTGTGGGATGAGGCCAGCATTCCCAGATCCCACGGTGCAGGGACAATCCCGGGGATGTCCCCAGCCAGGGATGCTTGTCTCCATCCTGGTGGCTGGCTATGCTTGAAGTGAAACCCAAGGGTCTTGGTCCCAGCAGGGTGAGCACATCTGGTGGTGACACATCCATGTCACAGAGCAAAGATTCAAGTTCATTCGGTGCTCGGCTCTGAGTTACAGACCCCAGCAGGACACAGGGTCTCACTCAAGGCTTTGTCTGGGAGAGCAGAGTCTGCTTTGAGCCTGCAGCCGATACAGGAGGAGCAGTCCCAGGGCGGAGAGCTATAGAAAAGGGACCTTCTGCTCCATTAGTGGGTTCTGGGGTGCCATTGAGTGACCCCACATCAGCATTATGACCAGGAAAGCATCACTGTGGGCACTGGCATTGGTAAGGAGCTGATGAACAGGACCCAGCAGAGCAGCACCAGTGTTTCCAAGCAATCTGGGCTCCTCATCACAGGATATTTTAAGTGGCAGAAAAGAAAATGAAGCAGACAAGGGAGGGTGTGAGAGAGGATGTGCGGGAGGGAGGGGAGAAGCTGCCCTCGTTCCATTCCATGCAGCCCTATGGCTTGGGGGGACAGGGTAGGCTGGGGTGATACTGGGCTGGGGCATGGTGCTTTTTCCAGGCTGGGTTTGAAGGTGGGGCAAAGGGAGCACAATGTCTTCCATGACAGGCTAGAACGTGACTCTCAATGTCACCTACTTTCCACCGTGATGACTTGTGCCACTTCATCTCCTCAGCACAAAACTGGGGCTCGGAGAGCTTGAGATGTGGCTGTGGAGGGGGGCGGAGGGGAGGAGGCTGCGGTGAGGAGGAGGAGGAGGATGGGCTTCTTCCTCCTTCACTCCCCTCTTGAGCTACGCCCTCGGGTGCCTGCACCCCGGGGAAGGGAGCACCTAGAGCCCTGCGAAGCCACTCTGTCATTAATTGAATATTCAGTGTTCAGAATAACCTTGAGAAACTAAATGAAGGGGCTGGAAGAGAGAGCTAATTGTCAGCTGCACCTGCTCGGCACCCAACCGCAGAGACGCTGCTTCCAGCTTCCCTCCAGCCCACTCGCACCATTTGTGCAGGTTTATTTTCCCCCTTCTCCCAAGCCATTACGTCAATGCAGAGGGCACAGCAGCCTTTCAGGGCATGAGGAGCACACAGGGACCCCATGCGAAGGGTGCAACAGGGGCGAGAGGTTTTGCCTGGCCCTGGGTGATGCTGTTTTGCCAGGCTGGGAGAGCAGGGTGGGATGTGCACAGGGATGTGATACCATGAGAGGTGCAGGTATTGATGCCTGTGGGTGCTGCACCCTGCGGTGGTGATGGTTTGAGTGCCTCCAGACTGTGCTGCCTCTGTGGGCCAGGACAGGGGGATGCCATAGGTTGCATGGGCTGGCAGGGACCGAGGCATCCTGCTCCCAACATGGGGCTGTGCTTGTCCCCACACCACAGCCCAGGGTGCAGCCAGCATCACCAGGCTGTCAGGGTCTCGTAGTGCTGATGCTGGCTTCTCCCCCCTTCCTCTGCGCAGCCCCCCGCTCCTGCATCAGGGGCACATCGTGTGCCTGCCCACACCCTGGAAAAGCCCCCCTAGGCCCTCTCTATGGGCCATTTACCACCAGGAACAGCACAACTCGCTCTTCCCAGGGCTGCTGAGACCCCCAGCCTGAGCACCCCGGGGCAGAGGGTGTCCCGCCCGCTGAGCTGGGAGCAGGCAGGAGCACGGGGCACTGCACGCAGGAGGCGCGGCCAGGGCTCTGCTCCTACCATGGCAGGGAGCAGGCAGCACCCCGCAGGAAGGGACCTCACCGCGGGGGCAGCCGGACCGGTCCATATGCTGCCTTTCACCAGCGCTGCCCAGGCCCATCCCTCCAAACTGCTTGCTGCCTCCACACTTGGCTGCATTAATAACCAGCCGGCTGATGGGGAAGGATTTACCAGCTGTTTTCCATGACTCCATCGGCCTCAGATAAATCAGGGAGGGGGGTGTCGCACGGCATTTGCCAGGGGCCTGATGGATGGTGCCGAGCGAGCGGATCGCTCACACGCTGACACTTACAGACTCTGTCAGGTTGGCGGCGAGCTCAGGATTAATGGCCCCAATCAAGCGGGAAGGAACGGCTGGGGTGGTGCCCAGCCCACCCCCGGCACAGCATCGCTTCCACCCCGGCAGCGGGGGCTGCCAGCGGGGGCTCCCTCCCCTTCCCCGGCTCCCCGGCTGGCGTGGGCAGCTCCCCCAGCCCCGGCTGCAGGATGGAGATTAGCTCTGAAGAGCTGAGCACACACAATCGTTCCAAAGCAATTGCAAGCGAAGCAGGGAGCAGCTGTGGGCTGAGCAGCCGCCTCCCGCAGTACCAGCAACATCTGGATGTGGCAGCTGTGCTGGTGAGAGAAACCTGTGCGGGGTGAAGGGGAAGGGTGCAGGGAACCCATCGCTCAGCTGGTGATGAGGAACAGGTCCCCACTCGCAGGATAATTCTCTAGAGGCAGAATCCTCTTTCCCTGCGTTGTAGGCCAGGGTGCTGCCCCCCCCCCCCCCCCCCCATTTCACTGGGAGGGCACTCATCCTGCTTCCCTGTAGTGTGAGGGGAGCCTCTGCCCTGGGACCATGGCACACTGCAGAGTGCTACCCCCTCCTCGGCTTGCTTGTGGTCCCTGCTGTGCAGGACCCCGCTGTGGCATGGGTGCTGTGGAGTAGGGGTGCCCCAGGAGGGGCTGGATGCCTTGGTGGGAAGCCAAGCTCTGCTCTGACGATCTCAGCAGCATCACGGAGCTATACAATAGAGCACTGCTGTAAGTGGGAACACTGAAATGTGCCACCTCCCTGCCCTGCATGATGGGCAGAGCAAGCTGCAGGCACACAGGGTGCTTCCCCACTGGCCCTCTACTTGAGCTGGCCTGGGGATGGAGCACTGGGGGACTGCCCCACATCCCCACTGGCTTTGGTCCCTTAGAGTCCCTGAGGCCAAGAGACCACCTCCTGCCCACACCAGCCGTGCCACGTCCACGTGCACGTGCAGGCACGCTTCACAGGACAGCCAGAAAATGTCTTTCTGAAGCCAAAACAAATGAATTATTCCATTTAATCTGGGGACACAAACAGCAGCGCAGGCAGCAGCACTGCCTCTCCCAGTGCAGCAGCTCCTGGCTTCACAGCACCCCATCTGCAGGGGTCTCGGTCAGTGCACGCTGACCATGTGCCTGTGATGGGCAGGACAGGAGGTGGAAGTGAGCTTCCTGCCTTCTGGGAAGGAACAGGGTGCTGCACAGAGCCACTTCAAACAGGCAGCCCCATGCCCACCCATGGGTGCTCAGCTGGGCAGCAGCTCCCAGTGGGGATGGGGCCATGGGCAGCAGCTCCTTGACGTCCCTGGCTGCGAATGGGCTGAAGGAGGGCACAGGTGATGCCCAGGTTTGCTCCTGGCAGGGCTGCTTTGATGTCCCCTCACCCCCCACCCGATCAGAGTGCTGCTGCCTCCTTGCTCTGCGCAGGGCCTGGTGAAATATTCATACCGTGCTCCCCTTTGAAGTCTGGGTTGATCCCAGCCCTGCTCCCCGCAGCCTGCAGCCCCCACTGCCTGCACAGCACTGAGCTCAGCCCCGCTGCACCTATCCCTGCAGCAGGGAAGGGCTCGCGGCCGGGATAACGCATGCTGCTTTCCACCGCTCTTGCTCCTTGCCTCCCACACTCCTCAGCCTCCTAGCATGGGGTGAGAAGGATGCTTCTTCCAGAGGTTTCTTCCCTGGCTGGATGTGCCTGTATCCATAGACAAGCATCCTTGCTGCGGCTCAGGGCTCGCCGTGCTGTGGTCCCCTCCTGCCCTCATCCCGCGGATGTGGTGATCAGCCGCAGGCCCCACAGTGAGCTGGGATGTGCCCGGCTCGGTGCAGGGTGGCTGTGGAAGCTGTGCCCCATGCTGCCAGCTCCAGCAGCGCAGCCGATGGAATGGGGAATGGGAGCTGGAAATGGAGCCACCCCCTGCTCCCTGCCTGGGCACGAGTGAGGCTCCGCTCCCAGCCCCAGCCATGGACCATTTGCTGCTGGCTGTGCCATGTGGGAGCAGCTTCCCTGTCCCTGTCATGCCACAGAGAGGAGGTTTGCTACCAGAATTGTCCCTGGCACTGCCACCCACCTCTGAGCATGTGAGGAGATGGGGCCTGATGCAGGATGGATGCACCATCCATGGGGCAGGGACCGTGCAGCAGATCCTGGATGTGCCTTGATGGGAGCATCCCTGCTGCAGCACTGACTGGAAGCCACATCCTTCCTTGCAGTGAGAAATTCTCCACCTTCCCTCTTCTTGAGGCACAGAGCGATTTGCTGAGCCTGGATACTCCCAATGGGACTCTCACCTTTCTGTTTGCAAAGCCCAATGGTCTTAGCAGAGCCACCAAGCACATAGGTGGGGACAGGGTGTCCATTTGTGGTGGCTTTGGCTCTGCTTTGATGCAGGTGCCCTTGGGGCTGGCCAGCCATGTCCGCAAGCTCCCCTTTGGCTCCGGCTCCCTGACAATGGAGTTTCTGCTGGAGCAGAAACTCTTCAGTGAGAAGGAAACCCGGGCTCACCAGGAAGCCGGATTTGGCAGATGCAGGTGCCAAATGGGGACACCCTGCTCCCTGCCTGCTGGGGGCTCTGCCAGCACCCTCACCTCCTCTGGGGGTTCCAGGGTTGCCTACAGACATGAGAGCCAGCCTCTGTCCTGGGAGCCTCAGTGATGCTTTTCATGGTGTGTGTGTGTGTGTAATCTTCCCTGCTCTCCCTTCAGGTCAGAAAACACAAACGGAGACCTCCCTATCCATTCGGGGTGCATCGGCTGTACTAGGGGCAGTGCTGGTGCAGGGCACAAGGAGCAGTGGGGCCTCTTGTGCCCACCTCATGCCCTGTGCATGGCCATGTCATGCAGCAATGAGAGGCTCATCCCAGCCTTATCCTTCCAGCATCCATGTTTCAGGGGGAAGGGCCCTCCCAGTACCTCCTTCCAGCCTCCCCTGGGGTGCAGGAGGCTCCTGGTGTCTTCCTTAGGCAGGGAGGGCATCTCGTGCATGGAGCAGGAGAGCAGCTAATTGCAGTCCTCTGGCACCTGAGAGGAGTGAAACTCCCTGATTTATGGGTTGGCAGCAATAAAGCTTCGCATCACTGCAAAGGGAATTCACCCGCCTCCAAAACAAGGTTAAATAAATAGCTAATGGGAGCACGCAGTAATTCTGCAGCGCACACACACACGTGGGGCTCGTGCCACACTCATGGTGACAGGGTGACACATGCAGTGTCACCTCAGCCCCCCAAGTGATGTGCACACAGGGACGTACACACAGTGATGCTTGGTGGCACCCCCATCACACAGGCACTCTGTGCCCTGTGCAGGTGGCAGGAGGTCCCCAGACCCCCCATGCCCATGCACAGTGCCCTCACCTTTGGTTCCTTCTGAAAGACCAGCAGTGACGCTGAGGTGAGAGCCCCACAGGCACCTGGCTCAGCAGAGGATGGGGATGCTATGGGATGACTAAAAATGCATCTGAAAACATCCTGCCAGCTGCATGTCGAGTGTCATGTTGGGGACGTGGAGCCGTGCCGGAGCTGTTCTGCTCGAGGCAAGATGCTGGCTGCTGTCCTGGGGTGTGGAGCTGAGTGGCGGCATGGCACAATGCATGGAGCAGTGACACAGCTAGGTGCATGGCTGAAGCATGGCAACAGTGATATGGCACAGTGCATGGCAGCAGCAGCTCCCGGCTCTATCTCTGCTTAGCCCTACCTCCAGACATGTCCCCGGGGATGGGGTGGCCAGGGCCCTGGTGCTGTCCCTTCCTCATGGGGATGGAGCAGGTGGCACAGGGAAGGATGCAGCCAGGGTTGATGATGTGCCTCTGAAAATCACGGGCTGCTCATCCCTGCCTTGCTCTCCGCAGCACTGCTGCCTCCTGCTCCCTGCCTGAGGCTGCAGCAGCAGGGTTTTGCAGGTAAAGGGAATTTCCTGCATGGTGTGCGGGGGTTACAGAGCATCCCTGCCCTGCAGCGGCATTGCCTTGAAATCCCCCTCTCCAGATCAGCTTGACCAGCCCCAGCGCTGGCAGGGGGACACCAGCGCGTGCCTGCTTGTCAGTGGGAACTGAAGCACCCATGGAGGCAGAGCAGTCCTGGGGAGACACCAGCCGGAGCTGTCTGGAGGATGCCAGCCTGGTGCAGCTGCACATCAGCAGGGTGCTGGAGCAGGAGGAGGGCTGCACGCTGCGGTGTGCACCTCCAAGGCCTGGCAAGCACCTCCTGTGCACCATGAGGAGCTTTCCCATCAGGCTGGGAGCACTGGCACACCTTTGGATGGTTTGTTCCCTGCATCAACCCCTGTCAGGGGCGAGCGCGGTTGATTGATTTTGTGCTGTGTTGTAATGGCAGCCACCTGCTGAGCAGGGACCCCACCACCCTGCCTGCAGCACCCAGCGGCACTGGGGAGGTGGCAGGCAGAGGATGGGGACTCTGCAATGGCATGGTCTGCAAAGTGGGGTGCTCCCTGGGATGGATGGAGGAGAGGGGAGAGGGTGTGGGAAGGAGGGGTTGAAGGTTTGTATGCAGGAATGGGGGTATGGATGCTTCTAATTTGTATGGAGAAAGCAAGTGTCCCCAGCAGAGCAGAGGGAGAAGGGACCAGGAATGACAACTGCACTGGGGATGGAGATCAGCTCCTGGAGCTGGCTGGAAGCTGTAGGTGATGGAGCTGAGCGATGCAGGCAAGACACTGCAGGTAACCCATTCGGCCAGGACAAGGATGCTGTCCTCCCTCATCCGAGGCCACGACCTCACTCAGCATCCTCCTCCTACCTCCTCCAGGCTGGCTGTTGGCAGGTGAGGCCCTGGGTGACACATACACTGCGCCCAAGTCCGGATCAGTGCTGGGGTGAGCATTGTGGTGCTGCCGGGGAGCTTTCCCCCCGTAATTGCGGTGTGTTTGCTGCGCTCCCGCTTTGCCATGGCAACGCCTGCCTGGCAAAGCACAAACGCGCCTCGCAGCACATATTGTTTCGCAAAGGTCACTGCCGAGTGTTGGTGGGCTCAGCAGAGTGCGCTGCTTTGATTTCTACATATTTATGAAGGGGGAGATGGAAGGTAATTGCAGCCCCTTCTCAAGAATTAATCTCATGATGGGCTGGGGTGCTGCTGGGGATGAGCTCCAGGGTGGATGCGGGTGGCTGAGGCTTGCTGCAGGTGAAGCAGGCACTGGGCATGGCATGGCATGGCAGGGGGGTGCAGCTCTCTGGGGCACGCTGGGGTATGGGCCATCATGGGGTACTGTGGGTTTCACAGCACCATGGGGTACCATGGGATGTGGCATCATGGTGGGACAAGGAGAGCCACAGGCAGTACCAGACCCCAGCCTTTCACTCCTGGCTTGCCCACAGCTGGCAATTAGAGATGACTCAATGCAGCATTGCTGGGTGGGTGGCAGTGCCACTGGTGCCCTTGTTTCCAACAGGGACATGGTGATTCCCTCCCTGCCCTCAGGATGGACTAGCTTGGAGCAAGCTGCTCTAGCGGAAGGTGCCCCTGCCTGTGGCAGGGCATTGGGACTGGATGAGCTTTAAGGTCCCTTCCAACCCAACCCAGTCTGGGATTGTATGAGGAGAAGGGGCCTCCCCCTCTACTGAGGTCCTCGCATTCCCTTTTCCAGGATCCCCTCCGTACCCCCGCAGCCACTGCTGCACCCAGGGAGCCATCACAGTTAAATATTCAGGAGCGCTGGCTGTGCAGGGTATGTAAAGATCAAGCAGGTTTCCAGGTCTCCCAATGCACTTCCCTGCTCTGGGATGCAGCTCCTGCCTTCATCAGTTCGCACAATGATGCATTTTTAAAGTCATTATTTCCAGCCATGCCCAAAGTGACAGCATCTGCTGTGTCCTGTCCCCCGTCTCCCCCCGGAGACCTGCACCCCCTGCGTGTCACAGAGGGGGCATGCCGGAGGGATGGGGCACCTGGAGTGGAAGATGCGGACATGGGGGGCTGTGGGGATTGAGCAAGGGGGGTCCTCAAAGGGATGGACTCTTCTGTGTCCTCACTGCCCTGCCACAGGTCTCTGCATGGCCTGGGGTCCCTGGGGACACGGATCTTTGTCCTAAGTGTATGGGAATATGCATCCTTGCCCTTCCTAATGGCCGGAAGTGACATGGAAATCATCCCCGTGCTGCACCCAGGGCCCTGCCCCACACTCCCAGTACCCGTTTGGGGCTGCATCTCCCACACATGGATCTGACCCTGGATCCACTGCCCTTCCCCTTCTCTGCAGCTCACCCTGCCCTGCTCAGTGCCTACTGCACCCCCTCCCTCTCCAGCATCCCTGCTCCCAGCCCCTCTCCACTCTCCAGTGACCCCTCTCTTTTCCTGCCTCTCCCCTGCTGCAGCCCCTGGCTCCTGCTTGGGAACACACAACATTTTTTCAGGCTTCAAGAGGTATTTCAGCTCTGAGGGGATGGGATTCCACTAAATATGGAGCACAGAGGCTTTGATACATGAGGTGGGAATGAGACCTGGCATAGGAATCTGGGCACGGGTGATGCACACGTGCCATCTCATGTGCTGCTCTCCTTGTCCTCCTGCCATGCACGCCCTTGTGGTGCCACCTGCATGTGTCCCAAGCCTGCAGGTGCACGGCAGGCAGAGAGCCCCAGGGACCACCACTCCTCCCTCCCCACTGCCTGCCTTGAACAGTGAAGGGATACTGGGGAGCAGGAGCAAACCAGCATATGAATAGGCCAGCACTCTGTGCAAGGCACGGGCACTCTTACCAGCACGTGGCTTTTAGGGACATTTCTCAGCTTCTCCATGGCTTGGAAGCTGCTGGATATGGAGCTTTCCCCACATGGAGCCTGGCAACTTCAAAGGAGGTGGTTGTGGGCATGAGGATCTTTATAGCCACTCACCTGCCTCTGTTCCAATCCAGGGAGGGGATTTGCGCTCTTCCACCTCCTTGCCATCCGCAAGCCCATTCGGGGTGTTCCTATGCTCTGTCATCAAGGTGAGAGTCAAGAATCACCTGTGAGGTGCCAACAAACACCAGACTTGGTGGTTTAGGCTGTGTGGGAAGCCCTTCCACACGCTGTGACCTGGGTGGCACTAGTGGTGTGTGCAGCAGGGCCAGCAAAGTGAGCAGTGACACATCCACCTCATGGCAGGCTATGGGATCACTGCCTGGAAGGGAGGTGTGTGGGACACAGACCATCTCTCGGCTGACCCAGGGGGGATGAGGACCTGGGAGCGTGGTGGGTATCAGCTTGCCTGAGCTTCCTACCTGGCCACTCAGCACCCATGCAGGGAAGATGCCCGGGCTCCACCGGGCACCCAAAAAGGAGCAGCTCCATCAGCACTGGGGGCACTGTGCCCTCATGGAGGGAGCTTGGGATCTATTCCTTCTCTCAGCATCTGCCAGCAGCAGCATCCTAGCGCTGCCGCTGCCCGGACACCTTGGAGAGGCTCTGCAGGGGCACGGGTGGGTGAAGTCCATCACATGGGGGCTCTCTTCTCCCGCGGATTTGGGTCCCCGCACCGCTGCACGCTGTGTAGGACCTGGCTTCGCCGGGACACGCAGGCTGGGGCGCAGACAGAGGTGGCCCGGGAAGGCTCTGCAGCCCGAGCGCTGAACTGCCTGCCTGGCGATGGAGAGATAACTCGGTGCCTCCGGGCCCCGGGTTCATTATCTCGCCTGGATGTTCATTAATCAACAATTCTTATGTAAACAGACACATCCCCAGCCCTCTGCTTCCCATCACCCTGGCAACAGCACAGCAGAGCCGACCCTCCTCTTAGGATGCGCTCCGGCTAATACCCGCTCCTCAGCCCTGCCTGTAACTTTTTGCCTGCTCCCTTTGCTCCCACACCTTTCCCTTGGATGATCAAGTCTTTGAGCCCCTCTTTCCTGGCTTTGGATCCTGGACTCCCCATCTCCAGCAGCTGCTGAGGCAAGGAGTGGGGACTCAGCAGCGTGAGGGGACCAGGCTTGGCTGATGTCCTCCCTGGATGATCCATGGCCAGGACTCGGTGAACGCAGCCCATGAGGATGAGTGCTGGCTGCAGGCATCATGGCAAGGGCCAGCCAGACGCACTGCAGTGCTGCAGAAGCCAAGGCCAGGCTCACACAGTGCTGTGGGTCACCTCGGGGTCCAACTGAGCTGCACTGGGTGTGATGTGGGCCAGGGCAGTGAGAGGGGCTCAGAGATGCCTGCCCTGTTCCAGTTGGGATGCTCTCTGTGGGAAGCTCTCACAATGCAATGAGCAGATGCCCTGTCCTGCTGCCTCCATCGGGACCCCTGCCAGGGCAAGAACAACTCCTGGAGCTCCCTTAGGATCCAGCAGGGAGCTGCCAGAGTGTGCTGCAGGCAGGAGACTGCTGCCCCCCGTGGCTGCCCCTCAGCAGGACAGCTCTGGTGTGGAGGAGAAAAGCCCTGCATGGAAGCTGAGAGAAGCCGGAGCAGCTCAAGTCATTTAAGGTTGAAGAGAAATGTTAAAGACAGCAGGAAAAGCAAACATTAGTGGTAGCCATGCGGCTAAGGGGAATAGGAAGGGCTTTTACAAATATATCAAGGGGAAAAGGAAATACTGGAGAGCCAAGACAAAGTAGGCCCATTAATAAATGAGGAAGGATATTAAATTAATGATGATTCTCAAATGGCTGAGTTAGTGAACTACTTATTGAGATCTGCCTTTAACAAGAACAACAAGGCAAAGTGGCTGAGACAATCAGAAAGCAACCAAGGGTGCTGAAATTGTCCTCGATGGAGCAAGGGGATGGGGACTGCTGGGCTATGAGGCCTGAATGGCAAGTGCCTGGGACTGAGGAGGAGCCCACCCCATCCATCTCTTTCCCAGCAGGAGCAAAGGGAATGAGTCCCATGATGAGCTGTAGCATCTGAAGCAGACTGATGCTTGGCAAAAGACATAGGGCAAATAAGGGCTACGGGGGCACCATGGGCACTTGCCTTGGAGCAGGATGGGACCACGGTGGAGCTGGAAGGGAGACTCCCAGGTGCTGTTCAGGAGCACCCTGATCCATGCTGTGGATCCAGCACCTTTTGAGAGGCTTGGGGACTGCCAGGGACCAGCAAGTACAGAGCCTGTGTTTAAAAAGGAGGGGAAGAGGTCCAGCTAGCTGCATCTTAGTCCATAGGTCGGTAAAGTCCATCCTTGTAAAGTAAGGACTTCTGCCACTGACCTGCCTCTGTTTATGCACTGAACCAAGCAGTGACTGCTCAGCTCTCCTCCACCAAGAGGAAAAGCTCTGGGAAGGAGATTTTCTATCCCTCTGGAGAGCCTGGGAAATCCCTGAAGACCCCTCAGTTGCTCCTGATTGAATCAAGGGATCAAATCAAGGCAGCACCATCCCCTGCTCGGGCATCCCCTGGGCTCTGTGGGAGCCAGCACGGCTCAGTGTTCCAGGCTGCACCTCCTGATGGGGAGCAGGAGCTGATGCAGCCTGAGCAATGGCTGGAAACTGCATTCCACACTTGGGATGTGTCCCCATACGTGTGGTTCATGTCCCATGCACAGGAAAAGATGCCTAATGTCCACCTGGGGATCCTAGTCCAGGTCCTGCAGGATGGGATGGGATGGAATGGGTGGGATGGGATGTGGTGTGATGGAATAGGATGGGGTGGATGGGATGGGGCAGAGATGTGGGGCAGGGATGTAGGGCAGAGCCCATGCTCCTGAGACCTGTGGGCTCAGCACAACCTCACTCAGCCCCTCCTGCCTCAACCAGGACCTGTGCTGGCTCAAGCACCCCAGGGCTGTATTCACACTCAGGAGTGAATGGTGACCTTCCTCCTTCCCCATCACACCAGGAGCTGGGGCTGCATCACGGCGGTGCCCATCCTCAGCCAGCTCTGCGCTCGCAGCCCGTGGATGTGCCATCTGACAAAGGGGTCTGTGGGGGACAATGTCCAGGAAACGAGGGCCCTTGTCAATGTTTTATGGGCCCAGGCATCCCCAGGGCATGTTTACGGGGCAGTAAATTAAAGCACTCAGCCAAGTGACATTTGTGTTCTGCAAATGCGATTATTATGCATGATTAGCAGCCAAGTGCAGTGAAAAACCCACACTCGCAGCAGGACGCTCCGGAGATGCACCCCTGGGCATGCACCTTCTCCATAGGAAAGCCTCTCCAGGGGACAGCACACAGAGAAGGCCCCAGCGCCAGCACGGGCAGGGACCCCAGCACCACCATCATCCTGCCCGCTGGGGACGCAGTGTGGTAACAGAGGTAAAAGATGTTCTTTGCAGCTGCTGACCCGGCTTTCCAGAGGAATGCGTCCAAACCTGCTTTTTAGCTTTAATTATTTATCTGTAACCAATTTGGCAGGAAAACCAATTAAATGAGTGGGTGATTAATGACCTGCTCATTCGCACAGGTACCTAATTTGAATGTCTATATAATACATAAGCACATTTTGGAGATGCTTCGGTGCCTCAGTTCAGTCCCCAGTTGCTCTGACCTGTGTGTGGATGGTGCTGGGAGGATCACTCCAGTGGTGAGTGCCGCCATGGCTGGAGCATCTCGTGCCTTCCGCTGGCCCAGGGAGCACAGGGCCTGTTTGCTCCAGGGATCCCTCTGTGTTTGCTCCCTGGCTAAAGCCATGCACACCAAGTGCATCCCTTGCCAGTGTGTCTCGCTTGGAAGGTCTGATCCAGATGGAGGAGCCGCTGGGACAGAGGAGGGTGCTGTCTCCTGGGCAAAGTGCTCTGTGTCTGAGTCATGGAAAGCAGTTGGAAGTGGTGCTTCTCAGCCCCTAGGATGCTGGGCAGGGTCTTTTCACACCTCAGCTGGATGCCGATTTGGGTTGTCACCAGCTGGTGTGCACACCACAACCAGCCAGGCTCTTCCCTCCTGGTCTGTGCAGCTCAGAGCAGCCCTGTTCTCCCCTGCATCATCCATCCTTCATCCAGGCACTGTCTGCAGAGTGGATGGGTCTGTACACAGATTCTGTGGCATCCCAGCAAATGGCCTGATGCCACTGCACTAGGAACATGCCTATGCAACTCCTTGCAGCCCTCCCAGAGGGACAGATGCCCTGTGGATGAACAGGAGGACCCCTGATTTCTCCAGTGCAGTGTGGGGCTGGGGCCAGGCAGAGCCAAGGCTAAGGGCTGCCAGACCCCGAAGCCTCTCCATGTCTCTGCAAAGCAGGAGCATGGTGTGGTCTGAGACACACTGAGGACAGAGGTGGGAGGATGCACCTCATGGTAAAGGGGAGCAGCAGGGAATGGGACCATTGTTGAGACAGAAATGGTAAATCCATTAATCTTTAGGAATACAATTCATGGTGCAAAACAAAGAGGGAGAAGCGACACCTCATTTGTTATCAGGTGCATTGTTGGAGTCAGGTTCTTTAATTATCTCACCAAATTCTACAGCCCATTCATCAAGTTGCCACCACCAACCTGCCGAGATTACCACCCACAGACCAGCTGGGAGCTGCGGCGGCCACGCATGGATGCTGCAGCACAGGCACAAGCTGCTGCCGCTGCTCTGGGTCCCTGGGTACCCTCAAGGCAGTGCCTGTGGGATGTGGAGGGAGAGCCCTGGAATTCCTTGCCCTGGAGCAGCCCAGCAGGAGCCATTGGTTTGTCTGGCACCACCCCATCAGGCCTGGCTCAGCATCCCCTGGCAGACCTGGGCAGGACCTTGTGCCTCTTAGCTCCTGCTGTCCCATATGGCATGAGGCTGCTCAGAGGGTGGAGGCTTCTGCCCAGCCTGGACACCATCCAGTGAGTGCGGATGGGATGCTGATGGGATGGACACAGGGAAGCAGAGGATGGTGATGGCAGCAGGTGTGTTAGGAAGATGGAAAGGAAAGAGATGCTGAGAGATCAGAGACCTCTTTGGGATGCTGGACCAAAAGCAGAGTGTTTTCTATAGGAGCAGAGAGAGCTGGCACACACAGGACATGCCTGCCTGGATAAATGCTCTGTTTAAATAAATCCAGAAAGGTGAGAGGTGGCTGCACCCGCCTTGCTTCTAGCCCCTAGTGCGTGGGTGCAGTGTGGGGTACACAGCCCTGCTCCTCCTCTACCCTCTGCTTCACCCTCCACAAACCCTGAGCACCGGGGAGCACCCCAGCTCCTGGTAACTGAGGGTGGAGCCATGGGAGCTGGTCTGCGAGCTCCCATTGATCCCATGGGGGGCTGGCCCAGGCTCCTGTCTCCCCCCCTTTCCCCTTCCCCCAAACCTCCTGTGAGGAAAACCAGTTCCGGCCCATCTGGAGTCCAGATCGGCTCCGGTGAGTAACGAGGGAGTGGGAGGGAAGGCAGACGTCTCCCTGCTCTCCCCGGCAGCGTGGAGGAGAGAACAGACTATCCTGGGAGCGCAGATGCGGTGGCACAGCACGATGCGCGGGGTGTGCTTAACTCTGCCGTGGCCAGGACAGGCAGGAGAGAGCGGCCCGTGGTGGCCAGACCTCAGCCTTCACCTCCCGTCTCTCATCCATGAGGTCAGGAAGGAGCCCCCCCCACCATGGGCACCCCAGGAGAGGCCACAGGGCACAGTGCAGGGTCCTCCAGCCGCAGAGACCTCCCATGTCCACAGCAGGGATGTGGCTCTGCCAGTGCTCTTTAGCTCAAGCCGCGTCTGGGGACAAGGGAGGTACAAAGCATCGCAGCTGCCCGCAGCGAACACTTCCTGTAGTGTGAAATCGCAAGCAGAAGCACCCCCATAAAGGCCACGAGCAGCCAGCGCGGGGAGAGATGCTCAGGCAGTGCTGTCACTGAAATCACCTCCTTTCTCCCCAAGGTGCCAAACGAGTTTATTTTAAGGCCTGACAGAAAGCCAAGCTTCCCCTGGGTGCAGCAATCACGCAGCAGCCGTGCCAGGGCCCAGCAGCACAGGCACCTGGGAGGAGGAGCGGGATACCTCCTTCCCCCTTGGGATGTCAGGGCACCTCCATCAGCATTGCTTGGTTTGGGGCACTGCCCTCCAACCACCTCCTTGCTGCCTCTGGGACCCCACTAGGGCCCTGATGCTGCCTTGTGATGTGTTCAACACACTGCGATGCCCTGAGTGGGATGCCCATATCCAAACACAGTCTGGGATGCAGAAGCCTGATGCAGGAGCCAAGTGCCTTTTGCTATGACTATTTGTTCTTTTCTCTTCTCTCTTTTTTCTGGTCAAATGCAAACATTTCTGCAGGGAATGACTATGACTGATTACATTTGTCAGGGTTTTTATCAAGCAATTGAAAGAGTTGGAGATTTTTGGAAACCAAATAAGTGAAATATTTTGGCTGGTCAAAATCGTTTCCAGCACAAAAAAAAAAAAAAAAAAAAAAAAAAATCCCCAGAAACCATTGTAGGAAATCTGCAGCACAGATTAAAATGTGGCTTTCCAAGGGAAAAGCAGCTACAGGGAATATAGATTCCTTAGCTGGAAGGATGCTCTGTGGTGAAGGCATCGCCCTGGGAGAGCACCCTGGGGAGCATGCGTGCTGGCCCCTGGGAGCAGAGCACCAGCCCAGTGCTTGCTTTTGCTCTCACTTAACTGGGAAACGGCTGCACAGATTTCACCCTCATTGTCCCCAAAATGTCACCTTTAGGCCGCAGAGAAAGCAGGAGGATGTGGGCCGAGTGGGCTGAGGGGGCTGTATCTGGCTGAAGTGGTCTCCTGTGCATGGGGATTTGCAGTGGAGCTGGCAGAGGGGATGTGGAGAGGACGCCCGCTGCTGATGCTGTAAGGAGAGCTTGTGTGATGCCTTAGGAAGGGGATTTATGGAAGTTGGGATGCTGAAAGGATCCCTGTAATAACGTCCTAAGAAAGTCCGAGAGAAGGCATGGGCAAAGAAAGAACACCAGCAGGGAAGGATGCTGTCAGGGAAGGATGCAGGCAGGGAAGGATGCCAGCAAGGAATACATGCTCACACCCTCTCTTTCCCCTCTGGCTCAGAAGCTGGACCCCTTTCTCTAGCTGCCAGGCCCTACTGATGGATCTGTGCCCTGAAAAGGGAGAGGGCAGCACCTTCTCCAGGCAGGAGCCCTGTCAGGGAATCCCTGGGGCTGCAAATGGGTCTCCTTGAGAAACAGTGGCCTTTTACAAAGAAAACCAGAGAACTCCCTGCTCCTGGATCCCAGCGCGGTCACTGCTGCAGTTTGCAGCCTTGCCGAGCCCTTTGTGGGCTGTGGTTTGGGACCTCTGCATCCATGCCGCGTCTCCCATCACTGCTGGTGCTGTCCCAGCAGCAATGTGGCCACCAGGAGCCTCCTCTTTAAACCCTGAGCATCTCCTGTGGTGTGGCACAGTACAGGCTGATCCCTGACCCCAGAGCAGGCTGAGCTCTGTGCTGAATGAGCTGAGCTCCCAGGTTAAAAATAGCTCATGACCATGCAAATCACTGGCTGGATATTAATGTGGATGCAAATAGGCCCTGGCAAAGCTGGCAGAGATGCCCTGCCCAGCCATTCCTACCTTCAATCTGCAGCATACAGGCTTTTAACATCTGCTGCCTGGGCTCATTTGTTAGGCTGGGTGGCAGAGACTTAGGAAACCCTGGTGTGCAGTGAAGGGAAAGTGAGGGGCTGCAGATCACCTGTGGATCCATGCCCTGGGCTCAGCTGGTGGCTGGGGAATCATAGAATCATGGAATGGTTTGGGTTGGAAGGGACCTCAAAGCTCGTCCAGTTCCAGCCCCTGCCATGGGCAGGCACCCCTTCCACTGGAGCAGCTTGCTCCAAGCCCCTGTGTCCAACCTGGCCTTGAGCACTGCCAGGGATGGAGCAGCCACAATGGAAGCTCCCATGGGCAAAGGGAAGGAGGTGGGTCTGGGGAGGGTTGACCATCCTTCCCAGCATCACTTCCTGTTGGTGCTGGTGGCTGGCATGCCTGACAAGTAAATAGCAGAGCCCGATGTGTTTCTTGGTGCCACATCACACGTGCCACGCTGCACATTGCAGCTGCCACCATCACAGCTGCTGGGGTGATTTGAGCACCCCAGAAATGCCAGCCCAGGAGTGGGCAAAGCAGCTCTTTAGAGCAAGCTGGGTTTGGGTTCTCCACCCCTGGAATGCCCCTGAGAAAAAGCCATTTGCCATCTCTGCTGCAGCGCTGTGCATGTCAGATATACAGCTCCTGCGGGCACGGCAATAGTCGAGAAGAGCCAGAGCACTCCACGGGCAGAGAGAGTCATGTGAAAAATGCTCTTGTTCCCTCTTAAGATGCTTGGAAGCAGCCTGAGGGCTTTAGCACTGTGCCGCTTTGGTTTAAGTTTCTCTAATGAGGTTTGCCTTCTATTACTGTCAGGGAACATTTTTCATTGTTGAAGCCACTGTAAATGCAAAGCCTTAAAAATGAGTTTCCATTTCAGATCTGACAGCTCAGCTGCTAATGTAAAATAGAGAAAAACCACAGATCAGGCTGCCTTTTAGTGCAATTAGCCCTCCAAATGGAGCAATTTACATTGGCACACTTGTGTATCTTCCTGCAGAAGAAGAGAAGTGAAAAAAAAGCCTCATTACTTAAGCTCAGACCCTTTATGAACAGAAATGAGGGGAAGAGAGAGAAAACACACCGGGGACTGGAGCTCTGGGGTGTGCAATCTGGGATGTGCCATGGAGCCGCTGGCTTTGCGGATGCACATGGAGCCTGCCCCCCTGTGCTCCCACCGGTGCCTCTCCCAATGCATGTGCTCTGCACGGAGCTGTTGGCACATCCTTGGGCCGAAGATGGATGCGGTGCGCCGGCATGCGGGAATGCGAGCGTTCCCCGTGCCAAACGCTCCTCTGCCAGGGGGGTTTAGGGATTAGAGGCTCTCATCAACGTTTTTAGTCTCTGTAAGCTCTCGGATGCCATCGTCCTTCCTGTGCTGTGCGAGGGGGCCCGGCACCAGGAGCAGCTCCCGAACCGTGCTCCTGGAGGAGCTGTCACCAACCAGCTCCATGCGCTGGCGCTGTGCCTGCATCTGTAACATCCACCCAAGGCCGCGGCCCCGCAGCCCTGGCTTCTCCCTGAACACAACGAGGCTTCTTCGAGGTCTCAGAGCTCTGATTCACACATCGTGTCCTCCTGCACCCCGCCACCACACCCCCCCCCCCCTCCGCTCCATCCCTGTGCCTAATGAGGCCGGAGCAGCTCTGTCCAGAAGGTGTGCGTGCTGCCCATGCCTGCGAGAGGAGACAGACCTTGAGACACAGCCCGGCTGCAGCCCCCCACACGTGTCAGTGCCGTTTGCAAGGACAAGCTCCAGCTGCCTCGGGAGGAGGAGGAAGGCAGGACACCGGCGGGGAAGCCCGTCCCCGCCGCGGGCAGGGGCTGCGGCTGGCTCAGCGACGCTGCATGCGCAGGATGCGCTGCTGCTCCGGGCAGTGGTAAATCGGTGTTAGCTGAGCAGTTAGGAGCTGCTTTGAACTTGGGGACAGCCTGGCTGCGGTGGGGTGCTGCAAGGAATGGGGCTGAGCAGCGTGTGCTGCCGCCCTGCATGGTCACTGGGCTCGGGGCTCCAGCTTGTCTATTCCATCCGGACATCTGGGTGGTCAAGGGGAATGGCTTCAGTCTGCCAGGGGGAGATTGAGATGCTCTTCTGTTCTTAGGCAGAAGCTCTTCCCTGTGAGGGTGCTGAGGCGCTGGCACAGGGTGCCCGGAGAAGCTGTGGCTGCCCCATCCCTGGCAGTGCTCAAGGCCGGGTTAGACACAGGGGCTTGGAGCAAGCTGCTCCAGTGGAAGGGGTCCCTGCCTGTGGCAGGGGTTGGAACTGGATGATCTTTAAGTGCCTTTCCAACACAAACCAGTCTGTGAGTCTATGATTCTACAACCTGACCCCTCTTCCCAGGCAACCTGCACTGAAATCCATTGCTATTCCCCCCACTTCCAGCCCTCAGTGCAGGGTTTTATCCATGGGTCTCTGTGCCAAGCTGGCAGGAGCAGCAGTAGCCATCCCTGTGTGAGAGCAGGCTACAGGCAGGATGAGCCCTTCAGGGATTTCAGCATCTCCTGGGGTGGCTGCAGTGATGTTGTGCTCTCCCCACATCCCCTGTGTCCCCTCCGAGGAGCAAGGAGCTGGGCTTGTTCCCTGGTCATGGAGGGTGGAGGAAGGATGGGTGATGGTTCTCTGGCTCATAAGCAAGGAGATGTAACCCCAGAGGTCTGCACTTTGGCTATCATCAAACCTGTCTCACACCCCCAGATGATCCTGTCAAGCTGACACCACGCTTCCCTCACAACCCGTGTTGCCTGCTGCTGCTTACACCACCTTCCTCTGGCTCCTCTGTCATTTAGCCCTGTACAAGCCGCTCTGTGGCACTGCCTGGGATGGATGTCATGCTGACCTTTTCAAACCTCAGCCTGACACCAGCCTGCCTCCGCTCACCTGCATCCTCACCCGCTCATGGCAGGACACAGAGCTCCGCATCCAGCTCTTCCCAACCTTCCTGCTCTGCATCCACACCTCTGTCCTGCCCAGCACCAGCAGAAATCACCTCCTCATTACCCCCAGCTCTTCCCAATGGGAAGGCACAGCAGGTCCTGGGTCACCATGGCTGAACCCCCCCTTCCCCATGGCTGCTGCTGGATGCGCTGGATGCTGCAGGTGTCCAAACGCCGCTTCCCATTGTCTCCCACAGTTGTTTTGTCATTTTGCAAGGTTGGAAATGATCAGCTTCCCATTCCCCCGCTTGCTGTGTGTTGCTGCTTTCATTCTCTACAGCTGGTTTCACTTTTGTCTAATGCTGCCCGCTTTCCTTAACAGGCCTCTGCTCTCCTGATTGAGGGATTGTCTCTTCGGGAGCTGGTAAAGTATTCTTCACAGCTTGGAATTATGATTCAAATGTTTCAGTTTAAATGTGCTCTTCCAGCTGATTCAGCTCATCATTGTTTTCAGCTCTGTGGAACTGGCCCGCTCAATGCTGCAGGCATGTTCGGCATCGGGGGGGCTCGATTCCAGCCATGTCTTGGTCATTCACACCTAAGCAACCACTGCTTTTTAGCTTGGAGATCAATTCCTCTTTATGTGCCAAGATGGGTCTGGAACAGGCTTCCTTGTGCTGCGTGAAACTTTGCTTTACTGAGGGTATTGATTTAAGAATCCATGGCCCCTTTGGATACCAGCGAGTGTGAGATGCTTGCAGGTCACTAGATTTTAAGTATTCTCACGCTTCCCTTCTCCTACCGTGCAAGAAGCATTTAAGGAGCTGGTTGTTCATCTCCCAGTGTATCCAGTGCACTCCATGCAGGCCAGCTGGCCAAAAGCAGAGGGGGAGAATGGTGCATCACCAAGCTGGGATGGAGCACCGGTTGACTGCGGTCCCATGAGGTGTCCTATGCTGAAGGAACAGTGCTTCCCCTGTGAAGGTCAATGGTGAGAGGCTTGACCCACCCTGCCTGCTGTGCTGCCATGGGAAGGTGTCTGGCAAGTAGGATCACCCCAAAACCTGCCTGAAAACCACGCTGGGGAGCCAGTGTCCTGCCAGGAGCCATGGCTCGACGCTGCCATCGCTCTCCCAAGACACCAGGGTGCAGGGAGCAGACTGACAGGCAGCGGGATGGCACAGTGTGTGCACACGGGTCCCTGGGACAGGCCTGGTGCTGCTTTGGAAGGTGCTTCCCGTATCTTTTCTGATGTGGGAGGAGGCTGGGAATGGGATGAGGCACGAGTCTCACCCCCCATGTCCCCCTCTGCAGCCCTGGCAGGGTGTGAGTATGGGGGACGGGGCAAGGGGCTCCGCTGAGGGACCTAACCCCCTGTGCCTTCGCACAGAGCCAGCTGAGGATGGATCTGTCCCTCTCCTGGCACCAAACCTGAGAATACAGAGCTAAAACCAATTCCATGTACAAGGCAATGGGTGGCTGCATTTTTCATGAGCCAGATGACTGCAAACAAAACAAGTCTTTTCCAAGCAGGGGGATAGCTGGGGCTGCGTTCGGCTGCCGCTGCCGGTCACGGTCACTAAGCAAATGAGTGAGGAGCAGATTTGACAGGCCATCATGTTCCTGTGATCCACTGACAGGATCCGTCCTTGCTCCCCAGCCTCCAGCCAGCTTTTCACACCAGCAGCATCCCCAGGGGATGCCGTGGGGCCACTGACACGAGTACACACGTGAGCAGGCTCTGCTTGACTCCCTCCCCATCTCCCCCCAGCCAGCTCCAGCCCAGGCTGGGCTGTCCCATGGGAAGAGCTGCATTACTTGTTGCTTTTTTTTCATGTCTGTATTTTTAACACAATTAATTAAAAACCAGCGATCATTTCCCAAAAGTCATTGTGGAAAACCATAAACCTGGGAGCAGCCGGGCTGCCAGGCAGTGGGGATGCTCCTCTGTGTTTCATCATGCCAGTGGAAGGGCTGCAGCACGCACCTCTGGGGTGAGCATCACTGGCCAAGGCACAGATGGACCCTGCCAGCATCTTCCTAGTGCAGGATGCAGCCGGGTCCCAGGGCTGCCCCCAGCCCAAGCTGGGTCTGTCTGGATCAAGCAGAGCTTTGCAGGAGTCTCCAGGCTTGTTCCCAGCATCCAGGACCACCCCTGCGGAGCGGGTGGCAAGTGTGGTGGCGCAGCGGTGGCTGAGCGTGGCGCAGCGAGGGCAGCAGTTGTGAGCAAGCACCGCGTTCACAAGGCTCCAGGCCTTTGATTTTGATGCCGTCTAGACTGGAGCACGTATCAAAGCACAGAACCTGAGTGCATTTGCAAGAAGGACCCGAAGAGAGCGTGCAGCACACCCCTGCTCTTCCAGAGCCAGCGTCAAAAGCTTTTTGACTCAGAAACTAATGAGCAGGCTCCCTAACAACTTCTGGAAATGCTGCCAGAGCCCAAAGAGAAGCGCTGGGAGCCTGGGAAGGGACCTGCCAACAGGCTTGTTCTTGCAGAAGAGGGGGTTTGAGTATAGGTCTCCATGGACATGATGGAGATGTTCTCCTGGGTGAATGGGACTGGTTGTCTCTGGGACAGGCCATGGGGGATGTGATGTGTTGTGGTGCTGGTGATGTTTAAATGGGGACTTGGCTGTGATCTGGCTTCGCCACTTATCCAGAGGGGTCATGGGAGAGTGTGGGGTGACTTTGTTCCTCCCCGTCATTGAAGGTGACATGTGGATCAGTGCTTTAATAATAAATAGGTAGCAGGACCATAGAGCAAGCAGTGAGTGACAGGTCCCTCCCCTCATCTGCCTGGTGCCAGCCCCATGTGTGCCCGTCATACATCCCAGGAGAAGAGCCTGCTCCATAAAACCAGCCTGGGAGCCATGGGATTGATCTTCTCCCACCCAGCCTGTGGGGGACCAGGGGTACCTGTTCTGTGTCCTGCATCACTAGCATCACTGTGGGGAGACCGTGCTCATCCCCACAGAGCCTCAGGTGCTGCAGTGCGCTCACCAGGTCTCCTGTCAGCGCCTGACCCACTTAGAGTGGAAAGAGCACAGCTAAGCTTGGGTGTGGGATTCGAGTTATTTATTTATTTCCAGGCAGAGCCTTCCTGATGTAAAATCAATGCTGGCAGGCGGGCAATGGCTCCCTGCCTGCCATGGGGATGGCTTAAGCCCTGGTGCTGGATCTGGGCCTGGATGTGACAGCCAGCACATCCCCAGCTGACAGCAGCTCCAGGGTGCACCCCCATGGGCACCCCCAGCCTTGGGAGCCTTGTCTTCATCCCAGGGGCAGCACTGAGGCACAGCTGGGTCAGAAAGCTTTGGGAATGTGCAGCCAATGAGCCAGCCTTCCCCAAAAGGCTGGAATGCTGCTAAATTTGGGATTACGCTGCTGTCACCCCCTCACCAGGGGACAATCCCTCTGTGCCCAGTGCAGTGTTCCTCACGCAGAAACACTTCAGGGCTCTGCTGGGCTGGGGAGGTTGGTGGAGGATTTGAGGGCCAGTGGGAGGTTCTGGGCAGTGCAGTGGCTGAGACCCATGGCCGGGTTGGACGTGGCTTGGAGCAAGTTGCTCTAGTGGAGGGTGGCCTTGCCTATGGCAGGGGTGGGAACTGTATGGTCCTTTCCAACCCAAACCAGGCTGGGATTCTATGACTCTGGTGCTGGGGGGGTCCTTAGCAACAAGCAGGCAACTTTGTGCCCATTCAGAGGGATGAAGCTGCCAGAGTCAGAGTAAATAATTCAAGTTAACTGTGGAGGAGAAAGCAGAGAGAACTGAGGAGTTCAAGCAGAAAACATGGGATTCGTTCTCCATGCCACCAGCTCTTCTGGGCACAGTTACCCCATGGCCCCGCTCCCCTCTGCTCAGCCTCCCTAACAGCCATCCCTGCTTGACCCCTTCATCCTCCCCTGAGCATGGCTTTGCCATGTCCCACTTGCTTTCACACATTGGCCACCGGCTTTCACACCGTGGTTTCCTTCTGGTGCTGATGCAGCTTGCTCCATCTGCACATACTCCTGCATCACCCTTCCTCCTCCTCTTCCCCCCCAGCCCTCCCAGCGCCTGGCCCCATCTCACAAGGAAGCCCCTCTCCAAGCGTGTGCCTATTGATTCGTCTTGTTTTGCTGCTCCCTCCTGTGCTTCATAAATGTCAACTTTTTTTCTCTGACAAAGAAATTTGGTGGTAATGACTCTTTGTGCCGCTTCTAAATCCCCAATTACATAAGGAGCAGCAGCACAAAGCCATTCCCTTTGGTGGAAATCTCCGCGTAATCCCTTTTCCAGAGAAGCAGCCCGCCAGTGACACGCTTCTAACTCTTTGTTTGTTCTTTTGGATCAAATCTAACTGATTGCCGTGACTAATTAACTTTCCCTTTCTTTGGGCCTCTGTTGTCTTAATTAATTTCACAAATGCTCCATTCCCAGCTCCCCGCCAGCAGGCTCGGTGGTGCGGATCACACAGTGGCGAGGCGGGCGCCTGTGGCGTGCCAGCCTTTGGAGCAGGGCTGACCTTGCTGCTGCAGCCTGGTTTCTTGGCAGAGGCATCACCCCGCCACGTCCCCAGTGCCACCGAGCCACAGAGATGGGCTGCAGGGTGAGATCCCCCCGGGCACTGATGCTGGTGTGGGTGCATCCAACATGGCAAGGCAGGAAGTACGTCATCTGCCATAGCTGCCTATGGGGCTGCTCACACTGCAGGGATTAATTCCACCTTCCAGCACCTCCAAGCTCTAATCTTTCCCCTCCCCTACAAGCGCCTCCTGAGTCAGTGCCCGGGCATGGAGAAATTCAGCCCATGCACAGGCAAGTGATGAAGTGTTGCTGCAAAGGACTGGTTTTGTGACAGTTTGCCCCATCAGTGACAGGGTTTAGTGCTGGACTGAGGTAATGGTTGGACTTGATGATCTTAAAGGTCTTTTCCAACTTGGTTGATTCCAAGATGCTGTGAGTCCTTTCCTGCTGGATCCCAGTATAGTGGCCAACCCCCTACCTCCCCAGATGCCACTCCAGGACCCACAAAGCCTGTGGCACCCCCCCAGCATCACTTCCAGATGAGCAGCGACGGATGTGGTCCATGTTCTGTAGCAATGGGCACGTGGGTCTCAGGGTTAGTTCTTCTGTGGGATGGATGCACATGTCTCTGCGGTTATCCCTCAGGCTGGGTTTTTCTGGACAAGGACTGGGTTGAGATCAGCATGAAAATATGTCCCGTTGTCCTCGCCAGCGCTGCACAATGGAGCTGCATATTCATGAATTGCATTACACAGTGGCTAATGCCTTGTGCGTGCAGCAGTCTTTGAGATCCTATCTGCTTTTTCAAGTAGCCCGTTGTGGTTGTTATCAGTGTGTTGGTATCTAGGGTCTGTCCTGGATGAATAAACATCAGAGCTCTTCCACTCAAAGGCACTTGGTCTATGGAGTGAAGCAATAGATGCTTGCTGAAGATAAAGGGCAGGCAGCCTGGTAGCTTGCAGGGAACGGGATGCAGAGCTGCTGCAGCCCAGGCTGAGACTGCTGCCAGCCTTTATGTGCATGGGAAGTGGGGCTGGGTGCCCTTGTCACCCAATGGGGAGGGTTTTGCTCCATGGGAAGGGCACGAGTCTTGGGGGAACCTGGGACAGGGGAATGGGGACACACACATGCCTTGGAGACTGCTCCAGCCCTTGATGTGGCAGAGTTGTGTGGCCACTGTGTGGCTGGGGATGATGGGAGCATGGCCAAGGCAGGCGGTTGGAACTAGATGGCCTTAAAGTCCTTTCCAACCCTAACCATCCTATGATTCTATGGAGCATCCCGCTGTCTTGTGGGATCTGCTGGATGTGCCTGAGGCACAGGCTAGCACGACTGGCAGTGCTTCAGCATCCTGAGGTCAATGAAGGCTACGTGCAGAGCAATGAGAGGGGGCAGGAAGAAAGTTGTGAGCTCTGAATCTGCTTCCAGGGGGTGACCCTGTTTGCCATCAAGGCCTTTGGTAGCAAATGAAAGAGCTGGAGGAAATCCAGGAGCTTGGAGGAGGGGGTTAGTGAGGGCAGCCCATCACCCCTGCAGGGCCTGGGATCTCCAAGGGACCTGTGCTTTGGAAAGCACACGGTATTACTGGAACAGAAGATGGCTTGGTCTGAAGGCTGCCAGGAGAAATCAGATCCTTTGCAGAGGGCAGATTAAAATCCATTTGCAATTAGCAAAGCCAGCGCGGCTGCATTTCCTCCCGCCTTGGCCAGGCCTTGCACACCAGGGTGCTGTCAGAGCCGGCTCCGCCAGCGAGGACACTTCCACTTCCACTCCCAGGAATCTTGCTCCTCTGTCGCAGGGCTTGTAGCTGCAAAGCTTCTTTCCCTCAGTGGCAGAAGGGCACCTGGCCCCCGGGGGCAGACGCTGTGGCTCAGCCGGCCCCTGGCAAACCGGGGTAGAGCTTCCGAGGAAAGGGCTAAGGACACGTTTAAAACGATCTGGTTTCCCTTTGTAGATACCTTTGATCGAAGCGTGGCAGCGGGATCGAGCTGGAGCTCATCTCCCCGGCCTCCCACCCCCTCCTACTTCTTCATCTCCCTCTCTTCTGTCTGCTTTCCTCCCTTTACTTTGTAAGGGAGCAGATCGATAAATAAATAAACCAACAGAAATGTTATTTCTCTGGCGAGAGGCTCCTTGAAGTTCCTCAGCAAGAACAATCCCAACCCCTTGTGCATGCGAAAGCGAGGGAGAAAGGGATGTGATGGGCCCCTGGGGGGAAACACCAGTGCAACACGTTGGGCCTGTCTGGGCGAGTGTTGGAGTGACAATTTAACAGCAGTGTTTGAGGTCTTACTCAGTGGCTGGGAGGTTTTGACATGAAAAGGACACCAGTCAAACGAACAGAAGGATCATCCTGCAGGATTAAATGTCCTTGTCACTAACCCATCAAAACATGGCACTATTTGGAAGGGACAAATCACGCCAAGGAGTTTACAGCAGATTAAACCTGAAATTCCAGGGATATTTGGCAGATAAAACCGCTGCAGGTGGCATCAGTGTTGCAGGAGCAGCGGGTGACTGCGTGTCAAGTCCTGAGAAAACTTGTCCCCAAGAGGATGAGGATAAGGATCTGCCTGGCTCTGCACAGAGCCCCAGCCCTTCATCTGCCCTGCCAAGGAACACGCAAAGCCCTGGGGTTGCTCCCAAATTGACCCAAAGCTTTCTCCAGAGGATGGGTGCGTTGGGAATTTACAGTTTAGGTAACTGGTGTGATGAGTCAGGTCCAAAGGCTTTCACCTTAGGGCTTGGTGGCAGTCAGAAGTGCCCCAAACTGCTACCTGGGTGAGTTTGTGAAGGCAACGCTACTGCAGACATCCCAGGATGTAGGATGGACACGTGTCCATGCACAATGAAAGCTGCCAGGGTATGGGCACGTCCTGTGTCCCACCAGCAAGGGCAAGGTCCCCAGAGAACAAGCCCACAGCCAGGAGCCAGAGGATGAAGGCTGTGCATGGGACACAACTGCAGCCCCTCAGACCCCTCCATCCCCTTCTCAGAGAAGGGTAGGACTCGGGGAGAAGGTGGACAGGACCCTCCTGGGCTTTGCCATGCTACAGCACTGCCACAGATGAGCTCTGGTTGTGTCCTGCCAAACAAGGGAGCAGGTTTAGGGAGGGAGCATCCAGGGAAGTGCAGGGCAGGCACCTGCCAGGACAGCCTGCACATTGTGGTGCTGGTGAGGATCCATAGGGCAAGGATATGCTTCTTGGGACAAGGTGGAAATAAGGGATCTCTCTGGCTCTGAAGTGTTAAACCAGCTCCTCTCCGGGTGCAGGTGTTAATGGGAGCTCCACTTGGATGCTGGCTGGAGGATAAAAGAGATAGGAAGCTAATCTAGGAGTTACTGGCTGTGGGTCAGCAGCACTAGCAGGGGCTGTGAAGAATAAAGGGGCTGTGCAGAAGCTGGGGTTTCTCACTCTGGAGCAGAGCATAACTGATAAATGTTGTGACTTCCTCTGCTGCACGCGATCCTTCATGGTCTCCAGCAATAACAGCGCGCTGACCTGCGTCTTCACCCCTGCAAAGCTGAGTGCTGCAGCACGCCGCGCTGATGGGTCTCAGGCTTAGCTGGGTATAATGTCCCAGTTAAGTAGTGTTCGGGGAAATCTAATGCAGAGATAGGTGCTCTGAAGTGCTCTTCAATAGGGCAAAATCACAGGGATGCACTGCAGAGGGAATATTAACAGCATCTTCCAGTCCTTGCCTACAGAAGGAGACAGCAAGATATCTCAGTTGGCAGCTAGTGTTGTCAGTTGACAAGAAAATACTTGCATGCAAAGTCTACCCCACAGTCTATTCCATGGGAAGATGCTGGCAGCTTGAAAGAGAGTTACAGCAATCCCTAAATGTCTTCCATGAGGATTTTCACAGCCCAGCATAAGCAAGGGGGTGTATGGGAAGAGGCATTATGAGCACTCTGGTGTTAGCATTGAAATATCAGTTATGTTCGGGTAAAGAGGGGCTGCAGGATGGGTAAAGCAAGTCAGGGGTGGAGAAGAAGCTTGAGAGGGTCTTCGGACAAGGGCCTGTAGGGACAGGCCAAGGGGAATGGCTTTAATCTGCCCGAGGGGAGACTGAGATGAGCTCTTAGGCAGAAGCTCTTCCCTGTGAGGGTGCTGAGGCGCTGGCACAGGGTGCCCAGAGAAGCTGTGGCTGCCCCATCCCTGGCAGTGCTCAAGGCCAGGTTGGGCACAGGGGCTTTTCACCAGCTTTGTCCAAGCCTGACACCCCTCTGGGAAACTGGGGTGGGCGGGGGGGACGGGACACAAGCGCCATCTTCAGTTGCTCTGTTTTCGCATTCCCATTCATTCAGAGGAACTCGGTGTGACCAGGCCAGCCGGTTTCCAAATCACTTACCCCGAGGTTACCCACTCCCAGGAGAGCTGCAGAACCAGCACGTCTCCTGTCCCCTCCCCAAATACTAGCACACATAGGGCAGAAAGAGCTGGAATTGCAGGATGCTGATGGGGACGGATCTTCTGGCACTGTCCTAGGTTACACCTGCATTCAGAGGTGCTGCAGAACACCTTTGTCCTCTGCCATATAAACGAGTTGCTAGACAGGCTGCCCTTGCTCTGCCTGTGACTCCTGCCTGTGACTCCTGCCTGCACTCTGCAATACAGGAAGAGAGGAGCTCTGCCAGCACCTGGCAAGGCTCATGTCCAGTGGCTGTGAAGGCAGACAAGCATCCCAAAGGGGAAAGAGGGGGATGTGCAATGAAAAACCAGCCCTGCTCTGCCAGGCTTGTGGAGCCAGGCAGGACCAGCAGGTCCAGGCAGCACAGAGAGCTGCCAAAGGGATGCCCTCCTGCCTGCCGTGAACTAACACAGCTTCCCCAGGCAACACATGGCTCCTGCAGCCCTGCACTGGGGATGCAAGCTGAACTGCTGAGCTGAGCTGGTTTGAAGGGAAAAAGGGCTGAAGAGGGGTGGTTAATGCTGCTGAGTGCTTTGCAGCATCAAAGGGTGGCCGAAGCTCCTCTGCTGCCCTGCCCGGTTTGTTTTGGTGCCTCAGGGGTGATCACAGCCCCCTCTATATCTGTTTTTAAACAGCTTTTGGTCCATCACTCCAGGGAGTTCATGGCTAAATGCTCAAGCTTGGTGTTTGCTGCCTCCACCTCACCAGAAGTGTGATGCAGGGATGCTGCGGTGGGACCTGGGAGGAACTATGCTTCTGGAGAAACAAGGAGTTGTGAAACACTCTATCTCCCATCCCTTCGATCCGGGCCAGGCTTCAACCCATTTCCATGAGTAGAAACAGCTGCTACAAAATGAGTGGGAGGTGTAAGATGTGCAGGGTATACAGATTACAAACTATTCTTCCATTCCCCGCACTCTGACAAGGAGAGGGAAGAGCAACAGCATGGCATGCTGATAGACAATGCCGTCCGTGACACAAACAGCTTATCTGCGCCTGGAAAATGAGGACGTGCAACCTGGAGATGAGGAAACTGCTCATTAGGCTAATGTGACATTAATGCTCCATGTTGTGGAGACTGGAGTGCCCACGGTGAGCCTGCAACCTGGGAGCAGCAGGGCTGAAAGGAGGGACATGCACAGCAGCCCTCACTCTGGGATGGGAGCTGGGGGCCCAGGGGCAAACCCCGATTGTGGCAGCCTCATCCCCCTCCTAAACATCCACGCATTGGCATGCCTCATGCCACCACCCCCCAAAAAACCTCTGTTCTTTTGCAGGATTGCTGTTGTAGCAGTAAATGAAATGCTATTGCCCTATTACAGTCAGGATATGGCTTGAAATTGACTGTTTTATAGTCTGGGTAATTTAGTTTTTTTATTTAGTGAATGGCTTGCCATATGCCCACTGAGTGAGTGAGATACAGCTACAACATGGATCATGTCAGAGCTGCTATATGGGAAGCGCTCCTGTTGCTGCTCCAGGTCTCCACCGTGTTCAGCCCCTGTTGCTGCCTGGTGTGGTGGCTCGCTGCAGGCCCAAGCAGGCAGAAGAGACATCCAGAGACTCTTGAAGGAGACCAAGACCAAGCAGCAACCTGTGAGTAGATGGTCCAGCAGTGGGGTACATGGTTCTGAGACCAGCATCAGCATGGCGAGCACGTGTGTGGTGTGTGCATCCCGGCTGGGCACGCAATGAGGCTCCTGATGTGCACCCAGAGCTCTGGCACGATGCTGGGATCTCGGGGCACAGGGGTACAGGCTGGATTTTGGGCTGTGCATGCACAGTAAAGCTCCCGGTTAAGCATTCATCCTAGCTTATCTTCCTGCAAGCAGTTGGCACCCTCCCCTGGGGCGGCAGCATCCCCAGGGCTCGTGGGCAGCCAGCATGGCTTAAAATACCCTACGAACAGCAGAAGGATTTTCCAGCCAGACTCTGATCCTTCGAAAACATGGGATGGATGGTGAGGAAAGGAAGCAGTGGTGTGGCAACGCCCTCCTCAATAGCAGTGATCATTCTTGCTGAGCCCCACTGCCCCACGGGGCTCCCCCCTCAGTGACTCAGACCGCGATTCGGATCATTTTCTCCTCAATGGCATGGCTGTGTTTTTCCAAGTGGATCACATTCTGCCTCTGACTGCCTGCCGTCTCAGCGGGACCCACCCCCTCTGCCTCTATCCTCCTTAGGATTTTGATCTCTTCAATTCAGTTTTATCCGCACATTTCAGGGGTGTGTTATCTGGGAGAGCTGCTGCATTTCAGTGAATACTGCTTGCAAATATTGCTCTTGATTCTGCTTTTAAATAATTTTATGCAAAACTCCTGATACTTTTTTGGTTGTTTTTTTTCAGCTAAATTGGGAGAGTTGTCATTTCATATGCCAATAGTTATGAACAGGAGAACAGGGAGTGCTTTGCTCCATCATGGGATGCTTAAAGACACAATATGGGATGCCCCAGAGACCCAACAACCACTTAAAGCATTGTGGGAAACCACATGTAAAAAGGTTTTCCTTTATTATATCATAGAATCCCAGCCTGGTTTGTATTGAAGGGACCTTAAAACTCCAGCTCCAACCTCCTGCCACGGGCAGGGACACCTTCCACTAGCGCAGCTTGCTCCAAGCCCCTGTGTCCAGCTTGGCCTTGCTTAGCCAGGGATGGGGCAGCCACAGCTTCTCTGGGCACCCTGTGCCAGTGCCTCAGCACCCTCACAGGGATAATCCATAATCCCATCCCTGGTGCAGGTCTGGTTTCAGGCAGGTTGGGCTCAGTGCAGATGTGCCCATCCGGGTGCCTGCAGAGCAGCTCTTTGTGCAGGAACTCTGCAGCAATGGGAGCTGTTCCCATGTGCATGGGATGCTGGACCTTTGCACATGTCCATGGCCTCCAGGCCCCTTCAGGAACCTTCTGGTGATGTCTTCTAAGTCAGATAAGAAAAAGCAATGAGTTCAATCAATGTCCTAAAACTGAGACCTTCAGGACTCAAAGCCATCTTTGCAGGTATCCTGAGGACTGCGAAACATCCCACCCCAGCAAAACGCTGCTTTCACACTGGAAAGTACCTGCGAATCCCTCACAGTTGGTTTTCCTGTTCACTCTCCCTGCCAGCATTATTAACAAAGGTGTTAAACAAGCAAACCTAGCACTGGTCCCTGTAGTTCTCCCGGCACTGCCTCATCTTTATCATTGTCCTTTGTCCTCAGCTTTGAGGATGGCTGCAACACTTTTCCAACATAATCCCGGCAAGTTTCCAAGCAAAGACTTCCCAGTGGAGATGCAGATTTTACTGCTACAGTGAGGACGAAGTTCCTGTGGTGACTGTGATGACCATCCCCATACCAGGGTCTCCATCCCTGGGGCTGTCTGGAGGAGAGCACTGCCTTGCACCTATAGACTTGTTGTCTGTAGGACGGTGTCCATGTGGCACCTATCAGGATCTCTCTGCTGATCTGGATCTTGCAGTGCTGTGTCCTATGGGAAGAAAAGCCATATATCTCTCCTTCCTCCATGTGTGTGGGTGCAGGTCATGAGGAAGTGGTGCTACATGAAGTGGGGAAGGAGGCAAGGAGGAACGAAAGATGTTGAAAGCATCTCTCTACAGCAGCTCTAGGGCAGAGGAAGACCAAGCTTGATGTCCCCTGGCACTAAGAGAAGCCAAGCAGCTACAAGGATGCACCAGAAACCTGGGAGACAAAGTCAACCGTAGTCCCATGTTGCAGTCCCTGTCCAGGCTGGCTGGTAGGGCTCTTCCTAGCTGGGAAGGAGAGCCAGCACCTTCCCAGCCCAGGCAATAGCTCCAAGTGAGTCTCCGGCTTCAACAACCAGCTGTGACCTTAGGAGCTGGAGGGGAAATCCAGGACGTGCTTGTTCCACATTCCTGGTGCTGTGGGCTGGAGGCTGGGGTCTCCATCATTGCTGTCCTCCTGCGGGGTTTGCCCTCCTTTCCCTGCTCAGGTCCCAAAGCCACCAGGGGAGTCACTGAGCACCCATGGCCTTCTCTAGAGGGGAAAAGGGTGATGTGTGCCCTGGGGTGCCAGCACCCATCCCTGCTTCCCCTCACCTCTGCAGGCTGAGTGCTGGGAAGCTGTGAGCCGGCTCCTGGGCTCATTAAGGTGGAGATGCTGCTCCCTGCACATCGATCTGATAAATGAAGAGCTGCCGATGGTATTTGCTACCCTTTTAAGTGTTAAAATAACATTTTAGTGAAATATGAGTAGGTCAGAGTGGAGCTGCCCCCCTTTCATTTGGCAATACAAAAGCAAGCTGGCTTGGGGAGGAGGTCTGCCCACTGAGTGTGTGTATGCTCACAGCATGGAGGAGGATCCCTGCTCCTGAGGGCAGATGTATGTGTGGCTGTACACAGGAAGTGCCCGCAGGTCTGTGGGAGAGGATGAGGAGTAAGCGTGGGTGCAGAGCTGTCAGGGAAGCACAGGGAGGGACAAGGGCAGAGGTCAGGCTGTGGGCAACGTTTAGAATCCCAGACTGGTTTGTACTGGAAGGGTCCTCAAAGCTCATCCAGTTCCATCCCCTGTCACAGGCAGGGACCGCTTCCACTGGAGCAGCTTGCTCCAAGCCCCTGTGTCCAACCTGGCCTTGAGCACTGCCAGGGATGGGGCAGCCACAGCTTCTCTGGGCACCCTGTGCCAGCGCCTCAGCACCCTCACAGGGAAGAGCTTCTGCCTAAGAGCTCAGCTCAGTCTCCCCTCGGGCAGGTTAAAGCCATTCCCCTTGGCCTGTCCCTACAGGCCCTTGTCCAAAGCCCCTCTCCAGGTTTCCTGCAGCCCCTTTAGGCCCTGGAGCTGCTCTAAGGTCTCCCCTTCAGGAGCCTTCTCTTCTCCAGGCTGCCCCAGCCCAGCTCTCTCAGCCTGTAGGAATCCTTATTGTGCTGGGGCTCTGCATGAGTCCAGCTCAGCCTCGGGGCCCAGCCCCCTGTTCCACCCTGTTGCCCAATGTCTCTTCCTTCACTGCATCCCCGGAGTATGATTACTCCGCGCCCTGGGTGAGAACAAGAGAAATATGCGCTGAGATGACATTTCGGTTATACATGATGCTATTAAAATATGATAAGAACGCTATTAACATTAATAATCCTTTTCATTGTATCATTTAGGGAGCAAAACAAGCCATTAAATATTATGGAGTCAGTGGTGCTTTGATGGCTTCAGGGAGGGGAACATTTGGCCGTATTTGTCTACATGCACTCTGAAAATACAACATTATCTCTGGGAAATGGGTTTCTCTGGGCTCGTCATCTCTCTGCAGCTCGGTGGATTCAGGCCAGTCTCCAATGAGCGAGCATCATGGAATGAGCAGCACGGGATGGCTGGGTCCCAGGCGAGGTGGTGGTGTTGGAGATGGCACCCATGCACCCTTACTGGTGCACAGGGAGAGCAGAGAGGCCAGGACACCCCGTGTCTGCGTGCGAAGAGGTTGAGGTGGAGAAGCTGTGCGTTGCTCGTGCCCGATGGAAGGCGATGGCATGGGTTGGGAAGGGCTGCTCAGCCCAGTGCAGGGATGCAGATAGTTACAGGCATTTGTCTTCAAGTTTAATTTCCACTGCTTCCTCTTCCCAGGTATCTGCAGACTTTACAGCAGAGGAACCACTTGAATTGCCCAACGTTAACTGGTCCAGGCAGGGATGAGCTCTCGGAGCAGGCTGCTCTGTTTGCATACTGAGTGTGCTGCTCGGTGCTCCCAGCCCTGTCAAACACCCTTCACACTCCCTCCGATTTACCCAAACCTCAGCATAAATCTATCTACTCTCCCTGATGCCGCGCTCAGCCCCGAAGTTCATCCATGTGGGAGTTCCCTGGACACTGAAGCATTAGCTCTTAAATGCTCTGAAAGGCACCTCGCTCCCAGCCACGTCCCCAGAGAGGACCAGTTTCTGCATGCCTAATGCTCTGCCTACACTGGTTACTTTCAATCTGAAGCCTGGCAGCCAGAGCTGGCAACAGCAACATTCCCTTTCTGCACAGTCATCCACTGGTGAGAGGGCAGCAGGGACCTGAGCTCCTTGCCCTTCTTTTTTAGCTGGAAAACCCTCTTTTTGGGACAGCAGTTGAATGCCCAAACTACCAGCTCCACCACATGCATACACCCGGACAGGAACCAGTGTCTGCTCCTTGTCCAGCCCATCCCCAGGGTCCTGCCTTGCAAAGTCTGGGGTATGAAGTGGCACCTTCAGTGTTGTGGTCTGGTCTCGAGCATTGGGCAGCACTTTGGTACCCACAGGCTCACTGGTGAATGATGCTGTACGGGGCAGTTAGATGGTCAGTGCAGGGCTCAGGATGCAGCCATGCTTCCCCAGGCTCAGCAGTGACCGCTCAGGATGCCAGGCAGGGATGATGCAGCCAAGCCAAGCCCCCTGAGCTGCTCAAATGCCACCAGGACTGTTGTTATCTGTATGTTTCCCCATGGTGACAGGAGCAAATGAGGGAGAGAACTGAAAAATGTGCAGAAGCTTTTGACAGGACTGTCAGAGCACCGAGTGAGCGCTAACAAGGACAAGTGTGGGCTCTTTAAACAAATCACTGTCATGTTGCAGGCATATCATGGTTTAACACAGCCACCACAAGTCACCAGAAAAGGTTAAAGCAAGAATGGAAGACTTAGTCCTAGGAAACATGTCACAGCCGAGCTGTCCTTAGGACTGATTGCTTCCTCCCTGCACCCAGGCTGGCTTTAGGTTTGGAGCCTGGAGTCCTTGGAGAATCCTTGGGGTGGACCTGCCACAGCGCTTGGTGTTGCAAAAACTCAGTGCAGGTGTGAGTAAAAGCATCTGCATAACACCCTCTGCCCTGCACTGCTGAGGGGCTGGGGTAGAGGCATTGATTAGCAGCCAAACGCAAGCACGTACCTGAAACAGTACCCCTGGGATGCTCCAGGGATGAGGCCCAGACAGCTCTGGGAAGGACACACTGTCCAGTAGGCTCTGAGCCCCCAAGGCTTGCCTGAAGAAGCCTGTCTGGCTATGTCTGACTTGCAGTTGTCCAGGATCTATCATTCTGGAAGCCTCAGGTGGCTTTGGCATCATGGGCTTGTTGGCTTCTCCATGGGGACCAGTGCCTGAGCTACCGTCGGATATAGTCCCAAGAGAGGATCAGGGACCTACAAGGAGCCTTCTCAGCTGCCACTGCAGCAACCTGTGCAGAGAAAACATCCCAGTAATATGAGCCATAACTCTTTAAAGTGTAAGAAGTGAAATAGCTGAGGTTGCTCGCTGACACCCAGGGTCACTGCCTGCAATTCATGAGGAGCTGCTCACTGCGCAGAACCAAATGTTCCTGCGTATGAAAATCATATGCCAAGGTCACATAAGCAATCCGGACTCCAACCTTAGCACTCAGCTCATGTGCAAACCATTAAGCAAGGAAATATATAGCAAACAGCCCCCAAAGATCCTAAAGGCCCTACACAGCTCCTACAATGCCTGGCAAGTCTTCTCTATCCATCACGTAGCATCTCCCAGAGCAGTGCATCAAACTTTAATATCTTACTCTTAGTCACACAAAGGCTGTAACAAGCCTGGCCTTTCATGCTACACAATCCACCAAATCAAAGGCTCTCTGACAGAACAGAGCACCTGAATATAATCTTTCCCTCTCATCTAGATCTCATCTATTTCAGGGCTCTGCATACCCCTCTTCACAGAGATATACATCAGCATTGCCAAACAGCCCATTTTCCTACTGTGTAAAACAATTGGGCCTGTTTCTAATTAGACAAATATCATTAGGCATAAGGCTATTGTAGGAGAGATGAAGGAAAACCCCATGTGAAATCACAGCCAAGCTCACTGTGCTCCAACACGAACTGCTTATCCCTCCATCCCTCCTTAAATGGGATGCTATGGGGCACTTTGCCCACATTTCCAAAGAAAAAAAGCACACAGAGCCCACTCCTGGGGGTGAAAAACAATATAGGAAATGCAGGCTAAAGGGAAAAAGAAAGCAAATAGAAGGAATAGAAAGAAATACCTTCAAAATGGCTGCAAGACATCAATGCTAACGATAACTCCTGGCAGCAGGGCTTTCACAGCTTAGAGGAGATTTTATAGACAAAAATTTGGGAGAGTGACAAGGAAGGGGGGGTGTGGGGATGTGGGCACTGCTGCTCCCCACATGGAGACTGAAGGAAAAAGCCTGACCCCTGATGTCAGGATTTTCCCCTTGGACAAAGTGTCCAGAGAGGGAAGATGTGACTCACACATGCTATGAGCCAGGCAGGGTCTTCCCAGTCTTGTCCCATCCTGTAAGAGCTGGGGCAGGAGCAGAGAAAGGGATGAAGTGGGACTAGTGTGTTTGTTGGGGTCAGGGTACCCATGTGCCATAGGGTGCAGCTTCCAGCAGCTTCGAGATGCTTCCAGCTCCTTGCTTACCCCTCTGGTCCCACAGCTGCATGGATGAAACCATCTCAGAAGCAAGATGTCAACCAGAGGGTGTTGCACAGACCCTGAAGGACATGGCTGGCAGAGCAAAGCATCGCCTGACCTTGGTGTTGGGATCTGGGCTCAGTGGAGCTGCCCAGCCCTGTTTTCCATCCATGGCTGGGAATGCTCTGGAGCCCACACACAGCCTGTCTCCAAATCACCCATCCCTTATGCATATGTCAGTGTGGACCAGCTCTGACCAGGAGGCCCTGCATCCCATCCTGCTCTCCAGAGGGATGTCTGTGCCCTGTGCTCTGCAATAGGAGCTTGGGGATTTCATGGGATATGGGCATCTCTGCCCCTGTAGTATCATGGCTTAGCTTTCCTGGGCTGTGTCCTGGGCTCCGGGCTCCAAGCTCCACAGTAGGGGAGTGGCAGGACTGGGCAGTGGTGGAGAGCAAGAAGAGGTTTCTAACATTCACCATCTGCATTCATTGCTGTTTGGGTCCCCACGCATCAGCAAAGCATCTGGATTTGTGCAGTTGGCAGAGCAATTCCATGATCCCAGTGAATCAGAGATTATCAAGGGGGGAAAACACAGGGCTTAGGTGGGATCAGGAGGAGGAGAGGGGGATTTAGAGCTGGTCCGATGGGTTAAGCCACTTGTACTGGCTGAGATTAGGCAGAGAAAGAGTCTGATTCAGATGTGAAATCTGCTGCCACTTCCTCTGTGCCCTGCCCATGCACTCCAGCATCTCGCAGTGCAGGAGGGTGGCAGCTTGTCCCCAGACAACATAGCTCAAAGGGCAGCCTGGAGGCTCTCCTTTCCCCTCTCTAGGGCTCCTGTGGGAGGTTAGGAGTGTTCCCTGCCTGTGCTGCCATCCTCAGTGATCCTTTCTTCGATACGGCATCACTCTTGATGCATGATCATTGAGACCTGTCTCTGCACTGGCTCTCTTACCTCTGGATAACCCCCTTGCTAGGCCTGCAGATGGAGAAAGATGCAAATAATTGGCATTTGCTGCTTCCTTTTCCCACAGGGGTCCATCACCGGTAGTATCACAGCTTTCATGCCTCCAGCCCCATCCGTGCCTGCTTCCTTCTTGCCCAGAATGTTTCCCTGCTCTAGTGGGGTCCAGTCCATTTATTACCTTGAAATACTGCCTGTTCCACAAGGAAGGGCAGCACTGAATCCAGCTTGGAGCCCTGGGCCCCACATGGATGCTTCTGTCCAGGATTGTCACTGTTTTCCAGGACCTCTGGTCTCCTATCTCCTGGCTGCACAGCCAGTGATTGCTTTGGAAGCCCTCAGCCCCATAGCACTGGCCCTGTGGGAGGTCTGCTGGGACCTGGGTGCTGCTGCACAGACCTCTGCTCCTTGGCATCAGCACCCTGCTGTCTGCAGAGACAGAGAGTGCCCTCCATGCCAATGGGTGCAAGACATTGATGGTTTTCAAGGGTGAAGGCAGCCTAAAAGGAGCCACTGATGTGAAGCAGCCGCTGGAAGCAAAAAGAGCAGTCAGCAATGACAGCACCTCCTGGCACTGTCCTTCCATGGTGCTTCCAAGCAGTGTCCCCCTCGGCTGCTGTGCAGACACTTCTGGGAGTGGGTCCCAGTGCCGGGAGCATGCAGCAGCTTCCAGTGGGTACTGGGAGAGGAAAGCAAAAGGCACCTTGTGTGGCTGGGAGAGGCAGCCTGGAAATGAGACAAAATCCGTCCCTGAAAGTGGTCCCTGTGCCTGGTGCTGGCCAAGGGTGGCAACGCAGACCCGCACATGGCCATTGCCAGTCAAGCACTGCCAGGAGGCAACTGGGACCCTTGCAAACCCTCTGGAGAGGCAGGCACCAACACAGGAGACCCCAGGAAAAGGGGTCTGCCTGGCAAAGGCTATAGGAGAGTGGGTGGCAAATCCCCAGGTGCAGCTCTTGGCCTCCTTTTGGACTCCTTATGGAGTGTGCTGAACCCCTTTGCCTGGTGCAACAACATCGCCTGGCACCAGGGCTCTCATAGAACAGCTTGGGTTGGAAGGGACCTTAAAGCTCATCCAGTTCCAAACCCTGCCATGGGTAGAGGCACCTTGCACTCATGAGCCCGTTAAGGAGCAAAGAGAGCCAGAGGGGGTAAAGAGTCCGGTTTTAGTTGTAATGAAGCCCCAGTAGTGCAAGATCAAAGTGCCAGAAGCCCTGAAGATGTTGCTGGCTCCTGCACAGCGAGTGGGAACATCTTGGTGCCACCTCCAGCCATCACCTGCCTCTGGAGAAGAAAATCAATGTCTCCTCATGCAAGAGCACCAGACCTGTACGAGCCGGTAGCGGGAGCTGCACGCTTGCACAGAAAGGAGACCTAATGAGGTGCTTTATTAATTGCATTGTGAACTATTCCTTTAATGATTCTCCCCACAACTCCCTCTAGTTAAAGCTAATGGCCTGTAGCGTGTTCAGCAGATGGATTACCCAGAGGTGCCCAGGCAGGAGGGCCCTGCTGACAGAGGGGTGCGTGGGGGCTGCCAGCGAGGCTCACACATCACCCGCTGCTCCCTGCTGTCCCTCAGCCCTGCGGGGGCTTCAGTGGACGCCAGGGACAAAAGGGGATGCTGAAGCACCCTGTCCTGACACATGCACCCAGTGCAGCAGCCTGCGGCAGTGATTCTGGGACCAGCATCTCTCTTGAGCCCCTGGTGCCTGAATGAGCAGGCAGCGAGACGCTGGGAGCCATGGTGTAGGGGGTTGCTGGGCTTCATTGCCCCATGGCATGAGGGTGGTGCTGGTTGGGGCAGCTGGGACTGTGCTGCAGTGCAGGTTTTCCTTCTTTGCTTAGCACGAGGCAGAGTTTGGCCTGGAGATGGCAGGAAGGGCCCCTGTGGGAGCAGGAGCAGCAGTGCACAGGCATTGCTTGCAAACCTGGGTGCACCAGGGCAGCAAGGTGGTACTCAGTGGCCGAGCACCTCCACTCATCCCAGGATGCTGCTCTAGGGCCTTCACTGAGCCCGTTTGAATTCAAAGTGGGGACTCAGCATCATTATATAAATTAAACTAGAGTGGATGCTCCCCCAAAGTGATGACATTCCACTAGCTGACGCTGTTGCCCAGCCCCTTGAGAGCAGTGGGGGCAAAGTTTGTGCTGCCCCGTCCCAGCTGACAGTGGCAGAGCAGGATGGCCTGGCAGCAGGTCAGCAGTGCACATGCAACCACACAGAGTATGCAGTGCCTTGTGAAAAGGTAATGATTTCCATTGCCTGCAGACAGAGGGGGTCATGGTGACCAGCTGCATTAAGCACTGTGCATTAAGGTGGCTGCTGGCTGTGAGAGCAGAGAGCTGGGCTCCATAAAGACTCCTGTGGGTCCCATGGTTGGGTCTGTAATCCAGGAAAAAGCTGGGGCTACAGTGGTGTGTGCTTGAGCCAGGGGCTGGTCCTCTGCAGGTCTTCTTTGGGCAGGCTCCATCAGGTAACCCTGTGTCTCCCACAGAGCTGAAAGGCAGCAGATTGGGATGAGCTCTTAGGCAGAAGCTCTTCCCTGTGAGGGTGCTGAGGCGCTGGCACAGGGTGCCCAGAGAAGCTGTGGCTGCCCCATCCCTGGCAGTGCTCAAGGCCAGGCTGGACACAGGGGCTTGGAGCAAGCTGCTCCAGTGGAAGGTGTCCCTGCCTGTGGCAGGGTTGGAGCTGGGTGAGCTTTAAGGTCCCTTCCAACACAAACGGGTCTGGGATCCTACAGTATCTCTGAGCTGCATCCTGCCCTGCATCCCTCCACAGGCCTTCAGCTCTTTCCATGCTCTCCTGTTTTTCCCTGTCCCTTCTTGTCACAGTCTCCTGGCATCAGGGCTGCTCTTTTCACAGTGCGTAGTGGAGCTAAGGGTGGGCACGGGCAGCTCGGGAGCTGGCTGCTGGGGCTTATCACACATACTGGGGCATGTTTGCAGGCTGAGCAGCAGGAAGGGGAATAAATTAGCAGCTTCAAGCAGAGCTGGAGGCTTCCATGTGGGAGTTTGCTTCATTTTTAAAGCAAGTGCTGCTGAAGGCTCTGCCTTTCAGCCTGTCCACGTCGCACTGCTGAGGAACGTGGATGTGTTTGTATTTAGCATTGGCATTAATTAGTGGTGGGAGACGGGTGAGTGTGAGCTCCAGCTCTCCGCAGACGAGGTGACTCATCCATCCCTCTCCATCACTGCAGAGCCTCTGCTGTAGCTCAGCCTCAGCCACCCCCTGCACCCCGGAACCTCCGCAGAGCAGCTCGTGTGTGCCCACCCTGCAGACCATGCTATGGTGAGTGCCTCATGGAAACCCCCTTCTCCTGCCCCATGACGAGCCTCTTGCTTTGCTGCCTGAAAGGTGAGAGTGTTTTTAGCCTCCCTCAAAGGCACCCCCTCTGCTGGGGGCTCATGGAGCACCAGGTCACTCCCCCATGGCTGGGGCTCTCTGGCTGTGTTGGGCTATTCAGGAATGCACTGGTCCCTAAAGCAACACCCCCTGTGAGCCCCTGCATGAGTCTGAGATGCTGCTGAGGGCTTTGCCCCCAAGTCCATGTCCCCACCATGGTGTTTGGAAGCGCTCAGGTGGCTGCGGAGATGCTGGGGGAGGTCTGGGCATTGCCAGGGTCACATCAACCCCTCTGCGCCATCCAGCCTGCAGCAGTCCGTGGTCTCAGCTAAGAACCCTGACACAGGGAAGGGATGGGGCATGATCTGTCAGCCTGGGGGAACCTGTGGCATGGTGGGGTTGGGAGCTGCTTGGAGAGGCATGGACACAGCAGGAAGACAGCAAGGAGATGGGGGGGGGGGGCTGCCTTGAGGCAGGGGAAGTGACATTTGTTGAGGTGCAGGTAACAGGGCCACAGCAGATAGACGTGGGGGGCTTTACAAAACAGCATTTCCTCTGTTTTGTCTCTCCCTGAGGTCTCTGTGCCTGAAGCCAACCTCATTCCTGCTGGAATGAAGCCTGGCATGGAAGTTTGGATGCTCTCTTGGTGGTCAGACCCATTGCCTGGGTGCTGCAGGGCAGGGAAGGGCTGAAGGGTGGCTGCAGGCAGCAGGATGGCTGGGCTGTAGGTGCAGGCTGGCGTCCATTCTTCTGTCCAGGGAATGAAAGCAGGCTCAGAGGGTCTTCAGCTACAGCAGCCTCTTAGATCTGATGTGTGTGTGGATCCTTAAGCTCCCCATGGCTTCTCAGAGACACCCCATAACCCTCATCTGCCATGTAGATGCGCCTTTCAGCTCCCCACACCCCTGTTTAGGGGTTGCGGGGCTGTAGGACAGCCCAGCAGCTCCAGGTGACTGTGGGGACAGAGCCACTCCCTTTGGTGGACATTGCAAAGCACTTCCCCACACCAAGCTTTACGCTTGGGCCACATGCTCAGGGTCACCATGCCTTTAGTGACACAGCTTCTCTGGCACAAGGACACCCGTGGTGACCACTGCCATGTCCTCCATGGTGCAGAGCTTGGCCAGCCTCAAGCTCCCAGCCATCGGCTGCAGGGGATGCTCATCCATGCCCCATGGGGAACCGCCACCAGCCCGGAGGAGCTGTCTGTTGGTGGCCCAGGCAAGCCAAACCCCTCCAGGCTCAGTGCTTGGCAGCAGAGCCAAGCAAATCCCCTCAACCAGCTCCATACAAAGGCAGAGGGGAAGCAGGGGTCGTGGGCACCAGCCCAAGGGGCCCTTCACGTGCGAGCATCCCATGAGAGCCTGTTTCCTGCCTCTTGAGCACAAAGCAGCTGGGTTTTTTGTTTTTGCCATCCTGTAGCTGGGATTTTGCTGAATGTTTTGTCCTGGATCAGCTGAAAATAGCTCCAGTCAATGTTAACAATTCATTAGCTGGGTTTTGTCCTGAAACTCTTGTTGCTGGTGCTTGTGCAGGAGGAGAATGGCTCCGGTGGTGACAGAGCACTGTGTTTGCTGCCCAGAGCTTCCCTAAAGACTGCTGTTTGCCGGGGCTTTGGCTTCAGAGGCAATTTCCAATTCCCTGACCCCACTCCTGGCATTTATTATGTGCCTGATTGATGCAACACAATCCAAAGCAATTAGCTCACCCGTTACGGTGGCACTTCCCAGCTCGTGCAGCATTCCTTAGGGATTCTTTCCATAGGAGCTCAGGCCAACACTCTGCTCAGCATCCTTAGTGTGCTGGGGTGGGTTTTTGTTGGGTTTTGAAGCCTCTTGGTGTAACACCATCAATTCAGAGCAGGGGTGAGCAAACCCAGCACTCATTTTGCTTCTGGCCTTCCGTTATCACTGTGTGTCCTAGATGGGCACAGCCAAGGTTGATATCTTCCTATTTCCAGCTCTGCGTCTCCTCATTTCCGGCATGGAGAGCAAGGGTTTCATTACCAGCAATGTCCTCTCCTGGCTGCCCTTATATTTATGGCAGTCCTTCTTTTTTATAGCCAGTTTTGCAGAGTGCCCAGCAGTCAGCTCAACTGCTTCCTTTCATTTCTGCATTATTGCCAATTTCCTGCTGCACAGACTAAATTTATCACATCTTTAATTGTTTGATAATTCCTAGAACCAGCTTCGAGTCACCCTTCCCTCCTCTGGCCCCATTCCCTACGTGCAGGCTTCATGCTCCCGTCCCCAGCATGTGTCTTAGCCTCCTCCCAGCACTTACCTGCAAAGAAGATTCCAGCCTCAGAGCCAGCCCCAGCATCTCGCGGGTGCTTTTGGCCTCCTTTCTCTCATTTTAATTTGCCAGGCCCATCCAAGCTCAGCATCTGTACCTTGGTCCATTGTCAATTCATTCTGGGAGTCCTTTTGGTGTGTGTGGGTCCAACCAGAGCCTTCCTCCTGCCAGCAAAAGGCAGCATTGCAGTACAGATGTTTGCTTTGAGCTGTGCCCTTCTCATCCTGTGCCTGTCCCAAAGCAGAAGCACAGCATGCGGGTAGGTCCATGGCACCTAGTATCTGCCTGAGTTTGGGCTGTGAGGTAAGAGAGGGGAGGAAGGATGCTGTTGTGTTGGAACAGTCCAGTCCTTCTAGAAGAGTGGTCCAGCCTATGCCCTGAGGATCACAACTGCTCTCAGATCAGGGTGCCAGAGCAGTGAGACAGCTTTTCAGAGAATCATAGAATGGTTTGAACTGAAGGGACCTTAAAGCTCACCCAGTTCCAACCCCTGCCATGGGCAGGAACACCTTCCACTAGAGCAGCTTGCTCCAAGCCTCATCCAACTTTAGCTCCTTTCCACTTCAGCTCTGAAGTCCTCGTGATTGCTCATTTCTGTGAGCTCCTCAGAAGTCCCTGATGACTCTTTTGGTACCTGCTGTCCTGCGCCGCTGAGCCAACAGCATCCTGGCTGCTGGTTGCATCCTCAGTCTGGCCTGGCACGGAGAGCTGCAGACCGGCTGCTCGTGGTGGGTTCTGCTCCAGCAATGATTTCCCTCCTGACTGTAGGCTGCCTCGCAAGCTTTCCTGGGAAGCTTCCAGTTCTTCTCCTAGATTCACTTTAGCTGGACTTGTAACGCCTCCAGTTATTGCTTTGGGTTTGTTTCACTTCTGCCAACCTTCTGGCCGCTGGCAATGTGTGCAACTGCATTCGGTTGCCTGCTCCCTCCCAGCACAGCTGAAGAATGGAAGTGCATGGGGTGCATGTGCAGGGGTGCATGGTCCTGAGCCATTCGGCCCTGGACCTCCTTCAGCCTCCTGGCACAGGACTGCATCCTGCCTCTAGTGCCCCTAATTTAGAATGGATGCCTGCAGCCCACCCCTGAGGCTGAGCTCCTTGGCTTGCCAGTGGCCTGGCTTGTGTCTCCATGCCATGAAAAGGGGGCAGGGACAGTTTTAAGGCATCAGTGTGGGGAGGCTTTATAGGGGCAGAGTCTCACATGCCCCATAGACCATCCCATACTGGGCTTGCCATTTCAGGTGCTCTGCTCCAAGCTTAATCACAGCTCAAAGGCACCAAGCAATCATGCCAAGACTTTCTGCTGAGTAACATCCAAATATACAGGCATGTGCCCCACTGCTCAGCAGCCGCTGAGCATCACCTCTGTGCAGAGCCACAGAAGCGCTGCACCCTTGCAGGAAGAATCCTTGCACTGTACAAGGCTTACCCATCCGTTTGGGACCAGTTTACTGTTCTTGTTGCCTCAGGCTGCCTTTGATAAGTGAATTAGATGGGTCTTAGTGCTGTGCCCCATTTACAACTCATCCTGTGAAATCCCCAAAGCCCAGGGGGAGGGAGCAGCCTGTCCTCAATGGAGGTCCTGCCCCAGCCTTTACATCTCCCCCAAAGCAGCCCGAGCCACACAGCCCAGGAGGTGACAGCTCCATTTTAAGGGTAATTTGGAGGCACAGAATTACCAGGGGGCTTTGCGCCTTGTATTGTTAGTGCTTGTCAAATATTTATGAAAAAACAATCTGGGGATAATTAATTCCACAGCGATGGCAAAACCCGGCTGCGATTTATGTGATGGATACGATTGGAGCACGCACAGAGCTCTGCCAAGTCCAGGGAAGTGTATCATCAATAATAGATTTGTCAATAGATGAAAACATCATCAGATAAGCTAGCCTTGAGTGCCACCTGACCAGCACATCCCTGCAGTCAGCCTCGGCCACTACCTAAGAGATGTGCTCCAACCTGCTCCCATTGACACCTTGCTGGGCTGGAGTCCTGGTAACCAGTATCTCCAGCATCACTCCCCACAGCTGGCCCCACAGGGGACAAAGAGTGGGACACAGAGGATAGAAGCTGGAGGTAAAGAGCCCCCAGCACTGGCCATGTGCCATCATTCCTCCCTTTGGTGTCCCGGCTGTCCCTCTGGGAGCCCCTGCTCTGGGATGCACGGCACAAAGGCGACCCTGAGCGCCGGGAGGTCAATGCCCTTTCCCTGAATAGCTGCCCCTCCGCGCCGTGCCCGCGGGGTACCCCTGACCCGGGGCCGCGGGGGGCCGCGGGGGGCCGCGCACACTGAGCCCATTCATCCGCCAGAAAGGGGCCCTTGTTCCCTGCAGACGGGCTGCGGCGGCGCGGGTCCACCCGGGGCAGCTCCAGCCCCGGGGCTTCGCAGCCTGGCTGGCTCCAGCGGGGCTGGACCAGGCGCTGCCCGTGTTGCCCATGTTCCCCGCTGCTGGCAGCTGCAGGCAGGGCTCCGCAGCCCCCGGGCAGGCTGTGCTGGGACACGCCGTCCCGTTCCCGTATGCCGGGCAGGGACCAGACCCCGCTGCGGCTGTGCCCGCTGAACCCAGGCAGCCAGGGCACTGCCACCGTGCCCTGGTGGGTGCCACGCTGGGGGGACACCGAGCAGCACATCGAGAAGCACAGCGGGCTGGCTCAGGTGGATGCTGAGGGGGCCCTGATGCAGCCATGACCCCATCCTGCCCTGCAGCATCTCCACTCCTGCTCTGACAAATCCCAGCACCCCACTTGCAGCATGTGGGGCTGGAGCGGGGGGTCTGGGCCACCCTGCCAGGGGTGCCCCTGCTCCCCATGGGCACCAGGGCTCCCCATGGGCACCAGGGCTCCCCATGGGCACCAGGGCTGTGCAACCGCTTGGGTCGCTGGCTCAGGCAGTTTCTCATCCATCTGCTCTCCTGTCACATCCCCGTCTCCCTGATTATTTTAATGAGGATAATGATTCACACCTGGGCAATTCACACCCGCTAACAATAACAATTTTAATTAGTTTCCACTACAAATCTGAAACAGCGTCATTAACATTTAAAACGCTTGCGATTGGCAACTCCAGCGCAGGCAGGACCTGGGTGGGCTGGAGGGAGCTGTGGGAGGGGTGGGCAAGGCTCAAGGGTGCAGGTGGGATGTGGAACCCGCTAATGGGGGGGGTCCTGGGTACACACAGGGCACCAAGAGAAGGGGCATAGGCTTACCCCACCTCCCCAAGGCTGTCTTGAGCCCTCTGCTTCCTCAGCAACCTTTGCTACAGACTTCCCACTGCCCCGCAGCATCTGCAGATCATGAGCATTGGGGTCAAGCTCATCTCAGTCCTACACGCCACAATGTGCCCCACAGTAGTCCCCTCAGGCAAACCTCTCTAGCCCCAGCACAGCTCTGCCCAAGCAGCCCTGCAAAGATGTGGAAGACTTTGCAGGGACCAGGTAAGGATGGAAGCATGCTCCTCTCTCACGTAAGCTGTGAGACTGACTGGGGAAGAAGTGATGGTGCCTGGGGGAAGATAAAGGGGTGGGTTTATGGGTGGGAAGAGACAGTGCCCGGAGCACAGAGTGGGGTTGAGAGGCTCTGGCTGCTGCAGGCTGTGTGAAGATCATCCATACGGGCATACATGAGGAACGCTCACCCAATGGTGCATCTCCTATCCCCAAGGGCACTTGTTACCAGCCACAGCCGGCCGGATAAGCGGATGAGGGCTCTGGGCAGGCTCCTGCAGCATCTGGAGGGTGAGCAGCAGAGGTCTGGTGCTCTGTAGGGGCAGGCAGCAGAGCAAGAGAAGAGCCCTGCTGCTGTCACCCTGCACACGCTGGGGCCCTACAGCCCTCACCCTTTCTTCTGCCTGCTTGCCCTGACTCCTCTGCAGCCTGGCACAAGCTCACACAGCCCCGTGTTCCCATTGCTCCTGCCTCTGCCTGTGTCTGTCCCTTGCTGGCGGCATCTGTGGCCCTGTTCTGAGCTTTACCCTTGCTTGGCTTGCTCAGGCATGTGCGGCAGGGGACCATGCTGCAAGAAGTTGCTCCAGGCACTACAGGCAACAAGGGGAAAAGATGATGCCACTGATGCTGTGGTCCAGCTGCTGCCTCTGGGATGGGGCTGCATGTCCCCATGGACCCTGGGCTCAGCTTTCCCTTGATGCCAGATATGCCTTTGCAAAGCAGAGCCTTCCTCAGGCTGCTCCTGCAGCTCCCTGTGCTGATGCTTGCCTGTCTCTGGAGGAAGAAACACTTCCACAGTGCCCAGCTCAGGCAACCTGTCAGCGATCACATCAATCATTCAGCCAAGCCTGGCCTCACGGGACATGTTCAGCAGGAGGAGCTGGAATGACGCTGGGCAAGGCTGTTGAGTGGCACATGTGGGCCCGCGTGTGTGGCACCCGGCGGCAGGGCAGGAGGATGCTTGCCTGAAGGCAGCAGGAATGAGCAGCAGAGCTGAAGCTGCAGGCTCAGGCCAACAGGCATGCAGCAGCCCCCCAAGGATGCCCCAGCAATGGGGGAGCAGGTAGGGCTTCTCCAGGCCGAGACATGGGGTGCAGGAGCTTGCAGGGTGCTGGCAAGGGATATAGAGAGGGAAAGGTGCCCCACAGCCTGGGCTGGGACCTTGGGGCCAGGCTGGGGACAGGCCCACAGTCCTGATGCTGCTTGATGTTCTTGGAGCTGTTTCTCTCCAGGCTTGTCCATCTCTTTGCATGCTGATGGAGGGAGCTTCCCTGCTGAGAGCTTCCCCTCAACCTGGCAAGCTGTGGTCACCAGGGCTGGAGCTGTTTCCCTTGTGCCCCCCACCATCACCCAGGATAGACCCTGCAGCACCTCCCGGCCCCTGTGCTGGTGGGGAAGGGCCAGTTGTGTTCAGCAAATCTGATCCCAGCTGGATCCCAGCTCTCCCTCTTGGCATGGTGACACCCTGCCCCACCTGTGCCCAGGGTGCAGGGGTCGCTGGCCCTGGGACATGGACTGTGCACCTTCCCTGCATCTCTTGTAAACGGGAGATGCTGGGCAGTGGCGAGCAGCATTGACATGGACCTTGGGCAAGGAATAAGTGACAGGACAAGAGGAAATGGCCTCAAGCTGTGCCAGGAGAGGTTTAGATGGAGCTGAGGAACAATTCCTTCCCCAGAGGGTGCTCAGGCATTGGAACAGGCTGCCCAGGGCAGGGCTGCAGGCACCGGCCCTGCAAGGGTTCACACCCTGGAGACGAAGCCTCAGTGCAAGGGGTGACCTTAGCAGTGCTGGGGGAAGGTTGGACTTGATGATCTTAAAGGTCTTTTCCAACCTGGTTGGTTCTGTGATTCTATGGTGAGTGCTGCTGTGGCCCTCATCCTGCATCCTTCTCCTGGGTAGAGATTCCCCTTTACTGCTTCCCTCCAGGACCCCATGCCCTGGAGCAGTCAAGACCAGATCTTCTCCAGAATGGACATGGGCAGGGTGGGCATCTGTGCCCCTTGTCCCCAGAGACCCCTAGACTCAACACCATGCAGGGGCAGGGCATCCTGTCCTCAATGGCCCACAGCAGAGAGGAAGACCATGGCAGAGATGGGATGGTGGAGCCAACACACAGAGCTTTGAGCCAGGGCTGCAGCATCACTGCTGAGAGCCCTGAACCATCCCTGCAGCCAGGCCCTGGCCAAAGCTGGGTTCAGCCGGTTCCTGAGGGGCTGGCAGGCAGAAAGCATCAGTGAGGGTTCCAGCCACCTCCCTCCCCCAGCTCCACCGGCTGTTGTCTTAGTGTAAACAAGGTATTTAATATGCAGAAGCACTCATTAGCATCTCCTGGTTGCAGCGGCACCGTGTCTGCAGCTGGACTCACGGGACGTGTCACAGGAAATCTCTACACACAACTTTTAATTACAGACAAATGGGTGGACACGTTGTCCCTGCCAGCTCCCCGTGCTTCCTGCCACTGCAGCTCTGCCTCACCTCCACAGGACCATGGGGCTGGGGGGGGGGTCCTGGGGCAGTGGGGACAATGGGGATGCTGGGGGTGGTGGGCAATGGGACTTCCCAGCAGCAGAGGTGCAGCCCTGCCTTGCTGCAGCACGGAGCCAGGAACAGGAGGAGCCCCAGCTCCACTTTCAAGGCTGGGGTCTTGGCAGGGTGTGTACATGAGGTGACACGGATGGAGCCCCCCCCTCTTCCCCTGGAGCCTCCCAGCCCCTACTTTGAGGTGTTCAAGCCTCCATGTCCTCTGTAATTGCTTGCTGGAGCACAGCCATGGACCGCAGTCATCACTGACCCCTTTTTGCTGCTCCTTAGGGCCCTGCGGCTCATGATGACAAGGAGACAAGGAAACACTCAGCCCTTTGCTGGGGTCAAACCAATGGATCCTGGAACGGTCCCTGTTCTTCCCAGTGTGCCAACAGAGCAGCAGCTGTGTGTGCTTGCAGGTCAGTCTGCAGACAGATGGCTGCTGCTCATCCATCTTTACCCATCAGAGGTGTTGGCCCAAAGCAGGCACTCCAGATTCCCAGCGCCGGTGCATTTCCAGAGCCCGGAGCTGCCCATCTGCGGTGAGGTGAGCAGCCAGGTCCTGCAGTGGGGAGCTGGCGAGGAAAGGGTCTGGGTATGAAACCCACATCCTCGGAGGGAGCGGTGTGGAAGCAGGCACCAGCCCAAGGCTGACCCACAGGCTGCAGCCAGGCGTCAGCAGAGGGAGGGGACAGGGGACCGGGGACCAGCCATGTGGGGACCCGTCCTGCACACCCCAGCTTTGCTCTGGCACGGCTGGAGCCAGCACAGGCCTCTCCTTCTTTGGTCCTGGTGTCAAGAGCATGGCCAGGGCAGCACTTGGCCTGGGGCACAGGCAGATGTGTTGATCCCTCTTTCTATCACACAAGGAAACTGTCTGAGCTGCCGGCCTGCCTTCTGATGCTGCGCTGGTTAGAAAGCAGCTATTGTCCTCCCGGGGCCACCTCTGAGCTCTGGGCCATGGGCCACGCTACAGCCCTGCTCAGGCAGGATCTGCCTGCTCTGGAGCAGTGCTAAGTGAGGACCATCTTTTGCAAGTCACTAAGGGGGGATGATTTGTCTCTTGCTTTCCCTTGGGGCCACATGCATGCTCGAGGCGGGGTGCAGAGGGGCATGCAGGCACTTTGCACCCAACTGTGGATAGTTGGAGGCTGCAGTGAGCTGTGCACTTCCCTGCACTGGCTGCTGGGCAGCAACAGGTTCTAATGTCTCTTCCTGCAAAGCTTTTATCAGAAGCTGTTTGTTGGCTGCCGGAGCTATCTACGGTTGCATCCCAGCCATGAGATGTCCCTCCTGAGGTGGGCATCAGGCAACAACCAGCAGCCTTCCAGGAAGCTAAAGAGGATGATAAGGGTCTGGAGCATCTCCCATATGAAGACAGCCTGAGAAAGCTGGGGCTATACAGCCCACTGGAACAGGTTGTCCAACAAAGCTGTGAATGCCCCATCCCTGGCAGTGTTCAAGGCCAGGTTGCACGGGGCTTGGAGCAAGCTGCTCTAGGGGAAGGTGTCCCTGCCCATGGCATGGGTCAAAACTGGATGAGTTTTAAGGTCTTTTCCAATACAAACAACTCTGATTCTATGCCCTGCTCACTCTGGCACCAGCCTCCCCATCCTAGGACATCCTGACAGCTAATGCAGTCTGGGATGCGGGGCGCTGGGATCTGTGCAGTACTGCAAGGAAGAGCCAGCTCATTCACATGTAGTTTGTGCATCTCCATGCTGCATGGAGCTGTGCCGTCCCTTTTTCCCTTGGAGAGGCCAAGCAGGGCCGAACATGCTGCTGGCACCACTCTGTGCATCCTCCCCAGGGGCTGCCAAGCCAAACGCAGGCAGAGCTGCTCTGCAGCCCGGGGGTCATTGGAGGTGAGCAGGGAGCTGATGTGTGGATATGTCTCTGTCTGCTCCTGACGTAGCCTGGGTGCTTCCATTCCCTGTGCCCTTCTCTGACTGCAGAGTGAGCTGGGATCCCCTGGAAACACCAGAGATCAGGATCCTGCCCATCCACCTGCTCCTTCCTCTGTGCAAGCTGCAGGCTGTTGTCCCTTACATCACCCTGGCCCTGCGGATCCTCACTGCTAGCCACATCCCAAAATCAACTCCCTTAAAAATAGCTGTCTGAGAACCCCAGCCTGGCTTGGCACATGCACTGCCCGAGGCTGGGAATGAGCAGGAGGAGCTGGGATGCAGCTTGGCAAGAGGGAGCCTGGGAGCCCTCTTGGCTGCCCGGATGGGTGTGTGCACTCGAGTGTGTAACTATGCACTTATATATAGCCTGGGATCTCTGCATCAGGGCTCGGAGCTGCCAGTTCCTCCCCACAGTGCTGGCACTGCGGCCACGTAGCCACGTCAGTGCCTGGTGACACCTCTCCCAAGGGAGCATGGTCCCCATCCCGTGAGAAAGGCAGGAGGGATGCAGCAAGAACATGAACTAGGCAGGCAGGAGGTGGGATCTGGGGGCAGTGAGGTGGGTGTCTGGCTGAGGGTGAGGATGGCTGTGGAAGGGCAGGGAGGGGGCATGGCCAGATGAGGAGTATCCAAGCCAAGAAAAAGGGAAGTGGATGAGAAAAGCCAGGTGGAAAAAGTCTGGCAGCCTTCGGGGAGATGCTGCGCTAGGAAATCCAGCTGGATTTGCATCTGGAATGGGAAAATTGAGACAGAGGGCTGGGAGGAGGGTCTCACCCAGGGTAGGGGGTGAGAAGAAGTACTCTGTGGTGCTCTCCATGGCAACTGCCAGAGCTGGAAGAGGGAGGGTTGGGAGGAGGATTAAGGGATGGGGTTTGGCCATGCTGATCCTAAGCTATCGCCTGAACGTCTGTGAAGCGCAGTGGGTGTCCCTGCGCATCTGTGTGCACAGCGGTCCAGAGGGGCATCCAGCTGCTGCTTGGCCACCTCCATCAGACCTGACAGCAGAATAGGGATGGTTTGGGGGATAAAACACCCAGCACCTTCCAAAACCCAACAGCAGGACATCTGCAGCACCCTCTGGCTGGTGTCCCGGGTTAGCCGCTGCCCTGATGGGGATAATCCCTCTCAGACACTGCTTGGGTCTCACTGCAGCGAGGAGAAAGCTCCTCAATGGGGAGGGATTTTTAGGCCTGTTTCTTGCAGGTTCCTTATGCTCACAGCCCTTCAGCACAGGAAAACACAGACCCCCCGGAGCCAGCCCCTCCTGCACGGATGCTGCATGCTTCGAGAGGCACATGGGCTCGTGCACGGAAGCAGAGGTGTCCCAGCTCCACCAGGAGCCAGGCAAAGCAGGTCTCCCAACACCCCACGTCATCGCCACCGGTGACCTGGATTCATCCCTGAGACACAAGCCGGTGACCTCAGCCATAAACAAAGAAGTGGAATACAACCAGGGCAGGATAGATGCCTGGTTTATAGGCTTTTTAAAAGCTTTTGACTCATTCTGGCAGTCAGGACTAACCTTAAATTGCAGTGTGATGGAACTGGTGGAAAAACATCGAAGCCGTGCACCAATCCATCAAGCACAGGATAAAAATAAACAGCCTGGAAATGGGCCCCGGGGCTGGAGGGAGGAGCAGGACCCTGGTGCTAACCTCCGCACCCAGCACAGCACCCTCCCTTCACCCTCAGTGCTGAGCATCCTCAGCCCCACTACACACAGGAGGGATCGGCCTGAGGGCTGGTATCTCTGGTATCTCCCCTCTGTGAGGTTCTTGGTGGATAAGTCCTTGGCTGGGATCCCACTGCTGTGCCCGGGCCTCTGCATTGCCCCATGGGACTCCAAGCTGGCATAACTGCTGCCCTGGCAGGGTTTATAGAGTTAAACATCCTGCTCTGTGGAGTGAGGGGAGGCTGGCTCCCAAACAGAGCTCTGGAGCAGGGGCACATGCCAGCTGAACACGGCCTCTCCCAGGGCTGATGCAGCAGGGAGCATTGCTGAATGTCCACTCAGCATCTGGCTGGAGGGAAGAGCACTGCAGAGCTGAGCTTTGTGTGCTCTGTATGGTAGAAAGCCAGAGAGAAACCCAACCCCATGAGCAAGCCCGGCTGTGCATGGTGAGGGGACAGCACCAGCCGCTCAGGTCAGGATGGGAGCATCATCCATCACCCGCTGTCGGGGTCCCACTGCCCTGACAGCAGCATCCCAACGAGGACAGACCAGAGCTGCAGCCTCAGGTCCCAAACCCTGTGTGCACCCCCAGATCTGCTCTGCCCCAGCACCCAGGGGTGGCTTACCAGGAGCACCCACACAGACCTGCACCCAAGCAAACATGCCAAGGGTTGGGACCTGCAGGGAGCTGAGTGCAGCAGTGGGTGCACTCAGTGGGTGATCACCCTCAGAGTGCCTGTGGGTGCCAGTGCACCCAGGGACCAGGGTGGATGTGCAGTCCCGGTACCAGCCAGTGTGGTGGCTGGTGAGCCCATGTCACCCTGGGGACACAAGCTGGGAGAGCCCATGTGACAGCCTGCTTTGCCTGCCTTTCAGCTGAGAGCATTTGCGGCATCAGATGTGCTGCTCCGATCTGGAAGGCTTTGAAGCGGCTTCTAATGCATTTCTAATTCCTGCTTATCGCTGGAGCCTGTCGGAGCTTGTCTCCCCAGCCCCTCTCAGTGCTCTGCTCTCAGCTCAGCTCCCTTACAGGAAGATTTCAGCTTTAGACCTGCAGGTTTTCCCTGGAAAATCTCCCTACAAGCCCCTGGCCCGACTTGCAGTGTGGTGAGGGAAGCTCATACCACGAATGTCCCTCTCCCATTTCTTGGATCCCTTGTCACTGGCTGTGATGAGGTCCTGGCCCTTTGAGCTGCAGATGTCCCTTTGCACCCTCTCTGTCCACAGGTCAGGTCACCTTTAGAAGCTAAGGAAGAACTTGTGGGATGAACTGTGCAAAACAGAGTCCCTGAGAGACCTGTTTGGGGTGACAGTGGAGAGAACAAGTGAAGTGACACCTATGCTGGAGCACTGTCAGCCCCAGAGCCGGGGCTGTGGGGCATGGAGCTGGGTCCCAGCCCTTTGCCCTCCCCTTTGAGCCCTTGGCAGGGCTGGAAGGGCAGTGGAAGGAGCAGGCTTGGCATCCCCGCACCAGCCAGCTCGCGGGTGAGGTGCTGCTGCGCTCCTCGTATCTCATGTGATGGGGAAATGGCTCAGTGCAAAGTGCTCTGAGGCTGCGGATGGGAAGTGCCCTCTGCACTGTGCTGAAAGCTGTTATTAGCGCTAATGGCTCTTTTGCTGGGGATATTCAAATGCAACCACTCCATTTTCATTGCAAATCTTCTCCCTCCCTCCCTGCTCCCCCGCGAGGAAGACAAAGGCTCCTCACTGCAGAGTCCCCGCAGAGCCCCTGCCTCTGTGGTCCAGGGACCATCAGTGCTGGCAAGGGCCTGGATGTTGCCAAAGGGAAGGTCCAAAGAGCTGCAAAACCAGCACTGAGGAGGAAACAAAGCTCCCGTGTGCAAGGAGTACCAGGTAGAAAGCAGGGATGGGGAAAGCACACGCAACGCATCAAGGCCATGGGTACCGGTGGGCAGCAGGAGCTGGAAGAGGCACAGCAGAAGTGCAGAGCATCTCCCATCTGCCCGGCACTGACCGTGCTATTTGCATTTCTGGGATTCACGGCAAAGGAGAGTGATTTTTTTCTTCCTTAGCAAGCACAGTTTATGTTAGTTGAAAATTGACTCAATAAATATTTCAGCCAGTATTTTAACTGCGTGCGCGGGCTTCGGAGGCTGTTAGGGGGAGAGCTTTATACAAACAGGCACTGAATCACACTGGCCAGAGCACATTATGGACCGAGGTATGAAGGCTGCTCCCTGGGGAAGCTATGCTTGATGCTGCCCAGTTTTGATAAAGGCTCTTCCCCTGCAAACTGGGATGGATCGGACCTGGGATTTGCATCTCTGAAATGGACACCACTCACTGGGGAGGATGCTGAGCTGGAGATTTGCAATATTGGGGTGCAAGACCTGGTCCTGCCTGGATCTGGGAAAGCTCCTAGAACCATGGAATGGTTTGGGTTGAAGGGATCTTAAAGCTCATCCAGTTCCACCCCCCTGCCATGGGCAGGGACACCTTCCACTAGCGCAGGTTGCCCAAAATAGTAATGACATCGATGTCTCTGCAGGCTGCTCTGGGACCTGCTGCCAGGTGATGAGGAGACCTGGGTGCTGCTGTGGGGCTGAGGCACTAGGAGGAGCAGGACCCCCTGCTCTTTGGGTGCTCCCTGGTGCTGCAGAAATGAGCTGGGCACCAGCAGAGGAGGGCACAAGGCCCAGGGCTTCATCTTCCTCCTGCCTGGTGGGGAGAGGGAGGCAGCTCCTGCCTACAGAGCCCTCCCCATTGCCCGTGCACTGAGATGGCTCCATGGGCAGGGTGCCAGGCACGCATGGCTTGGCCAGCTCAGGCTCTGCAGCTCCCAGCATCACTCACCCTGCACTGCTCTGAGCTGCCTCATCCCAGCAGGGCACAGCTGGATACACTGGGAAAGCAGGGACCTCGCTTTGGGCACCCTGACACCCCTGTCACCAGGCATCGTGTGCCCCATCCCTGCTGCCTCCGCATCGGTGCTGGTGCAGACGTGCGTGCTGGAGCCCAGCAGACCTGGAAGTGCTCACAGGCAGCCAAATGAGTGGAAACCACTCCTTTCCATTTGGAAATTAAATGGGAGAGTTAAATATTGCTGAAGCCAATCGATGGGGTGGGCAGGAACCCAGTGTGGGCCTTGCCAAGAGCTGTCCAGCATGGGGGCGAGAGGGCTCGGGTACCCGGCTGCCCCAGCAGCATCACCTCAGATGGCCCCAGCCCCATTCCCCTCAGCCAGTGCACCCACAGAGCTGCATGGGGACACCCCGTCAACCCCAGCCCTCCCTCAAGGCCACGGCATCTCCAGGGGGACAGCCAAGGGTGGCTATGGCTATCAGTGCCCCTCACTGCATCCCTGCCCCACGTTGCAGATCAGTTACAGATCTGGGGGGCAGGGAGCCTTGTACCAGGATTAGAGCAGTTTGCTCTGGGATTAGAGCACGGTTTAGCCACAGCACGGTGCAGGAGCCCCGCTCTGCTCTACTGAGCTCTGTGGGATTAATGCTTTGTTTCAAGGGATTAGGGAGATTAGGAGTGTTGTGGGGGGTGCTGCAGGATGCAGGGCTGCTTACTGGTGCCACACAGCAAACAAGCACTGAGTCCAAAGGACTTGGTCCCTCGGATGGCTGGGAGGGCTCCAGAGATGCTCCAGACTCATGGTCCCATCTCTGAGGGCTGCTGGTCCCACTTGGGTCCATGCCCAGGGCACCATGGCCATGCTCAGAGCTGCAGAAGGCACACTCTGCCTAGATACAAACCCACCCTGCACTGCACCGAGCCCCATGATGATCCCATCTTCCCCTTCCACACAGCTCAGCTGCCTGTAATCCCATTCCTGCACAGCCGTGGGCCATGCAGCAGGCAGAGAGCCCTCAGAGAGCAAGGGTATGTGGAAAACCAACTTTATGAGCAGTCCCCAGGTCCATGTCCAGCAGAGACCTCTCATCCTTGACACATTGGCAGGTGGCTTCTGGCCCGGGGACCCTCTGTGCCACTCCAGCACCACAGACCAGAGGAGCTGGGGTACATGCAGCCCTCCATGGTGAGGATGCTGCAGCAGGCAGAGCTGGCACCACCACCTCATGCTCACCTCCTGCCCCTTGAGGATGCTGGGCACAGGAAGTGCTCTCTCTGCCTGCTTTCCCAGCGAGGTGAGGTGTTCCTGTGAGTCCATTGTTCCCTAAGGGTCCCCAGCTCTCCATCTGAAACACCATTCTGGAGCCCAGCACAGGGAGGTCAGCAGGGCTGGAAGCAGGACCAGAGGAACAGCTCTCCCCTGGTCTATCAGTGCAAAACCCACCCAAGGTTAGAAGCTGGGAAAGCCAAGGAATGGCAGCTGGAGGCCTCGGCCCTGGATGTCTGGCTGGGTACGATGTCCTGTGTTACTGGGTGCAATGGGAGGCAGCCCTTTGCCGTAGTGACAGTGCCAGGGGTGGTTTCTAGGCTCCCACATCTCAGCCCTCCTCCTCTGCCAATGTATCTGCTTTCTGCCTATGCTGCAGCCCAAATCCCTGGATTGATCCAGCTACACAGGACTTGGCTCCATTCCTGGCAAAGCCCCACGGCTGAGGGCAGGAGAGAGGCTGCAGCCAGCAATGGGGTGCAGGGGTCCCCAGCCTGCAGCTCTGGACAGACGATGCTCCTGGGCCAGCAGCAGGGATTGGAGCAGCCCCTGGACCGCTGCTCCTTGCCAGCAGCCAAGATCCTACAGTCACATCTGTCCTTACCACCAGACACAAAGCTCTGCTCTGGTCCCACCACCCTCTTGTTTCCCTGCCTTGAAAGGTGGCCACTGGCCCACAGCCCATGTTGCTGAGGGGCTTGGGCTGGTTTAGCTGTGCAGGAGGCAGTTAACATCAGCATGCAACTACTTGAAGAGAAGTGGCAAAGATGCTGGAAGTGAACACCTCTTGAGGCAGATGGTATCCCAGAGGTTGTGCTGGATGTGAGCAAGAACTTCCCCTGGCACAGGTTGTCAGAGGGAAGGAGGATGTGCCTCTGGGGAAGTCTGGCCGTGCAGAGCCAGGGCTGACCTTGCCTGGTGCTGGTGATAGTGCACGAAGCCACATGGGCAGCACAGCCCCAGCACATGTGTGCAATTCACTCGTACAGAGACATGACTGCACACACTGAGGGAGAGCACACACCAGCACACACACTGGGATGCACACACATGCAATTGGAGTCTCCCGGCCACCAGCATTGTGCAGAAGAATAAATCCCACGCAGGGAGATTTCCTCCTTTGCAAAGGAAATGTGTAAATGCTGCTCTGGGCACAGACACATTGGGACCCCAGGGGCAAACCCAGCAACCTGGGGCTTCAGGTCTCCCTTCCAAGGGCCAGCCCATTCCCAGCCACTTGGATGCTTCATGGAGCACAGCATCACTGTAACTCCCACAGCAGTGTTCACATGTATGAGGGTGCCATTGGGAAAGGCAGATCCTCTGGCTCCATCCTCTTCCTCAGCCAACATGGGAGAGGAGGAAGCAAACTGGTCACCACGCTGTGGCAGGGAGCTCCATCAGGCTTTGTAGTGGAAACCTTTACCCAAAGGGATCTCCTCCTCTTGCCAACCTGCTGTGCCAAGGGGTTTCCCTGGACAGGGACTGGCCATGCCTGGAGAAAGGCGACTTGCAGCTCTGGGTTGAGCTGTGGAGGATGTGCAGAGGGCTGGCTGGGCCGGGGCAGGATGGCTGGGGTAAGCAGCGATGGTTTTCCTCCTTTCCCTTCCTCCAGCCTGTGAGGGCAGCTTTATTTTAATTCCCTTTCCGTCGCTCCCACCCCCCTGCGCTCGCGCTGTGCTGGAATAGTTTAATATTGAAGAGAGACAAATGAGTGACTCATGCACATATGCAGAGGATAAAAATACTCAGGCCCCATGCATCCCACAGCCTGGACCCGCGTGGCGTGGCCGTGCAGAGCAGGGTGATGCTGGAGGTGACACCTTCCTGTGAGCAGAGCTGGGGACTGTGTGCTGCGGTGACCCGCTGAGTGCTGCTGATGCTGCCTTGGTGATGCTCCGGTGCCCTCATTCGGGCTCTGCTGGTTTGAATGAAGGGGAGCAAGGGCCATGTGCTTTGGGGACCTGACCAGGGCTCGTGTCCTCCATCAAGAAGAAGATAAGATATTGACAATGATCCTGGACCCTGCTGCTGTGTGAGCACTGGGCCGGGTGATAGAGCACACTGGGAGACCAGCAGCACACACGGACAGAGTCTAGCTCAATGCTGCATCCAAGGGGTGGCCGCAGAGCAAAGATATTGTCCCTTCTGGCCTCTGAAGGAGTAACACAGCCCTTTTGGGCAATGTCAGCGAGGTGCACCCAGCTTTCAATACCACCCTGCCTGCATGAGCGAGGGTCAGAGCACAGCAGCTTGTGCTAACCCTTGCTTTCCTATTCCCAGGAATAGGAGGAAGGAGGTTTGAATGCAGGGTCTTAACTTTACATTTCTTATCCTTCATGGGACATTTTGCAATGTTTTTGCATGCTTGATGTTGCTTTTTGAATGCTTCATGATGAAAGGCTCCCATGTTGGTGAGTGTACATGCTCCTGTGACACCCTGGGATCATCCATACCCATCCCTCCTGTTGCTTTGTCCCTGGATGGCAGGTATCCTGACCTTGCAGAGCCTGCTGCCAGGTTATGTCAGTGGCAGGCATCAGCCAAGTGTGTCTGGAGGCTGGTCCAGCCCTGCCGAGCTGCAAAGCACAGCACTGCTCAGGCAGTGGTACCCAGGAGAGCTTTGCTGTGGGGTGGCTTGTAGCAGGTCTGTGCACTGGGGAATGGGCAGAGAAGCACCCCCGGGACCTGCACCATGACCTACAACCCCTTGGTGGGCAGAGATCAGTGCTAGCTTGTAGAGGGCACACAAGGAATGATGAAAACAAGAGGAAAATGGGCAAGAAGAAAGAAAACCCCTTGGCACAGCAGGTTGGCAAGAGGAAGAGATGCCCTTTTGGGTGAAGGTTTCCATGACAAAACCTGATGGAGCTCCCTGCCACAGCATGGCCGGTGGTGATCGGTTCTCTGCTTCATACTGTGCCTCTGCCATGCTGGCTGAGGAAGAGGATGCTGGGCAGAAGAGCTCCCACCGGTGTCACCATGGCACCCTCAGGTATACGGGTACTGCAGTGGAAGTCACAGTGATGCTGTCTCCGTTCCAGGGTCCATGCAGCATCTGAATCTCATTAGGTTCTCTGGCTCATAGCTTGGGAGGCTACAAGGAGAGGATGTGGGGCTGAGGTACGAGCACCCCATGGTGCCCCACGCACCCAGCCAAGTGACCCACATACTGGGTGTTACTTGTCCAGCTGGTGATCTTCCAAGCAGGGGGATGACCACCATTAATTTGCCCAGACAAGGGTTAGATGAGGAGCAGGACACTCCTGGCTTGACTGTGATCTCAGCTGTTTTCAGACTCCTTAGGGTCCTGCCTCATTCCCTCCAACGCCTCTGAAGTGTAAGCTGCACACCCAACCTGCGGGTATCCATCAAGGGGTTTTCTTGCAACCAGTTCTGAACCTCAGCAGGCTCTGGAGGGTTTTGGTTCACCATAAAGTCCCCAGGCAGGGGGAGATGGGAGACACAGGTGCGCAGGGCAGCAGGACCACTGGTGATGCTCCCCACAGCAAGGGATGCAGGACCACTGGTGATGCTCCCCACAGCGAGGGATGCAGGACCACTGGTGATGCTCCCCATAGTGAGGGGTGCAGGACCACTGGTGATACTCCCCACAGTGAGGGGTGCAGGATCGCTGGTGATGCTCCCCACAGCGAGGGATGCAGGATCACTGGTGATGCTCCCCACAGCGAGGGATGCAGGATCACTGGTGATGCTCCCCACAGCGAGGGATGCAGGACCACTGGTGATGCTTCCCACCACCATAGCTGCGGGTGGTGGGAGAAAACGTCCCTCCCCATAACCTGGCAAGCTCCAGAGATCACGTTTCTGGCATTTAGCTGGAAGCTGAAATGCAGGAGACGGGGCTCTGGCAGGGATCCCAGCACTCTCCGCTTTACTGGTAGCGGGGTAGGAGCTGCCACAGCATGGTGGGAGCCCAGCCAGGGGCTGGGGCTGGCGAGGAGAAAGGATGCGTTTGCAGGGATGCAGCCCTGGGAGTGGGAGAGGGCAGAAAGCCAGGGTGGGAAAGCAAGGAAGGGTTCCAGGCAGGAAGGAGCCTGTGCGGAGCTCAGGCGCGTTAGCAGATGCAAATTGCTCCAGCCCTGCTCACCCGCTCCGCTTAGCTCTCCTGCATGGCTCTGTGCACACGCCTGCTCTCCCAAAGGCAAATGTGACAAAGCAGAGGCTGTTTGTCACCCCCTTGAAACCTGTGTGCAAGGGAGTGTGGGGAAGTGCTGCTGGGCTCACCTGCATCGGAGAGCTATGACTCCAAGGAGGTCCTGTTTTGGCTACAGCAGCTTTGTGTGTGGTGGGTGCCCAGCACCGGAGGGGTCCCTCCCCACTGCACACCCCACTGTCAGGGGTGGCACACTGGGCACTGGGGACCACTGGGACAGCAGTGGGGCAGCACTGGGCTCTTGGTTGTGTGCTCCCAGAGCATGTCAACCCACCTGACTGGGGCTTGAAGAGGGAACTGCCTCACAGAACTGAGCCTGTTTGAAAAACCTGTGTATGTATGGCGAAAGAAAGAGCCATTTTTACCTTGAATTAACTCCTGGCTCTGGCTCTGACCCCTCTGGCTGTGCCAGAAGTGCTGGGCAGCACTGGGGCAAGGGATGTGGGACGGGATACCCTGACCTGGCATCAGTGCCAATGCAGGCAGGACATGCACCAGGACACAGGGTCACCTCCCAGAGGTGTTTACACCAGGCTGCAGCCAGCTGGAGCACTGAAGGGGCAGAGATTATCACCCCATCCCCAGCTGCGTGGTCCAGCCACCCTGACTCATGACAACGCAGACATGAGTCAGTGCATGGTGACAAAACACTCCTTTTCTCTGTTTTCCTTTGCTGCATCTCTTCCTAGATGAAGAGCTTGCTGAGCTGTCTGCTCCACAGCCTGCCCTGAACTGCCAGCATAAGGAGGGAGTGAGATGGGCATTCCCTGCAGCTTTGTCTCTAGGGCTGTATCCAGTAGCAACACCCACTTCACTGCTCCCATTGCTTTCTTGCTCTTCAGGACACATTGATCTGGCTTTTCTGGGAATTTCAACCCAGCAGCCAGGGCCTGGCCGGTGCTCAAGCCTCAGAAATCCATGGTGCATCTAGGGGCATCTTATCTCACCTCAGCCATACAGTACTGTCTGTGCCATGCCTGGCTCGTCAGAGGTTGTGGGACTGTGCATGCCCCTTGGCCAGGGCTGTGCTGTCAGGGCAGATGCTCCTGCAAGCATGTATATTGTGTTTCCCTGTGCTTGGCTATCCCCTGGCCAGGCTGGAGGGCTCATTGGCATGGAGCTGGATGCACCTTTGGGAAAGGCAAGAGCTAACGCTGCAAAGATCGCATGCCACCTCCGGCAGGGGCTAAGGCTCAGCATTTCTTAGCACAAGCATGAGCACTGGCAGCAGCAATCCCCTCCTCAGCTCAGAACCACAGCTCATCTCCTCCGTGCTTGCAGGGAGGCTAATGCTCACCTGCTATGTCTCCTGCATATTTCTTCCCAAACCCCCAATCTCAGTTTGGCAGGAACAGCCTGCACTGCTTGTTCCTAGTTATAACTCTCAGCTGGTTGTATTAAATAGGATGGTTGGATTGGCCTGTGCTGGTCTGACGACCGCCATCTCTTCATCACTATTTACTGCTCTGCCAGGCTCATGTGTCAGCTGCAAATATTAGCAGCAAGATCTGGGATTTACAGCCAGCCTATGATGAAAATGTGGCACAGCAAAGAACAGCTCTTGTGCTGGTCTGCACATGCCTGGGGAACTCCCAGTGTGAGCATCTCGGGCTGGATTCATGAGTGGAGGGACCACCTCGGGCTGCTGGGGGACACCCCCTGCCACAACCACCCTGCCTGGTCCCAGGGGTGACCCCACTGCCTCTGCAGAGCTACTGGGAGGCTGCAAATCACCACCTGGTACATGCAGGAGACCCAAGATGGGTTAGAATCATAGAATCCCAGACTGGTTTGTGTTGAAGGGACCTTAAAGCTCACCCAGTTCCAGCCCTTGCCACAGGCAGGGACACCTTCCACTAGAGCAGCTTGCTCCAAGCCCCTGTGTCCAACCTGGCCTTGAGCACTGCCAGGGATGGGGCAGCCACAGCTTCTCTGGGCACCCTGTGCCAGCGCCTCAGCACCCTCACAGGGAAGAGCTTCTGCCTAAGAGCTCAGCTCAGTCTCCCCTCGGGCAGGTTAAAGCCATTCCCCTTGGCCTGTCCCTACAGGCCCTTGTCCAAAGCCCCTCTCCAGGTTTCCTGCAGCCCCTTTAGGCCCTGGAGCTGCTCTCAGGTCTCCCCTTCAGGAGCCTTCTCTTCTCCAGGCTGCCCCAGCCCAGCTCTCTCAGCCTGGCTCCAGAGCAGAGCTGCTCCAGCCCTCGCAGCATCTCCAGGGCCTCCTCTGGACTCACTCCAACAGCTCCACGTCCCTCTTGTGCTGTTGCCCCAGAGCTGGATCAGGACTGCAGAGGGGCAGGATCCCCTCCTTGATCTCCTGCTCATGCTCTGGGGGTGCAGCCTAGCACACGGGGGAAAGGGGTTCTGAGCTCAAGTGCACACTGAAGCCGTGCCATGGGGAGCTTCTCATCAACCAACACCCCAAGTCCTTCTCCTCAGGGCTGCTCCATCCAGACACACACAGTGTGCCCCAGTCTGTGTATGTGCAAATGTTGTGTGTGTGATTGCAGTGACGCTGTGTGTGATTGCAGTGATGTGTGTGATTGTAGTGATGCTGTGTGATTGCAGTGACGCTGTGTGCGTGATTGCAGTGACGCTGTGTGTGTGATTGCAGTGACGCTGTGTGTGTGATTGCAATGATGCTGCGTGTGTGATTGCAGTGGCTGTTTCCTGCCATGGAGGTTCAGTGGCTGCTTCACCAGCAGCACAATCCTTGTGGCAGCGCGGGCAGAGGGTGGAGTGGGGAGCAGGGACAGGAAATGCTGCCCTCACATTAGCCCACCCGGGGGGTGAATCAGAGCCTGTTCCAACAGGAATTGAATAAACATGCCATAATAACAGCTCACAACCTGTAATGTGGCACCCATTAAGTGCAGGTGCCCTGACCCCAGAGCAGATACCGGCAGAAAGCGTCTTACTTGCTCTGTACTTGGCAAGGAAACCTCGGGCAGGTGAGAAAACAAGGTGAGAGTCTTCCAGGCTCTGCAGGGTTGAGCCTTGTCCCAGAAGGAGTCAGGCCGGTCCCCACCATGCCCCAGCACACCCTCCAGCACCAGCACCACTGGGGGAAGGGAGGGAAAAACTGGTCCTTGCCTTTCCTGCCTTTTCTTTCATGCCCGTTCTGTTTGGCATGAGACAGCATTAAAGACTATGACTCAGTTCTTTGCAATGCAGCTCCTCCATGGCTTCCTGTGTCTTGAGCACCACAACCCCCTGACTGTCCCTGTGTCAGTTTTGCCTTTCTAGCTGAATTCCTCTGCTGTGGGGAACACAGGCTCCTCCAGGCTTGCTTCCCCCAGGCAAACCGCCTGTGCTGCTGGAGCATGGGGGGAGCTTGCGTGGGCCCCAGGTCTCGCAAACACAGGCAGCGGGACATGAAAGCCTGAATCCATGGGGGATGCATGGGGGAAGAGCGGTCACGTTTGGGGAGAGCACCACAGCCCAAACAGAGCCATCCTGAGCAAGAGGGGCTCTGGGTTCTGCCACTGGTGCTCTGGTGCTGCTGCAGGAACCCAAGGATGCCTGGGGCTGGTGGGACATGCGGCTTGCTTGCATTGCCCCACAGTGGGCATTCAGAGCAGGTTTGCTCCGTGGGTCTGGTGCAAAGAACATTGTCATGCACTGATAAACTAACAATAGGGTGAGAGTCTCTCCTGCATTGTTGTCAGGTTTCAGACCTCCCATGGGTTGGAGCCGAGACAATGCTCTTCTGGTTTGCTCCTTTTCCATCTCTCGTGACTAGGGCTGAGTGGGCAGATCTCTCCAGAGGGAGGCAGGCAGGGAGCTGTGAGCTGCTTTCTAGTTTCACGCTCTTTACGCTGTGATGTGTCCTCCAGGACCTCTTGTTTCCATTTTGTTGGATGAGAGGCAGCATGTGGCCCATTTCTCCCCTTCAGATCCACTCCCTGAGGTCTCAAATGGTTACTTGAGCAAGGGGAGCTGAAGGGAGCAGCTCCAGCAGGCCCAGATCTTGTGCTTCCCACAGCTCTTGAGGTGCTGCCTATCCAGACATCAGAGGACTCAGCCTGTACCGGCCATCCCTGGGAGCCCAGGAGCTTCCAAAGCAGGGAGCAAACCTTGCTCTTTATGGGCACTTTGATGAGTGCTGGTCAAGGAGGGGTTGGGTTTGCAGGGTCTTTCTGTAGTGCTGCTTGTGCCTCCTTGCTTCAGGGGTCTCTGCAGGCCACTGATGTCCTTCCTACGGTTGCTGGCAGGAAGGTGCCACCTCCAACATCTAGAATCAGGGTTACAGTGTCCAGGGTGTTGCAGGCTCAGGGGCATCTCCCCACCATCCTTATCCTGTCATCCCTACACCTCCATCACTGCTGGTGCTTTATCATCCACCTCCAGTGCAGAGCAGGCTGCATTGACATAGTAAACATCCCTACCCCAGCCCCATGGCAATGCCTCTGCTGTAGCCCCCACTGCAACACCCTGGTTCCACCAGCAATGTTGTAGATCATAGAATCTCAGACTGGTTTGGGTTGGGAAGGACCTTAAAGCTCATCCAATTCCAACCCCCTGCCACGGGCAGGGCCACCTTGCACTAGAGCAGCTTGCTGGGATGCTAGGGATGCTGCCCCACTACACCAGTGTCCCCCCATCCCCTCTGCCATCACCTCCTTGTCCTTGCTGATGCATTTCCCGCTGTCCCTGGTTCCGCAGCCACCCTGGGGAGGAGGCAGGGATGGATCCAACCCTCCCGGGTATTTTCCCAGCCCGTCTCCCTCGGAGCTGCACCTCCCACCGTGTCTGCAGGCAGCGTGGGGAGCTGCCAGCGTGCCTGAGCTGCCTGGGCACCCATCTCCGCTGCGAGGGCTGTGCCACGGAGCCCACGCCGGCAGCACCGGGTCACGCTGCGGGAATCATTTATATCCCCATCACAGCGTGCGGTGGGTGCTTGTCTCTGCTCCGGGTGGTTCTGGCTCTCCACTAGCAGGTGGCCCACTGGGGTTTGCTGGCAGCAGGCAGGGGAGGGTATTTTTAGCTCCCCCCTCCCTCTTGCTGTGGGCGGTATGTGGCATTTTATTTGTTGTTAAAGTAGTTGTAATTAGGGTGGCAGGCTGCTTGCACAGCAGGAGCCACGGCACCGAGCTGAAACGCGACGAAGGTACCAGCGCTAACCCCCCGGGGGCGCGGGGGCAGTGGTCCCGCAGGCTCCCCCTGCTTCCATTGCCCAAAGGTCCGGCTGAGCCTCCCCATGTCGGAGGGAAGCTGGATTAGAAATGCCAGAGACGCAGGTCCTGCGCTGTAGGTATAAGCACAGCTGAACTTCCCAGGTCACCCATCCATCTGTGTTTACACAGGCACCACCGGCTCAGGCTCTGCGTGAAAGCATTTGGGTGTCCTGCCTCCCGGCATCCCTGGGAGATGCTGTCTCTAATCAGGCAAGCGCAGCCTCCTCTTTCCAGCCTCCGTGCCCAGGTTGGACCTACTTTTCCTTATGCCAGCCCCTTGGCTCAGCTCCTGGTATCCCCATGCCTGCATCCAAGCTCCCTGCCTGCCCCGCTCCTCCGTGCCTGCCCGTGCACCTCCTGCACACGTGTCTCTGGGAAGGAAACACCTTGTGCCTGTGAAATAGTGCCCTGCAGGGAAACACCACCCAGCCTGTTGGGATAGCGCTCTGCAAGGGAGCCCCGCGCCTCTCCTAAACCTCCGCAGGCTGCTGGAGCCTCCCTGGCACTCGCTGCATTCCCTGGCATGGGGCAGAGCCCTGCTGGAGGCAGCGCCGGGGCACGGGGCCAGCAGCAGCACCACGCTGGCTGGGAACACACGCAGGGCTCAGTGCATGCGGCTGCTGCATGGCCAGGCTGCGGGGCTGCAGCACAGCAGGGAGGGTGAGCTCCGGCTCGGCTCCCCCATGCACGGGTGTCGCACACACCTCGGGCTCCATGGACCACGCCGCTCCCCCTCCACCCCTCTCCCCACACCAGACTGCAGGGGCTGATGCTCTGAGCGCGCGGAGGTGTGCTTGTGTCAGGGCCAGATTTTCAGAGCCTGGCACCAGCCCAGGTTTGCTGCTGCAGCTCCTTGCGCTGGCATTAGAAACCCAGATCAGAGGCAGGGGGAGCATCCACCGGCGTTCCTGGCTGTGGGGACTGGGTGGGAATGGAGCGCAGGGGGGAGCACAGAGGCTGGGGAAGCAGGTGCCAAAATAAACCTTGGAGACATCCCCCAGTGCTGGATGCTCTGCCCTGGACCCTCTGTCACCCCACCATGGCAACGTGTGTGCTTGCACATACTCTGTGTGCAGGCACACACGTGTGTCCATGTGTGCAAGCTCATGGGTGTCTCCTCTGCAGTGACACAGCTCTAGGGAGTGCCCAGGCATGGGCAAGCACCTTGGAAAGGACCTGTTGCTGCAGCCTCTCCAGTGCCTGCATGGCAGAGAGCAGACAGGAGCTGGCTGACTCACTGCAGGTCCAGACACTGTGGGAGGGCTGGTTTCAGGTCCAGGCTCCAGTATGACCAGTGACAGGCCCCAGGTTGTGCCTATACCACGAGCAGAGGCAGGAACCCAGGTTCAAAGGTGGTGTCTCATAGCAGCATCACTTGCGTGGATCCACCTGAGAGCCTAGGAAGAATTGAAGGCAGAATTCCAGCCAAACAATAGTGTGTTCGGCCTCTGCATGTCCAAATGATACCCTCCTATGGGTGGAACCTCACACCTTCGTATGGATTCATGCGTGTGCTTCCTCAGAAGCTCAGCCAACACTGGTGCCTCAACACCACCAGTGTGTGCATGCACACAGGCATGGCCAGGATGGGGGCCTGCATGTCCCCAGCAAGCCAGGGTGCATCTCAGGGTAGCATCCTCAGCAACCAGGGAAGATCATCATTCTGAGGGACCCTCAAGCCTCCTGCCCTTGTCACAGAATTGGGTCTGCAGCACTGGGTCTGCAGCAATACCCCATGGGTGCCGGACGAGCAGGCAGAGAAACCTTCTGGATGCAGGATGCTGCAGTAACCGTGGATACCAGCAAGGTAATTGGTGAGAAAGGAAGAAACCTGCAAAAGGCACCTGCTGCTGAATTCAGCCATCCTGAAGCTCTTTGAGGTAGCGGCTGATTTACACATCAAAAGAGAGAGCTGAGAAAAGCCAGCTCAAAGGTTGCAGCTGAACTGTGCTCGGGTCCTTGCCCAGATGGCTACTGGCCTCTGCAGATGGGTAGGACGTGCTCCTCCCAGCTCAAACTGCCTCCCTGTTGTTGTCCCTTTACAGGCTGTGATGGAGATGGACACCTCTGGAAGACAACTTGTGACATTCTCGGTTATCTCCTGGACAGGGCTCTGGATGCTTCTGGAGCAGCCATGGACCCAGATCCTCGGCCTTGGCTATGAGAGGGAATGATCGGTGGGATGGAAGGCACTACTGCAGAGCTTCCGTGGGCAGGGATCCCATATGTATGGGGCTGGACAGCCACTGCGTCTGATGCCTTTGCTGCTGTGCTAAGGGTTATTTTCCTGAGCCTTTTGTCTAGTGCTGTGCACTGTGGCCTTGTCCCAGGCTTCTCGGAAGGATGGGCAGTACAATGGGCACTCCCCACACAGGGCCATAGCTATAAAATCCCAAGGTTCCTCTCTTGCCCTCCCACCATCAAATGATTTCAACAGAGCTGGCTCCATGTGCACACCCCGAGCAGATCAGGATGGATGGGGTTGGTTTCGGAGCCATGAAGAGGAGCCTTCTGAAGGGTTGGCTGGAACCACCCAGAATTTGCCACCAGTTTTTCAGGACAAAATATCATCATCATCCATTTCAGTTACAGCTCCTTCTGCTCATGGAGCTGGGCCTGAAGGAGAACAAGAACAGGGCGCAGAAGGAAAAGGCTCAGAGGCTGTTTCACAAAGGATCTCTTCTTGGACCATCTTCATCCTGTCCATGGCTGAGCTGGTGCTTGGTGAGAGCAGAGGCTCAGCTGCAGGCTTAGTGGCTCTGGCTGCAGCACTTCAGGGTGACAACAGCTATTTCCATGGTGCTTTCCAGCCTGTCAGTGGGGCAGGCTGGCTCCTGGGGTCCTGCTGAAGGGGACAAGCACCGTGTGGTCCTCATCTGCTAATACATTGTCCCTCCAGCTGCTGTCCTCTCTGGTATCCTGGCTGGGCTCCATACATGCTCAGTTTTGGACCTGTCTTCGCTGGGCTCTCAGGAGGCTGCTGACAGCCAGCACAGTCCTATTCCAAATACCAGCTCCCAGGAGAGCTTCTCTGTCACACTGGATGGGGCCAGGGTGAAGTCCCCCTGAAGTCATGGTGCTCACAAGGGATGTACTTTTCCACGCCTGCCCAGCAGCCCCGGGCCATGGCATTTTCCAAGCCTCATGGAAGCTGTTTGCCAAGTGCCACAAAACCACCGGCTTGTTCTCCTCCAGGGGTATGGGATGAGGAACAAACACCCAATGCTCAGCCATGTCATGGAGCAGGGAAGAGAGGAGCATCCTGCATCACCCTGAAACCCAATGCAGCTGGGCAAGGCCAGGAGCCTGCTCAGGAACCAGGGCCAGGCTGGAGATCTGGGCTGCTCCCAGGGAGCAGGGGGACAAAGCGGTGGCCTGGCGAAGCCTGGCCTCGGATGCAGCCCACATCAGCAGCCTGCCTGGAGTCTGTGTATTAGCCGTGAATTAATGTCCTGCAGAGACTGGGAACTGGGATCATGGGGGGATTAAAGAGGCATTACCCCTTTGTTAAAGCTGATGTTTTTGGGATAATCTGGAAGCTTTAGCTAATACATTATTACAGAAACTCCTTCAATCACAGCGGCAGACAGTAAGCAGATTTGGATATTACTGCAGAACTGCGCAGGCCTGATGCTGCTATTCGTCTCTGCCTGGGCAGCATCATGGCATAACCATGTGTGCATCCTGCCCTGGGAGCTCTGCAGACACACTGTGTTTCAGAAGAGATCCCTGTCTGGAGATGCTACCTGCACAGCGAAAGGAACGCTGTGTCCTGGACAGGGTGCTCAGGGCTCCTCCAGGAGCAGCTTTGCAGCTACTCAAGAGGCTTTGTCCATGGAGGAAAGCACTGGGAGCATCCATCCCGGGTAGCTGGACCCCCAGGCCAAGCGGATGAAGCAACTCTGGGGCAGGAGGAAGCTGTTGCTGTTGGCAGACATCTCCCCAGCTCATCGCTGACCTGGACTGTGCTGATGGGGTCAGGTCCTCATCACCAGACACCATGGCAAGGCACTGATGGTCCTCAGTGTGCCTCTCCTCTGGCTGAGGATGGGTGACACCTTCTTCTCCTCCTGTGCATCCCTGTGCACCCACTGCCCAGCCTCACTTTGCCTCCTCAGCTGAAGGCACATCATTTATGCATCCTCAAAGCTCATGCATGAGCCCAAGCCCCTCCCTGAGAAGGGTGGAAAGCCCTTTCCCTTCCCATGGAGGTTACCATTTAGGCTGTAAGTGTGGTACCACCCAGAGCTGGCTTTAATCTCAGTCCCTGCTCATGACTTTGCCTCTGATCCTGCCTCTTGGTGATGTTGTGAGTCCCACAAAGCAATCCCAGGAACAGGGTGGTTAAAGCTGCCATGGCTGGGATCGAAAGAAGGGCGGTTCTCGCTGCGACACATGTAGGAGTGGTGGATGGAGATGGAGGAAGCTCAAGCCTGGCCCTGCAGAGCTGCGGGAAAGGCAGAGACTCAAATGTGGCCATGTGCAATGTGATGGGACTCGGGCTCGAGCCTGCTTAGCAGTGCTTTGGGAACAACTGGGTAGAGAAACAGGGAAGGTTCATATTGCTCTTATGGCAGATGCATGAGATTGTTTGAGCCAAATGCTGTTGAGAAAATAGATATTAACCTCCAGAGAGCTAACAGAGAGAGAGAGAAAGCAGCGGGTAAAACGTGGGATGGAAACGGGGAGGCAGGGATGGCTGAGAGCACACACAACAACACAGGGCATGCGCGGGGGAGCCTGCTGGGGATGGGGGCATGGGGAGATGTGATGGAGCTGGGGGACCACATGGCCAAACAGGGAGGCATCCCGAAGGGAAATCCTCACGCAGGAGCCCTGTTGCCAAACTCATCCTCCTAAGGCGGGGAAGCAAAAGGCAGAGATGGCGGATTCGAAGCTGGAACACACAAAAGGTAGCAAATCCCCAAGCCCGGATGACACATCTGGAGTCCTCAAAGAGCTGGAAACGAAGTGCCTAAGCTCTCAGCAATAACACACCAATTCACATCCTCCAACTGTTGGACCGGGGGCAGTAAATGCTGGGCCTACATTTTAAAGAAGGCCCCGGGGTGTGCTAGGGATTACAAACCAATAAGCTTTGCTTCAGCGCAAGGCAAGGCTGGAAACCATTATGCAGGAACGTAATTAGAAACCTCATCGAGCTGGGGTTCCTGAGCTGCCGTATGCAGCCACTCCAGGCAAGTGCACGTCCCCCGAGCGCCTCCTCCTTTCTAGGCCACGTTATTCGCAGGTCTGGTACCCCATGGACACACAAGTCGTGTCCGAGCAACAGGAGGCACAGCCCAGAGCCAGGATGGAGCAGAGCTGCCTCCGGAGCTGTGAGCAGACCCCAAGGGCTCGGGGCCAGCAGGACCCTTATCAGAGGGTTTAGACTCTGTCGTCCGTGCCAACAGCAGCAGGGCAGACCCAGACCAGACCAGGGCATGAGGCTTTGCCCCTCACTTCCCTCTTTATTTCCCCAAGATGCTGCACCCAGCATGGATGCCCTGAACAAACAAGGGGGAAGGAGCACATTCAGGCACAGAAGGGAACCTGCTGCTCATGCACAGACAAGGAGGATTCTGTGGGAGCACTGGGCAGCTCCATCCCTGGTGTTTCTGCACATCAGGATCTGGCCCCTGGCCGAGAATTGTCTGCTGGCACCAGCACCGTGGCTCAGGGGTAGTGCAGGGAGAGAAGCAGCCATGCAAGAGGTTGCCATGTGCTCATGCTGTGTCTTTTCCTCATTCAGGGTACCTTTTGCACCTCCCCATATCCAGCCACTGATTGTGGGGACACCTCAAGGGAAGTAAATCCTGCAGAGCTCACTCCCACTGCTGAAATCAGCCAAGAGCTAAAATCACCTCATTTCCTTAGAAAAACTGGCTGAAATATAAGGACCATAAACCAAACACCACCATAACCAAACAGCCATCAGTCTCCTGCAGCCAGGCAGGGTGTCCCCATGGGCTGCTGTCCCAGCAGGGACTGGGCGTGCTGCCTTGCACTAGCGCTGGTCTGGGTTATGTTTTCAATGCTAACAATAGGATTGCAAAACAAGAACGTATGATGCCATCTGTTGTATCACTTCCTCTCCTCCCACTTTCCTAAATAGGTGGAGGGGCATGGAAAGGTCCACAGGGCTTTAAATACCTGACTCTGAACAAAAAACACTCCAAAAACCAGCTGAGAAAGACGTTTCTATAACACCTTTTGTGACAAAACCCCTGCAAGGAAGCTCAGCCCCAGCAGCAGAGGGCCTGATGCTCGGAGGGTACCTCTTTGCCTGCTCCAGTCCTTTGGAGCTCACTGTGCCCTCGAAGCAGCCCCTCTGAGCCCCCGTTGTCGCAGGATGGGGGTACAGGCAGGCATCTGGCACAGATGAATGTTTCTGCCCCAGGCTTTCCTTGGCAGAGAGAAGAGCAAACACCTCCCTCAAGGGCCTCCCCTGCTGCCTTGTGCCCCGGGCGTTCGTGCACCTTCCTCTAGAGCATTAGCACAGGGCACCGCAGAGACTGCAGGATGCTCCGGGGGATGCTGGCCTGGAATTCCCCACTGCGGCTTCCCATAGCATATGCCAGGGGCCTGAGGACATGAAATCAGGAGGGACCCCCGCCCTGGCTCTTCACTGTTGAGAAAGTAGGACAGGTCTCCCAGGCTCTCCTGTGCTCCTTCCATCGCTCCCAGCAGCTCTCCAGTTCACTCCTGCCTAACCCTGCCCGCTCTTGCTCCACCAATGTAATGCTCGAGCACTGTAATGATCCCCTTTGAGCTGGGCCTGTCTGGTGTCTCACAGGACACTAAAACTGCAGGCATGGAGTCACAAAGAGAAACAGAAGAGCAAGGAACACATTGCCCTGCCTGGGAACTGCTCCTTTGCCCTAGCTAAAACTGACACTGCAGACAGCTCTGTGAGCTACTGGCACTCTCTGGCATCCCCAGGATGGACAAGGAGGTGGTGAGCACCCTGCACATCACTGGTGGACCTGGTGTCCCTGCAGGGCTGATGTGGTGGAGCAGTGCTGTTATAACTGCGCTGTCCCCACCTCATCTCCTGTGCCACCCATCATCGGTCCCTCTTGCGCTTTCCTATTTTACAGCTCTCAAACCCAGACACATCCCACCCATTTCCAAAACAAGCCCCTGGGCAGCAGAGTCCAGAGCTGAGCACAGCCCCTGGGTACCACATTCATCCCTGCAAGAGGCCACACCAGGCACAATGCTCGCCAACCTGCCGACCCTATTGCAAGCCCTGTCCTGAGTGCCTGGAGGTGGTCACCCCATTTCCCAGGGGCTGAGCCTACCCCTGGGTCACCCCACACCACCACTGGCCCCGGCAGAGCTCCGGCTCCAGAAGTGCAGCTCCAGCTCCTGTCCTGTGCCAAGCCAGCAGTGACGCAAGTGGCCATGGACTTGTTTGCCTGCCTCTGCTCAGCCCCTCTCCTGCCAGGCTCATAGGCATGTGGGCTGCGGCGCCTCTTGGGGCCCTTGCACCGTGCCGAGGGAGCTTTTCTTATCTTCACAGGGATGAAAACCTTCCCGAAATCAAAGTGCATGCGTGGCTTTGAAGAGTTTCCTCTGGAGATGAAATAAGGCTGCTCACAGGCGTGAGCCATCGCTGCTGAAGCTGCAGCTCCTGGTGGGACATTGACTGGTGAGCACTGGACCAAGTCAGTGGTCCTGGGGCTACCTCAAGCTGGGCACTTTGGTGACCGCAGCAGGCCTGAGGCCAAAGGAGCCATCCTCCAGGCTGACACTTCAGACAAAGCCCACCAACATGGGGCTTTTCTCCTTCACTTCCCACTGGCTGCACGCTGGCAATTGTGTGGCAGGAAAGGCAGGCAACAAATGAACGTGTTAGAGGATTATGTGGAGATGCTATAGATGTTCAAAGGGCACCCTGCTCCATTTGGTGCTGAGCAAATCCTTGAGTCCCCAGGACCCATCTGGAGGGGGAATATAAATGCAAGGGCCAATGCGGCAAATAAGCCTGAAGAAAGCTGCAGGAAAGCCCTCCAGAATGGGTGGCTCTGCTCTGAGAGGCTGGATGAAAGGAGATGTGGAGGGACTGGACACAGTCTTGCTGTGGGCTTGGGGACAGGCAGACATGCTTGTGCGATGTGGGACTCACCAGCACGGGCTGTACCTGCCAGCATGTCCTGGGGAGCAGAGAATGCCTGGGAAGCCAGGACGCATGTAGATTATTTGTTTGATGTTTTCCCTTTAATGCTTTGTACTAAAATAAATACACAGAAGTTCAGAGCCCCGCAAGTTGTGTCTGTTAGCGAGAGGAACAGAAGACTGAGTCAGTTATTGCTTTGGAGCAATCAATGCTCTCTGTTTATCAGGATGGGCAAAGTCTGGTCTCCCTGGACACATCTTGCTCCTCATGAACCTGCCCTGAAGCTGTCTCACTGCACAGCCCTGCCACCTCTCCTCTGCCTCCCTGGCCTTGCTGCTTGTGGGGAGAGCACAATGTGGCACCAAGCTGACACACTGCCGCATGGGCCAGGGGACCTCCTGTGCTTTGGGAACAGAAGGACTTTGTCAAGAGGCAGGAGGGGTAAAGGATCCCAGGGTGCTGGATCCCAGCCTGGGGCAATGATGCTCAGGCAAACAGGAGCTGCTGTGAGCTCTGTGTCACTGATGTGCCCATCATCCTGGCTCCTGGGCACAAACAGGGGGTGTACAGAGCACAGAGATGCTCACCACATGCATCCCATCCCCAGTATGACACCCACTGCATCCCAGGTCCAGCTGATCCCCAACACCAGCACAAGCACATTCCCCAGCCCCACATGAAGATCCCTTTACAAGGAACCCACATTCCAGCAATCCAGACCTCCTAGATCAGGCTCATTCTCTCTCTAGGGATACCCCATTTCTGCATGGTGCTGGATCAGGACCACCGTGGCCAGCCCTGCTGCTCAGGGCTCCCACTGCTGGGACCTGTGCCCCTGGTGAGAGGGTCTCAGCTGGACTTTTCAGCAGAGCCCAGTTTGTTTGTCACTTGCTCAGCACTGCAACCCGCTCCTCTGGATTTTGCCCTGGAACACTGTTGGCTTTAGGATATTGCAAAGCAAACAAAGAGCAGACATAAAGGGACAGACAGCGCCATTCCCTCAGGGCAAACACAACTCTCCAACTGCATCCAAATGACTGCAAAGGCCACGCAGGTCCGCCACTGCCGCCACCTCCCACCCCAGCCCCTTGCTGGCCCCAAGCCTCTGTGTGTGCCTCTGCCTGACCTCCCAGCAGATACTGCCCATATGGCCTCAGCACTTCTCCATTCCCAGCCCATCCTGCCCTGGTCTTTCCCATCCATGAGCTCCCAGGGTCAGGGCTGACTGTTCCTGCCCTCCGTGCCCACAGTGATCTTGTTTCTACCCTGCTGATGCTCTTGGGATCCCTGTCCTCTGCCTCCCTTCTCCTTTGCTGTCTCCATCCACCAATCTTCCCTAGGTCCCCACCCCTCAGTCTGTCCCTGCCATCTCCTGCCATGTCCGTGCTGACCTTGAGCTCTCCATCTCCTGCTGTCCATGCTCATGGTACCTCTGACCCCACCATGGTCCATGCACCATGGTTGGTACCCAGAACCCTCCCTGCCGTGATGCCCACCCCTGATGCAACCCTGAGCCCTACAGGAGCATGGCTGGCCAGGGCTCCCCGAGGTGTGTGTCCTGTCAGGAGCAGCAGGAGCCCAGCCTCTCCCTTCCTCCATGCACAGAGCAGCTCCTCTCCTGCCCAGCCCAGTCCCTGTGGGCAAGTCAGAACATGAGCCGAGTTCTGCTGCTGGGTGTCCTGTCCCTGTGTCAGTCACGCCGGGCAGGGCAGGTCTGAGCTGGTCTCCTCTCCCCGAGTTTCCTCCTGCTTCCCTCAGACTGCAGCTCAAAGGTAGGAGGTTGTGGAGGGAGATCACAGTGGCCCTGACAGCCAACAGCTCCTGTGCTGAGGATGCGGAAACCTCCTTCCAACTGCTCACAGAGACTGTCTCCAGGGCTGGACATCTCCCAGCAGCAGCAGGGGCCTGGATGGAGGTAAGCTGACAGGCAGGAGACCATTGGGCCCTAACAAAAGCAGGAAATGGGGATAATTCTCCTTTCAGAGGAGGTATGAATAGGAGGTCACCCAAAGGAGGAGAGGCCAGCTTAGAAAGCAGCAGGGATGGGGTAGATTCAGCTGGCTCCTGTGCTTCCAGTGTGCTTCCCTCTTCCTGCTCCTCTCCAGCTTCTCCTCCCTTCATGCCAGCTCTGCCAGACCCCCAGCAGCTCCTGCACGAGCAGGACACAAACCCAGCAGTGTTCTGGCCAGGGCATGGCTGAGGCTGCCTGCTCCTAGACCTGCACCATGCCAGGTCCAGGGGTGCAGGGGTGGGGAGGCAGCAAAGGGTGCCAAAGGACCCGCATACCCCATGCGTAGCGCAACTTGCTGCTTCCTACCCAGGAGCCCCCGTGCTAAGCCCCATGAGCAAGAGTCTGAGGCTGTATGGGAACAAACCGAGTGCCAGAGGCAGGGATGGAAGGGAGGCCACCAAGTCCCTGGCATGGGCATGGTGCTGCCCCTTGGTCTGGCTCACTGCCTGGGGAAGCTGAGCATCCCCGCAGGCTTATAACAGTCTTTAAGAAGCTCTTCTCAAGTCTGAATCCCACGATCAGCGTGGGCATTAAGCACCAAAGCTCCACTTGCCAGCAAGGTTTCACGTTGGGTGCTCTTGCTGTTTCTGTTTGAAGGAACCTCTGGTGTCACAGAGGATGGGTGGAGATTGGAGGAACCTTCCTGATCCCTGCAGAAGTCCACCTGACCCCTGGAGCAAGGGACTGATTAATCATTGCTTGAATAATTGCAGGGCACTGCAGACAGTCTGCTCCCAACCGCCTGTGAAGGGAAGGGAGAAGGTGGACAAGGGTCCCTGCAGGCCAGGGGAGGTCACTCACCCTGGCCCATTCGCACATCACCCTCAGAGCTGCTCCAGGAGCTGGATTAAATGGTTTCTTTTTTACAGAGTGATGTAATCTCTTTACTAAGGCTGAGCCCATCATCTCTCTGGGAAAAGCTCTTCCAACCTTCACATGCTTTCACCTCTGGGACACTTGGCTTTCAACTCAAGGCTCAATCTGACCCTCTTCAGGTCCAGCCGTGCACTTGTTACGCCTTTCTGTGGGATTTAATGGCTCCTCACTATCTTCTCCACACAGGAGGACATAGGTGAGGTCCTAGATCACCTAACAACGTATTTTTAACAAGCATCACATCATTAGGTCTGGCTTTCCAGCCTGCGGTCGGGTCTGTGGTCAGGTCTGTGGGTATGTCCCTGCCTTTGTCTGAGTGTGGGTGACAGATGCAGTGCTCTGACAGTGAACTTCCCTTTCAGACACCCTCAGCTGGGCCCACCAAGTTCATCTGGGGGCACCTAAGTCCACTAATGCCCCTTTCTGGACAAAACTGCATCATTGGATGACGCAAATACTCCTGCGAGAGCTTTCAGTGCGCTCCCTCGGTTGCTGGTTGGAAGCCAGCGTTCATATCTCCACCCTGTATAAGCATGCCTAGAGTCATTGCTTTCCAAGATCTAGCCTGGAGGCTTGACATGCAAGCTTCACTTCCAGATATATTCCTGTGTTTATCTGTATTCAAATGCACCCTGACCATTTAACCAGGTGATTCAGCATGAAACCATTCCTCATTCCTTTCTATCTCATCACTCTCGGTGTCGTTTTCAAGCTTTACCAGCAAAGATTTCATATCTTCAGCTACATCGCTGATAAAAATGTTTAATAGCAGTGGACGAAGAACAGGTCCCCAGGGGGAGGTAGGTAGAAATAGTGCTACTTACTGATATCTACCCATTAGCAACTACCTCTGAGATCTGCCAGGGAAGCATTTTTAATCCATCTAATATGTACCCTGTTAATTCCTTATAATGCAAGTTTTAATCAAAATGTCAGGTGGAAGTAAGTCAAATGCCTCGGAGAGATCCGAGTCTACTATATCAACACAATTGCCTTTCTCATCCACACCAGGAATCCTGTCAGAAAGAGGACAATAGATCTGTGTGACAAGCCCCACCATCCATGCCACGCTGGCTGGGGCTCCTGATTCTGGGCACCACACATCTCCATTTGTTCCTTACCCAGGAATCTATGTATGGACTGAAAACCCACCAGAGACCAGCAGACCCCTCTCTGAGCAGTGCCCTCACCCCCTTCTCCTGCCTTTGTACCCATGCTTCCCCCTCATTTGAAGTGATGTCCTGGGGACGGTGATCCCTGAAGAAGGGGATGAGCTTTCAGGGCTGGACGAGGAGGTCGGTGATGTTCAGCCCCAAGGGTCCATCCCAGGAGGAGCTTCCAGCATGGCAATGGTGGAGCCCTGAGATGCGAGGTGGGATGAGCGCTGTGGGAGGACCAAGAGCTCAGGGGCTTCCCCGGCTTGCAGGATCTTTCATCCTCCGTCACCACCGAGCCGGGCCAGACCTGCATTTGCAGCAGCCCACAGAAGCTGCCTCTGTTGTCTTATTTTTGTTATTTTTGAGAGCATATTTTAGCGCTGAGCACATTCCCTCCTGTTGCCATGGCAGCCGTGACAGGGGTTATATACCGTGAGAAAAATACCAAAATTAATGAGTGAGTGAAAGTGCAGCCAAGAGAAAAACAAGGTTAAAAAAAGAGTTAAAACAGTAATAAAAACAACCTCCCAAGAACTCGGCAGCAAGCACCTCCCAAAGCAAGACAGGCAGCGACCATCCGAGCCGTTCAGCCCCTCCATCCATCCCTCCATCCATCCCGGAGTAGGGTTGGCCACTTGTATCCCACGTCCAGCGCATCTCCCGGCCATGCTCTCCAGCTGGTGTGGTCCGAGGGATGTGCCTCTCCCGCTGCATCCTGCTTACGCTCCGGATCGGGCTGAAACCACCCATCCCCTTCCCCCGCAAACCTGCAGCCCTTCATTACACGGTAGGCATGCGGAGGAGAAGTTCTTTAATGTGCTCATTTCCTCGCATTTGGGGTTTGAGGATCTTTTTGTTTTTAATTGTAGAAACAAGCGAATTGTCAGAACATCTGTGTTATTAGCATTTGCTGCCCAAATCCGCGCTGCTGCTTCTCCTGTGGAGCCCAGAGCTGATGAGAGAGAACAGAAGAGCCTTTGAACTCCTTGCAGCAGACGGCAGCCAGGTTGCTGCGTGTGTGTGTTGGGGAGGGGGTATTTATTCTCTTGTAAGGTTCATTTGCTCTCCATGTTTCCCTTTCTTCTTGCTTTCCCAGAGATTTAGCTGGATGCTCTTCCCTTGCAGGCTTTGTTCTTCTGACAAGGCCCCACCGGCACCACGAAGCAGCTGTCTCTGTGTGATGCCAGAGCATCCCCACATGGGGTACCCGCTGCACGGGGCAAGGCAGCGCCTCCAACAGCACTCCCAGGCTTGGTGGCACTGCCATCACCAGGGCAGGCCAGTGGGAAGGATCTGGAGGGTCTCATGGAAGAACTCTGCTGCCAAAGCTGCAGTTTGATTGTTTCCCTTTGCTTAGACTGGCTCTGCTTCCTGGGAAATGGCTAAGAGATATTAAGGGTTCATACTACAACACCCAAGCAAAGAGAGGCCAGGGAATGGCAATGCCATCATCAGGTTGTCCTCGCTGTCAGAGGGCAAGGAGCGTTCTGGGAGGAGCCTGCCTGCTTTCAAAGGCAGCGGGCAGAGGAGGAAGGTAGGACAGACAAATCACCCCTGGGATGCCAGGCCTCCGGTGGCCTGGACATGGTGTCCCACCAGCTCCCTTGGCCATTAGGTGCTGTGTGGAATGCAGGGGCTTTGCCAAGCAGCTCCTGTGGGCTGCAGGGGGCTGGGACATGTGTCCCCCCGGCGCCCATAAAGCCTGGACCTGCCTCTCCAAAACGTGCCCAAGCAGAGGCTGTAGGTGGCAGACACCATTCCCTACCAAACAGATAACTGCGTGCATGGACAGTTTCCTGGGTGCTGCCAGCACCCATGACTATGACTACAGATGCCTCTTGTGAAATGGAAACCTTTAGTCACCAATGAGCTCTTCAGTTCGCCTTCACCGCCCCAGGGCCAGCCTCGGATCCATGGGGTCACTTCCTTACATTCTTCCCTTTGCTGCAGCTTTCTGGCCCTCCAAAGAGGGCTGCCATTGACTAGTAAATGAAACCTCACATTGTCTCCAAGGAGTTTATTCCCCATCTCTGCGAGGGTCCCCATCTTTATCAGCAGGGTAAACCCTGGCAAACCCTGCAGCTCCTTTCCTTGCCCTTCCATGGTGGGCTTTGACCTTCCCTGGGTTCTCACTTCACATCTTCTGCTAAATTGGCTTCATGAGAATTGACACTCGGGAAGAAAACACCAAGCACGGATGTGGAGAAGCTGACATCTCTGCAGGAGCAGGAAGTCTTGGCGGAAAGCAGGGATTCCCACCCAGAGAAATCCCTTTCCAGCCCCTTCCTCCTGCTCAGCAGGAAAAAGAAGGCCTGCCAGGGGCCGAGCAGCCTTCTTGGAGGGGAGGGTGGGGGGAAGCGATGTGATTTGGGCTGAGCCGGAGCCAGGGCTGCTCGGAGCAGGGCTGCGCAGCCTCTAGATGGTGCAGTGATCGCAGCCGAGCTGAGCATGTGTGCGGCGGTGGGCGCTGCGCAACAGGTTAGCGTGGCCCCGCGGCAAGCGATGAGCCCGGCCGCACGCTGCGGCCAAGCAGAGAGGGCTTCCCGGCATCCCGGCCAGAAAACGGCCTGCAACCGGCCGGGGACGGCGGGTGCTGCGTGGGGAGGAGCGCTCACGGTGCCGAGGGCCACCCCAGCATCTCCATCGGAGAGCGCTGAGGCCTTTGGCAGGGCCAGGCTGCAGAGCCAGCGTGCTGGCAGGGAGCGTTGGCTCTCCTCGCACACAGACACCGGGGGAAGCGACATCTCTGGAGGACGCTGTCGCCAGGCCTCTCCGGAGGTCCCACGGGGCCAGCCGAGGTAGCAGAGCTTGCGAGGGCACCGCAAGGGCAGCCGGAGCTCGCAGGTGCTTTGGGGAGCTCACAGGTGCTCTCTGCTCCCCAGTCCCGACACTGCAATAAAAGCATGATTCACCAAGGTGTGACGGGAGGGTACAGTCGCTTTTCCAGGCCACAGTGCCTGGAAGGGCATGGGCAGGGCTGCGGGAGCCATTGCTGGGTTGGGAGCCCGGCTTGGTTTGGGGGGGGGTGCGCAGAGGGGTGTGCACAGCCCCACATGGGCTTGCTCCCACCCCTTAGCGGGATGAGAAACTCAACGAGTGAATACATAGATAAGAGCATCGGGGAGACCCGTCCCACACGCGAGTGGGTGAGGAATGGAGGGGTCCGGGGGGCGAAGGGGTCCGGGGGACTGCGGGACCCCCCCTTCCCCACCGCGGAGCCGGGAGGCTCGGAGCTGAAACGGCTCTACCCGGGCCCCGTCCCCGCTCGCCCGGCCCGCCTGGGCTCGGGATCTGATAAGGAGCCGGAGCTCCACCTCCCCGCGGTGGCGGCGGGAGGCGGAGGCAGCGGGGGGGGGGCTGGAAGGGGCCGTGCCTGCGCTGCGCTTCCCTTGCACATCCTCACACACACCGAGGGACGGAGGCGGGCACGGACGGAGCTGCCCACCGGGGCTGCCTCCAGCCCTGCCGCCGCCGCTCCGCCGAGGAGCCGCAGCCCCGGCCCGGGAAAGGGGGGCGGTTCCCGCGGGACGTTTAGATTTGTATTTTTGTGTTCCCCCCCCTCCTTTTTTTTTCTTTTTTTCTTTTTTTCTTTTTTTTTTAATTTTTTTTTAATTTGATTTTCATCCGTGGATAACGATCGAGAGGAGCCGGGGGGGTGCGGGGAGCCCGGTCCCGGCGGGGAGGAGGCGATGCAGACGCCGCTGGATCAGCGCGCAAGGGGCCGGCACAGAGCGCAGCGCTGTCCGCATCCAAGTAAGAGCTGCGGCAGGGCCGGGAGCTCCCGCCCGCGGCCGCGGAGAGCTGCGGAGCCCTGCGGAGCCCTGCGGAGCTGTGCGGGATGCCCCGAGCGAGACCCCTCCGCTGTGCGGGAGCGCGGAGCCGGGCGGCGGCGAGAGCGGCGCTGGGAGCATCCCGCGTCCCTCCGCGCTCCTCCGCGCCGGGCTGCGCGGGCGGCGGCTCCCGGTTCCCGGTCCCGCCCGGCTCTGCCACTTGTTGTGCTGCGCGGGCAGGGCGGGCGGCGGGGGGTGGCTGTGGGTGCGCGGCTGTGTCGGAGCGAGAGCCTGGTCCGGGTGGGTTTTTGTGCGTCGGGGGTGGCTCTGGGGGGGTGTCCCCCTTCCTGCCACCCCTGGCTGTGTGTCCCCCCGTTCCTGCCACCCCCGGCTGTGTTCCCCCCCTTCCTGCCACCCCCGGCTGTGTGTCCCCCCCTTCCTGCCACCCCCGGCTGTGTGTCCCCCCCTTCCTGCCACCCCCGGCTGTGTGTCCCCCCCTTCCTGCCACCCGGGTGTGAGCGCGGCTCGGGCGCGCTGTGCGTGCGGACCGGAGAAGTTGCGGTGAGCTGGGAGCGGGGCTCCGCGTGTCCGTGCGGGAGGAGCGGGGTGAAGGGGTCTGGCTGTTGTGCACGCCCGTGTGCGTGTGCCCTGGGGGCGATGGGGTAGAGGGGAGGTGCGTGTCGAGGCTGCGGCTGTGTGTTGGGGTGCGCTGCCGGAGCGGGGTGTCTGTGCGAGTGAGATCCCGGTTTCCGCCGCCGGTGCGCGGGGCTGGGTGTGGAGCCGGTGCCGGGAGAGCGGCTCCCGTGGTGTTTTCCCGCGGTGTCCGTGCGGGGCTGGCGGGAGAAGCCCCGTTTCATCCCCAGGGACTCGGCGGGGAGCGGCGGAGCGGGGCGCTGCCATCCGCGGGAGCCTCAGCCCGGGCCGCTCCGCCGGGGGGCCGCGGAGCCGTGCCCGGCCTCCCTGCATCCCTTCCTCCATCCTCTATGCCCCCTCCACAGCCGCTCCCTGCGGCCCTGCCCGGGTGTTTCAGGCCCGCGGCATATTTTCCTTCCCCCAGAACCCCTGTCCATTCTGGGAAGGCGGTCGGGGGGGACAAGAGCCCGGAGGGGCTATGGGGGACCCCCGGGGTGGGAGGATGGAGGCTGCCAGCCCGGGGAGGCTCTGACAGGTCTCTGCCTCGCTCGCTGCCGGAGTTGGAAAGGATGTGGAGAAGGAGGCAGGAGGAGGGAGGGCCCCGGGCTTCACGCTCTCTTCATCACTGTGCGGCTTCTAAGTGATGGTTTTGGGGATAAAGCTGCCCACAAGCGAGTGGGGTTCCCCATCACCGGGTGCTCCGGCTTGGGGCGCTTGGGCCCAGGCTGTGTAAATGCCGAGCAGCCGCAGTGGCAGCCGGAGCCTAAGGAAACCGTGGGACGTGCCACGAAATGCCCAGATTCAGCCTCTCTGTGCCTGCGAAGCAGGAATGAGCATCGGTGGCCGTTTTTTGGACAATATGGTCCTTGATCCCAACCCCATGCCTGGAGTGAAGCCGCGATTTGCATTTGCTGCTTGCTCGGATGTTGCTCCAGCTCTAACATCCAGCTCCGAGTGTCAGAGCAGAGCTTGAGCAGGGGGGTTTGGGGGATTAGGACTTGTGTGCTCAGTACAGGGTGGATGGACTTGTAAGCATGGCTCCGAGCCACGCAATCAGCCGTTGGGAGCAATAAGAGGGTGGACTTTGGTGCCCGTTCCCGGAGCGGTGCTGCCTTCTGTGGAACGGGGCCAAGGGGCTGTGGGAATCGCAGGCAGCACTGGCTTGTTCAAGCAGTTGCTTCAGTTCTCGGCGCTTTATAACCTCTCTCTCATTAGGACTTGGGTTGTTTTGGGGGGTGGATGGCTGAATTCTGTCGGATTTTGCATGCCACTGTCCTCTGAGAGCTTCCCAGTCATGCATTAAGCAGCGTGACTAACGCCTCTCTCATGTGGTTCAGTCTCTCTCACACTCTCCCCGTAGGGAGAATTGTGTGTGCGGAGGAATAGTTGTTTTGGGAGGGGTTTTGAGTTTTAAGTGCTCTGCGCTCTGCCAGCAGGTCGGAAAAAAGGTGCCTGGCACCAGAGAAGAAAGTGTGGGATGGTCCTTAGATCCCATGGGAAAACAGCCCGATGCCTTGGACCAGCCCCTGGGAAGCCTCTGTCTCCTGCACAGACGTGCTTTTCCCCGGTGGTGGAGCCTTCCTCCTCCTCCTCCTCCTCCTCAAGCCCAGCTCTGGGCTCTCACGTCTGCGCTGTGTCATTCGCACCCTGAGGCGCTGAGCTGGATTCCTCACCGAGTGAACCAGGGCCCCTCACACGCCTTGTGGGGTGATGGTCCCGCTCTGGTCCCCAGCCCCTCTCTTCCTCCCTTGGAGGTTTCCTTCACCTGTGGGAATGTGGCTCAGGTTCAGGCTCCAGCCCGTTTTGGAGCAGAAAACGTAGGTGCTGGGCACATTCGGGTGACTCCCTTCCCTCTCCAAGGCCGGCACAGGCGTTCCCAGTTCCCGGCTCTCAGTCAGGGCTCTGTGAGGCATTGCACCGGGTCGGGAACTTTCACATTTACCTGCGATCTTCCGCCTCACACCAGGGCTTAGTCAGGATAACGCTAACGTCATCGGCAGTCATGACCCAGCCTAGTGCAAACAGGCTTGTGCAAACAGTCCGGAGATGGGTGCGGGTGCTGCTCCCGGATGGGGTGTCCTTTGGGACCCCCTTCCCAGCATCCGCGGATGCCCGTCTTCCCCATCTCCCCATGCTCGCTGTTCCTCATGTCCAAAGGGAGCACAGGGGTGATGAAGCTCAGTGTGGGTTTAGCCACCCCGTGAAGGCAACTGTAGGGGTCTGGTGTGAGCGCACACGTGTGCTGCTTGTGGACATGCGTGTGAGCCAGCTGGGGCACGCACACGGTGTAAGTACCCCAGTGTGGGGTGACATCACCCGAACGCACACCCGGTGGCAGCAGGGACATGCGCACATGGTCCCCCCCACGCAGGCACACGCGTTGCTCGGTGCACACACACGTGCAGGAGTGCAAGCTCGTGTCCGTTGCACAGGCTGCCCGGGTGCAGGCATGCATGTGCTCCATGCACACGTGTGGCATGCCTGCACACCCTGCTAGTGCACATGTGGGCACATGTGTGCCTTTTCCTACAGACACCCAATAGTGCACACAGGAGTACGTGCAGGCAGTGCACACGCATGTGGATGTACATGCGTTGCTGGGGTTTGACTGTATTGAGGGGCGTTGTGTTTCTGGTCAACTTCTTACCTCCTCCATGCTCAGCCCTGTGTGGGAATGGAATAGTCCTGATTGCCTCTTCCCTTCTTCCTGGGGAAGGGAACAGAGGGACAGAGGGAGCAGAGACAAGCTGGGCTTCAGGACCATAGTTTCATCTCCAGAAAGAGATGTGTTTTCACCTGTGGAGGGAGATCTCCTCTCTTCTGTGCCACTGATGAGGCACTTATCATAGAATCATAGAATCCCAGACTGGTTTGGGTTGGAAGGGACTTTAAAGCTCATCCAGTTCCAACCCCTGCCATGGGCAGGGACCCCTTCCACTAGAGCAGCTTGCTCCAAGCCCCTGTGTCCAACCTGGCCTTGAACACTGCCAGGGATGGGGCACTTGTCCATGGGGAAGCGGAGGGGCGGAGGGACCGGGAGACGCTGGCTTGCGGGAAATACCAGGGTGGACAGTGCAGGATGCTTCACTTGGTGAGGATCTGTACAGTGCCCGCATCACCAGGGATTAGGCGCTTGGTATGTGGCACCATGGAGGGGAGACGGTGGAGGAGCGCTCACCCATCCCACAGATGTGGTGCGGAGGATGGAGAGAGGAAGCAATGGGAGTAGTGAGAAGGTTGGTGCTGAGGGGCCATGGCAGATGCTTCTGGCTGTTGATTTTGGGGCACCCAGCCCCTGTGATGTTGGGGCGCTGGTGAGCTGAGCTGCACCCTTCACGCTCACAGCTCAGCGCCTGGACCCTGGAGGTGCATTCCCAGAGCAGAAAGCAGGGGACAGGAAAGCTGGGGGCCAAGTATGGCAGCAGACACGGGCTGGGTGACAGGGCCTGTGGCTTGGCGCAGAAGGGGCTGGCAGTGCCTCTGCAGTGTGTGCACACTGTGAGGAGGTTTCCAGTGGCTGGGTGCCTGCGGTGCAGCCTGTGCAGTGTGTGTCTCTGCAATGCAGGGGGGCAGAACGTCTGCCACTGCCTCTGCAGCGGCAGGGTGGGCACCCAGTGCGTGTGTGTGCAGTGTCCCAGTCTGGAGTGGGAGGAATGGGAAGGAACAGTGTGTCTGCAGCGAGCGAAGGGAACAGCGTTTGCTGGCGCAGGGTGTGGGGTTGCCTAGTGACTGTGCAGCAGAGGGGAGATGCTGTGCCTGCCGTTGCAGCGTGCTGGGGCTGTGCAGTGCCGCTGCTCAGTGGGGAGACGCAGGGTCTGCTCTGTGGGCTCTGCACTGCAGGGTGGGCAGTGAGTCTGTGCCCCCCTAATACAGGGGTGGGCAGTGCCCCTCTTCCTGCAAGGAGCACGGGCGGATGGCAGTGCCCTGCATGCAGTGCAGGAGCGATGAATCTCGGGGCTCCTGCATCCCTGCAGTGCTGGATGGGTGGTGGCTTCGTATCTCGCAGTGCGAGGCTGGCAGTGCTGCTGTGTTGGTAGTGCAGGGTGGGCAGTGCTGCTCTCTCCATGCCGTGGCAGTGCCCTGTGCCCCTGCAGTGATGGATGGGTGGTATTCCTGCAGTGCAAGCAGTGCCATGAATCACTGCAGTGATGGACGGGAGGTAGCCCTGCATCTCTGCATTACTCCATGTCCCTGCAGTGATGGATGGGAGGCAGCCCTGCATCCCCGCAGTGCCCAGTGTCCCTACAGTACTGGATGGGTGGCATCCCTGCAGTGTCCCATGTCCTGCAGTGCTGGATGGGCAGCATCCAGCTGCAGAGCCAGGCAGCATCCCAGCAGAACCCCTGCTCCCGTTTGGGGTCTCCTGTTTCCACAGGGCTGGCAGATGGGTGCAGTGCCTCTGTGTCCCCGCCGTGCGTGGCAGGCAGTGTCCCTGCAGTGCGTGGCACACAATGCTCCTGTGTTCCTGTAGTGAGAAGCTGTCTCGGAGCCTGGCCGGCTCCCATCGGGTTGCTGGCAGGGCTGCGTGCAGTCCACCCTGTCAGTGCGCCTCGTTGGGTCTAATTACAGCCTGTGTGGTGATGAAGAGGGTGGACAGTGGCAGGAGTGGTTTCCTGTCACTTGCAGGAAGCCCGGGCTGGGGTTTCAATGATGGGGTTGCTCACCCGAGCAGGGCGTTGCAGAAACTTTGCAAGCCAGGACCAGTCCTCCAGGGCACTTGTGTGCAGAGGCTGCCAGGGGACCACTGCTGGGGCCAGCTCTGCCAGCCCCTTCCCTCTGAGGGCTGCTCTGGGGCCACGCACCCAAAAAGTGATGCCAGGGAAACTGGCTGGGGCAGAGTGGTCCTGGGTCTGCTTAACGTCTGGTGTCTGTGTCTCCTTGCAGCTCCCCTGCAGCGCAGGATGAAACCGCTGGCATCCTGCCTGGGCCTGTGGCTCCTCTTCCAGCTCCCTTCTCTCGTCTCTGGGACGCGTGTGGTCTACAAAGTGCAGGAGGAGCAACCCCCCAACACCCTCATAGGGAGCCTGGCCTCCGACTACGGCTTCCCAGACGTGGGGCACCTCTACAAGCTGGAAGTGGGGGCTCCGTACCTACGTGTGGATGGCAAGACTGGGGACATCTACACTACAGAGACCTCCATTGACCGGGAGAGCTTGCGTGAGTGCCAGCACCTCCTGCCCGGGGAGCCCTGCTTCCTGGAGTTCGAAGTGTCCATCACTGACCTGATCCTGAGCAGCGGCCCACGCCTGCTCGAGGGGCAGATAGAGGTGCTTGATATCAATGACAACACCCCCAACTTTGCCTCGCCTGTTCTCACCCTCTCCATCCCTGAAAACACCAATATTGGGACGCTCTTCCCCATCCCCCTGGCCATGGACCGGGACTCGGGCCCCAATGGTGTTGCCTCCTACGAGCTGACGGCTGGTCCGGAGGCGCAGGAGCTCTTTGGGCTGCAAGTGGCAGAGGATCAGGATGAGAAGCAGCCACAGCTGATCGTCATGGGGAACCTGGACCGGGAGCAGTGGGACTCCTATGATCTGACCATCAAGGTGCAGGATGGAGGCAACCCACCGCGGGCGAGCAGTGCCCTGCTTCGCATCACCATCCTGGACATGAACGACAACGCGCCCAAGTTCGAGAAGGCCCTGTATGAGGCAGAGCTCTCTGAAAACAGCCCTGTGGGGCACTCGGTCCTGCAGGTGAGTGCAAGGGCTTTCTCCTCCCCAGCTCCCCTCCTGCTTGGCTGCAGCAGGGACAACCCAGGGAGTGTTTATAGAGCCGCTTGCTGCCATGGTTCCTCAAGGGAGGGTTGCAAGTCATAGGAGCCCGGTGTCACCGGTGGGCAGGCAGGTCCCTGGGATGTCACATCTAAAATGAGGGTGTAAGGGATGCATGGGAAGGTGCGGGACACATCCGAGGGGCAGCAGCAGGGTGGCGGGTGTGCGGGAGCAAGGCTCCGGGTTACAGGGAGGGCTGGGACCCGAGGTCCACGGGGAGCCTGGCTTCATGCCAGACCCATCTCAATGCTGCCTGCAGACAAGACATAGACCCTTTCATAAGTTGCATTCTCTTGGCCTCTCCATGGAGACTGAGGCTTGCACAGGAGATGGGGGGCAAGCAGCATCCCTGCTGCCTGTCTGGGGGGGGGCTGCCTGTGGCTCCGGGGGTGCCTTGCTGTCTGCAGGGGATGGGGGCTCTGCCCCGACTCAGGCAGCAGTGCAAACTGGCCCAGGGAGCCCGAAGGGATGGATCGTGGTGGATTTGGCTTGGAGGGGGCACTGAGATGATAGTAGCCGACATGTGTTTATCTGCAGCTGCCATCTTAATAAGCAGAGCGCGGCCAGCTCTCATCTGCTTGCTAATTCTGATGTGAATGTTTTAAGAATTCATTTTTCACTGTTAAGAGAATGGAAGTTGGAAGCAGATAAGGGAGCTGCATGGCCAGGAGGAGAATGGGCTGAGCCGCCGCTCGCTGCCATTGCTCAGCTTTTATCTTTCAGGGGGAAAATGACTTCCGCCTTTTTTGTGAGTGGAGGTAAAAGGTGGAATTTACATTTAACAACTTTTCGTTCTTCCATCCAAATCTGCTGAGCAAGATAACGGCAGAGCAGCAAATGGTGCAGAGAAGAGGCTGCTCGGAGAGCCGATTAGGGAGGCAAATGTTAGACAAACCTCATCTTCTTTAGAAAGCAAATAATAGGCATAAAGGCAGGTTTATGTGAATGCAGAGCTCCTGACGGACAGGCAGGGACTGCTGGTGCCATGCAGCACTCAGGCAGACCCAGTCACTTCTTGGCTGCATCCCTGCATGCTGCGATGGAGCTGCTGCAGCTCCGCACATCCTCTCCTCCCATCTCACCTCAAGCAGGCAGCTGCTTGAGCTCCTCTCTGGGGAGGGTTTGTGGTCCCTCCCTGCTGCTGCCTGGGTCGCACGGCATGGGTTCCGGAGGATTCCCTGCATGCCGGAGCTGGCTGGGAAGGGAGCACGGCCAACCGGCCCAGCCGGTTTCTCCAGAAGAGCAAGGAGAAGCCTCCATGCCGGAGGGCCGCTCCCAGCTGTTCTGCCGGTCCAGGCTCTTTGCCCCATAGTCCTTGGCCCCAGAAGAGGAAATCCTGGTTTCCCCCCCCACCCCCCGCAGCCATCCCCAGAGGAAGCCACGGTGGGAAGCATGGTGGTTTGTGGAGGGGCTCATGTCAGCGTGCCCTCTGCTCACCGTTTCTCCCTCCATCCTGCAGGTGAAAGCCAACGACTCAGACCAGGGTGCCAATGCTGAGATTGACTACTCCTTCCACCAAGCCTCAGACATGGTGCGGCGGCTGCTGCGCCTGGACCGCACCACAGGGCTCATCACCGTGCAGGGACCCATCGACCGCGAGGATGTCAACATCCTCAAGTTCTCCGTCATGGCCAAGGACAAGGGGGCCAACCCCAAAAGCGCCCGCACGCAGGTGGTGGTCACCATCAAGGACATGAATGACAACGCACCCTCCATAGAGATTCGGGGTATAGGGCTTGTCACCCACCAGGATGGCATGGCCAACATCTCGGAGGACGTGCCGGTAGAGACAGCAGTAGCTCTGGTACAAGTGTCCGACCGAGATGAGGGTGAAAATGCAGTGGTGACCTGCGTGGTGGCGGGTGACGTCCCATTCCAGCTGCGGCAGGCTAGTGAAACAGGGAGCGACAGCAAGAAGAAATACTTTCTACAGACCACCACACCGCTGGACTATGAGTCGGTGAAGGAGTACACCATTGAGATTGTGGCGGTGGACTCGGGGAACCCGCCCCTCTCCAGCACCAACTCTTTGAAGGTGCAGGTGATGGATGTCAATGACAACGCACCCGTCTTCAGCCAGAGCTTCACTGAGGTGGCCTTCCCCGAGAACAATGAGCCCGATGACCTGGTGATGGAAGTGAGTGCCAGCGATGCTGACAGTGGCTCCAATGCCAAGCTGGTGTACTCCTTGGTGACAGACCCCTCCTCCAAGGGATCCTTTGCCATTGACCCTGACTCTGGGGAGATCCGGGTGAAGGCGGTGCTGGACCGAGAGCAGCGGGAGCGTTATGAGTTCTTGGTGGTGGCAGCAGACAAGGGCAGCCCCAGCCTCAAGGGCACAGCATCTGTGGCCGTCAACGTCATGGACAGGAATGACAACGACCCCAAGTTCATGCTGAGCGGCTACAACTTCTCAGTGATGGAGAACATGCCACCCCTCAGCCCTGTGGGCATGGTGACGGTGATCGATGCTGACAAAGGAGAAAATGCCCGCATCCAGCTGTCAGTGGAGCAAGACAACGGGGATTTTGTCATCCAGAATGGCACTGGCACCATTCTCTCCAGCATCTCTTTTGACCGGGAACAGCAGAGCACATACACTTTCCGACTCAAGGCAGTAGATGGTGGAGATCCTCCCAGGTCTGCCTATGTGGGGGTGACTATCAATGTCTTGGATGAGAATGATAATGCCCCCTTCATCACTTCACCCTCCAATGCCACCTACAAACACATCCTGCCCCACACCAGCCCTGGCCAACAGGTGAGCAAGGTGAAGGCGGAGGACATTGACTCTGGTGTCAATGCAGAGCTGATCTACAGCATCACAGGAGGCAACCCCTTCGAGCTCTTCCAGATCTCCCCGCACAGTGGGGACATCACCCTGGAGAAGGAGATCCTACGCAAGCACCATGGCCTGCATCGCCTGGTGGTGCGTGTCAACGACAAGGGCAAGCCCTCGCGGCATGGCACGGCGCTGGTGCACTTCTATGTCAATGAGACGCTGGCCAACCGCACGCTGCTGGACACGCTGGTGGGGCACAGCCTGGACACCCCCCTCGACATTGACATTGCTGGAGACCCCGAATATGAGCGCAGCAAGCAGCGAAGCAACATCCTCTTCGGAGTCATCGCCGGCATCGTGGCTGTCACCCTGGTCATTGTGCTGGTCGTCCTGGTGCGCTACTGCCGGCAGCGGGAGGCCAAGAGCGGCTACCAGGCAGGCAAGAAGGAGACCAAGGACCTGTATGCACCCAAGCAGGCCAGCAAGAGCAGTAAGAGCAAGAACAAGGTGAAGAAGAGCAAGTCTCCAAAGCCACCCAAGCCCACAGAGGATGAGGAGGAGACGGGGCTGCAGAAATCACTCAAGTTCAACCTCATGAATGACTCTGTCAGCGACAGCCCCCGAATCCACCTGCCCCTCAACTACCCTCCGGGCAGCCCGGACCTGGGTCGCCACTACCGCTCCAACTCTCCGCTGCCCTCCATCCAGCTGCAGCCTCAGTCGCCCTCTGCCTCCAAGAAGCACCAAGTGGTGCAGGACCTGCCGGCCACCAACACCTTTGTTGGCACTGGGGACAACAACTCGACGGGCTCCGAGCAGTACTCGGACTACAGCTACCGCACCAACCCCCAGAAATACACCAACAAGCAGGTAGGAGAGCTCATCCTGCGGCCGGCAGCGGCCCCCCCGCTGCACCGGGGAGCCATCTGGACAGAGGTGTGGGAGTGAGCCTGGACTGGCCCCCAGCCCTGCATGCGTGGCCCGGGGGGGCTGGCTGAGGACTGCCCCGGAGCCGAGCCGCGGAGCCTGGTCATGGGATGGGGAAGGGATGGGGATGGTGGGGGGGAGGCCAAAATCTGTCAGAGCCCTTGTCAAAGCGCCCGGGGCTGGGTCCTGGTGGCGCTGCCTGGGTGATGGTGATGCGAAGGGCGCTGCATGTGTGTGCCTCTGCATGTGGGGCTCTGGGGAGGGAATCCCACCTGAATCCCTTTGGGGACCCGTTTGAAGAGCACCGAGGAGGGCAGTGCCCACCCTCCCATCTATCCCTCTGCTTGGGCTGGCTCATGGGGAGGGCAGACTGGTCCTGCTCCTGCCACAGCTCTGGGCAGGCAGTTTCTAGACGTGCCCTATCCAGGGAGCGGTGAGGAAGGCACTAGCCTTGCTGTTGCCAACCTGGCTCCACTGGTGTGGCCGAACCTTTCGCCATCCCTACACAAAGCCGCCCAAAAGGGAGTTCTGCACCCGCTGCGGCTGCCCAGGCAGGTGGGGCTGGGTGGAGGAGCAAAGCTCTGCCTTTTTCCCAGGCTCCGGCTCTGGCTTCCCCCAGGCTTGGGCCTTCTGCCATAGCCAACGTGGTGAAAACCAGGCTTCCCTTAGTGCGAGCATCGGGCCCGGAGCTATGGCTCTGCGGGAGCCGTGCTGCAGAGAGGGAGTGTGGATACGGGCGGCCCCGATGCTTCCTCCAGGCGGGATGGGTCCGGCTGTGTGCTGGGACCGGGTCTGTGCTAGGGGCTGGAGGAGCAGGGCACTGGGGTCTCTGCTGCCTGCTGCGCTCGGGTCACTGCTCTTGGTCTAGCCAGGGTCTCAGCTGTGTGCGGGGCAGGGAAGAGGTAGGTCTTGGCTGCGGACTGGGAAGGGCTGCTCGCTGGTGTGCACTGGAGCTTGGAGCTGTCCCAGGAGGTCATGGGATGAGCCCAGAGCTTGCAGGGCCCTCTTTTCTTGGGCTGTCTGGCCAGTTAGCTTGCACCACGTTTCTGCTTTGGCGCCTGTCGGGTCTATCCTTAACTAAGCTAGGGATGGAGAGGGGGAATGAGTGCCTGTGGCTTTGCCTTCTTCCTGGGTTCCTGTGGGTGAGGACCACCCATTCCATTCCCCCACCATGCTGTATCCTCTGTGCCCTATGGAGACCCCTTCTCCCTTCTTTGTATACCGGTGAGCGGCAGGCTGGGCTCCTGCCGTGGGGCTGAGCTCAGCTGCCCTATTGGAATTGACTTCAATAAAGTTTTCTATTTTTGACCGGTTGTGCCTTATTTTCCCTGCTGCCCCTGAAAATGCTTTTTCTCCCAGCAATTTCCCAGCCGTATTTTCCCACATCCTCAGTCATTGAAGTACCCAGGCCCTGCAGCACCCAGAGGTGATGCTCATGTGGGCCAGTCATCTCCACAAGCCCTCCACTGTGCCACAGCATGGCCAGTCCAGAGGCCTCATGGTGCTGACCCCCTTCATCAGATTGACATCTCTCATCTCCAGTCACTGCTTTGCCACCTAAGGAGGCAGCTTCCTCCAGGACAGGGTTCACAAATGCATGCATGTACATACACCCATGTGTGGACATGGAGGCAGTCTGAGCCATGGACCCTCCCGCCCAGCTTTCATCCACCCCAACATCCCCCTTCACAGCTTCTCCTGGTTCATCCCCACATCCTTTTGAGACCCACCCATGTCCCAGCGCATGGAGGAGCAGATCCCTGCCTGGCTGGCATGACCCACATCCTGCTGTGAGGGTTGGAAGATGCCTCTCGCCCGCCGCAGTGCTGGAATGAGGACGCACGCAGTTGCAGATGGAGCCTTGGTGCGTCAGCAGCGCCGGGGGGGAAGCACCCAAAGCAGGGTGCTCCCCCACCCTGGGATGCCATGGGCACCCTTGCACAAAGCAGAGGTGCTCCCTTGCTCCAAGGCAAGCTTGCTGGCGGCAGTGGGGCTGCGGGAGGGCCATGGAGCCACGCTCGCCATGAAGATGGCTCTGCCCCTCCGGGGAGGTTGGGGGTGATGCTGCTGCCCTGGGGGTTGCTCAGGCTTTTGTCTCCAGTGGGCTGGAGAGAGGATGGATCCCCATAGTCGCACATCACCCCTTCCCCAGGCCCTGAGGCCAAGTATCACAACTCATGGACCCCATTCCCCAGACACCCCTTCCTCTTTCTCATGTTTCTTCTCTCAAGCTGGGGCGGACACCCCTGCGCCCATCACACCAGCTTCACCTCTTCCCCAGGGGCTCCAAAAGGCTGCACCAGGCTGCTGGGGAAAGAGGAGCTCTGGCGCTGGGAGAGATTAGATCATCTGGGGAAACCAGTGGTTCTGGCTTCGGTGGTTTCAGCCCTGTGCCAGCCTTGGCTCTCACAGCCTCCTAGTTTGTTTTGCTAACAGCATAAGGTTTTATCTTGAACCATCCAGGAAGTGTCTGGGCCTCCTAGGCAAGCAGGGCTGCGACCTGCGGGGAGATGCTATGGCTGCAGAGGAGGAAAGGAGACACCAGCAACCACCCAAATAACTAGTCCCCTCAGGGCTGGGCAGGGCAGTCTGGGGGCTTGGCTCAGCCTTGCTATCTGCTCCCGTTTGGGAACTTTCAGAGAGAAGTTTCCCTTCCTTCCTTGTCCTCAGCAGCTCTTTGATGAACCTGGGGCAAGAACGCGTGGGGAGAGTCTCTTTCTTCTGCCCGTCTCCCAGGCTCCATCCTTTGGGGCTGTTTTATACCGAGGAGGGATCTGCTGCATCCTTTCCTGGCTGCACAAACCCAGCCTGCCCCGGGTCCTCAGTGCCCCCCACCATCTGAGACGCTGCTGGAGTGGTGTTAACTCCAGCCTGCTGCTGCGAGCTCAGCAGAGGTGCCTGCACCTGCCTGCAGGCTCAGGAGCACAGTGCAGTATTAATTACTCTCTGCAGGGGGGGGATAAGAGGGATATTGTAACTGTAATGGGCAGAAATGAAATTGTCTTGTCTCAGAATTTAGCTTAGAGCCTCCATAAATTACAGGTTTAGGTGTTGGCAGATGTCTGGGAAAGGCTCCCACCGTCCCGGGTCAGTGGATTTTCTCAAGGTCGTTCACGTGGAATGAGCTGATAAATGGATCCAGCAACGAGCTGCAGATGGAGCTGAGGGTTCATGGGGGACCTGCCCTGGTTTTCCCCTGTTTCAGATAGATGCTGTGCTGGGGGCGGCTTGGGCCCAGGCACTGCACAGCAGCTCCTGATCCCGGGATCAACGGGACAGAGCTGTGGCTCGGGCATGTGGAGACCAAAGGAGGGAGCGTGTAGGTGAGGTCCCAGGGGCTGAGTTCTCTGTGCTGGAAAGTGGCCGTGCTCTGCAGAGCAGCTGTGGGTGCTTGTGAGCATCAGTGGGGTGCTTGAGGGAGCTGGGGGAGCGTGAGGAGGGGTGAGGAGTGGGTCGTACACTGCTGGCTTCGGGGGGGTTGGTGAGGATGCAGAGAACCCCACAAGCAAGGGAGGAATGTGCAGTGGCTCCTGTGTTGGGGAACTTCGGTTTGTGGCAGGGAGGGTGCCTCTGCCTGCGGGAGCACCGTGGGGCATCAAAGAGCTTCAGCCATGGGAGATGAGCCACAGCCTGTCCTAGGAGGAGGTGGCAGCGGAGCGTGTGCAGTCTGTACTGTGGGAGGGGGCATGGGGGATGCGCAGCCGGAGGTGGCACAGGGCGATGTGCAAGCTGTAGTGTGTGGAGTGGTGGCAGTGGGGTGTATGCAGCCTGCACGCAGTGGGAGGTGACAGCGGGTGTCCAGAACGTGCAGCCTTGGGCAGGTGATGAGTCCTCTGTAAGCGGTGTGTCTGCAGGGAGGCAGGTATTTACTGTCCCTGTACCAGCGGGGAGAACATCTGGGCTCTCCTGCCTCACCGTCCCTGGCCCTACAGCACTTGGGACCTCATCCTTCGATCCCTTGAAGGCTCACCCAGCTTGTGCTGCCTGCCTGGGGCTCCTCGCACCAGGCAGGGCTGCTGGATGAACTGTAGCTTTTGCCACTTCCCCTCCTCCCACCCTGCTGTGCCAAAGGCTGCTCATTCCTCCCTGCCCTCCTCTTCCTCTTGCTTCTCAGACCCCCAGGCTCTCCCCTGCCTGATACCCTTGGAGCCAGTGTTGGTCTGTGGTGAACACCGGCTTCCCTAGTTTAGATCTGGGGGAGTTCTTCCCCCTTCCCTTTTCTGTCACAGCTGTGTCTGCTCCTCCATCCCTCTCTCCTGATCCCTCCCTGCTCAGGCAGTGACCACCCTCTTCCCCATCGCTTTCCCCTCCCCACCAGCCTCTCTGACTGCTGCCCCCGCTGCGGAGAGATGCTGAGTGCGGGCCGAGGCCGCGGCCGGCTCTGCCCGCCGAGCCGTGGATCCCTGTGGATGAAAGCACTGGCTGTGCGGGCCAGGCTGTGCTGATTGATATTCCCAGCACTGCTCTGCCCGCTCGGCCGGGCTCTCAGCTGCAGTGCACAGAGCAGCCTGGAGCAGTGCCCAGCCCTGCAGCCTGCTGAATCCATCACCCAAACCCAGGGTAAAACACAGCAGGGTGTTTCCCTGCGCTCCTTGTGGTCCCTCTGCCCAGATCGCAGCCAGGAGGCTGTGGATGGGGCGAAGGGTGGGGTGTTCCCGGGTGAGGACAGATCTGGGATGGGATGGGATGGAGAGGAGGCTGGGGTAATAAGGGGGTGAGTGATGTAGGGCAGGGTGGGGTGCTGCGGGGGAGCATGAGGGGACACAGAGCAGTTCTATCCATGGGAGCTGTGTCAGCTCAAGGTGGGGATGGCAGCTCTGGGAGGGTGTGGGGTACCAGTGAAGAGGTGGATGCTCTGTGCTTATGGATGCTCTGCGCTTATGGATGCTCTGTGCTTGTGTCCCCCGAGCTGACATCCACCCATGATCTCTGTGAGAGCCATGGAGCTGTGCATGGGCTGACTCATGTGGGGCTGGGGTGGGTCACAAGGAGCAGGAGCTCCTCTTCACGGTTCTTGGGGTCCTGGACGTTCAGCCCCTGTGGTTCGCTGCCAAATCTGTCTCTTGCTGGCATGTTCTTTTGAAGGCTGCCCATGGAGCTGAGCCCTGTGCCAAGCCCAAAGCTCCTTCCTCCCCCTCCACCCTTCATCCCCACGCATACCTGTTGGGTGAGAGCACCTACGCATGAAACCCTAGGCACAACCCATCTTCATGGGAGAGTTGTGCTCCTACGCGCTGCCCTGCGTGCCAGTCCATCCAAGCTGCAGTTACACAACCCAGGCTCTGCTCCTGGGAGAAACCAAGGTGGTTGATGGAGATTGCTCCATAAGGAACTCTTCCCCTGGCCCCTTCTCCTTCAATGGCCCAGGAAGCCCACAGCCTGTTTGGTTGAGGCAGAGGCGGGTTGAGCATGGGTGAGGAGGAGACTGGCTGCAGGGGCACGGGCCACCTCTGGTACCTTGGTCCCCCTCTTGTCACCTCTGACACTGGCTGCAGCATCCATCAATCCATCCTGGATGAAGCTCAGTCTTGGTTTCACCTCTGGGAGCCAGGGTCACCTGTGACTTGGACACACTCAGCCTTCCCCCAGTAGGTCCTCTTTTAACATTGTCTTCTGTCTAACTTTCTGGACACTTCTGGAGGTCTCAGTGTGCACCCTTGAGGACCTGTTTTCACTATCCCACCAGCAGCACAGGTTTCTTTCCCTAGTGGGGTTCCTGTCTCAACCCAGCAGTTGAGAGCACGAGAGGAAAAGGAGGTCAGATAAGTGAACAGAAAGAAAACAACTCCCAAGGATCCCTTAAAAACGTCTCCTGGTTGTTTTGCATCAATGTCTTCTCATGCTGCCAGCTGTTTACTTCGGTCCCTCAGATGCTCACAGGAAGAGTGGGTGGGAGAGTAGGTTTGTGGCAGTGACCTGCTAGGAGGGTAGGAGAAAGCTCGTACGTTATTTACATCCATTCTGGCATTCACAGCCGTGCCCTGTGGATCCTGCCCAAAGATCCCAAAGATGCCCTTGCCGCAGGAGGTAAACATCCTTCTGAGCACCTCCACTTGCAAAATACCTGCTTCATGATCATCTATCTAAATGTGGCATCTAAACCATCTAAATGGGGCTTCATCCACACTGTCTTTAGAAGCCATCACTTTGGGTGGACAACAGATCCCCCCTTCTCCCTTGGAACTGATCCTGCTCTGTAGCAAAGTAGTCAGAGTGCCCTGATTTAGCTCCTCTGAGACACCTCCAAAGGCCCCAGCAACCTGAAAGCCTGGAGCTATTTAGCTCCCACATGGCCTGGTTTTCACATGCTCCAAGCTCCCCCATGCTCTTGAGCAGCTGCAAAGCTGCTGCTGGGAGACTCTGAGAGATATCCATCCATCCCTGCTGGGGGGGAGCTCCTTGTCTGAGGCCGGGACTGAGATCATGCTCTAAATGTCTTGCTAATGTGGTGTCTGATGTTCCTCTTACACTAATCTGTTAATCTTTCTGCTTCTTCATCAAAAGCACTCCAGCCCAGAAGAAAGCCAAATCAGTATTTCAGATGTTTGAAGAGCTCTTCGTTATTATTCAGGCTGGGCAAGACCTTTTGGGGTGTTGTGATTCAAGGCCCTGGGAGTGCCTGGAGGAGCTTGGGCTGGTTTTTTCCAATGATTTCAAGGAGATCACAGTGCGTTAGGGACTACTGGGATGTGCGCTGCCTGGAGAAGACAGTGCAGAAACATTCTCTAATGCTCAGGAAATCTTTCTTGAGCCATGATCTGCAATGTCTGGCCCAAGGACTTGACAGCTCACCCAGGATTTGAGGACAGGCTAAAAGAAAGCTGTCCTTAACTCATCCATACCCGGGGTCCTGTGCCAGAAAGAGTGGTAATGCCTGCCCAGTGCTGGCAGACAAGTGGCCTTAACAAGCCTTACAGTATTCCTTGTCTTACCTGTTTGATCCCTCCAGACGAAGGCTTGTCTTACGCACTGTCCTTATTCATCATTATGTGCAGGTTGGTTGCAGCCCACTAAAGCAAAGGCTCTAGAGCATGTTTGTGCACAGACTCAGGGAATAGGCACAATTCCTTGTCCACAAAGGAAAAGCTTTGCCCTTTGCCAGTGGAAATGGAGATGGTTAGAAAACAGGCTTGCCATGGGAGGACAATTTTCTATTTGAAAACAAATCAGCAAGAACTGGCAATTTTCTTTCTATTGTGGCTCAAGGAAATCCACGGATACAGATGTTTAAATATCTATTTCCTAATAATTTCTAAAGTCATGGTTCTCACTGACCTTTTGAATTTAGCTTCATAATGAATACTTGGCTTGAATGCTGAAGGGAAAATTACCTTTGCAAGAGCATCGCTTTTTCATTCTCACATGTCAGCAAAGATATCCCCCCTGCCCCAACTTAGAAACAGGAAACTTGCTTGAAAAATGATCTGATTTCAACAAATTGACATTTTTTTCCATGCCAAGTCTGCCACTGAAGCATTCCTGGTTCTTTGAGTCCTGAGTCTGCGGCTTGGGACCCCCTGCTCTCCCTGGAGCTTTCAGTACTATCTGTCAGCTCCACTGGGTGCAACTGGGAGCCAGATTAGCTCATTATTTCCCTGGCATTATTGTCCCACTCTCCAGCTGCTGGATTCCTCAAGGGCTTTATTCAAGTGTTACTCCCAGTCCTGGAACCCTTTTTCTCTCTGGGATCTTCAGATGGTTTTAATGTGGTTATGAGACCACCTTCTGTGTCCCGAGCAATTTCCATTCCATCCCAGCTATCTACAAAATGGCTCTATTATCAGCTTGAAGGTGATAGACATTTTGGGACACCACGGTCAGTCCAATTTAGACATTATTCCATAAAGATTATAACCCCTTTAGATTTTATGATTCATCCTTCAGATGATTTATTTTTGTATTTTCCTTTCCAGTCTTCATTTCAACCAAAGAAAAGCCAAATTGCACATCCTTGATGGGCTCAGAGCTCTGATAGGCACAGAGGTTAGGCAATCTCTGTCCTCAGGCTGTCTAAATGGGTTTCTAATTGCGTTAGATCCTGCTATGAGTTAGATAAATTCGATCTGACCAGGCAGGTTGGCACCGGGCTTTGGCGGCTTCTTTGAGCATCATGCAAATTTCAGGAGGCTTCAGGGCACCCATGTGGAGTCAGCCCACATTTTACCCAGATTTATTCATTAAATAGTGCCTCGGGATCTGCTGTCCATTTTAGGATGGCTGCTCTGCTATCATTATTTCAGCAGGACTTCCAGCACCTCTCTTCTTGTCTGCAAGGTCAGCACTTGCTAATGGCCAGCGATGGATGCCATGCAAAGGGGCACTTAGAAGAGTGAGCAATTGCTTTTCACATAATACCTGGCTTGGGAGGTGTGATTCCTGTGGAGTCCTCTGCGTCTTTCCTCCAGTTATGGATTCCTTCTGTAGCTTCGTTTGTCAACAGTGAAACATCTAAAGGGCTGTTGGGAACAACCCTCACTTCAGACACTGGGGTGGGGATGGACACAAGGCTTCATGGACAGAGAACAGCCATTAAAGAAGACCTCATTAACACAGAATCACTAGAGCTGGGATGGACCTTAATGCTCATCCAGTTCCAACCCCCTGCTGTGAGCAGAGACACCTTCCACTAGACCAGGTTACTCAAATATCAGATGGACCAGAACAGTCATTCCTGTTGCTAATGTGCCTTCTGCAGCCACAGGAGCTGTCAGGAGGTGACCCCAGCAAATCACCAGACTGGCAGATCGGAACGCTGGGCCTTTAGGTCTGCTACTGGTCATGTCCAGAGCTGTCAGCACTTGTTTGGGTATACCACCTTCAGTGAGGGAATTTTGGGAAGGTCTGAATGGTTCTTTTGAACGCAGGAGGTGCATAGAGCGCACCTTTGCTTAGGGCTGGTTCTGTCTCCCTCCGTTGTTAGTGCTGGCTGGAGCTCTAGGCTTGCAGTTGTCCTGCCTGGTTGCTCCATCCTTCCTTTGTCCGAAGCAGGCAGAGTCCCTCGGACCCATTCCCTTGCTCTACACAAGCTCTTTCCTCAATTCCTTCATGGTGTGCTGAAAAGGAGCAAGTACTGCTGGGAACTGCAGCTCTGCCGTGGTTTGGTCCACTTTAAGAAGCAATAGTTAACCCTTATGCCTCTGAACATCTGGACCTGGCGATGCTGTGGCAAGGCAGGGATGTACCTCTGGGGCAGACAGGATTCCCAGACCATGAAGAGGACCAGAGGGAGAAGCACAGTCCTTGAGGAGCAGAGCGTTACCATAGGTGCCAGGAGGATGATGCCAAGCTGCAGCGGCATTTGTCTTTTGCTGCTTAATGCTCTCCCTCATCGCGCTGCTCTGCCTGGTGCCACACATCACTGTGACCTCTTTCCATCACGTGCAGGTGATGCAGGTCTGGCAGCCCCAGGTGTGAGGGTAAGTGCAGGAGAAATGAGGGATGCTTTTGGTGAGATTTCTTCTCCAAAAGTCAGTGCATGGCTGGTTGGTGTCCTGCTGGGGTAGCACAGGGAATGACTGGAAGAGCAATCTGCTCTGAGTCCTTCTTCACCCCCAAACACCGGCAGAAGCAGTTGCTCAGATGAGCTGTAAAATGGTCGACTGCTATGGCCACGAGCTTGTGTCTGATTTCCTAGAGCCAGAGTGTTGCCCTGGATGGCTTTTGGCAATTCAGGTCCAGCTTTCCTTGCGGCTTGCCCTGGTTTCCATGGGCATAATATTCCCGTCCGCCTCCTGCTCTGAAGCCTGTGTTGCATTGCGCTGGAGCTGTGCTCCTCTCCAGACATGACACTAGCAAATAAAATCTTTCCCACATGCAGCAAAGCCTCCCTACGTGAAAAGTGCAGTCTGGGGGCACGATCTCTGGGCTTATCTTTCTGGGTTCTTTTGCAGTAACCAGGGATGTTGTGTAGCTCCAGGTTGGTTTGTAAAAGAGAGGGGCTCATGAATGAATCTGGAGTTGACTAACTCATGGGCTACAATGGCTCCCTTGTCACTTATTTTTATATTCTGGGCATTTGGTCTGACATTGCCTTTCACTTGCAGCCCTGTGAGTTGCTGCATTGTGGCGGCTGTTGGGGAAGCAAGCTCCTTTGGCAGCTGGCTGAAAGGCCGTTGAGGCTCCTGGCATGTGGGGAGGCGCAGGAGCAATTGGAAGCTGCCAGATGAGCCCATTAGCCGCGGATCCTGCTTTCGGATCAGCAGCTAATGGCATTGGAATATCAACATTGTAGTTATCAATGTTGATATTTCCACCACTCCTGCGTTCAACGATGCTCAGGGGGGGAGCAGAGCAGATCATCTCCATGGGGGCTGTTGTTCTGCACCATTCCTAATGGCAGGAAAAGTGTGCCTGGGGTGGATTTTAAGGTTTCCTTTGTGAATAGCACAATTTCAGGCCTGTCAGATGGGGACCAGCATACTCTGCTGTTCGGCCCGTGTTGTCTGCACAGGGGGTGATGCTGTGTGTTTGTGGGGAGCTGGTGCAACACCAGCAGCCCTGATACTTCATAGCACTGCTGTCATGTAGGCCGTTTGTTTTCCCTGGGTTTAGCATGGAGAATCATCTTGGTGCAGGCCTCCATGAGATGTTTGTAACGGAGGGATGAGGCAGGAGGGAGCAGAGTGGGGCTGAGGAGGGATGGGGACCCTTAGTCCCCCTGCAGCATCCATGGGTGGGGACCCTTAAGGTGGAGTGCATCAGGACAGAGGATCCTTGGTTTAGTGTGAGGTGTCCCTGCCCATGGCAGGGGGTTGGAACTGGATGATCTTAAGGTCCTTTCCAACCCTAACTATTCTATGATTCTATGGCAGGGACCAGTACTGCGGGGGGGTTGGGGTGTGCTACCAGGCTCGGGTGTGCTTTTAGGCAGAAAATGTCGTATTGAAACAAGCCCCTGCTACTGACGGATAAACCCCAAAACCGGAACTGAGGGTGTGATGCTGTCCTCCTCATTGCAGAAAGGCTGGTGCAGAGCTAGTCCAGGCACAGGGGAGCGCAGCAAGGGTGGCCTGACCCCTCTGGTGTCTGCAGGAAAGGCTGCACGTAGCCACGCGCTGCAGCTCGCAGAGGACACGGCGGAGCGGGATGCAGCGCGGATGTGTGAAATTGGAAAGGGGTAGAGCGAGGAGCAATTACTCATGTTTCCTCATCACCCTGCAGGCAGGAGGATTTCAAGGAAAAATTACCAGGCAGCAGATGTAAAACCGAAGGGAAGTGCTTTTTTTGCTTAGCACACAGGCAGAGAGTTCACTGCTGCAGGATGCCGCGGAGGCCAAAAGCAGGCGTGGAGTTAAAAAGGAGCGAATGCACTTCAGAGAGAATGGGGGGCATTAAATGTATGAGCTGCAAACAGTTCCTTGCTCAGGGAAAAACCCTGAGCTGCAGCACAACAGAAACCCACAGGATTTAACAGGGATGAATGTCTTCATCAGAGCATCCACTGCTGCTGGAGGCAGCCACTGGTGCTGGTACTCCCTGCAGAAAGTGGTGGTGGTGGGGAATAGGGGCTCATTTGCTCCTTGGATGTAGAGGCTGGTGCAGGCAGGTCTCCCTGTTGGGGATATAAAAGCAGGCACTGGGGAGCCCTTGAAAGGAGTTTTTCTCAGAGCCACAATTTCTCAGCTAAGAAAATAGGCAGCTTTGCCCCAAATCCCTGTTCCAGTGCAGTGGCAGAGTGGAGACAGCAGTTAGAAACAGCAAAACAATAGATGGGGGAAGGAGGGAGGAAAAGGGAGGGAGTATATGGCAATTAGTAGAAATGAGTGGTTATAGAGTGTAGAGAATTGACGAGGAAAGCCAAAGACATTGGGGGAAAATCAATTCTGACAAGCTGAACGTAGTAAGGAGTGCTTTAAAAAATGTGCTAGCAAGAGGTGGAATCCAGGAACTGTCATTCCCGAACGGAGATTGCAAAATGGTTAATTATGTAGGAAAAATGCAAACGCATTCAATAAATAGTTCTGGTAATTTGGACTGAGACATAACAACGTAGGATGCAGTACCTGCCAGTGCGCTGTGACCCAGGTTTGGTTCAACATTAAACACAGCTCCTGGAAGAGTGATGTTTGAAATAATCAAGTCAAATAATTTTGTGCCAAAGAGCCTTGAAAGGTCTGGAGTAGGAGCTGCCTGATCTGGGAGTGTTAACGGAGCTGGGGACCCCAGGATGGGCCAGCTGGAACAGTGATGGGATGCTGTGTGCAGCGCATGCTGTCCTCACCAGCCCCAGGGAACAACTGGATTAATAGCTGAGGCAGGAAACTCAGTGATGGAAATAGCATTGACGTCAGTCAACGCAGTTTGATGGGAAGGGATATTGGGCAGAGGCGTTACGTGACAGGTCCAGTTCTTAAACCTTTCCTTAGGCATCTGCTCCTGCCCATGGTGAGGAACAGGACCTGCTTTAGGCATACCTGCGGGTCTGAAGCAGCAGATCTGGTTTAATGTCAGTGGAAGATTACAGTGTGCAGCTGATCAACTTGGAGCTGGGTGAAGATACCGAGTTGATAACGCATCATGTTATTATTATTATTACTTTGCATCAGCACTCCTCATTAGAAGCAAAGCATTGTTAGCTAGATGAAGATCTGGTTTATCAACAGCTTAGTGAAGAAAAGCAATTGTTGTTGGGAATCCTCATGGAATGAGGTTCTCCTGGAGGAGCTCTTCGGCAGCAGCACTGTGCCTGCTGCCATTCAATGTTGTAATCAACGATCTGGAAGTAAATATAAAATCACCACTGATAAAATTTGGAGCTGACACGGAGATTGGTGGAGTGGAGATCATGATGAGGATAGAGCAGTCATGCAGAGCAATCCAGATTGCTTGGTAAACTGGGCCCATTTAAACAAAGTGCATTTTAACACAGCCAAATGCAAAGCTTGGATGTTGTGAAATGGCAATGCTGGTTTATATCCTGGAAAGCACTGACTTTAAAATGGATTTTAGGGTCACACTGCATGAGTAGCTCAGTGTGAGCACTCGCAGTGCTCCCACCAAAGGGTTATTACAGTCCTAGGGTGCAAAACCCTGAGAGGAAGGAGAAGCAGGGCTCTGCGGACAGCCCTGGTGAGATGGCACCAGCAGCTCTGCAGGAATCGCCACTGACGAGGACTGGGGAAGAGCTGGGGCAAGTAAAGATGAGGGCCACAGAACTGATTTGCTGGCTTGCAGGTTGAGACATAAGGAACTCGGATTGTTTAACTCCTCAAAAAGAAGATTGAGGCGTGCCTTGATCACACTGTACAAGCAACTTCTTGTGTAGGAAACGCTGCGTGCTGAAAGGCTCTTTAACCTCGCAGGGAAAGGTCAATCAAAACCCAATTGCTGTAAGTCAGTGCCAGACAAATTGATTCAGTGTCTTTCTGTGACTCCGGAGCAAGGCTGTCCGGGTGGAGAGCTTCAGCCAGCCGCAAGCTGCCAGGACTGTGCAGAGCACAAGGGTGGAAATAACCCCCATCAGTGCCATGCAGGGTTGGAGGGGAGTGGGGTTGAGTGTGGATTGCCTTTGCCATGCAGTGAGAAGAGCCTATTTGAGGGCTGCCAGGCAGGATGTGACATTTAAAAGAGGTGGTTTTTAGGTAAAAGTGATGCTATTTGGAAGTGGGCCCCTCAGGGGAGGGATAGTAGCTGTCACAGGCTGGGTTTCTGAAGCTGTTTGTTTGTATTATTGCAGGCACCCCAAGGAGCCCTGGCTGCTTGTCTGGGGTTTTACAAGCACAGAGAGAAAGCAAAAGCATTGAGATGTGTAGATGTGGCATTTACAAGGACATGGTTTAGTGGTGGACTTGGCAGGGTTGGGTTTGCAGTTGGACTTGATGATCTTAGAGGTCTTTCCCAATCTAAATGATTCTGTGATTTGATGAGCCCCAGTGATGGAGGAAGCAGTCTCAGCCAGGCACTCAGAGTGCAGGAAGAAGCAGTGGTGGAACAGCATTGCCTGGCATGATGACATGACGAAGAAATCATAGAATCATAGAATGGTTTGGGTTGGAAAGGACCTTAAGATCATCCAGTTCCAACCCCCCCTGCCATGGGCAGGGTCACCTCACACTAAACAATGGCACCCAAGGCTTCGTCCACCCTGGCCTTGAACACTGCCAGGGATGGAGCATTCACAACCTCCCTTTACAACAAAGGTGGTAAAACACAGGTTTTACCTGTGGTGGCGGATGAGCCATCCCTGGAGACATTCCAGGCCAGGCAACCTGGTTCTGGGTTCTGGGCAACCTGATCTGGTGGAAAGTGTCCCTGCTCATTGCAGGGTGGTTGGACTGGATGAGCTTTGCAGGTCCTTTCCAATCCAAACCATTCTGTGGTTCTATGTTGGGCAGTGAGGTCTGTGCAGTGAAGGCTTTTGCAAGGCTCTACACAGCTGCAGAGCCTACAGAGGAAGGATGTCCTCTGGAGGGTCATCTGCATGCAAATGTGCAGTGGGCAGGACTGCCCTGACCTCAGCTCCTCCACAAGACCTCCTGGGAGGTGCTTGCCTATCCCTTCATGAAGATTGCGCTTCTTCTTTGGCAATCTATTGGCAATCTAAGCTAAACCTACCACTGCATTTTCTTCTGTAGTGGCTAACCTTGGTCTTCGCTGCTGCAAGTGAAGGCCATTCCTTCCTGTCTGTCTGTGGCCAAAAGTAGCCATAAAAGCCTTTGCAGAAGGTTTTTATGAGCTTGAGGAGTGCTGTGTCTTTTCCACCCTTAGCCCTCTCCTCCCCAAACCAGGTTCCTCAGTCTTATTACCGTTACGTATTGCTTGTTTCTATTCCCCTGGTGCACATGTTCTCAAAAGCGGTGCCCAGCCTGGACACAGCTCTGCCTCTGCAGCCCTGCTTGAGCCCTGCAGAGCAAACACATCCCTGCGTGACTCCAGGGCAAAGCTCCTGTTTGCACATCCCAATATAGATGCATTTGTTGGTGTGAGATTGACACACTGGCGGATCATCAACCCAGGATCTGTGGTAACCCCCAGTCCCTCAGCCAGCCCCCTGCTTGCGCGGTGTGCAAATGTGACAGATCTATTCCACATCTGCCAGCCAAGCAGTTAATGGAAATACAGGCTGGAGGGACTCGGGACACAACCCGAAGAGTTTCATTTGATGCATCGTCCCAGCTGAAAGGCCTGTCTGCAGTAATTACTTTCTGACTCCAACTTTCTGAATGCCTCCCATCCACCCTGCAGTGAATTGCACTATATTACCCAAGCACAGAAGTACTATGCTGCACCTACACTGTTTTTCCTGCATTACTTGGGGAGAACATCATCTAAAACAGTGTCAAAAACTTCCTCAAGTCAAGACATAACATTTACTGCTCCTCCTCCATCCATGAGGCCTGATGTCTTTTCAAAGGAAGGAGTTCAATGGCTTGACATGTTTGTTTGTGACAAACCTACAGTGGCTGTTACTCATTTTCTTGTTATCTTGTAGGTACTTACAAAGAGTTCTTTTATCTGTTTCAGTATTTTTCCAGGAACTGAAATTAAGCTAACTGCTTTATAATTCTCCAGCTCTTCTTTTTTCTCCTCTTTAAAGACAGGTGCTATTTTAGATCGCTTCCAGGCTTCTGGAAGCTCCCTGATTCTCTACAAATTCTTTTTTAAAAGTATAAAAGGCAAAAAAAAAAAAAAAAAAAAAAAAGGCACCAAAAAAGCCATAACACCTCTGAAGTGACTTAAATCAGGTCTCTGAGCATCTGGGGTGAATTTAATCAGGTCCAACCAACCTGAAAAGCAACTTAGCTCATCTAAATGCTCCCTGTGTGTTCCTTCCCTCCGTTAGGCTCAATTCCTTCCCCTTCCTCGTTGGTGGTACCTGTGTGGGATGCCCGATTGCCACTCAGTTGTAGCAGCCTAAATGGTGTGTTGGTTCCTCTCTATCCTGATCACCCTCAGATCCCCAACAAATAGCTCCTGTCTTGGGCTCTACGTTTATGGGCGGTTTTGTGTCTTTTCTCTCTCTCTTGGTGTTTGTTTTTCATTCTCTGCACGCCTCATCCTGCTATTGCCCTATGAACTCCTGCTACCCCTTCCACTCCTCAGTAATCACCACAAAGAAGGATTTTATGGACGGGTTTGGAGGAGGATAATGATGTAGCTTAATGGTTGCTTGCAGGGAGCTCCTCCCAAGCATGAGGCAATGCTGGGGAGAGAAAGTGTAAAGCAGGGTCATTGAGACGCTTAACAAGCAGACAAAAGATGCGGGGATGACCCTTGAATCTCTTAGGATGAGAGATGGTGTCAGGTCAGAGGCTGGAAGGTGCAGAATGGAGTAACCCTGGCTCTGTGCTGGGAAGTGAACCCATAAGAGAGGCTTTTGGGTGAGCTCAGCCAGGTTGGTCTCTGAGGTGGGGTCTCTGAGAGCACCCAGGGTGCATGCAGAGTCCAAGTGCCAAGATGTAGGATGGGGTGAGTGCCAGTGATTCAGGATGCTGCGCTAACAGGGGACCTTGCCTGTGATGGGAGACGGCATCTGCCCAGGTTTGTCTCTGAGTGGAAGAGGAAGCTGGGGCACAAGCCATGGAGGGAACTGCTGGGTCAGAGGTGCAAGGTGTGCTCCCTGCATGTGCTGGTGTCTGATGGGGTGCTCCTGCCTGTGCTGGAGCCGCTCGGATGGCATCTGTGTGGGACCTGTGGTGGACCCTGCTGGTGTTGGGAGCACTGGGCAGGAGCACTCTGCCTGACCCCCTCTTTGCCTTCATCTGCTGGGTGGGTGATACAACAGCTTTTCTCTTCTCTCTCAGTTACCTCATCGCCGAGTGACGTTCTCTGCAGCCAGCCAGGCTCAGGACCTGCAGGATCCCTCCCAGCACAGCTACTACGACAGTGGGCTGGAGGAGTCAGAGACCCCGAGCAGCAAATCATCGTCAGGGCCCCGCATTGGGCCGCTGGCCCTGCCTGAGGACCACTATGAACGCACCACGCCCGATGGCAGCATCGGGGAGATGGAGCACCCCGAGAACGGTACGTGCGCGCCGCACGCGTGCCTGCCCCATCCCAGGGACCCTGCGCCAGGGCTCTCCATCCCCAGTGCTGCACCTCCCCTGGTGCGGGTGGGATGGGGCGAGGAGCTCGGATGGGACAGGCTTGCCATGTAGGGCTGGGAGGCTGGAGAAGAGGTGAGGCTCAAAGCAAGAGAACAACAAGGACATGGTGGGGACGGGAGAAGTGGGTGAGGGAGAGGAGGTCTGGGTGGAGCGAGATGTGGGAATAGGAAGAGTCGAGGAGGAAGACGGGTTTGGCAAGAGGCAGAGGGGTTTGGAATGATGTAGACAGGGGGCCCAACAGGATGGTCCGAGGTGGCAGCACAGGCAGCAGTGCAGGGGGTTGTAGCCCAGCCGATGGTGGGCTTGTGTGCCACAGTCAAGTGGTCCCATGGGTGCCCCATGGCAGGGCAGGGATGTAGGGGTGCCCGGGGTGTGATGCAGCTCTCTGTGCTGCGGTGGGTGTTGGAGCCGGGGGGTTTCCCAGGGAGCAGAGGGGGAGAGCTCAGGGGCACAGGCTGGGGTGAGGAGGTAGGTGGAGGATCAGGGAGTGTGGTCGTGGCAAACCCGACAGTGACCTCCTGCTCAGGGCCACCTTTACCTGAGCTCCCCACCGGGGGCTCTGCAGTCTCACCGTGGGAGAGCTGGCTTCCCCCTGCCCTGGCACAGCTTCAACCCCAGTTCTGCTCCTTGTGCTGCCTCTGTGCTGCCTGCCTGACTACCCCCAGCGAGCCCACTCCCCAAGCTATCTTCTCTGGCCAGCTTAAGTTGCTTCCTTGGATTTGGCTCTGGCTGTGCACATAACATTCCTGTACCTGCTGCCTTCTGTGCTCTTGTACTGAGGGGAGGTTGCAGTGGGGCTGGCAAGTTCAGAGGAACCTCTGGGAGGGAAAAAGAGGGCGTGCAGAGTGTTCTCCTGAAGTCTCCTGCTACTTCTGGGCATCCTTGGCTCTGGGACAGGTCTGTATGTGGTGTGAAAAGGGCTCAGAGTGTGTTCAGCTGGTCCAGGGAGCTGCAAACCCACTGGGTCTCCCTGTCAAGGAACACGTGTGGCCCAGGGTAGCCTGTGGTCTTGAAGGTCTCTTGGAACATCTCTTCCTTCTTCCCAGGTTAGTTCCTGGAGTAACACTGGAGTTTGGTATGCCATAACCACTGAAGCAAGGCATGGTGGTGCAGGGTCTGGCAGGGTTCCCAAATCCACATTGCTCTTGCAATATGAGGTATCCTCCTGTCTAGGAGTGTCATGCAGATCACTTTCTTCCCAAAAGTACCAGCCAGTCAACTGGGAAGTGTGAAGAGGCTCCTGGAGTCCTGGCACAGGACAACAGTACTGGAATTCTTAAGTTCCATTTGAGTATAAGCCTGTACCTACAAGAGAGGCTTGAAGGGCTTGTGGGCAAGGAGATACTACATGGCTGTGCTGAGGGATATGAAAGGGCAGTGGTGATGATGGACCTGGAAGAGGAAAGTTTGATCCCCTGGAGGTGACAGGCAACCCAGAGGTGGTGAGGGAGGAGCAGGCCTAAAACCAGAAAGAGGAAAAGCCAGGTGGACAGGGTCTGGAGCAAGCTGCTCCAGTGGAAGGTGTTCCTGCCTGTGACAGGGGTTGGAGCTGGATGAGCTTTAAGGTCCCTTCCAACACAAACCGTTCCATGATTCTATGAAAGAGAACAGGACCTGGATGATCTGCAGCAGGAGATGGAGGGCAGAAAACTCTGCCTGTATTGCTTGAGATGTTCACTGTCTGCCCGATGGGGATTAGCAGACCCAAGGAAGGCTAGAGAATACCGCCTAGAGCAGTGACTCTCAGGGACAGAGCATTCAGGCGTGGTGCCCACAGCATCACAAAACCCAACCTGCCCTATAAATTAGGCAGCTCACTTTGCACATGACACCCTGTGTATGTTCACAGCACCACGCACCCATCCACAAATATCCACATGTGATACAGTGTGTGCAGAGGCTCCCAGGGGAAGACTGTAACCCTGTTCTGCTCTCCATCCCCCAGCCTGTCCTGTCTTGGCTCCCCTCACATGGCAGTGCTGGGAAGTCAGGCTCCAGTGCCTCCAGCAGCCATTCTGACCTGTATAAACCAGGATCAGTGCAGAGGCCGTGGCAGGCCAATGCTCTGGGGAATCCACCAGCATTAACCCTAGTTGGTCCTGGTGCTCTGCAGGTAATCTGGCAAAGACAGTTTGATGAACCTTAGGGGCTGGGGTCAGCATCGTGATCCATTAAGCAGGCACTAGGTCAGGCGATTTGGAGATTAGGAGATACTGATCATATTAGATCTGTTCATTAGAATAGGGCTTCCCATGGTTCTCCTGCCCGAGATGTGGCACATGACACCTCCCTGGTGCAAACAAGACGTCTCTGCCTTGTTTGACCAGAGAAGGGTCATATCTTCCTCCCTGCAAAGAGTCTCCAGTGATATGGGACCATCATGACCTTTTAGGGGACTGTCTCACCATGCCCTTGCCTCGGCTTCTGAAGCGGCACCAGCTCCTCAAAGAGATCAGATATTGTTCTTTGTGAATCTGGGAAGACTAAGCCATCCTTGACCTTATATTAAACTGAAGAGATGAGTTGGATCCCACACACCCTATCTCGCGGCACGAGTGCAAGACTGACACGACTGCGCATTTTCTAGGCTTTCATCTAGTTATAAATATCCAACATAACAGGGCTTCCATTGCTTTCTCCAGGAGATTATCCCTGCAGCCGAACCAATCTGATAAGCAAGTATGCAAGGCTATTTATAGCTCTTCAACTGGAAGACAGATCCATGCCTTTTCTTTGTAGATGGTTCTTCACTTGATTAACACACATATCAGTGTCCTCCTTTTTTGGACACTTTTGACTGTGCAGACTGCAGTAAAATGCGGTATTGCAGGGGCTGAGCCAGGTCCTTTTCAGGAGGAATTACGATGCTTCTGATGAAGACTTCTCCAGTATCTTGGCACTGATGTGCCAGCTCCTCACTCATCCCAGGCATTTGTCATCCCTGGTATTTTACCTAGCTGCCCACTGTTTCCTCCCCAACATTTTGCCATGCTGTTATCTGCTTCTGTGGGGTACACTGAGCTGGGAACTGAGCTTAGTCTCCCACTTGGCCACCCGTTGCTTTTGCTAAAGACATCTGCTCTCCCTGCATCACAGATTTGCTTTAGTTGGAAGGAGCCTGGGAGTGATTCTGCTCTGCAGAGGATCTGCCCTGCCATAATGCATGCAGAGCTTGGATGATGAAAGTGCCAGTCTCTCTCCATTGACGATGGAGACAATTTAGTAAGATTACAGGACCAAATATGTGCAATTTAGGAACCGTTACATCAAGGCTGTTTCGCTCTGTCCCTGTGTGGTACAGAGGTACCTGATGAAGTATTGCATGAAGTAGTTCTGAATTCAGCCCACAGAGCAGGGACGAATGTTTAAATTGCTTTATCCCCATTATTTAAAGTGGGCACCCCATGCCATTTTTAATGCATGCCATCACAACCCCGCACTGAATATGTAATTAACAATCATCTCCTGAGCTTTCGCAATGCACTTAGTGCAGTAGTGTCTGTACTTCACAGATGTTAATGAGTTTATCCTCGCAGCTCTCCTTCCAGGAAGGAGTTTCCACCCTAGGTGGGGAATGAAACAGAAAATCACAATCTGCATTCTGAGATGGCTGCTAGCATTGGGTGACCCCCGGAGGAGCTGCTGCAGCACCCCAGTGCTCCGAGCCATGGGGCTCGGAGCTGCTCTTGGATGGCAAAGCTAAGGCTGCATACGAGGCGTGAGCAGCGTGGCTTTGGGACTGTGTGGCAGAGCTAGGTGTAAAACCCTCTCACCTGGTTCATAGTCATAGGCTTTTCTGTCAAGACCAGTCTTTTTCTGATGGTCTCCTACCTCCTTTGTACACCTCAGCACAGGCTGAGCGTAGGAATTGAGAGAGCATTGCCGGGGTTTGACTGCTGGACTTAATTAAACCCTTTCAGTCCAGAGTATTGTTAGTTTCAAGAAAGATTGGTAGGTTGATGTAAGCCAGAAGGAGCAGCTTGTCTAACCCCTGCATGACACAAGCCATAAAATTCCACCCTCTGATTTCTTCATCTCACCATGGCTGAGCGGGAGGACTGCTTCGGAAAGGTCCCGTTTTGAGCGCAAATGGTGGCAAGTGTTCCGGTGATCCCTTCCAGTGGCACATCCTCTCTGCCCCCAGTTTCACGTGCTGCAACTTGAATTCTGCTTGAGCTGCGCTAGCTGCCGTTTAATTCCATTGAATCTTACAACATTAGGAGACACCTCACTTGATGCATACTTGTAGATCGCATGTGAGCAAGTCAACATTTAAAGTTCCCTTTGATATGCTCAAAACCTGAGTCAAGTCCCTCACTGTGAGCAGAGCCAAGGCAGGATATCTTGGCAGCTGGGTCTCTCTTCCTTCCCTCCCACCTTTCCCTGCACTCCTCCCAGCCATTGCCATCTGCTCACGATGCCACCGCAGACCTGCAGTCCCATTCCTGGGCAGCAGCAACAACATCTGGCACATCTTGGATGTGTGCGCTGCTTTTTGGCAACCCTTGCAATGGCAGCCTGGGGAGATAATTTTCCTCCTGCTCCCCTTTGCTACGCTTCTGATTATAGTTCGGATCTTCCCTTCCTTCATATCATTTTTTCTGTGCTTGATGGCCAATTTGCCAACAACCTTTTAGCGGTGTGGATGTGTCCAGATGATAGCCCACAGCTCTCAGCAGCACTCAGTGGCATCCATAGCAGCCCCAGGCACAGAGATAATGTGACTGCTGGTGTTCATCTTCATAGCCTCACAACAGGCATGTGTGTCCATCACACACAAACAGAGCTGCTGCTGCCTGGCACAGGGCTGCGTATGCCCCCTGCAATATCACAGCACCTTGGGAAGGTGGCTAGCCCACAAGAGGAGTCCCAAGCCAGCAATCTCTTCTTACTGCTCATGGTGATGGGATGGGTTTGCAGCACTGGGCAGCCACTGCCTCCTGTCTTCTGCTTCGTGTCAGTCCAGTCATGAGCTTCTTTTTAAGGTTCTCCATGCTGTTGTTGCTCAGTTCCTTCCAGCCAGCAGATGGGACCGAAAAAAAATGACTGTCTCTCTCCTCCTCTGGCAGAGTGAAGTCTCTGGATCTTAAAGCCTATTCTTTTTTCTGCATTATCTGTAAATGTCCCTTTTGTCTTGCAGAAAGTGTTCCAAGCACATGTTCAGTCTGCAGATTTGTTTTCAAACATACCCTGCGGCACTTTTGCTTTGTTGCAGAGGACTGAGGAATGCTTTTGACTGGGTTTCTGTCTGGGCTGTAGGATTCAAGCAAGCTCTATGCCGTGTCCTGGTCAAATGCTGTGAGCCCACATAGGTTGTCTGGTACACGGCACTTACTGGAAGATCTCACACCTTTTAAGAGAACACTGAGAGTACGGCAGAGGGTAAGATAAATGGTGCTGCCTGTGGAATAAGGATGGTCTCTGGCTGGCACTGTGTCCCCTTTCCAACTGAGAGCCAGCAGGTCACACATCTAAGGGCTGTTGGCTTGGCTCTGACCAGTGCTTGGATTCCTCTCTAGCTGAAACATTGGGATTTTTTATAACTGATCCTTCTTAACACAGGTTATTGACACCAGGGCTGGAATTACTTACTGTAGATGTTTTGTCATTACTAGCAGCTTCTGAGTCCTGCTCTTGTTTAGGGTACACATCCTGTCTGGGACCATCTTCTGCATCTCGTCTACTTCTACAAATTACATCTGGGTTCCTCAGTGATCTTCAGCTCTGCAGGCATCTGCATTTCGTCATAAGAAATCGTGAGCTTGTCTTCTTTCTTCAGTTAATGTTGGTTCATCCCCAAAGACAGCTTCTGATTCTCCTAATCACTACTGGAGAGAGATGTAGGGAAAGATTTTCATTGGGAGAGGCAACATCTGACAGATTGCAAATGGTCATGGATTACACCATCGCTATTGCAACACGCCGTTTCTGTCTGAGCTGTAACTGCAAACTTGTTCTCACCCTAATGTTTTTCTTCTCCATGTTTTCCAGCATTCATGCCTGGGTAAACTCTCTGTTACGACAGAGCCGTTCAGTCAGAGCAGGTCTGGGATGTCACGTCAGCCAGGTCACCTTCCTCACCTTAGCTGCACCAAGGAGCACGGGGTAAACAGGGTACAGCTGGTTTCTCCTCCCCAGACTGAGTAACAACTACACAGCTACTAGCTACAGAGAATGCCTTTAATCCTCTCAAGACCTTCTAAGAAGGATGCTACTTGCTTCAGACGTTGTCCAAAATAGCTTTAATAATTTATTTGACAGTGTCTTTCTTGTCTCACAGGATTATGTGGTAGTGTGCGTGTAAGATTGTCCTCAGGTTCTCCAAAGAGCATTGGCAGATCCTGGACATCTCTAGAGGAGCTCTTTGAAGGATCCAAGTTTCCTTGTTGAATTCTGATTACGTTTTTCACCCTTTCTGTCCCTGAACTGTAGCTGCATTATGTGATTATGGAAAATCTAGGCAGGACAGCTGTTCTCAGTCAGTGCCTGAGGGACAAAAAGCTTCACATTTCAGTAGGAAGGTGCCTTCTCTTGTAGAATATATAGATCCCTATGGCTGTACGTGTGCCTCCTGCATTTAAGATGGGATTTTTTGAGTTTTCTGCTATTCCTTGTGATCCTGGGCTGGGCTGTGACATCTTCCATTCCCTCTTGCTGTCTTTGGCAAGACGATGGAAATGACAATGTCATCTCCCTTCTTTTATGTCCTTCACATTCTCCCTGCTGTGAACCTACTGGATGGAGAAAATCCTGTCATTATTCTACGTCTTTACTCTTTCTTCCATTTGGAAGCACTACCCACCACGATCCTCTCCCTGTGCTATCATGAGTGCACATCCCAGTGAGATGACCCTGCTCTAAACTTGCTGATTTACTGCATGATATTGCAGAGACCCCAGGCTTGGGAATGTGCTGAAAGCCAGCCCAAAACTCACCTTGCTTTTTGGAATCACTCTTCCCTATTCACTCTCACCTGGCAGGACATGCACTCCTGCAGCCCTGGTGACATTGAAACAGGGAACTCTTCACCTTCACAAAGTGGCTGCAAGGTGAGGTACAGTTTTACTGCCACACAATGAGGGTTTTCTTCCTTGCCTGGCAGTGATTGCAAATGCCCATGCAAATGTTCCTTCTTATCCAGACCAAATCTAAACACCCCTTCCTTGGTACAAAGTCTATTTTCCAAAGAGTGGTTTATGTCATCCTCAAACTATTCATGGGTTCAACTCAAGTTTGCTAAACTCTGTTACAGGAAGAAGCATTCAGAATTAGGTCTGCACCAGGAACAAGAGGGTGGGTCCCTTTTGCGTTTGTCCCACGTTGCTCTCCAGGCAGGACTTTTCATCAGAACAAGGGGTTGGATGGAGCTCCCTCAGACACTTCTGTTGTGTTTGGTTTTGTATAGAAATGTTTTCTATATCCTTTTAAAATCTGCATTTGAACAGGGCTTTGAACCCAGTGCCTTGCCCTTGGACAGGTTCTCTGGAGCGACTGCAGATGTGACCTAGAATCATAGAATCATGGAATGGTTTGGCTTGGAAGGGACCTTAAAGCTCATCCAGTTCCACCCCCCTGCCATGGGCAGGGACACCTTCCACTGGAGCAGCTTGCTCCAAGCCCCTGTGTCCAACCTGGCCTTGAGCACTGCCAGGGATGGAGCATTCACAGCTTCCTTGGGCAAGCGGTGTGTCTCACTGGAACAGGACATCCATGGGGGAGAGCCAGCAGCTGAGTTATGAGCATTTCTGTTGATGAACCTGTTAAGCACAGCCAGCACCCTGTGTGTTTTGTTAGCAAGAGTGCCAGAATAGGCAGCTCCCCTCCTCTGTGTCCTGGTTTGCTCATCCCTGTCCCTGTGCCATGTGCCCTCTTGTGCCAGCACAGCAGTTTGGCTGCATGGCAAACTGGACTGGGGAGCTGATCAGGCTGAAGGTTTGCTGGATCACTTATTTTTTGGCTATATTACTCTGAAGTCAGAGCAATTTTCCTAACCTGACTACTCTGTGGCTCCACAAAGAGCAGAACTTGCAGAACGCAGGGCTTTGGCAGAAGGGCACCGAACAGCCACGTGAGGTTTAGAATACATCTAAACCAGAAACAGTGACTAAGTGTAAAAGCAACAGACAGCTAGGATCCCTCAGCAGCCCCAGACTATTTGTTGTTTTCAAAGACCTGCTTCCTTAGAAATCTTCTTTTGAAGTAATTTGACATGCCATTTCCAGCTCCTGTGTGATCTAAGTCAGTTATTTCCCCTTTATCTGCCTCTGAGTGCTCCTGAATGTCTCTATAAACCTTCCTGCTTGGCAGTACCTCTTCCTATGTAAAGGGACCTGCATTAGTGTGGGATTTAAACTTAATGCTAGAGAAGCTTATGAAGTCACCCATTTGAGCTTCTTGAGGACTTCACACTGCATTTTCTTTCTCATAGAAATAGCATGTGGCTGAGTTTGAAGGATTGGTCAGGTGTAGATCCCTCAGGTGGAAAATCCCTCTTGTAGGCATGAGAGAGTGGATAAGGGATTCATTCCTGTCCTCGGAGAAATCAATGTGAGGTCAAATGTCAATCTCAGTTGTTCACTCTTCTCCAGGATTTCATCCTTTGTGCTCTCACTATTAATGAATTTCTCTCTCCGTCTCCTTCCCACAAACTCTCATCCATCCTGATTTGAAGTCGCCTCCAGTAAGTGCTGTAACGCTAGCTCTTTGCTTTACTTGCGAGAGGACACTCCATAAATCTAACATTAGTCATGGCATCTGGCGAGAGATACCAAGGATAGGCTGCTTTGACTCAGAGCTTATCTAACCATATCAGCCCCTGTCTTTGCCTTTCAGAGAGCTGAGGTTCCCCTGCAGGAACCAGGGCTCATTTCTTGTGAGCTGATGCAATCATGCAGAGCCAGTGCTGGTACAATAGCAGTGTAGGGAAGCCACATGGTGGTGAGCTCCTTCTTCCCTGGGCATTGTGGTTGGACCTGGATAATCTCTGCAGTGGGCTTCAGCCTCACTCCTTATGGGAAAGGAGGGCTGCACCTCCCTGATGGGAGAGTAGGACTGCCCAGGGTCTGATGGATACCAGGTCCTACATCGGTGCTTCTTCCACTGCCATGTCACTGAAAACAAGGTTGTTCTTATTGCTGGGCTTTGAGGCCAGCCACCCCAGCATATCTCATACCTACTTGGCTAAACTCTTTCAGTCAGTGTTGCTTCATCCATCCTGTCCATTGGGAAGGGCTGCTCCACACAGAGTGCTCACCTCCAAACTGCACCAGGGCTCTTGTCTGGTAGAAAGCTGCTCTGACTCAAAATGATGAGGACAGTGCTCAGTCTTGGGGATGCTTAGATTTACACTCAGGACCCTTGCTCCAGCAGAAGACTGGCATTATCAAGTTTAACTTGTTTCACTTTTAAAAGCATTTAGGGTGAACTGCCAAAAATGCCGTGAGTCAGGAATAAATCAGCTGTGGTGGCCCATGTGTGAGAGGATGTGTACCTCTCGTTTAGTCTATCTGTTTTCATATACTCATTCAGATATAAAAGGTTAAATGTTCTTACATGGATGGCCATAAACCATCTGTACGCGAAACACTGGGAGAGGCTGGGGAGGGGATCTGGCAGAGAAAAGCAGGATGGGCACAAATTCATAAACCCAACAGTTCTCAATCCATTGTATGTCTGTGTCTGTTTTCAATCAACCTTGCTTGGAAGGGAAAAAACAAGGAGGCAGCAAGAGAAAGGAGGAAAGGGTTAGGATATGATCTTTGTTCAGGGATGTGTCAGAACAGCATGCTGTGTTGGTTTATAGCTGCAGAGGAAGGAGAAGATGGAGTGGGGAATGCAAAATGACAGGGAGCGAATAGATGTGCTATTTGCCTGATGTATTTTGCTGCTAATTAGTATAATGCCAATTAGACATAAGTAATCTTTTTTCTTCTTCTTTGGCTGTGTAAGTTATTGCTTGAGAATATGCCAGCTAAAACCAAGATATTAAACTTGGAGTGATATGGAGATCTCTGTTCCTTGAGGATCTCTAGATGAAATTACCCAGACAACAGGGATCTTGACAAAAGCAAGACTTATTATATCTCGAAATAAAATGAATAAAAGCAAAAGGAATTGTATATTCTGTGTCTAGCATCTTGCTGCTTATTAGCCACAGAGGAAGGGGCACCCACTGGGATGCAGATGAATCAGGGAGAGAAGGCAAATATCTTGCCTTTCCTGAAACCCGTGCTGCTTTCATGCTATTGTTCCCCCTATCAGCAGCTACATCCTGAACCCTTCCCGTGCTCAGGCAGTTCCGTGCTGCAGGTAAACCCTGTTGGCCACACATGTTCTATTTTTCATCTCCAAGCCCTGTTTTCTCTTTGCTAACCCACATCAGAAGACACAAGACTCATGTTGCTTTGCCTTTGGGCCCTCGGGACATAAACCTCCTTAATGATGATTAATGGCTTCCTTCAAAGGGTCAATTGCTGATCCTAGACCTCTCAAATCACAGATCCTTTTGAGTGCTCTACCTGTCCAGTTCCGAGCTGCTTTTTCAAACAGGTACACCGCTGCTTTGCTCAGTGCTGCACACATCTATTGCTATGGACTGTGCATAAGGAGCAAACCTGCTATTACCATCTTCTCCCTTTTGACAAATAATCTGTAAAAATTATGCCCTTGGACTGATTCTGGAAGTTTTCAGACGTCTCTGCTGGACCGTGAAATCAGAACCTTCTCATGATCATCCTGCTGTGCCTTTGTGCTGTGCTTTGGGGGTGACAGAGCTGGCAAATCCCCTTTGCCAACACAAGGCAATGATGTATCCCCCTTGTCCTGCCAGGGTGCTAGGCAGCAGGTTTGATCCTCTCTCATTCCTTAAAGCATGTTTTATTCATCCTGCGCCTTTAGGACTGCCTCTGGCAGCTCTCCCTCGAGTGGTGCAAACTTTATTGCATCTCACCTCTAGCAGTCTGTAAACTGCAGCACTCAGGAGTAGCTGGAGGTTGATATTCCCTATCGGAAGCGATTATCCTTCTTTTTCCCACTCTCCCACAAGTGCGCCTTTCTGCCGTCCTAATAACAAACATGGGGCAGAGCAGTATTCATCAGAAGCTGGGCTTTTCCCCTGGATCTTCCCAAACAAACCATAACCAGTCTGCCTCATTCCTAAACCTCCCCATTTGCATCAGACCACTGATATCCTCCCGCCTGCTCAGAGCTGCGCCTTTAGCGAGCTGCATTGGCGTTGATACATCCTATTTTCACATGAGGAGGTGACTTCTGCCCTGCTGTGGCCATTGCCACTGCAGATCCTGTCAATGCCCCCATGAGGGATTATGGCAAGTGCTTCAATTCAGAATCTTTGACTACCTGGGCTGATCCTTGGCACACGTTGTGGCTGCACCACAGGAGGATGTGACCAGTGCATAGGCTGCTCCCGCCACATCACAGCCACAAATCCCTCCCCATTTAGTTTCCACTGCAGATTTTCAACCTCTGAGGCTGTGGGTGGTGGAGGCATCAATAATGTGCGTGTTCAGCTGGGTTTATGGCACGTCTCCTCACTGCAGAGAAAGGGGCTGGGTAGTTCAGAGGTTCAGGCTCTTCTGTGTGGGCTCTTTGAGCAGTCAGACACCCTCATTTGCTGTTGGGTCATTTTGATGACCATACCCCTGGTCTGATGCTCGCAAAGATGTTCTATGTTGGATTTCACCTGCGTTTGGTTCTCTGGCTGGGTGTGGTATCCAGGTCTATGCGTGCACCCTCCATCAACACAGACATTTCCTCCTCAAGCCCAAGAGCATCAGGTCTGGGTTTAATGCCCATTCCCTGTTCCCTCAAATATCCACCACAGATTCTGGCAAGGATCTAGCCTCTTCCTCCTCTCCATCATGGCTGAGCCAGCCAGCGTGTTTCCAGAGTCAGAGCAGACGCAAGAAAGCTGAAGCGACAAGTGAATGCGCTCACTCTACTCTTAAGCAGCCCAGGAAAGATCTGTGGAAAGAAAACAAAGCGTGTGCATGCAAATCCATACTGTCATTTCCTCTCTCCTTGGGGTTTGGCTTGACTCTTTTACAAAGGCTCTTCCTTCTCCCCTGCTCCGCTTCCCTCCGAGTGGTCTTGGTTTCCTTTGTTTCCAGCTCTCCTTGTTGGAGGCAAGCCCTTTTCATAAAGTTGTGATTTCTTTTGTCAGTTAAACACCTATGTGACTTCAAAGGCCTCGAGCAGCACTTTGCTGTGTGGCTACCGGCTCCCCTGCAAGAATAATTTCCCCTGCTTCATTGTCCTGCTGGAGAAAGATTATTAAATTGTTGATGGAGAGTTAACAATGGTTTTGTTCAAAGGCAGACATGCGTACTCCCTGACACAAGAGCTTTAATACAAGCTTACAATGAGAGGCAGCCACCAAGGAGCAAACACAGAGTGCTCATAAAACCAGAGCAGTGCTCCTAAGTCCCCCTTGCACATGAACTGGGGCACCTTGCAATGTGCTCCAAGGTTGAACATGTGGCTACAAGCCCGGAGGTGACAAAACTGGGCTTGATGGAAATGAGTTTAGAGAATAAATTAAAATATCATGCATTAATTCTTGCTCCTGATTAGGATTGAGGAACTAATGGTGGTGGGAGAGGACCACCCCTTGCAGGAGCAGTGGAAGGATGGCACAGTGTTGGTATAAGGCTGAATCGCTCCATTCCTCCTGCTTGGAACACGCCAAGCACACGCGTGCATCTCCCAACCAGGCTGCAGCTTCCCAGCAGCTTTAGGAATCTGCAATGAAGATCATTATATAGACTGTACAGCCTCGGGCTGCTTGGCATTTTGTGTTATACAGCCTTGGTTTTGATTGCTTATCACTTCAGCAGATTTCCAGCACTAAGGCTTGAATTTTCCATGCTGGGTTTCCCTCGGGTCAATGCCTTTTTCTTCTTTTCTGGAGGTTTAGCAGAGGTGTTCCAGCTGTTTCTTGAGAACAAGATGTGCTGGCTCAGCCCTGCTAACAAACTGATTATAAGAAGTTCTTTTCAAGACCCATTAGCTTAACCATGCTTTGGAAGAGAGGTGTGGAATTTGGCACGGAAGCTGTCAGCATCAGTTGGGGGTTGCATGCCCCAAAATGCCTGAGTCCCAGCACACAGCCCTGGTACCTGCTCCCACACACTGCTGTGCGGCCTTCAAACAGCAGCAGCTCTCAGGGTCTACGCATCCCAGCCCTCCCTCACAGACCTGGTGCTGCAGCTGCTGCTGTTTGATGGCATCTCTCTTTGCCCAGTACACTGGAGGTCCCCAGTTCTCTTTGGGGTGCTGGGTGCTGCATGGTTGTTCCTTGCCAATGGGAGGGCTGAGTGTGGCTTGCAGTGCTGCAGGGGCATGCAGCATGCATGGGCTCTGGTGTCAGGGTACATCCAAGCGTGCTGTGCTGGGAGAGCTGCTTTGGGGTGGGGTAGGGGATCCAGGGACCTGCTGCTGCTGGGTGACGGAGCTGGGCTGTAGGGTCCCCCAACCTGCCTGTGGTGGAGGCAGCTTGCTGTCAGACCTCCAGGCTGACATCCCAGAGGTCCATGTAGGGCCGAGAGAACCCTGCGTCCCCATTAAGAGCATCATGGCTGCCACTGGGGATGGGGCTTGGTCCCTCCCTGCCCACCTTGTCATAGAATCCCAGACTGTTTTGTGTTGAAAGGGACCTTAAAGCTCATCCAGTTCCAACCGCTGCCACAGGCAGGGACACCTTCCCCTAGAGCAGCTTGCTCCAAGCCCCGTCCAACCTGGCTGCCAGCACAAAGGGACTCTCTTTACCTTCTTCTCCCTTTTATTGTCTTTCCTGGGGTATGTTCCCTGCCTTTGTCCTGCTTCTCCCGTGGCAAACTGGCAAAGGCACCGCCTCAAGCTCCAGTGAGCTCCCTGATGAGGTGCTGCCAGGCAGGGAAGCGCGCTGCAGCTTTAATTAAATGATAAGGGCAGAGCCCCGGAAGTGGGGAGATAAGTGCAGGGTGGCTGTGTGCTGCCACACTTACCCAGGCTCTTTCTAATTAGCTCTGAGGAGCTCGGGAGAGGAAGATTAACCCTTGGAGCGAGGCTGGCGGGAGCCATGGGCTGCAGCAGAGCCACGGTGCTGAGCCCGGCCCCACACTGGGGGCTGTGGTTCACACTGTGCGGTGAGGGCTGGAGGGGACCCCTTCATGTGCTCCCCCAGAGCCCTTTGCCTTCATAGAGGGGCTGGGACAGAGGGGATGGGACCCCCGCCTTACGCAGGCTCAGGCACAAGGTAGAGATCAAGGATTAGCACTGGTTCCTCCTGTAAGAGCATTTGCTGCTGTAATATGTCCTATGCCTGATATCTTGGGGTGGTTGGGCTGCTGCCCCAAGGGTTTCAGTGCAAGCAGGTAGAGTGTCCCCAACGTCTGGAGGGTGTCCCCAGCCTCTGGAACCACGGCAGGAGCACAAGGCACAATCCTGCAGGAGCCATGGACAGGTCTCCAGTCCGCTCCAGGAGCCATTATATGTCTCAGTGATGCTCTGAGAGGGGAAGAAGGGTAAGAGGACCACTCTATTTCAGCAACCCATAATAATATGGACAAGGAGCTCCCCAGGACCTGGTGCCACAAGGGCCATGTTGCTGCTGTTCACCCAGACACAGCAGACCCTGGCTGGAGAGTGCCTTGCATCAGAGGGCTGGGCAAGGGCACCTCAGCTATGGGTCAGTGAGTAGCCAGAGCTCTCACTGGCATGGGGATCACTGCTGCTGGCCCTGGGTGCCTGGCCCCTGTGGTTTCCCCCCTCCCATCATCCAGCAGTACCAGGAGCCTCTGGGTAATGCATCCCTGTATCCTCAGGGAGCCCCTGGCTGGACAAGGGGATGGGTCAGCCCCACAGACCCAGTCTGGGACCCCCACTGGGAGGGTCTGGGAGCATTCCTGTGTGCAGGAGACAAGGTGAGAATGTGGAAGGAGCAATTGTGTCGGTATTTGGGTAGCAGGAATGCGCATACAAGGCATGCATGAGCTGACAGCCCCAGGGGATGGCAGCTGGTGTTCCTCTTGCCATTTACATAACCATCATCAGCCTTCTGAGAGCACTCGAAAGCCCGAGGAGCCCTGCGCTCCCCTGCCCCTCCTCTTTAGGCAGGGGGGGAAGAAGGGAGGATGCTCTGCTGCCCACTGCTTCTTGTCAAGACCTTTGTGCACTCCTGAAGCTACTACAGGAGCTGTTACTCGCCTGGGCTGGATATTGCAGGAGCAGGTAATGAGACTGGGAAGAGAGTTTGGTTATTGCCTGACTCCTTGACCTGCCTGGTGGTTATTTGTTGAACCGCTGTTGTCTGTTGGTGTCTTGAGAAGTTCTTCCTTGGCCAGAGGACAGTGTTTGGATATTATAGGAACCATGATTTCATTTTGGAGCTAGGCTTGTTACTGTGTTTTATACAACGTGGGTGAAGAGGATCATAGAATCACAGAATCCCAGCCTGGATTGGGTTGGAAGAGACCTTAAAGCTCACCCAGCTCCAACCCCTGCCATGGGCAGGGACCCCTTCCACTGGAGCAGCTTGCTCCAAGCCCCTGTGTCCAACCTGGCCTTGAGCACTGCCAGGGATGGGGCAGCCACAGCTTCTCTGGGCACCCTGTGCCAGCGCCTCAGCACCCTCACAGGGAAGAGCTTCTGCCTAAGAGCTCATCTCAGTCTCCCCTCTGGCAGGTTTCATTGCCCAGTGACTCCGTTGCTTGAAGTTCTGGCAAACCTGAACTGCAAGGACACAGCTCCTCCATGGACATGTGCCACTTACCAGATATTTTGAAACGTGGCAGTGAAATCTGCCCAGAGATTTCATTTCCAAAGGAGATAGGAAAGGAAATGGTTGTGGTTTTCCTCGAGAGTGAAGCAACCCCCGTATCCTCCAGCGCAGTGCTTCAGAGAAGCAATTTTCTGTGACCTTTTGACCCTTTTATTGTACCTTCCCCAATTCCTGCAGCCTGGGGGGTAGAGCAAAGCCTTTTCTTCCCCCAAACCCTGGGGTATCTCCCAGGTGGTTCTGTTCTGTCCCTCAGAGGCACAGAAGGACCCTGGGGAGCACAGTTCAGTTCTGCAACACGAAGCAGACCTTCATGAAGTGAATTAAGACTGCATGGACCATCCTAATTTTGGCATTTCCTAACCTTTGAACTCTCTAATCCTATTAAGGTAGTTCTGAACAGAATTATTCAGCCATTTAATGTAATAATTCTGCTTTTTATAGCCCAGCAAAGGTTGCAGCCCCACTGTGCCAGGGTAGGAGATCATGTCAGTGGCACCACACAGCACAAAGTCTATTATAGGGGGACTGAATTTGTCTCACTGGGTATCACATGGGCTGCAGAGAAGCCGGGGGCAGATGGGCCTTTTGGGTGTCCCATGGCTCCTGTAGTTTACCACTTGACCTTGTGAGCCCTGCCTGGTCCCTGCAGGAACATGGTGAGTGTCCATTTGGGTGCTAGGATCACCTTCCATTGCTGGGGCAATGTGGCTGTGAGATACCCATCCTACTAGCTGCCTGCAGGTTGCAGGGATAACAGGAGCAATAGGTGGCCCCTCCAGCTCCAGCTGTGCCAGACAAGGGAAGAACATGTCCTCTGGGAGCCAGGGCTCAGGCTTTCACTCTGACAGTGGCTTAGTGCTACCTGTGCTGGGGATGCTGAGGCTGGTGGGTGATCTGTCCACATGCATTACACGCTGGTTCTGCTGTGATCCCTTTGGCAGGATCTGGAAAGTCATTTGCTCCGGTGCTGCAGTTAGTGTGTGCTGTTGTAATACACTCCAGGGGCCATGGTTTGATCTGTGTATGCATCTGGGGGCTGACAGCCCATTAACTTAGGAGCAAGCTGTTGGTACTGGTGTTTGGATACTACTGTTTAGCATGAGGGGAGAGATGCTCAGTGCCGTAGGGTCTGAGGGAGATGGCTGTGCATGCTACATCTCTTGACTTTGGTGCCTAGGAGAAACCCATCTGTGTGCCGGCATCAGTCTGAGGATCTTTCTCAGTATTTATTGTAAGAGCCAGTGTTGCTTGTTATTGCCCCTAGAGCTGTAGGTGTGGCATTGAACTGCAGTAACCACCTCTATGGGCAGTGTCGGGTCGGTTTCAGATACCAGAAGCCATCTGTCTGCATGCTGTAGTGGATGGTGTTAAGTTTGGAAAGCCATCTGTCTGGGTGTTGTAGTGCTAGAATTGGTCCCCAAAGCCGTCTGTCTGGGTGTTGTAGTGCTAGGAATGGTCCTGCAAACCGTCTGCCTGGGTGTTGTAGGGATGGTGTTAGCTCAGTCGAGGAAAAATAGGGACTGACGTGGACTGCGGGGAGCTCTGCTTGTGATTGCAGCTTCCGATATTGCTGTACTCATTGATCTCTGGAGCACTGCTGTGGAAACAGGCAGCAGTCCAGCAGCCTTCCCCAAGGCCTGGAAAGTGCGATTGGTGTTGTGCTTGTGCTGCTCCGGAGGTAGAGAGCTCTGGTCACGTCCACATGGGATGTGGGAATCAGGGGCCAGAAAGCAGACAGGCTGAGGAGCTGCAGTACAGCTTGCTGCTCCAGGCCCCTGTGTCTGGAGAGTGGGCATTCCCTGCTGGGGATAACACACTGGCCCTGTCCACCTCATCTGGGAGCTTTGAAGGGGAAACCTTGTGTCTGGGCTTTTCAAAGGAGATCACAGCTCCACAGCTACCTGCAGCACAGCTTCCCTCTCCCAAAAGGCCTTGAAAGGGAAGCCGTGTTGCGAAGGGGCCACCATTCTGTACACTAAGGCTCCTGTACACCAAGGAAAGCTCACACTGAGCTGGCCAGGTGGGGATGGGCTGTGGAGCATCTATTGCTGCCAACACTGGGGGACTTCTCCAGGCTGTTAGGTCAGGCATGCTGCTGCTGGGAGGGAGGAACATGGAGAGGAGTAAGTCAAGGGGTGAGATCATGCAAGGCAGTGCTGGGAAGCAAAGACATGAAGAATAGAACAGAATAGAATAAAACAGAATATGATAGGGTAGAGTGGGATGGAATTAAATAACCTAGAATAGAATAGAATAAGCATAGGGTGGAATATGCTATAATAGAATGGACTAGGATAGGATAGAATGGAATAGAATAGCAGTGGGGCTGCTGGGATAAGAAACCGGGATGTTGGATCACACTATCCACATTGCTGTACTGTTGGGGTGTAGCGAAAAGGGAGCAGACCACAAAGCTCTGGTGCCTGGAGGAAGCAGCACCGCAGGAGGATGGTATCTGGAGGGAACAGCGCTGTAAAACATGGAACCTGGAGGAAATGGCACCATTAGAACAGCAGTGCCTGGAGGGAAGACAGCAGTGGGGAGGAGGCAATACCTGGGGGGAGCAGCAGCACAGAACGTGGCACATGGAGGACGTGGCACCGTGGGGGACCAGTACCTGTAGGCAGCAGCGCTGTGGGGGAATGGTGCTTCCTGGGAATGGCGCTGCGGGGAATGGCACCTGTAGAGAGCAGCGCCATGGGAGAGTGGCACCTTCGGTAACCACGCCACGGGGGACAGCGCGTGTAGGGAACAGCGCTGCAGGGGAAAGCTACCTGTTGGTAGTCGCGCTGTAGGGAACTGGTACCTATAGAGAACAGTTGCATGGGAGAATGGTACCTGTCAGCAGTACCGCGGTAGGGGAATGGTGCCTGTGGGGAGCAGCGCTGTAGGCAGTGGTACCTGGAGGGAGTGATGGTGCAGGAGAATGGCAGCAGTAAGTGATGGTGGAGTAGGGGAATGGTGCCTACATTCAAGAGCTGTGTGGTGGGAATAACCATTGGAATGAGCAGTATCTCAAAGGCTGTTCCCGTTGCATAGATGCAGTAGGGGCAGGCAGGGAGGGCAGTGCTGCTGGGATGGGATGTCATGGGAGTTCACCGTGTAAGGGATATCCCAGGAGTGGTCTGCAGAGCCCTGAGGGCTCCATGTGGGTGAGGGGTGTTTCCAGGTGTCCACACCAGGGCAACGGAGGTGGTAAAGCTGCCTGTACCGGAGATTGCATCCTTCCCTGGCTGAAAGACAGCCACGTTGAAGGAAGTACCTTGCACCCCAGCCCTCAGTCTGCAGCCGGGGCCTTGCTCCACCCCTTTACCCCCAACCAGGGCTACACTGCTTTTGGGCTCTGGACAGGGTTGGAATCAGTGGCCAATGTTCTCAGTGCCACCAGGTAGGGAAGATGACTCTGATCTAATGCTTCAGGAAAGCACCCTGCTTAGCCTCCTACACTGTCGTATTTCCCATTTCTCTGTACCACTGAACCTCTCTGGTTGCTCCTAGCATGCTCTGCTTCCCTCTTCCTCCCTTCCAGACTTTCTGCACCCTCTGCCGTGCTCTGCCATGTCACATCCCTGCAGTCCCACTGTCTTCCCTCCCAGAGCTGCTCCACCACATCCCCTCACCTGCAAGATGTGGCCTCCTGTGCTGCATCATCCCTGCACACCACACATGCAGTGCTGATGTCTGACATAGAGGGAAGACAGGGAGGACCAAACCAGGCTGCAGATGCTGCAGATGGTGGCAGAATAAGTAGCTGAGGTTGGCTCTCAGCCTCTGTTTGAAGCTACCTGGCTTGCAGTGGGTGAGTGAACCTCAGCACATCCTCAGCACGAGATGGAAGTGCCTGCTGAATGAGGCTGCCTGCTTTTGTCTCCTATCTGACAGTGCACTGTTGAAATCCCCCACTAAGAGCTGCTACGATTAGAGGAGCCCTTAAAAGTGGCTGCAACAGGATGTGTCCCTGCCCTGCGTGGGGATGTAGAGAGAAATAATTAGCAGTGGCACCAATTTGTGCCTCTTCCCATAGGAGACAGCCTGGCACCGTCTCCTGCACAGACTGCAGAGGTGCCCTGGATGTCTGGAGATGAGAACAGACACCAGCATCCAGAACAGAGCCACGGCTTGAGAGAGCTTCCCCTCCTCCAGCCAGAACGGGGGCAGAGGGTGCATCTTTGAATGCCCCATGGTGTGAGCCCCAAACTGTGCCACCCTTTCATCTGGAAAACTCAAAAGGATGTGGCTTTTACTGCCCCAGATTCATTCCTATGCAATGTGCTGAGGCAGAGCAGCCCGGAAGGGGCTAATGAGGCTGCCATAGGAATGTAAAGCTGTAGGAAGTGGGGAGCTAGAAGACTGTGAATGCCCAACTACACAACCCTCCCGGCTGTGAAGTAGAGCCTTCTGCTATGGAAACGGCAATAGGAGGATGGGCCAGCCCTCTGAAGGAGGGGACACAGATGGAGCTTTTACTTTGCATGGCCAGGATGCTGTGGAAGAATGGGATGCTGGAGAGGGCATGGCCATGCTCTTCTTCACCTGGGGTTCAGAGTCACAAAACTGCATTCCTGGGGTGGAGGAGGGATCCAGAATCCCAAGTACACTTTGTAAGGTAAAGTGGGCACCTTGATCCCAAGGGAGGTTTAGGGTCTGCCTCCTCACACACTGCAGGGCACCCAGGATCAGCACTTCATGGGCAAAACTCCCACCCCCAAAGAAGGATTTCTGCTTGCCTGCAGGGGCACAGCAAGGCTCTGAAGCACCACCAGCGTGTGCTGAGAATTAGGCCGCAGGGTCGTGCTTGCTGCTTGCTCTAAATCACAGCTATTCAGGAATGACACCCTGCCCTGTTCCCGGGCTCTTGAAGCAGAGCTGGTTGTGTTCATGGCACATAATATGTTCCTTTAGCAGCAGAGCTCTGATGCCAGCATCTCACTGCAAGCGAAGGGACTGCACTGGAAAAGGATATTAGTGCCAGAAACTGACAATGGTAAAACCAGAATAAAAGACCCTGCTTGAATAAAAGACCAAGCGCTCCTGCTTGATCCTGTGCTTTCTAAGCTGCTGTTGGCACAAGGAAATCACCATAGCTCTGTTCCCTGGAGAGGTAGCTTTTATTTTCATCCTGCAATTACCCTCCATGGACTCAGCAAAGCACCTTCTGTCAGAGCAAGAAGTGACAGCACTCATCTGCTCCCCACCCTTGGAGTGTGCAGCACCGAGGCATGTCTGGAAGTGGAAATGATGATGAGCCGTGTCATTTGTCTGGTAGGAAAGCAGATGAGACAGAGACAACAGTATTGCCTCTTTAATAGAAGTGAAAGACAGCATAACATGACCTCAAACTGACCACATCAGTGGCCACCAAGGCATCCTGGTGTTCTGAGAGGAAGACCTGGTGGATCATCTAGGATGTGAGCTCTGGTCTATGCTTTGATTCACAGAGATGAAAACTGAGCTGTCTCACCTCTGGGTTTGTCTCTTGCTTTCTATCTGTAGCAAGGAGAAAGAAATGAGGCAACTTTAATAGGAAATAGGACAGTTGGTCTGTGGCCAGCCCTGAGAATAACCCCAAAGTATGCACTGATGAGCTCTGCTCTCACAGTGCCCTGCGTGGGCATCTTGTCCCCTGTGATGCTTGTGCTGCTTTTGCTGTCCATTGCCCATGTGCTCATCTGAGTGTGCCCATTTGTGTTGCATGAGCGTGCTGGTGGCACCAGCTGGGCTGTATCTGTGTGTGTGTGCACGTTGCTGTTTGATGCACAGCCCCTCTGCTTAAAGTGCCAAAAGCCGGCTGGCTTCAAGCTTTGCTTCAGGTCCCCATGTGAGTCCTGCAAGGGCCCGTGGGCTCCAGGGAGGATAGTGTAAGGCTGGAGAAGAAGGGTCAGCAGTGGTGGCCAAGCAGGCTCAGGGATGCTGGAGCAGGGCCAAAGGATTCAGTGGGTACCAGAGGGATGCTGTGGGATCAGTGCAGGGCTACGGGGAGGGCTGGCAGAGGCTGAAGGGTGCAGGAGGATCTTGAGGGTGGGTGTGGAGGCTGGGGCTGTGCAATGATGTGACCCTCTCGTCCTTTTTCTGCTCCTCATTAGAGTCCCCTGAGCGGAGCAGGCTGTGAAGGGGGTCTGCGCTGAGGTATGTCCTTATGGCTGCTGCCAGGATATCACAGCTTACGTGTGTGCCCGGGGACGGGACACAGGAGATGCCTCCCAGCATTGGGAGCACTGTGGGTGCCAGAGCCTCCGCAGGAACCAGGGGCACAAACTGGGGTGCCTCAGCCCCTTAAGGAGCTGAGACCAGGGGATACAGTCACTGGAGGCTGTATTAGGGCAAGATATGCTCATGCACTGATTTGTTGCTAACGTTGCCCCTTCTCCCATGCCCAGCTCTTTAGTTCTCCCTTACGACCCTTGACAACTGTTCCTGGCATTGTGTTGAGCCTTCTCCTTCAGAGACCTTCCTCTCACCCCAGGGTTGCCTGTGTGTGAAAGCTGTGCCAGGGTGACTGGGGGATGTCTGTGTCCATGAGCCCCAGACTGGTGCAGGAGGGATGCGCTGATGAGGGCAGAGCGCCCAGCATGCCGTGGATGGCTCCTGTTTGCTTCTTCCCAGGGGTGAGAGGTGCCAGTGGGGCTGTTTGTCAGCAATACAGTGCAGTGAGCCCCTGGGTGGAGATGGAGAGGACTTCTGTGAACCAGAAGAGATGTCTGCAAGTCAGAGCAGGCTCAGGCTCATGAGCAGCTCACCCTTTCATCAGCACCAGCCTTGATCTGCCAGTAGGTGCTTATGGGCAGTGATGTGTCCCAGGCAGTGGCAGGGAGCTGTGTTGTGTCTCAGGCTGGGGTAGGTGGCAAGGAACGGCTTACGTCTGGAATGGCTCTTGAAGGGACACTCACCTTTGCATGGGAACACCAAGTTTCAGCCTCTGAAGACTTGTGACAGGTACTCCCTGTATAAAGGATGCATGGCCAAGGCTCAAGATCTTGCGGTGTCTGGGGCAGAGGGTGGCTGGTATGTGAGGACACCAGACCTCAGTGGTCAGTTTCTCAGCTATGGCAGGAGCAGGGAGCTATTGATGCCCTCAGATAGATACCTGGCTCTCTCAGAGGCAGGTGCTTGGTGCTTGGGCACTCCTGGGCCAGGACTCATGAGTATCAGGTGTGTGCAGCCTCTCTGGGGGTAGATGTGGGTTTGCCCATGTGTGCTTCACTGTGCTCAGGGATTTCAGGCTCTGTGGGAAACCAGACGATGTCTGAGGAGTTCTGGCTGGGCTTGGGGCTCCTGCTGAGGGGTGCCTGGGATGTTTGCAGGTGGCCTGGCATGCCTGATGGAGAGCCTGATGGAGAGCAGGGCAGGGCTGGCCAAGGATGGTGCTCAGGAAATATGCCCTTCAGGGCAGTGGGGAGCCTGCCTGTGTTTGGGGCAGTTCCCTGTCTCTGGGTCAGTGGTGCCCAAAGATGCTGGACCAAAGGAGTTCCTGGAGCCTGGTGGTGCCCACAGCTTGTGGGGTGCCAAGTCTGGTGCCAGCCTGTCTCCTGCTGTGCAAGCCCAGGCTGTGGAGCTCCTCCTGTGCGATGCTCGTCTGCAAAGGGGGTGAGCTCTGCCCTGTGCTCTGCCTCCATTTCTCTGCACACATCTGCTGCAGGGAGGGTGCTTGTCCAGAGGGAGCTGTGACTGTGAGCTCGGACTGGAGGCATCGGTTGCCAGGAGCCATAGGGTTCCTCCTGGGCTCTGCTTTTCATCCCTGTGCTCCATCATAGAATCCCGGACTGGTTTGGGTTGAAGAGACCTTAAACCTCATCCAGTCCCAGCCCCCTGCCACAGGCAGGGACCCCTTCCACTGGAGCAGCTTGCTCCAAGCCCCTGTGTCCAACCTGGCCTTGAACCCTGCCAGGGATGGGGCAGCCACAGCTTCTCTGGGCACCCTGTGCCAGTGCCTCAGCACCCTCACAGGGAAGAGCTTCTGCCTAAGAGCTCATCTCAGTCTCCCCTCGGGCAGGTTAAAGCCATTCCCCTTGGCCTGTCCCTACAGGCCCTTGTCCCAAGCCCCTCTCCAGGTTTCCTGCAGCCCCTTTAGGCCCTGGAGCTGCTCTCAGGTCTCCCCTTCAGGAGCCTTCTCTTCTCCAGGCTGCCCCAGCCCAGCTCTCTCAGCCTGGCTCCAGAGCAGAGCTGCTCCAGCCCTCGCAGCATCCCCATGGCCTCCTCTGGACTCACTCAAGCAGCTCCACATCCCTCTCGCAGTAACACATTCAGCAGCATCCTCACATCCCGAGCTGGTGGTACCCAGGTGCGTGTAACAGTGCTCTCACTTGCTTCTCCGCAGATCTCCGGCCTCTGCCCGATGTAGCCATGACTGGGACCTGTACCCGGGAGTGCACAGAGTTCGGCCACTCCGATACCTGCTGGATGCCCGGCCAGTCCTCCCCCAGCCGCAGGCCCAAGAACGCCCTCAAACTCTCCACTTTTGTGCCTTACCAAGACAGAGGGAGTCAAGAGCAAGTCGGGAATGGCAGCCCCAGACTCTCAGAAGAGCGCAGCACCAAAATGGCCAACCTCCGCCTGCTCCCCACGTACAGTGCCTTCTCCAATAGTAGCCATGAGCCCTGCAAGGACTCTCCCATGGAGGAAATTCCTCTCACCCAGACCTCGGACTTCCAGCCAGCCACCACCCCCTCTTCCCAGACCACCAAGAGGGAGATCTACCTGTGAGGCTGGGCGTGAGGGGCAGGGAGCACGCGCTTCTGAGGCCGGTGTCCCGAGGAACACTTTAACCTTCAATGCTTTATCGCTCCGGTTCTCCAGGCAGGGGGCTCTGTGGACAGCAGGGCAGGGCGAGGAGGGATGAGAGCAGCGCCTTTTTAACCTGTCCTTTCCTGGGGCCAGGGGTGGGTGGGAAGGATGGAAGCGTCCGAAAGCCCATTTCCGAGCACTTGTGGGTGCATGTCTCCGAACTGCTGCGTCGCCGGGGAGGGCTGGGCAGGCTCCTGGTGCAGAGGGCATGGCTGGGGAGAAGGGCTTACGTACCAAAGGTCCATGCAGAGCTGGTGAGTTCCTGGGGCGTAGGATGAGGGGTGTCCCCACGCACGGGGAGCGAGCTGCCTGTCTCTTTGCTGTAGACTCCTGTAAATACGAAGCTTAGGAATGACATTCAAGTCCTGCCTGATCGAAACTTTTTATTGTCCTCGAAACAAAAGACATTTAAACAAAAACAAAAAAATACAGAAAAAAGGGAAAAAAAAAAAAAAGAAAAAAAAAAGAAAGAAAAAGAAACCAGAAACAAACAGGGAGCAAGTTCCAGCTTTGAATGGTTTGCTGTGTGGAAAAGCCCGCGGGAGCGCAGCGTCCGGCCCACACTCATGTTCTATATTGTAAATAGAGATGTGACCAGTCCCTGAGACAGCAGCTGGGGAGTTGGAGGAGAGGGGCAGCGTCCTAGCCGGACTGCAGGGACTTTGCTGTTTCTCAGCCTGGACCTCTTCCTGAACGTTGTCACTGTGCCCACAAGCTGCAGGGTCCCTAGGGACTGCCCGGTGCCATAGGTGGGGTCTGCTTTGGGGGGGGTCCCTGGTGGTGGCCCTGCGCCCAGCGGGTGGAGGAGGGATGGGGAGCCCCCAGTGAAGGGACCGGCTGGGTCCGGAGAAGCCCTCAGTCCCGCTCTGCTGGCAGGGAGGTCGGCATCGGCTGTGGCGTCTCAGCCCATCGCCTTGCGCCTCCTCCGGGGCAGGGGATGCCCGTGGGGCTGGCTGTGCCATGTCTTCGACCTCCATCCCATCCGCCTGTAAGCCACCATTGCCTTTGTGAGGAGGAGCTTTGTCTCAGGGTCACTCCGGGGGCCGCCGAGCCCCTGCCCGCTGGACTCCTGCTGCCCTTAGGCCACAGGGCCACTCTCACGGGGTCCAGCTTTCTCTTCCATTGTCAAAGGTCCACCGGTGTCCCCGGCAGGTCCCTGGCATCCTCTGCTCCCTCGCAGGGCACCCAACCGGGGCAATGGAGAGGATCCCCTTGCCCCTCAAGGGACTCTCCAGAGGGGGATGCCTGGGCGCTTTTCCGAGCATCTCTGCTCCCTCGGGAGCCAGGGCTTCCTGTTTTGGGGGGCTCCATGGGCAGGAGGGGTCCAGGGGCCTCACACCTCATTCCTGGGTAGCCCTTCCCAGTCCTCCCCTGCCAGGATGCGGGGAGGGGCTGTGCTGCACCGTTGTTCTTCCCGTATTCACATTGATCGTCTTCATCTCTGGCATCTTCCTTAGGGAGCGAGGCCAGCGGTAACTGCAGGACGGTTGCCCCCGTGGCTCATCTCCGGTTCATGCAGTCCAGCACCATGGGGCTCTGCTGGGCTCAGCTGGCACGGGGACACTGCAGGGAGCTGGCACCCGGCTGCCGCGGGTCAGAGACTGCCCTGCCATAGCTGTAGTGCCTGTTGGGGTGCAGCGCACCAGGGGCCCCCTCTTCCCAGCCTCCTCCCCTCCAGCATCCCTGTCTCTGAGCAGTTCCTCTCCCTCTGCTTGGGCAGCGGTGGCAAGATGGGGGCAGCTCCCCAGTGTGGCTCCGGTTGGCCTGAGGGGATGCAGCGGGTGACAAGAGAAGGGCGGCAGAAGGCGCCTGCTCACACCCGCACCCCGAGCCCCAACCCTGCTCCTTGCCATCCCCGGGCAGCACCGCATCGCCCGCAGCCCTGGCACCTCGGGGTGTCACCGGAGGGGGCAGGACCCTCCTCCCAGCCTCCTGCTGCTGCTCCCTCGAGGCGGGCGCGATGCTCCGGTGATGTCCAGCCGGGCATCCCTGCCCTGCCCTTGCCCATGGTGGCCGGCCGGCAGGGTCCATGTGCCCCTGGTCTGGCTGCCTGAGCAGGTCACGCTCCTGAACTTGTTTTTATTGTAGCTCTGTAGTTTCAGGGCCAAACTGGGCAGAATGTGCAATTTGGCCGCGCTGGCCAGGATCTTTGACTCCACTGCCAACTCGACTGCTCACGCCTCCCCTCGGCTCAGGCAGCAGCAGTGTCCAGTGCCCCTCTTGGGGACCCTGTGAGAGAGCAAGACCAGCTTTTACCCCAGCCCCTCGCCTGCGGGGGGGCTCCCTGCCTTCTGCTCGGGGTCACAGAGGGACTCTGAAGCTGAAATCACCGTGGCTGGAGTTGCTGTCTTGTCTCCTGGAGCGCCTGGCAATGTTCTCAGTGCAAGGGGGGGTGAGTGCAGAGGGGGGTCCCCGAGGAGCAGGAGGGGTGGGTGCTGGGGGTCTGTGCCATGGGGAGTGTGGGAAGGGGGGATGCACAGTGGGATGGTGGGTTTGGGTCTTTGGAGGGGAGCACGGTGAGGAAAGGGCATGGGTATCGGTGGGGTAGTGGGTATCTGAGGGGTGGAGAGGGGATGGGTGTCTATGGGGAGCATGGAGGGGGTGAGGGTGGGGAGAAACAGGGGGCACAGGGAATGGGTCCTCATTGGGGTGCCACGGGGTTGGGAGGCTCTGTGGGGTGCAGCAGGGGTGGGTCCCTGGGATGATGGAGGTGCTGGGAGAGGGGTGTTAGGGGTTTGTCCCGGGGTGAAGTCGTCAGTGTCACTGGGGGAGGGCACGGAAGAGGTGCTGTGGGAAAGAAGCTCATTTGCACAATTATAAGCCAGAAGGATAAAGCCTCTGTGCACGTGGGGGGGTGACGCTCCCCACGGGCTCCAGTCTAGACAAGCACAGGGAAGAGGAAGGGGGTTGACGCCTCTGCAGGGGGGTTCACTGCATCTCACACTGCACTAGGACAAGCCAGGGGTAAAACCAAAGGTGGGAGCCAGGGAGCAGGCGGGCTGCGTGGGAAGGATCTAAGCGACCCCTTTGTAGCTCTTCAGTGTTGGTTCTATTTATACGAGATTTCATTTCCTTGCTTGTGATGCCTTGTTTTTTGTACAGTTTTATGTACATGCAGGTGTAGCTTTTCTAAAGGAGAAATCCTATGGCAGAGTAAAGTACCCAACTATTTTTCAGATGGTGACCTATGTCTAAGGCAATGCCTCTTGCTAAGGTTGTATTGCTCTCAATGTGTGATGCATTTCCCTGTGCGGGGAAGGCTTTGGGCCTTGGGCTTGGTTTTCCCCGGGCGCTGTGAGCACAATTGATTCCCTTGTAATTCTTTCTGTTCAGAGCAGTGAGCATGACACCGTCGTGATCCCCTTTCCGTTCTCTCCTGTTCTGTTTGTTTGCTGAGCTGTCAGATGACCAACTCCATTGTAATTAGCCCTTCCTAAAGCTTTACAATAAAAGTGTTGAAAACCCGGCTGCTTGTGCCTGATGGATTCTTACCACGTGTCACATCCTTCGAGGCGGCTTGGGGCGTACTCAGGGAAGAAAGCCCATGGAGGCAGTGAGCGGAGGTGGCTGTGGGGAGATACCTGCTCTTGCTGCCCTCTTTCAGGTACAAGGAGCCCTGGTGTGGCTGCTCTTTTCTCCTTGCTCCTGTTCTCTGGATTAAGGATGTTTCTGTCCAGGTATGAGCAGGACAACCCCACAGAGCAGTTTGCCACAGACCAGTCTCCTTTCTTTAAACCCAAAAGGTTTCAGGGAAAACATGAAACAAGGCTTCCTACGCTTGTCCCTGTCACCAGCTCAGGTGGGGAACCAGGGCAAGTCCCACCAACCAGCTCCACAGTCCCGCCTCCATCACTGCTCCTTGGAGATCTGGGGCCATTCCCCACCATTTCACCATCTCCTTCCCCAAGCCTGGGTGATGTTTTTAAGGTAGTTCAGACCCTTTAGAAACAGCTGGGCCGCTTCAAACCAGGGCATGGTTGTGGCTGCTTCCTACTGCAGCTGCAGGGAGCTTGCTCAGCCCTGGCTGTTGTGTTTTCCTGCTTGCCTTTGCACAGCACTGAGCTAGGCAAGATCAATAACTGCACAAGGTACTTGCTTAGCTTGGAGTAGAGGTGCTCCCTCATTAGTGGGGTTATATATGGGTGCGATGTGTCTCAGCTGTGTTGGGCTCACACACAGCATCGTGCCTCTCTTTGCTGAGCTGCAGGCACTGCGTTTGACACAGTCTTAGCACCAGGCAAAGGCAAGACTCATCCCCAGCTTGGAAGGCATCGGCAAGTATTCGCAGGAAAGAAGAGTTTCCAAGTGAAGTTACAGAACATTGTCCCCTAAGAGGGGTTCTGTAGACACTCCTTTGCTACCATCCCCTTCCTGCTGGGCTCTCCTGTGGGCAATGCCCTCCACTCCTGAGGAATCATATCCTCATGGTTGAGGGATTGGGGGTTCTCAACTGCCCTCTGTGCCCCTGAGCAGCAGGGCTGTGTCTCCAGGGATCCTGGGGAACCAAGTGGCCTTGCTGCCTGCTGATGCGCCATCCCAGGGAAAGAGGATCCAGTTGCTGAAGATGGTGCCAGACTCCCACATCTGGCACAGGGGGGACAACAAACATAGAGCTGCCAGCACCCAGCTGCCCCAGGATAACTGGGATCACCAGGGACTGTCTTCCTAAGGAGAGGCACAGTCCCAGGACCTCCCTGCCCGTTCTGAACATGCCTGGCCTTGTGCCATGCCCTATAGCTGTTCCTCATGATCCCTCCTCTTCCCCAGTCAGCCCAGTTCAGACCCCCTGTGCCCCCATTTGTGCCTCCTTCTGCTCCTCCCCTCTACCCTTCTATACCCCACCAACATATCCCATCTCACTCACTTCCTCACCTCCTCTGTTCTCTCCTTGCCTCTCCGCCCCACCACAATGCAGCAAGCCTTCGGGTGCTCCAGCACAGCCCCAAGCGTCACATCCATGCCTTGAGCATCACAACCAGCAGGCTCTGTGCTGGTCTGGAAACTGTTTGGTTTCCATGGCAGCACACATCGATTGCCAGGGTGGGAAGGGACCTCGTGCATGCTGCTGCTGAGGATGCTGCAGCTGCACGGCTTGGGGCATGGGCACAGTGCTGCTCATGGGACGGGTTTTGGTACCCAGTGAGCCCTGCACATGGAGGTGGAAGGGGTATCCTCCTGCCTGGCATGGTCCCACCAGGCTGAGCCTCATGACCAACTGAAACAGAGTTGAAGTGAGGTGGCCTTGGTGTCCCTGCCAAGTCTTTGGAAGTTTGCACAGCCTGGGTCTCCACAGGAATCATCTAAAGTGGAGAAGCTGCTCCTACTGCCTGCTCCTTGACGGCTTTCCCTGTGGTAGAGGTATCTGCAAGGAGGGTGACGGTCTGACTGGCTGCCAGACGGGCACAGTGTGTGATGGGTGATGGGGTGAACTTGCTGCATAAGCTTTGTTCTGACCTGGGTTTCTGAAGCACATCTGGTTCAAAAGGGTCCTGGGCTTACAGCAGCAACTGGGAATGTGCCAGGCCAGGGACACTCATTTTGATGGAAAAGTGTTTCCTGAGGGCCTGACCCTGTGGCTCCAGCTGCCTGCACTGATCTGGCAGATTCATTTGCTTGCACGGTGATGTGGGATGAGGTTTGGGGTGTCCTGGCTCCAACCAGGAGTGATCAGGTGCAGTGGCACCACCTTCCTCATGGAGGCTGCCTCTCCTGAGGCTTTGCTCAATAAGAAGCACGGTGAGGTTTAAAGCAGAGCTGTCAGGAACAACAGAAAATCTGCGCTTACTTGGTTCCTGCTCTCAGTCCCTCACTTGCAGAGCAATGGGCATTTCTGCATGCTGGAAACAGGGATCCAGGTGGAACTCTCAGAACTGCCTGATTTATTTCACTGAGTGAAACAAAATGGTCCTGAGATGGTTCCTGGGCCAAGCAGATGTGATGGGAGGACAAAGTGAGCCAGCAGAGCTGCGCGCAGAGCTGGCTGAACTGTCCAGGCCATGAGTTCCAACCAGGATGTCTTTCTTGCCCATTCAGCACAGATTTGCTGCCTGCCTCTGCTGTGACAGTGGCCTCAGGTGTACTCCTGACATGGGAGTAGGGCACTGGGCCACTGCTGTGCCTGCCTGATGCTTGCGATAAAGGTTCAAAAAGAGCTGAAACATTCTAAGAGCCAACACCGTCTCTTCTGGCAGGGGGTGTGTTTTATGCCACGATGCCCACAGGCAGCTGTGGACAGCTGTGGAGAGCAGGGCTGGCCATGGAGAGGGCACTGATGGACTTCAATAACCAAACCCCACGGGGAGATTCTGTGAGGAGCAGAGCCCACCATGCAGGAGGAGCGGGACCATGGCAGGGGGAAGCTGCAAAGCCCTCCCTCCCTGGCTGGATCTAGGCTGTAGGGAGCTTGCCCTGCCCTGCTTATCCCTCCCTTGTATCACCATTAATAGGATGAGCAGGGTTGCCTCTGCTCATGGCAACTGGCCCTGCATATGTTGCCGTGGCCTCTGGGGGAGATTGGATATTGTACTACAGGAGAAGCCCCTGTAATCACCCACAGGATGACTGGGATTTGCAGCAGCTCGGGGGAGGCAGGGGGGCCCAGCCCCAGGCAGTTTGCTTCCATGCCTTTGGTTGTCTGGCAGCATGATGAAGGGATTAGGAGATTTAGAGCAAGCCCAGCCCCTCTCTGGGGGGCTCTCCAACTGAAGCCCCAGCAGAATGCATAGCTCAGTTAATTCCCATAGGCAGACTGATAGAGAGAAGGCTGGGGTGCTGCTAACAGCAGCTAATCTAAGAGCAGGAGCTTCCCCGCCTCTGCTAGCAGGGAATTGGCATCTTCTAACCCAGGGAAAATCTATGAGGTTCTTCCACAGCCAGATGACCAGCCTGCAACAGCATTCACCCCACATTGCTTCTGCCATCCCTTCCTTGTGCTTATCCTAGCCCCAATCCATCCTCAGTGCTGAGAGCACCCTTTAGCCTGCCATGAACCTCTGAGTAACCATGCCAGGCTGGTCTGGCACCTCGTTTTGATCACACAAGGACGCACAGTTGGTTGGACTGTGCCCTTCTTCCCCATCTGCTCCCAGTGGTGGTGATGGAGCTGAGCCTGGCCCTCACAAAGGCAGCCTCTCTCGATAAGGGTGCTCTCACGGGGGCTTAGTGCAAACAGACCTAATGGGATTAGTGCAAATGCGAGCCACGCTCTGTTCCAGAAGTGTGCCGGTCCTCCCTCCCTCAGCATCCCTTTCCCTGCCTGCCTGTCCATCACCTGCGAGCAGGGTGCCAATCACCAGCTATCTCAGCACCATGCTCCTCAGGAAAGGCAGCTCCGAACTTCCCTGTCCCAGGCTCCTCCAAACTAACAGATGCGACGCAGCAGACTCTGAGCTGCCTGAGCCTGTCTTTCCACCCTGATCTCATTATGGACAGCCAGCTTGTGCTGCAGAACCCAGCTGAGCCCCACTTTCACTTGTGAAACAGCCCTAAATTGTGATGTTACCAGGTCTGGCCCTGGAGAGCCTTCTCAAAAGGCTTTAAACTGGGGGTTAGCGATGTCAGGGTGGACACCAGACCCTTCCTCAGTGCTCTCTTTGTAGCAGCCTTGTCACAGCTCCATGCTGCTGGGAGCCGGGGTGCTCCAGAGTCCCACAGTGCTCTGCTTGTCTTTCTGGGCAGTGTGGGAAGAACCAGCACCTACTGGTGATCAGTCAGTGTTGCAACAGCACTGGGTGTATAACCGCAGAATCATGGAACCCAGCCTGGTTTGTGTTGGAAGGGACCTTAAAGCTCATCCAGCTCCAACCCTGCCACGGGCAGGGACCCCTTCCACTGGAGCAGCTTGCTCCAAGCCCCTGTGTCCAACCTGGCCTTGAACACTGCCAGGGATGGGGCAGCCACAGTTTCTCTGGTGTTGCCACACAATGTGATTTACAACATGTTTATGTTGGTGTGTGGGGAGATTACCAACCCATGGAACCACAACCCCAACAGACACCTTGCCCGCCAGCCACCCTGCCTGTTGGGTGTACACTGAACCTGGGCATCACGGCTTGTCACTGCAGCCCAGAGGAGCCCTTGGAGGTAGCACAAAGGCTGCTGTCAGCTGAAGGGAGCTGTAATGAGGCAAAGCTCATCATGTCACACACGGCCATCATGGGCAGGATGGTGTCCTGGTGCCAGCCACCCTGCCCTGGCTGCTCCAGCTTGGAAAGGATGGAGAGATGCTGCTGTGATAACTGTGCCTGGGGCTCTCACCATGCAGGAGGCGTCTGTGGGCGGCTGTGTGATAAGACCATGGGGGTGAGCCGCAGCAGCATCTCTGCACCCACCAGAGATGAGCTTTGAGCCTCTTCACAGGCAGCAGGGGAATTCATGGGTGTTTTGCCTCCCAGACTTGTCCCTTCACTTCTCCTCTTGCCCTGTGAGATCATTTCTGGTCTGAGGAAAGGCTGCACAGGCTGCTTGCCAGACTCAGAGAGGTAGCAAGGAGTGAGCAACTTAAATGGTTTTTAAAGACAACACAGACCTGGGACATTCTTTCATTGCTGGTCCAGCAGATGAAGGGTTTTCCCAGGGCTTTGTGAGGGCACTTTTTGGGCATCACATCTGGAACGTGCTGAAGCAGGTCAGGCCTCAGTTTCCCTGTGAATACATGGATCTGATCTTTCCCTACTTTATCTTACCTCGATCTAAAGCCCTGCCCCATGCTCTCTCATCCCGCTCACTGCCTGCTCCTGGTTCTGGCCAGTGTTCCTGCTCCAGCAGGAGCCTCCTCCTCCGTTCCTGGCAGGTCAGACTCCCCCATGCACACACGGATGGAGCAGCTCCCACGTGCCGTGCTTGCTCACTGCACCCAGCCCCATCACTCACGTGTGGGAAGCCCAGCAACATCACCCCCCTGTGTTATTTATAGCCCAGCCTAGCAGCCTCCTCCAAGCACGGCATTCCTTTCCCGGGATAAGCTGTGCTCGTCCCAGCCTTTTCCAAGATTGCTGGAAAGGATGGCATCTTTCCCAGGGCATCTGTACCTGCCAAAGTAGGTCTGCCATGGCACAGCTCCCTCACCACGTGAACGAGCTCATTCGAGATGCTGCACCCCAAAATGCTTTGCTGGGAGTAAGGTGTGTGAGGAAGGAACTGCCATTTCCAGGGAGCAGAAAGCAAAGGAGAGGCTGTTTTCTCCTGCCTTGAGTCGCTCTCTGTAGCCTGAAACCTGCCGAATTATGCTCATGACTCAAATTTGCAGGAGATGGGGAGATGATAAAATCCTGCTCCCTGTTCTAGGGCTCCGCCTCCAGCCCAGTGCGGTGCTGACGAATGCTCCCACAGCACAGCCAGCAGCAGCAGCACACTGGAAGCAATGTGTGGACCCTCACAGATGCTGCTGGTCAAACAGCCTTCAGGGCATGCTGACAGCCCAAATGGGTCATATACGTGAAATAGAACGGGCCACGGCTCAGCCTCCTGGGAGCCGGTTTTCCCGACTCCTGGCAAAGCCCAGCACTTGCTCCGTGAGATCCTCGCCCTGCCTGGGAGCTACCAGGAAACACCAAATCCCACAGTTCTCACGCTGAAACTGAGGGCTGTCTGGTCCAGCTTGCTCTCTCCCAGCTTCCTTCATCCCTGTTTGTCCTCCCATCAGCACCAGTCCCTGAGGACCCCGTCTTGTGCCTGCACAAGGTCCTGGTCGCCTTGACAGCCTTGACACCGTGTCCCCCAGCCTGGTGACCCAGAATGAGTCAACGCCAGAGCCCAAGGTCTGCCCTGCCTCATTCCTCTCCCGTGGCCCCAGACTTTCCTCAGCCAGTCTGAAGTCAGCATCTCACCTCCCCGAGCCCAAATGAGAGACAGCAGAGCTCCCACATGCTCTGGAGCTGGACTCGCTTAATCAGCTCCTGCCTTGTCTGGAGCTGGACGCTCTCTTTCCAGGGCCAGAGGTCAGTGGTGGCAATGAGGGGGTGATGCAGGAGAGACACTGCTCTGGGAGCAATCCTCCGCTTACCCTGTCAGCTCTAGTTTAACCCAGCAGCCTTCAAGGCTCAGCAGAGGCAGCAAAGGAGTGGGAGGCTGAGCCTGCCCCGCCAGCAAACATGGCATGCAGCCATTTTGGGGACAGCTTTCCATACCCTGGCGCTGTGCATAAGGAGGGGTAGCCAGAGCTGCCCTCTTCCCCTTGTCCATAGCCTCCCCGGGGCAGGAAGGTGTCTGAGCAGGGGTTCATTGAGGGAAAGACAGTATTGAAGGGGGTAGGAGAAGCTTTGTGGGGTCCTGGCCCATGCAGCTGCGTCTTGCCACTACCCCAAGGAAGACAAAATCTTTGAGGGCAAACCTTGCTCCTAGCACCTCATCTTTCCGCATCCTGGGATGAAGGGATGCCCACAGCAGCATGGGTACTGTGGGGGTACATGGCATACAGCACACACTGGGGGGTCAGTGCCTAACACTGGCTGTGAGCAGCGGCTGCTGGCTGGGTTTTGCTGATGCTATTCCCATCCTCACACCACTGGGACCATTCCATGGGGTACCAACAGGGCTCTGGGTGCATGCAAGCCTGTGCCAGCAGAGATGCTCTGTGTGTCCAAGGGGGTGCCATGCACAGAGCACATCCCTGTGTGTCTGCCCTGCGCACGGGCAGGGGTGCACATGCTGCCTGTGCTCACACACGTGTGCTGCATTCGGCCAGGGGCGGTTATTATTCTTTATTAGTTTTCCTGTCCGTCTGACATATTCTTTATCACTCTGTCTCAATCTCTCACCCAGCCTCTTCCCTCCCTCAATCACCCTCGATTAGTTTTGCTGTCTGCCTCACATTCCCATGTTCTTCATCAGGCACTTCCTCTCCCACTCTCCCCTTGTCCCTCTCCTCCAGCTCCATCTCCCCCACCTCACAGCTTTCCTCCCTCCTGACTCCTCTTCCCCGCTGCTGTGGGTGCACATAAGGATGGAGTGCTCAGGAGCTGGTGGCCCTCCAAGCGCTCCCGCTCCATCCCCATTGTTGCCCTGCCTGCCAGGCACTGGGAATTCTCCTAGCTGCCTGGGATGCTGAGTGCTTCCAGCCCCCCCGCCCCCTCCCCATCAGTGCAGATGCTTCTGTGTTGCTGAATCAGTTGCAAATTAAGCCCCTGGCTTGAAGCAGTTCAGGAGCTGACATCTTCGAGAGTGAGTAGATCCCCTTGGATGCTCATCACTTGCTTCTGCTTCCCCATTCCTCTGCTCCTCCTCCATCCATCCCAGCATGCATTCTCCATCAGGGAAAACACTCATGCTGTGCTTCATCCCCATCCCTCTTCCAGCCTAGTAGTACCAGTCAGTGAATAGGCTGGTGCTGTAGGACTCATCTGTGAGATGAAGGCATCTTGCCAGTTGCCAGAAGAGGCCCTGGCTGACAGCCCCAGTCCAATTCACAGCCTTTATTGCCTCTTATCCCAGTGTCTGTGCTGCTCCTGTTGGGTGCCTCCATCTGCACAGACCTGCAGCCACCAACCATGGGGGAGATCAGAGCAAGGGAATGTCATGGGGAGGATGGAGCTGCATGGCCAGACACTACAGAGACCAAGCAGGAAGCAGAACTGCCTGAGATGGACCTCAGGCTTTGAAGCACAGCATGGGTGGATGCTCTGTAAGTCACCTCTGGCTAAAGACAGGGGATGGATGAAGACGTAACCTGCATCTTCCAGCAGAGAAGGCACAAATATTTTGCCTCGCTGCCTTTGGGGACAAGAAGATGTAAGTCTAGGGCACTGGAGGACTCAGGTAGATGAAACGGGCTTGCAGTGGCTACTGTGCCCCAGGCACCCAGAAGAATCAGCCCAAACTGATGGCAGCTCTGTGTGGAGATGGTTTCTGCCCAGTTGCTGCTCTCCCCTGACCCTGGAGGAAGAGGGTGCTCACAGTTACCGGTGCTGGCTGCAGCTGGCAGCTCTCTGCATCCTAGCCCTGCCTCCCAGCACAGAGAAAATCAGAGCTGGTGTTGCAGGGAAGACCCTCCATGCCACAGCATCCCCCCCTCTGCTATGTGTGGGCAGCAAAGGTGGGTGTCTTGCCTCAACAGTTGAGACAAGCGCAGGGTTTCTGCCGGGCCCAGCACTGTGCTCAGTCCTGGGAGTGAGCCATCCTGTCTACAGGCTGATTTCCCAACACTGCACTTGCTCCTGTTGCTGGCTGTGAAGCCTCGTCCCTACCCAGCCCCAAACCTGCCTTTCCTCTTGCCCACAGGGTCAGAAAACCCCATTTCAAGGAGTGGTGGGGAGCTGAGCTACAGCCGGGAAGCCACATCCCATGGCAGACCCCATTAGCACCCAGCAGAGCCCCGGCACCCCTTGGCAGAGGGGTGCTGCAGGAGGCGGCCGGACCTGCGCTGCCTCCGCTGCCGCCGCTGATGTATGTGACAGGCGCGGGGTTGCCAGGAGACAGCATCCTCCTCCTCGGGCGCTGCGCAGCCAACGCGGCTCTGCTCTGGTGAGGTAATGCTCGGTGCCTGCCCCCGCCCTGCCCGCCGGCCATGGACGGGGTGCAAAAGCCTTCACACACATTCCTGTGGCCTCCCTCAATCTCCCTCCACCCTCCTTCGGCTGCGGAGAGAAAGGGTTCGCAGAAACCGGCACCAGAAGTGCTCTTGCGCCCTTCTCATCACGATGTATGAGGTCCATCACGACCCCCTGCTCGGGCTTTGCTTACAAACAGTCCACAGCAAGATGTGGAAAGGTCTTCACAGTTTGTTCAGCTATGGGGGGAGAGGTTGATGGCTGCTCACGCACACAGAGGCTCATTGAATAAATATCGGGCTACAAATTATCTGCTGATCTAATAAAAAAGATATTACCTACCTCTACAAACCTAGTTTCAAATTATTCCTTCTGCTCTGTTCAGTAGCCTACTGGGAGATCACTGGCAGGTTAATTTGCTATTGAACAGGTCCCAGCTGGACTTAGCACTTGAGCCTGCCTCTGGTTTCACTTGACAGTTAATGAAAGTCCTGTTATTCACTCCTGGCTCTGAACTTTATGCACTGCACCACGTTTCGCAGGTGAGAAAGAGCTGACCAGGAGATTCTGCTTGGGACTCGCGAAGTATTCAATGCTTGCAAGACCCAGAAGGTGCTGAGATAGAAAACAAACTGCCATTTGTATGCTTTTACATGAGAACTCAGTGCGTTCCTAACAAAAGTGGCCTTTATCTGGGGACTGTCATTTTGATTATTTTATATCTGTACAGTGCCCCAGAGGTGTGCATAGAAAATGAAAACAGATAAAGAGCCTGAATGAGGCAGAGCTCTGCCAGAGGCCCTAATAAACCAGCAAGCTGGGCTGATGGGGGGAGGACAACATGGGGGATAAGTTAAAATGATCCCTCCTGCAAGCCAGGGCTGCTGCCTGCTCTGCAGCTGAAGAAGGCAGCGTGAAGAGTGGCAGGTCTGGTCCCTGGCCCTGAGAGATGTGCCTTGTGAATGCCACTGGGGAGAAGTGATGGATCTCCTCTGCCAGGAGGGTACCCAAAACCGTCCCTCCCCAGCACAACCAGGGCTGAAGACCAGGACAGAGAGCTCACTCGGACAAACTCCATGCAGGCATTGACGGCAGCATGCACAGCTGGAGCTGTGCTGCCAAAGTCAGGGTCTGTAACAACAGAGACGCACCAGTCCCATCCCAACTTCCTTGCCTTGCTGCTCTCCTTCCATAGCCCCGTTTTCCCACCACGTTCCCTTTGCTCCATCACCCTCCCCTCACCCCATGTACAGTTCCTGCAGACCTCCTTGCCCTGCCAGCCATGGGCCAGAAGCTTCCCTTGGCACTGTTTGGTCAGGGCTCAGTCCCAGTCTCTGCCCCTGAAAACACATCAGGAAGAGCTGAGTCAGCAGCTCTGGCATTCCTCTTCCTCTCTGACACCCCAAAGTACCCTAAATAATTTCCATCTCCCACAGCGTTTGCACCCTTCAGGCACTCGGAGACAGTTATCCGGCTCCTGCCTGCATGATTGATCTGCAAAGCTCGACAGATTTAGTTCATTTAATCTGCCTCCTAAATCCCATCCTTCAGCACCTTCAATCACTCTCCTTGTGTCTCTCTATTGTCTCTGTATCTCCTCGGGCCAATGGTGCCTCCGGCTGTGCCCAGACATACACGCTGCTGGTGCCAGCACAATGCCTGGCAGCCCCACTGTGCATGGCACGGCTGCTGTTCCAGGGCTCCCCTCATCCCTGGGCTGTCCCTGCTGGGTACCAGAACCCAGGGTCCCTGGGGATGTCCAGGGGCTCATTGCATGCCAGGCACCTCTGGTTATCCCCTCTGCATGTAGAAACCTCCTCTGGAAAAGCCGCTCCAAGCCTGATGCTCAGGAAGTAATGGGCAGTCTCCTCATCAGACCCCTCTTACTGCATGCTCCTCAAAATCAGGCACTGGAGAGTTTTTTTCTGGGCAAACCAAGGGCTCTGCTCTCACAAAGATTCACTGCTCAGTTTTCTCTCTGCAAAATTTGGGCCAAAATCTCAGGATAAATCCAGTGATGTTTCTTGTGGAGGAAAACCTCATGACGGTGATGATGTATGATGGATCCAGCAAGGCTTGCCTGATCCTGCAGAGACCAACACTGCAGGAACCCGTCCTGCCCCTCTGGATCAGGGCTTTGGAGCTCTTCTCCCATTCCTGTGCAACAAGGCGTTTTAACAGATGACCTAGAATTCAACATTTCCATCCCAGAGTCATCCAACAGATGTGCCTACAATTGCTGTTTCTACCTCTCGATCTGATTAGGTCCTTCCTCTGCCTGTCCAGACTCCCCAGGGGAGCTGTTGATGCATTTCCAGCACCAGAAGCCCAGTGTGACTCCGTCTGAAGCAGCAGGGCCGCAGCTGATGCTCAGATCCCTGAAGTAAGGAGGGAGTCTGGGAGCAGAAGACACATCCCCACACCCCATGGCTGCATCTTGCACCAGGTCTCTGACTGCTGCCACAAAAGGCAGTGTGGGGAGAGCGCAGGAGTGTCAGGGGTACATCGTGGGGACACAAATACCTGCACAGACACTGTGGGTCGTGCTCCTGGTCCCCTCTGCCCTCATGGTCCCAGGGGACACTGCCGCAATCCTGTTATTTTCCAGAAGTCTCCCTGGCTATCGGCTCTATTGTTGGGTTGAAGATGGAGCCGTAAAGTTATCGCTGCAGGGATCACTGTCTTTTCATGAAGGCTGCTGTACTTCCCTTTTCCAAATCCTCTGGTAATTTCCTGCTTCTCTGTAACTTAAACAACTCTATTGTCGGGCCCGCTTTATTTCATCAGCTCAGTCCCAGCCCGGTGCCTGCTGCATGCCCCCAGCCCTGCTGAGCCGTACGGGTTCACCCTGCCTTTGCTCCAGAATCATATTTTGAGAAGGCTTTCTTTGTTTTCTTATTGTTTGTAGATGCTCTTTAGCTTTTCCTGGTTTTTGTCTTGTTTAAAGGAGGATTTTAGGAGGCTGTGCAGCAGTTCAGCCATTTGAGAGTCATCATTAATTTAATCTTTTTCCTAATTTATTAATGGCTCCTACTTTGTCTCTAGGATTTGAGACTCCCCTGGTATATTTGTAAAAACCCTCTTATTCCCCTTAACCTCCTCAGCAGTGTTAGTTCATTCCCATCCTGCCTTTCCTCCCCATCTGTGGCATGCTGAAGCCAGTCCCCATCCTCCCAGTCTCCAGCATAGTCACGTCCCATCCCATCAGATCTCCCAGCAGTTTTGCTGCCTGCTCTTTTGTGTGCTTCTTGTTAGGTGACTCTGGAAGCTGCCCCCTTGTTGAAGGAACATGTCAGGTTGTCCCCATGCCACCCCACAAAGTAATGCCCTTTTCTCCTCACGTGTCTCACCAGCAGGCAGGAGAACAGGGGGCACGACGCAGGGGCCATAGCGTGCTGGTTTATTCATCACAGCCCAGCAATGGCACATCCCTCCCTGAGCTGGGAAGGCAGCTCTAGACTAAGAGATCTCTCCTAATCAACGGCACTCTGCAAGCAAGACCTGAGCTGCTGGTGCACATCAGCTAACACATGGTAAATGGAGTAAACTGACAAGCAACCATCACTCAAAGAGCAGGAGGAAAGTGCAGAGACTGACCTGCAACAGTAAATGTATTACACTTAACCCATCGCTGGTTGAAGCCCCCTGTATGGCACGAGATCCTGGTGGGCTGCAGGGGCTAGCAGGAGTTCCCAAAAGCTCCCCGTCACTTGAAACATGTCAATAACCAATGCACTGGTGACCAAGCCTGGAGGAACCAGGTCTTGCCAAAGAGAGAAGGATGAGTGGCATGTGGTGGGGTGGTTCCTGCTGGAAGGAAACCTGCATCAGACTGGGAGGTCTCACTGCTGGGGACTGGGCTAAGCTAGGTCCCAGGAGCACCCCAACCTCAGTCTCTGCCCTGATGCTGTGCCTTCATCCCTGCCTGCTTTTAGGGCTCTGCATCAACACCCAGGTGTCTGTACCCATAGCAGTGAGTACACAGCACTCCACATCTGCCCCATGCAGCCTCAGAGATGATGGGCAAAGGGAAGGAGCTGGATTTTTGCAGGAGATGCTGAGGATGTGACTTTTTTTCCCTTCATTTGCAAGGAAACAGACCCATCGGAGTATGATTTTTTTTCTAGAAATGAAGTTCTGGAAGCGTTTCTTTTGGATTAGTCCAAATGTTCAGTGTCAACAAAGCCAAAATGCGCAGTTGCAATTTGGACTTTTTCAAACAGAAGTTGGAAGAACACTTCAATTAAATTTGTTCCTAAATGTCATTTTGAACAAAGAGTGAAATTCCTCAGCCTGGAAATGTTGAAGCAGACATTTTGCTAGCACTAGAATATTGTTAATCCTATTAAAATAAAATAAGATGGGAATAGATATATTTTATTGCACTTTTTGATTTGGGTAAAACCACCGTAGAAGATAAAATCCTGACATTTAGCACCATTTAGCAGTGTGTGATCCAAGCAAGGTGATGGGACCCCTGCTTGTGCTGGAGGCACAAGGCGTGATTGGGTCAGAACAGGGGAAGCAGCTGCCAGGCTCCACCACCCCACGTCATGCAGCGCGCTGTGTCGGGAGGCTCCGTCTCTGCCCGTGGTGTCTTCCCATGGTGTCATTTTCTCATGAGGCCTCACCTGGAGCATTGTGTGCAGTTCTGGTGTCCTCAACATAAAAAGGACATGGAACTGCTGGAACAAGTCCAGAGGAGGCCACGAGGATGATCAAGGGACTGGAGCACCTCCCGTATGAAGACAGGCTGAGGAAGTTGGGGCTGTTCAGCCTTGGAGAAGAGAAGGACTGCGTGGAGACCTCATAGCAGCCTTCCAGTACCTGAAGGGGGGCTATGGGGATGCTGGGGAGGGACTCTTCACTAGGGACTGTAGTGATAGAACAAGGGGTAATGGGTTAAAACTTAAACAGGGGAAGTTTAGATAGGATATAAGGAGGAATTTCTTTACTGTAAGGGTGGTGAGGCACTGGAATGGGTTGCCCAAGGAGGCTGTGAGTGCTCCATCCCTGGCGGTGTTCAAGGCCAGGTTGGATGAAGCTTTGGGTGGTATGTTTTAGCGTGAGGTGTCCCTGCCCATGGCAGGGGGGTTGGAACTGGATGATCTTAAGGTCCTTTCCAACCCTAACTGTTCTATGATTCTACAATCCCATGGGTGCAGCAGATCTGTGTGAGTGCAGGAGCATGGCATGAAGAACCTCTGAAATCATCTAGCCAAAACTCTGTGCCTTCTGGGGACATGCAGCGATTTGTAGAGCAAGAAATATTTCTTCAGAGCACCTCGGATCTGCCAGGTCTTTACCACGCTGCGGTTAAACCCCTTCACATGCTCAAAGCAGGGCACCCTGAAAGTGCCTGGATCTCTCGCCGAAGCTGCCTCTGTAGATGACTCCAGCCTTGCAGGAGTGACGAACCTCTGTGTCAGCTCATTGCAGAGCAAAATCAAGTTAGGGAGGAAAAAAACCTGTTATCATGAGCTGTCAAAGCAGAATTGTGTTCCCAGATTGCTAGAAATGAGCAGAGCAGAGCCCGGTCAGCAGCAGCTGGGACTCCTTCACCCTGTGTTTGCTCAGGATGGGTTTAGAGCTCTCCCTGCCTTGAAGCTGCCCTTCCCTATGCTGCAGATGTCCATGTGTGTGACAGCCCCTCGCACTGGCAGCACCCATGCCCATGGGTGCAGGGTGCTACAAACCTGCCTTCCCCACCAGCACTGCTCCTTGTGGCTTTGAGCTCTTCCCCTCATCCTTCTATGGCCTCATCCACCCTCACTCCTGGCTCCGGAGCATCAGAACCCCCATTTCTCCAGCTGCCATGCCTCCCTTTCTCCATGCTCCCCAGGTTTTCTATCTGTTGACCAAAATGTTACTTAAAATATCTGCATGGGTTTGGTTTTTTTTTTTTTTCACTCAAAATTGCATGGTATTCAGCCAATGTGTTTTGACTGCAGTGATGAGATATTTCATCTCAATTGCTAGCAGCTGTAAAATGCAGACCCTGCCTAAAAGGGAGCCAAGCCTGCATACCCACTACGGATTCAGGCCAGGAGCCCTGTGCTTCCCTGCCAGTAGCTGCCTGCATTGCCATTGCACTGCTCGTGTGGTGACAGCACCGTGCACCCTGCAGCAGCCAGGATGCTCAGAAAGAAGCCAGACCAGAGCCTGTCTCTCATGTGAGCTGTTTTCATTTCACTACTGGCCATCAATGCACTTGGAAATCTCCTGCCATGCTTGTGAAGCTGAAGAGACACCAGTTCCCACTCCCAAAGCATCCCCTGGGAAGGAAAATGGGAGAGGGATGAGCACAGGCACCACGATGCTCAGGGCAAAGACCCTCTCTTGTGCACAGCTCCGTGCGATACACAGCATCTCTTACGTCCATAACCAGCAGCAGAGGCGGCTTGGGTGGCACGAGGGCAGCTTGGCTCGCTCCCCTCCAGCACTGAGCAGGGCTGAGTGACAGGAGCCTGGCTGCAGCATGGATCTGGGCCAGGACTGACATGTCAGAGCATTCATTCAGGTTTTTCTCATATGGATAAAAGCAGAAACCATCAGCACTTGCACTGGAATGCCCTGTGATTGCCTGACAGCAGAAGCCAACCTCAGATACAGTCGCGCAAACACGGAGCAGACAACGCGAAGATCTAATTATAGCGAGAAGGAAAGCAGCCATCTAACCAAGGCAAAGATCCTGGTTTCTACCAGCAGACTCCAAGTGGGAGGCGGGAGGATAAAAGAAACAGGAAAACGCTGCTCTGGGCTGACTCATGGCTCACTTGACCCCAAGGAGCAACCGTCCCCGTGTGCTGGGTGAGCGCACTCAGCAATGACAGGCAGGTGTCACATCGGTCCACCTGAGTGCTGGCAGGTCCCTGCATCACCAGCACCCTTCCTTCCCCTGATAGAGTCATTTCAGTTCCTCTTAACCCAGGAATCAATATGTAACACAGTGGAAGAGCATCCATCTCTGCAGGATGGGCTCTAAAAGGCTTTAAAGGACTCACTCCGGGCTCTTGTATGCTGTCAGGGCGCATCCTTTCACCCCAGCTGCAAACCTGCTTCTCTAGCACTTGGAGGCACATCAAGGTGGCAGAGATTGCTTAGCAGCTGAATGACTGCCCTGTTTCTTCTCATGTACTTAGGGATATATAGCAAGTAATGGAGCTGATATTGTGTGGGATTGTCTTCCCGGCCAGGCTTCGAGGATCTCAAATCAGGTTTCTGGATGCTATCATAGCAGCAATAACACGGAGAAATCACTGATGCGTCAGGAGAGAGCGTTGTGCCTGCAGCAGCTGGGGTAACCCTGCAGGGGACACAGGATGCTGGGTGCCCATGGAGCTGCAGGAGCCCATAAGGATGCCATAAGCACCCCTCAACCCGCACCATTCCCAGACTCTCCTTGCTGCAACCACTCCCCGCTCCGCTGGGGTGTTTTGAAGCACTTCCCTCCCTGCTCTAGCTGCTTCATGAGCAGAGCCCAGGCAGCCCGTGTGCTTTATACAACCGAGGATGATGGTTGGTTTGAGTTCGCTCTGCTCACAAATAAGTGGGGCTGTGATTTTATCCCTAAAACAAGGAGTAAAAAGTTTCAGAGGAGGAGTGAGAGACCCTTGTGGGAGGAGGTGAATGAGGGTCTCACAGTGGCTGTTCTGCAGGAGTTCAGCTGGAGGCAGCAGCAGCAGCAGCTGCCTTGTGCCCAGGGGAAGTGGTCATCCACTAACCTGACTTGGGGTACCCCATCCCCTCCAGGCTGGGCCTTGCAAAGCCAGGCATCTCCAGAGCTGTGAGCACATGTGACCCTCTCCCAGTGGAGTTTCCTCCCCAGACATCCTGCAGCCAGGCTCACATCCTGCCCTGGACGTGCCATGTCACCGCGGGACGCCTGGCACTGCCTGTCACTGGCCTGACACACGCACAGGCTTCCTCCAAGAGCTGACGTCCTCTGGGGTCTCGAGTCAGGGAGCTGCTGCCGCTGCCAGTGCTGCAGAACTGGTCCAAGAGGAGTGATGAAGTGGAAGCAGAAGCAGCCGGTGCCAGTGCCGGGACCCGCTGCGCTGGGTGAGTGGTGTGTGTGTCCTGCCAGCGCGGCTGGGCTCCCAGAGCTGTCAGGTCGGATGGGAAGTGCCACATCAGGCTCGTCAGGTCACATCACGGGGGGAATGCTGCAGCTCAGCAGCTCCTGGCAGCTACAGATTCCCCCGGGCTTTGGGGAAATGACACCTTGTGGCTCAACACAGGGAAGAGGGGTTGTCAGTGGGATAGGTGATGGATGGGCTTCACACCTACATGGGTCCAATGGTGTTCTATCACCCATTAGTAGAAGCCAAGACTGCCTGATATCGGTGAGTGCCCATGGAGGAGATGTGGCCGCTGCCAGCACTGAGACTGTGTCACTGTGTCACATAGTAGCTTGTCTTGTCAGGTTTGGAGGAGAAGCCAAGTGCGTGGCAGGTGATGTACTGTGATGGATGTCCTCCTCACACGATTTCATGCCAAGCCTCTGGGCAGCAGGCAGGGAGAAGGGCAGGGATATGTGAGGGCAGCAGCATTACACCAGCTGGCTCATTCATGCAAACCTGGAGCGTGGTCCGCAGCGTGGTCATGGGCTTGGAGACCTTAGGGGTGTCCCAGTCCTGTGTTTACCCCATTGCACCATCTGTTCCGTACCTCTTGCTGTGACTTTTCAACCCTCCTGTCTCTAGCAGGTTATTCCAGGGCTTGTAGCTTGTTCAAACCCATTTCCCTTTGTGCCAGTGTCACCCTTTAGCTCCTCCATCACTCTCCCTGGAGCATTCCTGGGGAGCATGCTTCCCTCTGAGCTATCCTGGTGGGCAGACAGGGAGAATCCTTCCGGAGATGGGAAAGGGACCACAATGGGAGGGTGCTGGAGGGAACAAAACTGTTCCTAATGAGGCCTCACTACCGCACTGATGGGCTCCTCTCTCCAGGAGCTATTGCAGCTCTGCTCACCACTGGCAGTGTATAGCCCTTTGGTGGATGCCTCCCCAAGCAAGCTCCCTGTGCTTTTCATTTACTTCCATCTCCTGCTGAAGTTCCTGCATCAGTTCCTAAGTACCTGACCTCACATTTGTACTATTGAGTTTCCTTCCAGGTCTCCTGCGCAGCCTTTAAGGTCACCCAATCACTTCTGTTGGATATTCCACTGCTGCCATGCATTGCCGTTCCCCTTTGAACCCTCAACAGGTTTTATCAGCAGCCTCTTACCTTTTGTGCAAAGATCATTAGTAGAAATATTAAGCAAAATCAGACCCCAAATGGATCTTTGAGAAACTCCATTAGCAGCCTGCCTGCAGCTTAGTGCTGGCTGGTTTAACACTATCCATCGCTGCCTCCCCTCCAGCCATTTCCCATCTTGCCCTCGGTCCTTATCTTTGTCTCCATTAATCCCCATCTTCACCAGTTTAATTAATAATTTCTCATGTGCGTTACATCAAATGCTCGACCGAGGTCCAGGGAGATGAGATCTACTTCACCTCTTTTGTCTGCGAAAGCAGATACTTTCTTGAAGCAAGCTATCAAGCCAACCTGCTACCGTGTGCCTTTGGTAAATCCAGGTGCTGTTTAATCCTGTTTTCTGTTTACTTCAATGCTTTTAATTACATTTTCCTTTCAAGTCTATTCTAAAGCCTGGCCTGCTGCTCAGGTCAGGCCTCAAGTCGTCTTTCCTCCAGCTCCTGTTTCTCCCTGTTTCGGGTTAGCCAGCTCCCCAGCCCAGTGCAAAACTCCTGTGGGCATGAGCGCTGATGTGGTTTAGAGGAAGAGAGTTGTTGGAAATGCAGCATGGGCAAGGCTGGATGGCTAGGAGAAGACTTCCAGATGTGACCCACAGCCAGCTGGGACCCACAACCAGATGTGATCCGTAATCAGCTCTGACCCACAGCCAGCTACAGTGGTGTCCTGCTCTGCAGTGGGAGCTGGAAGTCTTTCCAGGAAGGAGTCTATGGCTGGTGGGAGCAAACAGACCATGAGTGCTAGGAGCATGGCTGCTCTGGAGCAGGGACCTATGATGCTCACACCCCCATGGCAAGCAAACATTTAAACCTTTAGTCCAAGGGTCAATCCCACCACGTGCTGGCAAGCAACAGGGTCCCATACAGAGGAGCTGCAAGGTCTCCGTACAGAGAAGCTGCAGAGTCCAGGCTGACATGTGTCCCCAGGAGGTGACAGTGCCAGTTCTTGCTGCTGTATGCAAAGATCACGTATCTGCAGGCATGTTGCTGTGCTGGAGGTTTCAGAGGGCACCAGAAGGCTTTGGGCTTCATGGGATCAAGCTTGGTGTGTTGGACCAGGTCAGCCATCAGATGACACCAGGGTAAGGCTGGAAGGACCCACACCATCCCTGCATCTGATTTCAATACCTATGGAGAAGAAACTGAAAAAGGAAAGCATGGATGGTCATCCAGGAGAGAGAAAGTGTGGACAGTTGTGAGAGAAGATGCATGGTGACCTCAGAGCAGCCTTCCAATATCTGAAGGGGGCCTGTAAGGATACTGGAGAGGGACTCTTTGTCAGAGGCTGTAGTGATAGGACAAGGGGTGATGGGTTCAAACTGAAACAGGGGAAGTTCAGGTTAGATACAAGGAAGAAATTCTTCACCATGAGGGTGGTGAGGCACTGGCACAGGGTGCCCAGAGAAGTGGTAAATGCTTCAGTGCAGTGTTCAAGGCCAGGTTGGACAGAGCCTTGGGTGACATGGTTTAGTGTGAGGCATCCCTGCCCATAGCAGGGGGTTGGAACTGGGTGATCTCAAGGTCCTTTCCAATCCAAACCATTCTATGATTCTATGACAGCACCCATGTACATCCCTGCTGAGGGAAGCCACATGCCTAACCCACCCTGCAGAGCCCGGAGAGGAGAGACTGTTAGCAGTATATGGAGACTAAGGAGGAAGGACCAGAGGGAAGTGTGCAGCACAAGAGCTGGACACCATGATATTACCCTCCTTTACAGGGCTTTCCTGAGCTCTCCCAAACTTTCCACCTGCTGGAAACCAGTGCAGGGATGCTCTGTGCCCACGGAGTTGTGCTCATTAAAAGTGGCTGATAACACTGCTCTGCCGCTTTGTGTTGGCATTTCTAGAAGCTGTTGAGCTGCTTCAGTAGTGGGATGCTGTCCTCCTCGTGCACCTCAGGCTGCTCAGCCTGGCTCAGCTCATGTATAATCCATGGGACTGCCCCAGAATGTTTAACCCAGAAAAGTGATGTCTGGAAGACATGTGATAGCTCTTTATAAAGGCTTTTGGGGAGAAGGAGAGGGAGGGAAGGGTAAACACCAGCAGGGCAGCTTGTTATTTAAACTACAGGCCAGCGCTGGCACAAGAGCAAATGGGATAAACTATTCATGAATGTATTTGGAGTAGAAATGGGAAAAACTGCTGAAGCCATCAGAAGATGAGGGAAAAGCTTCCCAAGAGCGGCGAGGGGCTGGCTCAGAGCCTCATGGGCTGAGCAGGTCACCCTGCTCCCAAGGGCAAGGAGGGAGACTCCCACACCCCACGGGTCCACACAGGAGGAGCTACACCATGTCCTGCTGCCCCCCATCCCACTGCCCTCCTCAGGTGCCACCAATGCCCCACAGGGCTTGTGCTGTGCCTTGTGGGGCTCAAAGCTTTCCCCTGGAGAGGTGGGAGAAGACTCGTGGGGAACAGCACCCCTGGAATGATCATGTCTGCACAATGCACTGTCCTTATTTATCCAGCTCAGCTCTTCATTTCCTTTGCTTGAGAGATGGGAAATTTTCCTTTCCTATCTGCAAGAACCCTCTGTTCCATCAGGACAAGCACAATTACTTTAAATTCCTAAGCTTTTTCCTAGGAAAGGGACCCCTCACATGGAATTGGCTGCAGCAGTGAGGGACAGAGGTGAGGGTCACTTTGGGGAAGAGGAGTGGAACTGGACCCACCAGCTCTGTCACCCAGGAGGGGACAGAAATCACTCCCAAGGAGCTATTGGGATTTGGTAAGAGGCACTGGTGATGGGTGAGAATAGGGTGTCCCACATGCCATGACATGACCAAGACTCACACCACTACTGCAAAATCACATCCCTGTTTGCTCCTGCCCGAGCTTAGCATGGACAAGCTCTTTCCCATCTCTTGATAGGTCCCAGTGTTGCATAAGGGCATCAAATGTCTGCAGCAGCAGCTACAACAAGCCCTTTGCTCAGAAGATGCACTTCAGATCGGAGACCCTCAGACACCCCCACTCCTGCACCATTGCTGCCCCTGTTCCTCCATCTTCCACTCCCTTCTCTCTGCACTCTCTTTTCCAGATGGGATAAAAGCTCTGCTGGGTCTTGCTCCTGACCTTGAGCTGATGGATCCATGGAGAGGTTCCACAGACCCTGCACCCAGCTCCCGGCAGGCTCACCCACTGACATTGCTGTGCAGAGTACAACCAGCGCGTCATCTTCCAGCTCCAGAGAACGCTATCCTGGATCAACAGAAGTGCCTGTGAACCAAAGACTGTGTTTGTATTTATGTGTTGGAGGTTTTTATTCAGCAACATATGTTTAGTAGCAGATGCTTCCTATGGGAATGTGACCAAAGAAGGGATGCCTTTGACTGACCCTCTTTCCACACTGTGCAGACCCAAGGGGAAAATGGAGAGCAAGCATTTGTTTTCAGAGGTTCAAGAAGCTGCGTTTCCACCCTGACAGCCCCTTCACCCTGCACAAGAAGTCTCTCTGCGCCTGTAGAGATCCGTGCTTACCAGCTCCGGTGGATAAACAACTGTGGCCTCTTGCCAGCCTGCGTTTATCTCATAGCAAAACTCACATCCACATTATATACAAACGAGGTGTAGCCTAGGATCTTCTGGTTAGTTCCCAGAGCAGCCTGGAGTGCTGGAAACATCGCACATCTTTGAACTAGGGAATGAAAGAGGCAGAGGAGTTCCTGGAGCTTCCCCAGAGCCTGAAGTTTGGACACTAATAGTTTAGATGTGCTCTTCAGACAGTATGAACTTGTCAGCTCTTCCTTTTGACTGAACCAGGCCTGGACCCTGAAGCCCAGGGTCAGAGGGAGCTCCAAAGTAAAGAATGCGCATGGGGAGCAGCTCCCCCCAGGTCCAGGAGCACATCTCAGTCCATGGGCTGCTGTCCTACTCCCCACGTGGATCTTCTTCCATTTCTCCCCTTCCTTGCCCCTTTCATGTTTAATTCTGTATTTAATTTATTGTGGAGGCACGGTATGTACCTGTGTGTACCAGTATGGGTACACAGATGCCCAGATCCCAGACAGGCTCTTGGTCACCTCTGGAGTTTGTCCATTTGACTTTGCTGTCTCCGGAGTCTGCAGCCATGTGCTGAGGCTAAGCCATGTGCTCCAGGCTAAAGACACAAAGCCCTTCTGTAACCCAGTTGGTACAACATGTTGGAGCAGTGCGTAACTTGTTAGAGTCCTGAGCCGAGTTCTGCCTTTCCCTGCGAGCGATGCCCGGGTCTCCTGCACATGTGCTGTGCCTCACTGCCTGCAGAAGCAAATCTGCTGGAAGGGAAAAAGGGATTCTCTGCTTCTGCCTGTGCCACAGCGGCATCAGCTCCAGGGCAGAGCCTCCAGCAGTGAGCTGCAGCCCTGAGAGCTGCTGAGTGGAGCAGTAGAGCAAGAGCATCTTCTCCCTCAGCAAAAGGAGCCTGGACTTTGTCACTTCCCATTTATCAACAAACAAAACCTGGACGTTCAACGTTGCAGTCTCCAGCCTTCTCCTGCTGACTCCTTCGTGCTCCCCATTGCCACCTCCAGATAGAAACCTGCAGCTGGGGGGTCAGCAGGTCTTGTACCCCCATCCAAACGGGCCTGTGCACGGTGATCTTAAGGTCCTTTCCAACCCTGACTGTTCTATGATTCTATGACTCTCTCAGCAATTGCAGTGTACAGGCAAGCACAGGAGCAGGGTTTGTCAGAGCAGAACTCAGAGCTCCTCACTGTTGGATAGCAATGCTGCAGCTTGCCTGTTGAGCTGTGACAGAGCTCCTCATGCAGGTGAACCCACGGGCATCTGCAGGCAGGAATGATGCTGGGAGAGGGACAGTGTGGCATCAAACATCCTGCAGAAGGCATGGGCAGAGATGTGCTTTCTGTGGTCTAGATGGGTTTGCTTGCTTGGTTTGGGCATACAAGCCTGGTTCCCTGGGATAGCTTAATCTATGCAAGGAGTTTTGCTGGTATAATGTGGTGGTATTTGTGTACCAGCAAAGCACTTCCATAGAAAATCCCAAATGAGCTTATTATAAACTAGTAGCTTAACCATGATGCTAACCTCAGCCAAGTGGCAAGAGGCAGCTCCCTGCTCATATAACCTTTTCTGTGTACATTTGTCCCCCTGGTTTTCACTAATGAATTATGATCAACCAAAACATGCAGCCTTACAGCTTGACATCGCAGTGATTTGCTGTCCATCCAAAGGCTTTCAGGGACAGCAAGGGAAAGTGGCTGGATCTGTGGGCCTGCAGAAGACAGGAGCATCCTCTCAACAAAAGCAAGCTCCTTGAACCATAGACCCGTTCAACCCAGCACCCTCCTTCAGGAGGGATCCCATGGCAGCAACCAAACCCCAGGAGAGAGGACAGATTCCTCAGCTCAGGTCCTGGAGTCACATTTTGGAAAGAGAACTCCTCTGGGATGCCTGTCAAAGCCTGTCTGTGACATCTCAGTCCCCTGAGGGATGAAGAGCTGCTGAGGAGCCTTGCAGCCCAATGGCTGGAAAGAACAATGCTGCCAGGAGGCAGCAGAAAGGTGCAGTGCAAAGGGCTCCTCTGGTTCCGTGCCACTACCTGGTGCTCCATCCCAGGAGGCTGTGATCGTGCCCTCGCAAGCTCCAGAGGATTCTGCTCATTCTCCCTCAGCAGACAATGCTAAAACCCATGGTCCTCTTGAAGAATCACAAAATGTGGCCACTGGCAAGCACAGGGAGGAATGCACAATCCTTGCTTCAGGTCTTGTGATTGTTACTAGCACAAGTGCACTTCCACAAGCTGCTTTGGTTGGTTTCTTCATAACAATCTGTCCAATTCTGAACATAAAGCCCCCCATATCATTTAAGCTGATGCCAGCACAAAACCCCTGTATCTGCAGAGTTGCCTGTCATTTAGACCTAAGGTTTTAAGGCACTCCAGTCTTCACAGACACCTTTGCCTGTTGTGCTCCACACAGCTCCCACCTGCCTCATCAACCACATAACCCGGTTTTGCTGGGGTGGTCCTAGGGCTCAGAAGTGGCACAAATGGCTTTGGAGTTCCTGACCTGGAAATGCGCTGGGCGTATTCATCTCATCAGCCGAAACACTTGATGTTTTAAATGCCATCTCCCAGAACTGTTTCTGTTGGAGGCACAGCCCCCTCATAGGGGAGCCATCTCCGAGGTAACAGGAGCTCAGGATGACAAGCATTCCGGGTCACCAGCAGTGAAGGACAGAGTGAGGAGCTGTGATGTGTTAAGCCCAAGTTAATGTGCTCCTGCAAACTCACCTCACACTCTGCTTTCCAGAGCCTCCAAAGCCACCAGGAACTCCCCAGGCCAAGCAATTTGCCCATCCTCTAGCAGCAGCTGACAATCTCAAGTCCAAAGGACATTCAAAAAGACGCAAACATTCAGAGGAGCACCAAAAGGTGCCTTTTGGCCTCAACTCCACCATAATTTGAGGGCCAGAATGTTGCCCCTTCCCTTCAAACCTGTTCTCTGCTTTACGTCAGAGACTGCAAACCCAATGTGTCCAACAGACCCACCTCACCACCTCATCAAAGGACACCAAAGGCAGTGCCCTCACTGGTGGGATGATCCATCCCAAGGTGACACCATACTGCAGACAGCACACCACACAGCATGGGGCTTGCTGGGTCCTGCGTCCTGCTCAGGTTCTTGCAGAGGATTGGGCTGAGGAGCTCCCTTGGCTTCTAAATCAGCCACGTGTGGATGGAGATTAGGCCTGTGGGGATCTGCACTGGGGTCTGCACTGTGATAACCACATGCGCCAGGCTGAAAATTGACCATTAATTGACTGTATTGACTATTGACAGGGGGTTTTAATGTGCAAGGAGGCATTTTGAGAAGTCCCACAGAAGTCCAGCAGGGAACAGACCCCCCCGCTCAGGCCAGAAGCTTCCTCAGACCCTGCTGAGCTGTGTGTGAGAGATGCTCCAGCATTCAGACGTACAAGTCTGCATTGCCCCCAGCCTTCACTCCAACACATCCAATCCCTATCTGGGGCAGAGCATCTGTGCAGCCCCCCAGATGTCCTGCTGCTGCTCTTGCAAATCTCTGCTAGAGGAGTCCACCCTGGGAAAAGGCTGATGCCGGTTTCCTTTTCATTTTCAAATTGCTGACAACAACTTTCTGTCCTTAGATGGGTTTTTTTTTTTTTTTTTTTTTTTTGCTTTGGGCTTTTTTTATCAGTTCTTGTGAAACTGAATTAGTCTGTGGCCAGTCGGGACCCTGGACCTGCTCTGAGCCCACAAACACAGCAGCAGCTCATGGACCTGCTGCAGCCCTTCGTTCTCAGCCTGACCCTGCTGCCCACAGTGTGTCACTGGTGCTGGGACAGCCTGTTCATGTCAAGGGGAGTCACCTGCCAACCACCATCCATAGGTTAAATTAGCCATGATGAAATCTGGGGCAGTTCCTGGCTGTCCCCCATCTCACCCCCATCTCACCCTGCTGTTCTACCGCATCATCACTGTCCCACCCAAACATCCCTGAGCTCTGCATCTTGGCCCTCAGCACTTCTCACATCATTGTTACCCACGAGCTGCAGCTCCCAGACACTCCCCAGGCACCCTGATGCACCCTGTGTCCATGCTCCCACCCCTCTTATTCATCTGCCCACATCTACGGGAAGACCACAGCGCCATTGACCACATCACCCATCTTTGCTCCTCTGCTTGGTGTCTGTCCCATTCCTGAGCAGGGCAATGCCTGGCCTTGATGTCTGTGACACTCTGGCCTGGCTCGCTTTGAATTAATAACTTTCATTTCACAGTGCCAGGATTCCATTGAACCCTTTCCCTTATTTTTCACATGATTGCCAATCTCCTTTGTTTCACTAGCCGGGTCTAACCATTTCTCTAACTGTCCAAAAGGGCCATTAATCAAATGAGCAGCCCCTGCTCCACGCTGTACGTGAGACACATTTCTGTGTGCAGCCCTGTGGAAGTCAGCTTCTCCTTTGCATGGCTGGACTTGGGCTCTCCAGCACATCCTGCAGCCTCTCCACTGGTCCACTCTTCTCTCCTTTGGCTTTGGCTGCAATTCTGGCTGTTATTCTCCAATCTGGGCTCCTTGATGGGACCTGGCTGTGCCACCACCTCCTCCTCAGCTTCTCAGCTTGCAAGGATGGAGGTCCTGCTGAGCGTCCTTGCCCTGGTCAGTGCAGACTGTCATCTGGTCCTAGGCAGCATGAAAGGATCGGTGTGGGTAGGGGTAAGTGGGTCCAGGAGAACTGCAGCAGCAGGGTTTGGCCTGGTTCATCCCACTGCCTGCTTCATAGAATTATAAATCATAGAATCAAGTAAGCTGGAAAAGACCTTTAAGATCATCAAGTTCAACCGTTACCCCAGTATTGCCAAGACCACCAATTCATCTTCCCTTCTGGTTCATCTTCCCTTCTGGTTCATCTCCCCCCTTGGCTCACCTTCATCTTCCCTTCTGGTTCATCTTCCCTTCTGGTTCACCACGCTGTCTGGCTCATCTCCCTGCCTTGTCCATTTGATCTGCAACATGGACCTGAGCCACTCTTGCATGGGGAGGCTGGCAGAAGTGGGAAAGGAAGGGAGTGCCTTCACATCCTGGCTATGCTCCCATGGGACACAGAGAGGACAGGAAGAGCAGGGACTGTCATGCCTCACCTGGGCTGTGCTGGATGGTTGCCTGTGCTTTGCCAGCTCTCAGGTTTGTGAACAAGGCTCTCTGGGCCCCCCATCTCTTAGGAAGTGCCAGGGAGGCCAGGGCATGCTGGCTTTCTTCTGTTTTCATGGAGCCTTATGGTTCCAGTGAGAGATGTTGGGGGTCAGGTCCTCAACCCCCTTTGCCAGCTGTGCTTGGACAGTTTGATGCTGCATTTGAAACTATACCTGAACATCTGAGCCCTCAGCAGAGCTTCTACTTCCAGGCAATTGGCTTTGACCTCTCCGTAGCTGTAGGGCATCTCTGTTTCTCCTAGAAAGCCTCTAGACAGAGCTTGAACTTCTTCCAGTGCTCCTAGTATCTTTTCATACACTTCAGTTATTTGCTTCTTCTTCATTAAGGAATAATGGCTTCCAGCTCCCTCAGACACAGTGTTTGTGCAAGCTCTTCTTTTATCACTGGACCTCCTTGCAAAATGCTTCCTGGAAAGATGAAACAAGGCAGAAGGTCAGTTTAATCTGACCAGAGGTAAGCATCTTCACCCGTCAATCACCCCGAGCCCCTCTCACAGCAGGTCTGGGGGGTGTGCCAGGCTCTATCAGACAGATCTTGCCTGGAAGTGCATTTTTCTCTGCAACAAGTGCAGATGAAGCAGAAATGAGTGGCCTGGTTGGCGAGATGCACACCTCAGACATCTAAAGCCAAGAGAGAAGGACTCTTCCCAGGTGTCTGAGCACGTTCCTCCTGCACGCTCCCACCCACAGGCACACTCGCACTATGTCAGGCAGGGCAGCATCTTCTTCCAGGAGCCATATCACAATATCAGCACCTGCAGAGGGGAACTCAGCAGCAGCGAATTGATTTTCCTGCAGGGCTTTCAGCTAATAGATGTCCTGCTCTCACCCACTCCCATCCCACGTGTCCCTTATTCCAGAGGCGCTGCCTGCCTTCCCAAGGCCGAATGTTTTCTCACTTGTTAAGGAAGATCTGTAAGACTTCGTCCAGCGGTACAACGTATCAGCTGTGGCACAAAGCCCTAGCTAATAACAGGGGGAAACAGGGCAACAGTGGCATTGCATATGACATGAATAATTGAGGCAAATCAAGCCTGTAGATGCATGAGCAGAACGACCTGAGAGTGTAAATATGTGTTCCGGCAAGAGAAAGAGGATGCGTCTGAGAAAGGAGGTGAACATGACTGTGAATTCATGTGCCATGGCCATGGTTCAACATGGATGTCTTCCTCCACTCACGTCCTCTTTGACCAGGGACCACTGACCATGCCAGGATGCAGAAGTGGGATAATAGATGCTATGGATCTGACAGAGGTTGGGCAAAAGCTGCCCCAGACAAGATTCTTGAGCTGCAGCTGATCACAGGTGAAGCTCACAGGTTCACTTTCCAGCAGGTAAACTGTAAGGAACAGCTCAATGTTCCTCTTTTCATGTGACCTGGAAGCAAACATGCCAGGAAGCAGACAACATCAGGGTGACAAAGTGCTGCACCTCATTGACTTGGCATGCAGCGGACTGGAAAGGGCTGGCATGGCTTTGTTTGGGGAAGAGATAATGGGTGGGGATGTGGTGCAGGGTACCTGTTCTTTACAGGTATCATAGAATGAACAGCCTGTCCCCCTGCTTGCCTCTTCTCAAAGCGAAACAGAAAGTGCCAGACCATTAAACCAGAAGGCAACCTAATTAAAACTGATAAAAGGAAATGGTTTCATATGTACAGCAAAAAACTTAGCTGGAGGGACTCATGGCCACAAGGCATGCCTAAGGATGTGGATTTAGCAGGGATCAGAAGAGGGTTAGGTCTGTAAATGGGTTAGATGAGGTCCCTGGTGGCCACCCTTGGACGGGATCACACTTTGCCTTAGCGAGGAGATAAGCCTGCATGCTTTGGGCCATAAACCAACCACTTGTGCTTTCAGGCATCTGCAAGGAAAGGGATCCCTGCCAGGGGATACGGCAGAACCTTGTCTGGAGGCTGGAGATGAGGCCAGACCACAGCCTGAAGAGGAAATGCAGGCTCCAATGGTAGCACTTGAGACTGGGAAAGGAGCAAGAGAGTCATGGACAAAAGCAGCAGAGATGGAGTGTCCCACGGGAGACAGGACCTGTCCCTGCTGCAGGTCCCAGCTCTGTCTTTCTGGAGAGCACCGGTTGTTGGCTGAGATGTGGAGAGAACAGGAACCTGCTTCTGAATGCAGATATGAGGAGGGAGCAAACAGCAGGAGCTGGTTTGGAGTGGGATGTGGCTGTCACAAGGATGGGGACTCTGGGAAGGATGGAAAAAGCCCTGGAGGTGCAGGGTTGAGCCCTTTTTGGGACAGGAGAGTGCAGCTGTGCTTACAAACCCCAAAGACAGGAAACCCAATAGTTAAATGGGGATGGAAACACCTCTGGCAGGTGACACAGAGCCTGTGCATTGTAGCTGCTGGTATCAGTGCCCATTTGGCACTGGGAAGAGCCCTGATGCATCCCCATGGACATCCAGGACCTGCAAAATCAGTGCTGCTTATAGACCCTAGGATGAGCACCACCGGTCCCACAGCCCCTCGGGGGGGATGCCTGTGGCAGGCAGTCATCCCTCCAGCCATGGGGAGAAGCAAAGGGCACCGCCAACCGCAGCCCAGAGACAGCTCCACACATAAAGAGCCACAACAGTGTCAAACCCAGACAAAACCCTTTCTAAACACCAACAGAACATTATAGGAAAAGAGCTTTAAAGACTAAAGAAAGGCACACAAATAACTCTTGGTAAGAGCCATGACACCGGCGCTGAAAGCGTCGATCTGGCTATTCCAATTGCAGGGATTTTCAAAGAGACTCCGAGTGTGGCAGGGACCCACAGGCACTTCAGAGCGGGGGAGATGTGAATGGAGAAGTTGGGGCTGCTTTGACACGCCAGCCTCTCCGCCACGGATAAAGGATCTCTTTCTAATCAGCAGTGCTGGGACCCAGCGGAGCACACGCAGAGCGGGGGGTTCCCAGGGTACATTCTGCACATTGAATTCACGCAGCAAACAGCAAGCAAAAAGGAAGGAAATAAAGAAAACCCGGCTTGTATAATTAAAGTGCGGGTAAAGAGAGAGAAAACAGGCTCGGCGCGGGGTGAGCTGGGGAGTGCTGGAGCCAGGCAGCTGGAAAGAAAGGGCGGGGGGGAGCAATTGTGGTAAAAACCTGGAAAATTCATTTTGAACAAACTCATTAGAAGGATTGCAGGCCTGTCCTCAGAGGGGCAGAGGAAGAGCTATTGAGGAGAGTTATTGTGCTGCGCAGGAAGGACTCAGTGCTGCAATGGCACCAGACTATGGGAGGCGGATGGCAGGGCTCCAGGGCTCTCCGTGCTGGGAGCGTTAAACCCTCTCAGGCCAGCAAGCCCCAAGGAGCAGGTGGATTAGGAATTTCCTTGGATGCAGAGCAGCCACGGGCGGGAGATCTGTGCTGTGGAGCCGCTGTGCTGGCCGGTGCAGAGCACTCCCTTGGCAGAAAGAGAAGCTGCCTCTTTGCCATCTTAAAGCTGCAGGTTTGCGGTTCTGGTCCAGTTTCTCCAGCACCCCAGGAGCACGGGGGCTTGAAGGGGTGGCAGCACTAGGGAAGAGCAGAGCAGGACTGTGAGAGAAGGCAGCAGCTCCAGTTTAACCTGTGCTTTACCCCAGCATCAAGCAAAGCTTGTTTTGCTGCCTGTAGGCATATGCCCTTTTGCTCACAGCCAAGCTTTTACCCATGAGGGCTGGCAGCTCTCCGCACTGCTCCAAGCTGCCCCATGCGCCATCCTAGCACCACCAGCAGACTGGGGGGAGTGCAGACCCACCAACCTAGCTCTCTGTCATGGGTTTGGTCAGCAGGACCCCGAAGACATGGCAAGACTGGCTGCAGGTCCGCTCATCATGTCATGGGAGCTCCTCCTGCCACCTGGGAGATGTTGAACACACCGGGCTGCACCCAAGGAGCTGGCGGCGGCAGGAGGACAAGACGTTAACTGCCAGGGTGTCAGTGTGATGGGGACATTCCACTTCATCTGTCAGCAGCGACCTGTACACAAGAAAATCCCCACACCAAGCACTTGCCATGCTTTCAGTGGTGAAATGAAACCACAGACCTGACTCTGAGGAGCTGATCCCAGCTTCCAGCAGTTTCCAACAGCATGCAGGTGGGAAGCACAGCTGGCAGTAAAGGATGCTCTGCCCTGTGTTACTGTGGCATGGTTTATAGGGAGAATTAACTGGTGAATGGGGTTGTTTTTACTGGCCTAATGATCTCCACAGCGAGGTTTCTCACTGGGGGCAGCTCAAAACATGCTTTATGCCACCACGTGTGCTGCTGTGGCTTCTGTGTGCAGCGACACGAGAGGGAGATGAAGGAGAGCATCTGAGCTGGGAGTGCATGGAACTGTCACTGAGGTTCACAGCAAAACTTTATTGCCAGGAGAAGCTGCAGAGCAGCCGCCGTTGCTCTGACAACAGCCGGAGCAGCGCGGTCCCCGGGTGAGGAGGATGCGAGCTCAGTGTGAGCTGGACCAGCACCACCCGCTCTGTGTGCCTGAGGAAGGGCCCGGCCTGGCTCTGAAGGGCCTTTCCTTGCCCCAGCACATGATATAATCTTTGGCCTTGTGCATACCTGCTTTCTGGAGCAAACTGTACCTCAAGTGTATGAGAAAGCTCCAGTCCCTGAAGTAAAGCCCTTGCTTTCCAGAGTGATCTGGCTGTCAGCTCAGCCACACAGTGCTGTGTCAGCCACAAAGTACCATCTAGAGGTCCACCTACACCCAGAAGAGATAACTTTGACAATGCCCGTCTCTCACCAAGCATCCCTTGCTGGAGACAAGCTTGTGAAAAGAAGCATAAAATGCGTCCATCATTCCTTCACCACCTGGATCAGATAAAAGAACAGGTCTGGATGCAGGCAACTACATGACCTGCAGGGCTTGACACCAGGGTCCGTTCTGCTTGGTCAGGACTGGGGAGTGCTCTGCGTGGTGCCCAGTTGCGGTGCCACTCGCCCCATCTCTGCGGAGGAAGCCTTTGTGTTTCATCCCAGGTTTGGTTTCCAAGTCATTTTTGGTGTTGCTGTGCTTAGGTCTTGGATGCGGCTGTGTACTTGTCTGCTCTAGGACCCTGACTTTGGTGTCCTTTTCCCATTCCAAACACTGCCTGGCTTTCCTTTATGTGCTGGATTTTCTCCAGGACCATTCCCAGTATGACAGAAATTCTGATGCCTCACACCAGGGCAGTGCATGTACGGAGAGACCGAGTGGAGACTGAGAAAAGAGCTGCCACATCAGCAGCCTTCAGCTGACCACATCAGAGCTCACGGCCAACCTCAGTGGGACAAGAGTAGCTGCTTCCCCAAAAAACCCTCTTCCTTTTATAAAGGGTTTTCCAGACCCGTACAAGATCTCTGGCCAGGTCAGATACTTCCAGCACTTCACAGAAGGAAAACTGAGGAGCTTGGGATCATGAGAAGGTTGGGACTATATCAGCCTTCCCATGGAGGTGAAGACAAATCCCCAAGAAGGGTAGGGGAGATGCTGGCTCAAAACAGAGAGGGAAGACAGGGGTGGAGGGATGTGTGCTGCTGAGCAGGGAGCACAAGGTCTGACACAGAGAAGTGTTTTGCTGGTGCAAAACACTCTCATGAGGGAGAAAAGGGCATGTCCCAGGCAGAGGGACCCAAGGCAAGGCTGCTCCTCTGGGGTAGTTTCATTCAGTTTTCCTTCCCTGCTGAACCTGATGCTTCTTCAAAGGGCCTGACACATAAAGATGGGGGAGCAAATCCCAGCCTGCTTGCTTTCAGCCACGTTATGAATGGCTACAGGGATTAGTCCTCTCTGGAGCGAGGATGCACTGCTGGGAATGTCATTAAGAACATGCTCATCTGCCTTCATCACTGAAGAGGTCATGGCACATGTGGGGGACAGGAGACAGGAGGGCCCGGTATTAACTGCCTGGGTTACAACAATGTCATTTACTTTTCCCAGGGGACAGGAGGCAGCTCAGATGACAAATGTGGCAATGCTCAGTCAGAGCATTGCTGGATACGTTACTTGCTAAGGGAGTGTGTAGCACAGCGCTGCAGGTTTTCTGGGATCTCATGGGCCATGGGACCCTCTCAGAAACCTCAACTCCGAACTAACAGTGAACTGACAACACTTAGATGGTCTAAATGTGGTGATGTGCATGTGGCAAGAGGTTCTGCCCAGGCCACACTGAAAGGGAAAAGTGATGGAGGGATCAAGGAAGAGTATAACAAACCATCTGGAACTTGGTCACAGGGTCTGGGGAGAAGAAAAGCCATAATCCAGAATGAAGGGACTCATCTGGTTGGATTTCAGTATGGACTTGGCTCTGATGGAGACCTACTCAGTCTTGCTGAGTGTACAAATTCCTCGTCCTCAGGTAGGTCGGACAAACCATCCCCTGCTCCTCTCCATGGGCTCTGGAAGATGAGCCTGACAAGCAGATCTCCAGCCTGGCATTGTACACAACAAAAGCTGGATGAGATCCCATCTTCCTCTGGAGCTGCCAGGGAGAAAATGGGGTTCAGGAGCAGTACGTGCGGGCTGCCTGCCCTCCCTGCCACCCAGGCTGCCTGCCAGCATTGCAGAGCCAAGGCTGGACACTGGGTCATCCTGGCACTGCTCCGATATGGTGCTTGCCCAGGCAGTGCTGTGGCCAGAGCTGAGCATCACCCTGCTTATGGACATGGCCGGCACTACACTTCCCAGAAGGTTTCTTGGTCACTTTCATCACCATCCATGCTGCTCAACATCCAAATATCCATGGAGACCAGACACCACCTTCACCAAGCCTTTCCTGCGCAGAAGACTGCCCTCTACACTCTGGCAACAGCGAGCTGCACATTTTTGACCTCCGGGCTCAATTACTGCAGCTCATTATATCTGGGAATGGAGCCAAGCAGGCTGAGAAAGCTGCCACTGGTGCAAAATGTAGCAGCCTGCGTGCTCAGATGCCTGGGGGCTGTGATCCATCAGCCTGCAGCTCCTGCTTCTTTAGCCATATTCCCAACTAACCCAGCACCCCTGCCAGACTCCAGCCCAGGACCTGAATCGTCTCACACTTGCTGAGACTAGCTTTATCCCAGCAGCTGGGGTCTCAGCTGGCCACATCTGGAACTAAAAGGGACATCACAGCAGAAGACAGCCCTTCCCAAGCAAAAGGAACAATGTCCACCTCTCCTGGTGGGCTCTGGGATCTCTCTCACTTGATCTTTCCTGGTCTGGAGGTCTTTCCCTTGGGGATATGGAGGTCTCTGGTCTCAGGTTGAGGTCAGGCTCCCTGGCAGAAGGAGGGGAACATGACAGAGGCAGAGGAAGGGGCATCCATAGGCACAGAGGAGGTGGCAGAGAAGGGCAGGCAAAGCAGCCCTGGCTGATGTGTGTCCCTGCCAACCATTAATCCTCACAGCTGAAGCAGCTGGATCCCCTACTCCTGGATCAATGTTGCCTTGGGAGAGCAGGAGCCAGAACTAGTTCCCCTGAGCTGGCTTCAGGGATGGAGATAGTCCAGATTCACATTTGGACACGCAGCTCCCATGGAGATTGGCAGGAGGAGCTGGGTGCTTTCCTTTGAGCTTTACAAATCTGGGTGTCTGCCTTCAGCCTCATCTTCCTTGTGCCTCCTGCCTTGGTCTCATCCCGCAGGCTCTTTTGCTGCCCTCACAGGTCAATCAGCACCAGGGCAATGATGCCATTCCTTTTACCCCTCTCCCACCCCTTCCTTTCATCCCCTCCTCCATCCTCACTAACTCACTCTCCTGCTAGTTTATGGCCAGAACATTTTGTTTGCAAAGTGCTGTCAGATGCGACATTAAGAGGCGCAGTAAATCAGAGCACAGGGGCCTCTCCAAGCCTCTGCAGATGAAAACCTTTTATCACAATTTGGATCTGTTTGCACTGGTATGAAAATTATGGCTCCAGTTTAGCATCAACTTCCCATTATTCATGTCCCTGTGAGCAGCGTCTGCTAAATTGGATTGTTTCAAGCATCCCCACCCTGCTGATCCTGAAAGCTGGGCAGATCCCTCCTGGCTTCCCATCCTCACCTGTATGTCCTCTCCCAGTGGGATGCAAGCAGGAGCAAGGTTGTGGCACAATGTGCAAGCTGCAGGCTGGAGAAGCACTTGGGAGTGAGAAGAGGGATGCTTGGAGTAGATAGAAAGGCTTCGGCATCAGTGTGCCAGCATCGCATGCTGAAGCAGGCACTGTCCCCACTCCAAACCACAGCCTGATCCCTGCTTCTGCCACCTCCTAATGTGGCAAGTGCAAGTTGCTGCCTGTGGCTTTGCGCACATCCATGCTCCTCTGTGCCCAGGCACTTTCTGGTTACCAGTAAGTGTTTGGGAGGTAGAAGCAGAGTTGGTGGGCTCAGGAAGAAGGGTAGGAACGGAGCTCTAGCAGGGATGCAGATGGAGCTCAGGGTAAAGCAAATTATGTTCAGCCACACTTTGATCCTTGTTATATCATTAGGAACTGGCATGCACCTCCTCCCCATCCTGCTAACAAGGTCAGATGGGGAATTCTTTGGGCAGAGGGGGACAGTGGCCGGGTGTAGGGACAAAGAATGGTCTGCCCCTCTCTGTCCTGGTGCTGTAGGGTTGCAGTTTCAGGGTGCTGTTTAAGTCAGACCCATTGGGGGTCAGTGTGTCATGGCAAGTCATTAGGGGCAACAGACGGACCAAGAGACAAGGTCTGATGTGGCAGTTCATTGGAGGGCACCGGCTGATCCAGGCAGTGGTCCTCAAGCTGTCCAGGCATGGGCTGGTTAGTACATGGTGTCTTAAGGAGTCATCCAGCACAGCACAGCCTTTGAATGTGAGGAGGGAGTCATCTGGGCTCCCCTCAACATCTGGAAGTGCATCTCACACCAGCACCACTGCCCTGGAAATCTGGAAAATGCACTGCAGGTTCGTTTCCACCTAAAACACTGAGGTTCGTGTTAATGAGGAGCAAGGTTTCCTTTGCAACAGCTTAAAGAAGAAACCTCCACTGGCAGGTGGTTAAGAGGCACTATTTAAGCCCTGGTTAAAAGTGTTGGATGTTCCTGACAAACTTATCTCAGACCCCATGAAAAGAGCAATGAAATTTTACTTTGGATAGCATCACCTGGAACAGCCATTGTTCAGGGGGATGACCCATGTAAGCAGGGGTTATGGTGGTCAGCCAGCAAGAAGAGGAAGGATGGGCTGGCCGCTCTCCCGCGGGCATGTGTGATTTGCACGTGCTTGTGAGGGATGGAGAAAGAGCAAAACTAATGCAAAAGGAGGAGTGAGCAGATGCAGGAGGAGAGGAGCAGCAACACGTGTTGTATCAGGAGGAAAGGAGGGAGCGCGTCTTCCAGATGAGGTTGCCCAGCCACACAGGCTGGCTTCATGTGGCCAGAAGCTTCCTCCTAACGTTTATGCTTGCTGAGCTTAGGGACACAGCACTGCAGGTCCCAAGAGGGACCATGCTTGTGTGTCACCATCACCACACTGCTGTGTGTGCCTCACGATGACACCAGGAAACCGCTCAGCCATGGCACAACAATGTCCCTGTGAATGACAAGTGATTTCTGTGATGAAAAACAAATCTTGTACCTACTGCTCAGCCACCTGAGGCCCCCACCACTGGGAGCATTGTCCCCACATCCTCACAAACCTCTTTCATTCCCCATCATATGGAGGAGTTCGAGCAAAGACCTGGTTCTCAAGGAACAGGGAGCTGGTGCAAGGGCTTTCACACAAGCAGGCTTCCTAGCACAGCTGGGGATATTTATTCTCTTTCTTGCACCTTGTTGAAGAGATCTTGCCACAGTTGTAATTGCACAGGGGTTTCTTTCAGATAATACAGCCAGATGCTCTCTAAACAACCCTTGAAGCCTGTCATTGCAAAGCAATAGGTGGTTTAATTTTAACTTAATATCAGTGCGACTGCTCAGGAGGAGACAATGTCACCATCCACCAAACCCCTGGGAGTTCATCCACCACAGGCAGCTTTGGAGGGAGTTTTGTTGAGCCGGTGCCCATCCCAGTAATAAACCTGGGTATTTCTTGTGTTACTTTTTTAATTAACACTCACCCAGTGCTTGGCCCCCAGGCTATCAGCTTGCTCCAGTCAAGTCCATGCTAAAGATCCCCATCTCCCCATCAGGAGAAGAGAGATGACACTAATAAATATGCTTGCAGTGATGCGAGCCTCTGGTGCTCTCTGTATTCTCCCTTGCGTTGCAGGCAGTTCATTGCAGACTGGCTTTATTTCTCTCTCGTCCATCACTGATTTGCTACTCTGTCAGAGTTCAACAATAGCGGCAATAATTAACCATTTAATCTGAATCAGACACTGGGTCTCACTTGCTCTTTCTGTATAGAAGATGGAAAACACTTGCAAAGATCAGGTTCTGATGTTCCCCAGCTTAGTGTTAAGTGTCTTGACTCTGCAAAATTGCTCCGAGTCTTTCATTTTGCTCTTTAAGCTCGTTAGTCCAAATTAAAACCAGCATTCATTCTAATTCCAGCTTCTTGAAACCCCTCCAAGATCAGTGCTATTATGCTTCCTTTCAAATGTCTCAGGAGTAGAACACCAAAAGACATTCACTTACATTCCTGATGTCCAAATGGTTTAATAAGAGCCACTAGCTTCATCTTAGTGCTCCTGTCATCCACCTTGCCAAAGTGCACGTCGTGCTCTTCCTGAAAGCTTCACTGCCACTTGTGTAATGTGCTTCCCGCCTGCCACTCACTCTTAAGGCTTCCTATGAATCACGTAGAGGAATGCCCCTCTAATGTTATTTATGGGCTGTGAATTAATGGGGTGCGCGCGTGACTTTGTCTTTTCAGCGGTTCACGACTTCTGAATTTTGTCATGTTTAGGTTTAAATTGAGCTTGTAGGGAGAACGGATTGCTCCTGGTCACTGGCCTGCTCAAGCCATCTGTCCTCGCTGCACCAAGAGGACTGCAAAGAGCTTGACCAAGCTACTGCTGCATTGCATCTTCTCTCAGTAAAACGAGGGCTTTAAATGCTCTACGTGCCACAAGTCTGGGGTCACAAACAGGATTTGAGAGAGCTTCAGCCTCACATCAGGTATAAATGTAGCCTTGAACGCAACTCTTTCTCCACCACAGCAAACAACACTCTCTTGTCTTCCTAGGCATTTCTCTCTTTAGTCTTGAAATGGTCCATCAAGTCACATGCTCGCTGGGTCATGCAACCCCAGTTTACAGCAGAGGAAGTTAGTGAGTCAGGCAGAGTTTACAGTCTTTTCCTAAGGGATGTTCAGCTTCATTTCATGAAGTAATAAAGTTGGGGAATGAGAGAGGAGGAGATGTAGCAGGAGGAAAGCTGCATTCACGCGTCAGCCCTTAGCAGGCAGGCAGTTTAGGAGGAACCCCCAACAAAGGCTGAAGGGAGATCGAGTGTCTGTTCACTGTCTGCTGGTGCTGCTCTACATAAAGCTCCTGCTGCGGGGAGCCAGGATTGCCACGGGATGCCTTTTCAAGCTAAACCCTCCTTTCTTCTGTCCGCAACAGCTCAGCAGCCCAGCTGAGGGTGATGATGGTGTCCAGGGCAGGAAGCACCCCTGAAGACATCGCAGGTCAGCAGTCAGTCCACTGCTGGGACACTTTGGAACAGTTTGCTGGACACCCACACATAGTGCCTGCAGATCCCACAGCACAGAGACCCTTGCTGGGAGTCATCCATTGCTCCAGGACACTTCATATCAGCTCAGCAGGCTCTGTCTCCATCCACAGACTGATTCCTCATCCCCTTCTGCTCCTACTAAAGAGGCATGGAGTCTTGGAGGAGAACAGTGAGGGTTGTCCTGGCATAGGGGTAGACCTGACCATCCTTGCACAGCTCTTGAGGAGCTGTAGGAGGAGGCAAGCAGTTGGAAGGCCATCTGCATTCATTTCCAACTCAGTGCAGTCTCACAAGAGGAGTGAGTGTAGGGGGTGAATGGCAGAAGGTCTTTTGTTCACCAAGGCACACCAGGGAAGGTAATTCAGAGAGCACTGTCTGAAGTCACATCTGCCTCCAAGTCTTGTGTAGTCTTTGGAGAGCTCAACAGAAGATGGAAATTATGAGTTTAGGAAGATATAGATGCAGTTAATACCTATTTTACATGTACAGTCTATAATATGTTGCCATAGCCTTGAAAATGTTGTGACTTGGAAGCCATAAAAGCTGGAAGGAACATGCTAATTGAGAACAGAGTCAGGCTATAAATCTGGAGAAGATACTGGGGCTGGCAGGAGAGAAACCCAAGTCCCAGGGAAAAAGAGAGGGGGAGGAAGTCAGTTCTAGAGGCAGGAAGGAAAGTAAAGGGAAAGGAGAAAGAGGGAGAAAATGGGACTCCTTGGTTCCCCGGGGCTGGCTTAGCCTCAGGTAACACTCTGGGTTGATATTAGGAAATCAAAGGAATTGACTCAAATGGAAGTGCCATTAGAAGAGAGAATTTAGAACAAACTGGCAGCATGAAAAGGGACTAATTGCCAGAACCAGGGAGATTCACCCAAAAATGGTACGTAAAGAAAAGATGACATTTCCCATCTACTAACTGTAACAAGTGATATATAGCTTCAAATGGTCTCTATAGCAAAGTGAGGGAAGGTATCAAATGTGACACTAGGGGTTTTGTGGGGGGGGGGGTTTAAAGTATTAAATGGGTTGTAGAGTCTTACAATAGAGTCTGTATCAATAGGCAGAAATTGTAACAAAGAATAGAGCTACTGGGTAACTGAATAAATATCATGTAACAGGAGAAAGTTTCTTCAGTTTCTGTGGAAGGAAACCATGCATCAGATACCATTAATATTCACTGAAGGGATCAATATGTGCCCAGGGGTGATCTGGTCAATATAATCTCTTAGGATTTTCAAAATGCCTTTGCGCAATATCCTGCAACGGAGACTCATTGGGAAATTAACCTGTTATGGGTCAAAAAGGAAATTCTCCTCATGGTAATTCACCTGGTTGGAAAATAGGGAAGAAAAGGTACAAAAAATCAGTGATTTTCACAGGTGGGAGGGAGTTGTCCCATGAATCATAGAATGGTTTGGGTTGGAGAGGACCTTAAAATCAGCCAGTTCCAACCCCTGCTATGGGCAGGGACTCCTCACACTAAACCACACCACCCAAGGCTCCGTCCAGCCTGGCCTTGAACACTGCCCGGGGTGGAGCATTCACCACTTCTTTGGGCAGCCTGCTCCAGTGCCTCATCACCCTCACAGTAAAGAATTTCTGCCTTAGATCTAACCTGAACTTCCCCTGTTTCAGTTTGAACCCATCACCCCTTGTCCTGTTGCTACAGTCCCTGACGAAGAGTCCCCCTCCAGCATCCTGGTAGCCCCCTTCAGACACTGGAAGCTGCTCTGAGGTCTCCATGCAACTTCTTCAGGCTGAACAGCCCCAGTGTTCTCAGCCCATCTTTACACAGGAGGTGCTGCGATGGCTCAGTACAGGCATAGCTGGGCTGGAAAGGCCAGGAGCAGTGAGGCTGCAGAACTCACTGATGGCATGAAATTAATATGGGCAGACAAACAAAATGTGACTGTGAGGAGCTGCCAAATGTTGTCATGGGGCTGAGAGCCTGGGCCAGAAAACGATCCGGTGACATTCAACTTCAGTGGAGAGTAATGAGCATGGGAGACAAAACTGTCTCACCTGTACAGAGTATAGGGAAAGCTCCTTGGAATTACACCAACAATATCACCTTGATCCATGGTGGTGGCAGGAAAATAAAGGCAGTGATGAGAGCCATCATGAAAGAAATGCAAAGCAAAACACACAACTTCAGTTTGCCACTTTCTAAATTAAAAATGGAACCAGCTTTGAAGGGCTGAAGGGTGGAGAACTCACACATGGCATGGGAAAGGCAAGCAGCAATTATCACCCACAAGTCAGAGTTTTAAAGCAAGGCTTTAAGGTGGTATGTAGCATAAGCAGAACTGGCCCAGGACCTGACCAGTCCTCTCCCCACACCCAGTTTAGGCTCCTTCAGTGTCTAAACTGAGACAAATCCTTCACAGGTCCCACCTCTGTGAGATGGAGGAGGAGAGTGGGAAAGGGAAAGCATCTCTGGCTCCAAGTCTGCTGAAGCAGCAGTGATGCTCTCCTTCTCTTTCCTAATAATCCCTCCCTTCTGAGAGGCTGTTTGTCCCCTCCTAGTGTTCTATTTTGAGAGCCCTCTCCATATTCATCCGTGGGTCTCCTATCTTACAATTGTATGCTGGCTGTGCACTGGAGAATTGGTCTTCCTTAGATGTCTGGACCTTTAATGAATCTTTATAGCCACTTGCGTTTTGTATCCCTGGTCTAGTGCGAGGTTTCCCTGCCCATGGCAGGAGGCTTGGAACTGGATGATCTTAAGGTCCTTTCCAACGCAAACCATTCTGTGATTCTATGATTCCACCCTCAGTTAACCTATCTGAGCAAGCTGTAGTTCTGCGCAGAGTCAGCCCCATTTCCAGCCCCTGCAGATGCCGGTTACCTCAGCCCTGCTGTGAGCCCCCTTGGATGCTGCTTAGAAGCCCTGTGCAGTTACTTTGCAGTGCTATTGACTTGGCTGTCATATTCGTTGCTTGCACCGTGAGCAGCATCTACATTGCACTGTTCTGTGGGCTGACTGGTTTATAGAAGCAAGTGAATATTGCACACAGCAGTACAACCACCCAGCAGCAGCCCAGAGCTGGAGTGTGCTCAGTGGCAGGGTGAAACCGTGGCATGAACCCTGGGGCAAAGCCTGCACCCTTCTCCTTCCACTCACTCAGACTGGATCATGGCAAATCAGCCAGGAGCTGCGGTCCCCTCCGCCCTGTGTTAGCACTGTGAGATGCAGCAATAGCTATTGGCAGCATCACTCGCCTGCCTGCCTCTCATTTCCGCACTCTGCTCTCAGCAGGGACTGCCTGCGGACCCTCTCCCAGGCTCTCTGAGTGACCCTCTGCTGCTTCCTGCCTCCCTCATTCCCCGTGCTGCCCAAGCAGTCCCAGCTCTCCCGCTGACCCGCTTGGCACAGTGGTACTCCAAATCCAGGCAGCCCTGCTTTGCCTAACATTCCTGTTAGCAAAACCCCCCAAACAGCCCAGGAGCCTAAGAAATGCCTGGTCCCTACAGCTGCAGGGCACTGGTGTTGCAATAGTGTTTTGTTCATGCTAAATTAATGTTCAGTGCTGTTGGTTTGGGAAAAGTGGTGCTCTTGGTCCTCACCCTGCTTCCCCTCCCAAACCCTGAGCGCTGTGGGACAGCGGGGTGATGAGATGCCAGCCAGAGGGGACCCACTCTGCAGCAGTGCTGCCCAGGCTGGCTAATAGGAAATGCCAGGGCCGGGAACAGGGAGTGCACCAGGCATTAACCCTTGTAAGGCAGAGATGCTCCAAGAAGCTGGAGGCCTTGCTCACAGCTGAGGTCCCTCAGGCACCAAGGAAGGGGTTGCGCACTTGCCAGAGGTCCGCAGGGAGTCTGTTCCTCACGTGGTTTCCTCCCCATTCCCAGCCACCAAATTGCATTTACAAGAAGCAAAACATATATTAAATAACACTCAGATGTCAGAGCAAGCAACTGCTGTGGGGGATGCTCATGGCGAAAAGAAGAAACAGCTGGTCCATCCAGGAGCAAAGAGAGGGGAGGCAATGGTGGGGGGGATGTGATGGGATGAGGATGCGATGGGAAGGGGATGGGGGTGGCACTGCGGTGGAGGAGGTTGAAAGCAGGGGCAGATATCCTGAAATGAACGTGTCCCCTGCCATGACTGTAGCTGATGATGAATAGCCTGTAGCAGAGGATGCCTCATTGTGAGAGTCTGCCCTGCAGCCTCCGGTTTAGGGTGCTTTTGTACACATGCTGCAGGAAGAAATGGATGTAAACATCCAGCATCTCAGATTATAAACCCTGGCAAGGCATGACGGGGCTGGAAGGTCAGTGGCACCACCACCATCCCCCAGCAAAGGCTCTAGGCAGAGGCAGGGGGTGCTGGATGGGATGATCCACATGTGCCCCCATCCGCCCTCTTCTCCGGCTCCAAACAGGAAACAACAGTCGTGCCAGAACCACCCCAGGGGAAAGTGAATCTGACAGGGCTAAATGTATGGACAAATCCCAGCAAATATCTGCTAGCTTTCTGCAGTGGATAATGACATGTGCTGCGAGTCCTCCAGCAATGATCCCAGGAAATCCAAGCCTTTGCGAGCTGGGCTGAGCTTGTCCTCGGGTTCCTGCTGTAAATTCCCGTGGTGCCATTTATCCAAGCACGCTTCAGGAAGCAGTTGGTGACTCCCACAGGCAGCAGCACTGCTCCACCACCGCCTGCATCTGTGTCCCGAGGCAGGGGCAGGCCAGGGCAAGAACCTCCTCCCACAGATGTGCAGGAGAGCACCTCCTGATTCATTGCTTCCCACTCCATGCTTGTGCAGACACGGAGCAGGTGAATCCTCCTGCTTCCCCGCTCCTTCCTCATCACATTCAGGCAGGCGGCATTCCCCTCCCAGCAATGGCTAGGGAGCTTTCGGTTTTCCTTGGATGGCTTTAGTGTTTCATCCCTGTTCGATACCCTTTACTGGGAGATATACAGGCAAGGGCAGCAGCTGAGTTTCCACCTCTGAAACACTCAGGGAGTTGAGGGGCAGGCAGGGCAGGGCCTGCATAAGGAAGCCTGTGTGGAGCACTGCATCTTCTGAGGAGGGTTTGCCATTGCTGAAGAGAAAATCTGAAAAGTAGTAATCTCCACAAAGCAGAGGGAGAGGCCCCTGGAGGCAGCTCAGCAGCAGCGAGGGAGCCCTGCAGATCTGCATGAATGAGAGCATGCGAGGGAGGAGAAGGAGAAACAAAGGGGGAGGTTGAGATGGAGAGGAGAATGTGAAAGGGATGGGGTCATGGCGGGCAGGTGGGATGTGCAGTGCCATCCATGGCTTCGGTCACGGTGTGCTCTGCCAGGCTGCAGGAGGGTCTCTGGGGGAGAGCAGTGCCCTGACATGTCCCGCAGTGCTGGAGCACCTCATGGTGCCTTGTGCTTCTTCCTTGGCCACTCTTCATGGGCTGAGTGGGACAGACGGGGTGGCTGTTGTGGTCCCCATCCAGGGCATCAGCAGCACTTGCTGCCTGCATCTGCTTCCTGCAGGATCAGCTCCGTATCCTTTTCTTTAAGAATGGCTTTGAAGGCCTCGAGGGTGAGCTGCTCACCTGTGCTTTGAGGGCTCAATTCCTGCATCCGGAGTGCAGGGAAATGAGCAGCAATGTGGTTCACAGCCCCATGCTGAGACACAGTCCCCTCCTCCAAGAGAAGGAGCAGCTCAGATGGTGTCCCGAGACACCAGGCAACAGATAGGAAGTAGGGAAGGGTGCCTTCCTGCACGGATCCTTCCTCTGGCCCTCAGCTATTGTGCTGCTTCCTTCCTCCTCCCCAAGCAGCAAAGGAGCTGGGCTCTATCAGGGCACTGAATCAGACCAGGTAATCCAGGCCACAGCTGCTTCCTGCTCTGCCTGGGACATCGCTCTGTGAGGAGGAGGGAAGGAGGTGAATAAGATGCTCTGCTGCTGAGAAACCCCGGCGAGGAGCAGCCTGTGATTGCACTCCCCCACACCAGCCAGAGCACAAATCCTCCTTTCTGGGGCTTCCTGCTGTCTCTTTCCCACCCCGCTCACATCAGTTATCCCAAACAGGGAGCAGTTGGCTAAAACCCTGTTAGCAGACTTCAGAAGAAGCACAGCACTGGGTCTGATCACCTCCCTGTCAGCTCCCCTATTGGACACACACAAGGTGTGTGATGCTCTCTCCCCACCTGCCTGAGGTTGCCTCCTCCAGGGCTGCACTGCTGTGGTTCACAGTGCCAGAGAGAGGTGTGTGGGATGGAGACCCCACAGGTGGCAGGGACCAACAGATTTGGGAGCAAGGAGAAGCTGTACTGAGACTCAGGAGAGGGATGCTGTGGGAAGTGGTCTCAGGAGGAGAGCCTGGAATTGGGGACATGACCCAAAAATGGGATTTATGGGGCTTGGGTGTCCCATGAACCATGCCAGGACCATCAAGAAGGAAGCTGAGCCAGGAGCCAGAGTTGCCTGCAACACTGACATTGTTTGAGCAGGGCACCTTGATGATAGAAGCACACTGGGGTCTTAGAGCAGGCTGCAGCATCTCACCTGTGTCCTTTCTCATCCAGGCTCCTGGATCCTCCTTCCGCAGCCACTGAACCCACCCTCGGCCTGAAATATGCGCGTCAGCACTAAAAGACTTTGCAGAAATTCTTGGGAGGAAAAAATGCTGAGCACAAAACACAGCCACCACCTTGGGAATTGCCTGTGCACCACATGGCAGGAGCCAGAAGGGTTGAGGGAAATCACACTGATCTTGGTTTATACCCTCCACAAAGCACTTGAGTTAAGAGAACCTTTGGTCTGAGCTGCTTTAGCCATTCCTACAGCCTCCTGTGAAATTTTCCAGAGCATCATCCATGAGAAATCCCATGTATATCCATCTGTGAGCGCCATTTTGGCAAACTGTTGGGTTTTTTGATGTGAAATGGTTGCAGTGGCAGCTCCATGTGGATGCATGTGGATGTGTGTCCGTCTTCACATAGCTCTCCCTCTCCTTTGTGGGTTTTTGCCTGCATTCCATGCAGCTGTCCTTGCACAGAGCAGGAGTACACTGCACAGGCCAGGACTGCAGAGGTGGGCTTCTGGCCACATTAATACATCGCTCTCCACATTTCTCTGCCCGTACAAGACAGGGCATTACATTCCTCTGATGCATACTTTCTGCAGCAGGCTTCTAAGACTGAACCTTAGTCTTCTTTCTGACCTAGCCCCTCCTTGCAGTGGCCAGAAGCACTTTAAGAAGCAGACTAACAGGCTGAGATCCCACTCTACCATAGAGCTTGAAAGCTTTCCAAGAGACACACCAAATGCCTGTTTTCTCCAGCACCCGTGTAAGATGCCCTGCTTCCTGTGTCCTTGGGTCATGTAGCGACGGCATCACCTCACTGGCACGCAGCATCCCTTTGTCCCAGGGGCCCAGGATGTTCCTGTTGTCAGTGCAGTGTGCCAGGGTCCTGCTCACCCTGCCAGCCCCAGGGCCTGGTAGCATGCTGGTTATTTTCATCCCATGCCTGGTGGGTCGGTGCACGGCTCCAGTGTTGTCAGATGATTTTCTACCAGTTCCTTCATGTAGCGATTTTTATTATCTCTTTTTTGTCATCTCTGAAGCAGGAGAACACCTCCCTCTGTTTACAATTGAACATCTGTAGGCCACAGATGTCGGTGCTGGTTTGTTCTTGGGGAGGGATCCAATTGGACTTCAATGGATGATATGGCCTACAGGACTGCTCCTGGCGCTGTCACTCACGAAGGGGCCTCTCCAGCTGCCCAGGACCTCACTGCTGCTCTGGGATGTGTCCAGATAGACAGGCTGGGATATCCTGGGGTGTGAAGGGCTGCATGTCATCAGCATCTCCACTGCCTCTGAGCTGGGGTACAAGGTTTCCTGTGCTGGAAGAGGCTAAGGCTTCCCTTTCACTCCCACATTGTGTCAGGAGTCCCAGGAGCAATCAGCAGTGTATTTAAGTGTCATTGTTTTTCCAAGGATGCTGCTTTGTTGAAGGGTCAGGTTTCCAGGTCAGATTCCTTTCAGGAAGGTTGGGCTTGGCCCAACAAAGGCCCAACCCTTTGTCTGGTTGCATTCTTCCTAGAAGGGCTGGAGGAGCTGATGCGATGTATTATCATTTTTTTCTCTTCTCCACTCCTTGTTCTCTGTTTTTCTACAGAACTATTGATCTGCAGCCCTGCAGGGTGTTCGGGTAGCATATGGGAGTCCCTGTGCTCTGTGTTGGAAAGAGCACTTGCTTTTCCCCAGCTGTGGCTGTATCGAAGCAATTGTTTTCCATTCTCCCTCTTGTTCTGGGTTCCTTCCCACCCTATTGCCACGGGCTAAAGAATTGCTTTGCCATCCTTGTGAAACTTCTGTGGCCATGTTAATACTGTTTGAAGTATTGCCATAATGTTTGTTTAAAAACATATTAATTAGGTTGTCAGTAATTGGGGTTTTCAGGGCTCTCTCATATTGTTCTGCTGCTATAATTTGTTCTATTGATCTTCCTCGAGATATAACTCGCAGCCAATCTGCAGTGAGGCTGCGGCGTGCTGCTCACTGTTGCTATTCACCGTAATTTGCTCCATGCACCGGGCTGGTGGCCAGTGATGAGCATGGCTGTGTCCTGACCCTCAACCCACTCCCACCAGCACAAACCAAACCTATCCCAGCAGATGACCACTTTTTCCACCTCTCCTGTCCATGGTCGCTCCACACAGAGCCTAGGGATGTGGCCGGTGGTGTCTTGTGCCCGCATCGGCTCCGCCGCCGCAGACCCAGAGACACTGTGGCTGTGTCTCCTGCTGCGGCGCGGTTCAGTGATGGGTTTCCATGGTAACCCCAAGGCTTGTTCCCCGACTCCAGGTTTTTCAAAAGGGAAAATCTTCGTTTCCATCAAAAGCTCCTTTCTGCTGGGAGCCCCGGCACCGCCTCCCCCAGCAGCCCCGAGCCTGCCAGCTAATGAGCCCAGCCTGGGGAGCCAGGTGCCCACAGCCTGCCCTCCAGGAAGCTATTTCCAATGGCAAGCTGCCCTAGTCCCGCAGTGGGTATCCTCACTCATTGCCTGCCCTGAGCTGGTGCCGTGCTGCACAACTGCGCTCACACATTGAGCCCCTCACTCTCTCCGGGGTCAAAGAGCTGCTTTTCCCAGCACCTTTCCTTAGTCTACCTGTTAGATACCCTCGCTTGCCCATGTGTCCCTCTTCGTCAGGACCAGGGTGGGTGGTGGTGCAGCCTCCTGACAGCAGCATATGGCTCCTCGCATCCCCTCGGAGCATCTTTGCTGCTGTCCCAGCACACCTGGCAGTCGTGTGAGATCCAGTAGAGACATGGCCATTTTTCTGCCAGCAGACAGAATACATTCCCAAACAATAGTCGTTGCACAGCTCATCCCTTCATTTAACAGAATTTTACAGGCAGGATAAATCTCAGGGCCTCTATAAATCTTATTGCTGAGATAAGGAATGTGCATCCAGAGGCTTGTATCCTTACGTGGAGTAAATCCTGCCCAGCTCCAGGACACATGAGCAGCATCCTGCATTTCACACCTGCTTTGGAGCCCAGGAGGAGATTTATGAGATTCAGAAATGAAACCACTGCACTTTGCAAATGCTCCACGTTCCCTGCCCTGCTCTGGGGCACTCCCAGTTCTCACACGGATGGAAGATGACATTTCCCAGGCTGTCTGGCAAGCTCCACTGGGCTTTGCAGGGTTGAGATGGGGGAGAACTCCCCAGCTTTCCCAGCTTCTGGGCCAGTGCTGCCACGTTTGCCTTTTAGAGCAAGAACTCAAGCAAAATCTCAACGGATGAGTCTTACAGTCTCACATCTCCACATGTCCTTAGGGATTCTCTTCGTGGTACCCAGTTTTGCAACCCTAGATCCCAGCATTTCTGGCTGATGATGGGGACCACCAGGACTTTTGGCATGTGAGCTGCTGTGTGAAGCCATTAGCTCATCTTTCTGGTGTGTCTCAGTAGCGAAGCATCTGGGAGTGTCCTCTCCTAAATGGGCACCAGTACATCACTGAGTGAATTGCACAGAGGGGGGGATCTCTGGAAACACTTCTTCCAGCAGATCAGCAATAGTAGTAACCAAGAAAAGAATAAAAGAGCAAGGGAGTGGCAGTGCATGGAAAGAAAAGAAGTGTGGAAGTGTTTAAAGCTGCTCACTTCTGCCATGGCATCTCTGGAGCTGTGGAAGCAGCAATACGGGCAGGCCAGGAGAGGTTTTGTGGGACAGCCCTGGGGGCTGCTACCCCCTGCCTAAGAAAATGCGTTGCAGACGTGCCCCTTCTAATGGTTTGCTATTCCAGCAATGCTGTGGTTTGTTCTGTGGCTGAGAAGATATTTTTATTTCCTCATTTTCCCAGCCCAGTATCCCTACTTTGGATAGAACAAACAACTGGGATTACAAGTCCTTGCACAAACCATTGTACTGGGCTGATCCATGTGCTGGGTATGCTTGTGGGTAAACCATGGGGAGGGTAGAGGTGTCTGGCGTATCAGCTGGGAAAGAAGCTTGAGTCAGGAACTCCCTGCTTAGGCACACGGGATTCAGAGTGTTTTTTGAAATAGGATTACAACCAAGAAGTATGGCTTTCTGATCCATCCTCTGTCTAACAAAGATAAGACTCAATGAGCTGCTCAGGTCAGGAGAAAGCCCTGATCTCTACAGCATCCCCATGCTGAGGTCTGGCGACTGGGACCGCCTGGTAGCAGCTGGAAGTGCCCTGGTTGTCTGCAGCAGTGGGAAGGAAAAAGCCCCCTGAATGGGACAAAGTGGCAGCAGAGAAAGGAAAAGACCCTGTGGGGTCCTCATCCTCTCGTGCAGCCACCTGGGAACTGGGCAGTGAACATGAGGGGGGCTGAGCTGCTTCTCCTCCTTTGGAGCAAACCAGGTGCTGATGTGGGTTAACCCAGAACACTACAGTGCTCCTGGGGATCCTGTTCCTCCCATGGCATAGGATGGGGTGATGCCCTGCAGCTCCTTACATTGATTGGGGTTGCTGGGATCACTTGAAAGCCAGGACAGGAGGGGTATTGCTGTGCAGAGCTGCGGCAGGGGTGCAGGCTGTATGAGCATCCCTCTGCCTGGGCTGTGCTGCAGAGCCAGGGCTGAGCTGAGGATGGGGCAGGATGGTTCTTCTCCTCCCCCACAGGAGCTCCAGTTCCTCCTGAAGGGGCAATAATAATTCTCTCTGCTTTTTACTGCAGAAACCTGACCCTGACAGACACTGAATCCAGACAAGAGTCTCCAGGGTGTTATTTCAGCCCTCTTCCACCTTCTGCCGCCTCCACTATCTGATGCCATGCAAATGTTCCCAGGCTCCATGAATCCTTTCTCAGTCCCATCTCTGGTTCCATGGTGCATCAGAAAAGAAGAGGCTGGCTTTCCTGACCTCCCTGCTGTGCATTCATTTTGACCTGTGAAGGGGAAGTGCAAAGCGTGTAGAGAACAAAAATAGGTTAAAAATCCCTACAGGTTCAAGGGCAAATGGGATGGAAGAGAAGTCCACAGAGGGGTACTCGTAACGCTGTAATGATGACTGGCCCAGGAAGTCCCTGAGACTGTGGGAGGATGGGGAACATTAGAGGGGAACATCGTGTGTGCTTGCCTGGGTTCTTTTCCTCTTCCCTGGCATCTGCTCTGGGCTCTGCTGGAGGGAGGTGCTGTGCACTCAGCCCATCCTGTGTCCTACTCAACACCACCACTGAAGGGAGGTCCCAAAAACATCCTGTGCTGGGAGGAAGAAGCAGATGAAGGGTGAGGATATGCATCATCCCAAACCATCTACCAATACCCAGCTGCAGTGTCAGGACCTGGCACCTACCAGGGCCACTGATCTGGAGCTGCTTGAACATTCCTTCACTTCCTGCCCCTTTACCCCTTTCCCTCAGCTCCCAGGTGGTAGTGATAGCACAAATGTGGGCAACAGGCACTAAAATGACTTGATTTGAATGGCACTTTTACCTGCTATCAATGCAGAGCAATGATCAGTCCATCTAGAGATGCCCCATGCCCCAAGGGTATGTGTCGCTGCCCACAATACTGACAGGACAGCCTGACGTTGACACTTCCCTCAACCAAATTTTGTTTGAACTAAACCACATTATTTTTCTGGTGAAGAAATAAAGAATGAAGATGCCAAGAAATGGGAATGGCCGCAGCCCTGGGGCATGGCGGTTAATTGCTCTCTAGACCTCTTTATCCATTTTGGATTTGCCAATGTACTACTTCTGGCTCTGGCTCTCCTTCTGCTTTGGTTCCTAGACCAATAATCAGAGCTTTATTCCCCAGCAAGCTCTTGCAGACTGAACGAGTTACCCTTTCACCTCCTTCTTTTGCCGGACTTATCATCCAAATTCATCATTTACCTGCAGGCACTTAGCTCCACTCACTTTGACAGGTGAAGCTGAATAGAGCAGCAAGGGACTGGCTGCTGCTGTGATGGGAGAGGGGCTGCTACCCCAGTAGAAGTGGTGCCTGGACTGGATGCACTTGATCAAGGTGCCAGCAGGGTGGGCAAAGGCAATTCCCCCACAGACATCCTGGCTGGATGAGCCCCAAAGGTGCAACCCAAAGGTGAAGGTCTTGCAGCGATGCAGTTTGACCCGGACCTGTGCTTGTGCCTTTCCAGAGTGCAGGATTTGGCAGTGGTGTGCACGGGCTCCGTTCCCAGAGCAGTTTGTAAGGGCATATGGCTCGGAGGCAGGAGGCACAAGTGTCAGCACACGCTCTATGGAGGGATGGTCGGGGGGAGGCAAAGCTGGAGGAGGTTTCAGGGCAGAGATGAGCTCCTGTTGCATCTGCCACTGGAATCCCCTCCTGCCCTCCTACACACCCTGCAGTGCTGACCTTTTCTTGCTCTCAGACTTGTCAACATGACCCATTAACTGAACTAGGAATGATTTCCCGCTGATATATGAAAGGTTCTTGGGAATGTCAATTTTTTCCTCTGTTCACCCAGCAATTAGCAGAATTTCTGTTTAGTAGGAGCCGTGTGCTGCTGCTTCACCTGCCACTGCCAACTTAACCTGCATCAGGCTCGAATACACCATCATATTCTTCTCAGATTTGCAACATCCAACAACGTGTTATTTATTCCAACTTCGCCCTGGCTACGCACTGGCTGTAAAAGGGCAGGCAAGATGGGATATGGCAGGAAGTTTGCTGGGGAAAAGCAAATTCCACTGAATGCTTTGAACAGCTGAACCATCAGAGTTTGTGCTGGATCGGGGCTCTGCGAGCAGCAGCAGTCTTGGCTCACGGTCAGGCACTGACATCAGATGCGCCATCTCACAAAGCCTTCTTACGTCAACAGCAAAACCAGAGCTGTGCAACGTCCTGGATGCTGTTGTACTGCAACATATGTACCACCAAAAGGTCTTCTCCATGCCCCAGGTGCAGTGAAATTACAGTTTGTTGGCTTTGTCATAGAGCCTGGGCATGAACGAAATTATCGAACAGATGTCAGAGTTGGGAAAGGAACCTTACACTAAAAGCATCCAAACCTCCTTCCACGCAGAGGGGTCTCCAAACTCTGAGCCGCAAGGAGGATGCTCACAAAGGACAGCCAATGTTTCTTGCAGAACCATCCCTCATTACCCAGGAGATCCTAAAGGACTTTCTGAAAGCTCTGGCTTTCTGCAGACACCCCAGGAATTGCATATAAAGCCTTTGAAATTCCCTGCATGTATCTCACCTCCCCACACACATTTGCACCTTGCACTGCTCTGCTTGGTCTGACTCCCTCAAAAGCAGGTGCTGGGGGGATGAGAAGGGCCAAGTCCTCAATCTCCACTCCCCCAGGAGCCACACACTTGGTGCTGCTCCAGCCCCAGCATCCTCCCTTTCTCATAGACTTCCCAGTGTGTGTCTCTCACCTGCCCCTCCTTTGGAGAACAGGTGAGAGACACATCAGCTCTGATGCAGGGTGGCAGGAGGTGCATGGAGATGCCCCAGAGAAGAGAGGAACCCTATCAATCACTCCACAGGAATTCCTGAGAGGGGCAATTTAGGATGGGGGTCCATTACTGCCCACTGGTACTCTGGAAAACCTGACAGCCTGGGCAGTGCTGGGGCTGGGAGCCTGCAGTCATAGACCCAAAGAATCACAGACTGGTTTGGCTTGGAAAGGACTTTAACATCATCCAGTTCCAACCCCCTACCATGGGCAGGGACACCTCACCAAGCACTTTTAGCAAGGACCCAACTGGAAGAGCCAATCCCCATGGCCAGAGAAGGACCAAGCCCACCCTCCAGCTGCAGGGATGGCAGCAGGACCATCAGGGCTTTACAAAGGGCAGCAAGCCAGAGGAGAGAGACCCCATGCACAGCCTGGCTGCCGAGAAGAGCCGGAGGGACATGCCTAGCCAGGCTGGAGACAGGGACAAGAGACCCAGGGGACATTGCGGAGGGTTGCTGGGAACCACTGAAAGCTGCTAGACTGAGAACAAGCCCAGAAGGAGGCACGAAGCCCCTGGACAATGGGCAGGGCAGGGCTTCTTTGCAATCTCTTTTATTTTTATTCTCACTCCAGCAAGGCAGAATTCTCACCATTATTTATAGTTCTCTTGTGTTCTGTTAAAAGCTGGCTTCAGGCACTCCCCCCTCCAAGCTCTGGCCTGCTTGGAGCCCTGCCTGCTCCACTCACAGTGTACAAACACAGGGTGTCAGGGCAGACACCCCACCATGGGACATACCGTGGCATGGGACAGGCCCCAGGGATTTTCTTTCCAGACAGGTCTGTCAGCTGGCAATGATACATCATTCCTCCTTACTTTCTAATTCCTCCTCTGATGGATGCAGCCAGCCCTTCTCCAAACCTGACATTTATAGCATCAGTTTTCTCTGGGTATAAATATAACCTGAATGCGTTGGAGTAGCAGGAAAATCGTTTAAATGTTCCCTTTGACAGCAAGTTTGAGGATTGCTGACACTAAAACCACTTACTTACATTGTTCTGTATCATCCTGCACGCAGCCTTCAATCATCCTCATTAGAGGTGTGTCAGGCACTTTGCACACGGATGCATGCATGAGCTCACCCTCTCCTGCCCACTGCCCAGCTCATGACACCCCCTACAAGCCCAGAGACCCTCATATTCCCACTTCTTAGATAAAGAGCAGACCTAATAGCCACAGAGATGGAAGAGTATCCGTGCATGTGCCTGACTCATTGTACTTGCCTAAGTCATAGGAAGATGCATTCTAAGCCTAAGGTAAGTGTGAAATGTAGGGATAAGAGGTGCACCCAGACACTCCAGTGGGCATGTTTGGACACCTTTGGCCTCTCATAAGTGCAAACTGGGGAGGCCAGAATCTCTGGGTTTGGTACCCAAAGTACTCAGCTGTGTCCAGCCTCCATCATTTGGGTAACAGCACTAATGGCACATGTATGTGATAGAAAGACTCAGAAATACCCGTGAGGGTGCTGAGGCGCTGGCACAGGGTGCCCAGAGAAGCTGTGGCTGCCCCATCCCTGGCAGTGCTCAAGGCCAGGTTGGACACAGGGGCTTGGAGCAACCTGCTCTAGTGGGAGGTGTCCGTGCCCATGGCAGGGTTTGGAACTGGAGGAGCTTTAAGGTCCCTTCCAGCACAAACCATTCCATGATTCTCTGAAACTTGGATTCAACATTCCTAACATGTAGATAGAGGATTTACAAATCCTGGTGTAGTTCAGCATCCCTGTAGTTCAGCATCCATGGTCTTGTAGGAGCATAGGAAAGGTGGAAGGCCCACCATGCAAGCATGAGAGCACTGGGGAATGGCCAAAAACCAGACACAGGCTTATTTCTCCCAAGCACTGGCAGGTACAGGTGATTGCTGGCACACAATGAGCAACATTACTTGCAGCAGGAATTACTCTCCTGACCGTGTTCATGAGGATCCCTCATGGGCCGAAAGCACACCCCCGTCAACAAGGTGCCCATGACGGTTCCCTGCAACAATCCCTACCCTTGCTGTGACAGAAATAACAGCAGAACATCTTGTTCCATGGGGATATTAAAACAGCCCTCAGGCAATTGGTCTCCAGGAGGAGGCTCCTCCGCTACTCCCTCTCCCAGAGCCTGTCACTGCATGAGCTGGGGGGGCTGCAGACACTGAAGAAGGAGCAGATAACTAGCAGGCACCGTGGCAGGTAGTAACACATTACGCTGACACACTAGCTCCTGCAGACATGAGACGATGATGAGACAAGTACAACACTTTAAAAGCTGGGTAGAGAGATGAGCCCTCAGGTACTGTGTATTCTTGTGACTGAGACAAAAGCCAGCCAGGGTCTGATATGCAACAGAAATAAGATCTTAGAAAAGATGAGGATAAATGCATTTCCCTGCCCATCCACAATAGCTTTCTGGGCCAAATGAATAGAACCGTGGCTCTCCCAGGGCTCATGAAGGAGCAATGCTGAAGGATCTCAACCAGAGCTGTCCAGAGGTGTGAAATACAAGAGCAAAAACACTGCAGGAGAGGCAGTTCTGAAAGACACAGACATTAAAGAAAGAGATTGTGATGAAAAGGAGTGCCAAACACGTGGTGACACAGCAAAGGAGACGAGCATTTCATGGCAAGTTTGCAGCAAACTGCTCAGCAATTAAGTCTCCTTAGGACCAGATAGATCAGGCTGGGCTCTGCTTTCAGGTGGTTTTATGCTAGCAGTGCCCTGAAGAAATGTATGTTCCCCTTCTGAGTCCCAAGACAATGGAAGTGGATGTAGCTGTGCTCTGACACAAGGCTCGGGTGAGCTTCCAGCTGTGGGTACAGCTGGCGGAGGGGCTCCATGGGCAGCATCTTGCGTGCAGGGCTGCTGGGCAATGTCCTTGGACCGCTGGAGCTGCAGCACCGTCAGGCTCTGGTTCCCAAGGAGGAGATCACTCAACGCGTGCCCTTGTCTCTGGTGATGCCAGGTGATGTTCTCTCCTGTAAACATAAGGAGGGATGACATATGCTTTGCTTTCTGCTTGGCTGGCTCTAAAGCTCTCTCTGGTTAATCCTCTGCTGAGGTGACACACTGTGTGTTATGGGCCAGAATCAGAGGTGACATGAATGGTGGTGTAAGTGACATGATGGTGAGTCGGGGTAAGCGAGTGGAAGGCGGTGTAAAACTCCGTGTTGTGGAGATGCCAGAGGGCAGGGAGAGGCAGGGAGCAGGACACCGGCCTCCTGGGGAACCAGAGAAGGGAGGGCAGCACGTACAGAGCCTCCTGCTTGGCAAATGCCCACCAAGACCCAGCACTGATTCCCTGCTGTGGTGTGAAATAAGTGGGATCCAACGTGCATCCTTGGGGAGGAAGCTGAGGGGAACCTCTTGACCCCCAACATTTAAAATGGCAGGCTGGGATCCCAGCTCTCATGCTGCAGCCTCCACAAGGGAGGAGTGAGGAAGGCCGGTCTGGTGGGTCCCCAGTGCTGACATCCCTGTCCCCTGCCCCTCCATCCACCAGGTTGTACCACAGCCCTGGCACAGAAGGTGTGTGTTCAGCATGCTCGTGGCAGCCTGTGTCAGCCAGCCCTGGGGAGGGCTCTTGGTTATTGACCCTGGCTGCGGCGGTTTCTCCTTACACACACTCCTTCAGACAACGCTGTCACATCAGTTTGGAACCAGCCAGCCTTTGTGCTGTGGTTTGCTTGAACTAAATAAAAACAACGCGTAGGTAACATAACCTTATGGAGGAGACTTCCCACAGCCCCTCGTTAGCATTCCCAGGCTATTCTGCATGAAAGCAGTATTCTCTCTAATAACATTTGTCTTCTAATATGCAGCCATGCTGCTGCTGGGCATTACCTTTTACAGTATTTTCCTTCCTTTATGGCAGCTCACGCTAAACACTGCTGTAACCCATATTCCAGTCTCCCCATGCATAATTCTCCATCTACAACCAGAATAATTCCCATCTTCTTTTAACACAAAGCTGCTTTCTCCACTCAAGCTTCATGCACGTTGTCACAGTACCCCCCTCCAAGCCCTCCTCCACAGAGCAGTGGCACCACGCAGGGAAAATCCACATATTGCTTATTCTTCCCTGCAGGAGGCAGAGCTGTGGCCCTTCCACCCAGCACGCTCTGCACCATCCTGGACATCATTTTGCTCTGCTTTCCTCAAAGAGATTTGCAGAGCAGGTCCTGGCAATGGCACTTCTTTCTGCCAAGCTGGAGGAGGGCTCCACCACCTCCAGAGAGGCAACTGCTGCCTCTGTGCTCAGGCTGGACCAGCAGCACTCAGAGAGGTGGGATCACGAGGGCATCACTGTGGTTAAACAGAGTAGCATGCAAGAAGGAGAATCTGGGAACAGCTTGGGTGACCCAGAGGCTTTCAGGTGTCTGTCTGGGCTTTCAGGGTCGTTTTGCTCCCGTATAACTCATGAGGTCTCACTCCCCAGAAAGAGAAGCTTTGGGACAGAGAGCTTTTCTCAAAGCCCAGCAGTGGGTCACCAGGATGGGAGTATGGTGGGGATGGCAGTGAACCTGGCTGTATGCAGGCTTGCTAGCAGGGATGAAGCACTTGGCATCATGGGGCTCAGTGGCAGCTGGAGAAGGAGGGCTTATCATTGCCAGGGCATTTGGGAAGCTGGAAAACAGTGCCCCTGTGTCTCCCAGCATGATCTGCTCCACTTAATCCTGGGATAAGAGAGGAAATTCCCAGGCTGGGTGGAAGCACCCAAGAATCCAGGACCCTCTGTGGAGCAGGCTCCCAGCCCTGTACATATGGCAATCCCCTGGGTTTGCTGTGTCATTGCTGGTCCTGCTGGTCCCCATCCTCTCCCTCTGTCTCAGCTTGTTCCCATTCAAACCACTACGTACAGGCCCCTCTCCTGCCCCAGCAGAGCCTCTCCAAGGGCCAGGTGAAGGATCTGAGCTGGCCAAAAAAGCACTGATTTCTTAGAGGCAGTGAAGCTTCTCAACCCCATTCTGAGGTGCAGGAGTGAGCACCAGATCCACCAAGCTGATGTTGTGATCAGCCCTTTTGTAGCACAAAACCCCCATCCTCTGATGCCTTCTGGGTACCAGCTGGTGGTGGCTCTGCAGTGCCAAGATACGGCTGTACCCTCTCGGTACCGAGCTGCTGCATGTTTTCCTGGGGTGCAGAAACACCAGAAGCCACCAGCTCAGGAACATGAGTGCATCCAGCTTCCCTTTCCCTCCCCTGGGACCATCCCATCAGATCTGTTCCCTGCCTGCACTCAGGCTCCTTCGTGATGTAGCAGGAGATAAACACCACATGAGTCTCTGACTGGGGCTTTGAGGCATGGTGAGGGGGGATGGAGTTTTATTGCTGGATTAATAATTTAACAGGACAAAATGAAATTCACGGCACTGAGAATTTGAGAGATCCCTACTGAGGTTGCCCACTTCTCACCCAACAAGTGCCTGCTCGCAGACATTCCCGTGCTCCCACCTCCTTCCTGCAATCCCCCTCACTTCCATCGCAGACCCTTTGCACCGCAGTGGGCAATTCCCACAGCCAGCCAAGCAACGAGCACCTCCCAGCCTCCAGCTTTGGGAGGAGCCGGCTGCTGCTGCTGCTGCCGAGGTGTGATGTGCTGGCCGAGCAGCTTTGGCACCGAGAAGGAGACAATTCACAGCCAAGATGACTTACCTGGATTGAGTTAATCAAATCCAGCGCAGTAACTTTCCCAGCTCGCTGACACGAAGGGCTGCGCTCAGCTGTGCCTGAATGAGTGTGTGCGAGCACAAGGCACACGAGGAGATGGGCACCACTGGCTGATAATAAATTGTGCAGAGAACAGCATGAAAGGTAGAAAACTCCTGACTTTGATGTGCAGGCGTGCACGCTATCTTCCATCTCCAGCACAGCAGGCAGCCCGGAGTGGCCCTCGCCAGCCTGCTCCGTGCTCCGCACGGATGAGGATGGATATTGCAAACCTGGAGACAATTGACTGCACTGGAAATGCATTCAAGGTGCACACTGGGGGGACTTGTGTTTATCAGGAGCTCTTTGAGTCACTGCCATGGCTCCTGAGCTGAAGTCCGGGTGCCACCGCCAATGGGGGCTGGAAATATGGCTTAAGCAGGGAAAATAGCGAGGGGTCCAAACTCCTCCTTATGGAAAAGCAAGGAAGCTCATTTAGAAATGAGAAATGGGAATACTAGTTGCTAGGTAATGGTTAACTCATCAGTTAGCAGCAATGTTGGAGCCATTGCCACAGGAAAAACTTGGGGCAGATCTGACCCAGAAAGCCAGGCCAGAGGGTTCCCAAGGTTGGAAAATTCAGCTCCCAGCAGACGTGTCAGCTCATTTCTTTCCTGGATGAATGGGGGTTTATCATACGAGAAATTTGGTTTCTTAAACCCACTTCTCTTAGGAGGAGCAGTTCTGGGAGCTCACTGTTCCAGTGCTAGAAAGATGCTACCAATTTCAAGCTGGGATTTCACAGTCCCTTCACCCCTGTTCAGCGCCATATCAATATTCTCCTAAAATGGCACTGGGGTTTATTTGCTTTATGGTATAAATAGCAGCTGAATTCCTGCTTAGCTCTGAAATATTGCTGTGAAAATCAAGAATATCAGCTGATTTATTAGGAAAGAAAAATACCACAAGGGCTAATGCACAGCCACTGAATAACAGCATTGCTGCAGCAAGGCAGCAGCCTGGGGCAGTAGTGGACCTGGGGCATCACGAGGAAAGCCCAAGTTCCAGCCAAGCAAAGGAAAAGCCGTGCAAGTGCCTTTCAAGAGCAATCTGCAGGTTTCTCCAGCTGCAGGGTGAGCTGTCCAGTCTTAGCAAGAGGCTCTGCAGAGATGCTGGGCCCTCTGTGCTGCTCCTTCCTGCACTGCGCCCAAGCTGTATCCATAGGGTTTTGCTCTTGGCAACCTGCACACTGAGTTCCTCTGGTCTGAGGACAGCTTGTGTGGTGTCACGCAATACAAAGATGAGAAAGTTTGAGCAGTGGGTACAGAAAACCCCTTTTCAGGGCACAGAGGCACCAGGATGCTCCTGAAGCATCTTTCCTCTCAATGGCAGCTCTTGTGCTTTGTTTAGCTGGAGGAGGTCATGGCAGAAAATAGGCTTGTACTTGCATGTGCAGGCACAGAACACAATGGAGATTTAGGAATACAGCATCACCCAGAGCAGGAGCTGTTATACATCACTCCTCATCAAGGCAACACTAACAAGATGAGAACATTTAATTGCCCCATCCCTGGCAGTGTTCAAGGCCAGGTTGGACACAGGGGCTTGGAGCAAGCTGCTCCAGTGGAAGGGGTCCCTGCCTGTGGGTTGAAACTGGATGAGCCTTGAGGTCCCTTCAACACAAACCTGGCTGGGATTCTATGAAATATTGGAAAACAGGTCAAAATAAAACAGGCCATTCTTTGTAAAGAGCTTGGTAACGGTGTCCTGCAAATCCCTTTTACACTCAGCTCAAGTTGCCACACAGTTTTATGTTGCTATGAAGATGAAACCAAATCAGACATGCTCTTTGGCAGGGGTGGCCCCTGCTTCTCCCTTAGGAAGAACCAGCCCGTGCTCCCCATGCAGGGTGCAGGAGGAGGGCAAAAGCCTCCAGTCTGTGGTGAGGGGCAATCAAGCTGGGATTGGCACATCCTCAGAAGCCAACCCTGCCCAAGGGGGTTCCTCCCATCCCAAAGGAGCTCAGGGCAGTGACCCTCCATAGGGCTGCTCTTGCTCCAACAACCAGAACCCTGGGTATCCCTCTTCCAGTCGCCCAAAGGCAGGTGAATCACAGCCCATGTGCCTAACACACTAACCAGTACCTCCGTGCCTTTGTTTCCCCATTGCGTGACCACAGACAATGACTGAAACATCTTGTGACCATTTCCTAATTCATCAAAATTACAGCATGTCACTGATTCATTTACCAGAATCAGACACTCCTGAGCCAGCTGCTGGGTCACCACTTTGCTTCTTCTGAACCTGGGGTTTCAAGCTGGGGGTCCCCCAGCCAGGGACCTCTGTGTCCATGAAGCCAGATCAGAGCAACAGGCACAGCACTGCAGGGACATCTACCCCAGGACTGACAAGGGCTATGGTAACACAACAGTCAACAAGACATACGCCCTCAGGCAGACCTCAGTATTAAATTCCCCAGCATAGCGGAGTTCCCAGCTTTAATAATTACACTTATCCAGTGCAGCAAAAGCCCTTGAAATCTTCTGATGGGAAGTGCATAATTTAAGTGCAAGGTACTTGTATTGTTGTTAGTGGTTAGTGGTTAGATCTGTGCCAGGTCTGCTCGCCGTTAACATCTTCATTTGATCTGAAAGAGGGAGGGTAAAGAGCATGTTAATTAAATTTGCAGAGGATATGAAATGGGAAGGTGCTGCAAATCCTGGTGAGGACAAAGAGCTAAAAGATAATGCACTGGGAAAGCAGGGTCAGGCATAGGAAGGAAATAGCCAAATGAAATTCATTCTGAACAAATGCAAAGTAATCCAGCTGGGGAAATATAATTTAACACCATGGAGACTGGGAGAGAGACATTTGGAAAGCAGTAATACCGAGCGGCCTGAGGGACAGCAAATTACATTGGGATTTGTGATACATTCTGGTGGGCTGCAGAGCAGGAGGCTGTACACAGGCAGCTTTCAAGCTCTTTGACTAGGCAGAAAGGTAGAGTTCTGCTCTTGTGCTGAGGTGCCATTACGTGTTACACTGCCTTTGTATGCTGAGTGGCAAGGGGACCAAAAGCTCCCATTGCTCCGGTAAAACCAGGGATGTTTGAGTTTGAGGCAGCCCAGAGCCAGTTTGGGGCCACACTGAAGCATAAGATCTGTGTGAGCGCCCCCAGTGTCCCCTTCCCTACTGCATGCCCATGTCTGCAGCCCCACACTTGGGTCAGTGCGCAGCACCAGGGACGAGCGTCAGCTCTGTGCTGGGGAAATCTCTCAACACCCCATACAAGTAGATGGCTAAGCACAGGGCTCCTATCCAAACCTCCCAAGCAGGGTGCAGAAGGCAGCTCCCCAGCCACAGAGCAGTGCCCTGGCAGCCCACACCACCACCACATCTCACCCTCCAGCCACCACAGCACCTCCAGCATTGCCCACCATGGGAGTCTGTCACACACACCTCCACATTGCCTGCCACCTCCCTCTCCATCACCTCCTACCCTGTCACCTGTGTCTCTGGTGCTGCCCACCCTACCATCACAGCACCAACACGAAGCATCTTTGTCTTCTCAGCTCTAGGCACATCTTAACTGGGGGTCAGCTGCTCCCAGGGCACCACCTGTGATAGGATTATGGCACTCCACTGTCCCCATGGCAGCATGGGCAACCTGAGGGCTGGTCCCGTGTCCCTCTGGGACGTTATCTGCATGGGCCATGCTCCACGTCCTTCTTGAGGGTGTGAACATTGCAAATGGAAAGCAGACACACCTCCTGCTTCCCGGCACCTCATCAGCGCTGCAGGACCCTGCTGCTCCCATCATGCCCAGGCAGCCGTGCGGAGCAGACAGCTCCATTTAAGACACACAGCAAGTTCCCAAGAAATCGTGCTGTCTTCAGAGTGAGGTTGGCATGAATATTTCAGTGCAGCTGCTTGGCCCCGGGTACCACACCACACCTCTGGTAACAGTCACCACCAGGGCATCTGTGTGCAGGGTCACCAGTCCCATGGCTGATGCCAGCATCAGGGGGACCAAATGCTGTGCTCCGTGACCCAGGCTTTCCCTTCCTCAGCCCTATACCTCATCTCTGCCTTATCATCTCCTGCCCTCCCCGCTCCTGTTCCCATCCCGCTCTGAGCCCCAGGGAGATGCCCAGCTCCTGCCTTCGCTCCCCTGCACATGAGAGGGCCCGGGGCAGCGCACGGCCTGTCACTCTTATTCTATAGACAAGTCCCCTTGCCAAAGCTGCAGCTTGGCAGCTCTTGTGCAGCCCATCTCCATCCCCATCCCCCTGCCCGCAGCTCCCAGCTCCCATTCATCACCCTTCGTTTCATGTGCCCGGCTCCCCCTTCCCCGGCTCATCACTGCTGGGCTGCCCGTGGCCTTGGGGGGCCGCGCTGGCTGCCAGCTCCTGCCCGCGTTAGAAAAGGCAGCTCGGGAGCAGATCCACACGTCTGCGGGGACGTGGGGGGCGGACGGAGGGGGCCAGGCTGCAGGACTGGGGGGAACCAATGCACCGTTCATTAGCCTCACTCTGCCTGTCCTAATTGCCTGTTCAGGCTGAAACAATTGTGTTAGAGGCTGCTCTGCCTAATTATTATTGTTCTTCTAAAAATAATGGGGGAGGGAAAAGAGAAGGGAAAAGAAAAGAGGGGAAAGGAAGAGGGAAGAGGAGGGAGGGAGGGAGCAGGAGGGCAGGGGAAAGGGGGAGGCAGGAGGAGTGGAAGCCAGGGGATCCAGCCGCTCGCAGACCGAGTGACTTGCTTAATGACTGTGAGCTCCGAGGCTGGTAGGGAATAAACAGGCCTGAAATTGGTTAACCCCCACCCCTGCTCCTGCCTCCCCCCGCACACCCCCGCCTCCCGCTTGCTCACACTGTGTTTATTTCCGAGTGATCAGAGGGAGAATAAAAGCCCATCTAGTGTAATAGAGGGAGAGGATTTAATCTGTGTGCCTGGGACTTCAGTAAACTGCAAACATCGATCCGAGCCGGTGGGGGGAGGAAAAGAAATTTACAGGCCAATAAAAGTATATTAAAAAACTTCCCCTGCCCTTCCGGCCGGGCTGGGCCGTGCCGCGGGGCTGCGGCCGCGGAAAGGAGCCCAGGACCGCTGCAGGGACCGGCCCTGGGCACTGCTGGGGAGCAGGGGGGTGCCCCCGGGGCTGGGGTGCTGCGGGGCCGGGAAGCGGAGGGTCTGGCAGCCAGGCTGACACTTAAGGAATTAGCTCTGCATCATTTGGAGTTTTCTGCTCTACTAATTTTCAGCCGGCTTCCTCATTTGCGTCTTTTCTCCCTCTCTCCTACACGTTTTAAAGGGGCAGCAGCCCGGATTGCCAGCACCTCCTGAGACCTGGGCGGCAGAGCTCGGCCCCGCTGCTGGCTGCCTCGATACCCTCAGTTGGCAAATAGGTGGTAGATTTTGGTCTCCTCTCCAGCAGCTTCTTCCTTTCCATGGGCTGTGTGTCGCACTTCATCCCTCGCTGGCATTTGCACAGCGCCGGGACCCTTCTGCTGGGCAGCACCTCCCCTGCTGCAGCGTCCTGGTGCCTAAAACCTCCCGAGTCACAGGCCAGGCAAACAAATCCACCCTGCTCTCTCTTTGCCCTTTGGTGTTTGCTTTTGACTAACATTTGAGGCCTCGTCTGCCATGGCCTGCCGGTTGATGAAAACGGAATCTCAGTCATCTGTTGACTGACGGTGCACTTTAGACTTGCATGGAGGGAGAATGGGGAAATATTTGATCAGAGGTTTGCAGTCACCGTGCACAGCTCGCTGTGCTGAGCAGGAGAGTGGATTAAAATACCGGCCTGGGCTAGGAGACGGGGAAAGCAGGGAGCATTTACACCTATTGCTCAACCTGATGTGGCCAGCCTTTGTCATTGTGTGGAGCAGTCTGTCTGCTTGGGGGTTGTTCGGAGAAAAGGGCATCCCAAATCCCTGCTACCCATCCTGGCACGCTGTCCCTGCTCCTAGGATATGGTTGGTGGGGTGGCATCCTGTGTCCTCTGGTACCAGCTACAGCTGCCACAACCACATCAGTCCTGGCTTCAACTCCCTGTGCTGGCTCCAGCCCTTATTCTGATTTAATGCTTGGTGAGGCGAAGGGACTGCTCCCATCTCTGCTGAAGACAATGTCTCAGCCCATAGTGGTGACAGTGGCGCACTTGGGACAGTGCAGATGACAGTGCCCTGTGGATCCTGCCTGGCAGTGGGAAGAGGCTCCACACAAGGCGGATGGACCCAGGGGCTGTCTGACCTTTATAGTTCTGCCTTTCCACCATGAGAGCGTGCTGAGGACACAATGTTCGAACAAGCCCTATAATTTTCCTTCTCTTACCCAACTCTGATCATCCCATTAACAGTTACTGGCCAAGATAACAAAGGAAATCAATTACATTAAAATAAAAGAGAATCCAAACCAAACCCCATCCTAGACACAGTTGTTATCCCACACGAGGAGAAGTACCAACAATTCCCCACAGCTGGCTCAGGGTTTTGCAATGTACTATTGATTGTGCATCGATAGCTTCCAGCCACTGCTGTGATGGGCAGGCAGATAAATAATCCAGGCTCAGCCCATCTTCCTGGATATCCCAGGCTCCTCAAAACTGCAGTCTGGGGACCCTGGCCGTTGCCGGAAACTCCATCACCAGCACTGAGCCCTTCAGCTGAGGCACTCCTCTGGCTACAGGTGATGGTTGCACAGGGGCCATGTGAACATCATACCCCTCCGGTCTGCTGGCCAGGTCCCCTTTAAAGCTGTGCATCCCCAAACCTTAATACTGGAGTGCTCTTCTTTTGACTGAGCCCTCCCCTCTTGCAGCAGTGCCTGTGGGATGCTGTGTGCTTCTGTTCAGATTTGACCCCACCAGCCATGTCCTGGGCATCACCCTCACCCTCCATGCCCACTTACATATCCTGTCACCCCCAGCACTACCAACCCTTCCTGCCTCACCACTGCTGCCCCAATGCTTCCGACCCACTCAGTCCTTTCCAGGTCCCCAGACACTGCCCTGCTCTAGCCTGGTGAAGCCTCCCCTGCACACGAACAGGGGACATGAGGCATTCCTCCTCCCACATGGGAGTAGGAGCACTTCCCCACACCGATCTCCACATTGCACCAGCACCCCTCCAGCACGAGCACCTTTCTCTCCCGTACACACACAACACTGTATGTCCTGTGCCCCCTCTGATGCCAGGGAGGCTTTGCAAACCCCAGGCAATACAACAGGAGCCACTATAAATATTCCCAGCAAACCTCCCTTGGTGTGAAAGCTGCAATTCCCACTGTACTCTCCATGCAGACTTCTTCCCTTGTGGAGGCTTGGGCTGCCTGCAGGCTCCAGTGTCATCCCTACACAGGGGAATGTCACCAGGGCAAACATCTGCCCCATAGAAGAGGGAAAGAGAATTCCCCCAAGGGAAGACACAGTGCTCCCTTTCAGTGGAGCAAATGCTCCTTCATTAACCACTTAAGGCGTGTTTCCGAGCCGTTGTCCTTTCTGTCTGAATGCTCTGGTCACAGCCACAGGGCACACAACTCCCCACTCCTGCCTAAGCACAGGCAGCTGCCTCCAGGTTTCCCCACCACCATGTGTGGGGCTGAGGCTGGGACCCACAGCCCTCTCTGGATGGCTGCTGGTTCTCCTCCCCTTCCTAACAGTGCTTTGTGGAGCTGGACCACAAACACCTTGAGCTCTTTCCAACTCTCCCAACACAAGAACTGAGGGGCTCACCCCAGAGCAGAGCCCGGCTGGACCCACAGCATCTCCAGAGTGGTTGGTGCATGTTGAAGATGCAGTTGCTGTGGGGGCAGCATCAAGGAGTGAGGGAACAAAGGGGGCATCATCCCCAGCTGGAAGAATGGATGTTTTGTTGTAAGGAGACTAAATAATAGGAGTTCTGGCCTTGAACAGAGATGAGTGAAGAGGGATGTGATTAGAGTTTTGTAAAGCCACGACTAGCAGAGGGAAGGTGATTACTGACTGATTATTCACGACTTCTCTTTATGTACAAACAAAATGAGATTACCTCACAACTCACGGAAGACAAACAAAAGGAAGTACCTTCTCCTATGATGCACTGAGGAGCTCATTGCCATTGAAATAATCCTGAGAGCAGCTCTGCCCACAGCTCTCAAACACGGTTCTCTGCAATACCCTTCAGTGTGGGAAACCTGGGACAGCTGAGATGAGATGAGGTCAACCCAATTTCTCCTATTCTCACTTAATCACCAACTCCTGGCTGCCTCTTGGCCAGAGGAGCCTCTGCTCTGAGTCCATGGGGCCATCCCCGTGCTCGCTGATGTGTTTCTCTCTCCACGTGCAGATCATGAAGCATGCAACAGAAACCAAGCAGAGTGGGACCTGGCTAGGAGCATCCCTCAAGATCACAGCGCAGACAGTAATCAAGATGTTCAGTGACAAACGCCTGACTGTGCAGCTCTGCAGCGTGTGTGCAGAGGGTCAGAGGGAGCTGCCTGGCAGAGGGCAGTGGGCTGACACTGAGCTACCTGGAGGAGCTGCCATCAGGTGAAAGGAAAGGGTCTGCTGAGAGGGAGATGGATGAGTGGACACAAAGTGCTCCTCTTTCAGGTTCTTGCTCCAGTGACAGCCAAACTAATGAAGACCTGGGGCTATGTAGCTGCAGCAGGCTGGGCAGCCGGGCACTGAGGAGCAGCAGATTTAAAGGAGGAGCAGTGCCAAACCACACAGTGTTGGTGGTCAAAGTTCAGTGACACAGGAGATAGACACATGCTTAAAAGGAGGGGGTTGAGAAGACAGTCTGGAAGGAACAAGGAGGAATCCAAGGAGGCAGGAGCAGAAGGAGACAGAGGCACCATCATTAGCATCAGCTGAAGAGCTTGTAATATAAGAGACAAAGGGTCTCTTAACCCTCTGTCCTACCCGTAGATGCTAAGGAATATATGCAGTCTAGTTTCTAGGAACGTGAGGATGATTCTAGCTCTGCGGTAGGCTGTGGGAGCTGTTCTGCAGGCTGAGGCTGCAACCACAAATGCGTCTTTGTGGTGTGAAAACGAGATCTGCGTTCTGCAGGAAGAAAGCGGCATCTTCGTGTCCTTCTCCCACCCACGACACTTGTGTTGTGGTGGCAGAACCGAGGGATGGACTGACCCAAAAGGATGTGAAAATGGGTCAGAAGACTGCTTGGAGTTTGAAGGCAGCCTGCAGTACGTTGCCGTGCTTTGTGTCCTCCAGGGCAAAAGTGGCAAAGGGATACCTGCAATAAGTATTGACAGCAAACCTCTTTCCTGAGGGTTTAGCTATGGGCTGCAGACAACTGCAGTGCTCTGGCTCCAGAAACAGCAGAGAGAGGTCTTGGATTTTTTTTCAGCTTAATTTAAAGGTTTAGCACATTTAAAATTATTTTGCCTTTCCAAGTTAAAAAAAAAATAAAATAACAAAACCCCCCCAAAATCAATATTTTTTTGCTTTATGAGCTGCACAGGATATTTAGTGCTGACCAGCTTCATAAGATCCTTTAGCCTTTGGTGATTTACCAAGGATTCAATCCAGCTTATTTCACTTAGGATTTGAAGAGACAGTTGGCCTTTAACTGTGTGTTTGAAATCTTTGAATCGATTGATTGATTGATTTGGGTAGATCTTTCAACAAACTGGGTGCTCTAATTGATGCTCACCTTGCTGGGTGCAAAATGTCCATGGGAGAAGGCAAGTCACTGACCTCCCAAAGACTGTTTGGGCCACCTCAGCCCATCGGGGCTCATGAACTACACAATGCTGCTGGCATTCCGTCAGAGGGATCACACATGAGGGCGATGGATTCAACAGGCCACAGCAAATGATGACAAATAAGCATCAACCATCTCTATGAAACAAGTCCGTAAAAGAAGAAACACAGGATTTGTCCTCCAAGGGCTGACATCGCAGAGATTTAGTTCAGTTCAGAAAGTGATGCTCTTGCAAAGTGACATTACAGATATTTAGATGCTTTCGCGAAGTGATAGGCTTCCCAGCTCATTTAACTGCCCAGCTTCATGTCCTTAGCAGCATCAGAGGAACAGCTCTGGTAAGGTTACAGGCTGCAATTCTTGTGTCATGGCCTGCTTTTCATCAATGTAGTTGTGACCACAGCCGGGCTAACTGCCTAGTTTGAAATGGGAAACCGGTGAGATGGTAGTGCGAGATAGAGGTAGCTGAGGGAGCTGCAGATGCTGTGCTAGTGATGGCAGTCTTATCTGCCATTATATCGGGTACCTCGCCATCACACTGCAGTCCAGCAGGCACATCCTTAGATTTGCCTGGCTTTGCACAGCTCCTGAGGTACCAGAGGGGCTTTCAAGGGCTGAATCTGAACGATATTGAGATTATGGAGTACACAAATGAGAAGGACACTTGATACAATAATAGGTAACAGGGAAAGGGTATTGTAAAATAAATACGTTGCATCTTCAGGTAAGTGGAGCGAATTCAGCTCAGCAGAAATCCAGACAATTAACCTACCATGGAGGTGGTGGCCCAGGTGGATCCATTAGCAATTACACATGAGGAGCCATGCAGGACACAGGGTTTTCAAGGACCTGCAAGGACAAACACCAGTGCTTCACCTGGCAGCAGACCCAGTGGTTGAACATGCACCCCAGCACATCTCAGTCCAGCTCCCAACAGTGCAGAAATCATTGAAACAATTAATAGACCTTATGCCTGGCAGCACCCACTGGAGATGATAAACATCTCTCAACAGGAAGACTTCAGCAATCAATACCCAAACCAACCTCATTCGCTTCTTATTTGAAAATAAGCTTCCTAGGTGACAGAAATCATCCAAATAATGAATAATAACAAAAGATTGCTCTCCTCTTGGAGGAGCCCTGCATAGACTGGCACAGGAGCAGTGGGCAGGGCATGGCAGCTCTTTCTGCAGAGGCTCTGCCACAGCCTTAGGGAGCAAAAGCGATTCTAAAGTCAGCTAGCGTGGTAGGGGAATTTCAGGCAGCAGGAGGGAATCTGCCATCCCAACCTCTGGCCAGCACACAGTGACTGATAGCCCTGCTCAGGTGAGGTGTACCCCCACCTGAACAAGCACCATCAGAGATGTAGCAGCTCTGAGGCTGGACTGTGTCCTCATTGAAGCTCACTGCCTGCTCCAGGATGCTCATCCTCCCAGTGATGTTCTCTTGTCATTCAAACCCTGTCTAAGCCTGGCTGCTTAGCTTTCAAAATCTGACAATGGCGGTATGGATGCAAATACATTTGGCAGGGTGTAAAAGTCCATGTGTGCTCGAAGAGAATTCATGTTTGAACACGGCTTCTGCATACGCAGGACCCAGGGAAGATTTCTAACATGTTTCCCTGCAGCATGCTCTCAGTAAAGAAGAGGATGTGGGGGCACAGCCCGAGCTCTTCTAAAACAGCAGTAGCATGGCTGCAGGAGCCTCAGCACCAGCTCTGCTATGGGAGACAGGAGATTTTGCTAAGACAGCTACTTAATTATCAGGCAAAGTAACACAGGCAAGATCTCCAATTCCCTCCATGATGGAGAATCACCTGTGGAACACAGGGTACCAGCATTCCCAGCTGCTCTGCCCTTGGCTCTCTAAAGAGCAGGTACAACATCCCACAGATGGGCAGACTATGCTCCGTAAGGCTTGCAGCAGCCCCTTCCTTCACTGGCCTCCTCCATCCCCACCAGACCCTTCAACATCATGGAGTGGCCCCTGTGTTCCCAAGGGGAACAGCCTGCATGGAATACTGAAGCTCCTGAATGTGACTGAGGCTGTAGGACAGGGTGCCCAGAGAAGCTGTGGCTGCCCCATCCCTGGCAGTGCTCAAGGCCAGGTTGGACGCAGGGGCTTGGAGCAAGCTGCTCTAGTGGGAGGTGTCCCTGCCCGTGGCAGGGGTTGGAACTGGATGAGCTTTGAGGTCTCTTCCAACATGAAACAATCTGGGATTCTGTGATTCTATGACAGAGGCTGAGAGAGGTTTTCAAGTCTGCTCCCCAGCAACAGGAGCCATCCAGAAAATGGCCCACAGCAATAAAAGGCTGCTAGAAAAAAACAGTGATGGCATAGCCCAAAAATCTTTTCCATGTCAGCTGTCTGAACGTCCATTTCCACCCTGGCATTCCCACATCTTCTAAAAATCTCTTAGAAAGAGACACATACATGGTCCTTAGAGTTTTTGGGGATGAGAACTGCGAAGCTCTGCTTCTCCATGTAGCCCATGGCCAAACTCCACAAGGAGCTGGGGCACAGCCTGGCCCCTACCTAGGAAGCATTGGCAGAGCCTACCTAGCTCAGGGGTGCTCAATGGTTCAGTGCTTTTGGAGACATCCCTAACAGTATTGCTGCAATCATCCTGTTGTTTATGTGTCCCTGAGGAATGGAGAGACCCTCATTATCTGAAGGACCAAGAATTTGGATGTGCGGGAGATGTTGAAGAGGATTTTGAATGCAAAGCCCCATGAACAGATAGCTACCCCACCATCCACCTATCCATCCAGCTCCTCACTGCCCCTAACAAAGGCAGCAGGAGCAAACCGATCTGAGCCAATGGAAAGGAGAGAGAAATGTGCTAAGCTCTTGAGGGGTTAACGTGCTCTCCAGCATGGTTCAGTGAAATTGTCAAAAAATCCCTTCTGACAAATTGCCTGAGAAGAGAGAGAAAAATATCAAGAGCCGAGCGCGTGGTAATGATTTCTGAAAAGTTCCCCAGCACCAAAATGGCAAAAAACCATTAGCAAAGCAAATTGTATTTTGTGCACATAATTCACACCAGAACACAGCATCCAGGCAGCCCTGCTTTCCATTATTAACGGGACAGCATGCCAAGTCATCCAGAAAGCTCTCCTCACACCGCTGGTGATGCAGGGCAGGGGATCGGCTCTGCTCCAAGGAGCGCAGGGTGGCCTCAGCTCCTTCATCCCTGTGCTTCTCCCCTGCAATGCTCCTCGGAGCCCTGCGTGGGGTGGGAATGCCGTGGGATTCACCATGCATGGCTGGACTGTGCGTGCAAACCTCGGCTCCAACCCAAAGCACATCAGCATCCTCCTTCCCCAAGCCTTGATGCCCACTGTGGAGACTGCGGCTGGGCTGCTGGCACAGCCCAGTTTGCGTCACTCCTCTCCTGGCTTGGGAGCGGCCCTTCAAAGCAGGCTGCTCGCAGGACACCGGCTTTACACGTCTCATTTTCCCTCTGTTTTTGCTCCCCACGCTGCCGGGGAGCCTGCGGCTGGCTCTTTGCATGGCCCAAGCCTCACCCGTGCCTCCACAGCCCGACAGAGCCGCACTCCACCCAGGCTACCAAAGCTCCTCCTCAAGCGCTCTCTGGGTGACTAAGTGCCCTGCTGAGCAGCTACTAGACAGATTGACTCCAGATGCTTATGGACAAACATTGCCCGTTGTGCTCAGAGCCTGGCTCTGACACATTCCTGGCATGCCCAACACCCGCAGGAAAAACAATATTCAGATGAGGCTGGTGCGTGCCGCTCATGGGGAGCTGCATTTTAGGACAACGATGAGAAATAGTACCTGGGCTTGTGCAAGCCACCCTGGGGATGCTTCTGTTGATGCTGCGTGCTGCACATGTGGATGGATGGGTTTTGCGTGCTGAAGCATCCACACAACAGCAGTAGCTGTTATAGGTAAACCAAGGAGCTCACACCAGCCGATGGGCTGCAGTGCCAGGTTCCCCAAGCCACACAACATGCAAATCCTGCTTTTGCGATGAAGCAAAAAGAAACCACCTCAGCACCACAGCTCCCAGGGCTCATGGCACGGCTCTTAGTTCACAGGAGCTCCCGCTGCTCCCCAAGCCCATCTTCAGGCTGGTTCTGCTCCTCCTCTCCATCTCTCACCGGTGCCCCAACACGTCAGGGCAGCGCTCTGTGGCGCCTGGCAGAAAGGACCTGGTGCCAACCGTGCTGCGTGCCAGGACGACAGCCCAAAGGGCGAGGAGGAGAGAAGGCAGCAAGGAGGAGCCAGGCTGGGTTTTGGTCAGGGAAAGGCTCTGTAATTTATTACCTGTGCTCCAGGACAGGCAGGATCGTAATAAACACCTTCTTTGAGTCCTGTAGATAGAAGTTACATGAAAATTACCTACTTTAAAAGAACATTAGCATTTCAAAGTCAAACATTAGGAGACAGTGGAGCACAATGACTGCACACTGGCAAGATTCTGCTTTGCCTCCTTATATACTCTGATCCTTTTCATCTCACTGTGTCGTGTTGTTCCCCACGGGATGGGCCATAGGGTTGGGTATAGGACCTCCCAAACCACTCCTCAGGCTTGGATGGAGAAGAAGAAATGACTAACAGCAGGTCGTTGTGTTCTTTGTTGTTTGGCCTCAAAAGAACAGTGGAGCAAGCTCCTTTCAGCAGGTTAGGAGGCAGCAGAGGTCAAGCCAAGGTTGTATTCCTGGGTCTGGGTGATTAAAAAAGCATTCCTCTGTCCCACTGTTAGTCCCTGCAGCACTCACATCCCAAGCAGTCCTTGCAGTCTTGGTGCTCTGATCTCCAAAGACTTGTCAGTAGCAGAAGCAGCACAGAGCAGAAAGATGGCAGCGATCAGGGACATGAAATGGCTTTTGCAGGGGAGAAGCTGAGCAAATGAGATCTGTCTAAAAGTGAGGTAGAAGATGACTTGTGAATGGGTTTTACCTGTTAAGTGTTGAGGAAGAACTAGGGACATCAAATGAAATGATGGAGCAGCAGGACTAGCGCATGCAAAAGCCTTCTCCACAGCCCTGGAGTACCACTGCCGTGTACCACTGGGGATTTCAGGACTCTGTGGTCCAGTACAGGTGAGCCCAGAACGTGCTTACATAAATTAGCAGCACACAGATCCAACAGGGAATTGAAAACAAAGAAACAGATGCAACCTCTGGCTCTGGAAGCCTTTAAACAGAAGCTTGCTTGTCGCTGCTGGAGGGTATAATCAGGGAAGCCATAACTGTTGGCTTACCCTCTTGACAAACCCTTCCTCAGCATTTTCCGGGACTGTATCAAAGCCAAGAGGCAGGATGCACCCTTGTACATATTCAGTGCAGCTATTCTTGCATTCCCACAAGCAGGCTTCCTAATGGGAGATGGAGGTGTAGATAGGACAGTGCTCTAACCCTAACTTGTTTAGGGCGCGGTATCTTAGATAGCAGGAAACAATGCTAAGAAATATCTTTGATCAACACAGCTGGAAGCTCAGGAAATAAAGACTGAAAGGAAATACAGAGCTTTCTTGGCCCTAGTCCTGTTAATAGGGAAGAAGCTGACCAGCAAACACTGGTGGTGACGAGACCCTGCAATGCAAAATTAGACCATGTTAAAGAAGCCAGTTTGTCTGCAGCTATCAATAGATGTATGTTTGTCTTCTTTAGTGTTAAATAGTTTGTGCTAATAATATCACTTTGCCTCATGCAAATTAAGCCAATCTTACGTTAGTAATTGAAGAGAAAACAGTCCCATCAGCACAATGGCATTCATAATGCACCAACCCTCATTTTGTGTAGACATGCCATTTGCAGGTGACCAAACTTCCTTTGCAACCGAGTGTCTAAACTGAGGCAAGGAAAGCAAGTTATCTCCTGACAGACTAATTACTTCTTGGTTTCCAAGATAATATTCCAAGTGTTTGAATACGGCTATTTTTCCTGCTCGTCTACTGCAGTTATGAAGATTGTGTTACTGTCATATGTGGGTTCTTATCTCTTATCTGCATTCTTTTATCTTTGCCACTCATTTAAATGTGTTTAAGGTTCTGAGCAGAGTCTTGTCTCTGCTCCAGAGAACCTGGTTCCTCTGCACCACCCCTGTGAGCACTCTTGGCTCTGGGCCTGTGGCAAGATCTCAACAACCTCTCCAAGGTGCTGCATCTCTGGCATGCCCCTGGGGTGTGCCCCAAGACCTTCAGCAACTTAATGAAACAGGCAATAGCCTCAGTCCTCCCCTCCAGAGCTCTTCCTCAGCCATCTGCTCTCAGGGCTCTGGCACAAGTTGGGGTTTGCACCAGGGCAGGCACTTGGCACTCCTGGACCTGGGCATGGTGCACAATGCTTGAGCATGGGTGGTCTAGAAATGAGCCTTTTGAGAGGGAGTGGGGCTCAGCTCAAGACTGTTGCAGGGTCAAGGTGCCAGAGTAGTGTCTGCAATAGCAGGAGAGTGAAATCAGTGCTGCATGCAGGCAGCTGTGGGAAAGGATGCATATATCCTTTAATATACGCATGCTGCAGCTTTAAAGTTGGGTCCAGCTCCGCTCCCTGCCCAGTCACACAACATCCCTGTCACATCTCAGCCCACACCCATGCACATCAAAGCCTCTGGTTGCTAAAACCCTTTGCAATTTGCTCCTGCTCTCTTCTGAGGACTGGGATCGGTGCTGCCCAGGGGCGCAAGAAGGAGATACAAGCTGATAGTGCTATGGGGCTGAGCCCCTTGTCCCATCAGGATGTGCACAACCCATGCACCATGACAGGTTGCTGTTCCCTGAGGAGAGAGCCAGGCCACATCTCCCACAGCCCAGCTCTCAGGGAGGCTGGATCCCCACGTCAGGTTGGATTTCTCCATGGGGAGCCAGCGGGCAGTGATTGTTGCAGGGGATCATTACCCACACTGTAACACTAACACACAAACCGTGCCTCGGCAGGCAGGTTTCCCAGTGCTCTCTGCTGCCTGCGCTCCAGCAGAGCTGGGGGCTAGAGATCACACAAGGAACACATCTGAGGATGCTTTGGGTTAAAAACAGGATGTTTTTTCCCCTCCTTCAAATTAAAAGAATATCCTGTGCATCCATCTCGTCAGCCACGGGAGGTATCTTGCAGCCGCCATAGCAGATTTAGAGCTGGGAACCAGAAGATGAAATAATTTACTAATTGGAAGTGGCACCAAACATTTTGCCTCTTGCCCCTTCTGTGATCTCGGTGGCAGCTCGCCAGGAAGACGGAGCAAAGGGATAGCCAAGACCAGAGAGGTGGCTGGGCTGCGACTCCAAAAGACACACCCTATTGTTTTCCCTGCACCCTGTCCCCTTTAATTAATACGAGGGATGCCCATCAAAGGCAGAGCTGGGCGCAAAGCTGAGGAGGAGTGACAGGGCTGGTGCAGAGGAATTTCACACAACAGACCAGGCATTTTCTAGCTCACTGAGTCGTTTTCAGATGGCTTTGCACTTGGCAGACCTCAGCAGCCTGGCGCACGGGGAGCGTGCGGCTTTCTCCACAGGCAGAAGAAGCCAAAAGTCTTCATTCACTCGTTTACCCATTCACTCGTTCCATGACATGCATTTGTTTACCAAAGGATGCTATGACGTGCTCAGCCAGGGCAAACAGAGAAGGAGCAGCCATCCAGCACCAGCAGCTGCAGTCACAGCAGCCCGTGGCACAGCCACCAAGTCCCCTGCACCAAAGTGGCCTGTCCAAGCCAGCATGGCAAGTGCTGGGCCACTGGGGAGTAAGATCTGCCCATGGCATGTAGCTGAAACTAGACCTAAGGTCCTTTCCAACCCAAACCATTCTATGATTCTATGATCTTTATCTGGGACTGCCTTTCTGCATCTGTACAACATCTTCCAGGGCAGCACCACAGCACCATCCCCACCACAATGCCCATGCATCCCCATGGAGGTGGCTGCCCAGCATCTTTTGCTGTCTCTTGCTGCTCAGTGGGTATGCAGATCCCTCTGGTCCCCAGCTTTCCTACACAGTCCTCAACATTTTAAGCATCTGAACACAGCTTGCTTCCTCAAGGCTGTTGCTCTGTAAGTCCAGGATCAACCTAGAAAAACTGGCTGTACCAGTTCAGACCTTTCAGGGTATCTACTCCAAAGATACCCTGGAAGGTCTTTCAGAGTATCTACTCCAAAGGTGAAGCCCCACAACTCACCCATGCACTCCCCCATGGGATGCTCATCAGCTCAGGGAAGCAACAACAGGACAAGGATGAGCAGGAGATGAAGGAAATGGTGGGTAGAGCAAGAGGAGGTTTTGCCAGACAAGATGCAGCTAAAAACCCTGATAGGGCATGGTACAGGACCCTGTTCTCTGCCTCCCATGTGGGACATCCCAGCCCCCAGTCCAAACACCTCCCATTGCCCGCAGGAGCCAAGTCAGGGGTGCCTGGGCACCTCTTGGAGATGCAGAGCAGGAGCACAGCCCAGGTCTGGATCTCAAAGCATTTCCCAGTCCCTGTTTAGACACAGCAAAGGGACTAATCAGGTTTGTGGCTCCATGACATTTCTAGCACAGCAAAACGGGCAGAGATTTAACCTTCCCATTTGAGAGGGAAGCGATGAGAAATCGTTGCAGAAGCTCACCCACAACGTGGCCCAACCTGGCATTTGTCTGGTTTGCAACAGCATCGTGCTGCGTTCATCAAAATCCTGTCCATCATCTGCTCCAGCTCCTACGCCTTCCTGCCCAACCAGTGTTCCCTGAGACACTCCACTCTGATGGATAAATACTTGTCTTAAGTTGCCATCTAGGGGAGCAGACAAAGTCAGTTGCTTTGAGGTAGGTTACAAAACGGAGTACACCAAAAGCCTTAAGGTGCTTTGTGTTTAGAGGGAAACTGCTACCACATAAACAGCACCAAAGAATGAGAATTAAGTTACTTAAAATGCCTGAAATACAGCACAGCAGTGTAATTATACACACATGCTTTCATTTTGAAAGCCTGAGAAAGCACAGGGAAACACATCCTTTATGAGCTTGTTTGACAGGGAGAGGAGGATGCTCTGTGCAGGGTTTTCCCCCTGGATTCAGGGTTCAATACTGGGAAATGCTTGGATGCAGGAGTAGAAAGCCCTCTGAACTCGCTCCTGAGAACTGCCCCCCTTGCCTTCCAGGCTGACTAGCATTGCTGCCAGGGAGGCAGAGCAGCCCAGAGGCACACGGAGCAGGACACACTCTCACTGCTGTATTTACTGGGAGAGCTTCCCCCTGAACTGCCCATAGAGAGCTCAACTGCGCTGTGACCAGAGGGGTTGTGTTAGCACAGGTTTCCTACCAAGTCATTTTGTTTTGTTAGAAGGGGAAGATGTGAAAACAAAAGAGATGAGATCAATGAGAGGCTAAATTCAGGTTAAATCCAGATGGGCTCAGGATGGAAACTAGTTCTGTGGGCCTCGGAAGAGCAGAGGAAAACCAAAACCACATACAAGGAAGGAGGAGAGAGAGACAATAGCATGGGGAAAACGGGTGAGGGTGGATGGGCTGCTCTGCCGGCTGGTGAAGCCCTTGTGCTGCAGCTGCCCTGGGGAGCTGAGGTCCCTGTCCTTGCCTCAGCCTCCCACAGCAGGCTGCAGAGCTGCTGTTCTTCAGTGGAAACTGCGCTGAGCTCCTCAGACAAAAGGTTCCCTCTATCTGCATTTATAAAGTGCTTATCACAGTGGTGTCTGCTGCTCCAAGCCCTTTCCTAGAGAAGGGCAGAGTGTTTCTATTGTTGTTATACAAATAGCTTCCCCTGCCAGTTCCTTTCCTTCTAGGCTACTGAGTGGAGCTTGGCTTGGCTCCCTCTGGACTAATTTGATGAGATAATTATCTTGTTAATATCATCTTATTTTCCTAAGTCCCAGCTTCTCTTTTATTAATTCCGTCAGTTGCTGGTTGTGCTGCTCTTAGGTCCCTGTCTATTCAAACCCATGTAACAGGCGCTTCTGGGAGAAAGTCATGTAAAGAACAACTCAACTTCAAGAATTTAAATATTGACATTATTCAGAAAGGAGATTTTGAAGCTGTTCCTCCTCACTGAGCTGGCTTCTGTGGCAACTGCTTGGACACTGCCTGTATATGGGTGGGATGCTGCTGCAGCGGGAGATGCTCAGGATTTGGTACCCGCTCATGAAGAGCAGGAGTGTTGGGTGCTCCACAGCAATACCGTATCAGGAGATGCCTCAGGACATGCAAAACCAGGTGCACCCTGGTAAGTGTCCCTTCTGTGCCCTATTTTTGGGTTGAACCACCTCAATGCAGCTGACAAGGGACAGAAAATGGGAACTGAGTATGGATATGGATTGGTTTAAGTGGAAAGGCTCAGTTTCAGCTATCTAAACAGCTGTTTGTGAGCATGAGGATGCAGCTAATGTGCCAATTTTGCCACACGGTAGCTGACCCCAAGTCAGGGGAGGCCTGTGCAAGGAGACAATGTGAGCAGTGGAATACCCCTACCCAGGATGCACACAAAACGCTGCCAAGTCTTTCAGATCTCATTATCCTTTGCAAGAACTTTTATGGCTATTCTTAACATTAACAGTGCAATTGTATTATCTCATATAATCATACAACATGACTCATTATGAAGCCATAGCCTGTAACAGCAACGGATGCCCCAGAGCACTGTCCCTCTGCCCTTGCCCTGCACTCACCAGCAGGCATGCCAAGGAGCAGCAGGCATGCCAAGGAGGATCCCATCTCGCCTGGAAGCCCACCCCACTCTCCTCCAGACACGACACCTACCTGCATCCCTTGCCATCAAGGGAACATTGTGTGGGATGGTTTAGTGTGAGGTGTCCCTGCCCATGGCAGGGGGGTTGGAACTAGATGATCTTGAGGTCCTTTCCAACACTAACTATTCTATGATTCTATGATTCTATGCCCTGGGTGGGCTCTGAAGGGGACCCAAAGGATGCCCTGCTGCTAAGATGCCCCCCAGCAGGGACAAGGAACTTTTAGGCTTTGTTAGGGAAGAAAAAAAAGGCACATTTTACCATCAGCTGAAGTGGGCATCTTCCTGGTGGGGACAACTTCAATAGGATTTTAAGAAATATCTTATGCTCTATTGGATGTGCCAGCTTTCTCCTAGTACCACTTCAGGTACCTAAGATTTGTTTTTCCTTGGATCTGGGCTTCAATCCCTGTAAAACAAAGCACTTGTGCAAATGCTCAGCTCTAACTATGGGTTTAAGTAGTTAAGTATGTTCTCAAGCGATTTTCTGAATCAGGGCATAAATGCAAACCTCTTCTCTTTGGCTTGACTTCTCTTCAATAACACAGATATCAAACTCATTCAATAGAGAGGCAGAGAAAATGAGTGGGTCGGGCAGACTTCCTCTCTGCTAGAAACAGAATTACATTAAGCCTGCTCATGACTGCTTGCAGGAAGAAGCTTTTTTGTTCTAGTTTGTACAAGTGCTCACACTGTGCTTGTCGCTGTAGCATCCAAGAGCTTTCCAGTATTGCATTAAACAATGTGACTAATATCTGCAGCATGCTCATAAGCTGTGGATTTCAAGTCCAGAGCTTAGGCTCATTTATTCAAAGGACCAAACTCATTCACTGACGGAGTAAGGAAGTATGTTTTCAGTAGTGGCAGATGTACTTACAGCATTTAATCATGCAGGCAAGAAGAATCCCAGTCTTTAGCTGGTATGTCATACCCCAAGGTAGAGTGTCCTTTAACTGAGTCTCTGCTGTTCTACATAGTCTGAGGTCACCCTACAGGCTCCACTGTGCAGAGGGAAACTGATTAATAAGCCATTAGAAATAAACCCATGAATATGATGCAGTACTTCAAGTCATATTGCGAGAAGACTCAGGGGGTTGAAACATTCAGATAAACAGCCTTGAGTCAATAATTTGGCCATCTCCATGGTGAAAGGAGGTAAAGAGAAAAAGAAAGATGACAGGAGACACAGTAAAATGACGGGTAGGGCAAAGCAGCAGAATAAAAAGGGCAAGAAACAAAATAAGAAGACTGATTATTTCTCCGATTCCCCTGCGGATGCAGACATGGAGGGAATCACAGCTTGGCTATTCCTTGCTCTCTAGGCAGGTTGGTGGGGCATTGCGGGAAGGCTTGCTCCATTTGCATGCTAACTGTTGCCCTCCTGGGACACCAGGTCTGCTGCTCAGCTCCAGCAGCTCACAGCGTGCTCACATTCAAGGAGAAACAGATATTGCACTTTACCATTGATTAGGCCTATGAAAGACCTGGTAGAAAGGAAACATCAATATATCACTGCAGCACAACATACACTTGTATATACCAAGACATTTAAAACAGCGTATGGGATGTGAGAAAAGGAAGCAGAATTATTTGGACTGCTGGCATTTACTGAAGCGGTGCAGCACATGTGCTTTGATCCTACACCCCTGGAGACACTGTCTGTGCAAAGTGCCTGGTGGTTCGTCAGCCACTGCGCTTCAGCAGCAGCAGAGGTGACATGACAGAGTCATCTGCTCAGTCCTTGTGTCAGGAGCTTATGCTTCTCCAGGCAGAGAAGCCCTGGCAGCATCTCCTGCCTGTCTAGGAAGGCGAATCACTGCCTGGATTGCAGGAGACCAGGTGAGATGCTGAAGACATGCAATTCTCCATACTGGCAAGCTGAAATCATTAGAGCTCAAGTTTCTTTTTTCCCCTGGCACTTTCACCAAGGGCTGGGAAGTGGCTTCAAGGGTTTCTCAAGTGCTCACAGCCCCTTTGTCCTCTGTTGAATCACCTTAAAACTCACAGCTTCTGCAAAACAAACAGGAGGTTTTGCTTGCATCTTGGTGCACCAAGGCTGGCCAAGCATCCATCAGCTGGTGTTCCTTTGTTATCCTACCCCCATGATCCCACCTCTCTGCTCCCAGTAATACCTCACAGGATTATGAAGTTTGGCCCTAGTCTACCTGCTCTGTGGCAGAGATGCAGCATAGGACCAACTAGGAACTGTGTGCTGGCCATCAAGGCAAATAAGCACCATAAGTAAGCGTGGAGCAAACCCTATATGTAAACAGCAGTGAGGCTGCCTGTGCATGAGTGAGCACCTGCCTCCTGTTTTGTTTTCTACTCATTTTTCAGTATGCAGCTCACTGCCTTTTTACTGTCCACTGTCCTAGTCCTGCAGCAAACAGAAATATTAATGTCCTCATCTGCTTTCCTATGAAACTCATCATTCTGGCATCCAAGTGCTTCACAGACATTCAAGAATTCATTTGCACGAGATCCTGTACGGTGAAGGGGTTTATGAAGATTAAATGGATCCATTAGTTTTAGGCACCAAGTCTGAGGCACCTGGTCCCTGCTTTGTTTTGCTGTTTGGGTTTTCCCTTGTTATTGCTTTTCCTTTTTTTTTCCTCCTTCTTTTTTTTTCCCCAGCAAAGTTATTACAAGGATGACTTGCATGTCCAGAGCAAGGATCGCACCGACTCCGGTTGTAGTGCAACTGCTCAGCCTTAAGCAATTCAAATAGCAGGGTCTCCAGCCAGATACCAGGAAATGAGGAACACATTAGAAATCAACAGTGAAATATCTGGTGTACAGAACTCGCCAGCCATCAGATGGGAGCTCTGTAGCAGAGGCAAGGGTAATATGTGGCTCTTCAGGGTGGCATCAAGTCACTTCAATCTTTCCCTTCCCACAGCAACTTGCCTTCTTTTCCTAACACTTTCCCAGTTTTGTAACAAGCAAAGGGTCCTACAGCCCACAGGATAAGCCCTGATTTACCCCCACACCACAGCAGCTGTGCTCTTGGTGTGCTGGATCTCGAGAAGAAAGAACATAATGACTGTGCAAGAACTTTGTCACAGTGCTCATCCAGAGGCACATGAGTTCACTGTTGCTTTAAAATAAGGCATTGAAAGTCAATGAAATCTTCATCTCTTTTACTGACATTTTCTGGGGTCTTAAAAAAGTAAACTAGCAAAGGATAACTCAATCATGCTTCACCAGATTAATCCCCCCCAGCTCCTGTGGGGACTTCTACATGTGCCACACTGGGCTGGCCACTCCTCCTTTCTCGCATCCCCTCTCCCTGGAGAGCAGATGCCCCCCAGGGCCCTGCCACATGCTTGGTCATTTCAAAGCCAGCCAATATGGATTCCACACATTTCCCAGAGCCTTCTTCTTGCAAACAGGGGGGTTGAATTAATTCCAGGCAATTTATCACACAGGCAGCACAGCAGTTGGCAAGTACAACACTGTAGACCAGTGATCAAAGAGCACCCAGTGGGTCTACACATGCCCGTATCTGAAGAGCCCAGGCATCTCTCCTAATAACACACACTGAATGTTCCAGCTCCCTGTACAGGGCATCAATCATTTTCCTGTTGGTTATCATTTTCTATCATGTGTCTCTTGTGCATTTTTAATTGGTTAATTACTTTATTCATACACTAAGCACACCCTCAAGCTCCAATTATTATCAGCATTAAGTGCTCAGTTCATCCTATACATCTTTTAGAAGCTATATTTGGCTGTTTCCTCGTCCACACTTCCTTCTGGTACAATACCATGGGGGTCCTGCAGATACCTTAGCTACTCCTTTGACAGACTATAGCCATCCTGCTCATTAGTCTATTATCTAGCTGCTTATCAGCCCCACTCCCAAGCTCCTCATTACTGCAGTTGCAATTACAATAGCTAACATTCCTCCTTTCAGGCCCGAATAGTACCACTTCACTTGTAACAGGCCACTGCTATTCAAGTTAACAGCTCCCCACAGCAATAGTCGGTTGACTTTCCTATATAAGCTAACACCTACACTGCCTTAATGAACAGCAGAGCTGCTCCTTCTGCTTGCTCACACTTCACTGCGGGCATTTTGTTCTATCTTTGGTTAAAGGCTCTGGCTGGGCCCCAGAGAGGAAACCCAACTCTTTCCTTATCCTTGCTCCTGCTCTCTGCTTAGTTTGGAAGAGAACTGAAATGGCTGCTTTCTCCAGAGTAACCAAATACCTTCATCTGGAGGAAGCATCCAGAGGTCAGGATGGGCTGGCCAGGAGCAAGGACAAGCAACAGTAAAACATAAAGGCAAACTGGGAGGCTGTTGGAGACAGACACCATGGCTCAGGGTTGGTATAGTTTTGGCTCTTTTATGCCATCCACTTCTCCCTGCTGGAAGAACTGCCTTGTGCCAGGAGAGGGTGGGGGGTGAACCTGCCTCTGCTCATGGATTTGGTCTGCAAGAATGGAGCAGGACTCCCACACAGACCACTGAGGTAACGAACAGTTGTTGGAGGGGCTCCTCATCATGCCCCTATCCTGCCACCCACCAGAGCTTCCCCCACTCCTGGGGATCTATGGTCAGTCTGTGAGCAAGGCAAAACCACATCAGGCTTGCTTCCATCACCTGCACATGTCCCCTCACCTGCAGCTCCTGGTTTGCAGGATGCATCCCAGAGAGCTTGTTTGCTTTGGCTTCCCACTGCCTTTGCTGCTGGCTGGGATCTCAGGACCCGCTGCACATAGCAGTGCCCTGCTCCTTTCCAACAGGCTTGATGGCTGTGTCCGTAAGCCAAACCTTGTGCTAGAAATAGGGTCAGCTAAGGCACTGGATATAGGTCCTCTGACCTTTCCCATGGCTCTGCTGATCCCGAAATAAAGCTGTCCCCACCCAGCTGGGAAAGCAGGCTCATGCAGAAGGGCAATTTTATACATTTAAAGCACTGTCTTCTATTCCTGCACTATAATCCTGTGTGCAATATTAATTATCCAGCTAGCACTGTTGCCATGACACTTCTTAAAGCCATCAAAGCCAACATAAGCATGTTAGACTTCCACCCCACCCTTCCTATTTGATCCTGGACTCCAGACAATGCCTCAGAGCCAAGCATTCATGGCAGGGGAGGAGCAGGCACCGTCTCAAGGGTTACCTAGCCCTCCGCACAGCGCAAGAAAAGTCCAGATTTGGAGTTTTGGAAGTTGTGCCTAATTCTGAAGCTGCATTCCAAGAACTGACTGACTCCAAACATGCCCATTTTTAGGTGACACTGCAAAATTACTTTTTTCCCTATCACAACATTATCCTATCTTTAGAAGCTAAAAGGGATGATTAGAGTTATAAGGAGAAAGTAAAAGAGAAGTGAAGGGGGTGGGGTGCATAAACAGATCCAGAGCCCTGAAAAAAAGACACAAATATGAGATCAAAAGAGGATAAACCAAATTCTGAATAGCCTGATATATTCAGCATTTCTATCCCTCAGCAGCTGACACTTAAGAACCCCCACAGGCAGCAACAGAACAGAATCTGGGTCTTTCCCCATCCCACCCAAAGCACAGCCTAAATACTGAAAGCAGTCCTCTTATACCTCCAAAACCCAGGAGGAGGTCAATCATATTTAACCTGGAATGAGGGCAAGTACAAGAGAAATGCTTCCTGGTTAAGGGTTTGTGCCAGGGAATGATATTTACCTCCATGTGAAAGCACTGGTGTGTGATCCTCTCATTTGCAGGGTCTGTGATGAGCACAGGCAGGATCCCCACAAGCTTGGCCACAGGTACCCACAGGACTGGTTTTGGCCACAATATGCTTCCAGGGTTCAGTCCCCAAGCACAGCATGAGGTTGCATCCTTTGAGGCGTGGAGCAAGCTTATCCTGGAGGATTTAGGCTCTCCTCTACAGGCTGCTTCTATATAGCAAGGTGGCCTTTCCTACTTTTCCAACAATTTCCATTGCCAGCTACAGCAGTGCCTGCAGGTATCATCAGAAAGCTGCAGAGAACCCTGAAACTGGGTGATAAAGCAAGCCCAGAAGTTCCCCTCATCCATCATGGTCACCCAGTGCTGTATTCCCAACAATCATGCTGCAGAGTTGATAGCAAGAAAAAACATCAGGCAAATGGAGATCGCAGGCACTGTCAGGAAGGACGTATTCTGGGCAATGGGCTGCTTCCCTTAGGAAGTCACTTCTGTTTGTTAGCTGGTGCAGGGTCTGGAGCACAAGTGTGATGAGGAACGGTTGAGGGACCTGGGGGGGTTTAGCCTGGAGAAGGCTCAGGGGGGACCTGATTGCTCCCTACAGCTGCCTGACAGGAGGATGGAGCCAGGAGGGGCTGGGCTCTGCTCCCAAGGAACAAGGGATGGGACAAGAGGAAACGGCCTCAAGCTGCACCAGGGGAGGTTTAGTTGGAGATGAGGAACAATTCCTGCCCCAAAGGGTGCCCAGAGCAGTGCTGGAGTCACCAACCCTGCAAGTATTCACAAACTGTGTAGATGAGGCCCTCAGTGCCATGGGTTAGTGGTGGCCTTGGCAGTGCTGGGGAATGGTTGGACTTGATCTTAAAGGTCTTTTCCAACCTAAATGATTCTGTGATTCTCTGTGTGAGCACTGCTGTCCCTGGGAGCTCAGCAGTCAGAAAAGCCAGTGCCCCCATAGACAACCCTGTGGTGATGTTTATGAGGCTCGCTATTGGCAGGTGACGAGGTAAACCAACACCACCTCTTACACCAGGGTTGTCGCTGTGGTAAGGCAAGAGGCAGTAGCAGCCATGAGGTCTGCTTCATTCTGAGCCCTCCTGGCAGCTCCGTTATCAGCTTCCAGGGTAAGAGTGAATGCCAGAGAAAACCGTTGATTAATCCAAAACACTGAGCTCCCCTCCCGTGGCTCTTCATTACTTCACATCTTCAACATTCAACTAAATGTTTAATAATTAGTGAAGGTTTTAAATACACCTGTAAGCCTGAGCACTCAAGGTACTCTAATTCATCCAAGGTACTTGAACAAACCCTGAGATACACAGTTGGACCAGACGGCCTTCGAAGGTCTCTTCCAACCCAAACTGTTCCATGATTCTATGGTTTGAGACAGGCACTGAAGGCATAGTTGTGCTTTCTCTGCCTCACTGCCCCTTCAGGATATACCTGCCTTCTTGGATGGGGCTTGGAGCAACCTGCTTGAGCGGAAGGTGTTCCTGCCTGCGACAGGGGGTTGGAACCAGATGAGCTTTAATATTCCTTCCAGCAAGCTATTCTAAGATTCTTCCTGAAGGAGCTGGAAGACACCAGTGCACTGCTCAAGCTCTCCATGCATTGCAGGAGCTTCCTTGGTTGCCCTGGAGGTAGTCCTCAGAGTGAAAAGCAGCAAGAATAGGGCTGCTCCTGAGCAAGGGGGAAGCCAACAGCAGGGTAGCATCCAGGGACTGGCACATCCCAAGGTAACAGAATGGGAAGAGGCTGGTGGAAAAGGCAGGTCCATCGGCAGTCCTAGAGAGGCTGAGGTGACAAACCAGGTCCAGGGTTCAGCCAAGAAGACTAACCAGAGCTGGAAACAAAAACATCAACAGCACAGCTGCAAACAGGGCTAAGTGCTCAAGCCTGAATTTAAACTGAGCTGCTGGATGGATGGGTGGGGAGCCCAGGTGGGGTTGATGGGGCAATTAAAGCCTATTAGTGCCCCTAGTGCCATGACACTCAGGCTGCAGAAACTGCCTTTTCCCTGCAGTATTGGGACAGCAGCTGCATTCTTGGGTCTGGGAGAGAAGCACTGCCTGCACATGGTAACAGGGCATTGCGTTGTGCGGGTCCCTTCCGGCCATCCCAGGCAGGGAGGTAACAGGGCTGAGAGAGCATTAGCACCATACTTTGCCCCAGTGCTTTATTTTAGGGATCTTTTTAGGTTCTTTCCCTGACTTAGTCGCCAGTGCTTTATATTCTTTATTGTGCCAAGATTAGACATGCATTGTCCTACTGCAGAAGGATAGCAGGGCAATACAAAAGCAAAATGCTTATTCTCTGAGAACTCAGAGGAGATGTTTAGATTGGATATAAGGAAGAAGTTCTTTACTGTGAGGGTGGTGAGGCACTGGAATGGGTTGCCCAGGGAAGTTGTGAATGCTCCATCCCTGGCAGTGCTTAAGGCCAGGTTGGACAGAGCCTTGGGTGACATGGTTTAGTGTGAGGTGTCCCTGCCCATGGCAGGGGGTTGGAACTGGATGATCTTAAGGTCCTTTCCAATGCAAACCATTCTATGATTCTATGTTGTCCCTGAGGGGTCAGCCTTTCCTTTTTTGCCCTGGTGGTTTGCTTATCTCTGTCCACATCTGGGTACATGCTTCCAGGTAGGAAAGGCAAGCAAGGAGCTATAAAAGCAAGGAGCTACAAAGCAAGGAGCTGCTTCATTTGCTGTAGAAGGAAATATGAGTGGATCTTCTACTTCTGCTTATGAAATCCCATTTATGACAATATTCACACCTACAAGCAGCTGGCACCCTTCTTCTTATGCCAGAGGCTCTACTGGTGATGAGTTTCTGGCTAGGAGCATTACCACTCACAACTGATATGTTAATGCAATTAGAGACAGTGCCAAGTGCAAAGCAGTATTTGTCCTGATATTATTGGTGATAAAGGAGCCTCCTGTGTGAGAAGCAAGTCCATTTCCAATCCATCTGTATCTATATCTAAAAAAGCTTTCATTTTCCCGAGCGCTGCAGCAGATTCTTGTGATAAATTGCTGCCATAGCTTAGCTCCCAACTACATTACATCCTATTCAAATCCCCTTCATTATAACAAGAAGCAATATGACACCAAAAGCTTGTCTCAGGAATTTATGGCACAGTGGAGAGTCTTAGATCCACTAAACCCCATTAAAACCGTCTCCCTTATAAAACATACACCTTATTATGCACTTCAGTAGTGGGCAGCAGGTTGCCTTCTGCCAGGGCTCTTATTACCTGTGCAAGGAGCACGTGAAAGCAGTCGAGTCCCTGCTGAAAGCATGGGGCTGGCGCCACATCCGTGCCTCCTGCCTGGCACACGTTAGGAATGGTGGTGCTGCAGAGAGCTTTGTACAGTCATCTTGTACTTAAAGTTTTCTAAGCCAAGGCAAAAGAAAATGCACCCCTTTGGCTAAAGCCAGTCTTTAGGGCTCTTCCTGATACAAAGCCTTGAAAACTTCATTTGGGGTGGAATGAAATGTTATATTAAATCCAAAGTGAAATGTGGTTTGTTTTTTTTAAAGCTGTTTAATTCAAAGAAACCCCAAACCTCTCAAAATCTCGTAAAATCCTGTAACCCGGGATTTCAGGAACGGAGCAGCACCACGTGCCGATTTCCTGATCTCTTCTTTCAAACACACTCTGCTTGCAAACATGTCTTGTTTCTCACTTCAGAGAGTCATTGCCATTCCCAACACTGCTGCCAGGACCTGCCTGTAGCACCTTCTCAAGCCTGGGAAGCAGGAAAAGAGATGAAGTACCCAACCAGGCTGCTTTGCAGGTTCAGGCCTCTCTGACCACCTCCATCCCCATCCCCGCATCCTTCCTGCAGCTCCCACCACCGGGGCTCAGCTTCTGCGGAAGTGAATGCCACCAGGCAGTAGCCAGGAGCAGCCCTCCTGCAACTGCACAGCACTCAGGTATTCCTCATCCCACAGTGACCAGGCACGGGGTCAGACCAGGAGGCATTACTAGCATGGATGACCCTTTCGAGCTGGGGAGACACAATGTGCCTCACCCTTGAGAAAGGGATTCAGCTTTCCCCCCACACCACGTTGATTCTCTTCCCCACCTTTCCCCTCCCAGCATTCACACCAAGCACCAGGCTGTGCCCTTCAGGAGTCCAGGTGGCAGCTCGTGTCTGATCAGCGTGCTGCTCATTAGACTAGGTAAATATGTTTGTGTTTTCCTCTTTCCCCCCTCATTTAGTCTCATCCAAATGTATTGTTTATTGTACTGGATTATGCAAATCAAAGTGTAAGCAATATTGGAAACAGGGAGGTAAGCAAAGCTTGCACCCGCTCTTCTGGACCATGCCAAGGACAAAGGTGCAGACTCCCACCGTGTCAGCACTGAGTCACCTCTGTCCAGTCACCAAGCCTGCGGCAGGGGTGGGTTTGTCTCGTGCCAGGCGGAGTGACCCAGCCTCCCACCAGCACTGACTCTGCACCCTAAACCAGCCAAAGCGGGATGCACGGTCCCCACCACAAGCATCCTGTGGCAGTGCCAACATGTTCACCACTGTCCTGCTGCTGCTTCCCAAAGATAGGATGTCAATCAACAACCCTTCCGGGAGTGTGCAACGAGTTGCTGCTGTGCTCAGCACAGGGATGACTTAGGATGGTTGCCTCTCATTGTGCTGAGTCTCCTTGAAGCAGGGGGAAGTGGGTTAACTCTGCTGAGTGGGGTGATTTTGTGCCAAAGAGGCAAGTAGGAGGTTGAAATCCTGCAGAAGAGATGAACAGAGAGTAGCAGGAGATGTGTTCGGATCACACAGAAAAGCGTGGAATTGAAAGAGAACTTGATGCACGCAGTGGAGTAATCTGTAAATACTTCAAGGTAACTCAAGCACAGCTACACATGTTTCATGTGGCTTTTAAAGTCATGTAGATCAAGATGAGCAAATGTCTTCGTGACAGGATGTCATGGATTATTGATGCTGAGGCCAGAAAGGCTACTCTGTCCTTCTTCATCACCAAGGCCAGATAGTTTTACCAAGTGATTCCTGTGTCAAACCTATAATTTCTGACTGAGTTAGGGCAGCTTTTTTAGAAAGACATCCAATTTCAAGTAAAAAACCTCCAAGTGAGGAAGAATCAACCATCTCCTCTGGATGTTGTTTAATGGCTAATTCACTTCACTGTTGGAATGTGTCTCCTTTTCAGGTTGAATTTGTCTAATTTCAGCTTCCAGCCACCAGATCTTGTTACACCTTTGATCGCCAGATTAAAGAGCTCTCTAGTCTCACATATATTCTCTTCTGCTGGGTACTTCCAGACTTGTGTCAAATAACTATTCAAAGTGCTTTTCATTAAACCTTTCATTAGAAAACAAGGTGCAGGGGGTTTTGTTGGGTTTTTGTCAGAGTTTCACTAACTTTCATACCTCTTTCTTGGATTCTTTCCATGTTTTCATTATGTGTGACCCTGGAAGTGGACATTGAGCACTGGTACTTTTATTAAAGCAATGCGCAGTCCCACATGAGCATGAAGCCAGTGTGTGTTGCTCTTTGTCATTCTCGTCTTTAGCAACTTTAAGTTCAGAAGGCTTCCATCTGATCCCACCATGCTTTTCTAATCCATGCTCTCTACAGCAATCCCAACTTGTGTACATGCCTTTGTTCCTGGATATGAAATGGATCTCCATTTCATCGTACCAAAATTCAGACTTTTGGAACAAATTCAGCCCACTAAGTGATTCATGCTGCCTTGGTGACATTTGTCTTCCTGCTGCATTTTATATCCTCTTTAATTCTTATCTCTAAAGACTCTCTCTTCCAGGTCATCGATAAATACTGAGCTGTTTGAGTCTCTTCAGGAAGGCCTCGCACTGATGATTTAACCTTGAAACCCTTGAGGGTGGTCTCCACAGTCCCCACGGGAGTACGTAGTGCAGATATTCCCTGTATCTAGACAGTACCTTTGGACTTAGGTTCACCCATCATCAGTATTTTAACCTGCCAGAACATTCCACAGCTGCTGCGTGGACAAAAATCTGAGCGGGTTGATCGGATGGAAAACAGCATTTGGACAGAAGGGGGTGGATGTGTGTGTACAAGCCCTGCACCAGCAGGAATCTGAAATGTGGCTGTGGTTTGCCTTGGACCTGGAAATTGCTCCCAGGGTCTGTAGGACACATGTAGGTTTTTAATTACAAATCAGGAACGCAAAAGGTAGAGGCTCTGAAGGAGGACAAGAGAGGCATACAAATAAGGTCTGACAAGTTTGTCTGGAAAAGGAACAGCTCAATCTGAGTTAGCTGCTCCTAAGTTAAATATAAATGCAAATCTGGGGAGGTGAGTGCGCAGTGAGGGTACACGTTGTGCCGGCACTTGAAGAGCACTGTAAGGAGTGCCAGCCCCATGCAGGTTTAGGCATCCAAAGGCTCCGTCTGCAGCCAGCAGCAAGGCACGTTCCTCCCAGGGCAGATCCAGAGGTGGGAAACCCAGCAGTGGAGAATTAAACCTGCAGAGATAACCTCTCGCCAGGAGCCCTGTGTGGTTCCTGGAGGGGCCAGGCCTCCTGTCTCTATGGTGTTATATTTTGGGATTCCTCCAGCGTGGTGAAAGAGAATGGAAGATGCTTTATCTGGAAAGTTCTTCTTTAATTACTTCTGCTGTTCCGCAGCTAAAGCAGCAACAAAAAAAGATCTTGTTGCAGCTTAGGAAGCAGCAGTAGAAACATGGTGCAGTCCTACAGCATCACTGACACCTCAAGGGGTTATGGAGAAGGCAGACTTTTTTGGAGGTGACACCACAGTTCATGAGGCAACAGGCACAAGGTATAAGAGAAATCTCAGCTGAACATGAGGAAAAGGCTCTTCTCTATGAGGCAGATGAACCACTAGGCCAACAGCCCAAAGAGGTGGTGGGATCTTCATCCAAAAGTTGACTTGGTTTTGAAGGCAGCCCTGCTTTGAGCAGAATGTTGGGCTGGAGACTTCCTGAAGACTCCTTTAAACTAAAGCATTTTGTGATTCTACAGCGGTTTCAGAGGCAGCTTTTTCAGCAGTCTTTAGCGTGGTGGCACTAAACAGGCCAACAGCGTATTGAAGTGCAAACTGGACTACTCATGCATTACTCCAGATATTCATTACATACTCTGTTAGGCACATTAACATCCCGTGCTGCCATAGAAAAGAGACTTAATCATGGACTCCAAAGCATCCTGACACCGCTTGGTTTTCCAGTGTTACTCCAAACTGGGCACTCTGCAGCCCGGTCATTTTGAATAATGAAGCAAAATGCGAACACCCACTGAATTGGAGGCAGAAATTTTCTATTTCCAGATGCAAAATTCTAACCACCCACATTTTTGGATATTCCATTAGTTCAAGCTAAAGTTCAAGCCCAAAGTCCCCGCTGAAGGTGGCTGGATCACTTCGGCATTGCCCAAAATGGCTGGAGCAGCTCAGCTCCCTTAAGGAAGTACAAGGAGCAGTGTGCAACAAGAAAAGACAAAAGAACAAGCCAGAAGCAGATGATTTCCCTGAAATGGCTGCTAGCGGTGAAAGTTAATTTGTCATTGTTATACTTCAGAGTCTACATCCCTTTAGGTGAATGTGAGCATTTTAAAGCAACCCCCCCAGACAAACCTAGCTCCCAACTCTGAAATGATTCTTGCTATGTAAAGATTAAAACAATAACATTTCAAGCCTGCAAGCTTCAAATGGGAAGCAGTGGTGGGGGAAGACTCTGCAGCAGTGCCGGAAGCCTTGCTAATGATGTCAGTAAATTGTATCAGAAGGATTCTCTCATTTTGGGAAGAGAGATGTAATAGAGCGGGCTATTCTCACTGGCACTAAACTCATTAGTTTGTTTACAGTGTGCCTTCCTCCACCGCTCTCTGGTACACTGAAAATCTGATTTTGCCTTTGATATTTTGAGTCAGAAAGAGAAGGGAGAAGTCAAAGAGCCCCAGCAATGTTTGATCCCTTCCATGGTTTGGTTTGTATTTACAAGGTGTTCATTAAAGCTTCACTTCTGGTGAAGGCAGCACAGGGGAAACTCTTTGTTTCAGACAAGGATATGAGTGATGGCTAATGCTGACTGGCAAGGTGCTGGGGGCAATGCTGGAGGGCCTGGTGACAAGTGACGGTGGACTAAAGAAGTGGGAGGGCATGGTTTGGTTGTGTGATGGTGGGAGGGAGATGCCAAGGGCTGGGTGAGAGCTACCTGCCTGCAGGAGTGACAGCTATGCAGGAGCCTGCTGGAGAGTGGACCCCTGTGAGGACACCTGATGGCTTCAGATAGCCTCAGATGAGAGGCATCAGGGCTGACGGTGATGGGATGGGGAGAGCTGCGGCTCTGCAGGAGCTGTGCCAAGCCCTGCCTGCGCAGTGAGAGCAGCCTGTGCCACATCCCAGCCTTCTGCTTCCACAGCAGCCGGGACACCTCCGAGACAGGCAGGCAGCTCTGCCTGCACATCAGCGCCCGCCGCCTGCCACCGCGAAGCCTTATCTGCCTCCGTCAGCCTCCGGCTTGGTGCTCTCCCAGCACATCACCGCCTTCCCCATCCCTCATCCTGCTTTGAAACAGGAGGTGGGAGCTGCCTGCCCATGCCAGTCACAACCGCAGCAGCAGACAGGAGCTCATCTCCAGCTGCAGGGGCAGCAGGACTCACTGTCCCAGGAGCGGGCTCTGTGACACAACATTTCTCCCTCCCTTTTATTCAAACCTGGATGCTGGGATACCTGGGCAGGAATCTGGTGCATTTCCAGCCCTTAGAAAGAGTTTTTCTGGCCCCTGCAGATGCTCAAAGCCGGTGGGAGCTCAGACCTGAGGACACTGCAGGGAATGAGTGTCACCCATCAGCAGTTCTCACCCTTGAAGGAGCTCTGGTTGGGCTGTGGCTCATACAGCCTGCATGAAAGAAGCTCTGAGATGGACCCAGATGCAAGCCCTCCAAGTCCTTGCTCTGGGAAGCTGAGCCCTTCTCAGCAGCGGCAGTGGTATATCAAGAGCCTTTCTGTAAGAGCTCAAGGGTGCCAGTCTGCTACCAGGGAAGGCAAGGGGCTTTATCAGAGTCTGTGGCACAAAGAGAAGGAACTCCTCCCTCTCCTTCCAATAATAAAACACGGCCCGGCAGAGCAAGGGCTCAGCTACCACTGTCTCAAGGGGGACATGAGGTTAAGCAACACTGCAGGAAGATGAATGGGATATACTGAGTGAGCAGGAGAGGAGATGCTCTGCCTCCATCCCACCGGCGCCTCCTGGCCCCTGTGAAGCTCCTGTTGGACAACATGCATCTGCACCTGCTGCATGTGAGCCTCCCTCAATGAGTTTCATGTTTCCTTGGTCTAGGACCATGTTTGTCTTTGGCTTCCCTGACAAGCTTTCCTCAGGGTTGTGCCTGGGAGGGAAGACTTGCTCCCAGCCTCCGCCATGGTTAAATGTGGCCATATAACAAAATCAGCTTGCAAGGTTACTTACTCATCTCATTATACAAGCATAAACCCTAGGCAGACAAATATAAAGCAAAATAAGTTTTATGCCTTATGGAGAAAGCTTATTGCATCTCCTAAATGGGAATAAAGTATCTACAGGTGAAATACGTCACTACTATTGCAACAGTGCTCACAGCGCTATGGGAAGGGCTCCTTCTGTAATAGTACCTGTAGGGTCCAGGACCAGCCAGCCAAGGGCTGGCATCAGAAGAGGCAGAGGCTGCAGCCCTGTGCCATGGAGGCAGGGCCAGTGGAACCTGCAGTGGGATGGGGTCATGGCACGTGGATGATGTCTTCTTCTGTTGCCTCAGTTTCCCAGCAGCTGGCTTTGAAAGACAGTGCTTGCTCCCATGCCAGCAGTTAATAAGATCATGTTTGTGCATGGCTTTGAACACAAATGTCTCTGCAATGTGTAAGTTTGTGCATGGCTTTGAACACAAATGTCTCTGCAATGTGTAAGTTTGTGCATGGCTTTGAACACAAATGTCTCTGCAATGTGTAAGTGCTAAGTACTATTAACAACTAACAGCAGTTCTCCTTTGGTACAGGACTCTGCTGACTTTGCCTGAGGCCATTCCAGCCCAATGAAGCATCACTCTCAGCAGCGCTACCTGCTCTGTGGCAGACCTCCACATCAGCCAGCACATCCCACCAGGCTCCGGAAACCAGCTGGAGATGGAGCTGTGAGTCCAGAATCAAGTGCATGGCTTTATCTGGGCTGAGGGGTGTCATGTAGGAGCTCAGGGAGCTGACAGAGATGGGAGAGACACCAGCATCGGGCAGAGGGTGAAGGGAGGCATCCACCAGCAAGGTGGGACCCGCAAGGTCTGGCATATGCAGACCCCAGGCTCACAGCCTGCACTAGGTGGCTGCTTTGGGGAGAACATGGTGGTCAATGCACCCTTGTTTCTGGGCTGGGCTGCAGCGTAGCCTGTGCCACAAGGCTGGAGTTAGAGCCATCTCCAAAGCAGTGCCAGACCAACAGGTGATGCTCCTATCTAGGCTGTGCTGGCCCTGCAGGGGCCAGGCTCGCTCCCTGCCTCACACCTATCTCTGTCTCAGCAGCCTCCATGCCTACCCTCATTATCATGCTCTTCTCTGTCCTTCCTCCTCGTGCTACCTGATGATCTCTGCGCTAGGTCCTGCCTGGAGACAGATGATGTGCTGGGCAGGAATGGCAAAGTTTATTAAGTTGGGGTGGAGAGCTCTGGCAGACTGGGTTCACAATTAGGCTCCCAAAGGCAAGATCATAAAGCATTCAGACACTTGGGATACAGGCCTGATTACCAGCATCTTTCATCATTAAATATTAACACCAAGGCTGCTTAAAGGCCAGTGAAAGAATTATAGAATTTAATACCTATCACGCTCTATCAATAGGCCTGGAGAAATATGGTCCTTTCGCCTATAGTTTTTTTTTAATGCTTCAATGTAAACGAGAAGACTGGCAAAATTAAACAGCACAATTCTTGGTTAGGAGCCACTGGGAATTGCAAACAGGGAGCACCAGGGATCAGACTTGTTTGATATGCTAGGGGAGCAAGCTCATTAAAACATAGGCATTGGTACCAGAAGGAGAGGAAATTAAAGCATAATTTAAGCAAAGAAATCCATCTACAGAGAGTGTCTCCAGCCCTCGGCACTCCCCTATGTGGCTGTGGGCTCCCTGGTACCCCAGCCAACTCCAGCCTGCTGGCCTGGGCCAAAGGGGCATTTGTCACTGCAAAACTACCCCAACTGTGCTGCAGTGCAGGACAGGGCATGAAATCCTCTCTGGTGCCCACATAACCCTTTTGCCATCATATGCACACGGGGTGTGATGGCCAGGACACAGGGCTGGAGCTTCCCACCATCGCTCATGGCTCCTTTACCCAGAGCAGGAAGTTGGGAAAAGACTTGGCAGCCTCAGGAAAAGTCATGCCCTGTGCCATGGTGGTTGTCTTTGCTTCCTTGTTTTGTGTTCTTGTGCTGAGCTGTGCCAGGAAAAAGGTGCCTGGGTCAGATGGCCCTTTTTAGGAGGGGACAGAGCCTGTGCCCAAAGCATCTGGGTGGGCAGGAGGGCTCAGCCGGAGCTGGGACCATCCTGCAGCACAGCAAGGAGCTGCAAACCCAGCATCTTCAGAGCTCCCATGATAGGACCACCCCAACTGCCCACAGAGGGGAACTTGCCCACCCCATGGGGAGAGCTCAGCGCAGCCCAAACAGCTCAGGGAACCTCGCTGGGTGCTGACCAGCTGTGGGCTTCAAGCAGCCTGGTCCTTGCTCACAGTTGTATCATCCATCACCGTATCGCAAACTGATGTAGTGCTCCAGGAAGAGTTTTAACTGAATGTGCTGGTACAGATACCTGCCTCGAGTGAGAAAACAGGGACCTGCAGGAGTCCCCAGAGCATGGCTGGCCCACAGCTTTCCTTCAGCAGCATCCCCCTACCATGGCTTTCCCTACCAGCACTCCTGCAGCCCTCCTTCCTGCTGTACACAGTAAGGAATCCCTGCCGCCCACTCCCTCGTTGCGGGCACAGCAGCAGAGCCAGTCAATACAGTAATGAAGCAGCCCCGGCAAAGCCAGGCGGGTGCATTCTGACCTGTGCTCCCGGGCTGAGATCACCCCTGGCTCTCCTGCCCTCTGCTTTTCCCCCAGCAGTCCTGCTCATGGCTGTGCAAACAACATTTCACAAGGCCAAGGCAACCTGCAAAGCCACGGCTTGGAGCCAGAGCACTTCCCTAAAAGCTGTCCTGGTGCCCGAGTCTGGCTTTTCCCTGCAGAAGGGACCCTCCGTGTCCCTCGCAATCCAAACAGTTCTGGGATTCTATGATTCTCTGAATCCTGGCTCTGTATTTTCTTGGATGGGGACAGTGCCACACTACTGTGACTGATGGCTGCTGTTGGACACATGGCATCTCCATGGTGGGTTGCTCCCTCCAGCTCAGATTTGGGATGCTACCACTCTTAAAACTCTCCTGGCCTATGCTTCCCTTGCTGTATGGATAAAGATGGCCCAGAAGATTTTGCTACACAAAGTTGATTCATTTCCCCCAATTGTCTCTCCTATAGAAACACCAGGACTGGTTTGACTTGCAGAAACTTTGTCAGCTCCTGGCCAGCAAGGTGCCCAGCCTGAAGCTGGAGAAGTAAAGCCATTAGCAGAGCTTCCATCCTACCCAGCATTTTCCAGGCTTTGGTTCCTTATAGCCACACTTCAACAGGAACTCAAGCACCAGGGTTATTGGATCAAAACAGTCATGCTTACATGATGGTAAGCATCATGTCAGTATAAACTCAAGTTGCTGGCTCATACCAGCCAGAAAGCATTGAAATGCAAACTCCGTACCACCAGGCTTTGTGCCAGAGCACATATCACCTGTCCTGCCACAGGCGGCATAAACCTGGCATAAAACCATACCTGTGTTACCTGCTCTGTATCACACACAACAGAAACGCGATCACGTGCCTGTGTGTCTTCAGGACCTCATTTTACAATACACAGGCGTGTGTCCCAGGCAGATAAGTGGCTGAAATAAGACTCAGAAAATTGACACTTGCTTCAGCTGCAAAGCAAAATCAGCGGCACCATTGAAGCTGTACAGCTGTGACTATACTGCAGTTTCTGGCCTGAGATCTCAGGACATGTTCCCTTCACTGAGCAAGGGGAAAGACTCCTCTGGGCTGCTTGCTCTCTGGTTGTCTGCAAGCGCCAAGCCTAACCCTGTGATACAAATCAGAGAGGTTCAGGGCCTTGTGTAACTCATAGCAGCCAGTTCAGTGAACACCTGAGCCCTGTTAAACTGCAGTTTTGCCGTGCATTCAGCACACACACGACTTTAAATAAGAGCATGGGAGCTGCCCAAGCCAAGGGGTGACTGAGATTGGAGCACAGATCACAGAGGCAATAGGGGTGCACACAGGGAGAAGCTGTACGCATCTGCAGCTAGTACCTAAACCTCTCCCCTGCCCTTCTCTCCACACTGCTGTCGCCTCTGGTTTGTCCTCTTTACCCATTACATTTGCCCCTAAGGCTCCCAGCACTTCTGCTCTGCACCCTCCATGCACTGGTCCCTGCTCCCCAGGGCTCCTACACACAGCTCTTCCCAGCCACCTAAAAGCAGGGAAGGAACCGGTTGCAGAGTCAGAAAGGCAAATCCAGACACGACTGACTCCAGGGAGCCTGATTGAAATAACTAATTAGGTTCTCACAGCCATTCACTTGCAAGAGTAAGACCATATCCCACTCCATATTTTCTAATGAATCCCGCTCAATGTTTGCTAATGATTTGTTTAAGCGAGTTTGCAGTGTCTCCAGGCTGCAGCGCCAGCGTGGCCCTCTGCAGCCTTCTCCAGATGCTAGGGGAAGCTTTTGATACTCGCTCAAATTTACCTTTCCCTGCTGGTATGCAGGTTTTCTTATCTTTCCCATCACGGTAGTGCAAATTCCACCTCCAGGTGCCATACAAAACAATCCCTCCCCTTCCCCCACTTATGCTATTTAGATGCACACAGATGGTTCTAACTTTTTCTTCTCTTTTGAGCATCTCTCAGGGAATCTTAAAGAGGTGAACTCTTCTCCCCCCTCAGCCAGCAGAGCCCACCATGGCCCCACAAACTGACACTGGGGCTCCAGACTCTCATTTCACATCCTGGGAGCTGCATTCCCATTACCCACAAGTACTCTGATCCGACAAACATTTATGGATGCAAACATCTTCCCAGCTGCAGAGTTCTACTGAGCTCAGGACTGCCTCTAAATAATGCTTTGCCTGTGTAGAAGTATTAGGCATATTTTGACCAAATCATCTATTTTAATTGTTATTTTCAAAGGCAGTCACTCTGCAGTGATTTTTCTTTTTAAATTATATTGTTTATTGCTTCTTGCTCCATTATCTCTGAGCTGCGTGGAGATAGAGGCTTTTTCTCTATCTGTGCTGTTATTTTACAGGAGGCTAAGGTCATACTAACTTATGAGAGTTGCCAAAACCATGTTTCTTTCTCTATATACATTTTAATACCCACACTTGACTTTTCCCAGTGTTTTATTCTTCTCCAATGCACGTATCTTTCCCTGGGGAATTGCCAGTGTGGCAATAAATCACTGCTAATTCTCTTCCCTGCTACTCACACCCTTCTTTATACAAATTTAATTCCTCACACATTCATTTGTATACTGCTTATCAAGAATGCTTTCTTTAAGGAAAGAACCTGGTCTTTTCCTGGTCACCCATTTTTTCCCCCTTCCCCTCTTCCCTTTCTTTCCCCTGGAACAAAGAACCCCAATGACTTTGAGCTGACATTGGCTTCACACCATCCCTGTCATACTGCAACGGTTTTCTCTGAGATACTTTTGCAGAAAGCCCCTTCTTTGTGCTGCACACCCGTGGCTGCCCCATTACCTTACACAGCTTCTTTGCCTGCTATTTTTTCCTACTGGTCTTAAGAAACTCCAAGGCGCCTCCTGCTATTCCATTCTGCGTTGAGGTTTTGGAAACCTTGGCTCCTTGCGTGCCCGTACTGAAATCACATGGAAGTCTGTATCTTTTCTTCTTTTCTTCTTGCATCTCTCATGTGCTGCAGGTCTGTAGTCTGTGGAGACTTAATTATAGATCCTTTTAAGATTCCTCTGGGAGCTGTGGCACTAGTAGATTTTAATATCCCAACAACATTGTCATTAGTATTATTACTTCTACCACTATGATTAGTATACTACGGGCAGAAAGAGTGGCTCCATAGAGGTCAGTCACATCCCTGATTCAAGCAGTTCATCTGAGGAGTCAAATGCAGGTAATAATTGAAGACAGAGATGCTATGCTTGCATGCTGGAATGGCAAGCATGTTTGTCATTAATAAAGTGCAGCAGGGCTCCTGCTGACCTGGATGCTGCTGGGGGGGAGCAGGTCTGGGAGGGAAATGAGCTGGGCTGCTGGATAGGGTGTTCCAACAGGACATGGGGCAGTGGAGCCACCATGCCCAGGGAACTGCTGGGGAGTGCTGAGTGCCTTAAGGATGAGCATGTTGCAACCAGTGTGACTCACCCCTTCTCAAACAGGATATTGCCCTGTGCCCACAGTGTGGTGGCACAAGTGCCTTGCAGCAAGGCTCACCATTGGGAGCTCTGATCCTATGTGCTGCACATCACCTGGGTGCTGCTCTGCCAAACTCAGATTAGAGAGCAGAGGCGGCCAAATGGCTTTCAGGGGACAAAAATGTTCATGATGTTGCTTGGTCACTTCTATCTCTCTTTGACACCACACCTCCGCCTACCCCAGTGAAAGCAAGCTGCTGCACTGCATAGCACTTGGGCACCTTAAAGCACTCAAAGTCACTCAGATTTTTAGTCTGTGAACTTTTAAAAACATTTAAAAAATGTCAAAACTCGCCTTTGTGGCTGCATGTGAATTTCCATCCTCACCCAGGGGGATGTGGGCTGGAGACAAAGGGATGCATGTGTGCCCTGTGCTGCCTCAGTGCACCGCAGCAGCTGCCGAAGGAGCCAAAAAGCAACAGCTCTATGAGAACATATTTTGGGTTTCCAGACCTGTGCCCACCATTCATCTGCTGCCCCCTTCAAGCTGTTAAACATCCAGAAATCCTGGGAAAATAGCCAAATTTCCTTTTTTACTGACAATAATTCTGTTGAGGTGAAGATGCCCAAGGAAATCCTCATGTGGGAATAATTTGAGAGCAGTGAAGCAAGGCAGGCTTGTACTGGCTAAGGCTGTCACCCTATAACAGAAATCACTGCTGCACAAGGGGGATTTGCAGCAGCAGGAAGTGGGAAAATCCTGTTCTGAACAATACGGATGGTGCTATCATATCTCCCAGCAACATTCACCAAAAATTAGGGACCAAGGTGAAGAGATGCTAAAGAATGAGAAATTCCATAAAGAGCCCTTCCATTTCTACAAGGGAAAGAAACACAGTCAAAGATTAAAGGCCAGTTTGAAGAGGCATTCATGCGTACTTCAAGGAAGAGATCCAATACAGAAAACAAGAAAAGAACATTTCTGAGAACTTCAATTAAGTACAAGGTAACTTGGAATCATTCCCATCCGTTCCTGAAATTTTCCAGGCTATCTTTTTCTCTTTTACTTTCTGTGCTGCTCTCAGAAAGGCTTTGCTACATCAAAGATACTTTTTGTCTCCTTTGTTCAAATGTATAAATTTGCCTAGAAAAATTAGCAGTATCATCAGCAGTGAAAAATAATTTATTTGTAAAAGGAACTAACTTTTGTTTGAACTAGAGCTGGGAATTGAGATAATGTCTATGAATATGTGGAATGAATAGATGGAAGTATCTGAATTTATGGAAATACATGAATTCTCCTTTGCTGATAGAAAATTACAGTCAGGCCCCATTGCAAGCCAAATTAATATTCCACATAATCTCATTCCCACACAGGAGCCCAAAGACACAATTGATCTTGCTTCCACTAAAATCAATGGGTAAAACTCATGGAGTAGGTCTCCCAGCAGCAGTGTGACACCTGAGCTAACACAGATTCACACCTTCTGTCCGCACCCAAGAAGCTTTGTTACTTCTCAGATTAGGTTTGAATTTATGATCCCACGCCAGGTCCTTATTTTTCTGCTTTAAGTCACATACATAAAGCTCCATGGGTACATCAGTAATTATGCTTATCACCCAGAGGTCACCTTTTTAGCTCTTCAATCTCCCTCTGAAGTAAGATGTTTTACTTAACCAAGGTTGCCGTGAGGGGCTCCGCACTTGCAGTCTTTCATGGAGGAATATTAGTGCTACCAGACATTATTTTTTATTTCTCTTTCAATTGCATTGATTTTTTATCTATTTTATTCCAAGAAGGAGCTGTGGCACCTATTTCACATTCAGAGTCTGCCTCAGGAGCTGTAATAACTTGAAGCACTGGGGATGCTCAAACCAGTGCATAGCTGGAGCAGAGTTAGGTTCACAGTTTATCCTGCCAGCTCAATGTCTTCAGCATCTGCCGAGAGAAGGGGAAAACGTGGCATCTCTCAACCTCCTGGGACAGCAGGGTGTCCTAACAGCCCAGAAGTCAGTGTCTCTGGGCACACATTAGGGGTGATCAGCATTCCTCCCCAGCAGGGCTGCTGCTGATGATTTATTAATGTAGCAGTTAAAATCAAACCAGCATGGGAGAGTATGTGTCTCAGCTACAGCCAAGATAGGCATGCTAAAGGCAGGCCACTTTTTCCCTTGATATATAAGCAATCTCCACTTCTCAAAACATATCCCAAACTGTGCAACCCAGAGGAAAAAGAGGCTTGACAAAGATTGCCCTATTCAACTTCTGCGTGGTAGAGACTTACACTTGCCTAAGAGGCACAGAGGAGAATGTGGCTTTTCTGAATTGGACAGTGATGCTTGCACGGGGACAAATCAATTTAGAGACTACTTGCAATGACCCAGGATTACAAAACAGACAATGACAGTCACTTGCAAACTCACAGCAGCCTCTCGTCCCGGCTTCTCCCGTCTCTCATCCTGGCTGCAGAACACGCTGTGCTTTGTCACAGGAAGAGCCTGCTGCTGGCAAAGCTTTATTCTCATGTCTGAGGTGCTCTGTGTGGGGGCAGCAGCTGGGCAGAAATCTCAATACAGATATAATAAAATAAAACAGGGCCAGGAAAAAAATAGTGCTTAAAGCACCAGCCTCATTGTTTAGGGAAAATCAGGCTGGAATAAGACACTAAAATAATAGATCCTTCTTCCCTACCAGGCACAGTTTGGCCACAGCTCTCTGAGTAAGCAGTACCTGCCTGGTTTCAGGACCCTTTTGCTGGAGCTGGTGGTTGTTTTGGCATGTCAAGGGGATATTTCTACTGCCTGGTTATCCACCAGTGCCTGGGTGGTGGACGGGTGCCCACTGGAACCTGAAGATGGGATTTGTGGCCACCACAGTAAAGAGGGGGTAACTCCAGGGAAGGAAGCCAAGCTTAAAACGAAGAAGTAAGAAAGGGGAGCATGGGTTCCCCTAGAACTTGAGAGAAAAGAAAAGAGCAGGACCTTGGAACAGGCAGCAGAGGGAAAGCAGACCTGGAGTGAAAGCGAGGACCTGGGACTAAGAGCAAGCTCCATCAGTCACTTCTTACGGACTGTAACTCACTGTAACTCAACATTACTTAGAGATTGGTGGCTTTGGAAAAGAAACCACAAGTCATTAACTTTGATCTGCTAATAGGTCAGCTCAGCTGAGAGCACTGATTTTGTTGATAGGTATTATGTAAAGAGTATAGCCACCAATACGGACAGAAGTGGCTGGAAGATGTTTTAAGGATGATCTGAAAGAAATTTAATGATGGGAAAATTATGATAGGGGAATTTATTATGGCTGGAGCCAGGGAGCTGGCACTGTGGCTGAGGAACCTGGTATAGATCTAGAAGCTGCCTCCCTTCTGCCAATATCACGCTAGGGGTGCCTGCACCAACACAGATCCTGAGACCAGACAGTCCCAGTCTTCCTTCTTCAAAGAAGGGGTGATTAAGGTCTTCTGGGACAATCTATGTCCTCTCCAGGACAAATGCAGAGGCAGGTTGCCAGGAGCAAGCCAGATCTCATTTACCTTATACTGAAACCTTCAAAGTCTTACTCAAATGAGTATTTCAAGTTTTGCACAGGGTGCATTAGAAGCCAGCCCAGGATGGGGGGAGCATGCTTCAGGAACTGTCTTCTGCAGCATGCCTGAGGACAGAGAGCAGCTTAAAAGCTAATGAGCATGGCTGCAACCCTCCTGTTAGCTAGGCCAGAAGTCCGGAGCACTGTGACTTAGCCTAGAGATCTCTGACATTGAACAAGAGATGATGAGTGACAGAAGACACAAGCGAGATTACCAGAGTTATGACTACTACTAAAGACAGGAAAATAAGGACCAGTGGTCTGGACTGCCATGGTCATCCTTATGCTACACTCTCAAGGGGATGGGGAAGTCATGTTGGGATGCTGATGATAAAAACCACAGTGGCATGTTCTGTGTAGAAGGAGACCTCCTGCAGCTTCTTGGACACAGTTCTTCCTAAATCCTGTTTGGCAAGTAGTGAGACCATCCACTTGACCATGTGCTGGCATATCAGCTATAGACTTGTCCTGATGAGGGAAAGCAGTTACCATCAAGTCAGGCAGTGCCAACACACATCAATCCTCTTATCCTACATCTGCTGCCAAACACAGGTGAGGACTGGTCCCTTTAAGCTGCTCAGCGCAAATCCTGTCCTTGTCCTTGCTGCATCTTGACCTGCTCAGATGAATGTACAAGTGTAAATCTGTGTCTGTGCAGGTGCTAACTCTTCACTGCTTCACTTGCATAACCTGATTGAGGGGCTGCTGAGGTAGCTCTCATTTCTCATGTGGCCAGAGGATAAAATATCACTCCCCATTCCAGCTTTCCTCCACTCTCCTCCGACATGGCATTAAGTGGTGTGGGAGGCAGAAAATATGACATCGTTTCTCTTTAAAAAGGGCAGAAGGAACTGGAGACAAGGAAGTGTGCTTTCTGTGCAGGCAAATCAGAAGAAACTGTAATATACAACAGAATGAACAGGAGCCTAGATAGACCTGGATATATTGGGGAAGAGTCAACAGGGCTTCTCCAGGGGAAATCATATCTCATAAATCTATCCAATTTATTTGAAGGTGTCAATACTGGTCTGGGTAAGGATTAGCTGGTGCTGTAGTTAAATTGCATTTTCCAGAAGTTATATTCAAAGTCTCTTACAAAAGGCACTTGGAGACACTATGATGTTACAGAGTAACCCTCCACAGATTTATAAGTGGTTAAAAACATATAAGCAAGGGAAGGATAACTGCTCAGTGTTCATGATGGCCAAAGACCACAGGTCCCTCGGAGGCCTGTCCTGGGATCTGCACCGTGACACACTCATCAATGATCCGGAAAAGTGGTGAATAATGAAGTGACAGTGTTTGCCTATGTGACAAAATTATTCAGGATCATGAAATCTAACACTGACAGTGAAAAGCTCTGGAGGATCTTCTAAGACTGAGTTACTGACAGTGAAAGAGAAGATGAAATTCAGTGTAAATACATGTAAGGTAATGTCAGTGAAGGTGAGGAAAAAAGATCCAGAATGGCAACCAAGCTTAAACAGACTATTAGCTCTGAATTAGCTGCCTCTACTCATCCAAGAGCTCACAGAGCACTGTGGAAGGTGCCCTTGGAAATTTTCTCAGACCTGTACCCAAGTCAAAAAGCAAAGTGGATGTTGGGCATCGCTCAAGAGTGAGACAACAGCACAGGAATTGTCATCGTGGTCAGCCACAGTCCATCTTTGTTTTGAATGCCAAGTGTATGTCTGATCCTGGATCTCAAAGAACACAGCATAAAGAAACCAACCCCCAAACAAGAGAAAAAGCTGACCCAGTGATGTTCCTGATACCAAGATACTGAACAGGCCAAGGTTATTCAACTTGGATAGGCTATGGAAATCTAGCCCAAGTGTTTTGGAGAAAGAAAATTGGAGTTGGTGGCTCCCTCTTTCTGACATTACAGTAATAAATGAAAGCATCAGGAAGCAGATTTAAAATGATGACTTGGAAGCACTTCTTCCACGCAGCAATTCATGCATGTCAAACAACACATGGTGTGCTCAAGGTGGACAGGACTGTCAGCGGCACAGACACAGCAGTCTGGCTGCCACCAGCAGCCCATGATGCTCCAATGAGCTGCCATTCACAACCGTGCCAGAAGCACTCGGTGCTGGGCTGGTTTTCATACTCTTTGCTGTAGTGCGTGTTGCTGGTCACTGGCAGAATACCAGGAGTTGCAGGTGTTTGGTCTGCCCCATGGTGATGGGCCCAGGACCCTTTTATGAGGGTCCAAGGGTAAGCCACAGGAGAATCCACTGTGAGGGTTCTTCAGGTATATAGCTCAAATGCTCCTCGATATTGGGGGCTGGAACTAGATGATCTTAAGGTCCTTTCCAACCCTGACTATTCTATGATTCATCACCCAAATCAGAGCCGCAGCCCATCTGGCCTCAGCGGAAATGCTGTACCCAGCTGCTTCAGGTTCAAATCTAGTATAATGTGTGAGAATGCAGCTAAGGAGCACAGCAGAAGAAATCTTTACTTTTCCCCTGCACATAAGGCAGAGGAAAAAAATAATCTTTTATTATATATAAGCACCAGAATTATTCAAACCAAAATGTGCTGCAGGAGTCAGGTCTACAGACAGAAACTCAGAGGAACAGATGAAAGTGTGTGCTGTAGAGCACTGAAAGGATGCACAATGAGAGGCCACCTCTGCTGCTCCATCTCTGGAGGCCAGGCAGGAGGGGCTGCTGCGAGTCCTGCTTTCAGCTGAATTCCAAAGTGCTCCCTTCTCTTCGGGATGCTGAGGTAGCACTCGGCTCCCCAGTGCTTGGCTCTCCTGTATGCAGCATTTAATTCCTTCCTTTCTTCTGTTTTCCAGAGAGACACAATTAGAAATAACCCGTCAGAGGAAAATAACTGAAACTCACGCTCTGTCTAAAAGTCTATTTCAAGAAGAAAGAAGATTGCGTGTGAAGAAAACACTCACCAGTGAGGTTCGACATCAAAAGGATGTTCTGCATGGGCTAAATAGAAGTATTCATTTTTCATACATGCCCAGATTCACAGTGACACTGGTTAGACTTTCATACGACCACACTTTGTTTACTTAAAAGCTTGAAGGAAGGGAAAATGTCACAACTGCTCATGTAAGGCTGCCTGTGCACCAATCGGACACATCCAGCATGGCTGTTTGTACAAGCAAAAATCTCCCAATAGGCCAAGAAGCGTTCGCATAAATCATCTGCCCAATCATTTAAGAGGCTGAATAATTCATAGAAAGGCAAATGTGTTCACAAGCAATTCATATGAAGAGCTAGGAGCAGCGCTGAAGGAATGGATTTGCTGTTCGCTATGTCTGTGAACCTGAACATGCTTTTCTTCGGCTTCAACTTTCACAAATGTGGAGCGGTTCTGTAGGTCCATCCCTCAAAATGTCACTGGTTGTCACCTACCCCGAAATACTGGTTCACTCCCTCTGCCTGCCCCAGCCTATGAAAACGACAACATCTCCACAAGCAGTGGTCCTAGTTAGTGTGGCACATCTGAATTACTTAATGGGAGTAATTTTGTTTCTTCTTTCTTCATTTCTTATTTCTTGAGGCTCATGATGGAAGCACAGAACTTATTTGCTTGAGCTCTACAGCTCTCAAAGACTTGTGTCTGTCCATGTTGAGTATGTCTGTGCTCTGCCTTTTGTTCCTCTGTTTCTCCAGCTGTGAGATGGTGAGGAACTTACTGAGCAACCGGGAAGTTTTTTGGTATCCAGATGGAACATGGGATTTATATCAGTCAAGCTCTACTTCTTACCCCTACTCCTATTTGAACCTAAGGCTGGTGGGACAGTGCTGGGACACACAGACAGACAGGCAAATGTGCTGGTAGTGCTGGCTCTACCTTCTCCTGCCCCAAACCTTTACCTCCAGCACCACCAGCAGAGGTAAGGGGATCTATCAGGGTCCTCTCATCTAGACAAACAGTCTTTAAGAGGGAGATAATGGGAACACCAGTCATCCAGGAACATCCTTGATAATTTTAAACACATCTTTTTGGGGAAAACTCAGAGGTTTTGTTGGTTTGCTGTTTTATTTGTTTGGGGTTCTTTTTCTAGTGTCAGGCACAGCAGAACCAGACTCATTCTCTTTAGTCTTGCATGAGATGTGAAGTATAAATAGAAGCAAGAGGATTCCTACAGATATATATCTGTACTCAGAAAAAGATTCTGTGCAGCTTCAAGTAATGCTGCGTGCTCAGCTATCAATTCTGTTTTCCAGGATCCCTTTACAGGTTCTTTCCTAAATCCTTTGAGAAAGTATTGCCAGGAGAAGCGTGTTCATCTTGCAGCTGCCTGGATCCCCAGGCAACAACCATTTCTAGAAGTCGAAACCGCCTTTCCCAAGGAGAGAGTTTCCTTAGCAGAAATGAGGCTTCTTTAGAAGATTTTAGAGCCAATTCCATCCTTGGACTGATCCAGGGCAACGATCTTCACCAGTCTAGAAGCTGCCCTTGTCCTACTGTCCATCTGCATAATGGGCTGCTGATGCACCGTGTGTGCACCTCTCCCTCTGCGCCTAGCCCTTGCTGTTAAGAAACAATAATTATACTGAAAGCTGATGAAATATGATTACATTTTTCTCTTCGTTAAACATGATATAGAATCATAATTCACATATATAAAATAGTTTCATTCCTTTTTTCCCCTGTTTGCTTTGGAATCATTTCATGGTGTCGACAATGTAGGTTTAGCAATGCCGTCTCCTCCTGCAGAGCCAGTCCGCCGCCAGTACCCTGCAATTTTAATGATCTAATCTGACAGCCAGTATGCTTTAATTTAAAGTTTTATTAACGACCACTTTCTACCCTCAAAGACTATATTAAAATTTGTTAATGGAACGGGAGATTATAAATGCCCCACTGCAAGGCCCACTTGTGCTGTTCTGCACCACCCCCTTTAGAATTCACAGCAATCCTATTAACTCTTCTTTATGTTTTGTATAGGTCATTTTGATTGCAGGGTTTTTGTGTACTTCCCTTATGAGATAGCGTTGCCTGAATCGAAGCATTTGAAAGAATATAATTTTACAAAAGATCACATATTTCAGATTCATTATCCTTCAGCACTGAGCTTAAAATTAAATTTCTTTGACTTACTGCAAAGTTTTTGAATCTTCTGAGGGAATGGGAATGAATTCCAGGGGCAGCATCAGCCCATGTGACTGAAGTGACAGAATCCACCCCAACCACTGTTGATAGAGGAAGAAGAGAGGAGGAGGACGTAAAGACCTGTGCCACTCATAGGCATAAAGCTGCAGGATCAGGACACTCAGTTGTCCTGCACTTGCTTGGAAGCATAAAGCCCTTCACACAAAACACCTCACACCCTGTTAGTATGTGAAGGTTGCCTCTGTTAGCCTGGCTTTTAATAGGCATCTTGAGACTCTTCACTAGGTCTCTCAGAGTACACTTGTGCATTAGGGCCCCACAGTCAACCGGCCATGAAAGGAATCCCCCATCCCCATCATTTGTCTTGTGTAAGGAGTCAGTAAAAGCATCACCACTCTCCCAATATGCACAGGTCCCAGCCCCAATGCTTATTGTTTGTCTCAGGAAATGCACTATTAATCATTTGTTCTATAGACTTAATTTCTCACAATTCTCCCCTCTTTATTTTCTGTTGCTATTGTTCCTTTCTCCTGCTTAAACATTTCAGCCACCCAGAGAAAAGGCAGAAACAACATCAGGTTCTCAAGAAACCAAACAATCAATCAGTTCACCAGCTTCACAATGGGACTCAATGGGAGCAGCAGGGCAGCTGCCTGTTGTTTGAATATCACTCACCCGAAAGGCTTGGCTAGTATATAGAAAAAGCAGTTATTCACAGGAAAAAAGAGGTAGGTGAAGGACACAGAGGGGGATTTCTAAGTGGAAATTTTTACATTAGAGATGTTTACACTTGAGCTACTCATCTGGCCTCCTTCTACAGCTGATGAAAAGACACTGAAACGTAGGGTGCAACTCATCTGATGCATTTGAAATATCAACCCTAGGATAAAACAAACTAGCCATGCTGTGAAGTGCTCATTTCTGTCCAGCCTCCCCTAAAAATAGCCTGAACAGTTGAGTGGGGTACAGCACAGACCACTGAAGTTAAAGAAAACGTACTCCCCTCTTTGTAAGGAGTGCCATGACCAGATCCTCAAGGAAAGGGTTTTCCTTCTGGCAGGTAAATCCTACTGCCCCACTCGCTGGCTGCTCCACAGTTCGTATTAAGCTGAGTATAATCAGTGGCAAGAAGAGCACTGGACTGGATGGAACATCTGAGAGCCACACAGTCCCTCTTACAGAAGATTTATAAGATTTATTGTTTGCCTACCTCCTGTTTGGCTGTGACAGCCCATGGTGTCTAATAAATTGGCATCACCAGTGGGCAGTCAGCTCCTCTCCATCTTCCTTTCCTTACTTTCATATTCATTATCCTACATACTGTTGTTCTCTGCTTAAGTCCCTTGAACTGCTGGAGAACTCCCCTACCACTGTGGCATTCACATACTCAGTCCTTGGATGATTTCCCTACCATCACTTCCGTACCACCACAGCACCAGACTCTGAGCCCTGCTCCTTTCTCCCTTTGTCCTCTGAAATCATTCCAAACTGTCATCAGCTGTGCAGTGTGAGGCCTCCAAACCCACCTGTGGCAAGGGTGAGGTTCCTTCACTTGGGAGCACTCATGTTACTCAGTGGGTAGGATCTCCCCACCTCCACCTCCAGCTCCTCACAAAGTTGGGTAGACCTTCCTCTGGTTGACACGGTTTAGCCACTTTTGGTTTCATTCAGGCCATTTTCCATGGGGACGTGCAGCCAGCGTTCACAGTAGAAGTGTAGAGAAAAATCACCGTATCTTGATGCTGTGTGACCTGGAGTCAATGGCACTGAAATGCTTGGTGGTGGGATGTTCAGCAAGTTGGGTATTTCTTTCTTTTAATGACTTAACAACCTTAATACGGTTTCCTGTCGCTGGCTCCTCCCCAGCCCTTGCAGCCCCATCTGTGAGTGTCATCACTCTTGGATCCAGCCCATTTCTGTGCCATGACCTTGCCCTCTTTGGGTCAGCAGCCTGTTACATGGTCAGGAAGGACGAAGCGGCTCACCATGTCAGGAGCACGGCTCACCAGCCTCAGCATCCCAGCTTGCACATGCCAGAACACGTGCCATGATTTCATGCTCTCACCCACACCTAACAGGCTACATTAAGTTGGTGTATTCATTCCATTCGCTCCCGTAAAGATCACCCGACCAGGGCACGGGAACAATAGTGCATGACTGCGGAATTCAAGTCAAGCTGACACGAATTGTGGGCACGCAGTGCAGAATTTCTCTTTTGTGAATATTTGTGTGTTAAAGTTGCAGATTTGCTTTTTCACCATATTTGCAATAGCTCTGCTCAAATATTTGTGGAGACTGAACACAGCCTAATTGAAATTCAGTTGAATTCAAATTAATATTCATGATTCTTCCCCCCCCTCCTTCCACTCTTCATTCAGCTCTAAATGGAAGCAGCTTCCTGCTGCGGAGGGGACAGCTGTAAGCTGGTAGACTCCTGTAAGGGTGAAAAGTTTGGCAATCCACTTTGAATTCCTTGCAGCAGCTGCACGCTGGATGTCACTGCCATCCCCAGCGTTCGCATGTATTGACAGGCAGGGCTTGAGCTCCATCAGTTTGTGCCTGTGCTGGATGGGTGCTGATTGCTGGAGATGCGCAGCACCTCGCCCTGCATCACTGCTTGCGCCACCTGCTCCTTCCTCCTTGGCACCCAGCTCCCGTCACAGCGACGGTGCCCTCTGCGCTGTTGATCACCCCAGCTCACAGCTCCAGGCCCCTGCAAGCCTGCCCTCCAAGAAGCAGCCAGCCTCCCACTAATTTAGCTCCTGTGAGGCATGAGCTTGCCATCAACACAGCGCGGCTGGGACTTCTCCAAGAGGGAAGGGCAGAGATTTGTAGCTCTCTGGAAGCAGAGAGGGATTTGGGGACATTGTTTATTTGTAGCTGTGCAGGAGCAGGGCTGAGCTCACTGGGACCCCAAACCCACCAATTGCTTTCATGATCATCGATCCATCAAAGGTGAAGCAGAATATGATGAAACCCCACACCTCTATAAAGCATCATTTCCAGACCTTATCCACTTTTCTGTGTCTAGTCAGACTGCTGCGCTTTGTCTGCCACTAAGGAAATCTTGCACAGGGAGATTAGAGATGCCTGGCACAGTAAAACCTTCCTCCAGTCACCCAGGAAACATAAGACATTTTTCTTCTTCTTTGGAAAAATGTGGAAATTGAATTGGAAGCTCTACACGGATGCAGCTTTACCCAGATAAACTCAGACTGTCAGGATGCAGATGTTCCTGTGGACTATTATGGCTCTCATGCTTTTCAGAACATCCCAGGTAGTCTGCAAGTGCTTTTCATCAGGTGTTTATGGTCCCCAGCAAAGCACTAAGATAGAAATATTATAAACTACACATTTAACAAGAAAAATACAGGGATGGTGAAAAATACCCAGAGGCATTGCAATGCTTTGAACGATCTCAGAATCATCTCAGACGATTTTTTTCCTGAAGGCAGGCTTTTACCACCACTGACCCAGTAGACAGCCCCAGATAGTCTGTTTTCCCCTTGATTTTTAATCTCTTCTATGCCTCGTGGCTGCAACACCTAAAGGAAATGGGGGCAGGTGCAGCAGCAAGGCAGCTTTTCTCCTCAGGTACATAGGCAGCAGAGCTAAGGCAGGAGTTCTTGGAGCAAAGAGGCTTTACAACTCCCCAGCGTCGTACCCCTTCCCTGCTTTAGCAAGGAGAAAAGCAGAAGACAAATTTATCACACCTCTAAATACCAGTGTAGCTGAACACGGATTTTAAAAGTCACCCTAATGCTACAGCCCCAGTCAAACCTTCGTGGCATATCATCACCACAAATCATGGTTAGGGAGTCCCAAACACCATGTTTGCATTTCCATACCTTAGCGCCTTGCTGGAGATAACCGTAATGCCCTCAGGCTGCAAAACTCAGCATCAAATCCCACAGCAGAGCAAAGGAGAGCTGGGAGGAGGGATGCCCAGGATTTAAAATATCCTGTTTTCAGGGCTATGATTTTATAACAAGGTTTCATGTTTGGGTGGAGAGTTTCCACTCTGATTGCGTCTCATGAAAGTCATTGTCTAAACTGGAACACAGGCACCACTGGACTGCATTGGTTGAGGGATCCCTTTAAGCCAGAATATTGTCTCTGGCATCAATTCTTTCAGGACAAGCAGGACCCCTAAAGTAAGTTGATTAGAGACGGCTTATCACCAAATTATCTTTCTTCTAACCCCTCCAATGTTTGTACCCCTAGATTCAGGGTTAGGATGGTGGCAGTACGCTGGGGTGCCACAAACTGGGAAGAAGCAATGGTCCAGGTGAAAGAAATCACCCGCAGTATGTTTGTAATCATCTCAGTAGACAGCTCTGTGTCTGAACATCATGGGTGGGCTTCCTTTGGAGGAAGACTCCTATGGTAATGGGCTAATTCAGGCTAGCAGGGACCTCTGGCTGTCACCTAGCCTGACATCATCCCACCTTTCTTAGATGCCTGCCTTAGGGTGGAAGGAAATGTTATTTGAAGGCACAGCAAGCTATCTTTTAGGAAGCAAACTTGAGGGGAATTGAATCATAGCCATGTACTGTGCCTTAATATACGTGCACAAAGGGTTGAGCAGGCAGCCTTAAATCTGAGTAATTTTTCTGCCTCAATACGTTTGCTGTATTTCCACTTTAGCTGCTCTTCCTTCTCCTCTGGGGAGATTTCTAAAGGAGTGCCAGGCAGAAGGTGCAAGACCGAGACATCTCTTAAGCTGCTGCTGCCTCATCTCTGTGATTGTGAAGTCCTGCAAACAGAAAGGGAATGAGACAGGGTAAAAGGAGTTAATGAAGAGCAGCCCAAGGTGAGACGGGTCCCCCCCATGCCCATGTACCCTCAGCATCACAAGGATGGATCTCAGCATGCAGTGACCGTGTCACCCGTGTCTCTGGCAGCACAAGGCTCACCAGCAGCAGTTGCTGGGTTTCTCTGTGTTTCTTTATGAAACAGAGGCACAGCAATTGCTGCTGCCCTCCAGCCCTCTGATCCCGCACTTGCTTTGGCAGTGAGATGAATATTGTTGCAGCTCACCCGGCAGCTCAGCCACTGTATTACTGGGTTTCTTCAAAACCCCTGAATGTCCCATCTAGAGCCAGTGACTTAATATCTTTTAAATTACCTATTTGCACCAGCGCCTCTTCATTTGATACCTTAATCCTTAATAGCAACTCACCTTTATTACCAGAAAAGAGCAAGTCAAGAGCAGATTTCTCCCAACATCCCCTGAGGTGAGAACTTATGAAATGAAATCATTTCACTTCTCAGCCGTGTCCTCATCTTCCTTAATTGTTCCCTTTAACTCCTGGGGAGCCAGCAGACCTGTCTCGTTCCTTTGCAGGCTTTCCTCTTCCTGGCAGACTTGAATTATCTATTGTTTGTTTCCATTCCTACCAAGTCTTGCTATTTCTTGCTGGCTTCCTGTTTCCCCTCTTTCATGCTGTATTTTCTGCCCCTGTTTGTTGACCTTGTGAAGGTTGGATTTCCATTTTCTGAAGGACCATTGTGTGGCCCAAACACCTTCCTGAACCCTGCCATTTACCTGCCTTTGCTCCTGCCTTCCTCCCGTGCTCGCTGATCAGACCCAGGCAGGCAGTTTGAGCTTTTGGTACTGTCAGGTCCTGGTATAGCTAAGCATATGCTGAAATCTCATTAATGGCAATTGAAGCTGAAGCATGTGGTTAAGTACCTTGCAGAAGGTAGCTGTTTTGCTATGTCACTCCTTAAAGAGCATCCGTGCCAAATCTCAGCATTTTAATCTCTTTACTTCTGACTCTTGATGCTGAAGCCTGGTTTCCTCATTCTGTTGAAATCTCTCTGTCTAAAGGTTAGCATCACTCTGATAGGACTTGATCCTCTTCTTTCCTGAGGATGATGAACATAATTGCATTCTTAACAAGCGAATTAAATTATAGCATGATATCTCTAACAATGAGAGCTCTCCCCGCACTGTGCTGGAAGGAGCCTGCGCTGTGCTTCAGGATGAGTGAATTGCTTCCATCCTAGCCCATGCATTATTGGGACTTTAAAAATTATGTCTTATTCATCTATTGATGACAGTGGCCTCTTGGGTGTAAATTGAAGCAATTACGAAGGATCATGCAAATTAATCAATTATTTTCAGATTATTACATTCAAGCCGTAGTCTTGCTCTTCGATTTCGTTAAACTCTGCTCTGAGTCAATTTCCAAACCTCCAAATTAAGCTATTTATTAGCTAAGAAGATATGTTACAGAAAAAAAAGTTACACTCATTAACTGAATAGTAGAAGGGGTCATTTTAAAATGGGTTTCATACATAAACTGTGATATATAAGAACAGAGAAGCCAGTCCTGACCCCAGTGTGAGCGGGATGTTTGGGATCATGTGAAACACAGCTACATAATCCCAGCTCCATGCATAAATCTCAGTGCAGCCACAACATTGAAGTCACAGCGCTTTAATGGAGAGGATGATGCTGCTGGGAGTCGGGGCACAGAGGGGACCCCAGGGGCCAAGGGGACATGCTGCACTGGTACTGTGATGAGACAGATGCCCTCTGCTCCTGCTCGCCTCGGGTGGACGCTTCTTGAGCCAGCCCCATCATCAGCTCTGGGGTTTCCTTTGCTGAAAACCTATGGAGAAGGTGGCAAGGACCCTACAGCCCCAGGGAGCCCTAGGCTAGGGACAGAACCCTCCTCAAAGTGCCACAGATGCTCCTGCCTCAGCTCCTAAATTCCCCTCTGAGCTGTAATTGTCCATCCATAATGGATTATCATGGCTCTTCCATGAGTAGCCCAATTAATGCAAATACCAATGATAGCTAACAGGAAATAAAATGAGGATTAGGAGGAGAGCTGAGGGGCTCCATCCCATGATCTCAGCCCCGTGGATGCTGTGCAGGCAGCACTGCAGCCGAGAAAGCTGCCTGGAGGCTCTGCCTGTGGCAGGGTGAAGCCCACCACTTGTGCATACTCCATCCTCTGCCCACCACTCAGGCAGAGGGGTTACAAGGTGGCTGAAGGCTTTTGAGTTTTAATTTAAGTGATTCTAAACCAGCTTTGGGTTTACAGCTAATAAGACATTACTATGCTAATTAAATTATCCATGGAGTGGTATAAAGAGGCCTTCCTGAAGTTTAATGGCTGTGTAAAAGGTAACTCTACTTGCAATGTAATTAATTCATGGAACAATAAATGTAAAATTAGATTCTTATTAATATCAGAGAGGCTTTTCCTGCATCAGGGATGATGGGGGGGGACTGATCATTTTTGCTTTCAATGTGGGAGAAAGGAGATGGCAGCTCCAAAAGCAGCATCCCTGTGTCCACATCTCCATCCTGGCCACCAGAGCCAGGCAAAGATTTGCTCCCTGCTGAATCCCACAGCCCACAGGCTTCCTCCTAGCATCACCTGGGCGAAAGGAAGCACCAACACAATGAACTTTCCTATGCATGCTCTTCTGGGACTGCTCAGATGAAGGGTAATTAATAAGAGCATAGATCTTCCCCAGATATGCCAACCCTACTTGGGACTCAAATGACCAGGGAAAAAACCCATACAGCAGAGCCTCCTCTTGAAAAAGCAGGAGCTCCAGCTAATCAGAGAATCACAGACTAGTTTGGGTTGGAAAGGACCTTAAAATCATCCAGTTCCAACCCCCTGCCACAGGGGCCGTCATACTAGACCATGTTGCCGAAGGCAATTTTGGTCTTCCCCAGAGCTGTGAAGTCTTCCAAGCACAGAGAGGGATGCAAACCTGTGTTTTTTCCTGGAAAATGACAGGTATGACCTTGCAGCTCCATTGGACCTCAGAGGAGCTGCTGTGCCTGTCAGCAGCACAGCACTCCCAGCACACACGCTGTGATCTGCTTCGCGATGTCCTGGTGGGTCACCCCACCAGCTGCTCTGCTGCATCGGCCCCTTAGCATCGCAGAAACCTGCCAGACCTGAAGTGTTTCTAACCTCAGATGCTGGGTTGCAGTTGCACATCAAGGGGGAAGCATGGGGGTTTAAGCAGAGCACCCCAGAATCTGCAGGGTTTGGCAGCAGGGAAACAAAAAGGCCTTTACCCACCACCCTCACAGGGAAGAACTTCTTCCTTATCTCCAACCTGACCTTCCCCTGTTTCAGTTTTGAACCCATCACCCCTTGTCCTATCGCGACAGTCCCTGATGCCCTACGATCTCTGGCATCCAACAGATCAAACCTACCCTCTGGGTCTGTCTTAGCTGCAGGGAAATGGTGTCCTTGTGGGAGGACACCATGTCTGGGCAGTGCCATGCTGGACTGTGGTCTGTTTTTGCTCCGGCTCAGCATCTCTCCTGGCTATGGGTACCACTTCTCTGTGCAGGGAGATTTCCTCCCCCTGCACGTATACCTGTCCCTCACCCACGGTCTGCCCATGGTCCAAGCAATGCCAGGACAACAGCTCTCACCGTGCTCAGAGCAGAGCAGCTAAAGCCCACAGCTCCAGCCATTCTGCCTCCAGGAGGACAGATGACATGCATGTGCATCACTTCTTCCAGAGGGATTTTAGTACAGAGTCAAAGTGAGCTCCAGAGCTCCTCCTCTTTGAAGCTGAGCCCCAGGGTTTCTATGATAAGCGTTTCTCTGGTTTGGGACATACCTTTCTGGAAAGGGTGATGAGAGTCAGCAAATTCCAGCTGAGCATAAAGCTCTTCAAAACCAGTCAGAGTTTACTGGAGCTCTCATGAGGGGAGGAGCAGAAAGCCTGCAGCAAATGCCAGTTGTGAGAGCCAATTCTGGTACGTATAAGGGAAATGAAGCTGCGGAAAGTCAGGATCGGCACCCATGGGCAGTGGGGAGCTCTTGGGATGACAGGCATCATGGGAGCATCTGAGGGTTTAATGTGATCCAGGAATGAGTCAATGTCCCCGGAAGCCCTGCTCCTAGCCAGGAGATGAGTAACAGCATCTCCTGAAACACAGCTGGGAGTTTACCCAACAAGGATACAGGATGGGAAACAGTGCAATATCTTTCTTCTGCTGCTGGACCACACTGCCTCTTGTAGTTCCTGCTGCTTCTTCTGCTGACCTGAGGGTGACTTGATGTGGCAGTGATGCAGGAGAGAGCTGAGCATGTTCCCAGTGCCATCAGAGGCTGCTTTGTCACTGGGGTCCTTTAGAAATGCCTCAGGGGAAGTGAGGGGATTCCAGCAAGAGGAGCAAATTGCAAAACCTTTGCTCAGTTTCCTGCCCACAACCCCGCTGTTGGCCAGTCGAGGCTGGCCATTAGCAATTAATTGCCTTTGTGGCTTGTTCATTACAGCATCTTCCCAGATCTGTGGCACAAAAGCTGCACATTACCCTGCTGCAGGTGGCTGAGCAGCCTCACAGCTCGCTGCGCCACAAAGGGCAAACCTCATGCTCCTTCCAGCCCTGCTCCTCTCGGCACACTCAGGATGTCCAGGCAGACAACATGTGCATGGGCAACAGGCAAAGCAGGGTTTGTCTTTCCACCAAGTCAACGGTGACAGCATCTTCTTGTAGCCAGAGCAGTGTCCAAGGCAGCTCACAGGTAGGAGGACAGCAGGACATCTTCCTGTGGTTGCAGCTCAGTGAAGCATCCTTTGAGCTGTAACCTGCAACCTGCTCCCAGCTCAGCAAATAAATAGAAAATCAAAACAGGAAACAGCCATCAGAAATGCCCGTTTTGAGGACATGGATCACACTGAACTCTGCAGGGTCCTGCCAGTGATGGGATGGCAACAGACTGGATTTACTCTGCATTGCAGGTAGGGAAGTGCCTATTCTCCCTGCTCCACACCTCCTGTTTCAGCAGCTTCCCGTTGTGATTCCTCTGATCTCTGCTCCAGGCAGGTGTCATTGCTGGAAGAGAACACACAGGGGCTGGGCCCCAGTGCATCGACAGGGCAGCCTTTGGGGTAGAGTTTGCTCCAGGAGCCAGGCTGCTGCCCACAGTCACTTATGGTTCCCAGTCCTGGGTAAGGAAAAGGAAACAGAAGCACAGGAGATCTTCAGTCATCATCAGAACCAGAGAGGTTTGCAGTTAAAGGGGTGGCACCCTGGTTTATTCTGACCCTGAACTCAGCTGGATCTAAAGCTCACTCAGAGTGAGAGAAAATCATCTGTATCGCAAGGCACGGAGCGTGACAAGGGGAAGCAAATCTGCTCCCAAGACCCTCAGTGCCATCAGCATCCTGGCAAAAGCCCAGGGCTTATCAGGAAGGTTTGGAGCAGGTGGGCTTGTATAAGTGTTTACAGAGCACATATCAGAGACAGGCTCTCGCTCAGGAGGATATCTACAGAGGGGTCAGTTCCCAGGTTTCTTCAACACTAACCCAGGACTTGCTCTGCAGAGATACAAGGGATAAATCCCTGCTGTGTGGCCCCACAATGGCCAGAACAGCTCCTGGCTGACAGGGAAATGGTTTTTTCTTTTCCTTTTTCTTTAATTCTTCTGTCCCTACTAATAAATTATCCCATTAGGACATAACCATATTTTCTGCTTTCAGAGCCTTTCTCTTTTCTCTCCACAGAAAGCCTATTCAGGCAGATTTAAGAAAAAAAAAAAACTATTACAAATCCCCGGCAAATCATTTCCCCATCTCAGACTTGAGAGGAGAAGCAGCATTCATTTCCTTTCCATTTCTGCACACATAAAACACTTCCAGCTCTGGTCCAGCCCCAGCTGACTCACTGAGCTGGAGAAATGTGCATTCAGACGCAAGTATGAGCAAAGAGCGCCTGGGGCGGAGGCAGCCTGGGGATGGCACTGGGGGGGAAGAGCTCTGAGGCAGGGATGGGGCTCATGCGTGACATTCCCTGCCTCGCTGCAGGGAGGTGGGAGCAGGTGCCTCTCCTCTCCTAGCAGCTTCTTTGCCCCTTGAAAGTGGCTTCCACAGCGTTTCTTGGCTGGTCTCTGTGGGCTTTCTCTAAGGAAAAGGATGTGGCAGGAGCTGGTTTGCCGCCCAGTCCCTCCATCCCATCAGCACCCACTGCTGGGGAGGCAGGAGGAGCAGGAGAAGCAGCCGCGGGGACACTGCTGCTCCTAACCTGAGCTGGCAGAGAGCAGGAGCCAGGCTGGTGGCAACTGCCTTTCCCCTGTCTGCATCCCCAAGCCCATCAGCTGGGGCTCTGCCACACCAAGGGACAAGGATGACGCCGCTGTGTCCTCCCGGGCTGTCCTTCCCAGGGCTGCCCACAGCAGCAATACATCTGTTCCTCTAATTTTTAGTTTCTTTTTGTTGCCCCAAATCTGCACCCAAGGCCAAACTACAGAGCAGGGGAGCTGGGACTGATAACTGTCCAGCACACATGCCAGGGGTCTTCTTCACCTGATGGAGCTTATCCTCTCCAGAGGCACAGGAAAGCTTGCATACAGTGCCATGTCGAGTGCAGGTTGATGAAATCTAATGCATTTTCCTTCCATTTTAAAAATAAATATATAAATAAATCTGTTATCTTCCCCAAAAGAGACAGCAGCTTTATCTTACTTGATCTTCCTCTGGTAAAGCCACATTATATTCTATTCCATTTCATATTTACATTCACGCACCTTCCTTCCCTTTCTGTTACTGTTTCCTCTGTCCTAAACCCTCAGTATTATTCTAGGCCAGCACAAAGCAGTAATTTGAGGTTACATTTTTCTTCTTCTTTAGCAGCAAGACACTTGTTCTTCAGTCAGATGCCACTAATTAGATTATATCAGATTCCTTACAAATACTTTCCTCCTCATCCGTGCGTATGTGACCCCATTCACCCCACTGCTGCCCCTCTGCAGTGCTTCTGTGTCCCTGCACTGATTGCAGAGGGAAAGCTTCAACCATCCTGAGGGCTTCCAGTCCCCTGTAACTAACTTTAAAAGCCATCAACCAGGGGCTCTCTTCCCATTGCTTGTTGTGACTTTCCTACCTTGCTGGCTTGTCTGCAGATCCAGGCGTGACGCTGTTCCCTGTCCGTGTGGCACAGAGGAGCTTGTCACCATGTTTCATAACAGCCTCTGTGAGCTGGACTGTGATTGGGAAGAGCCTTTCTTCCTCGCTCCTGCAGGGAAATTAATTTCTCTTCAATGTGCTGATGTTGGGATAATTTGCCCGTGGACCCAGCAGATTTGCAGTCAGCAGCCTGCCCTGGTCAGTGCCAGAGAGCAGCGTGTCACGCCAGACCACGTCTAACGCCTTCTGAGTGATGGGGCTTTGGTCTTGGAAAGGCACCCAGTGCCATCAATCCTTCATGAACTCCTCTGGAGACAGTCCATGGGAGAGGCGAGGAGCGGCCAACAGACCCCCGCTGCACCCACCCTGGTAGCAGGGACAGTCACAAGCAGGAGCCTTCCTCTCTGCCAGGCAGTTTGGTCCCACTGTGCTCAACCCTCTCCCCAGCAAAGGGCTTTTTTCTCTTCAGCCAGTTTCTAACGCATCTCCTATGAATAACCCACCGTGGCAGCCCGCTGGCTGGCACGATGGGCTTGAGCATCACAGCTCAGAGGGAGAAAGTTGTGCTGACCCCAACTAGGGTGAAACCCCCGGGGAGCTTGGCCAAGTGGCTGTCAGTAACAGCTCTGCAGATATTCGTGCCAAAGCAAACCAGCATCTAGAAGTCCTCTGGAAACAGCAGCTGACTCTCAGTCAGGAAGCCAGCTCAGCAAAGCCCTCGATGCTGCCATTTTTGTACTCCATAAAGTGTCTCTGTCTCTACAGATTTCCACTCACCCAGATGGGTTTTGTCTTCAGCATCGTCACTTCTGGTGGATGCTGTTTCCAACATCTCTGGAAGGTGACTCTCCCAGGCATACTGGGATTCCCATGTTCCCAGTGAGCTATTTCATCTGAGGGAAAACCAGCAGAGGTGCAGACCCAGCCAGGACCACCTCTTCCTTCACTGAGTAGCACCGCCCTAAGGAAAGCAGAGAAACAAAGGCATTCAGAGTACATAAAACCAGGTTCTGAATCACTCTCTGATTTTCTAGGAGCTTCACCACTCTGCTCTTGCTCACACTGAGCCCATCTGGGGAACTGAAGATCTACCTAAATATCACGTCCCCTGGCTCAGTAGCATGGAGGCAAGTAGAGACACGTTCCTGTCTGCATTTGGGTTGCCCTTGACTTGTGATCACAGCCATAACTTCCAGCTAGCCTGAGGAGGAATGTTTGTTATGTGATCTTCAATTAAGAGATGTTCTTTGGCAGGTTGCCCCCCTGACTCCTGCCCTCAGGATACCCTGGCACGCAGGCTGTACTGACAGTGCAGAGGGTTGCAGGGTGAACTGGAAGGCAGTGTGGGAGGACCGTCACCCCAGAGGGTGATTCCTATGGGAAGGGTCATACCAAAGGCAGAGGAAGCTGCAGGTGTGTGGGAAGGGAGCACATCCCACTGTCATCAGTTAAAGGGAGAGGGATGCTGATACAGCAGTCCCAGCCACAGCTGACCAACAGCTATCTGAAATAAAGAGCAGAGCAGAAATCCGCGTATGCACTCTTGTTATCCAGGTGCCCTTATCCTAGTAAAGCCCTTAGTCCATAGAGCAGTGTGTTTGGTGCTCCTCTGTCCTCACTGACCTTGAGAACTTGCTGAGTGTTTTGAAGTCGGTAGAGGAAGTAGCTGGAAGCTATGGTAGACAGCTCAGATCTTGCCCCTAGACACCAGAACTGTGTACGTCATATGTGGGAATAGTAAAGTTTTATTCCTGAAAGGTGGGAATCCTCTGTTTCTGTGCTTACTCTCAGGTATCCATCAGAAGGATGGCATAGAACCAGTGACATAGCCTGGGTAGCTGGGAACTGCTCCATCCACAGCAAGGTGTCCCTGCTTGACGTGACGAACAATGAAGGGAATTTCAAGAACAAGGTAATAGAGAACCTATCAAGGAAAGAGCTGGGTTTTTTTTTTTCTTCCAGTAATTGGACAAAAGGTGTTTGTTCTACGCTGAGACCTCACGGCAGCAGTCAAAGTGGGTGAAACCGAGTTTAATGTTCTCATTAAGGCATTGAGATATTTTTATGCACCTGAGAAAAATGTCTTTTCTAATAGATGCTGAGAACCTACATAGGGTGAAAAGTTCTGTGAATAAAGAGGCAGCTAAAAGGTTTCCTTTTAAAGTGCTGGAATGCTTACGGCCCTCTCCAGGTCGCTTGGCACCGGAGGCATGCAGGTAGGTAGCCAGCACAGGGGGAAGCTCTGGAGCACAAAACTGTGAGGAATATTCAAAAGCAGTGCAAACAGCAGCAGAGATTTCTGGGTGGTGGCCACTGCAGATCTACAGCACTGTCACAGAGCCCAGTTTAAGTTGTCACATGAAAATGCTTTGAATAGACAGGCTGCCTCTCCAGGAAAGTTCAGCTTTGATCCTGATGGGGAATCAAGCAGCTATTGCAAAGATGCGAATTTATGAAACTCCAGCACCTGGTGTGCTCATGTGTAGGGAGTATATTAAGAAATCATAACATCTAAGAGCACTCCCAGCAGCGGGAAACCTGACCAAATTGTTCCTGTGTGCTCCCTTCTCCAGCATCAGCAAGATCTGAAGATGCTGCTGAGCTCCCTGCCTCTGCTCCCGGCATAGGAACTGAGGGACCACGGCAGCTTGGACAGCTGCTTCGCAATGGGTCTCCTCAGTCAATTTCCACATAGCCCTCCTTGCCCCTTCTGAGGGATTTCTAAACTCAGAAGATGGGTTTGATTTGAATAAAGGGGAGGGCTTCCCTTTGTAAGTAGAGAGCCCCCAGAGAGCAGAGTCTGGCAGCAGGGAAACACAAAGTCTTTCTGCTCAGCTCTCCCATCAGCCACTGTGTCCTCAGAGGTGGGTCCTGTCCTGCTCTGCTCACAGCCTTCCCAGGGGCATTGAGTTCCTACCCCAAACCGCAAGGGAGCTGCCTGTGTGCTGCTCCTCATTGTTGTCCCCAGGGGCTGCAAGCCTTGGGGGTCTCCTTCAACATCCCCCCAACCCATCTGTCCCCACCACTGAGGACACCACCACATCCTTGAGCACAGCACGCACTGGGGATGCATGACAGGTTATCCTCTAGCATGTCCTCTAGGGAGATCCCAGTGCACAAAGGTATGGGACCCCAAGGCTGGTCATGCCTGAGCAGCTTCCCTAAAACACAGAATACGTAACTGGGAAACAAGCCATGTGGGCACACTGGCACCAGCCAGCAGAACAGCCAGGAAACAGCAGGCATGAAATGTCTGGATCCTGTGATATGTCTCGTACCTCATGTTCTCTTCTCAAGGGAAGAAACCCTCCAGAAGCAGGAAACATAGTGATTCCCTCCATACAGACATTATCAGTCCATGATGGGGCTGGGTTGGTGCCTGCTTTAAATAGGCAGCAAATCTGCCCAAGGGGTTTAGGGATGCCCCTTGCAGCTGAGCCACCCAAAAGCCTCATGCAGAGCATGCATGTTCCATTGCAGTTACCCTGGAGCTGCCTGCCTCCCAAAAGGCTGCTCTGAGCCTCCCCAAAAACCAGACAGCTCGGGGAGGATAGATGGATGGAGAGAGGTGACCCCATGGAAGACCCCCTTTGGTCTTGTGCTGTGGGTGCAAAAGACGTCTGTCTTCTCCCATCCAGGTTCTAGGCTGACCAAGCAGCTCTTCCACACTCCAGCAGCCACACTGGCCCTGATCCCAGCTGCCTTTTCAGGGAGCAGCATCTTCCCATATTGACACCCATGCCTTGCAGAGGCACAGTGGGACTGATTAGCTTTTGCCCTGCAGAAAGCAAAGCGGACCCTCTGTAACCTCATTCTCTTTGCCCAGGACCGGGTCTGGCCAGCATTTTGTAAGTGGAGAGAGCAAACAAGCTGGGAAACACTCACTGCTGAACCCACCCTGATAATATTTGACCTTGGAGCAAGATCAGCCCCCGTTGCCCCTGCACAGAGCTAGGGAAAGGCAAATCCACGGTGTTCAGCAAATCTCTTTGTATAACAGGCTCATTTGTTCTCAAGAATTCATTTCAGAGGGATTCAGTGGCATTGAAAGAGGTGGCACTGGTAATTTCACTGCTCATATTCAGGATGTAGCACTTCATCCTTTGCCCTACAAGTGGGTTACCCTGTGAATTGCTCTGTGCTTCGAGTGGCAGAGGCTGAATAATTTTGGCTGCGGGACACGGGCTGCTCTGCAGAGCTCAGCTAGCGCTGAGATTGCATTGGGGTTCACCACCAGCACCGGGAGCTCATAACTCCAGTGCTACCGTGGCTGCAAATGACAGAATTCTCAGAAAGCTTCATGTGGGTGCTCGAGCTCCTGACATAAGCTCTGAAGAAAACTGAGACCTCCTCCAGCACAGCGCAGCAGATGCACGGTGTGCCACTTCAGTCCCCAGGAGGCTCTCGAAAAGAGGGAAAAGGAGATGAAATGTACTCCTTATTTTTGCTGACATGAGGAGCTGTTTGGTGAAAGAAGGGGCCCTGGCTGAGGCATGAGTCTCTCACACATGGCATCTCCCAAGGCTTGTGCAGATTCATGTAGCCCTTGCACCCAGCACAGTGCAAAGGCCCTGGGGACAAACCTTCGTGCTCCAAGACGGGTGAGAGCCTCAAATACACAGCTCCTCACATGCTAAGTGGAGAGATCCAGCACAGGGGCAAATAAGACAGAGAGGGAAACCCCACTTGGGCTTGGCTGGCAGGTCTCAGGGACCTCTGTGTACGACTGGAGCTCACCAAGGGTCTACAGGCGGTTGCAGATCTGCTTAGCAAGCAGGCTTCTGGGGTAGGAGGGAGCCCCCCATCATCACTTGTGCCCCGCTGCGCAGATGTTTGGAGCTAGCAGCACTCTTCTCACTGATGGACCCCCTGAACATGCTGCCCACGGGGCAGAAAACAGGAGACCTCCAGCACAGTGACACTCCAAGGCCAATCCACCTGGTGCTCACCGCTTGGTTCTTGCTGTACCCTTACTGCTGCTAATCCCTTTCTAAATACATTGGCTTACACTGGGAGGAGTCTTGTAACACTTAACTACCTGGCCACCGCTCTCTCTTCAGCCACTTTGCCTGGTTTTGGTAGGGCTGGTGCAGCACTCCTCTGCTGCACCCAGGGCCTGCAGCACAGCTCCTGCAGTGCGCAGCGCAGCCTGGCCAGGACAGCTCTCCCCACGTAGGCATGGGAGACTTTCCCACCCGTTGTCCTAGTCTGCCCGGGGCAGCTCATGACCTGGAGGGTTCTGTCATGAGAAGCCCCTTGGGATCCTATTTATTTCTGCAACAAGACCTGAACTACAATAGCTGTTAACTCCAGGCAACCAAGGATTCAGGTAATGGCAGGCTAAAGTACATGGTGCAGCCTCGGGAGGGAAGCGGTTTCAGCAAGCACATTACTGCATGTTAAGCCCTTGCTATCCCTGCAGCTTCATCCCAGGAGGACTGCTGGCAAACAGATTTCACAATTATAGGAGCAGAAGAGAGAGCTGAGGGCTCCTGAAACACAGGCTTGTGCTTCTGCTATAATGAGCTGACAGGCGGCTCACCTCTATTCTTTAGCCGTTTAGCCCATGTAAATAGGAAATCTGCTCTTCCTCTGCTGCACAAGATCTGATGCCCCAGCCCCATACATATGCATTGTCCTGTCACAGCAGTCTCAGGGTCTGTCCATCCCTGGTGTGACAGGGCCACAGTGGGAAATAGGGATGGCTGATCTTGTGCCAGCAAGGTCAGGGCATCCTGGTGCTCACCAGCTTCTTCACCAAGCAGTGTGATAACACGCAGGGAGTCTCTCTGGTCCCTTTGGAAGGGCAGGGTGTTAAGGCAACATGTCAGAGCAGTGGGGACGGAGTCCCAGGAGGACAAGTTTGGGTAGAGCAGCCCAGAGGTGCTCTCAAAGAGAGCTTCACTTGCAGCACAAGCTCAGTGGGCAGCAGAAGGCAATACTGGGGTTTCACAGGGTGGATCTAACGCGTGGAAAAGACACAACCCTAGAAAACAGCTTGGGAATGGGCCAGGCTCCTGATTTCATGCCCTGGACAGCGACGGCCTCCCTACAATTTAACACAGCCCATGCCAGGGTGATGAGGTTTGACAAGCCATGATTTGAGAAAATCATCAGTAGCATCCAGCCCCCTTCTTTTGCTGTAAGTTGTGTCCCTCCTACCCTGGCCATATCCAGCAAGGTCTCACTTGCAGTGAGGAGGCCTGAGACTGGGCATGCATGGATCTGCATCGGATCTGCATGCTGTGGACCCCTGCTCCATGCCAGGCTCCCACCACTCCCTGTCCCTTTGCAGGCTCACATCAGCAGCTGCTTTCAGGGCTGCTCCTAAAACCCACCGCACATCTTCAGGTGACCATTGCCCAGTGCGGCTGCAAGGGTTACCTAAAAATAGCAGAGCACAAGACCTGCCGTGAGGCATTTCCTCTTCTCTCCCTTCCTCCCTCCTCCTGGTCTGTCACCCCTGCCGCCCTACTTACTCCCTGCAGCTCTTCCCTTTGCTTTCCAGGTTCCCACTGTGCCTGGGACTGGGCAGTCCCTGCACAGGTCCAGTCTCCATCTCTGCTGAGCCCATGGGCTTTCCATAGCGTTTCTCCAGGTCTCTGGGACCCAGCATGGCGCATGTTATCTGAACCACATCCTTCTTGGGATTCAGGCAAGAAAGAGGCCTCTTCCTGCCCCTGCCTGCAATTCCTCTGGGTCTGCAACACACAATGGCAGCAACTACAAACTCCTGCCTGGTAGGCTGAGTGCTTTCTGCCCAAGGCTATTGCTCTCCAGGTGTTTCACTCCCATTGAATTTGGCTTCAGGGTTATTTCCCCCACAATACAGGAACTGCATTCATCAGGGCTGGTTTGCACTGTCGCTTCCTACCCGCAGCTCCCGTCTCTCGGGTTCCTTTTGTCTTTCACTTCACACTGGAGTTTGCATCTTCTCCCAGTTAGGATTTATCTGCAAATGTAATTAGTGAGCTGCAGACTCCAGTGCTTTACATCGTTACTGCTCCACCAGTTTGGATTTAGCTTGTCTTCCCACCCCCCCTGACTCCTGACTATCAAGAGACATCAAAGCCTGTTGAGATCTGTACACAGATGAGAAAGTTAACCCATAAACCAAGCCACATAAGTGATTTATTTCCATTCTCCCTATTCTAGGCAACTTTCTTTATCAAAGATGTGCCTGCTGGTTGCCAGGCTGCAGACTGTGTGTCAGTCACACCTTGAACACGGCTGCTCAGCATCCAGCACCATCAGTTTTATTCTCCAGCATCTTTGCACCAGGCTGAGGCCAATTTCACAGGGCATCCGACTCACCTTTCCTGCTGCGATCTGCCCTCGACTCCAAGCATTACCTACCATTAATTTGAGCCACTAGACTAGGCTGGGGAGAGAGGGTCAGTTCCTAAACCTGGGAAAGGGGAAGCAGGCAGCAAAGAGTTAAACTTCTGCATTCCCAATAGAGCCCCTAGCGCAAGGCTGCGATAAGCAAGGCTAAAGCCTGGAAGAGTTTGTACCAGGATTTTCGAGGCAGCTATTATTTCCAAAAATACGAAGTCATTCCTTTGAAGGGGGAAAAAATTGAAAAAGAAAAAAGAAAGGAAAAAAAAAAAAGGAAAAAGGGAAAAAGAAAAACACAAGAGCTCTAATCTCCTCGCTGCAGAGTTTCACCTTCTGCATCTCAGTCCTCCTCCCAGCACACTGCCAGTGCCAAGGAAGCAGGCAGGAGCGGGAGCAGGGCACTGGCCTGCCCAGCACTGGTCTCCTTGGCACTGCCATCAGCAGAGCAGAGGGACAGGGCTGGCAGCACAGGATGCCAGGACCACAAAGCCCATTAGTGAAAGCTAAAGGAAAACGTGGTAGGAACCCTACGCACATGGGATGAGGGGTCAGTGAGGACGACTGCCCAGCGATTCCCAGGATTCAACTGCCTGGGGTTGGCTTCAAGAAGCTCTGCAAAGAGGATCAGAGCCATGTGAGAGCCTCCACACACGGGGCTGCACCCCGGCTCGTCCTCCTACACAGCTCCTCTCAGAGCTGCACAGCGCAGCCTTTTATTTTCTTAGCGCTTAGAGTTTCTAAGGAGGGGGAGGACTGACTCAGCGCAGCCTGCGAGCATCCCGGCGCGGCAGCATCCCCAGGCGACTGCCGGGACACCTCTCTGCCCTCATACGGCTCCCCTGGAGCTTGTTCCTGCAACCAGGAATCGCTGCCCATGGCCAAAAGGTGTGGATGAGCCAAGCTGTTGGGTGGAGGTGAGACAGAGGTGCCCCCGGCTCCAGTCCCAGCTTCGTCTCGGGGGTTACCTGGCCGTGGGCAGCACCAAGCCCTTTCTCATAAGGACATCTAGTGGCACCAGACAGACGGCACGCTTAGCCTTGGCGGAAGCTTGGCCGCTCTGCATCGCTTTTGTTCCCCTGACTCTCCTCAGCTCTCCCATAAGCGGTTGCTGCCCATCGCACTCTGCTTAGCTCAGGGCAGAGGCACAGCTGGGACAGGTAGAAGTCAGGATCCCACCCATGGTCCTCCAGGAGATCCTCAAGAGATGGCTGGTCACTGAGATGGAGCCATATCCAGGTATCCAATGCTAGGTTGAGCTGGTGCAAGAGGAAGCAAAGTCACACCAGAGAGCTCAGGAGGCTCCTGCCGCCTTGAAGAGATGTGCCCATGCAAACCCTGGGTCCTCTGGGGAAAAAGCACATCCCAGGCAGCCCCAGAGCAGGGTGGGCTGGTACCAGGATAGGGTGTCCTGCTGGGACAGTGGCTACACGCACCAGGACAGCATAGGAGACCTCATCGTGCCATGGGACAGGGTAACCCAGTTCTTCTATGCATTAGCTCCTGTGCAGCCAGAGAGCCAGAGGAAGGGCGAAGAACAGATCGGGAAGCACTTGACCCATGCACAGAGGGGAAGGAAATGCTTGCAGAGACCTGCAAGATACAAACGTGAGTTTCAGCAGCAAGACCTCAGGTGCTCCTGCATTAGGTGTGCGAGGAGCGGGGACAAAAGAGGTGCTACCTGTTATCAAAGTGCATCCTTTCCTCTAGTTGGAGTTTTACTTTCTCTTGAGCTTTATAGGTGCTTAAAAACACTTCCAGAAAGCCTGGCAAGCAGGACTGAAGGGGCACCCTTCTCAGACCACACCACTGAACAAGCAGGCAAAGGCCCAAGACACTCCAGAGCAGAACAACAAACCCATATACATGGATATTTATGAGGAAGCAGGACGCATCTGCATCCAGTGCCACACACACTGGGCTAAAATGGATCCAGGGAGGAGTGAACAGCACTGTGCCCCAGGCACACATTGGATAGCTATTTCCCAAGCAGTCCTCTTCACATTGTAATGACCATGGATGACTTCAACCTGAAGAACATTTCCATTACAGAAAGGGCACATCATCTCCTGCCTTTATTTAAATGAAAGCAGTAATGGAATCACTGCTGCCTAATACAGACGCACTTGGTTAGATATGTACTTGCTTTTTGTTTTGTTTTTCATTTCATGGTCAACATTTATGCATTGCTGTCAGAAAAAATTGCTTTAATATTCCATTCTGTTTCAACACCCTCTGCTAAAAACAAAAAGTATTATCCACTGAAGAACTGTGAATTGACTCCATCTAATATCTTAGGAGCAGAGCTAACACCAAATGGCATTCACTTGCATTTTTAATGTACAGATGAAGTCACAGAAATCACTAACTTAGAGCCTAGCTCATCAAATGTTTCATGCTAAAGCATATCCCATATCTACTACGCTGACACTTTCTCCTCTAGAGAACCTGGCTGTCACTTCTTTAATGATTTTCATTGGCTAGTATGAACATTTTGAGGCTTAACGTGAGTGATGTGGATGAATGAATTTCTAGACTTCATTTGGCTTTTCATTTATAGTGTCAGAGTGAGTCTGATCTGCTGGTGGCTTGGTGGTTTTTTCATTCTTTCCTTTTCACTGGCTCCTAACACTCAGATCTTTAGTAGCATGTGTATGACTAATGATGGCATGGGCTACACACAGCCTCCTGAAGCAATGCATCTACTCTTCCCCTAACTATAAACTGGCCAGGGCTTCTTGTGTTGACCTAGAAGCAGCAGCAACCACTCTGAAAGACATCATTTTTACAGATTTCAGGGTTTCATCTCCCAGCACAACCCTCCACATACCCAGTAGTTATTCAGCAGACAGACAGGTTTGCATCTGTTACACCAAATCTCTATTGCAGGTTCAGTTGATTATTCTGGGCAATAGCGCGATCCCTTCGGACAACACTACAGTAATATATTCGCTTGACTAAAGCAGTTGGGCAACCCTTGCTCGGGAGGAAATCTGTTGTTTTTGCTTTGGGGAGAAATTCATTGGAGTAAGAGAGCTGCCTGAAACCCCCCTTCCTACCTGAGGCAGCTAAGGATTTGCTCTGGCAGTGCCTGTGGGGCTGGTGCGTAGGCAAACAATCCAGCTGGGGAGCATTTAATTCATTCAACAAGAAATGAATTTATCTCAAAACAGACTTTCCTTGTTTCACTCAAAATATTCCAGTCTTCCCACTAAAAGATGTTTGCCTGAAAAGCTGTCATGTACCAGCAACGTCCATCTTCATCCATAACTGGCTCCTATGTGAGTGCTCCCACACGCTGCCCTCCTACTGTCCTGGCCAGGTGATGGTCCCAAGGGTCTGTCTGTACCAGCAAGTTCAGAGATGCACAAGGGACAAAAGCCAGGGCACTACATTTGTTTCTATGCCCTTGTCTTTCCTCCCTTTGAAATGGTTGGTTTAAAGCATGGGGATGAGCATCTGTTTAATGCTGGGTCAAGCTCCTGCTCTCCCAGGACAACAGACACAGGAGCAAGCAGAGCAGCCCTGTTCTCCCTTGGGACCATGGCAGGAGAAAAACTCAGGAGCTGCCAAGGTGCTCAATAACTGAGCAGCTCCCCATGGTGCCCTGCAACACTGCTGTAGATGGGATAAAGCATGACCAAGAAGCTCAATGCAAGCAGCGAAGGTGGAGGAGCACATCTCCAAACCCTCTGAAACCCTTGGCATACTGCTGACACCATCAGCTTTGAGGGTTCAAGTACAACATAGACATCCTCCCCGAGACCTGAGTGTCCAATTGGTGACATGGGTCAGTGGAAGGTCCCTAGGGACAGATGATGTGAGCATTCTGCTTGCATTTGCAACATCTCTTCTAGGTGGCCCAAAAGCTCTTATCTTTTCTGCTGATGCATTCACCAATCGCACCATGACAGTGGTGCCACGAGCACAGGCATTCTCAGCTTTACAGCCAGCAAGCTTCCAGAAGTCTGCTGAAGCGGATTTTCTTCTTTAAATGAAGCGACAGCCAGCCATTAAATTGGGAAGTCTAGGAGGAAGCTCTGCACCCACTCTTCAACACCTCAGGACACATCTTGACCACTGACAACATTAGGGGATTACTTTACAGCTACAACAGGAATAGCACTCCTGTACAGATATACCCGCAAAACTGCAACCTGCTCTTGGACAACAGGTTTTCCTGCCTTAGTCTTACTTACTGGGGAGGTTCCTACTGCTGGGAATCAGCAAAGGCCAGCTGCTTCCTAAGAGAAGAGGATCCAGGCACCCAGGGTAACCCCAGTACAGGCAGTATGCTCACCAACAGGCATAGTCCCACAGTGTGTGAGCATTTCAGACAGCTAGCTGCTGGCAACAGGGTTCAAAAGCGTTCCAGACATACTCGGCAATGAACTGGGTCCATCCACAGGTGCAGAAGGAGATGCAGCCAACCAGGACTGAAGTCCAGCCATGATCCATCCAGGAGGCATGGCAAGAAGAGCTATAGAGAGGCACAACTGCTATATAGTTCAGAGAAATAAAGGCAGCTGAGGGCTGCTTTTAAATAGGACCCCTGAGCAATGGACAAGCTGTGGGTGAAGACCGAGGTGAGGCTGATCAGGGCCATTAAAGTCTATTAGTCGGGGCCCTGACACCTACCAGGACCAGGTTTTTTGTGATTTGATTGCCAATGCCATTGGAGAGCCTCTCAGATTATTTTTTTCTGAAGACTTTTCTTCTAATGATGAGTGTCTGAGCCAATTTCAGTCTGAAGATGCACCTTTGGCAGCAGGAGACAATATCATGATGAGTTCACTGATTGAGTCAGAGGAGAGGTCAAACAACCACGATGCCAAAACCAACATTATCTAAGCCCAGGGTGAGCTGGAGGGCTGAAGTAAAGAACATTGCAACAGAAATAAAGGGGATAAACTGCTCACAGATTGCATGTAGGCTGGCAGCTCACGTTTCCAGGCTGAAGGCACTGGAGAAACTGTTTGATGGATACCTGACTTTGAAAGGAGACCAGACCCACAGGCACCCCCTGAATGTCCCCAGGGAAGGAAGTCCCCATCCTCACACCCGCTAGCACAGCATCCTCTAAGAGATGAAGGACATGTGCCCCAAGCTCAAGGCACATCCCCACTGTGAGACCAAGCAACTGATCTGAGCAAGAAGGCAATGTGAGTAGACACGGCGGAGGGTATTTCCACCCACTTCCATATGGAAGAATGATGTTAAGCCTATAACTTGTGTTTAGATGAGAGCAAGTCTCTTCAGTTATCATTAAAGACAGATCCCGCACATCCCTGGGTAAGCAGCTTCAGAAGTTAATTACCTTCGCTGGGAAACATTGTGTCTTCATTCCAGTTCGAATTTCTCTTCCTTTGGCTCCACCTGTCAACCACAGAGTCTTGTCTTTGTCTGCAGGATTAAGGGACCCTTGGCTATCAGAAATCTCCTCCCTGAAAGTACTTAGAGACCATGATCAAGTCACCTCTCAACTGGCTCTCTGATGAGCTAAATAGATTGAAGCCTATCATTGTATAGCACATTTCCCAGACCTTTTCTTTCTTGCAGCTCTTCTCTGAGCTCTCTCTAATGCTTTTTAATCCATGATAAAAGCATGGATTCCAGAATTTGATACAACATTCTGTAATACTCTCCCCACACTCCTCCATCCCACCTTGTAGCCCCTCAAAATATAACTGTCATATGCATTCACATTAATTATAAATTGGACTCATGTCCTGCTTATCGGGCTTCCTAAGCTCCCTTTTGCACAACTGGTTTTGCTGAAAATCTCCCAGATCTCCCCATACAGATGCTACTCTTCATCACAATATCTACAACATGGTGTATTGCATTCCTAAAAGGCACATGGCTCATTGGTATCCCACCTAACAACTGAGTTAGTTAACAACTGAGTTAGTTAACAACTGAGTGTAAACAGTGACTTTCTCCTTCTGTTACTGCTTCACATCTGGATGTAGATACAAACTGTGGGTTAGAAAATTTCCTGCTGCACTGAGTTGCTCCTCCGTATCAGTGCATCTCCTCCTCAGCCCCAGTAAGTTCATGATTTATGTGTAGCAACACTTTGGGTTTGCCAGCTGCTGATGGAGATCCCCATCCCTGGGAAATGCTGCAGTAGTTAATGTGTTCATCCCAGCACTGTGATTCAGCCCCGGTTAAATGAGAGGGCATGACTGCGGCCATGCCTGCAGTCCTTGCATGAACTCCTGCAACCTTGCATTGAAACCCTGAACACTAAGAAAAATTTAAAGGAAAACCAGCAGTTTTCAAGGCTTTTGTTCTCCTCAGCTCCCCTCCCAGCAAGCCGCGATCTAGGACACACAACCAGTGCATGAAATCACTTCTTCTGTCTCCCTTTCAAGGCCACCTTTCCTGGTTCAACCCAACGCAGGGACTTGGCAGCTTGGCGGAAGGTATTCGCGGTGCTGCCTTTGGTCCTGTCACGCTGCACACGTGTATGCTCCAGCTCCAGGTGTCCTGCGGAAGCAGGAGCGGGAGGCAGCTGCGGCAGGTCCATCTGGGCTGGAACGCCTGAGGATGAGCTGGGCTGCGAGGATGCACAGCTAAAGAATTAACGGGAATACGTCATTAGATGGATTCCCAACAGGGATGCCAGAAAGTATGCTCAGTCTGTGCATCTCAGTGACCCACTTGCAAACCTGCCTATTCCCTAAATGTAATCTCCTTCAATTTATAACCACTCTGCCTCTTCTCTGGCATTCAGAAGCCATTATCACCATGTCTACCCCAGGCCCTTGCAGCTGACTTTAGATGCCACTTCTTTTTATTGTAACGATAACCTGTGTACACGGTAGGTCAGGCAGCTGTCTGCCTGCAGGAATGGGAGGTTCAGCATGGCAGCCATCTCCTGAAGTGCAGCAGGAAAAACAAAACAAGTTCTGGATTACTCGGATGACCAGGGTTGTCCCAGGTTCCTCAGTCGCTTGTCTGTCCTGCCAGCTAGTGATAAAGCCCTAGGAAATCCCGTGGGACTGATGAGCATCCCACCAGAAGCATGGACCAAGGTGTAAAGATTTTAGTAGGAAATGTGGAGACTGGCATGTGTAGTGCTTGAGAGGGAGTGCTGGGGTGTGGAAGGGCCAGAGGGAAGGAAAGAGGGACTTAGGAATGGCAGAGGTGATGGCCCTGTATGAGCAGGTCAACAAGACCACAGCACAGCTCCATGCAATTCCGTGGAAAAAAAGGTCAACCTTAGATAAGAGCCAGATTAAAAGAATGGCCATGCAGAGAAGAAGCAAGAGCAGGAAAAAATACAAGAGTGGAGCTGTGAGACACCCAGATAGGCAGGCAAAAGGCACAAACACAGCCTGGGCAGAGACTGGATAGAGCAGGCCTGAAAAGAAGAATCTGGGGTTTTGGATGAGAAGAAGCTCCCTTTAACTTGGCTTCAGTGTGCGCTTGAGCCCAGAACCCCCCTGTGTGCTGGGTTGCACCCCCAGAGCATGAGCAGCAGCTCAGGGAGGGGATCCTGCCCCTCTGCAGTCCTGATTCAGCTCTGGGGCAGCAGCACCAGAGGGATGTGGAGCTGTTGGAGGGAGTCCAGAGGAGGCCATGGAGATGCTGCGAGGGCTGGAGCAGCTCTGCTCTAGAGCCAGGCTGAGAGAGCTGGGCTGGGGCAGCCTGGAGAAGGGAAGGCTCCTGAAGGGGAGACCTGAGAGCAGCTCCAGGGCCTAAAGGGGCTGCAGGAAACCTGGAGAGGGGCTTGGGACAAGGGCCTGTAGGGCCAGGCCAAGGGGAATGGCTTTAACCTGCCCGAGGGGAGACTGAGCTGAGCTCTTAGGCAGAAGCTCTTCCCTGTGAGGGTGCTGAGGCGCTGGCACAGGGTGCCCAGAGAAGCTGTGGCTGCCCCATCCCTGGCAGTGCTCAAGGCCAGGTTGGACACAGGGGCTTGGAGCAAGCTGCTCCAGTGGAAGGGGTCCCTGCCCGTGGCAGGGGTTGGAGCTGGATGAGCTTTAAGGTCCCTTCCCACACAAACCAACCTGGGATTCTGTGATTCTAAGATTCTATGAATAAGCCAGCACCAACATCCGGTGACTCACAGAGCTGGGGCAGGATCAACATCACTTTTAGCGCACAAAGAATATCAAAGACTCACCCAAAAATCAGCACATGCCCCATCCTAAGAAGCCAGATCAGGAAGCAGATTTCACACCCAGCATCTCTAATGTTTCTTGTGTCACAGCAAGTACCATGGATTGATTACATGGATATATGTGTCCTGGAACCTGTGAATACAGGACATAAGAGAATGCATGTGGGAGAAATCAGTTTCATTTAAAATAAAGTCTTCATATGGACATCTGCTGAGCTTCCCGGCATCAGCAGAGCTTTGCTGCTATGAGCTTGCAGCAGAGATACTTCAGATTCCAAATCTCTTGAATTTTCTCTCTCCTTGTAATAATAGTAATGATAACAACAACACATAACAAAATAATTCTTACAGCTTTGTTCACGTAAATTGAAACATCTCCCAACTGCTTGGTGAATGTATTCCAGTTGTCATTATGTACACTGAAGGAGCAGCTATGTACGGCCCTGCCTTACTCCTGCGGGGCACCCACTCCTCTGGAAAATTATCTTCTCTGTCTAAAAGAGTTGCCGATTGCAAAAGTGATGATGGCACTGATGATTGTGATAACTGTTTCTGCAAGGAAAAAGACATATTATATAGAAACACGCTGAAGTACAGCCAGATCCGAGAGTGCATTTCAGTAACAAATTAGAAATATTTAGGACATATGTTGTCATTACCCAAACACTTACAAACTGCAGCCACAGTGTGCAATAATCAATTATAGCATTCAATTGAAATATAATTAATAGATTGTTTAGTCTCTGGTTCCAGATTAGGATACAATTGTTTTAACAGATGTGCCCGCTCTTCTGAGGTTGTTTTGCTTGTGGTGATGTTTTACCCTTCAAGCAACAAGAGCTGGCTGGCCAAAACCTCCTGGGCAGCCTCAGAGGATACTGGGTTTATAGACCAAGAGCAGGGCAATGTAATGCAGTGAATACAAGACCTCACCATTTCAAATCACAGACCCTCTCCCAAGAACATGGAAACGTGGGAGCTCTCCTGGCTCCACTGCTTTCCCTGTAAGTATTGAGCAGACCATTTTGACAAGACAGCTTTACTTACAACACTCCATGGCTTCAGTCCCCTTAATAACATCAACATCAGTCGTTTTCTGAAAGTGCAGCTCTTTATGGATGTGACCCAATAAAATAAAACCAGATTCCTCCATTTCAGCTGAAGAAAAAATGTTCAGTAATGAAGACCAGCCAAAGAAAACGACCAGTGTTTATCTTATTTCATTTCTAACTCACATTCAAGCATGATTTTAGACAGCTCGTGCTACAGGAACTTTGAAGCAGCTGTATTATTCTCCGGTGAGGGCATGAGACACATGAAATAACCCATACATAATGCTAGATTTGTTAGTGGATGTGCCATTAACTACCATTAATTGTAATCCACTTTGATTGTACAAGGTCAGAAGTCTGTTCTGTATTCAGAAAGTATGTGTTATACATTTGGGTAAGATGAAATCTGTTCTTCAGGGGTATGTGTCCAATTGAGGACAATAGACATTTGCTGCTGCAGAAAGAGCCTCCCTACATATCCTTTCAGAGATGGCCATGACAAACCCCTATGTGATCACACAACTGAAGTAACAAGAGGCTAAAAGTAACAACAGGGCAATCAGTCTGTGATGTAGCCACATTCTGCAGTCACCATGTACAACACAAAGGCAATCTGGCACAGAGGCCAGGGCTATTTCACTTGAGTTATATTTTGTATCATTAGCTCTAAAGGGTCAGAGGTGTCCCTTGTACATATTCTACCATACAGCAGTGTTTTTCATTACAGACATGCCATTAACCCCTTCTTAGACTGTCTGCCTCTAAAAACTCATTCCCAAACCAAAAAGACCCCCAAAGTAGACCGGCAGATCAGCTCTCTCAGCTTCTGTTTGTGAGACCAGCTTGGTTTTTTGACTGACAATTGCAGGAGCCAAAGACAAGGCTTGCGTGAAGAGGTTTACCATCCCAAACCTCTTTCATCTGCTTTATCATCAAGGATTATAGGTCAGAAGCTGGGCTCCAAATGCGTTACCTACTGCTTGGCATGTATTAGTCATCCTTCCCCTCTCGAAATCACTGTGAAAGGCGCCCGATGAGAGGGCATGAATAGCAAATAGCGTGTGCTGGGAGGGAGCAGGCAGCGATCGCAGGGGGAAGCTGAAATGTGTTCATCCAAAGTATCAGGCAAACACATTCACACACCAAAGAAATCAGGGTGTATTCACAAATCGAACAAAAGGTGTAAATTCAGGATAAATTACTTCTCTTGAGGGCACTTGATGAGAGGCGCCCTCAGTCTACCTTTCCTCTCCTGCTGACTGTGCTTGAGGGCTGGGCTGCTGCTGCCTGTCTGTCCTGGAGGGCTCTGTCCTCCTTCTCCAATGGATATGGCATGCCAAGGTGGCATCCACCTGTATGGCCACTCACATTTCTCCATCTCAGGGAATACACTTGCTCATGCTGATGTTCTCTTTCAATGCATGCTGGTGCTCTGCATTCAGCACAGCCTGTGCTCCCTGAAGCCATCAGATAAAAGTAGACATTGGACAGACATACAAAACCTTGGACCCAGACTGGGTGTGAAGCATCTTTCAGGAGAGCAGGAGCTCAGCCAGATTTTGAGGATCAGCAGGAGCAGGAGGATGGGCATTCCCACCCATGCCTGGGCTTTGCAGAGCCACTCTTTTGTCTGTGCTGATGTGAGGGAATGAAAAATGCCCAAAACCCAGTGGAGATGCCACAAAGTCTCTTGCACCCAGAGCACTGTCCTTTGCAAGCACCCTCCAAGGCCCTGCTGCCTACCTGCAAACGTTGAACAAAACACAGAGAACTCGTTATTAGGCTCAGAGCATTGGTAAAGCTTCCCCATGCTCTCACACAGAGGCTGAATTGCAAACAAGGGGAATACAGGAACATAGGCCCCCAGTGAGTACTCTCACGTCAGTCAGGAGGGAAGGGAGCGGGCTGAGGGATGCAAGAGCTGCTTCAGCATGAGTACCAATGAGCCAGCATCCCCCCGATGGGATGCAGGCGGTGAACCAGCCCTGAAAAACTTGCTTGGCCTCATGCTGCTGCGCAGGATGCAAAGGGGTGGATGTTGCCCCTAAGATAGGCAGAAACACTGGGAAGAGGATGGGCCAGTGGAGAAGCATGGATGCCATGTCCATGCATAACCACTGCTGAGCAAAGAAGCATTAATAAGCACCTTGCTGTGGTTTTCCATCAATTCAGAGATGCCGAGGGCAGGGGGATCACTGTCTGCCTCCCACCTGCCTGCCTGCAGGGCATAGGCCAGGCAGCTTAACCAAAGCACTTTGCATCCAGCCCATGTCTCACCGGTCAGCTAGCAGAGGGTGTTTTTGCAGGCACTGGACAGTCCTAATTTACAATCCTTACATATGTGGGAACCTGATATTTCTCAAAACAGCTCTTTCGGACAGGTAGTCCTGCACTTCGCAAAAATTTGCTTGCCCTTCTTAATCTTCATCCTGGCACAGCCTTTCATGTAGCTCTGCCTTGGCTGCAGTCAGAGGACTTCTCTCCACCTCTGATCCTGACAGCCTTAACATTTGTCAGGGCTCGGGTACCTGCCTTTATAAATCTTGCCCAGGAGTCCTCAAGTGTCCTGTGCATACGGATGATTCTCCCTTGGCTCAGAAGAGAGGGCCACAGCTGTGTTCATTTTCACAGTGTAGCACGGTGACCTAAATCAACTCTGAACAAGGACTCATCCTTTTAAGACATCCTGCAGTCAGATACCCAGCAATGAATCCCAGCCAGCCTGACAAGGCAGCTTTTCAGAACCAGTGTCTGTCACTCATCTGGATTGCAGGAGGCAAAAGTGCAGGTCACCCTCTGTGAGCACATCACACTTGAAGTTATCTGTCCTCAGCATGTCCTATCTCCTTAGCAAATTATCATCATTTTCCTCTTTCTATCTTCTGCTCCTTTTTTAAACAATTTCTCCCTCCAAATTCCCTTTCACTCCTTGCTGCTAAAAGTGGAGATTCAGAGACCAAGGACACCAGCATGATGTGTCTCCTACGGCACTGGGGCAGCAGCCACCCCATCACACCTCACCCATATGCTTGCAGTGGCTTTTCTTGCTGCTTCAAGAGCTGCAGGCATCACAGCAGAGGTAACAGTGGTACAGGGCTGGTGTGGGAGCCACTGGCCATTACACCAGCACCCTCAGATGAGACATCTGTGATTGTACTGGTGCCTTGGCCATCAGGATGGCTCCATCTCCTGCAGCAGAGTGCTGCAGCAAAGTAAGTGTATAAATAAATCATCAGGGCCATGATCAGAGGGTTTAGCCCCAGAAAAGTTATCAAATATTCATCTTAAACAGAGAAATAAATAGTTGAAAACTCTGATGGAGGACATTCTGCCCTCACAGCAATCCCCTTTGCTGGGCATTGCTCAGTGGTTGAGGAAGCATGCTTGGCAGATGTGGCCAACAGCACTGCTGGCCAAGCAGGATGCCAGCCAGGAGCCACCAGCCCTCTCTGAAGAGGAGAAATCCTCCCCTTGCTTCCCAACAGCCTGCCAGGGCAGCCTCTGCCCTGTGCCCTGCATCACTGCTCCCTCAGGGAGTCCTCCAGGCTCTGCTGATATTGAGTTGCCCAGGTCTGACAACCACATCCTCATTAGGATCAGACCATTAGTCCTGTGATATATTAAACCATGTCCACCCACTTAGAATGGCTACTTGCTGCAGAACCCCTTGGCCATGGTGGTGGCACCTAGGGAGACCCATCCCTTACCCTACCAGAAAAACCAGTATGCACCCACCTTGCTGAGGTCACATGTTAAACGGGTGGTTTCCACTTCTCGGCTTTTGAGGGTCTGTATGAAAAGCTGGTTGAGGTGCCTGCGATGTGATCTGAGCCCCTATGCACTATTCAGCCACTCTTCCTTGTGTTGGGAAAATAAATCTCAAAGCAGACACAGAATCAAAGCATCTCTGCCCAGCTTGCAGTGCCTATGGTTATTCAAGAGATCAATCACAGCTATGAAATGCTGTCTCTCCCAAATCAATGAACTCAACTTAAAGGTACCTATTCATTATTTGAGCTCAAGCTTGGCCTCATTGCACCAGTGGGACAAAAACCTGTCTGATAATGACAACTACAAGACGGTGGCAGGGGAAAAGAATTGTCCATCCCATGCAGGGTGTTATGATGGGAGACATCAGCTGCACTGCGGTCCCAGGGCCAGAGTGTTTCTCAATCACCACCTCATGCTGCTGGAGACAATATTTCACACCAAAATATCAGCATTTTTCCTTTAGTGCCTCCGCAATGTGCGTTAAATATGGACACACTGTATTTGTTTCATTTAGGCATAAGGAATTGCTCCACAAAAAGCAATAAACAACAAGGAGCTGCCTTTCTCTCTTTATTGCTTGTGTGGGAGTAAACCAGCTAACACCCATTCTTAATACCTTTCAGAATCTCCTAAAAACAAAAGATACGAGGGGAGAAGGGGGGGATATTTTAGACCTACAACTTGCTTCTACCGGCTTAACAGTAACAGATTTCCTATGGGTAGATTCACCTCTAGCCCTTCTCCAGGCAAAAACCCTTTCCAGACTTTGATGAAACACCACTTATGTCAGCTCTCATGAATTTTTGGTGAAGCATTTGCTGCTCTTCCTCAATCCCTGCATCCTGGTGACAAAGTGAATGTGTAAAAACCTCATCTCGATGGTTTTTTACATTTGTAATTACATTTCTGGCTGTCACAGATGCAGAAAGGAAATTTTAAATGCAGCCAGGACATCCCGACAATCTTCTGCAGATGTCTCGATCCAATATCTTCTGCCTCCATTCCTTCCAACAGCAGCTGTCCAAGTGACAGCATTGGCTGCACTGAGCATTTCATGGGTCAGAGAGGGAAGAAGCAGGGCTTGCTGCTCCCTTATGGGGAGATTTCCATGCAGCATGTGATTTTACTGCAGTCTGCAGCACCCTTTGAAATCCTCTCTCTCTTTGCATCTGCAATGTCCTGCCCTCTTTTCAGACACTGCTGGTCTCCTGCCCTTGCTTAGTCTGTTCTCTCTGGTCCACCCCCCCACGTCTGCACACCAAGCATCTCCAGGAAAATAAAAACAAAACAACAGAAAACACCCCAAACCCTCCTAAAATGACCAAAAAGAAGACCAAAAAAAAAAAAACCCAAACAAAGCAAAAGAATATCAAAGAAAAAAAAAAAAAAAAGAACAACAACCAAAACTAAACCCAGCAAACCAACCCAAAAATTCAGCTTTCTAAATTATTTGGAACCATCCACATCCCAGCCTGCCCATATGCCACTGAGGATGCAAGTGACACAGGAGATGGCCTCACGCCGCTCCATAGGTGAGCGTCACTGAAGGCATTCATGCAGACAACTGGATGAAACAATATTGCCCTGGATCCCTGTGCTTTTGTGGATGCAACAGAGGTGTTGACCCTTCACAAGATGCTTTTTGAGGTTACAAACACAGAGCCATGAAGCTACTTAGACCCCACTGGAAATAATGTCCTGTTCTTGTCAATTCGTGTAAAGGCAGCTATTTTTGTGTTGGAGAGAGCGCAGTATAAAGTCATTTAGACAATAAAGGAGCGACAGGATTTCCACAGGAGAAGAGATTAACCGAAGTGGGATTATTTTGTTCTGAGAGAAGATGATTAAGAGGTGACATGATTGAAGTATTTAAACTGGCTCAGGGTTATTATCAAATTAAGCTGTATTGGAGATTGCTGGGCAGCTGTCACTCAAGGGTAGAGCAGAGAGCTTTGCAGCAGCCTCTCTTGTAGCAGAGGGCATGGCTTGGGCTGATCCAGAAAGACAGTCATGGATGGACAAAGTAGATATGTGCTGCTATGTGTCACCACAAAGAGGTTTGGCTGGGCTGGAATGCTGCCTATTGCTTACAGATAACCTTAACCTTGGCACCATCCTTGTTCGAGCACCAGGATCCAACACACGCACCTTCATTATCCTCCGTTATTTTAGATGGACAGTCTCACCATCTGCAGCAGCACTGTCCTTCTCTCTTCAAATTACTGTGAACCCATGTACTCCTGTCCCCCCTTCTCTCCAGGCTGACAGCTAGGTGCCGTCTCCTGGTACAAGCAAACATTTGCCAAGCGAGGAGATGTGCTGAGGTCTTGCTCCTGTTCTGTATTCCAGGCATGGCCTTGGCTTCTGCATCACTGCACAGTGTTCCTGTTGGTCTCCAGTAGCTCCTGCTCCCACCCAGTGTCTGTCTCACCTTTCCTCCCGTGCCACTTCAGATTCTCTGCCATGCTCACTGTGCCAAAGCCAAGCCAGTCCTCTCTAACTTTCAGACCAGAGCAGGTTTCTCAGATTAGCAAGCTCTGATTGCTCTGTAGAGGGTTTACCGAGGACATTCCTGTCATCTCTAAAATATTCCTTCCAGATCACAATCAAGATTTCAGTCTTTTACTGAAGCCTCAGCACCCATAATTGCAAAATTGGCTCTTCAGACCTTGATGAGCTGCAAATTCCTTTATGGTTTCACCTTGTTTCAGTTAAGAAGCTTGTTCTCATATGCATCATTTTTGTGTCCAGTGTAGCTCTCCTTGGATTTCTTCAACAGGACTTTAAAATTATTCTCCTCTTCCCAAGTTAACTAAAGAGTGTTGAACCATCAAGTTCTTCAAGCTCTGCTTATTGTCAGTGCAGAGGCTGCTTTTTAGCTTCTTTTGGCTGACCTGTATTAGATCTTCTCCAGCTGTTCATCACATTTCCATGGAATTTCAGCTCTGGCTGCTGAAGGGGCTTCAGTCTGCTGCTTCTTCCCATTCTCCAAGTTACTCTACTTCTAACCTGTTTGGCGTACAATAATCACACATCACTAAAGCTGCTCTTGAGCTGCTGCTTTCTGTGCCCAAATCCCACAAGCCATGCGTGACAAGAGACCTGCACACAGTTGTCCTGCTTTTCTGTATGGAGAGTTCAGACCTTAGAGGCTGAAGCTCCTATATTCTGTCTACAAAACAGCTGGCATAAATTCACACTTCTTCCTCAAGGTGTCTGAAGGAAAACCCATTTCACTCTATTATCCATCCAGAGGTGAATTCGAATTTATGCTGGCCTCATTTGCACAGATAGATCTGCTCCTCCAGGCCAGGTTGTCACTGGACTCGCTCTGTACCTCTGCTGCTGTCTGCCCCTCCATCACTCGGAAAGGAGATGCTGCTGCAGCAGACTGTAAGGCAGTTTCCCCATACTTGGACCATGCTGCACATCACCAAAGAAACTGTTGACTGATGATGGCTGAGGGATGAAGGGGTGGGGAGCAAAGGAGACGCAATGCCATGAGTGCTTCTGTGGAGCAGACCTCAGTCCTCTTTTGGTGAGGAACATGGATGTAAGTCTAGCCCACAAACCAGGTGTGGCTGAGTATCCCACATGGGCCAGAGCATCTTCATATCTTGCTGAAGTAGCATCCAGAGTAAGCCCGAAGAATTCCATCCCAGAGGTGATTTTGTCTCTCCACTCATTCATGGACCACCTGGATGACTAGTCTGCAGGTGATAACCACATTGCCAGCATCAGCAGTGTCATACCAATGGGTCTGACCAGTGGTGTCAGACCACAGCAGGTTTGTCCCATCTTCCTGCCAACACACCACCTCTGCCCAAGATCACAGGTCCCGAAACACCTCTGGGCTTTGTCTGAGGACGGGAGCAGCCTAAGAAAAGCTTTCTTCTAGATTGACAGGAGGGTTTTCTCCAGGAGAACACAAGCAAAGAGTATAGACTCCAACAGACTCACTGCCTTGCACAGGAGTGTTCTCCAAGGTGCCTTCTGCCATGTGCAGGGAGATGGGGCCTGGTGCCTGTGAGGATGGGTAAACAGCTCATCAGAGCTCATCAACATCTGCACAGCCTAGCTGGGAAACACAGTGTGAATGCTTAAAAAGGGCACCAGAGCACAAAAACCCGTTCTGCCCCATTGGGCTGGTAACAAAAGCAATTAGCTGGCGGAGGTGGGAATGGGGACTTTGGGCTCTGCTTATACAGCTGATTAGGGGATCATCTGTCTGTCTTGGCCTCTTCTCGAAGCAATCCCCCAGCCATGGCTATGAGCCAGAGAACAGAACAGCTCTGAAACGCCAAGACTTGGCATCCCTCTGCAAGACTGGAGAGTTTACACTGGCTCTCCAGCTCCATGCGAGAGACCAGCCAGTGCATTTGCATGCTTGGAGCTGCCAGGAAAGAGCTACCAAGGGTGGGGTGGTTTTTTGCACTATTCTGCGCAAAATTGTCTTCTTCCCTACCAGGATATTCATTCCAGTTCTTTCCAATCTCACTTTTATCATTATCCTGCTGGAGCTCCACCTTCCTGAGGCAGCAGCTCCAGAATCCCTTCTTGCAAAGCAAGGCAGGAAAAGCCATGCCTGGTGCATGCAGTCATTACTGTCTGACAAACACATAACTCACATCCAGCTCACTCCTCTGCATCATGCCCCAGCACAGGCTCCTTCTTGCCTTTTCTCACCAGGACCTCACCAGAATATCACCAAATGCCTTTAATATGTCTCTACCCTTCCCCTGCATCAGGCAGAAGCCCCTGTCAGGGCAGCTGCTCCTAATGGATATGCAATGAAACCATCCTCATAGAGGCCACTAACAATTCTGCATTAGTGTTCTCCTGTCACTGCCCTGTCTGCCGTGATGAGCTTTGATGCTGATACATGCCTGTGTGATGTCCAAGTCATCCAGGTACGGCTTCATCAAGGATGAGGGGCTGGCAAAGAGAGGAGGCACATGTGATTTACTGCAGAATGCCAGCTGTGACAGTAGGAGCTTTGGGAGCATGTAGACACACAGAGGTGTGTGTTTTAGCTGCAGGGCCAGCTGGCCTCTTCCCAGACTTCAGACAGGAGGGAGAGTGGGCAAAGTCCAGCCGTTTACCAAAGCAGTGTGCCTGGGCTTATGCACTTAGCGCTGGTGCTGTCACCCTTAGGAAAATCAGCATCATCACCTCACAGATGTGCAGCACTGCCACCTCCCTGCATTCTGCCCTGTGCACCCAAACCCTGTCCCCATCTACCATGAGCGAAAACACAGCCTGCCCTGTCCTGATTTCATCTCCAGCACCCAGCCTAGCAAAACCTTTAGGGAAAGGATGCCATCACAGCCTCCCTGCTCTGCCAGGAGCTCCTATGCATATTGTCCCTTTTCATGGCAATCCCAGCTCTGGGTTCACTCGAAGGTAGAGGGAGCTGGATATCCCCTTGAATTGGGATTCTCCATGATCTTGGGAATGATCTTGGCTTCTTCCCATGGTGGTTGGGAGAGCTGTTTGCCAAGAAGATGCTGACCCAAAAGCTTACTTGAGTGAGGGTCATTTGCCATCCTCTGCTGGAACTTGGCATGGATGGCCTTTATGATACATTTTTTAGGCCCATTATCAAACTGTCTCAACACCTCCAGTGAAAATGTGTTCATCTTACTCGCAGTCCACTCCAGCAGTCACTCCCAGTTGTCGGAGGTAAATGGAAAGATACCATGGCACTCTGTGAAATCCCCAAAGACACAGGCCATGCTGAGGCCTTCTCATTCATGTCCTTTTTCTGCACAGGGAAGGCTTTTTGGGAGCCAGGACAAAATATTTCCAAAGCAAGGATGCTAGCAGAGAGCCCAAGCGCTAGCAGCACTCATCAATTGTCTGTGGGCCCACCTACCTGGGCAGTGCCAAAGATGGCTTCACAGAGACCTGGCAAGTAAAAAGATTCCCTCCTTGGATTGCCAGGCTGGCATCACCTCCCACAGCATCATCTTGGTGTTTCTTGGGAGTTGGATTAATAGAGAGCAATATGGGTTTGACAGTCTGTGGTTGAAGAACAAGAACAGCCTTGTTCTGGAGCAGTGCTAAGATCTCAACACCAAGGTCTATCAGCAAACGGACATACTCTACAAGTCTGTCAAAACACCACTACCTGCTGAGTCAGTGCTGGTACTTCCAGCCACAAGCACATGGCTGGGCTGGTAGGATGGGAAAGAAGCATCTTCACCCAGATGAAGTGGAGACAGGACTAAACAACAGAGAAGAAATGGAGAGAGTGTGAGAAAGAAAGAAGCTGAGATGAGCACAGGGACATCGTGACCAAGGAAAACCCAAGGAAGAAATGAGGTAAAGAAACCACTGGAGAGGTCATTATACCACAGCGGACTGGGGAAACATTATCCATACAAGAAGGACCTGTTTTTTGTCTACATGGGGAGAACAGTTCCAGCCCTGGAGCAACTTCAGAGCATCCTGAAGCATCCATCATTCAGAGCTGAGAGGAAGAGGCTCTGGCAGAGGCATTGGCACAACCATCAATACGCTTGTGCATGAGGAGATCCAGGCTCTTGGGGATGCAGGTTGCCCAGAGATAAGATAACAACAAGGGCTCATCAGGACAGGGGGATATCAGAGTGAGGAACAAAAGGAAGGATCCCAGGACCTATGGGGGTGAGAGCTGGTGGGGAGGAGCCCAAAGGCAAGGACCACAGTTCACTCAGGCCCTCCTGGAGGATGAAGGAGGAAGAGCTGCCCTTGGAGGCAAGATCTTTCTTCTCCCCCTTCCCCCACTTGACATTTGGAGTGTGAATGTCTCCGTGTTTGGTGCTCACGGAGATCATTTCTTCTGGAAGGAGAAGGAGGTGCCGACAGCAGCAGCCGCAGGGACGCAGCTTTCCTCTAATGAACTAGAAAATAGTTTCCCTTTAATACTGATTATCCTAGGAGGCAGCTGAAGTGAATGTGATTTACATAAAGATGAACCCACTCCGCACAGTCTTCCTCAGCAGCACTGAGTGGCTCAGCAGCAGGGCATCAGCTGGGATGCTCTGCAGCATCCCGGGGTTGGCAGCATTGCCAGGTGCCTCTGCTTCCCAACAGGCAGGGAGCACTCCCTGCTCCAGCAGCTCTGCCTGCCTCTGCAAGCACTTGCAGCCCGCCAGGAGGGATTGCTGCACTCCTCCAACTCCTAACCCATCCCACATCAGCTTTACTCCTGGTTTCGATCAGCTACTGGGTGCTGCTGCCACCCATCTGCCATCCCCAGCAGGGCCCTCTGACTGCAGCAGCCAAATCTGCAGCTGTTCAAGAAACCAGGTTGGAAAGCTGATTTGGCTGGGGAAAAAAGCAAAAAAACATGACCCAAGTCTCTGCATGGACACCAGTGACAGCACAGGGGAGGGGGAGAAAACACGAGGTTCAGCACAGCCTGGTTATGCTAAAGCTGAAGATCCATTTCAAGTCACTCACCAGGGGATGAGATCTGAAAAGGGCAGAGTTCCTCGGTATTTTCCTTCCAGCCTCTCCCATGTTGTATTCACGGCCAGACTTCCACAGCTGCTACCTGCTTGCACTGGCAATCACCTTCCTTGGGTGGCTGGCACATCAAAGAAATGGTTCAGCTTCCTCTCTGCCAGCCCTTCCCCACATATTGCTGTTGCTTCTCTCTGACCCTGTGCAACTCCACAACCTCTGTACCAACCTACAGGTTTAAACTCTGCTTCCCTAAGCTGCTTCTACAGCACCACCTTTATGCGTTCCTGATTCCTCTGCAATCTTTTGCACCTGAAGAACTGTCCTCAGGTGCAACAAAGGTTGAGTTTTACACCCTGCAAAATGCAAGCCAGCAATCCTCCATGGTGCATGGGAGCGCTTGCTCACAGCCAGGGTGCAGATGGTTGCAGGCTCAAAAAACTTGGACAGGCTGTGTGTGAAGGAGAGTCCTGGGTGGATGGGTTTTGCATGCTCACATTTGTGTTTGTACTTACTGGTATAGGCTTTGTAGCTGTGTGCATCATCGCATGCATATTTATGGCCAATGTGTTACTCACCATGCTACTGCTGTGTACAGAGCATATGCCCCCGCACTGAGACACATGGACATACCATGCCTGAACCATATGTGACAAATCAGGGGGAAAAAGGGATGTGTACATGAGCCCTTCAAATAAGGAGGCATTCAGGCTGGCTGCCTGTAAGCACCGCATGTGCCCATGCTTGGCCACGGGCGTGCAGCTCCTATGAGGACAAGTCGTGAGCGCAGAGAGGGGCAGTGCTTGCGCCGCGCAGGGTGATGCTGCGGGAGTCAGAGCTCACTGCTGTGCCATACGCCTCGGTCAGCACTTCTGACTTCCCCTCAGATAGATTATGTTGTCGACTAATAACCACATAAAATATTCAGGAGCTTACCGCTCTGCCAGAGGCACTGCGGAGATGAGCGTGCCAGGAGATGGATGGGCTCTGGGCCTGGGAAGCTCGCTCTGCGCTGGGAGCTTGCAGGGGTGGGTTGGGTGCATGTGGATGGGCTCAACTTTTAGTGAGGGGATTTATTCTCCAGGCAGCAGTCCTGTCCTGCACGGGGAGGATTTTCTGCCTTGTCCCACCTGAAGGACAGCGATCAGCAGAGTCCTGCTTCTGGAGGGGAATAAGCAGAGAACATAGCGCCTGCGATCACATCCCTGCTCCCTGGATCCGTGCCGATGTTAAACGCACACCAGCTCTGGCGCAGGAACAGGAAGCCTGGGAAGACTCTAACAGCTACCTTAGCATTTCCCACACTCTGCCTGCATCTATCCACTCACTTTTGAGCCAGTCTAGCTGGGGCTTTGGAGTGTAACTGTCATGTGTGGGGCACTTAATGGGAGGAAGGCTGGGGAGTCAACCTTTAAGTGGTGGAGCCTGACTAGCCATTTCATTAGTGCCTCCCCTGATGCCAGAAGCTCCAAGTCTGCACTATCAAGGTCCTTTTTGCTGGCTCTCAGCCTTGCAGTACATTGGCATAAACTGCAGCAGATGCAGCCAAGCAATGAAACTGATCAGGATCAGCCTTGACCTGTGTACATTGAACCACACGTGGTTTTGCATTCTCTCTCCACAGCTCTACCTCCAAGCAATGGATGCTCTGCAACCCCCCCAGGATAGTTTATATCCTGCCTCCTTCCCCTGCCTCACGGGTAGAGGTGTGCCCCCAGGCATTGCTCCATGGGGGTTTCTCCATATGGCTTTAGAGCTCCTTGGGCTACCCCTTGCAGAGGTTTGTCTGTGAGATTCAAGGCTGGTCAAGGGGAGAGCAGAGATGCTGCTGCCTGCACACATCTGTAACCAAACCTGTTACAGATGTGTAAACCTGTCCATGGGGACCTGTGGGGACCAGTGGGTAAGAGGCAGGAAATCCTTCCAGCATCAGACCTTCCTGCCTGTCAGCACAGGTTGGCATTTGTGTAAAAGCAGCAGCTCCAGCCAAGGACTACATCTTCCTCCAAGCAGGCTTAAGCAAAGAAACTCTGGATTTAGGCAGTCCCTGACAAAGGCTAAGTGACAGCTGACAGCAAGCACAGCTTCACCACTAGCATCTCCCTCTTGGGAGGAAGGGGGTTTGTAATCACCCATGCAAGGGTGAGCAGCACGACCCACCACAGAGCCACACTTATCCCTGATGTACCAAGAGCAGCAGACACCCGGGGTGTGGGAAGAGCCAGCAAAGGGGCATCCCATGGGCTGGGGGACAGCAGAGGTAATGTGGCAGCTTGTTTTCGGCTCCAGGGGATGCACAAGCACATCTCACCTGGAAAAGCACAGGACAAAGGGCACTGGGATTTCGTAAAACACATCACCCAGCTGTGGCTCTGCAGGGGGATTTTGTTTTGTAAAAGGATTTATTCATAAAGCCACAGCAGCAACAAACCAATCCTTGTCCTGCGGGCCCTGCAACGTGTGTATAAAGTAAATTAGAACAAGGTCTGAATGTGAAGGTTATAAATGAACATAATACTGGTTAGGAATGGGGAGGGAGGGAGAAAAAGGCAGAGGAAGAGGGAGGGGAGAGCCCTTTCATAATTCACAGTTCCTGAAATAAAAATAAGACTGGAATCATGTTTTGGGTAGAAGGGAAAGTGTGTAGGAAGTGTATCCTTGCCAATCTGCCAAAAAGTTGCTTTTTATTTTCTTAAGAAGGTAATTATGTATTTTTGTCATCCACTTCCTACTTTGAAGCAGTTGAACCTGCTTTGTTCAAACTTCCCTGAACAATTTGCCCTCAGGCTACTGCCAGAACTGCAACACTTACACCCCAAAGATGAAAGCAGGAGAGTTGTGCAGCACTGGCTCCGCATATGCAGGAAAGAGGCACCTGCAGACTGGTCATGTCTGCTCCTCCGTCTCATGGGGCTGGGAGCCACCAGCTCCTCTCACCCCTCCAGCTGTGTTCTGAAACAGAAAGGGAATTCTGAAGCTTCAGTTGCCTTGACTCAGGTCAGAAGCTGATCACAGGCATGCAGGGATGCTCAAATGTCAGTGCAACTCCAGAGGAGTATCTCCTGTAGCTTCTTCTCATGGAAGCTTCACCCTTGGGAGATAAGGGGTGGATGGGGTTTATATGGAGGACAAAGTCAAGCTGAACTTAGGTCCAAGCGGGTGCTCAGCAGACCCTGGGAAGGGAAAGTACATGAGCTTCTCAAGGTCCAATGCTGAACTATCATCTATAGAGGGAAACTGGAGGCTGATCAGTCTCTTTCAGCCCCACCTCAGTGCTTACTCCTCACCTCCCAACTCCCTGACCCTCTTCGGTGCTCCCTGCCTCTTTAGGAATCATTGCAGCACTCGAGTATATGCTGAGTGGCTTTGGATTTGGTCAACTGTTTCACTTGCTGGGTGGCATGGGGTTGAACTGCACAGGTTGGACCTGAGCTACACGGCAACTTGCAGCCTTGCTAGGATGGGCTGAGACTCAACAAGATTTGTTCCCCTGTGCCTCCAACTCTGCTGTGTCAGCAGCCCTCTCTCCTGCTTGAGATGTTCTTATTTCAAAGAAGCCATTTGCTGTCTCACTTATGAGTGAGAAAGGCATCTGAGACAGCAGGTTGCCTGAATTTAAGGGTGCCCTTTCACAGCTGGCCTTCAGCAGAAAATGAAACGGTGTTTTGGTGATGTTAGCTTGCAGCTAGAGCAGCAGGTTGTTTTGACTCTGCAGAATTGCTATAGCCAGTGCAAGAAAGATAAGGCTGCACACAAGAGGAAAGGTATCATTAAGGTCCTACACAGTATGAGCTGACCAGCTAACAGCATCCTAAGGTGTCGTCCCCCCCCCATACGTATGCATGTTACCCTGCTGACAGCAATTTCTGCCACTGCTCCTTGCCCCACTCTGTCTATAATACCAAATGCTGCCTATAAATTACTAATAAGAAGGATATGTACCTTGGAAAACAAGCTAGTGCCTGTGGGTGGGATGGGATCAATTTTCTAACTCAAAGTAAACACTGCAGTAACTTTGATATTCATGATATTCATATCCACAAGGCAGCAGCTGGGCCTTAAGGTCACTAGATAGTAGCATTACAAGTAGCACATTACAAAGATGCATGGGCTTGAAACCCCCAAGTGCAGATAGGAGCTACCCAGCTATGTCCATACACATTCCTGCTTGGTGTGATAACTCTATCTTCCTCTTCCTTGTCCCACACATAGCCTTCACACTGTCTTGTACTTACAGATATGACAAATACATCCGTGTCTGGGCTGGCATGTGGAGAAGAGGTCCTGGGTGCAGAAAGTGCTGCAGTGGATGGCACCCATGGGGTGCCTGGGCACGTGTCCTGCCATGTGTGTGCTGTATGGTCAAGGCCAGGGAACGTGCATGAGTGATGGACAACAATAAAGGGAAAAGCAAATGTGAGGCAGTTCAGCAGCAGGATTCACCTGCCCCTCTGTGTATCCAAAAGACAAACTGGCACAGATACACCTTGATAATTAAGAACTGCACTAATTAAACCTGCTGTACAGATTTGATGTGGCTTGCAGAATACATGCAATGCAAACCAGCCCATTATTTCACAATCTATCTTTTTTCTATTCCCTATAAGGCCTTTTTCCCCAGTGCACCTATTCTTAGAAAGAATGAAGGTTGCAGAGGGAGCAAAACTGCTGAGAAGGATGTGACCATGAGTGTCATGATGAGGAGAAGGCAGCTGTGAATGAACGTAGTGTTTGCAGTAATTAAGTAACTGTCTAAATTCCTAAATCCTGATTTTGCAATCGTTTGGTTGACTTGACGCGTCCAAGTCCCAGAGCTTTTAATTCAAATAGAAAGCTTGATTGGCAAATTAATAAAAAGCTATGAATGAAATTAATGCAAGATTAAAGACCAACAGCTCATGCTGATATCAAAATTACCCCTCCAAAATAGGTTATGCAATGATTAGAATAAGTTACCAGTATGGTAGTGTTAATACTGATACACCATTTACTCTGATTAGATTTAGTGATTCACAAAGAAGTTCTGCAACCTTATACACATCTGTTGAATCTTTGCAGGCACCGTTAATCATCTTTATTTTCCCTTCCATAACTTTAAAAATTACTCTAAAGCAAATTTTCATTAATAAACTGTATAGTTGGGCACTTGAGCTCGCAGTTTCGTGGAACAAAAATGAGATCTAAAGAGCTATTAGGACCACGGAATGGGTAATTGATTAACCAAAATGACTTGGTCAATGCACTCTGAATCTTCTAACTAGCACATTGTTTCCATGTCAGCCTCCCCATCTCATATTGGCTTGGAGAATTGATGAAAGGGATAATCTGAGAGGGTTTTCGACTGGGTTTTGTTAGCAGAGCGCTAAGCTGAACGGACAATAGAGTTTTGTGTTGAGGCTTTGAGAGTTTTTGTCTCCGGTGTGTAGTCAGGGGTTCATATCAAAAAAAGAAGGAAGGAACTTATTACTTGCTATGCTGGGATGGTGGAGAAGGGCTGCAGCGGGCAGCCTATTTGCAGAGATTTAATGTGTCACTTTAATTGGGCCAGACGAGGTGTTGGCCACGTATGGGAAAAATCAGAAGGAAAAGAAAGGCCTTGGTACTCCTGCTTCCTAAACGTGACCTGGGTATGATTGGTTGCCGAATTCAGTCTTGCTTCTGCTTTTCCTCACCTTAATATCACCATAATGTGCCTATTATTTCATCCAGCCAACTAAACTGTAGATCAGCACGTTTCTCAGCTGAGAACATCCCCGTATTTTAAAGTAAATTTTTCCTGAAGTAATTACATTCAGCTTTATCATTACCTGTTGTCTGCTCTGCAGCACTTTTGTTAATACTCTGGAATTCTTTATGGACTCTGCAATTTATTGCAATGCTTCTCTCTCTGTCTTGTTTGTGGCAGATGATAACTAAATTCTTTTGTTTCTGACCACTTATTCTTGTTTTATAGTGTAATAAAAAATAAAAACACACCAGTAAAATTGTGTAAATAGAGTGTATGTAGCTACATATCCATGTTTTTGCTTGCTGAATGAATGCATGCGCACAACCCTGCACCCTCAGCCCATGGTGTGCTTCCTCCCGACTTCAGTGCTGCTCAGAGCTACCTCTGCTGCAGTCAGGGAAGAACCTCAGCTCCATCTTGGCTGACTAAATCCGCATTGGCTGAGCTCTTCTAAGGCCTGTCCATGAAAAAACAAGAAGCATCTTGTTCTGGTCATGCATCACCTCTTCTTAACCCTTTGACACCCCATGTGCATGGTGTGGGATGCATGATGAGCAACACAGCTATATCCAGCTAGCTATGCCAGCTAGCCCCTGAGTCCTGGCCCTGGGATGCTATGCAGCTGCTTCCCTACTCCAAAGTCATGTTAAAACATCTGATCCCTGCTCTCAATGAATGCCCAAGCTCTGAACTTGAGGACATGGAGCACTCATGCTCCATTTTGGGGAGGGACAGAGACAAATGATGATGGAGACCTGAAAGCCACCCCTCCTGCTGCATCTACTCAAGCAAACCCTGGTTCTGACCATCCATCTCCTGCATCAGGACCTGCCCGTTCACACTCCTGGCCGAAGAACAGAAACCTGCTGCATGAGATGGCACAATCATCTCCCTGCAGCTTACTGCTGCAAATCACATTCCAGCAGAAGATGATTTCCACTTTCCTTGTAACTAATGAAAAACCCTTTAATTCAGCGTGTTGACATTAAAGCTCAGGCTGAAGCTCTCTTTCCTGGAATACAAATGGAAATAGGACCCATGCTTTTCCAGATAAAGTTATTTGGAAAAGACTGCTTCATTTTTTTTCTGTGGATTTAACCTGTACTGGTTTCCTTAATAATAAAATAGTAGAGAGGGTGCAATTTCTCTAAAATCAGATGTCCCTATTTAGATCAGATCTGTCTTGACAATACAAATGACTGAATCCCGGTGTACCGAGATGGCAGAGGCTCGGCTGGCACAGTGCAGCTCTCCAAGACTTTACAGGACACCTATACGCCTTTCTGCAGGCTAATGCTGCCAACCATCTCCACCTCCCTGCTCTTACATACACCTTTCAGCTGCAAAAGATCCTGCTTAACAAGTCCACATCCAATCTCTGTTTTCAGTATCTGGTCTTCTGGTGGACCTTCTCTTGGAAGGATCTCATTATCATCTGCTGGAGAGGGGAGGATAGGAGGAGCCAGGCCACCTTTATCCATGTGAGGAAGTGATTGATATCAGCACCCTGCACCCCTCAATCTCTCCTGCACACCAGGGAGGTGCTGAGAGCGCATGGTCCTGAAGAAGGTCCCACAGGCACTTCACTGCTTCTAAGCTGAGGCAATGGATAACCTGTGATGTGGGACACGCTGGTGATGCCAAGGAAGCTGGTGGTGTCTGGGCAGCCTTCTCCTGTTCCTCCACTCCTCCAAGCACCACATGTGATGTGGAAGGGAATGGATAGCCTTTTCTCCACCTCTTCAAGCAGACGGATAATCTCACGTTTCCCCAATTCATTCTGTCCCTGCTCTATAGCCGATGCGTTGATGTCCCCCACATCTACCTCCTCCCCCTGACACTAGTCTGAATCTGAAGTTCCCAGATTTAAAAGGCACACCAGTCCCTCTCTGGGAGCTGGATGTGGATGAGATCTGGAGGATCTCATTTTATCCCATACGCATCCAGCCTCAGGTCTCCCCAGGCTCCCTGAGCATCTCTCCTGCTTTATCCCAACACCCTGCCACCGAGATGAAGACTGGCATGTATGTGGTCAGCACATGTGAAGAAGCTTTGCTGCTCTCCTGCAGTCTCATTCCAGAGGTGCTTCCCAGCAAAGCCTCCTGGAGATGCTTCTAGTCCAGCTACGCATGAAAGCTGCAGAGATGTCGAAGCTGAAAGGTAGACACCTGGATGCAAATAGGAGATCTGACACTGAGCTCTGCAGTGTGCACATGTACAGGGAGGCAGCGTGTTCATGTTTTGCTGTCTGAATGCAGATATTAAATGCAGATTTGCCTGAATCCTTTTCTCTTCAGGTGAGGCCCATGGTTATCTGGCAAGGGCTTGACTGCTTTCTTCTTACCTTGTGTGAACAACTCACAGTCACAGAGGAGTGAAGAAACCCGGCATTTTTGGAAAGGTGCTTAGGAGCAGTTGCTGTGAATCACTGCCAAGCATAAAGACATTTAAAATGGCTCTAGATACCTGCTGGATTAGTAAGATGAATCACAGTTGTTGTGACCTCTACATGTGTCTGGCAAGTTGTTCTCTTGTTACCTAGTGAGCAATCTGTTTTTCATGAACCCAAAATAACAGTGTTTAGGAATACACTTTTTTCCTTCTCAAGCTCTGTGTGAGTCACTAGCATTGAAGCAAAAGGAGGAATTCTCTATATAGACATGCACATGGCTCTGGAGCGGGGGATTCTGAATGGGGAACAGTCCAGTCTCTGGGTCAAGACCAGTGTCCCTGTGACATCCCCTCCTTTGCTGGGGTGACCAACTTGGCACAAGGTAAGTGCTGTGAACCTGGAGTCCCGATGCTGTGTGCACGTCTTCATCCCCAGATTATCTCCTGTGCTTCTTCCTGTCATCTCATTTGACGCCCTAAGAAGTGTCTGGCTTGGATCCCATGGTAAGCTCACTGGCTGCTGCCAGCCCTCTGCCAAAGCTTTTCTCTCAAATCTGAAACAAGAGCAGGTTGTAGGCTTGACATTTTTCAGCAACTAAGCCAAAGTATACGGGAAATGATATTTTTACCTTTTTTTCTCCGTGCCCTTTTCTTTCCTTGTGTCTATTTGCTTCTGCCTTCATTTGCCTCACCAAAAAAAAAAAAAAAAAAAAAAGAAAGAAAATCAAAATCAAGCGTCACCAATTCAATAACTGCCCTTTCAATATGTTCTTGTCCAAAATGGCTCCAAGCAACAGGGCTATAGGGTCAAAGACTTGCCCTTGGAGACTCTTTAGACTAAAAGCAGCAAGTTGCAGTGGTATTTTTAATGTGGAAAGCTGCATTTTCCTCCCTGCTTTTCATAGGCATTTACTGACAGTTCAGCTCTCGCATGGATGTTTGTTTGCAGTGGATGTATGCCAGCTGTAACTTAGATGCAGTTAAATATTTCATGCAAAACCAGGATCGTTTCCCTTTTGTGGCCACCTCACAACAGCCAGGGGCAGGGTGACTTGCAGATGAGATCCAGCTCTCCAGCTGCAGGCAGGAGCCCCTTGGGCAGCGCGGAGGCAGCAGCTCACATTTCTGGGAAGTCTTACATCTCTTTATTTTTAAACTTTATCACTACGAGAACCAAAAATAATCCGAGGCAACCGGAAAGATGAGTTCCTTGAATTCTCTGTTGAAAGAAGTGTTTGATAGCAGCAGATGTACAAGGAAAGGGGGAGCGGTGCTGAAATGGGATAAACAGAGCAAAGCAGCCCTGTGAGGTCTAGAGCTACACCCTGTGCTTGTGTATCTGCATTTAAAGGGATTGCTGGATCTTTCGGGGCTATTTGACTCTGGTCACTGTCCCTGAAGAGCCCAGCCCAGCAACCCAGAGCGCCAACAAGATGCTGGGGGACCACAACCCCTCCCCAGTCCCATTGTACCTGTGTACCCTGTACACAAAGGCAGTGAAGAGCACCCTGGGTGCAGCAGAGTCTCATGGGGAAACCCCAAAGCCCCTCCAGATCCTTTGTGCATCCTCACTTTTCCCTTCAAAGGGACCTGTCTTATTACCCTAAGACCTTCTTCCCCCTTCCCAGTGCAGGAGGGGACCAGACCTGCCACCATTCCCAGCACTGAGCTGTGTCTTAGCTCACATTGTGATGGGCAGCCACAGAGAGGACCAGAAACGCTCCTTATTAATACAGAAATTTATGCTGCCTATAAAATACATTCACAGTGACATGTTTAGTAACCCAATTAATACTCTGCGACAGACATTTTAGTGTAACTAATTCTAGTCTGTATGCTCCCTTTATAGTGATATAAATGGCTTTATGTTGTGCTATTGATCTCTACAGCCACAGGATTTTGCAGCACCCCTCTCCATCCATTCTAACTACCCTGGCAAGGCCACAGGCTTTGAATCCTCATTTAGCCCTGGGGTACATGGTGGGGAAAGGGGAGCTCCAGTAAAAAAGAGCAGCATTCTGCCCTGCAGGGGGCTGTGGCTTTGGTGGGTGGGGTGGGATGTGTGGCTTGAGCCCCACATCTCATGCTCTGCGCAGCTGATCTCCAGCCCACAGCTCTCCAGCCTCTTGCCTGATGCCATGCAATGACAGGGATGTAATTTTGTCTAAAAGCCATCATCCAGGCAAGGCCTTCCCACATGTCTGCAGAGATGGGGACCATGGCTCTTGCCTCCAGCTCCATGGTGAGGTTGCCACGGAAACCAATACTCTTGGTTTCTTTCTGATCTCCAAACCCAGCTCGTAGCATCAGCGCTCCCATCACACCCCTGCCCGGGGGGAGGATTCTCCCAACAGCAGCTGATGAAGGCAGCTACTACCCCTGCTCACCCTACAGCCCCACAGCAGAGCCCACCATAGCCCTGAGTGTGAGCACAGCCATGCTGCCCCCACTTGCTTGCAGCTTTCCAAGGATCCCCAACAACCCACATTGGATGCGTTGGTGGGATGTCCCATCACATCTCCACTCCTCACCCTTAAAAACATCTCCTTGGCAAACATCACCTCCAGCAGCCTGCAAAGCAGTCCCTTGCCCCACTCCATGTCCTCAATGAAACATCAAGTGCTTGGGCAGAGGGGTCAGCACAGGAGCCCATAAGTACCTTTCTGGAGCTGCTAGCAGGGTCTGGAGGCAGGAGAAGAGACACCAGAACTCACTGGAAGGATGGCAAAGGAAAGGCAGATGTGATGTACCAGTATTATGTGGTAGGAGGGAAGGGTGAATGTGGTGCTGGCTCTGGGCAGTGAAGCACCAGGAGCTGGTGCTGGGGATGGTGGTGTGTGGAAAGTGGCCATGCACCGCAGCGAGGTATCTTCAGGCAGAGCAGTTACTCTCTGCCTCCCTTCTTTCCTACATCCAAAGGCTGCATTTTCATTATTCATCCCCCTTCAGGGGAACTATCTCATAATAATAAAAATGTCAGAAGGAATACACAAATACATGCATACACTAAACCAGGAGTTGCCACAATACACAGAGAGACGTGGTGATTTATGGGCCCCTGGGCTGCCACCTTGGTTCCTCCTATGATGCAGCAGTGGTCCCCTGCCCCAGACACAGGAGGCTGTGTGGAGGGACATCAAAGGGAGATGCCTGCTGTGGCCCTCAGCCTTGAGATAGGTTCCTGAGGAGCTGGTCCCTGGATACTGCAGTTCCCTGCACCCATTACCTGAAGATCCTGCTTGGCTGAAGGTCCTGCTGCATCCCTTTGGTACCTGTTTCACCATCACCCTTTGTTTCTGGCCCAAACCTGAGTTGATATCCCGAGTCTGTGTCTAAATCATCATGTCCTGACACAGAGCAGCAGATCAGGTAAAGGCCAGTGCTTCTCCCTGCCTTCAGCTTTGCTCCCAGCTGCAAGGGATTGGGTTTTCCAATATGCAAGGCTCAGTGTGCAGCTGTGACTGAAAAAAGCTGGTTGACAGCCAGTCCTACAAGCTGGGTGCAGACAGATTAAGAGGTTGGAAGCCAAGAAGGGTTATGTACACTGGCCTTGAAGAAGAAAATCATGCCCATCACTCCCAGGGGGTGTGGCATGAAAAAGGCACCAAGCACACAATACATACATGGCTCTGCGTATGTACATGTCGGTGTTGTCATATGGCCAAGCACACGTGTGTGCACATGCATGAGCCAGTGCATGGACATGACAGCTCCTCAGGGGGATTTGCTGAGGATGTCCCTGTTTCAGGCTGTCTCTTTTCTTGGTGAATAAGAATCTGTTCACCCAGAGCTGGGCACGTGTAGAGTTAATGCTGAGTGCACATGTTTATGATAAAGCAGTTGATTTATCAGAACTGTCACCCACTAATCGCTGGGGGAATTGGAGCACTCGCACTTCCCACAGAGCTGCAGCGCTAATGCCATGCTCCTAATGCAGATTTGCAATGCAGCACCACGCCAAGAAAACCCTGGGGTGTACATACAGGGACAGGCATGAACTGCAGAGAAATGGCATAAACCTGCACATGTGGCCAGATGCAGCAGCACACTCACCCCAGGGAAGGCAGTTCCCATGGGGAAGGGAAGAGAAAAGCAAGGAGTTCTCATAAGCAGAGGTCATGAGTTGCCTAAGACAGGGCAGTAGCTAATGCAAAGTTGTTTGGGATAAGGACCTTGAGAGCTCGAAGGCTGAGTTTCCAAATGGCTGCAAATCTGGTTGTCCCCATCAGGCAGAAATCACCCTTTCTCTGCTGCAATGGTGATGGAAACCCCTTGGCACTTGGGAAGACATCAGAGGGTCCCTCACCCTGAGGAGGCACTGGCTGCCCTCTGTAAGAAGCAGTGCACTCACTCCAATGTGACTGGCACTTCTGTGCAGACTGAATCAAGGAAGGATGTCACCACCCCTGCACCCAGCTCTTACTGGTCTGCGGTGGCTGCAGGAGATCCCCTCACTCCTCGTGCCATGGGGCACCTTGCTGGATTCATCCCCACCAATGCTTCCCTCCTCACAGCTGCAGCCCTGGGCTGAGTCCCGGGCTGAGGGTTCCCTGTTCAGAGCATACAAACAACGGCACACGTTGTTCTTGCAGTCTCTGGTGGGACTCGCCATGACCACAAAGGACCCACCACCCACTGTGCAGTGGGTGCAGCTGCTCATTCAATGAACCTCCACACCCAGTGGCCCTGAGGAAGAAGGAAACCTTATGTGGCATTTGTGATGGGATTTAGCCTTCATTCACCCAGTGCTGTGGGCAGAGGTGGATCCTGGGGGTACCACAAAAGAGCATCTGTTTTCACCTACAAGCCATCAGCTCTGCTTACCAGCGGATAATTGCAAAACTCAGCTTTTGCCAGTGCAGGAGTGGGGGGAAGCTGCTAGACCTTTACTGAGTGCAGATTGCTTGTACTCGAGTGCATATTATGTCAAAATCAGAGGAAAAAAGTCTTTGCCAAACAAACCCTCAAGTACACCTGAGGTCTTTCCTGCTAAATCAATATTGGCAATGCCTGCTGCTCTCCACCTGGGATGGCAAGAAAGGAAATCAGCAGAGGGTTTGATTTTCCTCTAATATTGCTTTGGATGTCATCTGTTCCTCAAAATAAATATTTCATCATTTGAGGTTTCTGAGAGATCTTCAGTTACATCGTGGCCAGAACTCCTGCTGGAAAGGGCATTTGGTGTTTTCTTTGCCAGGCTAACACTCGCTTATTGAGTAATATTTCACTGTATTTTCAGGCCCTTCAGAAAGATCAGGCTTTGTTTTATCATTGTCTTCAACTTGAGTTTCAACAGCTCTTTGCTGAAGAGTGCTCTTGTACCAGATTGACCATGCATCTACCTGATGCCTACTTTCCAGAGAAAATACATGGGCTGGCACCTGCTGCTGGGAAAATGCATTTGCTTGGCCTGAGTGGTCTTTGCCAGACTCTGGCAGCTCATTTCAGTAAATGCCAGGAAGAAGGTTCTTGGTAGCTGCATCAGTCTCCCATTCCCAGCTTGGTATTTGTGTAGAGACCTGGCCAAAGAGCACCTCTCATCAAATACGTTTTCTTACACAGCTGCTAGTGCAGCTCTGATGGCTCTGTTGGTGTTGTCTCACTGCATTTTGGGGTGAGCAAATGCCCACTGATCTGTTCAATCTGCAGTCAGCATAGTGCATTGCCAGCCTGAAGGACTTCAGGCCAACTATCTGTTCCCGTTGATATTCCTTCTCTTGGCGTGCCTGTACTTTCAGCAATGTAAGCAGCACAAAGACCTCTGGAAATGGCAGTGGGGATATAATCTGGAATTTGATGGACTGTTTACAATTACTCAGTTTCCCAGTGACAGTGCAGAACCACACAGTCATGGGAATATACTTTGTGAGATCTTGTCTAGGCTACAAGAGGATTAATGGCAGGGGGAGATTTGCTTTGTCTTAGTGATTTTTGGACAGCTTCAGTCAATCGCAGTAAGCCTGGGTAATTGCTGCATGTGGCTCTTCCCCAGCTCCTATTAACAGCAGTTATTTTAGCAATTTCTATGAACAAACAAGGTGAAGATGACCCATTCTGCTGCGTCTGATGCAGCCACTGGAGCATCAGCAGGTGTTCTCTTTGCAGTGAACTCATGCCCACTAAAATGCACGTGTATCTTTACTGCTAGTGACTACAGGGCTTGCAATAAACCCCCTTTCTGACATGGCTTTTTGTGCTGGCTTTGTGTATGACCCTTCTTGCTCACAGGCTTTTAGGTATAGAAAGGTAACTATAAATGATTAACAGAAGTTTTAATAAATCCTGATGGGGTCTTTTAGACTGATAGATCACCAGAGGTTGTTTATGACTGTCTTGTAACTCGTATAACATGCTTTATGACCATGCTTTCAGTTATGTATAAAATATCCGCAACACACTTCACCACTGACTAAATCTTCAGGGATTCACTGGGAGGTGAAACCAAAAGTTTCACCCTTAATTTAGGAAATATAAGGTCTTTATCCATTTAGCTTGTTGATCTTGCCATCAATCCTTGTTGTGCCATCCCCATGCTGCTGCTGCTCTGTGTGGCCCCATAGGTGATGCTGTGCCTTCACCATGGGGCTGCCACCACTCCCTTTTTAATCCATGGGGCAAGTGGAACCCTGGGAAGTGCAGCCCCATACCACCTGAGCAGGAAAGTAACTTTTGTCACAGTGGACACCCTGGTGTGCATTGGCTGGGCTGTGCTCAGACCCCTGCTATTCCCCAGCCAAAAGCAGGGAGCATCTCCCTGGGTGCTGAGCACCCTGCTGGATTTTTACAGTGAGGTGAGAGGATGATTTTCCTTTTTAGTGTGACTAATGTCCGCATTTGGCAAAAATAGCATCAGCGCCATCCTGGCTCTTCAGCCCGACGTCTGGAGGCTGCTCCGCGCATCGTGCTCAGACCCTATCTTGCAAAGAAAGGGAATTGTACAGCGGGACTAAGACATGGATTTAACTTGTATTTCTTTATGCTGTGGCTCAAGAAACAGACTGCAGCTAAAAAGAGACCAAGGCAATTAATTATCAATGTCTGTCGCCTGGTGCAGGACCAGAAAGAGAGAGAAAACAAGGAAGAGAGAGCTGCATTCCCTGCAGATAGGAAGAAATGGACTGATGTATACTTCTGCTGACACGCTCCAACATCAGAGTCTTTGTTCACAGCTAGGCTTGGCTAGACAATAAAAGAGAAAAAGAAGGAAGCCTTATAAAGGCTCTGCAGGCTGCTCGCCTCCCAGGCTCCCTGTGGTACCAACACTGGTGCTTTCCAGGGACTGGGGGCCCTGTTGCTGCGAGCATCCATGCGGTGCTGGGGCTCTGCGATGCCACCCATCCCCAGCCACAGTGATCACACTCCTCATTGAGCAAGGATCACGTCATTGCACCTCCAGTCAGTGCTGCTGGGTGGAGGGATTTGGAGAAAAGACCATCAAAATGTGTAAGATATGGGTCCTTGGACAAGTTTGTGTAAGGAAAGAAAGCACAACACAAGCCAGCAGAGAAGTAAAACCAGTTTAAACCTCCCATGCTTGTCTTATTGCAGAAAACAAAGCACCTTTGAGCGAGTGAAGCCAAAGCCCCACACATCCTCCCTTGAGGGCAACTTGTCCATCTGGTGAGCTGAACCAGAGCTTTTCCACTTCCCAAGGTAGTGCCCTGGTGGCCGCTGGCCTGATCCACACAGGGGAAGGGAGGAAAGGAAGGAGAAAGATTAAAACTGTGTGATGCTGCCCATACCATGAGGCATCAGACCGCTGTTTCTCTGTTCCTCGGTGGTTTCACAGCTTGTTCATCCTCTCCAGGCTGGTGTGAGCCTGTGAACCCAGGCGTCCACAGCATTCACTGATGCCACCTCTTCGAAGGTCATATTTTCCCTGAGTTTATTCACCGCATCAACTTCGGAACTGGAAGTCTTGTCAAGTTTTTAAATAATAGCAATTTTGTATGCATTTGACTATTTCTGCCCTGTATGAGCCAATATAAACTCTATCGCATTTATCAATTAGCATTTATAAAGTCCTTATCACCATGGAATCAAAACACTGTAAATGGATTAAAAAATAAGCAGGCTGCCTGGGGGAGTCAGTAACTTCATCTCCTCCAAATTCAGTGAAGCAGCGTGAGCTCATCGGGGTGACAGGGACAGGCACAATTTTTAGACACTTCACAAAAACTGAGAAAGGCCTCATTGAAAATAATTAGAGTAATTATTCTAGAATTAAGCAGCTCTTTATTTTGGACCCAAATGTTCATGCAGGGAGCTATTCTGGAAGAGCTATTCTGGAAGCCTTCATTCTCCTGGAGCTCTGCTTACTAGCTTACACTAAATAATTTTAACAGCTTCAACTACATATCAGTTCACCATTATGGAGCCATTCACATCAATGCAAAGTGCCTCTAAAGCAATGCCAACGCAGGATGCCAATGCTTCCAGCCACTTTGAAGTGGAGTAACTGATTAGAGCAAAATGAAGGTAATGGCCCTGTTGTCATCAGGAGGAGCAGGAGATACCCCCAGGTGCTTAGTAACTTCACTTTAAGGCAAGCCATTTACTCCAAAGCTGACCAACCATGAGCTGCATCACTCTTTCAACAGCAGGAAACAGAAAGGGGCATTAGGAAGCATTTGCTGCCAGGATTAGTGAATGAAACTGAAAAGGTCCACCTTAACCCAGGACATGAGCACGCCAAGGCCAGTTGAGAGTCACAGCTCAAGGATCCACATTAGGAAACCAGGATGCTGTTTTCCTATGTCACCCCTCTCCTGCTGGAGATCTCCTGGCATACCCCTCTTCAGCAGAAAAAGTGGGAATGCCACACCATGGTCACAACAGTTGCTCCCTGGTGGGGTGTGCATAGGTAGCAAGCAATTGCAGGGCTCCTGGAGCTGAGGGAGATGTCACGGGCTGAGCAACATCAGCCATCCTTACTAATGGAGGAGCAGCATTTTCTGGGAGCAGGCCAGGTGCTAATCACCTGCAGCATCTGGGCTGTGGCCGCCAGTATTATCAGGTGTTGGATTAATGATCCAGCAGTCAGCCTAAACCAACACACAGAGACGTGTGTGCTGGATGCTCATCCCCTCCCTCATGAAAGAGTAGTGATTGTGGTGTGGTTTTGGTTAAGCAGAGACCAAGAATAGTACAGCTGAACTCTGCCCTGGACAAGTGAACCTTCCGCAGTGGGACACTCGTTTCCTGGGCTAACGAAGTGCCACACAATGTCACCTCAAACTGCCACCAGAATACAAAGCATAATGAGAATACGTACAGGACGTATCATTATTCTAGGGATGTGCTAAAATAAGAATATTCATGAGAAACCATTTGTTTATCCAAGTAGCCTTGAGCAGTCATCAGCGAAGGAATGGACTCTTAGTAGCCGCAAGTCAATATTTGTCCGATATTAGGAGAGCAGAAGTGGCCATTTTGGGCATCAAAATAGTCGTCATACTTTGATTTCAGAGAAATCTGCGTGGTTCCCTGCTGTGGTGTGAAAAACCCCGACCTTTGTCAATAGTGAATGTTACATCAAGGGCAGAGGGCCCAGGAGCTAAAAGGCTATTCTTGTTGTGTTTACTCAGTGAGCATTTTCATGCTAAATTGGCTTTGGGATGCAGGTGCCAAATGAAAATCACCACAGCCACGTGATGCTAATTGCTTACACAGAGTAGAAGCACACTGCTGGTTTAAATTTGCTTTAAAGATGTGGATGGGTTAACTGCATGCTGGGCCAAGCACTGTGTCCACACCAGTGCTCTTTAATCTCTCAGTTAGCTCATAAGCTTCTCCATTAGCCTGCTCTTGCCCACTGGGTACACTATGCTTGATGTCTCCATCCTCCCTTAGGTTTAGGCTGTGCTGCCTCTTCAAATGTTCTCAGCGTCTCAGGTTTTCTTCACCTTTGCAGCAGGTTTGCATCGGATCTCTGGGCACGATGACTTTGCATTGGATACTCACCCTGGGACTGACATTTTTTGCCTTGCATCACTCCATCACCAGACCCCATCACTCATCGTCTGAAGCAGCAGCAGGGCACCATCAGCAGAGCCAGGCTTCCTTGGAGCAGTTTTTCTTGCCTGAAAAGCGTCATCAGCTATAAGCAAACCCACGCAGCTGAGGAGATGGGCACACATCACCACCAAGAGAGCTGTTTTGTAGTGGCAAAGCAGCAGGGGCAGGCAGAGGAGCACAGCAGTGATGAGCAGGTCTTAGGCAAACAGCTGTAAAGGGGCTGTACCACAGCTGCTCTGCAGCAGAGCCAGGTGGTGAGAGCACAGAAGGGCACTGTGAAATAGCTGAGAGTGCTGTGAAATCCAGCATTCCTGTCGGGAAGCCTCTCCAGCTGCCAGCCCTGCTGCCTCTGTGCACATCCACTCCACATACCCCCTGCACCCACCACCCCTTCCCTCCATGTCCACCTTGGTCAGGCTGCATCCCACACTCCCTCCATCCTCAGCTGATGAGCTCACTGGGATCCCAGGACCCTGCACAGCAGCACAGTGCTTCACCCAGTTGCCCCTCTCCTTCCCCTGCAGCCTTGCACTTCATGCCCAAATAGGACTTCACTACCAGGAAGTGTTTGCATTAGAAAGCATCATGAAAGACAGGGGCTGCAGGTCATCCTTCTGAGGAGGAAATGCACAGAATACCTTTATTGCATCCCCTTCTTCATTTGTATCTAGGTGAAAGATGAAGAAAAACTGTTAAAGCTTCCCTAACACTTTTGTGTGTGTGTGTGAGTGCATGATCTCTGCTTAAACCTCAGGTCACTCAGCTCCTCTTTGAGGTACCTTACAGTACCTGCTTACAGAGCAGGGCTGCCTGGTGGGGAGCACAGATGGATCCATGGGCTGCATCGAGCCATGCTGCTGTAAGACCAGCCAGCACTGGAGGTAGCGACATGAAGACACAGCATGAAGCACATGAAGGGTGACAGAGTCACACCTTGTCAGGGACAGGCAGGGGATGGGGTGCATGCTCCTGCTGGGGAGGGTCTGCATGCAGACACTTGGATACCTGCTGGACATCAAGGAGGCAGTTCTGAAGCACATCAGCATAATTCACCAATTAGCCCTAATGGGCTGCTGTGCCAGGCTACAAACAGCAAAGAGAGGGGCTGCCCGAGTCCAAAACTGGGGCAGCTCCTGCCTGGTGCTCAGCTGGGTATTTGCTGCTCAATGCAAAAGACAAAAGCAACACATCTTTCCCTTTATCCCAGACAAAAAGCAGCAGATGCACACAACTGTGAAGTTTTATCACCATAACTGGCCTAAGAGGTATCATGGCAGTCTGGATCTGGCAGCAAATGCTGGGAAAATAAACCCAACAGCACCATACCGCTGCTTTCTGCGCTTCCAGCATGACCCTATAACCACAGCTTACGGTGACACAAATCCTTTGCTAAAGGTGACCCAGCAATAGCCACCCGGCTGAGGCAGCTCTGTGCGGCAAAGCACAGCTCTGGCAGATTGACGGAGAAACTGTTAGAGCACTAAGCCCTGCTCAGTCACACTGGGAGCTACAGGTAATGTTTTTACCTCCCCTCTCACGTTTCTGATGGCTTTCATGCTGTTCCTGAGCTCTCACTATGGAGTCCATGTTCCAGCCAGCTCTGATTTTCTTCCTCTCTGTCGTGTCATTGGGAAGCAAGTGCTGTCAGCCAAGATGTGTGCGTGGCTGGCATATGGAAAGAGCCTCCCCGATTCAGGCTGGGCATGCTGGTTCTTGCTCTCCAGGCTGGCTGTGCGCTGCATCTCCCGGCACTGTGAGCTTGCCCCTCTTTCCTCAGCAGTCTTCTTTCTCTCCAGCTAGGCTGGAGGCTTCAGTTCTCTCTTATCCGCCACAATTATCCTGGCAGACCTGATTCATCTCCACTGCCTGCAGTTGTGGTTCCTCAGGGAGCATCATCAGGGCTATCCAGTGACAAACAGCCTCCTTCAGGTAAAGGAGGATTTTGAACAAGAAAATAGAGTCAAAAAGAAATCATTAAATAAAAACAACCAACCACCCTTTCACCGCCCCAAACCTAAACCACACATGCACATGTACTGCTGCTGTCCTTGCTAAGCCACTGCTGGAGCTGGTGTTTCTGAACATCCACATCTATGTGGAGAGGGTCCCTCCATAAGCAGAGGTGGGCTGTGGTGAGTGCAGGGGCAGGGGAGATGCACCCAGCACCAATAAACACTCTCATCAGCCCCAGTAGAAACACCAAGAGGGTGGCATGAGCTGATATAAAAGCAGAAGTCTGCATCCTGAAACACAGAGCCACAAACAAGTCCCCTCCTGACAACACCTCCCTGGCCATGACCAGGGGCACACATGTGGCATCAATGGGTTTAGAGGCTCATCCCATTAATTTCCTACCCGATGGAAAGCAAAACTTTCTTCTGAGCTGATCAGGCTGCTACTTGGCCATGTATAGACGGAGACTGAATTAAGAGCTAAGGAGAAGAACTAAAGGGAAGAATTAAGGAGAAGGACTTGGGGGTGTTGGTTGATGAGAAGCTCCCCATGACCCGGCTTCAGTGTGCGCTTGATCCCGGAACTCCCCCGTGTGCTGGGCTACACCCCCAGAGCATAAGCAGCAGTCAAGGGAGGGGATCCTGCCCCTCTGCTGTGCTCTGGGGAGACCCCCCTGCACCAGGCTCTTCCTCAGCAAGAAGCCTTAGAGTCAAACCCACACTGAAGTCAATGGAAACTTCATTTGCTTTGCAAACCCTATACTGGGCCCTGGGGCTTACACCATTTAAAACTCGAGAAAGTATCCTCTGCAAGGTCAGTATCTTGCTTGCAAGAGTTTTGCTCTCTGGTTCCTCAGAGTCCCTGTTGCTACCTCCCGATACTCCATCCCAGAATTAGTGTTAGAGAAGCGCTCTGGACCCAGCTGAAAGCTAATAATTGAATAATATGCAACATTACACTCTTAGGTTTCATTCATTTTCACACTAACAAGATCTGTAAAATCTAAAATGAGGTATCAGCTTCAAACTGTCATCCTGCCCAGCAACAACACATTGAAACAAAAAGGTAAAATATTTCAAATCAGAACCTGTGAATTATCTCAAACAATCTCATTCAGAATTTTATTCACATTTCAGGGTACAGCTCCCACAGCAAATTAATAAGAGATAAGCTTGCAATATTTTTGATAGGTAGATATGGCAGCATTTTTCATTCGAGTTTGGAAGACCAGTGCAAATAGACCCCTCAGCCCCAGCTGGAAAGCAAACACATCATCTTCTCGGGGTGAAGATCTTACCGGTATTCAAAGCCTTCACATCTGCTGGATCTCCTGCCAGGTTGGCCCTCCAGCGAACTGGTTGTCAGTGGAAGTTGTTGGCACCAAAGGAAGGATTTATTGGTGTATTCTCTCAAGTCATCCCCGCTGCCCCAGAAAGGAGAGGGGAATCAGACTTGTCCCAGCAACATTATTCTTCCTATCCCAGCTTGGTGAGTTTCGTCCTTACAGGTCTGGTCCAGGCCTGAGGAAGATGGTTCCAGGCGCATCGGTGAACCTCTTCTCTGCACCAAGTACCAGATTCTTCTCCAGAAGACAGGATGAACACACCTGCTCTGGGTCCAGGGCAATCCTTGGCATTCAAGTATCACAGGCTGGCCAATGGTGCAGTACCTTCAAGGGCAAACCAAGGTCAGGAAAATGTTGAGGGCTTTTTTCTTTTAAAAATTATTGTGTATAATACAGCAACTGGGGAATTCCTTATGGAAAAAAAACCACAGAAATTGAACCTCTCAATAGCTGTGAGCTCTGAGGCCAATTGCTCCTGCCATCCCATCCATATTCGCTTGGCCAGGGAGCTTACCCAGCCCCAGGTGCTGCAGAGTGGCTCGGCAAGGCAAAGCAGACATCTGCCTTACATTATCATGAGAACAGCACAGTGCAAGGGAACTACAGCATCAGTTATCCTGAGGACAGGTGATTCAGGAGCTGGGGGGCAAATTTCCCTTAAATCAAGGCATGCCACAGCAATGAAAAGACACTGGAGAAAAAAAGGGAAGCGTGGAAGAACAAGATGAAGGCACAGGACCTTGGTATCACCACCTAGAGGATAGGTCCAAAGGCAACAATAGCTCTATGAAAAAGGCAAATATTTAGAATAAACCTTACTCTTTGAAGAGGAAGCAAAGAGAGAGAGACCTTTTGCACAAACACTGTGAATCTGAGAAATAAGACATGATAACCAGAAATATCAAGGGGAAGGCAATGCATGCAGGGAGTTGAACTTTGCACCTACCCACAGTCTGTAGTCCAACCATCACTGCTTTACTGTTGTCACATTACTGTTGTGGGGCTGTGATAGAAAACTCTTTGAAAACATCAGTTCAGTGCACAGTCAAGAAAACACACAAACAATTGAAATGCTTCGAAGTGCCAGGTGTGAGGAACTGAGAAGAAAACAGAGCAGCATTCTGCTGCTGTGCAAGCTGTGCCTCTGCAGCACTGTTATCCTCAGCACCATGCCAGGGGGACTTGCAGATCCCCCCAACAAGGGATAATTGCCCAAACAGGCTGTCACTGCAGGAAAGAGGGAATGGGAACCATGATGAGCAGGGAGGAGGGACCAGGCACACACCTCATACCTCATACATTTCACATTAGTTCTGCAGCATCTGATGTGCCCTTCTGCCCCACACCAGGCACGAGTCTGCCTGGAGAAAGCACAAAACAGCATCTCAACCAACATGGTACAGCCTGGCATTGGAAGAGGCAGCCAGCTGACATGTTGCATTTCCCATTTCAGGGCTGCTCTGAGAGAGAAATTATCCAGCCAGACCTCAGCTGAGACTTTGGCTCATTTACTGCAATTACCTCAACAGGAGTGCTTGGACCCAGAGGTGAAGCTAGCAGGATTAACAGCTGGACTTCTTTCAGACTAGGGAATCATGTAAGGGGTAAGGTCACAAAACTATGGCCTTGAACTTTGCCAATCTCAGAATGGCCCCAAAAACCACATTTCCACAGAATCAGAGCTCCTGGATTCAAGCTGTTGGATCCTTTCACAGCTGTTTTGGGTTTGAAACTGGCTCAGTAGCTTCTCAGACATTGGAACAGGGAGAGCTAATGGGTCAAAATGGACCATGGAAAAAACATGAGTCTGCTCCTCCCATTTGAGCAGGCAGACAGCAATGACCCCATTCTATTTTCCACATTTACCCACAAAGATACACATGCAAATAGATTAGGAAGTCAAAAAGGGGGCCATTTAACAGTCACATTTGATTCAATCAGGCAAACCAACAAATTAAAACTAGTTCTTGGGTAAAATATGTCAGGCGTAATTTCTGCCTCAAATGGCAACCACGAGAAATCTGGTTTGGAAGCAGCCTCTCCAAGCAACATTGGTCCAGATGCAGTTTCCATTTTCCCATGCATAAATAATGCTCTGGCACGATTTACAGGAGCGGCTCGGCAGCGCAGCTAAAGCTTTCTGGAAACATCAAAGAAACAGAACAGTAAAACCCATCAACATTTTACTAATCAAAACTACATGTAATTGTCAAGCAAAGGCAGATAACAGAACTCGGGCAATCTCTGTGAACCCGCAGCTTCACTCAGACTTAGCAATTAAGCATCAGCTGCTGCCATCAGAGTCACCGAGAAACCGTGGGGTAAAAAGTCACAGCTCGCCAGCACCAATTAGTTGCTAATGAACATCAGCAATCCCCCTGGTGAAGGGAGCTTGAGACAAAACTCAGACCAAAATACCACCCACACTTCACGCCACTAAACACCAGCTCCTCCACTGTAGGAGATGCTCCATGCCCTGGCCCTGATGCATCCATGGGGCTGGGGAGCAACCAGAGCAAGGGAGCCCATCGAATTAAACCCAGCTCAAAGAGGAAAGGCTGGTTTTGAAGTGTTGCTTTTCCCAGGTCAGTCAGCTGCATGAGGGAGGGAGCCAGCCTATAATAATTTCAGCAGTACTGCCATTACACATGAAATCACAGCCTTAAAGGAAGTCAGTCAATTTAAACCTGTTCCTGAAGGGGAATAATTAAACACTCTAAAGATGTGGGAGAATTTTAAGCAGTCAGCAAGGATTTAAGACAACATATCATTCCTCTCCAGAATAGTAATAATAGAGTTAAAATGTAAGCAGGCAATGCAGACTGTTCGTTGCTGACTGAAGGGAGCTATGTCAAAAGAAGCCTCAGTCAATCAAAACTGGCTCACCCCTCCAGCCTGAAAAGAGATGGAAGCTTTGAAGAAAAGCTTGTGGTTGTACAGTCTGGTTCAACAATAGCAGCATATAACCTTAAAAATGATGAAAAAAGTCTCAGGAACAGGAAATTCTAAGCAAAACTCCATAAGCAGGTGGAATGACCCTTAGGAAAGGGGCAGAAAGCCAAAGGGTTTCCAAGGGAATTGCTGCATGGGTGATGCAGGTGTGTTTGCTGGCAGGTCTTGTAGACACAGGAAAACCTGAGACCCACATAGGACCACATCCTGCAAGAACAGCCTGCAGATACAGCAAACGGCACTGCAGGAAAACTGATAATGACGAAGGAGTGCAAGAAGTTTTCCAAACGCTTAAGTACTGGTTTCAGCAGACTACAAAGGGAACTTCAGATCCATCCTGGGCTCCCAGATATGAAAAGCCAAAAGGATGCTAAGCACCAAACACCCTTACTTATAAGTTTATCAGGATCACATGGAAAAGAAACCTCTGAGTAATAGTGGAGCCACTACTACCATCTGCCAGGCAAAATACCCAGTCCTCCCATATTTTCATTCACCACTTGCAGAGAACTAATCAGCTTGACTCTCCCATTAACCTGAAGAAAGCTCGCATATGTGGAGCAGAGGCGTGTTTGCAGGGAGAGGCAATGAGCCAATAGTCCCTAGTGAAAATGAGAGTAAAATAGTCACCACCTTTCAGTGCTTCAAATGATACCTGCATGCAATATCAGCTACAGAAAGGCACCATTATTCAGCGGCAATAGTTCAACCTTAGTACTACTGTGAAGGACAGATTCAAAATTCCAAAGATAACTGAAAACATCTTCGCACAAGGTATGGCAACCACTGTGGAAGAAATCACAGAAACCATGGAAATCTGTATGTTTATGAAATTAAAGCTGTTTAAGCTGTTTTACAGTAATTAATGTGCTTTGGCATCTCAGTCTGACACAGCAAATATGCTGGACTCTGGGAGAACTGAAACAGTTGCATGGGGTGACCAGAAAGGCAGCTCACCATGCACTGAGCATTACACCCCAAACAGGTGTTGACCTAGATAGAAGTGAGGAAATGGCTGGAAGTATCAACTGTTTTGTGTTTAAGGAACTCTTGCTATTTCTGAATCTCTCAAAGTGGTGCAGAACCGTTAAAATTGGTGAATCAGTGAGAATTCCTGGGAAAGGCATGAAGGAAAGAAATTATGCCAGTCTGCAGAGCAGTGCAGAAGACAGAAACAAAGATCTTTCAGGAGGATGGGACAAAGGAGCCTGAACTCCTAAGAAAGTCAATGACTTCCCCTTCAAAGGGGTAAAAGCAACCTATTAGAAGATCACACACACAAAAATAAACTCAGACATTTCTTGTTGATGGGGATGAAGATCTAGCAAAAGCTAAAGAAAATATCTCCAGGCATCCCCCATTTCAGAATGCTTTTAGAAAGAACATGAAGATGAAACGGTAAAAATGAGAAGCATTTTTGCAGCCAGTATAAGGACACAGCCCAAGACCTATCCACATTGACAGATCCTCCAAGAGCTTTGAAGTTTTCTGTCATGTCGCAACATCTTGACCTCACCGATCTCAAGCTCACGTTCAAAGGTAGTCAAATCAAAGGCAATGACAGCACTCAATGAGACCATGACATGGCTAGTAGCAATTATTTGGATCACAGGGTTCAGAGATCACATCTGCCCAAATCTCAGTTCAGCTGAGCCTGTGAAGCCACGAGGAATGGACTTACTCAGGAGCGGGCTAAAGAAACCCCTTCACACCTCCCAGTGTGCATCATGAATGTTTCATGTGAAGGGGCATAGATGCATGGCTGCACAGGGCCCTTCATCCACTAAGCAATAGCATCCGAGTCCCAAGTCCTGCTGCTGCTTTGATGCTTCCCTAACAGAAGCTTCATTCATTTGCAACAGTCCATGCATTACAAACAGCTTGGCAAGGTCACTCTTTGACAATACAGTAAACCCAGCCTCAGGGCTCCTAATACCAGCTGAAAACCACTGCAGCTTTATGATACAGACAACTGGTCTGACATGAACTCACTCTACCAGTCCAAAGTCATTCAAGAGCTTTTGATGCCTTGACAGAAAAGGGGTGGACAGGCTGCAGGCTGCTCAGGTCTCATCTGTGCTGCCATGCTGGACATAGAGACCAGAGAGCCAGAATCAAATCCTGAAGCTGGTATAAGGCCTGGCCTATGTCTGCTGGCTCCATCAGCTGATCCAGCTGAAATTTGTACACTGAGGAGTTCCAGCAATGCAGAGATTTGGTCTAACTGGTGACAGAAGATGGTTGGACACTACTGAAAGACGAGTTGGTTTAAGCTCAACACTAATAGAAGACATAACCTCTGGCCAAGACCAGTATGCCTGACAAGCACATTGCAGCACATGGGTACTATGGTGAGCTCACCAATGCCTTTGGGGACTGCCCCTTCCAAGGGCCATATCTGACAGTCTAGAGTGCCTTATTTCTGCAAGCACCAGGGCTCAAATATCCTAAGTATCACTGGCAGCATCCATGGTTGCCATTACCATGGACTCCAGTCCAATTTTTGTTCCTGTCTCCCACTCCAGTGCAATCCAAATGCTTGTAGAAGGGGGTTAATTTCTTAATTTAAGAACCATTAGTGAGAGAAATTGCACTGTGCAGCTGTCTCAGGTCCTTACTAAAACGTCTTTACCAGCTGAGGATTTGTGATTCAAGCTGACCAGCTTTGCTCTTGTATATTTGACACCAATAGCAATAGTCATTTTGGGTCAATTAAATGTTTTCTTCTTTGTTTATCGCCATAAGTCTTCAGAATATATCTGGCAGCATTAGTCCCTCTGAATAGAGGCACACAGCATCCATAATGTATGTGAACTCGCAAATCACAAACAGGTGGATAAATACCAAAAGGCCTCTCTTTCCCATCTGAATTCTCCACCTCCCCAGTTATTTGCTCACCCATCCAAGTGCCTCACGCAGCATTAGGTATAGCGTTTGTCTTCATATAATGATTTCAAGTACAGTTTTTAATTGCTGCTTTGTGCCCCTGAGAAGTCAGCTCTGTCAGCACAAAATTATTAGGTGTGATTACACAGCAAAAGCAAATACTGTTGCTGCATGTGCTAGCGTGCCCAGCCTCGCTCCACCAAACTGGCATAGGCAATAGGAACAGCAAAGATGCAGGAGTGCGGACTTCAGTTTCTGCTAGAAAGCAGTACTCTTAAGCCTAATTCCTCAGGAGCTTTTACTCGGCTTGTTAGCAGGAGCTAATACCCATGTTAATGCTATAGTTACTGTGCCCTAGAGCCAGCATGGTTACAGCAGCAGACGCTGCAATCACTCCTTCATTTGGTTGTGTAGGCATGTCTGCTGTTTCAGTTAATAACCTCAGACTTGGCCTTAATTCAACACAGCCAGGTTGATCAAGCTTTAGACGCTGTCTCCCTCAGCATTCTCATTTGGAAGCTGAGGAAGTACAAGCTGGATGAAAGGACTATTAGATGGCTTGAAAATTGGCTGGGCCGCTAGGCTCAAAGCATGGTAATCAATGGTTCAACATCTGGTTGGCAGCCAGTAATAAGCAGAGTGCCTCAGGGGTCAATACTGGGGTTGATATTGTTCAATATCTTCATCAGCTACCTGGGTGATGAGACAGAACGCACCCTCAGCAAATTTGTGGACAGTACTAAATTAGAGAAGGTGATTGACACAGCAAACAGGAGAGCTCCAAACCAGGGGGACCTTGAGAAACTTGAGGATGGGGCAAACAAACTCCAAACTCCACAAGAAGTGCATTGTTATGCATGTGGGTCATCATCGTGCCTGGCATCAGGCTGGGAACTGATGGGCTGCCAGGGCAAATAAGCCTCCAGCGTATTCATCCTGAATAATGCAAACCCCATCCTAGGATGCACCATGATGAACAAGGCCAGTAGACTGTAAGAGTTTACCAACCCCTCTGCTCAGTGCTCAAGAGGCCACACATCAGTGCCACATCCAGTTTTGGGCCCCCAAGTTCAAGAGTGACATGGGAAAAGCTGAGCCAGCAGCGACCATCAAGACAATTGGGATCTGTGGCTTACATCTATGAGGAAAGGCTGGGAGAGACAGGCCAGCCTCACCTGGCCAAAAGTAGGCTCAGATGAGATCTAATTGCAGCCTTCACTTACCTGAAGAACAGGCAGGAAGATGGGGACACTCTTCTCAGTAGTGTTGGATGCTATTACAACAGCCACACATAGCAAGCATTGTAGGCTCAGGCTGGACCTCAGACAAGCCCAGTCCCTGTGAAGGTGATGGGATCCAGAGCAGGCTCCTCAGACTCGCTTCCTCCAGAGACTGGCTGGACAACACCATGACCTGGTCTGGCACGAGCAGCAGTCCTGCTCCAAGCAGTTGGTTTGACCAGAGACTCCTTCTCACCAGCATCTCCTCAACTATACAGCTAAAGTCTCAATTTCTGAGTTTTTAAAGTGAAGTAACGCATTGTTGTGTGAGCACCCAAGGAAAGAGGGCATGTGTGTAAGGACCCTCCTGCTGCAGTGCACCATGCTCAGGCATCATCTTATCTTTCAAAAGTACAGTCAGCTTTCTGATCATAATACCCACCTAAGTGTCTTCTAGCTAGCCTTTCTGCCACAAATTGAGATAGTAATGTGTTGTAATCACATAATTCCCATCACTAAAAGTAAACACGAACGGCTGAGTGATTCCCAAACAACACACTAATGGCCAAAGGAGGAAAAAATCTGCTCCACTTCCCTATGAATCTTTCTTGAACCAGTCTTTTTGCTGTTCATATTTGCTGTAGGTTTTTACCTCATTTTTAGGTTTATTTACCCAGAGCTAATGAATAACACTGTGAACACATGCTATAAAGCATCATTAAGATGAAATGTGGAGAAAAGAAAATTACATTGGTGTGATATCTGACAGGATGTAGAGCTAGTAAATGCCCAGTACAGATATTTGAAGGTTTCTTATGAGAGGTTTCCCAAGATTCCCTGGTCAAATAAAAAGAGGAGTTCTGTAGGAATTTTCTTTTTGAAGTTATGCTCATTTTTCCAGCAGTTCGGTGCAGATGCTACCCACTCAAAAGAGTCGACGATGGACTTTTTCCACATCTAAGTCTTTGTATCTCATTTTTACTGATTACCACAGCTGTTAAAAGCAGCAAGGTAAGCAGCACCAGCAGATGATACCTTGTATACCAATTTTAGCATGGGGTGTTTTTTTTACCATCTTACAATAAGCTCTTACAAGCAAATATATACATGTGAAAGAGGCATTTGGGAAGAACTTAATACACCACCAGTGCAAAACCTGCTGGAAACTTGGGTTTGCAGAGGTGCTGCAAATGACTCATTGTCAGAATGGAAGACATCAAGGAGGCTTTTCCAGCGCACAACTGTAATATTATTCAACTTTTCATTAGTGACCTGGATGTTGCCCTGTAGAGGATGCTTATTAAACTCACTGGTAAAAAGGCCTCAGTGGGTGCATACATATTGGAGGACAGGATTAGGGGCCACAATAAGTCTGGAAAGGATTATTTTTTGTTAAAATGACACTATCCAATGGGATAACTGAAAGATCCTCTTGTAGAGCATTAGGTTGCACTAGCCGCAATGCAAATGCTGAATCATGGAAGTACAAGTGGGATCTGAAGTACATTTCAGCAAACATTTGTTGACTTCCAGCAGACCTTGAGAACATGGTGTCCATGAAGGAAAAAGGACATGCAACAAGCCGAGAAAGCTGGTCAGCTTGAGATGGCTCCCGAGTCAACCAGCTCTTGAGAGAGTCGGTGGAAATGTTCAAATCCAGGACCAGGTATTTGAAAGAATACAAAACACCATCGAGACACAGGGACTCAGCATGCCAAGAAGCAGCTGGAGCTGCCGAGCCACGCACATTAACTGTGGATTCAAAGGCGAGGCTGCCCTAAACCCTTGGAAAGCACCACAAGGAAGCAGTCGAACAACTGCAGTACGCATCACAAGGATGAGCACCAGGACATGAGGATGGAGTGCTTGCCCCAAGAAGTCAATCATGCTGACAGGTACACAAGCAGGCACAGTTTCTAAAGGACATCTGAAGGCCTCTGAGGCAGAGATCAGCCTTAGGTACATGTAGCATCTCCATAAAAGACCTGAAGGGAGCCTCCAGACACCACTCCTTTGCTTTTCTTCAGGGACACAGCATGCATAAGCACATAAAGACCTTTCCTGATCAAACCAGAGGCATTTGTTGGTTTTAGGTGGTGAGGGCTCAGTTGCTCCCAGAATGAGTTTAGACAAAGTTATTCCCCACTTCTCTTGGTTGGGGATAAGCAGTGAAATCTCCGAGGCTTTGAAAGGGCTGCCTGCATTTGCCTGTTGAATTCAGAATGTATTTTGGTATCATCTCAGCTATTGATTACCTTCCCCAGTCTAATATCGCTGCTCATGATTCTTGAGTCGCATCAGTCACAGAACAAGCTCCTTTTAAACTGCTATATCTTCTGTCATTTTAACTGAAGCACAGGAGCTGGAAGAGGGGAAACCTCCAACAAACAGGGTGCAATTGATGTTTTTCTTGGGATTCCAGATGAAAAAACACAGAAAGTTAAATGTATTTGACAGCTACAAAGGAGCTAAATGGAGGAATATCTTTCTTGGCATAACTGACAGCTTCCTTAGTTCTAAAGGAGATGTGAGACTTCTTTGCTTCCTATCAGCCCAAGCCTATGGTCAGTCACTTGAGCAAGAGTGCTTTCTGACATGCTACTGGTAAAGGAGAAAGATAAAGCAACTCCATCCAGTGAAACCATCCAGCAAGCCCAAATGAGGGAAGGGAATCAACAATGCTGAGGTTTGTCCTGAGGGAAGTCCAGTTGCCGACCTTCAGATAGTTGGGCACAGCATCACACAGCAGGCAGCTTTTCAGCCCCTCCACTTGCTGGGGCTGCTGCGGTAACAGAGCCTGAGGTTTTCCCTTCCCAGGTCACTCTGTTCCATCCCACGAGCTGTACATTTGACTGTTCTGTGAGCTTTCTCCTTCCCCTGCACCCGGTAGACAATATTTGCATCTCCAGCCCGGTGTGCTTGCCTGGCCTTGGTGACCCAGCGTTTTTAATGCTTCCCTGGACAGCTCAGCTCCTCTTGCTTTTCAGATTATTCTCTCAGGCTAGCTGTGCTTTGCTTACTGTATCTTGAGTCAAGTCCAATGGAGAGACCAAGTGACTGAAGCTGCCTGTGTTTACACAGATGCCAGACTTTTCAAATAGAAAAGCCAATTCCAAGCATCTCTGCAGTCTCATTTGCTCTGTGTCCAGCTATGATGACTGTACTACCAGCTGTCTGTGTTTCAAATATTTCTAGCAGCATTGTTTCCTCATCTTTTTCCTCAAGCAAAAGCATCAAAGCGCTAGTTTCATTTTCTCCCTTTCATCCTCACATTAGCTCTGTAAACAGACTGTTTGCTTCCTGCTCCAGTAAACTCTGTCTAGAAACCTCAGCTGTCTGGGACCAGCACATTTTCTCTGGTCATAGCTGCTGCTTTGTTTGTTCATTAATGACACTCTGCTCTTTGCTGTGATCCTCCATCACTTTCTTCTTTGCTAGTAGGGGCCTAAACATAATGATTAGGGAGTTTTCTCTGAAAGCTGAGCAGCAGACTCCTGTTCACGGGGTGAACAGCAGCCTCATGAAAGGCATCCAGCTCAAGAGGTGCTTGTACCTGGAGAGGCATTCAGGAGTGCATAGCTGGCTGTTCAAGCAACACTGAACAGCCAGAGAAATCATTTCATCTCCGTGATGGCCAACTCAGTTTTCTCTAAGAGCCACTGTCCTGGCTGGCATTCCTTGTACCACTTCTCAGCTCCGCTTAAAAAAACTCTGTGCTGGCCTCATATTCAGTATTTTTAGCTAAAGAGGCTCAACGGACACCATCAGGTTTTGTTAGAGGCAAAGAGCATCTGCAATAGTAAGGATGGGAAACCCACAGCAGTTCACTTCAGAATGCAGCTCTTCAGTTTTCAAGGACCCCAGTGTGCCCTAACACCATTTAAATACCTCCCCTCTGATTCCCCTCCACTTCCACTTGTACTCAGACAGCCCTGGTAAAGTGCACCAGATATAGATACTACATGCTTTGGAAGCCATCCAGATCTCACCCAGCAGTGACCACTCTCACCTCAACACAGCCCTGGATGCCACTCATCCCCCAGCTGACAAGCTGGTCTATATGACACCCTGCAAGTCTTTAGGCAGTGTAGGAAAAACTGTCTCCACCAGTCCTGCCTGCTCATGAACCTCAAGGCCTCTCTAGGGAGGATTGTTGTTGTGCTGTCTGATGGTAGAGGTCTCATTTCCATCAGCCTCATCCCCAGACAAGTTCCCATTGCTATGCAAACAACACCTTAAACCTCCTGCTATCCTGAAAGGGAGATAAACATCTGCTAGGTCATTATCGAGGCTTGTAAATAGCCCACCTGGAACAAGAACAGCTAGACTTTCCATGACACTTTAAACACCTTCAGAGACTGGTTTTCAAACCCCCACCAGAGCCTAGTTATCGTGCCAGCCTCTGTTGTTATAAGTGCCATCCCTCCAAGTCTTGCTTCATTTCTTGGCACCTCAAAAAGGCTCTTCCATTCCCTTGAGAGCCCTGTTGTCATTCTCTATGAAGACAGTGCTCTCTCACTCAGTGCAGCTTGTAAGCAGTACCTGCAAAGGGTTGGGTGCCATTCACAGCTGCCTTTGCCTAAGCATGAGCCGTCCTATGCATAACTAGCATTTAGATTGAAGTTTAACTGCATAAGAAACTATGTTGAACCCTTTATCACTTAGTAAATAAGCTGAGTTCACTGGGTAATGTTGCTGCAGTCTTGTTTCATCTTCCTGCCATTACACAAAGCCATCAAATTAATGATTTACAGCCAGCTAACAGGAGATGCCCTATTTAGTCCTTCATGGCCCTTACACTTTGAAACACTTGGATGCCATGTGGGCTCCGAGACACTCATTAGCCTGGTCTCAGTGGAGAAATGCTACTCTGGAAATCACAACTTAGATTAATATTACATGGATGTAACAGCAGCAGTTGAAGTGCCCTTGGCATGCCATTTTCCAAAGCCAGGTTAGAGACCAGACCTTCATGCTCCCGAGGTCAATACAATCCAACACAGCAGTGAACACGAAGGTCAAATGGATATGAGATACTCCAAGCAACACTCCTATGAAAAGGTCTCACAGCTTCCAGCAAGGCCAAAAAGGCACCTCACCTATTAATTTGCCATGTACTTTATTCTCCAGTCCAGCTTCTGGCTGCAAGCAGCCCTGTACAACACCATGCCACCAAGCAAGGGACCTCCTCCCTTCCACAAAAAACTGCACCTAGTTTCCTATAGTGGCCTTACACACAGGACCTAGGATGTCACCTCTCTATGCTGTTACCCATCCCCAGCACTCCCTGCTCATACCTCCATCATACAGCTCCTGGCTACTCTGTGCTTGCACATGAGTGGATATCTGTCCCTGAGGTCCAAGGTCCATCCTTCAACCTCAGACACACTTCTACTGGGGCTGAGTACCTCCTCCTTGTGCTGGTCACATTCACTCCCAGTCCAGCATGCACTGGCTTTGCTGGTTATCATCACCAGCCCCAGACCTGACATCCTACATCCTCCTACCCCTCCAGGCCCCTATCCAATTCCTTGAAATAGTTCTCACTTCCATAACCACCCAACAACCCTTCAACAGTAGCTGTACCAGTTTTGGCAGCTTTCCATTAACAGTGCCATCCAAGCATTGAAGTGAACCATCCAGCATACTGCATTATCATAATTCCCACCCTTTCCCTGCATCAAGAGATTTGCATTTGCCATCTCCTTACCTTGTTTTACTGCAGCATCCTCCCAGACCAGCAGGAAAAATACCTATGGGATAAAACAGCATCTTTCTGGGGTCCTATAAACCCACCAGCTGTACTGCCTTCCTCTACAGCCTAAGTCTATCAAGCCTCCATAATGGTGGGACAGGCTCCTTTCATTTTTAGAGGAGCTGGCAGGTGATACTTCAGGTTCTTTTCAACCCAAACTGTTCTATAATCTGCCATACAGGCAATGAGAAACTCCAGTTTCTCTCCTACCCATGCAAGCACTCTCCAAAGGACTTCAGCCCCATCCATTTGTTTGAAGGGCTTTCCTCTCTCCTCATTTCTTCCTCCAGGCTGACATGATAAGCCTAGGAGAAACCAGATAAGGAGACCCAACTAACTTAGTACTTCCTCCCACCCAGTGTTCACCCCCTACTCCTTCCCTAACCAACAACCTCCCAGAAGCCCTTCAAAACCACAACAATACCCACCCTCTTAAAACACCAGAGCCCCATCATGCCATCAGCTTTTATAGAGCTCAAACAACTGCTCATTAGCAGGGCCTGGGCTTTATAAGCCTCTCCACCCCACCCCATGCTTTATTTCTCTTTCTAGTAGGTATCTGCTATTGCTGTTAATGATAAGGCTGTTATTTCCTACAGGTTATGTTATGTTCTGTGCTGTCCCAGGACCTCTAGGAGTAGGGGAACAGCATCAAAGCTCCCACCTAGCTTATAGAACAAGCAGGAGCTGGTGGCTGTTCTTCTCTCTGGGTATGTGCTATTGGAATTTTAAACAGATTATGTAAGTGGCTCTCATTTAATCCATCTGAACTCTCCTCTTTTAATCACATATGAGATCAAAGCAGCTGACTGTGAAATGAGTAAGGAGCAGAGCAGACTCTCCCCTGTGCAACCTGGCCTCCTGTGAATGAGGAGGGGAGAGGCTGTGGGAACACAGACCAGGGCATGATGATTTTAAACAGCAATATGGGAAACACAAGTTCTACTGCTACTTTCTATGTATTTCTTGTGTCCCTCTGTGCCTCTGCATCCCAGAGATGTAGAAGGCTATACCTGTGCTATAGATGTAGGGGCATGGTGGCTTGGCTGAGAAGCTGTTCCTCAAAGAGAGAGCAGCTCTCTCTCTCTCTGAGATTTATATAGTTTACCTTTTTCATTTCTTCTCCTGAAGTCTGACATTTAAAAATGTGTAATTGTGTTTATCCCTGGCAAGCTGTGAATGGCTCCCCGGGCTGCCCGTGCTTCCTGCACGGCTGTATAAATTACACTGACAACCCCTTATTACAAAGGGAAAAATAAGTTAATGGAAAAGCAAAGCAGAAATAGATGCATAAAAATCCCAAAGTGCCCAAGTCAGCAGAATTGCCCCCACGTGACAGTCATTGCCAGTATTTAATTAAACAGAGATCGATCGTGGGGGTGAGTGTGAGCTGGTGTGTGTGCACGTGCAGGGAAGGAATTGGTACATTTATACTGTATTTATTTCTCTTTATAGTAAAGAGTTATTGGTATTACACTGAAGGCTGCACTGGCAGGGTGATGAGCAGTGTGGTTGGGGAGGGAGGGACTTGCACAGCCTGCTTCCACACTCCTCATCTCTCCATTCATCCAAAGGAGATTTTCCTGGCTTGTGGGGAGCCGAAATGCCTGGGTGCCCCTTGGGAAGGGAGCTTGGGTACTGCAGAAGTACCATAACCATCAAGGCTGTGTTTGCTCTGGGCTATCAAGGCTTTGCTAACTGCAGAGCAGGCAAAGCCACCTGCCTTGAGGCATGAGCAACAATCTGCATGGTAGTGCTGAGAACCAGAAACCACATTGCCTCCCAGAGCAGCCTGTGATGGTCTGGGGAAAGGGCATGTTTAGATGGAAGCTCGGGGGGATGTGTGAAGAGCCATGAGGGTCAGCAGCCCCCAGTCCCTCCCACAGGATGGAGAACTGGATGTTTGGAGAGAAACACTCAGCAACACCAGCTGAGGTGTGGGACCTACAGGGACTCGAGGAGATTCAGAGAGCTTGGATGTCCTGAGGATGCTGTGAGCAAATGAGAACTGCACCAGGAAAGCTGCTCTGCGCCTCCAAGGGGTAGGAGCATCCAATCACTGCCAATAGGCTCCATGGCTGTTTGGGCTGACCCAGGTGACACAGGGAGCAGTCACAGAGCTGGAGAGCTCTGAAGAGACGATGGAACCCTGCAGGATGGGTTGGAGGCAGGGGAAAGCTGACTCTGCCAAAGCTTCCTTATTCAGACCATAAGGAAACACCGGGATCTCAAAAGCTGCTGGCTATGAGATTGGAAATTTCCTGTTACTTGTGGCCAATTTAGGTCTTTCCTGAAGACCAGGCACTTCTCACAAGGCTCTGCATCCCTGTGCTTCCAGACTTAGTCACACAAAGCATAATCTCTGGGTTAAAATCTCAGCCACCAGCCTATACCTGAGCAGGCTGCTGATGGAAATCAGAAACAGAATTAAACCTGGTGTTTGTCAAGCACAATGACTGGGCAGAGATGGAAATGCTTGGCTGGAAATACTCACCTTTGCCAACAGGCGCTGGGGATGGAACACTTATGTGGGAGCTGCCAGTGCTCCGGTGTCAGAGGAGTGCCCACCTCCTCCCTCCAACCCTGGCAGCCCACCCATCACTCACATGGCCAGTGGTCCTTGGCCTTTGGGGTGTTGGCCAAAGCATTGTCTAAAGCATTAAGTGAGGATGTGCAGATTGCAGCGTGGGCTCTGCAGCCAGATCAATTCAAATCCAACCATCCTGGGAGCAGAGCGTTCACAGCTACTGGAAATTGCACACAGCTCCTTTCATTTCCACACGTTCTTCTTGCCTAATAGGAGTGAGCTGGGCAGGAGCTGTGAGAGGCTGGGGACATGAGTTGTCCATGACTTACTCCTGTGGGAGGGACTGCTTGCTCCATATCAGAGGGATACCAGTTGCACCAGTCTGCTTTTACTGGGTCTAGAGTCAGAAGAGGACCCCCCTTACCTCCTTGCACTGATACGTGCTATTTGGACCATATGGGATAAAATCAGTGCTGGCCTTTCTGTTCCCCAGCCCTTTCTCTGGCCACGTGCTCTTGGTGTAGTGCTGCTGCTCTGATTTTTCCTACCTCCCTCTCTGCAGCAGCATCCAGGTTTGACTCCTGAAAATGCTAACCAAGAATTCAATGCAAAGGCAATAAAAAACCCCAAACAAAACAAGAGGAATAATTTCTATTTTTGTACATTTTTAAGATCAGACTCACAACCTTGACATCTTCCAGATAATGACTGAAAATCCCTTCTCCCTGCAGTCTGGACACCAATCAATACTCCACAAGCAATTTCCAGTGTTCAGCTTGCTTGTTAAAGACCTAACATTCCTTTTCCTCGAGAAGTGGGTGGCACAGTGAGTCACAGAAAGCTCAGCAGGATGCCACTTCTACCTGATTCAATGCTCAAAATCAGAAGTCATCCAGAAAAGCTATTTTCTCAGCCTAGGACTGAATCTCAGTGCTAGACTGGAGAGAAGTCTGGCTGGGCAGTGGGTCTTGGCGGTTCTGACAGTGCCACCCTTCTTGGCCAAGCACCAGGGACAGCATCATAAGTAATAGGAAGCCCATCCTGATCTCCAGGTTTTCCTAATGTGCTTGTGACTCACGTCCATCACAAGGGACCGCTCCTGCCCCTTTCAGCAGAGGGATGCTGCACATAGCCATTAGCTCCATGCAGAGGCATGTAGCAGATGTATGCAAGACTTAGCAGCGCTGGGCTCCAGAAGCATCCCTCCGTCACCTGACAGCCCTGCAGGAATCCTGGCCCCCTTCCTCACCCCAACACTGCCACAGTGGCTGGAGAGCTGTGATAAGCCCTTTGCAGGAGGAGGGATCGAGCTGCTGCAGGAGCCTAACTCTCCTATCAAGGATGGTGGGTTCATCAGCTGCTGCAGGGGCTTTTCCAGGACCTGGAGCCTGGCCCCGACAGTGTTGCAGCTAGGATGCGTCTGCAGCAGGGAGCTTGTAAAATGCCGGTCTTCCTGCCATAATGAGGCTAACCTCCTCCACGGCAAGGGAGCCCCCAGGGGAGCTCCTCAGACTGACAAAATGCCTTCCTTTTAAAGTTCCTTTGCTTAATTACTCTGGGACATGTTTAAAAATATGATGTGCCATGAGCCTTTGAAGTTCAGAGAGACTTTAGCAGGTGCAATAATCCCCTTATTTTAATCCTGATGACCAAGATACATTGGCTGCCCTTTCTCATGGTCTAGCGGGACTCAGGTGGTTTAAAGACCAGAGTCTCATCTGCTTTCCTCAGATGAGCCTTCCAGAATGGAGCCGGTCTGTCTCCACCTCGGGTGGATGAAACGCCTTGCTAGTGTGTTTATGCACAGCAATGACTCGTTTATATCTGCCTAGAAAACTCAGGTGAGCACCCAGAAGGACAACGATTGTGTGCTTCGTTATCCCAGCTGTGTGTGTAGCAGGCTGGTTTTAGCTGAGGGAGGATAAAGGCTTGATCAATCCGTGCAAGCATCCTGATCTGTGCAACTGGGAGCAGGCTGGGGGCTGCAGATTGGAGCATGAAGAGGTACAAAGAGCCTCTTGCTCCGAAAGCGGTCGGGGAGAGCACTGCAAAAGCTGGGTGTTGCTGCCATCCTTCAGTCAGAGCGAGCAGGCAAAGAATTAATTTCTCTTATGCAACCAACCAGAGCTATTGCCCAAAGCAGGGGCCGCATGTAGGACTAATTAGGAGCTGAGCTGTGTGCATGAAAGAGCTGAAAGGGTACTGCTTTGTTAGAGAGGTCCATGGGCCTGCCTGGCTGATGGTGGGGAGGCACAACAGAAATAGTCAGAAGCAATCAGCAGAAAGCCAAGGGTGGCCAAAGCAACACTTTGCAGCCTTATGTTCAGAGAAAGCAAAGACTGAGATTTCGGGCAGCGTGTTGCCTGGGGAAGTCTGGTGACATCAGTATCTCCTGCTCCAGCAGTACTCATCTCCAGGAAAGTGTCATTTACAGCAATGTGTTTGCATGTAAAATGAACGCTACTCGAAATGCCTGGCTCTCTTGCAAGTTCTCTCCATGTTGGAAAAGCTGCTGAAAGTCAAGTGTGAGTATTAGCTAACTACTTCAATCAAATTACATAACTACATGATGTTGAATAAGCTGAGAAATAAAGTCAATTGTAGAGTAACACATGATGTATTTACAGCAATAGAGGTGCTTGAGATTTCAAAGCTTACAAAATGTCTTCTCTTTTTTTTTTTTCCCAAAATTAAATTTCCTTGAAATCAATGTATTCCCATGGAAATTCTTTATTACAACAAAACGCCATTTAAATGCCATTTTCTGGTGGAAATGCTCTGTTGGTATATTATTGACATGGTTCAATTACTGTACTCACACTCTCGGTAGCAATGTGCCAGACAAACAGCACCCAGGGCACATTCTTCTCTTCCTCCAGGCAGTCTTTTGTGTCCCCATACATTCAATGGCTGGATGCCAGGCCAGGCTGGAAGGAGGATTCATCTGGCACATCCTGGGTGCAGAAGTCCCTGTCTGGGGAAGCTCTCCAGACTCTTGTACCTTCTTGGGTTTGTAAGGTTAGATCTTCTGTCCACGTTGAACCCTGTGAGAGATAAAGGTCTCAACCCAGCCATTATGTGTGCTGAGCCCTGATTAAGGAGAGGTACCCAGACCTGTTGAGTTTCTTCTCCAGACATGGGAGTCAGTCATTTGACTCCCATCTCGTACTCCTCTGGCAATGGATTTGCATCTTCTGCCTTTGCGGTTCAGCCGTGTGATTTCTCATGCTCTGGGGATCCCACATCCCCAGTAAGGCTGTCACCAGACTGGTTTATACCCAGCCTGTCTGGTTTTGTCCCAGAATGCTCTGGACCTGTTGGAATCACAGCCCTTGCACATGCCAGGCTGCCCAATGCTTAGCAGCTTCAAGCTTAAGGCAGCTGCTCCTTGTATTCTTTAATGAACCTGGATAAACATCCTACCCCCTTTGAAAGGGATCACACCAGCTCCCACCCCACCAGGCACCCACCATCTGAAGCCATGCTGTAGCCATGCAAGCAGAAAACATCTCCAGTGTGGTCATTGTCCCCTTAGTATGTGAACCACGTTCGTGGCTATTCTGGGATTTAGGGATTCTTAGTGCTCTGTGACAGCCACTTGGGCAAGGTATGGCCTCAGCAAGGTCTCACTGGGCTGCCTTTGCCTGCAGCTGCCTTTCTACATCCCCAGACCCTTTTAAGGAGAAAAGCCTTGCCCAACAGCCCTGCACTTGAGCAAAACACTACGAACCACCTCAGTATCATCAGAATTGGAGGGAATTTGGATCAAGAATGTGGATCTATTGTCCTGCATCAAATGGGATAGAATGGAGCTTACCTTGCCCTTCTTGCTGAGACCAGGACCCCTGGGTGCAGCAGCAGGGAGATGCTTGGGATGACCCTTCCCTAGCTGTACTCCTCCTTGCTTTGCTGTGGAAGCATCCAAGGAAGTGGAATAACATTATCATCTTCTTTCCACTCAGATCATTAAAGCGGAGAGCCCTGTTTCCCTCCCGAATTAAGCTGATATAGAGTTTGGCAGCCTGGATAATCTCCTAAAACACTCCAGAGGGCTGCATGACCCATCCTGTCCTTCCCCATCAGTGGGGACTCCTCAGGAATAGGGGCTGTTGTGTTTACACCCTGCAGCATTTATCTGGAGGTGCAGTGCATGTTCTCCCTCAAGCTGCTGCCGCTGCTGAGCCCCGGGCACAGCAAGGTGCCAGCCCTTTGCTGCTGCTGCCATTCCTCCCCGTGCTGAACCTGCCACAGCCACCAAGACCCGAATCCAGCCCTGCAGCCATCGCTCTGGAGCCAGGGCAGATGCAGAAGGGATTAGTTTTACCTACTTAAATAATAGGCTTGAAATGGGCAAAACTTTTTTTGATCTCTTGTTTGCTAAATTTCACCCTGATTCTCTGCTGCAGCATCACATTTCTTGGCCACGGCCTGTGATGGAGAGCAAGGGTCTTGAAGTTTGCTCTCACAAATAAACTGTAGACCTATGGCAAATTAAAAGGAGCTCTTTAGCTATGCAGATATACTTGGCTCCATTAGTTTCTTCAGGTTTGGCAGTTCATTAATAACAGCCCACTGGTACAGAGAAACATATCACACCAGGCAATCAGCAGCACGCAGCCAGGATCCTCGGGTTGCTGAAAGGAAAAAGAAGCAGAAAAGGCACATTAGACCACAGAAATGCAGCCTTCTAGTTACACTCAGCCAAGCAAGTCCTAGCAAACACTTCATTCAATTCATTTAGCCCTTCCTCTTCTTATGAAATATTTGCAGTCTTCTCTTTGATCCACATGTATTTGTTGATGAACCAGCTCTGTTAATCATTCATGTCAAACTACTCCAGCCTATGTGTTCTTAGCCCACTGTTTGCTCTGTTGCCTCCAGAATTGGAAATTCAGCTTCGCAGGCTGCCGGTGTCTTACAGTTTCCTTTGTACAGTCGTGTGCTGAAAAATGGTCTTGGATCATTACTTGAGGGACTGAAATGAAAAGGAGTCAAAGAAAAGGAATATAGCAGAAAGATTACAGTAGGGAATGACTGATTTTCATTTAACACATTAACCAATATATTTTTTCAAACATAGGCTCAAGCCTACTTAAGGCAAAGTTCAAGTTAATATTGATATTTGAAGGAAGAAGCACTTTCATATTAATCACCTAACTATTAAATGCCTGTTATGAGACAGAGCTTATGGGCTACGTCTCCAGACACATTTTCAAATGGTTCAGGCTAACTTTGATCCTTCTTAATGACGGAGAGCAATTATATAATGGGTTCAGAAGCACTTTCAACGCACAGCTTGCACAGCGTTATTTCTTTTGCAATGTTGTCAGATAATATCTCAATAACATTTCTGGGAAGCAGGAATGACCATCCTCAGCTCTCCCTGCATTCCAGCTTTGCAGCCTCAGATTCACAGCTGGCCAGAGCCTGAATGTGAAATAGCTGAGTGACAAAAGTGCTGCAGCGGTGCAGAACCCTGTGGGCTTCTCCTCCAGCCCCAGGGATGCACAGAGTTGTCCATCACATCATAGGTGGGGAAGGAGCTGGGAGAGTTATTCTCCACTGTAACCGGTGGTACAGGCCCTCGGCTCATGGATTGCCATGGCAACTGCATCCCAGGGCAGCAGAGATGGTGAGAAAACCCAGCACCAGGCCGGCAGCACAGGAAAGCTCAGCTCATGCCAAACCTGGCACAGGCTGGGCATGCAGTGGGGCCTGGCACTATGGGCAGGGTGGGACGGGCAACCCAGTGCTGGGCAGAGGGAGGTGAATTTCCTCCCAGAGGTGTCTGGGAGGGACCATGCACTTGGGAGTGTCATAGAATCACAGCCTCATAGAACGGTTTGGGTTGGAAGGGACCTTAAAGCTCACCCAGCTCCAACCCCTTCCAGTGGAAGGGACACCTTCCACTGGAGCAGCTTGCTCCAAGCCCCTGTGTCCAACCTGGCCTTGATGGCACTGCCAGGGATGGGGCAGCCACAGCTTCTCTGGGCACCCTGTGCCAGCGCCTCAGCACCCTCCCAGGGAAGAGCTTCTGCCTAAGAGCTCATCTCAGTCTCCCCTCAGCAGCAGTTGGTGTGTGGAAGGGCTGTGCTTGGAGCCAGGGGTGAACAAGAGCAGAAATGCCTGTGAGGGAGCCTTTGTGCATGCACACGTGCATGTGTGCCTATGAGTATATGTGTGTGTATATGTTTGTGCCTGTGTGCGTTGCTTGTGTGCAGGTCTGCATGCACACATATACGTGTGCATGCAGGGGCATAGCTGAGTGTGAATCTCCATGTGTGCGTGCTCCCATACTTCTGCACGCCCCGCAGGACACGTGTCTCCATACCTACTTAGGTCTGTGGGGAGGTCAGGGGTGTCACGATCATGCTTGTGCTCTGTCCAGCCAGAGGTGCTCAAGCACACGTGTTTCTATTAAGAAAAGAAGTAATAGATATTCCTTTTGGCGTCAGCAGGGGAAGGCTGCCAATACCGCAAGCACAGCACAGGGCACCATCAGGGAGAGATGGGCTCACACTCATCTTCTTTGCACTTCATCATTTCTGTGTTTTCTAGATGAGCACTGACCTGTGTCTGAGAGCAGGGTGGTGGGTGCCAGCACCTGCAGGGGTATGGAGCAACCTCACAACCACGGCCAAGGCGTGAAACTGTCCATCTGAGTGTGCAAGAGCCAGTGTGCGTTTGAGAAGCTGAAGCACACAGAGAGCGGCAGCATCCCCCTCCTCAGCTTAGCACAGCTAAACCTGTAAAGCTGCTGCTCGCAAGTGAGATATAGCTGGACCAAACACCATGGGTCTGCGAGACACCCGTGGTCTGAGGTGTACATTCTGGAACACAACGCTGGGACACACCAGCTCTCCCTGTCCTTTGGTTTCCAAAGGGATGAACCCAGTTTCGGGGTCTAGGGGAGAGCAGAGATGCTCTCCAGGGCTGTTGGGTGTACCCCAACGCACGTTCAATACCCACCTAAGCAGGCAGCTCACTCTTTCTGTAAGCCCTTTACTCTGTCTATGTATTTGCCACAATTGCTGCTCTGTGGTGATCAGGTCCCTGATGTATGAGGCATCCACTTGGGATGGTCTGTGCTGCTTTCAGCTGCAGGTACAAGTTGCAGCTGCCGAGCCACGTCCCACACCTCTGCACTGCTCAGCATGATTTTCAGCTCTACAGACAGGATCAGCACAAAGCCTCAGCCCTGCAGAACAAGTAGGGATGAGTTAAAACAGTACTTTGCAGCTCTTGGCCCTGCCTGTCCTCAATGCAAACGCTGAATGAAGGGAGGCTGTGCAATAAATAGATTGGGAGCCCAGAAAGTCACCTCCTAATGGGTCAGAGAGCACCTAGGAGAGGGACTATGGCTGGATGAGATCCTTCTCTGCTGAGAGTGAGGCTGAACCACAGTCAGTGGCTAAGGCATCATTAGAGTGACTGTACATCCAAACAGCATCCTCTTCCTGACAAGGTCTCCCTTGTCCTGCACATGGGGTCACAGGAAGGCAGCGACTATACACGCAGGGGTGACAGTCGTGTAGATGTGTGAGAGAGTGCAAAGCTGCGGGAGCAAAGCTTCTTGTAAGCAGGGAGACAGCAGAGCTTCCCCGAGCTGATGGCTGCACTTAATCTGTTTACAGCTCGCAGCAAGTGTAGCGGCGGGCAGAGGAACATGCAGCTTTCACCTGGAAAACGCTTGTGCGAGTCATCTCTGAGGAAGAAAACACAGGAGCTGGGGATGCACCTCTGGCCCAGAGGCAGGCATTGAAGGCTGGGATGCTCAGAAAAGAGATCTCCCACAGAGATGCACAGATCCTTCTCTTACGCATGTCCCTATGTGTATTTCTGCCTTTACAACTGCAGGATAAACCTTTCCAGTTAGAGAAGCTCAGCTCAGTACATCCTGCTTGCAGAGCAGGTCCCTTGTGCCAGGTCAGCATCATGAGATAGGAAAGAGGAATGGGACTGCATGAGGGATATGAAATATGGGGCTGAAGGAGTGAGCAGAGCAGACCAGTGTGTGCAGCACAGCAGAGGAGAAAGGTCCAACAAAGTCTCTAGCAAGTGGTGAATTTGCATCTCTTGGTTGAGACGTGATGTAGAGTTAGATGCCTGGAAATCAGGGGAGGGTTTTGTAGCCCTGATCACATGAAGCCCTTCTGTGTCTGCTCTGTTGAGTCCTTCCAAATTTTTCCTCTTTGAAGACCGGAGTGTTTCATTCTGCTCAGTTTGGGTATCTTGTTAGTCTCAGGTTTCCTTGACTTGCTGGGTGGCTCATTAGGGAGTGGATAATGAGCTTTCTCTGCCCACTGCTGATAGGGGTTGGTGCAAAATCTTTAACAGGAATAGTGGTCTTCCAAGTATTTCTGGAGGATTTGGTTTAAATTAGTGTTAACGGAGCAGGGGAGATGATTTAAAGCATTCAAATACAAATAAAGTCTCTTTGTTAAGTAGGTGCACATGTTACAAAGGTGGCCAGATCCTGCTGGAAATTCCACAGCTCATGCAGAACAGAAAGCACTTTCAGGTCCTAAAAATCCATTGGGTGCAGCTAGACCCCCTAAAAGCACAAGAATTACAATCATGGGAGCCCAAACTCCATCCGCACTGAGGCACCTGAATGAGCAAGCTGGCTTAAAGAGACACTGAGAGCCAGGGGCTCCGAATGTTCTTGTGCAGCCTCTGCCACTGCTCAAGGCACAAAAGCTGCTCATTTCAACCAGCCAAATTTGCAGGAATGAATGGAAAATGATGCTTATAGGATGCATCACCTGAAATGCAGCTTTTTAGTTAGATAATGAAGGGACTCTTTGTACTACGGGCATTTTTGAGCGAAGCTGTTTGGATGGTGACACTCACAGCAGAATCCCAGCATGAGAAACGCAGAACATTTGTGAGCAGGAGGTCCCCCATGTACGGTGGGTGTGCACCTCACAGTTCAGTTCATTTCAAGCCAGCTCTCAATCTGGACCTGACTCAGCTCTCTCTCTCAGGACCGTAGGATAGCACAGCTGGGCTGCCTGGGTCGAGAGCTCCGTGTTCAAATTCCATACGCAGGAAAAAATAGATGTGCAGGAAAAATACAACGTGGCATTTGTCAGAGGCTTCCACTCTCTTCACCTGCTGTAATAGCCAATGATGCTTTTGCCAGGTGCGAATTTGCAAACCCTGTTTTCTGTGATCTCATCTCAAAAGGGGGGGGGGGCAGGAATGCATTTTAAGCAATTTTGGTTTACAGCTGCTCTGCTTTTATACCTTGGTTGCTTCTTTTTTTTGGTAGGAAGGACACAGGAATGCAAACTGAGCAAACTCACCTTTAAAAACCAAGGCGATCAGCAGGTTGCTTGTGTGTGTAACCATGCTGCACCCTCTACAGAGATCAGAACTGCAAAAATGAAGGAAAGCATCACCCAGCCTATACTCAGACAAGCACTGGGGAGATGCACAGGCACTTTTCCCAGTGGAGTTTCCACTGCAGGGGCTGTCCAGCCTGTAGTGACCCCTGCCCACACCCCAAATAGCTGTTTGCAGCATTTCCAGCCCCACATTCCGATGTAGGGAGCTCCCTCCTCTTGCAAAGCCAGATGTTCTCTATGGTGCATGTGGGTACATTAACTGCCTGAAAGCATCGGGTGGACATGCCAAGGGTAGACATGGAGACTCCAGGAAGGCCACAAAACCAGCCAGAGGATGCGTGATGGTGTCCCAGCATGTGGTCACTCCTCCAGGCCCTACTGCATTGTCAGTGTGGGGCAGACACCAGCTTCTGGCACGAGCATCTCCCCACAAAGTCCGAGAGAGCAGAGGAGCAGTAACAGCCCTGTCTGCCCTATCATAAATACAGCTTTTGCACTGAGTCCTGGGGATGCATGGTTCAGCCAAGGGGAGCAAGGAATGTCTGCTGCAAGGGCCTGGATGCAGAGGCATCTGAGCCTGCCAAACTGGCATGGATGTAATCTGTGCAAGATACCAGTGAACTAGGGCCAAGGGTGTGACAGCTATTGGCTTCACTCAGCTATGCTAAATACAGCAGACTTGCCACTTAGTGTGTTTTGGCCCCCACTGCTGAAGGGATGAGCCTTCCTGAACTGGAAACTGTGGGGGCTTTCTGATGGATACCATCAGGCTTTGAACCCAGACTTGTCAAGCGCTCAATTTACATCTCAGCTTGAACTTCTTATCTCACTCTTTAAAAGAGCTGAAGAACCAAACCTTCATGTCGTCAGCCTTTGCTCAGCAGCCTCAGCATTCCATTGGAAGCAATATACACTGCCTAAACAAAAGGGATTTTTTGAGTCCCACTGTCCCACTGCTCCTTGTGCTATTCAAACTTGCACACATCTTAGTGTGCACATGTTATCAGTTGCATTGATCCGTCTTTACTAGATGCTGCATCCTGGTGCAGCCTCCCTGCATTAACACAGCCCTTTAAGCAGGTCTGGGGAGGGCTGTACATCAGGGAAAGGAAAACTGCATCAGGCACTGAGGAGTGCACGAAGTCCCTGAGCTGCAGGTAGATCAGCCATCATGACCACCGACACCATCACTGTCCTGCCCAGGAGATGTGCTTCCTCCCGAGCTCACATGGCTGGGATCAGCTCACCGGCTGCTGTATCCAAGCTGACATCTGTCACCTTCGATGTCCAGAGAGACAGTGCAGAGCCCTGAGCATGACACTGGTGTTGGCTCCCAGCTTGGCCTTGGAGCTCACTCTGTCTGTGCATCATCACTGATGGAGCCAGCGCCTGCTCCTGTCATGACCTGAACCAGGACTGCACAGTGGGTAGACAACACTGGGTTTCTGAGGCCGTGTCTGACTGCTCTCAGAGGGTGACTTTGCTTTCCCAAGGGAAGGATGCAGGGTAACGCTGTTTGAAGTGCAGGCCAGGGAGGGGACATTCAAGCTCAGTTTCTGGGTCACCATTTCTGGATCAAGGTGGTACAGGATGTGGGAAACCCACTTCATCTGCCTGTCTGCTGGGTAGCAAAATAAACACAGAGGCCCATGGAGAGATCACAGTCATCTGCGCTGTCTCCGTAATGGAAGGTGAGATTTAGAAGACTCCAGAGAGTGATTTCACCAGGCTTGCCTGCGACACCTCCAGTGCAGTGGAAGGACAGACTCTGGGAGCATCTGGCTGCCTCCGTGGGCAGTTATGGGATCCCACACAGTCACAGGGTTGACTGCTGTACGGTGACAGGTGGGTCACACCAACACCACCCACTGAGCCTTGAGGAGGATGCGAAGTACAACCAGTGATCCAGGAGCCCCTTCTGAGCTCTGGATCCCCTTTCCCAGTGGTGGGAAGCATCCATCCCACCAGAAGTTAGTTACATTTGCTGATCGTTATTTCCCTCCCATATGAGCACAAACAGTACCAAGCACAACTTGCTTATACACATAAACCAGACTTGCACCTGCACAGATACAAGTTTGTAGATGCCTCTGTGTCCTACCACCTGAAAAACATTAGGACAGGTTATTGTCAGTGACATGGGGTTAATCCAGCACTGATCCTACTGGATATGAGTAGAAGAACCCCTGGAGATTGTGTTTGATCCAGAAAACCTCAAGTGATGCTCTCCATCACCAGCAGCAGTAAGGTGTATGTCCCGCAGGTCAGACCACCATCCTTATCTCTTAACAGGCGCTTCATGCTCAGAGCTCATGATGCTGCCTATTGATAAAAGGTTTTAAGGGGCTGGAAGTGCCGTTTTGCTCCCACACTGCACCCCCTGCAAGGCTGTGTGCTAGCAGCCCGGATGGGAATGGTGTGGTCCGGGGAGCGAGACCCCAGAGGCTGTGCCTGTGGGGACCCCGTCAGGTGGCACCACTGGAGCAAAGCCCTCACTGTGTGAGTGATGCTCTGCCATCCCTCTGACTTGTGCCAGGAGTGCTGTGTCCCACGTGAAAGGTGAGCATTTAATCCACTTTTAAAGCTGTATAAGACCTTAAACCCTTAGTGTCACATAAGGACTTAAATGCCTTAAGACTGTAGCATGTCATAAGGCAGAGTTAAAGCAACATAAGCCTCCTTTAGCCTCTGTGGTCCTTGAAGGGCAGTCGTGAAGCATCCCAAGGGCTCCTATTTTAAAGGCCCCATGAAACCATGCTCTCAGAGAGTTTTCCCTTCTGCTTAGGCTGCTCTGAAGGCTTCCATTTGACCCTGGCTGGGCTCAGGCTGCATCAGGCAATGTGCATGAAAGAAGATCTCTTCTTCTTCCTTCACCATATTTAGATGCCTCATTCAGACAAAGGGCCGGGGCTCCTGAAGCTTGTCAGACTGAGCTGGTTTTCCCCTTTCTTTGGCTGTGTCTTTGAAAAAGCAAGTCTTTCTGTTGCATCTGGTGTGCTTGGGAGAGGAAGAGGATGCTGCAAGATAAAGCAAGAGTGTTCTCCAACTGTCACAGACACAGCAGTCCAAGTGAAGAGGCAGGAACACACATCTCAGCAACAATGTGCAAGGTCAGGAGGAAATGCCTGTAAGGCAGGCAGATGAGCATGCCCTATGCAAACGCACATACCCTGATCCATAGGGCTTATCACAGGCTATAAAGACACATTTTGTGGAAAACCCTGTTAAGATACTGGCTGCACATCACTGCTTTAAGCCCCTACAGCAACTTAAACTGGGTATAATGTTAAGCCTTTAGAGTATTTTAAACTGCTTAGATTGCTCAAAAGACCAGCTTAATCTTAAACTGCAGTGCAGCTGCTTAAACAGTTTAAGCCCATCTAAAAGCTCGCAGGAACAGAGAGTGCTTGAACTGTGCTTACCCCTGTTTGTGGACTGAAGCACAGTGCTGGCCCTGTCACACCCAAATGTGACAGCAGGGCTGACATCTAAGCTGTTTTCCTGAGCAGACCTTTCAGAGTCTGGGGGAGAAAAAAGACCTTCCATTACCCTTCCCTGGCACCAGGCACAGCTCCAGGTGTGCTCATCCTTCCCTTTAGCACGACAAGCAGCACCAGCTCCCCAGGGAGAGGAAGGTCTCCAGGCATGATGTCCCCAGTGATGGAGGGCACTGGTGCTGCACAGCACAGTGGGAACTGTCACCTTTGTTTCATCAGACGCAGTTAGTCTTTGCAAACAGATTTTCACAGGGAAAGGTGCTCAGTAGTTGTGTTATTAATGGTGCTTTCCTGCACAGCCCATCAGGAGCGCGTGTTGGCTATCATCCCTCTCTAACATAAGTAATTGCTGGAATCTCCGGCTACAAGAGCAGAGAGCAATGCTCCATCCACGGGCAGGATGAAGCCACATCTTAACTGACACCTTGTTCGTCACTGATTCAGCGCAGTCCTGTCAATCTCTCCCTCAACAGGGCCATTTTCCCTCATTCCCATGGAGAAAGCACAGGGTTTTTTTCATTAAACTTTGTTTTTCCAATTTCTTTGATTTTACTCCTTTTCTAACACCCACGAATGCAGCGAAGGACTTGTGCAATGCGTTCATTGGCTGAGGAAAAAGGGATAATTCTCCACTGGAACCAGAGTCTGTCTGGAAACCCTGCCCAGCTATAAGAAAATTATTAATTTGGAGCCCAGAGTAAAAACTGTGTTAGGCTCAGCAGATTCATTGCCCGGCGGATGAACTCACTTGATAAGAGATTTGTTAGTGATGATTTTGCTCTTCCACATGAATTTCTCAGGTTTCTTATCATCATGATATTAAAAACAAAATGGGAAACAAAGCATCATCTGCCCAGTCAAGAAGCACCCATGGAAGATTGTGGAAACCCACCTTCTGCTACAACTTTTCCCCTCTGGAATATTCAACATTCAGTATTCAGCTCGGAGAGTTTCCTCATAACAGACTGGAATACATTCAGCAGCACCACAGTATGGTGCTTGCACATCATCTGTTGACAAACTCATGGAGGGGTCATTACTACCAAGAACAATTCTCCAGCATAGCAAAGGTTGTGAAATGCTACAGGGCTCTGGGAATGAGGCCCGGTATCCAGCTCTTGTAATGGGCTGGAAGTCCAGGCCTGTCTCTGGGAGCATCTGAAGCTATTCCACAGAGCCTTGTTGAGATATGAAAATCTAAAAATAGGAACCACAATCTGTGGCGAGGCCTCAAGGTACCAGAGAAAAGGCCATGAGTGTCCCTGGTCCTGCTGAGGAGCTCACCACGGATTAGATCTCAACATGACATCCTCCTGCCCCCCGGCACTATTCAGTGCTCACATCAAACACCTCTGTTTGCACAGAGGGAGGTCAAGCCTTGTACTTGCCTTCCCCTCCCTTGCTTTCCTGCCCACTGAGACAGCAGCTGCCAGACCTGAGCTGAGAACCAGGGCCCCAGCACTCGGCATCACTGGATCCTCCCCCTGTGTATCCTCCAGGAGCTCTTCTTCATGTGCTGGGAGCATCTGGGACTCAGGAACTTGCTGGTTGGCTTTCTCGCTCAGGATTCATTATCATTTATTGATAGGATGCCTTTTGCAAGCCTCAGGGCACTATTGCAGACTTTCAGACTGTGCACATATGAATTCAGTTCACCCATAGCAGAGAAGCAGTTGCTGCATGCAGAGATGTTACAAAACTGTCTTGGCCAGGAAGCAAAAAGCAGTTTCTCAGTGTGTGCGTAGCAACTGCAGCAAAATTACTGTCTTGCCAGCCTGAACAGTGTGGGCAGGATCCTCACACATTCCCATGGCCTGAAGCAGGGCTCTTGAAATACACCCCGAGATCCTCTACACACAGGGTGCACTGTGAGGAGCATTATTCCAACCTCATTCACTCCATCCTCAACTCTTCACCCACCCCAGCACACTCACACTTACCTGTGCATTTACCCCAACACTCCCCACACAACCCCAAATGTTCCCAATGGAGCACATCCAGCATCTTTGTCAGTCTTCTTTCTATCTTAGAATCATAGAATCACAGAATAGCTTGGGTTGGAAAGGACCTCAAGATCATCCAGTTCCAACCCTCCTGCCATAGGCAGGGACACCTCACACTGAACCATGCCACGCAAGGCTTCTTCCAACCTGGCCTTGAACACTGCCAGAGGTGGAGCATTCACAACTTCCCTGGGCAACCCATTCCAGTGCCTCACCATCCTAACAGGAAAGAATTTCTTCCTTAGATCCAATCTAAACCTCCCCTGTTTAAGTTTTAACCCGTTACCCCTTGTCCTGTCACTACAGTCCCTTCATCTAACACTGTGGGCTCTATCTCAAGAGAAGGACTATCAAGCATATGGGCTGTGGTGCATTTTGAGCTGGCTTTCTGGGCAGTTTGTGGCTCTAGTATAAAGGCAGCAGGGTCTCCACGTGTGATGGATAGAGCACAAATGGAACAGCTCTCCTCAGCTTGCCTCGTGTTCTCCTACAAGAAGATACTGCAGTGGTCAGTGATCAGAAATGGAGTGACTAAGAGAAATATCACATTTCCAATAAATGGGCAATGAAACAAGCTTGAGGTCAAAGAGAAGCTGCCAACTCTTTCTAATGGGTTGCTCCAAAGTGCAGAATCATCCTTGGGACTGAAGTTTTAAGCTAATTTCTGCCCATTGAAGGCTCCAGGGGAAAGGTGCCAGAGCTCTTGAGGTTTCTTATATGCCTGATAGAGGCATTTGGACAGATTACAGTGCTGCCCTCATGGCACTGGGGTGGGCCATGGGGGAATGGAGATGGCACTCCCAGGTCAGCTTGGGACCACAAGGACATGGGCGGGACATGGAGGTAAGTCAGTACCAAAGGCTGAGGCAAGGTGAAGAACACCATCAAATTGGCTTCATAGAACTGGTTTAGCCAGCACATTAGGGAGCGTTTCCTTGCAGAGGCAGGGGCAGCAGCACGCCTGTATTTACTGCAGCTTCTCTCACCCCTGAGAAACACATGCCTATCCTGCCACCAGCACGTCCTTTCCCAGGGCCCCGGCTCCCGCCTCCGAGCAGCGCAGAGACAATGTCCTCCCCTAACCGGGTTATAAGAGATTGGATTAGCAATTTGTGAGTTAGTAAAAGTCTAAGAATGGAAGATAAAACAAAGTGTGACAGGCTAAGCAGCCCTTGTCACAGGGGATTGATCACAGCGCTAATAGCCAGCGACAGCCGCACATTAATAACACAATAACCCAGCTTTGGATATTGGCACTATCACAACCCTTTAACCTGGTAATAACTCATTGGGAAAATGCTAACAGTGTCATAGCCAACATGGCTCTGCTGCTCGCATCCCCTTCTCCCTGCCAGGCTGCAGAGGCAGCAGGACCACCATGGGGGCATCGGTTCTGCCCCACGCGCCACATGCTGTCTATAGCCCCATGGTGCTCCATGCCGGGTCAGGGACATGGCACCAGGGTACCCTGGGGTCTGCGGGCACTGTTGTGTTGGACAGGGCAGGCAGGGACAGGAGGGGTGCAGGGCGAACCCACAGTGGTGACAGGGGAGAGTAGGGAACAGGGAAGAGTTGAGCTGCGAGGTGCGGGTGGACTCAGGGGAGGTGGACCTGAGAAGTCAAGGGAGGCATCCGAGAGAACTGGATAGTAAACAATTTGGGAGGAATCTTTTGATTTTTAAATCTTATTCTGTATTTTAATGACATAAACCATTCCCAACCCACCTGGGAAACCTCCTGCTTCTACTTCTGGCTCTGGTGGGAGAAGAGACATCAGGGAAGTTACAAAAATATCAAGGTTGTTTAGAAAATAGGAGATGAAATCAGAGATCAAGCTTTTTCAAAACATAAATCAAAATTTGGGTTAAAAAGAAAGTAAACCCTGTCTCAAGGCAGGCAGCATTGCCCTGTTTACAGAGGCTTTTCCGAAGGCTGCTCGGTGTGACAGAGCACGGAGGGGGAGGAAAGATGGAGAAATATCACTGCTGTTCCTTCACCCCCAAGCAGCCACCTCGGCTGGAGCCCAGGCTCCGCTCTGGCGTGCACCCAGCAGTCGCATCTCTTGGCTGCGCTTGCTGGAGTAACGCTGAGAGCAACAATTTAAAAGGATCCAAAGGTCAGCAAATCCTAAGTGCCAGCTGCAGGAGAGGGGGCTGCGGCACCACTCGGACCCGCAGAAGAGTCCTTCCCTTCCGCTCCCAGCTGGGACCAGCTCATTGTCACTGCACGTGCCTACAGCCCAAGGTCTCCCCAGCGTGGGGGGGCAGCCACATCCAGGGCTGGATCTACCAATATCTCTGCACTAGCAAGAGCCCCAGCACAGGTGGACTTAGACTGAAGAAGACCTCTTGGTGTCCTAATTTGGCCACGTCAGCAATCTGGGATTGCTTATGGCTTATTATACCCAGGGCCTGAGTGAAGTATCCTCCTTGTCATCCTTTCCAGCAGACAAACCGTCCTCATTTTTGTCTTAGACAATCCTAGGAATGTCTGTGTGTTTGCCAGTAGAGTCCAGACTTGGAGGAGGAGATGCTGGTGGAGGAGTGGGGTCCTGCGCCATAGTGCAAGGACCTGCGTCCCCCCTGTTTCCAGTGAGGCTGCCTGTGCTCCCTGCAGCCCAGCACCCCTGCCAGCAGACAGATTAACCCACTCATTCTAAATCAAGCAAGGAAACAAGGGCAGAGAAACTCCCAGCTCTTCAAAAGTGCATTGTCATAGAACCAGGCTGGTTTGGGTTGGAAGGGACCTTAAAGCTCATCCAATTCCAACCACAGACAGGGACACCTTCCACTAGAGCAGGTTGCTCCACGCCCCTTCCAACCTGGCCTTGAACACTGCCAGGGTTCAAGGCAGTCAGTTACCAGCACAGTCTTAGTTATCAGCATGGTTTTAGTTATTACCATGGCATGCCCCGCTCTACCTTCCCATCAGTGGCTGAGCTTTCTGCTCAAACCCTCCGTTGGAGTCGTACCCACTTGTAGCCTAGAGCATCAGGTCATTACCAGCCAGCAAGAAGGGTGTAGGAGGTAAAACAGAACCAGGGGGTTACCAAGGGGTACAGTGGCATAGTTGTGTCTCAGGAGAGCACAGACCCCTCGTAGCCATGGCTATAAGCATGCTAGAAAAGACACAACTTTCCTTCCTTCCCAGTGGGCTCATGCCCACACAATGCCACCTCCATCTCTTTGGGGGAGAAGGCAAACCTAAAAAATAACTAAAAAAGGAAAAAAAGGTGGCAATGCAATGGAAGGCTCTCCTGACTAATTAGTTTTGGAGGCCAGAGATCAGCCAGCCTTGCCTGCAATTACTCTGACAAGAAAGGACCCCTGTGAGACTTGCTGCCAAACAGGGGCATTTTCCCCCCTGCCAGCTACAGGAGCAAGAACTGGAGAAGTGGTTGGGAGAGAAGACATCCTGATGCTCCTGTGCTGTCCGGCTGCTTTTCTTCTCCAAAGGTGCCCCGATGAGGGGGTTTGCTGCAGTGTGGCTCTGACGCATGCAAGGGACATGCATCAACAGTGAAAAAGGGAGGGCTCAGCTTGTTTGGTTTAATTAGAATAATGAAGCTGTGAGCCTAATAGGAGGAGGTTGGGAGTGCTGAGGCTGTAATTGGCAGAGATTGGGAAGCGTGAGGCTGTCGGCTGGCAGCCATATGGAAGCAGCAAAGTGAGGGTAGTGAGTGACAGCCCGAACCTGTGGCGCTCTCATTAATTCCAACAGCAGAGCTGTGATTGATGTGTCAGCTCCCTGCTGCTCTGCGATTCGGGCTGCTGATTCCACCTCACTTCTGCTGCTACTGCTGCAGCCCAGGCTGGGGAAGGGAAACAGAGAGGGCATGAGAGGAGGAAAAGGCATAAAGGAGGAAAAGAGCAAGAGAGGAGAAATGGGAGAAAGGGTGAGGGGTGAGATGGGTGGATGGATGGATGGATGGATGGATGGATGGATGGGTGGGTGGATGGATGGGTGGGTGGATGGGTGGATGGGTGGATGGGTGGATGGGTGGATGGGTGGATGGATGGATGGGTAGATGAGTAGATGGGTGGATGGGTGGATGGATGTTATAACCTAGGCAATGAAATCTGCAAAACCTGGTCAGCTCCAAAGACAGGCTTCAGTTCAAGGTTTTAATCTGGATTCAGGGTTTTGATGCAGGATTCAATCTGTGTTGGAGTCAGAAGTGTTTCATAGCCCCCAGAGCCCCCGTACAGCTCCATACAGTTCCATTCCTGCATGTGCTCTTGGAGGTTTTGCCAGGCTGCAGGCAAAGTGGCAGGGTCAGGCTACCCACCCTGGTCCCTCTGCCTGCACAGCAGGATGCGTTGCCTGGTCCTCACATGCTCATCTTCCTGCTGAGAGGCAGCCCAGTCCCACCAGTGCCTGACACACAGACACCCCATGGGCATGCAGCAGCACGCCAGCCCTCTGACTTTGCCAGCAGAGCCAGTCCTAGGCTGAGACTGCAAAGATGGTGTGCCTGAAGTCTGGGTATCTATAAACCCACCAAGAGGTTGATGGTTATTTGAGGCAGTGGAGCACTGCATCTTTCTGCAATGCTTCCACCTTCCCTTCAGCTGCAATTACGTCTGAATGGGGCCAGCCCATGCAAGGATACAAACTGGAGGCTTTGTACCAGTGACAGCTCTCTTGTGCACTTAAAACATCGATAATGGGCAGTGTCACACTGTGAATCCCACATGCCATGCTCCTTGAGACAGCTCATGTGGCTGAGCATGAGGGAGGAGGCAGAGCATGCCTATCGCTGGGGACGGAGCAGATCTGCTCAGGGAACAGATCAGGATATGGCATGTGGCAAGATGCTGCATGAGCTGCAAGCATGGCTGGGAAGAGTTTGGATCAGGCCAGAGTCACATTTCTGGTCTGTGAACAGCAGGCACAGGGAAGGGACTGGGCAGTGCTAGCTGGAGCAATTACCCATCTACAGGCAGAGAATGGCTATATTATATGGTTATATTAAACTCTGTTTAATTTCTATTCTGTCTGTACCAGTCATTTTTAATCTTTTTCATTGAAATAGCTAATTATTGTAGTTTTCTAAAATCCAGGTTTAGTACTTTAAATGTCTTTTTACCTAAAAAAGTGAAAGTAAGGAAGGGAGAATATCTGGGCAGATCCATCTCGGTGCTATGACTGAATAGGTGCCCTGGCATGGCTTCCAAGCAGTTTTCCCTCATAGAGCAAGTCATGGCTGTGGGAGGCTGTAGGACAGAAGGCCAGGAGAGTCCTGTCTGTGTCACCATGATCTGATGTTTCATCTAGCATTGCCTGCCTGCATGAATCAAGACTTCTCATCCCTCCCTCTGAGGGAAGCAGCTACCCATGAAGGGAAACAGGGGATAAACTGCCAAGATGATAACTCATCTGGGTAAGGCTATCAAGACTCATTTGCTTTACCCTGTTGCCTTCGTGAAGGAGCATGCAAAATGAAGTATTAGCATGTGGAGAACAAAACTTTATCTGTACCCTCTCCATGCTTTCCCTTAGAACCAGCTAGGGGGAAACTGAGGTGATGCCTCACTCAAGGGCTGACTCCTGTACACTGCACAGCTAATGGGGAAAAATGGGTTGTCTTTTTCTCTGGGCAGCTCCATTGAAAGCACGCGACCACTCCACTAATTTGAAGAAGCAAGAAAAGCAAGATGGAGAAGCAAAAATTGGTTTTGATTATAGAGCTCCAGCCGTGGAGTTCCTATAGCAGGAACAGAAGTAACAGTTGGGGTAGCCAGAAGCTTTGTCTCCAGTACAGTCATTTTTCCTAGTAGGTATTCACTTGTACGATGAAGACCATTAGGTAAAGTATCTCAGAATAACTCTCATTTGCAGACTACATGGTGAGGAGGTGGTTTCTCAGCAACTGGTACCTCCTACACAGCGACTGCAAGTGTTCCTGGAGTAGGATGAAGCTTTTGCTTATGAGGATGCTGAGATGTGCCTCATGCAGCTCTGTTCAGGTCTGGGTGACTTCCTCAATGCCTCTGTCATATCCAGACATACAGCAGTCAAAATGGCAAAGGGCCATGATTGAACTGATGGAAAGGTCTTCACCTGCTCCCTTTGCACAAAACAGATGCCAGGCTGACCTTGCTTTCCTAATGCAATCTCTCAGGGGGAGCCAGAAAACCATGGTAAGGCAGTAAGCTTCTTTGTGAGTCTGGGTCAAGCAAGCCATTCTGCAATCAGTTTGTTCTTCAATAAGTGGGTTTCCTAACACCTAGCTACCACTTCACCTTCAAGCTGGGGAAAACAGACTGTTGCAAGCTGTTCTCACACCCACTCTCACAGCTGTGCCCGTGCCTTTGCTATCAGGGACAGCACTGACCCCGTTACTCTTGGACTCTTCATCAGTGAAGAAGATACCCAGTGTCCAACCCTACCTCAGATGACTCCTGCAGGGGCTGGCATCTGAGCTGACCACCAGCCCCACAGCTAGCTCTGCTCGCCTGTGAGGGGCCAGGCTGTCCTGCAGCCTTTGCATGTACACTGCTTGCTCTCAGAATGTTTGGCCCAGAAAGCAGCACACAGGCTTGGCAGATACCAGTGCAGAGCTGGGCACACCTTCAGATCCCCATTGGGAGCTCCAGATCAGTGATACAGGTTTCAGTGGGGTTCTCAGACCAAGCAAAAGCATGGCCTGCATCCCAGCTCTGAGCAGTTCCATCAGACAGCAGCATTAATCCTGGACAGGAGCTTTGCTTTAGAAGAGCAGTGAAGGAAGTACGTGCAGCAACCAAGCGCAGCAACCAAGCACAGCAACTTGATCAGATTTTCCCACACATTTCCCTTCCTATAGGTATTTCCAGGGGCTGAAACACAGAATTAAGCTGGCTGAGGGTCTGTGATTTGTTTTCTAAGACCTTGTCCCTACAGTTCTGGTTACAGTCAACCTGTCTTCTAGCTACCGAGCCGAGCAGATGAGCCGAGTGCTGCTGCTGAAGTCTCTGGAGCTTCACAGATCCTATATGGGTGCTATACAACAGAAGGCAGCATTTATCGAGTAGTCAAGAAAAGAGAATTAACTACATGACAGCCCATGATTTGTTCTGTGTGTCCATCTCAGCGTTTCAAAAGCTCATGAGTGAGCAGCAGACTGATGTGCATGAAGAGATGGCTGGTTTGCGTTGGCCAAGGTGCAGCCAGCTCACCAAGTGCAGCAGCCCTTACATGGCTGGGATGCTCTTAGCTCCCTCTGTGGTTGGTTTAGGGGCTGGAAGGATATAAGGACTTATGGGCAGGGTTTAAAAAGTCCATCGTTCATTGTGGCTGACATAAGAATAATGAGAGAAAACGATGAAGATGGCCCCAGCATCCAACGTGCTGACTTGGTGCCTGGTGATGTCTCCCACATGGCTGTAGCTTTGGTGTGCGCTAAGGGTAGCCAGATGTCATGACAAAGCTAGGACCCCTCTGCCTGGTGACAGGGATGTGCAGCTGGGAGGCAGCTGGTCCTCAAAGCCACTGCTAAGTGCCAGTGCCCAGCCAAGGATGTAGCTGTCAGAGAGCTCTTACTTCACCCTTCTCCACCAGTGCCTTGTAGTGAAGCGAGGCAGAGGAGCAGCACCTGAACAGCAGCTGGGAGCTGCAATCTGTGGCAAGAGAAATGAAGTAGCTTCCTAAACTGCTTCTCACTGGTAGGAGTCCAGATTAATCCCTTGCTCCTGTTCCCATGCATCCATGCAGGGGAAATGGAGGCTTAACACCGATACGGGTCCTCTGGCAGCCCATCACTCTCTATCTTGCTCCAAAGCATCCTGTGCCGGAGTTCTCAGTGGGCTGCAGGCATTGCACAGTAGCAGACAGTACACATGTGCTGCAGAAACCTAATTGCAGGATCGAACAGGAAAACCAGCACTTGGAACAACTCGACCTACACAGATTTTGGATACCAGGCACTGGAACATTGCTGAAGAACTCAGGGATCCTACCCTGGCTCTTGAACATAGCGCCAGATTCACAGGAACTACCACCTGTTGTAACCTGGATCCACTGAGGGACGTGGAACACACAACAGCCTCACTGGACAGGGACTTTCCAGGTACCTCCAATGGCTTCAGCTGACATCAAGGCTCTCCCATAGTTAGTTTCCCCATTTTAAGTTACAGACACAAAGGCACTCCCCTGATCACCTCAGTCACTATTTCGCCTGGATGGGTCATTTTCCATGTCGGCTCAACCAGCACTGTGCTGCTGAACATTGCTTTCTCTTTCCCTTCACCATTCACAGCATGCTGTAGTTTTTTAAGCTTTGACAGCTTCCACACCCAGATATTGAGAGTTAATGGTGCCTTAGCTGTAGCACAACCAATGCACGCTAAGGAGAGTCACCCTAGGGCCCAGGGCTGGCCAGGAAGCTTAGATAAGAGCTGCCAGGATGGGCTAGGACAAGAAATCTCCATCCTCAATTGCTTGAGCAATAATGCTCAAGCATTATTATGGGCAGCCATCACTACCTCATTGGGCCTTTCCCAGGATTTCCTCCAGGCACAGCATCCCATAGTGCTGTGAGCATCTCATATGCAGGCAGAAGACTTTAAAGCTTTCCTCTCCTCAGCCTGGGGTTTTATTAACCTCACCTCGCTGTGCTGAATAACTTTCTGCTCCATGCATCGCTTGGCCTGCTCGGCTGGCCCTCTCTGGTGAACAGATTAATGCCAGGGTGACTCTTGGTATGAGGACATTGCCTCTGCCAGGAGATGCTGGCCGACCACGCTTGGGCTTAACATTTTTCATAACTCAGAATTGGAACTGTTTTGACTGCAAACAAGCTGTGTGATGGGGATCTACTTTTTAATCACATCAGACTCCTTAGGTTTCCAGCGTGAATACTCATAAGTTCAAAATTCATGTCTGAAACACACGCTGCTGCATTTTTGTGTAGAAAACATTCCTGTTGGCAAGCTCTGCAGGAGTGCTTATAAAGAACAAATATCAAAGTGTGACAACCACGGCTGATTACAAATAGCAGGAACATTTGCAGAGCACTGCTCTGCAGAGCTGGCCTGCGCAAGAGGCTGCTCCGTCTGCCGTCAAAGCGGAGCCCAGGTCCTCCCCTGGGACAGTCCAACTCTCCGCATTGCTACCCAAGAGCTACAGAGCTGCCCTGGCTTGCCAAAGCCAGGAACAATAACATGAAAGGTGTAAGCAGGGTCACAGAAACGGACAAGGGAGAAATATGTACCAGAAAATGAATTCTGAAAGCAGAAGCAGTATTAGTGGGAAAGCAGAAGAACTCAGTTCCTGCTGTAAATGGACGTGCAGAAGTTATTCCTGTGCTGCCTTTTTATATCTGGAACAAGGAACAGGTTAAGCAACCTTTCCATGTCAGTGCTGCAAAACATGCTGTCCCACTCCAGGACTGCAAATCCCACTCCAAATACCAGAACATGTTCCTACAACCAAACAAAACACCTTATTGTGATATTTCCAGACATCTTTGCATGCCAGCTTTTATTATCACTGCAAAGTATGTTGCCTTGGGCATCCTATTTGCATCCATGTCAACATATCCATGATGAACACGGTCTTCCTTGCATTGGATTATGTGAGTTTTATGGGAATCATGAGGCAATCCAGAGAAATTCCTCCTCAATGTTACTGGTGATCCGATAATAGCACCACAGCCTGCTAGCAGTTTGTGTTCTCAGATATTAAATAAATGTTCATGGACAATTTTCAGGGTACGTATCGTACCATCTGTCATAGCAGCGCTGCTAGGTTTTAATTATAGTTTATAGTCTGTCTTCAAGCACCTGGATTCATTTGTTCATACTGTCTATTATTCATGACGATCCACTAAACAGTGCCTTACCTCTGTTTTCTGCTGTTCCCTTGCAACAGCTGGGCCAGCAATATAAATGGGAAGGTGGCAAAAGTGTGCAGTACGTGAGGATATTTCTTGCTCAGGCACTTCTCTGTGTGGAAGCCAATTCCATGAGCATTTCCAGATTCATCTTTGGAATGGTTTGCCTAGGGACTTCCTTGGGTAAACGGTTTGTGGAGAGAAAATGGATCACAGCAGCTTCTCAAAGAAGGAGATCTCAATGCAGAAGAAACCCAGCCCAAGTCTGGTAATCCTACACGTAGCTAGACAGCCCCCACTAGTAACAAAGCTGCTTGCTTCCTATCTCCCTACAATCTGGATATTTCAGACCAATTTGCTCTTGTCAACTCAGCCATAAGACAGCTAGTGGTGGAGGTTTGCAGCTCTGTTATTAAAGTCACTGCCTGTGGGTTGTGAGTATCAAGGGATGGCTCTGAAATACTCGTTACCTTACAGTGAATAATTTCTTCAAGCTGCACTGAAGCCATTGATGCTGCTAAGCAGTGCTCGGTGGAGTACCTGAAGTGCAGCAGGGGTATGGCACAGATAGGAGTGGACCTACTGTGTCCATGTTGGGTCCAGGCAGGACAGCATCTCCTTCCAGTGACTTCTCCAGCAGCAAAGCACAGCTCTGCATCTTAGCAGACCATGGCCACCACCCTCCATGGCTCACAGGACAAAGCTGTACTCTCACAAGCTCCGTTCAAATACATCTTTAGCATGGGATAAAATAGACACTTGGCCAATTTGCCTGATAAGAAGGTGTCCATGAAACAATAAGGGCGTAGACCCAAAAGAGGTGGGGAAAACCCAGGCTGCCAGATATACTTGCATCCATGATACGGCACTTTCAATGAGTAATCACTTGCCAATACATATGGTGTTTTTGTAGATGTGAAATGTCATGGAACATAGCGTACTGATATGTTTAAAAATAAATTGCTGGGATAGCTTAAAAAATAAATGACTGAAGTGAAGGGACTTATGGTGCGTTTTGCCGGGGATTAATTCTGTCATTTGATTTGGGGAAAGCTTGATTCAGGTGTCAAACTAAGTATTGACTTAATAAACTGGGGGTTTTCACTTGCTCTCTGAGGAGTACTGGGGAACGAGGTCAGCCTCTTAATTAATTTATGTAAATTGCTGTTTTCTTCCACTCCATTTAAATGTTAGTGATACCCATCTTATCTCCTTAGAGCTAATTGAACAGCAACAAATACGCAACCATGCTCAGGACTTCAGGAAAGTCACAAGCAGGTATGATGAAACTCATAAAATCATCCCAGAAAAGATGCAAATGGATCATACTAATTATGTATGTGCGCACAGACACACTTTTCAAAGCATTGATCAAAGCACAAGTCACCAAAGTCCCAAACTTTTATTCACTTGTTCAGCTTCAAGAGGTGTTCCTAAAGGCACTGAGAGAGAGTATGTTGATATGACAGAGACCTTGCTCTGTGCACAGAGTGGGGATACCCAGAGGCTGTTTACAGGAGCCTCACGCATCAGGCATGAGCTCCCAGCTGGCTATAGCTTGGCAAATCCGGTCCCACATCTTCTTTCTCAGTTTCATAGAATCACAGAATCCCAGAGTGGTTTGGGTTTGAAGGGACCTTAAAGTTCCAACCCCTGCCATGGGCAGGGACCCCTTCCACTGGAGCAGCTTGCTCCAAGCCCCTGTGTCCAACCTGGCCTTGAGCACTGCCGGGGATGGGGCAGCCACAGCTTCTCTGGGCACCCTGTGCCAGCGCCTCAGCACCCTCACAGGGAAGAGCTTCTGCCTAAGAGCTCATCTCAGTCTCCCCTCGGGCAGGTTCAAGCCATTCCCCTTGGCCTGTCCCTACAGGCCCTTGTCCCAAGCCCCTCTCCAGGTTTCCTGCAGCCCCTTTAGGCACTGGAGCTGCTCTCAGGTCTCCCCTTCAGGAGCCTTCTCTTCTCCAGGCTGCCCCAGCCCAGCTCTCTCCGCCTGGCTCCAGAGCAGAGCTGATACATCCTTTTGTATCTTTGTGGCCCTCCTATATATGCTATAAAGGTTGTGCTAATTTGCTTGAACAGAAACATACCACAACGTATGAATGGACAACATGCTTTTATGCAGTATAGCAGAAGCAACAGCATTTACTCATAGTACGCATCTTTTTCCTAGAAGACAGGTATCACAACAAAGAGAGTAGACAAAGGCACAAAGATCTGTAACAGCTATTGACATAAATCTACTGAACCAGAATAGTGTTGGTTTCCTCTATCTTCCTCCCATCTCTTCCTCCCATAGCTGTGGGATCCTGCCCAAATCTGGAGTGTGCTGTCAAAGTGCACCTTTGTAGTGCGATTTCTCTGCCTTTGTAGATTAATACAGAGTTGCTTTGGTTATTGCAACGGGAATGATGTGCCCCACAGCCTGTCTCACTTCCTGGTTATTCCTTCTCCTATCCCCTATGGGTTATTTGTGGAAGAGGAAGTCTTCAAGATACCCCAAACCTCATGCCTGCATTCATTTAACTATTAAAACACCCCGGGCAGCATTTGTTTTTTGGGGGTTTTTAAGTATTTTCACACACTTTTGATGAAGGCAAGGCAGGAATGAAAAGCTAGTACCACAGGGAAAAATCCCAGTGAAGGGAAAGGACTGGAGGCAATGCTGGCGCAGCTGCACAAAGCAACCATCTTGGTCAAATGCTGATTTTGGGGTATTCCTATTGATTCCATCAACCACAGACAGGACAAACTGTATCAGCTGCAAGCTGCGTGGAGCTGGGTCCATGGAGATGTCTGTCTGTTCTGCTGGTGGGAGATACTACAGAACCCATCAGCAAATGGTAAATGCTTGTTTCCAGGAATTTCAGAGAATTATTTTCACAATTTCCTTTGGATCTTCTGTTGCTTTTATGAGGAAAAAATGAAGTTACAGGTTTCATTGGAAATAAATAAATATTTGGGCACAGAATTACAGGGTTCTGCAAGAAACCCTGCAGAGATTTTAAAACCGAGCTCTAGGTTGCTTGTTTTGTGGTGATGTTTGTTTCCTTAAGAAACCCTCTTTGTGCAAAACTACAAAGCCCCCAGTGTTATTTCTCACAGGTCTCTGCGTTTTGTTCCTTTCTTTCTAATTTTCTTTTTTTTTTTTTTTTTTTTTTGTAAGAGAACTATTTGAAAATTTGGCCAGTGTGAAAAAAATCGGAAATCGTCACAGGAGCCCTGTCTGGCATGAAAGTTACTTTTGCTGGCAAATTCAAACCCAGATATGATGACAGCAACATACCCTTGGCTGTGCAGAAGAGAAGCAGCCTCAGCCCAGCAGGAGAGCTGAAGGTAGGGTTGGGAGGCTGGCCCATTACCACTTCTATGGCACAGCAGGTTTCCCACATCTCCATTGCTTTTTGATGAGTGGCGTAAATAGCGGAGCCACTTTTCCCTATGAAAATGTTCTGTGTTTTTGCAGGTTGCTCTCCTGCCTCCCCCAGCCTCCCCCCTGGGGCTCTCTTCTCACATCCATCACACCCTTCCACTGCTCAGCCTGCCTGTATCTCTCTCCCCGGGAGCTGAAAGAGCGGTTGCAGGTGACTTCACCCATCTGCCTCCTTCCACATCGCACCCAGAGAGCACAAATAAGTGTCCACTCAGCCACTGGACTGCAGAGGGATGTTCACCAAAGCACAGCAGAGGGGCAGGATTCCATCCCTGAGCTGCTGCTCACGCTCTGGGGGTGCAGCCCAGCACACGGGGGGGTTCTGGGCTCAAGCGCACACTGAAGCCGGGTGATTGGGAGCTTCTCATCAACCAACACCCCCAAGTCCTTCTCCTCAGGGCTGCTCCATCGAGTCTCCATCGAGCATCCTGGCCCCTGCTGCTGTTTGCCTGAGCACTTCTCATCTGCTCCAGTCAAAGGCTTAAAATAACTGAGCCGTGCTCAGCTGCCTCTGCTCAGGGATGCGTGGAGGGGGTAAGCACATGCGGGTACCTCAAACACGGAGGCAAATTTGGTGTTCGAGCAAAGTGTGAGACTGTGGGAAGCGTCTGGACCCATTGAGGCTCCACTGTGACTGGCGGCGAATCGCTACGTGCCAGCCTGGCAGCCAGCTGCCACCGTCCTTATGGCTCTGCCTACATGCATCCCCTCTGCAGTGATTTCTAAATGTGCAATATCAACATTGCAGTAGCATAGGAGTTTTGCATGTAATTATCCTAAGGTTTATTTGAATAAAAAGATGGTGGGGGGGAGGAAGAGCCCATCTATATCTTGCAGATCATGCAAAGTCTAGCAGCTCCACTAGCAGAGCTTGGAAATGCCGATAGACAGTGAAGAGCACAGACACACAGCCATATCTCTATTTGCTTTGAAGCGTGCTGCTAAAACATGTTGCCATTGAGATTCCTAAGCCCCACATTTTAAAATATTCATTGCCACAGCCCAGATTCTCTCCCGAGGAGCAGAAACCCAGGCAGAGACGAGAATCTATCTGGCATCCCCTTGTGGCTTTGCTTCCCCCTGCTGCAACAGGAGAACAAGTCACAAAACCAAAGGACACACCAGATCATCATGGATCATAGCCAGACCTAGTGGCAGAGAAAAGGGTGTCCTCCTGTAGTTATCTCTTCGGTATCTACAACAAAGAGTTCTGGGGTAAGGAACTGGTAATGACGAATCCATAATAAGGGAACCATACGCGATACCCATACACTTATTAAGAGGTGCAACCAGGAGCGATAGCCAGGCACTGTGGATAGACTCTTAGCAATACCTTCCAAGCCCCTTGGCCACCCTTAGAGATGTCTGAGCCAGATGAGTTCTGTCCAGGGCAGGGTGGACACACAGGCACAACCATCAGACCCACTCTTCCTGTGTTTGGGTGTCTTACTCCCATCCCCTGCATACTCTGCTTGCCATTCAGGACCTCGTTCACTGCCTCTGCTTGCTGCTGGTGCCCAGAGATGTCATGAAAGTAAAAATACACTCTTTCATGACCTGCAACAGTTCTAGTCAAGTAATCTCCCTGGGATTTCCCTAAGGTCTTGGTCACAAAGACCACATTTTGGAAGGACTCTGTGTGTGGAGCATGGCCCCAAGGCGACCACAGCTGCTTCAAAATAACCCTGTCTGGGGACAGGGGTCCTGTTTCAAAGAGTCCAAGCTTTTTGCTGTGCATACAGGGACCAATTCAGCAGCAGCCCCATGAAAAGGCTGAGATTAGGAGGTGCCCCAAGGGTTCAGACTGCATCTACAGATTGTGAAGTGCAGATGTTCTTCCTGCACATAGTCCTCTCAGCAAGCTGCAGACCAGACCCATCATTTCTGTGGGTCAAATTTCATTAAGGAACGCCGGGTGCTTCTAAGACATTTACCATTTGTCTCTGGTTATTGTCCTGGTGATTTACATAATGGATTAGTACAGATTAGCCCAGCATTTGGAGAGTCACTGGGTTGCTTTGCATGCACCATAGGCAAAGGATTCAGGCTGTAAATGCGATGATCTAATAACAAGCATAATTGCTGTTTTATAGACTATAAGTACTGCCATGTCAGTCCCTCGTCTAACTCTACAGTGAGGCCATTGTGCAAATATAAATCCTCCCATCACCAAAGAGCTCTTCAGAGGCTCCTCCATGCAACAGCTACAGCAAGTGTCCTCACACTGGTTTTGATGCATGTGGGAAGCTGAATACCTGTGTTAGGAGCCACCAGCAGCAAATTAGTTGATCCAATCCTTTAAAGCGGCTATGCTGAGCATCAGAAGATACAGAGCTCCTTTGGTACAAACATTTTTGCTCAACCCAGACATGCTGCAAGGGGGGAAACTGAGGCAGGAGCATAGGAGGACCCTTTGAAAGCAGAGCACACGGTTGAGGGTGGGTTTTCCTCATCGTACCCCAGTCTTAGTGCTTTCCTCTCTGATTCACTGGGAGGTAAATTCAGGGTTCAACAATCAACTTCTCTCAGGCGTTTCTCACCACTCAGGAGCAAACCAACCCCATACCGTTAATATCACAAAGCTTTATAGAAGAAGAGAGGCTGGCAATTGCGACGGCACTTTTGAATCATTCATAATTTTGCACAGGGGCAGCTTCTGTAGGTGTCTTGTTTCCTCTCCGTTTGTAATGTTTTAGGGCTAAAAATAACACGGAAGTGCTGTTCCAAATGTAAGCGAGGAATTAGAGTCGCGAGCAAACTAGAGAGTAAATCTGTAGTGGAGGACATCAGAGCTTTCCCACAGCGGCAACTACAAACCCAATTAATCCTGGGTTAGGCAGAAAGCAAACGTGCAGCTGGAGAGATTCGCAGCGAATGCTCAGAAACAGCTTTAACTTCCCACCCAAGCAATGTGCAGCGAGTGATGAGAAATTCCTTGGAAAATTTGCTTGAGCTCATTTGTGACCACAAACACTGGAATGCTGTGAGCATAACCACACGGCCACTTAAGCACCCGTGCTGCATCCCTGTGGCTTGCTTATCCTGTGAGCTTCTCTGTAGAACAGTGATGCTTTGGGGCATCGGAGCTGCACTCCAGCTGCTGCCTCATGCTTCCCATGTGAGGCTGCCCCCATCGCTTGGACCAAAATAGTGGGGTGGTTTTGAAGAGCTGCTGCGGTTCTTGGATCCTCAGCAGATGGGCTGAGTTTCTCCTTGCTGGAGCTGCCTGCGCTCATTCAGGGTGACAGCAATGGAATCATGCAGATGGGCATGGGCATGGGACCCACGGCTTCATGAGGAGCATGGCTGTTGCATGTATGGAGGCATCAAAGCTTCAAGCAAGGTAGTATGGAGAGCTGGAAGTGAAGCAGACTCTTGTCGTGGCACAGGCACAAGGCACAGGGCATGGGGCTGCTGGTCCTGCTCAAAGGATGCTTTCAAATATCTACCAAAAGGACAGAGGGTGCTTGACAGCATCTACCCTGGAGCATCAGCATGTCCTTGTACAACCCTGCTCAGGGTCCTGAGATGAGATGTGGTGGTCTGGGGAGGCAAACCCGTCACTGCCCCAGTGCCTATCACTGGTGTCCCCATTCTCACATCCCCAATCACCAGGAAGGGGCACATGGTTCAAAGCCAGCTCCAGCCCATCGCTCTCCTCCAAGCTCCCTGCTCCCCCCCATGCTGGTCTGGCTGGATCAGAAGTACCAGTTGTCCACCCAACTGGTAGAGCCATTGACCTAAAGCAAAGGCCACCCCTTGGGCACCTTGGTGCTGGGATAAGCTCAGCTTTCTTTACAACAGGTTGCTACCTATATTCCTCCCAGCGCTTCCCAAGTACACCACCATGCCTATCTCCTCCGAGCCCTTCTCTATTGTAGGGGTCTGCTTAAACTCATTGCCTAACGATTTCCACACTGAGCTCTCCTCTGAGCCAAAGGGCCGAGAAGAATTCACGTCCTGGAAGTTTCAGCCTCTTATTTTGGAATTAATTTTGCAAGCTCCTGCTTGGACCGAGCTCTCTGCGGGCTCAGGCATAACAGGGCCAGTGAGAGGAGAAAGTCATGTTGCTGGTTAAATCTCCAAAGCAAAAATAATCCATTTTAATGAAGGTTCACAATCTGCAATGAATGTGAAACAATGTTGTCAGCTAAGCTGTTGCATTATTCACTTTTATTTGTACAAGGTCCTTCCATTAATATTTGACTACAAGAGAATGCAATTAAAAATTTTCTACTTGAATAAACCTCTCAGCACTGTGTTAGTTAAAGGATAAAAACCTTTTACGTCGCTGTAGAAGGGAATTTAGCACGCTGGCACTGTGCATGTGGGTCACACACCAGCTCCTTTAGCCTCCCGCACCCCACATCTTGTTCTCTACTCCCACTTTTCTGTGGTGCCTTCCTTCATCCCTCACCCTGTAACGGCTCCTCTGTGCTTCCCTTTCCCCCTCCCTGTCATTCTGAGCATCCCAAAGCAGTTATTTCCTTCTGAGCAGAGCCAAAACAAGCAGGGATGTGACTGGGAGGGGGGGTGTGCAGGCAGGTGGGAAGCACCCGAAGCCTGCAATTCCCAGTAATTTAACAAAAATAATGGTAAGGCTGTTCACAGGCTGAGACAAAGCCCGACTTTGCCAGAAAGAAGAGGGGGTTTGCATCCATGTGCATGGGTGTTTGCTGGCAGGGAGACGTGATTTATTATTTACATTTTTGCATGCATGGATGGGCACTGAATTAGCTGTAATCTCCCAGGGAGGGAGGAAAAATCCTTCTAGGATCCTGGAAGATGGTTCAGAGAAGACACGAGGTCAGCTTGCAGACGAGTCACAGAAGGGAAGACGCTAGGCACAAGGGAAATAAGCAAATGATAAACAAAGCATGGGGTTACATATATAAGCATTAGGCACTATTTTCCTTTCCAGAGAACAAAGGGCATTTAGTGAAAACAAAGAAATGGGGTTGTCCTGGTTTTGATTGGGATGGGATAACCCTGGATAGGATGGGAAGAGAAAGCATGTGTGCAGATGTAGAAGAGGAGCCTCTGGCCTTGGTTTGGAGCCAGGGCTTTTGGAGTAGAAAATTAGGGGTAAAGTGGGCTAACCTTGGGGCAGGCAGATGGCAAGGTGCAGGTGACCAGTGTGGTGGGATGTAGAAGAGGCCCTAGGACCAGGTGAACCACAGTACTTTGCTTGCAGGTAAGCAGCTTTAAAAGCAAAAGGGCCCCGGGAGAGTTTTCACCGCCCCAGGGATCTCCAGATAAGTGGAGGAGCAAAGAGAGCTGATCATGGGGAGCAGATGCTCTGGTTCAACAGGTTGGACCAGCATCCTGTAGGTCAACATTGGTTTTTTGAAAGACCTGCCAGGAGAGCCAGCTGTTCTCAGAGGCGGTGTACAGCACCATCACATCCCAAAAACTCACTGATCCCTGTGGGATCTGACGTTTAAACACCACCCAGGGACTTGGTAACATTTGCAGATCTGTATCTGCCTCCTTTCAGGGCCAAGCAGGAACCTTACTGTTTAGCAGCTAAAGCTGAGCCATGGTGTAAGAAACTACCTGCGGCAAGCACAGCTCCAGAGCTACATCTCCTTCACTGAACAACTGAGATCCGTTTTTGAGGTTGGAGGAGCCCATGTACATGGACCCTGGGGCAGAAGGATACAACAACCAACCAGTAGCAATTGCGATCAATAATTAGGGATTATTCTGTCCTTCTGTGCTCTCCTGATATCAGAGGTGGGCTCTTTCCTGTCTGTTGGTAAGGAAGGTGGCAATGATGTCCAGAGCTCATGGAGGTGCCACTGGCACCATCTGTGGGCTCTTCTAAAGTGCTCTGGCTGCACGCCTAGAGATCTCATATCCCACAGCTGCTACTGCAAGGGGGGGAATTAGCTCGTCTAATGCTAAGTAATCCATCCATTGAATACTAAGCACCACCTAAAGCAGGTCCTCTGAGTCTCAGGATTGCACAACCACATAGAGAGGAATCTTTGGACCTTAAATACTCTATGCTTCAACTCTTCACTGGTAAAATGAAGATTAAGAAGCTCATTCATCTTAGAGAGTGCTGTGAAAAAATCAGTCCATTAGTTTGCGTCCCATTAATGTTATCTAGGCCAAGGAGATGAATAATTCTGTCCCCAGAAGAAGATTTGTATAGCCAGCAGCATATAAGACAAGGGACCACACCAAACAATAAAGCTAAAGTGAGATATTGAGTAATGGTTCGTTAAGTGTATGCCATTCATCCCAGCACAGGGTCAGGCTGCATCTTACACAGGCAGTATGAGTTTGTAAGCAGAGGCTGTGGTGTGGTGCACACACACAAGGGGCTGCATTAAAGCTTTACGAAACACCCTAACTGGGACGTGTCCCACCTTGCTGGTGATTGATTTGCAGCCTACGTATTGTTTGGGGGTTTTAAATGCTCTGTGTTTCTGTGTAATAACTTCAAGAGCTCTAATCCTTGTTAGGTAACAGCCGCTCACCAGGGAGCACAGGAACAAGCTGATGCGGACCAACCATCCTTGCCAGGGATCAGCTGTTCCTGGAATAGCCACAGTAGGGTTGAGCACACCAATCCCACCAAAACAATTTGCTTCCAGTGCTCTGAGATCTCACTGCTATCAACCACCTTTGTCCTCTGAGCCAGGGTTAGTGTAACTCCATAGCAAGAGTGCATCTGGAGGCCACTTAAGAGTTGGAGCTAGTGAAGAACATGTGAGCTTGGAGCTGCATTCCCCCTCAGTGCACAAATCTCTGCTTGAGGAAGGGTGCATGTTGCAAGCCCACAGACAGGGGTTCTGCCTTTGATCCCCATGAATCCAAACACATCCATCTCAGGCACACAGGCAGCTCATCGCTGCCGGAAGGGGATTTCAAAGAAACAAGTTCATTCAGTAAAGGGAACTTGGTTTTGGATGCTTCTCCTGGCTCCTGAGGGAGCTTGGTTGTTTTGCACGGCTGCTTTGTACATTCCCATCAGGAAAACCATACAGCAACAAAATCCAAGGCTTCAAAACTTGTTTTTAGAGGTGAAATGCTCAGATCTCTTTTTCTCTGTCATGCATAAGTCCGTAGTCAGGAAGGATTTGGGTTAAAATATCCCTTTTCCTTTCCCCCCTCAGCTCTGGAAAGAGCCGGGGTAAATGTAGGCTTCAGCAGCTGGGCTTATATACTGAGCCACAGCCATACTTCAGATCCTCTGCAGAGACTGTAAACTCTCTGGGCTTTCAGCTGTAGCTACCAGAGCTTTTCTCCAATCAAAGATAGATGAAGCAAAGTCTCTGGGTGGCCAGGACATAAAGGCAAAATGGAAAGACATGTCCTCCCAGGCTGTTCAGGTGATGAGCCCAGATGCTCAGGGCCCCACAAACAAACAACCAACATACCACCCGTGTTGGAATCTGTCAGTTTGACACCTGTACCCATTGTTGCACCAATCAGCTTTTGCATTTGGTGTGTTGTAGACTATAAATGTAACATGAAATACCTGTTTCTGACACTCCCCAAGGTACTCATGGACTTCCGATGACAGAAATATTTTCCATTCATTCGGAATACCTCTACTTGCCCTTTTAGCAGAGCCTGATGTGGAAAAATCTCAGTGTCAGAGAGGCAGCCTCAAAGCATTAAAAGCAAATGGAAAAGGCAGTAGCTGAACAGGAGCTGGCAACTAATCTTTAGTGAGCCCCTCTTGCATCAGGTACAGAGCTGCCTGGGAAGGACTAAAGGTGCTAAAATATGATGTTTATTGAATGATCAAGGAATACTGCGCTGGCTGTTCAGGAAGATTTATTCTCCATCTGTGCTTGTTTTTATTCTACTGGCATGCCTAATAAATATCAACTCCTTTAAACAAAAGCAGCGCCGTTTGCAAACGTGTGAGCAACCCTTTGGCATTTCCCAATGATTTTGCCTCAGACCTCCCCACCTGGAGGCCCACGTGTTTATCCCCAGGACTTGCTGGGATTTCTCAGGCTGCGGGTCCCTCGGGTTCACCCTTTTGCTTGTTATCTGAATAAAACCACAATCAAAGATCTCTTTTGTTTCAGCACACGCACTTCCAGATGCACACACAGGTGACTACCAATAATCCAAGGAATTTGAGGCAGCAGTTGTTAAGTGAAAGGTCCATATTACAGAAACCCACCAAGGCTCAGAAACCTCTGCTGTGCAACTAGAGGAAAACTTAAACTGAAAATTAAAAACCCCTCCAAATCCCAGGGCCCTGGAAGATGCAGTAAGTAAAGTTTGGCAACTTCCTAATGCGTAACCCATTGTTGCAAGCTGTTCCATGTGGCTCCCCAGAGGGCTGGTCCCAGCCTGCTGGGAGCTATTAGCTTAAATGGTAGCGGGCTGCTGCCGCATTTAAGCCTTATTATAATAGTGTCATTGGATTTGTATGCGCAGGGATGCATGCAGATGGATTTCACAAAAATTCAAAGAAATTACATCCAGGAAAGGGAGTTAAAGGGATGTTTCTATGCGTGGCAAGTGCTGGCTGACTAAAACTGCAAATAGAGGATTGCCAGGAAAACAAACAGAAAAGCCCCAGTAAGTTAAATGAGGTTCAACATTGTGATGGGGAAGTAAGGAGCAGAAACATTTTCTAGGCTCTGAAATCTGCTGGAATGGGCAGATATATTGGTGGTCAAAATGCCCACATCTCTCTTAGAACCATAGAATCGCAGACTGGCTTGTCTTGAAAAAGACTTATCCAGACCCAACCCCTTGCCATGGGCAGGGACACCTTCCCATCATTTCTAGTGATTCAGAGGACAGGCAGGAAATCTCATCAGATCAGCTGGAAAGGAGCTGGTAATTTATACCTATGGCTAAAGCACAGGACCCAGAAAAGCACTGATCTTATACAATTCATCTGTCTGCATTTGACTTGCAGACACTGGGGCATTTACAAACTGCAATCAACTCTCCTCTCAGTCTCCCTGTTGAGATGGTAAAGGACTACACTCTTGCAACATCTTCTACTCTGGGTTTGGTTTTCTTTCTGGTTTCTGTTTGGGTTACACTGAACTGTTTAGTGGATCTTTCTGTCAACTTTCTCACCCACGGAGCTGCCATAGCACCCACGCTGTTCCCCAGCTTGCTGGCAAGCCATCCTAGAGCTGCTGAGATGTGGCTGGTGAAGCTGGGCTTTCACCCATGCCACCACAGATGCAGTAGGTGATGCCACAGACAGTCATCACAACAAACCCACGAGTGCCTGGCACAACGCAACTGGGAGGCAGTGAGCTTTCCAGCAGCTTCTTTGTTTACAGAGCCATTTGTAAGCTTCCTCTTAATTAAAATAATCGCTAATAAGTCTGGCAGCTTAGCAGAAGCAGCCTGCATTCTTCAGGCAGTCTCAGAGGATTGCCTGCTCCCAGTGTCTAAAGCCATTGCCTTGGCTTCGTTGTGATTTACCAGGGATGCTGGAATGAAGGAAAGGACAAGCAAGAGAAACAACTTCAGACTGCCTGAAACAACCCGACAATAACGTTCCTTTTCAGAGCCAAGCTTCAGCATCCTATCACTTGTCCATCCTTGTGAAGAGCAAGCTGAAGCAGGAACAGAGTGGCACAGTACACACCACTCGTGCCCACACAAAAGTGAGCAGCCCTCTCATTGCACCCCACTGCCAGGGCAATAGTCCTTGACTTTTCAGCCTCAGGTAATGCCACGTACCCCACTCCAATAGGTTTAACCTTTCATTACCTCTCCAAACCTCCAACGCTTAAGACAAAGGGTGCCTCATTGCCCAATAATCCTTTTCAAACATTTCACAAAATCTCTCCCTCCTTCTTAAGGCTTAAGGAGAACAAAAAAAATGCATGTTCCTTATTTAGAAACATTCTTGTGATGTTTATTGGAACAATCTGAAAGAGCTGAGGTTTGAAAATTAGTATCTGGCAAGGAAACAGTGTCCTCAGGGGCCAGAGAACAAGCCGCACTGGGAGGAAAGTGATGGGACCAGCCTTTAAAGGCTGGAAAATTGCAAACCAAGTGTGCTCAGCAGTATTTTCTTTTATGCAGCTCTTTTATTCTTAAGATGAAAATTGCTCGGGACAAAAGCATCAGCCTGATACCTGGGACAGTCTGCTCCTTACTCTCCTTTTTCCTGTGAAAATACGTGGTTCTTTGAAGAGAAGAAATGTTCAGCAAGAAGCAAATGCCAATGTGACCATTTTTAATGCAAATTCTCCAAGATCTCCCCCCGCTCCTCTAATACTGCCTAGGAAATCTGTGACAGTGCCTTGGCAGGGCTGTCAGTCTGCACCACCTCTGCGCTGCTGGGCCACGAGCAGGGGCCGATGGTGGTTTTACGTGATAAGAAACTACCTCATTCATCTTCCAGTCTCTGATCCCACCTTGATGTGATAGCAAGAGCCTCTTCCACCCTTCCACCCCTCTCCAGAACTTGCCTCTCTGTGGACATAGCTGATGCTGCAAGGATGCTCCTGTGGGTGAGGGTGTCCACAGCGCCCCTTGAATAGATAGGAGCAGTCACGGAGGCATGTCCTGCGCTGCAACCCCAGCATCATGCAGCACACACAGAGTTAAACCCCTCTCTGCTATTCCCAGGGGGCTCATGCTTTCCCTGCCTCTCTGCCCCAGCTCCAGGGGACTGATGAGGCTGTGACTTTCCCAGCAGTTCTTCCCACACTCACCCTCCATTGGGATTCAGCAGAGCCCCGAGCGCTGCTCCATGGAGCATCGCACTACCCATGACCCCAGTGCAGGGCGCAGGCTGCCACCACCCGCTGCCCCCATGGGTGGATGGGGGCCAGTGGTTCCCACAGCCCATGCTGGGGGGGAGTAGGATGAGCAGACCCCAAACACATCCCCATAGAGCCGGGATCAGGCCCCTGGTTCTGCTCTCCACTGGCCCCAGCACGGGTGTGAGCCCTGATTGCAGGTGCTGTGCCAGCAGCCATGCCCCTGAGCCAACCCCGCAGCTCTCTCAGGGTGTCTGGGGGATTGCAATGCAGAGCACATGTGCTTTACTGCAAGAAAGTCCACATTCCTATTCAATAAACTGCCCAGCACCCTTCCTTCCCCAAACATTTCCATGCTGGTGGAACTCTGCCCACCCACTTCATTATCACCTCTACACCAGTGTGCACTTAGCATCCACAACATTGCACAAGTGCACACGCACCTACTGGGGGACCAGTGCCTCTTGCTGACTGCTTCTCTGACAAACCTTCGTAACCTGATGAGCATTCCTCTGTCCATAAACACACAACCTCAGCCACAATCCTGATCTGCACATCACCTGTACCGCCACACGCACTACTGTGCAGTCCATCCATATGGATGCTGGAGGACCACAGGAGCTCATGTACTATCGCTTGGGGTCCCAGACCAGTTTCTGCCAGCCGTTTTCCAGGGTTGCACCTTCATGCTAAGTGGCGGTGACTCCTCTGTCCCAGAAATGTCCGTCCTGACCACAGCTGGAGAGGGAATAGTGGGTTCAGCAAGTGGTGATTCATGGTTTATAAGTGCTTTAGTAGTATTAACTCATACTCACTAATTAGCCCCATCTGGTCAGCATGTGATAGAGTGCTATAATCTGCATGCAGGAAAGGTCGTTCCCACCATGTGCCCATAGACCTTGCCTGTTCTGTAAGAGAAAACATTCCCAAAGCAGGAAAGTTGTGGGGTGGAGAGGAAAGAGCCTTGAATAGCATCCACTGGTCCACTCAAACAGGGTAGAGTCCTTCCTGCAGGATGAGGTAACTCCACTGCAGACCAGGAGCACCCAAGTAAATATTGCCACCTGAGATGCACAAGAGGCATGAGAGAGGATGGGAGGAGAGCCCCAGCAACCACTCCCCAGTGCCCAAGCTGATCGGAAGACAATGGAAACTCACTGGAAGACCACAGCAGGCAGGGAGCTGTTGAACTGTAATCCAACGTGCTTGGCTATTTAGTGCTGCTTATTGCAGCCCTCAATCCTTCCTCTCCCTGCAAGACAAATGTGATCACTGCTCCATATGCTTCACTAGCCTTCCCCAGCAACATTCAATTCACCACTGAGTTTTGCTGGGGGGCAGGATAAGATTGTGCAGATATAATAACTCCATTCATCACCGCCGAGCAGGGGTGGGCAAACAGCGCTTTGTAAATGACTCAGGAAGTTTGGCAGCTCAGATCCCACCAATCTCCCTGACAGGCAATACCAGCATGCCCTCAAGCCCTGGAGCAGCGCAGCTGGAGGAGCCAGACCCACTACCAGCATGTCAGCGTGGACCTTGCCACCCCATGGTGCTCCAGCCTGGATGCACGTGGGAGCTTGATGGAGGGGAAGGCTCTCACAGCCTGGCCTCTCCCAGTGGTACCCCTGCCATGATGATGGTCTGAGGCTGACTGCTGTAGATAGTGCGCCCACAGCTTCCAGAGGGACCCATCTGTATCCTCCCTGGCCTTTGGGAGCTTTGCACTTGGACCTCAGCAGGTTCCTGTGCCCTGCTGTGGATGTGTAAGCCACGCCAAACGTGAGTATTAAAGGCTTGTAGTGCTTTCCCAACACACTCACACATATACATACACAAATACACCACATATGCACACACACAGCCTGCTTTAAAGAAATAGCTTCTACTAGTCAAAATAAAAAAGAAAATAACAGGTATTTCTAAAATAAATGGTGCCAATATACACGCCTGCTCCTGCAGCATCCCACACTGCCTCCACGGTGTCCCAATACCTGGGAAATGCAAACCTGCTGCTTACATTGACTTTGATTCAGAAGCTGTGTTAGTTCTAGTTCCCTGTACCGATACCTTCTGCTGATCCAGGATCTGTGGGCAAGGAACCCTGAGCCAATGCTGCTAATTTCCACAGCCATCCTACAACCTCTGTTGCACCCCACACTGGAAACTGCTTTGCAAGCCTGAGCCATGAGGAAGTGCACCCCACATGCTGGGCTTGTATGGTCTGCAGAGAAATCACTGCAGAGACATGCCTTGGTGACTTCCCAGGCTATTAAACACCCACGGGCCGGGAAGATTGTCCGATTTCATCTATATTTTTAACCTACATCTTTTTTTAGGTTTTTGGGTTGTTTTTTTTTTGCCTCCAAATTTTTAATTACCAATTTGTACAGAAGGAGCCCTCTGAAAACCTGTGAGGAAAACCAAGCGAGGGCTTGCTGCTATCTGGGTTTTTCATTAGAAGGCTTGCATCTGTTAAAGAAAATCCAAGGGGCTGGGTTTTTCTTCTTGACACAGAACAGCCTTCCCAGAGCTTAATAGAAATTTCAGTGAGGCGCTCGCTGCCAAGGATGCAAAAAAAATCGATTTAGTGTTTTCGGGTTCGTTCATTATTTTTTTTTGCAAAATATTTTCAAGGGTGAAATTTCCTGTGTTTGTTTTCAGCAGAGTCTGCAGGAATGTGCTAAGATGCTTCTTGGTAGAAGGGTGATTACCAGTGTTCATTTTCAGGATTAAAGAGAGACCAAGTTCTTAGGACTATTTCCATTTCACGATTAGAAACCGTTGCAGCTTCCTACACAAATACCCTATTGTGAGCATCTCTCTTCCAAATACGTAGCACACCTCATCTTGCTGAAAGTGAGAACAGATAAATGAATAAATGAATGAATAAATGACATAAATAATTATCAAAACGCCTTCAAGCAGTATATATTCCAACCAAGTAATAAAGTCAGGGACACAGTGTACTCTGTCGAACCAAAGAACTCACCTTTAATACTCCATCACTGCTTTTCTCCAAGTAAGCACTATATTTACTTATCTATTACTATATAGGCACTATATTTACTTGCCTATTACTATATAGCCACTATATTTACTTATCTATTTCCTCCACTTTTTATATTTCAAGGAAATAGTGTTACAGGTACATTGCATCAGGAGAAGCATTATCCAGAGCATCCAATTCAGCTCGTGATCAGATCTGCTCTTCAATGCCCATTCCTATCATCTGGGGAAGCATTTGGGTCACCTTGCCTACCTTAAGATATTAGAAGATTCACGCCGTGAGTAGAGAGGTTTTCAGGCACAGAAAAGGAACTGGCCAGTTCAAGCAAACCACTGAAAAGTCAATTTATTGTCATTGCTGTTCTTCTTCCCTGTACAGGAATGTGAGGGAATTACTCACAAATGAGAGGTGCCATGATCCTTCTGCTCAGTGATGGGTTGGGGGTGCAAATGGCTTGGACAAAGGTTGAGGGAAGAGATCTCACGAGCTGGAGCTAAAGGGTGACCAACCCAGTAAAGAGTGGAGCAGTATGGGGACGCAGTACATATTGCTGTGGCTGGTCTGGACTGGGCAGACTGGGAGGAACAGCTCAACCACAAGCAAGGCAGGAGCAGAGCTCAAGGAAATCCACACAGAAATAGCAGCGGCCACAGGACATGTGTAAGAGCACCACATAACAGCATGTCCATAAGCATGGGAACACCCACATAAAAATCCACATCCTGTGAGCACCCATGGAAAAAAGCAATCCACAGCAGGATATAAGGGTTATTAGATCAAGATTCAAGGACTTTTGGCAAGGAAGCTTCATTTTTAAGAAAACTTCAATTTTTTTATTGCTACATGGAGTGTACTACGTGCATTTATTGTTTGAAAGAGATGAACACATTCCCAGGGGCTGTGGTCTTTCCTGAGCAGGCTGACAGATGTTGGGAACATCATTCTTATCCCTGTAGCTTAGAGTCCGGAGCAACCTACAAGCAGAGCCCGTATCAGCTAGGAAGGGAGCTGGGACCACCACGGGGACAAAAGTAAGGGCCTAAAGATGGTGTGATACCCAGGTCCAACCCAGAGCTGACTCCATTCAGGTCTGTTTCCTCTCTTCCAGATGCAGCTTCACTGGAGGTGTGGATGGCTCACGGACTACTGGGAAGGAGACAAAGAAACCTGGTAAATAACTGGATGCGGAGATCTGGACCACCAGTGGGGTCCTTTGAGAAGCAAGGATCAAGACCAGGCTTCTAATAACTACAGAAATGAAACCAGACATAAACTAGAAAACAGTCTTGTCTGATGGGAAGAATGCAAACCTCAGAGGCTGCAATGGCATTTTATGCCGGTGTCTTAATGAAGCACAAGAAAAGGAACATTTCTGACTATGTCTGCAGAAGAGACATTTGCATAATGTTTGCCTGCAGATTGGGGTGTTACGCTGTGATGGCTCTGGAGAAAGGACAGGCTGTCCTCTTGGAAGTGCCACTGAAAAATGTGTTTCCCTCAGAGACGGGGAAAGATTTGTATTCTTCATTCAGTGGGAAATAAGCAGCCCAGAGGCTGCTTGGTGAGACATTCACCAGCAAAATGTGAGCCCTGGGACAGCACCACGGGTACAGAATTGTGTCCACCACCTCCCCAAGCATGTCCCAGTCCAGAAGGAGTGGGGATAACTGTTCCAGGCAAGTCCCAAGAGAAGTGGGATCAGGCAGGGGGCATAGCCGAGAACAGGAGCCATCAGCCCCAAGAAGATGATGCTGGGGGCAAGTACCCCCAGTGTGTTTCACAATGACGTGTATTTCTGAATGAGCCAGGGCATAGGGTAGGGAAGTTTTTTGTCAGGCAGATATTAGCCTGCAGGGAGGCAGGAAAAGACTGAAAATGTTGCCCAGGTCACCAAGGCTGATGAACATCCACATGATGACTACGTTGGTTTTGAAGGAGATGGTCTTCTGGTCAAATTTTACGTAATACAGCTGGATAGAAGAGGCTGACATTTATGTGCTTGATTGAGGAGGGTAACAGAAAGAGAGCTAATTATTTATTGCAACCTGAGGCTTAAAATACAGCCAGAAAGTCAGCATTTGAAATGCTGCTCTCACTGGCCTGGCTGCTCTGACAGAGCACGGAAAACACTGTGGCAATAACACCAAACCCATCCTTCCCCATGCTCAGGAAATGGGACATGTCCACCCCAGAGCTCAGTGCAACTGGAGCCGTAGCCCACTTCCACTCCCATCTCCTAAACCTGCAGGAGTGCTCATATTTACAGAACTGGAGCATCCTCATGGATCCCAGCAACAGCAATAGAGGAGCTGATAGCAGACACCAAAATTGACTTTGGTGGTTTTTCACTTTTTAAAGACTTCTATACTTGGAAGTCTCCTGTTGGACCTCAAAGTGGACTTGTTACTCTCTGCTCTTTAGATGATTTATTAATTACAAGCAGAGTTACGGCAGAGCTGCAGCTCCCTCAGTCCTGGTGATTTGTGCGAGACTGGAAAAAACTTCGCCCTTTGCAGGAATAAACCCCATATGCGCAGCCAAAAAAGGGAACGTAGTCCTTAAAAAACCACACACACACACACACACACAAACAAATATCTATTCATATATATATATAGCTTTTGGTAATGTGTCTCATGCTTCAGGACTCAAATCTATTTTTATGCTTTCATAAATGACCATGGAAGAGCATTTCAAATGAATCTCAAAGAATAACATCCTTTTGTTCGCAGGCACAGATACACACAGAATGGACTTGGCTGAAAAAAAGAAGTTAGACTTTGAAAGAAGGAGAAAGAAGAAAGTTACCTGAATAACTACAGACTATGGGCTTCTCATCCTGTTGTCACGGCATGAGATATTTCTCTAGTTAGAAGAAAGAGCTCTGGATTCCTATCTTAGGAAGGATGCAAAGAACAGTGTAAAATCTCCTTCAAATTCTTAATGAAAAGGGACATTCTATGCTATTTTGGAAGTAGTTAAATGCTCTGAACACTTACAGGGATGTGTTAATTATGGAGTACCCACTTCTGGCCACATGGATGCTCAGCCATGGAAGATATTTTAGTGCATTCAGGGAGACCAAAGAGAGCGGATACACGAAACCCCTTATCTTATGCTCTACTTTAAACTTAAAGAGAGTGAAGGAAAAAAATGATATTGTTTCTTATTGACCAAATCAGACAGTAGACCTCAGCTTTATTTCTCCAGGAGGAGAGGAGGTACAGGGTGGTATGGACATAGCAGCAGGCACTGTGTTTAGGACAAATATTTAGGATGCTTATAGTGTGACATGAACATCAGACAGGCTGCTGGAAGCAAAAGGTTGGGCTAGGGAAGTTTTTTGCTTGTTGTCTTGAATAATTAACCACTGGTGTGGTCTGTGCCCCATGATACACCTTGACTGGCCCCTTGGTACGTGTTGGGTGCAGGCTGGGCATGGAGCTGTGCTGAATGCAGGTTGGGAAAGGCTGGGGCAGCCTCAGGGCACCTCTGCACATCGCTGTGCTCAGTACCTGCTACTCCAGCTTCATCTGAAGAAACCACTCCAGATAATACATCTTTATTTGTTTTGGAGGAATTAAATTTGAATTCCCACAGAAATTCAATGAAACTACCTAATAGACAGCACAAAGCCCACGAGCCGGAGCGCTGCGTGCCTTCGGACCGGAGCTAAATCCATCTTTTCAAAACTCAGGTATTACAAAGTGGGAGAAAGTTTCTGTGAGAAAGATGGTTGGACAAGAGCCAGGTCTTGAAACAAGGAGGAGGCAGCCTGACCCGCTGTTCCCAAATGAGAATTGAGAAAATAGAGTTTCTAACCGAGAAAGCTGCGAGACCTATAACATCCGCACATGAGAGCTGAAGTTAGGATCTTAAAATGCTTTTTCAAGAACATCAGCAGGAGAAGGACCAAATAAAAACTGTCACTGTTATTTTTCTTGTTGTCATTATACGGTTACAAGTGAAAGGAGAATGGGCATTTTTGCATCAGAGGGTATAATACAATCTGTAGGTGTTGTAGGAAGAAAGAGAAAAGAATAAGCAGAAGGGGAGGTGGGGAAGGTGACTGCAAAGTTACATAAAATTGTGCAGTTGAAGCTATTTGGGGCAATATGGTTATTAGGAAACTGAAAACCCCTGAGGGCTGGGAAGCCTGGGCTTGAGCTGCTGTGCTTGGTAGCATCCATGTGGTCCACTCTATCATGGTGAGAGCCTGCCTGTGGGGCAGTCCTGGAGCAGGCACCCTCACAGAGCCTCTGCAGGCACCATGAGCAGGTCGATGGGAGGCCCTGTCAGGTGCCTTCAGCCTGTCTGAGCTTCAGGAGCTTCAGAGCAACTGGGTCTAGCACAGGGTTTCCAATGCAGCAGCAAAGCCAAGGCGAAAGGTGAAGGGTCCCTTCCCTTTGGAAGAAAAGAAAAGGGACATGAAGATGATCAAAGGGCTGGAGCAGCTCTGCTCTGGAGCCAGGTGGAGAGAGCTGGGCTGGGGCAGCCTGGACAAGAGAAGGCTCCTGAAGGGGAGACCTTAGAGCAGCTCCAGTGCCTAAAGGGGCTAAAAGGAAACCTGGAGAGGGGCTTTGGACAAGGGCCTGTAGGGACAGGACAAGGGGAATGGCTTGAACCTGCCAGAGGGGAGACTGAGATGAGCTCTTAGGCAGAAGCTCTTCCCTGTGAGGGTGCTGAGGCGCTGGCACAGGGTGCCCAGAGAAGCTGTGGCTGCCCCATCCCTGGCAGTGCTCAAGGCCAGGTTGGACACAGGGGCTTGGAGCAAGCTGCTCCAGTGGAAGGTGTCCGTGGCAGGGGTTGGAACTGGATGAGCTTTAAGGTCCCTTCCAACCTGAACCAGTCTGAGATTCTATGATAATTTCTTGAACCCAGAGGTGCTAACACCATCCATGTCGCCACCTGCAACATGGGATAAATCCTGCTGTCCCTGCCCCATCTCTGCAGGGATGTCTGCTCCAGTGACAGAAGAGGTGAGCATCGTCTCACAGCAAACACCGTATCTTGTCCATCAGGCAGGACAGGGGTGTGGGTGCTCCCCTACGCAGCCGGCATTCGGCATTAGGGCCGCAGCAGAGATAGAAGCCAGAGTAAAACCACAGCAGTGCAGAGCGCGGCTGAGCCGTGGGGCAGAAGGGAAAAGCACCACGCAAGAAATTGATTCCATTAAAAAGTAATCTCAAATTTAATAAAAGTTATGATTTGATTATAGCCGTAGAACCCGAGGGCAGGGAAGGGAGCGCAGAGAGAGCTGGGGGGAGGCACTGGGGAGGGGCAGAGCAGCTCGCAGGTCTGGCTGAGCCTCCAGAACAGCAATCACAGGCTGTGCACAGCCTGTCTGGCCTGTCCCCAAGCATCTCTGCTCCTGCCTCCATCCCCCTCCAACCAGCAGCATGGTTTTCTGCACAGAGCTCCTCTGTCCCCACTGCGGAGCTCAGGCAAGGGGGTAATGCAGCAGGGCAGGATAGAGAGCATCACAAGGGAGCTAATCCAAAATAAAGTCAGCTTTTATGAAATCAATGCCTCAATATGGTTGGATGAACACACTGAATCCTTTATGCATCCTAGAAGATGCTCTTGCTTTTCTGAAGCCTGCTGGCAGTTTTGCTGTGCAAATCCACCTACTTCACTCCAACCTGGCTTCTCCAGCAACCCTGCCTTCCCCTGCAGATGAATTCTGCTGTCCCTCTGTGTGTTGGGACTGCACAGGGAAAGGCAGACTCAGTGGTTTGGGGCAGTACAGCAGCAGGACCAGCAGATGCTGATCTGATCCAGATGGCTGCTGTTAGAGCCCAATTGCCAGGGAGGAGCTGATGAGGCTGATACCTGGAGTGCCCTCAGCTGTGGCAAATCTGCAGCCTTTAAAAGCTGTCCTTGCCCCTGAGAACTGCTTGGTCTAAGAGCATTCCTTTTCTTTTTCTTCAGTGAGAAGGAAAGCCCTGGTTTTAGTGTGCCCTTTTCTGGTAAGCTGAAGCCATCCTTGGGGCATGGTTGGGAGGGATGTGTCAGGGTAGCACCAGTGGAAGGCTGATGTGGTCTATGGGGACAGGTGGGTACCAGCCTGATGTCATTCTAGACCCTGCTTTGTCACAGTGGACACAAGTGGCTCCTCTTATTTTTGCTGGGGAAGGAATGGGCAAGGCCTGGGGCAACAGGGAGACCAGGGTAGGGAGATGCTGTGTGGCTTTCTCTCAACAACCTTAATGCTGAGCAAAACTGGTGGAGAGGGAAAACACAGAGGAATTTGCTTGTTCCCAGAGAGGGGCTTTTTTGGCTTGTTTGAGTGGATTCCAAACACCTGTGATTCAGCTGAGTAGAATAAATAAGCAAATACAAATTGCTTTGTACCTTAGAGTAATGCAGCAGCCCAACCCCTGTCCTGTCAAAAAGGAGTAACTTGGTCTGCAAATCAACAACGACACTGAAATCACTGGCTGCCCCTTCTCCAGTTTCTCTGCTTATATTGATAAGGTTGGCAGCTGGACGGCTGCCAGTGTCTTGACAGTAAATGTATGTGAATGATATACATGCATAAATAATAGTGTTGCTTGTTAGAGGTAAAGATGTTTCTTTAAGTGTAGGTGACAGGCAGAGGCTGTTAGTGCAGACATATGCATGCAATACATAAAGAAGGGAAGAGCGAATAATTAATACAGCCCTAATTAGCTGGGTTTTACCTTTTAAGCTGAGCTATTGTAGTATTTGACAGTATCTGGCTAGGGAAGGAAAGAACAAAAGAAAATAAAAATTTAAGACTAAAAGAAATCCAATTTTTGGAATTAAAAAGAATCTAATGCTGGTATAAGGTCTGCTACTAACTGGGCATGATAAAATTGATGGTAGTGTTATTGAAAAGTCAAATATGTTCCCCAAATATTTCTGCTTGGTGATTAAAAAAAAGGGAGGGGGGCAATATATTGCAAATTTGCAGAGCTAATGAGATATTTTTCTTTCTAAACTGTAACTACGGTGGTTATTAAATTGTGTTATTGAGTCAAATGCATTTAAATTAGGGATGCTGTGCAATGGGCTTCCAAGTGTTTTTGGAGAAACTCTTGGGGAACTTGGGGCTTAATAACATGTACTGTGCTAATGTGAAATACTGAGAAAGCTTCTGAGGGTGGGGAGAAGGGAACGCTGGCTCAAAACAAAGAACAGAATGAAATTGCTGAAGTTATTTTGCTGAACGCTGTTCCTGCGTAAAATAGCAGGACAGCTGGTAAAAGATATAGCTAATAATTAATTGAGAATAAAACATTATTATAATAGTGTATTATGGCCCCTGAGCAGGCTTTTCTGAGTGTTCCCGGTAAATGATTGTAAATCAGGAAGGATAACAATCAGAATGATGCTCTTGGGTACCTCTACTATGTGTGGTGCCATGTAGCTGGTGAAAGAGGAGGCTGGAGGAGTGCATGGGGCCACAGTGAGCTCAGACAACTCTGAAATAGAAATTAAATCCAGGGGTTCAGAGGAACATCCTGGAGCTTCAAAAGCCACAGATAATCCTCCAGGATACTTTAATGTACTTAACTTCAAGGCTAAAACACCAAATACTACAGAAACCAGTGTGTCAGGTAGAAAGCGAGAGACTGTCAAGGCTGTCAGTGTTGTGGATTCCTGCAGCAGCAGGGTATTGGCTCAATAAAAATGGCCAGGTGGCCTTTGGTACTGTAATGCCATCTTGTAGAAGAAGGTGAAAATTATAAAGGCATCCCTGTGATCCCTGGTTTAAGGAAAACCTCTGTCTTGATCCTAACCCTGGTGATCAGGTTAATCCTGTGCGGGGGAGCAGGATGCAGCTTCCCTCTCCAAATCCACCTTTACCTTTACCTGTGGCTGCTTGCTGATGCTACCGAAGCAAAAAGCCAAGCAAACCCAGACCCTAAATTACACATCAAATGGCAGAACTAGTAATTCTTCCTGATCCCCAGGACTACAGGATTATATATAGCCTAGGCATGGCATACTAAATAAATCTCCTTGCATCCCCTATTTAGACACACCAAGAAAGTGTACACTCAAGCCCTCCTATCACAAGTGGCAGTTTCTCACCATCTCCTGTCTGGAGGAGGAGAAGAGCTGGTGAAAGATGAAGGGAGTTGTGTGGGGTGAGGTGGCATGGGTTTGGTGCTGCCTGGGCTGCAGAAGTGCTGGGTAGATGAGAGCAGCCACTGCATGGGTGCCTTGGTGCCAGCTCATGGCAGCTGTAACCCCAGTCACAGTGTCCTCAGAGGCAGGCAGGATGCCTCAGCTGGTGTCATGGTTGGATTACCAAGAAACCAGAGAGAAGGACTTGAAAAGCTTATTGCTGTGTTTGGGAGAGGAGCAGCTGGCTGCTGCCTGTTCATCATCCCATTTCCCTTCTTGATCTTCAGTGCAGCGCTGCTCTGCAAAGCTGTCTGACTCACTGCTGGGGAGTGGGGAAGGGAAGCTGCGAGCTCAGGCAGCTTAATTTTCAGATTCTGATCAGGATTCAGTTTATCAGGAAGCCTTGAAGCCGAATCTGGCCCGTGGGTGCAAACTGGGAATGATAACTGATGGGCATGTGCTCATCTCGCAAGTCCTCCACACATTGAGCCAGCTCTGCTGCAGGCTGCGACAGTCACCAGGAATGCTATTAAAGCAGCACAGCTCCTCTTTAAGTCATGGGACTGTGGGGTTTTGGCATCATGTCAACTATTCTTGAGAATTCCCAATTATGCTCCCTTTTCTTTATGGTTTGTTTTCATATTTGCTTTATTCCCAGAGAGTTGGTGCCAAAGTGTTCTCAGTTATGTGAAATGGGTCCTTACAAGGCTTTTAAGTAAATACTTATCTGGATGGATTTGCACTTTATCCTTCCGCTTGTAGCGGTCATTGAAACTGGAATCTGTGGTCACAAAAATAATGTTCACTTCTGTGATTTTGTGTTTATCTGTAGAGATGATGTCAGGTTTGGAGCTGGACATGACACTCCTTACTTTAAGTGACAGCTCATAATAATCAGTTGAGCTCACAAGGATTAGTTGAGCACTGGCAGCATGAGAGCACTTGGAGATGAGCAGAACAGGAAGGTCTTGGCTCATGAATGTGGCAGGTCCAGCAATTGAGCTCCACGGTTTTACTGACCAAGAGTAGGTTTGGTTGTGTCTGAGAAAGGCCCAAGATTATCCTCGGAAGACAAAAGGGCTTTTTCTACAGGAGGAAAAGGCCAGCCCCTGTATGATAGCTCTGCCTTAATGTCTCTAGAGGCACAGGGATATTTGGACCTCCTAATAGTTTATGTACAGGCTGTTCAGATGTGAATTAGAGTCATTCCTCCCCATGACACAGGCTTTTCATTCAGTGTGAATCCTTCACAGAACCTTTCTGGACTGCAGTGTCTTATCACACCCATTCTCATTTGCTGTTGCAGGGAAATAGGTGTTGCTGGTTTCTGTATTAAGCCCACTAAAGACAGATGGAAGAGTGGAAATTTAGGTATGTGTAAGCTGCAAGTTGAAAACGCCTTTAGCAGTTGAAAATTCAAAGCCTTGTATGTCCCCAGAATGCAGATGGCAGATGGGTTGCATGTCAGAAGGCGTTGAGATAGTAAAGGACCAGCGTACCAGGGTATCTGCTGCTGTTTGGCAGCAGAGATCCCATCTCTGGTTATGCCCCCCAAGTGCTGCACCTGATGATCAGTAATCCCACATTGTGCTAACAGTCAGCTGAGGCTGCTGCCAGATACAGGTGATGACTAGGGAGCATTTTTATGGAGCTGGGCTGAGAGAGCTGGGCTGGGGCAGCCTGGAGAAGAGAAGGCTCCTTAAGGGGAGACCTTAGAGCAGCTCCAGTGCCTAAAGGGGCTGCAGGAAACCTGGAGAGGGGCTTTGGACAAGAGCCTGTAGGGACAGGACAAGGGGAATGGCTTGAACCTGCCAGAGGGGAGACTGAGATGAGCTCTTAGGCAGAAGCTCTTCCCTGTGAGGGTGCTGAGGCGCTGGCACAGGGTGCCCAGAGAAGCTGGGGCTGCCCCATCCCTGGCAGTGCTCAAGGCCAGGTTGGACACAGGGGCTTGGAGCAAGCTGCTCCAGTGGAAGGTGTCCCTGCCCATAGCAGGGGCTGGAACTGGATGAGCTTTAAGGTCCCTTACAAAACATTCTATCATCATCCTGGTCTCAGCAGCCTTTGTGTAAAGCTGAAGCTGCCCTGGTCCTCAGTGCAAGCAGTTTACTCTCCTATCTTTGCACCTGTGTGCTGGTGCCAAGTTTTGTCTGTGCAGCGCAGCAACTCTGAGTGCAGCAGGTAGCTTTATATTCAGAACCTGATCTGTCTTTGGGCTGTGCTGCAGGGCCCTTGTTGGGTGTGTTGAGTTTTCTTTCCTATTTTGCAGCACCTTTCTAGTCTAGGGGAAAGTGATGTTTTATCAGTCACTGATTTCTCTGCTAAAGCAAAATCCTTGCTGTCACTCACTTACATGTCATGCTGTCACAACACTTCTTTGGACTTCACTTTTTTTTTTATTCATTATTGATCATGGGAAATTGTTTCTAGAAGTGGGATGTGATTTATTTATTACCAAGTCTTCCCGTGGAATGTAATTTTTTGCTGAAGTCCTTTTCCCTGAATTGTGCTTTGGCAAATATGATAAGGCTCTGGAAGTAGGACAGCTTTGATGCTGAAGAGTCACTCTTAACATCCCAGATACACTGTTGTAAAAGGGGCTGCACTCTCCCTTCTGTGCTTCATTTCTGCTGGTGCCAGAGGCTTCCCATCTCATCCTTTTAAAATCTAAGCTGCTTCCCTCTGCCATCGGTGGCAATAGGTAGGGCCTGAAGCATTATAGATCCACTCATATCACATCAGTATTATTACCCTTGATAAAATCTTAGTGAGTATTTTAGGCAGAATAAACTTTTATGGAAGGAAGTAAGCAAATAAAATTATAGATACATATATATACTAAAGGCTGTTTGCTGGCCAATAAACGGATATTTTTAAGTACAGAGTCTGGTGTGTTATTCTGTTTGTCAGAACTCTCCTTGCTTTTAGGATTCAAAATATCTTTCTGTGTCGCTGTTTATCTTCCCCATGAAGTGAGGGACAGGGGGTTGAAGGGGAAAATGGGATTTGAGGGCTCCCAGTCAACTAATATGCACTGACATCAGCTGCTCTGAGAGCAGCCACAAGAGCCTATTCCAGCTGCAGACATATTACGAGCTCCAAAGTTACTCCGTAGAGAAGGGGGAAAGCTCCTAAAACTGGTGTTATAATCTGTAGCACCAGAAAACCTTTCCTAGTCTAGCTTTGATCATATATATATTTTTTACATGGGGGAATGACATTCCTTTCACTTCCCCTGCTCTCCCGCTCATGATTGAGGGTTGTTTTACCCATAAAAGTCTGAAATGTCCTCTTGCTCTTCTGCCTCTATTGTACCCAGGATTTTAGTGGGAGCACTTGAAAAATAAATACTAGCCAAGGAGCACATTCATTTTTATTACAGCTATTCTCTCTGCATATCCAATGGTGAATTAACTCTATTTCTGCAAGTCTCCTGCTTTTTATGTATCAGTGGAGGGAAGTGAAGGCTGTAAAGCTTGCTTGGTCCTGCAGACATTTGTGTTCTTAAATATGTAAAGATACCCCAGTGGAGCCCCTACAGTGCCTCTGTTTTTGTGTGCAGTTCTATTTTAGTGCATGTATTGCTAGTGATTTCCATTTTGCTTAATTCTCTTTAAAAGCTGAAAATATCTCCAAATCTTTCTCTTCCTATTTCTTAGACTGCCTGTTATTGTTGCAGAGTTACAGCATGACACTGCCTGAATATAGGCAATTTTCTACTGCAAACATGTTATCATTATTCTGTCAATACATTTATTGCTTCAGAACCTCTGGGGCAGTAGCCGCTTTGCTCTAGCGAGCACCAGAGATAGACACTTGCTAGTCCTAAAGCTTTGAAGTAGGTGCCCTTTCTCATATGACACTGTCTGGGGCATCTGGGCAAAACCTGTGTCTATGTAAGAAACATTTTCCCTTCCTTGGATTTCTTTAACCTGACCCTAATGCATCCCTGCCTTTTAGTGGTGGGATGCTGCTGTGGATGGTACAGACTTGAGCTCAGTGCTTTGTTTATTGAGTTACTTTTATGATAGCTTATATCCTTCTGTCTTAATCTCATTTTATGTCTTTTTTCCTATCCCAGTCTTTATAGTGGTAACTGTCTCTATCTAAATGCCCACATACATGATCAGTAGATCTTAAGAGTAATATTTTTATCTGATCCTTTTAGTAAATGCTGGCTATGGCTTGCTTTACAAATAAATCTGGATGATGTGATGCTCTCACTGCATGGACTTTTCTTCAGTGGTCACAATAGTAATAAATAGGTTTATTGCTATTGTCAGAGACATATGTTTTAAGGCCAGCAGGGCCCTTATGATTATTTGGTTGGAGATTATGGATTGCTTGGAGCAGAATTCAAAGCACTGAGTCAAACTTAATAATGTGAAGGGGAGGATGCGTGATCTGAATACATCATTGGGAAGACACAGCCCTTATGTAGGTATCACTTGAGCATGGTATGCAAGCACGAGCTTGGCTTTAGCTGTGTGAGCAGTCATCTCCCTTCTCCAAATCGGTGGTGCTCTCCTCAATTATGTCTCCCAGACTGGAGGTGATGATCTTCCAAGTGCTCAGAGTTTTCTTTGCACTGTTAGAGTTGCACATTATTTACAGTTAGTATTCTTACAGCAGTAAGACCTTGGAATGATAGTGTCTGTCAGCAAGCTGGCTAAAGTCTTTTAATAAACGTTACATAAATCACTGCATCCTTATGGTCCTGAAGACTTCATCTTTCTGAAAGATCTGCTGCTCCTAGAGATGCCATCTCAAAATGATGTCTCCCCCAGAAAAGCACATTTCTTAAGGGGTCTTTAGAACCACTCAGCTGCACTTAGGCCCTGCTGAGTTGTGTGGTTGATTATGATGCTCTGCAAAGAGCAGTTTCACAACTGTGATTTTCCAATTACTTAAATTACCTGGAACTGAGAACTAAAAAATAGTTCCCTGTTATCATTTTTTCTATTTGAGTAGAGCTTTTGGTCCTCTTTTGCTTCCTCTAGGAAGCACTTGCCTAATGCCTGGTTTTGCTATCCGGATGGAGATGGGCAGTCCCATGTACTCTCTCATTGCAGGTGGGCTTCAGCTTAAACTGGGACATAACTGCAGGTATCTACATGATCTAGGTACCTGATGTGCTGTTAAAATGACCACAGTAGGATTCACAGGGCACACAGACACATCAGAAGCTGAATTTCAGTGCCTTAATCTCCAGCTCAACCCCCATCCCCCCCCCTTCTATATGGGCCACATTTCTCCTGCTGAAGCCAAGTGAGAGGGATGTTCTTGGCACTTTCAGACCAACTGTTTTGGGAGGTCTTAGTGAAGTGACCCAAAGGCATAAGCTGACCAGACAGAAGAGAACATTTAAGGCTTATTAACAGCTCTTCCCCAGCTTTTGACAGGCAGATCCTTGCTTCCGGACTCGATTTGAGTAAGTGATCCATTGATTTCAGGGCTGCAGCAAATTCTGCACAGCCACTTCTCATCCCAGGTCTTCCCTTTCCACTTTCTCCTAGGCCTGGCTCTTTGATCCCTGTCCCTCCTTGGAGGCTCTCTGACACTGGGTTGCATGTTCCCAGCCCAAGGCCAACCCTGATATCACCCATCCTGCCCTCTTCAGCACCTTCTGCTTGGAGCAGGCTCAGCAGTCATTTGCTCTCCCTCCAGGGTGTCCCACCTGATCCAAGGTTCTTTTAGGAAGGGGGAATGGCTGTGAATGTGTCTTCTCCACCCAAGTTGCTTCTGTGATAGTGGGTAGGTGTAGCTGGGCAAATTCCCATGACAACTATGAATTGCCTTTAACAGATGGGGGGGGGGGGGGGGACAACAAGTGTGGATAAGGGTTTAATACAAAGCAGTTCAAATCTTCCTGAGAAAGGGAGCCTAATGATCTGAATTTCATAATTACCAGCCCTTTTATAGGATACACTCATAAAAGGCAGCTGAAACTTGGAATTACCTTTCCAAAGCAGTTCACCATATTGTTGCTTCTACAAGAACAATATGTTATAAACCACATACCAGTTAAGTTGTTTTAATTAACCAATTATCTAGTTGAAGTTTCTTGTAGCTCTCTTTATCTCTGTTCTTTAGCTACAGTGCAATATGGAAATTAGAGTAAATTAAAGCACTTTATTAGATGAAATAGAATTAACAAAGAAAATACGAAGTTACAATGAACAAAGCACAGGCCACTAGATCATGCTTGCATATGTAAAATGATGTCCCTGGTGTCCCTGCCCGTGGAAGGGGGTTGGAACTACATGATCTTTAATGTTTTGTCGAACTCAAACCATTCTATGCCTCTATAACTTTAAGTCTAGCTGTTGAAAGGGATGAATCATAATGAATTAAATCAGTCCAAGTGATCCTACAGTTGCATCACCAGAGAAAGCTCTATCTGCAGTGTGCTTGTGGGGTAGATGACTTATGGAAGAGTGCAGAGCCCTCACCAGTGCACTGTGGGCTTACTGTCTGCAGGACCATCTGTGTCTGTATGCCCTGTCCCACTTTGTACTTGTACTGGAAGTGGGGCCTAGAGTGATAGGACCCTGGGCTGTGCAGCCAGCTTGTTGTCAAAGTGCCCTTAAAGCTGTAGTTTTGCCCCAATAGGACCTAATCTGCAAGTCTGGCAAAGTACGCATAATAGCTCTCCATAGAAGACCCAGCAGCAGTTGTGTGCTCCCAGACCACATCTGGAGAATCCCTCCATCTCTTCCACACTTCCTGAAATAATCCTGTAATCAGAGCACTTGTTTGGGGCACAGGGTAAATCCCATTCCTGCCTGAAGGCACAAACATCCTCTGCCTACAGGCAGTATGATATTCCCTGGATGAGATGTTTTGCAGCAAGCTTGCAAGCGGTGATTAATAAAGCACCTAAAGTCAGATAGGACTGAAGAGGGTTGCCTCTCTTCAGGGCTTTCCTCCTGGTTTGGGGCCCTTGGGGGATTACCTATTAGGGCCAGGACCTCTTGGCTGCATTGTGGGGGTTCCCCTTGTTCACAGCTTAACTGCTGTGTCATGTCAGGCAGCAGCTTTCCATGAAAAGCAAGGGGGGTTTTTATCATAAAAGCAGGCTTTTGCTACTGAGAACAACGTGTGCTGAGCAGGCAACAACTATTAACAGATAAAACCAGGCAAACTGAGGATGTGATTGCTGCCAGGCTTCATGTTTGCAGGTTGTTCTCCGCATCGGCATTGTTCCCATGCAGCATCCGCTCCTCTCCTTGTGAATCAAGGAGAGCATTCAAAGCTGAAGTCCCTTGCAAGGCTTTAACTAAGGTGTGTGCTTTCAGAGAAGTATTTGGACACAAAGAGTCGTCTTGTCACTTGGGTAAACAAGACACAACTATCAGGCTCGGTTCGGGGCTTATCAATTGGAACCAGCATGAAAGTGAGTTCTCCAGCTCCGGCTCGCAGTTGCAATGACTGGTTTCTCAAGATAAACTAAGAGTGCATTCAAGTGTTTTCTCTCAAAGTGATATGAAAGTCACATTGTTGTTACTCCACATCTTATGAGCCGCTTCCCTAAATAGGATTTCAGGGAAACAAAGTTAATGGGATGCTCGTCTTGGATGCGATTTAAGGCATTACCAGATGGATTGATGGCTGCTACCTCTCACTGCTCCCCCTGCCCTCAGCTTTCATTGGGATGTTTTCTGCTTCAGGGAGAGGAGTGAGGAACAAAGCACATGTGCTTTATTCAGTCTCTTATGGGCAATGTCTGTTGTTCTTCCTGACAAAGCTGATACTTGCTCATCAGAAAGTGATAAGATTGGTTAAAATTAGGAGATGCCCACCCAAGACAAGTCTTCTCTTGGCAGTTCCGAGGCAGCAAACGGAGCATACTCTGTATGTTGGCTGCTCTGCATTTCTGGGAATATAAAGAGAGGTGCATCCTACCAGTTAGGGTAAGACAGCTCCAGCCATCTCTGACCTCTAATTAATGGTACAGCTACAAGTTATCCTGGGATGGCTGTTAATTGAGACACTGACCAATAACGATCTGTGCAAGGTACAGAGTCGATGACCTGCTAACTGGGAGGCCATCCCTAGCTGTCCTCAAACACCCTCCTCCAGCGTGTTCTGACATCAGCACTGGCTGGAGAGCTCCATTTCAAAGCCATAACAAGATCCCCTGGTGATTCTCTCCATGCTTGCAGGGATGTTGTTGGTGGTGGGGAAGTGGGAGCTGCATCTGCCCCATTGCCCCTTCACCCTGCCTCACCTGCCTGTCAGACCCAAATTGTCATTACATGCAAAATGGGAGCACTTTTTCTGTGGAGCTATGAATTTACTGTTAGTCTAATTACAGCCTTAACAGTCCAATCAAAATATAACAAATGGTTATTATCCCTGTTACAGTAATACCAACATTCTGAATAAATATGGAAAAGCATCGTTAATAACATAGTCATAAAAACCCTGCTGGTATGTATCTCAGGTTATGCTCACCCTTCTGGTGCTCCTAAGCCTGGTGGCACTGGTCCTCCTGGAGCAGAAAATGAGTCTGAATGTCAAAGGGGTTGATGGCATGTCAAGCCCTTCACCAGGTTGAGCTCGAGGTGGCTTCAAGGACCCTTCCCCAGGGTACTTGCTGTTACTTTTATGCCTCCTTTTAATGCAGCGGCTCTCATCACTAAGGAGGTTTGCAAGTTGCACAAAAAGCCCACCCCCCGCAGGCTCAATGCAAAGGGTCGGTTGTTATGTGATTACCCCTGAGGTTTGCTGCATCTTCATGAAGCATTTGCAGAGCTAAGCTGGAACAAGTCAGGCAATAGCCACTGATCAGTGGTGATAGCAGCCAAAATGAGCTAAAATCATGGGCTAAGGGGAGTTCAAGTCCCACCACCTTCAAGCACAAGTCCACCATTCTTGGGCTCTGTGTGGAGAAAATCGCATTGCAAAAGACTAATTGGCCTTTTCAGTAGCAGCAGCACTAGTAATAGTTAATGGGAGGCTCAATGTAGTAAACAAGCACTTTTACTGCTTCATGAATACCCAGTGCTGCTTTGGGTATTGTTCCTTATGTTTATAATATAGTATTAATTTTAGTTCATTTTAACATTATGTTGCTTATATTTAATAGATTATATAGGTTAGAGAAACTAATATAAGCATTTTATCTTCCTGCACTTTGAGTTACCAAGTATTAGAGCCAGGTAGCTTTTAAAAGAAAAGCTATGTTGTTAAAAATGAAGCTTTAAACTGGAATAGGGCTCTTTAGATGCTTTAAGGATTTAATCGAGGAAAGCCATGATGATGGCTTCTTGGTTTCAAAGTAACTTTTTTACAACTTTTTATTTATGGACAGCTAACAAAGAATGTTAACACTGAAATGATATCGGGATGATTTGTCACAGGTGGCTCAATCCAGTCACTGTCTGAGCTTTTAAACATGAGGGGTACTGAGATTTTAAAGGCGTAAGGACACTGTCGGAGCTGGCTGCTGCCTGAAGTTCTCTTTTGGGCATTGAGTTTCCAGGGTTAGCAGATGCTCCCTGGGGACCAAGTTCAATTGATCTAATTGTGGAGTTTGAAAGGGCTCCCTCATGTCTCTGCTCTTCCACTCCTGCTATAAATGCCTGCAAGAGAGTTTATCTACAGCTATGCACTGCACAGAGATTCCCACTGACTCCCTGATTTTAATGCTAGGAAGGCCCATTACATAGTCTGTACTTCAGACTAAGGGGTGCTGTCTGCTTGGGATTACAGAAACTCTCACAACCCTGATACAGAAAGCAGCGTTAGCAACTCTTCCAAAGCGGGGGGGGGCTTGTTTTAATAATAAATTGCAAGTGTGTTCACACTACTGGAGCATCTGCTAACTGCCCTCAATTTTTAGGTAAAAAAGAAATAATGGACTTCTTCCAGGGAGAAGTACATGTTTATAACTGCAGGCAATAATTAGAGGCTGGTGATCCAAGGTACTGAAAAAGGAATAGGAAAAAAGCAACTGTGAGGAAGGAGAGCTGGAAACTACTCAAGTACTTGTTATAGGATAAATATAACCTTCCTGAAACTTATCCAGGCTGAGCTATTCCCACCTCTAGAGAGGATAGACTCCTCTCTGCTTCCCCAGGGGACATTAGAGCAGCTTCGGTGCCTGAAGAGGCTACAAGGAAACTTGGAGAGGGGCTTTGGACAAGGGCCTGTAGGGACAGGCCAAGGGGAATGGCTTGAACCTGCCCGAGGGGAGACTGAGATGAGCTCTTAGGCAGAAGCTCTTCCCTGTGAGGGTGCTGAGGCACTGGCACAGGGTGCCCAGAGAAGCTGTGGCTGCCCCATCCCTGGCAGTGCTCAAGGCCAGGTTGGACACAGGGGCTTGGAGCAAGCTGCTCCAGTGGAAGGGGTCCCTGCCCATGGCAGGGGTTGGAGCTGGATGAGCTTTAAGGTCCCTTCCAGCCCAAACCAGGCTGGGATTCTGTGTCCCCAATTCATTTTGTATTTATCTCTGCCAAATATAACAGGAACACAGGAAACTCCTCTGACAGACTCCAACATCTTGTTGGGTGAATCCCTGTCTCTATATTTTCTCCTATGCAGTGCTCAAACCCCAGGTATAATATTGATAGTCTGCTCTCAGGCTGTTCCTGTGTGCCAGACACCTTAATCCTTGTGTACTACGAGAACATGTTCACAAGTTTCATACGAACTTTTAATAGCTGTTCCAAACAGGCTGAAAATGAGGCTTTGGAACAAGCAGCAAGGTTTGACCAGCACTATTAAATAGTGACTTTATCCATGTTCACACAGGTCTTGGATGAGGGAATAGAGTACATAGCATAAGCCAGATTTATTTTCTTGTTTTTAAGGAGTTTTAGATTAGTTTGTGGTAGCTGGTAGGATAAATTAGATAGGAGCTGACAAGAGCAGGGAGGATCAGTGAGCACTTTAAGCAATAATGTAGATCAGGTCTGAGGTGAGAATTGTTACCCAACAAGCCTGGGGAGACCTAACAGCAAAGGGAACAGAGCTGGGGCTGAGGAAGGACTAGACTAAAGACGACTCCTACATATGAAATGGTGGCCACAGTCTGTTTTGCGTCAGTGTGATGATAACATCCACAGTTCCAATCTGCAACTGGAAGCTCTTTAATTTCTCCATGCATGTGGAGCAATATGGCAACATCTTCCTTGGTAAATCTGTGAAGAAATCCAGGAGAGGACACTAATTCTGTATTTCCCTCTTCATGAGGTCACTGCCCTTTAAGTATGCTCATAAACTTGTTTTACTCTTGCAATTCTTCGCAATGTCTACAGAGATATACTTAACACAACTATTTTTGCTGCATCAAGAGGAGTGTGACCAGCAGGTCGAAGGAGGTGATCCTGCCCCTCTACTCTGCTCTTGTGAGACCTCACCTGGAGCATTGTGTGCAGTTCTGGTGTCCTCAACATAAAAAGGACATGGAACTGCTGGAACAAGTCCAGAGGAGGCCACGAGGATGATCAGGGGACTGGAGCACCTCCCGTATGAAGACAGGCTGAGAAAGTTGGGGCTGTTCAGCCTGGAGAAGAGAAGGCTGCGTGGAGACCTCATAGCAGCCTTACAGTACCTGAAGGGGGCCTATAGGGATGCTGGGGAGGGACTCTTCATCAGGGACTGTAGTGACAGGACAAGGGGTAACGGGTTAAAACTTAAACAGGGGAAGTTTAGACTGGATATAAGGAAGAAATTCTTTACTGTAAGGGTGGTGAGGCACTGGAATGGGCTGCCCAAGGAAGCTGTGAGTGCTCCATCCCTGGCAGTGTTCAAGGCCAGGTTGGACAGAGCCTTGGGTGACATGGTTTAGTGTGAGGTGTCCCTGCCTATGGCAGGGGTGTTGGAACTAGGTGATCTTAAGGTCCTTTCCAGTCCTAACTATTCTATGATTTTCCCTCTTTGCTTCTCCATTGCACTGTTACCATTCACACATTAAACAAGTTTGTTCACTATTTCTCTTTGTATTTCACCTTTATTCTTTGAAGGAATTTCTTCAGTCCTCTTTGCTCAAGAATATTCTTTGGGGAGCACAGTTTTCACTAACCCTGCAGACATGTAGACCCTTCGCAGCACCTATCGCTCTTCTGCTGCTGCCCTTCCTTGACCTCACTAGTTGGACCGGACAGGTCAGTCCAGGTTGTCTATTAACCACTCAAACTCATTTTGGGCTGATAAATGCAGCTGTAAGCAGCTATCTCCTTGCTGCACAGCCTTTCTCAAGGAAAGTGTGCCTTTCCCAGTGTTTTTGCTTAGACTGTGGCATTTGTGACAACACACAGCCATTTGCTAAGGAACATGGTGTGTTACAGACCCCAAGATGCCTCTAGGCTCGCTTGTGGCCTTTAGTAAAGGGACCTACTTATCTGGTGCTGTGATTTTTAAAGCACTAAAATACACCAGACAAGTTCCAGAGTGTGCTTGTGCAGACAGCTAATTTGAGCTTTACAGTGCCTAGCAGTTGCATGCTGAGTGCTAGCAGGGTAATTCAGTGTGCTCCAATTGGGTGATGATGACTAACCCAGAAAGCCATTGTGTCTACCACAGCACTGCCCCTGCTCCCTGTTTTGATCAGAACTGCTGCATACAAGGGTTAGAACACACCTTTTACATTGCTGAGAAGCTATTTACCCTTGGGCAGGTTGATTTCTTTTAGACTTAGTGTGTCCAGGCCGCTCAGCCCATGCTCAAACCGATGCTGGAGCTGTAGAGAAGAGGGAGCCAGATCGTCCTGGTAGTTGGGTAAGTGACACAGACTGTGTCCGTTAGTATGAATCAGCTAAAGAGAATGTGATAGTAGCATTGCTGCTCTATACCTAGACCTTTCACATGAAGCCACTTTCCAATGGCAAACCTTGGATGACATGCCCAAGGGATCTTCAGTCCATAGTTCCAGTAACTCATAATTCTGTAAGGACATGTCCCCATGCTTTTGATTTGGGATTCCAAGAATAAAAGTAGCACCGTGGTTTTATCACTGCCTATGACCTCTGTTCATGCTGGTGGACCCTCTAACTCATCCCTCTGGTCCACTTTGGATGCAGTCACAGTGGTGACAGGACAGCAAAGTCCTGGCAGAGCCTCAACACAGATACTCTTGGCTGGGTCAATTTTCAGTGCAGAAAACTCACAGTCAACAGCCAGGAAACTTCATATCAGGTCTTGTGGGAAGGTGCTGGTTTGGGCATCCAAGACCAACATGACCAAAGAATGGCTTGATCTCTTGCCCTGATCACTCTTTGCCTTCAGTAAAGGATCTGCCCTTTCTGAAGGGGAAGGTGGGAAGGCAGAAAATCCAGAGGATAAACAGCAATGAGATTTGTAGGTAGCATCACAGCTTCATGGCCATGCCTTGGTATCAGACCTTTACTTTTCCACCTTTCCTAAGGTATTTCTTCAGCTGGGGCTGCAGGAGGCCTCCTCAAACCTTTCTATAGCTGGGTATTAATGTGGGATTCCCAAAGCTCAAGCAAGCCTCATCTCCTGGGACACGATGGGCATGACACCAGCCTCTTTCTCTCCATGGCACTTATCTCTGTGGGCTGCCCCGGTGAGCAAGAAGACAGAAGCTATTTTGGGTGGCGAAAGGCTGGCTTGGCACATTCCTGCAGGGAGCCTCTCTGATGAACCTGGGTGAGCTGTTGGACAAAAGCCCACTGATTAGCAAAGCTGCTCGCACTGCAGCTGGGAGTGGAAAGGGTGTCTCTGTGCAGCTCTGCACACAGCAGTGACAGCTCTGGCTCTGCTGCTCTGTCCTGCCTTGTTTTTATTGAAACTTCACGTAGCTGTGGAAAAAGCACAATTAGGGGCTGTTTTGTGATTGATTCCTGGGCGCAGGAGCCTTTCCTCCTTGCCTGGAAGGTCTGGCAGGTATTATTTAAAGAGCTAATGAATGTTAATGGGCACATTATTTGCAAATCTTGAAGTGGAATATTAGATCAGGGCTCCTGTGTGTCATGGTAATCAGCTTTCCCTCGCTCGCTCTGGCTCGGGGGGGAAACACCCTGCCGTTGCTTTGTTGTATGCTTTTCAGATTAATATCCTCTTTCCAATCCAGCAGCTTTTCTCTGGGTGTTTTAGTCAAAGAAGCAGATGGTTCACATGCTGGTATTTGATGCCTGACCGAAGGGATTGTCCTGCTCGAAACCACCCTGCCGGGAGCACGAAGCAAGTTTCCTGTTTTGTCTTCTCCTGAGGGGGGAAAAGAGAACTGCTTGGAAGGAGGCAGGGATAAGCCGCCTTGCCACACCACGCAGCACCGTGCCTGTGATGGAGACCAAGGGCAGGCAGCATCTCTTCTGCTCAGTGCCTGGCACAGCCCAGGTGAGCCCTCCTCTTGAACAGGGACTGTGGGACCCCTGAGGTCCAACCATGGGAGCAGCTCACATGGTGAGCATCTTGCTGGGCTCCCTGCTGCTGCTCCAGGCTGCCTTCCCTTCAGTGCTTCCCAAATTTATCCTGTCATCTGCCACTGCTCGCCATGCCAGTTCTTCCTCCACATCCCCATCCCTTACCATCATTGCCCTCCAGTACCCCCACATCCATCCAGAGCCACCTGCAGCCATCGTGAAGGCCAGTCCAGACCTCCAGCCAAGTTGGTGGCCCATCAGCTGCTGAATGCCACAGGTAAGGCTTGAGTCTTCCCCACTGTGCTTGCAAAAGGAACACAAAGGTTCATCTCCTGCCTTTCACACAACTTCTATGCATGTGTTAATATGCAGAAATTTCCCTCTTAGCTGTGGCTTCGCCCCATCAGCTCCTCTTGTCTGAGTTACACAGGCTTCCTTTAGGAAGCCAAATTGGAAAAAGAAAAGACAAGAACTCACAGGTGACTTTCCAAATGCCTTTGCTGAAGCCCTTCCTAAGCATTGGACAAACAAAGCTGCTGCACAGTGAGAAGTACAACTCTGCCGTGCATCAGGAGGTGCCCAGGGGAGGCTGTTGCTCCAAAGCATCCCTCAAAAGCAGTGAGTTGTGAGGTCAGACAACCTTTGGGTGACACAAAGCTGTGATTTAGGTGTCCTACTTGCAGAGTGCTGCTGCACATGTAGAGGACCCAAGTGAAATGAGCAGCACTGGGGAGCTGTGCTGTGGGAGATGGCTGCTGCCCCAGGTGCAATGCAAGTGAGTGATGGGGGAAGGCAGGCAGTGTGCTGCCATGGTAAATCTGCTGATTAATGATGAAAGAGGATCTATAACTTAGCTATATGTTTCCAGTATCCTTCTTGGTGAACCAGGAGTGTTTCTGCCTAAGAAGGGGAACAGTTTTCTATGCTATAGTATACTTCCTCTGTTGCCCCAAATCTTCCCAGCATCTACCCACCCCTTCTCCTCAGTGGGTGCCAACCTGCTTTCTAATAACAGCAATTCAAATGTTAACAGCTGCTGTCCATGTTAAATCAAAAAGAAGCTTAATACAAATAAATGATTACTGTATGAGCATTGTATAAATGCTACTTGGTTATGTCTTAAGCTGAAGTAACAATAGACACTTTTATCCAATCCTGATACGTTTATAAATATATTTAAATGGATATAAATATTTATAAATAGTTTCTGTAATCTTCTGTAATTAGGCTTTAAGCTCTGTGACAGACAGCATCTGTTTGATCTGCGTGCGCTCTTGGCGTGTGTGTGTGTGTCAGGTTTCTCTAATAGAAGGGCTGGAGTCAGGCAGATGCCTCTGAAGGAGCTGCCATTCCTTGCTCCTGCCCCTGGGAGAAGGCGGCCCTGACCTGGACCAGCCTCCTGCGTGCAGGAGGAGGAGGTGAGGAAGAGCAGAGCTGGGATCCTGCAGCCTGTGCCCGGTGGCTGTGGAGGGGAGTGGTGGGTGATGGAAGGACAAACGGCCCAGGGCCCAGCAGGGATGATGCTGTGGCTGCTGCAGCTCTGCAAGTCACTGTCGGCTGGAAGCTGGGCTGGGCGGAAGGACCAGCTGGCAGGGATGTGGTGGGTGGGGAAGCTGCTCATAAACCCTTATTTCTACTCATAGCTCTTTTTTTCTACTGTTTGACTTGGCCACTTCGAGCATCTCCATTTCAGAAGTAAAGTATCCTAACATATAGAATTATAGAATGGTTTGGGTGGGACCTTAAAGGTCATCTAGTCAAGCAAAACTGGTCCTTTTTGTTCTAAAAGCCTTATGGGGCTGCTCTCTATGCAGGAAACTGGGTAGATTTCCCTCAGTGCTGCAGGTACCTGCTCTCTCCTTGGGACCAACAGATGAGCATGGTGGCAGTGGGGCAGGATGATCCATGGCCACACAGTGTCACCAGGAGTTCCCACAGGTACCTCCGCTGCATTTGGGTCCCAACACATGTACTGGGGCAGAGCTGGATGCTTGTCTGGACTGCTTCATGCTCATCCTTTTACAGCTTGGGACAGGATGATGTTGCTCAGATGGCTCCTGGCTGTTCAGCTAATACCACACAGTAGCACAAAGCAAGCAGAGGAGGATGCTTAGACTGTCCCACATAAGGATCATGCAGGGGCTCCAGCAGGAGCTTGCTTGGTGCCAAGGTGACTTGATGAGTGCATTCAGTGAGACGAACAGAAATAGGCAAAGCAAGGTTTTACTGGGCACATCCTTTCTTTGCTGGAGAGCCCTTTTTGGGGGTGATGGCACAGGCCGCACTTTGGGGAGATGCTACCAAATGGTCCAATGCTCCATGGGCAACTGCTTTGGTGCATGAGAAGAGGATGTTTTGCTCACGGCCTTGGGGGAAAAAAAATCTTTTGGAGGGGGAGATGGAGGGACCTTTGCTGTCATCCAGGCTGAGGAAGAGGCTATGGAAGAGGATGGGGAGGGTTGTACATGTAGGATGGAGACAAGTATTGGGAATGGGAGGAAAGGAGACAGCGGGGCAGACCACAACAAAGCCAGATGGAAGCAGGAGCCTGGGCTGTGTAGGAGTGGGAGAACCACCCAGAAAAGCTAGACTGGCTGTGCCAAAACACCGGGGAAGGGTGAAAGCCCTTAGGAATAGGGACTGACCAGACTCCGGCTCTCCATTTTCAGCCCTGCTCTGGAGCATGAGCATTATGATGCTCTGTGGTAGGTGACTGCCTCTTCCAATTTACATGTTAAAAAATGTAGGAGAACAGACTGCACAAAAATCAAATCACAGACAGAGGAGTTGCAGGATGATCTTTGCTTTGCAGCTTTGACTTGGGCCCCGGCTGTGTATCTTTAATCTTCTAGAAGTCTTTAATCAGAAGAAAATCTGGCTTATCCCTAAAGCCCAGGGTCTGAGGCTGTGCAGTGCAAACAGAATCCTCCAGAGCCTCCGGGAGGAGATTGCATGGAGACAAGGAAACACGTGGCTGTAGCTGTACGAGACAAGCACATCACTGCACAGCAACAACCAGGTACGCTGGCCAACGGGAGACGCACTTGGCGGCATTTAAGGCTCTGGATGCAGAGGAAGAGAAGTGATGCTCGAGGCATGAACAGGGAAGATGCAAAACTGTGACAGCTATGAATGAATAAGCAGGCTCTGTATGTTAAAACAGAAAAAAATCAAAATGCCTGGGAAATGTTATCCATGCTCACCTGGAGGGAAACCTGCCTGCTCTCATGAGCCTGGCTTTACTTAGGGGTGATGATGAGGATTTGGGGGGGGTTGGGGTTTGTAGAAATGGGGCAGTGCGGCATGCTGCATTTGCTAAGAGATCACACAAAAATGAGAAACCAGCTGAACCTGTGCAGTCACCCTCATCCCCATGGCGCTGGCTGCACGGCTCCTGTGATACAAGCAAAGTCAATGCTGCCAGCTCCGCTTTTCAGTTTAAAGCGAAGTGTATCTGCTTCAGACCTTGCCAGGACAAATCTTCCTGGCAGGAACAAGGCTTTCCCCACTGTCTTAATGGAGAGCAGACTTGCTTTACAAATGTTTTCAGGCAGAGCTAGCCAGGGTAGACGGCGGATCCTGCCGGCTGTCTTCGGAGAAGCGCCTGCTGCCTGCGCTACCCGGGTTCTGCGGCTGCGTTTCCTCTCCTCTCTTGTCGAATGTTCCTGGCAGTTCTTAGCTGTGATAAAAAGCTCAGAGGAAATGATGAGGCCTGGGAGCGATCCTGCTTTCAGCCCAAAATATGGGAACGGCAACCGGCTATTCACAGCCTTCCCTCCTGCCGTGGAACCACAGAACAGCCTGGGTTGGAAGTGACCTTAAAGCTCATCCAGTTCCACCCCCCTGTCACAGGCAGGGACACCTTCCACTAGAGCAGCTTGCCCAGAACCACATCCAGCCCTGGGCTGAGTGTCTCCAGGGATGGCATCACACAGCTCTTCTGTGGCAGAGGGGATGTGAGGGGTCGGAGCAGCCTTTGCAGACAGTATTTCTGGTCACGGAACATGATGGCAATTTGCGATCCAGAAAGAAACCTAAAAAGCACTCTACATCCTTCACAGAGTTGCATTTTGGGGTTTATTTCAGATATTCCCTTGAAATGACAGCCCTGGCTCATATTTTGTGAACTGAGAAGTGGGGAGGAGGGGACTGGTTTCTAATTTAGAGCATGTCAGAAATGTGCTTGGACAATTTTATATTACTTTTTCTGCTCGGGCACAACCTGAGGCTTTTGATTGATTTTTAACATTGTTTCACTTCTCTGGAATAATATTTATTTCAACAGAAATTACAAAATCAGCCTGGTGAGTGGGTCCAGCCTGGTAACACGCTCTTGAGCCGCCCAGTACGTATGAACCCAGGTAACACTGTAGGATCATAGACGTGTTCATCTTTAGGAGCAGCAGTTCAGCCGAAGTGGGCAGCTCTCCCAGACCTTTATTTTGGGGAAGGGGTGTACTGAATGTCCCTTTTGTCCAGCGAAGGCCACTGTGGGACACTGCTGAGGTTTTATCACGGCCCATGGGTTTCCAGTGAGTATCTGAGGGGCAGGGTGACCTTCATGGTGCCTGCAGACCCTGAACCACAAGAGCATTGGCAAAGCAGGCACACCAGAGCAGGACAAAGCGTGAGCTCCAGTGGAGCACGTGGAGGGGGAGGCTGGGTATTAGTGTGGAATAAGACAATAAATGTTAGAAAATAACAAACCCATTGTGGGTTTAAATGCAATGCTAATGCAAAAGGTTGAGGCTACATCATCACCCAACCATACGACTCTTAACCATAACACCCATCAGGAAGATGGGGGGGACCAAGGGGGTGGAAACCAGCCCAACACTAGGCTGGTGCATAGATGGTTCATAGAGAAACGAATAGATGTCTGGAGACAACATAGAAAACAACTCCTTCTCAGGACAGCTAGGAGAAGCAATGCTAGATTAGATCCTGAGCAGGCTACAGGGCTAATTTAAAGTGTTGTAATTGAAGAGCCCCTCTATAAATGCATCTGCAATGTACTTAAACTCAGTAACATTGTAAGGGTTTAAAAATAGAGCTGAAGAAGTTCATTGCGACTTCATTTCGAAAGGGGATCCACATAAAAGTGGAGAGGCTTGTTAAAAAGAAATTAAAAGCAGCCACCAAAAGGGTAAAATTTTTCCAGGGGACATAGACATTGTTTAAAGATCTTCAATTAGATGATGAGAGCAAATCTATACAGTTATTAGAAGAGACTTTAAAAGGGGAAGAAATTAGCTGTTCTCATTAAAGAACCGACTAAAGGAGCCTGTCAGAGGTAAAATGGTATCCTTCAAAAAGTAAAAGTCATGTTCAAATGAGGAGAATTACAAAAAGAGTGCCAGGTGACAAATTAAGCATAGAACTCTGACAAAGGGGATGAACCTTCTTTTTATGAGCAGCTTTCTAAGGTGGAAAACTGGAATAATGAAGCCTTCTCCTCAGACCTCTCAGTAGCTGTGGAGTCCTCCAGGGCTCTTCTCACCATCCCAAAATCAGCTGGAGGTTGGGGAGTAAAGTGGGGAGATGAAGAGTATCAGGAGTAGAGGGTATTCAGCCAGAATATGAAATAGCCCTTTAGCGGTGGTGCACAAGGGACTGTTTAACTGTGGTGCCAAAGGAGCCAAAGGTGGTGAACACGATGCTATATAAAAGGGCCCCAGCAGCAACCCAGGGGATTGCCCAGTCAATTCCTGCACATGGCAAACAGTCAGGAGACTGTAACAAAGGTGTCAGTAGGCACGAGAATTAAGATGAAATAGTGGGGAAGAGTTGATGCGGGTTTTGCAGAAGGATGCATTGCGAGCCCTTGGAGAGCCAGCAGGCCTGCAGAGCAGGGGGTGCATTCAGCGAAAGAAATTGTCTTCATCAGAGGCTCTTAAAGATATTAAATCACTGTTGTGTAAAGCAGAAGTTCCTGCTCTGACTAATAACTGCATGAGAGTATGAAACAAATTAGGAACAAATTAGATTTTGCGGTGGAATACATGTGCCAAGAGAGGAACCCGGGGACCTGTGGGGAGCGTCAGCTCCAGATCGGGATATGACCTGGAGAAGGAAAGGAGAGCTGTCAGGGGGTGAAGCTGCTGACAATATTTCAATAGCAGAGCTGATGGTGGAGAGCTGTGGCAGGATCTCTCAGTGCTGAGCAGCTGGACAGTAAAACAAGAGGGAAATTCAGCAGCAAAATCCTGTCCATTTGCACTTGAACCAGTCGTGACCCTTAAATGAGCTATTACTGCTCAGCAAAGGTAACTTTTATCCTTGCATATCCATGTTGCAGGTGGTGCTACACAAACATCACCGCAGTGATCTCTGGTATCCTAAGAAAGTAAATTGAGTGTGGAAGTTTTTAGGGGAAAAGTGTTAAACAAAACAGAAAAGATCAATTTGCCATTGTGCAGATCAATAATTCCCCTGCTACATGAATACTGCTTGGAAATCTGCTCCCTTCACTTGAGGGGGGAAAAAAAGAGACAGAAAAAAACCCTTAGAAAGTAGAAGAGATGCAGAGAGAGGTGGGGAAGATAAGGGCTGCGGAATGGCTCTGCAGGTGGAGAGATTACACAGACTGAGGCTCTTCATGCTGGAAGAAGTGTGAGTGATGGGCTGTGCAGTGAGGAGCAGCACGGGAGAGATTATTCACAGTTCCCTGCAGCACAGAGACCAAGGGTATCAAAGTATGGATCAGGACATTCAAAACAGGCAGGGAAAAATGATTTTCTCATATCCTGCACAGCTGAAGTTCTACCCCCCAGGGTGTTGTTGCAAGGTTTGGATGGGCTGCAGGGTAACTGAACAACTTCAGGGAGAGCATCCACTGGGAGATGCACGAGATGGTTTGGGCCCCATCAGCCTTACAGCACCGACCCCCCCAGGGAGGATGGTTTACTTAATTTCATTTCTGGTTGTTAAGCTTCATGTAGGAATCCATCAGGAAACTCCTGAAATAGGTGACCTGGGCCAAGCTTTAATCTGTGGTCAGAGAAGGATGAGGGGTGTCTCCATGCACATCTTTCTGCACAGCTAGTCCAGCCTTTAGCACAGAACATGGTGTGTTTCAACCTGAAATACCGTCTTCCTCCATGTAGAAGACATCCAGCTGCTTTTGTGAGTGGATTACACTTTGTACCTCATGCTCACCTTCCATTATTTGTAAGGAGAGAATCCGGATGACTGTTTAATTTCTTGGAGTGCCTTTGAGGAAGATGCTCGGTTATTACTTGGATGGGAGATTGCCTGGGAATCCTGGGTGCTGTAGGCTTTTGCCTTGGGGGTGGGTGGGAGTGTGATACAGTCAATCTGCCAGGCCTCCCCATGTTTGTACTAGCCATTGTCCTTCATATGAGAGAGGCTTTAACTGCTTGGCTTGCTTAATTACAGCGCGTTTCACATTCAGGAATAACTTGGGTAATAGCGTCCATTGTTAAGTCCACCTCTTGATCATGAGCCCATCTATTTGTTGCATCTCATGCTCCAGGAAAGCTCCACGAGCAGATGCGCATCAGTGTAACTGCACCCACGGAGGAAGGAACAACTCTGGGATGAGGGCCACGCCACAGCTCCCCATCTGATCCTTAGCAGAGTTGTGCTCGGTGCCAGCTGAAGGCTGGCAGGTCATCAAACACAGGCAGGAAAAAGAGAACAACGGGGCAGAGCTTCAAAGCCCATTTCTAAAACGAAGCAGGACCCAAAGCACGTTTCCACGGCAGCACCGCAAAAGAATAATGATAAAAATACATATTTTGCTTACAGATTGCAGTTCTGCTGCGTTCAGGTTTAACCCATCAACCACGGAGCAGCGGTGCAGAACGGCGGCTGGATGCGAGTTTTGTCATTCTCCTGTCCTGAAAATGGTTAAACCACATTTTGTTCAAGGTTAAACCAGCCAACGAAAGTTCCTCGTGTGCTGAGTAGAAATAGGCAGATTTTCTGCATGAAAAGTGAAATACATAAAGTTTTGAATACTTTGCATTTGAATGGGAACGCTTGAGCCGCCCGGGCCTCGATGATGATGTGCTTGTAATGGGGAATCAAGGCTGTGAGGGCTGGGAGCGCACACCCGGCGCAGCAGCTGCCTGCCTGCACCCCCTGAGAACATCATTTATTTTCTCAATCGAAGTTTATTTCATGAAAAGTCATATTCTAAAATCAATGTAAACACATCAAGAGCAACCTCGGTGCGCGATGCAGCTGGTGATGGTGAGGAAATGGGCTAGGATAGCCGGGCTTACACAGCACCAGGGCAAGGTTTCTGGTGTGTACTTCTTGTCCATGGGATGTTAAAATGCATGTTTTTGTTTTATCAGCCTCTCCTGCACACCCCACAGAATTTCTGCCATGGCCTGCTGCATCAGTGCTCTAGGTATGGAGTTGTGGGGTCTGAACAAGAGCCCTGGAGACGGGCTTTGGCCAAGGGCCTGTAGGGACAGGCCAAGGGGAATGGCTTTAACCTGCCCGAGGGGAGACTGAGATGAGCTCTTAGGCAGAAGCTCTTCCCTGTGAGGGTGCTGAGGCGCTGGCACAGGGTGCCCAGAGAAGCTGTGGCTGCCCCATCCCTGGCAGTGCTCAAGGCCAGGTTGGACACAGGGGCTTGGAGCAAGCTGCTCCAGTGGAAGGGGTCCCTGCCCGTGGCAGGGGTTGGAACTGGATGAGCTTTAAGGTCCCTTCAACCCAAACCAGTCTGGGGTTCTATGAACTTGTTCTGCATCCACCCCCGCAGGACAACGCAGTCAGATTTATGAATTTATAAGCACCGTAGATCACGATTTAGGAAACTAAGGCAATTCTTGGTGCTGAGACCAGACCAGGGTGCAGAGCAGCTCCTGCTGCTGGGTACTGCATCTGTGCAAGAGGCCTCAGGAATTAACCATCCCATTAGGATGCAGTAACTAGGCAGAAGCCCTGAGCAAAATCTGCTGGCCAGTTCTCACACATGCAGCACTTTTTTTATAGCTCTCTGCACTGATTCATTGGAAAACAGAAATTTCTCAGATTCTCAGGGAAATAAATGCCTTTTGTTTCGGTTCCTACTTGACAGGCGTATTTATGATGATCACAAAGAAGAGAACACAACAAATCCTGGCAAAAAAGAAAAGGAAGCAAGAAGAGCGAGCCGAGCTACAGATAATAAGTAACAAATCAGGAAAGGGAGGAAGATAATAGTTGTGATTAAAAATCAGATTCTATGAAATAAGAACAATGGATCTGAGAAGTAAAAGTATCCATTAAAAAAAAAAAATCCATATCCAAATGTGTTATGGACAACAGGAAAGCATTTTAAATTATCTGGAACAAAAGAAATTCCAGCAAAATTACAGTGTTATGGATCCATTTTTTGATAGGTGCAGTAATGCCATCAATAACAATGCAGATGGTGCAGAAGAGACCAAAAACCTGCTCTGTGAAATGAAGAAGACCGCACATTTCCAGCTCTTGGTACCCATCATTTTCTATTCCAACGGTGACTGCACAGCAGCTCCCGAATTGTTAACAGTTTAAAAACAAAAAGTTGAGCTGCAACCTTAATTAACTGAAATAATTATTAATTTTTAAAAGCTTTCAATTAATTTTTAAACCACTTTTCCTCTGCGAGGTGGCCAACTCGCTGCTGCATTTGTGGAGAAAAGCACTAAATATTTTACAAGAATGACAGAATAAAGCTGCTGTCACCGTGGTATTGAGAAGAGAGTGAAAACTGGGGCTATGGAGCATCATCGACCCCCATGACACCAGCTCGGGGTATGCCACTGTCATCTAAGGTTTCTCCCCTCCATCCAAACACCCCTATATGCTTGAGTCTACACTATAAACCCCCCCCTTTGTTTCCTCCTCAGCATCAAAGATCCAGTATTTTTTTATAAGCTGGGAAAGAAATGTGTTTCCAGAAGCATCTTGTGAGCCTGGATTTTGTCTTTGAAGCAGGAGTTTATTGTCCTTATTATTCCAGAAGAAAAGTTTTGAGCCCTTGTAGTTTGTTGGCTCACAGCAGGTAGAAGGTGACGTGGAAGGCTTGGGTCGTGATTTGTGAGAGTAGCGGGTTATTATGGACATTTAGAGATTTGCTCTCAGTTAAATCACTGCAACTCAAGCAGAATATCGGCAAAGTAGTTGCAAAGTGGCCCTTATTTTGTTATAGATCATGAAGCAATACAAGGGAACTGATGTTTATCCAGGGAAATGATGCATTCCACCTCTACTGCATTACCTGGTCCTGTAGAAGGTGTCCCTGCCCATGGCAAGGGGTTGGAACAAGATGATCTTTAAGGTCCTTCCAACTCAAACCATCTGTGATTCTACGATGAGCAAATGAAAATGAAAACCAGGTGATGTGGGTTCCAAAAGTGCATCTTTAAGAATTATCTCCTTCAAGCCTTGTCCTTCTCTTTAGCACATCACTTCTGTTGTTTGGGCAGGCAGGGGAGGCTTTGCTATGGGCAAGGGATGATAAACTGCTGGCAGGGCTTGGCTTTGTTAGAGCAGTTTTTTGGGGTGGGAAGGAGCATTTTGTTGCTGCTTTGTTTCTGCCTGAGCGAGCCCAGACCATCCCGTGACGACTTCCAACGTGATTCCTTGGAGCCAAACTACCACAGGTAGCTCATGTTTAAGTTTTGCCTAATCTCAGCCTAATTGGGCAGTGCACTGGGCTGGAAGGGGCTCTGTGCTGCTGCAGAAGGAATGAACACCCACTGGGATATACTGGCATCCATACCCTGGAACCAGTGGCTTTTGGCATTGCTGGCTGTCTTGTACCTCAGCAGGGCTTTGCTCAGCAGTGTTCCTGGCTTGTAACACCACATGAGAGTGGGAATAGCTGGAAGGACATAAAACATCCTCCTAGGACAATGCCACTGCTGCACAAGGCTGCCGCGGGGAGCTCTAGGCTGGAACACCATGTGCTCCTCTCCCACTGGCACAGGCACTGCATGAAATTCACTAATTCAGGTTATATGGAGCCAGCAGGCTCCTGGCTACATCTGCCCTGAGGCTGTAGGTGAGCCTGAGCTGCAAGTTCATCCTGGGTGCGTGATGGAGAGATGGGAGCAGGGATGTATGTGTTGAAGTCAATGCTTTAGCACATGCTGCCTGAGGCACTGGCGTTAATGTCCATGCATCAATCTCAGGTGGCCACCACCACCATTATCGGGTCTCCAGTGCTGTAAGGGCACCCTTAAATCAAAGCAGAGGATACTCCTTGAAGAGAAATGCATCAACAGAAGCAGTGACTGGAAATTTTCTATAGGCTTTAGCAGCTTCCTTCTGGTCCCTCTCACTTCATATTGAAGACATTCACCATCTTTTGGCAACTCTGTGCTTTCCAAGGCAGCCCAGACACGTGACATCGCTCAGTTTGATGCAGTACAAACATTAGGGAGTTTTTTCTTCCTTTGCCGTAGTGGGTTTCATTTCGAACAGTTTGCCAAGCTGAAATATCATTCACAGCAGGCAAAGGAGTTTTCCTGCACTGAAGGCAGAGAGGAGCCTTTGGTGGTGCAGAGGAGGTTTGCAGACCTTTGTGCAAGGCCCTGTTCCCCAGCACAGGGTGTCGCATCCTAATGCTTTTACAGCAGACCCAGTCAAGGCTGTATCCAGTGTCCCTCCAGGTATGGAGCATTCCAATTCCCTGGCTCCAAACTTGCACCTGGAGAGAGATGGGCATTGAGTCCCCCCAAGGTTAAAGCTCTATTTCAAACTCTGCTCGCCTTGTATTTGAAAAGAAATGGACTGAATTGAGCCCTCATAGCCCCACTTCCAGAAGCCCAGAAGAGCTCAGGAAACATCAGCTTCCCCATTTCCAGCCAAATGGAAATGTAGAAAAAAGCCAGAAAACCATAAAAATTAGAAGTTATCTAGACCCTGCTGTAATGGTGGCTACTCACCATCACGACTGTGTATCTTAGCCCCAGAGACAGGCAAGGGATCACACTCAGTGCCTGCCTACATGCTCAGCACCATGCTAGCATACAAGGCCAGCAGAGTTGAAGCATATTCACACCACGCACAGCACCAACAGTGCCAGACGAGGGTCAGCTCTGAGATGCTGCAGCCACACCAGGATGATGCTTTTCCCTGGCACTGCTTGGGAAAGGTGGATGCTCTCCAGCTGGGAATGGTGAGCTGGCACAGGTGCTGCTGATCATCAACAGAGCCCTGAAATTCCCACAAGCAGGGCAGTACTTTAAAGTAAGCTGCAGAGGGTATGGAAGGACAGGCTCCCCTTGGACATGCTGAAATGTTTCTGCTGTACTCACAAGGACCTGGCCTGGCTTGTACGCCTGTTTGCCCAACTGATGATGGCTTGATAGCTGCAGCGGGGAGTTTGTTAATTGAATTCCAAAGGGACTAATTACAGCAGGAATGAGAGAGCTTTCTGTCATCTTCCAGGTTCTTCCTGCATCTGCGTTCGAGAGGGCTGCAGGAGCCCGGACTTGTTGGCAAGTGGCAGTGGAGGAGCCGGTGTTGTTGCTGCCCTCCTGTTGGGCACAGGGAGAGGTGATGCCCGGCTTGGGTGGGATGCCGTCAGTTGTATCCCTTCCCTAGGCACAGGAGGGGTGCTCAGGTCACTGAGCTGTTAAGGTACGCAGGAGGAGAGGGGTGCAGCACATACAACCCTCCAGCTCAGGGGCATTTCAAGTCCTGCTGCGTGTCTCCTGCAGTGCTGCTGGGTGGCTCCTGGCCAGCTCCTTTCAGCTCCTCAGCTGAAAAGCACCCAAGGACGTGTGTAGTGCCCCATGCCCAGAAGAAAGGGCAGCTCTGGTCAGGGGGGGTTACAGGCTCCCTTTGTGACTGCAGCCCTCAGCACACCGGCTGCTGCATTGCACACAGGGCAGGATGTGTCTGAGTGAGGCCCCCAGGCTCAGCATCGCTGTGGCTGTTGTCTGCAGCAGAGCAGGTCACAGCTATGCAGGGGCTTTTACCCAGGCTGTGCTGCAGGGGTGACTCTCTGGCCAGACATGGACACAAGGAACCCCGGGGTTGCAAACCCGCATCCCTGTGACCCTCCCAGAGCACAGGGTGCTGCTGTGGGGAGCATTTCCCTCGGCTGTGAGCCCCGGTGCTGCTGCTTTCCCAGCCCTGCCCTTGCACCCTGCAGCCACCAACCGGGCCATGCAGCAGCAGGGAGCTGAACCCCAGGGAGGTGACGAGAACTTCCTGGGTTTAAAAGTACATGTTTTTGTATGTGCATGTGTATGGACACAATCCCTCTTCCCAACACCAGCGTTAACTCCAGCTGTGCCAGTGATGCAGTTCACTGCCCAGACCTGCAGACAGACTGTGCTGCCAGAGAAGCAGTGGAGGGGTGAATGCTGTGGTGGCTGGGGAAGAAGGTGTTCTGTGCTGCTACATCCTAAACTAGCTCCTGGCCCTGCCTATTTGACATCTTTATTGACTGATGAACCTTGCAGGAAAGAATCCTTGGTCATCAAATGGTCTTATTGCAGTTGGGGCATCAAATCACAACAGGGACGTGCATTTTCCCCTGGCCCTGGCTGTATGTTTTGGGGATGCCAGGGGGCAGGTACCCTGTGTACAAGGGTGCAAAGTAGCTATTATTTTCATGGGGCAAGATCCTCCCTTATAGCTGTGGTAAAATCTCGGTTGCTTTATGCATATGGGCTGTGGATTAATGTAATCCTTCCACTAAAGGTAATATGGGCATTGCTGGCCCACGGGGAAGAGAAGAGCTGTGCTGGGTCATGGTTTGCTCAGGGAGCAGGACCTGTGTCTGTGGCAGCCTTGGCCATAACCCCAGACGTGTCTGCCTGGGGTCAGCCTCTCTGCTAATCTCCGTATGCTTCTCTCCTGGCAGAGCATATGGCTCCCCGTATGCTACTGCCATGTCCAATCCATGTAGTGTCCCCATTCCTCCTAACGCAGCAGGTTATAAATGTCTACATGCCTTGAAAAGGGGCTTGCTGAAAGGTTTGTAAGGGGTATGGCCACAGAGGTTGTCATAGACTCTTGCTTCCCCTGCCTTCAGCTTTTAGGGAAACCAAAAGTGCACCATCCTGCCCAAACCGCCTCCAACTCTGCTTTCCATTTGTGTGCCCGTGCTGGGGTTTGAAGTGCTCAAATGAGGAAGATCTCAGGTTGTAGGTGTGGGATGGGGAACTGCAGGGGCTCCGGGTAAACCTCATGGCAAGATGAGCTGACCCCCGAGACTTTGGCAGAAGGAGCTTTAGTCTGGTTTAACCTGGAGCATCCCCCACACCATGGGTCTGGGGTGTAGGTACAGCCAGGGAGAAGCCGCCTGCCTGTGATGGCCTGCAGCAGCCTGTTTTATCCTGGGGCAGAGGCAGAAAGAGGTTTATAGACCAGTACCCAGGAGCTGGGTCTGACACCTTGGTGACGCCAGGAGGCTCCAGGGCAGGACGAGGAACACCTTGCTGGGAATAAAGAAAGGCAGAGGGTGAATTTACTGCAGCCAAAGGGTAAGAGAGGAGTGACTGAAGTCAGAGACAGCTGAAGAGAAATAACAAAATTCAATTTTTTAATGGATTTCCCTGTGCTTCACACTGGTTCCAAGAAGCTTGCGGTGATCCAGGAAACAAGGTAATAAGCTGCTGAGATATTTATACTGCTTCTGGACAGGACTGCGCTCTGGGTATTTGTTTGATTGGGAGGCGGTGTGTACTGCACATCAGCTGCCATCTCTTGCTTTGTGCTTAATAATCAAACTCAGATTGTTTTATTACTTCTTCCCCAAAGGGTTCCCATTATTTCTAGCTCAGGGTTTGTACCTGTCCTGCTTAAAAGGGGCTTTTTCCAGGAGCCAGCAAGGCTGAGTGTGTGCGTGGTTACCCAGGGAGTAGTGGGCAGGTTGCAGGATTGAAAACAAAAGCTGAGAGGAAGGACTTTGCTGCCAGGAAATCTCTCTATTCTGCCTCATTCTGTATTTCCTGTAATTGAAAAGGTTCAGGTGCTCCCATAAAACCCAGCTCCTGGGGTTTGTGCTTTCCCTTGGGGAAGAGGTGCAGGCAATGCTTTCCTGGAGCCCAGCGCGGGGACCTCGGGGGGGTTTGCTGCCTTGTTATCAGTAATAGCAATGATGGTAATGAAACATCTCCGGGAGCTGCGGGTGTCGTTCCTCCCTCAGCCCTCGTGTCTCAAAGGTAAACTATTACATTGCCAATATTGAGTGCAGGGTTGTTTGAAAGTATTACGACTCCAGTTCATCAGAGGTCATGTTTTATTTGATTTTGGCCAATTGGCAGCTCCCTGTGTTTGCTCCTGGAAGTAAATGTCTTCTCGCTCGCTGTGCCAATGCCAGCAGTCGTTGAAGCCACTTTGTGCTCAGATCTCACAGCAGCAATCTCTCCCACTGCTGCCTGCTGTGGTACCTGGCTCCTCTGTGCATGTACAGAGGACAAAAGCTCCCAGGAGGAGGGATTGGGGTTTGGAGTTACCAGCATAGGTGCATGGATGCCTTCCAACACCCGTGATGGTCTTGCACGTGCACTTTGTGTCTCCTGCCCCAGGAAATGTCAGATTTGCTACAAACCAACTGTCCATGTCCAACCTTGGCATGCTGAACACATCAGGTCTTAGGTCCTGCAGGTGATGTCAGTCCTCTGGAAGACCTGAAAACCCTGCAAGATCTCCTTTCTGTGTCCTTAAGAGTGATAGTAGAGCAACTCCACCTCCCCGCCTGCCAGGCCTGTCTTTCCTAAAGAGCCTGTAACCCTCTATTCCAACACTCCAGTCACAGGAGCCATCCCACCATGTTTCTGTGATGCTTATTATATCATACCCCTGTAGATGTGCACACATCTCTAATTCCTCTTGTTTGTTCCCCATGCTACAGGCGTTTGTATAGAAGCATCTGAGCCGAGCTCCAATTGAAGCTGACTCGTTGGCTGGAGCAGCCAGAATGTATGTACATTGTTCTGAGCATTTATTATAGGTGCTGGCAACTGACTGGGTGTGTTGGGACGGAATGATGCCCCCCTCCCCCAACACATCTAGTTTAAAGCCTCCTTGACCAGTCTGGCAAGCCTCCTACCAAAACTGTTCTTCCCCTTCTTTACCAGAGCAGCTCCACCAGCCCCCAGTAGACCTGGCCTACTAACTTCAGTCCTGTGTTCAAGACGCCCAAACCCCTGACTATGACACCACCCTTTTAACCATCTATTGACCTGGCCAATCCTCCTAGCTTTTTTTTGGTCCTTCCCCATGTCCTGGAGAATTGATGAAAAGACTATCTGAGCACCGGAGCCCCTAACCACCTCTCCCAGGGCTCTGTAGTCTTTCTTTATGGTCCCCAGTCTACTACTATCTATATCCCTAGCACCCACATGGATCACCAGGAGCGGGTAATAGTCCGTGGAACTTACCAGAGCAGGCAGCCTCTCTGTAACATCCCTGATCCGTGCCCCTGGTAGGCAGCACACCTCCCTCGAGACGGGGTCAGGCCGACAGACGAGTGCTTCCGTCCCTTTCAAAGTAGAGTCCCCTATGACTATGACCCGCCGCTTTTTCTTTGTAGCGCCAGTAGAGATCTTTACCCGTGCATAATCCGGCTGTCTGTGGTGCAAGTGCGTTTCCTCGTTAGTCTCCTGCAGGACAGCAAAGCGGTTCTGGGAGGGGACAACAGATTTAGGAGGAAGCTCCTTGCTTTTAACTGTCCTTTTCCTCCTTCTTTTGTTATTTTTCCTTGTCACCAATTCCCAATTTCCTGGGTTGGTGGCCTCCTTCTTTCCTTCATGAGCTGGAGGGGAAACTTGAGGCCCCCGCACAGTTTGGGGCTGGAGCAAGCAGCCCTGCTTCCTCTCAGCTACCCTGACATCTTGAAGCCTGCTAATAGCATTCCGCAGCTCAGCCCCTGCTGCAGGAGGGCCTCCATCAGGGAGCACCGAGCACAGCCCTGCCCATCGTGCACCTTTCCCTCACCAGCCCAGTGCGGGCATCCTCTACACCCCGAGCTCTGCGCTGCAGCCTCCCCTCTCCTCGGCTCTGTCTGGGTGCCTACGCTGGGCACCGCCGGGGCAGCCAGAGCAGAGCTCCCAGAGCGGGCCCTGGCCATAGGACGGGCGCTCACCATCCCGCTCGCCTGCCCGCGCGAACTGCCTCATCCTGCTCTGTTCGCCGCGCTCCCCGGGGCAGGTTTTTACCCCCTCAGGGCTGGTGCTGCTGCTCCTGGCTCCCCGCTCCGTGAGTCCCTGCTCACGTCCGCGGAGCTGCCGGCTCCTGGGCAGGTCCTGTCGAGGCCTTGAGGCTCTCTCGGTGGCTCTGGCTGCTCTGAGTTGAGGCTCCTGGACGCTGATCTCTCCCCCGCTCCGGTGTTAGAGGCGTCCTCTCTCGAGCTGCTCACCTCAGCAGTTGACCGGCAACGGTTGGTGATGCCCGGTTTGAATCTCCCACCGCTGAACATTGAACATATTGAACAGAAGCTCCAAACAGAAGCTTTTCTGCATTTTCACTTGAAGAGTTAGGTGTCCGAGGTTTGTGTCGTGGTTTAAACCGATCCACACAGCTCGTCCACAGCCCCTGTCCCCGACCCTCCCCGGTCCCGGAGGGATGGGGAGGAGAATCAAGAGAATGTAACTCCCACGGGTTGAGACAAGAACAGCCCAGTAACTAAGGTATAACACAAATCACTACTGCTACCGCCAATGATAAGAGAAAATAACAAGAGAATACGATACCGCCGCCGAACGAGTTCGACCCCCCTGAAGAGAGCCCGTGCCCTTCCGGGTAACTCCCAGTTACCTCCCTGGGCATGCTGTGCTGTGGTATGGATACCTCTTTGGCTGGCTTGGGTCAGGTGCCCTGTCTCTGCTTCCTCCCGGCCTCCCTCGTCCCCAGCAGAGCATGAGGCTCACAGAGTCCTTGGCCAGAATAAACATTACTGAGCAACAATTAAAACCAATCGGTGTTACCAGCTCTCTGCCCAGGCTGGAAGTCAAAACACAGAGCTTGCACCAGCTACTAAGAAGGAGCAAAACGGCTCCTGGTAAACCCAGGACAGTTTGGTTTTCTGATTTCTGGAAAGAGCCTGTATCCGAGCGGAGGCAGGAATATTCCATAACCAGTTCAGGATCATCCAGAAGATGACAGCAAGACTCCATTTAAAATCTCTGACACAGCCCTCTCGTGCTTCCTGACTGCCAATGGAACCACGAACCCAAACACCTGGACTGGGAAACCACCTCTCCATCTCCATTAAGGGTCCTTTCATGACACAAGTTACTGTCAGGCCCTGTTTGCATCTCCTGCTTTCTGACCGATGGCTGTTGCTGCTGGCTTGCTCTCATCCCATTTATCATATAGGTGGTTTTATTTGGTTTTATTGCTGCTTTCACCATTCATCTCACCACGGCACTTCTTTATCACCGCTTTTTTAATCAGTGTGGCTTTTTTTTTTTTTTTAACACTTTTAGGGCATCTTTAAAGGATGGTCTTCAATAACTCTGAATTAAGCGCTCCACTAATCCTGATCATTTTCCTCCCAGTTCTTAAGTGTTTTCAGCAGGTACCTTCTCTGGCCACAGGGTATGGCTGTATCAGTGTCCAGACACAGATTGTACTTGGGCATGGTAGGTAACTGTTAATAAGGAGCTTTGTTTGATTCTTCACCCTAATCCATTAGAAAGGGGGCTAAGACAGCAATGGTCTGGAGGTAAACGAATACTTGGAAAATAATCGGGATATGTTTCTGAAGCTACAAGGATGGGTGATTAGGAGCCACCCAGGAGGCACGCCTAGAGATAAAACCACACAGGGTGTGCTTATCTCCCTTTGGGGAACCAGAGTCCAGCCATCTCCAGCACTCTCCTTGGGGTACAGTGTGGGGACAAGGAGGAAAACTCTCCTCCTTTTGAAGAGGTCTCTCACAGATCCACAGGCAGAGGCTGAGCTCCCGTGTTGGGATATTTTATGGGAGATGCTGGGGGCTGGCTCCTGCCTCCTGGAGCTTTCTTAGAGAGAAAATAAATCTTGAATTGCCTTGTTTTCATTTCCACTAAAACCGCACGTTGGCAGTTGCCTTGGAGCTAATCATCTGACACGGTGCCGTGCATCCAGGGATGGCTGCAGCCTGGGTGTGCTGGTTCTGGGTTGGAGGCTGGCAGTGCAGCGCTATACTGTTGTTTTCCTACTGCTATATTGTGTTCCCAGCACATCATAATAAAGAGGAACACGAAGGTAGGCAATTTATCATAATACAAAAATAAAAGGCATAGTAATGTAAATTATGCACATCATTAACCCCAACTGTTGTGGTAAAATGGACACAAATTCTGTAAGAAAATTATCTTAAGGTTGAGCTGTGGCGATTTGCTCTAAAGGACTTCCCTATGGGTGCTGAAAGCTGTGTGTGTCTTCTCTTGGGGCTTGAAGCCCTGTTAATGCACTAACAGCAGTATAAGGTGCCTGTTCCTCCTCATGGGCCATACTGTGTTACCCATGGAGGGGCTGCAGTACCCTCAGAGGTGCTCCTGCTCCACCAGTAAATCAACAGCAGGTCAGGCAGCTCAAATGGGATACACTGGGCTATGGTGAACGTGAACCTGCCACCGTCAGCTCCTTGTCTGTTCAAGGCAGATGAAGTCAGTGCACAACCCATCTCACCCTGCAGTGGATGTCAGATATACGCAGGTGAATGATGCAGCACCCCAAAGTGCTGTGTGTTCCCTCTGGTGTATGGGAAGCCTAAAGTAGCCAGCTGGGGTGCCTCAGTTTGATGTCTGATGTTGCCAGGGGTGAATCCCATGCCATGCTGCCACATCCTCAAGAAAAACAAAGCAGGGAGTTGGTGTTGAATGCCTCCTTCTTTCCTATTTCTCCCTTTCCTTCCTTCCTGCTCACTCTTTACCCTCTTCAAAGTGGAAAGAATCAGTTTAAACTCTTTCATCAGCTCACCCTCATCAAAGGCAACTGAGCTTCAGCATGAGTGGGATTTCCCAGCCCCCTCCCATCACCCAGATTCCTAAAGCTGGTTTAAAGCAACTGAAAACCTTCCTGTGTAGAATTTTCCCTTGCAAAAATTAGCCCTCATGAAAATAAATAATTCCCAGAGGAAATTTCCATTTGATTACAAATATTGACTTGCTTGGGGGAAGGTAGTATTTTGTGGGGGTTTTTTTTTAAACAAAAATCCATTTGGAATCAACATTTTCAAATTAAACATGTATGTTCCCTCTGTTATAGCACTTAACTTGTAAAATACCAATTTGGTTGCCAGTGGTTGGGGATTTCAGGAGTTTCTTCCATCCACATTTTTCTGCAAGAGCTGAACAAAAGGGATGCCTTAAAATTGGGCAAAGCAGGGAAAAGATTTGTTTTAACTTTAAAGGATTAAAAAAATGAAATCTGAAACATTGTAAATCATTTTCATGCTTATGAAAAGAACCTCACATAAAAATGCATAAATATGTGTATTAAAGCCGTAGCTCCAGGAGATGCCTGAGCTGCAGGAGCACAAGCTAGAGCAGACACAGCGGGTGCTATCCCTCTGGCATCGCTCTGATCGTCTCCACCATCCCACTGCTCCCATTTCCAGCAGGTCGGGAATGATTTTGTGTGGATGTGGCAGCCAGGAGACGTGGGAGATGAGTAGACAGGTGGGAAAAACTCAGTGGTCCACCACCTTAGTGCTGGCACCAAGCTTTGCATGGGCTCCCCATCGTTTCTGGGTTGAACCATGAGCATGGGGACCTTCAGCATTGCCATGGTTTAAACCCAGCCATGCAGTCTCTCACTCCCCTGCCTTTCTCCCCTCCCCTGCTCCTGGAGGGATGGGGAGGAGAATCGAAAGAATGTAACTGCCAATGGTTGAGATAAGAACAGCGCAGTGACTGACTCATAACACAAACCACTGCTGCTACCACCAACGATAATAATGATAAGGGAAATAACAAGGGAAGAGAATACAACCGCTCACCACCCACTGACCGATACCCAGCCCGATCTGAGCAGTGACCTTGCCCTTCTGGGTAACTGCCCCCAGTTCCACATCCTGGGCACGACATGCTGTGGTATGGAATACCTCTTTGGTCAGTTTGGGTCAGGTGTCCTGGCTCTGCTTCCTCCCGGCTTCCCCTCCTCCCTGGCAGAGCATGAGGCTCACAAAGTCCTTGGTCAGAGTAAACGTTACTGAGCAACAACTGAAAACATCGGGGTTATCAGCATTGTTCTCAGGCTGAGAGTCAAAACACAGCACTGCACCAGCTACTAAGAGAGAAAAATGACTGCTACTGCCGAACCCAGGACAAACATCCAGGCCTGTAGATGTTTCTATGGGTTACAGAACTCAGTTTTGGGCTTCACACCCCTCCCCAGAGTTGTACTTCAGACACCTCTGTGGAGTTTGTACCTGCTGGACAAAGCAAACCCAACTGCTTAGGATGTGTATTTTGGGGTTTTTTCCTCCCAGATTCTCTCTTTCTCCGCTGCGAGTGACCCTTCTGCTCTTGGAAACACTGAAGTTCAGCTGAAACACTTCAGGAACCTCACACATTTCAGGCCATGGGTACTCAGGTGTGAATGCGCACTGCTTTTGCTGCTTCATGGATTAAAAAGAGGTAAGAAACCAACTCAGCTGCATCTAGCTTTGTCAGAGGAAAGGGGCTAATTGTTCTTTGTATGAGAAGGCCATGGTGAGCTCCTTGTCCTGCTTGGTTTTGAAGGGGAAAGAATGGGTAGGAGGAAGAAGGAGCTGGAGGAACAGCAATCTTCTGATGTAGACATGGCTCCCATAGACTATTTGTCCTGTGAGAGGTATTGACAGCGGCCAGCCTGCAGCCAAACATGCCTCTGCCAAAATAAAACTAAATCATGATCATTATAAGTGACCCTGCCTGGAGCTGGGGGCTCTCTTGAAGCCTGAATAAGGGGCAGAGGGGTTAAGCTCTCGCTGGAGTGAACTGACCACTCCTGGTCCCTGCAGAAGATGAGCAAGCTTTAGCAGAGACACTGCATGCTGGAGGCATCCAGGTATCAGCCAGAAACGACTCCAGACAGTGGAAGTGCTTTTTAGGAGCACTTTATTAATAGACACACATAACAAATGGCTGGTAACAAATGCAAAAAGCCGTGGGACTAAAGGCCATTCATTGCAGCGGGAGGCACTGGGAGCAGCTCTCTCTGGCAGCAGAGCCACACTCTTACATCAAAGCAGAGAAAACAAATGCCTGAACTGTTTATTACAGCAAAGGCGCAATCTCTGCACCTCCCAGCCATGCCTTAGCACGAGCAGGCGCTGGGCTCTGGTAAGTGATGCTCAAGCCTGTCTTGTACCATACATAGCACAGTGAAGCCTGCAGACCTGGCTGCCCTCCCTGTGCCTGGCGTGTACCTGACTCTGCAGTGATCAGCGCCAGTATCCGGCACTTGATCCATGATTCCTTAATGCTCTTCTTAAATAATAGTGTTTAAAATACACTGTTCTGTGCAGATATGATTAAGCTGTTTAGGACGATGGATGTTGCCAGTGAGGATAACCTCTCTTAAGGTTAATTAATCATTTGTAAACCAACCTTTGGATGTATGCATTATTCATTTGTACTCCTGAACTAATGGGCCAGAGAATTTTCAGCCACTGGGTTTTTTTGTCAAAGTCTTTAGTTACTCCATAACTGAGGGCAATTGCTGAGGTACAGGGAGGTCAATGCCCTGGGGCGTGGCCTCCATGAGGGATGCTTGTACTTGCCCATCATTCAGACCACAGCCTGGATTTAGGCTGGACCACAGCCCGATAGCCACTTTCCTTCCCCACCTGCGTATTCCTTCCTTGAAGCTTGACTGACCTTAAACTATCTTGAAGACTCCTCTCCAGGAGCCTGACATTTAAAAGTGCAGTGACAGAAAATAAATAACTTCTTCTAAAAATATGTGTAACTTATTTACCAGCATGGGGAGAGAATTCAAATGACAACATACATATACATCGCGCTGCTGGATGGGGACTTTTGTGGTAGCACTGCTTTCTCCTCCAGCAAAGCTGCTCCCTGTGGGACTGTGGCATGCAAAGCTTTTCCCCACTTCCAAACCTGGGACTGGCCAAGCACGAGCAGGGATAAGGAGAGAAGGGATCCACATGTGTCCTCTCCTGGGGTGCAGGGAAAGCACAGCCTTGGGGAACCCAAGGAGATGATTTAACATCTCACAGCCACCAGAAGAGGATGGCAGGAAAAGACAAGCCACCTTTTACTAAGAAAACAGCGCACGGATCATTCTGTGTCAGATTACGTAAATGAATTGGGGGAAAAAAAAACAAAAAGGAAATCCAAGACTAAACACAGCACAAATCAGTGAGCTCAGTACTCGGGAAACCGCTTGTATCTCCATGGGGAAAAGCCTCCTGCACCCCATGTCCTTCCAAGTGAGAGCAAACCCTGCCCAGACAGGCTCATCCCCCCCCTCCTCACCCAAAATGCCAGCGTAGCCACAGGGCCATCTCCAGAACGTGAGGCATTCATGTATCTTTAATTATTGTTTCAGCCACACAAATCCATGCTGAATTAAAATTCATGATGGTTCTAGGGTACAAGTGCAAACAATTTGTTCAGTAAACTTTGCTCTAATTGGCATTCTGAAAATTTCCTGTTAATCAAGCCCCTTGGGCTCGCTTTACCAGTGTAGTAGTGCCTGCAAATGTCAGTGCTCAGAGGGTGCACGCATGTACGCCGATTTCAAGGGTCTTTATGAGATATTAACTCCTACACCTTGTCCTCATATTAATTTGCAAGTAATTTTTTAACAACCTTCCGTGGCCCTGTCTTTTATCTCGCTGCTTCATTACTTGAGGCAAGCAAGCGAGCGCAAGAGCATTTGTAAAACCCCAAACCAAACTGCTCTCTACGATCTGAACGCGAAATGTCCCCGAGGGCACCTGAGATTCCTCCCTGCAGGAGCTGCTGTTCCAGTGGCACTTGACTCCAATTTCCACGGAAATAAGAAGATATTCAGGCCCCCACAGTTAATGTCAGGCATGTGAACAGTGCCTCTGCATGGAGGCTCCAGCCAGACACACTCAGAAACAGGGCAATGCTTTGGTCCTCATGAGCCTCATGAGGATACGAACACCGCCTGAAGAGTCAGGTATGAGCAGAGCTGCTTCTTCATAGAATCACAGAACGGTTTGGGTTGGAAGGGACCTTAAAGATCATCTTCAGTCCAGTCTCCCCCAACCTGTGTTTGTGCTTGGAGTTGCCCCAACCCATGTGCAGGACCTTGCACTTGGCCTTGTTTTGCTCCATGAGGTTCGCACAGTCCCACCTCTGCAGCCTGTTCAGGTCCCTCTGGATCCCATCCTTCCCAGTCTGTCATCCCATCCGCATGTACATGGAGAACATCAGAAATGACTCCGGGAGGTGCCACGGTCCGGGGGAGTCTTGCTGCAGAGCCCCGCTTCCCACATACCGTCCAACATCGACCAATTGGCCAGTTCTGGATCTCTTTTTCCCAAGCAACAGCCTCTCCACAGCATGCCCAGTCAGCTCCACCTGGGACCACCTGGGACTACTGCCAGGAGGATTTGAGGAGCTTTCAGTTTTGCAGCCTTATCAGGCTAGTCCTTAACTTACGTCCCGAGGGATTTGGGAATAGGAGACGCTATATATAACCTGAGTGTCTGTTTCCCACCAGCACAGTAAGACAGAAGAATAGAAATAACAGAATAATGAGCATCTGACAGAGATCAGGGAAGCGGTGGAGAAGCTCAATTGGATGGAAATACAAGGTAAGGAAACACATGAGAACTGGCAGTTCCCAGAAGGCACCAAAGATGGTGCACAACAGCAAAGTGCTCCTCTGTGAAAGCAGATAAGAAGCATAATTAGATGGCATTACAGCAGCAGCAGGGTCTGGAAGCTGGAAAGAAGTTGTATGGGAAGTCAAAACAGGTACGTGCCTGGAGGGAGAAGAGAGGAACAATACAGGTTCACAGCATGAGAACAGCTACACCTGCACAAGGTTTTGGAGGCAACCAGCAAGGGTCTGCAAATAGATGTAAAATGAGAACAGCAAGATGTGTAGGGATGCAAGCATCTGGGGAAGAACAGACTGAGCGCTCAAAGCAGGAATTTGCCCTGTCACCCTTGTTTCAGTCTTTATGAAAAGGTTAATTGTGAATGAAACTTAATGAAACAGGCTTTGAAGGGAACTGTCGAGAAGAACCAGCATAAGGGATGAAGTTTAAAGCCATTGGGATATGTCAAATGTATTCAAATTAAGAGGATCTGATGAAATGCACCCAAGAGCACTGAACCCTTGGTGGTTGTCTTCAAGATTTATGAAGGTGTAGAGGTCCCTGGAGGTGAGAGAAGCACCTCCTGTATAAGAGAATAGCTTAAAAAAATGAGTAATCATCTTAATCTCAATTCCCTTAAAGAGGCTGGAAGAAAGTCTTAACTGATCAACTTGTAAGATGTGATGATTAATAAAAGCAAAGAACATGGGTTTGTCAAGAACCAGTCATGTCAACCAAATGTGACTTCCTTCAACCATGACAACCAAATGTGACTGTTCCTATGGTAACAGGCATCCCGGATGATGGGGAGAGCAGAAAACACGAGTGAGGCCTTTTGGATTTTCCCTCTGGACAGCCTCAAACAAAAAAGAAAACACCCTCCAGAACCAATCAGAGCTCAACAGGCAGAGCAACCCCTCCTGAAGAAGAGGAATGGAGGGAGAAGGAGTTTTCTTTCTCCAGCCTCCAGTGTGGCTCTGGAGGAGGCACTGTCAGCTTTCCTCTCTACACAGCCAATGAGCTGCCTTTTTCCAATTTGGCAAACCACAGCTTTGCCCAAGGACAGCTCCCTTCCCAAGGGAAATTGAGACTAAACCTCTGTTACACCGTTTTCCATCATCTCGTGTCGGTTTATCCTTAATTTCCCCATGACATCAGCATCCCCATGCATATTTAAGCAGAAACATTTTGGTGCAGCTTTATCCCGTATCAAACGGATACTGGCATCGAGCTGAAAAGATGCTTTTGGTGGAGCTTCAGTTTCTCCACCTGGTTTGGAAATGGTGCAGATCTGTACAAGCAGCCTGTGAAGCCTGCGTGTGAGCACGGAGGCTTTGCCCCTTCGCTCTTAGCCCTCCAGATGGATGGATGAACTGATGGATGGGGACCCTTGCAAGCTCCAGACAAGGGACTTTGTGAGCTGTAAGAACGGCTGCTGAAGGGATGCAGGAACAGAAGCTTTTGATACCGTTTCAAACAATGTGTAATTATCAGGTAGCTGAAAATTAGCCCATCTGTGCCTCGGGAAAAGACAATGAGAAGTTATGTGTTACTAATGGCTGAAAAGCGCTGGCAACACAAAACAGGGAATTTTCAGTAAACTTTTCTCTTAAGGTAATGTAATTACACGGTGTAATCCCCAAATCTCCCGACTTTTTGGTGGTTTTTGATAAAGCTTATGAGGTCTTCATCCTCCTTTCTTTTTCTTCTCCTCATTGCAGCAGCACTGTCTCTGGCATTTTGAGCTGTGCCAGCTGTCTGGCTGGGCCACCTAAAGCAGCAGATGTGGGGAACATAAACTGCCTTTACAACAGAACAGCTAACAACATGTACAAGGTTTTTCTAAAGCAGATTGTAAATACCCACCCTGCCTTTGCCGCAGCCTCCTATCTGAATACAAAGCACCCAAGCTTGTAATACTACTGGTAGTGTTGGCTGGCCGGAGCCCGGGTCTGTGATTCAGGTCAATGCACACACAAGCAACAGCATGGTTCAGATTTAGGACCCCTTTTGTTTTCTCTGCTTTTGGTCCCTGCTGATCTAGCATGCTTTCCTGAAGTGCCTGAGGATCCAGTGATAAGGTCTTTGGGGGTTGATGAAGCAAAACTGGAATAGCATAAACCTCGTGCAAACAGTCCAGGCAGGGTAAATAGCTCCTGATTTTTTTATTCATACTTTTGTCTGTGGAATAACTGGGAGTAAATTGCTTTTTCCTTTCCCAGTCCAAATTATTCAGAGAATTTTTCTGCTGATTTTTGCTATTCTCCCTTTCGGGAGCATTTGCTCTCCAAGACGGCCCGCTTAGCACTGAATGGAAAGCAAATGTTGCCTTCACCTTCAGTGAACTTTGAAGCAATTGATTTTTACCAGCAAAGAAGAGCTGAGAAGCGACAGCTCGTGGGCTTTGCAGAGGATGAATTTTGCCATTTCACGACTGCCCATGCAGGAGGGTACAGGCATCCCAGCAGAAAGATGACAGATGCTCTTTCGACTCATCTCCACTCAGCCACCAGCCCTGTCCTCTTTCACACGTGGGTTCCTTGGACCGCCAGCTTCTCTGCAGCCGCCTCGCAGATGCTTTAAGCAACCCATAATAGGGAGGGCTCCAAGCAAAATTATTCTTGCTAGCTTTTGTCTGGTAATCTGAGGTCAAAAAAACAAACTGCTTCCCCTCTGTTCTCTCCAGTGCCGTGGCAAGAAATGCAGCCAAGCTCCGGCACCGAGAACAAAAGCAGAGTTGGCACAAACACAGGAGCTTCTTAAATGAGTCTGCCACTAGCCGGAAGGGCTGCAAATTGAAGCAAAGATAAGCCCCTTAGCATTTTCCTTCTTTAATCCAAGCCTCGTAAAAGCAGAGATGTGTTTCTAGTCAGTGGGCTTTTACACAGAGGCAGGTATTTCATTTACCCAAAAAACCCCTGGATCGGATAAATTATTAATGTTATTTATAAAGGCAATTCTGCCATTCAGCAACTTCTTTTGGATCCCTACTCTTAATCTCCCTGCTTAGCATAAGATACACTCCAGTTAAAAGGCAAAATCACATTCCCTTACAAGGCCTGCAAAATAACGGAGTGCTGAGGTGCCTGAAAAAGGGTTGTAGTTTAAATTCTGCTATAAAGACTAATACATTTATCAGTGGAAAACATAAGCCCCTCTTGCTTGTTCCCTCCCTTCGTGCTGGATGGGGCCTCACTCACACGCATCAAGAGCCATCAAAGCTACTCAGCGAGAATGATGGAAAGGCAGAACACGCTACTGCGTACACAGCCTGTTAAGGATGTTTGGTGGCTGGGGGGAGCAATATGGTGAGACAGCAAGTATTCCTGTCCTCTCCTATAATGTGTCCTCTGGGACACCCACAGCTATGTAGGGCTTCTTCAGGCTGAGCCCTACACACACCCCATGGACCAAGGTGTTATGAAGGGCAGAAACACCAGAAGAAATAACCATGTGTCTCATCGAGTGGACATGTAGGTTCCCATGGTCAGGAAATGGAGTCAGGATGCTCTCAGTCCCAAAACAGGTCCTCAGAGACCCCAGGAGAGCTGCCACAATGGTGGCATTGCAGATCTCAAACACAGCAAAACCAGCATGGCACAAAACCACGAGGAGCAAAGGAAGGAGGGCAAGAGACTAAGAGTCCTGGTGCATGGCCAGCATCGCCGTTTCATTGAATCACAGAATCCAAGACTGGTTTGTGTTGAAGGGACCTTAAAGCTCATCCAGCTCCAACCCCTGCCACTGCCAGGGACCCCTTCCACTAGAGCAGCTTGCTCCAAGCCCCTGTGTCCAACCTGGCCTTGAGCACTGCCAGGGATGGGGCAGCCACAGCTTCTCTGGGCACCCTGTGCCAGCGCCTCAGCACCCTCACAGGGAAGAACTTCTGCCTAAGAGCTGAGGAAAAGGAGATCCAACATTTCCCAAAAAAAAGATGTGCTCAAGCCTCTAGGAGGGGAACAATGGCTCCTTGCTCCCACATCAGGACTACACGTGAAATTAACTAAAACATATACCGGCTGTGACCTAGACACATCCTGGTGGTCATCACACCACAGGTACATACAGCCATAAGCCATCCTCCAAATTTGAGGGCAACACACGTGTTGCATGCCAGGGAATGGCAGCGCATGGGAATTGCAGGGAGGTTTGGACAGCTTCTCGGGAAATGTTTCCTCCACGCAATACGCATGTGCCGTGAAATCCTATTTCTCAGCGTTTTCCTCTCCAACGGCTGCATGACAAACTGCTTAATTGAGCAGCCAGCACCAGCTGATGTTTTATTTCAGCATGATTTAAAGCAAGGCGAAGGATGTTTGTTTGCTAAACTCCCTCCACCTTTTCACAGTAGGGTTACGACAGCGACGTGTATTTTGCATAGACGGCGTCACCCCTCAGGAAGAAGCACTCGGGATGTTCAGGATCCGTTTTTCCTCCTGGGTTGGGTGCTGGGGATGAGCAGCAGCTCGTGGGTGGCAGCATGGTTTGTCTTTGATCAGCCATGAGTAGGGAGAGCTCCTGCAGCTGCGCTTGAAGCTGGAGATGTCTGAGCTACGGGCACCTCCGAGAAGCGCGCTTTTATGTCAAAACGACTTATAATAAGATTTTAAGTTTGTTCGGGGAGCTGGAATGAAATATTTAAACACAGCATCAGAGCAGCATTTTATTCTCAGGAAAATGCTGAAATGCCATTTGCAAATCAGCAATGTTCAAAATTTTGCTTTGAAACAGCAGCATCTTTATGCAACTGGTTTGGTTTTTTTCCTTTCTAGGAAGAAAGAAATAGGGGGAAAAACAGCTGAGAGATTGGCCATTTCCTCACAAATGAGACATCTGCTTTTCAGTCTGTTCTGGTGAGTCTGTTTGGAGCCATCATTCCCATTTGGAGCAAGGAGAATCTGCCTCCAGAGCAGCCTACGTTGTTGCATCCAGTATTCAAATTACATTATCTTTGTTTCTTGCACTGATGATGAGACATTTAGGTTGGAGAACTCCACTGGGCATTAGGGCTGCTCTGAAGGGTTTGCATGATTTGAAATAAATATCATAAAAGAAATAGCAAGTTCTTGTATAAAAGCATGTCTGTCCTATTTTATTTTTTATTGGAGCAGTCTTCATTTTCTTTTAGGTACAGTTTCTTCATTTGCAGTCCTTACTGTCCCTATGTATATATTATATCTTCTTAAACACAAGAAGCCAGCTTACTTCAGTCCCTCCTCAGCACTCACACAGTTTCACACCAAGGCCAGGTTGGACGGGACTTGGAGCAAGCTGCTCTAGTGGAAGGTGTCCCTGCCCACGGCAGGGGTTGGAGCTGGATGAGCTTTAAAGTCCCTTCAACCCAAACCAGGATGGGATTCTATTATTCTATATCTGAGTCCTTGCTGTTCCCAAACAGCACACAGCTCCAGGCATGTAGCCCAGAGCCATCAAAGCTCTTTGGTGCCTTGGTCTGGGTGGCATTTGGGTTACACTGAAATTTCATCAATGTAGGTGCCTCTATTTTGAGAAGTGAATTAATTTCCAATGGGAAAAGTAGTTGCCAAAACTGGCATTTGAGGTTCAAACTGCTATTAAAGAAAGGGTTATTCTATGATAGTGACCAAAATATACTTGTATTCAGTATCTTAGGAAGATCAAAAAGTTCCAAATCTCTTAAGATGATGCCTGATTAAAAACCAAACACCAAACTTCTGATTTGTATACAGCTTGTTCATAGGGTTTTTTAATACAACATTCAAGAACTGCAAGGATAAAGTGTTGGCAAGCAGCATAAAAAATCGCTTAAAAATAACACTGGAAGGTGTCAGAAGAAATGCACCTCATTTATCCCAACCCCTAAGGATCCAAAATAGCTGATAGGGTTGAAAAGAGGAGTAGAGTAGGTGTAAGAAAAACCCTTCCATACTGAAGGCAGGTCTAACTGGAGAGTGTAGGCTGAAGCATGCCTTGGCCAGTTAAACGCACAGTGATAATGTCAGGCTAGTATAAGATTTTAAGGCACAAAGGCAGCTTCCTCAGCAGCCAGCATGGATAGAACAGAGCTAGGAATTTTCTAGTTCCCAGGTTCTAGGGTAGGCTACGGTGGTCCTACGGGTTTCTCTTTGGATCAAGCTGTCCTGTACATACCCAACATAGAATCATAGAATAGTTAGGGTTGGAAAGGACCTCAAGATCATCCAGTTCCAACTCCCCTGCTATGGACAGGGACACCTCACACTAAGCCATCCCACCCAAGGCTTCACCCAACCTGGCCTTGAACACTGCCAGGGATGGAGCACTCACAACCTCCCTGGACAACCCATTCCAGTGCCTCATCTCCCTCACAGGAAAGAACTTCCTCCTTATAGCCAATCTAAACTTCCCCTGTTTAAGTTTTAACCCATTACCCCTTGTCCTGTCACTACAGTCCCTGATAAAGAGTCCCTCCTCAGCATCCCTATAGAACCCCTTCAGATACTGGAAGGCTGCTATGAGGTCTCCACGCAGCCTTTTCCTCTCCAGGCTGAACAGCCCCAACTTCCTCAGCCTGTCTTCATACGGGAGGTGCTCCAGTCCCCTGATCATCCTCATGGCCCTTCTCTGGACTTGTTCCAGCAGTTCCATGTCCTTTTTATGTTGAGGACACCAGAACTGCACACAATACTCCAGGAACATTCAGGAAGCCAGCAGATCTCCAGCCTGGAAGCACTGCTCTTGTAAATCCTCCCTGAGAGTTGAGCCAAAGTCTCTCACAAGCTGTAGATACACTGTGAAATAAGACAAAATCAGCCTCTTTTAGCAATGCAACAATCAGGAGCTCACACTGGCTCCAGCTGATCCCAATTTCCCCATTAGTTCACCAGCTCACTGATATTTCAGGCCCTGCTTTCTTGCTGACAAAGCTACCACAGCCATTTCCAGCACCCAAACCTGCATCAGCCTCTCTGGCTGCTTCTGTCAGAGCCCACTTGTGCCCATGGACCTCCCAGATGAGTAAGTGTGGCTGTGATTTCTTGTGCCCTAAAAGTAAACCCTAATCAATGATGTTCCCACCATACAGCACTTAAATTGTAGCCATGTTTGGAAACTTACCCACAACTGTCAGCTGATGCTTTTGGCCCTGTGCCTGCCTTCCTCACCTGCTCCTTGCTGCTACAAACAGGGAGGCAAAATTCCTGCTATCATTGTGCAGGTGATTAGAGGAAATTGCATTGCTCAAGCACTTGGTAGCTGCAGCCATGCTTCAGCTCTTGACTTGCCTGCTGGGAAGCTGCCAGAGAGAGGGAAGTGTAAGCATAAAATGAATAGCAGAAGAGATTGCAGGTAATTATGTTTCTTAAGCTGTTAACAGGATTGGCCATTTGATAAATGAGAGGATTTGGGAATGTTTTGTCACTGACAAGCTATTGTAAGATCTGAGTGGAAATGGGAGAGTTTCTCTTCCGTAGGATGAACAAGAGGGAAATTCTCCCGGGATGATTACAGACCATGAAATTCATCTGAAGCCTGGATGCCAGCACACAGAGGCAAGAGGACAGACATAGGACTCCTTCTGCTGAGAAAAATGAATCGGGTCACTTACATAAGTAATTGATTTGGTTTTGGTGCCCCTTCAGTGTCCCCAGAGGCTCTGGTCCATGTATTTTGCCCCCCACACCCCTGCATATGCTCGTTGGTGCTACCAAGGTCCCTCAAAGGCCTCTGTCTGCTTCTCAGTCCTTGGAATCCTTGTGTCTCCCCCTTGGTTTTCTCAACCTCTTGGTTTGCTTTTGTGGTTTCCTAGCTAGTTGGAGAGCTGAGAGGGAAACCAGCACTGCTCTGTTTGTCCTCCAACAGTGCTCCTCAGGGTGGTTTGGGGTACCCCTGGCCCCTCTGTTTCTTTTCCAGTGTACTCAAGGGCCTTGGTGTGCTTTTTGGGGGTGCCCCAGAGCTTTCAATCTGCTGTTTGGTGCTCTGCCCTGGGAATCTGTGTACTTTGGTGCCCCCAGGAGCCTTCCATGTGCTCTCAGGACTATCAGTCCCATTACACAGCAGTGAGGCAAGGACAGGGCCCACAGTCTCACAGCCATCAGCATGGGGATGGGAAGCAGGGGCCCATCTTAAGCCATTCACCAGTAAGTAAGTTAGTCTGAAGCAGAAGGGCAGGATGAAGCTGGACCTGGTGGAGGGGAGGGCAATCAGGACTCAGCCCAGGGATGGTGCATCAGTCCGCTTCTGGTGTGAAGGGTTCTGCTCTGCAGCAAGGAGTGGTGGTGCCAGCAAAGTGAATCATACAGTTTAGCGTTAAAAATCACCTCAGATGCCAGTGGCTCTCTGCCATGACCCTCTGGGGCCTACATCCTTCCTGGTACAGATCTTGCTTCCAGCCCAGCACTGGAGGTCAGAGAAAGTGGTAAGCAAAGAACAAATAAAACTCCCTTGTGCCGCTTTTGGAAACTGCCTCCCCCAGTCAGGGCCCAGAGCCCAAGGCAGACCCTGGTTTAGTGCAAGAGCAAAGGAAGAGAGAAAGGATCTCCATGGTCTCTATCACAGCTTTTGACTTCTTTGCTTTACTTGGATTTTAGCAGCCAAAGCCAGGTTATTTGTATTGTTTTGGATTCCCTGCAGTTATTAGCAGAGAAGGTTGCTGGGAAGAACCTGGGAGCCCTCACATCTCATTTTCCCACCTTGAGCTGTGTGGGCCCTTGCTGAAATGGAGTAAAAAGCAAGCTGGGCTGAATGGAGCATCTGCAAAGGCAGAGAAACAGCCCCTTATGGCACTTGCCCCCTGTCAACGAAATAAGAGTTGCAACACTAAGACAGCCCTTTTAGCTCCACTAGCATAGTAACAAGCTCTTTCTGATGCAGGAGCTGTGGGACAAGCTGAGAGTGAGGAGCAGGGCAAGGTGTGCTCCAGAGATCTGTTACTAGGCATTAGGTAAGCAATGCATTGAATAAACTGAAAGTCACCTTGTCTCAGTTGTGGCTTTGCTCCACTTTTGATTTCCAAGAGGAAAACTAACCCAGTGTGATGCCAGCATGCTTGATTCCTTCTCAGCGCTTGCTGTGGTGCAGCTCCTCAGCAAGGACTGTGAGGAACTGGCAAACATAGGCCCTTTCCTCCTGTGGCAGCTCCTTGAAGAGCAAATGAAGGCAAAATCCAGTTCCTGCTCCTTCAAACAGGGCCTCTGGAAAACAAGATCACCTACTCTTTGCAGCTCGAGATGATGTCTAAAATGGTGGCCCCAAGCAGCTGATGGAGGGCGGGAAAGAGGTGAAATAGCAGTTATTCTTAGCAATAAGCACTTAGGAAAACAGAGAAATAGCAGAAACAGAAAGCTTCTATCTACGAACAATAGGACTCAACCCCCTGCTTTCACCCAAGCAGGGTCAGGCATGCAGATGTGTGCACTAGATTTGTGCAGCTCCCAGCCAAGTGCTGGGCCTCGCTTCTCTACACCCAGCAAGAGCTAGAGCTTCAGCCACAGCTGGGCAAATGCCAAAGCTCATCCAAAAGCACAGGGCAGCCACAGGAACTGCCACCTTGAGTGGGTTGAAGTTCAAGCACAGAGACACTTGTTCTTGCCAGCATATTTAAGTAAGGAGGATGGTTTGCCAACCTGCTCCTGGGATTGACAGATGAGAAAGACTTCCCAAAGCGCTGACCCACAAGACAGCCTTTGCCATTTATAAACCCCTTCCCAGCCATGGGAACTAGAATGATCAGGAAAAGCTTTTATCTACAATGAAGAGCATCTGACAAGGGAAGGCTGAATCAGCTGCACCTTCAGTCCCAGACAGCCCTATAGAACATGCCCACAGGCAACCCAAGCACCATGAAGATGACCTCAGTCCAAAAGCCAGCCACTACCCACTCCAAACAGCCGCAGCTCAGCAGCTGACCACTGCAGACCTCCTACCTCTTCAGGTAAGCATCAGGTCTTCTGAGTGTTCCTCAAACAAACTTTTCAGCTCAGATTTACACATGCTCCTACTTGTTTGACCTACATCAGCCTTTTCTATGGGGACAGCACGGTCCAGCTCTGCCTCTGTAGAGCAGCTCTCTGCTTTCACAGCAGAGCCCTGAAAATAGCCCCTTGCCATCACCTAAGTCACGGGGGACCCTGCAGGATCATCTGGGATTACCACACCTCTGGCTAGCAGCAAGGGATCCCCTCCAGGCCCCCTGCCTGGACCTTTTGGGCACAACCAACCCACCAGGAATGGGGTACCAAATGCCAAAGCCTCTTTGGGGCTTAGCTTTGATCACCCAGCACTCACCTGACATCTTCTCCCATGCACACATTCTCCTTTGGTCCACAAAGCATCAGGGCTGTGCTACTCACCAGGGACTTCTGATGTTTTACTGCAGCAAAACAGCATCATCTCTGCTGAAAGGAAAGCTCCTGGTGAGTAAATGAGGGTACAATCAGACCAACAAAGGTTTCTAACAGCCCAGGTCAGTCTACTGCCCTGCAAACAAACTTAAATGCTATTAGGGAGCTGGCTCACTGCAGAGGAAGAGCCCAATTCCCAACAGGTTCCCAAAACACCATACCTGACAGGGAATACCATGCACCATGTCCCATCTCATAGCACACCTCTTGTGCTCTGAGCAGAGCTGCCTGCCTAACACACACCTGCCCCACACACACCCAAGGAGGACATGTGCAGGGACCCCAAATCACCCCCAAAGCACAACAAGAGCAGGCATGAACTTTCTGCACTTCCTCCAGAAGCCACGCTCAGGGAGGATTGTCATGAAGGGTTGTTCTAAGCCACATCCAACCTGGCCTTGAACACTGCCAGCGATGGGGCAGCCACAGCTTCTCTGGGCACCCTGTGCCAGCGCCTCAGCACCCTCGCAGGGAAGAGCTTCTGCCTAAGAGCTCATCTCAGTCTCCCCTCTGGCAGGTTAAAGCCATTCCCCTTCGCCTGTCCCTACAGGCCCTTGTCCAAAGCCCCTCTCCAGGTTTCCTGGAGACCCTTTAGGCACTGGGAGCTGCTCTAAGGTCTCCCCTTAAGGAGCCCTCTCTTCTCCAGGCTGAACCAGCCCAGCTCTCCTATCCTGACAGCCCTGAGGAAGAGCTTGTGCCAAGGCAGGGGGATGTCTGCCCCTGGGAATACAGAAGCTGCTCCAGCTCCAAGGGGAGATACTTAAAATTACTGCAGTTTCCAGAGACAGAAAGAAAGGGACCAGCACAGCCACCTGATGTTGTACCTGCTCCGGAGGGGCATTGGGAACTCAGGGTAGGCATCGATTGATGTAAGAATAGAAGCGAGCAGGCACGGCCTTAGAGGTGAGACAGTGCAATGTTACTGGTTCATTCTTTACAGGAAAGGAAACGGCAATACAATAAAACTTACTTCTAACAACACATGAAAGGAAATACAAGGACTTGAAAGGCTGCAGGACAGACGTACAGACATCTGTGCTGTTCATTAGTCTGTGCTTTTTCCCTTCAGAAGATTGCTCCCAAAAAAAAGAAGGTAAAGCACTCCTCACCTGTACTCTTCCTCCAGCTCCAGAGGCACAGCAGCCCTGGCACAATCACAGCAACAAACTGCTCCAGGATGTGGCTGCTGCCTCCCGTCCTCAGCTGTGTCCTTCACTTTCTCTCAACCACAGCACCACTGGCTCCATCCTGCTGGATAAATCATGTGCTCACTTTCTACTCTTTTAAGGTAAACCAGCTGTAGCATAAAAACAATGGGCTGAAATTTAAAACCCCTCTTTTTCCCCCCCCTTCACACCTACCAGCACCTCAAACAACCCACTTTGGTCCTGGCAATCTCCAGTCTCTTTCAATTATCCTTGTGGTTCTGTTTAAATATGTGAGTTCCTTTGCTTGGGAAGTGGTTATTCAAGAGTTGTGTTAGTGTCTTTCCGTAGGAAGACCTGTAAGTAACCTTACTAATCTATTTCCGATTTTTTAAGCTGCTGTCCAGGTTAAGCTCCATATAGCTATCAGAACCAGACACTCAGACTAAGGAAGGGCTGTGTTTCTGCATGCTCACAAAGAGAAAAGGGAGCCATTTATAGTATTTCTTAAATGCCAAATTACTTTTGGTGCCCCTGAAACCTTCATGTGGTTTTCAGGATGAACCAGAGCCCTCTGTCTGGCTCTCAGTGCCAAACCCCAGAGGCTTCTGTATTCATCACAGACTGGTTGGGTTGGAAGGGACCTTAAAACTCATCCAGCTCTAGCCCCTGCCACAGGCAGGGACCCCTTCCACTGGAGCAGCTTGCTCCAAGCCCCTGTGTCCAACCTGGCCTTGAACGCTGCGAGGGATGGGGCAGCCACAGCTTCTCTGGGCACCCTGTGCCAGCGCCTCAGCACCCTCACAGGGAAGAGCTTCTGCCTGAGAGCTCATCTCAGTCTCCCCTCTGGCAGGTTCAAGCCATTCCCCTTGGCCTGTCCCTACAGGCCCTTGTCCAAAGCCCCTCTCCAGGGTTCTTGTGGTTTTTAAAACCTGTGTATGAATTTTTCTGAATATTTATGCCCCATGGAAAATGCTGTATTCAGACAAGGGGAGGCTCTGTAGGTACCTAGACCAACATCTGGAGTGTTTAATCTCCCCTGACTATATCACAGTAGCATCACACAGAGATGCTTACGGGCACAGCACAGATCAGCCTAGTCAAAACATCTAACTCTTCCCTCTGTGCACTCTATTCTGGATTTTGCACATTCTCACTCCACCATAATGATGTGTGCCCATCTGCAAAAAGTGTCTTAAAGCTCCATTGCTTGCTAGCAACCACAACCCTCGGATGACAGATGAACCAGAAAGGAATAAGGAGGTTTTACATGCCCCAGCAATCGGTGCTGGAAGCAGGAGCAAAGGCTTCCTGCTGGAGGGAGGCTCAGCAAAGGCAGTGTGCCTAGAACACCATCCCCCTTCCAAACATTAGCCCCACTCCTCAGCCAAGACTGGAAAGGACAGGATGGTCCATATCTTCAGTACACCAGCACCTGATGGAATAACTGAGACTTCCAAGTTAATCTAGTGGAAAGAGTTTTGAAACAACTTGAAGGAAGCAACATGAATATGCAGCAAATATAGTTGAAACCCGCTGTCTATTGAAATGGCTCATTAATACTGCACAGACAAAGCAAATGACTGATGCTTACTGCAGAGTTACCAGTGAACATATCTGTGCTTGGATTATCGAAGCAGCGCAGAATATGTCACCCCATATGGTTTGCCTGAAGAGGCTGTTTCAGATAATGGTTCTCGTGTTGTTTCCATGGAATTTCAATATTCCCCAGAAGACACTCGCTGGAGCACTCCAGAGCAACCTTGTGTCATTTGGTACTGCATGAACCAGCAGAATGCTGGGTACTTACAATTAAAAGTGGATTACAGAAAAATAATCATGAAGTTCAGACTTGAAAAAAGGAAGCATGTGATGTTTTCACTGGAATCAGGGAACTAAAACCTAATTCCAACATCATTCTTTAATGGAAAGTGTCACTCACAAAATAATTTTATGTACATGGATAAAATTAATCAAAATCATTGGAAGAAAAGCAGCACAAGATTAAGTATCCACAAAAATCTGCCGAGGCACCAGGGATCTCCTGGCAGGAAGGATGGAAAGAAAGAACTGGGACTCATGCTCCATCTGCTAATAATGAAAATGAAGAGATACAGTGGTGCGAGTACAAGAGAAAGGTTCACTAAGGAAAAGCCCTTCAGATTAAAGTACTGCAACTATAGTTATAAAAAAAGAAAGCCACTGGGCTTTAAGGTACAAAGAACACCAAAGCCATCCTATTCAGACAAATCAAAGTGCCATGGACTCTCTCTGCTCACATCTTGTGACCTGTAGTGGGTGCTATGGGAAAACTTTACAGTATAAAATAAATATATATTCTTTTCCCAGATAATTTTCTGGATTGTCAGTTAATAGCCTGTGCTCACTGAAATTTATAGTCCAAAACAAACACAAGTGAGCAGAGGGAGAGGATACAGCCCTACGGCAGGGCTTCCTTAGTCAATGTAGGAGAAGCTGTATGCATACATCACTACATGCACGTATTCTGCATGTTTCTCTGCCCATATACTCCATTCAGGGACAGCACAGTGGTGTGCGGAGGCTGATGTGAACAACAGATAAGAGCTTTGACAAAGGAATGAGGAACTCTGACATATGGTAGTGAAGCACAAGGTATACGAGTGTCTGGGGAGCATGAATAACTTCAGAAAAAGAGAGATTTGGCACCTGAACTTCAGTGATCAGGCCATAATCTGTAAGCCCTCTTTTACTGCCTTACCTACAGCCCTGCTGATACTGAGTCAGGATGCCTCTCCAGATAAAGGAAGCATAGGTAGCCCTGCCAGGACAGAGCTTTTCCTCAGATACCACTACTGAAGAAGACAGCATTCTGGTACCCTCCTCCCTTTCTGTGCCTGGTACCAACAAGTAATGTGGTTACTGGTCACAGTAAGATATTGTCATCCTTTACAAAGACCTTAAGTAGACTGAGTCTGAACACACACGCTGTGCAGGTAATTCCATGTAATAATACATGCGGCTGCCAGACCTGCACAGGAGGCACCGTGTGGTGCTCAGATCCATTCCATGTCCTTAAGAGACAACACACTTGAAGGAGCACCTATCTTTCCACCTCTATCCTCTAGACTTTCCCTGGCCCTACCAGTGCCTGGCCAGCTACTTTTGCTTCTCGTCCTCCCTTCCCTTTAAGCCCTCCCACCTGCCCTGCTTCTGAGGTCTGCCATGTCCTCTGCTGTGCAGGTAAAATCTTGCTCATTCCTGAAGCCAGGAGTGGCACTTGTTGGACAAGGTCTCTGGGGAATACATACATGAACGCAGGCAAGTCACAGCTGAACATACACAGACTGTTACGGTGAGGGACTCAGAACATGTCAGATTTCAAAGGAAAAGAAAAAATGCACATCTTTCACCAGGGTTAGTCCTTTCCTAAATTTCAAGCCCTTCATTCAAATATTAAGACTCTACCTTGTCAAAAGTGGGCTATAAGGCATTGCTATTGGGAGTTTTATATAAAAAGTATATATTCATTATTAAACATATACTACAAATATATACGCATTTAAAACATTGGGGAAATGGTCTCATCTCCCTAATCCCTTTGCCATTTTACCCAACACTAAAAACTGTGAAAAATGTCAAACTGAGTCAGACACTCACCATGAAATCTTAAAGCAACTGACTGGCGTGGTTGAAGTTTGGGGGTGATGTCAGCAAAGAACAACAAAGACAGAAATGTCAAACACTAGTACTACATATAACTAGCTGTAAATCGATAGCCAGGCAAACTCTTGACCTATAAGAACCACGAGCCACAAAACAAAGCAGCCTCAGAATAAAATCCATGGCTGACAGAGCTTAGCACAAGAAAGTTGTGTTTGCAAAAGAAATCCCAGCCATGGTGTGGGGTCACTGCTCAGTGCAGACAGGAGAATTGTGAAGGATTATGCAGAAAATGCAGAAGTGTTCAAACAGCCTTTTAGTATTTGGAAAGACGGATGATTTGCTCTTCATTGTTTGAAGATGATGAAATACTTTCCAGTCTATTAGTAACTGAGAGAGATGTTAGAATCTATCAGCAATGAACATTTTTAAATCGGCAGGCTCAGAAGCTCCAGCATAGTTGACAGAGAAGCTCTCAGGTCCACTAACATTGAATGTTAATAGCAGCAGGTCTGTAAATGCCCAACTTATAGAAATCTATTAAATGAGAAGGGAAGCAAAGGGAATCAATGAACCATCAGAGGAAAGAGCAACTCTGGGTCAAAGCAAGAGAGGGCTTTTTTCCATCTCATCTATCGTTAGGACAGTCAAGGGTAACATGGAGTCTGCTTCTCTTAACAAACTGGAGGCACCATCTTTCCCAGGCTCATTTAACCTGATGGCTCTGAGGTTCAGACTTGTCACTCTTTCTTCTTGGTAAGAAAACTTTGACTTCTGTTTTAGTTTGAAACCTTTTGCTGGAATTCAAAGTCAAATGAAAAAGGATATAGACATGGATTCAAGCCCTGCTTTCTGTTACTGCCCACATATCAGGTCAGGCAGTTTTCAAACCAGGATGTAGTTTTTGTGAAGCTTTTCCTTAGGTATGTACTTCCCTCAGTGACTGTGCCTGAGAAACGTCTGGCTTGTGGCCGTGAAATGACCCAGATGGGCACACAGAATCTCAGGGAGCAGCACTCAGGAGCGCAGGAGCCCTACCTCTCCCAAACCACACAGGCATTACGCCTTTGCTGGCTTCAGCTGCCAGCAAGAGAGCTACTTTAAACATGCTTGACTCCCTCTTCTTTGTAACAAGTTGCAGTTAGAAGTGAAGTGAATTAAATCAGTGTATACTTTCCACCACTATGTAAGCTAATTCAAACAACTGAATGGGGCTAGAAAGCATTATCAGATACTAGAAGCCATTACTGCTTCAGACTACTATCAAAACATGTTATACATGCCCAGCTGTGCACAAAACTATGTCTTTGGAACTTACCGATGTTTTCAACCTGCAAAGAAGTGATGCACTAAACAAACCAGCACACAGTGGAAGTTGTAATACACTCTGTTTGATCTCCCATTTAATGTAATGAGGCTTCACTGACAACAGAAAAGAAAAAAAAAAAAGATTAATCAAAATCCTATGTGAATTTATTTATGGATCACAAAAAATGTTTCTAGCATATCCAAGACATGGTCGAGGGATAAAGTTAGATGAAGTTAGGATTTATCTCGATTACCTAACCTGGCATTAAAATCCTTTCCACTGATCAGCAAACAGAGGGATAAAAAGATTTCAGAGACATTATGTAGGTCTGGAATAATTCCCAGTACGAGTTCCTATAAGAAGAGGAATTGTGGGAGGAATACAAATATTAATCAGAAGAAAAGGTTCTAAATTGGGAAACTGCTCTGGCAACGAGACAAAAGTCTAAGTCATTAGCGTAACAACCTCTAATCCTTATCAGAGCAGCCAGTCTCATGACAGAGATGGACGTGAAATGGCTTTCTCCATAAATATTTCAGTTTTGATTAATTCTAACATTCTATGTCTGGACATAACAAATATGTTGTGAAACATATCATGAAAATACAGAGACATTTGCCAGAACAATCCAAAACCGTGTAGAAAACTCATTTTCTAGGAAATGAAGAAACAAATTTTAAAGCTGTTTTCTTCTTAACTCAATGCAGACAATTCCCCAGTGTCTAACTCTTTAACTTCTCCCCCAAAAAGCAGCCTATCTAATTAAGTCCAGAACCATGCTACTGTTTTGACCCTGATTTTCATTGGCAACTCCCTGACAGGCACCAAAACACCTCATTAAATGTTTCCAGGGATAGCAGTTTTGATTTATTAAAAAATACGTAAATATTTTCTAGGTCAGAAAAGGCAAGAAATGCTAGGAACAGTCCTGCGGTCACAGGATTCAAACACAGCATCAGGCAGTAAGCTCAAAGTCCTGCTGTGGTGACAAGCACTCATGTAAAGGAGATCATCCCTATCCAGAGACTGAAGAACATACATATGCATACCAAAGCCCTGAGATTACTCAGAGCACTCTCTTTTTTGCCTGTAATTACAAATCTTTTCCTTTCAGAGGCTGTGGCAGTATAAGAAGCTCCTGTGACAGCCCCACAGTTGCAACAGTACAACTGTGTTGGAGCTACATACAAAAGTGGCTCAAGGTGGATCCTAGGTAAGCATAACCCAAGGTTTGGCGTATGTGTTTTTTTAGGCAGCCCTATTCTCTGTCCCAGCTCCTGGGCAGACTCATCGTGGTCATGGTCTTTGGTTTTGGTGCTTAATAAAGCAGGAATTTCCTGCAGGAGTGGGATGCTGCTATCACAGACGTGAGAGGCCTTTGGTGCTTTGGGAGAGGACGGTACTTCTTCCATTTGCAAGAGCAATTCCCACCAGGATTTGCATGACTCTTACAGTAAGTTTCACTTGGAGCTAATGAATAGTTCCCAACTTAAAAACAAATAAATATATCACAGAATCACAGAATCACAGAATCCCAAGGGTTGGAAGGGACCTAAAAAGATCATCTAGTCCAACCCCCCTGCAAGAGCAGGGTAACCTACAGTACATCACACAGGAACTTGTCCAGGTGGGCCTTGAATATCTCCAGTGTAGGAGACTCCACAACCCCCCTGGGCAACCTGTTCCAGTGCTCTGTCACTCTTACAGTAAAGAAGTTCTTCCTGATGTTAACGTGGAACTTCCTATGTTCCAGTTTACACCCATTGCCCCTTGTCCTATCACTGGATATCACTGAAAAAAGCCTAGCTCCATCATCCTGACACCTACCCTTCACATATTTGTAAACATTGATGAGGTCACCCCTCAGTCTCCTCTTTTGCAAGCTAAAGAGACCCAGCTCCCTCAGCCTCTCCTCATAAGGGAGATGTTCCACTCCCTTAATCATCTTTGTGGCTCTGCGCTGGACTCCTTCAAGCAATTCCCTGTCCTTCTTGAACAGAGGGGCCCAGAACTGGACACAATATTCCAGATGCGGCCTCACCAAGGCTGAGTAGAGGGGGAGGAGAACCTCTCTTGACCTACTAACCACTCCCTTTCTAATGCACCCTAAGATGCCATTTGCCTTCTTGGCCACAAGAGCACATTGCTGGCTCATGGTCATCCTCCTATCTACCAGGACCCCCAGGTCCCTTTCCCCTTCGCTACTTTCCAGCAGGTCAACCCCCAACCTGTACTGGTACATGGGGTTGTTCTTCCCCAGATGCAAGACTCTACACTTGCCCTTGTTAAATTTCATCAAGTTTCTCCCCGCCCAACTCTCCAGCCTGTCCAGGTCTCGCTGAATGGCAGCACAGTCCTCTGGTGTGTCAGCCACTCCTCCCAGTTTTGTGTCATCAGCAAACTTGCTGAGGGTGCACTCAGTTCCCTCATCCAGGTCATTGATGAAAATATTAAACAGCACCGGTCCCAGCACCGACCCCTGAGGAACTCCACTAGTCACAGACCTCCAGCTAGATTCTGCGCCATTGACCACAACTCTCTGCCTTCTTCCTTTCAACCAGTTCTCGATCCACCTCACTACTTGATCGTCAAGCCCACACTTCCTCAGCTTATCTATGAGGATGCTGTGGGAGACAGTATCAAATGCCTTACTGAAATCAAGAAAAACCACATCTACCGCTCTACCATCATCCCTCCACCTAGTCACTTCCTCATAGAAGGCTATAAGGTTGGTCATACATGACTTCCCCCTCATAAAACCATGTTGGCTGTTCTTAATGACCCCCTCATCCTTGATATGCCTAGTGATGGAGTCAAGAATAAGTTGTTCCATCATCTTTCCAGGGATGGAGGTAAGGCTGACCGGTCTATAATTACCCGGGTCCTCCTTCTTGCCCTTCTTATAGATTGGTGTGACCTTTGCCATCCGCCAATCCTCAGGCACCTCGCCCGTTTCCCACGACTTACCAAAGATGATGGAGAGTGGCCTAGCAATGACCTCCGCCAGCTCCCTCAGCACCCGTGGGTGCATTCCATCCGGACCCATCGATTTACAGATGTCCAGATTGCATAGCTGATCCCTAACCCAATCCTCATCTACCAAAGCAAACTCCTCCTTTGTCCTGACTCCTGCTGGGGCTATAGAAATCCGGGGCCCTCGGGGAGAGTCTGCAGGAGTAAAGACAGAGGCAAAGAAGGCATTCAGCACCTCTGCCTTCTTTATATCCTCTGTCTCCAGGGTACCCACTTCGTTCAGCAGTGGGCCTATATTGCCTCTTGTTTTAGTTTTATTTGCTATGTATTTGAAGAAGCCCTTTCTATTGTCTTTAACCCGACTAGCAAGATTGAGTTCCAAGGAGGCCTTAGCTGTCCTAATTGCCTCCCTACATCCTCTAACAACTGTCCTATATTCCTCCCAAGCGGCCAGCCCCTCCTTACATAATCCATAGATTCTCCTTTTCCACTTGAGTTTGCCCAGCAGCTCCTTGTTTAACCACGCCGGTCTCCTAGATCCCTTACTTGACTTCCTACTCATTGGGACGCTCCGATCCTGAGCTTGGAAGAAGCGGTCCTTGAATGCTAACCAACTATCTTGAGCCCCTTTACCCCCAAAGTACTAATGGATTCTAGTATACCGCAGCTCAGCATGCTTTACAATAAAGGATGCAAAAGTTGCCATCAGATTTACCCTCATTTAAAGGTTTCCACTTCTGATGCTATTATTTCTGATGTAATACTGAAGTGTATTGTAAAGACAGCTGCATTAGATTCCAATTCTGCTTTGAAGTAGTGCTACCAATCTCATTAAATCATCATTCTCTGTGTTTGCACCCTGCAGATGAGCTGTACTGCTTTGCAGAGAACTCCGAGTCCTTCTGAGGCCTGTGGAGCCAAATTCATGGCTGCCAAAGCACACAGAAAATACCTGCAACCATTTCAGAGCCAGGTGGAAACACCCTGGGAACAGCCAGCAGAGTAATACACAACAGAAACAAATATTTTCCTAAAGCACAGAATGAATGATGAAAATATATCCAAACAAAATGGAAAATGAAAGCAGGACTGAAAGTGGAAAGTTTGGGACCTCTATACAGAGTTTATACTACACTATACTTACCTACAGCGGTAGCTATGTTCATAACTCAGTTCTCCCCCATACTGAAGAGCTCAAGGTGTTCTCCAGCCTTACCCTCCACAGCCCTGCATAGCTACTCCTCTGAGACAAACCATTAAAACTGTCCACTTTTGGGTCATTACTGATCATTCAGGTTCCCATCTGCAACCTCAGTAACGACTCAGTAAAGCCAGGGAGTTTGGACAGAACTGGGCTGAATGTGGTTGTTAGCAATTTAAGTCTTCAAAAACCACTAAGGCATTGCTCTAGTAAAGCCTAGAGTTAGCAAATGAATTCTAGGATGTACATTTCAAGCCAGGCAGGAGTGTTACCAGCCTGGGAACAGCTGTACTGCTGATGGCTTCTTGGGTTTTCTTCATTCAGTCACCTCTGAGGTGCTGAAGATCATGAGCTGCAAAGACTCCTCCTTACTTCCACATTCTGGGCATTACCTATGCCAACAGCTACTGTTGTATGGCTATCACCAGTCTCCCCCAGTTTCCCTCCTTCCCCCACAGTCTATGTTGGAATATACCACACTTTGAGCTCTCAAGATCCCAGTTGTGGTTCTCTCTTCTTGGTGGCCCACTGACCACAAGAATATCACCCCACTGGTGGGGTGCACACCAGTTTCTCACTCATGGTCTCCATTCTGGCCTAGAAATTGCCTGTATTGTCCTACTTAGCTGCCTTGGAGTCCTTCCACTGTACTTCTGCCTGGCTCTAAACAGCTGAATGAGCCTTCATAATATTGTCTGGCAGGACACTGACTTCCCATCAGCCTTCCAGAAATTCTTTACTCCTTTATGCTTTTGACCTACACAACAGCCTCTGGCAATAAGTTCTACAATTTAATAAGAAGTTCCATGAGAATGTAATGACTTTCTGGTTTAGACCTCATGCCTCATAATTTCATGGGGTATCTTAACATCTCCTGTTCTTAAAAATAATAGTCACCCCCTCTTCATGGTTTTCTAGCTAGCTAGGAGATCTCAAGACGTCTGTCCCATGCCTATCTTTTCTGTCCTGATACGAAAACCATTCTGTCCTCATCCACTTCCTCAGGGTGAAGTTCACATTAAAAAGCTTTGATTTTGTGTTGGAGTTTAGATATCTACCTCACAGATTGACATCTACAGGTAGAAACCTAAATTTAGATGTCTGAGCCAAACAACTCCTACCCATCCTTTTTAGTTCTATTTTATTCTTTCTGAAGACTGGATGAACAGAACTGCACATATTAATCAATACGTGGGTTTGCCAAACATTTATACAGTGACATAATCACATAATCACGTTTTTCCTTTTTCCCCTTCCCTAAAAATTTCTCTCATTCAGTTTGAATTTTGTATTGCTGTGGTCACTGCATCAGTGTTTTCACAGAGTTATCCTACCACAATTCTATTTCTGAGCGATAATAATATAACATTCAAGCTGTAACTGAGTAAGTATAACATATAATTGAATATGTATATTCCCAGACAAGCTAATTTGCATTTATTAGCATTGACTTTCACATGCCATTTCTGATATAGTCCCTCACTGCCATGAGAACCATCTGCCTCTCTTCTCAGGGTCAGATTTGATACTCTCAGTTAATTTGGTGCCATCCACAAACCTTGCCACTGCAATATTCACCCCCCTTTCCACATCATTTAGAAGGATATCAAATAGGTCCTAAATCAAAACAGTTGCGTGACTAAACTGTAGAGCTCCTTTCACTGGAAAAGCTGATCTTTTTCCTTTTTCTCCCACTTCTTGTCCCATGTTGTCTCCATCTTCTTTACTTACAAGAGGACATCTTATTACCTCAGCTTAACTACTTTAAGAGTCTTTGTAGAAAGACTTATTGACATTTGTTTGGAAGTCTGTACATACTTTATCAACTAGATCAGCCTTACCTACAAGCTTGATGACATCTTCAAAGAGTTCAAATAGATTTATGAGACATGGTCTCCTTCTGCAAGAACTGTAATGACTTTTACCAAATAAATCACATTTATGAAATTGTCTACTGGTTCTCTTCTTTATTATTGTAGGTTTTTCCCACTTACCAGTTTGGGAGTGAGATTTACTGATCTGTGGGTCTCCACATTTGTCCTGGAGGCCTTCTTCTCAAGGCTGAAGACACATTTGCCACTTCTATCCCTTTTGCAGTGTGGTCAACTTAAATGACACTTTTCATGCTACATTTAGCTTTCTCTTAATCTAGTGTTTGAAGTCTTTCAGAACTAGATTGAGTATCATCTTATCTTCCTGCTTTCTTACTGTTCATTTTATCGATTTGTTCCAAAATGTCCTCTGCAGAAACTTCATTTAGGAACAATTCCTCATACTCTCCACTGCTTCACCACTAATGTAGCCCCTCCCAGCCTTCCTCAATAATTGGTTCCCTATTATTACCATTTGCCTACCCTTCTGCCAAGTTTCTGAGGCATTTATTATATCAATAACTTCCTTTAAAATCAGACAGTCTAGTTCACCTCTTTTAGGCTTCAGAGTTGCAGCATTTGTATAGGTATATTTCTACATTTTTTATTGATCTCGTTGCCCATTTTTCACAAGGCCTGCTTAGCTGGGACTTTCATTGCTGAAACCATTCTTTGCTATTTCCTTCCTCAATGTTATTGATTTCAGTTCCTTCCATTTTTCTAAATTACAAGAATTTTCTTATTTCTCTTGAACCATGTGCTGTTGCTTATTTGGTGAGTTTGGAAAGTAAACTATAAAAATACTTCATTGCTTTTGAATGTTAAAACCTAGTTTGCAATCTAGTCTCACATTGATTTATAAAGCTTATCTTTCTTGCAAAACCTAGCTCACTAAAAATCTGCTAGTCTGGTACTGTGACAATTTATAGCACTGTGATGCCACTCTCAAAATGTCTTTCCTACTCACTCCTCTGCGGTCAGTACCCACATCATTCACACCACCAGCTCCCTCTAGCACCAGGGCTGGACACAAAAGCCCAGCAAAGGTCTCAACAGCAGTGCAGAAAATGAGATTTCCTCCCATGTTTAATAATACATTTCATTAACACCTCCCAGTATGAGTCTTCTGTGATTGCTCATTCATGTTTAATTTTTTATTTTCTCTAATTCCCATATCTTGTTCCTGGCATGCTCCAGACAGTCAGTTATACCTATTTTTGTATCTTGGTATTTGCTCCCTCTTTCATAAACATGCCACACAGCACTTGGTTCTTTCTGTTTCATGCTGCTGATTTCTGGATCATTTTCTCCAGTTTCTCAAGATCATCACAAGTCTGATCCTGACCTTCCAAGTGCATCTTGCTTTATCTACATATTTTATGTGTGAGTTCTTTTTTAATCCATATAGGTCATTAATTAAAAAACTGAATAGAACTGGGCCCAGGACATACACCAGCAGGACTCCAGTCGAAATAACCTCCCAATCTGACTGTGCACCATCACCACCCACATTACAGCAATATCATGTACCTTCTAAATGATGAACCTCAAGCTATGAACTGTACAACAATAAATTTGCCTGTGGTCTCCCTCGCTCCTTTCTGGATCCAGACTAGAGTCCACAGGGAGGAAGGCTGCCCACTGAATGGGCTATTTTGAGAACTCTGCGGGCCACCTTTGCTGGGAGCACATTCACTGCCCCTGATCATGGCAGTATATGATCCTGTCTGCACATATGCAATAAATCTCATTGGCCCAGGAAGCACTGGCTTTTCTATGCTTGCACAATACAGTTATGCATTAGAGGAAGGGCTGCAACAGATGGTCTCTCCCTTATACAGAAACAAGGTAAGTGTCTCACCCAGCCAGAAATACTGGGCACACTGATCTAGACCATATTTCTTTAGTCTGCTTCTGAGAGAATCATGTGGAACAGTTTCAAAAGCTTTCCTAAAGCAAAATATGTCCCATCTGCTGCCTCCTCTTCATCTACTAGACATTATTTTCTCAAAGAAGGAAATTAGAGTAAGACTGCACGATTAATTCTTGGTAAATCTATGCCTTTTTTTCCCCTTCTTTTTTCCTTTTTAGCTTCTATTTGCTTTAAATTGATCATTGGGGTTTTTTTCAGACTTACGGCTGGAACAGTGGCTTCTAATTCCCCAATTTCTGTTTTTCAAAAAAGTAAATTGTGTTTGCCTTTCTGTAATACTCAGTGATCTCACCTGCCTTCTGAGAGTTTCCAGGGTAATCACTAATGCTTCAGTAATTGCTTCAGCTACTGTCTTCATTGCCCACATAGCTCTCACAGCACATACCCAGAGCAGGCTGAGGCCAGAGCTTCTAATCTGGAGAAACAAATAGAGAACAAACATAAGGCACAAAAACAGTGTAAAAGGACAAAAGGGACCAGACCAAGCTCAGACTGCTTGCTCTTCTCTCACCTCTGAGGAGGCTCAGCCTCCTCTCGCAGTGGGTAGTTTAGTGTAGCACACAGCATACCACTAACATGGCAGGAAGCTGCCTTCCAGCTGAGGAAAAGCAAGCTGACAACTCTAGGAAGGCTATATCTGAAAATACATTTTCAGTCAAGAACTTTTGGTCTGCTGTGCTGATGGGAATTTAAATACCAGGAGCATACCGGCAGCCACACATGTGATGACAGATTTGCTGACTTACAGGCAGAATATGAAGGGGTCTTTCAAGAGACACCTAGGTGGATGCTAGAAAGTGCTGGAGAGGAGCATGAGGTCTTATTGCATGTCACAGATTTTAAAGGGAAATGCAAGTGAAGAATCCTGGAAGGCAAAGTCAGACTGCTGGTTAGAAGATTTAGCCCCGGGGTACTGTTGACAGTTTCTATGAAATCCTTCCAGTTATACACACAACTCTAATTAGGCAGAGGGGAAGAAGATGCTATCTGGAGGTGATGGTCTCCATCACAAGTCAAAAGTGAAATCAGACTTTTCACAAGGAAAACATATCTGATGTGTTTAATTAAGTGGGAGCTGGGGGAAATCTGTCATGAGCTAAGGCAAACAGATTGCTAAGGGTTGGTAAAACAAAAACACTCTGTGTATCCAGCGAGTTCAGAGAAAAAGCTTAGAATAGCGATAGCAACATTTCAGAGGTGAAGACTTATTATATCAAAATGACATTGGACTAAGAAGCTAAACAAAGGTGTCCCTCAAAGTAAGAGCTATAAATACATGTATATAAAATGGGGGGGTGTCAATTAAAAAAAACCCAGGTAATAAAATCACATCTTGCCATAGCAGAAAATAGTAAATCCCAGTAACAAACCCAACAGAACCGATAATATACCATAATATGTGGCCACAAACTACAGAAAAGATAGTTCAAATTATAAAAGTATTTTTTTTTTAATATCAAAGAAAATGTTGTAAGGAATCTAGTCAGACTCAAATTCTTACTGAAAAAGACAACACACTGAACCTCTCCAGCAGTAAGAATGTAAATACATGAGTAAAGTTATCCCATCAGTCACCAGAGAAAGACTGAGTGCTTCATGTTGAGAGGGGAAATACTAAACATGGGGACCTCTATTATTCATAAATAAATCGATATAATGGCACAAAGGAAAAAAAGAGTTAGAGAACCAATTTATAGGAGCTAGTGTGACTGCTTTTAGAAGTATTAGATCCTGAACATCAAAGAAGAGAGAGGCTGTTCCCTACTTAATATTATACAAGGTACAAGAGGAGTGAGTTCAAGAAGAGGTAGTCAGTGAACCAACAAGAGAATAGGGGCTGCTCTTACAGAACAGAAAACTCTATCTTGGAGTGCAATGGTTATGACTTCAGAGGTCTTAATGGTCAAGGAACTCACCACAAATGCTCAATGTAAAAGTGTGATAAAATGGGAGAAGTGATTAGAAATAAGGAGTCCGTTCAACCTCTGGGTACAGCATCACTGAAACCACTACTATATCTGATTCTGATGTTCACATTTAAAGCTGTTGAAAGATTAGATTGGGGGCAGAAAAGAGTTATAAAAAAGTATATGAGGAGAGCAGAACATGTAACTGGGAAACTTAAACAGCTCAATTGTGGGCCGATTCCATAAATGCTTTCACAAGGGGAAAATATCAACCAGCACTTTTTAATCTAGCAGAGACAGAAGAAAGACTAAGGGCTGAAAAATGAAAGTGATTCAAACCAGAAATGAAACGCACATTTTTTAACAGCAGTGATGATTAAATTTGGGAAGAAACTACCACCTGAAGTGATGGATTTTTCAACTCCTGACATCTGGAACATATGTTTCTGTGAAAAGTTCAAGTTTTCATAGATGAATTTTCCCTCCCCCCGAAAAACAATTTTGTCAGAAAATTCTTAGCCACTATTTGGGTTTCTTGTCTATTTTAAAAGATGAGCCACAGAGAAATAAGCTTTGCACGTTGAGAGTTGGTCAAAAAGATAATTAAAAGAATAATAGAATTCCTAGATAAGGAATATGATACGGTGGGAGCTAATTATCACAGTGTCTGCAATGAAAGTTGTGCATCGCTAATATTTCAGAATCATTTGAACATATCTTTATAATAATGATCAAAAGGGAACTGCTTGACATAATCTACTTGAACATTCAAAAGCCTTCTGACAGGCTTCTTCAGGCAGGGCCCATTCCTGAAGAATCCTGCATGGACAGGTATTATGGTTGCTACAGGAAGGCGAAGCACAGACCAACATGCAACACCACCACTAACAGCCTAAACAGGTATTTACTACAAGCTTTGGCTTTCCTATGGAAGTGCAAAGTGGCATTATTCCAAGCATGATTTTTGTAATTGCAATCAAGGCACCAAGAACTCTTGCATAAGTGCTTTTAATATGCTACCGGAATGAAATATGACACGTAAGGCACTGACATCTTGTAGAGCATCATTAAACATACCACAATCATTAATAAATATGCCAAGGAAAGCCAGTACATCTACACGTAATTCAAGCGGAGGAGTTAGATTCCACATTATTATTTTCGTTGAGTAAAACACTTGAGAAAACTCCAGTTTATCCTGAGTCAATAGAATGTGAAGCATCACTGAGGAAAAAAAAAAACATCCTCTTGGGATTTTTCATTGGACTGAGAATTGTGGCACTCTTCCGTAAATGTCAGGCTTATCAGTGTTGTGAGTAAGCATCAGTTAGCTCTCAAACAAGCTGACTCCCCGCATTTTTCTCAGAACTCTATGTAATATTCTCCTGGCAAGGAACAGCTCTTTTAGAAGACTGCAACACCAATTTGTAAAAGAAGCTTGCCTCAGCTCTGACTCAAAAACTGAAAGAGATCAGGAATAGATTAGATGGCTGTAGGAAGATCTGCTTTTTGACTACAAACTCTGGCTTATTTGGAGTTAAAGTGATACAGGAAATACACATTTCTCCTTTTCAGTTCAGAACAAATGCACTAATTGTAAGAGAACTTTCTTCTTCCTACTTGTTTATCTACTTCATATTACATTAGTAGCTTCAAGTATATTTTTGACCTGTGACTGGTTAATGACACCAATATTTGCAATACATTTACATCCCTTTCTAAAGATCCTTTCTTTATTTCCGCCATCCAGCTTTTCTTTTTATATTCCTAGATGAGACCCAGCAGCACCGTGGTGAGATCTTCATTAGCATTCAAATAAAAATTCATTGTTTGCTTGTAGAGTAGGGAGATGAGTTCAACGTTCACTATTCAGCGTTCAGCGGTGCCATCAAAAGTGTTTACATTCATACCCATGTTTCATTTGCTTTTGACAGCACATAACGAAGCACACAAACTGCACTGGGTCAGATCAAAGGTTCCTCTACTGCAGCATCTGGTTTTCAATAGAGATGCCTGGGGAAGGAGTTTAAGAACATGCCAGGTATGCAGTGGTGCCTTCCTGGAATATTATTCTGGTTTCTAACAATATGTGTCTTGGGACTTTTTGAGTCACAATCATTGGTTTTACTATTTAACAGGTTATGCTTTAACTTCTCTCCATTAACTTCTCCTGTTACCCCCAGAGCACAAGTAAACTTTGCGCATCCATAATATCCTATGGCACAGGATTTTACAGTTCAATTACAAGCTTTGTAAAGAACCATCAACCAGATTAAACTGATTTCTAGTTGTTGCTTTGGAAGAGACACTTAAAGGGGCTTCTCAATTCAGAGAGAAGGCACCAAGGGGAATATGAGTGAGACTTACAAAATCATGGTCACAGCAACAATAGGTGGACAGTGCAGGCAGACGGACCACTGGGCCAGCCCACTAGAGTCTTTCTTATGTTGTTATGACTAGGCCATAGAATCATAGAATCATAGAATAGTTAGGGTTGGAAAGGACCTCAAGATCATCTAGTTCCAACCCCCCTGCCATGGACAGGGACACCTCACACTAAACCATCCCACACAAGGCTTCATCCAACCTGGCCTTGAACACTGCCAGGGATGGAGCACTCACAACCTCCCTGGGCAACCCATTCCAGTGTCTCACCGCCCTAACAGGAAAGAATTTCCTCCTTATATCCAATCTAAACTTCCCCTGTTTAAGTTTTAACCCATTACCCCTTGTCCTGTCACTACAGTCCCTGACGAAGAGTCCCTCCCCAGCATCCCTATAGGCCCCCTTCAGACACTGGAAGCTGCTATTAGGTCCCCACGCAGCCTTCTCTTCTCCAGGCTGAACAGCCCCAACTTCCCCACCCTAGTTGTATCTTCAAGACTGTTTCAGGAGCTCCATCAAGTTTGTGAAATGTGGTTTCTCACTAGAAAAACTTTCCCTGATAAAGAATCACAGAATCATTTAGGCTGGAAAAGACGTTTAAGATCGAGTCCAACCATTAACCCAGCACTGCCAAGCCCACCACTAAACCATGTCACTAAGGGCCTCATCTACGTATCTTGTAAATACTTCCAGGGATGGTGACTCCACCACTGCCCTGGGCAGCCTGTTCCAGTGCTTGACAACCCTTTTGGTGAAGACAGTTTGCTGGAATCCAGGCTAAAATGTTGGGGTTTATCCGTTCCATCGTTATTATAATTTCTCCTCACTTCCTGAGTACAGACTGCAGTGTGTCAGTCTGCAATTCTCCACTTTGCTCCTGGAGACCTTCTGTGGGATTGTTGTCACATTTACCATCTTCCATCCCTCCTGCAGAGAGACTGATTTAAGTGACAGGTCACATACTATAGTAGCTCCATAATTGCATATTTGTTTTCCTCCAGAGCTCTTGAGTGATTACCATATGGTCTTGGCAATTTCTGACTCTTCCATCTTATCAATTAGTCCTAAAATGCATTTTATTGTCATTTAATTTGAGACAGTTCCCTACACTTGTCCCCATAAGTTTGACTCTCACGGGAGAATAACCTATCTCAACCACAGAGAGCACCAACAAAAAGCTTCAGTTTACTTTCCAACAGCAACTTTCCTCTCTTACAATAACCCCTGTAGAGATTGGTCATCTGTTGATCAAACCTCTGCTAAAAGTACCTTATCCTGGCAACTCTGAAAACATTTTTACTAGTACTTTTACTATTCCTTTAGTGAGTTTGCACCTTAAAATCTTCCCTTGCCTGCCCTACAGATTTAGCTTCACAGTTAATGCTTTTTTTCTTTCCTTTTTTTTTTATTTAAATAGTTTCTTTATTTGCTCAGAAATCCCCAATTTCGAATACTCTCTTCCATTCTGCTGCTAGAATATTGCGTTTTGGTCCCTTGTAGAATTATTTCACTCAGTGATATATTGCTCTGAGCTTCAGATAGGGTGGTTTTATCCAGCTTCTCATCTTCCGCATCCTTATAGCAGCTGCTTTTAATTTCCTTTTAAGAAGCTCACATACTTTTGAATAGGTCCCATTTTTAAGGTAGGTATTACTGTGAATAGTTGTGGGGAAAAATCAAATACTCCTAAGATACTCTGTCATGAATCTCTGAAAAAATACAGGTATTCACCAAGGTGTTTTCAAAGAAGGGAGGCTTTGGAGGAAAGAGTACATCTAACACCTCCAGCTGGAAGGGGAAGGATGGGGAGGCCCTTGCCATGGCAGTGGATGCTGGGTGAGGTGGGCAGAGGAATCTCTAGCACCGAGCCTTCAAAAGGGTCTGTGAGGAGGCTGTAGCAGGGCCAGGTAAAAGACAGGTAGGGAATGTGGAGAAGCAACTCCCAAAAGAGGATTCACATTCAAAAGTAAGACTGTACCTGTGTCAGCAGGATGATGTGAACTCACTCGTTCAGAGATGGGAGTTGAAAGGTCTTGTATTATTACAGGCTCTCTATGCAGGCGGTGCAGATGGAGCAGAGCCGTCATACGCAGCCTTTCTTCAGCATGCCAGATCTTTCTGCTGCTAGGCAAGCTCTGGGGAGACCATGGGGAGCTCAGGGTGAAAGCCCATGTGCATTTCCCTACACACGGCTCCCACCTATGCATTTCCCTACACACGGCTCCCACCTCTGCTGCAGTGCTTGGTATCCTTGTGGCTTACAGGAATTAATGACTCATGGATGATGGAAAAGCTGTGTCGCTTTTCCGGGTGGCTGGCATTCAGCTCATCTGGAAAAAAGGCACCTCACTCCCAAAAAAGAGGGCCCAGCTCCCACGGGATGCAGTGTGGGCCATGCACCTCTCTGCCAGGGCAAGCATGCAGGCAGGACAGCTCTCTGGGTGCTATGTCACTGGCTGTTGTTGGACGTGACACAGGCTGGTCAGCCCCATGATATTTAGGATGCTGGTCCCTGTTAGGACACTGGTTAGTCCACGAAGCTTTTTGCTCATAGATGTAGGTGTCCCAGCAGAGCAGCACCCTGCACATGGGGACAGGCTCCCTCCTCACACAGACAAGGTTTACAAAATGCAATATATATGGAATCTAAAGCAGGCAGCTGGCAGAATCCAGGCAGGCCTGCAGACCCACGACTCTCAGAAACAAATCTGCCAGATGTTTCAGCCTCACAAGGGAGCCACACGCCTGTCCTACTGCAGGAATTGTGTTTTGCCTCCTGTTGTGTTGGCTTCCTGTACGAAAGCTGGAAAATGGTGGCGGTTTGAGAGTTACTTTCCCTTCCAAAAAATTGGTGCTCCCATAAGTTTGTGTAGTTAGTGAATATCAACAAGAAATAAATCAGAGCTTGGAGAAATGCTGTTCTCCACTCTTCCTCCAGCGTGACTTGTTTACACTGCTGAGCTGCAATCTGAAAAATGCCATCTATAATGAATACTAAATAGTGGGAGTCTTTTTCTCAGCAATGTGTTACTAAACCTGATTGCTGTGCAGTAGAATATGCTGGGAGAGAGCGGAGGCTTGGCTGTGTTTCTCTGTTTCATGCAGTCATAGAAACTGTCAAGCTTAGGTGCCTCTGTGATCTCCAAGCAGCATGTCTCCCTACACCCCTTCCTAGCTACCCATTTATTTTTAAAACATTCCATTGTTACAGTAGCTCAGGCTTTTTCAGCCAATTTTAATGTCATTATTATTTCTGTCTCTTTAAAATGTAGCTACTTATGCAATTTTATTCTTCCCCCACAACAAATTCATAGTAATGTGTTAACAGCTGCCTTGTGGTGGAAGTCACCTAGAGTTAATACTCAGAACTCCTCACTATTAAGAAATGACTCACTGGGTGTTATAAAATCTGTACCGCACTGCCTGGCACACCATCTTCGGTACACACACATGTGTCTCTGCTTCATCACCAAGAACATTTCGTCCCCTGCCTGTGGAGGGTACATACAAAACCAAAGGATAACAGAAAGCAAGAATGCATCCACACACGAATGACTCCTAGAGTAGTTCACAGCTCCTTAAGTGTAAAGGACCAGGAAGTAGAAGGGAATCTATATGGCAGAAGATGGTGAAAAAAAGGGATGAAAGAAGAAAGAGTCATACCAGGGCCCCTTGCTCACACTTAATCCCTGCAGCCAGTATAGAATAATACATCTGCCTCTATTTAGGAGTTTGGTGACATTTTTGAGCTCCCTTATTTGCCAGCAGTCCAATCTTCAAACAGTTCAAGGCACAACCATGGTGATAATTCTACATAACAAAATGCACAGTGGAAGTGGCACTGACCCAAAGGCTTGTTAACACACAGCATAGGTAAGAGTGGTATATTTTCACCCATTAGAATTCTTAATTGAGGCAAAACTTAGGACAGGGCTTTGAGCAACCTGCTCTAGTGGAAGGTGTCCCTGCCTGTGGCAGGGGGTTGGAACTGGATGAGCTTTAAGGTCCCTTCCAACACAAACCAGTTTGAGATTCTGTGAAATCAAGGTTTCTGAAAAACAGCAAATCGTTCATACCAATGCAATGTATACTCTTTTTTTCTTGACTCACACACTGGAGTGTTTATATAAATGTACATACACTTCCTATACACGCAGTATCAAACACTCCAGCAGACGGGCTACAAGACAAAGTCTAATACCTTGTTTTGGCAAGATCAACCTCAGAGTCACACGGGCACAGTGAACAGGAGATCCTAAAACTTAGCATTCACGCACTTCTCATTGAGCTGTGCAAAGGTCATTCTGTTCTGTGGATAAGCCCGTGTCAACAGTGAGCATATATTAGAGTTCAGAAAACCCTTTGCTGAGGAGATCCAGGCATTCTGGGTTAAAAGGTTATGAAATTTAGTCTAATCTCTATTCCTACTTTCTTAAACATTCACTACCCATCTATTATGAAGTCAGTGCAGCCCAAAATTGAGGTTTCCCCAACTTCTTCCACATAACCCTGGCCACATTCCTACAAGACTGCTCAGACTTGTAGTTCAAACTGTTCAGAATTCTCTCAAGCTGGCCTGAAATCTGTTTTTTAAATACATCTGATTTGCATCCTAAGTTCTCAGACTGAAATAAAATCACTTCTTTTTGTTAAAATATTCCTTCCACCACTCTGCTGAGAACCTTTTGTGTCTCTGTGCTTTGTCACAGGAAGGTCACATTTGATCCAGGGTTTCTCCTACTGAAAGGTTTGTTTCTGTTGCCTTCACAACTGTCCACAAAGTCCTTACACTTTCAAACAACTGGAACCACCAGCAGTCATCTTAATGCCCAACAGAATAATGAAGATATCAAAAGATTTAACACCCAGGAAAAGAAAAACACCAAAAGAACACAAATGATTTCTAAGCACACAGAAACTAAGGAAATGAGTACTTGTCAACATGAATCCCTCATGAACAAAACAAGCTGACTCAATCTAATTCCATTCTCCAATGGATGACACTTTGCAGATAAAGAAGCAGCAGCAGATATCACATACCTCAATGTCACTGAGGCCCACACAACATTGATGAGTGCAAGAATGCCCTGGCTGAAGTCATGACACAAATCGGGCTGAAATCCACACTCTGAGAGTAGTTTCCAATGGTTCACTGTGAAATGTAGAGGACAAATTAAATGGTTACTCAGCTGTTCATAAGTTCCATTCAATATTTTATTGATAGCCTGGATGAAGGAATGGTTTGTGTGTTTATTAAATCTGCCAAGCTTAAATCTGAAAAGAGTGGCTACAAATACATTTGGGATAGCAGTATTACAAATTTTTGACAACTTGGACAAGCTGTCTATAAATACAGGAATCACTTCAATTGTACAAAGCGTAGTGTTTTAACTTAGGCAGGAGTAAAACGCACAAATAGAGGACAGAAAGCAGGGCAGAAAGCAGTCTGGGAAAAAAATAGATCTGAAGGTTCTAATAGATCACAAGCTGAACGGGGTTATTGTCCTGAGCAAAGAGAAAACACCACACTGAAACATTAATAGAAGAATTACCTGCAAGACATCTTGCCTGTCCTTTTGCTGTACTCCGTATTAGTAACGCCTCAGTGCAGAGGAACATCCGGTCTTTGGTACTGCTCCTCAAGAAAGGCTGACAGGCAGCAAGAAAAACTGTAACAGTTAAGAGATCTGGAAAACATGTCCTGAATCAAGAGACTTAGAATAGGAGATGCTCAAAAGAGAAGACCACGGAGAGATGCAATAGCAGGCCTGACAGAGTCGGGATCGGTGCAGTAACAGTCTTGGAGGAGATAAAAGTCTGCAACAAAAATGGAAGAGAAAGAAGCCAATAATGTTATGAGCAGATCTGATTCTGTTATGAAAGAAGGAGATGGAACAACTGATTACCTGAGATTGCTTCCAGCTTCACTTTGCAATGATTCTGTGCTGATTAGAGTTTGTCTGTACTCAATTTGTCCTGATGTACCCCAGTGACTTCATACAGTAATTGCTCATGCACATTTACATCATTTCTGCATTAACATCATCATTAAGGTTAGAGTGTTTTACGTTCATCGTGCCATCTTAAGACTATCTGTCTTGCAAATACCTTATCAAAATGCTATTTGCCAAACCAGCTTCCCTCACAACTCATTAATCAAAAACCATTTTAATAATTAGTCCTCAAACAGTAATTCAGTAAAATCTTTCTATCTTGATTTTCTTTTTCAACCAGTGCAGTGGGCAAAAGGGTTTGTAATCATTTGGCACCACCACTCTCAGATTCAAGAGTCTAGATTACAGCTGTTGGTGCCAGAGTCACCCATTCCACTGCATAGAAACCACTACAACTTTAGACAAAATTGTATATATCTTGGACCTCTCCATTCCAGATCCTTATAGAAGATGTCAGATCACTACTGCTGCTGTTAGCATCCAGTCCAAGCCCTGGCACAAAAGCAGGACCAGCACTAACTACATCCGTTCTGATATTGGAAGAGATGTACTTAAAACCTTCCCCAAATTATTCATTTCAGTGATTATCCATCATCTTGCTAACATCTCTGTTAGTACAGTTCAGCCTGTTATCTCCAGCCATCTCCCCAGCAGGCACTGAAAACAATTTAAGATGCTTTGGCCAGGCAGGGCAGCTGGCTAGCATGTCCGCTTCTTAGTCACAACTACTTCTCAGGGTGCCAAGGGAAAGCAATGCTGCCTTTTCAAATAATTATAATCAATTACCAATATTGAGCAGAATCAGCTATAGCTGAGCTTCTGACAGGATCCATCAAATTAAATGGTTGTGCTTCCAGGATTGCTGGAAGGAGAACAAAGATCTTTGTGAAGTTGTGCAGGTTTGGAGATTTATGAAAATACAGCTCAATTTCACTGGCATACAATCAGATAAATCAACATTATATAAAATCAGAAATAATACAAGCCACACACCTTGTTAGCTCTGTAGACCCCTACACCATTGTTAAACTCGGTTCTCTCAGAGAGTGGAAACCCAAAAGACTCCAGATTTATCACCTTAATCCATTACATTTCTTCTCCAGAATTCACACCGCTGTCATTTTCTCTCCCATTCTGATTACCTTCTTTGTAACATATTGGCTTTCTTACTTTTACTGAATAATTCCTGGTCTATTATATCTATAATTATACTAATAATTAAGCATGCCTTTTCATCAGCTAGCAGCTAATTACTTCTGTTCCTACCCAGCTTGCTCAGAAAACACTCAATTCATCTGCATCCATATCACTCTCCCTGTTGCTAAGCAGTCAATGCTAGGCAGCAGTTGCACTGTAGCCAGCATCATTTGGTTCACTCTGGCTTTACAGGTACTTTCAGCTGCCAAAGCAGGCTCTACTAACTGTGGTCTTAGTCCTTTTTTGGTCAGACCTTATCCAAGATTTTGTTATATGCAGACTGAAATAATGAAGTAGTCTAAGCTCTTGATGCTCTGGACATTATCACAGGAAGAGCTACTTGCATTCACACACTGTCCTGCTGGATTTCTTGGTACATTGGATCAATCCTGCATCTGTTAATGTGGGAACTGGACACTGTCCCTGTGACTCGACTTTTGCACTCTGGTTCCGACCAGCACAGTGTAGATGGGCTCTGCCCGAACCACCCCACCTAGTTAGCATCAAACTGCAGTGGCACAAATCAGCCCAGACTGCTTTATTTTCCAATTACCTGTCATTTTCTCAGTTGTAGGTTGGAGAAAGCAGCTGATGTTCCAGGGCAGGAATTCCCACCATCTCCAGCCATGGCAAAGCCATTTCCTTCCCTTTTTCTCAGTTAATGAAATTAGTGACATTAACATCAGTGAAAAGTTAATGACTAATATCTCCAGGCTTCCTAGAGACTGGGCTAGGCTCAGACCCTTAATCCTTTTATCTTATTCATGACTACATATTCTGAAATGAAGAAATGTTGGCAAATGCAGTGGTTGTGCTTGATTCCAGAGAATGGGAATTCAAAAATGGGGAAATTTGTTTAAAAAAACCAAACACTCAGGGTGGCAGCCAGAAAGGTAAAATGTTTTCAGATGGCAGGTAGACTATTTTAGGATTCTATATTGGAGGCTCAAAGCAAATGCATATAACCTGTCAAAAAAGACTTGAGAGAAAAACAAAAAGCATAAAACAGCAGGATCAGGGAGGCTGTTGGAAGTTAAAACGTACGCTGCAAAAAGCTGAAGTGGTGTCTGAAAAAGGAAAACTAAAAAGAACATAAATCCTGGCAGACTAAATGTAAAAGCACAATAACATAGACTGGAGAAAGAATTTAGAAGCTATTTGCTAAAGAAATAGAAAAACACCAAGAAATACTTCTTGGAACACATCAAGAGCATGAAGCTTGCAAGAGCCACGTATGAGAGAAGCACTCAGAAAAGATAATGCCATCGCAAAAGATTACAAACTCTTCTTTTTACATCTCTCTTCACCTGGAGAGCCCCAGAGAAATTCTGAGGCCAGGACCCTGTTTATAAGACATTCACAACAGGCTTGTCTTAATTCAAGGTTGTTAAGTGTAGATTACAACCAGACAAACTGAATAACAACGTATCAGTGGATGAGATTCATGCAAGATCTTTACAGAATGTCAAATATGAATCATCTGAGCTAATCCCCTCAGTATGTAACCTTTTGCTGAAAATTGCTGCGATTATCAAAGGGCTGGAAGGTAACTAATAACAAATCAGTTTTTAAAAAGAAATCCAGTGGTGATTCAAGAACCCACAGACCACTAAGTCTAATGTCCATACTGGTCGTATTAGCTGAAGCTCTAGTAAAGAAGAGAATGACTGAATACATGCATAAAAGTAACACATTAAGGAAAAGTAAACATGACTTTTGTGAAAGGAATCTAAGCCTCCTAAATCTGCTGGAATTCTCTGAAGGAGTCAAAAGCATGTAAATAACAGAGATCCAGCTGAGAAATTTCCCTTGCATTTCCAGCTCACACCAAGCTTCCAGAAACTTCAGGCACTGAAGGTCTCATCAAAGGCTTTTAAATAAACTAAAAAGCCAGGGACTGCAGGTAAGGCCCTCACAGAGTTAAATAATACTGGGGAAAAAAAAGATTAGACTGTAGAATGAGTTTTCACAGTAGAGGATGATCATCAGTGGAATCCCATGGGGATTAAGGTCCATGGTGTTCACTGTGTTCAGAAATGACCTGGAAAGTAGGTGGAACAGTGAAGATTTCTGAGAAAACATCAATTAATTAGGATAATATTTACTACCAAACCTTAAAGATCTCATGACATTGAGTAAGCCTCATGATAAAGTGGGAGATAAATTTCAGCCCTGACAGCTATAATCTACCTATCCACAAAAAGCAACACTCACTTTACACACAGAATGATGGGCTCTGAACTGGTTTGCACAATTTAGAAAATGCATCCTGACATTCTAATAGCTAGTTCTATGAATATATCACCTCGGCACTCAACAGCAGGCAGAAAAAGAAAAGCAAAAGTTCAGGATTCTTAGGAGAGAAAAGTATGACTTTGCCACTCTATGAATTCATGGTGCGTCTGCTTCTCAAATACCAAACGTAGTTCTGGTGCCTTTACCTTATAAAGGAAAGGAACTGTAACAGGAAAGGAACTGTAACAGGGCGAAGAAAAAATACATGGCAGAATGACAAACGTGGTGAGTACAAAACTGCTGCCATGTGAAAAACAAAATTAGCTTGCAGAAGTTGAATAGGAAGCAATCACTTGCCATTTGTCTTTCCCAATTGTACTGAGCAGGCCAGGTGCCAGAAAGGGGAGACGGACATCATACAAGAGCTCTGTCGTGCGCCTTTTTGTTCAGCTGCTGCAGCCTTCATATTCTGTCAGACAGGAATTTCAAGGGATGTGTGAGACTTGTGACAACTAGGTTTCATATACAACCCCAGCATGTTCTCAGGAAAAGAAAAAATATAAGGGGAAAAAGCAAGAACAATGGACTACCATACTTGCAGTACTTTTTGTGCCCATTACTTGTAAATCGGCATTTATTAGAGGTCTCTGCTTCCTTTCCAATCTGCCCTTCCCACACTGCAATTTCAGAATTTAACTAAATGAAACCCCACTTAGGCAGCATTCACTAACATCTGACTACAGCAACCCAGCCATGTTGCTTTGCCAGCTTCCACAGTGCTGCATTCAACACAGCTCCTGTCCACGTTCCTCTCATTTTTCAAACTCCTCTGAGCACTGTGGGTTCAGGTTGTTAACTCAGCTCCTTCAAGGACAGCACTACTCTTCATTCAGCTGTGCAGTGGCCAGCACCAATTGGTCCCATACCTGATAACAGCCTTAAACTACTGGTGAGCTATTAATAATACACAAGCAACGATTTTAATTGCAACCGGGTGTCTAGAATTTAAGAGCTGTACAAAGAGTTCCTTCTATCTAAAATATTATTGTCCCATTGTGCATTTTGGAGTTTAGCTCTCATTAAAAGTAATAGAGGGAAATAGTCTGTAGCAAACTGAATGTGTTTGTTGTCACAGTTCACCTCCTGCTCCTCTACACTAAACCACACTCTCACTCAGTGACAAGACCACAGCTGTTGCCATCTTTTACTTACCTGCTGAGTGCAATATTTAGCTTGAGGGACGCTGAAGTTTTCTGTTTGTTAGTTATCAGGTCAGTAACTCTCACCTTATCACTTCAGTTTCCATTCTGTTGATAAAACCTGTCAGCCTTCCTTGAGTGATTCCTGGCCCTCAGAAGAAATCACATTAAATTGGCACAACCACGTAAATCTGTAAGGGATGTGCTCCTGATTTACCAAAGGGAAGCGAAGAGGGCTTGAATTTCTCTCCCTCTTCCTTCTTGCCCGGCTCCAATGTCCAAGTGCTTCAGGCTGTGCTGAAAACCTCCCTACAGATTCAGCAGTTGGAGTCAGCTCAGGTCTTTGAATGTGGCCCAGAGGAGATGTCTGTGGAGCCAAAATTGATATGTTTAAGTGCAAGAGACAATAATCATTTCTTCAAGTATAAGCTAAAAATACCCAAAAGAAAGTGGAATTCATAATGGAGATTTTAAAGATCTGTGACATACCAGAGTCTGCACAAGGGTTTTAATGAGAGAGAAGCCAATTTAATTGGTCAGTGTGAGCAGATGTTTTGCTGGGTAAGTGGGCTACTACATCTCCCATTCCCATTTAATGCCAGGAGCATCAGTTTAACATGGCTGCGACAAGCCCATGTCAGAAGAGTGCACTGTCAGAGTCAGGAAGAACCTTGATAATCAACGTCTCCATGTTGTCAGATCACAGAGCTGAGCCATGAGGAGAAAGCACTAAAAAGAGGAGGCAAAGGAACATTTGTAAAGGTAATTGCTTGAGTGACCATCTCTGATTGTCGACTGGTTCATTACTATGCTGGGCATGAAGCTAAAGCAGCCCGTTAAAGTTTTAAAGTCTGTTAATGCTGCATTAACAAGGAGCTGCTGAGTACCAGGGTTAAAATCTGCAGTCCTTCCCTGTGCAAACACTTCTGGAGTGCATGTCACCACTCATAGGAACCCCAGAAATAACTTCCATGGACCATTCAATTATAGGCAATCACCACTCAGTGCTCCCTCTATTTGTGGCATGGCTCATCAATCAGGTTTTCTGTCACCATGTCTCTTCTCATAGCAGTCACCAGAAGGCCCTGAGCTCCCTCCGAATTCATGTGACATTTACTGTCAGGGGCTGTCAACACCAAGAGATTCTCCCAGGGCCTTCATCACAAAGCAACAAGATATATCCCCAAAACACACTCCCAGTTCCAGATCTGGATTACAATGACTGACTGAGGGGCTTTGCAGCAGTCAGGGGAGAGTGAAAGGGCAGCTCGAGCTACAGCTTATGCGCAAATACCTCTTTTTTCTTACTTCCTTGTTAGAAAAATACAACCCCATTAAGAGAGGGTTTAGGCCTATGATTAATTAAGACCTCCTTAAAAATGCCCCTTATGAACTTATTAAGAGAAATTACAAGATTGCTTACTTGGAAATTCAGCTTTCCCATCTTTAGCATTGATCCTGCATTTGTTGTCTGTTTCCCAATACAGTGACCTAGCGGAAAAAATTTATAAAACTTCATAAATTGCAGTTGGCAGTATTGACAAAGTGTGTATTTGCACATTTGGGTTTGTATGAACGCATTAGAAGTAATATAATAAAGTAAAACAAACACATTTTCTTTTGTCTGCGAGCTGTGAAACTGGATCATCTGTAATTACAAGTGTTTCAAGTCTACTTCATCAAAGTTGTACACTGAGTTTTGTAGCCATAAATTTATGGCTTTATTAAAAACCCTGCTGTGTGTCAAAGCTTTCAGGTTCCACCAAGTGACTTTGTTCAAGACACAGAAAATCACAGATGAAAACTGAAGTTACCAAAAGACCACTATGAGACAAGAGGCAACAGCTCCAGCGCCCAGGGAACAAAGTTCCAGGGGCCTATGTGCCTCAAAGCAATAATCAAGAACTGGAAAATATGTTGATTTTGTCTGGATTTTCAGGGGGACTGGCATTAATGGGTGTTTAAACCAGTGAATAACAGAGTGCCTTCTACTGCAAGCTTTTCAAAGCTCTAGAAGGTTATATACATTCTCAAGTCATTTATGTTTTTTTATAACTTGCTTTCTACAACCAGTCTGATTTTCTCTTTCCACCAAAGTAAATTTATTTCTTAAGCAACACAGTATTTATTCCCCTAAGGCACAAAGTATTTGTTTTCCTAAAATTATTGTGTGATAACAGTTTTCTCAGCCTCTTCTCGTACATTCTGTGTGCCAGCCCACTGATCACCATCATCTGAGCCCAACAACCCAGGCAATTTTCCATCCAATTTATAGTCCATTTACCCAATCCATACCTCACCAGTTTAGTGAGGTGATACTATAGGAGAACATGTCAAAGGCCTTGCTAACAACAAGGTAAACACCACCCACTGCTCTCCCCTTGTTGTCCGAGCCAGTCTCATCACAGAAGGCAATCAGGCTGGTTAGGGATGATTGCCCTTGTCAAATCCACTCTGGCTCTTCCCAGTCGCCTTCTTGTCCTTCACACACTTAAAAGTTTCCAGGAGAAGGTGTGCCACCACCTCCCAGAGGCACACGCTAAATAAGAGGGTTTCATAGTTCTCCAATCCTTCTTACCCTTGAATAATGAATGAGTGTGTGAGGTTTGACATTTTTTGTCATCACCATCCTCTCCTGATTACTGCAACCTTCCAAAGTGGCCCTGCAATGACATCGGCAACTTCCCCAGCACCCTTGGTGCACAGAGCAAAATCCCACCACCAATAGTCATGGATTTATAGAATCATAGAAAGGTTTGTGTTGGAAGGAACCTTAAAACTCTTCCAGTTCCAATCCCCTGCCATGGGCAGCAACACCTTACACTAGAGCAGCTTGCTCCAAGCCCCATCCAAAGGCCTTGAACTCTGCCAGGGATGGGGCAGCCACAGCTTCTTTGGGCACCCTGTGCCAGTGCCTCAGCACTCTCACAGGGAAGAATCTTTCTCCTCAGGGATGCTCCCAATCCAGTATCTGCCTGGTCAGAAAAGCTGTAGCAAGGCCCTCTGCACCTGCAGTAACTCCTCATGGCTTATCGCTTCTTCCTTCTCAACATCCTTTCCACCCTCTGACTGCAAGCTGATAGGACACAAACTAGCCAAGCTGGAATGCCACAACAAGCAGCCCTTGTGCAGAACTTACTGTCCTCCTGCCTGCATAGCTCAAGTGGTTTCTCTCTGTGACATTTACTCCCTCAGTCACGTTACTCCACAACAGCCTAGATCCACAACGAAGATCTCTGATCTTTGCTATCTCAACTTGTCTTGCTCTGGACAGTCATCTTCCTCATGTCCCAGAAATCCCCTCCCATCTCATCTGCATTTGGTTCTTCTCCAAAGACACAAATGTGCAGCAGTGGTTCAACAGATGTTGCTCAACTCCTGTGGCACCCTCATGATATGAATCAAACCGGATTAGCTCTGCTACTGACTTGCCAGTTGCAGAAAAGACAGAGTTTCACGCACCAAACGGCTGGGGCCCTGGAAGGAAATCAGGACTAAACAGCATTAAAAATACAGTGATTAGCTGAGAAGATCCTGGATGAACCAATACCAACAAATGCAGTGTTAGTTTTTGGAGTATTAATTACTGATATCAACTTGATGAGCAAGAAAATTAAGGCAAGATTATAGAGTGGAGATGCTGATATTTCTATTTTGCATGTCATTTTCATCCCCAAACAAACTGTAGTAGCTTAGCAAATACCAGGCTACTAACACGAGACAATTAGAGACACATTTACTAAAAGAGACAACTAAATGACTTTGTAATTAAGGTATTAAGCCAAATCTGGGGTGAAAAGGATAAAGGATTTGTGTCCCATATGACACTACAACAAAATAAAAGCTATGGAAAACCAAAAGAAATCTGGCAGTTTGAAGCAAGCACTCAGTCTGATGAAAGAGAATGATTACAGATCTCCTGGAAAGCCACACTTGGAGCCAAACTTGCAGCCATTCAAGCATAAAACATACATAATACTGAACTAGAACTACGAGTTCCTAACAGGAATTACCAGCAAAGAGAATACCGTATTCTGCAAAGAGAAACGAACTGCCGGAATGACCAAGGATTTCTGTGCTGGTGGAACGAAGAAATGACCAAGAAATTCACACTGTTCAGCTGGAATGAGCACAGGGCCGGCAATAGTCATACTTCTGAAGGAAACCACCAGGGAAAGGAGAATATGAAGTCTATCCTTTTCTCATGCTGGCATGCATGCTCTGGGTTGGGAACTCTGCCATCTCCTGTTGCAACGCCACTGAAACACACGGACATACATACAGCCAAGGGAGGCCTCTGGGAGTACAGGCAGTCACAGGGTTAACACCGATCACCACCGACGGGTGGGGGCAAGTTCATACACAGCTCAAACTGCAACTGCATCTTAATGCATATTTTACACATTCCCGTTCACAAATATTTCCCACTTACACCTATTTCCCATCTATAATTAATCACATCAGTGATTACAGGAAGATTAACTGAGTGAATTTCTGATAAAAACTAAAATCACTTCCTTGCTGTAAGGAATTTGCAGTACACAATTTCTTCTTGTCTAATTCACAGAATCACAGAATCCCAGCCTGGTTTGTGTTGAAGGGACCTTAAAGCTCATCCAGCTCCAACCCTGCCACGGGCAGGGACCCCTTCCACTAGAGCAGCTTGCTCCAAGCCCCTGTGTCCAACCTGGCCTTGAGCACTGCCAGGGATGGGGCAGCCACAGCTTCTCTGGGCACCCTGTGCCAGCGCCTCAGCACCCTCACAGGGAAGAGCTTCTGCCTAAGAGCTCATCTCAGTCTCCCCTCGGGCAGGTTCAAGCCATTCCCCTTGGCCTGTCCCTACAGGCCCTTGTCCCAAGCCCCTCTCCAGGTTTCCTGCAGCCCCTTTAGGCACTGGAGCTGCTCTCAGGTCTCCCCTTCAGGAGCCTTCTCTTCTCCAGGCTGCCCCAGCCCAGCTCTCTCAGCCTGGCTCCAGAGCAGAGCTGCTCCAGCCCTCGCAGCGGCTCCATGGCCTCCCCTGGCCTCGCTCCAACAGCTCCACGTCCCTCTTGTGCTGCTGCCCCAGAGCTGGATCAGGACTGCAGGGGGGGTCTCCCCAGAGCACAGCAGAGGGGCAGGATCCCCTTCCTCGGCTGCTGCTCACGCTCTGGGGGTGCAGCCCAGCACACGGGGGGGTTCTGGGCTCAAGCGCACACTGAAGCCGGGTCATGGGGAGCTGCTCATTCACCAACACCCCCAAGTCCCTCTCCTCAACCCATCACCCCAGTGTCCACGCACGCCGCTGCTGGAAGCTGCTCTCGGTCAGGAAAATGCACCGTTTATCCGGTATTCCCCGGCTCAGGCACACAGCACCGGCTTGGCCCCGCGCTGTCTGCCCTCACCCCAGGGCTCCCCTCGGGGCTCCGCACCTGCAGCACGACCGGTACCCCCGTCACACAGGGCTCCCCCGGCCGCTGCTCGGCCCCCTCCCAGCCCGGCCCGCCCGGAGCGCAGGGGCCGCCGCACCATCCCCGCGCTCCGCCGGGCGCCGCTCTAGCTCGTCTCCGTGATGCGGCGCCGCTCTATCCCCACCCGGCGGCCGGGCTCGGGCCGCCCGAAGCCGCTTCTCTGCTCTTTGCCCGTGTGGGCCCCGCTCGGCCCCGCTGCCCGGTGTTGCGCCGCCCGGTGTTGCGCCGCCCGGTGCTGGACCGCCGCTGCCCCGCCGGGACCAGCCGATACCCTCAGTAGCTGCGTACTCTCTATGGCCGAAGCTGCTGTCGCTCGGCAACGCGCCCGCTCTATGGTCCCGCGGGCGGGATGTGGCGGCTGCTGTTGGGCCGCGGCCTGAGCCGCTGCTGGCCGCCCCCCGCCCGCCCTGCCTGCGCCGCGCCCCCGCCCGACGGCCCCGGCCCGGGCACCGAGCGGTGAGTGCGGCCGGGCCCCGCACTGCCCGCCCGCGGTGCGGGCCCGCAGCGACAGCGGCGTGACCCCTGCGCCCAGCGCGCTGCGAGGGGTGCCGAGGGCCGCCCGCGGCCTTCACCGTGCTTCCTGGTTGTCGTAGGGCGCCCGGCTGTGAGGATGGACGGCCCCGGGATGGCCGAGCGCGAGGAGGAAGGCGGCAGAGCCTGCCCGGCCTGGTGCCCCGCTACTCCGTGCTGGAGGCAGTCACCTGGGTGAGGAGCGGCGGGCCCGGCCTGTGCTGGGAGCGCTGGCACCACACGACCTCGTGTTGTGAGAGGGGTGGGAGCAGCGGGCACGCCGACACAGAGCTGTGGACAAGCTGCCCATGGAAACGGGACGGAGGGAGGGAGCGGGGATGTTGTCCTTGACTTGTGTCTGCTTTTCCTCAGGGGGCACTCGGTGCGCTGCTCCTGCAGCTGCTCAGGCAGATCGCCTGGCTGAGGTCCCTGCCGGACGCCAGGAGGGAGCACAGGGCTCTGCCGCTCTCCTCGCTGCCCTCCCAACAGACAGGTTCGCGGCGTCGGCGTGAGGAGGGTTGTGGGAGGGCCCTGCTGCCGGGCAGGGCTCCTGCCTCGTGGTACCTTAACGGGCTAGAAGAGAGCTGCGGGGAGAAGCTGAGAGCCAGCTTTCAAGCTCTCGGGGGAAGGAATGCGGGCTGGTGTCTGTCAGGGGAATCTCGCTGTTTCTTAGCAATTTGATTCAGTCCCACTTTGCATCCTGCATGCCGTTACCTTTATTTTCTCTTCTGAGTCTGCTTCATGAAGTTCCCTCCTGCTTGGCTTTGTGGTCAGAGCAGAGAAGGATGCTAGGTAGATGATACATAGTGCAGTGTTGTCTCCTAAAGCAGACATTGCTTTTGTGTTCTGTGTTACAGTGGTGACTGAAGCCTCAACCAGCTGTTCCACTGAACAGCTGGGGTCCTGCTTCCTGCAGAAACCAAGTCCAGAGGTTGTACCAGAGAATGTGTCCTCAGGCATCCCCTCAGGGCAAGGAGAGAGCCAGCCCTGGGCTGAAGTAGGTATGTGCAATGGGCAGGATACTTGTGGCGAAAGGACATCTCAGTTTTGAGATTTCCCAAGGCAGAGCTAGGAGCCAAAAAAGTGTAGAGCCATTTATTGACCCTTAAGGACATAGGTGAGAGTGGAAAGACAAAACTTCAGAGACATGAATCAGGAGTCCAGAGACAGAAGGAAAAATATCTCCTGAAGGCAGGGAGGAATGTGCTGTAACTGCAGGTGACATGAGCCTTACCAGTACTGCTCTGCCTTAGTGACCTGATTACAACATCCAGCTGCTGTTCTCTTATTGTGGACAGATGTTTGCAGCCACAAGGATTCAGGAGAATACGGCACCATTGATCTGGGAGACCTTGCACATGGTGTGAAACTAAACGAATTATTCTCTTCCTGGAAGATGACAATGTATTTCTGAGCACTTATCCTGTAGATAACACAGTGGAAGGAGGTATCAAAGACATTCTTCTTAAAATGAGTTTTATAAAAATAGAGAGTCTCAACCTGGGAAAGCAAGTCCTACATATTAAATTTAAAGTCATATCAAGGAAAATCAGATGGGCTACTCACTAAGTGAAGAAACACTAATAATGGCTTCAGGAAAACTCTTAGAAGCTGGAGCCAGTAGGGAACAGAAGGGCCCATTTGTCGACCGGATCCACCCCACAGGGAGGTCTGCTGCCTGCCTGGGGCTCGGATTAGAGATGTTAAAAAGAAGCTCTCTGAACTGGTGCAGCCGTCTGACTACTACCCGCTGCTGGTTTTTCAGGTTGGCAGTGACGAAATTATTACGAGGAACGTAAGGGCGATGAAGGGAGACTACAGGGCCCTGGGACGGCTGGTTAAAGGGTCTGGAGCGCAAGTGGTGTTTGCCTCCATACCTGTTGCAAGCGAGGGTGAAGGGATATATAAGAAGACTCTGCAGGTTAATGTATGGCTACGTGACTGGTGCCAAAGGCAGGGGTTTGGGTTTTTCAGTCACGGGCTGCTGTATGGGACACCTGGTTTGCTGGTGACAGGCGGGATACACCAGTCCCAGAGAAGAAAAAGGGTTTTGGGGCAGGAGTTAGCAGGGCTTATTGACAGGGCTTTAAACTAGTTAGGAAGGGGGGAGGGGATTTAACTGGGCCTGTTGGGGACAAGCCCAAGAGGAACATGCTAGGGATTGAAGGATGGCGGGCTAAGGAGGACGATCAATCTCTTGTTTCACTTGTGGGAAAGGATAGCTCTTTAGACCCTGTCCCGCAGGGGAAAAAGGGTACTAGGACTGGCTCCCTGAAATGCCTGTACACCAATGCACGCAGCATGGGGAATAAACAGGAGGAGTTAGAAGTCTGTGTGCGGGCTAAAGGTTATGATCTAGTGGCGATTACAGAGACATGGTGGGACAGTTCACATGACTGGAATGTGGTCATGGATGGCTATGTCCTTTTTAGGAAAGATAGGTCAGCAAAGCGAGGTGGTGGAGTGGCTTTTTACGTGAGAGAGCAACTAGAATGTATTGAGTTCTGTCCGGGGTCGGATGAGGAGCAAGTGGAATGTCTGTGGGTACGAATCAAGGGGCTGACTGGCACGGGTGATACAGTTGTGGGGGTCTATTACAGACCTCCTGATCAGGACGAAGGAGTTGATGAGGCTTTCTACAGGCAACTGGAAGTAGCCTCGCGACTACATGCCTTAGTCGTCGTGGGGGACTTTAATTACCCCAATATTTGCTGGAAGACTCACACAGCCAGTCATTCACAGTCTAGGAGGTTCCTCGAGTGCATTGAGGATAATTTCTTAATGCAAATGGTGGACGTACCAACTAGGGGAGCAGCGCTGCTAGATTTAGTACTCGCCAACAAGGAGGGTTTGGTCGAAGTGGTGACGGTCAATGGCAGCCTTGGCTGCAGTGACCATGAGATGGTGGAGTTTAGGATCCTGTGTGGGAGGAATAGAATACCTAGCAAAGCCACAGTTCTGGATTTCCGAAGGGCCAACTTTGGCCTCTTCAGTCAACTGCTAAGGGAAGTCTCATGGGAAAGTGTACTAGGCGGTAAAGGGGCTCAAGATAGTTGGTTAGCATTCAAGGACCGCTTCTTCCAAGCTCAGGATCGGAGCGTCCCAATGAGTAGGAAGTCAAGTAAGGGATCTAGGAGACCGGCGTGGTTAAACAAGGAGCTGCTGGGCAAACTCAAGTGGAAAAGGAGAATCTATGGATTATGGAAGGAGGGGCTGGCCGCTTGGGAGGAATATAGGACAGTTGTTAGAGGATGTAGGGAGGCAATTAGGACAGCTAAGGCCTCCTTGGAACTCAATCTTGCTAGTCGGGTTAAAGACAATAGAAAGGGCTTCTTCAAATACATAGCAAATAAAACTAACACAAGAGGCAATATAGGCCCACTGCTGAACGAAGTGGGTGCCCTGGAGACAGAGGATATAAAGAAGGCAGAGGTGCTGAATGCCTTCTTTGCCTCTGTCTTTACTCCTGCAGACTCTCCCCGAGGGCCCCGGATTTCTATAGCCCCAGAAGGAGTCAGGACAAAGGAGGAGTTTGCTTTGGTAGATGAGGATTGGGTTAGGGATCAGCTATGCAATCTGGACATCTGTAAATCGATGGGTCCGGATGGAATGCACCCACGGGTGCTGAGGGAGCTGGCGGAGGTCATTGCTAGGCCACTTTCCATCATCTTTGGTAAGTCGTGGGAAACGGGCGAGGTGCCTGAGGATTGGCGGATGGCAAAGGTCACACCAATCTATAAGAAGGGCAAGAAGGAGGACCCGGGTAATTATAGACCGGTCAGCCTTACCTCCATCCCTGGAAAGGTGATGGAACAACTTATTCTTGACTCCATCACTAGGCATATCAAGGATGAGGGGGTCATTAAGAACAGCCAACATGGTTTTATGAGGGGGAAGTCATGTATGACCAACCTTATAGCCTTCTATGAGGAAGTGACTAGGTGGAGGGATGATGGTAGAGCGGTAGATGTAGTTTTTCTTGATTTCAGTAAGGCATTTGATACTGTCTCCCACAGCATCCTCATAGATAAGCTAAGGAAGTGTGGGCTTGACGATCAAGTAGTGAGGTGGATCGAGAACTGGTTGAAAGGAAGAAGGCAGAGAGTTGTGGTCAATGGCGCAGAATCTAGCTGGAGGTCTGTGACTAGTGGAGTTCCTCAGGGGTCGGTGCTGGGACCGGTGCTGTTTAATATTTTCATCAATGACCTGGATGAGGGAACTGAGTGCACCCTCAGCAAGTTTGCTGATGACACAAAACTGGGAGGAGTGGCTGACACACCAGAGGACTGTGCTGCCATTCAGCGAGACCTGGACAGGCTGGAGAGTTGGGCGGGGAGAAACTTGATGAAATTTAACAAGGGCAAGTGTAGAGTCTTGCATCTGGGGAAGAACAACCCCATGTACCAGTACAGGTTGGGGGTTGACCTGGTGGAAAGTAGTGAACGAGAAAGGGACCTGGGGGTCCTGGTGGATAGGAGGATGACCATGAGCCAGCAATGTGCTCTTGTGGCCAAGAAGGCAAATGGCATCTTAGGGTGCATTAGAAAGGGAGTGGTTAGTAGGTCAAGAGAGGTTCTCCTCCCCCTCTACTCAGCCTTGGTGAGGCCGCATCTGGAATATTGTGTCCAGTTCTGGGCCCCTCAATTCAAGAAGGACAGGGAATTGCTTGAAGGAGTCCAGCGCAGAGCCACAAAGATGATTAAGGGAGTGGAACATCTCCCTTATGAGGAGAGGCTGAGGGAGCTGGGTCTCTTTAGCTTGGAGAAGAGGAGACTGAGGGGTGACCTCATCAATGTTTACAAATATGTAAAGGGTAGGTGTCGGGATGATGGAGCTAGGCTTTTTTCAGTGATATCCAGTGATAGGACAAGGGGCAATGGGTGTAAACTGGATCATAGGAAGTTCCACGTTAACATCAGGAAGAACTTCTTTACTGTAAGAGTGACAGAGCACTGGAACAGGTTGCCCAGGGGGGTTGTGGAGTCTCCTACACTGGAGATATTCAAGGCCCGCCTGGACAAGTTCCTGTGTGATGTACTGTAGGTTACCCTGCTCTTGCAGGGGGGTTGGACTAGATGATCTTTTTAGGTCCCTTCCAACCCTTGGGATTCTGTGATTCTGTGAAAGGGGGACAACATATGATCATGGTGTAAATGAGGCACGTAAAAGAGCCAGCCCACAGACACTGGCTACATAATGTAAGATGCTGCAGAAAAGGTCAGAGGGGTTCCCCATTCTAGGCTTTCTTCCAGATCTTTGGCTTTCTTTTGTGGTGTTTTAAGCTACTGCCCACTACTGCTTATCAAACCCATCGCCTGCCAGAGGTTACCATTCCCATCAGTTGGCAAATGGAGCATTTTGTTTCCATGTTTTCTAATTAGCTCCAGGAAAACAGCCAGGTTAATTTACCTAAACTGCCAATTAGACTGTTTAACCCATCTGCTTTTGCCTGGAGCATATTAAGAAGCACTCAAACACACTGCTTCACTGGCAGATTACTGGACGTGGACTTCTGGGAGAAGTGGTGGGAATAAGGGGAGACAGTGATGCCTTCAGCTGGCACAGCTGAACGTTCAGGAGTGAACGTGTGTCTGTGTCTGACAAGCAGTTTCCTACTGAGAGTCAATAGGAAGAGCTTTTAGGCAAACTGATAAATTGAACAGTGACAAGTCACTAAGGCCATGTGCTCTTTGTTCAGATGTTCTTCAGAAGCAATGAAATCATTGAGCCTCTAATGATGATATGTAATCTAGTGCTTAAATCTGTTGTACAGCCAAAAGAATGAACACTGACAAATTGGACACTGGCTTTTAAAAAGGAGGGGGGGGGGGTTGTTTGAGGCACAGAACTGCAAAAAAGGTAATTCTAAGTTGATAGAAACTGTGTTGTAGAATAGAAATGTCAGATACCTGGATGAGCGTGCTATATCAAAGAATCAAAGGTCTTGGAAGGATTTAGGAAGCCATTTCTCAGGCCATCTTGCTCCATTGCAGAGACTTAAGAGAGCTGTAAATCGATTATGAGTTCTTTGGAGAAGTCAAGAGGAATGTGGAGCAAGATTATCCAGCTTTTAGCTTTCTGAAAATCTTTCAGCCAGGACCTAAAATCAAGCTACCTGGAGAAATAAAGCTGATGAGAGGGAAGACAGGGGGGCTACTCTTGGGCTGGTAAATACACGAAATAGTTTTCACAATGGAGAACCGTAACTGGAACAGAACTGGTTAAACCTGGTCAGCAGTCAGCAGTGATTTGGAAAAAAAGAGGTGATGAGTGAGGAGACAGAAGGAGCAAATGGTACAAAATTATTCAGGACAGTCAAATCTGAAAGGCAGAGCAAAAAATTGCACGAGAACTAAACCCAGGCTAATCCCAAGGTAGGTTAAATTAGGATACGCAGGGGAGTGTAGCTCTAAATACACATACAGAATGAGGAGTGTCAAGTTAATAATTATATTGCAGAGGGAACATTTAAAGACACCATGGATACGTTTTTGATAAGGTTAAGTCAATGCTCAGCAGCAGTGAGGCCAATTAAATGTTAATTATTGTAAAGGAAGGAACTGAGGAAAGACAGTATTGTAGGTTTGAGTGAGTCTGTGATGCAGCCACATCTTGAATGCTTAAGGAAAAGACAGTGTCTTAAAAACAGTAGCAACAATGGCATAGAAAATGATGACAAGGAGACAATGACACACAAATAGAGTCAGACTCTTCTTAAAAAAGAAGTGGCAGAGGGTGTGCTAGTGCTCTGTGAAAGTAAAAGTGTTGTGGGAAGGTAAAATGGGGCAATATTTTTCATATTACACATATTAATAGGTAGCACAGAAAGAGTCAGGTAGCAAGTCTGAAAAGAGGCAAAAGATGGCACACATTTGGCCAGTACACAGGTAAATTGTGGAACTCATTGTTCCAGGCCAGAAGTATAAATGGGTTCCAAGAAATGATTAGGTAAAATTACAGATTCCAATTCGATTTAATTGGTCCAGCCAAAACCTGCTCAGAAGATTGCAGAACAGCTGATTGCTGGAAAGTTCTGCCAGGAAGAGCGTGACTTTATAATCCCTGTTCCTTACCCTTTCCGCCCAAGCATCTACAGCTGTCAGTTGTCAGAGATAATATATGTCAGAAATAATTTGATTTTGCTCAATACATAAGTCCTCAGGTTACATTCTCACATTATTCTGTGCATCCATTTGGTGGTAATTTGTTGAGGAAAGTCAGGGTGAAAAGATTCAGTAATGGTCACTGAAGAGCCTCAAAAAATCCATGGTTGTGTAATGTGGGAAGTGCTGGGAATCTTCCCATGGAAAGTTTTAAAGGGAAGTTTTAAAGTGGAGTTCCTTTCTCTCACAGTGTGTTTTGCTTTCTACAGAAAAAGCTGCCTAAGGTTTAGGATTTCTTTTTGCTGGTGTTTAGCAACCAAAAGAGAATAAGACTGGCTAAATCAGAATGCAGCAAGAAGCTGGCGTGAGCAGAAGGGAGGGAAGGACAGACACCTGGCAGATGATGCAGGGGAATCTGATAGCAAAGTCTTGCCATTAAAGAACAGACCTCCAGAGCTGGGAATGGAGCAGAATGTACCTTCACTTCTCCAGTTTGCTGTTGCCAGCAATGGCAAAAGGACCTTCTGGAGAGAATTCCATGTCCTCACCCTTTCTTTCAGTGTTTCAGTTAATTTCCCGGCTTGCTTGTGCTGGTCTACATATACAGTGACAATCTGCTGTTGCTGTCAGCTACTTCATTACCTCAAGTGGCAAAGATCTTTGTGATGGATCCAAACATCCCAGCATTGCAGATGAGCTGTTCCAGTTTTAACATAACACAATATGATAGAATCTATTACTTTTAGTGTGAAAAAAAAAGAGCAAACTTTGGGAAATTCATTTAAAAGTTGCTTTAAATAGCATCCTGGATATGACTATCAGCAAGTCCTTGTCTGCATGAGCATATCCTATTTTTTCATGCAATTTCTGCCTCTCTCAAAGCTTTTTTGCCAGAAGTTAAAGGCACATAGTGAGCAAACAGGTGATTACAGCCAGTCTCGGTGTTACAGCAGCTGAATGCTGCCCTGGGGAGTTGTATTTTACCCCTGGCAGAACTGTAAAATTCATTATTTCAATTCTGAGATTACAGACATTGCACAAGTGTGTTTTCATTTCAAAGCACAATGAAAACCAATTGGAAACACTAAAATTTTCCGTGAGGCAGAAATCCTGGATTTAGTCCAGCTCTTGTTGCGAATTCCTTCTTGTGAAGTGTTTGGATGTTTTGGGATGAGCAATCTAGACTGGCTATGAGAAGATTATTAATTCCTCATTTGGAGCTAGCTTTGAGCAACATTTGATTAGTCCAGGATGAACAGTGGGGAAATACAAAATATTTATTAGCTGCTGAATATGTGCGCATTGGGCATCCAGTACACTGAAAGCTGTAAGATTGCATGGAAAAAAGGATGTGTAGTCATGTGAGATCCTAGCATCTGTTTGAAGAAGTAGAAATAAAGTTGCACTGAAAATTCCAACTGTGGTATTCCCAGCTTTTGTGTGCTTTGAACATACAGTATTAAGGATAATTGAACGTGGTTCTGTGGGTGCAGTATAGCAATGAATTTGTTCAAGGACTGGTTCCTATGAAGTGTTGAAGCTTGAGCATTCTTAGAGAAATAAGAAATAAACAGTTGGGTGAACTGGTATTAACTAACGTTAGGTTGTAGATTAATTTTCACCACTACGAGGGTGCTGAGGCTCTGGCACAGGGTGCCCAGAGAAGCTGTGGCTGCCCCATCCCTTTCAGTGTTCAAGGCCAGGTTGGACACAGGGGCTTGGAGCAAGCTGCTCCAGTGGAAGGGGTCCCTGGCAGTGGCAGGGGTTGGAGCTGGATGAGCTTTAAGGTCCCTTCAACACAAACCAGTCTGGGATTCTAGGGTGATTCTATAGTCTAAGCTAGTTGTTGCACTCTGCTGAAGTGCAGTGAGATTCTTTGCTGTTGGGGGGGGTGCTTTTATTTCTCTTTCCTACTGAAGGAACCTAAGCATTGTGTTTATATTGTGTCTGGCATTGAGGCAGCTGCTCTGAAACAAGCAAGGGTTACATATCACAATATCCATGAAGAGGTTTGATTTGTGGCTTGCTCAGCCTCAAAGGTGAATTCTGAGCAAATTCACTAATCTGCTCCTTCAGGAGATGGGACTGGGTGCCAGGACCAGTTGGTCCCTGTGTTTTCTTTTAAATGATTATGCGCTTTGGGATTGGTAACTCATAATGTGGGGAGATCACTGGAATTAAGGTGAGGAGGAGGTTCCACTGGTAGAGGGAGATGAGACAGTTCCACAGGCTGATGGAATTTAGAATGAGTTTCTGTTTATTGTTCATGGGGTTTGTCCAAATTACACCATGTTTTCTCAGTAACTGAGGAGTCTCTGATTTAGAAGAAGGTGTCTGTGCCAAAAGTAAAGTTTCTTGAAAGCATGAATGTACTAATGTTGTTGAAACAAATTCGTGGAATTTGCTGTTGTACCTATAGCAAAAGAACACAAATTACATCATGAGGGAGATAACTGAGCAAGAGGTAGAGCCTTCAGTGAGAAGGAGCAGATAATTGTATGCCTGGTCTGAAAATAAATGTAAAGCATAACTAATAAATTCACAGATTACATTACTTTTGGTGGAATTATGAATAGAAATCATGCTTGCCATAGCGACCTTGCTTGTTGGGTGAGTGGGGCTTGTTCAGATAACATACATTTTAATACAGCCAAAGGGGAATTGTTTATCTGGGAATAATGAGACTGCAGTTGGAACATAGGCCACAGCTTCGTGTGCATTGTAAGAAGGTGCAGGCACTGCAAGAAGCAACCCTGCCTGTTGCACATTTGTTTCTGCCAGCACAAGTGCTTGTGTAGCCGTTTAGTGCCAGGCATTAAGGGGTCAGGCCCCTGAAAGGACTGATAATGGGTTTTTATTCGTATTTGGTCCCTGCTCTACATCCACACAGCTTGAGAGGGAAACCTGGGGAGAGCATAGGTACTTCTTGTGTTAGCAGCACTGGCTTGAAGTGGTCCAGGCTTCAGCACCTGGTGTTAGGTGCCTGGTGGGATCCAGCTCCTTATGGTGATTCAGGTTAAAAATAATTGGCCTCAGTCAGCTCTCGCCTGTTTGTCCTCTTTGCTGGAGGTCACCATCCTCTTACAGTAGCTGATGTAAATGCCTGTGTAATCACTTCCAGCCCAATTCTGTTAAGAGCAAGATGGCTTAGCTCTTACTGGAGATGTTTTCGTTAGATAATTCTATCTGAGACTGGTCAGATAGCGATTGAACACGTGGCTGTGCTACCATATCTGAGAGGGCAGCGATGAGCAAGTGGGGAACATTGAGGTGATAACCCAAGCCTGCATCCGGTGCATCCAGAATCTGATTATCTGCTTGCACAAGCAGAACTGTACCTGGAAAGAAATTACCTGGAAGAGGAGCTAGGGAGGCAAAGCACCTACGGGTACGATGCCCTGAGCAATGGGAATTGGAGCACAGTTCTGATAGATGCAAACTAGGCAGGTATGAACGTGAATAAGGAGGCAGTTTTACTCTTCCTGTGACACTGGGGAGAGGGTTCACACTTCAGTAACAATGTCAAAAATTCCAGGAATAGTGGCAGAAAGTCGTAAAATTCATCAAGTTTGGCAGAAATGTACTTCAGTTGAAAGACATGGACAGGGCAGGCTCTGTTTAGAATCCCAGAAAGAATCAAGAGGGATTGATTAGTCGTATCAGGGCTTTCGAAAGGAGGATGGTCTTTTTAGTAAAAGCAAAAAAAGCCTAGAAAAGCCAGTGCCTGGTAGTGAAAACCAGTTGTATTTTAATTTGAAATGAAGCACAGAGCTTTAAGCAGCAATTGCAAGTTCCTGGAATAATCTTTGAGGGGAAGCAGGAGATTTTCTACCTTTTGGTGGCTTCAAAAGAATGGGGCCTTTCTGGAGGAGGTGTATTATTGCTGCAGGCTATAGGACTGTAATCATGTAGCACTGGGTTGCTTTGGTACAAAGGTCAAATTCGTTGGTGTTCCTTCTGTTCTTAGTGCCCCTGACTGAGTGGGTGATCAGTCCTCTAGGAAAGAGCTGTGGAATAGAGAGGATGGGGAGAGGAGGAAGAGGCAAAGGTACAGCATTGCTTAACCCTGCTCTTTTTTTTTTGTTGATGTTCTTTCTGTTTGTTTTTTAATGCAGGAGAGTTCCACATCCCTGAGAGCTCCAGTCTGGGGCCAGTTCTCCACTGTGCAAAGGTATACTTTGATTTTTCACACCCTCTGTCTGTATCTGAGACCCCTTCCCTACAGAAAGCCATCTCAGTGTGACCCACAGCACAGCCTGAGCAATCCACTCAGTGTTTTCTGCCCTGTGCAGCTGGCGGCCAGGAGAAAGGAGGATGTGATATGCTGCCCTCTGCTTTAGCCAGAGCAAAGTTCCAGGAGCTACAAACTGGCATCCCCATCCTTTTAAGTTGTCTGTGTAACAGGGCTGCTAGTAGAGAAGAGCTGAAACAAAATGGAAAACCCCTTTCCAACAGCACCAGTCTGTTCCTGTGTATTTGCATTTTGATGCAGTCTTTCAGTAGGTGATTACATGTGGTTGCTATTTTGGTTTTTACCAGACAACCCATGACTGGAGAAGGTAGTGTCACTCTGCCGAAAGCTGCAAATCAGTACTGGCTGTTGGCTGTTGTCTGTTATAGAGAGGAAAACACTTCGGGCTTGAAGAGGGTGCATCAGCTTGAGAGTCACAAGGCCATAAATTATGTTATTGTTCCTGCTGTGATTAAACCTGCTAATTCCTTGCAATTCACAGTCTTGGGTACAGACAATCCTTATTTTACAAATCAGTCAGCTGAGCTATTGCTCAAGGACACAGTGAACAGAGCAGGGAGCAAATCCAGTGTTTAACAGAGTTCCTCACTTAGATGCGCAGTGACTCTGCTCCCACCCCACAAAGGCATTTGCTTGATCTGTTGAGGGGGTGGCCATCGAGCTGCCCATCCTGGGAGGTGCCACTTCTGCAGGGCCTTAGGAAGAGTCTGTAGCTCATTCGTAGGTCGTGGGGCAGGTGTTGAGAGGGGAGGGGAGTTGGTCCATGTCTTGTCCTCTTGTGAGCAACTCTGAGTGCTGGGTGAGCAGTAAAGCTGTTGGGTGACAAGGGGCATTTTTGCTGCGTGACATCCTGAGCGCGGAGGCACCTCAGCACGTGTGTAGTGTGCGCTGCTGCCGCTCGATGGCACTACCTTTGTACGCAAGCTGGGAAGCTCCAGCCAGGCTAATCCTCCTCCCACCTCCGGGAGCTGTGCTGAGGTAGAAAATACTGTTCGTTACTGAGAAAGAAAAGACATTGTCTCTGCTGTGCAGGGTTTCATTAGGCGTGTGCAGTGGTTGGTAAGCTGACAGTGTGGGCTCAGCTTGAATTGTTTAAAGCATATACAGATATATTGGTGCCTGTTTGTGCTGTTGACATGATGTGGGAGAGCAAACAAGGGTTAGCATTACTTTTGAAGAGGGGAGTTAGGAGTGATATCAGGTATTTGCTGAATTCTAACAGGTCTGATGATGTCTGAGAGGCTAAGCCAAGCTCCCTGGCCAGAGGGGAGGTAAGCAGTGTCCATACAGCTTCCCTAACTAGATGGCTGTGTAGGACGCGGAGGGTTTTTTTGTGGACACATGACAGCAGATTACATCACCCTCTTGATAACTACAGTGCAGTACCAATGTGTCTGACTGCTTGTTTCTAAGAAAGAATCTCCTACAGGGTTTGTATGGTTTTGCTGTCTTAACAGCTTGCTGCTTTAACTCCTCAGGGTGACCCAGCCCAGCGAGGGCATTTGGAGGAAGCTGCTTTCCAGTTGCAGCAGATTTTCCGGATTGACATTTCCATTGCATTGAATATCCTCGGTAATGTGGACTTGGATTTGTTGTGTCCTTAAACTACACATTTCTCTTTTTGGAGGACCTCCAGATTGTTGCAGGTCTTCTGTGAAGGCAGAGATGGCTTATACCCAAGCTGAAGCCTCCTTTCAGCAAACTCAACTGTGCTTTGAGAGATTTATTGCCCTTTGTCCTGTCCTGCCACCTGATTTATGTCAGCATATTTAAATCCAGGCTTGGTTGAAGCCTGCACTGTTGTCCTGACATCTGTAGTTGGAAATTAAGCCATCTCTGTCTTTTTTGCAACATGAGATGTCATCTCCTTTTATCCTTTTTTATTGTCTGAGATCTCAGGCTCCCTGGCAAGCTGAAAAAGCAATTGCAGAATTGCAACTCTTAAGAAGAGAAGAAGGAAGATGCAGTGACCTAAGAAAAAAGGCTCTGCCCTATATACACACCAGTAGCAGCAGCAGTGAAAAGTGAGCTGCTTCTGTGCAAACCATACATTGTGTTAGCCCATTATCCTCTGTTGCAGTGAGCCTAGAAAAATTCCTGAAAGGCAATGCTGCCATTTTTCTTACGGAAATTTTGGTTTTGTGGCATGAGGGTGGCTGAGCCAGCTGGACATGGCCAGGAGCACTTGGCATGGGCAAAGGAAGACCAAGTAGCTGTGGGGAAGGTTGCTGCATGTGAGGCTTCATTCTGTGCATGTTCTTTTCCCCTGTTTTCACATGGTGCTCTTCTCAGGGATTGAAAGCATGAGAGCTGGCCATTCCAGGATAGCCTATACCTGCTTCAAACTGGCAGCAGATCGAGGCTACAGCAAAGCCCAGTTCAATGTGGGTCTGTGTTACGAACATGGCAGAGGCACGGAAAAGGACTTGGAAAAGGTATCCACGGTTTGTAGGGTTGTGTATGTGCGGCACAGACCAGGAGAGTGGTCTCTGTTGGGTACGCAGGCACTCTTCTCCTTTTGCATGGGTTTGACAGCCTCTGAAGTCTGTTAGAAAATGCTGGAAATAATACAGAGTATAGGTTTGCAGTGCTGGCTTCAGCATCACAGATCCCCTCAGAGATGTGCTCCTGAAATCTCCTTTCTCATAGCTGCTGAGGTCTTCTCATAGGTACTCAGCCTATGCCACTAACACCCAGAAGAGTACCAAGGAGAAACCTGTCATGTTGCTGTATTTAAAACACCACTCCACATCTGAGGGATTTTTACATCTTGAGCCTTCGTTTTTGGGTACCTTAACTAGAGCCTGCCACCTAGTGCATGCTGCTTGTACTCAGCATCTTTTGTAGCTGGGAAGATCTGCAAAAGAGCCTTGTTTCGAGTAATTGTGCAGATCCCCCTTAGCACACAGTAAGCTTGAGTATTATTGACCCAGTGCCAGCCTCTTCAACACGGGGAGTTTTGACTAGAGAAGGCAGTGTGGTTAGAGGGCTCTCAGATAGTTGCAGTTCGCTGTCTCACTTGAACAATCTTATGCTCTTCAGCAGGGAAGTGTGGGAGAGCTGCTGGGGTAAGTGTGTCCAGCTGGTGATAGATCTAGACAGAGAGGTTAAGCTCGTCCTGGCCAGAGGGGAGTCATGTCATGTTTGAGGGCATGTATTACCTGATAAACACACAAGTATGTTTATCTTTTTCCAGGCAGCTTTATATTACTACCACGCAGCCAGCAGCCGTCACCCCATGGCACAGTACCGCTATGCGAGATACCTCTTACGCCACAGACCTGAAAACGAGTGGGACAGGCATCAGAAGGCAGTGACTTTCCTGGAGCAAGCAGCAATGGCTGGCATTACAGAGGTTAGTGTCTACAGTATGGGAGTTCATAGGAGAGAGCCAGCAGAGATCCCTGTTTAAAGGATTTAAACCTAGACATCCTAGAAAGCAGCATCTGTGGGAGTGGAAACAAAATCCTTCCAATATATTTACACTTCTAGTAGAGTATGGAAGACAGCCCTGCCTACACATGGGGGCAGTTAGGTACCCACTGTGTCAGCTGTGTTGGTTGTTTTGCTGTTGAGCTTTTTAATGGGGCTCTTAGATCAGACACCTAGATCATACGAGTGCCTTAGGAAGACTGACCTACAGTTGCAAATGTAGCTCTGTGTTTCAGCTCCTCTCAGTTCTGAGAATACAGGTTGCTTGGGTGGAGGAACTTCCATGAGATGCTTTAAATAAGAACAGGTCCTCATTTTGTGTCTGTGACTTGTCAAGATGATTCATCTGCATGGATATGCCTGCCCTCCTTTCCCACTCTTTAGGAGATGCATTTAGGCATGTGCCATCTTGTGTGGCGAACGCCAGTCGTTCTGGCAGTGACTGTACCTCATGTAGCACACTGTTCCAGGAAGTGCATCTGCTGTCTCTTACGGACAGCTCACGAGTAGGAGCTGTTCTCTGGCTCTGACTTCCACAGTACAGTTTGAAATTAGATTCTGGGTCTTAAGGTGATGTTAACTGCACCTGTAGTGCAGTTCTGTACATACAGTGTGATTTTTTGTGTTGACCATGTCAGACTGGTTCTTTCTAGGACAGTCACCTTTTCTCTCCCCAGGCTCTGCAGCAAGCAGGGTACTTGGCACACTCATCTTGCCACAGTAACCCAGCATTTGAGCAACTTGCAAAATCAGTAAAAGAAAATGAAGGGGGGAAATCCCATCTGATTTCTGCCATGTGGCTTTGTTGCAGGCACAGGCTTATCTTGGAGTATTCTACATGAGGGGGCTGCAACCTAAGGAAAAGAGAGGTCTGAAGTACTTGCTGCTGGCAGCGAAGAACGGTGTAAGTAATCCCTCTACAAGCTATGATTGTTCTCAGTTTAGGATCACTGCAGGTTACAGATGGCAGATTTCAGGGCTTCTTGGAAATGGGAGCAAGTGTCAAGATCTTACACAGTCTGAAAAGACAGTGTGGAGCCTTGGTGCATCTTACAGAGGAAGGAGGCCCTGGGGCGCAGACCCTACAAAACATGAATTTAAGAACAGTCTTACTGGGTTGGAGTAGTTCTTACAGCACCAGTGCTTGTATTCATCCAGCATAATTTTACAGGTTTCCCGTTATGGAGCATCTACACCCTCTTCAGTCAAATTCTTGCACTATTGTATCGTTTGGAGAACTTTGCTGTGTCTATCTCAAAGCTGTTCTTCAAAATTGGCCCGTTATTTCTTGCCTTCTGCAGAGAGGATGAAAAGACTATTGCTGTTTCTTTGCAGGAGCCTTTAACATACTTGAATCTCCATTCAGCCTTCCCTCATTGCTGCAGTTTCTCTTCACACCTCGTGTTGTAGAGATCCCAGATCATTTTCTCGCTTGCACTTTCCCCTGGTGGCTTCTTTTTTTGATGGGCAGTGGCACAGTCTTGGCATAATCCTGCTCTTGAACCTGCACCAGCACTTAGGGGAGCAGCAGAATGACATCCCACGTCTTGCAGCCAGGTTTCTGCGTCTCATAATTCTGTTTCTTTACAGCACTGCAACATTGTTCACTCGTTTTCAGCTTGCACTGCATTGTAATAGCTAGGTTTTTCTGAAGAATTGGTCATTTTAACTTCAGTTCCCAGAGCTTTTGTGCAATGGAAAATAATGAACAGCTATTCTTTCTTCTGGCTAATACTTGTGGTTCTGTCGCCCTTTAGTATATTTTCTCCAAGTCATTTCTTTTGCAGGCTGCAGAGTGCTAGTTTAGTTTGTCTCTCCATGTAGTTAAGCTGTTTCATTGTGCTTGTCAGTCTTCCTATTTTTTCTTTGGTCTTCTTCGACCATTTTAAGATGCTTGGACTAAAGCTGGACTCAGAATGGAGGTATGCCAGGGATCTGACATAATGAGATCCTCTGCTTTGTTCTGCATAGCCTTCTGATGATTCCTAATATTATTGGCCCTTTTGCCTGCCACTGAGCGGTGATTTGATGGTTTCAGGGAACTATCACAGTGACTCACAAATTTCTTTCTATAAGCACTACTTGGCATTTGTCAACAGTAAGTTTTCCTCTGTGACTGTGTTGTCCACTCTTAAGTTGTGTGAGATCTTCTCTGATTAATTCTTGACAGTAAGTTTGAGCACTCTGAGTGACATTACGTCACTTGCAAACTTTGCCACATCAGTTTTCACCCACTTTTCAGAATGCACTAGGCCTGACGAGCCACAGCAGCTCAAATACCGTGATAACAAGATTTAATTCCAAATCTGCTAAAGATCTCTCATAATCTGCATCATTGACACCTTTCTTCCAGCCTGACCTCAGATGTGGATGCTGCTCAATATAACAATAAGTGTCATTTACTGAAGGCCTTGTAATAAAACAGAAATCTAGCAGGTAACTGCAGGTCCCAGGGGTATCCCTCAGTAAGTCAATGTTTTGATCACAGCCATGATGGTTCTCAGAACCCAGTCGTCTTTCCCTGTCTCTGCTTCCCAATGGATGCTGGCTGTGGATGTACCACAGCCTCATCTTTGGTGACACGCTTATGCATCAGCCCCCCCACACATTCTGCTGGGAGCATAGTTCCTGAGTACATTCTTTTCCTGTTACCCTGGAGTAGGAGTTTATGTTTAGCTGGGTAAAAGAACACTGGATATGGGTGAAGCAAGGACAGCACCATTCAGCTATGACTCCAGAGAGGGAAAACAAGCACAAGAAGTTGTGGGTTCAGTGTTTCTCTTTCAGGTTGTTGTTCTCAGAGCTGAGAGCTCTGACAAGTGTTCTTCCGAACACAACAGCGCTTCAGAGAGCTGCGTTCTACTTTGCTTACCACTTCTTATCCTCCCTTATTCTATGTGTGCAACCATAGAATATAGAAAAACATATTGAAAAGGGTTGTAGAACTGAGTCTGACCTTCAGATGTCAAAGGATATCACAGTCACTTATGCCATGCTAATCTGGGGATCTCTTCTCCTTGTGGTCTCTTCTTAGAGGTGTTCGTCATCTGAGAGACGGCTACTGGAATGCTTCTTATTTCACCCTGTCTCTTGTCACATCTGAAGTGCCAATCCTTCAACGTGTTTATCTCATCTCTGGAGAAGTTTATGGCTGTCATAAGCTGAGACTTGCAACATTTTGCAAAGCACCCACTCACTGAGTTCTCCGCTTGCCTCTACGAGCTCCATCTCAGACAGCAACACTTGCAATATGTTCATTTCTCATGGCTTTATTAAAACTTGCTACTTGCTTTTTTTCCTTCTTTATTTGCAAAGCCTTGCTTAGATCATGTTTCTGGCAGTCACATACTTTAAGTTCTGTTGCTGGCTTTTTGCTGGAAAAGGTCTCTGTGACCACTAGCCCATGCTGCCTTTTCAGTGTCTTCAGGACCATCATCTTGCTTTCATGCTATCTGAAATCCTTTTTCTCCCACTGGGTCTCAAAGATGAAGTGCACAGCCAATATGTAAACATATCACAGGTTTGGGTTTGGCTTCACTGACACACTTGCAGTGACATCCTCTACTTTCTAGTTCCTTCTCAGCAGTTACATGTCTTTAGTAGTTTTAGGTGCTTTTTCTCTAGCACTTATTTACTTGACTTCATTTCTGCTGCTTGAGATTTCTTCTGGAATATAATCAGGTGGGGCTGAGCCAGACAGTAATGCACTATTGTGCACTGCTGACCTGTTACTACCAAGGGGAATCTTTCAACCCTTGGCAGCAAGTACCTCTGTGGCATTTGTTATGTTTGTACAAGACTTCAGTGTGAACTGTAGTTGGGCTGTCCGCAGGGTGTGCTCAGAGTTTGGGTGTGATCAGGATGTGGGTGCAGTCAAGGCTGCTCATGTCCCCTTAGCTCTGACCCCTGAGACAATCGGGATGCTCTGCAGAGGCAGCTGTTCCTTTGTTCCTGTGACACAGACCTGGATGTGGAAGGGAAATCATTAAACCCCTTTGGAAAGGGATAGGAAGGAGTGGAGTCAGAGAGAGATGGTAAGAAATTCTGCTTCACTGTGTGCTCAGAGAAGGGACTAAATTACTGAAGATACGGTCTGAGGGATAAAGGAGTAAACTTTAAAGAAGGTGTTAAAGACTCTCTGTTCTCTTTTCATGTGCTGTCATCACTTCTCCATCGTGTGGGGCTGATTGCTGTGCTATCTCTGTGGCTAGGATGCCCAAAGCAGGTACCACGTGGGTGTTTGCTATGAGAAGGGCCTTGGAGTGCAGCAGAACCTGGCGGAAGCAATGAGACACTACCAGCAGTCAGCTGCTGCAGGGAACAGGAGTGCTCAGGAGAGACTTCAAGTATTACAAGAGGAGGTGGAAGGTACCAGGGGCAGCAGGGGACAAGGGTGTGCGGGACTGCATGGGGAAGTGACCCATAAAAAGGGCCAATACTGCCAGAGGAAGGGTAGCAGAGAACCATGGCAAAAAGGAGTCCTCTGCTGAAGGGAAGGGAACAATTTCAGTTCATTCTTCTTCTTACCAGCTATTTCCAAGTTGAGCTGAAGTGGAGCATGCTGGGACATCTAGTCTAGGTCATGCTTTGCCTAGAAGAGTTGAACTAGGTGATCCTTGGGTTCCCAACCTGATATTCTAAGTTTCTATGGAGAAACCATTCCCATAGAATGATGTGTCATTAATATCTCGGTTTAATGTACTTTCAGATGTGCAAACAAAGCATCCATTCCCTTCTGGAATGAGAGCCTCTTCCTCTAGCCCCAGTTTCTGGGCTATTGAGCCTGTGCATGTAGGCCACCACACCACCCAGCCAAGACTATCTGCCCTAACCCTGCCCCACTCATGGAGCGCGGACGGACTCCACATGATGATGCTCAGTGGTGCAGGATGGAGCCGTGCCCTCGGAAACAGGGCAAGGCCACTGGAGTTGCAGTGCTTGGAGCCCTACCACTGCTGTTACTAGTGCAGTAGGTAAGTGAAACAAGCAGGCAGAAGGGAAGGCAGCCCTTCTTAGTCTGTGTGGAGCTGAAAGCAGTCTAGCAGTGAGTGGAAAGAGAAGGCTGTTAATGGAGCAGGAGGCAATTTTAAATGACAGGGTTTTGAGAATAAACCTTGTGATATTCTTACTCCACAATTTTGTCTCTCTACCTTCCAATACAAGGACATTTTTTATGCTCTTACACTTCTGTGTAGAGCTCCACCATCCCACAGTGTTGTGGTCTAGGGCTGGCATTCCAGTAGCCCTGTGAATATTGCACGTAGTCCCCCAGTGAGATTTACAAGCCACCATATGGTGTTGCTGGCAGCTAACTTTGTGATGGGCCTGGCCTGCACCCTCTGAGGCAATTTGATCTCACTTCAAGGCTAGCTATTCCTATAGTCTGGGATTCTCTCTATATTGCCATTGTGGCAGTTTAATTTGCTTTCAGACGTGTGCAAGCAAGAGTGAATTATTATTAGGGCACAGGATTTCATGGGATATGGCTTATGGATCCACCTGTACTGGTGAGTGTACTGGCTGTCCTCAGCCGTCCTGCACTGTTCTCAGTGTCCTTTGGTCCCCAGTTCTTATTCCTTCAGCTCTGGCAGTGAGCTGTTCCCATGGGTACACCCCTTTGAGTCACAACAAGCAAGGTTTGCTTCAGAATTTATATTGTGTGTGTTTGCTAAGCACGCCAGCTCATTTTCACTGGAGTGGATAAGGGATGCTCCCAGCGGGCAGCCACCACTGTCAGGCAGACAGTGGCAAGCAGCTGGTATGATAATTCCTTCCGCTGGGGCAGCTGAATCCGGAAAAAGACATTTGTCCACACCAGTTTAAACTGGTTCAAGGGCATCTGTACAAACTGTCCAGCTTCCTGTAGCCACGGTGCTCTGGTGCTTTGTGTAGATCAGGCTGTGAAAAACAAAGGCAATGGCCCCATCCTGAACTTGCTGTGGTCTCCATTCAGCAAAGGGAGGGAGGGGCACAGCCAGAGCTCAACACATCTGATTGTTCTTCTAGTCTGGTCTCTCTTTCTGCTCAGACCAAACTTTCTTAGACCATTTCCTTTATCAAGCAGGACACAATTAGCAGGAAATTCCTCGGGTGGATTTCCTATTCTGTGATAATCCAAGCATGCTTACGCATTGGTCAGGACAGGGTAAGGGTTGTGTAGGGGGTTGAAAATAGTTTGCAGAATCAGGAAATTGAACCGAGAGAGAGGAATTTGTCTCCTTTTTAGCCTGCTTATTATAGTGTATTTTTGTGTAAAGATTGTCCTTTAATAGGCACATCAAAGTAAATTTCCAGAGGAATATGTGAGGTTGTGCAGTGTGTTTGTCCTCTGTGTGTGTTCCCAAGATGCAGAGGAATCCCACAGGGCTCCAGCTCCTCACAGTCACAGATCTGCCTCCCTTGTGGTTTGCACAGCTGCCTCTCAGTTAGGATTTGGCTCACTGTCATTGTTTTGGTGCACTGTTCTGTTTGTGAAACAGAACAGCAAGGTATTTCTGTTAGCAGCGCAGCAGCATAAGCAGGCTGGGGCAAACCCATCAGTGTAGTTTATTGCCAAAGATGGGGTGATCTGTAAATCATTTTGGAGTCTCTAAATACAACAGTGGGTATTTGGGATATTAAAAGTCTACCTGGGGAAATCTTACTCTGTTGCTTTTGTCATTTGGTCCCAAGAGCAACAGGAAAGGATAACTTTCCCCTTTCCTCTTCTTTAAATTATCTGTATGGTTGTCTGCTGCTGTGGCTTATATTTGTCCACACTAAAAGAAAGGGACTGTCACCTCTAGCTGCATGGAAAGAAACACAGGTAGGACAGTTGAGATGCTCCAGGATCACATCTGTTGTGTCGTGCTTCCTATTCTTTTTAAATTTAACAGTAAAACAAAAGCCAAAAATACCACCCAAAGACACCTGATGTAGCATCCCTACCACAAGCAGATCAGCTTTGAATAAACCTGTGTTGTGAACTGCAGCATCTGTAGAGAAGCCAGGGCAGTATTTTCAATGCAGAGCTGGTGAAGGAAGCAAGTAGTGTGTATAAAGCACTGCTGGCCCTGCGCTGTGGTGGAGGAAAGCTCTTCTCAGCCTCCCTTTTGTAGTCACTCTGCAAGCAATGCTGTTGTGTGCTGCTGCCATGGCTTACCCTCGTTGTTGTAGCTTGACTCCTCTCACTTGTGCAGCTGCTTTGCCAGCACACCCCAGATGTGTTCTGGTGGTTTGTATCCTAGTTGGAAGGCACAGACTGTGGTACGGAAGAGAGTGCCATGTGTGCGTGATCCAGAAGCACTTACCTGCCATCCATGCACTGCTGTGTAAGCCTGCAGATGCACTCCAGATGCTTATGTTGTCTTTCCAACCTCTGCAAGTACAAATCCCCATAGTTAACAAGACCTGCGTGCTCCTTCTGTTGTTACAAATACCTGTACCTTAGTTTTCCTACACATTCTATTAGCCTAAATCTGTCTTATAGCTCACATACACATAGATCAAAGTGAAAACCTGTAGTATGGTTGAAACTTGTGACTTGACTATTCCAAAACAGCATTTGCACGCTTCCGTTTTCCCAGGTTACCTTTGGCAGACTCCAGCCGTCTGTTGTCTGCTTCTGGGCAAGGACTTTGCTCCGCAATCCAATGGCCTCAAAAGAGAGCACGGAGAAAGAAGCTGTAGGCACCTTGCGCAGCCATAGGAGAGATGCCAGTGCCGATTTTGGGGCATTTTACAGAATGCCAAGTTCACACTTGTAGAACCACAAAAGCTGAAAACATCAGTGGGAGACAAGAGGCAGATCTCCTCTTTCTGAGCTGCCGTAGCAGGCTTTCTGCAGATACATCATCATGTCAGATACACGGCACCTTGCTCCAGAGGTGGTAGTGTTTAAAAACCAACCATTTTATTTAAATAAAAACTGAGATCCTGGAGCCCAACTCTGCAGCATGCTGCAGAGTCCAGGACTGCAATATTTCATCGTCCATGGTGCACAGTCTGTGATCACATGGATGTAGCTGACTGGGTTGTGCTTGTGGTTAAACTAACAAGCCCATCCCCTCAGTCAGCCTGCCCTGGGAGGAAAGGGTCTTCCTGCTGTTGTGTGACTTGAATGTGATGGTAAGGTGTAAAATGAGGATGAAAGGGGAGGAAAGCTGGAAATGACAGAAGGGAACTAAACAAGGTGAAATCAGTTGTAGAGAAATTCGATGGGGTGAAGCAAAGGAAGAAATATGCCTGTTGTGATCAGTGTAGACACAGGTAATACAGTGACACAGTCAAAGCCCACATGTGCACCCCACATGCAGAAAGAATCTAATCTTTATCTCCTTGTCACAGCCACCAAGCTGCCTACAGAACAGGAGCATCATCTTCCAGTCCAAGGCTCTTCCCACGTGCCGACAGCTGCCGCAGAAGCCCCGAGCCTGTTTCATTGTGGACTTGGACCTTCTGGGACAAAATCATTTCAAAGAGGGTGCTCATTTCTGAAAGGAAGGTGCTGGCCAGCCTTGTCCCAGCAGCATTCGAGTCAGCCCCAGCACCTTTGCCAAAGGTCTCAAAGGTCCTTGGTTTCTCCTCCCTTACAGCTTCCTCATCCTGCTGTGAATGCAGAGAGTCAGGGGAGAAGACGTTGTCCTTGTAACTGCTGGTGAGTGGCAAGGAGAGCCGAGCCACCCATGCTGGGTCAGCAGCCGTCAGCCTCTTGAGGGCCAGCTCTGCAGGGAGTGAGAACAAGAACTGCTGGTGAGACGTGGAGTAGAGGAGACCATGGGAGAAAAGGGGTGGGAATAATAATGCAAAATAAGGAGACTTCCTGAAACCAGCTGTGGGAAGACTGATTGTGAACAGGTCCAGAGATAAGCTACCAGCAGCATCATTCAGACCAGCAGCTAAAAAAACCCAAACCAACCAGAACTGGTTTCTATCTACTGGATTTTTGTTTCTTTTTTTTTAATATAATAACCATTAGGATTACTTTGCTTTCTCATTTGTTGCAGCCTCAAGTGACACTTCACTAAATGGTTAGCAGAGTGAGGTTAGAACTGGCTAAAGGGGGGACAACAACAGAAAGCTTTCAAGGGGGAGGTGTTGGCCAGAGAGAAGGTCAGTTGTGGGCTTCCCTGAAGGGCCACTCTAGGGTGGGGATTTGCTGCTAAGCAAGCATACTGAGACTGAAAAGAAACGGGTTATTGTGAAAACAGTAACAGAAGTAGAATGAAATTCTGGATTATAAAATGCACAGCTGGATGACTGAAGACTAGGAACAGAAAACTGAGCTATAAAGTAGTCGTTCCTCAATTGGAAACAGATGGGGAGCAGTGGGAGCTGGCGTGGGTGGTGGCTGCAGTCTCATTAGTGTACCAGTAATGTGATTCTGCCCCAGAATCATAGTGTGTTGGTCAAGATATTCCCTATTGGCAAGAAGACACAGCCCTGGTATTGTTAATAGGTCTGGCAAGACCTGGTTAGGAGTATTACATAGAAATCTGATTATCCATCCTTAGGAAGGAGGATCTGCAATGGCTGAAGCACAGAGAAAACTGTTGAGATGAAAACAGGAATGAGCTCAGGCTTACGTGATTGAGACCACAAGAGGTAGGGGTTGCTTAGCCTAAGGAAACAGAAGCTCACCAGGGACCTGACTGTAACCTATCAGTATTTTGAGGAGTTAAGCACCAACAAAGGAAATCTCTATGCTTAAAATAGTGTTGGCAAAAGAAGAAGTGATTATTACTGTCCATTAATAAACATATACTGGGAAATTAAAGGAAGGACCCCATAGCAGGGTGAGCCTGGAATAGCTTCCTCATCAGACAGCAGGGAAGGAAATGGGGGTTCTTGTTTTTAAGGTAAAGCTTTGCAGTTGGTAAACAAGACTCCGTGACACAGTGCACAGATGCTACCTTCCAGCCCCACACTGCTGCATTTCCAACGTGTAACCTGGAACCCCTGGGAGGTTTGAAGTGACCTCCAGGCTTGTGAGACAGTCAAAGATCAGCAGAACAAGGCATTGGTGTCTGCAAAGCACAGCAGTCCAAATCAGGAGGTGTCATGATAATAATTGTGTGGCTCTGGCTTACAAAGTGACCTCTGAAACGAGGGGCCCCATCCTGATGCACTTATCGTGCTGCTTCCAGAAGATAATCAATACCCTCCACAGCGTGGGACGTGTGGTCCTTGGTCTGGGTCTGCTCAATCACTGAGACAAGTGTCCTTCCTCAGCCAACTATGTCATTAGTCTTTTTTCTCTGAAAAACAACTGTGTCCTGGGGCAGGATGGGGGTGAGAGCTGGGATTCAGACCCAGGAAGGAGAGATGCATTGCTTAGATTGTGTTTCAGCTGAAGCCCCCGAATTCTTTTGTGTTGCTTAACTCCAGGATTTCTTTCTGCAATCTCACTGTTTTCTTTCAGTCGCAGTGACTGTTCCGTAAGAGATCTCCCAAGCTGAATTCCCATGGTTTTCCTCTAAAATGCCCTCAGTTCTCTCAGTCTGCAAGAAGCCACTGAGTTCCTGGAATATTTTGGTGCAGGGCACAGCAGTAGACTGCTCACTGCGGGAAGAGTCAGGACTCACGGTCCTGCGACCATGAAACCTTGTCATTAGGTATGTTAAGACCAATAACTTTACTGCCTTACTTTAGTGGTGTTTTGTGGGCAGGGGTTGTTTTCATAATCAATAAAGTTCTCTGTCTCATCTGCTGCTGTGAACACTCTGTTTCACTGGTAGGGGATAGGTGGTAATAGATGGTACTGAGTGCTGAGAGTTCACCCCACAGCATGATGCTTTGCAGCATAAACAAGCCAAGAGCTGGCTGGGACAGATGACTCGTGCAGTTCCCCCCATTGAGAATAGCACAAAGGCCCAGACAGCCTCAGCCAGCTGCTCTGGTCCTCCAGAGCGCAAGCAATGCTTCCTTCCTCCCTCTCTCAGGATGCAAGTCCACTTCGCTGTTTATGTTTGGGAGAGGAGGAAGGAATCCTGCAGCTCCATCGTCTGCGCTCTGTTGCCTTTTTGGGAACATCTGGGCTCATGGTTAAGGTTCTTCACCACTAACCCAGGGCTTCTGTCATGTCCAGCACTACTGCACGGGCAGGAAGCCACAGGGCACAGCCTCAGCACTGGTGGTCAGTGAAAGTCCAGCAATTTGTCACAAAGGTTTTTTCTATCAAATCCAAAAAGCATGGGAGTTGCCAGCTCATGGATATGCCTCCCTGGAGCACAGATTTGGTGGGATGCTACCTGTCTGGGCAGTACTGGATCCGTCCACATCTGCTGAGCAGATCCACCAGTCCCTTTAGTGGGACTGATGTACGTCAATACACCCGTGGTGGGGATGGAGCAGGGCAGCTGTTTGCTCCCTGCTTTTGCCTACAGGACGTTTAAATCCAAGGAAGCTGGTAGCTCTTACTTGACCCAGTCATTCCTTCATTTGCTCCTTGTTAGAATAAAAGAGCAGGAAGGCCAACAAGAGAGCAGCAGCATGGTTCTCCTATGAAGAGCACAGAAAATGCCCAGCTCTGCCATCAAAACAACCACAGCAGCAAAGCTCAATGAGCTCCTGTTGCTGTGGAGGAGCACAGAGGCTCCACAATGAAATTCCTGCTACAGGACATGAGTCAGCCCAACTCCTTCAAATTGAAATGCCAGTGGAAGAGATTTTTAGAACAAATCAATAAAAGGAACATGTAGAAAATGTCAGGCCCAGATGGGATTCACCCCAGAGTGCCAGAGGAACTCAGATATGAAATTGCTTGCTTTATTAGCTGCTGTTGGTTAACTACTGCTTCAGATGAATACGGGATCAGAGGAAGGGAAGGTAAAAACTGTGACAGGAGCTTTTAAGCGCGTGAAGGTGAATGTGGCGCAGGCAGAATCACAGCAATCGTTACATGCAAGACGCAGCAGAGTGCTGAGTGCTCTTCAGACCAGAGCTGAAGCGACGTTTGCAAGGTGCGGGAGTTGCAGATTTGTTGGCATCTCTGGAAGAGGTGGATGAAGAGTCCTGGTTGACAGAGGACACCTGGGCTTGCACCAGCCAGGCTCACAGGGACCTGAGCTGTCTCTACGTTAACAGCCAGCTTCTATTACAGGCTAATACGTGTTCAAAGCAAGGGTAGGAATAAATGTTTCCCTCAAAGGGAGGTCATTAGGAGAGTCCCAGAGTATCCATTCAACACAATGATAAATGATGTGGAGAAGTGGATGGCGCTGGTGTTGAGGCCACTAAAACACCCAATGCCACTGGAACACCCAGCGTCGTAAAAGCAGAGGGCTGCTGAAGGACCTAGTAGTACTGAGTGCCATAGCAAAAAGTGGCTGGTGGGTTCCTGTGGCACCAGCTGTTGGATTATTGCCACATGGAACAGCACACCGTGTGTTGATGACTCTCCCACCACGCAGAAGAGGGATTTGTGAGTTACACAAACAGTTTGGTAACAACATGGGGCTCAAGCAGGATAGGAATGAAGCAGAAACAACAAGACCTCCTTATACCACCGGTGTAGATGTATCCTGAACATTGTGCTCAGTTCTGGTCACCGCATCTCAATAAAGATACACTAAAAGTAGTAATGGGCCAGTGACAGGAGGCAAACCTGGACGGAAACAGGAGCCTGATGGGGCTCAAAGGGCATGTAACAACTCGAGGGGCTTGACAAGGGCAGCTTCACCTTTCTCACTCTGCATGGACCAGCAGACCATGAAACAAAGGGGCTCAGGTGAGTGAAGGAAGCAGTTCACAAGGTGCATAAGCTGCACTTCACCCCCTTGCAACAGAGATCAGCCTCACAAATCAGCTGGAAAGGAGCTGATAGAATCATAGAACGGTTTGGGTTGGAAAGTACCTTAAGATCATCCAGTTCCAACCCCCTGCCATGGACAGGGACACCTCACACTGAACCATGTCACCCAAGGCTCTGTCCAACCTGGCCTTGAACACTGCCAGGGATGGAGCACTCACAACCTCCCTGGGCAACCCATTCCTGTGCCTCACCACCCTCACAGTAAAGAACTTCTTCCTATATCCAATCTAAACTTCCCCTGTTTAAGTTTTAACCCGTTACCCCTTGTCCTATCATTACAGTCCCTAATGAAGAGTCCCTCCGCAGCATCCCTATTCATGATACATGCGCAGGAGGTAAGATCTATCAAGAGGGATTAAATTCATGAAACCCAAGGTGAAGTTCAGCAAGTGCCTTTGCTGTAAATTACCTGGTACCAAAAGCATAAGTGATTCACAGAATCCCACACTGGTTTGGGTTGAAAGGGAGCTTAAAGCTCATCCAGTTCCAACCCCTGCCACGGGCAGGGACCCCTTCCACTGGAGCAGCTTGCTCCAAGCCCCTGTGTCCAACCTGGCCTTGAGCACTGCCAGGGATGGGGCAGCCACAGCTTCTCTGGGCACCCTGTGCCAGCGCCTCAGCACCCTCACAGGGAAGAGCTTCTGCCTGAGAGCTCATCTCAGTCTCCCCTCGGGCAGGTTCAAGCCATTCCCCTTGCCCCGTCGCTGCAGGCCCTGATGAAGAGTCCCTCGCCCCCATCCTTGCACCCCCCTCAGGCACTGGAAGCTGCTCTGAGGTCTCCAGCCCCAGTGCCCTCAGCCTGGCTCCACGCGTGTCCTGAGCCCCAGCCCCGGCGGCGCCTCCTCACCCGCCTGCGGCTCCAGCAGCGTCTCCAGCTCCTCTCCCACCAGCTGCTGCACCGAGAGCTCGAAGCCGCTCTCGGAGTCGCGGTCCTCGGCCTCGCTCTCTCCGTGCCCGCTGTCCTTGGTGCTCAGGCAGTCAGCGTCCAGCCCCGCCGCCCTGCGGGGACACAGCGCCCGTCACAGCCCACCCCCAGCACTGCCCCGGGGGTTGCTTTGAACGGGGCTGTCTTTGCCCCCCACGAGGCCACCCAAGGTGGGGTGAGGGCGTCCCCCCCGTGCATCGTTCGCGCAGAAGGAATGATCACCTCCGTCCCCACCAGTTAACGAGGTTTGGGGCTGCTTGGTTTGGGGTTATGGGCTTTTTTCAGAAACAAACACATGAACAAAAGCGCTGGGGTCAGGATTGCCACAGGCCCTCTGCAAAATGGGCCCTGGGTAGGTGCTGGGTGCTTCACATCTTGTCCCAGAGGGGTTTTATCCTTCTGCAGGGATATCCCAAGCAAACAGGGAGCTGCTGGCTCTTCCCTGTGAGCTCAGAGGACCTGAATTCAGGCTCCAGGTGAGGAGCATCACAGCCCCACAGCTCAGTGCAGCTCTTCCTCCCTTTTCATCCTCTTCATCCTCAGCAGATGGAGGTGGTGATGAGGAAGATGGAAAAGCTGTGTCTGCGCATGTACTGGGCATGTAGGGACAGGAGGGACATGGCAAGTCAGTGATGAAGCCCTAGCATGTGCTCAAGAGCATTCAGCCAGAGACGCCAACAGCGTTAATTTAATAACAATGCCATAGTTTGTCTTTGGGAACATCTTCAGCACACAGCTGGGATATCTCAGTCCTTCCCATCCCTACTGGCAGTGTCTCCCTCAGTTACCTCCTGGCCTTGAGATAGATGCCCTGAAATCATGTCAACAGGCAACAGCGTATCTAAGTACCCAGAGCAATGATGAAACTCATCCTTATGGTGCTGCCTTCAGTGATGTGCTCATGAGCTCAGCTTTCCATCATGCTTGAACACATCAGTGCTCCCCTAGCAAGGACGGGCAGGTGGTTTGTAGCCATGGAGGTGCTCAGGTGCGCAAGGAAGGAGCTGCCAAAGGTGCCCCAGGAAGGAGGCAAAGAGCAGCCCTGGATACCAACAGGGAGCCAGGACCAGAGGAGTGCGCTCATCCCCTGAAGGATGACCCCGGCCTATGGTCAGCAAACCCAGGGTGAGGTTTTGCCCTGTGTATCTGCTGCCCTGGGAGGCAGTTGGGGCCAGCAGGGCTGAAGCAGAGGCAGCAGAGATCACAGGGGAACGGGGCACGGATACGGGAAGGGCTGAGCGCAGCCTTACCTGCTGCCGCTCTTGGCCGTGTACTTGTTTCCGCGGTGGTTGGTTTTGGGCTGGAACTGGCCCTGGTGCAGCAGGGACAGCAGCTGGGAGATTTGCTGCAAGGCAGGAAAAGGCTGTTGAGCCCCGGCGGTGGCCGCTCAAGCTGCTTCCTGCCAGGACGTCCCCCCCCAGCCTTTTTATAGCGTTTCCTCCTCCTGCAGATGGTTCCGCATCCCCTCACCGGCACAAACAAGGGGCCGGGCAGCCCACCTGGCCCCCCCCACGCTGCCCAGCCCTGCCCTGCCCTGGGGAGGTGGGTGGGTGGGTGAGTCCCCTTCTCCCCATCACAGCACCCAGGGGAGGTGTGGGGAGACCCTGCCCCTGCTGGGGTGCCCGTTCACCTGCCCAGCCCCACTGCTGGGACAGGAGACAACCAAAGGCCATCAGGTTGCACGTTCCATGCCCCATCCCTGGCAGTGCTCAAGGCCAGGTTGGGCACAGGGGCTTGGAGCAAGCTGCTCCAGGGGAAGGGGTCCCTGCCCGTGGCAGGGGTTGGAACTGGATGAGCTTTAAGGTCCCTTCCAACCCAAACCACTCTGGGATTCTATGTTCTCACCACCCCAGACCTGGGCAAGGAAGGATTTGGGGTGTGGGGGGGAGTGAACACACGGGGCAGCTCCTACCTGCACCGGGGGTGACTCCATCGCGAACTCCCCATTGGGGCTCTGCTCTGCCAGCGCCACCAGCGACAGCCGGACCAGGCTCCTGAGGATGTGCTGGTGGGGCTGGGGCTGCCCAGGGCCCCCAGCACCCATGGGCTCGCTGGGTGGCAGTGGGGGCTCTGCCCCAGGCCCCTGCAGTGGCTTCACCAAGCTCTTGCTGTGCAGAGGTGCCTCCTCTTTCACCGCATTCTTCTGCCGGTGGGGCTGGCAGGGCCGGCGCTGCAGGATGGGCAGGTCGAAGCTCTCCTGCTGCTCATCCAAGTCTTTTTGGGCCCTCTGATTCCTCAGGGTCCTGTACAGAGTGGGGGTGAGGTGGAGGGGAGCCCCCGGCGCCGGTGAGGCTGTGCCAGGCGGATCGTCCTGGCAGGGCCGGGGGGGCTCAGCATCCTGGGGCCGGCCCCGGAGCAGCGGGACGAGGTGGATGTCTGCCTTCTGGATCTGCCTGTGCGGCTTCTTGAGGTGCTGCTGCCTGCGGGCATCCTCCGCCTCCCTGCAGTTGTAGGCCATGCCGTCCTTCTTCTCCTTCTTACGCAAAGACAGGGTCAGAGCCAAAAGGAGAAGGCACCCTCCCAGGAGAGCGGCCATGCAGGTCACCACCACCACAGGCGGGCTCGACCACCCGGGATCCTGCGCTGAGATCTTGGAGAACGCTCCATGATTCCGGAAAACCAAGCGGAGCCGGGCCAGGCTGTGCAGGGGAACGTCCCCCCCATCGCTCACCCGCACCAGCAGCTCCCGCTCGCTGCCCGCGAGGCTGCTGGCGTTGGTGGTGTTGAGGAAGAGCTGCCCCAAGAGAGGGTCCAGGATGAAGAGCCCCGCATCTTCCCCCCCCACCAGCCCATACCGGAGGGCCCCGTTGGTGCCCGAGTCCACATCCCTGGCCACGATGGTGAAGAGGAAACGGGGGCCAGCACACGACACCACCGTTGCGTTGGTCACCGCTGCAGTCCCTTGGGTGCTCCTATTCCCAGGGACCACCCAGAGGCACCCTGTGTCTGCGTTCACCAGCACGGAGAGCGTGGCTGTGCCCCCCACCAGAGCTGGTGCGGTGATGATGGGCGCGTTGTCATTCCTGTCGAGCACAGCCAGGCTGATGGAGGTGCTGGATGCCAGCCTGGGGTGGCCACCATCCTCTGCGGTCACCAGGAACTCCAGGCTCCTCATCTGCTCATAATCGAAAGCCTGAAGGGCAAAAACATCCCCAGTGGTGGGGTCTATTGAGACCAGACTGGAGGCAGAGGAGTCCGGGATGCTGTAGGTGATTTTCCCATTGAAACCCAGGTCGGGGTCGGTGGCACGGACAGTGAGCAGCAAGGTGGGTGCTTCACTGTTCTCAGCAACAGCAGCCTCGTAGGTGGCCTTGTCGAAGGAGGGAGCATTGTCATTGACGTCGCTGATGCAGATAGTGAGGTGCTTCAGCACGGCCAGGGAGAGCTCACCCTGGTCTCGCACCACCAGCGTCAGGTTGTACTCGGCACGCAGCTCCCTGTCCAGAGTGGCGTTGGTCATCAGCACGTAGCTGTGGCTGTTGGTCCTCTTCAGCCTGAAGTGCTCGTACCCGTGACTGAGGGAGCACTGCACTTGCCCGTTGTTCCCCGAATCGGGGTCGCTGGCTGTCACCAGAGCCACGAAGCTGTCCTTGGGGAGGGCTTCGGAGAGCACGGGCACCCGTGCAGCCCAGGTGACGTGGACATCGGGAGCGTTGTCATTGACATCCAGGACTTTGACCAGCACCTTGCAGTGGGCTGGGATGGGGTTGGCACCCAGGTCCCGGGCTTGCACGTCCAGTTCATAGGCCTGGGTTTCCTCATAGTCCAGCGGGTGCCTCAGGATGATGGTGCCAGTGCGGGCATCGATGCTGAAGGCACTGAGCACCTCCGGGGGTGCGTGCTTGCTCAGGCTGTACTCGATCTCCCCATTGGGACCCTGGTCGGGGTCGGTGGCTGTGACTGTCACAAGGAGGGTCCCGGGCAAAGCATCCTCCCGAACCTCGACTGTCAAAGAGCTCTCTGCAAAGACGGGGCTGTTATCATTGGAGTCGAGGACAATGACTTTGATTAAAGCGGTACCTGATTTTGGTGGCTCCCCATGATCAGCAGCTGTCAGCACGAGGTCGAAGGAGGAGTGCAGCTCCCGGTCCACCTCTTTGACCACAACAAGCTCCGCATGCCTTGTCCCGTCGGACCCGGAGACAACCTCCAGAGCAAAGTGCTCGCTGGGGGAGAGCGCGTAGGAGCAGCGGGCGTTGGGGCCAGCATCGGCATCCAGAGCTCGATCCAGCGGGATCCGCGTCCGCAGGGATGCGCTCTCCGACATCTCCAGCTCCAGCTGGGGCGTGGGGAACCGCGGCGCGTTGTCGTTGATGTCCAGCACTTGGACCTCCACGTGGACCAGCGCCAGGTTCCGGGCGGCCAGGACGTCGAACGAGACCCAGCAGGGATCGCTGTGCCGGCACAGCAGCTCCCTGTCCACCCGCCCGGCCGTGCTGAGCATCCCATCCCCGCTCCCCACGAGCAGCGGGAAGCCCCCGGGGGTCTCCATCAGCTGGAAGGTGTCCGCTGCGTCGCCGCTCTCACCCCCCTCAAAGTGCTCGGCCAGGGTCCCTATCACGGTGCCCGGCGGCACCTCCTCGAACACCCGGTACTGCACCGTGAACGTGGCCACCTCCTGGGCATCGGCGCAGAGGAACAGGTACCACCACAGCGCCGGGAGCTGCAGAGCGCAGCGGCTCAGCAGGAGCACGCTGCTGGCCAAGCGGCGCATTGCCGAGGGCTGCCCCGCCGCCCGCCGCATTCCCCGGCGCTCCTTAGGGCCGCCGCGGGTGCTCAGCATCCTCTCCCATCGCCGCGTCCCGCAGGCGCCAGCCACAGGTTGGAGAGGAGGGGAAGTCGTGAGCGAGCCCAGCGCTTGTCCCCCTCCCCGCCATCACCGGGGACAGCCGAGAGCCAGCGGCTCCCCGGGCTGAACGGCTCAGCCCGGAGCAGAGGGACCAGCGCTGCCGCAGCTCCAGCCCGGAGCAGCGTCCGGCCGGGCCGGGGCCGGGCCCTGGACCAGCCGTGTTTCCTATGGAAACCCCACCTACAGGAAAAGGGAGGACCGGGCTGGTACAATGCCTCGTGGGGTGGGGGCTCCCCAGCTGGGAGAGGGCTGTGGAGGTGCCCTCAGCTTCCAGCCTGCAGGGACCACCACCACTGCCCGCTGTCACCTGCAAAGCACACTTTGTAGAAGGCACAAGTCCTGCACGGAGCCCCTGTCCCATCTGCAAAGCCTCACGTGTGCTGCAGGAAGATGCCTGCAAGGACCGGTGATGCTCCTGCATTAGCTTGTTCCCTACACGGTTAGATTTCTAACCTCATAGAATGACAGGGCTTGGGGCAACCTGCTCTAGTGGAAGGTGTCCCTGACCGTGGCAGGGGTTGGAACTGGATGAGCTTTAAGGTCCCTTCCAGCCCAAACCAGTCTGGGATTCTGTGAAATAAGGCACAGAAGGATTTGGTGGTGCAAAATCAGCGCTGGCTGAGGAGTGACACTGGGGAAATCAAGGCAGAGCCAAGCGGGACAGAGCATGCACCAGGACAGGGGGAGCTGGCCAGGACAGATGGACAGAGGGAAGGGGAGAGGCCTGACAGGACACAGCTCACATCTGCCAGCACTCGTTTCTTCCCTTGTGCCTGCCTGTGTGTGATGTGGCAACACTCCCAGTGACTCATGAGCTCATCCTGGTGTGTCCAGATGAAAACGAAGCAGTGACATAATCAAAAGCCACATGTTGGAAAAGGTGACATAGGCGCAGTGCCCTCAGTGTGACAGCAAAAGGCAGAGCAAGGAGCAGCGATTACACAGCAGGTTTGGACAATGTGAAATAAACAGAAGAAAGGCTCTGGAGAGACCTTGTAACAACTCTCCAATATCTAAAGAGGCCAACAAGAAACCTGGAGAGGGGCTTTGGGCAAGGGCCTGCAGGGACAGGCCAAGGGGAATGGCTTTAACCTGCCCGAGGGGAGACTGAGCTGAGCTCTTAGGCAGAAGCTCTTCCCTGTGAGGGTGCTGAGGCGCTGGCACAGGGTGCCCAGAGAAGCTGTGGCTGCCCCATCCCTGGCAGTGCTCAAGGCCAGGTTGGACACAGGGGCTTGGAGCAAGCTGCTCCAGTGGAAGGGGTCCCTGCCCGTGGCAGGGGTTGGAGCTGGGCGAGCTTCAAGCTCCCTTCAACACAAACCAGGCTGGGATTCTATGATCCTGTTCCCATCCCTCCCTCCTCCTCTCACTGCTCTGATTTTCCCAGCTGAGGCTCCCCCACCTCCCGCATCCCTGCTCTCACTTTTCTTTGTTACGATGGATTTTTAACACCCCAATGAGCAGCAAAAGCAAACCCACGCCGGTGCCCGGCAGCCCTTTCACTGCAGGTGCGTCAATGCCACCACTCAGCACAGGGAAGGAAGGGACAGTGCAGCTCAGCTGTGCCGGGGGGTGGCAGGAGCCCTGGTGCTATTCCTGGGCTCAGCCCCAGCTCCAGGTGACCTTTGCCAAGTCATTTCCCGGCTTTGTGCTGTGGTTTCCTCCTCAGCAGAACCAGGCCCGTGCTGGCGCTCCCGCAGGGATGCGCTCCTGCTGCGCTGCGCATGGAGAAGCGGATGTCTCCTGGCCCGTGCCCTGCTCTCAGGATCCTTCCTCCTGGGGGAGGCTCATCCTCCCATCCCCCTTTTTCATGGCTTCCCCCCCAGGGATGGGGAGGAACTGAAAGACTGCACAGAACAACCAAAACGGAAAGGAAACCAATCAGTGAGGTTTCCCCATAGAGCCCTGTGAGACACCTCCTTCTCCCCATCACCTCCCAAGCCACCTGCACAACAATCCAGCCTCACCAATTGCCCCATGTTTAACCCACCACACGTGTAACGGGAGGTGTATTCCACCTGACACCAGCACCCATGGGTGCTGGACCCTGCTTGATGCAGCCCCAAATACACCCGCAGGAGGGAGGATGTGCCTTCAGGCTGCTGCAGACCCAAACCGCTCCTTTTTCTGCCCAAAGGCAGGGGGGATTTTGCGCGCCAGGTTGCTTGGACACCATAGGGAACGGCTGATGTGACAGGCCTGGCACTGGGAGAAGTCACAGTCACCAAGAGAAGGGCTGCGACCCCCTCCTGAGCACCGTCCCCAGTCTGGCTGCGCAGATGCCGGCACTGATGACAGGTCTGCACTGCCCAGAAGAGGAGCTGACACAGTCATTAACGCAGCGCTGCAGGAATGACTCCCTGTAGAGCAGACCTGTGACCGCAAGCCACGAGGACATCAGCAGTTTGCAGGGAGAACGGCTGCAGGATGCTGCAGAAGCATCCCTGAGCTGCAAACCACACCAGCTGCAGCTGGGTGGGAGATGGACAAATGATGCTAACAACAGAAACAGAACAATGGGGTTGAGCTGGGGTTTGCTAGAAGCACAGACAGCAAAGTGAAATCTGGTGCTAAACCTGAACATGTCTCCTCCTGTTTGCTGTTCACACCCAGGCAGGTTTCCAACGTGCAAGTGCTTCAAGACCTCCACAGACAATGTTGTGTCTATGAAGATGAAATTCCCCCTCTGGCAGGTTGGCTGCACCTGAACCCTTTCATTTAAAGCTCAGAAAGAATCCCAGCCTGGTTTGTGTTGAAGAGAGCTTAAAGCTCACCCAGCTCCAACCCCTGCCACAGGCAGGGACCCCTTCCACTGGAGCAGCTTGCTCCAAGCCCCTGTGTCCAACTTGGCCTTGAGCACTGCCAGGGATGGGGCAGCCACAGCTTCTCTGGGCACCCTGTGCCAGCGCCTCAGCACCCTCACAGGGAAGAGCTTCTGCCTAAGAGCTCATCTCAGTCTCCCCTCTGGCAGGTTGAAGCCATTCTCTCTGTCAGGTTAAGAGCATCAGTTATATTCAATTATTGCAGCAGTATTCCTCAGCTTCTGCGTGATGCCATTAGCACCCAAAGCAGATGTAACTGCTATTTACTGGTGTGAATCTGGCTCCTCTGCTTTCCAGGCTCCAGAGCAACAGGGGCACAGGGGTCACCCCAACCTTGAAGGGGTGCAGAGCTGTCCTGGGTGCACCACACACTCCCCATCCATCACAGGGCATGCAGCAGCCCCACCACATTATTCTGAGGTCCTCAGCACCGCTGGAGGTCTTCAAATGCTGTTTGTCATTGTGGGTTGGTTTGGTGCTAGCTGGGAGCCAGGGGCTGCACTGCTCACCAGCAGCAGGGGCACTGGCAACATGAAAGTGAGAAAGAACTTAATTCAAAGCCAATAATGAGAAACCAACATCAGAAGAAGAGCTCAAAATGAGGATGACTGAAGACACACCAAGATTTGGCCTCATCAGGATGCTCAGAGCTTACCAGGGGAGCAGGACTTGTCTCATTCTGCTCCATGGGGTGGGAAATGGTGTTGGAGGGTCAGGACACAGAGATGGACAACAGGATGCTCCCCAAGGTGGATGCTCTCTCCCAGCTCTGTACCTCAGGGCACCATCCTCAGCAGGAGGGTGGCTGCAAATCCTACACGGAGCAGGGAAAAGCCTGGCTGCTTCTTCCCAACCCAGGCTCATGTTCAGTTGTCCCAGTGTTCAGCCCTCTTAAGCCAGGCATTGCTTCTGTACACGTGTCACTCTCTTTCCAGCAAGAAAAAGCCTTTCTTTAACCCATCTCTGCGCAGTCAGTGCTTCAGGAGCTGGGTGCAGGTGCACAAGGTGGCCCAGGACCTGCAGGGATTGAGGAGGCTTTGGGGGGACCTTTCTCAGGAGGAAGGAAACGATTCACCCTCTCACACCAAACAGCCAGGAGGCAAAGGGCTGCAAGAGGGGCCTGGCTCACCCTGTGCTCATCTGCAGGCAACCAGCAGGTAACACTGGGTCAAGCTACTCCGCCTCCCACCCCAGCCAGGTCCCTTTTGGCTGGGGCGCTCATCCTCCATCACAGCAAAGCTCCCGCTGTGTCTCCTTGTAGCCTCCTCCAGCAATGCCCTCCTTGCCCCTGGGGGGGCCCGAACGAGCCGCATCCCTCCAACCAACCCCAAAGCTGGAGGGAGGCGGGCGGCATCCCCCCCGCTCGGCGCTGCGCAGCGTGCAGTTGGCTGCCTCTACCACCAGAGCCCACTGCTGCTCCACCGCCGGCCCTGCGGTCCTACGGGCAGAGACACCGAGCCCCGACGAGAGGGGCTGGGACCACCCCCACCCCAGTGCAAGGGTCCCGGTACAGGTCTCAGCACTGCAGGGAGGTTCTGGGTGATGCCTCAGCTCCCTTCATCCTCACCTGATGCACCCCTCAATTCCAGGCAACCCTGCAGCATCAGGAGCATCCTACAACCCCAGCTGCGTCCCTGCTGAATGCCCCTGGGAGCTGTGTGCCTCTGCAGGGGTTATGTAGGTGCTGCCCTGCAGCAGGTGAGCACCCTGATTAGAGACTTCATTGCTGCTGCTTTTAGAAGCTTCCAAAAGCAGCAAATCGGGCTTTGAGGAAAGCAACTATCTGCAAAGTCTGTGCCAGCTCTGTCTCACTGCGCTCCAGCACTCCCCTGTGCAGAGGCTGTGATAAGGAGGGTTATTGTTGCTCTGAGCTCATATGAGAAAGATTATTGTTAAGGAGAGGAAGCAAGTTACAAGTGAAATAAATTGGGATGAGCTTGGTGTTTGAATAGAGTGACACTGTTATGGGAATTTGCATGCACAGCCTCTGCCACTCCAGGGCCCGAATGACTTCTCTGACAGTGGCAAAGAGCAACCCTATAAGCAGAGAGCAGCAGAGCTGGCCAACTGCGAGAGAGGAGAATCTGTAACAATGATGCGGGTTTGTATAGGAGAAAGCAATGAGGAGCAGAGTTGAGGAGTCACCTTTGGTGTTCTTCTGGACGAGAAAGCTGCAAATGACTGGCACTTGCTTATAACAGCAAGTTTGCAAATGAAATACATGGGAAAATTCCTAAGGCCAGGACTTCAATATGAGATATATTCAGAAAAGGTCACATAGAAGGAGAGAAGCTGTGGCTGCCCCATCCCTGGCAGTGCTCAAGGCCAGGTTGGACACAGGGGCTTGGAGCAAGCTGCTCCAGTGGAAGGGGTCCCTGCCCGTGGCAGGGGGTCCCTGCAACCCAAACCATTCTATGAAGAAGGGGCCACTGACGGCTCCTGTACTGGGCTGAAAGGTTCAGATCTGTGGGGAAACTGGATCCCCAACAGCACTACATTCGCTGCCACCTTTATTTGCTTTTAGTTTGACACCCCGGAGCCCCTGAGCACTGGCAAAGCGCTCTGCACCAGTGGGGTTTCCCCAGCTCCCTCTCTGTGCAAGTGATAGATCTAGGACACAGCACGCTGCAACATAAATCAGACTATTACGAGTCCCCAGCGGCTGCAAATCAATGAGTTCTGCTGATAATCACCCATTTTATCTTTCTCATTATTAATATTTAGACATTTTTAATCTTTCCTTTGCAAACACAATGTTTCCCCGCTGTGCTTGTCCTTCAGCTGCTCTGCAAGCTCCTGCTTCTGCAAGCAAAGGCTTTGCCTTGAACCAGCCTGCTCCCAGATCTGAAATGCGACAAGGGCAAGAGCTGGGCGATGACCCCACCGGTTCCCCTGACCGCGACCCCAGGTCAGGGCGCAGGCAGGGTCCCGGAGACACGGTGTGGCCGGTCTGGGTGCCGCAGCGCGCAGCGTGCGAGCGGGTTGCTTAAGCTCTTGGACTGAGCCCCCCCGCTTGCAGTGGGGGAGCAGCTGGGTTATCGCAGCCGGGATTTTCACGCCGAGCTGTGTGGTGCAGTGACACACTGGAGGGAAGGGATGGGATCCAGAGGGACCTGGACAGGCTGCAGAGGTGGGACCCTGCGAACCTCATGGAGTTCAACAAGGCCAAGTGCAAGGTCCTGCACATGGGTCAGGGCAATCTCAGGCACAAACAGAGGCTGGGGGAGACTGAATGGAGCAGCCCTGAGGAGAAGGACTTGGGGGTGTTGGTCAATGAGAAGCTACCCGTGACCCGGCTTCAGTGTGCGCTTGAGCCCAGAACCCCCCCTGTGCTGGGCTGCACCCCCAGAGGGTGAGCAGCAGCTCAGGGAGGGGATCCTGCCCCTCTGCTGCACCCTGAGGAGACCCCCCCTGCAGTCCTGTAGGGATAGGAATGAGCTTCAAGCAAGCTGCTCCAGTGGAAGGTGTCCCTGCCCACGGCAGGGATTGGAACTGGATGAGCTTTAAGGTCCCTTCAACACAAACTGGTCTGGGATTCTATGGAGCTACAGGTGTTATTCAGAGATGCCCCTGCAAGGTGTTCGGCTCTCCAGGTGGTGCTTGCTAATCAGGAAGGCATACGTTAAAAGATAAGCCCCCTGTTAACACACAGAGGGAGGTGGGACGTGCAATGATTTCCAATGGAAATGACACACCTTATTTCCCCTAACAGAGGCGTGGAAAAGCTGGTAATGCACTGTCACCTCTGGAAAACAAAAGGGGAAAAATCAAACCAGAAAACACCGCCCCAGAATTAATATAAATTAAGTTTATTGTAGAGACCAGAATTTCCCAACAAGTCCAGCTACTGCTTGGCTTTAAAATAAGCAAGAGGAAGGAGGCTGGAGCAGCTGCTCTGTCAGAAATACCTCCGGTGTCCAGAGGAACAGGTAAATGACCTCATTTCTCATCCAGCAGCACACAGAGGGATCTGTGCCAGGGATGCAGCCCAGGACAACGTGGGTCTGCCTTTTCTGGCTGTGCCAGCCCTGCCATCGCTCCCTCCTCAGATGGGATGTGCCCCGCTGCTTCCAACACTGGATCCAGTTGCCAGGTCCCTGCTTCCCTTGGCACAGAGACAGCACACAGTGAAGGGGACAATGAAGGCGACCACAGTGAAGATGAGCTCAGGTCTCCTTATCCTTGCCACTGAGCACAGAGATGCTGCAGGCTCTGCCCAGAGATGCACATGCTCCTCTACCAGTGCCAACGCCTCCAGATGTTCAGCCAGCTGCAAGGGGTGCCCAATGTGCCATCACCACCTCTCTTGCTTATCCTGTGCCTCCTCTTCTCTCACCTGCTCCCAGAGGGGGACCAGACACATTGTCCTCTGCTGCTGGCTCCTCTGTGGAAACACCATCATGGGTTCAGGAGCCACCTCCACTCTTCTGGCTCTTTGCTGGAGAGAGGACAGTGTTTCACCCCTCCAACAGAGGGAAAGGGGCAGTGGCAGGGGGAAAAAGAGGGGCTGGAGGCTTTCCTTTGCTGTAGAAATGGTGTAATGAGGACACTGTGCATGTGGAAACATCTTTAAGCTGGAAAGCAATTCCAAGGTGATGCAACTTCCAGCTCCTGCCAAGGGGATGAGCACAGGCCCAGAGATCCTCAGCTGGGACAAGGACCAAGAGCTCTCCCGGCCACTCCCAGACAGCGTGGGACAGGTAAAACTAGGGCGAGAAAAACCAGAAGAGATGCTAATGCTGTTCCATGTAGGCTGACCCAGCCCCAGAGCCTGGCCTGGGGACAGCAGCACCCCAAGGCTGGACTTGTGGGGGCTGATGATGGGTCAGCACAGTGACACTCAGCCCCTCACTGAGCCTGCCAGGGGAGAGACACAGTCCTGGGGAGCAGGAACCGGTGAGTCTCGGGCTAAGCCAACATCCCAGTCACTGCTCATCCCACGGGACACGGTCCCCCCAGTCCTGCCCAGGTGGCCCATCACAGGTACGTGATCTCGATGACATTGGGCTCTGCGCTCCCGCAGGTGAGGTGGTGCTTGCAGGAGCACTGGCAGCTCACACCGGCCAGGTCCCACGGGCAGGGCTGGGCAGGCAGCTTCTTCTGGGAGCCCAGCTTCCTCCAGTCTGTGAGGTGCACGCCGTTGTCCATGTCCTGCGGCATGGGCTCGTGGTACAGGGTGATCTGCACGGTGCGGAGGTGCGGGCCATAGTGCACCACGATGATGATGAAGACGGCCAGGAGCACGAAGATGAGGACGATCACTGAGATCATGGGCAGGGCATCTGACTTCTTCGTCACGCTCCTGACGATGGTGATGGGGGTGAAGGCGGCCATGTCCTGGGGCTCAGGCTGCCTCAGCTGGCTGCTGGGAGCGGAGGTGTTCATGGCTGAGCAGGCTGACCTGGAGCAGGGAAAAACGGGGTGGAAACAGGGTGACCGCTGAGCAGAGGCCGGCTGATGTCCTGGTGTCCTGCCCTCGAGTCAGCAGCTCCCTCTTGCACCTGCAGCTGCCAGGGAATGGGGTGGTGCTGTAAGTGTCTGTGGGATGGGATCAGTTTATGTGCGGTTGTAGGATGCTGCCATGGACATGCTCAGCTGGGAGTGATGCTCTGCATCCCCTCAACCTGGACACCTTCAGTGGGGGGCTCTTCCTTCTCCACAGCCTCACAGACTCATAGACTAAACCAGGCTGGAAAAACCTTTAAGATCATCAAAGTCCAACCATTCCCCCAGCACTCAAAACTCCACCACTAAACCATGTCACCAAGGGCCTCGTGTACATGGTTTTTCACCCTCCCCTCTTCACCGCCAGCCCCACAGTGCTCATCCAAACCCAAACCCTACAGGGACCCAACCTCACCAAAACACCGCGAGGCATCCCCTGCCACAGGCACAGAACCCCATGGAAGCCAGCATGGGTAGGGGGAAAAGCAGGGAGGGGAGCAGGGAGGGAAGCAGGGAGGAAGAGCCCTCCCCAGCCCCGCAGTGGTACCGCGGTGTCCCTGCTGCGTGGGACGCCGAGGGCAGCCGAGCCTCCGGGTGGTTGCGGGTTAGGTACGAGCAGACTCACCTCGGCAGCTGCCACGTCACGCCCGGGCCCCGCACCCCCCGGGAGTCCCCGGTGCGGAGGAGGAGGCAGCGGCTCATCCCGCGGGTGCTCCGGGTCACTGCCACCCGGCCCGGTGCCACATCAGCGCCGCGCCCCCTCCCACGGCACAGCGCACCCACGGCCGGAAAACCCCTCCTCTCCCGCTGCCAGACAAGGGCCCTTTGTGCGGGCAGAAAGGCCCCGCCGCCGCAGGAAACCTCCCTCCTTGCCTGTGTGAAAGGTGGGGTGGTGCAGAACCTCCTGCTCGTGAGCTCTGCACAGCCCCACGGAGCACCCACACAGCGCTCGGGGCCGGAAGGGTGCTCACCCCGAAGAATGGGGCAGCTCCAGGGTTGGTTCTTTCTGCCTGGGGATCCTGCTGCTGTGGAAGGACCATTTCAGTAGCGGGGTGAGCCCATGGGGCAGCTCTGGACACTGGGACCTGCTCAGGGTCACAGCAGCAGCCAGTGCCAAGGCAGTGCTCACACATCTCTCCCCGCACACAAGCTCGCAAGGATGCCTTCAAGCGTGGCATCATCTATCCCTGCATGCAAGTAGGGATGCTGTGCTGGTCCAGGCCCTCTGCCACCTGAAGTGACCCTGAGCACATCTCAGAGTAGAAAAGATGGATCGTCCAGTGTTTCAGCCATTACAAAATGTGTCTCCCCATCTTACCATCCCCAAACAACAGTGCTCTTACCTGGAGGCTCTCAGCAGACAAGCTGGGGTGAATATAAGGGCTTTGTCTTCCCTGCACATGGAGAGGATGGGGTGGGAAATGCCTCTTCCCCCATACAGCCCAGCATCCAGAAGAGATTTGCCCGCATATTAGAGCTTCTGGGAATCTGCACTCATTTCAGGATTCAGTAAAACCTTAATCTACAGCATAATCTCTGAGCATCACATCTGTGCCAGGGAGAGAGAAAATGATGGGGGACGCTGCTGACAGAGGTTTTGTAAAGGCAAACCTGCTGTGGGATGCTGCCTGCTTTTGGCCTGATGGTTTGCTTGTGGGTTTGGAGGTGTTTGAGGAGACCCACTGAAATACAAGGTGCTGCACAGGACACAGATCTCTCCCTTCACTCCTGCTGCCTTCTCCCAGCCATGGAAAGTGAAGACATTGCCAGCAGCATAGATCATCCCCCTCCGCCCCCCGATGTGCTGCATGCAGTAAAGGATTAGCTCCATCACCCTCAGCTGAGGCTCTGCAGCTTTCCAGGGGCTGGAGCAGCCCCTCGAGCCAGCAGACACAGTGCTGTGGATTTGCACCCTCAACACCCGCACAGACCCTCCAAGCCAGGTGGACACAGGCACTTTTCCCAAGCGGGGACACCAAGACCCTTCTCCTCCCCCCAGACACCCATTTACATCTAACCCAGGGCAACTTGTTTACCTCCGAAGTTCAACCTGTGCCAGCATGGGATAAACAGGATGTGCAGAGGCAAGTGCATTGGAAGGCTGGGGATAAGAAACCAAATGCCCCAAATCGCTTAGGCTGGATGGGGGGCAGAAATGGCCCAGTTTCCCAGTTTCTCCTCTTGGCAAGGAACTGGGATTAGGATAAGACAAAGTGTTGCGTGCAGGGAAGGATGCTGCTGCCACCTGGAAAACAGCATCCCAGAGTCAGCATCCCAAACCCAGAACATCCTGGTGCCCAGACTCACTGGAGCTGCACAGGGAGGTACAGGGCATGTGGCATCAAACAAAGCATCTCCCAAAAACCCCAAGCACCACAAGGCAGCTGCCAAGGCCCAAGGCAGGGCAGACCCACTATGCCACTGTTCTCCCCCACTACAAGAGCTGAATCCCCCCACCAACTGATGGTGAGGTTTCCTTTGCATCGGCAAGCGATGTCTCACATCCTCTCCGACCATAATGGGCTAAAAAACACAGTTCCCCTGTGGATTCAGCCCGTTTCCTTCTATTCTTTAACAGGAAGCTCTGCGAGAGTCAGCCCAGGCAGGCAAATTGCTCCTCACCCTCTTGTCCCTCCCGGCATGGACAGAGCCTCAGCAGGGCTGCACAGCCACAAGCAACAGAGAAGATGCTGGCTCCGTCCTTTCATCCACTCCTCTGGCTGTTTGGCTGCGTGCTGTTCCGAGGTGAGGTGCTCCTCAGGAGCTGCATGGGTGGATTTGGGGTGCCCGGCTTCATGGGGGGCACCAAAGGGAACTGCCAGAGTTTTGAATGTGTAGTAGCTGCCATGGGAAAGCTCAGGCTTTAGATTCAGGGGTGGCAGGGGTCAGGCTGATGGGAAAAGTGTGGCTGTAGCAGGGTTACAGGGTTTATTTGGAAGCACTGGAATGAAACAACTTGTGCCCTGGTTAACAAAAGGAGTGTTTCTGCTGTGTTTTGTGATGCCAAGGCATTTTGTTCTAAGTGACTTGACCCTTATCTGACAGAAGTTACAACATTTAAATGTACAGGATGTTGTTTTCTTCAATAACCTTTTTTCCTTGACCCATTTTAATTTTTCCTCTCATCAATATAAATACAAAACCCATCTGCAGGACTCATACAGACCATACCTTGTCCTTACTGTAATAACCCTGCTCCTTTGTGATAACTGTGCTTTAAGTTCTCTTTCCCACGTGAGTCGTGGTTTGGGATGACGGAATGGGTTTCCTGCTCTGAAGGGTGACAGGTTGTTTTTTCCTGCATCATCAGGCACCTCTTGCTTTGCTGACAGCTGTAGTAGCTGGGAGCTGAAACACATTCAAAGGAATAGAGGCTGAAACAGCATCACTGATTCTAATAGACAAGCACTTAACAAATAATGTGTCTCCAATCCAAAGTTTTTATCATTAAACCATACAAGTTGCCTATGGATTACAGCTGCTGTGCTGGTAATAATGGCAGCTTTAAAAGGCAGAGAATGTAGAAACCAATTCAGTCAGTAGCTGTGTAATTCTGAGCAGTAACAGCACATGGATTGGAAAATTCCTCCCTTCATTAGAGGGCAATACTGCCGGCTTCAGCAGGGGGGTGAACTACGCCTGGTATGAAACAAAGTGCTTTGAGGCCCCTTGGCCATACTGTGACACTCCTTAATGCCTGCCCTAAATGCTATTTTTCCTCTTGAAGCTAATCGGGATGGTTGGTGTGGGGCAGGAATGCCCAGGGGTGGTCAGGCACCTTCTCTGCATCAGGTTGAGATCCAGCCCCCTGCCAGTGCAGGACCCTGGCTGCTGCAGCATCACGTGGAAGGGATGCCATCCTCCATCCTTGGTCCTGAGGGCATCATTTTGTCCTCTGCACTCTGCTTGAACTCCTGGGGCAGAGGCTGTTCTCACCAAATGTGTGCCTGGCAGCCAGTGCTGGACCCCAACAGGGTCCTACAGATGATAACACAGTGCTGGCGCTTGCTGTGGATCCATGGATGCTGCAGTTGCACCTCTCTGGCTTCAATCACAATCACCATCCTTCCCCCCACCCATCACGTATGCTGTCTCACTTGTTTTTTTGCATTGATCCAACAGGTCTGAAATGGCTTTTTTAATTGTACATGTAATTTTATATCAAAGGCACTAAGGGGGTGTAGCACTTCAGGGGAAAGCTTCTAGGCAAGGCAAGGCTTAGCAAAGGGGGAAGAGGCAGGGCCAGTGATGACACTGGTTCCCCAACACATAGGCAGCTGGAGAAGGGAATGAAGGACCTCAGAACTGCTCAGGGGTCTCCCTGCACCCAAGCAGAGTGCAGGAAGAGACAGAATTTGCTTTGGCTGGAAACTAATACCTGCCTGTTCCCACACAGACCTTGTTGCTGTTGTTGTTAGGGGTTTCTTGTCTTAATTTTGTTCATTAATTTATTAATGAATTTATTAGCACTCCATTTCAACTTCTAAGCTCTCACAGTTACTTCCAAAGGAAGGTTCAAATCCTGTTCCTGTGAAATTGCCCAAGTGGGAAGGTTCGCAACATTCCCAACCTGGTCTCCCTCCCCCACAAACACTTAACAGTAATTTTGTCCAAACAAACCTCTTCCTATGAATCGTTTCCATTACAATGGGCAGGCATTTTCCAGACAAAAGAATTCCACTGAAAAATTCCTTCTCCAAGCTGATGAGAACCCAGCATGATTTTCCCACTGTTCTCCTTACTGGCTGTGCTACAGCCAGTGAATGGATAATGCCATGAGAAGCACAGCATATCAAAACCAGGTATGCATTCCAATATATATATTTGATCTAATCAAAATGGGGTGCAGCTAAAGGCCAGACCTTCAGCTATCAGAAGAGCTTCCAGATAGAGTACTCCCATCCTTCAGCCGGGGCATCCAGTGCATCCTGAAGCTGATGCCTTGGCCAAAGGAGAGGCCAACGCAACCCTGACGTGGTGAACAAGGAAGGGAAAGCAGGAGGTGGTTAAGAGAAATGTTTGCTCACATAACAAACTGCTCCCTTCTAGTAACACAAAACCCCACAGATGACGCTGCAAACCTGACTGAAGCAGCCAGGGATGGTTTCCAGGAATTACATCCCATTTACAATACATGAGTCAACACCAGGTGTCCTTGGAGGGGATGGTGCTGGTAACCCAACACCAGGAATGCCAGGAACTGCTGGCAAAAACAAGGTGTGGGCTTAAGCCCAAGGCTGGAAAAGGGAGATCTTTATCCTGCGTAGTACCTCAGCTAGGTGGTCTCATTACTCCCCATTACTGAGAGGAGCCCACTCAGCACGACCAAACCACCACAAGAAGGAGGAACCCCCCTTTTGGGCTTTCTCATAGTTATGGGTTTTGGGAGTGCTGGTTTTGCCTTTCAGCTGCATCATCCTAGCACAGCAGAAAGGATCAAAGTCCCCTCCAGTGCCTCTTGGCTGAGGTGGTGTTCGGATATATGAACGGTTCCAGGAGACTTTGCTGCTAATGCCAGTAGCTCATGAAAATGCTACAAACCTGAAAACACCAGGGATGTGGTTCAATGGCTCTGCCTTGCTGGCAGGTGGATTTCACAGCTTAGGGAGAAACTTCTTACCTGTTGCTGGTAAGAAACCAGTGCCTTGGAGCCCAGTACCTGAGATTCAGGGTTTGCTGGTCTCAGGCACAGAGCTGCTGCGAGGGCTGGAGCAGCTCTGCTCTGGAGCCAGGCTGAGAGAGCTGGGCTGGGTCAGCCTGGAGAAGAGAAGGGTCCTTAAGGGGAGACCTTAGAGCAGCTCCAGGGCCTAAAGGGGCTGCAGGAAATCTGAAGAAGGGCTTGGCCAAGGGCCTGCAGGGACAGGCCAAGGGGAATGGCTTTAACCTTCCAGAGGGGAGACTGAGATGAGCTCTTAGGCAGAAACTCTTCCCTGTGAGGGTGCTGAGGCGCTGGCACAGGGTGCCCAGAGAAGCTGTGGCTGCCCCATCCCTGGCAGTGCTCAAGGTCAGGTTGGACACAGGGGCTCAGAGCAAGCTGCTCCAGTGGAAGGGGTCCCTGCCCATGGCAGGGGTTGGAACTGAATGAGCTTTAAAACCCCTTCCAACCCAAACCAGTCTGGGATTTTATGGAGTGATTTCCTCCTCTGAAACTCCAGACTCGGTGTCAAACCCAAGGAGCAGCACAGGCAGAAGTTCAGGACCCACACCACAAGCACTAGAAAGAGCAGCAGCAAACCCAGAACTCTAAAACAAGCAGGTTACACAGGAAACTGGAATCATGAAGTAGCTGTGAAGCAGCCTGGTAGAGCCAGTGTTTCCTCTCTAGACACCATGGAGCAGCGATGGTGCAGCCAGGAGAAAAGCCATGCTGCCTTGCTCTTCCATAAGCAACCACTTTTAATGGAGAAACCAGACCTCACCACACATGATATGGTGGCAGAGCCCACTCCATACATGCAGTTCCTCACACTGTTTGTCTCCTGGCTTGTTTTCTACATTCAAGCGTTTTTTAATTGACTTCCTCTAAGACCTGCTTCCAGCAGAGCTCACCAGAGAGGAGCACAGAGCATGATGCTCCCAGAGGATGCTCAGGCCTGGGCACTGCCCTTGAGGAGGAACACAGGAAGGCTGAGATTGATTTTAATTGCTGATGAGATCCGGGTTTCATTCCTGGCTCTTTAAACTTTCCATAACACCTTGGCCAAGTCATTACAATTCAGAACCACTTGGCAGCAAGCTCCCACCCCCCCTGTGTTACTTGGGAATTAGATTCTTAAATACCTCTGCGGATCTGGGATCTGATTGCGGCTGTCAGTTATCCAGCCTGCATTACAACACTTCTTCTCTCTCCCTCACAGTTCCCACCTTATCTGCTGCACGACCCTTAAGGCAGAGGCAGCTTTTTTAGGCACTTCATAAAATGGGACCTAGGCTTCTGCAAAGCTCTCTGTTTTCCACGTTTCTAATACAGGGTTCTTTTTTCCTGTGAAAGCCCTAAGAATTGGGTGTTGCTGCTCTCTGTTGTTTCCACAGCTGCTGTGTTTCACCCAGGAAACAGCTGCCCCTGTTTTAAGCAGTTGGTGTGTTTCTGTCATGGGTCATTTGACAGAAGTGAGTTGAAAAGTCTGGTTTTAGGCTGCTGGGTCTCTTTTCTGAAAGCATGTGTTCATATGACCTGCAAGCAGAGGTTGTACAGCAAGGCATCTGCAGCTCCCTGCCATGCAACGTAGAACATCACCGCAGCTCCTCCCAGCACTGCCAGGGAACACAAGAGCAATACAAGTCCAGGATTATACATCATTGAGGCAGATGGTTCCTATCCATCACCAGTTCTGAGAGGACAGGACCAGACCCAGGCCTTGCACCTTCATACTTATGCCAGAGATGTCCCCTGCAGCTCCATCCCTCTATGAGCACAGACTGGACAGCACAAGCCCTCCCAAAGCTGGATTCAAACCTTGCTGAAGCATTCTAAAGAGCTGGCCCAGGTCTCTGCTACAGCAGTGCTGCTACAGAGGCTCTGACAATGTTTGGGGGTTTAAATGTCAGTGCTTCTCTTTGGTCTGCAGCTGGAGAAACCATGCTTTAAAAGTCTATAATTGCCAAGAAAAACACCATAGCAGAAATACCTAAAATTCACCTTTCTGCTGGTTTACATCATTCTCTTTTTGTGCTGAGGAGCAAGCGGGGTGAGCTCTGGAAACATCACTGTGAGAGAAGGCCCCGCGGAAAGGCCTCCCTGCTCTAACACTCACATCTGATCTCATGGAACTACTACAAGTAACAGAAATCCAACATTCCCCTGCTCATCCTATGGAAAAAATAATCCAAAAGCAGCTAGCACCAAGTTGGAGCTGAAATGCATCTGCTGCTCTGATACACTCCTGTACAGCCCTGTGCATAATCATAGAATAATAGAATCATAGAATAGTTAGGGTTGGAAAGGACCTTAGGACCATCTAGTTCCAACACCCCTGCCATAGGCAGGGACATCTCACACTAAACCATGTCACCCAAGGCTCTGTCCAACCTGGCCTTGAACACCGCAAGGGATGGAGCATTCACAGCTTCCCTGGGCAACCCATTCCAGTGCCTCACCGCCCTTACAGTAAAGAAATTCCTCCTTATACCAAATCTAAACTTCCCCTGTTTAAGTTTTAACCCGTTACCCCTTGTCCTACCACTACAGCCCCTAATGAAGAGTCCCTCCCCAGCATCCATATAGGCCCCCTTCAGGTACTGGAAGGCTGCTATGAGGTCTCCATGCAGCCTTCTCTTCTCCAGGCTGAACAGCCCCAACTTCCTCAGCCTGTCTTCATACGGGAGGTGCTCCAGTCCCTTGATCATCCTCGTGGCCTCCTCTGGACTTGTTCCAACAGTTCCATGTCCTTTTTATGTTGAGGACACCAGAACTGCACACAATGCTCCAGGTGAGGTCTCATGAGAGCAGAGTAGAGGGGCAGGATCACCTCCTTCGACCTGCTGGTCATGCTCCTTTGGATGCAGCCCAGGATACGGTTGGCTTTCTGGGCTGTGAGCGCACACTGAAGCCGGCTCATGTTCATTTTCTCATTGACCAACACCCCCAAATCCTTCTCCAATCTGTAGCTGTGCCTGGGATTGCTCTGACCCAGGTGTAGGACCTTGCACTTGTCATGGTTGAACTTCATAAGGTTGGCATCAGCCCACCTCACAAGCGTGTCAAGGTCCCTCTGGATGGCATCCCTTCCCTCCAGCGTATCAACCGAACCACACAGCTTGGTGTCATTGGCAACTTGCTGAGGGCGCACTCAATCCCACTGCCCATGTCACCAACAAAGACGTTGAACAAGACCAGTCCCAATAATCAGGATCTTCCCATTCCAGCAAGAGCAGAAAGCTGTGCTTCCCATCATAAATCCCTCTACAAACTCCCCGTCTCCACCTAGAACTGCATGACCCAGCTATAAATCACTTGCACTCAAACAAGCAACAAATATCTTGGCCATACTTATGCTCAATGGCAAATCCTTTGAATGGCTTTGATGTTTATAGCAATTCCAGCTGCGCTGGCTGCATCCCGGTTATTATTGTTAGCTGTTTATACAGCCAGGGCCCGCCGTGGATGGGAGCAGGGGCTGTGCTGGCAGCAGCACTGGGAGGAAATGGTTTCCAGCCCTGTTTGCACGAGAGTCCCCAGGGGACGTCTGCAGGGAGCCGTGACGCGTGGCACTGTTGGTACCCATCCTGCTGCCCAGCCCCACGACATGGCTCGTGTCTCTTCCTGCTTTGCACACGTATATCCCCCTCCCGTGTTAGTCCACCAGGATGCTAAGCACCCTCACCAAAAGAAAACACCTAATAGAATAGAGCTTTTGATTATTTGAGTTGGCAAGGCAGGCATAACAAGCAGCAGTGGCCAGAAGTCAGAGCCAGACCTGCTCCACTTTGAAATAACAGTGGTTGTGATTAGAGAAGCCAGGGCCATTTATGCCCAAGTAAAGTGCCAAAAGAGGGAACTCTATGATCCACCTCTAGGAATCCATCCCTTGGCCTCTTCACAGCAAAGCTCAAATGTGGCAAACAATGGTGAGTACATACTTGGCCAGGTGAACCTCAAGAACTCATCATAGAATCATAGAATAGTTAGGGTTGGAAAGGACCTTAGGATCAGCTAGTTCAGAAATCGTGCTTTTTAATCTTACTCACAATAACCCCCAGGTTTAGTTTTGCAAAGGGAGAACTCCAATGAGCCAGTGCTCTGGTGTGACCTGCAGTGAAGGGCTGAGCTGCGGGGGAAGAAAGTGTTGAGCACGAGCCTCTTCCTTTAGCCCTAGCGCCAGGAATACTGGAGCTAGCCCATGGGATAAGCCCCACCAGGGATGGCCATACAGGCCAATGTTCCTTGCCCTCAGCTTTTTCCCATCCCTAGAGGCTCTGTTCAAGCTCCCAGATTTCTCCTCAATGGCACCAAAAATAGTGGAATAAGCAGCCAGCCCAGCACCTTTATTCCCCTTTTCCTTTGACAAAGCCTACGTGTAGACAATAGCTCTTTCTTGAGCAATTCTGGATGCTTTTATGTGCCATGTACACTAAAAAAAAAGCACCTGTGATAATTTCAAGAAGAAAATCTGTTACAAGCAGCTACTTCTCATGGGAAAACAAGACAATGGCTTCTGCAAGAGAATTTAGGAGAAAGAGGAGCTGTTGGAGTTTGGCAGCTGCTAGAGGATATTGGCTCCTACGATGGTCTCAGCATGTTATGTTTTGTGCTGAATGTATAGAATATCCTATGGCATTAGGAAACCAACGTCCAGAAATTGAGTTTTAATGCTATTTAAGAAGAGGAAGCCCAGTGACAAAGAAAACTCGGCAAACTCTCAGTATCAATGGAAACACCCCAAGTGATCACATGCTGGGCACTGGGGAGGCAGCAGTGCCAACAGCCTCCCAGGCAACAGGGATACATCCCCCTCCCTCAAAAAGAGCTTCTCTACCTCTTTAAAAAGGGCAACTGTGCCCTGAAAGATCTTTGTCTCCATTATATTAGTTGATTTAGCAAGTGAAGTTACATCTACCCATAAACCTGTCTATGTTACTGAAGTGATGCTCATTAACATGTCCTTCAAACCCTGTGGAGAAGGATATCCTACAATTCTCCTACACAATCACTCCCAGCAATTCACTATCTTTACATTAAGTCAATTTCCTATTGCCCAGCCTCCCTTTTCCTTGCTGCAGTTAAAAGTCCTTGTTTTCTGGGCCTGTTCCAAATGGATTTAGAAAACAAATCAGTCCCTTCCTGTCTCTGTAATTAAAGATTTGATCATGCCTTGTCTCTCATCAACTAAACTAGACAGTTCTGCCTGGCTAGTAAGCCAGAAAAGAAAAGTATGGGAAAGGTCTGAAAAGTCAGGTCTGGTTTTCACAGCCAAATCCTATCTGGAAAGAGGCCATGTTTTATAATGTATTCACTGCTGTTTACACACTGTTTTGGTTCCTGTTTGGCTGGGATCATTGTCATAAAGCCTCAGACAAAAAAACAATTACAGCTCCAATGCACTTAGATGAGAAGAATGAGATCAATCAGGAGCTCACTACACCCAGACAGTCCCAAGGGGTGAGCTCTGAGCCAAGCCCTGATAACCCACATATGCTGGATGCTGAAGATCTCATCCCAGATACACACCACTGCCAGGGCAGTCAAATGACCTCTTTCAGACACCTACAGCACAGTGACCTACCACAAAGCTCATCACCCACACTGGCTCCTGGTAAGAAATGGGATGATGCAGGTGGTAAGGCACTGGCACAGGCTGCCCAGAGAGGTTATGGATGCCCCATCCCTGGCTTATTGGGGGCAAACGACCCCACTGATTTAATATGGCCTTGCATTTCCCCTGTAGCAGAAGATGACATCTCCTTGAAGGGTCCTGCTCCATCTGGGGAGGAGGGCATTTATCCTGGCTGAATAAACTCCAGTCCTAATTTATTCAGAACCTCGCAATTTTGCACTCAGTATTTGCTACTACTTCTTTGCTAATGCTTTTGGGGAAATCATGTATTTTAAAGTTAATACTACAGAAGGCGAGGAAAACCCAAACCATACAACCAGCAAGAACACCAGTGCATTAGTGACAGTCACAGATTAGCTCTGCTAATGCTCTTATTCTTTCATTGCAGGTACTACAGCCTCCACAGAGTCCTCTGTCCAAGATGTTACAGGTACCTCCTGGGATGTGATCTGCTTATATGTCTATTTGGATGGGGATGCTTATGCCCATGTGGGGATGCAAATAGAGCACCCCTAAACAGGAACTCCCACCCACTGAAGGACATTCTCCAAGGACCCTGCATTGCCCACCTCTGCCTGCCCCACTTATCATTCACCACCCCCAGATCTCCAGGGGCCATGGAAGCCACCATGCCTGTTTCTTAACAGTTAACACACTCTCTTCCATGGATCCCCAGAGCCAAGGTCCCCTTATCCACATGTCCCTGTACCCACACCAGTGACAAAACCTCTCCTTCCCATCACCCTTTCAGCTGTCACTGTCTACAACAGCCCCTTTCTGGCCCATCCTTCAGCTCTCCCCATAGGGAACCCGCTAACAAGAAGCATGCATAGAAGTCACCTCCATATCTCTCTGCTTGTGTTACAGGTCAATCCCAATCAACAACAAACAGCCCTGAAGTAAAGAACCATACCTCAGGTAATGCTCACCTGGAGACCTCAGAATGTGGCTCAGGGGCATCCTGGCTTGTAACTGTTCTGACCTTCAGCCTGGCTGGGCTATCCAGCAATAGATGGGGCTGTGCAGCAGCAGGTTAGATGAGAACAGTGGTGGGGAAGAAGGAAATTTTGTGATATAAGGGCTTCTGACCCAGCCAGCTCACCCTAGAGGGATCAAGGTACCACACACACCACCATCACCCCCACCCCTCCCATATGTTGTTCTGGATCATGTTCATGCTACGGAGCTTTGAGTAGCAGGTTGAGGAAGATGGCAGAGCTTCCCGAGCTGAATTATCTGTGCTTAAGAGACTCTCCATGAAACAAAACACAGGAGTTAGTATTTCAGATAACAAGCAAGCAAATACATCAGGACCCAGCAGCCAGTGTCCAGTGATAAAAACACCTTCATCTTCAAAGCAGGAAAAAAACAGTGGCAAAATGGAGACTTTCTCCGCATGTCTCCTGAGCTCTGTGAGCTCAGCATCTCCATACACTAAAAAATCAAAAGCTAATGCCAAAACACAAGAGATCCCTGACTCTGAGCAGGACAAAGGCTATTTCCTTCTCTACACAAGGAAATCTGCCCATGCTTTCCTAGCAACTATCCATAGCTCCCAAGGAGCTTGAGGACTCTTTGCAATAGCCATGCCCCACTCCAAGCTGTTTCTGAGTAGAGCTTGAGGTGAGCAGAACCCTCTCAAGTAACACTATGCTTCCTCTACAGGGCCTTCAGTAAAATCACCACCACCAACTGACTTGAATCTCACCTCTGTGGGTCCGACTCCTACAGCCAAGTCCTCTTCCTTCACGACACCACTGCTGACATCGACTGTGCAAGGTAAGCATGGAAAGCTCTAAATTTTGCTCAGGTAGGACCCGCTTGTGTATCCCTCTTTACCCAAGCAAAACTGGAGGCATCAAAAAGACTGGGCTAGTCCATGATATGCTACTTAATTCAGTAGCAGCAATTTTTAATCTGAGCAAAGACTCCCCAGATGCATGGGGACACTCCAGCTCCCCAGATGCATGGGGCTGGACAGAAGTGTTACCTAGACATGGCAGCTACTCAGCAAGCCCATATCAGAAGAGCCAGATCATGCTTCACCAGGTAATAGTTTGTGGAGGAGCTACAGGCTCCCCAGCAGACTTCTCCCAAGCTCACCTCCCATGTACACTCTCCAAAATAACTGCACAGCTTGCTAGCTGGACATCTTGACACTTGTATGGAGGGGAAGCCTCATGCAGACAAAGCTTTTTTTAGTCTATAGAAACCAAACAGCTTTCCATAGCACAATCAGTAGCAGCTTCAAGAGTTAATTCTCCTTTTCCCATGTTTTCTTTACCCAGATGAAAAGTCTACTGGAAGCAGAAGCACAGCAACTTCATCATCTCAAGGTACTTTGTCCTTTTATAGAGTAACAGTAAGTTTAGATCATTTCATGGCAAGTAACTTACCTGGCTCATGTGGTGTAGGTTACCTCAGCACTAGTCTAGCTTGAGGTTGAGCAATCAGTAACACCCAAAATCATGTCTGGTATCCCTACAAGCAGTGATAAAACAGAGGACCAAGTGCACTTAACATCTTTCACCTGGGATGAACTTGAACAGCTGAAAGACTGATCTATGTTTAGAAAAGGGAGCCCGTTTAACATCCTTCTAAAAATAATAGTTTTGCTTTTGACATTTTGCTTAACCCAAACTGTAAGAAAAAAAAAAAAACTTGAGCATTCAGTGAAAGCTTTCTCAGAATAAGAGCAGAATCCAAGGGAGGGGAAGACTGGAATTTGCCAATGGAGCTGATTCCCCATTAAAGATTCAGCCAAAAAAACCTGCAGTGGTCAAGACAAAGTGTTCTGCCCCTCCAAGCCCCTCTCAGATCTTCTCCAACACAAGCAAGGTTAAAAACCCATGGTCAGCTCTGCCTGCACAGATGTCCAACCAGCATGCCTGTGCCCAGCCGAGCCAATAGCCCCTTGCAGCAGAGCAGACTGCTATTAATTATAACCCTGCTTTATACCTGAGAAGCCCCATACATCTTTGACTATACATATGCTTCCAAAAGTGAGATCGCCTGTTGTGTGAGACCCATCATTTCCCAGGGATGGGGTATCCATATCAGACTCGGCAAACCACAGCTTCTGCCCATCAACTGTGGCGAGAAGAACAATTCCAGAATGAAACACAAGGTTTGATGAATGGTGAAAAAACCATACAGCAGCAGCCCCTGTTTCTCAGGGCTGGTCTGCTCCACGTGGTTTCTGAGCTAGTTAGATGTGTTACTGCATACCCTTTCCCCTTTACATAGCACTTCCCTTTTTCCTTCTGACTTTTGGCAAAGTTGCATTCCAAAACAGTGAGGCTTTGTGCAAGCCAGGAACCCCAGTTCAGCTGCACACTGTGCCTGGTGCAGCGCCAGAAGCTGCTTCACACTTCTCCAGGCATCACATACATTTGGCCAATGCTGCTGTTGAGAAATGGGGACAGGAAAGGAGGAAAGAAGATCCTACTTGACCTACAGATGATCTTCTGAAACATTCAAGTATCATTTTTAGTCTCCTGACAGGGCCTGTAGCTGTTAAATAAGGTCCATGCAGACAATCTGGCAGTTACACACACATCCAGGAGGCAACAAGGACTTTTTTTTCTCTCTGTAGGAGACACACAGGCTAGCTTTACATTTGCTTGCAGAGGCACTGGAAGCAGCTGGCACAACCCAAACAGCCTCATACTAGCCAGTTTATCCCACTGAGAACTGAAGTCCTTGCTCAAACCAACCTCTACACTGCCACAGATGGTGTAACTCAAACTAGCTTCATTACTTCTAGGTAACACAGGACAGTATATCCACTAATTCCAAGTGAAAGGGCAAGCTGAACAGTCAATTCACACCCATATTCTGCAGAATTTCTTCCCCAAAATCTGTGTTAATGAGCAATAGCAGATCTATAACCTTCCCAATTCACTCTCTCAGTATTCAGTTGCTCTCTCTGCCCCAAAACTGCATCAGGGGCCACAGAACCTGATGAGTTAATACAAGGGTATTTGAATTTTGGTTCCCTGAGTTTCTATTTGGACATGGAAAATAGTGGGAAGGTTGGAGCCTGATTATGAGCTCCATATATTCTCAGATATTGCCAGCAACACTATGAATCCATTCTCCTCTCCAGCATGCCCATTAATTCTTTTGGTTATGAGATGGTGCCCAAGGACAAGACTCACATTCCGTGTTTCTCTATGCAGGTCAAGAGCCCACGAGAAGCAAGAGTACCACAGCATCAGTAACTCAAGGTGCTTCCTCCACTCTCTCACAGAGAGGTAATTACCACTAGATACTTTATAGCCCTTTACATAGCCAAGAGCAAGCCCATCATACTGTCTTCAGGGCAGCATGGTGAACAGCCAGCAAGTACCTGAGAGATGCTCTTCATCGCATTTAGCACTTGAAAACCTGCAAAGCTCCACAGAAGCAGCACTTTAGGGCAACCTGTTGAGCCTGGGAGCAGTGGTTGTGATTTACATCAGGAAAGGTGCCCTATGGCAAAAGGTTGTAACAGGAAGGAGATGGGATAAACTCTCCACAAAAACACATAGAATCATAGAATGGTTTCATGCTCAGGTTCCTGAAGGGGGCTGGAACTAGATGACCTTTGAAGATCTCTTCCAACCAGTGCTATTTCATGATTCCTTACTGGGGACCCTGCAGAAAACCCTGTGGAGGTTCTCAGTTTGTTCACAAAAGGGGCCACACCAAGGCAGCTTAACTCCCACCCAGGTCTTGGTCACTTTACTGTTAACATGGATGCGGCTGGTCAGGATCCATCATTATTCTCCTCAAGCATGAGTTAGGTCCTCTAGCACTGCTAGGAATCCTCTTCCCAACCATGAAGAAAGCCTTTCACATAAAGCTTCCTTTTTCCCTCTCTTGCAGGCACCTCAAATCCAGTCACCCCAACACCAATGTCCTCTGGCTACCTGCCTGTGCCCACTCCAACAGATGACAAATCCCCACTGACAGTGGCAGCTTTCGGTAAGGTCTTGTGCAACCTGAGGAGAGGAGAGGGGTCTCTTTCACCAGGCCACGCTGGTTTGGACACCCATCTTCAAAGATGCTTCCCTCAAGATAACTCCACAGTTATGCCTGATCCTGGAGTCTTCAGGGTACAACCATCAAGAAACACTTGTCACCAGCAGGCAATAAAGCACCTAATAAATAACAGTCATGCCCAGTATACAAGGGACAGACAACTTGGAAGTCCATCACAGCTACACCCGAGTTTGAGATCTTGCTCTCAGCACCAGTGTTTGCCTCAGCTCCCTGTTAGGGCAAGACCTGGGCACAAATCATCCTATATGCCTTGGTTCCCCTGACAAGGCCTAGAATAAATACAGTGCCTGCCTGGAAGCTTAGCCATATTATTTTTACCCTTCATTCCCACCCTGCCTTCCTGCCTTCCCTTGTGTATCTGCACCCTGCTTGGCAGGAAGCAGTCCAATCTTCCACATGCTTCAGACTGTTGAAGGATGGAACAAGAGATGCCATACCTTAACCTGGCAATAGATTTGAAGATAGGACACAGAGTAGATTTAAGAGACCCATTCTGTCTTGGCCTATACTGTTCCCCTTCTCCATAAAGATGAGCAAAAAAGCCAATTTACTCATTTATATCATACTAAAGGAAAAACGTGTTATTTCAGAAGCATTTTAACGGTCTAGTGTTGACTTCAGAAGTATCATTTGCTTGTATCTTCTAAGGGAAGCCACAAGAAGTCCTAAAGCAATCTTAACAGCACAAGATTCACGTGCAAAGATAAGTTTGATTTATTGAGGCCTGACATCAGCATCAGATCTGGACTTAAACAGTGGTTTATTAGACAAATAACATCGTTCACAGTCTTTAGCTTGTCTCTCCCTATTACATTACATATTTATCTGACTTTATACACCTTTAGGATAAGATTTACCAACTGTAGTAGGGATATACTGACTCCAGTCAATCCCCAGTGTAATCAGCTGACTTCTGCCCTTCTGGCACTGCCTTACCAATTCAGTAATCAGAAGCCCTTTGAGGCTATAACACAAGAGGATAAAGCTATTTGCTGTAGTGACTATTTACTTCTCTATTAACTACTACCATTGCTCATTTTAATAACAACACTGATTCCCTACCCAAGTTTTGAAGACAGTCAAAGTCTCTCTGCTACTCAGAAGCCAAGGACAGGCACGTTGTGATATCAATGACCAACAGTCCTTTCTGCATCCCCAGGTGTCATCAGCTTCATCGTTATCCTGATAGTGGTTGTGATCATTCTGGTCAGCGTGGTCAGCCTGAGGTTTAAGTGTAACCGCTCAAAGGACTCAGAAGGTATTTACCTGGGGTGATCTGTCTTTCCCTAATCAAAAAGTCATCATTTTTCATGTGGATTTGGCAATTCCTAAAAGATGCTTTTAAAAAGCTTACACACAGCTGAGGTTTTGAAGCCAAAGCGGAACACAGATTCAGCAGTTAGGAATGTGGTGTGACCACCTCTTTAGAGTCCCAGCCCAGACCCATCTGCACGAGCAAACAGCCTGAAGTTTGCTGCAGTTAAATGTGCAGATTTGCAAAGGTGAGCAGCTCTTCCAGCCAAAAATCACGGAGTTTCATACTCTCCTTTTCCCTAGGAATTCCATTTCCCAATCAGCAGTGCCCACTAGAGGGCAAGGCTGCTCCACAGCAAGGCTAATAACTGCCAAAGACCAAAGGATCCTAGATTTGACTGTACAGGCACCAAAGCTTTCAATCCTGCCCATGTGTCACATTAGTTGAAGAATTCTCTCTAACCAACTCCCAAGTATCCCCCATGGTGTCTTTAATCTCATTTGGATTTCATTTATAACCCTGTACGTGATTCAGTATAACTTACTTACTTTATTGCTTAGCTGTTTCTCACCTGTCCATCACCAACTGCTTTTCTCCCTCCAGACAAACAGAAACCAGGAACATCCATGGTATCAGAGAGGTAAGGCTGCTCACACTAGTCATATTCTATTGAAAGTGCCTATTTTATTCTAGACCTACTTTTAGCACAGAAAAGTGTCCGCTTTGGTTATTTCATGTGGAAAGAAGCATTTCAAGACATCTTTGAAAGAGGTAAAAACCCCAAAATCAGCTTTGATAGCACCTAGTTTGATAGCACTTTGATAGTTCAAGATTTAGGGGCCTCATTTCAAAGCTGCACTGTTATCTGTGAAGACTCAGCACCTTCCAAAAGCAGTTTGCTTGTCTTCCTTCGCCTAGATACAGACTTAAAGTCCAAAGCTGGGTTTCTGGATCTTAAAGCAGCCACTATGAGATGAAATCAGATCCCCAGAAATATCTTCCAAGACACCTATTACTGTTATCTAGCAAGTGCAGGATAACGGGGCCCCAATCCAGAGACCTTTGAAAGAGAAGTATCAAGTGGAGGACAGTCCATCTGAACCACATGGTCCATCCCTGCTACCAAAGAAGAGGCTACATGCGAGAAAGGAGCAGGAAGGAAGAGCTGGAAGGGATTAAAACATGTTGTTCCTACTTTTCCAACTGACTGTTTCCTACCAAAGTAATAAACTCTGCTCTGGCAAGAGGCAAGGAACACAAGGAGCAAAGTCCTGAAGTATTTAGGTGCCAAATTTGTATCAACAGTTTCCAAATACCCTTAATGACTGCGATCTAAGCGATCTGAGGCCACTGAGGCAGCACATATCAGAGAACTATGCTCCCAAGGGCACCCTAATCCCCAAAGTCATCCAGTCTCCACTGCACTAAATGCATATCCCAGCCCTCAGGGTAGGGAAAAAAGGAGAATTTCACCTTCCTGACACTTGTGACTCGTAAAGAGAGATACTGCAATCCATGAGCAGCAGCAGATATAAAAATACCCAGGGCTCCCCTTGAATGACAAATAAACTCAAGGGTGTAGGACACAAGGACACAGTGATGTTTCCTTTTGTTCCAGTTCTGGTAATAGCTGAGTCACTGACTACCAGATCCAAATGGCTGAACTGATTCTGCTTACAAGCAGTGACACAGGTGACAACGGTGCTTCCTGCAGGGCAAACCAGCACCACATCCAGATTTGCCTCAAAGCACTGCTTGTTACCCCAGAGATCTCCAAACCTGTGTTCAGATGGGGATGGGAAATCTGGCACTAAGGACAGGCCTGAATCAGGACAGCAGCTCAAAGGGAAGGGCAAGTCAGCCCTGGTCCCATGCACTAGGCCTGCTTGCCTCCAGCTGGGCACAAAGAAGCTTCCCCCCTCATTTTCCAGAGTGGTTAATGCTGCCTTCTCTTCTTGACAGCTGCTCAGCAGGCACAAGCCAGAAGGATAACAGCATCACCCTGATCTCCATGAAGAACATCAACATGAACAACAGCATAAGTTACCCACCATCAGAAAAGGTTTCCCTTCTAAGCCTTGCTTTTTAGAGAGTTAGCTGGGGATTATTTCTCTTGCTAGATAAGAACATGCCCTTGAGGTATTTCTTTGTTCTCTTATTCCTTCAGAAGGATAATAAAACCCAGCTACCATCAAACCCCTAAAGGTCCAAACTGGTTCTAGTGAGCGGTGAAAAGTCTGGGTACCTATTCCAGGTCTATCCAAGCTGTCTGAACTCAAGGCATCAAGTATACCTCATGTATATAGATGCCATCCCCTAGGGACAGCCACCAAAGGCAGAGGAATCTGCCTTTAAATGAAGAGGTAACTAAGCTAGCCTTTGAGAAATCAAGGTCTCACCCTCTAGTCCAAGCTGACCCACTCCTCCCCCACAGGAGATGCTGAAGCACAGCCCCACCTGTACCCTCAGACTCATTCCACACAAGTCATTCACATCATTTTCAGTCATTTTAAAGCTGGGATGGAGTTTGAAAGAACAAACTGCTTAACTTCTTTTGCAGCGCAAACAGACTGCTGATGCACTGTTTTGCTCTTTTTGTAGGTGCTATGAAGCCAAGAGCCCAGAGCTTGAAGCTGACACAACCAGTGATGACTTTCTAGGTTCTTTTTATTATGTTTTTAGGGTTTTTTTTATCTTTAGGAAAGTGCAAGAGTGGACTTACATATAAATTATTATGTCCTTTCTGATCAATACATGTACAGTAGCATCCCACATAGCTTCCCCACCTGGGGTCTAAGGGCTTTCTCCAGTTACAGCCTGCCACACTCAGTGGTCGATATCTATTTTTTTATATGCCTTCAACACTCAGATTATTCCAGCAGCAAGAACCACCAAGGCACCATCTACTTCACCAATAAACTGCTGCCTTAGATGAATGGCCTTTGTAGTCTGTGCAAGCCAGTCACAGGCTTGTCAATCAGTCCAGCCCCACACTCAGTCAAACCCCTGCACTAGAACAGCATGATATGAAGCTGGAGGCCTAATGGGACTTAAATGACCAAGTGCTGTGTCAAATTCCAGCACAACTGCTCCAAGCCCCTTATCCTCATGCCCTCATTGTCCCCACAGTGGTGGGGATGACCATATCCACCTAACTCACAGGCTTCTTGTGAGACTATGTTAATCTATGTCTGTAAAGCATTTGGAGAGCCATGAATTAAAGGTGCTGCTGAAATGCAAATTGCCATCTGAAATACTTGATTATTAATAACTGAGCTGCAGGCAGGCAGATTGCTATCTGCCCACAGGTTCAACATGCTCAAAGAAGACTCAACAGTGAAGAGCAAAGTCTCTGCATAGACAAGGTTTTATCTGAGTGTAAAAAGGAGTGGCTGCAAGCAAAATGCTGAGCTACCTCAGCTCCTGAACTTTGGTAGCCCGTTTCTTGGGAGAGCTTCCATCTTCTATACCACTGCCCTCCCAGAGCTTCCTGCCAGAGCAGAAAAGCAGCACCCCCTTCCACAGCACCAAGAGCCATTAGTGCACCCCCAAATCCCTATGATCACAAGAACAGTCCTCCATCAGGCTCCGCAGTGCAAGAGCCTGCATTTGGACAGCTGGTTCACAACCTGAGCCGGCTCAGACCCAGCTGCCAACTACTCACCACCTACAGCAAAATACTTACAAGCTCAGCAAGGTAGGATGATGGAAACATCAATACTCAACCTCCACATGGCCGCAAGAGAAACGTGCCGTCAGGAATTTCTGGAGGTCTCAGCTGCCTTATTGAGCAGCATAACATACCAGAGCACTAATCCTACAACTACGTTTGCTTCTGCCCATTTTCACCATGAGTCCTGTTGCAAGCTTCCCCTTCACCACCTACATAGTACCTCATCTACCTGGCAGCATCACACTAAGATACTGCCTTCTCATAGAATCCCAGACTGGTTTGGGTTGAAGGGTCCTTAAAGCTCATCCAGTTCCAACCCCTGCCACGGGCAGGGACACCTTCCACTGGAGCAGCTTGCTCCAAGCCCCTGTGTCCAACCTGGCCTTGAACACTGCCAGGGATGGGGCAGCCACAGCTTCTCTGGGCACCCTGTGCCAGCGCCTCAGCACCCTCACAGGGAAGAGCTTCTGCCTAAGAGCTCATCTCAGTCTCCCCTCTGGCAGGTTAAAGCCATTCCCCTTGGCCTGGCCCTACAGGGCCTTGGCCAAAGCCCCTCTCCAGGTTTCTTGAAATCTCCAGACCTCTCCTAGAATGAGCAGCAACATCCATCAACCCTGAAGGTAAACTGTGAACTCAGGAAAAAAAGACCTAGTCAAGCACTCATAATAGGCATCACTGCACACACTCCCCCATACAGCTCAATGACACATCATAATTTAGCCTGATTTCATTTTACAGGATTGGTAAGGGATGCTCACTGGAACGTGCACTGCTAGAGGTAACTGTGCTTTGCAGCTGGCAATGAAGCATTCAGCAAAATAAATGCAACACATCTACACAACTCCTACTAAGATCCACCACACTTTCTATCTTTAACACATGTACCAAATAATTGATGAGCTATTCTGAAATAAATGAAGCTTTTCTGGTAAAATCCCTGCACAGTAAGATGGCATCACTCACCCAGCCACCCCCAGGCAGGTGACTGTGCTTAAGCCCAACATCCTAGGAGATTCCAGGTGCATCCAAGATAGCTCCAAATACCAGAAACATGTGACACAGTGCATGGAGCATCATGAGAAGGTTTTTAGTCCAAGAAGACACCACGAAGGCAGCAGATGAGTACCTGTAACACTGGACTCCTCAATGAACATCCAGCTATAACTAATGTCCCCTCCTGCAGGAAAGCAGACAGATCTCCCCAGACCTCTAAAGACTGCCCTGTGGGACCCTACTGCTGCTTTACTTCCCCTTCCTTTGACCTGGTTCTTTCATAAATAACCTTTCTTTCTACCCACAAATAACTTGAACCTGCTCCATTCTAAAACCAGCTTGCATCCAAAGCAAGGTTCCATAGAAATAAGCAACAGAGGTGACATGATCCCCAGCTTCCATCCACTGCTGCTCACGTGAAAGGCCTTCTCCAAGCTGCTGTGCTCCCACAAAAGCACACTGGTGGAAGACAGCAGCTCCCTCACAGCACAACTCCACTTCCAAGGAGCATTAGCCCGGCTCATTAGCCCTGCTTTAACTGCCACACGGATGAGGAAACAACCAGCAGCGCACGGATGCAGCTGAAGGAGCCACAGGACAAGTCCACCGTGGGTTTCCAACCAAAGTTTGGCCAGGAGGCACTGGGGCGCACCTGTGGGCTCCTTCCAGCCTCAACACAACAGCTTATGGTCATCTACCACAGCCTTGCCGACGCAGGAAGGCGGCTTTAGCAGTGGTGTAGTGACAACATCACCTACAGCCACCGTCCCGGCACCGAGCTCAGCCCGGACACCCCGCAGCACCCATGCCCCTGCCGCCGGTACCCCCCGGTACTGCAGCCCCCCCCGCACCTCCCCTACCCAGAGGCCCCCGCGCGGCCGCCGCCTCCGCGCACAACATGGCGGCGCGGGCGGGCCGGGCCGCTGGGCTGTGAGGGAGGGACGGAGGGGCGGGCGGGCTGCCCCGGGGCCCGCCGCGGCCACCATGACCTACACGGCGGAGCAGCTGGACGGCGTGCGGCGGTGAGGGGGCCGGGGCGGCGGGAGAGTCAGCGGCAGAGCGAGCGGCGGGGGGCGGGTCATGGGGGGCGGCGGCGGGTCTGTGGGGAGAGGCCGGTGAGGTAACCCTGTGCGCGCTTCCAGGATAAAGCGGTGCCGGAACTACTATGAAATCCTGGGGGTGGAGAGGGATGCCAGCGAGGAGGACCTGAAGAGAGCGTACCGCAAACTGGCCCTCAAATTCCACCCTGACAAGAACCGTGCCCCCGGAGCAACAGAGGCGTTCAAAGGTGAGGGCAGGCTGGCCCCGGTCCTGCAGCCCTGGAGCAAGAGGAAGATGAGGGCAGACTCCCCAAGCTACCCTGGTGCACCTTATATAAAGGCATCATGCGGGCCCACATAGCTCGGTGGTGTTACAGACAGATCTGCCCATCTCCACAAAACCCTGCTGCTCTTGGGCAAGGTTTGCCTTTTAATCCTCAAAATAGAGATTTCTGTTGGAAGCAAAGGAAAACGTATCCCAAATTTCATTATTAGATACTGCTAAAGGCACAGAACCATGCTTGGAAATAGTACTGGCCATGCGGGAGAGTGTGGTGTTGTGTAATCAATACCTGCTCTGTGTCATAAATAAACCCTTTATATACACACATACATATATACATGAAAGCATGTCCAGTTGAAGTCCAGTGTTCTGTGTCTGGTCTTTTCAGTAACCTTGCAATCTAAACCTGTTCAGACTGCAACAATGCTATCACAATGTTATAGCATTTAAACTGACATCATTTGCTTTCGGGGTGCTGTGTTGCAGCTGTCTGCACCAGCAGTGCAAGGCAGCAGGAGGAAAGTAAGATACCCATTCACAGGCTGTTAGAAGGAGGAGTTTCTGAAGGGCTTTCCTTTGTGTTTCTGTGTTAGGGTTGTATTTCTCTATGAACTTGTTTACAGCCATGTTCTGTCAAAGGTCAAGGAAGATGATGAACCAAAGAGGTTGGGATGGTTTGATGTGAAGTGTGACATAGATCTGCTGTACAGCTTCACTGGAGACAAAAACGTGGAATAGTGTTCTGCATTTTAATTAGCCTCTGGAGTTATTAACTCTGTATTAACTGTATATGGAGGCGCACTTCTCTGTCAGTGCTTAGTTTGAGCTGGTAGCATGTTACCTCCTCACTCAGGCTCTTGGCTGAAGTGAATTCTCTCACCTCAGTTCTACAAACACTTCAGCTCTCTCCATACACTTTAATACTCTTGTGTTTTTCCTGATACCAGGGCTAGCAGGGAATAAATTCCATCACAGGTAACGTCAGTGTTGTAGCACTTTTTTACTCTTTTAAAAGTAACTCAATCTTCGGTCAAGCACAGATTTCCCGTGCCCATGTGGGCTTTATTGCTACTCTGCTTATAGAAGTGTGAGATCTGAAATACTGCATGATACAGCTGTGTAACACTTCTTTTTATTCCCTCTCCAGCAATAGGAAACGCTTTTGCAGTTCTGAGCAACCCTGAAAAACGATTACGATACGATGAATTCGGAAGTGACCAGGAGCATGTCAGCACTGGCCAGCCCAAGCACTACAATTACTACACAGAATTCGAAGCAGACATTACACCAGAGGAAATATTCAATGTGTTTTTTGGTGGGCACTTTCCTACAGGTCAGTATCTGCAGTGTTTTTGAAATGCAGTGAACTGACACTAGGCCATAAAGGAAGTTCAGCTGCTCTCAGTACGTCTGAAAAGGGCAAAAAACTTTTTGGATTTACTCTTTTCTTCCTTCCTAGATGTTTGTGCCTGGAAATGCTCCTTTAACATACAGTTTAAACTTAAGATTTTAGCAGCTCTGTTCCCTACAAAGTGTTGTCAAAACCCAGGGTTGTTGTGCAGGAATTCTAGCACAGAGAGCTGCCAACATGGTAAAGGCTGTTGCTGCTGGGGCAAGTCCCACACCTCCCAGCCTCTCTTGAAATTTTTCAGTACATTAGGTGTAAGAACACTTCAGTCTGGCAAGAGGTTAGTTAGGCTGTATAATTCTTCACTAGGCAGCATTTTAATACCAGCTGTTGCTGTAGACCCTTCTTTTTGTTGTTGCTTTTATTCCCTCCATTGTCAGAAGCCAGCAGTGGTATGGGAGGTAAAATAAAGTGTGACTGGGAAAGGATCAGAGGTGTCTTTGCTAATGGTGCTGTAGTCACGACAGCTTTCTGTGTTCCAGTGTGCATGGCAGCAGCTCCTGGTGTGTTGGTCCCAGCACCCCTGTAACTAGAAAAACACAGGAGTTCATCTGGCTTGCAGCAGCTTGTATACTGTAAAGAAATGAAAACCTGTTAGCTGAGAAAGTGATGCCTGCCAGGAAAGGCTGTTACTGGATATGCAGGATCCAGTAACTGAAGAGTAGATCCATACTTGTAATAGCTCCATGCATGTCTTCAGTCCAGCCTTAGCTTTTGTATTTGTAGTACAAATACAAAAGTACTGGAAGATCAGTGGAATACAGGTTTGGATTAAAGTAAATCTAAAAGGTGTGTTGAGCTCAGCGTCTTCCTGGCAGCAAAGTGCTTTAGCACTCTTGTCAATTTGTTCAACTTTTTGACTTAAGACATTACAATGGATATCAGCTACATGTTGAACTTATAAAAAATAAATGCACATGAAAGGAAAGAAACTGCTGGCAGGAATTCTTTGAGAAATTTAGAAATTGGAAAAACGTTTTCTAGGCTCCCTGCAGAAGCCATTCTTCCCCTCCCACACTTGCTTCTGTTTTTTCACAGCTTGTGAGAATACTGTCTGAGCAGGGTTGCATGATAGAAACAAACTTTTGGTCAAGAAAGACACATTCCTTCTAAGCCCCTTGTGGTTGTGTCTCTGTTGGACCACTGCCTGCAAACGTGCCAGGCCCCTTGGACAAATCTTGGAACAAGCAAGGAAACAGATGTTTTGACACAATAGCAAAAGTCACTTCCGACAGGTTTCTTGCAGAATTCTTTGGGAAATGAAGAGAAAGAACAGTACAAGAGCATAAAATAATGTGACCTCTTTCCCAGGGCTTAAAAATAGATTTGCATTTCTGTTGTTATGGTACGGTCATAAATTTCCATTCTCTAATACAAAAACATTCTGAAATGCAAAAGGGGAGAGCACAGCCATTATTAAGATATTCATATGGTGATAAAATCAAATTCAAGCTTCAAATCGAAACAGCAGATGCAATTCTTTCCTCATTTTAGAATTCTTATAAATAAATTAACTGCATTCAGTGTGCAAGAAAGGAAATCCTGAATTGTTCTCCTTTGTTACTCAAAAGGCTATTTTTTAAATCTCTTTCCTTAATATAAAATCATTAAGTGAAACTATTAATAGCTTGAAAGAATAATAAGTAGAAAAGAGCGTAGAAGACCATGCTGAGTAATTATGGGAAGCCATAATTCATGCCCTGAGCCTGGTGAAGCAAATTACTTTTCCTCCTTACAGCCCGGGGATGCAGCGCAAGCTACAGCCTTGCAAGTGAATGTGACCAACCCAATATTAAAATACGAGATAGAGTAACAAAAAGTGTGGCATGTTTCTACAGTTTGATTTAAATTAACATGGACTTGGGGCAAACTTTGCAATTCCTCTGGTACACTTTTTGGAGCAACATGTTTCTTTTGACATTTAGATCCAAGGTGTGTTTGTGCTTTTTCATCTAAGGTCTCACAACTGTAATGCAGGCTGTGTAGTATAAGCCTGGGTAATCAACTAGAAACTGAGAAGTAGGGGTGAGTACCAGCAACTGAGTAAACATCTTGGCTCTCTTGGTTTCTGTTAACAGGAAATATCCATATGTTCTCAAATGTAGCCAGAGACACACACTATTATCCACGGAGGCACCGGAATGAAAGAGCATGGACACAGGAGCAAGAGGAGGAAGAAACTAGGCCACAGGTAGCCAGGAAGAGGGATCTCTTGGGTTTAAATACTTCACCAGGGTAGAGGGGTCAGCTTACACATCTGAAGCCAGGACAGACCTTCCCATGCCTAAACCACTCAGTGTTTGTCCTCCAGCACTGCAGCCAAAATGGATGATTTCAACAATAACTAGATGGTCTTTAATTAATCACTGCTTTAAAAATACATTGAATTGATAGGATTACAGGCCCTGGGGTTTCTGTCACTGGTGTTTTGCTGGTGATTGCTTTTTGCAGGCTCTAACGGTTTGGTAATCCAGCAATAATTAGTCCAGATGTGGATAGCTAATGCACGCAGAAGTACTGGCTTGTCCTCACTGCATATTTTATCCTTCAGTAAATTAGCTCACAACTTCTGTGCAGGTGCTGCACAAGGTTTGTCCAGCCTAGGGCAAGATGGATCTGGGATACGCAGATTGGTTTGTGTTGGAAGGGACCTTAAAGCTCATCCAGTTCCAACCCCTGCCACGGACACCTTCCACTGGAGCAGCTTGCTCCAAGCCCCTGTGTCCAACCTGGCCTTGAACACTGCCAGGGATGGGGCAGCCACAGCTTCTCTGGGCACCCTGTGCCAGTGCCTCAGCACCCTCACAGGGAAGAGCTTCTGCCTGAGAGCTCATCTCAGTCTCCCCTCGGGCAGGTTAAAGCCATTCCCCTTGGCCTGTCCCTACAGGCTCTTGTCCAAAGCCCCTCTCCAGGTTTCCTGCAGCCCCTTTAGGCCCTGGAGCTGCTCTAAGGTCTCCCCTTAAGGAGCCTTCTCTTCTCCAGGCTGATCCAGCCCAGCTTTCTCAGCCTGGCTCCAGAGCAGAGCTGTTCCAGCCCTTGCAGCATCTCTGTGGCCTCCTGTGGCCTCGCTCCAACAGCTCCACGTCCCTCTGGTGCTGCTGCCACAGAGCTGGATCAGGACTGCAGGGGGGGTCTCCCCAGAGTGCAGCAGAGGGGCAGGATGCCCTCCCTCGACTGCTGCTCACACTCTGGGGATGCAGCGCAGCATAGGGGGGGCTTCTGGGCTCAAGCACACGTTGAAGCCTGGTCATGGGTAGCTTCTCATTGACCAACACCCCCAAGTCCTTCTCCTCAGGGCTGCTCCATCCAGTTACCCCCAGCTTCTGTTTGTGATGGGAATTGCCCCGACCCATGTGCAGGGTCATGTTCACATGGTTCCACCTCTGCAGCCTGTCCAGGTCCCTCTGGATTCCATCCCTTCCCTCCAGTGTGTGACTGCACCACACAGCTCGGCGTTGGCGAACTTGTTGAGGGTGCTCAGTCCCACTGCCTAGAAAGAACGATCTCAGTACTGACCCCTGGGGTACACCACTCATTGCTGTTCTTCACTGCCTCCTAGTGAAACAAGTAAGGTGTCATTTGTTGCTGGCACACATACACATATGCCACCTGTCTTGCAGAAATCTTCCTCCAGAGGCAGCCTTTAACCTAATGAGATCATTCCGCAAGGAAGATTAATTTTTCTCTGTGAGTCTCTTACTGTCAGGCTCTGAAAAAAAAGCCCTGATAGAGCCCAAGGACAGCTGTGCTAGGGCAAAGGAGTCCACCTACTGCAGTGTCAGGTATCTTTGTTGCTATCTCAGGGCAGAGACCAAAGCCTAAATAGGGGCATGTTATATTTTGCTCCTGATAAGAAAAGGCATTTTAGAAGCCAGTTTAGAAGTTAAGAGGAGAAGTAAAAGTCTCTTTTTTTTCTCTTTGATGTTTTTTACCACTCTATGTTCAAAATTCATTCAGACAAAACCCCAAGTGCATCCTGTCCAAAGTTACACCACATAGAGTCTCTTAACCCTTCACTCTTCACCCATGTTATCCATGAAACTGAAATGGGGATTTTAAAATGCATGTAGCAAACTTCAGAAGATGCCCAGTGGGAATTGCAGGATGTTCCTTTAGTTTGGATTGTGTTTGGTTACTGTTCTGTGGGCATCTGAAGGGAGCTGTAGATGAAGGATAGGTCATGAAAATATAATTAAAAGAAAACGGTTCAAAAGAGTTTGCTGATATTCTTAATAAAGGTTATTTTGAAATTAAAATGTCATTTCTCAATTCAAAAGCACTTCCTCTTTAGTTTACACTGTTGGTCTGTGATAGATAGCCTGGTTTCTGTGGACAGATGCATCCTTTCCCATCTCTTTTCTTAACTGCTAATTATTGTTGTTGTTTTCAGAATTCATATTCTGCATTTATTCAGTTGATGCCAGTTTTCATCATCATAATTGTGTCAGTTATAACTCAACTGATGGCCACCAACCCACCCTACAGCTTGTTCTACAAATCGTAAGTCACTCCAAACCACGTTGTTCTGCTTTTCAGTCTTTAAGTGAAGTTGGACTTGAGAGCAAAATGCATGTTAGTGCTGTGTTCTTTCTAGAAAGCACTATCATTTTGTAAATATGGGAACACCAACCATCTCTATGAACAAGTTCTCTGAAGCATTATAGCTATAAAGTTAGTTCTGGTGAGCTTTATTGTACTGTGTGCTGAAGAAACAGGCACTGAGCCAGAAAGCTTTCTCAACTGGCCTAAAATGGTTTTGCACAGCGATACAGTGTCAGGAAGGTGGGCGTAGCTCAGGTACAGTGCTGCTTAGCTGTCATCTGCCTAGCCCCAGGGGTCTGTGGACCACCACTGGAGTTCCTGTGGAGAGCAATAAAAAAATGAAGCATAAATCCAAATGTGCTCTGGAGCTTGAATTCCATGGGAAGAATTGTCAAGCTCTGCAAATCTCATTAAAGCCTTGTAATGGCCAGGTTTAACATCTGTAAAGAAGCAGGACCCCGGCGTTGCAGAGGCCAAGCTGAACTGGTCAGCTCTGGAAGCAGATGGACACCACCAGACTTGCTGGAATCTGAGTTTGGGAGGCAGAGGAAAAAACTCTTGCTCTTCTCAGCATCCAGTGTTGGGAGGAGGGGAGGAAGCTCTCTGATGAGACAGAGCTCATTTCAGTCACCTTCACCAGCTCTTTCTGCCATAAGAGTAGGGACGCAGTGGGTTTTGGAGAACCTGCTCCAAACACACCCCTTGCTGCCTTCTAGGAGTAGAACTACTTGGGTGTAGGCCCATATTCTCTGCACTGTCGTAGTAGCCCAACACCCTTTATCGTTGTTTACCACAAGATGTCAGTGTGTAGACCCAGCGTGAGAACAGGAGGGTGGTTGTTTTCTGGCTCGTCTGGGTTTGAGGTTTTTTCAGCGAATGTTTTTGCTATCTGGCAGTGCCATGTGAACCCTCCCACAGTGTCCCTGAGCAGCTAATCTCTCCTGCTTTCCTTCCCAACCTCCCCTTTGCCTGTTGATTTGAGATAGCCAGGCCTGAGCCTGGCACACACTTACCCTGCTTCTCTAAATCATAACCTTGAAAAACCTAACAGCCTAAAAACTGAAAGAAATTGGGTTTTTTATTTATTTATTTATGTATATTTTTATAAAGAGAGCATACACCTCTGAGGCATGGCGAGAGGGAAGGAGTCCAGGAAATGGAAGGGGTGAACCGAGTTCCATCAAGTAGAGTGTAACCTTTGTGTTTTGGCTGCCTGCCTCTTTCTCTGGGCAGTGATTTGAAAGAATGCCTGGGTATCTTTGCTTAAATAAGGAAGTTCAGGATACGAGTGCACTTTAATCCAGTGGCTGTGTCAGAGTGGGAAATTCTACCCACTTTGGGATATTCCATGCCCCACTTTGCTTACTGATGATTATAAAACCCTATAAAAACCCAGCTAGATTCTGCCCTGCTAATTTTTATTTCTACTAAGGGATCCAGAAATTGAGAAGATCCAGATCCAGTTGCATTGTGCCCTAAGCAGTTCAAGGGCTACATGTCTTTCTGTAATCTCTACCTTTGGTACCAAGTCCCATGGATTTCTCGACCTGGCTTAACAGAAATTATCAGCAAACAGAGGAAAGTGTGTGGAGCTTCTATTCCCAGATAAAATTTGCTCTGATGTTTTGGAAGTGTCTTGACTGAGCTGTTGAGGACACACACAGTGTGTGCAGAAAACAGTGTCAGCTCAGAGTCACTTCTTTGTAGAGGTCACCAAACACTGGATATTTCCCTGTGGTTTTAGCAGGGGTGGGGGTGAATGCTGGTTGTAGTGTACAACTTGCTGCGCCTGAAACTTGTAATTTCCTTATTGGATGGCTGAGGGAGCTGTAGTGCTGCAGAAACTATCTGTGAAGAAGCTGTTGTGAACACCGTCCTCTGGAAATGCTGATATGGAGAAACACTTCTTGATTTCTTTATATTTAAACTGCTACCCCTCCTGTTTTCTCCATGTTTCCATAGGTCCATAGGCCATGTGATTAGTAGAGAAACCAAGAACTTGCAGGTGCCTTACTACGTTGATAAAAACTTTGAGAGGAATTATCAAGGAGCAGAACTTCAAGAGCTAGAGAAAACTGTTGAAAAAGATTACATAGACTACATTCAGACCAGCTGCTGGAAGGAGAAACAGCAAAGTAAGTTCCTTTTGTTATGGGTGTGTGCCTACAACCCCTGGGTAGTTGGGGGATGGCTGTGCTTCACCAGGCACTGCTGGGTTTAGCCTCAGTTTCTGATGCTTGTAAAATCTCTGCACTGGTATTTGTCACATCTGCTATTGCTATTCTTGAGAGTCTGTCAGAGCTCATTTTAGGTGATTTGGAGAGACAAGTGGAAAGTAGATCTCACCCTTTGAGATATTTCTTCCACTCAGATTTTATGCTTCAATAACTCTTAGTGATGATGTTTTAAACATACAGTCATCCACATTTACCTTGCTCTGACATTGTGTGAGGGCTAGAAAAGATATTGAGACATCACCTATTCCACATTTCCTTTGCTGGAGCAGAATCATTTTTGCTTCTACTGGCTTCACAAGAGGATTATCTTAACTTTTTCTTCAGCACTTCCCCAGATGAGAGCCCACAGCCTATTCAAGTGCCTGTGGTTATCCTGCAGTGGCCTGTGTTACTGGTATCAGTTTTCAAAGAGCATGCTTTCATGCTTCTTTTGTGTGCTTATTTGCATTTTCTATCTTTAGATGAGTTTGAGATCATGTTTTTCTCCATAGTCAAGACTGTCTTTTAAAAACGAGAATCGAATGCTGAAAGGGGAACGCAGAATGTGAGCATTTAGAATCATTCTCACTGCCAAAGATTTCCTTGCTTCTTTCCCTTCCATATGAAGATAGGCTGAGAAAGTTGGGGCTGTTCAGCCTGGAGAAGAGAAGGCTGCGTGGAGACCTCATAGCAGCCTTCCAGTATCTGAAGGGGGGCTGTAAGGATGCTGGGGATGGACTCTTCATCAGGGACTGCAGTGATAGGACAAGGGGTAACGGGTTAAAACTTAAACAGGGGAAGTTTAGATTGGATATAAGGAGAAAGTTCTTTACTGTAAGGGTGGTGAGGCACTGGAATGGGTTGCCCAGGGAAGTTGTGGATGCTCCATGCCTTGAACACCCTTGGCGGAGTTCAAGGCCAGGTTGGACAGAGCCTTGGGTGGCATGGTTTACTGGGAGGTGTCCCTGCCCACAGCAGGGGGATTGGAATGAGATGATCTTAAGGTCCTTTCCAACCCTAACTATTCTATGATTCTATGATCCTAAGTCGATTGGGGATGTATATTTTACTTAACCTCATACTGTATTACTTGTTAACTACTACTGATCTAGTTCGTTGAGCAAATCCTTGCTCCTTTTGGAACTGTACAAAACAACAGAAATCAAATACAAGGACTAGCTGAAGTTGGGATATTGTAACTGATGAACCCATCACACAAACCCATCACACTGACTACCACTGTGCATAAAGGAAGCTATAAGAAGCTGTTTCTATGTAAATGTTTAGTAGTAGCAGGTGAGCTGCTTCAGCACACTAGTAGGGCTTTCTAAATTGCTCCATGTAAAGCAGTCCTTGGCACACCACTAAGTCTCTTTGCACTTGTTTACAGTTTCTTCACCCATTGCATCATTATGGAAGTATATGCTTTGTCTAAGCAAGCCTTGTTGTGCTACAGGGAACAGTCAGTGCTTCTGATTCCAAACTATTCCCAGGTTTTTGATGGGGAGAGTTGTTCTGTTTGCATCCGGAGACTGGTTTATTTTACATAAAAGTTACCCATCTTGACTTTCAAGAGACACATATAGATGTAGGCTCTGAAGTTAAAACGATCCTAATGTAAGACCATAAAAATCCCAAACAATCTTTTAGGTTTTGGTGTGCTTGACTTGTGATTTTGAGCATCTGTAGCTGGCAGTAGCTGTGCTCTAGGTATACGTGGCTGTTTGTAACTGTAGGCTTCATGTGTAGGCTTGCTATAGAGAGGGAATAGATTTCTTACAGAAAATCCTTTTCATTTACCTTATGCAACTGAAAGTTGCCGAATTGTCTCTTTCGCGTAGACCAAGTTGAGGAGCGCTGTGCCCCAAAACAGGCAACAGCGTTTGCAAGTCTAAAAGAGCCTAAGTCAGAGAGGGTGGGGTGACTCAGCACTGAATACTAAGTCATGGCTGCGAACCAGTGCTCCTCCGGAGCAATTTACACTTTCAGGCTTTATTAGTCACAGATCTGCAGATGTATTTACAGCATCCACAGTTGCAGTAGCCCCAGGATGCCACTATAGTTGGAAAAAGAACATAAACCATTTTCAGAGTGACTATCGTGTAGGCCAGCGAGCAGGTAATGAGCACAGCTGAGGCTCTGCTAACTTTAGTACAGCCAAGTGTGTAAAAATAAACCCTGAGTAAACCGTGAGTACATGATGGACTGCTGGGGAGGAGTTCTCTGAGATGTTGAGACAGTTCTTAGTCAACTGTTGCTTCATAACTTAGGTCTGTTAATTCTTGTTTAAGTGTTTAACTTCACGTGGGCTACTCTGTTTTTGTCAGTTGAATGTCTATTAATAGTACATTTGTTTGTTTCTTTTACTGAAGCTGCATTTCTCTTTAGCACCAGCAGAATGAACATAGATTAGTTACAGGAACAGTTTGATTTTTAAAGTCCTTGACTTTATGACTTGAAAAGCATTACCCAGTGTCCAGCAACCTTAATTAAAACTGCAAAAGTAACTGAAGCACCAGTGTCTCGTTCAGCAGGTCACTTCTGTACTGCTGCAGTAGACTGCTCCTCCCTTCACAGCAGAATAGTGTGTAAAAGCTATGTGTGCTGTGGGGTTTGGTCCTCTGAAATACCTAATAGAGTACAAACAGCACATCCCAAGTTTTTGCAGATTGTTCAGCTGTGCTAGCACATTCGTAATGTAAGACTGCAAAGAGCTCCAAGCTGTAGAAAATTAGAGGCAACTGCAGGCAGTGAGAATAAGGCCATGTGGTTGGAATTGGGTGCTTTAGGGCTTCCTTTAAAAAGCTCAAAGGAACAGATCTGTGTAGGAGATAGAAAAGCACAAGAAACAGATGTGCCAGAGTGAATGCTGTCAGAAGTGCAGCCATTTGCAGTGAATAATTCTGCCCGATAAGGTCCCTGGAGTTCACTGCAGAACTCCAGGGACTCTGCACTAGGAGACAGTTACCCGAGTCTGGCTTTGCTGAAGGCTTGTCAAGGTTATGTGCCCAGCAGTACTTGAATGGCATTTTGAGTTATATAACCTGAAAATTGATTCCTGATCTACAGTGAAATGGTTGTGCCTGTCAGTTGGTAAATAGGTGGAGGCTTAAATGGCTTTAAATTTCGGTGGGACAGGGGCAGAGGACTTAAGGAGTGAAAGGACCTATTGAAGTTCTTCCCACTCTGAATAATTTGGTTAAATGAGGAACTTGAAGGTGTATAAAAGCTCTGAAAAGTTGAGTGTCATCAGGTAGCCAGTCCTTAGGGAAATTCTGACCTTTTCAGCAACAAATTACTGCAGTTCTCTTAGGTGCATCTAATGCTGGGTCTAAATGATTCTTCAGGGAGAAAGCTATATTAAGATTTCCTTAGCTAATCAGCAAAAGATATTCTCTGAACTACTGAGGGGGGAAAATAACTGAAAGAAGGAGATTATTGCCGCTTCATGGTACTTTTGAGAAGAAGGAAAAGAAAAGTGCAAAGTACCTTCGAGATTGTGTTGTTAATGAAAGGGCACAGGGGCCTTTCGGACAAGTCCCTCAGCTACTTCTTCACCTCCCTGTAATGAATACCATGGGGGATGAAAATTAAAACCATTTATACTGCTGTCTGGGCAAACCTCTTACCAGACAGTTTGGATTCTGACAGTGCAACACAAAAATCCAGTTATCTATAGCATGAAGAGTATATCTGGATGGGTACTCTGGGCCCTTGCAAATAGATCTGCCACAGGAGTGATGTTTCCCAATGAAATGGACAGGGAGCTATGTCCTTTAAGTCCTGCTTTGCTTATTAGGCTGCAGGGCAGTGACAGGAAAAGTGGCTCTTCATCCTTCTGGCTTGTCACTAAACACCACTGGTGTGGAATGACCCTCCTCTGCATCCCTAAGAATTAGTGTGGGATGAGATGAGAGCTGATTCCAAAGTCACAGTATTGCCTAAGACAGGTGCTGTGTAGCCCCTTTTATGCCATTAGTTTAACAATATACAGGTATCTTAAAGCAATCACCTATGCTTTAGATCATTAACATGATTTAAAATCTTAACTGACTTCCAAGCGATACTTTTATAGTGTGTGTTTTCTTCATAGACTTAACAATCAGTCTTGGGTTTTGTTTGGTTATTGTCCTGCTAGTGCACTGGTTAGAGAGGATTGGTGTAACTGAGTTTTCAAACACTTAAGAAAATACTCTTTTCTTCATTAAGTAGCTTGGTTAAACTCGATGGTGTCTCTTCAGAGCATATTAACATCCCCAGTCTCACTGAAACAAAGTGGATTAAAAAGACCCCACACAAGCCACAAGGATAACAAAGCACAGAGAAGCAGTTACTGAAAGCAGGCTCATCCTGATATGTATCTTTTTTTTCATCTTTCAGAGTCTGAGCTGTCAAATTTGGCCAAGCTGTACAGAGACGAGCGGTTAAAGCAGAAAGCAGAATCCCTGAAACTTGAGCACTGTGAGAAGCTCTCCAGTCTGATTGGAATGCACAAAGGGGGCTGACCAGAACGCACACGTTCTGTAGTTTTAATTTATTGCTGTTTTAACTTATGGTTTTATTTTCCTTTGTATAAAAAGGGAAGGAGTCTATTGTAAAAAGTGTGGATATTTGAGTCCTTCTGCATAGAGTGCAGAGAGGGGCCAACACAAGCTGCAGAGCTGGTGTTTGCTGTAATATATACTGTACACTATATTGGTTCCAAGGACCAGTGGCACTTTGTAAATGAATCCCCTGGGAAATGCTATTACTAGTTTGGAGCTCGTCCTCATCAGTAGTTTGTCTGCCATCCAGACAGTGTGTGCTTCCCAGGAAGACAGACAAATGTCTTTGCTTTCTGTGTTTGACATGGACCTGCAGCTCACTGATCACAGGAACAGCGTGCTCTCACAGACCAAGCGCATTGCCCTGCTGCTGCAGTGGGCTCTCATGAGAATGTAGATGGAAGGCAGCGTGTTCCCTGTTGGGTTTCCTGTTCAGTGTGATGTGCAGTGCTTCCTTCACAAGAGACAGGAACCTGCTTCAGGTGAGCACCTGAGCACACTCCCCGCTCCAGGAGGGACTTCACATTGGGCTTGTTGGACTGGAAGGCTGTGCCCGTGCTGCTATATGGTGAGATGGCACCGAGATCCCAACAGCAACATCAAACCAGAAGATGAATTGCACCAATTCCAGCAGCTGCCGAGCTGCAGAGAAAGGACAACCCTATTTATTTTCTCAGATGTTTCCAGTGGCATATTTTCAGGCTGGCTGTTTAATTCTCATTTTTACCTGCAAACTCTTCTCCAGCTGTTAAAGGGTCCTGCTTTTTCTGGTACAGGTTTGATGTAGCATATTTTTACTCTGTTGAGCAGTTATGAATGTTTCACTGTAGATATTAGTATTGCAAAGAAAAAAGATCCATGTAGCAGTGTCCTGTTTTTTCTTGATCCTCTGTTACAAAACCAGGCATTTGAAGGCAGGCCGAGGGTGGGTTGTACCTATAAGAACAGAGCACAGTGTTATTCCAGTTGAGCATCACCTGAGCCAGTTTCTCTGGTGGGTTGCCGTGGGTGCATGCCACCCATGGACTGAGCTGTTCTCACAAAGGATGTCTCTGAGCAGGACAGCAGAGATGGTACTCACCTCCCTGATGTGCAAGTATACATCTGTTAGGACTGAGCAGATCTCTCTTGTTGCCCCAGTGCCTAAGTGACTCCTTACAACAGCATTTTTGTGTTAGCATTTGCTCCCTGTTGGAACACTTGGGGAAGTTGAGCAGAGTTTGTCAGCCACTCGGGACAGGGAGAGGCCAGTAAAACAGCATTTGGAGAGGGTTGTTGTGAAACAGCTTTGGTGTGAGAGTCTTTAAAGGCAAAAATCCTTGATTACTCTAGATTAGGAATGTGGCTGGCAGCAGGACGGGCAGCCTCGGTTCTGGTGTTTCCCAGTGGGGAGCACATAATATGAGTGTGTCCAAAAAGACAAATTAATGTTGCTTTTTATATAGTACATAGTTTGTAGAATGTATTTTAAATGCACTGGGCTTTGTTCCAGGTTTGGTGTCTTCCCTGTTTGGCTCCCACAGCTCTTAAGGGGATACAGGTGGGGAGAGCAATTCATCCATAGTACTTTGGACGTAAAATCGATTGCACCTCTCACTAAAGGTACCGAAGGAGGTGGGAGAAGCACAGTTTTAGACGTCTTCTCTGGAAGTAGGGAAGAGTCCAGGCTGGAGGGCAGATACACAAGACACAGATTGCTTTTTGAAATACATGACACTGGAAGGTCTCATATAAAAAGCAATCAGGTGCTCTTCGCAATCACAGCCAGGGTGTTAGGGTTTTGCATGGTGGTGGTGTGCGCTGTGAGTGAGGGCAGTGGGCTCTGAAATGGCTTTAGTGATACATGCAGTAGAACTTGAAATCAGAATGGGTTGGGTTGGAAGGGGCCTTAAAGCTCATCCAGTGGCATGGGCAGGGGGTTGGAACTGGATGAGCTTTAAGGCCCCTTCCAACCCAATCCAGGCTGGGGTTCTATGATCCTAAGGGGAAAAAAGGAACATTGTTATAAGGTGCCCAAGGCTGTTCAGTGCTCTTATCATTTACCAAAGTGCCCAGTGGCCATGGCCTGCTAATTACTTCTGAGGTCTCTCAAGGGACAAAGAGAGCTGCTCCAGGACACGCCTGTATGCCTGGATCCAGCACTGCGGGACACACTGTGTCCGTATCCATGTCTATGGCCGTGGCCATGTCTGTGTCAGTGGGTGCTGGTGCATGGGGGGGATACTCCCTCTTCTTGGGGATACGAAGAACTTGCAGATGAGCTTGGGTATATATGTAATGATTGAAGGACAGCCATGAAGCTGCCTTGACTGCCCACAATGTGAACCCTGCCTCACACAGTGGAGAACCCTGCCTCACACAATGTGAACCCTACCTCACCCAATGGAGAACCCTGCCTCACACAATGGAGAACCCTGCCTCACACAGCGGAGAACCCTGCCTCACACAGTGTGAACCCTGCCTCACCCAATGGAGAACCCTGCGTCACACAATGGAGAACCCTGCCTCACACAATGGAGAACCCTGCCTCACACAATGGAGAACCCTGCCTCAAACAATGGAGAACCCTGCCTCACACAGCATGAACCCTGCCTCACACAATGGAGAACCCTGCCTCACACAATGGAGAACCCTGCCTCACACAATGTGAACCCTGCCTCACACAGTGGAGAACCCTGCCTCACGCAATGGAGAACCCTGCCTCAAACAATGGAGAACCCTGCCTCACGCAATGGAGAACCCTGCCTCACGCAATGGAGAACCCTGCCTCACGCAATGGAGAACCCTGCCTCACACAATGGAGAACCCTGCCTCACACAATGTGAACCCTGCCTCACGCAGTGTGAACCCTGCCTCACGCAATGGCAGCCTCTGGCAGCCTGTGCCATGCAAAATGGAGGCGCGGCCCCATGGCGAGGAGCGGCAGGGAGCCAACGAGAGAGCCGCGGGTCCCCACGGCTCGTGTGCGCTGAGCCCGGCCCGGGGCTGGGCCGGGGCCGCCCGCCATGGGAGCTCTGCCGCGGCCCCTTTAACACTTGAGAGGGGAACGCGGACGAGAGCCCACGCGTTGCTAGGAGACGGGGCAGTCTCGGCGGCGGGAGCCGCCATTTGTCTCGGGAGGGCCGGAGATGGCGACGGGCGGTGAGGCCGTGGGGAGCCGGAGCCGGGAGCGGGGCCGGGGCTGGGGCTGCGAGCGCGGCGGGCACCTGCCCTCCCCGGAGGGGCCGGCGGGGAGGAGGGGGGGGCTCGACGGGGGCGCGGGCTGTGAGCAGTGCTGTGGGGCGGGATCCGCGCCGGGCACGCCCCCTCTGCCGGTGCGCGGGGCGCGCTCCTGTCCCCGCTGCGGGGAGCGGGCCCGGGCCGGGGGTGCCCACGGGCACGGCGGGGCTGCCGCGCTCCGGGCCCCGCTGTGGGGCGGGCGCTTCGCTCCCGGCATCGCCCCTGCGCCGTGCCTGCACCACGGGGCGTACCGCAGAGAGCCCAGGGCTCGGTCACTGATGAGCCCGAGCTGTTGGTGTCTGCCCCGAGCGAACACGTTCCACCCCTGGGTGCCGAAGGGCTTGACATACGGAGCTGCTGGCGTGTCCTGGATGGCCAGACCCCTTCCGAAACCCGCCGGCAACCTCTGCCAAGCAGGGCCGGTGTTTCCTGCCCCTCTGAGGCTGCGGAACGCAGCTCCAGCATGGGAGAGGCGCGGCCTGCCTTCATCCTTGCTGCCTCCTGCAAGCTTCCCAGCCGCGGGAGGCGGGCATGCACAGATCTGGCACAGAAACCGAGTTAGTAAGTAAAGGCAGTAGTGGGTCTATAGGCAGCATCCTGGTGGCTTAAACGTAAATCAGTGTTTAAGGAACACGTCTGGCTCAACCTGGTCCACCCGTTGTTCTGTAACGTGTTTGTGCGTCGTTCTGGTCCCACACCCCCACCCCGAGCTGTTCTCAATGGGTGTATTCTGGTTGGTGGGAGAACTGCCGGGATCCCCACCGTGCCCTGCTCCCTCTTTCCTGCTAAGAATTCGCAACCCACGCCGCACTGGGGGGGTGGACCCAGGAGCAGGAGGTGCAGCCTCTTGGTGTGTTGCTGAGCCAGGGCTGCCCAGCCGGTTCCCTCCCTGCTCCAACACACCCAGACAGGTTGTTCTGGCAGCCTTGGGGGTGTTTGAAGAAACCTGCCAGGCCAGCAGCCTGTGCTGCAGCCGGCTGTGCTTTTCCCTGTGGAGCAGGGGGTGCCCAGGGTCATCCCATCACCGGCAGCACTGGGAGCGAGTGCTGGGGAAGCGGATGAGAGGCTGAGCCTCCGGTGGTAGTTTCCAGCCACCCTCGCAGCCTCCGGTTTGTCACAGCTGTTGACACCATTTCGGGTTTGGCAAGACCTGGAGTGAAGGATGCAGCAGCAACAGGAATTGTGCTCTGTGAGACAGAGGAAGGTTTAAAGCTGCTTCTTTACATGAGTTGTTGCCCTAAATCTGCCTCACACAGGGCAGCAGGAGCTGTAGGCAGAGGCACGAAGCCCTTTCCCCACATGCCCAGGGACTGCTGCAGGGATCCTCCCACTAGGTTGATGGTTTTACCTTACAGCTCCCACAGCTCGTGTTCCCCTTGTGCCTGCTCTGCCCTCCCTCCTTGCCCCAGCAGTGGCACCCCAGATGGTAGCACCCCAACTGGACCAACCTCCCCTTCCCACCAAGCGCCAGTAGCACTGGGAAGCTGGGCATGAACCTTGGCAGAGGAGAGGGAATGAAACAGCATCTCTGGGATCTGGACCAAGGGATCAGCTCAGCCCGAGGGGACCTTCATCCCCTCTGCTTGTACATCCAAATCCAGCAGCAGGTGGATGTGTGCTCATCCCCTCAGTGTTCCCGGCCGTGCCTCACAGGGCTGGAGCCAGCAGTGACTCAGCAGGCAGCTGCTGGGCTGCCACGAGCTGTGCTGGAGCAGGAGCTGGACTCTGGGATGCTCCAAGGACCCTTCACATCCAGAGGGGGATGGAGTACCCGACCAGCAGCCCAAGGTTTTGGGGTGCACTGAGCCATGCAGGGGGCTCCTGTGCTGGCAGCCACATCCCACTGGGTCCATGCAGAGCCAGGCTGTAGGGACTGAGGCCACCTGCACAAGGATACTGTGATGGCAAGTGCTGCCCACAGGCAGGTCTCCTCCCCTCCCCATGGGCACAAATACCACCTGCAAGCACAGCCCTGCTGGGCAGCAAAGGGTTAAGCACCACACCGGCTACCATGGGAGCCTTCCTCTGTGCCAAAGTTTAAATTTAGTCCCCGCATGAACCCAGAGGACTTGGGCATCGGGTTGCTCCGGGCCTGGCAGTGCCGGCAAGCACCTGCTGCTGCTGCTGTGCAGTGAAAATCCCCCTCCAAAGCTAGGACCGGGCTCCAGCAGCGGCAGCAGCGGGGCCGGCACGCTGCAGGGACCCTCGTGCCATGCCAGGCACCCAGCAGCCTGCTCTGAGTGTCCCCAAACAGGCCAGTCCTACCTGTGCATCGTTCGGCTCCTGTGAGTCCCAGAGGTGCTCAGTGCCTGCTTTGACATGAAGCCTTGAGTTGGCTTCGGGCTGCTTGTGATTAATTATGGAGGAGCTGCTGCTTGGCGCAGGGTGGGGTTTGCAGGAAGCCCCCAGGATGAGACCACTGCAGTGTGTGCAGGCAGAGGCACTGGGAGAAGAGCCGTGATGGGGATGTAGCAGCAGCCTGGGGCTGCGGCTGTGCCCTGCGGGGGATGGGACAAGCCTGGAGTAGTCTGCGGGTCCCCCAGCTCCTGCTGCAGTCGGGGGCACCCATCCGGGTACCCCTATGGGGTGCGGGGTGCTCTGACACCTCACCTGTGGGTTTGGGGATCAGCGGCGCGGGTGTGGGGCAGGGGATGGTGCTGGCAGCCCCCCGGCAGCCCCCTAAGGCCGGGGGTGGCGGTGGCATCCCGGCAATGCGCTTGGCATCGCCCGGCCCGGGCTGGCGCTCGCAGATGTCCATGTGATCAGGGGGCTGCTCAGTGCTGCGCCGGGTCCAGCCGCCGTGAGGGCGAGGCAGCCAGAAGGTCGAGCCGGCGTCCCCGGCAGAGCGTCCCCAGCACCCGGGGGTGCTCCCCGGCACCGGCTGGCACCCCTCGGGGTCCCCCCTGCCATGATGCCCCGCGGGAAGAGGGACCCCGTGCTGCTGTCCCACGCCGAGCTGCCCAGCACCGATGGCGAGGGCGGCCGCAGCAGCGGGGACGGCCGGCGCTCCGTGTCGGAGGAGGAGGAGGGCCACCTCCCCGGCCTCCCCCGCGACGACCTCGCCAAGAGCATGTCGGGCTCCTCCGTGTCGTCCTACCATTCTGCCCTGTGCTCCGACGGGACGGAGACCTTCAAGGACTGCCTGGAGTTCCTGGACGAGGAGGGGGGGACCCCCCCCAGGGCTGCCCCCAGCGTCCCCCCGCCGCCCGGCCCCCTCGCACGCCCGCGGCAGGCTCAGCTGTCCATCGCGGCTAAGAATAGCCCAGCGCCGGGGCAGGGCGGCAGGATGGGTCCCCTCGCTGGGGACCGGCAGGCTGTCACCACCACCACCGCCACCAGCAGCAGCGGGGAGCTGGCTCTGCCCAGGGGGATGCTCGGCGAGGGGCCCAGCGATTCGGATGAGGTGGACGGCGAGGTGCAGGCACTCACGGCCAGGGCTTTCCGGAGCATCTCTGGTCCCCCCGGCGCCCGGCTCGACATGTGCAGCTCCCAAACCTCCTCCAGCCTCTCCAACTCACTGTCGGAGGACGGTGGGCGGCCGCGGAGGTGGCCAGTGGCTGGCGGCGAGCCCCGGGGCACCGCAGCACCTCTCCATGGCAGGGTGTGCTGGCCCTTCCCTGCCGGCATGGACGGGGAGCTGCTGGGCTTGCTGGGGAAGGAACAGTTTGAGTGCGTGGATGTGGAGCTGGAGAGTGGTGAGGCCAGGAAGGGCCATGGCAAGAAGAGGACTGTCCCAAAGCGGCAGATCCTGCTGAAGAGGAAGGAGAGGAAGGAAACAGGTTTTGTCCCCCGGGGGGATGCCCCGGCCCCCCAGCCCGTGCCCCCTGCCAGGAAGGAGCCCCCCAGCAAGGGCAGAGCCATCGGTGAGGACTTTAGGCTCAACTACAAGCAGTTCATGAAGACAGCTTCCCTGGATGCCGACACCAGCAAGACCAGGGCGGCCTCTTGCCTGGTGAAGAATGTCCTCGCCAAGAAAATGCAGTACGAGCAGAGGATCAAGATGGAGCAGAAGGGGCTGCGGGGCAGCTCGACCTCTTCGGGGCCATCCTCCGCCGGCACCGACCTGCTGGGTGATGGTCTGGAAGGCAAGTCCAGCTCCTTATCCCGCTCCGACTGCAGCTTCTCAGCGGAGGACTTGCGGGGTGGTGGGATGCTGGTGGCGCCGGTGGCTGTGGGGAGCACCGCCACCACCCACCCCACCAAGGGGGTGGTGCTGAGCAAGGCGACCAGGGAGAACGTCTGCAACCTGAAGAAGACCTTCAATGAGCTCAATGAGAGGATCAAGTACCAGGAGGTGATGGAGGGCCACTGGCTGCCCGGCACCACCGAGGAGCCGCCGCCGGAGAGGATCCGCTACCGACAAGCACGTGCCTTGTTCGAAGCGCAGCCTGGAGTGGGGAAGGTGCTGGATGTCGCCCCGAGGTTTGGGAGAGCTCCGAAGCCGTGGCCCAGCTTGAGGCAGCGAGCCATCTGCCCCGGCCACCTGCAGACCCTGCCCGCTGAGCCCGACACCTTCCCTGCTGTGCCGCCGCGCCGCACCTTCACCTCCCGGGCACAGGACGTGAGGCTGGTGCCGCAGAACCGACACGAGGAGAAGCCGCCGGCGGCGCCGCGCCAGCCCCCCAGTCCCCCGGCCCGGCGGTCCCCGCCGCCCGTCCCCCCCAAGCCGGAGGAGAAGGGGAAAGGGCGCATTCCGCAACCCCGCGACGTGCGCAAGCTGATGAAGAGCAGCTACAACCTCTGCTTCGGCACCGCCGGCGCATCCCGCGGCACCACGGCCCCGGCGAGCAGCGCGGAGCCGGCCCCGGCCGCCCCGCTGGTGATCCACTGCAGCTCGGTGTGCCGCCGGGAGCCAGCGCCGCAGCCGGGACGCGAGGAGGTGCCGGCAGAGCCAGCCCCGCTCTGTGCCCGGGGCAGCCGCTCCTCACCCCCGCGCCGCTCCCCCGTGCACATCACCAAGGTCCAGGCCACACGACGGGGTTCGGCTGCAGCGGAGGGGCCGCCGGCGTCCCCCCCGCGCCGGGAGCGCAGCGAGCTCCGGGTCCCTCCGCGGGCAGCGACGGCAGAGGGGGTGCCCCACATGGAGACCCACCTCCACGTGCTGGTGGGCCCGCGGTCCGGGGAAGGGGTCCCGGCTCAGAGCAGCGCGGTGCTGCGCACAGAGAAGACCGTCCTGCTCCCGCCGCCGCCACCGAGCCCCACGGAAGGACACGGCCACGGTGGCCCTGGAGAGCTCCCCGGCAGCGGTGACCCCCACCCCGGATCGGTGGCTGGCGGCACCGCGCACCCGCAGCCGGGGAAGCCGGCAGCAAGAAGCGCCCCAGAGCCGCCTGTAAGAGAGCAGGGGCAGCACCGGGCCCAGGGCCGGCTGGTGTCGGTGGGGGGCGGCGGCTCCGCCGGTGGCTCCGGCCCCGTCGCCCCGTTCCGAGGTGGGGAGGGCGGTGAGGCTGCCTCTACCCGGCTGCCGGAGCGGAGGGAGCCCTGCGAGCGTCCACCGACGTGGCCGGCAGCCACCGAGCCGGCCCCTCCCGCTGCCCCGGCGGAGAACTCCAACTACTTGGCAATTCCCGAGAAAGCCCCCAAACCCGCTCCGGTGCCGACGCCGCCCTCGGTCGCCAGCGCGGCCAGCGGGTCCTTTGGGACCCCTGCACTTCCCAGCCCGGCCACTGCACCCTCGGGGACCCCTGCAGCCTCCAACCCAATCACTGCACCTTTTGGGGCCCCTGCAGTCCCCAACCCAACCAGTGCACCCCTTGTGACCCCTGCAGTCCCCAACCCAGCCAGTGCACCCTTTGGGACCCCCTTGGTCCCCAAGCCAGCCAGCACATCTTTTGGGACTACCACGGTCCCCAGCATGACCAACACGTCTTTTGGCTACCCATCAGCCTCCAGCCTGGCCAGCGTATCGTATGGGACTCCCTTGGTCTCCAACCCCACCAACAAGTCTTTTGGGACCCCCTTGATCCCCTACCCAGCCAATGCATCCTTTGGGACCCCTTTGGTCCACAGCCTGTGCAGTTCATCATTTGGTACTCCTTTGGTCCCTAATCCAACAGGTGTATCCTTTGGGACCCCCTTGGTCCCCAATCCATCCAGCACATCCTTTGGGACCCTCTTGGTCCCTAACTCAGCCAGTGCATCTTTTGGGACCCCCTTGGTCCCTAACTCAGCCAACACATTCTTTGGCACCCCATTGGTCCCCAGTCGATCCAGCACATCCTTTGGGACCCCCCTGCTCCCTAACTCGGCCAGTGCTTCTTTTGAGAGCCCCTTGGTCTCCAATCAATCCAGCACATCCTTTGGGTCCCTCTTGGGCACCAGCCCAGTCCCCACTTCTTTTGGGCACCCATCAGTCTCCAGCATGGCCAGCTCATTCTTTGGATCCCCGCTGGTCCCCAACCCAGCCAGTGCTCCACTGGGGGCCGGTGTGTGTCCCCTGCCCCCTGGGGAAGTGCCCTGGAGCAAACCCAGCACCGAGCCCCACCTGCCCCGGCCCCCCGAAGGCCGGGTGGCTCCAGAGCACCCGGTGCCCTCAGCCCAGCCTCGCCTCGAGGATGCTCCCCACTTCCTAAGGAGGACTGATGGTGCCTCTCCAAGCAGTAAGAACATGCCAAGCTCCACCAAGCCCTTTGCTCCCCACCTGCCCACACACCGGAGGATGCTCGTGGATCCCGACAGTGGGAAATGCTACTATATGGAGCCCCCACGGCAGCCCCAGCTGAAAACACTGTACGACCCTGAGACCGGGCAGTACCTGGAGGTGCTCGTCCCACCAGTGGCATCGCACGCCGGGCTCTACCAAGCTCCTTACAACCCCCTGGTCATGCCACCCGGGGTCTATGGCCCACCCTATGTGCCCTACAGCGGCTTCCAGGGGCTCCCAGTACCCCCGGCGCCCTCTGCCCCGTCTCCAGTGCACCCTGACCTGCCGGCTGCTGACAACCCCAGCTTCTCCGGGACCTTCAGCTCTGCTCCCAAGGGCGAGGGGCCGCCCGGTGCCGGGGGTCCCGACTGCGGGTACCTGGAGAGCCTGTACTACATCCCCACGGGGATGCGGGCCAGCCCCGGCCCCGGCCAGCCCCCTGCCCGCACCAGCCCTGCAAGGCCTGAGCAGGGACCACTGCTCCGGATGTGATGGTCCTCAATGGACGCGAATGGCCGGGCTTTAACCCCAATTTAAGCATCATCCCCAGCATGGGAGAGACCCGCTGTCCATGACTGAGCTGCTGAGGAGCTGAGCAGGAATGGGCACTGGCTGGACGTCAATGGACTGCATGGGAATGGGGAGGAAAAGCATTTCCCAATGTGAGCATGTGGCAGCCCCGGGGGGCCGGCAAAGGGACCAGATGCATGGCCCCTGCTTTCCCAGTGCTGCTGGTCCTGTCCCAAGGAAGACCTGGGCTGCTTGAATGGCCACGGCTGCAGCACGGACACCCTGGACCAGCAGTGAAGATGCTGAGACACCATTAAATGTTCCATCTTCACCCTGTCTTCATGTGGTCTGTAAAGGGGGTCAGGGGCTCCCACTGGCACTTTGGGGGCACTGCAGTCCATACATGTCCATCTGTCCCAGAGTGTCCAAGGGGAGCAGGTGGGGGTTCTGTGGTCATCAGTAAGCCCTGAACCCAGCCCTTGAACCCCAAACCCCAACCCTGAACCTCAAACCTCTGATCTGAGTCCCTCGTCCTGAACCCCAAACTCAGCACCAAAGCTCAGTCCTGAACCCCACATCTCATCCCTGGGACCCAGCCTTGAACACCAAACCCTGATCCTCAAACGTCACTCCTGAACCCCTGGTCCTGAACCCAGACCCCATTCCTGACCCCCAAACCCAGCCTTGACCCCCTAGCCCCATCCCCGAGCCCCAAGCCCCCTTCCCATCCCCATCCCAGGTTGGATCAAACCATCCCAGGGAGGGTTCGTGTCCAGGCTCAGGCCTGGACTGAATCACACCAAACCCCTCCCCGAGGGGGGCCGGAGACACCCCATGCACCCCGCCCCGACACCCCAGGGACGGCCACGTCAGCCGGATGCAGGTGCCTCATGCATGCACCAGTGCCCGGGGGGTTATATCGGCCCCGCGCCGCCCCCCGGCACCATCGCACCGCGGCAGGATGCAGCCGGTGCTCCTGGGGCTGATCCTGAGCCTGCTGACGGGGACAGGAGGGGAGGGGATGTGCGGGGACCCCCCCGCCGCCCCGGCCCACTCCATCCCTGCCCCGCAGCTCAGCGCCGAGGAGCGGCTCTCGCCCCACATGCCCGCGTCCCTGCGCTGCGACGCCTGCCACGCCATCGCCTTCCAGGTGGGGACCGGGGAGATGGGGCCCAGCGCCAGCAGTGAGAGCCCCGCAGGGATGCTCTGGCTGACGAGGTGCTGCTGGATCCCCAGAACAACCCTTTGGGGCCAGCGAGCTGCCTTGCTCATGGACCCGCCGTCCCCATGCAAAAGTAGGCCTCAAGGAAGAGGATGCAGACCCTGCTGGGGTGCGGGGTCCTGATGGAGGCTGCCACCCTTACTGGCCCATTTCTGCCCTTGTTCACCCTAGATTGAGAAGCAGCTGAGCAGGGCAGAGGGGAAGGTGGGCAAGAAGGTGCTGAGCGAGTCCGACTACATGGAGGTGCTGGAGAGGAGCTGCTCGCAGGGCTGGGAGAGGTGAGCGGGGTGTTCCTATGGGGGGTCCCTGGGGATGGGGTGTCCCAGAGATGGGGTCTCCCCACCCCCTGCCTCTCCCCGCAGCTATGGGGTGCAGGAGCTGGATGGGGAGAAGCGCCTGGCAGGGCCGGGGCTGTCAGTGCAGGAGCCCATGAGTGTGATGGTGACGGGGGGCCCCTGGCCGGGCAGGTAAGGCGGGGAGGGGGTGCCGGGCACTGTCCCCTCCCCACCACGGCACGGGGTGCGCTGTGCCCCACACGTGGCTCCCCGCAGGCTGTCCAAGATGTGCCACGGCGCCGTGGGGGAGCGGGGCGAGGCGCAGGTCTACGGGGCGCACCGGCGGGGCCCGGCCGCGCTGCGGGAGCTGCTGTGCCACGGGGACAAGGGGCCCTGCGCCGGCGGCAAGGCCGGGGGAGCGCCCCCCCCCAAGGCGCTGCAGAACGAGCTGTAGCCCCGCTGCGGTTAATGCTTAATGCCCCGGCGACCTTCGGAACCGACTTCGTCCCCAGCGGGAGCCGCCGCGCCGGGAGCTGGGAGCTCCCCATGGCCGGTGTCACCGCGTCCCTCCGCGCCCGGCGCTGCCGCGGTGCTGCCGCCAACACCCAGGGGCCCGGCCCCCCCCCCCCCCCCCCTCCAGCGGGGCGCTGCTCCGGGCTCTGAGGTTTGACCCGCGCGGTGCTGCGCGCCCGCGGTGCCAGCCCCAATTAAAGGAGTTAATGGCTGATCCGTCCGCAGGCTGCACTCCCCGGTTTCACAACCCGCAGCCAATGGCCGCCTCGCTGCCTGCCGCCCCGTGCCACGGCCCGGGTGGTGACTAAAGTCCTCCCCATGGCCATAAAACCCCCCGTGCGGTGACATCGCCGCCGGGGCCGCAGCACCAGAGGATGGGGACGCGCTCGGGAGACCTGGCTCAGCCCCAGGTGAACGCAGCCTCCGACACCATCCCCATCCCTGCCCCTCCTCAGCCGTATCCCAGGCAGCAGGGAGGGAGGTGGGTGACGGGGGGGGGGGGGACGGGACTGGAGCCCCCGGTGATGGGCAGCTCAGGGCTGTGATGTCCAACAAAAGGCAAAGGATGGGGTGAGCCTGGGGGCTGCGGTGGAGCCCGGGACCAAGGGGACACGCGGGGATGCTGCGGCTTGGACTGGCTGTGCCACCCTTGCTGTCAGCGTGGTCCAGGCACCCAGGGGCAGGGCGGACCCCCCTTCACCCTCCCCTGGGGACAAACCACACGCAGGGACCGGTGGGTTTGGAACCCAGGCCCCTCTCTGGGGTCGGAGCCGCCGCACGCGCGGAGCCGTGGCCCTTGTGTCCCCCGGGCAGCGCCCCGTTCCTATGGGACACCCGGGACAACACTGACCCGGCTCCTCCTCGCCCCCACTGCAGAATGGGAGCCTGGCTCCCACCCCCACCGGCCCCCCTTGTCCCCCCGGGAAGGAGCCGCCCGCGGCGGGCAGGGTGAGTCCCGGGGCACCCCCGAACCCTCCTGCACTGCACCAGCGGCTGGGCACCGGGAGCGGGACCCCCCCATCCCTGAGGGCGCACGGGGTCCCTGTGCCACCCCCGGGGGCACTGCGGGGTCCCTGCGGCGAGCTGGGGCTGAGCCCAGTCCCCACACGCCAGGAGCCCAAGGAGGGCGCCAGGCCCCCCCGGCCGGAGGTGGACATGCTCTACAAGATCGAGGACGTGCCCCCCTGGTACCTCTGCATCCTGCTCGGCTTCCAGGTACGGCCTGGACAGGGGACAGCCCCCATGGGCCCTGCTCCCACCCCAGCCCCGCTGAGCCCCCTCTTCCGCCCCAGCACTACCTGACCTGCTTCAGCGGCACCATCGCTGTCCCCTTCCTGCTGGCCGAGAGCCTGTGTGTGGGCAAGGACCAGCTCACCGTCAGCTACCTCATCGGCACCATCTTCACCTGCGTCGGCATCACCACCCTCATCCAGACCACCGTGGGCATCAGGTAGAGGCGTGGTGCCGGGGGGACCCACTGCTGCTCCGCAGGCCATGGGCACAGCATCCCCTGCCCCCCCCAGGCTGCCCCTCTTCCAGGCGAGCGCTCTGGCCTTCCTCGTCCCGGCCAAGTCCATCCTGGCCCTGGAGAAGTGGCGCTGCCCCCCTGAAGGTGAGGGTAGAGGGGAGCAGGGAGGGGTCCAGCTGCTCCCCCCCCCCCCATCCAGGGACCACCTCATCCCCCTCCATCCCCAGAGCAGATCTACGGCAACTGGGTGCTGCCGCTCAACACGTCCCACATCTGGCAGCCCCGCATGCGAGAGGTACGGCCCCCCCGGCCCCGGGACCCCGCAGCGCCCCGCAGCGCACTGACCCCTGCCCTCCCTGCAGATCCAGGGAGCCATCGTCGTGTCCAGCCTGGTGGAGGTGGCCATCGGGCTGCTGGGGCTGCCCGGGGCGCTGCTCAGCTACATCGGGCCGCTGACCGTCACTCCCACCGTGTCCCTCATCGGGCTCTCCGTGTTCCAGGCGGCCGGCGAGCGGGCCGGCTCCCACTGGGGCATCGCGGCGCTGTACGGCACGGGGATGGGGGGACAAAGGGGTCGGGGTGTCCCTTGTGGAGCCAGGAGGATGCCGGGGGTACGAGGGGCCTCCCGCGTCTCTCTTCCCCCCAGGACCATCTTCCTGATCGTCCTGTTCGCGCAGTACCTGCGGCACGTCACCATCTGCCTGCCCGGCTACCGGCGCGGCAGGGGCTTCGTGCTGCTCCGCGTCCAGGTCTTCAAGATGTTCCCGGTAGGAACTGGCCGGGAGCCGCCAGGTCCTGGAGCATCCCCCAAGCCCTCCCTATGTCTACACACGGGCGATGCAGGGGGTGTGCCCGGTCCGTGCCCCTGCAGATCATCATGGCCATCATGGTGGTGTGGCTGCTCTGCTACGTGCTGACGCGCACCGGCGTCTTCCCCAGCGAGCCGGAGGCGTATGGATACAAGGCCAGGACGGACGCAAGGGGGGAGATCCTGTCCGTGGCACCCTGGTTTCGGGTGCCCTACCCCTGTGAGTGCCAGGCGGGGCCCTTCAACGCCCCTTCACGCTGAGGGGTGCAGCATCAGTTGGGCTGGGGAGCACCGGGGGTGTCGGGTCCCTGTGTTGGGACCCTGGCATCGTGCTCTGCTCCTGGCAGGCCAGTGGGGTCTGCCCACGGTGACCTCGGCAGCGGTGCTGGGCATGTTCAGTGCCACACTGGCGGGCATCATCGAGTCCATTGGGGACTACTACTCCTGTGCCCGGCTGGCAGGAGCCCCCCCGCCCCCCGTGCACGCCATCAACAGGTACAGCAGCTGCCCCCCCCCGGTACCCTGCTCATGCCATAGATCCCTGTGGGACCGGGCAGGGATGCTGCAGGATGGGGACCAGCCCGTTCGTGTTATTCCCAGGGGCATTTTCACTGAAGGCATCTCCTGCATCATCGCGGGGCTGCTGGGCACCGGCAACGGCTCCACCTCCTCCAGCCCCAACATTGGTGTCCTGGGCATCACAAAGGTACCGGGGCCTGGGCCGGGTCCCGCTCAGCCGGGGGACATGGGCACCGTCACCCGCTGCCCGTCTCCGTGCAGGTGGGGAGCAGGAGGGTGATCCAGTACGGGGCTGGGATCATGCTCCTGCTGGGCACCATCGGGAAGTTCACGGCGCTCTTCGCCTCCCTGCCCGACCCCGTCCTCGGGGGGATGTTCTGCACCTTGTTCGGTAACCTCGCCGCAGCCACCCCTCGAACCCGCCGCGCTGCCACCAGCACCCGGGGCCCTCTCCCTGCAGGCTCAGGGGGAGCCCAGGGGATGCCGGGTGGGCTTTGAGCCACCAGCGCACCCCGATGCCGGCCCCTGGCCGGCAGCAGCGGCACCGCGGGCACCTCCAGCACAGCCGTGTCTCCCCGGCAGGCATGATCACGGCCGTCGGCCTCTCCAACCTGCAGTTCGTCGACATGAACTCCTCCCGCAACCTCTTCGTGCTGGGCTTCGCCATGTTCTTTGGGCTGACGCTGCCGAACTACCTGGATTCCCACCCCAGGGCCATTAACACAGGTACCTGCCCGCCACGGAGAGCCCCAGTGCTGCGGGTCTGGGGAGCGAGGAGCGCAGATCCATGGATTAATGAGGTGAACCCAGCTCCCCGCAGCACGGCCCGGCTCAGTCCCCGCGCTCTTACAGGTGTCCCCGAGCTGGACCAGATCCTGACGGTGCTGCTGACGACGGAGATGTTCGTCGGGGGGCTCATTGCCTTCGTCCTGGACAACACCATCCCGGGTAATGGAAGCACACGGGGCCACAAGGGGTAACTGGGGGGGCTGGTTTGGAGCTACAATAGGGGCTCACAGGGCGAGGGGTCTGACCCGGTGCCGGCTGCCGCAGGGACGCAGGAGGAGCGAGGGCTGGTGCAGTGGAAGGCGGGCGCGCACTCGGACAGCACCTCCAGCGCCAGCCTCCGGAGCTACGACTTCCCCTTCGGGATGGGCGCGGTGCGGCGCAGCCGGTGGCTCCGGCGGGTCCCCGTCTGCCCCCTGTTCACCGGGTTCAAGGCCCGGGCGAGGGGCGGCGGCGCAGCAGCCACAGACGTGCAGGACGCGGCCGATGGGGTCTCGGTGTGCACCAAGGTGTGAGCGAGCGGAGGGGAGGGCTCGTGCCCCAGTGCCGGAGAGGCCGAGCAGAGCTCCATGGGTGCTGTCCGGGCACCAAAGCCGAGGCTTCCGGTGCTCATCTCCAACGCAGGGTTAGGGAAACTCCAAGCTGCCCTCTGGGGACAGCCCGAGCTCCCGGGTGCCGGCCTGGGGACCGTGGCCCCCAGGTCACCGCTCCACCAAGCTCTGGCCGGTGGAGCTCAGTCAGTCTGAAGCTCGTCAGACACCATCGGAGGCACGGACTCACGCTGTGCCCTTGGCTTCAGCAGGGCCACCCGGTGGCTGGCGTGGGCTCTGTGTGGGGTGCAGCATCCACACCAGTGTAAGAGGCCGACTTCAAGATCATGCATTGAAAGTAATAAAATAAGATTGAAGCCCTCCCAGTGTCTTTGCTGCATCCTGCACCATTCCCTCCACCCTCCTCGCGTTGCAAAGGCATCAGCAGCTTTCCATGCTCCTGCCTGGGCTGTCCAACATGGACACGGGCTGGGTTTCACCCAGCTCAAGCAGCCCCATGGTCAGGGGGCTTCTGCCCCAACCCCAGTGCAGTGGGGGATGGCTCAGCACGAGCCCTTGTCAGACCCTCAGGGAATGAAACCAGGACAGTTCAGTAAGGGAAAAGGGGAAAACCCCACCCACACCCCCGAGTGATGCAAACACACCTGCTCACACCTCCCACAGGCACAGCATGGAGGAGCCCCCCCTCTCCTGCTGCTGACCCAGTGTTGCTGCGGAGCTTGATGCGACAGAGTGTGCAACACCTCTCTGGGCAGCTCTGTCCTCCCCAAGCATCGTGCCCACCCGCTGGGGCTGGGTCAGGAGAAAGCCCCAGCCCTGTTCAACACCAGCCACAGCACCCACCCCGCTATCAGCTCTGGTTCAGCCACAAACCCCAGGCCCAGCCGGGCGGTCTGGGAGTTCACCTCCGATAAAGGTGCCGCTGGTACAGCTTGCTGAGATACAGCGGGGAAAACAGCACTGGAACCGCGCTGCTCCCTTTCACAGCGGCAGCATTCAGGTGCCAATCACCCCCAGCCAACCGCACCCGGCTGAAACTCGGGCCGGAGGCTCCTGCCAAGCCAGTGCCGCAGCGTGCAGGGGTTCGCTGCTCACACTCACAGTCCACCTAAAAATAAGGCAGCACATGGCTGCTTCCTGACCTTCTGTCTTCAGATGTACGGGTTTGAACTGTAGCCAAGCCGGTGAAACACCAGAAGAGGACTGCTGCTTCTCTAGGGCCAGATCTCACGTTAGGAAAGCACTGCTCAGTAAGGAGCCAGGATAACTGGTGAATGTTCTGAAGAGCAACAGCAAAAAGAGTTGGTTCGGCAGAGTTCCGCTAAGAGGGTTGGACAAGAAACCTGGAGAGGGTCTTTGGACAAGGCCCTGTAGGGACAGGACAAGGGGAATGGCTTTAACCTGCCCGAGGGGAGACTGAGCTGAGCTCTTTAGGCAGAAGCTCTTCCCTGTGAGGGTGCTGAGGCGCTGGCACAGGGTGCCCAGAGAAGCTGTGGCTGCCCCATCCCTGGCAGTGTTCAAGGCCAGGTTGGACACAGGGGCTTGGAGCAAGCTGCTCCAGTGGAAGGGGTCCCTGCCCGTGCCAGGGGTTGGAGCTGGATGAGCTTTAAGGACCCTTCAACCCTAACAACTGTGTGATTGTACAAAGACCAACACAGTGATGTGGGTAACCCCTGCATAAAGGCACCACTCCTGCACATCCTGCAGCACTGTGTGATTTCCAAAGTGTTTTCAGTTGGTTTAACTGGAGCTTAAAGACAAAATAAAAGATATTAAGAGCAAGGCTGGGTAAAGTTATAAAGCAAAGGGGGATCAGCTCAGCCACAGCCCCCCAGTTCACAGAGTAAGGCTGGGGAGCACCCCAGCTCCAGCAGCCCCACTCTGACACCCCCTTTACAGGGTGCTGCCTGCTGTCAGCGAGGGCTGCCCATGCTGCCAGCAGCACTTGAGCTGCACCAGGATTAGCAGCAGTGAGAAGGAAGGAAAATCTGCCCAGGCAGGCAGGCAGGCAGGAGGAAAGAGTCCAAGCTCACATGAGTGTCCTGGGCTATCACCTTACAAAGAGCCCTAAGGGAAGTGTATCGGCAGCACACCCTCCCTCGCCCCTGCACGCTGCCAGCAGCACATTCACGAGACAGCCACCACGTCAGTTCTACTCTTATTTATTTTTTTAAATATTTTTGAAAAAATATAATTTTTTTACAATATTTTCAACTTAAACACTATTCACACTGAACACGTATGGCAGCTTAACCTACCCCAGTATGAAGTTTAAGAAGCCAAAACTGTTCTAGCTTTATTAAAAGAAAAAAACAAAAATGAAACAAAAGAAGTTGTTGTGCTGTAGACTATCGTGTAGTGATGATTAAACAAAGCAAGGGCAAAGCACCACTCAAATCACTAACGCTAGGCTTGGCTTGGTTAAACCCAGCTCTAATAAAGTCGTATGCTAAAAGTTACATAGGCAGTGCTATGTATTTATCTGGGTTCTTGGAAGAAATTGTGATGAAACTCACATCTCCTTGAACATAATCGGGAAGTTGGAGCATTTCTAACATGATCACGTACTGCGAAGCGCGGGGGATTCCTCCTTCCAGCCCCTCGGGTGTTAGCTCAGTAGCTGAGATCTACGACTCTGCACAGGTCTGTAAGGTTTCGGTTACAGCTCATGCTGCTGCAAAGGAGCATGAGGGTTTCTTTAAGGGGAAAAATTAACATTAGTAACAGTATTTCCAAGGAAAGTTAGCCTATTTGCATAACAATCAGATATCCTTGCTTGCTTTTTGTCCCGAAGTTAAGGCATTATCAGGTGCAAGCTAGCACCAGTTAACACAGACCATCCATGGCAAATTCCAAGTCCTGTTTTAGAAAGACAGAGTCTGCAGAAGGTTTTATAAATGTGGTACTTTGTCTCAACTTGACTGGTGCTTCTTACCTCACTGCCTCCTTGCAGAGAGCCAGTGCCCAATTATGTTTCCATTAAACTTTTGACAGATTTACTTAATAACAGTCTCAGCACTTTTATTGAGCATGCAAGACTAACAAAACTTTGGCAATGCATAAGTGTAACACAGTGACAAGAAGAGAGAGCTTTTACAATTAAATCTTCTAATACTGGCTTCACAGTGTGGAAATTGTGCTACATCCACCAAGAGAGGGCCCAGTCTACTCAAATATTTAAGTACTTCACCCCAGGAACAAACTCCTTTGCGTTTGGATTCAGATTACTCTTGACCTGAGGAAGGGAAAAACAGAAGTCTAGTTGAATCATTATTTTCATCCTCCATTTTTAAGCTGACAGCATTAGGAACAGTTTATGGGTTTAGAGTAACAGTCAGGCATGTGATGTGGGTTTTGCATCTATCAAGAGCCTCTCTGATCACTAAAAGAGCACACTCCTCTGTGCTAGTAGCCCAGTTATCCACCCTTCCTTAGCACCACCTGGGTGTTTCAGTCAGATGAGGGCTCAGGGAAGGAGAAACAAGGAAACCACAGGCATGCATCAAATGCAGCTACTTGGCTTAATGCTGAAAAAGCTTTTTCTGAAGCCGAGCTGCTAAACTGTGCAATGAGGTTTTTAGATCTTGCTTATTTAAGCAAGACGAGACTTGTTCCAGGAACTTCGTCCACTTCTGGGAATTTAATGTATATGAGCACTGTATTGATTTGCTACATTTCCATGCCTGTGACTACCCTGTCCTGATACTTGGCAAGCTGCTGCTCTGCAATGTCCTGCAGTTATAGGCAGGCAGCATCTTCAAACTGAGTTCTTTATCATGAGGAAATGGAGGGTTAGGCTTTTGTGTTCCAAAACTGCTGCCAGCAGCTACTTAAGCTTGGAGAAGTAGGACCTGACAGTGGTTTTTGTACTCTGTACCAGCACCAGTGTATTATGTTAGGGAAAATAGGTATGCGGTGCCCCTTCCGATCAGTTAAGCTCTGACAAGTCACACAGTAAGAACGAGGGAAATAGTCTGTGGGGCTGCTTTTCCTTTCCCTAGAATCTCTACAAAAGGGATCTGCTATGGTTTGCACAGCCCAAACCAGAACACAGCTCATTCCTACCCCACACATAACTGGTGACAGATGCTCAGTTAAACCTTTGCAGTCTTGTCACCAAATGGCACTTCAGTGTCCGTGCTTCACACACTGCCTTTTTTTCTTAACATGCTCTGTATCCCCAAACCCACTTGAGTTTATGCCATGGGCTAGGAAAGGCCCCATGTGGTTATGAAGAAAACCACTGAACAGGTCACACCACCTGGGGGAACATCCCTTGCCCAACTGTTCCACATTCCCCCTCCACCAGAGCCAGGCACAGTTTAAGAGTCTCTGGCTTATGTGTAAAGGATTTTGCCCTGCCATTATCACCCATAAAAGTCAGCCTTGGCCAAAGAGATGTCAAGCTTGAGAAATATGATGAGAAACCAATTTACCACCAGATCCTCCAGTGATGAGCTGTCACTGATAACAAGGTCATTGAACTGGTCCTGGATTTGATCCATTGTTTGTGGGAGATCACGGGCTGGAATAAACCATTCATGCTCCTCCTCTTCTTCCAGCATCTCCTGGAAGCAGCGCTCAATAAATTCTTCTTCCCACAACTCCTCTTCGATCTACACAATGAGAAGAAACTGCTTCATCAACAAACTTCTTAAGAGCTTGGGTCTTCATTCCAAGGTCTGTGCACCCAGCTGGCTTGCTTTCTAGCTATGCACCAGGACTTGCAGCAGAACACCATGTTCGTGCTACAGGGAGGCAATCAGCTTGGGTTTTTTAATGTAGGAAAGTGCTTTGTCCCAGGAACTTGGACTGCAGATAAAGGAAATGGCAGGAGAACACCCCAGCTGTTCCATTTGCTGCTTGTTACAAGCTCAAGGAGAAGGAAAATATTGGTTCCAAGCGAAAATTTCAGACGTACCAACTAGCCTGGACTCAACTCACTGCGAGTATGAGGAAGGGAATAGGGACAACACATGCAGCCAGGCACACTCCATAGGAAAGTGTCCTCCAAGACTCTTGCAGAAAAAATAACCACTGCCTGTGCCTTGGCACGGGGAACAAGCAGCATTTCCTTGGCTTTAGGTTATGTGTTCACCCAACACAGCTCTCCTAAGGAACTCCACATGATCTCAGTGGTTGTTAAGAATGCTGACCTGCTGTGCTCTACGCAGGGCAAATCAACTGATGCAGAACTGCCACATGTTGCAAAGACTAAAGGAAAGTTTTGCTTGGTTGTTCAGTAAACAAGCTTTGAAGAGAGTTCATCCCAACAAGTTTTCCATGTCCTGCATTGCAGTACTTAAGCAGGGAAATAGAAGCTGGTGTGAATGACTTGCCAGAATGGAAAAATTATTCAAGACATATTTAAAAGTTCACTCAATGGAAGCTCAAACAAGTTTTCCTATCTACCCTGCACTCTGAAATTAAACACATACTTGACCCTGAAGTGGAAATTCAGTTACGTACCACAGATACCAAACCAGAAAATGAAAGCCAGAGTTGAGGATTGCTGCAATATGTAGGTCGCCTGTGCCTGGGGCAAACACACTCACCAGCTCAGCTGGTGCTCAAGAAATGCAGCCTGGGGAACACAGACTCATCACCATATGCTCTAAGCCACTGTCACACAATTCAAACCCTGCACGAAGCCCTGACTTTGTGGTTTCCTCAACAGAGCACTCCAGCAAGGACAGGAGTCTCCCACCAACACTCCTTGAGGCACTGTGTCCGTCCTGCGCTGGGTAGAAGGCAGTGGTAGGCATACAGCCACAAGCCAGTGTTACAGCAGGGGCTGCCTGGCACCAGTTGTTACATGGTTGTACACCTACAGGTGCCTACAGCAGCAGTTCCAGAAGTGTTAAATAACATTTAGTTCCCCAAATGCCTCGAAATTAAGACTGCCTGTTTAGATTTTCCAGCTCAAGTTTAACTTGCTCAGGTTCCCACCAAGAGATTTCCCTACTGCTGCACAACTGGGCTGCCATGTGGTGTTTGCCTGCCTGAATACAACCAGTCTTCCCCCATGCTCCCACCTTTCCTCTACTCTGTTTATTCATGGCACAACGCTCAGCTGCTTCCTCAAGAGCTACACATCCCCTATTCCAGCGGCAGTACAGTGCCCAGGAAGAAACAGCCACCCAATGGGAAACAGCACCGAGAGCATCCTGGCCTTTTATGCACGAGAGAATTTACATCTGGCGAGCAACCTGAATTTCAGATTAGCTTTGTACCCTGCTGGCACCCTAGAGAGCAGCAGACATCCCATTTCAGCCACTCAGACTTCAGCACAGCCAAACTGCGCAGAGAAAGCAGCTACGCGAATACAAAGACCAAGCTATGATTGTAAAGGGGGCTGTGGGAAGAGGCTGTTCCTCTTCCACAGGAGAGAAACTGTGTCAAGATGCAAGGTGAGAGATGGAGTTTAAGGCTTCCTTCCTATCTGGTTGCGAAGGCAAGCTGTAAGACAGACACTTCAGTATTAAGCAATGACCAGGACTATCACCCAACAGCTATGTCCACTGACTCCCTTTGGAACAGCAGCCTTGGGAGAGGCAGGGAGGCACTGGGACATACCCAATTCAGAACTACAGCATGTCTGTACACATAAAACCTCTGCAGGCCAGCAGCCTACCTACACCCATCCCTTCCAAAGTGCCAATAAACTCCGCCAACGTTGTTTCCCTCCCTCCTGCAGCAGCAGGGAATTACTGGATGCATACTTCTCATATTTTCCACCAGGATTACAGAAAACTCATATTGCCAGAGAAGCTGAGATCTGTCTGTTCCACGGGGTTCTTCAGCAAGCTCATTTAAAAACCCCATCTCTAAAGGACTGCCAGTCTTTGACCCCAGTTGCTAAGCCACAGCACCTTTCCCTTCAGCTAGAGAAGGGTAAAGCATATTACAACACATTTAGAGAAGGAAATGACTTGCCTGCCTGTTGAATTCCTCCTCATTCTCCATCCACATGTACTCCGCAAAGGGATTGTCATCTTCATGAGAATGACCATTTATGATCACATCTTCGCTGATGATGCTCGGGCTGGTGCTGCTGCGACTCGGATCTTTCATGGCTGCGTCTTTGAGTCAACGTCTGCAATTAAGAAATGCAGTAATTAAAGAGGTACAGATTCACTCACCACCCTGCTCTACACAAGGGAAGGCTGTGCATGGATGTGAAGGCTCTGGGTAGCCCTGCAGTGGCTGCAGCAGGGCTCTGCTCACTGCAACAGGAGCATCAGAAACGCTGCTTCCATTGTATGCAGAGTGACTAATTAATTTCCTCAAATTAAAGCTCGTCTAATCAGCAAATGCCAAGCACTGAGGCCAATTAAAAGGGACAGAAAACAGCAGAAAGCATGCGTGCTTGCCAGTAGGAACATATTTAAGGCAACACTGAAGACACAAAAAGGAAAACTTGCTTTCCAAAACACTTTCAAAGCTCCTACCCGAGTTTCAACAAACTCCACTGGAGATGAACAGTGCCCACTGCCTGTACTAGTTCAGAGGCAGTGGGCAGCGCTTCAGGGGAATTCCCAAGGATACTCATGCTAGGGGAAACTCGGCTCGGCTTTTAGCCCACCCAAATTCTATTACAGGACATCCTACTGCCTAGGAAACTTCAGGTAAAGCCGACATCATAATGCATTGGAAGCCAGTGCGTGCTCCCCTCTCTTCCCACTTCATTAGCAAGGGTTGAGTCACGCCTGGAGAGCACTCAACACTTCTGTGTGTGAATGCTATGTGATACGGCAGCATCCCAGGCTCCAGGAATGAAGGTACAGTTGGCAAGTGTGTCTTGTTCCACCTAACCCCAGTCAAAAGCAGGACAGAGCCTAAATTTGGGCTGAACCCTTGTCACAAGGAGGGTGCTGCAGCCTTTCTGTCAGTCTGGGTGAAGCTTGTAACTGAGCAGAGACCAAAGTCTGCTCCTCACAGCCCATGTCGTAACTGAAAACCTCATTTTACGAGGCAAGGCTGCTGCTTTCCTGCACCATGTTTAGCTACAGGTATCAATACTGGAAAAGCTGAGTAGTTTTAGCTACCAATACTGGCAGTGTTAAACATTATACAAAGCATGTATGAGGCAATGAGCTAAAAAAAACCCACCCCAAATCAAACTTGAATGTTCTTCTAGTGCTAACAATTTGCAATGGTGTGATGCAGCAGGCAGAGAAAATAGGTTTATTTCATTCTCAAATAAACATTTTTAGCCCATTCCCTGCATATGAAAATATTAGTTGCAGAAGAAGGTATCAAAATACAGCCTCCATTGTGATTAGAGTACAAGGGCTTATCACATAGAACCTCCTGTTTTGTCTTTATATTTCATTTGCTCCTTTTATCTACGGAATTTATGCAAGTTTTGGTTCAAAATGTCTTCTTGATAATCCCAGGTCAAAACCCTGCCACATCCAAGTGATCAGTTAAGAAAAAAACAAAGATAAAGGGACTTGCCTGGCTTGTTCTATTCAAGGTTTTTAAATCAAAGGCAAACCCGAGCACGGAAGTCACTGGAGCTCCCTTAGGAAGTACAACAAATGAGACCAGAACCCGGGTATTCTAGCAAGAGAAAACAGGTTCTTTTTGATGTTCTTTCAAAACAAACTTGCAAAGGCTTACTGGCAGCATTTAACATCAGACAGGAAAAGACACTGCACTCAACACCCTAAGTCAACCTTGAAACTGCTTTAAGCACCTTCAGCTGCTCACAAGCTAACAAACAGGCTGCACTAGAAGCAATAAAAGACCTCAGAGTCTCAAATGCCTAAATTCTTCCTTTTTTTAGCTGACAAAGTCAGCATTTTCACTTGTGGAGTGAATCCTGGTACTGACAATTCACCAGGCTTTGTGCACATAAAGATCCACACCAAGGGGAACAACTGCAGTAGCAGTGTAAGGTACTCAAGGCCACATTCCAGGCAACTTCTATACAGAGAAGACTGCACCCAGGCGAGTCCATAATGGTAAAAATAAAAAATAATATTAAAAAAATCACAACCTACTTGTCTGTGCAAAAGCTTGAAAGGTTCATTTATTGAATCATGGGCTGGTTTTCCAATTTCTTACGTGTTCCCATAGAACATGAGCTATTTGCTTTAGGAGTGAGGAAGAAGTTCAGTGTTCCACGTTTGGACTGAAACAACTTTTTCCATTAGTGCCCAAGGACGATGGGGATGATTATCTTCAAGAAAGATCCAGGGCTCAAGCTGAGCATCTCAAGTTTATCTGATGAAGCCCTAAATCTGCTAATGTTTTCCCACAGGAAAACAAGTCAACAAAACACTTTTGCATGAACAGTTAAGGAAGCCCCAGGCCAGTCCTGTACTCACAGCACTCCTCGTAAATTCATATTCTGCAAGCTGCAATACCACAGATAGAAAGAAATAAAACAATAACTAAATCTCTCCATTTCGCCCTTTTCAGATACAAACCAGCTGGCTTTCTGTGCTCATTGGTAAGGACAAGATTAGTCTCATTTCACCAGATACAGGCTTTTTAGTCATGAGCTACAGGCAATTCTGAGGAGGAGACATCAACACCACTTTGGTCTTGCAAAAAGGCACAATCCAAGGCAGCTGCTGCAGAAAACGAGCCACAGCGACAGGCTCCACTGTGTTGTGAACAAAAATAAGATATTTTCCATCTGGGAGTAGGTGGAAAGCAAAGGACCTCAAAGCTCCTTACACTGGAGCAGGGAACAGAGCATTAATAATGCTAAAGAACAGAAACTACGGAGAAGTTTGCCACATTGATGTGATTTGAGATCCAGCCCCAAATTATTCAGGCATTTTGGTGGGGAGTGGGGGTGATGCAGGAAGCACAGTGTAGATGGGTAAACCCCAGGATTTTTATCTTCCGAGTGAAGTCAGAAATTAGCTACCCTGCAACAACAGGATTTTCAGGTATCTCCAAGTGTTTTCTGTATGAGGTATGGCACACGTTACTCCAGAACATCATTAAGGCCCATTAACTTACCCACTCCCCTGAATTTCGCTGCACTGATAGCAATGAAGAAGAGCCCTGCACCAACCATCACCAAAATTCAAAGCTTTGCGATTGAAGGTTTTGCATTTAAACCCTCATCACAAAAGAAGATTATCCACTGCCTGCTTCAGAAAACAAGGTTAAGGGATCTAATTCCACCGGGTAAAACCTGTGTCCTCGCCCCTGATAACGAAAACAGAGGGAAAACACGAAGCTCTTTGCTTCAAGCTCCCAAACACAACACAGAGAGGGAGCCGAACACCCGGATCTCCGCAGAGCTTAAGTTTAAGCGAAGGTGTTTTAGCAGCAGGGGTTACTCTGCACTCCTGCCGAAGATGGTGGTACGCGTTTATTAACCAGCAACTGCTCTGGCGAGGGAGCAGCGCCGGCCAAGATTTTTGTTATCTAATTAGATTAGCAAGTGGCAGTTATCAAGTAAACGAACTACATTCCACATAATAAATAGATTTCTTAATCAACTTCGAGACGGTGCCAACGGTATCGGATACAAACGCTCTGGAGCGTCGCACCGGGGTTGAGGGAGAACAGCCGCCCGGCTCGCCGAGGCGCACAAAGGAGCGGCGAGCACAGCCCTCGCCGAGGAGAGCGGGGCGGGCACGGCTGCCCGGCGCGGGGGAAAGCAGAGCCCGCTCTCTCCTCCGAGCTCTCCAGCACCGCGGACCCGTTTCGCAGCGGCGGGCTCCGGGCTCCGCCGCCACCGTCTCGGCCACGGCAGCGGAGCGGCCTCTGCCCCTCCCGGCGAGGCAGCGGCGATGACGCCTCGGGACCGCGGATTCCCCCCTTACCCCCCCCCCCCCCCAGCTCCCGGTCCCCCCGTGCCTCAGCTCCGGACCCGCGGCGCCGCCCCCCCCCCCCCCCCCCCGCTTTGTTCGCCCGCTGGGGCCGCCCCCGCGGCAGAGCTCGGTCCCGGCAGGCCCCGCGCCGCCCCCCCCCGGCAGGACCCGGATGGAGCCGCAGACAATGCGAACGGAGCCCGGGGCGGCCCCGCCGCGCAGGCCCCGCTCCCGCGGGGGAACGGGACTGGGGGGGTGCACCCGGCGCCGCCTCAGGGGAGGGGGCGGCTCCCCCCGCCCCCCGCCGGGCCAGCGGCCGCGGCGGCGGCCCGCGCGGCGCGCCCCGCCTCACCTGCGCGCAGAGGAAGGCCGCGCTGCGCCCGCCGCTCCGAGCTGCCCCTGCCCCTCCGCCGCTCCGCTCCGCTCCGCGCCCGCCGCCCCGCTCGCTCCCAGCGCCGCAGCCCGCCGGACGTGAGGTCACTTCCGCTACCTGCGTGACCTCACAGGCACCGCCCCTCTCCCCGGAAGCCGTGAGGAGGAATGCCGGGAGCTGTAGTCCGGGCCCGCCGCCATTTCGCGCAGCGGCGCGGGGCACGCCGGGAAGCGCAGTCCCGCCGGCAGGACGAGCCTCCATCTTGTGGCAGCGGCCGCGCTGGACCGAGCGGACACCGCAAAGCCAACCGCTTGCAGGCACACCTGCCGGGGGGCCGATCCCGCTGGGCACTGCCGCGGGCAGCGCTACCCAGGAGACCTGCCCCGCCGTGTCCTGTGCCCCGCGCCCGCGAGGGCTCCTCCAGGCCCCCTGAGGGGACAGCAGCGAGCCCCGGGCCCCACTGAGGGACAGGCAATCGAGTACCTTGTGACAAAGGCAGCCCTGCCCTGGACTCACGCACTGAAAGCGTGTAGTAGGAAACGGGACATAATGGACTCTCTTTTCTAGGCCCTGACTAAACCCTAGTTACAAAATGAGTTGAAGGAACAATTTCTGTTCTCTCCTTTGTCATCCCCACCTTGCTTGTTTTACTTAAGGGCAAAGTGGAAACGACTCCTTCAGACAGGACCTGCTAAACCCACTGCGCAGCGGCAGGGATCAGAGCCATGTCCTCACCCGTGCTTGCAAATGCTTTGCCTAAGTACGAGCTTTTCCACTCCTCTGATCTCTTCAAAGGAGTTCAACATCGCAGTTAAACGCCCCTTGCTCCATCCACTGGATCTGGAGTCGGGCAGCGCCACACAACCTGCTGGGCTCAAGCCCACCTCGGGATGAGGGACTCGTGGGATAACCCCTGCCAGAAGCCACCCACGGCAGGACACGTCCCTGCGCGCAAAGGAAGCCCCAGTGCGTGCTGGTGAGGGCTGCGCCGTGCAGGCGCCGGTAAGCGGCCGACGCCGAGCCCCTCAGCGCGGAGGAGCTGGGAGGAGGTTGCCGGGCTCACAGCGCAGCGCTGCTCCGCCCGTTCCGCCACCTGCCAGCCGGGAAGGGCGCCTGTGCCGGGAGCGCGGGGGCTGCCTGAGGAGAGCGGGTCGTTAACGCTGCTCGGCTCAGCCCTCCGCTTCCTTCCTTCCTTCCTCCGCACTTGCAGTAAGGGAGAACCGAGTCCACGCAGCCTGGGGTTGCTCGGGTTCTCTGGGGACAGGCTCCTGCCTACACTGGTTTTTATTGCTCACCGTTACTAACTTGCTTCCAGGGCCTTAAAGCTTCCTCTACAGCCTGTCATAAACTTACCTCCATGCCAAGTACAACCTTAAAATAACCCTGCAAGGATCAGCCTTAAAAAATCAAGCCTCCCATGCTGGAACTACTCGATAGTTCACAGCTATTTCCAATTCTGTTTTATATAAAGTCCAACATGACACCTGGCTCTATAAAGGAGGCGTCTCTTTCTACTTATGGCCCTGTTGTGCCTCTGCTGAACTACACAGTGCAAAGAGGCAACAGCCTCCGGTTTCTTTTCCAGTTGAAATTCATGTATGAAAGCTGGCATCTAAATTGCAGAACACCTAGTGTTTCATACTCCAGGCCTGCTGCCCCTCACCCCTGGACAGAGCAGATGCAGTTCTAAAGAGTGGCAAGAGCACATATCCATCTGTCACCAAAATGCATTTCTGGCATCTGCCCTCAAGACCAAGTTATTCCAATGCCTTTTTGTCAGGAATCAGCACAAGGCACGTAGCCGTGGACTGGTTTGGGTTGGAAGGGACCTTAAAGCTCATCCAGCTCCAACCCCTGCCACGGGCAGGGACCCCTTCCACTGGAGCAGCTTGCTCCAAGCCCCTGTGTCCAACCTGGCCTTGAGCACTGCCAGGGATGGGGCAGCCACAGCTTCTCTGGGCACCCTATGCCAGCACCTCAGCACCCTCCCAGGGAAGAGCTTCTGCCTAAGAGCTCATCTCAGCCTCCCCTCTGGCAGGTTAAAGACATTCCCCTTCACCTGTCCCTACAGGCCTTTGTAAAAATAAATCTCTCCACATTACAAAAGGTATCTTGCAGCAGCAGGTTTGATTTGACTTACTTCGTGGTGTGTAAAAGCATCATGTTATGCATATGCAGGTGTAATGACTTACACACAACTCATCATGGGTCTGAAGTAACAGGCATCCCTGCCAACACCCAAAACTGAGAGCTGATAGGAGGAATATTCCAACTTCAGCTGGACTATGCCACAACTCCTTTACACCTGGGAATTCTTTATGTTTGGATACCAAACATGATGTAACATCCTCCTACAGTTTAACCCCCAGCACTTACACAGGTTAGCATTTACAACAGGCCGAGGAGCAAGATCACAAACTGCACAGCTGCTTTACAGTGCAGGTGGTGGTTAAGGAAAGGCTACTTTAAAAATAAACCCCACATTTCCATGCATTATTCTGAACTGCATGGTGTAAGGAAACTTGAAATGCATGGGGGAGGTGGAGATCTTCAAAGGGAAATCTTACCTACCATCTTTAGAAAGGGGGATGACTACCAACCACTGACTGCTTTGAAGTCAAGTCCTCTGCTTGGCTGATGAACTAAGCAGCTTCTTGGAGGCAGATAAATGACAAGCATCCTCATGAACATGAGGGGGGCCTAGCACATCCCTCTGTAACACAGTCAAAACAGAACTGACCACAGGGCTGCAGCAGGGCTGCTGCTCCTCTCTTTCAGGAGCCTAGGAAAGGTGAGGAGGAGTTTTTAAGACTGCATCTCTGCATTGCCTTTAATCGATTTCACACAAGTGCACATAGAATTTAGCACAACTGATGAGCACAGTGTGCAAAGCAGTAACTTTGCTCTGTGAAAGTGCAAGAATGAGTCACTGCATGGTAAGATTCCCTAATTTGGATGTGCCATTTGAATAAAATCTGCACCACAAGCTGTGCATTAGCACTGCACCACTATGGAGTCCCCAGGGGAACTGCTGCCATCGCAGTAGGTGATATCTAAGTTATGCTTTTGCACAAAAGGGATCACACCTCCCCTTTTTTGTGAGGATCCAACAGCAGGAAGTTGCAACTGGAAAGACAAGTTAGCAAGACTTCACCTCCACAAAACCATCTTCTGTCTGCTAGAGGTATTTGCTTAACTAAATTAACCATCAGGGTTCAGCCCTCAACATCTGAAACCCCTTCTTTGGCACTGAAGCCTCCCTCAAGTTCAGGTTGGAGGAGGCATCCCTAGCCCTGTTTATCCACACGAACATGCTGTGTCTTCAGCTTCAGCTTTGACGGAGATGCCGTTAACACTCAAGAAATAAAACTGTCAGCAGAATATACCTGTCAGTGTTTTAACAAGTGATATTTTAATTTGTTTGGAACCGAAAGAGGTTTTAGGAAAGAGAAAGAAAAAGTTATGCAACAAGCTGCTAACTCACAGGTGTTAAAACATGCAAGTTTTAAAAAGAGAGCTAGAGGTTCAGTGGGGTATCATGAACACAGGAGTCAAGAGTTCAGTAACACACTGGTTAACATGCCAAACAGCTATAACAAAGTACTGGCGCCTAGCTTTATTGGTAAATCACTTTAGTAACCTGAAATCACAAATAAGCAGTAAATAACAGAAACTACAGATAAACACAGGTTACACATGCAAATATTCCTGTCCACATCTCACATGTGCAGGTAACATTAAGAGCACAATTCTAAAGATTCTTGACAAAACCAGATTTTAAACAAAACTGGGTTTAAAATGCAGGTATGAAAAAATTACATGTGAAGAATATAAAGATACTTTTTTACAGTTCAGGACTCGAATGCTGCTTTTGGATGTACTAGAGATGTACGACAGCTACAGGATTCAAGTAAAAGCAGGGAGAGCTCAAGGAAATAATACTGGTCAGAGAAGAACAGGCATTTACTTTGCACTAAATATACACGGAGTAGCTGAATAAGAAATCTATCAAGAGCTTAGGGGGCAAAAAAAGCACAAAGTTCTAAAGCTGACTAATCTCTAATTCTCCTATTAGCTATTTAACAGCAGTGACATTAAAAGAAACTGCAATTCAACATTTAAAAATGGAACTTACATTGAAAGACTTTTCAAAAGTGAAATGCAATGACAGCCTTACACTGGAAATTAAATACCTGCTAGGCTCAGACTGAAACATGGAATGTTCTAGAGAAACTAGAAATACAGTGTTACTTTTGATATTTTATTGAGAATGGAATTGAAAGACAATTTCTAAAGCTCCAAAGTAGCAAATTCCACTTAAATGAAGAAGTTTTCTTCCCATAGATGAGCTTCCCACAAAGGTGCAAGATTCTTTTCTTTAATAGCTTGAAGTGTCAAAACGAAAGCTTGTTGCCATTCTCACATGAAGAACAGATTTCTGTCATTAACTTAACTGCATATGCTTTTTTTGCTGCAACATTTAACACATGAACAGACCTATAATGCCTACTGTATCTCACTAAAACAAAAAAGAATACAGTATTTCCATCTACTACTGGTACTGCTTTTATAAAAGATTAACATTAAAAACAAAGCCACTGTTTTCCTTACATCCTTCCTTCCTTTTAAGCTTCTTTCTTTTGCCTGTGGTCTTCTGCCATTTTATCCAGAATTTTCTGTTAAAAGAAAGCAATCAGATTTTGGATATATTTAAAGAGTTTCTCACAGTCACAACATCAGTAATAGAAACATAAACCCAGTTCTAAAGTTGTAGTATCTGTGATTATTAACTGCAAAGGTTGTAACTAACAGGCTGGCACTTCCCTGTACACTGAAGTGGAGCTCCTCTGAAGCACCATGTTGTTACCATGTCACTGAACACACAGCCTGCCACCAGGAAACACTGAGGGGCAGCCTCTGCCAGCCTCTCCTTCCCTACTGGCTGGCAGACCCAGAGAATGACTTCTGATTGTGTCATGGAATCATGCCAGTGACTGTGCCACTTACCTGGTCAGAATTTGCCATCTCTAACATCAGGGACAAAACATCTCCCCTCTCTAAAGAAGAGTTATTTGGAAGTTGGAGGAATTTGTTACTGCTTCAATGACATTTGGTAACGGTATCACTTCATCTCTTTCTTTACTCTTACTGCTCTCACAGTGACCAAGACTCCCAGCTGGAGAAGTGCCATTGCCAAATAAAAGCTGCATTTCCACCCCTCCTTACCTCCCCAGTTCTAGAACCACACCAGTGTTAGGAAATCATTCAAGCACAGCTCGCTAGTCATTTGTGCCATGGATAAAGCAAATCAAATCAGGTGTAAGTGGTAAAGTTAATAACTTGGGATTATTTCCCCCACTTCCCCTTTTACATCAAGTCTTTAAAGTCCCATAACCAGGTACCTCAATGGAAAATAAAACGAAAACAAAACACGCTATGGGGTGATGGATGAGGTGGGGTTTCTTACTACAAGACTCTGCATGGGAACTGATTTTCTGATCTGCTCCTTGACAATCTTGTTTGCTTTGTGCCATTTATTTGTGCCATCTGCCTTCCAAGGTCCTGTATTTTTATAGGGTTCCCTATTACTGCAAGGGAGAAAGCAAATGATTTGAGTGGCATCTGCCAAATGATTTGGCATCTGAGGTGCCACTTTCTTTTCAGACCGCCAGGGTCTGCTTTCAGCTCAGTAATCGACTGGGATTAAGTCACTTTATGTGCACACTGCATTACTATGAGAGTTTTGTTTAGGATTTCCCTTTCTCAGAGGTGGTATTTAAAAGCAGCTCACAGTACACAAAGATAGAGCAGCAGCATTATCACTCGTGCCATGCAATCATGTGATACCTAATCCAATTGGGAATTGTAAAACATGCTCACAAAATCAGAAGTTGCAAATATGGATTTTTTTCCTTTTTAAAGATATAAAAACTTCAGCTTAAGCTCTGTTGACTGGTTAAAACCACTCTCAAAGGGACAACTGGAAGGGATTTGAGTCATCTGTATTTACTCTGCACCACTACTGCTAAGCCTGGCCTTGACTCCAACTGGAATGCCCTCTTTAATCCAGGTTTACAAACAAAAATGTTGGAGCCCATCTTTAAAATGTGGATCCTGTGTATTCTAGTCACGAGACGAAGTTTTGAAGAGGTCTAGCTTGAGTTAGAAGTTACAGAATAGCCAATTTCCACTCCCTGAACAGCTTTTTTCTTCCTCAGTGCAGTCTCATTCAGATCTGTTCCCCAGGAAAGAATCACGCCATTTAAAATGAACAAGTTTTTGCCTTACCTTCAACTTTTGATAATGAGGAAGGCTGCTGCAATGGGTCTTTTTTGCAACATCTTCATTTGTGTAGAACAGGGAACACAATTTGCAATAAAACCCTGTTTTGGGTACCACATAATTCACACCTAGAGAAGTAAACACCACAAAATAAACTAAGAGATCTACTCTACATCATTTCTTTTCATGTCATATGTTATTTCAGCTGAATCTTAAAACCATAATTCACTTTACATTAAAAGCTGCTTTATCTTCCAAAGTCCTTGGTTTAGTTTAGTCAAGCCAGGGCCTACTAACAACTAAATATGTACAGGCTCTTCTTGAATTTTAAAGTTTAAAGTCAATCTTTCAGCTTAAGGGTCCATTTTATTGGTTCCTTCAAAAGAACTAACAACGTTCTGTGATCAGTTTGGAGTTCTAAGTATTTAGTATGAATCTGAACTATCACCACTGTTGTGATTGGTGCCTCTAATTGAATCTGTGTCACTAAAATATACCTCTTCAATTTAATTTCTACCTAAAGGAAAGTGTTATGGAGAACTGTATGGAAATAAGGGAAAAAAAAGAAAGGAAATACTAGGGTTAGAGGAGGAGTGGAGAAGGGGAGAAGAGTGGGAAGCCCTAAAATGGAAGGCTCAGAGGCAATGTGTTGCCAGAAATAAAAGGCAGATGAAATGAGAAATGCTACTGCAATGCACAGAGACATATCTGAGAAGAAACGGAAACAGCCTTACCAACAGGGATGTTTGGCTGGTACGGCCCAATCCTGAATTCATCTGGAACAAGAGCTTTCTCTTGGACACTCTTTGTTTCCTGCTCATCCTGGGTGTCTGTGTTTTCATGGGCATTTTTCTCGCTATCCTGTGCTGCTGTTGTGGTGTCTGAAGCTTCAACGCTTTCAGCCTTCAAGTTATCTTCAGGTTTGGTTCCATTTTCTAGGGTTTCATTTTCCTGTTCTGCCTCCTCAATCTTGTCTACCTTGATTTCTGCCAAACTATCATCGTTTTTGGCAGCAGCTTTCACCACCAAGCCTGACTTGCGGAGTTTCTGATGATCTGAGTCTTCTTCATCACCAACTTCATCCAGAGTGACAAAGCCTTCCATGCTCCGTGGAAAGCCTCCCACGTAGCGCTGTCGAGAAAATGGTTTTCCTTACATCAGCTTATGCTTAACATGTTTCCCCTCAAACAGTTTTCAGTTTCAGAAGAGAAAGATCTTCTCTAAACTCCCTGGAAAACCACCCAAAGTTCCTCCTTCAAGACCTACCTCACTCATTGAAGATGTTACTCAAGCAGAAGCATCACAGTGTTCCTACTGACCCAGAATCAAGAGTTCTGTTTTAGAACAGAATAAATTCATGGGGTTTTTGCATCACAAGGGCTCGCTGTTTTATCATACCAATATCTGACCTTCCACGTGGTAATTTCAGCATTACTCTTTTTACTCTGATCTTACTTTTCAAAAGTCCTTTCAACAACAGTATTTTAAGTGGAACTCATTTTGGAAACAAAGCTTGTGCATTCCCATTTGAGACTATTACACAAGATTTTCAAACTCATAAGAAGTAAAACTTTAGCAGAACAATTTGATACCCATCAATAACATGGAAGTACATTTAAAAAAACATCTCTTTTTCAACCAGTGGAAAACTTGGAGCTTCTGCATTAAAGAACAAAAAAACAACCCAGAAGCACCAACCACTCAAACTGCGGTGGTCTCTTAAAACCCAGCTTCATTATAAGACAGTGATTCTGTTTGAATTCTGATTTTTGGGACGCATTCCTGCCAGAAACATCAGTACTCCACAGGCTTAACTAACAGCAGTCCTGAGTAGCACTGAAACAGCACTGAGCTTTGCATCTGTGCCCTAAGGATACAGGTCTTCAAGGAAGCAAGTTTGGGTTTTGAGGGAGTTTATCGTAACAGACAGCCCATAATGAGAAATAATCACTCCTGGTTGTGCTGGCAGGATTCATCCCAACACTGTAACTAGCTTCCTGCTCAAAGGATCCTCCAGGGTTAAACCCATGCACCCTTCGATCAGTAAGAATAAGGAACATGCATAACTCATTTGCAAAACAACATTCCAAGTCAATAAAGATACTAAAACCTTACATGTTTCTGCACAGAACTGAGTATGAATCAAAAGAGCAGCTGGCAGGGCATAAAGACCCATGAGAGTGTGGGGTTGGCTGGGAGAAAAAGGGAATTCACAGCAAGCAGATGACTGAAGATACCCTGAAATTATTCCCCACCACCACCTTCCACTGGAAATGGGCCTTGGCTAATTGGAAATGGACTTGCTCCCCTTTCCAGAGAAGCATAAAGTGTAGATGCACATACAACTTTGTATGCACAAATGCTAACCTCAAGTCCCAACAACTTTTTGAATGTCATCCTTCTGCTCTGTTCTCCAAAAGTAACTGCAGCCAGTCTCAAGAGATACTCAAGAGAACTGTGCTCAGGGAGCACAATACCTGGCTGCTCAGTGTTACTCAAAAAAGGGGTGAAGGCAAGAAAAATTGGTAGAAGTCCACAGGTTAATAGTTTTATATAGAAACAGGGATTTATAACCAATTCCATTTCCAAGTTGCATCTAATGGGATGTTCCTTTTTCTTCACAAGAGTTTTAGCACTCAGTTTGCACACAAGTGTTTTAAAGACCCATAGAAGAAAACCTCAAATTGAATGTACTGTGGTGTGCTACTCAAGCTAGCCAAGGCTTTCCACACTTGGGTACCTTGCTGTACAATTACCTTCTTAAGCTTCTTCTTTGCTGCTGGATTGGTTGCAACGTTCCCCTCTGTTTTTACGGTCACATCATCAGGTGTGTCCTTTTTCTCTTCAGTAGTCACATCAGCTAAATTGGCAACATCTGCATCATCGCCTGCTGAGCTCCCACTTTCCAGCAGTGCTGCAGCTTCCTCCTCATCCACTAGCAGCTCATCTTCAGACTCCAGGAGTAAACTGGGCTCATCTTGGTCTGTTTGTGCAGCGCTTTTAGTGCCCGACGGCTCAGCAGCATCATCTTGTTTCTCCTCTTTCACTTTATCTTCTACATTGCCACTTTCAGGTTTCTGAGTAGCGTCTGGTTTAGACTTCTTATCACTTGGAGAATCTTTGCTGTCTGGAGAATACGTTCTCTTTCTGTAAAGAACAAAGAACATTTCCTTGTAAACCTTAAGAGAGCCCAGAAATTACATTACAAAAAAAAAAGTCAGGTTCTGTTTCTCTAGACAAGCCTGAAATATTGCATTTTAGTTCAGTAAACAAGAGGTTGAGGGAAACCTTGAAGGATCCTATTCTTCAAATATGCAAAAGGCTGCTGCAAGGAAGAACTGTCCTTACAAGACAGGACAACTGCTCATAGGTTTAAATTGCAGGAAGGCAAAGCTAACCGAGGGCTGGAAAACATTTCCTGAGGAGCCTGAAAAGGCTGTGAGACCTCATCATTAGAGGAAGAGGATAAGCAGCAAAAGAGAAACACTTAATCTCAGGGCACAACAAACAGCAGTCTGATCTCAGAGCTTGCCTGGCTTCTTTTGTCCAATTTCTATGCTCTGGATTAGGTGTTTTCATACTTCGTTAAGCAACACTATGCTTCAGCAATGGGACATTACCTGGCTTTATCCTTCTTCAGCAGTTCAACTCCTTTATTTGGAATCTAAAATGAAATAGCAGAATGTGTAAGGCACAGCAGAGGTGTTGATAAAGGTGTTGCAGCACTAATCCAGACCAGACAGCACACTAGCCAAGCACTTCCGACTATCTTACTCCACAGGTACTCTCACCATGCCCACCTACCAACCAATTAAATTGCTGTTATGTTAGACAGGACCTTACACAACCAAAACCCCCATGTCTTTGTTGACAGCAATTATCAGGTATTCAGTACAAAACAAATGGGATATCCTGAAAAAACACGCACAATTCCTCTTTTGCTTGTGAACTGGCACAGTGTGGTACAGGCAATGGCACAAATCAGTCAATCTATTCCCTTTCTCCTTAGTAGTGGAAAAGCTTTAGCAGTCTCACACCACTTATTTACGAGTTACTGAACAGGAAATTCCATTTGTATGGCAATAGCATGGACAGTGATTCAGTGCATTGGCAAGTATTAGCATTTGCCCCAAAGTGTTAATTTTTGGTGCATGACCATGTGCAATCATAAGATTTCTCCATGTCCACAACACAGAAAGCTTATGCTTTTGAGACAGTGTGACAGCTCAGATCTCTCCTGCTTTTCTCCCTAGTGTCCTAATCTGACAGAGAAAGTCTTGTAAGTACAACAATATTAGCCTGGTCTTACGATAGCAAAAAAGCAGCTATCAGCCAACCCTTCCCTCCCTATGTGAGCTGCACGTGCAAAGGTGCAGTTACAGATTTGAGTTTTCACAAAGGTTATTTTTAAAGATGAGATAAGACAATCTACCTATCTAGGCAGTTGGGGCCAGTGTCCACAGTAGGAAACAAAAAGCTTGCTGGTGCTATAGAGAAAGGTTTTGGTTGGTGCTATAGAGAAAGGTTTTGGTTGGCACCCAACACAGGATGTTCTGTTGTAATACTTGGTAGTTTAAAAAGAAGTCCTAATGACATTGTCTTTTTTTACTGTACACAAGAGTATGTGTACAATGAAATGGACAAACCAACCAGCAGCTGTGAAAGGAAAAGTCAAGACTTAAGTGTACAACACAGGAGTACATAGTTATGCTGCCCAGCTGGATTTTACTCACTGATCATTTTCAGAAGAGGGTGAGTGAAATACCAAACCTTACAGAGTGCTCTAAACAGAGACATTTTCATTCAAATCTACACCAGTTTCTCCAAAATCTGAATTCTAGTAGCTGGTTGGCTTGGTTTAATCTGAAAGGAAAAGTCTTTTGGCTTTGTACCAGGCCTCCTAACATCCCACTCGCACCAAGTGACTGCACTTAAAGAGCCAGAAAACACTAAAGCAAATCCTTCAATTTTACCTGTGGCATTGAATTTCCAGCAAGCAACAGTTCTCTTCTACTTCACTTTATACCTTCAACTGCAACTAAAGAACTAAACCTACTACCTACCCTTAACACTAGTTTCTTGTATTTTTCAGACAGATCCACTTTCACACATCTGCCTTGGAACCAAAGCGCTTTGTTGGCACAATGCTCCACCATAGCTAAAGCATCTTCTCTGGTCTCCATCTCAATGAAAGCCTGGAAATATTAAAACACATTTGAAATTACTCTGAAATGCACAGTATTCCTGCAGGCAAAGGTATTTAACTTTAAACACAGCATGTCCAAAGTTTGAAATGAAATTACAAGATTCAGTCCCATCCTCCTCTCCAAACATTCCCAATCTACTGAAGTGCTTGATTCCAAACAAAAGGCTCCAGGGAGACCTTACAGCAGCTCCAGTGCCTAAAGGAGCTACAACAAACCTGGAGAAGGGCGCTGGATGAGGGCCTTTAGGGAGAGGCCAAGGGGAATGGCTTTAACCTGCCCGAGGGGAGACTGAGATGCGCTCTTAGGCAGAAGCTCTTCCCTGTGAGGGTGCTGAGGCGCTGGCACAGGGTGCCCAGAGAAGCTGTGGCTGCCCCATCCCTGGCAGTGCTCAAGGCCAGGTTGGACACAGGGGCTTGGAGCAAGCTGCTCTAGTGGAAGGGGTCCCTGCCCGTGGCAGGGGATGGAACTGGATGAGCTTTAAGGTCCTTTTCAACACAAAGGAGTCTGGGATTCTGTGAGCCAAGAAGCATCTGGACAATGAAACTCATTTATTTGGTGTTTAAGTATCTGGGAATTCCAGAGTAGCCAAGACACTCCCCATTTTGTTATCTTTCAAGAGAAGGCTGGAGCAGGCAGCAACTGCTCGTGTATGAGCCGAGCTTTGGGAGTTGTCCTCTGAGAAACAAAGCCTGTGGCACACTGAGTTTGCTGAAATAGCTTTTAAAAAGTCATCTGGGCTAGAGCATCGCCAGCAGAGAGAAGAAAGTTGTTCCTGCATCCAGCTTACACAGCAACTGTACTTATAGGACTCACGTACATACACATCCAAAACATTTTACTAGCCACAGCAGGACTGCTTTGAAGAATCAGAAATCAAGGGCAAATGAAAGACATGCAAGAGTGGAATCTGTTCATGTTTCATAGGTGATGTTTTTTCAGCCTTAAAAAACCCCAAGACTCCTAAAAATCTGCATAACAACAAAAATAAGCCTCAGTGGTAAATGTATCATCTTCACAGCTGAGGCCTGTGCTCTTTTTAAAGCAGCTCCCGTTCCAGTAACATTTTGCAGTAAGCTGATAGCCAAGCACCACCTACACAGACCTCTAATAATTTCCATCTCTCTGCTAGAGCAGAGAGGCTCCACATGTCCCAGTGAAAGGCACAGCATTTCTTCCCAGTTAAACACCTCCATTTCCAGCCCTCAGGCCTGCCTGTCCCTAGGGTTGCTACCTGGCTTTTCATTCTCATGAGGATGTAGTTCTTAATTTTCCCATAGGGTTCAGCCAGTTTGAGGACTGCGTTGTCAGAGTAGCCCGAGTGAGGTAAGTTGCTGAGGTGAATCACACGCCCAAGCTCTGGTTTTGGTGGCTCAGTTTTCTGGTCAGGTTTCCCCTCAGGTTTCTAAAAATCAAAAGAGGGAATGAAGTTTTTTAAGGACATACTACATAAAATATACATGGGCAAGTGTCCCATATGAACATGATACAGCTGAGAAGTCCATAAATTGAGACCAAATTAAACACAAGTGCCTCAGAACACTGTCTGCCCCAGATTAAAATAAGGTGCTGCTAAAACAAAAATGGTTTACCTTTATTCTCTTGTACTTCTGGGACAGGTGGACCCTCACTGGTTTACCAAATACCAGTGCAGGTGTTGTTGAGTAGTATTCCACTGCAGCCTGGGCATCTTCAGTTGTTGACATCTCAATAAATGCCTGAAATCATACAAATGACCAAACTAAGTGCTACTCCTTCAAGAATTCATATTTTTGTTTCAAATATCAAGCTCTCCCTTGCTTTCCTGTAAAAGGAGATGCAGTTTCCACTTTTGATGCTTTTTGGTTACAACGTTAACCGACCTGCAGAGCCTGGCATGGATTTCACACAGTTTCTTTAGGTGCACAAATAGAACTATTTGTTTACATTCCACCTAGATTTGGATTCAGAACATTCAATTGCTTCCTGTTTTTTCTCTCCTGTGGCGATACTGGCTTTTTCCACACTTCAAAACACAACTCTCTATAACCCAAACTAAGACCAAGCAGGTTTCCAGAGAGTATGAGAACAAGACAGGAATTTGCAAGCACAGGGTGTTTTTGAGAAAGCCATGAGCAACCAACCAGAAGGATTTCGTAACAATATTTAAGGTAAAATACAGCATTTCTGGAAAGAAATATACTGGTCACTCTCCTTTCACACGTGTGACCATGGTGACATGTTTGGTAGCTAAGTCTTTCTAAAAACGTAAGCTCAGCCAGTAAGCACACCAAGGACACTGAGCAGTGGCAGCAGCAGTACTGAAGGGCCTCACCTTACCTCATTGATTTTGTTTAGAATCAGGTGATTTGTAATTATTCCAAACGGCTCCACAAGCTGAAGCAGCTGGTATCTCAAGTTCTTTCCCCTCTGGAAATCCATGATGTGAACAACTCTGCTTGTTTCCTGTTGAAGACAAAGCATGCATCACAGGATGGAAAGAAAATGTGTATCAGCAAACTCTAAGTAAGAGTCTGCCAAGGCTCTGCTCTACTTAGGTTGTATTTTTTTTAGTAGTAACCAAAATGAGATGCATATTATAAAAGCACTGAAGCTCCAGGGATTCCACAGAGGAGGATGCCTGCAGTGCCAAAGCTGCCTGTGTGTTCATGTCCCACAGCTTCCTCGTAACAGAATGTTTAAATGGAGTCTGTCCTGTTTGGAAACTGTAATTCTGTAGAGTACATGGCACAGTGATACCGCAATCTTATTCCGGAGCTTCAGTATATCCACACAAATCCTATAAACCCTTGCTTTTAAAGACTTTATGAAAGCAAAGTATATAACATAAAACTGTAGTTTTCAAAAACCCCTAAACATCAAGCTTTTAATACTAACCACTCTGCCCTTCTGCATGTGTCTCGGTCCTTGCATATTTCCGTTTCCAGCTCCTAAGAAATGAAAGAATGAGCAAGCTTAGTTCAACCTGTAAGACTGGTGTTAACATGTCTCGTGTTCACAGGTTCTTAACAGCTAGAATCACAGATTAGATACAGAATCACAAAATCAAGTTAAGTCACTTGTAATACTAAACCAGAATGACATCAGATTTTAAAACCTAATTATTTCCTTACAGTCCAAAAAAGGATGTTTAATAATCTTGTAACTTGAGGTCTCCCTTCCTGATCATTCTGTTCAGTTTAACTTCACTGAAAAAGCTTGTCATGGTTTAAGCCCACCCAGTAGCTCAGAACCACGCAGCCGCTTGCTCACTCCCCCACTTCTTCCTCATTCAAAAGAGCATAACTCCCACAGGTTGAGATAAGAACAGTCCAGTAACTAAGGTATAACACAAACTACTACTGCTACCACCAATAATAAGGAAAATAACGCAAGGAGAGAATACAATTGCTCACCACCCGCTGACCTACGCTCAGTCCAACCCAAGCAGCAATCTGGGCCTTCTGGGTAACTCCCCCCAGTTTCTATACTGGGCATGACATGCAGTGGTATGAAATACCCCTTTGGCTAGTTTGGGCCAGGTGTCCTGTATCTCTGGTCCCCCCTTGGCTTCTTGTGCCCCTCCTCTCTGGCAGAGCATGGGACTGAAAAGTCCTTGATCAGGGTAAGCATTACTTAACAACTGAAAACATCGGTGTTATCAGCATTGTTCTCAGACTAAAGTTGAAAACACAGCACTGCACCAGCTACTAAAAAGGAGAAAAATAACTGTTACTGCTGAACCCAGGACAAAGCTGCATTTACTGATGTGACGAAATAGCTGAGAATAGTAAAACCTGTTGGAAAAAAACCCCACCTCTTCTGTTTTTGAGTGAGATTTGCCATAGCAGAAGGTCACAAAGATGTGAGATCTCTTTAACCCAGATACGCTTTTTAAGCTGGGGTTCTAGGTGTAAAAAGAGACTGCTAGGTTTAGTTCTAACCCAACACCAATTCTATCAGAATGCCTAAGAAAGCCTCTTCAATAGTTGGGCTCAAAGTCAAGTCTGAGATCTTTTGGGAAGTTAACAGTATTATTTTAATGAAATCTGGTACGAATGCATCTATCATCTAAAAATTCTTTTAAAGTATCTGCAATACTTGTGCTCTCTCAGGATACCTGCATCAGTTGATCAGCTTTGCTCTTTTAAAAACTATTTCAAAGGCAGGAAGTAACAACTCCAGGCAAATCAACTGTTTTGTTGCCTGCCTTCACACCAAGAAGAGACTCGCACCATCCATCTTTCCATTCCCCACTTGCTGCTCAAATCTGTTTGTCAAATTAATTTGAAACTAAGTGTGGGGGGGGGAAAACACTCAGGACGTTGAATTGTTGCAAGTTCCACAAAAAACAAAACCCACCAACATGTAGATACCTCAGAAATCAGAGACAAAGAACTTTCAGACACGAAAAAATGCAAGTCCAACCCATGTGTGGATTAACCAAACATAGATAAGAACCCAGCCAAAATGATGTGGCTGGTCGTTAACAGATGGTAGAAAGGAGGAAGTATGGGATCTGTACTAGTCTTTGGTCAGGGAGGGAATCAAGTATTTCAGTTCCACTGCTCAGAAAAATGTTTTATCAGTGGTTTAGAACAAGAAGAGCAAAAAAATATCAAGAACTTATGTCTTGTAGAAGTAGGTGCCAGCTGCTGTTACCTCTTGGCCCAACAGGAGGTCCTCCAAGGTGAAAGGGAGGTGGTGGTGGCCCCAGAATTCCTGGTGCAGGGTTTGTGGATTGCTGCAACATGAAGGGATCACCCCTAGAGAAAGGGGAAAGCGCATTTAACTTTAAAGCGAGAAACCGAAGCCTTCATTCTCAAACCCCTCTGATTTTTGTAGAGCATTTAAGGAGAAGTCAGCTTTAGCTGCTTTTACTGGTGCTCTTTGGCTAGTAGAAAACAAAGGGAGGTATTGGTTTGAAAAGAAGGAGGTGTGCTGTTTCACATAAAACATTACGAATGTCTTTAAAACTCATTTCTACTTACATCCCATGTCCTGAGTCACTGTCAGGATTCCATTCTGGGTAACTGAAAAGAAACAAACAAAAAATTAAGAAAAGTCTCCTCTGCCTACGTAGTAATTTTCCTACAAGCAGTGATCCCTTTCCACATTAACACAGATTAAGTACACGGTAACTCTGCCCAATACAGGACCACTGCAAGAGGCTTCTCTGCTGACTAAGTGCTGTTCTTAAAGAGAAGCTTCCTCCACTGCAGGTAACATGTCTGCCAATTTATAATACAAATTGTATGGAATGTTTCACAACAGAAATTTAGAAGTTGGTGTGACTACTACAAAATTCCATAGTTTTTCAGCTGTTTAGATCGAATGTTCCATGTAGATCAGCAGGACTGAAAAGTTATGAACACAAATCCCTTTTCTCCTGAAGATGCTCTTTTAAGATGTTTTATTCCCCAAGAGGCACACACCATGTTTTCTAAGCCTGCTTTGTGCAACATAATTGACTATCAGAGCACTGGAGCAGCTCTGCTATGGAAACAGGCTGAGAGGGCTGGGCTTGTTCAGGCTGGAGAAAAGAAGGCTCCGGGGTTGACCTTAGAGCAGCTCCAGTGCCTAAAGGCACTCCAGGAAACCTGGAGAGGGGCTTTGGACAAGGGCCTGTAGGGACAGGCCAAGGGGAATGGCTTGAACCTGCCAGAGGGGAGACTGAGCTGAGCTCTTAGGCAGAAGCTCTTCCCTGTGAGGGTGCTGAGGCGCTGGCACACGGTGCCCGGAGAAGCTGTGGCTGCCCCATCCCTGGCAGTGTTCAAGGCCAGGTTGGACACAGGGGCTTGGAGCAAGCTGCTCCAGTGGAAGGGGTCCCTGCCCGTGGCAGGGGTTGGAACTGGGTGAGCTCCAAGGTCCCATCCAACCCAAACCATTCCGGGACTCTATGATTACAAGCTCCTAAATGCCCTCATGCCACAAGGGTATTTACTGTACTTGGAATTCATACATTTCAAGCAGCAGTTGACATCGTCGGCTGTGAGTTGCTCCATTGATATGATGGTTCCACTCCTGCAGCAAAGTAAACAAGAGTTAACAGCCCCATTTGGGAAGCCAGTTTTAACAAAACAACGTTCTAAGCTGAAGTATCAAAAATTCACAGATAAAATCTTTCTGTAGTGCTTTCAAGAGACACTGAAACTGAACCCACCTCTTAACTCCTAACCTGGGTGAAAAGGTGTCTGATGAACAACGCCTTGAGATCTATGGGCTTATCCTGCCTCCAAGGTGCAAAGCTTACCGGGGGAACTGCTACAGCAGACATGCACATCACTGTGACTGCAACTTTTATAACTGGATACTGAGGTTGTTTTTGTCCTCAGTAACTTTAGAATTTCCTCCACTCTCTGCTTCATTCCTCAGGCTTTTAAAGGTTAACGTGAACAAAGCACTTAGGTTTTCAGAACCATAAAGCAGCCAAGAAACTGCAAGGAATTCAGAAAGGAAAGACTGAATGAAATCAAAGTGCATAGCTGGGGACAAACCACAAGTGTACAGGAGATATATAAAAATATAGAACCATTTGAGGGGAATAATCAGGGAAAAAATGAGATCTAAATCAAGATGGCACAAAGGAGGAGCAACATCATTATAACTGAAACAAATCACCAGGTAAACTCCTCCTAGTTCTGGCTTTAGCACTAGAATGGAATGAGAGCCTTCTGCTTTCTCTTTGCAGACTTTTGTCATTACAAATGGAGTTCTTTATTCAAGAGAAGGGCAGACAGGGAGACTCCTGCTTTAGCCAAGTACAACGTGCCACATCTCCAGTTGCTTACATTCTTACAAGTAACAGTACTAGTTTGTGGTATATTGGCATCTGTAAAACTGTGAATATGGATCCTGCACCAGCAACTGTCTTCTGTCGCTTTTTCCATGTGTATTTCTGCACAGCACCCACAAATGATGTTTCTCCTAATCCCTCATCTTTCCTGCTGTTTCGTTTTCACCACTCTACAGCCATCCCTTTAGGTACAATGAGACACTCCCAAGGCTTCCTAAGGGCTTCCATATGCTACATGTCTACCTTGTACTTTCCAAAGGACAAAAACCTGGATTTAACATCTCCCATCGTGTTTTTAAGCTACTTTACAATATCACTCCATAATACACAGAATATAACATGGAGCAAGATGAAACCTTCATTCGTTTTATCCAGATATGAGGGCACCACTTTCTTGTTAACTGCACAATATGTAGGAACTGCAACTATAAATTAATAAATACAATGGTAATTAGGATAAAAATCCCTCAAGCCTACCTAGGAAGCATTTAATCCCTAAAAAAAGTTTCTTCAGTTTAAGTTGCTAACTAGTTTTAGCACTATCCTCCAGAAAAGAGTTCTTTCAACACTAAAAACCCCTTTAAATTTGGGTGCATAATCTGTAAAGCCTCAGTGGCCAATTCTGGTAGCTATAACATGCTTTGAAGCTATCTTAAGTAAATTATCATTATAAACTGAAGCAGAGGTTATCTACAAACTAAAGGCAAAGTTTGGGAGATGTAAATTCTCATTCCATTTCAAATGCCTTTAGGAGATCTGACATGTAACTTAGGATCCCCCCTGCAGAACAACAATGGCTCATCTACATTATTAACTTTTTATTAAGTTCTTAATGTGGAATTTCCTCCCTGCCTCTACCCAGTCTAAAGTGTCATCCCTCTGAGGTTTCAGGGCACTAGATACTGACAAATGCTGAACAAAGTTAAGGTACATACAATCTGAGCTGAGGTTCCTAGAACTCAGGTTACCTTTTGCCTCAATGGATACAAGCAAGAGGACAAACTGTTCTTCAGAAAATTAGGCCAAACTTAAGAACCTAATTTTAGGCAGCCCTCTATTAGGGACACAGCCATGCTTTCCCTTTGGGATGTACCACCATTCCAAGTGTTTAACCTCCAAATTCATCTGCTTGTGTTGCAGCAGCCTTTTTCCTTGGCAGAGAAAACCCCTCCACAGCTAACACCTCGCTCCTTCAGAAAGGGATCAGAATGACGAAGCGCCTAGAGAAACTGGGGCACACTTTATCTCACAATTAGACAGAAAACAAACTGGGCCTTAAAATATACACACATCAGCTGAAAGCAGCAGTTAAGAACATGGCTAAATAAGAAAAAAGCAGAGGATTAGGCTGCCAGTGAAGGGTGTTTAACCCCTTGTTCAGGCTTCAAACACACCTTGCGCTATCATACCCTTCCAAAAATCCGTATTTTTATTTGGAGGTGGGGAAAATGAGATTTTGGTACTGCAGTAATTGTACATTGTCCCAGCTAAGAAAAGCATTCCCTTTCTGCTTTCCATACATTTTGGTTCAGATCAGATTACAAGTGCAACTGGATTCAATTTTGTGGGAGACACAAAATAAGATATCCTGTAACTGTCAGGTATGCAAAGCAGAGGAAAAAAGGAGAGAAAGAGAAAAATTCTTATAGTGTCATGATTTCTGCTATTAGAAACAAAGCCCAAATGTGGGTCCTAAGACACAGATGATCCAATCTCAAATATTTTATGGTGTACTAGCAGTTTAAGTCAAAGCATATTCCTAAAAACTGGATGGGTTTACATGTTACAGAAGAAGTTACAGCCACTTAAGTTATGCTGTCAAAAGAATTTGGTATTTCTCATACCTGGGAAGATATTTCACACTGGATTTCCTTTCAGCAGATCTGCATACCAAAGCAAACTAAGAAGCACAAGGCTTTAAAATAAAGTGCTAAAAAGAACCCTACTTACAGGATTACTGGTTGCCATCTTCAAGGGCCTCAGAAGTTTATGTTTTCAATCTAACCAAATGAAGTCCTTTTACAGACCTGAGCATGGCATCTAAACCGTTAACACTTAAAACCTTCTATGAAAATAAAGGTCAAATACAGGAGACAAGAAACCCGGATTACTGTGATTATTTTATATCGAAAGCAATTAAAGCAACACAAGTTCATAAACTGTCAGATCAGCTGGAGTCATACAGTGTGTGGCTCTAAGGCTCGTTTGATCATTTCCTTGCATGGACAGAGTAACTCTCGGGTGTCAGAAAGATGAGATGTACAGAAGCAGTGCTTTTTGAGAGGTAACTGTAAAGAAATGGTTAGTAACAGCAATTCCACATTGTATCCATTTTACAGTAACAGCATGTATTATATTTGCATTTGAAGGTTAATCAGCTACTAATCATAACAAGAGGGACACTGCATTAGCCAATTGAACTGCCTGCTGTATACTGAAAACCAGCAAGATGAGTAAAACTGGAAAAGCTCAAAGTGAGAAGGCTCTGAAAATAACATCTGGATACACAGGGATACATATGGAGTAACCTGCTACCTCTGCAGAGAGCTGAGCTACTCGTGGCTAAACTAAGAGGGAAGTCTCAGCATAACTGAATATACCCGAAGATCCACTCTACTTGTGAGCCAAGTAAAGAACACTACTAGGAACACAGCGCAGGATACTGCAACAGCAGACTGATTGCTGGGAGAGTCTACAGGGAGAGATGCAACATGTGACAATAAAAAGTGAGTCTGAAGTGTCTAAGAAAGTTGTGAAAAAGGAGAAAAATGACGACAAATTTCAGCCATAGTATGAGATAAAGTGTTAAAGTGAAATTAAAAAGGCAAGAATGAGCTAATCTAAAACGTGGTTTTTACTTTTGCAATTAAGTTCCAGGGCTCTACATTAACTCTTTCCCTTTGGACAGGGAAAAAGCAGAACTGTGCAAGAATGCATCTTAACTACATACAAATCAGCAATCAAGACAGATGCGGAGGAGAGCTGAAACTAGCTTCCTGAACAGCACAGTAGATACACTGCAACCCCCCCCAAACCAACAAAAAATAAACACCCCACCCCAAACCTGCATGAATGCCAGATGTTTGGTGGTTAAGAGAACATGTAGATGTAAAATATAAATAAGATATCCCAGTAGATGATAGCTGTTTGACTTGAAGTTAAGCAATCTGGGCAAACAAAACACATTAATGTAAAGCCCTGGTTTACAATGTTTTGTTAACAATTACCGTGTAAATAATCAAGTGCCTTTTTCACTGTCAAACCAACTTGCAGATCATTTCAAAAGCAACCAGGCTATAGAAATCATTAAGGAAATAGGTAAAAACAGAACAGATACTACAACGTAAAGGAAAATAGAAGTATCTGGTGCATAACTCACCTTATTAGAATGAACGGGCATATCACATATAGAGCACAGATGGGGATAACCCTTCGGTAAGAATCCATGGAAGTCTTCAATATTGCTATTTGGAGGAGCACCTCTCTTTTTCTCAAAGAGAGATCTCTCGGGACCAGGACCACGACCCATTCTCTCATACTCACTGTCAAATTTATGATAGTTATGCGAAGTCTCACCATAAAAAGATTCATCCCTACACCTTTCTCCATCTCTTAATCTGTCATCTTCATAATCCATTCTGTCATAATAACCAGATTCTTGAGAACGACTTCCATGGTCATAGTCAACCACTGGGTTGAGACTAGGACCACGATCATCAAAGCTATCTCTTCTAAAATGCCTTTTTTCTTCCCAATCATCCCTAGGTACTCTGTATGGTGGTTCCCGTGTGGATGATCTGCCATCTCTACCATAACCTTCTTCAGCTCTCCTCCTTTTAAGTTGTAGAAGGATCTGAGGCAAGTTTTCAGGAGTAATCTTGTCCTCGGGATAGCGACTCAGTTCATCTAAGTCTCTAGCAGACAGACCAAAGCTGGCCAAAATGTTAGTGGCCTGGTCTGCATCTCCACGGTGCTGAGAAGACAAAGGGAGTGGACCTCTACTTCCAATGTTAAATATAGACTGCAAATTATGGGAAGAGGTACTACCAGAAGACAGTGCACTATGAGATCCTTGTTGGTTCAATGAAGAACTCATTCCAAGATTCATTAAGCTAGCAAGGCGTGCAGTACCCTGGTTCATCCTTCCAAGAGATGCTGGCATATTTAAAGACTGGGTAGCAGCAGCAAGAAGGCCTATTCCTGCAGAGAGGTCACGCCCATGACCTTGTGAATCCCTACTCAGAGATGACTGCTGGAATGACTTGGACATTGTAGAACTACAGCTTGTCTACTTTATGGATCAAAAAAATATTTCCTTTATTATTATTGTTTTGGTTTAAGATGGCTGAAAAGAGAGCTCACACTAGAAAGCTAGGCAAACTTCACTTCAAAAATGGTAACGCCAAGAAAGAGGATCAATAATGACTGCAGATCTTCTTCAAGCTGAGAAACACCAGACAATTCTGTAGAAAAACAAGCAGGTTTAGTCATAAATCCCTTTAAACAGATGCAGTTTTAAACTTATGCATCATGTTGATCTAAAAAAACATTAAAAGATCTCAATCTTACAAGGCTTTTATTACATAACTTAACAGATTCAAGAGGCACCCAGAACCTACATATATTATTTCAGATAAAAACACAGCAGTGCTTCCTATACATACTGCTCCTCTCGCACAAAAAGCCACTTTCATACTGAAGACAAGTGAATTTCGGAAGTTTGGGATGTCTGAGAGCATCCAAAGTTTACAAGCATGTAAGCCTTGATCTCAGGTTAATGGGTTTGTTTATACCCTACTTTACTATATAGAGAAGACCACAAAAAAAAACCCCATAAGCCCACAGAATCCAAGATGACTTTGGCATATAACACATTTGAAAATGAAACCTATACCACCACAGAATAGGACGAAAGGAAGTTAAAAGTAATTGAAGCTTGGGCAAAAAGTTTCTGCTGTAAGATCTGGTAAATAAGACCAAACATAATATTCACTCTTTATGCCGTAAAATCCCAATTACTGATGTGAAGACAGATGTGAACAAGAAAAATAAGGTTTAATTTTTGTGGGAAGTAAACAAGACCTCTTGCTCAAATTGCAGTTATGCTGCTAACAGCACTTCAGAAGGGATTCTTTACTCTGTTACAGTGCAGCTCTGCCATCAGCCTGTATTCTCAGGCCTCAAGCTAAACAAGGTTATGCTTAGTACTGGGACAGGAGTTCCAAGGAAAACCCTGCTCCAGCAGAAAGAGACACCAGGTGAGTCAGGAGATAGCACAATGCCACCAGCCAGTCCTCAGGACAATGGTGTGGTGTTCCTGTTTCATACCAGCATGCCAGTTCTTTGGTTCAGCCCCAGCACTTTGATACCATGACCACATGTGGTAGTTAAAGATCCTAAGATGTCACTTGTAAGAGTTACATCTGCCCTGTGTCCTACTAAAATACTAACCTAGGATTTCAATATTTGGATCAACTTGAAGTTTTAACTAAACAGTGTTTCAACTCCCACAGTATATTTTATAGTACAGTGGATATATTGCATAAAATATGCAGGTCTTTTTAAGTGCAGAGTAGAAATACCCTGTAATTCTTCCCCCCATCCTCTCTCAGCCTTGGGACAGATGCACAAAATTGAAAGCAATTCAATACACATGAAAATATGTCACCAGGAACACGCTGTTCTTGGGTCCCCCGTGCAGTAAAGCCCTTTTCAATCTCTGCAGAGCAGTTTTTGTTTCTCCAGCACTGCCACTCAGACACATGTAGAACACAGAACTGACTGGAAAAAGAAACAGGCACAAACTGCATAGCTCCAAATGAAACCAGCTTCTAAGAGAGCAGGCATGTTTGGGGAGGAATGGAAAGGATAAAATGAAAGCAAGGATTCTCCCTTGAAGAGACCAGCTCTGCAGAAGGCAGTTTCTCTTGTACTGGAAACAGAAGAAAAAAGGTCAAGGTTATGAGCAGGTCTCTATCCCGACTGCCTACTCAATCTAGAGTCCTGTTTCAATAACACGCAGGGTGGGGGCCGACTTTAAGTTGGATCACACTTGGGTTTTCTTTCTGGGTAGCAGCATGTTACAAAATTACTCATTTATAAAAAAAAAATCAATTAATTCTATGAGAGATACATAACCAAGATACTGCTTCACACAGTTTGCTACATACTCTGTTACCAGCATAGCTAAACTTGTATTTCAGCTATGCTTTTAAGATTGGCATACCATGGAGTCACTTAAAAGTAAGCTTGAGTACGTAATATTAGGTTAAGAGATTGAGAAACATGGGCATGGAAATAAGTTTAAAGGTATCTGAGGCAGAGGACAGAAAGCTTCAGAGGAAAACAGTAAAACAAGAATACAGGGAGAGCAGAGGAGGCCATTCTAAGTGAGATAGCCAGGACAAGCTGACCACACTGAAGGATCCCTGCACAGGAAGCCGTTAAGAATTATGTTGCAAAAGTAAACACTTGAGTTCAACCATGAGAGAAATACTAATATTCACCTGAGCACCTGTTTTATCTTACACACATTCAGTAATCTTCAAAGTACTGAATGGTAACTCTACAGGTTATTCCTTACTCCTTCCATTCTTACATATAAATTCCCTTGTAGCTCATTCACACACTTACAGAATGGCTTAAAACTGAACTTACGAGGTTCTTCATAACATCAGGTATTCCAGAAGGCTTTATGAACCTGACCCTCACAGTGATTCACAGCAGAGTCAGGAAAGGGACGGTGCATCCTGCCATTAATGCAAGGTCTTGCACCATTCAAGTTCTCACTAGATCAGGAAAGTTCTCCATTGCCCTTTCTCTTTGAACAGATGCTCACTAATCCTCCTGTCACAGTTTTCAATTGGCAGTTCACTGTCTGCTGCGCTGCAGAGATTAGCAGAGAACAAAACCTAGTCTGGCATGGACCTGGGCTGCAGAGAACCTGATGACACGCCATGAGGTGACCCTGTGTACACAGGGAGATTTTACATAACCAGGCTTGGCTGCTGCAAACACCCATAGGGGAGAGAAGCAAAGGGAAAAATAAAATAGGGGGGGGAAGACAACACAGACAAGACAAAGAAACAGTGACAATCTCATGAAAAAGCATGAAGGGACAGTAAGACAGTATGATGAAGACAATGTAATATTGGCCAGTGAACTGCCCTGCACCTCATTAGATATTAGAATGGAGTCCTTACAAAAACTGAGTCCTCACAAAATCACTATTTACTACATTCACTGTCATCTTGCAATAGCTGCTGTACTCTGCTCCTACCCCCCCACTCTTTAAGATTAGATGAAGACAACAATGCAAAGTGGGGGAAAAGCTCTAAAAATCATACCAAAGAATGTTTAACTTCCACATGGCCAGGTTTAACACATGATTCCAAAATAACATTTCTTGCCTTGCTCACATTCTGAAAGCTTTCATGTCAGCACCTGGTAGAGACAGGCTCCCATGGACCCATGCCAGCTTTAAGCGAGTGTGCCATCCACTGAGTCACAGCAGCAAGATGAGTCTGACTGAACAAAGCTGTCTAAAGATCCAGACATGATTTAGCAGAGTACAAAGTGTTATGCTAATTGTTCTTCATGTCATTTTAGCTACCCTGGGAACAGACAGGCTTTCAGATACACATTTTTAAGAGCTGTGGACAGAAATTTGGCCATATTAAGATTTGAAAACATGTAATACGAAGCAATCTTGAAACAAGTTGAAAGTCAAAATGTTATTAGGTTTCCAAACAAATGCAGACAATGAAAAAACACCCACATTTTGTATCTACAAGTTGCAAAAGAGTTTTCTGTAAAGGCAGACAACAAAACCAAGAAATTTGAATCCTACAGAATACACTAGGACCAAATAAAGGCCAAAATGAGGCCGATTTTCAAACCCTACAGAAGGTTTTTCTTTTTGTATAAAACTCATTATAAACTTCAATAAAACCGATAGAACTGCCTCAATATAAATATTAGTTTTGTTCCTGAAAACAGTTCAATTCAGTGAATTCTTGGGACATGTTGATCATGCTGCACATGACAACCTGAGATTATCACCTTTTGTGGAACACCAGGGGGCTGAAAATTGTTCCCTCCCTAATCCTTCTACCGACCAGGGCTCTTTAGCCTGTGCATACACATGATGGCTTTAACATGAAGCTTGTTCTTAGAACAACTCATCTTTCCCCCCATTCCTGTTCCATTCTTTATAGGAAAGTCACCAAAATGAAAAATCTCCGTTTTCACTTTCTAGTCAGTTTCACTTTCACCTCAAAACCAAAATTTCTCAGAACACACACTGAATTTCACCAAATCAAACTCAGTTCTGCTAAAAGCATGAATTAACCTGCAAGCTGAAAAAACACCCCCTCAGTCTGTAACAACACAAGGCTTTTGAAGACTGCACACCCTTGGGAAAAAGGTCTCAGAGAAGTCTCACATCCTGAGTTCTTGCTCTTCGGATAAAAAATATCTATGCATTCTTCTTCTCCATCCCTGTTGCAGGAACCTATTCTGCTACGAAGAATTCATGTGGTTCTTGGCAAAACCATCTCCAAGGTTATCGGTAGAAGAGATCCAGAAGCTGAAGTGACAGATTTAGACGGACAGCTCCCCATGTTGTGCTGAGAACTGATGGTGTGAAAACCAAAACTCACAAGGAATGAGGAGCAGATGTTTTCCAGCTGCTGACTGACCAAGCGTAAGGTATTTGAAGTCTAGAGGATTACTTTAACTTGAACAATGCAGAAAAAGCCACTGTCTTTCCAGAGGCAAAGGAGGAATTGTGTTGCAGCCTTACACAGAGAAAATGCAGATGACCGTTTCAGGTAGGAGGGTTCAGAGTGGTAATTTAACATTGCTGTTTCACAAGCAAGAAAACAACCCATTGTGTTCAACTGATCTTCAAAGGTCATGCCCTCAAAATTCAAGCAGCACTGGCACACTGGATGGAAGTGCTCTTCTGGTGTGCAGATTAGCCAACCTGTTCCAGGCAGAACAACTGGAAGTTTCAGCTCTTAGGATTATGTTCAGCTTCATCTCAGTGACTCGCTTGACCAGAGGAACACATAAAAACCCGAGATATGAAGTTACTATAACAGAGGATTGCTTCAGACCAGAAGTATAACATATAAAAAAAGACTTATTTATAAATGGGGAATTAAAATGACTAGTTTAGCAATTAAAAATCTTAGAAGAATTTACAGTTTTTAACATCTGAATGCAGAAAAGAGCACCGTAAAAGATGCTGAATTCCTATTTCCGCTCATTAGATAATCTAATAAATTCCAGCATCCTTCTTTTTGTAAGAGTGTATGGGAAAAGAGCACACTTATCCCTTTACAGAAACAACAGAAGTAAAAAAGAGTCTAAGGAACATTACAGAAAGAATAAGACAGGCACAAAAATGTGTGCTTTCAGAAAAGGAAAACAGAAACATCCAGGAACATACAGAGTAACTGCTGTCATGTGCACTGATTACCTCTATGGCTTCTAGACGCTCTTTCCCACTAATTGCAAGGTTACTCTTGGCAACTACCTTTGAGCTCCAACTCTACAATAAGGTGGATGCACACAGGTTGCAGCACTTCCAAAAAGCTCCGTGAGGCCATCAAGGCTTGGTTCAAGAGAAGGGCTCTGCCAAAACCAGTCACAGTGGAAAAATGGAGGATCTTAGGCTGGAAGATCTGGTACCAATGCCTATACGTTCATGCAAAGTGAGGACACGATCGCTGTTCATTCACATCAGTGCTGCAGATGAACAACAGCCTCACAGGCACCAAAACCTGGATATCAACCACAGAACACACCATAATTATACCCTAAAAATAATAGCTGTAGCAATCCAAAGACCAAGTCAGAGAGTTGATCACTGTAACAGAGAACCAGTTCTACCTTGGTCTTTTTTTTTTTTTTCAAGCAAAACAGAACACTTTTGTACTCTTGTGATTAAAAAGCTTCTGACTAGTTCAGGGAACGTTAAGTCTGATGCCTCCAGGCATTTCCAGAGTTGGGATAAAATCACATTCTTTCCCAGCTGAGATCTTGCATGCAGTTGTTGAGATGTATTCTAGTTGCAGAGGAGAATCAAGTGACTGTTTCAGTGCTCAAAATAAAACTCTTATTCAAGTTCTGACTCCACAATATGGTACTTCAACACTTGCAAACTACATTAGTTCAGAAATATTGTGAGGAATTTGCTTTTGTTTTCAAGACTTGTTGATTCAGAGCACACAGGAAGAAGGCAAACAGCAGAGAAGCTAAGAAAATGCAATCAGAAAGTAACAAGGGAACTGAATGGAAATAATTTCTTCACAGTTTTCCTTCCAGCAGCTTTCCCCCAGATTTGCTGAGCTACCCAGAACACTTTAAGCATTACATTACAAAATACCTTCACATTCACCAGAACTCTCTGCAGAGATGGGTGCCAGACACAGAGAAGGGCAAAGGACAATATTTACTTCTTTATTTCCAATCATATTAATGAGCATCTTTATTTAGGTGTAGTCCTGAATGAAACAGGTGGCAATCACATTTCAGCTGTATGGATCATCATAGCCATACAAGATCCATACACCTGAGTTTGGACTCTCAGAGACTGACCCTTCTTAACTGGTTTTTAGTTTTTACCTTTAGGAACATGGATATTCACATTTTAAGGATGGATTTAGGAACTCCTCTTGGGTTATTCTTCCCATCATTTTAGTGCTGGAATGTATGTACTCCCTAGGTATGTGCAAAACACTGGAAATGGCAGACAGCTTCTCTAAAACAAACACACATAGAAGGCTCATAGCATCACCACCTCGCCAGAATTGTGAGGAAGCAATCACAATTCTTGCAAGTGTTGGTCAGATTTCATCCCCTTTACCCAGTGCACAACATGAAAATTCTGAGATTGGGTTACCACTGAGCACACATACGCACAGGCTCAAGTGGTAGCATCCTCACTCAAATCTAATTATTCCACAAAATTCGGTAATGAATCATTATGTGGGCTTGCTGATAAAATTCAAGACAGAAGATCATTCATTTCTCAGTAATACAAGTGTTAATACAGATCACACTACATTTTGAGCAAAATAACACATGATTTTAATGTATTGCTTTCAATGTATTAACACGTTTCAAAAGCCAGGAAGATTAAGCCATTGGATCAACATTCTGTATAGCATTAGGAAAAAACACTCCCTTTTCCTCTTCCGAGGCACGAAACCCACACAGACTACTTGAAGAGACTTAATTCTCCACAAGAGTTGCTCCCTACTTACTCCAGAAAGTCAGGACCACCTACTCCACCAACAGCTCAGAAAGCCTGAAGAATTTAAGGCTGAGTAAAATCAATAAAGACTATTCAATTGTTTAAAACAGTAACAAACACTTTTTTCCCAAAGGTATGACTCATGGGAAGGAGAAAAGCCTCACATTTAGAAGAGGGATTTTTCAGCTTTCTTTCTATAGCATAAATGCTTCATTTATCAGAACAAAGCAGCTCTTCAGGTTCCCAGAAAGTTCTTTACAACTTTTATGCTTCTTTTCAGCATAAGTGAACTTCAGATCTCATTATTTTGACTTTGGAAACAAAATATGTACATCAAAGACAGAGAACATTATTAATCCACCACAGGAGGGAAAAAGATACAAAAACTCCTGCACCATGATGTGTTACCACAGCCTAAATCGTATGAAAGTGAAACTGAGTAGAAAGAGGAGTCAGAGGGAAGCTCCCACTGCCAGTCTTCTTAAGGCTCAATTCATTAATTGTTAATGCCGGATAAACATCAAACCCGGCAGGTTTTGAGGCTAACAGCTTTCAAACACGTTAGGAAGATTATGGACATGATGTTCAGCTTCCGAGTGCACGTTTTGGGGGCTGCGGAGGAGAGATGCCGACTCCGAGGCTACCACGAGCGCTCCTAGGCGCTGCAGTGAAGTTCCACTTAGGGGACGAAGCGTGGTTTTAGCTGGGATCACCCCTAAAGACACGCTTTAATTGCGGCAACACTGAGCAGCCGAACGGAAACTCCCCTCCCCGAGCCCAGCAAGCCCCACGCCGGGGCAGCGGCCACCGGAGCCGCGGGGCTTTGTTCGCGCCCGCCGGAGGCCGCAGCACCGCCGGGCGGGGGCGCTGCGGGCGGCCTCGGGGCAGCGCTGGGGCCGCCGCACCGGGCGGGCCGGGCCCGGCACCTCCGCATGCGCGCTGCGGCCGCTCACCAGGCCCGGCCCCCCCAACCCCCGGCCGTTCCTAACGGACGTTTTCCTCCCTTCCCCTCCCTCCCTCCCTCGCGGAGCGGCATCCGCCAGCCCCGGTTGTTAACGTGGCGGCGGGCCGGAGGGGGGGGCCGCAGCGCCGCTCCTACCTGCGGGCCAAGGGGCGGCGGGAAGGGACCGCGGCGGCGGCTCCCGTTCGGAGGGGGGGGGCGCGGAGGGGCTGAGGGAGGGACTGAAGTGGGGGGAGGCGGTTGCAGGCCTCGCCGCGCTCGCGAGAGCACGCCCGCCCGCTCACGTGCCCGGCGGCGGCCGCCCCGCTCCTGCGCCGTTCCACTCCGGTCCGGTCCGCGCCGCTCGGCTGCTGAGGGCCGCCCGGTCCGGTCCGCGCCGCGCCGCTCCGCCCTCCGTGCGTGGATGTGGATGTGGCCCGGGAGGAGGAGGAGGGGAAGGAGCGGGGGGGGGGGGAGGCACCGGTCTCGCGAGAGGTGGGAGCCGCTCACCCTGCTCTCGCGAGATCCCCGCCGAGCCGCGCAGCGCCAGCCCGCCGCTCGTCCCCAGCTCATTGTCCGCGCGCTCCCGCGGGGGCAGATGGGAAGGCGCTCGGGGGCGGGGCTTAGCTGCTGCCGCCTGGCTCCGCCCCCCCCGCCGCCGGTGGGGGGGTCGCGGCTGCCCTCAGTGGGTTCGGCTCGCTCGGCCCCTCCTTGTGTGGTGCCTGCGGCGGAGGGCTGGGGGGTGAGGGCCGGGGGTTAATCCTGCCGTCGGTGCCTTGCGAAACGCAGGCTTCCGCAGAGAAACGTCTCCAGCCGCGGCGGAGGACGACCCGCCTCACACAGAGCCTCAGGGACCCTAAGGGATCTCCCTCAGGGACCGCGCCTCCCGCTTACCGTTACTTGAAGCGGGGTAGCAGGCAACGCTACCGAAACGCCTTAGTGTGTATTTGCCCGAGATAGTAAGAATTCCTGGCTCTCCAAACCCCAAAAGCGTTGTTACCCCTGTGACGAGGCAGACACTCGGGCCCTGACACCTCAAGCCCAAGGGCTGCTCTCCTCAGCAGAACGGAGGTGTTCCCGTCCCTGAACCACCTAATGGGCTCCCACTGCCTATTAACGTTCATTAGAAGCTTCTGGTAAAAACCCCTGCAGCTCATGTGCAAGGAGCCCCTTTTCATCTGAGCCAACATTGCCACCTTGCGCTGCTCTGAGGAAAGCTCGCTTTTCCCCTGCTCCCCCTAACCGCGTTGGTTCTGTGACCCAAGCCCCGCCGGGCAAACACAACCCGTGATTTGGAATCCTTTTGTAGTCAATATCTTCCTTTCTGATTTAAGGTTGTGGCCATAGAACCGGGCTCTCCAGCACCTGGGGAGCTGCCGCTTTACAAAAGTGAGGGTGTGCGGCTGAATCCAGCCTCCCCGGAAAAGTCTGCCTTTTGAATGCATCACTGCCTGGTTTTTCTCCTCTATGCGCCTGGAGAGCACAATCAAACCGTAACAGACGGTATTTCACAGAAAACTCAGGGGACCGGTACAAAATAGGTGTTGAAATCAAATGAAAGGGCTCAGAGAACAATCACGAGGAATTCAGCTCCCTTAACAAGCTCAGGATAAAAAACAATTAAGTCCTTGAAACCAAACACATAAATCGAAGTTAACTGCGCCTCTGCCCCAGTACTGCAGAGCAGTAAAAGCAGAGCAAAGCCCCGTGATGAAATGTAAGCCATCCAGCCACTTCTGCCCAGTGAAAGTCATATATAGATTGCAAAATGTACAGTGCTAATAAACAGACCCATAAATCATGCCTGTGTTGCCCGAGCAGCAAACCAGGTCTTGCTCCATTTCCCTGGCTTTATTTCAACGCCAGTATTTTGTTCCTCTTGAACCCCGTGGGTTCTCTCTCAATTTCCTTTGTTGTCCAGGCACCAAACTGAATCATGTTGTCCTTTATCGATTGCCTCTGCGCCTCAGACGGAGCCGTGCAGCACTGACCATTGCTGCCCTGCAAGCACGGCTGCTGTGGTAGGATGCAGAGCACCACTTCCCAAAGCCTGTGCTTGTACTGATCACTGGAGAGCGTTTATAACATCCTTGTGCAGTGGTTTTTATTGCCAGTATGTGCGCAAAGCCTGTTGGATCTGGGGAAAAAGCAAAGCCCCTGCTGCTGCCTGAGAGGTGCAAGGCTCCCAATGTACATCATGCCCTGAGCAGAGCTCTGCAGTTGTTCCCAAGTGCTGTGATGGGATAATCACCACTGCCAGCAGACTTTCTCCATCCCTTTCTACTGCCTTTTCGGGTATAGCACAACCAGGCCTGCAAGTCTTGGCTTCAGCCCTGAGATGAATGTAGTAGAGCTTTCTTGGAGGAAGTTTTTCAAGGAAATAAGCCAGTTGGTGTGTATTTATTGTCTATGTAGCACAGGCTTTGTGTGCCTGAGCACATATCCGCCCTTTCTGATTTCAGAGCGAGCTGGTAGAGAAACCGAGTACAGCTGCAAGATCCCCCCAGCTCCCCTCCTGGGCCAGTATGGGAGAGGAAGATGCTGAGTACAGTATAAACCCATAGGAAACTTGCTATTAGTTTAGCAGGTGGAACTTGTTCATACAGAAACAGTAAAGTTATATTAGTGTACGACTTCAGCTGAAAAAAACCCACCCTTTTTCCAGTAATGTTGAATTCTTCAACAAGTCTTTCTGAGTATAAAAAATGCATACTGCTGTTACACTCCTGCAGTGTACAGCAGCAGCCTCAGGCTCACACTTGGAGTTTAGTTCACATATAGAGGCACTGCATCTACAGCAGCACCTACAATAGGTGTCCTGGGTTGAGCAGCAGCAGTCATTTTTCTCCTTCTTAGGAGCTAGTACAGTGCTGTGTTTTGATCTTTTGGCCTTGGAACAGTGGTGATAACACCGATGTTTTCAGTTGCTGCTCGAATGTTTGGTCTGGCCAAGGACTTTCTGAGCCTCATGCTCTGCCAGGGAGGAGGGGAGGCCGGGAGGAAGCAGAGACAGGACACCTGACCCAAACTGACCAAGGAGGTATTCCATACCACAGCACGTCATGCCCAGGATGTAACTTGGAATGACCCGGAAGGGGTAGAGGGACTACAGGGTTGGATGAGGTATCGGTCGGTGCTCGGCTGGGGGGAGTGGCGCGAGTTATTGGTCGGCTGGTGTTGAGGTGCTGTATTCTTTCCTCTTGTTATTTCCTTTATCATTATTATTATTGGTGGTAGCAGTAGTGATTTGTGTTGTACCTTAGTTACTAAACTGTTCTTATCTCAACCTGTGGGAGTTGCATTCTTTTTGATTCTCCTCTCCGTCCCTCCAGAAGCAGGGGGAGGGCAAGAAGGCGGGGAGTGAGTAAAAGAGGTTTGTGGTTGGGTTTAAACCACGACAATAGGGTAATGGCATTGTGATGTGGCTGCCCACCATTGAACCATGTTTTAAAAACTGAAAACTTAAGTTTTAGCCTAAAAAACTCCTAAACACAGGGTTCTCTGTAAAACTGCGCTGAATCCCAATGGGTCAGGCATCTTGGTGAGAGCTCCTATGCTCTGACTACAGCCACTTTGGAGTTCCAACAGCATTTTTGTCTAACTGGAGCATTTGTGTCTGAACGCGTCATGGCTGTCTCTGCCCTCCCCACCAGTTCTGATGTGTTTTACGTATTTAGAACCTTTTCCAACTCCCCAGTTTTTAATGGACTTCACCTCCCCCCCCGGCCTAGGGATGGGAGATAACAAGAAATTCCTTCATGTTGGGAAATGAAGCATGCAGAGGGAATCTTGTGAACTTGTGCTGGCTGTGTATGCAGCAGAAATAGGAACGCCACCCTAATTTCCCTTACAGAAAAATAGAAATCTGATGTCCTTCAGAGTGCTGGAGGAAAGGAAACCTAGCTAAGTATCTGTCCTTGTGGCACAAGCTATGGTGGAGTTTGTGCACAGCAGGAGGGGCAGTAGCCTCCCTGTGCCCCATTCCTTTTCTGGATTTTTATATGGAAGTTGTCCATGCCCATGGCAGGGGTTGGAACTGGATGAACTTTAAACTCCCTTCTACCCAAACCATTCTGAGATTCTATGACCCAACAGCCTTATGATACACTGGAAACCAAAATGAGCAAGTTTAAATAGAAGTAATTTTAATAAATAGAGGACACATAAAGCCAAATATTCTTAAATAAGCAGTAGAGGGGATTAACAATTAACAAATTGCACATGCAATTATTGTTATAGCTTGCCCCCCAACCACCGCTGATGTCTCCAGTTTCTACAAGTTACTACATCCATCCTTCTCTGGTACTCCCACTTAAATTGTGGGCAGCAAGTTTCTGTCTTCTCAATGTCTTTCAAATGGGGATCCTCAAGGCAGCACAGAAAGCTTATTTCTTCTGACAACCACTGCTCCAGCAAGCCCTCACCTGCAGAGAAACATGCAAACCATTTGCCTGTCATTAAAAATCATACAGTTAACACAAGCATCTCTAAAGGCCCCAAATTCAAACTTTAACCCCAACCAGTTAATTAGCTGACCATCATTTTTATATAAAAGACACGGTATTAAACCAAATGTCTGCAGCAGATGTTTTATTTTCTGACTGCAGATTGTCTGCATCCAATCTAGGATTAACTCCACTGAGGAGGAGTTACTCCACTCTCAAGCATGCAGAGCACTGCCAAAACCTGGCACCAGCCCGTGCCAGAACAGCACTGGCAATGCTAGGAGTGTGTTGGCAAGCACTTTCCTCTCCCAGCAGCATAACACTATCACAGGCACTGAGCAGCAATGGGTAGCTGACTACTGCTGGGTCAAACAGAACCCAAAATTGGGATTTGAGAGGACAGAAAGATACAGAGACACCTCGCAGCAGTCTTCTAATACCTAAAAGAGCAACGAGAAACCTTGGAGAGGCGCTTTGGACAAGGGCCTGTAGGGACAGGCCAAGGGGAATGGCTTTGACCTGCCAGAGGGGAGACCGAGATGAGCTCTTAGGCAGAAGCTCTTCCCTGTGAGGGTGCTGAGGCGCTGGCACAGGGTGCCCAGAGAAGCTGTGGCTGCCCCATCCCTGGCAGTGCTCAAGGCCAGGTTGGACACAGGGGCTTGGAGCAAGCTGCTCCAGTGGAAGGGGTCCCTGCCCGTGGCAGGGGTTGGAACTGGGTGAGCTTTAAGGTCCCTTCCAACACAAACGGGACTGGGATTCTGTAAGTACAGCCCCAAAAGTTCATCCTCTGGTGATGTGGGCCTCGCTTCTAACACCCCATCAGGGCTTCCTTCAGCAACTGGCAGCACTGTGTGCTTCACTGGATAAGCCAGGTTATTATTTGCCCCGCAGAGCACCAGAGGCTGGCCCAACAGCCCTCTCACAAGCCAGCAGAGGCCATTTTGTCTACTTGGTATGGCACAACGAACCACCTTTTTGCCCGTCTCCCCCACCAGCTCACAGAGAGGCCTCACCTCATCTCCAGAGGCTCCCGGGCTGTACCTTGTGTCTCGCATGCCGGTCACCCCTTTACATCTCCTCCGCACAGGCACATGCTGGCTCCCATAGCTCCAGTCTCCCCCACAGGGCTCCTCACTTTGGTGCTTCCACCCCCTGCAAAGCTCGGGGCTGGCACAAGGCAGGCCCCGGGCAGCACCCGCTACCCGAGGGGCAGCTCCGCCGCCGGGGACCTTCCGGCCACAGCAACCCCTCCACACATACAAAAGCCGCGGACCGGCTGAAAGCCCTAAAGAGAGCACAGGAGAAACATCGCTTCAAGTAGTCAATTAATTAAATCTGCATTAATAGAGCTGAACAGCCGGGAGCTGGCATGGGGAATGGGAAAAAATAATAAATCAAAGCGAATAATAGCCCAAGAAATTGCTACTAAGCGGCACCGCCTGAACAAACCACCCTCCAGTCCCAGGCCTCGGAGGTTACCCCCCGGCGCGGGCACGGCCGCCGTTCAGCCATGAGTAACCATTACATACGGTATGAAAGGGTGAACAGCTGGCGTGGCGTTTCCGACCCACAGCCCCAGGGCGGGCTGACGCGCCCCTGTTCTCCAGCACGGCTGCCGGAGAGACCCGCGACGGCAGGCCCGGAGCCTCCCCTCACCGCCTCCCCTCACCTCATGGCGGCCGCCGGGCCCAGCGCCACAGCCCGACCCGTCCCTCATGGCCGCGCTGCCCGGAAAGAGCGGGCCCGGCCGCGCCGCTGAGGTGGTTCCGCAGGCACCGCCCCGCCCGTCTCGGCCGCTCCCCTGGGGCGGGCCCGGATGGCGGGGCCCGGGCAGCCTCGGGGCGAGGCGGGGCAATAAACTCGGTAACAGCGTAGGGGGGGTAGTGTTGAAGGGACCTTGGAGCTCCTCCAGTTCCAACCCCTGCCACGGGCAGGGACCCCTTCCACTGGAGCAGCTTGCTCCAAGCCCCTGTGTCCAACCTGGCCTTGAGCACTGCCAGGGATGGGGCAGCCACAGCTTCTCTGGGCACCCTGTGCCAGCGCCTCAGCACCCTCACAGGGAAGAGCTTCTGCCTGAGAGCTCATCTCAGTCTCCCCTGTGGCAGGTTCAAGCCATTCCCCTTGGCCTGTCCCTACAGGCCCTTGTCCCAAGCCCCTCTCCAGGTTTCCTGCAGCCCCTTTAGGCACTGGAGCTGCTCTAAGGTCTCCCCTTCAGGACCCTTCTCTTCTCCAGGCTGCCCCAGCCCAGCTCTCTCAGCCTGGCTCCAGAGCAGAGCTGCTCCAGCCCTCGCAGCATCTCCGTGGCCTCCTCTGGCCTTGCTGCAACAGCTCCACGTCCCTCTTGTGCTGCTGCCCCAGAGCTGGTGAAATCTCATGAAGGAGGAGAGGCAGCCAAAGCAGTGTGGCTCTCCTTTCGTCTCCTCTGCTCAGGGGCTAACAAAATGCTGGTGTCAAGTATTGGCTTGTATCTCATCGCACCATGCTTGTAGGAACAAACACATTGTGCTACCATCACCACAATTAAAGTTATAAAAGTGCTTTATAACAGAGCCCTGCTAACACCCCAAAACTGCTTTGTGGTCGTGTACAGCCCCTGCAGTACATAGGGCAGTAATGGCCATGGGACACAGGGCTGGCAGACAGTGCACATTTGCTAAACTTCCCTTGGAGCGCTTCACTGAATTCTCTTCCCTGTCTTGCAGCATTGCTCTTCCTCTTGCTCCAGGTACTGACTGTGCTGCGCAAATGCTGCTGAGCCAAGGTCCGATGGGATGGAAGGACCATGGTGCTGATGCTGCCACGCTGAGGCTGGAGAAGAGCAGTGGTGTGGGGCAGACAGCGATGCCCTGGGTACAGGCAGTTTTGGAGCTGAGAAGAACAGTAAATAACAGTGGCAGGAGCTCCAGACATCACCTACACCGTGGCGTGTCCCATCCCAGGCTTGTAGCACACAGATCTTTGAAGCACTGCAGCTCCATGCTAGTACAAGCCCTTGAGCGGACGTGCTGTGCCAGCAGGCAGGGGCTCATGTCCTGCTTTAACCCACCCGAAGCAAAATCTCTTGGATGCAATTCCTCCTGTATTCTGTAACCCAGCAATAGGTGACATGGTCTAGTGTGAGGTGTCCCTGCCCATGGCAGGGGGTTGGAACTGGATGATCTTAAGGTCCTTTCCAACCCAAACCATTCCATGATTCTATAATTTGCTCAACAGGGGTTAAATAGGCTGCTGGAGCTTGTTAATTGCTCTGAACATAAACGTGCTGGGACATGGGGAGTTCAAGGAAGGCTGTGTCTAGACTAGAGGAGCTCTTCTGAACACTGGCTGTATTTTGTTTTGTGGTAACTTCTCTCTCTAATCCATCTTGAAACAAAGCTTCTCAGTCCCTTCAGTGCCCAGCACGGCACCTGCAGGAGAAAGGGAGGATGTATTTAGCTTCCACCAGGCTGAGATGAACAACAGGCCGAGCAGGGATCTCAGCATCAAGGAACAATGTGATGTTTCCTGACATCAGCCTGCGATATGGGGAGGGCCAACACAGATGAAACCAGGACTCACACTGCTGTGGACGCCTCTGGGGTGTTGCTCCAGGTCTGGAAGCAGGCAGGAGGACGGGCTGCGTAGGTGGGTGCTGTTTTCAGTCAGTGTGGCTGTGCTCAGCTCTGCAGAGCAGTTGGTTCTGGCTGGGATGCTGCAGTGTGGACTCCAGGCATGACACTGCTGGGCTCAGCCCGCTTCAGAAGCCTCTTCTCATACCCCTGTAGAGATGAAGCTGATATGGAGAGCACACTCACCAGGAAGCTGTGACAGAAAAGGGCTTTACTTTGAACCCACAGCACAGCCCTTGTGTTTCACCTGATGTGACACATTTACCCAGAGGTCACAAATAACGTGGAAGAATTTGCTTGAGCCCCCCCTACCACGCGAGATAAACTGATGCTCCCAGCCCAGTTTCGAGAGTGGAAAGCTGTGCAGGAACATAGGGAAATCCATGCTGTGAAGTGAGAGGCTGGTCCTGGCATTGAGAGTTGCTGAATTCTAGTATTTGGCATTCAGAAAGCTCTTGAAGTATCTCCCTGGTCCTGCTGAAAACATCTTCTTACAAGAGGCATATTAATTTGAGGCCCACACTGCGCTAATGAGTGGTACAGCTGCCAAACTGGAGCTGTGGCTTAGGCAGCCTGCTTCGGGTCTGGAGCTCATCATCCATCCCTGTCTGTGGGCATGTGCACTCAGCCACAGGCAGTGAGACCTCCACTAGCAAAATCATTAAGTGCTCCCTGCATTTGCTATTCCCTGTCCCTCAACCATACAGTTTTTCATCATCCCTGGATCTTCCAGAGATGCCCCATCCCTGGCAGTGTTCAAGGCCAGGTTGGACACAGGGCTTGGAGCAAGCTGCTCCAGTGGAAGGTGTCCCTGCCTGTGGCAGGGGTTGGAACTGGATGAGCTTTAAGGTCCCTTCAACCCAAAACAGGCTGGGATTCTATGATTCTAAAGCACCTAACTCCACCGCTCAGCACCAGGCTCTCTCCCCTCATGCAGCCATGGCTGTCCTGAGCAGAACAAGCCCAGTACTTCCCAGGACAAGGTACCCATCATGCCATGGTCTGCACCAACATACCCACATCCAGGAAGAACAGCTTGAACTGAAAAAAAGACCAAGAAGCATTTGGAGAAGACAGAGATGGAGTGGATGATTGCCTAAGGCAAGAGACAGCTCCACCGGTGTGTCACTTTGAGACAAGCTCAAGCTTTGAGAGCCCAGACTACAGGAGGAGCACCAAAAGGCCTTGAAACGTCTCACTGGAGCACAAAGCCCTGGTGAAAACCTTCATTTGACTGGATCCCAAGTGAGAGGGGTCATGGCTACACTGCTGTGTCTGGCCACGGATACAGAGTACTGGGCAGTGTTTGAGGTGTCAGCTGGGTCTCTGTCGCAGTGAGTTATTATTGTGCCCTCGGCACCCACGGAAAAACACGGGTCTGCTTCTTCAGCCTGGAAGTGGCTTTTATAGCCATATAACTGAGCTAGAGAGAGAAATATTAACTGAATGAATTATTTCCACTCTCTCAAAGCAAGAACAGAGACTTTTCAATCACAGACAGATTTTCTCTTAGCCCCTGACTTGTTAAACTGGGCTGCTGCTGGGCTACCAACCGCCTGAACAAGAGCCACAACGCACTTAATGACTCCGCAGAGGGCACCCTGACTTCCCAGCTGTCATCACAAGATGGCATTGCAGACCTAAAAGCCAATCCGGCTCTGCTAATGCTCAGAGATCTTTTCCAGGCCCTGGGGTGTCCAGCCCCAGAAGAAGCTGTGGACTTAACCCTGACTGCGGAGCTCCTCTGCCGGGTCTCAGCCCCGACACTTGCTTTTAATCACATCGCTTTAATGTCAAGGCTGTGCTTTAAGCACAGAGCAAGTGGACTACAAAGCTGCTGCCATTATTCCTATGAGCTGTGAGCTATCTAATTGCACTGATTTAAGCTAGTTATAGTGTTGATGGTTACTGGCACGCAGGGTGCTTTCATCTTGACCTGCAACACTTCCAGCTCTTCCAGGGCCTCTGTGTCCCGAGGAGACTCTGCTAATCAGAGCAAGTGGTGAAGTAGTTTAAGACATGGCTAAAGGGGCAAGTTCTGAGTGAAACACACCCAACTCATTCCATTGCAAAGCACTCTCAAACATAGAACTGTCTTTTGGTTGCATTAAAATGATTTGGGAAAGCAAGGATATGTCTCTCAGTAAGTTATAGCTTTAAAATAACAACAAAAACTTGCTGCTCTTAAATGTTTCTTAAAAAATAAAGCTTTCTTTAAGTGCACAAAGCCATGATGCAGAGTGCTGTCCCCACTGCCACCTCTGACCTCATGGGGATGCTGCCTGCCCACCCTTTGCGTGACCCACAGCAAACAGCCATGCTTGGTCCCATAGCGAGGCAGCTCCAGCCCCACATGTTGCTCCACCACCTCAGGAGAAGGAACCAACAACGGACTGAGCTCACACAGGGTTGTGCTCCCCTTCAGCCTGGTTGCTGCTGTCAAAGCAGGCAGTGCTTCACCCAGCTCAGGCTACCACAGCTGCACTCACTAAATGGGCAGCTCCTCTTTGCCAAGGACTATATGCAGTTTGGACCAGCCCCATTTGACGAAAAGTGCTCATCAACCCTGACAAGCCTCAGCTGGCACCCACAGGATAGGAGCTTTATTTAAATTCAGCCCTAGAGCTTTACTGCTCTCCTGAATAATGCTGTGAGAGTGCCTGGCTTCAGCCTTGCTACCAGGTGTACCCCTTGGTTCCTGAAAGGCCCCTCAGGCACATGTTGTAGCTGTATTTCCAGCTCTCTTTCCTAGATGAGCTATGGGCCTGTATTGCAGTTGTACCTCTAGCCTTGCTCTTGGCTCATATCCTCTCAGTCCTGAGTGAGCTCTGGATCTGGGCTTTTGCAAGCTGTACCTGGGACTGCTGATGGACCTGGTGTGCTCAGACTTCATAGGACTGTGCCTGCTGCTGAGGATGGTGTTTCTGCTGGGGTCATCTTGGCTCCTCTTCCTTTAGGGAGCAGCCAGCCCTTCCTGCTGGGGCCATCATCTTGTTGCAGTACAAAAGTAAGTAAGTACAAAACCTGGTAATCTCTACACCACTTCTGCTTCTCTATGGACCTGCCTGGGCTGCTGTGGAAGGCAGCTGTTCTGCTGTGGTATTTGGTGGATGTATCAGGGGATGAAGAAGCAGGGCTGGGTTAACATGGTCCTGTATGTGAGTGGGTGCTCTAGGCTTCATCCACCAGTTGCTCCCTGCAAGAAGCAGCCATGATCTAACTGCATGTTCTTCCCAGGCCAGAGGCCCTGCAGCCTACCACCAGGGCTTAGTATTCGTCTGTCCTGATAGATCAGTGTCTGTGCTGTTCCTCGGGTGAGAGCTCTCTGGCATTGCTGCTGTGAGGATGGCAGTGGGGCAGGATCTGTTGCTGAGCTGCCTGTGGGGCTGTAGCTGGATATGTCCCTCTGGGCAGCACATAGAGATGCTGTCAGGCTGCTCCCTTCACTGTGGAGTTAGAGAGCAGCCTCCTTTGGCCCAGAGGAAAGAGCAAGCAGAAAAGCTTATATAAACCAAAGCCAGTATGCCGAAGGGGTGGCTGTGCTGGCACTGAATCCAGTGCTGCTCCATAAGTGGCTGGGCAGGGGCATGCCCTGCCTTCCTCCCTCCCTGCCTGCAGCCCTAATCCCCTACTGGGCAGTATCTTGCTGCCAGAGCCTGAGTCTTCTTGTTGTCCAGCATGTGCTTGGGCACATGAGCAGCCCATATGGTTCCCCTCTGTTCTTGGTTGAAACTGCTGCAGCGATTTATTTTTCCAGTTCATCCCTGGCAGGGCCCTGGAGCTCTGCTCCTTCCCCCTCCTGCACAGCTTCTCCCTGGCTGTGTCTCCTTCTCTGGTGTCCCCTTCCCCTGCTCCTACTGAACCTTTGGTTTTTATCACTTCTCTCCCTTCCTCAGTGCTCCCATCCAGAAGACAGAGTACAAACTGCAATCGCTGTTACATGGTGCCTTTCATCCAATGGGAATTGCTTTAACCTGCCAGACGGGAGACTGAGATGAGCTCTTAGGCAGAAGCTCTTCCCTGTGAGGGTGCTGAGGCGCTGGCACAGGGTGCCCAGAGAAGCTGTGGCTGCCCCATCCCTGGCAGTGTTCAAGGCCAGGTTGGACACAGGGGCTTGGAGCAAGCTGCTCCAGTGGAAGGTGTCCCTGCCCATGGCAGGGGTTGAAACTGGATGAGCCTTAAGATCCCTTCAACCCAAACTGTTCTATGATCCTAAGCAACTTTCCTCGGTGTGATGGATGTGATCTGCTAATCTTATGGAGGAGGATCCCCTGGGACACAAGCCACTGTGGGAATCGCCGGGAGACGAGCTCATCAGATGATGACCAACAAGTCTCGTTTATTGCTAAGCAGATGGATACTTATATACCTTGCTTGCATGTTTATAGTTTGGTTACAGAGAGATCATTGGCTTACAGCTTTTACATGTTACAAGATCATTGGTTTGTAGCTTCTACATTTTTTGCAGCTACACCGTGCACACCCCCCACCATCCTCCTTCTCATGCACTTATCACTTAGTGGCCTTGGCTGTGATTGGTCATAGTATGTTGCTGTTTGCCGGTGTCCTTCATTTCCTCATTATCTGGCCTGAGAGGTTTGCACCATGTTCTACACAGATGTCTTGTTTCAGCTCGTTGATGGGAATGTGACCTTTTGACCTTTTTCGACAAGCCAATCCTCCACAATTCCCCCTTTTTCTTTATAAAGGAATAAGGACTGAGTCAGGAGTCCTTGTAAACAAGCAGAAAACAATGCAAAGCATAACAAAGTAACAAACCCCCTATAACTATGAGACCTATAACAGCGAAGCAGCTTGTAAAGCAAACGTATATGCAGCTCTATGAAGTGAAACTTCTAAAATCAGCTAAATATTTCTGAAGCGCTATAAGTGGGTTACATAAAAGATAATTTGACAGACTATACAAAAAGTCTTTGTTTCAGCTAACTCTGGCGAAGATGCCTTATAGACTGACAACCACCACAATATAATTCTACTGTAGGGTCACACTGATGACAAAAACTACAGAGTTACCGAAGCACTTGTTGTATCACCAATCTCAGTTGTACCACTATATGCCTGTGGCCATGGACCGGATCTAGGAGGGCGACCGTGCTCAATGAAAGTTCTGTGTTGACTAAGGAGTTAAGTTCTTCTATTAGTGGCTGTAGCGCTCGGCGCAAGCAACGCTCCTCCTGGGCCTGCGAGTCAGGGTCCATACACTAGCTCGGAGACACCGTCACCGGAGCTTCTGCAGCAGCCGGTCTTAGTCACTTGGATGGTACCCACAAGGGTCCTGCAGGAGCACAAACACAGGCGTAACCACAGCCCAGATACATTACTTCTGCCGGTCCCTGCCACAGATCTGTATTAGGATCTCGATAGTACACCTTAAAAGAAGGCTTTATCTTCTGTTTGTACAAAGTGCTTAATAACCGCTGGAGTTTGTTCATCACCAAAGATGCATAAATAATTTAACATAATTTCACCCATATAATCAGCATCGATGACACCTGGAACAATGAATAGTCCTTTCAACGCAGATGATGATCTCCCCAGTAGCAAGGCTAGTCTCATAGATTCTTTTAACAATTCTGAACCTAGCTGGACTTGAGCCTCCTTAATGGAGAACTGTCCAGTTCCCATCAGGTGTTGTAATTGCACCCCAATCAGGGGATCTCCCTGGCCTCGCTGAACTGCAACTGCCTCTTGGCAGGTTTTCTGCCAATACATGTTCCATAACAACAACTGCGAAGGGGTGAGGATTAATTTCACAATACTTTTCATATAACAGCAAATCTGTTCCCCAAATATATGACAACATCTGCCTAGTGGGTTCAAACTGAATGCCTGTAGAAATAACAGTTTGCCTTAACTGAGATAGCAATTTCAATTTAAGGGAGACATTTCAGCATTTACTGCCTGACCTTGAGCGTTAATCTGGTACTTAACAGGAAAGGCGAGAATCTTTTCCTGCAACAATCAAAATCATTGTTTGACAGAGTCTCTCTCTGAATAGATTTCCAATCTATCACCTGGATTTGCATTTGTCTACCTGTGCTCTGCAACTTTACCTTCCTTTCTTCTCCCCCCCCCCCTTTTTTTTTTTTTTTTTTTTTTTTTTTTTTTTTTTTTTTTTTTTTCCAAAAGTTGCTCACCCTGCTTTGCACGGCTACAAACAGCAGCCTGCTCGGCAGCAGCTACAGCTGCCTGCCTGCTTCAGCAGCAGCCATAAATACCTGTCAGCAACCACACTTTTGCATTAACCCTTTCTTGCCTGAAACGTTAAACCACTACCTGTTAAAAACTTTTACATGAACACGATAACAAAAAAAAATACATAGAACACCATCTGCTCTCATCACACACACACACATACGTATGCATATGGGATCCCACAAGCACATTTCACACAACTACAATATTTGAAACACAAAATCCAGACAATCATTACTCGCACTACACAGTTCCACGTACAGAACGTGGCACAAGGACTCTGTGAAGACTATCAGGAAACCAGCTCCAACAAGCATCATCGCAGTGTGAGGTGGCAGGCTCAGCACTAGCGAGCGTCCCCGCAGAGGCTCTGCCTCCCTCACATCGCGTGACGTTTGGGCTTTTATACTGATCAAAATGCACACTCATTCTGACACAGGTGGCCAGTCTATGTCAGAAGAAGTGGCCAGCAATATCTATAAAGGTTTCCAAGCATCAATAGAATCATAGACATTTGCTAACTTCTAGTACATGAGTATCACAGACAGACTGTATCAAATGAGTTGTATATGGGACCCCAAGTCCACAGTCCGTCACAGTCCGCCCGATACCCCTGATAAGGGCATATCAGAGACCTTCCCGCCGCGGGTCTTGATCCAGCACATACATCACAGGGAAAGCACACAAAACATCTGCATCCCACACCCATTTCGCTTCTCCCTTTACAGCTGTCCATTTATCATGAGGATCTGGGGGATATAAATTAGGCTTCTTTTCTGGCTCCATGTCAAAAGGATCATCCAGGTCAGCATCAGAATTAACAGGCGTCAGAACTTCAGGAGCAGCAACAGCAGCCTGATGAACACGCACAGGCTCTTTCTTGGGGTCAATAGGGTCTGGGTCAAAAGAGTGTTTTCATCTCTGTCTTCCTTAATTTCTGTAGGGATCTTTTGAGGTTGTGAAGTTACAAGTGTTATTTCTACAGAGGTTGCCAGGTCCAAGCCGAGGCTTCCGCTGGTTGCGGGTTGCAAGGGGGTGGAATCATCTGAGCTACAGCGGCAATTTGTTTCTGCATGCGGCCATTGGTGTACGCGCTCCTGTTGCAGTTTCCCAAACCTCGCCGACACATAGAGGTGTTATGTGAGTTGTTTCGGCATTTCTGACACCACACTCCTGAGACAGTGCATTCTCGGCGGAGATGTCCCATTCCTCCACATCGATAACAGCGTAGAGGGCCGCGGTTACGCTGGCCAAGTGCGGCCGACGCTTGAAGGGGTGCAAGAGCGGCTAACACCTGAGTCTGTGAAGCCTTAGCTTGTTCCTGAATTCCCTCAGCTAGCTGTTTTATGGCATCTACTACCATAGCTTGCGGCCCTGTTGGTTGTAAGGCCATTCTTTCTAATGCTTCCTCTATAGTCCAATCAGCTCCCAAAGTAAGAATAACATTTCGGGTAATGGGGTTGCAGTTTTGTAAAGCACATTGTTTTAACATGGCTCCCTTCATGTAGTCTGGGACGCCTGCTTTCTCAATAGCTGCAGCAGCTCTGTCTATAAAGGACCCAAATGATTCGTCTCGCCCTTGCTTGATAGCCATATATGAAGGCACACCTCCTGGGTCCTTAACTTGGTTAATAGCTTGCCGTACCAAATTCATAGCTGCTCTACACTTATCAGGTCCTAATAAAGCTTGTGCCTCGGTTCTAAAAAACGGTCCTGTACCCATTAACTCATCCAGGGTTACCCCGTAAAGGGGATCCCCAGGTTGTCTTTGTATAGCTACGAATCCATGAGCCAGATTTTGCCAATGAGTGTTAAAAAGCAACTGCTGATGTTGTGAGAATATAAGCTTAGCAATACTCTTGCAATCGGATGGTAGCAAGATACGAGCAGTCCAGATATAATCTAACATCTGCTTTACCGGCTCACTGGTGACTCCAAATTGACTGGCCATCGCTCGTAATTGTGATAACAGTTTCCAATCTAAAGGGGTAACAGTTGCCATCAAACCACCCTGGTGTTGCTGAAAAGTCACCGGGCATGCCAACGAGGTCGCCACCTCATCGTCCCCCTTTTCAAGGCTGTCCTTAGCCACCGCTGCCCAAGCCTCCCTTCTTTCTTTAGCTATGGCCTCCACTAGGTCACTTTCTGCCCCAGGGATAGGCTCATTGCTTGAAAGAGGGTTAACAGAGGGCTTTTCTGGTTTTAGAGTCGTAGTGGTGGGGGGAGCTGTTGGTTCCGAAACTGAGGGGCTTGCTCCGGTGTCATCTGCATTTTGTGGAGATGGCAACATTACTTGTGAAAAAGCAGATGGCATTGGAACGGAGGAAGGCCAGTCAATTTCATAACTTCTGTTTTTTGCCTGAGCCGTGAGTGCCTGCTCGGCAGCTTTCTTTTCTGCCTGATATTGTAAAAGTTCATTATGTACCACCCGCCATAATTTACCTAACTTTGACTTTAACATCTCTAAAATAGTTCTCCAAATGACCAACAAATGTTTCACAGTGTCACTGCCTTCTGTGGCTGTGTTCTTCGGAGCTTTCCCGATCCCTGCTGTCTTCCCAGCCTTTTGTTTTAACAGGGTATTATATATAGCTTGCCAAATCTTATCTCCAAATTTTCGCCTTTCTGCTAATTTATGGACAGTGTGAGGGTTAACAAAACATCCCTTAGACTGTCCATAAGCTAACAGTCCCTGCAGCTCTTTCTGCAGGTCGATCCCTTTAACCTGCCGCTTTTCTAAGAAGGCAGTAAATAAATCATACGCCGCTTGCCTTTCCATACCTTAGCGCGCTTGTTGCAGCCCCTTCAGGTTTCGGCGGCGCGTATCGGCCGGGCTCGTCTATACGGTCACCCAGGGTCCGGCGCTTAAAATCCTGAGATCTTGGCGCTTTGACCGTCCTGTGGCTGCGATCAGGACCCGAGCAGAACTTACGTCGTCCCACCGTGGTGTTCGAGGGATCGCGTCGGGGTCACCATTTGTGGGAATCGCCGGGAGACGAGCTCATCAGATGATGACCAACAAGTCTCGTTTATTGCTAAGCAGATGGATACTTATATACCTTGCTTGCATGTTTATAGTTTGGTTACAGAGAGATCATTGGCTTACAGCTTTTACATGTTACAAGATCATTGGTTTGTAGCTTCTACATTTTTTGCAGCTACACCGTGCACACCCCCCACCATCCTCCTTCTCATGCACTTATCACTTAGTGGCCTTGGCTGTGATTGGTCATAGTATGTTGCTGTTTGCCGGTGTCCTTCATTTCCTCATTATCTGGCCTGAGAGGTTTGCACCATGTTCTACACAGATGTCTTGTTTCAGCTCGTTGATGGGAATGTGACCTTTTGACCTTTTTCGACAAGCCAATCCTCCACAAGCCACCTCTGGGATCTGTAGCAGACTGCATCAAGCTGCAGAGTCTGTCTCAATTGTGAATGTACAAGTGGTGAAGTAGCTGCCTTGTCCCTGAGTGTGGGCATCACATACTGTGATAATCAACCACAGCCGCTCTGTTGTGCTGGGGAGATTCTGGTCTTGTAAAGCCTGGCTTGAGCCCCAGGCTCATCTAACTCTAGCCAGTGCTGGCACTGGGAGCAGGATGGTGTGAGCATGGCCTGTGTGCCCTGGGCTTGCTGGTGAACAGACATGAGCGAGCACACAAGGAAAAGCACCAGCCCAGGATGTTAGAGATGAGTTGACTAGGAACAGCTTATTCCATTAAAGGAAGGAAAAACCCTATTCTTAATTAGGACAGAAACCCCCAAATAAGCTTTTTTTTTAAAGAAAAAGCCTAAAAATATAAATTTTGCTTTGACTTGAAAACTAATTTTGCTCCTCAGACTGTTAGATAAAACACACTTGAAGTGATGCTGCATTTCACAACAAAAATATCTCTGTTCGTCTTGAAAAAGCTGAAATGGGTTTTCAAAATTTTCACCATTTACCTCCCTTTTTAAAAACTCTTGATTACATTCCCCCCCCCTACTCCCCCAACAGCATTAATGGGAATTAACAATTCCATCTGATTCATGGCTGGGTGGGAAACAGCTGGACCCCACTGCCCCCTCTGCTCTGGGGCTTTCAGACAAGCCCCAGTTTAACCATCCACACCATTTTAGCCTTGTCCAGGCACTGGAATTTATTTTCTTTCTTTTTCTCCTTCCATTCTTTCTCCTCTGAGGATCAGTTTTTACCAGTGCAGCCTCTCTACCAGTCCGGGAACTTCACAGTGAGTTGAGATCACACTGATTTCTTGAGGGAGAAGCTGCATATTAATTTTCCCTATTTTATTCTTATGTGAAAACCAGGAAACAGCTTGAGGAAGGCAGCTGGGTGTGCGGGTCTGATGTTCACCTGCCAGACATGGACCTGCTGCAGTAAGTCCAGAGGAGGCCATGGAGATGCTGCGAGGGCTGGAGCAGCTCTGCTCTGGAGCCAGGCTGAGAGAGCTGGGCTGGGGCAGTCTGGAGAAGAGAAGGCTCCTGAAGGCGAGACCTTAGAGCAGCTCCAGTGCCTAAAGGGGCTGCAGGAAACCTGGAGAGGGGCTTGGGACAAGGGCCTGTAGGGACAGGCCAAGGGGAATGGCTTTAACCTGCCCGAGGGGAGACTGAGATGAGCTCTTAGGCAGAAGCTCTTCCCTGTGAGGGTGCTGAGGCGCTGGCGCAGGGTGCCCATATCTTTTGCTTGTGTTTGCTCTCCAGGGTGACCTGTGGATGGCAGCACCCACTGCTCTTTGCCACCCAGTCTCCCCAAATGCTTCACCCTGTGATCTCCAGCAGGCCCTGCTGCTCCTGGGCAAGGCACATTTGGCCTTGCTGATGTTTTACAGGGCTGTTTCCCTGGATGCCTGTAGATATTGTGAGGAGCAGCAGAACGCGCTGTGGTTGGTGTGAAGCAATCTCCAGGTAATGAGTGTCGTAGCCACTTGTGCCATAGCGGAAAGGAGCTGCAAAGGCTTTGCCGGACAACTTCAGAACATCCAGTGCTGGGTGTTGGTGATGGCTGATGATTTAAAGCCTGTTTTTGCAGGGAATAACAGTTCATAACCATCCCCTTTAAGTGTGTGACACTGCTGAGATTTATGGTCTCCTTGCTTCTACCTTATGGGAAGTGTTTTACTAATAGTCCCTATTCTTGCTCCCAAACCTGTGTGTGCTATGGTGTGGGGATGCTTTAAATGCAGTGTAGAGGAGGTGACAGCACAGGATGTGGCTCCCAGGCAAGGTAGCTGGAGCAGCAGGGTTGGGAGCTTCCAGGAGCTTTCCAAGAATCTGCAGTATTGAGCCCTGTGACTGTATGCATGGTCCTGTCTGCTTGGACACCTGGAAAGGCTCCTGCTCAGGGCAGAGGTCGCTGGGGATGCTGCTGGCCTCGTGGTCCCAGCCTAGTCCCCTCTGAGCTGGTGGCACTGTAGACTTGATGTTCCCTTCAGACTGCTTACGTACCTGCCAGGTCCCTCTGCTCTTGCTACAGGCTTTATTCTCCTCTCCTAAATCATTTGTCCATAGCTTAATAGGAAAGTGGATTTGAATTGATCACCATTGCTGCTTTATCTAATTTAATCCAAACCTGATATCAAACAGGAGTGAGGGAAGCCCAGTGGGAAGCCTGCCTGTGGCAAGCCACTTGGCTGTGATGAACAGTGTAGTTAATAGCTGTAATGAAATGCTGGAGTCACACAGCACTGCTGGGCTCTCAGCATAAGGCAGAGCCTGCCCTTGCCCCAAAGCTGAACACCCAGGCTCCTCCAGGGCCAAGCTTCCTGTGGATGTGCTCCAGAGGAAGGGGAGAGTCATCAGGGATTGACACCCGCCGGGATCCCAGCCCTGCGCTGTGCCACCGCTGCACGGGCTGCAGCTCACCTGGACACACTGGTGCTCTGCCCCTGGCACAGCCTCCCCACAGGCAGGGATGGCCCCTTGGCTCCTTACATCCCATTTACTGTTCCTGAGCCTCCGAGGGATTGATGGCAAAAGCCCTTGGATGAGTTATGTTTTTCAGACACTGACTGAAATTGCATTTGGGCTGGTGGTGATGAGAGGCTGCAAGTGAGATTCAACTGATCCTTCTGCCAATTCAGAGGCTGATGTTGATCTCGCAGAACTGCTCCTACAGAAGCCCCCATGTCCCAGCACACAGAATGGGTGAGATAAAGCATTTTTAAAAGCAAGCAGCCCTTGGCACCATCCCTGCAGTGAATGCAATTCTCTCACCTCCAGCTCCTGCCTGGGATGCATCAATCCTTGAAATCAAGTAACTAGGGCCAGTTAAAAGGCAAGGAAAAGCTTTATTTGCTTTATTGTGACAATAAATCATACCATGGTTCAAGCAATTTGGCTGGTGCTGAGCAAGGGCAAGTTTTGTATTATCCTGCCTGGGGGGGGACCAAGCTCTCCCTGCTGCTGAGGTGTAGGACAGGCCTTGCTGAGCCTAGTTCACTGTTAACCTTATGAAGCTCTTGGCTGAGAAGGCACCAGTGCTCTTTTGCAGGGAATAACCCATCTTGCCTCCTCAACTTTCCAAATTTCCTCTTTTCAATAGCCCTGCACTATTAATAAAGGAAGACTGAGGTGCCTGTGGCAGTATTTAGGATGCTAGTGGCTCTGAGCTTGCAGGCAGCCTGTGTGAGCCGGGCAGTGGTTCCTGTGGTCTCTGCCTGGCATAGGGGAGCAGGCATGATGGGGTGCAATGCTCTCCCCAGAGAGATGACCCCTGAATCCCACCCCATGCAAGGCTGACAAGCTCTGAGCAATGTTTACCCTTAAAAGAAGGTATTTAAACACAAGCAACCAGCTGAATTCATCTGTTGCTGCTGTTGGCTGCAGTGCTTTGGGGATCAGCGGCTCTGTACCCGTTAACGCTCGGGGCCGCTTATGATGCCCAGAAGTGGCTGCAAACAAAGACAAGCTGAAGTCTGATGGATTAATACTGCCTCCCACCAAAGCAGCCTGTGATCCATCAATTACCTATCTCTTAGCCCTTTTCTCCATCCTTTTACAATCTAAATAGCACATTTTATAGTCACTGCTAAGTGATGTGATCAACATCAATTACCTACTAAAAGAGAATCAAGTCTTGATTTAAAATTAAGTGCTGCATTTTTGCCATGTTCTTTATATGTAGCCAACAGAATAATTGCAGTGACATAAAAACTAATTGCACAACTCCACAATTAAGCCTCCCTCCTAGTGCTGTGATTGTCTTTAAGTACATTGATGAAAAATTACTCCCAGCCCCAAATTACTCTCTCACACCCATCTTTTCCAATACCTTTGGAAAAAACCCTCTGCTCCCACAGATCAAACAGAAGAACGTGAAATGCAAAGGATAATAAATGCAGAGCGTGTTTCTAGTCTCTTTGATGTGTGAGTGGTTTCAGGCAGCAGGATTAGGATGGGATCACCAGAGGATGCAGCTGTGCTTTTCCCAAAGCAAGACTTCTCAGACCACCTGGTGCTGTCGTGAGGCCGGAGCCCTGCTGCAACCAGAGGGAAAAGCCTCTTCTCTGGGCTTCAGAGAGGCCAGCCCTGCCTGACTGCCAGCCTTGGGTTTGATGTCTGGAGGGGTTTTATTGCTGCTCCTGCTGTGCCTGACAGAGTGGGCTCATGGTGGATCCAGAGAGGTGGCTGATCATCCAGTTAGTGCTGATCCACATGGCAGGAAGAAGGGGAAGACCAATATCTAGCTCGTCTGTCTCCTTGGGGGGACCACAGCAGAGGTGGATGGATGAGCCTTATCCTGAGCTGGTGCTCCAGGAGCTGAGAGGGGAGGAGAAGGAAGAGGCTGGAGTACAGCAGTGCTTTTGTGCATCCAAAGGCCAGGAGTTACGACTTACCAGATATCACGTAGCTGCCTGAAAAATCATAAGCCCCACTAAAAATCATAAACCTCAATAAATTGTGGAGCACTCCTGATGGGTGTTGTGGGCTTTGACTCCAGATTCCAATTTTGCGGTGTTTACATCCAACCTAGAAAGACTGAGAACATTTCATTTACTGGAAATGAAAGCTGGGATTTGCTGACAATCAGTCTCCTGCTCCAGGATCTTGTTGGGTGCCAGCAGCAGCAGAGCGGAGCGGTGCATGGGCGAGCGGAGCCATGGGGACACTGGCCTAGGGACAGATGCAGCTTTCCACTGCTCCATGCCATCCCATCAGCTGTCACTTACTGCTGCTGAGCAGCCTTTCCTAGATAATTAAGCCCTGCAGGTTTAATTTGGAGGTAGAGTGGTTTTGGCCACTGTCTGGTATGCAGTGGAGCCCATTGGCATGCTGGTGCACCAGCTGCTCCTCAGCCCAGCCCTGAAGGGGGCAAGAGTTGTGTAGCTGTGGCTTTCCCACTGTGTCTGCAACGGCACCACTCAGTCATGGAATCAAAGAATCCCAGCCTGGTTTCTTTTGGAAGAGACCTTAAAGCTCATCCAGCTCCAACCCCTGCCACGGGCAGGGACCCCTTCCACTGGAGCAGCTTGCTCCAAGCCCCTGTGTCCAACCTGGCCTTGAGCACTGCCAGGGATGGGGCAGCCACAGCTTCTCTGGGCACCCTGTGCCAGCGCCTCAGCACCCTCACAGGGAAGAGCTTCTGCCTAAGAGCTCATCTCAGTCTCCCCTCTGGCAGGTTCAAGCCATTCCCCTTGGCCTGGCCCTACAGGCCCTTGTCCCAAGCCCCTCTCCAGGTTTCCTGCAGCCCCTCTAAGCACTGGGAGCTGTCACCGGTGGGAAGCGCTTTGCCATCCGGCTGTAACCAGCTCGGTGCAGTGACACGGGGAGGCAGAAGGTGCCCGCGGGCTCACTCTGGCTTGCGGCCACCGCAGTCCCTCTGCTTCCAGCTTCGGCGTGTCCGGGGGTCGCTGAGTGCTGAGGCTGCGGACTGACCCTCGCCACCTGCCCCCCGTGCGCAGTGCAGGCGGGCACAGCTGCGGCAGGCGGCGCGGCACGGCAAGGCGCTCGCACCGGGCCGCTGCGGGGGTGTGCGGGGGGGAATAGCACGGCAGGGGGCGGGGCCACGGGGGCGGGGCCGCGCAGCATCCGCCACCTCTGATTGGGTAGTGCGGCATCGGCATAGGCCAGCGCGGATGGGGCGGGGCCGGGTGGCGCCTGCGCAGTGCGGAGCGGTGAGTGGGGGGGCGGCGGGGAGTGGGACGGGGCTGCGCTGTCAACGGCAGCCCCGGGCCAGGCCGGGCACGGCCGCACCGGTCCCCGCCGCATATGGGCCCTAAAGGGGTTGGGCCGCCACCTCCCGCGCCGGGGCCATTGCTTCGAGGGGAGCCGGCGGTGAGGCCTGGCTGGGGCCGGTGCCGCTCCTCTCTCGTGCATAGCGGCACGGCCCAGGCGCTGAGGGCGCAGGGCTCGGGCGCTGCTGCTGGGGTGGTTCGCCCTAACGCCGGGGGCTCGGCCTGCGCCGGGCGGGGCTGGGCGGTGAAGGCAGCGGTGTAGACAGCGGTGTTACAGAAGTGAGCGGCAGGCGGGCCCCTGAGGTGGCGCTTGCCGGCAGGGTGCGGAGCAGGGTGCTCGGCGGACGAGAGGCCCTTTCGCTGAGCGGGTTTAAGCACGAGTTCAAACGGGAGCGGTTCGGATTCCCCCTTGAGCACGAGGACGGGCTGGTGACCCCAGGCCCCCTGTGTGCCCAGGTGGCTGTGGTGTGAGCGTGTGCAAGTGCTGCTGGTGTGGTTCTACGCTGTTCAAGTGGGTTTATCTTCAGAGTACATGCTTCGTAGTACGAGGGTTGAGTTTTAAACTGCTTAGCTATATTGGTACAAGCTTGCATATGGCTCTCTTGCCGGGGAACTAATGAAATTACATGTTAAACAAAGCCAGGGAGTGAAAACTGAGCAAATGGGATTTTGTATATAAACACTATTTGGAATATTGCCTTCAAATGTTTGTGGTTGCCTAACGCTCGCGTTAGAAGTAATCTTTGACAAAGCATCAACACTACCCACCTCTCAAGATGGCCGAGGTTTACACTGACAGGTTCTGCAGACACAATTTCTGAGGGGCAAGTTAGTTATTTTTACAGTGTTTTGCTGCTAGAACTAACCCAGTACAAATAGGGTTTAGAGGCGGAAAGTATGACTTTACACTGATAGTGTTTCATTCGCTTGCCAGAGGAGTATAATCTGCACGGGCATTGCTGTGCGTAGAGCTGTCTGGGTGAGGAAGATGCTCCAGCACACAGCCCTGGTAGGAAACCTTCTAAGTGCAGATAAGTGTCTCTCTGGTGTTAGAAGCTGATGACACACCCTGTCATTTACAGAACCTGGTACCGCAGTGTTTCTGCTCTGTGTGAGCCTCTTGAATTAATTTGTGCTCTGGCAGTAGCGTTATTAAAGGGTGGCCTTCCTTTGTTCCTCTGTTTTCCTCCTAACCCTGCTTTAAAATGACCAGCCTGGATGGTGTTGGTGTTTTTCAGCAGCCTCCAAGGCATTCCTGGGGTGAAAGCATCCAAAATACTGCCCCAGACACTCCTCTGTGGAGGTGAGAGCAGTGTCTGCCCTCCGTTTGACCACATAGTTACTGCATCTGAAGGATTACAAATATGATCCTTTAAAAGGAATAAGCTGGAAACCAGCAGTTCCTGATGAGCTGTCAGAACAGCCCTTGAACCCACAGCTCCATCCCCACACCCCAAAGCAGCACAAAACCAGTGCTTGTGCTATTGCTGCTGCCTTCTCACTCTTTATAGTTGAGAATCTCTTTGTCCTGAGCAATAAATGACCTGAAAACTTCTCCAGCACCCCCAACCTCTCTCTCTGCTTTTACTTGGCAAGGAGGTGGAAGAATACTTACATGCAGCTGCGGTCAGGCTGGGCAGGTGTGGCTCAAAGCACACCTCAGCTATGCGGGGAGTATTTGTGAGGCAGTGGATTATTGGGATAAATTTAGGGATAATAGCCTTTCTATGTGCTAATCCTCTCTCTTACTGACGCCCTCTCTGGCTTTTATAACCCACCTCAGCTCTCTTAACCACTCAGCTTTCCCCTCTGAGCAATGATGTTTAACTTGTACTCGTGAAGTAGGTGAATCAGCTTTAATTAATGTTTGTCGAGCACTTTGTTGGTAAGTTCCCTATAAAGCTGGTTACTATTTCTTATGAGCACACAGATATTCTTAGCACCTGCAGTGAAAAATGACACAGCACTGGGGATCTTCTGGGAAACAGCCCCTTGCAAGGAGACGGTGCGTGCTACCAAAGGCTTTGTCAGATCTCTCCTGGCTCTGGTTCACAAGGCAGCTTGATCCTACATCACTGACTCAAACGCCCCCCAAAACTCTTGAGGCACTGGGGAATCTTCAGTGTCCCTGGAAGTCAAGCCCTGCTTTTGTAGAAGATTTGTAGTTCTTGCTCCTTTGCTGGGTTTCTGGCGGAGCTTTTGCTCAGGGTTTGGTGCTGCTCTGTGTGTGTGGCATCAACTGTGCAGGCAGAGGGCCTCTCCCTTGCTTTGAAATGCCTTGTTTCAATGATTTCAATTGCTTTCAGCAAGTGCTGCCTTAAGTTATCCTGTCTGGGGTAGGGAGGGCTTGCCTGCTTGGCTGGGTGATGACCCTTATGGGCTGCAGCTGTCACGCAGAGATGTTTGGCTGTCAGAGGGGAAGGGTAGAGCTTTGTCCTTCCCCATGGGCAGCTCAGGTCAGTATCCCTCCCCGCATCATACAGGGGAAGGCATCTTTGCCACCAAAGCTGTGTGGTGGCAAATTAAACTGAAGAACTTTGTGAAGGGTAATGAAGATATGAATTGGAAGAGTTATGGCTGTGCTCATCCTGCAGTGCTCTGTGGGTGCCCTTTGGGCAGGATGAGGAGCTCTATTGTATTTTGGGGAGAGAAGGCTGTTAATTTAGCTCAGAGTTGTCACTGCCATAGTGGTGTAGGAGTGGCTGGCTGGAGGATGCTAAAATGAAATGCAGGGCTGGAAAAGCCTCCTGGTCCATGCCCCTGTCTTGAGGGGAGATAATTGGCTTCAGATGGGACAGCAGTGGGTGTTAGTGCCGATTTAGATGGGGGTAAGTTCCCTCTGGGACTTGATAAAATTCCAGCCTCAAAGAGATTGGCACCTTGTCTAACTTGCCCTTACAGCAAATGAAGCCGGTTGCTTTGTCCCTTGCCTTCATAAAAGGGCAAGCCCAATGGGTGGTTGTCCTTCTTGAATGCCAAGAGCTGGTAATGACCCTGAAGGGAGCAGGGATGGAGAAACCCTTCAGCAGCTGTGTGTTTTACACTGGGTGAGACCCAGCACTGGGCATGGCCTTCCAGTGCAGAACTGGGAATTTTGTGTTCTTAAATCATAGAATCCCAGCCTGGTTTGTGTTGGACGGGACCTTAAAGCTCCTCCAGTTTTAGAGGCAAACTAGAGCAGCTTGCTCCAAGCCCCTGTGTCCAGCCTGGCCTTGAGCACTGCCAGGGATGGGGCAGCCACAGCTTCTCTGGGCACCCTGTGCCAGCGCCTCAGCACCCTCACAGGGAAGAGCTTCTGCCTAAGAGCTCATCTCAGTCTCCCCTCTGGCAGGTTAAAGCCATTCCCCTTGGCCTGTCCCTACAGGCCCTTGTCCAAAGCCCCTCTCCAGGTTTCCTGCAGCCCCTTTAGGCCCTGGAGCTGCTCTAAGGTCTCCCCTTCAGGAGCCTTCTCTTCTCCAGGCTGCCCCAGCCCAGCTCTCTCAGCCTGGCTCCAGAGCAGAGCTGCTCCAGCCCTTGCAGCATCTCTGTGGCATCCTCTGCCCTCCCTCCGACAGCTCCACGTCCCTCTTGTGCTGTTGCCCCAGAGCTGGATCAGGACTGCAGGGGGGGTTTAGCTCTTTGGAGCTCTGGTGTCACAGTGCTTACACACATTGCATTTTGCTCCAGTCCCTGATTTTCCTCAGCATCACCTCTGTCTAGGGAGCTTCCCCCCTGTGCTGCATTAGTGTGCTTGATCCTTGGTTTTGCTGTTTCCAAGTGTGATTCTTTGCATTGTTTTCTTTGTTTTTATTGATTCGTGGGTGTTTTTGGACCTTTTCTTCAGTTTGTCAATTCTGATCATGACCTCTGGAGTGCTCCCAGCTCTTAACTGCTGGGCATCCTTTCAGCTTTTATAAAAGGACTTTATCTTTCATCGCTCAGGCCATTAATGAAAAGAATGAATAGAAGCAAATCTGGACTGAGCTCTCAGGGCCTGTACGTGTGGTTTTCTCTTGTTGTGACGGGGAATCGTTGATCCCCTAAAGTGTGTGTGTGGCAATCGCTTTGTTGTGTGTTTTATTCCTTAATAATGAGCAGTGCACCTCATTAAGGTGAGCTTGTTCTTCTGATTTACCTCAAAGTGTTGGATGGATAGAGTGAAAAGTCTCCTTTAATGTCACGGTGCTAGTTGGCCGTGTGATGGGTAGATCTAGGTGGGGATTTGTGCCCCATTTCTGAAGACTTAGGAGATTTTTAAGAGCGTTTCATGAGCCTCATGTAACTGGGGCTTCATGCTAGTGCTCGCTAGGACTAGCATCAACTGAGAGCTCCCTGGGTGTCTGCTGTGGTAGCAGAGGGAATGCATGGGGGCAATTTGTGCCCGTAGCGTCATGCTCCCCATTGTTTCTCCACAGATCTGTCCTCAGTGAGAGTTAGGCATGTTTGTGTGTGACTAAGGTAGTAAAAATACGTGTTTCACCTCAAGGAATTCCACATTCCTCATGTGGTTGCTCTGCTCTGGAAAAAGTAAAAAGTTACTTGCTCTGTGCAAGTTACTTGCACTCATTTTTATCCCCAGATAGTGTTGCTGTGGGAGCAGTTGCAGGAAGCTCCTTCCACCAGGGCTCAGTGTGGACTAATCATAAGGAAAAGGAGTTACCTTAGCTGAAGAAAACGTCACTGTCCAACCAGGACCAGCTCTGACCACCCCTGAGCTCTGTAAGTACCGGGCTGCTGTGTCCAGCTTTTTGTGCTTTAAGAGCTCTGTCCTTTTCTGAAGTGCTTTTCCACCTGCTCTACCATCTTTGTGCATTGCTGTAACAGTTGGGTAAACGTTGGGCCCCACTGAATTCAAGGACAACACAGGGTTCCTTTGTGGTTTTCATCTCTTCCACCTCTCAAGGTTGGTAACTTGAGGTATGTGGCCACAGTTGTTCACTCAGGCTGTGCTTTGTGGACATCAGCGATGGGATGGAGAAGCTGTGCCCTGTTTGTTCTCCTTTAGTGGTCCATGGCTGATGCTGTGTGCCCTGAGTCAATTTCAGTTCCAGGGGAGAAAGTTCAGCTTCCCTGAAGCATTTGTGTGGTTTCTGTTGGATCCTTACTTTCGGGTGGGGGGGGGGGGGGGAGTGGGGAGGGGCAGGGGGGCTGCGTGCTGTGGTTAAATACTGGCAGAAGGGTTGTGTTCCACCCTAGGTTATGCCTGAATCTTGGTGGCGGGTAAGTCCCAAGTTCCGTTTGCAAAGCCTGTTGGGCTCTGTGGGGTGCAAAAAGCTGTCTTTTATTCTAGAAGGGTGTGTGCTGATAATTCAGTAGGATTTTCAGTCAGCAAGTTTGAGTCCTGGTTATTGTGCACAGTCAGACTCCTTGTCCAAGAATTCAAATGCGTTCTGTGGAGACAGGGAAAGGGAGGTGGAAGGATGACTTGGAAACCTGTGGGTCACTGGGCTGGGTGGGAGGAAGATGCCTGTGTTTCATTCAAAGGAGATACTGAGCCAGGTAAATGCCTTTAAGCATCTAAAGGAAAATGAGGATTATTTTTTTTTTACAGCTGCCTACTTTAAACCCAAATAGTTTCTTTAATGAGAGATTTTTAAAGGTTTAACTGTTAATTTTAGAAGTTTTATTTCAAGCATGCTTCCACAAAATTAACTTTTTCCACGCAGAAAGCTTTAATGTCTTCCGTGTTGGTACTCATTTGCAAGGAATCTATGCACAATTATTTCTTATGTACCAGTTAAGTCTATCAGCCAACAGATGTCAAGTGTAGCAAAAATGCTATAATAATATTATGGTCTAATAATAGTTATAATGATTCTAATTACCTGGCACGGCTTTCCAGAGAGGCAGGCTCAGGAATTAGTGCAAAGGAAATGTTTAACCTTGAACTGTAGAAGCAGGGCACTGGCAGAGGTGCCTGGGCTGCACCCCTGCTCCCTGGCAGACATCCCGTTCCCTTTATTTCCTCCAGCAGACTGAGAGTAGCCATCTAGTCTGGTTTAAACGTTCAGGCCTCATTCTTGGTGTGTTCAGAGGTGATGAGCAGGGCTGTGGATGAGCACGTTTCTTGAAAGACCTGTGAATGTGAATGACCTGGTCATTTTTAACCTCGTGGTGTGCTCCTTCTGCCTCATGATTGCAGCGAGCAGATTGCTCTCGCCTCAGGAAGGCTGCAGGAGGCTCAGCAATCTTCATCTTTTATGCAGGCTGGTGGCGCTGCCTTCAAGTGTCAGGGAGGCTTTGGCACTTCTACGCTGTCTGCTGATGGCAGAGGGGGTGTGAGGCTGTCCGGGTGAGCAGCCGGGAGGTGTTGATGCTGGTGGAAGCTTTGCTGTAGGAGGTGAGGAGGACATGTCAGGTAGGAGCCAGCACCTGGCTGGTGCATGAGTGCTGTGCTTCCTTCAGCAGTTGTTCCCTTACAGCCTTATCAGAGCCTCCTTCCTACATGAAGGAAGGATGCTCTGTGTGCCAGTCACTGCCCATACCCCTCTATCACCATGTTTTTCCTTTAGGAAGAATCCTGGGCTGCCTTTTCTGTGTTCCGTTGTTTTTTGCCTTGCTATGTGCTGTGTGGTGCTGGGGTCCCGGTGCTCATTTCTGTTGAAGGTCTGGTAAGGTGATGTGTAATGGGTTACCCTTTGCTGCAGCTGTATGTTTTGATGTTGTAATAGGAAGTTGGTGGCCCTGATTCACAAAGGAGAATCCTTTCTGCAGAGGAAGCCTCACATAGACTGGATGTTGACAGCTTGCAATGATTATATGCCAGGTGGAATGGTTTTCCTCTAAATTATAGATTCAGCTGCTGATGAGAACTCAGCAGGACCTATGGGAACTTGGCTGTCAGTTACTGATCCCTGGCATGGGCAGCAGCTGTGAAATTTTACTGTCTTCCTGTAGAATGGACCCAGAGGTGCCCTTGCAAGGTTTTCCTCTTCATTTCCAGCCCCCTTCTCCCAGGATCCCTGTGTGCCAGCGTGCAGGAGACTCTTCTGCAGGGCTTAGGGTGATGAGAGCTCTGCCTTCTTTGGCCTTCTGGGGAGGTTTGCCTGCTTGCTGGACACGGACCTCTGCTGGTGCGTCACTGGAGATGAGGCCATCGGAGCTGCAGGGCACAGCCTTTTCCAGGCTCACAGGTGGTAACAGGCTACTCTTGTTTAGGGAAGCCAACTTCTCAGAGTAAATAATTTGTCAAAGAACACTTGGCATCATCCCAGACGCAATTAAGGAAAAGACAGATCTTGAATCTTTTCAAGCCTGAGCTGTAAGGCTCATGCAATATTCACTTGCTTTTTAATGTGCTGCTTTGCTTTGTTCAGCATCAGGCATTGATGCTAGGATCAGCACTGACTCACTGACCTGCTTGTGCTTTTACTTACCCTGACAAACCAAAGCTCCCTTTGCTTTTCTCCTCCCTGCAAAAGCACTACATTTCTCATCCTGCCACAGGAGCACCTTTCTGCATCCCTTTTCTTAGCTCATAGAGAGTCCAGATTTTCACTGCTCTGAGTTGACTGCAAGGGTGCCCAGAGAAGCTGTGGCTGCCCCATCCCTGGAAGTGTTCAAGACCAGGCTGAACAGGGCTTGGAGCAACCTGCTCTAGTGGAAGGTGTCCCTGCCCATGGCAAGGTGATGGAACTGGATGAGCTTTAAGGCCCCTTCCTACCCAAACCGTTCTAGGATTCTGATTCACTCCCCTACATCTGGTACAGCTCTGGCTGGGTTTCCAAAGGGTGAACTGAGCTCCCCTGTGGGCAGAGGAGTGCTGGCACCTGCCCAGCTTGCCAGGCTGTGCCAGCCACCTCAGCCCTGAATGAGGTGACATCCTGGGGGATGCTGCCTGTTCTCTGCTGGCACTGGTGCGTTCTTTCTTCATCTGGTTTCTGGTACATGGAGAACTGTCTCAGTGAGGTCTAGAAGAGCCCTGTGGCACCTCTTTACCTCCACACTGCCTCCATGTCTCATTTCAGACTTCAGCTGTAAACACCCTTTGCCTGTGCTGAACACCGTGCCTCTGAGTTCCACTCTGCAAGAATATGATTTAATTTGTAAATGTTTTTGGATGGTATTTGAATAATACAATGTGAAGCTGTATTTCATTTACTGCAGTGATCCCCTAATGCAGGCTGATTGCAAAGGCAGGCTGTGCACTGCTGTGGGCTTTAATTAAATTTTGTTTTTCAAGTAAGCATCAATAGACAGACAATAACAAATGATGGACAATATGCATACAGAACAAAGTCACTCTTTTCTTTTCCAAGACTGTGGAAGTGAAAATGTATAGCCCTTAAAATGGACTTGGCCTGCTCACAACTGCTGCTTTAGTGCAGTTACTCACTTGAGGTTTTTTTTTTTTCCCTCCTTCTTACTCTTAATTAATTTTATTGATCTCTTCCTGCCCACAAAATAAACTGTTACACTATGGAAAACTTCCATCAGGAGCCTTGGGTGAGCTAAGTTCTGCTGCGAGCTCTGCACTTGGTTGTGAATGTTGCGTTGTTGCTTAATGTGTTATGGCTTGTAGAGATGGGACCTCCTCAGGGTTATAAAACTGAAGGGCTCATTCGTTCCCTGTGAGGGTGCTGAGGCGCTGGCACAGGGTGCCCAGAGAAGCTGTGGCTGCCCCATCCCTGTCAGTGTTCAAGGCCAGGTTGGACACAGCAGCTTGGAGCAAGCTGCTCTAGTGGAAGGTGTCCCTGCCTGTGGCAGGGGTTGGAGCTGGATGAGCTTTAAGGTCCCTTCCAAACCAAACCAGTCTGGGATTCTATGAAATGCCCGTCTCTGGTGTCTGGAAGTGGCACGTTCCCACTCTGGCTTGGGGAGGTTGCTGGGAAGTAAAAATGATGTTGTTGCATCCTGCATTGTTCTGCCCTAATCGGGAATAAGCGAGTGGCTCTTGAGTGCATTTTGTTCATTTTCTTCCAGCAAATAGAGAAGAATCAAATAGGAAGTAAATGCAGAGAAGCTTGGAAGGTCTGCTCAATGTCAGCAAGAGGCTGTTGGAGTCATAATGGCACTCACAACTGTGGCACTTTTACAAGTTAAAGAAATTCATCAGTGACAGTGGGAATGGGCTCCTTTGGTTGGGTTCATGCAAGGCATTGCTTTAGGAGCAGAGTGAGGTTGCTGGCTGAAGCGTCCTTGAATTCTGTCTGGTTTCTGGTGCTTAGTGTGGGCTTTATTCTCCCTTAGCACTTGAGAAATTTCCCATTGTTTGAAACAGAACCAGAATTTGCTGAGGAATTGGGTGCAGGTGCCCTGGACTCCTGCAGCATGATGGCCCTTTGGTTCCTTTCTGAAATCTCTCCAACTCAGACAACTGTAAAGTAAGAAAAGGTAATACCCCCCCACCCTCTGGTCAGAGGTGTGAGCTCAAGCCATGTACTGGGTTGCTGTCTAAAGCTTTACCTGCCTGCAGATGGACCTGGGGCCAGGCAGTGGTTTGGCACAAGCACTGACCATGCCTGGTGCTGGCTCTGCTCACCACTACCTGACAGGGCAGGTCACTGCTTGTAATGGTTTAATCCCAGCTGGTAACTTAGCACCACTCACTCACTCTGCCCCTTTTATCCCCCCTTCCTCCTGACAGGATAGGGGGAGAACGGAAAGAACATAAATCTCACAGGCTGAGGTAAGAGTGGTCCAATAACTAAAGCGTAACACAGAACTACCACTACTACTGCTGATAAGGGAAATAACAAGGGGAGTGAATATAAAACTGAAAGGGGAAAAGGAAACAAGTGATGCACAGTGCAACTGCTCTCCACCTGCTGACTGATACCCAGCCTGACCCAAGCAGTGATCAGTCCCTTCTGGGTTACTCCCCCCAGTTTATATGCTGGGCATGATGTGCTGTGGTATGGAATACCTCTTTGGCTAGTTTGGGTCAGGTGTCCTGGCTCTGCTTCCTCCTGGCTTCCTGTACCCCTCCTCACTGGCTAAGCATGAGACTGAACAGTCCTTGATCAGAGTTAGCGCTACTTAGCAACAACTCAAAGCACTGGTGTGTTATCAGCATTGTTCTCAGACTGAAGCCAAAATGCAGCACTGCACCAGCTACTAAGAAGGAGAAAAATAACTGTTAGAGCTGAACCCAGGTCACTGCCCAAAACCTGTTGGGTGGGAATGGGAGCACATAAAGCCTGGGCCGAGGCAGTGGGAGCCTGGCTCTCGCCTGTCATCTCTGCAGCTGTAAGTGCCTGAAAAGCATCGCTGTAAATGACAGACTTGTGTCTCGTAACCTCCTCCTCCGTGAGCTCTCGGTTTAACACTTCCTGCGTTCCGGTAACAGCCTGTGTTTTGCTGCTTGCTGGAAAGCAGCACGACGAGAGTGTCACAGCTCTCCTGGTGCACGTACCGCTGTGCTGATGGGCAGGATGCTCATGGGAGACAACAATCCTGTCCAAGTAAGGCTGGCCAGGTGGGCTCCTGTGCTTGATGCCAGTCCTGTGGCTGGAGAGGAGTCCTGGTACAGATAAAATGGTGTCTAAACATAACTTATGAGGCATCAGATGCTCCTTAAATAAATTCTGGGGAATAAAATGCCCACACTGCTGAGGTTTATGCTACTGGTGTTGCTGACATCAAGGGGAATGCCCTGTGCCTACTGCCTTGTTCTTCCCTTGCTTATTGGTCCAGGCTGCCAGGTTTTCCCTTTTCTCACTTCTTTTTGTTGATAGGTACTGACACTCAAGGCTCTGTTGCTGGGTTTGGGGCAGGCAGTTGCGTTTTGGTGACTTGAGGCAGCATCTCCTGCTTCTCTTGTCCTCCTTTTGGCTCTCTTGCCTTTCTTCTGCTTGCTTTCTCTTTGTCATAAGCTGGTCCAGGAACCTTGGGCCTCTTGCATAGAAGTTTCTCTGGGGCCATTATTCTACTTCTGTGGAAGGACTGGTTTTCCTGGATATGGTAGGGCTCAGGTGGCTGACCCCAGATGAAGCCTGGTGGCATCTGCAACATCTGGAGCCAGTGGCGGAGCCCTGGGCAGAGAGTTTGCGCTCTATGCACACCAGTAAGCACTTGAAGCTGGTCTTTGCAGGAGTGATTTGGGTTCCCCACAGCACTGCCAGGCATGATTAAATCTTGCAGATGTGCCCAGAGCAGGGCTAGGGGCTTGTCCCCCTGCCCAGCAGGAGATCAGAGGGAGAATGATGTGCTGGGGAGGCCAGGGCTTGTGCCTTAATGGTTCATGTAGGACCATGCAGCAAACAGGTGACCCATGAGGGTGCTCAACCCAAGGTCTGGAATGACACAAGCCCAGAGCACGGGAAGCTCAGGAATGAGCAAAAGAACCCTGGCTCTAGAACCATTTGAAAGGGAAAAAAAGTAATCTGTGATTTAGTTCTTGGGAATTCATTCAGTGAGCATGAGGCTGGCTGGGAGGGGAGGACTGCTTGCTCAGGTGGATGATGATCCATTGCAGCACGGTACCGTGCCAAGGCTCTTTGACAAACATTACCCTTCCTAATGTCTCCCTAGGATGAGTGAGATGCTGTGCCACCAGATGAGGAATGGGAAGTTCCTGGACTATGCAGAGCTTCAGCCCAGAATGATAATTTAAACACTGAACTCCTTTTGATAATAGATATTGTTGATGGCTGCCTCCGTGGGAGCATTGCACAGAACAGGTTGTGTTGTACTGCTGTGTTTTAGAGGCGAGAAGTGCGCTGGTTCCTCAGCACTCAGGTCTGACACCGGCCAGCTAGGTTTCTTGGATTTCTCCTTTGGAGTTTGGCAGCCGTCTGCTTCAGGGAGTACAGTGGCCTCACAAGGGTTTATTTGATCTGACACATGACAAATTGTTTCTGCTGGCGGGTAGCTCAGGCACAGTCTGTTTAGCTGGCACTGCGGCTGTGCGGGCACTGGAGAAGTTGGGGAAGGCAGCCTGCCCTCCTCCTCCTCCTCTTGGAAAGCATCAGTGGAGGGGGTGTTGCTTTAGCCCATCTCCTATTCCAGCCTCCTTTCGTCTGGTTGTTAAGTTGTGCTGTTTGCATAGACTGTCGTCTTGCTCTGGAGCCAGGCTGAGAGAGCTGGGCTGGTTCAGCCTGGAGAAGAGAAGGCTCCGTAAGGGGAGACCTTAGAGCAGCTCCAGTGCCTAAAGGGGAGAAAACCTGGAGAGGGGCTTTGGACAAGGGCCTGTAGGGACAGGCCAAGGGGAATGGCTTTAACCTGCCTGAGGGGAGACTGAGATGAGCTCTCAGGCAGAAGCTCTTCCCTGTGAGGGTGCTGAGGCGCTGGCACAGGGTGCCCAGAGAAGCTGTGGCTGCCCCATCCCTGGCAGTGCTCAAGGCCAGGTTGGACACAGGGGCTTGGAGCAAGCTGCTCCAGTAGCAGGTGTCTGTGCCTGCGGCAGGGGTTGAAACTGGATGAGCTTTAAGGTCCCTTCCAATACAAACCAGGGATTTTGTGATTATTGATGTTGGTTATATGCTGGGTGTTCTGCAGATGCTTGTTGTGTTTCTTGTTGTGCTTCAGTGTACAGGGCTGAAGAGAGCCTGCAGTTCTGCAACTGAGCCCAGTTGCCAGTAAAGACACTTTAGTTACTTTTTTTTTTTCAGGGCACCCTTTTAATGCTGCAATGAAGAGTGGAATATTACATTCCTCAGCAGAATAAAAAGTACGTGTCCCCTGTGAGATAATGTAAATACATTTTATCTGTTGTGTTACCTGCTGTTTTGAGAATATGTTCCCTAAGCAATTTTAATCTAGTTTTCCAGAGTTGTCTCAGATGGGAAATCACTCGTCTTTGCAGCTTTGGGAATAATTACTTCCAGAATCATAGAATCTCAGAGTGGTTTGTATTGGAAGGGACCTTAAAGCTCATCCAGTTCCAGCCCCTGCCACAGGCAGAGACACCTTCCACTAGAATGGGTTGCTCCAAGCTTCTGTGTCCCACCTGGCCTTGAACACTGCCAGGGATGGGGCAGCCACAGCTTCTAGAGATGTGTTTCTGAGAGACCATCTCACAGCCATGTGCATGGACAGACCCATTGATGTGTGCCCTCCCCACACAGCGCCCTAGGCCCCCGGCCTGGCTCAGCGCTCCTTCCCCTGTGATTCCAGAGGCAAGCCCTGCAGGCATTAGGTTTGTGGGCAGCTGTGGCACGCCTGGAGCACCGGGATGATGCAGGGGGCTGGAGGTCAGGTCTGCTCATCCACCCAAGTGGTGCTTTGCCTCCTGAAGTGCTTTGCCTGCAGTGCCTGGGTGCTGTTACGAAACAGAAATCCGACAGGACAATAAGGGAAGCAGTTCGTCAGCTGCGCCCCTTTTGTCCAGCAGCTAAAAGCCAGTTCAGACATTTTTGGGGCAGTGCTGTTTGCTTTGGTCCTTTTTTTGCTCCTTCTTTAAGTACAGACCAGAAGGGCTGGAGACTGGAGGGCACTGTACTTACAATTCGTTCCTGAATAGCAGAATAAATGTGCCATTTAATGCATAAATGACGGGGTCCTTGCCTTGGAAGAAGCATGCAGGATGACCCTGATGCTGCCAGCCCTTTTGTATGTCCCTGGCCTGTTCTGGGTGCGCTGAGATTTCTCAGTCTCTGGATGGGGGTCAGTGCCAAAACTTGTCTCAATGTGTGACATCTGCAATCGCTGGATGTCACCAGTTTCAAGGCTGTCATTGAAACAGCCTTGATTCACGTGGCAGCTTTATTTAGGTGGCAGCTGATGTGGAAGCTCTGCAGAGCAGTTTGTCCACAGTGTGGTAAAATCTGCTTGCAGGAGGGCACAGCTGAAGTCTGTGGTCTCTGTGGGAGAAAACCCCTCTGTACGAATGAGACATTGGAACAGGGTGCCCAGAGAAGCTGTGGCTGCCCCATCCCTGGCAGTGTTCAAGGCCAGGTTGGACACAGGGGCTTGGAGCAAGCTGCTCCAGTGGAAGGGGTCCCTGCCCGTGGCAGGGGTTGGAACTGGATGAGCTTTAAGGTCCTTTCCAACCTAAACCATTCTAAGATTGATTCTGTTTTTGTGCCCTGGCAGTCCTGGGGTGGATTTACTATCTTCCCACCTCATGTGGCAAGATGAGACTGGCACCACCAGAATGTGGAGGAAGTTGCTCAGGATATTCTGCTGTCCCACAGCAGTGAGAAAGGTGCTGCAGATATATCTTCCATTGGAGCTTTGAGTGTGAGTTACTAATGTCCTACTGTTAGCTCTTAGAGCAGGCAGGGAGATTTCAGGAGTTCTTGGCTTTGCAAATAGCTGTACAGCAAAGGCCAAGAAATGGAGAGTGAAAAATCACTGTATCCTTTGGCTGCTGCTTCCCAGTGCTCGAGTGCGTTGTGCTGTGTTTGCAGAGGCAGCAGATGCAGTGGCAGTTGGGGCTGCCAAGGAAAGGAGCCCTCATGGACTGGTGCTGCTCAGCTGGTGAGATACATCAGTCTGAAGTCATAGAATCCCAGACTGGTTTGGGTTGGAAGGGACCTTAAAGCCCATCCAGCTCCAACCCCTGCAACGGGCAGGGACACCTTCCACTAGAGCAGCTTGCTCCAAGCCCCTGTGTCCAACCTGGCCTTGAACACTGCCAGGGATGGGGCAGCCACAGCTTCTCTGGGCACCCTGTGCCAGCGCCTCAGCACCCTCACAGGGAAGAATGGCTCTTTATAGGCTATTATCTAACAAAAAGATATTCCTTTCAAGTGGCTGTCTCCTGCTGTTGGCCCAAGCTGTGGATGACAAACTGGGGGCCTTTTCTTTCTGAACAGAAAGGTGCTAAGGTTACAAACATGGTTGTTCTTGGAAGAGTAAGTTGTGGAGGAAGACCACTCAATTCTGATTGCATCTCTGTTGTCCTTCCCCAGTCTAGGTTTTGAGTTGCTGGAGTGTGCTTTTGCTGTAGCTGAGGGGCAGTTTACAGAGCTACGGTTCTGTGCCTGAGTGAACCCCACCGCTCTGAAGAGCAGTGAGCACAGTAATGGAGCTCAGGAGAGACCTGCGGGCTGGGAGCAGTCCTGTCCTGGAAGGTTTACTGCTTCTGTGGGTGTCTCTTTATGGCCTACACTCATAGTTCAAATGTCTGCAGTGATGTGGTTGCTGGAGCCATCCCTGGAGAGGAGCCAGGGATGTGGACCTGACAGCTCTGGAGCGTGGTGGCCGAGGTATTTGCAGGAATGCTGTTTCATAACCTCTGGGGTTCATGAGATGTACTTAGGAAGGTTCCCTGATTTGGTACCATGTTATGGGGATTTAAGGGTGAGGAGCTCTTTGAAGCACCAATACAGCTTGTTCTGCCATGACAAGGTGGGAATAAGCGGCAGCATGACTTCTCTTCCCCAAGGAAAACACTCTTTTACACACATCACAAGCCATGGCTCTGCTGCTGTTTGAAGAGACCAGACAGATCTCTGAGCCAGGTGCTCTGTGGGACATCAAAGTCTGCCTGTCTGAAGCCAAGATGCTGAGGAACTCCAGCTCAGTGTCCTTCATGTCTAGGCAGCAAAAGGAAGGAATCCTTCTGAACCAGGAGCTGTTTGGGGGATCAAAGCTGTGCTTAGCAGAGGCCAGTGAGGCAAAAGGCAGGATGAGAGCAGGAAGGCTGCAGCCCCTGTGGGATGATTTGAGCCATCTAATAACAGCAGTCAGGCCTCCAGAGGGGTCTGAAACCTTCTCCTCTGCTCCGGGACTCTGGCCTCAAGGAAGCAGGCTTGCAGTGAGCAGCGGCTGTGCTTGCTTGGCCAGAGCCATTCTGTGGTGCCAGAGGGGCTGTTTGGTTACAGGGAAGCTGCACTGTCACCTTTCACACTGTTTCTTCCATACATTGCTACAAGTAACATCTAAAATAGCTGGGAAAGGCAAAAAAACACTCCCCAAAGTAGAGGTGGCAGATGATGATGAAGGGGAAAGGGAAGGAATGGTGTTCTCTTTCAGCTTCCCTGACTGTGCGTTTGCTTCTGCATTTGCAGCCCTTGGAGCTTTTTGCTATTTTAAATGTCCTTAGGAAAAAACCTGCTGAATGAATGCTGCCTGCTGCTGGCTGACTGTTCCCTTTGGTTTCAGACTGGGGAGTCTCTTATGCTCAAGAAGCAAGTCTTGCTTTTTAATCTTGGTGGGAAATGCCTGGGTAGGGGAATGGGAATTAGGAGAATCGCTTTTAGATGATCACGCTGGCTGTCTCTCAGATCTCTTCGTGCTTATTACTGTCCCAGGGCTTATTTAATTCCATAAGAAAAGTATAATAGAATCCCAGACTGTTTTGAGTAGGAAGGGACCTTAAAGCTCATCCAGTTCCAACCCCTGCCACGGGCAGGGACACCTTCCACTGGAGCAGGTTGCTCCAAGCCCCTGTGTCCAACCTGGCCTTGAGCACTGCCAGGGATGGGGCAGACACAGCTTCTCTGGGCACCCTGTGCCAGCGCCTCAGCACCCTCACAGGGAAGAGCTTCTGCCTAAGAGCTCATCTCAGTCTCCCCTCTGGCAGGTTAAAGCCATTCCCCTTGGCCTGTCCCTACAGGCCCTTGTCCAGAGACCCTCTCCAGGTTTCTTGTAGTCTCTTTAGGCACTGGAAGACTGTTACATCCTCTGAGTACTTTAAAAGTACTAATGCAGTGAAACAAGCAAGTGTGGATAGTGCCTTTCATTCCAGCATGTGAAGATATAACTGCAGACCTTGGTGGAAGGCGCCCTGCAATTCCCTTGGTTGTAACTGTGATGCCTATGTTGGGAGTTGAGCAACTGAGCCCCAGTGTGGGGAATGACTTGTCTGGATTCACACTTGAGATTCAGAGCAAACCAGGAGTGGTCCTGAGGGAGCTTGCTTGGCAGTGGGTTATGTTCATCCCTAGACACCTCCTTATTCCCCTCTAGAGGAGGGTTTAAGATTGCTTTGCTGGGGCATTATTCTAGGTTGTGGTGCCAGTGCCCGTTGTGGCAGGTTCCAGTGCCCTCTGCCTTTTCAACTGGGAACTTGCCACATAATGGAAACATGGGGTGATCCCAGCTTACTTGGAGGGGAGGTCCTGAGTGGGGTATCCCACTGGGTGTACTGTGCAGCTAATCCCATGCCACGCCATGTTAATCCTGGTCGCAGAGCTGGAGCCACATGTTTGCTGCCCACATACCGTGGGGCTCCCTGTTGTGACCTGTACGTGTGGGTTGTCCCCTTGAGTCAGAGCTGTCACACCGCCCGGTGCACTGTGGAGAGGTAAGGAAATGCATTTTCATCAACTTCCCAATTCACTGTTCCTGGCAGAGGAATGGGGCTGCTGGAGCAGCCCTTGGCTTGTTGGGGCTGCAGCAGCGGGTGTCCTCAGCTTGAGAGGGATGGCAATCCAAATGGGAAACCTCTGGGCTGAGCTGCAGGGACAGGCTGAGATACAGACCTGGGGGTTGTTTGCTTGTACTGTGGTGTGGGTGCTGCTGTGGGGGTTGTGGGGTGATGCATCAGTGTTGCAAGACTGAGCCTGCATTTTGCTGTGGGTTTTTTAACCTCTTAATTGAGTCCCTTTATAGGGAAGCTGGCACCAGACAGGGGAAGGAGGTTGTTACTCGATGTGAGAGCCATGAGTGAATAGCAGGAACTTGGACAATACAAAAAGCTGTTTCCAGAGAGGCTGGGAATGTGCCAATTAAATCTTTGGCTCTCTCTGAGCCCAGCGGCAGTGGGGTGTGAGGGTGCTCTATGACCTGGCTGATGCAGTGCGTGTTTTGTTTCCTGCTAGAGTCTCCATGCTTGGGAAAGCAGAGGGGGTAAAAAGAACCCCATGCTGAGTGCTGGCAGACACCCAGGTTAGTCACAGCCAAAGCATCACCTTGTAAACAGGAAATGCTGGATACATGTGTGGGGGAAACTATCCCTCGGTTGTGTGTGCTGCGCATGGGAAATTGCAGCAAGAAGCAGGGGACAGATAGTGGCAGGAGGAGGGAGGTGTTTCCAGCTGGGGTTTGGGGTGATGGGGGAAGCATGAGGAAGGGGAAGGCCAGTTCACATGGCTGAGGTCAGGCAGCATGGCAGCCTTCAGGAAGATGCTTGTCCTGAAGATCCTTGTGCATCCTTTATTTCATCCTTTAGGACTAGGCAAGTCCTAAATTGGTGCAAATCAGCCCCCATGCTCTGGTATGGACCCAGAGGTGCGCGCTAGCCCCCGGGCTCTGCAGTGAGGGTGTCCTGTGTGTGCAGGTGGCTGTGGAGCAGCTGCCAGAAATACAGCTTGATGTGGTTTTATAATAGAGTACTGTGATCTCTGAGCCATGCTGTGCTTTTGTGTGCTCCATCCTGAGCTGAGCAGAAGATCCCCACGTGGATCCAGGCTCTCCAGCATGGACATGCTGGCTGCAGCCCCTGGAATCAGGGATCTTGCTATGTGTCGGTGGAGAGTGGTCCCTTCTACCATCACTGCTAATGCGTGGGGGAGAGAGTGAAGGCAGCCTGGCTCTGACTTGAAACCATCCAAGTATAGAGCTGAGCTCTTGCCCTCCGGAGAGCAGTGTTTTCTGTGGATGCTGTTCCAGAAGGGATTAATTAAGTAAATTAATAGGCTAAATGATGGTTTATGTTAAGTTGTGTGAGGCTGTTTGTGTAGACAATAAGGTCAGAGGTGCTGTGATCACGTGAGCTTTAAGGTCCCTTCCAACCCAAACTAGTCTGTGATTCTACAATCCTTGCTGTGTGGGTTCTCTGTAGGCAGCCAAATACGGGAAGGTGTTCCCACAACTCTTCCCTTGTGTAGGAGTGTTTTTAACACACCAGAGCAGAGTCCTAGTAGGAGTAATGATGAGGAGCAAGCAAGAAGAATAAATGTTTTTTAAAAGCCATTTCCTAAGCGGTATCACCAGCCTGCTCTGTATTGCAGCTGCGCCCTCTCCATGTCGTAGTGTGAGGTGTTTGCAAACAAGTGGTGCTCCCTGGCCTGTCATTCACCCATGAGTGTGGGGCTTTGTGCCTGTATGGCACCCATGGGCAGCGGTTGGGGTCTCTCAGTGCAGTGGGTTCCTCTCTGAAGCTGGGGATACCCACTGGAGGCACAGTGTGCTTTCCCCACGGCAGGACCCTATGCTGCTGAGAGCATCCCGAGCGCAGCAGGAGCACATACAAAGGAAGATGCACAGAGCCTGCGCCAGGCCAGAGCGGTGGGACTGTACCCAGAAAAGTGTGTTCCTGCTGGTTTGTCCTGGGAGAACTGGGAACAAACAAACTGGGGCTCCACTGGGGTCATTGCACAGGTCCCTGAAGGAAGAAGCTCTTTGTTATGTTTAGTTTTGCTGTTCAGGGCTCTTCTCTTGCTCTGCCTAATGTCATAGAATCACAGAGCGGTTTGGTTGGAAGGGACCCTAAAACTCATCCAGCTCCAATCCCTGCCACGGGCAGGGACACCTTCCACTGGAGCAGCTTGCTCCAAGCCCCTGTGTCCTGCCTGGCCTTGAACACTGCCAGGGATGGGGCAGCCACAGCTTCTCTGGGCAGGTAACCATCCCCAGGGAAACATGTAGGGAAGGACAGGATTATGAGCATGGTGAGGCACTGACATGGTTGCCCAGAGAATGTGAGAAGTTGTCTTATTATGTTTCCAGTTTCCAGAGGAAATCCTATGTTTCATACCAGAAGCCACATTGCACTGTCAGTGCAATGACCATGTACTGTCAGGGCAGGGAGAGATGAAGCAGGTCTTCTCGATTGACACCTGCTAAGCAGGCACATAGTCATCTGGGCCTGTGTCCACCAAACCATGGGTATTTCTAGGGTTTTCTTAGCTCTGTTTGTAATCACCAGGAGCCTTTGTGTCTCTGTGCCTCTGGGAAGAAAGGAGATGATTGTATTTGCCCATTGATCCTGCTCCTCTGTTTGAAAGCAGAGTTGTGCAGACCTGCAGAAGGGCAGTGTCCTGTGTGCCTCCTGGTAATCCTCTGTTTGTCCACAGCTGATTCTTCTCTTACACACAGCATGAAGGTCAGATTCAAACCTCCTCTTTGCCCTGCCAGTATAGCTGCAGCTGTGGGATGAGGAGAAGGAGGGACTGCTGGCCACAGGATGTTCCCCAGGTGTCTGACTGACACTGCTCTGTGTGGGCTTCAGCAAGTCAACAACAATGGGTGCTCATTCCAGACCTGGGCACCCTGCTGCTCAGAGGAAGAAGATTTCAGGTCATCTAAATTCCCTCCCCCTTCTCTGCTGGGCTGCACATCACTCAGCACATCATGCTGCTCTCCGCCATAGGTGCCAGTGTCATTGAGATGACACTGTGTTTGAACGGGGATGTTGTCTCGCCACTGATTGCAGGGTCTGTCCTGAGTGCCCCTCTTCAATCAGACATACCAATTCCCACGTCTATCTTTAGAATCGTTTCCTTAACTGTTATTGCCCATCAAACTTTGGCTTCAGCTTGAGAGTGTTTGGAGGTCTCTGTGCCATGGGTTCAGCTCAAGGCTGCTTGGGTTGTGTTCCTCGATGTCTTTCAGCCTTTGATTGTTCTCTGGTGTTGCCCTACGCTCAGTGAGGGGAGCTCTGTGAATGATTTGTGCTGGTACAAACAGCAGCAAGGTGCTGTGGTGCTTCATTACCGCTGGCCTTCCTGATGAAGGGTGGCTGCACACATACTCAGCCTCAGCTCATTTGCAGACAATTCCTGTACTGCTCCCTTGATCCTTAGATGAGAGCAAGTACTAGCTTATTGTTACTGCTTCCCATTGGCCATAAAGCCAGAGCAGGGGGGCTCTCTGGGGTGACTGTGCTCTCCTGGGACAGCAGATCAGAATCCAGATGAGGCTTCAGATGGATCTATTGGAGTGGCACAGTACACGCAGCGTGGGCTTTGAGTGAGGACGTGGAAGAGTGGCGTGTTCCCAGTACCAAGAGGCATTAATGAAACATGTTCCTCGTATTGACTTGTTCTGAACTGTCACCTATGGCTATGGCAGCTGCCTTCACAGCACTGTGCAACATGTACTGATGTGCATCTAGTAAAATCAGTTCACCCTGGAGAAGGGAAGGCTTCAAGGAGACCTTAGAACAGCTCCAGGGCCTAGAGCGGCTACAAGAAACCTGGAGAGGGGCTTTGGACAAGGACCTGTAGGGCCAGGCCAAGGGGAATGGCTTGAACCTGCCCGAGGGGAGACTGAGATGAGCTCTCAGGCAGAAGCTCTTCCCTGTGAGGGTGCTGAGGCGCTGGCACAGGGTGCCCAGAGAAGCTGTGGCTGCCCCATCCCTGGCAGTGCTCAAGGCCAGGTTGGACACAGGGGCTTGGAGCAAGCTGCTCCAGTGGAAGGGGTCCTTGCCCGTGGCAGGGGTTGGAACTGGATGAGCTTTAAGGTCCCTTCAACACAAACGAGGCTGGGATTCTGTGATTATTGAGGAATAAACCCCACTCTGCACAAGGGGAATTTGTGGATCTCCCATAGCAGTTCTGGTGCTGCAGCTCTATGTGGGTGCTGCTGGATCCCAAAAACATGTCTTTAAATCAGAGCAAATGCTCCCCATGCAGGTGGGGTCATGGTTACCTGCATTTCTGCTTTACAGACTGAAGGGTCTCTTCTAAAAATGCCTTGCACTCACTAACAGTTGAGCTGCAAATCCTTTTGTGCCCTGTGCATGCATCTGCCTTGTAGCGAGATGTCAGCCCGCGCAGGCTTCTCCCCAGGAGCTTCAAACCCCCGTGTTTCACATGTTGGCTTCTCCTGCCTACCTGGGACCTAAGCAAGCTGCTAATTGTTGTGCAGATGTCATCTTCCAGGCAGGCATGAGGTTGTAGGCTTTAAAAAAGCTGAACTGTCATTTGCTACCAGCCTTCTCAGTACACGTGAGCTCTATTTTTACGGGATTGTGCATTTTCTTCCAGCCACTGCTTTGCTGAATTCCTTTTTCTTCTTGTTTCTTTTCATTTCCAGGCTTGCAGGTAAAGTTTTAGGGATACATCTATTTTTCATCATCCTACTTTTGCTACTAGTTTTATAACTGGAAAGAAACTAAACCCAAAAATCTCTCTCCAGTGTTAAAGTAGGAGTTTGCTCTGAAGTGACTTGAGGGGGAGCTGTGTGTCATGGTCAGTCTGAGATTGGGCTCCTGCTGTGCCACTGGCCAGAAGAGCATGTAGATCTTGTGGGAGCCGATGGAGTTGGAGCCCCTGAATTCTGTTCTGGAATTTCCAGCTCAGGAGCTTGGGTGCTGGTTGTAGCCTGGTTGTGCCTGGCAGTGCCCCAGGAAAGATGGAGGCTCCAACTGCAGGGTTTCTTTGCCTGTCTTCTGGAAATAGTCCAGAGGAGGCCACGGAGATGCTGGGAGGGCTGGAGCAGCTCTGCTCTGGAGCCGGGCTGAGAGAGCTGGGCTGGGGCAGCCTGGACAAGAGAAGGCTCCTGAAGGGGAGACCTGAGAGCAGCCCCAGTGCCTAAAGGGGCTGCAGGGAACCTGGAGAGGGGCTTTGGACAAGGGCCTGTAGGAACAGGCCAAGGGGAATGGCTTGAACCTGCCAGAGGGGAGACTGAGCTGAGCTCTTAGGCAGAAGCTCTTCCCTGGGAGGGTGCTGAGGCGCTGGCACAGGGTGCCCAGAGAAGCTGTGGCTGCCCCATCCCTGGCAGTGCTCAAGGCCAGGTTGGACACAGGGGCTTGGAGCAAGCTGCTCCAGTGGAAGGGGTCCCTGCCTGTGGCAGGGGGCTGGAACTGGATGAGCTTTAATGTCTCTTCCAATCCAAACCATTCTATGATACTTTGATACCAAGCACCAGGTCAGAAATGCAGGGTGGCACTTTCATGCACTGTGAATTAAGCAGGGGATCTCATTGCTGAGGGATTCTATGGGTGTCAGATGCTTCAAAAGCAATTACTGGGAGTACCAAAAATCTCCTTGATCTGGATTGAGCTCAAAGACAGAGGCTGCTGTTCAGGAAAACCCTGGGTTGGGAGGTTTTGGAAGATGCAGAAGTGCATCAGATGTATTGCTATTTGTACTCCCTGTTCTGCTTTGCTTTTGGCTAAAGCAAAACGAAGCAGAAAGACAAAGAAGTGACAAACAGAGTGGGGAGGCAGATAGCAATAAAGGGGTGTGGAGGGAGAGGACTCCAGTCCCTGTGTGTCCTTGAAGTCTTCTGGGGGCAGAGGTCCTTTGGTGGCAGGAGCTGGTGTTTGGTGCACCCGTGAGCAAGCTTTCTGTGGAGTAGAAGATGATTGCTTCCAGAAAGGAAAATATCTGTGATATGATCCTGATGGACGACAAAGGCAGAAAGAAGGATATTTAGGACTGCATGGGAGGAAATTCTTTAAAACCTGGTTAGGAGTAGGAGCAGACTTGATGGAGGGATGAGTAATGAAGGAGTGTTTGAACGGAACTAATCAGTCCCATCTTCTTTCAAAAGACCTCATTTAGTTTAATTTAGCAGCTTGTAAATTTAGAGCCAATCAAAGGAAATACTTGTCGAGGCTGTGTGCTGGCAGGCTGCTCCACTGCCTAGCCCAGCGTGAGGAGCAGCGAGCTGCAGGCTGGAGGTGGATTGAAAGCCCCGTGTTGCGAGGCAGCGGGGGCACGTGTGAGCGTGGTTACACACGGAGCTGTGGGAATACGAGCTCCATGCCAGGAGCAAGACAAGAGCAGGACGCCGCTTTGTTTCCTCATCTCTTGTGCAGTAGGTGGTGTGTGGTCGGTTGAGGGGGCTGTGTGCCATGGGATTGCTTCGTGGTCCATGCAAGCAGAGCCGGAGCTGGCTCTCAAGCTCACAGTCTGGGTGAGCCAGTGCTCTGAGCAGTAGAGGAAGGCAAGAACGACCAAGTAGACCTTGTTGGCTGCTGCTTGAAATGTTCTTTTCCTAAAGAGAAGCCTACGTGTGGGTTTATCACAGGCTCACAGAATGGTTTGTGTTGAAGGGACCTTAAAGCTCATCCAGTTCCAACCCCTGCCATGGGCAGGGACCCCTTCCACTGGAGCAGGTTGCTCCAAGCCCCTGTGTCCAACCTGGCCTTGAGCACTGCCAGGGATGGGGCAGCCACAGCTTCTCTGGGCACCCTGTGCCAGCGCCTCAGCACCCTCACAGGGAAGAGCTTCTGCCTAAGAGCTCAGCTCAGTCTCCCCTCGGGCAGGTTCAAGCCATTCCCCTTGGCCTGTCCCTACAGGCCCTTGTCCCAAGCCCCTCTCCAGGTTTCCTGCAGCCCCTTTAGGCACTGGAGCTGCTCTCAGGTCTCCCCTTCAGGAGCCTTCTCTTGTCCAGGCTGCCCCAGCCCAGCTCTCTCAGCCTGGCTCCAGAGCAGAGCTGCTCCAGCCCTCATAGCATCTCCGTGGCCTCCTCTGGACTCGCTCAAGATTAGATAAACCCCTGCCCTCTGAGGGCTGGTAGCTGTATTTAATTTGAATTAACGCAGCTACTTCTGGTCTCAAAATGAGGCACGGGCAGAAAAAGCCTTTGTGGGATTGCACTGATTTTTATTTTCCACTGTAGTTGTTATCCAGGGCACTAACACAGTGATTTTAAAACAGACTTACAGGTCTCTTCATATTTTCCAGAGACAGATAACCCCCTATGGGGTCAATGTAAGGTACTTTGTCATTACCTGTCACAAACAACATTAGCAGTAAAATCGTCAGTTCCTGCTGTCGACTGCCCAAGGAGCCCCATGTGCTAACACCTCGAGGTGCTCTGTTTCCTGCAGTGTCGCACCCCTGAACCTGTGCTGTGTTGTATGATGTGATGTGTAATGTCACCTGTGAAAATGTGGATTACAAACATGGTTGATTTTGTTTTTTCCTTTGCCTTTCAGGCTGGTGGCAATGTCTCGTGGGGCTGGTCTCTCCACTGCTGCCAGAGTCAACCTGCTGCTCTTGGTGGTCTCTGCAGTGTTCTCCTGGTCAAGCCTAAGCGACAGAGTGCCTGTAAGTGTTGGCTGCTCTTGCTGAGAGCCCTGCTTGCCAAGGCCTGTCCAGCCACCAGAGTCTCTGGTGGGGTGACGGCCTTTCCTGATCCCTCTGTGGCACTGAGCATGGTGTTGCAGCGATTGGTGAGCCCCTCTCCACAGCAGATCTTGAATACCAACATTACTGAAGGGCTTCTTTGGGCTTGCCTCACCCCAGGCGACTGAGAATATGCTCAGTCCGGAGGGTTTGCAACAGGAGCAGTGTACCTCAGGCAGCTGCCTTGTTTGCTGGATGTCCCTTTTCCTCTTTGAAGTTATCACATATTCCCCTGTGGCAGGAAGCAAAGCTAACAATGCAGTGTAGTGGCAAGAAGAGGGATGGAGGTGGTCTCAATTAGGTTCCTAGCTGTGCCTCTGAGTCACTGCAAGTGAGTCAGGCTTAGAAGAGCATCCTCACGGGTCCTTGTGTCCCACGTGCGTGGATTTTGCTACTTGTGTTATTTTGAAGCTGCAGTTGAGGTGAGCAGATGCTGTCTGCCCTTTGCATTGTACAGGAGTGCAGAACTGCCCTGGTTTGGAGTCTGCTGCTGAGCCCCAGGTGCCAGTCCCTCTAGATGTGAGACCTGGAAAGCTTCCTTAAGGAAGCTTGGGCAATACCGAGTTCTGGATTTCTAGTTTAATTAATGCTGTGGGTTAAAACAGGGGTTCCCCAGCGACACTGGCTTAGGGGATCACAACCCTGTGTCCCTGAACACTCATTCCTGCCTTAGAGCTGGAACTTGCTGGGCTGTTGGTTGTGTGATGCAGTGGTCTGGGGGCTGTGCTATGAACAAATACAAAGGACAGGTTACAGTATAAATACTAGAATCACAGTATCTCAGACTGGTCTGAGTTGGAAGGGAGCTTAAACCTTATCCAGCTCCAACCCCCTGCCACAGGCAGGGACACCTTCCACTAGAGCAGCTTGCTCCAAGCCCCTGTGTCTGACGTGGCCTTGAACACTGTGCCTCAGCACCAGCCAGTGCCTTGGGCCCACCTGGGGTTGTGTAGTGGTGAGGCAATGTATCTTTATTTCAGGGAGGAGGCTGGAGATAGAGCCTGGATTGGCAGGCAGCCTAACACCAAGTGCAGATGGGATTAATGCAGTTTCTTCCCTGTGAGAGTGGTGAGGTGCTGGCACTGTTTGTAATTGGATGAACTTTAAGGTGCCTTCCAACCCAAACCATTCTGTGATTCGGTGGGTGATAACTCCTCCTACCGTGGCTCCATGGTGGTCCCAGCTCTCCTTTATTGCAAACAGGCTGCAGGTTGTCTCAAACACTCCCTGCTGAGGTTTTCAGCTTGTTGCCATTGATGTCAGACTGTTAAGCAAGGAGGCTTTTTGCCTTTAAAGAGATATTGGTTGTTCTTTAGAAAACATCTTTCTTCCTCCTATTTTAATTACAAAAACAAACTGAAAAGGCTTCTACCTAATTTCTCTGTAAGTGAAGAACTGCTTGTGTGTTGTTGCCCATTTTTTCCAGACATACAAATGAAAATGGGGTGTTGCAGAGCAAACTGTGGTCCAAGCAGTGACAGGAACATTTAAATGCACCAAATCACACCCTTTTATCTGTACTGAACATTTAGACCATGACACTGCTCTTAAGCAGAGCTGGTAAACATCAGCTATCTCCATTATAGGTTTCAACAGATACCACACTGGGAGGCCTATTGGTAAATTTACAATAGCTTGTTTAGTGAAGTCCCTCTTGGATAATAATATAGCAGTGTAAATAAGCTAAATAATAACTGCTCTGACTCATTTATTTTTACTCCTGTTGAGTGTTGGCTCAGAAAACGTTAACATTGATTTTCATCTGCAGAACCTGCCTTTTTATGGTTATGATTGTTACTGAGCTTCCAGCATTTGTCAGGATTTTAACAATTTCAAGCCTCTGATGCACTAAGTGAAGGCAGGAGTTCAGCTCTGTTTTCCCATGCGTTTCCTAAATTTCAATCCCTTTTGACAGCTAAAATAAAAACATTCCATAGGTTTGTCAACCGTCTTCATGCGTTCCCACTGTCGCTGCTAATCGCACGCGTTTTGCTCAGGCTGACATTTCTCTTCCTCAGAAACACTCTCCTAGGCTGGATAATGGATATTTATATGCAAAGCACTGGATTCTGCCAGAAAATGTGCATGCATCTTTTCTGCCTTCACTTCTTCCACTTCTTGGGAAGAACACAGCCTGAAGTTCCCAGTTAACCTCTTCATTGACTTCTTTTTTTTTTTTCCCCAGTGCAGTCATTCTAAAGATTAATACCAAAACACTTCTCCAAGTGAGCTGTAACTTATGCTAATTGCCAACAATTAGGAGTAATCTTTCCCTATAGGCTGGTGATGTGAAATTATTCAGTGGTGGCATTCGTGGCGATACTGGAAGCTGATAATACTCCCTGTAACAGGAATGGAGCTGTGTGGACAATTAGCCTGGACCAGCTTATCTGTGAAAACCAGAATAGCAAAGACCTGCTCCCCAAGCAGTTAATAGCTGGTCTGAGATAGCACGAGGTCATTAGTTACTATTACTATGCACTCTCAATAATTGTATCCGTTGTGGTTTTACATGACTCCCACCAGCTCCCTGGGGAGACATTCCAGTGAGTAGCGAGGTTTCCCTCTCAGCAAGGATTTCTGTTCCCTGCTTTTCATGCTCGTTTCTTGCCTTTGCCTAATGTTGTACCACTCGTGGTAGCTGATCTGCCACACCTCTGCCATTCATAGAATCCCAGCCTCGTTTGTGTTGGAAGGGACCTTAAGGCTCATCCAGCTCCAACGCCTGCCACAGGCAGGGACCCCTTCCACTGGAGCAGCTTGCTCCAAGCTGCTGTGTCCAACCTGGCCTTGAACACTGCCAGGGATGGGGCAGCCACAGCTTCTCTGGGCACCCTGTGCCAGCGCCTCAGCACCCTCACAGGGAAGAGCTTCTGCCTAAGAGCTCATCTCAGTCTCCCCTCGGGCAGGTTAAAGCCATTCCCCTTGGCCTGTCCCTACAGGCCCTTGTCCAAAGCCCCTCTCCAAGTTTCTTGTGCTGCTCTCGCAGTGTAGGTGGTGACTGAATCGCTGTCTCATTGTTTTAAGCCTTGGAGGACACGGGGAATGGGTGAAGGGAAGGATGCTCTTGTTCTTATCGTGTGGGCAACGTGGTGTGTTTTCCCCATGTCCTAATTTGGAAATAGCTGAACTATTTTAGCTGAAATCTTCTCCAAGCCTGAAATAAGTGCATTTAAGAAAAAAAAACCCCAATGCTCGAGGCGTTCCACTCGCGTGGAAAATTTCAGCTGGAAAAGTTAAAAGTTTGACATATTTTTAGGCAAGGGAAAATGGGGTCTTATAACGTTACACAACCCTAAGAATAGCCAGGGCTCCTGGCTCTGGCTGGAATATAGGTGAGGTTCTGTGAAACCCGGTTTGAAACCTGCCGCCTCTGCTGGCGTCGGCACTAAGCCGCGTTGCTTTGTTCAGCACAACTGTCATGCTGGTTATGCATGTTTAACCTTTAATATACTTGAAATCTAAATTTAACCATGTGGAAAGAATTTTGGATGTGAAAAAAAACCCTAAGAAATCTGCTGGCAAGGGAAAAAATTTTGTATTCTCAGCCGGCACTAAATTACCCAGATGCAATTGCTAATGAGCTGAATCTCTTCTATCCAAAAGGAGTTTGCCCTTACAAAAATAGAAGAGAGCGACATAAAAGATGACAGTGGGAAAGAGGTGGTAGCGGAAGATGATGCTGATCCAGAAGACCTGGAAGTGTTTTACCCCACACATCAGTGGCAAGCCCTCCGTCCAGGTAACAGACTGAGCATCCCTCTGAACCCCCTCCTGCCAGCACCGACAGGGCCCTGCAGAAACTCCGATGCCTGTTTGTTCCCATGCTGATGCTTTCTATTGCTGCTGTTCTGATAAAGAGGTATGGGCTCAGTGACCCGGGGCAGGAGACCATCACCGAACCACTGGCCACAGGAGCCGTTGCTGCAGTGCTTTCAGCTCCCTGGAGCAGGTCGAGTGGGCTGCCAGTCACACTGGAGGGGGTGACGTGTCTCTGTCACTAGCTCAGAAGCCCTTTGTACCCTTGTCAAGGGACAGATTTTCTAATGTTTGCTGGCACATGGTATCCCAGGGCTGCTGTGCTCTGCTGTGGGCTGGGGAATGCTGCTCAGTGGCAATCTGATTAAGAACCGTCCATGTAACACCACACAGCTGTCTAACAATGGGTTTTCTGTTCCTTGGCTGTTTGAAATCCAGCTTTTATCCCTATCTGTACATCCCACCAAAAATATCTCTTCCCTTTTTTGGGTTGGTCTCTTTTATTAGATGTGTATGGGATATGGATGGTGAGGGAACACCAACTGAGCAGGCTGGCTTCACTGCAAAAACCCATGTGCTGGGAAGGGCTCTGGAGAGGCTAAGCCCATTGAAACACACCCAGCTGCCTGTGTGCACACGTATTTTGGCAATTAGGATGATCAGTAAGCCTGCCTGCCTCTGGGGTCTTGAACAAGGTATTTAATCCACTTGTGTTCTGTGTCCTCATGTATATGCAGGTGTAATACCTTCCCACCTCTGAAGGGTGAACTAAGTAGTAATTAATTTTTATAAAGCGCTCTGAGTGTAAGAGCTTTATCCTGTGCTCAGTATTATCATGGAATGAATAAATATGGGATCATTTGTCTTGAAATTTCTGCCAGATATAGCAGAACCACTTTTCTAAATGTAAATCTTTGTATAACAAATGTCTAGCAAAAGCCCTAAATTTCACACAGCTGCAGTATATACATATATTCCATTTTTGTACCATTATGTATGGAAGGCGTGTGGTGCCCCTGCTCAGTATTCAGACCGGCAGATCCCCACCACCCTCATTGAAGCAGAATATGTATATACCTGCAGACCTTAAAAACACCATTGCTCGTTTTCATAGAATCCCAGACTGGTTTGGGTAGGAAGGGACCTTAAAGCTCATCCAGTTCCAACCCCTGCCACAGGCAGGGACCCCTTCCACTGGAGCAGCTTGCTCCAAGCCCCTGTGTCCAACCTGGCCTTGAGCACTGCCAGGGATGGGGCAGCCACAGCTTCTCTGGGCAGCCTGTGCCAGTGCCTCAGCACCCTCACAGAATCACAGAATCCCAAGGGTTGGAAGGGACCTCAAAAGATCATCTAGTCCAACCCCCCTGCAAGAGCAGGGTAACCTACAGTACATCACACAGGAACTTGTCCAGGCGGGCCTTGAATATCTCCAGTGTAGGAGACTCCACAACCCCCCTGGGCAACCTGTTCCAGTGCTCTGTCACTCTTACAGTAAAGAAGTTCTTCCTGATGTTAACGTGGAACTTCCTATGCTCCAGTTTACACCCATTGCCCCTTGTCCTATCACTGGATATCACTGAAAAAAGCCTAGCTCCATCATCCTGACACCTACCCTTTACATATTTGTAAACATTGATGTGGTCACCCCTCAGTCTCCTCTTCTCCAAGCTAAAGAGACCCAGCTCCCTCAGCCTCTCCTCATAAGGGAGATGTTCCACTCCCTTCATCATCTTTGTGGCTCTGTGCTGGACTCCTTCAAGCAATTCCCTGTCCTTCTTGAACAGAGGGGCCCAGAACTGGACGCAATATTCCAGATGCGGCCTCACCAAGGCTGAGTAGAGGGGGAGGAGAACCTATCTTGACCTACTAACCACTCCCTTTCTAATGCACCCTAAGATGCCATTTGCCTCACAGGGAAGAGCTTCTGCCTAAGAGCTCATCTTAGTCTCCCCTCGGGCAGGTTAAAGCCATTCCCCTTGGCCTGTCCCTACAGGCCCTTGTCCAAAGCCCCTCTCCAGGTTTCCTGCAGCCCCCTTAGGCCCTGGAGCTGCTCTAAGGTCTCCTCTTTCAGGACCCTTCTCTTCCCAAGGCTGCCCCAGCCCAGCTCTCTCAGCCTGGCTCCAGAGCAGAGCTGCTCCAGCCCTCGCAGCATCTCCGTGGCCTTCTCTGGCCTTGCTGCAACAGCTCCACGTCCCTCGTGCTGTTGCCCCAGAGCTGGACCAGGACTGTGGTGGGGGGGGAGTCCCCAGGGTGCAGCAGAGGGGCAGGATCCCCTCCCTTGGCTGCTGCTCACGCTGTTGGTTCAGATGTGCTTTTCCCTTGCTCATGTGTCTTGTTCCATGTTATTTTTGTAGCATTTACATGTTGGGCATGTACAGTGAAAAGCTTGTGGAAGTGGGGAGCTTGTCAGCATTCACGTAGAAGAATTTCAGTGTCTCTTGTAGACGGGTTGAATGCTGGCCTGTCTCATTGTCTAGCTGCTACAGATCCTCATTTCAGGTGTGTGTGCAGGTCTGGGGAGGGACATGTCAGGAAGAGGAGTCTTCCTTTGTCTTCCCCTGCTAGCCTGGGCTTTGGCCTTCTCTTGGTTTCTCTGAAATGAAATCTTGTGTGTGGTTTGTGGATTTTAGCACTTGTTCCCTGAAGCAAGGCTGGGGAAGCTGCTGCCAGAACAAGCCCATCCCTGCGGCTGCTGACCTTGAAGGTTTCCCTGTTGCCAGCACAAGGTGATGCTGGGGATGAAGCTGATCTGCAGGATGAGGGAAGCAGTCCTGTGCAAGGGACGTGTGTGCTGGTCCTTCAGCAGACACGCACATTGGCAACGTGTCTAATCCAGTGGCTCTGCCTTTTCTGACGGTTTCTGCTGTGATTTCAGTCACCTGCAGCTGAGCACAGTCCTGGCTGGTGTGTGCTCAGCACGGTGCTCAGAAGCTTGTATTGTGCTTCCCACTTCTGCTGGATGCCCCACACTGTCTTCCTTTGTATCTGTGCAGCAAATAGGGTCAGTTTCTTCTGGGGAAGAAAATGTTGTGATTTAAAATGTGGATCTTCAGGTTTGAATTGTGGAAGGGAGCTCAGAGTTGTGTTTCTCCTGTTTCATCTTGTTCCTGTTCTCAGGATTTTTGTGCTTCTGTCCAGTCATGCAGTTGCTCATCTTTTATACATGGATTTCCACTTTTGCTCTGCTGTTTTTCTAGTTCCCTGTTGCTAATTGCATCAAACTGTGTTTCCGCTGAGACTGCAGCAGTGTCATCAACCTGTAACCTGTCAAATCCCTCCACCAAATTCAATTGTTCTTGTATATGTAACACTGCTTTGTGCGATTGCTCCCTCGCTGCCTACAGTGTGAGCTGGATTTTGATCAAGTGCTCTCTTGCACTTCAAGCACGCTTCAAGCTGCTGGAGGTAGCTGGATGCAGACACAGAGAGACAGTTACCCTAAGAATTCTGCTGCCTGTAATCTGGAAGCAAGGAGCTCAGTTGTCTCTTCTGGCAGCCAGGAAGCTGATGGGCTGTCGAAAGGTTGGGGAAACTTCACAGAGTCCTTTAACACTTTGTTAGGTGTTGCTTTTTTCTCCCTTGGCACTAAATAATGCATCAGGGTTAGACAGAAAGGATACGTGCTCCTTGGAAAGTCTTCCAGCACCTCTGTTTTACTTATTTTGAACGCAGAAGGCATCTGCAGGGCTTTTCCTTCTGTTCGTGGTGGGAGTCCATAGGAACTTTCAGCCTATGAGTGGGATTGCAATGTTCTTTGAATGGATGCTCACACCTGTGGTCACATCACTTCTCATGTCAGGTAACAGCTCTACCACAGGCACAGAATTCTAAGTTGTGCCTCCTCTGATGTCTTCTTCCTTTCTGACTGTGCTTTTGCCAGGGGATGGTCCCCTTGTGAGCTGGAAGCTCTGGAGAAGCATGGCAGAGGTGACTTGCTTTTGTTGCTGTCTATGTTAAGCTCTGCCAAGTGTGTGGAGTCTGTCAGCACACAGAACCACCCAACCACTCTGCAAGGTGATGCATTATGGTTATGGCAACCAAAGGCTGATCCTTTGTCTTTGGGGTGGCAGAGAAGAATGGAAGAGTTGGATGGTGTTGACAGTCATAGAATCCTATAATCGTAGGATGGTTTGGGTTGGAAAGGACCTTTCGGTCACCTAGTTTTAACCTCTCTGCAGTGGGCAGGGGTGTCTCACACTAGACCATGTTGCCAAGGGTCTGTCCAACCGGGCCTTGAACACTGCCAGGGATGGAGCATTTACTTCTCTGGGCAACCCGTTCCAGTGCCTCACCACCCTCACAGTTCAGAACTTCTTCCATCAATTTGAGTTTTCTTTGGGGTTCGGTTTATGAAGGCATTTCTTCCACAGTTCCAGGTAGCCTCAAATCTGCCTCTCAGCATCCCAGAGCACATGAATGCCTCATTGCCTGGGAATTGGCAACTTTTCTTATTTGGACACCCTGTTTCCCTCTGTTTTGTTTAGCATTCCTGATGATGACTGAAAGTTGAATTGCTCTGTCCAAGTAGTCGGATCACTGACCAGCAGGTTTCCCACCTGGCATTAGGGTGGGAAGTGGTTCCCCTGGGAAGATGTTGTGGTGAAGAGAAAGGCAAGGGTTTAACTAGGAAAGAAAAAGAGAGTTAATCATCTCCTCCTCTGCAGGGCCCAGTACTCTGAGGAGCCCGGGCTGCACAGTTCTGCTGTGGATGGGCTCTATGCACCTCTGCAGCAGCACTTCCCTGCTCCCCCGTGCAGCAGAGACTCGCTGACAGTTTGGAGTTGGGAATTCACGTGTCCAGTTTCCAAATCCAGAGGAACCAAGCGAGACCCTCACCTGCCCCAAATACCAGAATATTGTCAGTCTGCTCTGCACACTTTTCCATGAGAGAGGAGCCCACTGTGGGGTATGGAAAGACTTCCTCTGCTCCGTAGCAAAACCTTGCATTGGTGATCGAAATGATGCAGTGTTGGTTCTCTGGTTTCGATCCTGTGTCTCCTGGCCTGTGCCTTTTGCTGTGGTTAAACTCCTGGCTTGCAGAGCTCCGTGCTGATGCCTGCAGTTACTCTGTAGCATTTGTCCTGCTTGGAGTCATTTTCCTAAGTGCCTAATTATATTGCAGTTAAAAAAATAAGAAGCCATGGCTGCCACTGTTGATCAAACTGCAGAGCAAAGTTGATGTGAGCACACTGTTGTTGCTGCTTCTGTAAAGATGAAACCATCTGAAGTTCAGCGGGGAGCTGATGATACATTGCTTAGCATTTAAATATCCACTGCTGCAGCTTCCACAGGTCCTCAGGCGGCTTTCTCTGTCGGTAACTATCTTTGCTGTTCATGCTTGTCTCGGGTCTTTCCTTGCCTCATTTCCTGCATAAACAAGGTTTTACACGTGTGGAAACACAGTTCTGAAACCAAGCATTGGCGTTGAGGAGGTCATTTCAGAAGCTGCTTTGAAGGACTTGCTGTGGGTTTGGAAAGAACAGCACGAGGGATGGGGAATGACTTGCTTGTGAGTGTCTTTCAAGAGATTTCAGTAGCTGAAGGAGCCAGCACTGCTCTAAGCCCAGGAGAGGTTTGTGAAGCTGGGAGCAGAAGGTAATGGCAGGAGGGACCCCTTTGGCTCAGGAGTCCAGTGACAGGGTCTGTGGGTGATGTGATGGCTGGTGAGGATTTCCTACAAGTTGACAGTGAGTATCTTGCTCCTGCTGTTCACTAGGGTGTCTTGAGCTGCGCTGGCTTCTGCTAATTGCTTTGCTGAATTAATGAATCTGTCCAAACCTCTGGCTTCTCAGTGACCCAGACCTATCTCAAACGGTTGTGTGCAGGTCTCTGAAATATTTATGTCAGCACAGTCAAGAGGGGGCTGTGAAATACAGCATTAAGACACCAGGGTATGCTCGTTTCTGCAAAGCTTGACGTTTGTAATCCAGGAAATAGGAGCCTCATCAGATCAGCACAGATTTGCATGAAGAAGGAAGGCAAATGGGATTTGAAAACCCTCATTTACACCAGATGAAATGCTGCTTTTCCAGGTTCTTTATATAAAATAACTTGTTACTGATGTGCAAAGGGGGAAAAAAATCTCAGCTGTGGAGTTATTATCATCTTCTCTGGCCAGCAAGAGAGAGAGCTGCAGGGTGATTGCAGCAGGTAGGAAAGCCCAGGCATTCTTGAGAGCAATTTCAAATGTTCAGTGCTTGGACCTGCAGTTATGGCCACTAGTAGCAATCCCTCTGTCTGTTTTCCATCTGACCTATTGCATACGAGGCTTTTGGTATCTTAAGGGTATCTTGTGCCTGTCTTCCTTTTTATTACCACCTGCCCATATGCTCTCCTCTCTCAGATTCCCCATTCTCCTGGACTTTCCCTGACTTCATGCCTCCACTGATACCTCAGTGTCATCACAGGGTACATGGTGTCCTTGAGCTTGTGTTGAATTCCTTGGGCTTGTGTTGAATTCCTCCTTTTGCTGAAGGTCTTCTGTGATAGAAGTGCCAGGGCTGAAGCTCCATAGGCTGCTTTGGCTCTGGTGTGTGGCACTGGAGGGCAGACCTGTCAAACAGAGCAAATTCTCTCCACAACTTAGTCCTGTGTAAGAGGAGTAACAGTTTCTCTGCTGCTGGTAAGAGGGCAGGATTGGGACTGCTTGAGAGACACTGGGGCAGCGTGCAGATGAGTGGTATCTCAAACCTCTGCTGGAGCAGGGAGTGTTTGAAGGATGTCAGCTTTTGGACATGGAGATACTGTCAGTATGAGCCTCTTGCCCTCTGGCTCAGTTGTGCAGATGAGGGCTGTGCTGTTACCTGTCTCCAGGCTTGCTCTGCATTATCCGCTTGGATTTTCTTCACCAGCAGGTTCCCTGAGCTGGGAAGTTGGAGGGCACCCTCCAGGGATGCACACCCAGTCCATGTCATGCTGTCTCTTCAGTGTGCAGAAAAGGGGAGCAGGCTGGGCTCCTGTCTGTGAGGCACAGGTTGATCCGGGAGCTGCTGGCAGCATCCCAATGAGATGCCAGTGCAGGTGATGCCGGCAGCATTATAGCCTTGGATCTGTGTAGTTGAAACACTTGGGAAGGATCGTGAATGATAGTGGGCTGGGTCCATGGGCACAAAGCTGACTTTTTCCAGCAGAGGCTTTGTCATTCACATTAAGAAATCACAGAATCCGAGCCTGGTTTGTGTTGGAAGGGACCTTAAAGCTCATCCAGTTCCAACCCCTGCCACAGGCAGGGACACCTTCCACTAGAGCAGGTTAATCTCAGTCTCCCCTCTGGCAGGTTAAAACTTCAGCAGCCCCACATCCCTCTTATGCTGTTGCCCCGGAGCTGGATCAGGACTGCAGAGGGGCAGATTCTCCTCCCTCGACTGCTGCTCACGGTCTGGAGGTGCAGCCTAGCACATGGGAAGCTGTAGCAAGTAACAGAAACTTATAGGCCAATAAGTGGACGTGTACCATTAAAATAAGTTAGATTTCCATTTTATAAAAACCACTCTGCTTATCTAATTTGACAAGAGCAGTAATGCAGTTTTGATTATATATTTTGTGGCATGTTGTAAATGCAATATGTGTGTGTATGTATAGGAAAATTATAATAATGTGAGACCTCAGAGCTGTATAGCTCCTGGTACTAAATCATTCCTGGGACCTGAGTGAAAATGTGTTTCCTGTGTTTTCTACCTGCTTTTCCATGACCTGGGAGGTTTTGCAGCCGTTGTTTTCCCAGCACATCCATGGAGGGTATCGGGTTCAGTATTTGTGAAATGACCCTTTTTCCCAAAATGCTCCGTTTTTCCCCCAAATGCAGATACACTCTCTGTTGTCTTCTGTTATTTCACGAACTGCCAGTATCCTGGCACTGCCAATGAGAAAAAACTCTACATGTCCTATATGGATTGCCCAGGTTCAGGAGCAGGATGGGGCTGAGATGGGTTTTTGTGTGTTGGGTGAATACTGTTCCTTACTGGCTGTGGTGGTACTGGTTTCATTAAATAAGCTGGTTATAAAAATCTGCCGCAGTGATACACGTACAGCCAAATACTAGATGATGCTTCTGAGCAGCCAAGATGAAAGTTTGCAGCTTCACTGTCACATAGTCCTGGGCTTGGATTTTGGGCACAACCCAGACAAGCGTGTAACGGTCACCAGACAAATGGTGACTCCTCTTATCTGCGTGCATGACACCAGGCTCCCCAGTGTGTTGCAGGTTAAGTGCAGTGGTTACGCACCAGGAGATGGAGGAGTTTGAGTCAAGTGGTGTTTTTTTGGTGCAATAGGAGCAGGTTAAGCAGCATTTTTCAAAATATATTTGAACTTTGCTTTAATGATGCTCTGCCTGGTGTTATTATAATGTAAATGTAGCATTAGCGAAGAGAATAAGTACATCAGCTGTGTAGCAGGAGACATAAGCAGTGGGAATCGTTCACATGGTTAAATTTACATTGTTTGGAAGGGAAAAAGTGCTTTGAAAGAAGAGAGGCTGTTTCCCAGGGAAGACATCTCTCATTCCTCTCTTTTATCTTCTTTCTGCCAAGCCAGAGATGCTGTGAGAGCATGAGCTCCTGAGATGCTTAAATGTGTGCTGGGTGATGAGGAGTATCTTGCCATGGCTTTTATGTGCAAGTGGAGCTGTATTTTCTGCAATAACGTTAATAACCTTTGTGTGACTGTTTAGAAGGATGAACCTCATTAAAGAAGAGGTATTTAATAACAGGCCTATTTTTATCTCTGTCTTTATCTAGCAGTCTGCGCATTTATTTCAAGCCTGTAACAGTGCTTTGGAAGAAAAATGGTTTCCCTCCTGGAAAACGTTTTGGGAGTGCATCCAGCCTAGGTTAACTTGAATTTCCAAGCTGAGTATGTTCCCTCCTGCTTCCAGAGCAAACAAGCCATTCCATGAGCTTGGGTTGTTTTCTGGGTATTATGGGAAAGTGCTTTTCAGACATTGTGACTTGGGTTCCAGAGGCACTGAAATGGTTCTGAAGGTTTGACCAAATCAGAGCAACAGCCTTGCACTTCAAATGCATGATCTTGTTCTGTGGGATGAGCATCCAGGCATTGCAATGCATGCTTGTTTAGCCATGGCTCGGACCTCCATCCCCGTGAAACACCAGAGGTTACTTCTGTGGCCAGGGAAGTGCTGACTCCCACCAAGGCATTATCGGAGATGCTGGAGATCAGGTGAGCTGCACACTGTGAGCTCCAAGCTGCAGGGTATCATAGGATCCCAGACTGGTTTGGATTGGAAGAGACCTTAAAGTTCACCCAGTCCCAGCCCCTGACACAGGCAGGGACCCCTTCCACTAGAGCAGCTTGCTCCAAGCCCCTGTGTCCAACCTGGCCTTGAGCACTGCCAGGGATGGGGCAGCCACAGCTTCTCTGGGCACCCTGTGCCAGCGCCTCAGCACCCTCACAGGGAAGAGCTTCTGCCTGAGAGCTCATCTCAGTTTAACCTTTCCTGTCTCTGCGTTACTGAAACAGCTTCCTTTGGCATGTCAAGAAAGCTTCTGAGTCAAGAAGTAATGTACATCTCTGTTTCTCCAGCTCTGCTTTACCAGCATAAGCTTGGGAAAGAAATGTATTCTCCTTGGGTCTGTCTTGATGTCTTGCAGAACTAATCCCCATTTATTGCAAGAACTCTTACAACAGTACGTTCATGCTTAATTTTTTATGCTGTGTTTACATTTTGGAAGGAGTAAGTGTGGTGCAGGTGGTGGAAACTCTCATTAAGAACATTTCTGATTCAAAAGCTCTTTCTTCAGCCCAGAGATGCCTTTTCCTCTCTCCTGATTTTCTGCCTGCTCCTTAAGACTGCAGGAAGTTTTGCTGGGGTCATTCACTTGCAACAGGATGTTATGTGAATACTGAGTTAATGTATGCAGTCTGCCACTTGGTATTGCTTCTCTTCTGCTGCTGGAGATCTCCCAGGGTTGCAAAGACCTTGAAAGCGGCAATGCCAACAACAGGAATATGCCTGTGATCCTGCAAAGTAAAAGGAGAAACATGAGGCCGTGTGTGTCTCCCAGCACTGCAGGGTGTGAATAAATAGATCTAAACAATTTACATTCTAACCCCAGATCAGGTTTTATTTTTAGGATTTGTCATTCAGCCCAAGTGAAACCTTTCCCTTTCTGTCTGGTGGCGCTTCTAAAAGTGCCTTTAAGTTATCACTGAGACTGTACTTTAAGATGCATTTGCATTTTGATATAATCTGCCTTGTCCAGCCTGGCCTTGAACACTGCCAGGGATGGGGCAGCCACAGCTTCTCTGGGCACCCTGTGCCAGCACCTCAGCACCCTCACAGGGAAGAGCTTCTGCCTAAGAGCTCATCTCAGTCTCCCCTCTGGCAGGTTAAAGCCATTCCCCTTGGCCTGTCCCTACAGGCCCTTGTCCAAAGCCCCTCTCCAGGTTTCCTGGAGCCCCTTCAGGCACTGGAGCTGCTCTAAGGTCTCCCCTTCAGGAGCCTTCTCTTCCCCAGGCTGACCCAGCCCAGCTCTCTCAGCCTGGCTCCAGAGCAGAGCTGATCCAGCCCTCACAGCAGCTCCATGGTGTCCTCTGGCCTCGCTGCAACAGCTCCACGTCCCTCTTGTGCTGTTGCCCCAGAGCTGGATCAGGACTCTGGTTCTCCATGGTTTTGCATGAGGACCTCCTGATGCTTTGCACAGAGCTTGCCATGGTACGAGTCAAGCGCTTGTTGGCAGGGCTTCTCTGCTCTTCTCAGCATGCTTCTGCTGAGTATGAAGGTACCTTCCTGTAACGGCTGCTCCATGGCTGCATTGCTTCCATTGGCAGAGCAGGAACTCAAATACCCTCCTGCTGCATGATGGTGAGCCCTGTGGAGCCAGCAAACCCAAGAGAGGAGGAGACAGTGTGTATTCACCAGGGCAGTGCTGGTGTAGTCATTTAACCCTGTTCACACCACCAAAGCCTTACGTTGGGTGGAGATGTGTGTGATTGGGGGGGGTTAACCCCAACTGTTAGCTTGTCAGGTAGGATTTGCAACACTGGCAGCTGGGGAAAAAAGCTGTTATTAAGTGTAATGCGGCACCTTGGATACAGAAAACATGGGTAGACAATAAATATAGACTTCCATAATGTCATTTCATGGTGTCACTCTTCAGAATTTATTAAGGCTTAGCTGCAGTGCTGCCTGCAGCTTCTTCTGGTTAGATCAGTAAATTCTGTTCATTATCTCCAGCACTTGATTTGACCTACTGTGTCATAAAAAAGGGAATATCGGAGGCACTGGGGCACCCCAGTTACCTTCTTCGGCAGCTGGGATTTTTGGTGTAACTCCAGCTTTTCTCAGGTTTGCTGCTCACATCCCGGTCAGTGCTTGGTTGTGTAGATGGACCCACAATGTGAAGTGTTGCTTGATGAGAGCATTGAGAAATGCAGGCACTGGTGACCTGCCTTGATCAGCAGGAAGAGGAGAGCCATAGTAGGGGGGATGCAGCTGTCTCCTCGGAGCGAGTTTCCATGTGGTTATCCCACCCTGCACTGCTCTGGGGTGTGGACACTCTTGAACAGGCTGAGGGTGGCTGGAGGTGGGTGGCAAAGATGACAAGAACTTAACTGCGGAAAGGTGGTTGCTAAAGCCACGGGTTCACAGAAGAGTTTGCTGTCACCTTACTGCTGGTGTTGCCACTCATTTGTTGTCAGCAGCTCACTGCTTTCTTGGTGCTGAGAACTGCACTGGTGTTTTTGAAGAGCTCCTCAGTCTACAGATGAAACTGTGCCTGTTCATCCCATTTTCTTGTCAAGCACAGATCACAGCAACAGCGGGTTTGTGCACCTTTACCCCTGGCCTCACTATTTAGCTCTCCAGGATGGAAGAGAATGAGTTCAGGCCCAACCTTCTGATAATTTATTGTGTTCCTTGTGCTTAAGGGCAGAATTTAAGTTGCCAAAAGCAGATGTTTGCTTGCTCCTTTTTTAGCTCACAAAGTACTTTCTGCATGCTTGATTGATGGATGTCCCTGTTACATTAATAGTTGGGCTTTGCAGAAAGCTGTTATTACCAGGAGAATCTGGTGTGGGTTTCAGTTTTTCTTCTTGCATTGAAAATCCATTATTAATGTCTTTTTGAGGAAAAAAAAGAAAAAGAGGCTTCAATTCAGGCATTTTACTTTGCTTTCTCGGGCTCCTTCACAGCTGTCTTCTCTGAGGCAGTTTTAAAATCAATATTACAAGTGTTCTTTATGTTTTGCTGTTTGGTTGAGGGTTGCTGCATCTTGCTATCGATTTCTGATTGTGTTGCAGGACATTTGGGTGCATGCAGATTGCCACGTGATGGGTTACTGTCATCCCAATCATCACTGAGTTGGGAAGCACAAATGGGAAAGAGCAGCAACAGAAGTTTTGTGTGTGGGGAGGGTTTGCACGTGCCTCAAGCTCTTGTGCAGCAGCATGATGAGCAGTCCTGCTCCAGGACTTTCCAGGCATGTATGGACATGTTTGTTGCTTGACCTGCCCATGGGCAGGCTGCTACCAAGCCTTTTGTGCATGGCCCTCAAGCCAGCTCCATATCTGCCAGATGCTTTGATTGCAACAATATGTAGGTGGTCTGGATATATAGTGAATTGCTGCCAACTGGATTGGGTTTATCTTCTTTAAAATGCATCTTGTACACATGTAAAACTTGCTGTGCTTCATGGAGGCCAGTTTTGGTTTTTAAGTCATAGAGTCATAGAATTATTCAGGTGTGAAGGGGCCTTAAAGCTCATCCAGTTCCATAAACATGGACACCTTCTACTAGATCAGGTTGTTCAAAGCCTCATCCAGCCTGGCCTTGAATTAGTTGTAGTTTATCCATTCACGCTGGGGAATCATAGAATGCCAGGTTGGAAGGGACCTCAAGGATCATATGGTCCAACCTTTCTTAACAAAGCATGACATAGACTAAGTGTTTACCTTCTCCAATACTGGGGTGTCACCAGTTCTTTGGAGAGATTATTCCAATGGCTGATTGCTTTCATCATGAAGTTTTTCCTCATGTCCAGTCAGAATCTCCCCATCACCCCTTGTCTTTTCCATGTCACTTCTTGTACAAAAAAATCTCCATCTTCTTTGTAGCCACCCGTAAAATACTGGAGCTTTAAATCCTGTGGACCAGAGCAAAAAGAAGGCAGAGGCACTGGTGCTGTGTCTCTGGAGGAGCAGCACAGGGTGCAGGTGTTCTGAACACACCTGCAGGGGACACAGGCAGCCCAAGATCTCCCTGGGCCCCCAGTGCTGCTGTCTGCTGGAGCTGGTGGGTGGGAGGGGTGACATGTACAACCGCGAGCAGGCTCCGACCTTGCTGTTGGGACCTAGTTAGCAATTCTGTTGATGTTCTGGAAAGGAAAATGTAATTCAGGCCACCTTCTCCTCCAAGCTGACCCTGAGAATCTGGGAGGAGAACAGCTACTGAATAATTAGGGGCCTTTTTTTTTCCCTTCGTGCTGGAGTTACTGCTCAGTGTTGAACTGTGCTGTAAAGTGTCATTCGTTTCCTTGAACATATTGGTCCAAGTGTACTTTGTGTTAATACAGTGCCATAAATTGCAGGCTCATTAATCACAGCATGCCACAGCGCATCACTCTCCTGCCGTATTCTGCAGGTGCTGTGGCTGGTGGGACCCCTGTAGCCCTGGCCAAAGGGTGAAGGTAGTGGCTGGAGCACTGCCCTGTACTCCTGTGCTTCTTTTAGCTTGCGCTTTATGTTGGCACAGCTCTTACCTGTAAGATCGAGCAGCATTTGCCAGCACTGCCACGACTGTGGGGAGCAGCCACACTGCTGTGGAGGAGAGCAACCAAGATGCACCTGGGAAGAAGTGGGTTTGTCACAGGAGTTTTGACACCACATCTCTGCTGCTGCCCTTCCGTTTTGGGTCCGTAGGGGTCCTGGCTTTGCAGTGAATCCCTTGAGCCTGAGCTCCTGTGGAGGGCTGCGCTGCAGGATGTGCTGTGTGATGATGCTGTCTCTGTCTCCGTGGCAGAGCTTTCAGCCTTCCTGGCAATGTAAATTCTCCTGGCTGCATTCTAAAATTACACTGAGTTATTGATTTATCTTTGAGAGGATTTCCTTCCCGAGGGACATTTCTGGATGGTTTAATGATTTAGCTCCTCTGCAAGTGCAGGATCCAGAGCAGAGCAGAGCCACCCTCCTGCCCTGCGCCTGCAGCCCAGGGTTGTGCTCCCACCCCTTCCTCTGCAAGCCCATTTCTATTCCAAAGCTGGCATGAGGTTATGCTGCTGTTCCTGCAGGGACAACTGCGAATAAAAAGGGCATTTTCAGCTTTCACTGTGAGTCTTGGACTAGCCTTTATGCCACGGCACCAGCATTGTTATCTTAGACTTGTTGCAAACAGCTCTGAGGCTGGCACATGGGAAGCATGAAGCTGTGCCAGCATTAATGCACCCAGGCTCCTGAGAGCATCTGAATTCCCTGAAGTGGGATGTGATGGGAGCTGGATCATGCAAGCATCTCTTTTCCTAAAGGTGCTGGTTATAGCCCCTCTTTGCTTTCTGCTGACTCGCCCTTGGAGCATCTCTGAAAATCAGGCCAGGCAAGTTCACTTGCAATTTCCTGCTTGCACTCCTGAGGAGGAAAAGCTGATTCTCTACTTTAACTCCCCCTTTTCTCCCCGAAGCCCTGAAATGGCAGTCCATGGGTTGTGGGTCATCTGGTGAGCCTTTAGGAGTTGGGCTGGATGTTTTAGCGACTGTCTGTGGAAGGGAAGTGGCATGCTCTGTGTCCCTGGGTACCTGTCTCCAGCCATGGCCCATCTAAAGCACCTCCCTGTGGGTTCCCATATCTAACCCCACAGTGGATCTGGATCCCATCTCAGCTGCAGCATGCACAGGGATGAAATGTGAGGCTGCTCACGTGGTTATAAGCCAGCATCCACTGGCTGGGCCCAGGGAGGATGACAGTTTATTTGCCTGTGAACCAAGTGTGCCACAAATTCTTTCTTAGTGATCTACCTGTGTGATAAAACAAGGCCTTAGTGTCTGTCTGAAGTACTGCAGTGGTGACAAGTATTTTTGACCATTAGGCTAATGTCACTTATGACTGTAATAGCTATAGAAACCTGGCTTTAAATTGAAGCTTCAGGAAGCACTATACCAGTGTTCTCTCCAAGGCTGCTTCTTATTTCAGTTTTTATTATTCAAATTCATTCTTACTATAGCTTGGCAGTGTAGCTGGCAGACGGGCTTCTCCAATATGTTCTGCTAGTCTCATAGAATCCCAGGCTGGTTTTGGTTGGAAAGGACCTTAAAGCTCATTGAGTTCCAACCCCCTGCCATGGGCAGGGACCCCTTCCACTAGAGCAGCTTGCTCCAAGCCCTGTCCAACCTGGCCACCGGAAGCTGCTCTAAGGTCTCCCCTTCAGGAGCCTTCTCTTGTCCAGACTGACCCAGCCCAGCTCTCTCAGCCTGGCTCCAGAGCAGAGCTGCTTCAGCCCTCGCAGCATCTCCATGGCCTCTGGTTGGGTTTGCCTATGTTGTATATGTCTTTTTAGTATCAGCCTTGACTGAGTTATAAACACAGAAGCTGAAGACTGAAACAGATTCCTGAGACCTGGTTGTGAAGACCTATTCTTGAGCTCCCCAGCCTTCCCCTTGGAAATAGATGCTCTTTTTCCCTGTTTTTCCTCCTGTTGCACAATTTTAGATTTCTGCTTCTTTTTTCCAACCATGGCCAGCTTAGAGCTCCTGCTTCTCACACTGGTGTTGGTCCTGATGGATTATCCCTCCCCATAGAGCAGTTGTGTCCTTCTCATGTCTCCATGTTGTTGGGTTCTTTGGGGGTGGTTCTCTCTGCCCTAACATTCATCTATGGTGGCCGTCTCAACAGTCAATAGGGAGAGGAAGAGATGCTCTTTGAGAGTGACGGATGTGGAAGACTGCTGCGGTTAATGATGTTTTGGAGGTGTTAATCTCCATCATAGTAAAGAAGCTGATGGTTCTGTGCTCAAAAAGGCATCAGATGCCTAAAATCTCTCAGGATAAATATCATTGTCAGTTCCTTTTGTCACGTTCTCAACTCTCCTGGGGTCATCTCCCTCATCCTTCTCTGTCTGCATTCTGCATTGATCGTCTCTGAACCTAGATAAGCCTTCAGCATCCTAGCTGAGTTTTCTGGTGTAACAAATCCACCTGTGGGATGACAACTATTGAATAGGTTGCAGTGACATTATGAAGTAGTGTAGGCTTGGAGATAAATAACTTGGTGAGTAAGCGAGGGATTAAAACTGGCTTTTGTAAATAATCTTTCTGGTGGATGTTGACTTGGTGACATGGTGAGACCCAGGGCACTGGAGCCTGGCATGGTGCTTGACAGCTGAGAGGATCAGAGTGTGTCTGGACACCTTTGATCTCCTGCCTGGACTTTTGTGGGATTAAACTCTCTAAAGCCCTACAGTTCACAGAATCGAGCCCAGTATCAGAAAAGAGATAAGTGCTTCGTACTGGAGCACCAAGCACATGCATCAAGCTGCACCAAGGGGGTGTGGTAATGTATAAGAAGTGCCTGGCTCAAAGCTGGAGATAAGGGTTTGCTTATGAAGTGAAAACATGTGTTTTTGCCAGTTTTATGAAAGGGCAACCCATCCTCCTCTTTGCCTGCTATTATTTCTCTCCTGGTGTATTTTCTGCTGATGCTGTGCAAGTGGGAGAGAAGCCTTTGCAGAGAGGGAGGTGGAAGGACACAAGCACTTGCTGCTAGGGGCCCTTTGCCATACGAAGCTTTCCTATATTGGCAGCAGCAGCAGAACTATCAACAGATGCTACAGCAGCGGCTCCCATCAGAGAGGCACCATATGTCCTCTCCTGAGCCCTCCTTCCCTAAGAGTCCTCCTCCCCAGGCACCTCTCTAGCATCCGCCTTCACTTCCATCGCTTACTGCCTCGGAGCGTCCCAGGAAGCCGCAGCACCTTGCAGGAGGTGCGTGCTCTGCCCTGTGTGTGAGAGCCAGCTCTCTTGTCCTCATCTTGCCACAGGAAGGTCGAGGTTTGGTGGGATTTCAGGCAGGCAGCGAGCTCAGGCTGGGCTATGTACAGAGCAATCTTGGCCACCGGTGATGGCAGGAACGAGTTAAACAGACACATTGCGACTGGCTCCCTTGCCTGTCACTGCGGGTTCACCTTCTTTTCCCTCCCCTTCTGCTCCCCCACTGCTGGAGGCAAAGCCAAGCACAGGCAGCGGGTGGGTTTGGCAGGAGGCGGTAGGAGCCAGAGCATGGAGCTCGCAGGGTGCTGCTGGTTTGAATAACTGGACTCATGGTCCCCGGTGCTGGTGGATCAGTGGAGGGAACATAAATGCCAGTGCCATGAGAGAGCTGGGTGGGTTGAACCTGGCAGTGGTGAGTGGCTGTCCAGCTGAGTGTCCACATTTAACTGATGCTTTCACATGTCTAACCAAGCATTACTCACTGGAAAGCCCCTTCCTTGCGTTGCTTTGTTCTCCACTAGCTGCGGAAGGAGGGATTTGATTCTGGCATCACTTCTAAAACGTTTTCATTGTATCTGCCAAAGGAAACAAATTGCAGAGAAGACCTCTCAGCATTAGGACAAAAGAGTGCCTCTAAATCCCTTTTCAGATAAACAAATGTTTGGGCTGTAGGCCTGGTGGATGAAGTTTAAAGGCATGGTTATTACTGCAGCAAGCAAGTGGTTGGCATTGAAAATCATAGGATGCAAGAAAGAAAAGTTCTCCCAAGGTTTGCTGTGGGCATGTTTTCTCCCTGTAATCCTGGTTGTGAGGAGCACTTGGAACCCCTAGTCTACACAGTGATCTCCATGGATTAGCCATGGAAAACCAGTAGCCCAGCAAGCACCAGTAAGTCTCTTTTCTCTTTGTAAATAAGAAACCAGAATTGGAACGGCCCTTTCTCTGCATGCACCCTGTTCACATAGGGTTCAAGCCCAGCAGAAAGCAGTGGTGCTGCTCTGGGACACGAGGAGCACGGGCAGGAGCAGAGACTGTGGCACTTCGTGTTGGGATGTGTCAGTGGGGTGATGTCGGGGATTCCCAGGGATGGCTTTGCTCCAGCAGCAGTGCTGGGCGTTGAACTGGGAACAGCTTCACCTTGGTGAGCTTGGAAGTGTTTCAGGTGGCTTCTGTCCACTGCAGTGTGGACAAAGTTGGTGTTGGAGAAGATGATGTATTTAAACATCACTGTTTTGACAGGCCAAATTGCAGGATATTTATTAGCATAGCTGAAGTATTATATGAAGATTTGTCAAGTCAACCGGGTAAAGCATCTTATGTGGAACATCCTTGATTTTGTCGAGGTTTTTCAACTGTTGGTTCAGTCTGTCCACAATTGATCCCATTTAGGCATTTCTACAAGACACTGGTGCGAGCTGCTGCTGAGAGCATAATGGCTGTGCCCTGGGGATCAGGCTCTTCCTGCTGCTCAGTATTTGTCGCGTGCTCTGGGAGGCAGAGGAAAACAGCAGGTTGAGTTGTTTGCTTGTGCTGTAAGGACAGAACTCTCTCATGGTTTCCTCCCTAACTGGAGAAAGGGAAGGATGTCTCTTTATCCTTGTCCACCGTCTGCACAGCAGGATCTTTTATCAGGGTTCAGTGATAAGACACAATGATCATGCTAAAACCAGCCTGATACCACCATGACTTCTCATTTGCAGGCAGAGGCAGGTGGTCCTGGGAGAAGTGGGGTGGCAGTGGCCACGGTGGGTCATGGCAGGGGTTCCTCCAGCATCTCATCCCCTATGGATGTTGCAAGTATGTACTTAATGAACAGTTTATGAACATGGCAAACACACAGTGATTATGAAAGGGTTTTCTCTATAATTACAGTAGTAATTAGAGCCCCTGCTATCACTGCTGGTTTGGACCTGAGAAATCAGAGGCAGTGACCAGGATGGGGCCTCTCCAAGGATGTGCTGTGCCTGACAGGCAGCTGTGGGTTTCCCAGCAGAAGTACAGAACTAATGGCATTAAGAGATGCACACAAAGAGGCTTTGTAAAGCATTTTGTCAGCATTGTAGGAGTTCCTACTTGAATCATGGACGTGGGTGCCACAGCTTTCTTGTTGTTGGCACAGTGAGTAAGGTACCCTGGGAAACACCGGGGGAAGCTTCCAGGCCTAATGCTGTTAAACCTCTGTGGAAGAGGTCATGTATAGCATATTGATGACCTTGTCCACTGGTACTTAATTGGGAAGAGCAGTGAGTGCCGGGAGGCAAACTAATCCAAAAGGCAGTAGATGAATGGAAAAAGGGGCAGGAAATAGCAAAATGCGATTCAGGCTCTGGGCTTTCTCTTCCCATCCATAATCCATCTCTTCTTGACCTGTGCTTCTGCACAGCCTCCCTTCCTTTTGTGTGTAAAAATGTTCTGTTCTGCAATAACAAGCAAGCCAAGGAGTGGCATGACTCACCCGGAGAGAAAACGCCAAACCCCGCAGCCAGGCGTTGCTGTTTCCTTGCTCACGGTGCTAACCGGGATGCCGGAGCCAGAGCTGAGCCCCACCACATTGGGGCTGGTTCCTCGATTTTCCTGAGCCCAGCATTCAGCATGAGAAGAGGCGGCATCTTCCTGCAGCCAGGGCACTGTGCTCGTGTGAATCCTGTCCTATCCCCAGGCAGGAACAGGCAGTGAGAGTGAGCACCAGGGTGATTGTGTCCTCCTATGCATGCCCAGCATGGGATGTCTTTCCCAGGTATCCAACTCCTGGAGCTGGTGGTGCTGGCGATCATAGCATCCCAGACTGGTTCAGGCTGGGAGGGACCTTAAAGCTCATCCAGTTCCAACCCCTGCCACAAGCAGGGACCCCTTCCACTGGAGCAGCTTGCTCCAAGCCCCTGTGTCCAACCTGGCCTTGAGCACTGCCAGGGATGGGGCAGCCACAGCTTCTCTGGGCACCCTGTGCCAGCGCCTCAGCACCCTCTACTCATGCAGCAGAGCTCTGCTGCTTCCTGCAATTTGTCTCCTTTATGGGTTTTTTTTAATCACTGCTTTATTAAAGGAGCAGGGTCAGTGCTATCAGATCACTTTGTGAGGATGCTCTGTCAGTCTTGTGCAGCCTTATTGTTTTCAATATTGCTTTGCTGGCAACATCCATGGATTGATTTGCAGATTCTTCTGTTGCCTGTATCAGAAAGTCCCTTTCCCCTCACTCCCCTGTGCTGAGAGAAACAGAGTAAAGAAAGGTAGATGTTATCTGATGCTTCTTAGATACCAAAGTGATTTCTGAGAGCTGCAGAGCCAGTTACTGACTCGTAACTGTGGCTTGTTTTCACACCGTGGATAGATTTATGTGGTTGGGGTATTTTGCAGTGGCAAACGAAGGTGCTCACTCGGGGAGAAGCCAGGGATCTGCCTTGGTGAGCGGAATTGCCCTTTTTCTGCTTGCAGAAGCCTTCCCTGGGGACATTGCTGTAGAGTGGTGCAGGGAGGAGGAGAGTCTTGTGCCCCTCATGGGCTTCTCTAGCTGGGCAGGTCGATGGCTCCCAGCTCAGGGTCCCCGGGGTGGGTAGGGGATGGGGCAGCTGCTCCAGGAGGGCAGTGGGTTATTGCATGATCTCGTTATGAGACCTGAATAGCGGTGTATGATGTGAAACCTACCTGGTTATTTTTAATGCCTTCCTGTTGCTGTGTCAGGAGTTGAGGCTCAGTCTTGCCCGCATGCAGAACTGTAAAACCCCTTGTGGCCAGCACTGAATGGGATAATGTACTGGAAAAGAGCCAGGCAGGATGAGGCTGTTCTCATCTGGGGAGGAAACACAGTTGGACACTTGGCTGGTTTCGAAAGAGAGAAACGGGGTTACTTGGATATTATTGCGTGGTGTATATTCAGCACAGTAGCTTTTAGTTATCCTGCATATAACGTGCCTGATTCTTGCCTTAGCTGGGAGCATGGTGGAAGCATGTTCTGTTTTCCATTTGTTTATTTATTTATCACCTTGCTTTCCCTCCCTATGAGGCTTGATATAGGTATAGAGCTTCAGCAGTGTACACACAACAGAATAACAGATAACTGTGATTTGGTTACGAGGCAATAATTTAAGTCGACAGGTTTAGCTGATAACATAAAACACAAGAGGGGAATAGCATCGGTTTATAAATGTCAGCAGAACCCCTGTGAGTGAGTTGCTGCCTTGAAGCCGGCTCTGGAGCTGTTACTCCATCTAATGTATTATAAGAAGAAATAAACAGATGTCTGAAAAAGTCTGGCTGACCAAGATTAAAGGAGCAGGGCTATAAATTACATTCTTCCTCGGTGTCATGTTAAGGAACTCTCAGGACAGATGGAGCACGTCCAAGGAAGGTGAAGGCAGGACCTCTGATAGATGAGGTTTAGGCTGCAGATCCCTGGACACGTGGGCAGCAGCCAGGTGTGGGGCTGGCTTCTCTGGAGAGCGGGGAAAGTTGGAGTGGTTGTGTGGGAGAGCAGAGCCTCTCCTGGTGCTTCCACAACTGATAAAAGGATTAAATTGAGAATGGGAATAACACCCTCCTAGCAGCGTGTTGCTGCAGGATCAGTGTCTCTTGCGTGTGAAATAAAAGCTGTCACTTTGACATTTATTCCCAATAAATCCCATGTCATTTGTGCAGTGACAGGGGTTTTCTTACCCTCTGGAAGTACTTTACCTTTACTTTTTGGCTGCAAGGTGAAAAGCTGAGTGAAGTGATTCAGGGGCAGGCGGATGGCACGCCCCCATCGGGGACACTGGGTGGTCTGCTTAAACCCCCTGGCTTTCTCTTGGATCCATCAAGCCAAGCTTATTCAAATCAGTTTAGTTGTGGTTTAAAAAATTCCCAAGTATGGGAGAAGGGTACCACTGGTTGTGGAGGAAGGAGTTCGCTGGCTTCCTCCTCTGCCAGCGATAGCCTGTTCTGCAGGGGGTTGCAGCTATTTCTACTCAGTGGATAGTTAATTTGGAGGTGAGAAATTAATTAGAATGGAAACTCTTCTTTCCCTTTATAAGGAGCAAGGGAGTAGGACAGGATGAGATCTAGGGTTTGGAGATCTCTGGGAAGTGAAGGCTGTTCAGTAGCATGCACATGCAATGCGTTCTGTTTGGATGGACATTTTTTGTTTCTTCTAAGGTGTCAAGGAGAAAAAAAAGGTCGCAAAATTGCTTAAATATAAACTTGTTTTGATAGGCTTTTAATTAGTTTAATTTCCCAAATGCAACTTAATATGAACAATAAGTAAAACATTAATTTCTCTAGGAAAAAAGCTATTAAGCGTATGAGTCTGTATTAACAGCACATGAAGCTGTGTAATTGCTTACATACGTATCGCTCCGGCGCGTGCTCCCAGTTGAGTAGTATCAAATTAAAGGTATCGAAGAGAATCAACTATTTTTAAGGGAAGTGTCTGGAAGCTACATAGTGAAACATGATTAAAATTCAGGCTTTCCAGGTTGCTCATTTAAATCAGCATTTTTAATCACATTATTCAAGTCAACCCACCCTCAAATACACTATGAATAAAGCTCTAAATACCCCAGACTAAATGAGACTGAAGACCTCATCTGGTCTCAAACATCTGGAATGTTTTGTAGTGACTACGCCGATCTTTTTGCTGAAAACAGAGCTGTCTCTCTTGGTTTATTTAATAAAGCAGTGTGTTTGTCCTACTGTGGCATGAACCTGTACTGCTGTGCACAGGGGCAAGAAGAAATCCCTGCAGCAACCAAAGCTGCTTAAATACATCAAGGCTGGGATTTCTGCTCTGGGGGTTGGATGGTCTTGGTCGAATCTCATTTAGGGAAGTGTAAAGAAGCAAAGTTTGTGTCTTCTCTGATGGCAGCCTCCTTAATTCGGTTGTGCTGGGTTTGTGTGCACTGGGGTTTGTGTTTTATTTACTGCTGGCTGAAAATAGAAGCCGTGATGTTGGTGAGCCGGGGGGTCCCCTGGGCCCTCTGGGGGCTGCTCCCTTACTTCGCCTTTGGTGTTTCTTTAAAGCAAACCCCATCAGCCCCCTTCCTCTCCCCTGGCAACTGAGTGCACTAATATGGCCAGATCCACTGGGAGCACGACAGCCAGAATATACTGTACTCTGCTAACGGGCACAGTCATGTCTCGCTGTGTCTGACAATTTAGGAGTTGCTTCAGTGAGTGCTGTGCGTGTAACCTGGGCTGTCCCAGAGGTGTGACCTGGCAAGGAAAAGCACTGGCTGTGAGAGGGAAAGATGCAGCTCGGCCCTCGCTTTCTCCCCTGAGCGGTGTTTGTGCCTGTGAATCCCACAATCTCAGTCTGGTTTGGGTTGGAAGGGACCTTAAAGCTCACCCAGTTCCAGCCCCTGCTACGGGCAGGGACCCCTTCCACTGGAGCAGCTTGCTCCAAGCCCCTGTGTCCAACCTGGCCCTGAACACTGCCAGGGATGGGGCAGCCACAGCTTCTCTGGGCACCCTGTGCCAGCGCCTCAGCACCCTCCCAGGGAAGAGCTTCTGCCTAAGAGCTCATCTCAGTCTCCCCTCGGGCAGGTTCAAGCCGTTCCCCTTGGCCTGTCCCTACAGGCCCTTGTCCAAAGCCGCTCTCCAGGTTTGCTGCAGCCCCTTTAGGCCCTGGAGCTGCTCTAAGGTCTCCCCTTCAGGAGCCTTCTCTTGTCCAGGCTGCCCCAGCCCAGCTCTCTCAGCCTGGCTCCAGAGCAGAGCTGCTCCAGCCCTCCCAGCAGCTCCATGGCATCCTCTGGCCTCGCTCCAACAGCTCCACGTCCCTCTTGTGCTGCTGCCCCAGAGCTGGATCAGGAATGCAGGGGGTTCTGCCCAGAACGCAGCAGAGGGGGACAATCAAGTAGTAGCATCAATTAGCAGCAACCAAATATGGCCTCCTCTGTATCCCAGCACAACTGCTGGCTATCACTGTGTGTTTGTTGTGAATTATGACCAAGGAAAACCATTGAATTTCCCACCTTTTCTGCATGCAAACCCAAAGCTTAATGTATTCTGTGTGTTTCTGTTGGCAGATATTACTGATCATATATTCCTTTTAATACAATATTTCCAAACCAACACAGCCTCACCTCCATATGCTTGATATTCCATGTACCTGGCTGTACTCTGCGGTGTGCTTTGATTTCCCTTTGGCAGCTGTACTTTATGCTGTCTACCCTAATCAGCAACTAATTCGCCTTTCTCTAGACTCCAAATCCGCTCCTGATGTGGAGCTTTAGTGCTTTATCAGGAGCTGGCCTGGGAAGGAGGAAGGAGCTCATGGTCTGCTGGGCTCGGTCCTGTAGCACAAGCTTGCGCGGCTGCACAGGGCCATGTTCGGAGGCTGAAGGTGGCATTTGTGTAAGGTTAAAGCAACATTTGTGTCTAAGGGGTGTTGATGGGGGAAGACTAGTTGGTGGAGGATCTCCTCCTCCTGTTCACCATGTGGGACGAGTCTTTTATCTCTCTCTTGGGTAGGAACATGTGCCTTCACCTCGTGTTACCTGCATCAAAGCTGGAATAGCTCACATGCTCTAAAATAACCTTCCGTTTTCTTATAGGTCAAGCTGTTCCTGCAGGGTCACACGTACGACTGAACCTGCAGACAGGAGACAGAGAAGTCAAGCTCCCAGACAGTGAAAATGGGAAAAGTGATACAAGAAAAGAGAGAAGAAGAAAAAGGTATAGCGATGCAAAGCATCGGGGTGGGTGGGCTGTGGGATTCATGTCTTTTATTGGAGGCCAGGTTCCCTGATGCACTCAGTTGCTGTCTCTTCCCAAGACTTAATAGCTGGTGTAAGAGTTCATCAGTGCTGAAAACACAGTCCTGTCCTTTGTGATCCCTTCGGGGTGGCAGTAGAAGTGCCCCGAGTGCATGTTCAGAAGCAGCTTCGTGGCTTCTGATGCCACGACACTGAAACTAAATTTGCAACGTGGCTTCTTTGTATGACTTTCAGCCCTTTGAAATATCTGAGCTTAAACTTTCTGAGCTTGAGCTGTCAGAGCACTTGTGAGGGGCTTTGTTTGCCTTGACCTGAGCCAGTACCATGGTGTTAGCTCAGTGCAGTCAGTGGGCTCCAGCGTTCATTTACACATCAGTGCCTGCTGATGTTCTCCTTGGATCTCACACAGCCTTCCTGTACCCACATCTTTAGATTTGTTGTCAAAGTCTCACTGGTGCTGACGTTCCCTTTGGCACCCTCCTACCAAAGACAGGTTTATGGGGGGAACATTGTTTCCTGAAGTGTGGGGGATTTACCTCTGCTTCCCCTACTCCCCCAGTTCCTCCTGTTCAGAGCATGGAGAAGCTATTTAGCTTCATGATGCTTCAACAGTTGGCTTTCCTTTTCTCTGCGCAAGAGTGTTTGTGGCTCAGATAAACACTCTTTGAACCAATGAGAGAAGCATAAAGAGCAACATGAGTCTTAGCACTTCTGTGTGATTTCTGCTCGGATTTACGCTTGCCCTAACTTTGTATATGGTGATCATTAGAACTTCTACTGTAAATCTCTTTGTTAAGGCTTAAAAGTCCTTTAGCAGTGATTTAGTGGCAGTGGTGGTTCTTTCTTTGTTCTCTGAAACATTTCCTGCTCTTCTGTATTGCAACATTAAATTCAGAGGCATAAATTAATACTAGAATCCCAGCCCAGGAAGGAACCTTAAAGCTCATCCAGTTCCAACCCCTGCCACGGGCAGGGACCCCTTCCACTAGAGCAGCTTGCTCCAAGCCTCTGGGTCCAACCTGGCCTTGAGCACTGCCAGGGATGGGGCAGCCACAGCTTCTCTGGGCACCCTGTGCCAGCGCCTCAGCACCCTCACAGGGAAGAGCTTCTGCCTAAGAGCTCAGCTCAGTCTCCCCTCGGGCAGGTTCAAGCCATTCCCCTTGGCCTGTCCCTACAGGCCCTTGTCCAAAGCCCCTCTCCAGGTTTTCTCCCCTTTAGGCACTGGAGCTGCTCTAAGGTCTCCCCTTCAGGAGCCTTCTCTTGTCCAGGCTGACCCAGCCCAGCTCTCTCAGCCTGTCTTCACAGGAAGCTGTCTTCATAATCACCTATTTTTATTGTGTTAGGTCCTGAGATTTTGGGTCAGTGTGCAGATTATGGAGACTTTTTTGACTGTCGGGGTGAGGTGTCTGCAAATCACACACAGAATATAGCACTGAGACTCATCTCTTCTTGAGTGTGGAGCGTATTTTTGTGTTTTAAGCGAGATGCTTGGAAATTCAGCACTCTTAGTTCCTTTCCTCCTGGCACTTTCCATTGCCAGTACATCACAATGAAAATATTACAGATGCAAGTGTTCACTCATAACATGTTTTGTTTTGTTTCCTCTGCAAGGCTGGGCAAGGTGGATGTCGACTCAACTTCATTCACATCTCAGGAGCTCAAAAAGGCACTGGCTAAAATGAAGGAAAGTGAGAAGGCAGAAAGAAAGGTAAGGAGAGATTGCACAAGGATGTGAACACCCTGTATTACATGTCTCTAGAAATAGGACGACCAAAGTAATTGCTTGGGAAAGTACTGTGCAGACACATCTTTCTGTGATTATGGGCCCAAAATGCCTTTGCTAGCCTGCTGGTGATATATTTGCCTGGGAAACTCACCCCTTTTTATACTAATCCTGGATTTTATGTGAGAATGGAAAATTTGTGTCCAGTTCCATTTTATTAACTTTAAACTTCAAGGCCTTGTGCTGCAAGCTGCTAACAACTACTTCAGTGTACTCTTACAGTTGAGGGTGTTTCTCAGTAATAACTATCCCATGGGCTTTTGTGGGGAGAGGGGCTGCAGTGGTGGAATGGGCTGGGATCAGCAGTTTACTGACAAGAGGGATGTGGAGCTGTTGGAGCGAGTCCAGAGACAGATTGAGAGAGCTGGGCTTTAGGATTCTTGCTGTACCAATGCGCAGTTGAAGCTATGGGGTCTTTCCTGAGAACCAAAGCAGGTATGGTCAGGAAGCTCTCCAGTGTGATGCTGCTTCCCTCAGTTTTCCAATACCAATGTGATTAGACCTGAATGAATAATGAAAAACCAAATCCCTTTCACACCCTTGTGTGAAGCCAGGGCCTGATTTCCTTTCTGTTGTTTGGATGTACATTTGTCCATTGATTTGATTTATTTATTCAGCTGCCACTTGGTTCACAGGAACATCTGCAGACCCCCAGTGTGGACTGGACTGCGGCATGGAGGTGTTTGTGAAGGAGGTTACTTTGCTGCTCACTGTCATCCTTGGTTTAGGTCTCAGTCTCATACCCTGGGTAGTAAAACCCAAATGACCACGGTGAAGCATAGGCTGACATTACCTTATATAAGCTCCGAGTTTCCTATTTAGTTACAAATACTCCACAACCCAAAGTAAAATAGAATAAAAGTGCTGCTTCCAGCTCTCACCAGGCTTGGAGCTGGTCCCTAGCCACTGGCATGACACTTGGGGGATGAGACTCATCAGGATGACAGCCTTTCTCCCCTCTTCCCTCAACAGTATTTCCTTAGGCCCTAGGTCCTCCTGCTGCCTTGGTGCTGGCTCAGTCGAAGGAGAACTGTGGTATGAGTCAAGGCTTGGAATTACAAGAAGTCTTTTTCCCCCCTTTCTGGCACCAGGGCATTATTTCATTTACTTATGCAGCAGCCAGCATCAGTAGTAGCAGGACTTCTTGAAATGAGTGTCATTTAAATGCAAAAATTAGTGATCCTTTTTTATGTGAAAATAAGCCATTTTTTAAAAAGCCCTGTTAGAGGACAGCTATTGTCCCAGCAACGGGGCTCAAACCAGCTACACCTAATGCACCTGAAGTACACCATTTAAAGTCACTCCTGCAGGGAGCAAATTCATCCTCAAAGTAACTGTGTCAGAGTAAATTGAGTTACACCAAGCGTGCTCCCATCACCACTCTTGCAAAAGCAGTTCTGTGTGGCTGGGGTGGGGATGGTGGTCTGTGCAATTCCATGGTACCTGCAATAATTAGGCCAGCAGTCATTAGTGCTGATTATAGGGCTGCAGTTAGGCTGACCGTGCTGTCACTTCCATCACGCAGGGTTTTCTCTGCAGTGGCTCCAGCCTTGGCTGCTGTTCACACCCACAGCAGTGTTTGCAGGGGGAGCACTGCATGTGCAAACCCTTGAGTTGGGGTCACTCCTGTGTAAAAATATATTCTCATGTTTGTGACACAATCCCTTTCAAAAGGGGCTTTCTCTATTTCTCCTGCTCTTGGGGCAGCCCATCTTCAGTGTGGGCTCACTGCTTTCTCTGTCCCCTGCAGCAACAGGCACTGCCCTCGCCTGTCTCTGTGCCACCAGTGTTGGTGCTGGAGAATCAGAATCACAGAATCATTTATGTTGGAACAGACCTTTAAGATCAAGTCCAACAGCTCCCCAGCACTGCCAAGACCACCGCTAACCCATGGCACTAAGTGCCTTGTCTACACAGTTTGTGAACCCTTGCAGGGACGGTGCCTGCAGCCCTGCCCTGGGCAGCCTGTTCCAATGCCTGAGCACCCTCTGGGGCAGGAATTGTTCCTCAGCTCCATCTAAACCTGCCCTGGTGCAGCTTGAGGCCATTTCCTCTTGTCCCATCCCTTGTTCCTTGGGAGCAGAGCCCAGCCCCTCCTGGCTCCATCCTCCTGTCAGGCACTTGTAGGGAGCCATCAGGTCCCCCTTAAGCCTTCTCTTCTCCAGACTGAACTCCCCCCATTCCCTCAGCTGTCCATCTTCTCAGTTTCTGCCAGCTCTGGGACTCTCTTAGATCTCTGACAGTCTTTTCCTTCTCACCACGTGCCTTTCCACAGCTCTCTGTTCGTTGCAGCCCTTGGGGTGCTGTCTGTGTGAGGGAGATGAGCCACGCTGCAGGACAAGCTATCTGCTGGCCAAGCCTCATGGCATGGCACTTCAGCTGCCCCTATCTTATAGCTCGTCCTCCCATTTCTCTTTCTGACAGCTTCTGTCCCTGACGGTGAGTGCACACGATTCCCTTAGGGATGAAGCCATACTGAATCGTGTTAAGCACTGCCCAGAGAAGCCGTGGCTGCCCCATCCCTGGCAGTGTTCAAAGCCAGGCTGGACACACAGGAGCATGGAGCAAGCTTCTCTAGTGGAAGGTGTCCCTGCTCGTGGCAGGGGTTGGAACTGGATGAGCTTCAAGGTCCCTGCCAGCCCAAACCAGGCTGGGATTCTAAGAAGCGATTGGGATGATGAATGCGTCTCTGTACGTGTCCAAGGAGATCTTGATGTTACTGGCGCAGAGTCATAGGGCTGTTCAGGCTGCATGGGACCTCAGGAGGTCTCCAGCCCCATCTGCAGCTCCCAGCAGGCTTGGGAGATCAGGAAGTTGCTGAGGGCTTTTTGCAGTCCGGTCTTGAGAACACTGACTTACAGGCAAATGGAGAACAGCAGTGATGCCTGCCTCTGGCCTTGATGTTGTTTTGGAAGGCCCAGAAGTGGTGTACAAAGCCGTTAGTACAGGCCTGGAAAGTGCTTGCTGGTACCAAAGTGGGTATTTTACAGATAACTGGGCTCCTTGGCTTCTCAGAAGGACCCTCCAACACAGATGCCCTGCATCTCTGATGCTCAGCAGTAAATCCTGTGTGCATGGACAACCAGGTTCCCTTAATAAATATGGGGCAGGGGTTTCTTTATACATGTTTCTTATCTCTCTTTGTCAACTCCCTTCAGATCTGGTTTCCTCCTTTTGCTTTCAAGGCCCATGAGGAAGAGGTGAGGAAGAAGTTCCGGCCCATCGAGCAGCTGAAGGAGGAGTTTGAAAAGCTGAACGTGAAGATGGAGACAGATTATGAAATTATGGTGAAATTAATCAGCAAATTCAACAGCTCTGCCTCCACGCTGGATGAAAAAGTAGCGGCGCTTTATGATCTTGAATATTATGTTCACCAGGTAACAAAAACGCATTAGTAACTACCATGTAAAATCCAGGGGATACGGTGTCATAAATGTGGTTTTATTTTTCTTATCAGTATTAGGTAATACAATTTGCTTAATTATCATAATCCTGGGACAATAACAGGCAGCAGAGGGCTACTGCAAGCTTATTTCATACCCGAGTTGAAATAAATCACTGCTTGTGCTGGTAGCGAGCAGTTTCCTAGGGGTGAGTGTTGCTTGATTTGTTGTCTGTTCTCAGGCTGATTTTCTTGCCCTCTCTTTTCCTTCTTTTATATGCTTAATGTTACAAAATGGGGGTTTATCTGCCATTTTTGGAATAAGTAGAATGGTGGCTGCTAAGAAAAGAATTATTTTCTCACTCCTTCCACAGAAGGCGTCTGTGGCTGCAGGTAAGTGCCCATCCATCAGCTCACAGAGAATGTCTTTGTACCAGAGGAGATGACAGCCACCCAAAAAAGCTGTGTTTTGCTCAGTGTGAGTAAGAAGTGGCATATAGAGCCTCTCTCACAGCTGGGCTGGTGGTGCCAGTCACTGAAGGCTCAGGTGAATGGCAAGTTGCTGAGCATCAGCCAAGCTGTGCTAATAGACTCTGTGAGGTTGAATGTATTTCCTGAAACCTCACTTCCTCAGGTTTGTGCCCTCTCCCTCTGATCTCTCTTGCTCTCCTTTTAGCTCGCGCATCTCTACCTCCCGTTGGCTGCAGCTGCATGCACAGTGCTCTCCTCCTTTGTGCTTGGGTGGGTGTCTGAGCATGGAGGCTCTGTTCTGCCTTGTGGGAAAGGACTCCTTGGGAAAGGCTTCTCCCTCCCCAGTGACTGGGAGAGTCTGGAGCAGACTGGGAGAGTTTCCAGCATCACTTTCAGTGACTTTATTATTGCAGAGGGTGAATGGAGCAACTCTTTGGAGATGCCAGTGCAAGACCTTTCACTTCTTAAAACACAATTGTGGTATTTTGGGGGAAGGTAGCTGAAGGAATGTGCTGCTGAGAGAGGGAGTCCATGCACCAGCTAATAGAACTGTTTTTTTCCAGAGCTCTTTGCCTTGAGTTTCACACTGAATCTGTCATACACATGCAGAGGCTTCCTTGCTGTTTGTTCTTGATGCTTTTGTTTCACTGATGGCATCTGTCTGACTCAGAGAATAAGTGTGAACAATGGGCACCCAAAGAGCTTCGTATTTATACTCAGGGCTAATTCTGTCTGGTTAAGGATGCCAGAGCATCAGGCCAGCATGCTAAAAAGCAGTCCCCAAACTCCATGGGATGCTTTGGATTCCAGTGTGCCAGTCTGGACTATTCAGCGTAAAATCCTGCCTGCTTGCAGCGTGGGATCGGGCAAACAATGTCAGAAAGGCAAGAGGAGCAGGGACTGGAGCATCAAAGGGAACCACATCCAGCATCAGAGGGGTCAGAAAGGGGGAATGGCAGGGAGGCTGGCAGGAGCACAGAGGACCCCTTTGTGCATCGATCACAACGTTGCTCTGTGCCCACGCTGTCGGGGCAGATGGCTGGGCAGCACCTTCTCATCAGGCAGGAAGCTGATAAGAAATATGACTTGTCTCTAAGCCAGCATGGCTTTTCCTCCTCTTTCTTCTTCCAGCCAGTTGAATGCATCCAGAGCATTATCTCTGCTTGGTACTGACTTTAGCAGCACTGGCTTAATGTAATTACTGAATAGCAGCCAAATACACTTGTGCCGCATAACCCTGGAAGGGCTGGACTTGTCAGAGTACTCTGCAGTGAGCACAGCCCCACTGCTGAAGGATAGGATCCTCGCAGGTGAGGGTGGCCCTGTGGGACCAGTGACAGCTCTGCTGCTCTGTCTTCTCCCACCTCCATCTGAATGGTAATGTGCCACAGCTATTGATGGTTGCTCAGCTCTCAGCTGCCCTTCTGCTGTCTCTAGGGCACAAGATGCCCCGTCAAGTGGAAAATGCCATGCCCTGTAGGGATTGCAGGCAAAGGGTGCTCTCTGCTCTGTGGTGTGCTCATGAGCATCCTGGAGCACTGGGACATGGAGCAGTGTGTGCCTCTGAGCTCGCCGTGAGGAAGCAGAGGGGAAGCCGTGGCCGATGAAGAGGTGATCTCTCCTGCTCGTGAGGAGGCAGCCCAAGGGCTCTGTGTTTGCTCAGCTTTTGGTTGCCAGCTCTGGTTTGCTTCTTATCAGTCAGGATTCAAGCTGGCTTGTTTGGGAGCCCATCTTGGAGAAGGAGCAGGAAGGTTTGGCTTGCGAGGTTATCCATAACACATAAAAAACAAATGCAGATGTGAAGAGGCCAGAGCATATCTCATTTATAAACAGAATTCACAGTGCTTGCACAGCAGTGTACAGAGCCAAGACCCATTCTTAGGCATTGCAGGCTCTTTCTCTCAATTATTTACTCTCCTTATCTTCCCCTCTCCCCTCCTCTGACATGCTACACCATTTCTCACTGCTAATTTCCTCTCCGTCGCATACGGTTGACATGCTGCTTTCCTTGCTCTCATTTCCTAACATCTTTTCTCCTGCCTTCCCTCACAGTTTTCTTTCTCCTCTGATTCAAAGCCGCTCCCTGAATAACTGCTGTCATATTCCCCCTTCTCCCATCCTTCTCCTCGCCCATTTTGCCTGTGTACTTTGCTCAAGAGCTCTTTTGATCTTTGGCTTTCTTCTGTGCTGATTTCAGTGGACTGAAGCGAGGCAGGAGCTGCTGCCTCACAGCATCCCCTGCCTCCTGGAGAGGTTAATAACTTCAGCTCTTTGAGTTTGGGGTTTTGTTGGGTTTGGAATGGTGAGTGAGGGAAGGATCTCTCACAGCAGCCTCCAGTTAAGAAAAATAAATACATCTTCAAGATAAACTTTACAGCACAATTTCTATTCTGTGTCTGAAGCGCCTCGGTGGCGCTGGGGCTGACCTGAAGGACTCTGCTGCTATGAGGTTATAGCAGGGGTTGGTTTTACCAACACTGATGCTGGATGCAAACTTCCGCCTGTCAGTGCATTCCCTCTTGAGCAGAAGTCAATGTCCAATTCCAGCATTAAAACAGCCTCAGAGCTTTTACAGAGGCTGAGTAATGAAAGGACCCATTGGCAGCTGAAATTGGGTTGCTGCATAGATTTCTTTGTAGATGAAGATGGGCCTGCAGAAAAGCAAGAGGTCTGCAGGTCTGTATTATAGGGACAATTAAAAGAATAGGATCTGAAAGGATACAAAAGCTGCTGCAAATCCTGAATCAGCCCCAGCAGACCTGTGGAGATCAGCTTTCTGTTGCCAGCTCTGCAGAGGGACAGCAAGTGGTAGGTATTGTCCTGTTGGGGAGAAGAGATGAGCTGTAGCTCCCCAGGTTCTGCTTTGGTAAAGACATACCCATAGAACATAAAACTAAGTAGCTTCCTCATTCTCTTGGGTGCCTAAAATATCTGACTTGTGGCCAGTTTTGGTGAAGGTACACAGTTGAGATAAATATAACACTAAGCATGAAGTCACTGTTGACTGAGAATGTTCAGGCTGGAGCATGGTGCCTGAGCCTAACATAGCTGCACACCCTGTGGTGCTTGTGCCGTCCCACCGCAGCAGGGGAGGTCAGTGTGCCCAGCTGATAACTTGTTTTTATGTTCTGTTTCTATCTGCTAACATAAAATGACAGAATCCCAGCCTGGTTTATGTTGGAAGGGAACTTAAAGCTCACCCAGTTCCAACCCCTGCCACAGGCAGGGACACCTTCCACTGGAGCAGCTTGCTCCAAGCCCCTGTGTCCAACCTGGCCTTGAGCACTGCCAGGGATGGGGCAGCCACAGCTTCTCTGGGCACCCTGTGCCAGCGCCTCAGCACCCTCACAGGGAAGAGCTTCTGCCTAAGAGCTCATCTCAGTCTCCCCTCGGGCAGGTTAAAGCCATTCCCCTTGGCCTGTCCCTACAGGCCCTTGTCCAAAGCCCCTCTCCAGGTTTCCTGTAGCCCCTTTAGGCACTGGAGCTGCTCTAAGGTCTCCCCTTTAGGACCCTTCTCTTCTCCAGGCTGACCCAGCCCAGCTCTCTCAGCCTGGCTCCAGAGCAGAGCTGCTCCAGCCCTCACAGCATCTCCGTGCCATCTCTAGACCATCTGCTGTTGTCTCCCCATCTTCCAGGGAGTAGAAATGTTGAAATCCTAAAACCAGTTTTTTGCACACACAATTCTGAGTGTTCATCAGATTCCCTTTTAAACTGAAAAAAAGAAAAATCCTTGAAAACCCAAATGCATCGATTTGACTTTGGACTGAATTCTGTACTTGAAGCATTTTGTGCTGTTTCTCTGCATCTTGTTTGCAAGCCCTTTGGAACTCTTCTTAATCTTCTCTCCAAGAACAGATGGCCACTGTGATTTTTGCCTTATTAGCCCCATGTCTGGTTCAAGTCAGAGACTGAGGAATCCCCAACAGCATTTAAACTTGTCCCTGCTGGCACTGAGTCCAATATTGTCTGCTTTAGAAAACTCGTTGCTCAGCTATCCCAGGGGGAACACCCTGGCTGGCCCCTCTAAGCAGGCACTGGCTTTTCCTTGTCATGTCCACATGAAGTTGTTGATGGTCCTCATAAGCAAAGCCCGGAGCCACCCATACTCTTTGCTGCCAGCAGAGGTGATGCTGCTGGTGTGCTGTGGCTGCTGGCAGGCTCTTAAACAGCCCCAGCTCCTGGTGCTGCAATTAGAGCATCAATTAATTAATTGCATTTGCAAAACAAGCAATTCCCTGGGTTCCCAGCAAAGGCCTGCTCGGGGAGAGCGAGCACAGAACTGGTGGTGTTTCTAACATCATATTATTGACCACAGTTTTGACATCACCTGAATACTGCAGTGTGTGTCAAGCATGGTTTTGATAGCTAATCAAAGCACGTGAATGTTCAGTGTGTGGTAACAGCCACCTGTCAGTAGACTGTGCTTCTGCAACCATGACACCCCTGCTCACAGGCACTGCTGTATCAAATTCAAGCCATAGTCGTTCCCTCTTTGTAATTGCTTTTTCAAACTCAGCCCTGGTTAGCCCAGGAGGGAAGAGCTGCCGTGCTTCCCGGAGCAAGGCGCTCTCCAGGGGTTGCTGTGTGGAGTCTGGCTGGGGGTTTCCTGCTCATGGGGGCCTGCTCTCTCCCCATCAGGTGGACAATGCTAAGGACTTCCTCTCCATGGGCGGACTCCAGCTGATGATCCATGGGCTGAACAGCACCGAGGCCACGCTGAAGGAGCATGCTGCCTTCGTCCTGGGAGCCGCGCTGTCCAGGTGAGATCTGGTACCCCTCACGACAGCCACGGGCCCTATGCATCTCCCATCTCTAGAGTCATTCCTAACAGCAGGAGCTGATGGCTTCTCTCACCCTGCAACCACCACATTGTCTTCTCGCCTGCCTAACCCTTTCCTTGCAGCACCGCTTACCCTGGTCTCCTCCTCAGTGAGTCCTCATCCTGCTTGTTAGACTTAGCTAGAAGCAATTGGGTGTGGAAGTTGTGATTGTTTCTGGATTTCCCTGGGCTTCTTGTTTTTACGGAGTTTGAGAGGAATAATCCTGCCTCCCCTTCTCTCCCCGTGGCAGCCCGCTCTGGGGGAGGATCTGGAGGATGGTGCTGTTGTGAGCACCTTTCTCCTCCTGTTCTCCTCCTGTTCCTTTCTCCTGAGCTACTTTTGGACAGCAAGATGTTGATTTCAGAAATAGAGCAACTCCTGTGGTCTTTGGATGGGGCTGGGGGGGGGGTTATCCCTGGGGTCACATACCTCGGACCCCAAAGGGGTGTTGTCCTGGGTTCAGCAGTAGCAGTCATTTTTTCTCCTTCTTAGCAGCTGGTGCAGCGCTGTGTTTTTGACTTTCGGCCTGGGAACACAGCTGATAACACCGATGGTTTTAGTTACTGCTCAAATGTTTGGTCTGACCAAGGACTTTGTGAGCCTCATGCTCTGCCAGGGAGGAGGGGAAGCCGGGAGGAAGCAGAGCCAGGACACCTGAGCCAAGCTAGCCAAAGAGGTATTCCATACCACAGCACGTCGTGCCTGGGAGGTAACTGGGAGTTACCCGGAAGGGCACACTTTTCTCGGTCGGGCTCGTTTCGGCGGGTGGTATCGTATTCTCTTCCCTTGTTATTTTCTCTTATCACTATTATCATTGGTGGTAGCAGCAGTGATTTGTGTTATACCTTAGTTACTGGGCTGTTCTTATCTCAACCCGTGGGAGTTGCATTCTTTGGATTCTCCTCCCCATCCCTTTGGCAGCGGGGGCTGGGGGGGGGGGTAAGGAAAGAAAAAGGTGGGTGGGAGGGGAGTAGAAACTGTGTGGCTGTCTGGGTTTAAACCATGACAGTTCTTTTTGGGAAAAAATGAGCAGCAACCTGGTGGGTTTTTCTTTCTCTGCCTTTGTCTAGAGGGACTGATTGGTGTCCTCTTTGTAGCATTACAGTTGGAAAGGACCTTGCAAGGTCAAGCAGTTCCAACCCCACCCCCCAGTGGGAGAGAAAGAAGAGCTCATCCCTGGGTGGGCTCAAGCCACTGACCTTTCGGTTAACAGCCAAATGTGCTAACCCTGCTAGTTCAGCCAGTAGAGCATGAGACTCTTAATCTCTGGGTTGTGGGTTCAAGCCCCATGTTGAACAGGGCTGGGAGGGTAAGAGAATGTCTCGTTTACAGGTTGACCACCCAAGAAGGAGAAAAAAGATGTGTAATTGCTAAGCACTTCTGTTATGTACCTCCCAAAGTATAAAGGTGGTGACCACACTGTTAACATAAGCCAGATCAGTTTCATGATCAGTGATTCTGATTGTATTACAAGTCATTACCATAAAGTACAAGGAGACAATAACCTTAGCCCAAGGCCCCCAGCCGATAAACACTAACACAGCAAATACCGGCTCTAAGTAAGGTACAATATATTGAAACTATGAGATCAAGAGAAACAACTTTGAGAGCCAATATATTAGCATTGTGATGAGTGACTATTAATTTAAAACAATGAATGCTTATCCCAAATACGATTAGACACACGCCGGTCAGATCTGTCATTATCTCAACCCCTCGTGTCCCACGTTGGGCACCAAAAAGAACTGTCGTGGTTTAAACCCAGTCAGCCACACAGTTTCTACTCCCCCCCTACTCTTTCTTTCCTTCTCCTCGCCCTGCCCCCCAGGGGGATGGGGAGGAGAATCGGAAGAATGTAACTCCCACTGGTTGAGATAAGAACAGCCCAATAACTAAGGTATAACACAAATCACTGCTGCTACCACCAATGATAATAATGATAAGAGAAATAACAAGGGAAGAGAATACGATACCACCCGCCGAAACAAGCCTGACCAAGAAGAGTGTGCCCTTCCGGGTAACTCCCAGTTACGTCCCGGGCATGAAGTGCTGTGGTATGGAATACCTCTTTGGCTAGCTTGGCTCAGGTGTCCTGTCCTGTCTCTGCTTCCTCCCGGCTTCCCCTCCTCCCTGGCAGAACATGAGACTCACAAAGTTCTACGGCCAGTCTAAACATCTGAAAAAAAACATCGGTGTTATCAGCTGTGTTCCTAGGCTGAAAGTCAAAAACAGCGCTGCACCAGCTACTAAGAAGGAGAAAACATGACTGCTACTGCTGAACCCGAGACAGGTGTCCATTAGACATGGTGGGGTCAGCAGGTCTGAAGGACATTTGTGGTTCACTGGAAGGTGGCTGTTGCCCAAAGCTGCCTCATGCTAGTGCACAGCACGCAGCGCTGCAAGTGAAACTGTGTGAGCAAGATGGGTTTTATTGGTGACCTTCCTGTTTTATGGGTTTGGGGGCTTTGTGGGGGGTGTGTGTGTTGCACATGGACAGGTGCAGAGGCTTTAGAAATGTATTGGATGGATCCAAACTTCAGGGCCAGAAGTGTGGAGGTGGTGATTGAAAGTCAGGACTGTTATCTGCCTATTTCTATGCCTAAAAATAGTCACCTCTCCACCATTATACATTATTTATCACTTAGTTTAATATATAGTCTACAAATCTGCATTTCTTTTGCAATCTTGTATACAATGCAGTTGCTCCGTAGCACATGTGAAGGAGTACGGCCTTATGGACAGCAGCAGGTACCCAGATTTATGCCAGGAAAGGATCCAACTTATAGTCTGAAACAGAGCTTGCCTTATTGATCACAATAAGATATGCTCTTTCACATCAGAACACAAACCTGCTCTTCATATTCTGGCATATCTTAATGTTTGAAATAATGTCATTGTTTCCTAAGGTTCTTTTAATAGCATCTAGATTCTTAATTATATGTTTCATTAAAGAGAAGAGCACGCAGAGCGTCTGGAAACATTTGCAGGTAACTTGCAAAATGACAGGGGCTATGAAATCGCTTCTTTCCTCAATTAGCTAATGTGGCATGGTCAAGACTGAAGAAACTCATGGGCTCATGATATGAGCGTGTAGCAGTGTCCATGAAACTAATGGTTTTGTATAGCATCCCTCACTTAATTGAAAGTGCCCTTCTTTGGACAGAAACAATCTCTTTTCTATATAATATTACAATACTGCTTTGGAAAATTTTAGACCGTTTTTCTTTAAAGGACATTCTGCCAGATGGTAATTTGGGGTGGTTTGGATGATGTGTTGTCTGAGAGCTCAGCTCTAAAATGTGAGGACTATCATGTCTGGGTTTTGGGTTTGCTTTTTCCTTGCTGTGTTTGAGCTTTCTCATTAGATACCTCCATGCCAACTTGTCTGTTTTGTGCTATCTGCTTAATTTGTTTGTTTGTACATTTCTCTGCTTACTCTGTGCTCCTTTTAAACTGCTTGGGGCATTCCAGGTACTTCACACTAAGCATCTTCTTGTGCCTTGTGCTTTTTTGAGGGGTTGTTGCTTATTTTCTTCCCTCCTGGTTGGTTCTTGGTGCCTCAGTTCGGTTGTGGGACTTCCCAGTAAATGCCCAGAGATGCCACAGTTCACTGGGTGGTAGGGGCATGATCTGACCCATACTTGTGTGCTTGAGGCTGGTATCAGGTCCTGCACTGGATGCTGAGCCAGGTGGTGGTCTGCTGCTCACCAAATGGGTCTGTGGCCACCACCCAGGTCACTTCAGCCAGGTTGGCTCCAGCTGGTGGTTTCAAGCCAGGCAAAGCTTCCCAGAGGAAATCAGGGCATGATCATAGCAGCTCCTCAATGCAGTCTGGGAGATCGTTAAACTCTTGGCACAGCTGGATCTGGCAGAGGGAGTTCAGCATTGTCTGTAGGCAGCAGAAAGCCACCAGACCCTGGGACGTGCTTGGGGCACATCCAGAACTTTTCAGCTCTCAAAAATATCCAGGTCTTCTCCAGATTTGCGTTGTCCTTAACTGTGATCAGGCAGTGAAGCAGGTAAGGGATGGAGCAGGCAGCTGCATCCCCCAGGGTCTTGCCTGCATGTGGTTGGGCTGGGATGTGGCCCACAGGTCTGGCAGTGCTGAAGACTGGTTTGGGATAAATGGGTTTTCAAGTGGATCAGCATCTTGAGCCAACAGGCTGGGTGCCTGGCCAAAATGTTGGATCATCAAAGGTAATAGGAGGAGAAACAGGAAGAGAAGGCACAGCAGGGGCAGCTGAAGATTTCTACCTCCTGATATCACTCCTATTTATTTGGTTTAAATTGGACTTGAAAAGCAGCCTTAGCACAGCCTAGTTTGGTCCTCAAGGTCCTAGGGTCTAGTGACCAGAGTGCTAGAGTGCTACACTGATACTGTCCCCCTAACATCCATCTGCCTCTGTCTGTGAGCCTCTGCTGTATAAGAGGGTGGCCTGGTAGGGAAGAAATCAAGGTTTCAGCTCTCGTTTCTCTTATGTGTCCTTCATTTTAGGTGTTTGGGGTTTAATCGCTGAGTCTGTGACCAAATCAAACATTGTTCCATCTGGTAGAGTGTTGTCAGCAGTGCCCTTATTGCAGCTCCACAAACCTCATCCACAGCCTTACTGGTTTTAAACCTTTAACAAAATGTTTTCCATTCAGCAGTTTACAAAAGTAAACTTCATTTGAACAATCCTCAAGTGCTCTGATTGCAAATAAAAGTTAAATGCACTAACAAAAATAATTGCTAGGCATGTGGGGTTGTACATTTAGGTATCCATAATTCACTAACAGTATGTGCCAATACACAACATTATCTGGATTTTCAGTGATTGCATTAGCATAAAAGCATGTTAGCATTTATCTGGTGGTACTACCATTTAAATATATATAAGTATAAAATATTAAGATAGAGCATTTTGGAGGCAAGTGAAACTACTGTCTGTAAAATGTTCCTGCATATTTTTGAAGGTACACTCCAGTATCTTTGGATGACAGTCAGCATTCGCACCATTGGGTCCAAACATTGCAAAAATGTCAATGTTTTATGCAAAGAGGAGCTATATTAAGCTAAAAAAGATTGCTGATGAGAGAAGTGTCTTCTGATGTCCTCTAAGCTATTTACAGGCAGCATCTTCCTTTGTTCGTAGCCCAGCCAGGCCTCTGCACAATTTCTCTCTCCATGTTTCACAAGACAGGAAATGTTAGCCAGAAAGGATTATGCATGTGATTAAAACCTCAGTTTGGAAAAACTTTACCTCCAGGAAATGTTTTTCCACACCAATAATTTGAGCATTTCAATATTTTGTAATAAAAGGATTTTTATAATCAGTTTAGGAGGGGAAGGATAATTTATGTCGAGTGCATTCTTGAAGCTTTGTCCCAAATGCTCCCTGTATGCTTAGGGGTGAATTAGAGGTGAGAATGGAGAGAAGCTGAGCCCTGGGACCTTCAGGGCAAAGTGAAGCAGTTTGTATTCCATTAGGAGAGGACAGACAGTGCACAAGGTGGGATTTCAGCAGGGCTACGGTGGGGAGCCAGGAGGAAAGTCAGACTGGGTAGCTGGGGGCAGGATTTCAAACTGGTGGTCCCAGCTTGCATTTGCATCTATCCTAGCAAGACATGGGGCCATCCCCAGCACAGCCTCTTTCACTGAGCCCAGTGCACCAGGACCTCACTGGTCCCTCTTTTAGCCCTAAGTGATGAAACAAATGTTACAGGACGTGGGAGCAAACTCACCACAGGTAACAGCCCAAGCACCATCTTGCAGCAGCACTCAGGAGTTTGCTAGAGATGGCTTGGGTCAGGGTATTGCTTGTCTTAACTGTTTCCCACAAGATTAAACCCCTGAAACTATGCCAGTGCATGAGAGCCCCTGCAGTCCTGATCCAGCTCTGGGGCAACAGCACAACAGGGATGTGGAGTTGTTGGAGGAGGCCACAGAGATGCTGCGAGGGCTGGAGCAGCTCTGCTCTGGAGCCAGGCTGAGAGAGCTGGGCTGGGGCAGCCTGGAGAAGAGAAGGCTCCTGAAGGGAAGACCTTAGAGCAGCTCCAGTGCCTAAAGGGGCTGCAGGAAACCTGGAGAGGGGCTTGGGACAAGGGCCCGTAGGGACAGGCCAAGGGGAATGGCTTGAACCTGCCCGAGGGGAGACTGAGCTGAGCTCTTAGGCAGAAGCTCTTTGCTGTGAGGGTGCTGAGGCGCTGGCACAGGGTGCCCAGAGAAGCTGTGGCTGCCCCATCCCTGGCAGTGCTCAAGGCCAGGGTGGACATAGGGGTTGGAGCAAGCTGCTCCAGTGGAAGGGGTCCCTGCCCGTGGCAGGGGTTGGAACTGGATGAGCTTTAAGGTCTCTTCCAACCCAAACCAGTCTAGGATTCTATGAACATCCCGATCACTGTTACTCATGTTACCCAGCTCTGAGGGTTGTTCAGAGCTTGCACCATTTTAGTAAAGCAAAGAGAGGCCTGAAACATGTATCTCCATTTCAGAAGAGCCCCAAGCTGTGGCTCTGCTACCTCCCTGCCCAGTGCTGGGCTGGGCTGATTGGGTAGTGCTCAGCATCATCATGTCTGGCTTTTGTCCATTCTGCCTCCTCCCCTTCTGTTCTTTGAGAGGTGGGATGGGCAGTGCTGTCTCCCTGCCCCTCCTCTACCCATCAGTATTTCAGTGGGGGCACATTGGTACACACCTCGTGTGTTTTGTCAGAGAAGCACCAGCTTCTTCAGGGTGTCTTTGTCAAGAGAAAAACTTGCCCCAGATGTAATGATTCTGGGTTAAGTCCAGCTGCACAGTGGAACTGTTGACGCTTGCTGCTGTTAAATAACATTAAGGCCCAAGCAATAAACCCAGGAAAAGTAAAATTAAAGACCTTGCCTCAATGCTGTCTTGTAAAGACATAAGAATTTCTGGGCAGAGAAATAAATCTAGTTAGCTTAACAAGCACTGTCCCTACCCATTTATTTCAAATCCATCTTCATGTTCATCCCTTCCTCCTCCAGCTTCTCCTTTTACATCCGCCAGTTTTGCCCATTTCTTTACCCTTTCCCCCTGTTTTTTGCAGTGGTTTGCCAGCGCTGCGTTTGCCACCTCCCCACTGCAGTAATTCCAGCTCGACTCCCTGCCCGCTTGGAATTTGTTGCTTTGTAGATTGTCTCTTCTATTTTTATTTGAACTCCTGACTTGTGTGGAGTTATCAGCCTCACTGCACTTAATTCCCAATTAATTTGATTGGGTCACCTCATTTTTTTTCCCCTGTAATGATAATGAACTCAACCTATTTAGCCTTTCCCCATTATGAATAACCTTAACAAAAACTGCAGTGCGGTAGAAAACTGTGCTTCATCCTTGTGGTTAATTACACAGAAGAAGAAATCCCTAAACATTTTTCAGCATCTGAAATTTAACAAGAAAGTGTAATTAACTATGAAATAGTAAACTGACGTCCTTGTGCTCTCAGGAGGACGGAGAGAGCAGACCCCGCTAGAGCAGTCTAGAATCCATGGGTTGCTCCTGGTTTTGTTTCCAGACATGCTTTGGTGGGTTAAATGCTGGTCTGGAAGGTGGCAGGGTTGAGTGCTTGTGCCACGCCAGGGATGTTTTCCCCAGGTGCCTGCAACTGCTACGGAGCTGTCATGCTGGAGTGGGCATAGTAGCTTCACCCTGTGGACTGGTTTTAGCCTGAGGAGTGTCACTCCTATAAAACATGGGAGTTCTGGAGTGAGTTACCCCGTTAGCATCTTCCAGTACCTAAAGGGGCTGACAGGAAACCTGGAGAGGGGCTTTGGACAAGGGCCTGTAGGGACCCGCCAAGGGGAATGGCTTTAACCTGCCAGAGGGGAAACTGAGATGAGCTCTTAGGCAGAAGCTCTTCCCTGTGAGGGTGCTGAGGCGCTGGCACAGGGTGCCCAGAGAAGCTGTGGCTGCCCCATCCCTGGCAGTGTTCAAGGCCAGGTTGGACACAGGGGCTTGGAGCAAGCTGCTCCAGTGAAAGGTGTCCCTGCCCATAGCAGGGGCTGGAACTGGATGAGCTTTAAGGTCCCTTCCAACCCAAACCAGTCTGGGATTCTGACTGAAGTGGACTGGGTTGGGCTGGTGGTGCAAGAGAGGACAATAAGGTCAAGCAGTGAGGATGCACATACCTGAAATTGGACTGTTTGGCCTCATATCTTCAGCAGTGAGCAGACCTGCATGTGTCCCCCAGGCTCTGAAGACCATCGCGTCTTCCTGGTTGTCACGGGGCTGATCGTCAGCTGTGCAGGTAGTGCTTCCTTCACACAGGGATGAATGCTCCCAGAGCAGTTCCCTGATGCTCACTGTTTTAAGACCTGTGTAAGGTGAACACACAGCCCCATGGAAGAGCTGGTGCTGCCTGGGGTCATGAGCAACAGGAAGCTGCATCTGCCATGTTTAGCAGTACTCCCTCTTTAGCAAGGAGATTGGTGACACAACCTGCAGAAAAAAACTCAGCCAGGTCATGCATTATATAGAATGCATTGTTTCTGTCTCTTCTTGCTTAGTAAATGCTCTCTGCTAAAGTATTTGACTTATTGTGGTGGTTTCATTGGAAATATGCATTCAGACTGGCTATCCAGTCACTTCTTGCAAAAAAACCCAGCCCAAACTTGCTGCTTCTCAGTGTCGAGCTGGTTTCATTGCTGGACACAACATGTATTCCTCTGTCTCTTCAGTCGCTATTTATTCATCCTTATCACTCTCCCCAGCTACCTCAAAGGAGGTTGTAGCAAGGTCAGTCTCCATCTCTTCTCCCATGTAACAAGTGATAGGACAAGAGGAAATGGCCTCAAGCTGTGCCAGGGGAGGTTTAGGCTGGATATCAGGACAAATGTCTTCATCAGAAGAGTTGTCAAGCACTGGAACAGGCTGCCCACGGAAGTGATGGAGTCACCATCCCTAGGGGTATTTACAAGATGTGTAGATGAGGCCCTTAGTGACGTGGTTTAGTGGCGGGCTTGGCGGTGTGGGTTAATGGTTGGACTCAATGATCTTAAAGGTCTTTTCCAACCTAAATGATTCTGTGATTCTGTGCTCTGTTTATCCTTTTGACTACAGCCTGTGCACTCAGCTAATGGCTTCACAACCTTCAAAGATTTTTCCTACCTAACCACCTACATTATTTTCCTGACCTGCTGTGACTCTCCCATGTCGTGTGCTCTCTGCATTTCCTCCAAGTAATAGGTGCAAAATGCTCCACAAAGAAGAGGCATCTGCGTCTCCTCTTTAATCAGGCGTACAGGGGGCTGGAGCAGCCCATTGTTAATGTGTTTCAGAAGGGAGGTTGAAAAAGTGCCTTGAATAGAACAAAGAAGCAAAGAATGGGAGGAAGATGAACAATGAGAGCAGGAAATGCGGGATCCAGCCTCAATTATGTACCTGCTCCCAGCAGGGTTTGGGGTGGACAGAACTGACCCAGTGATTACATCACAGCTTTTGTCTGAGCTTGGATAGGAGGATCCAGATCCCATCTCCTCCTTTGTGGGTCCTGCTGTGTGCACCCTCCTACCCCTTCCCTGATTGTGGCTTTTGTTGGATTTAATTGCTGGCAAGGCTGTATGCAGCCAGCATGCAAAGAGAGATCCAGGTTTGTGGTCTGAATGGCAGTGGCTGAATCAGGCTTTCAGGGAGTGGTCCTGGGGGGCTGCCCTCAGCTCCCATCGGCTGTCTTCTGGATTTAGCCTGATTTACTCACCAGCCCTCTGTTGCTCTCTAATTCTTCTCCTTGTGCTGAGGAGACAGGCAGAACGCTGGACCCAGAGCTTGCATAGGAGGCAAAATAGCAAGAGCCAGCAGCTGCAGGCTTTTGTGGCATCTAAGGTTGTCCCTTGCCTCTCCTGACTAGAGGGATCAAGTCCCAGCCTTGATTGGCACCCGCCAGCTTAATTTTCTCCTGACACAGTGTTTTGATAAGTTTTTCCTCTGTCTGTTCATGTACTTTAACATTCATTGAAACAGTTGGTTATTCATCCATGAAGACAGTTCCTCAGGTCTTCCACCAGACTGCTGCCAGCCTCAGCCCCTTCAGGGCTCTCCAGGTGTTTGAACAGGGTGATGATGTTCTGCAGAGGTAGAAAACAACCACTTGTTGAAAATGAATCTTGCTGAACTCATCATCACTGTTGACTACTTGCTCTTCCCTCAGGTGCTGAAATTCTTTGTCTTCTTGTGAGCTGGAGTTTGCTCTCTCCTTATTTTGGATGATCCTACTTCTGCTAAGAGGAGATGTCCGTCAGGGGCCTCAGAGCTGCCTGGCATGTCTTGGAAGGGAATGGCTCACTGGTTTACCTGGCTGAGAAGCTGTGCAGACCTCTGAGCCCAGGCAGTCAGGGCAGCCATCTGTGGCCATGAGACATCTCCAGGGAGCTGGACCAGTGGGACAGCTTGGAATCATCACTCAGGTTGGAGAAACACTACTGCAGCTGCTTCCCACCAAGTCTCATCCCCTTGATGCCACTGCATAAGCCCTGAATAGATTTGAAAACTAATTTGCTGCTCAGAGCATCAATAGATAGACGTCACTTGTCCTTTCTGCTGCATTTAATGAGTTTCCAAGGTACTGCAGCCAGTTCCAGAAGGCAACCATCAAAGGATTGTGTCTTTGCTTCTGTCAGAAGTGTCTAGCTGCCCCTCCAGCACACTTCAGTTCTCACAGATTCTCTCTGGTTTTGTGTCTTATGAATTTAAGTACATGGTATAATGTCTTGCAACCATCCTTTCCAGACTGTCTCTTCTCTTTTAACTAAATGCCCTGAAAACAGGGGATGGGAGGGAGAAAGGGCTCTTCTTGCAGTCAGGTGGTGTTAGCTGGAGCCCAGGTGATACGTGCATATATGTCCCATCATGTTCCTTCTCTCCACATTCATGACTCTCTCAGTTATTCTCTCTTGTTGCCCAGCCGTACCTGTTCCCCTTTGTTAATCATCCTGGAGCTGGCCAGTGCTTTGAGCATCCCTGCCTGTGTCATTCCCGCTATCATCCTGGTTGGCCCATATCCTTGTATGGGTGAAGGAGTGAGTGAATGTGTTGATGCTGGACTGACAGCCTGGAGACAGTGGGCACAGCCATGGTGGCTGCTTCGAGGGAGAGGTTGTTAGTCCTTACTCCGTCTGCTGAGATCAATAATTAGGGCTGTTGCTTTGTATAAATCACCAGATCAGCATAGGAATTGCCTTATTAAAGCAGACAGGCAGGCCTGGCTGGTCGGAAAGCTCCCATGGCTGGATTTTGCAGAGCTAGGATCAAAAACCCCAGGGTGGTAATGGGATGGTGACATGGAGATGAGGTTTCCCTAAGCCTTAAGAACTAAAACCTGCCATACATGATGAACCACAAGGGTTCTTGGGTGTTTTATCTATGTATGTCGGTGCAACAGAGGGGGTTGAAAAGCCTTTCTGGATTCTGGTCCATGCCTGGTGCAGCAGGGTGTCTGCTGGCAGAATCCCTTTGCACAGTGGCTGCACAGTGAGTTTCTGATCTCCCTCTGCGTGTTCCTCACCTTCATTTGGAAGCAGATTGCGTTACGTTTCCATACATACTCTGTCATAAAACCCCGTAAATGTGATTTTATTGTGTTTGCATGTCTTGTAATGAGCAGGTCACCTCAGTTGTTTCCTAGATTAATACCCCTCTGCTTGTACTTAACAAGATCTTTTTCCAAGCTGAGGAATGGTAACAGCTCTGGAATTCTCTTTGTAAAAACTGCATTTTCTTCTCACATGCTTCCTATGGAAATCTGTCTTAATTTCAGTTCAGCTCGTGTGTGAACACACACAGTGAAGCATTATTAGTCCCTCAAGGAATAAAGACAGATGGAGCCCAAAATGGAATTGGCTTTGTGATTAATTGAAACCTTCAAGAGTGGAATGGAGTCAGGGCCTGGTCCTACTACATCAGCATCTGGAGATCAATTCAGCCAGTGTGAATCTCCACGAGCGCAGTGAGGAGCTCACTGGGACAATGTCATTGAGTCAGCCCTGGATTGTCTCCTTCGGGTTGGGACCTGTTTGTGGGGGAGGACACAGGGAGCACTGTGTGATTTGGGTGACAGAGGTTGAGGGGTGTATCAGGGTCCTTGGGGTGTGATGATGTGCTTCAGTAACAAGCTGCTATTTCTGGCCTCGAGCTTCCCACAGCTGTGCACGATGGCTCTTGTGTGACTGCAGGATGGAGAGCAGAGCTGGGAGGAGGGGAATGTTTTGAGGCATGCTCCAAAACACTTGGGAATGGGGATGTGAAGGTGTGGAAGTGGTGTGGGGGAGCAGTGAGTTCAGGCCTCTGTTCCATAAGCAACCTGAGCAGTTTCCAAGGGGCTGTGGGTTCACATCCTGCCTGTGAGATGTGGAGAGTGGACCAGCCCCTCAAAAGGGAGTAGTGGAGAAACGCCAGGAGATGCTGCCTGTACTGGCTTCAGCATTGGTGGATGTTTCTGGAATCTGTAGCTAGGGATCCTTACCATATTTCTACCATGCCTGCTGGAAAGGAGAAAGAAAAGATGATGCAGAAAGGAAATCTCTCTGTCATGTTTTGGGAGCAAGTCCTCCCCATGCAAACTGGCTCAAAAAGCTCAGTCCACAACCTCACTTGCATGATTGGCAAGTTCTGAGCAGCTGTGGACTTGGGGAGAATCACAGAATCCCAGCCTGGTTTGTGTTGGAAGGGACCTTAAAGCTCATCCAGTTCCAACCCCTGCCATGGGCAGGGACACCTTCCACTAGAGCAGCTTGCTCCAAGCCCTGTCCAATCTGGCCTTGAAGGTATTTTTAAGGTATGCAAAGGTATTAAGGTATGCAGAGTGGAAGAGGGGCCCATCACTGTGACTGTGCTTGGCAGGTCTGTGCCTCCCTGCTCCTTTGCCATGCCCTGAGAGAAGGAGTAGGTTGGACCAGTCTTCCTGGGGCAAAAAGGATGAGGAGCAGCATCCACGGGTGCACTTCAGCTTGAAGAAGGTGCAAAGGGACACAGCTAGTCCAGTCTTTTCTCAGGCACCAGCACCCTTCCCGCAGTGCAGTAGCAGCACTTTGGAGTTCAGAACGTGACTTGGACCTCACTAATTGTCTTAATGAATGGGAGAGCTGCTGCAAAGGAGCTGATACTGCAGATCAATGGGGAGCTGAGCAAACACATGAAGCATTACGCCCAGCACCTCACAAAACATCCATTGTTCACTTATTCTGACAAGTGCAATTTGTTTTTTATTATCCTTGGTATGTCCTAGCATGGCAGCAGATTTGCTAAGGTGTTATTTTGTCAAGGCAGGAAGGGTCCATAACGTGAACTTTCTGCAGGACCCGGCCAGGAAATCATAGAGAAATACTGTAAGGCTGCTGTGGATTTTCTTCCCTTTCCCTGGGGACTCCAGGGGTTGCAGATCAGCGGATTGTGGATTAGTGGATCAGGAATTAGAAATGCATTTTTCATTCTTACGTTACACACTAATGAACTGACAAATTTAATTTCTCTAAATCCAGCTCCTTCAGCTAGAATAGGTGAAGTCTTCTGTCTCTTTGGGTAGCAGGGAAAGGCTGGGTCACGGTCTCTTTGGGAGTCACGTCATCCAAATTCAGTTGTCTTTAGTGTATGCCTGTTACAAAGGTCCAACCTATTTGCAAGGAAGAGCTCATCACTTGGGGGTGATTGCAGAGCAGTGTGGTAGCTGCTGGCCATGTATTGCCTGGCCAGTGCAAGGAGGTGAGCTCACCCCAGGAGCAGGTCTGCCATCGCAATGGTGGCTCCAGTTTTGGTGCCCGAGTCCCCTGGCTGGGACTCGGGTGTCTCCACCAGTTCTTCCTGCTGAGACACCCTTCTATAGCCCTGTGCTGTGGCCCTGTGGGGTGTCTCTATAGCACAGTGTGTTTGCTCAGCTCCAGGTGTCCGATGTGCTTGGCTTACGTCTAGTATGTGTTTCTTGCCCTTGGGTTCATTCTTGTGAATGAAGCTGAGGTCTTCCTCCATTGTTTGGATCCATCTGTGGGAGGGTCCCAGTGCTTCGAGCATCCCCCTCTGCTGTAATGGGCTGGGATTTCTTCAGCCTGAAGAAGAGGAGGCTCTGAGGAGACCTTGTTAACTGTGTTCCAATACCTGAAGGGTGCAAGAAAGCTGGAGTGGGGCTTTGGACAAGGGCCTGTAGGGACAGGCCAAGGGGAATGGCTTGAACCTGCCCGAGGGGAGACTGAGATGAGCTCTTAGGCAGAAGCTCTTCCCTGGGAGGGTGCTGAGGCGCTGGCACAGGGTGCCCAGAGAAGCTGTGGCTGCCCCATCCCTGGCAGTGCTCAAGGCCAGGTTGGACACAGGGGCTTGGAGCAAGCTGCTCCAGTGGAAGGGGTCCGTGCCCGTGGCAGGGGTTGGAACTGGATGAGCTTTAAGGTCCCTTCCAATCCAAACCAGTCTGTGGTTCTGTGATTCTATTTGGGAAGCACCAGTGCCAGTGGATGCACAGACTGCTGTGGGTTCCACGTGCCTGTCCTTCAGCTTCACTGTTCTTGAGGTCCTGTGGTACACGCCTCCCTGCCCAAAACTTGTGCCAGGGATGACAGAGCAGAAAAAGGCATTTGTATCGTGAAAAGCCTAACGGACCGCGCCGTGGGACCCTGTCTGCAGGGGGAAAGCAGCTCCATCATTACTCAGTCATTCTTCAGAGCTTTAAATGAGAGCTAAACAAAGCGGCTTTCCAGAGCAGGCTTTATTAATTCACTTTGTGATGCTGAAAGTGGGTCTGACACATGGCCGCCTCTCGTCGCGAACCGCCGGCAGAGCCGTGGGCTGGCGCCTGCCGGGGCTGCCAGGGCGCTGGGACATCAGTTCCTCCCCTTGACTGATGAAGGGATTTTGGGCTGTGCCCATAATATCTTGATTAACAATTAACATGATGGAACTGGAAAATACATCTCACTTCTGCCCCTGAACCCTACAGGTGAGGGTGTGTGTTTCCTGGTTGATTGCTGTGCCCTTGTTACAGCCTATTTATGATTGATTGAAAAGTAGAGGCTTTGTGTGAAGAGAGACCTTTAATCTCCTGGCAGAGCCAAGTGTGTTTCCCTTCAGGAAGCGTTCCTTCTCTCCTGCTTATCTCTAACCCCCACTTTAAACCTGAACCTGGCAGAGACCACAAAGGAGACAGGATCAAAGTGAAAATAATTGGGATCGCTGGCTTCTGTGGGCAGTCTGAACTGTTATTCCTACTTACCAGCTAGTTATTCCTAAATAACTCTTGCGAGAGACAGTTCAGCAGTTGCAGCATCTTCTTGATGAAAAGCTCTCAAATGTAATAACCATGGCAACAGTTGCTGAGGGCCGGCGCAGTGAGGGACGGAGATGTACTCTAAAGGACAACGGGCCTGACTTTACTGACAGATGACACAGCAGAGTACCAAGGAGTTGATGTACAGCGGGCTCCGTGTGCTGGCTCGTGTCCTGGTGGGCACCCAGCCTGCAGGGGCTGCAGATTGCCCCAGTGCACCCAGTCGTGCTTCATTAAAGGTGAGCATCTTCGTCTCTAGATGAAAGGGGAGCTCATGACCTGAAAGCCGAGGGGGAATCATGGGGACAGTCAACAGGGAGGGAAGGGCCAGGGAGGGAACCACCAGAGATGCCACCTCTGCTCTCAAGGTCACAGATGATTTCCCAGGGTTTGGCTGCTCTGGGAAAGACTGTGTCTTTCTGCTGTTGATCTTCACCCAGCCTGGTTGGTGCCAGTGGCAGGTACTGATGATAAATACTTGACACGTCTAATTTCAGAGCTGCTTCTTTGTAAGCCATCTTCTAAGACCATGTTTGAAGCTCTGTAGGAGAGGGGACAGAGGCCACGTGGTGTTACAGGCAGAGGAGCTGGTAAGAAATGGGGCGTCTGACTTGAAAAGCTGGCCCATGGTGCACGACCAGGGAGAGTGCAGGAACCAGTTGAGCCAGTGGTGCCCACTCTGAGCTGGAAAGGGTTTGCTGTGAGGGTCCTTAATCCCTGGGTCATGGTCTCCCCTTGCCCAGGGGTCTTTGGAGTCCTCACAGTTAGAGCAACGCTCTCCGAATGCTCTGGTGTTAATCTTGGCTGGGAAGCACCTCAGTTTATGGAATCAAGGGTCCTCAGCTTTGTGGGGATCATGTTGTTTTTATTAGGCAATATTCTCTCTCTGTTGTTTTATTTAATCAGTCTTTTTACAAGCCTGAAAAGTAAAAGGAGGAAACTCTTTAATGTTCACCAGAAGAAACAAAGAGCCTGCTGAAAGGCAGCTTTTTTACAGCTTTCCGAGAAGGAGGCAGTAAATACTCCACCTCTGCTTAATAATAATAATAGGCAGGCTAAGTATCTCTAAAAATACAAAATAACGTGGGCTTATTTGGAGTAGTCAACATCCTTATCAGCCTGCTGCCATCGCTGCAAACAAGTTTTGCTGGAGATTCTGGGCATGATTTTCAATGGCTTGGAGCAGCTGTAGCTTCTTTGACTTCAGTGAAAAGTCTGAGTGCTTGGCACGGCAGCAAACCAAGCCTCTTCCTTTCTGCTTCAAATTGGGTCTTGATTCTAAGTGAGATGAATTTTCTCCTCCTGATAATTCTGTGCATCTGAAGTGATTACAGCTCCGCGTGAGTGCTCTTTTAGGAGATTTGAATGCAGCGTTTTCTTCCGTCTTAAAAAGGTTCCTTCAAGCTTTATGATTCTGGGGGGGGGGGGAATAAATCCTGGTGGAAATCATCCCATCTTCCTATGCAGATTAGAGATTAAAACTTTCATTTTTATAAAACACAGATGGGGGCTAAAGCAGAAAACTGCTGTTGAGGCGAGCGGGTTTGGCTGGTGCCAACGTGCTGCTGAGTTCTTATCTGGCGATGGAGAGGCAGAGCCAGTGAGTGGTATTATTTGGAGTTCTTAGAGAGTGAGCTTTAATGTTTGCTTAACTCCACTAAAAATAGACGCCACCCTCTTTTCCTAATAGGCAGCATTTGTCACACTTGATTCATTTCCTCTCCCAAACTGAGTTCCTTCATGAATATTCATCTCTACTCCCCAGGAATCTGCCTGTCCTCAGAAGTTGTACTCACCGAGACCTGCCCGTAACAATGCAAGTCAACCCTTCAAAGCCCACCGCGTACCTGGCTCCAGTCTGCACAGTGTTGTGGTATCAACAGCTCTCATTGATTTCTACCTTCTGTGAGCTGTGATTGCTCGTTATCCCTCTCGATGAGACCCTTAATGAGTCTCCCGTTCCTGTTGTCATAGCAGCACTGAATCGCCCAGTACGGAGAAGTCTCTGTCACTGTTAATTTTGAGATGGGAGGATCAGTTTGGCAGTTTTTCTAGTGGGGATTAGGCCAAAAGGTCTCTGCTGAACTGTGATGAATGCAGTTTCCTTCAGAGGATACTAAAACTTGGTAGTTATAGAAAATATCTGAAGAGGGAAGCTCTGCATGGCGGAGAGAGGGAGAGCAGTCCTTACAGACCTCTTCCTGTTCATGCTCAGCCACCACTTAAGGCAGGAGAAATATAACCAGCAATGCTAAAGTATGAGATGAAGCAGTTTATTTGTGGTTAAGGAAGTCTGTCAGTACCTCAGACCTTCTAACTTTAGAGGTCCAAAGCATGTCAGAGGTCCCTGTTACTGTTATGCTCCTGTTGCTGCTGGAGTGGAAGAAATCTGCTGCTGTCTGGTGAGCGTTGAGGAAGCAAAGGGCTGAGGTAATGGTTGGACTTGATGATCTTAAAGGTATTTTCCAACCTAGTTGATTCTGTGATTCTGTGAAGTTCAGGTTAGATATAAGGAAGAAATTCTTTACTGTAAGGGTGGTGAGGCACTGGAATGGGTTGCCCAGGGAAGTTGTGAATGCTCCATCCCTGGCAGTGTTCAAGGCCAGGTTGAACAGAGCCTTGTGTGACATGGTTCAGTGTGAGGTGACCTGCCCATGGAAGGGGGTTGGAACTGGATGATTTTAAGGTACTTTCCAACCATAAATATTTGATGATTCCCTGATTCTATGATGTGATGCTGGAGGAACGTGAGGCCAGCAGAGGAAGCAACAGGTGTGTGAGGAGGTGTGCATAGAAGTCATTGGTAAGATCTTGTGATAGGTGACCATGTATTTCACTCAGCAGGGACCAAGCAGAAGACTTGATGCATTGCTTTTCAGGGCACTGGTATGGGTGATGTGCCAGCTGGCTGGGTGAAGGGGTTCTGGTAGTCACCCACACCTTAGCAGTGCCTTCCAGCAGGTTTGCTCCCTCACAGTCAATCCATCCTCACTCTGCTCACTGGGTTAACACTTTTCAGCCTTGCTAATTGTTAAAGCAGTTCAAGGACTAAAATTGATTGCATCTGAGCAACATATGGCCTGCTGGGCTTCTGAGGACCACCCAGTGGGCAGACTTCTGTTGCCAATAGGCTCTTTGCCACCAAGGAAGACCACGCTGACATTCAGCAATGTGCTAGAAGAGTTTTATAGGGGTGGCTGTGGTGCTGTGGGTGAAGAAAGCGTGTAGCAGAAAGAATGGTCTTATCACACCTTTCATCCTGCAAGTCCTAGAGCGGCTGCATTGCCCTGTTGTGGAGAGATGTAGCCACGTTAGTTGAAGAGGGTGAAGAGAGGCAGTGTGCACAGCTCAACCCAAAGGAGTGATTTATCAGTGAGGATGCCACCATTAACTGGTAGGACCCATCCAGACACCAGGTCAGCATCTCTGTCGTCACACAGAGGAACACTGCATGGTCGTTAGGGCCAGTGGTCATATGTCATCTCCAGGCATTGCAGCTCATCAGCAGGCTGGCTGCTGCCTCAGCACAGAGCCAGGGAGAGGGGCTGGTTGTAAACAATTCCCTCTGTCTCCTGCATGCCCAGAGACCTACTCTCTGGATACTCAGAGTTGTCCTCCGTGCCTGTCAGTGGGTTTATTCCAAAACTGAAATATAGTCAGAATAATCTGTGACCTAAACATAGGCACGAGTGGTGTTTTTGTAGAATGGAAAAGCAAAAATACAATCCTTTCTCCCTCAATCTCTTCCCCAAAATGAAAAACTTCACTGGCCAAGCCCTGCAAATGAGGTTTTGGGGATTTTTTTGTATGTGCAGTGAGGAGCCAGATTTCTAAAGGCTGGCTTTCAATTTTACAGGCGTTTATTACAGGCATGAATAATTGCTGGCACTGTGCTACCACTGCTGTTGTTTGCTCTTACGGTTAGGCCAATTACATATGTAAGCCCCAGATTTACAAGCAAAAGCAGAACTAAAGTAGCTTTGTAGCCTACATTTCAAGAACAGCTAATGTGTAATGTGTCAGCTGTAGGTCCCCAGATTTGAGCCATAAAACACAGAGGTCTATTGCCATAAATATGTGGATCCAGATTGTCCAAGGCATTATGTGACATGTGCTGTCACAGCACAGCATGAAGGACATAAACATGGATGAGTATTTGAGGACCGGAAACTTGCCCAGGTTCATCCCATGGCAAGATTTATGCTCTATTTAGGGAGTTCACAGAGAATGCACACAAATGAGAGAGAATTTGAACTGAACACAATGGTTGTGCAAGATGGACTTAAACAAAACCTGGCCATGTCCTGTTTTCCAACAGGAGAATCGGTTTGTCTCTGACTCTTACTGCTCATTGAGCCCTCCTGGGGGAGAAGCAGGTAAATCCATTGCTATATATCCAGTTGATCATTTGAGATCAAACTGAGATTTTTTTTCTTGCTTTCCCATCCCTGGCAGTGCTCAAGGCCAGGTTGGACACAGGGGCTTGGAGCAAGCTGCTCCAGTGGAAGGTGTCCCTGCCCATGGCAGGGGTTGGAACTGGATGAGCTTTAAGGTCCCTTTCAACCCAAACCATTCTATAGTTCTTTTGCACAATAGGCAGGAGTGGGAAGGAGATAGGTCAGTGTGATGACTGATTCTCCATGGAGTGATGGTTTCCAGACAACTGCTTGGACAATACCTGTTGACCTGGACTCTGCATTGCCCAGCCTGAGGAATGTCTCCTCTCACTGTGCTGGTACCACTCAATACCATCAGCTGTGGGGTAAGGTGAAGAGCCAGCCCATACCGCAGCGGAGAATGAAGAGCTGTACTCATCCTCTCGGACTGGTGGCAGGCTGGTGTCCTTGCTGCTGGAGGGAGTGGGAAGGGAAGGGTGTGAATAAGGACAGAAGAAGGTAGGATGTTCGTGGATGCTGATCTCATCATCACAAATCGGTAGTGGATATTGTCTGCAGGGGGTAATAGCAGCTCTGCTAGGGAAGGAGGCCAGTGTTTCACATTCCAGGGGATGTCCAGGGGAGGATGATGCACTTGTGTCATTAGTCATTAGCATGGAGCAGGTGGCTTCCCATCTTATAGGGTCTGTGTACCCAGCTGGAGGTTGTGGCAACCTCCATTGTGCAAACCACCTGAAATCAGTCTCACTGCTGTCTGCTGAGCTGATGGACATTGGCAAAGAGATGTTCTACATCAGCTCAGACAGGGTGCTCCCACGTGGGTTCACGAATGTCTGTCTGGGCAGGATGTATTGGTTTAAGACCATCGGTTCCTGAAGTGGTTTCCTTACGCACCTACAGCTCCTGAAGGCAGACCATCACCCCCAGCTCTGGCAGACTTCAGCCCACGTGGCAGCATGCACCATGTCCTCCGCTGACCCACTGGGCACGGCTTCCCTCTCTCCTCAGTACAAGGCAGACAGGAACACAGACCCCTGTTTGTTTACAAGGCTGTGACCGACTGGGTTTTCCATCCCAGCACTCCCTGACAAGTCGTCTCTCCTCCTGCGCCTTCACAGCACATGTGTGAACTTCTGGTTGTGCCACCTTCCTGTCCTCTCTTAGCAGAGTCTAGCAGTGGGAAGTGATCATCACAACTAACATGTGCGGAGCGTATGTCTTTCCACAGTTCTAGAGCCTTCAATAGATTGAACCCTGCCTCCTCCTTCACCCTTCACTTTCAAGCTGTTTCTGGATCCAGGCATCTCAACTCCCACAGCCACTCTCAGCTCTCAGAGCTCTCTTCTGCCCTGGTGATTAAGCCTTTATCTCCTGCCTTGCAGAACCTATCTCTGATGCCTTTACCACTGCTCTCCATTACACAGACAGTGTTCATCTCAAGATCCTTCCGTCTATTCCTACCCATTTCACTGCCAGGCTAAGTCCGTCTGTTGGCTCCCTCATACATCATAGCAGATGGGGGCTTTTCTCTTTGCCTTTAGGGTCATTAAAACTTAATTAGCATGTCACTTTCTTTGTCAAGGTATCCGTTCCCCCATCCATCAGTGATGTAGGGCACTGCTGAAATTTCCTTCTTCCTGCATAATTATTTTATACCCCTGCATCTTTTATGCAAAATGTTCCCTTCTGAAAATGCTCCATCTCCTTCCTCCAGCCCTTTCCAAACATCCAGTTTAGCTGTGGTACCTGCTGCAGCTTTGTTTCTTGTAGATGAAGTGAACTCATTGCATGATTACCATGTTTTATTAGCTAGCTTGCTTGTTGAAACTTGGCAGCTTGATTCAGGCATTCATAAGTGTTCCCTTCACCCTTTCTCTGGTGATCCACGTCACCTGGCTTCAGTCTTCCTACATGAGTGTCCACCGGAGCTGTCTATCCAGGCTCCATCTCCAAACAGGGGAGAGAATTCATGGAGCTGTTGGAGCGAGTCCAGAGGAGGCCACAGAGATGCTGCGAGGGCTGGAGCAGCTCTGCTCTGGAGCCAGGCTGAGAGAGCTGGGCTGGGGCAGCCTGGAGAAGAGAAGGCTCCTGAAGGGGAGACCTGAGAGCAGCTCCACTGCCAAAAGGGGCTGCAGGAAACCTGGAGAGGGGCTTGGGACAAGGGCCTGCAGGGACAGGCCAAGGGGAATGGCTTGAACCTGCCAGAGGGGAGACTGAGATGAGCTCTTAGGCAGAAGCTCTTCCCTGTGAGGGTGCTGAGGCGCTGGCACAGGGTGCCCAGAGAAGCTGTGGCTGCCCCATCCCTGGCAGTGCTCAAGGCCAGGTTGGACACAGGGGCTTGGAGCAAGCTGCTCCAGTGGAAGGGGTCCCTGCCTGTGGCAGGGGCTGGGACTGGATGAGGTTTAAGATCCCTTCCAACACAAACCGGACTGGAATTCTGTGACTCCTCTAAAAGGCAAATTGTCCCATCGTGAGACAGGGGTCAGACACCCCATCTCCCACAAGGCAGATCATCATTTCTGCTCACTGCTGGTGACCGTGAATTCCTCAAACACTTGACAGAATAGAACAGCCCCTTTAGAGTGAATCTGAAGCTGTGGATCATAGACTTATCTTTGTGGATTAGCCTGAGCATGTCCCGTGGAAATACAGGAGCAGTGACTGCCTGTGCAGGGCTGTGCAGACCACAGGTTGGAACACGTTTCAGAGGGAGCCCAAGCAGCCCATCTTAGCTACATGTCTTAATTTTCAGTGTCTGGTGTTAAGTGAGATGAATCTGACACTTAGAACGGTTTGGGGAAACGTTTCCTTCTTATTTCGTATTTAGGAAATAGAAAGGTGTATAGTGAATGTTTGAAAAACAACAACAGTAATAACAGTAATTATGGGGGGGTGTGCAATTTTCCTTCATCTTTTAAGTGAGGTTGCTAGAACAGCTACTGCTGTGCTGGTATTTGGCAGGGACAGCCAGCAAGTACCCACTTGTTTCTGCAAAATGTGGTTGGATTTTTAATGACCATCAGCAACACAACCTTGATTTTTAAATGTCATCCTAAATGTAGCAGTTCCAGCCTCCTCTGCCTGGCATGTGGGTGTTGGAGGAGGCATGAATCAGAAAGCAGAGAGAATCACTGGGGCTTTGTGCGTGTCCTGAGTTTTCCTTGAGGGCTTTCCACCTGGGAAGTGGTTTGGATTGGCCGTGGCCCTGTTGTAGCACTCCTGCTGTCACTCTCCCCTCTGTTAATGTATAGCTTTGATGCAGAATGAGTTCTTTGGGTTTCTGCAGGAGCTTGTGTTCACAGGTCACGCTTTCTGTTTATCAAAACCACGTAAAGAGACCAAAAAGGTGGCCCAGCTTTTGCAGATGCAGCTTTTCCATTCTCTCCCTGGCTGGAAGCATTCCCCAGGCTTCACTTTTGGAGCTGAAATCTGTGCTTGGCATTTGCAAGATGGTGATTTGCTTTTGTAAATGGAGCAAAGTCTCGTTTTTGAATCATGACTCAGTGAAACAAACCTTCCTTTCTCAAATAAAACGATTCTAATAGCGCTGTGATACCCGGTGGGACTGGGAGCAGCCGGAGTTTAAAACATGACATTGCAGCGGGCGTGATTCTCCCTGTGATCCAGCTTCTTCCCTTGCCTGTGGAGAAGTGGGGTGCATTGAGATGTGGCTTGGTGGTTTAGGAGCAATGCCTTCTGTCATGGCACCGAAGGGTACCCCAGGGCATATCCGTAAGGAAAAGGGGTGGGAGATGATAGATTTGCTTGATGTAAGGCACTGCCTCTCTCAGCTACAGGAGGAGCACAGGGAGCTGTGGAGCAGATGGCAGGGTTAAAATAGGACAGTGCAGAATGGAGATGCTGCTGGAAGGGAGAGAAGTGAAGTGCCTGTTCTCACACCTCGCTTTGTGTCTCGTGGAAGAGCTGGAGAGTGCCGGCGCTCCGCTGGCATTCCCGGCAGGGACACGCCAGGCACAGGCTTTCTCTTTGTTAGATTATTAGCATTTGTCTTGAAGAAAAATCAGCTCAAGTGAGCAAGCAAGCAAATAAAGCGAATAACACTGAAAAGGCTTAGCCTCAGGCCTCCTTTCAGTGCCTCTCAAGATTATTAGTGGGATGGATTATACAGGTGCTGGCTGCTGCTGGAGAACACCAGCCCAAGTGTTAGGAGCCCGGTGATTAGCACTGGGGCTTTGCCCTTGCAGTGCTTTCAGAGAGCTTTTTGCAGTGGTTTTGTGTTACCTGAGGTGTGTGAATAGATTTGTGGGAATGTCTGAGTAACTTGTGCATGCCTGGAGTTCTGCTCAGTGCTGTATGGGAGACCTCATGGGGATGCTTCTGTCCAGAGCTGCCCTGCCCCGAGCTGCTGTTGCAGAAGGGTCTTGTTCAGGGGACCTGCAGCAGCACCAGCACAGAGCATCCTAGGCCAGTTTTGGAGCTGGGATGCTGGGGGCATGCAGGGAAAAGGAGGAGCAGTGGGGCACAAGCCCAGCACTCTCAGTTTCCGCATCTGTGTATAAATCAGGGGGTGCTTTGAAGTCCCTGTGGTGAAAAACATGGGATGAGCTGAAGGACGTGGTATTAATCCAGCAATATTGTTATTGTTCTCTGCTGTGGTGTGGGTTTTTATAAGAGAAACCAACACAATTTTGGTGGGCTATGGCTAACATGGCATGGAAAGGAATAGGTTCTGCTTGGACTCATAGAGAATTGCTCGCTTTTTAGTAAAGCAGCCTCTGATGAAGCAGATCTTTAGGCATCAAAAAGCATTTGAGCTCTGGTAAAATAACAGGCTTTCAGAAATGCCTAGGGATTGCTTTGTAAGCGTGACACACATAGCTATAGGGTTGATTTGCGCCAAAAATTACAACATCAGTTGGGGTGATTGAGCCCTGGGGGAGTTCCTGTGATGTCCCTTTCCATGTACCATGGAGCCCTTGCTTGTACCTACCTGGAAGGCACATTCATTTAACAGGTTTTGCTGGAAGAGAGCTTACAGAGGTTCCTTGGTTGTTGCAGAAGGCTCATGGCTCACCCGTTCCAGCCCATAAATCACAGTGTGGTAACAGACCCTGCAGAGGGGGCTGCATGGGCCCGTCCATCACCATCGGGAGAACAGAGAAGATGAGGTAGTCTTTACGGGGCTGCTTTGTACCCTTTCCTCTGCAGGCTTCTCCCTTCCACTGGAGCAGCTTGCTCCAAGCCCCTGGGTCCAGCCTGGCCTTGAGCACTGCCAGGGATGGGGCAGCCACAGCTTCTCTGGGCACCCTGTGCCAGCGCCTCAGCACCCTCACAGGGAAGAGCTTCTGCCTAAGAGCTCATCTCAGTCTCCCCTCGGGCAGGTTAAAGCCATTCCCCTTGGCCTGTCCCTACAGGCCCCTGTCCAAAGCCAGTTTCCTTTTTTAATCACAAACGGTTTGTGGGTCTTTGGTTAAGCTTTAAGCTGAGCTGACATCTGAGGCTCTTGGAAGCTGAGCTCCTCCACTTGCCCTGGTCTTGGAGGGAGCTTCAGGTGCACAAGCCCCTCCAAAGCAGACCAGTGAGGCACTTGGCTGTCAGCAGTGAGTTTGTGTAGCTGGGAGGTATGTGCTGGTACCAAAATAAAGCTCAGAGCTGGCAAAGCCAAGGGTCAGGGGAAGAGAGAGACTCTAGGGTGTCCTCAGGAGCCTCACAGTGTGCTGGGGAGGTGGGATTCCTGCCTGGGCTCACTTTGTTCCTGTGTGCAATCTCCAGCCTGTTTTCCTGTACCTTTATTTTTCTCTACAGCTATAAATACAGCCTGTCCTTTGTTGTTTGTGTGTATTCAGCAGAACAATCTGGCGCGGTTGATTTCGTTACAGCACCTAAGATTTTATTGTGCAGAGCTGCTTTTCACTCTTCTACTCTGCTCTGTGGTGAGGTGAGGAAGAGGAGGGGCTTCACTGCCACTCAGCTCAGTCCCTCTGTTCGCATTGCTCCTCTCTGTGCAGTTGTGCTTTGGGCAGCTGCTGGCTTTGGTTGACTCGAGGAATGCCCCAGCTCTGCTGCCCACTCTGGTGGTGCTGGGACAGTGGGTGCCAGCTGTGGGGACATCCTGCACCCCTGCGAGGTGTCTTGCTGCGGCAGATTGGCTTTTCTGTGCTTTCCTTTCATTACTTTTACAGCCCTTTGTATAAATCTAATAATCCATCTGTTATGCTACATTACAGCACTGCAGCTTGTCTGATGTGGCTTTTTTCCCTGTCCCAAAATACTAGCTGCCTTAGCATTGTCCTGTCTGTGCTTAGGTGAGCCAGGTCACCTCCTCACAGTGCTCCCACTGGCTCCTTACCTTGGCCACACCACGAGAAGTAGCTCTGCTCTGCGCTTCCACCTCAACGTCCTCTTGACTGCAGAGGACCAGAAAATCACACTAAGTAGTTCCCACTTTTATTGTCTATCCGAGAGCAGGTTTCCCTGGTTAAACCCAATGTCACAGTGTCCCCAGGGAGTTTGGGGCTTGTTTGTAACGGGATGTTATAACCTGCTGGCTTTCAGCAGGGGTGTTGGAGGGCTCTTGAGAAGCTCAGCTAGCTCTTGCTGGTGCCTGGGACACAGATACATGCTTGATAGCAAGCCAAGGTCCCTCCAGCTTTTGCCAGGCAGTCTTCCATGCTATTTCTGCCTCCCTGGGTGACTCATGCTCCTTGGTTTAAGTGTCACATTAGCCCATCAAAATCACAGTCACGTGCTCCCCACCAACTTATTCTCTGCAGCTCTGTTCTCCTCTTAGCAACAAATACTCAATAACCTAATTGCTCATTAAAAACCGTACTTGCATCTATGTAATCCATTATGTCACGTTGAGACGTGTTGCTCTCACAGGGACGCTGCTGCTCCCCCGCTACTGCAATGAGCGCCTGGCTTGGTAGAAAGTGAGAAGGCAGCATGGCATTGAAGTGGAGATTTTCATCTTCTCAGGGGTTATTTTATGTCTCTCCTATATTCTGTGCTTTTGAACATCTAACATTGCTTTTATGCTTCACATCTTTCATGCGAAATTGTTGTATTGTGTTGCCTATTGAAACCTAGTTTTCCTTTTGTCAGGTTTTCCCCCCTCACCCCTGCTTTCTTCTTGGCTGTATTTTGATTGGCACAACTACTTAGGGCTCCATTTTCCTGGGTGGTTTTTAATCTCCTTAAGTCATAGCTCTGAAGGCCTTTGTCTGTAATAAACTCAGGTCTGAGCTGATGCTAAGAGAAGTCTTTCTAGGCCAGTTCTGCTGCATGCAGACCTCAGTGGGGGCTTTGGGTGTCTGTGCTTCATCCCTCCTCCTTCCAACTCCAAACAGTTGCATGTAGCCTTGTTGGGGTTGGGGTTATTTTATTATTACCTTGTACATCTCATACTGTGTGTGCAGATGTCCTTTTCTATAGCATGGGACTCTGCAGTAATGGACAGCCTGTGTTAAACCTGTATTTTTATTTTATTCACCAGCCCTGCACTTGAGCATCAGTTGTTGGTATCCCATGGCAGAGCTGGGCGGTTGTTGCAGAGGATGAGGGGGCTGCAGAATCGTTTCTATTGTATTCATAGAATCCTGGAGTGCTTTAGGTAGGAAAAGAGCTTAAAGCTCATCCACTTCCAACCCCTGCCATGGGCCGGGACACTTTCCACTAGAGCCAGGTTGCTCCAAGACCCATCCAACCTGGTCTTGAGCACTGCCAGGGATGGGGCAGCCACAGCTTCTCTGGGCACCTTGTGCCAGCGCCTCAGCACCCTCACAGGGAAGAGCTTCTGCCTAAGAGCTCATCTCAGTCTCCCCTCGGGCAGGTTAAAGCCATTCCCCTTGGCCTGTCCCCACAGGCCCTTGGCCAAAGCCCCTCTCCAGGTTTCTTGTCCCAGTTATCCTCCTCTTAAGAACAAAGTTTGGAAGGAGACGTAGCCAACCGGTGCGTACCTGGGAAGTCTTGGATTTGGAGCTGGTGGGGCTCACAGCAGCTGATAACACTATTGTTTCCTCTGGGGATAGTTCGTGCCATAGCCAGTACCTTGAATGCCACAGGAAAGCATATTCTCCCCATGTGTCACTTTTCACTGGGACTATTTTAATGCTCTTCATTTCTTTCTTAAACCTGCAACCTACAGTTCAGTTGTGCAAGGATGAACAAGCTGCTGATCATCCTGCCTCTGTTTTCTGCCCTTATTCAGAGTCTCAGATTTACAGCTATAGTCTGGCCTGAAATTACTGAATTCCAGTCAAACCTTTAAGCATTGACATCGTAATGATCAGTTTTATCTCTCTGTTTTTTGTCAGGAAATTTTAACATGAATATACTTACAAGAGCTGTCAGAAATCCTCCAAATAGGCCTCTGCAAAAGTCATTGGCCTTTTCACGGTGCCCTTGCTTGCTTTGCTTTGGCTTTCCAGGACTTACAGAAATGACCTTTTTCATTGCCTTTCAAATTCCTACCCAGGTGTGATGAGGCACAAGAAGCCAGGCAAGGCCTGGAGCTGTAAAGCCACATTTCAGACCCAAGCAAGAGCCTCGGTGCAAGAGTCTCATTATCTTCATTAGGAGATTTTAGTGGCGAGGTGAGCCACGCTGCCTGCGTCTGATCCTCAGGTTACAGCTCAGCCTAAATAGACTGCACTAAATTTTTTAGGCTGTTTCACAGAGTTGCAGACTTTGATCCCTGGCTTTGATTTCCCAGGTGGCATCGCAGACCGCGGGTTCTGTCGAGAGAAGAGCCCCATTAAGCCCTGTCTAGCCCCGTGATTATCTCGCCTTTTCACCATCACACCAGGCTTCCATCAAAGCCCCAGCTCCCCAGCCTGTGCCCTGGGGGGGCGGATGCAGACAGTGGCTGTGAGAGCGGGTGTGTGGCCACCACCGCAGCTCCAGCCAGGGCAGGGGAAGTGCTGTGCTCAGCACCCTGCTCCTGCCGGGCAGAGCATCCCCTCCACTGCACTCCCCCTCTCACACCTCTTTTTGGTCTTTGCCTGGCTTCAGCAGGATGCTCAGAGCAAGGAGGTGACCCTGGTTTCTCTCTAGGGTCTGTTTGGTCTGTTTGCTACAACAAGCAGGCCAAATAAGAAATGCTGTCTGTGTCCTCGCAGGTCCCCGGGTCCCTCTGCACCACTTGGCTTTCCTTTGCTCAAATGTATTTTAAATCTCAATCTAATTTTGCTGCCGTATTGCAAGTTCCCACCTAACTCAAGAGCTGCTCTTGCCTCAGGGCTGTGATGCTGCTTTTCAGTCTTCCCACGTCCCTCGCGTGTGCGGCCTGGGAACACTTGAAAAGTCTCTCCTAAATTTGTGTGTGTGTCCTTGGGGTCATCCTAGGAGCAATAGGGTGTCTGCCTCTTAATGGATAGCACTGATAAAATCCCTTGCTCAGCAAAACAGGAGCTGCTTCCATGGAGTGAGTTTGCCGGTGAAAATGGCAGAGAAGCCCATGCTGGATTTCAGGAGCAAGAGCCACGTCCCCTGTGCTGCTCCTGCTCCTTAACATGCCCAAAACAGTGTCCAGGGAGAAACAGCAGCTGTGCCATGGGCAGGTCCCTGACATCCTGACAGACAGCAAGGTGCAGGGGAATGGCAGCACGTTGGGGATTGCAAGCTGCAGCCCATGGGGAGGCTGTTTGGAGGGCTCTGATCCATTGTGCTGCTGGGTCCTGTGGCTGCTCATCCTCATCTTAAGGTCTTGCTGCTTCCACAAAGAGCTTTAATGGAAGAGAAAAGGGAGAAGGGTGCAAACGGCTTGTGGAAGGTGCTGGGTCCAGCCCTGCCTTCACCAACCGCCAGAGCAGGACCTGCCACCGGGCACAGGGGCACTCTGACAGCGCTGATCGCTGCACCTCAGCCCCTGGGTTTATGGCTTCTCCTCCCCTCTCCATGTGCTGTTGAGGCTTGTGGTGTTCTGGCAAACCAGCCTTGACTGTAATAATGTCTGGCCCCTTGTGGGAAGTTGTAACTCCAACGCAGTGAAATAGAAACTGGCAGAAAATGAAGCATTTCCTTCTGCCGCTGCAGCAGGCAGGCTCCGAGGGGGGTTTGCTGTTGGCTTTCCCTTCCCTGCTTTTTGTGTTTTGCCCTCTCCACTGACGGGCATGGTCACCCTCCTCCAGCCACGCGGAGGGAAACGTGCTGGGCTGATGGAGCACTTCCATAGCATCACAGAATCCCAGCCTGGTTTGGGTTGAAGGGACCTTAGACCTCATCCAGTCCCAAACCCTGCCATGGGCAGGGACCCCTTCCACTGGAGCAGCTTGCTCCAAGCCCCTGTGTCCAACCTGGCCTTGAGCACTGCCAGGGATGGGGCAGCCACAGCTTCTCTGGGCACCCTGTGCCAGCGCCTCAGCACCCTCACAGGGAAGAGCTTCTGCCTAAGAGCTCATCTCAGTCTCCCCTCGGGCAGGTTCAAGCCATTCCCCTTGGCCTGTCCCTACAGGCCCTTGTAAATGACACCTGAAATTTGTACTCAGCAAAGTCACAGTTCCAGGAGCTCTGGAAGGAGGCAGCGGTGGGAAACATAAATGTTGTTTGTCTTGTGGTCAAAATGGTGCAGCCTCAGTGCTGCAGGGTGCTTCTGGTGATGTGGGTGGCAGCCCCAGCACTGCTAGGTGCGCTTGTCTGCAGAGGTCCCTGGGAGAAGCCGGGAGCATCAACCTGAATTAGTATGAGAAAGCACAGAGTAGAGCGTAGCCTGTAGGAAGAGGGTGTCCTGTCCAGGATCTGTATTGAGAGGGTCTGGTGGCCCAGAGCTGTTCAGAGGTGCTCTCACAGTCTGGGATGGGTGGCCCATGTCTCAGGTTCAGGAACAGAGCCCACCTGACAAGGGACAGAGCTCGCTCAGGAGCTGCTCGAGGCGGTGGTGTGGGTACGTGTGGCCAGTGGAGATTCCTGCTGGGCTCCCCAAGCTCTTCATCCCTGCTCAGTGCATCTTGGCCAGTGTGAACACCATCAGCCTGTCCCAGCGCAGAGGTAGTTTCTCACATGGATCAATCAGGATGAGCCTGTATCCAACCTTGTTTTCTGCTCTTCAGGAGCAGAATGAGGGGTGGATGGATGGATGTGAATGACATGGGCATAGGATAGGACAAGGGCTTCAGCCATGTAGGGACGGCCACATCTGGAGGGGATGTGGTGTGACCCCACAGTCAGAGTGGGTCCTCCCAGGGCAAACTGGGGCTGTCGAGGGCAGTGAGGTTCCTCCTGGGAGGCTGCTTTAACTCGAGCACAGCGCTTGTGTTGAGTCCCCATAGGCTTGTGGCTGTTCCTCGCCCAGGTTTGAAGCTTGTTAATCTCATCTCCCAAATCTCTGCCATCACTGCAGCATCACGGGGTCTCGTTGGAGGCTGGATGCCACCCCTATCCCAGTCTCAGAGCTTCATTGTGGCGATCGTTGTTGCTGGTGCCACCATTCCCTTATCCATCAGGATCACCACAGGGTGCATTTCCCATGTGAGTGCTCCCCAGTCTGTCTCATTGTATTTAGTTCTCTCCAGGCTGCTTTGCCCTGGGCCTGACAGTGCAATTTGTACAGAGCTGGGCTGAGTTTTCCAAGCCTTCAAATGAGTTGGTTTTGTTAGTGGGAAGCCTGGACTATTGGTGTTAAACATTGAGAAGCGAGCAGTACTCTGCCATCTGGGAGGACTTCCTGACCTCCAGAGGTGCTCCTTGGCAAAAACTCCATGGTTCAGAGATTTCAGTGAGCTCTCATCCCCCAGCTGAGCAGCCAGGCATTAAGGGGCAATTCAATTCGTCACTCGTGTCCCTTGCTATGAGAGGTTTTATTATGTATTGTAGGCAGATGTGGCAAAGGAGCTTGGATATCCCAACCTTCTGTGTTCCTTGAACGGCACCAGGAGGTCTCCGGTGAGAGGAGATCCTCTTTCAGTGCAGGCATACTCAGAAAGGTGCACGCTTGCTCTGGTCTCCCTTGCCCGGAGTGACTGCCGTGAGTGATTCTGCTGCTGCTGTTGTGGTGGGGCTGGGCAATGGCCACGGCCTGGAGCGTGCGTCAGGTCCCAGCTGGGCCCAGTCACCAGAGGCTGGTTTGCTCCCAGGGCCGCTGCAGCCCGTGGGGACCGTGCTGTGAGAATCCCCTCTGCAGGAGGGTCCTGAAGCTCCCGGCTTTGTTCGTTCTCCTTCCTGGCCTGTCCGGGCACGCCACGGATGCGCCTGTGCTCGGCAGGGCCGGCGCTGCTGCACTGCTGCAGCAGGTGAGCGAGGAAGGAGGAGCGGAAAGTGGCTTCCAACAGCCCCCCTTCCCCTGCCTGGAGGTCAGCCTGGTGACTGCAGCCAGAACCCTGCATCCCGGGGGTGCCAGTGACTCCTGACGCTGTGAGATGCAAAGCGTGGGTGCAGCAAGGGGGGCTCCTGGCACTTGGCTCACCCAGATGAGCTTAGTGCTCAGGTGGAGCCATGGGTTTAACGGAGAGCTGCTTCCTGCCCAAATCCGTTTGTCTTCTGGGTTCTTTTATGACCCTGCCTTTGTCTCTCCTGTCTCCTGGCTGGTGCTTGGCTCTGGCTGCTCCAGCAGCTTCCTGGCGGCGGTCAGAGCTGCGGGTGTTCTGCTGTAGCAGGGACGCGTGGCCTTTGGCTGGCTGCAGTGCAAGTGCTGCTTCAAAGAGCAAAGGCTCAAGTCTGGAGCTCTTCCTCAGAGCACAAGAGGCTGTGATCGGGGATGGAGGCTGTGGGAGCCCTGCCAAAGAGGGAGCCTGTAGCACGTAACCTCTGCCGCCTTCAAAGAGGTGCTAGAGGTGGGGTTGTGAAGCGTCTGCACCGCCGGTACCCGGGGCCATGGTGAGCAAGGCTTGGCCTTGTCTGAACCAGGGGCAGCTGCTCTCATCCAGACCTGGTGGTTTAGCCTGGGTCTTGCAGACAGGATGGGGTCCTCTGCTTGCAGCCCTTGGAGAGTGCTTGCTGTGAGAGACGTGTGTGTGGTGAGGCCAGGCACGCTTTGAGATGGAGGCACCAGGACAAGCAGGGCCGGTGCTGCAGGAAAGGGGCGTTTCAATAAAGGAGCACATTGGCAGCAAGTGAGGAGCACGAGAGGAAGTGAGGAGCAGGAACTGAAATGGAAAAGGCTGTGAAGGAATAGATGTGATGGGAAGCGAGAGGATCAATAGCTGCGAGGGAAGCACAGGGGAGGGCTCCTTGCTGGGGCAGACGGGTAGGACACGTGGTGGGGTGCCACTGGTGGCTCTGGGTACCCTTCCCCAGCCCCCTGCCATCCTTTCGGGCTGCACCAGCCGCGTGCTGGGTGTGAGGTGGTCTGCAGGGCTTCACCCCTTCTTCACAGCCGCAGCAGTGGGAGAAGGGGGATGCTGTGGGATCAGGCTGGATTGGCCCTCGTTTGTGTCCGCTGTGGGTCCAGCCCACCCTGCCGTGCCCGCTCTGCTGCTGACCTGCCTTTCGCTTCGTTCCCTGCAGCAACCCCAAAGTCCAGGTAGAAGCAATCGAGGGGGGGGCACTGCAGAAGCTCCTGGTGATTCTGGCTACGGAGCAGCCCCTGGCTGTCAAGAAGAAGGTGAGTGAGCGGGGGGCACCCCTGGGGAAGCTGCTCTTGTGCTGGAAGCGCTGCCTGCGGCACCACTGGCACCGGGGCCGCGCAGCCGGCAGGGGCTGACGGGCACGGAGCTGCCGGTCGGGGGGAGGCCGCTGCTGGAGCCAGCGCCGGGCCCTGCCCTCGGTGCCTCCGGAGCGAGCGGAGCAGCGCCGGGAGCCCCCAGCCAAATGCGCAGCCCTGTCCGTCGGGCCGGGGCTCCGCGCCGGGCTCCCTGGAGCATGAGATCTCATTGCCCTCGCTGCGGCGCCTGGTGCCACCTCGGCTTACGGGCTGTGCCGCTCTCTGCTGCTCCCCACATCCCAGCCCCACCACTTAACAGGGACCTCCTGTCAGAGGGCTCCAGTGGGGCGAGGGAGCCAGCAGCTCACTCAGGTCAGTTCACCTGCTGCATGCAGACAGCGACGTGCTGCTGGTGGGCTAGCACCGCCGGGCTCCCCTTCAGTCTGTGGTGAGGCTCCTCCAGCGAGCGAAAGGCACAGAAGAGGCTGGGGAACCCCTTTGGCTTTGGCCACGGGTGTGAGCGGGTCCCAGCTTGAGAAGTGCCCCAGGGGATGCTCCATCCTCAGAACACCTCCCAGGAGTGGCCATGGCTCAGCCCAGAGCTCATTCGGGGTGGGAAGGGATGGCTGGGTGTGCAGAGACCCTCACCAGCATCGCTGGAGCCCCTGCGTGCTGGGTGCGGGACAGCGCTTCCCAGTGAGCCTGAGCCGGGCCCACAGGCAGCAGCCGCTGGAGAAGAGGGACAGGGACGCACTCGGTGTTGTCCCCATTCACATGCAGGCTTATGGGAGCCTCTGCGGGTCAGCCCCCCTTTTCCAGCAGGACAGAGGCTCTTAATGCCCGGTTTCCGCGCTGAGCCTCCCGGCCTGCAGACCCCACGCACAGGCCGCTGCCCCGTGGCTCCCGCTCTGCTGAGCCTCCCTCGCGGTGCGCAGCGGAGGCCAGGTGCGTTTCTTCCCTCCGCCGTCCTTTGGCCTGTGGTTAAGGCAGGAGACGGAAGCGTCCTCGAGTTCACTGGCAGCAGCTCGGAAGATGGAAAACAGGAACAGAGGGGACCGGGGGAGCTGTCAGCTCGGATCTGTCCCTGCCGAGCGGGGATCTTCCCTCCGTGCTCCTCGGTGCGGAGGAGCCGGCTCCGCTCAGCAGCAGCCCTGCCCCGGGCGCTCGGCCCAGCCCCTCTGCGAGCCGGGGCTGTCACAACCACACCGGCGGAAGGTTCGGCTGCTTGGCCCCCATTGCCCCTGGGTGCTCGCCCCGCGCTGCTCAGGCCCAGCAGGGACGTGCGGGTGTGCGGGGCTCTCGGCGTGCGACACCGCAGCAGCACGGCCCTGGCTGGGGGCTGCGTCCTGGGCCGCATCCTGGTGGCGGCCTCTGGCCACAGGGGTGCAGGGGGAGGATGGTCCCCAGGTGCCCAAGTCACCTCGAGGGGGTCGGGCCCTGCTGAGCGGTGCCCTGCGCATCCCATAGCCAGGCTCTGTACTGAGGACTGGCGGGCGCGAACTGCGAGGAGAAGCAATGGTGGTGGGTGCTGGCAGCGGGTCCCTCTGGCTCATCCTTCCAGCAGACATGGTGGCGTCCAGGCTGGAGTTTGGGTGGGAGTCAGCACCGGGAGGGGTTGGGGCCAGGAGAAAGGGGACTCCTGGAGATAGCCCTCAGCAAGGAGCAGTTTCACTGCGCCTGCCGGGAGCGCCGCACAAGCGGGCTGGGGCGCGCTGCTCCTGTCCCAGGGTGTGCGGTGAAGAGAGGCCGTGCCGGGTGCGGCCGCCGTGGGCACGGTGCTCATGGGCCTCTCTCCCCACCAGGCGCTCTTCGCGCTCTCCTCCATGCTGAGGCACTTCCCCTACGCCCAGCAGCAGTTCCTCAAGCTCGGCGGCCTCCAGGTCCTCAGGAGCCTCTTCAGGCAGAAGGGGATGGAGCCCCTCCATGTCCGTGTGGTGACGCTGCTCTACGACCTCATCATGGAGAAGGTGAGGAGCGGGAGGGAGGGGATGGCACCGACCAGGCACCCTCGCCCCCTCGCCGAGCACAGGGGCCATCGTGCATCCTCACGGGGTAGGGGTGAGGAGGAGCCCATCGGTGCTCTTGGGATGGGTTCCCTCCAGCTGCAGGACACGAGCGCCTGGGAGAGCTCAGAGTGAGCTTAAACCTCGTGCCAGGGACCAGGTGCCAGCCCCTGCTGCTGAGCCCCTGCCGCTGCAGAGGCCCCTTCCCTGGAGCCCAGCCCGAGCCAAAGGGATTTATTTGCAGATACCCTGGATTAGTGCTGTAAATGTCAGTTTGAATCCCGCCTGTCCTCGCCACGGCTGCTTGTTCCGTGTGTGTGTGCCTGCTCTCCAGAGGATGGAGATTAAATCCACTTTCTGTTTATAGCCAGTTTGTCCCGCACATTATTACTGCTGCAGTGCTGGGGTCTGGGGCACCGCAGAGCTTTGGCTGTTTTAAACCAGTTGTTTTCCAGGAGCCTTTGTAAAAGTGCAAATTCCTTTAGCAGGTCTGAAATCGGATCAGGTGCTGGCTCTAACGTGCAGCACTCACAGAACCCCAGCCTGGTTCGGGTTGGAAGGGACCTTAAAGCTCATCCAGCTCCAACCCCTGCCACGGGCAGGGACCCCTTCCACTGGAGCAGCTTGCTCCAAGCCCCTGTATCCAACCTGGCCTTGAACACTGCCAGGGATGGGGCAGCCACAGCTTCTCTGGGCACCCTGTGCCAGCGCCTCAGCACCCTCACAGGGAAGAGCTTCTGCCTAAGAGCTCAGCTCAGTCTCCCCTCTGTTGGTTTGCTGTGCGAGGCGAGCAGCCCAAGCCGCTGCTGCACCGTCGTGGTCATCATCGCAGGGGCCACCGGCCGAGCCGGGAGGATCCATTGAGGAATTCCCTGTCACCAGCAGCCGCTGCAGCACGCGGGCCCCGCCGGTGTCGGGGGGCGGGTGGGAGGTTTCCTGGACACCCCCTCCGGCCCCGGTGCTGCTCAGGGCAGGTCCCTTCCTGCCCCGGCCCCTGCGGGCACCTTCTGGTCTCAGCAGCATCCCTGGGGTTTCTGGCCAGGCTGGGAGAGGAAGCTCCGGCTGCGGCTGGAGGAGGCCGAGCTCTGCCCCCCGTCACAGGAGCAGCGCAAAGCCCAGCAGCTGCCATTGCTCCGTGCTGCAGGAGCAGCTCCAGCAACAGCCCCGGGGACTTCACGAGTCTCGTGCTGAACTTCCCCTTGAGTCCCTCCCGGCCCCGCGCGAGGCTGAATCCATTGGGCACCAGGAGTTTTCCAGGGTGGGCAAAGAGCTCCTGTCAGGAAACCAGGACACGGCCTTGGCTTGGATTTCTGTGCCAAGTCACCCTGCAAGGCGCTGCTCCCGGGCGTGCATCCGCTCCCCCGCCACGTGTTGCCTCCCGGGAGCAGTGGCTCTATGACAAGGGCATTAATCCGTGCCCCATCACTTCCCGCAGATGCTGCTGGAGGACGCGCAGCACGGGGAGCACCGGGAGGAGAAGCTCCAGCAGTACCGGCAGGTGAAGCTGGTGCCGGCGGTGGTGGAGCAGGACTGGTGCGTGGTGGTTTCCAACCTGCTGGCCATGCCCGAGCACGACAGCCGCGAGAAGGTCCTCAAGATGGTGGGGGTGCTGATGGCCTTCTGCAGGGAGCGCTACCGCGGGGACCCGGCCCTCAGCACCACCCTCGGCCTCCTGCGCAGCGAGTACGAGGAGCTGGCGGCGGAGGAGCAGAGGGAAGGGGACAAGGACGGGTACTTCGGGGAGCTGCTGGGCTCGGTGAACAGCATCATCCGGGAGCTGAGCTGAAAGCAGCTCTGGCTTCCCTCCAGTCCAGGTACTTCAGGGCAGCAGCGGGAGCCCGGATGGCACCAGTGTACGCGCACCTCTGAATAAACGCTGGGCTCGCTGAGCTCCCAGCACTGTGAGCGCCAGCAGCCTCCTCGATACAGCCCACACGTGTGGGGCACGTGTCCCTTCGTGGGGAAGTACAGGGAGCTGCCTTGGAGGGCATGAGGTAAAGCCTCAGCTTCCATGGCCCCAACCTTGCGAGGGCTCTCGGTCCGTCCGCTGGGTTATTTGGGGTGGGGAGGACGGGGATGCGGGGCTGCCCGTGCTGGGCAGCTCTGCTGCACGGGGCATGCGTTTGTTCCCGCAGCTCTGCCCTGCCTTTGTTCTGCCCCACGGTGCCCGGCTGTGTCTGAGCTTGCTTTGCCTCTGGATGAAGCAGCTCCGCACTCACACGGCACCGTTTGCCTTTGGATTGCTTTGTGCTGGTACAGGGGGACAAGCACTGGCTGGAGGGGGTCTCTGCACGCCCTAATCCAGCCTTGGCTTGCAGCGGGACGATCCCTGCTTCACTGTTTCAGCCCTTCTTGAGGCTAAAATATTTCTGGCAACCATTTCCAGCACGTCTTTGTCGCTGTTAAGCCATGGGGCTGATTACACGTATGGAGGGGTTTGCTTTTGTCCTTCTCTTTCTGGTTTCGGTTCCGGCTGCTTTGCTGGCATTAAAAATGACTTTTCTGTTACTTTCTTCTCCTACATGCGTTCCTCAGCCCGGCTTTGCTGTGCAGGTTAAAGCCAGTCCGGCGGCAGTGGCCGGGGCAAGCTTGGCAGGAACTTTCCTTCAGGAAGCCTGAATCCCAGAGCAGGGCTGGGGGGCTGGTATCGGCACAGGGATGTCCCTGGCCCTGCTTGGCCCCCCCTGCTGCGCCGCTGGGCTTAAGGAGCTGGGGCAGGTCCAGCTCCTCATGACAGCCCGAGGGAGGAGGGAGCCAGCAGCACCTGGGGCAGCCCCCCCCTCCCTTCCACCCCCAAAGCCAGAGCCCCCTTTCTGATCTCGAATGCCCTAAAGCCGTGAAGCTGTTGAGCAGCAGCAGCAGCAGCAGCAGCCGCCTGTAGGTGCGGGCTGGCCCAGGCTGAGCAGCTGAGGAAGTGCATGGCGTTCAAGGAAGCAAAGTAAATGTAAAGAAGGGACCTCCCGGCCTGGCTCTGAGCCCCTTGGCAGCGGAAGGCACTTGCGGTGCAAAGGCTTTTGAGGCCTTGGACAGCCTGGTCCTGTGATGCTGCTCAGTGACCTTCGCATCGAGCTGTGTCCAACCCCACATCCTCCCTGGCCGAGGGGCTCTGCTCTGGGAAGGGGATGTGCAGGAGCCCCGCTCCTGTTTGGGGCACCCTGCACTGGGGCTGGGGTTTGCTCTCCCTCCTGCCCTTGGGGTCTTTCCGGGGAGGCAGCTGCACGGGGCTGCTGCTGCATCAGCTGGGCAGGTTTGGTGCTTTGCCCCCTCTCTGCACCCATCGTGGCCCACCCAGCCAGAGGAGCCCCTGGCCCGTGGCTGCCCTGCCTGGGGCTGGGCTCTGAGCAGGCAGCAGCAGAGCTGGGGTGGGCAAAGGGAGAGCTCTGCACGTTAAAGGCCTTTGCTGAACAGCATTAAACCTCGGCCCGGGAGCCTTCACACGCAGTTGGAGCAGCAGAAATTCAGCGTGGCTGAACTGAACTGAGAGCACTTGAAATCTGGAGTAAGAAAGATGATCTCGCGGGGGTTTAACGTGGTTTCACTGATGGACGCACTTCAGAAGACAATGTGGGCTCATCTTCCTGTGCAGCCAGGGCCCCGGGACGGGCAGGGGCTGTTGTTGGGCATAGCCTCACCGGGTGCTGCCATCCCACAGCAGCACAAAGAACCCCAAATCCTTCCTGTTCAGGAGATCTTTTGGGATGTCTCAGTGCCCTCCTCTTCACTGGAGAGTGATGCTCAGCTGATGGGGAGGCTTCAGCTCATGGCTCAACATCAGAGGTGGTGCTGGGACCCTTTCCCACCCCATACCCACACAGCTTTTCCAACAGGACGCAGCTGCACTCCCTCCCTCCAGGGTGTTCCCACTGCACAAGCCCTTCCCCTGCGCTTCATTACACCAAGCAGTAATCACTGTAGTTCCTTCCATTTGTCTAATAAAGCTGAAGCTTCGCTGGTGCCCGGACCCCCCTCACTGTGCAGCGCAGCATCACTGTGGAGCTCAGCATCACCCCCTGACGTGCTGGCGCCCCATGGGAGGCCGAAATTATCTGACACATTCTCTTCAACTGGGCCTGTAGTGATAGGACAAGGGGTGATTGATGGGTTTAAACTTAGAACGGGAGGTTTGGGTGGGTATAAGGCAGAAGCTCTTTCCTGTGAGGGTGCTGAGGCGCTGGCACAGGGTGCCCAGAGAAGCTGTGGCTGCCCCATCCCTGGCAGTGCTCAAGGCCAGGTTGGACACAGGGGCTTGGAGCAAGCTGCTCCAGTGGAACTGGATGAGCTTCAAGGTCCCTTCAACCCAAACCAGGCTGTGGTTCTACAGTCTGACCGCTCCAGACCCAGACACGCTCCTCTGAGGAGCAGTTCTTGGGTGGCACCGTGCTGGGTCCGTGGTCCCTGGGCGCTGCCCCTCGAGCTTCCCCTCAGCTGCGCTTCCAAAGCAGCTCCCATCAGGTAGAGCCCCGTTTCCCTCTGTTGTTCACCTGATGCTCAAAGTTTGCAGCATAAAATGAACTGACATTTATTTAAAAGCTAAATACGCATCAATCTGTCTGTACATCCTAATGGACGGGGTGGGGTTTAGTGCGCATTAGTGGATTGGATTCTGGGGGGAGTAATGAATGTATTTTGGAGGGAGCCACTGAGCAGCCTGGGGATGTGACCTTCAAGACAATTATATTAATACCAGGAGAGAAAAACCTCGTATTGTGTAAAAGCAGTTAAACAATTACAGCTAAAACAAGCTCTACAGCTTAGCTGCTCCATTAACCCTCTAACATCCAGGGCAGCAGCAGGCTCTTACCCTCCGAGCATGTTAAAGGCATGTGAAAACCGGAATTCCGTTATTTATTCTGTCCTCAAGAGGCTAAAATGCTTGAAAACACAATAAATTTGGCAAAATTCCCCCAAGACCTCTTTAGCTGAATTCTGCGCCGTGTTTTGGTAACATGACAGCAATAACCTTGATACAGTGAATTATAAGCTGATCAAGGTAAATAAAATTATAACGTAACATTGCCAAGGCTCGGCTCTGAGATTTAGATACAGTTTAAAACATTAACTACAGAGCAGGCTGCTTTCCATTTCAATGGATGCTTTATGGAAACAGCAAACGCGACTCCGACCTGTGCAAGCACCTCTCCTCAGACACTGGACTTCATGGGCACGTGGAAGACACTGAACTCCGTAATGTCTAAATCAGACAGCACAATTACACCTTGTAGCTACAGTTATCACAGATAATGTACAGTCTGAATCGCAGCCTGAGCAAACAGCTTTCCTGGGTGCCTCTGGAAGCCCAAGGCAGGATGCAGAGCAATTAGGAATGGGCACAAAGCTGATTTGCATCTGAATGTTGGAGGGGGGGGGGAGACGGCTCCCTTCACAGCACCACAATACACCAGCTGGGCAAAGCAACTTTATTAGTGTCCCACAGCAAAATACATGAGGAATCTGTAACCAGGCAGTCGGTTTCCCTCCCGCTGTCACACAGGAGTAAGCAGCCGCCTCCACGTCAGCCGTTTCCATGGGTTTGCTCCGGGTGCTGCCCCAAAAAGGCTGCTGGCAAAGGAACCCGCGAGAGCTCCGTATGCGCGTGGAAACAGCCCACCGGCCGGGAAAAGCGGCATCACACAGCGGATGTGCCACCAGGAACATCTGGAACGCGACCCTCTCCCTCCACAGCCGCAGGGAATGGCGGTATTCCAGGTGTTCCCTGGCTGGGCACGCGTCTCCCGCTGTATTTCCACACAGAGCCTGTTCCCTCTCTCCACCCCAGCAGCAGGAATACACTAATCCACACAATACGTTCATTAATTTCTCTTTGCGTGAAAAGATCTAATTCCCCTCACTTGATCACAGCCTCCGAGTAGCATGAGTCAACTGTCAGTGTTAACCGTTAGTGTTACTGTCAAACCCTCTTTGGTTATAGAATGGTTTATTTAAAGCAGGATTATACAAAACGATTTTCAGCTAGAAATACCCCCCTGAAATCTAAAAGCCATCTAAAGAACACACTCCCGCAGGCTGAAGCTACGCTGATCGATAGGAATTAGAAATCTGAGGTGTTCCCCCACAGGATCTAAACAGAGTTATCAAAATTATATTAAGGAAATACACTTTGAGGAAGGGCAAACTTCTGACAAATCCTCCGAGTATTAAAAGCAGAGTTCTGGAAGGAGCAGTAGTGGGCTAGAGAAAGAAAGAACCGAGACACAGACCTCGCTTTAAATACTCTCCATGGCCTTGAATTCACTGAGGGCCTGCACCGGGTTCACGTGTTTCTTCTGGGATGCTCTCTTGATTTTAGTTTGGGTTTCGTCCTGTTTCTCCCTCTTGACCAGGGGTTTCTTCTCCGGAGCCTTCATCTTCCAAGAGACAGCGGGAAGGTTGAGTGAAGCCATTCCCTGGGACTTCTGGTACTTGGTGGATGCCACGTAGGAAGCCTTCACGGTTTGCACCACCGCATTCATGAGGTTCTTGGCTGCTTGGATAAGGGACATGGCACTGTCCACCTGCCGAACGGTGACACACACGTGTTACATGGCACACAAACCACAGGAATGCAGCATTCCAGAAAACACCACCGTCCTGAGGGGTAAAAGCACTCAAACACTGATTTTTCTGGGTTTTCTTTTGAAATCTGAGGTTCCAGATTTAAGGAGATGTTTTTGTTTTGGCACTGAGTGGTGAAAACCTGACTTGTGCCACCAGAGATAAAGGGCAGTGTTTCCCCACGATCCGTGCCTTTTCCATATTAACACTGACAAAATTTGGATTCTCCTGTTTGCTTTTGTGACTAAGCTTTAACAGTAGCTTATTCTCTAATGAAATTAATAAAGCTGCAGTAATACCTTAATCAGTGATAATAAATACTTAAATCTCCCTAAATACTCAGTTGCATTCGAAAGGAAGGAACACAACTGCATCTTCAGGGCCTGGAGTCCTTTCCAAGCTGGTTCCTGACTCAGAAAGAGCAATAAAATGAGAAACCCCCACTGCCAAAGCTTTAACACATGGCAGAGCTGAAGAGCCAGCACTGGGGCGGGGTGAAAGAAAAAGGGGAAGCCCAGTGAGGCGACCCCGCTCCCATGGAGTGCCCTGCTTCGGATGGGACATCTTACGTGTGAATGCCCAATGGTCTGGGGCACGTTTTCGGTCTTGCACTCAGCACCTCTGCTCAACTGCCTCCACACACTGCAATTCCTGTGCTGTAGCCATCTAAGGAAGGTGCTGGAGGAAGCCTTGAAGGCGTTGGTTGTGGAGCAGCGAACCAAGCTGAGCGGGGAGGTGGCTGCTTTTCTGACAGTGCTGGGACCTTCCTTTCCATCATGCTGTGGGCTGAGTACCACAATGGCAGATCGGATCTGTGCCCTCCAACACACCAGAGTCAGCTGCTTTCCTCTCACCCGTCACCACACTCAAAACACTTGCATTGCATTTGACTTATTTCCATGAATCTTCACAGCAGGAAGGATCACATTAAATGCAATGAAAGCAAGGAGCTACTTCCCTAAACGACTTGTCAGACTGCTTAGGGGGCAAGCTCTTGCTGGCTTGTAAAGCTCTGCTTTCATGTTTCCGTGGTAGCTGGATGGGGCAGGATGTTAACAGTGAGAAGAGATTTTCTGTTAGACAGGCAAAGTCCCTGGGCTGCCAGAGGTCTTCACCTGATCATCTGACAGGAGTTGAACACTGCTGCTGGCAGTATTTAGCCCCAGTGGACCGGATCGTAGGGAAGAGACAGAACCAGGAGATGACACTACAGATGCCAGCCTGTTCATACAACTAATTCATGGCAGAAGGGTATGCAAATTTTGAAGACACTGAGTAACTGCAGTAAAACCCTGGAGTATGTATTACTGCATAATGACACATCTACTGCTTTGACAGCCTGATGCCTCCAGCCTTCCAGCGAACAGGACATCAGCACGCACCAGAGACACACAGCAACACAATCTGCAGTTCTAGCTTGTTTGCAGGGAAGAAGATGTGCTGTAAGTTTAAGCACCTGAAACACCCAAATGGCAGAAGGTGTAAAGTTTCTTCTATTTACTTTCCAGGATTCAAACAGCAATACTGGACTATCAGCTGTTTCTGTCCCTTCTTAAAATCTCCCACCTCAATCGTGACATGGATGGGCAAAAGCACCGGTGGCCAAGCACACCCGTCCAGGGCAAGGAAGAACGTGCCAGAAGAAATGAAGAATTTAGCTCCACCCCCCCACCCCCCAAACATCCATCACACAGATTCCTCTTAGGAGGAAGCATTTCATGAACTACAGTTCAAAAATTCTTTGCTAAGTAACAGCTAGAATGAGGAAGCCGCCTGGCCTGGGGCAGCTTTCGCTGTCATCAACCAGAGCAGCCACTAAAAATCCCTGCACTCCTCAGGGCACAGCTATTTTGAAATACTAACATCTCTGGAGCACTGCAGGACCCCAGCACGTTCCGTGGCTGTGCAGAGATGTGGGGTAGGTTTAGCTGTGCAGACTTAACCTCAGTAAGAGTGAAAAACAGGCTGGAAAAACAGTAGATTACACAAAAGTCAAGTGAATCTGTCTACAAACGCTGCTGAGTAATGAGAAGTGAAGTCTGTATTTCCCCCCCCTTTCAAACAGTGTCTCCTCCAAGAACAACAAGGCAGCACAGGCAAATACTGCTGCATACATTAAAACTTTGACTGAATGCTCCAGAATCTCTTGTCTGTATTCTGTAATGTTTAGCATAAAAGCTTGGCTTGGAATAACTGTTAACCCTGGAAATAAAATGCATGAACCAGACATTCTACAAAAAAGCCTCCAGCCCAAACTTGCTGTTTCGCAGTGTCAAAACCTGGTTTCATTGCTGGACACAACATGTATTCCTCTGTCCCTTCAGCCACTAGTTATTTATCCTTACCACTCCCCACAAGTACCTGAAAGCAGGTTGTAAGGAGGTGGGGGCTGGTCTCTTCTCCCAAGTAACAAGTGATAGGACAAGAGGAAATGGCCACAGGTTGCACCAGGGGAGCACCGGGGGAGGTTTAGACTGGATATTAGGACAAATGTCTTCCCTGGAAGGATTGTCAAGCACTGGCACAGGGAAGTGGTGCAGTCATGATCCCTGGAGGTGTTTAAAAGACATGCAGATGTGGCACTGAGGGGCATGGTTTAGTGGAGGCCTTGGCAGTTAACAGATGGATTCAATGCTCTTAAGGGTCTTTTCCAACCTAAACGATTCTGTGATGGTGTGCCACAGTTCATACATACCCCAGACACAACCAGCTCCCCTCCCAGGTTCTGAACTTCAGCCTTCACTTTGCTGCAGATGTTCAGCTGGTGGCAGTACAGGGCGATGCGCTGCAGGTAGGCCAGGAGGTCCTGCTTGCATGCAGAATCAGGACACTGGGGAGGAAAACAAGGTGAGGTTTTACTTTACAATCACAAAACCTGGAACGGAAATCATTTAGGCAGAAACCAGACAGTTCCATTCTGTAACAGCCAGTGTGCTCCAGAGAGCATTCCCCTTTCTGCTGAGCCTTGGTTTTCAACAGACAACTGAGCAATAGATGGGCATCACTAAATACATATAAAAAACCAGGAGCAATAAACACAGGCTATCAGAACAGAATCTCTGGGGCTCCTTACAGCTGCACAGCTGCCCTTGCGCTCCCTGCGAGGAGGAAGACGAACAAGAGGAGGAGGAGGAGGGCTAGCTGACCTTTCCAGAGCAGGTCTGTTAACTATGAAAGGTCCCAGGACACAGCAGCAGTGATTTGACATCAAGATCTCAAAAGCTGCAACCAGCAGGTATTACCAAACCCAGCCTCAATTCTCCATCTTCAGTATTCTAAGCTAAGAAATTATCAACGACAGTTACTCAATTACACTGGCAGAGGAGGTATTTTCCTCATTTCGGCTCCCAATTTCTCAGCAGTGTGGAAACAAGATTCCTCACCAGGCATGAAATAAAAGTTTTAAGGTGCTTGCTGAGGCACTCATCTGCAAGATAAAAGCAACTGTTTCAGCTCTGCAACTGAAATGCCGTTCAGAGAGCTGCTTCTCAGGCAGAAGGGAAGGGCCATCCCTTGCTCGCAGAGCCGAGCACAAGGTGATTAATGAGCCAGGCTCAAAGTGGATTTCAAAACAAGAGGAGCCCTGCTGAGGGGGCACAAACAGTCCAAACCAGGAGCTGCAAGCATAAGACAAAAAGGCCACGGGAAGCCTTTTAGTGCCAGTGCCAGTCCTGTGGTATCATTAAAAACGCAGTGAACACAGTGGCCAGAATCACTCCTCCAAGGGGCTGTCTCAGACTTACTGGCACACTATGGCTACATGAAGATTAGTGAATAAAGCTGCTGGCATGCCCTGAAGCACAAACCCTTTGCCCACCAGACTTTCGTGCTGCTGATGAGTAAACCCAAGGGCACGTGTGGCATGGTCCTGGGGTGCAGCTCCCAGTGCCTAGAAGGGCTACGAGAAACCTGGAGATTGGCTCTGGACAAGGGCCTGTAGGGACAGGCCGAGGGGAATGGCTTTAACCTGCCAGAGGGGAGACTGAGATGAGCTCTTAGGCAGAAGCTCTTCCCTGTGAGGGTGCTGAGGCGCTGGCACAGGGTGCCCAGAGAAGCTGTGGCTGCCCCATCCCTGGCAGTGCTCAAGGCCAGGTTGAACAGGGCTTGGAGCAAGCTGCTCCAGTGGAAGGGGTCCCTGCCTGTGGCAGGGGTTTGGTAATGGATGAGCCCTTCCAACCCCAACCAGTTTGGGATTCTATGATGCTGTGGTCACATTCTGGTGCCTGCAGGTGCCTGCTGACAGCATCCACATGGAGTATTTGCTATGCACAACGACTCATTTGCCAAAACAGACATTTAACTCTGAAAGCATGGTGAGTGTAGCTAGTAAATACGTTTGTTCTATCCAGGGCCAGACCAAGTGGGTTTTCTAAGCCAATGTAGTTGAGCACAGCAGAGGCGAAAGATCTGTACTATATGTTGCAGAGATGCCCTGTATGGCAGGCTGCTGAGCTGTGATCCAGGGCAGCACACAAACATACACACAATGTGAGGACATATGGGACAATGGGATTCTTGGCAAGCTGGGACAAGCACGTCAGGCTGTGCAGCACAGCCTATGGAGACTGGATGGCTTTGTGGGCATCTGACCCAGTGTGACCATAAACTGACTGAGATCACCTCAATTCTAAGGAATGTAATGAAACACCCAAAGTATCTGCAACTCTTATGCAGGCACAGTGCTTCCATCAGTGAAGTGAAACCCACAAACAACAAAGCAGCAAAAGCTTGCAGGTTCATTTTTTAAGCTAATCAATATTAGTCAGCAGTACAAGATGTTTTCAAGAAAGTCCACAAATAGCACTGGCCAAAGAGCTAATGAAAAGCTGAAATTACCATTTGGGAAAAAGCTCTCCATCTCCCAGAAAGCTCATCTAACAAAAGCCAATGGGCAGCACAGCGGCACACTGAATGGAACGTTGACAAATGCACAATACGGCACGTCAGAAGGACCCTGAACAATGCAAGGAGCTTTATAGGCTCCAAGTTTATGGAAAACAGTCAAGGAAAGACACTCGCAAGGAAAGAGGCTGCTGCATGTTTCATGGTGGCTGAAGAAGACAGCAAAACATTAGCAGAGGAAGGATGGGATAGGAAATATTATTCAGCTGTATAGATCAATTTGATGTGAGCTCGAAAACCACATCCTATCCTGTGTGTGCTATTTCGACAAGCAGAATAGAGAATTCAGTCCAAAGACAGATGATGCTTAAACAGAGATGTAACACAAGATAAAAAAGAACATCAACAAAAGGCACTGCGGGTGCCTGTATAAGCCCTGTCCTTTCCTATGCAGGAACACTCAGATAAAACCTAAAAAACCCTAAAGGCAACAGTTTCAACACTGATTAAGAAAGATTACATTATTGTATTAACCTGCAACAGCCACAGACACAAACCCCCTGTCTGCAGAGCTAGCTGGGGAGGATTCCCACAACACACTCACAGCAGACAGCTGCACTGTAGACGGGAACAAATGTGCACTGGGGACATCCCCACCTCCCCAGCCCACCAAAATGAGATGCTGACTCTGCTGAGAGGGGAGACTGAGATGAGCTCTCAGGCAGAAGCTCTTCCCTGTGAGGGTGCTGAGGCACTGGCACAGGGTGCCCAGAGAAGCTGTGGCTGCCCCATCCCTGGCAGTGTTCAAGGCCAGGTTGGACACAGGGGCTTGGAGCAAGCTGCTCCAGTGGAAGGGGTCCCTGCCCGTGGCAGGAGTTGGAACTGGATGAGATTTAGGTTCCTTCCAACCCAAACCAGTCTGGGATTCTGTGATTCTGTAACTCTGTGGTGGTTGCTGGAAAAGCTAAGCTGGTTGCTTCACATCAAATCCAGGATCCATCCCAGACAGAGCAAACACACACACATTCGCTTCCTACTACCCCAGCTGAGCCTTCAGAGAAGCAGAATCACCTCTTTCTCCCTGCTTTCAGGCTCTGTAACCAGAGCAGGGAAAGCCAGAAGAGCTCTCCTGTAGTATGTGCTGATTAAGACAAGCACACAACCCCCATCCCCACGTGTCTGGTAGGTGTAAGAAGCAACTACAGACACTTTCCTTCCTCCCGCTGTATCTCCTGTATAGGGTATAAACAGTAATTCACACTGAAATACCCTGGAAGCCCCATGTCACAGCTGGGCTCAGTACTCTGGTTACAGAGCCTGAAAGCAGGCACATAGGGGAAGCAGAGGCGGTGGCAGGGAGCACACCCTTGGACCAGCCTCCACAGCGCATGGACCAGTTGATAACAAGAGGCTGCTGGAGCATCTTCCTGGGGAGCAGGGCAATCCCTATGCTTGCCCCCAGCAGCTCCTTTCAATGTCATGATCAGGTACAGATGTAATCTCAACCTCCCAGCAGTATCAGAAAGAAGAAGCAACAGTTTTTTCTTCTGCTTTGTAAGTATTTCAACATCGAAAAATAAATACTAGGGAGGCTCATCATCTTGCTGCAAATCATCTGTGTGTGTGTTGTACTCAGAAGTGCTTCCTGTTCCCCCACTCCAAACAAGCAGAGTGCTGCTTTGAGTGAAAGATGGAATACCTTTGGGAAAACCTGCCGGCTGATGGCTAGACACTTCTCACCAGACGTGAAATACCTTGGATAATAGCTTTTATAGTTTCAAAGGAAATGTGCTGTAAAAGTGCCTGAAGGCAGGAGTTAGGAGTTCCTGACACACTAACACGAGGGGTCATGATTCACCCGGTGTCGCATGGCAAACAGGACATAAAACCCTATCCATTTGTTAAAAGCTCGTATTAGGCACAGGAAGGCATTAGTGCTCTGCTGAAGTGGTTGCATTGTATGTCCCCTGCAACTGTCAGACAGTTCTACATTAACAAGTTTCTAAAGAGTATGTAAGCACATCTAATGAAATATGCAAGCTCCAAGTATTAGCAAAGTATGGAGAAGGGGAAAAAAAGCTATATTCTTGTCAGAATGACTAACTGTACAGTCCTGCTTATATTTATCTTCCAATGTGTGCTTAACCTTTTACATTTTTAAGGACCTTACTTCGGCTAAAAGGAGCCATTTCGTTTTCTTCTGTATTTTGCAATGGCTTGGTGCAGAAAACCAGACACCAGCTTTGCATAAAACATGTGAATTAAAAAGAAAAAATGAAAAGGCATTGTAAACCTTCAGCCCAAGCTCCCTTGAGCTCTATAACACAAACTGCTCCTTGCTTCATTTACCTACAGCAGCAGCACACCTGATTCTTCCAGAAATATAGTTGTCAAAATGCTCTAGAGCAAGGAGACCCATTTTAAAAAACACATTTCAACATTCGCTCCCCACTGAACCTTCCTCACTCCATCATTAATAAATAAGGGTGAAGACAACATCCTCTGGATGCAGCATTTAAAGAGAGATCTGCATTACAAAGATTTACTTCAAACCTTGCCTTATGACTTTACATTCAGAGAAGGAGTGAAAAGCAGGTGATGGCTGTACAAAACAGAGTTTAGGCCATGATCTCAGACTTAACCTACCTGCATTCCAGGGTCCCTCTTGAAGGCAGAGTCTTATTACTAATGCTGATGTTTCTCTGTAATTTGGGTGTGGATAGAGACCAAAGGTGCTTTTGCCTGGCCCAACCCAGTTTCTGAAGTGGCTCAGGACAGGCATATGCATTGCATAAAACCCCCGAGCTGGCCATACTTGTTCAATCCTTTAAGAATCCTTTTCAAACCCTTTTGTACATATAGCACAACACACACACACCAGCTTGGGACAGCACAGCAAATACTGGGTCACTACATGCCTTGCTCAAAGTCTTCATCAAATTATGACTGGACAATGAAAAAAAAACCCTGGCGTTTTGACAATCTCCCCATTCAGTCTATGGGGCACTTGAAAATTGGTAATATTAAAAAGCTGCCTCAAAAATAATATGAAAGGTTGTGCAACAGGCCACATACAGTAATTATGGTATTGCCTGCATGGTCTCGTCACTGCTTTGGAAAGTCTTGGGGGTATTCCAAGCAAGACGGAAGCAACATGAATTCAGTGTCAGCCCTGTTGGGTTACAGAACTGGCCTAGATACTATGTGACATGAAGCAATGCTGGCATATTGCTACCTTAAAATGGTAGGTGCTTGATTTAAGCCAAGGAGCTGCTAGTGTTACTGCTGGGCATATTTAGCTGCTTACACTGCTTAGGGTGGCAGGAGAGCAGCAGGAAAGAAAAGGCTAGAATTTTCCAGCAGAAAATCTGGAAAATCAGTTTAAAAGCCCCAACCCCTCAAAGCTAAACACATTTTCTTCTGTTCATCATGTCTGCAGTACTTAAAGATCTCCTATTGCTCATTTGTGCTGGAGGCTTATGAACATGGTTTGTGACTTACATGATCAGCAATAGTCCGGCCCAGCTTGTCCATCCTTGACCCAGCCTCGGCAATCTTCTTGGCTGCACTAATCACATCTGACGTATTTTTCAGTGGACCTTTACCTCTGCAAAACAGAACAGAGTCTACCTTCTAGCATCAGAAAACTGGAAGAGTGAACTATTCCCTTTTCTGTTCCATACAGTACTGGAAGTGATTCCTCACCCAAGCTGCATGAATAAGGTTGCACAGAAGAACTAGGCAGCTGTAATCATTACAGCACCTTCATTTTTAAGACAATTTCCGCCTTCCAGCACCTGCCCATATTTAGATTAAACCCAGGAATAAAAACATCCTAAATTTTACTGTTTTAAGCACCCTAATGATGATAAGAGATAACATTTTAGAAGACAGATTTGCAATTTTCATGGAATGCAACATCAAGTTTAAAAAATAGTGTTGTATAAAATCTGGTAAATGAATTTCAAAAGGCATCAAAAACCCTCTCTTTCTTTTGCAAATAACTGTACCAGGAACCATTTCTGCAGTACAGCAATATTGAGAGCCCATAGAATTTAATGTTGTAAAGAACTGAGCAAATATATGTATATATATTCCTTGGGACAAGAATCACCCTTAAGAAAGAAAGAAAGACAGACAGGCAATAACTGCTGTGCATCCATAGATCAATTTAAACAGTTATTACCACCCAGCCACTGCATAGTAATGCGTCTCCTGAGTTAATACAGGCTTATAATAGGGTAACATTTAAAGGAAATTATAAGTCAGACTCTCAGGACTGCTAGCCAAAATATTTCATTGACAGACCAGCATTCCAGGCAGTTCTGAGAGAAGGTGTTGTGCACACGAATGAAAAACACTCACCTGGTGAAGTCTGTCATTTCCATCATAATCATACACATTTGTTTTGCCAGAACAATTATGTCATTACCACTGTCATCCCATTTGGATACTTCAGCATCCAATTTACTCTTTTCTTCCTGGAAGCTTGCGACTTGCTCAGCAATCTTCGCTTTTTGCTCTTGAGGGAGCTGAGCCATGATCGCCTGAAAAAGAGAGTTTTCTCACATTGCCATCGGAGAAGGCTTTTTGGAACATTTCACTAATAACCAATTTAAGTCATGTGGATGGGGGATAAAACTTTAACAGCAATCCTTTACCTAGAGGCTTCACAGAACTGTTTCCTTCCATTTTGAATCAAAGTTTATGCTTTTTCTTGAGAAAGAGTGCCCAGAGAGACAAGCTGACACCTGAAACATGGGCATTTGCAGGATAAAATTGTAACACTCCAAACGAGTTTGCCACATATTAGCATCCCTCGAAGAAAACCTGCATGAAGAGGGGGACTTGCCTTTTCTATAAAATTTATGAGTTTTAAAAGGAAGTTTCACTTGGGTATCTTTCACTGTTGCAATGCACAGAAGAAATATTAGGTGTCTCTTCCCTGTATGAAGCTAGATGTACTGTTCTGAAACATGCATATTGAGGAAAGAGTAACTGAAAATGAAGAGTATGTGCTTACTCCTGAATAAAATCTATCAGACTAGGTTTACAGCCTGCATGAGACTCAATGCCTTTGCCTTCATAAATCCAGGGAGCATTCATGCCTCCAGAAGCAGGTGAATAGGAGTCTTCAGTACAAAAAAGCCTCTGGCAGCAGCTGTGCTATAAGGTAAATTAGAAATGTCTGCATTTAAATAAAAGAGGGGAGAGGGATACAGGAAAAGAGAGTGCTTGTACAAGGCAGGAGAGCATAAAAAATACTCTCAGTTAGTATTAATTCCAAAGCCGAGGTGGCAGAAGGCTGATTAAGGGAGGTCTAGTCCTTGCCTGGTCTCAGGCTAGAAGAGCCAGCACAGAAAGCCTTCCATGGCACTTTCCCCAAGAGTGTAAATTGTTATTGATAAAGAAGGGGACATGTCAAATAAAAAAAGAAGGGAAGGCCTGGTTTTCCTTCAATGTACCGATCTTATGTTTTCAGCTATTAATGATTTTATATTGCCTATCAATGCTTTCATTTTTAACAGTCATAGGAAATGCAGTTAATTTCAATGATTTAATTTTTAAGCTCCTCTCAACAGCATCAATGCTCAGTGACCAACACATGCATGAGAAGCCAGTTTGTAAAAATTTCTGGTCCATAAACGTAGGATTTGACTATTTGAAAATAACATTAGTACAACAGAATGATTTGCCTATCTCCCTGCAGAAATTCACCTAATCGAATGGCAGTGCCTGCAACATCTGTGATGTCCAAGTATAAAGTACTTCATAGAAATACAGAATCCCAAAACGCTGCCAGGGATGGGGCAGCCACAGCTTCTCTGGGCACCCTGTGCCAGTGCCTCAGCACCCTCACAGGGAAGAGCTTCTGCCTAAGAGCTCACCTGAGTCTTCCCTCTGGCAGGTTAAAGCCATTCCCCTTGGGCTGTCCCTACAGGCCCTTGTCCAAAGCCCCTCTCCAGGTTTCCTGCAGCCCCTTTAGGAGCTGGAGCTGCTCTAAGGTCTCCCCTTAAGGAGCCTTCTCTTGTCCAGGCTGACCCAGCCCAGCTCTCTCAGCCTGGCTCCAGAGCAGAGCTGCTCCAGCCCTTGCAGCATCTCCATGGCCTCCTCTGGACTCGCTCAAGCAGTTCATCAGTACTAAAAGGATTTTGATCTTTCAGAACATCCAAAATATAAAATAACACAGATGTTTCTTACATCTTTCAGACCAACACATCCTTCATTTCACTTAACCTCCTCTTTAGAAGAAAACTGGAAACAAAGAATTCCAGTTTTCTGATCCAGTATTTTCACCTTCCCCTCCTCCCCCACCCTGCCCAATATTTAACCTGGATTTTCAAATCCAACTGAACTGTTTCTTGACGGAAAGTCACTGTTTTAGAATGCTCTGATTTCTTCCTTACCCTTGCACTTTGTCCAGCAATAAGCTGATCATCTTCAGTCTGAATACTTGTTCTGCTTCGGACATCAAAGTCCTCAGTCTCAAAGTCGGAATCATCCAGCTCTTCAGGAGTCTGAGGAAAGAGTCAAACAAGAGAATTCATGGTTCTAAAAATCATCGAGAATGTTGTTTTTCAAGCAGAGAGAATGGAAATCAGTGAAGGTAAAAATCAGTCCATGTTTTCAACAAAAAAGGTAAATAAAGGGAATGTGCCCAGCGTACACTCACGTGTGAGTGTACACTGTGAGTATGTATGTTTGAGTGTATATGAGTATATATGCTTGAGTGCTCACATTAAACACATCAGGATCCCCCAAATTTCTTACCAGGTCCTAAGCACCTGCGATCTGTCAGGTCGCGAATGCACTCAGGGTTTGAAGCACAGAAAAAAGCTCTTGCAAAATGAACAGTATTTCTGCAACTTGCTTAAATGTAAAAGCTTCACTTGAGATGCTGAAACTAAAATTACACACAGTTCTAAGGCCTGGTTCAAACCCACCGCCATCGTCTTTAGTGCAATTATGAATCAAAGCACAGACTAAATTAACAGCAGCTAAAATGTATTGGAATTTATTCTTATCCCCCAGGAAAAGCTGAAAATTTTTAGCTAGTAAGGGCCAGCTTTTATGCTGTGGGCTAAACACATCTGACCCAGTTCCTGCTTGCCCGGGATTTATTTTTGCCACTGCCACTCTACAGCTGGCAAACTTTTTATGAAGCTTATCAAGTTTAAACAGCATATTCGTCAAAATACTACATCTTTGCTTAGAGTGGCACTTCATGGCAGTTTTACAGAGCTGGGTCAACAAAGACCTTCACTGATAAATGCAATACATTGTGAGTAACAAAGAAGATGCAAATATTCAGATTTCTTTCCTATCATTTGAATTTTACAAACTTGTTTTGCAACCCAGACATCTTGTGATACATTTAAAATAGAGAGAGGTACACAAAATAGTTGCCAAAAAGCAAAGGTGAGCACGCTGATAATCAGGACCCAGGATATTTCAGCCACCATCTCCTCTCCATGCCTTGTAGAACAGAGTACACCCACGAAATCATCATAAGGACATGTATTTAAGAAATAATATACATATATAAAAAAGAAGACAGTTCTGCTGCATCTTTAGAAACTGTTTATGATTCCCAAGCCCCCTTCTCTGCCCATCCATCCTGAATCCCAAAAAACCTGGGGTATACAAAATGTAACTCTGCCTTTCAAGCTGTCACGGGCAAAAACTCCTCTGGGGAAGATGAGGGATTGCCTGGGGAGCAGGGAGGAAAAAGCATAAACCTACAGATACAGATTTTAGTTCTGAGAATATACTGCATAAACACAAAAGTTAGGTGTCTGAGTGACTTTTCCTTCTGGAGCCTGTAAAGAACAAGTGCAACTGGACAAAGTTTCAAGTGCATCAGCTTGTTTGCTCCAGCTGAGCTCAGGAGCATCCCCCTGTGAGTGTGGTTCCTTCTGTGGGCCAGTTTGAGACAAAGCCCTGGAGAAGCGGTGGCCTGGAGGGCTCTCTTATCCTAAATCCATCCTATACCTTACAGCCTTTGGAGAGCAAATCTTAGCAATTTAACTTCTTTATAGGTCACTGCTGTGTCACCGGCGTGCTGCCGTTAGCTACTGGCAGCGGCAGTAAAGCCGCAGCACCCTGACATCAGAGATGCAGCAGCATGAGGGACAATGTCAGCACTCCTGGCATCACCACCTCAGCTAATTACTCACAATGTGGAGCTGGCAGCCCTGCTGTCATGTCCTGCATAAGGAGGACTTCAGCAGGGGGTGAATCAAATTAGTTTGCCTGCATAGCAGGAAAGCCTTGATATCTTCATCTAATGCTGGTTGTCTATAAATCCTGAGCTTAACTTTGACAGAAATTATATGGGGAATTGTCAGCTTTTCTTCTGATTTCTCATCTGATTCTTTGCTTTAAGCAGAAAACATGGAAGATACTATTACACTGGTTACTATAATCATGTATATTCTGCGCTGTCCTTAATTTACCTATCACCAAAATGTATCTGTCATGGTTACCACTCTGAAAGATGAAGATGGTGTCTCTGCAACGCATTTGAGTCAGAGGAGGACAAGGGAAAAAAAGGAAAAAGGAATAAGGCCTCTACATTTGTTTTGGCTGTGTCTGGCTCCTGAGCATTTTTACCAAGCTTCATTCAAGAAATGTGTCACAGGTCAGCCTCAATCAGAACTTTCTTTTCTGCAACCCTTCAATCAACTGCAGGAGCCCTTCTGCATCTTCCCTGCAAGCCTCCTACCAGTCTAAGGCTGCCTGACCTACCAGAAATTAGGACTTCCAAGTCACACTCACTGCACCTGAAACACGCCAGCACAAGAGAGACAAAGCCTCTATGAACTGCTCCCTGTTTACTGAGGTTAGCCCACTAACGAATTACACACTCTAGGAACTAGAGGCTGAACTCATCTAAACCCGTTTATGATTAACTAGCATTAATTCTCAAAATTTACTTAATAAAGAGCCATCGGGTTTTATTTCTCAGCTCTCAAATGATCAAAAAGCATCTATAGTTATGAATCTACTTGCTGTTGTTAAATCAAAGGTCACTGATTTCAGCACATTAACAAGCAAGGCATTAACATGATATTACAAAGGATGCGTGAAGGGTATTTAGCATCACCGCTCTGGCTATCATTGATGCTCAGATCTGTTTAATGAATTTGAATCAAAACGTACTTCTGAAGCACTCCGCAGAGTGATTAGCAGTTTTTAAGACTCTGAATGTTAATATGAGCTAAACGCAAATTTCACGCTGTCTGCTCTCAACAGAACTGATGCCTGTCAGCTCAATAAAGGCATGGAAATGAGTGGAGAAACAGAAAGCTGTTCCAGTAAGTTCTGCTCACCCGGATCATCAGAACAGCTTTCCTGATGTCTCGTATCCCGTCGTACACCAGCCGCGAGGCATCGATGAATTCATTCTCATCCATGGGCTGAGCAGGGTCTGAACTCAGGGCTTCCACAGCAGCTTCTACTTGCTCAGTAAACCGTGGCATAACTGAAGCAAGAACACCAAAGAGCAGTCAGTGCCCACCCCAGTGCCACCTTCTACTATACACTCCTGTAGAAGTCATGTGTGTTCCTTGTTGTTAATTATCATTGGAAGCTCTGAAACAGTTCTATTTGCATTCAAAACATTTGTCATAGAAAGACATCAAAACTGCACCTCAAGTCTTGGTCCACTGTTTACTCTGCTGCTGTTTGGTCTTTTCCCCTTAGACAGTTAAAACTTTACCCCCACTTTCTAGTGGACAACAAGAAAACACCTGGAGAAGCAGTTAGAAACTATGGGATAAAATATTAAGCATTTGTTTAATGTTCCCTGCAGATGTACATGATTTTCTGGGGGAAAAACCAGCATTACCATCACAAAGCTCAAGTTTAACAAGGGACTGGAAGAGGGCAGGTTGCCCTGCTGTACTGCAGTGACTCACTGCACCCTGGGAAGGACATCACAGAACCATTTACAGTCTGTTCGTTTCTTCAGTGTCACTCTTGATTCTTCATCAAAGTAATTAAAGCAAAGCCAACAACTAATAGTTGGCGCAGCACTTACTGAAGTAACCAGAATCACTCCTTCCCTTGTGTAGATGTTACCAGCTAGCTCACAGGAAACACCCTCATTTATTGCTTGGGTGTGGGGGACTACAAGTTGCTTTAAGAGCCATAAAGATATTTCACAAAATTTACCCTAAACCATGACCCAAAATTTATTCTACTGGGCCAGCACAGTAGATGGAGAGGGCTGGAGCAGCTCTGCTCTGGAGCCAGGCTGAGAGAGCTGGGCTGGTCCAGCCTGGACAAGAGAAGGCTCCTGAAGGGGAGACCTTAGAGCAGCTCCAGTGCCTAAAGGGGCTGCAGGAAACCTGGAGGGGGGCTTTGGACAAGGGCCTATAGGGACAGGACAAGGGGAATGGCTTTAACCTGCCCGAGGGGAGACAGAGATGAGCTCTTAGGCAGAAGCTCTTCCCTGTGAGGGTGCTGAGGCGCTGGCACAGGATGCCCAGAGAAGCTGTGTCTGCTCCATCCCTGGCAGTGTTCAAGGCCAGGTTGGACACAGGGGCTTGGAGCAAGCTGCTCCAGTGGAAGGTGTCCCTGCCTGTGGCAGGGGTTGGAACTGGGTGAGCTTTAAGGTCCCTTCCAACACAAACCACTCTGTGATTCTGTGATTACATGAATGTGGCATAAATCTCTCTGTATCCTGAACACTCACAGAACCTGGTACAATACTGTAAGATGACCAGTGCACCTTTCAAGCCCTAACTCATTGTTTAGGATTCATTTATTGGTGTTTTAGCTTTCTACAGCTCAAGAACGGCAAGCACACTCAGGAAAACCTTGTGCACTGCTGAATTTTAAGCCAAGCAACACAGCAAAATTACATTTCTCATTTTGCAATAGCTCTGCAAATAACTCACTAATTTTCATTACAGTGTATCAACAGAGTCTTTAACAGGTTTCACAGGTACATTAATATCTGGTTGCCCAGGCACTTGCAAGCAATATGAATTTAGGGATATTGGAAGTAACCAACTCTTACCTGTGTTGGACAGTAACTTCGTGGCTTCCAACACCTTCTCAGTGTAGACTCCAGGCTCGTAGTTATCCATTTCCGAAGTGACAACATGAATGACTCTAGCAGCACGTCCTCGAATTGCTCCAGCTGTGCGGTCTAAACCATCAACATCTTTTTCTTGGAGAGCAATGACACATTTGTTTACATCTTCTAAAATATGATTCTCTGGTGGTAAAAGAAGGAGCATTTAGATGGTAATATCTTCTTTTCTGCTGCAGTCATCAGCATGGCAATTTCTCAGTTTGTGACCTGCTCTATAAACCTCCAACGAGATGCTGTAAAGCATCAATTTTTAAGCTTGCCACAACCAGCAAACAGCTGCCCTTCCAAACTAGGTGTCAAAAAGCCATCAGTGGCATCCACATTTCTTGCCTCTGTTTAGCCTTGATTTTACCAACAGAAAAGCTGAGTTCAGCTGAATTCTCCCTTAATGTGTTTCTTCCCATTTCCTTCCCTGGACTGCCAAAGCCCTTATTCCAAATACTTCCAAACCACTCCCCCATCATTCCACATGCACTGGGTGATGAGGCACCCTCCTCTGCGCCACACCTCAGCCACCCAGTGCTCTAATAGACTGGGGCACTTGTTGCACGTTTCTAGCTTCCCACAGAGTGTTTTCCCACAACCACACACATACCATCAGAGAATATTAAGCTGTTAGTCCTCCCCTCAAATGCAAGACGTAACACATGCAGTGATTTACGCAGAAAGCGCTCCAGTGACAGAGTACTCATTGCCTCTTTAGAAAACATAAAATAAAGCCAAGACCTCTCTTGTAATTTACTTTCTGAACACACATTTTCTTTTTGACACAGAGATGTTTCCCTCTATCATGTCCAAGAAGCTTACAACGAGTAAACCCCCCCAAGAGATTTCTGAAAATGCCTGAAGAAGTTGGGATCTTGATTTGGGGAAACATATCCAAAAGGTCTTCCAAATTCTGTTACAGACCTCTTTAGCACATCAGTACCAAGGCTTTGATAGTGCCATCCAACAGCAGCATTTGGGCTTCTTGGTAAGAAACCAACTTGGAAGCATTTCTGCTCCGTCACTTAGAATAGTTTCCAGCGTTACTAACCATTGACTTAATCACGCTGCACTGCCAATCCGTGCCACTGAAGTGGCTTTTATTCCCTACACAGGTAGTAAAAGAGCCATTTTGCAAGAGTTTGTAGAGCCAAGGAGCACATAGAGTTGAGCGATGGAGGATTTGTATAAACTGGCTGAAAAGATTGCTGCTGCTGGAAGTGTTATGCTTCATTTGCATAAAATTAACAGAGCCAGGTGCAGTATTGCAAGACTTTGGGAAGCAACCTGGGCACAAAATACACTTGTGACATACCTCAGAAGCAACTCAGCCTGAACAAGTTCAGCCGAGGGCAGAATGTGGCCCTGAGAGAGAGACGCACAGGTTCATTAGTGATTTGACAAGTCAGTGAGCAGGCAGCCAAGGTACAAGAGCTGCAGCAAGGAGCACACAGGGTTTGGGTATTTAAAGCAAGAGACAGACATCCCTGCAAGGTGCAAGAGTAAAAAGAAATCGGCATCGGGCCAAAACACAGACTGTTTATTGCTTGAATTCCTTAATGAATAAATTAAGCCGCCAACCATTTAAAAGCCTTTGGATTATAGGAACTTTAATAAAAGGCATGGACAAAATGAAGATGAATATTTAAATGCTTGCTGATCATTTCATCCCTTCTGCAGATGTGAAGTGGCCAGAAAGACACTTCAAAGGCGAGGTAATCTCCTACGGGGCAGGGACCATCAGGTGCATCCACTGTGGTTATACTCTCCAGCTGGATGATAACAAATCAGATCTGACACTGTTCTGTGTGCTTGTACATACACACACTGCTACCTGTCCTACAGGCATGTGAACCCCAAGCGTGGGGCACAAAATGCCATCTGCTGAGGTCGGGACAGCAGAAGAGCCCAGGAGATGCTGACACACGGGTTCACCTCCAGCACGTCTGGGGATGTGGTAACGCTGCATCAAAGCCAACAGCCTTCCCATGGCTGGGCAGGAGGAGAGTCTCACAGCAATGGAATGGAACAGAGAACATACCCATGACATGGGGGTTGGAACTGGATGAGCTCTAACGTCCCTCCCAACCCAAACTGTTCTGTGATTCTGTGGTAACACAGGCAACAGCAAAGAGATCTTGTTCTATAAATAAAAAAGGCAAAAAGTGGTGTCGCCCCCCCCTCCAACACCTTCACCTCCACCCACCTCCCCAATAAAGGGATTAAGAAATCCTCTTCCATACATTGCAAGAAGTCTGCAAGGGATCTGGGGGCTACACAAGAGCAAAACCTAAGTAGTCAAGAGATCAAGCACCACAGATGCGCAAATAAAGCTGCTTTTCTGCTGTGTCCCCTACAAAAGGTCTTAGAACAATTTCCATGCTGAAGCTATTCCCCCCTCTCTTGACAGAGGCACTGGAGGAACCAGGTCAAACAGCAGGGTCAGTAGACATGGTTATGGAGCAAATACTTGAGTTCATACACTTGCAAATAAAGTATTCAACTTGTAATGAAGGAGGACAATCATCAGGTCCAGCAATATTCATCTGGAGGCTCTTAAGATGAAACAGCTTTACTGTGAAGGACATCTCTTGCATAAACCTCTGTCAGTGGCGGAGGAACAGAAGGCGGCAAATGGAATGATTTTTTTAGGGGGTTTCAAAGGAGATCCAGGTAATTTCAGAACACTGAATTTGACAATTACACGGTGCTATCAGCAACTGCTCTAAAGAACAGAGAAAGTGGGCACACAAACACAGCCCGAGTGCTTAGGGAAGGCACTGATGAGAGGGATAAGAATTACAGAAGGCACAGAAGAGCTTTGAAATGAGGAATAATGGAACAGGCAAAGACTCTGCAGTTAAGAGAGAGATGACTAAGCATAGACAGAAGTCTGTAGGTTTACAAACAGCACGAAGAAAGCCAGTGGGGAAAAAACCTTTTTCACCATCATCTATTACAAGCAGGGGCATCAAATGAAGCAAACAGGCGACACTGCAAAAACAAGCTGGTTCTTCACAGTTCAGCTGTGAACTCTGCACAGGATGATGGAGATGCCAGCGGCTTATAATGGTCAGAAGAATAACTAACACAGGCTTAAATGAGAAAAGTCTGTCAGGGACTGTTCAGCAGGTAACACCTCTGCTGCTGGAGCTCCCTGAGCTGCAAATCACTCTTGGTTGGGAGCTTGTAGGAAAGATCTTTAGGCTACAGGACTGCTCCATTCATTTCCTAGCCACCACAAGATGCTGTCCTAACTCAACAGGTCCCTTGTGCCATGCCCTCCATAAAATGTGGTATCCTGCAAGCTTATCTGCAGCACTGTGCATTTAATATCCATCTTCTGTGACATTCTGCTATTATCTAAACCCAACCTCTCTTTCACCAAGCTTTTACCTGTGGATAATTGATACAATTCTGAAGCATAAGCTGCACAATGAAGCATAACTTCATGATGGACAGCACAACACATTGTGGAAATGTGGTGAGGGTTTTTTAAACACAGACACAGACTCACAAGAGCTCTTTTAAATTCTGCTGACGTCCCAGTTTGTAACTGATACAAACTGACACAAGCATCCTAATAACCTCAAACAGAACCTGGTATAAATCATACCCATCACGATTTGATCCAGAGAGATGTTTAGACTTTTAGCAGATGAATTGGAGTTGTGGCATTTATATGGAAAACATTGATCAAAGTTCAAACAAACAATATTTAAACCAGTATTTATTGCTTTAATATTTTCCTAACATCTCTTCAACAACACAGCACGTACGAATAACTGCAGGATGCACTTGAGCATCTGCAGGAGTCTCAAACCACAGCACTGCCATGATGCCATGGCAGTGGCAAGCACATGCTCGAGCTGAGCTCACCCCTGAGTCAGCCTACCACTGCCCCAGAAAAGCAGCATTCCCTGCTTACTGCCAAGCCCTTGACACAATTCAGAGCAACCCAGCAGTGGGACACCTCAGAAGCACAGCACCCATCTCCTCGAATGACCTAGAAAGGCTGCAGACCACTCGGTTCCAGTGGCCTGGCCTACAGGCTAACAGCTTTTTCTCTCTGAAATATTTCGCACGTTTGTGGTCAAACTCCAAGTGGGGCCGTGAACCTCAGTGCACAATTCCCTCTAAATATATTTCCCCAGAAATAGGCTCCTCACAGCTGTGCAATTTCAGCTACTGCTGCAGCAATGAGCATGCAGACAGATACAAACAGCCAGGACATTCAACTGCCTAAGAAGTTTATGCTAACTTATTGCAAAGAACAATCGTACTCAGAACCCAGGGAACCACAATACAATATGTATGATAACACAGGTATCTTGCTGTAGAAACACTACTTGGGTGGGTTTTTTCTTTTAAATAACAATAAAAAAGATGTTTTTTTAATTCAGGACCTTAATTTTTCATCTCCATTTTCTAGCTGTGTGGACCTGCTACTTCTGACTCAACACATCTTCCTGTGAAATTTTGCTTTACATCTGGAGTTTTTAGGTCATTTGAGATGCTCGAGCCTGTTTGAACCAGAAAAATCAGACCCTCAGTTGGCAGCGGTAATGTGTGACTGGTATTGCAGATAGAATTCCTGTGGTTGCATCACTGTGTCCTCTGACTAGAACAGAATTAGAGGATGTGCAAAGAAAAACGTCCCCCTTGTTTCTAGGTCACTGCAGCTAATAGTGGGTCTTTATCAGTGATGCTGATAAAACAGATCATCTTGGCAAGCTCTTTGCCAATTGGAATTATTAATCTATTATAATGATCTAATCTTCTTTTAAAACTTTACTAAAGCTGACATGGTTAAAAATACTGACAGAACATTTCTGTAAGAACAGTTTTATTTTAATTAACATGTCTGACAATGGTTTGAGATTCATTTTTGTTTATGTAAGAAGAGTTTAAGGTGAATGAGGGATCATCTTTTTCACTAGTGCACTGCTTGAACACAAATGTGCTGTTTCCCCCACTGTTACTGGTGAGATCTGTCTGCAGTAGCTAGGTGGTAATTCCTCACTAGTTCAGCTAAGCAAGTCAAAAGCTTGAGACATAAAATGTTGTCTCTTCATGCTAAGATCTCCTCCTCTATTTTCACACATTGCTCAGGAGAAGATGACACCTACCAGGTGAAGGGTCCCAACACCTTCCAAAAACGTGAGAAGACTCCAGAGCACATGTAGCAACCACCCATTTCCAGGAACAAGCTCAGTTACGAGCAGGATCATTTCCGAGATCGAACCCCTGGTTACCTGACACAGCCAAGAAGTCATCAATAGAAGTGATGTCATCGACAGCATCTGTCAGCACACGGACTTGCTTCTCCCACTGCTCTTTGAAGAGATCCATGTTCTCCTGAGCCAGTTTGCTTTGGGGTTTAGCAGCCAGAGCCAGTGCAGCATTAATGACCTGTAAAACACCTCTGGATATTTAAAACATATCCTTGACAAAACTATTAGTTTCCATATGTTTATCCAATGAACTCAGCAGCAAACTAAGTAAGTTTAGTAAGTTTTCAGGAACTTGATGTTTAAATACAAAAAGTGGTTTATTCTGTTGTTCTCATATCCAGCTCATACTGCATCACATTTATTATGGTTAGTTACTGGGAGCAAAACCACTTGGCAAGTATTCACAAGAGCTAGCTTCACCTTTCTTTAACAGCTCATGTTAGAAAGGTGTTGCCTTCTGAGTACAGGTTGGGCTGCTAAGTATTTTAGACAGGATGACATTTAGTACACTGGAGGCTGCAATTCCTAAGCTACTTGCTAGAACCTGAGAAAAGAAGGTCAAAAAAGGATTAATCTCACAAACCCTGAATTAGAAACAATATGCAAATACAAAATAAAAGATAAATTTTGTGTTTATCTTCTTTTCATTAAATTTTTACTCTGTACCTTGCCAATAACTGTTATCACAGACTGGTTTGTGTTGGAAGGGACTTTAAAGCTCATCCAGCTCCAACCCCTGCCACGGGCAGGGACACCTCCCACTGGAGCAGCTTGCTCCAAGCCCCTGTGTCCAGCCTGGCCTTGAGCGCTGCCAGGGATGGGGCAGCCACAGCTTCTCTGGGCACCCTGTGCCAGCGCCTCAGCACCCTCACAGGGAAGAGCTTCTGCCTAAGAGCTCAGCTCAGTCTCCCCTCGGGCAGGTTAAAGCCATTCCCCTTGGCCTGTCCCTACAGGCCCTTGTCCCAAGCTCCTCTGCAGGTTTCCTGGAGCCCCTTTAGGCACTGGAGCTGCTCTAAGGTCTCCCCTTCAGAAGCCTTCTCTTCTCCAGGCTGAACAAGCCCAACACTAGAGTATGTTGAGATTTCTATTACGTGGCAGAGCCAGATTAGCCAGGGAACAGGAGGAGAGGATACTATTTGACGCTCCTCCTGAACAACCCCTACTAATTTTCTCCAAACCCTAACACTGTAATTTACACCAGATTCTTGTTTTTCTGATCAGAACAAACGCTATACATACTACAGGGTAACAAAGCTTACGCTGTGCCAACTAATCAGTCTGTTAAGTGACCAAGAAAGCCCCTTTGAGTGTGGCAAGAAAGCACATCTCAAAAGCCTGCTCCTGTTCTTGCTGTATTGTGCTCCAACAGAATGACCTGGAAACATGCCAGATGTGAGAATCCATCCGCAATCAGACCAACACAACAATGCTAACCTTGTTTTCAAGCACCCGAGAGTTACAGCTAATTAACTTACAAGTTCAAGGTATAATTTTTCTTCTCTACTTTAGGACTGTATTAATTTCACAAAGTTGCCAGACAAAACACGCAAGCACCAGATGTTCCTCATTTTCCAAAATCCACTTTCTCTACCTGCTCCATTTAAAAGTGTCACGAAGCATTGAAAAAAATATCTAACTCCCTAAACATGGAAATGATGGTGATGTCAAACATATCACGATGGCACTGAATAGATCAGGCAGAAGAGGCTGATTCTCTCAAGGGATGCTAGAAATTAGCAGTGACTGAGGAAAATCCCCAGAAAAGCTCTACTGTTCTCCATGCTTCCATCCTTCCTCTGGAGATGGAGGCTGCAAGTCTGGGTCACTAATCAAAATAAGCTCGGTGCATTTGATAACACTGACAAATGTGAGAAACAATTTGGTATGAGGGGCAATCTGTTCAGGAAACCTCTGGGATGAAACATGCCTTTGAAGTCCCCATTCTTCATGAAGAACGTGGGGTCCTCTGCAGCTTCCTCTTCCTCAGAGCAGCCACTTAAGTCCTACCTTCTTGTGCAGGCAGCTGCACTGATTGGGATTGTCCCTTCAGAAAGAGACCTCCTGCCAGCCACGGTCCACGCTGCCCCGCTCCCCTCACTCCCGCTGCCTGTTAAGATCATGGTTCTCAAGCCCCCAAAAAAGCTCTGCAACACCCAGGAGATGATGTTTAAACATTTAAAATCAATCAGAAATAGAGGCTTTAGAAAGGGAAACCTATCCTCTGCTCAAGAGCCCTGATTCTTATATCTAATCACTGCCATTTCCTGCCCCAGTCTGACTGATGTAGTGAGTTAACTCTAGATATCCAAAGATTTATATCAAGATGAATCCAAATAGTAAGTGTCCTGGAAACAAAAAGGGCAAACTTGTCAACGCCTCAGAAATCTGCTCTCAGCTTTTTCCCTGCTACTAACTACTGAGACAGAGAGGATGGTGATACCAAGAGTCAGGACTTTGTCTGTGCTCTCTTCTAGCTGCCTGGGCTAATATCAGATATGAAAACATCCCTTCAGCACCAAGACAGGCCAGCATTAATGCCAGAGAAACATATGGCCTGTGTACCTGTGTGATGTATGTCTGGACAGCAGCATCTGTCTGAACAATTAATCTCTGTCAGCAACACATACCCAATCCCAGATGCCCACGTTAAGCAACTCTTCCCTCGTAATGGAAGAGCTGTCATAGATAGAGGGCTCAGCAAGTGCTCAAGAAACTCAAACAGGGCATCATCACCAAATCCAAATGCAGGAGGCACAAGCTGCACCATCGTCCTCCCACCAGGCAGCTTAGCCAAGTGAAAAAAGGGAATTTTTTATATGTTACAACAGCAAAAATGCATGGCCAAGGCAAATGTATTCTTAAGAAACGGCCAAGCAAAGCAAAAGCGTAAGATCTCCCTTACACACGGACATGTCTGGCATTTGGAAAGCAGCCAGCAGCACTAGAGATGAGGACAACCTGGTGGGGAAATCAAAGTCTATCAAGTGTCACTGCAGAGTAAAAGACAAACCTACAGCTCAAGAAACCCATAAAGGTATGTGTGTGCTCAGGAGGAAATCCAAGACAGCAGTTTCAGCTCCACAGCCCTTTATTGTAGCACATACTCCATCTCCATGTGCAAAGTGATCACAATATTCAGGTTTAGCAGGGGTGCTAAAACCCTTCACTCCATGTACAGCTCAGTATTTACATGGGTGAGTTATCCCAGACACATCTCACACGTCTCCTTGAAGGAATGTCCCAGGGATGACTGAGAAAACCCTCCAAATTATCTATTTGAGTAAATACACTCTTACACGATGCCCCGTACTCACTAAAGAGTGACTGGTGCATTTTCTGGCAGATGCTTAGACAGACAAGGGAAAAGGACAGGGATGCCGGATCTCTGCTGTGCTATGGGGAGACCCCCCCTGCAGTCCTGACCCAGCTCTGAGGCAGCAGCACAAGAGGGAAGGGGAGCTGTTGGAGCGAGAACAAAGGAGGCCATGGAGATGCTGCAAGGGCTGGAGCAGCTCTGCTCTGGAGCCAGGCTGAGAGAGCTGGGCTGGGGCAGCCTGGAGAAGAGAAGGCTCCTTAAGGGGAGACCTTAGAGCAGCTCCAGTGCCTAAAGGGGACTAAAATGACTCCCCACTTTTGGTAGAGGGAAGGGACTGATTAAAGTACACTACTGCTTTTCCAAAAAACATAGAGCTTTAAGCAATTAATATGGGTAATTTACAGGAAGGAGATACATATATATATATGTCAAATAATAGGAAGAACAAGTCCAGACTACCTGAAATATAGCCAATTCCATGTAAAACATTTGGTACTTTCAAGGAAATATTCTGTGTTTCAGAGCTTCCCAAGTCGCTGCCAGAGCACTGTGATCACAATGACTCACTGAAGTTGTACAAAGAAAAGAATCAAACAGGGACATTTTGAGACTATCCAGAAGGAAATGAAGCATGGCAAGAAAGCACACTATTTTTATCAGTGCTTTGTTTCATGTAGCAATTGCAATGTTCAACTCAGACAGCCCAGTGCACAACAAGGTGGTTCCAGAGTTACCTCGAGTAGCTCACCTCCACCTCGCAGCTTCCTGCACCAGCAGCCAGGACTTGGCAATACATGCCCTGAGATCGGGGAGGCTCAGAGTTCAGACGACCTGCAGTGGATGTCTCAAATCCTCTACTCATGTCTTTCATGGGAAGAAACTGCTTGGTGGGGGGTTCATTTTAATTATTGTTATTATTTAATTCTTTTCCGTTTTCTCTATTGAAACTAAAGATGGCAGACTGAATTTATGTATTTATACCTTTGTAGAACAATGAAAAGTGACTTTGAAACTCTCTTAAAAATACACTACACCAGGACAGAAAACACTGTAACCTCAGCTATACTTGTGGGTAAATTCAAGCCACTGGGTCACTTAGAATTCATGCTTTTAGGCTTAATTTAGGATGGTTTCCAGGCTCACCTTTATAGCACCCCATCTAAGAACTGACAGAGGCTAGGAGAAAGGTCTTACACTTGATGGTGGTTCTACAAACAACAGTTTTGAACACTTGGATGGCATGGCTGAAGGCAGAACATTACTAGGGAGAAGAAAACTACTACCTATTTATGTTGCACTGCAATCCCTAGCTCTTGTGCCTTCAGATAGTCTCAGTGCACACAGTGTCTGTAAGGCACAAAACTCTCCATTTCAACGGCTTCCTGGGTTTTGACTCAGCCTTTCAGATGGGGATCCAAGCACACTGCAGGATCAAGTTTGTCTCAGGAAGAAGATCTAAGAGCAAAGGCAGAAGCAGTGATCTCAGGTTTGCCTTTGTGAGCAACCTCAGCACAAGGCTAAGTGAAGGAATACTCTTCTTCAACCTGCCAAAACTAGTGCTGCACCCCCACAGCGTGAGCAGCAGTCGAGGGAGGGGATTTTCCCTCTCTGCTGTGCTCTGGGGAGACCCCCCCTGCAGTCCTGATCCAGCTCTGGGGCAGCAGCACAAGAGGGACGTGGAGCTGTTGGAGCGAGGCCAGAGGAGGCCACGGAGATGCTGCGAGGGCTGGAGCAGCTCTGCTCTGGAGCCAGGCTGAGAGAGCTGGGCTGGGGCAGCCTGAAGAGAAGGCTCCTGAAGGGGAGACCTTAGAGCAGCTCCAGTGCCTAAAGGGGCTGCAGGAAACCTGGAGAGGGGCTTTGGACAAGGGCCTAGTGATAAGATGGGGCTTGGAAGCAGATGATCTTTAAGGTTTCTTCCACCTCAAAGCATTCTAGGATTTTATGACCATGCAGCGCTGCTCATTCTCTCCTGTGGTATAGATGGCTAGTTGTAAGGTAGAAGCAAAAGCATGACTCTCTAATCACAGCTTTCTAAATGGTCAACAAATAATCTCATGACCTCATCCCCAAAGCTGCCAAAGCAGCTGAGCCCAGCCAGGACCATCCCCTTGCCGAGGCTAGACTGTAATACCCCTGTGTTTCTGTATTGAAGAAAGCATAGCTTGCCTACTGGTAGTCTGTAATAACCTGCTTATGATTTAATTTTACATATGCCAGATGTCAAAGTTACCTCCAGCATTCACCCTACTCATGTCCCCTTTCCTGCTCATAATTGCATTTTTGCTCTGAGAGGAAAAAAAGTTTAACAAGCAGAACATTTAAGTCATTTCCAGTTACATCCAACCCCAGGTCTGCATCCCCATCTCTACTTGGTGCTAACCCTCTACGTAGCTCAATACAGCAAAAAGCACTCTGTGCACTCTGATGAGCTGAATGCCTGGAAGCAAAGCATACAGAAGACTGTTTTACATTTTCCCTAGCTATAATGGCAGCAACCAGCAAGTGTATGGAGGCTGATGCACCAAAAGAAGAACGCAGGATTTGCTTTGATTTTCCATACTTTGTTCCAATGTATAAATAGTACTTTGAGCACTTTCTACACACAGGTATCTCTGCAGAGATATTTATTCTTCTTGTTACAGTGCTACAATGACCCACAGATACACATTCCATTGAAATCAAATGACCTTTTCCAGTTTAGAATATATTAGTGTCAATGTATTTACTGTTTGCTTATTGCGACTAGATAATTATCAACTCCCCGTCTATGCAAAAAGCATTTTTACTTGTAGCTGAAGACTCATACTGTAGTCCCAGGCAATAGAGAAGCTGCAAGAATTTTGGTGCCATTTGTTTTGGTGTCTGTGCTGCTTCACTTTGCATTTCACTGACTTCAAGTGCTGAAGCTTTGGGGGTTTCAAGGACTCTCTGTCTTTCCTAGAAGCTGTTCTGCTACTGCACTCCACAGATCACACTGTGCCTGTGATGAAAACATTGGGTCCTTACGCACTAGCACACCTCCTTCTACAGAATTGAATCCCTTTCTCCTACCTCTGCTTCTTTTTACGCACCAGTAAGGGCTCCAGTTCCTAATACAGTTTCTTGGATGGCCACTCCTGTGCTGGCTCTTCACAGCAAGCCTGCATAATGGGCTTGTTCAACCTAGAGAAGGCTCCTTAAGGGGAGACCTTGTAACAGTCTTCCAATACCTAAAGGGAACTGAGAAGAAACCTGGAGATGGGCTTTAGACAAAGGCTTGTAGAAGCAGGACAAGGGGAATGGCTTTAACCTGCCAGAGGGGAGACTGAGATGAGCTCTTAGGCAGAAGCTCTTCCCTGTGAGGGTGCTGAGGCGCTGGCACAGGGTGCCCAGAGAAGCTGTGGCTGCCCCATCCCTGGCAGTGTTCAAGGCCAGGTTGGACACAGGGGCTTGGAGCAAGCTGCTCTAGTGGGAGGTGTCCCTGACCGTGGCAGGGTTTGGGACTGGATGAGGTCTAAGTTCCCTTCCAACACAAACCATTCTAGGATTTTATGATATAAAACTACAACCCAAGTGTTAAGTTTTTAATGTAAGTATTTCCACTCAATGCCAATAAAATGCTTCAAGCACCTGTAATTAAACAGTCTAGAGACAGATCTGCTAGTTAGTACATTCAAAAAATCTGACAGTCGTTCAAAGAGAAGAAAAAATGGGAAAACTGTTCAGTGTGAAGTCTTCACTGCAAGAGAAATGAAATTATCTCCTTCTCCAGAAGCCACCAGGGAACTGGCAGTAATTGGGGACTCAAGGAGGAGAGCACGCCTGACAGTCACGTTTGGGTCTGGTTGACTTGAGGAGGTTGATTGGAGAGGTTTTGTTTCTCTAACATGCTGCAACTTCTAAACAAAAGGGTTTGTGCTATATGGAACCTCTACATGGGATTCCTTCTGCTGTGGTATTCTGTCTGTGTCAGTAGGTGTGATCAGCATATGTAACCATCTGCCTCATCAGAAATCTATAAGCAGCAAATTGCTTTTCAAGCATTTCAAAATTGGAATGCAAGGATGTGGAACAGCAATTATTAATATAAGATGTTAATATGAGAAGAGCCAATTTATTTTTATATTTAAAAAATGTAATTTAATCCAAGAATTATCTGGAGTCTGTTTAATGGGCAACACTCACTTGACTGTGCAAGGGCCGTTGAGCTATGCCAAACACACTGTCTGTGCTAAGGTTGATATAGAGGGAGCAGGGAAAGGACAGGCAGAGATGTTGCCTGGTGCCCTCATGATGTTTCTAAGGAGGATGAGCTATTTGGGTGGAGAAGAAAGGCAGCCAGCACTGGCTCCCGCCTCACAGATGGGAGAAAGGTCCTGTGTGTCCACACCAGGGAGGTGCAGGTCTACTGCTCCTGAAGGCCACTTCCCAGAAGATGCTCATTCTCGAGGGCAATGGGCTCCAGCTTTTGCTGGCAGAAGCAAACACCCAACCTGCTGGAAATTCTAATCCAGCAGTATTTTCTAGAACTCTCGGCCTGCCTGCAGTGTGGTTAAAAGTCTGTAGATGAACTTCATGGAGGCTTTAAGGAACAAGCAAGTCAACGTATTGCTGGTTAAAGCAGCTTCAAGTGACAGCAGACTGTCACATCAAAAGGCTGGAGTAATACTCTTCCCTTTCAAGAGCTGTACTGGGGCATTTTCACTGTTGCTTTCTAAACACCTACAGCTTGTATGATCAGACACACTCCTATGGTTAAGCTCTCAGACATCTTTAATGCAAAATGCTGTTACAAAACAGCTTTTGCAGGCTCCTAAAGCAAGTATTTCTTGGAAGCAGAACTCGCAGTTATGAGCGAGGATCCAGGTTTTCAAGTGGAGATAAACAAAATCTTTTGCTAATTTACCATTGGCAAGCTCTGTGTTTAGCAAGGAGGCAAAGAAAACTTCCCCCAGCGCTCTGCTAGGCAAATGGAAGCACAGGCAACTGTTCCAAGCATTTCACAGCAGTACTTTTCCACTTCCATTATGAAAGACATCTGAGCATTTTTTGTTTTAAACATTTAACTGGAGTGATGGAGGGCTTTTGTCCTACATCTTAACCCATCACAGACTGGCCTGTTTCCACACCACCTAACAAGGCATGAAGCTGCAGGGCTGCAGGTAACTCCTATGAGATGCTGGACAAAGTTGGTTCACTTTGATACAGATTTCAGCAATGCATATCCTCAAAGAATTCATAGAATGACAGGATGGTTTGGGTTGGAAAGGACCTTAAGATCATCCAATTCCAAACCCCTGCCATGGGCTGGGACACCTCACACTACTCCAATTCAAGCAGGGTTGTAAGTTCACGAAGAAAAGCACCAGTGACCCCCTAATGCCACCTTATTCCTCCCCTGGAAACCCAGACTAACACAAGTCACCCAGCTGGCTACTACAGAGCAGGCACAGCTCTTCCTAACAGTTCTTTCTGCATGATCGAAAGGGAGCTTGAAATATTATATTGTCTTAATTTCTGTGTTAAGTGTCTGGGAACTCACAAACAGAAGGATGATGCTGCTCCTGAGGAAGAGCCGATTTACAGTAATGACCACACTACACAAATGGAACTCCTTGCTTTTGTACAGACTTCCCAGATGAAAAGTTTTCCACATCTTTTTCCTTGAAGAACTAGATTTTAAACCTGAGAGTGTGTGAAGATGATACTGGCAATAACGGGTTTCTTGTTCAAACCAAGTCTTCCCCAACCCATTTGAAGTGCTGCCTGTTCCTTACTCCTGCTGCTGGCTCAAAAAGGCAAGTTACAACCAGGGACTGAGTAACTGCCTTGAAATACAGCTTTTATAATTAACTCAACAGCTTCATTTCTGCAGAAATCATTCTTTAGCCAGGAGTTTCCCACTCCCAGACTGGCCTCTACTCAGCTAAGCTATTTAAGAGGGACTCAAGCGCATTAAATTTCAGTTTCATCCTTTCAACCACAGCAATACCTTGAATTAAATTTCATACATCGTATTTCTGTGTGGTATTGATATAGTCACTTGAGTTTCAGAGACTATTGTAATTACTGATTGACTTGACTCATTCTGAATCCAGCATCTTCCTGGAAAAAAAACATCTAAGCCAAAAGAACCCCAAAGCATATAATGTTGGGTTTAATCTGTATTTCATGCCTAATTCACATGGTTATTCAGCACAGACACCTAAAAGGATTCAAGAAGCAGCTGTGAATCTCATAAGGAGTAAACTGCAAAATAGACAGATAATTGTCTGAAAAGGAAAACAAAATCCCACTATGTTTCCTATCTGGAAGCATTTAGAGATTATACAGAGTAACCCAAGTTTGGGAACAGTCAGTATCGCGGTTGAGGATGACAGCATGCTGAGTCGCTTATCCTGTATTGTCAGGAAGAAACCCAGATGCCATTTGTAAAACAGTTCAGACAAGTGCCCCTAATTATCGCTCAGGATTCACAACATATTTAAATACTCTCAGGGCATTAAAGAATCAACCAGAGAACATGTAATGTAATATAAAAGCCCTCTTTCAAGGGCTATGAACATCTATAGTGTCATTTACTAATCTCTTGGTGATGACCCTGAAATTAAGGCAAGACTGTACAGTGCATCTGAACTGCTGCTTGGAAGTTCAGATATGTGACCTTTGTAAAGCCACAACCCATCAGTTATAGCCCTCGTCCATTTATAGATAATCAAAGCTTCCAATGTGTGTTAACTATATTATCCATAATCCCTGAAGTCAGAGGTTAACAACTGCACTTCAGGAGATGTGACTAGAGCTTGGTGACTACTGAATAGAGTTTGTTCATTATTTCACATCGACTATCATGCTGTTTATTTTTTAAAGGAGTGGGTTTAAATAAATAGGCAGCTGTTGGAAAAGCAAAGCAAGAAGAGTAGGAAATACATACAACTTCAGCAATAGGGAGGGAAAAACACCCCCACAGACTTGGACAACTACCAGAAGCATTTAGATTCAAAGAAAACCTAACTTTCTTAGGATGCTTATTTTCAAAAGCATCAGCATTTGTTTGGAATAACATGAAGCAGACACCCATATTCTTGAAGATAACCACAAGAAATCATTATATCCAGCCTAGTTAGTTACGTTAGGAAAAAGCAAGCCCTTACAGGAGACAAGATGCATTTTTAAAAGCTTTTTCTTCCACATGCTTTGCTCCAACTGTAAAAATTGACCTTTGGTTTTAACAAGCCATAGACACCACTTGCCCCAGGGGTGGGAGGCAAAGACCTGCACAGCAATCAAAGGCATGGGCAGGAGTGGGAATCACAGAAGTCCACCCCAAGACAACAAAAGGCGTCCTAGATAGTATTGAATGTTTAATGTTTGGGTGCCTATCTTCACCTACTGAATAGGTGAATAGTGCTACTGAACAGCACTGACTTAGGAGTAAAAGAAAATACCTGCTCTTCACACTGTCTTCACCTATTCCCTCAGAACTCCCTTCCTGCTGAGGCAGATACCAGTGAACATCCCTCTCTTCCTTTTGACTAGTTTTCCCAATATATATGGGGAAAACCTGAACAAATTCCAAATAATCCTGAGACAATTCACCTTTTTTTCCTAAAATGCCATTCAACCAGTCTTTCTGAGTATGTACTTTCCATTAGCTCTTTGTTACCAACACCAGCTTATTTCTGTGGCTAAGATTTGAATTTCCTGTTGCTTTAAAAAATGCAAATTACAAGAACTGAAAGTGCACGGTAGTCTTCAGGGGTTCAGCCAAGTATCTAGTTGTTGACATTTAAAACATCAGGGCTGTCAAAATGCAAGAGGATAGTCTAATGCTTACAGAAACTCAATTTCCTTGTTTCCATTAAAAAGTTACTAATTAAAAGGTAGTCTCAGCCAGGTTTGAGCTTTTCACACATAGCCAGCTTCCTACTCTATTGAGAAGACTTTTTTGTGGCATATTTATATTCTACTCAGGCAAAAAATAATATATCTATAATTCATCTTACAGCCTGCACAGGAGCAGTGGTAGCGTCTTCACAAGACATCTTCCTGCAGGATGAATGTGCACAGTAAACCACTGAAGCTTTACTGGTTTACTGTCTTGCAGGCTGCTAGAATACTCCAGCCAAATGAAATCAGAGGTCTTGTGTAAATAATTAGTGATATGAATGGGGTCTTACTGTTACATATTTTAAAGTTCCTAAGTCTTGATGACTACTCCTGCATTTCATTCGCTACATAGCAGCTCCAGATGCCTAAAGGAGACTGACAAGAAACCAAAGGGGCTTTGGACAAGGGCCTGTAGGGACAGGCCAAGGGGAATGGCTTTAACCTGCCAGAGGGGAGACTGAGATGAGCCCTTAGGCACAAGTTCTTCCCTGTGAGGGTGCTGAGGCACTGGCACAGGGTGCCCAGAGAAACTGTGGCTGCCCCATCCCTGGCAGGGTTCAAGGCCAGGTTTTACACAGGGGCCTGGAGCAAGCAAGTGGAAGGTGTCCCTGTCCGTGGCAGGGGTTGGAACTACATCATAGAAAGGTATCACAGATCATCATATCATACCATAAATGAGCTTTAAGGTTTCTTCCTACCCAAACCACTCTAGGATTCTACATATTAAGGTAAAAGTCAAGTTCTGCAGCAAGTCCACTGAGCCACAAAGAGGCCAAAACATGTACTAAGCAGGACCAGTGCCCAGCTTATACGGGTATGTCTTAAGTTCTTACGCTCTTCATTACCTGGGGACACAGGGCTTCAAGCTGGCTGGCTGACATGCGAACCAATTTCACACCTTCTTCATTGTTTGATATGGAACAGGCCAAGTTGGCAACCTGTGTTAGAGGTGGGAGAAAACAAAACACAACTGTTAGAAACTGCTGGGGTTTATTTCCCTCAGTAGGAACCTTTTTACTTGTTCCCAAAAGCAATCAGTAACCCATCATGAAATACAAAGCATCCACATTCATTCAGTTCTAACCAATCTGGAAAGTGCTAATGACATCTGTTCCTTCTCTAGCCATGAAATCATAACACATCCAATCATAAAATCATAGTCATTAGAACAGAACAAAGAGATCCTTGTTACCATTGGTTCTGGTAAGTTCTCCCCAATAAAATGTATGAGCATCACTGCAGCACCTCAAGTGATAGCTAAACAGCCCATTCCCACTCGAGTGAGAGAGCAGCAACTACACAATTAAAAAACCCAATCCAGCTCCCATGCATCTGAGGATTAAATATTCTGATGTCTGTAGGCACAGGGATGCTCCCTTTTCCTTGGAATGTTTCTGTATCCTACTCTGTGTCATCCCAAAAGCACTCGGAGGCTCACCAAGCAAGTGGCCTATGCAAGCATGGTGGTGTTGCAAAACTCAAGCTGTTCTGCTGATGCTGCACAGAGCAAACCTCTGCAGCAGGATACAGGTATTTGTATGCTTGAGGTACTTCATATCTAGCAGAGACTGCTGTATCGGGCAAGGGTTATTCTAAAAAGCCATTTATGCTGTGATTAATCAAATAAAACCATTTCCTGGTACAGGCGATCGTGAAGATCCATCAGGTCTTCAGAATACGAATAGCATCTTGTGGTGCTAAATACTTCACTCCAAAACCTTGACCTGCTGCACAGCAGCATCCTTAACTAGGTCATCTTGAACAGAGATGGCCTTCCATAAACATCTGCCTTGAGAGCACAGAGGAAGGGGACAGGACAGAATTTTTTGGTAACTGAAGATACTCCTCCTATCAGAGCTACTCTCAGGGGAGGGAAGTCTGAAGTAAGTTACATTTCCTAGTTGACAGGTGAATGACAAGCATGTTATTCTGAGCCATTTGAACACAGAAAGATGTAAAAATAGCACAAAGTGAACTGAGATGAACACTGAGTACTGTCCTTTCAGAGAGAGCAACCTGCAACTCCCCTCGGTAAATGTGCTGTAGAAGCACCATTCCAAACCAGCAGACTCTCATTTAACATCAGTGAACCAGATTTCTCCATATATACTTCTCCCTATAAGCTGTGGAAATTCCACTCTCCCTTTAATTAAACTACCCTGTGCATTCATATCCAAGTCATTCTGAAGTAGTGTCTGCAGCTACATCACATGCTTTTCCCCCTCCCCAAGCCATTCCCTTATAACGATGTTCCCACACAGAATACATTACTGTCCCACAAACCATCAACCACATGCCAATATACTTGAACAGCAGTTTTCATCAATTCCATTATCAGTCTGGGGACAAAAAAGCAAACTCCCATTGCAGAGCACACAGCCCCTTTCTCGCTCTGGTTACAAATCCAGTCACAAAGGATGAAACCAATGCACTGTCAAGAAGAGAGGTATGTCTTCAGCACTGAACAACCAAGTAAACAAATGCAACAGCATATATTTGGATGCAAGCAAACTGAAGTTGAAAGAAAGACTATGCAGCATCAACAACACAGAAATCTCTGCCAGCTTTCAGGAATATTAGAGTCGTACTCCTCAACTTTCTTTTCCACCAGACTTTGTGGACAATACCTACATACTAAGAGGTGGAGTTGCAGCAAGCCCTGAGTGTAGGGCTGGGCTGTGCAGCTCACACCCCCTTATAGCCAAGGCTCTCTTTTCCCTTCTGTTGCCACGTCTGCTGCCAGCTCCAGCTCAGTTCCTCTCTGCAGCACACCACCAAACAGCTGTGCTCTCTAGAGAGCCCCAGCAGCAAGGGATCTTACTCTGCACAAAGGGGGTTTTCCCCTGTAGATTTGCCATGTCTTAAATCCCTACTTCAAGTGAGCTATAGCGTATTATACTTTTGTTTAAAGGCTCAAAAAATCAAAAGACAGTAGGATGCCATGATTTAAAAGTCAAATAAAGACTTTGCTGTTGTTTTAAGCACAGGTCATATTTTTGGGAAACACCCATTTGCCAATATTTTTTATGGTCCATATTTCCATGTCGTTTCTACCCCCGCAGCAGCAGTTACAATCTCTAGGAGCGAGGAGAATACAAAGCTCTATTGAGTAGGGGCTGAATAAAAGCGACATTGAAGCACCACAAAATCAGCCTCTCCGAGATCTGGAGATGTTGCGCTCTCTCTCAAGCCAAGTGTGATGAATCAAGCACAGAGAAGCCTCGCTCTGTCTGAATACAGAGAGGCAAAGAAGTTTATAATGGAGTGTCCCCACGGCGGCACAATGAAATTTCGGTTTTTTGCACAGTCATTTTTGAACCATCATTTTTCTTCTCAATACCCCACTAATGGCAATTCTCCTTTAGAAACTGCCCAACTGGGGCTGCCAACCCTCATGAAAGAAGTGTGTGTGCTTCCCTGACTGAGGGTCTTTGGCTGTTTAAGACAACCCAACTGTTGGCTGCTACATCCCATCCTACTGCTGCGTCTCCAAAGCTCAACATTTCATTTCAGCATGCTCGTCCAAAAGAAAGCTATTCGCTATGGGGGATTAGTTGCCCTGCCAGATTAGCACACAAACTTCCCGGCAAACTGTGTGCTGAACATCAGAGCAAAGCAGGGCTCTGGGAGCAGCAGAGATGACTTCAGAGCGCTGCAGACACGGCTGTAAATTCCCCGCAACGCAACGTTTACTGCGCCCGTGGGAAGGCTCTGCCGAACTACTGGAAAACACTCACAAGGCTCTTCAGATAGGAAATGTAAGAAGGGCTATGTCAACTAATTAATCAAGTTGTAAATGACATTACAATGAGGTATTCCAAATTGCCATTAATTATCAGGTGCCCTACAGCATGGATTCTAAAGCTGCATGCACCAGCTAAGGTGGATGGTTGTACGAGTAAGAAATTCACTATTAAATGCACCTGAAAGAACCCATCATCATTAACTCCTGGGTGATAGCTGACAAACAGCCTCAAGCTCCCTGTCTGTAGAGAGGATAGGGTACTCCTAGCCACTAATTTGACAGGTACACATAATACATAATGTTTTGAAGCTGAGGTGAAGATCAGCTACAGCCACATTTGTTATAAAGCACACGGAGCACATGGAAATCGCACATATCTAAACCCTCTGAATAAAATAGAGCATCTCAAGCGAACAGAAATTCCCCTTAAATCAAATGTAAATGAAGTAGTTTCTCCAGGTCTCCAACAACTGACATAGTAAGTGGTCAGACTTGATTGAGAAAGAACACCACTTGTGCTTGAGAGCAAAACAGCAATTGAATTCCTGCTGCATTTGTTCATTCTTACCATTCAAGCCCCTTTACATAAGCACTACTAGCACAGGCATCAAAGGAGACAAAAAAAGTCACGAATAACGTAACCAGCCATAACAAGCAATCTCTTGAAAAGATTGAAAATACACTGGGAATGAAGACAGACCAGAGGAACCAGACTGACACGGCTCACAGACCTCTTGCAGCAATTTAGAAGCATTTTTTGCTGCCGTATCAAGGCTCTCTTAGCTCTTGGGAGCATACAGCCATGTCCCAGAAATGGCTTCACGAATCCCAAATGACAGGATGAACCCAAAGCAGCTGCCAATGTTCAGATGAATGAGCTTAAATTCACCCCCAGCGGCAAATGCACCAAGTGTCAGTGAGAAGTGCACAAGCACAACCTGTTCTACAAACTGACCTAAAGAAAAACTCCAAAGCTGGACAAATTCACCTGGAAAGTGGGTTTTTGAAACTCAAATCTGGTTGATATTAACTAAGACATCAGAGTAATTGAAGATGACATGATGTCAGCAGCTCTGGTACCAGCATGACCCACACGGAGCACTCCTGTGGGCTGTACGGAGGGGTTTTCCCAAACCAGGGATCCTCAAGGGAAGCCAAGAAAGCCACCTGGAGCCTGCAGCTCACACAACAGCCACTGGCAGGGTCAGGAGCAATGGTAGCCAAGTGCCCTCATGTATAAAAGAAGCCCTTGGGAAGCACCATGAGCAGGTGGGGCAAGCAGGGCCTAGCATGGCAGTTCACCCAGAAGGGTGAGAGGTGCACTCATGTAACAAGTGGAACTGAACAATCACGAGAGTGATGGTTCACCCAGCTTGGAGGTGACATCGAGGTTAAGCTGGCCTATGCCCCATGTCAAAACTGCTTCTATAAAGAAAAAGAGACGGGTCAATGTCATAGGAAAACCTCTTCTGAGGAGAGCAGAAGGCTCAGCATGCAGATCAGACCCACTTCTTAGGGAAGCCTGGTTAAAGACATGAATAGAAACCTTCACACCCTGGTACAGCCCTCAGATTATGATCCAGCATTGGTTTTTCAGGTAGGCAGTGACGACGTTGCAACAAGAAGTCTGAGGGCACAAGAGCAAGACATCCTCCTGCAGCATGAACGTGCACAGTAAACCACTGAGGCTTTACTGGTTTATTGTCTTGCAGGCTGCTAGAATACCCCAGCCAAACGAAATCAAGAGTTCTTGTGTAAAAAAGACCCCATTCATATCACTAATTCCTCTGTTATGCATTTTAAAGTTTCTAAGTCTCGATGACTACACCTGCATCTCATTCGCCACACAGCAACTCCAGGTGCCTAAAGCAGGCTGACAAGAAACGTGGAGAGGTTTAGATTGGCTATTAGGGAAAACATCTCCACTAAAAGGGTTGCCAAGCATTGGAACAGGCAGCCCAGGGAAATGATGGAGTCATAGAGTCACCATTCCTGGAGGGATTTAAAAGGTGAGCAGATGTGGTGCTTAAGGACATGGTTTAGTGGTGGCCTTGGAGGTGGTGGGTTCATGGCTGGACTCAATCTTGAAGGTCTTTTACAACCTAAATGTTTCTTAACGTAATGCCTCCTCCAAAGGTATAGAAACTGGTTCCTTCTAGAGGCAGGCACCGCATCTCAGTGCAAAGGTCAGTCAGGAATATATTATTAGCAGGAAGCTGTAATTCTAATATAATAAAATACTGCACCATCTGTCACAGAGCAATTCCATCTCAAATTCTAGTTATTTTGATTCTTCAGAAACGACTGATTTTAAATCAGGAAAAAACTTGACATTTCTAAAGCAGTTTTTTTCCTCCCTCAGTGACAATTTGTTAGCCCGTGTTTGTGGCTGGCAGCTCTTGTAGACAACTGCCTTCTCTGACAATAGGCAGTTTTCACCTTTTTCACCTGAAATGCATTTTTGATTTCTTTTTCAACTTGAAATTCATTCAGGTAACGCCTAAGGAGCCACGTCCTCCCGCAACTGAAAGCTTGCAGTGGCCTAACAACATGGGTTGGGGGTCATCATTAAGCTTCTGGAATGACACTGTTGCAAATAACTGAGAAATGCTGCTACAGCTTTGTACTTGTTAAAGTGTCTCTTTGCACTGACACCCCAGCTTAGGTAAAGGGGTTACTTTACATGGATCAGTTTGTTGGAGGATTGACAAATTGCTTTTTCAATAGGAGGAAAAAATGGAAGAATTAAAAAAGGGAACTGCAATTTCTAACACATTAAATCTTTTTCAAGGATTTCAAAGGCTGACACTGGAAGTCTGCATTAAAGTCTTTGCTTCGTGCACCTGGATTCACTTCAGAGAAGCAGCACCAAGTTTTTCTTCCTGGTTCACAGGCTGTGTTTTTAGGACAGCTTCTTCAGGAAGTCAAGTACACAAAAGCCTTCTAAATGGCTCCTGGATGCAATCACCCAACAGTGAATGGTGTGACCCAGAGAAGGCTCTGTAATGTGTTTATTGTTGCATAATTTAAAGCTGCCAGAGCTGCCTCTGTCAGAGCATTGTTATAAATAAGGATTATATATCACTATGTAGGAGACAAACATACACTAATTGAGTTCTAAGAGCCTGACTACTCTCATTTCTAACTGCACCTGTGAAAACAGCATTGGAGGAAGAGTTTTCAGGCTCTCTTACAATAGAAAAACTTCTTGGTTTAACACTAACCGGTATCCTCTCAGAACTGATGATCACAAACCCCTCTGTAAAAGAACAAAACCTTACCCCCATTTATACACAGCTACTTTGGGAATTTCAAACACAGCTTTTCAAAGGTGTTCCTGGCAGTTTGATTTCTGATTAAACTTCAGAACTTCAGCTCCTGGCTCCATTTTTGCTTTTCATTTTATGATTTCTCTGGGAATGCAAATTCCCACTTTGAAGCAGCTTAAAATCACCAATTTTAAATAAATAAATAAATAAGCAAAATAGACAGGCAGCCATTCAACATGTTCCTCTTGAGGAGCTGCTAAAGAAAAGTGGATCTGATACTCTCACAGAATTCAAATACAGCACATCTGCTTTCTTCCTTCCCTATATTAAGACAAAGAGTCTAGATTTGCTTGAGGATGGCCAAAGCCCATGAAATTAATTCATCTGCAGAAACAACTGCTCTGGCAAAACTAAGTAGCAACTGAGGGCTCTCCAAAGAGATGTGTCAATTATGCAATTTCCATCCATCTTTAAAACAAGGCTTTTATTATTCAATAAGCCCATACATTTATTAATTCACCTGTACACTACACTCAGTATTCAAGACAAATGTGAGCATTTTAACATGCAATTCTAAAAGGTAGTGCATGAGGGAAAAGTCTGCATTATGGCAATAATCTCCTATAAAGACATTAGTTTTGCAGAGGCAAAGCTAATTATGAATTACACAAAACAGATTTGATGCTTTAATGCATGGAGGGATGGCAGGAGGACTTTGGTTCAAGTCCATAGGGACTCTGGAGCAAGTTCCTGGGAGTCGTGCTGTCAACTACTCTGTGATTTTATGTGGCCTAAGTAGTTGCAAGTGGTTGCAGCACCACAGAAGGTACCTTGCAAGAGTTAACAGAATCCCAACATATTAACTGAAAATAGTAAGAGCCTTTAATAAAACAAGCCCCACACAGAAAAACTCCAAAGTACTGAGGGGAATGATGGACTAAAATTGAGATAACTGCCATTTCCTGAGCCCTGCAGCCTCACACACAAGATGAGAGCAATTCTAATTTCAAGTCTGGTTTATAAACACATGGAAGGGAAATTTCAGCTGGATGGACCAAAACTAGCAAGCAAAATGTTTTTAAGCCAGAAGTTTTAGACAATGTGAAATGGCGTCTTCAGGGGTTTATATTTGAACAGGCTGGCAACTGACTGCAAGAGGACGGGATCAGAGATAGGATATTGTGTATTTTCTGCTCCCTCTAATATTGAGGCAATTGCTCAATATTTTGATGTGTAACTGCCTTTATTTTGGGATCAAATCTCAAGACTTGCACCTTTCAAGTCGTATGTGTGTGTCTGAAATTCTAGTGAGGGGATACAGCTTTGCATTTGGCTCTCAACCTAAAAAAGCTGTCTCCAGCTACCTAGTGCCAGTCTACACACAGCTGTCCAACACTGGCAACCTCCTTCCATACCTGGAGTAAATGTCTTTCTCCAACAGAGTGCACCCCTACGTGTTGTCCGGGTTTCATAAAAGCGGTCTGTAAACTGTTTTCACACAGTTGGGCAAAGACAGAGTTTGTGCATTGTGACAAATCAAAGTGGCCTCCATTTACTTAGCAATAAGTGCAAAATGAAAAGCTCTTCTCTCTGTTGCCAACAGGAGAGTTTTTCAATCAAAGAGGGGGAAGAGGTGTTTGAAAGGAACTAATACATCTATAGCATAAAACACACCTACGATAGTAAAAGTGCTAGCAGCACAGGAATACCTTTATTTCCAGACTGGTAGATTATCCTTTCTATATGCCTGACAGACAGCAGAGCTGGTAAAGGAATTCCAGTGTGCTACGTGGGCACCGTGCCCCTCATAGATGCAGCTGTAGCAGCAGATGTAACTATTGGCACAGGAACTATTCCTTCCACAGACAAACAAGTGAAAGCCATAAAATGTTGTTAAGCATAGAACACATTAGTTACACGAGTCGATCTGAGCTACCATGACAGAAATCCCACTGCCGGTATGTAATGTAGATCTCATCTTAAAAGCTAAACCTTTGAAAATGAATCCTCATCTTAGATGCTTCTTAGCAACAAACACATTTTTCTTTCAAATAAAGTGTTTCTAGCAGTGATATCTGGGCAGTGCCTGAAGAATTATCTTATGCAAAACAGCATTTATGTTTATCAAAGTGGAAATGAAGACAGGCTGAGAGAGCTGGGCTGGGTCAGCCTGGGGAAGAGAAGACTCCTTAAGGGGAGACCTTAGAGCAGCTCCACTGCCTAAAGGGGCTATAGGAAACCTGGAGAGGGGCTTTGGACAGGGACCTGTAGGGACACGCCAAGGGGAATGGCTTTAACCTGCCAGAGGGGAGACTGAGATGAACTCTTAGGCAGAAGGCCTTCCGGGTGCTGAGGCGCTGGCACAGGGTGCCCAGAGAAGCTGTGGCTGCCCCATCCCTGGCAGTGCTCAAGGCCAGGTTGGACACAGGGGCTTGGAGCAAGCTGCTCCAGTGGAAGGGGTCCCTGCCCATGGCAGGGGTTGGAGGTGGATGAGCTTTAAGGTCCCTTCCAACACAAACCAGTCTGGGATTCTATGAAATCATAGTTTTTTCCCATCTGAATTTGCTTATCACTCAGAGCATACTGCATTATGATCTTAATAAAGGATTCCAACTTGGTGCCTATTATTAGCTGTTTAAAGCAGGTTTTGGTGATTCAGACAACTGTTCATGGCAAGTTTAACAGTAATTATAAGTACATCATGCTCTTGAAGAAGGCAGCAAAATATTAAAGGAATGAGCTCTACACAGACTTCAGGCAACTCCTCAATGACACTACATGACTAATATTCCAATATTACTAATGACTGAGATGATGAAAATCCAGACATACATTGAGGCTTTTAGTTACATATCAAGAACTAAAACATTTATGCTGCATCTGTAAAAGCTGTACGCAAAAAGCTACTTAAAAATACTGTCTGAATTCAGACTCAAATATCTGGACAATAAAATGGGCCAGGACTCTATTGCTTTCTACCTCTGAACACATCATGTCGACAAAACCTAGACTCAGCTGTGCTTATACTTCATAGAATCCCAGCCTGGTTTGGGTTGGAAGGGACCTTAGAGCTCTTCCAGCTCCAACCCCTGCCTTGGGCAGGGACACCTTCCACCTTGGAGCATGCTGCTCCAAGCCCCATTCAACCTGGCCTTGACACTGCCAGGGGTGGGGCAGCCACAGCTTCTCTATCCTCTTACAGATTTCCCCTTTCCCAAGTGCTTCTATCTGTTTCCAAAGGAAAAATGAACACAGTAAATTCAGGGCTGTGTGTAGAGAGGCAAAAGGGCATTAACATAGCTTTCCAACCCTACCCTCATTCACCTCCAGCTTCTACACCCTTCACATCTCCCTTGGCTCAAGTGTTCAAAGACCAACCCCCACACTCTCAAAAATGACCGGATATAATGACTGTTCCTACGGAAGGGGTATAGTAGAAATGCCTCTCCTTCACATAGCAGTTGCTAACAGGGATGATTTTCAGACAGAATGTCTCCAAACACCCCAGCTGCTGCCCAGGTATGTGAGCGTAGAAACTCGGCTTCAGTCACTTCATCTCTCTGATTTTCAGTTTCACTGTCAGATTATTGATTACCTTGCTCCTCCCATGTCTACTTACAATGATGACTGGCCTCAATAAATAACCTTACAAAACAAAAGTTACCCAGTTAAAAGGTTGCCTTTTCATTTAGAATGGTTTTGGCTGGAAGAGAACTTAAGAGATTACCTAGTTCCTTATGTACAATGTATTATTTCTGGACATCCAGTTTTGCTGGAAAATGGAAGAACTTTTTTTCTGCTGAGGCTTTCCAACTTTACTGATTATGAATGTAAGGGAAGCATGTTCTACAAGAGGAATTTAATTTACTTAAGAATTAGTTGACTAATTAAATGAACTTACAAGTAAAGCACATCGGTACTTGAAGACTGTCAGACTTCAGAGGTCACATTAGAGCTATACCGGCCATTTACTGAGGATGTTTGTTTTAAATTGCTGTCAAGGTTATCTACAAATTACAGAAAACGTGCTTTTGGAAGAGATGCTTTGCTGTCCAGCTTAAAATGGGAAATAAGTCTGGAGCTGGACTAACCCTGCTTCTCCAGACCACAGCACAAACACATTTCCTCTATAATACACAATTACCTTGAACAGAAAATTTCTACTCCTGGGGGTGTTGGTTGTTGAGAAGCTCCCCATGACCCGGCTTGAGCCCAGAACTCCCCCATGCACTGGGCTGCACCCCCAGAGCGTGAGCAGCAGCTCAGGGAGGGGAGCCTGCCCCTCTGCTGTGCTCTGGGGAGACCCCCCTGCAGTCCTGACCCAGCTCTGGGGCAGCAGCACAAGAGGGACGTGGAGCTGTTGGAGCGAGGCCACAGGAGGCCACGGAGATGCTGTGAGGGCTGGAGCAGCTCTGCTCTGGAGCCAGGCTGAGAGAGCTGGGCTGGGGCAGCCTGGACAAGAGAAGGCTCCTGAAGGGGAGACCTTAGAGCAGCTCCAGTGCCTAAAGGGGCTGCAGGAAACCTGGAGAGGGGCTTGGGACAAGGGCCTGTAGGGACAGGCAAAGGGGAATGGCTTGAACCTGCCCGAGGGGAGACTGAGATGAGCCCTTAGGCAGAAGCTCTTCCCTGTGAGGGTGCTGAGGCACTGGCACAGGGTGCCCAGAGAAGCTGTGGCTGCCCCATCCCTGGCAGTGTTCAAGGCCAGGTTGGACACAGTGGTTGGACCAAGTTGCTCTAGTGGAAGGTGTCCTTGCCTGTGGCAGGGGCTGGAACTGGATGAGATTTAAGGTCCCTTCCAGCCCAAACCAGTCTGGGTTTTTCTGATTCTATGCAGTAAAAGACAAACTTGAGTTTTCAGATTTTCTCCCCTGTGCATCAGCTTACTGAAGAGGAAAACCAGGTGCTCAGACACTACTTTGCCAACTGATAATGACCCCCACCTGGAAAATGATGAGTTTTGAGAGATAAATAAACCCAAAGTTCAGAAAAACATTCCAAGTCAATATTTGATTTGGGTGTCAAGACCTATGCGTGCCTGCAGTTCTTCTCCCAAGAGACATCATCCCTGCCTTTTAGCACTGATACACACCTTTGCTGGCAAGCATGAAGGAAGAATACTTACAGCATGAACCAAGCCAGTCCCCTCGCACGTCTGAAGATGCTGGTTATATAAACTCGTATAAAAGTGTATAAAACCTTCGGAAATCAGGTGGCCAATAGACACAAAGGATAATCATGTGAGACCAGGTTTATTGCTGGATCTGTTGGATATTTCCATTCTATGCTTCATTTTTAATACATGTCTCAGAGGCACAAAAACTAAGTGCATCCCTTTATCGCAAAGGTAACTAGCTATGCTCCAGCTAAGCTCTCTCACAAAGGGAGGACAGGCAAGCCCCAGTTCTTCAAACCCCTCTCTGTGCCTCATGCCCAAAAGCTGGCTTTTATTTTAAACCCAAGCTTTGCTTCACCCACTTCAGATTTTTTAAAAGCCTCTCACATACAAAAACCTGCTAAGGCTCTCTGAAGAATATACAGGCTGCAAGTATGGGCAAGTCAGGAGAAATCGCAGTACAATCATTGTGAACGTGTAAGGCTCTGGGCTTTTGGAGAGTGGTATTTTTAGACTGAGGTCTGAAGAATTACCCTAGGACATCAGGCTAGACAGGCAGGGCAACAGAAGGGGAAAATGTCAGTGCGAGAGGCTACAGATAGCTTATGGAGCTGCAAGTGCCCAAATGTGATTCTTTCCGAGCAAATAAATTTGCAGTCTGCATCTGTTCATGGGTTTTCACTGAAAATGAGAAAATCATCCCTCCATATGCAAGATTCAGCCCAGTGCATAAAAAAAGGCACAGAGCAGTCTTTTCAGAGAAATTAAAGCAACTGGGAAAAAACATAAATGGATGCTTACGAAGCATCACAGAGAGGTGAGCTGGTCTGAGCAAAGTTTCTATGAGAAAGACACTCAGAAATGACATTTGAGAGAAACACTGGAGCCAGGGCTGCTGGGTTGCAGAGTCAGATCAGATTCTTTACTGGTTTTAAGGAATGACAAACTCTCCTTTTCCAAAAGATTCCTCAGCAAGCAAGCAGCTACTTGCCGATTTTAACCTGGACTCTGTCCTTACCTGCCTCTGAGCTACCACATTTCTTCAGGTCTGAAAAACTTTTCCATTACAACTACCCAGTATAAACCTGTGACAAACTGGCAACCTAATTTTTACTTTTCTAAAGCATTCAATAATGGAGCAAAAGCTTCTTCTTAACATTGATGGCTTTTGCACTTCCCTGTTCAGAGAACAGCCAGGAGTGTCACGCAGGACTGGTACAAAGGGAACTGGTGCACAAGCACACATCAAAGACTGGGACGAACAAAAAGCCCATGTGGGGCTAACTGACATCAATAGAAATGAGCATCAAGCTGCAGGAGAGCCTGGTTGCTTCTAGGGAGGAACATTAACGGAAGAAGGCCACGGTGAAGCTGTCTTTGCTCAGGAGCAATGTTACAGGTTGGAAAGCTATGGTAAAAACCATGGGAATGCAAGGCAGTACTTTAAATCCGTAATTTAGGAAGACTTTCAGAGTTCACAAGTGAACTGAACTTTTTCTTACACTGGTTCCCGAAATGCTGCCTCATCTGTTACTCTTGTGCGCTGCATTTGAATTGGCTTCTCAATATCCTAAAATAAGATTCATAGAATCATGGAATCCCAGACTGGTTTGGGTTGGAAGGGGCCTTGAAACTCATGCAGTTCCAACCCCCTGCCTGAGGCAGGGACACCTTCCACTAACTAGACAGTTAGTACAGAGCAATTGTGAAAGCTATCTTTTAAACAGATTATTGAACTGAGTCAAGTCTGACTTTACAATTTTCCCATTACCCAGTTTCCAAAAGGCAGTAGAAGGGGGTTAATATTTTACTGTGTCAGGACAAGTAAGATGGCAGCCCTCTGGGACTTGGCTTTGGCATAGTTTCTCCAGAAGATCCAGACCCAGGATGCAAGTCAGATTTCTGTGGTTATTGCACTTTCGGCCAAATTTGGCTGTCCAGACTTCAGGAAGCACAAAGCAGACAGTGCCCTGCTGCCAAGATGTGAATGTTTCACAATAAAATTACCTAAATCATGTGCTTGCATCACTTTATAGCCACTTGGAGGGCCTGTAAACACCTCTGCACTGCAGGAGCAAGAACCCCCTGTGCTAACCCAGGGCAGAACCAGCACTGCCACTCATCCTGTCCAGCCAAAACCTGCAACAGCTCAGTATGAAAAATAAACTAGATCTATATCTCACAGTCCATTCTAGTGGCTGGTTGGCCCAGGGAAGCAGCACTGGCTCCTCCAGGTCACAGGCCAAAGGGGTATTAAATCCAAGGTGTTAAACCTCTCACTATTTCAAATGAGGATTTTCCAAGTTACCCAGCACAGAGCAAGTCTCTTGGTGTGCATTTCTTCCCATCACTTTGCATTAAAGGACACGTTCTCTTCTACATCTAAATCAGAGGAGCCTGTCAATCACAGCCTGATACACAACACAGCTCCATTCTGCACCACAGCTGTTTTGTCACATTTGATGTCTTCAGTCACTCAGCAGCATTTCTGAGGGTAGTTACGATAAACTCCCTAGCACACTTATCTTCCACTGAAACAGGTAGAAGCAATCACTTCTCATCTCACCAAATGGAACATCTTCTGTTCTGCTCTTACACAATCCTTTATTGTTTCTGCAGATACCTGTAGTCAAGTTTTCTGCCCAAGAGCAGAATCATATGGGAACTTGCAAACATCCTTCTCCATTCTGGCAGACACACTGAGACATTGTAAATGTAACCCAGCCCAACCTGTCTTCCTTCACAGTAAATCTGACATTGCATACAACTCCACAGTGGCTCTCTATCCCCTCGAGACAAGGGCTCTGCAGGAGTACTATTCCCCTTCTGTCAAAGCTAAGTGTATATATTAATCCATCTGCATTCATGGAAGAGGTTTATAACCCATCTAGATCATGCTATTCTATAGCTATAGTTACATTTTAGACAGCAAAAGCAATAAGCAAGCCTTCAAGAAGTTGTTGCAGCAGCGTATCATTTTAGCTGAACCTTTTGATGTCAGTCAGAAATACTGTTGAATGCAGACTTTCAGGGGAATAGTCCCTCTTGAAAGACAAGACTGCTTGGCTGAATAGAGGTTCTGTAAAACTCATTTGCAGCGTGGCATTTCGCACACAAGGTAAGGTCATTCAAAGCCACTCATACACCGGTGAGGACAGCCACCTGCTGCTTGTCAGCCAGCACACGTGTTCCGAAGCAGCAGGGAGGAAGGGCTCCCTCGCAAGGGAGGCAGAGCAGCTCACAGACACAACAGTGCAATTACTCTTGTGGAATTATGCTGATAAACTCCATGTGGACACCACACGTCCAGTGAAGAAGTGGCAGAAGTACAGCAGAACAGTCACCGCTACTGCTATCCCAGACAATTTCTCCTGTAAAAGCCCTAAAAATAATTTTCTAGATAAATTAGGCTTGCAAGAGGAAGAAGGGAGGCCTACACAAAACCTGGAGAGGGGCTTTGGACAAAGGCCTGTAGGGACAGGACAGGGGGAATGGCTTTAACCTGCCAGAGGGGAGACTGAGATGAGCTCTGAGGCAGAAGCTCTTCCCTGTGAGGGTGCTGAGGCGCTGGCACAGGGGGCCCAGAGAAGCTGTGGCTGCCCCATCCCTGGCAGTGCTCAAGGCCAGGTTGGACACAGGGGCTTGGAGCAAGCTGCTCCAGTGGAAGGTGACCCTGCCCGTGGCAGGGTTTGGAGCTGGATGAGCTTTAAGGTCCCTTCCAACACAAACCAGTCTGGGATTCTGTGATGATATGATTTAGACAAAACTTCAGAGTTTAGACAAAACTTCAAATGCTTCAGAGCATTCCCACCACTGCATGTGGATACTGTATCCTGCTTCCAGGGGCACAGTAGCACTGTCTGATGCCTGCTGTTTGGTCCATCAACATTAGTTACTTAAAATTTAGAATAAAATAACTTTGTAACTACATGAAGATGGCATTTACACTGAAATTCAGCAGGGCAAAAGTGAAGAACAAAGAATTACAGCTTTTCACTGCTTAGATAGAGACTCTCGAGGAGCTGGACTAGATGCACCACAGACTATGGGGCACAGTTGCTCACCACACTCAGAGCCCCTACAGCTTTAAAAGAAGTAGAAAAATATAAAACCATAGAATGGTTTGGGTTGGAAGGGACCTGCAAAGCTCATCCAGTTCCAACCCCCCTGCAGAGAGCAGGGACATCTTCAACTAGATCTGGTTGCCCAGTACCACATCCAGCCTGGCCTGGAATGTTTCCAGGCATGGTGCATCCACCACCTCTCTGGGCAACCTGTGCCAGGGTTTTACCACCATCGTAAAAAATGTCTTCTTCACATCCAGCCTCAATCTCCCCTCTTTTACTTTAAAACCAAAACCCTCATCCTATCTCACCAGGCCCTGCTGAAGACTCTCCCCATCTTTTCTTATAGGCCCCCTTTAAGCACTGAAAGGCAGCAATCACTTCCCCCTGGAGCTTTCTCTTCTCCAGGCTGAACAACCCCAACTCTCTCAGCCTTTCCTCACACGAGAGGCGTTTCAGCCCTTGCAGCTTTTTTGTGGCCCTGCTCTGGATCCTCTCCAACAGGTCCATGTCTTTCCTGTACAGAGGACTCCAGAGCTGGATGCAGTACTACTGAGCAAGATTCAGAAGCTACTCTTACTGATGTTCAGTGAGTCTTATCCTTGAGTAACTGAAATCTTTCAAGTTGTGATGAGCCCAGGGACACGCGGACTCAATTATCGGACTGAGTGATACTAAGAGAGCAAAGCTACATCAACCAGGACCTTCCTGCTTCCAGGCAGCGGCAGAGGTGAAGCTCCCAAGCTGGCTGATGCCTCAAAGCACACCGAAGCGCTCACGAGGAGGTTTGAAGTTTATTCCTAGTGGCATGTTTCTTCAACAATACCTGCAGATGTTTGTTCCTTGCCATTTGGCATCAACAAGCACAAAGCTCTCACGCGAAAACAATGGCAAGAGGACAAGGTAAGCAAGATGTATCCATGAACACTGCGTGTGAACTTACAGTGCTCTTTGTAAATGCACTACCTGTTGGAAAAGTACCTTTAATAGTAGCAATAAAAGTACTAATGACCTTCAAAGCATTTCAGTTAAGGCAGATTGGGTCCCATTTAAGCTGGTCTTCCTACCGCTTAGCTTTAGTCTGCGGTAGCAGCAGCCTGAGAGCCCTTTGGGTCTGATTAGAAAAAGGTGGCAGGGATCAGTTTTGTTGTTGTTATTGCAAGTTTTGTGTTTGTTGTTTGCTCTTTACACACACACAAACAGGTTTTCCTTCTAAAAGTCTTCACAAAAAAGGCCTGTTTACATTCAGTGGTATTTCACTGAAGAGACAAAAGCCCCAGGCTTCAAGCGAGGGGTCAAACTGCACAGCAGGACAGTCATGCCATCGTCTCCCTTTCTCCACACCACCATCTTCAGTTAACAAATTAAGGTAACAGCATAATATACACTGTATTCAAGCCTACAACAATACGGGTTATGCAATATTAGCTGCTGCTTTTTTGTAAGCTTAAATTTTAATTATTTAAACATTAAATTGTCTTTAAATTCATTAAAATAAACTTTAAAAGGCAAATTTATTACAGAAGTTGCTATTTGTTTCACCAGAATTGACAAATAAGCTTTGCTTAGTCTTGCCTTAATTCAACTACTGATAATTCCATTTTCGGTTGTTCCATCTTACCTCAATCAATTTGTTGGCATGTTCACGGAAAACCTGGGCGTATTCTTTCACTTCTTTTTCGTTCCCATTCTTGGCAGCTTCAATCAATACTAAAAGTGGAACGTTTGTTTCCAGAAAAGAGTCTGATACATGGTCCATAACAGCTTTGCGGAGCTAAAATAAATGTAAAAGAATGAGTTATTTTCCCTTTTACTGTATTAATATGTAAAGCTCAAAAGTACTTTTGTCGCTGATCCTTTTCTCCTTTGTGTGACCAAAGCTTTCCCTGCCCTAAGTCTTGTCTATACACTTTTTGCTTCAATTTAAATTAAATCTCCTTAAAAAAATGGATTAGTTATGTAAGTGCAAGTCACCAGTTTGGCCACAAATATTGATTTCGCAGCTCATATTGGCTTTGTCTGAGTAAATTTGCTGCTTTCCCTCAGCTGATTAAACAACATGCTGCTTTAAATTTGCTATTTTTCTACTAGAATAAAAACAGTTTTCAACAAACTTGATCCATACTCACATTTACTTGAAAAGGGGAATCTTGCTTTAAAAAAACAAACGAACAATAGATGGATGTTACATAAATACAGTCCTCAAAGAAAATAGGCTCTCTGAGATGAATGCCATCAGAATTATAAACCACACTCGATCATGTTCAAACTCCATAAAATGAGAGATGGTTTGGATGGGGTTTTAAGTCTCTCCTGCCAGAAGGATGATTAAGAATCCAACATCTTTATTACACGTTAACAGGGGATTACATTTCCACCCCATGCTACCCAGTGAACCAGGCACTAGAAACTTCTAGCTTTTAATTCACTAAATACAAGTAGGCAAGTCCACAGCCCGCTAGAAACAAATCAACAGAGAACACACTTCCAAGAGGGCAAACAAGCAGAAACACACTAGTTTGTCTCAAGAAGCATCAATTTTATATACTAATCACCTGTCTACGCAAGTCTCGGGTCTTTTTGGTCATTTTATCAATCGCGGAGTTCAATGCATCGCTTCTTTCTTTGCGTCCAGCCTGGAAAACAAGAGACAAATAGGTTAACAGTGTCTCAAAATAAAACCAGTATTATTCAATACCTGTCAGCTTCTTTATTCTTTAAGTGATTGTGCACACTAGAAGTAACATCTCCCCCTCCCAGTACCTCACTCTCTTCTTGCCTGGGTTGGGCAGCTCAGTAACATCTGACATCCTGAGATTCTACCATTAACACTCTTTTCCTTCAGAAGAAAAGGATGGCTTTGTAAATCACAGAATCCCAGACTGGTTTGGGCTGAAGGGACCTTAAAGCTTAAACCCTGCCACGGGCAGGGACCCCTTCCACTAGAGCAGCTTGCTCCAAGCCCCTGTGTCCAACCTGGCCTTGAACACTGCCAGGGATGGGGCAGCCACAGCTTCTCTGGGCACCCTGTGCCAGCGCCTCAGCACCCTCACAGGGAAGAGCTTCTGCCTAAGAGCTCATCTCAGTCTCCCCTCGGGCAGGTTAAAGCCATTCCCCCTGTCCTGTCCCTACAGGCCCTTGGCCAAAGTTGTTCTCCAGATGTCTTTTTCTTTCTAATAGCTGAAGACCATATTCGACTTCCAAGTTTCAGATCTCTTTTCTGCCCGCTCTGTCAGCATCCCCTTAGCTGGCACTGCATCCAGCCTGGAGGAGCCCTGCTTCAACCCTCATCTTGTACAACCTCAGCTGCTGAGATCCCCACGGACAGTGGGTTGCACACAAACCTCTTGCATGCTGCCTCCAACCTGCAGGCACAAGCACCATGCGTGCACAGGGCTGCACATACAATGCAACAGTGCTCTCTCACACCTCCATACCCTGCTGTCACAGGAGGCTACTCTTGAGCAGGCAGTCAAAAGCCAAAAATCAATTATCTTAAAGGTAAAATCCTTATAAAACACTTGTCAGGTATGATATCCAACATCTCCAGCCAGTACGCAGGCCCACCTGCTGAGGGATGGAGTTTGCCAAGGTTCAATACAGCAAGTTTCACATTGTTAAAGAGAGGGCAAGGGGCCATGAAGCAGTAGCAGCTTCTCTCTTTTTAAGCAGACACCGGGATCAAAAATACCCTTATTTGTATCAAACCAGGCACGTTAGATAAAACAATGGTGGTGGTCTGGTTTTGCTGGGAGTTTTCTGTATTATACAGCTGATATTACAGTTTTGAAACACATTTTATGCAACCACAATCCAATTTCTGAAGTTCTAAGCCACGATCAATATAATTATCCTGTTGAGAAGAAAAACCATTTAGCAGCACTAAAGCAAGGGTATGCCAGTTATCAATTGTCCCAGCGACAGCCTGGTGTGAAATACCTGGATGAGCAGCCTTGAATCTAAACCATGGAATCCACTCTACAGCAGGAATAAAAATTAAACAGAATTGGGGGGAAATCAGGATTCTGTAATGTCATTTTAGTTTAATGAATTATGGAAGATTTGCCACCATCCCTGATCAAGTAATTTGATTCTCATCACAAAAGGTAACTGAAAAGTGACTGAAATAAAGACCAGGAGCTTGTTCTGACAACGCCACCGCCTTCAGCAGAGCTGGCACAAGCCTGTTCTTCATTCCACATTCAAAAATCAAAGCTGAAATCCCTAAATAAGGCGAAGGTTAATGCTGCTTATACACTGAACGGTTTGCTGCGCCCATGCTTGGTGGATACGAAGACAAAACACAGGTTGGAAGCCCTGCTCAGCCTGCATTGAATGTGCCCACCGTGTCCCACACCGCAGCTCTGGGCACTGCCTGCACCCCGAGGTGGGACCAGGCTTCTCCCACAAAAACCTGCCAGCAGGAGCTGGACCACCTAAAAGCCTGCTGCAAGACACAAGCCTGCAATCACAGCTGCTTGCCTCAGTAATGCTTTCACACCAGTTTACCCACTGCAATGCGACCACTCTACCGAACCCACGGCACCCTGCTGTGCACGTTTGTTTGTTTTTCCAGGAATATCTTTGGATCCAGGAGATATACTCATCCATTATGCAGAAAGCTGAACACTCAACTGTTCCAGGAAGTGCCATTTTACTTCTCCCTGGGGGCCCCTATGTTACCACTTTAACATGAGGCAGGAGCATGCTTGTGAAGCGCATCCACCCATCACTTCTGCTTTGCCATCCCTGGCTTCACCATCCAGAACAGCCCCAGTACACAAGGACCAGATACTTTTGGATGAGAAAACCACCAAGAAATGGCTTCCACTAATGGACACTGAGTACACAAACCCAGACCACAGCCAGTCCTATGTGAAAAGCACATAATGCACCCATTACAGCCTAAGCAGCACCAATTTCATTCTGTTGATCTGTTCCTATTAAGCCACACCACATATCAGCACAGAGAGAGCTGCATAATCTAAACCCATTAGATTTTAGCAAGGCAGCTTCAGGTTATTTCCACCTTGTTGGCATTCAGAGATTTTAGTACAGCAGCTCGTCAAATGTAGTAACAGAATTTCTTTCTGAAGGTTGCAACATAAAAGGCCCTGCTAAGTCAGCTGTGGTGATTTAACAATTTAGCACAAATAACGCTGCTCCTTCGTTAGGGAGTGGGATACAACAGCACAAACACGATGGATGCCCACACTGCTGTCCTACAGAGACCCTGTCATCATTAACATCTTCAAATCATCACAGGCAATTTGAACCTGTCCTGGAGACAAGGACATGAAGTTGTCCACCTGAAGTTTCTTGACCTTTTCTGCATCAAATGAAACATAAAACATAAAACTGTACGACCAAATACAACCTGTCAGGTACAAGTGGAGGCAGCCAGTGGGACAGTGGATGCTGGAGCACACGAACACCTGCACAGCCTGCGGCTGCATGAACCCTCCAGGGAACAAGACCATTCTTGACCACAACAGTCACTTCATCCAGGCTCCCACACACCCCATGAGTTTCACCCAGTGTTCCACCCTACAGCTCAACAACTCCTGTTTGAGCTGGTGTCTCTCCCTCCGGCAATAAATCATGTTTTAAAGGCTCCACGTGACAGTTTACCATCTCTGGGTAATTTGTTCCAGTAGCCAATTTCCCTTACCATTAAAAACAGGTCTTTGTCACTAGTCTAAACTTCTACTAAGAAGTAGTAGCCAGACTGGTTTGTGTTGGAAAGGACCTCAAAGCTCATCCAGTTCCAACCCCTGCCACGGGCAAGGACACCTTCCACTGGAGCAGCTTGCTCCAAGCCCCTGTGTCCAACCTGGCCTTGAACACTGCCAGGGATGGGGCAGCCACAGCTTCTCTGGGCACCCTGTGCCAGCGCCTCAGCACCCTCACAGGGAAGAGCTTCTGCCTAAGAGCCCATCTCAGTCTCCCCTCGGGCAGGTTAAAGCCATTCCCCTTGGCGGGTCCCTACAGGCCCTTGTCCCAAGCCCCTCTCCAGGTTTCCTGCAGCCCCTTCAGGCACTGGAGCTGCTCTAAGGTCTCCCCTTAAGGAGCCTTCTCTTCTCCAGGCTGACCCAGCCCAGCTCTCTCAGCTTGTCAGAGAACCCAACTAACAACCTGGCAGCACAACACATCCCAGCTATCAGCTTCTCTTATCCACAGGATTAGGGGGACTCACAATAGGAGAGCCTGAACATTCAGATTACTAACAGGATTTTTAGATATCCAGCACCAAACTCTGTGAGGAAACCACAAGCTCTGCAGTCAGAAAGCAGCTAACAGATTCCACAGATTTAACAGGATCATGTTGAACATCAGTCATTTTGCAGTATGATGCCACAGCTCTGTCCAGTATCACAGATAATAAAGTTAGCTACAGTGCAAATTTACTTTAAGTTAAATTAAATCAGATCTTTATCAAAGAGGCCTGAATTGATGTTAAAAACTGCTTGTTTCCCCCACCCCTCTGCAATCTCTGCTCTTCCACCACCATTGCTACCTGCTTGGAAAGCAACACAAGCAGTCACTGCCGCATCCCTGCCGCTCCAGCTCATGCCGCTATCCCCACTGGGGTTCATTATAATGTTTTAAAGCAAAGAAAGGGGATTTGTATAGAGGGAGGCAGTGGAATCACCATCCCTGTCACAAAGCATTCCCTCTATAGGCCTCCCATCAGAATTCAAACAAACAAAAAATGGAACCAAGTTTTTCCTACAGCTACTGATGTTAAAATCTAAGACCAGCTGATTTATAAAGGTAGCAGAGTATGGTGCTGGCAGTGCATGAATGCTGCCAGGATCAGCAGCGCATGTATTACAATGAGTTATTCACAAAGCCATGTTTTTAGAGGTAAGTAACAAACCCTGTCATTGTTAACCTCCATGGTTCACCACCAGTTTAGGTTAAGCTAAAAGCAGAGAGAGAAATAGTGATTCCTGCCCTGCACCACCCCTGCAGAGCCCTGCATCCCTCCTCCACAAATCAGCACCCAGATGTGAGCCAGATGTGCCACCACTGTGTGACTGAGCACTACTTTGCCCTGCCTGCCACCCACCATGCCATTACCTAAATAAGATGGCTTGAAGGGAGGTTTCTGCTTCAGGTAATCTGCAAATTCCTTGTCTCTGGAGCTGTCTGTACAACAGCCTGCATCGTGGCCAATGATGGTGATTTAATAGGTGACAAGGAGTGTTTGGCACCTGCTCCTCTGGGCAGGCACTGCAGAAGCAGTTGCCCAGCCGTGCTTTGTGGGGCAGCAGGAGATTCAGTGCTCAGACTAAGTCTGTCATTTTTTGCCTTGCCACCTGGCCTAACTGCATGCCTATAAAGGATAACCATCAATACCTCTCGTTTTTCATGATATTAGGGCAGCAAATGAATTCCAGATATTATAGTGCTGATTCAAGACCAGGAAGGGTAAGCAGCCAAGTATGACATGTGAATTTCCGTGCTGTTTTCATATCCGAGATCTGCTGGCTGAGGAAGCAGAACTATGCACTGGTTTGTAGGAGGAAGGAGTCTCCTGCAGCAAAGCCATAGCTCAGCTGAGCATGGGGACTACCATGGTATCACCTAGAATCAGAAAAAAGCAGCCTGGCCTGCTGGCCATGCTGCTTCCATCCCAGCATCCCTTCCCAGTGCCAGGCTGCAGCCAAGGTGGCCCCACAGCACCCATGGAGAGGGGAAGGCTGGCTCCTGCACTCACCCTGCTACAAAGAGGGATTAAAATGTGCAACCAGAGCCAGGGACAGAGCTGCCAGACAGGGAGGTGACAGTCACCACGCTATGCAGCAGCACACGTGTGTTCTTACTCCCATGAAGACAGCAACACCCAGCCCGTAGTGCCCTGTCCCATCCCGTCCCATCCTTCACCCAAAGGGCCTCTGCAGTTGCCCTGAAGAGCTGGACATGCCTGTGGATGATGGATCACCTTTTCTCTCCTATGTCCTCTTCTCGGGGCTCACTGTTAACCCAGCTCCATGGTAGCACGTCCAAGTGACAGTACAAGCACAGCAGTGCTACAGCCACATGTCTGTGCTTGTCACCTTCACCTCATGGCCTTACCAACAACACAAGGGCTGTTAGCAAAGAAGCAGCAAATACTCCTGTGACCCCCAACATGGTAACATCCAGCAGAAATTAAGGCAATCATTCTATCAGGCAGAAGGGTGAGCTGTCTGCCCGCATGGGGCAAACACGTGCTGCAGTCCCAGTGCCCAGCCTTGCCTGCAGCTCCAGGGCTGGCCACCCTCTGAGCCCACAGCACGCAGCCCCCGTCTACATCAAGGAAAATTAGCTTATTTGTTGTTCTTAATACACTAGGAAGGCTTCCACAAGATGTCAGCCTAACTAAATGACAGCGCTAGCCTCAGGGTACAATTCTGCTTTTCCAGTGTGTGGGTTTAGCAGGAAAACCAGTTCTGCTGCTGCTGGGGAAGCAGAGCAAGAGAGAAGCCCACCAAAGGGTTATCTGGTCCTAGCATGCTTATTCCTGAGGCAGACATGCCATGTTCCCTCTCCATGTTGCACATAAGGATTCAGAAGGCCAGGCTGGACAGGACTTGGAGCAAGCTGCTCTAGTGGAAGGTGTCCCTGCCCATGGCAGGGGTTGGAACTGGATGAGCTTTAAGGTCCCTTCCAACTCAAACCATTCCGGGATTCTATGATTCACTCTGTGATTCAGGCCAGTACTCAGAAGCACCAGTTCTGGCACAAGTCCCTGCATAGCACACACACGTGGTCTTCCTCCACTTGCAAGTGAGTTTTCAGTTTCAGGAGAAACACAACTGCATGACATTGGTGACAACTGGGGGTTATTCCCAGCCGGTAACATCCTGACACCCAGGCAGCTCCCGAGGAACAAATACTACTGCAGAGTTCCAGACTTCAGAGAATCAGACCACACTTTCAGTACTATCTGTTGTTTCACAACAAGCGCACATAAAAACATGTTTCGCTAAGAAAAGCACCCATAAAGTTCACATTAACAGTTTCCCAAACAGGAAACTCGCTGGCAAGGTGCTAAATAGCCCTTGTTTGGTTACAGGCCAAAGAATGGAGCGCTTTAGAAAGGCAGCAACTTACCCTGTTTGAACATTAACTCTTAACTCTGTGCCAAATTACACAATCTTGATGTGGGAGGATTCTACCAACAGATACCGATGCAAAAAAGCAAACCCTTCCCAAAAGATAACAAAATTCAGCCTCCTGGTAACCGTAAAAAGAGGGAGCACAGGAGAGCAGCAACACTGGACTTTCTGGCTATTGTCATTTTAAGTACACCCTTTGGCACCTTGTCTTTACATATCATTGTATTTAAGTGTTATAATTCAAATCAACACTTCGAATGAGGAGCTGCACTGGAGGAGCTGCCTCCAGAAGCACAACCACAGGTACTCTGGTGTGGTATCTCTACATGACAGCTGGCAGCTGACAGCCCAGGTGGGATTCCAGCTCCTCTACTTTTCATACCAGGAACAGCAACCATGAAGAAACTCTTTAAATTGGTTTGTTCTTTGCAATGTTCATGTAAATTCTTTGCACGGATTTGTTTCACTCTAGAGCAAATGTGGGAATATTAAATATGGCAGAGCAATTCAAGAACCTTATCTTGTATTTCCTATTTTGCTTGATCCTTAAAGACAGTTACTTTCCTGATGAGTTGGGGTGAGGTTTTGTGGTTTGCTTTGCTTTCTCGGTGGATCTGAAGTTTCCTTTCTCGTCTGTTTTTTTTAGAGTTCACCTTCTCTATCCCTTTACTTCAACTCTGCATTTACCTTCAGCCCCCTCCAGACAGGACAAAAGAAGTACCACAGGTTGTATTACATGGGAGAAACAGGCAGAAAACAGTAAGTCTTAATATAAATAACTACCTCTATGGAGCCAAAGCTTCTTAACAAAAGATAATAACTACTTAAATATCTTCCATTTCGTGAAATTTATCACCTTCCTCCATCAGCGCACGAAGCTTGTTATCATCAGCTCATCCCATATCCTGAGGTCATAGAATCCGGACTGGTCTGGTGAGAAAGGATGTTAAAGCTCAACCACTTGTAACCCCCTGCCACGGGCAGGGACACCTTCCACAGGAGCAGCTTGCTCCAAGCCCCTGTGTCCAACCTGGCCTTGAGCACTGCCAGGAATGTGGCAGCCACAGCTTCTCTGGGCACCCTGTGCCAGCGCCTCAGCACCCTCACAGGGAAGAGCTTCTGCCTAAGAGCTCATCTCAGTTTTCCCTCTGGCAGGTTCAAGCCATTCCCCTTGGCCTGTCCCTTCAGGCCCTTGTCCAAAGCCCCTCTCCAGGTTTCCTGCAGCCCCTTTAGGCCCTGGAGCTGCTCTAAGGTCTCCCCTTCAGGAGCCTTCTCTTGTCCAGGCTGCCCCAGCCCAGCTCTCTCAGCCTGGCTCCAGAGCAGAGCTGCTCCAGCCCTCGCAGCATTTTCGTGGCCTCCTCTGGCCTCGCTCCAACAGCTCCACGTCCCTCTTGTGCTGTTGCCCCAGAGCTGGATCAGGACCGCAGGGGGGTCTCCTCAGAGCAGAGGAGAGGACAATGAACTTCTAAAACAAGCAGCCACACCAGCACATTCACCTCCTCATGGTGCCTGCACGCTCTGGCTAGAGCCTGGCTCTGCTGCACCAGCACAGGCAGCTCTGCAGGTCACTGCCTCTGCAAATGCAGATTCCTGCAACTCAAACCCACCCAGCTAACTGTCAGAGACCTGCCCCACAGCAGGATGCTAACAGAGGTGATGTGCCCCATTCCACAGGGAGCACAGAATACCAGAATGGAAGCCGTGACCAGGAGGGAGCCCTCCAACCGCCCTGAGCCCCAACCGTGAACACCAACCTCACCCTTCCCTCTCCTGCACTCCAGTCCCCAGGAAAAAAGCAAGTACAAAAGCCACCGTTTGCAGGGGAAAAAATAGATTTTCTCGTTTCATAACTGCCTGCTGTCAAGCTGGATTCCAATTAAATTTTTCCTGCACCCGAACGCAAGCTTCGCTTTTTCCAGAACTTTCTCATCTCTTGAATTGCCCACCGCTGCCCCTCGCTCTGGGCTGTGTGCTGCACTTGGACACACCACACTCACCTAAACCCCTGTCCTCTCTCCCTTTACCACTTCTGCAGGGACCAGTCACACACAGTTGACAGGCAGAGCTTTAAGCTGCCAAATCCCTCTCACCTCTGTGAAAAGCTGGTGCTGACCAGCCTCCTCTATTCACACCGTGTTTATTTTGCATCTCAAAGTTCCTTTTATGCTGTGATATTTAAGAGAAACCGGCAGCAGTGAGCACCAAGGAGCTTCCAACCGCAGCTCTGCGCGGCTCCTAACGCCAACTGGCTCCAGCCAGCACGGATGTGGGGGGAGCTGGGTGCTGCAAGTCCTCCCTATTCCCTCAGTTGTGGGGACGAAGGACTCCTGCTGTTGGTTTTTCTCCCCCTCTCCTCTTACCGGTGGTCTTTAACACGATCACAGTATGCACCACAATGCTTTAAAACAGCAAAGCTTCTGGAAAACCCAAACAAAAGGAACGTCACCAGGTGACGTCAGCCTATATACAGCCCTGTGTGGTCGCAGCGCATAAGCAAATCCATTCTTGTGCCGCTTCCCTGAAAAGCCTTTCAGTAAATGCACTCATGCTACTACAGGAGCTTCTCTCAGCAATAAGCCACCCATCTGCCATCAACAAGTTAGGACTAAAGGAAGCCACAGCTGCGGAAAGAGAAAACGTGAGCTTCACTTAAACAGCTGAGCAGCCACAGAGGACAGAAACTTGTATTAAGCCTCGAATTAAAGATCGCAGACCTGTCAGAGGAGATCAAGCCAGTGATTTCAAAAGGAATATTCCAAGAGAGCCTCGTGGATTCAATTTTGCACTGATATCAAAGGACACTGAACCCGGTAAATTATTCAAAGGCTGTCTTACATTAGAGCCTTTTACAGACTCACCACGTTGAGTCTAAAACTACGACTGAATGCAACCTCCAATGTACTCAAAAGAATGGGTAAGTTCTGCGTTTCTCTATACCTTGGGTAGTGAATGACTGGCTGGGCTGGAGAGGAGCCGGTAGATGCTAAAGGCAATTTTTCTGCACTGAACCTTATGAAAAAAAAAAAAAAAGATATGTTTTCCGATTGTGACACTGTAATAGAGCTAAAGACTGCTCCTCAGTGTAATATCCAAGTGTTCTGTTTTTCATAGTAGTTGTTTCTTGCATTTAGAATTAGCTTGTCGGAAATGCATGGCAATGTTATCTGCAGTGAAATCTTCCACCGTGATGTTCCAAGTGTACTGATCAGGCTATCCTATCTTGTTGTTTTCCTAAATTATATTCTGCAGGCTTACATTTCAAGTGGCCATTAGGGGCTCGTATGCTGGCAGCACTATATGCAATGAGTATGGTTTTAAAAATGCTGCCTGCCTTGGGCATGGCTTGTCCACCAAAATGTCGCTGTGAGAAGCTGCTCTTTTACTGTGACTCTCAGGGGTATCACTCAGTGCCAAACACCACTGAAAAGGGCTCGCTAGGTTTGTCACTGAGGCACAATTATATTTCTGAACTTGAAAGGGATCAATTTGCAAGCTTCAGTCAACTTACTTGGCTTCACTTAGATCATAATCAAATTGCAACAGTCAGAGAAGATTCTTTTCAAGGACTGTATAAACTTAAGGAATTAGTCTTAAGTTCCAACAAAATCTTTCATTTGCCAAACACAACTTTTAGCCAGCTGCTTAACCTGCAGAATTTGGACCTCTCTTTTAATCAGTTATCCTCTCTGCACCCCGAGCTCTTCTACGGCCTTCGCAAGCTACAGACCTTGCACTTGCGATCCAACTCCCTGCGGACCATCCCGGTCCGCCTGTTCTGGGACTGTCGTAGCCTGGAGTTCCTGGATTTGAGCACAAACCGCTTGCGAAGTTTGGCTCGCAATGGATTTGCAGGATTAATCAAGCTGAGGGAGCTTCACCTCGAGCACAACCAGCTGACAAAGATTAATTTTGCTCACTTCCTCCGGCTGAGCAGCCTGCACACGCTCTTCTTGCAGTGGAACAAAATCAGCAACTTGACATGTGGGATGGAGTGGACCTGGGGCACCTTAGAAAAGCTCGATTTGACTGGAAACGAAATCAAAGCCATCGACCTTTCCGTCTTTGAAACTATGCCTAACCTGAAAACCCTCCTCATGGATAACAACAAGCTCACCACCCTGGATTCCAAGATCCTGACTTCCCTGACGTCCCTCACCACCGTGGGCCTCTCCGGCAATCTGTGGGAATGCAGCCCCAAGATCTGCGCTTTGGCCACCTGGCTGAGTGGCTTCCAAGGTCGGTGGGAGCACTCCATCCTCTGCCACAGCCCCGACCACACCCAGGGAGAGGATATTCTGGATGCAGTCTATGGTTTTCAGCTTTGCTGGAATTTATCAACTGTTGTTACAACCGTGGCTACGACGCACGCAGCTCCGACTACTGAGTACCCCAAAAGAATAAGCTCTTCTCATTTCCATATGGGAGACAAAGAGATTCCAACTACAGCAGGCATGGTCGTTACCACCGAAGAACATTTCCCAGAGCCAAACAATGCCATCTTCACTCAGAGGGTAATTACAGGAACAATGGCTTTATTGTTTTCTTTCTTTTTTATCATTTTTATAGTGTTCATCTCCAGGAAGTGCTGCCCTCCCACATTAAGAAGAATCAGGCAGTGCTCAATGATTCAAAACCACAGGCAGCTCCGCTCCCAAACACGGCTGCACATGGCAAATATGTCAGACCAAGGACCCTATAACGAATACGAACCCACCCACGAAGGACCCTTCATCATCATTAACGGCTACGGACAGTGCAAGTGTCAGCAGCTGCCGTACAAAGAATGTGAAGTATAATACCCATATGCCATCCCAAATGAAACCAGATAAGTAACCTATTTTAAAATTGTAGGGGACCTACATCAGAGTCTAATTTTTACAGATGTTGACATAAAGCCTAATTTTCCAAGCTCCTTAATGGAAACATTGTTTATGGAGTGGTGCAGTATTTTTAAGTTGGTTTGGTTTTTTTTAAACGATAAATCCATACTATTTTCAGTGTTAAAGACGCAATGGATTACATTAAACTTGCACTCCTAATGTTGAAAAGTCTCAAAAGATGCTCACCTCAAACTCTGTAAGATGTTTCATGTTTATGTAATTCTATGACTGTGTGTAAACATTTAGACCCGAGTCTCCATATTCGACTTTTGCTACTGAAAGCAGTGAGAGGGAAGGATGCTGGAGAGGGCACAGAGCTCTGCGGGGGGACATACGCTCCGTTTGTTCCACTGCAGCTGGAGGATCCCAACCGCTCCAGCTGGCTCCAGTCACTTTAAAGGCAGCCCTGGAGGAGGAATTTCCTCCTCTGATAACCTCACTCCAGTTAAAACTACAAACAAAAAGAAGGGTGGGGAAACAAGAAAGGAGCAGCAAAGGTCCAGGTGGGAAATTCAGTGCATTTGGGACCGGGAGATTTATTTTAAATGCAGTTTTCCTACCTGCACATTTGGTTTGGCTTAACTGGACCTTGCTAAAGCTCAGAGGAGCTACAGAAAGGAGCAGTTCACACGGTCACAAATGAGCAGGATGATCACAAATTAGGAGGATGGTCACAAATGAGCAGGAAGGACTCTCCAGGCACTTACAAAGTGGCAGCGTATCTTGTTTAGGAAGGCTCAGTACCACAGGATCGATTTGAAATATTAAGTGCATTCAATTCTTATCGGCTCTCTGGTTTGCCTCACTGCTGCTTTTCATGAATTCAAGCTAATTACATATGCCTATGAACAAACAGCATTTCATGTGTAAATACCCTTAATGCAAGTTTTTCTTAATTAAAAGTAAATATCAAGCGGGAGGGTGAGGAGAAGAGGGAAGGGAGGAAGAAGCCTCTCTTTGTCCCCCCGCTCCCTCCCCCAGCTGAGGCTTCCTCTCGCCTGAAAGCTATTTTCATGCACTAACTCCACTGGTTTCTCTGGAGACAGAATTAGCCCCTGTAATATAAGCTCTCACTTGTCCTCCCTCTTCCTAAATTCAAGGTAACTACTATTTTAAACCCCCCAATCCCTTACCTTCTGGTAAATTAGGATAATATAATTAGGATATAGAACAGTTCACTGAAAAAATGTTTCATTTCTTACTTGATGTGGGACAGAATTTAAATTAGTATATGTTTAAAGAAATCATACAGATATATATATACACACACGCACCTCATTCTTCAGGAGCAATTTGATTTCTTGAAGCAGAAGTACCATATTGCTATTTATACTCTATTCTGAAATTCTATGTAAATAGTTGCAGATCTATGCAGTGGTGCTGGTACTCGGGTGCCATAGGGGGAGTAAGGGGGGAGCTGCAAAGGATTCCAGCATTTTTAAGTCAACTGCTCCAATCTTGGAAACATTCGAACCAAAGCTAAAAGGACCAGAGGGATGGAAGGGTTTTATATATATATATACATGTATGTATAACTCAAAAAAACCAATGTGTTGTGTCCAATGCTGCAGTGTCGAACAATTCCCAGCACACACAGATGAAGAAATTCCTCACAGTGTTGCCATACCTTGACCAAATCAGTAATTGCAGTATGCTAATTGTGTTGTACTCAACTACTCTGCAAACTTTCTGAATGGAAAAGAAAGCACTGCATAAAAATCTGTTTGCTATTTCACTCTGCTTTTCTATATCTGTATTACCACTTAGTGAGGTAGTTAGGGTGCAATTATACAACAGTTTGATGTTTTATTGTGGAATGAAGTCGTCCGAGGCAATTCTAGCAAGATAAGTGACTTCTGTTCAGATTTTACATACAGCTTTTTTCAGTGACTGGGTTTGAAGATATTAATTTGCATCATTTTGCTTTCACATCCAGTGCCCTTATTATAAAGCAAATTTTGTTTACTTCCTGTGACTCTGTACTTTAATGGAAAAGATTCAGTGAAGCCTAATGGTTTTCCATAGAGATATTTGAACCCTTGTAACTATTTATACTCCAATGAGCTAATTTACACACTGTAGGAAATCAATTACTGCTTTAAACTGAATACAATAAATGCTGTGGGGCAGGGGGACAGAGAGCAAATATTCTGTATGATTAAATTCTACGTAAGCCAGAAGGCCAGAACCAAGCTGATAAATACAAAAACTTACTGGTGTCCAAGGGTATCAAGGAAGACTTGCCACATTCCTTACCACACCAGCTCTTCCCTTATGGCCAGGGTTTTGTTCTGCACTGGGCAGGCAAGCAGGCATCACTGTGCACCTCCCTTACCTCCAACATGACAGCCTGCATTGGGAAGCAGATACTTTTGGGAGTGATTCTAATGTACAGCTGTAGGGTACCCACAAAGACTGAGTTATAACTGAGCTCATTAATTACACTGGCAGCCAAATAATCTGGCTACACAATCATCAACCATCAGATGTCAATGCTGAACTCTGATGTCCTCAGCTGCTTTTGCAAGACGGAATATTCCACCTCTCTCCTTCACACCCCACAGAAACCCTGCTGGAAGGCAGTTCAGGAGGTAGCATGTCAGTCTTCCATATGGAAACGAGAAGTGGCTGCTTGACTGAAGTGCCAAGGTTCCTCCAACAAGGTGCTTTCCCAACGCTCTGTAGAGGCTCACTCCATCTTTATTAGCATACAATTATGCCCGAGAAAAGAGAGATGTTCCAGCAATGCTGGATTTAATCCTCTTTTCCATCCCAGTCCCTCATACCAACTTCCCAAGCATTATAGCAAAGACACCCAGGCACCCAGCTCCTCTCCCCACCAGCATTCCCAGACCCACTGGTCCCACAGTGCTGCCCTGCCTCACAGGCACCACAGCAGGGTCCAGCAGACACAGCCTCACACAGCACCGCATAGTTTTACCTCTGCACTACACAGGGATATGCAGCCAATCTCCCAAATGCTGTGGTTTATATCTGCCATTTCCAAAACCATTTGTTGCCAGGTTCCAGGCATAAGCAGAGCAATTCTGCAAACATTACATTTAGGGTAACGGGTATCATAAAACTCATAGAATGTCAAACACTAGCAGTGAAGTCAGCTTGAATTCCCTTAGGAGAGACAGGGAACGGCAGGCAGAGCTTTACACAAGGACACAACCAGAGGCTGCTCTCTCTTTATTATTTCTTTTCTTTTTTTTTTTTTTTTTTTTTTAAGTTACTGTCTTCCATTCTCAATTGCTTGTGACTCTTCCAGGAAAGGAGGGAACTGTAATAATGGTGTTACTCAACAGTCTTTGATTTATTTCATGGCACAAGAACCATGATGATTTGGTTTAAATTAATAGTGTTTCAGCTTGAGCACTGGCTGATGACGAGAAGTTGCTCATTTGCTCTCCCCAAATATCACCTCTGTGGCTCAGCCTCAATTTCTACAGGTATTCTACAGGTGCTCCACCCCCTTCAAGCACAGCCTCACCCAAGAGGTCAGGGCCTTTTAGAAATGAGAATTTCTCCTACTGCTCTTGAGATCCACCCAAAGGTCTCCTCCAGCCTCAGTCATCTCCAGCCAGCTTCTGCTCCTGCCCACCCCTGCATCAGGGAAATGAAGGCCAGCAGTACCAGATCAGTTTGAGTCATCACGCTGGAACAGGTCTGAATTAATGCTTCCAGCTCTCCTCTTGGTAGTTGCTTTGCATTAGATCATGTTTAAATGCACACAACTAAGGATTACTCGATGAAGAGTGAAATGGGTTAGCGGTCAGTCTCCAGCTGAAGTGTACCTCTGCACAGGGCTCCCATCAGATGGAGACATAATTAATATTACTGTTGCATCAATGTTTGGTTTTGCTTCCTTTCCCTCCAAGCAGAAGTTATCTCATTCTTAAGCAATAAGCAAACCCAAGCAGCTGAGCTTTATGTCCCACTTACCCCCCTTACAAGCCAGTGGCCTACTGCTAACATGTCAAATCAGAAATATCCAGCAGCTTTAAATGAGAAACCTGCACTACACCCTTTATTTAATGTGTCTAAGTTAATTCCTGTACTGCTTAAATGAAAATAAAGTGGATTTAATTTTGTGATCTGCGTAGCTATCAAAATCCATCTGTTCAGACCTATGAAATCTACCCAGAAGCTGAGTTTCATTTTTCCATGAAAATTAAAAATTCAATGAGAGATACAGCATTTTTTTTCTCCACCCGCCTCCCCCCCAAAAAAGAAACGGAACAAGAAGGGAAACAACAAAAATCAAAGGCAGCTGCACAGCAGCTCCTCCATCCCCATGCCTTTCTTCACTACAAGAAGTCCCATTTGCTAAAACAGGTGTCTGGCTTTGCTTCTTAAGCCACCATGCTAGCAGGATGCTTTAAGATCATTACAGAGTCAGCTGGAACCTCAGCATTTCATATTCTGTATAAAAACCCTTCAAGAGGTATCTAGGGAAAGGTAACAGGAAGCTTTGATAGATAAAATCAAGCTTCAAACTGCACAAAACTTGCACTAAGGGCAAACACGGTGCTGTTGAGCACCTCTGGTGTGAGCACTGTTGAGCTACAACTGCTCCCCTTCAACTACTCCTTTGTATAAAACCCCAAACAAAACCAACCCCATTTTTCTTTTTCCTGATGAAAACATTAGCAAGTGAACTATTCTACTAGCTTAGCAACCAGAGATTAAAGAGAGTCCTCGATGCATTGTATTTAAATTATGTTTAAAGAGGCAACTTCTGGTGGGAGGGGGTGTAAGCAATGGAGGAAAACCAAGTGCAGTGTACAGAAAAGTTTTGTTATTAAAATTGTGTATACTGTAAAACTGAATTTGCCTCTTTCTTCCTCCCTTGTCAAACAGATGTCAAAAGCTCATTCTTTCACGATATGTAAAGACCCGTCTACATCCAAAAGAGATGGGTCATGTTTGGGCCAGTCCATTTGCCACAACCATATCAAACACAGCACCTTCTAGTTTACTACAATAAATCATTCAATCAGACTGGTTTGGGTTGGTAAAGATCTTAAGGCTCATCCAGTTCTAACCAGCCTGCCACAGGCAGGGACACCTTCCACTAGACCAGGTTGCTCCAAGCCCCATCCAAGCTGGCTCTTGATGATGGTCTTGAAATGAGCTGGGCTGCATGGGTTCTTACCAAATAAGGTGTTTTTTTGACTAGCAAATATTGTTTACAATAAGCAAGATGAAAAAGTGAAAACCAAAGCCAAACTCCTACCCCTTAATACTGAATCCTTGGGAGTACCTGCATCGGGGCAGCAGCATCCTCTCCAGCACGCTGGTGTAAGCCCCAGCCTGACCTGGCAGTGGCTGGGTCTGCCAAGACCATGGGTGCTCCCTCAGTCTCCTGGCAGATCACCGTGACCACCTGCTGATCATGGTGCCAGCCAGGAGCGTGGTGTCTCCAGCAGGCCCACTTTGCAAAGAGTTTAGCAAGGACAAACAATCCATATCATTTAGAGATGTCAAACTAGCAAGACATCACTTCAGCTCTGAATCGCAGCCAGGCAGAAAGTGTCAGAAACACATTCCCTGTGCAAGTGTTCTTTATGTGGGTACCACAATGAACGCAACGTTCAAAATCACAGTGCTTCAAGAACATAAGAAAGATTTCCCATTTAGAGAAGTGACAAGCTCACGGACACAACCCAAAAGCCTTGATACACCAGCTATGCAAAAGAACAGGCTTCAGGATGTTCCAGGACAATTACATCCACTGAATTACCAGTTAAAATCATTTTAGTAACTGAGCCTCAGTTGCATTTACTTTTCTGCAAAAGGTTTGGCTGGAACAAGTTCTCAAGGGTTTTCAGTGTCCGTGGGCTACCTGCCACTCAAAACCTGCTAGTATTTCAAAGTAGCACACGAGAAATCTATTCTCTGAAACTCTCAAAGAGACTAATTTTAAGATTAAAACCATCTCTCAAACACAATGTTTTCATAAGCAAAGGTAAGATACACAAGAGAAAAAAATGGTATTCTGAATATACTATGCAAAACCTTGAAATGCAATTAGTAACAAGGAAATGTCATCATCACTTGCAGCTTACTTTGAAATGTAGGCTGTGTTAAGACAACTGTAAAAAAAGTCAAGACTCAAGAACCTGACCAGAGAAGACCACACAAATGAACTGGAACCTCCAGCACATCTGGCGAAGCACCGGCTCCCTCCTTGGGTGAGTGTACAGGCCAAGGGACAGAATTCAGCACAAGTGGTCACCCACCATAAACCCCAATGTTAATATTCACTGTCCTCTGTTCTTACGGAAAACAGTGATATGGAATAGCTCCCTTATCAACAATTTCATTACGATGAAAGTTCCAGGAAAACGATTGCACTGCAATGAGCTAAAGCTCTGTCACATTTGACATCAGGAACCACATGCTCTGGGGGTTATTCTGAAAGTTCTTCCCTGTGAGGGTGCTGAGGCGCTGGCACAGGGTACCCAGAGAAGCTGTGGCTGCCCCGTCCCTGGCAGTGCTCAAGGCCAGGTTGGACACAGGGGCGTGGAGCAAGCTGCTCTAGTTGGAAGGTGTCCCTGCCTGTGGCAGGGGTTGGAACTGGATGAGCTTTAAGGTCACTTCCAACACAAACCAGGCTGGGATTCTATGATTTTAAATGCTGTTCAAGTAACTTACCCCCTGGTTCCTCCCAGCAGGCTCCATTACTTTTATGTTGAATCCTGAAGAAAACCAGACATGAATAAAGTCCTGTTTGAATTTTCCACCAGTCCTTACCCCAAAGAGTGTTCGGTGCACCCACTGTTTGATATAGGTGCATTAGGCTTTATACCAGCTCAAAAAGCGCCCTTATTTCAGGAAATGTCTTGAAGTAATCAGAAAGGTTCATCCATTAAGAAGGCTGTTAAATAATGAATGGGTCGTAATTCCTTACAGTCAAAAGCAATTAATTTTCTGTATTATAATCAGGAGAATAAATCTGAGAAATCCATTCTAATGGCTCTGAATCCAAAGGTAGTGTTGCAGTTGAATTTTTAATCTTAAAATACAGGAGCAATGAGGACTTCTGCTGTTTAAACATACAATCTCCCACCAAACAGAACAGCTTTACTGCATATTTAATAGGTAGAACGGGTTTTGTGAGCCCGCATGAGATTAAAGGCAGCACTAGATACAGGAAATGCATTTCAAGTAGAAAGGTTGTTTCAAGATAGTTCTCAACTCTATAGCTACCAAAAATTCTTTAAATATCCTTTATGGAGTGTACAAACGACAGCAGAAAAGCTTATAGCAAAAAGTCATTTTACTTACAGGTTTGCAAAGAGCTAAAAACATTGAGGGGAGTGTTAATGCAGAATCCAGCTCAACCCTACAGCAAAGATCCTTACAAGGATGCATTTCCTCTCTTCCCTTTAACACCTAAATAATCCATCACATACCCAGAACCTCTGCCTCAAAAGCCATGTGCTGCTAGCTGGGACTATCAATGGCTGCTCTCAAATACATGGCTTCAACCCTGATATCACCTGAAGTAAGCACTTAGTAAAGCTAATGATGCCACAAGCTGTTAACAGTGAGAACATAGGGAGAGGACAGGAACATGGATCACAAGTGGGTTTCCATCTCAAAAGGCACCACGTAATAGTTAACAGCCTTTCCAAGCCTAACTATTCTATGATTCTATATATGCATTCTCCTGCACTGCAGATGCTTTCAGAGCTTTGTCAACAACCTCTACATTAAACAAGTCAGATTTAGCTACCCAAGCCAGCTGAGCCAACCCAGAGGGAACACCCTTATCCAACACAAGGAACATCCCTCAGAATGCTCCCATCGCAGGATGAGAGCCAAGAACTACAGAGTTGGAAAACCACCCACCAGGCCATTCTGCAAGCCCCCAGGTCTAACCACATACCTCTTGTTTAAAGAGCAGGAAATCTTAAAGCATCATCTATGTTGTCCTCAGGATAAGACAACATGCTTCAGTTAGTATGTGGAAGTCCTTATTGAGCCCTGAAGCACACCATCCCCAAATGCACAGCAACATCTGCTGTACCAAGGCCAACAGAGACTTTGGATTAACTCCATGCTTGAAATCCTGGTTGAGTAATTTAAAGGTTAAGGAATTCCTCCTCAATCTTTCCAGACAGTCCTGAAGATGGGAATAGCTGTGTCACTGCTTCCAGGCAGGACTGGGCCTTGCTTAGCCCCAGGCGAGCAGCAGACGACTGCAAGGCAGAGCCCCTGCACAGGCAGCCAAGTTTGGTAACTCCTAATGACAGCTGGAAGCTCTGTAGGTATCAAGTGCATATCTTTAGGGTTCAGGCCTTGACGAATTTAACAGCTACAGGGCAGACAGGCAGGCAAAGCCACCTCTAGTTTATATTCTTCTCTATGGAAGACTGGTCTAGCTCTGGGACATCTATTATCACCAGAGCAGCTGTGGAACTTGGAAAGAAGAGAGCTTTGACTACACAACAGATGCTTTTTGCCTGCAATTAGCATCCAGTCCTAAGACACCAGAAGCTTAAAAAAAGGTTAAAGTTAAATATTTGTAAGACTGAACTGCAACCTTATCAAAAAGAAAAAGGACACAGTAAGCTTGGCAGGTACTACATCGCTAACATGACAAAACAAGAGTAACAGATACCTTTGACAAGTTACTGTAGTCTAGAGTGACAGTTAACTTTTAGGAGATGTCTGTACATCCTTCACTGAAACTACAGAGTCACATGCTCCATGTCCCATGGGTTATGAGCTTTTGCCAGGAATTACTCTGCCTGTGAGTGGAGAGCAAGTCTCTAGACCAGCTAAAATATGTCAGTACTTTGGATGAGGGACATCTGCTACCCATAGCTAAAATAACTGAACAGCCACATAGTCCACAGCATAACAATGTTACAACGAAACCCAGACTGAGGCACTTTGGCTATTTACAGACCACGTGTGCAACTTCAATATACCTTCAGCACTGGCAACTGCAGAACAAGATGCAACGCCTCTTCCACCCCAATTTGGGATTTACCGGTGATGTAGGTATTGCTGACAAATCTAAAACCTGGAGAAAACGGCCACTCTGCTCCAAACCTGCGAAGTGTTTACGGGATGAATTCAAAGCTCTTGTTCCCACACTACGGAGATGCACCTTTACCAGCAGGGATCGCGACAGCATCCACCAGCTGACACACAGAAACACTTGCACAGAAGCAGTAGTATTACAGGAAGAACTGGAAGTCCAAGTGCCCAGCACCCTCCCCTCTAATGAAGCTCAAGACCGCTTCAGGACCTTCCCATGACTAACAGCTGCCTGACAGCACCCTGTAAAACATGGCAGGCAAAGAACTGACAAAGTGGAGAATGACTCCAGCGCACCACACAGATAAATTTCAGGGTTATTACCCCGTCATATCTAGAACTGTCCATGGACAACAATTAACTTGACAAAGCATGCCAATGAGAGTGTCCAGAGACACATGAAAAGGTTTTATACGACATTCAAATAAGCTGATGCTACTGGACTGCAGACTGCTTTCTTCTTCTTAGTGGGCACTCCATCATTTGAATATGCCACAGTAAAGCTGCATTATCAAGACAGGAACTTTCTGACACCTACTTTTACTGTCCATTTATTCAAAAACAGTAATCTTCATCAGGCAAATTAGAAAGTGATCATCAGCTTTAAAAAACAGCTTCAATTATGTATGCAAACCCAGCTACATTGCAGCACATTGGGTTCACTGCAACTCCTCTGACTGCAACCTGCTGTGCAACACTTAGGATCAAAAGTTAGTTTGTACTCCCTGACTCTCAGACACTCACTGGGAACCATGAAAATAAAAGGAAATCGCTCCAGAAAGATGGGGTTACATTAACAACAACCCAACCCAACCACCCCATTGCTCTAAAACATGAATTATCACAGAATCTCAGACTGGTTTGTGTTGGAAGGGACATTAAAGCTCATCCAGTTTCAACCCCCTGCCATGGGCAGGGACACCTTCCACTAGAGCAGGCTGCACCAAGCCCTATCCAACCTGGCCTTGAGCACTGCCAGGGATGGTGTGCACATATAAGTGATGAATAAATACATATATTCATACGTGACACAGTAACCCCACCTGAAACAATGTGAAACATGCAACCAGTAACCCTGGGTACTAACTGAAAGTAGTATTTGAAACGTTAAAAGTAAATTGAAGAAAATCCACCCATTAATAGGGAACTTGACCTCTGGAAGGCAGAAAAACTTCTAAGAATTCAGATTCAAGAAGGGTTTGGGCCTCTGCAGATGGGATTCTCTGCACATAGGCAGTCTCAGAGATACAGACACTATCTTAGTACCAGACTTCTCTATCATTTAATGTTACCTAATGTTATCTATAATAAAAGTACATCAGCTCTGCCAGTATCATCTCCTCCTAATCCAGGTTAGCTAAAATTATGTGCCTACTACTTTAGACTTGCCTTGTTCTGAGCTCTTTCCTCCATTACCATTATCTGTCTCACATTTCAGGTATTTCCTGGTATCTACCACCAACTATTGCTCAGTTGCCATAAACCCATTTAAATGGGCAAAATATACTAGAAATATTACTTTTTTATAATTAGTATGTACTGTTTTCTACGTTTGCTTATGCAAGTGCAATGTTTTAAAGTGTTGACGGGATTAGGACTCAATGACAAGTCCACATACCTGACACAGATTGCTCACAGACACAAGGTGAAAGTTGTGATAAAGAACATGAACAGATTTTGGTGATCTGAGCCAGGGAAAAAAACCCACACCCATTCTGAGCAGAAAAGAGAAGTTCTTACACAGCCCAGTTTCTATTTTGACAAGTGGTTTGGTTCTTTTCTTTTTAATGTTCTAATCAGGAAAGGCCTATTTTACCAGTATGTTATCAAAAGAATTCCACTGCCTTTGAAATAGATATTTCAAATTAGTAACATATTTTCAGTCTCCTCTTTAATATATATATTAAAAAAACCCTCCAAAAGCTTTAACTTCCTCAGATGAGAGCTGTAATTTGCAGCTTCACTCTGGCAGAGTCTGTTCCCTAACAAAAAAGGAAAATCAGGAGAACACACAAGTTAGTATTCTTCCAAATTTCATAACATCTTTTAAGTTTACTGGCAGCTGACCAAAATCTTCAGGACTGCTCCAAGCTAAAATCCATTCCGAATTCCCGCTGCTTGCTCCAGAATTCCCACTCAAGAGCAATGCTGGAAGCACTGGAAAATGCTTGGTCTGGTTAGCAGGCACGGGGGTTGGTTTGTCAGCAGTTCATGTCTTAAGGACAATCGAATCTCAACCATATGAAGCGATGAATTTCATCCCCAGCCATGCCAGAACCCAGTTACTAAGCTGCATACCCATGCATCCATTTCCACATCCCTTGTGCAGGGGTAACTCCCAATTTCATTAAAATATCTCCCCAGGCAACAGTAAGTCCTCTTTTAAGCAATAGTAAAACTAAATCTTTAAAGTCACTACCTAGTGCTACCAAGGTATTTTTTCATTCAAGAAATCAGTGGTATTGGAAGAGCACAAAGCATTTTTTTCCTGTTATTTTCACCTGTAATGGGAAGGAGGAAGGACAGGATGAAAGATGTCTGTCTAGTCTGGAAAATAACAGATTCTCACACATTTTGTACTACTTTTGTACCACTAGCAAATAACAGAGCTACCAGTGTTCTCTTAAGGCTTATTCTTGTATCTAAAGAAGTTAACAGCATAGGTTTTATGATATAAAGCATACAGGTTCTACACCTCTGCAACATATTTCCACCACTGAAGCAAAAATATCTATTCATACAGATAACTAACGGTAGGAAAGCATCAGGGTGCCAAGAAAATCATCCTGCAACAATACGCACCTTTGCCTTCAGAGCTCAAAAGAAAACCAAGATTGGCAAACGTAGGCTAAAATTGAGCTTTCACTGAACTGACTTTTCCTAGTTTCCATTAAATCATGATGCTGGAGCAAAGTTAGGACTCTATAATCCAGACCTGGTCCCAGCATTAACAAAGCAAGCATACCGGAAATCATTCGTAAGATGCAAGAGGTTTATGTTTCTTGTTATCTTTAACGTGTTTTCATGTTGAGCTCTGAGAGCCAGGTTGAAGGGCTCTAACTTGCACTTGGTTAAGTCTCCCACCCTTCAGGTTTCACTTTTCCTCCTGAGAGACTCCCATGAGATGGCAGTTCATGCCTAATCAACAGATGGGAGCCAGAGTGTTTAGGCTCTATTTTTCAAGAGGAGGTGAATGTGCTGGTGTGGCTGCTTGTTTTAGAAGTTCATTGTCCTTGTCTCTGCTCTGCTCTGGGGAGACCCCCCTGCAGTCCTGATCCAGCTCTGGGGCAACAGCACAAGAGGGACGTGGAGCTGTTGGAGCGAGGCCAGAGGAGGCCACGGAGATGCTGCGAGGGCTGGAGCAGCTCTGCTCTGGAGCCAGGCTGAGAGAGCTGGGCTGGGGCAGCCTGGAGAAGAGAAGGCTCCTGAAGGGGAGACCTCAGAGCAGCTCCAGTGCCTAAAGGGGCTACAGGAAACCTGGAGAGGGGCTTTGGACAAGGGCCTGAAGGGACAGGCCAAGGGGAATGGCTTGAACCTGCCCGAGGGGAGACTGAGATGAGCTCTTAGGCAGAAGCTCTTCCCTGTGAGGGTGCTGAGGCGCTGGCACAGGGTGCCCAGAGAAGCTGTGGCTGCCCCATCCCTGGCAGTGTTCAAGGCCAGGTTGGACACAAGGGCTTGGAGCAAGCTGCTCTAGTGGAAGGTATCCCTGGCCGTGGCAGGGGGGTGGAACTGGATGAGTTTGTAAGGTGCCTTCCAACACAAACCAGTCTGGGATTCTATGAGACAGCACGATGCTGCAACAAAGAGCCTCCACAGTCTCACCACGTGGGTCTGTGCAGATCCTAGAGATGTATCTGAATTGCTGATAAAAGCTCTTGTTTAAACCTACAGCATTTTTTCAGGCAGCATGCAGGTGAAAGTGATACTGCATCACCCCCTATCACTGTGCAACCAGGTGAGGCCTGACACAGGCTGCTCGTGAATGACACCCAAGGAGCTCAAGAAGGGCAGCACAATATTTTGTCAGTACTTAAAGTGGTTTCCTCACAAGGGATTTTGATGAATGATGACTAGTTAAGCTTGGCTACAGGTCAATTCATCTCACTTGGGTAGATGGGAGCAGCAGGATGGATGGGGAAATGTCTCAGAATACCAAATCAGAGGGACAAAATGCTTCTGCAGGAGTTATCAGGGAGCTACTGAGGCCACTGAGTGATCTGCTAAAAGTGGATTCTTTATTCTGATGTTTATTAGTAACCTTATGGAAAGAATATCTCAAGTTTTTCCTTTGCAAATTCCATGAACTCACAGATACATACAGGAATGTGAGAAGCAGGCTTGTATTTACACCTGCAGTCATTCTAAGAGCCTTGAAATACTTTAGGTTTTATTATATTTTACATGCATGTGAAAGGCTTTAGAAATAGAACAACTAAAATTGGAACAACACAGACCCCTGCAAAACTCAAATTAAAAAGAGTGAGCCAAGACAGCATATGCCCTTTCCAAGAGGAAGAGAATGCATTATAAATCTGGGAATAAAGCCACCTAACTCCTGGCAAGACAGCTCGGAGGAACAGATAATAAAACAATCCTACCAATACAAGTCATAAGACATTCAAAGCTAGAACTAATGTATCCTTTACTCATTATTAGACATATAAATAGCTTTAGTTTGTGACAGATTTAAGTATTTCCTGTACGAAGGGATTCAGCTGTCTTAACCAGCAATACAGTAACACAAAAACTAGGTACAAGCTGCCTTTGACAGGAAGCAAAAGGCACTAAAAACTGGAAACAGCCTCCTGAAGAGCTGAATGTCAAGGGCCCAGCTACTGAACACTTGTAGCCTTATCAGCACCGAAAAGCCCAAGTATCTCATCTCCATCCCACACACACATCTCAGTAACTTCACTTGCCTCCAAGGAGGACAAAATTGCTTGAAACAAGAACATCCTTGCAAGGTTGCACCACTGGCTGCAGTTAGAGAAAGGCAGCAACCTTATTCACACCACCTCCATTTACCTAAAGTACCTCACTGATGAACTGTGCAGGATTAAAAAGGCACAAGAAACATGGCATGCACAACATCATCTTTTACAGAGACATTATCAAGCCTTTATTTACTAAGTTAACTCATCTCCAGCCACCTTTGCAGGTAATGAGGATGCTTTAAAGCATCTGGAATTCCAGCACCAGACTGACACATACAAAGTGGCTGCCCTTCTTCAGAAGCAAAGGGATGTCAAAGGAAATAAACCATTTAGGAGCAGTCAGCACATCTGAGGTGGAGTGGGATGGCAGCATCACCTATGGTAAGGGTTAGAAAAGGAAAGTAAATAAAAGCAGAGAGCTATAGGATGCAAAGGTATTTCACATTTTTATTGTATCAACATCAACTTGTAAAGAAACCATTAGAGAGATGACTTAAACTAGCCTTAGATAGATGATAAAGCAGCAGCTATTCAAAACAAACAATTAATGTACAGAACTGTATAATCTGGCACAGAAAACAAGGAAACTGAATGTACTTAAGCTGACAGTGATCTGAAAAACAGCTGGTTAAATTCAGCTTTATACCAAGAAATAAGCTTTAACTGAATATACACTTGACTGCAGTCTAGTTCCAAAAACACCCTTCCCGTTATACAGGCAGTGCTCCAGAAGTGGTAATATAACCAAAGTCATAGAGCAACTTCACAAAATGCATAAAATGATCAGTGTACTGGAAATGAAACCAGGAGCACTCCCAGGGGACACAAGTTCCCTGTGTACTTGATACAGCCCTGCTCTTTCAAAACCATTTCCAAAACACCAGCTGAAAGTACCCAAGATTTTAGTTTCGGGGGTGTGTGTGAGGAGTGGGGATGTTTCCCCAGCACTACAAAGTGATCGAGGATAAAGATTTAGAGGCAGTTTGGAGATTTCAGCACCTGTCACCAAAAGCCACTCTTACATTCTCTGTGAGTAAACCCTCATGACAGCGTATGGGGGAGTATCAGGGCACGAAGATTTGCTGCTTAATCACTACCTTTTTTCTCTACATACGTATTCCTCATAGATCTCCTCGTTCATTTTGGTCACAGTCCCCCGCCATGGAGTCCCACAGCATCTCCATAGACAGCAGCAGTCATGTATGACCACAGAAGTGGGGATGAGCAGAAGACCACAATGCCCAGGCACCAATCTCACCTGCAGCTACATGAGAGACAAGCCTGCTTCAAACCAATTCTCACAATGCAAGAACATAGATTTTTAAGTTAACAAAGCCTTCCTCAATTCAAAGATCCCTCAGGAAGAAACAAAACCATGTTGCAGGCCATTAGCTCCAAAGGGGTCAACTGCTGAGGGACAAGGCAGAAATGCTTTCAACTTTTCTCTTCTTTAAACACTTCAGTTATTTCTGCATTAACTTATTTCTTTGGCTTTAGTCAGACCAGTGACCTCCAGAATTGGGATTCTTTTGACTCCTGGAAACATGCCCAAAAACTCATTCTGCCTCTGAGGAAATTCACAATTTGGCATTTAAGGGGAACTGTATCAAATGATATAGCTGCAGTCCTATTTTGTACTTGACATCAGAGCTTTCATGTCACCTTCTCCCCCTCAAATGACTCAATAATTAAGACAGTCCTCAAAGGAGAGGTTCAAAGGCATGACAGGGAAGGGTAGGCAAAGCCCCACCTAACACAAGCTTTCCCTCACAGTCTATGAAGCTGACTGGTGAGGAAGAAAAGATGTACATATGAACCCTTTGGAAAAAGGGAAGATAGATTGAGAGGACACATTAGGCAGAAGTTCTTCCCTGTGAGGGTGCTGAGGCGCTGGCACAGGGTGCCCAGAGAAGCTGTGGCTGCCCCATCCTTGGCAGTGCTCAAGGCCAGGTTGGACACAGGGGCTTGGAGCAAGCTGCTCCAGTGGAAGGTGTCCCTGCCTGTGGCAGGGGTTGCGACCAGAGGAGCTTTAAGGTCCCTTCCAACCTAACCTATTCCATGGTTCTATAAAAGGCAAGCTAGAAGGAAATTCTGGTGCAGGCACAAGAAGCAGAAGGGGCTCAGTGGCCCCACCACAGGCATGCACCCACTGCCTTAACACCTCAGCCCAGCAGAGCTGCTACATCCATCAGCCTGCAAGACTAACACGTCTGCGCCCACAAGAACTGTACCTCATCTCTCACCAGTTACTCTACTGTACACTCCCACGTCACCCATGCTTCTTTTGCTCCACAGAAATACCTTTAGTTTTCAAAGCCTTTCTGTTTTTTTTTTCCCCCCAAAGAGCTCCCAGGCTTCATTTCCCAAATTCTTTCTGCAGGTTTCATAAAGTAACTGATAATGTCAATTCAAGTTATCATATTCACTAAGCCACAGATGACAGCACCCCAGGCATACAGAAGAGATTCTAAGCTAAGAAGCAATTTTTTTCTGGCCACATATGGAAGCACCCAACAAATGGCAAAACCCTTTCCTCTTGACAGTCAGAGGTTAACAAACAGGCAGGATGAGTCAATAATCCATGAGCGGCTGCACATCACGCAATATTTGCATTCAATCTGAAACACACGGACATTAAAGAAAACTACACTCCATTTATGAAAAGCACAGTTATTTGTGAAAGCAAGCCCAGAACCAGGAGACTTTGTCTTTCTACTGACCACTGCTAATTGTGCAAATGCCCTGGTTTTTCCCTTCTGGCCTGATGCCCAAGGAAAACCTTTTATAGTTGGTGATGAAGAAAATGCATCTTTTAGCACACCTTTGTGAGGAAATTGTTGGCCTGAAAGCCTATGTTTGTTGCTGTTATTGTAAAAAAACCACTCAGAGTGCCAATTCAGCGAGAGGATACCGTCTCCTAATTCTTGAGGTCAGTGTTTTCAAGTAGCTTTGAGCAGAAGATTTTAACCCTGACAATATATAAATTGTCTCTGCTCTTTTGCCTCTAACTCCTGTCCCTCCCACTGAAGGGACATGTCCCTGTGCAGACCAGAAGGAAGCCAACATTTTCTCCTCTATTTCAACAGCTTTCCAAGATACAGCTTGACCCTCATCCTTTCCTCAGACACAAGGAGGATTAAGTCACTCTTCTGCCTCTATTTACATTCAAGAGGGCTGCTACTACTTGGATAAGCCACAAATGCTAATAATTCTGTATTGATTCAGTTGACTTTCTGGGACAAATTAGGTCTAAAGCTCCAGGACATATTATGAGCATTACAGAACATCAGCTTTCTTATACAGGACAAAACAGGTTGAGCAAAGAGCACAGTCCAGATATCAAACAAATATCTAGAATAGAAATGCTGGGTGCCTATCAAGACCTCTACTGCTTGCATCAGGATCTATAAAAAAGGTGAAGAAATATTGGAAAGCAATATAACAGAGCACAACAGGTTTCGCCTATCACTGGAGGACTGAAGAGGATGTAAGTGGTACCAGACAGTAAGAGGGACATGTGTGTGCATGGACAGCGACTGTCCTCATTCTCTCATTATCTACTGAATCCTATCTTGCAGAAATATAGGAACTTAATTCAGAGTTTGTATTAAGTCAAGGTTTAATGAAAACAGGGAAGTCCAGGACTTGAAAATATTTTGTTATAATACAAAAACTGCAGCATTTCAACTTCGTAATAATTCCATCTTCCCTTTCCGCCAACAAGAGGAAATCAAAAGCCCAGTTGTGTGTGTAATACTTCTGCACACTGAGAGCATGATCCTGCTGGAGGCTAAAAGACTGTTTATGCACAGATCAGTAGTTACTGTGCAAGCTTGCATGCTCTGATCCCTCTATACTCCTCGATTTTGGCTTTAAGAAAGTACTCAAGTACCACCAAATGGTGCTTCATTAGGGGCGACTATAGATTACATCTTATGTAGGCAGATAAGAGTTCAAATATTTTCCTACAAAACAATAGAATTCAAATTAAGTGACAAAACAGAATTTTAAAGCAGGATCCATGCACATCATTAGCACATACTGATGTAAAATGGTTTACAGCTCAAAAGTAAAATGCTGCTAAATTCCAACTGCTGTATCACAAACAAGTGTGCACACATTATATCAGATCTTCCTTCCACCAATCTTAGTGATGAACATTACAGTAAGAAGAGTCTGCATTTGTAATATTAGAAGATATTTAAGATGTGCTAGCACTGGGCATAGACACATGTTTACAAGGAAGGAAAAAAAAAAGGTATTTCATCAATACAAGCCTTAAGCAGGGGGGGGAGGAAAGGAGGGATCGAGCAGGATGGAAAACTTCACTGCCACACAATGCATCTACAAGACTCAATTCTCAAGTTTATAGATAGCATTAGACTTCAATTCTGCTGCACACCTGAACGGAGTAAGCACTGTAAGTGAGGGCAGTAACCTCCCTTCCTTTACATATGTTAAGAGTCTATAACGGAAATACTGAAAATCGTGGAAAGACTGCAAGGTTGAGTGCTGCTGTACAAGACAGTTTAGACTAAGCCCCAGCTACTGTCAAATCTATTCAATAGAAGTTATTACCAGCAATTTTGCACCAAATAAGCAGCAAAGGCTGAAGGTAGTGGGTGGAGAAGAGCAGTAATTTAAGATTTCAATAGACTGACAAGCCTGTGCTGGAACTTCAGGTGTGAGTGCTGGACTTTGCTGGGTTTCTTTAAGTAGGCATTAAGGCCAGGACACACAACTGGAGGCTCCATCTGCTGTCCTCTCTCCCCTCTGAGGCTGAGCACACGCATGGCAGCAGTTGTTGGGGATCTCTAAACCAGCAACTCCAGATACGCACTGGGATGAGCTCAGAGGAACTGCTGGGATGATCAGGAGCGATGACGAGCTTTAATCTCCAAAACTCACAAGGCAGATAAAGCCTTGCTTGAGCTGGCTTCTGTTTATTTCCATAGGTCCTTGCATTACTACCTAAGAAATAAAAGTTCTCAGCATGTCTTCTGAAAACATGCCCCCTGCTAAGTCCCAAAGTTGTTGGGTAAAAAATGTGGAAGCTCTTTTCTTGTGGCTCAAAAACGCCCAGCTGATGCAGTGTGAAATTCCCATCATCTTCAGGAGGCTTCACTCCACGTAAGATGAATTATTTATTCTGTCAGCCTGTAAGCATTAAACTTTAAAACTGTATCACTTCAAAAATATTTTGTTTTTCAAAAGCAGCATCTTTGTCAAACTGATAATGTCTACGGAAATTAGTGCCCAGCATAGCTGTCTTCACCGAACAGCAAAGTCCAGGACAGGAAAATCTAGCCAGGCTTTCAAACCACGTCCATCACATCAGCATTCAAGCATCTTAAACTGACAGAAACAATATTAAAAAAGAGAGTGTAGATTATCTCAAGAAGGAATTTTTACCAGCATCTTTATCATAAATAGGGATCAGTGTGCCATTAATTCCCACCTATTTCCACAGAAACAGTTGGTTTCATTAAAAGGACTATGCAAGAGCCCTTTCAAATAGATAACTACTTGTCATAAAAAAAGTTTTAGAGTCATGTGAAGGTTCACGTGCATTCCTATCCAAGATTGGATCATTGATGAGAATACAAAGCTGTGGATCAGCATTATTAGTAGACACATTCACAAGGAAGACATCTCTGTTCTGTAAAACACAAGCGTGTCAGGAGTAGAAATACCTTTCACCGGTAGTTCTGAAGACAGAATTGCTTCTCCCAAAAGATACTGAATAGGTAAGCTAGGCACTTTCCTAGACATTCATTTTCAGGCATCAGAGATGCTCAAAGAAGCTTAGGGAAGAAAAGCAATAAAGTGCAAAATTAAAATAGAGGCAACAGTACTTCTCTGAAGCAGTACGTTTGCATAAGCACACTGAACACAGAAACAGAGGGCAAAATCAAGCATATAGCAAGTTACAAGACCACCAAGTTTATACCAGAAGTGTAGAGACCTACTTCAGCTACCCCAAGAGCCAAACCGCACTGCTCAGCACATAAGAGTTCCTACTAGGCAGTGTAGTGCAGCAACCTGGTGTTCAACCACCTCACCTTCAACTGTGCTATACTACTGTAAATTAGATTAAAGTCTAACATTACAAGAAATACAGCCATCACCCCTAAACAGACCCAGCCCTGGTACTCAACCACTCAAGGCCAAGCAGAAGATAAAAACAGGGAAAAAAGCAAGGAAATCAGCTAAGTAATGTGTGCCTGGAACGCCTGCTCTGAAACCAGCCCCCAGTGGGTTTTCTCCATTTGCTGCCAAGCACCTCTAATGCAATCCAGACAGTCAAGGACACAGTCAGAATGTTAATATGAAAGCATTAAAATTCCCATTGAAATAGGACCTGTCAAGCTACTTTATGTAACATGATTTATCGTTTCCAAATGTAGTAACAAGGGATTTTATTGTACAAGACCATGTGGTACACAATGGGGCTCCGCGTCCACATTCCCCACAAGCCAAACTAGAATTTGTGACCAAGTTTATGCTAGTACATGTGGTGTGTGCATGAAAGGGCAGCTGTACGCATTAGAAATTGATGGGGGACAGAAGAGACTTAAAATGAGAACTCTCTGCTCATCTCTGTGCATGGACACCTCTAATCAGTGCTGTGAGTAGCTCTGGAACACTGCTTATGGAGAGAAGCCCAACTGCCCCCATCCCTCAGGGCACCTGCATCAAGTAATAAAAAATGGGCTGTCAAAAGCTTAAAGAAGTTTTTATTTCCAGTCTTGCCATGTCAGTGGGATAAATGATGTCTTCTGTAAGTTCAATGCAGAGAAGAGTGGAAACTTCTGCTTAAGTTCCCAGTGGATGGCCAGCACTTCCTAACCTGAAAACCCCAACTCCAGAACCCTGACCTCAAAACCCACTATCGCCTACATTTGCCATATTTAACAAAGCAGCTAAAAATCAAGCCAAGCTGCCCAAGTTCTGTGCTAATAACACCCATGGAGAGGTACAGCACAGAGCACACACCTTGTCATGACTTAAAGTTTGTGGATTTTTGTGTCTGCAGACACGTTTTTTTTACCTCTCCATTCTACAGTTTCCCATAAATGCAGAAACATTTCAGCTCTATCAGGCCACTGTTGTTTTTCCATGCATTCACTTGAAGTAGTTTAGATAACATAACTGAAGAGAAAACTACATGTATAAATTTGAGGCAGAGTTGACTAGTTCAGGACAGACAAGCAGAGATACTGACAGAAATCATACCTGCTTTCTATGCTGGAAGAGGGACTGCACCAGCTGCCAGTGCAAAGACAACATCTGAGTAAACTGGTAGCAATGCCAAAGAAGTACTCTGTTTCAGACTTTATTTGGAGCAAACTGCAACTGGTCAATGTCTACCCACAGAAAACTATGGAATTAGACACCACAGTCTGCTTCTGCTGTATTGTGTTACAGTGCTGCACTCAGGATCCTAGCTCTCTTACTAACTCCTTTGTCACTGTAGTACTAATCTGGGACATTATTCAAGCAGATGCTTTGTTCTGTCCTCTTCCCCTGCCTAAGTCTGGCATCAATATCCAACTAAACTCAAACACACTTCGATTTTTTTCTTTTCAACTTAGTTAGTCAAACACACACCAAGAATGCTTAGTGGAAACAGATCTGGACCTTGCCATCCATTAGTTATGTTACAGCTACAACTGATGTGGTGAATTTACTGCATTCCAGATCCAAGACCTTGGACTACTCTGCTTCTACAGCACTAGTCAGAATCAATTATGAATTTTTTTAAGCCTTCCTACTCTTGCTCTGCCATTCAGCACTAGCAGAAAAGAATCGAGCTTATTCCAAGTAATGAAAACCAAATGCATACAGACATTTGTGTTTGCTATTTCAATCCAGGAGGGATCTGCAATGCAAGTTTAAAAAGGAAAACTGTTTTCTGTTGGAATCGTGAGAAATGAGCAAAAGCCACAATGAGAACCAGCTCTCCCCAGGTGAAGGGGAAGATAAGGGGAAGAAGCTAAAGAATCAGATGCTACAATTAAGGGGTGAACAGCTGGCATTTTAAGGAACATGGTTTATAAGCCAAGAGGCTGGGTAATAAAATGGCAGATGAAGTTCAGTGGACATAGTAGTTAAGTGGTACACAAGAGAAGGACCATCTCACGTAACATTCACAGATACAGACTTCTACCATACAGAAGCTAAATCCTGACAATAGCCATTTCAAGATACCACCTCAGTGCTCAGCAGCTGTCAGAGAGCAAACCAAGCATTAGGCGTCCTTAACACAGGACTGAAGAACAAAACCAAAAGATGCCACGACACTCTGTGAATCCTGAAAGGCAGATGCAGATTTGGTACCCAGATTTCCAAGGGAATCTGAAGACCCAGACAAAGGGCAGGAGGAGATCACAGAATGTGCCTACACCAGCATTTTGGCTTGAATCAGAAGCACACTGTTAAAGCCCACATCCCAGTCACTGCCACCACATGTAGTGTGATTTCTGTCTCAGAACCTTCTTGGACCACATAAGCTGGATTCTTCATGTATTCTAAACAAGGAGACAGCCACTACCACAGCAGATACTAACTAGCACCCGGTCCACAAGACTAGGCTGAAGTCAATGATGCATATTTCTGTGAAACACAGATAAGCACAGACACTGAGTCCTAACTCACTGCACAAATCCCATCCTCACCTGCCAAGCTGTTTGATAATGAGGGAACAGCCAAAGCTGAGGAGGTGCTGAGTATCTTCTTTACAGCAAGCACCTAATAAAACTAGGACACTTCATTCTGGAGAAGATAAGTAAGGTTCTCCATGATATGGCTCTGAAACAATGTCAGTAGTATATGAAAGAGCAGGAGTAACCACTCAGGGTCTCTTCCTAGGTTAAGTAGAGGAAACATCTAATCATCGAATGGTTTGGCAAGATTATCTAGTTCCAACCCCCTGCCATGGGCAGGGATGCCTCCCACTAGAACATGTCACCCAAGGCTCTGCCTAACCTGGCTTTGAACATATCTAACAGTACAGGCAGAACACTGTTTTGCTTCTAAACAAAAGGAGATGTTTCTTCACTCAGTACCTGTTTAGAAAGGAGAACTCCCTGCTAATGAACATTATGGATGCTGTAGGTTTATAAGGGCTCAGAAAGAAACTACAGACTCACTGGTGTAAAGCCCAACAAGAGCCGTTAGGTGCAGTCAGCAATGCTAGCTCTGGAAGTACCTGAGGCACAGACTGCTAGAGCTTGGGGTATACTCTAAGTAAGTAAAACTACAGACTTCCCTTGTTACTGTCCTGTTGTAGGATCCACTACTGACTACTACCAAGACACAACAATGGCACTGACATACAAAATTTAGCTTGACCAAGCTGGACTACTCTTGACAATAGCAAGACAAGTATGCTAAGTGGAAGGGGAAATAAAATGCACTCCTGCCTAAAAAAAGGGGGAAACAAGTGCCATAACAAATTACTGAGCAAGCAAAGCTTGTCCTTCTTTTAGGGGCATAATTACAGGCTTCATTCCCAAGTGTCCTGGTTTCAGCTGGCATAGAGTTAATCTTCTCCCTAGTAGCAGTGTTGTGGCATGGCTTTAGCCTGGGAATAATGCTGATAACACACCAATGGTATAATTGTTGCTCAGCAGCAATTACCCTGATCAAGGACTTTTCAATCTCATGATTTGCCAGTGAGAAGGGGCACGGGAAGCCAGGAGGAAGCAGAGACAGGAAACCTGACCCAAACTAGCCAAAGAGGTATTCCATACCACAGCATGTCATGCCCAGTACAGAAACTGGGGGGAGCTGGCCAGGAGGGGCCTACTGCTGCTCATTCTTAATGACATCACACCAATAGGGGTCAAGAGATCCTACAATTTGATTACTGAAAACTGTTATTCAGATAGGAACTGCTGCTACACATGGTAGCCTGCAGACTCACAGGCCCTTGGGACAGGCCCAAAGAGCCAGTTAAACTACGACTCCAAACCACTCAACTTTGAGTACAAAGTACCCAGGAAACAGCCTCTTTATTGCCAGAGATCTGAAAGAAAACCCAAAAGCCAGAGGAAGTCACTAAAACAGAAGGCATTTAAAACTAAAAGGGAATCTGCCTCAAGACATTCCTGTGCTTCAACCAACGTATTCCTCACTCAGTCTTCTCTCTGAATTTTTACACTTGGCCAATAAATACCTCTCATTCTAGCACTTGGAGAGGATTTATGATGCACTGCAAGTGCTGTGCAATTAAAAGATTTAATGCCTGATTCATTTCCTTCTTCAAAGGGAAGACTGGAGAAAAGCAGAGCAAGAGATGGCTGGGTACCATATAGCTGTGGGTATATCATACATATACATGATGTGACATTTCCTCTACCACTACTGTAAACCAGCACATCCCCACTCTTTCTGTAGTTGTATCAAACCTATTTCACTGTGTAGATTCCCAACTATTAGTCATTCTTCAGCTTAATCGTTGAGGGGGTTACAGTATGGATTTTTACACACCAACCCACATTTCCACCATAATTTATCAATTGCTTTTTCCACTCCATTTCACTGAATTTCTAATCTCATTTCCCCAACTACACTGTCTACAATCATAACATAGCAGTGACTTTAAAAAATTCAGCATGCTCCACTAATTTCACAATGTGTTAAAAGAGATAACAGAGGGAACACATTCTTTCCATCTCAGTGTGATTACTTCCACTTGCCTATCAGAGACAACGGTACACAGTTGAGGAGGAGGATAGGAATTTCTGCAGTAAGAAGTCAACACTTTGCAGTTTTACACAGGTATCAACCAACCTGCAATGAGAGAAATGCCACCAACTCCTACGTGCAAGACCAAGCATTTACCTCTTCCACATTTTTAATTAGCATGTGGTGGATGTTTTGCTCTGAATCATGCAAACAGGGCTTCATCCAATCCAGCAGCACATTTGTTTGAGGGATTATTACAGATGCATCATATACTAATAAAACACCCTGCTCTGAAAGGAATTTTAAATAGCACAATGTCATGCTTCCCAGCTGCAGTCTTAAGTTCTATATAATGTCAATGCTGAGCACAAGCTACTTTCACAAGCAATTAAGACAGACTACATGAAGTACCTAACTCAGCCCGCAGGCTATATAAGACTTGGCTTTCAGCTTTGTTCAATTACTTTGCCCTTGTCTTTGGTAAACAGAAATCGTTGTTTTACTTCCTCTCTACCACACATGGCATCTGTTCTCCAAATTGTACCACCCCAGTCCGCACACAGCAGCCCTCAGATCTGTTTTACTCTACGCTGAAGTAGTTTTCATCAAAAGATTTGAAGATAAGCTGCACAACACAGAAACGTTCAATAAACTCTACTGTCTAAACCAGGTATCTCTGAAGTAAGTTTCACCTCACACATGCTCAAAAGCATAAAGAAGACTTCGCCTCATGCCATTAACATTTCTTCAGCCAATTTCACTTGCTACAGTGCTATAAGTCACATAATTCACTGAAGTTGTTGCTATTTCTGCAACTTCATTTCTGAAGTCAACTTAAATACTCTTATAGTATAGACAGCCTAAATCTTACAATACCCCAGCCTCATCTCTCACACAGCAAGAGCTGTTCAGATTAAAACCCACCAGGATGTGAACAAACAAGGCATTGGAGAAAGGAATGTCCAGCATTTTATCACGATGCCCTCAAATGCAGAAGCTCATCTGTATGACATAACACTCCAACCATAGAAACATTCTCAGGTTTCAAACACTATGTGCACATAAAATGCCTAAATGCTGGAAAATAACTGCTCAGTCCAATATTTGTACCAAACTGTTCTCAGGAATTCTTGCTAAATATTTAGCATCATACATCACCTCTACTGAAACTGACTAGCAACAGTAATTAACTTGATTCTGAGAATCCATGCCTTTAGCTAAAAAGATGAGGCAATTCAACTTTCCAAGCTTCACCAGAAATGAAGTGCCACTTCCACATGCCAAGTCACCTTATGTAAACTGAGATGGAAAACCAGACTAATTCTACTGAATTTCTATACAAACCAATATTAACAGTCATAAAATAAGAACAGTGCCAAAGGGCTAACACTTTATACTATTAATAGTTGCTTGGAAAATTAGAGATCCATTTGAAGATAAAGATCATTGATGATTTAAGTATGTCTGAACTTAAGTCTTGACAAATCTTTCAGGACTACTGTTCAAATTCTGTTTGGGAACAGAAAAAACAAGCTTTGATCCACACAGCTTTGATTCCATGTTTTAGAGAAGCGCACAAACTATACAAACAGACCAGGAGATACTCACGTTCCCCATGTATTCTGAAAGCAGATCCTGCAAGGCCTGTCGCACTGCATTACACTCGGCAACTATACGTTCCCTTCGGTCATCACGTGTGCAGGATGAATCAGCCATCAGGGCTGCTCCGCTAATGATGCTCTCCAGGCGCTCTTCCAGGGAAGGCCTAAAACGCTCTTCGCTGAAGGTCGATGGATCCACAATAATTTGTTTCTAGGAAAATCAAGAAATATAGGAATTGGTAACCAGACCAAGCAGGAAGTTACTGGTAAGTCATCCAGACAAACAACATTTACAACCCATCAGGCTTTAAAGGCAAAAACCACACAATTTTGGCACTGAGGATGATTTTCATGAGTAGTTTTATAGAATGACTAAAAGGTTCCCCAGCAGATTACATTGCTAGTCATTTCTTGTGCTGCTTTGACAACTGAACAAAACTTGGCCACGGGAAGCCTCGTTACATGAATGGCAAAATCAAATGTGCCAGCACAAATAAGGTTCAAAGTACAGAACTCTTCTTAACTACATGTCAGTGCAGACATGCCTTCACTAGTTAAGTTGTCAGATATAACTATCCGATCATGAACATAAACCCAAGGAAAATAAACATCCAAAATTAGCCCTATGTACAGTGCTCTGCTGTCCTAGTTGATTAAGTTTTTAATCTCTTCAGGTAAATACAACAGTGTTCTCAAACATTTTCAAAGTGAAACATCAACACGAATGTTTCAAACAGCACAGAAATCAATTTTGTCATGGTAGAAAATTATCACAGGTTTATCTTGACAGTATTAGTAAGCATAGCTCATACTGAGAGACTTAAGGCTGGAACAGCAGTACTGACATAATCTGCTTTTCAAGGTGCACATACCACCACGCATGGAAGCTCACCAGGAAGCAGCAGTGTGGTATTTATCACCTCGTGAGGACTTGCACAAGATTCATTTCAACAGGTTTGCAACTTAAGGAAAAATTACGTGGCCATTTCAAGCTTTGGTTTTATTTCTGCTACAAGGCTGGGAAGGGGAGGATGTTGCTAATTCTTTATAAAAGAAGCCCCAAAAGTTTTTTCATAGAATCCTAGACTGGTTTGGGTTGGCTCCCTTTAGGCACTGGAGCTGCTCTAAGGTCTCCCCTTAAGGAGCCTTCCCTTCTCCAGGCTGAACCAGCCCGGCTCTCTCAGCCTGGCTCCAGAGCAGAGCTGCTCCAGAGCAGAGCTGCTCCAGCCCTCGCAGCAGCTCCATGGCCTCCTTTGGACTCGCTCCAACAGCTCCACATCCCTGTTGTGCTGTTGCCCCAGAGCTGGATGCAGGGCTGCAGGGGGGTCTCCCCAAAGCACAGTAGGGGGAAGAATCACTATATTTTTTACATGGGATTATCACAACCAGTTTGTATGCCAGCAAACTTCAACAGCAACATCACAACCACTACTTCTCCCACCAGCCAGCCCATTTCGTCTCCCTAGAGCGTAACCACATAGCCTTTGCAGAAGAATTAGAATATGGCATGTGTTCTCTAACACAGTCCCCACTGTTCCTGAAACTTTTAGCTATGTAGATCATACAACAATAGTATGCTACAACTCCAGAACTGTGCTATAAAAGACAGAGATGACGATTATCTTTTAGTAGCCATTTAATATTTTACCATCACGGTACAAACACTGGAGTTTTTGGAGACATGTGCGTGCAAAGCCTCTTATTACCAGAGTGTAACAATACTCAGAAGTTAGCAGGAAATTAAGCGAAGGGATAGTGTCTGCCAAGAACCTGGACACATTTGTTTTGTCAATCTCATATTTCACAGAGTGATACAAGGCCATATAAAAGAAAGCACATTAAATAGTTTGAGGTAGATAAGATAATCCATGAACCTTGTAATAGTCTTCCAGTGCCTAAAGGGGCTGCAGGAAACCTGGAGAGAGGCTTTGGACAAGGGCCTGTAGGAACAGGACAAGGGGAATGGCTTTAACCTGCCCGAGGAGAGACTGAGATGAGCTCTTAGGCAGAAGCTCTTCCCTGTGAGGGTGCTGAGGCGCTGGCACAGGGTGCCCAGAGAAGCTGTGGCTGCTCCATCCCTGGCAGTGCTCAAGGCCAGGTTGGACACAGGGGCTTGGAGCAAGCTGCTCTAGTGGAAGGTGTCCCTGCCCATGGCAGGGGTTGGAGCTGGATGAGCTTTAAGGGCCTTTCACACCCAGACCATTCTGTGATTCTATGATTCAATTCTACGTAATGAAGTCAGTCCTTAAAACTGTTGCTATTACAGGACTTGCCTTCCCCTCCCACAGATACTGCTCAAGCCTTTGATTCCTTAGGTGCTAACCTGAGGCATGCTCTTTAAGGCTTACGTAGCTGAACCACTGGAATTCAAGAAGAGCAGAATTAAAACTGAAATTATCATCACAAAGATCAAGACAACCCTGACATCCCCACGTTACCCAAGAGATCACACAGAAGGCGTCACACTGGGCACAGGGATAACTCAAATAGTACTTTGTCCTAGTAAAAGAAACATGGCAGGGGAAATAACAGAGGGCAGAAACAGGAATGGTACGAGCAAAAAGGTGAGAAATATCTGGCAAAAGCCAAAAGTATTAAACATCTTTTGAGTGATGGCTTTGCAATATCAAATAAAGTTTTAGAGGCAAGTTACTGCCAAGATGTTTGAAATTCAGAGGCTGAATCAGTGGTAGACACAGAACACTGGCTTCAAAAGGAAAGCATTCTCAGTAAAAATGCATGGCTATCCTCAGTAACTCACGGAATGCAAGATAAAGAACATGACAGATCAGTACAACACATCACTGAAATGACTCCATTCCCAACCATATTAAACTTCCCACTTCATGTTCTTCTCAATAGCTAGCTTGGGAAGTTTCAAATACATTATTCACCTTTAATAAATCATTTCTGTCACGCAGAAGAATACATTACATAAATATATTATGAAATAATCAATTTCAAATAAACTAAGGGCTTACATCTAATGCAGCAGTAGGCTAACTGCTGCTTCAGAGCTAGTTTAACTTGACAGCCTTCAATCACTAAGAACCACATATATAACTTTCTATATTTCATCAATCCTAGTTTGGAAAAAGGCTTTTTAAAAAATAAGAGCCTACTTTACCTGAGACTTGCTGTAGTTCAGTAGAAAATGATTTCTCAGGCAATAGAAATAAAAGGAAGCTGTTGCTAGTAAATCAGGTGAATGAAGAGATGGAGTTACTTTTTTTTTACGTCATAAAGGGTTTAAAACTTACATCGAAATTGTTGAGAGCATAAGCCAGTTCTCCACCTCCACCCTGCTGCTGGGCAGCATCATCTGATGCAGTGGCTTGGGCTGCATTGGAGATGCCCGTGACCGCCTGCTGAAGCTGTTTGTAGATCAAGTCCCTGTTAGCTTTGTAAGCAGCTACATCCGGGTGCTGCAGACAGGCCTGGGATGCTGTGTAAAGAATGGGAACGTTCTTTTGCAGGATTCCTCTGGCTGCTGCCATCTGATCACGGTGACCCACATCTTTCAATTCCTATCAGGAAAATTATAGGGGAAAAAAAAAAAAAAAAACATGAGATCATTCACATTTAACATCCATACACTCTCTCCCCACATCTTCAAAAGACAGGCAGGTTCTTTGCTTAGTACTCTCAAATCTAACACCTTCTGACTGAGTATCCTTATTCTTAAGGGCTCAACTAATTTCAAAAAACAACAGCTTCATAAAGAGAAAACCCAAAGTGGGCCCTTCCCAACTCCGCAATTCAAAATCTGAGGTTGGATTTTTGTTCCTCTACACCTCTGAGGACCAGCATTTGGAAAACTGGTAACACCTGTAAAGCAGGATACAAGTTGCAAGCCCACGTTTTCTCCCCACTTCTTCCAGTTTTCATGATATCTAAAGTGTCACAAAGAAACCTAAATCCTCAAAACAGAGCAACTTATGTTTTTAGGTAATTTAAGAACCAAACGAATTTTTAACTATCAAATGAACAAGAGGCTTCGTCTGCAGTCTTGCATGTAAGCAGCAAGACAATCTTTAAATTAAACTGAAAGACTCACAAACAGAATGTTTTCTTTAATCACACCTAGAAGATGGAGTTTACTCTCCTCAAGAGACCTGGGTACTTCATTTTAGAACAAGTATATCATCTCATTCAACTTCTTGTTCATCTCCAATGAGACAAAATTAATCCAGTGACTGTAATTACCTCTTATTTAAGATCAGTGAGCAAGTCCAGACCAAACACTCACTGCTGCAATCCTCTAAAGCACCATCACCTCCACTTTGGAACAGAAGCCCTATGATTAGATAAAGCTCCCAAGTTCAGCACGAGCAGTAAGTTTATAAAAGGAAGAATGAACAGGGGTTTTAGAAGTATCATAATTTTACCTCTTAAACCTAATGAAGAGGTGATGAAAAAGAGGACTGTCTTACTGAGAAAAGGGAAAATAATCTGACAGCACTTCAGAATGAATGGGTAACATGTGACCTCTACAAGACACACACCAGGCAGGGAGGGCACTGCAAGCAGGCTTACAGATTTAATACAACCACTTCCCACAGTGTGGAACGATCCATCACAGAGCAATTTAAGAACATTTATTGCATTGCCATCCCAATCCTACTCGCATTTCCCGCAATCAGATTTCAGATACGTAACCAACTGGCCATCCATTTCAGACTGTACCCAGTTTATTTGCAGAGATGAATCTGTGCAAAAAATCCCCCAAGCAGTGTCAGAGGTGCATAAGCAGTTTTGGTTTGCACATATCGGCAGAGCAAACAAACAAATGTTCTACAAGAATTATGCTGTTTGTGATAAATGGACTGCCCACATCTCTGCTTGCTTTTGAGAACTTACCTACACAAGAATGAGTCAAAACAGTGCTGTTGAACAAAACAAATTTTACATGCCATTTAAGGTTAAGCACAAGTTATCCAAACACAGAACACACACACCACACACAACACATGATTTTAAAATCCCTTCTCAAACGGGTGTTTCAGTGCAAGACTAACCAGCACCAGCACTCGCCCTCCTCTTGGAAAGAGCTGTAATTCTGTGCTCAGCCATGACTTTTGCTCCCTGTTTAAATGAACATGTTCAGTCTATCTGTGCAAACCACAAAGACAGCATGGTCCAGTAGTGATAGCACAAGGCATTGAGCCACATCTCTATTCTTTCCTTACTCATCCCTGCACTGCTTCAAAATGGGAAGTGCAAGCCTTAAGAAGCAGCATCTTATTAAGGTACTACAGCATTAGCATAAACAAATGCTACCAGAACAAATTCCATCAGAAGCAGTACACTACAGCTGAACAGACCTTCTGCTTACCAGGCAAGCTGAAACTCATTAAACACAAAATACTCAGCAAGTAGAAGTATCAGCAGCAATGGGTACTGTCCAAGAGCAGCAAGGCTGCCTTACTTTCTAATTTTGAAAAAGAAATAACATCTAGAAGAAAGAGCTACCATCACTATACCTGTTGTCTTTTGGCTGCCATTATGTTAAGCTTGTCCACCTCTGGTTTGAGGGCTTTGTACTGGATACCCAAATCCTGCTCTGTGCCAGCATTTCTTAGTTTCAGTATACCTTCTTCCACCTAAAAGAAAATATATTAATATATTTTGTCCAAGTAATACAGTCCACAGGTCAGGAAGTAATTCAGAATGTACTTCATAGACAGAAAGCCATCTTCCTCTGCCCCCTTTAATTTTCGGAGAGGGAGATACTTCAAAGGCTGATATCACTGAAGGCTTAGCTTCTACTTCAGAGCCACCAGCTACCTGGCTACCAGAGGCAGCCAAGTACATGCATTTGAGAGAGTGTGAAGGAGCCCAGGGCCCTCACAGAGCTGTGGCAGTGGTCATCAGAGGGCATGACGAGCATTCCCTTCAAAGCACTGCCACCCAAGCAGGCCCAGTATCAGATCTCATTTCATTGCAAATTCTGAACAAACCACCCACCCACTCTCTTGCTTGTGGGAAGATATCCTCAAATATTTCACATTCACATTTAGTCTACTGAAGCTACTCATCCCTACTAGCTCCACGGGAGTACTGGTTATAAGAAAGCCGATTTATTGCTTTAAGATGGAAAGTGCTGCTTATCCTCTGCAGTTGCAGACCACAGTGCTAAAAGTTCAGAATAAAGTACAACACAATGTCAAAAGCTACTGACAATGAGAATAAAAACATGTGACAAACATCCACTGTACACGTTTTGCTCAAAGGAAAAGCCCTAAAAACCTCCCTGCTCCAGAAGTGACCCACTGACAGGGCACACACCAGGGTCAGCACACATCATGAAACAAAGCCACTTGACAGAGCACGCCTGGCATATCCAGCATGGCAAAGTGGCTCACAGCAGAAGAACTACACTTACTACTTTCAGTTGAACAAGCAGCTTGTAGACATCTGCCATGTCAGCCAAAATCAGCAGGCGGGTGACGGCGGAGAGGAGGGCGCGCGCCGCCCGGACCATGTTCCCGCGTTTGACAGAGGAGCAGGGGTCATCAGCAAACTCCCCCGAAGCGCTCTTCATCAGGTCACCTGTGCAAGGGGAGGAGAAGGTCTCACTTCAGAAACACTGTGTGATGTGAAAGGGGCTGTAAGGATTCCTGGGCAAGCATTCCAAGTCTTGAGAAAAAAGCGGTTGCTTAAATACAGCCAGCAATTACGACTGCATGTAGCTACCTCCAAGTATGGTTAGTACATGGTATCAGGAAAGAGGGGCTTGCGCAAGGAGGAAGTGTTGGCAAATAACATTTTGGTTCTTATTTTGGACTGTAAAGGTGTTTTAACACGCCAGAATCCTCTGGAGAGGCAAATCCAGCCATGCCTTTGCTACTACATGTAGGACTGCAGCTCTTTCACAAACTACAATGCTCTCAAAGCTTACACAAAAGCTCCGAGTTGTGTGCGTGTAGGAGTTAAGCAGAAAGCAGCAGAAAGTACTGTAACCACCCAAGGAAACGCCGCAGCTCATGGGACTGTAAACAACTCGGAGCAATGACCTGGCTGGATGTGCCCTGGGTCTGCATTCAAAGCAAGGCACCGCTGAGTAAAACGCTTCAGCGTTTCATAGCCTGTGGCTCTGCATCTGGTGCAGGAAGAAAGAATTTGGGTTTCAGATGGTAACAATGCAATCGGTTAACGATAAAAAGCAAAGGCCATTTTACACAGCTACAGAAATTCCTCCAGAAGGCATTCAGAAAGCATAAAAGTAATGTCTGCACATAGTCAGGAGTAAATTTTGGCTTTCTCCCCCTCCTTTCTAGGGCAGCACTTTGCTTCCAATACCACAGTTCCTACACAGCAGCAAGTTTTGGAATCCACATTATTATTCTTGAATCTCTCTGCATTTCAGAAACATTTGGTAAACAGTTAGGATTTAGTTTAGAAAATGCTAGGTACCCAAGGCCAAAGATTTGGGGACAGCTGGAAATTACCTGAAAGCAGGTGAACAGCACTAGAACCTACTGCTGTGTCAGGGGCTTCCCAAGCCTGTATGAAAAAGCATACATACGGCCAACCACCACAACAGAAATAGCACATCTCAAGAAGAGAAGAACCTGAAGTAGTCCTTCACAAGTGAAAGCTGACAATGCCACCCATGGAGCCCAGTACACAAAATGGGGTTTGATTTGCACCAAAACCTCAAGATGAGCAGCGGCATCATCCTGCCCGCAGCCTGCAGCCAGTGCAGCATATCCCCAGTATGGGAAGTGCTTCAATTTTAATGACTTTTTAATCTACCATTTTAACTACTCAACAATACCTACAACTGGAGAGCCTGGGGTTAACCATGCCCATACTTACCATCAACAATTAATCTTTTGCCCTGCAAGAGTTTCTAGCAGCCCAAAGGCTCTCCACCTTCGCAGCTAAATACAGCCCAAACACAGCTGCCAGCCTGCCCAAGCAACTACACCAAGATACTCAATTTTGTTCACATGCTCCCTCCTATGTAACACCCTTCCATCATCTTAAATAATATGAAGGGTGGCATATAACATTTTCAGATAAAAAATATGCTGCTTCAGTAGTGTGACAGATGAAAAGAGCTTCTGTCCAACCACATTCCAGCTATGACTATCAATCCAAAGCTATCCCTTACCCAACTTGGAGGAACACAACTCTATTTTAACAAGTGTTGAGAGCCTCAGATTTCCAGATGGGTGAAAGACGACACGTCTCCAATGCTGAAAAACTGCAACCAGCCATGAGATTCTAAACCCCCTACACAGCTGACATGACCCTTTCTTTATTCCTTCTGGAAGAGGATAATAATAGTGAAACTTATGTCATGGCCACAGTATGAAATCTATTAACAATGTCAGGCTTTAAGGATATGTGCCAGAACCAAAATTCACTATAAATATTTCCTCCCTTATTTACTCCTATGTCAAATTCCCCACATTTCCAACTCCCAAAAGAGAAGAATGTTATTTTCATTTATTTCCTATTTAAAACAATTTAGGGAGGTGGCCACCCGCTTCCTCCAAATCTCAGAAATTGCTAACAAGGTTAAGCCCCAAAATTATCCTCTACCCATCTCTGAAATTGCAACCTTACAAGCCAGTCCTGAAATAAAACGCTTTTTATTTTAAGGACAGCCTTGAAAAGATTGAGTAAGTTTCAAACAGCTTGTCAGGGTGTCAAAAAGATAACCAGCTTCCCAGAATTAAAGGAAGATTATATTTAAAGTTGTTGCATATATATTTTTTCCTGCAAATTAAAAGAAAGCTTGTTTCAGGCTTCTTTTACAACAAAAAAAAAGCAACGTGGGGCAGTTATTTTAGCTAGAATCAAAGGGAACTCTGCCCTAAGTGTAAGTGCATTCTTACTGAGTTAAGTGCACACATTAGCAGTTCAGACTGGATCAACCATCATCTTCTCATTGTCAAATGTGAACCAGAGGTAAAATGCAAGTTTGAAAGCAGGATTTCAAGAGTTAAAAGAAAACAGACTGCAGAAGAGTCAGACTATGAGACTGATTATACAGCTGGTACAAATTCTTATGAGGAATCTGTTTTTCCAATATAACCTTAGATTTCTACCAGATATTATAAAGGAAAGATAATAAAACAGAGTTGAGAAAAGAAGAGGCAATGGTAGCCACTCTATGATCTTGTCAATAAAGCACTAAGAATTCAATTAAATCTAATGGAACAAAGCCCATTTCAGAAATGGTAAGATTTTAGTCCATGAAAAGAAAATTACCATTTTCTAGTCTCATTCCCACCATGCCCACAGGGTCTGACAGCACTTTCAGGCAGCACTATTAATCCTCCTCAGCAGCACAGTACACACTGACCATGTCAGAGAGGGCTTGCTTTGTACCAACCCCAACAGGGAAGTAGCAGGGAAGACAGGCAAGGCAAGGCCTAGGACACCCACAGGCACTGATGTTTTTCTTCCCGAGCCAGAACTTTGTGTCCTCACATAGAACAAATCATACAATCACAGAGTGGTTTGCACTGGAACAGGCCTTAAAGCTCATCCAGTTCCAACCCCCTGCCACAGACAAGGACACCTTCCACCAGACCAGTTTGCTCCAAGCCCCATGCAACCTGGCCTTGAATGCTGCCACGGATGGGGCAGCCACAGCTTGTTTTCACAACCTGTGCAAGTGGCATCACTTTGATGTGATCCATCACTTGTACCCCCTCAGCACCTACCAGTTCAAAGCTCATCTCCAGGCTGCTTTGCTGGCAGCATTAGAATACAATCATCAGGATGCAGTTTTACCTGCTACTCCCCACCAAACAAAGGCAAGCACGAAATCAGAATTTCAAGACCCTACTATTCTGGACACTGAAGTTCTATCTTACCACTAATACCACCTTCAATGTCTATCATGTGTCACAATAAGCTGCTTTTGCTTTCTACAATAAAGGACAAGCCCAGCAACTCCTTTTGCTGTATCAACATTGGAGTTGATACTTATGGCAAAAAAAGGTTTGTGAATTTCTTAATCTTGTCTTCAAATAAATCCATATACTGCCTACAACACTCCTACAGTTTGCCAAGAGCTTTCTCAAGAGCTCCCTTAGCTTATGGCTTTTCAAAGATCTCAAGCCTTTGACTAGAGAATTATTTCTGATACAAGTGGTACACTCCTAAGACATTTTTCTTGCAGGAAAACAACTCAGAACTCTTTGCTCCCTTCCATGAAATCAAGCTTGATGGTTACAACAGAATTCAGTCTTTAAGGTCAAGTTATTCTGCAACTGGCCTCCCCGTGTTCTTGGAACTCTTTAAGCCATGCATTTTATGTGAAGGACAGTTGAAAAAACATTTTATGCTTTCAGAATTTGCCTCACTGCTCAATTCTGGAGAAAGCTGCCTTCAAACACAGGGTGCAAAGACACCACACTGCATCAGGAGGTTCACTCCCCCACATTTGCAACTGTGAAACATGATCAAAGTCCACAGGATTCACAAGAGCATTCAGACATTCGCTTACTGCAAACCCTAAGCACAGGCTTAAGCTTTTTAATTTTAAGCTGTAATTTTTGGTCTTTCATGTAAAATTACCATAGGCAGAAACACAACAGTAAGAGCATAGCTAATAGCCTGGATCCTTACACTAGCATGCAGATAAAACTACAGGCACCGGTACTGCAGGAAAACAGGAACAGCCTGGTCAGCCTGACCTGAAAGAAATCTCCCTCTTGACCCCAGAGTCTGCAAACTGTTTTGGCGTCAAGCACCCAGGTAAGAAACTGGTTCAGTCCCAAAGCGCCTCTCAACAGCACCAGAAGAGCCAACCATTTCAACGTACAGTGAACTTCATGCTTCATAACAAAGTAAAACCCTACAAAGAACATTCAACAGGGAAAGTAAGACTAGGCAAGACCAATATTGCCCCTTTTACCACCTAACAAAATTCCAATGGCAGAAATTAATGTAACAAACACCATCAGGATGCTGAAACCCAAAACATTCCCACCAGCCTTTTTCCAAGTGCTAAGCCTCCTCTATAACCACAGCAGGATCTACTCTGAAAAACACTTTGGGTTTTGTGTGTCCACTATTCTGTTCAAAACTGTAAGAAGTTTCACTGCTTTAAAAGAAGTCAAAAGTCCAAAGCTTTAAAGGGCCAGGAACCTTACTACAGGATATTTTATGAACTTGTTTAATATTTAAAGCAAGTTGTAATTTATTCTTCCAGTGTAAAAAAAATCAAGACGACTTTGAAGATCCACTTACACTGATTTAGTATGTAGCAGTGCTATCATTCATTCTAAATAACTCTTTCCCCTTCTTTGTTTTTACCCCCAACAAATGGGGTTTTAGGAACAAGTGTACTCACTGAAGTCATGCACCCTCTCCATCATCTTCTTGCTAGGCTAAAAAAAAAAAAACCACTTTAATTTCCTCTGATGGGACAAGTTATCTATTGTCCTAATCATCTTCATAACCCCTGCCTGCATTCATTCATCTTTTTTTATTATGGTAACTAAACCGCTCCCTGGCCTAAATAGAGGCATTATTAATTCTGTTCTCCTGTCTTCTGCTGAAGATAAATGGTGCTGTACATCTACAATCCCACTGCTGCTGTCAGACACAGATGCTGCCAGTTCACCATCACCCTGCTGCTGACCATGACACCCAGGTTCTTTCCTCTGCTTTTGCCTCCATGGCTAAAGGGGGATAACGGCACCAACACCTGCAAGTTTCACTAAGCACATACACAGGTTTTGTACTACACTACCCTCATATCTGCCGTTCACGGATTCAAGTGGTCTACCACAATCCTGGAAGCACGTCTGAAGTGCACAGACTATATACAAACATGTACCTTGAGATTCTGTAGCTCTTTGCTTTTATTAGCAGTAGGAGAGCTGCAATCCTCCCCAGGCATTGGAGGCAGGCAGAATTCCCTCTGTTGTACCTCATTTGTCACCATTTGCTTCTAATTTCCTCAAAGGTTGGCTTGCTTTTTAATTTCCTCACAAAGAGTTGCTATGCTAAACCTGACCAGACACTAACACCGTGACAAGGCACAGCCCTGGTCGTACTGCCCCAGCAGCCCAGCATGCTGTGACTCCATCCCACAGCCAATTGTGGCACCAGTTTTGCTCAGGCAACCCTTTAAGTCTAATCCTCATGCACCCAGCTTCAGAAAGCAGGTCTGGCTATCCTCTCTATGCACGAGATCTCATGCAAACTGCAAACAGTACAAAGGGAGGAAAAAGTAAAATGACATTAAGGTGGAAGGTTATTCCACTCCTGCACCACTCAGCTATGAACTCCACCTCCTCTGTCACAAGCTCAACAGAATAGGGAGGTTTGAGACTACATGTAGACTGACGCCAAAGGTGGGGTCAAAAAGCAAGTGAAAGGGTCATCTTGAAGGTTTTTGTATTACAGGCTCCCCTTCCTACCAGCTTCTCACTGTAAATGCAACTACAAACTCAGTTAAACAGAGCTCAATCCTGAGGGCTGAGTACAGCTCCCTCACTTACTACTATTACAAGACCCATTTGAAGGAGCTCATCTGAGCTCTGACTCGATTCTGAGCAGCCAGCAAAGACCAAGAATTAAAGGCTTCAAGACAAAGCTTTGGTTTCTTTGGTGTTGGTGGTTGTTGTTCAATTAAGCCAACTCAATTAGCCCCTTATACTGTAGCCTTATTATGCTGATCTTTCTTTGGTCTGTCAACCAGGCTCATCCAAAACTTAGAACCATTTTCAAGTAATACTTCATCACTCTGCAGCTTCAGCTATGAACAAGTAATTAATGCTAATGAGCTTTCCTTTCCTTGCAGAAGCAGCCGTCACCATTAATACCAGTTGACTGAGTTTCACTGAAGCATAGAAAAAGCTCATGCCTGGAAGAATGATAGATGATTTATGAGCAACAATATTTACTAGTGTGTATTTCAGAGTAAGCCAGCTCCATCGGCTTTTCTTGCAGGTCTTCTCCAAGAAAGTAAAAAAGAAAATTATAAAAATCAACACTAGATGATGTGGGGGAGGAAGCTGGAATATTTAGTCAAGGTCCTCGCGTTCTGTTTGTTGCTGTTTGCATTTTGCATATTGGAGACACCAGGCTCTGTCAAGTCAACACTGAGCTCTTCCTCCTACAATGCTGTTTGTATGCATGCAAATATTGAAGAAGTTATTGATATATTTGAGATGTAGTTCCAGAACATTTACAGAAATGGGGGGGGAGTTTACTTTTTAGCCTAAACTAAGTTTTAAATGCTCTTTAAAGAATTAGCCCTTCTGCTTCTCTTCTCAATCTCTTTGACACCCAATTTTCCAGTTCATATTATTCCTCAAGGAAGACAGCAAGACAAGCCAAGAATCTACATAAGCACAGAGGTACAGAGTCATCAGAAATAACAGCAAAAGGCAAACGAGAAATCCACAGCTTTACAAGGTACCAGGTATGTAACTCTTACCTTGCTTACGAACATCTTCCACAGCTGCTACCAGCTCCTCTTTAAGGAACTGGCTCTCTTTTGCAATTTTATCTCCTTTCTCCAGGAAATTCTCTGTTGCTTGTTCAACTGAAGCAGCCAGAACATGGGCCTTTTTAGAACGCCCTCGCTTTTTATTAGAGGGGCCCTTGTTGCTGGTGTTAACCAGTGTTGTTACCTAAAGACACAGATGGAAGGGAAAAAACAAAACCAAAAAGAACAAATTGGAAGTTCCTCAATTTGACAGCAAAACCACATGTATTTTTACCTGCAGCACTGCCAGCTCCAAAGGTTAAACCCAAACAAGCATTTCCACATTACTACGCTCCTTCATTCCTCAGATGAGCACTATAAATTCAGCTAAACTGCTTACAGATTTTTCTTAACAGCAGCAGACCCAAAAACTTCATTTGAAGAATTGACAGCTATTTGTATTTTTGACCAACAGCAATCTCACCAACAGGCCAGAGCTATTTGGCACCACATAAAGAGAGACTAAGCTGGGATAATCAGTTTGGGATAGCTTTCCAGGTGAAAAAAAAGACCCCAAACAAGGTTTAAGCCATTATCTACAGAAATCTAGCACCACAGTATCCTTCCAGTCCAAAACAATACTACAGCCAATGGACAAAATGCAGAGTGAAGGACTTCCTAGAGCTCATTACTTTCCTAAAACAACCAAAATGGAACTCTCCCAATCCTCCTGCAGATATTATTTCCAAGTTCTATGTCTTAGACTAAAACACTGCTAGGAGCTGGTCTCCAGTGGCCAATGACCAGCAGGTACACCCTTAGCTCCCTTAGGGATCAGGATCCATCCTCTTCAGACTGATGTCACAGAATCCATGGCACTTTTCCATTTGCATCCCCCCCTCCCTTTTGTGTTGAATCTAGGAAAAATGCATTCAAAGGTACTTCAGAGGGACATTAAATTACAACACTAATAATATAGCCCAAGGACTGCTCACATAAAGGTCCTCAGAGCTGAATCCATCTTCTCAGGAGGGTGATTCAGAGAGGGAAAGCAATCAGCTGGGAATATCACTGTCAGTTAATGGGGAGCATTTCTATTGGGTAGTCTCAGCTAATCATGCAGTACAAATAAAGAACAAGTTACAGCAAGGCAATTTACTCTATCTTCTTCTCTTTTGCCTGTCACATCGTTCTCAAAATTTGGGACTGCCTGTTGTGCTACTTGAGGAATAAGTCCCAGACACTGAACATGGACAAAGAGGTCCTATAAACATGTTTGCTCAGTTAACTTTGTGAAACTGGGACAATTTCTCTTAAGGAAAGACTCCACCAGTACCTCAGGCTAGAAAGCTATGTAGTAGATCATCCGACAGCACATCTCAGTATCTAGAGGAAGCAAACAGCAGGTATAGAGAGCAGCTTGGTGATTAAAGGGATGTTAACACTGGAAGCAGAATTTGATGGTTGCAGTCTGTGCTCAGCAGGAGCTGTGTCCAGTTCACTGTCAGTTTAAAACTTTCATATTTCAGGAAAACAATGCTAAAAACGATGAGATAACCATCTCCAGTGCAACTTCTCTTCGAGGCCTCCAAGAAAATCCTTTCCAAGAACCTTCACAGCTTACATTTACAAGACTTACTCTACCTTCCCCTCATTCCTCAGTGCATGTCACTCAACATTATACACAATACAGAAATAAGCTTTTATTCACAAAACCAGCATAACATGTAGGCAGAAATTTAAAGAAAGCATACCTTTTACAAGATATACTGAAACTGTAACAAAGGCTTATAAGGTCTCCCCTGAGCCTTCTCTCCTCCAGGCTGAACAAGCCCAGCTTTTTAAAGACTCAACAAATAAGCAGTGCAGCACACCACCCAAAACACAGGTTTAGTTACTAACATGCATTTCTGCACTTTGAATCAAAATACCATGTCTTATTGGGTGGTGAAGCAGCACAGTCTTTCTACACTCACCCAGTAACCCCATCACCACAAAACTGTACAAAAATTACTTGCACACTTTTCTCCACCTTTAGATTTGTAGTGGTTTTACTTCTAGAATTTAGGCTTTGAACGTTACTTAACCAAAATAATACAGGTTTTGCCCCCTTTTTTTCCTACCTGTGTAACAAGAGGCTCAAGTAGTCTTTCAACTGCCAGTGTTCTTATCTCCAAGCTTTTGGGGTCCCATTTGAAGTTAACGTTGCCTGCAGTAACAGCAGTCATTTCTAGGAAAAGAAGAGAGCTACATGAATACAACTTTATTATTATTAATAATGCTGTAAAATATTTTAAAATGAGTTGAAGTGGAGGCTATTAAACACACAACACATCCATTTGGTATAAGTTAAGGTTATACTGTCTCTGGAAATACCAGGTTTGGTTCAGCTGGCAATAGTTTAAAAAGCTGCCTGGTATGACCATATACAGACATAACCATGTTTTGTTTAGAAAATAAAAACAAGGCCAAGTAAAAACTCACCAAAACCTATTGAGAAGCCACACTATTTTATTAGAGCAGTGATGAGATGGGCAATGACAAGACAGTCTGCTCCTCAGTGGTCCCCAACCAACGGGGAAGGGCCTCACACGTATCAGGGGCACATTACCCATGCAGCTGGAGGTTAAGGAAGCAATCCCTTCCAAATTCCTGCTGCCTCCCTCCAAGAGGACGTCCTGTGGCCTCAGTCCAGCTGGGATACGCAGCCCAAGGTCTTGGGGGAGCAGAAGGGAACACCTCAACTTCAACAGTACCATTAAACTGCCACTGTTCTCAGCTCCACCATCAAGCACTGCCCCAAATGCTTTGTCAAACCAGGAGCCAGGTTCTAACTTAATTCACTCCTCCTACATCCAATTCACCTTTGGAAGTACAAAGATAAAATCATGAATATAAGCCTTATAAAGCCAGAAAATCCAGTTGGTTCATATTTAGCAGCTCACGTATCTATTACACTTCCCCTTAACATTTACATAGGAGGAAAAAGCAAATTTGCATGAAGAGATCTGTTAAAAGCTGTCACTGAGCTGTTCCTGCCCGTTACAGTTTTATATCAACATCCCAATGGAACAGCAAATATGATTACGGGAAAAGTTGTGAAACTACTAAAATAGCTCTGCTTTTGAAAGCATTAAAAGAATTAAAAATGATGAACTACCACCACAACCACCATTAGCGTAACACTGTGATGCTGTACTGCACAAAGGAACAACCAGAACCATCATCTCAGTTTAAAAATGGATTTAAAGTACGCGGGTGCATAAAACCAGTTCATACCACTTCAGACTTAATAGATTCCAGATCTTCCTGCTTTTGGTTACCCTCAAAATTCCAGATTAGACTAAACCCACGTTGTAACTTTTTATTTTTAAAAACCCCAGGAAGAGAACTACATTTCCAAAGTCTCCTTCCACCCCTTCTAAGCACCTACTGCTGAAGTTGTATTAAAGCTTTTATCAGCTATATAAAGCCAGTGTCTTTAAACCTTGCTCTGGTCAGGACATCGCCTGCACAGGAACCCCACAGACAGATTGCTCTGACAGCACCAGATGTCCCTGAGCTGCCAGCAAAGCACAATGTCCCATTGTTTATAAACAGGAGGCAAGGCACTAATTTTGGTTACAAGCAATGTTGAGGACACATACCAACAACCAACCATTTCATACCAGCACTCCAACACTAACAGTTAAACATGCAGAAACATCACAGTCCTGGCTGCTTGTTTCCCATTGAAGAATAAAACCTCTCAGGCAGGCAGTCAAGAAGCTTGGCCCAAAAGGATATGAAGAAGTCAGACCATCATCACAGAATCACATTCTGGGTTGGCTTGGAAGGGACCTTGAAGCTCCTCCAGTTCCAACCTCCTGCCACAGGCAGGGACACCTTCCACTAGACCAGGCTGCTCCAAGCCCCATCACCTGACTTCACTTCCAGGCACCTCCATGGCAGGCTGACCCCAAGCCACGCCATAAGCTTTCACACCACGGACATGAATCAATAGCTGAAGTACTCACTACACTGCTGAAAGCAGACCTTTGCCCTGCAAAGCCTACGTGCCGTCAAACGCTGAAATACAACTTCGCAAGGTGCAATGTGGGATTTTTTCACCTCACCTGCATTCAGCCTTCCACTTACACCCACACTGAAGAGAGAGAACTCAAAAAGCTGAAAGCTTGAAAAGAGAATAGGAATAGACTGATCCATGCTAGCATACACAACATTTCTGACTGATTTAAATCAAAAAGCTTGAAGGTGTCGATGGAGGGTCCCAGCTCCTGCAGCTGTGGAAACCCCTGCAGAGCTGAATGCAGGAAGGTGGAGGACGGCCACCTCCTCCTCCTCGCCCTCCCTCTGATGCTTCCCACTAAGTCCTGTGAAATCACTGATTATCCTTCTACCCCAATTAGCCCCTTCCTCTTCTGCTGGTCCAGCTCTGCCCTAGCTTGTGCTGCAGCCCAGAAGCTGGCAGAGGGTGAGCCGTGAAGTGCCCTTCACCCGCAGCAACATCCCACCTCAGCAAGGAATTACACTGGTTTATGCCCTCCTGATTAGCTAGGGGTGAACACTTCCTACATAAGAAGCCAAGAAAAATACGCTGAAAGATATTATGGTTTCTGAGAAAACATACCCAGGGCTCTGGAAAGCCCATTAGGTTTCTACGTAAAAGCCGTTTCTGTGTATTTAATTCCGTTACACCTCTTGCAGAAACAAAGTGCAGGACGAGGTAACCATGAGAAGATACATTAATTGTATTAGTAAGATAATGAAGGCAATTCATCTGAGAACACGTTAGTATGATAGCTCACAAATTGGCCAAAAGTAATGGTCTATAAAACCACTTAGTATGAACGTTATTGAAATTTATCTAAAAAGCATAACTTGATATCAAATACACTGTTTGGCAGCACAGGTATCATTTGTATATTGCTGTAAATATGTTTATTCAATTAAATGCTTGTGAAGAGCACATGAACAGGCCACAGCTTACCAACATGCGTGAGAATGAACGGGGCTGGTATAGGGGATAAAAGGACAACTGTCAGGGACACGCTGACGCAGGGCTGCATTCTCACCAAGAGAACACTGTGGAGTTCACCTTGTTGCTTAAAACACACTCTTCTAATACCTAAAGAGGGCCTAGAACAACTGCAACTATCTGGACGATAGGGCAAAGGGGAATGGCTTTAACCTGCCCGAGGGGAGACTGAGATGAGCTCTTAGGCAGAAGCTCTTCCCTGGGAGGGTGCTGAGGCGCTGGCACAGGGTGCCCAGAGAAGCTGTGGCTGCCCCATCCCTGGCAGTGCTCAAGGCCAGGTTGGACACAGGGCTTGGAGCAAGCTGCTCCAGTGGAAGGTGTCCCTGCCCGTGGCAGGGGTTGGAGCTGGATGAGCTTTAAGGTCCCTTCAACCCAAACCAGTCTGGGATTCTGTGCTTTGTGGAAGGCAGGAGCAAGTTCTCTGGGGATAGCTGTTCTTGTAGAGCTGCTCGTTGGCTGGAACAGGAACTGTGGAAGCAGTGCTTTGAACTCTCCTTCCTCTACCATCGTGTCCTTGCAAGCACAACAAGTCCCTTTAAAATATAACTGCACTAGTCTTGAATCATCTGCTACAATTATGAGCACCATCATAACCACTGTAATAACCTGAACAGTTTACAGGTAGTGTGCTTGGCTGGAGCATGGTCTAAAGTTGGGTCTTCACATGTCTGAGCATTAGATGTGCTGGTAGAGTGTTGCTGCTCCCTGCACTTCACGCTCTGTTTTCAGTGCATCTGGTTCAACATCCAACTTTGCCCTGTGTTTCCACTTGAGCAGCTTTGTAGCCATCTCCTCTCGCTATCCCTGGTTCCGCTTCACAGTTCCTGTGGTGGCATGGTGAACCAGATGGATCTCAGCCCACCCTCCAAAAACGGATTTCTCTTCCTCCAGCCAAATCAGTTCTTCCCCAGCTGGTTAATGGCTCAGCCGTGGGGAAAGCTGTGCCAGTGCAGAGGGGGTGGGATGTGAAGACAGGAGTGAGTTCCTGGAGGGGTGTGGGAGGATGAATATTGGTTTTAAGCAGCTTTCCTGCTGCTTATGAAACTAGAGGCTGGGCAACCATAACTCTTTGTGCAGTGAGTGGTGCCTTTCTATATTTTCCAGCACTTGAGATTCAGCATCGCTTGCTGTCTTCCGCTGTGTGCTCTGTGCTGCTTTGTCCATGAAATTCCTGCTTCCAGTATGTGCACTGCTGTGTGTCCTGTACATGGAAGCTCTGTGGGAGAGAGAACCCATTTCTAGACCAGCAGGGCCATCCCAGGTGCCTGAAACCAGTGCTACAGCAGCCTGAGTCTGTGTCCAGAGGACATCTTCTGTCTTTTATTAGATGTTGGTTACTACAGCCATTGTGGGAATTGTGCCCTGTGGAAGAGGTGACAATTATAGACTGCTACAATATTCTCTCACTTGGTTTACTACCTGTTACCTTGTTTGAGTTCAGTGAGATGGGAGCTTGTGCAGTCATAGAATCCCAGACAGGTTTGGGTGGAAGGGACCTTAAAGCTCAACTGCCTGCCTGGATACGAGGGTGAGATGTATACAGTGCTCCTGCTAAAAGCCACAACTAAGGACTGTAGTGTGCTCAAAAAACTGGTAGCTCAAGGTTTTAAGAATAACTTCTGATACTTCCTTCCAGAATACTGGCATATAGGTAATTTCTAGGCTTTGGCAAGCTCTGCAGCTTCTTTGCAGAAGTGTCCTGAAGGCACCCAAGGCTTTTCAGAAAGCCCATGAAGGAACAGTATGCAGACCTCACTGCTGGAGCTCAACAGCAGTGCTCTCAGCATCATAGAGAGGCCAAGTGCTCATGGTCTTGTTCTTCCAGGCTACATCCCATGTGCACCTGAAGATAGTGCTGGCAGGCTCCCAGGAACTGCTGGGCTGCTATGTTCCAAGAGATCTGCAACCTCCCAGCCTCTGGGCCTGAGCAAATCTCTTTTAGGTTACACAGAGGAGATCTAAATGCCCATCTTCTATGCTGTGACTTAAGTCTCACCACCCTGTGCTAACTGAAGAGTCTTCTACATGCTACCTATCAGTCTTCAAATTTTAGCCATCCTAACAGGCTGCTTTCCAAAGGCTTTTAACTACACTCACTGTTCTCTTTTGGTTCTTAGGGAAGACAGTATTTTAGGTTATTAGGTAAGGTAGTATTCAAACAGTGATCTCCTAACACAGCAGGGGCTAACTTGGGCCAAGCACAATAGCACACATGCCAAATTTGAGCATTATGCTATCCAAAAACCTAACAAAAGAAAACAGAACAAAAACACTGTACACTTGGGAAGACTCTCCATTTTAACACGCTTTCTGCTACCCACCTAGTCATTCCCATTTTGTGCAGTCAATTGTGCCCAGGGCACAGCAATATGTACTCAATCACATTATTTTGCAGATTATTTCTTTCCCTCCTATTTAAGTACTCAACAGTCATTTTGAATTATAATCCTGTCCTCTACCACACCTGTAGACTGTCTTTGGATTTTCTATGCAATGAGAACAGCCCTTATTCCATCACCAAATCATGAGGATGAAGCACAATGGGATTCGAAACCCAGTTTCATCTTCCAGCCAGAAAACAAACCATCTTCCTTGCTCCCAAAGGAATCCTTTTGGTTTTGTTTAGTTTATTACCTAACCCACCTGATAACCAGCAAGGATCCTTTACCCCTGCTGAAGGCAGAAGACAAGGCAGCAGATGAAGATCTGCGGGAATCAGGTTTCTAATTTACACCATCTTCTGAACATTTGGGTTTCAAAAAGGTTAAGGCACACTTCCTATTAAACCCAGCTCACATGCAAATATTTCACCATGGCCACTGACAGTTTAAAACTGCTTCACATATAACTAAAAGTATCTAGGGAAAAAAAAGTTCCATTCTTTCCTCTTTCTCTTCAGTCTCCAAAGGAATTTGTCTGCCCCATTTCACAAATAAAGCAAAAGTCCCCTCCGCATATGAACAGCTGCTAGTCAAGGGTGTTTGGTATATGTGATGCTTTTCAAGGACAATTTGAGCTGGTTTAACATCAATTATACACAACTCAAACTAGATAGAGTCACCCTCTTCTAACACAGCCTTCAGCTTTAAATTTTATCTGCTCAGCCACCAAATCCTCTCTTCCACCATAAATGCCATGATGGTGCTATCTCCTTAGAAACCCTTACTATTACAATTAGAAATATTAATACAACTCAGCTGTTGCATTTATACCCTTCAATTATCAAAACATTTCTGCCATTTGAGTATATTCACCTTTGCTACACATTTTTTAACAGATGGTAGTAACCAGCGAAGTAAAAAGACAACATTCTGGTTGAGATAAGCGCATTTCTCACCACCGTCATTCCAGATCCAGCTCTCATGATTTGTTTTCATATTTTCTCCCCGTTGCTCTTGTGGAGGAGGCCTATAGAGAGGCATCTAAAACTGCTCGCCAGAAAGCCTCATACAGCCAGTAACAGGCAAATACTTCTCCACTTCTCCCTTTGTTTAGGAAATCTTTAGACCTTGCTACTGAGCGAAGAGATGCAACCTAACCCGAAGAACATCAGTAAAGTTTGTCACCGTTTTCTCTTCCACATGGGTGTTATCTCTAACTGAATATAGTGAGCCTATAGCATCACCTCTTCCCCTCTGGAACCAGAGCCCATGAGAGCATGCACAAGATTAAGATGTGACACGCCTTCCAAAGCAGAGCATGCTATCTCCTAACAGCTTCCCAATTGCTATAGTACTGTGGATTCAAATAACTTATTTTTAAGTTATTTTCAAATAACTTAAAGTTATTTTCAAATAACTTATGTTTGAGGTGGCTATCATTAACAAGATGGAAGGCACATCCTGTGCAAGCAGGTTCACTGTGGTGTTCCTGGGACCACAGCAGGGATTTCACAAGTACAAATAAACTGGGTTTTGGAGATGCCAGTGCTAACAGCAGCCGCTTTGCCTTCAGTTATGTGTTAGGCTCTGGTTATTTTCTTTCTGCCAGGGTTGCTTTGTCTCAAAAGGAGCCAGAAAGGAGGCACAGGGCAAGCCAAATCACACGTGAATTGGGCAATTAGCGACTTACTCACGTCACAGTAAGGCTCCAGTTCATGGATGACATCCTAAAAGAATGCAAGAATCAAACTCATGCTTACCCCCATTTAACTGACCAGATGGATATCCCAGCATGTCACAACAAGTGTCTAACTGATTTCTGCAAAGTTTTCAGTTTCCAAAACTCAAGCAGGATTCCAACAACAAAGAAAACAGAGGGTATCAAGGCACTACCTTAGAAGACATGCATGCTTCTTCTAAAAAAGAGAATCTCTGACATAACTAAGATAAACTTCAACATTCTAGCTGCAAAACTTTGGGAAAGGAAGAGGATGTGTCATGAGCAGCAAGCTATTGTTATTAACAATAAATGGTTCATTCTGTCTTCACAATAACGTTAGTGCATTTTATGAAGACCTGCAAGACAAACACTGTGGAAGATAACTTACAGAAGATGACCTGTTCTGATTTTGGAACTGCTGTACTTTAACTGTTCTTTGTATCAGGACTGTGACACTCTGGCCACACAGAAGGGCAACACACCTTCATTTTAAGCATATCTTTCATGATCTTAGCCTGTAGTGATGGTAACTTCAAACTCCCAAACCCCAGACCACTGACGGACACATCTCACATTTAAGCTGACAGCTTAACAGTTAGTGCTTTCAAACAAATCAAGGGGACTCAGCCTGAGGAAGGGATACGAGTCTGGTACATCTGCTGGACCACTTTGATCCAACAGAAGAACGTGGAGCTGTTGGAGGGAGTCCAGAGGAGGCCATGGAGATGCTGCGAGGGCTGGAGCAGCTCTGCTCTGGAGCCAAACTGAGAGAGCTGGGCTGGTTCAGCCTGGAGAAGAGAAGGCTCCTGAAGGGGAGACCTTAGAGCAGCTCCGGTGCCTAAAGGGGCTAAAAGGAACCTGGAGAGAGGCTTTCTAGGACAAGGGCCTGTAGGGACAGGACAATGGGGAATGACTTTAACCTGCCAGAGGGGAGACTGAGATGAGCTCTTAGGCAGAAGCTCTTCCCTGTGAGGGTGCTGAGGCACTGGCACAGGGTGCCCAGAGAAGCTGTGGCTGCCCCATCCCTGGCAGTGTTCAAGGCCAGGTTGGACACAAGGGCTTGGAGCAACCTGCTCTAGAGGGAGGTGTCCCTGGCCGTGACAGGGGGTTGGAACTGGATGAGCTTTCAGGTCCCTTCCAACACAAATCACTCTCTAGTTCAACCAGAGAAAGCCCTTCCTACCTCACAGTGTCTCTTCCCACCCTTGAGGCAGAAAACTGCAAAGCTTCTCTAAAATAATTAAGCAATACTGCTGCTCTCTGAACCACTGTACACTTTTCAGACCCTAGGGATACACAGTCAGAGGAGATATAATAACCAAGCTGTGGCTACAGAGCACAGCTCTTCCAACCCCAAACCATGCTAGCACAGGTTCCAGCTACCAACCTGAAGTTAACAAGGAACGCAAGAAGAACCTTTTAACAAATTCCACTTTGCCACAAGTATTCCTCAAATAAGAAAAAGTTCGATAGAAATTAGCCTACTTTATCAGCTGGCACAAAAATTTGCCAGTGCTGCAAAATTAATTCTTGCTTGGCTTGCAAAAACCCACTGATGGCTGGCAATAAAGGGAAAAGAAAACCTGGGTATTTTTGTTCTGATCATCTTCAGCACTCGAGCTGCAATAAAAAGTGCAGTTTAAGCTCGAGAGTCAGAAATAACCAGAATCTGACCTCACTCAAACCGCATCTTCATACCCAAATTGATATGTTGTTATGCAATACCCTTCAGTGCTTTTAGCTGACCACATCTTTAAGATTGTTAATGAAGGTTTGGATTTAGAACAGTCAAAAGTACACAAATACTGAAGCTGTTTGCACTCACACACATCTGAAGAGACTCCTCTAATTAGAGATTAGATGAAACAATTTGCTTAAACATGGGGGAAATGGAGAGTCACGTATTAAGAGGGCATAACTACCATATCCGTTCTCACATGCATGCCCAGCATAGTAGCAACTAAAGACTACAGAACAAAAATTCAGTATTGTAAGAGTGAAATAAGTTTTTCATAGTTTTCTCTATTTGCAAAAGCTACTAAAAGAGTACCACCCACTGAAGCAAAGCAGAACATGACTGTAAGGATTCTTCAAAGTAAAATGTTTTCTAAAGTTCTTCCATGAAAAGTAATTTAGAATTCCTTTTTCAGCCCTTCACTTTGATGCAGGAACCTTGACTCGGACTCTGCCAGTCTTATCTCAAAATTACAAAGCAGTTATTTTTTAAAGAAAAAAAAGAAGTAACAAAACCCACAAGTGAGAAGGATAAGAATATGACTTGGAGCCTGTGGCAACCTTCATCAACATCTCTTTAGCTATAAACAGTGAATTAGTTTCATGGGGAAAAACTGCACCATTACTGCATGGCCCCAGACTATTCTCAGTTTGCAGCTCCACCAACACATCCTGCAGTTAAGAAGGAAGGATCACAAAAACAAACCCCAGGAAGAAACAGGAATGTAATGCACAAGCATTGTCGGGATAAATTAAGCATCTTTCTTTACAATGCCTGGCAGATAGGGCAAGGGGGAATGCTTTCAAACTGACAGTTGAGACTGAGATGAGCTCTTAGGCACAAGTTCTTCCCTGTGAGGGTGCTAAGGCGCTGGCACAGGGTGCCCACAGAAGCTGTGGCTGCCCCATCCCTAGCAGTGTTCAAGGCCAGTTTGGACACAGGGGCTTGGAACTACCTGCTCTAGTGGAAGGTGTCCCTGCCCATGGTAGGCAGTTGTAACTGGATGACCTTTAAGGTTCCTTCCAACCCGAAACACTCTGTGATTCTATGAATATGCAGGGTAGGATGCTCTAACACTCCCCAATTCCTCTCCATACAAACTATCAATTGGCTGCAGATACTGAGAACAGAGGGCACTGGCTGATGAGAACTTCGCAAATTCTCCAGAAGAGCCAAGTAATTATGAAAACACACTGGTGTGATGATTTTTGGATGCTCACCAGAGTTACCTGCAAAGCCACAAGCACCTTCTGTCAAGTGCCAACTTGCTGAGGGTGTGCAGTGGTGCATGAGAATGGCAGCTAAGAGTGATCTGCCTGGACAGGAACCATTTCCAGTCACTGCCTTAGCATACTGATGACCAATTAAAGCAACTTTTGTTTAAAACAGTCACTGACCCACCCACATTTCATAAAAGCAACAGGAAGGAACCAGAAGCTTTGAGAGGAAGGAGTCATTGCCTGGCTAGTCTTGCTGGAAGGGGGGGGGACACGACAGTTTTAAGCTAGTAGCACAGCCAGCCATTTACTGAGTAGAAACCAACCTCTCTCTGATTAAAGACATATTTTCTCTCTCCACCCCTTCTCCTCAGCCCCAGGAACAGGAAACAAGACAAAGCTACTGAACAAAAAACAGATGAGCTAAGAAATCCTGTTCAATTGGCTCTGCACCAGCGCCCTGCCTCTGGTTCTGCTGAACGCTGCGTCTTTCCCTGATAACCATTGACTTCTCCTTAGGCCCACAATAACACTCCGTTAAATATAATCAAATTGTCTTAGCCAATTCTGCAAACTAAGTAAAACAGCTTCAAACACCTGATGCTGAAGTACTGATGCATAAAGACCAGAAAATAACTTTTTTTCCTTGAGGTTATAAGCTTTTAACTCTGCACAACTAATTTGCATTATTCTGGTTTGCTAGAAACAAACCTTCTTGCTTTTTTTGCTACTGTTTACTGCATCTTACGTTGTTATTTCTTCTCCCTAACCTTAGCTAGAAAAAGGGAATAAAGCCACCCACACAATCATAATGCACCAGTACAAAATAAGAATACAGTCAGCAAGGATTCCACCAGCAGCAGAAGTGCCATGGAATAACAAGCACGGGCTATGCCCAGTCCCCTAAAAGACTTCCCCACATCTCCACTTTCAGGATGCTTTGTTTAATGTTAGTTAGGAAATGGGTTTCCACCTGTAATTAAACACATCTTCCAAAAAGTGAAGTGGCAGGAACTACAAAGCTGTACTTTGTACTGAAATCTAAACCAGTCCAGTTTTTCACAGAGCCAACCCAACCCCTTGCATTTTACTCTCTCACAACACTCACAAGGATGTTGTGTCCTTCATTTTACCTGCAGCTTGTACAAAGCCATTCAGCTCTCAAGAAGGAAGAAATTAAGCCTATTAAATACAATGAGAGGACAGATGTGCTGCACAAAGCCCACCAGCACTGGGCACTGGCCACATCTGCATGTCAAGGAGTCAGCCCAAGCTCCAGCTCCTGCCTGGGAAGCTCTGACACCGTGAAGCTTGGCAGAGCACCTGAGGGAAGCAGTGCTACTTGTCTGCCCTTTTCTTATCTGTTATTGCTTGTTTTATTGCTTGTCTGTTGCTTTTCCTTTTAGGGATGGCTTTATACACAACCACCACCCAAGGAAATGATACAGGGAAGGGAAGCAAAAGGACTGTGGGATCAATAAAAAGAAAGGTGCAAGGGTCGGTAGTTACGACAAGGAACAAGACACCACTCAAGAGCACCCACTGCTTCTCAAAGGCATCAAAGGAGTCAGAGGATACTGCTCAACAGTGTGACAAGCAGTGGGAATGGAAATGGCCCCCAAGTTCCCATCTTATTCCCTCCTTCCATTGCCATTAACAGCAAGCTGGGCCAAGGCCAGGTGAAGGGCTTGTGGTTTAGAGCCTGGGCTAAAGGCTAGATGAATAGAAAGTTGATGGGACTGGTACAACCAAAACCTTGTGATGATGGTCATGGGGACAGGACACTACTCTAGATGGACCTCTCAACTATAGTCATCAGATGGTACCAAGCCCCCTGAACGTGACTTCCAGTTCATTGTTCAACTACTCTGCCTTTAAATGAATAATTTAAGATGATTAGACTCTGAAACATCTGGACATCAGGTACTGATTGAAATTAACTTCATGGTAAATTATATGTGAACGTTTATATGAGACTTCTCCCTTGCATACATGTCCACAGTCCATCACGAATTATGCAAGATGCCAAGCAACTCTTCAACATCAAGCAGTGAGACTCACGAGGTCTTTAAGTCATGCTAAAGCAAATTAGTTTTACAAGTATACACTACAAGGACATGCTTGCAAGACATGGGTAAAGAACAGGGGAATTGTACATCTTGATTACAGGACATGGGGTAATGGATTTAAACTAAAACTGTGGAAGTTCAAGTTAGGTATTAGGAAGAAGCTCTTTACTGTGAAGGTGGTGAGGCACTGGAACAGGATGACCAAAGAAGTGGTAAATGCCCCATCCCTGGCAGTGTTCAAGGCCACACTGGACAGAGCCTTGAGGGACATGGTCTAGTGGATGGTGTGCCTGCCCATGGCAGGGGGCTGGACTGGATGAGCTGAAGGTCCCTTCCAACCCAAACCATTCTATGATTAGTCATGTATACACAGAGGAACACCCACTTACACCTTCTTGCTCCTCAGCATGCCACTAGTTCTGCTCCCTGCTATTCAACACCTTCCAAATTTCTTATTCTAGTCAATTAAAAAGCCCTATCTATGGCTTCAACTGAAGATCTCAAGAGCACTTTCCAAAGATGAATACCAGCCTGCTTGGTGTTATGCAGGTTAAGCACAGCTTTATAAGCATACAGCTCAGCCTTATTTATGTGAAAAATTAAATTGACCTTTTTGGCTCTGTAAAGCCATGTTGTTAGTGCAGCCCTTGTACAGACCATTCATTTCAGTGGATTGTCTGTGCTGAGCTTGTATCATCCAGAAAAAGACATGGAAAGAAGAACCTCCCCTTAGAGCCTTAGATCTGCCTAGCTAACACTTCCAAAAACACCCAGAATAATGCAGTGACTGAAGACTCACTAAACACCTGGAGGACTGGGAAAGACAGTGGAAGAAGGTGGGGGAAAATGTCCACACATGCCATCAAGGCCATATGTCCCCAAGTAGCTTTAATTCTTACTCTGAGCTGAAAAGCGGCAAATTTAGTCTTTACCTAAATGACTTCTTGATCTTGTGCTGAAGAACAGCAACGACAGAACTGCCTGGCCTATGCTCCCTCCCCATTTCCTTCAGTTAACTTCCAGGTAAAGAAAAATCGGATGTTTTTTTCTCCTGATCCTTCAGCAGCTATCCACAAGCTCACTAGTTTCAGTCTCTCAAACTAACCATTTGAAGTCTACTCCAGAACAAGGTGCACTAGTGTGTTTACAACCTCTTCTACCCTAACTTCCACTAACTCCTCATTTGCTCCCCAACATCAGCTCCCCACATAAATTCTTCTTAACAATACACAGATCTGTTTGTAACAGAGCACAGACAGCTTACAAAACTGGGTGTTGTCAGGAAAAAATAAACATCACAAGCTGAAGTTGTATCTCATGTTATCAGCTGTGAAAACTGCTGGTGGTTCCCCATCTTATTTGCTCTCAACCCCCTCACAGCCTTGGAAACACAACAGGAGTTTAACTCCCTCTTGAATTGTAACACACATCAACGCTCCTCCTTGTCTCTGTCATTCCCCATTACAACAGATCTATCAGGGAACTGACTGGCACCCAGCTTGGTTTCATGTTCTCAGCACTTTCTACCTTGGTAACTGTTATTCCTTTAGTTATGCCTTCGCATCTGCATATTTAATAATTCCTGCCTTCATAAAGCACAGGGAGAAAAAGGTTACTCCTCTGATTCACAAGAGCTATTTATAAACACATGTCAAAGGACTAGCAGATGTTTTCCGTAGTACATCTGGGATTAACAGAAATATGTAATCACGGTTGGAGTAAAGGTAGATGGCTCTTTCTCAAGGAGGAATTATGAATCATATTTAAGCATTAGATTTGCCAACAGAAGAGTCTATATTAACCCAACGCAGCCAAGAAACTTGAGTTAACACCCATTCACCCTGACTGGAAAAGTCTCAGTCATTCAAGGAGAGATTCCCCTTCAGTTGCAGTGACTGCATTCCTCCTGCCACTCCTTCACCTCAATAAACCTATTTGCACCCAGTTCTGCTCTGCAGCACAGCAGGTCACTTGCAACGCTCAGCTTTTTAGCACAGCTCTTCCAGAAAGGGTGCTGGTATTCAATTTCGTGGGCAGGCCCTATTTTAAGTCTCATACACTGGATTAAAATAGTATGAGTTAAAAGTAGTAATTATCAAACATCTGCACTCTCTCTAAAGCTGCAAGGCTGTTTAACCAACGCATAAGCTATAAACTCACTGAATGGAGCTATTCCAGATTAGCTATAAAACTAAATCAGGGTGAATTCCCAGAGTAGTAAAGGATCCAAATCCTCAAGGTTATATACATTAAAGTTCTGCAGCACCAGTGGTTTTAGCGATTTCCAGTTGAGGCAGGACAGCAGAAAACAACAACAGGCATTCATCTCCACGTTGGATGCCTGTCTCAGCATGGCACAGTCATAAGAAAATGATACTCAATCCTCTTTTACCGATCATGTTTCCTTTCATGTCCAGCAAAGCCAAGAGATACCAAGTAAAACTGCAAGTCCTCTAACAGAAGCATCGGGGCCACATTGGTCCTCCCTGCAGACCAGCCCTACTACCTATCCGTGATGAGCAGACAGGTTTTGCAGCTGAGTATTTTTGTGAGCTTCACTAATTCCCTACATAAGAAAGGTAATTTAGAAATCAAACAGTAACAGTGGATATAATCTCAAGGCAGGGCTGAAGTCCCACTAAAGTGTATTTCCAGCTCATAAACATTTATACCAATGTGGCTTCCTTTGTGAGATCAGTGTCTTGATCTTCCAGCTGCAGAAGGAAGATACTCAAGCTGCTGAAAAACACACAAATTACTTTTCTATTACACCTTTCCGTTAACTTTACCAGACCTGCAAAGAAGCTAGAAATTAATGTTAGCACTACACATGCCTGCATAGAAATGCTGATATTTCACAAAACTAAAACGTATTGAGAGGCAAATATGCACATTGGTATTTTAAGTCATCATTTGGGGCACAGGATTTCTAATCTGTGCCCGCTGTGCTCCCCCTGCCACCTTGTGTGAACTGTTAATCTCTGATGCAGAGGCCTATTATTAGAGCTGACTGAAAAAACAACAAAGACTGAAGGCATGTGGTTTGTTATGAAAAAAGTACGGGCAAAGCCTTTTTAAAACCAAAATGTAATAAGGCTTTGGCTGTTTCTCCTAAGTAAAGGAAAAAAAAAAACAAAAAAAAAAAACCAAAACAACATTTCCTTGATATTTTAAAACCTAAAAATTTAATTAAAATAGTTGGTTACTCAACATGAAGTTATGCCCCTTTTAAACAGAAACTTTCAATTCAGCAGGGAGAAACAAGTCCTACTAAACACTTAACATGACCTTAGCACCCCAAGACAGACCAAAGGGTACCTACAAGACCACACATACTGCAAAGCAAGCTGGGCTTCCACCTTCATTTAAACATAAACCTGCCAACAAACCAACCCAAGAGCTGGAAAGAAGACAAACACACAGCCTTTAGCTAGGCTTGGAAGTACTTGGATCCTAGTGCAGTCAGTGGGACTGAGGACGAGTTAGCACTGTGCAGCTCAGGGAGCTTCTCCCATAGCCCCTGCTTCCCCACTCATTTGTTTCCTGTGTTTTTCCCGCACTGTAACTCCAGCACCAAGAATATCTCTCCACAACCCCCATCTCAAAAAACAAAAGACAGAAAAAACAAAAACGGGGGGAGGGCAGCAAAGAGCTCCCAGACTAGTTCAATACAGATAAACCAGACATGCCTTGAGTCATAGCCCGCTGGAACGAGGACACAGAGGCTGGTAGCCCAGACTGGGCAAGGCAGGGATCGATCGATCAGCCTTGCCAGAAGACACTGATCACCTTCTGAGCAAGGCAGGCAGGCAGTGAAGTGCCCCTCGCTCACATCCAATTCCTCGCTAAGTGCGTGCACCACACGCTTCCCTGAAAACTTTCAGCCTGAAAGATTTTGAGTGTGCCGAACTAACATAAAGCAGTGAATAAAAACCAGCTGATACGCACTGCTCAGGGAGCCCGGGCAAAGGAGAAGTAGGGACAAGGGTCACACACAGCCCAGCGCTTTAGGTTGAGACACTCTCCCCGCTTTCTGGCTGCAAAAAGTAGCACGAAACTTCTTGCCAGCGAGGAGAAGCGTTCACCTAACTGCATACCAGCAGATTAGAGGTGGGCATCGAAAAACGTGGCAGCGCCGAACTAAGGAGAGGGGGCTGCTCCCGGCTAGGGGAGGCTGTGCGTAGAGGATGGGAACAAAAACACCCGCTCGGGCGGGAGGGAAGACGCTCACGTTGGCTGGACCCCACCAGAAGCCGGAGGCCGTGAAGAGCGCACCGGGGCCAAGGCAGCGCCGCGCTCTGCCCGGCTTGCGGCCGCCCCGCCCGGACCCGCAGCCGGAGTGCGGCGCCGGGGCGGCCCCAGCGCGGGGCGGAGCCTCGGCAGGCAGCCCCGCCGCCACCGAAACTTCTCCGGGAGCGGGGCTCGCCCGGCGCTTCCTCCCCGGGAAGCGGCTCTCAGCGGTACTAAACACAACCGGCTGCGCCCCAACCCTCACCCGGCCTCCAGTCCCCACCACCCGCACCGCCCCGGCACTGCACGGCCTCCCAGGCCAGGCCCGGGCCCCGGCCCACGCCCCGGCGGCGGCAGCACGGCCCGTTCCACTCCGCTCCTCCCCGCACCGCCGACCCGGGCCGCTCTCCGCTTCGCTCCCCCTCCTCAGGGTCCCGCCGCTCCTCGCACAGAAGAGGAGGCCGGCAGGGCCCGGCCCGCCTCACCGCGCAAAAGTTTCCAAGTGAGAGAAACAGCGGCGAGGCCACGTCCGGAGCCCCCTCAACTTCACCGTGAGCAGCAGGGTCGCCTCCGCCGCTCGCTGGGCTCCGGCCGCGGCCGCTTTGTCCGTGTCCGCCGGTCCCGCCGCGCCCGTCCCGCTGAGGAAATCGGCTCTTCCGGGCACCTCCCCGCCCCGCGCGGCACAGCCCGGCCGCTCTTCCCGGCGCCGCCCGCCGCGCCGCCCCCGCGCCCTTCCCGGCACCGCCCGCCGCAGGTGAGGCCCCGGCCCGGCGGGGGCGTGACCTCGCCGCACCTCAGCCCGGCACAGCCCCGGCCGGGCGGCTTGTCCCGTGGGATCATGGAGACCCGGACTGGTTTGTGTTGGAAGAGACCTTAAAGCTCCTCCAGCTCCAACCCTGCCACGGGCAGGGACCCCTTCCACTGGAGCAGCTTGCTCCAAGCCCCTGTGTCCAACCTGGCCTTGAGCACTGCCAGGGATGGGGCAGCCACAGCTTCTCTGGGCACCCTGTGCCAGCGCCTCAGCACCCTCACAGGGAAGAGCTTCTGCCTAAGAGCTCAGCTCAGTCTCCCCTCGGGCAGGTTAAAGCCATTCCCCTTGGCCTGTCCCTTCAGGCCCTTGTCCCAAGCCCCTGTCCAGGTTTCCTGCAGCCCCTTTAGGCACTGGAGCTGCTCTCAGGTCTCCCCTTCAGGAGCCTTCTCTTCTCCAGGCTGACCCAGCCCAGCTCTCTCAACCTGGCTCCAGAGCAGAGCTGCTCCAGCCCTCGCAGCATCTCCGTGGCCTCCTCTGGCCTCACTCCAACAGCTCCACGTCCCTCTGGTGCTGCTGCCCCAGAGCTGGGTCAGGACTGCAGGGGGGTCTCCCCAGAGCCCGCAGAGGGGCAGGCTCCCCTCCCTGAGCTGCTGCTCACGCTCTGGGGGTGCAGCCCAGCACACAGGGGTGTTCTGGGCTCAAGCACACACTGAAGCTGGCTTGTGTTCATTTGCTCATCAACCAACACCCCCAAATCCTTCTCCTCAGGGCTGCTCTGAATCTCTCGTCTGCCCAACCTGTGTTTGTGCTGGGGATTGCCCTGACCCATGTGCAGGACCTTGCACTTGGCCTGGTTGAACTCCATGAGGTTCACAGGGTCCCACCTCTGCAGCCTGTCCAGGTCCCTCTGGATCGCATGCCTTCCCTCCAGTGTGTGACTGCACCACACAGCTCCGTATTGGCAAAGTTCGTGAGGGTGCTCAATCCCGCTGCCCATGTTACTGACAAGGATGTTAAACAGTGCCAGTCCCAAAGGTTGAATCAACAAATTTTAGGTCAAAACTGGCTTTGTCTTCCTGAGGTAGCACAGGGCAAGAAAGGACTGTAGACAACAGGGGGGTGATGGGTGTTGGGATTTGAAGGGGAAGGAGAAAAAAATAATAGCTTAGTTCCTCTTGCTTTGCGAATTGAAAACCTACTTACCTTAACCTCCAGGTGTTCAAGGCCAGGTTGGATGGGGCTTGGAGCAACCTGCTCTAATGGAAGGTGTCCCTGCCCATGGCAGGGGGTTGGAGCTAGATGAGCTTCAAGGTCCCTTCCAACCCACACCAGGCTGGGATTTTGTGATTCATGAGATCTGTTGCTTTTAGGAAAATTCTTGGTTTCCTGCAGATGTCTCTAATAACGAGAATACAGAGGAGAAGTAATCCTAGAGGCAAAGCAGGGCCAGCACAGCTCCTCTCAGAAGAGAAGGAGGTTTTAGGAACTCACCCTCTATCCACAGAGGCAGGTTTGCAGTGGGGAGAGTCCTCTTTCATGAGTAATTCGTTTCAAAGGTGTCTTTGTAAAGTCTCAGTGAGCCTCTTGTGAGAGAGTGACCATTTTTATTCAGCAACAATTACTGTGTCATTTTTCATAGTGTGTGTTGAGATGGTTTTTAATACAAACGTCTCTACAGAGCTTACACTTGTACTGGATTGTAAAAACAATTGAATATATTTAATACATTTCATGACTCATTTGCCAGTGCTTCCGAGATACCTGAATCTACTCGCTCCATCCTTTGATATTAAACAAAATAGAGACTGGGCAACCTCCCAGGAAGGGAGGTTTATTCAAGGTATGTGATTTAGCTGAGGGAAATGGGCAGCCATGTGTGTTCCTGAGGGGGCTGTCCCCAGGTCAGCGTAACCCCATGGTTCAGGACTGTGACTTTCTTCCAGGTCCTGGTTCACTGGCATCAGCAGGACCATTTTTGCCATGCTCTTACAAGCCCTTCCTGCGGGACAAGACAGTGTCCTACAGTGACTTAGATTGCATTTTTCCTTCCTGCAGGTTTAATCCAAGAAAACGGAAATAAATGGCATACCGTTGTTTTACAATCCAGAAAGAAAATAGGGATCAAGAGTCCAACCTTGTCAGTGAGTAAAGTTAATCGAAAGAAAGTGAGATCTGTAATTATGATACTGACTGAGATATGCATTATTAAAACAATATAGGTTCTTCAGTGCCTTAACAAATAGGCTTTCCTGTGGAAACACAGCAAAAACAAATTTTTTAAGCTTTTTGTATTTGCTGCTTGTACCAAACCATTAATATTTTGGTGTCAGTTGCACGAGGGATTCAAGCTACTCATTTCTGATCTGTAGCGTACTCTTAGTAAAATTGAGTTTACACTTCAATAGCTTTCTTTCTTTCTTTCATTACTGCTTTTAATATCATGTCTTGGCCTCCTGTGGTGGCTTCCACATTCCACAGTTCTGCACATCTCGCATCCTTTCAGGACAAAATGTCAGATATAAAACAAATCATCCTTTTTGAAACTCAAACTCAAAGGTAGGAGGCCTGGAGTTGTGGAGAATCACATGTTCTGCACCACGCGGCTGCAAAGCAAAGGGAAAAGTAGATCAGCTGGCAGCTCTGCTGGCTTGTGGAGCAAGTTAAAAGACTCCGCAAACAAAAACTAATATTGGATAAAATAGAGACAGTCTGGTTGAGATTGTCTCTTAATTAACAGCTCTCTTGGAGCATGGTGGCAGGCTCTATCAAGGAGACTAAAATGCAGGGTGTTGTTTAGACAGGCACCCAGGAACAATAGCCTAACACTTCCCATCCAGTACATGTCATTAAGACAGCATCAGGCTGTGCTGGCAGTTTGAAATCTAATCCATTTTCTTAAACGAGAAGTTTTCTGCTTGACCCCGAGTCTTTATTTTAGCCGAGTTTGTGGGTTTGTAATCCTGCTTTCCCAGGGTTTTCAAATGCTCCTCTCACCCCTTTTCACTTGGTGAAAACCAAACGTAAGCCAGGGGAGAGGCCAGTTGAGGAGAGGCCGCCACAGCGATACTGCATGTGGGTTGTTAAGTCATAAAGCAAACAACTGCCTTCAGTCTTACCTCTGTTCGGGCAATCTGAAGTGTAGCACGTCAGAGCAGAACGTGGTTGGTGATGACACAGTCTGGCAGCGTGTCCCCATTTGTCAGATCTGTGCACAAGGGCAATCCCCGACTAGTGCCACCTGAAGACACCCGGGTAGGTGTAGTCACAGGAGGAATGCTGCCTTTTTGCTGTTAAACCCTGAGGTAGCTTTGCGTGCCAAGTAAGGAAGGGCCTTGTGTATGTAGCTCCTGGTGTAACTACGTGTCTGCTAGTCCCAGCATACACAGGGTCTAAACTATATGTTTCTGCTGGAATTGGATTTTCTATTTCTGTGACAACACTGCTGAAATGAAGTAGCTGCTTCCTGCATCCATTCATGCCCATTTCAAGACGAGTCTTCGCTAAGTGTTTTAAGAGCAGTTTAGTTTTGTTATTTGCGAGAAAAAAGTGTGGAAAAAGAAGTGGTGGGGGCAAAGACAGGACTGCTGCACGGGAGATGGTAATGGGAGAATTCAGAGGGAAGGAAATAAAAAGAATGAGGAAAAGTGGAAAAGATGTAGAGCAGTGTAATGATGGTGGAAGGCACTGCAGGAGAGGCTGAATGGGCAGCAGTAAACCAAGAGAAAGAGGAAAAACTGAAAACACAATAAAAGAATCCCAGGATCCAAATACCAGAGGGATGAGCTGTCTGGAAGCTGATGTCATGCTGTGCAGGAAGGACAGCCCCAGGGCAGCCGTGCTGTGCCACCAGCTGCACTGACTGCAGAGGAGAAGGAGGTTATGAATTGCTTCATCCCTGGCAGCGTTCATGGCCAGGTTGGACACAGGGGCTTGGAGCAAGCTGCTCTAGTGGAAGGTGTCCCTGCCCGTGGCAGGGGTTGGACTTGGATGAGCTTTACGGTGCCTTACAACCCAAACCAGTCTGGGATTCTATGACAGGTGACTCTGATGTAAAGGGACAAAATCGAGGGTCTGGCACAAACATCATCTCGTGCATGCTATTGCATCAAGTCCTAGGGTCTCCCCAGCATTAGTTTCAGCGTTCTCATGCAGCTGGAGGGATCACCATTCCTGATGAGGGCTCAGGTACATAAGGAAGCAAGATTGTTTCCCAAGACCCAATTAGGAATCAACACCTGCACAGCTAGAAAGCAAGTCCCAATGTCCTGGTGCCATGTATGCCTCACAACTGCATTAGAAGGGTGGAAACTTTATAGAACAACCTTTTGGTGGGACTGCAGCTACGGCAGCTAAGCTGTATGCCTCTCACAACGGAACAACCCACTTTGTTTAAATGAACCTCAGTCAGGAGGAGAACGGATTTACCAGTACACCTGCATCTAAAGTGGGGCTCCTTCTGGCACTGCTGGCTACCCAGGGATCAGACCTTGCTGCCCCCATCAATGCTGTGATACTCCGGAGGTCAGCACAGGCTGTGCCAGCCAGAGCTGCAGGCAGAGGTACTCACTGCTGGAAGGCTGACGCCTGCTGCCCACCATCACTGCCCATTCTCTCCAACAAAAAGTGCTAGAGACTTGCCTCAGGAAGCCACTGGATCTCATCCAAAACACTATCTCTTCCTCCTCCACCAAGTGCTCGTGGGGTCTCTAGAAACAGAAGCATTCCATAACACCATGAGCACAGGGGCTGCTGGCACAGAGCAGCATCCCCCCATGCACACACATGACAGCACAGGCATCCTGAAAAAAACAGGCAGAAACCATAGGGAGAAATGATGCTATCCCAAAAGGCTGACCATGATCTGGGCTCCCTGGATGCTGCTTTGCCAACTAGAGAACAGCCTAACCAGAATAGTTTGCATTCACCTCCGGTTCACAGAGCCTTTGTGTAATAAACTGTCATAGCCCCGGAGAAGGGAACATTCAGAAGAGTGCCCTGAGGCAATGCATAGCAGAAGCCTGAGAATCCTACTGCATGAGTCACTGACCTCCACACACAGCATCTGTTTCAGCCTTTAATTAATAAGGTTTTACTTCTCTATGGCACTTTCCCTCCAGAAAGATCCTAAAGTGCTATGAAGACTAAAGACATAGAGCACCACTGAAACATGGCGCCCAGAGAGGTGGGACTGTGCAGGGAAGGAAAGCTTAGCTAAGGGCACTAGGGAAAAAACTTCTTCATTTTAAATGGTGCCTCTGTTGCATCACTGAGTATTTCATATCCACGGAGAACAGACAATAAGATCTTAGTTTCTAGAGGCACAGCATGAATAAATAGGCATTGTAGATTGCTTTCTTTATCCAGGGGGGATGCAGTGCAACACCAGTAAAGGGTGATTTTAATTTAGGCTGGTAAAAGACCACAACAGAAGCTACAAATTTAAACCATCAAGGTTTCCCTCCCTCCTAATATGTTATTCTCAAATGCTAGGTACAAAGCAAAAACCAGTGAAGGAAACAAATCCCATGCTGATAGCACCTGACCCCACACTCAGAGCACCAAACTCCCTTTCACACTCCCTGGAAGCTCAGCAAGATAAAAGCTGGCCCCAAGCACCAAGTGGGGCAATCGAGAAAGCAGTATAGAGACAATCCTCCTATCCCAGAGATGACATGGTCCCCAAGGGCAGCTAGGGCTTTGCTGAACCACCATGAATCTTTTCCTTTCTATTTCAAAGCATTAAACCAGTGAAATCACTCTGCTGGGCTGACTTCCCTTAGCGGATGAGCAGGGCCTGGCTTGTGCTAAACCAAGGGCAACTAAAAGGGCTGTCAGCCGCAGCTGACATCCCTCTTGCTAAGCACTTGACCAAAATGGGCTAGGAACATGTGGCCACAAAGAGTTTTCAAAGAAATATCAAAATTCTCTTTTTCTCTATGCAATTCCAACCTATTTTTGTCTGCCACTTTCTGGAAGAGATCCATGGGCATTGCCATGGCTGGTCATAAACATTCATTGCTTCCTGAGGAGAAATTGCAGGCAAATTACAGGCTAGTATGCTCTTTATGTGCCTCTCCTGCTTGGGGCATGTCAGCACTGCTGCATTCCCTTCTGCCCCCAGCACATTCCACCCTGCTGTGTCCTCTCCCTGACAGATATTAATGAGCTGCCTCTGTAATTAACACGTGCAGCAGGAGATGAGTCTTCAGTGGTGTCAATGGGATGCTGGAGAAATTCGGATCCTGTGCATGCAGGGTGGGATCACCCCCGCCTCCCACCTCCACCCAAGTGTCTCTCTTTGCCACACTGCACTTGAGCTCCTCCTGCTACCTTAATCCAGAGCCAGAGCAAGGCCTGGCTGTATGTGAACATCGAGCCTGTGGTTGCACCATATTACCTGATATTCCCTTCCCATGTGTTCCTGCTGGCTCACATGTGCCATTCAAAGCTCCACGTCGCTCCTCTGGGCACACAAAGAGGTGATGTCCTCCCTCCCAACACTGCAGGTTGGAGCAGAGAAGCACCCTCAATCCTTCATGTTCCAGTATTCCTGAGGAGCAAGTATTACTAGCAGGTATTAATTATCCCTCTCTCATGAAAACAAGCATACACAAAAGCAGGTTTTATACTGTTGGAACAGGGAAACTGAGGAAAAGCAGGTTGGTGCTTGTGTCTCTGCAGCATCCACCCCAAACTCATATCTCCACCATTCCCAGCCCCGAGTACAAGCCCAGGACCACACTGCCTGCACTGCACCAGAAGGCCCTGAGGCTGGAAATCCCGGAACCATGTGGCTGTTTAGATATCGAAACTTCATTCAAAGGGAGGAATCCTGTCGTCAAGGTGAAAAGCATCGCTACCGAAATGTGATCAAAGAGAGAGTTATCAACTAAAGTGTACTCAGGAGTTTCTCTTCCAAACAGAATTATCAACAAGAAACCAATCTTATAAGGTAGCTGCTATTGACAGGGAAATAAAAGGAATACAGTTCTTACCAGACAGACCTAAGTTGCTCCAAATTGCTGTCAGTTTGAAATATCTTGCTGGTAATTTGTTTCCAAATTCTTTCTCCCCAAGTTTGATTTGTTGCTGTACAGTGGATGATCTATTCTGCACAGCATCTCAAAGAGCATTCCCGTTGTCCTCTCACCCATTGTTTGTGAGCTATCACTTCTGGGAGTTGGCAGCATTTATTATAAAGAGGGACATCGTTGCTTGAAAAGCAGATTTTGTCCAAGGATGTGGTATCTGTTTGCTGTTACAAATAGCAGCAAAGATGACTGGGAGGAAAGTCATCAGGGAAAAATCACATTTCCTCTCCATCTTTGAGCTTGTCTGTATGGGCAAGTGGCCACGGTGCACGTCTGTACCTTGGGCTGGGGGAAGGATGGGGCAGCATTCTCTCACAAGGCTTGAATAAATCCTGTCACCAGGATCCTTTTGTAACAGGGAGAAAAATGGGCAGGGTTTCCCACCTCTTGTGGTATTGTAGCAAAACATGGAGCATCACACCCAGCAGTTCTTTTTCTGCTCATTTCTGCCCTTTCTTACGTGAGGGAGGAAGAGGTAATGCTAACTTATGAAGCATCCTGCTGGGTTCAATAATGTCTCCTACACAGTATGTCTGGAGGGTCCCCATGCCCCTGAACAAGCACCTCCGGCTCTCCAGAAACCTGCTCATAGGGTATATTCTGTATGCTTGACACAAAGGTACGAACATGAAACTGAAGTCTCACTTATCCTTCTGGATCCATCCCACCTGTATGCAGCTGATGATGAGAGCAGTATCCCTGCCCTGGCTTTCTTATTTGATAACATACATGTATCTTCTCCTCTCCTTTCCCTACTTCACCCACTTTGTCTAATGGTTTAAGCAAATTCAGAGGAATTCTAATTTGGGGATCAGGAGCTACCTCAAGTTAGTTCTGTGGCTTCAAAGCATGGGCAGAACACAGGCTCAGCCCAATCCACAGGGCATGAGTTGCCGAAGGTCTGTCTGTGCAGCTTCCAGAAAATAAAGGGTCTCACCCATCTTATGTGTGTAGCTGTGCTAGATAAAAAAGGAAGATAACACATATATCTGGTACTTGCTTATTTCTGGATCTTCCTGGGGAAATACTGGCAGCTTTAGCGTATTTCTGCTTACCAGCATTTGGTGGGATCCATAGGGAGCATGCCTGTGGAGAGAGCACTGCAGACAAGTATTGGGCTCTTCACCCCAAGAGCTCACACTGGGCTTTGGACAGGTCCTGGTGCCATCCAGAGCATGGAGAGAGCTGGGAGCTGGCGGAAGGATGACACTCCGTCCTGCTGGTTGTTAGAAAACAGTAATTGCTGCAAATGCTGGAGAACAGCAGCAAATACGGTGGTAAGTTTGTCGCACAGCTTAACCTGACATCACATCGGGGAAAGCTACACTTAGGCAATTGTAACATCACTGAGAAGGCTGAATTAGGAAAAAAGTGAAGGAACATAAACCTCCCACTATTGTTATTTTCAGAAAGAGACAATAGGAAAAGCCAGTTGAAAGGCCTTGAGGCTCCGAGCTGTTATTCCTCCCAGGAAAGCAGACACATAAGACACAGGAACACGCTGAACCATGGGGGAGCTCTCTGGTGCCGCTGCCAGGGCTGGGACACCACGGGGTCCCCAAGTACAGGACAGCGAGGCTGCTTGGGAGCCAGCAGTTTCTCCTCTTTGCAGGAGCAGGCTGAGCCTTTCTGAGGTGACTGAATGCAGGTGTCAGCTAGGCAGGAACAGCACGAATCAATCTCTCACTGCTTAAAAATATATGTGTATATCAGAGCCAAACCCTTCCCTCTAGAGTCCTGTGGCAGAAATGGAGGTTTTAAATGCTCTATTATTTATATCTGAAATGCTGGGGAAAAACCAACCTCATCTGTCCTGCTGGAGCAGAACGTGCTGGTCCCCATCACCCACTGCTTGCACAATGCCCAAGAGTAATGAGGGACAGGGTGATGAGAAGCAAGGCCAGAAAACAAAGTGCAAGCACCCCAAAGCAGAGCTAGTTCACCCAGGGACATGGTCAAACCCAAATTATCACAATCCTTCCATGCCTGGGTGTTAATTATCACCAACTAGGTGGGGTGGGTGGCTCCTTAAGTACAGGCTTCTGGCAGGTCAGGGAGAAAGGACAGGTTTTGTCAACCCACAAATGTGTCAAAGGGATGCTTTGGAGATTTAACAACTTTAGGAGGGAACCTGTGGGAGTTCCTCCAGAGAGTTGGCTCCCTCCTCTTGCTTTTTGGTTTTCCCTTTCCCTGTGTTTTGGGAGAGCTGTGGCTTGCCAAGCAGGTATCGTGGGGCTCTGCCTGGTGAAGGAAGAAACTTCCTTCATCTGTGGTGATGCACGTTAAGGAGCAACAAGAAGAGATGAAAGGGAACACAAACATGAGAGGCCAAAGGACCTGAAGACAGCAAATATCCCATAACTGCTGGGCAGGGCCTGGAAGAATTTTGCTTTTCAACATCAATTAATAATTACAGCTGTGCAGAGTCTCTCCCTTACCAAGTTCCCCACTGTTTTAGCCTAGTGCTCATCAATGAGCAGTAGCCTGGGGACAACGGTTTGGAGGGATGGTTTGAAGCCAAATGAAATACCTTCACTTGGCTAATTCAGGCCAGAAAAAGAGAACCACCAACTCAGGTCCCCTTCTCCCTACTTAAGAACAGACTCCATCCTTCAAGCTGTCCTGGGGAATGTCGTCATCAAGAAGAACCTGAAATTCCAGCCTTTTGCTCAGCTGCTTTGTGGTGCATCGCTCTGAGTAGTGGTTAAAATCCACAAGGATGATGATGAGGAAAGTGCCTGTAACCATGGTGACCCTCTGCAGCTGCATCCCTGCCCGCTGCAGTCCCAGGGCTGGTGGACATGGGGCCCCCTCTTGATGTATAGCAGAGACTGGTACTGCCACCTGCATTTTCCAGGGGAAGGAAAAGGTGCAGTTTGAAGGAAACACCCCAATAACTTGGAGGTGGTCACCACCACCTGTGCCTCCAGACAGGGGCTAGGGACAACTGTGCCATAACAGGACCTGCCCAGCCAGATGCCAGCATAAAGCCCTTTTGATCCAGCTCTGAGACAAGCATTGCCTCATCCCTGGGTAGCATTGCCCTGCACCAGCTCCACAGCATTCATCCTTTTGCAACACGATGCTCAGGTACTTGGGAGCTTTTGGGCCATGTCCTCCAGTGAAATCAGTAGTGTTTGGCAGCTGAGGAGCTGGTGGTTGGGCTTTCTATTAGGATAAAACTGTTCAATTCCTTCCCACCTCAGCACTACCTTCCTGCACAGCTCCGTTAGTGAGGCCAGCACATAGAATATTAGGGATTAATGAGACAGGTGATTAAACACACTTCTGCTTAAATTCAATCCCGGGAGGATGGATGTGGAGCTGCCCTGCTGTGAATTAAGCAATAAAGTGGGGAAAAGTAGAAAACATGGCAGGGAAGTGGTTCTGTTTCATTAGCGCTTTTGTGCCTAATGATCCTAGCACCTCTGCTCACTTAAGGTGCGATTGCAAAGTGATTTTGGTAAACCTGTGCAGACTCTGGTCTCTTGGCACAGCCATGGTGCAACCCTCCAGTGCCCCAGCCCTGACAGAACTAGGGACGGGTGCTTGTGAAGGGCCAGCAATGCAATCAGGAGGGGAGAAAAGAGCAAAACACAACTTAAGCTACTGTCACTTTTTTTTTTTTGTGCTAATATTCTGTTTAAAAGGCTTATCTGTTCCACACATTGACCTCCAGCACCTCCTCTAAACCCTCGTAGCTATATCAGCTTAGCAGCTACAAGGATGCATCCAAGCCACCAGCCATGGATGTGGCCCTGGGGGATAGTGCAACAGGTATGTCATGGTGCAGAGCAGCAGCACATTTTTAGGGCAGGCAGAACCCCACAGCATCTTCTGACTGTTTTCAGAAGCCATCTGAAATCCTGTGCAAGTGTAAAAGCTGGGAAGAGCAACAGTAAACCCCTTCCAGCGAGAGTACTTCAAATCCACAGCTCTCAAAGGGCCCAGCAGTGGCAGCCAGGACATTATCCCCTCCTTACAGAAGGGGAAACCAAGGAAATTATTTGCCTTGTGTAACCGAGGAGAGCTGGGAATGCAGCAAGATCCCAGATTAGGGAAATCTCAGCCCTTGGCCCATAAAGGAGCTGTCAGATGTCAGCACCAAAGGCAATAAAATCGGAGCCATGCTACCCAGCTGGCCTGTGCCATTAGGGGTGTCTTAATGCTGGCAGGTCCTAGATGCAGTCAAGACTGCCCAGAGCCATGCCCTCTGCTAGCAGCTTCAGTTTCCTTCCAAGATACTGGGATAAAAGCTTCCCATGAGCACCACTAAAATCATTGAGAGCAGAGAACTCCAAACCATCCGTCTGCTTGCGAATCTCCACTGACCAACAGCCACAAGAGTGTGCACAGACTGAGCTCCTTCCACCCAGAAGGAGCAGTGCGGTGCCCACTAAAGCACCTGGGTTCGTCCTCTTCAAATCCTTGTCTGGATGAAGCAGCCTCTCATGCCAATCACCCAAAGGCTGATTCTTGTTTGCACAAGGATCAAATTCCTGTTTTTCCCCAGCTACCTGGCACCAAGGCATTTTATCCCCACCCTGCCTCCTGCTCCCAGCTATAACACAGGTATAGGGGACTACTCAGCCTCTCAGGAGCGGAGCAGCCTGCTTGTAAACTTAATATTACTTGAGGTTTGCTCAGAGCTCACGCCTCAGGATGCAGTTTGATGGAGTGAGCCAGTCCCAAGTGCTTCTGATGGATATAAAAAGGATATGCAGTTAGATGTGCACTTAAGCAAGTATATTACTGAGTTAAATAACTTCAGTTTTACTGAGCTAATTAAAAATGGAACAAAGCAATGATCAGATTAAGGTCATAATTAATAACTCTATAGGTTCAAATTATCCACTCACCCAATAAATACCACATGTAATCAGAACAAGCGGCTGATAACTCGAGGGAATTCATGTCCTGCTCAGAGGTCTTTGGGAGTTAAGAGCTGCCTTTTGACCAGTGACCTCAACTCACCATTTTAACCTTGCTGTTGAAGAGACCCTTTACCTAAGGCTTGAGTGTCTATGTGAGCCTATTGCCCCCTTAAAGGGAATCAAGTGAACTCAGGATGGGCAAAATCCCCTTAATCCCACCTCCCATGTAATCAGGACAAGAGCCCCCACCTGCCAGCAGAGATCACGTCCCTCTTCTCTTTCCATGCAGCCATTTCTCGTAGAATCACAGAATCCCAGGTTGGAAGGGACCTCAAGGATCATCTGGTCCAACCTTTCTAGCAAAGCATGACCTAGACTAGATGCCCCACCACCTTGTCCAGTCCAATCTTAAATGTGTCCCCCAGAACACAGGAAACAGAAGAAGAAACAGGGTGTCTCACAGGCAGGGACACCTCCCACTAAAGCAGCTTGCTCCAAGCCGCTGTGTCCAACCTGGCCTTGAGCACTGCCAGGGATGGGGCAGCCACAGCTTCTCTGGGCACCCTGTGCCAGCGCCTCAGCACCCTCACAGGGAAGAGCTTCTGCCTAAGAGCTCATCTCAGTCTCCGCTCGGGCAGGTTAAAGCCAGTAGCCCTTAAAGCCATGGTCCCTTCAAAGGTGATGTGGTGAACATCAGTTGTGGATGAGCAGTACCCGGGGATACCCCCCCTGCTGCTGAGCATGCTTGAGAAGACACATTATCTGGATTTTACCTCACCATGGGCAGAACAGCCCCAGGCTGGCACTGAGGAGGTCTCTGTGCTTCCTGTGGAGATGCATTTCCCTGGAGCTGAACACGGCCACCCATCCTCTGCTGCACCTCAGCACATGGCCAGGCTCTGACAGCCAGCTGGGGATGCTCCGAGGGGCTGGCTGTGAGGGGCTGCATCCCACTGCATGGCTGGGGCCTGGAAAAATCTGGAGATTACAACCCCCATGCAAAAAGCATTATTTTGACAAATAAAAGCAGGAGGCAAAGCATTAGAGGCAACAAAGCTCTTCTGGGTGCACAAGAATAGAAAAATACCCATTGCTTGTTCTGGCTTTGGCAACCAGGGGAGAGAATAAGCTTAATTACTTTAGTAAATTACATGTACAGGTGATTTGCTTGTGGCACATGTGGGTTTTGCCCTTCACTATTGATGGGAAGCTGCCCTTTCTGCCACGGGAGGTGTGTAATAGATGCAACATGAGAGGTCTGGTCTGCACTCACTGACGGTGGTGTTTGCTGCCTCTGCTGCACCAGCCAGGCTGGCAGCAAGGCTTTTCCTTACAGCCACTTCTCCGCACATCAAAACCCACCCAGCCAAGCACAGTGCTGCCCCACACCAGCAGGACTCAGGGTGAGGCCTGGAGGAGCCCCCTCATTCAAAGCTCAATCCCAGCTGGGCTTAAAAATCCCCCAGGAGCAGCCTGCAGAGCCCAGCCCTCCCTTGTCCTTTTGCATTTCTGAGATGGGGAAATCTCACCTTAAAACCATAGGAAGTTCCACGTTAACATCAGGAAGAACTTCTTTACTGTAAGAGTGACAGAGCACTGGAACAGGTTGCCCAGGGGGGTTGTGGAGTCTCCTACACTGGAGATATTCAAGGCCCGCCTGGACAAGTTCCTGTGTGATGTACTGTAGGTTACCCTGCTCTTGCAGGGGGGTTGGACTAGATGATCTTTTGAGGTCCCTTCCAACCCTTGGGATTCTGTGATTCTGTGGTAAAGAACTACAGGCTGCTTCGTCTGCAAAGTTACTGCTCTTTTAAGAGTGTGGAGCTCTGGCATAACATAGAATCATAGAATCATAGACATAGGGTGCCCTTTGTGGTGGCTGTGCCCTCCCCCTGCCATGACTGTCCCCCCTGCCAGGCGATGGGCTGGGCAATGCCAGTGTGCCAACCAATTTCCTAAAATTGAACCCAGTTTTACATCCAATTTCCTAAACCCAAACAAAATCTCACCCATTGCCCCCACTGATATGCTATTAAAAAGCTAGCAATGATTTCAATCCCTCAGCTATTGTACAAAGGCAGGGACAGAGCATCCAGACTTTTATTACTATTTTATTGCTGCCAGCACCTGTGTAACCCCCCACCTTCATACCCCCACCTACACCGGGGCCAGAGCAACCCAGAGCAACCACAGCATCCTTCTGAAACCCCCGTTTCTTGCTGAGTTGCACCCAGACACCCAGAGGCTTTCAGAGTGCCACAGGAGCCCTCCCTCAGCCACCCAAAAGCTGCCCTGCTCCATGAGAGCGACCTCCTGCCCCTCCACTTGCCACACCACAAAATCCCTCTGGTTTTTAATAAAGCGGAAACATCCGACCCCACAAATGCATCCTGCTGTGGTTTGTCTCCAGTTCTTATTGTGGCTGGAGCTTCTTGCAAAGAGCCCAGGGATGCATGTGTGCTATATTTATACTCCAAAATGGAAGACCCTCTTCTTGCTTGTTCTCAAGTGGTTGAGCTCTGATGTTCCTCCACCAGTGGCCACCAACCCCCTTGGGTACCCGGCTACAGGGGGCAAAGGCGTTTGCTCCATCTCCCATCAGCTCCTCCTCTTTGGTTCTCTGAAATTCCCAATGGTGCTGGATCTCCATGCCGGGATTTGGGCTCTTTGTGTTCTAAATGGGCAGGATTTAGCCAAGGAAATGTTTTAAGAGGGTTGTTGGAATGATCTGTTAATGTGTATGGGGTGGGTTTGTCCTCTTGCTGCTCAGGGCCTGGAGCAGCTGTAAAAGAGGAGCCAAGAGCAGGAAGGTCTGCCAATTACATGATCCTACTGTTAATTATCTTAATTATGAAGGATATGCTGCCCGAGGCCTGCGCTGCAGCATTCAGGTCCCACATCCCCAGGGCTGCAATTGGAGACTCATCCAGACACTTTCTGGGGCTCCCAGGAAATGAGGGATGAGACCCAAGCAGTGCAGGGAGCACCCCATCGCACAAGGGGCTCTCCAAAGCAGGAGGGAAAGAGGTGGGAGATGGGGATGCTGGGGGCACCTGTATGCCGGGGCTCCCCGGAGATGAGCACCCAGTGCCCCGCCGGGAGGCTCCCTGCAGCATCCCTCCCGGCTCCCGCAGCCCGGGGCAGCTCGGGCTGGTTTCCTGCCCTCCCCGGCGGTTTCAGAGCCTGGAGTCACTGTTTACGAAAAGCAAATGTTTTACCATTTGCTAATCCGGCTTGTTTGCAAAAGCCCTGAAGGCTCATTTTAATTGCAAGTAAATGATTCCTAACGATATAAATCAGAGCTGGGAAGTGTTTGTGATATCTTGCACTGTAACCAGGAGTCAAGAAATGAATTAGTCTCAAATTGAAAAGGGAAAGGTTTCCATCTGAAATTGGGCAAATATGAGACTTCATCAAGGAAAGATAATCACTTTGCGGGATAATAATGAGGCTTCAGCTTATCAGTTTTGCCTGGAGAATCCTTAATACGCCTATAGTGGATTTTGCTGCTGTGAACAGTGTGAGACAACTCAATAAGAAAGCTAATGGAGAGAGAAGAGTATGGCAGCCCCCGGCCCTGGCTATTCCCCAGCCCAGAGGCTCAAACCCACCTGGTTTGGGAGAAAAACAACAGGAAAATGAAAACAAATCATAGATCACAATGCGTCCTGCTAGGGGCAAGGCTCTGCTTTGGTGTGTCCCCACCTCCCTCTGTCCTCTGTGTTAATGCAGGGGGTGAAGGTGCTGATCCTCAAACAGGGGACCCAGCCTGCTTTCCACCTGCCCGGCTGGGATCAGCAGGAGTATTTCACTTGGTGTCAGCTGGATTAGCCCTGGAGAGCATAAAAACCTGACTGAGGGTGTGCAAAAGCAAGGGGAGATGAAGTGGATGAGGCTTGGTGTGTTCAGGGCACTGCTCCCATCCCATCCCATCCCATCCCATCCCTCTCATCTTGCGAGTTCCCCAAGAGCAAGGGATGAATTCAGACTTGCAGACACTTGCACCCTTTTCCCTCCACTTACAAGCAGAGAAGCCTCAGCCGGGCAGCACAGGGCTGTTTGGGAAGCAGCTGGCATGGCCACAGCCATGGGCTGTCCCCAAGGGGACAGTGTCCCCAAAGCCATGCTGGGGGCAAATCAGAGGCCGCTAGGAACCAGAGCTGGCTCCTGCACCCGTACACCCCCTGCTTCAAACAGTGGCCTGTCTGCAACCTGGGAACTCATCCTGAATTGCCTTGCAGTCCTGCTGATTCCCAATGAAATCAGGTGAAAGCTTCAGTTTGAGTTGGGAACTTCTTTTTTGGGGGTTGGTTTGTTTTTTCTTTTTTTTTGGGTTGGTTTTTTTTTTTTTTGTTGTTGTTGTTTTTTTTTTTCAGGAGAAAAGTGGAAAAGAAGAAAAGGAACCCGGAACATTTCATTTGGTTTAAACATTCAGGGAAACTTTCTTTTCCCAAACTCAGGCTGAAAACCACTCAGTATTTTCCTCCCCAGATTGCTCCCATTGTTTGCATTGATTTCCACATCCTGACACCTGAAGCCTTGCTCACGCACGCTGAGAATGGGCTGTGGGTGGAGGGGAAGCAGGAGGGATGCTTCTTATTTCCCCAAAAATCCCCCATAGACTCCCCCCCCCCGCCAGCATCCTTGAGTGCCCGGATGGTGCAGGAACCATCCCACTGGGGTGCTGGGTGCTCAGCTCTGGGAAGCCTCGGCATATAGGTGCCCCCAGCACCCCCATCTCCCACCTCTTTCCCTCCTGCTTTGGGGAGCCCTTTGGGTAATGGGGTCCTGCCTGCACTGCCTGGGTCTCATCCCTCATTTTATGGGAGCCCTGGAAAGCACCTGGACAAGTCTTTATGTGCAGCCCCAGGGATCTGGGACCCTCTGGGACACCCAGCAGTGTATATAGGGAAGCAAGAGGGAAGGGATGATTCTGGCACTCACATGCCAGGTTCAGGGAGAGGCAGGGACCCTGTTTGCCCACTGCAGGGGGGTACTGGGTGAGGGTCCTGTGGGGGGACCTGCCACAGCCAGACTGTGCCCAGGGAGTGCCAACGGGGCTTCGATGAAGCTTTCAGCAGCACAGTGGCTGTGATGTATAATGGAGAGGGCTGTGGAGCTGAGCTGACTGTAACATGGGCTCATCCCTGCAGACGAGGGGCCCAGTCTGAGCACAGTATCTTGTGTTAATCCCCGCTGTCTGTGCAGTGCAGGATGAGCTGCCTGGCCAGGGAATGCTGCTGGGATTGGGGCTGCATCAGGGGTTCCCCATGTGCTGGGAGGGTGTCAGCACCAGCATGCATCCTCAGGATGGGTGAGGATTGTCCTCCAATGTCAGCTCCAATGTCGCCAGCATACTGGGGGGACCAGGATGGGCAAGGGCACAGGGCACCCATCCTACCACTGCTGTGCATGGGGACACAGGCAGGCGGTGGGAGCGGCCAGACACTGAGCACTGCTGCAGTAGGAGGATTTTCGCAGCAGGGCTGCTGGACCTGGTGACCAAAGGGCTCCTGCATCATGCTTGGTTTGCCCAAATGGCACCTGATAACTTGCATACAGTTAAAAGCGGGCTGTAACTGCCCTGGCTGTAATATCTCAGGCTGTCGGAAGGATGACACTGGGTTATGTTCCTGCACCGAGCCCAGGACACAAACACCCTTCCCATGGAGCATCTCCCCCCAGGCCGGGCTGGGGTCCTGCCCCCCAGGCAGGGCAGTGGCTTGGGCAGGCGGCTGGGGAGCGGGTGCAGCTGCTGCTGAGCAGAGCTGTGGGTTCATCACCAGCCTCTTCAAACCCCGTGCCTAAAAATATCCCCGCTCGCCCGGGCTGGCTCAGCTGCACGGCTGGTCCTCATCTCCCTCTCGGGATATAAATAGCTGGTGCTGAATAGCAGCGCTGGCCCAGCACTTTTCATGCTGCTGCACAGGAGGGGATGGTGGCATGAGCCACGCCGGGTGGCTGGGGACATTGGCCGAGCAGCCTGGCTGTATCCCACCAAGCTGGGCTGCGGCTCCCAGTGTCCCGATGGGAACTGCTTCTAGCCAAGAGCTCAAAGCAGAATGCAATCAGGGAAGCAGCTGGGAGATGAGACTGGTGCAGTTTGGGAGTGAGGGTCAAGGGTTAAGCTGTCCCCACTGGCTGGGGACTGCAAACCCCTTCTGGCACCACCAGCCCTGCCCTCGGGATGGTTCTATCCTGTCACTCCCTCACAGGGGAGTGTTTCTGACCAAGTGTGACTTCCCTTTCCCAAGGTTTCACAGGATTTGTGGGGAAATGAGTGATTTTGTGATGAATTTTGTGTCAAAATTAGAAATTTGCCATTTACAGAAGGGATGTCTCTAGCATTATGGTCCTTTGGTGCAGAGGATGGAGATGCTCCCATGCCACATGTCCTCAGGCAACCCGTGGTATTAGGGCAGGGTGATTTGCCCAGGAGGAAATAAAATAGATGCTAAAACAAAAGACAAATTATTTTTCCTTTCTTATCTCCTACCAGGCGCCTGGTATTTAATAATGAAGGAGAGTCAGATGCTCAGATATACCCTTATTAAATGAAAGGTGTAAATGTCTTCGCTTAATCCACTGTGCAGCTATCAAACTAAACACAGGGCGAAAGATTTTAATACCTTCTTTAAAACAAGCAGATGTTCTCATTGTTCTCCAGTGCAGCTGCAGCTTCCTCTGTCCAGGAAGCTCCACAACTGTTTTACCACGGTCCCTCCTCAGCCTAACCCCTGTGTCCTGCCAGGAATTCATCATTAGCCTCCACATATCAAAAAGATGATCCATCACCCAAAGGGAAGAGGAGGAAAAGCCCACACGAAGTGGCAGCACACTGCATCCTTGGAAGCAAATTAGTCATAGTGCCACCAAGAGATGCCTTGAAATAACCCTTGGTACTCAGTGGGCTAACGTAAGCAGGAGGAAAAATTCATGCCCAAAGGCAAGGTGAAACATTTCTTGGTTGTAAATGATGTTTTTGGATTGGTTTTGAAGTCTCTTTTGGGAAAGGGCTGTAAAAATCTGCTGCAAAGTCAGAAACTACTTGTATCAGCATCACTGCCCATCTGAGCTGGGGCTTGGCCACAAAGAGCCACCAGCAATGGCTCAGATGGCACAGGCAGGGGCTGAAATGGAGGGTGATGCTGAAGCTGGGGGTCCCTTCCACCTCATGTCCCTCCAAGCCGGTGTCAGTGGCTCTGGCAGTGTCACCATGCAGAGCAGATGGGACAGCCTCTGTGGGGACCAAGCTGATGTCTGCAGCCTTTGGGGTCTGGAAGATTCACTCTTGCTCTGTCTCCTGTTTATTCACACCAACTCTGGAAATCTGCTCCATGTCCTCCTTCATTTAAACCAGAGGAGAGGGCCATTTAATCCGTTGTGCTTCCTCCACTTAAACTGTCTCCTCTTCCAGTGGCTCTGCTAGAGAAAAAGGGATGCTCTGAGCTGGCTGCCAGCGTTGATGGCTAAGGAGATGCCTTGCACGCTTGCAGGTGTCCCTGTCGTGTTTGGCCATGTTACCCTTTGAAAAGTACTTTTCCATGCAAACAGTCATCTCATAACCAGGAAAAGACACAAAGCTCAATTTTGGGTGTACCTGGAACTGGTGTCCACACTGGGAAAGACTGTCCCAGCATACAACACTGGGAAGGGACACGAACCCCTTCATGGCCAGAGATGGCCTTTGCCTCTGTGGCCAAGCCACAGAAAGCTGCAGCTCAGTGTGATTTCCTGAGTCATCCCCAGCACATGAGTCACTGCTGCTCCTGCCTTTATCATCTCAAATGGGCCTGGCTTGCTCCTCTGCGGAAGGCACGACAGGAGCCAGGGCGGGAGGGGACGCCTGCGCCAGGCTCTGCAGCCACCCCTCCGGAGAACACGTCTCTCTTCCTAGTTAGGGCATCAAGCCAAAATCAGCCCTGCTGGGGTGACTTTCCTTTGAGTCTGTGGCTGCTCTCTGGAAGCCTGAAATGGTGGCTGCGCTCACAGCATAAGAAGATTATTTCGTCTCAATGCTGCGCACACAATCGGTTACTCACCGTATCTTTCTAGCCAGTTAACCTGGGGATTTATCAGTCTGAGCACTCACCTTTATCAGATCTCAGCCTCACTGAGCCGATGAGCATCTCTCATGCTTCCTGGGCTCCCTGGAAGATCTCCGCCACTTCTTTTAAATGTGCTGAAATGATGCCAGGTTTGGTGAAACTGCTGCTTCTGGAAGTCCCTGCAGCTCTGAGAGGTGCTCCCCAGCCCAGTGCACAGACACGGGAGCAAGCGGTACCTGAAAGCCTCGTACCCACTGTCCTGCAGCCCCAGGGTCCATCCTGGGCCAAACCTGATCCTGGGTGTTGCTGGCCACTTGCAGAGCTTCAGGGAGTGTTAAAGAAACTGCAGGGGGAAACAAGACTGAAGAAAGCTGCTCCATGGTCCCCACACACACATGCATGTGCAAACATATGTGGGTACACATACATGCACACACACACTCCACGTGTTGGATTCAGAGCTACAGTTCTTGCTCATGATGTGCCCCAAATGATACTCTTGGTGCTCTGAGCAATGAGAACATTGGCACAGGGTGCCCAGAGAAGCTGTGGCTGCCCCATCCCTGGCAGTGCTCAAGGCCAGGTTGGACACAGGGGCTTGGAGCAAGCTGCTCCAGTGGAAGGGGTCCCTGCCCATGGCAGGGTTGGAGCTGGATGAGCTTTAAGGTCCCTTCAAGACAAACCAACCTGTGATTCTATGGTGACATGCAGGGGATGATGCTCCCCAGCCCCCAGGTCCTCAGCAGGGTGAGGACGAATGAGGAGAAGTCACCAACCAGGAGGAGCTGCACCACAGCTCAAATCTCCCCCAGCCCCGGGGCATCTTGGTGAAGCCATGGGCCCCACATCACCCCCAGGAGAGCATTCCCATTCCAAGCCCAAACAGCATGAGTCAGGAAAAACCAGAGTCCCTGGTTTCTGACAAAGCCCCAGTGCTGCCAGTGCTATGGGTTGAAAATGAGCCCTGCGTGCAGGTACAGCTACAGCACCTGCAGAGCCGGGAGTGCCACATCCTCAGGCAGCTCCAATGGGGCGTGCAGAATGAGCGGTTGTTTTCTCCCTGCCTCAATCCCTTGCTTGCAAAATAGAGATGAAAATACCTCAGTGCCTGGCAAGGGAGCTGGGAAAATAGATGGGTTGTTTGAGAAGTGCTCAGAGCCTAACGATGAGCGCCACGTGGCAGCCTGGCTGGAAATCAATACCCTCAGCAGTGTGAAACCCTGGGTACCAAAGTGATGCTGCTGCCCTGCATCCTTCACAGCTAATCCTTGCTGCATGCAGGCAGAGAGATGTGTGTGAAGGGCTGGATCCTGCCATACACCATCCTCATCTTGGCATCCTTTGTCTTGCCTGTTTGTCTCTGCCACCTGAAGAAATCCTTTAGGAAGGGCAGCACACAGCTTTAAAGATCTCTTTGGGGGCATTGTCACTGCTGAGCCCAGGATTAATTTCACACAAAGGTATTCCCTCAGCTGCGGCATGGTAGGCAAGGGTTAACAGCCAAACCCCTGCTCAGGTTTGTTTTCTTGATTTAAAAGAAGCTTTTTCACAGGAAGCAGCTAGGTGTGTGGAGCAAAACTCATCACTCCAGGGATGTTCAGCACTGCTGAAGCCAATTTCAAAGAGTAAATAGGTATTTTAAACATATTTCTCTTTATGAGGCAGAAAGGTGACATGGCTGGATGGTGAAGAACTTACCTGAGCTAATGGCCCAGCTGGAGCTCTTCCAACCAGCCTCTATAAGAAAATGGATAGTTTGGGGCTTTGCTTGGGCTTTAAATGCTTTTAATAGATCTGTGCTATTTACCTGCCCTCTCAGTCCCTGCCACAGTGAAGGACGTGGGTTCATGGCTGGCCTGGCTCATGCTTGGGAGGGAGGAGAAGGCCAGAAGACACTGAAGGTCATGGGCACGCTGGCAGAGAGCTGGCTCCTCTGAGCCATCCGTGATGCACAGCAGCAGAGGAGCCACCAGCTCCTGGTCCATGGTTTGTCCCCAAAGGAAACAAGGACTTTCCCTGCCAGGCAACCCACCAGCTTGCGGGGGCCACCTCTGGCACTGACTGCTCAGAGTGGGGCTGCAGCGGGTGTTCAGGGATCCTTGCACTTGTAGCAGACCCAGAGTCCCTTGTGGACATCGGGCTTCTTCCACCAGCAGTAGTGAACTCTGCAAGAGGTTTGTAGGCTCCTTTGTGGCTTCCCACCGGCCCTGTGCCCCCAACAAGGGGAGGAAGCAGCACTGTGGGTGAGCCAAAGTGGCAATGAGCCTTTTTGTTTGGCCCTGCTAGGTCTGGGTCAGGCTTTGGCTTATTAAACACATTGGGAGGTTATTCACAAGGCAAAAGTGCTCCTGGTCTCCCTTCGTCTGGAGAGGATCAGCAGCCCGGATGCCTCACCATGGTCTCCAGGCTGACTTTCCCTCTTCTCCCACAGTATCTCCCTGCTCCCTGAGAAACCCACAGCAATTCCTTTCTTAAACTCTTCAGTGGGAACCACCAGCTCTCCATTAGCAGGAGAGCTTTGCATCTGATGATGCCTCGCGCCCAGGCAGCAATGGGTGCCTGAGCCATGGGGTAGTTGGCCAGCAGTACTCTGAAGCCAGCTTTGATGGGCTTTGCAAGAGGCTGCTGGGCTTTTGCTTGGAGAAATCATCTCACCAAGCACCATGGGGAGGGTGAATGGTTGGGAGCTGTGCTTATGGCTATCAACACAGGGCCAAGATCTGAAGGGGTTCTGCATTTAGACTGTATAAACAAAAGCAAAGTTCAGTTTGACAGCAAGAGTCGGCCTCAGTGATGCCACCAAGCATCCCTCGATGGAGCTGGCTGCTCACAGTGGGAAGTCACGCATCCCACCCATGGAAAGAGCCCTGTGCAGGGACCAGAGCTGCTGGTGCTATTTGGCCATCCTGCAAGGTGGCTTTTGGTGGCACAGTGATGAACTTCAAGCTGTGGCGCTGATCAGAGCCCAGGAGATGAAGGTGCTGGCTTACAGAAAGTAGCTCTTCACCTAAACTTCCCTGCAGGAGTGTGTCCAAATGGCTTCAATAACCTTTGCAGCCCCATGGCAGGCTTGAAAATAAAATTCCAGCACTGGATTTAAACAGCTGTGTCATCAGGTGGGTGACGAAACAGTGCTGTGCTGCTTTCAGCTCCCTGTCCCTTGCTCAGATGTGGCTTTCAATTAGCTCCAGCGCAGGTTCCGCTGCTCCCACTGAGCTGGGAATGAAAGAGCTGGGATAGAAGGTGGCAGCCCCACGCCAGGCTGGCCTGAACCCTAATGGAGAGCTCCCAGGATCCTCAGGAGAGCCCAGACCCACAGCCAGGTGCCCCACAGCCCCTTGGTGTGAGTAGTGCACACTCCCTGCTCACTGGCTAAGTGGGGTGACCATGGATGTGTCAAGGGACCAGGATGGGGATAAACATCTTTGCTGCGTGTCAGTGCCAATGCCTTCTAGCTTCCATCTTCTGTGGGGTCCGTGCTTGGGAAAAGGGCAGGGACAGATCCTGACTGTAGCAGAGGAGGAGGAAGGGTGAGGAAGAGGAGCAAGGAGTGTCCTAGGACACCCTGTGCCTTCCATGCATGGCGCAATAGGATGCACCAGGACCTTGGGAACTGCTTGTGTGAGGAGGGCCAGCAGTGGTGTGCCAGGCCTGGGAGGGCACATTGCACCCACACACCAGTGCCCAGCAGCTGCCATCCCTCTCTGGCGATGCATCCCAGCATGGATAGTCAGCAGCACAGATGGGCACCAGGTACGCAGAGCTGGTGGCTCTGCCTGGCAAGGACACCTCCAAGGGGAGCAGTTAGCAGAAGAGACTGTGAGCCGGAGACTTCTCCTCTCCCTGAAGGGATGTGCCAAGTGGAGACGAACACCCAGAGCAAGGCTGTGCTGGGATCCAAGTCACAGAAATAGCTTATTTGCCTCTTAGAAGGTCTTGCAAACAAGATACACAGCCAGGTCCTCATTAAAGGCTCAGTCAGGACTCTCTGACAGGTTCAAATGCATGGGCACAGCTCAGAACTGCAGCATCCCAACATATCCCCCCCCTCCTCCCACTGGTAAAGAGTCACAGAGGACCCCAGCCCCTTCCCCAGGCTGGGTGGGAAAATAAGTATAGAGAGATAGATACACACAAATACATGTAGATGCATACATAAAATATTTTTTCCCCATCACAGCCTTATTCCAGTATTTAAAGGGCCATGGTGCTGCAGAGCACAGCAAGCCTGCAGGGGAAGCATCCCCTGGGAAGGATGTGGCCCACAAGCAGCCAGAGCTGCAGGTAGGGATGTCCTCCCCACCATGGCTTTGGTGTCCCCATCCACCTGCAGATATCCTTGCATCCCTGCCTGTTCCTACCTCAACAGCGGCTCTCCCAAGGGGTACATTTGAAGATCCCAGCAAGCAAATAGCTGGGATTTTGCTGCACCCACTGAAGGAAATCAGGGGAAATTTCCCAAATGAGGAAGATCTGGGGCTTATTTTTTCCCTCAAATCAACAAAAGGGGCTTTTAGTGGGAACACAGAGAGGCAAAACTCTTGCAGTGAGCAAAGAATCCTCCCTTGCTCTGTGGCCACCATCCCATGGTGCTGCCAGGATGCTCTGAGGACCATTGTCCCACCACAGGCACAGTCCTGATGGGCACCGGTAAGGATGTGGCACTCGCATGGAGGAGCCTGATGAGCTCCATCTAAAGAGCTGGAGGTGAAGTGGCTCAGAAAAGCCCCTGGACACCCGTATGTGCCTGAATGGAGTTGAGCAGCCCAGCAACAGCAGCTGACTGGAATGTGGTCATGGATGGCTATGTCCTTTTTAGGAAAGATAGGTCAGCAAAGCGAGGTGGTGGAGTTGCTCTTTACGTGAGAGAGCAACTAGAATGTATTGAGTTCTGTCCGGGGTCGGATGAGGAGCAAGTGGAATGTCTGTGGGTACGAATCAAGGGGCTGACTGGCACGGGTGATACAGTTGTGGGGGTCTATTACAGGCCTCCTGATCAGGACGAAGGAGTTGATGAGGCTTTCTACAGGCAACTGGAAGTAGCCTCGCGACTACATGCCTTAGTCGTCGTGGGGGACTTTAACTACCCCAATATTTGCTGGAAGACTCACACAGCCAGTCATTCACAGTCTAGGAGGTTCCTCGAGTGCATTGATGATAATTTCTTAATGCAAATGGTGGACGTACCAAATAGGGGAGCAGCGCTGCTAGATTTAGTACTCGCCAACAAGGAGGGTTTGGTCGAAGTGGTGACGGTCAATGGCAGCCTTGGCTGCAGTGACCATGAGATGGTGGAGTTTAGGATCCTGTGTGGGAGGAATAGAATACCTAGCAAAGCCACAGTTCTGGATTTCCGAAGGGCCAACTTTGGCCTCTTCAGTCAACTGCTAAGGGAAGTCTCATGGGAAAATGTACTAGGCGGTAAAGGGGCTCAAGATAGTTGGTTAGCATTCAAGGACCGCTTCTTCCAAGCTCAGGATCGGAGCGTCCCAATGAGTAGGAAGTCAAGTAAGGGATCTAGGAGACCGGCGTGGTTAAACAAGGAGCTGCTGGGCAAACTCAAGTGGAAAAGGAGAATCTATGGATTATGGAAGGAGGGGCTGGCCGCTTGGGAGGAATATAGGACAGTTGTTAGAGGATGTAGGGAGGCAATTAGGACAGCTAAGGCCTCCTTGGAACTCAATCTTGCTAGTCGGGTTAAAGACAATAGAAAGGGCTTCTTCAAATACATAGCAAATAAAACTAAAACAAGAGGCAATATAGGCCCACTGCTGAACGAAGTGGGTACCCTGGAGACAGAGGATATAAAGAAGGCAGAGGTGCTGAATGCCTTCTTTGCCTCTGTCTTTACTCCTGCAGACTCTCCCCGAGGGCCCCGGATTTCTATAGCCCCAGAAGGAGTCAGGGCAAAGGAGGAGTTTGCTTTGGTAGATGAGGATTGGGTTAGGGATCAGCTATGCAATCTGGACATCTGTAAATCGATGGGTCCGGATGGAATGCACCCACGGGTGCTGAGGGAGCTGGCGGAGGTCATTGCTAGGCCACTTTCCATCATCTTTGGTAAGTCGTGGGAAACGGGCGAGGTGCCTGAGGATTGGCGGATGGCAAAGGTCACACCAATCTATAAGAAGGGCAAGAAGGAGGACCCGGGTAATTATAGACCGGTCAGCCTTACCTCCATCCCTGGAAAGATGATGGAACAACTTATTCTTGACTCCATCACTAGGCATATCAAGGATGAGGGGGTCATTAAGAACAGCCAACATGGTTTTATGAGGGGGAAGTCATGTATGACCAACCTTATAGCCTTCTATGAGGAAGTGACTAGGTGGAGGGATGATGGTAGAGCGGTAGATGTAGTTTTTCTTGATTTCAGTAAGGCATTTGATACTGTCTCCCACAGCATCCTCATAGATAAGCTAAGGAAGTGTGGGCTTGATGATCAAGTAGTGAGGTGGATCGAGAACTGGTTGAAAGGAAGAAGGCAGAGAGTTGTGGTCAATGGCGCAGAATCTAGCTGGAGGTCTGTGACTAGTGGAGTTCCTCAGGGGTCGGTGCTGGGACCGGTGCTGTTTAATATTTTCATCAATGACCTGGATGAGGGAACTGAGTGCACCCTCAGCAAGTTTGCTGATGACACAAAACTGGGAGGAGTGGCTGACACACCAGAGGACTGTGCTGCCATTCAGCGAGACCTGGACAGGCTGGAGAGTTGGGCGGGGAGAAACTTGATGAAATTTAACAAGGGCAAGTGTAGAGTCTTGCATCTGGGGAAGAACAACCCCATGGACCAGTACAGGTTGGGGGTTGACCTGCTGGAAAGTAGTGAAGGGGAAAGGGACCTGGGGGTCCTGGTGGATAGGAGGATGACCATGAGCCAGCAATGTGCTCTTGTGGCCAAGAAGGCAAATGGCATCTTAGGGTGCATTAGAAAGGGAGTGGTTAGTAGGTCAAGAGAGGTTCTCCTCCCCCTCTACTCAGCCTTGGTGAGGCCGCATCTGGAATATTGCGTCCAGTTCTGGGCCCCTCTGTTCAAGAAGGACAGGGAATTGCTTGAAGGAGTCCAGCGCAGAGCCACAAAGATGATTAAGGGAGTGGAACATCTCCCTTATGAGGAGAGGCTGAGGGAGCTGGGTCTCTTTAGCTTGGAGAAGAGGAGACTGAGGGGTGACCTCATCAATGTTTACAAATATGTAAAGGGTAGGTGTCAGGATGATGGAGCTAGGCTTTTTTCAGTGATATCCAGTGATAGGACAAGGGGCAATGGGTGTAAACTGGAACATAGGAAGTTCCACGTTAACATCAGGAAGAACTTCTTTACTGTAAGAGTGACAGAGCACTGGAACAGGTTGCCCAGGGGGGTTGTGGAGTCTCCTACACTGGAGATATTCAAGGCCCGCCTGGACAAGTTCCTGTGTGATGTACTGTAAGATACCCTGCTCTTGCAGGGGGGTTGGACTAGATGATCTTTTTAGGTCCCTTCCAACCCTTGGGATTCTGTGATTCTGTGAACAGCCGGATCCCAGAGCCAAGGGATGCAAAGAAGCCTGGGGAATGCTCCCGTGCTCCCATCCATGGCACACATGGGGACTTTAACCAGAAATTGCTTCTTAATGCATGCAGTGCGCTGTGATTATTGAGCTACAGCGTGACACACTCTGCTGACACATCCCAGGGCTTAGGAATAAATACAAGAGACAGCCGGGGGTGTAAACGATGCAGCACGCTGGGCTGCTCTGCCAGGGTGGTTTGTCTTGCTGGGCTGCAGTGGGCACAGGATTTGTGCCTTTTGCGTGTGAATTAAATATCAGCAGAAGTGGAATTCTTTCTGCCTGCTAATGTGGGGTCACGCTATTGCCTGTTTGCTCCTGCTCCCCTGCACTCCAGCAAACCCCTTTGCTAGACCTGCACCTCCGCTCTCCTCCCAGGAGCTTGCTGTACCCATCAGGAGCCCTGAACATCCTCAGCATCGCTTCTAAGAAGAGCACGTGAGTTTGCCAGGACATGAAGCTCCCTGCCATGACAGGGTGATGCTGCCACCATCCCCAGCCCTCCCCAAACACCCCACAGGGTCCCCCTGTGCTTCCAAAGCCCATTGCCAGCTGTGATGCTCAGTGCAGGCAGGAGTGCTTGCAGTAACCCAGTTAACATGCAGAGTTCATAATTACAGCACCTCTGAACCATTCAGGGTCTTCACCCTAACAAAGCCCAGCTGAACTCCATAGCTGTGAGTGGGACAAGGCTGGCTGGGTGAGCAGAAAGCACTAGTGTGGGGAGAGGGGCAGCAGGAAGACCCCAATGGTTTCATCCGTACTGAGCCCACAGCCCCACTGCCTGCTGCAGAGCAAGGAGGACATGCCTTGTCCCAGAGCAGGGGAGGCTTCCCAGGACAAGCTGTGCCAATACACACAAAGGTGGCAAAGAAACAGAGGGGATGAGGGTTTCACCCAGACAGGGTATGTGCCTGGGCTGGATGCCACTGCCTGCACCCCTGAACTGCCCTGCCAGGCAGTGGTGCTCTCTCTACAGCTCCCTGCTTCATTATCTCTGTGCTGCGGATAATAACCAGGCTGATTTGTCTGTTTTACCTTTCCTCCTAAATAGCATCACCTGCTGCAGCTCACCCTGGAGCTTTGCTTCTTAAAGCTGTGATCTGTGTCCCTCATATTTGCCCTGCAATGATCACCACCGGTCCCTCTGATGGGTACAGGGCAGAGTATTTAATCCAGCCTCAAGCCTCCTGTGCTGCAGTGTCACGGGTCCTGCCTCTTCTCCCAGGGTCTTCAGAGAGGTTTAGCAGGAGAGGGAGGATGAGCAACGCACTAGAAAATAAGATGCTTGCAAAAGTGCCACTGATACCACAGACAGGCAGGCGCAGTGTAAGGACTACATGATGCTTTCCCTGGAGTCTCTTTGCTCCTGGGCTCTGCAGGACCAGCACAGAGCAGGCACAGGACACACTACAGTTCATGGCTGGGCACTCGCTCCCATCACAGCCTGGCTTTAGTCAAGTTTTGGTCCCAAGGGCTCAAATTTTGCACGTTAGGAACTACTTTCTTAGCCACCCAATGGGGCTTGCACATCCCACAGTGGGTTGTGCTCAGGACCCCATCTGGGCTGGTGGCAAGAAAAGACGGGATGGCCCATCCCACCCTGTGCGACCTCAGCCAGGGGGGTCCAGGCCCTGAGGCTGATGGAAGAGAGTGTGTTAGAGACACAGGGATGAGCAAGGCTGCACATGAGAAGAGATAACACACACACCCCAGCTTACGCACCCAGCTGCTCCCCCTGAACTCCCATTTGTCATCCCTGGGTCATCCACTAGTGATTTGCCCCCTGCATTTTGGTAGGAGAGCCAGGAAGCCAAGCAAGCCAGCATTTCCCAATGGAGAATGGTCCCACGCAAGGGAGTTGACCTTGGGAAGCGCCCAGACTGGTGTCATGGGGAGAAGCTCACAAGAGCACAGCGCAGACAGGAGCAGTGCAATGCCCTTGATCCCCTCCAGCCAGGGCCACCTCCAAACGGTGACAACCCCAACCCAAGCCCTCAGTGCATGTAGCACTACTGCCACACACAGGAGCCGTGCTGGCCCCTGCAGAGCCGCTGCCTCAACAGGCAGAGCTGCAGGTGCTCTGCTCCAGGACAGTCCAGAGCCAAAGCTATAACCGCAGTGTCCAAATGGAGATGCTGCCCCTCAACCATACAGTCCTGCCTTTGGCTTCATCCAACACATAGCAGTGGGTGATGGAAGCCCCCTGATCTATAGACACCAAAGCCTGTGCCACCCTTCAATGGGTGTTGGATCAAACTCTCAGCCCAGACTTCACCCAGCCACAACGCACAAATGATGCTGCTTGGCTCCCTGCTGGGGATTGTGTTTGAGGAGTTGAAGACAAAACCAGTGCTTTGCTGGATGAAGGCAGGAAAACCAATTTTTGTCTTTTCTCAATAAACATAAATTCCACTTACTCCCAAGCTGACCTGGTAATTATAATTCTAAATTAAATGTAAATGTATTGGCTTCTGGTAAAGGTCATTCCACATAAAATGACTGTGTTTGCGTCTTCTTGAGATGCATGAATGCTAACCATGTATAATTCACAGGATCATTAGCAGATAAAGATATTTCCCACCTCTGCTCCCTAATCCTCACACAAACCCATTTTATACATCAGCAGGCAAAGCAAAACTGTTCACTCTTGTTTAGTGTCTATAGACTGGTCTATCTGCTGTGGAAAAAAAGGGAATGCTCAGCATTCCACGAGGATCAGGGAAATGAAATCCATGTCTTAAAGGAGGCAGAATGACAGCAGGTTATCCTTTAAGGCTCTGCACAATTGTGTCTTCTGCTATGCCAGATCATCACCCTGGCTTAAGGAGGATGGCTGTCTGCCCTCTGCTAGCAGGTAGGCTTGCATGAAGGTCTGTGAAGCCTTCAACAAACCCTCTTTCCGGAGAATTAAGGAATGCAGGTCTGAAAGACTGAGTAGAAGGCACAGATTATCTCTGGAGCGTCTTGGGGTGAGCTGGGTCCCACCATGCCCGCTCAGTGAGCACCTGAAACAGGGGGATAACCACCAGGTGCTAGTGAATCAAAGCTTCCAAGACCATGAGGACCATTCCGCTAAGGTGAGGGAGAAGTAAACCACGTTCAGAAATGATCCCTTGGCAATGGGAGGACAGAGCAGCAGCCTCACATCTCACAGAATCACAGAATCTCAAGGGTTGGAAGGGACCTCAAAAGATCATCTAGTCCAACCCCCCCGCAAGAGCAGGGTAACCTACAGTACATCACACAGGAACTTGTCCAGGCGGGCCTTGAATATCTCCAGTGTAGGAGACTCCACAACCCCCCTGGGCAACCTGTTCCAGTGCTCTGTCACTCTTACAGTAAAGAAGTTCTTCCTGATGTTAACACGGAACCTCCTATGCTCCAGTTTACACCCATTGCCCCTCGTCCTATCACTGGATATCACTGAAAAAAGCCTAGCTCCATCATCCTGACACCCACCCTTTACATATTTGTAAACATTGATGAGGTCACCCCTCAGTCTCCTCTTCTCCAAGCTAAAGAGACCCAGCTCCCTCAGCCTCTCCTCATAAGGGAGATGTTCCACTCCCTTAATCATCTTTGTGGCTCTGCGCTGGACTCCTTCAAGCAATTCCCTGTCCTTCTTGAACAGAGGGGCCCAGAACTGGACGCAATATTCCAGATGCGGCCTCACCAAGGCTGAGTAGAGGGGGAGGAGAACCTCTCTTGACCTACTAACCACTCCCTTTCTAATGCACCCTAAGATGCCATTTGCCTTCTTGGCCACAAGAGCACATTGCTGGCTCATGGTCATCCTCCTATCCACCAGGACCCCCAGGTCCCTTTCCCCTTCACTACTTTCCAGCAGGTCAACCCCCAACCTGTATTGGTACATGGGGTTGTTCTTCCCCAGATGCAAGACTCTACACTTGCCCTTGTTAAATTTCATCAAGTTTCTCCCCGCCCAACTCTCCAGCCTGTCCAGGTCTCGCTGAATGGCAGCACAGTCCTCTGGTGTGTCAGCCACTCCTCCCAGTTTTGTGTCATCAGCAAACTTGCTGAGGGTGCACTCAGTTCCCTCATCCAGGTCGTTGATGAAAATATTAAACAGCACCGGTCCCAGCACCGACCCCTGAGGAACTCCACTAGTCACAGACCTCCAGCTAGATTCTGCGCCATTGATCACAACTCTCTGCCTTCTTCCTTTCAACCAGTTCTCGATCCACCTCACTACTTGATCGTCAAGCCCACACTTCCTTAGCTTATCTATGAGGATGCTGTGGGAGACAGTATCAAATGCCTTACTGAAATAAAGAAAAACTACATCTACCGCTCTACCATCATCCCTCCACCTAGTCACTTCCTCATAGAAGGCTATAAGGTTGGTCATACATGACTTCCCCCTCATAAAACCATGTTGGCTGTTCTTAATGACCCCCTCATCCTTGATATGCCTAGAGATGGAGTCAAGAATAAGTTGTTCCATCACCTTTCCAGGGATGGAGGTAAGGCTGACCGGTCTATAATTACCCGGGTCCTCCTTCTTGCCCTTCTTATAGATTGGTGTGACCTTTGCCATCCGCCAATCCTCAGGCACCTCGCCCGTTTCCCACGACTTACCAAAGATGATGGAGAGTGGCCTAGCAATGACCTCCGCCAGCTCCCTCAGCACCCGTGGGTGCATTCCATCCGGACCCATCGATTTACAGATGTCCAGTTTGCATAGCTGATCCCTAACCCAATCCTCATCTACCAAAGCAAACTCCTCCTTTGTCCTGACTCCTTCTGGGGCTATAGAAATCCGGGGCCCTCGGGGAGAGTCTGCAGGAGTAAAGACAGAGGCAAGTTAACTGCAGATGCAGAAGGCCTGGTGGGTCCAACTGATCCATCAACCTCTGCAGCACCAGGGTCCTGTTAGCAGCCTGAGGAGCCACCACTGGGCAACCACACCATGTGCATGTCTGCTGCTGGCCACAGCAGGCTGTGCAGGTCACAGAAGAGCTCTCCTCTGCCACAGCAGTGGGCACTGGACCAGGTGGAGGAGCTTCCCATCCTTGGCACCACCTGTAGATGCTAAACAATTCACGAAACCCTGCTCATCCCAGGGCTCTTTACTCCTCCAGCTCCACAAACAGGTTTCCCCTTCTAAAGCTAATGAAGGGTGAAGCCTGTCTCCCATCCCCAATCACAGGGCTGCTTTAAAGCAGAGCTCTAGCCCTGGCACAGCAATGAGGAGGGTTCTGCCTCCCTCTCAAGCAGCTGAGCCAAGGCTGTGCTCTCAGGGCAGCAGTACCAATGGCAATTCACCCCCTCCCAGTTTTCAGGTCCTCTCCTCCATCCCTGCCGGATGCTCATTCCCAAAACATGCAGCCCTGGGAAAGCACACAGAGGTTGTCAGCTTAACATACCTGAATGTAACCCCAAGCAGCCACAAAGATATCACATAGATGGGTACAGAAGCTGCTGTTTGCCTTTCCTGCTCATCTGATGCTGTTAACGGTTCTGCCTTGTCATGTCCAGTGGCCAGCCATAGCCATACTCCACACATCACTGAGCTTCAGAGCCCTCTGGTAGCTCTGCTCGGGATGGGGACAGCTTCACACATGGTGGGAAACAGGAGCATGTCCCTGGCAGATGAGGTGCTACCCACAGGCAGAGGCTTAGGGAGCACAGCTAAAGCTGTACCCAGCAGGCAGAGCTGGATATGCTTCCAGACTCCCACTCCTAACACCCAGCATATCCCAAGCCCAGCCTGGGCTACACCCAGCCCTGTTCCCTGTCCTGTCCCTTATCACAAGGCTCAGAGAAGTAGGGAGCACAGCCCTACCAGCTGGGTCCAGGCTGCTGCCCCTACCTCAGGCACACCAGAAGATGCTGTGACCAGGAGCTATCACAGTAGCATCACCAACAGAAACCCTTGCAGGTCCCAAAAACCAGAACCAACAACCCTCTTCCCCCTAACAGTGCATATAATCAAGCACAACCCACCACACAAGAACCATCCTAGCTCAGGCAGCTGTGCCAGGCCCTGCTTTTGTAACTGGTCCTAATTGCCCTGATCAGCTCCACCTGGGGCTCTATCTCTATATAAGCTCCAGCACTTGATTGTTTTGTCTTTTAGTCTAAGCTATCTTCTAGAGAGTGTTAGGGGCTCAGATACCCTGTAGGAGTAGCTATAGTCATGTTCTTGCCACTGTAGGCACAGGTTTGTCCATAGTCTGAGCTACAGTGAAATAGCATCAGAAACAGCTGAAAGTAAGCTTCAACCCTAATCTGAAGTCATGCAGAAGATGGAGCTGATAGCAAAGCCACCCACAGAGTGCATATGCAATCCTTTAGGAGACCAGGACAACAAAGGACAGGACTGGGCACAGGTAGGACATTAGTATGGCCTTAGCTAGGGTGGGTGTTTGGAATTCAGTGGGGCTACATATCTATGGGCAGAGGGCTGGGGCCCCAGCTCAAGTACCTAAACTGTGGTGGGCATAGCATGTTGGTGGGTTTCGTTGAGTCGTTGCTGCTCTTCCAGACAAATCCATGTCTGCCCCAAGGTCTGTGTGCAGTGGGGCACCTTCCTCTACATGTTGAGGAGAAGCCAAGCCTTGGTGGGGGCTCTTGAGGTGTCCACATCCTGCTGGGTGCTGCTCAGAGGTGATGCATTGTGGAGGTGTGATGTGGTGAGCCTGCCAGTGCGGGCTGCTCCATGGAGCCACAGAGCAGATGGTGCCATCCCTGCCCTGGCAGCATCCCCCAGTCAGGAGGGATGCTGGCAGGATGCGGGCACGGCTCCCATGGGCTGGGCTGCTCCATCCTTCACATCCTCAGCTGTTTGCGGAGGTCTGAAGGAGGGAAGCTGGCAGTCCCTTTCCTGGGAGGTGTTCATTCATGCACTGGCATGTTTATTTGCATAGAGATGTTTTAGGCTTTTGTGCTGTTGGCTGACTTATTGTGCGAGTTCTCAAAGCTGTGATATTGAATTATAAATTGAGACACTGTATCCATGAAAGATTGCTCGTTGACTATAGGCGGCATTATCGAATATGACAGTCACAATAAATGCATGCTTTAAAGCCAAACTAAATACGCTCTGCAATCCAAGATGTGCAAATCAAGCAAGTAGAAAAAATAACCATAATTTTTTTTTTCTGCAAACAAATACCAAACCTTGGGTGATGATGGTTTTGCTTAGCTTTGTCTTGGCTCCTTGGCAGAACACAGGCAGCAGAGACTGAAATGACCTCCTTTTGCTGTCCTTTGTTCATGACAACACATAAATTAAGAATTATGTCCTTTCGAATTAAACTTACCGTTTTTTTGCATTAATTAGAGTGAAAAGCAGGTCTGTAGGCAGGAGGTGAGGGACGTGGGTGCTGGTCCAGCTCCTGTGCCCTGCTCTCTGCAGTGCGGGGCTGAGCACTGGGGTGGTCCTGGGTTGGTACCAGCCACCAGCTCACCCTCCTCATCTAACCTGGAGGCTTTGCCTTCTGGTGAACTTGTGGAGGCCCCGGAGGCTGGGCAGTGCCGTTTAACTGCTTGTTTAAATAACACTCTGGGGTTAACCTAAATGTTAACTCAAAAGCCACCATGAACGGGTGTCATTGGGAGCGAGCGCCCAGGGAGACCCTTCCTCGCGATGGGAATTGTTTTGCCTCTAACTGCATCCGCTGTGCAGCGTGTTGTAATGCTTTCTGACTGGTGACAGCAAGATAATGTTTCCTCTAATTGGATCACAGATGGGGAGTGTGGTCTGCAGCCTGTGGTGTTGGGGGGGGTGCTGTGGTTCTTGTTCAGAGGTGCAGGATGATGTGCTGGAGGGCTCCATGCTCCCAGCAAGGGTGGAGGTGATAAAGAGGGAAAGCGTAATTGTATGTTAAAATGAGTGTTGTGTGTAGCCACTGTCGCCTCAGGATGGGATGGCTGGGTCAGAGCAAGGTTGCTTAATGATGCCATATAATATGCTGAGGATGCTAAAGGCGTGGAGGAAGGTGGAGCGTGGCCTGGGAGCACGATGCTGCTAGGGGGTGAGGCAGGCTGCTGGGTTTGGGACAACTTCTGACCTCTCAAAGTGCTGCAAATGAATTTGATAGTCTCCAAAATCCATTATGAAACCAAATGATGTATTTCCATAAACAAGAGGCTAAATATAGCACTTTGAGTTTTCCATTTGTGGGCCCTGCAGGCATGTTACAAACCCGTGCGTGCTACAGCTGCAAGAGCAGGGCTGGGAGTGACACAGGGCCCTGGGGACCCTGCTGCCTGTCCTAGCTGAGGTCTCCTCCTGGGCTGCTGCTCCAACACCACAACCAACCCCTCTTCCCAAAGGTCTCTATTGGGGTACAGAGGTGACAGCACTGAGTTGGTCTCCATCCTTGGCAGAGACCATCGGGAGCCTGGGGCAGGATGCAGGAGGACAAGAAGCACACATGAGATGAGCAGAGGCACCTTAAACACATCCCTACTCCTCTGCACACCCCTCCAGCTCCACACGGCACCTACCCTCTGGCAGGAGCCTGCTCCCAGCTTGCCAGGGTGGGCAAGGGGCTTTGCTGGGCCCCCTCCGTGGCAGAGCTGCTGCACACAGCAGCAGTGATGCTCTGCTTGCACCGTGGTGTGTCCTGGCCCTGCAGAGGTTTGTGCTGCAGCTGCTGGAGCACTGCAGGGTGGCAGGAGGCTGGGAGGCACTTACAGGGCTCTCTGCTAAATCCCAGTGCCCTTGGCTCCCAGTTCCCAGCTAGCTGCTTGCCTCTGATGATTCCCAAACCTCCCGGCTCCCCCAGAGCATAGACTGGCAGAAGGATTTGAGGATCTCGGGGACAAGTTGGGCAGTGCCGCCTCTGAGCCCTGTGTGTGCTTGGAAGCAGAACAAGATCCATTGCAGACCCCAAACCATCAAGTATCCCATAGTGATTCCCAACTGTGTCTGTAGCAAGGGCTCAGAGTATAGCATGGGTTTTGAGGATGCTGTGCCTGTCTCAGCCTGGCATTGGGCTCTCCTGTGCTTTGCTGCAGAGGGAGAGCAGGACAGACCTTGGGATGCTGCACCTTGCAGCAGAGACCCCCAGCCATGGGGTGAGCAGGGCTGATGGCTCTGACCCTGCCTGGTGGGACCTTCTCTAGCACTTTGCAGCAGGGCCCTTTGTGTCACCAGCTCCCTGCACTGAGCCATGGTGTTGCTCCTAGGGCAGGCATCCGGTGTCCCCGGAGGTGGTGGCTCTGCTCCGGTCCCAAGCCTGGCTCCTGTGTCCAGGTGCTTGTGAGCAGGGGCTGGCAGGAGCACTTGTGCCGCTTCCCTTGTCTGTTGTTCCCGGGTTCCGTGAGTAATTCCTATTGAGCTGTTACTGCTAAAATTAAATGCTTCAGATTACAAACAAGGGGCCTGCACTGATAGTCCTGCAGTGTGTGATGTGTTAACTCCTGTGTGCCTGTGCCTCTCCTGCAGGCCTGGCCCTCCTTCCACTGGGACCAGTGCCGCTGTGGGCAGGGAGAGCAGGATGGGATGGACCCTCTTGGTTCAGACCTTGACCCAGCTGAGGATGAGTGTGCTGCTCTGGACCATGGCTGCTCTCCATAGGGATCTCACCTTTGAGATCGGTTTTGCAGGACCATCCTCTGGCTTCACCTGAGTTCTGTGACCGGGGGTCCCTGGGCTGGCTGAGCATGCTGCTAGTCCTGCTGAAACACTTCTGGCCCCATGGTTTGATTTCTGTCTTTCCCCTTTCTGCAGTGGATTGATTTTCCTGCCAACAGGCTCCCTCCCCACTGAAGCTCCCATTGCTGCAAAGTTCAGGCTCCTCTTTGTTCCAATTATCCCTGTCTCCACACAAAGTGAAAGAGGCAAATGCTCGGGTCTATTTTAAGGTGTAACTGCGATGATAATCCCGGGAAGCTGGGAAGGCTACAGGAAGCTTCTGCTCAAATGAGCAGTTTTCCTTGCCCAGAATCAAAGGAGCAGACAGTTCTTGCTGGGAACACTGGGGGAAGGCCATGTCTGCCTGGCCAAGCTGTCCTCAGCAGGGAGCAGCGTCACTGTCCCCTGGCCAAGGCAGGAGGTGCTTTTTATTGCCTGTGGAAAACGTAAACTTGGGGATGCCCTGGGGATGCTCTTTGTCCTCCCATGTTACAGGAGGAGAAGATTAGGAAAGGAGCTCTTTTAGGCTGCTCCAGGGCTGTTGTTCTACTGGATTGGTGCTCCAGTGATGAGGCCCTCTGCTCCCCTGGCTTAGTTATTCCTAATTCTCCAGGGAAGTCCCCAGAGAATGTTTGGGTTTGCTTCCTCTTACCTGACTGCTGCCAATTGCTGTTTCCCATAACCACATCAGCCAGCAGGAGCAGTGCAAGCTCAGCTGCCCTAACTCCAGATGAGACGCTGCTATACTGTCCTCGGAGCTGGCTATGCCAAGCAACAGCACCTCTCCCTCCACCTGCATGAGCTTTGAGCTCTCATACCTTACATCATAGCAGCCCCATCTCCCCTCAAGTGAAACACTTGATGAGCAATCAGCCCTGCAGATTGTGAGTGGGTCTGGTGGCAGGTGAGCTGTGGCACCCACACCATGGGCACATCCTCACCCCTAGATGGATAGGATGTTGGTCTGGGGAAGGAAAAACCAAAGGGGATGTTGACACATCAGCTATTGATCCTGTTGTGTGTGTAGTGAGCCAGGAATAGAGCCTGAGATGCCTGGGGTGACTCATGTACCTTTGTGGCTGGGAGATGGTGGTGCTGTGTGTGCTGAGTGGGATGGGCTGGCTCAGTGCTGGGAGCTTGGGGCTGCTCTGCAGGTGTAGATGTGGGGCTGGGAGACTCTAGTTCAGAGACTGTCTTCATATGGGGTGCTTGGGGATGGAAGCTGGTAAACAGGAGTGCCAGATGCTGCAAACACCCTGAGCACCAGAGCAGCCTGTGTACACCCAGAAAGCATCTCCAGGGACTCAGCTGGACCTGAAGCCTGTTGGTGTGACGCTACCCCTGTTGTGTTTGCTGTTCCAGTCTGTGCTAGGCAAGCTTCACATCGAACAAGATCAAATTCATCCCTGTCTCAGGATTTTCTCTTCCTAAATGACCTAAGCAGAGGCTCATGTAATGTGGAAGAGCAGCCAAACTGGGAGCAAGTCACAGCTCAGCTTGACTTGAGCCAAGAGTGTATATGAAGTTACAGGGCCCACTGAGCCCAATGGTGTTTCCCAAGAGAGATGCTCTTTTGCTGCTCAGATTCAACTGTTGACAAAAAGGCTATTTTTTTTCTTCTCTTTTTTTTTTTTCTTTTAAGGCTCTTTCTGACAAAATATTTGAAAATGTTTTAAAATAGTTTGCGTGGAAACATGGCAGAGCTTAGGCTGGAAGGAGCTGTGGGAGATCATCTGTTCTGCCCCCCTGCCAAACGCAAGCCCAACCTGAGCTGGCTCCAGCTTTCAGTGCATGTACCTTATCTTTGCATTTCTTGGTGCAAATCTGATTCTTGTTGTTTTGAAGTAGCCTTCAAAATCTCTGTCAAAACAGTTTCCCTGAAACTTGTACTGAAAGGAGCTGCAAAGGTTGGTGTGAAAAGAAGTATTTCAAAGTAAAATGTAGTGACCTCATCCGGGTTCCTGTTGGTGATTTGTGTTTCTGTCTGACTTCGAGCAGGAAAACATTCCAAGATCTTCAGCTCAGGAGGTGGGAATGAGCTGGGGCTGAGCCAGAGCAAGCGGCCACAGATCTGCAGCAGACACGGTAGCGGGGTGACGGTACTGAGCATCCATCCCCAGTGCCTTCCCCTGGGTCACCACCTGCAGTTCTGCACCTCCTCAGGGTCCTCGCTGGCTGGTAACCTCCACTTTGATTAAAAATAAAAGGAGATTAAACCTTCTCCCCGTGTAGGGTGAGAATGGGACTTGTGAAGGCGAAGACCAACACATGCATAAAGAGGATCTGTGGTTTATTACTCTCATTTGGTTTTTTTTCCCTGTTACTAATCTCATTATGCTTAGGAGTATAAATTTAGGTTGGCACAAATCTGTATTGCTAAAATATTTTACCTTAAGTTCTTTGAAGCTCTCTCCATCTGTGAGGATAATACTAAGTATTAATTAACTGGCTAATCCTATGCAGTGCTTGGAAAACATAACACATGACTTAGAAACAAGTCCAAAGTGCAATTCCAATGTGAAACAGCAAACCTGCCTGTTTTTCCAGAGGAGAAAGCTTTGGGATTTCTTTTTTTCTCTCCATTGAGAACAGCACTCAGCTTGCTCCAAATGTGTGCTTGAAGCTGCAAATCGCTCCTTACACGAGTGAAGCAAGGCGAGACTGAAGGGTGCCAGGAGAATACAAGGGCGTTGTTGGGTGCTTCTGCCCAGGTGAGGACAGTGGGGTGCGTGTCCTTTGCCGCAGAGCACATCTTGCAGGTGAAGGACTGGAGATCTGAGCTGCGAGCCTGTACACGTACCCTAGACCAGCACTGCTTTTTGCTCCCGGGTCTGCTCCCCTTACCCGCGGCTGTTCCGGGCTCCTCGTCTTGGCACGCTGCCATCGCAAAAAGCTCACATTTAGCAGCAAACCTGCTCTGCTCTCATCAGAGGGAGTTTGCCTTTGCCGCACACTGGAGCCGCTCTGAGGGCTGTGTCCCTGCTGGGCATTAGGATTCAGGCAGTGTCTGAGGAGGCCCCGGAGTGAGCGCACGGAAGCAATGAGCTGGGCTCTGTGCTGACGGGCTGGCAGCGTCCCCGCTGCATGTCACCGCCTCGGTGTCCTCTGCCACATCCTGAGCTCCACAGGCACATATATCAATAATATGAGACAGGGGCATATTAGAGAGAGAATGATACGTTTAGGGGCAGCCCTGGAGCAAGGGGTGGAGAAGAGCGAGGTTCAGGATGGAGGGCTCTGCCAGGGCAAAAGGGCAGCCCCTGCTCAAGGTAGTGGGCAGCAGGAGGCCAGATTTCCATTGCTTTTCGTGCCAGGTGGTTGCTTCTGGATCTGCTGATCACAGGCTGGGCACCTGGAGAGCATTCAGAGTTACCTTGAGAAATCATGGGGGCTTGCCCCCACATCACGTGGGGTTTGGAAAGCCTTGCTTCTAATGCTCACGTTTCCAGACTCTGCAGCACTGGCTCTGTTCATTTCCAGACAATGCCAAGTGAAATGATTATCTTCTGTTGTCATCTCAAAGTGCCAAGTTTGACATGAGCAGGTTCCTCACATTCACACTATACATTCACAGCTGCTAACCTGCTCCATCCTTGCTCCCTCTGCATTCCAAATCGCTGGGTAAGGTATGTGGGAACATGCAGGGTGATCATAGAATCATAGAATCATAGAATAGTTAGGGTTGGAAAGGACCTCAAGATCATCCAGTTCCAACCCCCCTGCCATGGACAGGGACACCTCACACTAAACCATCCCACCCAAGGCTTCATCCAACTTGGCCTTGAACACTGCCAGGGATGGAGCACTCACAACCTCCCTGGGCAACCCATTCCAGTGCCTCACCACCCTAATGGGAAAGAATTTCCTCCTTAGAGCCAATCTAAACTTCCCCTGTTTAAGTTTTAACCCGTTACCCCTTGTCCTGTCACTACAGTCCCTGACGAAGAGTCCCTCCCCAGCATCCCTATAGGCCCCCTTCAGGTACTGGAAGGCTGCTATTAGGTCCCGATGCAGCCTTCTCTTCTCCAGGCTGAACAGCCCCAACTTCCTCAGCCTGTCTTCATACGGGAGGTGCTCCAGTCCCCTGATTGTAAGGTCCTTTCCAACCCAAACTATCCTATGATTCTGTATCCATCAAATACTCCATCCTGTCCTTTCTGGTAGCCAGGTTATCTTTAACACCTTTCTCGTAGCAGCACAAGGATTCTCCCATTCTCTGCGTAAATGAAGGACATCTGGGTTACCTGAGGAGCAGACTGTGGATCAGGTCTGTCAGGACTGGTGTGGGAAGGGTAGGAGCTGATGGCTCAGCTGCCCTTTGCTCCCCGCAAGCAGAGGCCAGGGCTGTGTCCTCACACACATCCAGCCCCCCAGGAGGAGCTACAGGGTTTGCCTCTGGTGTGCACTGTGTCAGTACAGCGCAGCGCAAACTCAGCATCCGCTTTTGTTGTGTTTAGTAGGGATGAAGGAAAGTCAATATATTTGTGTAGCACTTTCTATTGGGGAAATAAACTCCAGAGCAGGGTGGTTAATAAGCATCATTGCTGGAGCCGGTGCCTGTCTGTGGCGTGACATTTGCACTGTGCCCAGTGATGAGGTGGATGTCCCTGTGAAGCTGTTTGTGCCTCCAAAGTCAAATCCACAGCTGTGGATAACTAAGCACCATCCCTTTGAAGGCACGTGGATGTGGTGGGTATTCAGTTGTTACAGCTGATACAGTGCGCTCTTTTGGTTCTTCCAGCCTGTTGGGGCTTTAGTCATAGAATCCCAGACTGGTTTGGGCTGGAAGGGGCATAAAAGCAGATCCAGTTCCAACCCCTCTGCCATGGGCAGGGACACCTTCCACTTCCACCAGTGCTTGTGTCCCAGGATGCTCCACACCCCTGGCATACCAGCACCCTGTGTGTGTGCTGCAGGCAGCTCTGCAGCACAACAAAGTCCCGTGAGCTCCATTGCCCAGCTCGCAAAGCATGGCAGCATGTGCCTGGACTGGGGCTGGAGCGCTGACGGTGTTTGCTCTTCAGAGAGGTGATGTTGTTCTGCAATACAGCTGAGTCGTGAATGCTGACACTGTTCCTGCCTTCAAATCGAACTCCCACACTCTCCTACTCTCAGTGCTTGATGTTTTTCTTCAGTTTTCAACCCTGTAGAAAGCTGAGTGCTCATTAGGATGTACAGGGTGATGAACAGAGGTTGGGGATGGAGGTGTGGTGTAAAGCATGAAGTCTGGTGGTCAGCACACAAGCACATGTACATCCAGACCCAGACTGTGTTCCTCTTGTCAGCAGCCTCTGATCAGCTGGTTCATCTTCCTGCACCCCTGTGAAACCATCCATGAGCCCATCACGGGGGGGTGCTCTCATGTGCAGTGAATGGGGAGCACTGAGATCCTGCAGCTGGAGTGCCAACACCTGGGTGCCCAGTCACCCAGCGCCAGCAAAGCACTGCTCCTCATTGCAGGAACCCATCTCTGCAGCAACCCATCTACATCAAATATTCCTCTGTTGGTCCTGAATCAATGTTAGTATTTGGAAAAGGCTTGCGTTACTCTTTGAAAAACCCAGATCAAAAGAAATATTTAAACTAAGTCCAGCCAGGCAGAGCAGTGAGTTGGGGAACGTGCTCCTTACCAGCATAAACTGGAGGGTTATAGTGCATGAAGTCAATTTTGGCCCTGAACATGAAGAGCAGAAAATTGAAGAGTGTGAAGAATTTAAAAGAGGATCTGAGGCCAGGTACTGCCGGTGTGCCAGGAGTTATAAAGCCAAGGACGGTTTTACATACAGTGCTGTGCGAGACTTGCTGCCCAAACAAAATGATCCCGACTTTTCTGTGAGCCAGGACCTTGACTTGCCCCTTGTCCTGGGAGCAAGGCTGGGGCTCGCTCCCCATCCAAACTACCCCGTGCTGGGACCAGCTCTTCTCCTCCCTCCTGTTCCTGTCCTTCATGTTCAGAATTGGCAAGTGGCGTTTGCTTGAAATGCCTCAGCACCTCTCTAATAGCCCAGGGTAGACCTGCACTACCTGCCAGGCCCACAGCCACTGCCTGCAAGCAGAGTCACTCCTACCCATCAATGAGCAAAGCCCATATTAGCAATGAATGTGCTAGAAAAGCCGCTGCTTTCGGTCTTCAGACTGGCTTTAAACAGTAAATAAGCCATGAAGAAGAGCTGGAACCCCTGAGAAGAGCAGTACCCGCCTCGGTGGCTCCTACTGAGAGGTATGGGGCACTGCTTCTCAAGGTTGGAAATGCAGTCTTTGCCCAAGATGATCACCAGTAGAACCAGATCTTGGAAGCCCAAAGCTGGTGTTGTTTCTGGACCATACATTTTACTGTCTGCATGGGATCTCTGCAGAAACTGGAATTTAGTCCCATATTTTGGTGTTGTGAGATTTTTTCCTTTCATCTTGAATTATATATCCGAGTAGTAGTGTCTGCTCTTCCATCATCCAAAATTGCAGCATCTCTTGGAGATCCACGATTTAAATGCTGTTGCATCCTGCCACTGTGCGAACCTTCAAGCAGGCTGCAGTGGGATGATTCCTAGGGTAGCTCTCATGGCTGGGAGCCCTCTGTACAGTCTTGTGCAGGTGTGTTACAAGTGTTTTAGCTTTATACTACTCTGATGTGACGTGCCACATCTGGCCTGCTCACAGTGTAAGCATGGCCCATGCTAGACAAGGTAGCTCTGGACCTGCAAGCCCTCCTGGCATAGTCACCTTACACAAGCAGGAGGTACTTTTGTTGCAGGGCTTACGCCAGCTCTCTCTGCTGGAAGCACTTTTTGCTGCTCTAAGTGCATAAGGATTTCTGCCAGTATCGGAATGTCACATGGAAACCTGCTTCTGCAGGCATACCTGTTGTTACCGGACTAGCAAACGATCCTAATATGGACTTGGCCAAACCTCCACAGTTTGAAGAAGTGATGCAAAATTGGAGTTCATGCTTCCAAGGAAACTTATTTCACCGGCAGATTGGCTGTTGTAGGAGCGCATCTCATCCTGGCCTTGGAAATACTGTCTCCAAGTGTGGCTGGGCAGCCCACACAAGGCATTGCCCCCCGGCAGCAATACCAGCGCCTGTCACGGACCTAGGGGTGTTGTTCTGCCCATCAAATCTAAAGTGTGCAGTCCCCCAGCTGAGCTCTGACCAGCTTCATCTCATAGCTGAGCAATTCCAGTGCTGCAAACGTAGCACTGAGCTCCCCCTCCTGGGGCAGGGTGCTGCCCTCCGTGTGGGTTTGCTGCCTCTGGGGCATCCCTGGGCTGAGAGGTGCCATACTTGCTTGATAAATGGAGATGGAAAACCTGCCCCTTCAACAGGGTTCTTGGCTGTGGCAAAACACCAGGAGCAGCCCAAATCTGTTGTGGGCACTGACTGTTCGTTGCACTGCAGTGGGGTGTGAATGTAGGAGCTGCTTTGGCTGGCTCAGGCATGGGTCTGGCTCCTGGCTACCACCCAGCTGCCTGGGGTGAAACCAGGCTGCAGCCTGTGTAGTCCATGATCCCCTGAAGAGCTGCTTCAGATCTGTTTATAGACACTTGTGAAATCCTCACCTGCTGAAGTCAAAGACTAAACTCCTGTTGACTTCAAAAGCAGGATGATTTCACACTGAGCCTGCATCTCCCATCCTCTCCTGCTCCTGGACCTTTAGATATTCTTCTCTTTTAACTCTGGATGATTTGAACAGTCTGGAGCTATATTTGGGTTGGAAGAGGCTGTGTTTGCCCCCTAACATTGTTTGATGAGCAATTTTAAGCTGGGTTTTGCATCACTTGTCAAACGGCTGTGTCATGTGTAGGTGCTGTCAGATGTGCTTTCCATAGGGAGCTGCTCTGAGAGCAGATGTGTCTGAAGGCATTTGTGCCCTCAGGGCTGGTGCTTTTTCCAGAGTCTTAGAGTTGTTCTGACTTGGAAAACCAGCCTATTTCTCTCCCTGGAGCAGCATGAACCTCTGCCCTGGCTCTATGGACTGGTGGAGGCTGGGGAATCTGTTTCAGTCCTGCTGAACTTGATCGGAATCTCCATCGGACTTGTCAGTTTTGACAAATCCCTAATTTCTACCAGAACACCGTTCAGCTCTGAAGCTTTCTGGCTGCTGGTGATGCTTCTTGACTCCAGGAAACAATGAAGAAATGCATTCTTCTTTCCCCCTTGTATCCCAAAGACACCTGTGAGGAGCCAGGGATGCTCAGGTTCCTCTGAGGAAATAGAGGTTGTTCCTCTGGAAGTATATTGAATTGACACGGCGTCACTGAAATCAGAACTGAAACACTATCTGTAATTATAAAGAAGTTTTTCTCTGCCTCCTCAGATTTTCTTTCAGCTTCACAATATTCTGATAATTGCAGCCATTCCCCCATCCCTCTACCTTTAATTTGCTGCCCCTCACACCACTGGTTCAGAGAATCAATCTTCAAGTTCATTACCTCAAGCTCTTTCCCGATATGTTCTCCTGTAGCTTGAATGGATTGTGGTGTTTTTCCTTCAGATCTTTATTTTTCTCCTGTGTGGCTGATTAAGACAAATTACTCCAGGGTAAGGAGCAAGCCTCATCAGCACTGGCTCCAGTGAGCACAAAGCAGCTCCAACAAAGACGTGCCCTCCGAAGCATTGATCACTGGAGATATCTGGTGGTGATCACAGAATCCCAGACTGGTTCAGGTTGGAAAGGACCTTAAAGCTCATCCAGTTCCAACCCCTGCCACGGGCAGGGACCCCTTCCACTGGAGCAGCTTGCTCCAAGCCCCTGTGTCCAACCTGGCCTTGAGCACTGCCAGGGATGGGGCAGCCACAGCTTCTCTGGGCACCCTGCGCCAGCGCCTCAGCACCCTCACAGGGAAGAGCTTCTGCCTAAGAGCTCATCTCAGTCTCCCCTCGGGCAGGTTCAAGCCATTCCCCTTGGCCTGTCCCTACAGGCCCTTGTCCAAAGCCCCTCTCCAGGTTTCCTGCAGCCCCTTTAGGCACTGGAGCTGCTCTCAGGTCTCCCCTTCAGGAGCCTTCTCTTCTCCAGGCTGCCCCAGCCCAGCTCTCTCAGCCTGGCTCCAGAGCAGAGCTGCTCCAGCCCTCGCAGCATGTTTGTGGCCCTCCTCCAAAGCCTAGCATCCCTCCATGGGTGCTTGATGCATTGGGGTCCTGCTGCTGGTCAGTGTTGGGGGAGCCCCCAGTCACCCTGCCACTGGGCTTGCACAGGAATTCGCATGTTTGTTCCGCAGAACCCACCATGGTGTGTTCATGAGCAAGTGCTGGAACTCCAGGCTCCAGCCTGAGGACATCCTTCCCTGCCCACCTGTTTGCAGTCGGGGCTTCAGCAGGGACCTGAGCCAGGGCTGTCGCCTGCTTTATCATCATCTCCACCTGCAAAAACCAGACAGATCCATGTCCCTGTGGTGACACACTTTAATTGGTGCCAGCAAAGCCAACCAGGAGGTGTTACCTGTCACGGGTCAATTTGCTCTGTGAGGGTGCTTGGCCTCCTCCGCTGTGGTGCAAGGGCTGCAGCACGTGGGTCCGATGTGGCATTGGTGTGATGCAAGAGATGGGCAATGTCAGGAAAGTGTGATGGGGCTTTTCATTTCCTCTGCCCTTCAGCGCGCAGCAAGGGCAGCTCAGTGCAATATATAATTATGACTGTGTGGCACACAGGGCTGGCTACGGAAAGAGTTTTCCCTCCTGCATGCTGGCTATAAATCACTTCTTGACACTGAGCGCTACCTGTAAGAGCCGAAGCTTTTCCTAGCACCTCGGTGTCCCTGGTGGGCAGTAACCGTGCACGAGGCTCTGTTTGTATTCAGGCAAACTCCTCAATAATTCTACATGTCATGTGTTGATGGGGTTTTATTTATGAAGGCTCAAACTGTTTTGCCCCAAAATTTGACTGTATTTTTCCCACTCCTGGGACCCTCGTTGTTATTCACATCCTGCCTGAGAAGCGGCTGCGGGTCAAGATGCTGCTCCTGTATGGATGGTTTGTGTTTTCCTGATGGCAGCCTGGGTCTGAGGCTCAGTGCTGTAGACATGGTTTTCTATCACACCCCTTCCGTTTGTCCTGGGGGCTGGGGAGCATCTTGTGTCTTGTGGATGTGGCAGCAGGAGAGGGATGAGTCTGGGTCAAGTTAAGCATCCAGTGAAAAACTCTGTAACCACAAGCAATTTTCCTTTAGGATGTGTTGGATTTTCACTGGAGATTTAGAAAAAGGAGAAAGTTTTAAGGCCTGAAACACGAAGTCTCAAGTGAAGTATTTATTTTAACACCACCCCCTTATCCCTGTTCCCTTTTAGGCAAAGGGAGCTTTTATAACCTTGTTTGGTCACTGTCTTGTTTGGCAATAACTGTCTTTTTTGGGGGTGGAAAGAGAAAAAATTAGTCAATATGCGCTGGAGAAATTGCTGCTGTTCTTCTTCTTGGTGTCTCATCCTGTTTCCCTGAGGGCAAAGACCAGTACAGGCAGAGCAGGGGAGGGAGCAGCGGCATCTGCCTGGTCTGCCCCATCCTGGCTGCTTGCAGAGATCCCATTCCCACTGCCCACGGGGTGGGAGCAGCACTGGGTTCTCCCTACAGGGCTCCATCCATCCAGGAAAGGTGCAAGGAGCATTTGGGAATCAGGGCTATGGAAGCCCTGGGGACGGGGAGTGACTGCCCCCCAGGACAGGTCTCTGCCCTCAGCACCCTCTCTCCATGTGGGGGGGAGCAGCATTGCTCCCCCTTGGCTGCCATAGCCACTCGATTTGGTGCCTCTGCTGAAATGTCAGACTCTGGCCAAACGAATCATTTTCCTGCAGAGTGCAAAATCCCAGGGGATCAGCCACGAAGCCTGCAGTAAAGGACACATCCTCCTGGACCTCTTATTTGTGTGCTGGCCCTGGCTCTCATTAGTGGGGATTTATTCCTGCAGCCGGCTCGGTGGGTTTCCTGCCCATGCTGCGGGCAGCCCGTGCTGCCTCTGCCCTTTGCAATGGGGTGGGCAGCGGTGCCCAAGACCCCTTCCTAGATTTACAGCTGATTCCCTATTCCCTACTTAATTGAATCCAGCAAAAGCAGGACAGCAAGCAACACTCATCCCATAACTGCATTCAGGTGTGATGCTGCGATGCTCACCACCTCCCCTGCAGCCGGGACCATCATTTGCCACTTTCCTGTTCTTTATCACACTTTGGAAGTGCTTCCCCAAAGCATTTCCAGCAGCAGGTTCCATCCTGCAGGCTCACGCATGCGATCGGTTTCCATACATGTGCTGTGCCAGTGGGTACATGAGCACAAGGTTACTGCTGGCTGCTCCAGGAGGCTGCCCGCTATTTGTTTGCTTTCCTTCCCTCCTCTTGTTGACTTTGCAGGAGCAATGTGTGCACAGGGGACCTGAATACAGATGTCCCTGCGCGGCTGGGAGCTGCATCATGTATTGCCTCCTCCTTTTTGTCCTCCTTCAAACCCAGACCCTGCTGACATTGAATTAAGGGCTTTTATTATCACTTGTGCCGGGATTTTTCTTTTCCCCACTGCTCTCCGCAGCGCGGTGGCTGTGCAGCCGCGAACAAGCGAGCTGCCATCCCGACTGCCCTGCTATTAATAGCTGCTTTTCTCTTTCATATGTGAGGCCCAGCACTTTTATTGCAGGCGAGAAGCAGCTCTCTGGATGTACTTTAGGTGTTTCCAATTCTCCCAGCAATGTCTTCTCCTATTTCAAATTCCTGCTGCCTATTTTTATTTCCTTTTATCTCAAATCCTTTCTCTCCCCACCCAGAAATGATCCTGCCGGAGGATGGGTTTGTTGGTAATACTGCCTTTCTGTTATAGACTTTTCAAGGACTAATGAACTTTATTAGATTATAATGAACTTATTACTCAGTGCTGCTGACCTGCTTTTTAAAGAACTTGAATTATTATTTGGAACAGGCCTGTTGAGGGACTGTATTTTTTTGCAGAGCACTGTGGGTATATTAACTATTCAGAGTGAGACTTTTTCTTGCTTGACTTTAATTATCTTAGATTCATGTGAAATAGAGCTGCTCTGCATTGGTGGGGAGCAGGGATGGGGACTGCTCCATCCTCTGGGCATGCTGGAGGAGCTGTGCTTTGATGAATTATTTGGGTCCTATCTCTTGCCTCCCTCCAGAGCATCATTTTCCACCCTGTACTTGAGGCTCATCCCCTCTGGCTTCTGGGCTCCAGCCGCACCACCTCCTGCTCTCAGCCCCCAAGGATGTCCTCAGCGTAAGTCCCCAGTGGGTCTTGTGCCCCTGGGCTGGCCCTGGGGGTGCTTTGATGCTAATTTCTTACCTGTGGGGTGTCTGAGCTCGGGGGCAGATGGGTGAGCGTGGCTGCTCCTCACCACCCCATGGGGCCCCAGCTGCAGGGTAGGCATGTGCTGAGCAGGAGCACTGGGACAGACTCAGGGATGCAGCTTGGCGAGTTCCAGCAACCCCACATCCACCAGTGGCAATAAACCAGTGCTGTTCACTCCTACGGGTGTGGAGCATTGGGGGTTGATTTTGGCCACCAGTGGGAGGAGTGGGGCCCAAAGTTTGATACTGATTAAAGACAAATCCAGTCCTAGACACTTTCTTACCCTGGAAGGCAAACTGGTGCCCCCTCCATGAGCTGGGGACTGGTTTGTGTGAGTGACTCCAGCACAGGCTCTTCCAGACCCGTTGTTCCCAGTGACCAGCATGTTGGCCAAGCGCTGCATGTGGGGTAGGTTAACAAGCTGGAGTGTGAGCTCCCATGGCTGTAGCTTTCCATCTTTCCATGTATCATGCTTCTCTAGGTGGATCACTTGAGCACCTTGCCCCCCGGCCTCCAGCCATGCTCTCACCAGCTTCTCTTGCTCAGTGGCTTTTGATTCCCGATCTTTACCTTCTGCTGTGTAAATCCTTGGTGTTTTCCCTGTGTGCTGTGACTCCTCATCAGCCCTGCTGCGCAGCTTCGGTTTGGGTTAGTGCCTTCTCCAACCCTTTTAATACTCAGGAATGTCTGCGCTCTCTGCAGCTCTCCCTCCTGCTCGGTGGTTTATGAGCAGTGGGGGGGTGTGCAGTGAATGGATGAGTCAGGCGTTGGCAGGGCACTGGTTCATTGCAAATCAATTTTCACCTGCCTGAAGCCTTTGCTGCTGGTTCGGAGGAGAAAAGGGAGTGTGCGGGGGAGAGAGGCTGAGGGAAGAGCCTCCGCTGCGCCAGCCAGGCATCGGGGCTGGGCTGCAGCCCTCTCCTGAGCAGCACAAGAGAGGAACAGCCAGAGCTGGGGGGGCAGAGAGCAAAGATGGGTCCTGGCAGGAATCCTCAGCCACTGAGCAGCGAGGGAAAAGCATGGGCAGAAAACAACCGGGGTGAGATCCCGCAGGAAACGTGCCCAAAACGTGCCCTCCCTGGTGGGCAGAGGCTGCGACCACCCAGCGCTCCCCAGGAGCCCGCAGCTGACCTGAGAAATGCCCTTGTGTGAGGGTATGGCCCCAGAGAGGTGGCTGTGGGACACCCACACCCCCCCACACCCCCCCAGAGTACAGCATCTCCATGGTGCTTCAGCCACCTTCTTACCGCTGTAGCTGCCGTACGGCTCTGGGGTCATCATCTATGGAACGCTGGGAGGGCATGGGAGGTGCTGCGGGACTGGGGGTGACCTGCAGCCCTTCCCTCCCTGCTCCCTGCAGTGGTGCCCAAATCCCCAGCCTTGCTCCTATGCAGAAACCCCCTTTTTCTGGAAAATCAGGAAACATTGCTGTCATGGTGTGGGACGTGGGACAGGGCAGCTCCAGGGGAGCCTTGGAGGGCAAGGTAGGAAGGAGCAGTCAGCCTGGCTTTGGGATTCAGGTATTGCCGATGCTTCTGGGATGAGGCTTAGCCCTTGGTATCTCTGTTTTCACCCCACAGGCATTTCACCCTGCTTTGCCTCTGGATGCTGGCTGCAGTCTTGGGCAATACAGTGGACTCCTTATCTTTTGCATCATTCCCTGCCTGCCTTATTGCAGGAGCAATTCTCTTCCCAGACCTGCCTCTGGGAATGGTTTTTCCCTAATGGTGCCCTGGGTGGTGGAGAGCTGTGACCATGGGCTGGATGTGGGACGGGCACATGGGGTCACAGCAGCGGGGAAGGACTTGCCAGCTCCTGGCAGGCAGACGGTGTTGCAGAGCCGTGGTGGCAGGAGATCCATGCGCTGTATGGGGAGACAGCCCCCATAAACCTGCCCTGCCCCAGAGCTCGCCCAGAGCACTGACATCCCCATGGGCTCCAGTGGAGAGCCAGATGTGTGCTCTGCATGGCGGCTTGAGTCTCTTCACTGCTGTGGGCCCATTGAGCTGAGGTGCCCTCGTTGACAAAATCTAAGGCAGATCATGGCACCCAGTACCTGTTCCTGAGGCCTTGGCTGGCCCTGTGCTAACCTCCCTCTCCAGCAAGCCTTGCTGGGCACCCTGCTGAGTCTGGGAGTCGTAAACCACATGAATGAGCTTTTTTGTCTCCCCCCTTTAGCTGTTAAGGTGAGAACTAAACAAGCAAAAAGCCTCCTTGCAGCATCCCTCCATCCATTCCATCCTGCTGATGGGCATCAGCTGCGGCTGGTCAGAAGGCTCTCACCCCTGCAGTTAGCACACGCACCGCTGTTCCCAGGCTGGCAGGACACTGCTTTGTGAGTCTTTGTAGGGATAAACCACTCAAGAAATGGGTATGCAGAGATGCAGGCGGGGCCTGGTCAAGGACAGCCCTGAGCTGGTCCCACGCTGCTGGGGTTTTGATCAGTCGAGACGCAATGCAATAAACAGCTTAGGCGATCCCTGACAGCAGAGCAAAGATAACAGTGACCTTCTCTTCTGTAATTATCTTTTCTCATAAAAGCCACATGCTGAATTTAATAAAACAGAAGGAAAGTGATGGTTTCATATACGCTGCCAAATAGGAGCCTAATCTGTCCCTCCAGGCCCAGGGAGACCTGGGAGCCCCCTCAGCACTCAGGGGGAGGCGATGCTGGTGCCTGGCTCCGTTTGCATGGCAAGGTGATGAAGGCTGTCAACATGCTAGCGCTCACCTGGATGTGGGGGAGATATGAACTGGGCAGGTGGCTCAAGCAGCAGATGCCTGTATGTGCATGATAACCAGTTTTTGTTTCAATATAAGGTTTGATTTGGGTATCACTTGACTCCAGAACCTGGGATTTCACTTGGTATCCGAGAGGCCAGGATGCTTTCATGGCATTGTCAGCAGGTCTGCTCAATGAGAGCAAGCAAATGGAGAAGAAACGCCTGGGATGCCTGTGTGCTACGGCAGTGTCGGTGGATTCCGTTCCCCTGGATGCAAACAGGGTGTCAGGGTCCAGCCAGTAACACTGCGCTCAGCACAGCCTGTTGCTGTCGCGGGTGCCGCCTGCAAAGCGACCCGCGTAGGCAGCGAAACGCGGGCGGGATGATAAATAACACACTGGAGATTTACATGCGCCCACAGCTACAAAGCTGAGGGGAAGAGTTAGAACTGGGCCTCTCAGAAATTCTGGGGCATTGTAAAAGCAGCCCCTTCCATGCTGCTGCTGAGCTCCCTGTGCGAAACAATGCTGCTGGAGCTTGTGCCTGCTTGGAGTGGGACACTGCTCCTGCCTGGCAGTGAGCTGCTGGAGAACGGTGTGTGGCCAAACTGGTACCTGTCAGAGGGGACTGAGGATGGGGAGAGAGCCCTGGGACAAGGAGAGGGAGCAGAGGAAGGGACTGGATGGTGCAAGGAGTAGTGTAAGCACTGCCTGCTCCCATGGAAGACAAGCGGAGCAGCATGGATGGTGGCAGCAGCGGTAGGGACCAGTGCCCCTGCAGCAGAGCCCGGCCTCAGGCACAGATTGGAGCAGCTGTCAGTGTGGCCAGGTTGGATGTAGAGACCAGGGAAGGGATGTCTGTGTCCAGTTCTGGGGCCCCAAGATAAGGAGGACCTGGATCTGTTGGAGCATGTCCAGAGGAGGCCACGAAGTTTGAGTTTTTTCTCAGTGCTTTGTTGCTTCTTCAGGGGAAGAAGGTGCCCATGAATCTCCAAAGTGTGCTCATCCTGACTCTCAGATGCTATTAGAGCCTATGGAATGTTTACTCTGGGGTGGCAATGGAGGCTGGGTGAGGGCAAGGCTGCAGGGATAGCCCATTTCTAGCCAGGCTGCTTTGCTCTGGAGCTATCACATCTCACTTGTGTCCTTTACAGAGCAGCTTTAATTTATAGTGTGCCCTGCTTAGCACTTGATCTCAGACTGTGCTCCATTACTTAACCTAAGACCTCTGCCCACTTGGAATGGGATCATCAGACATGCTGGCTAACATCACGTGCAGAGCTGACAGCTCCCTTATATCCATACCTGCCCATGCACGTGGTGGTTGTGAGCACCATGCATGGTGCAGGGGACACTGGAGTCCTCCCAGTGAGTGTGCATCAGGGTGAGCCTCTGCACCAGGTCTTTCCCAAAACAGCCAGGACCTTTGCCAAGAGAAGCGGAAGGCAAAGCCAACCATTCGGGCAGCAGCAAGAGGAGACGGATGCTGCTGGATGTGCATTTATGGATGGGTATCGCTGGCAATTACAATAATGGCTGGGATACCCAAACTTGACATCTTCCTCATGGATGATGAATAAGCTGTCTGACTCCTGTTCATTTTTTATTCAAAACTTCAACGCTGGCTAATCCAGAGCTCCTGGTGCTAAATGCTAATGAGAAATGCATTGCCTGACTCTCATACTTAACAGCAAAGCAACTCCCAGGATTAAGGGTGTTGAGTATAGAAATTGTCTCATGCATTAAATGATTAGTAGACAAACAGATTGACTTCTCAAGCCATCACCGGCCCCATCTGTTTCCAGTGTGTTTGCTTGATCAGATAATTGGGAAGGGCTTCACCAAGTGGCATTTTGCTTTATTTGGGCAGCGGCAGTGTGTCAGGAGGGGAAATATGATGATGTGGCTCTAACTGAGGCTGGCTGCGAAGCCAGAGGGTGAGCATGCTGCAAGTAGATGGTAGCAGTAAAGCGGTGGCAGGATGGATGGTGCTGGTGCTTGGGTTTGGTCTGAGGTGGGAGGTAATTAGGCAAACGATGCTAGAGAGTGGTTGGGCTGGGTTCGAATCTCTGCTGAAAGGAGGTGTGAGTCCGAATCCCTGTGCATGGGTACCCATGTGCATGGGTGTGCGCGTGGAGGGAGAAAGTGAGGGCAGAAACACGGGAGAAATAATCCTGATGTGCTTCAGCGTAACCGAACCAGCGTGAAGTACAAACTCCACAGCCTGACCAGGAGGGAATGCTTTAAAAGGCCATTTGCTGCATCAAAATGTTTTTGTGAGCATTTCAAATGGGGGGTTGAAAGCTTTTATTCCTTTATTTCCTTTTCTGTGCTAATGCTTGAAGGTTTCCTGTAATTGCTTCCCTGGTTTTACTGCTCCGTGGCTTTCCTGAAATATTGTTGTTTTAATTACAATATTGATTCAGACACAACGCTGGGAAGACCCCTGAAAAAAAGGAAAATGAGAAGCAATTACTAGAGAGTGCTCTAATGGAAAGAAGCCCCACGTGGGGAGCCAGCCCAGACCTCAGTGCTTATTATTATTTATAGAGCCCTGGAAATGAGCCCTTGGCCAGCCTGGCATGCCGAGTTATGGATGGGCAGGCTGTTTCCATCAATAAAACACCCCGGCACTTGCCTGCAGACAGGGACCTGCTGGTGGTTGCCATTCCAGGCCCGGCTCCATGTCCAGCTCCTGGGGGAAGGCTGCCCATCCCACTCCTCTGCATGCCTGGAGCTGCATTTGCATCCCAAATGAGCCCCGAACCACTAAGTGAACCCTTGGCTTTGGCAGAGCATGGTGGGTCCCAGCCCATGGGAGGTCAGTGCATCCAAGCTGATCCTACCAAAGCTGATGTGAGCACGAAGCCACTTAGCAACGTTCTGTAGTGTTTAGGTTTGGTTTTTATTATTTCAAAGACTCACCCATGAGGCTGTTGTGCTGACACTATTCAGAAAGAATCACTATTCAGATGGAATGCTGTGTGCTGGTGATGTGGGCTGGAGAAAGAAAAGCAGGCATTGAGAGAGGAGGTGAATGTTATCTTGTCAAGGTAATAAAAGAAATGAACCTGAGGCGTGCCATAAAGAGGAAGTTGACTGTTTCCTAAAATACAGAAGACATATTGCTGGGCAAACTCTAGTAAGGATTTTAAAAGGTGAAAACCTTCCATCCGGTTGACTCTTGAGAGAGGTTTCTTGGCACAGGATAGATAAATAGAGGCTTTTGCCCTTAGCTATTCTAGCGTGAAAGGAAAGTCTTATGAATACTAGCCAGATTAATGAGACAGAGGACTCATAAATATGTCAGAAAAACACAATTGTTGGAGATGAAATAGATGCTTCCTTGGGATGCAGATGAATATTCAAGAGGCTGAGGGGTTTGCCAGAGGTCATCCTCCTGGGATGGGCTGTCCCCATGGCCATCCGTGCCAGGCGGGAGGCAGGGTGCTCGCTGCCCTGTGCCAGGGCTTGGCCTGGAGGAAGGAGCTCATCCTCTGGTTTCACCTTGCCAGGGCTTGGCCAGGGCAGGCAGAGGAGGTGGCTTTCACTGTCCCTCCAGGATGGCACGGCTCAGCTGTCCCACGTCAGCGCGGGGCCATGCAGCTGGGTTTCTTAAGGCAGGCATTGTGAGGAGGTGAATGTTATCCTGTCAAGGTAATAAAAGAGCTGAACCTGAGGCGTGCCGTAAGGAGGAAGTTGACTTGTTCATAAAACACGTGAGGCACACCTCCCTGTGTCTGCGGTAAAAATCTGCTCTTACTGTGGGTAGATTGGGATGTTCAGGGTTTGCCTGGGCAGGAGCAGGTCCAGGCTGCAGCACGAAGAGCAGCAGCTCCCTTGGTGTGCTCTCAAAATGCACTGACATCGACCACTGCATGGTCCAGCATCCCCCAGCAGCCCTGTAGAGACACCCCTCGCAGAAGGTGTCCCACAGGTTGGCAAAGCAGTATCTGCTGCAGGTCCTGAGCTGCAGCGGGCATCTCTGCAGAGGGTGGCTGGGGCTACAGGGTGCTCTGATTGAAACAAGGAGCCGCTGAGAGGCTCAGGGTGAAGAAGGGAGCGAGGGCGATGCCCGGGTTGTCCGCTCGGTGAGCACTTGCAGAGAGGTTGCTTTTCTGGAGGAAATGGTGTTTTACTCCTCCCAGCTCCTTCCCTGTCGCAGGAAGAACCACGCTGTGGGGAGGTGACCCCACGGTGACAGCCACCCTGGGCTGCTCCGGTGGTCACTCGGGAGCTGCCTGCCCCGGGGCTGGTGGCTCCAAGTGTTTAGGCTTGGAAAGGGAGATGGGCTCCCCTGGACTCTGCAGCTGTTTCTCCTGTGTTTTTCCTGTACAGAAATCATCTCACTTCTTGCTGACAGATGCCCACAGTCTTATAGCAGGGGCAATCCTTTGTCCAGTCCCAGAAAACACCCAGCATTAGGAGCAGGGCCTAGCAGTGGTGTTAGCCTCATAAATGCTGAATCAAGGCTGCTGGGAATAAAGTGATCCTGGAAGTCGTTGCATGTATGATACGGCAAGGTACTGCATGTTGTAAAAGTGAGGCAGAGCCATGAGGCCATCCTGGAATGCCTCCCATCCCAGCGAGCAGCCCTGCAGTGAGGGCTGCATGCAGGCAGGTTACACTTGACCACGGCCATGCTGAGGTTATAAAGAGGTGTTTGATAGTGACAACCTGGATGTTTAAAGTGCAGGTTGAAGGTCATGCCCACTGCTGGCCTGAGGCTTGGGGGCATCTCTCCTCCTTCCACCCAGTGTGCAAGCCTGTAGCTGTGAGAACGAGCACGTAGGGTCAGCTCTGCCCTTGTGTTCACCCCCTGTGTGCTCCAGGGATATCGGGAAACTTCCTGGGGATGTCAGGGCACTGCATGGTGAAACAGAACAAAGCCCTGCAGCAGTCACTGTGGTCCCCTCTGAGGGCAGGGGATGGGCAGGAGAGGATGCGGCCGAGCACAGGGGGAGCTGGGCAAAGGCTCCCAAGGCTTTGGGAAGCTCATCCCTGGTTGAAGCATCCCCACGTGTAGGTGTTTAATAGGACTATTGCGTGGAGCTGCATTAATCGCCATGGTAACACGGCAGCAGTAAACAGTCTGAAATCATCCCAGAAATACCGTGCTAGTGTTCACATTGGCCCTAATAGGAATTAACAACCAAGTTGGCAATGACTCAGTGTAGCATAAACCACGGCCGTGGCATCGCAGGAGTGCCCCAAAGGATAACTGCAGCGTGTGCCAGGCGGGGAGCAAGCCCTGCACCGCTGAGAGTGGGGTTCGGTGGTGCCAGCCCACACAGACACCCCCCTGCTCGCCAGCAGCTTGGAAGGGCTCGAGGAAAGCAGCTGGAAGCACACACAGGGGAGCATCTCCTCCTGCCTGCCCCATGGGAGGTGCTGCAGGATGTGGGCAGAGCCCTGGGGGTGTAGCAGAACCCACTACAGGGCTGGTCGGGTGGCTTTGTCCCCCTCAGTGCTGTTCGTTGTCACTCAGCATCTCTTATTAAGCCATATTCCACAGCAAAGTTGGCTCTCCCCATTGCAGTGGCCAAACCAGCAGCTCACTGTGGAGCTCAGCCTACAGCCGGGCTTTGCCAGCCTGTGCATCCGCAGCATCCCAAAGGATTTACACTGTAAAACCACCTCCTTAGTACACTGTCCAGACTTCATCCTCATCCCCAGTTCGGTGACAGCCCGCCATGTGTCGCTCCCATCCCCTGGAGCCAGCAAGTCCCTGGCACATTGCATTAGGGTCTCTGAGCAGCATCCTGCCTGCCAGTCACCGGCAAGCAACAGCAGCAGCTGAAATATGTCCTCAAGTACAGTCCGTGCTGCTGGTCCCCAAACCCACCTCCCCTGGGGATGTCCCTGAGCTCTCCCGAGATGTAAGCCTTGGCAGAAAGCATGACACAGGCTCCTGAGGCATTTGGGTTGTCCTGGAGGAGAGCATCCCTGCAAGCCCCCGTGGCAGGGGGTGGAAGCTGATCACGGCTTCACCAAATCACTGCCTAAAGTCTTTCCCCATCTTTCAAATGTCACTGCCTGAAGCATGAACATGGAGATTGTATCCCAGATAGAAGGGGAAATGGGGTTCTGCAGGGAGTGGGATACCAGGCTCAGGGGGATCAGCACAGGGTGGGAGATTACAGGGATAAAGGGATTGTGCCTGGGTGAGCAATTTCATCAAGCACTGACAGCAAAACAGGGAGAAGAGAGGCCTGGGAACTTGTGATCAGAGTCTAAATGAAGGTGCTGTGCCCCCAGCAAACCCCTGGGCCTTCTCGTCTTGCAGTGCTAAACCCAGCTCTGCTCTCTGCGCCAACCCTCCCTGCCTGGGGAGCGGGTGATGGTTGCAATCCACAATCAAGCCTTTCTCTTGTCTGCTCTGCACCTTCCAGACATCCCTGGAGGCCACAGAGCACCAGGGATGCTCATGACACCTGTGACTGCCTCCAGTTCTAACTGCTTTCAGCCTCGAACACCAGTCAGGAGCTGAGCTCTCAGTCCCTCAGTTCAGACTGTCAGATCTCATTCCTCACTGAACAAAAGGTAGCAAAAAGGCAGCCCTCTCCTTTGGGCACAGTCTGATTTAGTTACCTTGTACCTGAGCTCTGCTCAGCTGGGCTCTGTGGCAGGTATTTGGGGTCTCCAGGCTGCCTGAGCCCAAGTGTGCTGGAAGGGCTGCCCCAACCACAGCTCCACCTTGGGTTGGACAAGTAGCATTTTGCTTTTCCTGTTACGCTTAACCCCTCTTGGTCCTATAGATGCCTGTGTTGATTGGTCTGGCTTCATCCTGCTGTGCTGTCTGCCTCCTTTCTGTGGTCTGGGTACCCTGAAAGGTGCTGTGTAAATGACTATCGCAGTACAGTCATGATACTTGTGTTACCTGCATGGCAAAGGGCTGGGTCTGGGACCTTTCCACAAAACCTGCCAAGGTGCTGGACTCCTGCAGTTTGGGATCTAAAGATCAGCTCCAGCGTGGAAGCACGATGATACCTGCTGTATCCCTCACGTGGATGATGCTCACCACCAAGCGAGCATCCGGAGAGAGGGGAAACACCTTTAACATGCTTGTAGGTGCTGTCACCATGCTGGCCTTTCTATGATGCCAGGCACTGTTAGTTATCATCCTGGAAACAAGGAGTCATGGCACAGAACAGGAGCCTTCCCCAAAAGCATCCTGCTGTGCAGGTCTGTGCAGCAGGGACAAGCTGCCTGGGGGGGAGATAACAGGGAAATAATGAGCTGGGAAACAGCCCAGAAGCTTCCCTAGGAGGGAATTCCTGGCACAGCCGAGGGGCAAGGAAGGATGGGGACCTCACCGGCTCACCTCATGGGCATGAAGCCAGGGGAGCCACTGGTGAAATGCCAAAGCCACCTCATCCCTCCCCGCTGCGTCCAGCCCAGTGTGCTGGTCAAAGAGGGGACCCAGAGCCAGTTTTGGCTGCAGGGTGCAGCCGGTAATGCCACACACCATGAGAAAACAGCCAGGGACCCTCCTGCCATGCGCTGCGGGTCTCATATCCAGAGCTGCTGTAAAGGGATGTGGTAAAGCAGTGCCAGGCAGGGGCTGACTTTTAGCTTTGAGTATGTTTTGCCTTGATTTAACAAGTGGAGATGGAACAAGTGAAACCACTTCACAGCCCTGCCTGAGCAGGAAGGGACAATGAGGGTGGTGTCACCATCACAGCAAACCACCTCCATCAGGGAGTTTGCACCATGCCTCGTTTTCAGCATTTCAGAAACCTCCTGGTTTCCTGGTGCCTTCCACAGGGGTTTTGGGGTGGAAAGGAAGGAGATCTTCCCCATCAGACACCCAGACTGCTCTGCACCATGACCAAGAGCTCTTGGCGCCTACACTGCGTCCCAGGCTTTGTATCCATGAGCCCACCAGTCTGGTTTCTCTAAGAAAGCCTTTTCTTACATCCATTATTAGCATTTGTCTTTCATTCAGGCTCCAAATCTCCGCCTGCCCCCCTTAACTTCCATGCTGAGTTTGTGTCAGAATTTCAGGGGCAGTTTCAAGGTTAGAGCAAGCTCCTCACGCTGCAGCGGCTGCAGGCCTCCAAGGAAAGGTTAAAGGATGCGAATTGTTGACAGAGAGCTTTCCCATTTAGATGCAAAGATCTGATGGCTGAAAGGTGAAGCTGGACAAATCCAGCATAACCGGATGGGTCATCAGCAACTGGAACAATTTGCCAAGGCTCGTGGTGGATTCTCCTTCGCTGATGATTTTAAAATCAAGTTTGGATGTTTTTCTGAAAAATGTGGTCAGGTTCAAAAAGCATTAATTTGGAGAAATGCTTCATAGAATCCCAGAATGGTTTGGGTTGGAAGGGACCCTAAAGCTCATCCAGCTCCAACCCCTGCCACGGGCAGGGACACCTTCCACCAGAGCCCCTTGCTCCAAGCCCCTGCGTCCAACCTGGCCTTGAGCACTGCCAGGGATGGAAGTTTTCCACCTCCCTCCTGCCTTGCTGATGCCTTTTGTCCCCAAAGCCACCAATGAAGCTGTCTCTCCTGGACAGAGCGAGAGCCACGATGCTCATTCACAGCATCTCACCTCTGCTTGGAGCTGCCCCCAGCCATCCCTTCAGCTTCAAATGATGGATGATATCTCTGCCTTGGTCCCTCTCATGGTCTGATCCCACTTTTCGTTAAACACAACTACCAGCAGCAAATACCAACATTCCCCTGGTGCCCATTACTGTGTGGTAGCATAGTATGGAACATTTTGGCTCAGTGGCACCAGTGTGCACGTACCCGGCAGCCGGCTCCTGACACTCGATGCTACAAGGGAACTGGGGAGTTCTCACATTATTTTTATTGCTTCGTGTTTCCAGCGCAGTCTCCAGAACGCCTGTCCCCTTCCCTGCTCTCTGCCTCGGATGTGCCTCTTGGGGTCATTTAAACTGTTTGCCTTGCTCTTTCATTTCTTTTCTTCTGCTGGAATTTAGTGCCCGGCTGACAGATCTTGAAAACAGCCTCCAGTCTCCATCCTTCCAGCAGTGCTCCTGCTGCTGCCTCCAGCCTCGCAGAGCACTGGGCAGCCCTGCCTGGACCAGAGCCACCTTTCTGGGGGTGTGTTCCCCCTCAGCTTCTCACTTGTGCTTTTCTACCTGCACAAGTGCCTGGCGATGTCCCTGGGTTCTTAGCAGTGGAGAGCACTGGTTCTCCATGCCTGAAAATCAGTGAGCAACCTGCATCTAGTTACTATCATGTGCCGTTATCTATCTGCAATAATTGCAGTTGTGCTCATCATACTCCTTCATTATGTGGGTTCAACACGGGCATCAGCTCCCAGCTGTACGTGGACACTATGAAGCAGTCCAGCCTCTCCTGTAAGCGTGCCCCAGCTGAGCACTGCCAAACTGTCTCACATGAAATGCGGCAGCCAGGGAGTGAGAGTCCCTATGTACTTTCTTCATTCTCTTGCTCTTTATTTCACGTGCGTCTGTGTCCTTCATAATGTTCAAACCAGCCACTGTGTGGCCTTGTTGAGCATTCATATCTAAGAACCCTTGTTTTGTGCCATGAGCATGGAAAGAAAGTAATGAATGTCTCTGGCTTAATGGCCTAAAAGTCATTCTTGCTGTGCAAAAGAACCCAGCAACCCCAAATCCATTTTCGTTTATAACATTATGAGTAATTCTACTGGCAGCCTTTTTTCTTTCCCATATATATTTATTAGAGGGAGAAATTCCCCATCCTAAAATAATGTTCTTGCTTGGATCAAATAGTTTTCAAACTCAGACTCTGTGTTTAACCTTTTCATTGCTTCCCAGGTGCTGTTTTATCACGTAATGTGTGGAGTGGAGTATTCCTCTCAAAAAGATGACCCCAGAATGCAGGAAGCAGCATCCGCAGATGACCGAGAAGCAGAAGCAGTGCTCAGAAAACAAAATCAGAGCAGCTTCAGAACGAGCTGTGCCATTTCTGTGAGAGCAGGAAGCCATAGAGTCTAGCACCCTTCTCCCCAAAGAGCAGTGTTCTTCTGCCTGTGCTCCTCAACTGATGACCATGAAGTTGTAATCGCGTTATTGCCATCTTCACTCAGGCACCCTGAGCGCAGCCGGGCTGCTGGGGGACACGGGTGAGTGTCTGAGCTGAGCTAAGAGGACTCTGCAGGAAGGGCTGGATGTATCTCTGAGCTTCTATGGACCTCAGCATGGCGGTAATGGCACAATGGTTCATGGCTTCTTGTCAGTGTGGTGGTAATCGTACAATGGGTCATAGCTCCTAAGACCAAGCTGTCTGCAGAGGAGCCAACTCCCTGCTAAGCTTGAACACAAGGGACCTTGAGAGAAGGGAATCCCCTTGTTTCCTCATAAAATATTCCTGTAGCATCTATTTCTGGCAATGTGGGAAGGAGAGTGGGAGAAGTGGGTGCTGCCTGGAGGAGGAGTATGAGGCCACTATGGATGGGGTCCAGAGGCTTCAGAAATCTCGACCTCTCCAGTCATGTGATGGACTGGGGGCACCATCTCCTGATGAACAGGGTATTCTTCATCACGTCGGTGGCAAATGGCTCTCAGTTGAGTAGAAAAATGGTTTATTGATTGGATGGCAGAGGTGCACGTGGGGATTGCGATGCTAACAAAGTGTGCTTGCTCTGCCGGCTGCTCTCTGCAGGGCTGCTGGGGAGAGGCAGGGGGGCTTGGCCAAACGTGGCCTCTTCCTCCTGTGGTCATGGGTCCTGCAAAACAGAATGGGGTGCAGTGGTGCTTAAGGGAGCCTTGTCCTGTCTCTTCCTAAGCAGGGACATGGCACTGTCCCCACATGGCTTCCAATGACTGCTGGTGGCAATCACCAGTATGTGGCAGGACCATCTTTGTGGGTTACCTCTTGGCAGTCGGTCCCTCTGATTTCCCATGTCTCTCCATTCCACTTCTGCCCAGTCTAAACCCAGCTCTATCAAAGCACTCTCACGCTCAGGTTTAAGCAGGCTGATCTTGGCTGGTCTATCCAAACTGAACACATTTGGATGCTATAGGGTAGGAATCCACACCAGTTCCCTGAGCTGCCTGGGAATACTGAAGGATTTCTCCCTGCTCAGAGCTTCATCACAGGAAAAAAACAACCCGATTACTTTGTTCTCTATTTTTTTCATCTTTAGCCTCTGTGTGTCTGCCCACAGCACACCTTGAGCAAGTTGAGCATAATTAAACACAGTTTGCTTCCCTGCGTTCGCCTGGGATTCCTAATCCGCAGTAAATCCTTTGGGGAACAGATGCAATTATGAGAGAAACGCTTATTAAAAAGAACTATATGTGCCATAAAAAAATGTCAGGACAATTGTCCTTTAGTTGTTTGTAATGTTGCCAGCTGTAATATACGATCCCAGCGCTACATCCCAGCTGCTTGCGTGCTCTGGTACAGTGCGCTTCAGCGATAGCTTGTGCTGGATTTCATGTGCAGCTGCACAAAGCCCCCACATCTCAACTGCCCTTCTCTCTCCCTCTGTCCTGTGAGCACCTCTTCTGAGCTCATCAAGCAACAGCCTGTCACAGCCACGAACCTCCGGTAGCAAACGCTGTGTTTGATCTCTCCTGACTGAAATGGATGATGAGCTGCTTGAAACTAGTATCTTCTGCACGTGTCAATGCGACCAACCACTGGAAGAAGATAGATGTGACAGTGAATTGTTGGCTTGACTGGCTTGGCAGAAGACAGACCGCAGCAACTGAGCTGCAAATGCACACTGCACTTTTCCATCTTTTTCTGTTCTCTTGACTGGCAGGAAGTGAAGAAGCGGGTTACAACCGAAATCCATGTGTTTGGGCCTTGTTCAGCACTCCTGAGGTGGCATTAACCACCTGAGGATGGTGAGTCTAAAGAAAGGAGAACTAAAGAACACTGGAGTTGTGCTCTTGGATTTGGCCAATCAGTTTTTCAGTGGGTGGCTTTGTTTTTCACCTGTAGGACTGGTGAAACGATGCCAGTCCACTTCTATAGAGACTTTGAAAGAGCTATCAAACAAATAGAGACAAGGGGCTCCCCAGGAAAGCTCTTCAATAACATAGTTGAGTAGCCTGTGACTGAGGCCAAGTAATTCCTGCGCATGGGATGGTGTTCGAACAGGGAGCATCTTGTCTTGGAAGAAGAAAGGAAAAGGGTGATGGCTTTGCTGTGTGTATTAAGAACATGCATATCTGCTAAGAAGATTTGCTAAAGAATAGGGGATGTGGGACCTACGGAATAACTAGGAGTGATTAGAAAATACAGTCACATACTGTGAGGCTGCTGACCCATGTGTTCTAAGGTGAAGCAAGTCTTTTTGTGGGCAAATCATGGAACCATCCAAGCCTTAGAAGGAGAGGAGATGTAGCAGGGGCTGTCCCGGTTCAGCCCCATGGACCTTCAGGAGAGGAGGAAAGACTGCAAGGACTAAAAGCCAGGCCACATTCCTAAGGGCAAGGTGGGTGGTGTGAGCAGGCAGCTGGGGGTGTGAGATGCTGTGCAGTCAGCAGGGACTGTAATGGGTAATAAGGATCAGTTGCAGATAAGTATTTACATGTTAACCAAAGCCAGAACTTTACCCTTGGTTGGTCAAGGAACAGGCAGGAGCCGTTTCAGGGCTGTTCCAATGCTCAGGAGATCAGCAGAGGCAGAGGTAAAAGCTGTATTTACAGAAGGGAAAAGAGGGGAGGCATGGAGAACTGTTATTAGCACTGCAATGTAACTGGTTTAAATTCAGCTCCCAGAAAAATATCATTTCTAAGCACAAAAAAAGACAAGCCTCCCCCAAAGCAAACACACACACACACACACTTCAAGCCAATCTGGTTTCTCTATGTGATGAGGCTAAATGTTTTGGATTGAGAAGAAGCCAGAGGTGTCAGAGGTCTTGGCTTTGCTAGGATTTTGCTGTGTTTCACATGGTATGCCTTTTATTGAGGCTGGTAAGCAGGTCTCCATGAAACCACTGTGGGAGAGGTGCAAAACATGGTTGGAAACCAGACAAGAGACGTCAATGATTTGCTGTCAAATGGAAGGATGGATTGAGTGACTTTCTGCAGGAATCCATCCTTGAGCTAACAGGAGCCAGTATTTTCCCTAATGATCTAAATGATGGAATATTCTCTGTTCAATCTGCAGAGGTTCAAGATGGGAATTAGTGCTGCAAGTGCAGAAAAGATTTCTAATCTTGTAAGAGTAAGGACAATTAAGCACTGGGATGTTTTGCCGGGGGAGGCTGTAGAGTTCCTATCATTAGAAGTGTTTAAGAAGAGTTTGGGGAAAATCTCTTGGGAATAATACAGAGCTAACCCTACCCTGAGGCAGGATCAATGCTTGAGGTCTGTTCCAGCCCTATTTTCTGTGACTGCATCATTCCAAAAGCAGTGTCACGTGCCTTATGAATTTCAGGGAAAAGTATGAAAAATACCACAAAAAGCTGTGAATTTGATGACTTTACAAATAAAGCTTTGTGCTTTGATTTACCAAAACCTCACTGTATTAACCCAATTCTCCAAACAAGTGGCAAAAATCAAGTAGCTTTTAAGCCTTGCTGCCTGTAGATCTGCTGGAGCTCTCGCTGGCCTCCTCCACCCCGCATGTGGGAAGCTGTAAGGTCTCTCTGCAGTGGAAAAGCGTTGGATCTCTAAAACTGAAACACAAACAAGGGTATTTGTACGAAGTGGGAATGACTTTCTTTTTTCCCATCGACTCCTCTGGCAAAGACAGCTGGGCATTTGGAGTGATGGTGTTTGAAATGCAAAATGCACCTCATTGGAGAGTTGTTTCATGCAATTCATCTTCAGAGTAAGCTCCTACCGCTTGTTTGCAACGTGCAGCTATAAACCATGCCTTCTGAAAGCGCTCCGGCTGGCTCGGGGGGAAGGAAGAGGGGAAGGATGGTAATATCAGACATTTCAATCCCCACTGCAGCTTACATTGCTCAAAGCAAGATGACTTGCAAACATCTAACACAAATGAGGAAGATGAATCGTATGCAAGGTCAGGCGCAATGCCAGGAAACTGATAGAGGCAAAAGCAGTTAATTGCTTTGGATTCAAACCACCCCAAAACGTGCCCTGTGTACAGACATCCGCTCCTTGCATGGCACTGGACCTCACCGTCCAAGCCAGCAAATAAAATAAGCAATGGAGGTGCTTGTCATGATTTTTAATGTCAAAATTAGATTCACTATTGCCTTATGGTCTCTGTAGTTACTAGACATCACTCATCATTTTTCCCAGCTCAAGGGATACTCTGTTATTGACCTCCCTGGGAAGATATAAATACATTACAGAATGGAAATATCACCATTTACTATTGTGGAAAGTTCTACATCATAGCTCAAAGGACTCTGAAATCTTTATCTCTGTGTACCTACAGCAGAAAAGAATGCCTGATAGTGTTGATACGATGGCAAACCACTGCTGCTACATCTTATCTTGGAGGGGAAAAACCTATTACAGGTTATTAAAGGAGAACAACAATAGCAAACCACAAGCTTGAAGGAACTTGCTACAGTCAAACAGCTGAAAACCCTGTGCTGGGCTGGCACTGAGCAGCCAGCGATGGAGGTGGCCGGAGGGCATTGTGGCCTCACTGGACCCAAGCTGGTGGAGCCACAGAATCTCTTGGGACCATGGCAGGACATGAAAGAACATTATTCCCCCTGAACGTGATGAGCATCAAAAGCAGGGAGAGGCCAGCAAGGTGCTCTTGTGAAGCCTTGCATGGAGCATCGTGGTGGATGTTCAGCTCTCTGGTTCAGCCCTGAGGCTGCTGTGAGAGGCAGATTGCTCACCAGCTTGTCACTTCAGAGCCTGTGATGGGGATACCCTGCTGGTGGTAGCCCTGTAAGACATCCCATTGGTCTGACAGGGTTCCCTCCTGCCTGCTAGTGCAACATGTCCCTTGGGGACCATCTCCTTGAAGAATGAGGTCATTGCAGAGGTGGTGTGTGCCATAGGGTGCCAGCTCTACAAGGCTGCCGTGCTCCCCAGGACCTTCATGTTACTGCTGGGTGAGTGGCATTGCCCACTCCAAGCCTCCAGTGCCCTGGAGCTGGGTATTGTCTCTGAGCCACACAAAAAGGGCTTTCTAAACAGGGATCTTTGGAGGGAACCAGCTGTCCTTGTCCGCAGGAGTCATGAGCCTTTGCTTTCTGGGTCTTTGGGCAGCCTCAGAGTGAATGTCTATGCAGGCAGGGCATGTTCATAGGGCACAGGACACCTTCTTCTGTGTACTCTGTATTACACTTTAAATGAGAAATCATGACTGATGATGCTACTCCTCCATTGTACCCTGCATCCCTGCCTGAGGGCGAAGACACCCCTTGGAGGGGTCTCCCTTGCCTGCCTGGCTCAGCTTTATGCCCAAGTGCTTCCCGATGAGCAGCAGAGCTCCTCTGCAGCCCAGCAGCTCCTGGTGATCCACGAGCCCTGCTCGAGCATCCCACCTTCAGCGCGGTGCTGCCGGGGCTGGCCGGCCCCTGCTGTGCGGCAGCTCCCGCGGTCAGGAGCCAGAGCGCGGTTAGGGAAGGGCTGGCAGAGCTGCTTTATGGTTTCCAGCCTTTTTAAGAGGCCCCATAAAAGAGCCCCATCTGTTTTGAAGGGGAAGTGGCTGTTTGCAGGCAGGCAGGGCAGTGACAAAGCAGGAATTGGATCCGCAGCCCCTTCTGGAGACAAGGCAGACATTAGGTTGCTGCTCTTTTATTGGAGATCCATAGATTTAGTCCAGTAGCTCAACACGTGCTTGGTTAAAGTGGGTCCTGGCTGAGACGGACACTGGGGCTTAATGGAAAGCAAAGAGATGGTGAATCCCACTACCTCTTGGTGACTCGTTCCCATGAATCATCACCTCTGCTGTCTTATTCGCTTTTAAAAGTGTCACATAAATCTGTCAGCTGCTTTGGAAAATCTCTGCCCGTACTTTTAACCTCCCACTGGAGCCTGGTGCATGGAAAGCCACACACCTCCGAGAGAGCATTTAGGCTCCCCAGAGAAAGGGGACCCAGGGCCTGGCAGGATGGAGCCCTTCCCGGGGTGACAGCTGCTGTGGGGATGCTCACCACGCCAGAGCTGTCACTAAACCCCTTGGAGCGGCGCTGCTGATGGGGTAAACAAACTGTAGGCACTGTCCTGCTGTCCCTGCCTGCTGCTCTCTGCACCACCAGCACCCAGGGCAGGGCTGCCTGGGGGTCCTGAGGGCAGGGGGCACAGTCACCCCCTCACCGATGTGTTTGTGGAGGGGGGACCCTGCTTACTGCAGGGTAGGGAGCAAAGGACTCCGGCTATGGGGAGGAGGCAGAGGAGGAGCCCTGGCCTTAAAGGGTATGGGTGGGTGATAGAATAGTTTGGGTTGGGGACTTTCGAAGGTCATCTAGTTCCAGTCTCCATGGATGGGGGGAAGGGGAAGGGGTGTGCATGCAGGCACTTGTTTTGCCTAATTTGTTCATTATTTTATGATGCCCAAAGAAACAGCAATGACTGAGCCCTCTGCAAGGGCTGTGCTATGCGTGTCTCTGGTGTAGGGAGCTGTAAATCAGATGTAGCCTCAGCTTTGTGCAGGGATGTGTGTGTCAGAGGAGTCCCCTGGTCTCCTAGCAGAGCCATGGGCAGGGAGCAGCCTCCTGCCTGCAGAGAGCTCAGGAGAGCTGCTTTGGGGTCAGGCCCCCCTATTCCCATCCTTGATGGACCGCAGTGAAGGGAAGCCAGCCAGAGCCTGGCCCAGCCTGCATCCCATGGGGAGAGCTGGCCCTGCAAATTACAGTTTCTCTGCCTGCAAGTGCTTATTATAGTTTATTGAGCTAGGGAGGTTTCTCTGCTTTCTATTTTGGACCAAGCTCCCCTTGTATTTATTTACAATCAGTAGAGCAGCTTGTAGCCATTGGAGTTGAAGAAAATTGCCGTGAAAGGCAGGAAATTGGCTTCTCACCTCACAACAGGGCTGCATGCCCAGGAGCTGCATCTCCCCCTGAGGGACCCCAGCCCTGTGCTCACTGCAGCGTGGGTGTGCTGCAGCATGGGGTAGCCTTCATCCCAAACCCATGGCATTGGTGTTTCATCTTGGTCCATGTCACTGAGTTCTGGTCTTGAGGCATTCCTGAAATAACCTCTAATGCTTTGAGGCATCAGTGTGTGCTTGGCACTGTATGCAAAACCTGCCTTAGGTGTTTGGTGCTGCATCTTGTATCAAGACGTAAGTCAACAGCCTTAGTGTCAGCTCATACATGTCTTTGAAAGGTGCAGATATCCTCAAGGCTATATCTTGGGAAGGTAAAGGAGTAGTGAAAGCCTCTGTAGAGGTCTCTGGGGTACATACCCCATGCAGCCCCACGTTCTGCATGGTTCTGGACTTTCCTGTGCTGCCAACTGGCCTTGCCAGCTGCACTCAGACCCACCCAGGCATAGCAGTTTCCTAGCTGAGGGATGAAAAACCTGCCCTGTGCTGGGGTGACTGTCCCTGGAAAGCCCTCAGTCCCTCTGGGTTAGGACATGGCTCATGTCTGCTTCACTGTGCTGAGCACGCAGCCCTCCAGCAAACCCTGCTCTGAAAGCAGAGGGGCTCAGTGCAGCTCTGGCTGTCCCCAGCCAAATGAAGTCCCCCAGAAGAGAAAAAACGTGCTAGTGCCTGTGCAGCATCTCCCCCTGGACCCACTGTAACTGTCACGGCAGTGTCTGTAAGTGGCCTAACATATTAAAGATCAGGCAGCGAGGGGAAGGAAGATGACCTTTTGCATTTTGCCCGGAGCAGGCAAGGGTAATGCAATTATCGTCTCATGTAATTCATCTCCTGACGCTGTAATAGCTGAGCTCCACTTGGTCGGGGTGCAGTGGAGAAGGACGGGAGCAGGGGAGCCCCTCAGCGCCAGCCGGGCCGGCCCCGGCGGGCAGAGCCCCTGCTCTGGCACCGCTCAGCGGCCGCCGCCGAGGTCCTGGCTCCCGCCCGGGGGCAGATGGAGCCTGCCCCGCTCCCGGGAGGCTCAAAGCTGCTGCGTGAGGCCGCAGCTCCAGCGCTTCGCAGCCCCCCGGAGCCCCTGGCGCGGCCGGGGCTGTGCGCTCGGCAGTGCCGGCTCCCCCGCGGGCGGAGAGCTCTGCTCCATCCCCGGCTCACGGCGTTTCCTGGGGGGTGCTTCCTGAACGGCACCGAGCACAAACCCCTCTCTCTGGCGGTGGGGGAGGCAAGGGTCTGCGCCCACCCCCCCGCGCCCCGTCCAAGGGCTGAGATTGGGGAAACCCGCCCCCAGCAACGCCCAGTCCTGCTGGGTTTAAAGCTTCTCTCTCGGCCAAGCACGCTGTCCCTAAAGCCTGCACAGCGCCAAACTGCTGTTCGTTACTGCCTTGTTAACTCGCTCTGCAGTCCCTGGGCTGGACCACTTCACCCAGGTCCATAGCGAGGGGAGTGATGGGCCAACCCCTCTTCTCTGGGAGCTGGGGGGCCACTGTGCCCGCTGTGTGTGGCAAGGGCTTGGGCAGCTTGTGTCTGCAGGATGCGTTATTACCAGAGCAGGGTTGGTGTCTTCAGGAAGTTACACCCATTTAAAAGCTGCCGCCACCTGAAATTCGTTTTTCATCACAAACTGATTAAATTCTCCTAGCCCAAGACTGTATCCTGGAGAAATCCTCCGCCAGGCTCTAACAGCAGAGTCAATCTTTATAACATCAGGAACAATAAACCAAGAGACCTCATTTTGCTGCAGGTTTTATCCGCGGTTGCGTGGCTCCGCGTGCCTGCCAGCCCCGCGATCATCCCAGCACCCAACAGGAGGCATTAAATATTTATTTAAAAGGTTTTCAGCCCTGAATGGTGAAACAGAAACGGGCAATGATTAAATGGGTTTGTTAAGATAAACAGTTTGGAGGAGAGAGCACCATGCTCTGCGGCTCAGGGGACCAGGCACTGAGATGCCGGGGCTGGATGCTGCTGCTGCTGCTGCACTGCTCCAGGGAAGATCCTAAGGCAGCATCAGATAAATTAACCATAGTTTTTCATTACCGGATGAATATGGTGATGATGAGCCCAGAGGAGCTGTGAGATCTCTGAGTTGATGCAGGGACCTGGCACCCAGTGCCTGCAGCATGATAGCCAAGTTTTGCTGTGGTGGTTTGCCACAGGAGAAAGCAGCAGGGGCACTAGTTAGGGGTCTTGATCATCAACTCTGCTGCGCTCTGGACTCTTAAAGCCTAGAAAAATGCCCCAATACTGCAAAAGAAATATCTCTGCAAAGGCTCCAGCAGTGAAAACAATCTCATCAGTAGGAGCCTCTAATTCATCTCCCCTGCCTCACCCCACATTCCTGCTGCAGATCCATCATGGTGTTCACCTCGAAACCCTCAGGAAATGTATTTTTTCTTATTAAAAATTACCCGAACCACAGCTGGATGAGAGATTTGCTGCTGGTTCCCACCCTGCACGTGCTCTGGCTTTGCCTTCCGTGGGGCAGGGCAGGAGGTTCCCATCTTACAAGTTCTTCATTCCTCACATTAAAATGTCTTTCATATTTTCTCTCTCTCTTACAGATGACACTTATGGGCTCCCCTCCTCCTCCAGCTTTCCCATAACAGCAGCTCCAACAGGCAGCAGACCTGTGTGGGTGAAATGGGCTGTGCCTTGGCACTGTGGTTTGGCACCTTTGGTGCCATTGAAGGAATTGGGTTTCCACCAGGAGGTTGGAAAACAAGCGCCTCATCCTTTCTGCTAGGAGAAGCTTCTGCGTTATATCCCAGTCCTTATTCACATGTAGGAAAGCAGCTGGTGCTGGGGTGGGCTACAATGGTAACTTCAGCACTGGTGAGGCAGGAGCCAGCCCCAAGCTGCTTGCACCCCCTGAGTCCTTTTAAATGCAGAAAGAAAACCTCATGTTTCCCACCCTGCTGCTGCCAGGTGAACTGATTTGCTTTTCCAAATCTATATCAGCACCTAAGGCTTTTATTGGGATTTTTGTGGTGGGTTTTTTCTGAGCAGGCTAAAGGTGAAAGCACAGCAGTTGGAACCACGTGGCACCTCCCATCCGCGGATTGAATACAACACTTACCCTATTATTTTATAACATTAAAAAAGGAAGCGTCCTACTTCTTTTTGAACATAGATTTTCTGTGTGATGAATGGGAAGGAGTTTTTTTGGTCGATGCATTTTAATTATGCTACAAAGCATTGAAGAGCTGAGCTGCCATCTCCGGCTCCCTCAGCTTGCTGGGGAGGATGGGAGCACATCAGCCAGTTTGGCATCATCCTAAAAACATCTCTCCTCTCACTTGGATTCCACCAGTTTTCTTCCCTGTGGCATTTTGGAAAGGGGTTTGTTAAATGCCCTTGATTTGTCCTGAATTGAGAGGCTCCACATCACACAGAGATGATCCAGTTCCCCACGGGCATTCAATCCTAGTCGTAGCCACGGCAACTCTGGTGGTCAAGCCCCATGCGGTTCCAGCTAATCCAAATGTCCGCCTGCCTTGTCCCAGTGAGACATTGGTCCCATCTGGTCTGGACCACGAGGTCCCGAAGCCTGTTTAACCTCTGGCAGGACTGACAGTGTTGGCACAAGTGATGCACGCGCTGAAATCAAAGAGCACTTTGAATGCTGCAGAGCATTTACATTCCAAAGTCTTCGAAAGGTTTGGGATTTATCTCCATCCTGGGAGGGAGCCTTATTAGTGGCTTTTGGGTACACCGCTCCTGAATAATGAGGACAATCCTGTCTCGGGAAGATAAATCCCAGTATAATGATGCTATTGTCTTTCCTTATTGTAAGTCTCTGTCAGCCCCTCATTTAACTGCTGTTTTACCCAAAGATTTTGACAGCCTGTTTTAGCACAGGAAGGATAATACAATGCTTTTTAATTGCCACCCAATCTAAAATTAGGCCTTTCTTCTTTGGTTAATGAGCCACAGCGCAGTCCTTTGGGGACAATGGTTTGAGCATGGCCAGTTACATCTCTTCATCCTCATGGCTGTGCTGGATCTCCTGCTCCTTTTCCATGTCCTGCACATCACTCGACCCTCCCCTCGGATCCCTCCTTTCCTACGTCTGCCTGCTTCACATGGGAAGACCAATCAGCCTGGAAAGGTTTCTGCAGGTTTGCAAACTCTCCTGCAATTATCCCATGAACGAGGGTGATTGAGAGCAACAGCCTGGGTACCGAAATACTGCTTGGAAATAAATCTGTGAGGACGTATTGCTGCCGTGACAGGCACGGGATGTGCTGGAGCCGGGCTAAGCAGGCAGGCGGCTCATAGGTCATTATGAGTTCGAATCAGTTACCAGGGGATGCAAAGGGAGACGGAGATGGATGTATTGTAAGGAGGTTTTCTGGAGACGACTTGAGCAATTTCAACTAGCTGCCATGGTTGGGATCAGCTTGAAAGTTTCCTAATGAATTTCTTTGTCAGGAGGAAATTGGGCCGTTGAGTCGAGGAATGTGCAGAATAGCAATAGAGAACAGAGAATGGAAAAGCAGGCTCTTTCTGTATCCACCAGCGGGAAATCCACCAGTGAAAAATCAAAGCTAAAATTCTTTAACCTTTTGGCACGGATTCCCTGGGAGCTGTGGTTTGACACCTTTGAATCTGTCATGCTCCTTTGGCGCTCCAGGCAGCAGGGGGGCTGGAGAAAAGAGACCTGTCGCAGCTCATTGCCGCAGTGTGGAAGGAGTTAGGTCCGGAAATCACTGCTGTACTGGAATGCGTAGGATCACATCCCAGGCTTTCCTTCACACGGGGCACCCCCAAAACCTTTTCCCCCGTGACACACGTATGCCCAGGCAGCAGCAGCATCCCTGAGTCAAGGGCTCATTGCTCTCAGGTACGAGGCTGCAGCGCTCCGCTCGCTGCAGAAAAGCTGCGTGTCCCTGAGGAAATTTTGGAGAGCAATTTCTTGGTATAAATTTTCCATCAGTTTGCAATCAGTGGTAGGCAGAAGCCTCTGCCCTGCCCCGTCCCTGTGGGGAGCACTCACAGTTGCCGGATCAGTATGGAAAGGGTATGAATGCTGCGGTGTGCGCCTGTTTTCCTCTGCTCTAACTTGCAGAGATTCACACCATTCCCAGGAGCACGTCTTGGCCTCATTGATGAGGTACATTTCCCAAACCAAGTGATAGTAATGCCGAGGCTTTCTCTGTTTTGTGCATAAACCTCCCGGTCTCGCAGGGAGAAAAGGTCCTCAGCCATTGCCTGGCTTCTTGGTGTTAGGGTCCAAAACCTGCTGAACCTTTTGTAAAAGGTCGGATGGGCTTTGTGTGCTTTGGACCGAGATGGTAGGCGGTTAAAGGAAGATCCCTCAGGAGTCTGAAACTCCTTTTGTATTTATTGCAGCTCTTGTGCTTTTGAATGACTTCAAAGGTCCGACTTTCCTGCTTGTGTCTCTGCAATCCACATTTAGCAGGGATGGGATGACCAGTGAATGGCTACAAGAGATGACACCTACCTTGCGCTGGCTTTGCTCACAGGGTAGGTGACTGTGGCACCTCGCTGTGTCAAGGCCCCATGAATCACTTGAAGCAGTGAGATAATCTCTGTAGCTTGGTGCAAAAGATAACTGAGCAAACACTGAGTGCAGACCCCTGTTCTGCTGAGGATGCCATTAGTGGGTGTGAGATTCACCCCTGCTATGGGAAGGTTGAGGGGGATCCTGTGGTCACGTGTCCGGCTCCTGCTTTGCCCCATCTGTACCGTGAGCACTGACCCTGCAGTGTTCTGCCATGGGTGGCTGTGATGCCTTCCACACCAGCTAGTGTCTGGACATAGAAGACAACATTTCTGCCAAAACGGACTTGCCCAGATCCTCCTTACCCTTTTCGAAGTTAGAGCAGAGCAACTCATGCTGATGCTGCTGGTGGCTGCGTGATACCCAGATCTGGATGCTGCAGTGCTCCCTCTCTCAATTACAACAGTCATTAACCCCAAAGCCGGGCCATGCAGCCACCTAAAAGCCCACAGAGCAGCAGGATGTGCACTGGGATGTGTGCTGACAGTGGGGCTTTAGCAGGTGGAGCTGTAGTCAGCAAAGAGGGTTTGAGACGGAGCTGCACACTGTGGCTCTGCTGACCTGCAGTGGTCCTGCCAGGGCTGGGTCCACCAGCACACACCAGGGCTGTGCCCGTTCCTACACACAACTCCCATGATGTCTGCAGCCCACGGTGGTCACCCCATCACCAGGGTGAGTGGGATGATGTAGTGATGTGGTTTTCCTTATCCTCTGTAACCTGCAGGTAGGGATGCTGGTACCTGGTGTCTGCTTTTCACCTTTTCCCTCCATTGAAGGAGCTTTGTGGCTCTCATGAGCTCAGTGGCATTGATTTGCCCCTGGTTCCTACTGGAGCAGGCACATGGCAGTGCTGGAGATCTCTGCTCAGGATGATGGGGTGGGGGGATGCTGCTGGAGGGTGAGGAGCAGCCACATACACACAGGCACAACCTCATCCTGGCTGCAGGCACAGACAGAAGGACTAAGTTTCGCACGGGGCTGCCCTGCTGCATGCACAGGCAGGACAGGTCCATGTCAAGGAACCAGCAGCTTGGAGAAGTTTGTCCCTAGGATGCAGGAAGCTCCTTCTGACTCCTTTCCCCTGTATCGTGATGCTCTATGAATATTGTAAGAATGAATATGGTTATGCCCTGAAAAAAGAAAACTCATTTATTTATGAGGCTATTTGATTTCCTCTGAAATGCCCCTGTTAGCAGCCCCCCTCCATTAGAAACCCTCTGAAGTTATGCGAGAAAAAGCCATAGCTTATTATTCAAATTAATAAAGCAGCTGCAAATTTTTGCTTCATTTTAAAATATGGCCATAGAAAATATCCTTCCATGGACCATTTTTCCTGCGGTTTTCTTCCTGAATATTCCTAATTATGGCCATAATTAATTTTAACGAGTCACCCACCATCAATTCCACAGTAATTTGTAAGTGTCCTGCAGCTGACTTACAAAAAAAATAAATGCAGAGCGATGCCCTCCTCTGGCTGCCTCCTTAATGAAACCTGGGATTACTTAAGGAATTGGCACATGGCCTCAGCGATGCAAAATTGCCTGCTCCTCAGTCAGAGCCCATGCTGTCCGCCTGCTGATGGATGGCATCATTCAGAGCTTTTATAGGCACAGCAAAAGAGGCCAAACTGTCTGAACTGATAAATCTGAATCTTTTATAATATTTCATCGCTCTAGCAGACATATGTACGAGGCCATCGCGATGCTTCATTTCCCTGGGGAAACAGCTCCTCCGAGGCCAACGGTCAGTGCCAAAGTCCTTGGACAAACTTTGACCTGTGGGGAAGGAAGGGTGGGAAGGTCTGGGTGGAGGAGGAGGATGGAGAAAGGAAGACGAGTGAGTGCTGTGCAGCCTCACCTCCATCTCCCACACCAGGATAATGTCAGATAGCTCCACAAGAAGAGATTTCAGATACTTGTAGATACCCAAGAGCATGGGAGCCCTCAGAGGGCACCTCAGGCTAATTCACCATGTTATTCTCATAAGAGTGAGAAAATCAGGTGAAATACCAAAGTCAACAGAATTTAAGAGCAGGGTTGGCAGGTGGAACCGAAGTGGAGGAGGGACTGATCTGCAGAGCAGATCCTGTATCTTCACGAGGATGGTTGCAGACAGAGAGCCCTCATTACAGCGCCCATCGCCCTGGTGCTCCTCTTTGCCAGGACTCAGGGTCACCCTTGGCTCACCAGCAAGCACAGCGTGCTCTGGGCAGCAGCACACTGCCTTCAACCATTTGTTTTAATAAAGAGCATCGCTGATGTCCTCATTAGAGCCTCACAGCTGAGAAGCGAGGGCTGGAGGCCAGCGAGCGCCTGCACGCTCACAGGGGCTTGCTGCTGACATTTCACAGCTAATCAAGCCTGGTGCTGCTAGCCAGGGGTCTGACACGGCAAATAAAAAACCAGGTAGCAACAAGATCCTCTGTATTACAGCATGGCCGGTAGCCAGGTCTCTCCTTTAATTCCTGTACAAGTATATTACTGCTGTTCCCCCTTTTGATTTCCTTTGCCCTTGCAAGGGCACCCATAGCTGGAGGTGGTTTAGGGCTGTGGCAGCAGAAGGTGGACGTGTTCATGCCTACTCCCACAAGTCCAAGCTTGAGCTATTGCCACTGCTGGGAAAACGCATTTTTCCTGCTAGGGTGTTGCTGTGGTCCTGCAGCCCTTCCTCTTGTTTAACTCCCCAGCTGAGCTGGCGATCAGGGTCTGGATGTGGTGGTAGAGCCATGCAGTGCTGCAGGAAGGTGGAGCTGGGAGGTGCATAGGAAATCCTGACCTCTTATGGCAGCTATGCCAATCATCTTGTCACAGCCCCTGGAAAAGCACTTATCACTGGGTCTTAATCTGCAGTAGCTACAAAAGGGATAACGTGTTTGTCTGGGGAGCACCGGGAGGCTTATCGGTGTTTATAGAGAGCAGCCTGGAGAGGGACAGGGCTCAGGAACTGAGTCTGCGTCCGGTGTGCAAGGGACTGGCTTGGAAATTGTGCCAGTACTGAAACACGATCAGGTTTTTATCTCCTGGTCCTGCACTGCTGCCAGCACAGGTCGTGTTCGCAGAGCACTGTGTGCAACCACAGTGCTCCTGGCTCATTTCAAATGATGCGCTGAGGTTGCTCTGCACCCCACCGCCAGCGCCCTGGGGAAATGCCCATCCCTTCTCTTGGGCTTATTCATCTGATACAGGCATCTTGGGATGGCACCCTGAAGGAGAAATACCCAGGTTTATATGAGACACTGGAACAGGTTGCCCAAAGCAGGGTGAATGCTCCATCCCTGGCAGCATTCAAGGCCAGGCTGTACAGAGTCTTGGGTGACATGGTCTAGTGTGAGGCGCTTCTGCCCATGGCAGGGGGTTGGAACTGCGTTGGAACTATCTTAAGGTCCTTTCCAACCTAAACCAGTCTCTGATTTTAAGATTCTCCATTAGGAAACCAGAAGTAAAAAGAGACCCAGAGCTATAATTTCACTTTAACTGCTTAATTTCCATGGCACTTGGTGGGTGTTGGAGGCCAAAGCATGGACAAGCATGTGTTAGCATCATGAGCAAGGGAAGCAGGGAAGGGAGTGTATTAAAAGTGTTCAATTGACTGAAAAGCTCAGGAGGACATAAAAGATGCTCGCTCTTTACGTATGCAAGGTTTAGCAATGATAGCATGAAGCCATGAAAAAACACGTTTCCTCTTTACTGCAACTTGAAAGGGTGAAATACGGGCTGACCAGCAGCTACGGCAACTGTGTTATCTTCCAATTTACTGCTCTCACTTCCAGCCCGGCCCCAAGAGCCCAGCTCCCTTTGCACTGTTTTTCTATTAGCGAGTTTTATTTGCAGCCAGGAGCTTTGTGCTCGCAGAGCAAAACCCGTCTTTGCTCTTACACCATCCTGCCTGGGCACGGCCCCAAGGCCCTGCGCCGGGGCTGGGAGAGCTGCCGTACCCGGCTGGGTGGTGCTGGGCACTGGGATCACTGGGGTTCTGCCAGGTTACAGTGAAGGAGCAGGGTGTGAGCCATGGGAAGCTTTCTGCTGCAAGAACAGGCCAAGGAGAGCAACCGGGTCCAGTGGTGCCTCGGTTTCCCCATCCTGTTTCCCCCTCCCAAGGGGTGTTGTGGATTGAAGAGGGGTGCAAGAGGCTTGGAGGCCCCATGGCCACCCAGGAGTACCTGGGGCTGCCCACCAGAGCAAGGAGCAGTGCTTTGCAGACAAGCTCAGTTTTCCAACAGGCCCCAGTGGGATTGCTGGAGGTGCCAAGCCTGCCTCTAAGCGTCGTTTTCCAGCCTCTGCCCGGCTGGGGTCTTCTGTGGCTTCCTCTGGTCTCAGTCCTCCCAGTCCCCAAAGCACAAACCCAGTTGTTGCCTTGTGCCTGGCTGAAGGCATTTAATCACTGTCTCAACGTGATGGAAATATGAGCTACTCCTGTGCCAGTCAGGACACGCTCTTCTTGCACAGACGAAGATGAGCAAGGAGCCATCCAAGCATGAAATAGTTGTCAGGCTTCCAGAGGGTCACAAGATATATGGATTATGAAGTAGAAACTCCCACAGATCTCAGATTATCAAATATAAAGACTGCAGGAGAAGATTGCCTCAATGTGTTAGATCACAGGAGCGCTGTCCTGAATTCAGAGCTGGGCTGAAGCACCAGCCCAAAGGCTGACTGGGTCCATGGTACTCTTGCTCATAAGCTTTGGGTTCCCCCAAAACTTGGCCATCCCTTGGTTGACAGAACTGCCTTGTGCCTGTTTCTACCCCAGCTCACAGGAATGGGCAGGTTTTATGCACGGGTCTGCTATGTGGAGCAGAAGCCATCTGAAAGTTAGAGCATTCGAAGTACTGGAGATTGGGATTAAACAGGATGCTTCAGGCAGGTTGAACAGGAACTAATAGGATTAGTGGCAGTGGGTTTGACATCAGTGGGAGCTGTCTGTGCGTGTGGATCAAATGCCTTTAGCACAGGGTAACCAGGGGGAAAGCCAGCAGTGTGATGGCAAACCCTGAGGGGCTGTCAGAGACAGAGCCCCTGCATGCCTGAGATCCAAAGGGATGCTTTCGCTGGTGGGAAGACACTGCTTTTCTCCTGAGCCTCCTTCCTAAGCCCCAGAGATAACAAGGAGCAACGCTGTCATGGGTGCTAATGCTCTGAGGCTGAGGAGGGCTCTCTGGTATTTCACCTGAGGTGGGTTTTATCACTGCTCTTGGCTCCCAGCTGTGACATTGGATGGCCTCTCACAGGTCACTGCACCACCCCCCTTCTCCAGGCTATAGGAGATGTAGTTGAGCATCACGTCTCTATTCTCGTGTCTCGGTGCCCCATGTGCATTGCCGGCGGCCGGGAGCATGGCCCTGGCCAGGACAGCCATATCTTGCTGGACTGCTTTCCACCAGGAAGAGCTGAGCCACTAACACAGATGATGCCTGTGAGGTGCCAGGGCTGCGAGAGCAGGGCAGGGGCTCAGTGACCCAGGAGGTCCCTTCCAGCCCCGGGTCCCTACATCCCAGCCAAATCGTAAGTCCCTGCTCCGGATTCAGAGGAAGCAGAGGACAGGCTGGGTGCAAGCCAAGGAGCCAGCAGAGAGGTGCAAGCATGCCTCCCTTTCTGTGCTCCTGCTCTGCCTCTGCCCCCTCTCTTTATGTCTCCAGGCCCCCCTCACCCCTCCGCCCCTAAAACTGGGAGTTTCTTACAGGTCCTGAACAAGACTGTTCATTAAACCCAGCCCTAATAGGGACCGTGGCTACGCAGCACCCTCCAGCTCTGTACAGGGCTGCTTATTCTTCTCTTTCACTGCCACCCACCAGTTATTCTTCCCCATAGCCCAGGCTCAGCCCAATCTGAATTAATTGCAAGAGTCAGACGTCAGCTGCCTTTATGTAACGCTCCCGTGTAATTCCATCTACTCGTTTCCGCTCCCCCACTCATTTATTCACTCCAGGTTCCTTTAAATCAGCCCAGCCTTTTTATTATTATTGTTTTCCCCGCAAGGTCTCTTTGTAAAGCGCGTTCCTAATCCAAGGACTTGGCATTCCCCAGGGATCGGGGCTGAGCGGGAGCAAGCCCCAGGGGACCGTAGCAGCGGGGCGAGCGCCTTCTCGTGGGTTTCGCTGTGCTGAGCACTGCCTATGACTTGTCTCCTTCCCTAATTACTCCTGTTTCATTGTGTTTTTCTACTGCTTCAGCAAAGATGTAAGTTAGACTTTGGAAGTGACCCCCTTGCAGCATGAATATATGTATATGTGTGTAAAATTTTCACCTTTTCCGAAGATATATTGTGAATTTTTGGAGAACAGCTGTTCTTTATGGCAAGATGAAGAATTGTCCTCTATGCTTGTTGATCTCCAGGAGATCTAACACTTAGAAAAGCAATTCTGCCAGAGGAGTGGGAAATCCCCTTCATCTCCTCTCTCTAGTTCATCACCACCGTGCGCCAAGAGGTGCTGGGCTGTAGCCCATGGGTGCTCCAGCTCAATGGCAGAGCTGCACTGGCTGCAGAGCGCTCTGGCCACACTAATGAGCTGCCTGGCTCCACATGCTGAGAAAGGCCTACCTCTCACTTACAGCACTCCTACTGGAAAATGGCTCTTCATTTAGCTCTTGTGTTGACAGGGCTCAAATTAAGAGGCAATTCAGGCAGCTCTCAGAGGGAGAGATGCACGTGAGTCCTTCCGAGCAGGCAGTGGGGCTTGTAGGGAATCCTATCCCAAATTCCTGCAGCACTCGGTGGATAATTACGTTGGGTTTTATCTTCACATCATGGTAACCCCATCTTGTACTCACAACTACATCCAACCCCACCTGCCAGCTAATACAGAGTTAGCACGGGTTATCCATCACAGTGCTGCGAGGGTCTCAGAGGGGGGTTTGCAATACCCGGGCCCTGCAGGAAGAGCTATGGAGGTATTAGGATCAGAAAAAAGTCATCTGATTTGCTTATTGATTTCCAGTAAAATCTAATAATTAGAAAAATAGTCCTGCTGGCTTGTGTGTGCCGTGCTTACAAAGGAAGGAGGCAAAATCAGTCAGGGGATGACAAGGCTTCAATACTCGCGCTGTAATTTCTTTGGGCAGACAGATAAGTATCCCTGCAGCTGGTGTTAGTCTATGTCTCGAGGGACAGAGCAGAGAGCATCAGCACAGGCAGCCCAGGTCATGTGCAGCCCCTGGAAAGGACTTTTGTGAAGATAAAACTGCCATACACAGGACCCCAGCACTGTGGCATGGGTACCAGTCCCATGGCTGCCCATGGGACAGCCCTTAGGTGATCTCACCTCTGCCAGCATCACCCACAGCTCCTGTTTGCACTGGTGAGGAGATGCTGCTGTGTAAATAGGTGATGCCACGTCCCTAAGCACGCATGGTGAGGCTGGTCCTGTCATGAAGGAGCTGTTCCCAAGGCCAATGCTGACACAGCAGCGAAGGTGACTCTGCTGAGGATCATATGTGCCTCCTATGCAAATAAACAGAATATGTTGCTCTCTACAGATTCCTAATATAGTGCCTTCTACCATCTGTAAATAGCACACTTAAATAGCAGTTTATCAAAAACAAGTCTGGGGGAATTATCTGAAATCAGCCTGTGTGATGAAAGACACGAGCTGGAGGGCTGCATCCTGCATGGGAGTCTGAGAGCTGAAAAGTAAGAGCAGCATTGAAGGCAAAACACATTTGCTGCACTTCACTGCTGTTCTGCTGCCCAGGCTCTGAGCAAAACACCCCCGAGGCCCTGACATTACGGTGCCAGGCACAGCAATGGCTGTTACCCACAGCTTTGCACACTTCGCACGCAACTGGTAACAGAATCGGGAGGTTTTTGCAAGCGAGCTGGTATTTTACCTTTGGAAAATCAAACTTCCAAATATTCTCCTCCCGAGCAGCTCATTGTTTGCTTTATTTCTGCTTCCCAGCCTTGCTCGCCTCTTCCTGCTGGCCTACACCACCTTTCCTTGTGACTGTTCGGTTGTGCCTCCTCTGTTGCCCTGCTTGCTCCTCCATGCCTAAGAAAGCTAAAGAAGAGTTAATTGCTGGAGTGCATTGCACTTGACAGAGATTTAGGGAATCTCCTGGAGCTGGCACTGCAGAATCTCCTAGAGCATGGGCGTGCAGAAAGCACAGGGCTCCATGTAGTGCACGTTAGCTTGGGTAGGGCAGGCATCACCACCTCTAGCAATGATGGGCATCATCCTTGGCCTCCAGAAACCATCTTTCTTGATTGGTAAGGAAGGCAAGGAGATAAAAGATCATGGCTAAATAACAAACAGATGGGTTTCCAGTCCCTGGCTGTGGACCAGTCCCGGGCTGTGGGACAAGGAGCACGACTTGCACTGCCGTGTGCCGCACTCAGACCCAGGCAGCAGTGCCCGGGCTCTCAAGGCTCCCGTGGCGTCTTGGGTGCTCATCAGAGGAGCAATAATCAGGGAAGGAAGTGGGAGGAGGCTCTGCCCTTGGCCAGGAGGGCTCCAGGGCAGGAGCAGTCATTTGTAGAGGGACAGGCTCTGCGCAGACAGCTGCTGGGAAGGGAGGCTCCCCTCCTTTGGGCTCGAGTTAACTCTTGTGTGGGTCAGGAGCGGTAACTTCATCCTGCCAAGTCTCACCCATTAGCATTCTGCTCCAGCCTGGGTCTTATAAGCTGATCTGACTTCGTAAGATAAAAAAGTAATAACACTGACCTCTATTATTTATTAGCTGCCTTTATGTCTCCTGGCAAAAAGATTCCTTCCTCCTCCCTGGCTTCCTTGCTGGGTTGCTCTGAACAGGGAGCGATGCTGTCACTCCACAGGTCCTGTCACCCAGGATTTCACAAGGCTCTAGAAAACACTTCTTGTGGCTTAGGATTTATATTCCAGACATGCAAGGCACTCATTCTGCTCCTGTCCTGCCTTCCTGGATACACAGATGGCCTGGTGCTCAGGCTGCAGGCAGGATGGGGCAATTCCCCACATGCAGGGAAACACAAGGCAATTGGGCACGGCTCCCCAAGAGAGCACTTGTCTTTTGTGCCAAGTTCAGGGCTATTAAGGCTCTGCATTTGAAATTATTTTGCCTCCAAACTCTAAAATTACTTGTCCAAATGAAGCCTGTGTTCGCTCTTCCACCTGGTCTGCATGGGACTCTCAGGTGAAGCCTGCTGCTGGATCCATGCTGGATCCCTTGGGGTCCTATAGATCGGTTTTGAGTAGATGGGTCCCTGGTGTCCGAGCCAAGTGTTTCTGGGGTGTTTGCCCCATCTTAAAGCTGTGTAGAGGGCCCCCGCTCTGTGCTCGGCCCGGGCACAGGGCACTTGAGCTGCATTGCCCATGCTTTGTGTTGACCGTATTGATTGAATTAATTACAGCTGGGGGTCGATATTGAAATTACTCAGAACTCTGGATAGCCAAGCTGAATGAATTAGTTTATTAGCAAGAGCCAAAGTCAGCCAAACAGCAAAGGGATGCTGTGCCCTGGGAGAAGAGGCTGAGCAGCCACCCTTCATCAGAGATCAGCTCACAGTACACGTTTAAAGCAATCCTTTCTCGACACCGTATCTTTGTTTTAGCCCTAATACCCCAAACCTGGGAAGTGCCTAGTTTAACCTCTGCTGTTTGCTGGAGCTGAGCTGCATGCACACAGTGCACTGCAGTGGCCATATACTCAAACAGAAGGGAGGCCTTGATGTCTGTGACTCATGTTTCTGACATTTCTAAGCCCCAAATATGGATGTGAATAACAGCAGTAAAAATATATCACTAATACAAAGATGTAGGACTTGGGTTAACATATGGATATGCGCTGTTGGCATGCTTCATCAAACATCCTGGGATTTCTGTCAAGGAAAGACTCTAACATGCGAACACTAGATTCATCTTGCTTACTGCAGCATACCCTGGCCGTGATGCTGAGAATTAAATGACTATTTCCAATTCTCTTTAGCTCCAAGTATGTCTCTGCCAGGAGGTGTCAGGTAGGAGTTTGGCTCTGCTTGCAGCATGCGTGGTGCACAGCCCATAGGTGTGCTAAATCTGCTGGCTTTAAAATCCACCACTTTTCCACCATCACTGCTGTAGGTGTAGGAGCAGCAGCACCCTTGCTCATGCAAGCATCCTGACCGAGGTTTAGTGCGTTCTTGCTGGAGAAGCACCTGGAGGGCTGGCTGTGCCGGGGTGGAGCTGGTTCCTTGCAGGTTGCAGGGGCTGGCATTGCTATAGCAATTGTCACCTGGGAAACAGGGAGGTACAGGAACACCGGAGCAGCAGTTGTTCTCTCACATTTCTGGAGTAGGTTGGCTCGGTTTGGCATCCAGCCCTGGCGTGGAAACCCATGAGTAGGGCACAGAACTAGACGCAGCTCCATGCCCCATCCTTGCAGTTGGCCATTTCACATGGATGGCACAAGCCACTCTGCGGCCATCATGGTCCATCACATGTCTCCTGTGGGTGCAGAAGAGGCTCAAGACCAGATGAGATGGGCTATGCCTAAGGGTAAAGATCCATAATGTAGAAGGCTGAGCCCCAAGGAAATCATTTCCAAGCAGAGCCTCCTGCTTTGGATCAAAAAGCCTCTTTCTCCTTCTGAAACCTTCAGAAGCAGAAATTTTACAACCTGCACAAGATCAGCTCCTAAGTCAACACGTGTCTCACTTAAATAAGATCTTCACAGAAATGCTCTTTGGATCCTTGTAGCTTTATTTATTTAGTTGGTTTAGTTTAAGATTAATCAGAAATGGGGAAAGAGCCAGAGAGACACAAAAGAGGCTCTAAATAATTCTGAGTGATTGAGAGCACCATGATTAATGGGATCTGCCGATGCCATTCGGGTGGAAGCAGCCTTCCGAAAAATAGATTTATGTTAAATGGAAAATACAATAATGTCATTCACAACAGGAGAAAACATGAAGGGGAAGAACCTGCCTTGAATGGTCGTCACATATAATTCAGGCTCACAATGAACAAAACTTAACTTCTCTGAGCTCTCTGTGTCCTGATTCTACATTCACTCATTATATTTGATTATCTTCAGTCCTCCCCAAGTGTAATATATTAGTTCTTACAGAATTTACCATGCTTCATATCAGGCATGGTTTAATATTTCATACAGTTCATTAAATAACACATTCAGTTCGGCTCACAATGCCTTATTCATAATCCCATATACATCCCTGTGAAACCATGGAGAAACAAAAAAATTGATGTATGGAGAAACAGAAGAGCAAACTGAGCTGGTTCTGTAAAAGGACCCTTTGCAACCCCGGCATTTAGAGGAGCTTTGCAAAAGGAGAGGGAGAGATGTTCCTGCTCCTGCTTCTCCCTGCTGAGCAGGCAGGAGGAGCAGTGGTGGGGAGTGTGGCTGCAGGACAAGACAGCTCAGAAGAGGATGTCTGGGTTTTCCTTTTGGTCTGGTTACACTGAGCAGGTTCGTGCTTCCTCCCTCTGTCCATGCTCTAGCCATGAACCAGGAGCTGCCTCTTGTCTTGTGCCCACCTTGCAGGTCAGATGAAAGCAGTGAGTATTGCCCTCTTGCTGGGAGCAAGCTAGGAAGATGGTGAGCTGGTGCCCAAGGTTACTCTGGGGCTACAGATAGTGATGGCTTTTTACAGGTCGTGGGTAATTTTAGGCACCTGATTTTAGTTTGGTGTACCCAACTGAACTGTCCTGAGCAAGCCACACTACCACAAGGCACTGCCTACCTTCATCGGCACGCTGGGTTTGCATCCCTCTGCCGTGAACCTCAGCTTGAGGACAGCTCATCCATGGCTTCACCCTGGGAGCATGTTAAATGTGTTACTGCAATACAGGGGGCACAAGCAGCCCCCGCAGAGCAGCATTGGAACAGGTTGCCCAGAGAAGCTGCCCCATCCCTGGCAGTGTTCAAGGCCAGGTTGGATGGGGCTTGGAGCAAGCTGCTCTAGTGGAAGGTGTCCCTGCCCATGGCAGCAGATTGGAGCTGTAAGTTCCCTTCCAAGCCAAACCAGTCTGGGATTCTATGATATGATTCCAGAAGACTGTGCTTGGTGGTTTGCTCTCTAAAGCTCACATCTGGACCGACCTGAAACAGCAAAGCAAAATTTAAAGGCTTTCTTGCCAGCTTCCATGCAGCGAGTAGCATCTTCTAAAGGCACTTACCTTGATTTCAGGACAGGCCCTTGACTGGGGAGACCAAGGGGAAGGAATCCACTCCAAGCACAAGAAACTTTTTTGTTTGCAGGAAGTTAGAAATGTCCTTCCCTGCACACAGCAGGATACTGCAAATATCTCCAAGGAGGGTGAATCCAGTCCTTGCATCCGCAAGGACACTCTGTCTGATGGGCAAAGGCTAGTGTGCGGCGGAGTCTGTTATTCCTTCATGTGACTAAAATTAACAATTTACACAGGGATGAAGTGACTTCCTCGTAATTTCTTGCGAGCCTCGGTTCCTCCTTGGCTGCACCAGGGATGACGGAGGAGACCCGATGAAGAGATAATGGGAATGGATGAAGCTGCCCCTGTGAAGGGCAGAGCGAGCAGCCCTTGTCCTGCCTACGCTCAGCGCCTGCTGCCCTGTGACCGTGCGAGCTCTGTGCTGGGATCAGACAGTCGCCCCAGCAATAAATATCCCTAGCTAAAGCATGCATACCAAATGAAGATATACATTATACCCAGTCCTCAAGGGCTGCAAATATCACCCCCTGTTCCCTACCAGGATTGTTCTGTCCTTGCCAGGAGGACCCTGTGGAATGCCTGAGTTTAGAAAGGAGGACCTCAAGGGATGCATTATTCAAAGGCCAGGCTGCGACTGTCCGTGCCACTGATCAGTGTATGTTCTGGGCATGTCTCCCCACTCCCGCATCTTTTCTTCCCTCCTTTCCTGCTTTCTCTATGACACAAGCTGTCACCAGGGATGGTCTCGCTCACTGTGTCTCACCCAGCAGAAGGGGAGCCTGATGCCATGGAGGCCTCTGGTTCCTGCTCCTCTGCCATCCTTCCCGATGGAAACACAGCAACCTGCCAGCAACAGCAAAGCCGAAGCCTGCAGAAATGCTGGGTTTGAGCTCTTTGCTTATATACTCTTTGCTCACACTCATTTTTTTTTCTCCCTTTGCAAAGGGAGCCTGTGTTCACTGCTAATGCAGGAACAGTCGGGAGTGGTTGTGTTCAGACATCGGAGCCTGTCTGCAAAAAGCATGCCAGCCCTCCAGGTAGAAGGGCAGAGACAACATCACACAACGGAGCCAGCCAGTTGCCAATAACTGTTACCAGAAGCAACAGTTTTGTTAACATCTCTCTGGCCCAAATCCTCTCCTCGCTCCCTCCTGGTGCTCCATCTGCTGCCATGGCAGTGGTTTTGCTCTGTGCTAACATGTTCCCACAAGCAGCTGCTCGTGCTGGATTGCCAGCATGCTGGCAGGAGCAGTGCAAGGCACTGTGCACCTACAAGTGGGCACACACAGTGGCCCCAGTGACACGGATGTAGGTGATGCACCTGGCCTGGGCCACCCTGACTGGTGATAAGTCCTCAAGGTGCATCTTACGTGTCCTTGTCCTTGTTAGTGCTGCTCTGCACAAGCGTTTCCTTGCCCTCATCCTTCTGTCTTTCTGCATCTCTCCCTTGCTTTTCAGCCATCCATTGCCCTGATCCCTAATGCCAGAATGGGTTTGGCGTTGGGTCTTGTCCTTCCCTTCTATAAAGATGAAAACTTCCCCCAGTGTGTGGTATACCCAAAAGTTAGGCCTGGAAGAGGGATTTGGACTTGGGCATTTCAGATGGTGGTGGATGGGTTTAGCCCTGAACTGTTTTGCTTCTTTTTCTTCCTTTTCCAGTGCAGTAATCCTGCCTCCATCAGTGGGCTGGATTTTCTGCCTTTCTCCCTTTTCCTCCTCCCACCAGATTTGCTAGCACAGAAGAATTACAAGAACAGAAGGTGAAGCTAGATCTTTCTCCTGTATTTATTTATATATTTATTTATTTGTTTGGCATCCATCCCTTGCTCTTTTGCCAAACCACTCCAATTCCTCTTCCCCAGTGCCCACGCTGCCTGCCCAGCACAGGGACACGCAGCGCCCATGGAGCACAGTGCTGCGTGCTGTGGCATCAGTTCCTCTGGGGCAAGAGGAAGGGGTGGCAGTTGTACCAACCCAAAAACGAGCACCTAATGTGAGCTTGAATTGCTTTCTGATGAGGAGCTGCTGAGTCAGGGGCTAAGCCTGCCTACCCAGCAGGTAGGAAAGCCTTGTCATCATGCATGGAAGACGAGGTGGAGCTCCAGCCTCGGAGCTCCCCATCCGCATCCTCATTCCCTGCCCAAAAGCCATTCAACATTGTTTAATCATCCTTCCCACCTTTCTTCGAAGCCATCCCCGCTCTACTACGTCCCTTTTCATCTGTGCAGTGTTCACCGTGTATGTGCACAGGGGATTTATACTGCGACGGCGTGATTTTTCATGTTTTGCTCTCGGTTCTTCTCTGAGTAATCCCTAACATTCAAGATGCTTTTTTACTTTATGTTTTGTCCCTGCTGAGCAATGAGCTGATGTTTTCAGAGAACGATCCATTATAACGCTGAGGTCTTGTTCCTGAGAGGAATAGTCAGCTCGGAGCCCATCGGTTTATTTCTGAAGTTGAGAATGGTTTCTCCCATGTGCACCACTATTTATCCACACTGAATTTCTCCTGTCATTTTCTTGGCCAGTCACTCATCACAAGGTCCTTCTGCAGTTCCTCACAGTCAGCCCTTGTCTTTAATATCCTAAATAATTTGGGAGCATCAACAAAAGCTGTCATTTCAGTCTCTGCTCCCTTCCTCTGCTATTCTAGTGAGCATCCATGCAAGGTTTAGGACCAATCTGGAGGAGACCTATGGCCCCACAGGAAAACTGTGACCCATGGAAGGGGATGGGAGAGAAGAGCCCCTGCGTCTGCCCATGGTCCCAGTGGGCATCAAGCACTGGAAGCAGTGGGGACGGGCTCCAGGCAATGCAAGCCGCGGATATCTGCAGGGACAACACAATTCATTGGGAAATGGGATTGAAGGTCCTTTAATGACCATAAGGAGTGAAAACTTCCAGTGGAGGAATGGCCGTGGGTTTCCTGCCCAAGCAGATGCTCATCTGAATCGATGCTCTCCAGGGAATTGTTCCAGAAGGTAGATGGAATAAAGTGATTCACAGCATTAAAAAAAACAAAATCAAAAGAGAGACATCAGAGCTCCTGGAAGCTGTTCAGTTGGCATCGCGAGGTCTGCGGATAACAGACGCCCAAGGGAACTAATGTTTTAAGCCAAAGCAATTTGGGTAACAGGACAGGCTTGGGAGGAAAAACCCACAGTGCCAGATTTTGAATTATGCTGCACATCAGTGCTAAAAAAGAAGACACACATGTTGTGAATCTACAGCCCAGGAACACTTTTTATAAGCATATTCTTAATGTGGCACGTGGTCTGCTTGTTCTTATCACTGATAATAACTAACTATAGCTTCTCCTTCAGCTCTTCCTCCTGCTCTTCCCCGTTCGACTACAGCATTCAGCAAGCCAGTAAAAACATGTGATACAGGTTCTGTTAAACAGCTTAAAGCATTTCCAGGTGAACACAGTGACTATTTTCAGGGTCTGCCTTGAATTCACGAGGCTCGTGTTGCAGAGGAGTTGTGTCCAGGGATGAACCCATTTATTTCCAACAGTGGCATCCAAAAGAGAGGGCTAGAGAAGCATCTTTCAACCAAGTAGCCTAGACATCAGCTTTATTTGATCAGTAATTCTGTGTGGAAAGAATGACAGGGTTCAGTATATCCAGAAGTACTTCTTTTAAAGATGTCAGATGATGTTTCTAGCCCCCGCAGAGCTGAGAGTGTGTTTTCCTTCTGCAAACCAAAACTAAGTCTGTCCATTCCCTTTTATCCCCACTAATAAGCCCAGAGGAATCACTGGGAACCTGGTGATAAATCACCTTTTATATGGGAGGAGAGAAAGAAACCTTCCTCATCCTTCCCCACCAAGTCCAGCCTCAATCAGGTCTGGGAAAGCCCGTATCAGTCCTGTTGCCAGGCTGTGTGTCCCCTGAGAGATGCTGTAGCATCGCTCCCCACAGAGATCCAGCACTGGAGCAGGCCCCTTGTCTTTGCTGACAAGCTGGCTGCACACAGGTCTTGGTGCAAGTCACTGATGGGGGGTTCCCATTGCTGCCAGTTGTGTCTTCAGTTACTGGTATAGGCAGTTCTTGTAGTTTGTGAGGTGTTTCTCCTTGAGCTTTCACACATGAACACCTCCCTTCTTTCCACATTGACAGCAGTCCCCATCTGCTCCAGACCCCTGCAGCATCACAGACCCCAGGCTCTGTTAGTGTCAGCACTGAAGGGCAAAAAAAAATCAGGTATCTCTACATCTACCTGTTTTCACTCAGAGCCCAGAGGTGCGCTGGGTGATGTCAAAAGGAGCGTGACCAGCAGGTCGAAAGAGGTGATCCTGCCCCTCTACTCTGCTCTTGTGAGACCTCACCTGGAGCATTGTGTGCAGTTCTGGTGTCCTCAACATAAAAAGGACATGGAACTGCTGGAACAAGTCCAGAGGAGGCTACGAGGATGATCAGGGGACTGGAGCACCTCCCGTATGAAGACAGGCTGAGGAAGTTGGGGCTGTTCAGCCTGGAGAAGAGAAGGCTGCGTGGGGACCTAATAGCAGCCTTCCAGCACCTGAAGGGGGCCTATAGGGATGCTGGGGAGGGACTCTTCATCAGGGACTGTAGTGACAGGACAAGGGGTAACGGGTTAAAACTTAAACAGGGGAAGTTTAGATTGGATATAAGGAGGAAATTCTTTCCTGTTAGGGTGGTGAGGCACTGGAATCGGTTGCCCAGGGAGGCTGTGAGTGCTCCATCCCTGGCAGTGTTCAAGGCCAGGTTGGATGAAGCCTTGTGTGGGATGGTTTAGTGTGAGGTGTCCCTGCCCATGGCAGGGGGGTTGGAACTGGATGATCTTGAGGTCCTTTCCAACCCTAACTATTCTATGATTCTATGTGCAGACTAAACCAAAGGGGTTCGGTGGTTCTGATTCCTAAGAACTGGTGCGTGAGCCATCAGCTAGTGGGGTGGTGATAGTGCCCCAAGAAGCAGCCCCTTGGCTGGCCATGGACAAGGTTTTGCAGGTAGGATGATGAGTTTCTGTGGGGACTGGTTTGGCCATGACCTGTGGGGTTCCCATATCATGGGGAGAAAAGGCACCTGGGGGAGAAATGGAGCAGAGGGATGGGAAGAGAACTGCTCTTAGCTGAGTGTCCGCGGTGGATGGCAAAACCAGCATCAGTTTTCAAAATCTGTCCCGGACCTCCAGTTCCCCCCCTGCCCAGCACCCTGAGGAGGAGCCCATCCCATTCACTTATCGGGTGCCACACTGGGCCGCCCATCTCCAGCTGCCATGGCCAGATGGGGCCGGACACCCCCTCAGGAAGCGCAGCTCCTGCTGACACGGTGGGAAGGCAGCAGGGCAGCCAGCTCATCCCTCTCGCCAGCACATCCCGGGAGGGGGCGAGCAGCGGGGCAGGAGCCAGGTGCCAAGCGGGGGGACGGAAGCACAGCTCACCCCCGTCCCCTGACTCACGCGGGTCCCCGCGATGCCGGGGGGCTCGGTGTGACAGCTCGGCTGCCTGCGGTCGTCTATAGCAACTGAACCACCTTGGAAGGCTGCGCTGCCTGTGTGGGCTTGAAATTATGTGGTTGTTTTTGTTCCCTCGTGGAAAAAAAAAGGGTGGAAAAAGACAATCTGATTCGTATGTAACTGAATAAATTCCTTGTTAACCTTTACAGCCATCTGGAGGGAGAGTCGCTCCTCGCTGCAGAGCCCACCGGGGCTGCAGGAGTGAGGGTCTGCAGGAGCAGGCGTGGAGGGTGCTGCAGGGAGCAAAGAGCCCCGACACTGCCCAGGCAGAGCTGGGGGGTTTGGGCTCAGGGATCCCGGGGCTGTAAGGAGCCAGCTGCTGTGCTGGTCTGCCCCTGTCGCTCCCAGCCCTGGGCACACGGGAACGGGAATAGCTTCTTGCTGCTTGTCTTAGGTAGGAACAGAGATGGAAAACCCCCTCCTGAGAAGCCCCGGGCTGACAGCGTGCTGGGAGGCTCCATTTCCATGGGTCGTGCTGCCCCATTGCCACACTCCTAGCCCTGCTGAAGACCTGAGGTTTTGGGGTTGTATTTGAGGGTTAAGGGCTCAGGTCTGCTCCGTGTACTCAAGGAGTCTTTCATGTCATACAGGAAGAGCTGGCTCAGACCTGAAGGTCCATCCAGAGTCCCACAGAGCATGATTCAGCTTGCCAAAGACATCTCCCTGCTTGGATTGCTCTGCTTTGGCACAGTCCCCTGATAAGCCTGCTTTGAACCCGCAGGGCATTCATTCACCTTTGAGCTCTTGTAGAGCCTACTGGCACTGTTTAGCAGTTGGTACCTGCCACCCTTGCTATCCTGCTGGCTCCCTGCACTGACAACACTGGACAGTTTATCACCTCTCAGCTGCAGCTGCAGCACCCAGACAAGCAGTGACTTTCTGTGCGAGCCAGCTGCATCCTTTGCTAAGCATATTGGGTGCCATCTCCTCCTGCAGTCGGCTCAGCACCCACATTTTCCCCCTATGTAGGTGACAGCTCTTGAAATCCTTTGTGCAGATTCCTCCTGGCTGGGCTTGCACATTGAGCACAGTGTTGTGCTGGGGACACAGGGCAAACAAGCAGCTCCTAACCATGATTCAACAGCAGAAGCTGCCCAGGACCCACCAGTGCCTGGATGCAGGCAGTTCCTGGGCATTTCTATAGCTCCTAAAGCTTTCTTGGGTATTCACATCTGACTGTGTCAGACAAGAGGAAAAGGCTGCTCGTCCTTGGCGTTTTGAGGTAGTGAGGGGCTGGGAGGGGAGCAGAGGACCCTATGGAGGAAAGCTGCCCATGCCATCGCTATGGGGCATTCTCTGGCACAGGGATTTCCAGCAGCTCCTCTGAGATGTATGTGTGCTGGGTTGGATTCATCTGCCCAACGACCTCAAAGCTCTTCCCAAAACAACACAGTCACAGTAACCCCCTTTAAAGAAGACCCCCAATCCATAGATTAGTGGGGATATGGGTCTCTGATCCTTGGTGTGGTGGCCATTAACCTCAGGAGGTCTCCCTCACCATGGTACAACACCACACGCTTGGCTGCATCGCTGCCTGGTCCCCTGGAGGTGCTGCTTGCCAAGGAGGGATGAGTAGAGGGAAGAGGGGATGTCAGGCGTCCATCCGCCTGCTGAAGTCAACCCCATGGCAGGCCAGACAACAGGATGAATTACAGTTCCCACGGATGAGAAAGAGGAAGGGGAGCAGTAGCCAAATAAACACAATGCAACTTTATTTTCTTTCTTTCTCTGAGCCTTTTAAAATTTATAAATATTTTGAAAACTTTCCAAGGGGAGGGAAAAACCAGCAAGTTGCACATCAGTGACTCAATGCAGTGTCACTCTGCTCATTAGGAAAGAAGGAAATCAAATCATTACTGGAATTAATAAAAAAGAATCTCTCGGTTGACTAGGAGAGGGGGATGCACTTTAAACGGGTCGGGATCTAACAACAGCATGGCTCGTTTCCAGCCATGCTGAGCTCTGTCTGAAGGTCTTAATTAAAGCAGCTCAAAAAAAGCCAATGAGAAAAGGAATTTACAGCACAAAAGAAATAAATTAGATCTCCGATGCTTCCATACATATTTAATCGTTGGGATGCTGATGAAGAGGAATCTTTAATATTAGCTGCCACAGTCTAGCTTTGCTTGTGGAGGCTCTGGGGCAGGCACCATGCTTGGACGCCAGCAGATTTGGCTATTGGAGAGGATGCTGCCGTGGTGCACGGTTCTCGAGGCATGGCTGCCAGCCAGAGAGGAGAAAAACACGGCCTTTGGGTCTAGGAAACCTCAGCTGGATCAACGGCAGGATCGGCCTGATCAACCTGGTCATTGTTCGACCTCCGTGGAGCGCTCTCCAAGCACAACGGCTTGCTGAAGGTCAGCAAGATGCTCACTAAGTCCACGAGCATGTAAAGCCATTCAGTCAGGGCACCTGAAAACCCATGCTGAGCCCTCAGCTGCTGTGAAGCACAACGGATGATCTCAACCCTCTCATTTTTAAGCCAGTCTCACTAAGTCCTCTCTGAACTCATTTAATTCATTTTGCCATCTTAACTTTGATAAGCACAAAGATTATTCTCCTTCACCCCACGGCAAATTCTGGCTCTCCTGAACCTGCTTCTCATTTATTGATCTCCTGCAACCTCCTGGGTACCGTTTCCACTGTATCTTTTTAAGGCTTAGTTTAGATGTTATCTCTCTGCTGCTGTTTGTGTTTGCATAGCGCATCCTCATTAATTAGGATGTCTTGTTGGACAGAGTGTAGTCTTCGGGGAGTTCCTCTAGTGATTTGTTTACAGATGTCAGGTTAGCAATAAATTGGGAGGAATAATTGACCTTTCCTGTAAGACTTTGCTAATCCAGTTTCTTCTTAACTGTTTCCAATTTTTAGTGTGCTGCGGTGTTTTTCTTAATCAATTGTTCAGGCTGCGAGAACATTAAGGGGGATGCGATCAGGAGCACGTCGCGGTGATGCAATTTTAATGATTCATTCCCTGTTTCTCATTAATTCATTGCATTTGATGTTTCTTCAAGTGCTGACTTTGGAAGTTTTCAGGACTTTTAGTATATATATATATATATATATATATATAAAACACTTACAGTCACCTTCCCAGTGTGTTGGTGTAGCAGGCTGTGGGCAGGACCTGCTCAGTGGGCACGCAGCAGGCACAGAGCAAGGAGCTTTTCCCAACCTCCGGGATCTGTTGTGCCAAAACAGGTTCCAGCTAATGTGCAAGGAGAACAGCCAGCAGAGCATTTCCATTAAAAAATGTTACTTTTAAATAAGTTAATTTCCCCCATTAATCAAGTGACTGCAAAGAGAATTCCCAAGTGTCAGGCTAAGTATAATTGTGATACTCTCACTAGAAGTGCTCAGATTGAATATTTTGTTTTGTTTTATTTTATTTTGTTGCATTGTATTGTATTGTATTTTTTATTCTAGCTGAAGAATTCGAACTTTTGGAAGTTAAATGACTTAGAAGAGATCCAGCTTTTGTTTTAAAAGGAAATTGTTCCCTTGTTATATTGCACTTCAGAAATAAGAGAAATCTTTCAGATTTTGAAAACAAAGCCTGGGGAAACAGAACATTGCATTTCATGAAGAAATGAAAATATTGGGGCTTTTCCATGTCAATGCTTTTAAGAGAGTGGTATCATCCTTATTAAACTAGCTACACCAGCATCTAAGGCTGCTGCTAATATATAACTGCAGGTCCTTACTCCTGATCCTTTGCAATTTGCAAAACAATGATTAAGTGTTCTGCAAGGAAATCCTTTCTCCAGCTAATCCCCTAATTAGAAATGCAGAGATTGACTTAAAGTTATCAGATACAGTCAATTCCATGCAAAGCCATCTCTCCTACCAACGGCAATAACCCACAGCCAAGCAGTTTCAGCTGCAGCAGGGCCAGATGTGTCCTGAGATCAAGTAATATGTGCCCCTAATCTGCCTTTACACAGGCTCTTTTGTCACATTAAAAACACTGTTAGACCCATCAGTTCATAAATCACACGTTCATTAGTACAAGCTGTTATCTTGTTTCACATGAAGCTGTCAATTTAAGGCAACATTGCAAATTACATGTTATCTCTGAGCTGTAATTGCCTTAGGGATGCTCTGCGTTATCATTTCACTGGGTGGGAAACACCAGCAGTGTCCTCTGCCAGGAGCACTGGGACGAGGAGGTGTGATGAATTTTCCAGTCCCACCACTTGCATCACTGCCAGTGACTTTGGGCATCCTGCGTGCAGCTCATCCAGGAGCAGAGAGACACACGTGCATCTAAATAATATCATCTTTTTAACCCAAGTATGTCCTCCATGAGAAATATTTAATTGAAAACTAAGCCAGCGGAGTAAGACACAGCATCTGCCATTCATCAGGTGGAAGGAGACTCCGGGTGTTTAGTTTAGAATTAAAAAGTCATGTTTATCCTTTAAAAAAAGAAAGCCTCCACGCATTCAGGCAGGCTCTTGCCAAAGGCACTCTTGTCCCCTTGGGTTTTCAAGCAAGCTTTAAGAAGACGAGCTGGTGGCTGAGCCTTTGTAGCCACGAGGTAAATCCAGTTTTCCTGCTCTCATTCAGGAGTACTGGGATTATGGGACACAAGTTTTTCAGTGCTGCTCCTCAGGGCACCGCAGCATTGCCCAGCCAGGGGCCAGGCTGTCATGTCCATTGTGCAAAGCCTCTCATGTTGGACTCATTTCCCAAAGCACCTCCTCCCCTGGTGTGCACTGGGCAGCAGTGCAGGTCTGGATTCTGCTCACAAACTCCCAGCCACAGAAAGCCAGTCTCAAGGGGCTGAGCACCAGGCTGCTCGTGTGTGTGGGCAGAGGCTACTCACCGTGCCACATCCTGCAGGCAGCAACTCCTCCAGCAACCACTTTGGTTTAGGTACCTGGGGGGAGACAGATGCTAACCAGCAAATCATGATCTGATGGGCATTTTAATTTCTTTGATTTTCCTTCTCTTGTCTCTCTTTTCCCTTTTCCTTTTTTCATGGAACGGTTTGGGTTGGAAGGGACCTTAAAGCTCACCCAGCTCCAACCCCTGCCACGGGCAGGGACCCCTTCCACTGGAGCAGCTTGCTCCAAGCCCCTGTGTCCAACCTGGCCTTGAGCACTGCCAGGGATGGGGCAGCCACAGCTTCTCTGGGCACCCTGTGCCAGCAGCACCCTCACAGGGAAGAGCTTCTGCCTAAGAGCTCATCTCGGTCTCCCCTCTGGCAGGTTAAAGCCATTCCCCTTGGCCTGTCCCTTCCCAGATTTCTTCTAGGCTCCCTTAAGGTACGTATCTCTTTCCCTTTTCCCTTTTGTCTTGAGACATGCCCCCATCCCTGGTGGCAGGGGCTTTCCAAGCAGCATGCACACAAAGACAGAGCTCTGCCTGCACCTCCACAGTGGCTGTGCCCCATCCCCAAGGGCAAAGCAGTCTGTCGTGGTTTAAACAGAGTCAGCCATAAATCACGCAATCACTCGCTCACTCCCCCCCCCCCTTCTTTCCCTCCCCTTACTCGCAGAGGGACGGGGAGGAGAATTGAAAAGAATGCAACTCCCATGGGCTGAGATAACAGCTTAGTAACTAAGGTATAACACAAATCACCACTGCTACCACCAATAATAATAGTGCTAAAGGAAATAACAATGGAAGAGAATACAACACCTCAGCACCAGCCAACCGATAACTCGCCCAACCCCACTCGACCGAGCACCGACCCATACCTCCTCCAACCCTGCAGTCCCAGCCCTTCCAGGTAACTCTCCGTTACATCCTGAGCATGACGTGCTGTGGTATGGAATACCTCTTTGGCTAGCTTGGGTCAGGTGTCCTGCCTCTGCTTCCTCCCAGCCTCCCCTCGTCCCTGGCAGAGCATGAGGCTCACAAAGTCCTTGGTCTGACCAAACATTTGAGCAGTAACTAAAAACATCGGTGTTATCAGCTGTGTTCCCAGGCCGAAAGTCAAAACACCAGCTACCAAGAAGGAGAAAAATGACTGCTACTGCTGAACCCAGGACAAAGTCTCATGGGAGAAACGAGCGTGGCTCTTCCAGTGGGCCTTGTGCACCAGCTATGGTTATCTCACTCTGCCCTGGGAAGAACTCCTGGTCTGGGAATGTTTCTTGCCTGTTCCGGTGTGCTGTCACCGTGTCCGTTTGTGACAGTGCTCTCCTCCTCTGTCCAAAAGCACCAGGGGGAGGGACAGACAGAGAGAACCATCGCTGTGTACGTATTCCGGGGGACAGATGGCATCGTCGTCAGAGATTTGTGCTCCCTAGAAAAAAAAGCTGACATGTTTAAAATGAGGCCATTTCCAGCTGTCAGGATAATGGAGAGTGCCAAGAGGACTGGGAATGCCTCTGCCTTTCTTCTGCTGCTCATGGCTTCATCATGCTGCTCCCTTTCAGCAGGAACGAATCCCCCCTGACAGAAACCAGCCTGGAAAGGACCTCCTATTGCCTCCCCAGCTAAAACGTGTGCTCTCACTTCCATCCAAGAGGGTGCGTTTACTTTCAATCCAAACGCAGACCCAGCTGGTTGGGTTGGTGCAGTGGGGTTTTTTTCCCAAACTGATGGGGTTTGGTCATTTTTCTCTTAATTTTAGGCATAAAGAAATAAGAACTATTGAACTGTGGCACAAGTGAAGGCTACGCCAAACTGTCCTACACCAAGCTGCCTTATTGCCAGTGACAGCTCTGCTGCTTTGGAGGTCAACAGTAAAAGATAAAGGTAATGAAACCCCAGTCGCACATCTGTGTTCATTCCCACCCTTCCACCATGGTGTCATGGAGAGCTGTCTGGTTCCCATGGAGCACAGTGGGAGTCCTCCCCCTTCAATTCTGGGTTCATTCAGGGCCATTTTTATCAATTCCTAGTTCATACCTGTTAATTGGCCACACTCCCCTCTCCAACTGGTCTAAACCGTTAGTTGTGCCAAGATCATCACTTCGGCTTGTTTGAACTTCTGTCTGTATGATATGATTTCTTCAATGGAGGGGAAAGTCATGCAATTGCACAAAGCTAAGCAAAACTGATGCTAAAAGAAGTCAGTAATAGTAGAACTAAAATAAACCCAAAGTGGCAGGATAGACACAAGCACCTGACCGCTGTTACAGCTCGGACAAGCTGTACAAGTCACCTGGTCCTGGAGGAAGCGGCAGGCAATGCAAGAGGTCCTTAAATAATTCTTGCGGAAAATATTAAAGCTTAAATAAGTATGTTTTAAGCTAAAATATGTTCAAAATCAGGCAAGACCAGGGAACCCCTGAAGCTGGTGTGACTCATTTCTGAAGGTGCTTGTCCACACCAGACCAGCTGGGGCACAGGGCTGCGCTTCTGCACTGTGCAGGAGGAACAGGGAGATGTTTACCATCACCGTACACAAGCAGAAAGCTCTGGGTAGCAGCATGGCAGAGAAGCAGAGGGGTTCAGACCCAAACAGGAGAGCCACCAGCTTGAAATAAGAATATTTAATGGCAAAAGCCTTTATTCACAGGGCTGCATGCACCTTCCCCGTGTATTCACTGGTGCATCTGAGCTCTCAGCTATACCCACTGCTTGGCAACTCCTTCATGATCTTACATGCTCTACTCCTGCAGGATTATTCCCACTTGAGGACCTTAGTGCCTACTTGCCAGGCAAGGAGTTTCCAGGGCTGTTGAGGAGGAGGATTTTGACTGAAGAAGGCCATTAAGCACTGGCTCCTGGCAGGATTTTAAGACACAGCTCTGCATAGGTTTAACAGCATGACAGACGGAGCACCCGAGTTAAGGTATGTGAGTTCAGAGCTTGTTTTATGGGATGGACCATACAATAAATCTAACAGTGCTGAGCTCAGCAGCCTTTCCCAGCCAACTGCAACTAATGGTTACCTCCAGAACTGATACGGGTGCAGCACGGTGCGATGGCTGCCAGGCTGTAAAACCAGAAACCTGGAGATGTAAAACCTGCAGCGAGCCGGCAGCAGGAGCCAGCTCTTTGCCAAGGACCATTAGGAGGCCTGGGAGAAGTGCCTGCAGCTTTGGGTTTTGCACGGTCAGATAGGGAGAGAGAGGTGGATGGGCCATTCTGAGCAACATTCAACGGAGAAACCAGACCCGCTCCACTTGGACATTCCAAGTGTGGAACTGGGACCCTTCCCAGAAACAGTGACACTGTGATGGTCTCCACATAGAGTTTAAAACCAGGCCACCTCCAGCACCTTGGACTGCAGCCTCCCTTTAGCTTGACATTCATTGCCTTAGGAAAACAGCCAAAAAACACCAGCCCCAAGCCCCAGCTCCTCCAACCCCCTTTGCAACTCTGTTGAATGATAATGGCTGTGTGCTCCATTCAAAGAGCTCTGCTGTCCCAGGGATAGACCTGAGGGGACCACGGCATCTGTGCTGGTTCTGCTTGTACCCATCATAGGTGAAATCAATGCAAAGCACATTGTAGCATGTTTTTAATGCTTCCTTAGAGCCCAGCAAAGTCTTGGGTTGACTCAGTAATGTTTAGGGTGGATGTGGGGAGACACAGCTCTGCCCTCCCAATACCTGTGTCCCACAGCTCCTGCTCCCCATCTGAGAGATGATCTGAGCTTGACCTGCTTGTGGGTCTTCTACTGATTGGAAATAACTTTGTCTGCTGGTAGTCATGATGGTAGGAAATGCATGCAGTCGTGATGGGAGGAAATGTACTGAACCCGTCCATCTCAGAATGTCAGGGGCAGTGAGTCCCATGAGCAGCATCATGTATGCACATGGCAATAGGCATCGTCTGCATCCTGTAACTTGCTTTCAGTTGTTTTCTTCTTCCCCTGTCACTATTAACACTTGTAGGGTAACAGAATCAGAAAGAAAAGCAGAAAAATTTCTTCTCTAACCTTGCTCCACTGCTGAGCCCATGTGTGGGTTTGGACACTTCTCCATCACTTCTGCTCCTGAGGGCTTGCACCCCCCATAAACCTGTAACATCTGTGGTTTTACAGACTAGTGAATTGTAGAAGCAATCAAACCGTGCTCCAGGGCCCAAGTTAATCTCCTCTTCCCCATCTGAGGAAAGCCTTGCTCAGCTGCCACGTGTGCTGATGGGATCTGCACAACTGGGGAGCCAGGGTGGGCCATTGCCAGGGAGCAGACACTCAGCTGGTAAACCAGTGCCCTCACCCAGCAGGGCAGTGACCTCCTGAGCTGTAACATCATAGAATCATAGAATCATAGAATAGTTAGGGTTGGAAAGGACCTCAAGATCATCCAGTTCCAACCCCCTGCCATGGACAGGGACACCTCTCTCTAAAACATCACGGTGAGTGAGGCCTGGCTGAAGAAATGGAGAACCCTGAGGGCAGACACAAATTAGGAACACCCAGCTACCTACCGTGTACAAGCAGGGGGCACGGCATGCACAAGCAGGATACATGGCAATGTGTCCCTTGATCAGACACAGCTTTTCCTTCAAGGAAAAGCAACTAACACTCCCTCAGTATCTACCAAAACACTGTTATATCTATACTAATGGTCTAATAAGCTTCCCTTTCCTTCTCCAGTCTAATTTTGCTCATTTATTCAGCTTCTAAGCGCTGACAATCCCTTGTGCCAGTTCCTTATGTTGGAGAACAAGTCTGTCCAGCACTGCTAGTCCTCATCCAGAAGGTCTGACCTCACAGAAGGAGGAGAATCTGTGCTCCTTTGATTTGTGCTGTGCCTGGCTGAGAGCTGCTCTCCCCATCGCTCTGTGTCACAGGCACAAATAGCAATTGGATGGTTGGCAGGCAATCATCATGCGTTTCACATTTCTAATAAGCACTTGCAAGAGAAACGATCCGTTCATGTTCTCAAGCTTTCCGTGAGGACACATAAAGCTGCTGAAAACCTGCAAGCCCTGTCAGCCAAATGCCCAAGCAGTAACGCTGCACAGGGGAGCCTCCTTTGCCGGTGGGTTGGAGGAACCAAAACAAAACAGCACAGGGATCGGTTCAGTGCAGCATCCAGAAGCAAGTATCGGGGTGAGCTCACCAGCTCTTGCCTACAGAAGTGCTACCAAAGTGATAATTTGGGCAACTGTGTCTTAAAACACAAGGTAATAGTGGATGCGTTTTTAAGAACAGTCAGCAATAATTGTAAAACAGAATGGGTGCTGGTGATTTTCTAGATGCGAAGATCCCCTGGTTTAGGGTCATGGCACATTGAGTCTTCAGTGTTGAGAGTAAGAAGTATGTTCATTTTCTGTGGCCATGATAGGAACACTCCAGGGATGTTTTGATTTAGCTATCAGAGAAGCACCGTGATTTCAGATGACACCCACCGCAAAGCCAAGACTCTTTCCAGCTCCTCATTCTCATGTGCTTTGCTACTTTACAGGGCACTCCTGGCTGATCAATGCCCACGGTGCTGGCTCCATGGCACAACTTGAACTCTGAGCTATTGTGACACTGAGAGAAATGATTTTCTTTTTCCCTTAAATAAGTCACATGTAACCTTTGAGAGGTGCCTTGGCTTTTGGTTGCATCTGCCCCTCCAGTCCCTGTAAGAGTACTCGAAAGTCGAAAACATAAGCAAAGTTGAAGTACAGAAGCAAGGCTGAACTGAAGAAGGGAAGCTGAACTCTGAATCATGCAGTCACCCAGAGACAGCTTTTCTCTGTGCCCTCTGCATGATGCTACCTTCCCATCTTGCTCATCCTCCCAGCAAAAATGAAAACCAAGCTACATCTTTATTATCTTAGCTCATCTTATGCATTGTACGGAGCTTTGGAGTGGCAAATGGGTCTTGTTCTCATACAAGGCTGCATCTGAGATTGCTGAGAACATCACTGCGCATGGCTTGCTTTCCTCACCCGTTCTTTGATCCTTGTTTTTCTCTTAAGACTCACCCCAGCCCTTCAGTGAGCTTGTCCTGTTTGCCCAGGAGAGAAGTGGGGTGGAATCCGTGGTTCCAAACACAACCTGGAGAGGGAAATCCACTGCCTCTGCCCCTGCCCCTTTCCTTCTACTGAGCTCCTCTCTGAGCTGCTGCAGATCTGGCCACAGGTCCCCGGTATATCACAAGACTTCAAAACCAGCCTGGAAAACCACTGAAAATCAATATTACATCCATACACGGATATGCACACTGCTGAGAGAACAAGGGATGATCAGATTCAAACCTAGGTTTATTTGCTTATAAATGGAGACAGCCATGCCCCGCTGCTTCAGGTGCTTCACAGCTTTTCATCCAAAAACATGAAAAAGCACTTGAAGGAGAAGGGATGTGACACAGTGATTGAAAGCAGAGCATGCAGTCTAGGAAACAGAAACCAGTTACAAATAACCTGGGGCTCCCCACTCACTTGGCCATGGTTCCCAGGGGATAGGAAAGTGTCTTTCTCCAGCCAAAATGCACAGGAGGATGGATAAGCACTGGTGTTTTCAGGAATCCTTGGGCAGGAGCAATGGTACATAAAGCTGGTGAACCAGGGGCCATCTCTGCAGTGGAGCTTTGCTCTTACAGCAGCGATGAAAATTAGCTTGCAAGGAAGCAACTGCAGCAAAGATGCTGCCACATGGACTTTGCAGTGCTCTGGCAAGGACAGAGCATCTCCAGGGTACTCAGGAGAGTTTCCATCTGATGTGCTAATGCTCAGCAAAGCCTCTGTGCTCCTCTTCCCTGCTGGTGGAATTCTGCTGGCGTAGCTCAGCCAGCACAGGGACCTAGCATACCTTGACATCAGATCTTCACTTGCTGTGTAGATACAGCCACAAAACTAATGATACATTTAAAAGGGCACAAAACATGCATAGAGAGTGGTGGCAAGTAGCACTGCAAAGGCTAGGGGGGCAATTTTGTTTGCTTGTGAGGTCTCAGTACCTATTTACCCCTTTTTGCTGGAATACAATAAAAGTACATTGACACAAAAGGACCCAAATCCAGTTTTTTTTGTCATTGCACAAATCAAGACTGACACAGAAAATACAGAAGGAGACAAAGTATGGGGTAGTGGCTGATGTTCCAAAGGAGCCTCTTGGAGCTGCGATGCCATACATTACCGGCACGTATCCCCTTGGGGATGCTTTAAAATCCTGGCCTTAAAACTCAGCTTGAACAAAGTGCTGCTGTTGGTACTTTTAGTAATAGCAATAAAGATTTCTTTATTATTGTTGTTTCATAAGAGTTTCACAGCGTGTCCCTATTGTTATTTTGAGGTCATTCCTCAGATCCAGCTGCTCTAGCTGCAATAACTGAAGAGGCCAATGCCAAGCATGTTCTGCACAGCATCCGCATGGGCTGTAGCCATCTATAAAAAGCTCTGCTGGAGAAGGGAAGGATGCTCATATTCCCTTGATGTGGAAGCCTTGGGAGTGCCTGTGGCTGCTTCCAGGTGAAGACTGAGCTCCTGGGAAAGAACTACAAGGCTTCGTGCAGTGATTTCTCTAGCAGAGAGCCAGAGGCATAGAGATGCATGGCAGCAGCTGCACTCTAAGTCCTCGCTGTGGTACGATGGTGTCTACAGGGTACCATCGGGGTACCAAAGGAAGCTCACTCCTTCACCAGAGGGGTTGGGTCATTGCATGAGCTCTGTTTTCACATTCCCAAACATAAATCCTCCATCTAACACGCTGACAATCGATGCGCACCCTGTTCCTCTTGCAGCTCTGCAACAACACCCATCTGCTGGGATGGCAGCGTGCCCATGAGGCTGGAACGCCAATGACAGGGCTGAGGTGCCAGCTACACGAGCGCAGAGGGGAACAGCCTGCACAACACGGAGAGCCAACACATCCTCCTGTTTGCAAACAGTGCCAACGCTGGGCAGCGCGCTCGCTGTGGTGCACCCATCTGGAGCGGCTGGAGGGCACTGCAGCCCTGGCACTGCCTTGGGGCTGCCACTCTTTGGCCCCTCCGCGCCTGTGTTTCTGCACACGGGCAGTGAGCTGGGAAGTGAAAGAGCTGTTGTCTGCTTTCCAGACCCGGGGCTAATGGTAACTCACCGGAGCAGAGCTGCCCAGGCAGCTTTTGCCAAGGGCTGGCTCATCAGATGTTCCCAGTGCTTTTCCTCCCTCATTTCCAGCTGTTAAGCTGCCCATTCACTTTTGCCACGAGTCTCTCATGCCTGGGAAAGGGGAAAGGTAGTCCCCGCAGTTGCAGAAGGCAGATTCATTGCCTGTCATACAGGCTCTGCATTAAAACACGGTCTTCACTAGGAAGCAAGTGTTGGAAACCTTTGAAATGTAAGCCTTGATGGGAAAGCTGCTCAGATCCTCGTGCCAAGAGCTGCCGCCTGCCCACGGCTGGGGCAGTCCTGAGATCAGAAGGGGTGGCAGAGATGGCTGATGCTATTTTGGGGAGGACTTGCATTTCCCAGTGTGCAGATACCCTCTGCCAGACCTTTTAAGTTCCGGATAATTGGAAGGGATCTCCTTGCTGACAGTGCTCGTTTATGTCTGATGCTCTTCACCGGTAAATGGAGGTGGTAGGAGTTGGAGTAAGGATTTGTTTCATATTAGGTGTCTGTTCCAAATCATTATTTTCTGCATTTGCAGTCATTGTGACTGCTTGGACAGAAGTAACCTCTGCAAGACAACACAACATTCAGATCATAGCTGGGCTTAGGGTAATAGTTGTCATCATGAAATCTATTTTATATGGGTACCAGTTAGCCTGCTGCTGCAGCTGAAAGGCATGAAGGATGAGTAGGAAAGCAACTGTAACTAATGGGAGCTTTTCTCAAAAGTATGTAGTCATAGGAGTTAATGAAAAGCGGAAAAGGAGCCAGTGAAGTGTAACGCTATGAAGGAGAAGGAGCTATCCTTTTCAGATTCCTTTCCAGCGATCAGTTTGTGTTTCGAAGTCTCTCCGAGCTCCCAGATCAGCTCAGGGAAAGAATTTCCTGACTGTTTCCTAGAAAGACCTAACGCTGCTGCAAGAAATCCTGCTCTGGCCGCATTCCTCCTCTTCCTTGCAGAAGCAGCAAGTGCCGGGGAGGATTAGCTCAGCTCCTGTCCTGCTGGATGCTTATCCCAAATGAACCATTTTATCTCCCTAAGCCTGGCTCCCACACCTCTCCGCACGGTATCTGGCTGCCACTCATGCAATAAGCAGCTCAGCTACCAATTCAAGCCACCCTCATTTATTGCATTCAGGAGCGCTGTCCGAGCGGCTTAACTTTATGGCACTAAGGAAGTTTGCAGGAAAGGCTCTTCTATAAGAGCTAACAGGGGAAACCAAGCAGCACCATGGCACCGAAATAACTCTTGGTTTATGTGAAAAGCTAGGGCTGGATTCATAATTTCTTACTTATTGTAATCTACTACGTGTTCAAACAGCAAGTCTGAAGAATTACTGTTTCTACATCCACGGAGCAATCAGCACTTAAGCGAGGCTCTGTCCTCAGCACATCACTTGGCACATGGACCAAGACCACAGCTCACAGCCCGAGTCTCTCCACTGCTTCCCACATCCTCTAGACCCAGACCGTGTTGCTCATGTCACACTGGTAATTTAGCTAGCATCTGTTCCAGACATTTAAATGGAAAATGCCTCACATGGTGCATTTATTTGATTAATGCAAAGGATGTCCTCCAAATTCTGAATTCAAGCATCTCCCAACTGGAGCTTTGCAGCAACCCCCTGTGAAAGCAGAAGCCTTGGGAGTTCATCCTCTCCCAGCTGGAGGCAAAGCCTGGTTTTCCCTGGTCTGGACGGAGAGATGCACTCAACCCACTCAGCACGTGGGGTGGTTGTGCACCCCACAAGCCCCAGACCCCAGCTGGGGAACTGAAGAGCAAGCGGAGCTCTTGGCACATCCAAACCCTCCAATCTGTGGCAGGGCAAGGATAAAAAGAGATTTCTTGAATTTGGCTCTTTTATTTCAGTTACATAAAGCTATTACCCAGCTTCAAGAGAGCTGGCCTATACCCTGCTGGCTCCGGCTTGCGTCTACCCTGACAGATAAGAGCGGAGCTGCCTGCTCCCATCAGACAGCAAACAATCTGGGTACAGCAGGTGCTTAAAATATCTGCAGGAAGGCAAGGCAGTTAAAGCAGTGAAGTGAGGCCAGGTGGTTAAGGACTGGAAGAGGGTGAGGATGGGAGTTGGAAAGGCTTTTGTGGGTGGGGGATGCTCGAATAGGGCAGAAGGCAGTAGGCTGGGGGGTGTAGGAGGATGCTGTGCTCAGGGGTTGCTGGCTCTGTCTAAGGGAATCATCTCCCTGCTCCAGTGTGTAAGCTGAGCCTCTGGGTTCCTTCTGTCCCTTTTATCTCCCCTTGATCCCCATTTCAGGTCTGTAAGGCAGCGTGTCTGTAACCTGACTGGTTGCTGGTGTGGGAGTAGGGAGAGAGCTATAAGGAGTTTCTACCTGCATTAATTAAGCTGGTTTTTAACAAGAAATCTCCTTGGGTAAAATCTAGCCCTGATGATAGTTAATAGCAAAACTTTATTGACTACAGAGGAGCTAGGCTTGTCCCTAATTAGTCTTTGATAAGCCTGTTATTTTTTCCCTGGCTCTCAGGACCCAAGGGCTCTAACTGCAGAGCCGGGCTCACTGATCCTCAGTACAAGTCTGCTGTTTCTGGGGCTGCGCAGCCCTGTCCGCAAGCTGCATCAAACACATGGTGCAAGCCCTGGAGAGGCTGGGTCTGTGCTGCCCTCCTTGAATCGCTGCATGTGCCCCGGAGATCCCTGCAGATGTGCTGGGGAGCACCGTGTGCCCTCAGCTCTGCAATAAAGCTGCATCCAAGCTGGATAGGATCCCTTTAACAAGTAACAGCTTGAACCCATCCCTGGTGTTTCTGCGTTCTTTCCCAGTACAGCTTTTAACCTGCCCCCTTTTGGAGGTTTAAACACAAGATTACTGCTGGCTGGAAGGCATGAGGCAGCAGGAGCCATGGGAGAGCGAGGTGGTTCTGGCGACAGGCAGTGCCCCAGTTTTACACCACCTTCCTTTGCTTCCCCTTTCCCAGGGCTGGCGAAAGAGCCAGCCTGAACGAGGCTGGGGCTGAGGGTTTTTTACTGCTTCTTCCCTTTTCCTTTTTATCAATAAGCCAGCTCTGGAACGGATGCACTGAATTTCCCAGCTCGTTTCTGCACGGCTTCAGTGACCACGGTTGCTGTCAGACACTTGCACAGTCCTGCATTTTGTATCACTGAGCCTACATCCCAGTGTATTTACGAGGAAGTGCATTTGATTCTGGCTGTGCGTGTTTGATTCTGGCTGTTCCTTGTTTTCTAGCTTTCAAACTTGTCAGAGATGCCCGCTGAAATCAATAGTGGCATAAACAGCGGTTTTGCTGTGGATCTCATGGTTCTAGTAGCTCCCACATGCATCTCCTGTAAATTATGTTCTGGAAATCAGCAATGTACCTTTGTGGGTCTCAGTGTGAAAATCTCGGTAATAGAGGGAAAAAATCCACCAGATGTTGGTAGCCCCTAAAATTAAGGGGGAAGTTCTGGAGTTCAGAGAATGAGACCCAGCATTTATTTAAGGTTTAAACATTCTGACACTTAAGACCATCATTTTTTGGGGGGGAAGCTGGATGGTCGTTATTGATGTCCATCAGTATGGACTTGGTGTCAGATGCTGCTATGAAAAGCATTAGGTCTCCCTGGACTGCTGATGGGGGTGGGTTGGTCAGGGCTGCACTTCGTGCCTGCCCTCTCCCATAGGCAGTTATCTACCCCTAAGCATGAACTGTGTTGGTATAAGTAACTGCATCGAGACGTGAAGCAGTTGCTGGTCCATGGGCCCATGCCATCAATAGCTGTGTCGGTCCCTGTGCACTGCTGCTCTGTGTGGTTGCCGAACTGGAGTATTGATCCTGTGGTTTGGGTGGTGACAGCCCAGCATGGGGGGATGATGTTTGAAGAGGTTGCTGTGGCATTGCTGTGGTTGCTCAGAATGATGCTGATGGTCTGACACAGAGCCTGTGCCCAGAGCACAACCAGCAGATTTATAATGCTCTGGTAAAATGCTGGGATGAGCCTTAAGGATATCTCAGCCCTTTCCCCTGGGGAGACATTAAGCAGACTGTTTGCTCAGGCAGCAGTTGGTGCTGTGCTGGCCTGGCTGAACAAGCAGCTGAATCCAGTCCAGACCTCGTTCACAAACCCATCCATCTCTTTGGAAATCGCTGCACTTTCTCCATGCTCTGCAGCAGTGCTCGTGCATCTCGGGGCATGCAGCAGAGCCTGCAGCTAGGCTCCAGGCTACATGGTGAGGGACATCTGAAGCAGGACCCTGCCTGCTGGCTTCATACAGAGCCAAAATGCAGCCCACCAAGCACCAGGTGAGATGTGCCACCTTTCCCCCCCAGCAGTGCAGACCAGTCTGATACTGCCCAAGAGGGGTTTGCTGCCCTGAGTCCTGGCAGGGTGATTTGCTGGCAGCTTTCCCCTGTGGAGAACTTACTGCTCATCACAGCATCACCTGCACTAGGTCATGCCCTCACCAGGACCTTGTGTGCCCAGGAATGATGCCCGGAGCTCACCAGTCACCTACGTTTGTTTAGGAAGTGATCCCTGCAGAGTCTTCTCCCTGCTGGACAGCCCCCCTGGCACACACATCAGCTCTCCAGAGGTGACGAATGAATTCACTCCAGCCAGTATTCATCTAGCTTTCACATCTGCACGTCCTTGCCAAAGTCCCTCCGTTTCTTACAGTTGGTCTGGATATCCTGCTGCAGGCTGAGATGGGCTGCAGGGGCTGAGCCTCCCTGACCCAAACCCCTTGCTCCAGGCTGCTGCTCTCAGCTCCTCAGTGCACAGAGGCAGGGGCTGGAGAGAGCAGTGAAGCAGCAGCATCCTCATCCTCCCAGTGAAGGGGTCAGCCCACAGTCTCACTGAGTCCTTGCTGAGGGCCTGTTTGCTGCTGATTTCAGTCTGATCTCAAAGCTGGAGACCCCCAGGTTGGTCTGAGTCTCTGCTGTGGTGCAAGGCAGCACAGGGAATCCTCTGGAGCTGCCTGCTGGGACAGGCTGCAGTGCTGGGAGAGCTTCAGCAGGACATCCCTCGTGAGCCACCGAAGTACCTTCAGGTGGTTCGTATGAGCTCTCTGGACTGGAAGAATCGGGATGTTCATACCCTCCACTATCATCAGGTGCCAGTGAAATACATGAAGATGCATTGTTCATTCACAGACCTATGGCAAACTGTATGGGGAACTGAGACCAGGACATCCCCACGACACCTCCTCTGCAGCCCGGCCAGCATGGAGGGATGCCGGACATCCTCTTGCTGTGCCCGGCTCAGGCTCCAGGCTTTCCTTGCAGGTCACCTTTGGACATTTTCACCCAGATATGCTCCTGCCAGCCTCATCCAACACACTGTAGCTGGAGTACACACTTGCCATCAGCCACGGATCTGCAGGTCCCCGTGTGCCTCACCCATTGGAGGCAGCTGCTTTGGCATCTGGATCTTGAGGCTTCTGGTGGCTCTGAGCTGTGGGATTTGGGCTCTAGGTGGAGGTGAAGCAGATCACTGCTACTGGGATGGATCTTGGTGGCCTGGAGAGCAGGGCAGCCTCCTGTCCTGTGCTCACTCCCTGTGCTGGCAGGGTGAGGGAGCTGGGAGAGGCCATGGCGCAGTGAGAGAAGTTTCCTTTCCCGTGTCAGGTTGCAATGTTAGTTTGAATGAGGCTGTCCCTGAGGCAGGCAGGGCCATCAGAGACATCTTCAAAAGGGGGAAAGTAGATGTTACCTGCTGTTATGCTCACGAGAAAAACTGATGGATCCCAAAGACTCCTAATGCTCACTCTGGCCACTTGAAAGCCTCTGAGATGGCGATGTCATTAGCTCCACAGCAGGACAAGCATTATATCTGCCTTCCAGTTTCCCCAGTTGAGTCATCCAAAACCACAGAAGCACCAGATGATCCCAGGTGGGTATTTCTGTCACTGATCCCCATGGCTGGACATGGTGGGCACAGCAGGCTGAGACGTGGGCTTTCTGTGTCCCGCTCTCATTGCCAGCTCAGAGCATGAAGGACACTAATGCTCTGTAGTCACAAGAGCCGTGTTTTTTCCCCAAACCCAAAAGCTTTTCGGAGGTTTTCAGCTGCAAATCACAGTCACATTACGGATTGTTTTCCATCACTACCTGCACCGCCTGTTTTGGAGGCTCCCAGCATCTAAACCAACCGGCTGCCGCGGGGAGCGTAGCCGCAGGTTTGGGATGTGGTGTGCAGGAGTACAGTAAATATTTAAAGCCATCAGGCTGAGGTTTCCAGAGGCCTCTAAAAGAGATTGATTTCCCCAAGCCCCTGCGACTGCAAATGGAAGTTTTGTGCCAGCTTTCTTTCAGCCAGCATTTCCCAGAGAGGCTAAATGTGGATCTCAGATGTACTGGATGAAGTTGGGACTCGCAGTTTCCCATTAGCCGCTGTGCTGAAATCCCTCTCCTCCTTAGTGGGCTGCTTGCAGTGACACGCTGTTCTGCTCAGACGCACCAGGCTGTAGTTTTCCCTGTGATTCAGGCTCATGCTTTTCCTGTTGGCTCCCTCCATGCATCCTCCATATTTTGTGTTTTTTGACTGAAAGGAAAACCTGAGCCAAGCTCAGAAGTGCTGGGATCTGCGGCAGGACGAGCTCCAGCTCTGCCTAGACTTGCAAAAGGCTCAGCCTGGGAGGACATGCCTGGCAGCTGGGGTTACCCAGCATGGGGGTAGCGCTCTCCTTGAGAGCCTCAGCCTCCGGACACAGCACCAAGCAGTGCACAACGCCACAACCAGCACAGTGCCAAGGCTCAGCCTGCTCCCAGCCAGTGGGTGTCTGGCCCTAGGACAGGGATCCATGGCCACAGCCCTTCCCTGCAGACAGCAGTGGCCACACAGCCCCCAGGACACCCCAGCAGTTCACATGCACTGGGGTGATGGGGGGGGGGGAGTCTTGCTGGTGCTTTTCAGAGCCTCTTGCAGGGCTGCACCCCGGGTGGTGGCACCAGGAGTTCGTGCTCTTGCTGCCGGGGATCCCCCTCCCCTCGCCTCGGGACGCTCCCGGGCTCTGCGGTGGCTGGTACATCCCATGCAATGCTCAGCGCCTGTCCCGCTCCTCTGCTCCCCCCCCCAGCAGCAAGGGAATGGCCTGTGATAGGAATTGGTAATTGTGTATTTGAGGAACCTGTGTGGTTTCCCTGCTCGAGCACTGCCCTGCTGCCTGTATTACTGCTTGTATCTCCCTCCCGCTCTGGTTTGTCACATCCCTGCCCAGACAATTTGTGCTGTGTGTGATTACGGTGTTTTTCCAGGGCTGGATATTAATATTAGTGAAGAAGGACCTGGTGCCAGGAGCTCATTGGGCTTACTAAGCACGTGCAGCAGGTGAGGACCAGAAGGACAGACACCCTGGAGCCCTTGGGTGGCATCCCTGCAAACCCACCCTCATCCCACCATTCCTGGTACCTACTGGAGGTGAGCAGCCAGACCACAGGACACCAGTGACCCTGTCTGCAGGGGGCACCCCAACCAACTCGACTTTAACCCACAGAAGCATCATGTGGGAATGTGCATTTCTCCTTGTTATGATAGCAGTAGTTCCAGTCTCATGGCAGTGACCTTCCCTGTGAGGGTGCTGAGGCACTGGCACAGGGTGCCCAGAGAAGCTGTGGCTGCCCCATCCCTGGCAGTGCTCAAGGCCAGGTTGGACACAGGGGCTTGGAGCAAGCTGCTCCAGTGGAAGGGGTCCCTGCCCATGGCAGGGGTTGGAGCTGGGTGAGCTTTAAGGTCCCTTCCAACCCAAACCAGTCTGAGATTCCCAGTCCTTCACCACCTTGGATGCCAGAGCAGATGGGCACTGTTATCTCAGTGTTGGTGGTAAGGAAATGGGGGCAGAGAGAAGGTGCTGGTGCAAGCCTACAAGCAGCTCTCCTGCTCCTGGCCAGGATGCGGTTGCTGCATCCACTCACATTAGAGACTGGGAAACGTTTCCCCCGCTCAACTCAGGAACACCAAAACAGGCTCTGCCTGTGCTTGCCCGAGGCCATGCGTGCTTGTGAGCACTCGCATGCCGCAAAAGGGCAGAGAGCACAGTCCCCAAACCATGTCAGTGAACACCGGAACAGAGCTGGCTCCGAAGGCAAATAGAGCAGGCTGAAAAGAAGAAACATAATGATGTCAATGCAAATTCAGGCTGAAATGATGTGAGTGAAATCTCCAAAGATGCAATGCCAAGAAAAATAAAACCCAACAGAACATCTGAAAACCAAATTGCAACAAATAACACAAAGGGGGTGGGGGGAAAGGAGCAGGAAAGCACTAATGTGGAACAGGCAGAAGAAAACGAAGGCGATTGGCAGAGGCGAGGGGCTGCAAACCAAGTGGTGCAGATCCCAAGGCCAGGCAGGAGAAAACCCAGAGGAGATGACGGGCGATGCAAGGCAGAACAGGGCAGAGCAGAGACGGGGCCACGCGGAGGCACCGCGGGCTGCCGGTGACTTGCAAACCAAACAGCGATTCAAGGGCAGGAGGAAGCTCCTCCGGAGAGCGGAAGGCAGACTGCAAAGCAGAGCGGTGTCGTGCTGAGCACACACAGCCGGGGCTCCTGGAGCCGCAGCTGGTAGAGGTGGATCGACACGCAGTGATGGAGAGCAGAGCTGTGGGGACAGGGACCTGGCTCCATGCGTGCTGGGGCATCGTGGCTCCCAGGACATGGCTTGAGGGGTGCCTTGAGGGGCTGCCTGAGTGGCACCCAATCCCACCGCAGGCACCATGCTGCAGATGGGGAAACTGAGGCACGGGGCGAGCAGGCAGCATGTCTTTCAGGTGCTCTCCTGGACGTTATCCCAACCCTGCTGTCATCCCAGGGCCAGGATGGGGACGGGAGCATAGCCCAGGTACAGCCCTAACATCACTGTCCTGTCCCTGCCACCCGCTCCCTTGGCTCTCCTCTAAACATCCACTTGCCTTTTCCTATAACTGAAAAGGCAAATTACAGAGCAAACCTTGATTTCAGCATTTTGCCCTATAAAAGGCATCAGTAAGCACTGGCCCGAGGTCAGGCAGCACTGGGGAGGTGGGAAGGGCAGCGTGGACGTTGGAGCCGGCTCCAAAAGCTGCTCCCCGCAGTGCTCCTGCCACGCAGGCAGCCCTCCCCAGCACAAAGCCCTGGATGTTAAATTCATGCTGCATGCCTTACAATAAATGGAGCTGCAGAGACAATAGCAACCCTGGTACATTTAGTACATAAATAACTTTAAAATATCAGTACTGTGGAAGGGAAATCTCTGTCATTTCACTGCAGTACTTTTCCATCAACACTGAACGCTGCCTGCCCCATGTTTTGCGGCTGGGCAGGGAGGGCTATGGTGTGCAGGCAGGGAGAGATGTAATGTGCAGGGAGGGAGGGATGGGATGTGCAGGCAGGGAGGGATGGATGTGCAGGCAGGGAGGGATGGATGTGATTTGCAGGGAGGGATGTGATGTGCAGGCAGGGAGGGATGTGATGTGCAGGTAGGGAGGAATGGATGTACAGGCAGGGAGGGAGGGATGTGCAGGTTGGAGCAAGGCAGAGCTTGCACAGGTAGGGCCAGTCTGTTTCTGGGCAACCTGGGCACACGGCTTCATCTTTTACCAGCTTCATCTGGGTTTATGCTGGGTTGGTTTTCCTCTATCACCCTGTAACCAGATGGAGAGAAACCCTCACCCCACAGGCAAGAGGGATTTGAGGCTTTTCTGATGCCCTGGCTTGAAGCAGCAAATATACCAGTTTTCCTTTTAATTTCATCAGGAAAGCTTTGCTCTTGAAGGCTGAGTGACAGCGTAAAAGCCGAGAAGTCACCTGGGAGGGATCTGAACTGATACAGACAAAGCCCAAGAGAAGTTTCTCCTCCTGTCCATTTCCTTCCTATGCTGTCACCGTCTGGACCCCTGGTCCAGCCCTTCCCACCCCATCCCCTGCCTCTCGACCTCCTCGCTATGGGGATGGACTCAAAATAGTGCTACCAAAGCCATTAGTCATGCAGCGAACGTCACCCTGCAGCAGGATCCATCCCTCCTCTGTAAATAACTCCTTCCTGCAACCTCAATTGGAGAATTATTCATACCTGGTATAAATCAGCCCGAGCAGGAGAGCGACAGAGGCCATGATGCTCCGGAGCACACCTCAGTGTGGGGGGCTCTGTCCTCCATGGGGAGATGTGATGGGGTGGCTCTGGGCATGGAAACCCTCTGGACCAGCCCTGGGGTCTTGGGCACTGGGGCTGAGCCTGCTGGGATCAATGCTCTGAAGGAAAAGCCTCTTGTGCTGCCAGGCTTCCCAGATCCCCACCGCCGGGTTTAAGGGGGGTCTGGGGGCTCAGGGGTGCATAAGTGTGCCCAAGGATCCCCCCAGTGCTGGCATTGCCAGGTCCCCCCCACCCTGTGCCATTTGGGGGCTGCTGCTGGGGTCTCTGCTGGGGTTTGGAATCAGCGCTGCCTCTCAGTGCCCCAAGTTTCACCCCATGGGTCCCTCTGCGCCCAGAGGAGCTGCTCTTTAGGTGGCCATAGGTAACGTAGCTGTTACACCAGCCAGGGAAGGGTCGGTGTGGCAACATTTAACAGCCAGAAGCTCCTTCCTTCCAAATATTGTGCATCGAAGCTTCTATACACCAATGGCTTCTGCAAATTAAAAAATATAAGTGCAAGAAAAAGGCTAAGTATGTAAACGGTAAGAAGCCCATTTAGCCTCTCACAGACATCTGTATCCCGGAGCAGTTTCTCGGCGAGCAGTCTGCATTTCATTACGAGGAGAGTGGACAAGTGCTGGCAAAATCCATCCTTTGTTTATTCCTCCCATGGCCGAGGTGTTAAGCAGCCTTCCCATCCTTTTACAGCAGCCTCCCAGCGAATCAACCCACTCCACGGCCCATTAAAGCCTTTAATCAGCCACCTCGGTGACTCAGAGCAGCCAAAACACAAACAAACCCCACCAAGGCTTTAGGGGGACCCAGGACCAGGCGTTCAGGAGTGAATCCTGGGTTTGGTGTGATGGGGGTCCCGGCAGTGACTCAGCGCTGCCTCATCTGTGTCTGCAGGGAGGAAGATGCTCCCAAGCACATCCTCTGTGGATCCATGCTGGGACCAGGTATGGAAGAGGCTGTGGACAAGCTTCTCCCCCAGGAGCAAACCCTGTGGCATGGGGCTTGGGCATGTCCCACTGGTGCCAACTGGTACGATGGAGATTGGGCAGGAATAGGCAGTTTCACAGGGCTACATCCCACAGGGTTTTGGGTCTCCTGATTCCAAGCTCCCAAGTAGAAAGAGATGGAGAGGCTCAAACTGGCAGGGATGGGACCCAGCCCCAGCCACTGCAGGGGAAGCAGGAGCCAGACTGTCTTCTGCAGCGGGTATGGGAGAGGTGGGAGCAGCAGCATGGCTGCGTCCCACCCAAGTGTGGCTGCACTTGCCCCCAGCCAACAGCAGAGCACCAGGTACGTAAAAGCCAGCACACGCTGATGCAAACAAGTGGTCTAATCAGAGCCTGTGGCACCAGGACTGTGAGCACACAGCTATAGGCCAAGGAGGGATGGCTGGGTTTAATCAGCCCTCCATGCTGAAGGATTAACAGCAGCAATCTTGTTTGCAGCCAACCTCCAGATGATACAACATAATAAGACATATAACAGCCTCTTGGAAAAAAGAAAGTTATAGCTCCCACAGCAACTGTAACTCAGCTGTATTACACACATATATATATTAAGGCATAAATTTAACAACATATATTTTAATGCAAAATATCAGCAATGCACATAGGGACAAATAACGGTGGTTGAGGGATCCATAAGATCTGGCTCTCACTACTTCCCACTGCTTGGATCTCACCAGCAGCAGCATGGTGAGGAAGATGAAGCCGTTGTGGTTGTGGACCATCTTCCTCCCAGTCCCATGTTTTGGCACCAGAGGCACTGCAGGGACACGGAGATAGACCTGTCTGCATGCACAGACACCCCCATCCATGCACCTACACGCACTGATGCGGCAGGACGTATGGAACATGTACAGCATAACAGCACATCTCCCAGGGCACCAACCAGTGCGCCTGGATGCGGCGAGGATTCCTCCTGTTGCTCATCAGGCTGAATGCAGATTGAGATCCTTTCAGCAGATTTCTGGGTGGGTTTTTTTTTTAACTGTCTAGTGGAATTGCACCACAGGGACATAATTCTCTATTACAGTTTATGAAATGGCTCAAACCCATTTCGTTTTAGCTCTTTTTGCCAGCCGCCTTCCGGCCGCCAGCAGCAAAGCATGTGCGATGCTTTCCCTGCTAATGCCACACAGGTTGTTCCTGATGACTTGCAGGGGATAATTGCAGCTGCAGGAACAGAGAACACTGTGTGGGCAAGCGCCAACCTGGTCACTGCCTCTCCAGGTACCTGGTGAATGGAGTTCCCCTGCTCTGGTCCCCTGCAGATGGAGTGATGCAGCCAGTGGAATGCATCCTGCCTCCGCCATTGCTGCTTTTCCTCCCAGCCACCCGAATCCCATCCTGGAGGAAACAATTCCAGCTGGGAAAAGAAGGGATTAATGCACACCAGAAAAGTACCTGAGAGGCTCTGAGCATCAGGTCCTGATGGGTACAGCTGTGCTCAGGGCTCTTGATGATGGGGCGGTGGGCGCTAAGGAGGTAGGAGCAGACACATTGGGGACCTTCCCTCTTTGCTTTAAGCTGAGACCCTTAGTTGAGCTATGGGGTGGTTGTGTTATGTGCTTTATTAGCCTTACTTTGTGGTATGGTCCCCAGGCTTGTTCTGTGTCCTGCTGATCCCCAGGCTGTGGCTGGTGCTATCATTTGGCTGGTTCTGCCCATCTCCAACAGGTACCATGGGTCTGCACCTTGTGAGGGGCTCTGCTGCTCTGGGGGGGGGCTGCTCCTGCAACATGGAGATGCCTGCTTCCTCTGTTGGTAGGGTTTTATGCCTATGTCTTAGCTCTCTGCAGCTTTATGTCATTCTGACACTGCAATAACAGGAGCTGAACTATTGGCTGCAGTTATGGCTGATGTTGCCTGAGTGTCTGTGGTATAAGCACCTACATTTGCACTTAAATTAGTTTGCTTAATTGCATTGTCCCCTATATGGCTGTGTTATGGGGAGGGCTGGTCCGTGCTATAATGCTTTGCCGCATTGCCAAGTTCCCTCTCCTGAGACGCAGCCGGGAGGCAGAGCTGGGACCTCCGCAAGTCTGAATCCTGCTCTGCCCAGTTTAAAAATACATATATACACATATGCCGTGTTTACAAAGCAATCCCAGCTAATCTCTCTATCTAGCCAAGGCTGCAGGATGCCCTTTCAGCAGGGATTTGTGGAGTTTGCTGCAGTTATTTCCTAAGAATGCATTACCTGGGGTTTTGGATGAATTATGTAGGTCCTTGTTCAGCAAGTTACTTACAAATGTCGAACCTTAAACCACTGAACTCAATGGATCTGCTTGTGTACTTAAAGTTAGGCATAGGCTTAAGTGCTCCAGTAAATCAGGGCCTTATAGCCTAATCTGGCACTCCTAATAAGGTCTGCTGATATAAATAGCAAACGGTATTGACCCAAGGGTGTGCTTGCTTTGGTCAGTGCTGCATCCTGCAAGACAAACGCTGATGGTGGTGGCAATGAAACCAAACTGCCTGTGTGGCTCCATACCGGGCGGCCTCGGCAGATACAAGGCACAGCAAACCCCGGGTAACCTCAGGGGTGCTGGAGCTCCTGGCCGTGGGTCTGTGCTTTGCAGTCCTGGGGGGCTCTCAGTTTCTCCCCCTTCCTCCCTGGAGGTGATGGATGAGATTTCCAGGGGTTTGCTGCTGGCTGCCCGGGTTCTGGCTGTCCCCAGGGAGGTCCCGTGTGCAGTGCAGCACTGTTCCGCTGCCAAGGAGGAGGATGGGGCTCTCCAGGACAGGGTTTGGTGCCAGAGCTGGGCAGAAGTGCTGCAGAGCCCTTCGGCAAAGCTGCCAGGGGGGAAATCCCAGCTCTGCTCCCTGCAAAACCACACCGTGAGGGTGCCCACAGGTGGGTCCCCCCCTGAGCACCGCTGGCCCCACTTTGGCTGGTGCTGGAGGAGAGGATTCCTGGCATCACTCAAAGGCGTGCGGAGCCATCCCAGCCACCCAGGCAGCTTCGCTCCTGAAGGCTGAGCTGAATAAAGGGGAAGTGCCATAGATCTGCCTTGGATGTTCCTGGCTCACGGCCCTCGGTGGAGCCAGGGATGCAGCTCTGCCCAGTACAATGGGAGCAAGATGTGAAATCCTCTGATCTTGTCAAATGTGATTTTTAGGTGATTATTTTATGTTGGGGGCTTTTGGCTTACACGTATGCACAGCACTTGTGCTGCCCAGGGGGTGGCATGGGCAGAGGCACCCCTCAGAGCAGGAGGGACCCATCTCAGAGCACAGCCCAGAGGCACAGAACAGAGGCAGTGTTTCAGCAAAGATCTAATTAGCAGTTCTAATTAGCCCTGATTTCATTGTCACCTCCAGGTCTCAGCCACTGCTCAGGCAGCACTGCAGAGCTAAAACATCAAGGGGTACCTATGGGCAAGGGATCCCTCACAGTAAAAGCACCCTGGGATGGCACAACCCTCCTTCACCTCTCCACTTCCATGTCCCCTACTTACCCATCCCAGCTGCAGCGGGCACAGGGGAGCAGGCAGTGAAGAGTAGGAGTGCTAATTAAAACCTTCTCTAACCTCCTCCATGCTTTGGCTGGCAGGGAGCTGCTCCGAGGGGAAGCAAGAGTCATGGTAGAGTAGAAAAATGAGGGCATGAGATAGAGGGGCAACAAAGCGTAAAATCACAGCTGAGCAAAAGAGGACGGAAAACACTTGCAAGCTGTGAGCTTTGCTCTCTATTTTCTTTCTTCCCTGAGAAGTAACGCTCCTGGCACAGCTTGTCCCATCCAAGAATCAAGAACCAAGAACAAGTCTTTATCTCAGACCTGCCAAGAAGTGGCTGGAAGAAGCACCATGTGGTTGGGATGTCCTTTGGACAACATAGAGCAGGAGAAAGCAAAGCCAACCTTAAAGCATATAGAGCCATGTTTATCTTGGTGATGGGGGAGTTGCAGGCGTGGTGCGAAGCAGAGGGAGAGTCTGTGTGCCCTTGGAGAGGTGGGGGAGCTCTGGATGCAGCACTGGGAGCCTGCGGGCAGAGGTCTTCATCCTCATCACGCTCCTTTCCCTGCTCTCCAGAGAGGCTCGTGCTTCCCATGATCGCTTGGATGAATTCTTGTGAGCGAGCCAGCAGCTCTCCTCTTGTCTCTTGCAATTACTGTCCCAGCGTTCTCCTTGAGAGAGACCATCTGCTACCCCTCCATCACCAGTCATCTCCCCATCTCCCCGGCGAAGCCCTTTCCCTGGGGGCCACGGCTCATCGTGCTGATGGTGCATCTCCCTAGGTCCCACACTGCTCGTTATGCTCAATCAGATCAAAGGCGCCTGCTCCATCGGCTGATACCAGCCATGCTCTCGGGGGCCTCCCTGGCCCCCCCAGTCTCATACAGGACACACTGGCCAAGAAATGAAAAGCCAGGCTGGTGCTGCACACTATGGGCAAGGGGAGCTGGTGACACGTAAACCCTTGCCCCATCTCTCCATGCCTTGCATGGCTGCTGAGCAGACCAAGGCTGCAGCTGTAGGGGAACCCAGGACCTTTCCGAAGTCAGCTCAGGGGTGGGATGTCCTGGGGAGGCAGGGGCTGGCTCAGGATGGGCAACCCATGGTGGCTTAATAGGGACCAGCCCAGCGTGGGGTAACTGGGAGTACTGGGGTGACACTGGGTGCTGTTTGGTTGGGTGTAACAGCTGGAAAAAAGCAATGGGGTCAGAAACAAGATGCATTTGGGGGAGCTTTGGGACTCCCAGGAGCAGCAGGGCCAAGCTTTGAATCGATGCAGTGATGCAGGCAGGAAGCGCACAGCTCTCAGCTGCACCGTGGTGCCCGGTGCTATTAGTCTCTTGCTTTTAATCAACAGCGAATGGGTCTCTGGGGGCCTATTCTCTCACTGCAGGATACCAGAAACTTTCATTGAAGTCAATAGAAGTTACTTGTACCCTTAGGCAGAGGACTGTGGTCCTGGGAAGTTACTGGGGACCCGTGATTTATGCTGTGTGTCGCAGGCTCGACCAAAGCTAGCGCCTGCCTCTTGGTATAATTCAAAGCTAAATGTACATTTATATAAAAAAATACAGTAAAACCATCACATTTTATTAGGGGAGGGCATGCGATAAATTTTTACATCGAAGCTTCCAGCAGCCAAAGATGAAACGCATCTTCAGGAAAATCACTGCCATGGAGATAGGCTTTCATCCCATCGTATCAGGTGGCTCGTTTGTATTTTTAAGGAATCTCATTAGAGCATTAAATGATCTGTAAAGGGTAAAACATCCTTTTTTTTCCAGTGGCTCCGGTGCTGGACAAGCTTCGAGCCACCACGGAGCTGGGGATGGTGGACACACTGTCCTGGGCACACACAGAGCCCTTTTGGGGCTCTCTGTGCCTGCAGCCCCATTCGAGCCTGCCCTCGGAGCCAGGCAAGGGTGCTTGTTGTTTATTCATGCTGGCAATGTCCTCCTTAAAGCCCCTATAAAACTGATTTTCTGTTCATCAAAATGATTGTCTACAAAAATATACAGAGAGCTCCTCCAGAATTTATCCCCAGGCTTGAGCTGCGTGTTTATGTGACTGTGCCTGGGGGTAAGCCAGGTGCTGCCCGCGAGCCTCCTCCATCCTGGCTTGCCCATGGCTTTGCATTGGCACATCAGCGGTTCCGAGAGCCGAGCACCGTGTGCCGACTCCTTCCAGGCAGCCTCCAACCCTCTGGGCTGGGAAACCCGGCTCCTGGCTCTTGCTCCTGTGCTCTCCCCCAGTCCTGCTGTCCTCACTTCATTTGCTTTCATCCAAGAGCTCGCGCCGCTCTCCCCTTGTGAAAGCGTCTGCTCGCCCATCTGCGAGGCTCCGAGAAGGGCTTTGCTGGGCTCCGAGCGGCCCTTCTGCTCCAGCTCCTGCTCTCCCCTCCCAATTCCCACACCACGGCTGTGCGAGGAGATTGTGTGCTGCGAATTAATGATTTTGAAAGACAACCAAGCACATAACATCAGGAAATCTTGAGCTGTTCCAAGGCCAGAAATAAAATCTACGCTCAAAGTCATGGAAGTATTTCAGTGCAGCGTTTCAGGTTTAAAACTGCTCGAGAGTTGGCAAGGATGTTTTCAGCATTTACAAGGCTCCCTGTATAAAAGAAGAAATAAAATGGTTGGGACAGCAAGGGATGAGTGATTCTGCAGACATTTGTCCCTTCTTTTAGCAGCATTTCAAGGACATCTGGACTTCGGCAGCTCAGTGAGTGCAGCAGCTCTGAGAGGCACTGGGGGAACCTTCTGTAGCAAGATGAGGGGACACGTCCACAGCAGGATCAGTGCCAGTGCAGGGGGAACTCCTTGCAATGAGACCCAAGAGCTCCCATTCCTCCCAGTCCAGAGTGTGCGGTCACTGCACCTCCAGGAAGCCAGGGCCACCAGCAAGAAGTGGGCACAGGGAGGGAGGCGATGTGCAAACCCAGGTGGTAGCTGTTATCCTCCATGTGCTGGTTCACAGCGCCCTGCAGTTCATTCCCATGAAAGCTTCCAATTCATTATTTTAGAAGATTTGTTTTCACAAATGAGCAGCTTTTAAAAACACCCGAGTGTCCCAGTCGGAGCCTTCTGAACTCAGCCAAAGCTGGGTGGAAAACAAAGGTGCACGCTTGCTTTGCTTGCGCACCTTCTACATCCTTTAAAAATGAGTAGTCCACAGAAATCATGCCCATCCCTGCACAAAACAGACTTGCAAATTTGCGAAGTGCTCGATATTTTTTTATGAAGTGTTTCTGACCCTCTTTTTCTTGCGATGAAAAGCTTGGCAGGGGAGAAGCTTACCTGGCCATAAATTAGCAGGCAAGTTAAAGAGCATGTACAGCCTTACTTGTCTTTCTCACTACGTTTAACACGGCTCATGTCTTTACAGTACTGGGGGGCAGTAGTGCTGCAGTGGTGTTCCAGGAAGGGAGAGTTCTGTGCCAGGCATGAGGCTGGGGCTGGTAAAGCAACAAACCTGAGTTGCATCACTTGGGTCCCTGCCCTGCATTTATAACAGGAGAGGAGAAGCATCGCTGCACCATCGGCTGCTGAAGTGCTGACTAATGGAGCCTGGGAGCAAGGGCAGGATCATTTTATAACGTGATGTGGATCCTGTATTTTTCCAGTGGCTTTTGCTCCCCTGCTCCATGACACTTGGCTGGGCCGTGAGCAGCCCGGCTTGGGCAGTCTCTGCCATCCAAATATGCTCTGGGGTTCCACACCGTGTGGTCACTGGTGCTGCCCTTTGCAAAGCTCTATTAACTGGCATTTTAGCCTCTCATTAAAAAGGGGGAAGAGGCTGGAGAAAGGAACCTCAATTAAGAGATGTGAAAGTTAGAGCATCGAGAAAAGCTTTTAATTGAAGAGCAGCCCTGCAGGGAAATGCAAAGGCGAGTCTTGTTTGGCAGTTTTACAGATGGTGAGAAAGTCACACTTAGGGGAGAAACGAAAGGGGGGAGAAAAGCTAGCTGAGGAGGTCAGGGGCTTTGAAGAAGTAGGACATGTACAAAAGGAATGAGAAGGAAGGGAGAAATCACTGCTGCGTGGTGGCTTCTGGCTCCCCATTGCAGCCTGCTGTTCCTGGGACCCAGCACCTCCATCCCTGGCAGGCACTCTGGTTCTGGGTGCAGTGGTGCTCAGCTCAGACTGCATACAGAGAAACCCCATCTACCCTGCTGAGTGTGTGTGACTCCACAGGACTTCCCCTTTTCATATATATACTATATACATACATAGATACACTCTGTTTTTTATATAAACCAGACCCCCCCTGCAGTCCTGTGTCCAGCTCTGGGGACAGTAACACCAGAGGGACGTGGAGCTGTTGGAGCGAGGGCAGAGGAGGCCACGGAGATGCTGCGAGGGCTGGAGCAGCTCTGCTCTGGAGCCAGGCTGAGAGAGCTGGGCTGGGGCAGCCTGGAAAGAGAAGGCTCCTTAAGGGGAGACCTTAGAGCAGCTCCAGTGCCTAAAGGGGCTGCAGGAAACCTGGAGAGGGGCTTTGGACAAGGGCCTGTAGGGACAGGCCAAGGGGAATGGCTTGAACCTGCCAGAGGGGAGACTGAGCTGAGCTCTTAGGCAGAAGCTCTTTGCTGTGAGGGTGCTGAGGCGCTGGCACAGGGTGCCCAGAGAAGCTGTGGCTGCCCCATCCCTGGCAGTGCTCAAGGCCAGGTTGGACACAGGGGCTTGGAGCAAGTTGCTCCAGTGGAAGGGGTCCCTGCCCATGGCAGGGGCTGGAGCTGGATGAGCTTTAAGGTCCCTTCCCACACAACCCAGTCTGAGATTCTATTTAACTCAAAATGTGAAGGAGAAATCGTGTCTCTTATTAATCATATCATGCGATACTGGCATGGCAGCCCCAGCCAGCTTGCCGTACCTGCCTGCATGCTGAAGGGGCACGGACCCAAGGGAGCAGGACCACTGATACAGCCCTGCAGTTTTTCTCTTCCCTATTTTCATTTGACTTTCTTCCCCTCTTTCCCTTCTTTCCTCTTTTATCATTCAAGCTGTGCTTTTTTATTGCCACCATCCTGTCACAGGGGGCTCACCCCAAGCGAGGAAACGGAGCCATCAGCAGCATTTTGCACTGAAACATCTTCCACATCTCCTTAATTTATAACCTGGAGGAACAATTAAAGTCAGGTTTGAATCGCTCTCTATCCTTAGGGAATCCATTCACAAAGCTTCTTCCCTTTGCAAACAGAGTGGGAATAGCTTGGATAATTCAGTATTTTGCCATTGATGGATTTTGCTGAGCTCTTCCCAGAAAAATTAACGTTTTATTTTCTTTTTTTTTTTTTGGATGAACTCTCTGCACTACCCCATCCCTGTCCTCCCTTATGCATAGAGCACAAAGCCAGCACAGGCTCACTGCTGGAAAGCACCTGGAGGAGCGCAAGGTATGGCTCAACCCCAGCTTAGTAGGTCTCCAGAACATAAACACTCCCAGAGGAGGGAATTGCGGCCATGAAGGTTCTGTAGCTCTTGAGATTCACCTGGTTTTCATCTCGGCTTCAACTTCATGGGAAGAGTCAGCTGCCATTCTCATTAGGAAGATGCTTCTCTGAAGGTCCACCTCACAGGGAGGAGGTGGAAACCCTGGAGCTGAAATGGAGGGGGAGCTCCCTTTGGCAGCGCCTATGCCCAGGGCCGAGTTTTCATTAATACCTTAGAGACTGCTTCGTAGGCAGGAGCATTGATAAAACCAGGGTGTTTTGCCAATCTGATCCCATACTGAGAACCACGAGATCAGCGGAGGGTTGTGAAGAATAGCACTGAAATCACAGGGCAGGCTGGGAGCCAAATCCAGGGCTGGATTTGTGGCAAGTCCCATTTTAAGTCATCTTTTCCCCAGAAGCCTTTTCTAGGTTTAATGCTCCTTAAATCAAAGGAGGAGACCTTCACAGCTGACCAAAACTAACCAGTCTGTTCTCAACTTCCAGCTGGCACATGCATACAAGATGCTGGGGAGTTATTAGCAAAAGTGAGTAGTTTGGCACAGGGAATAAACATGAGAAACTTCAGTCCTTGTTGGGAAAAAGGAGAGAACCTGGTGCCTTGAATTATTTGTGATGAATTAATTATGCCGGAAAAGGATGATGGAGGATAGGAACAGCAGTCAAAATTTCCTGCCTTGTTCCACCTACACAGTTTTCTTAGATCCACTCAAAATTAATGTGGTGTTCAAAACCAAACCCTCGCAAGTGCCGCCTGCCTCTGAGCCTAAACAGGCTTTGATTTACTACCCTGTCCAGTGGTCCTGTGCCTTATTTTCTTGCATCTCTGCAGGATGTGAACCAGGTGGGAATTGACAGGTTTGATGATCCAAGGTCCTGCTTCTGCAGGGCGCTCACAGCCCTCCCTAGGTGATGCTGGACACTTGAAGACGGGACGGAGCTTTCATCTTGTAAGACCAGCCTAGAACTAATGGTGTCACAGGAAACCAGAAAGCAAAATGCAAAGCAGATGGTGGGAGAGGAAGATGAGGCACAAATACTATGAGCACAAAGACCAGGAGCCGAGAGCTCCTGGGGATGTTTGGGGTTGTCACATCTCACAAAGCATCTCCCATCGGGGTTGAGCTGAAGCTCCCTGAAGCCCTGAGGAGATTTGTCCATGCTCAGCCCCTCGGGATGGGCACTGGAGGAATCTCTTCCCAGGTACTTGCTGGATTTACACAGCTCTAAGAACTGCAGATCTCACAGGAAAGCTGCTTTCCCATGAGACATCCCACTGAATCTCGCACATCCCAGGGGGCTGCAGAGCACCCACCAAGCGCTGCTGTGTGTAGGCTAAGCTAAATCCAGAAGCACACAGGGTGTTCCTCATGGGAGGGTGCGTTACCTGCTCTTGTGCACACAGCAGCTCCTGCTCAAGCAGGGATGAAAACCCTGCTGGGGTCAGCACACCTTTAATCAATGGCAATTCTGCAGAAAACACCATGTGTCCAGAATGACCCTGTGAAGAACTGAGGCGTGCTCCTTCAATCAGGCTTTTTAATCACATGCATCAGGATTTATGGAGACATCCAGGCTGTATTTTCTGAGCTTTAGGAGGCTCTTTCTATTACAAATCCATGGATTTTTATGCATTGGGTAATGGATTTCTGATGGAATTTTGGAACTGGAAAGAAGCCACCGGCGGGGACCCTTCAGGGCATCACTCTTGGCACCTAAAGAAGAAAAAAAAAAGGAGAGGGAAAATCTTAATGAAAATATATATTTGTATAAACAATCAACAGAGATCGTGTTTGTGTGTTAAACAACCACCTTGAAATTGGTCTGTCTCAAAGGACTGAGCAATTGCAGACTACCTTAGCATGAATGATTTATGACATTCATGAACTTGGCAACTGCATCAGTTTTCCTAAACCTGGCAGCAAACACCACCTGCATATTAAGTGAAGATTTATGATTTATAAAACTCACCTCATTATGCAGAGGAACATGAATTGTCTTATGTGTGCAGTCTATAACTCCTGGGACAGATGAAAAGGCAGCTATGACACACGATTTATGTGTTCTTGCTGCTGAAGTTGGTGAGGGAAAAAATAGGGAGAATAACTAGGTCTTTGAGTTGGGTATCTTCAAAACTGTCCACATCCCTCTCCCTTCCCCCCAGAATGATGCTGTGGTTAAAATTGCCTGCTTTTTGGAAGGAAAAGAGGGGAAAAAAAAAAAAAAAAAAGCCTTGCAAAGATGAATTGTGGAGGTCATTTGAATTAATGTGCTAAATGATGCCCTCCCTCCAACAAACACAGGGATAGGAAGCATCTGAGATTCCTCCACGGAAATAACTCGGTGTTGAGCTCATTGCTCGTATTTTTCCCCACTCTGTCCTTTGCTGATCTTTCTCACTCAAGGACACAGGCTCCTGGCTTCAAGGAGAGTTTTGGCCTCAAAGAGACCGAAGTGTGGCCTGAGGATAGGTGGGGAGCTCATGTACCCCAGAAAGGACCGAAGCAGAAAGCACGTGAGCCCACGGTACAGATGATTTTGGGTCAGGATAGCATTTGAAAGGCTTGAAAACAGGCAGGGCTGAGGGACTGAAAAACAAGTGCCATGATCCATCCAGAAAATGCCCCAGGGCAGAACTTACCACTGATCTACCACATGAGAATGAGTGAACTGTGGTTTGTGTTTCCTCATTTGCTCACAAAAGAAGTGCCCAGAGAGCAGACGCTGGTACAGTTTGACAGGTAGTGCTGTCAGGGGGCTGCTGGAGGGCCCTGGAGCCCTCTGACTGCTGCTGAGAGCAGGCAAAATCCCAGCCCCAGGTTTCCCCTGCATGCCCAGGGAACTGGAGGACACAGACATCCCCTCCTTTGCTGCTGTGGTTTGGGCAGGGCTCCCACAGCCTGGACAGGGGTGTCCGTGCTGTCCCACACCCCAGGGATGTGTGTCTGTGGAGCAGCTGCTGCAGCAGGGATGGGGACATCAGCACGGGGACATCAGCACAGGGACACCACTGCTGGCACCAAGGTGTGATGCTCACTTGCCCAACCAACCTCAGGCACCTCCTGGATCTGGATGGTGGCCCACAGGCAGGACGTGGGGCTCCCTCCAAACCTCCTACTATGCAGTAGGGCAGCCACATGTGGGTACATCTGATCCTTCCTTGCGTCCTTGCCAGGGCCATCTCCTTTTGAAGGCAGGGATGTGACCTGTGAGCAGCAGTTTGGAGTGCAGTCATCTGAGCCGGCCCTTCAGCCGTGCAGCATGTTGCTAATTACACCCAGGGGGTTTGGCTTCTCCTGCAGGAGAAAAACATGTGCAGAGACTTTGGGTTTGTAATTGGCTGCAGTGCTATTTAAATCAATTTCAGCTGCCCTCATGCCCAGCCTGGCTGCTTGTGCCCAGCCTGTGCTGCAGCTGTCTGTGCAGGAATTGGCCTCAGGAAATGAGCTGGGGAATGCCAGCCTGGCAAAAGGCAAAGGGGCAGAGAGCCCTCAGCAGCCCAGGTCCCCTCAGATAAGTGGGGCTGTGGGAGCTCCCGGAGATCAAGACATGGAGATCTCGGATGTGCCCTCCTTCAGCAGTGAAGGGGTTGGTTTGTGCCCATGTTGTACCCTGGCACTGTGGGGAGGCTGGGCTGAGCAGGAGGGGAGGCACTGGGGCTGGATGGAGTCAGGATGTGTTCTGCTCCTTGGGGGGGACACAATTTAGTGTTTATTTTCTGCAGTAAAAACCTGCACTGAAGCTCTTTAAGATATATGCTGGTGCTACTGGCAGAGGAGGGAGTCAGGAATGTGAATGATTTTATGTTTTCCTCCCTCATTGTCTTATTGCCGCGGCAGCAGAGAAGGAGCATTTCTTCTTTCTAAGCATAAATCAGGGATTTTTCTCCTCCAAATGTTGCCCTTTTGTCTTGTGAGGCTGATTTTAAATGGAAATTATTGTAACTGGATGTATTAAATAAACTGCAGGCTCTACCTGGTCCGGGTGTGTTGGCAGCAGCTGATCCAACAGGAGCCTCCTGGCACAGGCCCTGGCAGGAAGGGAAGTCTTTCTCTGCTGGCTCTGTATTCAGTCGGCACAAAGCAAAGCGGGTTTGCACAGAGGAGCTGCACAAGGTTCATGGCATTGTAGTTTACAAAGGAGAGGACATGTACTGAGGAAATAACAAAGGAAATAGCAAGTACATATCAGTGGAGTGATTTATATTGTTTTCAGAATAAAAAGCTGTATTCTTTCTCAAAGACAAAGATGCTGCCTCAGGACGTGTGTGCTGGCTGGAGAGTTTTGCATCCTCTGAGCTGCATCAGGAATGGGAAGTGATGATTCTCAGCTGTGGGATATGAATCCAGACAGCAGGTTAAACTAGCATGGGTAAGAGAACAGCAGGCAACGAGGAACCGGCTCAGAGGGGACAGTCTGGTAACACACCCTCGTGATGGTCCGGAGGGAGTACAGAGCACTCCGAGTTCCCACTACTGTAAATTCGGTGACTCTGCAAATACCAGAGAGGGCACAAAGAGCCAGGGGAGGACAGGAGGTAGCGGCAAGGGAGAGATTCATGCCAGCAGAGGCATGTGTGTCGCATGGGAGTGATCCATCCAAAGCCATTAATAAGGGAGAAGTTAGAGAAGCAGAAACATTTGGGTCTCATGCTGGGATGATGGAGGGCATGTGGGAGAGTGGATGAGCCTATTCCAAGACTCCAGATCAGAGCAAAGGAGTGGCGTGTGCTGGAAAACCCCGCCATGAGCCAGCGGATGAGGATGAATCCAGCCTTGCTCAGCAAAGGGCAGAGAGGAGTCTTGTGCAAATACAATGTGAACAGAGGGGTCTGCAGGGGCTTTCCCTCTGAGCTGAACCCTGTCAGCCTTCCCACCATGGCACAGCTTGGCTATGGGTGACCTTCAAACCAGCCTGTCCTCTTGGCAGGGCTGAAACCAGCCCTCAGAGCCACAGCATCCTTCCCCAGACCAGCCTCTCTTTGTACCTCAGCCACTTCAGATCAGGGTTTAAAGAATTCTGCAGAGAATAGCCTTTGGGAGTTTTCATTTGTAACACGCTAACTCCCCTCATTATTATAGTTCCTGGAGGCACCTCAGATCCTTAATACGGCAGCTGCAACCATGTAGGGGTGAGATGCGGTTTGCTGCTCCCTGCAGTAGCCTGCATCCTCGGCTGAGTGACAGCTCTCTGCCACATGCATGCAGGAAGGTCTGAGCTGCCTGCACACTCGCAGGCAGCCTTCACAACTGCCTTGTTGCTGGTTTGAGGCTTCTGTGTGGCTTTCTGATTTACTTTGTGATGGTCTCCAGGCTGACGCTTGTTGCCAGCCCCACTGGGAACACTGGAAGGAAGCCTGGAAGGACGCTGTGGGGTTGACCAGCTCTGTCCTGAATGCCCACCCCAAACCCTCATATTCCTGCTGCAATTCCCCCGTGATGATTACCTAGGGAAGCATCTGGCGGGTGGTTCATAACAACACTGGTGTGTAGGAACCATTAGACACGCAAGTCCAACACCTGGATCCCTCCCACCCCTGCAAAGGGATGGCTCATTTGTGCCCTGCTGCCCTCTCCTCACGGCTCCTGTACGCAGCAGCCCACCTTTCCCCCGCCAGCACTTCCCTAAGCGTTTGGCAATAACCCTGAATTCAAACAGGACTTTCTCCTCCTGCGCACGGAGCGTGGTGGGACACGGTCTGTGACTCACGCTGACTCAGGGTGCAGGCTGATGCCACGCTGTGTTTGATCCATCACTGCGTTTTCTATTAGGCTCCGTTTCAGTGAGCAGGAAAGCGACTAAAGTGCAGCTGTTTTGCAGCTGCCTCGACAAGCCTTTTCACACCGGCCCACCTTAAGTCATGCCATCAGCACTCAGGGTAACTCCAATGAACTGAGGAGCCAGAGAAGGAACTGCCCTGAAATCCCTGCGGTGGGAAATATCAAAGGTGGAGAAGCTAACGCAGAGCTCCCCACAGGCCTTGTCCTGCTGCTGGCAGCACTGAGAGATGCCTGCAACGTGCTTCTTCCACTGAAAAGTGTGTGTATCCTCCGTTTACGGTGACATCCTTCTGAGACAAATGCCTACAGAGCTGACAAATGCAGCCAAGTGGTTTGAGGCTTGTATGAAAAGAGTTACAGCCCCACTCTGCTCCTATGGGAGTCAAACAACTGCTCCATTGCTAATCCCTGTGGGAGTAAGGGCAGGACATCCACGTGGAGCTGTGTTTGCAGCTGCCAAAGGGCTGCCCCACTGTGATACCAGCCTCTGTGGTGCTTCAAAGCAGCTTCATGTCTGGCAACAATTAACAGGAAGGAAATTAATTGGGTCCCCACAGGGCAGCTCCTTCACGCTGTTTCTGTGTCACTGTGCTGCGGGCAGCCACTGCCTGGTCCTAGCTGCAGATGGTCCCAGAGGAATCCTATTGCCTTGCCCCGCCAGCCCCACCCTCATTTCTTCCCTTTCCCTAGGAAGGCTCAAGGGTAGGGAAGTGCAAGGGCAGAGGATGCAGAGCATCTTCTGGGTCACCCAAAGCCAGCAAGCTGGAAGTTCTTGATCTCTTGCAAGGGGTGCTCTGTGTGTCAGTCTGTTGCCTGCACACAATTGGGTACGGCTGTGTATTTAGCCAGTGCTATTGGCTGTGTAGCACAATTCTGGGAGCAGGGGGGAACACATCTGAGGGGATCCATGTGTGTGGAAGGAGTGGGAAGAGCAGAAGATGCAAAGGACATTGCAAGTGGTGCAGCTGAGGGCAACAACCAAAGGAAATTTGAAGCCCAAAGCTGTGGCTCTTCGTGAGCAGGAGAATGTCTCGCATTTGACGAGTGGAGACTGAACCTGGCCTTTCATGGGGCATTTGGAGGGCTCTTGCTACCTGCAGTTTGCTCCGCCTGGATGGCAGATACACAGGCACTGACACCCAGAGTGAGTCGGACCCAGCGTGCTGTGCCCAAGGCTGCTGCAGGTCGCACCTGTATCCTTACAGCAGCCAGAGGAGGGATTTTGCGACCTTATAGCACGATTTCCTCCGTCTCTCGTTTTGCCACCTCTGCAGAGACTGCTGAAGCATTTGCCCGTTGCTCTGTCAGTCGCTGTCACTGCCCGGGGTGAAGGGCTGCTTTGCTGCGGGAGGGGACAGCCCGCCCCTCTCACCTCGGAGATGAAAGGAGGGCAGGGAGGAGTGGTGCAGACAGAGCCCCCAGAGTCGCTTCTGAGCGCGGTCGTGTTTTAATTGCAGCCTTGCCACCGGTTGGGAGCTGTCAGCGGTGTGAATTAAGCTGTCATTCTGCCGGGCTCACGATTCACCGGAGCAGCCTGAAAGCAGCGCTCCCACGGCTGGCTGCTGCCCCTTCCTGGCGATGGGAGAGGGCGACACTTGCACGAGCCCTGCCGCCCTGCTGATCTGAGCTGGCCCATCCCGGGACTCACTGCATAAGCAAAGATGCCTGAAGGATGGCGCTCTCCTGAGACCCCCCCTGCAGTCCTGATCCAGCTCTGGGGCAGCAGCACAAGAGGGACGTGGAGCTGTTGGAGCGAGGGCAGAGGAGGCCATGGAGATGCTGCGAGGGCTGGAGCAGCTCTGCTCTGGAGCCAGGCTGAGAGAGCTGGGCTGGGGCAGCCTGGACAAGAGAAGGCTCCTGAAGGGGAGACCTCAGAGCAGCTCCAGTGCCTAAAGGGGCTGCAGGAAACCTGGAGAGGGGCTTTGGACAAGGGCCTGTAGGGACAGGCCAAGGGGAATGGCTTTAACCTGCCCGAGGGGAGACTGAGATTGATGCAGAGGGTTAACCAATATACAAGGGGGTTAGAGGAATTCCCTTGCTTAAACAAAAGTATTGTCTGTTGTAAACACCTATCATGCCTACTAAGCAGAACAAAGGCACAAACTACTGATAAGGGGAGAAGCAGAGGTCTGGTTCTACTGATAAGCAACTATTGACAAGGATAAGAGGACGCCTGAGTCTATGGATAAGGGGGAGAAACAGATGGTTTATGGCTGGGATACCGACCAAACCCTAAAGCCATGCGTGAAGATTAAAAGGTGAAAAGTTTAAGAAGAGGAAGACTCATTTACTTAATCTTGAAGACCCCTGCCCACAGGAGAAAGACTCATTTACTTCATCTTGAGACCCCTGCCCATGACAAGAGGGGGGCACTGCGCAGGCGCAAAGGACCTTCTAGCTCATTACAACACGAAGTGGGGATAGATACTAAATATGTATAGGTGTATCAATAATCTAATGCTTATGTATACCTTAAGAGAATAAATGTAAAAATGACCCTGGGTGTGCATACTTCGGAGGAGCTATCCCCGTGCACCTCAGCGCTGAATAAAAAGCATACCTACAACTTTAACGAGTTGTGGAGTCAATGCGCGTATCAACATGAGCTCCTAGGCAGAAGCTCTTCCCTGTGAGGGTGCTGAGGCGCTGGCACAGGGTGCCCAGAGAAGCTGTGGCTGCCCCATCCCTGGCAGTGTTCAAGGCCAGGTTGGACACAGGGGCTTGGAGCAAGCTGCTCCAGTGGAAGGGGTCCGTGCCCGTGGCAGGGGTTGGGGCTGGATGAACCTTAAGGTCCCTTCAACCCGCACTGCTCCAGCATCCTGTGAAGCCAGGCTTTTTGCAGCCATGCGGTAACAGCCTCACCTAAACGGCTCTGGTGCGTGCGCGCTGCTGCCGACACAGCCCCATGGCTGCTACTTGCTGCGCCCCGGCGCTGGCTCCTGCGGTAGGAACCCAGCCCGGCCCGGCAGCAACCAGCACACGGACCACCCGAGCCCTGCCTCTCCCCTCCCCACCCCGAACCCGCAGCGCCGCCGGGGAGCGCAGCTCCGGCCCTCGCGGCCTCCTCTGGAGAGCCGGGGTGGGTGAGGGCGGGCCGGCCCCGACACGGGCAGCCCTCTGGGGGCAGGCGGCGCACCCGAGCCCCTCCTTGCCCCGCCGCAGCGCGGGGCCCCACCCGGCCGGGCTTCCAGGCGCCGAGCCCAGCGGGCGGCAAGGCCCGGCCCGGCCCGCGGGACCCCCGGCACCGCCCGGGCCCACAGCGCGCTCACGCGGCGAGCGCCTCCTGCGCAGCCGCAGCAGCGGTGGACCCAGCCGCGCATGCGAGTAACTACAAAGAGCTGCGCATGCGCGCCACGCGCCCTGACGCAAGGCCGCTGCAATCGCCCTGCGTTTTATCCTGTCCGACCTTGAGTGCGAGGCCGCGCGCGGGACTGGGGCTGTCTGGCGGCGTGCCGGTGCGCAGCGGCGCCTCGTAGCGCTCGCGTGTCTCCCCACTGCACGCTCACCGAGGCAGCGAGCTCCCGCACACCCTCAGGGAGGCATCCCGCAGCCGCGGCCTGGGTGTTGGTACCCGAGCGGAGCGCCGACAGCGAGCGGGCGGGTCAGGCGGTCAGCGGGACAGCCCGCGCCGGGGGTCCTGCGGTGCGCTATTCCCCCCTCCCTCCCCGCGGCCCACGTGGGTGGAGGGTTCCAGAAGAGCCGCGGCCCCGCTCGCAGCCCGTCCCGCAGCCGGCTCGGTCCCGCCGCCGCCGCCGCCATGCTCAGTGCCAGCCGCGCCGCCGCCCGCCTCCCGCTGCTGCTGCCGCGGGGCGGCCCCGCGCCCGCCGCCCCCAGCGTGGCGCAGGTGAGCGACCGGGGAGGCCTGGGGCGGGGCGGGGGGGGGGGGGATAGGGGAGCAGAGGAGGCCCGCAGGGTCTGTGGAGACGGCGCCGCCAGCGGGCAAGTCCCGACGCGGCGGGGACGGGCCTAGGCCTCGCTTCAGAGCTTGGGCTGTCCCCGGTACGGCGCAGGGGGTGGGGAGTGAGGTGTTGGCGGCGTAGCAGCGGTAGTGAGGGGGGGATGGCGACCCGGGAGCGCGGGCCTGGGCCTGGGCCTGCTCTCGGGGGGGTTTGTAGTGAGATCGCTGAGCTCCTCACCGCAGGGAGAGGCTGGGGAGGGCGGTCCGCCCGGCCCTGCCGCTCGGTATGGCGCAGAGCGGGCCGCGGCAGTGGGCACGGCGCTGCCTGGGCCCCGCAGCCTTCCCCGCGCGGACGGCGCGGCCAGGCCGAGCATCTCAACGATTAACGGAATAGCCATGTCCAGGGGCGGGCCTGGCCGTGGTAGGATCGTTAAAAGCCCATTCTCAAAGCAGGGAAAGGGACAGCGCTTTCAGAGGTCTCCAGGATATTGATTTGGGTGTGCGAAAGTACAGCCACTGCGAAGAAAAACTTTTTTCTTCAAAATCTGGGCTGCGCATTCGTCAGGGGGTGTCGGGGATCATTTGTTGCTGACCACGCACAAGGTTTTGAGAAGTGGGGTTAATGTTTATCTGCTGCTGTTCATTGAGAGCCGAAGGTTCAATGTTAATTCACTGAGCCGTTTTTTGACTGGTAGCGTGTTCCTGGGCTATTTTGTATGAGGGAAATGGCCTTGGTAATACAATGAGTAGGTGCAGTGATTGCTCTTTTTATGGCAGTCTAAATCCTAAATTCTGTCTTAGTTTGTTCTTACGTTAAAACGTTGCAGTAGGACCGTCTTGCTTCAGAAGTTGTCAACTTTTGAAGGTCTTGGCTTGAAGATCACTTAGTGTTTCAAACTAAGTTTTCATTGGAACATCTTTATTTTGTAGACATTCTGGAATGGCCTCAGTCAAAATGTGCTCAGAGCAGCATCCAGCAGAAAATATGCGTAAGTATTTCCGTGCTTTTTCATGTTTGGTTGTTTGATGTTTGTATTTGCTCTCTCTCAGATACCAGAACTGATTGTTGGAGTCACAGATGGATTAACAGGGCAAAACCAGCAAGATTAAACTAGACCCTATAGAGATAACTTATAAAAGTTTTCTTTGTCTTGTTTCCTCAAGGAGAAGTTTAAGAAGTGTTTTCCCACTTCTCCCACCACCAGCATCCACAAAATGTGAATTCTTGAGGTTTTTTTTTTTTTTGTTTAATAACCAAACAACCAAACAAAAAAGTCTCCATGACTAAAAAAAAACAAAGTTACCCCAAACATTGATGGAGCAAACTATTTTACACTAGCATGAAACAAGAGCGATGCGTGGCCCTGTTTCACTACAGATAAAGTTTGTTTCAAACAGATTCTGCATTTTAGTCACTTGTACTTGTTGCAAGATGACGTGAAAAAAGCAGCAGTTAATTGTGTAACTTAGATGTGTTGTGGCTGATGCTGATTCAGAACATGGAACGGGAGATCTGTTTGTGTTAGGAAGACTGCCCAGTTCTGGTTAGCACAGAGAAACGAAATCACTGCTTTAGGTTACTGGAGTTTTGGGAACTGGAGTTAGGGAGTGAGTTAGGATTTTGGGGAGTGAGAAGTGATATCCTGGTAATATATGTGGTACTGCTCTGTCTTCAGTATGCTTTCTCCATCCCAGAGCATGGGTTATTTATAAGGCAAACCTCTTATTCAGGAGTTCTTTCTGGCCTTGAAGGAGCAATACCACTTCCTAGAAAGTAGTAGGAGGAGAAGGTTCAAATCTGCCTTGTGTAAGAACCACTCTCATTCTCCAGATTGAATTTGTTGCTCCTCAGGATCAAATAGATGGTTATCTTTGGCTCTGCCTCAGAGAACCCTGCATGGGTTGAGTAATTTGTTACCTTTGTGTAATCTTCTGTTTGTGCTAAGCAGTGGTAAATAAACCAATACAGTTTATTATTAGGATTTTGACTCCAGGTGAATGTTTCCAAACAAGTTTGAGCAGCTAAAGTTGTGTTTGGCCTGCCTCAGGTTAGAAGGTTTTTTGCTATGTAGTTATTTTCCTTTAGTAGTAACTTTATTTTTCCAATTATTCACTCTACAGCTCAGAAGCAATTAAAGGTGCTGTTATTGGAATTGATTTGGGCACAACCAACTCCTGTGTGGCAGTTATGGAAGGAAAGCAAGCAAAAGTAAGTAAAAAATGAATACCACACACGATCACAGTCTGGTTTGGGTTGGGAGGGACCTTAAAGCCATTCCAGTCCCATCCCATCCCCATCACGGTCAGGGACGCCTTTCAATAGACCAGCATGCAGGAACATTACTAGAAGTTGAATGTCCAACTTAGTGCTCTCAGAGGTGCTGTTTTTGATGGCATCCTGTCCCGTTTTTTCCATAGGTGCTGGAAAACTCTGAAGGTGCCAGGACAACCCCTTCAGTTGTTGCATTCACAGGCGATGGTGAGCGCTTGGTTGGGATGCCAGCGAAGCGGCAGGCGGTAACTAACCCTCACAACACCTTCTATGCCACCAAGCGTCTCATTGGGCGGCGCTATGATGACTCTGAAGTGAAGAAGGATATGTAAGTGAAGGGGGGAGAGCAGTTCTGCTCCCAGCAGGAATACACAAAACACAATGGTGTATAACATGACCTGTTAGGTTTTAAAATACAAGCCACTCCTAGGTTACGTGTTTATGCCCTCACGTCTCAAAGTTTCATTGCTTGTATTCCGAGGGCTGTGCTGTATTGTGTTAACGTTAGTTGCTGATCATCAGAGAAGCAGAATAAAAGCTTTCAGAGGTGCAGAATAAAGCTTTACTGATGCTCTGGGGGATGGTCAGCATCTATGAATGAAGACTTTTCTCATTCTTGATCTCAATCAAAGCTGTATGATCAAACCTAAGGCTTATAGTGAAATGATGTAGCTGATTAAAAGTAGAAGTGATATATTGGTACTTCTGTGACTTTCTGGGTCTGAGGCTGCTGTTGGCAAGTTTAGGGTTTGTCTAGAATTTGTACCTGTTCATCTGCTGATACTAATGGTAGGGGGGTTGTACTGTATCTGATACATGAATTGAGTGTGGAATTCTTCTGTTTTTCAGTAAGAATGTTCCATTTAAAATTGTCCGTGCCTCCAATGGTGATGCCTGGGTAGAGGCTCATGGGAAACTCTATTCTCCAAGCCAGATTGGTGCCTTCGTACTAATGAAGATGAAGGAAACTGCAGGTTGGTACAGCTTGGTCTTTGCCATCTGTGTGCCCAAGTATGACCTTGGTGCTGGGCCGTGGTAAATGGAAGTGCTGCAGCTATAAAGGCACTGTTTTGGAATGGGAATCATTCTGTAGCAGATCCTTCATGGGGCATATTGTGGAAGGGTGCAGTGATGGGCTGTTAAAAAGCCTTGAGAAAGATCAGACATCAAGATGTTGGCGCAGGTTGCCCTGAGAAGCTGTGGCTGCCCCATCTCTGGCAGTGTTCAAGGCCAGATTGGACACAGGGGCTTGGAGCAAGCTGCTCTAGTGGAAGGTGTCCCTGCCCATGGCAGGGGGTTGGAGCTGGATGAGTTTTAAGGTCTCTTCCAACCAAAACCATTCTATGATCTCTGCCTACTTCAGTTTCTAATGTCTAGCAGCACATTAGTGCTTTACTTAAAACATACTCATATGAGAATTGCATACAGATTGAGCTGATACTCAATTTCAGTTGAATTGAATACACATTTACTCAGAAGGGGGAGCTCCTTTTCCTTGTAAGCTGCAGTGCCTTCTGACTGCAGCTGAGCATGGGCTGTGGCAGCCAGGGAGTTGAGTGGCTTTGTTCTTATTCAGCTGCTAGATATGTAGCAAGAAAGGGGGTGTTCAAGGGGCCCGATTGTCAGGCTGAATGAGTGGTTTCTTAGCCAGTGGTGCCTTCAGATCTTCACTAAGGCAAATATCCATTGGCCTGGAGAATTTTCTTTTTTCTCCTTTTCAATTCCTTACATGCTTTCTGGGGAAGCTGAGTGTAATACATAGATGCAGTAGTTTCCCTCCACAGCCTCCTTTGGTAAATGTGCATTCAGAGTTGAGTCCTGGGTTCCTGCTAAAGCTCCACCCAAGAGTAAAAAGTGAGTATATGGTACAGAAACATCTAGATGTGATGAACCTGATTTACTCCAAGGATGGTGTTCCTCTGCTTTAAGCAGGGGTCTGCTCCTTCTAGGCCAAGGCCTTTGGCCTTGGTGCTACATGAATTCAACTATTGAATGACCTGGCTTTGCAAGCAACACAGAGGAAGGTTTATGACCTTAAGTTAGGGTGTAGTACAGATTTTTCCTGATTTGTCTCAAATGCTTGCAAAGTTATTTTTTATTTATTTATTTGTACTGTATAAATGCTACTGACAGCAGATTCCATAAATAGGATGAAAATGAGTAGCTTGTAAGTGCATTACATGTTGAATACTCCCAAGAAATGGGAAACAACTTCAGCCTCACACACTAAATAGACAAGCTTTCAGATGAGTTCTTGCTCACTAGTGGCATCCAGTCACTGATTGAATTGCAGAGGTGCTTTGCTATTCCGTCAGAAGTCTGTGAACTGCCATTGTTATGTGGAAGGGCTTGATTCCTGCATGGCTCTCTCTGCACCTTCCCCCAAAGCAGCAAGTTCTCAGGCAGGAAGCCTATCTTGTGCTTTTAGTTCTGGAAAATGATTTCAAGCTACTTCATAACAACTTGGTAGTATTCTTATTTTGTAAGAATAACTTTCTCTTTTTCTTCCAGAAAATTACCTGGGCCATGCGGCAAAGAACGCTGTTATCACAGTCCCTGCTTACTTCAATGATTCTCAGAGACAGGTAGTCACGAAGCTGTAAAGATTTTGGGGCTTATAAATTGCATTCAGTTTCTCTCAGTAGTCAGCACTCTTCCTCTTTTTTTCCTCAGGCTACAAAAGATGCTGGGCAGATCGCTGGCTTGAATGTTTTGAGGGTGATTAATGAGCCAACAGCAGCTGCACTTGCCTATGGTTTGGACAAGTCTGAAGACAAAGTGTAAGTGCCTGTTCATTACACCTACCCTGTGTTTAAATAAGCATGCTGTAATTTGCTTTGTAAATGCTGCTTCTGCTTTCTGTTCATTAAAATCAGTGGTTGGAGTTTTGCCAGAGTAGACTCACAGCTGTGAGTCAGTGCTGTGTTATGTCACCTCTGTTCCATGCCAACAGTACTTGTTAAAGAAGGCGAGTTCATAACTTGCAGCTACAACTTCATTATCAAAGCAGAATGTTAATTAATTATCTTACCTGCTGGTAGCAGTGAGAGGTGTGGCTGCGGACAGCCTGGTGAGGGGCTGTCACCATTGGTGCTAAAGTGTGGCACAAGAGGTATGCCGAGGTTTGGTGAATGGTGTTCACAGCTTGATCTTCTTTCTGACTGCCGTCAGTCTCCTGTCCCTGTCCAGGGTGGTTCTACAAGTGCAGGAAGATATTGTTTATTTCTGATGTAGATTATAGTGCTGTGAAAGCCTTGCATTTTGGAAAACGTGTATTATGGTTCTGGTGTCCCTGCTGTTGCATGTGAGCATGTCTTTTTGAAGAGGAGGAACTGCCCTCTCTGAACTAACAGGCAGAGTTCAGCACTGTGCAGCACATCTCTCGGAGAAGACTTCCACGTGGAGTGTTTGAGGAATGTGTACACTATGTCGTTTGTTTATTGCTGTCTTTAGAGAGGCTTTTAGCTTTAGTGGACAGCAAAATGAATTCTGCACACTTCATCTCCTGAGGAGAGTGATTTTTCTAGCCACAAAACTTTGGAAGGTCATGTGTTTGTGTCTGTTCTTGCAGTATTGCAGTCTACGATTTGGGTGGTGGCACTTTCGATATTTCCATTTTGGAAATCCAGAAGGGAGTCTTCGAGGTGAAGTCCACCAATGGTGACACTTTCTTGGGTGGAGAAGATTTTGACCAGGCTTTGCTACAGTATATTGTAAAAGAGTTCAAGAGAGAGGTAAGGTGTCTCATCAGAATTCAGTCTTGTGTTACACTTTTCAAAGCCACTGAACGTCTATAGAAAAATGGGAATTTTCTTAAATTATTAGGACTTGGTTAGTCATCTGTCAGTTGAAATGAAGAGTATTAGACACCTGTTAGCCTGGCTTCCAGTTCTTACACTGTTTTCTGGAGATGGAATATTCCTCTCTTGGAAAATACAGACTAGCAAGACTCCTGCCTTTTTTTCCTCTACTGTAGCAGGACCAACTTGTATATACACTGCTTGCTTCTGTTAATAAAAATTTGTGGTCCAATTGAACGTGTCAGCACAGATGCATACAATACAGGGTTAGCTGTCAGAAAGTGCAGTGTAATTCCAAATCCTTTGCTAATTCAGTCATTCCTTTATATTCCATGTTGAAACAGCTTTTCCAAGCTTTCATCTGTAGCCTCCTGTATAATCACCTCTAAAGCAGAAGGCCAGTTTGTGAAATGCTAAATGCATTTGCCAGAAGTGGGAGAGATCAGCAGAAGTGCACATATCTGGCTGTATTTCTGTAGACATCTTTACAGTCAAGAGTGATAGGAAGGTGAACTGCAGTGAATAAAAGCTTCCTATGACTCCTGTGCAAAAGCTTGGGAGTCTCTTGACCTGTATTGTTTCTCACTCAGATGGGTGTTGACCTGACTAAAGACAACATGGCCCTTCAGAGGGTGAGAGAAGCATCGGAGAAAGCCAAGTGTGAGCTTTCATCATCTGTGCAGGTAGGTGGCTGGGTTCAAAGCAGTCCAGTGAAATATTTTGATACACTAAGTTTTGCATTATTTTTGTTTACGAACCTCTATGAAATTGCTGCTTTTCCTTGTGGTGGCAGAGCAAGGTTCTGTGTTACCAAATGGCATCACTTTAACTAAGTCCTTTAGCAGGGTAGACTGTTTAGGAGCAGTTAATCGTTGGAAGCTAAGAATGTTGGTCGGTTCTGCCTTTCTTCTGGCACCACGTTTTCCAGTCTTGCAGGGAACATGGCCTTGTTCCCAGCTTAGGTATTTCAGAAGTCTGATGGGCATCAAGGAATTCAGCTGTAGCTAACACTGCTGGGTTACTGGAAGCGCTTGCAGATTTGTGCAAGCAGTTCCAAAGCCTTGGTGCTGCTCATTCCACTGAAAAAGCTGATGTTTTTAATAGGAAATAATTTCTACAAAGAATCTTTACTTATTTGCCTATAGAGAGACAATGGGCAATATATACCCCCTCTCTTTTTCCATCTGCTTTCTATATAAATGCAGTCAAGCATGTCCTTTATTCACTACTGAATCAGAAGCTGGAGAAGCAGCAAGTTGGGGGTATAATACTCTTGCCTAGGAGAAATTAAGGTCAATTATATAGTAATTGAAATGGGGACTCTGCCAGTTTCTAGGTTCTGAATAAACATTTTTTTTATGGTGGTCTTTTTGTTGGCCAGTGGGGAGCTCATAGCAAGGAGTTTAGACCAGTCACAATGGATGCATAGTTCTGCCAGAGACATAGCAGGCTCTGTTTTACTAGCTCAAGAGTTGGCAAATGCAGTCTGTTCATACCAGGAAAAACTGAATTCCTTAACTCTTTAGCAGGGAAGGGAAAAACAACTTGGTTTTGGCCCTATTTCCACTAATACTTTTGACCATGATCTATAAAGTGAATGTGCACTCCTGGTCAGTAACGTGGGTTTAGTTCTTGTTGTATAGACTTAATCTCTAGAGTTTAAACCATAGCTGTTTTTAATGGCTTTGATTTGTATCATCTTTTGATGTCAGCATGACTCAGCATTTGAAGAAGATGGTTTTGATACAAGAATTGCTTTAAAAATCCAGCACGTGAATTTGTAAGATGATTCACAAATAACCATGAAAAGCGTGGATTCTGGTCCCTGATACTGGTGAACTGTGCATTAAATGGCAACGGGCTGGCTGTTGAGCATGAGTTATTTGCATTTAGAAAACAGTCATGAGTTAACTTCTTTCAAGTAGCTTACCTCATATGAAATGTTAAGTCTTCTGGCAAAATCTTCTGGGACTCTGGGCTTTCTTCTGTGTTGTGCTAAAGGAAAAGCATTGAAGTTATCACTTCCAGTGTTTTACTTCTTGCCTCCCGGCTATGATAGAAATAAAAGCTCTTTAAATAACATGATATCAAAATTGGAACTTAATAGTTGTAACCATGAGATGTTCAACAAAATCACTTTCCTGTCTGGTCTGAAACATCAAACATAGAAGCGTGCCTGCTTCCACTTAAAGACTGGGCTGCAGGGTGAACAGACACCTAAATGCTTCAGTACAGACAGAACTGATGAACCTATAACTTGATCTAAAACCTGTATGTAGCTGCCTTGTTTTCCATTCCTGGCTTTCACTTCCTGTCTGTTTCTGTTCTGTAGACTGACATCAACTTGCCATACCTTACTATGGATGCCTCTGGACCAAAGCACTTGAACATGAAGCTGAGTCGCTCGCAGTTTGAGGGTATTGTAGCTGATCTGATCAAAAGGACGGTAGCGCCATGCCAGAAAGCCATGCAGGATGCTGAAGTCAGCAAGAGTGACATTGGTGAAGTCATCCTCGTCGGTGGCATGACCAGAATGCCAAAGGTATGAGATAAGTTCCTGTTACAGGCACAGCTGGCCCAGCTACACAGTGCTTCCTGTTGGTGCAATCTGTAACAGAGAAGTTGGGAGTCTGATAACTTCAGAGCTCCATCAGTTAAAGGCCCGCAGCAGCAGAGCGGATGTGCTTGAGTAGTCACATGAAAGCAATGGCAAGGGCCTCTCTCATCCTGTTAACTAGTTCAGCTTGGATCTGGGGCCTGAGTTGCACTTTGCAAAGACAACTGGGAGGTACCAGGAGTGGAAAATTCAACTTGGCTTTCTGATATGGACTGAACATGAGCAGCACTGTTCAGATACACGAGGTGTTTTCTCTTGTTACGGACTTCAGTGTATGATAAAGGTACACTTCAGTGACAATAACCTATCGGCAATCTTTCAGTGGATTTCTTCCTCTGTGTAGAGCACTTAAAATTACCAGTGAAGAAACTACAAGAGCAAAATGGCTTTGTTACCTGCTGGCTGCACATAACTCAGCTGCCTCTTTGAGGCTGGGTCTTGTCAAGCATATTTAACTGACTGTTCCCCGCCATTGTTACCTAACACATAGCTCTTGTATTCTGCGGCAATAAGCACCAACAGGTAACCTAGAAGCTTGCTTTGCAGATGTGCACCGTCTTGCAGATAAGGTGCTGTCTTGCTGGTGATTTACTGTTCTTGTTCATAGCAGTGCAGACTGCTGCTTGGCTCTCCTGGAGTCAAAGCTGTACCTGTGTGTACACTGCTCCCTTCAAGGGTACAGCTTGTCCTTTACTGCAGAGATCATCGAAGTCTCATTCCATAGGGATTTGTCAGGCTTGGGCTGCTGCTGTAAAGATTTGTGGTTTGCAGGCCCTTTTCTAGGGTAGTAGGCGTGTACATGGTCCTGCTTGGGGTTAATTTGGGGTTTGGTGGTGGGGTTTTTTCCTCGCTGTGTTAAATGAGCCTGGTGGCTGGAGGTGATATTAGTGTGTGCAGAAGGTCACCCAGGCAGGGGAACCAAGATAAAGAGAGGCTGCTGCTCTGGCCAAAGCTCAGGTGGAGTTACTGTGCTGTACTTTCTTGAAGTCCCTCCTGTTCCAGCTGGATAAGGGAAAAATGGCGTAGTTAGCTGCATATAAAGTGCCAAAAAGCACTTTTAGAAGTGGGGAAGCCCTTCCTGAAACATGATGTATTCTTTGGGAATGGAAGAGATTACTTAAATACTGACTTTTTGTATTGTTGTTGTTATTGTTATTATTACTATTATTATTACTTTTTTACCCATTCTTTTAGCCCCTTGCATCTGTGGCTTTGAGCTTACATCAGGCTTTCCTGAGTGCCTGTAGTTAACAGCTCTGGCTCCAAAGCAGTGCTCATGTGTTGCACAGAGTTTTCTCTTGTGTATGATCTGTTCACTTCCCCCTGCTAGGAGGGAGTGTGCCTTCTTTGAAGCACTCACGTGGCCACTGCTCCAGGAAAAGTACAGTGGGTGGTTAGAAGTAATGTTTCTTTTGTGCTGTAAAATGTGCCTCTAGAGGGAAAGATTTGCACTTAATTATATGCTGATACAGAAAGTGTCTTCCTCTGTAATGAACACTCTCAGCAGATGCTTCTTGGCTTAAGTGCAGAGGAGTTGGACTTCTGCTTACAGCAGTTTTCCAGGCTCACCTGTGCCACATGTGCCTCACAGAGAAGGGAAGCTGCAAGGGGGAACCAAGTCGCAGACCTTTTTGCAAGGCAGATAAGTGGTCTACTGAGCTGTGCTGTCGTGCAGACACCTTACTGACTGCATTCCCTTCTAGACACTTCAGTAGTACATCCGTTGCAATCATGGGCACATCCAGCTGAAAGGGCAGTGCTAATAACACAGCTCAGGCTGATGCAGCACATTTCCTTCTGATGAAACAGTCCATCAAGTAAGAAGTTTGAAAACACTGTACTTCATACATTTTCAGTTATTTTTTCCCCTCCCCTTTATTACACAGAAACAAGATGAACCATCCTTCTGATCTATGTGTGTTTTACCTTCCCTGTGCTCTGCCTGCACGGCTGTCCTGGCCTTGACAGCTCTGTTCTGCCCAGTGTTGGCTTGTTCTTGGGGAGCAGTCCTTGACTCCTGCTTCATAAGCATGTAGCAATCCCTTCTTGGCTAGAAAAGGACTGATGTAGGTTAAATTGCAGCTGGCAAACTTGATTGCAAGAATGTCCCTAAAGAAGGGGTTGTCTAGACTGAAGTGAGTGCACTTAACAGCATGTGTGGAAGATGAGGAATTAGGGAGCGGTTCCAAGCTTGAAGCTTAGTGTTTTCATCATGCCACAGGGTTATGTGGCAGCAGAAGTGTAAAGATACAAACCTTTAGCCAAGGTGGCATGCTCATGTGAACACAGCACTGGGTGGTAATGGTTCATTCTTCATCTGCATTGTGCTTCCTCTCCATTCAGGTGCAGCAGACTGTACAGGATCTGTTTGGCCGTGCTCCTAGCAAAGCTGTTAATCCTGATGAAGCTGTTGCTATTGGTGCAGCTATTCAAGGTGGTGTGTTAGCTGGTGATGTTACTGATGTGCTACTGCTGGATGTAACTCCCCTCTCCTTGGGGATTGAGACACTGGGAGGTGTCTTCACAAAGCTCATCAACAGGAATACTACCATACCAACAAAGAAGAGCCAGGTACACATTTGCTCTAGATGGCTGGGTCTTTTGTGGTGGTCTCAAACACCCAGTGAAGGCTACCCAAAACACCCCAGTAGATAGTCTTGTCTCCTCCTCATCTGGCAAGGAAAAACAGCACAGAAATTAGATTTAATGTCAGCCACTGAGTGTCTCTGATTAGTGTGCCCAGGAGGTGAGGTGAGTCAGGTTAATGTGTACCAGCATACCTCAGGATGTTTGTTTCTTGGTCAGGGTTGCAGTCTGTGTGCCATGATGTTAACTGCCAACACATCATTCTGAAGAAGAATTGTGTGGAGACCTTCTGTAACTGAGCACAACTCTCCTTTGAGACCACCTTTCTTGGCCTGCATGCCTTGAAGGGATTACTTTTTCCCCTGTGTTATACAGCCCTAGTAGACTTGGGTGTGATCCTTTGCCTTGTCTGGCTCTACTAGTGTGTGTTCTTACTGATAACCTTGGTTCTGTTGGGGGTGTGGGGCTGGGGCAGGAGCCCTTCTGCGTCAGGAGGAAACGTGGCTGGCTGCCACTGGAGCCTGCTGCTGGCGTGGCATGGCCAATGCCTGTGCACTCAAGTGCATGTAGGACAAAACGCCAGTGAGCTTGGCTGTTCAAGTCTTGATGCCTCAGTGTTTTGTCAGAGGAGCAGGGGAGGAACGAGCGTGTAATGATTTTCTCTCCCAAGTAGCTTCTCTTCATTCCCTGTTTAGTCAGTTTGTAACTGCATCAGTTCACATGTTGCAAAGTACTAACTATCTGGTAACTTTCTGTTCCTTTTCCATAGGTGTTTTCCACAGCTGCTGATGGGCAAACACAAGTGGAGATTAAAGTATGCCAGGGAGAGCGAGAGATGGCTAGTGACAACAAACTTCTTGGCCAGTTCACATTGGTACGTTGGCTCCTCAGTCTTCATGACCTTAGACTTGACTTTCAGAACCTTCTCCATTACAGCTGACCCCTGAAGGCAGTGTTGAGGCAGAGTCATCTTACAGAAGACACTTGACCCTATTTGTAGTAAAAAAGCAGTCTCTTAAGGCATAGCCTGGTTCTGGGGCAGCCTTTCAACAGCAGGAGAGCAACCAGCATTTAAGATGGAGCTCAGAAGTTTCTAAGTAGTGTTATATGGCACAGGGGCTACTGCAGCATTAGGGTCTGGTCAGCTAAAAGGACTCTCTTTGCTTCTGGGCACAAAGCTCTGTAGTAGCAGGCCTGTGCAGCACACAACCTGAATGCTGTCGTTTTCCTCTGGTGTTGAAAAGACAAGACTTGGAGCAGGCTCTGTGTTACCTGCAGTCCCCAGGATAGCCCATTTCTAGCCTGGTACTGTGACTGCCTGTCTCCTTAGGCAGAGTTGTTTTGGTCAGTGTTGGCAATGTTTGGCACCATTGTAACTGTTTGTCCAAACTTCCTGTTGCTAGGAAGGGCCTTGCCTTTTCTTTTGCACTCTTGAAGGAAGCTGCGCTGCCTGTCACTCCCTTAGAATGGTTGCCTCAGAGATAGTCAGTGAAGTCTGTTTATGTCCAGAACTGAGGAAGTAGAGCATCCTGCTATGTCCATGAAAAGAGGGGCTTGTTCAGCAATAAAGCAGAACCTGTTTCACATTGAAACCAAACCTGCGGCTACCTCTTGTGGTTTCTGTGTACTAGTCCTAGGTTGAAATCTGTATTCTGTTAGATCAGTCAAGGTACTACAATCACCACATGATGCCAACAGGTATGTAGAGGATTTGGCTCTGAGAGTTAGTTAATAGTTGATTAGAGCAACCAGGTCTAGTGGGAAGGTGCCCTTGCCCGCGGCAGGGGATTGGAGTTGGATGAGCTTTAAGGTCCCTTCCAACCCAAACCAGTCTGGGATTCAGCTGACAGATCACCAAGATAACATGCCCAGACTTGGAGACTCGTACCTTGAGCTCATGTTCATGTGTGAGCTAATGACAAAGTACTTCTTGTTCTCAGGTTGGGATTCCTCCAGCACCACGTGGAGTGCCCCAGATTGAGGTCACTTTTGACATCGATGCTAACGGTATCGTTCATGTGTCAGCCAAGGATAAAGGCACTGGCCGTGAGCAGCAGAGTAAGTGCTCTGGGATGCTGCCTGAGGAGGAAGAGGAAGGGTGTGGAGCAGTGATGGTGCCATAGCATGCTGGGTACTGAGGGGAGCACTGGGTGACTCCAAAGGTAATGGAGTGCTCCCTTGATGGGCGTCCCACAGCCTAAGGGTGGGGCCTGTGCAGCATATTGATTGAGGGTAAGGATGGCACAGGCAATCTGTTGCCAGCACAGCATAGTAATCTTAGCCTTAATGCTTCCTCTGGAAAGGGGAGCAAAGGGTTAACTGCAAAACAAAGTAGGGAAAGGAAGAAGTGACAACTGACTTGTAACTTCGTTTCAAGGAAGTAAAGCTTCTGTAATGGCATAGCACTCTGTTAGCCTGCTGACAGAGAATGCCACTGATGGATGCTCTCTCCTTGTGCATTAGGCAGAATATGCATCTGCTTTTACTAAGGAAGTCCTCACTGTAAGGGTTTTACCACAGTCCAAGTAATTTTGCACTCTGTGACAGTCCTTTCTTGGCCTTGCTGTCTGCTGGGATGGCTGTAGTAGTCTTTCGGCAGAGTGCAGCTGTTCCCTGGGGTTCCCTGTATGGATCAGCTGTGCCTCAGTCCTCAGAGGTGTTTGTGGAGCAGGGCTCCTGCTGCCTTACAGGGTGTCCTGTGTCACTGGGAGCTCAGTGCAATGCCATTCTGGCCCTACATTATCCTGAAGAGACAGAAATCAAGGTTTGGGAATCCAGCACCTTGTACAAATTGTTCTTGAGCTGTGCTCCTGGGCATGCTGCTCCTTTGGGAATGCCCTCTGCTAACACATCGAGAGACTGCTGTCTGTGGCTGCCTGCATGAAAGTGCCAGCCTTTAAGAGAGAAATCAAATTAGGAAGATCTCGGTTGAATTCAAGGCATGGCACATAAAGATGAGCAGATCAGCCCTGTGCCAAGACCCTATTTTGTTTCTGATTACTCCATCACAGAGGACTTGAAATCTAGGTATTCTGAAGCAGCAGGTGTTTTGCCTAACCACGTTGTTCATTTTCAGCCATTTAGGCTGGCAATATCTCTAAATGACAGGGGGCCTGGGGACTTGAAGCTGTTACTATACGTTGCTCTGTAGTGCAGTGAAAAGTTAGGCCCAGTGTTCTGGGGTAATAGATGATGACACTGTTGACATTTTCTGGAGCTCTGTTGTGGGCTCAGAACATTCATTGGAACCATTTCTAGATTCTGCTGATACAAAATAGATCTCTTGTGCCTCAAACTGGGAAGCCTCTATATGGCTTGTCAGTTGCTTCTTGGAGGCAACCACTTGAGCAATCAAATGCATGCTCCATTCAAGAAAGCTATTGTTAATGGTATTGGCAACTTGAAGGTATGTGCTGCTCTTCAGCATCCTGCTTGGCTTCTGGCAGAAATCTGTTACCAAACCCACACTGCTTGTTACTTTGATTTCCTTGTATGTTTTTGATGGGTGGCAGCCTTCTAGCTCTCAATAAGCATCTCCTGATATTAAGCAACCAGGATTTTTTAGCTGCCTCCCTGCATGCAGACGTGGTCCTAATTATAAAGCTGAGCTGCTCATCCCACGTCTGCACCCAAAGAAGACATGTGCGTATGTCTTTATTCAGGGTTATGTACCATTGACAAGTACTATGTAGAAAACTTCTAATGAGGATCTTGATACATCCTTTTTTGGACTTTGTGGTGTCCTGGATGTTGGTCCTCTCCTTTGCAATGAAGTTATGCTTTGCTGCAGAAATTAGCTTAAATCTCGACTACATTTTTAGCCACTAATGGAGGAGGAAAAAAATGAGGAGAATCTTAAGAGCCTGCCCATAGAATCACACTGTGCTCACTTAAGGGCAGTGTGAGGAGCTGGGTGGGGAGTGTTTGATCCTGCTACTAGCCTAGGCAGCTTTCCAACAGTGGAAGGAGCCTCTGTCCCCTGGTAAAACAATTCCTTCAGTTTGGATTTTGCTGTTGGTTGGGGTTTTGTGGGTTTAACCTGCTGGAGTGTCCCCTTGGGTTGGGGGGCAGGGGGTGTTGCATGCACATGCACTTTCCAGGAGGACTGAAGACTGGTTGAAGTGACTTGCAGCCCAGTGGGCAGGAAGTGTCTGGCAGAGCCAGGGAGTTCATAGATCTAAGATGTCAGGCTTTTATCTTGCCAGCAGCATCGCTGCCTCTTCAGAGGCTGTCTTTGTAGCTCCCAGGAGGTCTTCACAGGTGCAGAGTCCTTGAGCAAAACTGCTGACATTGAGAGGGTTTGGGAAATAACTTCTTTTCCTCAAAGATGAGTGGACATTATTAATGCTTCTTCTCTAATGCAGTTGTTATCCAGTCTTCTGGTGGCCTTAGCAAAGATGAAATTGAGAACATGGTGAAGAATGCAGAGAAATACGCAGAGGAAGACAGGCGAAGGAAGGTAACGTGATTGCTCTGGTACCCTTAAGCTAGTGGGTACCTGCAGGTTATTGCCGTTCCGTGCCATTAACTGTGCCAGCCTTTGAAGGAGATGCAGGCTCTGGTCTGGATAGTCTTGAGCTGTTTGCTTGTGCTGTTACCTGAATATCTGCTTCCTTATATTCAGTTTATGCTCCAGAGATACAATATGGTGTGTGCAGGGGCACTTGGATCTTGGGTTTGGGTTGGGAAACTTGCCCTGTTTGACTAGCACTTTAACTCCTCCCTGAAGAATTCCTGGGATGTGGAGGCAGCAGTAAGCAGACTCACCTGCCTATTAGTCATAGCAAAGAGCTTTGCAGCTCTAGTTATGCTTTTTGTCATCAGTGCTCTTCACTGTCCACCTGCCTGTTATCTTGGCTGCTGATTTGAAGCTAGCCTGCTGCAGCTCGGTTTTCACAGTGATGTTCCCTTTAAATGGAGGCAGTATGGGGACATTTAACCTACTTTCTCTGAGAGAGTTGACTTTAAAGCTTAATTTATACAACCTGCCAAGCAAAGCTGCACCTCAGCCTCTTTGTAAGTGGGAAGTCGCTTTACTTAGTGCTCAAAGTCTCACTGTGGCATCTCGACTGCTGTATTCATCTGAGCACAGCAGTTGCCTGCAGTGCAGGTGGAGTGATCAAGAGGGGTTTGAAAGCCTCACTGACTTGGTCAAGAAAAGACTGACACTTGCCATGATTGAGTGACTGAACCTGAGACACACAAGGTTGGAACTAATTGGTTTAATGAGGGTAGTGCTAATGAATTAAGCTACTAAATACAGAGGTAAGCAGACACAACACAGGCCTGCTCTGGGATATGGCACCAGTGTATGTATAATATTTGCTAAAACCGACACACAGGATTGATCCCCTTTGTGTTCTCCTGGTTGGTAGAAACTTGCCTGAGGTGTTCAGGCAGTGCTGTAAATCCCACCTGCCGTGCTGAAGGGATCAGAAGAGGACTGAAGGGGAGAGTGCATGGAGTAAGTTCCCTTGAAGCAGCATCTTGCTTCAGGGTCCCTGCAGCTACAGAGCACTGGCTTAGTAGCAGTTGTAGGTTAGATGGAGAATCTTTGAAGACCTTGGCCTGAAAGTGCCACTGTTCGAATAACTGCATCATTGCCATGAAGTGGAGGTGCTGGCCTTGTGTTTGAGGAGGCTGCACTGAGAACTTTTCTGTTGCCTTTGATTTTTGTAGCTTAAATTGCTGAGTAAGTTTTTCCCCGTTGTTGCCCTGAAGTGGGGCTCATCCTTGCCCAGTGACGTATGAAAGGAGGACATCAGGTTACTTTCTTAACTAACATTTCTCTTCACTTGACGTACATAACTGGTTGTCAGAATTCCCTCCTTACACCTTTCTGATCACATTTTTACTGCCATGGAAAACCATGGAATGCGTAAACTTGAGTTATCACTGATCTGGCATCCTGCTGTGAACTTTGTTATCCCACAAAGAGGAAAAGTAGAATATAGAAACAAAATTGCTTTTCGTAAGATTTCCACTGGAAGTGGTTCCTCTCCTGAGAACGGAATCACACCCGTGTCCAGGCAGACTGTTCTTTCAGATGGGTGTCCCAGAGGACCTGTTGCTGGTGAAATAGTTCCTGTTGTCGCAGGGCCTGAATTATGCCTCAGCAAGATTGCTGCTCCCTTGTACTTACAGCCTATCTTATCCCCTGTGGGTTGTCTTTGCCACAGTAATGTCAGGCACTGGTATTTGTTATCTAGCACAGTGGGGTTTTTCCACTGTTGGGATGCTACAAGCACTTTTAATAAGGCAATATGAATAAAACAATCCAGTTTTAGTTGTCTCTAGTGCCCTCCTTGCTGAAGAAGCTTATTTACCAACAGCTTTGTGCTCTGCTGAGGAGGAGAGCAGAGAGAGCTGTGCTGGCTCTGCAGTTGCTGGCTTTCTCAGCGTGCCAGCAGCCATGCTGCATTAGTTGCTTTTACTTCCAGAGGAGCGAGTTTGAGTGCGAAAGCATGAGGACTGGCTTGCACAGACTGCCTGGGCTTTCTGGTGCCCGAATGCATCCAGATCCGCTTTGCTTGCATTTCTCCTTGCCATTAAGAAGGATCCTGGGTGGGAACTAGAATGGAGGTTGGCAGTTTGGGGAAAGAAATATCAGCTGTCATGAGTACACAGCTTGTGTCGCAGCGATGTGTGCAGCAGGCCCTTATGAGCTCTCTTACCCAGGAACGTGTGGAAGCTGTGAACATGGCTGAAGGCATCATCCATGACACAGAGTCCAAGATGGAGGAGTTCAAGGATCAGCTGCCAGCAGATGAGGTAGGTAGCTTCTGCTCCTGTAATGGTAAAGGAGGTAAGATTCCTCACTAAAGCTTTGCTCAGACTCTCACTGAACCTCATGGCTGGCTCTGACTGGCAGCACCAACTCTGTGCATATTTCCATGCCATGGAAGGACAGCACAAAGCAAAGTCACTGACTTCAGTTTTTTGCCCTTGATTGGGTGAGCATGGCTGATGGGAGGGTGTAAGGAAATGCTTGGTGTAGGTAATAGCAAATATCCTATTTCAGAGTGCGAGTTCAGTGTTGCTGAAGATCTGAAAGCCTGGGAAGCTCTTAGTGAAAGATTTCTGCATGGATTATGTCCTTGGCTTGGCCTTGTGGTGGTTTGATAAGAGCTGTGCCTGTAGCCTGTGCAAGAGGAGAGTTTCTCTCAAAAGCTGGAGTTGATGAATGGTGCTTACCCAGGTGTTAGCAGAGGGACAAAGGCAAAGGGGCTCTGTGGTCCCAGTGGTACATACGCAGCACCCAAGAACTCAGAGGTGATGAAAATCCACTTGCCTCCAATTTTTCTTCAGTTGGAGTGAAGCAGATATTTAGTATCAAGAGGGTGCTTTTCACACCACTGAGTGACAGTTGAATGTCTGCATTGAGAATTTCAAAAGCCAGGTTTAAAGCAGAATGCACAATCTGCAAGTTAACACTCTCAGAAGCAGCATGAAAGGGCTCTGAGGGGCTCTGTGGGGCATTTGAGGGAGCAGGATTATAGTTTATTGGTAAGTACCCTCTGACCATTTTAAAGGCTGTTTTTCAGCCCAGCTTCTCTCTCTAGGGTGGATATTGGCTGACTGGGGTCATGATCCCTGGTGGTTTCTCTCACAGGAGCAGAGTTTAAGTCTCTGTTCCCTGCAGGGGCTGCAGGGATATTCTAGGGGTGAATACAAAGGCAAAGCTGGTAGCAATGCTTGGAAGATGCCCTGTGCTGTCTGGGTGGAGATGTGGCCTGACACAGAAGGCGTTGATCGCATTTATCTTCCTGTGGGTCTGTGTAAGAGCTCTGCCCACGGTTTGACTGGGAGCTGCTGAGCAAGCGCAGCTGCAGAGCTGTCCCCCAGTAACCTGCCTTCTCCAGCCTGCCCCTCGCAGCGTGCCAGCCTGGCAGAGAACTGCCAGACCACGGGGAGGCTTTGGCAGATGGCTGCAGGGGCTGGGAGGAGAGCGTATTGCTTTGGTTTGTCCCTCTGCTCCTTCTCCCATGTGCAACAAAGGGATTAAACAGGGTGGCAAACAGCCTTATGCATTGGCTTTCTGACAGTGCCTTAAGTATAGCTGAAAACCAGCTTGCTTTTCCCTTTATCCTGGCTCCTGGGCTGACTGACTCGCTGCTGAGGTGTGCCAGGGAGAGCAGCTCTCCTCCTTGGCGGGCTGTTCTCTCTCTGCAGGGCTCTCTGTCCTTGGCACCTCTGCTGAGACGGCAAACAAGGGGACCGATTAATGCCAACTGTGGCACATTTAGTGATGTGGACAGGTGCCCATTGGGAACTGAGCACAGTCCTAGTCCCTGCAGACTGTATGGCTCAGTTTGAGACTGCATTTCATGGCTTCTAGCAAACAAAAACGGTAGTCTTGCTGTGGCCAATAGGTGTGTGAAACAGCAGTGAACGAAGTGCAGGATTTCATCATGGGTTTTGTGTCTTACTTGCAGTGCAACAAATTAAAGGAAGAAATTGCTAAAATGAGGGAACTTCTGGCTCGTAAAGATAGTGAAACAGGAGAAAACATCAGGCAGGCAGCAACCAGCCTGCAGCAGGCTTCCCTGAAACTCTTTGAAATGGCATACAAGAAGGTAGGTTCATGGTGATTTCCATCTTGCAGCCCTCAGATGGGGAGGGGTGGGTTGGGACACCAGTTAAGGTCAGTTAAAGCCGCACTTGGTGGTAGCGCTGAGTTCCTTCTGGGTGACCCTTGCTGCAGGGGCAGCTGTGGGAGGTCAGATAGGGTTGAAGGCCTTGGAGTCTTGGCCATCCTGCTGTAGGCCGCCTGCCTCCCAGGCAGCGTGTGATGTTACTGTGCACTGTTACATGGAGAAGTGATGGAAGCTCCCAGTAAGAGCATCAAGCGCACAGACAGGGCTTTCCCCAAAGTGTGCAGGGTGCCTAAGGAAGTAAAGTAACGTCTGGGCTTACTTTAAGGATGTGTGTAGAACAGGTTTCCTCTTCAGTCTGCCCAAATTACTGTAGTAAGGCAGCAGGGCTTCATTCCCAGTCTCCATCCCCATGACAGGCCCCCAGTTTGAGCCCTGGTGCCCAGGGGAACCTCCCAGGGTGGCAGCAGCACACGCTCCCTGGGTGACCTTGGTGATGCTAAGCTGTGTTTGCTGTGGAGAGCTGCTTTTCTGATGTCAAACTGAAGATGTTCAGTGCCACAACGTAAGCTCATTACATCCACTGGGAATGCATCAATAATGGAGAGATGATGTCCTTAGTTGTAGTTAAGTCATGCAGAGATGAAGGTTGTTTCCATTCTCCAGTGGACAGTCACCCTTTTCACTGCAGGAAGGGTTTCTTCACTCTAGAACTGACCTAAGCAGCTCTGTAGGGGGGAAAAAAGAAGTCTATGAGAAGCATTTTGTTGTTAACTAACAAACCAACTCTTTCACAGATGGCCTCTGAACGAGAGGGTTCTGGAAGTCCAGGGGATCAGAAGGAAGAGAAGCAATAAGAAGTCTCTGTCTTGCCTTGACTTAGGGTATGAAGAGGAGGTTGATTTTTCTTGACGCTTGGGAGAGAAGGGACCTTCCTGAGCAGCAATGGGCAGAATTCAGACTTACTGTGTTTTTGCAGTATTCTATATATAAAATTCTTTAATGTATAAACTTAGTGATGTGTCTGCTAGGTAAATTGTCACTTGATGAAAATTAATTCATGCCAGACAAAGTTAGGTCTCAACCGAGGGGCCCGGGGACTTGCTGATCATATATTTCTGATACTTGCCACAATGGTGTACTAAATCTGATCTCCAAGTCTGGAAACCATGTCACTAAATCAAAAGGTGGAGGTGGAAGTCCTGCTGGAACTGGGAGGAGAGGAACACCAGCATGGACGCTGCTTGTGGATGTGAGTACTTGTGAGCAGGTGCTGAGGCCTGTGAGCAGCAGTGCCGAGGCTGGTTCCATTGCTAGAGAGCATTCAGAGCTGCAGCTAGCCTAGTGCCCTTCTTTGGAGGGAGAGGGGTTACTTCAAACTTAGCTGTAGCATCATCTCTTATGAAAGAGGCTACGTGGAAGTTAATACCTTGCTTGTCTGAGCCTTCTGCTCCATCCTGTGTCTGTTCTCTGCGTATGGTAAAACAATTTCCTTGATAATAAAACTGTTATTGGATCCATTCTGGATTTTTTTAAAATAAAGGCAGAAAAGTGTCCGTCATGGAGTTCTTGGTATCCTGGCCTTCGGTGGGGAACAGGAGCATGGTGACTGCCTGAATGCTCCTGGGGGAGCAGGCAGCCACCTGCAGTGGCAGCAGCTTTTTGCTTCGTTCATGTGCAAAAAGAAGGTATCTGGTGACAGATTTGTGTCTGTCCCTTCTCTGGGTGTCACCACTGTGCTCCTACAGCTGCATGGAAGCCCTGTGCTGATGGGATGTAGCTGTGGGACTTCATCATCAGGCACTTTGTGCTCAGACTCAACCTTCTGATGCAGATTGGGAGCAGCCGTTGCCCACTGCTGCTTGTAGCAACCAAATCGTCCAAAGCTTTGCAATCTTCTTGCCATAATAATACTTCTGGTTCCCCTTTTTCTCCCCTTCTGCTACTCTGTGTGTGTAATTGACTGCAACATTTACAGCTGCTTTGACCTCACAGCTCAGATATTCAGGAGGGAGGAAGGATTCTTCTTTCTGGCACTCTAGCTAGTTTCCTTAATAAGAGAAACTATTGGGAAAGGCTCTGTATCCTGGTTCTGCAAATGCCTTCAAGTTATGGATGGGCCCAAGGCTTCAGCCACTGAACTCTCCCCAACAGTCCTAGTCCTGAAGACTGGAAGCAGCTTCCCCTTTGGTCAGCTGAGGCCACTGAAGTGGAGAGAACGGCACAAGCAGCAACTGATCTGTCAAGTGAGGGAGCTTAGAGCAGTGTGGCTTGGGTATGAAGGTGAGGAAGGAGCCTGGTGCAGCCGCAGGAGCGGGTCAGAGGCAGTGCTGTGGGTGCCCAGCCTGCCCCACACTTGATGTGCACGGAGCACTGGCAGGTTTGGGCAGCAAACTGGAGCATGTGGAGCTGTGTTACTTCAGGGGGACTGGGCAGCTGCACCCCCAAATGCTGTGCTTTCAGGAGGGGAGCAGTGTTGGGATCCCAGCTCTGCTGTGGCTGTTCCCAGGGAGGAGAGCAGGGCCGGTGCAAGCTGTGGAGCTTTGCCTGGTTGTGCCAATGGAGCTCTTCCACAAGCAGCCAAGTGATGCAGTTGGGTGTAGCTCTGGGCCCTATTCTGTTGTTTAGTTTGGGGATTTTCCCTTTGTCACAGGCAGGCAGTGGCAGGCTGAGGAGCACTTAGGTGGTGTGAGGAGCACGTTCACATTCACAGCACGTGAACAGATCCTCCTGAGCCTGTCTGTGCCGTCTCGCTGTGCAGCTGTGCATGTCTCAGGTGTGGAGCTTCATTCTGTCACAGCGTAACCCGGCTCCTGTCCTGCCTGTGGGTTTGGTACTGGCCCGAGCACTTGGCTGTGCCTCTCCTGAGAGCACTCTCCTTTGCAAAACTTGATTGCAGGCAACTTCTGTCCTGAATTTCCCTCTGCTGGGCTCTTGTCAAAAGTGATCCCCTGCATAAAACTACAAGCGGAAAAAGAGCAGGAATCCTCCAGCAAAGTGACTGGGGTAGTCCAGGTGCTGAGAGGAAACTGCCTGAGGGGAAACAGTTTAAAACCCATCCTCTGGACGCTTTTCCTGCTGCCTCCCTGGCACTGCAGCTGAATGTTCTGGAGCAGAGCCAGTGCTGCTGCTCACAGTTGCCTGCGTCTTGGCTTGTAGTGCTGTCAGAGCAAAGGTCATCATCATAGCCTGCAGGGTCCTGAGGCATTGGTCAGGTTTAATTCTGCAATGAGTTATTTTCCCTGTCCTAGTTTCAATTCATCTGTCATAGATGTTCTTTGTTCTTTAATGTGCTGGTCTTAGCTCCTCCTTTATGAGCTGAATTATTGAACTGGGGAGGGAGAAGTGAACTCGGGTGATGTGTGTCCTGCTGGGAACAGGTTCGCTGTGAAAAGCTGCCCGGAAGGCAAGGAGACGCAGCAATGGGGCTGTTACCTCTGGTGACAGGTTGGATGGGGCTTGGAGCAACCTGCTCCAGTGGAAGGTGTCCCTGCCGGCGGCAGGGGGTTGGAACTGGATGAGGTCTAAGGTCTCTTCTAATACAACCCAGTCTGGGATTCTGTGATCCTATGAGGCCTGTCCCGAGGAGTTAACTGCCGCTGTCCCACCGCCGGGAAGGTGCCTGCCAGCCCTGGGAGGAAGGTGTTTGGGGGTTGCTGCACGCTGTCGTTCCCCATATAGCCTACAGCCCCAGCAGTGCTGGGGTAAATGACTGCTCTGTGTATGACAGCAGCTAAGGAAAGCTTTGCACATGTTCTCTGGGGGGGAAAGGTGGCTGAGGGCTGCTTGTGCTTGCTTCCACCCGCACACATCCCCTCATGGTGACCTCTACAAGTGGGAGGAGCTCAGAGCAGAGCCCAACGTCCTCTGAAAGTCATGGTAGCATCCAGTGGCGGGCGGATGAGAGGGCTGGGATGGCAGACCCCGGGGTCACAGCTCCCACTTGCCTTCAATAGGGAACAGAAGGCTGAGGTCTCAACCAGGAGCAGCGCGTCTCCACCTGCCTCCAGAGGCTTCTTTTCCTTTCCTAAATGCATTTGCTCCCGTTGTGCCACGCCTGAGGAGCACGCTGGGGAATACAGGGACCTGCTGTGGTGCCTGTGCAGCCGGAGATGCTCAGCTTCCCTTGGGATTGCAGTGCTGCATAGGAGGAAAGTGAGATGGAGTCTCCCGTTCTCCACCAGCCAGCACATTGCAAAGGCACGGCTCCTTTCTCCTTTCAGCAGCATATTGGAAAAGTTCTCTCTAATTCAGTGGCTCTGCCCCATCGCTGCTCTCTGCCCCTTCCTCATTCCCATGGAGCTGTGCCGCTGTCAGAGACCAGCGCTGCTCACATCCGTGTCAGCCAGCACCAGGAGAGCTGTGGGGGGAACCCACAGCATCTGTCACACTGGGCATGCTGGAGCAGAAAGGGCCACAGCAAAGTGGGTGCCTCGGGCTGGGGGGTGAGAACTGGGATGGATGCTCAGTGACTGTTCTTTGGAGTACCTGCCCTGGATCGAATGGAAAGGGCAGTATCGTAGGGAAGCACAGGGTAGGTTGTTGTCCACCTGCCCATCTGCATACACGGTCCCTGTCTTCTCAGGCACAGAACTTGCATCTCAGCAGATCATCTCTAAAGCCAGGCATAATCCACTGTCTTGCTGTTCTGAGGAGGATTATAAAGGGCTATGTAGGACCAGATGCAAAACATGGAAAAACACCTGAAAGGGCTGGAATTGATACTTGCTCAACCCTAAAGAGAAATAGGACTTTAAATCCAAGCTGGTAGTTCAGAAATCCACAGCATCTCCCCATTGTGATATTATATTGATATTAAAGCCCAGTTTCAGGCCGAGTCCCAGAACAGCCTTTGCTCAGGTGGCCTGTGCCCAGGTCCCTGCAGTGCTGCTTTAATGGGATGGGGAGCAGAGAGGCAGCACAGGAGGAAGAGGAAGCTGCAGCGGGCTGGGGCTACGGCAGCACTTACTGGCCTGGAAGCTTAATCCCCCCACAGCACAGCACGGAGGCCAGGCTGCCCCTGGCAGGGCAGGGGGGTGTCAAAAGCCAGAGCTGGCGCATCTGAGGGAGCAGATGTGGGCTGGAGAGATGCCATGGCCACGAACCCCCCAGCATCCAGCTGTTGGTGCCTGCTCAGCATCACCAGGAGAGCATCACCGGGGGGGGGGCACTTCATAAAAGTGCAATCCCCAGCACGAACAGAGGCTGGGGGAAACCGGATGGAGCAGCGTGTGGAGAAGGACTTGGGGGTGTTGGTTGATGAGAAGCTCCCCATGGCCGGGCTTCAGTTTGTGCTTGAGCCCAGAAGCCCCCCGTGTGCTGGGCTGAACCCCCTGAGTGTGAGCAGCAGTGGAGGGAGGGCATCCTGCCCCTCTGCAGTCCTGACCCAGCTCTGGGGCAGCAGCACCAGAGGGACGTGGAGCTGTTGGAGCGAGTCCAGAGGAGGCCTCGGAGATGCTGCAAGGGCTGGAGCAGCTCTGCTCTGGAGCCAGGCTGAGAGAGCTGGGCTGGGGCAGCCTGGAGAAGAGAAGGCTCCTGAAGGGGAGACCTTAGAGCAGCTCCAGTGCCTAAAGGGGCTGCAGGAAACCTGGAGAGGGGCTTTGGACAAGGGCCTGTAGGGACAGGCCAAGGGGAATGGCTTGAACCTGCCCGAGGGGAGACTGAGCTGAGCTCTCAGGCAGAAGCTCTTCCCTGTGAGGGTGCTGAGGCGCTGGCACAGGGTGCCCAGAGAAGCTGTGGCTGCCCCATCCCTGGCAGTGTTCAAGGCCAGGTTGGACACAAGGGCTTGGAGCAAGCTGCTCCAGTGGAAGGGGTCCCTGCCCGTGGCAGGGTTGGAGCTGGATGAGCTTCAAGGTCCCTTCCAACCCAGACCGTTCTATGTTTCTCTAACACCAGGCTGCCCGGTGCTTATCGCCCTGGGGCAGCACAGGGCTGTGGGAGCACAATTCCCCACCAGCCGCCACCCCTCGGCTCTCCGGGCCCTGCCCCAGCCTCTCCTCGGCCCCGCTCCCCTTCTCTGCGCAGTCACCTTTTGTTTCACCGCTGCCCCCCAGGCAGCGCCCGGAGCTCAGAGCCGCGACCTCTGCGGGCCCCGCGGGGGTTCCTGCCCCAGCCCGGCCGCGGCGAGACCGGCGCAGAGGCGGCATTCCCGGGGATAGGAGAAGCGGGGGACAGCCCCGCGGCTCCTCTTCCTTCCACCGCCCAGCTCCCGTCCCGAGCCCCGCGCTCGGCTCCGCTCCGGGCCACCGCTGGTGACCGCGGGCCGGGCAACGGGGGGAGATCCCCGGCCGGTGGCGGGGCGGCTGCAGCCCCACAGGAGCAACGCTCGGGTGGCCCCGGGGGACACCGCCCGACCGCGAGGGGCTGGGTACCGAGGCGGTGCAGGGCCCGCCGGGCCGGATGTGCCGCACCGCGGACCGGGACCGGGACCGCCACCGGCGCCCAACGCAGCCCCGCACCCCCCGGCCGCGTCCCCTTTAAGCGCAGGCAGGGTAGTCCCCGCAGCTCTCGCGAGACCAGCCGCTCCGCCCCGCCGAGCGCCGAGGCCGGGGCGGGTTGTGGACTACATGCCCCATAGCACCCCGCGCGGAGCAAGAGCCAATAGCGGCTCGGGCACGGGGCGGGGTCGTGCTTGTGAACAGCCTATGGTGTGTCTCTCCGCTCCCGCGCTGGGCGGGGCGTGCGTGCGTGCCCCGCCCCAGTCCCCCGGAAGTGATGTCACGGGCCCCATGTGAGCCGATTGCAACACATGCAGCGCGGAGAGGGGGAGCGCGAGCCGCCGGTGTCCGACGTCAGCGCCGCCGCCAGCCGCGCGCCGCCGGGGGGGACCGCGCCTGAGGTGAGGGGACGGGAGGGGAGGGGAGCGGCGCGGGGGGGCGGGCGGGCGGCGCGGGGCCCGGCCGGCTCTAACCGCTGCGTCTGTGCCGCCCGCCCGCCGCAGGCCGCCGCAGCCGCCGCAGCAGGAGGAGGAGGAGGAGGAGGAGGAGGAGGGAGAAGATGGCGGACGATCCCAGCGCTGCCGACCGCAACGTGGAGATCTGGAAGATCAAGAAGCTCATCAAGAGCCTAGAAGCTGCCCGCGGGTGAGCGGCGGGGCCGGCGCCGCCTCAGGGGGCGGCCGCTGCGGGGGGGCACCGCGGCGCGGGACGGTGGGTAGCGGGGTCCCCCGCCCCGGGGACGCTGCGGGGAGGGTCCTGGCCGGAGCGGGAGCGGCGGGGAGGGCTCTGCCGCCCGGCACCGGGCCGGCCGCCGCGGGGTGCGGGGCAGACGGTGAGGAGCAGCCCCGGCCCGGCGGCCCCTTCCCGGGCCCCGGTGCCCTTTTGTCTGGCCGCGTGGTAGAGCGGCCGGGTCCCTGCGGCCGTGGAGGGCCTTGGGTCTGGGGAGGAGAGCGGGCTCAGAGCGCGGCGAGGAGGGCCGGGGGGGGCCCTGTGTCCCCGGGGACAGCGGGGCGGGCTGAGTCGCAGAAAGGAAGTGTAACCGACTTTCCCGCACGGGAAGCGGGCAGCGCCTGCCGTTGTGCTCCCCGCTGGCCCCGGCCTGGTTTGGGTTCATCAGTTGTCTCCCTTCCACCCTCTGCGGCTGCCTCTGCCGGGGGTTCTGGGACGGGCTGGGAGAGGGGACGCGGGGCCCGCTGCCCAGCTCCACGTAGTGTCCGGCCTCTCCGTGGCCCCTGGCTGCCCAGTGCCAGCTGGCACCGGGGACCGGCAGCTTCCAGCTGGAGTAGACGGCTCCTCTGCCCTGTGCAGGCGTGGGCTCCTCCCAGGGGACCTGCTGGCTCCGGAGGAGGGGGTGTGGGGTTGCAGTTACTGTGTTCCTTCTCTTACCAACACATACTTGATCCTTCCTCCCCTTCACCTTCCAGTGGAAGAAATGCTTAACTCCGTTTCCTTGAAAGCAGGCTCTCCAGAAGTTTGGATAGTGCTAAATTTAAGGGCTCGAATTCCCCTTCTGTTGTCCTTGCACTTTGATTTCTCTTTTTTTTTCCCCACCAGACATAAAACTGCTGGATGTTCTGACAGCCTGTCCCATGCCAAAGGTGACATGGTGCCTGCATCTGGTAATTCAGCAGTGGCCTGATGTATGGGTTGGGAAGCCCTTTGGGCTTGAGTACTTGTAAGAACTGTAGGTTCTGGAGCTGTAAAATAGCAAAGAAAGTGGGTGTCCCAGTATACAGTGCAATAAAATCAAAATGAAGGGTGAGTGCGTGGCTCTGTTTCCATAGGCTCATCTGAACTGGTGTTAATTTGGCTGGGGCATCGCTCTGGTTGCCTTTGGACAGCTCACATAAGCTGAGCTGCAGTCTTATTCTTCCCTTAGTACTGATGTTTGTTCTGGTGTGTAGTGTGGGCATGGGGAGTTGTTTAGCTGAAAAGTAGCCAAGGAAGTGGAGGAGAACCCAAGCTACAGGTACCCTTAAGTGTTATTTAATATGGTGTATGAGGTAGCTGTGCAAGGGATGGGGGTGTGGGAGAAGGGAATGGGGAGCCTGGGCTGTCCTTCTGCAGCAGAGTGGACTTTGACTGCCCAAGTTGACCATTTAGCTGTGCTTTTACAGTGTTGACAGCATGTGTTGTACCTGTGGGGAGGTCCTGGCAAGCATGGGAGCGTGTGAATGACTTTTGCCATGAAGTTAAAGGCCTTGGGGAGCTATGGGTGACCATTGCAGCTTGTGAAAACACGTAGTGGCTCCTGTAACAGCAGTGGGGGAGGCCGGGGTGTGTTTTGGAAGTGTACGGTTAGTATTTTGGCTTTCTCTGATTCAGAATGTGGTGACATAAGTGTGTCTAGCTTCACTGGCAACTCTTGTGTTGTTTGGAATAGGTGGATGTTGCAGAGAACAAGACTACAACTGGTACTGGAGTGATCCAGGGTGAGGTGAGGCAAGGGGCTGGCTTGGAGCGGGTGGCTGTTACAGGGATAACACCTTTGTGGGGACATAGCCTCGGTGTCTTCCCTCTTCCCTGCTGGTGGTCCCAGGCACATCTCTTCTTCATGTAAAGGTGCTGCAAGCACAACAAAATATATGGAGGTTTAGCTGAGCCCTCTGAATCCAGCGTATGCCCTAGATGTTGTGATACTGCTGTTCTTTAATGTTTGAGCTAGCTGCTGAACCACCACCTGATGAAGGCTGCTGATGCTAGCAATCTTTGTAGAAGCAAGGTTATGTGTAAATGGGTGTTGTGCTAAAATTATCCTGGTCTGTTTGGGCCCAGTTAGGGGAAGAGATGCTGCAACTTTTGCCACCAGAGGCGTTAGACTCCCCGGCACAAGAGGTGTGAGGTAGTGAAACAGGCTTTTCCGGCCTTTGGGAGAGTCGCTTCCTCTTCCTGTGGAGTAGGAAGACCTGTTCTGGGGTGGGTTAGGGGGCAAAGCCTTTAAATAGGGTGATGTGGAGGGCCAGGGACTCCTTAGCGTCTCCACCTTCCCTTACTCATGTACTCCTAATGGTGACCCAGCAGCAGTGTCCCAGTTTCATGTGCTGGTTGTTCCTGCAGTGGATCAAAGGGACGGGAAATGGAGGAAGCTGGAGCTAGATGTTCAATTCATGTGTGGCGTTTGGGGCGCCTCTGCTGTTAGCTATTTGGGTAAAATCTCAAGGAAAGCTTGCAGAATGTTTCCAGCATGTTAAGTGAGCGTGAGAGCAAGGAAGTGCTTTTATTGTGCCTGGGACACATCAGCGAAGTGGTAGTATTTGGTCAGAAAACCAGGGTGGAAGATTAGAGCTTCAGCATTACCGGGAGCTGATGAGCTTGAGGCCAGCAAGGGTAATGTTAAGGTAATAGCCTAGCAAGAATGCCCTGTGTTATTTCTCCAGGCTGGCTTTCTTACTGATCTCTGGATAGCAAGAATCAGGCAAATCAAAACAAAAGTAGTGTTTAAAACCACCTAACCCACCTCAAAACCCCATCTCTGCTTGGCAGGGATTAGAAGGAGCTTTGGTCTGTATCGTGCTTCCTAAACCAGAAGTGTCTGTTACTCTCTTTCTCGCTCTTCCAAAGCTGAGTTGCAAGCTGTAATACTTTACACAGTTAAGGAGTTCATCTTTCTGATGTGGTGTGAAGGGACGGGGAGTAGCTGGTATCAGCAGAGTGTGTGTGCCTGAGAGCAGCTGGGGAGCCTGAGTTCTGTACTGTAGGCAATTAACCTTTCTAGCCAGAAGAAGATGAGGTTTAAAGGCTGGTGGTGAGTCCTTGTGGGAAGTCTAGCCTTGTCACTCATCTCTGGTGGCTGGGAGTGCTCAGGCTTTCATCGAGCATCTCTACTTCTCTCCCACAAAGGGATTCTGCTTTCAGTCCACAGTTAGGTTTCGTAACAAACAGATTTGGTGAAAGTCTGTGCTCTCCAGAAGGTGCAGCAGTGGCTTTGCATGTGGCTGTTGCAGCAGCTCAAGTAGAAGTGGCATTGGTCCGATGTTTTTTCCCTTATCCTCTGTCTCCGTTATTTTCTGCTGTTGCTTCATGCAGTTTTCCAGTGTCAGTGTTAAACTGACAATCAGTCTTTGTTCCTTTTGGTCTTTGCAGTTCTGAATAGTTTGCGGGGCTATGGTCAGTTTTTTCTGCTAATCTAAGCTGTAAATGCTTGACAAAATCAAGCATCAGCAGCAACTGGCAGTTTCCTTGCAGGCTTAGGCCTGAGATGGAGACAGATTTCAATCACGTTTGGAAAAGTTCTCAAACTCTTAGGGACAGGGGCTTTCTTGCTGCAAGCAGCTCTGCTTGGGGATGGTTTGCTACCACCTCCTCTGGCCAGTTGGACTTCCTGACCCTGAGGGAGAGCATAGCAGGTGCTGGTGCAGGGTGTGGAGCTGCATTATAATGGTAAAACCTTCAGGAACCTGCTCCCTTGAGGCACCTCTCCTGCCTTGAGCTTGCTCTGTTCAGAGCAGTAGCCTTTATTAGTTTTACTGAAACGGGGAGAGAGGAGGCAGAGAGAATGGTGTCTTTGAAGGCTCTGTCTGCAACAACCACTAAGATTGACAAATGTAGTGTGTTGAAGAACTTTTTTCCAAACTGTTTTGAAAGGTGGGGAAATGGGTCATATGCAGGTTTCAACTAACTGAACCAGTAACTTACTGTGGTTGTAACTGGAAGAAGTGGCTCAAAGCAGGAGAATGGAGAGATCCAAGAGAAGGGGACATCTTGGTGTCTCCAGAGCCATGGAAGGCAAAGTGATGCTGTTTCTTGCTAGGATTTGGATTCGGCCAAGTTGAGACTTCCATCTGTATATGGGAGAAACCAGAAGTGAGACAAGTAAGTCACCAGAGAGTAGATAGGCCTGAAAGTGTGTGGGAATTTCTACAAAGTGAAATGTAGGCTAATTCTGCTTGAGGGTGGAAAAGCTGACCTGTTGCTTAGACATAAGTTTTCTCAGCTTGTGTTGCAGAACACATCACTTGCAGCTGGGTTCTCCTGCAGTCCATCAGGAGCCTTGCTGGGCCTGGTGGAAGAGTCCAACTCTGGAATTAGTCTCGGGTTGCTGCTGTTTCCCAGCCTTGTGTGGCAGGGATGGTAGGAGCCTGCTTGGGTGACGGTGAGTGGGAGGCTGCGCATCTCTGTACCTGCTTCTGAGCTGTCCTGGGATGGTGCTGCTTTTATGGCCAGGCCAGTTGCCAAGGCTGGGTGAGACCTGTTTGGGCAACCTGGCGTTTCTAGAGAACAAGATAGTCTTGTCTGTTCCACTGTTACAATGGTGGGTCTTTCCAAAAGTGACTTGAAAGCCCACCTGCTTGTGAGTTAGTGCTGCAGCAGCACTAGCTGCTGGGATGCACTTAGGGTATATCTGGAGTCAGCTGCAAGTATGAGTTTGCCTTGTTCCTGATTCCTTTTGAACAAAATGCTTGGGAACTGCTGGTGCTGGGATTATGTGGTGGTGTATTTCTCACCTGAATTAGGCAGTGCAATATTTTGTTACTCCTACAGCAGAGCTGCATCTGCAGCTCTTTGTTGTAGATGGCTTGTTCTGCTGATAGCAGGTGCTGTACAACTTCATTGCACTCAAGTTGCAACTCTGCTGGAATACCTGTTGAACAGTTGAGTATGCTCAATAGTTGCTGCTTAATGCTGCTATAAATTCTTTTACTGCACCATATATGCATAGAAGATGCAGTACACCATATATAGTGGTGTACTGTATCTTAGGAGTGTAACAATGCCACCATGTCTAGGCAAGTACCAGTAAAGCTAAGTCTTTAAATGATGTCATGCATCAGGAGGAGGATTTTGTGTGCTGTGACTGGTTTCTGGCTACACTGCCAGAGGTGTGTCAGTTCAGAGGCTCCCTCCCCTGTTCCCAGGCTGCAGCAGATCTCTTTCCCCACCTTCGTTACTGGGATCTGTTTGTCATTGTGGCTGTGCCTTGGGTCTGGGCTCTGGGAAACAGTTTAACCGTTGATACAGGATCTGTTTCTGCAGAGCTGAAGCTTTCACCTTAGGACGTGGAGTATGGAGACCTTGAACCGGGCCTGGGTGAGCTGGTCGATCCCTGAAGGGCAGTGCTGTGGCAAGGTACTACTTGGCTTTCCAACTTGTCCTGTGTTCATTAGGTTACAGTGCTGATATGTCATGCTAGTGCCTGTTGTGGGGTAGCCTTGAGATCTCTCCACAGCAAGCTCGTGTCTCCAGTAGAGGTACCTTTCCTAGAAGTCTTCTGCTTCAGCTGGAATCCAGGCTGGACCAGCCTTGGGAAAGTGCAGCCTTTCAGTCTGTGGAGAATGTAAGCCAGATGTGGGGCAGGGACTGCAAGAGGAGTGTCTGTGGGGTGGCACATGGATTTTATCTTTACTGACAATGAGTTTTCTGCTTTGGCTTTATGAGCTGTCATTGAAGTATGGAGTGTTTAGGGAAGAGGTTATGATTTAAGTTCTTACCTAAGCTGAATTGCTTCCTTGAAGTTGTGCTTTCTCAGCCTGCTTGTGTCAAGCATAGTTTCTAAAGGAGATCATGTTTCTGTTGCAGAAGTGAAGGCTGCAGTATTAATACTGTCTTTTGCTTCTGGTAGCAAGAGGAGATGGAGACATTTGCAGAGAGGTCAGAGCAGGAATGATCCAGGGCAGAAGTGATAGCTGAGGCCTCTGTGGCAGGTAACCATGTAGGATATACTGCAGCTCTTTGAAACACTGTTTCCCTGCTCTGTTTGAGTCCCTTCAGGCTGCCAGTCTCTCTAGTGTTGGGGTTAGAAGCTGGGTGTGGGTTTCATGTGATCAGAGCTGATGAGGCTCCTCAGGACTAAGGCAGTGTCTCCTAAGAGCTTGTGTTCCGGTGGTGTTGAGGGGGGGTGGTTGGAGAAAGCTGCTCTCCCTGTGCCAGATAAGAATGCAGCTGGAACTGGGGAGAATGTCCAAAGGGTTGTTGACATCCTACTGGTTGCCTGTGCCTAATCATTGTAAAACGCTTCCTGGGCTTTCTCATCTGCTTGCTCTACCTGTTGCTGTATACTTCAAAAGGAACAATTGGGAAGTGCTATTGGAGAGCACACACCAGCAAGTGGCAGAAAATGACCTAACCTGGGAGAATGGTTGCGTGTGAGACAAGAACTCTAGAAGTGTTTTATAGCCCTTGGTAGTTCGGCAGCCTGGTACCCTCCTTTACAACTGTGTGAATCATTAGTGAACAGTGTGATTCATACATAGCTCATCATTCACATAGAGCTGATGAATGAGCCCCTGACTGTTGAAGAGAAATGTGGCAAGAGATGGGAATGGGCATCTCAAAAGAGGACAGACGTTTTTGGCTTTGTGGCAACTGCATTTCTCCTTGCTTTTTATCAACCCATTCCCATGTAGCTCTGAGGCATTAACATCTTAACAAGCAAATCTGGATCTGTTGCTGCAGTCCCTTGGTGTACATCTTGTACCCAACTGACCCATTAGCATAATGCAACAAGTCTTTTAAACTTGGAGCATTGATAATTGAGGAGAGAGAGCAGGGGAACTGTGGCAGAATCAAGCCTCCCAGTGAGTCACAAATGTCTGAAGTGCAGAAATGTCTGTTCCACTTACCAGTAATTGGGCATCCGGGCTTTCTGCATGAGGTCAGATGCAGCCAATAAGGCCTATTCAAAACATGCCTATGCAATTAGGTTTTGTGATGTGTTGCCTTTGATCCAAGGATTTCAGAGGGGCATTGATTCACCCTCCCTGTGGCGTGTGTAGTAGCCACTTACGCTGATTCAGTGCTCTTTGGTAATATGGGATGAAGTCAGGATCTGCTCCTAGAGCTCCAGAACTGAGTTGAGATCTGGGTGCTGGTGGTTGCCTGAGCAGCAGCCACAGTGTCGGAGCTGGCTCCAGTTGGGGACAGGAAGAGGCTCGGAGCATGTAGCTGCTTACATTGACCTGTGTGCAGGTAGTGCATAGTAGACTACTGGGCTCACTGTTACCTGTGCAGCCTTCAGACATGTGATACCTGGCCAAATTCTCTGCTATGTGAAGGAATTAGAGGTCTGTGACCTGATTCTTCCACCACCTTTCTGTCCCTAGGGAGTGATGGATGCTGAGCTCAGGAGGCAGGTCCTGGCAGCAGGCCAGTGGCTGCTCATGGGGGGAAGCACTACCTTGCCTGACCCCTGGTGAGGCAGTAGCCAGTCTTGCCTCTGCTCCTTTGCTGAAGCAGCCATTTGCTGCCTCCCTGTGGGAAGCTTTCCCTTGCTGCTGAAGCAGTGGGTGCCCTGAGGAACACAGGCTCACTTCTGTTTTCCAGGGTGGCTTCTGGCTTGGTGCTTCTCTCCCTAGCCCGCATTTGGTAAGATTGCTTAGCATCTCGGGCCTTTTTGCTCTTTGAGACAGTCAGTGGGTTAGGGCACAATACCATTTCAGGGCAGTCTTAATGTCTGTGTTCAAGCTGTTTCTGGTTACACAAAGTGCTTTTTCTATCTGACCTGCCAGCATTACAGGATGATGATACACAAGATTCCTTCCTAGGGCTCTGGAACAGCACTCCAGTGGGAGAGCTGGTGGCATGGTGGCAATAGCTGCATGCCCTCATGCTGTGCAGCTAAGTGATTTTTCTTTGTGCAGGGTAGAGGTAGCATCCAGAGACTGATGGATTAGCTATCTGGGGGGGTTTCTTTGACTTAGGGGAGGAGGGGCTGGCTCTCTCCAGTCAATGCTTATGCTGAAAAGTACTCTTGAGGAAAGAATTACTTCGTCTCCTGACTCTTTGATCCTCCCCTCATATCTGCTCTACCCCCATCTTGTGCTTTTTCTCTGCTTCTGAGGCAGCACTGGATCCAGAGAGGTCATCTCTGCCCTACTGCTGCTTGTGAACTGGTCTCTTCTGTATCTTCATACCCTTCTTTGGGTGACCTGGAAACCTTTGAGGAACAACTTGTATTGATGTTGCCTTTCAGTAGATGACCCAGTGTTCTGGTGTATGCTGCTGTGAAATACAGAATGCCTCTGATGTGGAGGTTTTGACGTTCCTCCTGAAATGATGCTGCAAAAAGTACTGCCAATGGCATGGCTTTCAGCTCAACTTCACATGAAACTTCTAAGGAGCTAATGGTAGGTCCCATTGTCAGCTACCCGCTGTTGTGTTCTCTGTCTAGGTATCCAAGCAGCAGTCTTCGAGCCCATCCTCTGAACAGGGAGTGGGTTTTCATCTGTTTAGGTTGGAGACATCACACAGAGCTGTTGCCTCTCAAGCAGCGATTAGATTGAGGCATGTTGGTACATGTGTTTGTTACTAGTGTTCAGAAGATGTTCTCACAGGCAATGCAGTCTTTGGGTAAGCTTCCAGATGACCTTGCCTCTGAAGACTGAAGAGATCCTAGACTCCTAAGATTGTCTCTGCTCCGTCCTAGCAGGCTGGCAGGATTTCCAGGACAAGTTAATGTAGCTTTTGCATCTTCTGTTGTCTCTCTAGATCTGGTGTCTCAAGTGGGCTTGAGCCACTTCCTATTTGACAAAGGCTTTATCTTATTAAAAGGCGTGACGTCTTTAAAGGGCACAGCTGTGTGACCTGTGTGTGAACTTCACAGCCATAATTTGTAAGTTGTAAGAGCATATGCACAGAACTTCCCCTCAGCAGGGTCAACGCTTGCCTGCAGAACTTGTGTGTGAACAGAGAGTGTCTAATGGCCTGTGTTTTGTAAGAGAGCCCAAACCAGCAGTCTTGTGCTTGCCTATACCCAAGGACACTTTTTATACACTTCATTTAACATCTCTGCTCAGACACAGGATCAAAACCCTGTCAAATATTCTTTACTTACCTCACTGCTTGTGTGAACTGTGCTCTTGAGTTAGTCCTTCACACTGTGTGCATATTTGTTCAGAAGTAGCTCTCTTGGACCTGTGGGATTCATCTGGTGAAGTTCTGTCTTGGATTACATAGATAATACTGGCATCTGTCTTGCATCTGGCTATGGGTGTGTCAGTGATGGAACTGGTCGTGCTATGGTATAACATCAGAAGTCTTGATGGTCCAGGCAGCTTGGGCTCCTTGGTACATGTGATGCCTGCTCAGTAATCCACAGTCCTCTTGGCTGGAGACCAACAGACGTTACCTTGGGAAGGTAACATCGCTTGAAGCGGTATGTGGCAACAGCTGTTTCATAGAAAGCTTCCTAGCTGTGGTATGTGGTTAAGATCTGATTATTTGAAAGCTGTTTGCTCCATGCCTTTGCAGTCTCTGGCAGTCATATGTAGGCCTTGTCCTGGGGAAAGCAAGATGCTGATGGAACTAGTACCCTGTAAGAAAACAAAGCTCCTTCTGAGTCATAGAGAATGACTGGCCTTCCTTGTCTGTGTATCACTGCATTACACAGTGTGCTATTAGTGTAAAATGTTTCATTGTGGAACAACTACAGCTCAGCTGCTGTTTGTCAGGTCTCCTCTGATACCACAGGATAGGCCAGTAAGTGCTATTTATATAGCATGTCTGTGAAGTTAATGCTCTCCCTTGCCAGCACATATCCCAAATTCCAGGAGACAGGTTGAGTGACTGTTTCTCCTCAGCCTTCTGGTTGGGATTGCTCTGGTGCCAACTTGAAGGTAGCTACAGTCAGTGCTTGCTGGTTTTTGTGTGGTATGCACGTAGCCATTTCACTGACATAACACTGTGTGAGATAGAATCTTTTAGGAAGTCACTAGACCAGTTTCTAGTTTCATTTGAAAGCTGAAGGTCTAAGGGTCTGCTCAGCTGTTCCTCCTGATGGGCGGGAGAGGAGAAACCAAATCCCTGTAGATGAAGATGGCCACCTGGAACAGGCGGCTCAACTGCCAGCTGTAACGAAAAACCATCATGGGGTGTATGTGGCAGCTGATTTCCAACGTGATACACTGCTCACTTTGTGCACTTGCCTTCTGTTGTAATGGCTTCCTCATGCTGAACCAGCAAGTACACAGTGGGCACTGCTCCTGGTGCCAGAGGTGGCTGGGGACTTGGAACAGCAGTCCAGCTGATGTGAGTGTCTTCAGTGAAATCCCTGCTCTTGTGCTTGGAAGGAGCCCAGCAGTTCTCTTAGTCTGCAATGCCACAGCTGTCATAAGGCACTTGAGACGCTGTCTGATGATACCTCTTAGGCAGTACAGCAAGGTCCTGCAGGGAGAACGGAGCTGCTGGATGCTGTATGTAGGAACACTGGCAAAACTCTTCCCTTTGGGATTTTGGAGCTAGGTTAGTGATGATTCAGCACCGCACACACTGCCACTCGCTGTGATAACTTGATAACATTTGCTCTTAAGCCTCTCTGTGCTTGGGATAGCTGTTTCTGTTTGTATAGTTGTCTGAAATTCAAGCTGTAGTACCATTGAAGTTTTAATACGAGAACAGGCTGTGTCCTATCCACAAACCTCAGTTTCCTAAAGTGTGCTTGGTTTTGCTTCCTCCTTTCCCCCAGACAGGTCCCTGGCAGGTTGTAGGAGCAAATTGGAGCCCACCTGCAGTGGTTTAGGAGCAAAGCTGGAGTCTTGATTATTGTCCTCTATCCTAGAGATAACTAATGTTGGTACCTTCCAGGCCACACTAAATCTGAGCTAATTACCTCTTACTGGCAGGGCTGGTACAGTGTGTGTAGTAACCATCATACCCAGCCAGTGGGGTGGTTTTACCTTCCAAGAGGTTGGCACTACTTGCCCCATTGTTCCTTTATAATGTGTGGACAGATGCCCTTAATGCCTTAAACTGTTTTCTCCTCTGCAGTCCCTTGTTCAGTGGCACATGTTGTGCTGTCCTGTGGTTGGGAATGCTGGTTTCTTACAAAAGCAAACATCTCTTTCTTACAAGGAGCATTTCGGGTCTTGATGCGCATACTTGGATTACAGTAGCAGCTATTTGGCTGCTGTGCAGGCACTCCTTAGCCCAGAATAGGGACAGCAACTGTCTCTAGCTGCTTCAAACTTCCTGGCTTGGTTCAGTCTGAAGGCATTAGCTTCCAGCTGATCTCACATAATTTGTCTTGGGTGTACTAAAACTGGAGGCGGGGGTGGGGGGGAACCTCTTAGCAATGCTGCAGTTTGAAATTGGGATCCTGCTGAGCAGAACATAATCTGGAGTGCTTCAGGTCTGTCCTTCCTGCAGGAGAGCTGGGGGTGATACAAGGAAGAATGCGTGTTTGATCTAGAGCTGCCAGTGTGAGCACTGTCCTTAATCTAGATTGATTATTTAATTGTTCACTGTAACAATTCTGTAATGAAGTTCTGTCTGGCAGCGTGCTCACCAGGGGATATGTGGTTGGCAATGGTCTGCCAGGCAGCAAATGTCCCGTGTGCTTCATGCGCTGCAGAGCCTGTTGGCTTTACAGGTCTGCTGCTTGGAAAGGCCCCTTTTGGCAGGCCATAGTCAGCATGATTTCCCCTACTTCCTTCTCAGAGTAAATGTGCTCTAGAGCCATGTCTTTGAGCAGCAGCTTTCTTAGAAACTCTTGCCTATGTTTTGTGTCATTATGGTGAATTTAACAAATGGAGCCACAACTGGTTCTTTAGACCCTGCCATCCTGCAGGAAGGTCACATACAGGTACCAGCTTGCTTTGAGAGGGGAAAACTGCTCTTCCGTGCCAGGCTAACAAGGTCTCAGTGGTGCATGAGGGAGTTCTGCAGCCATCCTGATCACTGGTGTGCAGGTGTGCTTCAGCTGGTGACTTGCTGCTCTCGGCCTCTCTGGCACATGATCTGATTTAGTGATCAGATCCTGACAGTGTGCTGGTTTAAGGAAGAGGAGATGAGCAGGGGGGATGCTGACTGTTACCTTCAGTTAGCTGGCTGCCTAATGAACCGCTTGGTTGGGTGGATTAGCTGCACCCAGCAGGCAGCAGCAGCAGCATACTGACAGGGTCTGCTTCCAGTGGAGGTGCTGGGGACACAGGTGAGGAGCCGGTGACTCCTTGTGCTCCAGGCTGCAGCAGCTGGGGATGCTGTGAGGTGCTCAGGCTGCATGCCTGCTGTTTTGCTGGATTCTGTAGGAATCAGTTAGTCCCCAGAATAGCTTTGGCTGAGTAAATAGTGAAGAAAGCATGTCAAAACCAAGAAGTGCACTTGGTGTTGGTAATGGAAGGTCCTTTTGGGTAGAAATCCAGGCTGGAATGTGCTGATGGGTTTGCACCAAGCACAGTACTGTGCTGTCTTAAACTAGTTTGAGATTTACATGAAGGAGAATGCATCATCTGAGAGACCCATTTCTTTGCTTTCAGTAAGGAATCACAAGAGCTTTTGAAGTGCACCGTGTTACCTCGGGTAGGGTGCTTTGGGCAGGGTGTTCCTGAGGAACAGTGATTTGCCTGAAACACATGACTCTGCCTTAGAGATAAGAAGCTGTGTGTAATATAAATAATCCCCAGTTGCAGTGGCCCTGTGAAGGTGTGGGGTTGGTGCCGTCCAGCCATTCACAACACACAGAGCTGCGCTCTGGCCAGCAGCTCTGCTCATGCCAGTGTTTCTGGGGCAGTGGAACATAACATGAGGCCAGGGGCTGGGATCTGAGGGGTGGCTTGCATTTGAAAACTGAAGGTAAGTAGCTTACTGAAGAACTGGCCTTGGGAGGGAGGACACACTCCTTGCTGTTACCCTAGCTCACTGTCTGATCTTTGCCCTCTGTCCTCAATAGAGGGAAAACTGCATTAAATCTCTTTCCTAGCAGGAAAGCCATGCAGTGCCCAAGGGGCATAACAGTCCCATCTGCCACATTCGGATGCCCTCAGTTTGTGCAGTAAGTTAGATGTGATATGCAGAGCTTTCCAGTCTCTGGGAAGTCAGAGAATCTCCTCTTTCAGAGAAAGAAATGAACTCAAGAGTGCTACTTTCAGAAAAGTCGGGAAGAGTTACTTTCATTCGGATCAGGCTCTTACTCAAAGGAGCCTGCTGGGAATGATAGGCCATTAGATCTCCCCTAAGGCTTGTACCATTCACTGGGGTAGCAAGCTGCTTTAATTGAGTGGTATATGGAGTATTCTTGGCTGGTGTGACCTGGAAGTCTGAGAGCTGTCAGCATGGCTCAAAGCTCTTTCTGGGAATAATGCCTGCAAGTGTCTCTTCACGACTTTCTTGATGAGTGTGTATGGGGATCTTGGATATTAAAACCAATTAGTTGTCTTTAAGGTCAGGGACTTACTTGACCTACCAGCATCTGTTTCAACTTGGCCTGAATTGAAGATCTTTGGAAGGGGGCTGTACAACTTTTGTAAAGAGGCTAATGAAGTGATGCTTTTTTAAGCACTTCCCTGCTGTCTCTGTAGCCCAAACACTTCAGGCAGGATGCTAGAGCATGACAGTCTGAAGCAGCAGCAGGCAGGTTCCCTGTTAGTCTTCTACTGTAAGAAATGTAAAATAGCAAAACCTAGCAAACTACCCCCCTCCTTTTTTCAATGGCTGAAAATCACTTTGGTTCCCTGACACAGAATCCTGAGTAGAGGTTTCTTCACAGAGCTTAGCTGGTTTGCCCTTGAGAGGGCTAGAGGACACGATGAGATACTTGATTTTTGTGCCATTACTCTAAGGTGAAGTATTAGGTCTGGGTTAAATTTGAGACAGTGCAGAAGCAGCAACTTCAGACATCTGGGATACTTCAATGCAAATGGCAGGTACCTGCTGGAAAGCAGATAGGAAATTTCCTGATTTTCATGTTGTCCTTGGATGGATTTGAACCATGAGGCTGCTTTGGGGATTAAGTTCTCTGCAGGATCCACCCAAAAGCCGTAGGAAAAACGAGCATCAAACTTACTTTTTCATTTAATTTAAGCCTGTGGGGTCTTATCTCCTGACTCTGTGCCTGGGGCTGGTGCTTAAAGCACTCTTTATTTAAAGCAGCTGCCAGAGCTGGTCAGGTTCTCTGTAAAGCAAAGTGCTGATGGGAAGGTAGAAAAGACTAACTGCTACAAAAGGATCCTTCTAGTTTGGTTTTCTATTTTAATCTGAGGCGAGCAAAGTGTTAAATCGGCACTGGGGCTGGCTGGTGCTTCAGCTGTCTGAGAACAAATGGAATGGACTCCAAAGCATTCTTTAAGTATGTAGCTGCATTGTTTTAAATAATCTCTGCTGAGGACAGCTTCCATGCCTTTAGCTTGCAGCCCTTAGCCTCAACATCCATGCTTTTTCTTTTCACAGAGTAGTATCTCAGGTTAAATGAGCAGCTTTTGGAGGACTTGCTCGGTAGTGACAAACCTGAACACTTGCTTATGGAGTCAAATCCTTCTGAAGAGCCTGGTTTTGTTTTCTTTTCTCTCCCATTACTGTCCAGCAGAAGGGGAATGACACGGATAACAGTGGAGTGAAGCATCCTTGGGGGGAGGGAGGCAAGACAACTGCGTGCATAGAGTATGGTATGAATACAGTTGTTGCTTTGGCTGGTGGCTGCTCACAACCCCTCTCTTTTCCTTTCTCAGCAATGGTACCAGCATGATATCGTTGATCATTCCCCCCAAAGACCAGATTTCGCGAGTGGCTAAAATGTTAGCGGATGAGTTCGGCACCGCCTCCAACATCAAGTCTCGAGTGAATCGCCTTTCAGTACTGGGAGCCATTACATCCGTACAGCAAAGACTGAAACTCTATAACAAAGGTAACTTCTAGCTTGTATGGATGCTGGCAATCTTCCCTTACTTGGAAGCAGCCTTAAATTCCTGCATTGTGCAGTTTTCTGCTAATCAGATCTGTTGGCCTCTGCTGCTGTCTTTGCACTGATATTCCAGGTACGTTGCCTGTGGATGGCTACTTCAGGGTGGCCCTTGGGACTAGAATAGTGAGATGGTCCTTGTCTCTAATAAGCAGGCTCATGATTCTGTCCTTAGCAGTTAAACTTGACCAGCTTTAAGAGCTATTCCACAATAGTTCATTTGCATTAAACTAGTGGTTTTCCATCAAGCAGAAACTTATGTATGTCTTCTGTATGCCACGTGCAGCTACCAACAAAACCAGACCCAGGCAATCTATAATGATTGCTGGGAAAGTGTTCATTGTCACTGTTTTTACACTTGCAAGTGGCCTTCATTGAGATGGTCAGTCTGTAAATCACTGTATAAGAACTAGGAAAGCTTCACAGGGCTATCCAGCCTTTTTTAAGCTTGTATGAGCTTGCAAGCTCATGGATTTAACAGCCAGGTACATGTTCTTGCAGCTCTGTTGCAAGTCTTTCCCTCAGTGTTACCTTTAGCTTCCTACAGCTCTTCAGCATAGGTGCACTGAATTAGTTTGTTTTCCATTGTAGACATCTGGGAGGGAAAGAGGTGGAGGAAATGGAAAGTAGAAAATTTGGGAATTCCAGCTGTGCCTTAAGTTTTAAGGCCTAGTAGTTTTTGATGGGTACAGTTTGCTGCATTTCTTAGTAATCTAAAATTGCATTATGTGTTTTGTAGTACCTCCAAATGGTCTGGTTGTTTACTGTGGAACAATTGTGACAGAAGAAGGAAAAGAGAAGAAAGTCAACATTGACTTTGAACCTTTCAAACCAATCAATACGTCGCTGTATTTGTGTGACAACAAATTCCACACAGAGGTAAGAAGTCCCCTGTTACCTGCTGGGTTTGAAGTAGTCGGGCTGCTTTGCTAGACTCGCTGGAACAATCCTTGATGTGCAGAATCCACAGTCTGTAGAGCAGCAGGCTTTAGTTAAGGCATCCTGCTTTTGAAGCCACCAGCTCCTACTACAGCTGACTTTATGGTCCAGTTAGTAACTGCTGAGTTTGTGTCACCCACAGACATGAGCTTTTCTCTATGACTGGAGGCAGGGGATTTTTTTCGTAACCTAAGAGGCCATAGATTTTATTCCAAGCCAGGCCTTAAAGTAATACCATGATAATAATTAGTGTTGCCAGTCCTGATACCAGATGTGTTAACTGAGACTGTTGATGGAGAACTGGCCTGTGCCTCATCTGCTTGGGCTAAAGTGGGATTATTTTTATTCAACATCTGCTTATCTTGGTTAAATGAAGGTTTGAGGCATATTTAATGTGGATTACACTGGTCTCGACTGTGTGAAGACAGTTCATTGCATCTGTTCTGACTCTGTTGGCAGTTGCAAAGTATCTGTAGTAGGTGACTGACTGCCTTTCATGTCCATGGGTTCACCATGATAAATATGTGGACTGAGACTTAACTGCCTGTCATCAAACCTGTATGACGTAACAGAACTGTGCACAGGTAAAGCTCTTGAGTCCTGCCAAGCCCACATGTCCATAGGCAAGAGGTAAATATGAGAATTCAGGAGCAAGTCAGAGGTGCAAAGCCAAGAGATGTTTGTCCCTGCAGTTGCTGGCAGCAGATGGACGCTGGTGTGTTGCCTTCTTCCCTATCGGAAAAGGGATTAATTTGATCTTGTCTGCAGCTCCTGCCTCAGGGGCTGTTCACTACCAAAAGAGTAGCTGCTGCCCAGTGGGCTGTTGGTGGGGGCAGCTGTGAACACACTGTTGCTGGTGTGTAGCATTGCTCAGAAAGACAGTGGCAAGAACTTGAGAGGAATTCGTGGTAATTGCTGCTGTGATTACTAACAGCACCTTTCTCCATGGGCTGTTTGCTCTCCTGTGTTTTCTGAGTATGTGATTATTTTCATTGGTATTGTATGTGCTGCAGAATCAAATCTAGGTGCAGAAGCTTACTGTATGCTGTCTTGAGCAGCAAGATGATGTTAGCACTGAAGTCTTGATTTGTCTGTTTCAGTGGTTGTAGAACTGTGTTTTTAACCTAGTGGTTTCCCCAACATGCAGCTACAACAGGTGAGGGCATCTGGCTTGGTACATCAGCAGCTTTCCAGTGAAAGTGAGGGCATGTCAAGGAGCAGAAAGAGGAGGTGATCTTCACCTTTAGGCTGAAGCAGCAAAGAGAAAACTCAGCTCAGACTGAAGAACAGAATAAAAGCTTGTTCTTGATAGGTCAAACTGTGGAATTGCTGATATAGAACTAATGATGGGAAAATGGAGGGAATCACTGAGCATTGGATACTTTATTAAAATAAGAGGGAATCGAGAACATCAGTGCCATAGGTATCTGCTGCCTGGCAAGAGAATCTGATAAGATATCCTCTAGTTATTTTATTGCCTGTGTGAAACCAAAGTAACTTCCCAAGAGGGATACGAACCCTGATGTGTGTCTGAAGGGTAGGATTTGCAATGACTTATTTTGATGCCTTGGCTGGAGCATTCATTCCAGTCACACGATTTGCTTGGCTCTGTCCCAGTTAAATAGATTGCAATGTAATATGCCACTTCCTCCTCTCATTCATCCCACTGCTGAGGAATTAATACAGAATATTTATTTTGGCCAGTAGATTCCATTGAACTTCAGTGTCTGTTTCTTTTAAGCTTGAAAGCTGTAGATGCGGTTGTGTGGATTTTGGGTAAAGATGACTGATAGTTTGGATCCTTTCCATTCAGCCCAATAATCAAGCTGGCAGGCATGCAGGTAGTTAAAAGGTCCTCTGCAGTAAACCAACATCATCACACTTTCAGTATTAAACTGGTGACTTCAAACAACCTGGAATCTGACAAGTTCTCCATCCTGTTGATGTGTTTTTACCAGCAAGAAAGAGGATTCTTGCTCTTATGTTTACTGGGCATGTGTAAGTGAACAGGAGTGAGTGTGCTGAATGTTCTTGCTCACTCAGGCTGCCCTTGAGGGGACAGTAACTGACAGATGCCCTGGAAAAAGGAGCGTAGAATGTGGATATTTGGGGATGTCCCGCACCACCAGAACCAAGGCTGGGGAGGACAAAAGTAACTCAAAAGCCTTGATATTAAGCAATACGTTAATGGTTAGTCAACTTCAGTGACCTTACAGAATGAATTTAGCTGCTTTCTTTAAAGGGAAAATAACTTTAATTTTGCAGCAAATGTTCTGGCTGCCTTCTCTATAGCCAGTTATGCAATTACTGCTGCTGTTACTTAATTCTGCTTTGTAAGGCTGAATTTGTTATAGCCACTATAGATTTCATCATTCTGCCTTTGGGACTTGAAGCCAGCAGGTGCAACAAACCAGTATTTGTTGTAGTTGTCAAGTTGAAGGTCTGTATCAGTGCTTTGCAGGATGAAAGCAGCCCAGATAGCCTGATCAAGCGAACTAAGCAAGTTCTGCTTTCCTGGCTGGAATGCTAGGAAAATTCTTCCAGTTTTGCCAGCCAGAGAGGTGATGCAGCCTCATAGAAGTGTGATAGTTTCACTTTCCAGAGCTGATCTTTAGGATCTTGCTGTTCTGCGTTCCTGCAATGTCAGGCAATGAACTGGTAAATGCAGTGAAAATAGTTATCAAGCCTGAGTACTAGTTTCCTTTCTGCTTTTGGCAGCATTGTGTGAGGTAGTAATCTGGGACAGTCTCACCTCCTAAATGTGCTCGTCCTCTAGCTTATTTGTATATAATCGCAAAGACCACCTACAGAACTGAAACTCATCGAGGTGTACTGTTTCTGGTGGCCTTTCTGAACCAGGGTCATTAAGAGACTGGTGCTTACTACTGACAACATGCTTTTCTTTTCCAGGCTCTTACGGCGCTGCTTTCTGACGACAGCAAGTTTGGCTTTATTGTAATAGATGGTAGTGGTGCACTCTTTGGAACCCTTCAAGGAAACACAAGAGAAGTCCTGCACAAATTCACTGTGGATCTTCCAAAGAAGCATGGTAATGCACTAGTCTGTCTAGACTGTTCGCAGCAGTACATCATGGGGTGGGATGGGAGGGTAGTAGCAGGAAACTTGGCCTGCAGGTGTTTAGCTCTACTCAATTCTTTACTTCCATCAAATCTGACAGCAAAGCCTCTAGTCTGAGCATTCTGTCAAAATTAATGAATCACTGTAATATGTGATTCATTAGTTGATCTTCTTCAAGTCATGCTTTTTATTTCTTGGAGCATTTGATCAGTTACTTGATTTTGAGGTAGACTTACCTAAATATTAATAGCACAAGTAGTAATATCACTTGGTAGTGTCTTTAAAGTTTGCATCTGATGGTGTTGTATGCAAACCAGCATGAAAAGCAAGAAGCTGTTCCTTGCAAGAAGCGCAGAAGCCTAATGGAGCAAGCAAAATGGTAGTTCTGCTCTCTGGTGCTGCACTGTAGTAAGCCGCTGATGAGTTCAGTCTGTTAGCTACTCCTGGCTTACTGTCCTTTGTAGACTGGGATGGGACAAAATGAAATTGAAACATCTCCCCCAGTAAGCTCCTGCAACAGAGTCTGCTGGAATGCATTGCATTGGCAAGAAAGGCACATGAGGCAGTGTAACAAAAGAGATGGCTTTTAGTGAAGGTATGGGACATAGAAAATGTACACAGATGTTCGATTTCTAAAGCAAGTTTCAAGTCTGTATAAAAAGAAAAACAAAACCACCCACAACATAATTCCCTCTTCAGGATATATGGAGAAAAATCCCTTGCTGTGAGTGAACCCTCTATTCACTTACTGTTTCAGTGAGTGCCCATGGCTCTGCTTGCGGCAAACTAATTCTGAAGGCTGCATCTGCCCTTGGCTTGAGTTATTCGGAGCCAGTTGGAACCATGTACTAATAACCTTCCGGAACTGAAATTACTTCCAAATCACTCCTTCACATCTGTTCTCTTGTAAAGGTAGAGGAGGTCAGTCTGCCTTGCGTTTTGCTCGCTTGAGAATGGAGAAACGACACAACTACGTAAGGAAGGTAGCAGAGACAGCCGTGCAACTCTTCATCTCTGGCGACAAGGTGAATGTGGCTGGTCTCGTTTTAGCTGGATCAGCTGATTTCAAAACTGAATTAAGTCAATCTGACATGTTTGATCAGGTGAGTAGCCTTTTCTGAGCAAAGCCCAAATGTTTAAACTGTCAGTAGTAAAGGTGATATTAGTAGTAGCTACTTGGTATGAGATGCATCTGACGAGGAATACAACTTTGGTGTCTGAAGTTATTTGATCAAAACTAAACATCTGATGTATCCTAATGAGATAGAGTACCTAATATCCCAGGAGGATTTCCTAATGCCTCCCACAAGGAGGTAGTATCTCCTTTTCTTAACAACAGTGCTGAAAAGCAATCTGTCCTCCCTGGTTTGGAACTGCCATTCACATTCTTTCTGTTTCCAAATCTAAAGTAGAAGCTTTATTGGAATTAAACTCTACTAAACCTAATCTCCGTGTCCCTGTTGCCTGAAAACTGTGCTTCAGTATCAAACATGCAGAGGTCCCTCTGACTGAGAAGCTCTGCTTGCAAGTGAAGCAAAACAGATTAATGCTGTGATTCTTGCCAGGTGTTTATTCTTGTGGCATTATGAAGTAGTCTTATGGCAGTGCTGTGTGATGGACTCTTCTTCATGTCTGCTTTTTCTTGTTTAGCGGTTGCAATCCAAAGTGCTCAAACTAGTTGACATTTCATATGGAGGAGAAAACGGATTCAATCAAGCAATTGAGTTGTCAACTGAGGTCCTCTCCAATGTGAAATTCATTCAGGAGAAGAAACTAATAGGTATGTGACCACACGTTCAGCCTTCTGAGACAGGTGTGCTTGACTGACTAGGCTGAACTCGCCTTAGGCCTCCTGGTAGTGCCTTTGTGTGCTACCTCAGCCCTGTGATGCTTTCTGAGGTGGGCAGAGCATGACTTGTAGTGGTCTTTGTTACCTGAACACCTTCTTAAATGCTGCAGGACTTAATGAGGCTTTAAGGAGTGTGTGGGGAGGTTTCTTGTTGTTTTTCCCCACTGGACTTCTCAGATGTTCCCTGTTTATCCTTTCATCAGGGATTGCCTTAGTTTTCAGGCCTTCTGGTGACATTTGGATAGGAGTGGGTAAAAATAGCTCCTCAGATCACTTGCATCTTCCGCAAGATGAAAGTTAAGATTTTTTGTTTTAAGATAGGAACAGAAAAGATCCTTTCTTTGACTCTCCAAAGACACACGTTGCTAGATGGAAAGCACAGGAGGGCAATAGTAACAGTAGATACTGTACAGTGGGAAGGGTGAAGTTAGATGGTTCCTGCTGGTGGGTTAGTCCAGTTGATTGTTTAACAGCAAAGGCAAACCTTTCAGTGGAGTGAGATTCCTGACAGGGCAGTATTTCAGGGAGTATTTTTAGATTTGGAACATTTATCAGCTTTCTGCTGATGAATGTTTTAAACTACATGCTCTGACATGTTACCATATCCTTTGCTTCCTTCAGCAGCATTACAGTCTCCTTTTCCAGCTGCTTCTTGCATTCAAATGAGGCTTGTTTAAAGCTCCAAGTGGCATGATCAGTGTTTGTGACAATCTCTTTGTATCCTGGCTGCAGGACGATACTTCGATGAAATCAGTCAGGACACGGGGAAGTACTGTTTTGGCGTTGAAGATACACTAAAAGCTTTGGAAATGGGAGCAGTAGAGATACTGATAGTCTATGAAAATCTGGATATCATGAGATACGTTCTGCACTGCCAAGGCACGGAGGGTAGGTAGCACTTCTGCGAGACTGAAACATCCATGAAGGTTTAACACCTGTGCTGACTCTCTTGAATAGATTATGCTGCAGGAACTCCTTAAGTAGATCTTTAAGGACTTGATCAAGGGGATGTCAGGTAGGCAGGTCACTAACTTGCAACTTCCTGGCTACTCTGGGAAAAGTCTGAATGAAACTAGCAAGCTTCCACTGTGGAGAAAGAATTGCAGTGCTGTGGTGGTAATTTGTCACAGAGTAGCACAAAACCTGACTTTTGGGTGTGAAAGTATAAATGTGGTACCAGTGCATTATAAGAGGGGATGCTGATTTGACTCTTGTCCAGAAACATGATCCTTACTAACGACAAACCATAATGCCTACAGCAGGACCTCTGCCTTTTTTGGTGTTGGCATGACAGTAACTCTCCACTGGTGTGCTTGTTCGGTTTCTTATAGAACTTCACCTAGAAAGAAAGGCAGTGTCATAGTATCCTAGAACGGTTTGGGTTGGAAGGGACCTTAAAGCTCATCCAGTTCCAGCCTTTTGACATGGGCCTGGACACCTTCCACTAGAGCAGGCTGCTCCAAACCGCATTCAGCCTGGCCTTGAGCACTGCCAGGGATGGGGCAGCCACAGCTTCTCTGGGCAACCAGTGCCTCACCACAGTCTGAGTAAAATACTTCTTCCTAATATCTGCTGTTCCTAACATTTGTTGTAATTGCTGGCTGTTGTCAGGCTCTTGCTGTCTTTAACTTGCACCTGGTAGTTTATCCAACCTATTTTTTTTTTCCCCTCCCTTTTCAGAGGAGAAGATTCTGTATTTGACACCAGAGCAAGAGAAGGATAAATCCCACTTCACAGATAAAGAGGTATTTCAGCTTTGGGGCCTGTAGATTTATTCTCAGTGTACTGGTGCAGCATTCTGAGCTTAGTTTGTCATAACCAGGTGAATATGTGCCACCTTTCTGGCATTCAGATGAGTTTTCCAAGATGACAACCTGTGGCTCTTCCTGTTCCCCTTCTGTGTAACCCCTGGATTCCACACTTGCTTTACTCCTGTCTTCCCTGACACCAGTTCCAAGATGGTGTAAATGAAGTGACAGGCAATAAGGGGTCTTTGGCCACCATCAAGCTACCTCCTAGAAGGGTTTGGTAGACACTGTGCAACCCACAGGCTAAGGTCCTAAACCATAACCCCTTGTTTATTGGGCACTTACGTGGTTACAACCAATCAGATTTTGCTCGTGCAGGTCAAAAAACCGTGACGGGTTGGGGGGGATCTGTATTACTTTGCACAGTAAGCTGGGCAAAGACATCTGTCCCTTGCAGAAAGGGTGGTCATCTCTGTCTCATGCATGGTCTGCCAGGGTAGCTCTTTTCCTCCTGGTGGGGTAATTGCTAATTCCTTCTGTGCATGGCAGGTTTCCATTGTATTCTGCAATGATACTGTGTTTCTGTGCCAATAATCACCTGACCTCCTGCTTACAGAGCTCTGTACTTGCCTCTGTATTTGCACAGATCAGTATTTCCTAGAGTGAGCAGTGCGTGGTTAGATGAGTGGCAATGGACTGTTTGTGGGGTATAAAGCAAATCTAAAGAAACACTAAAAACTAAGAGTGTAGCATGAGCTGACACTTGAGCAGGAGAATAAACAAGGTGTTTCCTCTCCTGCTTCTAAGTTCTGTAGTATGGGGGCCCAAAACCAGGACTGTCAGGATTGAACTTCTAAAACCAGGAGCCTTCTGCTTGTGTCACTGCTTGGCTGATACAGATGTGTCCTAAATGCCTAAGAGCTGGACCCTGGCAAGTGTGTTGGCTGCTCCAGCCTGTGAAGCATGAAGCTGGTGTCTGTCTTTAAAAATGAAGACAGTAGTGATCTTTAAGCCAAAGACAGCTCTTAATACCTAACACACAGTGATGTAACCTTTCTGTTACTGTTTTTTCCACCCCCTCAAATGTCTCTGTAGACCGGCCAGGAACATGAACTGATAGAAAGTATGCCCCTTCTGGAGTGGTTTGCAAACAACTACAAGAAATTTGGAGCAACATTGGAAATTGTTACAGACAAATCACAGGAAGGATCCCAATTTGTGAAAGGATTTGGAGGAATTGGAGGTAAACTGCAAGAGGAAAATGTGTGTCATCTTTTTTAATGGTTGATTTGGTAATCTGGTGCCAAAGCAAGTGGGATTAATTTTATTCCTATTAGTCATGATACCAGTTCAAGAAACTGTCATGTTCATCAGAGATCTGCAGGTGAATTCATCACGATGATGCTGCACGTTGTGCAGCTGCCACTTTCCAGCTGCGTTCCACAGATCCCTTTGTCCTTCAGAGTGCTCAGAGGGTGGACTGTCCTTTCCAGCTGCTGAATTTCAGAAGGGCTGTGAACTGCCTCACTCTCTGTACACAGTTATTGTTCTGGGGCAGACCATGCCCTGCTGTGTAGAAGTGGTGTATGACAAACCCCAGCCTAGTTTCTGAAGCAGCTGGATATCTGTTACTGAGCTCTCAGAACTTCCCTGTACTTTGCTCCCTGGTCTTCCCTTCTTTTCAATATAAAAGCATTTTTAGCCCAACTTTATGGAGAAATGAGGCTTCTGAAATCCTGCAGTCTTTCTCCTGAGCTCACTGACCAGTTTCAGCTAAGTCTGGCAGAGGTGCAGGTAGCTGCTGTGCTTCAGTTTGACAAAAAGCATTAGCGGGGTAGAATCAAACTGCCTGCTGTGCACCTTGTTCTCCCCAGACTAGGGATCCCAGGGCAAAGCTGCTGCTTTTTGGCTGATAACGTAGCTGTTGCCATTTGTTGTGTTTAGGTTGATGGATGTAGAACAGAGTGTATTGCAAAGAGGAATTTCTAAGGCCCAGAGAACACTCATCAGGATTAAGGCCTGAATGCTTTGGCCGTGTAAGGAGCAACAGGTTTCTAAGTTTCCAGGGTCTGTAATTCCAGGAGTCCTTCCTGTCCCCTCAGATCCAGTCTGTCTGCATGGTGGGCTACTTTTGCTACCGTGCTCCCTATAGACTTCAAATACTCCCGGAATACCCTTCAGCTAAGTAAATGCTTCCAGGGATAAAGGCTCCCAGAAACCCAGGCTGGTGTTTGGGGAGGGTTGGGTCAAGGGAGACAGCCACTAAATACTGCTTTTACTGTTGTAAAAGTTACTTCAGTGCCAGCTGCCTTCTGAATTTAACTGAGCAGTTAGAGTGGGACAAATGATCTGTCACTGCTGCTTCTTGGAGATACAGTCCTCCTAAACAGGTTCAGCTTTTCCAGCAGAAAGCTGGGCTATGCTGGGCAGGTAGGTATTCCCTCTTTTTGGCACTAAATTACATGGATGTGCCATTTCCACACTAGCTGGGTGTCGGCTGTTAGTCCTCAGCCTGAGCTGAACTCACAATACAAGTGCCAAGTCAGCTGCTGAGATTTGAATTGAGAACCTCTTGATGTGCAGCTGGGGCTCAGGGAATTGTTTAAATGCCTTTCTAGCTCTGTGGATGTTGGAGAAGCTAAAGCCTGTTGTTTTTCCCAGGTATCTTGCGGTACCGAGTGGACTTCCAGGGAATGGAATACCAAGGAGGAGACGATGAATTTTTTGACCTTGATGACTACTAGGTAGTCGACCTGGGTCCGGCAAAACGTGCCTCGCCCCTCCAGCATCCAACCCAAGGAGCAAACTCATGGTGGAAAACACAACAGATCCCTGCCTTAGAATTGGAACATTTCCAGAACTTGATCCACAAACATTGGATTTAAAAAAAGCAAAACCCTACACTTTGATTTGTCATAGTGTCAGTACAGCAGCAAACTACTAAGTTCCTATATGCCACTTTGGACTAATTTAAAAAGAATCCCAATTTTTACTTTTACTCAATGGTGAAATTGGTTGCTCTTGTATTTTATGAAAATGATTTTTTTAACCTTCATGATACATTAACTGCTGTAAAACCTCTTCCTTCGAAAATTAATAGAAGTAAGATCCTACTGGTTTGTTTCTTTTTACTTTGATTGGAGAGATCAATTGCTGCATTTTGCAGCCCCGTGACCCATTTACATGGCACTCTCAGCTTAAGACTACAGAAGAAGAAATGTAATGAAATTGGAGGTGTTCATTCTCTTCTAAAGAATGAGAAGGCACTTACCTTGAGTGCTAGCTTATGTGTGGCTTGCAAATTCAGATGGGATGGGGAGGCTTACCAGCCAAACGTGCTTTAATCTATTTGCAGAAGCACTGCTCTCACAAACTAGGAAATGCACTTCATTGATTGCAATGAAAATGCTGCTGGAGTCTTGGGCTTAATTTGGATTGGAGCAGTGCAGCCTTCAGGATATATTATTATTATTATTTTTCAGTCTGGACAGAAATAAACACCTGATTTCAGTGCAGTAAGGTACACTTTGCTTTGTTTTGTTCCTCAGTAAGTTTTTCCTTTTGCTTTAGGACTGCGTAAGGTTTCCTTGAGTACGTGAATTTGAACCCACAGTTCTTCCATGGAAGCGGGTATTTGACAGGAGTAACTAGCAAATGGAGTCCTTGGCAGAAACCCTAGTGCTGGTGTGTTTGGAGCATTCCATGTGTGTATGCTGAATATTAGCACAACCCGTGGGACACCCATCTCCCAGCACTAAGGCAGTCTATGGGATGGGCTCGCAAGTCTCCTGTAAATCTGATGCTGAATATTTAATGTGCCCTTCATGGGTTAAAACTTCTGGTTGCATCAAGACTCAAGAAAGCTTTTTGTCACGCCTGCTATATTGAATGCACTTCAACCTGCTTGAACTGGCAAAGGGTTTTTCAGGTGGTGGTGCAGGCAGAGGGTGAAGTGGGCGTTGGCACGAGGTAATGCACAGGTCTTGCTGCTTTGGGGGGGTTACCGGGTTCTCCGACATCGCGGTGCCTGGTAGTTCTGCTCTTCACTGGCTCTGTCACTGCTGGTGCGTCAGTCAAAAGCAGCTTCTCTTCCAAGCTGCATACCTGCCTACTTTTCCCGTAATCCTGTTTCACTTGAATGAAGGGGGAGCTTGTCTTAAAACTTCTGCCACGCTGTTCTCTGAGGTCCAAAATGACAGTCATTGTGAGCAATACAACTCGTACCCCTGCTTTAGAACCTGGCAGATCAGACGGCTTTGCTGGTGTTCTCACATCAAAGCTGGAATCTCTCACAGAAGGTGGGCCCGGGTTCGCCACAGATCTGCACAAACCCGGCTTTGAGCACATCTGTGGTCTCCACAGCGGTATGTTCATGACTTTGCCATTGTAAATGGGTCTAATGTGACATGACAAGACCAGAAAAATTGGATGTAAATTTACATTTTTTGAATATACTGCTTGTTGTTTCACATGATACATTAGGGTATGCAGCTCCTTTTTGTAGTTTTTATTTTTACTATTTAAGTTTGGAAATGATGCCAAATTTTTGTATTTCTTTAATCAATGTGTTCTCTTCGGTGATATATATTGCATTATATATTGATGTGTATATCAATATATACTGATATGTATTACACTTACACATACAAACACGTTAAACGGGGGTGAAAAATCCTAGCCTTCGCATACTATATAGCCTCTGCAGAGAGATCCCAAGCAGTGATATCTTGGTGTTGTGATGTACAGAAATGGAGAAGAGTATTAAACCATATTTAAGAATATAGTAATGACTCCTGGTTTATTTTTCTTTAGCCCAGGCAGCACCTGCTCTACTCGCAGCCCGGGGCCAGCTTCAGATCAGTACTTGAGTTTTGAGGTAGGTCTCTCATAGCTGGGCTTGAGCAGTGTTTCTTCATCAGGCCCCTCTTTCAAGCTGAAGCAGGAATCTAACTGCAGAATGGGGGGGGGGGGGAAGCCACCAACCCAAGTTCAAAGGCGGTTGTGCTGTGTTACCTCAGGTGGTCTTCTGGAGATGACAAATGCCTGGCAGAGGCAGAAACCTGCCTTTGGTATTGCAGGCACACAACACATGGGTGGGTGTTCTTAAGAAGCTTTTTCCACCCTGCCTGTTGGTGCAGGACAAACCTGGATCAGCAGCGTACTCACCAGCCCCGGTTCCTCCTGTGCCTGAGCTTAGACACATGGATGACTTTCTCCCCCGTCTGGGAAGGTGATGTGTAAGAGACATCATGAGCATAAGGGATTTGAACAGATGCTTTAAGTCTTCTGTGACCTGGTCTTGCCTGGCAGTGATTCTCTGGCTGCAGCTGAGCATCCACCAGTTGTAGCAGATGGAAAAGTTTTGGAGATGGGACATTTCTGCTGGGGCAGAATGAAAAGCGATGCACAAACCCACTTTGTGGCACATAGCTTGTGCTGTCTACAACTGAGGTACAGAAAACCCATCACCGTTCAGCTCATGGTGCAGATAACGGCACTGAGCTGAGATTGGCACAAAATAGTTGAAACAAGGAAAACTAATGCCATCAGTCAGCACATGTCACAGAAGCTGTTGCTTGCAGAACACTGCCTGTGCAGCCTCAGCACCTGGTGTAACCAGGTATGTGGATGGCTGTTGTTCTCAAACCAATGCAAGAATAGTTAACCTTTCACTTTAATGTTAACCTTTCACTGGCAGCAACAGCAAACCTGGCTTCTGCTCTTTGGTTGGGTGCTCCAGAGAGCAGGAGGAGCAGCAGAGCCTCGCTGCTGGGGTGAAGATGCCCCAGAGCCGCCTGGGCTGGTGTCACAGATGCTCCATGCCCAGGCATGCTTGGCAGCTGCTATTGCCCCCCACACTGATATTCTTGGCAGGTTCTAATATCTTCCCCTTCACGTTTCAGTGAGGAAACACAGGAGAGCAGCCACAGGAGCTGTGTGTGGCTCTCCTCCAGTGAGCTGACAGCAGAGGTTACTCCTGCCAGGGTCAGCTCTCTGTTACAGACAGGGCCATGGGAGAGAAAGGTGGTGAACCTATTTCCTTCTTTACAGCCACCAAAAGAAGGGGGCTGGCTCCCATTTACCCTTCAGAAAGCAGCTTCTGTTGCCCACTTGCGTTTGTCCGGGTTGCAGGGTTCAGTGATAGCAGTTGGACTGTCACGGGTTTGAAAGTGCTGATTCAGTGTCCTGGGTTCACGTTTCACATGGAATATTGCAGAGCATCAGGCAGGTTCTTCCTGGCTTATGAACTTGAGCATCCCTTTGCAGTGCTTGCATCTGGGAGCCTGGACTTGCCCTCTGCAGGCTGCATTACTGCATCACAGAGTTTGAAAGGGAGGTCGGTGCTGCCGCGTTGGCATGCTTTCCCACACAGGTGACCAGAGGACACAGGTTTGTCTTTGCAAGCAGGGCAGCATGGCTTCCTGCCTGCCTGCAGGCTGGAAAATCAGCATTTCCCTGGAAGGGATCCAGTCGTCATGAGCTGGAATCAAGAGAATAAAGTAAGTTTCCAGGATGGCACCTGGAGCTGCTTCTGTGCACCTCTGAGTGGTTTAAAGCGCATCCCTGTGCTGCTCCATCTGTGCCTTTTCACACCTGAACTTGGGAGCTTCACACCTGAACTTGGACATTTCACACCTGAACTTGAAAGCACTGTGCCAGGAAGCTCATGTGAGTTTAGCAGATGAGCAGCTTCTACTTGCTGTCTGAATGCATTTTTCTCTGTACCAAAGGGGCTTCAACTCTTCTACGTGCTTTGTACCCTCCGTAATGCCTCCTGAGTTCTTTATAGAATCACAGGATGGTTTGGATTGGAAGGGAGCTTAGAGCTCATCCAGCTCCAACCCCTGCCACAGGCAGGGACCCCTTCCACTAGAGCAGGTTGCTCCAAGCCCCTGTGTCCAACCTGGCCTTGAACACTGCCAGGGATGGGGCAGCCACAGCTTCTCTGGGCATTTCCTGTTTGGGTAAGCCCATACTGCTCCTGCAGCGCTCCCCAGTTCAGCACGGGTGCTCGGGTGTCCTGGTGATGCTCTTCTCAAACGCTTCTTTTTGTGCAGCTGTAATTAAAGTCAGAATTTGCCCTTTATGACTTGTTATTTCTGGAGCTGGAACCCGGCCTGCGCCGTTGTTGCTCGCAGGCTGCAGATGCCATTGTCCTGGGAAGCTGAGCGCAGCCGGTGGCGCTGGAAGGCAGCTCTGGAATTTCACTGGGCTATTTTTAGCCGGTGGTGCAAAAATTGCACTTCCACCACTTCTGAGTCTTTGTCAGTGCTGAAAGAAAGCAAAGGGCACATCCCGACGCCTCATTGATGGGGAGGTGACCGGGAGCTGCTGCAGAGGCTGAGCCGGTGAGAAGGTGATGTGTGAAGGGAAGGGGCTGTAGCAGGACATAGCCACCAGCCTGTCCCACTTTACTGAGCGATCCATGGCCATTGCCATGCCTGGGGGGCTCCTTGTTCTTCCCCCCATCAGGACCATCCCCTCTGCATCCCCAGGCCTCCCCGTAGCTGTGTAGCTCTGCGGCAGTGCTGTATGTGCAGGTCTGCTCTGCACAGCCATGGTGGTGGCTGCTCTGGACATGGCAGCTCTTTGGAAGCTGGGACCTGGAGGCAGGAGCTCCTGAAGGATGCTGGGTGCAAGTCCAGCTGAGTGCCAAGCTGTTGTGTTGGACCATTCCCCTCAACCTCAGCCACCTCTGAGGCTGTAAGACAAAACCAGCTCCTAACCCACAGCTTTTCCTTTCTAATGCCAGGAGTGTTCTCAGAAGCCGGCTCACCTGCTTGGCCACCAAGCTTCCACACGGGCACAAAAGCCTCCTCCTGGGACAATGGGCTTCTCGCAGCTGAGTTTCTTGCCTTGGTGTTCTCTGCCACGTGTTTGAAGAGCCCCAGAAGGCTCCTTTGCTGCTTTCTTTCCTTGTGCTCCAGCTTCAGGGCTTGGTATGAATGGGGACACCTTCAACTGGGCACCATTGAGGCTCCCAGTGACCTCCAGCTCCCTGAGAGCCGCTCTGCGTGTGGAGGTAAGAGGGCTTTGAGGGCAGGAGCTGCTGGTGTGAGCCGTGCAGTGACCCCGGATTGCCCTGCCCGCTGCAGGGCCAGCAGCTGCTGGAATTGCTGAGCTGCAGGAAACAGCCTCAGGTTAGAAACCACTGTGACTGTTGAGGTCCCTGGTGCTGGGGGATCCTTCCGCCTGCTGTGCACCCCGAGAAGAGACAGTTCCCAGGTGATACATCTTCATTCTATCCATACCCATCATCACTCCACAAACCGCCGCCCCCTCGGTTCCCATTGCTCATTCCATGTGGTCATTTGGACAGGTAAGGCTGCGGTGCAGGCGCTGTGAATTTGGGGAGTGATGTCTGGGGGTTATCTGGGGAGAAATACCCCCCTCATTTTATCATTTCATGGAAGCCCATCAGTTAAGGACATTGGAATGTGTTTAGACTTTCCAATTAACTCCATGTTCTTGTTCGGGCTAACTTATGACCCTGAGAGGCTCCTTGAGCTGTTTTCTTTCACAGCCATTTCCCTATGTCTCAGGCCTTATCAACAGGAGGAACCTTCACTGGTTTGAGAGAAGGTATCTGGTTCTCTTGTGGAAGTCTTCCTTCTATGTCCTCTATACACAGTGAACTCCTAGTTTAAGAACCCTGGTAGCCCTGTCTATGTGTAAGTCTCTATATTCAGAAAAATAGTAATTTCATTTTATACCAATTATCTAAGGAAACACTCATTTAGTTTGGTATCAGGTTTAGGCACAGCAGGACAGCAGAGGGTGCAGCACCGTAAGGAGACAGTGTTGGGATGCATCTGGGATGGATCCAGGTTGCTGTGCACATGGGACACTGCAGCTCGCTGCACTGTACCTGCTGTTATCAGTGCTGAGGTCCCCTGCACCCCTCAGCCCACCCTGGGCTGCTCACCCCCTGCCCTTGCCCCCTCCCTCATCCCCAAACCCACCCCGAGGCACAGGGCCAAGGGGAGATGTCTCAGCCCAGGAAGCCGGAGGCCCTGAACAGGACTGATGGTTTCTACCTCAGTGGTGGTTTCCATCACACTGCAGTGTTCACGCAGGTGCTAACTCCTCCTGGCTGCTCCCCTGGGGTGACCTGCCCCTTCTTTGGGATTTGGCTGGGTTTGGATGCTCAGAGGCCTGGGAACATCCATGGTCATGTTAGAAAGACAGCATTTTACTAAGCAAACATCATCCTGCAGCTCACACACTAAATGGTGCCTCCAGGGAGGGGGAGAGCAGTGCTCCCCAGCACTGCTGGAGGCTTCTATGCCTTTCCCAGGACCGTTTTGGCCAGGATAACCCCAGACCCATGGATAACAGCACCATCAGCCTGACACACTTCGGGACACTGGCACCTACCGTGAGCTTTAAATGCTACTCCCTAAGTTTGGAAGCTGCAAGCTGCAGCTGTGTCATCATCATCACTTCCATCATCAGCACCAAGGGGCTGAGGCTGCTTGGGTCAGAAAACAAGGACGGAAGAGTTTACTTAATTGTAGCTGTTTAAAGCAAGGGGTTTTATCTGTCTGAATAGGGGCTGCAAGGTTTGCTTAGAGCCCAGCTTACACAGAGGTATTTTGGGGCTGTTCACAGGAGCCCACCATAGGGGCAGGCAATGGGGGGGGGGGCAGATGGACTGCCTCATGTTCCTGAGCCAGTTTTCATTAAGGAAACAGCTCCATTCCTACGCTGCCTGCAGGGACCACCTGCGGAAGCACCTATCAATTCACTGCCTGTGGACCGCAGCACGTAACCAGCCAAAAGGATGGGGTTTATGTCCAAGGTAAAGCACGGGGACGTCCCATGTGAAACAGTTTCAGAGGTGTAGCTGTAACCTGAAGTCAGCCGCCTTCACTTGAGGGCCACTTGGGAGCCAAGAGCATACTTGCGGAGGGTGGGGAGGGAAGGGAGGATGCTCTGAACCCATTTCGGGTGGCAGTGAGCTGTCATAGCTCCACCACATAGCTCCATGCTGGGTTGCTGCCATCATCCCTCCTGGTTTGTCACACACTGAGCTGCCCTTTCCCTTCACCCTCCGCCTTTCCACACAACGTATTCATTTTATTAAGCCAGGATGGGTTTTGGTTGCTTCTGCATCCAAGTGAACCTTAAACACCTCCCTCCTGTGTCCTCTGCACATCCTGGGGGCGACTGAGGTCTGAGCAGCTTTCTGAGCACATTTAAGGTTGGCAAAGATGGGGCCTGTCCTCCAGCAGACCCCCCCTTTGCATTTCTGTCTTGAGCTGAGCATTGCTGGGCCTCAGCCTGGTTTGGTTTAATGCCTGCTTGTTCGGGTGTAAGCAGGGCACTGAGGCAGGACATGTGCTGCATGTGGCTTTGGTGTGAGCGGCACTGGGAGCTGCCCTGTGCTCTGTGGGATGCTCAGTGTGGGAAGGGCAGATCCCATGGGGCTCCAATGGCTCCTTTGTTTTCATGTAATATCTTGTTTATCCCAAGTGTATCAGAGCTTATCCATGGGCAACGCAGGAGCTGGGTTGGAAAGAGCGATACATGTGGGAGGTGAGGGGAGGTAGGACCAGGACCAGTCCCTCTGTGAGCGTGGCTGAGGATCATTTCCATTAAATAGCAATTGTTCTCCTGGTCTTTTCCTTGCTGAGGTGCAGACACTCCCATCCATGGGCACAGACCCTGGCGTGGGCCGCCCTGATGCGCTGTGCTTTGAGCGGTGCCCCTGTGCTGTGTCACCCCCCATCTCCTATCCTGCAGCACAGGGAAATCCAAGCACTCCTACAAATATGTAAAAGCACAGCGGAGATATGGCAAGAACTGCAGGAAGCTGCATTTCCTTTAGTGCCTGGCCAGGGTCCGAGGGCACCAAACCCTTCCCAGAGCCTGCACAGCTCTGCTAGGTGCTAAAGAATAACCTGGAAATGCATTCTGAGACCAACAGGAGGGCTGGGATTCCCCTCCCGCTTGCAAAAGCAGTGAGTGGTTTCATCCCTCACTGCCCAGTGCTGGGGATACAGACCGTGCATGTGAATGGCTTTTTGTTCCTACTGGCAGGGTAACTGCGCTACTCACCCCTCGCTGTTTAGCTTAAGTAGGTGGATGTGCCCGAGGGGAGCTTCACTGCAGAGTAGGTCTGTTTGCAGATTTACTGTTGTCTCCCAATCAGTTATTGGCTTCACGAGGTTGTCTTACAGTTGGCAGGACACCAACTACCCAGATGTCACCTCTGCCCACGCAGAACGGAGAGCCAGCACTGCCAGCTCCTACACGTAGCAGCTACTGACCTGCTCTGACAGTCAAAGTCTTGTTCTGGGTGAGCTGTCCGCTTCCAGGCAGACCCTTGTCAGCGATCCCGGCTTCCTGGAGGGATGTACATTAATTAAATACTGAGGTCTCAGCTTTGCAGCACGATTACACAATCATTGAATAGAATCTCAGACTGGTCTGGGTTGGAAGGGACCTTGAAACTCATCCAGTTCCAACCCCTGCCACGGGCAGGGACCCCTTCCACTGGAGCAGCTTGCTCCAAGCCCCTGTGTCCAACCTGGCCTTGAGCACTGCCAGGGATGGGGCAGCCACAGCTTCTCTGGGCACCCTGTGCCAGCGCCTCAGCACCCTCACAGGAAAGAGCTTCTGCCTAAGAGCTCATCTCAGTCTCCCCTCTGGCAGGTTAAAGCCATTCCCCTTGGCCTGTCCCTACAGGCCCTTGTCCAAAGCCCCTCTCCAGGTTTCCTGCAGCCCCTTTAGGCACTGGAGCTGCTCTCAGGTCTCCCCTTCAGGAGCCTTCTCTTCTCCAGGCTGCCCCAGCCCAGCTCTCTCAGCCTGGCTCCAGAGCAGAGCTGCTCCAGCCCTCGCAGCATCTCCGTGGCCTCCTCTGGACTCTCTCCAGCAGCTGGGGTTGGGCAGCTCTGAGCCAGCCAGTTCCAAATGTGGTTTATGAACAACTGGAGCTGATGGGGTTGTTTTGTAGTTTTCACAGGATGATTTTATTCCATATTCAAGACCAAGACCCATCGTACTGGAGGTTATTAAATTACAGCCTTCACTCGCCTGTGTATGGAAAGAGCAATTACGTGCTGGTTTCTCACCTCTGAGAAACTATTTCTGTTTTCTGGGGAGAGCTGCAGAGTGGTTCAAGTTGTGCGGCCTGGATGAGCAGTGGGCTGTGAGCAGAAGACACGAGGCTCTGTGGAGGAGCGGTGATCCTGCAGGGTGCACCACGCTTTGGAACGGGATCTCCGGCTCTCTCGTCTCTAGGCCCCAAACCTTGCTTTGTCATGTAGGATGTGTCAAGTGAAGCAGAGCAGCCGAGTGCTGTGTGAAAGCCGCCGCTGGAGCCCGTGAGCTGCAGCCATGAGTCACAAACCCCAGTGCTGCAGCTGCCCACACCTGCTTCGCCTCCCCCTGTCTCCATCCCTGCTCTCCAAATCTGTATAGATGGATAAAGCCACAGGAAACAGCAACAGGGGGGATGGATCCCATGCTTGGGAGGCTCTGTGCTGTCTGTGCACCTCCTCTTTCTCACCACCCCAAAGCAGCAGGGCTACTCCTGCCAAGAGCCCCATGTCCTTGGGAGCTGTGGCCACGCGCGAAGCAGCTAGGGGCCCTATCCTATGGACTTGGTCCTATGGAAGGCAGCACCTCCTCCTTCAACCCAGGGTGTGGGGGCTTTGCATTGATTTTATTTCTTTCCCCTTCTTTACAGATATTGCTGTTTTGAGCCCCCCCTTGCTCCTAACATCGCTGGTTTAGGTGGTGTAGAGGAGCTGGGTAAGGACTGGGTGCTCCTCTCTGGGTGGCAGCAGAGTTAATGCATCTGTTATTGGGCAGGGGTAAGAATTGTTGGGAATCTGCTCAGTTTTTTCCATGTCTTTCTATATCAGGCCGGGCTGGATGAGGCTTGGAGCAAGCTGCTCTAGTGGAAGGTGTCCCTGCCCGTGGCAGGGTTGGAGCTGGATGAGCTTTGAGGTCCCTTCCAATGTTTTATGTTTCTGTGAAATAATTCACATTATACAAAAAAGATGTAGAGAGAATAAAATCAACTCGTGTTCTCACTGGGGATTTTCTGTACTGTCAGTCCTTCTATCCTCCCCCGTGTGCTCTCTGGAGCTGGTCCACAGCAGCATGAGCTGCAGACAGACCTGCCTGTGTGGGAGTAGAGGTTGGAGGGGATTAGTGAGCAAATCCGGCCATGGGGCTTCGCAGGCCCCAGGGCCAGTGGCACAGCTCCTTGCTGGGCTGCCCCCATGCAGGCTCTGTCCTGATGCTGTGTGTCCTCTCCACTTGTCTGTGCTGAAAAATACCTGCTGGAGAGGAAACCGGTGCCTCACGCAATGAACATGCAGAAAACGTGGACTTTAAATGATGGCTGAGTTTCAGTGGAGGTCCCAGCCCAGCGGTGATGATGAGGACAACATCAACCTCAATGAATTCCCACCCTGTTGCACAACATGGAGGTATCTCCAGTTCGTCAGTGCTGGGACTTTCCCTCCTGTGCTTCCCCTCGTAGGAAAACTGGCAGAGCAAGTCCTCTTAGGCTGGAACTGCCCGGCCACCCTGCTGTGCTTCCACCTCAACAAGGTCATCATTAGTGCTTAATTACCCACTCCATCCCTGCTCTGCTGATGCGTAGATGTGTGGCAGGGATCCGTCAGCACATGGTGATAGCACTCACATGGAGGAGTTGCCGGTCCAGCAGCATGTTAACCTGAATTCTGAGCACACACCCAGAGGCTGCTCCTCAAACTGTGGTTCATGTAGGCATGGGGCTACAGTGCTGGGCTTCATCAGAACTCAGTGGCTTTGTATCACTCAGTAGATTTATCAAAACCCTGGTTTTTTGTTCATCTTATTACACCTTGGATGTGTCGCTCAGTCCTCACAAGCTGTTAAGTGATGGGCTGCTCAGAACCAATTGTACTTTAATGTGCAGATAGCAGGATCCCCTGCTTGGCTTTGCTTGGTGTGCTGCCCTAAAGCAAAAAACCCAAGGTTTTTTAATACAACTTCTGTTAATTATTTTCAACATTCTTCTCTTTCTCTCAGATGATGGACGTTTTCCACACAATTAAAAGCAGGTTACAGGAGCCCAGGTTCCATCGGACAGCTCATGCCACAAAGACCCACATCTGTAACATCGATCAGTGCAGTGCATTAACCATTCAGCACAAGACCATGGATTTGCTCTTTCTTCAAATAAATGGAGGAAATTTTGCATATTTTCTTTTTTCTTCCTCTTTTATGTGGGTTTTCCCCCCCTTTTTCTGGGCAATCCTTTCCATAATCAGAAAATTGGCCTGGCTGTGCAGCCAGGAGAGCGCCACATAAATAGTGTTGTGCTGATCAGCAAGCCTCTTCCCTGTATATATTTAGACCAAGACATGCTGATTTTTCACTTTGGTGTCACAAACAACTATCTGCTGCTTTGTTTGATCTCCAGAGAGAATGTCTGATTACAGGGAGAGCAAAACCAAGCCGGATTCTGTCCCACCTTGCTCTCAGTGACACCTTTGTGAGGCTGCCGAGGTCGGTGGCGTTACACAACTTAAAGGATAGGGTATAATTTGCCCTGCAAGTCCTTTGTTATAGGTTGTGATGTGAAGGTGGAAGGAATTCAGCTCAGCTGTCAGCCCAGGCACCCAGGCTTGACAGGAAAAGCCTCTGGATGTGCTTTCACGTGGAAATGGAGCATGTCTGGGGAAGGGTTGGTGGGTGCTTGCACAGCCCAACCTGATGTTAGCACTGGTGTGTGGGTTTGGGCTCTGTAGCTCCAGTCAGAGGGACGAGAGGGCTGACAGCAGGTCAGGTCTTTGCTTTCTCTGAAAGAACGTAACTGGGGCAGCGTTCAGGGGACATCAAAGTTTCACCCCCCGACTCTGAGCAGCAGAGGCTGTTTGATGGAACTGGGGGCGTTCAGTCTGGAGAAGGCTCAGGGGGGACCTGATGGCTCCCTACAAGTGCCTGACAGGAGGATGGAGCCAGGAGGGGCTGGGCTCTGCTCCCAAGGAGCAAGGGATGGGACAAGGGGAACCGGCCTCAAGCTGCACCAGGGGAGGTTTAGGCTGGATATTGAGAACAATTCCTTTCCCCAGGGTTGCTCAGGCATTGGAACAGGCTGCCCAGGGCGGGGCTGGAGTCACCATACCTGCAACTGTTCAAAAACCATTGTAGACAAGGCACTTAGTGACATGGGTTAGTGGTGGACCCATCAGCTTGGGGTAATGGTTGCTTGTGATGATCTCAAAGATCTTTACCAACCTGGTTGATTCTATGGGGAAGGAAACCTGCTACTCTTGGTTAATTTTTTGAATTCTATGAAGGGTTTAGAGCTCATGGTAAGTACTCTTTTAAGCATTTCTTGATGAATAAGATACATTTCTGCTGACCTGCATATCCTGTAAAGCAGGTGTGTTGTCAATAAGGACGGACTTTGCACCATTTTCATTTGATCACACTCTATTTCTTCATCATTTGGCAGAGATTTAAACAGGTAACGGGAAAAAAAATGCTTAGCAGGAAGCTACTGAGCCCATTTTCATCGCAAGCACCGAGGCACTAGTGCTGTGCTGTTACATCAAATTGCTGCTTCTACCATTTCTGCTTCCAATTTCCAATGCCTCCAAATGCATTTGGCCCCTGCTGCCTCATTACATTGCAGCTCATCTGCCCTTGGCCACCCAAAGCACTTCAGCTCTCAAGTGTCACCGGTGCTGCTGTCCCACCCGAGTGACTCCTACTGCCTGCCAGCAGGTAAAGGGAGCTGGTGGATACTCCTGGCATTGGTGGTAGTGGAAGTGAGCTGTAGTTTGCCAGCAGGATGCAGACCCTAAAGGTCGGGAAGCTGCTTGCTGCCAAGGGTTGTGATGAACTAGGTGAAAATGACTCACCTTATCCGCTTCCATTTCTCCTTTTCAAGCTTTTGTGTTCAGCTCTGTTTCCATCTAACCTAGACTGAGAGTCTCCTCTGGCCAGGACCATCTTCTCTTTATTTTCCAGGTAGACTGAGCTGAGCTCTTAGGCAGAAGCTCTTCCCTGTGAGGGTGCTGAGGCGCTGGCACAGGGTGCCCAGAGAAGCTGTGGCTGCCCCATCCCTGGCAGTGCTCAAGGCCAGGTTGGACACAGGGGCTTGGAGCAAGCTGCTCCAGTGGGAGGTGTCCCTGCCCATGGCAGAGGTTGGAGCTGGGTGAGCTTTAAGGTCCCTTCCAATACAAACCAGGCTGGGGTTCTATGACTTCGCCCCCTTGTTCCTTTTCCCTCCCTCCCAGTCTCTCATTTTGCACTAAGAGAACACACTCCTCAGGTGTGGCTCAAAGCCAGGGGCCAATTTCCTCTCTGGGTAAGTGAAGACGATTGTGGACACGCTCCTTTGCATGTGCTCGTAGCTAATGGAGGGATCCATCCGGCTGATGAGAGAGCTCACTCTACCTTCCCTGGCCTAGGTACTAAAGCAGGAGAACAAATCAAACCAGCTCCCGGTCTAACACTGAGACACTGAACCTGGCAGGGTAAGAGTGCATTTACTGCGGTCCCAAAGGCGTTTCCAGCACACTTGATCCCGCAGCGTCCTGCCCCGAACCTCACGCTGTTCCGCACCACCAGGCACCGCACCACGCAGGGCAGAGCGGCCGCGCCGCCCGTCCGGTGACTGCTGCAGCCCGCGGGCAGGCCCCTCGTCCTGGGAGAGCCCTCTCGCTCCGCTGCTGCCTTAACCCCGCCGCCGTCCCTCGCGGCCGAGAGCAACGGGCACAGCGCTCGGTCGGGCCGGTGCCGCAGGCGGGGCGCCCCGAGCTCCCGCACCAGCGCAGGCCCAGCCTGAGGCGGAGCTGAGAGGGGAGCCCCGCAGTGCCCGCTGGGAGCCGGCCGCGGCCAATGGCGGCGCAGTGCCGCGAGGGCCGCCGGGAGCTGTAGTCCGTTAAGAGGGGTGCCTGGGAAGAGCAGCGCCATTCTCCTTCCGGGCGCTGTGGCGTCACCCGGAGGCACGTACCGTGTGTGCGTCGGCGCGTCCGTGCGTGCTTGCGGCGGTGGGGGGGGGGGGCAGTGGAGCGGCGGCGGCGGCGGCAGGGCCTGTCGGGCGCGGGCGGGCGGCGGGCGCGGCGGTGCGGGGCGGAGCTGCCCGCCGCTATGGAGCCCGACTCGGTGATCGAGGACAAGACCATCGAGCTGATGGTGAGTGACCCCCGCCTCCCGCGCAGACCCCTCCTTCCCTGTCCTCCGACCGCCGGCAGGCCCCGCGGCCGGGCCTGCGGGGTCCGGTGCCTCCGCCCCGCCGGGAAGGTGACTGTGGGGAGGCCGCTTTCGGCCCAGGCCCTCTCGGCTGGCGGCGCTCCCGGCCCGCGTCCCGCTCCGCCGCCCTGGGGGGATCCGCTGCGCTCCCTCCTCCCTGCGGCTGCCGCTGCTGCTCCGGGTGCAGGCCGGGGCGCGACGGGCACGTTGAGCTCTGTAGAAAGGGACACATGGAGATAACAAACCCCGGCGGGGAGGCAGAGCCGCTCTGGGAGGCGCCGAACATCGGTCCCGGGGCGCGGGGAACGCCGCACGCTGCAAATACCGGAACCGAAATGCCCCGGAGGGGCCGGGCTCGGGCTCGGGCTCCCGCCGCCCCCCGACCCGCAGCGCCTCGGTTCCGGGCGGGGCCTCCCCGCGCTCCTCGGCCGGAGCCCCGCGGGAGCGCTCGCGGGAGGCTGCGGAGTCGGGGAGGAGGAAGAAGCGGGGGAGATGGTTAAACTTCCCCCAGGAGCGTTTGGGGCTCCTCTTGCCCCCGTGTCGCTCCGGGCGGTGCGGGGGCAGCTCCCACTTGCCTGGGGCAACACCGGTGCTGGAGCCCCGGTCCGGATCACACGGTGTTCTCTAACGAGAGCTAATTGGTGCATTCGTTGTACCCCCTAATTAGCGCTTACGCCGCTAAATTGGGGCTAGTGGCGAGGCGGCCAGATGGAAGCAATAGAAAGAGAAGGTTTGGTTTATTTTTAAATACAAGCTAATCTGAGGTTTCTGTAGCCAAATATAAGGGGGCCCCGAGTTTTACTGCCTTTAGGAATTAACAATGTTAAGATAGGAGCTGAGAAGGAATAATAATCATCAGTAGATACCTTCTGATTTTTTTTGTCATAAGCATTGTTTGCTTTCATGTACAGAATTCCATACAGTGCTACAGAGTTGAGTGGTAAAATGCAGACATTTGCTTTTGAGGTACTCTGAAGGCAAGCTGGGTTCAGTGGAGACATTAAATGGGGTTTTTTTAGCCAGTATTGCTTTTGTTAAACTACCTGATCTGCAAAATGTGAACTTACTTCGAGCGTTATTTGCTCTCAAGGAGCAGAAATTAGAAACCCCCAAATAATAAAGGGGAAACCCGAAAAGCCTTTGTGATTCTGTTGTTGATTGCTGAGGCCAGTAGCTTAAGAGCTGTTCTCAGGAGCTTCCTTTCATAGTCTCTATTGATCTCGCAATCTTGCACTTAAGAGTGGGTGATACTGACACTGTTTTCAAGAGGATAAAGGCTGGGGCAGCTGTGTGGGTGTCCCTTACAGGATGAGTTGCCCCCAGAGATGCTGTCTGCCGCATTTCCGGGCGTAAAGTGAGTTCTATCTCCTACCTGGAGCTGGAGGGTTACTAATGCTCCTCAGCCTGGGGTTACATGAGACGCTGCAGTAGCGGTTGAGGCTGGAAGGTACATTTGCCTCGCCAAGCTTTCTTGCTTGTCTTTCTGTAACTGCTCACCCCTTTTAGAAGTCTCTTCTGTTTGGGGCCACTTTGGAAGCAAGTGTAACTTTTCCTGATGGTGGTTGTGCCCTCTATGTCCAGTTGGACCTGGGAAATGTTCTAATCCATGCAGATAGCCAATGGGGTTATTAAGTTTTTTGTTACCTAGCAGGAGGTTGATAAAATACGTTTTTATCTTTCCCAAGAAATTAATAACTGTAAACACTTGATAAGATGAAAAATGCGTTACGTTTCCAGCAGAAACATGGCTCTCTAAAATGCAATTGAATTTATTTGTAGCCTTAGTGAAGGCTTGCATAGTAATACTTGTGTTTGAGTGTCAGTGTTTTACTGAAATCATTGAAAGTCATTCCTAAATGAAGACGTGGCTTGGAAGTTTTGCTGCCTCATGTGTCGGAGAAGAGAAGCTTCTCCAGAAGGTATCTTTAAATCCTGTCATGGTTTAACCAGGGCAAATACACAAAGCAGAAGCTGTATGAACGGTTTCAAGTCTGGGATTTCAGTATTATGTGCAAACTCTTTATCAGTTGTTAATGCTGGTGGCAAACATCCCTAAACCTGGGATCAGCTTAGCAGGATGCTTTTCTTTCGAAGAATGTTATTGTGTGCTAAAAGCAGGATGGTTTATGCCTCTCTTTGCTACAGGAGGTGGATTTTGATGCGCTTTGAGCACTCATTCACTTCCCTCCAATGCTGAGGATGAATCTATAGTAAATACAGGAGCAAATGTATGATGCAGAAATTGAGGAGCAAATAAGATATAATTCTGAGTAGCTGATAAACAAGAGATAATGTGTCAACATGTTAATTGTGTGGAAGTCTCAGAACACTATGTTCTACCCCTCCACTGTGCCTTTGCTGGATAGATCATTTGCATTTATTTAAAGAAAAATCAGTCATGGCAATAATACTGTTCTATTTTTAAAGCTGGAATCTAAGGGAAATATTTTAAGGTTTCAGAGTGACAACTTTTAGTTGCCGTAGGAAGTTCTAGCTAGTGTTCTGAAGTCACTGTATTTTTTAGGACATCTGATGCTTTGCATGTCTTGTTCCATCTTTGTAAACCATGCCATCCAGCTGTTTTAATGGCCATGAGCGTTTGATTTAGTGATGACATTCAATGGCTGTCTTGCAGATGGTGCCCACCTCTCCAGACAAGGCACCCAGTGCCCATAGAGGTGATTTTAAAGAGGCATGAGGTCTCAAGCTTGTAACTTGGGTTGATGGTGGCAGGTCCGGATTTAGGCTGGTAGTGTGTCTGGCAGGCTGGGGTTTAGTTTAGATGCCTTCATGTTTATGCTGCCTCAGTCAAATGCTTTGCATGAGTGGGCAAACTATTAGAAAATGAGTAGTAAGGAAGTAATCCAGAACAGATGGAGGGGTAGCCAAAACGATTGAAAGGGTTCTTTCTTCCCTCAGTTTCAATTTTCTCTGTGAAATTAGATAACTGTAACCTTTCTGCTCTTTTAAAGAACCAAACTTGTTTTTTTTCTTAAGGTGAAGTACCAACAGTGCTTTTTGAAACAGGTTTTGGGTTTTATCTGGAGATTCGGAGTTTTGTGTGAAATCTGTATTGCTCAGTCGCATCAAACCTGTTGTATGCATTTGCTGTCAATACCTGTTAAAAGCTTCATGTTTTTTCTCAGGAAGCTTCACTGAACCCTACTGCTCTTTTACCAGCACACTTTCCAAGTAGGTGGTAATTAGCTTCTTAGTTTGTGTTAAAGTGGTTGTAAAAGAATACATGAGTGTGGTAAATACGTATTTTTTTTCTATACAGCATGAAAGGTTTTGCATTTATGGGGTGAACTGTGTGCAGCATAAGATATGGATAGCATAAAAAAAGGCAGATCTCTTGTTCCCGGGCCCTTGTACCCACCAGACACCTCTGGGACACGGCTACTGAAGCAGGAAGCCAACTGTGTGTAAATTATTGCACTTACTGAGCTTATTATCATCTGTCTTTGCACTGTGTCCTTGGTACGCGTGCTGTTCTCCAAACACAGATACCACTGCTGCGGAGTTGGCAGTTTAAATTCAAAATAATGCTCCTCCATGGTGGTGGCATGAAAGGGTTATAGAAAGAACATGCCTAGGGATAAAACTGACAAGAGCTTGCTTATAATGTATCATCATTTGTATCTTAAAGGTATATATATGGAAAATATTCTTCCTAATATGCTACCTTCAGTGATTAGAATGTGTCTTTGTCTCATAAAAGTGTCCAGTGTTTAAGTGCCTCTGTAAATAATAAATGAAAAACTATAATTGAATGTCTTGCCAAAAGTCTTTCAATTTCTTCTGGCAGAACTTTCATATGAGCTGAAGGCCTTCAGGAGGTAACAATCTCTGGATGAAGTCAGCAGCAATTTGTTCTTTAAACCACGCCAGTGGTACCTGAAGTTCCTTGGGTTACTGCAGCTGGAGATGGCTGTGCCCCCAAACTATTGAAAGCTTTACAGCACAAAATGAATCTTAGCATTCTGTTTGGAAACTAGAATGTAGCTTCTGTATGTATCTCAGTAGGGCCTTAACATTCTGTCTTTGTCTCAGTTGCTGCAAGCCAAGCAGCAGCTAATTTTTGTGTGTTTTCCCCACATATTCTTAGAGGAATCCTTCAAAGAGTTTGGTTTTGTAGCAGCAGAGGTACAGCTGGACTAGGCCGCAAACGTCTTTGCATCTGAAACAAAGGAGGTACTTGTTCTAGCTGAAATGTGACTGGTTCTTAATCAAAGCCTGGGAGTAGACAGAGTAAGATGTTTGCAAACCTATGTGTAAACTGGCTGTGCTTTCTTTAGTAGGATAACAATTTATTAGCTTTGCAGTCATCTTTTTTTAATTGTCAGTAGCTAAATTAGAGTTGGGAGCTGCGTGTCAGACAGTGGAGCATGCAGTTGGTGGCATGCTGGGCAGTTGGGGAGGAAAAAGAAACATCTAGAGCAGATCTCTGAAGAGGTGGTGGCTACATGGCTGTGGGAGGGCACAGATGAGCCTTCAGGGCAGAGGATGGAATATCTGTGCTAGCAGAATGACAGTCACATTTCAGAGAGTGCCTGTAAAAAGAAGGATACAAATATAAAGAGAATGAATTGCTGTGACTTTGGCAGTGGTGCAGAAAATGGGAAGGAAGAGCTTAAGAAAATGAATTGGAGCAAGGCAAGTGTATGCTGAGCCAGCAGAGTGATGATGAAATGAGGGAAGTGGAGAAAGAAGTGTGGAAAGCTGTATCTTTTGGAAAGAGTTAGATGAAACAATAGACTGACTGGAGAAATGAGGTGGCAAAGGAAAGGAGAATACAAAGATGCAGAAGTGAGGCTATAAAGAAAAAGGTTGTCTAAAGTTTGTAATCATGGCAGCAGCTACTTATAGAGGGGAAGGAAAATTGCAGATACTCCATTTGTGGGGAAAATTCTGAAACTAAATTGCTTTTAGCTCCTAATAGAAAGAAGTTAGCGTTTCTTGGGGAGACTGAATGCTAGTGTTTCACCAGAGGCTTTTTAAATCTCATTTGAGATTTGGAGAGATTCCTGCTTTTTTTTTTTTTTCACATCGCAGTGCAGTTAAATTGTCTAACACAACTACATTTCCCAGCCTTTGCAACAGTGCTGAGCAAGTGAGCAAACATGCAGCAGAGAAGGTTCCCTTGCTGCCTGAAACACGTGCAAAGCTTCCTGTGTGTGTGAACACGATGTGTTCCCTGCAAGCTCTGTCTTGGAAGCGGGAGGTCCTGAACCATGCTTGTAAATCCAGCGTCCAGGTGGAATGAGATCACATCTCCGCAGGCATGATGGAATGTGCACCAGCTGCCCTCTCTGAAGTGCTATTGGGTTGCTCCTTTAAAACGTTACAAAGATGTGTGGCATTGCTGCTGTTCAGCCCGTGCTGGCTGCATCCCTCAGGCAGAGCTGTTGAATGCTGCTAAAAATTTGGGTCACTGATGAGTGTTGCAAGCAGCATCTTGGCAAAACAGCCTGCCTTGTTCCAAGCTGAACACTCGGAGACTTGGGGGTGTTCTTTGAAGGATGGACGGACCTTTTCACGTGTTTTGTCTGTAACACCTTTGCTGCTTGTTAAATCAACTCGATGTATGTCTTTTGATGCATTCTGTTTGATTGCTGTGGAATTTAGAGGTCACTGTTGCTTTGGCATTTTCAGTTTCATCTTCCTGTGCTGCTTGGAGTGCCTGTGCAGCAGGCTGCAAAGTGAGATTGCTGATGGGTTTAAAATGAAATGCATGCTGCAGCAGACGTGCCAATGTGAGAAGAATGATGTGTGGGAGAGAATAAGAGACCATGGTTATGAGAGGGCTGCTCTGTGACAAGGAATTTGTTTTGTTGCAAGGGAGAAAATGAAGGGAAATGAGAATATTTATGGAGTTGTTTAATGCTGATTAGTAACAACACTTCATGTTACAGGTTTTCTTTTTCTCTGGCAATGTCTTCTTTATAACTAATGCCACTGTTTATGCTGCTGTATAATCTGATTTCTCGGTTCGATTTTCATGGTATTGATAGTGCTTCATTATTCACAGAAAATCCACTTTTTGTGGAAAATCCCTTCCTTCCCCAGCTTCTTGGTGTATTTCTGAGCTCAGTGGTGTGACATCTGACAGCCTACACTGTTTTCCTCTACTACTTCCACACATTTCCCAGTACAAGTAGTGCCCGACCAAGGCCAGATAAGGCAAAAATAATGCAACACCATTTGTATTTTAGCAACAAAAACCTGCTGAATCTTTGGAAGCTTAGTTTGCTTCTCATGCAGGCTACATTAGCAATGGGGATGATTGAAGGTGTGTTGTTTCTTCGTGGCTTTCTTAATCCAGGTCCCCTCAGGACTTGCATCCTTGTGCTTCTACCCCAGGAAATTAACATTTTTATTGGGGATCACAGACTAGTTCAGCTTCCCAGGCCTGTTATTGTATGAATACAGACAGAAGTTTATAGGATATATGTTGGTATCTACTTGCTAGGAATAGGGACTGATGTGGCATCTGGTAAACTGGTGGAAGAAAAGCTTCTCAGGCCGACTTTTGGCTGTGGTGGTGCTACAAGATTTTGTTTTCCTCATTGACTTGGAGGAGAATCACAACTGTATGTTCAGTGTCGCAAGTTGTGGGGCTGCATTCTCAGTTTCATCCTTCTGAGCAGTTCTTGAATATGGAATTTTGGTGCAGAAGAAGTTGTGACAACTTGTGCTGCTTGCCTGTTTGTGAGGCATACGTTTGGATTTCAGAGTGGCTTGCACGATGGTGCTGGGCTCACATCTTCTATCCTTTTCAGTCAAACCAATTTAAAGATCTCAGACAAAAATACTACAGCTCTTTGAAAATCTGTATTTGGAATCTATCTGCAAAACTTACTAAGTTACAGCTTGTGTTTGGTAGAGAATCTTTTACACCATTCTATTTGGGCAGTGAAGGACTAGCCCGCTTGATATTCAGGCTGTCTCCATCACACTAGTACTTCTCGAGGCAAAAATTAGACCTGTGCTGTAACACTTGCAAATACTTCTGAGGAATGCCTTCATGGTGAAGGGCCTCTCCTTCCGACACCCCCCTGGCTCTGTTGTGACTGAGCAGATCAGAGCATTTATGTAATTTCTGTAGCTGGCTTCTTACCGAGCTATATTGTACTCTTTAAACTGAGTCATAGGCCTTGACTTCTCACTACTTTACTTGGCAGCCTTTAAAATCATAGATTGGACATGGTATCAGAGTTACAGTGCTGCTTTGTCCTTGAAATGCCACCCTCCTATCAGTCATTGCTTTACCAGTGGTAGAAAAGCAGAAAATCCCCTCAGGGTGAAGATGCTTTGTTCTTTGGATAGCTCTGGGCAGTCAAGAGACGACTGTCCTCATCGAGAGTTTCTTGGCACAGCTGTGAGCAGTGGCAGTTTCTCCCACCCTTCTCTGAGCTGCTGGTGCTTTGAGACGTGGGGCACAGTGGAGGCTGAAGAGCACTTGGGTCAGCTCTCCCAAGGGATTGGGGAGGCAGCGGTGGCATGTTCTTCTGTGGATGTTGCAGCATCATGTACTAGCAAACATTGCTATTGCTTCTGACTGCTGTTAGGAGAAATTTTGTAGACCATATCTCAGCCTTTTTGAAGATCTGACTGGAAGGTACAAATCTGGTCTCTAGGATCTGTGTTTGGTTACACACATAGTGTGAGATTTCTGGGGACTCCATCTTCTCTAAGGTGTTATTGTTAAAGCTGTTTTCAATTAGTCACTTGTACCCTTAAGTGTGCTGCTAAAAGTACTGGATGAAGGCCTTTTATCATCTTGCTCAGCCAGAGGCGACTTTTTTCTGTCTCGGGAGTAGCATGCCTTGGCTTATTCTCTTCTAGTTCTCGATTGTTATCCAGAGACATAGTGATACTGAAAATTTACTGAATTCAGTGCTCATTCAGATCATAAGTGTCTTGAAGACTCCATCTTTGTGCTGCAGAACCATAAGGCAAGTCACATCATCTTGAGACTGGAAACAGTGAAATAATCATTGCAGTAAAATGCTTTAGAGCATGCATATGGCAAAGTCTGAGAACTCTATTGGACCGTGTGTTACTGTTCTGGCAGTTCATGGAGCAGGCTTGTGAGGTGTAAGGTGGTCAAAGCTTTAGCATTTGTGTTGTTACTTGCATTGTAGTATCTTCTCACCTTCCTTGATCTTTGTGAGCTGTAGTCCCAAGGCACTTGTGCATTGGGTGATCCAGGGCAGGTGAAAGAGCAAGTTCTTGTCTGTCAATCTGTTTCTTTGTCTTAGATCCACCAATCCGATGTCCCCACTAACGTAGTTGTTACGGAGTGGTAAGGTGCCCAGGCTGTCTCTCTAACAGCATTAGCAGTACGTAATTGGGATTTCGTTCAAGAAAGGAGTAGATACACCAAGCTGAAGATGATTGGCTGCTCTCTTTTAACAGACAAGTCTGAGAAGGAAAACCCATTCGAATCCCCTTTCATTGTGGATTGGTGGATCTGAAGCCCAGAAACAAAGTTTCAGGTAAGAAGTCACCCTGTACTATATCTTGCTGCTTCTGCTTAGATGAGTTTGTCCGCAAATTCAGTATCTTGCTTTAACTGCTTAATGTCCCTAAAGCGTTAGAAGACACCACGTTAGCTCCTGAGCTTAGAGAAGGAAAGGGCATATTCAGTAAAAATGCATGCAGCTTGTTAGGAAATAGCGTATCTACTGTGAAAAGCAGACATAGGGATTTAAGGTAAACTTGCCTTCTGCGGAGCTGGAAAGCGGTATCTACAGGTACAGGGGCATTAAGCAAGTGGCTCTCAAATCCTGCTTCTGAAAGGAGAAAGCAATCCTACCAGTGACTTCATTGAACTTCTCAGCTGAGTTCAGGAAAGTAATAGCCATCTGCTCTGCTTTCTAGCCATGTCCTCTGCTGAGTTCATCAGAAACTTAGAGAACTTGTCTAGTTCATAGTACAAATTCCAGTAACTTTTTTCTGCTGAAATGCCACTTGAAATTGTCATGGGCAGCACTGGAGTCAGCCTTTTCAGTCCTCCATGAGGTTTCAACCTAAAGTTCTCTTCCTAGCTGGTATCAAATCATAGCTGAGCCAGGTGTAAGGCACCGTTGCAAGAGAAGCTTTGAAGTTTATTTCACAGTAGGGGAGTGTGGTTGTATTTTGGGATGACTGTAAAAGGCTACAACACGTTATCTGAAAGACAAGTTGGGAAGATAATTTGTGTGTGTTAGGAAGGCTGAGTTCCTGTCTGGTAGGGAGGTAAAGTCATGCAAGTTATATACCTGTTAGGAATGGGAGACCTGCACCTCTCCCAATGCCCAGCTTTATTGTAAGCTAGTGCTTTAAGGAACATGACAACTTATTCTTAAAGATAGTATGAAGCAGTATGCCTCAATCCCTTTTGATATTAATAGCCATAACACAGCTGCTTGAGTGTTCTCTTTTGTAGACAGCTATTAAAGTGAATGTTAAGGCCTTAATATTTAATCTACTGTAGAAGATATTCCTGTAGGTGCTGTTGATCTCATGTCCTGTTTTAGCTCCGCGTTTGTTTTGCTGGCGTGGTGTTTTGTGAAAAACTTATACTTGAATGTAATTGATGAGTACATTTGTAATGAATGAATTGCGCACAGGGCAATGTTGTCTCCTGATTTGATTCTCTGAGTACTTGAATTTTATTTGGTTAGGGTGGAGAAGCCTGGGGCATGCTTTTTAGTATAACTCTTTAAAAAGAATCTGAAGGAAAATCGAAGGGAAATAGTTATTAACCTCAGTTGGACATATTTCTTGCAGTCCCATCTAATAAGCTGAAGTTGTTACCCACACCCATGAGACTCGTCTTGGAGTTAACACTGCAAAATAGCATCTTCCCGTGGAGTATTTGCTGCTCAGGGTGTGCCTTTTTCTAAACTGAGAGAGTGGGGAGGCAGAAGTGAACTTGGCATTCTTGAATGATGGAAACGGAAAAGAGGAAATAATTTAAAATACACTGGAGGGGGGTGAGGGGGGAAGAGGAAGCATAAATGTGTACTCCTGCTGATTAAGATCCCTGATGTTATGATGTTTCATACTTCAAAAAGCGGTATTAAACAGGCCTATCAAAGGCAGTAGTAAAGAGTAAGTTGAAATCGAGTACGAGTATATGCAGGTTAGAGGCTTAATTCTTGCTCAGGTTTTGAATCTTTCATGTCGAAAAGTAAAACGTAAGTTGGCTATCAAAGGCTACATAACTGCAGCATTTGATACACAGGCCCTGAATGTGCAAATACCATGTTACAATGTGCTGAGCCAGGCTTGGTGTGCATTTGAACTTGTCAAGTTAAAGTGCACACTGCCTTGTCTAGACTAGATTTTTTTTTTTAGACGGGGTTAATACTAGTTTTAGATTGTTAGGCCTCATTCTTAGACTCTTTTCCATATTAAGTTTTTAAGACAACTTTTAACATCTTAGGCAAGTTTCAGCTACGTTTTTTAAAGTATTTAACTTGTTCTCTCAAAATTTCTGCTATTTCAGTTGGCAGTGCTAGGTCTCTTTTAATGTTTCTCTTTTTTTCTGCCCCCCCCCCAACCCCGATTATGATGTATCATGAGCAGGTGTGTTGCTGTCTGTAGATGTAACACCTCTGTTCCCACTGCAGAAGAGCACAGGAAAGCTGTTTTTCTTTTGAAATGGCCTTTCTTCTGTTTGTCACAGGATATGTTAATGCCGAAAGCACTGTCACACTTCTGGAGTTTTGAAACTCTGGGAATTGGGGTGTTTGTACATGAAGGAAGCAAGGCTTAGTCTAAATACTGTGTATTTTGGGTAATATGGGTGGTTTCAGGTAGCATTCAGTGTGACTTACGTAAATGTTTTGGGATTTTCTTCCTAGTCTTTTGTATCTTCCTGGAAGCAAGCTGCTGCATCTCACGAGTCTTATCCTGATGAATAAATGATAATGGAGTAAGATTGTTGTTATATTCAAAGAAAGCATTTAATCTTTTCTCCACTGAACCCATATTCCTTTTGTAGCATTCGTTTTGTTGTAGCAAGCGCATACTTTGATCTTCAGGAGCAGAGTGGGACAGCGTTATCGATCACTCTTCTGTGAATTCCTTGTCCTATCTAGAACAACGGTGTGGTAATGAGGAACATTTATCTGATAAATTATTTACCCTTTGTCTTGCTTTAAATTTCCTGATTCCTCACTTAGTCTTTTTTCCCCCCAAATGCAAGAAGCTGACATGCAGATCTTGAATGGCTGTTGGAAGGTTGTAACATTGAGTGTCAATCACTTAGCTAAATAGTTTGTTTTTTTCCTAATGGAAGCATGACTCAGCTATTGGAATAATCAAAAACATTTCACAAAGTTAAAATGAGTTTGCTGCTCTGTGGATAGTTATTTTTGAGAAATTCGCTTTTGCGTTTGTTTTTCATTGAAGGACAGAAATGTAAGAGTAGATTTCACCCAAGATAACTTTCTTGACGTGGGGATGTAGCTGTTCCTGTGGCAGAACACTGTAATGTACATGTAAAACTCCATGGATTTTGGAAATATGCTGTCTGAATGGTACTTGAACAACCTTCCAAATCAGACAATCAAGGCTGGATGTGAGGTTGCATTTTGGATGTGGAAAAGCTAGCGATGTGATGGCACTGATCCCAACAAACTTGTATGGAGCATGTGAATACACTGCACCTCTCAAGGGACAACTTGGTTTTGAAATGAGAATAGGAAGAGTACAAAGTAGTACTATTGGTCTGACGTAAATTGTTTCTTTGGTTTCGAGTAACTCAGCAATGATACTCAATGTTGCACCAAAACATGCAGCACAGTGAAGGTGTTACCATGCCAAGCCAGGCTGTCACTTGCAGAACACATGGGTTTGTGTTACGTGCATGCCCCCACACAATTTCCGATCGAGTACTCATGCTTAAGAGTGTACTTTGACACGTTTCCACCTCTTGCAAATAATTCAGACCACTTCTTCCAGTGTCTGGTTGGTTCAACACTGTTCTGCCTGTCACTGCTTTGAATAAATCACTGAAGGTAAAAACGCCAGGTAAGATCTGGGTAATATCCCAGCTAGTGAAAGGGGATGGTGTTTGAGTTGACAACTCTTCCCTGCCTAGGGTAAAATAATACTGAAGGCCTTCGAACAGTGTCACTGCTTTGTGTTTGGTTTAATGTCTTATTGTGGTTAATGCTGATTTTATTTTTATTTATTTTTTTTTAGAAACTAGGATCTGAACTTGATACTGAATTTGAAACACAGACTTGGGAGCTTGTAGCTTTCATAAAGGGTTGTAGTGGCATTAAGTCTGTTTGTTTTCCAGAATAACCCTTTTTCAGCATTAAATCTGAGTTGCCGAGCGATGTGTCTCATTCCCAGCTGCAGAGAGGGTTTCAAGTAACAGCAGTTAGCCCATACATTCATCAGTATTAAGTGTTAATGGAAAGAAGTATCACAGCTGTTGGTTCAGGCCTAAATCAAAGTAAACTAAACAGTAAACTACCAGTGTTGAATAAATAGCATGTGAGTTGCTTACAGCTAAAAACCTGAAGAGAATTCAGAGTGAAGGCTGGAGCGTTTTGGTTGTACCTTTATTTGCCGGTTCAAATCTTGATTTATAGCCCTTTGGATATAGAATCATAGAATAGTTAGGGTTGGAAAGGACCTCAAGATCATCCAGTTCCAACCCCCTGCCATGGGCAGGGACACTTCACACTAAACTGTGGCACCCAAGGCTCTGTCCAACCTGGCCTTGGAACACTGCCAGGAGCGGAGCATTCACCACTTTCCCTGGGCAACCCATTCCAGTGCCTCACCACCCTTAAAGTAAAGAACTTCCTCCTTATATCCAATCTAAACTTCCCCTGTTTAAGTTTTTACCCGTTACCCCTTGTGCTACCACTACAGTCCTTAATGAAGAGTCCCTCCCTAGCATCCTTATAGGCTCCCTTCACGTACTGGAAGGCTGCTATGAGGTCTCCACACAGGTTCTCTTCTGGCTTAGCAACTTCATGTGCCAGCTCCTTCAGGACCTGTGGATGGATTTCATCAGGTCCCATGGATTTGTGCACGTTCATGTTCTTAAGATGGTCTTGAACCTGGTCCTCTCCTGCAGTGGGCCTAAGGACTTCATTCTCACAGTCCCTGCCTCTGCTTTCCAAGACTTGGGTGGTGTGGTCAGAACATTTGCTGGTGAAGACTGAGGCAAAGAAGTCATTAAGAACCTCAGCCTTCTCCAAATCCAGGCTAGCCAGTTCTGATAGCTTCTGGAGAGGGCCAAACTAACCCTGCTGAGGAGCTGGCTTGTTGTCACAAGAAAGTTGTGAAATGCATTTCAGTCTTTAGGATTTGTAAATTTGAATGGGTTCTTAGGTTCCTAAGTTCTATTTCATTTTGTAATGAACTGCGCAATAAAGTTGTTGCAGGAGTGAGCTAATATGATTAATAAAATTAGTGATGCTCTTTGAAAATCAAGAGGGGAGTAAATTAGCTCTTTCATTTGTTTTACTATATTTTTCTTTGGAATTCAAAAATGCCTCCCCCTTACCACTCTTTTTTGGAGTAGGCTTAGAAACTGATTTTCAAAAGGAAGGATGTGTTCGTCATGAGAACAGAATGCCCCAAACTGCAAATAGAGCAATATAAATCTCATCTAAGTAAAATGAGTGTGGAGAAAAATCCTGAAGTCATAATTGGAATACTTTATAAAACTTCCCGCAAGTAAGGCTGGGTTAACAAAGTGCTATCATTCTTCATTATGGCATTGCAGTATTTCTGTGACTGGGTATCAAAGGTGTATTAGCTCTGTCAGAACACAGGAAATAGTCCATATTAATTTCTTGAGCTATATAGTGGGTTTTATAGGATGAGTCTTTTTTTTTCAGGGGTATATATGAGGACTTCTTTAAGGCATAACTTAATTTCACAGGCACTGAAGTGAAGGTTTCTGGGTATTTTATGGTGCTTTAACAAAACAGCATTACTGTAAACCCATGGAAATTCTGAAGTTGAACTTTCTTTTGGTGCCTCTATCGTAAAAGTTACCACCTACAAAGTTGATTTATTGGAAGAACACTGCTGTGTGCTTTTCTATAGGAAGCTCACACAGAATCACTGAATGGTTTGGGTTGAAAGGGGCCTTAAAGCTCATTTAGTTCAAAGTCCCTGCCATGGGTAAGGACACTTTCCACTAGAGCAGATTGCTGAAAGCCCTATCCAACCTGGTTCTTAGCATCTGGGCTTTAAAGACATTGGAGCATATCCTTTTTACTAATATTACTAAGAATTTATAGATTTGAGTGTAAATGCAAGTGTTTTCAGAGGTTTCTTAAATTTGAGATTTAAAATTTAAAACCTAAATCTTGAAATGTAATTCCTGAGGCTAGACCACCAGAGCAGTTCTGGGTGTATTGAACTAAAATCAGTCATAGAATAATAAAATGAATGCATTCATCTTTTCAAACATAAAGAATTTAAAGACCAGAAGGAGGTTTCCATGTTTGTCTGTAGACTTTCAGCATTGTTCACTCCCTGCTCTGCTGCTGTGGAGCCCCGTCTTTGACCTGCTCCCTCCTCCCCTGCAGTCAGGGCTTTAGGTGAACATGCAGCTGTCTTACTGGGAGTCTCTTGAAACTCCGTATTGCAACTTAACTCTAAGGAAAAAACTTTGGCCTTATCTTGTGTGGTTCTGTGGTCTGCTGGTGGGTTTGATACTGGCTTATAAGTGCATTTATTGTTATGCCCATTGATCCTTTTCCCTTCCCCAGACTCTATTAAATGGGATCCTGCCTAAAAGCAAGTGGAAAGTGAAGGCATATTTCAGGCCCTTGTTATGCCAAAATGAAATCTTTAGTATGCTATTAGGTTTTTATTCATGACGGTTACAAGCAATCAGGGTCAAGAAGAAACAAGTCAGTGAAGCACACAAATACTTGTGCATTCCTGTTCCAGTGTGAAGTAGAATGCAGTATTTAATTTCCACTATTGTGCAATATTGTTGCTACAGTGAAGTGTCCAGTGGTTTTTATAAACCCTTTTATTCAGGGTTTCGTAATACTGTGGGAAGTGTTCCGTGTGGCTTAAGCTTATCATGGAAATTTGGCCTCTGTGGCTAATGTATTTTTGAATGAAATAAGAAATTGTTCTTAAGTTACCCATATTTCTCTTAAGTTCCTAAAATTTGGTTTACTTAACTAAAGTAGAACCTAAAAGACAAGTCCTATAGGTTAAACCAGGGATTTTAGGTTATAGCCTGTGGACTCCTGGAAGCGTAGGTTCAATATGTACATTACATGGTTTTGTCCACCTTATATGAGAATCTTGGGAGAGAAGTTTGTTGTGTTTCTTGATCAGTAATTTTTGCCAACTGATGCTGATGAGCAGAACTATATAATCTACCAGGCCTGTATGTTTAAAAAAATATAGGAAGTATTTGGGCCTTCATATCTGCAGCAATGCCCTGAACTTTGATGGTTCAGTGTTGCAGAAACAGCATTCAGGCACTGTGCCAAATGGGATTAAATAATAAAACAGATGAGAAAGGATGTTTCTTCTTTCTGAAACAGAACTGAAAATGGTCTATATAAGATCCTGCATGCTCAATATTGTGATCAGTGGGTTTGAATAGTACATCCTATATTTCTTTCAAAATAAAAATAACTTTAGTGTCTCATTGAAATGAATTAGGAAATTAGTTTCCCTAATGGCATTGGGAACTAAATGTCAACTGTTTGGGTGACGAACATGTCAAAGGAAATGATTGCAAAGTACTTACAGATGTATTGGATTAATTACTTGATGGCTAATAAAAAAATCACATTTCGCTAAACTTTAAATAAGAGACTTCTAATAATAGGAATTTTGATAATGAATAATACAACATATTTTTACCTCTGTATGTAAGGTGTATGCACCCACTCTTCACATGACAAGTGCATAGTACAGAACAGCTACATGGAATCACAACCTTCTTGCTGGATGAGAGGAAGAATTCCAGTGTGTTTTGGTGCTCCTAGGGTCCTGGGTGTGCTTTAATTTTTCAGCTTAATGCAGAAATGAAAACATTAGTCTTTCTTTTGTTTTATTCATAACATGAAATACATTAAAGGGGCCTGCAAGAAATCTGTGAAGGGACCTTTTTTACAAGGTCATGTAGTAACAGGGCCAAGGGGGAATGGTTTTAAACAGAGGGGAGATCGAGATGAGCTCTTAAGCAGAAACTCTTCCCTGTGAGGGTGCTGAGGCGCTGGCACAGGGTGCCCAGAGAAGCTGTGGCTGCCCCATCCCTGGCAGTGCTCAAGGCCAGGTTGGACACAGGGGCTTGGAGCAGTGGAAGGTGTCCCTGCCCATGGCAGAGGGGTTGGAACTGTTAAGGTCCCTTAAGCTTTAAGGTCCCTTCCAACACAAACCAGTGTGGGATTATATGAAAGAAGGTTTATAAGAAAAGTTCTTGACATCTTGAGTTGCTCTGGGCTCCCTCCTTCCCTCACTGCTGGCACAAACCACTTCCACTCAGCCTTCACCTCCAGTTATTCCACTTTTGATGTTATCTGTGTGGGATTTTTCTTTTAAAGATTCGGCATTTGTTTCATTTCCAAATTAAATTGGAAGCCTGTATGAAAAATATTGAGTGCTAAGTCTGTGCCAAATTTTGGAGCTGGGTTTGTGCACTGCTTGGTAGTCAGGAATTGAGTCCTTCTCCCTAACTTTATGTGGTAGTTATGTAGCATATGTGCTATTTTGTCCTTAAAAGGAACTGTGAAATACTGTCATGGAGCTATAAAAGGTTTGGGGAGTCTTCATCACATTTCTTCAGCTTCAGAAAAGGAACAAAAAGGATTTCCAAACTTCTAACTTGTAGTGTCAGCAATGTGGAGTCTGCTAGTTAAGCTTGGTTCTTTGTTGTTTGGGTGGTGTTACAAGTAATTAATGTAGTTAGGGTATAATTTGGCTTTAGGATACCCTCAACTGATAACACAAACCTTTTTCCCTAGTAACCCATTTATTTAATCAGGAGACCGGGCATTTTGACTAAACAGAACTTGGTCTTGCAATTTAAACTTAGGTGGTGTTCATCTCTGGAAATACTTACCTTTTTTGGTTGTCAGTGTCCCAGTGCACAGACTGTAACCTCAGAAGTTAATGCTGGCTTTGCTGTCAGAATAAATGAGCACAAATTGGTTGAGAAAGTTGAGACAGTGTGGGGTGCCAAACCTTAATTACCATAGCTCCTTCAGGTTGCATTCTAAAGACGTGCCACCCTAATGAAAAGCTCCTGCTCTTCTCTTCCCCGAGGGTGACTGCAAAGGTAAAAACCTCACCAGCAATTATAGCCAGGCGAGTCTGCTGAGGAAGGCGTCTTCCCTGGGCAGCAGAGCCGTGGTTGTCGGTAGCAATGTGTGGATGCATTGCTGGACTGATGGACCAAACTGCAACAATTCTGATTCCACTGGTAGTAAGTTAAAATGTTAGCTGGGTGCTGAAGCCAAGTGGCTGCCGGTGAGCTGGTTATCCTTGACAGGACAGAGGGAGGGCTTGTTTTCTGAAAAGGATCTTCAGTTGTTATTTTACTCTTGGCCACTAACCTTGTGATGAATGTAGAAATAACATAGATAAGTACCCACGTTAACATACTAATGAGTTGCCTGCCTTGAGTGATTTGTTGTGGCATCTAACTGCTTCTTCTCTTCCTTCCTTTTTGTCACCCTGCAGTGTTCTGTGCCAAGGTCTTTGTGGCTAGGCTGCTCCAACCTGGTAGAGAGCATGTGCGCACTGAGATGCCTGCAGAGCATGCCCAGTGTCAGATGTCTCCAGGTGCCTTTCTTCTTTCTTGTTGTAAATGTTATGCGTATGCTGTTGAACATTTGTTAAACTCTCAGGACTCTGTTTAATCAAACTGTTAAGTCTGCTAAATGTTTTTTGTGCATCCTTTTTCTGACCTCTTCTACTTAATTGCATTGTAGGAGTGATTCTTAAGAGGGCTTTCTGTACAGTAGGCTCTTGTGGGGGGTGGTGAGCTGTTGTGTTTTATTGCCTGTTTACTGAGTTGTGATATAAGTAGCATAGTTGTGCATGTTGCCTGCTACGTTTTGCTTTCTCATTTAATTTAAAAGATAACATAATGAGCTTTTGCCATTTCTCTTAAACTGCAATGAACTGACTAGCCTGTGATATTTGTGTGATTTAATTTAGAAAGGATAAGCTTTTTATTTTCTCCTCAGTGTGATCCTGGTTATAGCCTTAAGTGACAGTCTTTGCACATGTTTGAATGCAGAACAGTTAGCATGGAATCTGGAGCTCTTTGGGTTGTTCTGTTAACTTCCTAACTTTTAAGAAGTGAAGAACAAGAGATGGGGGGCTTACTGTGCATTGAAGACCACTAAATGTCAAGTTCTCTGTTGTTTTCTCTTCTAGTAAGCCTTTGAAGCTGAGCCTGTGTAATTTATAGATGGGGGAATTGCTGCGGTTTCTTCACTGGTTTGGGAGGGATTGAAAGTGATAAAAGGGAGGTTGTGGTACCAGTTAACAATTTTGAACTCTGAGGATATTTACCTTGGAAAGAAAAAGCAGAACCTGTGTAGTAACTGTGTGGCTTCCTAAAGTGTTCCTGAATGTACCATTTTTAGCAGCATGTAATTATTATTTTAGTGTCTTTTATAATATATTAGTGTTACTCAGTGGTTCAGGTTATCATGGGTACCAAGCAAACACTTAAACTGCTTTTGTGAATGGAAGCTTAAATAGAATTTTGTTTGCAGTCAGTCTGTTTTTGTTCAGGCACTGAATGTCTTGCCTTAAAGTAACCATTTATTTCACAACCTCTCCTCTTGCCTGCAAAGTTTGGCCACTGGAGTTCCAACAAATTTGAGTTTCAGAATCCAGATTTTCTTCAAAATTTCTGTTAAAATCCAAACTTGTTTTTCTGTTTGAATGCTTTGTTTCTAATTTTGAAATACTGTTCAAAGTTGGGGGGAAATGGCACTAAGATGAATGCATACAGTATGATAATACAGTGATTATAGTTTGTAGGATGGATAGTGATATTGGAGTAGGTTGGATGGAGTCTGGTGGCATGGGCCAGTAATAATTTCAGGGGTCCTTAATGAACCCTGGTGATGACTGTGAGCAGTGAATGTGATCCAGCTTTGTTGCCATGGGGCTGCTCCTTGGTGTGGATCTGGACTTCTCAAATCCTACACTTTCTTGCTTAACTTTTTTACTTCCTTTCTCCCTGACTTTTGAATCAGTAAATTCTGCCCAACTATATTCAGCAATTTGAGAACTGTTTCAGGATAGGAGCAGTTTTGCTGTTAATAACTGTCCTTTAAATGGTAGGTGTAGATCTTGGCTTCATGGACTTACAAGCCTTGGGGAGGGCTGGCTGCTGGACCCACATACAGTGAACATCTAAAAGACTCATCAGGCTATGGGGCTTCTTAGCAAGGTCAGGTTCCCTGCTGCTGGCAAGGTGTGGGTTCCTTCAAATACCTGCTTTCGGAATTGCAAGGAGTCCTTATTGATGACTCTTGGAACTTTGAGTGCCCCAAATTTCGTATAAATCAGCTCTTTAGACATTTCTGATCCTGGCAAATGAGCTCTTTGAGGGTTGTGTTTTTTTTTTTTTCCTCTTCCAACTGAACTTCTTATTAAAACAATGTTACAGGCAGAAAAATCTACATACTCAGTTGAGGTACTGGTAAACCCATTTATTATGAACACTTTGTTTTCCCTTTCTATTACAGTATCTATTAGTAGGTACATAGTAGTTAATAGGAAATTGAACAGGAGAAAGCTCAGAGCAGGCTGGGTAGTAGGTTGGTTAATGCAGAATACATTATTAGGAAGTATTACAAGCTTCTGTTGATAATATTGATTACAAGCTAAAATAGAAACCATGAATGTGCCGTGTTGTGGTTTAAGCCCAGCTGGTAACTCAGAACCACGCAGCTGCTTGCCCACTCCCCCCCCCCCCCATCCTCTTATTCCCCCTGATCCCGGAGGGATGGGAAGGAGAACGGAAGGAGTGTAACTCCCAGGGGCTGAGATAAGAACAGGCCAGTAACTAAGGTATAACACAAACCACTGCTGCTACCACCAATAATAATAATGATAATGGGAATAACAAGGGAAGAGAATACAGCTGCTCATGAGGATTTGCCACAGGGATGATCAGGGGACTGGAGCACCTCCTGTATGAAAATAGGCTGAGAAAGTTGGGGCTGTTCAGCCTGGAGAAGAGAAGGCTGCGTGGGGACCTCAGAGCAGCCTTCCAGTATCTGAAGGGGGCCTATAGGGATGCTGGGGAGGGACTCTTCATTAAGGACTGTAGTGGTAGCACAAGGGGTAATGGGTTAAAACTTAAACAGGGGAAGTTTAGATTGTATATAAGGAAGAATTTCTTTACTGTGAGGGTGGTGAGGCACTGGAATGGGTTGCCCAGGGAGGTTGTGAGTGCTCCATCCCTGGCAGTGTTCAAGGCCAGGTTGGACAGAGCCTTGGGTGACATGGTTCAGTGAGCTGCCCATGGCAGGGGGATTAGAACTGGATGGTTTTAAGGTCATTTCCAACCTTAACTATTCTATGATTCACCATCTGCCAACCAATACTCAGCCTGACCTGAGCATCAGTCTAGCCCTTCCAGGTAACTGGCCCCCAGTTTCTATACTGGGCATGAAGAGCTGTGGTATGGAATACCTCTTTGGTCAGTTTGGGTCAGGTGTCCTGTCGCTGCTTCCTCCTGGCTTCCCCTCCTCCCTGGCAGAGCATGAGGCTGAGAAAGTCCTTGGTCAGAGTAAACATTACTGTGCAGCAACTAAAAACATCGGGGTTATCAGCGCTGTTCCCAGGCTGAAAGCCAGAAACACAGCACTGCACCAGCTACTAAAAAGGAGAAAAGTGACTGCTACTGCTGAACCTGGGACATCCTGCTTCATGCGCAAGAATTTTGGAAACCTGTTACCACACAGTTGTGGGGTCATGTATCATTGTACTAAAGCTAATGCATGTTATGGGGCTTGGAGCAACCTGCTCTGGTGGAAGATGTCCCCACCCATGGCAGGGGTTTGGAACTGGATGAGCTTTATGGTCCCTTCCAACCCAAACCCATCTGGGATTCTATGATTGACATGTCAATTTAAAAATCTTTTCAAACCTATGTTGTTTTCAGGAATTGTTACAGATCCATCAGCTTCCATGAAAACCATGTTTGAAGTACCAGTTAATTTGTGTAGGTTCTATTCCTCTCTGTGCCTGGAGGAACTTAACAACCCCAGAACATTTTTAACTATATAATAGTAACAGCTAACAGGGTTAATGAGTATTAGTACCAAAGTTCGCTGCTGTGAGGACAGGCCTATTGCTCAAGTGGTGTGACTGCTTTGACGCTGCAGGGAGCTCAGTGTGTGGCAAGAACCCGTTTTGTGTATCCAGCCTGTTGCACTTGAGGAGTCCTTGAGGAGGGGTTTCACCAGGGTGTTGCAGATCTGTGCTTTTCTGCTGACTGCACCCTCCTGATGGGTTCCTTAGGGAATAAAGAGGGTAACTGTCCTGAGCAGCTAGATACCTGTGGGATGTGCTGCTTGGTGAGATGTAGAGAACTCTTGGTTTAAATTTTGCTCCAAAATAAAGGCTTTTCTGTTGGTTTGTTTTTTTTTTTTTTTTTTTTTTAAATCTGATTTTGGTAGAACTGCAGCCAGGAGTAAGAGGTTTTGATTTTTAGAAGCAGCTGTAGCAGATTTAAAACAAAAACCACTCCTGTTTTCAGGCATGTGACTCAATGATGTCCAAAGGGGAACTTGGAAGTGAGAGTGGCACCAGCTGCTTTTCCCCATGTTTGAGTTTTAGTACCATGACCTCCTCTTCATTGTTTCCTGAGCTGTAAGCCCACATGTAAAAAGAGGTAGGGCAGATACACCAGGAGGTCTTCCTTCTGTAGCACACCTCAGTTAGCATAATGATGATTAATAGGAAGTTTAAGAAGCCCTTTGGTGATTCATGGAAGGTATCTGGGAGTTATCTGTTACCTGTGTGTGTTGTATGTGTAATCAGTGAAGGGACCAGGAATAAGGGCAGGGGTGGGAATGGAAACCAGTCCCAAATCTGGAGTCTTGTAGAATTTCTTCAGGAAGCTCTTGCTGCATCTTTGTGCTTTTTTTTTATCGTTTAGGCTTCAAGAGTAATCTACCGTCAGTCTAAAAGAAGAAAGCAGATTAGGTTTACTCTTGCCTTTCCATAATGTTGTTAGCAATCATAAAACTTAATGAGGCTCGTCCAAAATCAAGCTGTAACATTTAAGCAAATACCCTCTGCTGCCAGTGGATTGGAGGGAGTCTTCCATTTCCCCACAGTTAGTCTGGGCTTTTTGTCATGCATGGAAATATCTTCCTAATGCATGTAGTTGAGCAGTCTGCATTCTGTGAGCTGTTAGTAAATGGAGAAGAGAAAATTTATTAAAAATATAGCGGTACTTGAATCTTGCTCTTTCTATCCTGAATTACAGTGTAATACTATCACTTGTTACTGCTGTATTGAAGATGCGAGTTCATAATACTTGAAACTACTGTAGATTCAGGCCTTATTTTTAACTACTTAATTATCTTCAAATAATATCTTTGTACCAAGGAGTATACCATTATGAACATACCTGGATGCGAATAGCTACTGTTTTCATCCTCTTTGATATGGATTGACTGCAAGATTAAAAGCAGACTGGTCTCTTACTTAGGTGTTCAGAAAAGTTGCTACCTGTTGTGTAATGCAAGCATGTGGATACATCACCTTCCACTGCTTCATCCTTGTGAAGCACAGCAGTGGTTTTGAACATAGTTTGTCACACTGTTTTGGGAAGTAGCTCCAGCAGCACGCTCACACAAAGAGAAACATCCAGAGCTCTTAGCTCTGTAAGTAAACATCTCCAGTGTGGATTGAAGACTAATCATTAAGCAACAGAAGATAAGTACTCAAACGATGCTTTGAATTATTGCATAATGTAGGATGTGATGAAATAATGCTTGGGGAATGTGTTATTAGATAGCTGTAATCAAATCAGCCTAGTAGCCAAATACTGCTCAAGTAGCTTTTTTCCTTGTAGTCAGTTCCAGTTTCTCTTGACTATATTTGTTTTTGGGATCATAGTCTCTATCTTCTAAAACTTAGTTTTTTTCTTGCTAAATTTGACTTACCCCAACATGGTTTTTTCCTGCACCTTACCATTTATTGTCCTCAACTTTGTCAGCTTTATTGTATGTAGTGTCATGCTCTTCCTTTCATGTTCGCATGTGGGGTATGTAGCTTGGAAGCTTTAGCAGAGCATTGATTCCCTACAGGAGCAACAAACTTCTCACTTCCAGAGCTTCCAGTGTAAGAAGTTGACTTGTTTGTCCACAGGCCAGATCTTAGCATTCACAGAGTGTCTTTCTCAAGCTTGAAGCTGCCCTGACTCCTCCCAGCCTATCGCCCAGTGGTCCTTAGGCTTGTGACAGTGTGCTTCACTTCACCTCTCCTTTATCCCGGAGCTCTGCGCAATGTTCAGGCTCTATAGGTTTGCTTTGACCTGCATTTTCATTCTTACAGTGTGTGCTGGTGATGGACAAATGTTGGGAATGCGACATTGACTTGGTTCTTGGCAGTGTTATTCTTGCTTTTACAGATTGATTGTATTGATTTATTCTTCATAACTAGAAGTTGTCTGCACAAAAACATGGTCTTAAAGGCCTTTTGACTTGGCCGATTCATAGGTCTTATGAACCATAATAAATCATTATTTGCCAGTGGCAAGTCCTGTTGTGGAGCATTAGGGTTTTGATATTCATACTGTACAATAGCCTTCCCTGTGAAGGAAATTACTTGTTAGCAGCAAGGAATCTCAGTGCTATCACAGCTGAGCTGAGGCACAAGGAAGTAGTTTATCTTTGTATTTATTGGTAAGATGCAATTTAGCGTTAACTTGCTTAAGTTTCTATTTGGTATTTTTTCCCTAATTTTGAGCTTCTGTTGTCTGATGTTTTGGTTCAGATAGCAGAGGGAAGTCCAATGGGAGCTATACTTGGAAAAAATTGTATTTGAAGAGTTCTGATTTATTGACATGAAAACTTTATAATCCCGGTTTTCACAGTAGAAATGCAGGCATAGACATGTCTGTTCTAATCGATAGATTAGAACTGTTCTAAAACCAGCATGAGTGCAGGAGATGCGCTCTGCTGACACCTTTCCCTACAGTGCATGAAATCACAGATGGGAAAACGATGTCTCTGTGTAGTCGGCCCCCTTTTGAAAGTGTTCTTCTGTGCAGCTGTTAAAATGGGTTATCATAGCCAGACAACTGCTTTACTGCTTCTGTTAAGTTTGAAGCAATTTACAAATATTTTCTTGACATATTTTCTGGTATTTTGCCTCAAAACAGTGGGACTGTTACAATTTCTTTTTGGAAACAGTCCAGCAGGTCTATTAAAAAGAAATGCATGTTTTGAGTCCATTTTCTTTAAAGGAACAGAATGTTCCCTCCAGTATCTCAAATACTTGTGCTTGTCCCTCTATTTTAAACAGACTTCTTTGAGACAGAAAGCTTGTCCATGCAGTAAGCCTGTTGCTGTTTTGCACAGGAGATGGCCTGAATTACCCAGTCTGTGGATCTGATTTAGAGATGTCCAGTTTTCCCTCTGTTAAGCACCAGCAGTTCTTCCAAGCATTGTTTCTTCTGGCTGAAGCTGGAGTCTCCTCTCAAAATTAATAACAGTTTGGGTTTTGTTTTTTCAACAGTTTCTCTTAATAGCTTTTTTTTTTCTGTTAGTTCTTAGGATATGTGAGTTGCAGCCTCCGAGGACTGATGTAGCAGCTCAATTTGGTGTTCGCTTCATATATTGGAAGTATTTTGCAGAGGGTGACATTGCATTTTTCCCCTCTTTCATGTTACTTTTCTCCTCCAGTGCTTGGCTATGCTTGTCTTCTCCAGTATCCCAGTGTTACTCTGGTAATGGAGTGCCCGTAACTGGGGCTGGTATCGATGTGCCTCACAAGGGACAGCAGCTTCTTGTGAAGCTTTCTGCTGGTGTGGCCATGATGTGTTGCTAGGTCAATAGGATAAATCAATGCAAAATACAGGAACTGTTTTCTTCCTAAGCATGATTTATTGTCTGAAGGAAAGTGTTATGATAAGCACTTTTTTCAGTCATTCTTTGTGTATGTGCTGTCAGTTTTATGACGTTAATTATTAACCAAGTCTATTCTTTCTTAGTGGCAAGAGGAGAGACCTTCTTTTTATTGGCTGAATTCATATTGCTTATTTTGAAGTCTAAGAGAGCCATTACATACTAGATTACTTTAAATCTCAGGCAGTGAGCTAGTATTGAGCTGTGAACCAGAGCTCTTCCTCTTCAGTTTCCTTAGCTGAGGAGCAGAAGCATGTTCCCTGGTGCCAGAAGAGTAGCAAATGGGGTAAATATCTGTAAGTTTTGGTTCCTGGTTTTCCCCAGCCATGATGAGCATCAGTCTCTTGGAGCTGGCTGGCTTCTGCCGAAGGGCCTCAGCTGTGTTCCTTCTGCTCTGGGGTAAGGCTGCAGCAAATGGTGGTGTGGGCTGGGAGCCCAAAGGCAGCCTGTGAATCCCCAGCACAGGTTGGGGTCCCCTGCGGCAGCCTCCCCAGGGTATGGGCTGAGCACTGCCAACCAGTGACCTCTCTGCTTGCTGGTAAAGGGTTTTGTTGCCATTAACAGCTTTATATGTATGGGTGCTTTTCTTGGATACTGTTGTTTTTAGCAGTTTTCAGAGAGCAGTGAGGATCATTAACTCCACCCCCAAGCTTCAAGAGAAGAGCAAGTGACTCTTTTCAGGAGCTGGGTTCTGTTTCGAACCAGCTTTTCAAGTTATTTCACCTGTGGCTGTTGGTGACAGTTCTCTCACCTTTGTCTTTTCTTCCCAAGTTGCTCTGAAGTTAGTCATTTACTTAATAATGTTTACAGTAGAGCTTAGAAGGGATTGGTGATATGACTCCCTCTCAAGAGAGACTTTTCTAAGCTGCTGTCTGCTGCAGAAGGCATGTCCAAATGTGGAAAAAGTAACATGAGCATAGAGATCCTTGTTCCTTTGGGTGACTTGCTAGCCTGCCTCTTGCTCGTGTTTCTCTCTTGTACCATTTAGGCATCCCAGTCTATTGTCTCTGACCAGCAAGAATATGTCCCTAAGGAGGCATGTATGTTTCTTCACGGTGGCTTCATGTATCAGCTCACGATACCAGACCTTGCCTCAGTAAATCCAGAGCCTGTTGCTTATAGCTGCAACAGATGAGTATAATTGCAAACATAACTTTATGCTTCTCAGAAAAGCTAACAGAATCACGCTAAGCTTAATATAGTTCACAAGCAGTGGGCAGGAGCTGTTATTCCTGATACCTCTTATGGTACATCTACAGAAGATGGCATCTTTTGAGTGGAGAGAAGCTGTTAGCCACTTCTTTGTGCTTATGCTTTCTCAGCCTTGTTTGGAAAAGACAATCGGTATTGCTGTCTAATCCTTTATGGTGCAAAGAAGTTTGCTAGGAGAGGTACCTAGCTCTCTACCTGGCTTCTAAGAGTGCCAGGCTTATGCTGGGAGGGAGTGAAATCTTTCTTAGGAAAAGGAAATGCAAGGCAGTCTCTTCCAGACATAGTTGACGTAGTCCTCTTCCTCTCAGGTATTCGTTATATTTTCCATAGAAGAATTTTCAAGGAAACAGGAAAAATATAATCAAATATTTCCCACTATGGTTGAAATTACATTTATGCAGTGTCTTCATACAGCACTGTCAGACTTATCAGGAATGTCACTGGCAGGAGGACCTGATCCCTTGCTTGTGGGGATTTAAGCAGCAGCCTCAATACCAGTGTTAGTCATGGTTTTACTGATACTCACAGTTCCACTCTTGAGTCAGCATCACAAGGACCTTAATTCTTCCCATGTGAAAAGTTCCTGGGGTGCTCAGCAGGCAGGTCATTCCCACATTGCACTGGGCATCCTCTGTTTGTATCCTGTGAGTTGTTCTGTAGGTCTTCAGTGTTGTGGCATAGGAGTCTTTGCATATGTGCAGTTTGGGTTGCGTGTGCTTTGAAATGGTGGTAGAATCTAGATAAACTGAAGGAGGTGTTGGAATTCAGGATAGCACAGCAAACCAATACCCATCTATCAAGTATGGAAGAAGTGGCACGCCAAAGAAAGAAGGAACCATAACCAAAACCTTTTACTACTTTGCATAGTATTTCGATGGCAAAATAGTCAGGTTTGCAAGGGGAAGGCATTACTTTGTGGCACAGGGTGGTCTCCTGATGCTTTAGGCAAGTGGATTGTCCGGGTACTTCAGAAGTTTGAGTTGACTTTGTTGCCCTAGAAAAATAATGTAGGTCATCTTCATCCCAACCTTCTCCCTTACTTTGTGAGTACTGAATTCTGTTCAGTGTTGTTGCGCTGGTGTCTGTAGAAACTCTCACCTGTTCAAGCTGAACCCTGCTTTTTAATTCTTACTTCTTGCATTCCTCAAGTTCACACAGAATTCTTGATTGCCGGTATTAAAAGCCAGGCTTTAGGGAGGATCCAAACTACACTTCTAACCTGTTTCTTTTTGCATCTATTCTACTCTTTCATATTACTTTGGACAAATGAACTGTTAAATGCTTACTATAAAGTGTATGAATGCAGACATCTTTTGGCATGCCTATGAACACTTCAGTTAGTTTTCTTTGCATGTTGTAACTGATAAATGTTGAGTGTCATGTACTAAATGGATTAAGTAGGGCAATTAGAATTTAAATTTGATAGAAAATGCAGAATGATTGAAATGAAAGGACAAAAGTTACTGATGAAAGTGGACTTTAAAGTTATCTGAGTTATTCAGTAGCTAATAACTGAAAAATCACTTAAGGATCAAGTGAGGATATCTTTAAAGTTGTCTGCAGGATTGCAGAATTTGAGTGCTCACTTGAACTCTGAACGTCATAGGACATTTGTCTGCTTTTGAAGATACTTGAACTAGGAAATTATTCAAGGCATAAACCACCAGAAAATATTTACTGTGATGTTAGAGGAATCCCCTACAGAGCAAATGTGATCCTACATTCTCAAGCTTAATAAAAGGATGTGTTTTGGGGAAAATAGTAAGAATTAGGCCAAATGCCTTTGAAAAGATTCAGTACCCGAATAGTAAAAATGCAGGATGCTTGCTGCTGAGTGTCATCACTCTACTGCAGAGATTTCTATATTGTCCTGCAGTATCTTTTAAATTCTTTTTGACCCCTGCTGACTTCAAAGTTATCCTTCAGTACATTTGTCAGAAGCAAAAGCCCTTTCAGATTCTGGATCAGGCCACAGAAACCGTAGCTGGAACTTTGTATAATGCTGTCCTTTTGTTCAGAAGTAAATGAAACAGCAGTTTTCCTATTGAAGTGACATCAAACCCAGCTGTCTTCAGGAAGTGAGGAGATGTTTGCTGGCGTGCTGTGGTGGTCACGGCTTTGGTTTCAAGGCTTCATTGCACAAGACGATGGTTTCAGCTGTCCCTTGCCTTTTTGATCCACTGCCTCATGCAACAGCCACCCCCTTTCACTTATGCCATGACAAGAGGCTGTACTGTAATGTACAGCGAGTCACTGGTGTGACTGAGATTAAAAATAATCTTCCAAAATGAGGAACCTGAGACATTGGGCAACTGTTCCTCCTGCTCTCAAATCCTGTTCTGCAGAGTCTTTGTAATGATGTGCTTTTGTATTAATCTTGTACCGTGAAGTTGTAGGGGGAGAAGTTGTGCTGGCCTTACAGGTCAGGAGCATTTAGACACCCATTATATTAATGATGGGAAATCTAAATTATGCAATTGCACATTCCTTTGAATACCTAGATAAAATCAGCACTTGAATGCAGTGTCTGGCTAACCCCAGGCAAGTATTTGATATATGATATGTGGTATATACCATAGGAGTGGGTATTTGAAAGATTTGAGGGGGTTTTTTTCCATCTTATAATACCGAAGGCTTTTTTTCTTTAGCTGAAGTTACTCTGCAGCCTTTTTTGAGAAAAGTTTTTCCTCCAGGTTTTTGGTTACTCAGATATCAGCAATTACAAAAGCACGCTGAGATTGTGTATAAGCAAAATACTGTGTTTTGAACTATTAGTGAGTGAGTGAATAGGATTTCCTGCATAGTTCTGATGGATTGATATGGTTTCATGAGTTGCCAAATCTGAAATACTTTGCCATGTATCTTTGGAGGGGAAAAAAATGGACTTAACAGCATGTCTGTCTTTCTTGGAGTAGCTGCCTGCTTTTAGGCTTTAGTTTAGTTAACTGTTGCATTGTGGTGACTACTTTTTCACTGTTTCTTTTGGGTACAAATACCTTCTATTTTGCAAAAGACAAATAATTGAGGGTTGCTGCAATTTTAGTATTTCAGGCTCCTCAGTGGTTTTGAGTAACCTTTTTATAACTTTTACAGAGGAAGTTTGTATAGAAGTGTCTTCAAAATCTGGTTAAAGTTTTGCTGATCCTTGGGGAAGTGAAAAAAACAACAGGGATAAATTCTGATGTAGCTCTGGTGGCTAGGAAAGGCAAGAAGGGGTGTAGAAGTGCCAGAATCTGGTCTTTAGAAAAAATGAAGAAAATACATAGGTGTGCTTGGAGGAAAGTATTGACTGTTTAATTGAAGCTCAGAGAACCTTCTGGTTCTCAGTCCTAGTGTATTGGTTTTTAATGCCAGTGAATTTGTGGCTGTGGGCTTGTTTTTAAACAAGTTGTGTGCTTTGATATGTGGTATTTGTGTTTGTTGCTCAGATGCTTTTCTCAAGCTGGAAGTACACATCTGCTGTTTCTCTTCCTTGTGTTCCAGTTCATTATTTTACTTTAGGGTTAAAGGGCTATAGATCTTCTCTGGATCTCAGGGCAAGAAAAAGATGATGAGTACCAGTTCCATGTGTTAAGCAGTAGTGGATGGGATTAAAAACTTGATCAGGTTAATGATCTGGCTCTTGAACTGGCTGCAGTGTCTGTATTTGTGATGCCCATTTATGTTCCATCCTTCATAACCTTTTTAGCCACCCTTGTGTTGAGGGAGCTGCCTGTCTTCTGGCCAGCACATTGAGGTGACGAGATTTAGACAGAGCTGGTTTCATGTGGAACCAGCAGCAGAGATCTGAACCTAAATTCTCTCTGGGAATCTAGGAATAACCCTTAAAGTGTTTTAACTTTGCACCAGGCAGCTAAATTGCAAATGTAGTTAATCTTAACGTAGGCTAATTTATTTCTTGATGAATCTGAAGTAATCTAATTACTAACTTAGCCTGAAGTTTGTGTCTGAAATACTGTTAATGGGCTTATTAATTGTGTAGGGCAGAGGTTTGTTTTTTTTTTTTTTCCTTACCCATGAACATAGTGAATAGAAAACTGTACAATTTACAGTCCAGTTCACAGCTTTTGTATGCAGTGTTGTGCAGTGTGAGGTGTAATTCGAATTTTTGAGGGAGGGGCTTTGGACAAGGGCCTGTAGGGACAGGCCAAGGGGAATGGCTTTAACCTGCCAGAGGGGAGACTGAGATGAGCTCTTAGGCAGAAGCTCTTCCCTGTGAGGGTGCTGAGGCGCTGGCACAGGGTGCCCAGAGAAGCTGTGGCTGCCCCATCCCTGGCAGTGTTCAAGGCCAGGTTGGACACAGGGGCTTGGAGCAAGCTGCTCCAGTGGAAGATGTCCCTGCCTGTGGCAGGGGTTGGGACTGGATGAGGTCGAAGGTCCATTCGAACCCAAACCAGTCTGGGATTCTGTGATTAGCAATATTGTTAGTGCAGCAAACAATAATAGTAGTTGTAGCTGAGAACTTGAGGTAATGTCTTAATTAGAAAAAACAAACCCAAAAGAAAACCAGTACTTTGCCCCCCTGTGTCTGTACCTTTCTGCAGCCGGTGTGGCACAGCCATGTTGCTGTGTAAACATTTCACTGTTAAAATCATTACTTGCAAGGGGAAAGGTTTTAACTTTTGGTGTATTTGTACTCTAGGGATGTGAAAGTTAATTCTGGAATGCTTTAAGGAAGTGATTACAACCATTTGCAGTGACAATTAATGATAAGCCTGATGGCTGTTTTAATATACTTTTAAAGTTTTGAGACTATTTAGGTATTGAGACTTTGCTGCTGCAGGCAAAAATGGTGATTGCTGATGTACTGCCTGCAACCAGCATCTGCCAGGAACGGCTGAGTGACCATATAGCAAAAGGCATGAGCTGAGACAGCTTTAAAACAAACAACACTTGTAAGCTGGAGGTATAATTAAACCTCCTGTTAGGCTGGAAAAGGGCTACAGAGTCCAGTTTTCATCTGAAGTAGAACATGATCAGTAAACCTCAGCATTGCAGTGAGACTTGCTGGCTGCCCTTTGCTGCTGGCTGCTCTTTCACAACCTGAGATGATGATACCATTATATTTATTTATTATTAACTAATTATTATAATTAATAATAATTATTATTCAATGCTTTCAACAACCAGCTTGAACTGAGCTGGTAAGAACTATGGAACACATTACAGCAAAGCTTAATGTAGCCTCAAATGTTGTCTAGCTCAATGTAAAACTGCATTGGCCATATTTTTAGTAAGCTGATTCTTCCTAAAAGTGGTGTATTCTGTTCAGAGGCAGGTGTGGAGAAAGTGGTTAATATATATATAGATATAGGTATATATGTATATAGGTATATATATATTTGGGACTCAACACATTTATGTTCAGCCAGAGAGTTTGCATGATATGCAAGTTCTGCAGCCATCATGGATCCGTACTCAGAATGATGCAGGGATGAGTCATCCGGTTCCACAGTTACACAATTCAGTGCTCATTGTCCTTGTAAATACAATGTATTAATCCAGGATGGATACAGGCAGGTTTTGATTACTGACTCTTTATTCCAGACACTTAGAAAATTTAACGAGAGTTAGGGTGTCTGAAAGTTATGCAAGGAGAGTGGTAGACATGATCCCGCAATACCTGTTGAGGTAAGCCCGCCTTAAGGAGTAGTAAGGTATTGCGTATATACCCCAAAGCCCCAAAACCCAACAACAAAAAACCACCACAGATCTCTAGAACTGGCTGATGGATCAAAAGCATCCCCGCATCTAATTTTAGAGACTTGATCTGCTGCTGAAAATACTGGGTATCTCTTGGGATTGCAGGAGCTTACATTTTTTTTTCCCCTCGTGCTATCAGTTTGAGTGGTGATACAGGCAAGCTGGAAAAGGAGCTGGTGATGTGGATGAAAGTAGCACATTTCTTCCTACAGCCTAAGCTGACTGCTAGTTTAATCAGTGAATGATTTATCTTTAATCCTAATCTTCATAGGAATCTGTATTCCGCTATTTCTGAAGTACTAAAAGCCAGCACAGCGATTTTGCTGTTATGTTCTTACTTCATTAACAATTGTGCTTTGCAGGTTGTCTATGAATTAACCAATTCACTGCTCTTCCAGGTGGTTTCAGACTGCACTTCGTGCAGACAACTGCCTGTTAAAAGGACATGCCATCACTAGAAGCCCTGTGGTGGAGTTGGAGCCCTTGCTTAGTGTTAAGTGAAATAGCATTAGAATAGTAGCTGATAAACTGCTGATCATTTTCATGTAAGATTTCATTTTAAAAGTAAGTTATGTAGTTTAGTCCTCTCTGGACGTGGGCCACACTGATCTGACTTCAGTGATTACATTCATGTTAAGTCAGGCGTACTGAATATTAAGAGATACCCAGTTATTTATTTAGGGAAGTAACTGCAAATTAATTTTGTAGTGAGCATAAGGTTAAGACAGGTACTTTAGAAAGCAAGTTAAAATACTGGTACTAATTGCCAGTCATCAAAGCATTAGTGATTAAATGGAATAACCTGTTTAGTATCTGCTTGTATTCTTCTGAGGTAGCTCTTGGGTCCCCAAGACAAGAATAGTGTGGAGCTGTTGGGGAGAGTCCAGAGGAGGCCATGGAGATGCTGCGAGGGCTGGAGCAGCTCTGCTCTGGAGCCAGGCTGAGAGAGCTGGGCTGGGGCAGCCTTGAGAAGAAGAAGGCTCCTGAAGGGGAGACCTTAGAGCAGCTCCACTGCCAAAAGGGGCTGCAGGGAACCTGGAGAGGGGCTTGGGACAAGGGCCTGTAGGGACAGGCCGAGGGGAATGGCTTTAACCTGCCAGAGGGGAGACTTAGATGAGCTCTTAGGCAGAAGCTCTTCCCTGTGAGGGTGCTGAGGCGCTGGCACAGGGTGCCCAGAGAAGCTGTGGCTGCCCCATCCCTGGCAGTGCTCAAGGCCAGGTTGGACACAGGGGCTTGGAGCAAGCTGCTCCAGTGGAAGGGGTCCCTGCCCGTGGCAGGGGTTGGAACTGAATGAGCTTTAAGGTCCCTTCCAACACAAACCACTTCAGGATTCTCCAGTTTAGGTGTAGATAGGCTTGAGGTTTTCTGTCTCTGAGCAGGGACAGGAACTAGGCAGCTGTCGGTTTTGGGGGAGTTACTGCTCTGGACAAAAGGTTCTAATAAAAACCAAGAATACCCCCTAGGGGGTATCAATCCAGGGGTATAAAAGCATTGGCTATGTTTTAAAAACATCGCATCTACAGCTTGTGGTCAAACTATGCTGTTGGTCTTTCTAGCAACCTGAAGCACAAATTGGAGAGCTGTCTGCTGGTACTGAATTTACCCAAGCTTCCTGTAAGCTTGGTGGTGGTTAGTCAGGGGCCAAAGAAAACCGATGCCTTATTTGCAGTGTGAGGCTTTTTTTCTAATTTTGCCTTCAGCTGTTGGATCTTGGAGACTCTTTTTAGTATTTCAAGTATATTTTTGTTTGAATTTCCAGCAATAACTGCACTAAAAAAAACCTGGCAACTGGGCAGACTAGCTAGGTAAGAAATGAAGTGTCTTGAGCTGAATTTGTGCAGATCCTTAGTGCTTACATAAATAGTTCTGCTTAAGGTGAAACAAGCAACTAATAATACACATGTCAAGTATAGGCATGTCCATGGTCAGCAAAATAACTTTCAAGTTATAATCATAGAATATCTCAAGTTGGAAGGGATCCGTAAGCATCATGGAGCCCAACACCCTGCTTCTTACAGGACTACTTGCAACTAAATCAAGTTTAACTTGGTGAACCTTAGAGCTTTGTTTTCAAAGTGCTTTATAGTGATTGTGAACAGTGGGTTATCTGCCGTGTTTTCAGAAACTTTATTTGGACAATCATTTGGTTATGGGCTGCGTTTTCTATTTTTCTCAAGGGATTTTCCCCCCCCCCCTATAAAATATTACTTGATTCTCACTAAATTAAGCAAAAATGCATATTTACCTTTTTATATAATTAATGGATAAATATTGCAAGGAACCACTTTCTGTAGTGAGGTTAAACCCATAGCTGAGGTGTGTTGCTGCTGGTGCTGTCTTCTCTGTGGCACCAGACATCTTTATTGACCAGATCTGAATGACTGTCTGTACTTTTTATGTGTATTCCTCTGATACAGGAATCTTTGTGTGTTTGGTTCGTATATAGCCCGTGGCTCTGCTTCTGAGGAAACTTTCTGAAGGGAGGGTTCTCTGCAGTGGTTAGGATGAGCACCTACTGCTGACCTGGCACTTGCAAGCACTGTAGTGTTTTTGTGTTTCTTTGCAGACTGGTAAATACAGATTGTTGAGGGGTGCAGTAAATGAGGGACCTAGTACACTTTAGTGGTCCTCCAACCTCGTTTAGTGTTTGTGCTATGTTACGCTTTTATTAAGAGTCTCTTGGTAGTTAAAAGAAGAAAATCCCCTCCTGTCCCTGATCAAGTGTCAAGATGTTGCTAATAAACACTGTTTAACAGGCTCCTGGATTAGAAAATGGTGACCATTACATCCTAAGGAGAGGCTTGCATTCATTTGGAAATGCTTTAAACTATTTGGGGTTTTCTGACTATAATTAAAAGCAGGAAGCCATGGGGAGCACATGCTCATCACTTTTAGATGGTAGAGATGGTTACCCAGCTTTCTTCCTCACTGATGTGGTCCAGTTGTCACATAGGATGGTGGACTTGTCTCCTCTTCTGGGTGAATGTGTAATTGATACCTTCAGCAATCCTTGTGCTGCAGAGCTCATTTCAGAAGGCAAGTTGAGCATACAGAGCTCAAGTTTGATCTTCTGTGCTTGGCTTCATGATGTCCAAATATGTATTAGTTATTTTTTTATCATTTCTTGAACTTCTCTAAAGTCAGATATAGAAGTGATTTACTAAAGCAGATGAAGAGCCTGTTTCGTAGAATCATGGAATGGTTTATATTGGAAGGGACCTTAAAGCTCATCCAGTTCCAAACCCCTGCCACAGGCAGGGACACCTTCCACTAATCCAGGTTGCTCCAAGCCCTATCCAGCCTGGCTTTGAACAACTATAGCTCAAGTGTTTTGATTAGTTTTTCTTATTTTGTGATTTTAACTGAAATTTCCTGGTATCTTTTCCGTAGAGTGGGAATTTTATAATTACCTTCGCTTGGTCTTTAACTCAGATGAGAGTTACTGGTGTAGTCTCAAGGGTAGTGGGAAATAGAAGTTCTTATTTTCTGCTTCTTTCTTTTACATTATAGCTGAAAATACAGTAATTCAAGACTGCTAGTCTTTTTTTTTTTTTCTTTTTGTCAAGGTAGCACAGCTGTTGTCTAGTTTTGTCCATCCATCCTTTGTATCCTGTGAATCCATTTGTTGGTAGGCAAAAGCTTCTCATCAAAGCAGCTTAGCAGTGTTGTCTGCTTTGCTAGGTACTACTCCTGTGACTTGTATGTCTTGTCCCAGTTCCCAGGATTACTGCTATCACTTCTGTAATTGCTCTCTCAATACTGGAATGAAAACTGGGTTAAAGAACAAAGCTGCACCATGCTGTTTCTCTTCAGATCCAATTAAATGCCTTTAGAGGCACTCTCAAGTCCTGAAGCATGGTGCCAGACCCAAGTGTTACCTGCCTGTAGCTAACAGGAAATCTGGTAGGAATTTGGTCCATGCAGGTTTGATAGATTTCTGCCAGAAAGATACAGCCCTTGTTTCATATCTTACATGAGCAAGGTGAGCCTTGCAGGCTGTGCCATTCATCTGCAGAAAAACTTAGGTGCATTTGTAGCTAAAGTTGTACAACCGTACGTATGTGGAACTGTTATGCTTGAGATGCCAGTTTTAGGTACCTGAAGTTTTGTAATAGCTACACAATTTTTGTCTTTGGGGATCACAGAGTGAATCCTAGAAGGGTTTGGGTTGGAAGGGACCTTAAAGCTCATCCAGTTCCAACCACCCTTCCACTAGATCGGGTTGCTCCAAGCCCCCTCCAACCTGGATCATTCATGGCTCTTTTTATTTTTGGAAGCTTTTCGTAACCTCCAGAGGAAATGAGCTTTATGTAGTTACACTTGTACCTCTCTCTCCTCAAGTACCTTTGGAACCTGTTTACCGTGTTCATCTGCATCTCGGAAATCCCAAAGCCTTTTGTGCTTTTGTGGAGCAGAAGGACCAAAGAAAGCTTGAAGTTACTGCAGAGCTAGGTGAGGAGTATGGGATGCAAATCTTCAGGAAACAGGCTTTTAAAATTCTACAGCTTGTAGACAATTTGTAAATTTTACTACCAGCACTGGGTTTGCTGTTAGTAGAAGTCAAGACAGGCTTTTCTCAGTGTAACTTGATTCAGTTGGGTTATAACTGTAATGCAACAGAAAGCATCTATGCTTAGAGCCATTGTTATCTCTTTGTTGTCTCTGCTGTTCCCAGTAGGGGATGGGGAGCACTTACTCCAAGCTGACTAATTTAGGAATGACAGCTGCTTGGAAATAATCATTCTACTTTTGCAAGAGCTGTGAGCAAGTGAACAAGAATCTATGGAAAAAATGAACTTATAGATGGGATTAATTGGCAATATTTAGGAGTTACGAAGTTATGCATCCGCTGTGGGAAGCCTAGGCTCTGGTGATAAAAAGCCAAGCCCGTTCTTCCAGAGTCTGCAAGCGTCGGTCCCTGGTATTGCAGGAGCTTGTGGCCTTGCCAGAGGTACTGGAATAAGAGGTCTTGATAGTGTTCAGCAGCAGAGCTGCAGGGAGATGGTGTGAAGTCTGTGTTAATGCCACTTTAAAGCTACTTGGGGAAGCTGTGGAGGTGGCCAGCGAGTTAGCTTTATGTAGAGGTTGGGTGGGGTGAACAACAAGGTAGAGGTTGGGAGAAGGCAACAACATGATGAAGGCAAGAGTTGCACTTGTAGATGCTTATCTTTCTTGTTGCACAAGAGCTGGAGGCCTTCCTGAGCAAGAACCAGTGACACCAGCTGTTAGGAATTCTGAAATTCTTCTTTTGCCAAGTGCTGTGCATGTACAGGACAGATTAGAGATGTCTAATAGCTTCTTCCAGACAGCAGAATGGGATCCACTCGGTTATCTTTCAGTCTTCAGTTAGTAGGCTTGAGTACTTCAGAGACGCACGAGGAAAATTTTTCCCAAGGAGAACAATCATCCATTGGAATAATCTCCCCAGGGAAATGATGGATTCCCCAATGCTGGACACTCAGGACTGGGCTGGACAGGGTGCTGGGACATCTAGCGTATGTCATGGTTTGCCTGGAAAGGTTGGACCAGATGATCCTTGAGGTCCCTTCCAACCTGGGATTCTGTGGTTCTGCAACACATTATAGTCTGGGTTAGGTTGTATGTGATCTGGGGAATGATCCCTAAAATTAAGTGTCAAAGATGGAAGTAGAGCAAATTTATTAAGAAGAGCAGATATAACAGGGAAATTAAGCTATATATTTGGGATCAGAAAGGGAGAGAATGAAGGATTAAACCCATCAAGCTCCAAAATACACCAAGAAAATCTGGAATGAGTTTAGGATAGGGAAAGAGCGAAAGCACAATCAAAACTGTAGAAGTAGATACAGCTATCTACTTCTTGCTTCAATACATAAATGCACTGTTAAATTCACAGCCTAAAAACCAGTCTGTGTAGACTGCCCTCATGATGTTTGTGAGTGCCCAGATGTTGAAGAAATGGAAATATCCCTCAGCAGCAGTACTGCCTCTGCCAGCTCATCCATTTGTGCATCCAAGACACTATTGTCTTAGCCAAGACTGTGCTCTCATCTTCTGAAGGAAGATTGGCGCAGAAGTGTGGGCCTCCCTTGTATTACTGGACATGCCAAGGATGTAGCACATTCCTAAAGCCTGCTACCCAGTTTTCTTTACCTTGGCAGCACCACACAGTAGCATTGAGTAGGTGCGCACCAGACAGAAACCTGCTCTGCAGTCTGCCTAGTGTGGAAGTCTAATTTTGGTGGATTTTGTGTTCTTGCACACTTGGTGTTACAGTGTTGCTCTGCTTATAGCTTTATTATATGTTCCTAGAATGAAAAGACATGGTGTTTAGGAGACAGTTCTTAGCCTGCATCCAGGGAAAGCTAGCAGTAGTTTCTGTTTCCTGATGAAAGAGCAGAAGGCAATGGCAGTCTTGCCATGAGCTACCAAAGGAAATTTTGACTGGGGCTAAATTGATCTCATGTGGGATTTCTGCTGAATAAGCTGACCCAAGCCATCCATGTCTGATGTTCTAAAGGAGAGTTCCCTTTCCTTGTTCTTAGCTCACAGGATCAATGCACATACTTAGCCTTTAACTGCAAAACAGGTGAGATATTACTTACTCATTTAAAGACATACTAATTGAAAACATTGTTAACAACATCTAATCACTGTAATGAATATTTCTACACATCGAAATTTAAAATAAAACAAAATTAAACCCTCCTGCACAGTTCCCTGTAGTCACATTTGCTTTCCAGAACAGCATAACTGGTGTGGGCTAGTTGGGTACCAGTAACGCTACAGCTGATTTGTGCTCCCTCTTGTGGCAGTAGGCGGTGGGAGAGCATCCTTCACCCATCAGTGGTAGTGCTGGTTGTGACCAGTGTGTAGTTGTGAATAACTGGAATGGCCATCAGGAGACTGTAAATCCGAAAATGTGGAAAGGGTGATTTACTTTTCCAGTGTTATTGTTCTGTGTCCAGAAACACTAAAATGTACATACCTGCAGAGTAATGCAAAACATTTACTGCTTTTGTCCGTTTCTGGATTCCCCACTAGCCATCTTCTCAGGTTCTCTTTGTCATGTGCATCATAGCTAGATAGACCCAAGTTTTTTTTTCTATCACCCACTGTGCATAATATTTATAATGTAATCTTTTTGTGCATGTTCTTTCACAACTCCAAGGCCGAGAAGATCCAAGGTAGGCTTCAGCCAGAGCAGTGCAGCCACGTGGTGGAGGAATCCTTGCCTAGAGGGGTGATACTGTTAACTTTGAGTTTTCTGATTTTGATGTGGTATATCCCTTATGCAGGAAAGAGGAGATGAAAGAGTGAATGCTTTTGAGATGAAATTGTCTTTTCAGTGGGGGTGGATATAGTTGTTAAAGGGTTAATCCCAAATCTCTGATGGCAAGAATAAAGGAGTTGTGTGACTTATTCCATCATGTGTCTTACTTGGGTGTGTTGTTCCTCTTTCTGCTGAGACAGCTGATAGAGAGGAAGAAGGCTGAAATAAATACAGGCAATGGTTTAAGGCACTCAGTTTTTCATGCCAGTTAGCTGGTGTCTCCTGGGCACAAAGGATGGGGAGGACAGGGTTGGTGGGGAGCCAAATAAGCAGTAATTGCCTAGGTGTGGGGTACCATTGAGTGGGTAGAAATAGGTGGTACTTGTGGTATGGACAGCAATGAGGAGCAGATAATTAAGAAACAAAAAAAGGAAGAAATGAGTAAAAGGTTCTGAAAACCTGAGGTAAGCTTGAAAAGAAACACTGACATCTGAATGTCTATAGAAATTACATCTCTCCTTCTTGAACAAAAGGGGAGGAAGCAGTAGGGAGGAGCAGTTACAACATGGGGAGAGCACAGTAATTAAGTCAGGCTGAAGAAAGATGGTGACTGCCAAGGGTTATAGGACACAGGCTGTGGCACTGAGTTAGAGATGTTCTCCAGAGAATGGTTCTTCCTCCCTGTGGTAAGCTTAGAGCTGGGGAAAAAAATTGTATTCTGTTGCATGTAAGTAGCGAATAGTGATTTTATTTTCTTTCAACTAGATGTATGCAATTTAACTGTGGCAGAAAGTGCTGGGTGATTACTTTGACAGGTTTAATTACTTTGGCTTGAGTAGGATGAAAGTGAATTTATTTCCCAGTGAGAAAAGCGTTGAAAGGCTGCATGAAAACCTGTCAAAGGAAATTGAAGCAGGGTTGGGGAGTTATCTTTACAGTAAATGGAATTGATAAACATGTCAGTTAAAGGGGGAATTTATTTATAATATCCAGGTTCTGTGGCCAGAAATCTTTGACAATTCCATTCACTGGGAAAATGAATTTTATCTGTTCAATTGATTTGCTTTTTCACAATGCTTGTAGAGCAAGGAATTGCCATAGAATAAAAAAGTGAAGTCCTAATTCTTCTTTTTTCCCTTTCTTTTCTCATAGAACACATCAGTAATGGAGGATCAGAATGAAGATGAGTCTCCAAAGAAAAATACCCTGTGGCAGGTAGGATTCACATTTGTGTAGAGAGAGTTGGCATGATTTTGTATGTTCTTGCTTTTGAGAAACTTCCAAATCTTGCATCTGCATAATCATCCTTGTACGTAGTTGACTGTATCACCCTAAAATTAGCTCAGCCTTCAAGTGAAGGATGATACTGATGAATAATACTTGAGAAATTGCTAGATCTTCTCAGATTTTGGAGTTGGTGCTGACCTTGAAAGGATGGTTTTGTGTCAAAGGGTTCTTGGGAATACAGTTCAACTTTTCGGAGCATGACTGTCATTCAAAAGGAAAAAATCAACACCTTCACATGGCAAGGAGTTGTAGCCAATTTGCTTTGAAGAAGTCTGGGAATATTTCAGTGCTGGCAGTTGTTCTCAGCAGCCTTCTTGGTCTCCTGAAGGGCTCGGAAGGGCCTGGCCATCAGTCTTTGGTTCTGTTTACTAATTAGCAGTAAGTCCTGGGGTGTTGTTCTCGTAGCATCCTTTTTGTAGCTAAAGCTCTAAGGATTTTAATGATGTTTCCATGTGCACGTCCCAAATATTGTCATGAGCTGTCTTTCAAAAACAAAGCCGGCTCTTGACATCATGTAATTCCCAGTTTTCATTTACGGACAACCAGTTCAACACTGACATGAAGTTCTTGAATTCTTGTGTTAATTAGAGTATTAATACCCAACTTTGGTATGTCTCTAAATGTGTATTGTTTTAACTGTTGGAAGTTATCATTTGTAAATCATTTGTGGAGGCAGAGTGCAGTATGCACCAGAGGGAAACTGCAATATACAGCAGAAACAACTGGTTTCATCTGGAGAAGTTTCTTCTAAAATGAATTAAATTCCCTGCTGTTCACATGGTAGGAGGTGTAAGAGAATTCAAGTCTTTCAGTGTAACAAGTAACTCACACTTAGGAGCAAAGTCCTTTCATTGATCTTTATGAAAGGTGACATTCCTATGGGCTAACCTATAGCTTGAAGACTGTGTTTCAAAAGTTAGGTTTGATTATTTCTTCTCACATATTCTTCCTTGAGAGAGTGCTTATAAAGCTGTTCTATTGCTTGTATGTTAATACTGATACTCCTTTTCTAAAACCAGATAAGTAATGGAACTTCATCTGTGATTGTCTCAAGAAAAAGACCATCGGAAGGAAACTACGAAAAGGAAAAAGACTTGTGTATTAAATATTTTGACCAGTGGTCTGAATCAGATCAAGTTGAATTTGTGGAACACCTTATTTCACGAATGTGTCACTATCAGCATGGACATATTAACTCTTACTTGAAGCCCATGTTACAACGGGACTTCATCACTGCGTTACCAGGTAAATTAGTATTTATTTTACAAGAGGTGCACTCACAAAAATTTCTCCTTTTGTTTAGTGCTTGGGCTGCATGCAAACTTTTTGGAACATCCTCCAGATTTAGATTATCTTGAATAAAGGAATGGTACTTCCTAGTCAAAACAAGGACAGGAGGGCAGCTGAAGTCATTCACTTCTGTGATTAATTGAATTGGCCACTGGATGCCAGTGTTGTTCCATGTAGAGGCAGTTTGAGTAGCATATCCTGAAGAATAGTTTGTTTAAATTGGAAGAGAGTTGTCATTAAAGTTTTATCTCTGCAAGCTCTGGTCTAAATTCCTTTTTCATACGAACTCCATAGGTGTAGAAGATACTCCAGAGGTGTGTTCATTTAAGAAGTCCTTTATGACATTTTAGTTTACTTCTAAGTTTCTTAAGTCTTAAATAAAAAAGTTCCTGCTTAGATGAGTGAGTCTAGTTTGTCTGGTCTGGTTACTGACTCCAGAGCAAAAGCAATTGTGGATTTTCATTGTATAGTCCAGCCATGATTCTTTTTTCCAGTTGCTCAGGTCTGCTTCTGCCACCTATCAGTGTAAACCTGGATCAGTAGTTTGAACATGAAATGTGTTTTTACAAGTGCTATTAATTTTTTTTAAAAAAGGAGCATTAATAACTATATATATAGCATTGTTAGCTTTCAGTCTTCTGGTCAGTTGTGTGTATTTTCCCATTAATTTCTGGAAGGAATTGTATCCCAGGGTTTTTGATGCTTGAGAAGATGATTCATTTCATTCTTCGAAAGGTAAATTTGTAGATACTGTTTCCAGAGTGGTAAATAAGTATGAAATAAGTGGTCACAATGTTATGCTTGCCACTGCCAGTATAACAGCACAGATTCACAATACAATGAGCGAGTAGTCTGTGGATGTCAAGCCACAACAGTGAACACTGAGAGTGGATGATGAGAAAATACAAAGGAATTGGAAAACTGGGAATTCTTTGAGCACAGGGAGCACTAAAGTTCCTTTAAAGACTGGTCATATTACAAGCTCAGAAGCTTTTGTAAGCCTCGGTGTGCTCAGGTGGTCTTGCATGATGGATCCCCTGGTGTTTGGGACAGATGCTGCTTGGTTATTAAGGGTTCCTGCTCTCTGGACTGCTGCTATATTTTCAAAAAACCTGGAGGAATTCAACTTCTGGAGATGATGGGGATAATTTTGGCTCACCTTTAAAATGTGGCTAAAATGAACTTCTGAGTAGCTAGAGAGGAATGAAGAGCATAAGGTAGGACACAGGGAGATGATATGGAATACCCACATAAATGTACTGCTTGTTTCAAGTGGAGAGCTGCTTTCTTTAGGTAGTGTGGATGTTTCTTCCAACTAGTTTTTAAAATATTAAATGTTGGTTTATCCACAGAATAACTGGGATTCACTAAAAAAGTAATGTGAGCAGTCATGGTGATCATAGAATCCTAAAATGGTTTGGGTTGGAAGGGACCTTAAAACTCATTCAGTTCCAAACCCTGCCATGGGGAGGGACACCTTCCACTAGAGCAGCTTGCTCTAAGCCCCTGTGTCCAAACTGGCCTTGAACACTGTTCGGCAGCCACAGAGCTCAGTCTCCAGGGCAGAGCTGCTCCAGCCCTCGCAGCATCTCTGTGGCCTGCTCTGGACTCAGTCCAACAGCTCCTGGTCCCTCTTGTGCTGTTGCCCCAGAGTTGGATCAGGGCTTCAGGGGGTTCTCCCCTGAGTGCAGCAGAGGGATAGAATCCCCTCCCTTGACTGCTGCTCAAGCTCTGGGGGTGCAGCCCAGCACACAGGGGGGTTCTGGGCTCAAGGACACACTGAAGCTGGGTCAAGGGGAGCTTAAGCGATAGTTTCACTTGCTTAAAGAAATATATTTTTTTTTTAATGGAAATAGTTTTAATGTCCTTTTTGATTTTATACCTGTGAGAATACAGGAAAAATGGGAGAAGTCTGTAGTATCTGGCTTCCTTCTGCTTCAGCAGAAAAAGTGATAGTTTTGGTGTGCTTTTCAGCAAATGGTGGCAGAATGTTTAGTCTACGGGGTCTGTTCTTACAAATGAGGCTGTGGTTGGGCTCTTTTCTGCTAATTGTCATAGTTAAAGCTAATGCTGTATCAGCTATTGTATGATGAGAGCAACTCAGAAGCTGATCTGTACTCACTGTTTTTTCCACAACTGCCAACAGTGTTTCCCCTAGCATGTCAAAAGACAGTGGAGTATAATGGACGGCATAATTGCAGGAATAACTTAAGATACCTCTATGCTTTTGATTCTCTTAATTGTCTTTATGATGTTAATCATAATATTCCTTGCATGGTCCTATCCAAGCTGTACCTTTTCCTGAAGTGAATTACAACTTTGACCCCTTGAGCACTGCTATTTCGCCCTCCATTAGGAAAGAAAAGTCCCTTCCACATGTGTTTTGTGTGTTAAAGCTCTAAGAGAGCTCTACACAGAGTCAGGCAAGTAAGGCTCTGCCTGGCTGCTTCTGAAATTTGTTTCTAAAGCCATAAATGTTGTGCGTTGCATGATCTGAGTGGCTGTTTCATTTCTGATGCTAATCAGCTTTAGAGAGCTGACATCCCATGGTTGGGTTTCATTTTCATACAAAGTGATATTTACACATTGAGCTTTGAAATCGCTGTGGATTTTAATTGTTCTAGTTTATTATTGAAATGGAACCAAACCTTCATCTGGTACCTATAATCAACAGCTGCTCTTGGTTTTCACCATTTTCTATAGAACTGCAGAAACTCTTGTAAAGACATAAGATTTGGGCATAATTTTTTGCTTTGAAAAGCACACCAGTAAATACTGAATGCATTTCACTAAAGAAAATTGATAGGTTTTCGTACCTACGTCAGAAACTGTTTATGAAACTAAATACTCGGTGTCAGTGTGAAATAGGTGCATGCAGCTATTTCAGGCCTTAATGTGTCTTCAGCTTAGTCCTTTTTGTTGTCTGGAATAATGCTAGCGAGTCTATCTTAAGTATCTGTGCTTTGGACCTGTTCCTACTATGTTAATTAGGGTAAATATTTTACTTGATGTCTCTTTTAATGTGAGCAATTTAAATCTGTGCACTTCTGCAAGCTATAAAAATCTTCAAGAATAGACTTGGTGGCAAAGCAGAGCGTTTGTGTATTTGTGCTTGGTATGCAACTTTCAAGGCTCTGCGTATTCATAGGAGATGAAATTGCCATGTTTTAACATCAGAAAACACTTAAGTTTCTGCTTGTTAAAAATCTGGTTTTAACTGTGAGCAGTGTGACACAGAATTGTAAAAATTATGCATTTTAATAAAGGGCTTCTGCCTAGTAATTCACAGTTGATCCTTAAAACTCAATGGAATATTAGCTTCATAAAGACCAGGCTTTATGTGTTAAAAGTGTACAGGCCAGACAGAATCATAGAATCATCATAGAATGGTTTGTGTTGGAAGGGACCTTACAGCCCATCCTGCTTCAGCCCCCTGCCACGGGCAGGGACACCTTCCACTAGAGCAGCTTGCTCCAAGCCCCTGTGTCCAACCTGGCCTTGAACACTGCCAGGGATGGGGCAGCCACAGCTTCTTTGGGCACCCTGTGCCAGCGCCTCAGCACCCTCACAGGGAAGAGCTTCTGCCTAAGAGCTCATCTCAGTCTCCTCTCTGGCAGGTTAAAGCCATTCCCCTTGGCCTGTCCCTACGGGCCCTTGTCCAAAGCCCCTCTCCAGGTTTCCTGCAGCCCCTTTAGGCACTGGAGCTGCTCTCAGGTCTCCCCTTCAGGAGCCTTCTCTTCCCCAGGCTGACCCAGCCGAGCTCTCTCAGCCTGGCTCCAGAGCAGAGCTGCTCCAGCCTTCCCAGCATCTCTGTGGTCTCCTCTAGACTCGAGTTGATATGCATATATGCATTTGCTGTTGTGGAAATGTGTTTGCTGATTGTAGTTAACTTTTATTGAGAACCTTGGTTTAGCTCAATTAAATGTTAATGAATGTTTGGTTCTAGAATTACATCACAAGTGAGATTCTGAAAAAGCTTTGGATTAGTGGAGAGAATAAAACCAAGCTGAGCACTTGTCACTTGGGTTTTGTCTCTGTCGTGTTTGGGTTTGGTCTGATAGCTTCATAAGGCATCTTCCTGTAGATGGGCAGTCAGGTCTAAATCTGCTTGAGAACATTCCTAACATGTATAAAACAAGCCTCACCTTAGGAAGGAAAAATTTCCATGTGTTTTGAGACTATTTGGAGATGACTCTCCTTAGGAACTGTGTTCTGGCCCTTTCTCTAAATGCTTTTTATGTGTCATAGTAAACTGATTTTTTTAAATTGGATTTTGAGAAGGGCGTAGGACTGAGCTTGAGCCTTCTGAGTTCTGCACATGCCACAGCAGGGCACCAAAACCATTGTGATACTCGGTGCTACTTGCACTCTGGAGCACAGTCTTTGTTGCATTGTTCCCCAAACTCATGATGAGAAGCTTTGTTTTGGGATGCTGGAGTCAGCTGTCTGGTGGTGCTGTGAGTGTTCTCTTTTGAGTAATGGCATTAATGACTCCTGGTGCCTCAGCAGTTGTTTGCCAACTCCTTATCTCTGCTTCAGATAGTCTTGTTGACAGCCAGAAACGGCAAGATTGCTCTTTCCAGGAAAGACACAGCTTTTGGATGAATTGATGGTGGTACCTTGGTCACTGAGGTTCCATTTCCAGATTTGAAACGTGAGAGGTGGCTTTGGATCCAGATTTTCACAACTGTTTTTCAGAGGATTGTTACTGAGCAGAGATCAAAGGCAGTTGTGTGAAAGACTGAACGATGGCAAAATAGTGTGTCATGTGTCATTTTTCTTAATCAGTTCTGTGCAACTGCATTTAATCTGTATAACTGTCTTTTTGGAAAGTAGTATTTCACAAGGAAAAGAAAACTAAAACCAGTTGAACATATGTTGATGAATACACACGTGGTATTATTCAGACATCACATTCATTTCTAAATAGAAAAGCATAAAACCATGTACTTTGGCAACCCGATGTTTGCCTGGTGCCAGAAGGTGTTAGAATAGAAAACCAGCACTGGTGTGTGCTACCATCTTGATTGACTGTGATCCAAATACTTTTATGGTCTCATAATTGTGATCTAAATCAAATTCTTTTGACACTATTTAAATGGCATGTACGTTCCTACTCACAAAAAAGATTTAAAATGCAACATGGGTTTCTAGTAATGGAATATGCTGTATATGAAACTCCTAAAGTGTTTGTTCTTGATTCAAAAACACTCCCCTGCTATCAAAAGCTAAATGATGCAGCCGGAGAGGCAGATCAAGTCCCACTCCCAATCTGTCCTCTTCATTGTCTTCTGAAAGATAACACAGGTATGTTAGTAGAGGGGCAAAACCCCAGAGCCACCACCACCAAAACCCTACAGCACCATGCACTTGAATTCAAAGGATGCTTTGCAGTTGTAGCCTTTTTACTAGGCTGCTTGTTGGTAACTTCACAGCTCCTCGGAGCACACCTCTCTCTGAGGGTAATCATTCATTCAGTTTGTTGCCAGGAGATGGCAGCAACAGATAACTGTTTAAAGTACTGTTTTGTGCATGGATATCCTTTGAATAACTTCTGTTTGTTGCTTTTTCCCTTGGGAATTGTTCATTGCACACCTGACATGTTCATGATCTTTACACTTCAAAACTCACTCAAAACCCTAAGTGAGGTGTCAGCAATAGATCTGAGTGCCAGCGTGGCTGCTTTGCCTCAGAACCTTTCTTTAAGTACATGTTTGAAATAAGGGTAGAGTTAGGTTTTCTTAGTACTCTTTGACTAAAAGCATTTAAGTTTCCGTCCTCTCAGAAGGTGAGATTGGTTTACATCATACATTTGATGATTGCTTTACTAAATGATGCCAATTGGACAAAATTACATTTCTCAACTGTGGAATGAGAAGTGAATCGGATGGATGTGTACCTGTTCAGCGTGGACCTTGTTGCCCCATCTTTGCTAGAGATAAACAGTGTTATTTTGTCCACAATGTGCCCAGGGACAGCTGTTCCTTCAGCTGTACAGTTTATATGTTGACCTTTGCATTATTCGTTTGCTCTTTCATCTACAATCTTTCAGATTCACCAGTGGAGAGTTTTACTCCTTGAAAGTGCAGACATTGAAAGCTTTGACTGTCATTGGTGTATCTTGTGCTCCTGGCTTTTCTTGGAACCTAGATATAGCTGGAGTGTGTTTTTGTTCTAACAATGGGAAGTTAAAGCTATCAGAAAAGATCAGCTTGATGTGTGCCTCTGCTCTTCAGCCATGCTACCACTGGTTAAATACACCTATCAGATGGAAGGGACAGGGCAGCATCATTGTGTCTCTGCAAGAACTGGAAGCTGAAGGCTGGTGCACTTGTCATTCTGCCTCATTTTGCAGAAATTCTGTTGGCATCAGAGTGTTTTCCTCCCTTTTTAATAAATTCTGGGTCTGGTGCTTTACCTGTAACCTACTTTGGTGTTTACTTCTAGTTTCTTCTAACTTCCTCCAAAGTTAGTCATTCACTTTTATATTTGATGAAACAGCCTTGAAACAGCCTGATGCTGGTTGAACTGAATTATCAATTCTGTCATTTCATAGCGCTGTAGACTCTTTTATTACTTAATGATTCAACTAAATATCCCTATGTGAGGCAAATATTAATACACCTTTACCCCTGAACTGTGTATACATGTTGGGAGGATTGTGAATGCACTAACCTAGGTCTCTTGAGAGGGAAAGGAGGGTGAGCTAAGTTCAGGTGTTGTATAACGGCTACTGAAAGAAAAATGGTGTAGTGAAGCAGCAGCCTTAAGCACCTCTTACACAGGAACCTCAGTGTAGAGCTCTACTAATACAGAGTTTAGATTAATCATAGAATCATAAAATCATAAAGTGGTTTGGGTTGGAAAGGACCTGAATATCATCCAGTTCCAGCCCCCCTGCCATGGGCAAGGATGCCTCACACTAAACCATGTTGCCCAAGGCTCTGTGCAGCCTGGCCTTGAACACTGTCTGGGATGGAATTATGGTGGTTAATTGTCATATCATCTGCACAGTTTGCTTTGGGAACTGCAATGCTTGATGTAGAACACTTTTTCTAGTCCTCTTCAAAATGCATGGCCTCTGGGCTGGGATAATATGTAGGGGACTGTGTTGTGTGATTCCAGTGTTATAGATGTAACAGACTGTATGATGTACTTGCTCTGCATGGGCTGATCTTACACTGTCAAACACAACTATTTTGTACTGAAATTTACAATAACAGTTAGAACATGGTTTTATGAGGGGGAAGTCATGTATGACCAACCTTATAGCCTTCTATGAGGAAGTGACTAGGTGGAGGGATGATGGTAGAGCGGTAGATGTAGTTTTTCTTGATTTCAGTAAGGCATTTGATACTGTCTCCCACAGCATCCTCAGAGATAAGCTAAGGAAGTGTGGGCTTGACGATCAAGTAGTGAGGTGGATCGAGAACTGGTTGAAAGGAAGAAGGCAGAGAGTTGTGGTCAATGGCGCAGATTCTAGCTGGAGGTCTGTGACTAGTGGAGTTCCTCAGGGGTCGGTGCTGGGACCGGTGCTGTTTAATATTTTCATCAATGACCTGGATGAGGGAACTGAGTGCACCCTCAGCAAGTTTGCTGATGACACAAAACTGGGAGGAGTGGCTGACACACCAGAGGACTGTGCTGCCATTCAGCGAGACCTGGACAGGCTGGAGAGTTGGGCGGGGAGAAACTTGATGAAATTTAACAAGGGCAAGTGTAGAGTCTTGCATCTGGGGAAGAACAACCCCATGTACCAGTACAGGTTGGGGGGTGACCTGCTGGAAAGTAGTGAAGGGGAAAGGGACCTGGGGGTCCTGGTGGATAGGAGGATGACCATGAGCCAGCAATGTGCTCTTGTGGCCAAGAAGGCAAATGGCATCTTAGGGTGCATTAGAAAGGGAGTGGTTAGTAGGTCAAGAGAGGTTCTCCTCCCCCTCTACTCAGCCTTGGTGAGGCCGCATCTGGAATATTGCGTCCAGTTCTGGGCCCCTCTGTTCAAGAAGGACAGGGAATTGCTTGAAGGAGTCCAGCGCAGAGCCACAAAGATGATTAAGGGAGTGGAACATCTCCCTTATGAGGAGAGGCTGAGGGAGCTGGGTCTCTTTAGCTTGCAAAAGAGGAGACTGAGGGGTGACCTCATCAATGTTTACAAATATGTGAAGGGTAGGTGTCAGGATGATGGAGCTAGGCTTTTTTCAGTGATATCCAGTGATAGGACAAGGGGCAATGGGTGTAAGCTGGAACATAGGAAGTTCCACGTTAACATCAGGAAGAACTTCTTTACTGTAAGAGTGACAGAGCACTGGAACAGGTTGCCCAGGGGGGTTGTGGAGTCTCCTACACTGGAGATATTCAAGGCCCGCCTGGACAAGTTCCTGTGTGATGTACTGTAGGTTACCCTGCTCTTGCAGGGGGGTTGGACTAGATGATCTTTTTAGGTCCCTTCCAACCCTTGGGATTCTGTGATTCTGTGATTCTGTGATCAGGGCCTGTGCCCTATTCACACTTGCAACTTTCACAGTCAGGGGGATGCTTACTCAGCAGACCTGTTTTCCTTACTGTTTTTAGCTAGCTGTGTCCTCCACTTTTGCACAGTGAATTAATTTGTCTCCTTGATACCCAGAGATTCATGACTCGCGAAAATGACCTTGCAGTGATTATACTTTATGGAAGAACCTTGAGAACTGCTTCTTTCATCACAGCAAGATAAATATATCCCAAGTAAACAGTATTTAGAACCTGCAAGTTATTATTTACTAGAAAGGCTGGGATGCATCTGGCTGGAAGACTGCTTTTATGACTTATTCAATGCCCTGATATTTTCTTCAACTGCTTATGTAGAAAATGGTGCAGCTTAAAGCTGCTCTGAGACATGGTATTGCTATAAGAGAGACTTAACTGCTTTGGAAGTGGTTAGATTTGAGACCCACAGGTTATTTGGACCTCGTTATGCTTCAGGTACTTGAATCTGTTATGACTGGTATTGAAAGATTTGTTTAACCCTTATTTACATGGTAGAAGCTTCCACCATTCTTTAAACCTTTTCTAGTCCTCTAAATTAAAGAAATGAACATACACTCTTCATGTATTGTTTTTTTCTTTTGATTGCTGTTCACTTTTACAAAGGGCATGCCAAATTTAGTGTGTAGTGGAGGAATATATGAGCACACTTTGTTAATTCTTAAAATAAGAGTAGTTTCTTTGATTTTTCAGGGCTATTTGAAGCCTAAATTAGGCTGTCATGGGATAAAGTGGAAAATTAAAAAGGTTGTCGTCTCCAACTTTGAAAGATGTTTTTCATGCTTGGCCAAATGGCATACATGATTCATGAAGATAGGAGTTATTCTAGATCTCTGATCTAGTGGAGTTTTGGGGAAAGCAAAATTGCAGGTCCTTTGAAAGTGACAGACTTTCCAGTGATTGTTTTTGTGGGACCAGTGACACTGGAGCTGGAATGTGAGCAAGAAAAGTTGGATGCTATTTTAACTTTAGTGCAAGTAGATTGTCTGAGTGGTTTCTATGTTGGTCCCTCTATTCAACTACAATCACATTTTTGAATCTAACACCCTCAGCAAAAGACAAGGTCTAGGTAAAGATCAGAGACAAATGCATGCCTCATTCCACCTGGTTATGTCTTGACAGATCCATGGTACAAAGCTTACTGTATTCATCATCTTTCCTGATGTGCCTTATTATTTTTACCAGGCTTCAGCCTAAGTATCCAGAGCTGTTGGATAAGTATGAACTGATAATTATGAAGTAATACATTATAGCACATTGCCTTACATAGATGTGGATCAGTGGGCAGGACCCCAGTTCTGGTATATTTGAATTTGCTGATGTGTTGAGTGCATTTAATATGTAAATCTAATCCTACCATGATGGATCAAACGGGTTAATTGGCTGCTTCTGGTAGTGGGCATCTTCATGATGAAGGCCAGTGCTTCCCCAGTGCGCTAAGAACTATTGCTTGTTGACCAACATAGCTCGTGTTGCAGGTCAAATTAGAGCCCGGGTGGATAGAATCATAGAATAGAATCCTAGAGTGGTTTGGGTTGGCAGGGATCTTAAAGATCATTTAGTTCCAGCTCCCCTGCCATGGGCAGGGACACCTAGGTGTTCCTGGGATATCTGAGTGCTGCCAAAGGGCTTTTGTTTGGAATAATGTTGTTTTACTTGGGCGTTCCTGTGTGGTACATTGCTGAACTCATTGTTTGACCCAGTAAAGCTAGTGTCCTCAGATAGCAGTACACGCACTCAAGCGTCCTTCCATTGCCATAGAAGGCAGCATGCCCTAAGGGTGGGCGAGCAGCAGATACAGGAAAGGTGCAAAGGTATTATCAGTTCATGTAGCTATTCCAAATACATTGGGAAATCTTTGTGAAGCTAAACTAAATTGACTTTGCACTAGAATTTATGGTGCTGAAGCTTCCCTATGAGGGTGCTGAGGCACTGGCACAGGGTACCCAGGGAAGCTGTGGCTGCCCCATCCCTGGCAGTGTTCAAGGCCAGGTTGGACACAGGGGCTTGGAGCAAGCTGCTCTAGTGGAAGGTGTCCCTGCCCATGATGGGTTGGAGCTGGATGAGCTTTAAGGTCCCTTCTAACCCAGACCATTCTATGATGATTCTATTATTCTATCTGAAGTCAGGAGTTGACTTGGTGCCTGCACATTACAGAAGGAGCTTAAATAGAAAAGATGTTCTTGCATTTGATGTGAGATGCTTCTTGCAGGTTTTTTGCTTGCAGTCTTACTATGTCTGTGTTTGTTCCTGTGCAGTCCTGTCTTCTGAGTTGAAGTATCTATTGTCAATTCTTTTACTATTTCTTTACTTAACATCTTGTTACTGCTCCTTAGTAAACCATCTGCTTGATGATGATAATCTTTTTGGGTCATGTTGCCCAGTGTGTTATGTGCTCAAAAAGTCCAGGATTCTGTGCCCAGAAGAAGCAAAATGCTTTCTGCTGCTTGCCTACTGCTGAATGTTGGGTTGTGCTCATTCTTGCTCTGTTGAAATGGGACAGTCCAGGAAGCAGACTGTACTGGGATAGGAGTAAAGTGTCACAGATTTTGATGTACCTGTGTGGATCAATCTGTAACTGGTGCTTCTGGGTATGATAATTTAATTACCATGTTGCTCCAGTGCCTTAAAGCTGTGTTGGATTCTCTGAATGTATTGCAAAGCTTGTTTAGTAGTTTACTGTGAAGTGATTGACATTTGATTGCCTTTATTTCTTTGTAGAGCAAGGCTTAGATCACATAGCAGAAAACATCCTTTCCTATCTTGATGCCAGATCACTCTGTGCAGCAGAGCTGGTATGTAAGGAATGGCAGAGAGTCATCTCTGAGGGAATGCTATGGAAAAAATTGATTGAAAGAATGGTACGCACAGATCCGCTATGGAAGGGACTGTCAGAACGAAGGGGTTGGTAAGTACTGCGACAGTAACTAAATTCACCTTTCACAGTGTTCTCCTTTACAAATCACCCTAATCAAGAGCTCTGCCAAAAAAGTAAGTTTATAGTGAATTGGCATCACCAAGATGCTTAAGTCTGCTGTGGAGCTATCGGCTCCTGTTTCTGCTTTGGCTGTATCCTCTCTCCTTTTCGCAAATGAACTATTTCCAATTCAACTTTATTTTTCCTTAAAATGTAAAATAGCATATTGGGCTGCAGAAGCTTCTCTCAAAGAGAAACCATTTATGTTTGTGGCAAAGGAGTTTTTCTATCCTTTTAAGAGTATCCCAAGGGTTGAGGCCTTCTGCTTTAGAAACCTGTTTCTCTGTGCTCTCTAGTGGTGTGCCTAGGAAAATGCAAGGCATACTGTAAAGAGCATGACGACACCCTGTCTCCTAAAAGCTTTATGAAACAGTGAGCCCTAATTTGGAAAACCATAAGGAAAACACCTGTTGCCTTTTTAGTCTTGGACATTTTAAATAAAGCTGTCAAATTGTAATAAGGGTTGTAACAGCAATACTGAAACCTCTCACAAGTGTTCTGTGTGCATATGTCATCAGGTTTTGTTCTGTGCGGATTTTGGATTCCTTTAAAGTTTGGATTCTTTGTGCTGCATTGAAAAATACGTTTCTGGTTCTTTCTAGGGATCAGTACCTGTTTAAAAACAGACCAACAGACGGCCCTCCAAATTCATTTTACAGGTCCTTATACCCAAAGATAATACAGGATATAGAGGTATGTTTTCTGATACATAGTATCTGCAGGAGAAATAACATTGCATATTGTTAGTGTTTCAAAGGTGGTGCATGTTGGAGCAATGAAGCCTATCATACGTATTCATATCACTATGACTTTGTGAGCTCTGGTTTGTCAGACTGTGTAAAAAATAGCCTCAGCAATTTACTGCCACTGTATGTGCATTAAGTGTGAACAGCATCTTTTTTGCATTTAAAGGTTTTGGGAACTCTTCTATGGGACTATGGATTTTAATAAAATAGCTGTTTTAAGACGCATTACTCCAAGACAACTCCACATACTGCTGAATGTTCTTATACATTGGTTACACTCACTTTGTGACCTGAGGTTTAATATCTTAAACACCAATCATTTAAAACTTTGCTCATTTAGTAACTTACTACTTCTAAAGCATTGCAGATACAGCTTTCTTCACCATATAGCATGTTTTTCCCCTGTCCAGTGATTTGATGAGAACAGTAATCAGTCCTACAATGCTAAACCCCACAGGGGTGTCAGTGGTAGAAAACTACAGGAATAGCTGTTCTTTTCTTTGATGTAAAATTTTGCTTATCTTGCTTAAGGATTGGGTTTGCTCAATTAAAAGCGTTCCTGATAAATCAGGCTCATCTTAGTACTCTGCCTAGCAGCAAAAATCTGTCTTGCTCAGTTTGCTGCGTACCCACCACAAAATAAGTTGTACCACAGGCTTCAATGGATTTATTTCAACCACGTGATGGATGTGAAATTATTGGTCTGAAGTTTGTTAGTGAGGAAACGCATGTTTTGATATTTCAGACAGATGTGAACTGATGGCCTCATTCTGCTACGGCAGATGGGAATTTGTGTTGCTTGGCACTCAGTAAACAAAATTATTGCTATGTCTTTGCCTATCTGTGAAAGGTATCTGCTGGAAAACATAATCCCATTTCAAATATTTTCTTTGTAACTCTTGCTACACAATTTATAAACTCTCAAAGATAAAGAACTAGGCATGAAATGTGGCCTAAACAAAGTGAGATCAAACTTGATATTTACTTGTGAGCTGAATGATATATGCTTTATTTGGAGCGAGATGGCTTCTCCCTGTAAGGAATGACAGAGTGATACTGCAGTGATAAGAAGCCAGTGGGATTAAGAACTCTTAATGTGGTATTTTCTGGCTTTCTGCAAAACTCTGGCAGAGTTCAGTAAAGAAAATGGGCAAAAAGCAGTGTGAAAACCTTTGTGTAGAACAGAGTTCAGCATCATTGTAATGCATTTTTGAAGTTTCAGAGTAACTTATTTGTTCAGGTGTAGGTGGAACATTTGTGTAGGAATTGTTCTTATTAGAGATAGGAGGATTCCTTAGAGATGTTCTGAAAACTCTGAGGCCTTTTGAACTGTCACAATCTGGTTTTTAATACCTTGATTCTTTAGTTGATGTAGGTTTGCTAGTACAGAAATGAAGCTCCTCAATTGGAATATTCTTGCTGGTATAATAAAACCCCAAACCCTTTATGCTTCTCTCATCACCAATATTAAATATAAATAATTTTCAGTCTCTGAATGTTGGGGAGTGGGGAAAGGATGTGCCACTAAAAAGATATCGTAGTAATGAATGTATTAAAAAAGCTAAACTTCATTAAATTAACAATAAATATATTAAACCCTCAAAACAGAAGAAAAATTTGCACTGCACAGCCTGAAAAGTAAAGGCTGATCTATTCAAAATGAATAGAAAATACACTGGTGTTTGGAGATCAAGAAACACAGCTATGAGGGGGGAGTGGAGATCATGAGGGGGGAGGAGAGGTGGCCATGGGGTGTGAGCGGTGACCATGGGGCATAAGGGGTGGCCATGAGGAGAGATCTCGAGAGGTGGCAGTGTACGGGAAGCAGCTACATAGCGTGGGCTGCTATGAGAGGGCAGATGGGGGAGGGATGGCTGTGAGTGGAGATCATGAGGGAAGATTTGGGGGGAGATCAGTTTGCCCTTAGTGCCATGGTTTAGTGGTGGGCTCTACAGTCCTGGGGTAATGGTTGGACCCGATCTTAAAGGTCTTTTCCGACGTAGATTCTGTGATAATGCTCTTTAACACCCTAACTTTCTTCCTGCTCATAAGCTTTTATTTTTCATTTTATAAAGCTCAGGTGGATGATGTGATAACCCCTTACTCTGCATGTTCTGCAATTATCTCCTGCCAGGCTTTGAGGTGGAGCTGGCAGGGTAGAAAGTGCTGTAAAACATGCTGTGCCACTAGCACTTAAAAATAGTAACGTGAGTAAGGAGTGTGGGAAACCAGTTGTCTTTGCTGCCGTGTACAAGGAGTAACGCTGTTGCCATAGTTTCTGCCCATTCCATACTCTCCGTAGTTTCTACCTAATGGTGATATCCTCAACTGTGTTAAATATTACTGGGGCATGCAGAGAACTCTTGTGTGTCCTACTCGGAGGGAGGTAAGAATAGAGAAGAAAACTTAGGGCTGTCTGGGGGAAATATCCTGCAGTTCTGTACTTTCCATTCCACGCTTGTATCTAGAAGTCTGTGAAAAACCTGGTTGATAGCAGTTGTCAATCACCTGAGGTAGAATTTTGGGTACTGTTTGCCCAAATACAAGAAACAAATGTGTCTTTGACCAGTCTTCTGGAGTGGGGAAGGTCTCTCTTGGAAAACTGCTGGCTACTTCCAGAATCATCACTGCTCAGTTTCTACAGGCAGTGTTTCCCACTCCTGGTCCTTTGAAACTGCAGAACTGAGGGGGATGGCAGCAGGACAGGGTATTATGCCATGTCACATCTTTCCTGCTTTACATATTTTCTTTCTTCAGGCCTTCTGAAATACTGCTGTTTTCCAGGTTGCCAGCCTGGAGTGGGGTTGGACTTCTGCTAGTAGTCAAGGGGCCAGTAATCATTCCACATCCAGAAGTCTATTATAATTTTTCTAATAAATCACCCTTCAAAGCACTTTTCACAGATTGTTTCCCTAAAGAACTGTCAAAAGAAGCTTTTAACAGTGTTTAAAAATGTAGAAGGTAAATAACAACACAACTTCGTTATAAGGTTAGGAGCACTTCTTAATGTTTTCCTCCCCTTACGCTGTTTTTAAGCCTGAAGTCATCCTCTCCCTCAGTTTCATACTCTTCCCATTCCTTCACTTTTCAAAGCGGTGTGCAGAAGCTCTTAAATAAGACTCTCAGCTCTGATAAAGAACTTTGCATCTCTGAATACCAAAATGTTTTTTCTTCAAATATTTGCCTGGACCTTTTATAAGATCTTCCTGTTGCTGTCAAAGGGTCAGCGTTTAGGGAGGTAGTGATGAGCCAAAGGCTACCATATTAGCATTTATATAATTATATATGTGGTTTTATAAGACATTTATTTTGTCTCCAGAGGACTTGATGTTTTAATACAGGAAAATACATTTGATGTAACACAATAATCTTGTCCTTCAGTATTTTACCTGTGGAGCCCAAATATGAGCCAAATTCTGCTAGACTGCTTCTAATGATAAGATTTATTGGTCATTGCAGCTGGTACTGAATTAGCTTGTTGGTAGAGGTAAGCTCAAAGGAAAATGTGCTCTGGCCTTTGGACTGACTGAGAGAAATTGAAAAGTAATCCAAAACCTGAATTCACCCCTGGAAGGAAAAATGAGGAATGATAAATAGCAAATCTGAATTCTTTCCTTTGGGCTCTATTTGCATTTTGGGTCAAAAGTCCATGCAACCACCAAGTGTTGTTAGCTGCAGGTTAAAACAGGCAATGACTTGGTTCCCCTGCCTCTCTGAAAATTCTGCAGTGCCAGTGTCTATTTATTTGATGCCAAAGACATTTTAGGAACATAGTGTCACTTCTGAAATCACTGGACTTGAAAATAACAGGACATTTAGAGATCTGAAACCAAATTCTTGGAAAGAGGTAGTTACTCTCCACCTCTGCTGTGAATCCAAATATTTAATTAGGTTTCATTTCACAAGAGGTGGTCCAGTAATTTTAAATGTCTCCAAGTCAGATGCTGAACTGCCAAGCTCTTGAGGAGCTTTTTTTTTTAAAGGGAAAACCTGATTTAGGGCTTACCCCAGAAAAAAACTGAACCTGCTTTTGCATGACCTTGTTTATGGAGATGATGGGGTTGATGTGCAGCATCCTGTGCTCGGGTGCAGTCCCAAAGTGTTGTGGGCAAGGTCAACTGTTTTAATGGGACTGTGTTAATCGGCACTTTGCCAGGGTGGGAAGTTTAATACTGCTGATTCCAGAACCCCGAGTCCCTGGATTTTTTCCATATTATTTGTGAAACTTGGCCAACCATTGTGTTTTCCCCTCAGGATCTATTTCTGGTGATGAGTTGAGAAGACTTCCTTCATAAATGTTCCCCTTATCTTTAGGCACATGGCAAGTGCCCTCATCTTGTTTCCATGGAGACTTGGGTCCACCTAATTGAGATGAGAATCAAAATGTGGTTTTGCTGAAGACTTTAGGAAGACATGGCGCCAGGCCATCAGATAAACACTGTGTTCTGATGGAATTTGGAAAAGTTCACATTTTAGGACTGGAACTGAAATTTTAAAACCTTGGGAAAAATTTGCAAAGGGGGAGGAAGTTGGCTCTCATCCTCAGCCCCTGCCAGCATCGAGAGATCTTTGTTTATGAAAGTCACAGTGTATGATGTCTGAGGGAAATGGGTTTGTTTAGTACTGTTCTATAATTATGATGCTGGAGAAGTTTTTGTGTGTGTGTGGAATCTGGTCAGCATTACATGCCTAGGATTTTTTTCAGCCAGCCTTTGAAATCTCCACAGCAGTTTGCAAATGGCATGTCTTAAGAGTGAAAGTGGCCCAAGAAAGAAGAGGCTTTTGAGTGGCAGGGACAAAGTTCTTAAGGTGCATGGCATAAACTTTGTGTCTCACTTCTGACCAGGGCAGAGGACTCCTTTCAGATACCCCTAGCATGGGATGGATCCCTGGCTTGACTTTTTTCATGGAATAGTTTGAGTTGGAAGTGACCTTAAAGCTCATCCAGTTCCAAGCCCCTGTGTCCAGCCTGGCCTTGAGCACTGCCAGGGATGGGGCAGCCACAGCTTCTCTGGGCACCCTGTGCCAGCGCCTCAGCACCCTCACAGGGAAGAGCTTCTGCCTAAGAGCTCATCTCAGTCTCCCCTTGGGCAGGTTAAAGCCATTCCCCTTGGCCTGTCCCTACAGGCCCTTGTCCCAAGCCCCTCTCCAGGTTTCCTGCAGCCCCTTTAGGCACTGGAGCTGCTCTCAGGTCTCCCCTTAAGGAGCCTTCTCTTCCCCAGGCTGCCCCAGCCCAGCTCTCTCAGCCTGGCTCCAGAGCAGAGCTGCTCCAGCCCTCGCAGCATTTCCATGGCCCTGCTCTGGAGTCAGTCAGGCAGGTCCACATCCCTCTTTTGTCAGAAAAGGGCAGACTAAAACTGCTGGGTTTTTTTCTGCTCAGTTGAAAGAGGGATTTACTGTTCTTGCTAGAGTACTTGGAATGCCTCTGTGCTCTGAGAGGGGCTGATCACTACCTGTTTCAATAGAACTTTGTATCCTTATGGTGTTGTGCATAAAGTTATTGTTTCCAATGAAACCTAAAAGGTGCAGTTATCTGTTTTTTCAGCAGCATTGCTCTTTGTGAAGTGTTGTGTGGAGTCCAGGTGTGTGTGCCATTGAAGTGTCAGAGGACCCCACTCTCTTTTCATTGTTGGCTTGTGTTTTTAAGATATCCTCTCCAGCTCTGGAAGTTACAGCAGTACTTCTATCACTTTGCTGTAAGCAGGACTCCATTCAAAGTCAGTGTATTTTGATGTTGCACCTGTACAACTTGAAAGCTTTAAACTTTAGTCTTGTGTGTTTGACCTAGCTGATGGAAGTTGGTGGAAATGGGGATCCTTTAAGAGAAAACCAAACCAGTGAGCCCTATGGAGGGTTTTTACTGTGATCATTGCAGCTGCTGGCATGCAAAAGGTTTTCCTCATCAGATGCTACCAGTGAATCTCTTTGGCATCTCTGTAAAGACAGACCTTTCAGGGAAGAGCAACTGCTTTATTCATCCACATCCTTCTGTTACAGGCTCTCCTGAGTAGAGTTGAGAGGATTCTTTGCTTCCTCCCTGGGGAAGCAGAAGAACAGTATCAGTGAGATCAAAGATTGTCTTGCACAGCGTCTTGTCTCTTGAGAGCATCCAGTGATAGTTGCATGGGGCAGAGCATGGGGACATGGTGCAGCTACACTTCATTTACATGGCAGTTACAGGTCCCTCATGTCCTGCCTTTGCTGTGTGTTCTACTCCTTCACGTAAGGCGCTGCCACCATTGCAGGGCAGTAAGAGAGTCCTGCGGCTGAATTGCTCTCCCCTAGGTAAGGTTCCATTAATTGTCTTTATCTGCTTTGCTTCAGCTCCCTCTGGTGTAGAACACCATTTTGATGCTTGGAGAGCGTGCTGTCTTCATGCCTCGTGAAACGGGCTGTATAATACAGTCAGCTTTCTCCCAAAGTGACTTCCTGTATTCTGTGTCAGTGGCCTTTAATGCAGCTTCTGCAAGTTTTCTCTTCCTCTGTAAGATATTAGCATATTCCACTGTCCAGATTAATCTTGCTCAGCATCATAAGGTCAATCTGCTCTTTTTAAAAGTGCCTTTAAAAAGGGTTCAGAAAAGCTGCAGCAAGACTCAGGAACAGTTTTATTTGGAGGACCTTTGAGCAGCTTTATGCGTATTGGACAAACTGCATGCAGGGACAGCACTTCATCAGTTTATATTGTTCACATTTGGATCTTATCTAAACAGCTGTAAACATTAGGAACTTAATTCTTTAGTCTCAAATTCTCCCAGGAAATCCTGATTTGATTGTAACACTTGCTAGGAAAAGCTTCCCATTCCTTTTTCTCTAGAGTTGTTTAGATTTTTGGACTTCATTGTTTATACCTTATTTCTGGCCTTAATACTAATACTTTAGTTAATACTAAAAGTGGTATTTTACTTCAGACTGATCTGAAAGCCAATGTAGTGTTCAGGCATGGAGTGCCTCAGTAGTACACTCCTGCTTTTTTGGCCTTCTTTGAGTTCAGACTGTTCTTCAAAGCATAGCCTGAGTATCCTGTGTCTTTTGGAAATGAAGCCAGAAGCCCACTTTTCACTTCTTGGAAGTGTTTTCCCTTTGTTTTATTTTCTTGTGAAAGTGGGCCTTTCTGCTTGTATGAAACTTTTACATGCTGAAATTTAACTAGATCCATGTATATGTGTGAAAATTAGCATGGTGTATGTTAGAATCATAGAATCATAGAATAGTTAGGGTTGGAAAGGACCTCAAGATCATCCAGTTCCAACCCCCCTGCCATGGGCAGGGACACCTCACACTAAACCATCCCACACAAGGCCTCATCCAACCTGGCCTTGAACACCGCCAGGGATGGAGCACTCACAACCTCCCTCGGCAACCGATTCCGGTGCCTCACCACCCTAACAGGAAAGAATTTCCTCCTTATATCCAATCTAAACTTCCCCTGTTTAAGTTTTAACCCGTTACCCCTTGTCCTGTCACTGCAGTCCCTGATGAAGAGTACCTCCCCAGCATCCCTATAGGCCCCCTTCAGATACTGGAAGGCTGCTATGAGGTCTCAACGCAGCCTTCTCTTCTCCAGGCTGAACAGCCCCAACTTCCTCAGCCTGTCTTCATACGGGAGGTGCTCCAGTCCCCTGTTAGGGGTCTATAGTTTGTTAGACTGATGGGATGCTGGGGAGGGACTCTTTGTCAGGGACTGTAGTGACAGGACAAGGGGTAACGGGTTAAAACTTAAACAGGGGAAGTTTAGACTGGATATAAGGAGAAAGTTCTTTACTGTAAGGGTGGTGAGGCACTGGAATGGGTTGCCCAGGGAGGTTGTGAGTGCTCCATCCCTGGCAGTGTTCAAGGCCAGGCTGGATGAAGCATTGGGTGGGATGGCTTAGTGTGAGGTGTCCCTGCCCATGGCAGGGGGGTTGGAACTGGATGATCTCCAGGTCCTTTCCAGCCCTAACTATTCTATGATTCTAAATAATGTAAGCACCAAACATCAGTCAATCACTGTTTTGAATTAATGTTTCTTAGGTTTAAGTCCTTGTGTTTTTCTATATTACTGTTTACTACTTCTTCCCATGTAACATGACAGCACTTTCTCCATGTAACTTTTAGTTTTCTTCTGGACTTTCACTTAGCTTTAATTGGGAATAATGTAAAATACGAAGAATTCTTGGTGTAGTGGAAAGCACAAATTCCTTGAATGAGTAGCAGTGTATAAATAATAACTAAAGCACTAAACAGTTTTCATATGAGGGGCACAGTGTCATGCAGCTCCCAGTTGTGTACCTGCTGTCTTCTAAGTTTCTCAAAGCATTTTGAGACTAAAATCCAAATCTAGTCACTGTTCCAAGTCCTCTAATGTAGCATGAATCATGGTGGTTCAGCTTTTTTGTGGAATAGGTTAAAAGAGCTAACAGGGAAAGGCAACATTGCTTAATGGGAGAAGTGGGATAATAAATAGCAAGATGCAGTGGTGGATGGTTTGCAGCACTTGGTGTTCTCTTATGTAATATGTTCTCTCTTCTAATGTAATGTGTGTCCAAGATGTTGGTATGGACATTTGTATGCCCTGCTGCTTGCTTCCAAAGACCTGTTTGCTGGCTCAGGTGACAATAAGTACAAGCCTTAGTGAATGAGTAATTAGGTATAGAGAATGTGTAATTAAGTATAGAGAATGTGTAATTAGGGATGCTGTGCCTGCAGCCAAGACTCTTCAGAGATGTAAGCTCTGTAGACTGTAATGACCACATCATTTTCTTGTTCATCGCTTCCATTATGCAGTTGGTCTGAGGAGGAGGTGTTTTATGAAGGGAATGTTGGATACAGTGCAAGTACTTTTTCTGCCATACTGCTTTGACGGGGATTTTATTACTGTCTGTGTAGAATACCCACCCCATTGCTGATCCAGTTCCTGTGGTCTGTGAGTTTTTAGTTGTCTTTGTTGCTACACACCTACCACTGGCGCTTAGCTCCTTACAAGTGCTTTATAGAAGTGATAACACTCACAAGAAAGATGGTATGCTCTTTATTTGCAGGGTTTTAATCTCTCTGCAGGAGGCTTTGCTGCTGGCAAGGTTTTGCTATCTGTTGCTGTGAGGCAGTCTGTGGTCGAGTGTCTCATGATTTATGCTGTTGTAGTAGTGACAGGACAGCTAGATCTCTGCAAGGTTCTCCTTGAGGACCAGGTCAAGACTTCTAGGTAATAAGCATCACATAGCCTTTCTTCTTCAAGCTGATACAGAGACTGCGAAAGCTCCTCAGCCCTCACCGCTTAACAGCAGCTTAGAGATCCAAAATTGTATTCTGGACTCAGCTAGGATCTAGAGAATCCTTCTTCAAGAGCTTGATGCTGTTTTTTCCCCCCTAATGGTTGTAGTTATCTTCAGAGTCCAAGAGGAAGGACCTCAAAGAAGCAGGGAGCCTGGTGCCATGGCCAGCCTGTCATTTTGTCTTTGCCTATCAAACCCTCTTACTTTCATAATGAATGAAATATTAAGCCCTTTCTACCCTGCTGTCACAAGTTCATATGCTCCTGTTGGGAGGGATTTTCTATTTTGTATTTGAAGAAAGCATGTGAAGAAGGGCTTGGATTTTAACTGCCCCTGGTGTTAATGCCCAATGCTTCAGGAGAATCTCTATGTACATAACAAATGTATGTGTTCCTCTTTCTTTTTCTTTTCCCCATTTGTCCTGCAGCAGAGTTGTGTATTCAGAGGCAACAAAATCCTTGGTTTATGGGATTAAGATAAACCCACTTACTCTGCAGAAACATCCACAAGGATATAAAAGCAGTTTTTAGCCAAGGGGCTGAACATAGTGTACATTAACAAAGGGGAAAAACCCTGTTCCTAGTAAATTATCCTTAACATTTCCAATGTATAGTTAATGATCTAACTGCTAATCCAGATGATTTGCATCTTTTTTTACTGTGCATCTTTGTACATATTCTGGCATGGTCAAGGCTTGGCTATACCTCTACATCTTGGGCTATTTTTTACATGTACTTTTCTCTCGAAATGCCTTTTTTTAAATCCATTTATGCATTTCTTCAGCTGCCAGATGGTTCTCCTGTTGCAGATGCTTTGGCTTTGGGCTTGGTCTTTATCCCTTGTATGTCCAGGTTTTGCTGGCTGTGCAGCATATGTCAGCTACTTGCTGCTATTGCTCAAGTAAGCTTGTAGGAAAGTGCAAGAAATGTTCGTGTGTGTGTGTGTGAACTACGGAGATAGTGTTCTGTACCAACTTGCTTCTAGTTGTGAAACCCAAGTGTGGAGGCAGTTGCCTTGGAGACTTGGAGGGGTTCTGTGTACAATACAGGTGTTGCATGAGAGTATTAGGTTTAGTGCCATAAATAGGCAAATAAATACTGGGTCTCTTCATTGTCCGGTTCCTGGTGCTTGTAACAGTCCATAAAACATGGTGATTTCTTCCTCACCCCTGGTACTCATGTGCCTGTCTCCTCGGCATATACACAGTTTATTGAGTTATCTCCTGGAAGGAGGTTGCAGATGAAGACTTTGACTAACTACGCTAGTCAGTAACAACAAGAAGTTTCCTATAGCAAGAAGCTTTAATGTGGTTGCCAGTATTGTATTAAACATGTTCCTTTTCAGAGGGTCCTCTGGGTTGCCCACCCACTCAGCTGTATTCAGTCATCTACAATAATGTTATTTCTCTATACGTCCACATCTGTTTTCACTCTGTTGCCAATTGAAATGCTGCTGTATTTTCTCTGTGTATCGTGGCTACTTTCCCAGCACATTGAAAATTTACGCAGTGTAAGGAGATTTTACAAGTTCTTGAAAAACATGAAGTATTTTCCCACAGTAGCCACACCGTATAATGTCTACATGAAATGACATCTATTCCTGGGATTAAAAAGTGCACCTGTATGTGACTTACTGCTTCATAGTGCCTTCACAAAGAGATACATAATGCTTCAGTTCCTTTCATTTGAAGCCAGCCTTTTCTTATGGAGAGCTTATTAAGTAGCTTCCTATAGGGAACTTCTAAGAGTTAAGCCAGCTAGTGTGCTCAGTGTCTGAACATGCTTTTCCTGACTGCTGGTGTGTGTTTGGGAAAGCACTGAGCAAAACTAACTGTGGGGTTCTTAATGTGGTCTATAGCTATTGGTAGTTGCTGTTGCAGGAAGCTGAAGGCTGAAAGAGCTCTAGAGGTGTTTGGGCACTCGGCTGCTGGAGTAATCCAGCATGTGCTTTACAGACCTTATTTCAGACCTTTCCAACGGTGTTGCTTTGGGGAAACTCTCACTTAAGATGTCTTAGTATTGAATATCTGAATTTGTATGGTTTCTGAAAGTGTTTAAATTTGCAGACTCAAATCTGTAATGCTTTATCTCCTGTGTCTTCAGTGTTAGTGTTGCATTTTTAAATATCTTGCCTTCAGATCTGTAATTACATCAGTTCATGCTATTAGTGTCTGCAAGCCTATCCTGTTTCTAAGGGTCACCTCTGTAGCAGCTAAGAAGTTAAAGAGTTACAGTTCCGCCCCCCATAGCACAGATAAATCTTCAGATAGAGCTTGAGAATTGCCTGTCCTTCCTCCTCAAAGCCTCCATCCCATGCTGAGCAAGCAGCAGAATGAGCAGGCTGCTACCTTCAAGGCAGGAGTCCAAGGCTGAGCCAGCGCGGTGTTGGATTTGAACATTTTAAGCCCGGTTCGCAGTCTGACAATCAGCAGTAAACTAACTGGGCAGAAAAGCTGATCCCAAACTGACAGATGACTTGCTATCTTAATTTCTTTAGCTTCCCCACCAAATTGGAAGAGAATGAGAGGGGATGAATAACTTGTCAGCATGTTCCTCTAGAAGCATCTCTTAGTAGTCATGTGTTAGACAAATTCCTGTGGCACATCAGGTTTGTATTATCCTCTCCAAATTGCATAATGGGAGACAACTGAAGGAGCAAATGCATGGAAAACAAAGCGGTAGGTTAGTTTTCCCTTGGAGCAGACATGTTTTCCTAGAATTGGGACGTCATAGTTGCACTGCACTTTTGTCTTTAATGAGGGCTTCAGTTGTTTTCCAGCCTTGGCAGAGTTGTAGAAATGCCTGCAATTGCTTTGAAAGTTAGGATTTGATTATAAACATACTTTGCCAAACAAACTGGCAGTCTATCAGCTTCTCTCCAGGTTTCCATGCAGTACTGGTGGGGATCCCAGGGAAACGGCTAAATAAATGGTCTGTTCTGGTGCCTGTGTGGGAAGACAGAAGGCATCCCAGTCTGTCTAGGTACTGCAGGCCTGGAGTTCTGTGCATGGATTCTCTTATGATTGTTGTTACAAACTTCCTATCCCAAATCCCACATTTCTTTGAAACCAGCATTAGTTATCTTACAAGTAATAAAGCAGATTAAAAGATGGAAATCATCCTGCTTCTGCTATGGAATACTTTGCAGCTTTTCAAGATGTCAGGTCTCTTTCCTTAAAAATACCTCTTGAAACAAAAATGTTGAGAATTACATTTGCACAGATTTTGAGAGGAAAAAAGAAGTAAGTTTGGGTTATTTGTCATCTGATAGTTCAGATTTATTTTTATCAGCCTTTAAGGTGCTCAGAGGAGGCTTTTGTATCTCAAAATCCTTTTCTACAATGTGTAACAACAGTTAATTGGTGAAACGACTGGGTAAGGGAAGGAAAGGTCCAAGAGCTCCTGTAAACCTCCCTGTTGGACTCAGCGATTTTGTAATGGTAGTTACTCAGGTGAGGCTGAACACGGCACCATATGAGCTCTGGTTTAATCTTTATGCTAGCTGGTTGTGTAAATATGGGGCAGAACTGAATTGTTATGAAACGTGTATCTAATGGCTCCTTTAGAAATTCTCATTAAGATTTGTTGACCACAATTTTCACACCTAAATATAGCTTTTGCCATGACAAGTTATAGAAGTCCTAATTCATTGTGTTTTGTGTATCTTTATTGGGGGGAGAAAAGAGACATTTAAATGTTAAGTACTTTAGGTGTAAGGATGTAAAAGTGGAAAGATTGCTGTCTGTGGGTGGGAGTAGTCATGCTCAAGTGGGCAGCCTCATGTCTAACTCCTGCTTGTTTCCCCTCCTGTTAGACTATAGAATCTAACTGGCGATGTGGGAGACACAATTTGCAAAGGATTCAGTGCCGCTCTGAGAACAGCAAGGGTGTCTACTGTTTACAGTATGATGATGAAAAGATCATCAGTGGCCTACGAGATAACTCCATTAAGGTAAACACTTCTTTTCAGTCTTTTCCCTAGGAATAAGTGGATAATTCTGCCTTGGAAAGCTAGCTGCTTGTGTTGATTCCTCATGTCTCTTCATGGGGCAGCATTTATCTGTGCAGGGTTTATGGGGATGGGGTATATTCTGTATCCTGGCAAAGTTCTCAACTGTGCTTTGCTCTGGAAACTTTGGGGACTGCAAGCCAGAGATCAATACCATTGACCATAAAGAAACACTTGTGAAATCCAGGTTCACATAACATGAATGATGACTGAGTGTGCCACTGCACTTACCTGTGTCTTTTGTCACTGCTAGTAGTTCGCTTGTATGCGAGTAGGTTGCTTCCTCTTGCAAAACAGGACTTTACCTTCTCAAGATCAGTGTTTATCTCACTTTCTGTCAAAAACTTGCATCAAGGCTTCCTTGAGCTGTAAGGCAGGACAGACCTGCTGACTGGCCTGGGATTCTTCCTGCTATCTATAGTTTTCTTCCTTCCTTAACAGTTGCAGCAATGATCAAGTCTCAGATCCATGTTCTTGGTCTTGATAAGCCATTTATACTTCTTGTTTTTAACAGATCTGGGACAAAACAAGCCTGGAATGTTTGAAAGTATTAACAGGACATACTGGCTCGGTTCTTTGTCTGCAGTATGATGAAAGAGTCATTGTAACTGGATCTTCAGATTCTACAGTGAGGTGAGTGTGAAGGTTTTGCACAAAAATCATGGCTGGGAATGTTTACAATGACCTCTAAATATCAGAAAACATCCCTAATATGAATGGAATACTATTACTCCAAACCCACGATATTCATGCTTGGCAAAGCATCACATTCAGTTCTTTTTTTTTTTTTTTCTTTTCCCCCAAATCTGTTTCTTTTTTTTTTTTTTTAGTGTTAAGAATTTTAAAGGAATATGACCTGAGTGATTCAAGGCATATCCTGAAGTTGTAGAATGGCTGAAAGCCAACTAGAGAGTAATTTAGGGTTTCTTATACTGCCTTCTGACATGTCTTCATGATGACTATTAATGAAAGGGTGTTTGCTGTAGATGGAGCACTTCTCTGCCTGCAGTTTTGATGATCCTAAGTTTCAATCCTTGTATGGTCAGCAGATGTCCCATATAAAGACACTCAGGTACAGTTCAGTGGAAGTGCCTTGTCTCCTGGTGTCTCACTGGTATACCAATGTAGATCTCTAAAACTGGTCAGAAGTTAGGAGCTGATCTTAACATCCTTCAGGTACTATAAATTCAGTGGTGATTTTTCACTTCATGTAGGCTGGTAAGTGGACTTGGAGGGTGCTTCATCCCAATTACTCCTGGTGGGCATGAAATCTGAATGAATGGTGTAAAGCTGTAACAAACCACCAACGTATTGGGTAGTATTTAGGTTGGCCTGTTCCATCAATTTATGCATCATACAAGCTCTAGTCATCCTGGAAGAGTTGTATGATAAGCAGCAATTTCTTTTAGCAGTGGGCCCAGTTTAGGCATTTCCTGGCCTAATTGTTCACTGCTCATAATTGTTGCTTGTGAGTCTGACACATGAACTAGGATACTTCCCCAGCACGCATCCCCTTGCATTGCCCAAGCTCTAAGAGGTGTTAAGAGAGCTCTCCATTAGAGACAGTAGCAGACTTGTGCATGTTTACACTTTATCCCATGCATAGCTGTCATCCTTCATTTGGAATAAAATGCTTTTCTTTTGCAGAGTTTGGGATGTAAATACAGGTGAAGTCTTGAACACGTTGATTCATCACAATGAAGCAGTGCTTCATTTGAGGTTCAGCAACGGCTTAATGGTGACATGCTCAAAGGACAGATCAATTGCTGTTTGGGATATGGCATCACCTACTGACATCACCCTGCGCCGTGTTTTAGTTGGCCATCGTGCTGCTGTTAACGTGGTAGACTTCGATGACAAGTATATTGTGTCAGCATCAGGTGACAGGACCATTAAAGTAAGTTGGCAGAGCTCTCATGGAGGTCTGCAGGCCTATCAGGCCAGAGAAGCTTCTGAGCATGGCTTCACTGCAAATAGCTGAGGTGCCCGTGAGCAGTTTTGTGCCTTTTTTTGTGTTCAGCTTCCTCTTACTAGCTGTTTATGTCTTTATGCACATAACTAGGCTCGTAACATTTTTGTGGCTTCTGTTATACGATTGCAAAGAAGTAAAGCCTATTTGCTGTTTGAACTTTAGTCTCAAGATCAGTTTGTTTGTTAAATGTGGCACATTTTGTGCCTTTTTCCAAGCAGTATTTTTTATTTCAATTGGCAGTCCTGTTCCAGACATGAAATTTATCAGCAGTGCCTTTCCTCACCACGCCTTCCCAGCAGCTCCACCAGACTTTGCCATGTTTGAAGAATTAAGAGGCTGTATTTGAAGACTCTTACATACCAGAAGATTTGAGTTACCCAGAGTGTATTAATATAACAAAGGCATTTCCACCCATCCCTCTCTAGAACCAGAGCTATGTTAGACTGTGCCAAAAAGCTCTTGGCAGTTTCATGTCCAAATATCTGCCAGAGATCCCGCTGCACTCTGTGTTGGAAAATGAGCCACTGGATACTCTATGTTACAACTTCCATTACAGTTCATTAGAACTGGGCAAAGTTGATTTGAAGCATTTAAAGTTAAGAAAGAAGCAGCCACCAACCTTTAAGAAGCCATGGGTTTGGCTTTCTTTTTCTAGTAGATTGCTACCAATTTCTTTGGCAAAAATCTGGGGGTTTGATTTATGTGATAATTTCCACTTTCAAAATTATTACTAACGTATCAAGAGTGAAGTGTAATTAAGCTTCTGAAATCATTCAGGACAGTCTTTGCCACCTGAAAATATCTTATATATGACCCCCTCAACTTATCTCACTGACTCGATGTGCAATAGTAGTCCCCTTAGCTCTTGTCACTGCCATGTCACTCCCCATAGCGCTGTTCTGCTAATGCCAGGTGCCCACTCTTTGCCCATGAGAATTCTATGTGAGTTTTCATTCCACTGTCCAGTCAGTGTCAGCCCTCTTCTGTTCATGAATTCTCCTTCTACTGAAATTCAAGATCCTTGCTTGGGGGTAATTCTCAGAGGAGCGTTTCTCTTGTGTTTCACAGGTGTGGAGTACGAGTACATGTGAGTTTGTTCGTACTCTGAATGGGCACAAGCGTGGCATTGCATGCCTCCAGTACAGGGATCGACTAGTTGTCAGTGGATCTTCAGATAATACTATTAGGTGGGTGCCCACGAGCTGCTATTGGTATGTAATGGTGTCCATTTGCATGTGGGAAAATAGGATTTCCCCTTACCTTTGGTGCTCTTCTGCACTGCTGCATGTGCAAAACATCCTTAGTATGTTTTGATATTGGAGCAGATGATGTATGAATGAAACTTAGTGTGACAGGAAATATATCACATCCCTGTGAAAAAAAAGTGGGATGCTGAGGTTTATGTTAAAGGTAAACAGAACTTACCTTCCACTGTAGTTTATCACCTTGTCTTCTGCTTGGAGAGATAAGGAAGATCTTGGCTACTGGTTTTAATTTCTTTCTGAACCTCTAATCATGAATTTATACAAAATAGAAAAATGTATATTCAAGTTTCCCAAGATAACTTGACATGTATCCAGCCTCTGCTTGTATAGAATTTGGAATGAGTAAATGAATTTTGATATACTGCAACTGAAGCACACACTTGTCTCTGAATTGCGCACAGGGAACATCTCATGGCTCTCATACCTTTTTAAGCAAGTTATGTGGTATCTCCTACAGAAAACCAGAGTGCTTAAATGCCTGAGTGTGAGGCTAAGGGGGACAATGTTGAACCTGAAGTACTCAAAGACTTTGTTCTCTCTAGGCTATGGGACATTGAATGCGGTGCCTGTTTAAGAGTATTAGAAGGCCATGAAGAACTGGTTCGATGCATCAGGTTCGACAATAAGAGGATTGTTAGTGGAGCCTATGATGGGTATGTGTTTGAAGCATTTCAAGCAATTCTGCCTTTCTTATCAAAACATCTTCTGAAAGTCATCGAGCCTTGTGTTCCGTTGTGAAGGGATCTCTTCTGATTTCACTCATGGATCAATATTTAACTGAGTGGCTTCTGCTTGAGCATTTCAGCGCAGCAGACTACAGTTTTAAGTAGCCAGGCAGCTGCTTTTCTGGTGCTCTTTAAGCATGCTCTGAAATTGTGTTAGCACTGAAGTTTGACTTTCTGTAGAAAGTAAACTTTTGTTTGGCTCAAGTGACATTCCTTTGTTTCTTTCCTCAGGAACTGCGCTTTGCCAGGTCCTGTGTGCTTAGAGTAGTTCAGACTTTCTATTTTTATAAGACAGCAGCACTGAATGTTTACTGTGAGCATAAACCTATCTTGAGGGGCTCTCAGATGTCTTTAGTGACCTTTTTTGTTGGGTTGAGGGCAGGAACCCCACTGTTAGCACTTCTGACTCAGTATTTTCAGTGTGTAGTGGATTCACAACACCTTATCCATGTCCAAATTCTCCATTTCTTTCTCTGCTTGATTTATACTTCCAGTGAACAGCAAAGGTACTGAAAACAATTCTTCAGCTGTTTGTCTCTAGCCTTTTATTTGGGTTTAGTATCTCAGTGGGCTTGGCAGTCCCAGCTTAATTCCCACTGGAACTTTGCACCTCATCAGTAGTGCTGTGAGTTTGCAAGATCATCTGCAGTACCAGAATGGCTTATGCATGTATAGTCAATTTGTGTTTCATATGACCAACCCACATGGTCCATCACAAAGACATCACATGTGCTGCTATAAAGAAATACAAACCTACCTATGTTTTATGAGATCTAACCTTAGTATTTTAGTGAAGATAGATTCTAATGTTTTGCTTGATCCTGATGAAGCAGCTGTAGGGAAAATCTAGCATGCTCTCCATTGCTTTAGATGTTTCTTCTGTGCTTATACTTGAAATGATGCTCTCATGATGACCTTCTCATTTTACTTTATAGCAAAATTAAAGTTTGGGACTTGCAAGCTGCTCTTGACCCTCGTGCCCCAGCAAGTACATTATGCTTGCGTACATTAGTGGTATGTAAACCTCATCTATTTGGGGTTATCTGGGATCTTTTATGTATGAGAGGCATGTTATCATGTTATAGTGGGGTAGGTGAGAAACTCAGGATGATTTATAAAGCCTCGGCTGCTGCTTAGTCTAAGAATAAAGAAAAATGTGTATGTTGTTATATCCTGAATGATTTGGATCTGAGCTTAAAAGAAAGATTGTTTTTTTTTCTAGTTTCAGAGTCTTGGATACTCTTTAAATCAGCATGACACTGTATCAAATAATTCTAGTTCCTGGTGTGTTTCCCTAATATCGTTGTAGGGCTGGCTTTAAATTGCCTCATATTAAAAAGCGTGGAGGAATCTTGTGAGCCTTTCCCAGACCTTTCTTCTAATCTCTCAGTTTGGAAGGCAGAAATGGGAAGAGGGAAGGGAGGTCAAGTCAAAGGGATTACCACAGGAACTCTAATCACTTCAGAGGACTAACAGATTTAAGGCTGTTGCTTAAGTTATATTTTTCCTTTGTAATGAGGGTTTTGGTTTATGACTGTAGACTTGATAAAAAATAGATTGGGGAAATGAGTTCATTGTTCTTTGCACTGAAATGTGCATGAAATTTTACTTCAGACATCAGTTTGACAAGCCTAGTAGCAACCCAAAGTTATTGACTGTATGTGATTGTAACTGGCTTATTCAGCACGTGCTTGGCCTTTCCAACACCTAAAGAAGTGCTTAGGTGCCTAGAAATGCTTTTGCCTTTTCTTTCTCTTCAGTAGTCTTTGCACAGAGATAAGATTTAACTATTTTCTTTTCCATATGCATGCAGTGTATTTAGTTTTACTGCAAAAGTTGATTCTGTCCCTTCTGTGGGTGTACTGCAGCTCAGGTTATAGTTTGGAGATCACTGACAGCTTCGGTTAGTTCTCCAGTGAAGGTAGCGTAATCATTTTAAATCTATTAAAAATGGGTGAGCAGGACAAAGGAGAGAACCCTTTCTGGGCCTCTTAGTACCATTTTGAGATTCCTTGCAACAGCTGATGTGTACTCCTTCACCTTGGCAGTGCTTGAACACAGCATCTTGCCTAGTAAGTGAGCCATAATGATCCTTTCAGCAGCATACCCTAGCTGAAGCTGGGATGAGGTGCATTATGGCTGCACAAAACTGGAGTCAGCAGCAGCACTGAATGCAGATGTTATGTAGGAGAAGGAGCCCTGGCAGATTGTCAGTGCCAGCCAGTCTTCTACATTGCTGCTTCTTGATTGACAGGCTGCTTTTGTCTGTTATAATCTTCGCCTCTAAGGCTGGCCCCTCGGGGAGGCTCAGGGTTAACAGGCACTGGCTTTGGAAGCCATGTGAAAAAAGCTTACATACAAACTCAGCTTTTCCTGAATTTGAGTTTATATGACTAAGGGTTTCTTACCAGTACACCAGCATTTTAATGCACTGCTCTGTGTCCAGATACGTGTGTGAGTACGCATATAATGAAACATCACTCTCTTCCTGCCTTGCTAACTGATTTGTGTCACTCACAGGAACATTCAGGACGTGTCTTTAGACTCCAGTTTGATGAATTTCAGATCATCAGTAGTTCCCACGATGATACAATTCTGATTTGGGATTTCTTAAATGTGCCACCGAGTGCCCAGAATGAGACCCGCTCTCCATCTAGAACATACACTTACATCTCCAGATAACAGTCTGCACTTTACTACCCTCAGAAGGTAAGTCTCCCTCTTTTTATTGGATGTGTTATAAAATCTGAAGTTATCACTGCCTGCAGGTTGGCTTAGTCAGAGCAAGCAGCTGACCTTTTCCTTAGGAAAGCAAAGCTTGTTTGTGCCACAGAGACACTGTACAGTCTTTGTAGGGTCATGCTTCAGGTCATAGAACTTGTTATGTTTCCTTACCTCCTTCTATAATCCCTCCTGTTCATAATTGGGTGCTTCAGGTATTCTATGGAATGTTATTCTGTATTCACAACATCCTTGGAAATTGAGGAGACTTGGTGTATTGTGCAGGTGTTCCAACTGTCCCATGAAATCAGAGCCTTTTGGAGCTCTTGATGCATCTGCTCTCTGTGTGAAGCTTGGCAATGAGCACTGTAAGACATCCCCACTAAACTGAATGTGTGTGTGATCTTTGGGCAAATGCTCACCAGAAATGAGCGGTTTCATGACAACCACAAACAGTAGGGTTGTAGGGAAAGCTTTCAGAGCTGAAAAATGTATCATGTAAGGCAACATGACAACTCAGAGCTGTCAGGAACAGAGCACATGAACTTTGCCTTTTTTGTTTCCATTTTTCTGCAAGTCAGTTTTGTTTAGTTCTTGAAGCATGGTGGGTAAAAGCTCTGCTGTAGATCTGTTAGGACAGTGGATGCTGTTCCTTATGTCATCTATATTGCTGCCAACAATTGCACTTCAAACTATAAATAGCTGTGAAGGTTGGAACTTGGAGACATGGAAATTGCCTTCCCCAAGCAAAGCAGTCACCCCTCTTTCCAGTGCCCTGTCTCTGCCAGTGCTGAGACATCCAGCTTCCAAGGAGGTGGAGACACTGCAGCAGTTTGGAGTAACACTGCCCTCACAGGAAGGATTTATTTTATTTGAAGTGGATAATTAATAGCTTGCTTAAACGTTGTGGGAAAAGCTTTCCCTGTCTTCATGTAAGCCTGGACGTTCATTATCTGTACATGGATGGGGCTTGCAGCAAGCTGCTGTAGTGGAAGGTATCCCTGCCATGGCAGGGGGTTGCAACTGGATGAGCTTTAAGGTCCCTTCCAACCCAAACCATTATAGGATCTTCTGATCCCTGCTGTGGCAATGAGATCCTTGGGGTTTTCCCCTCCTTATGTAGGATCTCTGCTTCTGACTAGGAAAAGTTTCCCTCATGAAGACACACTCTGCTGCTTTGAGATGCCAGTTCTTAACAATTAGTTCTTTCACCTGTATGCATTCCTCAGGAAAGCGTTGGCTGCCTTTCCTACTCACTGAACTCCTACTCATGTTAAAAAAGGCCAAGATAACATCCTCTCTGGAGATGACACTCAGATCTGTTGGCTCATTATGTTTCACAGAGGGTCAAAGCAAAAACTTGGCCATGGCTAGAGTTCCCTGTCTTTCCAAATCTGTAATTACTTAATATAATTAGGCCCAATGAATAAGGAAGAAGCCTTATGCTATGATGATAAGCTAGTGTGCAGAATCAGCAGTTAATGGAACTTTTCCTTAAAACCACATTTGAAGAATACCGCTGCCAGGGTAGTTTATTCAAACTCATGGACTTCCTTATCCTGCCTGCAGTAGGGCAAAAGAAATCTGAAAAGGCAAAACTGCTAAAAGTAGTGTTTGTGCAGGGGGAGTGACTGAAAGGCGCAACTTCCTGGGAGGTAAGTCATAGAATCACGGAGTGATTTGGGTTGGAAAGTACCTTAAGATCATGTAACCTCCTGCCATGGGCAGGGATGCCTCACACTACAACATATTGCCTAAGGCTCTGTCCAACCTGGCCTTGAAACTAAATCCTGAACCTACTGTAAGAGCCAGGTCCTGCAGTGCTGCTTACCTGTGACTTCCACTTCAGGACTGTTTTGTTTGATCCAGGATGACATGTTTGTCTTGTTGTGGGAAGCTTGATGCTGTCACTGATGGCGATGTCCCCAGGGACTTTGTCCTGCTCCTCTTCAGACAAGCTTTGGTGCCACCAGAGTCCGTACTGAAGTGAACTAATGCTGTGGCAGCTCCAAGGCCTGTTGAAGTTCACTGGTTTTCCTGCTTTATGGAAAACTTTTTTTCCCTCCTTTCTGAGTAATTCCATTTGTTTTCTCTTGCCTTTTCAGGCAGATGGAATAGGCTGCATGAGAAGATGACAGTAGCATTAGGAACAGTTTCCATCTTTGTTCCAGTTTGCACACCAGTGCTGTCTTCTGTGAAGTTATAGGATAATTTGAGATTGATAAATTCCTTTTTTGGTTTTATGTTATGAAAATCAGAGGAGTTTGTTTGGCAGGCTGCTGTGATTAGCTCTGATTCATGGGAAGGCTACACGCAGCTTGTCTTAAAGCACAAAAGAAATGAGGAGTTGAATAAAGCTTGTATCGATTCAGTTGACCAGCTGTGTGCTGTTGTCTTTCTTTCCTCTCTTGCCACATGTAGCCCACAAGACCCACTGCCACTGAGCTTTGTGTAATACAAAATGCCTTTGGCACATGTTCTTCTGTTCAAATTCTGCACACTTGACAGTTTTGCATAGCTTAGGTCTGACTTGTCCCATGATGCCTGACTCAAACCACACAGACGTCCATATCCTGGGAGTTGGTGTTGGTAATGACAGTCCCTTAATAATTATTTCCTCTATAGGAGAGATGCTGTTGATGTCACTTTTTGACAGGTTTGCCTGACTTCAGAATCCAAAAAACATAGATCTACATAAAATTATGGTCAAACAGCTCATATCTCATGATGACGTTTAATGGAAGCTTTACATGCTTTCAAGCCTTGCAGCTTTCTGAATTTCGAAGCAGCCCTGTACACTTCTTTTACAAGGCTTTGCAATGTTCTGCCTCTTGAAAGTGGATCATTTGTGACAGTCCAGGCAGTTGGCTGCCGAAGTTTTATTGCTTTCTGTTGAATTCCTGTTGTTTATTGTAACATGATAAAAATTGTTACCATATGATAGTCTAATATTCCTATATTAAGCACTAGGCATGGGCTGGGGGAAGGGAAGTCAAGGGGAAGTGCCTAAAGATGTTTTAACCTTTCACGGGAATTTCATATCAGAGGAGGGTCGTTCTCTGTGGTCCATAGAATCAACCAGGTTGGCCATTAAAGGGTTTTGGGGAGTGGCAGGTAAACACCTAAGTTCAGATTTAAGCACACTGAGAACTTGCGCTGTCTCCAAGCTAATAATGGAGCCACGTGGCTGGGAAAGGTAACCGAAATACAAAACTGCTGGAGAGTTTTTGTTCATTTTCTTAAAAATTCATGTATTAAAGCAACTGAACTTGCATCCTGAGCAAAATCTGCTCCTCACAGCTCTGTGGAGGTCACTGTTTCAGTAAATAGTGAGACTGGCTGGTGCTTCACCTGCCAGTCGCCAGGAGGGGTTTTGATCCTTACTCTGTGTAAGAAGACTGCCAAGCTATAGGTGACCTCCCAAGGAGTAGCAAGATTCTCAGTGTGCTCTTACTTCAACTGAACTCGGAGGATATTCCACAGCAAAGCCATTTGTCCTGTAGAGATGCAGGGAAGGACTTCCAGCACAGAGGGAAGTATCTCAGGGCGAGCACCCCCTCAATGTGTTGTGCCCCTCGCAGGTATTTTGCCCTTCAAGTTGAGAGCAAAGGGTGGTGTGGCCTGACCCCCTCCAGGTGTCTCCACGTGGTGCTTTTGGATTTGTGTCTTCTGTCAGTTCAGCTTCTCTTTTGTCTTTTTCAGGGTTTCACAGTCTTGAACTACTGGATTTTTGGTGACTACATGCCTGAAGATGTTGGTTGACAGCTAAAGTCAGAATTGGTTCTAGATGCTGTGTAGATGCAAAGCGGCACAATTCTATATCTAAATTTCTTAATCTTTCCTGCTCTCAGTGGTCATCTCTGAATTTACTACAGATTCACTGACTTGGAGTAGATGAATTTCAGAAGCCTGTCCTTCCCTGCAGTGAGAAATCCAAAGCTTCACATGTAAAGTGTCCGTAGAAACTGAACTCCGATGGCTTGTTTTTCAGAAATAAATCAGAAGTCAAGAAAGGACTTGGCCTAATTTATATTGCTTTGCACTTTTGTCTGACTTTAAAGAATAAGAAACATTCTCCAATGAAATTTGGGTGCCAAACACATACCCAGAATGTACAGAGCTTTGCTTTCAGTCACCATTGTCCTTTAGACTTTACTCTCATGACAGATGCAGAGCCCGTTCTGTTTGCTAGGAGTGTACGTTGGACTCTTAGAACTATTTCTGAATTGCTCAGTAATATTTTTGGATTACGGTTTACTTGTTTCTGCACCAATAATTTCTTTTAAATTAAAGATTACCTGTACTTCAGGCTAGGTTATCTAAACTAGTTGTATAGCACTGTCTTTTCCTTTTAACTGTGCTCTGTACTGCAGCCGTCCTACGCTTCCTAATGTTTGGTATAGTAAAACCTTCCTGTGTGTGCTTGCCTCATTTCCAATACTGTATAAGCATGTAGATATAATGTACATACCAGTGGAACCTCCAGGTGCTGGCGTCAGGGTTGCCTGACACTACACACTAACACAAGAAGTGGTAGCACTTGGCAGCAGGATGTTCTAACTACTGGCGCTGGAGGCGTTCACCTGAGTCACCGAGAGGTCTTCTCTGCAAAAAGGAGGTTTTCAGTATTCCTTAGGGTTGGTTTTCTGGTTTTTGTGTTGTTTTTTGTTTTTTTTTGTTGTTTTTTTTTTTTAATGGGAACTCCAGATTTTAAAATGTAATTTCTAAACTTTTTAAAAATTAAAACAAAACCAGGTTTAATTTATGTTCTGTATCTTATTTGTGTGCCGCGCTATGTCCAGGTGTCTGTGACAGCAGCAGGTCCTCGCAGCCGCCTGCTCATGTCCCTCAGCATTAGTTGGGCTGCTCAGTGGAGAAGATGCCATGGGCCAAAGTTCAGTTTGTTTATGTGAGATCTGTAACACTTCCTCATGGTGGAGAGGAGGTTCCCTTCGAGTCAGTGCTGTGCTTACCGTGCTGATTGCAGTGCTAGTAATGACCCTGCTGGTTTTCTCCTCCGTAGCTGTTTGCTGTCGCCGTGTCCTGGTTGCGGTTCCTCCTCATTGGCGCTGTTCTGAGGAAGTCTCGTTAGTTTCTTCTTCTGTTGTCATGGTCTCTCCTCATTGATGTGCTCACAGAAATGCTGCTGCATTTGTCTCATGTCGGAACAAGACATGGATAAACGCAAACACGGATATTTTCCCTGCATTACCCATGTGGCTGTGCCTGTCGGTGGCTTTTCCTTCATGCTTCACTCGAGCTCAGCGGGGAACCCACCTCTTCTCGCGGGGAAGACGTGTGCTGGCACAGAAGTGTGCTCTCATTCCTCTCATCGTTTGTACGTCCTGTGCGTGTCGTCCTCCGGCAGCACTGTCTTGGGTTTGCATTGTCCCCTGTTCTGACCAGGGATGGGGTGTCCGATGGTGTTCGCAGGGGGACCGCCATGGTCAGACGCATCGTTTCCGTGTCACCTGAACTCGGCGAGCGCGCATGTCAAGGTGTTACCGTTACAGAGCCGTGGCTTCAGGTCGCCTCCTCCTCACCCTTCACACGGAGGGAGGTGTTGGGATCAGTGTTGAAGCTCCCGTGTACTTACAACGATTATTTCATCAAGGTGACCGAATGTGATGAAGTGCGGAAGAGTCCAAATCTGCTCCTAAGCAGCTGTAAGGTCACTCCGTGGTAAGCTTGGCAGTAGCGCGTGCAAGTGTCTTACTTTACCCGTCTCATCTAATAGCTTTAATATCAAACCGTTTAAGAACAGCCGCCCCGTTGCAGCCCTGAAGATAAAGGTATTTGTTTCCCAAGAGCGGAGTCCTTCTCGTAAATGCATGTATAAGATTTCAATTCCTCTTTTTCCTTGGGCGATAGCGGTGTTTGGACATGCGGTCTGACCTTCTTTGTGCTTTGTGTACCACAGCAGTGGACTTTGTGGTTGGCACCCAAGGAACTTGACTCCTGGGATTAATGGTAGTGATCCTGGCTGCACTCTGGACTTTGTTTTGCTAACATAACTGAGCAACTGTACATTACTGCTATATTAATGTTTTGAAGCACTGGGATAGTCGAATTCTAACTTGTAATTATGTTTGCCAATTACCTGTTTGGAAAGTTGGTGTATGAACAGCTTCTTGAAACTGTTGAATTGTACAGATCCCGTTCCTGACCTGAAGCTTTGTACTGTGGAATGTGCTTAATAAAAAACATAAAACCAAGGACGTTTCAGCTTAAATTTGTCAAATAAATGATGGCTCGGTAACAGCAGCAGCCAGGGCCGGGCCCTGCCTGCCTTCCTGCGCGCTCAGCCGGAGCGCCGCGGGTAGGTGCTCCTGGGGGTGCCAGGCCAGAGCGTTGCGAGTCCAGATTGTGCCTGCAGGGGCCCAGCTCCGTGCTGTGTGCGGCGCTGAGGTTGGTGTTTCACCCGTCCCTGTATTGCAGTGCGTGCCTGGGGAGGATGTGGTAGAAAAGGGAGCTGAGCTGGGCCACCCGTCGCAGAGGCACCGCACGGCTCCGCTTTGCTGCGGTGCTCCCGTGGCTCGCGTCAGCAGGAGCATCCCCAGAGGAATTTGTTATTCCTTCATCAAGCGTGCAGATGAAATTGCCGAAACGTTGCCTGGTTCCGTGGCTGCCGGGGCGGTCTCTGTGTGTGTGCAGGGAAGGGGTCTTCACTGCTGGTTCTGCCTCAAACAGGAAACCTGGAGAGGGGCTTCGGACAGGGGCCTGTAGGGACAGGCCAAGGGGAATGGCTTGAACCTGCCCGAGGGGAGGCTGAGGTGAGCTCTGAGGCAGAAGAACCCTACCCGCTCTGTGATGATGTGGGCCATGCCCGTCCCCTGGCTCTCAGCTGGAGGAGCCAACCTGTTGGCCGGGGCTTCATCTGCCTGCACCCATGGGAAGATGCTCCTCCAGCTGCTCCCTGACCACCGCCATGCTCCCCACGGTGCTCACTTCCCTGCAGGTGAGCAGTAGCAGGGATACAAGGTCTCGAAAGGATTCAAAATTCTGTCTTCTGGGGCGTTTTTTCCTCGTTGTTTTTTAATAGCTTTAATGAAATGAGTCTGTTGCTGTGGAAGAGAGCTTCTGGGGAATAGATGAATGTGGGTGGTGAACAAAACCCAGCCAAAGGCTGTAGAGGGATTCCAGAATGGGAACCTTTCAGCGGGAAGGGATTGCTGGCACTGGTGCCGCTGGGGCATTGGTGCAGCTCCTGATGTGGCACCTTTCCCCTGAGAGGGGCCATTTTCCTATAGGAGCCACGTGCTCCATGTGGAAAGCAAGCTCCAGGACTCCGTTCTCAGCACTCTCCCAGGGCTGAGTCCATGTTCATGCCCTCAAGCACCTGTATTTTTACAGCACCAACCACAATATCCCACTGGAGCAAGATCCAGGCCTTAGTCCTTGTGTTCAAGGTGTGTAATGGTCTGGGCTATGGACTTCTGACAGCCAAAAGCTTCCAGCCCGCATCAAACAGCGCGGCATCGCTGGCAGAGGGGATGGGTAGAGAGTGTCCGTGCAGGACACGGACCTTCCTCTGCGCTGCAGCGAGAGCCTGGGGGGGCCGTGGACGCTGCTGCATCCTGCTGAGTGCCGCAGGGCCCTCAGGACCAGCAGCGCCTCGGAAACCAAGCTCAGGACAGATCCTCTTCGCCATCCCACCTCGGCACTGCTGCTTCCGGGCACCCCCAGCGCAGCCCCAAGCCGCAGGAGCTCAGCCCTGCCTTGGCCGTGCTGCTCCGCCAGCAGCGTGGAGAGGAAAGGCCCCGTGTGTCGCACGGGTCGGAGCACGCTTGGACCAGGCTGTGGGCGCTGCTGCTGCAGTTCAATCCCGCGCTGGGGATGCTCGCATCGCGCTGCGGCGGGATGAGGGGTTTGGATCGTGCGCTGGGTCAGGGGCAGTTTCATGGCAGTGCTGGAGCCCGCGTTCCGCAGCCTCCCTGCGCCACCGCTCCGGAGCGGGGTGGGCTGGAGCCTGCAGTGGCTTTCCCAAGCTCCAGCTTTTCCCTGGATACTTAAAGAGCGTTTGTGCTGCGCTCTGTGGCACTGGGGCAGGACGTGGGGCAGTTGGCAATCGCTTGCACAGGGCCGTGCCCTCGCTCCCATAGTGGGGACACCACGTCCCTGCCTCCTGCGATGGAGGCAGCGTCCTCACAGGCGTGCTCTGCGCCCGCAGCAGAGCCGCTGCTCGTTTCGGTGCAGCCGGAATGCGGACGTACGATGGCAGCAGCCGGCGGTGATCACCCAGGTCTCGAGCTAACGTCCTCCTTGCAGAGCTCATCGGGGCTGAGTGCAGGTACTGCAGCAGGAGGAAGCCCTCTCCTCGGTTGGTTGGTTGAGCTCCCTGGGTGTTTCCACTGTCAGTAACTGTGGGGCTTGTGCCATTAGCACTGGCTGAAACAGCTCATTCAATCCACAGAAATGTTCCCTTTTTTCCTAGGATTTAGATTTTTTTCATGAATATTCGATGAATTTAACAAGTCAAAATTACAACCGAACCAAAGAGATTCCGCCGAATCCACAGCGTGGTTTATGCCTCTCTGCGCAGCGTTTCTGGATGTATCCCATTAGGCAGCAGAAACGAGCACCTCGTGCCTTCTCCTCGGTAAGGACTTAGTGCAGCTCTGCTGCCTGCCCTGAGCACCACCAGCGCCGTGGGAGCGGTGTTCAGTTGCGGCTGCATCTGGAGAGCTTTGGGGTTCGACCCCCTCTCGCCTGCATCATCCTTGGGTGGGATGGTTCAGTGTGAGGTGTCCCTGCCCGTGGCAGGGGGTTGGAACTGGGTGATCTTGAGGTCCTTTCCAACCCTGTCTGTTCTATGTCTCTATGATCTTTCCTGCTGCCTGCCCACAGCCGCAGCCTGGAGCCCAAACCCTCGTGCTGGGGTGAGGCAGCCGTGGCAGAGCAATGCGGGTTCTCCTCTGCGGGGTTTCTGGTGCCAGCACATGAGCCCCGTGACCTCGCAGGTTCTTTCCTGCCTCTGATGCGTTCCGCGTGTGCCTGCGCTCCTCACGCTGCCCGCCCGCGCCGCGGCCGCTCCTCGCCGGGGCTTGGGGGGGAGAGGATTGAGGCGAGGCGCTCGCAGCGCTCAGCACCCGCGCTGGGGACCCCAAGTGCCCCGGGCTGGTCTGGCAGGCGATGGGCAAAGGCATCCTGCGGCTCCTGCCCGCGCTGCGGGCACCCGCTGTCTCGCACGCGCTCCTGGCTGGCTCTGTGGGCCCTCAGGTTTAGAGAGATGCAGGTGTGGGGGGCAGCAGCGCTCAGTGCATGGCCTGGCTGCTGGGCACCCTTTGTACTCCCTCATCCCCATCCTGCCGCTCCTTGGCACGGTCCCGTGTCCCTCTTTGCAGCTCCCCCTCCATGTATCCTGGCCTGCAGACAAAGGCGTTCAGATGGGGATGGGATGAGCAGGGCGAGCAGCAGCAGCCCCGTGCTCTGCCACAGGTGATGCGGGCAGGGGAAGTTTGCTTTACAGAGATGCTGCATCTGTCCTGCTTGCACCCATTAGAGAAACCAACATGGATGCTGCTCAGGACCACCTGGATGAAGGCAGCAATGGACAGCCATGGTGAGTGGTGGGGAGCAGCCCTTTGCCTTATAAGCTAAATCTAATCTGTGGGTCACCCATCTGGTGGTCCGGGGGTATCCAAGGCAGGGATGGATGTGCAACAACCGGACCCTGAGGCTCAAAGCCCATCACTGACTGCCCCTGTGCTGTGATGATTTGCTTTGTGAGCATGGAGCCTGTCCATCAGCCTTCATGGAGCCTGTCCATCACTGGGGACCTCATTTCATGTTCACAGCCGTAGCTCTGAACAGTGAGATACGAATCTTGCTCACACTGTGCTGTAGGGGTCTGTTTTCTCTTCAGAAAGAAGTGAGGTGCTGTGCTTAGCAAGGGAAGGGTGGGGAAAGCTCCTGCCTCCTGCAATGGCGGCAGGATGTGACAGACGTGGCAATGGTTGACGATGCGCCCTTGGGCTCTGCATTAGAGCTTGTGCTCTGGGCTGTGTGGCGCTTAACTGGGCCCAGCCTCCTCCCCATGTGCCCAAACCATCCTCGGGAAGTGGAGGTCAGCAGGAGGCAGTGCAGAGGCTGAGCGCTGCCATAAAGGTGGAACCCCAGCCTGGTTTGGGTTGAAGGGACCTCAAAGCTCACCCAGCTCCAGCCCCTGCCACGGGCAGGGACCCCTTCCACTGGAGCAGCTTGCTCCAAGCCCCTGTGTCCAAGCTGGCCTTGAGCACTGCCAGGGATGGGGATGGATACAAACGACTGTGAAGCACTGGAGGGCAGTGAAGAGACAACCTTCGCGTCAGGGATGGCCCCTGCCTGTGCCTGGTTGAAGGATGTGCTTTGGAAATGGAGTTCAGACCAAAAGGCAAAGGTCTTGGGAGCCACCTGAGTGCAGCCACCTGAGTGCCACCGTTCCAGAGAGACGCGGCCGGGGACGGACGATGCTCTGCTCGCTAATCGCGGCTCAGGACACATAATCCTTACTTCACGCTTTTTCCCAGACAATCTCTTTCCACATAATCTTAATGATTCCTGCTGCAATAACAAATAGGCAGCCCTGAGAATAACTTCACACTTCATTGCTCGTGCCAAGAATCTCACCACTTGGCCCTTCTCTGGGTGTTTTCCCTCCAATCCATCTGCACAAACAGAAGCGGGCCAGTTCTGCGCCTCAGGAATGAGCAGATAAAAAGGCAATCATTTATTTTTCCACCAAAGCAAGAAGTATTTTATAGAATTTGCTCAAGTTTTTGTTTCAGGAAATTTCATCATGTCTCCAGGAAAGGAAAAAAGCAAAAAAAAAAAAAAAAAAAGCTCCTAATTGGCCTCAGATTTGTCTAAAACTCCCTTTTCATTTGTGTAATGTGAGGAGCTGCAGGTCAGCTCCAGGTCACTGCCGCCGGTGCTGCTTTAGTGCACCTCTGTGGATACCTCCTTTCTGCAGCAGCTTTTCCTTCAGGAGCAGCCCCAGCCTGCTGCCGTAGCAGCCTCTTGCCTTGGCAACCATTTGCATTCCTTTAGCATATGGAAATATTTGTTAAAACACATACCAGTGTTGGCTGCTGTCGCTGAAATTCGGCTTCAGAAGCGGGGCGAATGCGCCTGGGCTGCCCGAACGCTGTAAAAACCCCAGCAGCAACCCCTCTGCTCTGGACAGAAAGTTGCCATTTCCCATTACCTAGCCTTGAATCTTGCTATCAAAATAAGCCGCCGGTGGTTATCAGATGAATGATAATGTTTTGCTTGGGACAGATGTGGTTTTGCCACCCTCCCAAGACTTCCTGCTGCCCCGACGTGCTGGTTTACACAGCTTCAGCTGGTGAGTCCGGGCCAGCCTGGGCTTCGCTTGGTTTGTCTGCTCTACCTCAGCAGAGCCGCGGGCTCCAAACCCTTCAGCTCGGAAAGCATTGTGATGTGGTGCTGTGATGGGACACGGGGCGAGGGCTTTTAACTAAAACAGGGGAGATTCAGGCTGGGTTTAAGGAAAAAAATCTTTACCGTGAGGGTGGGAAAACCCTGGCACAGGCTGCCCAGAGAGGTGGTGGTGGATGCTCCATCCCTGCAGGCATTCCAGGCCAGGCTGGATGTGTTCTGAGCAACCTGATCTAGTTGAAGATGTCCCTGCTCACTGCAGGGGGTGGAACAGGATGAGCTTTGCAGGTCCCTTCCAACCCAAACCATTCTATGGTTCTATGATCTTGAAAATGGAGCAAGTGCTGACCCTGTGTGTGCTGTAGAAACATGGGGAGGGGGGGTTAAAACAGAACCGTGCACCTGAAGAACCGGAGTTTTTGGAGCAGATAAAGCCAGAAAGGGTGGGAGAAAGTAAACACTATCCCTGTTCACTGCTAAGGAGCTGTAGCGCAGAGGAAAAGAATGGTTTACATCTTGGATAACATCTGTAGCTGAATCAATGCAGCCAGTGCTGTCTACAGCAAGGCTGTCCTTTGGATGGGATCATCTTAGGCTGGACTTACTGGGTGTTTCAGCTGCATACTTGAAGCCAAGGGGATGCATTCTACATGTGCCCCATGCTGTGGCCAGCTGGTTTAGTCACTTCATGCTGCTGGGGTCAAAACCTTGCAAAAACTTGCAAATTCACAAACGAAAAGCCCAAATACCAGCAAAAATTGGAGGGGAGCCTGGGCAGGCACAGTGAGGGAGAAGATGCTGGTCCCATGCATAACACAGGCCTTCTGATAATGCTGAGGAAGGACAAGCTGGCTCTGGGAGAGATGGAGAAGCCCGGGCAGTGTGTTCCTTAGTCTGCACAGTAACAGCCACAGTGAATCTTCTCAAGCGTTGGAAAAGCTCTGGAAATACGGAGCAGCTCCCAGAGCACGGCACAGCAGCAGCTGGTTAGTGTCACCACTGCAGGCACTCACCAGCCACTGGACGAGAGGCTGGGGAAGGACCTCAGAAGGTGGTGATGCTCTGCCCGTTTAAGTACAAGCAGGACTTGGAAACAGACTGGTTGTGTTCCCGTGGGGGATTTTTGGGTTTTAGGCAAGCCTGTGGTTAAGCAGCACGTGAGGCTGGATCCAGCACAGAGGTATCTGAGTATTTATTCATGGCAAAAGGAGAGCCTGTGCTGCAGTTTGAATCTCCTTCTGGAGATGCACTGGTCCTCGCCTCCTCCCAGCTCGGATTCTGGCTCCCACCAGCAGCCCCTCTGGAAATGGGACAAAGGCGCCCGTTTGGGAGTGTGTGCGCTGTTCACCTTGAAAAAACAGCGTCTTTTCACTAGCAGCATCCTTACTGCTCTGTGAAAAGCTGCTGCGTGCCCATGGCCAGCGATGCCTCAGGAGAAAGCTGTTCTGGCCTGAAAGGCTCAAGAGAGGTTGAACTCTGCTTTGCTGAAGATCACATTTCGGCAAACGGAGAGGCCATAAATGCCTGCACTGGTTGCTTGACAGGGGTTGGAAAGAAAATTGGAACAAAGGGAGAAAAATCATCTATTCAGGGCAAGAGTAGCAACAAAAGCAATACCAGGTTCGGCCCTGCATGACCAGCAAGGCAAATAGAGATGCTGAAGGATAAATTCCCTTTCAAAGCCACACTTGTGGGCCTGGTTCACTGTGGAGAGGCACTGCAGCAGCAGGGTGAGTATAAGCAGAACTCATCTGCACCCTGTGATGAGCACGGTAATGCTGTCACATGTGAGCACACGCTGACTCATGTGCCCTCCTCATAGCACCTCGCGATGTGAAACTACTTTGGGAGATTTCAGTGAGCAGAACGTGCGCCTTCCAGACCCGAAGGAGCAGAGGAAGCATCCATCCTGCTTTATTTCTGTTCTGTTCTATTCTTGATCCTGTTACTGGGCAAGAAAATGGACACGATGCCCTCTTGAGTGTTCCTCTTGGTGTGTTTGCTGGGGTATGTGCAGCTGAAACCCCATAAACAAACTGGTTTTTTGCTCGTACTGTATTTGCCACCTCTGTACTGCCCCTTCTGCGTATTTACTTACCTGAGGTCTACTTACTCTGCATAATCCCTGGGGGAAATACTAAGCCTGTAGGTATTTGCATTAGAAATGTTGCATTTTAGATCTGATGGGGCCCCGTTTAACACAACCGCAGGATGTAAAGGTGTGAACTAAACGCCCTGCATTGCTCAGTGAGTGTTGTTGCAGTGACAAGTAATGCCATCAGCACAGCAGAGACCTGCCTGGGCTGGTGCTGCTTTGCTTGTTTTTCCCCCTTGTGGCTCCTTTGGATTCCCTGTGGTTGTTTTGGAGTGCACAGTTATTTTGCATGGATGCAAGAAGGAAAGCGAACACAGACACTGTATTTGGCTGTTTCACCTTAGAGCAGCCTCGTTTCTTGGGGAAGATGCCTCAGAGCAGACTTAGAGCAGAACTTCCCTACAGTTTTCTCTCTTCTGTGTTGTATTTTGCTTATTTTCCAGTTGCTGTTAATCTGGAATGTACCTGTCTTAATAATAGCGGGTTTGGGTTCTCCGTGTGCTTTGGTAGCTTTCTAAAGCCTTTTACTAAGTCTGGCATTGTCAGATTATTTCCTTGGCATGAACTCTGCCATGACACCATTTCAGACAGCAGGCAAAGCAGTGGGGCTCCAGCCATGGGAAAGAGCTCGAGCTGGGGCTGAGTTTCCAGCAGGATGAGGGCTGGAGCTCCCTCATTCCGAGCTGCGGGCTCTGGTTCAGTTCAGATACTCATCTGCTTGCTCATGACTTCACATGAATCATTTCACTCGGCCTCAACAGGACCTTGATCTTGCGCAGGGGCCCTTATTCCACAACCACATACAAAGGAAAACGTCGTAGCTATTATTCCAGGGCTTAAGTTCTCTCTCTCACGACCAGACACATGGCCTAATATCTGCTGGCAAGCTGGGAATACAAAATGAAACACCATTATATATGATCTATTTACAGCTGTATATGTGCTGGTGCTGATCCATCTGTGTTTCAGGCTATGTGCCATTTGGGGTATAGTGGGAGAGAAGCCCACTTAGAAAGCAAACTTGCAGAGCAGTGTGTTTCTATTGGTATCATGGATAAGATCTTTTGCCCCCAAGGTCTCATTTTCTCCTGTATCTGATGAGCACTGTGAGACAACAGCAAGCCTGAAGCCAGGTTATTAGCTTTGAATGCTCAGTTCCATCAGAGTTGAGCCCTCATGTAGGGACCCAGTTGGCTGCGGGGGTTTCAAAGGGGCTCTGTATCTCTGGTATCACAAGCTTTAGAAAACCTGAGCTGTGCACGGGGCTGAACCTCAGCAAAGCTTTCGGAAGTCGTGCCCCAGCTGTGGCTGCTGAGAGGTCTGAACCCTGCATGGTGGCAAAGCCAAGTGTCCTTCCAGGGAGCATGAGCCCCTCGCACCAGCTGGTTTTCTGGTGAGCCTATTGCGGTTTGCTTGCACCTCCTGCTTCATCCGCGCCACGTTTTGCCATATTAAGCAAATAACAGAACTGGTCAAGATGCCAGTAACAAATTCCGTATTTTTTGTGTTGATGAGTTTCCTGCAAATCCCCATTTCTGAGAGTCTCTTAGTCAGAGCTGGCTGAACCCTGCTTGCAAACGTACTGCAGCTTGCAGAGTGTCAGTGAGTTATTTGCCGTGACCAGCCTTTGGCTATTTACTGTGAGCTCTGCAGCGTGAGTGATTAATCATGTGCGCTGGGTGCTTGTGTGTTGTTTTGCTTCTTCACTGCATGTCCAGATAACTGAAACAAGAGGAGTGAAATGAGGAAATTCAAGTTGCCACATGAAGACTTCCAGCGTGACTGCTAGAGCCAGCACACATTCATGTGAGGGCTGGCGAGACTTTCACTTCTTCCACTGCCTCTGTGACATTTTGGCAATTCCTGAGCCCATTGCTGAGCTTTTAACTTGTCCCATGTGACAAAACCCAAATATGCTGGGCCATGCTCCTTCTCAGTTACTGCAGCAATACAACAGGCATCCAGATGATACTCCTCCCTAAGGAAAAGCAACATTATTTTTGTGCAGGAACCTCATGGCCTGGATATGTGTCCTTTTTGCTCAGCCAGCACTGCGTTGTGGTGGGAGAAGAGCATCAGCATCCACGCGAACAAGGAGGCCATCAGAGCTCAAGGTCAATGAGGACATGGTGCTAAGGCAAGTTTCATCTCAGCTTGTTCTGAGAAGCCAAACCAGTGGCTTTAGTTCTCCATCTGTGAGGAGGGTTCAGCACAAATCCGGCCTCATTCCCAATAATAAAATCCCCAGTGGCAGCAGGATCACGCTGCTTAGGAAGCGTATGTGGTGGTATATGGGCTGACAGCATGAGGACTCTCCTGCTTGTCCCAGTCACATACAGGCTGGTGCCTGCTCTGCCTTGGCTCAGTTTGAGTGAGCACAGTGGCTTGTCAAACAGGAAGATGTGGGCACTAGGTAGGGACTACTCTGAACACAAATGTTACTTGTGCATACCATATGAAAACTACTGATTAAAGGCACGTGTGCAGTGTCCTCAAGCCCATAGCTGGGTAAAACTGGCAGGCATATACAGCTGAAGTTGCTATTGCTCTCTTTGGATTTATATTCCCTATATGATCAGGTTGTATTACCAATGTGTATAACTGTTCATCACCTAGCTCCTTCCTAGCAGCATCACAGAACCTATGGTTGTAAATAGTGGGTAAGCACCTTCATAAAAGAACTGAATCTGTTCCAATGCACACCCTCCAGCTTTGCCCGGGGATAAAGATTCCCTGCCTCCTGGAGGAGATGGGGGCGGTTGTCTTCCTTTTAAACTCATAGGCAAAGATACTGAAAAATGCCACATGATTTTGGAAACCACAGTGGTTGAAGATTACTGTAGAGGCACTGTTAAACTATTTCGCAAGCCAAGGTATTGCACTGCAAGCAACTCAGATCATAATCCAACATCAGAATGTTTCAAATGATAAGTTGTTTTTGACATTTCACTTACGATATCTTCTATTACCTTCTTATACTTTCATTCACAGAATAAAGACCTCTGATCCTGGGCAGCTGGTACAAAAGAGAAGACAGAAAGAGACAGCCAGTGCTTTGGCAAGCCAGGAACCCATATGCAAGGCAAAGAGAGAGTAGGATAAGGAGCAGAGAAGCTGGCACACTCAAGTTCATTTAATTGCCCTAGTACATTCAATTTACACCCGGACCTTTGACCACATTTGTAATCTAGGTTGGTCTGTTGCACACTGTCATTGCACAGTTGTTATTGCATGGGTGCTGATTTTACGCTTTCTTCTTTCTAACATTTGTAATGCTCTGTCTTGACTTTTGAATGGTCAGGAAGATTTGGACTACTTGTCTGGGGTTTTTTTCCTTGATAGGGAGGAAGAGTGGAGCCTATTTTCAAAATCTCTCTTATTCATAAGTTATTTACACCCTTGGACAGGATTTGGATGGCAAAGCTGACGCTAATAGCAGGTGCAGATCTATTTTGAGAGCTACAGCAAGATCAGCACTGTCTCTCAGCATCTCCAGCCAACATCAGTTGATTCTCTGCCCAAAGCATCCCATGACACTGCGATTCGGAGCCCTAACTCTTCCGCAGCACAAAAAGGGGCCCCACTGCAGAGAACATGAGCTTGGCACGCCACTTGGAAATGATTTCTCTCCCATGTATCCAGCCACCTGGCTCTGCTGTCGATGAAGTAGGTTGTTCTTTTAGCTTGTTTTTGGTGCCAATCCAAGTGGGGTCGTTTGGCTGACAAGGGGAATGAAGGGGTCCATGTCTGCTTATTGCACTTGAAAGGAGTGGCTGGTGTTATGGCAGGCCAGGCACATTTGTCCTCACCAGTGAAGGCACTCACTCACTTGTAAAGAGCATGCCAGTGCAGATAACACACCCAAGTGTCCTGTCCCTGTAGCACGCCTCTTTGGGAGCTTTCAAATAAAGCTGCCTTCCAAAGGAAGCAGAAAGTCTTAGATTCCTCTTCAAAATGAAATAGAACTTCACAGCTTACTGATACCTTTTTGTCTAGTACTGCTCCAGTGTGTTATCATGTTGGCTTTTGCACATCCATTGCCATTGTTAGCTCTGACGCCATCAAGAACGTTAAGTCCTTCTTTTGGGAAATGGAACTTCTTTGTTAACTTGCTTTCTCCCTTTTGGCTTGGCTGTGAAATGGTATCAGAAAATCACACACACAAATAAGTTCTTTCAAAAAATCATTTGTTGCCTGAAGTAAGGAGTTCAGTGGCATCGCTGCTGGAATGGAAGAGGCAGAGAGCTGCGAAAATACACTGTGACTATTTTAAGCAGCTAGTGAAATGTGAATGTTTACCGGGATGAACCATTTTACAGTGCTTTAGTTTCTCCAGTCTGGCCCCAAAGACAACCAGAAATTGAGCAAAATATGAAATTATTAATGTATTCTCTGGGTAAGTATAAAGAATAAAATTGGCAAGATGAAATCTGGCACCTCCAAGGCATATATTCTATCCCTTGTCTAATTCCAATTATTTCTATTAAGCAAGTTCCTTATTTTGGGGATTGCACAACTTTCGTCGTGTTGCATGCAATTACCTTTTACTGCCTGGACAAACTGTCAGAGCATTAACCTGAGATTTTCCATGTAATGTTCCAGATGCACGTCCACCTTGAAAGGCCCATAATACAGCTTATTTATAGCTGCATAAAAAACAATGCCTCCAAATAGAAGTCAAAGTTCAGAGGGATTGGCTAGTACAGCATTTTAAAGCCTAGTTCTCAGCAGGTTACAGGGCTGGAGGGAGGCCATGATAGGATATTGAAATGTTTTTCTTTTTTAGACTTGGCAATAAATTCCTTGACATCCTGTTATCATTTTATGAGCTGGTTGAGACTGTCGTATTCCATTAGCTCCTGACAAGCCTCCACGCAGGGAGGAGCACAAGCCCGTGTCTGTTGGTCACCTATGTGAAATGCCGGAGATAAGCAAGTAGGGTTTTGACTCATCTGCTCTGTAGAAAGACATAATGAAAGCACCTACCAACTGGCCACCTGGTGGGGCATTTTAGTGCCACAGGGGGTTAGATCAGATGTTTGGAAAGCTTGGTCTGAATGTTGCCACTGCCAGTTAGCACATGGAAACAGTTGTGGAAGCCAAAACCAAAGCAGTGAATATGTGAGCAGGAGCTTGCTGCCCAGGGTACCTCAGCTGTCTCACGGGTGGACTCCAATCACTTGATATTGCAGCCCATGGTTGATCTGCAAACAGACCCATTGCAATATCTCACCTGTTTGGACTGATCCTGCATCTGCTTGGTTGTAAAAGCATTAGCAGTCAACCTCCCGTGCCGTCTCTGAGTGTTTTACGTGCTGCTTCCCTTCACGCAAAGTAAGCAAGTAAATGGGCTGCGGAGACTTTTCTATGTGGTAGTTGTATGCATAACAAAAATGCAAATACAACCTGTCTGTTTCTTTTTCCCAATGAACTGCAAAACCAACACACACAAATACGTTTATATGAGCAGGCCAGAAAAACAGCTGGTTCATCAAATAAAAAGGGGCACGCTTGGCTCTGCTAGGCCAAGTGTTCAGCTGCATCCCATGTATTTATAAAGTGAGAAAGTAGAGCATATTTGAAAATGCAGGTGGATAAATATTTCTGCCAGACCTGCTGGAGTATTTGAAGTCTCCCTCAAGCCGCTGCTCTGACTCACCACTTTCCAGGATGATGGGAATGCTGCCTGTGGGCAGCAGCTCTCCAGATCCTGGAGACAACCTCAGCCATAGCCATGAGGCAGCATGGCCTGAAGGGGGCTTTGCTTGGGGAGCCCTGCAGGACACCCCTAGGTCTGCCCTCATCCTGGAGCATGATGGATGTGGGGCCAAGTGACGGCTGGGTGGGAGCTTCATCGAGATTGACTCTGCAGAGCTTGGGGCAGATGTGGAGCTGATCGCTTGTTTCCTTGGCCTCTCATCCACGGAAGAAGGCTGCAGCTTAACTGCCAACACGGAAAAACTGTCTCAGTTTAAGCCTGAACTTCAAAGACAGTCATTATATTTAATGTTACAAGCCCCCTAATAATCCTGAGGAGGGAAAGCAGAGCAACAACGCTGGCACATGGACACAAACTGCTGACGCAGTGCAAATATTATATTAGATACTTCCCAGCTATGACTTCCTCTGGGGTGCTGTCACTGCTGCACATGGAAAAGTAAATCCTTTCATAATAAAACACATGAAGATATACACACATACACGCATGCGCAAGCACACACCTGCACGGCCAGAACCCAGCAGTTGCAGAACGCAGGCTTCCTCAGCAAAGCCCATGTAAGTTCTCTGTCCTTATAGAGCAAACCTGTGGTTTACCTAAGGCACAGTCAGCCAACACAGGCTAACGTACAAAGTAAGTTTTCCAGTATTTCATCTCCTTTTCAGTATTCAGCTAGAGTGTGCACCACTAAACAAGATTATTTATAGCTTTTTCTCAGTTACAGCCCTTTTTTGTTAAATGGGCCTTCTATGTGGAAAGTTTGACCAAGTAATGAAGAACTTCAGAGCCAAAGTGACAGAAAGAAGTATCAGATCTGTGCTAGAAATTAAAATCCTGGTGATGCTTAATAGCCTGAACCGCCAGGGCCGGGGGAGCACTGTCACACAAGCAGAATTGACTTTGTCTTTGAAGAACATCCGACAATTTTTGTGCCCAACTAAATTTTGCGTAGAGGAAGAATGAGACAGCACAAGCTGGTTGTAATATTCCTGCTATTCTACAGTTAAAAACCATTTTCAGCTGCAAAACTGGTGATGAACATTCATGCCAGCACTAGAAGCGTTACATCGACCAAGCTTTGGTGTGAGTTTTACTTCTGGAGCCCCGTGAGCAATGCCTGCCTCTGCCAGTTTGGTGATTGCACTACCTTAATCCTGCTACTGAAAGGCCAGTCTTGGCCTTTTCTGGTATTCCTGAGTGTAAAATGAAGCATTGCAAGTACGCGGATGTGTCCCGGCTGAAAGCCTGAGAAGGATCTTCAGCTTTGAGCAAAAATAATGTTGAAGACATGATCAGGCTTTATGGAAAACTATGGCACAACTCCTGCTTCTTTCAGAAGGAGCTGGGCTGTGCCCATGGCATTTAGGCTATACAGTCTGTAAATTGCTCTAAATCAGACTGAACACTGATTCAGAGACTTGAAAACATTGTTTCTTTAGTTGGTGGTGCAGGAGCTCCCTAGTGAGAACAAAATTCAGCTGGGATAAAGGAAGCCAGGAATTTTACCTTGTTATAAATGTGAGCTAAGGAAAACACCCCTGACTGTTACACAATTCGAATTGCCTATCTTAGTGTTTATTTTCATTACTATTAGAACTTTCTAATTTTGGTAAACTCCATAGAAGAGCTCATCCAACTTCACTGACTCTCAACAATGGCAAAATAATGCCGACATGGACCTGTTCCCGTAAGTCCTGCCAGTTGTGCCTCTCCCTCGCTCATCATGACGCTGATGAAAGCCACTAGATGTCACTGCTATATTGCACTAATAAAGTTACAATAATATTTTTCTGGCAATAAATGTCCTGACTCATAAGGAAGCTGGGTTATAAAAGCCGTGGATAGTTTGGATTCCTTCCAGTTCAAAAACAAAACAAACCCTTTTTTTTTTTCTTTTTTTTACTAAAAATATTGGACCCAAGTTCAAAACAGTCGTTTAACAAATAACGTTGAGTTGTATTTTAAAAGCAAAAAGACTTTGAAGTTAATACCAAGTAAAGAAACATGGTCTGTGGCTCTGTGGACTGAGCTGATGGGAAAAAATTGTATCTGAAGGTCTACAGTGCTAAAGACGAGGCTTGACTAAATGCAGGGTTGGGGCCGTTCAGGAATACTCATATTCTCTTGCTCAACCAGAAAGTGAGGCAAAAGGCCAGTGAAATAATAGTAATAGCGGTAATAATATTGTATATTTATATGGTGCCTTTCATCTCCCAGGTTTCCCCACTGCAGTGTCTAGCTGACGGCGGATACAATAATCACTTCACTCAGCACCACGCAGGAACCACCCTTGGCAAGGCCATGGCGGCTGTCAAGCAGCACATCAGGAATTGCTCCTCCAGTTCAACACATCATGAGGGCATTTGTGCAGCAGGTAAAGTGTATTTTAATGGGCCAGCTCTGTATTTGCTTGTATTGCTGGGGCTAATTCCAGCCCTCTCATACCTGGGATGGTGTTTTGGCTTTTTGTGTGTTTGAAGACTCTGGTTATTGAAGAATTGGCAGGTGAGCTCAGCTTTTTAACCTTGCCTGGGAAGAAATTTAATGTGTCTCAAATGGCCACCTGGTTATCCATTCCTGTTACCTAGGTGAACACTTACATTTTTCTTTTGACGTCATCTAGGCAAGAACCAGCCAGATCTGACTTACGCTGCTGCAGCTAATGAACGTGCTGAATTCTTGGCAGCAGAAGATGAAGAGAATGTCTTAAATTCTCGTAAGAAAATGCTCACCTGAGGTAGGGCCTGCTTCCTCTGTCGAGGGAAGCTCTTCTTTTGAGACTGAGCTGAGCTCTTAGGCAGAAGCTCTTCCCTGTGAGGGTGCTGAGGCGCTGGCACAGGGTGCCCAGAGAAGCTGTGGCTGCCCCATCCCTGGCAGTGCTCAAGGCCAGGTTGGACACAGGGGCTTGGAGCAAGCTGCTCCAGTGGAAGGGGTCCCTGCCCGCGGCAGGGGTTGGAACTGGGTGAGCTTTAGGGTCCCTTCCAACCCAAGGCAGTCTGGGATTCTATGAAAATGCAAGGTTCCTTTGAGATGGGACGGGAGGGGAGGAGAGGGAGGTGAAACCTCTGCCTTTTGCCTACCAGTAAGTGGTCTGGACACCTTCACACGTTTTGGAATGGATGTGAGGCTATGAAGGGGGCAGCCATTTCTGGCAGGGCAAGAGCCTCTCTCCACCCATTCTTGATGTTTTCTGATCACAGTAGAATTAGCTGAAGTTAATGGTAATTTACAGAGGAGCACTTTACACTGAGGGACTCAGCACAGCTGCAGCCTGGAGTGGAGCCCCAGTCCATGTGCCTGGGTGTGTCATGCTGCACAACATAAGGAGCTCTCATGGGCTTTTTGCTCACAGTAAACAGTGCTGGTCTGCGTGTCCTTTGCCCCAAAAGGTGGGGAAGAAGCCTTCTGTACTGCGGAGTACTCATGATCACTGAGGGAAAGCAATGAGGTTCCCTCTCAGGACTTGAGTAGTTTTAGTCTGTGTTCTCTGTGTAACGTGGGTGGGCTACAGTGTAAAATGAGTGTAAACCATGCCCTGGCTTTTGTCCACACAGGAGGAGCCAGTTAACTGATCTGGAACTAGCATCAAAGGTAGGTGAGATGTTTTTTGAAGTGGTTGGAGGTGACCTGGCCACAGTGCCTGAGAAAAAGCCCACTACGCATCAGCTTTGCAGGAAAAGTGCTTACTGGGTGCCTGGCTCTTCCCCAGTGATGTCTGTTGTATAATGTGAGTTAGGATAGCTGAAATGGATAAATCTATGGTTTGGGAAGCACTTTGGGACTAATGGTGCTGTATCAATGGAGGCATCCATTAAATACCTGGTATCCAGCATAAAACTAATCCAAAGACATATACTGTAACTGTAACTGGAGGAAAAGCTAACCAGCCTCTCTCCTGATGGGTAATGCTATAGAGTTTGTATGTTCTAGGTCTAGGTAAACTCCCAGATGGAGAAGGAATGAGACAGAGAAACAAGGCAAAGGCAGGAATAACTCACTTCCCTGGCTCAGGTTACTGACAGAGGCATGAAAGCCTCAGCCTGTAGTATAAATTATAACCTATCAACTCAACCAGAGTCATAATAAGAAAGGAGGAATCAGATGAGTAAGGCAATAGGGGAAAAGCAAATACTGTGAGTAATGGCAACAAGAGGTTAGTTCCCTAGAAGTTGTCTAACCACATTAGATAGCACAACTTAGTGCCTGAGTCTGGGCCCAGTGTCTAGAGAATAAATCAAATGGGTTTTCTGTTGTTGATAAAACATTTTCTCCACAGCAGATGGATTTAATATTTCCTGGATCCATACTGTTCAAGACTTGGAGTGGGGATCCTTTTCCAGGGTTGCATTATTGATGGCTTCGTTTCCAAGGGATGCAAACTCAGAATTCTCCTAGGACTTGTTGCTATAAACTGTTCAGTGAGGATTTTTGTCTCTCTCTTCTTCATTTCCTCCCTCTGTTGACTGAAGTGTTTGCTCCTGATCCACTTTGCTTCTCCAGGACCAGTTAATTCCTCCCACTCTCACTTGTACTGCTTCTCTCCCCTGCTCCTCCTTCACTGCCACTTCCACACCTCTCAGCTGTCTAGCCTAGATTGGGGCGATGTTCTCTCAGCTGAATGGCAAAGCTGAAGTGCACTGCCATCTCCTATGACACAGGTTATTATTATTCCTTTAAAGTAACCTTCAAGGGTATTCTTCTGAAAGGTACCATAGAATCAACCAGGTTGGAAAAGATCTTCAAGATCATCAAGTCCAACGCTTCCCCAGCACTGCCAAGGCCATCACTAACCTATGTCACTGAGGGCCTTGTCTACACAGTTTGTGAACACTTGCAGGGATGGTGACTGCAGCCCTGCCCTGGGCAGCCTGTTCCAATGCCTGAGCACCCTTTGGGGAAGGAATTATAGAATCATAGAATATTTAGGGTTGGAAAGGACCTCAAGATCATCCAGTTCCAACCCCCCTGCCATGGACAGGGACACCTCACACTAAACCATCCCACACAAGGCCTCATCCAACCTGGCCTTGAACACCGCCAGGGATGGAGCACTCACAACCTCCCTGGGCAACCCATTCCACTGCCTCACCACCCTAACAGGAAAGAATTTCCTCCTTATATCCAGTCTAAACTTCCCCTGTTTAAGTTTTAACCCGTTACCCCTTGTCCTGTCACTACAGTCCCTAGTGAAGAGTCCCTCCCCAGCATCCCTATAGGCCCCCTTCAGGTACTGGAAGGCTGCTCTGAGGTCCCCACGCAGCCTTCTCTTCTCCAGGCTGAACAGCCCCAACTTCCTCAGCCTGTCTTCATACGGGAGGTGCTCCAGCCCCTGATCATCCTCGTGGCCTCCTCTGGACTTGTTGCAGCAGTTCCATGTCCTTTTTATGTTGAGGACACCAGAACTGCACACAATGCTCCAGGTGAGGTCTCACAAGAGCAGTTTGAGGGGCAGGATCACCTCCTTCGCCCTGCTGGTCACGCTCCTTTTGATGCAGCCCAGGATACGGTTGGTTTCTGTGCTGCGAGCGCACACTGCAGCCGGCTCATGTTCATTTTCTCATCGACCAGCACCCCCAAGTCCTTCTCTGCAGGGCTGCTCTGAATCTCTTCTTTGCCCAATCTGTAGCTGTGCCTGGGATTGCTCTGACCCAGGTGTAGGACCCTGCACTTGTCGTGGTTGAACTTCATGAGGTTGGCATCAGCCCACCTCACAAGCGTGTCAAGGTCCCTCTGGATGGCATCCCTTCCCTCCAGCGTATCAACCGGACCACACAGCTTGGTGTCATTGGCAAACTTGCTGAGGGCGCACTCAATCCCACTGCCCATGTCAGCGATGAAGATGTCAAACAAGACCAGTCCCAACACCGATCTCTGAGGGACACCATTCGTTACCAGTCCCCAGCCGGATATTGAGCCATTGACCACAGCTCTTTGTGTGCGGCCATCCAGCCAGTTCTTTATCCACCGAGTGGTCCACCCATCAAATTGATATCTCTCCAATTTAGAGACAAGGATGTGGTGTGGGACAGTGTCAAACACTTTCCTCAGCTCCATCTAAACCTGCCCTGGTGCAGCTTGAGGCCATTTCCTCTTGTCCCATCCCTTGTTCCTTGGGAGCAGAGCCCAGCCCCTCCTGGCTCCATCCTCCTGTCAGGCAGTTGTAGAGAGTGATAAGGTCCCCCCTGAGCCTTCTCTTCTCCAGATTAAACCCCAACAGGTCCCTCAGCTGTTCCTCGTCAGACTTGTGCACCCTTGACCAGCTTTGTTGTCCTCTTCTCAACCAGTATCTCAATGTCTCTCTTGTAGTGAGGGACCCAGAACTGAACAGGATTTGAGCTGCGGCCTCACCAGTGCCCAATACAGGAGGATGATCACTGCCCGGGTGCTGCTGGCCACACTAGTGCTGATACAGGCCAGGATGCTACTGGCCTTCTTGGTTGCCCAGGCACAACGTGCTCATGTTCAGCTCCATCAATCAGCACCTTTTCCATTGAGCAGCTTTCCAGCCACTCTCCCCTTAGTCTTGCGTGGGGTTGTTGTGGCTCAAGTGCGGGACCCAGCACTTTGCCTTGTTGAACCTCGTATCACTGGCCGCAGCCCTTCGATCCAGCCTGTACTTCCCAAAATAAGATTCTTTTAACTAGGTTCTGTGTATAAATACATCCAGCTGCCACAAGACAATGTAAATTCATAGTTAGCAAGTGGTATGAAACAGTACATTGCCAGCTTCTTCAGTTGTGTTGTGTGATCTGACCAGGCCTCTTGAATGGAAGAGCTGTAATGCATCCGGGCTAACCCACCACCAAAATGCTTCTTCACGCACACATTTTTATTCTGCCATACCTTATCTTTCAGCTTTGTCACATGATACTGGATTGGCAACATACTCGAGCCACAAAACCTTCCAGTCCCCTAAATACCTTGTGAGGAGCTCTCCTGTACTGTCAGGCTGTCAATTTGGTTTTCTTGCTGACAAGTTTAGTTTGATTGTCTGGGTCAAAGAAAGTTGTTTGGCAAGTCTGGGTGGAGATGTATAGTAGACCAGCCACTAATGAACTCTAGCAGTATACATACATATATACATATTTGTCATCAAATAGGCAATAGTTGCTGTAGGACATATACTACCCCCTCCTGAGGCAAAGTTTTGATTATATTATTTTCATTAAAAAATTTATATGATTAAAAATCAAGATTTCCTATCCTGCTTTTTGCTGTCCTTCACCTATATGAAGGGGGTCACTGCAACATTACTTGAGTTAACAGAAAAATTTAGCTGTTAGTGACTAGAGGTTTGTTGGGTTTATTTTTTTCCCTTTCTCTTTTTAACTAATTCAGTAGGAGTAGCTGAATTTAATTTCTTACTCAGCCTGTAAATCCTTCCTCTTTGTCTGTCTCTAGCCCATATCCTCTTACTTCAGCACTTCCTGCAAGGTATATGTGCTGCTCACAAGACAGTATTATTCCACAATGACTAAGTTGTCCTGAAGTGTGTTATGGTTTAATAACAACAGGAATTAGGTTTGCTGCTACCAAAACTATTTTATTATGACACATCCAGAGACATAAAACCCTCTTGTGCAATAATAAGGGGAAAAAGCTCTTTCCATCCACTTGCACAGAAGAAGCCTCAAGAGATTAGTGCTATAATAAGAAGAAAACAAACATGATTCAGGTTAGAAAAATGTAGCTAATATGTCTAAAGGAAACTGCAAGTACTTAATCAGACAGAGGGATTTTGGAAGCAGTATTATTGGACATGACCCGTGAGTTATAGGGAGACAACAGATCAGGTATTAAATAGATACTTATGCCTTTTGTTATGATGTTACTAGCATCATGGGATTTGGGATGTTGTGTTCAGTTGTGTGTGTCCCAGTTGGACGGAATATATCAGTGAGTTGGTGGGGATGAAGTAGCCATGAAAATAATCAGGTGAGGGAGACAAAAAACAGGGGGGAAATAATTAAAAGTGAAGCAAGTATTTGGAGTGTGACTAAGTGATGGCACAAGGAAGGGACAAGGAGTTTAAATACATGAAAGCTCTAAGTGGGAAGAGGAATCACATAATGAAACACATGAGATGGGATCTCAAGGGAAAGAGGAAGGAAAATTTTAGGTCGACTAGCAAGAGAGAACTGTGCAACCTACTAAGACTCATAACAGCTAAGCCAGCCTTTCATTTTATTTAAAGTAAATTCATGAAAGTAATAGGAAATACCAGACTAAACAACTTGAATGTGAAGAAGGGCTAGGAAGGGAAAAATGAGGTCGGTCTTTTGCATCTCTAATTTTAAGTCTGATTCAGTCTCATCTCACTAATGTACTTTGGGGTTATCTTGTCTAAACCTGAGTGGATCAAGTGGTTGGGTCAAGTGAGGCTTATCTGAGTTCTCTCACAGAAGTGTTGTGAACTTTTTAATTGGGGCAGATAAGGGGTTGTTGCCTCTCAAAAGCTTCCTTTTCATTCAGAAGTTTGAAACAGAAGGTATAACCTCCTCTCCTCATCAGTCTTTCCAGTCTTAGGCAACTAAGAGCTCAGGGCTACTGCTGATACTTGAGTTACCATATTTAGTTAACCAAGGAAAAAGTGTAATGTACAGTTACAAATGTGAGTGCAGTGTTTTGGTGCTGCTCTCACTAGATATAAGAATGAAAAGACAATCTAAAGTTACATAGTACTGATAATAAGAAGTTAATGGAATCTTTCCAGACCTTACAGTGAAAGGTTCACTTTGGTTCATATCTTATTTTCTCCAGCCTATTTGCTCAGCTTTCCATATTACACAAGGTGTCAGATAAAAAATGGAAGCGCTGACACTTGAGAGGTTGGCTGTGACTTCTGTTTCACCTGACTAGGAGACCCATGGAAATACAGCGAGAAGTTTTGAAGAGCCTACAGTGCATGGGAACTGAGCCACACGACCTGCAAGTGTCCTGCTCGGTGGCTTTCATACAGGCCAACAGTGGAGCAGACGGGAGGTGAGAGTTTACTGAGAAACAACACAACCCATCGAGACACAGGATGCCAACCTGCATTCCTAACATAGCCGTGTTTGAGCCATAGGCAACTGCCAATGGCTCTCTGGGCAAGCCAGGCCAAACAAAAAGTTCCTCTTGAATGTTAAATTAGAAATAAGATATTACTCAGTTGGACATCACAATACTAGCAATTGCTCACACTTGCTTGGAATTGTTCTAACAGGTTCAGGACTAATTTTCTCCCCTCCTTTCTGAAAGCTGCAGGTACATAACCCTCTTGTGACCTGTCACAACTCTCTTCGAAAGAGAGTAATATTGCACAGTGCAGAGTCTGTAACTATGATACATCAATGCCTTGTTTTCCTGGCCTTTGTAAGAAACAAGAGTTAGTTCTTTTTACATAAAAGCCTTTTAACAGTACTTTGATGATGAACTGAACCTCTTAGGTAGTTGGGTCTGTATCTGTCTGGGGACAGGGATGAAAAGAAAGAGGACAAGGAGCCTGGCGGAAGCCAATCAGCAGATTTTGGCATCCTGTGCAACACAAATACATGACCTGGAGAAGACTAACTCACCTTAGCACAATGAAAATGTCCTCTGCATGAATGAGAACCACTTCTGTCCTCACCTGCAGGACTTTGAGCAGAGGCAGATGGATGGGCAGGCATACACCCATAGAGTGCCTGCTACTTTGTTTTGTTTTCTCACTCTACCTTGGTTTCAGGGTTCTTTATTTCTCTAGCATCTGTTACCACCTACCTAACATGACAGGTCTTTGATACAGAAGGTATGGGGTTTTGCAGCTTGAAATAAAACACCAGCCTTGAAGCTGAGACTATAATGACTTTGTGCTGTAGGTGTAATTGTCCCTGTGGGGGAACTGTGACATGCACCAGAAGCAAAATTCGCTCTTCCAGAGTTCAAGTCTTTTGGTTTAGATTAATAAAAAAAAGGGTGGTGCATCCCAGCAAATCTGATTCCTCTGTCTAGTGGAACAATGAGCAGTTAAAGCTCCATTATCATGTGAACCTGGCTTGGCTGGGGTGCTCCACAGCTGCAGATTTGAGAGCAATGTTAGAACTGGCTCTACTAAATGCAACTGCAGCGGGAATTTCTGTTTATGGGGTGGGGAGGAGTGACTGTTAGCTTGAATTGCATACTTCTGGGTTATTTTTTCGTTTATTATTGGTAATGAAATGTTCTTTTCTTTCTAAAACTTAGGACTGCTCCAGTCAGCAACATGGGTGTGTACTGGGGACTATGTTGCCTGCCCACCATGATAATAGCTCTCTCATGTCATGGCTGGCATGCTTCTGTGCATGCACCATTATCAATTCTCTACCATTGGGTGAGACTTCTACATCAAAGAGGTTTATGAGCAGAACCTCCAATGTGTTTGAGGTTTGTCCATCAGTGCACGATACTTCCCAAGAGCATATTTCCTCATTAAAAAGTAGCCAGACTTGTTCCTGATTGCATTATGGTTAGTTTTGATTCAAGGCTGCCTCCAGAATCAATGGGAGTGTGCTCTTGGAAAGTACTGTACAGAGATGGGGAAACCTCAAACATTTTGGAGGTTCAGTTTGGAAACCTCTTTGGTTTGGAAGTCCACCAAAAGCATGTCATGAGATGGTTAGAAGGCTGGGTGGGGTTTACATCTGAGGATAGAGTGCAAAAGTGAGAATTGTTTAGCTTGGAAGAAGCAAGGGTCAGAGAGTATGTGACTGAGGTATTTAAGAAAGACACCAGGAAAACTAATCCACTCCTCAAATTAACATTGCTCCCTAATATGAGGATCAGTTAGTAAAATGGAAACGGCAAAAGTTTTAGCATGGACCTGATCTCCAAAGGCTGAAGGCAAGCAACTGGTATAAACATCACAATTAGAAAAAGTGGTGTTGAATTTGAGACTTTGCTGTGTGCCCCTAAGCAAAGTTTTCTCTCATCTATATGCCTCCCTGTCTCTTCTGTATGTCTTTAGTGTGAAGGTTATAAATAAGATAAGAGGGAGAATCAGTCCTAACTGTGTGCTTTTAAAGCAGTTCACTCAACAGGGCTTCAATCCTGATGGTGCACTTCAGGCTTTTCCTCAGTATCTGATTCAGCACAAGTTTTTTGTGTGGCTTAGATAGAAATAATTGGAGCAGTCTTTGGTCTTGATGGGATTTCTGAAAGTACCTACATGAGAAAATCCTGTTAGGAACCCAGTAACTAGCTCATTCTGACAAGTCTACAGGTAGGTGTTTTCATCCCAAAAGCTTATACAAAAATAATTCTAGACATCTTCCACTGTGCCTTCCAGTAATGCAACAGGTGTACCAGCGCTACCTCTTCTTGTACCTTGTCATGGTAGATAATGTCAATCTATGTAAGAGGCCTACATAATAGAAAAGAAATAAAGCTTAGGAAGATTGGATTCTGGACAAACAGGAAAGAAATCCAGTTCTGGAGAGTGGCTCTTCATCCAGACCCCTCTGAGTAGTGATGGTGTGACAGTTTACTCCAAGATAAAGTACCTTGCTGCTAAGTGTGTCACCTCTCAATTCATCTAAGTAAGTCCCCCTTCTGTTCTCTTCAGAGAGCTCATCATGCACTGAAATCACAGAAAGGGGATGTATGATCAATAAAATGTAAATTTTTAACATTTCAAATGTAAACCATACATGACAGTATATAGTAAAAACCCAAAAAGGAGCTGAAAACACACATCAAACTGAATGGACTGGGGTTGAGGTGTTAGTCCCTGAAGTAGCAGTGGGAGACAAGCTAAAGCAGGATAAAAGCAGCAAATCAAAGGTCATTTGCCTCCACTGGGGAGGTGGACAAAACAGAGCAGCATAAACATGCAGTTTTGTGATGTCTCCAGCCTGTGACTATTCATCATGCTCCGGATGGGCATTGACCTCTGCAGGGGTCGGGGAGAAGGGGAGGAGAATGCTGTGCAAGTATCAGATCATCCTAAGGTTTTTTGAGATACTGTACCCTTAATCACCTTTTCCCTCTATCTTCTAGCCTGGAGCTGCTTGGCAGTCCATGCCCAGGTGAGGCAGGGCATAGACAGTCCCCACTGGCATGGGGAGGACAGTGCCAGGCAATAAGTTGCTCTGCTGGCACTGCAAACTCTATTTCACCTACCCAGCTGAGAAGCCTTCAGTTGCTCAAGAAGATAATACTGCTGTCACCTGGAGATGTTTCTCTTAGAAGCTATCAAGCCTCTGTTAGGCTTTGAGGACTTAAAGCTGGACTTCAGAATTGCAGCTGGCAGAAAAATGCAGGGGCACTTGGCTTAACAGAAAGAAAGCAGCAAGGATGGTCCTAAAGTCTCCAAGGACTGGAATAGCACTGCCTGTGGGTAATGGATACAGCAACAGATCCCTTCCCCGGAACAGGTATGAGCTGTGATTTCTTGAGACTGACTTAACGTAAAGCCCCCGTGATTAATGTAACTCACCACTGGATGTCATTGTTTCTCTATAGGAAAACATCAGGGACACTTATTTGGCAGTAAAATTGTTTTTATTGTCTCGTCTTCCCCCCCCCCCCCCCCCCCCAATAAAGAGCCTCACATATGGGATCTTCAGGTGTTTGGCACCTTTTCCACTTGGCTCCAGCAAGCTCAGGAACCAGATTATGCTGACTGTTTTCCTAGGGTGGGGAAGGTTTACAGCCATGGGATGAATATGGTCTATCCTCAAACTCGCAGCTATGGGGCCAGATCATCAGCTGGTGTAAATTGTACTGCTCTGGTGAGGCAAAGCAGCAATGCCAATGCAAACAGGCTGAGGATCCTGCCCTGTGCCTGCTGCTTTCAAGTCCTACTCGACTACAGCCAATCCTTCCTGCTTCCTCATACACCTCCTTCATGCCCCCATGTCCCACCTTCTTCTTAGTGTTCTCTTACACAGACCTAATCCTTTGTTCTGTTTTCCCTCTCAGTCCTCAGCTTCAAAATTTCATCCAGATTTTATCATCGGTCATTTTTCTCCTGTTCTGCTTTTGTTTGTATTGTCTTCAAGATGCCCCTTCCAGATGGAAAGATCTGGAAAGACAGCCTTAGAGGGGTGTGGTCACCTGGAAAAGTAAGCAAATCATATAAACTTAGCCCAGACTCTTCTCTAACTTAACATCTCCCTTGGCTTTTTGGTTGTTCTGGTCCCATCTCAGTGTTACTTTTCCACACCCACCCCTCCATTTTTTTTTTAAGATCTCCAAATACAAGTTTGGGCAGGTATAACTGTAACATGGAAATGAAACCTCTTTGGTGTCAAACAAGCAGTGTGGAATTTTACCTTGCTAGGTCTTGACGTGGGCACAGCGAAGGTCTGGAGAAGGTTCATCTGAATGTAATCAGCACCTAATTTGCTGGTAAGGCTCCTCTGTGCTTCCTGCCAGTGGCTGCTGTTGCAAGCAGCCTGTGCCCGGTGCAGAGGGTACACTTGCTTTCTGGAGGCTGAGGAACCAGATGGTGCCATTGACAGAGCATGACAGGATGGGTGCAGCTTTCTTCCTGTGAGTAGCTTCCTTAGCATCCCTCTGCAAAAGTTCGATATCAGCAGGAAGGTCTCAGGCTTGATGGCTCATAGTGCTCTTAGAATCACAGGATCATAGAACAGTTTGGGTTGGAAGGGACCTTCAAAGGTCATCTAGTCCAACCCCCCTGCCATGACCATGCTCTTATCTTTCAATCACGCTTCTTTATCTAGAATGAAAAGTTAGTTAAACTGTCAATTATTCATACAGCTACAAACAAGGAAAACATCTTCCACCATCACATTGATAAAATAGACCAATTCTCTTTGCTTGCTTTGTATCTATTGTATGTCCAGCAGCCTGGGTAGGATGTTGCGTGAAGGATCTTGAAGACTGCTTTTCTATCACTGGTGTGAGAGCCTGTAGGAGAACAAGAGCCTGCTCAGTCACATGAGCTGTTGTTTGTTTTTCAGTAGGTATCTGCCCACCTTGCCTAGATGCAGTGACAGATCTAGAGCCACTTGACATTGAGCATTATCGGTCTCAGAAAAGGCCCACAAAGTCAGTGATGAATCTGATTGTGCCCTTCCTTCTACACCAAATCAGTTGGCTGCTCCGCTGGTAAAAGCTCTGAACCAGGGCTAGATAAAGTAATTCAAACATCTTGTTTCACTCAGGGTTCTGGCAGAGATGAAGAGGAGACCCTTGCTGCTTGAAGGGAGGGCACAGAAAACAGCAAAGCGGTTCCATGAGATGGCCTTTATCCAATTCATGATAGATTTTTGGTCTAAGTGAAGATAATTTGTAACTAAATAGAGAGATGATGGAGCTGTTTGTGGGCTACAAGGATTTAGATCTGTGATGTAATGAAACCATGCAACTTCAGAGTGTAAGGGTAGATCTTGCTCTGATGAAATAGAATTAAATTCTTAAGTTTCCCTGACAGAAAAAAAAAGAGGAGAGAATGGGAGAGAAAGACTTGGCATGTGCCACAGAGAGTCTTTTGGGATTAGATAAACTGAAATCTTATTGAGTTTTAAGGTCAAAGTATGTTACAATCACAAATGTGGCTGTAATAGCACCTTATTTACCAATTAAACAGGGAGTCTGTGTGGGCTTGGGATCTTACTCCCTGGCTTCAAAACAAACCTAAAAATATTCCTAACTTGTACACCTGTTAGCTTACCTAGTTACCAGGGCTGCAGGGGGAGGGGGGGGAGTGGGGGTGGGTGTCTGCTCAGATTTTGCAATGGTAACTTGGTTTATATCCATTAGATAATTAGCATGTTTCATATGGACAAATGGTGTCTCCAGCAATGAGACAATTTGTGAATGAGGCACTTCCAGAGGTGCTTGGTGCATCTGATGGTGTAACTTCTGAAACCTTGATGGCTAAAGGACCAAAGTCTCTACCTCAGAGTGTCTCCTCGCGGTCACCTTGTTTAACAAAGGAGCACTATGTGCAGGTGATGCTCTTGGTGTGATGTGTTAGAGCCATCTGTGTTGGGCAAAGAAAATCCATGGTCAGAACCTCCTGACTGACTTTGAGCATTGTAGGTTTGCGTTTATTGTTTATTATCACAGCACAAGAAATATTTGAAATAGCATTGCAGATCTGAAATCACTGGTGAAATACTTTCTAAAGTAGGTACAGGAGGGGCTGAGTAAGATGAATCACATTTTCATAAACAAAATCTCAACAGATTCAGCAATAGGAAGGCACCTAACTGGGGCTGTTCAACAGAGGAGTAATTTAGCTGAAAACAGGACCTGTATTACAGAGGTTTCTCTTGGTCTCTGACATTTTGTGATTTTCAATTCTGATGCCCAAATCAGCTATTTTACATGGAAAGAGTTAATTTCCTTATTTATTTTGCCAGCTGGTCTCTTTTCTCCTCTGCATATATTCTCTGGTTATTACATCAGTATCTTTTGATGTGATGTGTTCAGGTCCTTGCTCATTAGGCTGTTCAGTGACCGTAACTGAATAAATAACTGGTAAGGGTGCTGAAGGGGAATGAAAGAAGATACTAAAAATACAATAGGACATAATCTGGTCTTTGTCATGGAAGACAATTTGCATCTCAGCTCTACCACTGCTTAGGTTACATACTCAGAGGTATTTGTATAAATATCCCTATAAATAAATACATTTTTATGAATATCTCAGTTGAAAACAGTAAGAGAGCTTGTGTGGATATGGTTCAAAGGAACTGCTTTTTTTCCCTGGAGTTTCTGGTTTGTCAACAAACAAAACTACCATCAACAAAAGTTGCCATCTCTGTCCCAGACTGCTTCATGGGTCAGAGTCCTTGAGGAATCAGCTTTTAAGGATGCTAAAATGAAAGGAATGAAACTTTTATTTGCCCACGTTTGGCCTGAACATTGTCACTGTTTGTTTTGAGATCAATTCAACATTTTGTATCTACAATGATTCTTCCCCTGTTCCCAACCATGCTGGTGTTGCATATCGTGTGGCAGTTACTTCTTGCTCAATAGTCAGTATCTTGTAAACCTGAAGCTCCTGCAGTGTACACCTACCAGTACCTAGGTAGTAGGTACACTGCTGAGAGGCTTTAGCAGAATGCAGCTGGTTTAGATATTTAACTCCAGAGAAATAAATAAAGCTTAGGCTTCTTGGTAAATGGCAGCTATCGTGCCTGTACATTCAATTTGATGACTCACTGCTGTAATCCATCTGCCCAGGCTGGAACGTGGCAGCCATTCTGCGCTAACAACTCAACATAGCCATTTGTTTTTCTGAAGAGGAGATGTGAGGGATAATTTGTCCAATTGAAACTGCAAGGTGAGTCACCAAGGTGATGACAAGGATTAACTTCCTGTAGCCTGCTCTCATGACTGCAGAAACATTTCAGCACAGCTTGCAGGAGACAACTTCACAGAGAGCTGGAACACATCTGGAGGAGTGTCCATCAGGAATGCCCTTTGAGCACAGCAAACAGCTTTTTCTCTCTGACTATACCGATGAGACTTTAAAGGCTTTAGTCTGTGGCTTCAAATGTTTTCAAATGCCTGACCAGGATTGGGAGCTCTCATCGATGACTTTGAAAGCAGGCTGGTGTTCACTATTTGTTTAGTGTTCCTTTCTGCTCCAAAGTGCAAAGGAGGAGCTCATTGCTTAAATACTTGTGGTCTTTCAGTAGGAGTGTGATACCCAGCTCCTTTTGGGTGCCTTGAAAAACGGCCCTTCACAGTCCTGCGGAAACCTGCTGTGCTGAGTTGAAAGCAATTTGTCTCATTTCCCATCCTGAATTCTCGTGTTGCACAGCTACCCCTGCACTGGTAGCCAGCTCCTTACTTGCATGCTTTAAGAGCCTGTCTGGTGGTAGGAATACGCTGACAAAGGAAGAATATCTCAGAGTTTCAGATTGTTTGGGTAGCAAATTAAACTTCTGCTTGTTTCTCCAAACTGTAGCTGTGACCTAGACATTTTGCAGCTGCTACACCATTAACTAGAACTTCATAGTATTGCTAATAAAAGATATTAAAGAAATAATTCTGAAGTGGTAGATCTGACTTATCTTCTTCTTCTAGGGGCTCTAAAGTGGATTTCAATCATGTTCAGTCACAGCCACATCAAACTCTATTGCTCAAATTATGCCTGTTCCCAACTGCCCCAGACTGGTTTTTGTGTCAGAAAGTCTATGTAATACTTTTCAGAGCTCTGACCTGGTAAATTTGCCCCCTGGAGCTACTCTTTTGATTTTTCCTAATATCTAAAACCCAATTTCTTGAACCAAGTATTCAGTAAAAGTCTCTGCTGCACAGTATGTACCTTGGAAGGCTAGTGAAACTAGCCCAAAACATGTTAAACAGTAAAAATGACTGTGCCACACTCAGGGCTTAAATACAGTTTTTGATAATGACTGTAAAGGGCAGTGATGCATTTCACTTATATGAAAAAGGAGCAGACACACAATGTTCTCTCTGGCTTCTTTGGAAAAGCATTTAGGAGCTCTCATGTTATAGGAAGAAACAGGAGAAGCAGTAGAACCACAGAATCATAAAATAGTTAGGGTTGGAAAGGACCTCAAGATCATCCAGTTCCAACCCCCACGCCATGGGCAGGGACACCTCACACTAAACCATCCCACACAAGGCTTCGTCCAACCTGGCCTTGAACACTGCCAGGGATGGAGCACTCACAACCTCCCTGGGCAACCCATTCCACTGCCTCACCACCCTAATAGGAAAGAATTTCCTCCTTATATCCAGTCTAAACTTCCCCACACAGCTTGGTGTCATCGGCAAACTTGCTGAGGGCGCACTCAATCCCACTGCCCATGTCAGCGATGAAGATGTCAAACAAGACCAGTCCCAACACCGATCCCTGAGGGACATCACTCGTTACTGGTCTCCAGCCGGACATCGAGCCATTGACCACAACTCTTTGTGTGCGGCCATCCAGCCAGTTCTTTATCCACCGACTGGTCCATCCATCAAATTGATCTCTCTCCAATTTAGAGACAAGGATGTTGTGTGGGACAGTGTCAAACACTTTGCACAAGTCCAGGTAGATGACATCAACCGCTTTACCCTTGTCCATCAGTTCTGTAGCCCCATCATAGAAGGCCACCAAATTGGTCAGGCAGGATTTCCCCTTAGTGAAGCCATGCTGGCTGTCACCAAGCACCTTGTTGTTTTTCATGTGCCTTAGCATACCTTCCAGAAGAATGTGCTCCAAGATTTTGCCAGGCACAGAGGTGAGACTGGCTGGTCTGTAATTCCCCGGGTCTTCCATTTTCCCCTTCTTGAAAATGGAATTAGCAATTAGCACCAAATGAATTAGCCATTAGCACCAAAGCCACACTGTAACTCTCTGAATAGTACTTCACACAAACAGACCTGCAGAACCCTATAGCTTTATTCAAGCAATGAAATGTTGCTCAGTGTAATTAAGGATTGCCAGCATAGGAGCCTGAAAGTAGAACAGGTCTCATCATGCAGGATCTTAAAGCATGATGCAGGCTACAAATCGAGTTCTCCACTCTCTCTGCTTTCAAAATGAGGTCAGACACATTTTCTGCTTTTCTAGGCCCAGGCTCCCTTTTAGGAAATGTACTTTTTTGTTGAGCCAAGGGGCAACTGCTTTACTGGCAGTAGTTAATAACAGTAAGGAGAGTACTTCTGACAGCCTATATCATCCTCTCAGTTTATCCACACCTCTGGGGAAGGTTATCCTACTTGCTCTTGCTGTGGAGGATGTCTCCTCCCGACCTCTGCCAGCCCATGAACAGCGTGACTGTGACCAGGAATGTGAGGACCGGCAGTGAAGGACCTTTTCATGGCAGAAAAGGTCTGGTTTTCTCTCGGATTGGTTCCATACAATGCTACCCTGATTTGTCATTTTGGACCTCCTAGGTTATCTCAATGACAAATAAACTGCAGGTGCATTGAAGGGCCACCTGCTGCATCAGGTGGCATTGATGTAAACGTCTGGAGCACTCACAAGTTTTATCCTTTTGTTAAATCTAATGTTACATGCATGGCTGAATGGGCTGTTGCACTGTGTGTGCTGAGAAGCAGCAGACCTGAATAGCACGTATGAGAAATGATGCACAAAGCCTGTGAGTTTATATACTCCTTTTTGGGCCAAATACTTTACTGAGGGGGATTATTGGGAGTTTTAACTTCTGCAGCTGTTTCTCTGTGTTCATAAAAATTCAAAGCTCAGTCTCATGTTACACCAGGGTAAACCAGATGTACTTCATGTCTCAGGTACTGCCTGCTCAAGATTACTCTCAGTTCACACAGGCAGAAAGCAATGTGCAACCAGGATGAATCTGTCTCTCGGTGAGGCTCCTTGTCCTTCTAATCCAAAACTCCTCTGACTGGAAGGTCTTCTACGATACTAACTCCTTCCAGTATTGCCAATTTTTAATCAGAAATCTGCTGGAGCTGGATTTGTGTTAGGATGAATCACATCAGTCTTCACACTCTGCCCGCGGGAAATCCCTGCTGGGGTGCATTGCCCCTCCTGCTTCTTTCTTCCAGCAAAGTAGGTAAGTTTTGGAGTTAGCAGGCAACGCTCTGTCCTTCCCCTGAGGAACAAAAAGGGGTTGTGAGATAGAAGAGGGGGACCAGAGGAAAAGCAACCAGTCTTACGGATGGTAACAGTATTTTTGCTGCTCTTGGAACACCAGGTCATTCCCTGTATATTCCTCTCAGCAGCAAAGGCAGGAGGGAGACCTGAAGGAAAAGGCTCTTGGCTGTAAGCTTGAGGAGAATAGAAGCACAAGGGCAAAATTCTGGCAAAAGATGGGAGATAATTATGCAACTGTGAGTTCTGGGGACAGCTAACAGTCTTGTATCGTCAGACAGCACCACAGGCCAAACCATAATCTTTGCTTTGTTCCAGTCCCTGTGAGTCTGGGAGCGCTGCTAACAGACTGTCAAACTAGAAAGGAAACTAGGAGGGAAGTTTACACCAAAGGGTAGGACACAAGCTGCCTTTAAAGTACCTGTTGCGTTCTGAGCTGGAGCAGTTGCCCAGGTGGGAGCAGCGGGGGCTGCCCTCGCGCCCAGCTTGCACTGACTGGGAGGGAAGCAGGACAGCCCCGGAATTTATCGCTCCGATGCTAAGTGCATGGTTTGTGTGAAAGGGCACTCGTTACTTTCGCCGTTTTTGTCATGAAGAACGGAGTCCTGCGGGGAAGCACACACCCCCCGCTCTGACGGGACCCAGCCCTGCCCTGCCTCAAAAGCACAGCACGCAAGGCCGCCATGACCCGCCACACGGCTCCGCTGACACAGGAGGCAGGCGGCGGACACCAACCATTGTGCGGCAAAGGGGGGGAAAGACAGTGTCACTGCTTCTAGCGAAGCAGCTGCGCTAAATGACTTTAAATAACCGCTCTGCTTAACCCCTCCGGCTCGGCTTGGGTATTTCAGCGTGAACGACAGAGAGCACATTTCCGAAGCGCCAGCTTTCCGTCATTCTCTCCCCCCGCCCACTGGAGCTGATGGTACTTTCCAGCGCGGCGGGTACAGGTGCCGGAGGGGCGGGGCTATACGGAACGTTCTGGAGTGCGCGTGTGGTGCTAGGCAACCGCGGCAGCAGCAACGGCGGCGGGGAGGACGCGGTGGCTTCCGTGCTTCCAGTACGTGCTCCCCTGCTCCTGTGGCCGGAGTGCAGTATGTGCTCCCCTGCTCCTGTGGCCGGAGTGCAGTATGTGCTCCCCTGCTCCTGTGGCAGGAGTGCAGTATGTGCTTCCCTGCTCCTGTGGCCGGAGTGCAGTATGTGCTTCCCTGCTCCTGTGGCCGGAGTGCAGTATGTGCTTCCCTGCTCCTGTGGCAGGAGTGCAGTATGTGCTTCCCTGCCTGCGCTGTGACACCCGCACAGGCTCCCAGGGTGGATTTTCCCCGGTGTTTAGTTTTGAGGCGCTGTGTGAAGTGAGGTGTGCTGTACTGTGGTGTTCCTGTGGCCTCTACCTCAACAGGAGCCGGGGGAGCGTTCCTTGAGGCCATGCAGCTCTTAAGCTCCTCCGGTTCAGTTGTTATCTGTGGCTTCTCCACTGGTAAAGTTGGTGTAAGCGAGTGTTGCTTCAGGGAATGTGGTAATTGCCAGCTGGGGGTGTTGCTGCTTGGCTGTAGTAGTGTTGCCAAGGCAGGCTTGTATGGGAGAGAAGGAGTTGCACTGGGATGATTGCAGCCGGGGCTTGTCTGGAGTTCAGTAAATACTCAAAGGTACTCATGGCTGGTATTTAAGTGACAGAAGTGGGTTTAATTCTATGTTTTATGGCCTGGGTGGTTTAAAGGCGGGTGTACACTGGCTGCAAATATCATAGGTATTTGGTATCATAGATACTAAATATGTTCCATTTAATGCAGAACTGTGAAAAGATACAAAAGTATCTTGCCGCAATGTAATCATAAATAGCTTCCATTAATTTATACTCATCTTTCTATATAGTTCATTTGCACTTGAAGATGTTGTTTACAGTTCGTGGAATAATTTGTAATAAGGCATAAAAATGATATTTCCGATAACTTTGGCTTCAACCAAGCATTAAAGGGGGATTGGACTGCATTTGTACATTAGATTAATTAGGCTAGGTTTCTTTCATCATTAAACTTTGATTTTTATGTTCCTGAGCTTGTGACATGAGTTTTTACATGTTCGTTTATGATTTATTTTCTTTTTTAAGCATCTGGTTTAGTCTTTCAAGGTAGGCTTGCACAAAGTAGATGAACTTAGAAAGATTTCTTCTGAGAGCTATAAAAATGCTTATGGTACAAGCTCAGGCGCTTTTTGGAGTGGCAGGATAATGGACCTTTAAGGCTTGATCTGCATGTGTAAGAGTGTATGTTAAGCCTACTGGAGTAAGCAGTATCAATAAGATTTAGCATATGCACTGTAAATGGTACCTAAGCCCTCCGTCTTTGTCAGAGTTCTCTCTGCTGTTCCCAGGGATAGGCACCTTACCACAGTCCCAGAGTGGTGGAAGAGGGAAGCCAGTTCCCTGCCCCCCCCATACATCCTGAAGCTGTCCAGTGGCTGTAAACCAAGAGCTTGGCTAATAGGCTCAGTTCAGTGTCAGGTTCCCAGCTGATTGCTGAGCTGGCAACATCTCCTGTGCCCTCTGCAGAGACTAAAACCATTTAAAGGATGCTGTCAGTGGAAGACTGAAAAACCTCGACTTGAGGCTGTTTTAGAAAAAAAACTTTGTATTTTTTGATTAGATTGGAATTTATGAAAGATGGGAATAGGGTCCTCTGTTGATGTTGAAGTTGTGCCACGTCCAGCCTCAGACTTGGTATGAATTGCAATACAAAGGTATTTATTTGCACAAAGTCCTGTGTGACACCACCCCCAGGTCCAGCCTGTGCCCCATGCAGACCTGTCTCCTGAGGGTAAGTGGCACTTGCCCCAGGCAGCACAGCTGGGTGGAAGAAGTGGCTTGTCCCTGGTGGTGTAGGCTTTGTACTACCAAAGTGTTCTGCTCAGTTCTGCAGGTTTAAGTTTTCCTTAATTTATGTAAGAATTACAGGAACCATTACTTTGCTTTGGATATAGGTACTAATTTAGGAATTACTCCCATTTTTACTTGTAAACAAGCCACTTTGTCTTCTGATATACTCCTTTCCTTCCTGACTTCTCTTTACCTTTATTTTTTTCTTGACAGTGTTAACAAGCCCCAGCAAAGTTGCTGAAGTTACCTCCAAGTGACATATTCAACCACCGGAAAGGTAAGATCTCATTTCTAAGCTGCAGTGAGTGGCTTTTTGTGCATCTGTGATGTGCATACCTGTCATCAGCTTACACATGCTCTTAACAACACTGGGAAAGTTGTGGGGCAGATTTTGATATTTCTGCTTGTATTATCAACTCTCCAGGAGAAATAGTCTTCTGAGAAGCTGGCATGTTGGTCGTCTGCTTGTGTCCTGTGCCACAGGAATATTTTCTGTGGCTTCTGATAGAAGGTTTATTAATGAGCATGAAGTGCTGTGTGTTTTGATGGCTTTTCTGGATTCTTCTTTGCACTAGTAATTGTCTGTGTGGTTGCCTGGAGCAAGTGACTCAAACAATTCCCCCTTCCTATGCTGGAGAGCCGGGTGAAGCCCTGAGTCAAGGGCATTGGAATATACAGGAAAAATGCCTTGCTTAGGTGAGAGGAAATGTTGGTTAAATGCTACTGTGCAAAGACTCTTCTTTGGTTATGGTCAGGTTGCTGGCTCAAGCCAGACCTTGCAATGATGTCTGGGCTGATTTTCGTTCTAATATGGAAGTAAGTGGACTTTTAGCAGGTGAGGAGGTGTTTCTATGTGTTTTGGACTTTGGTTTTCTTTGCATTTCAGATCCTTGGTTCTTCATGAGTTATCCTGTAGGGGCTTATTTATGGGAAACACAGATGCTTCCTAAGATCCATTTTGGATAGGGAGTATAATTTTCAGGCCCAGAAGTGGCTCTTCAGTTAGTCATCCTTGTGGGATAGCATGCTGAACAAGGTGACGGCAGAGTGATTTGCATGACTGTTGCCAGGATTCAAGGGTGCTGAACAAGGTGATAGCAGAGTGATTTCCATGGCTGTTGCCAGGATTTGAGGGTCCCAAATAGGAAGCTGACCAGGTCAGAAGGCAGCTTCCTATAATGTTTATTTAAAAAGACCCCAAATGTGTGTGTAAGTGGTTGTCTACATTTGTTTTTGCAGTGCAATATTATGAAAAAAGGTTTTTGAATTTTCTTCCCTGTTTGTTTGCTTGCTGCTGTTTTTTTCCCTGATGCTTCCTCCTCCCCAGTTTTGTCTCTTGATTTTTGGAGTAAAAAAATGTTCAGATACTAATGGGCTTTTACTCTTTTTATATGATTATGCATGTAAATCATTAATAAAGCCTCTGGTTAGTCTTACTTGCTCATGTTTTAATATTCCAGCTTTTGGGATGTTACCATTACCATAATTCTTCAGGTCTCAATTTCTGAAAGCAAGTTGAGTTATCTCCCTGTGCTTTTGAAAATGGGTCAGGTAGTGAGGAACTGTCAGACTGGGAGCTGGTTGGAATGGTTTGCCTTTCCAGTCTGACTAGAGTGAGAAACCAGTGTTAATGGGGGAGTAGACTACAGTGGTGATAGTTGTAGCTGAAAACCAGTAAAGTGCTTGGGGAATTAATGAAACAAGTAATTTTATGATAAGAGTTTTATAACATAGTATTAATAAACAGCACGAGTTTGACATAGAGTGGTAGAAAAATGATCAGTTTGTGATGGTGCTCTGTATTACAAGTCTCTGGATATGTCAAAATAGTGTTTTACGGCAGGAGGAAACACAAAAGATCTGCAGGAGTTCATAGTGTGAGTAAAGAGATAATGGTCATAGCAGAAAACTGTGAAGTAGCAAACAGCATTGGATGAGGAAGCAAAGCTCTGAACTCTGTCCTTACGATTATGGCTCCTGCTGGAGGAGAAGCATAGTCTGCATGAATAAACTTCAGATTAATCAAAATACTTCTCCATTTTCAAATATGTCTGAAAGTTCAGAGTTGCTGATGCCTTTGGATTTTTCATTGAGAACTGCTGAAGGTGGTGTGTTTTCAGGGCAGAAATACTTGAAGGCAAGTAATTGAGGGAGAGATGGAGTGGAAGAGACACATGACACAATTGAACGTATTTAGGGGTTGGGTCTTTCTTGCTGTCTCCCTGGAGCACAAACCTTGCAGGTCAGGTCTTTGTAAGCATATAAAACTCTTGTCCCTCTTACCAAAAACCCCTAAAATAATTTTATAAGATGTGTGTAATCCCAGTAAATTTGGGGTGTAAATTTTTATGTGCATACTAGGTCTTAGACTGTAAATTCTTTCTGATTACATCTGCTTGAGTATACATAACACCAGAAATGACTGTTCTTTGTGTGCAGTGAAGGTTGTAAGGCTGTGTTACCTTATACCTGCTGATAGCAAATTAGTAGTGTTGTATGCAAATTTAGTATCATTGCCCCATTTACGGGTAATAACATCTCCCTGGATAGACCTAATAGAGGTCCTTCCTGTTTCATTTCCATTTCCTCTTGGACAGAAGTGTTTTCCTGACTTATTTTATACCAGCTGCTAGTTCCTTGTCCTAATGTCAGTGTGGCATTGGCCTTGCAGCTATCCTGTGTGCTTACCCTGTTTCCGGATGTTTGTGTGTTCACAAAAGTCTTTATTGCTGTATGTGTTTGGCTTGTTTTCAAGAAGGAAGCCCATCATGCTCTCCAGGCTTCTACTTACAGAATAAGCAGATGAGGTCTGCCCTGGTTTTTCTTTTGCCTTTGCTGACATGCTTTACATGTAAAACAATGCCCTGTCTGGACTTCAGGTGTTTCAGCCACTTTCAACTCTCACCTTCTTTATTTAGTCAAAAGTGGCTTCTGGGGTGTCAAAGAAACCTGCAGTTTTTAAAATCTTTTCTGGTATAATGTTTCTTTTCCCATCTTGCCAACTATTTCTGCTTTGTTGCCTTCATCCCTCCTATGAATTTGACACCTTCGTAATTTAATCTCCCAGTCAATGTCTTGCCTTACGTCTGGAGCACGCCAATTACATTACACTTCTCGCTTAGCACATGTGCTTCTAATTCTGTATTGTCACACACCAACTCCAAGTGTTGCTACGGATCATGTTTGTGCTTCAATCCTTCATTGCCTGCTGCAAGGAAGGGGAAGTAGAAGGGTGCAGTGCATTCACCCTGCCTCTGTTAGCAGTGTTGGATGTTTCCTAGTGAACCAAAGGGGGTCCTATGACAAATATTTTTGTTCATGACCTTCACTGGGGAAAACAGTCTTCCAGCTAGGAGTCTCCCAATGGGATCCTACATGCTACCTTGTTTGGGTGCAAAATTGTAATCCTAAATTGAAAGTTACATTGTTTCAATGCTGACTTCTGCCCTTACTTCCAGTATTGTGTTCTACTGTCTGCACCAGCTCCAAAATAGCTGCCTGTGCCGGGTGGCTGCTACTGTAAGCTGCTTTTTTTGATAAGTAGAAGGAGAGTGTGAAAGATGAGGGTGCTTCTCCTGCCCTTGTTATTAATGTGAGTTACTCCATGTGTAGGAGAGTTAGAAAATCCATGTTCTTCAAAATTTGTTTCTGCTAGCCAGGATCTCTGGTATGTAAGAGTGATCTGCGAGTGATATGTGATGAAGGTTGCAGTGCGAGTTCATCCCTCTCAGTCATGAAAGTAATCAGTCTCTTCTATCTGGCCATGTGTTTTCATGACTTTTGCTGGACAGCCAGTTTTATATAAATCCAACAGAGATGTAGTAATGAATGACACAGATTGTTGGGTGGGGCAAACAGACTTTGTGGTTGCTTAAACCTTGTTTCCCTAAGAAAACAAACTTAAATGCCTCCCAGTGTGGGAGGACATAACAAAAAATATTTGCATAAGGAATCTACGGTTCCCTAATTGTGGCATTTTCCATGTCTTGAAACCATTTAAAAGCTCCTTGTATAACCACCAGCTCTGTGGCGTACTGGCTGGTGTTTCTGGCCAGTACTGCTGCTCTGACTGATGTGGAGGCCAGGTTTCATTCATACAGCAGTACTACCCAGCCTTGACAGCCTCCAGAATGACCCTGACTCTGGAAGCCTCTCTTGAGTTCTGAGCTTTAGGCAGTACCCTTGGAGAGCAGAGGCCAAATACATATCATAGATCAGTCAGTGTGATTGCTAATGTCCTGAATAACGGCTTTCTTGAGGTCACTCCAGTCTCCATGAGCTAAAAATTGAGGATAGTAATTCAGGGGCTACAGGACCTGCCTACAAAGACCACAAAATATACTGGGGAAATACTAGAGTGCTGGTCAGTGTGTCCTTCAGGAGTGATAGCACTTTAATAATCCATATGACATGTTAATAGCACACATCTCTGTAGCTTACCATATAGATGAATCTGGCAGCTACCCCAGCTTGCTTCAGTTACAAGATGTTAAGAGTCCTCTGTGACATGCTGTCCCTTTAAAGCTGCTGCAGTATTGGATGTATCTTATAGGATGTATTTATTCTCTTACATGATTAGCACTCTCTTTCTTTGTCCTTCAGCAGTTGATTGCTTTCAACCTGGAGACTCTGCCTGAGAGGCTTGGGAGAATTCCCAGGTGTTACATGTGTATGAGTATGGTTATGAGGAGGCATATTAGTTCTTGAGGGTGGATCTTTTTTACTCGGTAATAAATCTTCAGAGGTAGCAAACAATGCTGATTTATGCATAACCAGATTAAAGTTTGGGAATAAGAACATAATTGCTGGCACACCTGTCTTTTTTGATCATGTACAGTGCTCAGCTTAAGTAATGACAGGCTTATCTCTGTATTTGCAAGCCAATGCCATGTTGTATTTACAGCTTAATACAAATAAGCAGAATTCTTCTGTGCTTCAGTGACTGAGTGTAATTGCTGGCAGATGTGAGTTTTAGGTTAGCATTCCCAAATTGCCCACCATTTATAGAGCTCCCCTGAAACCACACTGCAGCACAAGCCTCTGGTGATGGGAAGGTGAAGGCTGTGTCGCTGTAATATGAACAGGCAGCGGAGGCAAGACTTTTCCTCCTTGAAAAAGCCAACACTGTGATACCCCTAATGTCTCACCATGCTGGCAGGCAGCCTAGTTTTCCGTAGTTCCTATGGAAAAATGAAGCTTTGACAACTTCTATGACTTGATCATCCAGTGTTAGTCTGGCTGACTCTTAATGCTGTGCTGAGATATTTTTGCTAGTTTAGGATTGCAGCAAAGTTTGTAGCCTGTCATTCTGTTGTATGATGTTGCATCTTACATTGAAATGTGGCTGTAAGAAAACCCTGTAATTTTCATTAAAACATTGCACAGGAAGAGGGCTCATTTACTGGCTTGAGTAAAGACATTGTTTCCCCACTGTATACTTGATACAAGAGAAGTCTGAAGAAATTTGTGTGTTTTTATACACCAGTTATCTAGGATAAGTACTGTAAAGATGCCTCACTTGAACTGAAAATCATTAGATCCTTCTGAATGTTTTGACAAAAATTGGGTGCTGTAGTTCATGCATGTCTAAAACTACTGAAGCATCTTTTGTCCATCCTCCTGAGCCTTCTAGCTCTTGATGGGACCAGAACTGGGGGTCCCAGAGGGCTAACACTGGAAAGAAGGACTAGGCTATGAGGTTAAGATAGCTTAACCATTTTCTGAACTGCCTGCAGCACCACAGCATAGCCTGTATCCCTGGACAAAAAGCTTCAAATTCTTTAATACTCAAGATGCCAATTTGAACCTGAGCTTGCAGGGAGCAGAGGCAATACTGAGGCAAAACTCTCTAATTTTGAAGGTGAAGGCATTGTTGTCAGACTGGGTCTGTATGAAGTCAGTGTGTAATTGCTGCTCATTCATTTCTGAGACAGCTGTGAAATCATCCTATCTTAGAGCAGTTTCAGCAAGTGAACAGTGTTTTGTGACTGAGCTTTGGAAGCTCTCCTGGTTAGTTTGCAGCTTCCTCAGATGTAGTCATGTTAAAGCTGGGTTGAGTCTCATTCATTTAGAAACCTTCCCTGGGATATAGGTAGAGAGAAATTATCACCTCTTTCATTTTCAGAGCAGTGCCTCGTGCAAAAATGTGCTGGGGTTCTGCAGGAAAACCAAGATTAGCTGGATTAATAGCATGGGATTTTAGAAGGGAGAGTAACGGTTATATGCATCACCCAATGAAAGATCTGTATTTTTTTATCATATGTAAGCTAGAAGAGTAGTAAGAATCCTAGAATGGTTTGGGTTTGAAGGGACCTTAAAGCTCATCCGGTTCCAGCCCCCTGCCATGGACAAGGACACCTTCCACTAAAGCAGGTTGCTCCAAGCCCCGTCCAACCTGCTTAACATATTTGTGCTAGAGATGAATTGAAATACTCTGATTTTAGAGTTGAATACTCTGTAACTCTTGTCTGTATAGCAGTGCATCAGACTGGCTCTGAAAGCTCAGCTTTTCTGTGAGGAATTGCACATGTTTCTGTAACACTGGCCCATGGTGATGCAGGTAGCCTGAAGAAATATAGATTCAGTCTGTAATTTTGCATACAAAATGTAGGATTTTCTTTCCTAGCAAGAACCTTCCTTCAGCTGCTGAAGCTGAGGCCTTCCGTGTAAAGCACAAGTCTGAAAGATTTTTAGGGTTGAATTGTGAACTGCAGGACATGCTTCTAATCACACTGTCATGCTCTGGTTTAGGCAGACACAATGTGAAATTTGCTGCTATAAATCAAGTTCTTCCAGGCTTGTTTTTGTAAGGGTGATGTTGCACACAAAGCTGAAGCTCAGCATCAGTCCTGAAACAAGTAACTGTGGTGCTTAGTTGCTGAGGGCAGCCTTAGCTTTTTACAGTTGTTAGTTGCTTCCCAGCTCTCTTACATCACCTCCAATGGTGCTGCAAGATTGATGTAGGAAACTCTGTGCAAGTGCAATTGATCAAGAAGCCATTCTGTCACCATGAGCTCTTAAAGATGTTCGTTGCAATGGAGCATAATTGGCAAGAGCACTGTGGAACAAACCTCTGATTTATAAGTTACAAACATGAAGTCTTTAGGAAAGTTGGAGTAGTGCTTTACAGGTCACCTTTATTTTTCCTACCATAGATGCCTTACCTTGCTTATTACTGAAGTGAGTTACGAAGTTGCTCTGTGTGTAGCAAGGTAGAATTGATACAGTTTTGGGGGGTTTGCTTCAAAAGAGACCAGTTGAAGAAACACTAAATAAAATATGAATGCTTAATTAAAATGAATGGGGGTGTAATTTCTGGAAAGAATGCATTTAATCAACTGGCAGCAGAGAAGTGGGATTTATTTCTGTTGTGGCAGAGCTTCAGAATCCCCCTAGGATGTGTTGCAGTGCAGGTGGCAGTGTACATACATGACAGAGGATGAAACTGTGCTTGCCTGAAGAGCTTTCTGTCTAACTGGAAAAGAACAGGAGAGCAGAGGTGATAGTATTTACACTTGAAAGATAGGAAGCTGAGGCAAGAGGTAAATGAACTAGCTAAAGTTAAACATAGTTTGTAGTTAGCAAGAGAAGTGGAAGCGGACCTCCTGCATCTCAGGCACGCTTTGGCCAAAAGCTCATTTTCCCTCTTGATAAATGCGTTCTGGTTCCTAATAGAACAAAGCATAACTTGTCATTTTCATAAGATACATTTTCCTTCTTTTTAGAAATTGAATAAACCAGAATTTAATACTGAAAGCACAGAAATTCATCCCCTACTCTTGAACAATTTTCCTTCAGTCCCCTCACAAATTCAATTTTGGAGTTCCTGTAAATAATTCTTTGAATTGGTAAATGAAAACAGGGTGAGAAGCGTATCACCACCTTCATCAGGTTGTAAAAGAAACAGCTTCGACTGAGTTTCTACTTGAGGATTGTTTTACATATACAAAGCAGGGCATGAAGCTTGTAAGTCACTAACTGCAGTGAGCAGTTTTAGCATCAGACAGGAAGCTTCTTGTACATAAGAATGTTGTTGTCCTCTCCAGCCCAACCAACCCCAAAGCAAAAGGAAGTATTGTAAGGTCTCTTCCTGTCCTTGATGTTTGTTTGGAATCCTGACTCTGAGTTTGGACCTCAGTAATGCTTTAATGTAGGTACATGCTAATTTGTAAGTATACCCATGTGGAAGATCTTGATTTATTACCTGGTAGAGGATTAATCCGGTGTTGCAAGATAATGTGGAAATTCGTGAGTTCCATCAGGAGCCGGAACTGAATGTAGATTATGTGTTGCAAAAGCCCTTGGAGAAAGCAGGAATGGTGAGAATTGGGAGCACTGTGATGATGCCAGCCAGCTCCTTAGCCAGAGGAGATCTACTGTCTGGTTTGAATTTAGTTCCTTTTCTTTTGAAATCCAGGTATGAATTATTGAGCAGATCTGCTGAAAATTCTATATTAATAATTTGCTTTAATCTTGAAACCAACTTCTTGCAAAAAAAAAAAAAAAAAGCTTCACCTTTTGACTAGCTCTGGAGTTGACTGAAATATGTGAACCCCAAAATATCCGTGTTAAAACTTGGCTGAAGCTTGAAACTTCTGTGAGTACTGAGATGCTTTGAAAATGTGTGGCTGCATCTACTTCATATACAAGTAAGATTATTGTTGTTGTTATTATTATTATTATTACTATTTAAAGTAGTGACTTGTATTTCTGATGGCTCATGCAAATAGCTGTGTTGTAGTTTTGGCCAAGCTTGTCAAAGACCCCAGCCTTACAAATACAGTCTGAAATGTAAATGTATATAAGAAGATTCAAATACTTCTGTACAGTATTCCTAGAAAAACAGACCCAGCAAAGCAAGGATGAAATGTTAGTCTGAAATGTATTATAAGTGCTGCTGGTTGTGCTGCCTGTAATTAAGCCTCACATTTCCCATTAGAAGCCCCTGTTTTTGGTGGCGTATAACTTTGCCAAACTTTAACTGTTTGGGCTGAAACTTTCCATGCTGAATGTCTGCTTCAGATGAATTGTTTGGAAAGCTTTGACAAAAAATGGTTTCACCATTTCTGGGAATGAAATGAAGAGAAAAATATTTTCTTTTGCCCATGCAAACTTAATTCTGGCACTTCTGAAGTTTGGAGTGCTTGGGTCTGTAGCCTGGATGATGTTTTTGTATATGTATGTTGCCTTTTCTGAAGGAAACGTAACATTTATACAGTAGTGCCTATGTGGATATATTTGGATAGGAGAGAACTTGTAACTGGACACAAAAACCGTAAATAATTCACTTAAGTTGGAAACAATCAAATGACATTGATTTATTGTTTGTTCTTGAGCAAATTGCTTGAGGCCTGATGTCAACAGGTCCATCTTTCATAAGGACTATGGATGAGTTTTAAGATTGGTCTTTTTAAGATTAATTTTTATTTCAGTTCTTAGATATAAAGTAAGGCTAATGCTCTTTTCCTCCACACTTTCCTGCCACGCTGAATTGAAGTTCACAGGGCATTTGGGTTTGGGTTGATGGAATACACTGTGATACCACCCAGATGGATTTCAGTAGCAAGCTTATCTTCAGGTTTTGGAGTGAGGTTGTCTTCTGCAATACCCTACTACTTGCTTAAATATAACCACAAAGTTCTAAGGCAACATAGTGACTGCCTAATGTTCAAAGTACAAGGCTTGATGGGTGGGGGAGGGATGGAGAAGCTGCTTGGACAGGCCTTGAATTAGTCTGGGAGAGCCTTCAGTCAAAAGTAGCCAGCTTAGCATGACTGGATCATGACTTGCCTCCCTGAATGGCTCTTGAATGATGAAAGAGGATGTGAGTCAGTAGAAAAGATGCTTGGGAAGCTACAGTATTGGTATGAGCTGACTTTGAGTGGAAAGGAGACGAGGGAGCATAGACCTGATGGGAGCACAGGTCTGTATTCTATTTCCATTAAGGCATCAGGGTTGCACATTGGTGGACAGGTCACTGCTGCTTTGATCCTGGTTTTGGCTTCCCTTCACCCATGTGCTTGGGGAGCAGTCACCTCTGTGTGCTGGTGCTGTTGCAGTGCAGCTCTAGCCAGAGCGTCTGAGGCCCTGTTTAAGACTTCTATTTGCTCTTTATCCGTTATAGCTTTGTTTTCTCCCCTCTCACCTCCATTCCTCATTGGTTACACCTGACTGTAAGTGAGATCTGGTGCAGTCCTCCACCAAAACTCTGCTTTATGTTCCGTCACTGTCTTCCCTTGCTGGCAGAACTGAAGCTGAAGCAATTGCAACACTTCCCTAAATGCAGGTCAGTTCCAGGGAGAGATCCAAGCTGGTACATGGAGTCTGAGGGAAATGATGTTCATATCTGTCCTGAAAGAATCATAGAATTATAGAATAGTTAGGGTTGGAAAGGACCTCAAGATCATCTAGTTCCAGCCCCCTGCCACGGGCAGGGACACCTCACACTAAAGAAGAATGCTGTTGGAAAACACTACCTGTATCCAAAGCAGGCCGATGCTTTTGCGTGTTGCCAGAGTCCTCAAAAATTGCTGTCCCATCTGCAGATTATTTAGGTACCTGGCTAGTGGTGATGGAAACGTCAGAATATCTTCGTGTTTCCTGGCTCTTACTGTAGATGCTTATTTATTGTTTGTTTGTCATTGTTCACTCATGCAAAACATTTCAGAGAATTGTATTCCACCAGAGCAAAGTTTGTTGTTGAGGCTTGATTGGATTCCTTTGTATTTTAAATCTGGAGTTTTGCTGGCTTACATGCAGGAAATGGCAAAAATCCCAGGAGTATTTTGTATCGTGGCTCCTGGGAACCACAGCAGACTTCTGGGACCATTTCCATTAGCCTGAGCTATGGAAGAAGAGTCTTTTAAGTTCTTACAGTTTAGGGAGGGACACAAAGGGTGAAGGTAGTGAGACGCAGAAGTGAAAAGCCTTGTCCAGTGAGGTGTGAACTGATGATGGTGAGGATGGGACCCTCCCCACCACCCTGCTTGTGGTCTGAAAAGTCCCAGCTGGTACACAGAGGATATTTGTAGGAGAGCACTGGGTGGATAGTTATTCAGCTTATTGAATACCTTTGAACGAACCCACAGTTGTTTTGTTTCACTAACAACAGGGAAGAACCAAAATCAATTTGGAGAAAGCAGGTGTACGTGTGCATGGCTTCATCCTGCTGAGCAGGGGGATGCTTGGTCTCCAGGTTGGTGCTTGGAAACTGTTGTGGCAATGACAGTGTAATTTACCTCTTTGGGCCTCTGATGGGTCAGGTGAGCTGGTTATGTGTGGACACAGTTGTTCCAGTGGTACCCTAAGGTGACCTCTATTCTAGTTGCAGATTGAGGCCCTGGCACAGGTTGCCCAGAGAAGCTGTGGCTGCCCCATCCCTGGCAGTGCTCAAGGCCAGGTTGGACACAGGGGTGTGGAGCAAGCTGCTCCAGTGGAAGGTGTCCCTGCCCGTGGCAGGGATTGGAACTGAGTGAGCCTTAAGGTCCCTTCCAAAACAAACCAGTTTGGGATTCTATGATTTAACCTTAATCACAGGATAGATTCCTGTTTTAATGGGAAAAAAAGTTTCCTGTTTTAAAGTATTCCTGAAGTAATTAAGTTTTTTCTTTTTTTTTTTTTTTTTTTTTTTAAGAGGGAAGTTATTGAGGAATCGGGGAGGTGTGTAAATGACACCACTGGTTGTGTTAATGTTGTTACTGCCAGGGGTTTGTAGCTGCACTACCCAGGGAATTCTTTTTTTCTTCCTTGGGGGAGGGGAGAGGAATGGACCCAGCTTGATACATTTTTTTTTTTGGTATTATTGGCAAGAACTGTGACAACAATGAAAGAATTGTCTGTCCTTGTGCTGCAGGCCCAAAGCAAGACTTTCCTCCTTTCACTGCCTCTTGTGTACTTAGCTCTAAGTGAAATGAACTCAAAATAAATGTAGTTTGATCAAAGAACAAGCATCTCTATAAACAACCTTAACTCTCTCTTGAGGCTGACAGCGACTGCCCTCACACAGAACTGGTGCAGTTCTGCTGGTGGCCATTTTCCATTAAAAGAAGGAAAAAAGAAGAAAACAATCTCCAAAAGACTTTGTTCCAGCCTATCAAGGAAAGAATTACCAGAGGACTATAAACTGCATTCCCACTTCAAAGCCTTTTGAGCTAACTTGGATTAGGCTCCTGTCCTGCCTGCTCTCCAGTGGAAGGGCTCTATCCAGCTCTAAGAGGCTTGGCCCCAGTATGTCTCTGAACTTGGCCCTTCCAAGATGGGAGGGGTGGGATGTGCTGACGGGGAAGTTGTTTGCACAGCGTTGTCTCTGTCTCGCTCTGTTTCTAAACCACGTGTGCATTCTTTCAAATTACATTTCGGTGGCTGTGGTATTTGCCTTCACTTCCCCTCCTCAAGAGGTGTTGACATGCTATTAAACAGCTGCTTTGTCCTGCTTTAGAGATGGGTGCCCTTTCAGAGTGGCTGGAATAACTCCTCCCAGCCTACAACCTGCATGGAAGTGCTCGGCTTGCTCATGGCCACGTTTATGGAGGAGCAGTGTGTATGTGGCAGGTGATCTGGAAAGTTTTTTGGTGTGTAGTGGGGTTACACATCCAGTGTGTGTCTGTTACTGCTGTTGGAACCCATCACACAGCTTTTGTTCTGAAGCAGTTCTATACCTTCATTTATTGAAGCTCAAACATATAACTGAAAACCTGTCATGCTGAATCAAAGCCCTAAGAAATAAGGCCTTGTTCAAGAATGAGTACGACAGGAAAGCCAGCTTCACATCACTTGTATGTACCAGTGGTCTGCTTACATTGTTGCTTTCCTTTCCAGCTGCTCAGTGGGCTTTTTTTACATATTTTGTAGGTTCAACGCAAGAATGATCTTTCATTCTTATTCCTGTGGTCATATAAGTCTGGAATACTGCCATAATATAGATGATAATGTATAATCTTGCAGGGCTTTTAGTGAATGTCCTGCTTCTGTAGTTGAATCTTTCTAGGAGTATCTCTGCTGATCACACAACATCCTTTTGGGAAGCTGGCTACCGAGAGTTAGTAATAGGGGAGTTCACAGTATTCTGTCACTGCAATGATTTAACACTGAATCAAAGATGTTCCTTTATTAAAATTTAAAGTAGTGTCATGGTTTGAGTTAGATACTGTGGTTAAGTGCTGCTGTGATCTTCATGAACACCATACCAAAAATAACACAAGAACAAATACTCTAAAGATGAGGGAAAGTTGGGCACCATACGCTGATTTCCCTAAAGGACTCTTCTTCACTGTATGGAGAAGTAATTTCAGCATTCATCTGTTTTCATTGTGATATTCATTTCCTAATTTGTTAAATTGTTTTGGATTATGGTCCCAGAAGAGGGGAAAAAACCTGAATTTAATGTATAGGAAGAAAAAAAAAGTATTTGGATCTAAAACAAATCATAGAATCATAGCATACTTAGGACTGGAAAAGATCTTAGGATCATGTAGTACAAATTCCCCTGCCATTTTCAGGGACTCCTCACACTAGACCATGTCGCCCAAGACTCTGTCCAACCTGGCCTTGAGCACTGCCAGGGATGGAGCATTTACCACTCCTCTGGGCAACCTGTGCCAGTGCTTCACCACCCTGACAGTAAAGAACTTCATCCTTATATCTAATCTGAACTTGGCCTGTTTCAGTTTGAAACCATTCGGCCTTGTCCTAGTGCTACAGTCCCTGCGGAAGAGTCCCTCTCCTGCATCCTTGTAGGCCCCCTTAAAATACTGGAAGGCTGCTGTGAGGTCACTGTGCAGCTTCTCTTCCCCAGGCTGAACAGCCAAATGTTCCAGGATGTGCTAGTGTACAGCAGAAGGTGCTCATGTGAAACCAGCTTTCCATTCAATAGATAAATACCTAACCTAGGGAACGGCAGCATTGTAAGCCTTGGACTTCCTGTTCCTGGGACTGTCTAAGTACTCTAGTTGTACGGAAGAAAAATGTATTGGTTGTTCCACAGGCACGAGATATGTAATTAGGCTTAAAAATGAAGTACCTTCCTTCTCTATAAAGCTGCTTCTGCTGCCCCATCCCAGTTTCTTGGATCCCAGTTCAGAGTGTGTTACAAGGTCTTGCTGTGACACACACCAGTTTCCTCTCAAGAACTGCTTTATTTAGTGCATGAACTATTTTTATGAACTCTGTAAAACTAGGGCTTAAATTACAGGCTGCTGGGTTTATAGATTGAGGGCCTGTGTAACATAAATGAAAATTACATTTTGACCGTGACATCCTCATTGTACCTGAGCTGCAGTGCCTCAGGGACCACAAGGGGTGACAATCCCCACCTCGTAACTCTGAAGAATTAAAGCAATTGCAGCAGCATGTTGCAACCCAGTGGTGCTCTTGTTTTGCTCAAGAGTGAGGAGGTGGCTGGTCTCTTTTCCGTAGTAACTACTGATAGGACAAGAGAAAATGGAGGTATAGTTGGAGATCAGGAGCAATTTCTTCTGCAAAGGGTGCTCAGGGCAGTGATGGAGTCACCATCCCTGGAAGTGTTCCCAAACCATGTAGATGAGATCCTTGGTGACATGGTTTAGTGGTGGCCTTGTCAGTGCTGGGAAATGGTTGCACCTGATGATCAAGGAAATCTTTTCCAACCTGGTTGATTCTAAGAGTGCTCTGAATGGTTCTAGCAGCTAAAGGTAGCTCTGCTCTCTGGGCAGGTTACTGGCAATTCTGCCTGCTGCCTCTGTGTTGTAATTCTGCATTTCCTCTGGCGAAATGAATTTTGGCAGGTTCATTTCTTACATAGTAGAACTATGTTCACTTCTACCACTTTCAAGGGTGAAAAACAAGTGAAAGGTGGCAACTGTGAGCTGGAAAGCCTGCCTCTGGTCTTCAGCTAAAAGCTGGTCATCAGAAATGTGTCGGAACAGAATTGGCGATGCTGTGTGCCTGTTCTTGGAAGAAATAAGAGGTGAAAATCTTGCTTTGGAAAGTGTTTGGAAACTAATTCCTAGCTCAGTAATCTCAGCAGAAATCTGACTGTAGCTCTGAATCAGTAATGCCAGATAAGGTGGTCTAATGAAAGATCCTTACCTCTTCTGACAGACTGTGCTTCTGCTATTCCCTGCAAAGATGCAGCAGCATTGCTGAGGGAATGCATCTGGCTTTAATACTTCTATTATGCCATTTGGGTGCAGAATGGAGCTGTGCTCCCCAGGGACCATCACATTGCCCTGGAGTTGATGGATTGAAGACACAGTCATCTTGACAGACTTCTGGGGCTGCTCACATGGGGAATGGGCTTAACTTTTGGGTTCTAATCACAGATTTCAGAAAAGAGTCATAGAATAGCAGATTAGTGTGGGTTGGCAGGGACCTTAAAGTTCATACAGTTCCAATCACCTGCCACAGGCAAGGACACCTTCCACGAGACCAAGTTGCTCCAAGCTCAGTCTGACCTGGCCTTGAACACTGCCAGGGATGGGGCATCCTAAGTAATCTTATGTTGACATAAGGAGATGTTGTCCCTTATAATAAAAGCTTAAACTGTGAAACTGGCACTCAACTTCAGATTTAGCTTTTTTTTTTTTTTTAATTTTAAAAAGAAAAATAAAGTACGATAATAGAGAACACTATAAAATGACAAAGCCTAAGCAAGAGCTGTCTCGCAAGGGTAAGAAATCTCTGCCAGGAAATACTTTTCAGCTCAACTTGAGATGTCATGTCCTTAACTTAAGGCAGACCTCTAACACGAACTGATGCAAAAGGTCCTTGCTTTCATGTTTACTTACAGGCACTCCTTGGTGAAACTGCTGCTCCTGTTACTTCATCTAAATCCAAGTGGCAGCTTACTCAGACCATGGAGTGTTTTCAACCTTAGTAATTCATCTTTCCCTCCTCAAAGGAGGAGGTCCCATGCTCTGCCCACCTCCTGTTTTGCAGAGGGCAGTGGATGTAGATGATGTGTCCAGTGACAAGACTGGGTGGAGCAGGACAGGCTTCATGGCACATGGGTATTTCCCAAACCTTTTTAAAGGTTTGGCTTTCCTCCTGATAGGAATGCCTTGCATTATGCTGCGATCCAGTGCTTTACATACCTGCCCCTGCAATTGAAAAGCTTTTTCTAATGTTTGCATTTTCTTTCTGATTCTCAATAGCTTTATCTTGTCATTTTGAGAAGAACTGCAATGTAAATGGAGCCCTCTTTTAAGAGTCAGCAGTTTATCTTAGTGAGACTGACTTTCACACAAATAAATATTTCTGCGTTTACTGCTGTGATCCTGCTGTATTTCCATAGGTTCCATGCTACTTGGGTATCCAAGTGAAACCAAAATGGATAATATGTTTTATCCTGTAAGTGCTTGAAGACTAACACAGTGTCTTTTTCTGGTTTGTTCTCAACAACTTCATTTTATGTGGTGTTCCTTTGGCCACTGTTTCTGACATGTCCATTTATTCTCTTATGCTTCATATTTTTGAGGAGGAGTTTTCAAAGCAGGATATAGTATCATAGCTGTAATCCATCCGATGCTGAATACAGCATGTCTCTTGCTCCCTTATTGTTTGTATGTACATCATGTTCTGTACTGGTGTTGCTGCCTGATGTTCCCATTCTTCGATTATAATTCTACTTTGTATGTTTGGTATCAGACACAATGTGATTCCTAGCTTCTGATGTATAAAATGGATGAATCTTGGTTTCATTTCCCCATGGTAGGGGGATGGAACTGTATGAACTCTAAAGGTCCCTTCCAACCCAGACCATGTCTAAACCAAGTCCATGATTGTATGCTTGTTGAGTTGAATATGAATCCCTTGTGCGCTGCCCACAAGCTACTTCTGCTTCTCTCCACTTTCCCTAGTAATCCTCTCTGCTTCCCTTGCAGCTATGCCTGGCTTAGCATTAGCTGTGTATTCAAGAAGCATATTACCTAGTCCATCATTTGAGTTATTCAAGAAAATGCTAAATAAGCTGTAAGTGGGACAAGCCCAAGCAGAGTCTGGCTCAATGCAGGAAGCAGTGATACCAGCTTGGTCAGGCTGACTTCTTTCTCTTTTCCACCCAGCTTTGCATGTCCTGAAAGGCAGAGTCAAAACATTATTACATCAAGATATTCCTGCTCCTGTGCTGTCTCCCTTTCTACTGCTTTTGATAATTTAGGGCATGAACTACATTTGCTGCTTTTCCCCAGTCTGTGTAACCTGTCTGTCTGCTGTTGAAGGAAATAGACTGCTTTGACATGAACTGCTCTTGAGAAACTCATGTTGGCTATCAGTCATCTCTGCTTGTGTAGTGATTTGTTCCAGCATTTTTCCAAGCACTGAAGTGAAAAGGCAGTTGCAGCAGTCTCTGGCATTTTCAGATCCTAAGTACCCTATGATGTGATGCATCTGGGGCGGTTCAACTGCAACAGTATATCCATTTATATGCTCTCTAACTCCTCTTTCCCAAAGCTGAGGTGAAATTGTACCTCTCTGTTTCTGATGCTGGGTTGCCTGACTCTGCCGTTACTTCTTTCTTAAACTTGCCACCTGAATTTTGTGGGTAATAGATCTAAAACATGTCCCAGAAAACGGTCTCCAGCAAAATGGTGGGGCATGTAGGAGGCACTTAGTGCTTAACATGAAATGGTCAAAACTCACTCTCGTTTTAGCTAGACCAGCTTTTGGCCTCTTGTCTCACCCCGTAATACTGTTGTCTTGTGTTTAAAGCCCAGAGTATAAATAGCAAACCAAGTGGTTTTGTTCATTAAAAATAGTTTGGTAGAATTGAATCTAAAATAGCCTTTCTTTTGAGGCTGTAGCAGTTCCTGAAACCAGTCAGTGCTGTGTTTCTCTGCAGCGGGTGAAATATGTCAGGCAGGTGTTTCCAAAGTCCTTATGCTGCAGGGAAATATACTCTGATGTAATCTGCCTAATTTGACTCTTTGAATTACTTTCAAGAACACTTGCTGTTTGTAATGGAAATAGCTCAGCAACCACTTCAGAGAGGACTTTGTAATGTGAGCTGGTAAAACTCTGCAGGTGTAGTGGGGGTTTTATTTTAGTTAACATCTTAGGTTTGTTTACTTTAATGTGTTACTGAAAAAAGTGACATAAAAGTGGTTTAACAAGTCATTTTTCATTTGAAAACTGTTTTCTTATTAACAAAGTTAACATCCAGTATTCTGCAGTACAACTACTGACTCCAGGAAACCACATTTTGCCCAGGAGAGTATGTTTCCTGAGGCTGAAGTTCTCCAGAGACTTTTGTTTGGGATTGTACATACCGGAGGCACTTTGGCATAAGCATCCATTAAAAAAAAAAAAAGGGAAATGGTATTTTCCTTGCTAATTCTTGGCTACTGAATGGAGGTTACTGAGAGCCCTCTGTTGTACCGAAGCTCTGCTTTAATTTGCTTCCCCCCCGATATAAGTTTATGAATTAAACTGAGTTTACCTCAGGAAACAGGTCCTGAGATGTCAAGTTCATCATCTGAGCTATGGTGCTGAGTACTTGCACTTGATCAGAGGTGGTACTTTTTGAAAGCGTTGCTGTTTAGAGAAGGAGAAAACCATCTGTTATGAAGATGATGTTCAACAGAGTGCCATTGTAGTAGCAACACGCAAACCCATTTAAGCTGGAAAAAACCTAAATGGAAACAGGTAACGCCCAGCCAGTGCAGCCATCAGTTTCCAGGTACTGCTTCATCATGCCAGTGAAAATGTATTCCCAGTTTGGTCAGTGCATAAGTGAGCTTTATTAGCATGTACACTGTTAAAGCTACATCAGTGCAGATAAAAACATTAACAAGATAGCGTGTGCTGTTTAGAGGAGATGCTGCTTTATGTGTTAGTTGTTTGTGGGACTTAGCAGGGAGAGCAGGTTTCAGTAGTTGGTGTTCTTTTTAGGTGGGCAGCAAAGCTGGTGAAGGGTCTGGAGCACAAGTGTGATGAGGAATGACTGTGGAACTGGGGGGAGGAGGGGGAAAGGGGAAACGGCCTCAAGCTGCACCAGGGGAGGTTTAGACTGGAGATTAGGAACAATTCATTCCCCAAAGGGTGGTCGGGCATTGGAACAGGCTGCACACGGCAGTGGTGGAGTCACCGTCCCTAGAATTATTCACAAACTGTGTAGATGAGACCCATAGTGAAATGGTTTAGTGGTGGCCTTGGCAGTGCTGGGGCATGGTTGCACTTCATGATTTTAAAGGTCTTTTCCAACAGAGTTGATTTACTTCCATGTGATTCTGTGATTATTGTATTTCATTGTTTGTGTTGCTTCAGATCTGTGGATCACTCCAGGTTCAAATACACAAATGCTCTTGCAGTCTCTCAGGCGCTGCCTTTGCATGTGCTGAGGCTCAGGGCCCTTCCTGTTGGTATTGTCAGGGTCAGCCGTGTGTGTTCAGGTTCCGTAAGCTGCTCAGTTCAGATGTTAAAGCACAGCTCTTGTTTTTCAGTTAAGGCTACAGCTCACCCTTGCCAAGTTCAGAGGTTTAAATCAAAACCATTTCTGAAGTACCCAAGCATCAAAAAAAAAAAAAAAAATTCCCAGAAAGAAATCAGAAAAATAAAGCTGACATCTGTGAGGGGTTTTTCCACATCCATCTACCTCAGAAACAGCTGAATGGATTTTATAAGACTTTCCAAAAATATCCTGCTCTGTGCTAAGGGCAGAGTTAACAGCAGAAAAACAGCAAAGCCACTACAGCTCACTTTGTTTTGACAACTCTTGTCTCTTCCTCATGTACCATTGAGGGAATGTACACAACTGTGTTTTGTTTGTGCTTGTATTTCAGGGGTGACTGCTCTTCATGTCAGTGTCTGTGTTCACAGAAGGGTTAGTTGTAATTTATTATTTCCAGCACAAGGATGTGGTGTTAGTCAGAGGTCAGAGCAGTGACTGAAGCAGTCAGGACTTGTGAACATTGTCTAGCTGAGGTTAAACCTGGAGTGACCCACAGGCTGAAACAAGTAACTTTCACAGTACCTGAAGGGGCTACAAAAAACCTGGAGAAGGGCTTTGGACAAGGGTCTATAGGGACAGGATAAGGTGGAATGGCTTTAACCTGCCGGAGGGGAGATTGAGGTGAGCTCTTAGGCAGAAGCTCTTCCCTGTGAGGGTGCTGAGGCGCTGGCACAGGGTGCCCAGAGAAGCTGTGGCTGCCCCATCCCTGGCAGTGCTCAAGGCCAGGTTGGACACAGGGGCTTGGAGCAAGCTGCTCCAGTGGAAGGGGTCCCTGCCTGTGGCAGGGGGTTGGAACTAGAGGAGCTTTAAGGTCCCTTCCAACATAAATGAGTCTGGAATTCCGTGAAGTCTGACCAAAATGTAAATGATGACAGTTGAAGATAAGTGTTTGTGAAAAGCCTCAGCCAACCAAGCAAAAACCCCAAACAAACAAAAAGCTTGCAAACATGATGCGTAGGGAAGGTTCACTGCTCATGTTTCCCAAGGGATAGTTCTGTCAGCTCTGAATGTGCCCAAATGAAAGACATTTCTGTCCCTTTAGTTAACTTAATGGAGAGTTTACGAGTGGGTCAGAATGAGAGTTCACACTTGCTTTGTATTTCAGTGGCATTGGTGTGTAACAGCTACTGTCATTTGACTGTTGTCCCTGTGAACCATGTGTGCGCACCCCAGGATTGCCATGGCACTTCCAATTAGGTGGAATAAAGAGTTAAGAGCCAACAGTGCCCCCATGGCATTCTGTTTGAATGAGCCATCATGATTTTATGCTCTAGAATACTATCACTGAAGTGGGAAGCCATAATGAATTAGCTGGTGGTTGTTCTGCAAGTGTGCATGTTATTACAATAGGCACATCTGGGGAACTCCTTGTGCTCTGCAGTATCCATGGAGAAGGACCTGCATTCCAAACCATAGCTGATTTTGACTTGTAAAGCTGGTTTTATGAGGTGTATGTGTATGCTTGCCCCAGGAGAGTGAATGCTGGCTCCAAATGGGCATTTGGATACCATATGCTTGGAAGATGTGGGCTATCGCTCAGTAAAAGTGTGAAGTTCCTCCTCTTGGTAAATGCTGTAGACCTTCTTAGTGAAAGGTTTATCTCTGTAACACGCTTTGAGAAATGGTGAGTGATAGATGACAGCTGGAGTTGCTGTCTATGATCTGGTCTGAAATGTAAGCTGCTTAATAGGTGTAAGGCTCATAGCCATCTTGAATATTATCTTCTCATGCTTTCAATCAAAACCACCCTCATGTCAGTGCAAGCATTCCTGTGTGGTTCAGGTGATGGGAATTTGGTCTCATATGGGTTTGTTGGCTGCATGGCAGCCTTAGTATTTTAATTATAAATTCAGCCTAATAGCTTCATTTGTAAAACAGAATGAAAGCTGGTCTTTAGTTTAGGTTTAGTTTGATAGGGACGATGGTATCCAAAGCAAAAGTTAAAGCCCAGTTCCTGGGAATGTTCAGAGGTGGGGAGCATGAGCTGCTGGGCAGCATTCCGTGTCTTGGCAAAGTTTGTAGTAGGTAACTTAATGGCGCCTGCCAGGCATGCCTAGAAAGATTCAACTGTTCTGAAGGACATAAAGAAGATACCACAGCATTCATGGCATAAAAGAACCGGGTTGTGGATGTAAAATTGACATTATCAGGACCTGCAGTCTGAGGCTCTGGTGCTTCCCTCCCCATGGTTGGTTAACATGTAAAGCCAAGCATCAAGCAAGTGTGCCATGGACGGGAGATGCCTGCCCTAGTGCTCCAGGCAAGAAGCATTCCTATGGGAGTTATACAGATGTGCTGGATTTTGGGGTAGAAAGATCCACAAAATCTTCTTGTCTCATTCTTCCCTCTCTTCTTGATGTCCAGTTCATCCCCTAAATAACTTTGTAGAGGCAGCTCCAAACCCCCATCTTTAAGGTGTGGTGGTATATCTTGTAACATGTAGTGGGGACAGAAACCTCCAGGATGCGCTAGCCCAAAGGCTTAAGCAAGTCCCTTGGGCTGGGGACAAGGAGGTAGTGGTAGGGCAGCAGCTCATGAATGGGGGGAGGTGTGTGAGGGGTATTGACCCAGGGGACTGGTCTGTCCCTGTGTCTCTGTGGGAAGCCCTGGCCAGTTCAGGTGTCTTCTGAAGTCAGAACCCTTTTCTCTCCCAGATCTGGTTAGACTGGCTTCTATTGCAGCCTACTGCGTGAAGGCACTCGCCTCAGTGATGCCAGCTCTCCTGCCTGCAAACCTTGTAGAATCATCACAGGTTTGGGTTGGAAGGGATCTTAAAGCTCATCCAGTTCCAAGCCCCTGCCACAGGCAGGGACAGCACTACAGCAGGTTGCTCCAGGCCCCATCCAGCCTAGCCTTGAACACTGCCAGGGGTGGTGTATCTATCTTCCACTTCTTCATGTCACTGCTTGATAAAGCAAAAATTTCGGTGGAAATTTGAACTTCCGTTAAGACAGAAGGTCTCACATTCTTTCATTTGCTGAGAAAAATGTGACACAAGCGTAACAGGAGTGTCTAGAAAGCAAACGGCAAGGAAGAAGAAATCCCGAATGTACTGCATGCGCTTGGGGCTGGCAGTTGTTGGTGCTTGGGTTGAGTAACTTCTTGCGGATACCAGACCAGTTGTGTGAGTGCATGGAGGCTCGTGGGGGTTTTGTGTAACAGCTCTGATGTTTCTGTAGGTGCTTTCACAACACTGGAAAACAGTGTGGTATAAAGAGACAATAAATGACATGGGCAAATGAAACATCAAATTACATGTGTAAATACATGGTTTGTCAGCCAAGAGGCAAGGGAAAACCCCTGCTGCAGCCTCAGCAGCTGACAGGAGGAAATATGCAGCTTCAGGGCTTGCTTGTTCCTCCCAGAGGGAGGATCTTCTTTCCCAGTCCACCTTGGTGGCCAATTCAAGTTCAGGGGGAATGAATCGTTAAGATACTTGCTGTCTGTGTGTGTAGTTTAGCACAGTGTTGGGGACTCCTCTGGGTATTGACAAACACACTGAGAGTTTCCCTACAGGCAGGGGGGAGGAAACCCAGAATTTATTCTTACAAAGAACAAGTATCAAAACTTTGAGCATTACTGAATTTTTGTTCTGGGTGACAGTCAAAATGCAAATGGGTTTGTGTCTTACAGGTATTTCTGCATTAGTTAGAGCAACTGGGATTCAAAACCATCCCTGTCAAATTACTCAAAGACTTTGATTTTTCTTTGTTGTTTTAATTGACTTTTCACTGTTTGGTGACTTGGTAGCATGTTGCCATGTTGAATGATTCTTCATTCTGATTGTGAAAATAGTATTTTCTCAGCAATGAGATGATTTCCAGTGACACCAGGGGACTTGCTGCTGTTGGCATAAGGTTGAAGATTTATTTGTTCTGTTCTTTCACATAATTTTGTATGATTTCCTAGGATGCCACTTTCTGGCTCTCTTGCTCCAAGACGTGACCTTTTGGGGCATCTCTGGCTTCCATGTAGGTTTATCATAGAATCACAGACTGGTTTGTGTTGGAAGGGATCTTTAAGCTTATCCAGTTCCATCCCCTGCCACGGGCAGGGACCCCTTCCACTAGAGCAGCTTGCTCCAAGCCCCTGTGTCCAACCTGGCCTTGAACATGGCAGAGGCAGCAGAGGGGGAGGATCCCCTCCCTTGACTGCTGCTCATGCTCTGGGGGTGCAGCCCAGCACATGAGGGGGTTCTGGGCTCCAGTGCAAACTGAAGCTGAGTCATGGAGAGCTTCTCCTCACCTAACACCCCCAAGTCCTTCTCCTAAGGGCTACTCCATCCAGTCTCCCCCAGCCTGTAGTTGTGTAGTTATCCAGGTAGCTGCTGTATTTGTGCAGATTGGGATCCTGTACACTAAAGCCTCTGCCAACCATCTGCCCAGTTCAGGGCTTTCCACATGTCTCATGCAACAAGCATATCCACACTTGGTGTGCTGGAAAGCCTGTGAACGACACTGACATAGGCTTGACCTGCTGCTAATCCCCAGCACTGAGCTGGTGGCTGGGCTGTGCCAGGCAGTGTGTGGCTTCTGGCCAGTGTCCTGGTATTTGTACTAGATCTGCCTCCCTAATCCTGTTAATGAAGCATTTTTCATTTTCACAGTCTGTTTGCTCTGGAGGGGATGGTCTGTGTGGGCAGGGCATCGTATGGTTCTGTGGAGCTGAAATGAGTACAGTGGTTGAGCAGCTTTGCTCATTGGGATGCCTTGCCTTGGGTCTGACTTGATGTGCAGCTGTGGACAGGGTGGGGTCTTTCTTCCCTGAGAACAAGGGGCTGGGACAGATGCTGGTGTCTTACTGGGATTTTCATGGCAGAAAGGGGAGAAGCCAGGTTTACTGTACCCACTACCCTCAGCATAACAGGACCATGGCTGATGCTGGTGGTGGGGTCTGAGCTTCTCTTTTTGTTTTCCATCGAGTGGTAGCTGCTGCTAAGCCCAGTGCAACTCTTGGTGCAGTGCTGAAGCAGTGGTCACCCTGGTTTTTGAGGGCTCTAGTGTAATGCCAGTATATCCAGGTCAAGGTGAAGCAAGTGTTGCTGAATTCCAATAGTTTGACCATTCTTTCCTGATCTTTGAAGGCACTGTATAGAGAAATCACATGCCTGTGTGCCCTTGCTTTGCTTAAAATAAACTATTACTCCTTAAAGATGCTTGAGAGCAAAAGCCAAGCAGCATCTTTGGGTTCAGCAAAGAAAGGACAAGTATAGAAAGCATAGTTCTTGTTTTTCTGAAACTCATGATCTAATGGCCATTTTTTGATGTTTTGAAGCCTCATGTGGATTAAGTACTTCTGGTTTTGGTCCCCATAGATTTATCTCCCTTGTGCAAACACAGCTGGCGCTTGTTGAAGAGGCAGTGTTGATGAGCTGCTCCAGGAGCTGTGTAGCGAGCTGCTAATGCTCACTTTTACATGAAAAAACACAAGTTCTAGTAAATCTGACTAAATGGCAGAGTATAGAAATAAACCCATTCTTCCAGTATTATTCTTTTCCTCAGTTCTGGAGTGAATAGTTATGTTTTCTTACAATTTTCTGTGGTGAAAAAGACCTTCTTACCTGCTTTTTCTTTTACTGAGCTCCTACATGTGGCTTCATAGTTCGTGGATGAAATAAGATTCTGCTCTCCTTTAGGCTACGTACATACCCAGTTGTCCATGTTCTGTGGATGAGTTAAGAGTTCAAATACCTGAGCTGACTGCATCTCTAGCCTGGGAGGTATTGAAGTTGGGAAGGTGTGGATTTGGGGCTTCTCCTCCAAGGAAGGGTTGGCATTGACAGAGCTTTGTCTTGTGTGGAGAGCAGAGCCCACAACACAGGAATAAAGAGAGACAAGAGTGTGTCCTCATTCATAGCACAAGGACAACAAAGCGGATACCTCCAGAAGAGAGGTTCTTAGGAAGATGAGCCCTTTGCTTTCTAGAAACAAGGCCAGGTCACCTTCTGCATGGCAGGTGACCAAGGTTTGTGTTGCAGAGTTTCCTGGGGCTGGTGGTGGTTTTGTTTTAAACCCAGCACTCTGGAACTTGGACAAAGTGCCTCATGTGCTTTGAGGTATTTATGGAAGGCAGTCACCAGAAGAAATCCTGTCAAAAACATGTTGTTGAGGTGTGCCTACCTCTGAGGGGTAGGGGTAATGCAGTAGTTGTTTAAACACGCGGTGGTACAGCAGGGTGGGTTGTGTAGAGGGTCCATGTAGAGTATACTTGGCACATGGTACTCGTGTGCTCAGATCAGAGAAGTGGTGGCCTATCAGTAGGAACTGGCTGAAGCCCAAGCCTGGGATCTAAGGGCTTCGAGTTATGGGGTGTGCATTATTCAGATCCAGACATGACTTTAAACTTGAGCCTGTATCTAGAAAAATTAACTGTTACGAGTATGCCCATGAAATCCTTTGGGGTTCTTCCAGCTGTAAGCACTAACCATGAACGGGTCCTAAGCCTGCAGTCGGCTTTCAATTCCTTCTTCTAATATTATCCAGTACCAAGCAACGAGGGGTGGCTTTTTGCAGTATGAGAAACAACCCTGTAGCTCTGAGGTAAAAGAACAAACCCAGTATTCCTCAATCAACACACTTGAAAGTGAATCTTTTGTTTCCCTGTGCATCTTGTAACCTTGATCAGGTTTCTCTGCTCGAGGACCAGTGTGGTTATGAAATGAGTCGATGGAGTCTGTGTTGACATTTAGTGTCACTCACACCTCTAGTCATTGCTGCCTCTCTATATCACGTTGCAGGAGAGGATGCTAACAAAACCAAACCCACATTTCTTTGCTCATGGATGATGTGAGGTTCCCAATTTTCACAGGAAATATGTTTATCCTTGCTTAGAGGTCTGTTGGGAACGTCTCTTGGGGTTGACCTGACCACCTTCTTTCTGCTGAAAGCAAGAACACATGGGAAAAATCTCCTTCAATTATTCTCTTTGGTTCCATGTAATAGAGACCTTGTTACTTGCTGTGTCAGATGGAAACTACTGGAAGGTTTGTCATAAATGTAGCCTCTTATGTATTACTTTGGTTGCATTCTGTTAATGCATCAAAATGAACAAAAATTAATTTTCCTGCAGGTATCCATTAAGTTCTCTTTTAGAATCATAGAATCGTAGAATAGTTAGGGTTGGAAAGGACCTCAAGATCATCCAGTTCCAACCCCCCTGCCATGGGCAGGGACACCTCACACTAAACCATCCCACACAAGGCTTCATCCAATCTGGCCTTGAACACCGCCAGGGATGGAGCACTCACAACCTCCCTGGGCAACCGATTCCAGTGCCTCACCACCCTAACAGGAAAGAATTTCCTCCTTAGATCCAATCTAAACTTCCCCTGTTTAAGTTTTAACCCGTTACCCCTTGTCCTGTCACTACAGTCCCTGACAAAGAGTCCCTCCCCAGCATCCCTATAGGCCCCCTTCAGGTACTGGAAGGCTGCTCTGAGGTCCCGACACAGCCTTCTCTTCTCCAGGCTGAACAGCCCCAACTTCCTCAGCCTGTCTTCATACAGGAGGTGCTCCAGTCCCCTGATCATCCTTGTGGCCCTCCTCTGGACTTGTTCCAGCAGTTCCATGTCCTTTTTATGTTGAGGACACCAGAACTGCACACAATGCTCCAGGTGAGGTCTCACAAGAGCAGAGTAGAGGGGCAGGATCACCTCCTTCGCCCTGCTGGTCACGCTCCTTTCGATGCAGCCCAGGATACGGTTGGCTTTCTGAGCTGTGAGCGCACACTGCAGCCGGCTCATGTTCATTTTCTCATCAACCAGCACCCCCAAGTCCTTCTCTGCAGGGCCGCTCTGAATCTCTTCTTTGCCCAGTCTGTAGCTGTGCCTGGGATTGCTTTTGTAGAATCATAGAATAGTTAGGGTTGGAAAAGACTTTAAGATCATCCAGTTCCAACCCCACTGCCATGGGCAGGGACTCCTCATGCTGTACCATGTCCCCCAAGACTGTCTGACCTGGCCTTGACCACTGCCAGGGATGGAGCATTTACCACTTTGCTGGGCAGCCTGTTCCAGTGCCTCACCACCCTCACAGGGAAGAACTTTTTCCTTACATCTAACCTGAACTTCATGTGTAGCTCATTGGGTGACCAGTTTTCAGCCTGGATGAATGTCAGAAGCAGTCCCTGGTTTCAAGCAGAGTTCAGAGGTTGTGTTTGCCATGGTTGAGCCATGGCATGGATGGTTTCTTCTCAATTAAATATTTGAAATATGGTGCAATGGTTACTATAGCTGAAGAAATCAGAAGGTGTCAGCTGAGATAACACAGAATAGTTTGTCTCTGTTTTTCTTAGAAACTAAGTGGGTTCATCTAGGAAGTAACATCCTGTGTTCAGCCAGCTTGGGCAGAAAAGAGGGCTGAGGATCTGCTGTGAAGTGTTTGAGAGGCACACTAAATCAACAGGATTTGAATGTAAAATACTAGGATATAATAATAAATACAGTAAATATAAATAAAAGATGGGTTAAAATCTGTTTTGAAAAGCATTCCCCAAACCTTGTTTTTTGTCTTCATTTGGTGCAGCTATTTGTTTCCCACACATGACATTGTGCTGTGTTTCTTTTCTTCCTGGAGAGCAATTGCACAGCCTGCACCTTTCTAGGAAGCTGGATTTGACTTCAGATGTGCAGTAATGTGCTCCAGTTTGGAAAGCATCCACTTCATAGCTCTCAAGAGTCAGTGTATATATAAAAAAACCCCAAAGATTGGCTGAACATCATGTGGAGAAAGGAAGAACACACCAGATCTCTGCTGCACCCCTCTGGTTCCATTGATGTTAACCCATTTGTCTTGGCAAGTGGGGGGAATATGAGAAGGCAGCAAATTGCTGGATGATGTGGAAAACCTGGGATTTCACCTGCCCAGCCAGGTTCTCCTTGGTGCATTTTGTGTTCTATTCCAATAACTAGTCAATAGATTGCTCTGTGCAGGGATTAGTGTCACAGACAATCTGTCACAAGTCAAACCTGTTGTCTTGGATGTACCATGTTTCCTTGGTTGTAATGACACTTTCATTGTGCACAGTAGTTGGAGGGAAAAACTCTTCCTCATTAAGACTTGGTTGAACATGTTTGTACCAGATGTAGATCACTTGGGTTTTTTTCCATCTGGGATAAATCAATGCAGATACCAGTTTAACTTTTAAAGACAACGGACAGATTGAGGGTGTTTTGTACCTGCTAAGATTGCATACATCCCTGGTGCTGTTAATTCAGTTAAATCTCCTTGGTTTTGCTCTAGACAAATGGCTTTTTTTGCCAGTATTTTTGCAGTGAATTGGGAAGAACAAACATTTAGCACTTCACAGGGCAAGGGAAAGGCTCAAGCCCTGGAACTCTGCTTGGAGGAGGCAATTTTCATCTGAAAGGTGCAGCCCTGGAGGTGTGCAAAGAAAGGTGGAATCCTCTAGTCAGTACTCGGCACTCTCTGGAGCCTGCAGCTCTTACTGCCATGTATTTGCCAGCATATTCTCAAAAGGCCGAAGTATCCAGAGCCCTGAAATGATTTGAATACCCCTCCTTGTTTCTTAATTCTTCAAAACACGTGATGCTCAGCTCTTTATCTGGGATTTGCTAATTCTGGGGCAGTTTGTATGGGCAGTATATCCAGATCTCTGATGTAACTGCTGTAGTCTGTCAAGCTGTGCATCACTGCTTCAGGAGCCTGGTCCAGTTTTCCAGGAGCTGTACTGGATTAGTCCCATGGAATGGAAATACAGCAGTAACAGCAGAGCATCACTGATGTGCTTCATGGCAATGCTGTTTGGATACACCCTTAATTTGAAGTAGTGTCCTGGATTGTGTTCTCCTGGCACACGGATCCACTTCAGGCAGTTGAATCTAGTGTAATAGGAAGGTATGGATTGTGGGATAAGTTTTTTTTTTTTTTTTTTAATTAAAATCAAATTATGTTTAAAGACTGCATGGTGCCCTTTGGGATAAGAACAAGGAGCCCCATTAGTAATCAATATAATATCCATATAATGATTCTTCACTTTATATGTATGAACTGCCAGTTTAAAACCAAACTGCTAATCAAAGTATTTGTACTCAGTGTAAAGCTCAGGATTTAATGGAGGTGTGAAAGAAAGTCTCCCCAGCTGCAGGACTTCTCTAAAATGAGTTAAAAGACCCTTAAAACACTGGGTAGCTGAGTTTACCTCCCCTTCTTGGTCTGTTCGTGGAGGATTAGGGGTGTATCAGCTGCAGAAGAGCTCGGACTGGCACTGGCTTGAAATGTGGATTGTGGGTTTGCTTATAGTGTTGGACAAACCAAGTGTTTCCTCGAGCCCTGAAGCTGGGTTTCTGTACAGCAGCCTCACATTTATCGTCTGTCAGAGCATCCCATTGGTAATTCAGTGTAACGCACAGAGGCATCTAGTGGAACACCAATGTACTGCAGGTCCATGGCAATGCTCCATATGGGCTGGTGCCGTTTGTTGGGAGGTGGGTTTATTTTTCATGGAATATTAAGTGAAAAAATAATGGGTTAATAGATGCTTAACACTTAGCTGTAGTGGAATATTTCTTTGGGAAGATTCCATACTTGTAGCTGGATTCTACTGGTTTTCACTGCAGTCTTCCTGCAGTTGGGTGGCCTTTCTTGAATAGTGATGAACTTTAAGGTGTGCTGCACATTGGAGTGAATCTGATTTCTTAGTGAAATGTTTGCCTAAATGATTCTCTGATAGACTGAGGTTCTTATGAAGTGGTCAAAGACAAGTGACCTATCAAGTGTCTGTCCGGCTGACGTGCTTGGCACATGCTTCTAGGATGTTCATTTCTCTGTGCCTGATGGAACAGATATTGCATATATAAATGTGTGTTAAGTTCCTTCAAAGCACAGTGAAGGCAGATGAAGGGGGAATGATAAATTCTAACCAAGCCGTAGAGCTTCAATTGGGCAAAGTGTTTCTGCTAAGCAAAGCCCGTGAGCAGATGTTTTTAAGTTTTTGCTGTTTCTAATGGGGCTCACGCATCTGTTTGTTGTTTTGTGGAACAGCATCCCCAGAGCCCACTTCTTGCTAGAGGAAAGGATGTGTTTGTATGTCCTGTGTGCTTTTCAGCAAGGGCTTAGTGAAACTTGGTCCTGGATGTTCCATGAGGGAGAGGCAAGCCCAGGCTGTGGGCCTGAGCCAGTGAGTTCCTGTACCTCTGTCTAGACCAGAGAGGTTTGGAAATTCTCAGATTAGCTTTGGATAAGTCTCTGAACTTCTGGATGCTTCTCCTTAGCCAGATCAGACCTCTAAAAAGCTTGAGGTTTGTCCTTTGCTAATTTTCATGTGCATTATATTAAAATCTCTTAAGTTGAAATATTTCTAATTTTAAAAATAGAATAATAAACCAATAAATCAGAAGGAAAACCATCCCGGAAAAAAAATGTAGAAAACAGATGAAAAGCAAAAAGGGAAAGTGAACTTCGTAAAAATACCATACGTGCCGGACCCTTCAAATGTGATTTCCTGCATAGTGCACTTTAAAAAGCCTGATATTACAACATGCTGTCACATGCAGGAGCCAAAACTGTGAAAGAATAAAGCCTTGTTTGATCTCGAGGCTTGAACGGATGGATGTCATCTGACCCATCCATGCTCTGATCCCAAACCTGGGCCATGGCAGCTGATTTTCCACTTGGTGAATTCCCACACCCCTCCCGTGTCTCTTCTCAGCCTGTTTTTGAGCAGATAGTGCTTCCGTGCTTCCTGTTTGGGGCTGTTGGGTACCGCTTTGGAGCATCCTGGCACCAGCGTGCCTGTGGCTTGGGCACAGCACTTCAAAAGCAGCTCCTGGCAAAGGGAAGAAATAGTTTGAAGTGAGTTTGGGCACTTCCCAAAGTGACCTGCTCCAAGCAAGCAGAAAGCTTACATTAGCTCATGTAAAAGACCCAGAGCCTGCCAGCGGTTTATGAAATACTGTGTCACTGCTGAGAAACCTTGACACATGCAGTGGCTGCTGAGGGAAATGAAAAGCATAAACATGACGCAGAGGTAATAGCTCAGAGCTGTGTATCCGCTCTGCGTTGCTCAGGATCATCAATATACTTAATGTCTGGTTTGTAAGTGGTAAAACATACTTGTAATTAGTCAAAGCCAACTGGGCATGTGGTGGAAGCTACAGAAGACAAGAGGGAGGGAAATGTTAGAAATAACATCTGCTTATATAAAGAAGTTACGGCCATTACTAATATGGCTTCTGGAATTAACGTTTCTTACAGTTTCTCTCTACTTAGTGGAAGGTTGTATCAGTCAGAGGACATTGCAGCTTTGGAAGAAAGATACAGGATAAAAAGCAGATTAATGTTGTATCATAGAATCACAGAGCAGTTTGGGTTGAAGGGACCTGAAAGCTTGTCCAGTTCCAGCCCCTGCCACAGGCAGGGACACCTTCCACTAGAGCAGCTTGCTCCAAGCCCCTGTGTCCAACCTGGCCTTGAACACTGCCAGGGATGGGGCAGCCACAGCTTCTCTGGGCACCCTGTGCCAGTGCCTCAGCACCCTCACAGGGAAGAGCTTCTGCCTAAGAGCTCATCTCAGTCTCCCCTCGGGCAGGTTAAAGCCATTCCCCTTGGCCTGTCCCTACAGGCCTTTCTCCAAAGTCCCTCTCCACCTTTCTTGTAGCCCCTTTAGGCACTGGGAGCTACTCTAAAGTCTTGCTGGAGCCTTTACTTCTTCTGAATAACAGCTGCTAGATCACATTGCTGGTCAAGGGGTCCCACAGTATTTGTGGTAAAACTAACACTTTCTTCCCTTTGTAACCAATGTTAACAAAATGAGCTAAAAATTACCTGTACCCAGAGAGGCTGGACTGAATTTTTTGCCAGTGAACTTCAGCACATGAACGACTGGAGTATGTCCACACATTGGTACGTGCTGTTTGTTATTAAATTAAGAGCTCTCACACAGTGTTCTGTTCCTGTTCTACATGAAAGACCAAAACCACCCAGAGCACAGCATCAACAAAAGCAGTGCTTCCCCAGCATGCTTCCAGAGCTCAGCACCATTTCTGTATAGTTTTCTCAACAGGCATGAAAAGTGTGCCTATCCCTACACTAACAAGAGTAAACCACAGCGAGTTAGTTTGGTTTTGAAGTCTTAGGTAGTTCCTGCATGACATTTACCCTTTGCTGACCTTGCTTGTCAACGCTTGTGATTTGTGTCTCTGCTAGGAATGCTCTCCCTATAGCTGCTCTACTCAATCCACCTTCCTCATGGCACTTTCAAATAGTACAGCTCGGGCTGCCCTCCTTTAAATGACATTTTCCCTTTGTCACACACCTCTGTCACTTTCTGCTGCTCCATTCATTGACTAACATACCTTCAGCGTGTGTCAGACCCACCGACATGTTCTTGTTTTCTTTCTTGCCTTCATGTTTTAACATGGTATGATCTAAACTGGCAGAAACAGGCAGAAACCAGAGCAGAAATATGTCCAGTGGAAAATGGAATATGCTCTCTTTTTCAAGGATAAGTGAGATGTGAGATTTCTTGCCCCTCAAGTTTCATTAAATCCGTGGGCAGTTCCCTGAATCTTGTATCTAATCATGGGCTATGAATGGAATAACTGCTGAGCAGTGCCAGGGTACCTCATTCTGACATGTAGGTGGATGTGGTCTTGGTGTAAACTGGCAGAGCTGGGCTGGGGATGCTGCTCATGTGGGAAAACACCAGTGAGCCCAGATCACATTGCTTTGCATTGTCATTAGTTTCGTACCTGGAAGAACATCTGATGCATTTAATCAGTTGTGAGTTTTTAAAGAGGCTGTAGGGCACAGTGAATAACTCTGAAATTACTTCAAAATCAAAGTCTTATTTATGAGTTGACATAAATGGGGAAAGTATAATTTTACTTGAAAAATCACAGGGTTGATTCCAAGGTCACGAAGGTGCCTTTAAACGTTTTGCTCTTAGGCTTTTCAGTGCAGTATTTGTTGTTGCACTGAAAATTGCCTTTTTTTTCTCTGCTGTATCTACCAGGAAGGATTAATTGTTTCACGTAACTTTAAATTCTGTCAGTGACTTGTGTAGTTATTTTTAGTCTATCAGTTCTTTAGACTTGCTTTTAGTTACTCAAAATGCATACGAGATTTAATGTGGCAGTTTTGTGTATCAATGAGAACATACATACTTCTCAGCCCAGTTTGTGACACAAACATTGCTGCAAATGCAAACCTCCCTTTTCAGCAACACCTTGCAGTGTTCCTGCTTTTGAATCACCTTAAATATTCCTGCAAGTAAAACCCTGTGAAGGAACAGAGACGTAGATTTATTCATTGCTGTTTGGAAGGGTCAGCTGAGGCTCTGTGGAAGTGATTCTTTCTGAACCTGTCTGTGGCTGCAGTGAAAGGACAGCTGTAAGTATGAGGAGATTGTTTTATCTGCCCCATTCTGTGCCAGGGTATTATTTCATGATGAAAAGGGGATGAAGAGTAGCACTAGCTCTAGAACAAGTGTTGAAAGAGCAGCTGCGTTATCTTAATGGCATCATCTGCACATCTCATTTGGGCAACAAATCTACTTTCCCCCTATTTATATTCCTGTTTGAAGTAGAACAGGCTTTCTGCAGTCAAGGGGAGATGTCACAGTGTCTTGTTCTAGTGCTATAGCTTTTATCCAATAGGAAAATACATATCAGCATCTCTGAGTTCAGGATAAGCCATTACTGAGTATGAGGAAGCTCCATAGCAGAGCCAGCCATGTTACTGCACCCCCCAGCAGCTCCTGGGCTTGGGGCATGTTAATGAGAACAGGATCCTCTTCTGGAGATGTGGGTTGGATGACTTATGCCATGACTTTAGTATCCAGACACATAATGCAGGCCTATTGCACATTGCCACTGTTTTCAATGACAGTACAGTAAGTACTGAGGTCCTTACTTTCATTTCGAAACGTGTCCTTCTTATGCTAACAAATTCTCGTTTGTCAGAAATGCAGAATTTCCTAGGAAGTGCAGAAATGGTTATCTTCCATCGCCTGGATCTTGAGTTCATGTTGCTTTGAAAGATGCCCATGGCCCAGGTTTTCTGCTGCAGCCAAGCTGTGTGTGAGGCAAGACCAGGAAAGTGAAATACATATTTCGTAGAGCTGTTTTTATGTTTACTTGACCTTGAGACTAGTCCAGCTGCTGAAGCAAGTCAGAATTGTTCTGGTTCTATGCTGGCCATACTTGAATTGGAGGCTTCTTGGTATGTAGGTGTATGTCCTCTCTAGTTACTGCCTGAACCATATGGTAGACTAGCAGAGCTGGTGTATTGGCAGTGTACCACAGGATGTGTAGGTAGTACAGCCTTCACACTGTTGCATTTGTCATCACTCAGTATCTGCAAAACACAGGTCTGTGGTCCATGACATGCCATAGTTCGTCATTGAATGGTTTCCTCAGCTTGGTGCCTTGATGTGATACAGCTCCATATTCAAAGGCAGTGGTCGAGGGAGACTCAGCCCTGTGTATGGTTTCAGCATAGTCAAGTCATGTGCCTGCGGTATCTCAGTGATGACTCTGTAAAGGTGTGAGGCTTCCTCCTCTGCCTAGGCTGGTTTTGCTTCATACCACAGCCTCGTGCTGGGAGTACTGGGCAGTAAATTCTCTGGGGCAGTAAATTCTCTGAACTCTCTCTTCATAGGCAGAAGGGTGTTCCTGAGGATGACACCAGCAGGTAATGGGGATGCAATCTTGTCTTTTGCCCTCTGCATTCAGCTTTGATCACAGATTGTCTCTTACTCGCTGAATGTCTGAGAAGAACACATCTGCTCCTACTTTCAGAGCCAACTGAGTGTCTACCTGCATCCTTTATGTTGTCCTGGATTGCTTTTTAGTGAAAACCCTTAACCCCAAAGCAACAGCCATACCTGCTCTGCATGGCATAACCTGTGCTCTTACACAGGCTCAACCTGACCTTTTAAAGGGTCTTTTAAATGTTGTTTTCTCCTTGTAGAGGTCTAAAGTGGGTGTTCAGAGGGGACAGTACTGGCTGGGAAACCTGAGTTTACACAGACAGTGGGAATTTCTTTCCTGTGCTAAAAGCAGTGAAAAGCCTCAGATAAGGCTGAAAGCCTTAATGTTAATAGGACAGGAATTGCCTTAATTTGTTGGTCTGTTTTAAAAGTTGTAAATCCAAGAAGTAACAGATGGCTGAGGAAAACTGGGAACAGATTAAGCCCCGAATCCTCTCTGTAATACCAGGTACTGTGGAAATATTTCTGAACTTAAGCACTCTGATTGTTTGAGCTGTCTGAGTCTTTATCTATTGTCTGTGCTGGAAAGCACTAGAGCACATACATCAACTCAAAATGGATGTGTAATCCCATAACTATTCCTTGCTCTGCAAAGCTCTTAAGCATGTACTTCAGTCCCAACAAAATCAGTGGGTTTGAAACACATGTTCAAAGTTAACAGCACATGTTGAAGTGCTTGTGGAATTGCTGTCCCCGCATCCCTAACAGCCTGCGGTTTATTCCTGCTTAACCTTTCAGTTTTACATTCAAAGCTAGACAGGAAGAAGAAATCAAATGTTTGGGAATGAGTTGTCAAATGTTCAGTCTCTACCCTGAGATCAGTGGGACTGTCCCTTAAAATAAGAACTGCTCATTTGCGTGTGCTGCTTCAGTCATTCATCACTTTGCTTCATTTCTATTATTACTTCATGAACTATGCCTTTGCAGAGACTTAAGGTCCAGTGCAGAAAGATGAAAGACAACTGCTGGGGTCAGTAGGAAACCAGTGAAGTGTTGAGAATGGTTTGTGGTACCTTCCACATTCCCCAGATTTGAGAAATATGGAGAAGGAATTTGAAGAACAACTTCTGGCTTCTGTAACAGCAGTCCCTGATGGTGGCAGGTTCTCTTCTGCTACTGAAGAGAAGAAGACACATGGTCTGGGATTGTTGTTAGTGGTCAGAATACCTTTGCTCTGGCACTCAGAGAATAAATGTAAATATGATGACAGCATATGGCAGATTGGCAGCATCAGTGATGCGGTTGATGATCTCTACTGCCTGAAAAACTAAACCTAAAAATGTGTGAAAAAGGGGCAAATGTAGCACTTCTATAAACAGAATACTAGAATCCCATGGGAAGGGACCTCAGGGATCATATGGCCCAACCTTTCTAGGGAAAGCATGACCTAGGATTACATGTCCCAGCACCCTGTCCAGCCCAGTCTTAAATATATATATGTCCAGTGTTGGGGAGTCCATCGCTTCCCTGGGGAGATCATTCCTATGGCTGATCATTCTCAGTATAAAAATTTTCCTCTTGTGTCCAGTAGGAATCTCCCCAGGAGTAACTATTACCCATTACCCCTCCTTTTTGTCATGTGACTCCTTGTCAAAGGGGAGTCTCCATCTTCTTTGTAGCCTTTAAATACTGGAACATGGTGATAAGGTCTCCCAGTCTTCTCCAGACTGAACAATCCCAGCTCTCTCAGCCTTTCCTCACATACTGCCCAGCTGCAGTGTGAGGCCAGGGCCTTAGAGCAACTTGCCCTAGTGGAAGGTGTCCCTGCCCATGGCAGGGGGATGGAACTGGATGAGCTTTAAGGTCCCTTCCAACCCAAACCAGTTGGGGATTCTATGAAAAAAAACCAAACCAATCTAAATAAATGCAACCTAATTCTGTTGTTTGTAATGGGTCTTGAAAACCCTACTGGGAATAATCAGAATGCATACCTGTATCCTGTAGCTGTTTGCATTGATGGCTACAGAGCAGTTTGGGAGCAGCAGGATAGCTGTTCCCTATAGTGACCCAGCCCTCGAGCCAGGATATACAGTGAGAGAACCCAGACTCCAGTGCGATCGGGCAGTGGTTCATGTTTTGTCTTTTCCGCATGCTTCGGCACACCCTAGCTTGAGGTGGGACTGGAAGTGAAACTTCTGGAATACACAAGGAAGACCATTCTTGTGGGATTACCGTTCCAGCCAAACCCAGGAAGCTTTGGAAAACTTGCCAAAGGAAAAAACTAAAATCAGACTGCTGGGGAGAGGTTGCCAGAGTGGTTTCCAAGCCAAGGGGATCTGGAAAAGCATCTGGATGTTTCGGAGGTTATCCAAACCAGCCCAGTAGACTTCCACTCAGTAGTCACTGTAGGAATACAGCCCTCTGAGCTGCGCCGTCATTGAGGAGATTCCTATATTTGGTTGCTTGTTAGCTCCAACCTACCAACTGTAATAACTTATTTCCCCATAACTGGAGCCTGCTGTCCAGGCAACTCAGACTGCATGTTAAAAAGTCTTATTCTTGAAAAGAGCTAATAGAGGGGGAAAAACCACCAAAGCCGTTCTTGAAGTTGTGCTAGAAGTGTCTCTACCTGTCATACTCTCTAAATGTCATTTAAAGGCAAGCAGGTCCTGTCTTTCCTTTAAGTGTTGACTTAAATACGCTTTTGAGACAGTCTTAACGAAATGGTGTCAGTTTTAAAGATGCAGGGTGCTCCTAAGAAAAAGAATGCTCAAGGTTTCTTCCTGTCAGATTAGTTTATGACCAAAGTTTTTGTTGATAAGCAGTGGTGATAACATGAATCTGAACAACACTGTGCTCCCTGTCCTGCTCCTTACAGAGTGAACCAGCATTGCATGCGGGCAGAAGACCTGTGTGCTGTCCTTGGGACAGGTCCCATGTCCCCAGGATGCAGAGGTGGTGTGCTTATAAATATCCTGTATCTTCTCACACCTTGCAGTGCCAGGAGCTGAATAAGACATCAAGTATAGCTGGGCTGGAGAGTGGAAAGGGCTGTAAAACAAAAGCAGCAAATAATATTTTGAATCTGCTTTTCCTGATTCATCTTCAGTGTAAAGAGAACCACAACCTAATGCAGGAACTCTTAATAAACACAGGTTGGTTTTGCCTGTACTGGAGGCACCTGGTAATATATGACTGATCATATTGGAAGAGTTTCAATGGTTGTTATAGATCGTAATAACAAAAGTAAAAATTGGTTCTCTTTAAAGATAGTTTTATTTGCAATGTATTTTGTAAGTGGAATAAGTAAAGTAATATTCAGACAGTAAAAAACAGCAGGTCAGCACTTTCTGCTTACTCAGCAAAAGGTATAATTCACTTGAAACAAAATCCAGCAGAACTTTGTGTTAGGAGACGTGATGAGAAAACATCTATTGGAACAACTGAGTCCTTATGGCAAAAGGCCTCCTGTAGAGGAACTATTTTCAGGTTAAAATTCAGTTGGCAAGTTGCATCAGCAAACCTAAGGCTGTATCAGCTGCTGGTTAGGATCCCATCCGAGGAATAGTTTCTAGTTACTTGTTTGATATTTGAGGTTGGTGTTACATGATCCATGGAGGTTTCTCAGCAGAGACACCGGAAGTTCATTTCATGCTATAGAGTATTCCAAACTGCTTTGCCTACCACTGCGCAATCTCACACCATCTGCATGGTGTGAGGCTGTGACTGAGGGAGAGGGGAGCACACGTGTAGTACAGACAGTGAGAAGGAACCTCTGTAGAATCCCAGACTGGTTTGGGTTGGAAAGGACTTTAAAGCTCATCCAGTTCCAACCCCTGCCACAAGCAGGGACACCTTCCACTAGAGCAGCTTGCTCCAAGCCCCTGTGTCCAACCTGGCCTTGAGCACTGCCAGGGATGGGGCAGTCCCAGCTTCTCTGGGCACCCTGTGCCAGTGCCTCAGTACCCTCACAGGGAAGAGCTTCTGCCTAAGAGCTCATCTCAGTCTCCCCTCTGGCAGGTTCAAGCCATTCCCCTTGGCCTGTCCCTACAGGCCCTTGTCCAAAGCCCCTCTCCAGGTTTCCTGGAGCCCCTTTAGGCACTGGAGCTGCTCTAAGGTCTCCCCTTCAGGAGCCTTCTCTTCTCCAGGCTGACCCACCCCAGCTCTCCCAGCCTGGCTCCAGAGCAGAGCTGCTCCAGCCCTTGCAGCATCTCTGTGTGCAAAAGAACCAGCAGTTCAGCTTTTCCTTTCCCTTTACTTGCTACAATAGCTTAATTTCTGAAAACTCAAAAGCCTGAAAAGGTTAAATACTCAGTTTTGATTTGAATCAAATATTGACTATAGCAGGGAAATATTGGGGGGGTTTAAAATTCTGCTAGGAAGTGCAAGGAAAATTACTCTTTTTTTTTTACATCTCGACCTGCTGCAGTCAAGCTAAAGAAGGCAATTTGCAGTGCATGAAAACCCTGGGCAGTTTCTATCACTAGAAGTTTGGAAAATACAAGGTCAAGGTGCTTTCCAGCCAAGTGGTTATGATAGAGCAGGAATTATCTCTGCTGTTCTGCTCCCTGGGCAGCTGTGTCCTCTGCTGAGAGCTCTCTGTTTTTGAGCTATGAAGATTTTCCTTGGAAGGGACTTTCTCATCTTTTTTCCATTTTTATTATGACTCTACCAGGAGTAATAAAACGTTCAGCTCTTAGGCTGAAAGACTCTTGACTTCACTCTAGAAACGATCTATTAGGGAGCATTTTACACCTTTTGCTGTAGACCCCTTGAGGGATTACAAAAGCCTCTGTGAGAAGTCTTGGGACAAAAGGACCATTCACACTGGTTTGGTTATGTTTCTGTTTTCAGCTTGAGCATGAGAGGAAAAGGCCCATTCATTTGCAACAGCTTTTTAGGAGAATGAGCTGCATATGTGAAACTTTTCCAAAAGAAATACCAGTGTAAGAATAATGGTGTAACTTATTTACCTTTTGGGTTTTTTAGTGCAAAGAAGAAAGGAATGCACCTGCATTCCTTAACGAATCTCCTGGGAGAGAGATGTAAAGGTGCTGGAAAAGGGTGAAATGGGGAAGATAATGCTGGAATTCTGGGTATCTGTTATGTCAAAAGAAGGCAAGTGTTCGTGATAGTTACTCCATGTTTGGTTCACAATCCTGAATGTGAGTTACAGCAGTGTCAGAGCAGAGTTCCTGAAGACCAAAGAATCCCAGCAAGAGAAAAACTGGGCTGAGGTCAAAACCAGGCCAGTGGAGTTGGTGTCTTCAAGACCTCTGCAATGTTAGGCTGGTGATGCCTTAAAAAACGTTCTGATGCTGCAATCACTTAGAGCATGTGCCGTGAATCTTAACTACGGCTCTGAGGTCTGTCTGAATTAAATGCTTAGCTGGAGATTCCTGATGTCTGTTCTTGCCCTCTGCTCTGGGGAGACCCCCCCACCCTGCAGTTCTGATCCAGCTCTGGGGCAACAGCACAAGAGGGACTTGGAGCTGTTGGAGAGAGTCGAGAGGAGGCCACGGAGATGCTGCGAGGGCTGGAGCAGCTCTGCTCTGGAGCCAGGCTGAGAGAGCTGGGCTGGGGCAGCCTGGAGAAGAGAAGGCTCCTGAAGGGGAGACCTTAGAGCAGCTCCAGTACCTAAAGGGGCTGCAGGAAACCTGGAGAGGGGCTTTGGACAAGGGCCTGTAGGGACAGGCCAAGGGGAATGGCTTGAACCTGCCAGAGTAATATGGGTATATTGGGCTCCTGTCATAGCAAAATTGAAGCTCTCAGGTTCATTACTGGGGATCTCAGTGGGAGTGTGCCTGACCCATATTGAGGAGATTAGAAACCTCTGCCTGCAGATAGTCCAGTAGACAGGAAATCCTTGCATGGTGAGCTCACAGGAGCCTACATACATGCTCCGTTGGAAAGAGGACACTATTCGAGCCCAGAACAATACTAATGGTTAAGGCCCCTATTTTCTAAAGCACCTACTGTTTCCTCTCTGTTAGTAGCTGTTTTGGCACAATTTAAAGCTGTTGAGATACTCTTGTTTTTTTAGGGGAATTTGGAATCGACTTTGGTGCTCCAAGAAGCTCAGTAGTGGTTTGGTTGACTTCAGTATGAGAAGTGGAGCTTGAAATTTTGAGTTTGAAGTGTTGTCTGTTTGTGATGGAAAGATGGAGAAAAAGCATTATGGCTTTTTTTCCATTTAATTTCTGTTGTGGTCCATGCATACTCCATGGGTTTGGAATAGAGCATGTATAGATTCTTCAGAAGAAGACTTTGTTATCCAGATCAAAATGTGCGTGTCAGAAGCAGAACATGTCTGCGCTACAGCACGGCAAGTTCAAAGCCAGTCGGAGACGTTTATGGGAAGCAGCTGCGGTTGTCTGTGCTAATGAGGAACAGAACGTGCTTGAGGAATTGACACAACAGGTTTACACAGCACTATTAGGTAAAGCAAGTTAATGTCTGCTTCTAATAACAAGAGCAAGTAGCAGAGGTGGCAAAGTATGTTTTAATGACATCATTGGCCCAGCTGTTTTACACATCTGTAATGCGGAACGTCCTCCCAATTCTGTAACACTTCATCCTGGCTCTTCCACACCTTGGGGAGAAGGGCTAAAGTTACCTGTGGGGAAGGGAGCAGCCTGGGAAATGTTTGTATTTGCTGGTAGTTATCAGCATTGCTCATGTTAAGGCATTGGCCAGCATATGCTGCATTAGGTATATCATGGTTTTCAGTGTGCTAACGGCTTCAGTGTGAGTTTGGCACAGTGCTCTTGGCCAGGCTTACATCTAGGAATGAACCATTTGCAGCAGCTGCAAAAATGTTTTTACTTATTTAGAACGTTCTAATGTTTTAGAGCTCTGAATAATGACAAGTATATAAATCACTCTTTAATTTGTTCATGTTAGATGATCCCCCTTACAATGGCTGAACCCTGATGTCACAGGAAAGGATACATTAGGTGGCTGTGCTGCGTTTATATGTAGGCACACATATTGAGCACATCTATAGGGTCTGTTTGGGCTCCTCTTAAATGGGATGGGATTTCATTCGAACAGGCTTTGCAGACTCCTTTTCTCTGTTCTTTGGTGAGGATGCTGTAGGTCTCCAGAACCACCATTATGGTGCTGCCTGGGCTCCTGCTTTCATAAGCAGGCCTTGTTCTGTGAAGATGCTTTCACCAAGTAAGGAGGGTTTGTAATGCATCCAAAGCATTGCTGGGACAAGGGTAATTGATTGGTGTGCTAGGAAAGGAGAATATAATAAGTCATTTAGGTTGCCTGTTTCTCTTTCATAAACCTGAGCAGTCTGATACCTCAGTGGGAAATAAGGGCATTTGCCATCTCTTTGGATCAATGTCCATTGTGCTCCTCAGCTCATACGTAGTCCAGAAAGGCTTCATCTGGCTGGATTTGCTCTGCTTATCAGTTGTGTCCACTCTCGAATAGCTGTAACGTGTTCGAAAACTGTTTCTCCTATCTGTGTTCCTCCTGATGTACAGACTTCCTTAGCATACAGGTGCATTGACAGATTGTGGGTGGTGTGTGAGTACACCTGAGTGTACAACTGCATTTCAGCTGGCAATAAATCATGAACATGCTGAGTTTGAGACAAAATTGCCATGTGTCTGGAGAGAAATAAGGTATTGACTGATATCTGAATGCGAAATAAAACAGACTCATAAGAGATCATAGTGTGGGTCAGAGAAGGAGTATTCGTTGTAATAGAACAGTAGAAATCTCTGTGGTTTTCTTTATTACCAGTACAAGGGTTAAGGTGGATGATGATGGTTGGAACTAGATGATCTTAAGGTCCTTTCCAACCCTAACTGTTCTATGATTCTATGATTTGAACGTTGGAAGCCAAAAAGATGTCTTTTTGGGAAAGATGTTCTTTGCCAAAGAACGTCTTTCTTCTAAAATGATACTTAATACAGAATTTGCTGTATTGTTACAGCTCAGATAAGTGGTAAGTGCACAGCTAAGTCCAATGTGCTCCTTTCAGCCAGCAGCTCCATTTCATCACAACTTCACACAGTCTGTTTTCTTAGTGTTTTGTGTGTACATCTGTTTGTGTGTGCACTAGTGCTTGACTTTCTATGGTTTCTTTGCAACAACATGGGTAGTTTTGAAGAGCAGAGGTTTTCCAGAGCAGTTGGAACGAGCTGTAACATCCCTGCAGGGCTGGAAAGTCTGAAAATGTAATTTGTTTCTGAAAAATCAAATTTTACTTTATGCTGTGGAAAAAAATTGCAAAGGTTCAGGTGGATAGAACAAGCCTTAAATAAGCAAAGACGAAACACGGTTTTGGAGCAGGCGTAGAGATACAAAGCCAACAGGAGAGCACTTCTTTGTAGTGCAAAATGAACTTTGTCTACCTTGAGTTTTGTGTTAACCAAGTTAACATTTACAGTTTCTCCTCTCGTGTCTTTTTGGAGATCTAAAAGTGATGCAATTGAAAAAGACGAAAGCAAGCAGTGCCAGTTCGCATCGGTAGGAGAGCTGCCATGCAGAACTTGAGGGATATGCTGTGCATACTTTAGAAGGGGGAGGTCTGGCCAGATGGTAACGGAGAGTCAAGGCTGCACACCTTGATTCTCCAGTGCTCTTGAGCTGTAATGTGACCTTCAGGTGAGGATCTTGGGCCAGAAGCCAAGTATTGGGGTAGGATTTCAAGGGTATGCTCAGCACTGGAATTCTTTGTATTTAACACCTCTGTGGCAGAGATAGGAGAGAGTTGCAGGTGATCTGTCTTGCCACTAACCTGTGAGCACTGTGTGTAGAAGACTTCACGCCACCTTCACAAATCTGTCTCCTTTTCCACACGAAATGAATCCCAAGGTGAGCACTGTTCTCTATTCTTGGAAGAGATGAGGATTTCCCGGTCAATTTATCTGTGCTTGATTAAAACTTGCTGAAGCATTGCTAAGCCATTTCTCAGTAACTTGGATGATTCAAATCAAGGCTGAGCCTTTTGTTAGAATCATATCTCATCTGAACTGAAAAGATTTGGCCTGACCCAGGCATCATAGAACCATGGAATGTTTTGGACTAGATGGGACCTTAAAGCTCATCCATCCCCACCCCCTGCCACGGGCAGGGACACCTTCCACTAGAGCAGCTTGCTCCAAGCCCCTGTGTCCAACCTGGCCTTGAGCACTGCCAGGGATGGGGCAGCCACAGCTTCTCTGGGCACCCTGTGCCAGCGCCTCAGCACCCTCACAGGGAAGAGCTTCTGCCTAGTGTTGTACATGATGTGCTGTGTACTGTGTTGCGTACTGTGTTGTACAGTTAGTAAGATGATCATGATGTCTGCATTTTGGCTTTAAAATCTATTAATGCTTCCTGTAACTTGAAAATACTGCAAGGTTGTATGAAACCGAGTAAGAAAAAACAGGTGAAAAGTTGTGCTGTGTGAAGCTGATGTATGTTTTTGCTGGTGGAGCTCAGCAGAGGAGGGGTTAACACACAGGAGAGGGCTCTGCAGCGGGTGCAGGGATCTGTCCTGGGGTGCAGAGGGATGGGGGCTGCCTGGAATGCAGCACGGTGCAGTCTGCCGTGCAGGGCGGCTGCCAGGCCATTCACCAGTCGGCTGCTTTTGTTGCAGAGGCAGCTGGAGAAGTTCAGACCTTGTGAGTTTTTAAAATCAGCTGGAGAACGTTATAGTCACGCAGAACTGAAGGCAGACAACTCATTAAAATTAGCATGGACCATAATTAAAACCATTCTGAGGGAAAAAGACCATGAGAAGAAACAGACTCTTGGAAAGCTCCTGACATCGCTAGATGTCTGAATGGAAATGTAGCTTGCTAATTGATTTAAATAATTGCCAGGTTACTACATGCTTCCCCTGCTGGAGTAGATGCTGTAGTAGATACCAAAGCTGTCCTGCTGTGTATGGTGGAGCCCCTGTTACTGGGTCTCGCAAGCCTGGGGACAAATCAGGGACCTCAGGAGAGGTGAGCAGGGAATTCAGTGGTTGCACTGCCAGCAAGGGAAATACCTCTTCCTCCTCCCCAAAATCTGTTCCTACTCTTTCATTTTCCTGTGTGACAACTTCACTTCTCCTGCCAGTCAGTAACTGGCATCGCTTAGGGGTTTGCTTGGCCATTTGCACCCTCCTCTAGGACTCTCCCTGAGGTAGTGGGCTACCTTTGAGTGTAAGTCTGGTCCATGACAGCATGTGGGTTCATACCTGGTCCATACTTCAGACTACAAACATACTCACAGGAAGATCTTTGGGGGTGGGGAGAACTCAGTTGAATTCAGCCTTTGCTGTGAGTGCAGATGATGACCACTGGTGATGCTGACAGGCTTGAGGGCGACTTTGGGAAGAGTGAAGGGGCAAACTGGGTGTTCTAGGTCTGTACCAGGTTATGTTGGGATGGGATGGGTGTAGTGTGACCATCTCATCCTACTTCCCATTGCTGTGTTGCTGTCTGCAGCACTGGAGTTGTTATTAGTCAGCAAAATGTTTTGTGTTTCCACTCTCCCTTTTACTCTTGCCCCTTACCACTAGGACTGATAAAACTGGGTGTATGGGTGAGGTATAGTCTGAGTCTTGTGCTTGCAAGGGCCTTAGGGTCTGAAGGCAGTGAAGCTGTGGAATACAGGCCATCTATCACAGATGGCAATGCAGATGTGTGATGCAAAGTCAAGAAGCACATCTGGCACCTGTCTGCTTGCTGCTCCAGGTTCCTGAAGGCAGTGTAGCTGTAGGTCTGGGGCGTACAGTCAAATCAGCATTAACATCCGGTGCAGTTGGAGTATTGTTGCTAAGGTAATGCAACTACCAGCACTGACACCTGCATGAGGAATTTCTCTGCTGGGTAATGTAGTGTTTTTTTCCCATTCATTTTAGACTATATGCTTAGTTTTTACAAAAATTATCTTCAGAAGCTCCTAGAGTAACTTCCCCTCCAAACACACATCATTATGGCTTGAACACAACCTTGCACTGTCTCGCATGCTGGCTTCAGATGGGCAAGCAGCTTGAGTGCATCCACCTTCTGATGATGCTATTAGGCCTGATTTTGTAGTGCCGCTAATTTTACATCCATCCTGTCCCGTTTAGGAGGGATTTTAGTTTTGTAACTATTGCACATGGTTCGGAAGTGTCCCTTTCGACGCATCATAATTCATTTTTGTGTTGGCTTCTATTGTCTAACACGACATGAGCATAAAAAATCCTCTTCTCGCTTGCTCTCAAGAAGCCTCATTTCATGTCATCGGGCAGAGTCTCACGGATTGTACGTGTTGTTGTGAAGATAACAGCTCCTTAGCCTTATGTAAGCCCTACTGGCTTCAATTACACACTGTAACTCAATGAGTACCCTGTTAAAATCCTAACACAATTTATATTGGCTTTTACTGCACGATGTAACATGATGATAGGCCCTTTTCATAGGATGCCTTTCGGCTTTTTTAACCAATGGAAATGTCACAGCCCACCTTTTTATGTTCTAATGTAATGAACTCTTTCCACAGCTCTCTCTGATGCTTACTGGCTTCTAGGAGAGATCCTATTCCTAATTTAATGAGTCCCTCTTCACTTAATAATGTAATTCCTGCTGGCTTTTACAGCATATCCTTGCACACCAGTGCCAGATCATGTTGTGTCATAAAGCTGAGTGTCTTCTAATGGTCATCACACCTCCATAACCCTGTCATGTGGTGTAATGTTGGTCCCTGCTTCTCTGCCTGGTGGCTCTGCAGACTCCCTGTGTTGGATATGAGCCTTGCAGGGGCTGGGCAGCCACTGCTGCGTGTGCATGTGTGTGTTACAGGCATGTGTTAAAGGCTACTCCAGAGAAACAGCCAGGCTCGAGTGACTCCCTTGGTCCCCCTCGGTTAACACTCAGTAGTGGGCTGAGGTCCTTTTCTCCTTTTGTATTTTAAGCACGTATGGTTTATGTGGTGTCCCTGCGCGAGGCAGGGGGTCAGAAGTAGATGATCTCTAAGTTCCCTTCCAACCCAAACCACTCTGTGATTCTGTGGTCCTGCATAAACTTACAATAAGGTATTTATTTGCTTCCTTAGAAAACTTATCATTTTAAATCTATGATTGATTTTTCTTTTTTCATTTTTCCCATTCCCAAATCCATTTGGGTTTTTATGTTGTGCAGGGGAAGGGTTTCCGCAGTGGAAAACCAGAAGATTCGTTTTTCATTTTATATTACAGGCAATTAGAGCAGTCTTGTCTGAAAGTAGCAGAGGTGGTGACCTCTCCTGGTACTCAGCACTGCTGGTGCAGGTGCCTGCTGTCCCCAAGATCACTAGGGGGGTAGATACAGTATGACACTGGCTTCTCTTGAAGCCTTTTAATGTTCTTCAGCAGAAAAGGGTAGACAAATATTTGTGCTTCAAGCTGGAATGTTAAGTAGCATTGATTTCAAGGTATGCAGGTAAGTCTGCTGATCTCGGGCTTAATACTGGTTCCCCTTAAAGTGTCTCTCAGTAGAGTTCACAGGTCTCAAATATTATCAGTATTGTACAACAGATGCTAAGAATGGGATTTATTTTTCCAAACTTCAGCTGTCTACATCTTTTCTAGTCCCCTTAGCCTACATGTGAGGGTTAAAGGGAGAAATGACAATGCCAGTACATGGTCATTGTATTTAGTATAGAAACCTCCTTGTAGCTGGGACAGGTTGCTCCCTGAAAATGTTTTCTTTCCACTGATGGAAAATGGGGTTGGATCACTAGTTAGATGGAGGATCCTAGCCTTGGTAAGATGACTGTACACTGTGGCCAGGGACTGCAAATTATACATCTGGGATTATTGGTTTTCAAAATCTCTACCTCGCCTCCTGTTCTAAAGCTTCCATCAATGTTGAATGACTCTGGTTTTTCTCCTTTTCTTACCTGTTCCCTTGTAGCCTGTTTCCCCCCTCTCTTTCTTCCCACCTGACACACGTCCAAAGTGATGCTGGTTGTTACTGAGTGCTTTTAAGCCAACACTCAGCAGGATCTTCCTTCTCCAGCGCCCTGAGGAGAGCTGGCAAAGGGCAGTTGAGCAGCCTGACCATGGCAATGTGTGCGGTGCTGAGGCAGTGGGTGCTCTGGGAGAGCACTGCAGGATTAGTGCCTTCGGCACACACCTGATCCTTTCTGAATCCTCTAAATGAGTTCTGTCTTCCCTCCATGAAGAAGAAACCCAGTGTTTTGCATAAGCAGAACGATTTCTCCTGCTTACAGTAGAGTAAAGGAGCCCATGCACCTCACACAAGTGTAGCACCTCACACAAGTGTAGCACAGCTGTAGCAAGAGCATAGTAAATAACACCATGGTTCTTTTTATCTGTAGCAGATGATGCAGAGAGCACCCCATTCCTGCTGCTTTTCTTGCAAAGTACATCATCTTTTTAAAGTCTGCCCATGGCAGGGTCGTTGGAACTGGATGATCTTAAGGTCCTTTCCAACCCTAACTATTGTATGAAGGTAGATTTTACTTCTCACCCCTGCCAGAGGAAGCAAAAATAAGACATCTTTGAAATTCCCTTTTCGTTCTTTCCTGAAACAAGCTCTTTTCCCTGCTTCAAGGAATGAGACTTCATTATTCCTCACTGGGGTAAGCCAAAAAACCCCTGTAACTCCTTGCATAAACATCTGCCCTCCACTCCTGAGGTGTGCTGTGCTCATGGGGCTGAGCTCCTTGCCCCTCCTGCTGGTCTGGTCCTGGGGGTGCTCTGCTCTTTTGTCCCCATGGGCTGCTCACTGCAGCACATGGGGAGGGGACTGGTTCAGGAGAGGATTAGTGCTCTGCACATTCGACCTAAACCTTGTAGAAAAGATGGTGGTGGAAATGCAAAAGTAGAGTTAACTGCTGGGTGGTGTGTTGCTGTCTGGGAATGTCATTGTTAAAATGGAGATTTGTGGGGCATTTAGAGATTGTGTTGCACTGGTGGGTTTTTGTAGGGCATGATTTGTCTAGAGCTGGGGATTTAAGAATGCACAGTGGTGGTTTGGTGAGGTTGTCACTTTTACGTAGTTTGCATTGTATTTGCATATAACTTTTTAGTATGTTACGCTTATTACCTTGATTTAGTGTGTCAGGATGTGCTAGGACTATGCTCCCGGAAGCAATGGGCGAAGATACGGAGGGACAGTATTCGGATTTCCTGCATTGCAAGGACATTGTGTAACATGTTCAAGGTAGAGAAAGATTGCTGCTTCAGGTTTCAGCTACGGTAGGAGGTTTGATAGAAAGCTAGGTGAATTTAAGCTTCAAAAGTTTCCAATTGGATAAAATAAGGAACATACTAAGTGAAGTAGACTGGTACTGTTGAGTAGAAAATGGGCTATGAAGGAAAATTGGCTAAACTTTAAAGAGGTGCTGGAGTTGGCTCGGGGGGAGGGAATATATCTTTACATAAAACTAAACATAAAACTTGAAAACCAATGTGGATGAGTGATAAGTTGTTAAAGTTAATTGTGAGTGAAAATAGAGCTCTAAAGCGTACAGGGAGTAGTAGAGTCCAGGGTTGCTGGGGGGATAAGGACAAAGCTGCTATACAAATGGAGGATTTGAAGGGCAAAATGGAGAGTAAGGAGTTAAGGCCATTAAGCTAAAGAGCGCTCTGGTGAACAGAGATGACAGGAACCAGAGGAACTGCTCCGGGGATATTTTTTGTTCAAACAAAAACCCCAAATGCCCCCCTCCCTCCCCCCCAGTTCTGTTTAATGCTGTACCATGAAATGGTGCAACTCTTTCAGGGAATTCTGAAGTTCCTGTGTTGGATTACCTATGGTGCCTATTATTACAGCTAGTGATTAATATAAATTATAATATAATATTTATATAACAACTACAAGGTAATGTGTATGATTGTATGTTATGTTTCTTCACTGTATAGTAGTGTGTGTTGGGGTGCAGGTTAATGTACTGCACACTGGATGATATCTATATGATGTCTAGCTTATGAACAGGCTTATGAGCTGTATCCTGCAGGAGGTTGTTACAGTTTCATCATATTCACAGAATCCCAGACCAGTTTGGGTTGGAAGGGACCTTAAAGCCCATCCAGTTTCAACCACTGCCATGGGCAGGGACACCTTCCACTAGACCTAAAGGGGCCTACAAGAAAGCTGGAGAGGGACTTTGGACAAGGGCCTGTAGGGACAGGCCAAGGGGAATGGCTTGAACCTGCCCGAGGGGAGACTGAGATGAGCTCTTAGGCAGAAGCTCTTCCCTGTGAGGGTGCTGAGGCGCTGGCACAGGGTGCCCAGAGGAGCTGTGGCTGCCCCATCCCTGGCAGTGCTCAAGGCCAGGTTGGTCACGGGCCTGGAGCAAGCTGCTGCAGTGGAAGGTGTCGCTGCCCATGGCAGGGGTTGGAACTGGGTGAGCTTTAAGGTCTCTTCCAACCCAAATCATTCAATGATCTTGATTTGTAGCTAATTTTCTTCTTAGAGTAATTAGAAACTGAAATCAGTAAGTTTGCATAGCAGTTAATAATCAGTAAGCTGTTGCCATGGGATACCACACCTCATCTATGTGCTGCAGATACACAGATATGCAAAACATGGCTCTGGCTGAGATTAAAGCTTGGCTTTGGCTAAGCTCCTGTGGCATTGCAAAGATGCAGAAAATGAAACAGACATCTCAAGTGAGGTTCCAGGAGGAGGAAGAAAATATGTCTTCACTAGCCCTTTTTTTCAGTAAATGTGGCTAGGCATGAACTAGAATGTAGTTATATTATTTCACCGCATTTTTCCTGCTACTGACTAATACTTTATTAGCCTCTACTACTTCTGCTATGTATTTGTAATTATTCCAGAATCGTGAATCCTACTGATGTGACTCAGGTGTAGTAAATATTGTACAAATCAACAGTGAGAGATGCTCAGCAGTGCAGAGCTTCAGTGATAGAAGTTTTTTATTACAAAACCCAGAAGAGGTCTTCAAACCCCCTCATCCTATCCTATAAGACAGTAGGGTAAAACAGAGGTGCCAGTATTTATGCATCTTCACCCACCCACTTTGGCCTTCAGGAGGACCTTTGGCCAAGCTCATGTTCTTGGCTGCTCAGAGAAGTACCTGGTTGGTATCCTCCGATGGAAGATACGTGATAAATAACGGAGAAAACTGTCATTTATCACATGAAACCCTTTAAAAGAAGAGTTAAAAAGAGGGAGAGGTGGTGGGGATCTGCCCGTTCAGCTGCTGTGGTTTATGCTGTATGTGCTGGTATTTGGCACTTTGTTCTGGTTCTTGTTGTTCGACAGTAGCGAGAGCTGACATCCTCCATTTTACCCAGAAACATGTTCTCAGACTCCCAGGCTTTTAAACAGCATCATTTAAATACTGTTATTATGGCTTTTAGTCTAGCACGGAGCAGAGGAATGTTTCTGAGAGCTCAAACCTGCTTTAAATCATAGAAGCAGTAATGCCCAGGCACATTCCATTACTGCCAGCTGAATGGTGATGGAAACAGACCTGGGCTTTTCTTTCACCTTCAGGAACGTGGTGATGAATTTGGGATTCATTCACCACCAGTTGCTCTGACTTCCACCAGCTCAGCAGAGCAGAATCTGAGATGTTTGTGGCTTCCTGGATGTCCTTGTTTTGGCTAAAGCATGACGCTGGGGTTTAAGAGCAGGAGTGGTCTCAGGAGCTAATCCCATCTTCTGTAGACATGAAGCCACAGTCTTTTAGATATTAACACACCGATCCCAGAAAGATACAGTGAATTGCTTTACAACTCACTTTGCATTTCCCATGCAGGGCTATGTTGTGGACTCTTACGGTTAACTGTAAAGGAACTCCAGAGCACATAGTATTTGTGAGTACTGCCTGTGCCGTTGAAAGGATCTGTACTGGGCTCTGTGTAAGTCTTTTGCTGAGCTGGGCTGGGCAAAGGCTGTGACTCCAGGTGGCTCTGCCGGGAGCTGCTCCTCACATCCCTGTGAACCCTCCGTGAAGTGCAGTGCCGTTTGCAAGCTGTGGTTTTGGCCAGGCCTTACTGGTTCTGTGTCAATCAGTTCCTTTCTTTGGACCATGCTTGATTTAAACATCATTTTTGTGTGTGGATCCATTCAGTTGTTCATGGTTTTTTTCTCTCTATAATCCTTTGGTTAGAAATCATTTGGAGGGAGATGATTTAAATAGGGACTGGTGTGTCCTGGCTGGGCTGCCTGTGGCTGTGAAACACATTCTTCACCACTGAACTCCAGGCCCTCTGTCTGCTCGCTCCTTGCGGCCGACCAGGATATTGAACATTTTGGAACATGTTAAGCGTTTGCTTCGCTCCTCAGGGACACTTGGTATATTTTATGACAGAGGCTTTAGACTAGCTTTAGCTGTCTGAGTTCACAGACCCTGTTTCTTCAAAGTATTTCAGGAATTCAACTGGAATACGAAAGAGAACTCCAGTGTCTCCTTAAGACTAAGCAAATGAATGAATTTAATCATGAGAGTATGCAGGCTTATTTGGTTTATGTCCTGTGCACTTTGTGCAGACTTTTCTGGTCTTTTTATGAAAGGTGGAGAAACTGTGACTGGGAGGAAAAAAGGGAAATCTTTCATAGAGTTCCAGACTGGTTTTGGTTGGAAGGGACCTTAAAGCTCATCCAGCTTCAACCCCTGCCACGGGCAGGGACACCTTCCACTGGAGCAGCTTGCTCCAAGCCCCTGTGTCCAACCTGGCCTTGAGCACTGCCAGGGATGGGGCAGCCACAGCTTCTCTGGGCACCCTGTGCCAGCGCCTCAGCACCCTCACAGGGAATTATTTTTCTTTTTTCTTATTTATTTTTATTTTCTAGTTTTTGGAAGAATGGTGTATTAGAAGAGAAAAAAGATCTTGTCATGACCAGCAAATGCTTCCAGTGTGGAGAGTGCTCCTGTGGTTGAACATGTGGCCTCAGAAAGAGGATGCCAGGTTGGCATTCTTCTTTCCACTGCTGCTTGCACATGTTCCTTTGGGAGAGCTTCTGAACCTCTGGGACAGAAGTTAATGCTATTCCTTACAAATTGCTTTACACCATAAACTACTCACGTTGTAATTTATTCATTGAGGATACACTGTTCCAGGAATTAACTGTGTTTCAGGTACTGGGAGGCTTTGTAAGTGTTGGAAGGCTGTTTGAAATCTTAAGTGCTTAAATGATAAGTCTTCCCAGACTGAAAACTCTGCTGGGTCAGGTTTTTAACATGTTAGCATAGAGAGCTGAAGGCTGATGATGTGACTTGAGCAAAGCAGCACGGACATGATGCGTGTGTTAAGCTGTAAGACTGCATTTCGTATATTTGCTGTGAAAAGCTTGCAAGCATATCCTTATGGAGCAGGTCAGCTTTAAATACAGAGTGGGCAGAGGAGGGTGGAGGAAGAACAGGTACCTGCATGCCTCCTGTGTGGGGTCTGTGGGGAGACAGCCTGAGCCACCCAAACATGAGGAGCCAGGTGCTGATCCCGATGACATGACAAACCTGATGAGCACAGAATGGAAATGAAAACCCAGCCAAGCACTTGCCCTCTGCTTGAGTAACCCTTTAACCTTTAACAAAACCCCAAAGATACACTGAAATGGAAAAGGCAATTATCTTTCTCCCTCCAAAGCATGTGTTGCACTTTAAACCGTTTCCCAAAGCTTTTAGCACCATAAAATGGGAATAAACTGTTGTCTCGACACATACAACTCGTGTTGGGACCAGGACCGGTTGCTGTGATGTGTGAGAGAGTTGGCACGTGCATCTGAGGAGCAAAGCTACTGGAAAGGTCTGAGCTCTTCATTAACAACCTGCTTGTGCTGAACAAATGTGGTAGCTGTCTTCAGTGTAATTAATGACTCCTCCAGCACATGAAGGGAATTGAATAGATACAATATTCTTGGCTCTTAGCAAACACTTGATTTTCTGCCATACGAAAATCTATTTAAAAAGCTGGATGTATAGCAGGGAGATACAGATTCCATGGCATGGATTCCCTCTTGGCTGTCATGCAAAGAAGAGAGAAATCACTAATGTGGAGACTTGAGAGTGTGAAATCCTGTTTTATTGCAGACCTTAGTGCCGGGATCCAATTTGTTGCATCTTTTATATATTTGAACATTTTTGCAGTTGAGGTTTTGACACTAACTTGGGCTTTGTAAAACCAGTCTTGCAGAATGTGTGATGGAAGTGTTGCTGTGTTTAAAAGTCCCAGTGAAAGACAGTGAATAACCATGTTGTTCAGCCTGGAGAAGAGAAGGCTCCTAAAGGGGGAGACCTTAGAGCAGCTCCCAGTGCCTAAAGGGGCTACAGGAAACCTAGAACAGGGCTTTGGACAAGGGCCTGTAGGGACAGGCCAAGGGGAATGGCTTGAACCTGCCCGAGGGGAGACTGAGCTGAGCTCTTAGGCAGAAGCTCTTCCCTGTGAGGGTGCTGAGGCGCTGGCACAGGGTGCCCAGAGAAGCTGTGGCTGCCCCATCCCTGGCAGTGCTCAAGGCCAGGTTGGACACAGGGGCTTGGAGCAAGCTGCTCCAGTGGAAGGTGTCCCTGCCTGTGGCAGGGGTTGGAGCTGGATGAGCTTTAAGGTCCCTTCCAACCCAAACCAGTCTGTGATGATTCTATGATTCTATCATAGATGCCTCTTATTTGCAAGCCACCCATTTAATTGCTGAACTTGTGTATTACTGTGACTTTAAAATGGAAACCGCCATCAGTATGCCAATGCTGTCATGCAGGGGAGCGCAAGGGTGGCCTAGTGTTAGCAGAGATAAGAAAGGATATTCTTTGTTTCTTTCCCTTAGGAAGCTGAAGAGCTATTGATAAACCTTTAAAAAGCTAATACATAAATAAAGGAAGGTAGTAGGTTTGATATGAGTTGGGCAAAATAACTGGAGGGATGCAGGTTGCAGGTGTTCCTATAAATCAATGTTTCAGAACTATGTGTATAGGCACTCTTATTACCGTTGTACTGAACAGCTCAGGGTCTGAGAGGACCTGGTGTGTATGTGGGGAGCAGAGGAGGGGTGTTGGAAGGGATGAGGGATTAAAGTTGTTAGAATCTGTAAAAAAGAGTCAGAAAGGAATAAATTATTGTGCATATTGTTTATGTGCCATCTCATTCCCATTCTTGTCTCGCTAGATCCCAACTGGTTCTCTGCCATAGTTGCTTTGTGCTACCTCCTGCTTGTCTTGTCAAAAAGCACGTGGAGTAGAAATCAGTGGGAATTTAGTGGAATTGGTATTTGCCATGAATGTCCAAATACATACCAGGAGTATTATTGTCATGTAATTTCTACTTCAGAGACTCCATTTAAATGGAAAGATAAAATGAAATGCAATGTTGGAAGGTTTTTCAGTGTACACCTTTCTCCTTGTGGCTATTCACGGTGTCTTCTGAAAGTGAACATGTGATACAGCCCAACTCCAAGAGCATATCCAGCTTGGAAATGCACGTTGTCTTCACTTGGCCACCTGGTTTGGCTCATTTGCACTGGGTTGTCTGGACTTGACCTCTTTGATCAGCAGGGACATGGCTCATTGCAGACACTTGTGTGTGGCACTGGCTGGAAGGGCGCAGGCTTCCCTGTCTGGGTGGTGGGTTCTGCTTTGGATAAACTAACTGGAGGCATGCAGGCAGTTTGCTTTGGCTGTTCCATTTCATGGTGCTGCCATGCCCAAGTTCAGGCTGGTTTGGTGTGAAGGGTGGCAGCACTGACGTAGTCTGTCTGTGGAGCATAAACGTGGCAGCAGCTACAGTGACCCGGGGTGGGGGGAGATTGCACTGGGTGGTATTACTTCAGTGGGTACAGGATAATAGTACTCCTTAAAATTAAGCTTTGAACTGCTGTAAAAGTAATTTCATTCTCACATCCCACCCCACAGACATCTGCCATTATCTTTGAAAGCTTGTACTGAGAGTAGAGATTTGCCTAAGATTACTCTTTATTATTGCTATCCAAAGGAACTGTTAGACAGCTTCAAGAAGAGTGGAAAAAAAGGCATCGAACCACTGCTGGGTTGAAGCAGGGAAGGGTTACTGTGTGTGAAATAACATCCTGAGCTCCTGATGTTTTACAATGCAACCTGCCTTTCCCATCTGCTGAAGAGGTGGGCTTTGAAAACCAGAAACCGAGTCCCATCTGCAGTAAATCATTGTGCGGCTTTAGAGAGGCTGGTCTCTGAGGGCTCAGTGATGCAGCTTTAGTGCAGCTGCTGCTCTTGGGCTCAGGGGGCACCTTGTTAACCACAGAGGGAAAGAATCTCAAGGTAAGGAACTGCCTGTGCTGGAGGTGAGGTGCTGCAGTTTTGTGCAGCATGTGAGGGTGGGCAAAGATGTAGATACTATTTATGTATCACCAGGATGGATAAGGAGACTGTACCTTTGATCAAGTCGACTTGATTGAAAGGTAGGCACTGAAGAAGTTAAAATACTGTGGAATTAATAGTAATAATAAAAGCCCAAATGAGTTGACATATGTATATTTATGAAATGTGTTTAGTCTTCTAGTTTTGTGCTCTGTAGTGTTTGCAGGGAGCTGTGCACAGCAGTTGTGATGCTCTAATGTGGCAAATTGCTACAGAAGGGATATTTTCAGGCCCCTCCTCTCTGACACTTGCTTGCTCATCTCTAAATGGTCTCAGATTCATAAGTTACTGTTGGGGTGGGTAAGTCATGGCTGTGGATGTCTTCCTCCTGCTCCATCCAGCACTGGAGCAAGTGCAGGTACAAGAGAGGACACATGGGATGACAGTTGTGGTATTCACCCTGGTTGTGCAGCATCACTTGAGGATCAGCCTGGATTTTAGTGACCAAATTCTCAATAATTCACCTGGTACATTTCTTTAAGTGCATTTTTAGCTCTTTTTCTGTGACTTGGAAGGGTGAAGGGGTTCCTGACTGCTTTCATTACTGACAGATAACTTCAGTGAGTAATTCTTGTTGTTTGGCAAATTGTGCTTATATTTGTGAGCTGGCTGAATGCAAAGGAGAACGTTTTGCTAAAAGCAAAATAATTTTGAGATTTTGGATGTGGTTTCCCTTTCTAAGTGAAGTTTTTTGTCTTTTGTTTCTCCTTCAAGCAAGAGCAATCTGATCTAGTTGAAGATGTCCCTGTGCGTTGCAGGAGGCTTGGACTAGGGGACCTTTGAAGGTCCCTTCCAACCGAAACTATTCTGTGATTCTATGAGCTTGTGATTATATTTTTTTCTTTTCATGCAGACTCCCGGTTTAATTTTAAAACTGAACCCATTAAACGCAGGTTTGATTGTATTCTGGTGACTGGTGAGACTTTGGCAAAGGCTTTCAGTGGTGTCTGAACTAGACTGGTACTAACCTGTTCTCATACATCAGTAGTTGTTTTCTATGTCTTCAGATCAGGCACTCCACTGCTCTTCATTTTTTCTGTTTGCTGGAGACAAGGAGCGCTGCCTCAGACCCTGATGTGTAAGATCACACAGGGTCTGGTAATTTCCAGTGCTTTGGGATCTTCTTGCTTTTCAATGAAATAAGAAGGGATAACCCACCATTGGGTGGTGAGGAGCTGGCACAGGGTGCCCAGAGAAGCTGTGGCTGCCCCATCTCTGGCAGCATTCAAGGCCAGGTTGGATGGGGCTTGGAGCAAGCTGCTCCAGTGGAAGGTGACCCTGCCCGTGGTAGGGGTTGGAACTGGATGAGCTTTAAGGTCCCTTCCAACACAAACCAGTCTAGGATCATTTTGTGGTATTTGTCTTCCTCTTTCTGTGCATAAAGCTGAGGTGGTGCCTGTGGTGCCTGCTGCTTGGGGTGGCATCCCAGAGCTTCCCACACAGCTTCAGTTCCTTGGTATGTAACAGGAAATTCTTAAATATGGTAAAAATTCACTTTCCAAGATTTTGGCAGATGATGGGGAGCCCCTGTGCTGCCAGCTCGGGCAGCATGCTCTCACATATGGTTTTTGTCTCATATTGAAAGAATTTGTGCTAATTTGGCTCCTGACTTACTCCACCCATAGTTTGCACGTTGTCTTTGTCTTTATGGCAGGGTTTGCTAGGAAGTAGAAAGACAAAATACATTTAAGTTACAGAAGTGGGGGAGTTTAGAGGTTCAGGACAGAGCACTTCAGCTAGAGTGTTAGTTTGGGTTTACCCTGAGTCTTGTGTGGCGCAAGGTGGGAGCGGGTATGTTATGCACAAGGCTTTTTCTGGGTCTGTGGTTAACCTGCTGCCAGGCAAGTCCCCTTTTCTTTTGTCTGCCTCTTTTTATTGTTTGTACAGATCTGTATCACATAATTTCTAGAAAGGCTTTTTACTGTACAGCTGGAATGGAGGGCTTTGTCTCACTGGAGTTGCATGCTCTCTTTGGTGTCGTTTTCTCTGCTGTGTTTCTGCTGATGTAGGGGAGACTGAGATGAGCTCTCAGGCAGAAGCTCTTCCCTGTGAGGGTGCTGAGGCGCTGGCACAGGGTGCCCAGAGAAGCTGTGGCTGCCCCATCCCTGGCAGTGTTCAAGGCCAGGTTGGACACAGGGGCTTGGAGCAAGCTGCCCCAGTGGAAGGTGTTCTTGCCCTTGGCACGGGTTGGTACTGGATGAGCTTTAAGGTCCCTTTAACCCAAACCAGTCTGGGATTCTATGTGTAACACAGATAACCAGACTAAACGACTTCCCCAAATCCAGCCCCTTTTTGGAGGCAAGCACACAACGATATTCTCTTCCTAAATTCATCAGGGTTTGCCTTAGAAATGAATCAGTTTGGGTTTTTTTCATACCTGGTGTTTCTGTTACAGCACCTTTAGCCCAACAGCTTTGTAAATACAGAGCAGTACATTGCAATTAAGCTTCATGTTAACCTGTAATTCTAGATAGCTTTGCCACCCCAATGAGAATAGTGATGATGACCATAGTCATGATGATTGGTGCATGAGTTTAACATCAACAGTGTGCCTGCTGTGGATGGAAGACTGTAGTCGCCTTTTACCATGAAATGATATGCCATTTCCACAGATTCTTTCCCCACATCTTGTTGACCTCTGGTTGTCCCTGTTCAAGCTCTCAGAGCTGTCACAGGAAGATTTGGTTTGTTGGTAGTCAGTAGGGGATATCCACAAGAGACAGTTCTGAAGGATGAGTAAGTTTGCCTGTTGGAGAGCAGCAATGCCTTGGCCCCTGTGTGGAAGGGGGATGTGCAGTGGAAGGCAGCAGGAGGGGGATGTTCCAGGACTTGTAAGCCTGCTGTGGGAGCAGTGGTTTTCCCCTGCCTCTTACTAGGACTCTGCAGAGACTGACTGCTGTTTCCCCTTCATTCCTGATCGAGTCCTGCCACTTCCTTTCCTAGCCTTGCTGTCCCAGTTTCCTCTCTAGTTCTGAGGTCCCCTGGGGTCCTTTTCCCTGCCCAGCTGCTGGATTGCCACGTTGCTCTGTAACCTCAACCTGTGCAGTACACCACCAGTGACACCTTTATGCTTTCTCCCAAGCCGTGTTATTCCTTTTCCTCCTCAGCTGGTTTCATGCTCTCTCCTGCTGGATGATAGGTGCTGGACCAGGAGCAAGCGCATCTGGCAGGGGCAGGCACGTGTCCCAAGTGCTGCATCTCCTGCTGCCCTGTGCCCGGGAGTTGTGATGTGTCACAGGGGGTCCAGCTGCTGGGCTGAGCTCATGCTTGGCCCGTGGCCAGGGCACAGACCTGAGCAATCCAAGCAGGCGCTGGGAAGGGTTTGAAGCGCCCCAGGCCCGGTGTGTGCGGTGTGTTCTGCACAGGGGTTGTGTGCGGCTCAAGGTAGGTTTGGGGTGTGCAGGTTCGGAGTGATAAGAGGTTTGTACCAGTGGTGTAGTGCATCCTGTGCTACTTCTGTGAGAGAAGGGAGAAGAAAGTTCTCTGACCAGTAAACCAGGTGTTGATTCTGTGCTCTGCTTTTATACTGGGGAAGAAGGGCTTATCTCAGCCTTAATGAAGAAGCATCGTCTGAGAAGGATTGCTATTACTGTATAGAATTTCTACCATCTCACCAAAGCAAATCAGAAATTATTTCAGCAAAGCAGGCAGAAAACACTGGCTTTTATTCATGGAAGTGTCCTCTCATCCCACTGTATTTGAAGTTGGTTTGATGGAGTTCATGTTCTTGTTGCTGGTAGAAGTCCTCTGCTACCTACCTGTCTAGGTAGTGTTACAGTGTTCGTTACTGTGCTATGAATGTACTGCTCTGCCTGAGACGTTTTTCCCTCTCCTCACATTATTTGAGCTCTGTCAGCCCACACGCTATAGTAAGGGCCCACATGTATGAAGTGCTGTGGATCCTGAAAGAAGGACCCCAGAGAGCTTGCACATGAAGCATCCTAGCCTATTGAGGATGTTCTTTCAAAGAAACCCTTGTTTTGGCTAGCTTGAAGGAAGAGGTTTTTTTCTTCTCAAGATCCTCACAACATAGTCAATGTGTGAAGATGCTTGTGCTTCTTTTTGGCGTCTCTCTTCGTAGTATGTGCAGTGAGGTTATCTCAGAAGCATAAGAACTAACTGATGGCTTTGGCTTTTCCTCCATTGTCTTAAGTTCATCTAATTTCCTCAGAAAAATTCAGTGTCAAACCATGGTTTTGACTTGCAAATGAAGTTTTTACCTTGGGACTGGTGTGTTGAAACCACCTGCCCCATCCTGGCTGTGAGGAGCTTACTTGCTTCCTGAGAGAAACACTTTCAGCCTCCACATGCTCTCTTGCCAGCCAGAACCCAGGTGAGGCCCTCTGAAGCTGACTTCATCCAACTCACGCATGAGACCTTTTCCTTGTTAGAGGCATAGTTGATAGAAACATCAAATAATTAAAGTTAAAAAAGGTATCAGTTTAACCTGGTTTTGCTCCGTACAGAGTATAAATGTATTGCAGAATTGGTGGCATTGCAAATACTGCACGAAAGTGTAAGTGGTGGAGGAAAGGGACTTCTAATACTTTGTTGTTCCTGTCATATCTTTGTGGGAAGAAAGTTTGGGTGGGAGTTTGTGTTGGGAAGCAAGATTCCTTCATTATGACTTGAAAGTCTGTATTAGTAATTAATTTTGAGTGTGTTGGTCTATATATAGTTTTGGGGTCTCTTTATGAAGATGTGTGAGAGCTGATTGCAAAGCTCCTTTGGAAATAGGTTTTGGTGTGTGGTGGAAGAGCTGGATCATAGGGTTAGTTCTGCATCACTCTGGACATTGAGCTGCTTGCTCCTATGAATGCTGCAGGAAGTTGTGTTCTCCGGGGGACACAGAAGCTCCTTAGTGTGTCATGGCCTGTTATGTCCAGCTCAGCATCTCCCAGAGTGAAGTATTAAATGAAATCTTACTGCAGGTGTTGCAGTGCATTTCTGTTAAGGAAACTCTTTGGTCCCCCATGAAATGTGGCCTCCTTCTGCAAAAGATTTTGAGCATCTGCAGTATACCATAATAATTTCTTACGGATGCTTATCTCAGCTGGGAAGAGAAAGGCAGTTCCCTGTTTGGTGTCCTGCTTCTGCTGATGGACACTGCTCCCTGTAAGAATGTTTGGACTTCAGGCCTAGCGAGATGAAGGGGCCTGCTCTACAAAATACACGTTTTCCCAGTTCAGGAGACTCGGAAGCTGCCATGTATAAGCCTTGGCAAGTCACTGAAGCTGCTCTAGAATGATTACACACGTAATCGAGGCCCCTTCATCCCTGGCACAAACCCTTGTTAACTTGGCTGAGGCCCATGGGAACCTTTTATATGCAGAAAGAAGCTGTGCTGTTGGCACAGGCTGAGTTCTCAGGTGGGCAGAAGGGATACTGAACCTCATGGCATGACTAAAGGGATCACCCCTTCCCTGTTCTCTGTGTCTTTAAATGGAAAGAGCTCTTAGCCTTCTGGTAAGGATGATAATGCCCGTTTATTCCTTCAGACAGCCTGGCTTGAACTGGTGGGTGGCAAATGAAACAGGAGCTGGCGGTGGGATGAATTTCACGAAGTAACTTCCTAGTCCATAGTGATGAACATAGTTCCAAAGGAATCATTTCCTTCTGAGCAGTGGGGAGGGATTTTGCCATTCTGTCCAATGCTTTCTAAAGGAGCTCCATTTAAAACTATTCCAAACAATTACTTGAGCATGTTTTGATACAGTGGTATTTGCCTGCTACTCAGGGTGTGTAAATGTTCCCGTCCTCAGATAAGAAGCCACTTTTTCATGGAAAGGCTCTCTTTCCCAGTCTCAGCTAACAGAAGCGGGATCCCGTGGGCCATGCTGCTGCAGCTCCTTTTTTCCTGTGTAATTGCATTGCCTTGCTGTAGGTGAGATCCTCGTGCTCTGTGGGTTGACACTGAGCTCTCCGTGCTTTGTGAGGTGGTGTTTGCACTGCTCCCCAAGCTCTCTGCAGGGAGGCAGCACCATGCACTGAACCTAGGACAATGCTTAACACAGCACCTTGGAGCCCCTGCTTAACCGGGCGCTCCTTCAGCTTCAGCATGGGGGCCTTGGCATTGCTATGTCTTCACAGTGGCTCTGTAAGCTGAAGAAGAGCCTAGCAGTAATGAATCTATCTGTGACATACCTGGATTCAACCCAGGCCCAGTTGGCTGAGTGGTTTTCTGGCAGTCTCCTTTCCCATCCATATCCATTCTTCCAAGGCAAGCTTTCCCCATCAAATGTTTTGATCTCGCTGAAATGTTTCAGTTCAATATTTCTTTTGCAATGCCATTTTCTGAAAATCAGTATGTTCCTGTGGAAAATTTGGATCAAAATACATTCTCAATTGGAAAATACAGTTAGAAAAATGTCAACCAGCTCCTCTTCAGAGCTCCCCCGTTGACCAAGATCTGCAAAGCTGCTTTGTTCTTGGGTAACTTCACTTCTTTTTCTGTGTCTTCATACTTCATGGAGAACTTCCAGGAGAATGAGGGTGTTGCTGCAGAGTACACCAAGCTCTTAACCCATGGCCAGGCACATGCATGGGCACAAGCCTAACCTTGGCATTCTTCAGGCATCATTGTCCTCTTTTGGGAGCAGAGCTCCGTGGACCCAGGACTCCATCTGCACTGTCACCTGAGCATTCCCAGAGGTTTAGAGGTTCCTCAGTCCCTCTGACTGCACATGAGTGAAAGCTAAGTAATCTCTTACAAGGCATAAATGCCTTACAGTGTTTGTATGCAGATTATCCATGAGGTGTTTGCCATTTGAAAGCTGGACCTCTGCACAGTCAGTGGGTTACCGTACAAACTGGGACCCCCAGCATACTGCTGGCAGGCTTATCATGGGGAAGAGTCATGATCTCATCTTGGAGATGCTTGTTGAGGTGGAAGCAGCATGAAGAAAAGGGAAAGACATTTCCAACTGGCCTTAGCGAAAAAAGTACAAAGCTGAGAAAAGAAGAAACAAACAGGTCCAGGACAGAAAGCTGGGGAGGAGAGGGGGAGGAGAAGGGATCATTGTAGATTTGTTGCACTTAGCATTAGGAATTGCTACAGAGCATGCAGGTTGTAGTGATTTTCTAATATTGAGTAACATGTCAGAAAGGCTATTCTGGATTTAGACCAATTTATACAGTTTCTTGTCTAAGTAGAACCATATGCTCAAATGAGAGATCATTTTATTTTACTAGGATGGACAGTAAGTAGAAACACATTCCAGATTTTAGGAGGTTTCTTCCCCCCTTGGCAGCCACATTGCTGCTTGTGCTTAGTCTATGGTTTTTCAACTGTTTGATAACTGTCTGTTACTGTACAGGGCTCTGAATCCTGCTCTCTCATGATGTCTGTTGAACTGTGACTGGTGGCTGTGTCAAAGCTAGTTCAACAGGTCACCCTGCCTGGGCCTGGGAGCCATAAACCAAACCACACAACATGCTGTACAGTAAAAGATGCAGCTTTTGTGTCCTTCCTTGAGTTAAGACTTAATGTTCTGTGTTCAGAGACTGACCTCATCCAAATCCTTTCTGACAGCCTTAGAAAGAAGGCAAACAAATAAAATCCAAACCCTTTGTGGAATGTGCAGGCTGGTGTTTAATATATGAGCTCAACCCACAGCAGGTTGAGCAATCAAACGTACATAGATATTTATACCATCTGACACTGGTAAATAGGGCAACCCCCTGATTCTCTGCAGCCACTGGTAATTCTCATTACAGTTCTTGCTCTGTCTCTGGAGTTTAGTGTCCACCACTGCTCACGCCTTGATGCTGAACCCTCCCTTAACAAGACATTTTTGGCCTGATCCAGCTGTGTCATGGACCCGCTGGCTGGTCACTTGGGGTTTCCCCAAGTAGACTGGGGACTTAATCGTAGAATGATTTGGGTTGGAAGGCACCTTCAAAGCTCATCCAGTCCAACCCCCTGCAGTGAGCAGGGGCATCTTCGGCTAGATCATGTTGCTTGGTGCTTGTTGGTGCTTGACACGGTGGTTGTTGAGCTTGCTCAGCTTCCTGAGGCCGTGCCACAGGTCTGCCCTCCCTGCGAAGCCCCCAGCAAGAACTGGTGTGCCCTGGGACAGGCATACCCAGGGGCTGTGCTCTGCTGACCTTGCTTTATGAAGGGATGGTCTATTAGGGTTGACCAGGACAAAGCAAATCTGGTGTAGCTGAGAAGTTGGAAGGGACCTCAAGGATCATCTGACCCAATTTTTCTATACAAAGCATGATCTAGATGGGATGCCCCAACACCCTCTCCAGCCCAATCTGAAACATTTCCAGTGCTGGGGAATCCACCACTTCCATGTGGAGATTATTCCAATGACTGATGCACAGGCACTTCAGAGAGAGCTCTGAAAGGGAGCTTTCCTTGGGAATTCTGGTAGGTGGTACATCTTCCTATGATGTCTAGGAGGCCTGGAAGAAAATTATGACACTGCCATTTCTCTGGCAACTGTAATACTTTGAGTGAAGAGAGTTTCCCACTGTGCCTTTGTTAACAGAAACAGCTTTGCATGGGTGTGCTAAAGAGCATATATGTATCTACGCTATATATACAGTATATATGCACGTGTAAAAAACCCTTTGCGTATGTGCATGGAACAATTTTACACAGTGTGCAACAGCTACTTTTAAGGGAAGTCTGGTTGCATTTGTTTTGCATATTGCATATGTTTTCAGAACTCTGATTTCATACTGGGGGGCTTTGTAGGAGCTTTGTTACAAATACCTAGCACTCGAAGAAAGAAGTTAAATGGTTTTGGAAAATGTGATGTGCAGATGAGTAATTGTGGCAAACAGTCGTAGGAGCTACTCACAAGTTTACTGCTTTTCACTTCCAAAGTTTATAGCTCAGGTCTGTAAATAAGACTGTGATTTGTAGCTCAGCTCATGTAGTGACCCCATGTAGGAGAGCAAATGCTGCTGTTGATCTGCAGGAGGAACCCACTGCAGGGAAGATCTGAATCTGTGGAAAAAGCCCTATGAATGACACATGTTCTGTAGGACTAAAGAATTCCGTGTATTCACTTGCAGGATTTTGTCTTTTATTGTGGCAGGGACCTGCCTTTCATTGTGCTATTGAAACATCATCAAAGCCTGGGAATCTGAGGGACATTCCAGTGGAAAGTGTTGTACTGCTGCAGTGGATAGACTGGAATTAAAAGCAGGGCTGTGGGCTTGGCACCTCCGGAGTAACAACACAAGATGTGCTGAAAGCCCGTCTTGAGGCGGATGGGAACCGGGTTGTGCTGCTGCAGAGAGGAAAGAGGCTGGCTCTTATGATTTCATCAGCCCTAAAGAGAGGCAAACTGCTGGAAGTTGTAGGCTATTCCAGGAAGCAACTGTTTCATGCTTTGGCAAAGCTCTGCAATCGGTAGGAATACTCTGTTTAAAATGGTTTCGAGGAAGATAAATATTTGTGTGTTATCTCTAAGTATGGAGATAAACACAGGAGTTCTATACAAATATTGGTTTGACCTCAGACTACTTCTTGAGCAGCAGCATGTAAGGCTGATTATATGTCTCTCAGAGCAGCTGCCAACTCTTGGGAGCATCTGAAGTTTGTGTATTGTATGTGTATCTTGCCTTTCAGTCTGGGAGTAGTGAGCTCAGATCTTAGTCTCACTTTGCCCTATCAGGGAATAAGCATCCCATGTCCTTGAGAGGAAATTTTGCTGTGACTCAGTATAGTCGAAAAGGTTAATGGCATTATCAAAATGTAAATGTTAGTGGGTTATATGCCTGTTCCTGCAGGCCTAAGGTAAATCTGGTGCTCTGTCATGCTAAGTGTGTGCAGCAGTAGGGGATGTAACCTGCCTGTGTGAGTTGGTCCCTGTAGGTGGGCAAGGCAAAGAACAGAGAAGTGGAGGCACTGAGGTTTACCTGTGCTCAGGCCTTCTGGTACCCTGAAGATTCTACCAGAATCTACAATCTGGTAGAACATCCTGATGGCTTCCTGTGATGTGTGCTGCTTTGGAGCATCTGCATGGGGAAGATTAAGCCTTCCAATACCTAAAGGGGCTACAAGAAACCTGGAGAAATTATCTTGATAAGGGTCTGTAAGGACGGGACAGGGGGGAAGGCTTTAACCTGCAAGAGGGGAGACTGAGCTGAGCTCTTAGGCAGAAGCTCTTCCTTGTGAGGGTGCTGAGGCGCTGGCACAGGGTGCCCAGAGAAGCTGTGGCTGCCCCATCCCTGGCAGTGCTCAAGGCCAGGTTGGACACAGGGGCTTGGAGCAAGCTGCTCTAGTGGAAGGTGTCCCTGCCTGTGGCAGGGGGTTGGAAGTGGATGAGTTTTGAACAGGCTTTTGTGGTTCAGTGCATGTGCTGTGCTGGACAGTGCAGTGTTCTGTCTGTCTGGCTATCTCTGAGGGGTAACAATGGACTGGGGGAGTTATACTCCAAGACTTTAATTCCATTTTGTATATACAATTTTATATATGGTATCTGGGAGAAACAGAAAATCAGTAAGAAGTGAAGGCAGTAATGAGTGTAGATTCAATCTGGGACTTCTGTACCAGAATACCTTTTTAATATATGTGTGACAATCAGGAGAGACCATTCCACGTTCTTACCTGTTTCCTCTTATCCTTGTTTGGTTCTTCCTGATGTTCTCCTGTGTACTCTGTTATTTGCTCTGCAGATTCTCATTCCTTGCCATTCATATAGCAGGGAACATCATACAGCACTGCCATTTCTGAGTCAGTGTCATTTACTTCAAATGCAGTCTTAAAACAGCAGTTAGCCAGCAATCACTATCCATTTTCTAGTCTTCTCCCAGTACTTTCTCCTTTAGAATGTGGGGTTATTGTGCTGCAAGTTGGCTGTGTTGTCCCAGCTCATCGTGTCCATGTAGTTTGAAGTGTGCTTTGTCACTTTATTTCTACCAGTATGTGTGGTTGCAACTGTTTTGTCTCTTTATACTGTAAATGCTTCAGTGAAGGTACCTGTGTTTTAATCTGTGCTATGACTGTGCTGGGTATGTGTGATAGTTAGGCTCTTTAAATGTTCAAAAACTACTTCCAAATACAATACATTTCTTTTCAAACTCAGGGGAGCAATGTATGCCATAAATTTAACAGGATTTTACATGGACTAAGACAGCATTTACCTGGTGTAAATTTGAGGTTTCTTTAGGACTTACATACCTTTTCTTTTCCCTCTCCAAAGTTTAAGTTCAGTAGATGCACAGCATGTTTTATATACATTCAGCTTTCTAACTTCAGTGCTTGAAAAGATCAGAATGAGTATCAAACAGTGTGAATGTGTAACTTTTGCACTTAATCCTGGTATGCTTCAGGTGGAGCACCGAGTCCTTGGTTGGTGTGTGCTCACATGTATCAGTGCACCAAGACACGCAACACTGGTGGCTCACACACACTGGTACCTTCCCTGGAGACCCTAGCCCAGCCTGGTGGCACTTGGTGACAGCCTCCAAAGGAGACAGCTGAGGACAAAAAGAGTAGAAGCAATAGAACTGTGCAGCATGGGGGCTATAAAAGGGAGATAATTTATTTGTCTTGCAATAGAAGAATAATGAACAATTAAATAAAATGGCAGATTAGAGCGACTATAAACCTTATATGTGGGGCTTTCTGCTAAAGTATATGGCAGAAACATTATCTAGCATTACCTCTGCTTGTTGCCCTCAAACTTTGCTGTTATTAATAATCAAGTGTTTGGTTTTAACATAAAATGTAACCCTGTAGACATTAGTACAAACCTATGTACTTGTGTCGTGGTTTAAGCCCTGTCAGCTATGCAGCTGCTCGCTCACTCCCCGCCCTCTTCCTCCCCCCTGCTCCCGGAGGGATGGGGAGGAGAACTGAAAGAATGTAAATCCCATGGGTTGAGATAACAACGGTCCAGTAACTAAGGTATAACACAAACCACTGCTGCTACCACCAATGATAGTAATGATAAGGGAAATAACAAGGGAAGAGAATACAACTGCTCACCACCCGCCTACTGATACCCAGCCCAACCCCGACAGTGATATCACCCTTCTGGGTAACTGCCCTAATTTCTATACGGGGCACAACATGCTGTGGTATGGAATACCTCTTTGGTCAGCTTGGGTCAGGCGTCCTGGCTCTGCTTCCTCCTGGCTTCCCCTCCTCCCTGGCAGAGCATGAGACTGAGAAAGTCCTTGGTCAGGGTAAACATTACTGAGCAGCAACTGAAAACATCGGGGTTATCAGCACTGTTCCCAGGCTGAAAGTCAAGAGCACAGCACTGTACCAGCTACTAAGACCGAGAAAAATGACTGCTACTGCTGAACCCAGGACAACCTGTTCCATATCTCTCAGAGCTGATATTTGAGCAAGCCCCATCCCTGGCAGTGTTCAAGGCCAGGTTGGATGGGGCTCCGAGCAAGCTGCTCTAGTGGAAGGTGTCCCTGCCCGTGGCAGGGGGTTGGAACTGGATTAGCTTTAACGTCCCTTCCAACCCAAACCAGTCTGTGATGTTGTGATTTACAATGTGTCAATGAGGACATATACTTGCAGGGAATCTCCAGACTGTGATGGGAAGGCAGTTATCTGAAGAACACACAAAGGAGTTTAAAACTCCTCTTGGAACACATCACAGAACTGTTGCTCTGAATATTCCCCAGCTAGCAGTGTTCCGGCCATGCAGTGAGGAGCAGATGGATGATTGGCAGGCATCTTGAGCTTCTCTTCCAGCTGTGGTATGCTTTTAGGGTTCAGATGTCCCAGCAAACACCTATTGGTCCTGTTTGAATTTTCAGTTCCCCGGCTTTTACGTGCTGATACCATTCGATTTTGGAGAGAAGGGTTGTGTAACCAGTGCAGTCATCTTGGCTGTAATAGCACTGTCTGTCCAGCTCAGAAACAGCAATGGGAATGTCTAAAAATAACCACATCTTATCCCATGAAATTTCTGGTCTGTTGTAGCTTGGTTTCCTTCAGATTATTTGCTGGGACAGGATGTACTGACTCGTAATGGTTGAGGTTCACAGGACTTCATTCTGGGTTTTAGGGTAAACAAAGGGAAATGCCGCGTGTAGTGGATGAGGATTACACAAGGCACTGTAGAAATAAAAAGAAAATGCTTGACTGTGGGTTGGATTGGATGGTTTATGAGATGTGCTAGAGCCTGTGATAAGAGAGTAAGGGTGGAGGAGATGCTGCCAAAGCCTATAGCTCCTGGGGAGGGAATCCCAGCTCCTGAGCACAACGTATTGTGGAATCCCAGACTGGTTTGTGTTGAAGGAACCTCAAAGCTCATCCAGTTCCAACCCTGTGCCATGGGCAGGGACACCTTCCACTGGAGCAGCTTGCTCCAAGCCCCTGTGTCCAACCTGGCCTTGAGCACTGCCAGGGATGGGGCAGCCACAGCTTTTCTGGGCACCCTGTGCCAGCGCCTCAGCACCCTCACAGGGAAGAGCTTCTGCCTAAGAGCTCATCTCCATTTCCCCTTTGTCAACATGAACACCTAGGAAGTTTTAAAACCGGAGAGTTTCAAGAGTGGGGTGAGATGTGTCACCCACCAGGCAGAAAACCTGAAAGAGATCTTCCATGGACTTGAAACTGGGGCTGTCACCTAGTGTCTGCAGGCAGAAGGGGCCACATTTGGTCAAGTCAGCACTATGCCTTGAGTCAACCCATGGGGAATCACAATCTGCCCAGAATTAATTCAGCTTAAGTTCCTCCCCCCCCCCCCCCCCCCGGATTTTTACAGTAATACCAGCAGAACGTTGCAGCATTTGGACAGCCATAAAACAGAAATGCTACAGCTTGAAAAATACTTGAGCCTGCTACTGAGATTAAAGCAAGCCCTCGATAGCTATATAACTGTCAGAGAAATCAAAGTGTGGCACGGTGTGCTGCACGGGAAGATAAACTGGGGCTGTTTAACAAACTCCAAATAGTGCCTCACAGTTTCCAGTGTGGTTGCACAGGACCCTTCAGGAGGGAAGATGGATCATGACCAGATGTCCCAGCGTGATGAAGATGTACTGTCCAGTGAGCTCCTTGCCGACACGGATTACGGCTCTTCACAGGGATGCACAGTGAAGAGAGGGTTTGTCTCTTCACTTCGGTGATAAAGAGGGGAAAACCACTGAGGTGTAAATGAGAAATATAAACTGGGAGTGTTATGGACTGGGAAAACACAGTCCCCACGCTGCAGGAGTCGTGTAATCCACAATGGTTTTCAAGCTTAATATGAGAGAAGCAGAGGTGCATGGAGGATGGTTTCAATTTCCAAGCAGTGCTTTTTGACCACTCATGCTTTTGAAAAGGAAAAAGAATATCTTGGCTCAGAAATGACTGCAAGGCAGAGGTATTCTGCTTCTGGCCTGGTGCCTGCTCACCCTCTTGAAGTGGAGCTTATGTATTGTGATGGAAACATAACAGCTTACCTTGCCAAGGAACAGGTCATTCCTACTGGAGCTGGTGGACCAAGAGTCATTGCTGTGAGTAGGAAAATTGAACCAAATGGAATCAAAGAAGAGGAATTATAGAAAAAACTGCATTTTGGGGATTACACCTGAATTTCTTTTAGTAGGAAAAGGCTCTTGACTCTCTTTTGGGCTCCTGTCCTGGTGAAATCATCCTGAAAAATGCTCATAAAAAGATGAAGCCTGAGTTTCGAGGCCAAATGCACTCCTTCAGATGTTCTTTCTCGTGTTTAACCATGAATCTTTATGCTCTGAGCATGTTCTCCCACAAGACTTCCCTTACACTGGTGTAAAACATTTTACTTTAATAAACTTGTTCCTAATTTACTCTCACAGAAACACTGCACCCAGACTGAATCTCGGGTATGACCCCAGGATATTGTAACAGGAGTTTAGGAAATTGTCACTTTTATTGCAGTTACTTCAGGGTTTTGTCAAATTCTGCATCACGCAACTTAGCCTTATTTGTTGTATCTTCATCTTCATACCAATGGGTTGTACTGGAGAGCCACAAATGTGTGCTCTCTTGGGACATGTGGGCGGGTTGCAGACCACTTGGTTCAACATGAAGTGTAAGATGACAGCTGGAGATCCTGGGCTACTGAATTCTGCATAATTCCAAATGGGCTTTACAAGGTTGAGAGCATCCTTTTGAGAAGGATAGACAAAGCTATTGCAAGTCAGCAAGTGATGGAGCATCTGCTGCAGCAGGGAAGAAGTTCTTCCCACAGTTTGGTAGTGGAAGCAGTGATTGTAATGAGGATTCCTTTTTGGCTATTCACATTTATTTGCACACTGTTAATCTAACTGACTGCTGGAAAAAGTCAGTTGGCTTTTTTAGGGCTGTAACTACACGTTGTCTGATGTTGTATGCTCTGATTCATAGGTCCAAGAGGGTACACTGGCCTTCTGTAAATGCTTTATATTCTTCAGTACCGGTATGTGAGACATACTGAAAATAAGGACTGTAGGTTTTCCCACTGGAAGACTGCCTGAACATCAAAATTCTAGTATACATAATAGGAAATTAATTAAATCAGCTGATACTGGATAAGCTGTGCATTTTGTAAACCACTGCCTTTTATTAGAATTACAGTTTTAATGAGCTTATATTCATATGCTGCTGAGAGCAAAAGTGGTCTTAAAATTTACGACACAGAATCATCAGAACTAATTATTTTTTCCAAGGAAGAGGTCCTACAATCCCAGCTTTTAGCCCCAGTAGAGAATATTCAGGCTTCTCTTACTCTGTATCGTAAAAACCAAGGGGAGGAAAGGTGATGCTTCAGCTAGTAAACCAGTTCATCAGTTAGTAAAAATAGAAGGCTTAGCAAAAGAGGAAGGAGGTAGGAGATAAAGGGATTTGTATGTGGAGAAGTTAGAGATGTAAGAAATGCTAAGAATAACTGCAGAAATATTCAGTAAGGGGAATTTTGTTGGAGCAAATGAGAATGTTTACATAATGGGATGATTATTTCTCTTAAGGGAACAAAACTCATGTGTTAAACATACTGAGGGCTGCTCTGTCCTGTGCACTGATAGTTTGGGAGCTTGTAATCAGAGCCCTGGTATCCTCTGTGTATTCCCAGTGGCAGAAAAGCTGTGCAGTCCCCAGGGAGCTGCAGCCTTGCATGTAAATGGGAAGAGGAGGTGAAGCTGGAAGGCAAAGGCAGGACTTTGATTTCCTTTTGTTGAAGCCTGGCTAGAGCAAGACAGGCTTGGTTGTAGTTCTGCTGAAAGGAATCTTTCTGTGTCGCTGGTCAGCTTGTGCCTTAAAATCATAGTGCTCCTCTGTTTCATGGTGTCAGGATTTACCTTGAAGAACCCCAGGCACAACCCTGAAGGCACTTTCAAGGAGAGAGGGCACTGCCAAGGGGCTCTCTGCTGCAGCCCTGCGTGCTCCTACAGGGAACCCTTTAGCCTCTGGAATCAAGCCATGGGCACAGGAGGACTTGGAGCAAGCTGCTCTAGTGGAAGGTGATCCTGCCTGTGGCAGGGTGTTGGAACTGGATGAGCTCTCAGGTCCCTTCCAACCCAAAAGACTATCAGCAAAGTGGACTGTACATTTAGTATGGTATTTGTACGATTTTGAGTGGTCTGTATAAAGAAATGTTATGGGCGGACATTGAATTACCAGTTGGAGCCTTTGAGGCCTGCTGGGTCTCCATGACTGAATGGTAGCACCCTAGACTTTATACACAAACACAATAGTCTAAAATAGTCTGCAAATACGAGTGCATATATAATAGGTAAAAGCAGATTATATTGTGTACATGTGCCCTCTTTCCTGAGGACTCTTGGAACTGGGTGATCTTTAAGGTCCCTTCCAACCCAAACCATTCTGTGATACATCTCTGGGCTTGACTGTTGAAGCCCCAGGTTCAGACCTCAGCTGTACCCTTGGCACAGCCCTGACTGATGCTTGCTGAATGGTTTCTTCAGTAGCCCTAAAGTCAAAGAGCGGGACAATATCTGAGTTACCCCTGCTGAAATCCAAGGAGTTATTCTGCAGTTGGTGGTGAGATTTAAGCCCATTAAAGGTTGTTCAGTTGTAATTGGGGGACCTTTAGTGAGAACCACAGAAGTCTGGTCTGTGGGGCTGGTAACTGAGCACAAGGACTTTGAAGCATTAAGGGAAGGGGAAGGTAATGGAAAATATGAGCTTGGTGAATACATACATGGCAAATCTTGCCTGTGTATCCTCAAGAAATGAGACACCATGAGAATGTATCTTGGAGCAAGGACTATTGATTTCAGTCTGTCTAGGTATAAAACAGCTTAGGGGAATGCCATGAACTTCATTGAAGGGCAATGATTTGGGAAATCTACCTTAAAAAAAAGAAAGTATAAAGTGCTAAACCTTGCTTTGTTTCAGGAGAGCACTATGGAAATAGAACAAGATTCACAAGTAATTCATCTCGAGCTGCAGACTGGTGTGTAGCTCTCCGCAGCAACAACATTAATATCTGTTAAATTCTCCGAATTAGCTTAAACATTCCAGAGCAAGGATGTAATTCTCTGTTGTATAGGGAAGGAATTCACCCTTCCCCCAGTCCTTATGCTTCCCAGGGACTTGAAAGAAACACTAGTATCAAGTCAACCTTCTTTCTTTTACTCCCCCTCAGTAATCGGGTCCAGATTGGCAGTGACTGAAACACGGTCCCATCCAAGGAGTTGTGCCTGATGGATGGGAAAGGGCTGGTTGCCAGCCGGCTGATGGGTGCGGAGCATCCCACCCAAGCTGGCAGCTTGCTCACAGTCCTAACAGAGGTTTGAGTTGAAGTTGACATTGTGGTTCCCAGCTTTGTGTGGAGTGTTAAGTCTGGCCTCTTGCTGAGGCTGAACTTGTAAGCTGCTTGGACTTACAAAGGTGCAGTGATGTGTTACTACACTGAGTAATGCTTTTTAAGCTATCTTGACTTCTTGTATTAAGCAGGGTACTGCCAGCCCTAGTTAGGTTTGGGGAAGATTTGAGCTTGTTCTGACAGAGTCTGCTGGAAGACAAAGCATGTAAACAGACTGTGTCTGTGTGAGAGTGGCGTGAGGAGTGGGGAGGAGAAACACCAGGGTACGTTTGTTCAAGAGTCATGAAATGAGTGGAATTACCCGATTCCAACCTGCCAGTGTACCTGGCCTCGCATTCAGCCCCTCAGATGGTCAGCGGTGCCATCTTGTGTTAGGTGGGTGGTATTTTTGGGAAAAGACGGATTCAGATGCTTAAAAGCTCTGGGAAAAGGGTGCTGGAAGAGCTCTTGCAAACTCCTGGTGTGAGGTAAGCCAAGCAGTGAAGCCTATAGGTCTGTGAGACAGATGGACAGAGGGTGTCACAACAAACCCAAAAATCTTTGCAGAACAGGCACTGTTGGGGCACAGGGAAGTTTAACAGTAGATTTCTCATTGAAATTGTGAACTCATCCTGTTGGAAACAGCACGAGTGCATGTGAGAGGTGCACACAGTCTTGTCTGTAAAGAATCGTGTAGCAGTGATTTTGTAGATGCATCTTCTTCCAGTGCTTGATGGAGAAGCAGGAAAAAACCTGAGGAAAGCAGATGTAGTCTCTGCACCTTTCCACTGCCTCACACGGAGGGAGTTTGTGCAGTGTGTGCAGTGCGGCTTCTGGGGCTGAACTCGACTGTGAGGATACGGCTGTTTGCCCCACTGCATGAGGACCAACATGGTTGCTGGTACCTGTAACCATGCTCACATCAGAGCCTTCCCGGAGCAGTCTGGGCAGTGGGGAGGATTCTGGTCCTTCTGTGTCCTTCATTTCACATTCCTGAGACCTTTTTTCCTAGGTGCTGGAGTAGCTGCATCTTGCAGGTTTCACTGTTGATGAATTTGTACGTCTTCAGCAATGAGATTTTGTACAACTTTGCTTTCTAGAAGTCTGATTCACATTCATACTGTACTGAGACCAGCCCGTGGGATGGGAAATCCCAACTGCCAGAGGGGAGACTGAGCTGAGCTCTTAGGCAGAAGCTCTTCCCTGTGAGGGTGCTGAGGCGCTGGCACAGGGTGCCCAGAGAAGCTGTGGCTGCCCCATCCCTGGCAGTGCTCAAGGCCAGGTTGGACACAGGGGCTTGGAGCAAGCTGCTCCAGTGGAAGGGGTCCCTGCCCGTGGCAGGGGTTGGAGCTGGATGAGCTTTAATGTCCCTTCCAACACAAACCAAGGATTTTACAAGATAGATTCTAGAAATCTGTATCTCTCCAAGAAATCCTGTGTTTTCTTGGAGAGTTACGAATTCTCCGTGCCAGTGTAGCCCTTCCCTGCTTTACACACGTAGTGTAGTGCTCCTTTAAAACAGTATTGTGGCATGTAGTCTTTATTCAAATCCTTATACACGTGTATCTCCTCTGCAAGGAACTCCTCCAGTTACTTTGCATTCAGAAGCGCATCTGAAGAGCAGCATTCTTTTGCTGAGCCCCCTCCAAACTCACCAATACCTGGAATGTCCTGTGCAGGTTGGCTTAGTACAGAGGATTCCCATCCTGACCCCTGTGCGCTTGGCAAATCCATTGATGATTCAGTGATGACCTCACATGGCACTCTGGGAGGTGGGAATGGGACATTTTGGGGTCCCAGGAGGAGGCTGGTAAGATGTGGTGCACACAGAGCCATGTGCTTGCTGCTCACACCAGCCTGCAAACAGAGAGCAGAGATTTAGTCATCAGATCTGTGCTTTGCTGTCAGTTTGGGTGGTTGATTCGTTATCCCCTCTTGGGGATAAGATCATTTTGTATCTGATAACTGCCAGAATGTCTTTGTGTCCTCACAGTGTCATTTCCCAATGCTGCTGGGGTAGATTATTGCTAGACCTGTATTTGTGTGCTGCCACTACTGAAAGCAGAGAAGCATGATGTAGAAAATAAATGGACAGATGTGGTCTTAAAGACATTCTTCATTGCCCTTTCAGCACAGTGTTCTTCATGTTGGACTCTTAATGACATTCTTTTTGGTCAGAAAAATGGTAGGTGCTGGAGTTGTGGTTGTGTGGTTAGTACTGAAAATGGTTCTTTGCTAGCTTTTGATGTAGTAGTCCAGCAGTAGTATCTAGGGCACCCGCTGGGTTATAACTCTGTCGCTGAAGACCGATGCCTACTCCAGGTGTTGAAGTGGAGAGCTAGTGAGAAGGTGGCTCTGTCCACGCTGTTAGAGAGGTGGTGAGCTGAGGTACCAAGAGGAAGCTGAGGTCTTTGCAACCAGTGGGTGATGCCCTCGTACAGCTTTCTGCAGGAGAATCTGAAATGAGCCATCCAAAATGTTTAGGTTTTTGGTTCTCTAGCATAAAGACTGAGCTTCAGGGGAAGCTAACACAAAAGATAAAACACAGGAGCAAAGAAAATGAGATTTTTCTATTATGGGAAGATCTCTAGCAGGAGTGATTTGAGCGTGCAAGTTTGTTTTGAGGCATTTTGGGGTTTTAATAGCCAAGGCTGTTTTCAGTGGAACCAGAGTGTCTTTGTGCTTGTAGCTGTTGACTAAATTAGAAGTACTTAGGTGAGTAATATTTAACTAGGTTGTCCTGTAATTAGCATCAGGGGCTTTTGACCTCGGAGATGTCCAAGCTGACAGCCAGTTCCCATAAGGATGCTCAGCCCAGCAGGTCCGCCAAGGCAAACTACCTCAGCCATACTTGGGCACGTGAAGCTTCTGCACCCAGGTCTGACGTCAGGCGTATCAATTGATGCATAAATCTTGGTGCACTGAAGCCTTACTTCAGCACAAGAAGAACTTTGTGGAATAAAACCTCGGGGAGCGCATCTGACCTTCACATAGCCAAGTCAGTCCCCAGGAAATCTGGAAAACACAGGGCCCTGCAGATGACTAGGTTAAGTGGTGTTCTGGCAATGAAAGTTTATAACTGTACAGGGAAGGCAGCTTAGGCCATAGAAGAAGTGGGAAAATCCCTAAAAGATGCTAGAGGATCTATGGGATTAACATTTCTGCTTGGGGAGGATCATACTGCGCGCAAAAGTTTCTCTGGGTAGGAGTACCGTGCTGGAAAACAAATGCACTGTGTGACTGGCTTCTTCGGGAGAGCAGCAGAATGAGATGCAGAGAATCAGTAAGAGGTGGTAAAGAGGTAAAAACCAAAATAATGTTATAATGGAGTGCTGATACTACCATAGAAATGAAGGACTTCTGAGAATGACTGCTTTTGGAGAAGAAGAGGGGTTTACTTCTAGCCAGGCAACAGTATCCATCTGTTCTGCCCAGTCATAGGCATCAGAAGTTTTATTTGCTATGGTGTGTTTAATGCCAAAATGCTCATTGCCCAGAGAAGCTGTGGCTGCCCCATCCCTGGCAGTGCTCAAGGCCAGGCTGGATGGGGCTTGGAGGAAGCTGCTCTAGTGGAAGGGGTCCCTGCCTGTGGCAGGGCTTGGAACTGGATGAGCTTTAAGGTCCCTTCCAGCCCAAACCAGCCTGTGACAGTGTAATGCAAACCAAAATGTTAATTTTGGGGTGCATGAAAGTAAACACTTTTGGTGTGAGGGTTCCACTGAGAGGCACTGTCATGTTATAGGCGCACAGACCTTCTCTTGGCATAAAGTCACAGAGCATCTTACTCCAGCTGCTTGGCAGGAGCTACTGGAGGCACACCCCTTGGCAGTTAACTTCTGCCCGTGTACTTGGAGGGACTCAACAGAAGCTTTAGTACAACTAACCTAGCAGCTTTCCTGTGGATGCATAGTTCAGTTTCTACCTCGCGCCCTGGATGAGCTCTTCAAGAAAGGTAGTTCCGGTTCTGTGCTCTCTCTGCCTCCCCTGTAGAGCCTGTGGCAAATCTCCAGCCATTCCCTGCTGTCCTGGGGGATGTGCTGTTCTGGGCTGAGTGCCAGGTGCTGGTGGGGAGCCTGCTGTGCTGTGGGTATCACTGCAGCAGCGTCTCTTCCCAAACACACTCCTCAGGGGAATGCCCAGTTCAGCTGCAGGAGCCCCTGTGGAGATGGTATTTGAGTAACGTCACTTTGGCTGCTGGCCACTGCAGCAGATGATTTATTGTTTTTTGCATGAATCTGCCTTTAAAGCCTCTCATGCAGTGTTACGGATGATATCATTCAGTGCTAAGTACTTCCAGGATCCGTTTCAACCCCTGAATGTATGCAGAGATATGGTCTTGGCAAAAATAATACTGAGATCCTCTCTGTTGGTAAGGGATGTGTAGCTTGTACCTCTCCCGTGTTGAGTTGCAAAAGTAGTATTGGAAGTTGTTATTGTGTGCTCACCTTATCCAGGAGTAGTGATCCAACCCTTCTGATGTTTTATTGCGTGTTGTCTGTAGGTGATTGCCAGTGCTCTGGAAGTATAAACGGTGAGTAGTGGAGACCCGTGATCAGTGGTACACTGGAAACCAGCCTTCTTTCAGGCAGGTGAGCACTGAGTAAGACCAGGGTGGTGTGGCCACTGAGCTTCTTTGCTGAGTCATTGAGGTGCATGGGAGACAAATGATTCCTGCTCCTGAAGGTCAGAAGTGTGTTACAAGCCTGGAAAGCAAGGATGAGAAACTGTCCGTCAGGAATGATGCCCTGGAGCCTTTTAGGATTACTCCAGGATTCTGCAGGAGCGAGATTAGGGAGATGCTGTGTGAGCACCTGAGCTCTGCTTTGTAACAGGTCTGGCGTCTTTTCATGTCAGTGCACGTCCTCCAGTGACGATGTGCATCTTCCATGGACACTAGATGGAAGGAAGAATGATTCCTTATCTGGTGCAGCACAGGAAGAGAAAACTTTAAAGTATGCTGCAGAATCTAAACTTGTACCTTGCAGTGTGTCTTCTGTGTCCCATTATATTTATGTAAATATTACCTGGTCACAGTTCTTTCCTCGCTGCTGTTGTGGGAGGAGTTCACTGCCCTTTTGTTGAAAGAAAAGGGTTAGGTCTGCAGTGATTAAAAAAATAGAAGGAAAAGGTTTTCATGGAATTCTTAAGTTTTCTGTGGGCTTATATGAAGAACAGTGGTCAACACAGTAACAAACCCAGATGTGCAGTTTGGGGGGTGTGGAGTGAACATGTTTGTTGAGAGGTGCACAAGTGGTTTGTAGAGAGGTGTCTTGAGAAAAGCTGGAGCACCGGCATTCTCTGGAATGCTCCAGTTGTGCATTCCTGCTGCAGCAAACAAAAACTGAGGGACTGAGGGATGAGGCTGAGTCTGCCTGTGTAGCTTACCTTGCACAGGGTGGCTTTGCTAATGAAGGGCAGTTAGGATGGTCATTACTTATGCAAGGTGCCAGGAAAGGTCAGTGGCTGTATGTGCAGCTCTTTTCATAACCCATTAATGTTCACTCACTTAATGAATCTCTATTGATTCTGTCAGGTCAGGTAATTTCCATTTCTTTCGTTGAGGAGTCTTAAGTACTTCCTTAGCTACTTTTATTCCAGTGCTGTCTTCACGTCTGACCTGCTCTGGAAGAAGGCAGATGCACCCCAACTGTGGATGGATTCCCTGGTCAGAACCTGGGCTGGATGGTTTTGCCACATTCACCCTGTGGAAAACTGATCCAGCAGAAAGGCGGTTCTTAATTCTCCCCCCTCTATTGCTACCTCAAAATGATTCAGGAGATGTTCCCCTCAGTCCTGCGACGGGCACAAGGGCATGAGCAGAAATCTAGGGAGCAGAAATATCCATGGACACCTCTGCAGAAGAGAGGACAGAGATAGATTCATGACTACACTGAAAATACCAGGCTGGTAAATGGGTATGGCTGTCATTCTTTGGTTAATTTGGCAAAGGGGACTCAAACACAGTGATAATTTTTGTTCCTTTTAAGTTATTTTTTTTTTTTTTTAATTTTATGAGTAGTTTGTACAAAACCCTTCCTGTGTCAGTGACTTTAGTACCATTTAGGGATTCACAGTCTCTTATCGTCTTATTCACGTCTTAAATACCAATTCACCTAATGTCCTGATCAACACACAAGCGGTAACCAGCAGATCACACAAAATAAACAGCCCAGCGTGCTTGTTCCTGCAGCACCATTCCGTGTGTGTCCTGAACTGTCCGTGATGCACAGCCGGACCCCAGGGCTGTGCTCCCGTTGCTGCAAGAGTACTTGTGGTACTTGCCTCATCATAGGGATGTCTCTCCAGGGAGGTGGATGATGCCCTCGAGTTGCTCATCCGTAAAAGAAAGCGAAAAGAAGGGAAATACCAACCAAAAACCCCTGTCCCTGAAATTACTCATAGAATCATAGAAAAATTTGGGTTAGAAGGCACCTTAATGATCATCCAGTTCCAAACCCCGTGATGGGGCAGCTACAGCTTCTCCGGGCACCCTGTGCCAGCGCCTCAGCACCCTCACAGGGAAGAGCTTCTGCCTAAGAGCTCATCTCAGTCTCCCCTCTGGCAGGTTAAAGCCATTCCCCTTTCCTGTCCCTACAGGCCCTTGTCCAAAGCCTCTCTCCAGGTTTCTTTTCAGCCCTTCAGGCACTGGAGCTGCTCTAAGGTCTCCCCTTAAGGAGCCTTCTCTTCTCCAGGCTGAACAAGCCCAGCTCTCTCAGCCTGTCTTCCCAAACAGGCTTCTTGTTTCTTCTTATTTCTTTTCTTGGTCTGTGAATAAATCTGCAAGCCCATCATGTTTATCAGCATGTACAGATTTCCCATTGGATGGAAGCAGGCCAGATCAGATGACAAAGGGAGAAGCCAATGGTAGTTCTCTACTAGGCTCTTAACAATAATTGCCTGTTACAATACAGCCATCAAAACAAAACAGCCTTACATGCAAATCCCAGACTGCACTACTGCATTCCCTGCCTCAGATGTTCTCATGGTGAATATGTTTCAAAACTAGATGATTTCTCTGCACCAGGAATAAGAAACAAAGCAACAGTTCTAACACACCAGTAACTTCGAAGAATCTAGTGATTACAATTAATAACTAATTTGTATGTTAAAAAACGAGTTGGTGTAATGAAGGATGCTGCATTTCAGAGTATCACCTTCTCCATATAACAGGACAGTGTCTAGAACTTTGTTTTCTCCCAGTTCCTTCTGTGTTGCATCTCTCAAGCAGAAGCTCTACCCCTTCTCTTTTTGAAGAGAAGTTGTTGTGGGGAGGAGGAGGATTTGGGGAGCATCAAACTAGAGCAGAGGGAGAAGCAACTGGTTAAGGTAACACAACCCTCTTGGAAGTTGTGCAGTTTGAAACCATGTGAAGAACTGATCTGAGCAGTCTGTAAGGAAGTCCCATATCATCAGAGACATGGGATGATCTAGTGACTTAATCCCATTCCGAGCCCATTTCTGGAAAATTGCCCTTGAATCAATAAAAAAACCACAAATTGGTGGTCTCAGAAATCACAAGAAGACAAGAAGGTGTATTTGTGAAGTAAAAATGGCTGAAGCTCATCTGATAAATGCTGGGCATTTGACAGGCATGTCTGAGGCATATTTTAAATCTCTTAAAAAGGCTGTTCAAAACAGCTGCAAAACAAGCTATCAAAGTCTGCCTGGAAACCACTGGCTGTTCGATGATTCTATAATCTTCTGCAGGAAGCGAGGAGGAGCACAGCATTTTCTGTTTGGTAAACTGATGACTGTGCTAACAAATAATATTATCTCCGAAACAGCAAATGAGCCTGTGGCATCCCTGTGAAGGACACGTGTTGAAACGCAAGGCGATTCGTTCCAGACAATCTAGCATGTGAGTTGATGTCAGCACCTTCCATTCATCATAGGAGCTTGCTGGCAGGGGGACTCTGAGATTAAAGAATCAGCAACTAAAGAAGCTCGATGTATTGTTGTGATGAAATTAAAACTGTCCCCAGTGTCTGTGCTTCGCTGAGTTGGTCGTGGGAGGTGTGGAATGTACCAGTGCTTGCGGTTCAGCTCATGTGCTGTTAGACTGGGCAAATGAAAGCAGAAGCACACACTGCTCCTCTGAAAATCAGTTATTCACCACAAATCACAAACACACATGGCTTTACACATACTTCAGGAGGCACTTTAATAGATGGAAATGTCTGTAATTCAGTCATAGACGTTGTGGGGTGCGTGTGTGGCAGGTGATGAGGGTGATACAGTTTAGATTCTTCCTAATGTCGAATCTAAATCTCCCCTTTGTCAGTTGGAAGGTTGGTTTGCTTGTAAATGTTAAATGCCTGTGGTTTTGCAACCATACTTTGAGTCATACTCATGCATGGCATTGCACAGTGTCTTACCTTTATTTTGCTGCACAGACTTTGCTGTCACTTTATCTATGGCATTGTATCCATTAGAAATCCAGGGTTGTGTGGCTGGTGTAGCCTCTTTGAATTAGGTTGTCACTGGACTCAAAGGAGCGTCGCTAACAGTCCTTCCCTTCATCCCCCTGAGCACTGTGCAAATGAGGCATGGACATCCTTGATACTAATTCATGGCTGCTGCAGTAGGGAAGCTGGATATGTCCTTGGCTCTGTGGTGTGGGAAATAATTCTCTCTTGCTCCGTTTGTCTCATTGTCTTACAGGATCAGGGCGGAGATAGAGCAGAGTCTGTGTAGCTGCAGAGGGGAGCGTGGGGCAACGCAGGCATCGCTCTCAACCCTGCAAGCTGTTTGTTATCTGTTCTTGCCATGGGCTGGAGTACCCTCCTCATCCTCCTCCTTGAGGAGTACCCTCCTCATCCTCCTCCTTGAGGGTGGAAACAGATGAGCTGTTTCTGTCCTCATCAGAGCTGATGAGCAGAAGTAGCTGTGAATGCCAGAAGCCTGTTTCTTGTTCCAAATAGCAGTGGGCTGCAAAAGTTAACTTGAAAAAAATCCATCTCCATCCTAGGAACATGTAAACATCTGGACAAGTAGTTATGAAGATTAATGTAATGCACAGGGTCAGAATTCCCACTGACATTTACTCAGTTTGTCCAAACAAGTTAGTGGAAACCTCCTGTGAATATGAACTGCTCTCTGCAGCGCTGCACAGGCATTTAACATCTTGGATGCCAGTTTCTTTGCAGACACATCTGTAAGGTTTAGCCTTTAAGTGCTATAAAATATAATACTGAGAGCAAAATCATGAAGACAGTGTGTTAAGCAAAAGTTAAATCTTATTGTTTTGTGCTTATCCCTATCTTGTGACCATCCTTGGACCCAAAGTCAGTCCTGGTACATTTTGGTTTTCAGAGAGGATGGGGAGCAAAACATTTTTCTGCATTAATGATGAATGCCTAAAATAATGCTGAGATGTTGCAGTAACTATGTAAGAGCTGCAGAATGTATAGAGCATGGACATGGACTGTGTTAACCCAGCATGAAGGACTGCTGAGTGCTAATGATTCTGTCTGAAAGCTGGCCCTGCTTCAGATCAGGCACTCACTAAGGTGCTCCTGGATCCTTTGGGATGAGTGGCATCACATAAACCGCAGCCTTTTTGAGTCCTCTAAACCAGTACCATGTGCACTGATCTCAGCAGGCAGGCTTGGGCACAGCTGCTGTGAGGATAGTATTTGAATTTGGAAGGACGTTGATCGGTGGGAGGGAGAGGAGCAGCCATGAGGGGTGAAGGAGAGATTGTGAGGGGAAAGCTGGGACAGTTGTGAGGGGAGATCACGAGGTGAGAGCAGGGGCAGCTATGGGGTGTGAGCAGTGACCATGGGGCATGACGGGTGGCCATGAGGAGCAATCTTGAGGTGTGACAAAGAACGGGTATGGGAAGCAGCTGCATAGTGTGGGCTACTATGAGAGAGCAGATGTGTGTGTGTGTGGGGGGGGGGGGTGCCTGTGAGTGGAGTTCATGAGGGGGGATCAGTTTGCCCTTAGTGACACGGTTTAGTGGTGGGCTCAACAGTCCTGGAGCGATGGTTGGATTTGATGATCAATTTGATGATTTGAGACATCAATTTGATGAATTTGATGGATGGAGCACTCGGTGGATAAAGAACTGGCTGGACGGCCGCACACAAAGAGTTGTGGTCAATGGCTCGATGTCCGGCTGGGGACCGGTAACGAGTGGTGTCCCTCAGGGATAGGTGTTGGGACCGGTCTTGTTTAACATCTTCATCGCTGACATGGACAGTGGGATTGATGCGCCCTCAGCAGGTTTGCCGATGACACCAAGCTGTGCGGTCCGGTTGATACGCTGGAGGGAAGGGATGCCATCCAGAGGGACCTCAACACGCTTGTGAGGTGGGCTGATGCCAGCCTCATGAAGTTCAACCATGACAAGTGCAAGGTCCTACACCTGGGTCAGAGCAATCCCAGGAATCCCTACAGATTGGGCAGAGAAGAGATTCAGAGCAGCCCTGCGGAGAAGTTCTTGGAGTGCTGGTCGATGAGAAAATGAATATGGGCCGGCAGTGTGCGCTCGCAGCCCAGAAAGCCAACCGTATCCTGGGCTGCATCCAAAGGAGCGTGACCAGCAGGTCAAAGGAGGTGATCCTGCCCCTCTACTCTGCTCTTGTGAGACCTCACCTGGAGCATTGTGTGCAGTTCTGGTGTCCTCAACATAAAAAGGACATGGAACTGCTGGAACAAGTCCAGAGGAGGCCACGAGGATGATCAGGGGCTGGAGCACCTCCCGTATGAAGACAGGCTGAGGAAGTTGGGGCTGTTCAGCCTGGAGAAGAGAAGGCTGCGTGGGGACCTCAGAGCAGCCTTCCAGTACCTGAAGGGGGCCTATAGGGATGCTGGGGAGGGACTCTTCATCAGGGACTGTAGTGACAGGACAAGGGGTAACGGGTTAAAACTTAAACAGGGGAAGTTTAGATTGGATATAAGGAGGAAATTCTTTCCTGTTAGGATGGTGAGGCACTGGAATCGGTTGTCCAAGGGAGTTGTGAATGCTCCATCCCTGGGAGTGTTCAAGGCCAGGTTGGACGTAGCCTTGTGTAACATGGTTTAGTGTGAGGTGTCCCTGCCCATGGCGTGGGGGTTGGAACTGGATGATCTTGAGGTCCTTTCTAAGCCTAACTATTCTATGATTCTATGATCTTAAAGGTCTTATCTAACCTGCTTGATTGTATGATTTGCTGTTAATATAAAACAAGGAAAAGGCTTTTAGTGTCTGACTCCCTCCCAGTCCTTCCCAGCTTTGAGGATATTGTTACCATTACAGTAGTGTGAGCTGCGTAACACAGACTTGACACCAGTGTAAAAGTGCTGTGGAATAAGTGCTTATTTCCATATAGGAAGAAATTGTGTTGTCAGGGAGCATCTTCCTGCTGATGTGATTCTGGATACACTGCTGCTTTCAGTAACATAATGGTGATAATTGATATTTTAATATTACAAGGCCAATTTATTTGGCAGCCATTTATCCGGCTGCTGGCTCAGCATTATGAAGGATTGGAGAGGGACCTTCTACAAGCACGTGTAAGGATAGGTCAAGGGGAGTGGCTTTAACCTGCACGAGGGGAGACTGAGATGAGCTCTTTGCAGAAGCTCTTCCCTGTGAGGGTGCTGAGGCGCTGGCACAGGGTGCCCAGAGAAGCTGTGGCTGCCCCATCCCTGGCAGTGCTCAAGGCCAGGTTGGACACAGGGGCTTGGAGCAAGCTGCTCCAGTGGAAGGGGTCCCTGCCAGTGGCAGGGGTTGGAAGTGGATGAGCTTTAAGGTCCCTTCCAACACAAACCATTCTATGAGTCTGTAATAACCATGGGGAAATACCAGTCAGGGAAACACTAGCAAATATTGTACAGGTCTCCTCATTCCATTAGTTCTTATGTTTCTGTCTCCTCTCCACCTTAATACCCCTTTAGTTTAGGCATCAACTGGTGCAACAGAGAGAGATAACTTCTGGAAGCCCTGTAAGTTCATAGTGCCAGATGATGCATTTTCTTAATGCACATGTAACCTGTAAGTAGATTTTTAGCTTATTTCTTTTAAGCCCATTTGGGAATCGTGCTGTGAGGACATTGTGCATTTGGGCAGTCTGAAGTTACTGACTGTTTTAGAAGCCTGCTGGGAGGGAGGATGTCAACAAAAGCTGTTACAAAGCTGTGCTTTCACTTCACAGGGCTTTGTGGAGCTATATTCTTGGGTCTGGTTCATGTGGGCTCATTTCTCTGACTTTCGCTTTGAATTTGGGAATCAAAGACATTTTAAAATTCTTGTTCAAACTCAGTAAAAAACACGGAATCTCACCTGGTTTCAGCTCTTTACATCACGAGAAACAGTAAATCTCCTGCTCTGGTTTTGATACCAATCTATAAATCACAGGGTGGGTGTATGTGAAGCTTGGCCCAGAACCCCTCTGTCCAGAGTCGGTGTTGTTCCAAAAGTTCATGACTTTCTTTCTAAGCAAGCTGAGGGATACGTGGGGTTTCGGTGACACATGGAACATGGCAGATTTCTGGAGAGATTGCAAAGATAGCGCCCAGCTTTGGGATTTGGGGCTTTTCTAGCAGAAAGCTCCATCTCTGAGACTGAGCCCACCTGCCTGATCAAAGAGACACGCTATTTTAGGGGAAGAAACCCCCCTCAAACATCCCTTCCCTATTTCCCTTGGGTGCAGGGCAGAACAGGGAGCCCTCTCCCTGCTCCCCACCGGCTCCTCCCCGGAGGAATGGGGCTTTCCCGGAATTCCCGCCTGCCTCCAGTTTCCTAACTAGTCCTGCAAAAATGTATTATTTTTTTTATTGAATGTTATTCTACCCATAAAACTTTTAAGCTGTTCAAATACTTTCCTTTGTACCATAGACATCTGAGACCATTAGACATTAACAAGTAAATGTACTTTCTTTTTTGACTGCTTCAATCTGCTAAGTAGTTTTCTTTGGACTGATCTCCCCATGGCTTGTGCTTGAGGAAACATGACTGATCTGATACCAAGGAGACACTCTCCTCAGTGTCTGTCTCCTCACGTTGTAGATGGAGGTGTGTTTCACTTACTTAAGCAGGGGACTTTATTTCATTGTGGCTCATTTACTCACCCAAGATGCAGAGACGTGTAAAGCCAAGTGATGCAGCTGTGATGCTGTGAATGGCTTTTTTAAAACAACAGCAACAAATATGTTCTATTTCTGTATCTACAGTTTTACTTTACAGGAATGTTGACTCGTTTGAAAGAATCATTTAAAAAGCTTACTTAAAAGTTTTACTGATTCTCTTTGATTCCGGTATTAAGCCTATAAATCTCATGAGAATAGAGCATATATTCGAGTAAGACTCAACTGAAGATTTCAGGAGATGAAATTCACCCTTCTCCATAGTTATTTTAATAATGCATATAAGGTGTTCTTGACTCCTACCACCTAATGCCTCCAACCGTGTCACTAGAGCTGACTTAATACACACTTTAGCATTGTTATTAGTGCAGTGGCCTTATCTGACATCGGCACCTGTTGAACTGTGTCTTAAATTACCAGTAGCAAGAGAGTGTTCCTGCCCCAGATTGTTTATGAGAGATAGAGGAGGCACTGGAAGAAGCAAAGGGCATTAGTGAGGTTTCAGGGGTGAGGGAGGTGGGACCCAAACTTGCTTAATCTCTTCTGGATCTCATGGAAAGCCTGTGATGGACCTGGTAAATGATGCACCTGACTTGGTTTGGAAGCACATGAATAAGTGATCTAATTTTATGACTTGTTGAGCTTCTCTAAAGCAGGCTGTTTGGGATTTCTGGGAATCTTGTTCTTGGAATCTTTTCATGGGATTATGATGGGATCAGTTTTCTCCAACCGCTGTCAGCCCACGCAGCCATGCATTTCCGTGGAATTCCTTCCCTTGCGGTTGTAGGAAGCTTCTTCCACACATGGTTGCATTTTCAGGTGTGTGGCACCTCTTGATCTGTGCTCAGTAATATTCAAAATTGAAGAGCAAAACTAAACCTCTCAAATCATGTCCCATCCCTGGCAGTGTTCAAGGCCGGGCTGGATGGGGCTTGGAGCAAGCTGCTCTAGTGGAAGGTGTCCCTGCCCATAGTGGGGGTTGGAACTGGATGAGCTTTAAGGTCCCTTCAACCCAAACCGTTCTATAACTCTGTGAAAATCTAACACTGCAAATTACCCTGTGAGCTATAATTTTAGGGCTCTACTGCAAGTTCCCGTGGAGTATTATGGCCCACGCTTTCATTCCTAACTTATTTTTCAACAGAAGTTTCTATATATTGCATAGGAAATTCAGTGTATTTGTGGCTTACTACCTTATTTGCATATGCAAACTCACCAGTAACACTTGATAAATCACATATGACATTTTTGTCACCTCTCCAGTAGGAAGTGTTTGAGTTTTAACCAGCCATTTACTCACTCAGCTGCTGCCATCGCAGGTAGGAACCGTTGTTTCCCCTTCAAACATGGGTGGTGTTTCCGAAAGACTCATTACAGCAAGAGCTTGAATTTCAAGCCCAACTATGAACAGTCGATAACCTGTTACCGCAGAACCCTGACGCAGATCTCGACACGTAACCCTCACAATTAGTTTCCATCCCACAAGGTTAATATTTACTAGGTAGAGTCAATCTCCAAACCGCAGGGAGTAATTGGCATTGTTGGTGGTATGAATTATACATTAGCTAAATAAAAACGTTAACCTTCCACTAATATAATTATATAAACAGAACTCACACTTGAGCACGGGTCAAATGCTTCTGGTTAGTGCAGAAATGTTTTCCCTCCTCCCTCTGACAAGCCCACAGCTCCCGAGCGCCGGGTGAGAGGGCGGACCTGGGACCTGGTTGGAATTAACGCAGGAGTAGGTCTCAAGGAGCTGTAATTGTGGGAGGTCTCTGGGGCTGGAGTCGCCAGCAGTAATCCTCTGTGCGCAAGCTCCCCCTTATGGAAATGAAAAATACTAAACAATGCTTTTTCTTCCCCTCCCAAGTCAGTCAGGCCCAAGAGCTGAGTAGCATAAAGCAACTTCTTCAGCCTACAGTAGTGCTTTGAGGCTCAACATTGGAAGTGCTGATGACTTAAGGCTCGTTCTCCCCATGACACACATGAACGGTGATGGCCTGTGTATGCGTTTATACTTGAACTAACTTGAGCTGCTTTCAAAGTTGGACTTTCCTGTGGCATGTTGGCAGTGAGGAAGGGGAGAGAGGCTATTTGAGTATTGAGAGGGACCAGGGTGTCACAATGAGAGTTGTAGCTCTGGCATCCTCTGCCTTACGATCAGCAAAAAGATGTCCTGGGGAACAAATAGTTCAGGTTTGGAATAAGTTTTGTACCTGTTTCTCAGGACACCCTACGATGTGTATTTTGAGTTGGATCCTGATGGTGGAATCTCACCCTTAGCTAATAACAGTAAGAAGTTTTGAGTTGTTTAAAATGGTAGGAATGATGCTTGGGAATCTTGATTGACCGACTGGGGGAGATGGAGCAGTTGTTTTAAGGAAGCTTGTAAAGTGCATCAGCGCTATATGGAACTTAAGGACATGATGCTGGTGCAGGAGGAATGTTGCTGGGACATGCGGGAGCAGCAGTTACATGTGATGAGGGAGCGAAAATGACATTATCAGTTAGTGGTGAAGCTCAGCCTGTTGGGAGCACATGGAAGCCCTCACAGCAACTGTCTGTGGTGCTCATCTGAGCCCAGCCAAAGCCGTATAAACCTTTTTGGCTTGAGCTAGGAACCAGTGAACCAAGGCAAGAACATTTCTGATCATTTCAGGAATGTGAAGGCAGGAGCTGGGTTCAGCTGCCTGGAGGTAATGTGTGGGTTGATGTTGTACCTGGTTGTCTGAGGCCAGTGAAGCAGGGGGCCAGTGAAGCCATTGGCACTGCCATAGTTGTAGCTACAGGTGGGAAGAGGCCTGTCATGGTTTAAACCACGAGCAGCAACTAAAAACATCAGCGTTATCAGCTCTCTTCCCAGGCCAAAACATGAAAATATAGCACTGCACTAGCCACTAAGGAGAAAAATGACTGCTACTGCTGAACCCAGGACAAGGCCAAAGCATTTGCACATGGCTTCTGATATATCTCATTTTCAATTACTTTTTTAATTAAATGGGTTTATGACTCTAAACCATCTATGAACTTGCCATCTGATTGGCCATCTGCTGCGGAGATGGGACAGCCTCTGCCATTCGGAGTGCTTTGCACAGTTTTGAAGCAGTGTTCCCATTTTTAACTCGGTCTCATTAATTGAAATGCGTGTATAAAACATCTTCCAGTGTGAGATTTTGCTTTGCTGTCAGTGCGGTAGGCTTTTTACACTTTGTTGTCTGGTGGTTGAAAATAGATTCCTTTTGTTTGGGTCAGTTTAAATAAAACTTATTGTGTAGACCTTAGTAGCACACAGAAAAAATCTCAGACTTCTACAGCTACACCAGGTAACTCCTTGAGGTGTGGTTTCTCTGGGAGGAGGGAAGATGGTGTAATACACCCAGAGCCCAAGTACATCTAATACATGTCTGGGAACCAGTTCAAGTTGGGTGGATAATGACTCTTCTCTAATTCTGCAGTAGTTTAAATGACTTTGAGTGTTACAGTCCCGTGTGCGATGGAAGGAGGGAGGCTCCCATCTTGCTGTCATTGTTCACTGCTTCAAGCAGAGGCTGGAAAGCACCTGAATGCTGTAAATACGGCCGGGGTGGTCATTGGGACAGGTCATGGGGCTGCGAGTCATGGGACCTGTGCACCTAGGAGGGGGTGGTAGGGCTGGACCTGCAATGCCGAGGTGCCCAGCCGTGCCTGGTGCTCAGCTCAGCAGCATTCACGTCAGGCTCATTACGCCTGACATCCTTCCCTCAGCACTAATCATTTTTCCATTTCAACAACGGCTGTTTACAGCAGCTGCTGCCTTATGTTTGGTTTGATCCTGGTCCAGATTTTGCAAGTGATTAAAATGCTGCTAATAAAGATATTTTAACTAGGATTTACATCTTGACTTGCCTTTTCCAGCTACAAAAGATCTTCCCACCGCTGCTTCTCCTCATCTGCCCCAGTGGGGTGGGCTCACTCAGTGTTTTGGGGTGACCTGTGGTCCTCCATCCCCAGCAGTGGAGCTTCAGCCCCTTTGCTGTCCTCCCCTGGGAGCACTGGGGAGGTGTGGGGAGCGCCTGGATTCTGGAAGGAATCCCGGTGCCCTTGTATGCACACGGTGGGGAGATTCGTGCACACATTCCCTTGTATATTCCCTTGGTTTACCGGATACTCGACTGATTTCTGTTAGAATATTGTAATTGCGTTCATATGGCCTAATAGCAAGGGCAGTTATGAAGCCTGTGCCATTGCGGAGGGCTGTAATGCAGTGTGTATCTTCACTTACACCCAGGCACTAGAGTTACAGAACAAGGATCGTTTCCTGCTTTTCTGGTTTAAATCCATTGACTTTGGAGCCCCCAGGTTTGCAGACCTGGGGCTAGACGTGTGCATGGCTCCCATCCTGCACTCCCTCACAAGCCAGGAAGCTGGACCACAGTGTGCTGAGTGGATGCGAGCCTGGGTGGAGGTGCCTGGGTACCAGGAGTTCCCCATCTATCACTTGCATTTGGGGAGGGCTTGAAAGATGCCAAGGGCTTGTTGGCAGGAGGGAGGAGAGCAGCAGAGGGTGCTCTCACTGCACCAGCCACGGCTGCTGGGAGCTTGGGGAGAGGGTGTTGTGCAAAGCAACGCATCAAGCGCAGCCGCCTTCCTTTAATGCTTTCCCTCAATCCCTCCCTCTGCAAATGTAAACTCCCTTCTGGACTGGGGGGAGGAAAAGAATAAAAAGAGTTTGGGCTGGTGCCAGCATGCAGCAATGGGATGGATGGTGGGTTGGCATCTGGCCCTGACACCCGAGCAAACCACTTACCTTGGAGGAGGCTGCGTAGGAGTGCGGGACGTGCACAGTGTGACTCAGGCATTTTTAATTACTGATAGAGAATAAAGCAAAGCTCATGGTGGGTTTTGTTCAGCTCTTCATTCAGGCTTGTAACTCCAGGGTCATTCCACTGACTTGGCTTGAATGACCCTGAATACGTAGCCACAGCTTTAGAAATAAGAAGCGTGCTTGTGTTTGCTAAGGAGAAAGTAAAATTAATGAAAATGTAGGGAGAGAGAAAATTCCTTACAAATAAAGGTTCAAAATATTGTTTAACAAACACATCGTTGATGTAACATCTCTTGAAGATTCCTGCTGAAGGCTGCACAGTCTGACAGACAAAGCACAGGATTAAGATTGGGTTCCTGTGGCAGATTATCTGCTCTTTTTATACCACCTCCATCTCCTTCCTCTCTTGTCTTTTTGTCTGTCACAGCCATTTAGATTGTAAACCCTTTAATTCTGCCCTGCATATATCCACAGCCTGGTTTGATGGAGACCTGACTTGCATTATGTCTTTAACTGCTTATACAGTACTAATTACATTAATAATAATTGACTTCACTGGGCTTTGGATCAACCTCTGAAGGAATACATTTGCATCTCATTACTTACCCTGATGGAGTTCTGTATGTGCTCTGTCTGCACATGATGGGGGGCCTGGATGGGGGCTCATCAAGCACCAGTGGTGGACCCCAGCACTGTGGCTGTGGTGGTGAGTATTGCGCTTCCAGACTAAGGGAAAGCTGGAATGAGATCCCGGCTGGTTTGTACTGTGATGCAGCTCATGGTGCTCTCTGAAAAGTGTGCTTCCAGTCAAAGATTTTGTGGCAATGTGAGGGATCTGTCCACCAAGGGATCTAGGCAGGTTGAACGAGTCATTTTCCCCTTTCTCATAATAGAAGCTCCATCTCTTGAATTGTTTAAATCACAGCTAAAGGCACAGACCAGGTCAGACAGCTGGGTTAGGTTTGCTACAGAAGGCTTGGTTTGGCCGTTCTCAGCCCGTGTTCAAGAGGTGAGTTATTCTGAATGCTTCTTCCTCTTTAAAAACAATGACTGTCAGTTCAGGTGAGGGATTAGTTGATTCAGGAAGTATTTTGTGAATGTGGAATTGTTGGGTCAGGTACTTACACCTCCATTTCTTCTATCTCACTGAAACACCTCCGTACTTGCGTCTCTAGAGAAAGACTTTTAGTCTTGGGGGGCATGGACTCTTTGGGAATCAAGGTACTGTGGAGTATATACACAACAGTCTTGCAGTCAGTCTTTCAGTCAGTAATATCATCTGTTAATGGTAAGAAATGCTGAAGGTCTTTTCTGTTTGGTTCGTAGTGTGCATACGGACCCTGCTCTTTGATATCCACTTTGGTCCAGGGGGAAAACGCGCTGGAAAAGAACCTTTGATTTCAACATTTTGAAAGAAAATATGAACGTTTCTGGTTGCCAGGCCAGAGCAAAAGCAGGGAGGTCAGGGGATACCGGGAACAAGAGATCAGCAGAAATAAGGAAGATAGAAATGTGAAGACAGAAATATTCAACTATTTGCAATTTATCCTTTCTCCAGTTATACCAAGAAACCACTGAAAATGAAAGGGATGGTCTGAGAGTGTGTAAGAGTTGTTAAAGCCATAGCAGAAGGGCATAATGAGTGACAGTGTTTGTGGGAAACACTAACATGATGCCACCCAGGTAGGAGTGTGAACAGCAGCTGAACAGACCTGGAGGTAACAGCAGTAGGAAACAGCCATTAGCGACATAGAAAGTACATGGGAGTTTAAAGGCACCAAATGAGGTACTTTTTTTCTCTAGCGAGTCATGACTAAGTGTTATTTCCTTTTAGCATTAAAGATCTGAATTTTTACAAAGTTTCACTCTTCATTCAAATAAGGACACAGCATCAGTAAGGGTCTATTCTGGACATGTGGATCAAAACCTCTGTTAAAGGCCTTTTCCTGCCTTTCCTGGGTGCTTTCTGAAAGAATAGTCTAATCAGTGCTTCATGGACCCAGGGGAGTAGAAAATTCGGGCACTGTGACACCTATTGTATATTTAATTTAATGAGATACTCAACTCCATTAAACCTTTGAGCGTATTTGTGGCTATTACTAATTCAAGGAAGGGTGACTAAGCCTGTGAAGGGTGGCCCAGCAGTGGGTATGTCAGTGTCTGGAGCTGTTCAATGTACAGATTATCCCTCTTGGGCTAGTTAAAAAACATTGCTTAGTCTGGTCATCACCTCTTACATCTTGATGTTCAGATTTTCATTATTCTCATAAACTGCACTGAGGTCCTGCCTGTTCCATATCCAGCAGAAAATACGTTAAGTCTGTCTTTCATTAACCAACAACATATTGACCTTATCATATGACAGTTGCTGGGTAATAGTGTTTTTGCCCCTCTTATCTCTAGTACCTTTTCCTAAGGATCTTGATGTACTTTCAAATACAGTGAATTTAATCTCACTGCCCTTTTGTGGGCTAAAATTGTATTAATGTTCTTGTTCCACAAATCAAAGAGCTGCAAGTTAGGTAACAGTCCCATAGCCCACAAAATTGACCTGGTCGTGATGTGAATTAGCAGCATGAAGGGTGCTTTAGATGGCAGCAGGGGTGGCAACTGCCAGGCCAAATAAACTCACACAGGTTTGGTGTGTAAAGCTTGAGGGGGTTCAATGCAGGGAATGAACTACATGTGTTTCTGGGTTACTTGTGTTATACAGTTTGAGTGCTTCTTCCTCTGGTCTTTGTCTCGTTCATGTAGACCCAGGAATCTTCCTGGTCAGTGGCTCTCTCTCGTTGACTCCTATGTGGAAACCTCTTGTGTTTGTGCTAGATAAGGAATTTGTTTCCTTTCCCATTCAAATGTTAAAGCTTTTCAGTGAGGACACTCAGTGAAATCTGGACCTGAATGTTGTTCATTAAGCAAACACTATTCACATGGGATAAAATACTTCATTGGTAATTACGAACTTGTCCAAGGTATTTACTGATAATATCAAGCAAAAACAATGGTCGCAAGCTTTTATATCTGAAATAGGTAGAAGAGAACAAAGTGATTTAACTGTAGGAAAGTTTTTCAGGGTAAAAGATTTTGTGCTGGCCAGTTTAGTTTCAGTATTTTGGAGTTTCCTGGTTTAAAAAACAAAAGCACAGAGAAATCCCAGCCAGCTGTAATTAATTTGTAGTTAATTAGCTTTAATTAATTAGTACCGGCTACTACCTTGGACTGCTGGGGATTGTCCTGTTACGTCCTGCATGGAAGAGCCCAAACTCCCAAGCTGGCATCATTATAAACCGGGTCTTCAGCGGAGCTCCCAAGGTGAGACCTTGTAACACACCCAAGTCTCTTTGGGCCTAAAATAATTGGTCCATGCTACTAAGTTTCAGCTCCCAGTAGCAATCCTGGTGCTAAGTATGACAAGATGTGGAAGCCACTAACTTCATGCTACTGTATTCCCTGCTGCTGGTTGCCCAACACATGCAATCCTCCTGTTGTTGAATATATCTGCAGTTTGCTCCGTATCCCAAACTGCTCGTGGGCCAGGGAGATGATGACTGTACCCTGGCTCCTGCTTCAGCTGCAGTTCATGACCTTTTGTTTTCAGATTTCATAAAGTATAGCAAATTGACAGCAAAGCACAGACGTGTACATTGTGAGCTAGTCTCCTCCTGAACATTGCAGGCTGGTTTCAGCCAAGCGTGCTGCCCGTAGAGTGCCTGTAATCTCTGCTCTGTGTCTGGGGTTTGATGAGAAACTGTAATTCTATAGCCTCTGTGTGCTGATAGGAATTCTCCTGCCTGTGTGGTATGTTGTGAGACCACAGCCAGTGTTTTATGATGCAGTTCTCTGACAGCAAGTTAGTAAGTGAGTCATTTCCTACCGTCCTTCAGAGTTACACTCTGTGCAGTATGGGCAACTCCTTATGTATGGTCAGTTGGATACAAGACATGGTTCAGTGGTAAGTGGAGAAAGACTTTAATCCCCTCTCCAAGTAGATTTGGAGGTAATATTTTGACAGTGTATTTTCTCTCCCTTTTATGACTCTGGCTGCATTCACCCTGTCCGTGGGCATGCCTTTGAGGCCAAATTTGTCCATTGTGTGCAGTGTCTTGCTGCAGGAGTGCCCTAGAGAGCATCTCCATAGCACTCCATCTGTTACATCCTCAGGGGGAATACAAGAGCATCCTGCCCTTAAACTGACCTCTGGACACCTCTGCGTGTGATGTGTCAGACCTGCTCTTGGGGGCACTCCAGGCAAGGAGATGGGTACCTGACCTGGAGGCTGACCAGCAGCACCGAGCTGGGGAGGAGGCCTCTGCAGCAGTGTGCTCTCATACGGGGTGTGTGGGGGGGTGGCTTTTCAAAATGTTACCAGCAGCTTTAGCATCTCTCTCTTGCATGCCTTTGAGAGCTGCCGCAACAGCCCTGGGGAAATTATACCTGTTTTCATCTGGAGGAAGTATGGATAGTCTCATGATGATCACATCATGAAGACAGCTGCAAAGTGACAAGGGACAGTCATGGGAATGGAAACAAAGGTATGACAGGGAAGGAGGATGAGGGTGAACATGTTGGTTCATCCAACGTTCCAAGGTTGGACAGAACTTGGAGCAGCCTGGTCTAGTGGAAGGTGTCCTGCCTGTGGCAGGGGATTGGAACTGGATGAGCTTGAAGGTCCCTTCCAACACAAACCAGTCTGGGATTCTGTCTTGTTTTAGGACAGAAACACATCTGTCTAGCATTGATAAGGAAGCCGCTTCCAGCCAGCCTGTTGTGATGCAGATGCACGCCCTTTTTGCAGAGTAGAGTTGTTCATCTTGTCTTCTATTTGATGGAAAACAGAGAGATCTTCAGCCCCAAGAGCCCCCTTAATAAGAGCACACGGTGGGTAGAGCAGCAGGCTGCCAAGCTGGGACCACTGCCGAGGAATGGGACACTTCCCTTGGAGGGCCTAACCCCAAGCACTTCTTGACCCCTGTTCCAGCCAGCTGTGGAGCTCCAGCTTGCAAAGATGAAACGTGGACATTTTCTAATGAGCAGATATCTTCCACCTGGCAGCAAGCCACTAAATGTCTACCTGTGTTTGCTGCTCATCCTGCCAGACAGGATATAGTTGGCTGCTACAACCAGGCCATCAGTTGTAAATGATCCTTGATTCCTCTAAGGCAGTGTCCTGCTCTTGTGGGCATTGTTAAGAGAGAACACCAGAGAATCCATCTGGGGGTTGGTGAGCTTCAAGCTCCATGGGGGCAGGTCTTGTGTACCACGGGACCTCTGTGCGGGGTGGGAGAACCCCAGGAGCACCCCAGTTCATGTGGATTTGGGACAGTCGGGTCGTGCTGCAGGAGCAGATGGGGCTGCCCTGAGCCGCTGATGGCTCGAGCAGAACCCCCAGGCAAAACACATCTGATTACACAGCGTGCTGCACCTCACCAGCAGTCTGTGTAATAGTTCATTGGGCATCGTGGGAACGTGTGACTGTAAGGTACAGAACAATGCAAAATCTGTTCTTAGGGTGTAAGTCGATTTCCATGTACAAAACCTTCGCTACCAGCACAACAATATATAAGCCTGTAGCTAGTGGAAGTCATGTGCTGTTAGGAGACTATGATAGATTTATGCCACTTGAACAATAGAAGTCTGTTGTTCTGATGATATGATATATGCTGAGAGTTTTCAGACTATATATTGAAATAGAAAATGTTTCAAAGCTCTGATATATGTAATAGAAGACTCATTATGCTGTATAGATTTGTGCTCTCCATAGTCTGATATGATTGCGCCTCTACATCATGCACTGCCATCTGTCAGTGCCTGCAGAGTGCGCGGAGCTTGTAACCACCACAGCACGTGGAGGACCACGGCTGGGAGGCCAATGAGGGACTTTGCTGACTGACTGGAATGCAGCATGAGGCTGCGGGTGCTGCACTGAGGAAAGGAGTTTGTAAAGGGCCTTTAACTCAGTCTTTGAGGCAGGACAGGTTCATGCACCCCAGCTTTCCTACACAGAGATGTTCCTATTGGGGCTTGCAACATTTCAGTTTTATTTTACGTAGCTTTCATACTACAGCCAAGCTTTTCTTTGTGTCCTACAAAACCTTATAGTCATTCATCTTAAACGACAGATTTGCTTAAGGAAGAGCCTGGGCTCTTGCTCCTAAACCCCATTCAAACTGCCATTCCACTAAGGTGCATCGTGAGGTGAGGATCTTGCAGAAGAGCTGGATCTCACTTTTTAGTGTTACTGGAAGGTTGAGAAACTCGGACCCTGGAGTGGAATGGGATGTGAGTGAGCAAGCACAGAGCTGGAAACTCAGCAGTGGGGAAAGCTTTCACATTGCTCCAGCGGCTGCAGGTATCAAGGCCTTTCATCTGATCTCACACCACCTCAGCCTTTAGGTCAGATCACAGAGGTGATGCTGCTAACAACCTTGCTGCAGAGCAAACGCTGTTTACTGTCACATCCAAAGGAACTGCAGTGGAGCATCTCAGAATGCAGTCATGTGCCCCAGTGCACATGAGGAGGTTCTACATCTGCCCGTGGTGTGCGCACATCCAAACCCCCACCTGGGGGTGAGAAATCACACTGGAGAAGGTGCAGAAGAGAAAGAGGGGAGAAGTTGCAGGAGAGCTTGGGGTCATCTGTGTAGAAGGGGGCACAGTGTGGGCAGAGGGTTCTGCAATCCCAGATCCCCTTTTTAATATTCTTACATATCAAGAGATTCCAAAGTGATGACAAAATATTGTCACATTTTTCATTACTTCCAAACACATTCCAATATTTTCTAATCCCACTTTAGCTCAGGAAATCTCCATGGTCTAAAATCTGGTTTTAAACACTCTTTTTTGAGTGTATTTCATTTACTTTGGTGTGTGACTTTGAGAACTTCCAAGCCATGTAGCTCAGCTGCAATTAGTCACATAGCTTTTGTTTTCTGTTCTGGGTCTGCAGCAGAGTAGCATTTCTAGTTTACTTTCCCCTATGTATTTGCTGACTTTAATACTACTTGATTATGCGAGTTTCTTCATCTGATTGCTTACACTGCTTTTATATGTTGGATAAATAGGAAAAGAAAACCCCACCACCCAGCATATTTGTTTAAAAATGATATGTACGCTTAAAGGCAGTTACCAAAGTTGCTGATAGCTTCAGGTCTCAGTCACACAAGTGACCACACTGTATCTTGGTTTATCTACCTGTAAAATGAGTATATCAGCTATTAGCTCCTGCGGAGCTGCTTCTGAGATGTGGCAAACTGATGGGCATAAAGTATTTAAGGAGCCTTGAAGAGAGTTGGTTTTTTTTAACAGAAAAGTCCTAGAGAGACTTGACAGTCTCTCAGAACACGAAGAAGTTCTTGGCAGGTACCTCCTACGGCAACCGGCTGCAGAATTTGTTTCCTTTCACTGGTCAGGTGTAATGAGAGCCTAGATGAGGGCTCCAGGTCCTTCACATGCTGATCTATGGCCATTGATGTCCTGCTCCAGCTGGGACATATTTTACAGAGGATTGTACATGTCACTTCCATCCCATTGTAGAGCTCCTTTAATGAAGCATGAGACCAGTAACGAGCATGTTCAGGCAGTGGTGGGCGCAGAGGTTGCCCAGAGAAGCTGTGGCTGCCCCATCCCTGGCAGTGTTCAAGGCCAGGTTGGACACAGGGGCTTGGAGCAAGCTGCTCCAGTGGAAGGGGTCCCTGCCCATGGCAGGGGTTGGGACTGGATTAGCTTTAAGGTCCCTTCCAACCCAAACCACTCTGGGATTCTGTGACTCTAACTGCAAGACACCATGGGAATATGAGATTGAAAGACCATTGAGCATTACTCAGGTACTCTACAAAAGAGTGCTATCAATAGGTTTCATTAGAAAATGCTTATCATATTTTAAACATCATTTTTCAAAAAAGCGTTTTCCAGTTTGGGTGGAATTTTAGTTGAATGTTTTTGCATGTGATTAGAAAAAAGCCATCAAAGTCTGTGAATTACTTATTTCACTGCGAACACAACTCAGTTATTTGTTGTGACAAAAAATGACTGACCTGACAACCCCTGAACTCCAGAAGGGTAAGCAAACCTCCCCAGAAGGCATGCGAGAAAAAAGCAAGAGGATGAGCTGCCCGGCTTGTAGGAGCCTCTGTTTTGCTTGAGCGGTGGTAGGACTAACACCAGGATCATCCGCATCATACACGAGGGCCATAAACACTTTAGCTCTTGTGTTGATTGGGTTGTGCAAGGGTGGGCTGCAGAGCAGTGAGCAAAACCATCACTTGTGAGGGCAGGAGACAGACCCAGTCCTTTGTCCAGTGGGAACTGATTTGAAGCGGCTAAACCAGGAGCACACAAACTGCAATTTATCCATGTCCCCATTCTGAGCAGGGTACAGGAGGGGTCCCGGATTGCCATATTCCCTGTCAGGGATGAGCAGCATTCCATCAGCCTGCAGACAGAGGGCTGGGTGGCTCCTGTAGTTCTTGTGATGTTTCCTAAAGCAATTCTAACACTCTTGTTTCAAAGACTGATGCTCCTTGTGCTCATGAGGAGTTTGAAGCAGTCTTGGATCTTTTAGCACAGTCCTTACTCGCTCTAATGTAAGTGAGGAGGGAACCAAACCTGGAATGAACATTTGCATCTGGATGAGAAGCGTGGAGCTTGGAATGATGGCTCTGGTCCTTGTCTGGTTCTCACGATGTGAAAACAGCAGACACGTATATGTGTGATGAGTTGTGTTTTCATCAGTGAAAGAATAAGTGCTAGATCTAATGGGCTGGGGAGAGCTGCCAGCAGGGATTGCCTGTGCCACTGCATGACACTGATTTAATTTTTTTTATTGTCCCATGTCGCACGTACAGCAAGAACTCCTGGGTGATGACAGAGCAACCATTCTAACAAAACACAACAGCTTTTATGGCCTTTGAGACTTGGACTGGCAACTTCCCGAGATACAGTGTTGAACGAGGGGAGCCCGGCTCAGACCCAGTCTGGAGTCTCACTGATGGACAGGCTGCGTGGCCAGGGCAGGAGCTCTGCTCTGCCAACCTTTATCCCATCCACCACAGCATCACTTGGTGTCTGCTCGGGCATCAGCTGACTCCTCTGATGTAGAGGACCAGGACTGAAAGCAGCTCAAAGAGCTGGCCAAGTTTCATTCCCCTACAAGCTATAGCAGAATTCCCAGGGGACCCACAGGGACTGTCTAGAGTGATTTCCTGTAGCATCACACCCTAAATAAAGCCCCAGCTGTCGCACAGACTTGCAGCCCTGGGGAAGCACTGACCGTTGCTGCACTAGTTCTTTTGCAAGTTATAGCTGTGCTGTTTCTTCTTTTGCGGCACATCTGGTGGCTGCACCCATAGGCTTACACTTCAGACCATCCATTTCTGTCAAAATCCACCTGCGCTCTCTTCTGAAGTTTGGTTTTGGTCCGTCACATGTGACAGGCTTCAGAAATAAGGCCATAAAACTTTTCAGAACCAAGAATATAATTCTTAGTTATGTAGCTTAGTTAATAACTATTTTCAGTACTTTTTCCTTTCTTTCTCAAAAGCCTGCTTGGCTTTTATCCTACAGACCGTATTAGGGTAACGCAGGGAAATCTTAGGCTGGAAACATCTACTCTGGATACATCTAACTGCAATTCCCCACACTATGCCAAACAGGGAGGACATGTGAGGCCCTTCACATCCCACTACTTTCCCAGTGATCCGAAGTAGCTCACTGTAGAGTTGCTAACAGTGACCTCTCAGGTTGCTCCTGGCCTGTTGAGGGTCTGGAGCAGCTTTTGTCACTCAGTAGTTCTAAGTGTTCAGAATTAATTTGCCTGGTCCCAAAAGCCAAGGTGTAGGAAAGGTGGCAAAGGCTGTGCCTTAGTGAAATGAGGATACAGAGTGACTTGGTGGGGTGGGAGCTGTAGTAAGTGACTGACCTTGGTTTCATCTTTGAAGTGCCCTTTAACAGTGTGAGCTCTTTACATCATTGCTGCCCAGGCCTGTGTGGATCAGCAGCAGGTTGCAGCCTTTACAGAAACAAAAGGTGGAGTTTTCAAGCAGCTCATCTTCCACTCAGGAACACGAGGAAGGGGTGAGATTCCCAAAAATGCTTGGCAGCCTCTTCAGATCCATGTGTGATGGGGAGCCCCCAGCTCCGTCGTCCTGACTTCATGCACATGGATCCTGCTGAAGCAGAGGAGATCTGAGCTGAGCTCTGTTGAAATCTGTCCAACTCAAGTATTATAAAGATATTCAGGCCTTGTTCCACTGTTGCAAGACATAAGTGAGACAGGTTACAGGTTTAAATTCTCTTACAAGGCCAGGTTGGATGGGGCTTGGAGCAGCCTGCTCTGGTGGAAGGCGTCCCTGCCTGTGGCAGGGGTTGGAACTGGATGAGCTTTAAGGTCTCTGCCTACCCAAACCAGCCTAGGATTCTATGATTCTGTGCCTCATTGTCTCCCTGCCACCAGCTTCAAGGAAGTTACAGAATCCCAGACTGGTTTGGGCCCCATCCAACCTGGCCATCCCTGCTCTACAGCTTCATTAAGTATCTTTAAAATCAGGTTGGATATTGTTTGCCTACAATTGCACAGACTTACGATCGTATTTTTAATTGCAAGGCTATTCCATTTCCCTGCAGTTAGCCTCAAAATCAAATAGTGAGATGAAACGAAATAGAAAGATGATGATTCTCTTTGTAAATTTCTTAAAATATATGAATAGTGCAGTGATCTTCTGTGAGGCTTGGTTCTGGCCTGTTCCGCTGTGCTTCTATGAGATAAGCTCTTCTAACTACTTGCCTTGGATCTTGGTTTCTCACCACAAGCCTAGCCTTTTTTTGTTGGAAAAGATAATATCCTAAACATATGTCTAATGATTGATTCCCCTGTACATAGATTCAGTGTGTGGATTGCTCTCTGAAGGGAACCAGCACTGCTGTGCTCGAGTCAGCAGGATGGGAACACTCATTTCATCAGTGTTTCTTAGTCAATATTTACTACTAAGACAAAACAACTTTGCTCTGTGGGGAATATAACGTTGTATTTCCTAATATAATAGCCTATGGGTGAGATGTGTTTAGTTAACCCATTAGAGGTTCTCCTAATGCATCACCGATACCAGCAAACATCGGTTTCTTTAAGTATCATTGAAGTTTGATGTACTAATAATAAATTTTCTCTGGGTATTTTCCAGTGAATGATTTTTAATCTTAATCAATGATTTTGACTTCACCTGGATGATCTAGCTGCTTCATTAACATGTGATAAGAGTATCATTCATGTGGCAAGACTCATTCTAGTTAAGAACATGGACTACTTGTAGAGCTGTAGCATGTGTTTTCCAAAACATTGTATGTTGCAGACGTCATACACACACCATCCTGTGCTCCTGAACGGGCAGGGAACCTCCTCTACTGCCTTTTAGATGTGGTTCATAATTTCATCTGCTGCTACAAAGAAAAGCAGTGGTAGGGGAATACTCAAAGTACAGTTTTCAAGCTTGCTAGTCATGCTGGTACCTGATGGCCACACATGAGAATATTAGAGGCATTGGTTTTCCTCAACTCCCTTTTGTTTTCACGAGACCTGCAAATTTGAGCATGTTGGTATGTGCCAGGCTGTACCATGGTTCAGCTGTACTATGGGAGCTGAGGAAAGGTGTTTTATCCATTTTATGCTCGTTCCGCCATGCCTCTCTCCTTTAAGCATATGCGTGTGTGCCCTATGCATGCTGCACCAGTGTGGGAAGGATCTTTCCTCTTCCCCTGCCTTCATTCTGGTGTGAAAGCCATCCTGGTGGAGCCTCCAGCTCTCTCTGTGGGAGAATGGAGCAGCTTATCCCTCCTGTAGGAAATACACGTCCTGAAATCAAGGTTATGCCTGGGAGTTAATACAAAATGGGAAAACATACTGGGGTAGCCAACTGTTTGCTGGATCCGTCGGCTGGGTCTTGGAATTTTTACAGGCAGTTCTGGTCTGTAAAGCTTCCCGTGATGTGCTGGGTTGCATGCAGCTGCAGTAGAGAAAATAGATGTTTTTGGTCCAGGCATAAGGCTACTGAAACGAATCTGCACGTGACAACGTGAGTCGCCTGTAAGTGTGTGTGTCATCCAGGTTTGCTCTTGTCTTCTGGATCAGGAGAAACCTCGCTGGAGCACTGCAGGGGAGTGGGTAATTGGGCAAAACAATGGCAAGGCCACAGAAACAAGCAACTCATGCTCTTGGGGAGCACAAGTCAAGTCATTCTTGTCATCAGACATCCCAGTCACCTGCTGGGATACCTGGGGGAAAAATTAGGGTAGCAAAACACATATTGTTTCTTTTGTTCGAAGTGCCAAGTGCGGTGGAGATGAATTGGCCATCTGTTCCACTCCCAGCCACGGTCTGGCAAGCCGTAAAGCTCATTTTTATACGTTGCCACTTTCCATCAGTGCTAACAAAAGTCAGAGGGAATTGTTTGGGTTTTCCTTAGAACATTCTTCCTTTTGACAGTGTGCAACCAAGAGCCTTTTCCACAAAGTTCTGTTCTCCCTCTGGCCTCTCCGTGTTTGCACAAGACATTCAGGTACCTTATCTCCAAGTGAGAGAGTAATCAGACACCTCTTTAGGCTTGAAACTAAAACCCCTCAATGGACTGCCCAACAAAGAGCTCTTGTCCAAGCAAACACTGTTCATCCTGGTGTCAGTCCTTTAGCTGATACGGTCCCTGCGTCTGTACACGCTTCGTCTTGTAGGACAGTCCCAGTCTCTCCATTATGGGTAGGGTCATGGCCTTCGCCCACTGTTTTCCTTTCATGGCACAGATGACACACTGTGGTCATTACTTACATCCTAATTGAGTGCCTTGGGCTGCAGAGGTATCCTCTGACATGCTTTTGAGGCTGCAGAGTGGCTGGATGCTCCAGCTTTTTTTTGCGTCGGGTAAAGTGTGTCTGATTCCATGTGCTAATCATCGTCACCTAGGGCAGTTTTATCAGTGTTGGGAACGTGGAATTCAGCCAGTGTGTCTTAAAGAATTATGTATCATATAAGATACATAAATCAGACATACTAAATGGTGCATTGCTCTGCTGAGCTCCTGTGTATGGGTTTCAAGACAGTAACACGTAGCTCTGGCTCATGGAGATGTCTTGCCACGTCTCACCTTTCCCCTGGCTGCTCAGGGCACCAGTGGGGCTGCTGGGGAGGCAGACGGGAATGAGGTGACTCTGGTCTCTGAAACGATGAAGCTCCTGTCTGGAGAAATGGGGTTTTATATATTCAGATTTTCCAAATTCCTGTAAATACTTTGAATAATAATTCTTTACAGTATTTTTCCCTTCCTGAGTGACTGTTTCTGAATGCAGGCCAGCTAGTTGAATGGTACTGTGTTAGGTTTCTGTACGTACATACTTTGAAATAGCGTGTTACTAAACAAAGCTACATCTTTAGAAGATTCCTGAGCTTTGTAAACTTGTTCATAAAGTCCTGTTTCAGTCAGTTTGATACTCTTTTAATATTGCAGACAACAAATGAAATTGAACACCTCTTTGGTTCCAAAGTGATTTCTTGCTATTACAAAGGCTGTAGGTAAAATTGCTTTTGAATTTTCCCTCCAGATAGCTTTCTTAGGTAGATATAAAGAAGGGCCCTGGAAATTACCTCTTTTTTCAGACCCCCCTCCAGTGTTAGCAGGTTCGTGTTTTCTTGGACTGTTTTGGGAGTTTTCTGTTCCAGGCTCCTTCCCTCAGCACAGCCGCCCCATGGCCTGGTGCAGTGCTCTGGGAGCACAGGCAGGTGAGCTCTGGAGACCCGTTCTTGCCCCTGTGGTGACTTGCATAGAATCCCAGGCTGTTTGGGTGGGAAGGGACCTTAGAGCTCACTCGGTTCCAACCCCCTGCCACAGGCAGGGACCCCTTCCACTGGAGCAGCTTGCTCCAAGCCCCTGTGTCCAACCTGGCCTTGAGCACTGCCAGGGATGGGGCAGCCACAGCTTTCTCTTCTTTTGTGGAGGCTGAAGCCCCTCAAAAGCCTACCCTACTCCATCATGCTAACCAGGACAGCAGCACCAGAGCGCAGTTTACTGGCAAAAGACCCTAAAATGAAGCAGGCAGCATCAAACAAATGTCCTGTGACAACTGTCAGGCCATTAAATTATAGAATAAAAAATCCCAGCCTATTTAAATACCCAGTTAGCTTCTGTATGATTACTGGAGTATACTCAGGTGCTGGAAAGGAGCCATGGCGTATTTACTCACCCCTCCCACTGCTGCGCTCATTGCTGCTGGCAGGTAACTGAATCCAGTAATTACTAGCAGTGGGAAAAGGAGAAAAAAGAGAGGCATGTCTGCTGTTCTCTCTCCAAAATGATGACAATTCAGCACAAGAAGGGAAGGGAAAGAAAGATTTGGAAACTGGAGGGATTTGAAACTCCCAGTTTGGGGCTTGGTCCCCGTTTTTCTGCAGGATACCTCTGGAAGGAGAGGGGATCTGGCACTTGCAGCACAGAGGTATGGAGCTGTACATGCTTTAGTGTCACTTCATCTAAATACAGCTTATCTACTCCTGTGGCTTAGCCTTTGCCCTCATACACATGCAGCTGCATGGCTTTGATGCTATCTAAGTTGATACCAGTGAAGGAAAGGTGGTTGAGTCTCTGGAGCTTGGTTTTGTGATCTGGGTTTGTGTCTGTGTATAGAAAAAAAGGAGACAAACTATGATTCTTGCTTTGCATCTATCCACTAGGAGAAACAACTAGCTTTGGGATAGTTGAAACTTGCCTGGCATTAATATGAAGGCCAAGAAGTCATGCCGGAGCATCCCTGATAATGAACCAAAGCTCCCCAGTTTTGTGTTTCACCCTGAAGGCTTCCTAGAGCTGATCCCAGGGGGCTGAACCCAGCCAGCAACTGCAGCACGAATCTCTGAGCTGAAATCCAACACTGACAGCAAAGGAAAGCCTGATGGGTGGCACAGAAAATCAGTGCGTTGGAGGAGGACTCCTCTCAGGAGTGTGCTCGTACTGACATGGACCTGGCTTCTGGGATTACTTACATGGGGTGGGGGCTTTGGCCGAGACTATCGTGAAAGGCAGGACTACACATTGCTGCTGGCACTGATGCCACTCCTGTCCTCAGTGTGTCTCGTGGGAGGGAGTTTCCTTTTCTTGAGTGGTACCAAGGTGCTGTAGCCAGGAGGGAAGTTGCACTTATCCTGCCTTTGACTGGGGCAGGCTGGTGTATGTTGTGGAACACGGCAGCATCCCGGTGCTGCATCTGCCCGAGTCCCAGCGTTGCTGTGTGTGTCTTTCCAGAACCTGCGTTTGTCAAATGATCTGTGTGACAGCAGAGGGCTGCTTGAGGAGGCTGGGGAAGGGGCTTTGGGGGGAAACATTCGGCTGGGGTCCAGCAGGTTGTTGTCTGCTGGCAGCAGAGGTCAGGAAAGCTGGAGCTCAGCAGCTCCCCAGGAGGGCACATCCCTGCAGGGGCTGAGTGGTGCGCCTGCCCCTTCCTGCCGTGACCTGTCTTAGGCCTTTTCTTACTGCCTCCTGGTAAGCAGCCACAGTGCTTGGAGTGACAAGGTGGGGACAGCTCTTAACCATGATGGGGAGTGTTGGGGAGCACAAAACATTTACTGTCCCGTTCTTCACTCTCCAGTGTGGTCACAGATGTATGCACACGTCCATACACTGCAATGAAACGAGCCCCACCTGTTCTTTCCCCCGAACCTATTGCAGGCAGACTCCAACCATAGTATAGCAAATAACACACAGACACATGACACAGATATATGGTTGGGGTAGGATTTTTCCACTCTGTGCGTTTAATTTGACTCACCAGTGTCGCCCCAGTTTCTGCAGATTACAGAGTCCACACTCTCAATCATTTCTATTGCTCCCATAAGGAGAGAATTTTGCTTGCTTGCTTTCTCATGTGCTTGCACCTGCTGTGTTTTATTGTCCTCTTGAACCCTTCCCACAGCACGGGAGTGTTCTCACACACTGGTGTGCAGAGCCAGGAGAGAAGGGGTGTTTAAGGAACAGGAGGAAGAGGAGGGGCGGCAGTGTGATCTGTAGCGTTGTGTGTGTACTGGTGCCCTTCTGGTAATCCAACCCTGGAAACGTGGCTTCAGTTTTTCCTTTGGAATATCTAATGGGAAGTATGGCAGTACGTACTGTGCTCCTCTCTTGTCAAGCCATTGAATGGCTCTCCCCTGCTCTAACAGCTGTAAGAATGAGGTCTTTTGATGGGTATTTGACACTTAGTTTGCAAATGGGATTCGTATTTCAAAGCAAGAAGGAAGTGGGCTGGGGGTTGGTGACCACACCAGCTTTGTCAGATTGTTTCTGTTCTGTCTGCTTTGCCTTCCAGTTGGAAAATCATGTTGCTAGCCCAATTTTGATACTGTCCTTTCTAACGGACCTACAAAGATGTGCAAACGACTGAAGAATTCCTTTGGGTGCTCCCCTGATGCCTGCAGCAAGGACAGACTGCGCTTTATGTGTCAATACTTTTATCTAAGGGAGTTATGGGATCTTGGATGGGTTTGACGGCCATTGGAGCTGTAACGTCCCATGTTCCTGCTTCCCTGCACTGGCTTTGAATCCTTGCAGACCACTTCCAGAGGTCCTTGTTTGGGCTTTAGGCTTATCCTCCCTTGTATGCTTCCTCAAAAGACTTCAACGCATTCTGCAAATGTAACTAATGCTCATCCATCTCAACATGTGATAACAAAGTAAGTTTAGCTTAACTGCTTTTCATTCAAGATGATAGGAGCTGTAGCCTAAAACGGAGCTCCGCACTTAGGCTCAATGCTCATATTTCTTCCATTTTAGTAACAGATTGCGCTTCTTCCCACTTCTTAACATGTGTGCTTGGTCCTTCCCTCTTCACTTATTGCTTTTCAGTGAAACTGAAGGTTTAAAAACAGTAAAGCTCACTCTTACCTTTTCAGCTCCATGCTTACTGGGTTTGGAAATAGGAAGAAGCTGTAGAATAGAAGTGGTTTGGGGGAATTGTCATGCACCTTCAGTCACTCGTCTCAGCTTCCCATTGGGGTTTGTTATTCTTTTAGACACTCTAGAAAATGTTCCTCACAAGCCCAGATTTCCGACAGTTATTTTCAGCATCCCATTGCTGCAGATCTTGGCTTGATGTGGCAGTGTATTCCCACATACAGCAGAGCATGGTTTGGCATGTGCTGGATGTGTGTGCACCCTGGACTGGTGCGAGGGACCTAAAGTGACTTGCCCTGGACAAGCAGAGCTTTGTAGGTTGAATGTTGGCCTCTGAGGCTATTGTGAGGTGGGATCCATGGTCAGGAGGGTGAGTAGGGGCAGAGGATGGGGAATGTCCATTTCTCAGTCATGTGGAGAGGAAGATAGTGATGAACAGAGGAAATGTGTAATGGGGCAGGCTGGCAAGAAGGGGAGTCCAGATCCAAGATCTACAGGCAGACCCAACCCTGCCCTCATGAGGGACTATGCTGGTGGTGTGGAAATACAAACTACAGCTGAGTGTGCTTCTGGAGCATTGCTCAGATCTTCTGGGATCCAGAACTGAACAGCCTCAGAGTTTCCCTGGGCTTTGGTTCCATGCCCCATTAGGATTCATGACTTGTGCTGCATCCTGCCAGCATTTCTTGGTGGCAAGGGGTTTCATTAATACTATGAATGTCCATCTTGTCACTTGGAGGTCTCCAGCCTTGGCTTCTCTTGTTACAGCTGCTGCAGACCACACATCAGGGCTGCTGTTTTCTGTGCTGGAAATCTATTGTAGCATCACTTAAGCCAGACTGTGACTGAAAATAGCTCAGCTACTGTTGTGCCTTGGAAAAGCTTAGACTGGGGAAAGAGAGCATGAAAGCAGGAGCTTTCATCACACAGCGAAATCTGTGTGATAGTGACTGTAGAGGTGTAAACCTGTCTCCTCTTTACAGGTGTAGCTTTCCCCCAGGTGGTTGCAGTGACATAAAAAGAAGGGAATCCAGCTTTGCTGGAGCATCTGTATAATCCCTTGCTACATTTTCCTGCTTAACTTAGCGGCATCTTTACCTCCAGCTTCTCCCGGGTATGTATTTAGATAGAAATCCCTCAGTCCCAGTCTCATGCAACCTTTACTGCTGCTGCTGACTTCACTGTTGTTCCTGTAGCTCATCCCAAACCTAGTCAAATATTTCCAGAGAAGGGTTTAATTATACAGCATTCTTCCCATGTTTTATGACATTAGCTAAGAGCGAGTTCCCATCCAAGAACTGAAGAGCCCACGTTTGTTTGATTATCCACTGTAATGTTTGTTTTTCTTCCCATCAGACAGAAATGGGCTTGTCACAGCACTTGTCACTCTAGGGGCAGGGAGGTGTGGGTGAGAGGAGCATGTTAGCACATCCCTCCTCGGATGACTTGAAGCAGTGTTAGTAATCCCATGCACAACCCTGAAGACCTTCCTGGAACCTCTCTCCAAGGCCCAGTTTCCTTCTAAGTATCCAATATTCCATCAGTGGGGAAGGAAAATGATGTCTGCAAAGGTGCTAATTGCTCATGTTTATCAAAAGCCCAAGAGCCTGTGAGAAGCGGGGGGAGCATTTACAGCTTGGAAACTTCTCCTTGCCCAGCCACTGTGGAGAACTCGGCCAAGGTGATTTATGTCCCATTCACCAGTGAATGCTTCACACGGGGCTGAGCTTTGCTTTTAAGCAGTTGAATGTTTAGTATAGGAATGATTAGAAGTGACTAGACCAGTGTGTGACTTGGAGGCTGTAATAATGAACAAAACATGCAAATAGCTGTTTAGAAATGACAAAAGCTGCAGTACATTAATGCGCCACAGCTTGGCTCTAGAAGAGTTAGAAAGCAGAAAGCAGCCCACATAGGTGAAGGAAGTTAGCAGGGAGTGCTGATCTTTGTGAAGCTGGCATCTCAGTATTTCTACTGTTGCAGGGTCTGAGAGAAGGATTATCTGCGATCAGCTTTATTGAGGGATGTCAGTGGCAGAGGGCTGGTAGTTGCGGGATTCGTCATCCAGGTCTGGCACAACCGGAGTCCTGCCACACTAGTTGCTGACCAGTTCCATTTAAAGGTGAGAACAGCTTGGAATTTAGTTACAAAAGGAAAAGGAATGCAAAAAGAAAAGCAGAATTTACAAAACTTTAATCTCCAGGTTCTAAAGCGTTTGGCTGAGAGAGCTCCTGTAGGACTAACCTCTTGGTTGAACATACAGTTTTGGACACAACTACTAAACTCTCCTCTGACTACTGCTGGCTTAAAAGCATTCCCTGTGCAAATACACAGCAGGAGGAAGTCGGTGACTTCTTGCTGCAGGAAAGGTCAGGAAAACTCTTGGCTTTATGAAAATGCTTGGCCCTCGGATGCTGCTGCCAGAGGCACAAAGCAGAAACACATTTGCAGGTCACTCAGACAAGAAAAGTATTAATAGGTCTTTTTACTACGTGTAAGTACCCAAGTCATCTTACTGTCAAAAAAAAATAATACTTCAGTTGTTTTAATTTGGGTGAAATCTAGAATCCCAGCCTGGTTTGGGCTGGAAGGGACCTTAAAGCTCATCCAGTTCCAACCCTGTGCCATGGGCAGGGACACCTTCCGCTAGAGGAGGTTGCTCCAAGCCCCTGTGTCCAACCTGGCCTTGAGCAGTGCCATGAAATGTTGAAGGTCTTTTTGTTGATTAGTTTAGCATCTCTCCAAATGGGTGTGAGGGGTGTTGGCCTGAAAGGGAGATGGTCTCACTTGGTGCTGCTGAACCAGCCAGCAGGATGACAGACTGGTGACTGGGGTGCTTAGATTTGGGTAGTGGGGATCTGCTGTAGGAAGAAGTTGGGGTTGCCCCATGCGGGACTCAAAAGGCTCTGGCTTGTTCCAGGTGCTGGCACCTCTGGATAGTTAAGAAAGGCGATAACCACTGGAGAGGCAGAGAAGGAGGGAAAAGGAGAGTGCCTACTTTAACAGGCAGTGAATTAAACTCATTTCCCCCAAAATGAGCCTGTTTCACCTGTGAGTAGATAGGTGACTGCCCTGGCCTTATCTAAACTGCAGTTGAGGTGGTGGCAGCCATACAACCACTGGAGGTAACACTTGGTATGCACAGGCACAAGGTCCCCCCGCTTTGTTTTCTGCATGACCAGCGTGTTATAAAAAGACCAAGCATCCAAGGGGTCATTCCAGAATCTGCTCTAAAAAGATCATCATGTTTGATTCTGGTGCTGGAGAGCACAGGCTAATACAGAGCCCTATAGCTTTCCTGGCTGTCTTAGGAAAACTACCTCTCTCTTCCTGCTCCATGTGATTCCTTTTTAGTGTTCTAGAAAATGGCAGTAGTAGATGAAAGGGCCCCAAAGGATTTAAGCAGGAGTTTTCCAGTGTTTTCTGGTGGCCTCCAAGGAGGGATTTGCGTTAGCAAATTACTAGGTTAGCGACTTCGAATACCATAGTTGTGTTCTGGCACTGTTACCCTCTTCTTCTCTAATGACAGTGGAATTGATTGTGAACTCCTTTAGTTGCAGAAGCAAGTGCAAACCTTTCTGAATCATTGGGATGGGACAGAAAGTACTTGTTTCTGAAGGCAGACGTAGGCTGAGTGATGGATAAATCAAGTTTTCATGCATAAAAGACACCCCAGCTTTATGTTAAACTACAAATTAAGGTTTAAATCAAGAGCAGTTGACTCAGCAGGTTCCCTCAAGGGAGATGTGTCTTTTCCAGCCAGGAAGAGTCTGTAAAGCAGAACAGGCCTGCCATGTGGAACGTGCTTCTTCTGAAATCTGTGCTACCCAGAGGGGCTGCATCCTCCTCCACTCTGCCAGGAAACCAGGCACTGGTTGTGTTTAATTCAATGCTGAAACCCCAGTCCTGTTCTGTTGCTCATGTGCTTCTCTAAAAGATAAGCGAGTGGGAAACACGGTGTGGTACTAGCAACTCCTGCCACAGCTCCTCTTGGATGCCTTGGTGCCTCCAAGGTACGTGTGGAGGTACATCATCATGTGCCTCACCTTTCCTGAGTATGTGTGTGTTAACCCGGTCTTCATCTCTTTTGAATGTAAAGCTGTAGAGAGCTCTTCCTTGGGTTAGCTTGAGTAATTCCTCCATTTAGCCTTGTGCAGAATCCTTCTCCTTCCCCTGATCCCCAGGGCTGCAGTGTGGTTTCTTTCAGGAGGTACAAGCTGACTGAACTGATGAAGGTCAGAGCATCAGACAGGCTTGTGAGGCTTGGGAGATGCCACACAAAGGGCCAGGTGTGGTTTGACACCAGCTGGGACCAAGTTTGGGACCCTGCACCCTCACCCTGCACCCTCTGTTCCTTGTGTGCTCTCTGCAATTGCTGTTGGGCAGCAGCTCCTGGCCTGGGGGGTGGCTCTGTCAGTCTGGCCAAGGGAATGCGGTGACTGTGAACAGAGTTTTCATCAAAAACTGAGAGACATTAATACTGGTGATGCTCAGAATCACATTCCAGTGTTTTCACATTAAGAAGGATTTCCCTGGGTTTCAGCGGTGCTGAGCATCCATCCGACATCTCACAGGGAGGCACCAGGTAAAGTGACATGTCCTTTGTCCCAAAGCTGAGTTGCCCCTCAGTATAAATGGAGAACACTCCCAGAACTGAGATATGGAAAATACCTGTTGGACATTTTACCCACCCCCTGGCAGCAAAGGACTTTTCCTAAAGTATCCTCCTAGGAATATTAATGAGTCTGGTTATAATACAGTTCCAGGAGAGGGGGAAGCTGTTCTGACTCTACTGGCTTTTGCTCTTGGGTCACTTTCCGTGCCTCAGAGCTTTTCCTGTCACTTTTATTAATGAGTTTTTGCTTTAGTGCTATGATGCTTTTCTGCTTTTCCCTGGTTCACACATCCTAGGGCCCCTGGGGACCTCTGGCCTTCGAGCTTGGCGCCTTCCTATTGTTGACTCCGTTGCTGCATGTTTTGTCGATTCTGCAGGAGAAAAAACTACTGTAAGGCAAAACATCTCCTGAATTCCCTGAGGAGCAGTTGGGAAAAGGCTTTGGTGCATGACTTCAGAGCAGCTCTGGCTCATGCTGATGCCCAATCTCGAGCTCCTGCTCAACAGGTCCTGCAGGAAAGTGCTACTGCTCCGGAGGGTCTCTCTTTCAGCCAGACTTTCCTCCCTTTCTCTGGAGTGTGAGCACAGGGATTACTACATGGATACCTCATCTCCAGCAAGGCAGCCAATGCCCTTGTGCTGCCTTGTGCTGAGATCTGCAATGCTTGAGGAACAGGGCTTGCAGGGCATTTTGGACTTCCTCCATTCCTGACTACTCTGTGTTGAAGTAAGATCAGTGTCAGGATAGGTCCAGACCTATGTGCTCAAGCATCCACTTCCCAGCCAGCCATGCACATCAGCATTGGAGATGATGTGGTGCATAAAGTAGAGCCCAAGCGCAGAAGCAGAGTTAGGTCCAACACCCGAGTGCCGTGCCAATGGACCACAGAGGCTCTGGCCGTAAGTACACACTGCTGGCAGGACAACAGCAGTGAGACAAACAATCCCCAAGCAGTAAATATGGGCAAAGCTCTCGATATAATGGAAAAGTACAGATGCATCTGTATTAGAGTGTAAGACCTCTCTAGAAGAGCTATTTCTCTAACCCCCACATTTCCTGTTAGCGTGGCTTTCCTAGAAATGGATACTGCATCCTCATGGAAGGACTCATGTGGGGCCTCTGGCTGGGCTGCCTTTCCCTCGCCTGTTTGGATGCCCCTTTATTCCTGGAACTCCAGCAGCAGGAAAACAGCACTTTACAGAGCTCTCACTCAATTCTGTGGTTGAAAAGGCCTGTAAAGCGAGCTATGGAAGAGAGGGTATAGAGACACTAATTTCAGTCTGCATTTAATACATGTGGTCAGGTGGGATCCAGCTTTGCAGAACCATCTTCTGTGTGTTACTCAGTGGCTTTTTGTGTATCAGGATTTGGCAGTTGATTACTGTTAGTTTCTTTCAACCGAATTTTTTATGTGAATGAAAACTACAGATTTGCAGGAGCACTCTGGTTTTGAAAGTGAGCCACCATTTTAAAGTATCTTCAGCCTTTTTGCTCTCCTCCAGCTGACCTTTGAACCATTTGGCTGATTCCAGCCAAGCTGGAGAAAGGAGTCGAAGTCATGGAGATAACTTCCAGGTTCATCAGAACAGGTCCCAGCTGGCAGTTGGACACCAGGGAGCCTGGAAGGAGCAGAGGAGGCAAGAGAATGAGCATGGTCATGACTGCTGCTGGTGGCCTGGTGTGGTGGTGGCCTTTAGTGTCTTTAGCTGGGTTACATCCCTTCCCCACTGCATTTCCCTTCTCTGTTTCCTTCTCAGTGTTGGAAGAGGGGAAAAGTTCTTCTGGACAGAGACATTCTTCCCTGTGAGGGTGCTGAGGCGCTGGCACAGGGTGCCCAGAGAAGCTGTGGCTGCCCCATCCCTGGCAGTGCTCAAGGCCAGGCTGGACACAGGGGCTTGGAGCAAGCTGCTCCAGTGGAAGGGGTCCCTGCCCATGGCAGGGGTTGGAACTGGATGAGCTTTGAGGTCTCTTCCAATTGTAATCAGTCCAAGATTCTATGATCTCTTTTAGTGCAGGGTTACAGCAGCCAGCTTCACACACTTCTGATTTCAGGTGACTGCTACAGTGAGTAGCAGTTGTACAGACCACTCTCCTGATCCCTTCTCCTACAAGCCGGGATTTTCTTGGTTTGTCTTCTCTTTTCCTTTTCAGTACTGGTACTTCCAAAAGATACTTCCCCAGACTTGCTGTAATCAATGAAAATTACAGATTTGTCCTTGTCAGTATTTCTTTCCCAGCTCCTTTCTGAACACCTCTCTCTGTTCTGCTGGTAACACTCGTCTGAGTGCGACTTGTCTTACATTTTGGCAGACATTGGGAATTTCAGCAGCAATAAATTTAAATGGATAGAATTAGGAAAGAAGACAGCTTTTTGGAACAGGGAGCAAGGCTTTTTTTGGTGGGCTTTTTTTCTGTATTTTCTAGATATATCATCTATGAGCTCTCAACTGGGACTGCTTTTATATAGAACAGAGTATCATGTGCTTAAATATCTATAGACTGCACGTGAATTTAAAGTAGATTGCTGCTCTAGTCGTATTTCTCAGTTGCCTGTCCCTGAAAGGAGCTCTCAAGATCAAACTTTGCCTTGTCATTGTGTTATTTCCCTGGGCTTTTGTTTGTGATGAACACAATCTTTAGCATTTTGTTTGCAGTAGACACTTGGAATATGCATGAAATGGCCATTTCTTGCTTTGGGCTGACCACCAGACGCAGGCTGTGGGTACCACCAGCATGGAGCCACTGTTTTGGGGTTACACTGTCTGTGCTATCCATGTCCCAGCGCTCTCTCTCCGCAGCCAGGGTGCTTGCAGCACGTCACCTTCCTTCAGCTGATCCTTCTTCATAGGGAAACCCAACACATCCCTGTGCACTCAGCAAGAAAAATGCTATGGGCAGCTTGCTGATCCCCCAGCAAGGCTGGAGTCAGCACCTGCTGTATCACATAGCTCCTGTTCCTGCCGCAGCTCCCTCCGGGTTCTGGCCTCATCCAGCCTACGATGATGCTGCCAGCCGAGGGTTGCCTCTCGCTCCCTGGGGAGCCCCTTCCCTGCTCCAGCAGATCCTACCAGGAGGAGTATTTTCCAGACGCACAGCCTGAGCTGGTCCCTGTTTTGCTGTGCCCAGTTGCTTTGAGTATAGTTTTCACCTAAGATGCATTTAAGCAAAAGTATTACAGCCTGGTAGGACCAAAGGAAATACTTCACTGGTTCTGAAAATTAATGGCTGAAAGAGATAAAAAAACACCCCAAAACCCAACCCTGGGGAGGAATTGCTGTCCATACAGACTTGGAAGCACTTGGAGATTGGCTCTTCTTCCCATATGGAAACTCCACTCATCTGGCTCCTAAATCCAGTGAGAAAGCAGAAGCTGTGTCCGCACTACAGTGCTTCAGTGCCTCTCCTGGGCTTTGTGCTTGTTTTTCATTCTGTGTCCAACTGGATCTTCCCAGTGTGAACCAGTACAAATACACTGATGTCATCCGAGCTAAGCAGGTTTACGCCAGGGCTCTTGTAGCTGTACAAAGAGCCTGTCAGTGGTCCTTTCCTGCCTATGGGAGGTAGATGCTGCCTGGAAAGACCCAGGTGGTCTCTTGAAACCAACAAAGAGTCACATGGATAAGACAAGGGATGATGGGCACAAGTTACTCCTGGGGAGATAACAGCTGGACATGAGAGGAAGATTCTTCACACTGAGAACAATCAGCCATTGGAATAATCTCCCCAGGAAAGTGGTGGACTCCCCAGTGTTGGACATGTTTAAGATTGAGCTGTACAGGGTGCTGGGACGTCCCGTCTAGGGTGTGCTTTGCCTAGAAAGGTTGGGCCAGATGATCCTTGAGGTCTCTTCCAACCTGGGATTCTGTGATTCCATGATTCCATGAACCTAATGTAGCGCTCCTATTGTCATGTCATGCTTGTCGCAGTACTGCTCTAGTGTCATCCAGGGGTGCAGCACAGTTGTTGGCATCTTCATGTGAAGTTTGCATGGTGTATTATTTTCCCTGGGCTGTAGTGTACCATGTGCTGTCCCTGGCATCGGTTGTGCTGGTGGTCAAGGAGATGGACTGGGATGTAGGTTTCTGCCCCAGTGTGTCTGTCTTTGTCCACTGGTTCCTATTCTGTTTGCCTTAAAAAGGAAACACAAACATCACCTGCTGCGTTAACAGGTACATTCGATCCTGGGCCTGTTAGGGATAGGGGTACCTATTTCTTTGGGATTAGGGGTGAAACATGGTCATGTTCTTATCTTGACTGGGAATCTGGCCCATTTCACCCTTCCAGCAGAGTACTGTAGTGTGCCGGTTGTGACGCTGGAAATTGGTGGGCAGAAGTGCTGTGAGGATGAAGCTGACCCTGCACTGAGTGCAGGGTAGCAAACAGAGGCCCTGTTTGCCACGTGTGCCAGAAGGGTGGGTTGAGAAGTACCCAGCTTCTTGCCCCTCAAGGAAGTGTGTTGCTTTGAGCTTGTTTTCCTCCTGAGTGCTCTTTAATCCCATCAGCATATTTAATTGAGCATTAACCTAAACATGGTATTTATCTATGTCTTCATCTGAGGATACTGAATCTGTATCGTTATGAGAAGAAAAGGGCTTATTTGGCTTTTTGGTAGGAATCCACGTAACAATTACCCTCTGAAGAAGAGCAAAACGTGTGCTGGAATGGGCGGAAAGAGCAGGGAGGCTGTGATGCAATACCCAGGAGCTCCACTCTGGGTCCAGAGCCTGCATCTGCAAACGGCAGCAGTGAAAACAACCCAGCAGCTCTCTGTGATATGTGAAGTGCAATTATGAGGTGAAATATGAAGCTGGTATCTTAATATCTTAACGATTCTGAATTTATTTTCAAAGTTAAGCTGTGCAGAATGAATCATTTATCAGTTGGCCATATGGAAAGGCACTTATCTAAACCCCCTTCTTAGTCCCAGGTGTGCTGCTCTGGCAAGAACAAATCACACACAGCATTTGGAAGGGAACTTAAATTCCAGATGCGCAATTTGAAAAGATGCATTTGCAAAAATAAAAGAAGGCCAAATTCTGCAATATGTTATTTTTCTGCAGCTTCAGTGAAGTTAATGAGGTTCCAGGGGGGTAACTGACACAAAATACAACTCAAGGGATCCCCGGTTTTACTGTATTACTCCAGTTTCATGCCAGCATTGCTTTCTGAGCAGCTAGTGTGTCATGGGGAAGAGAACTCGACCAAAAGTGTCTACTGCCTCAGGTCTTTCTTTATGTCCTATTTATAAATGTCTGCAGGGAGACAGCAGTGAGAAGGAAGTGTCAGCATTGGTACTGTTGCTGGCTGAGGCAAGGGTGTCCTGTCCACCTTTGAGCTGACATCAGCATGCAGCTTCTGGAGGTCCCTGACATGGGCTGGATGTAGTTACTTGCAACTGGCTGTGATATCTTGAAGCCTTGCTGGTAAGAATTGCTCTCCTCAGGAAAGCCAGGAGTGCCACATCAAGAGGTCAGGTCTGTCTTCAGCTCTTCATTGTCTTGTTACAGAAAACAGAAATCACAGAGATGAGTTAAATAAAGTCTGATGAAAAAAAATCTTGAAAATCACTTAATACCAAGAAATTGTTTAGAATTTGTTTCTTTCCACCAGGAACTTTGCAGTTTTGGTGGAGGCTGAAGTTGTCCCCATGCACAAACCCACTGCAGTGTTGTCTTCCACTGAGCATTCTGTTCTGTAGTGGTTTTATCAGAAAACTCGGGTGAAATTGAGTGTTTCCAAAGTGTGATCCCTGAGCAGCATCTGGAAGGAGCAGAGAGGAGCGTGGTGAGGTGCTGCAGCTGAGCTGCAGGGTGGACTCCAGCTGTGGAGGGAGTGTTTACTCACAGATGCTGAGGAGAGCTCCCAAATTGAATGCATGGTGACTGTTGTCAGAGCCGAGGGGAGATCTCAGATCTTGACAGCAGAGGGAATCACAGAATCCCAGACTGGTTTGTGTTGGAAAGGACCTCAAAACTCATCCAGCTCCAACCCCTGCCATGGGCAGGGGCCCCTTCCACTGGAGCAGCTTGCTCCAAGCCCCTGTGTCCAACCTGGCCTTGAGCACTGCCAGGGATGGGGCAGCCACAGCTTCTCTGGGCACCCTGTGCCAGCGCCTCAGCACCCTCACAGGGAAGAGCTTCTGCCTAAGAGCTCATCTCAGTCTCCCCTCGGGCAGGTTAAAGCCATTCCCCTTGGCCTGTACCTGCAGGCCCTTGTCCAAAGCTCCTCTCCAGGTTTCTTGTTGGCCTGTTTAGATACTGGGTTTGAGGCAGGTAATCAGAGAGGAAGCAGTGGTTGTGTCTGCAGGTGATGTGATGCAGCAGAAGCAGATCACTAGATAAAGACAGTTGATGTTCAGGCCCCTAAACCTTCACTAAGTGTCTTTGGGTGTTAATGTTAGGCTAGGACCATTCCAGCTTTCTTCCAGCCAAGCACGTGGCTGGCACTGGTGTGGTCTCTTGTAGCCTGCTATGGGCTGGAGCACATTTGGTGCGCACCTGCAGTGAGGCTTTCACCTTCATTGTCGTTGAAACCTCATGGCTGCACAGTTGAGCTCAAGTGCAGGAAGTGGGAATGGTGAAAAGACTTGCTTCAAAGCTGTCCTTTTCTCTGGCCTGACATACTGTGATTGCTCCCAGTGCAGTAGGGACAGTCTGTGAGTTTCTTGTAGAGGAATTTCTAGATGCAAATCAAGAGATGCAGGTTTTTCCTCTCACTTGGATGTTGAGGTGTTGGGTGACTTCAGGGCACGTTAATAACTCAGAGCCTTTCCAACTTCCCTCTTGCAAAGCTTTTGCTTTCACCATTGCGCTTAAAGAAAGATAGTTACATGGAGTCAGGTCCAGAGGGTTTGAAACCCTTTTGATTTATGCAGTTCTGTTTTCAAACAGAAAAAAAAGCCAGTTCTTACCTTCGTTGAATGAGTTTGAATTAAAAATACCCAAACTAGTGCATATGAGCATACAGTGATTTCCAGTCAAGGCTCGTGGCTGTTCAGAAGTGGAGAGAGTGCTGCCAGCTGGTGCTAGCAGCTGTAAATGAGATGTACTCTTTGCTTCCTGCCCTGGAGACAAACCACCTTGGTCCCCATCAGAAACCATGCACAGACCCAGTCTGCAGTTTGCTGTTTGGTTTTCTTCATCCCTGTGTCAGTGTGATCGCCTCTGAGCCAAGCAGGGGACTGTAGTTCAAAAGGAATGAGCAAGTTGCTGCAGAAAAGCTGAAGAGTAACTTGTATCTTGAGATGCTCTGAAACGTCTGCCAGTTGGGTCAGGTGATGGTGTGGTCTCCAGGAGCCATATCATAAGCTGAGTGATTGAGAGAAGCCTGATGGGCTACATATCCTAATAGCACCAAAATCCAATGGAAATTGAATGTCTGATTCTTTAAGTCATTTGAAAATCCCAGGCCTGCTGTTTTTATGGGACTGTACCATGCTTACAGAGGCATCAGGCAGGCTCTCCACGAGCCCTTCCACCCAGAGTTCTCTAGCAATATTCATGCAGGATATAAGCAAAAGAACAAGCTTTGCTGCTCTTAGAATCACAGGCTCTTTTGGATTGGAAAGGACTTTAAAGTTCATCTAATTCCAGCCCCCTTCCACAGGCAGGGAAAGAGCAACCTTCCAGTAGACCAGGTTGCTCCAAGCCCCGTCCGGCTGTTGGAAGAGCTTATTAGTTTTTGGCCCTGTGCAAAGCTGGTTTTGGTTTAACTCGTGCTGGTTTGTCTTTGTGGTGATGGGGATGTGGAGGCTCTGCTGCAGGAGGTGGGCATGGCCAGCATGTGGTAGAGGTAACTGTGGCAGCCCTGAGGATGATCTCCTTCACAGTAGTGAGACATCGATATCAGCAGAAGTATAGCTTAAGGAGGAGATTTAGCTGAGTTATAGTTAGATATTCTCTACCATGGCAGTAGAAATGGAATGGAGATCCCTCCATGCCCCATAGGCCAAGGGCTGCTGCCTTTCATTGCCATGTCTCATACCCGGACAATGCTGGTTGCTCTTGGTCTTTCACTTGTATTTTAAGTTTCCTTTCCTTGATTCTGAGCTAGCTAAAAAACCCTCCACTTTGCTCTTTGTTTGGCCTTTTTGTTTCTTGCACATAGTGTAGCCTGGAGACCGTGAGTGACTGATTCCCAGAGAAAAATACCTCTGTTGCCCAGGCCCATAATTTATAGAATGGCTTTTGTGACCAGTTGTGTTTTCCATTTCATATATTTTCTGTTTTTCACATCTCCCCCTGCGAAGCGGAAATGCAGCGCTCCTCGGAGCTGCAATGGGGGAACACTGCTGAGAGCTCCATTTAAAGGTCAGGGGTCTGGGGAACAGGGCGTTCCTTTGCCTTCTGCTTTAAACCAGGCTGAAGACAAAGGTGAGGAAAGGAAGGAGAGGTAAATGCTGTAAGATCATAAACAGCACTGCATGCACCATCGCAGCCTGCGTCTCACGCTGTCCATCACCACTGTGGGCTCATTAATGCTCACTCCAAAGGGTTCTGAGCCACCATTCCCCCCAGATTGTCAGTTCTTGTGTATAAAACCAGATGAAATCAGCCTCACCGTTCCCCTGCAGAAGCCAGCAGTGGGGCGGGTGGCCAGCTCACAGCCCATGGCAAGGGCTCCTGGGGTGCACTCGGCTGTGTGAAGACAGGCTGAGAGAGTTGAGGCTGGAGAAGAGAAGCTGCATGGAGACCTCAGAGCAGCTTCCAGAGTCTGAAAGGGCCTACAAGGGTGCTGGAGAAGGACTCTTCATCAGGGTCTGTTGCAATAGGACAAGGGGTGATGCGTTCAAACTGAAACAGGGGAAGTTCAGGTTAGATCTAAGGCACAAGTTCTTCCCTGTGAGGGTGCTGAGGCGCTGGCACAGGGTGCCCAGAGAAGCTGTGGCTGCCCCATCCCTGGCAGTGCTCAAGGCCAGGTTGGACACAGGGGCTTGGAGCAAGCTGCTCCAGTGGAAGGGGTCCCTGCCTGTGGCAGGGGTTGGAGCTGGATGAGCTTCAAGGTCTCTTCCAACACAAACCATTCTATGATGATTCTGTAGCTAAGGCTCCACTTCATGTTAGCTTTCCCTAAAAGCCCAAGCAAGGCTCATATCTGAGAATGAGATGTTGGGACTGGCTGTGAGCTGGGAATTTGGGCTGGAAGCAACCTCTCCAGTGAAGGCAGGGAGATTTCCTGAAGCCCCCCACCACTCTGCCTGAGTTCCCCATTAGTGCAGCAGCTCTTCATGCAGCTCTGCCCTGAATGCTGACAATTTATAGCCCTCATGTGTAGTTGGTAAATAGAACTGATGACATTATTTTTTCTTCTGCATGAAAAATGTAGAAGAAAGCAGGGTTTTTTTTCAGACATCAAGGATATGTTTTTTTTATAAAGGAAAATGTTGCTTTGTAATTGATTTAACATTTTCAGGTAAAAAATTACATTTGCATATTTAAGATACAGTTGTATAGGCCACCTGGGAGCTTATCTTCAGAGTTTCACCTGGGTTTCTCTTCAGAGCAGCTGCTCACTCTGGAATAGCCTGGTTTATGGCCCTCTCCACCAGAACAGAACCTTGTAGGTTCTTTATCGAACAGTGATGTATAGACACATGCTCTGCCCTGCTGAATTTCAGCTGGGGCCTGATTCAGTCCCGCTCCAGTCAGTTGACCTACAGAGGATCAGTTCACATTTGTGACAGCAAGAAGCAGAAATGGGCTGTTGCATGGCACTGCAGGGAAGAAAGGGCACAAACCCGGACTGAATGAGCCCGTTTGCTTATAGTTGTAAATGGGCTTTTTCTGCTACTTCAGATATTCTTACCAAAATGCCCTTATTCTAGAAAAGAAATATTCTATTCATATTGTAATAATGCTTATTATAAATAGCAGGTCATTAGGTATAGATAAGGAGACCTTAGAGCAGATTCCAGTGGCTAAAGGGGCTGCAGGAAACCTGGAGAGGGGCTTTGGCCAAGGGCCTGTAGGGACAGGCCAAGGGGAATGGCTTGAACCTGCCCGAGGGGAGACTGAGATGAGCTCTCAGGCAGAAGCTCTTCCCTGTGAGGGTGCTGAGGCGCTGGCACAGGGTGCCCAGAGAAGCTGTGGCTGCCCCATCCCTGGCAGTGCTCAAGGCCAGGTTGGACACAGGGGCTTGGAGCAAGCTGCTCCAGTGGAAGGGGTCCCTGCCCGTGGCAGGGGTTGGAACTGGATGAGCTCCAAGGTCCCTTCCAACACAAACCAGTCTGGGATTCTGTGATTCTAAGAGTATTTAAATAAAATATGTTATTCATATGATCTAATCTTTTATCAGTAGAAAAATGCCAAAAAGAAGTGGCTGTAGCTAGAGCTAGTCCCAGAGGTTTCTGCTGACTTCAGACACCATTAGATCATGTCCATAGTATAGGGACAAATACGAATATGAAAAAGTGGGGGGTCAGGGTGGGGGTGAGGGAAGCTTTTGCACAGAATACAGACCAGGGGGCTGGAGCTCAGTCTCTCAGGCACGGGGCATCCAGTTACATCCATGGTGGAATAGTTACACATTTCTAATAATTTTACAGCAACACTGAGTGTTAAAATGAATCCTCTCAGTCAGTAGTAGTATTTTGTTCTCTTTAAAGCCTTGTGCTGTTTCTCATTACACTGGAATGAGGGACAAGTCTGTTGGTGAGACCCCAGTGTCCGAAGGAGGCTTTGGTCCTGTCTCAGCCTCGCTGGTCCCAACTGCTGGCTTCTGCAGCCACCCTGCTTCTGATAAGCTCTGTATGGTCACTGCAGTGGAAATCCCGTGGGCTTGTTAAAAAACACAGACCCTGAGCCCTGAAGCCATGAGAAAACTGCTGTTAGCAATGTTAGGACCAAATATCCATTACAGAATGTCTCTGAATGTAGCAGGCAGCACACATCTCCAGCTGCCTGCTGATGGCCATGGTCACCTTTTCAGGCTCAACAGGCTCTTTGAGGGAAGGGATGCCATCCAGAGGGACCTTGACACGCTTGTGAGGTGGGCTGATGCCAACCTTATGAAGTTCAACCATGACAAGTGCAAGGTCCTACACCTGGGTCGGAGCAATCCCTGTCACAGCTACAGATTGGGCAAAGAAGAGATTCAGAGCGGCCCTGCAGAGAAGGACTTGGGGGTGCTGGTCAATGAGAAAATGAACATGAGCTGGCTGCAGTGTGCGCTCGCAGCCCAGAAACCAACCGGATCCTGGGCTGCATCAAAAGGAGCGTGACCAGCAGGGCGAAGGAGGTGATCCTGCCCCTCTACTCTGCTCTTGTGAGACCTCACCTGGAGCATTGTGTGCAGTTCTGGTGTCCTCAACATAAAAAGGACATGGAACTGTTGGAACAAGTCCAGAGGAGGCTACGAGGATGATCAGGGGACTGGAGCACCTCCTGTATGAAGACAGGCTGAGGAAGTTGGGGCTGTTCAGCCTGGAGAAGAGAAGGCTGCGTGGGGACCTCAGAGCAGCCTTCCAGTACCTGAAGGGGGCCTATAGGGATGCTGGGGAGGGACTCTTCATTAGGGACTGTAGTGACAGGACAAGGGGGAACGGGTTAAAACTGAAACAGGGGAAGTTTAGATTGGATCTAAGGAGGAAATTCTTTCCTGTTAGGGTGGTGAGGCACTGGAATGGGTTGCCCAAGGGAGGTTGTGAGTGCTCCATCCCTGGCAGTGTTCAAGGCCAGGTTGGATGAAGCCTTGTGTGGGATGGTTCAGTGTGAGGTGTCCCTGCCCATGGCAGGGGGTTGGAACTGGATGATCTTGAGGTCCTTTCCAACCCTAACTATTCTATGATTGTATTCTGTGATTCTAAGTGGAATGAGCTGTTGTCTGCCTGCTCTCTTGAGTTAGCTGCTTTCCAAAGTGCGTGTGTGAGCAGGGATTTTCTCTGTCACTTTGACTGGCACTTGTTCTGCGTTTCGCAGCACATGTGGTTGTCTTCCAGCCCATACCAATATGTGGTATGAGGGGATCCTTTGTGAGTGAGGGGGTCACATCGTTTCATCGTCTGGAGCTGTAATGCTGAAGCTACTTAATTTTCTGTACTGCTTTTACTTTATTCGTTTGGAACATCATTTTATCTTGACCAGTATGATCTCTTCTTCTATTTTGACTTGATGCTGTGGTTCCCTTCCCCATGTCCTACAGGAGCATCGCTGCTCCCTGACTTGCCCTCTCCAAAGTTTCTCTGGAAGGGCACTTTCACCCTGCTAATGTGCTCTCCGTCTGTGATTCTTCTTCACAGTGCCTCAGCAGCTGAATGGATGTATGCTTGGGGGTTTTTCCTATTCTCTCAGTTTTCTCTGTCTCCTTTCATTTTTTTTTCTCTTAGAAGAAAAATACTTCTGGTATTGACTTAATTGAAAGAGGAAACTGCAGCCTATTGATTTAGTAGGAGTCAGAAGCCCAGATGAAGCAAACTTCTTTTCTGCTGTGAAGTTGTCACTAAGACTGTGCTGTATTCTTTTTAAATTTAATTTATGAAATATCATTGAAATTTGGAAGGGTTTGCAGTGACTGGAACTCAGCAAGAAGTAGAAGTTTATGGCCCCTAACAAGAACAAACAGGACCAGAAAATCCTTCATGTTCTCCCAGCTAACCATAGAAACAGCCATTTTTTTTCCTCTTCTAAATAATCTCAAGGAAAAGTTAGAGAAACATAAATTAGAAGGACTGCCACTGATTTATTTTCCTGAATAAAAAGGACATTCAGTAGCAGGTCATTTGTTTTTGTTTTCTTTCAAGGAGTAAATGGAAACATATTCTTACCTCACTTTTCTCACAAGTACAGTAGATTTCCTAAGCTTGTGTCAAGGTTTTATTGCCAGGAAAAAGTGGTTGGCTATTCAGCATTTGTAATGAGGGCATCATCAGACATGGAATACAGCTGTCAAGGCCGGTACCTTCATTTTCTAGGCATGGGGCTGATGTACTTAATGTTCTTTGAGCGGCACTTCACCACACCATTAACTATGAACCATTTTGCACTGAAAACCTTCCTTTGCAGGTAGTTTTTGGTGAAGGTGTATTTCTGAATAAGAAGGTGACAAGACTTGATGCACATCCTGAGAAACCATGTTGGGTTTTCAGAGAACAGGGAGCTGTATTTAAACACAAGCACTGAATGAGCTGGACTGTAGCAGACAGGGCTGCGGGGCTGCTGAGGTTGGTTTTGTGGTCTGTGGTAGTATCAGCTCTTTCAAAGGAAATAGATGTCAGGAGGGTTTTCTGAGTAGTAACAGAAGCACTGAGCATTCACCCCTCTGACAAATGACAAAGTCAGTATGATCAAGTGCATTACAAATAGGACTGGAAACTCCTGAGTTCGCCTTCTGGCTCCATCGTTGACTTTCTTCTGTGACCTTAAGCAAATCATTTGAACTTCTCTGAGCCAGATTCATTGCTCCTGTAATTCTGTTTGATATAGTAAATGAGGAAGTGTATGGCCCTATATATCTTAATTTTCCTATCTGTAAACGTGGGTGAATGCTTTTGGTATGTAATTATTGCCCAGGGGTTCTGAGATGTTTCAGATCTGTACAGCCCTTTGATGTTAGCAAGCCTATTTGTTGATACATGGACTATCTGTGTGGTAAGAAGTCTTAGAAAAGTTTGAAGCTTTCATCCAAGAGTGGGTGGAAAAACATTGTGTGTATATTATATATTTAATCTTGGTTTCAGCTCTAAGTGTAAGAATTTGCCTATAATCTTTTGTCCAGCAATTACGTGTGCTCTGTTGAAAGACCGAACAACTTCTAGAGCTTTGCCATGTTAAAAACCCCCAAAGGTTGGCTTCAACATTGAAAAGCCCTTAAGAAAGTCGGTTCGACTGCAGTAGCCCGGTTACCTACCCAGCTGTTACCAACAGCGATAAGGGTCCTGTCCATGATGCTCTCCAAACACACTAAGTACAAGCTCATTTTAATTATTCTCAGCTCTCTCGCAGTGGGGAGGTAGTTGGTGTTGATTTGGAGTTACGAACATCTTGCTATCATATAATTTGGTTGCACATGTTAGGTTGGGCATCCTGTGGCAGTAGGACAGCTCTTTTGTTGTTTAATCTTGTGAATACAACCGTCAGGTGGTGGGCACTGTTGAGTGCCCTCCACATTCATGGCTGTTGGTGGCCCCTGTGGCATTGGGAAACTGAAACAAGGGGTTGTCAGAGCATGAAGCCTCTGGGACTATATGTATCCCATGCAGGCCATTTCCTTACGGAACGTCTAACACACATGGTATATTGAGTTATCATAACTTACATTTGTGGAACAAAGCGCCATTGGAAAGCTGTTGAGAAATGTCCTGAAACCCATTGTTCACAAAGAAAAAACCACTTCTGGAAAGGTGTTACTAAAAAGCCAGTATTTACAGTAAATGTGCTTGGCAGCTGCGGGTAGATGTGACTACTTAAAGCTTGTGGCATTTAGCCTCCTTGCTAGGGATCGGTAGAGCGTGGCCCAGATGCCCTTTCAGTGCTAATGGCTGGTGCAAAGGTGACTTGCTGGGGTGATTAAGGAGCTCTACAAGGTCTCATGAGGTTTTGGTTCTCTCTCAAGCTTCCCAACTAATACATTGCATGAGAAGTCACTTTTTCTTTTCTCTCTCTGGTTTGCCTGGGGGCTGCAGTATCTCAGTGTGCAGTTGCAGGCTTTGATCTCCATTAAACAATCTAGACAAAGGAGGAAGAATACCCCACAGTGCTGCAGTTGGCTGTAGTGTTGCTGCAGCGATGGAGGCCTGGTTGGAACACAGGTTTTCAGGGGCTTGGAGCACATGGTTGTGTTGCTGTGAGATGCAGAAGCCATGGCAATGGAAAAGAGACCTACTGGGTCATTCATTCTGTTGGCTCTCCAGAACTATTCCTGGTGCCACGCTCACACCGGAGCCCTGATCTTGTTGAGTTTTGAATAACTCAAGCCCTGGTGCTTCACTACCTTTTACTTGGGAAAAACCATTTCAGTGTCTAGAGACCTCCTGGGTAGGAAACTCAGACTCAGTTGAGTCCTGTAACTGCTGTGTGTAATTCCTTGAACCCTCTGAAACAGTTCCACCTCTCTCTTGGGTGGCTGTGCGACTGAAACCGCTCGAACTTGCTAAGCCAAGCTCTTTAGTCCCTGTTTTGGCCCAGCTCTTTTGTTGTTTAATCTTGTGAATGTGTCCCCTTAGGCCCAGAGATTCCCTCCATAGCTGTCAGGAGAGATCAGTCAAAAAAATACAGTAGGGAACTGGTCTTCCTTTACACTAAGCCCTTTTTTATACTTGACTGGCTGTGTAAAGGGTCCTTAAAAATGACCATATTGTGCTGTATCTCTAATACCAATTTATAAAGGGAGTATTTTCATAAAGTACAGTAAGCGCTATTGCATTAAAATTACAGCTTAAATCCCCACTTCCTGGATTCACGTGTTTATCAACACGATACTCCTATTCTTCACTGCTGTAAAGGGAAGTTTTGAAGAGAAGGTGGAAAACTAAAATGACGTTTTGGAAGCTCGAGAGTCCATTAGCACAAATCATGACAAAAATGCTGGGGTTACTCTTTTCTTTTCTCTATTTCTTCAGCCCCAAGCCTGTTGCAGCCTGGCTACTGAGCTCTTGAAGCTGGCAGCAGTTGCTGGGTTTGCCATGATGGGGCACCAGCCACCAAGCTCTGTCCTCGCCACTGATGCCACATAGGGGCTTCCTGTGGTCATCCGGAGATGAGACACAGCCAATATATTTGTGGTATATAGTGGATAACGTGAGTAAAACGTTACTGAACTCCAGTTGGAAGCCAAAAGATTAATAAAGGAGCAAGTTACTGGTGGACATGGAGGGTAACAAGCCACATGTATTTGTGTCTTGTTGGTCAAAAGTTCATCTCTATGTAGGGCCTTGACAAGAGTGTGAATGCAATCCAGGGGGTTGGAACTGGATGAGCTTTAAGGCCCCTTCCAACCCAAACCAGTCTGGGATTCTATGAATGTGAGAGTTTCCTAATGGCAGCTTTTATAAAGCTTTTACAGTACCATTTATGATTTTAGGTCTAATACAGTGAGGTTTAATTAGGCAGAAAGCCGGGCATGGCTTTTAAATGCTGCACCGGACCTGAGGTTGCAGAGCTTCAGTCCTTTGCCTTTCTAGAGGCTCTCTAGAGAGAGAAACCTGAAAATGATTTCATGTCCCAAGGTATCCATTTTCCTTCTCAGCCTGGATTCGTACTGACCTGTTGACTGTCATTCCTCTGTATGTTGGTGATACATCGTCCGGTGCTGGCCCAGCCCACTGCCTGCTAGGGGCTCAAGGCACCCCTGCAGCATTCAGTCATTGCTGTTTGTGTTATCCCACACCCTCCCACCACAAAGGTTTGTGAAGAACAATACTGCCTGCAAAAAAAGCTGGCTTTTAGGATGCTCACTATGAGCTGAATTGTGAGTTCCCTATCCCAGCAGAGCCCGAAAGCAAAGCAGCAAAGTGTGTAGAACACTGAATCTACTGGGGTCATGTCGTATCTCTGTTTTGTGTGTTTGGAATCACTTTCTCATTACTAGTACCTGTAGTGAGCGTTAAAATTAACCAATAAAGTGATTCTACGGTCAAATTAGAAGTAGCCTCATTGCAGATTGCCCCCATTGGACACAAGAGGAAAATTTTTCACACTGAGAACAATCAGCCATTGGAATCATCTCCCCAGGGAAGTGGTAGACTCCCCAACATGGGACACTTTCAAGATTGGGCTGGACTGAGTGCTGGGGTGTCCAGTCTAAGCCATGCTTTGCCTAGGAAGTTTGGACCAGATGATCTTTGAGGTCCTTTCCAACCTGTGATGCTGTGATTCAATGAAACCACCTCTGTGCAGAAGGGCTTTACAAAGACCTGTGCAGCACTGAATCCCCGATGAAAGTATATAGAGCCAGGTTCTGATGTCCAGCAAAGGGCAGGAAAACTGCAGCAGTGATTTCAGCAGGATGGGGGTGTTGCCTGCACCAGGTCTCAAGTTAGCACTTCACATTCTGAGCCTGAAGAACAGTGAGTCACCTGCTAGGCCTTGAGAGTTAAAAGCAGGGATCTGTGAGCACGCTGAACCCTCAGCAGGGCCGGTGGGAGCAGCAGGAAGGCAGCAGGAGTGTGCTGGGGGAGCTGGGCAGGCAGATGGCTGAACCCTGCACCCCAGCGCGCACGTGAGCACGTGCGGAATGACGACTCGGTGATTTTAGTCCAAAACTATGTGCACTTGGAAGCAATGTCATTTTCTTTCATGCATCTTTTATCTGAGAGTTGGCACATTGCGCTGCGCATAGAAATGAAGAAGATGACTTGGGGCTCTCTTCTGTCGTCACTTCCATGGTGTGTAACTCAATATTTTGTTTATTTATGAGAAAATTCTTTTCTGCAGCTCCGCAAAGATTGTGCGAGAGCAAAGGAAGCATGAGGAAGGAGAGGGCCAGGCCTCTCCACCCCAAAGTGAGAGCACTGCAAAAACAAAACCTGGCACCCAGGCTGCGGCTGACTGAAAGCATCTTTCATTTGTGCATTAAAGCCAACAAATCCCTGGCCTCATCTCTCCCAGCTTACCCTCGGCATCAGCCGGTGTGCCAGAGAAGTATGGGCCATAGGAAAATAAACTGTGTATGTATGAATAACTCTGATCTATCAGAAGCCAATAGCAATTAAAATGTCTCACTTGTATCTGATGATTGCAACACATCTCTTCCCTGTCCCCTATTGGCTTTAAGCGGTCCCTTGTGAAAACAAGAGAAGTCTGCGTGATTGAGTGGGTACAAGAGATAAAACCATCATTTTTGCACTCCATTTGTACACCAAAATGCAGCTGAGAATCGTTCCAAGCTCTGTGACTGCAGTATTTCAGTGGTGTTTGGATTATCTTGCTATAACGTGTCCTTTCCCTTGTGCAGCTAAGAACGTGTCTCTCTGTCAGGTACATTCCTTTCACAAGGACGAGTTCCACACTGCATTGAATGTTTTAGGGCAGAAAAGTGTAGGAAAGGGTGCCAAATTATTCCAGGTGGTTAGATTGGATTTCTAGGCACAAGGCTGGGCTGGTTAGTGGTCTCTGAGTGTCACTGTGCCAGACTAGTAATGACAAAGGCACTCTGCAATTCCTGCCTTCTTTCTGTCATTGCCTATAATGTTGTTTGAGGATTCACATATAACCTTAGGGGGATAAAATGCTTTGGCTTAGGAGAAAGGCTGATACGGACAAGTCACAAAATCTTAAACTGAGAAAGAAACATTGACTTTGCAAAGAAAGAAAAATCTTTATTGAAGGACACTGCCTAGAACTTGCTTCTCTGAAAGAGGCTGTGGAGATTTAATGGACTTGAAACCATCAAGAAAATCAGGATGTGGCCAGAACAAGGACAAAGGAGTCCCTGATGTCAGTCCCATGCTGCTGCTTTTGCTGATGGAGGATGGTCACAAACCCAGTCAGCCATCAGGAAAACAATGTCAGACCCATTGCATGGCTTTTGAGAAGTGAGTCTCCATTTCTAACCAGTCTTGAGGGGAGGGCTTAGTTTTAGGGTGGAACCACTAGATTAACCAGGTGTCAGAAGTCCCCTGACAGCCTGAGTGAAACCATCAATCAATGCTAACTTCAAGCCAGCAGAAACTACCAACAACCTCTGCGTTTTCACCCCTCATCTGTGTGTTGCTTGTCCCATTGCAGTGACCATTTCTCCATGAGCGTAGTGTTCAACGGAAACCTTTGAAGGTCACCTCCAGCCCAAACTATTCTGTGATTCTACTTGGATCATCTGATGTGTTTCTATCATGAGGATGTGTTACTTCAGTGCTGGCAGCAACTTAGTCACAGTGGGGTCCTGGATACCAAATTATCAAATACCTTGGACAAATTTGGGTTTTATTTTGTGCACCAGGCATTTGTCCCGTTAGATGTTAATACAAGACAGGCTCAAAACTCCTAAAGGACAAACCCTGCTGAGTATTTTTGTCCCAGCCTTAGTCTAAGCAAAGTTCAGCTGTTGAGTTCCCTGGAGTATATTCCCATCACCACCTGCAGTTGAGGAGGTGAAAAAATCAAATCCAGCTATTAGCAGGACAGTGCTGTGGCAAAATATATGCAGGCAGACATCAGCCTGTATTTCCTTGGTTTCTTGCCCTAAGATTCACCCACCCTTCTCATTGTTCTCTTTACTCCTTCCCATATTTGACAGAGATGAGGGAAAATGTCCAGGATGTTTGCAGGGTAAGTAGCGTAGCTGGAAGGACATTGAGGTCATGTCTGCTTATAAATGTCTGTGTTCCTCTTGGTATTTATTGCAGTAGGGTTCTGACTGCTGTCTCCAGCAGCAAAGACAAGATGGCAAGTCCTGGATGTTGGGTTTATCCTTGTCAGGAGGTAGAAACCCTCAATACCCTCTCTCTGGTTGAGCAGTGGAAACCAATAGTGGTATTGGCTGAAGTGGGCGCAATGTTTTAATTAAAGATCCAACTTTGTTATACATATATTTTTAATATATATATATTCATTATATAGAGGATGCCTGATTTAGGCATCCTGAACTTCATGCTAGGGACTCATGGAGCTGACTCTTAAGTCTCTTTGAATGCTACTGCGACGCAGGAAGAGTTATTCACAGTGCCTTTGCTTGACTTTTCCTACCTGTGCGTTGAGGTTACTGCTGCTTATGAAGCCCCCAGTAATAATGAACTACCAATAAGAGACTTGGAACATGCAATGAGAAGATAAACAGTATCTTCTTAAGGCAAGAATCTTAAGACAAAAAAGAATAATTGTTACCAATATTTATCAAAAAATTATTTCCAAGTTGTCATTTAACCTTTTTATTGCAGTATTTCTGATGAATGTGCCCAGTTTAAAATGTTGGCCAGGCAGTTCAGCAGTGTAGCTGCTTCAAAGGGTGGGGTGAGCTTAGGGCAGTGATTTGCTGACTTGGAAAACAGGCAGTGGGTGATGAGGCAGCCTCTGATTTGGTGACAGTGCAGCAGGACATAGCTGGGACTCCCCTGTGTGCTGATGGGAAGTTCTTGTTGTCTCAAAGGTGGCTCTAGGGTAGCCAACGGGTTTCCAGGCTGTTACAGGGGCTGGAAGCCATTCTGAATGGGGTTGAAAGGAGAGGAAAAACATAAATGAGATTGCAAAGGAAGTAAATTACTGCTTTATGTAAGCCAACATTGTCTGATAGATGGGAAGATGCAAAGATGCAGGTAACTTGCTGAAGGTGCCGGAAGGGGTAAAGGAGACTCTTTCTGCATTCTGTCGAAGATTTTAGTCTCTACAGTGATTTAGAGTCAAGTTATTTGACCTGTGGATCGCCAATAGCCAAGTTCATCGGTGCTGAGCCAGCTCCTGTGCTCATGAGAGGCATAGCTCTGTTGATGTCAGTCTCTTGAAACCAAAAACCTTTGCAGAAAACTAGTTTCTCCAGCTTCTGACTTAGAGTTTGGACCAGACGATCCTTCATCAGTGTTAGAGAGTTTATTTAAAGCCCATCTTTACACTGAGGAAGGGTGTGTAAAGTAGATGGGAATCAGACTTCAGCTTTCCAGAAGTGTCTGAACAAATTGCTGTGACCAACCTGACCTTTGTGTGGGTGACCAGTTGTTGGCCTTACACAAGTATGTCCCCTCTTCTAGCAGTGATGCAGTATGGGGTGACAGCACGTGGGTATGTGGTGGTCCGTCAGGATGCCAGGCTGGACAAGCACACATGGCTGTGAAAGGCCACAAGGGTTACGTGGATCTGGAAGTGTCACATCATCAGAGAGTCGGGCTCCATCAGTACCAACTGTGGCACGTGAGCGGGAGGTTTGGGCTGAGGTTGTAATCACTGTTTACTACCAGGAGCAATGGCTGCAGAACAGATCTGTGTGTGTGTGTAGTTCTGGAGCAGGTTTTGTGCCATGAGCCACACGTCGGCTCACAGCATCATGGAGGTTTCCAACTTTCTTATCCCTGCAGCCATCTCCTTGAGGCGAATGACAAAACCAGATTCTTGATTTTACTGGGAGGTTATTTTGAGTTATTGCTGCAGGGGAGTGGGGAGCAGTGGTAATAATTTACATGAATACAGATATCTCTGTATTTCTTTACTGCCATTCAAAGCATGAAAGGATTTATAAGGAAGATGTGCCATTTATCAAAGATAGTTTGAAAATACAGTTAATCTAAGCTTGCAGATAGCTCAGACTGGGCAGTTTGTCAGGGACTGATCACTCACCTGTGGCTTACAGCATCTGCCAACTTAGAAATGAGGCGGTAACATCCAGATGCTTCCACCCTCATTCTTCACTGTCTTCACTTTGGGTCTGTTTTATCCACTCAGTAGTGCCTGGCTTGAACACAGTAACCTCTTAAAGGGCTTGAATGAATGGCCCCTGCCAGGTGCATAAACATATTGTTTCTGAATCAGTATGCTCACTGTCCACTGTCCTTATGCCACTTGCTGCAGAAATCTCTCTAGAAATCATGTTTCTCCCTCTGGTTGGTTTCCTTGAGGGTACAGCTCATGCAGCAGCAGAGCAAACCCTCAGAGCCTTCGTCCTCTTTTGATCCCACAGCCCCTGAGCGCCTACTGGAGAGATTGGACACTTGGGCACAGGGAGGAGAGGTCAAGGAGGAATGGCTTTAACCTGCCCGAGGGGAGACTGAGATGAGCTCTTAGGCAGAAGCTCTTCCCTGTGAGGGTGCTGAGGCGCTGGCACAGGGTGCCCAGAGAAGCTGTGGCTGCCCCATCCCTGGCAGTGCTCAAGGCCAGGTTGGACACAGGGCTTGGAGCAAGCTGCTCCAGTGGAAGGGGTCCCTGCCTATGGCAGGGGTTGGAGCTGGATGAGTTTTAAGGTCCCTTCCAACCCAAACGAGGCTGGGATTCTATGACAAAACTCTCAGGCCAAATTCTGCAGAACCTTCTTATGCCATTAATTCTGGTGCTTTGCACTGGTTGGCTTCAGAACTTGGTTCCAGATCCATGTAATTATGGCCCTCCAAAGGGCAGCAGCACCTGTAATCATAAGATCATAGAATCACAGAATGATTTGGGTTGGAAGGGACCTTAAAGCTCATCCAGTTCCAACCCCTGCCATGGGCAGGGACACCTTCCACTAGAGCAGGTTGTTAAACAGAGGGTTAAAGCTAGAAGCATGCATCAGCACTTCCCTGCTTCATCAATAAAATCTACTGAATGAGATGCTAAAAGGTTTTCTTAAGGAGGATGAGATGTTCCTTCTGGGAGTTAACAAGAAAAATATGTAAAGAAGAAATAATCTCAGACACTCAGAGTAGATTCCAGCAGGGTGTTGACACAGTTCCACAGGGAGCATGGGATGCAGCAGTCACTGCCAGATCTGGTCCGTGGAGAGGCAGTGATGCAAGGGGCTGCAGTGCTGGGGATGTATGTGCAGTGCCCATGGAGGTCACTCATGCCCCAAGGAGAGGATCTCACCAAGCATGCCTGTCTCCTACAGTTTCCCCTTACCACACACAAACCCCTGGAAGCCTACACTTTCAGCTGCAAAACAGAGTATTTCAGTGCAAAGCCCAAATGCTTTGATCTGGAAGTGCTGCTAATACATTACATGGGAGCTCTGGATGAGCTGCCTCGTGCTTGCTTTTATTTCTTCATGGGTAGGACTTGTGAGGGCAAGTTCCTTGTCCTATGGAGCACCCATAACCAAGACAGGGCAGCGGGGTGCACCCCAGGAGGTGGAGCTACCTGAACCTCAAAGGGATGTGGGTGCTCAGAGGTGATGGGTTGGCCCATCTCCAGGTGCCCAGGCCCTCTTTCTTGGCAGCCCTGGGGATAAACGAAAACCAGCTGAGATCCCTCCCTTAGTCTGCATTCCTTGTCTTATCCCTAGTCCTGGCTTGCTCACGGGGCAAGACCATGCAGGTTAAGCATCCTAATGAGAGTGGAGAGAAAGTCCTTCAAACAGAGTGAATTACAGTGATGAGATCATTTCTCCTGCTGGAAAAGCTCCTTCACGGAGAGCCAGACAAGGAGCAGGATGGGCATAGGGCTGCTCTGGGGGCAAAGCCAGCAAGTCTCCTTGGGCCTTGGAGCAAGCTGGCTTTCCCCCAGGGAAAGGTTCCCCCAGCTCCTCCACTGCCAAAACACATCCTTGTGCAAGCTGAGAGTTGCATTTCTCCCTTTACCCCCCTACTCCCCGATTTTCACAGCAAAAATATCCTTTTCCTGTTGATTTATTAAGGGGGTTGTGCAGCTGTGGATGTACTGGGAATAGCTGCAAATGAAAGATCCTCTCTGGGATCTGTGCATGCAAAGCCTTTGTAAGCCTGAAGGGCATGGGCACAGGGGTAGGAAGCCGAGGGATTGGCTTTTGTCAATCACAGTACTCATCAAACCTTGTGTGATAAAGAGCATTGCTTGGGTTTCTCAACTAATTTGTCTGTTTACTCAAGAATCCAGTTTTAAACCCTCTGTGGTAATATAATTGCCTGGAGAACCATAATGTAACCAGAAAATGAATCAGAAGGCATTATTTTGCAAACCCAGCACTTAACTGCAGGCAGTGGCAATCCGCAGTGGCCTTTTTCATCTGCTTATCTTCATTATGGCATTAGAGACATTGGCTGCTCTGCCAGGCAGTGCCTCTGCCTAACCCCATGCTCACAAACAGCCTCTCTCTTTTTTGCTTTTTCCTTGAGAGAAATGTAGGTTTTTGCTTGTTTCTTAACCTCTAATAACTGAGTCTCAATAACGCTTTCCATGTATTGAAATGGACCTCAGGGAAGGAAGGGGCACACAGGAGAAGGCTGCAGTTTTAGTTGGTCCTACATTCAGCTAAACACAGCATCACTTGTACAAATTACGCTCATCTATCTGACGATCTTTCTCCTAGCTGGGCTGTCCTAAGGCACTAAGAACCTTTTCTGTGATGAAAATAGCTGGGAGCTGCCCATGCCAGCCAGTCTCCTCCTTCCCAAACTGGGCCATCGCTGGTGACAGATGGTGTTTGGGAAATTAGGACTTCGTTGAGAAAGGACAGAATGTTCATGTTCCAGAAGTAATCTTCCCAGCTCTTGACATTATTTGTGGTAACCAGAAGAATATGAAAATACTGAGAAAGGATCTTTAGCATAGGCAAATTTATTCACAGAATCACAGAACGATTTGGTTGGAAGGGACCTTAAAGCTCATCCAGTTCCAACCCCTGCCATGGGCAGGGACCCCTTCCACTGGAGCAGCTTGCTCCGAGCCCCTGTGTCCAACCTGGCCTTGAGCACTGCCAGGGATGGGGCAGCCACAGCTTCTCTGGGCACCCTGTGCCAGTGCCTCAGCACCCTCACAGGGAAGAGCTTCTGCCTAAGAGCTCATCTCAGTCTCCCCTCTGGCAGGTTCAAGCCATTCCCCTTGGCCTGTCCCTCTATTTGATGCGGATGCTGATTTTTGCTTCTCTGAAATGGTAAATGTGTGCAGACTGTACATTTGAAATCACAAATTATTGTGAAAATGCATATGGTTACTTAATTGAAGGCAGACAGGTTCAACTGTAGCTAAGCTGAGAGTTTTAAACTGTCTTCACATGCTGCCTATTACTGACGGTGCCCTGGGTATGGTATTCTGGGTGACTCACTAACACCACAGAGTGTTAAAACCAAATACGGTTTCTTTTAAGATCAGTAATCCATTTTCTTTACCCTTAATAGCTCCAGTATTTTCATACCTGTTCTGGCCTGCTCCATGTATATTTCAGCCACACATGTGTTCTGTTACCAACTGTCTTTTCTGCAGCCATCCTTACAACAAACTGCATCTCAGTTTCTTCCTTGTTCATACCATGAATTGTGCTGTGAGTCCATTCCAAACTGTTACAGCTAAATCCCTGCAAAGGTCTGGGAAAATCAGATTTTTTGAATCCAGAACTAATGCTAAATGTCCAATTGCACTAGTGTAAGATTCAGAACCACTGTAAATACATCCTGAAGCAACAGATATTTTATCAAGGCTCAATTAGTGTGATTCGTTGGTTTCTATAAGCTCAGGTTCTGTAAGTCTCAGGACTGACATTTGGGTCAAAACTGGACGTAAGCAACGCACTGAGAATGTGTTCCCTCCCCTGACAGGGCCATGTTTATGTCAGCAGAGGGAATGAGAGAAGAAAATGATACAAAACTACAAAATGTTGGGTTTTCTTGAGCTGGTCAGACGAGTAGATACCATTTGGTAAGTAGTAAAACCCATTTGCCAAGCTGTTGCCATCTGCCCTTCTTACGACAGCCTGCTTAGCTAATACACTGCAACAGCCACTTTATAGTGTGCATTATATCAGCTTCACATCGTGCACTGGACAACTCTCTGCTTTATTTAGTCTTTGAGGACATCTAGCTTTGCTGTACTGAAAGGGGTATGGATCTTGTGGATTTAGCATTTTCCTGCAGATCTTGCTCTATTTTCCAGCTTTTAAACTCATTTTGTTTCAGTTCCCTACCTCTCTTGCTTGCCAGCGTTACTGTAGGCTTCTTCTGAATCACCCCAGTGCTGCTTCCCCAGCTTGGAGCCCAACTAAAACAATAGCCCCAAGAGGTGTGAATTTTCCCCCTTTGTCTTAATAGACTGTTAACTTCAAAGTCTCCTTGTTCCCACTTAAAGGTTTAGCGTTAACCTCCCCTGCTACAGGATGTCCAGCAAATGCACTTGTTGTCCAGCCCCATATGGACGTACCAGATGTTCCTTCCATGGAGTGGGCATTCCAGAGGAAATTGCTGCTGGCGGCGTGGTCAAGGCCCGAGGTGAGAGCTAGGCCAGTCCAGCCGAGGCCAGCAGTGGGATTCTCTTTGAGCTGGCTTTATGAGCTGTCTCCAGCAATTCCTCTTGTGAACTGCCATTTCGAACCGGTTTTCCAGATTCCATAAGGATGTTGCTAAAATTGCTGAGCAATTTTTGCTCATCTGCATCCAATATTGGGAATTTTAACAAGTTGTGGAATATTGGTTCTTTTCCCCCAGGCAGAGGAGAGGATTTTCAGACATGTTTTCCTCTCCTTGCTGTAGAAATAAAGATATTGACTCATGTTTGTGCAAGGGCATCTATTTAAAACACATCCAAAAGGACTTGGAAATACATAGGTAAGAATAAACTTTCCTAAAGAATAGGAGGAGTACAAATCATGTGCCCTTCTTTTTTATGCGTTCGTTTGGTCCTATCTTAATATATAAAGCATCCTTGTCTTGCTTGCTCATCTGGTGCCAAATGAGAGCACCTGTACTTTACCACCTTTACATGCCTTAGAACTGAGTTTTATTTATCAAGAAAAATTCTGATTCTCGCACTGAAAATGACCGTAGATCTTCCCCCAAAGCATGTCTTTGCACAGCGTCCATCTGCATCATCACAGGCACTTCTTGGCTATTTCCAGCTTGCTGCTTTTGTCCTCCCCTTCATAGAATCACAGAATCATTTAGGTTGGAAAAGGCCTTGAAGATCATCGAGTCCAACCATTGACCCAGCACTGCCAAGTCTGCGCCTAAACCATGTCCCTAAGCACCGCATCTGCATGCCTTATCCGTGGCCTTACTGATAAATTACAGTATGTTCTCTCCTTCTTTTTGGGATATCTTGCCTTCTCTCATTTCTGTCCTGCTTTTCTCCTGCCTCAGAAGTAGGAGATCCAGTTTATCACTCTTCTAAGCCTTTCTTTTACCTCCATGTTACAGTTTTATTTCTCAGTCTCCTTTGGGCAAAGGGAGAGGTTGCTGTGGCCCTGCTTTTTTCTCTGGAAGTTCTCAGTTTTCTCTGGCCATTTATTTTCAAGGCTCATAATGTATTTTGAGTGCTTTTTCATCCTGGGCATTGTCTAGTCAGTTCCCTCTTCTTGCTGTATACTCTCATATCTTTAGTGTCACTTTCTAGCTAAAACTCAAAGATCCATCATCACCCTTCGCCATCTGCCATTGGACTTGGTCCTTGATCTCACTCTAGGTCTCCATATTTACAGTTAGCAAAAAGTCCTGCGGTTTCTCTCTGCAAAACAGAAAATCACAGGATCCCAGCCTGGTTTGTGTTGGAAGGGACCTTAAAGCTCACCCAGTTCCAGCCCCTGCCATGGGCAGGGACCCCTTCCACTGGAGCAGCTTGCTCCAAGCCCCTGTGTCCAACCTGGCCTTGAGCACTGCCAGGGATGGGGCAGCCACAGCTTCTCTGGGCACCCTGTGCCAGCGCCTCAGCACCCTCACAGGGAAGAACTTCTAGCCTGAACATCTCCATGGTAGAGATATTGTGTGGCATCTGCTCAGCCCAACTTGAATCTGTCCATACGGTGATCGCTGTAGGGAGCTTTTCTGCTTGTCTCTAAAGGGGCAGTGCATTGTGCAACAGCTTGTGGCAGTGAGCAGTGTAATTCATGTTGCTCTGTTGTACTTTCTGATCTGTTCTTGCTTTTTAGCTGTGGTCTTACACACAGTCCTTCCTAAAATGTGTCAAACCAAGACTTGGAAGCTCTCCTTTTATGCAGTGCTAGCAAAGTGCAGTGCAGATGTTACAGGCAGCAGTGAGGCACAGGGTTCCTGATGGCATGGTGGGTTCTCCACTGCTCCCTCAGGAATGTTTATTCTCAATGCCTCCAGTGGCCTAAGACATGTGGAGAGAAAGGGGGTGATCCTGCAGAAGAGGGATGCGATGGGAGCAGCCGCAGTGACAGTGCTGTGTCCTCTGGCATCCTGGAGCCTTTTCACAGCAGTGCCATGATTTGGTTTAAGCTTTATAAATCTGGGGAGCTCACTGAGCTGAAATCCCATTCAGCAAGAAGCATCAGACTCTGTCAAATGCTTGCATATCCAAGGGTTTCTGGTCCCCTGCGTGGATGGATCCCATAGAAGCATTGTGTGATACTCTTAACACATCTGGAGTCCTATGTCCGGCTCTGGGGCAACAGCACAAGAGGGACGTGGAGCTGTTGGAGAGAGTCCAGAGGAGGCCATTATCTGGAGCCATTTTCAGAGCAAACAGAAACCTTGTGTCCTCTTCACAGCTTCTCTTCTGGCTTCACCTATTGCTTAGAGTTCAGGGGGGTGGCAGAAGGCATCAGCGACCATTCCAGCTCGAGCTGCCTCGTGGTCCTGCAGTAGTTTCCTTTGGAGTCGGTCGGTTGTGTCATTTCTTCCCTCATTTTCCTGCTGGTGGTGGTGATCTCTGTTCTGTGCTCACCATAACGTGTGTTTACTAATAGTGTGGTGGCATGCCACGGCCAAGCTGCTCTGCTAACAATGAGAAAAGGGAAAACTGATATTTGCGCAGACTCGGGGCCTGGCAGGGCTGTAGCTCTTGATTTTTATTGTAGCTGACTGCAGACTTCTCAGCCGAGAGAATCTGTATCTCATTGTGGAGAGCTGGTTTCCATTTCAATCTGGGTCCCATTATTAGGGGTTGGTTTACATTCTGTAAGGTTAGCCATGTGCGGATTCACACAAACAAATATGCAGTTTATGTCTGTAGCTTTCACTTGTGGTATTTAAACCTCCACCTATTTGAAATGTCTCTGGAAGGGGATAAGAGGAACTGCAGTGCTCCTCTCGCTAACGGATGGATATGTTGGGTAGCAACAAGCAGTCCAGTAAAAATGGTTCAAATTCATTTCCAAGCTCTACTGAGCCACCAGTGCATGAGTGAGCCCTGTTAGGGAAGAGTATTGCAGAAGGTGTGAGTTGCTGCTGCTCACCCCTTGTATCTCTTGGCTGCATGGAGGACCCTGTCTCCAAGACTGTCATCAGCCCAGCACGCTTCCTCTGCATCTACTACTACTTGGAGATGCTGCTATCTTCATGCCATCCAGTGAGGTTTTCAGGTTCAGGGTATTCCATGTCTGGAGAGCCTTCGCTGTGGTTCCCAGTCAGTGTAAGAGAAAAGATTTCCAGAAAAGCCCTTGGACTCTGGGAGCAAACCAGTTCTATTTAAGCAAAGATTTCCTGGATGATCAAAGCTGTGTCAATAGAAATGGGATGTTGGAATCATAGAATCACTGAATTCCACAGTGGTTTGGGTTGGAAAGGACCTCAAAGCTCATCCAGCTCTAACCCCCTGCCACAGGCAGGGACACCTTCCACTGGAGCAGCTTGCTCCAAGCCCCTGTGTCCAACCTGGCCTTGAGCACTGCCAGGGATGGGGCAGCCACAGCTTCTCTGGGCACCCTGTGCCAGCGCCTCAGCACCCTCACAGGGAAGAGCTTCTGCCCAAGAGCTCATCTGAATCCTCACCACGTAGGAGAGCATCAGGTGCTGGGGTCAGGAGTGCTTTTAAGAAGTATCTCTAAGCAGAGCTATGTGCCCTCAGACAGTTGACTTCCTTTGGAGGAATATATTCTGCTGAGGAGGTGACTTGGCAGGGATGAAGCATTTCTAGGCAGAATGCCTGGAGAAAAGCAGTTGGCACCATCTGCTTCTGAGCCACGGCTTTTCTTGACACTGTAGATGAGGACAAGGGGAGTTGTGCTGAAACCGAAGAGCATCCTGCTGTCCTTCTCTTCTACAGGCAGGGTCCCCTGGTGCTCTGCAGGCTCTGGGTCTGTTTCTACAGCTCAAATGGCGAGCTTGGTTCATTACGAAGCTGAATACTACAGCTTCCATTGCCCTGTCAGGTATTACTAATGATGCCTCCTTCCTTCTGTGTTCTTTTCCAGCTTGCGCGCAAGCAGGAGTCGTACAGGCCCTGTCTTTAGCTTTCCGGTTTTCTCCTGTGACTGCTAATCCAAAATACTCTTAGAAAAGGGTTGACCTTTTGACTGACCGAACAGGGCTGTGACAGTGTCTGAGTAAAGGGGGCCACCTTGAAAAGTACCTTTTTCTCTGAAGGAAGAAGTCATTTCTTTAAACTCTGTGGTAATAGGGGGTTTGGTTCTCCCCCCCTGAGTCTCAGTGCCAGCCCGGCAGTACTGGCACAGGTTGCCCAGAGAGGTGGTGGATGCTCCATCCCTGCAGGCATTCAAGGCCAGGCTGGATGTGGTTCTGGGCAACCTGATCTAGTTGAAGATGTCCCTGCTCACTGCAGGAGGGGTGGAACTGGATGAGCTTTGCAGGTCCTTTCCAACCCAAACTGTTCTATGGTTCTATGATTACAGCCATTCACTCTGCTGGCAAAGAAACAGGCTTGGTGAGGGCAGCTGCTTTCACCTGTAAACTCTCCTTCTTAGATTTATATTGTCCTATGTCAGACACAAGGTGCATTTATATCTTCTACCAATTAATCTGCATAATTCAAGTGATAGAAACCAATTCTTTTCCTGCTAAAAGTTATGCCAGGTACAGATGATTCAGTTTTGGTTTTATTCAGAGTCTCATCACTGGGGAAAGAGAAGGGTGTTTCAGAGGCAGTTGGTTGTACAGTTGTGTTGTAGTGCACCGTATCCACATGGAATACAAGCTTAATGAATTTAAGCTGACTCCTTGAGAACTTCACTGTGCAGCTCTAGTCTGTAGGCAGAGTTGTATTACAGGAACATATGCACATCTGATTTGTCCTTTTGCAGTCCTATGTTCTCTCAGTTACATGGGTGCAGAGCACATGCTCTGCATTCATTTCCCATACACTTCCCACTGAATCCCACTTCATAACCACACTGAATAAATGAAATATGAAATTGCTTGTGTTTGGAAAGATTCCTGGGTTTCTTACGTGGATCATAGTTTATATACATGTAGGATACTCACCATATTAAAATAATGAAAAAATTAAGCTGAAAACCCTTTCTGCTTAGTGAAGATGATCATGACTCAGCCCCAGAAACTTAGTTTACAGAAGGCAGAATAATGAATGTCAGAATGAGTTTGGAGGTGGCAGGAGCCCTAGGTTTGGTTTGTGGTGACTTGTTCTTCCTGCAGTGATACTGGACCAAACAGTATTAGCTTTGGTTGTCAGCTTGTGCGAAGACTTCACTGAGAACTTTGCTTGAAAAGTAGGGATGCTTTTGCAGTATTAGATGCATGACTGTTTATGGCCCTAAATTTTGTGTTGCTTCTCAAGCAAGAGCTTTGTATTTGTGTTGAATGCAGAATATTTTAAAATTAACATTGGATTTGCAATGCTATCAGATCCTTAGTGAGTATAAGCTGCTTTAATTCTTATGGGGACAGTGGAGGGAAGTGTTGGCACAGATCCTGGCTCTTTGTTCCTATTGTACAAACTGATCGTAGTATGAGCTGCTTTCAAGAGATCCAGCTTCTTCAGCAGCAAGATTCACCATGCCCATCAAATTCTGGTTCACAGATGTGTTTATTACCTTTGGATTTTGCTTGTATGTCAGATTCAGGCTGCAAGAGCTGGGCTGGTTCAGCCTGGAGAAGAGGAGGCTCTGGGGAGACCTTAGAGCAGCTCCAGTGCCTAAGAGGGCTGACAAGAAACCTGGAGAGGGGCTTTGGACAAGGGCCTGTAGGGACAGGCCAAGGGGAATGGCTTTAACCTGCCTGAGGGGAGACTGAGATGAGCTCTTAGGCAGAAGCTCTTCCCTGTGAGGGTGCTGAGGCGCTGGCACAGGGTGCCCAGAGAAGCTGTGGCTGCCCCATCCCTGGCAGTGCTCAAGGCCAGGTTGGACACAGGGGCTTGGAGCAAGCTGCTCCAGTGGAAGGTGTCCCTGCCCGTGGCAGGGGTTGGAGCTGGGTGAGCTTTAAGGTCCCTTCCAACACAAACCAGGCTGGGATTCTGTGATTTTATGTATTGAACCATCCCATGAGAAGATATTTCCAAGCAGGGACAGCATCTCCCGTCCTTCCCGTCCCTGCTCCCTGGCTGCTTTGTGACCCCTCTCGCTGTGAAGTCAGTTTTGCAGTGTTCTTAGGAGAGCTCCCCTGGGGCTGTTATTCACATCTTCTGGCTGTTGGCATCTTCTGCTGGCAGGCAGGAGCTGCTGGAGGGGAGCGCTCCTGCAGGCAGCGCAGACAAGAGGGAGTTAACAGGAGGGAGTGCATGCTGTGTTTGGAAAAAAAATTAAACCATTAGCTCGCTGCTAGTAATTTATGACACCCAGACTGTGTTCTTACTGCAGAACCTCATAAATAATATCTCATCTAAGATTTCCAAGGATGGAGTGAGGAATTTTAAGGACCAGACTGAAGGAAGCCTCTTTGGATCGTCACCATCTTTAATTCACTGCTCTTGGTAAACTAGTATGAGATTGTGGGTTCAGTGACTGCTAATAATGCAGCATACTGAACTGCTGGTACATGTTTAAAAACCCAGATTTTTTGCTACTTTAGCTCCAAGTTTATCTCTAACCCCTTGATTCACTCGGAGGGTTCAGTTTTCAGTAACATAGCAGACATTTAAGCATGAAAGATGTAAATTAAAGGCAAAGATTTCTGTTGATAGAAATTGTTGTAGTGGAAGAGTGATTTACATCAGCTGACTAGGCTTTCGAGAGTGAATGACACCAGCTTGGTCTCCTGAGCTTCACTGGAGTGATAGGGCAGGTCTTCAGATGAAGAGTGGAGGCCATTTAGGTGGAGTCAGGAGAGCCATGAGCACTTGCATGAGCTAAGGAGTTGCCTTGTCTTCCATGTTCAATGTAAATCTCATTGCGTAGCATCTTTGCACTTAAGGGACTATCCGTACAATAGCAGCTCCAGCTGGCAAGAACAGCCTTAGTGTGTCTGCCGTCCGTCTGAACCAAATGATGGTAGGGAGGTATCCCTTCTGCACCCAAAGGGATGCCCCGGCACAGGACTGGGAATGTTTAGGATTGAGGTACTCTACTGGGTTTGTATGGAAAAGTTTTGGTAGCGGGGGGGCTTCTGTGAGCAGCTGCTAGAAGCTTCCCCCATGTCCCATAGAGCCCCCTCCCTCAGAGAGGGTCACCTACAGAATCCATAGCTTTGTTTGCTAACCCAGCAGGGCCAGTTCTGCTAATGCCGTTCAAGCACGTGGTGAATAGAAGCATGTTTTGTATGTCTCATTGGGAGATGTTTTCCTGAGAGGTTTGCCGCTTGGATTCACGCTGCGTTTGGAATTTCACATACGTTGGGTAGTTGTGATTAATGCAAATGAAGGGTCATTGCTCCCAGGCTGGATAAAGCATAATTGCAATAACCGAAAGAACTGGAAGAAGGCACTGGGAAAGAAAGGGGAAAAGTAAGCTATCTTCCCCAGAGGCATCCAGGAGAATGAGGCTAATAACATAAGGTGTGTTGGCTGGAGCAAAGCTTAAAATAAATGTTGTGGTTTTCGCTTTCACACAATGTAATTGCATGTATGTACATGGTTCTTGTTGGGAGAGCTCTGGGTAAATCCCTGTCTGGATTGTTTGTCTCTGTGTCAGAGTCTGGCAGTGGGTTTTGTGGAACCTGGTGTTACATCGATCTCATGTAGCATGTTTCATGTGAGTATTAGTGCAGGAAACTGAAATATGCCTTAAATGAGCATTTGCGTGAATATAAAAGTAAACCCAGTAGGAGTAGAAGCACAATCAAAATTCAGGTGTGAACTGTGGAAGAGGAGAGGGAAGGGGAGGAAATAATATTAGCAGTTCTTGCCATGACTGTCAGATGGTGGATGCTCCATCCCTGGCAGTGTTCAAGGCCAGGTTGGACAGAGCCTTGGGTGAGATGCTCTAGTGTGAGGTGTCCCTGCCCATGGCAGGGGGTTGGAACTGGATCTTAAAAAACAGTCCATGGTTCTATGTTCATTTTGATAACGTCTATGAGATGTAGTGACAGCCTGTGTCTAAAGGCATCAGAGTTGGAGAGAGGTGGCTGAGTGCCATGCACTGCTCAACTGCACAGCCACCAGTGTACCCATCTGCCTCTCTGCGTGCCCGATCAGGAGCAGAGAGGAGCTGCCAGCACTGCAGAGGGACAGCTCTGGTTCCTTCCCCAGGTTGTGCACTCCTTGGCCCCATCGTCACTGCAGCTCATTTTGTTTCTAGCAGTCTACCTGCCTATGCGGCACTTCGGCATGTGGGAGCACATAGGGTGTTCTGCTGACTCGGAGCAAGCTGACACTTTTAAGAGCATCATTCTCAGCAGCAGTTTTTAGAATATCTTTTTACTCTGATGCATTTCATCACTGGTTCTGCTTCCAAGAGGCTGACTGAAAGCCCTGGGGAGAGCATCCCTGATACTGCTGTGCTATTCCAGCACCTCGCCACCCTCACAAGGAAGAACTTCTTCCTAATCTCAATCTGTTCTAAATCTAAGTCAAGAGGCTTCCAACCTCGTGTCTCTTCTGCCAAACTCCCACATCCCTCTTGCACTGTTCCTCTTTATCACTGTTATCTTGAAAACTGTAATGATTAGCATTTGTATTTCTATCCGAGTCTCCTACCCTCAAACCACAGTGGGGATTCCCTCCTGCTGGTCGCTGAATGTCTGATACGCAGCCTAGGGAGACTTCTCAGCTGGGTGTGCTGTGCTGGGGCAGTGTTCCCATACCCACCACTGACCCCTTGAGAAGTTACAGGTGTAAGGAATCCGCAAGTTACCTCCAAAACACATCAAAACTGATGTAATTCTGCCCTGAATAAGGTCATTGTTGTTTATGGATTTCTCTCAGGTTTAATTTCCACTGCCATTTTCATAGCTAAATGTTACCATGATAGGCACAAACATGGAAAAAGATGGTATTCTCTTGTCTTGAAAGATTCTGACTTGTGTGTTCATGGAAAAACGTCAAGTCAGCCTAGAAGCAAGCTTCCTGCTTGCCTACATCAGAAATATTCCTGGACGAGAGACAGTCATCGCTGCTTCACAGAGACCTTGTGTCTAAGGAGGTGGCATTCCTTTGGCAGTGGAACAGTGCTTCAGGAGGTGGATCACTTCACAGAAACCTAGTGAGGAAGAGCTACATGCGGTAGGCGAAAGGCTTTGGGAAGAATCAAAAGAGCTCCTTCACAGTGCAGACTTCCCAGAACTGAAACAATTTCTTGGGGTATTGCATCTTTTAGCATAGGTGAGTGCTTTCCTTTTCCACCTGGACACTGCACTGGAGGTGATGTGTTTTCACATTGTTGTAGGTCTGATAAGTCAGGAAGGGGGTTGTTTGGTTTGGCTTTTTGGAGAGTAGAGGAGGAACTGGCAAGGATGAAGGAGGTGGGGAAAACCATTCTGCTTTTCTAATAGCACTGGCTAGGAACACGCAGTGCACCTAGGGGCTGGAAATGGAAATTGTTATTACTTCCCTGGAAGTTCGTGACATCCAGCAGCTATGGTAGATAAATCCCAGCAGCACAGGTTAAAAGGGTGGAGAAGAACTTGACTTCACAAGATGTACTATCAGCTGTGGCCAAGGGGAAACCTCAGAGCTTGCAACAAATATTTCTGGTTGATACCTTCTGTCTTCCTCAATAGGAGACAAGTAGAGCCCATAAGAGCAAGCTGAATCCTGTGGTAATTTCAGTGAGACCTAATCCATGCTTTGTGTTTTGTGACAGGAGCATTACAACCCTTCCAAATGATCTGCTATTAAGTACATAGGAAATTTGGAGCCTGGTGCTTCGTCCCCACCCCTTATCTGTCTTTAGTCGACCGTGTAGACATCAGTGCCAGAAGGCAAATAGCATGAAAACAGAACTACTCTTTTATTAATGGAATTCTCCCTGACACTCATGGAAGACATACATTGATCTGGAGCAAACGTAACCCAGGAGCATGAGAATCCCATCATGGATCAGCCCAAGGTTCTGCCTGGTCCCCATCTCTAACAGAGGGGGAGTGTGTGTTGAGGAAGAGCATCTGAAGCTGCATTTCTTTTCACAAATAGGACATTTGGCCAACTTTTCTCTTTTTTTTTTTTTTAATTCTTGAAGGATACTTCTCAACTCTTGCCCGATGCCAAGGAAAGCAGAGCAGTGTTTTCCATCAATCTGCAAGATGTGTCTGATGGAGTTCAGGAGTACTATCTACCTGTCCAAATGAACAGGCATAACAGTTTCCAGTACTGGAGCCTCCAGAAAAGTTCATGCTTCACAACAGTGGAGATCATATGATGGCTGGCAGGGAATTTTGACTTCTTTCCTGTTACTATTGCAGAAGCACCTGGAGAATAGATTTAATGAATGTGAAACATCCCACAACTTGTCTCTTCCCCCAGACAAAGGGAACTTGAATCCCCAAGCATGGAGCCCTGCTCTAGTCTTACAAACTCTGCAGTGAGGTGAAGTTATTACTGCTGACAGGAATATGTCCTCTTCTAGACATGCAGGCTCAGGAGGACAGTGATGGACACATCAAATAACAGATTGTCCTCTGCAGCCAGATTCTTATGCCACAGGCATAAAAATGTACTTCCCTGTTTAGCCCAGAGAGTGGAGGGTCGAGTTTGCATGTGCTAGGATGGGGCTCTGGATGATGGAAATCCAAGTAACCCACTGAGGGCACCACATTGCGCACTGAAAGAACCTGGATTAGTGTACTGCTTGCTGCTTCTGCTGTGATTCTCTAGAGTATGTCCTTAACTTTGTGGGCTTACTCCAGGCTTACACTCATGGGACCAAGAACCAAACTAGGTCAACTTCCCTGGTCCTCCATCTCCCGCAAGTTATCTTTAAATCAGGGGCTTTGGGCATCCTGAAATAACATTAGACATATCCAGAGAGCCTTTTGGCTGTGGAAGCCTCCTAGATGGCTCAGTGAGGGACAGCAGAGGTTATACTTCTTGGAGAGATGACTCATATGCTTGCCATGGGCAGAGAATCAACTATTCCATGGACTAAGATCCCCTGCAAGCTGGCCAAGCAGCAAAGTTGGCTTTAACTATAAAGGTAGCTGGTAGCCTGCCCTTCACTTGGAGGTAAGAGGAGTTGGAGAGCTGCCACTGTGGGAGTGTGCTTCAAAAACAGGGACAGAAATTAGGAAAATGTTAAAATGGAGAAAAATTGCCACTTGAAGAGCCTGTTCTAAACACCTCTGAAGGCTCACCAATGTTAGGCTCAAGTGCTGATGCTGAACAGCAGATCTGATGGCTAGCTAACAAAAGGAGGGGGGCTGGAGAAAAGTCTATTAAGAAACATGCTTTTTAACATTCAGTTGTGTCATATTGTTTCCAAAAGAGAGAAATTTATCTCTAGGTTTAACAAGCAGTTTAATAACATGGACATATCCACACATTTGCTTTCCTCAGTCTGATCCCAGGGTTTGCTTCTTCTCATGCAGCTTCCTGAAATGCAGTGAGCCTCCAATTGCTGTGTCATTAGATCTGGTTCTTACGGAAGACTTCATCAGTAGATCCCAGTGTGGTCTGCTGAGGTTCACAAGTGGAAGAGCTCAGGCGCAGAGCAGGAGGGTGCAAGAACGAGTGAAATGGTCTTCAGCTGACCCTGCAGCACAGATTCACAGGTCAGATGCTTTGATCGTTCATATTACCTATATGTTGACTCTCCATTAGCTTCCCAGCCCCCAGGTCTGGGGACAAACTGTGTCTGGTACAAGGGAACAAGGAAACACACCAGAAAGCCCAACTGCTTCATGGCTTAGATGTGGCTACTGTCACTGTGGCAAGACTGGCTCATCAGGCAGGGAAACTTGGATACATGGAGGGACTTGCTGTGACCCTGCAAGCAGCGTGGGCACAGATAACTTGAGCCATCTCCCTCCAGCATCTTCAGCTTGAGAACGTTAAGTTCAGTGTAGTCTGAACAGCAAAGGATTTTGGCACTGATGGAGTAGAAAACACATCCCCAGTAGGATTACAGTGGATGCCATGGACGAAATTGGTTCGTTCCTTCAAGCAGTTCCTTTTGAAAAGGTACATGACCTGTTCTTTTGCATAATCAGTACCATTTGGAGGTTGTTTCCATTGCAGATGGCTTCTAGAACCAATTCTCTTATAAATCCCTTTTTTAAAGGTCATCATAACTTTCTTGCCTTTTTGAAACATACAATTGTGTGCAAGCCTTGGGGTTTTTCTCAGCTTTTAGTCATTGTTGTAACTTTAACCTTCCACCTGCCTGCTTGCTTCGGGGCACGCTTCACATGTCTCAGACATACTGACTTTAACAGTATGTCCCTCCTGTGGGTAGCACTTTGCAGCAGGAAGACACCCAGAGACCAGGTTTTAATCAGCCTTGACTGAAGACTAAAAATGATTCACTCCTGTCAGCGCTGGGCAACACAACAAACAGCTCTCCAGCAAATCACTTCAGCAGAAATATGTTGGCATGTTTCTATAGCAACTAAGGAAAAATATTTCACACAAAAGTCCATCTGCCGCAACATAGAGGGAGATCTGGCCAAGGAGCCCGTTAGAAATTAATCTGAATTTGCAAATCTTATTTTTGTAAACCTCACAGAGCCGCTTGCACAAAAAGGCAGGAGGGAGGCGAGAGGGGAGACAATTGATTTTTACATGGAGGCTGTCGGTTCATCAACAAACTGGTTGTTAATTTGGAAAGCAGTGATTGAGGAGGAAAAATCACAGTGCATTTGAGAGGGATTCATCCTCGCTGCTGTTTACCAGTCAGGCTGCATCACACCAGCTTGTAGGCAGCATATTTGGAAACACACTTTATTTTTTCAAAGGAGGCCAGTAGCAAGCATCCAATATTTTTTTTTAAACCATTTTGGTTTGATTTACTTGTAAAGACTTACTCAAATTTATTCAACCATATAAAATGCTTTGTAGAAGCCATCAAAGTGAGGAGAGGGGGAAAAACCAATGCGATGATTTGGACTGCCGTGCGTTTTATTTGATGTGATGTCAACACTTCAAAGCCTATTGGAGCTGTGCTCGGGAGAGCTGAAACGTTTTACAGGGTGCTTGGTGTCTGTGCTACAAGCCATCTCCAACTATAGATTCTCTTGCACAATGTGCACATGCTGCTGCCAGTGTTTCTTTCTCCCTCGCTCAGCTGCTTTCTGTGTGTCTCCTCTGGCAGTTTTACAGAGCCCCCAAAATAAATATAAAAACAAAGAGACAAGAAGTTAGTTTCAGCCAGGGAAGCTTGTGGAGCAGTGTCCTCCTACAAGATGTGCCAGGTCTTCCAGGGGAAGAGAAGTCCAGCCTAAACAGGCTCTGTCACCTGGAGCTTTTTATCACAGAATCCCACACTGGTTTGAGGTGGAAGGGACCTTAAAGCTCATCCAGCTCCAACCCCTGCCGCAGGCAGGGACCCCTTCCACTGGAGCAGCTTGCTCCAAGCCCCTGTGTCCAACCTGGCCTTGAGCACTGCCAGGGATGGGGCAGCCACAGCTTCTCTGGGCACCCTGTGCCAGCGCCTCAGCACCCTCCCAGGGAAGAGCTTCTGCCTAAGAGCTCATCTCAGTCTCCCCTCGGGCAGGTTCAAGCCATTCCCCTTGGCCTGGCCCTACAGGCTCTTGTCCAAAGCCCCTCTCCAGGTTTCTTGTCAGGCCTCTTAAGATATTGTAAGAGGTATTACAAAAGGCTGCAGCTTAAGATAAATCAAGGAGAGGTGAGATTTTACGTTCTGTGTCATGTCCTTACTAACACTTGATGATACTTAAATCTCTGTTGATGGAGCTGGCAATTTCTGTGGTGGCAGAAGCAGAGTTCCCAGCACAGTGCTCATATCACTCCCTGCCCGCTGGCATCTTTGGTGAGGAGGAGTGACAGCCTGTTCCTTTTCCAGTGAATCAGTGCACAGGCTGAGTGGTGGCACGTTAGGTAACCGAGGGAACATGGGAATACAGCTGCCTATGGAGAGGGAATGTGAGCAAATGCAATGTGAGTACTGGCGGACATCAGATGTCATGGAAAGGTGTTTTTCCCCCATTTAATTCCTTTGATGCCTTCATATCCCCTTTCCCTTCAGCTATAACTCTTCTTACAAAATATTGGTTTCTCTGAGATTTTTGTGTTGCATAATGGCTGCTTTTATGTTAAGTTGTTGGAGAAGAAAATTGGGTCCTTCCACTGTGAGAGTTGCACCTTTATCTCCCCATAGTTGCTGTCTCCTGTTTTGCTCTCAGAAGCTGGTAAAATTGTTAAGTTCTACCTAATACACTGACTTTGCTGAAATTTTGATCCATAACTGTTGGACCCGCTGAGTGTTCACACTGAACTAAAAAAGATTTGCAGCTTCAAAGTAAGAAGTATGAAAGGGTCTGTTAAGTGCATTTGCTTACAAGGAATGCTGCAGAGTGCGGTGGGGCCATCACAATAATCAAGGTTGAGTGGGTCAGGAAATGTGACTTGGCTGGGCCCAGGCCTGGCCAGTTTTAAGCTCCAGAAGGAAAATGTCCTTCAAGTGCAAACACATGACAGCATTTCATAGCGAGGAAGTTCCAGGTTCTAGGCGTTATTTAAGTGTTCTACATTGGTCTGTGGACAACTACTGGAACTGTTTGAATTGGGTTGACAGTGTAATAGCTGGCATGAAACTGCTGTACGCACAGCAGTGCCCAGCCACGTATAGGAAGATAAATGCCATGAAGCACTTGGTGCATCCAGAGTAGCGTTGCCAACTGAAGAACCATTTTGCTGAATTCATACTGAGAAAGAAATCACAGAATCCCAGACTGGTTTGTGTTGAAGGGACCTTAAAGCTCATCCATCCCCACCCCCTGCCACGGCCAGGGACACCTTCCACTGGAGCAGCTTGCTCCAAGCCCTGTGTCCAACCTGGCCTTGAACACTGCCAGGGATGGGGCAGCCACAGCTTCTCTGGGCACCCTGTGCCAGCGCCTCAGCACCCTCACAGGGAAGAGCTTCTGCCTAAGAGCTCATCTCAGTCTCCCCTTGGGCAGGTTCAAGCCATTCCCCTTGGCCTGTCCCTACAGGCCCTTGTCCAAAGCCCCTCTCCAGGTTTCCTGCAGCCCCTTTAGGCACTGGAGCTGCTCTCAGGTCTCCCCTTCAGGAGCCTTCTCTTCTCCAGGCTGACCCAGCCCAGCTCTGTCAGCCTGGCTCCAGAGCAGAGCTGCTCCAGCCCTCGCAGCATCTCTGTGACCTCTTCTGGACTGAAGAAAGTGGGTTTGGTTTAAAACAATCTCCCATCCAGCTTAATTCAGTTTAAGCTTGAAAGATCCTGACTGAACCTAGTCAGGATTGGAAAAGTTTTGTTAAATACCTTCATCCTAAAAGCTGTTTTAGCCAAGCTTTATTCAGTAATTAATATGATGCTCTTATTCTAAATGCTTTCTACATCATTCTTACCATCATTGTTCTACATTATTCTTAGTAGCAGTGTAGCTAAATGTATTGGGTTTTATTATTACTGGGAAGTTCTGCTGGGTGCAGTAATCACCCTGTGAGCCTTAAATACAGGCTCCCCTTGACTGACAAGGGTTGAACCAGGGATTGCAAGGTGGGCTCCTCAGTAGGTGGATTTTGGTATGTCTCTGGTGGGACGAATTTGCTGTACTTCAAGCGGCAATGAGTCAGTGCAGCAAGGCTAGGGTAGTACTGATGTGTAGAACTAGGACTTCTGTTCCTGTGCCCCTTCTAGTTGTGCTGTAGCAAGCCCATAATGTATCAGCAGTGACCAGTTTTGCTGTGCAGTTAGGGTGTAAATGCAGTCCACCCAAGGTCTGACTGCATGAAATGCCATGAAGAGCCTCTCTCCAAATTACTTGTATATAATGATTAGAATCAGTACTAAGGCTTACATTGGGGATGGAAATACCGAATCACTCTCTGCTGATTTTATAGCCTGTGTATTTTGTCAGAGCTCTCACATGTTTCAAGTATTCTGCAGGTGCTTTCTGTTGCACTGTTCATGTGGGTTGCAAGTGGCCCTGATCAAATCATAGAGCATGCTGACCAAGCTTTTGGTGTCAGTTGGTTACATACAACCTGCCTTTGACACACCTGCGCTAGAGATCTCTTTTTAGGCATCCTTCATGAAACCAAGACTAGAGATCCCAGGAAGGGCTGTACCCCCTAGAAAAACAAAGTACCAGAAGTCTCATTCATCTGACGCTCCTGTGGTTTCAGCCTGATTCCTGGAGTAAAAAAACATCAGATAAGCTTCAGTCTTCTGCAGTTCACCCATCACTAGCTCAGGTATCCAGCATGCCATGTATTGTAATGACGTGTCAAGTTTTCAGGGGTTTAAAGTTTAAACCAGCTTTTCTTCCAGTGTAAAATAATCTTGCAAGATTGTTTTAGGTGAATAGGACGTTTTACAGCGTGGGCTCAGTAAACTTTGTAAAACTTCTTTCCTGAAAAGCAGCAGTTTTAAACAGAAAATAGGAGTCCTGGGGTAGGGACAGTATAACTCAACACACTTTATTGAGGCTTGCTTTGTGTATGGCAGGATCTGAGAGCTGGGTTTGTATTTTGCTTTGCCATTCTGTTTGACACCATCACCACTTGGCTTCAGCTGGATGGGTCTGTCAGTGGTGAGGTGGACTCAGCACTGTCTGCTGACCGTCAGCTGGTTGACACCCAGGGGCTGGTGTAGCTCAGTGCCCAATGACTCGCCATTCTGTCTTCTGGGAAGAAGCCTCTTGGAAGCATTTCTGGATGACCTGGTGGCTGCTGTACCTCATCCGTCAGATAAGATGGCTGGCAGGTTCATGACCACTGCCTGTGCACAGCCAAGCTATCTTAACTAGTGTCTGAGGAAGCCTAGCTACATCAGAATACCTTCTTTCTGCCCATTCTACATCAGACCAAAGATGGTCTGAGAGTCCTTTCTCTCCAAAGATGGATATTAGAAAGGCCTGAAGGGAAGTGATGAGACAGGGTGAATGTACACATAGGTTTTTCCTGTGCTCTTCCATCCTCCAGCTGCACTCTCTTCCTGGATTGCGCATGGTTTCTGCGTATGCGCTAGGCCTCCATGGGTTTTTCTTCCATAAAGATGTGCAGTGTCTCCATGAAATGCAAACTTGTCGCACCCTTCTGTTCTGAAGGGCTCTGAGAGAGAGGGAAGATGCTCAGCTACCCACAAATTCTTGTCATGTCACAGGAGAGATGTTTAGATTTGGGAAGGTGAGGACACTGATGATGTAGGACATTCTATAGGCATCTCAAGATTGATGAGTAATGAGCATCAAGCAGTTGGCATGAATAGAGGCTTAATAAAACTGTTGCTGTGGGATCTGTCTGGGAAGTAGCTGAACTCAAAAAGACAACAGAAAATTGTGTGAAGAAAATTGGGCTTGGTTAGTTATGGAACCAAGTTCTGTGAGGTTCAGGAGCTCCTGTCATGAGCCTAGTGTGTTTCACCTACTGAGAATGAGAGAAGGTGCCACTAATCCAGAGATAGCATCACCAACACAGCAAAAAAATCTACATTTTGATACTTGCCTGCCTCAGATCTTGTGAGATACTGCTCTAGTGTGACGTGATTCTTGAGGACCAAAGTGTGGAGTTAACAGTTTCCCACTCAGTGACAGCAGGGCACAGAGCTCAGTATTTCTGCTCTCAGCTTTCCTGCCCTTGGCTAAGGACGTTTCCTTCATGCAGGTTTGGTGCCAATGATTCAAACACTGCTGTGTGATCACAGTTCTGATTCCTTTGCCTTACTGGTGGCTCGTGTATTTTAACTGGTCACAGCTCTCCTTCCCTCATAGAGGTTTTGTAAACAGTGGGCTGTGATTGCGATACTTCACATTTCCTTCTAGCACTTTCCCCACCCATGGCCATGTGTTGTCTTTGCAGTGGTCGAAGTGTTGAGTGGAAAGCTTGAGTGGGCAACTGCTCAAAAACCTTCCTGCCCTGAGGGGCTTTGTCCAAGCACAGCTTCATTTGGAAGACATATTGTGCCATGGGATTAATATTTGTACATATGACATGTTTGTGAATTCAGTCTCTTGTTAGTCATGATTTTGGCTTGTCTAATACAATTTTTATTGGGTGGATACCAGAGCTGCTGCTGAAGGATAGTTCTGGTTCTTCGGTTTAACTATTGGGAGCAGCCATAGCATTTCTTTATCACAACTATAGCTTCCTCAGAGTACAGGATCAACATTTTCCATGGTCAGCCTATGGTAAATCGAACACGGAACCAAACCCCCATGCAATGTGCTGTACCCATCATTTTGGAGTTGCCTGGGCTAAATCCTCCTGCAGTAAAAACTGCCATTGCTCCTTTTAAGTGCAAACCCAACCAGAATGGGGGTACATAAGAAACTGGAAGCTCCTGTAGCCTGTTTGGTGGGTTCCCAGTGCAAGGGCAGCATTTGCCTGGCTCAGGAGTTACACAATTGACTGCGTTCAAACCTGTTGGGTGTCGCACCTCTTGCTGGAAACCAGAAAACAGGGAGGAAAAAAGAATTTTTTCACAAGATCTGAATTATGAGCCCTTAAATTTTTTTCTGGCATATTTATCAGTTTATTTCCCTTTAGTTTCTGCGCTTCATCAGCGTCTAAGAATGCTGGAGATGGAGAGACAGAGTGGATTTGGTAGTTGGTTTATCACATCGTTGTAAATTGGCTTTGAGTGCAGTGAGACACTTGCATTTAATCCTCACGCAGAGGATTGGCCTGGAAAGGCTGGAAGAAATTCCAAATGTTTTTGTACGTCGAACACATCTTTGCCAATCTCTGTGCCCTGCGTTTGTCGTGACATAGAAGCCTCCAGCTCTTTCTGTCTGCCCTTAATATTTGGTGCTTTGTGAACCCCTATTAATTAGGATATTAATTTCCATATGTAGTTCTGGAACAAGGCCATGCTGTGAAGGAGCTTTTTCTCACATGCCATGATTCTGGGTTCATTCCCTGAACCCGCACTCTGATGCTGTTTATTCCAGCACACGTTAGGTAGCGTTAGGAAATTAACATTTTGGCTGAGAGAAGAGGGGCTTTGGGAGGCTTTCTGTAGTGTCAGCGTATTTCTTTAAATACTGTAGATGCAGATTTATCATTTCTGGTCTCTGTGCAGCAAATCATTTGTGAACAGATTTTCCTCTTTACTGCTGGGGTGACATTTATCAAGTGAGGGTATGCAAACGCACGCCGAGCGAGCAGTTGTTCGTTAAGGGTGCGCTCTGGCATTAGTTATTTCTTCTCTATTACATGTGACTGATGTCTTAACTAATATTGGCTTCATTTCTTCTACCTGCCTCAAGAAACAAGCTTCTTCAATTCACTAGAATAACAAAAGGGAATCAAAATATAACCGATTTCATATACACATAATCTAACCTATTCATAAAGAAATGTCCTTAGATGGCTGCACTCACCATCATTTGCAGCCTTTCCCCAAAAATACCCGTGAGCAACACCTCATTTGGCTTCAGGACACAGATTATGATGTGAAATCACTGCTTTTGACTGCACACTGCTGGCTGCTGATTAAAGGCACCAATTAAAGGCAAACCTGTGTTCTATGTGTCAGGTTTCCACTCAGAAGTGAGCTGCCACCCAAAGGCCAGGGTTACTATAGGATGTGCTACACAGTTTTGGGATATGAAGTTGTTCCATATCTGGTACCTTGACACAAAGACCACTTTGATGGCTCAGGTACACAAAAGTGGCATCCTTTGCCATCACTGGGGTTTCAGCCCATGTACGTCAAGGTGGAGCTTACTCATTACTGAGCAGCTACAACCAGCACTTTCAGTTATAATATGCTTGTTGGATTTTAATCTCAGTTTGGCATGTTGGAAAGGGAATTAGGTGCCTCTTTGACTTTTAAATGATCTGCAGAGGAATGTACTTGATACAGGTGGTAAAAATTATTCTTGGAGTCCTCAGATATTCCAGGCACACATCTATTTTCATTCCTCATAAACATATCCCTGGTGAGGACATCAAGGAAGAGGAAAGCCGTTTTCCACAGTAGCGAGGGATCTGCAGGGAGCGTTCTGCACATTAAGCACAACAATCTCCAGAGGTTTTGCCAACCAAATTTGTCAGATTTCTTCAGGATTCTAGTCGTGGCCTGTGATCTGAAACGTCTGCCAAGAATCCGGCCGAAAGAGGAAAAATACCCCAACCCTGGAGTTTTGAACAGGGAGGTGGTTTGTGGGTTTCATGGGATTGCATCAGAAGTCTTGATCTTCCCGGCAAAAGATATTCTCTTTGCAAACAATGCATCCCCTAAAACCACAAGTGCCATGAAGTCAAGCAGCATGTGGTTTGGATACGAGCAGGCCAATTTGTCAACTCGCTTTCATTCAAAGAGAAGGAAATAATGAGTGGAAAAACATTGAGATAAAAAAGAAAAACGCTGGATACTTGCTACAGATTGATCCTCCCGAAGCAGAATAGAACCTTGTTTTTCCTCAGTGGAACTCCCTTGGATTTGCACTTAAACAGTACTGCTCGCTGATCTGCATAATGCATATTTATGATGTATGCTTGTTTTCTGACTGGCACAGGGAGTGTTATTCTAGGTAATACAGTATTTTGTGGGAATTCAGTTTTGGTTTAGAATCCAGTCTAAATATTGTGATGAATTTCTAGCAGATCGTCTCAATAGACAAATACTGCCCACATCTTCCTTATTATCTCTAAGAAATTCCACAAATCTTGTGGCAGCAGCTTTCCCAATCTGCAGAGAGCTTAATTAGCATCAGAGCAGCAAATGGAAACAGATTTCAAGCAATCATCTTTCTGTTGAGGGTTTGCTCACTCTGACTCTCTCCTTCGTGCACACCAGCTCCACTTGCTGGGTTGTATCTTGTGGTCCCTCAGCACCATGGCCTCTGGCCAGGCCCATCACCAGCAGAGATGTCCCCTTTGAAAGACACGGCCTTTGTTAAAAGTCATTGGTGGTTAAAGCAAAACTGAAACTCCATCTTTAACAAGCCAGTACCTCGAAGATACCAGGGATACGGTCCCTGGGTTTAATTTTCCCTAGAAAGAACCAAATTAAGATGTCAGTTTGTGGGAGAAGATAGATCTACAAACCATACTCCTTCCCTGTTTTAAAATAGCAGCAGCATGGAAAAGGGGCTGATGACAAGAGAACAGGATCACTGACTAACACAAAATTGCACTGAGAATCTTTTTCCTCCTTCATAAAATAACTAAAGAAAACAAATGGGGGGTTGGAGCTAGATGATCTTAAAGGCCCTTTCCAACCCAATCCACTCTATGATCCTATGAAATACGTGATCCATTAAGTGGCAGGCTAGATGGTGACTTTCATGCCAGCACTGACTTGCTCCAACTGGGCTACGCCACATGTCTGCAGCCCCCATGACTGTAATTCCCATGCAAGCTGGCTTTTGGAGTGGTTGAAGAGCAAACCTGGGAAGTCAGAGCTGAAAAGTTGGGTTCTCCAGCAATGAGCTGTAATAAATCTTTGTTCTCTTTGTATCAGACGTGGAGAGAGAACATGTAACCACTGGTCCTGGGTCTTGGAAACCCAGGGCAGAATTCATGCTTGCTATAAGAATTAACTGTTGAGCTCCTGTGGAGCTGCAGAACAGAAGCAGAAATGGACGTAGCCCAATTTCTCTACATAATGTTTGTGTTATTTAGTTCCAAGTTAAACAATATCCCACCCAGTTTCTGAGCAGCCCAGAGAACACGGTGATGACTCAGTGGAGGGTAACCAGAGGTCGTCAGACATGGGCTCAGTAGCAGTGCGGAGATCAAGACAAGCAAAATGTGGAAGTGCAGTGGTTTATACACGAATGTGGGTGTAGGCCAAAGACAGAGGAGAAAAGTAGAAACTTGCATGATCTTCAGGTTGCCCCACTAAATGCTTGAGTGCAGTATAATTACAGTCAGCAGAATGACAATGAAGAACAGGAGTTTTCTTAGTGTGCATTGTGGTTTGTGTCCTGCTTTTGCTACCGCTGAGGCTGTTGGCAGAAGTGGGTGTTTGGTGGTTTTCCTTTTACCCCTTCCGATGCAATGAAGCTCCAAAATCAAAATGGCTGCTCTCATGCTCAGTAGCAGCATCTCTGGTGAAGGGTATGGATAGGGCTTACATGGGAATAGAGGAGAATAGCAAGCAAACAAACAGCCTGGCCTTGAGATGCCAGGCTGGGTTGGAAATACAGGTAGTTAGAAAAACCATAGACATCATTATCAGCTGGGCAGTTTGGTCTGCAGCAGCTGAGACAATAGCAGAGAGAAGACCTTGGATCTGCTGGTTGTCTCTGAGAGGAGTCTCAGAGCAGCCGCCACCACCACCCATTTGGCTGGTGTTGACAAAAGGCCTGTGTTTTCCAAATGTGGGAAATCTGTTTGGGAAACACTGATCCTAATAAAATAGCCAACTATGACGATGTTCCTGAAATCTTAGGTTACCTACCACATCAGGTTTCTTTTTAGGGAATGTGTCCGTTCTCCTCTTCTCCATGCCGTGATTCATGGAGGCTGAATCCTTCTCTTTCCATATTTCCAATCCCTTTTTTTACTCATACTCTTCCTTCCCACACCTGTTTCCAGAACCAGAATCTATCCCAGCACAACCAGAGGCATCCGGTTGACTGAAGTACCGGTCATGAGCAAGCTTGAATGGAACAGACAGGATCCGTCCTTTTTTCCACAGGGTATAAGTCATGTCTAGTAAGGAATGAAACTCCAGGCTAGAGTTTGTTTGGAAGATAAAAGGGATAGGCCCAGCCCAGTTAAATTTGAGATGGCTCGAGAAGTGTCTGAGCCACATCCCTGCAGTTCATGTGGTATGATAAGTCAGCATAGTGCATAATATCCTTCATTCAGGCACCTGCAAGTGCTTTGTTTTCCATCCAGTAATCCCAGAGGCTGCTCTCAGATAGCTAGGCTTCATCCCTTTCCTTATTGACAAAGAGAAATTTGGATTGGCTCACTGTTTAATTTAAACCATTTGCCCATTGCAGCTGCTTTTACAGGCAGCAGTCACTGGTTTCAAAAGGCTTTGAAATCAGGGTTACCTGGTGGAAGAACACGTGCAGCAGACACATGGTCCTTGCTGTCCGTAGTGCGTCTGTGGGTCAGCGGGTTGTCTCGGTTCTTCCAATGTCAGGTGCCTCATTCACACTCTTCTCACACATACTGCTCTGACCTGGGTTTTACTCCTCATTTCTTTCAGAAACTGAGTAGAGAAGCCCAAAACAACAAAGATCTTGATGAAAAAACAAATTAGTAGCTACAAATGAGATTATGAACTTGAAAGAGCTGTGGGAGAGCACATTGTACAGCTAGCAGATGTTGGGCTGTGGACAGAGCTTACATGGTGAACGGTGGACTGGTGACAGGCTTCATTTCTTCTCCTTTTGCCAGCTCTTTGTGAGCTGCTGATTTAGGACAAGACTTTGTCATTTTTCATTAAGCACCTTCTGTTCTTTATCTGTTCTAGCCTTCCAGTTCCCACGGGCATGAAATAGTTTTCTTAAGTGTGGTTTTTTTTGTCTTTTAGTAAAAGTCAGGGCATCCAAGATGTTGTACATACTCTTCCAGTGAAGACCTTAGAATCCAAATAAGCAAGACAGTTCTTCTTATTCCATTTACATAATGTTTAAGTACCATAAGAGCACAGCTTGTTGAAAGGAGGAGGTGGCAGAGCCAGGCACAATCCCCAGGTGTTGTGCCTTCCAAGCCAGCTCTTTGCTCATGCCCCTCCCTCCCGGAGCATGTTTTGTTTGTATCCCCTTCCAGTTTAGGTACAGAAAGATAAAAAGGGTGGGATTCATCTCCCCTCACTTTAGAGACGTGAAAGTTAAGAAACTGGTCTGAACTCGTCGTTTGGTTTCCCTCCAAAGCTGGCACCTCCAGGAGGTGATTCAGCCTGTCTTAGGGTATGTGGGTTAAATCACCTTCTGCAGGGCATTCGCTGATTGATGTCTGTGACTGCCAGCAGAACTGAAGGGGCTAGCTAAAACTGCACGTTGTGGGGCCAGCAACAAAACCATCATGGGCAAAAAAAGGCCAGTGTGAATTGTGTATCCCTCCCCATAAGCGCTGCTGTGATTGATTGGCAGATGCATCCAGAGGGGTTCCCTCTTGCCAGCCGAGCTGGTGAGCTCCCACTGACCCCCAAGGACAGGCTCTGCACTGATTGACACTTCAGCAGAAGTAATATTTCATGTGGCTGGCCCATCCCCTGGCCAGGTTGAACAGGGCTTGGAGCAAGCTACTCCAGTGGAAGGTGTGCCTGCCCGTGGCAGGGGTTGGAACTGTATGAGCTTTAAGGTCCTTTCCAACCCAAACCACTCTGGGATTCTGTGATTCACTTCCAGCTTAAGTGTATGAAGTTGCTCTAGTTTTTAGCCTGGAAATATCAAAAGATAAAATACCTGGAAATACCATCAAGAGAGTAAAAATTCCTCATGGACATTGTTTATGTATGTACAGGAGACTGCTATCAAGCAGTGCTGCATTCTCATGTGAAAACCTTTGTCTCGGGTCTTCACATCTTAGTTGGGAATAAAGTAATTCAGAGAGTGACAGAAATTGCTGAACAAAACTGACTTGCTAAGTGGTGTACGTCTGAACAATTCTGCACAAACATACAGTCAGATCTTCCCTCGCCTTATGACTATACACCCTGTGAGGGGAGATTATAAAGACTAAGGAAAAGAAACAACTGATCTCACCACAATCAAAGGCATAACTCCCCTGAAGCCAGGATTTTGCCCTTTGTATATTGACACTGGAAGATCATTTAATTGCAGCATTTAATGCTAAGAAATTCTAATAAAAATGATCCAGCCCTTTTTTTTTTTTTTTTTTCCAGTCTGAAAAATAAACTACAAAAGGAACAGAAAAGGAAGACACATTTTGGGCATATTTAAAGAATTCTGCTGGGCAGCTCTGTGAAGGGTTGGGTTAAGCATCAAAGCACCGAAGTCCCACAGTCAGATGAAGGCTTAGGAGGAAGGTAGAGACCAGGGATTTGAAATTTAATTCCCTAGAAATGCCATTCATGATCATGTGGATGGTGCAGTTTGTGCCAGGAGAACTTCTGAGCACAGTCTGGATGGATGCAGTTAGAGTTTTAGTCACAGGAGGAAAAAAAGATGTAGACCAGGATGGTTTCATGTGGTGGATTCAATAACAAGTACAGAAAAAGGAGAATCTAGTGCCAGATCAGCAGTCAAATTCTTGTCTATGATAGAAGCATTTGTGAAAATACTCTGGAGATGCTTCTGTTGCCTCCTAAAGAGATTCAGCTCACAGTCAGCAAAAGCATTTTTGTTTCATAGGGATAGCTCTATCTCCCCTCCGTTAACAGTTTCAGTGCCCCAGTTAACACTTGCAATAAGGTGATCTGTTGACAATTGCTAAGTACTTTCTGTCTCCCCTTCCCCCAGAACATCCTACTTGACTTTCATGTCCCAGGCTGCCGATAGGCTTTGCCAACTCTGAGCTCAGTAGTAAAACAAAGATACTTGATCCACTTGACATTCACCGGTAACTCGTTTTTTCCCTTCATTATTTTACCATTAGAATATGAAGAGATGATTGTTTTTAAATTTTCTATCTATATATTCAGAATATGGCTGGTGGTGGCTTGTTCTAAGTGTTCCTGCTCAGAGCACAAAAGGCAATAGTTGTGTATGCAAACTATGGAGAGAGGGCTACAAGCAGAAAATGAAGGAAGGTATTTGTCCCTCTACCAATGCCAGCTGATTTAGATGAACCCAAGAAAGATCCCCGTCCTCACTGAGCCCAGGCTTAGTTTTAGCATTAATAGAAGCTGCAGATGCTGCACATCTTTGAAATTATTACCCGAAGACAGGACAAGGGAAGTTTTTTTTGGGGGGAGAGTGCCTAAAATTTGGGGTCTTAAGCCGAGCTAAGGTCATTTGGCACTTACGTGGCTTTCCCTGCTTATGGCTGTATGGATAGCGAGGCAGGAGCTGAAACATTTGCTGCCAAATTTCAGTCCCAAAAGGATGTTAAAAAGGCTGACTTGCAGTGATCCTTGGAAATATCTTTGCACATAGAATCATAGAATAATTAGGGTTGGAAAAGACCATAAGATTATCCAGTTCCAATCCCCCTGCCATGGGCAGGGATGCCTCACCCTAGACCATGTCCAACCTGGCTTTGAACACTGCCAGAGATGAAGCATTCACCACTTCTTTGGTCAACCTGTGCCAGGGCCTCACCACCCCCACAGTAAAGAACTTCTTCCTTATATCTAACCTGAACTTCCCCTTTTCAGTCTGAACCATCACCCCTTGTCCTATCACTACAGTCCCTAATGAAGAGTCCCTCGCCAGCACCCCTATAGGCCCCCTTCAGATACCACAGCTTCATAATTCTGTTTGATTGACATTTTTGTGATTGTTGTCAAGAAGAAGGTGACAAGAATGGGCAGCCTGTGTCCATGAGCATCCTTAAATGTCTCTGAATAAATGCTGGAAGGTGCTTTGAGCCAGAGATGCTGTTTGGCACTGCTATGATTTTCTTTTACTGTCAATTGAAGCTCTGATTATTTCCTTTTCCCAAGCCAAAAGGTCAGTGTAAATTAAGCAGGTACTCATATTAATACATTGATACAACTATAGTATTTCATTGTTGCAATGGTTTTGTGTGGGTAAACGATGATAAAGCAACCCCTTAGATTGAAGTAAAGCAGTTAATCACTAGACAGGAGGCAGGCACTACTAAAAAGGTTTCCCTGGTGTAGGTAGTATTTCTTACTTAAAAGCAAGTTTTATTTGGCTCGTCTGCAGAGCTCTGTCTTTATGAACTTTTAATCTCAGAGCTGTCAAACTTCCTGACCTGGAATTTTACGGTAAATGGAGAGGGAAAAAAAAGGAAAGATGCTCCTTTGTAGGAAAGGAAGCTTAGGGAGTATTGTTCAAGGTGAAAATCTTGTGTCATTTCGGTAACATTGATAGAAATCGATTAATGTGAAATTTTTCTGGAGCATTCCTGAATCTTCACAAACAAGGACTTGAGAAGATAACAAACCAGTGTGAATCCAGGATCTTCTAGGAAACTCCTGAGGTGGCCTCTCTAGTGCGGAGTGAAAGGACAAGATAAAATGGAACTGTGCTGGAGACACGGCACTGCTAAGCACGGTGAGCAACTTGCATCCCATTCCACACACAGCAGTTCCTTTAATTAAATCAGTTGATTACAATATGTTTTTCTTAACCTTTTCTCATACTTTGCACATGATTGTAATGTAAGGGGACAGTGAAGCACATCTGGTTTGGTCTTACAACCTTCTCCTGCAACTTCGCCAGACTGTGGTCTGTTTGTGTGGACTTGCTGTGCTGCTCCCAGACTCACTTCTGGGTATGAAGCACCTTGAGTTTCCATCCACCACCTTAGCGTTCATTACAAATCAGGTGGCATTCTAGCACTAACAGCAACTTTGTGTGTGTTCAACAAGCCCATTGCCACGTTATACCCTGATGACTACTGTCATCAACAGTAGAAAGCTCAGTGGTAATTTTGCTATTGTCTGTGACCATCCCCCTCAAGCATTTAGCTCTATCTATGTAAATGTACATAAATGCAGCTCTAGGATGCATGTTAATTGTTTTCTGTATTGCATCTTTGTTGTGATTGAAGATGTGCAGATGTTGGTACCCAGTGGAGGCATTAACAGGGTGGTTTAGGAGGTTTTGAGGGTACTGTGTGGTTCCTTCACACAGCATTTCTGCTTGTCCTTCTCGGTCTTTGGCTCTGTTTCTCGTTCAGGTGATGGCTTGTCTTTGCATTTTAACAGTTTATTTTTAACCTCGGTGGATATTAAGCAGCAACAGGCACAAATAATCAGTGGCATGGTATGTGTGCCAGGACTTGGGCTTGAGCGTTCTCCCAGTATTACAGAGGTCAAGAGTCAAGGTTTAGGGATGGGAAGTCTCTTAAGTGACGGTGCAAGGCACTTAAGGCATTTCTTTTAATTCAAGAGGTTGACTTAGAAGAATTGCCACACTCCATTGACTAGCAGTGGCCAAAGCCTTAATCTTTGGGAACTATGTTACTGTGTCCTTTCTGAAACTGTTTGTATTTTTTGGCCTCCATACAGCTCTCTGAAAGGTCTGAAGTTTAATTACATACCCAGACAAACAAACAAATACACCTTCCTTCTGTTGCCTTTAAACATGTCAGTTTGTGCAGTCTTACCTTCCAAAGAAAATAATCTCTCATGGATTCTCACATCAGTAGTTAAAATCCCTGGAGGTGCCAGAGCCTGGTTGCTGGTGTCACCTGTTAGCAGAAGCCATTTGAAAAATACCCTCATCTGCTTATTTTCATTCCTAAGACTGAAAGGTTAGATTTTTGCTCAAGAAGACTTTCAGTGATGCTGATTTGCTGCAGCTTCCCCTCTTGCTGACCACCACCAAAGCAGATGGTAAAACATGCTGTCACAAATGTTCAGGAGAGCTCCTGAAACATTGAACTTCTTTGAATGGTGATCAGGGAACTTCCAACATGTAACTGGGAGATGCCACCACAGCGCTGAGGCGCTGTTGTAGGATGCCTAGGGAAGCTGTGGCTGCCCCATCCCTGGCAGTGTTCAAGGCCAGGTTGGACACAGGGGCTTGGAGCAAGCTGCTCTATTAGAAGATGTCCCTTCCCAGTTGCCTCCTCCACAAGCAGAACTGAGCAACCAAATCAAAAAGAGAAGGTAGAGGGGCTCAGATGGGACACCTGCCCATCGTGGATGGCGATGGATGGGAGGTGTGAAAGAGGGCAAAGCCATCTCCCCAGGGAGCACAGCCCATGCCTAATGTAGTAATAATGAAATCAGTGGTTCCTAGGGAGATCAAACTGGCTTTCAGTGCCTGAAAAAGACCCCACTATGCATTTTAACCTCAGCTGTTTGCTCTCTTTTTTTGAAGAAAAGAAAAAGATTTTGACAAGGCAGTGTCAGATTTCAAATTTCCTTCTCAGGAAGCAAGGCAAGTGCCTCTTCGCATGCCGTATTTCCAGTTGTTAAGCTGTTCGCAGTCCCTACCAGTCTCACAGATTCATCCCCACTGGAGAGTCCTTAACACCAGCTTTCCATGTCAGGCCGGGGGCACCCGCAGTGCGTGCTGCTTGCCCAGGAGCTGCTGGGGACTGAGGAAGCCTTTGATAGGGCCGGGTGGGATCCTCACAGGCTCCGTGGGCCGAGTCCCCTGGGTTGGTTCACAGGCGCGAGGGATGGGCCGGGTTGGCTCGGAAGTTCAAGCTCAATGAACTGAGACTTTGGAGAACAATTCCTCCGGCGGCCACCGCCGTTCTGGGAAGCCCTCTGAAGCTCTTCTTCCTAAGAACCCCCCTACCCTCTCCCCTGCCTCCCTCCCTGAATACGTTCACAAGTTTTCCTGACAAAAGAGCAATTACAACCTGACAGAGACAACTTACAAAGAGAGCGGGGATGACCCCGGGAGAGGTTTACAGGACTCAACACATGGCCAGTCACCGACAAAGCCGGCCCCGCTCACATTTGATCACAGAAGAGCCTCCCAGACTGGCATGCTTGACCAGAACCTGGCCGGGTGAGTCATTCGTCTGGCGGCTCTGTGATTCATGAGCCTCCAGGAGGAAGGGAGGAGGGAGGCGAATGCTTTTCAGATCTGAAGTTAAATGCAAGAGAAACACATTCCCCAAAAAGCAGACACTCAACTGTGTCCAATTGGTGCCTGAATACCCACACAAAGCCAGGGCAGGAGTCCTGGGGTGACGCACGGCGAGGCTCCCGAGGGCTGCACCTTTCCCAAGTCTGTGGTTTGGAAGATCTCGAGTGTATAAGCAGGAATAGTGCCTTACATCTTATCCTTGTGTGCTCTGTCCGTTCTGGCTCCGGGATTTCCCCAGGAACAGCCCACTCGGGTGTGCTTTGGAGCTGATAGCGTGGGCTTTCACCTAATACTCGGGTCAAAAACCTGAAGTGACTTTGATCAGATGATAGAATTTAGCTTCTGATGTGCACTGATAATTTTGGCTCCCTGTCATATCTATAAAGCAAGTGTCCCATCCTTTGAGGTGTTCCCAGTGAGGAGGATGAACCCTCCATTGGCACCTCTGTCCATGTCCTATGGAATACCCTCACCATCTGCCTTGACTGGTTGCCTCACTCTTGGGTGACAAGGGTCATGTGAAGGGAATCCAGCCCTAGGTGTCCAGGAGGAGCTTTTCCTTGGCATGATCTCCTCCCCACAGAGAGCTCGCTGTAACACTTGTGCTTCCCACCACTGTACCTCTCCGAGTCGGCCATTGCACAAGGGATTGTTACTGCTTCAGACACATGGGTCAAAATGCTAACTTATTTAGCAGCTGTTGCCAGATGGATTTCAAAACAATTAACAAGTGCTAAAAATGGGCAGCTTGCACTTGGATTTTGCCAAAAATCCATGTGTTTGCTGTTCACTTGCCAGCAGTTTGTGCCTTGTGTTCCTGGTGGCTGCAGGGGCCATGGCAGATCCTCAGAGTGTGTTTGTCCCCCAGCATCAAAGGGACTTTACTCTCTGAGAACAGCAAAACTGCTTCGAGGGACCCAGGTCTGAGCTCTTCCTCTCTGTGGCTGGCAGGCAGGAAGATAGAGCCAGGGATGGGGAAACCAGCATCTGGAGGCTGTGACAAGGTCTCTGGTTCATACCAGGCTTCCCACAGCCAACAGGGCTACCCTGAAGGGCTGGAGCACCTCTGCTATGGAGACATGTGCCTAAAGGGGTACAGGAAACCTGGAGAGGAGCTTTGGACAAGGGCCTGCAGGGACAGGCCAAGGGGAATGGCTTGAACCTGCCCGAGGGGAGACTGAGCTGAGCTCTTAGGCAGAAGCTCTTCCCTGTGAGGGTGCTGAGGCGCTGGCACAGGGTGCCCAGAGAAGCTGTGGCTGCCCCATCCCTGGCAGTGCTCAAGGCCAGGTTGGACACAGGGGCTTGGAGCAAGCTGCTCCAGTGGAAGGGGTCCCTGCTTGTGGCAGGGGTTGGAACTGGATGAGCTTTAAGGTCCCTTCAGCCCAAACCAGTCTGGAATTCTATGATATCAGCCTGCCTTAGAAAGAGGAACATGTCCAGAGGACATGGCCACTCACACCCATGTGATAGACTCTGAAATGAAAATCATCTGCAGGTATGAGGGCTGTGAATGAAGTTAATGAGCTGGAGTCAAAATAAGTCCAAGCTGATGTAGTTTGTTGGTGAGGCCCTTCCATCTAAGGGGTTTTGCTGTCTGTTTCAACCAGGAAACCAGATCACCTGTAGTAAAACAATATGGGATGCTTATAATGTTCAGGTGCCTCCTGAAGCCCATAGCTCCATGCTGTCAAGTCAGGAGCATCCTCTGGCCACGTTTCAGGGCTCCACTGTCAGAGCCTGGCTCACAGCCCAGGCTTTGGCCACTGACATGTGTTTATCTCTGTGACACAGGATGCGCTTTGTCCAGAGTCAAAGGGAGCATTTGTTTCTCTTTTGAGTTTGCAGTTACCCATAAAAACAGGTAGTTTGCATTTAGCCACAGGTTTATGAGCCTCCGCTGCTCCGCTTGGTGGGACCTGCAGCCCTTGGCCAGCTCGGGGGAATAGTGCCGATGATGGACACACTTACAGAGTTTCTGTTCCTGGGAAATGTTACACTAGGCAAAGGATTTGGACCTGAATGAAAGTGGTGGATCTAATTTTAGACAGTACCTATGAATGAAACTTGAAACGAGCGGTTCAGGAAATACCTTCCTCTGCACCAGTGCCAAGGAGAGTATGTGATTTAAGGCTAAATTAGCCAGTGTCTATGAACAGGTTACTGCGAGGATATTTTTCCCGCTTTCAGCTAAATTATAAGTCTTAATTTCTTCGTGTATGCCTATGTCCTCCTGCAAAAGCTGCAGATGTTTCACCTTCAGGGAGTGAGGACCTGCTCTGCCCTGTATTACCTTTTGATGCATGTCTGTGACGTGCTTGTCTGGAGATGGCCAGAAGTGAATGGCACGGAGGAGAGGATTTTGAGCAAACTGGAAGCCTGTCCCAGGGCTTTTGCCCAGATGAACAGCCACGTTGGCTTTCGAGAGGCCAGATCTCCTTCGGTTATGCTTTGTTGTATATTGTCCAAACATTCCTCTCCTCGTAACAAAGACAGAAGAGATGTATGTCCTGTGTGTATGTCCCTGTCCCACACAGCTTTTCATATCTGTAATTTGGAGCTCTGGGCTCCTATGCGTTTAGCTGAGAGACAAATCAGCAAAATAGCTCCTTACTTTCCTGTTCAGTCTTTGCAGACAAACACCAAGTTATAGGCACCTTTTGGAATACGCAGACCATGAACAGCCATAGGTGCAGTAAAAATAGGTAGTAATTGCTAACAACAGCTTCTGAACTACACCACTTCATCAAGGATCAATTTGCAGGTATTATAAGCTCCTGTCTAACTTTTAATAAGATTCACAGCCATCAGCAATGGAAGCCTTACTTAGTAAAGCACAGAAACATTGTGTAATGCTTTTTTGTTCTTTATCTGAATAATTTGTGTCTTTCTGTTCTGGTTCTGGGGCTGTTGATGTCTCTTGGTTCAGTGATGTGAACTTTGGCAGATGGTTCACACCAAAAGAACTTTTTGCTTTCTAAATGTTAGATTCATACTTAGAGAAATCTCAGCTGAGATGTTCATAGCCTGTAATATAGCAGATAAAAGACACTAATGAAAAGTAACAGGGTGCCTATGAACTTCCTCATTACCCTCTCTGGAAACTACCTGAGTAATCTATTTGTACTAAGTCTGGTAGGATCTCTTGATTTCCAAGGGCTCCAGGACAGGCAGCCCACATTGGGCAAGTAAAATAGTGTGAGGTGGGTGGGAATGGAAAGGTTTGGGTTGGCCTTTAAGAGGTATCTTTTTCCTCCTATCTCATGACAGCATGAGGGTTGCAGGGAGGAGACGTCAAAACTCTGGTTAACCTACTGCTGTTCAATCTCAGGTCTGTCCCAGTGACCAGAGACTTTCATTTAGGCTCCCTGTTTTCACAGTGGCTTAAGCAACCTGGCAGCACTGTGCAGGGAGCTCACTGCTTTCCACAGAGCTCCTGGTATGATGCTCCAAGCTCATCATGTGCTGGATGCACACGCCAGCCTGTGAGACAGGCACCAGCTGCCTGCACAGCTCTCACCCAAGCTTCGCTGCCTGCAAGTATTCCTGCTTCCCAAGGGTAGCCTGGGGATGTTTGTGAGTATCTAAAAAGCACTTATCTCTGCCTGCTTTCTCCTGCTGCTGCAGTGGTTTTGCAGGGCTGGTTGTACCGGGGCCACTGGTGGGGCTGACATTGCAGATGGGAGAGGCTTCAGAGTTAAATGGCAGCCACCCATTGAGGGGCACGTGGCCATGCCAGGGCTCCTCTAGATGTTAAGCTACAGAAGTGTTTTCAGCTGTGGTGACAGTCTTGGAATCTTCTGTCTGTGGAGGCAGGACAGAGCCAAAACCGAGGACTGGTGGAGAAGAGAACAGCGATGTGGGTCAGGTCTCTGAGCTGAGTCAGGATGAATTCTGCGAAGCCGTGTTGATTTATACAGTGAGAGGATCTAATGCTCTCAGGGATCATCAAGTGAAAAGCACGCTATAAAAAAATATGTGTGATGATGGTGATTACATTTCCAAAGGGTTCTGTTTGTCTGCTTGTGCTCTTTCTGTTTCCCAGCATCCTTTTGGCTTTGTGTCTCATCCCTCACTCATGATCTATTTTATATCTCAACAAATCTTCCTGGCAAAGCTCTAATATCCCCTGATTACAGTACAGATAGGAAGGAGAGAGATCAGATACATTACTTATACTTGTAGGTGGTAGATGCCTGTCTATCCTATATTTCTGCTTGATTTATTCCCCTGTGCCTTTTCTGAACATACATATGGAAAGCTGTATTGCCAGAAAATTTCTGGGTCACTTAAAGAGATTATGGGATTCTTATAAATAGGCAGAGAGACTTTTGCCCCAGTTTGCTAGGAATATATGGTGACCCGAAGAACTGAGTGAAGGGCAGGAGTGAACCTGCCCAGATAAGTAAGAAAACTTCAACGTTGAATCTGTGTCAGCTGCATGGAAGGAACTTGGGCAGTTTCCAAGGTTAGGAAATATGTAGATATTTGCATAGAACCTTGGTCCTGTTGAAGCCACAGGAGGTTATTGATTAATGTCAGTGGAGTGAAGATTTCACTTGGGTTCTTTCCCCTTCTCCTGTCCAGGCCAGACCCATATTGCAAAAGCAGTTCCTTGTTTAAACACCTACTCCTGCAGGTGGTTAAGCAGCTCTTGACAAGAGTTGACCTTGCTTCACTCCCAGCTGAAATAAAGCAGCCGAAAGCATCCAGCCCTTTATAGCTCTGACAAATTTAGCAGACTGGACCCAGTTGCTTCACTGAAGGCATTTGAGATGCTGGGATTTAAACTGGGATTTCCACAAGACGTTTGGAGAGGCACGCATCAGTAATGTCCAGACTTGATAGGAATGACAGCATTCCTTGAGTTCCTTTGCGATCACACTTTTCTGTTATTAAGTAAAAACAAACTATAAATCTCTGGATTTGCTTATAATTACTGGCTATCTATAAAATCCACAAATGCCATGAGCCGTTATTTCTCCATCCCTTCCATAAGAAAATTCCGGGAAGTAACACCTTTTAACAACAAGCAAACCTGACTTAATAAGACAAAAGTCTTGTGCTGCAAGTCCAACTTTCCACTGGCAGCACTTCTGGTTAGTACTGGAAATTCTAAATATCTGATTAAACATTTCTGGAATTTCTGGGAATACATTGAGATGCTGCATGGGCTAGGTCTTTATAAAGGTTTTCAACAAAATAGCTTCTGTTGGGGCTTAAAGGAGCCCCTCCAAATAATCCATCTCCCTAATTTCTTAATGTGGTTCCTTACATCTCCTAAGCTGGCTCCTTAAATGACTTATGTTTTCCTTTGTGAAATGCATAGACACAAATAAACTGCATATATGAGGAAGGAATGTTCTTCCATCCCACAAAACAAATTAAATACATTGATCCAAAATCACCCCTGGGGTAAACCCGGTGAATTCAGACGAAACGCATGAATTGAGTTTATTAAAGCAGCATTTCTGATACGGGTTGGAAATAGCAGTCGAATGAGGTTTTGCAATAGTAAAATGCTTGTTTATTAGTGATGAGTGAATCACAAAACGTCTGGCGTGGATGTTGAGCTTAGAAAAAGAACTGAAAAAGTCTGAAACCTGATCAGGTCTCTCTGAATCTGTATGTCAGCAAAACTGCCTGGAAGTCGGTCTGAGTCAGGGTTCTCATTCAGACATACTTCAGAAGCATCCAGAATTACAAGGTTGGATATAGACATAGCTCAGCAAGTGCTAAGAAATTTGGGATGGGGAATCAAACTGGTAAATAAACAAGAGCAAACTCGTTCCTAAATTTTATACGATTGTGGTCTTTTGGGGGTAGCCTCACTAATCCCTCAACCACGCCAAAGCTGCAGAAGGGAATCTAAAAGCAGGGGAAACAAAATTAGTTCCCAATTCAGACTTAATAAATAAACAATGCAAGTCATTTCCAAGGGTTTGTTTTGTTTTGTTCTTAACCACTCTGTCAAACCACAAATAGCTTTTCAGATGTCTCTGTATAGAAATCAGCTTCGGGGCTGGAGTGGTATGGTTTTGTTTAGGTCTTGTAGAAAATCCGGGGGATAGATGTTCCCGTCGTGTGTTGGGCCATGGGGTTTCTCCTGAGGAGCATGATGTCAGAGATCCTCTTGATGTAACCCTTGACCAGACAGTGTTCTCACTGCTCTGACCTCTCAGTTTCAGCTTCTCAGTTGACCTCAACATTGAAGGAGTTGCAGCTACACCTTCGAGAGGAGATCTGTCCACAGAGCTCTCCTGGCAGGAGAGGGAGCCCAGAAGAGGGCACGGTACTGCATGGTTGGATCCTGGCCAGAGAGGATTGGTCCCTTAGAGGCTGCTGCACCCCAGCAGCAGGGAATTGAGGCAAGAGAATCCCTTTCTCTTCAAGCACCCCAGTTGACTGCTTTTTGCAGCACCATTGAATCCATAGGGCCCATTGCTGGAACAGCAAACAGCTCGTGGGTCCCCACCTGCCCACTCTATGCAGGGACACAGGGTGCTTGAGCCCAGCTTGCAGTGCTGTCCCCTCACATCCCCAAATGGTAGCAGGTTTGTCAGGTGCCTTGCACATGTAGTGAAAACAAAAGCGCTGCAGGAGTCGGTGAGTCATTGGTTCCAGCATCTGAGAGCTAAATCCCGTTACAAAAGTCAGTCTTTAGGGTATCCCACAATGACCCACAGCAATAATCCTGCTTATAACGAGGCCTCAGCTTAATTCCTGTAGGAAGCAGTTTTATAGCAGCAGCACAGAACACGCTACTTGATACAGAGATGGTTTTCATCTCTGTTGTCTGTGATGCTAAAGTTCGAGCGTGACTCAGTGTTCCTATGGACAGTAGGATCCACCCTCGTGAAGCTTTCAGCAAGTTCCTGAAAGGATCTTTATTTCATGTTTTTAAGGCTGTGAGCTCTTGAAATGCTCCCTCATCTTTGTGCAGTATTTTGTCAAGCAGATGCCCATGTGGTCACTGCGGTACTTGATGAAGTGTTTTGTTGGGAAGAAGCTCATCCAGCCTTGCAGTGGGAGCAGGAGGGAGAGAGAAACCCTCAACAGATGGGTGCTGTAGGTGTGCAGAAGGGATGGCTCAGTGAAGAAGGCCCTCACTGAAGCATCAGAGGACCTCTCATGTGTCTTTATGCTGCTGTGGGTACCCTAGGAAACCTAAACCAAGTATGCTGCTATTTGGCGTATGTCCTGTTTGTACCTCCAGTTTGATGCTGTCAGGGGGAATGCAGGGAAGAGGTTTGGGGTGTGCTTGGATGTTTGGTGATTCTGGCCCTTACTCCTCAGGACAGCTGTAGGAGAAGCTGTGAGTCTGTTGTGTGTAACTGCAGACTGTACAGCAGCAGCTCTATCACGCTCCTTTAAGTGGACAGTTCTCAGGCCTCAGCTCTCAGAAGTGGTGCTTTCAACTTAACCCCAAATTTCTCTTATGTACAATAAAGAGTACTTTTCTAAAGAAACAAACTTAATTCAGGTACTTAATTGGAGCTCTAACATTAGATCTGTATTAACATTAAGGAAGAATGTCTAAATTGCAACTTCCAGTTGCATTTCAACAGCACGTAGCAGTGCATCTCCTATCGTAGCAGCCTGCAGGTAGTTCCTCCTCGGAGCTGAAGTCTGGAGTCATCTGCCCAGACACACTAGGTCCTTTGAGATCAGGACTCACCAGATCCCTCTATATTCTTGTCCAGGACATGGTGTAATAACTGCATGGATTATATTTTCGTATGTTTAGGTAAAACAGAGCCCCACCTTTCCAGTCTGGAGCAGCCTTCTCCTTGCTGGAAGGGTGTTTGTGCTCTGGCCATGGGAGGATCTTACCTGGCTATCCAGAGAGTCTTGTGTGTTCCCAGAGCTAAGCAGGGATAGCTGGTAACCTTCTGGGTAAGTGCTAAAATGTGTTACCTCAAGGAGATACTCATCTTGTGAACCAAAGCAAGTTTGAGCCTCGGGAAGAGAAGTGTGTATCTAAATCAGTGTCTCCTAATGCAATGAGTTCCAGCAGTGGGAACAGGAGGGCAAAGTCTTGCACTGAATCACAGCCCAGAGGGCTGTACAAGCACCCTGGTGTGTTTTTCAGTGGATGAAATCAAGAGAGAAATTCAAGCTTAATAGGGAGATGTGTAGCTAAGCAGTTTTCTTTATTCATGTGCCTCTTTTTCCAGAACCAGAAACTACATTGAAGTACTTGCATTGCAGGAAATAAATCCATTCTTTACTTCTGTCTTCATGTAGCCTGAAAGAAAGTCAAGTTCAGAGTTACTCCGCTGGCAGCCTGTGAAGCAGGAGCAGCAGATCCCTCCTGGTGTGCCTTCACCAAAAGGCAAAATTTAAGGTACTCAGGGGCTTCTCTGACGAGCTGCATGAGTCAGTTTGCGGGCTGGAGCCTGGGTCTCCCCGTGACAAGCGTTAGTCAGGGTGTTCCTGGCATGTGGCAGGACAGCGGAGAGAGTGCCTGAACCTCGAGGGTCTCGGGCGAGTTCTGCAGATCCCGTGATCCCTTCTGGAGGTGGCTGCAGTTCAGCACCGTGCAAAACGATCCCTCTGCAGAGGTCACAGAGCAGCTTTCAGCTGCTGAGCAGGAGCTGGGGGCTGGGGGGGGGCTGAAAAGCGCTCCACAAACATCCATTATTATCCTTGACTAAAGAAGCTATATTTAGATCCTTCTGGGATCAACGGGGCTTCGTTACCAGGAGGACAGCAGAAAGCAGAAATCTATCAAAATGAAATGGAAGTCAAGAGAACAGTGTCTAAGGCAACAGGGCGATTCAGACAGCTCCGCGGCAGCCTAAACACATGACAGACTCAAGCAGCTCCCACCGCTGCCAGCACAACTGCTCGTGGGGGCTGCCAAGAAGCCAGATGCTGCTGCTGGAAAAAATATCTTCCAGAGTTTGGCATCAGGATCCTGTGATTACCATCCAAATGGGAGGAGATGGAGTGGTAGAATGTGAGTTTAGTATTTAGCACCCCAGAACTGTGCAGCAGCCTTTGAAGGCAGAGGAAAAAAGTTCAAGCAAAATATTTTTGCTAAAAATATGTTTGGAGAAATGAATTTTTTTTTTTTTAAATAGCAGAAAACCAAACTATTATTAAAACAACACAAAATATTTTATGTCCCTATCAATTAAATGAGTAAAACCAAAGAGGGTTGTGGATTCTTTACTTGAGTAAATTTTGTTAGGGAATGGTTTTATAAAGGTCAGAGCATGAGTTCTTTGTCTCTCCTGTTGTTGCTAATGGAAAGTTCCACTGCAGATAGCATCACAGCGACTCCCCTACCCAAGACAAATAGAGATGGGTCGGAGCATTCCCACGTAAGTTTGGGAAGGGTTGAATTTAGATCCAAAGCCTGCAGCTAACCCTTCTCCCATTGACAAACAGAGGCCAAAACCCTAAATCCAAACTAACCCAGGGCGTGGGGGAAAGTTGAGCCCCAAACCACCTGAGCCTGGTTCCAAGTCTTGCAGCTGAAACCATGTTTGAAGGTAAAGCAATGGAGGGATGGGTCATTTCTTAAGGAGGTTTGAAGCTGGTGCTGAATCTCTTCCTGCTGTCTGACAGCTGTGGCTGATACTTTCATAACCTGGGACTCAGACAGGATTTGGAGTCCCTTCTGTAGGGCCAGGTCACTCCCCAGCTCGCCTGCCTTGCCGAGGCTCCCCAGTGAACATGGTGGTTACGAGTGCTCGGCACATTGAGAAGAGCAGGCGAGGCAGCGCCTGCTCCCCTGGCTGGCTGCACTCACCCCTTTTCTGCACTCCTACATTTCTATATGTGTGCCGGTTCTGCTCCATGCCTGGGAATCCTATTATTGTAGTAATAGTAGTAATAATAATAATAACAACCCAAGTGGGAACTCAGAGACTTACATCTGGAAAGTTAAGACATGAAGGCTTTTTTGTTTTACTTGTATTTTTGGTTGCTTATTTTTATGGCAGATCTGTGTTTCAACAAATGGTATCTCCTTGCCTGTTTTAACGTCTTGGAAAAGAGGAAACAAAGAAATGAATCTCCCACACTCCACTTCCTGGGCATGTCAGATCATTCTGGAGGGGAGATGGGCAGAGAAGCAGAGAGCATCTCTTCCCCCCCTGGGGAATTTCCTCAAGGATGCTGCAGGTCAGTGCTTTCTCCTCCAGAGAGGTTTGTAAAAGGGAGGAGGACCCTATGGCTAACCTGTGTGTGTTGTGGAGGGTTCAGGCTGCATCATTCCTGGCCAGTGCTATTCCTCTTCTGGGCACAGCCTGGCTGGTGATGGTTGTCTCCTTGAAGTCTATGAAGATCCCAGGTAACTGCTTACTATGTGATTTTCTGGTAGCTTTTTATACGATTGACCACGTGCACTGGTAAATTCAGAAAGGATAGGCAAGGAAGGAGAGGCCTGTGTTTTAATTGTCTATAGCTTAATGATGGTGATGATAGGATTGAACATTTATGGGTCAGAATCAGGGGAAGGCCAACAAGGCAGACACCATAGTGGGGGTCTGTTCTAGACCACCCAACCAGGATGAAGAGGCAGATGAAATATTCTATAAGCCGCTGAGAGAGGTCTCACAGTCGCTATCACTTGTTCTCATGGGGGACTTCAACTTACCAGGTGTTTGCTGGAAACACAATACGGCAGAGTAGGAGCAGTCTAGGAAGTTCCTGGAGTGTGTGGAAGAGAACTTCCTGACACAGCTGGTGAGGGAGCCAACCAAGGAAGGTGCCCACTGGACCTCTTGTCCGTGAACAGGGAAGGACTGTGGGTGATGTGATGGTTGGAGGCCATCTTGGCACAGCAATCATGAAGTGATGGAGGTTTCAGTTCTCAAAGAACTAAGGAAGAGAGGTCAGCAGAACTGCTGCCTTGGACTTCTGGAGGGCAGACTTTGATCTGTTTAGGAGCCCAGTTGGCAGAGTCCCTTGGCAGGTAGTCCTGAAGGGCAGAGGGGTCCAGGAAAGCTGGACATCCTTCAGTGTCCAAAGGAAATCTTCACCAAAAGAGTTGTCAAGCATTGGACCAGGAAAATGTTGAAGTCACCATCCCTAGAGGTATTTTGAAGAGACATGCGGATGTGGCACTGAGGGACCTGGTTTACTGGTGGATTTGGCAGTGCTGGGTTAACGGTTGGACTTTGTAGTCTTAAAGGGCTTTTGTAACCTATAAGACTCTGCTCACCCACGTGTGGCTGATACTTCAGTTCTCACCGCATCCTGTTTGGACATACGTTGTTGTTTCATAAAGCTGTTTGACTTGGGAGGTGGGAAAGAGGAAGCGTCTTCAGGTGGAATGACAGCAGGACGCTGACACACAGCTCTGGTGTCCCATAATCCACACAGGAGATTGGGACAGGTCTGCTTTCCCAGCCCTCAGCTGGGCCAGGAGCTTTGATGGGAATGATCTGAGTGTTTGGTCAATGTAAGATGGTGCATTTAACAAAGTGGAGAACATGGGTGGTATCTTACCTCACGGACTCACCTTCGCTTGGTCGTGTTTGCGGTAGTGGGATATAGTGTTGGTGCTGGCTGTGGGTGGGCTATGCCAGCATGGCTTTTTACTACATGTGTTTTACTACAGGCATTTTATCTGGGCCAGTTAACAGATAGGACTTTTTTCCCCTGACACCCAGAATTGCAAAAGAGAATGTATTCTCTATCTCTGCACTATTACCTCTCTGGGTTTCCTCCATGGTTGAGCTGCGTGTGTTCGGAGGCATGGGTGCCCTCTCAAGCTGAGGCTGGGGTTTCAAGCTTTAACTCTTGCCTTCCACAAATGTTATTTCAGTACTATCAGCAGTAGCTCTGTTTCTATTTCTGAATCCATAAAGAATTGAAATCATTTGTTCTTCAGCTCATCTTTAAGTCCTTCATGGTGATGTTATTCAAATGATTAACTTAACAAAGGCTCCTGGAGCTCCCTACATCATAAAGCTTCTCTTCAGTCACTAATTTTGACCTGGGGGTTCAAGTAAAATGACACATAATGCTATTCTGGCATCCAGTATGTACGCCAGCCACTGGAAATGTAATTTGGATGTGTTTCACAAGGAAAGTTCAAACTGCTAGGATAGTTTAAAGAAATGGCCAGGTTTTCTAGTATTTTGAATAGGTTTTCAGTTGAACATTGGGAAAGAAAAGATGGGGAATGAGCCTTTGCAGCACTGAACCAGCCACCTGCCTCTCTAAGGAGCACCATCCATGGTGGCTGCTGGAGGATGCTGTGCTCTATGCCTTTTCCAGCCATGCAGGACATCTGGATACCGTATGTGAGTCTTTCTGGTGGTGCCTGCAGGTGCTGAAGAGTCTTAGCTGTAAAAGTACTTGTCTGCAGTATCTTGCAGTAAGAGGTAAGATGTCTCTTGAAATAACTTCTGAAATCAAGGTGCTGTATGAATTGGGTTGTTTCAGTGCTGGCATATTTGGGCCACTTTGAAGAGATGCCATAGCCAAACTCCTTCCTGGTCGGTGTTTTAACATCAGTCGTAGAAGCTGAGTGTATTACAAACCGAGGTTTAGGACATCAACATCTTCATGCATTACCTTCTAGTAAAAACTATGAATCTGTGGACATGGTTGAGTTACTGTGGGATTAATTTAGGTATTAACTATCAGCATCCCAGTTGCTATTCAGTCATAGAATCCCAGCCTGGTTTGGGCTGGAAGGGACCTAAAAGCTCATCCAGTTCGAACCCCTGCCATGGGCAGGGACACCTTCCACTGGAGCAGCTTGCTCCAGGCTCCGTCCAACCTGGCTGTAAACCCTTCCAGGGGTGGAGCATTCACAGTTCCCTTGGGCAACGTGTGCCAGGGCCTCACCACCCTCACAGTAAAGAACTTCTTTGCCCATCCTTGCTTTTCTCCTGGAGTGAAAGTACATGAGCTTTTGTTCTTAACAGACAACTACAAGGTGCTGTAAATTAGGTTTACACAATGGTGTAAATTGTGTTTATCTCACTGTAACTTCGCTGTGTACCCACACCTCTTGCAAAATTTCATACCGGGATGGATCCACCAGACTACACAGGGGACATGAAGGGAAAAGCTATGCATGATTCATGGTACAGGACTTTTATCCTCAGAGTTGGCTGATTTGATCTCTTCCCATTGGTTTACTTGGCGCAAGTAGCCTACTGTGCAGTAAGCCGAGCCAGCACTAGTTTCAAACCACGTGAGATCTGGGATACTTAGAATCAGGAACCACAGGTTTAAATCATATATCTCAACTTAAGACAGCGTGCAGCAAGTCAAAGTTTGTCCTTCTGAGCAGAAAGGTAGTGCAACACATAGCTCCAGAAATGTGCAAAACCAGAGCCAAGCAACAGTGGGAGCTAAACCAGACATTGCCTTTGCCATCTGAGGAAGATGCCTTCTCTGGGCAGCACTGTGGAGATGCTGGGTGCTGCCTGTCTCATCTGCTGGGGAAGCAAGGGACCTCTGTTGAGGGGTGGCCAGTCCCCTCAAGAGTCTAACTCTCCTCCAGGGATGGCTCAGGGATGATGCCCTCCTGAAGCCTCTGAAAACTCAGGAGGTCTCATTTCTAACTCTTTAAGTAGTTTAATTCGTACTGGCACAACCCATTGCCACTCATTACAAACATGTTTTATTATGTATTGTGTTACAGACAAGAACTAACTTCAGGAACTGGTGGTTACCTCCTTGTGTTTGTGTGTTGGCATTTGGTTGTCTAGAGACTGAAGCTCACCTGCCCGGCATGCTCTATTTCTCATGCTTCTGTCTGAGGAAAATACCTTTATTTTAGCTGTATCTGGAAACAGTTCGGTTTGCAGATATCATACAGAGACAGAATCTGCTTGGAGTGTGAAACATAAGCCTTTAAAGCACACATACCAAGCACTTAAGGCAGTTATAGTGTCCTCGTTTCCTGGGAAGCAGGACTCTACTCATTAGGTGTAAGTCACCTAGACTGAAAAGCCACTGGTCATTCCCTCAGGTCATCAGCTCCAATTACCTTAGCAGAATAGTATCACCCATAACAGCCTAAGTAAATCAGGAAGTCACCAAACAAGGGAAGTAATTACAGCTTCTTTCAGTACTGAAAAAGCAACCTGTTCTTTTACGACCCATCAAAACCATGTGTTTGCCTTTAGTGGTTAAAATAAAGGGTGTGCAATTTGGGAATAATCCAGCTATGAAGTTTCCTTCGTAATTGGCAAGTCCTGAAAGGTTTTTCACTCCTGCAATTTAAAGGTGGTGAGCATGAGATTAATTTAATTTTCTTTTAGATTAGCCTTTAAGGGACACTGCAGTACCAAAGAATGACATTTTCGAACGGTGAACCCACGTCTCATCCTTTTGACATGAAGATTATTTTGTTAACTACCTTTAAATTTCATTTATGATATGATTTGCTCATGCTGTAAGCCAGAATGTCAGTCACCAGCTCTAGCAAACATGGAGAATTTGAATTATATTTACCGTTTTCAGGAGAAGGTCCAGCATGTTACTCAGTGTTAGCATCATCAGTTTACACAACTCTTTTGTTCTTCAGTCTTCAGCACATCCGTTCACTTGATTCAGATTCAATGGGTTCAGGGTAAAAAAAAAAAAGTATTTGTAATAAATCTACATGTGATTTTATAAAGCACTTTGCAGATGTTCAGGGTGCAGGCACGTGTCACTGGTTTCATGGAGAGAGCTTCTGTAAATCTGAGCATGACATGTCTATTCTTGATTGAACTGAAGGTCTGATTGTACATGGTGCTTAGTGCTGGGCTTAGGCTGAGCCTATGACTAGTGTGGCTGAAGGCAGTGGGGTGACTCAAACTGCTTCAGATGATGTGCATCCCTGCCCCAGGGCCAGGATACAGGACTCCTGGTGCTGGGAGAATGTCACCTAAATTGCAGATCATTCACTCTTTTTTCTTGGAAAATGCTTTAAAAAGAATATGAAGAAACACATTAGGATACTGCTCGGTTTTCCTTTAAAAATCCAGTAATTGGGTTATCATGTTCTGCATTCAGAATTTGTGTGTCAAATTTTCAATGTCCTTTATATCATAGAATTACTTGATGAAGTTGGCCTATCTTTTCCTGGTTAATGAACTGTGTACACATCTCTGCCTGTTTCTCAGGTGTGTTTGTTGCTGATGGGGCAAATGGCCGTGTCTCCAAGTGGGCTGTGACCAAGCACTGAACCATGAAGACATGATCCCAAGATGAGGCACTTGGTGTTTCTGAGAATGAACTGAAACCTAAGTAAGTACCACCGTGCTTAGCCCTCTGTGAGGGCTAGACCTGCACCCTCGCAACAAATCATCCTTCAGTTTCCTGTGTGCCAGCAGGTTCCTGTTGCTAGAAAATTTGCAGTATGTTTTGTGCTTTCCAGTTGCTGTTAAAATGCTTTGAGTTTTGTCCTCTGAATTGGGCACAAAGATCTTGCTGAACTAAGAGCAAGGGCAGCATCTGCTTGGAGCAGCAATACTGGCTGCTAATGAAACTTTAGAGCGAAAAGGAAAGTGATTGCCCTTCATTGCCAAGCCATTTCCAAAGGCTCTGCAATCCTCTCTGCTCCCCACACGCTTCACTCTGCCGGGGTTTTCCCAGACCCACTGTGTGTTCACTGTGGGTGAACTGATTCACCCTCTCCATTGCTGGGCCACCTAAACGTTTCCAAAGGAAGGCAAGAAACCAGGTCAGCAGAGTGAAAGTAATCAAGGGAAAAAAACACATATTCTTGTACTGGGAGAAAAGTTAGAAAAAAAATGAATTAAAAAAGAAAGCATCCAGAGAGTGGATTTGAAAACCTCCGTCTGAGAGCTGCAGGGTGTTCGGTGCCTGACATCCCAACGGCTCGACGACAAAAGCAAAGCTAGTGGTATGGGCTCTGAAAATCCCACATCTGAGCTATTCCGGGTTTACTCAAAGAGCTGCTAAAATACAGCTGTGCTCTAATTTCATCTGTCCATTGAGCTACGTGGGAGCAGTGGCACTTGAGACAGAAGCTAAGGTGTCGTGGAAGAGATGTCCAAATACTCTCTAGTAGAAAGCAGGGGCGTGGCCTCCCTCACCAGCCTGAATGGAGGCCGTCACTCCAGCCCTGCATCCCTAGGCTGGTCTGCAGGACTCTCTGGGGAGTATCTGGAGGTTTGCATAGACCAACCTGACCAGCAGAAACCTCTTGAACTGATGAGAGTTTCCTTTCTGTTGCATCACGTTAGCTCAGAGCGTTGACCCCCTGTTCCTTTCCAGATTTTGTTTTTCAGGGTAGCTGTCCACAGGGTTGGTGATGTGTGGCTCACAGCGGTTCCTGATCAAAAAATGTGGACATTCAAGCCAAAAGAGTTTCAGACTGAACTCCACAAGCATTTATTGGCTCCTTTAGGACTGTGCTACAGCCTGCAGTGAGTACCCACGAGCACAGCTAGCTGATCCTGCCACCAGCATCCTGTCCAGCTGGGGTGATCGAAGCCACAGCAAACAAACTGCGCGCAGATTCATTTCACTCTCATTTTTGCAGCTCGAGCCAACTGGGAATGTAAAACCACACTGACCAAGGGAGGGTGGGGAAATTGCCAGTGAATGCAGAAAGAAGAAAAGGAAGGAAAATGTGGAAAGCAGGAGGTAAGAAAATGAACATTGTTTATTTCATAGAATCATAAAATGGTTTATGTTGGGAGGGACCTTAAAGCTCACCCAGTTCCAACCCCTGCCACGGGCAGGGACCCCTTCCCCTAGAGCAGCTTGCTCCAAGCCCCTGTGTCCAACCTGGCCTTGAACACTGCCAGGGATGGGGCAGCCACAGTTTCTCTGGGCACCCTGTGCCAGCGCCTCAGCACCCTCACAGGGAAGAGCTTCTGCCTAAGAGCTCATCTCAATCTCCCTCCGATCAGTTTAAAACCATTTAATACTCAGCATACTGATTTGGGTCAGGCCTTGCAAAGTGGTCAAATGTCTTCTGGAAGAAGGAGTAAGGAAGACCTCAGATCAGTCCTTGGGTGGGGATTAGCTGAAGTAATTGTTTGGCAGAGACGCCAGGTGTGTGCAAAAGTTAAAACTCACCTGTCAATGCCATTTTGAGGGGTTGGTTCAACCTGTGGTAGGGTATGGTGCCAACGAGGAAACTGCAATTCATGCGGAGGTTCAGATGAGGAAGGAAACTACAAACATCCAAAATGCCTTTCCCCCAAATTGTAAGAGTGTTCAGACCCAAAGGCTGGTTTTGACTCAATGAAGGTAAACTTAGTCCTCTAGAGGGCATGGTTACACTGATTATATATTTAATAATTAACTAGTATTACCTTGGCTATGTGTCACTTTCACTGGTGTAAATCAGGAATCAACGGACTAACACAGGTGGAGTTGCCTTGTCTTTAAACCTTGTTTTAGGGTTTTCCACGTAATCTCTCTTCTTGAGGAAGCTGGTATGGTATGGGCCAGAAGGTCGGGGTTTGCTCGTTGGGGAAGCTTTCCAAGAGGTAGCTGTTAATTCTTTCCTTTGTACCAGAATCCAGTGTGAAAATCAGGGGATCAGTTTTTCCCATGTATTTATGTTCCTGCTTTGGTTAATCCCAGCAGCTCTTGGTAGCGGCGTGGGCTGCACCATCTGAATAGTAGCACAATATGGGGTTAGTGTTCATCCTTTCATAAAGCATGGCAGCAATTACTTGTGTTTGGGCAATCTGGTGGCTGAACTTATTCAGACAAATTTCAAAGTTAAGAGCCTTGTGCAGATGCAAATATGGTCACCATGTGCCTTACTGCCTGCCTTTCCCTGGTGTGCAAACAGAGCAGAGGTTTGAATCCAGGGCCTCTTGGTGCAAAGGAAGATGCTCCACTTGCTGATCCAAAAATCCACCTCCTCCACAGAAGCAGCAGGAACTGTGCAAAGCCCTTTTAATCTGGAAGCCACGTCTTTGTAGAGCTTACACAAGGTTCACTTGTCTGTAATGCAAACACCTGCGTTTTATTCACTTTTACAATATTTAAATCCCCTTATAAAATAAACGGCTACTTGCTGGAACGTTACCCGGGCTGTATGTCCAAGGTCTGATGAATTTCAAAGCTATTTTCTAAGATGCATTGGAGAAGGAGAAGGACTGGAAAGAGCCATCAGCTAGTGTTACAAATAAAGAAGTATCAGTCTAATTTTTGTGGCTTCCTGCAGCTTCTGAGTACATTCCACACAAATAACATGTTAAGATTTCTTGCTTGAGTCATTCGTAGTGCCAAACCAGCACCTAGGAACTGAGAAGTGCTCCACTTTGTTATCATCACTGAACTGTGCTGCACAGTGTATCCCTTTACTTCTTTTCTTCAGTTACTCTTGGAAGTCGTACTTAGCCATCGCATCCTCCTTGTCCTTGACCATGATGATTATGGCCTTATATTCATTCCATTTGCTTACAAGAAAATAAGTAATCCATGTTGCCTTTTTTTGAGTTCTTCCTCACGGCTGAAGAAGTGGTGTTGTTAGCTGGTTTAAAAGATATCTGCCTGTGGGTGAACCAGGTTCCTTAGGTTGAATCTATGCTTCCGATTTCCACATGGAGCTTCCAAGGGCTGAACTGCCCTTCCCTTGAACTGACCCTGCACACCAACCTTAGGCAAAGCCAGTATGATCTGCTGCCTCACACAACTTCGTCACTAGTGGCTTTGCAGGAACATCACAGTCTAGAAGAGAGTCTAGTCCCAGAAATGTGATGCTGACCTGATGGTCCAGCCTTGCTCTGAAAATGGATTGTGATGTTCTGGAGTGATACTGTAGCTTAGTTTCTATAAAGATTAGAATTTACTAGATGTACCCAGTGAAACTTTGATTCTCTGTTATAGGGTGAAAGCCAGGCAAAGCTGTCCTTCAAAACAGAGCAAAAAAACCAATGTAACTTTCTCTTCTCCCTTTCATCTTCATTTTCAGCTGATACTTGAATTTAATAGCAGCAAGGGTTTCCTGCTAGAACTAAGCTCATGCAGCTCTTCAGTTGATTTCTTTGTGCTCTTCTGCTTGTCTCTTCAAGTCCACTTGCTCTGTCTGATCTTACTTCACAAGTTCTGGGGGCAGATGTGTTCTGTGTTTAAATCAGCAGGTCCCTGGCCTTAGACACCTCAACTCTAATGCTATTATCAGCATTAAAACTAACACTAGAAACTCGTTCTGCAAAGCAAACTCAAGCTGCAGTTACATGGCCAGAGGTACTCGGATTAGCTCGCTTAGAACTGCTCCAGATACCTCAGTGTTATGCTGCAGTCTGCGGTGTAGACATCCCTTGACACCTCTGTGGGCTGGACGAACTTGCATAACTTTTTGCAGCATACATGAAAATGCAGCAAGAAGGCCATTAGAGAGGAAAGAGGGGGTTGGAACAGGGTTGTGTTGGCTTCAGCGCCGGACATGCCGTCTCAGATCATTGTTACTGCAACCATTTCATTCTAATTCATCCATGTCAACCCGTTTTAGGACTTTTCAGCATTTCACTCTTGCCATCATGCTGAAGAAGGCTTTGGCCATGCTTCATTATGCTTGGCTGGTGTCGCCGAAGGAGTGAGTGACACCGTTATCCAAGTCTGTCTCTCCACCACAGTGCAGACAGCCAAGCACTGTTGGCCCCAGTGGATATTGCTCAGCAGATCTTTGTCAGGCTTGTACAAACAAGATACGTTACCATTGACCTACCAGCTAAAAGTTCATGCCTCTGACTCCAGGATACTTCTTGTCTTGGTGTCATTTGTTCATTGAAATAAGTAGTTATTGTAAGATTATCACATTAACAGGGATTTTGTTTGCTTGTTTTAGGAAGAATGGCATTTTTCTTGCTATCATATGCTGGGTAGGTAGTTTATTCTTTTGCTTTCTATTCCAGTGTGGGTTTGGGTTCATGAAAATGAGAGAATCTAAGCCTCAAGCAGAGCCAACTGCTTCACAAAGCTCCCCAAGTCATTGCCAATTTAATTCATTGTTGGCCGGTGGGGCTCAGGCTTCTTTTAAGTGAAAGGTGCCAATCATGCAGGGTTATACAGTGGTTTTGAAGAAAGCCAACTCACCTGCTTGCTGGAGACTTGAATCAAGCCACCAGGTACATTTTCACTTATGTCTAGAAATGAACCAAACCCAGAGTCCTGATCTGGCTGTCACAGTCTGATTCTGATGGACTCTATGGCTTCTTTACTTAGAGCCATAGAACTGTGAGGAGATCAAAGAGTAACTTGAGATTAGACCTCTGAGGCACGACAGAACATCCACTTTGTGGTTCAGAGCCACCACAGAGCACGGCCTATCAGACTTCTCACTCTCTAGACAAACTCATTTACAAATTTTCTTCTGATCTACTTTTGATGACTTCAGGGCTTTTACTTTCCATTTCCTCAGTTCCCAGATCCATCCTAGATCAGTTCAGGCACTGCACATCAAAACTGATGGTGATCCATCTTGTTTTCACACCACTTTCTTTACATGTAGAACAGTGTGCATTTTGGATCTGACATCTGAAATGGCTCCTTCTCTTCATATTTCTTGCCTGAGTCCAGAGGAGTTGGCTGTGCTGGAACTGCAAGGAGGAAGGTTAAACTTCATCAAGCCTTTTTTTAAAGAGCATTTAAGAACTAGCATTTGCTATAGGGGCTGGTAAACAGACCCGTGCATGTCATTTCACCCTCTGCATCTCAGGTTCAGATCTAAGAATGAACAAAACTTCATCTTTCTAAGACAGAGGCACTACATACTGTCCAGTCTAGTGCATTAAATCATTTCACAGGACATCTTGAGGATCAGGTCACCTTTCTAGAAGCACCATGAGAAAACATAGACCTTTTCACAAGGTGGGTTGTCTTAAAGTCACAGAATCACAGAATCCTAGAATGGTTCAGGTTGGAAGAGACCTTAAAGCTCATCCAGCTCCAACCCCTGCCACGGGCAGGGACCCCTTCCACTGGAGCAGCTTGCTCCAAGCCCTGTGTCCAACCTGGCCTTGAGCACAGCTGGGGATGGGGCAGCCACAGCTTCTCTGGGCACCCTGTGCCAGGCCTGCAGTCTAAACATTCTGTGATCCATCAGCAAGTGGTGGCAAGCAGACACCCGGCGCAGCGTTGAGAGGTGATAACCATCCTGTGAAAAACGAATTTCCAAAGTGAAATGTGACTTCACCAAGTGAAAGGATGCGCACAGAGGTTCCCTGGGAAGGGAGCTCAGGCATGTGGCTGTAGGTCTGTGGCACTGTAGCACTTCCGAGTTGAAACTATTTTTACTATGAAATTATTATTACTGTGTTTTCACATTTCCTTTCAAGTTCCTAATTACTAACAGCCAGACCAAACTGCTAGGAAGCCCTGAGTGTCTCTGTCCATCCACAGCGTAGCAGCACTGCCAAGCGATATTCCGTTACACTACTTAGGGCAAACTATTTTCTATCCCTTCAATGTATTTCTAGTTTTATATGTTCCTTTTGAACCTGTTTTTTGCTTCTTTCTTCCTCAGTGACTTTACCTCTGTGGAGCCCTTTGCCGTCACAGATCAAGGGCTAATTTTTTCAGGTCTGTTTGTGGGAATTAAGGTAAATAAGTGGGTATTCGCATAAATCATGTATCTTCAGAGCTCAGTGGAAGGACATACATTTCCATTGCCTCTGGAGAGATTTTTAGCCTTAGCTTCTTGATAAATCAATTACATTTCCTTTTGCTGACAAAAGTGAGAATAGCACTGTTTGCCAACTCATTGCATCCACATTTTGCATGGGATGCTGGGAATGTGGCTGCCTTAATTGCATTCCCCAGGGAGTCCATCCTGAACACCTTGACTTACCCACATTCCCACTGACTTCAGTGGCAGCTTGAGCTGTGAAATGCCAACAGCAAGCACCAGCATGAAGGAAAGTAGCAGACATGGAGTGCACTCTGCAGCAGAAGGAGAATTGAGTCCTGGGAGAGGTCCAGTTCCTCAGTGCTTCCACAGGCAAATGTGTGCCCAGTTCCCTTCAGCCCTAACACATGGGCTCCACTCCCTTTTCAACCTCTCCCTGCTTAGAAATACAACTGACTATCAGGAGAGGAGAAGCTTACTTTCACATGAAATGGAAAGGACCTGAGTGCAGAGTAAGGACAGAGAGCGTGAAGCAAGGCATGCTGCCTCCAAAAGGAGTAAAAAAAATACAGATGTAGCAACAGGTGTTCAGGATATGTCTTTCCCACCTTACATCTCTGTCCAAGCTAATCCACATTTGAGGACACAAAATACTGTAAGCATTCCTCCTTCTCCCAATACAACTGCATTCATTCTTCCATCCCACAGCTTTCAGCACCAGGCATATTCCATCCACACAGAGCATAGCTTGCATACCTCTTCAACCACAAACACACATCCTACTCATAGTCTTCCATGCTTGCAAGTGCAGAGCAAGTGGAGGATATTATATTGCACTTAGATATTGGCTGTTGCTCCAAAGTATGTTTGTTAAGCAGGAGATCCTCTTTATCTCTGCATGTCTTCTCAGTCACAGGAGTCCAGACTGTACTGAATTGCTCCCTCCTCATCAAAAATAATCTAAGAAATCAAGGGAGAAACTGTGACTAGACACTTTTCAGTCACATAAAAATGAGTGTCACCTTCAGGAGGAAGGAATCTGTCTGATCACATATAGGTCTAGCCCACAGGTGGCTGTACTCACTGAATTATGAGTGCTTCTGAGACAAAAGGCAAGTGGCAGTGTTTGCTTTAGACCATCTGGTATGTTTGGGCTCCTAGTCCTGATCAGGTGTATTAAATGAAAATGCTCAACAATTCATATGTCTAACAGTAAATCCCGACTATGATTCGGGGTTTTGCTCCCTTCCCGGCAGACAGACGCACAGGTGTGTATTGCAGCATAAATATCTTTTGTGGTCACAAGATACTGCAAAATAGTTACCAAAAGGACATGCCAGGTAAGGAATTGCAGCCTCCACAGTGTTGAGAGAGGTAGAAGGCTCCATAGGACCTTCACTTTCTTACCATGGTACTAAAGTCTTCCAGGAGGCTGTGAGATGGCTAATGCCTCTTCTCATGCCATACCTTCACACTGCAATGGCACTATTGACTCTGACCTTCAAAGTGTCCAAGACTCTTCTTGCTTGCTTGCTCCTGGCTTCACACCAGTAGGATTTTGCAGCATTTATGGCTACAGTATATCCCAGAAAAGCCATCTGGAGGCCTAGGCCCATGGGAATGCTGACTGCCAGTTGTGCCAATTTGCTTGTTTAAAGGGACACACTGCTGTCAGCCACTTCCAGATCCTACCTAATCAAGCAAATGAGGATACATTCGTACTTGGCTGGATGGGATAGTGAAGAAAGGGATGTTTCTATTCTGAGTCATGTTTCTGCAATTCTGTATGATCTAACAAAAGCCCCTTTTGTTAGGCTCCCAAGGATGGGAGAGTTCTGCTGGTATCCCACTCCTCCATCACACACTCTCTCCAAGAGACTTATCCACAGCTCTCACTTCAGTCTTCACTGGGTCTGAAGGGGTCCAAAGTAAAAAGAAGGAAAAAGAATTAACTTGGCGTGTGTGGAAATCCTGCTCTGGAGTTTGCCCCTGCTGCCAGATGTGGAAGGGGCTGGCAGTGGCAGGAGGGCTGCAAGTTTTGGACTTGAGCAGATGTTTAATTCCTATTGACTGATATTTTGTGGGCAGCTCTGAAACGGTTCACACATCGTCCAAACCTTCTCGCCCATTCCCTTGGCATCCAGCTCTGCTGCTGAGGGGTCTAAAGCCGGGCTGGAAGTGTGCAGCCAGGGAGCCTCACCATTAATTTTACCATTTCACCCTGCAGATCTGACCTCTTTAAGAGTGATTTGATGTTTCTTTAAGCAACACCCCGTCTCTATGAAGGAATGCCAACAGAGGAGAAGTTTCAAGCTTGCTATTTTTATTTAAGCTGTTGGAACAGTATGGACATAATGTAAGTAACTGGACCAGCCAACAGGGTGTCTGTCAGTCAGTGACTCACTCTTCAGATCAGACAGATGCAAGCCCATATAAACAGGTTCAGCCCAAAAGTCACGATAATAAATAATTTATTTTCATCCATTTCAAAACACCAGATACAGTAAAGGGAGTGTTTTCCTTGGAAGGAGGTGTTACTGGTCGGCTGTGTTTGCTTCTCGCCCCAGCAATAACATGTTCTGAATGAGTGGAGGGAGATTCCGACCACCATTCTGCCAGAGCCTGCTTGATTCTTGGTTGAAGGCTGCCGAGTCTTAGGAAATGACTCTGATAGAAATGAATGCTCTGTTTGGAGGTACGTGGCATCTTCAGGTTTGCACTCCAGTACTTGGAGCACCAGAGGGATCGAGGCAGCCTGGTGGGCATCTGGAGAAAGCTGACTTTTAAGGTGTGTTTTTCTCATCATTGTGGGCTTGCTGAGTCATGCACAGCAAGTGGAACATGTCCCAGGATGTTTGAAGATGGCTTTAGGTCACGTGAACTACCAGGTAAAACTGGGAAAAGAAATATGTGGCAAAACATTTGGATGAGGCGTAGAAACATGGAAGCTTGACAGGGAGTACTCTTATGGACGCTGTTCTTCATATGGACGCTGTTCTTCATATGGACACTGTCCTTCATCAGGAGGCCTCTGCTGGATCCAGATGCCACTCTTCTTGCAAAGATGAGGAAGATTAACCAGGGGTCACTCTAAAATACTGTTGCAACAAAAACTGTCCCATTGCCTGCAGTTTGTAAGCTTGGTGATTTGAGATCTGTGCTATCAAAGGATGCCTAGCGGTACCTAAATAGATCACACAGTGATATCAAAGAAGACCTCTTGTTGCTTTGGCCACATCCATGGCACAAGCCCTCTCTTCATTAGGACCCTGCTCTCTAACCCAGCATGGAAGGTGCAGGCTGTGGAGCTCAGGGCTTGGGACTGTCTGGAGGATTGTCTCAGGAAGAAAGTCCTTGGGCAAAGATGAGACTCTTGCCCCTGATCATCTCATGAAGCAGGTCTGTGTGGGATGGGAGCAGTGGAATACTCAAGGTGGGGAGGACAGCAGCTTGCTCCAGGGAGCTGGTGGTCTCACTCAGACATTGCAATATCTTGTTCATAGTCTCACTGCCTGCACACTGAGGAAAATCCAATATAGGAGCAACAATATATGCACAAAACCACAGATAAGGTTACCAAATATTTCAGCTGCTCTGTGTAAGTTGGTTTTGGAACAGAATTCATCAAGAAGCTGGATATGATCTTGTTAGAAGAAAGGAAGAAGAAAGCATGTAGTGTCATAAGCAGCATATTCCAAGCTAAGTGGTCTTCCAGTCTTCTTACCCGTGCACCTAACCTGGAGGACAAAAATATGAACTATCATGCAACTCTCCAGCCAAGAGCTCTGTGTAATGTGGGCATTTAGGAAAACTTACAAATGGATACGTACTTTTAATATGCTCCAGCTGTGCGTGTATTGTATTCACCTGATCAAGGAGAAAATACCAGCTGCTTTTCTCACCCAGCTCCCAGGATAACTTGGCAGATGTTTGCTGCATCTCTGGGTGGACATGCACACAGCCCTATTGGCATATTTGCCTTTATAAACTGAGACATTGCTCTGTCTCCGTTTGAAGATCAGATGCAGTAAGTTTACTGGTAAGAAGTGAAAAGCTTTTTGTAGCTGCAGACTCTGCAAACTCATAGTGGGCTCTGCAAGTCAAAGCTTCTCACGCATTTATTAGTGATAGCAATAAAGGTCCATGGGATTGATAAGCATAGGGATGACTTGTCTTCACTGTATAACCTACAATTATTTGTGAAAGTAACTTTTTATAGAGCTGATGGCTAAGAGGGAGTGCTTTTTAATAGTCATCACTCCCTTGGGTACAACTACACTTCCAACACCTGCAATGGCCAGTGAGCACCTCTGCCAACTAAAACACCTCTCTTCAGAAGAATAACTAATACTTTAGAATAACTATTAGAATAACTAATGCTTCTTTGTAAAGCGGAGGATTAGGTTCATATGTCCTAGAATAAAGCACCCAAATCAGTTTTGTCTAAGGCTTTTGAAAGAGGTGGAAGGGAAGAGAGTGTGGAGCAGGTCCTTCACCGACAGGACAGGAGGGCACTTGCAGACTGGGGCACTGAAAAATAAATAGCACAGCAGGTACAATCACTGACAGATGCTCTTACAAGCCAGGCTCTCAGGCTGGAGGCTCCAAGCTATCAAATACTTTGTCAGTCTCAGCAAGCTGGTAAATAAAGAAAAGGTTCTTGCACATAAATCTTTGGAGCTGATTCTCACAAAGAGTGCTTTCAGCCCGAGCTCCTACTTCAATACTCCACAGCTGGGGGAGAGCACAGTGAGTCTTATTTACGCATCCAGCAGCAGTTTATGACAGGCACCATCTCATCTCAGGGGTCTGACATATACATACACCGCTGTCCAATTCGTAAATTCTTGCATCTCGAAGTTTAATAAGCTCTTCATTTGATTTCTTAATGTTTTTCACAGAAAGTGAACGTTTTTCCTGGCAGAGCAGGGACTGTGAGCTCTTTTATCTGCGCCCCATAAAGGGCTGGGATGTCTCTTTGAGCTTGGCCAATAATTTGAAAGTGATCCAGATTTTGTTTTTCCTGCAGGTTTAATGAAAAGTGAATGTTTTAAGTGGAGGAGTAAGAGGTACATTGAATTTGGAAGTATGACCACAGCAGCAGCAGAGCTGTGGAAAAATTCAAGGAGTTATTAAAATCTTTAAAACTCAATTGTTTAGAAATTAAGCACATAGCTTAAAAATGACTATTGGCACAGCTGGGTGAGTTGCCATTCTCATCATATACTTCATTAAACCTCTGCCATATGTCCAGTCTTAACTGTCCAGTAGTGTCCCCAGGAGCATCCCCTGGTTGCCACTGAATGACCATCTTCACTGTTGCTCATCAGCACTTGACGATGACTTGGTGCTTGATTCTAAATTACTGGAAGCAGAGGTGAGCTTCTGCCGTGAACATTGTTTGGGATAGGTCGGAGTTCTTGGAAAAGAAGGCTGCTGAAGGAGATGATCTTTCTCTCCCATGATACTGCAAGCATCCTAAACTAAGCAGCTTTGAGTTTCTTAAGGCTGAGCTGCTTCTCTCACGCTGGAGGAACAGAAGAACATCTGGTCTTAGCTACTGTTTTTCAACTGGATCATCTTGTGCCTCAGTAAAATGAATGAGAAACACATGCAAGCTATATTTTCAAAAAGTTGTATTTCATTGATGCAACTAAAGTAGTGATTTTCACATGCAATTAGATACACAGATGTAGACAAGCAACAATTTACACACACACTACATTTCCAACGAGGCCCTATGTACATTCCCATATGCTTTACACATGCGAAATATGCACATGGTGAGGAGGCATGGGAAAGTATTTACATGTGCAATTGTATCTTCCCACAGCAATGCCTGGGAATTAGAAAGGACTAAGTTAGACAATATTTTGGATGTAAAATCTGATGACACTTTCAATTCTGTTCTGCAGCCCCCACTATAAATAATGCTATTTATTAATTATGACCTGCTACAACGGCAATTCCCCAGGAGCTTTGCAGATAGTACAGGGACTAAGAGCTCAAATAACCCCCTTGTTTTTGGAGTAGACATCAGTATCCAAAGCCCTTTAGAAATGGACTAAACACAGACATCCCCAAGACATTGATGAAGAGTGAAAAAATGATGAGCAACATCGTACAGCCAACCTAAAACGTACAGGAGATGCAGGTAAAGATCATAGAAAAGCTTTTTTAATTATTTTTTTTTTTATTTTTCAACAGTATCACATCTTGAAGCCTTTTGGAAAACCTGTGAGAATGTTTCTTTACTGAAAAGGTAAAAACCAAAGTACTGTTTTCTGAAAAGCACTACTTCCTAGGAAACAGACTGAGACTTTATAGACCCATAGAATCCCAGACTGGTTTGGGTTGGAAGGGACCTTACTTAAAGCTCATCCAGTTCCAAGCCCCTGCCACAGGCAGGGACACCTTCCACTAGAGCAGCTTGCTCCAAGTTCTATCTAACCTGACCTTTGGGAGGTGAGTGTCTGTGGCCATGTCTTAGCCCTTACCAGTGCTTGCTCTCCTGCAAGGCCCCTCCTAGGCTCTGTGTAGGCTCCCTCAATCTCAGGTCTCCAGGTGATAGGAAATGAACATCAGTCTTTTCTTCCTTCAACATGTGTGAAGGCAGGGTGTAGTGGGGATGAAGGTTTTGTAGGGGTTGCTAATGTAATAATAGGAGCCATTGATGGAAAAACAAAACATATCCCTAAGAAAATTGGTTTTGTCTTCTTATTATTCTATGCAGATGATTGACTCTTTCAAACCCAGATTGGTCTGTGGGATGATCTAGGACGGATCTGTAAGAACCACTGAAAAAATCCAAACCCTAATGACATGAAAAGATTTGTTGGTTTGGGTTGTTTTTCAGCATATGCTGCCAGTGACCGTGGAGCTGCTATGGAGCCAGCACCGCGAACTTGCTCATTGTACTGTAAGTCTTCAGTATTGAGTGGGCTGGGTTGTGGCGCACTGTGATAAGACCGTGCGGTGTCCTGACCTGTGTAGAGATCTGCAGCAACTGTGACCCTCCAGTGGCTGTTAAAATGAGCTGTTAGGCTGCAGAAGCATGCACGGTTTCAGCCATGTAGGGGGATAGCAGTAAGGACCACTGAGGGCAAGACTGTGGTCAGTAATAAGAGCTAATGGTCATCTTCTCAAAGCTGGGAGAAGGAATGGGATGGCCTGAAGAGGGCCCTTGGACAGGAGCTGCCAAAAAAACATAGGAGAGGCTGGGGATGGGTGAGAGCAGGCTTCTGGGCGAGAGGAATGGGGACAAGCGGGGCATGAGGACAGTGGCAACTGGGTTGGAGGGTAGAGGGTCCGTGAGTCACGGCCGCCTGAGTTTCCAGCTGCTGAGTGCTTAGATGTGCAAGTCCTTACAGCAGGAATTACCTGCTCAAACCGTGGCTGAGAGCTTGCAACAGGCTTTTGCTTGTTTTTCTAAACAGATCGTTCATGTGACCCCTTCAGTCCTTGTTTCTGTTAACAGGCCAAACAAGTTCTAAGTGCCAACATACTGAAGAAGTGGAAAAGTTAGTTTATAGAAGGGAAAAAAAGGGGAAGGAAAAGAAAAACAAAACCCAAGTTATTCCCACAATGTTTGCATTCCCATGTTTTAACCACAGTATTCCCAGCACACGGATTTTTATGGTGCATCTGAAAACTAACCACAATGCAAAAGAATAAGGAAAGCAAAGCAGGGATGGAGACATGGAGAGGGAAGCTGGGCAGTGAGGAGCAGGGAATGGCAGCAGTGCCAAGCTTTGCTGCCTGCCTCACACCCCCCTCTCCTGCAGTCCCAGCCAGGACCTTGCTCTGCAGGTGACCCAGGAAGCAGCACATATTAAAGTTGGGGAGAGCTGTAAAATTAAGTTATTTAAGGGGGTTTAGTTCCCTTTTAGCAGGTTGGAATAGCAGGGCATGACCAAAGACAGGACAAAAGCTGGGCTGGTTCAGCCTGGAGACGAAAAGGCTCCGGGGAGACCTTAGAGGAGCTCCCGTGCCTAAAGGGGCTACAAGAAACCTGGAGAGGGGCTTTGGACAAAGGGAATGGCTTTAACCTGCCAGAGGGGAGACTGAGATGAGCTCTTAGGCAGAAGCTGTTCCCTGTGAGGGTGCTGAGGCGCTGGCACAGGGTGCCCAGAGAAGCTGTGGCTGCCCCATCCCTGGCAGTGCTCAAGGCCAGGTTGGGCACAGGGGCTTGGAGCAAGCTGCTCCAGTGGAAGGGGTCCCTGCCCATGGCAGGGGTTGGAACTGGATGAGCTTTAAGGTTCCTTCCAAAACAAAGCAGTCTGGGATTCTGTGATAAGTAGCAGATACCTGCAGAAGGCCTCGAGCCTGTTCAGCTGCTCACAGGCTGAACTCCTGGCTGGCCTCAAGTAAACTCAGAAAGGTATCTGCACTAACACTGAACCATCCTGGTCTGCCCAGGAGCTCCTCGTCTGACTCGGTGTAGTGCGGAACGGTAGCCAAGTGCAATGAAGTGTTTTCTAAGCAACTCTTATTTGTATTCAGGAGCTGAGACTCTCTGGGAAAATTTCCCAAGTTAAATGGAAAACTAATTCCTTTAAGCCACCTGAGCATGACTGACATGACTAATGGTGAGGTGGCTACCTGGAGCCACCACAGCCTGTCCTCTGCTCAGTGTGGCAGCTCAGCAGCAGTGCTTTATGAAATGACTGGGGTTATTATGTGGCTCTCAAACCTCTGCATGAGCCATGGACCAGGGGGAGACTCTCGGCTGGCTGGAAACAGCATCATTTTATCAAAACCAGTCAGGAGGTAGCAGAGTACATCAGCTGTGAGTCAGGGCTGCTGTGTTCTGTGCGGTTCTTCTGTGGCTTTTTGTGTTGCATTAGTTAGGTTGTCACTTGGGGACTCTGATGCCTGTCCCTCATAGGTCTGGATCTATACAGCATGCTTTACTGCAGAGAGCAGAGTACCAACGCAAGCACTCTGTACCATGGTCTAACGCAGCATCAATATGATTTTTGTTACATTGCTGTCAGCCTGGCTTCTGTAAAGATTACAGACCTGCTGGCTTAAGACATTGCATGTCCCCAGCGCAGGAGACAGCCATTGCTGAAAAGGCAGTCAGGACTATCATCCCAATTACAGGGAAGAGAACAGAGCCTTAGATTTTCAATAAAGCAATGCTCCTACAGCTGGGGCTAGGTCATATGCTGCTGGGCATTGAACTAATGTAACCAGGCTTTCAGAAGAGCATCCTGAACCTCCCAGATTTGCATTTTTCTGGTGTAACCTGAGGGAATTGCACAGGTTGGCCCTCTCCACCAGCATTGCTATGTCTCTGTTAGCACAGTGCATTGCATCTGTTGGACAGCTGGATGTCAGGTGGCCTGCTGAAAGCCAGAAGGGACTTTGAGTATATTATATATGTCGTGTGCCCAAGAGCCTGGCTTACATTTTTGCAGGGTAAATTGTCAGTGTATGCTCACATTGAGTAGTACTGTATATGCATCTCGGGTATTAAAGCCCCCAAGTCTATGTGCTAGACAGCAGACTTGCAGTTTGCACTCGCATTTCCATCCCAGGCTAGCTGCACACATGCTTTGGGAGCATGCATCCCAATTCCCTCTGGAATTCCCTGTTAAGAAATACACCAGCTCTAACCATGTTTCACATCATATGATGCTGCCAAGCACCAGGGTTCTGCAGGTTCCTGTTTGGGTGAGGGGAGTCCTGCCTCTGTTGTTGCTCCTGCTGGGGAGAAGTGTTTGAAGGTAGTCAGTGTGATAGCCAGCACCAGCATGTGTATCCCTGCAGCCTGTTTCCCACCACAGCACCCTCTCCAGACACAGTGATAGTAGTAGTCACTGAGCTAACGAAACATTGGCCCCAACAGTGCCCCAGGAGCCACTTCCCTGGGCAGTGAGTCCGTCCCGTGTGATGGAGCTCCTTTGCTCTCCAAGGGTTTTGTCAACACCTCAGTATTATTAAAATGTTGGTTTTAAAGTCAATTTCCTTTTCTTTTCTTTGTAGTTTATAGAGTGTTGCTGAAGACCTTCTCCCAGGCTAAAATGAGGATCAGTTCCAGGTTTGCAGTCATATCAACAGTAGGATGGTGATTTATTTCTAAGGTGCCTGTGTAATTACCCATACCCCACACACACGTCCCATTCACACTGAGTTTCCCTGTAGCTAATGAGTCTTCCCTGAGAGGAAGAGGACTGGTTGGTTCTCTAAACTCCTATGCCTCTAAAATGAACCCAGCCTCTGTGTAACAGTGTCCCAGAAGCTGCTAGGTCTCACTGTAGATGGAAATAGCTCATCTTTCTTAAACTGAACATTGCTGCCAAGTTTTGCCAACAGTATCATGTCAGTGTTCCTTTTGTTTCTGCTGTTTCTGGTTTTGGTCAAGGTGTTTGTGGATTTGTTTTGCCATTATGGGTTCTGCCATCTATACCAGCATATTGTCTGCATGAGGCAGAGTTTGGCCAGCAGTGTGGAACTTACAGCCCCAAAAAGCCACTCCTGAATATTTGCTTATCTGCAGCCGACATGTGCTGATACTGGGAAACGTTTGGAGCAGAGGTTACGTTTTGAAATCACAAAGTGCTGGCTTTGGTACCAAGTTTAAGGTAAGTATCTTTGCCATGCAGGTATGGGATGAGCTTTTTCAACCTAAGACCACCTTTGGATATCTTTGTAGGATTACATTTTAGCATGAGCTACGTGAATATGGGTGCGTCTGTACATTACAGAGAGGTGATGCACAGCAGGACTTACCAGGGTTGCTGGAGGAGGTGTGAGGAACCCTTGAGTAGCCCATTAGAGTCACCAACTCACCAGTCCCATTTGTAGCTTATAGCCCAGCGCAGGGTTGGAAGCCGAAGCTGGCAAGTGGCTGGTGGCAGCAGTGCCCTAGGTCCAGCCGGTGGCCAGCCTGCATGCAGAGCGGCTCAGGGCAGCCTTTGAACTCTGCCTGAAGTGAGCTGTGCATCGGCCCCCAACCTAAATGAGAGCAGCCTGGAGACTGTTCTGAATTACCAGACAGCTGTAGCCCCAGAGGCAGCACACATCTGGTCAGGCTCACATCAGGGGAGCGGTGCTGGAGGTATTACTTTGGCTCTGTCTCACAGCTGGACTTCCCTTTACTGGGATGATCTTCCGATGGCTGCTGATACCAGGATTGGGCTATCAGAGCTGGAAAGTCATTTCCATCTTTGCTTTTCTGGAAATGGTAAAGTGTTGTCAGCCTCCATGCCTGCAGTCAGCCCTCTGACCAACCTCCCTTAGGCAGGATCACCCTTCTCTCCCCAGCACCAGCAGCTCTCTTCTGGGTTCCTTACCAAGGACCTGCCCTAACACTGGCTATTTTTCTGCCCAGGGTGTGGATCAAAACCAGCAAAACCACATTCAGCTGAGCTCCAGGAGCAGCCTGAGTTGAGCCACCCTCTGCTGATGTCCATGGTGTTGTCCATCCTTTGTGCTGGATTTCTGGTGGAGGTCACCCAAACTAAGATTCCTTTGCAACCTTGCTTCCTCCCTGCAGGGCTGTGAGGAAGGATCATAAACTCTTTATGTTCAAGCTATCTAGACCCTAGGTACTGTTCTACATCTGCTACTGGCTTTCCAGTTTAAAAGGTTTTAAGCCTTTTACATTGTGGAAATGAGTTTTTGAGAAAGTAACCAGGGGAAAACAACAAACACAACACCAGTGCGAAGAGTCACAGCCCTGATAACGTCCCTTCTTCCTGAAACAGGGCATGAACAAAGCACATGACAGCTCTGGAATGGAATGAATTCTGGTGTGGATACAAACCACTTAATTCACTTATCTGCAGGTAACTTAACTACTCCTGAGGATGAAAACTTTCCTAAGGATACTTCCCATCACACTATTTAGGTGGAGAAGGAAGAGCATGGGCCAGTCTGACTGGCAAAGGGCAGGCCATGTGCTCACTGTCCCAGTGAGCCATGAAGCCCTTAGTTTGCACAGCTCAGTTTCCCTCCATGAATTAAGCAATAACCAGTCTTGATGTTGGTTTTCTGCTCAGGAGAGAAGTTCATCTTTCCAGTTCAGTGCTCCTGAGTATTCTGAAGCTCTCCAACTGGCAGGAAAACCACATGGAAGAAATGGACAGAATCAGGTTTGCTGTATATTCAGATCAATTGATATTATTTTGGATATATAAACTAATGTATTTCCTTTTGTAAGCATAATTCTGAGCATCAGATACGAGTTTTGGAGGTTAAATGTTTGGGATCTGGGGAAAAAAAATACCCCTACTGTTGCAGTGCTGTCAATGTGACAGCCAGGCTACCCTCCCACATCAGCTCCAGCTGTGCTCTAGAGATGCTGCTGTGAAAGCCTCCTGTCCCCAAACCAAGGCATTTCCAATGAAAGGAGAAGCGTTCAGTTTTTACCTTCTCATCCTCATCAAGTGGGAAACAGGATTGTTCACAGAAAGGCTGAGTTGCTGCCCACTGGGCTCCACTCTGATTTGGAAAGATAAGAGAATATTATTGATAACAACTTTTATAGACGTATTTGCAAGATCACTTCAAAAATACTATACAAAGGAGGTGTTTGCAGAGACAATATATTGTAAATGAACAGCAGTAATGAGGAAGTGGCAGCACTGCCAGAAGATGCTGAAAATTTCAGAGTATTAGGGAGAATTTTTGAAAAATCAGATGAAAGCTTTTATTCTGCCACTCCTGTGGTGCCTTGGAAGTTGGGAGCTAGATGGTGCCATTTATAGAATCATAGAATCCCAGTCTGGTTTGTGTTAGAAAGGACGTTAAAGCTCATCCAGTTCCAACCCCTGCCACAGGCAGGGACACCTTCCACTAGAGCAGCTTGCTGCAAGCCCTGTCCAACCTGGCCTTGATGGCACTTCCTTGATGCCACTTCTAGGAATGGAGCAGCCACTACTTCTTGAGTCAACCTGTTCCAGTTCCTCTCCAAAGCACTACATTCATCTCCCAATTCTCTTCACCCACCCTCCAGTTCATTTGGTTTGGGTTTGAGTGTTTTTCCCCTGGAACTGAGTCTTTTAGATGAAAAAGGAACAGTTTCAGGAACTCAGTTACCTCAGAAGATTGAGACTTTGTATTATATCCATAACCCTTATTGCAGATGTTGATGTGAAACATCCGCTGTACGTTGCACCTGGGTTGCACATGGGACAAGGCAGTAAAGCACATGGCCCTGCAGGACACCCTTGGTGGAAGGGGGCTCATTTTGCCATGCTCATTTTGTACTGGCCACCTTCCTGATGTGAACTTAACAATCTCTGCTATTTATTTGATTGCATGTTTAGGGCTGAATGGAGCTCCCAGGAAATCTTGTACAATTGAGCTGACCTCAGCAGACCTGCCCAAGAGAGCAGAACTGGGCTGTTTGCATCTGCTGTGTGATGTTCTTGGAGTCCGCCAGATGAGAGGTGCTATGGAGGTATGGAAAAACTGGATTTCTTTTCAAGTGCTGGGGTGCCCGGGAGGGGGAGGAGGGCTGTGCATGGCTATGTCAGCCTGGGGAGTACAAAGTGGGTTCCCATATGGTCAGTTTTTAGGATTTCTCCTGTTTCAAATCTGCATAAATGGCCCACTCAAGGAGGCCCAACTATTAAAAACAGCTGACAACGAAAAAGGGGGAGGTGAACACCAAGCAAGCAGCAAGTAAACTATGTAACTGAGCTGACAGATGGCAAATTAATGTTGTCAAATAGAAAGAAGTACATAAAGCTAAGGAGCACTATGACCAGATTGCTTTCTTGTACATGAAGTCTTTAATCATATGGGTAGCCTTGCTATTTTTACTCTAATGAGATTGGGAAAGAAAAATAAGACGGAGACATCAAATTAAAGATGAATTTGCTTTGAATCCACAAGAAATTGAAATCCTTGCAGAAACAAGGAGAATTATTTGCCAGGCAGAATTAGTGTCACAGATGAACTTGTTTGTGCTTCTGAATTTTGACATGTTTATTTTATTGGTAATATTGCTGTAGCAAAAAAGAGTAATAGCCAGTGTAGATAAGCACTCAAAGGAAGTCGAGTGAAAACTGATGTTCATGAAGTTTTCACCCTTAGGCAAGAGCAAAAAAACTCAACCCACCAAAACCCTTCCATCTACTCATTGGTTAAAGGAAACAACAAAGAAAGAACAAAGCAGCATTTCTATCGTAAGATACAAATGAGACAAGTGGGACAGAAAATAACTATTCGCTCATCATGAGTTTTATACTGAGTATATGAATTTGCTTTGTTCCATGTATTTCTTTAGTGGTAAGTGTGAGGATGTCTTTTAATCAGGAGCCTAATGTGGGCTCTGACAACTGTTAAGGTATTCACACCTCTGATTAAAGGGAGAATCGGCCTGTATCTGAGCAAGGAGCTTGGTAAACAAATACATCAATCATGGGAAAATATCCCCCAGTATGTGTGTGGTCAGAGCAAGCCAGCCAAGGCAGTTAAAAGGAAGCAATTTTCCACAGTGCTTGGAGGTAGGTAATATAAAATAATCCATAATTAAGTTTAATCGTGGCTTATCAGACCTTTCGAGGACTGTGAGCATTGTGGTTAATGTTTCACGTATTACATTTGCTATAAGCTTTCTCTGATGCCATTTCATTGATACTACAAGCCCATTTTGTTTGGAAGTGGCAGATGTAACAACTCTGGAGGCCTGATTCATAGCTGATAGGGCCTCAGGATAGCTGCAACAAGCTCTGGTAGTATGTGGACTAGATCCTCTGCTAATAAAAACAGGTTTGCTCAATGGAGCCAGTAGAGCAATCCAGGTTACAGGTAGGAGCCTGGTGTAGCTCTTGTGCTGTTGCTGTATAATGGCCAGATCCCAAAACCTAAGTCTTTCTATTGACTTAAGCTAGAAGCTGCTACAATCCCCTTGTGAGGACAGTAGTTCTTTTACTGGAAGGGAAAGGTAGTGCCTGCTGCTTGTAAAGAGGCACTTACCCTTCTTTTACTCTGCATCAGGCAAGGAACAGCTTCTTAGGGTTGGACCTGGATGATAAAAGGTAGGCTTTCAACTCAGGATTACAGATGTTAAAAATGTCATTGGTGGCCAAGGCTGTTTGCTGCAATTAAGAAGCCTGCTGCCCCCAATCCATGCAGCTGGTGGCTTTACAAAATGGATTTACTTTAGCAGAGTGTAAAGACATCTCATTGCTACAAAGGGCCTTCCCATCACTACTTCTGTTCTAAGTCTTATGGGAAGCAGACAGTCTGTTGTTTCAGGCTGTCCCATAGTAGGCAAGTTTTTCATTAAATCAGTGCCAGGTAAATACAGAAGCATGAGAGGGAAATGTTGTTCAGCCTCTGTGGTTTCAACCTGACCCAACTGTGAGTGCTCACCAGCTAAACTAGGGGATGGCATTCAAAGCCAGTGAGCAACTCCAGAAGGTCTGGGCACAAGGTGCCGTAAATGAGACACCTGCTGAGAGCTGGATTTGATGATCTTAAAGGTCTTCCCACCCTAGTTGATCCTATGACTCTAGGAGGAGACAGCAGTGATGGTGAGAAGCTTGTCACTGAGCAGCATCACCAGCATTAGCAGCTTTGCACACTTTACTAAATAGTGACAAAGACTTTTTTTCTAACGGGAGCAACTTACCAAACTTTCCAGTTCCAACAGATACTTCTTGCAGCATGCAGCCAGCAGCAGCAACAGGTCTCAAAGCAAACCTTAGCCTATCCATCCCTTTGAAAAGTGTATACCAGAAACATTAAAATATGGGGAGCTGATGTGGGAGGATCTGGTCAACCATCCTGACCCGATCACTACCACCAATACTGATGCTGGGAGAAAGTTGTTTTACTTCACTTTTGCACCAGTGATGTGTAACATCTCAACCAGTAACATCAGGATCTCAAAGGCTTTTAGTAAATCAGTGCCTTCAAGAGTGATATATTAACGCCATTCAGGTTTAATAGATCTATATACAGAAATACTTTCAGTCCCATAAGCCATGCTAATGGGCTAAATGCTAAAATCTTAGTCTAACCCTAACAAGGGTCATCTTAGTGGCCTGTGACTGCTGGGACTTCATAGGAATGTGGCTTCATTTTCCCCAAAATGTCAGACTTCTTGTGTGCCTCCTAAAGAGGATATTTCAATATGAGTAATCCCAGGGCTGGGCGTGCTGTTTAGAACTGCTGCTATATATTACAAGTATATAACGTTAACTTCAGTGTAATGCCACAGATCTTTTTTCTTAGTGTCTCAGCATTTAACTAAAGCCAAGCAAAGTTTTGCAGGCAGAGAGTTTTGTTTCCCATTTCAGAAAGAAATCCAGTTCGGAGCGAAGTGGGAACTCTTCGTTAATCAAAACATGCCATTGTAATACAGGCAAAATAAATGCTCCTATGTACTGAGATGGCATTTACAGAATTTAATTTATAATCTTGAAAATGAAAAAACACCATCCTGAAAACCAAAATTCATTGAAATGCAAAATATCTGATCTGAATTTTGATGAGAAACTTGGAGAAAATGTTCTGGGGAGGGGACACGGTTTGAAACATCACTGTCTGCTCTGGCAGTTTGGTGGACTGAAAAATGCGTTATTCACAGGCCTCCCCTTTCTAACTAGCTGAGAGAATATCTGTTGACTGTTTTTCAAACCTACCCTCATGGCTTTATGTTTAAATGCTGTTTCCCAGGTTTTTTGTCCAGGCCATCATATTTTCCAGGTCCCTTAGAATTCAGACACATCTGGACTTAGGCAAACCTCCTTCATTTATTTTCGCTCTGGACTCGCTGAGCCATGCCAGGGTTTTTTGTGAGCGTGTGTGTGATTTGCAGGCTCCAAGTCTGCAAGTGCCGAGCGTCCTCAGCATGCCCCCAAGGCTTGTGACTCCCCACGGCACTTGGGGATCGACTCTTGATCCTGTATCACTGAGTTTCCACACAAAAATCTTGCCCTCAGCCTGCAGGCTGAGGCAGGCAAGCGGAGAGAGCCAGCCCCCAGGTCAGGCCAGCTCCCTCATTAGGTGCAGAGTTAATGCAAGCACTTTGTTTTAAGCATGTCCTGGTGCAGATCGCATTTTAGGCATGTGCTTAAGGACTTTGGTGAATCAAGGCTTGAGGCTTCTCAGGACAGGGCTGTTCTCCTGGCAGTGCTGGGCACTAGCACAGTGGGAAATTGGTTTTTGTCCAGGCTTCCAAGGTTGATCATGATCCAAGTCACAATAAGCAGCTTGCAAGCTGCAGAAAAACCAGTGCAGTCCCTCAGCTGTCCCCAAAGTGCATTAGTTTGTGAGTCCAGAGGGCTGTAGGTAGTAATGCTATTTATTGCAAATGACAAGTCCTTGGAGAAGGACTCAGAGGTGTCAACCACCCTCACTTGCACTTGACCCTGGTATGGGATGGACGTGTGCCCACCTGGCAGAGAGGCTTCTGCCTCCATGCTAGTCCATGGCTTTGGGCTCAGAGCTATGCATATAAAAACAACAGCTAATAAATAAAGTGTTTGCTATTTCTTTGGCAAAAAGAGGAAAAGCTACAAAGAAAACACCTACAATAGATGGCTTTTTTCACATGGTTGGATGGGAGCTGGAGGTCTATCACAAAGACGCTTCTTTGGCTTTGATTTGACGCTAGATTTCAGTCGGTCCAATGGAATTTTAATGCTATGGCCAAATATAACATCAAATAATGAAAAACTTCAATGGTAAACATTAACACAAACATGCATCGAGTATATTAAGCATCTTTTAGAATACAGCAGGCCAAATCTGCAAATTGGGAACAGGTCCCTGAGTTGGCACACTATAAAAGCAGGCTTCAGTTTGCCATCTCCGGGACCTGTCGATGGATTACAGTGCATATCTGAGTTAGGCTCCATTACGTGTTTAGGTTAAACTCTGTGTAGCATTGATTCAGTTATTTATTTTGGAAACAAGGAACCGGTGTTCCAACATGGGTGCCTAAATGGGATGTCCATATAGCCCAAATCTGCACTTAGGGGGGGACTAAGTGCTTATTTTGTAAGTCTGGCTCCTGAGGCCAGCAGCTGAGCCCAAGCCTTGCAAAGCCAGCATTGAAAACATAGCCAGATCTTTCAAAACTTGGGGCCTGCAGCATGCGGGTTTTTCAACAATGCAGAATCCCCTGCACTCCCACAGGGTGCGGGGGTGAGGACCACAGGCAGCGAGTCCCAGCCCCAGAACTATAGACGTTGCCCCTGACCTATAGACTGACCGGATCACCCACTTGTTTAAGTGTGCCACACCAAACCAAGCTCAAAGCCTGCCACATCTCAAGGTCTGTCCAGCTGAAGTGGATTGATTAATTTATTTCTCTTTGACTGCCTAGGCTTTAAATGGTTGCTACCACGCATCAGTGGCTACAAAGCGTTAGTTACGGGCTTGGCTGTCCTGTTTTGGGGGACACTGCATGGCTTTTGGGAGTCTGATGTTGGCGAAACGCACTGGATTGAGGAGTGGTGCTTCTGCTTTTCCCAGTAAGTAAACCATAAAAAATACAATAAACGTGCTCTCTGGAACAGTCTCTGCCATTACAGTAATTTCTTAGCTATAGAACCCATTCATGCGTGAACCCCCATAGCATGCAAAGGCACATACTGTCGCCTGAGCATTATATCCTTTTGCAGGCAACTGGGCTATATCCCAAATGCCAGCTTCCAGCGGGGTTGTTTTCCCCACTTTGATTTATAATTACTGATCACATGGGAGGATGGAGAGGAAAGGCCCAAGCTCTTTTTTTTTTTGTTGTTCCTTGTTTAATAATTTAATTTGTATTCTGATCTTCAAATCCCAATAGCATCATGTGAAGTAGAGAAACTCGGCAGGGGAGGGGGAGGAGGGATAGAGGAGAGAGCCAGGGCTTTCTATTTCCATATGGTGAGCCTCTCCTCCTCGCGATCACAGCTTGTCATCTGTCTTCTTTTAAACTTCAGATCCCCTGTAAAAATCTTCCCAGCAAAGAATGGGCCATAAATGTGTCAGAAAGTCAGTCCAAGTGAAGAGATTACCATGGGTAATCGCAAAGCATGATTTCATTAGAGGATTTCTTTACACATGGGCATGGACATAAGAGTAACCCGAGCCACGGGAACCGTGTGTTTCTGAAGTAGGGCGCAGTGGCAGGAGTGTTATTAATGTTCTGGGGAGGTAAGTCTGTATATATGATATCCTCTGATACTCTTCTTTCGTTTACTTGGCAGACAAAATGATACATGCCTTTCTTGTAGTCTAGTTGTGGTCAGGTTAAATGGTCAGATTAAATGACCACCTTGATTTACCTCATTTTAGACAGATAATCACAAAATCATAGAATCCTAGAATGGGACCTTAAAGCTCACCTGGGTCCAACCCCGTACCACAGGCAGGGACACCTTCCCCTAGAGCAGGCTGCTCCAAGCCCCATCCAACCTGGCCTTGAGCACTGCCAGGGTTGGGATATTCATGGGTGGCACAGCAGCGCTGCGTCACCCTGCCAGGGACTGCTCAGTGTTAGCAACTCCCAGCAGAAGGAAGGAAATTGATCTAGTTCAGAGGCTTTCGGTAAAGTACCAGTCTTGTCACCTCCTGATGGGTGAGCAGCATAACACATTGCATCTGGTGGTTCTGTGACCCTAATGCTGCTCACATGCGATGCTTCTGAACATCTTTCTTTATTGAGTTACTTTCATGTGAACTGTACTTCAACAAAAATAAGTTAATAGTAACATGACTTAGTGTAATGCAAGCAGCTCCACAGTGGGCTCACATGCATGCCTCACGCAGCGGGTTGCTTGCTGTAATGGCAGGGACAACGTTGGCTACAGGTCATTTGTCATGGAAACTCTGGACATTGTCAAACAGAAGGATTTCCACAGGAAGGCCTTGCTTTCCTCCTGTGGCTAAGAAAGGTCTGCTCTTGCAAAAGGGGTTTGCATTGGTGGTGGGGCTGTAGTGCCATGGGCCAGGTCAGGTAGCTGGGGAGTGACAAGGGGGTGCATGGCCGGAGACCTTAGCAGCTGTGCCACAAGCATGGCCCGGGCTGGTGTGACCAGGTCCACTTCTGTAAGGAGGTGAATAGGTCATTTGAAACTCATACGGGAGCTGCTGAGTTGGGTCAAGGCATGTGTCTGATTTTAGCTGTATAATTGGCTGCTGGAGGTCCCTGTATAATGACACAGCCAGAACATGTCTTTGTGCCCCACAGAAGACTCCAGAACAGCGCCGTCACTTCTTTCTCTCCTTATCTCATAGATACATGGCAGAGAAGACCCAGAAGACAACATGGTCTAGTGGAAAGTGTCTCTGCCCATGGCAGAGGGGTGGAACTGCATCATCTTTAAGGTCTCAGCTCAAACCCTTCTGTGATTCTAAGCATCTGCAAAGACAGAAGCAGAAGGTGCAGCAGAGCCAGCGGTGGCTCAATGCCTTCAGGTAAGATGTTGTGGATATAGAAGATCCTGCTGGGAGCCTTCCACCTGCCACTGCTTCTGCCCTCCCAGCTCCAACTGAACCACACTGCCCCTGTAGCAGGTGCCTCTTTTTCCTTTCCTTCCCTTGTGCACAGGCTCAGATGAAGATGTGACACAGTACCTGCTGTGGGCAAACCCACATCTTCCACCTCTTAGAAACTACACTGGACCTACAGAAGTTAGTGAGGAAACCAAGTGACCAGCCTGGACCAGCCCCGACACTTGGTCTGTGCCAGGGTTTCCCGATGTTACTGCTCTGCTCCGATGAAACATTATACAGAAAGATATAGGGAAAGCATTATGCTCACAGCCCTTGCCAACAAGTTATGTTTTAATGTAATTTAACTGTAATCTCAGAGTGTTTTTGTTAGCTATAATTAGTAAAATATGTCTGTTTTCTGTGTTCCTTGAAGACGTCTGAACTCGTGCCAGTTCCCTATAGTTTTCCTGACATGCAGTGTAACAAGCAGACCACCAAAATGTATTTACCAATAACTGTTTATTTACATTCCATGAAATCTAATAACATTTGCTGCCTTCATTCGGGATAAATGCTGGCCAAAGTGTAAAGCATAAAAAAATAAACACTGCCTTAATTTCTAACCCAGGCCACAGAATATTTGATTTGTGCTCAATTTGCCCTGCCTGTTAGCGTTTTGGCGTTCTGCTGCCTGCAAGTTGAAAAAACCCACCAAAAGAAGTTGAAAATGTTCTGTAATGGATCTTCCTGTTCAGTCCAAGCCCTTGCAGGGATTTCCTGGACATTTTATTTTTCATTTCTAAAGTCTGCACGAGGCTGGTGTTTTGTTTCTTTGTTTTCAGCTCTCACAAGCATTTGAAACCGTATTGTAGAGAAAATGTCCAGGGCACTAAACAGCAACGGTGGTTGGTGTTGCACCAGTGCCAGTGTAAAGCATTTCTCATTCTCCCAGAGTCATTGGCTTTGCTGGTGTAAAAATAATCAGAATTAGGTCTGTATCTTGTTACTAACCAAATCTGCTCTTGTTCAAGAAAGTGTAACTGAGGGCAGGATTGTCATCTCAAATCTTAAACAGGTTCCTCTCCTCCTGTATCTGGTTTTGGTTATATGAGTACATGCTTTCTCAGAGCCCAGAAAATTCAGATGGTGTAGGGAGGAGAGGTCACATACAACAGCTGTGGGCGGTATCCACAGCTGGCAAAATCTGATGCAACCCTGTGCCTGTCAGCGGCGCGCGGCCCTGGCCCAGCTGAGTGGGCTGGTGTTTCTGACAGGTTCTGCAGCGCCAAGGGGCTCACAAGCACTTGTCTCAAGAGCACTGCAGGAGCCAGACACATGCAAAGGAGCTGGATGGGCTGTGGTGGGCTGCATGTGCCTGGTGGGTGCCAGACTTCCGTGCTGTCGCTGGTCTGTTGTGCTAGAATCCAGGCAGAGCTGGGTAGAGCAGTGCACTTGCTGAGTTGAGCAGCGAGATGGGTTTAGAGGGAACTGGAGTTCACAAGTTGCCTGCGCTGATCTGAGCAACTGCAGCCATGAAGAAGCTGAATCCCACTGCATCCCCTCCCAGGGCATGGAAGCCAACAGAACCCGAGCAGCCACAGCTGCAGGGTGCCTAAAGACCTCATACATTTGGCTGCCGTTGCTGCTCCTCAGCTGCTGTGCCAGCACCCAGTGTCTGGTGCTGCTGAGCTTTGAGCTGTGCCTTGTGTGGGGAGCACGGAACTGGCACAGTGCTGCCCCACCGCTGCCCCAACACTCCAGCCAGTACTGGGCTTTGCTGCTGCCTGAAGGACCTCTCTGTGCAAGGTCACCCATCCCTCCAGGATCTGGAGTGCCCATCACACCATCTAGAGAACGTCTGTTTGTTAGGCCTGAGGCCTGAAAAGTCTCGGTCAGGATTTGGAGAAGCAGCGCTGTGCCTTGGACCATGACAGGGTGATGGTCCTTTTTCCTGGGGCACAGGGTCACTGCTGTGTCTTTGGAGAAACCAGCTCATAGAGGAGCCTTAAACCCCAAGTGAGACCATGGTGTTGATGCAGCTTGGGAGAGCTCATTTCTAAAGCTGTTCCCCTGAAAGCAATCTCCATCTTTCTTTACTTCTGTCATACCTGGTATTTTGTTAAGACAGAGGCCATTTGCACTTCTCTAGATGCTTTCAGTTAAGGAGCTCCTTACACTGAACTTTAAGGAATTGAGCCTCAGATTGACAGACTTGTCCAGGAGATGCTGAGCAGCTCTATTCTGTGACAGAGATCGTAGGAGACCTTCTCAGCTACACGTTTCCAAACTGCCTTGGGCTCTCTCGTCTCTGTACTCATTTAAATCGAGGGTAAAACCTTTCCTGCCGTCACATGAGAGCAAAATTTCAAAGAGTTTGGAGGGCTTCCTTGAAAAATTTTGGGCTCAAAGGTAATAAAAGTGAAATTTAAAATCCAGTCCAAGCAAAACCAGATGCTGGGGCGCGAAGAGGACCCTGCCCTGTTAGCATCTCCCTCTGAACACGGCAGTGGTGGCACAGGGCTTTGTTCCCCTGACAAATTGCCCATCTCCCCAGGCTCCTGGCAGAGCTCAAGTATAATCTTTTGGGATAATTAATAAAACAAAAAGTATGAAAATTATAGGTTATCCATTTTTGGCTTTTCTTTGATTGCATTTCTGGGTTCCTTGTCATTTTCTGCATTCAGGTTTCCTGTGTGCAAGGCTCGTGTTGTAACTGGTTAGATGGCTGTGGAGTGGAGGCAGGAGAGGGGTTCAGAATGCATTAAAGAACCCAGAGAAGACTCCTCCTGCTGACCACACTCGACAGACAATGCGCGCCGCAGCATTCCTTCATTGTTCCGGTAGGATGCTCTGTAAATTGAGCTGTAAATAATTCTGTAAACTGTTTACTGCTAAAACCATGTTTCTGAAAGCAGAAAGCTTTCAAAAGCAAGTGTACAGAGGCACAGCATGGTGTGGTGGGGCTGGAGGTGAAATCAGCCAAGATGGGGTGAGCACATGTGGCTGGCCCTGCCTCCAGCACCTTCCTCACTTATCTTACAATCATTGAACTATAGAATGGTTTGGGTTGGAAGGGGCTTTAAAGCTCATCCAGCTCCTACCCCTGCCACAGGCAGGGACCCCTTCCACTGGAGCAGCTTGCTCCAAGCCCTGTCCAACCTGGCCTTGAGCACTGCCAGGGATGGGGCAGCCACAGCTTCTCTGGGCACCCTGTGCCAGCGCCTCAGCACCCTCACAGGGAAGAGCTTCTGCCTAAGAGCTCATCTCAGTCTCCCCTCTGGCAGGTTAAAGCCATTAAACTCAGCCCAGTGCTGAGTGACCATGTGACCCAGCCACCAGCCAATCAACAGGGCTGATTTTGAATGTTAAACACTGCTATAAACCAGCTTGGGAAATATATACTGGGAAGCAAGAAATAAGAGGGAGAAAATTGGGATGCGCTGACAGAAAGAAATAACCAGAGCAAAGTGTTTTCACCCATGTTTAGAAATAAGCCATTCTGCGACAGCTGCTGGGCTTAGTGAAGATGTGGCTTCAGAGTGGGAGAGGAAATCACCTTAGGACTTTTGGACCACATTGTAAGGGTTTGGAGACAAAGGCTGAAAATAACAAACAAAACCAGCAGGAACAGAATCCCTCGGTAGAAGGGATATTTCCTTCATTGTGGTGCATGGATTCACATGGATATGACTGACCGCAATCCCCAAGCTGCGAGTCATCACATGCTTTGTTGTAAACTGTGGTTCTTTCTCATTTAGGCTAGATATTTCTCAATTTGCTATCTATAAAAGCAACAACAGAAACACACTGTGACAATCCAGACCCATTGACAGTGGTGGCAGATTTGCCATAAATGTCACCTTGTGCCCATGGTGCAGCTTTGCTGATCTTGAGGGACCGTCAAGCATAGCAGGGAGCCAGAGCCAGTGAGGGCGTTTGTTATTTAGTCTGGGGGTGTTTTGCTGAAGAAGCAGCACACTTTTCCTGTGAGATACCTGCTAGTGTGGGGCGCTGCCACTCAGCTTTCTGCTAGGCATTTTTGTCTAAATACTGTCTACGCTTTAAGACATTGCCAGAGTATAGAAGTATTTCAGTGTATAGAAATAGCAAGACCAGCTTTTACACTGTTATATCTGAAACTGCAACATGGCAAAAAAGATAAATAAGGTAGCTCAAGAATCATGGAATCCCAGACTGGTTTGGGTTGGAAAGAACCTTAAAGCTCATTTAGTTCCAACCCCATGCCATGGGCAGGGACACCTTCTGCTAGAGCAGGATGCTCAAGCCCCATCCAGCCTGGCCTTGAACACTGCTGGGAATGGAGCATTCACAGCTTCCTTGCACAACATGTGCCAGTGTCTCACCACTCTCATAGTAAAGAATTTCTTCCTTATATCCAACCTAAATCTCCTCTGTTTCAGTTTGAAACCATTCCCCCTTGTCCTGTTGCTACTTTCCCTGATGAAGAGTCCCTCTCCAGCATCCTTGTAGCCCCCTTCAGATATTGGAAGTTGCTCTGAGGCCTCCACACAGCTTCTCTTCCCCAGAATGAACAGCCCCAACTTTCTCAGCCTGTCTCCTGTATGGGAGGTGCTGCAGCCCCGATCATCCTTGTGGCCTCCTCTGGTCTTGCTCCAACAGGTCTGTGTCGTTGTTTTAATTTACTAGGACTTGCTAATATGGACTGGTCTCCTTTTCTAACCTTGAAATTGGGGTTCTCTGGGGAGGTATATGGAGAGCACAGAACTGGATGGGTTAGAAAGGTCGCCTAGCTAAGAGTCCCACTGCCCCCAGCCGAGCATCAGCTCAGTCCCTTCGTACAACACTCAGCAGAGGACGTGGAAAAAGTAGGTCAGGCTCTGCTCACAAGCACACCTCTTACATGTCGCCAATTCTAATGAAATTAGGGAATGAATCAATATGAAAACCTGGGCAAAGGAGATCAAAACTTGGTTGAACTCTCCTAGGGAGAGGGAGTCCAGCTGCAACTCCTGACTAGCCCGTGTCTAAAAAAGCTGTAGAAATAAAGTAAAATAGACCTGTGTGTTCTTAGAGGCGAAGAAAACAGCCGCCTTCACTCAGCGCTTGGTGCAGACGCGGCCCTGGATCTCTCCTTGTCTGTGCCCCCACCCTGGCTGCTCATTCCCTCTTCCCAACACTCCAGCTCGTATTTGGTGATTTATTTCACAATCAAAAGCTGCTTTACAAGGAAAACTAAAGCAACAACCCAGAAAGCTGTCTGACTCATCCGAGCAGGACCCGCTCTAGTTTGGATGCAAACACTGGGAAAACAGCGCAGGGTGAGGGAGCAGCAGCCGGAGGCGCGTTTCTGGGCTATCGTTTCAGCCCTGACCAAAGTAACTTCTCTTTTAATTGGGTTTTTTTTTCACGTACCCGACAATTAGTGGTGAAAAGGTCACCAGTAAAAATGAGCTCTGTGGTTTTGCAACTTTGCATTAAAAAAACCACTGTGCTGCTGGCATCGCGTCCCCAGGCTGGCAGCCTTTCCGCAGATGGAACAAGCGTGCAAGCTGAAAAGCCCGTTCAGATCCATCCCTCCAGGTCAGGCTTTCACTACATTAGCAGGGTATTTGGGAGTTTGTGTTGCACCTGCCTGCAGTACATCTGGCTGGAGAGTTGAGGGAAAAAAAGCGGGGGTTTAGTGTTCCCTTAGTCCCAGCTTCGCGCCCGACGTGAGCCCTGGAATATATCCTTTACAATTAAAATAGAATGAAATCAAATCGTGAGATCATTTCAAAGTTACTGACCCTGGTGTTTAACAGGTTGTGAATGTTTTCACAAAGGCTGAGGTGGTAGAAATGTTTTATTCCATATTCTTTATCCTTTAGAGACCTCAGAGTAATAAACAATTAAGTTGAATTCAAACTAACTGTGCATAGCACAAATTCCCTTTTATTGGGTGTCCAATACGTTGCTTTTTCCTTTGCGCTCTTAAAAGAACTGGGACCCAGGCCTGAGGTGTGCTCAGAGCTCATGAAAGCAGCTAAAAACTACAGTTGCACCTAAGGTTTTGCAATGAGAAATGGTATCAAATACAGCCTGGGAAGGATCTGACGATCTCTAATGATCCAGTATCTCAAGGAGTTCCAAACTGGCATTACTTCAGGCAAGTACATCGGGGCGGGTAGCTTTATTAATGCATTTAGGACTTGTCTGAAGCTTCAGTGGGCTTTGTGGAAGAAGCCACAAGTTGTTATATGAGGTTTTGAACTTCCAAGGCTAGGTTTTCATTGGTTTTGTCTTCCTCTTAGTCTTCCTCTGGTCTCCATGACACAGTCAGTCGCCTCCCTCAAGTGTAGCTGCATCAGTCAGGTTGAGGTATTTTTTACTGAGAAGTGACTAGTGCCAGTGACCAACCCGATCCATCTTTGGACTGGCTCTGGCCTTGAAGTAAAGTTATGCTTTCTAAGAAGTTCTAAACAATGTAATCCATTTCTTCCTGATGGGCAGGATGACTGGCTGTGGGTCTGGGTGAAGGGCACGTGTGTCATCTCTTTTGCTGAGTCGGCTTTTCATGAAGGATGAAGCTCAGACAGCAGCCATCCGGAGAAACCCAAGCTAACCAGACTGTACGTTACACAAACAGCTCGACTGTTCAGGTACTTTGAGTTGCATTTTATTCACCAGTTAGAAAAATAAAACACAATTATACAGCTATTCAGTATCAACAAAGGGTTTGAGAAGAGCTCTTGGTCCTCTGGTGCTGCAGTCCAGTTGATGGAGCACACCAAAGTGCTGAAATAAAGGGAGAATAGTAAAGTAAAGCCAGCTGCTGGGACCAGGATCCCCAGTGTACCTGGCTTGTTCACATAAGCCAGAGAGCAGGATTTCAGTGGGGATTTCTCTCAGAATCACCAGGGCCCAATGTGCCTCCTGGCTGCAGTGCTTGAGCAAGTCCAGATTTTGTCAGTGGTTTTTGTGATTTGTTTCTGTCTTTCTAAAACACACTGATCTGACGAGTAAACAGTGATGTATTCCTCTTGAAAGCAAAGCATAACGCAAATGAAACACCCAGGGTCTGTGTCCTTCCCTTTGCAGGCAGCCCAGGGGGAAATGGACGCACTCCTGGATGGCCCAGGGCATCCAGCAGGTTCAGTTAGAATAAATTAACATGTGCTGGGGTCCATCACGGTGATGGGATCTGAATCCACGCTGATAGCTGAGCCAGCATGCCTCAGCATCTTCCTTCAGCATCGCGGAGGGAGGCTGAAATCCCAGCTTAAGCAGTTTGGGTGAAGTTTATCAAAGGAAATGGCTCATGGGGCTGTGGCTGACGCTGAAGAGCATAGCTTGGCTTGGCCATTTCACCTGTCACTTAGGGGGAGATGCTCATGGTGTAGAGTTCAGGTATCAGCACATGGAAAAGGGAACAGTAACCCATTTTCTCTCTGAGTGCTGCTCTCCAGGGATGAGCAGATTCCCTCCAGCAGCTTCCCACCCTCCTCAGCTGTACCATCAACTGGCAACTACACCAGTGACTTAGGAAAACAGGGAATTCCTTAAAGCATTGGCGCTTGCCCTCACTACCATAACTGTGGCAGGATTTATGGTGGGATTTGGGGGGGATTGGCAGTGCTGTGGTCCATCTCTATGAAAAGCATTGGACAGGCAGGGCTGGTGCTGGGGAGGGAGGGGAGCTCGGGTCAGGCTGCTGCCTCCTGCTCCCAGCCCCGGCCGCGTTTGAGATGCACACTGCTCTTCTTTCATCTCTTGGATTCAAATCCACCATAATAAATAAAATTCTTCCTGTCTGAAAGATACATTAATTTTGGTGGTCTCAAAAGTAATGAAAATAAATACTTGACTTGGCATGCAGAGCCCTGACTGGAGCGAGGAGCAGAATGTGTGTACTTGGAGCTGTTTTTACAAGAACATAAGCTGTGGAAAAACCTTGGCTTTTAGCTCATGGGTTCTGTACGTCTGAAGAGAAATGGAGAGATCTGAGAAGTTCAGTCAGACATACAGAAACATTGTCAAATACGAGTTTTCTATCTCTGTTTAAATGCTTTGAAAGCTGCACATCAAAGCTTCTCGGGGGGGCATGGTCTCAATTGAGGTGGGATGCTCAGGGAAGCCATGGCTCTGCTGACAGGGAGGTGGCCAGTCTGGCCTGCATCGTTTCAGGCCTTTTTATAACACATACGAGGAAATTGCAACAAACCCAAGGTTAACTCAATAAAAGAGAGCCTCAAACCACCATTCATTGTGACTGTGGTTTTAAGAGCCTGATCCTGTGGTCCTGGGGCTGAGTTGCTGGGTACAGGTGTGAGTGGGGAAGCCACTGTTGCTGGTTTTCTACCCTTTTTTTTTTAACCTTAAATTACCTTTTATAGGTAATTTGTATGCACTAGCTAAGGACCTTGTGCTGGTCCCAGCATCCTTTCTTCATATGGAAGCAATAGGAAAGCTGGGAAATAGAGATGGTACCCTAATAAAGTGAAAGACAGTGAGTATTTGAGTTCATCCTTATCTTCCCAAACCCATGGGTACCCAGCCCAGGACTGGGTGGGAGGGAGGTGACCTGGGACCTTGGGGCTTCTCTGGGCACAGCTTGGAAGAAAGATACCTAGTTGTGCTCCAGCTGTCTCCTCTCCACCAGTGTTTGCACAGGGGAGTTTCTGGTCCCCTGGGCCAGGCCCGTGTTCACACACATGCACGTGGACAAGGTCCTTTCCAACCTGAACTGTTCTATGATTCTGCACTGAGCAGGGTGGGAGGTGTCTGGGCCCTCAGACTTCTGTTTTGCGGCCACAGGGCGCTTGGATCACGGCATCAGGCATTCGAATGTGACTCACAGCAGAGGAAGGGAGGAGGAGGAGCAGACAATAGTGCCTCCAAAGCGAGTGTGCATCAAGGGTGTGCTTGGTCACGGAATCCCCGCATGGGTTGCTGAAGCCACTGGTGACCCACCACCACACCTGCTGCAGCAAGCAGGAGCACACAGTATCCCAGGACAGCTCTCCTGAGGATGGTGGGTGACATATGATAGGACCACTGAAAAGCTGAGCCCGTCACACCAACAGGCTTCATTGTTGTTTAGCATCAAGTGGGTTTAGCAGCCATCTTTCTAGAATGATGCTTATTATTTGAGGTCTTCTTTGAGAATAGCTTAGGTCTGACATCATCTGTATATATATGCCATCGCAAATCACTTTTCTGTTACTCAGAATACAGGCAGAAGCTGCTGTTAACTTTGGAGCACCTGCTAACGTGCTGGTTTTTTTCCCTTTGTCTAAAACAGATGTGTGTTCCTCAGGGTGTGTGTTTCTTACTCTGCAAGCTGAAGAAGACCTTTTCCCATAGAGAGTACCAGAACAGGAATGCAGTGGTGTGTTTGGTAGTACAGTGAAAGATGAAGTACAAAACTGCGTTTTAATAAGCTTTGTAGAAAATATCTGGCATCTCTGTGTCGTAGGATGAGAAAGACGTTTCAATCTTGAATTAATGAGTTGCATCACAAAGCCAGCTCTGAGGCAGGCACAGATATGAATATAAAACAGCATGTGTGTCTTACAAAGAACCCAATACCCTATAAAATGCTGCAGCATAAAGATGTTAATAAAAAGCACAGCTTACTTCAGATTAAATTAATAGTCTCGGGAATACATCCAGAAATTCTTCTCTGTTGATAACCAGAATTATTCAACAGCAGGTTCCGGGGGATGCCCTTCACAAGTGGCAGCTATGATTAAAAGCAATGTCCAGAACCATTCTCAAGATAGATGAAGAAGGTTCCGCTCTTGCAGTGATCTCCATGCACCTGAGCTCTGAGGCAGGGCTGCCGATGTTGGGGCAGCACTTGCTGCAGGCGGACACTATACGTGGCTACAACCAGGTGAGAACCATATACAGGGTTCATTCTTCGAGCCCACTGGTTTCCCTTCTCTGGAAAAGCCAGTAGAGACCATGGTAGACTGGAAACAACAGTGGTTCATTCAACATTTCTGGCAATACATTCAGCTGTATTTCAGTGAGCTGTTATTTTGATAAACAGCACAGATGCCAAGACCTTTCCAGATGAAGAAGCGCACACTCAGCATTTCCCAGAAGCTGCAGCATCGCATTTGGATGCAGTGTTTGTGTGATTTCATCTTCAGAAGCCGCTTGGTTTCATTATAATGTTGCTTTCTGCTTGCTGTGCTTTGAAAAGTTGGCTACTGTGATGGACCCAACCCATGACAGGGCTGAGAAGGGGTCAGTTTAGATGCACAACATCCAGAAAAGCCAGCTGCAGGGCTCGGAGCTCACTGTGTCAGCTCTTTAGCACAGCAGTGGTGACACAGCATGGTCTTCGCAGAGGGAGATAGTGCTTTCACCAGCAGTACAGGGGCAGGGGATGGTGTTACTTGTGTAACCACAACCAATCAACCTGGCCAAAGGAAGTCACTGGTGGAGGCCCTCCCTAAACCACGGGTACTCGTCCAGCACCACCACATGGGAGCCAGGCAGTACAGCCAAGGGCATTGAAGGAGGACATCACTTACTGCCAGGTGGTTTGGTTTACCACCATATGGGTTGTGTCTCCTCTTCACCATCTTCTCTCTTCCAGTGATTGCCTCCAAATAGTTAAAAATTGTAAACTACTGTACTATAAAAACAAAACCCAAGAAAAAATGGGAAAGCCACAGGTCATAATAGATACATGGTGCTAGAGATGTGTCTAGTTGTTGAACACAGAATCCTAGAAATTTTGGGCTGAAAGGGACCTTAAGCTCATTTAGTTCCCCCTTGTCCTGTCCTGACATGCTGTTGTCCAAAGCCCCTCTCCGGGTTTCCTGTAGCCCCTTTAGGCACTGGAGCTGCTCTGAGGTCTCCCCTTCAGGAGCCTTCTCTTCTCCAGGCTGACCCAGCCCAGCTCTCTCAGCCTGGCTCCATAAGGGATGTGCCACAAAGGGCATTCAGTTGAATGTTGAGAGGCACACACATCACCTAAAGCCATTGCTGCTTACCACTGAGAGGGTACCAGCTCTGACCTCAGCCCACGTAAGCACTTAGATTTGAGCACATAAGGAATTGTATCATCAACTAAGTGGAATCTCCTGACTGACATAAAGAAAACCACAAGGTTGCCTGGTCTGGAGCTGGTGCAGATGCTAGGCTGGGCACATCTGTCTCCGAGCCTTCCCCCATGGGAGCCAGGCATGCAAGGTGATGCTCACCTCCCTGTTGCTGTTCTCAAGCTGCCTCTCCCTCTGCACATGACTGACGGGGAGAGGAGCTTTGGAGGTGTCATTTCAATCAGCTAAGTCAAGATTCAACAAGGAATTTAGCCCCAGTGTTCCGGGTCAGGTGACACTAATTTTTGTATTTAGCCCTGGGAAGCAGTACACTGATGCAAAAAGAGCTGAAAAAAAGTTGAATAAAAGCAACAGCGTTAACAAGTACTGAACTAAGGACCTTTGATACATGAAGCAAATGCTTCATCCACAGCCCTATACAACATTTCATTAGCAGCCATGGGAATTTACAGGTGTTAAATTAGCTTCAAGATAGCTCCCATATTGTTCCCTGACTGTAATAGAACATATTGAACAAGTTAATAACAGATTGAGCAAAGGGGCTCAGAGTTCAAACAGAACCTCCTTGCCAGTTCAGTCTGAGGTCTTCATCAAGCTGAATTCCTGTATGAGCCACCATTTTCAGTGTAATTCTGGTTGTTCCCTTTCCTAGCCTGAGCATCCACCAGAGAAGTACCTAGTGCCAGAGCAATGAAGCCCCAGAGAGGACACACAGAAGGGATCTTGCATTGCTGTCATTTGATGTAATACTGACATACCCTTGCTGATCATTTTTAACCTTTTTCACTATGAAAATCATTTTAAATGGAAAACATGGAGTTCCTTTTCCAAAACTGTTGCCATTAAATAGTTCGGCCACGAGGATGATCAGGGGCTGGAGCACCTCCCGTATGAAGATAGGCTGAGAAAGTTGGGGCTGTTCAGCCTGGGGAAGAGAAGGCTGCGTGGAGACCTCATAGCAGCCTTCCAGTACCTGAAGGGGGCCTATAGGGATGCTGGGGATGGACTCTTCATCAGGGACTGTAGTGACAGGACAAGGGGTAACGGGTTAAAACTTAAACAGGGGAAGTTTAGATTGGATATAAGGAAAAAGTTCTTTACTGTTGGGATGGTGAGGCACTGGAATGGGTTGCCCAGGGAGGTTGTGAATGCTCCATCCCTGGCAGTGTTCAAGGCCAGATTGAACAGAGCCTTTGGTGACATGGTTTAGTGTGAGGTGTCCCTGCCCATGGCAGGGGGTTGGAACTGGATGGTCTTAAGGTCCTTTCCAACCCAAACCATTCTATAATTCTATGAACTGCAAAGGCTGAAAATTCACCCAGGCTTTCCAGTTAGCTGTAATGAAAGCACGGCTCATTGTCTGCATCCATACAATACACAGTTAGGTATTGAAATCACGCACAAAATCTGTTCCAGGTTATTTGCAAATAATAGAGATGACACACACATCATTGCTTGGAGTCTTCCAGTGCCACTGGTGCCTTCCATGTGGCTGCCCCATCCCTGGCAGTGTTCAAGGCCAGGCTGGACACAGGGGCTTGGAGCATTAGTGGAAGGTGTCCCTGCCTGTGGCAAGTATTGGAACTGGATGAGCTCTAAGGTCACTTCCAACACAAACCAGTCTGGGATTCTATGATTCCGTAGGTGCTCTTTTTGCTTCCATTGAAGCCACTGGCAACTGCAGGAACACAGAATTTCTTTGTTCATGTCCTATGTACTAAGTAGGCTTTTCTGGTGGTAACAGGATCTGGCTCACTGTTAAAAAGCATTGTTTCCTCTCCTGGAGATAAGACTATGAGCAAAGTATGTTTTACAATTGAGGCGGGGAGGAGAGGTGAAGGGAGGGATTTTACATAAATAGGACTCTGAAACTGCACTGTTTTACCATTTTTTCCTTAAACCAATATTTTGTGTGTTCAGAAATCCCTTGGGATCACCAAACCCCCAGATTAAACACACAATTTAATCTAATAATGTGAATAATTGAACAGTACCAAGTCTTTAATACACATCATTTACATCAAAAATCATGGACTGCTGGTGCTATCAGTGACAGTATAAATTGCAGTAAAAAGTGGGGGGGAAATGCAATAAAATAGTGGAGGAGTTTCAGAAAGCCTTGTTGAAGCCCTGGTTTATGCTCAGCATCCCCAGGCCTCTCTGCTCCCCAGACCATGGTGTCACAGCCCAGGTTTCATGGTGGGAGTAGGTGACTGGGACAGCTCATACTTGTAGACAGATGCTTAGTATGAGAAAGAAGAGTCAAGCCAAGGGGCTTTGGCTGAATTGAATGGAAAACAGAAGAAAAGCAAGGTAGGGAGAGCAGTTCCACCTGGTTATTCCTCTGTCCCTTTTTGTGTGTGTGTAAGATCAGTTCCTCTATGGCAGAACTTGAATGGCTTCCCCACCAGCAGTGCACTTCCACAGTGGAGACGAGGATCCTTCAAGTGGGCAGTGGGAATGCAAAGCAGATGACTGAATTAATGAGCTATCACAGCTCTACCTTAGGTAGGTAAGACCCCAAATCAAAGCAAAGGAGCTGGGGTAGGAGGGGAGGGGGCAGCCACGTCCGCCTGCTGACATTTGTTTGCTAACTTCATGCGTTCTCCTTGGTGCTACAGAGAAGCCACATGTTGTTCCGCAAATACGCTGTTCGTTTTCCATAAACAACAGTCATGCAATCATTCTGAAGCGAAATGAGCCTGTGTGCATCATGCAGTGTCCCCCTGTAAAGAGGCAAAAATGTAACAGATGGGGAAATAGACTAAAGTAATTTTATGACAGTTGTAACAAGCCAAGAAGCTATAAAATGGCAGCAGAAGATAGAAAATGAAATTACAAAATGTATGCGTTGTGAGCTCCTTTCACTGCAACGAGCTGGTGGGTGAAATCAGAGGCCAAGAACCAGGAGTCCCCGACCCAGCAGCCTCTGATCCCCCCCAGCCACTGCTGGCGCCCTGGAGAGGCAGCAGGATGCCCACGTTTGTGAGGGGTGCAGTGAAGGAAGGTAGATGATAATAATGAGCATCCAAGCGCTGTTTGCCCTCGGAGAGCTTCCAGGCATGGAGGAACTGTTCTGCATTTGCTATTTCCTGCTGCTCGGGGCTGCCTTGCTGACCCCTCTGCTGGTAAATGAAACACCTCTGGCAGCACAGTGAGTTTGATTAAAAACCAGGAAATGGAGGAGGTAAGACATTTGCAATAATGCCTCTGAAACTGCGGCCTCATCCGATGGCCCGTGTCAAAGCAGCGAGCACGCAAGGAAGAGATGTGGGTTCTTGTCCTTGGTTTGCGATGAAATCGGCTTTGGAATGAGTCTCAGTTGTTTTAATCTTTCTCCTTTTTTTCTGTGTTTTAAACAAAACTCTATGATTTTCTCTCACAGTGTCTCCTGGGGGTTTGCATTTTCTCTGCTCTTTAGCACTGAATCACAGTATCTTACACTTATATGGTACCCAGAGGATCCCGAAGCATGCAGAAATTATAAGCCAAATTTTGCTCTTGGAAGCATGAGCTCAGCTCATACCAAAGTTAATGGGAGGTGAGCACAAACATCTAAAGGGAAGAATTCGCCCTTTCAGACAAAGAGGAATCGTTTCACCCACTGCTGAAGTGCAGCTGCCTCTGAGGCAAAACATGGCAAATGGTTAAAGGTTCAGAGCTAGGAGGTGCTGATCTCTATCAGTGCTTGAAGACGAGACCTAAGGATAGTCAACACCAGCAGTGGGGTGCTGAGCTGTGTTTCATTTGTCTGGAGGCACTGTCTCATCAATACACAACTTCCTTGGCTTTTCCAGGCTAAAAACTAAAGGGCGTTTAAAATTAACTGCCTTTGTTCCTATTTTGAATGAGTTTGGACTTTTCAACTCGAAACATTTCATTTAGGGGCTTTTTTAGGCCAACATTTGCAGACTGGGAAGCCTGAATAAGGCCCTTGGGTGCTTGAGCAGGAAGTACCATGTCAGGGAGCTGTGCTAGTTCCACTTGCACGTTGCATGGGAGATTCATGTGCACGTTTAGAAGTTATTTCTCCATCTGTTGTTGATGTTGTTCTCTTGCTCTGAACACCTTCAGGTGGCACAGGCAGATTACAGAGGGGTTTAAGTTTCCTTCACTGGTGCTAAAGAGGGTATTGGACCAGATGCTGGTGGTTTGTGGCACATTGAGCTGGCTGACGCATCCTCTTCCTTTCCTCTACTACCTGATGGCTCAAACAAGTACAGAGGCATATGATTTAAATCCAGGGTCCAGCACACCAAGCAGCAAAGCAAAAGCTCCCTTCCCATTGCTCTTGTTTTCCTGCAGCTTTGCTAGCGGTGGCTGAATTTCCAACTGCTCCGAGTTCTTTCCTGGATAACCCACCCCCAAGATGCGATCCAGATGCGCAGCCAAGTGCCTGAAACCCCTGCACTGACTAAACGGAGTTACATAAAATCCTCTGAGTTTGCAGAAGTGAGCTGGGAATCTCGAGCAAGCAGGCGTGCTTAGGGGATTTCCAGCATTTCCTCCTCCTCCTCCTCAGGCTGGCAGTATCACAGAGCGGCCTCTTCCCATGGTGTTCTGGCGCTCTGTGCCTCCATCCCAGCCAGCACCGTCGTTTGCAAAGATGCCCAAAGTTACAAAATTATGGGGGGAAAGTATCATTTGTCCTCTTCAGAGCACAGAAAAGCTGCTTTTAAGCATGGGGCAAAATGATGGCTTGTTATCCAGACAGGTCCTCCTTTCCCTGACTCTGTGATGGTTCAATAAGAAGACTCATGCTAGAAGGACAAGCGCTGTGGGGACCTGAAAGCGAGACTAGAAGGCTCCTTTTCTTCCTGTTCCATAGTGGACGGGCTTTTATCAAAACTGAGGGTCACATTGGATGAAAATCGGAATAAGGAGCCAGGACTCACTCTCACAGAGGGCCTCTCACTCTTCATCGGTGTAACTGAAGCCCTGAGGGCAAACCTAAGGGTCAGGAGCACCTGAAGGAAGCCCCAGGGTCTCAGTTCTTAGTCTTAGCCACATGCTGGCATTTGCTGGGGCAGTTTGGCACTTTGCTAGATGCAGATGTGGCTCCACTCACATTTCCAGAGCAGCTCTAAGTCTCCGAGCTCACTGCTTACTCCAGAGCTCAGAATAAGCCAGGATCCAGGTCATCTAATGCACATGTACGAGCAGCACCCACTCCCCATCCCTGGCCCAGCTCTAGCTCTTGGGAGCACAAAACCCCTGCTGTGCTTCGTGCAGGGATGCTCAAACTCAAGTGCTTTAAACTCCACTGGTTAAGACACAGCGGCAGGGCTGGTAACTGACCTCAGGCTTGCTGCCAAACCAGTGCAAATCCACAGGAACTATTTTAGTTCAGATCCTAGGCTGGGATGAATGGGAGCGTGCGTGCACGCACACACAGAGTGGCTGTGGCTTGGCAGATGAGCGGCAGCTCATTAAGCTGCAATAACTCAGTCACCCGCTATCAGCCCAATCTCTATTCTCTAACGCAGTGGTTTGATTTTTTCAAAGGCTGGGGAGTGCTTGCGGGTCCCACAGGCAGCGATGGGGCTTGCAGGTGCTCCAGCCTTCTGAAGATCAAGTGGGTCCCTGCAGATGGCCCAATAGAGCCCTGTGCTCGGTACCCACGTTTCAACGTCCTGGCACTAACCTTCTGCATCAGGAGCAGCCACGGTGCCCGTGTTCAAAGAGCTGGTGGGATGAGTTGTAAAGCACAAAGAAACAGGCTTGCTTTTGAATTAGGAAATGCAATACCAGCCCAAATCATGGGGGATGGGGGGGGGGGTGTGTGTGCCTGACCCCAGTGTGACTCCACAAACCCTAATGTCTATTTATCGTTGTCATTCTGAGCTCGCTTTTTAGGCTTACAAATGCAATGAACCAGTTTCCCTGAGATCATGTTTTAAATATACTGCCCTGGGGCTACTCTTTAAAATTCGAAACATTGGAGGACACACAGCGAGGGCGTTTGGAATCATTTTTGACAAGCAGAAATTCTCCTTGACAACCTGAAAGGTGAGCACCGGGAAGCCTGAACCCCACACATGGCGCAGAACAGCACCAGAACAAGACCACAAAAATGCAGTTTTCTCCTAAGACACTGACTTTTCATCTGTGCAATTTGCCCACAAATCTGAGCCGTGTTGCCAAAGGTTTAGATGCTGGGTAACCCTTCTGAGGGAGCAGAGATGGCAGGGGAGCCTCTGTTTTGCACAGCCTGCTTCAGCAAGCTGAAGAAGCGATGGTGCTGAGGGCCAGAAAGACCCAAATCATTGAACAGTTTGGATTGGAAGGTCAACCTAGGGAAGAGCTCAGTGGACGTCGTCTCCTCCCATCTTGCACACTGGCTGTTCAGTCTACCAGGATTCAAAGCGTGGGCAGGGGAGATGCAGGCAGTGGTCTGCGCCTTCTCATCAGAGCACTGCGTCTCCATTCCCCCCCCCCCCCCCCCCCGCCCCATGCAGGCGAACTGGCACAGTTTAAAGCGATGATTTCAGAGTTCAATCAAAGCTCTGCACTTCTGCCAGCAGCCATCCCAGTGGACGGCCCGTATACCTTTAAGTGCTGCTCACTTGCCCTCTAAAAGGGAGAAAATAACTTAGAATAATAAGAAAAAAAAAGCTGTTGGGAGTTATATTACCTGCAGCAGCTGAATTTAATTAGTGCCACAAGCACAACAAATATTTAAAGGTCTAAAAAGCTGTGAAGGGAAATTTGCTTTCCTCGGAGAGAGCCGCGCGCCTCGCGCCCCGTGCACCACAAATGACTCACCTTGGAGACACCTCGCACCACTGCGGGAGCACGGGGCAGGCGGAGGGGAGCTTGGTACGAATCAGGGTGCCCTCATCCTGTTGCTGTGCCCACTCCGAGCCCATGGCTGTCTCTAGACGCAGGGGCTGTTGGTGCTCTGTGTACCCCATCGCTGCGGTCTCTCCCTTCACTTTGCCTCAAGCTGGGAGGAAAGATTCTCTCCAACAAGATGAAACCTGAAAAAACAGCAACAGGGAGAGGGAAGAGGTTTTCCTGCTTAAGCCCCACGAGCAGCACAGCAGCCCCAAGGGAGACACCAGGGAATGGCAGGGCAGCTGAGCTGTTTCTGTTCCAGTGCTGGGCCCTGGATGAGGTGGGATGGAGAAGCTTTCTGCAGCCCTCTCCCCAGTACCAGTATCTGATCAGGTAGAAACCAAAGGTGTTTATCCAACTGGGTTACACCAACACCTTTGTTCTTCCCAGGTTTCTGCTGTGTGGGTGCCTATGTGTATTTAGTAGACCCTACAAGGGTAAAGATGATGGATTTCTCCTAGGGAGGGGCGCAGCAGACAGGAGCCTCAGTATCCCTTAAAAACATCATGGTAGGAAAGTATCCCTGGTGGACAGGGATCCTTGCAGCCTGTGGGAATTAGGTGATGTGAGTCAGCGTCCCAAAACGTCCAAAGAGATCCATTAGTGATGCCAGAGCAGTTTTCCAGCCCTGACTCCAAACAGCTCAAACCCTTTATCACCAGTCCCACTGGGCTGCACCTCCCCATGCAAGCCAGCTCTTCAGTTCTCCTGGCCACTGCAAAGGGCCAGTGATCAGCATCATTTCTGTACTGTGCTGGGTGGCAAGCACAGTTCTCACGTGCTTACTGCATCCAGGGGTGCTTCAGCCTTCCCTGAAGAGCCACAGGGCACCCTTGGAGATGCAGGCTGAATCCCCTGCCTGCAGGGATGTTGGCAAGCTGCAGGTTTGCCATTTGCACACCCCCAGTGCCTTTCCCTTCATGAATTTGAGGGGTTTGGGTGCACAGAACAGACAAAACAGACTCTGAGTTCATCGAGCTCAGACCCAGTCACTTGAGAGCAAATGCAAATGCACTTTGAGCTCTGGGACCCCGAACTGTGACACTGGGGGAGGGTGACCATGTGCCACACTGGACATGTAGGGCTATGGCCAGTGCTACATCACACGTGTAGAAATAAGGGGCATTTCTCTGCCATGGGGTAGATGGATGCTGGGAACTGCTTGATGGACAACTGGATCAAGGATCTGGGTGGTCCAAATCCTTCCCAGGATTAGGGTCAGGGGGCCACTTGCGGAAATGGAAGAGAAAGGGGCTTTTTTCCTGCTTTCTTGTTCTATTTTAAGGAAAATATATGACACAGTCTGTGATTTAACATGCTTGACATACCAAAACTGGAGTGAGTATTAAAGAATCATGTGTCTGGGGAGAGGGTCTGCTAAAAAAGGAACCAAGGTGGGGCAAAAAGAGCCATGTAAATAGTTAACTTAAACAAGACATGGTGCAGCTTGGCTCTGTGCACAGCCAGCACATGGGATCTCTGGGCAAAACCGTATTACACTAGTTAGAGACTCATCTCATAGAGATGGAAAAGACTTACTAGGTCATTGAGTCCATCCCACCTGCCAGTGAAGGATTGTTCCCTGCGGAATTTCCTCTATTGCTTTGTACAGTCCGATTCTAAATGATCCAAGCGATGTGGTCTCAGCCACTTCCTTGGGGAGACTCGTGCACAGATCTATTTTGTTTAACCCAATCCTGTCAATGGTTAACCCTTTTCTGTCCCGGTTCCCCTCGCTTCTTCATTTGATGCATCAACTCTCTGACACATGAAAAGCTCCGTGTAATGTTCACCCGGTACCGTACTTCCACAGTTGTGGCCATACGGCTGTCACTGCTGCCTGCTCTCAAACAGAGCACCAAACCCAGTGGCTAAAAACACCGTAATGTGCCATGGAAAATAAAAGAACTTTGTTTTAGCCACGTTGTGCACCTTTGCTCCTCAAAGCCACGAAACAGCCAGAACATTCCAGTACAGCACGGCTTGGATGGCATGGCATGGGCGCTCAGGTACGTTCCTGTTTGCTGGAAAATTCACTGGTTTCTAGCTTCAGGAGAGTGTCATCATCCCAGGCAGGATGTAACGCCACCATAGGTCAGAACTCAATAAGGTTTTGAACGCATCTGAGATTATTCCTGTTACTTGCGTTCCAAGGGGCAAAATTTAACCCAGGGACAAGCCTGGCTTGTATTTGCCTCATCTCAATGAATACGACTCTGTAAGAAAAAAGAAATCCCAGCTAACCAGAGGCTTGTGCTGCCTGTCAGGAGCAAAATACCCTGAGCTGGCGCCTCGTCACTGCTCTTCCTCCTCATTCTTTTCTTCTGGCGTTCCATGGTGAAGCGCACCACCAATACTCATCACTGCCGGTGCAGGGAGCTGCTCTGGTTGCTGACACGACTCAGCTCCCGTGGAAGCGTGTGAAAACAGGCCCCTGAGGTGAGGCTGAAGGAGGGGACTGGCGAGGGATTCTTGAACTGAGGCTTTGGGGGTTTCTTCTTCAAGCTGCAAAATGCAGTGAAGTCGCATTCATGCAGCTCTGTGACTTGAGGAGTTGCAAAGGAATACATACGAGGTGGGTGATGTACGGGCGATGGGACAGCCTTCATCCTGGAATGCCAAGAAAGTAACAGTGTGTGGCAATACCTTGCTGGTTTCCCACACATCAAAGGTCAGGGATTGCTCCATTAATCTCATAATCCCTAGGAATCATGGAAATTGTGCGGTGTAGCTTTCTGGAAAGGAAGCTTTGCAGAGATAAAGGGAGGGTATGTTATCAGACAGATGTAGGTGAAAACATCCTGCCAAGCCTACAGGACACATACTTAATGCTACTTCTGTCTGAAAAGTTTGGGGTTTTATTGCCCCAGCCAATCGTGGTGACAATTGCTAATGCTTTAGGACAGGGGGAGTTCTTACCCTTTTCCCTTACATGAAAAGCAAGCAGGTCCTTCCAGTTCAAACACTTCTTCCTTTAAGTGAGCATCAGCAGAAGGAGCAGAGGACGACTCGCGACAGAAGCGGCCCAAAGAACACGTTCCCTCTGAGGATGTGCAGTCTGGTCTGTGTTTGAGATCGTTGTGATCCCTGTGGAAAACAACACTGTGCTGCCATTGGGGTTTATTGATGCAGAGGCACACAGGGTGGGCCAGGGGTCCGCCAGCACTGGGAAGAGCACCGCGGCACCAGCCTGACCATTGCACCAGGGTGGTTATTTCTGCGCACAAACACAGGCTTGCACAGCCCTGTTCGCACCAGGTCAAACCTTCCAGCACGCTGTGCTGCAGCTGGACCTGCCCCGCTTCAGGCAGCAACGTCTGTAGGGGTGTGATGATGGGAGCACCAGCACAGCCGTTACGTAGCTGAATCCATCACTGCCAGACACTGGCCGACAGCAAGAGGCTAAAAGAAGGAGGAAATTAAAGTGCTGTGGAACCTGTGAAATAAAGCAAGAGGTGGCAGAAGCAACTCAATAGCTGGGGCAGCCAGACAGCAACTTCAGATTCAGCCAAATCTTTCTTCACTCTGCGCTGGTGTCAATCAGATGAGGAGGATTTGCTCTGTTCGCTGGGGCTGTCACTGCTTGAAAGCCCCCCGACACCCAGCATAGCCACAGTGGCACCTTGTCGTGCCAGGAGAGTCCTTGAGACTCCCACATTTGTCCACCTCTGGAAGCAGAGAGCCAGGAAGCTGCCAGGAGAGGGAGACCCTGACAGGATCCACAATAGGGGATTTTAATGTCAGACAAGTTTTACTCCTGAGACATCCTATGTGTACATGTACATGTATGCATACTAACATGTTTAGGTTTTTCTGTGGCTGTTGCTTCTGAGCTGCTCAGACGGTGGAGGTGTCGCACCTCAAGTGAGCATTTTATCTGCTTCCCAAGAGCAAATACAACGCAGAGTGCTCAGTTCATCCCATGTTGCTTGGCCAGGTGGAGAACAACATTCCGCACATGAGGAACAAGCTGCTCTGGTGACCACCTCTGGGCTGGGCTGTGTGTAGAGCTCACGTGCCGCTGTAGCTCGGAAGGGTGGGGATGGGAGAGGCGTTACAAGGACTGGGCTCCCTCTTCTGCTGGGACCATCTCGGAGGACACGCACCCATGGCTGCACCCACGTGCTGTGCCCGCTGCGCTCCCTCTTGGCTCTGCGCGATGCACGGCAGTGTCTTTGTGCGCAAGGCGGTTTCTCACCCCAGGTAAGAGAAGGGAAAGCAGCGGAAGCCGCAGCCTTCCGCTGGATCCTGTTTGTTTGATTGTTTGTTTGGAAACTCCCAGCCCACGGAGCTGGGATTGTCAGCGGGAGGATCGGGAAGCGCTGGGAAGCTGGAGGTAGGCGTGAGGTGAGAGCCGGCCCGGGGTGCAGATAAGGAACCACAGAGAGCCCACGGCCCCGCTGCGAGGGTGCAGAAGGGAGAGGGGAGATGAGGTCAAGGAGGTACCAGTGGGTGGAGTGGGCCCTGGGAGGGAGATCACATCCGAGAGTGGGGTTTTACACAAGCCAGGGCGAGCGATGGATTGCTCTGTTTAGCACAACACAGATAACGGCGAAGGAGGCTCAGGCGGCCTCTGACGCAGGTTTCCTTGTTCTGAGCTTGCTCAGAGATCACCTTTTATTGCCTCGTCTGCAGCCAAACAAGAAGATAAATAACCCCGTGCCTCTCCCTCAGGCCTTTTTATCGTAAGGGTGTGAGTAAGCCTTGGTGCCTGGATCCAAATTCACACTCCCAGCCTCCTGGGATGTCCATCACGCTATCGCGCTCAGACCCGCATGCATCCTCAGGGCTTGAACACACACCCACCTGTGGGGTATGGGCTGTCCATAAACCCCACACCACTTTCCATGGGGGACCTTCTGAGGTGTGTTTCAGGGAGTCCTCCCACCGTCGATGTTAACCTGGGGGGCTCCGTGAGCTTGTCGGAGAAGACATTTATGGGATGAAAGGAGGTTCTCAGGGGTATCAGGATCTGTCCAAGCTCCAGATCCCGTTAGTGATCAGTTATTAATTCCATCACCGAGAGGCAGAGGTGACCCCGCCATTGAGCGGGCATTGAGCAGAGCAAACCTGCTGCAAAGCATCCAGTGCTGTTGCGGCAGCTCCTCACCATTTCATCTGTGATGACAATGCCTCTCCTCACCCACCCAGGCACTTCTCAGTTTTACTGGAAGCACAGCATACGTTAGAGCAGCGTCTCTGTTCCTGTATGAACGTGCAGGTGCGTAACGCTTGCTAGCAAGACCCCAGTCTTAATGCGCTGGATAAAGCATTTGAGGCTTGTGAAGGAGTTGATGTAAATGAATTACAACAGTCAAGATTAGACAACCACAACGTGTAAACACGCTGCTGCTGCCCGCTCAGGGCTCTGCGCAGGTGACCCACCAGCCCTACGGGTCCCACTGCCGCTGGGGTGTGTGGGCATCACCATCTGGTGCTGCTAGTGAATCCAACCTAGGGACTTCATCACCATCCTCCAAAGCCGACAATCAAGTTTCAAGCCTTTCAAGGTGCAATCAGTGGGAACCAGGGAGGATGTCCTGGCCTGAGGGCACAGTGTTTCGCAAAGCATTTAAACATGTGGTTCACTGTCAGCTTGTTGGTGTTTGCCTCCATAGAGGGACTTAGCCAGGCAGTTAGTTGCTTGTCTGCATGGCTTCTGGCTGTGCTGTTGGACCAAGCCCACGAGGGCTCAGCTGTCATCCCTTACCACAGCTCACAAGTTAACCAAGAGCCCTGTGTGCCCTTGAGGGCAAACCCAAGCACATCAGGGTCTGATCACCTTCCTGGGCTGACCTGCTGTAACCTGCTGAACCACAGTAACCCCACACATCTCTGCTCCAAGGGGTGCTCATGTACCTGCTCCCTGCCTGCTCACTCCTGGCCATTGCAAGGGGAACCAGGAGCTCCCTGCGGGGCAGCCCTGGGCTCTGTGGGACAGTTACAAGTGCTTGTAGGGCACGGGTACACAGCTGAGCAGTCCTGGGGTTGCAGCCACGCTGAAAGATATTGCTGCCTGACAGCTTCTGCCAGTGCCTTCCCTGCAACAAGTGCTGCCCTGGGGGTCTCAGTCCCCTCAGCATCCTCCAGGCTGAGCCTGCTCCTCCTGACACAGCAGGAAATGCCCTTGTGGAAGCAACAAGAGGGCCCATGAGGCACTTTTCCTGGGCATTACAGCTCACATTGGAGAGGGCAGGAAGGGCTCAGTGTAACAAACGTGCTTCCTCGCTCCACCAAACTCCAGTAGTTTTAGAACGACAGAATCAACCAGGCTGGAACAGACCTTTAAGATCAAGTCCAACCATTCCCCAGCACTGCCAAGGCCACCACTAACCCACGGCACTGAGGCCTCGTCTCCACAGTGTGTGAACACTTGCAGGGCCGGTGCCTGCAGCCCTGCCCTGGGCAGCCTGTTCCAATGCCTGAGCACCCTCTGGGGCAGGAATTGTTCCTCAGCTCCATCTAAACCTGCCCTGGGGCAGCTTGAGGCCAGTTCCTCTTGTCCCATCCCTTGTTCCTTGGGAGCAGAGCCCAGCCCCTCCTGGCTCCATCCTCCTGTCAGGCACTTGTAGGGAGCGATCAGGTCCCCCCTGAGCCTTCTCTTCTCCAGACTGAGCCCCCCAGGTCCTCAGCCATTCCACAGCTTCTCACATTTTAAGCATACAGAAGCCAATCCCTTCACCTGTGTGTAGAGCACAGTGCATCAGGTGGTGTTAGCAAACCCATGGATGAAAAGCATGTTGCTGCTGCAACACCACTAAGTAAAGCACACATTAAACTCACCACCGCTCAGCTGGAATGTACCCACCTTCAGCTGAGATGCCATAGCAGCAGTCTGGATCCTCACAGCAGGTACGAACACGCAGCAAGATGGGATGCTACCGCTGCGCTGGGTGCACATCCCCATATCTCCGCCGAGAAGCCCGAAGTCGGGAGCTCCTGACCTGATACAAAACAGTGCCAAATGCTCTCCATCCCTTCCAAAGGAAACGGTGGAGTCAGCACAATCCTGCCTACACCCAGGCTCCAGCGAGTCAGCTCCGGACTGGAAAATCCCATTACCACCCATTGAGGCACCGTTAAACAGTTTCCCAGACCACGCATGTGCTGCCGGGGAGCCCGGGCTGCAGCAGCGCTGCCACGCTCCGCACTGTGCCTGCCGGGTCGCGCGGACGCTTCTCAACCCTGCTAAATCCACCCAGCGCAGGAGCACACCTTTCAGCACAGCCAGGCTGGGAGCAGGAGCGCTGAGCACCACCTGCCACCGGCCTTGCTCCTAACCTGGGAGGTTTTGGGCCGTGAAAATACCGCACATACCTCACGCGGTGCTGTGCATCCCGGAGCTCGCTTGGCTCGAGGCAGCACTCTTCCCAACGCAAGTATTCCAGGCTCGCATATGAATTAGAGCTCATAAATCAGCAGAGAAAAAATCCTCTCTTTGGAAATGGCCAACTTGTTAGAAGGGAGCTAAAGGCTACAGACGGTTTTCAACGGAGCCTTGCTGGCTGTCAAGAATGCGCGAGGCAGCGGAGTTGTTTGGGTTGGGAGCACGGGTCGGATTTTTCTCCCCTCTTTTGAGGACAATGAAATGTAACAGCTTTCCTTCCCCTCCAAGCCATGCGAGCGACCCGAGCCGGGAGACAACAGCGCAGATACAATCTCTGGAAATCGTGAAGTGACTGAAGAATGGCTGAGGAGCTCTGAATAACTAAATAAAGTCCTCTGTGTTTTCGTTAGCAAGTAAAGAAAATACTTTTAGCTTTTTAGTGTGACTTCTGGGGTCAAGGGGGAATCTCGAGTCCAAATACAACAAACCGGTGGGGGAATTACTGCCAAGAGTCTGATAGTTAGGCTGGGAGCTTGCCTTGAGGCTCAGATGTGAGAAGACCGCTCGCGGAAGGCAGGCTGGGTTTGGGGTTTCGCTCTGATCATGGGAATCTAGGACTTGCTGTGTGCCTTTGCTTTTAAAGCACTGGCTGTGCCAAGGGCCCCTCAGCAGCCTGCAGGAATGGCAGGTGCCAATGCTCCATCCCTCTTTAGGGATGGAGGAGGGCACCCACGAGCCCAGTGTCGGGTCTCCACATCTCTCAGCACAGGTGGGCACATCAAGGACCCTGAGTCGTTATTTTGAAGCCTACAAACAACCCCCCAGGATACGTCTTGCCCTTGGGTCTGCTTCAGTAGACCTGAAAGTGAAGAGCTCCCAACCTGTGAAGCGGGTGCAGATGAGTGCGTCACCAGCCAGCTCATGGCAGCATCACTGGTCTGCTAAATTCTTTTAGGAAACAGGTAATGAGCACAGAGTGATGGGATCATAGAATCATAGAACAGTTAGGGTTGGAAAGGACCTCAAGATCATCCAGTTCCAACCCCCCCGCCATGGGCAGGGACACCTCACACTAAACCATCCCACACAAGGCTTCATCCAGCCTGGCCTTGAACACTGCCTGGGATGGAGCACTCACAACCTCCCTGGGCAACCCATTCCAGTGCCTCACCACCCTAACAGGAAAGAATTTCCTCCTTATATCCAATCTAAACTTCCCCTGTTTAAGTTTTAACCCATTACCCCTTGTCCTCACAAAGTGTGCTAAAGGCAGAGTCAGGAGCCCAGCTCACGCGTAGGTGCTGTGGAGATGGAGCTCCATGGAGGATGGGTATCTCTGACTGCTCTTTCTGAGTCTCATCTTGTCGTTACTGAAAAACCAAAGACTCTTCTGCTTTCAGCATCTCTGCTGCAAACAGGTCTTTCAGGTTTCCTTCTGTGTCTGCCGTGACACAGCAATAAGAGTGTCTGGGGGATCATATTAGCACCAAAACAACATAGATGTGAGCTGAGAGGATCTAAAAGGCTTGATGAAGAAACAGGAAAAGAGGAATTCCTATTTCTAAGCTTCATGACCTCTGATGCATTTTACTCTCAGAATTGTCATCTCTACCTATCCCCCTTAAAGCCTCAGCCTTTGTTTGGCTTGCACTGTTAAGACAGAGCCAATCTTCCAATGCCAGAGTCTGAACCAAGCAAAAATTAGTAATTCCAGCTTCAAACATACATTCAAGAGATTTTTTTGAGGGGATTTTGTTTTATTTGCTTAGGTAGCAAATTAATATTTGTAGTGGCCCATCCACAGGGGCACAGCAAGCCCAGGCCCAATTTCATCTGCCCCACCTGTCCTCATTTACATGGGTGGAACAACGCTGATACCATGAAGAGCAGAACCGCAGGTCAGAAGCACGCACCATTAATCTGTTATGCTAGCCGTAGCATCGCTGTAGCCGCAATGGGCTTTTGCAGGACCAATGTAGCTGGAAAAAACAGACGAGCCGTCAAGGGTACAAAGGCTTCTACTTTTCTGATATTATCACAGCCTAATAAAGGATATTTACCTCTCTCTTCAGAATGGTTTTTGCTGTTCGCGACATTCAGTCAAATGAGATACAGATTACAAGAAATAGCATGTGCATTTTGTGTTACTTTCTTCTGTTACACTACTGTGTATAAAACGAAGAGAACCCAGGGTTGCCACCGCATTGCCTGTACCTCTTAGGTGGTTATACTATACAGCTCCATCACGAGGCCATCTGCTCTCACAGAGCAAGCCAACATCTGACACACCACATACCATGCACCACGAAACAGCCTCCAAAGGACAGTAGTGGGCAAATGATACCCTGCATCTGTTCGGTTCGCATTCATTTCTAGCCACCTAAGGTTTGGCTGAAACAGCTCTTCTAAACCCCAATACATATGCTGGCTTAGAGGCACCCGAGTAAAGTAGCCTAACAAACCAAAGCAATTGGTTTTAATAAGAATCTTGGCTTGTTTAGACAATGCACTGAATCTTCATGTTGGCACCACAAATGTTTTTTTAGGAAAATGTATGCATCTCTGCAGCACTCAGCAACTAAATCCTCTCCTCACTTCATGGAAAGGGTTTCCTGGCTATCCACTTTCTAATGCATTCCAAGTCCCTCACAGCTGATTGTTGTCTGGGCTGGAAATACTTTTATGTGATGCCCAAGAGTTTGCCCCCATTGCGTGGCATGTGCGGGGCGTGCGGGTCATAGACCGTGTCCTTCGTGTCTCCTGGTGTGCTTGCAAAGGCTGTGGAGGAGTCAGATGCTTCCTGCATCACATTGTACAGATGTGTTTGGAATAGCTACGGAAGCGGCTGTCTCCTGCTACCCGGCCTTATTACAGGCAGTAGCAATACTCCCAGAGTTCAAAGGCATTTCATGCTCACTGAGCGTTTTTCAGCGAGAAATCTGAGATTAAATAAACTTGAATCCTCTCTGAGGAGAAAGCAGAAGATGGAGGGAGAGGAGCTGGCTCTGCGCTGCGCAGCATGCATCTCGGTGTACCTTGGAAAACACCCAGGCGAGGTGCACCTCAGACCCGCATCTGGCCAGGCCGTTCCACTGCTAGGGCCAGATTTGTGCCTGCTGCAGTGCTGTGGACTTTAAAGGGGTTGTGCCAAGGCTGCCAACCTGCTCAACGCTGAGTCACCCAAGATGTTTTCTAGCCTTTGGCCTAACATCTCTGGGCTGATTCCAGAATCCCAAGGGTCTCGCTGAGGATAGGATTTACATTGGATTGACAGCTTTTTGCCCATTTACACCCGTAGAAAGTGATAAACTAGTTTGCCACCAACAGAAATGTTTAGCTTTTAGTGAGTACAAGCAGAAGACCCTTTCTCTCTAGAAAGAGTAACTGCTCGCCTGCTCACCAGCAGAAGACCACGTTCCGTTCTTGGGCTAAAGGAGCAATGCCCAGGACACATCAGAAGCCATGGACAAAAAGGTGACTGTGAGTGTTGCTCATCCAGGATGCAGAGGGCACAAGGAACTGAACCGTTCAATGTTTTCCTCTCCCTAACAACTCTGCCTCTGTGGGTAAAAGAAAATACTTGAGTCATAGACCTGACCGGAGCATCGTTCCGCTGACGAGGGATGTTTGTGCGGCCTCAGCTGGTGGAGCACTGCCCTCAGCAAGCTGGAAATGCCATGCCTGGGCACACTCCACACCCTGAGCCAGGGGTGGGTGCGGTGTCCCTCGACAGCAGCTGAACGCACACACACCCTGGGGTGCTTTGTCCAGGTACCTCTGCAATGCTGAGGTCCAGAGGTGAGCCCATTGCCCACGAGCAGGATCGAGCCATGTGCTCAGCTGCCTGGTTGGTGCTCATCACCTCCAGCTTGCAAAGGTGTTTGTGCTCCTTAAAATGCAGATACCTACACAGACGCGTCCAAGAGAAAGGGGCATGGAGACCTATACCCTCAGCATGCTTCAGTGCTTAACCCCCATTGACTTCACTGAGGCAAAGACATATAATACCATGGAGGATCTGGGCCTAGTGTGGTCTGGAAAATCCCACTAGATACCATTCCTCATCTTTAGGTGACTAAATACTTCCAAAATCCCATCCTAGAGACCCTCAGACACTTTGGATGGTCTGCATGTATGTCTTTCCTGTGCTGCCCAGCTGAAGGTCACTATCATGATGCTGGAAAAACCTTTCAGATTAAGCTTGACCTTGCAAAAGCCATCAAGCTCGTAGGTTGAGAATGATGTGGTGGCAATTAGCACATCTCCTCTGCTGTAGACAATACGCTGCAGGTCCAGGACAGATCTAAAAGCCTGAAAGGCAGACATACAAGAGTGTTATGTCCTCTGTCTGAGAGCTGAATCCCAGGGAGGGTGGAAATAGCAATGTAGGACAGCTGTGAGTATGCTTAGTATTAATATCAAATATAATGGTAATTCAAAACAGAGTCTTTTGGTACAGATCTGAACTGCACAAGCCAAGTTATGAAATGATATTAGCATCTGGATCTGAAAAGCAGCTGAGCCTAAGCTGGCCAGCATTTGCCATATGTCTCATCTGCAGGGAATATTTAAATAAGTAAACACAATGAGTTTATAAATACATGAAATAACTTTGCAAGATAAGCACCTCGCTGTGCTCGTGGCATGGCAGATTGTCAGAACAATGACATCCAGTGGAAAGCCTGAAAAGGGGTAAATTCACATGGCATAATTCTGGTGCGGGGAGCGTTGAGTATTCAATTCACTGGATAGTATAGCCCAGAATGGTGAACATTTACAATGATCCTTATCTGTTGGCAGGTGAGAGAATCCTGTTGCCACTGCCAAAGCCTTAACTCATCTTGGAAACATAAGCTGAAACCTTTCAAAGACCTTCTAGCTACATCCCTATGTAGGCAAAAGGGACTATCATTTTAACAGCATCAAAGGTATAGAAAGTCATGCTGCTTTCCAGTAACTCCCTGATAACACCTAGAGGGTGAAACAAACCTGCTGGTGGTCTGATCTGAACAGGAGAGGGGAAAAATGCTAAATGCTGATTCTGGGAAAGAGATCATTCCTTAAAAACAAGCCAGACAGATCCAGTGTCCTCATTTCAGTTTTATTTGTGCATGTACCGAAACGTCTCCAGCGAGGACTTAACCTAGAGAGGATTTCAGGATTTGGCCCAAGAGAAACTTTTGAGGGACCACCGGAGTTCAGGCTTTTTATGAAGAAATCTCTCCCCTTTGAAGAGCAGATCGAGGGCTTGAGCACAAGGTCAATGGCATCCAGTTGCTTGGCCATATCCACAGGCTTCTGAATGCATCCAACCCCCTGAGCAGTTCCCTCTGACTCTAAATCACATTCCTTTATTGACAGAGAAGGGAGAAAATCACTAATTGCATACCAAGGACATTTTTACCCGGAATTTTTTTGTAAGCTCAGCATCTCCCTAGAAGTTGTCAACAGCTTGGTTCTAACAGGCGCTGGCAATGTGTCATACCCTCAGTTTTATCAGCCTCAGCTTTTCGGGTTTGGGTGGTACAAAATGTTCCTGAATATGGACACTGCTATTAACGATAGGTGCTGCAAGTGATCACTTGCAGTAAGTTCTAGCAGAGTTCAAAGCCTGAGTTTGGTTTGGCTCTCCGAGCTAGAACACACAACACTGCCCTCAATTAGGTACGGACCTCACTTCAGTTCTTGCACAGATGGATACAAACAGGACTGAACACCTTGAAGACGTGTAAGCTGAGTCCTCCTGGCTTCATCCTTGCTCACTCCCCTTTTGTGGAGGATATGATAAATTGGGTCATTGATAGAATCAAACCACATACATGCAGGTTTCATGGGCTGTCTTTCAAACAGGTGTAAAATCCCTGTTTTACACATAAAGCAGTAATGCCTCTCTCTTTTAAGTCTTCCACCCCATAACAAACAAAGCAGAAAGGCAAACAGATGTGTGTAAAGATCTGATACACAAAAGCGGGTCGTATCTGCACAAACTATCAATAGAACTTTTTCCTTGCCTCTTGCATGTAATTTGAGAGCAAAGCTGGATTTTACACAGGCTGGTTGTGATGCTTCATGGATTAAATGGTTGTGATTCTTAGATGATAAATGCTTTAGAACCCTGCCTGAGTGGCAGAAACTGCATAAATAAATCCAGTTGCCATTCCAGCCTTCTTTCCCTGTTTTGCTCCCTCACAGGGAGCTGCACATCTGCCACACAGGGAAGGCAGAAGAGCTCTGCACTGGGGGATTGCCCTTCAGTTCACCACACCTTCCCACTTCCAGCTTTTAGGCAGCAACGTGAAGGCTCCATACCCACAACAACTGACCTCAAGGGTCATTTGGACCTCCAGCACCTGAGCTGAAGATGCAAAGCACATTGAGTGAGATTTTGTTAGTGATAGAGGAATGTATAAAATACATTCTAGTGCGTGAAGCAGAAGGGTGAAATTGCTTGAACCAACTAGACGGAGCAATCAGCCCAAGAGCACAAACACACAGAAATATGATGGGTATGAAATCATTCGGAGCCAATCAGTAAGCTCCCAACTTCTAAAGCAATTTCATAATTGAGTAATGGGACACAGCAGGGTCTGAACTATTGTGTATTATAATCTGAATGGAATGCTGTGAGAAGGCTGGAGCAATCTGATCGCACCGAGCCCTCGCTCACCAGAAATGCCTTTGACATATTTCCTTAAAGCACAGCAACGAGAGCGGAGTAACTGCTTGTTAATGACACCCTGATGGGTTGTCTGCAGCACTGAAACTGAGATAGCATAGATTGGAAAGCATGTGCCTCTCCTTGGCTGGAGTTAACACAGCAGCCCCCACAGACTGCCCACCCACTTCAACCTTAATCGCCGGCGTGCCTGTACAATCACCAGTTTCACTTCACTACATATTTCCTCCCCCAGAACTCAGCTTATAAAACAAGAGGCACTAATAATCCGAGATGATACCATGCCAGCCTTCTGTCATGGCGTAGTGCTCTTGCTCTGTGCTGGCTAACCCATGGCTATCTGCACAGCTGCGTAGGCTGGGCTCTTTCCTATTTTTCAGTCCCTCCTTGGGTATGCACACGTTAACTCCAGCAAGAAAATACCCTCTTGCTGTTTTTAAAGAGGTCGCCCATTCTGCCTTCCCTTCACCCTGTTTTTTTGCAGACAAGCCTGGAAGGGAATAAAAGCTGGACTCTGGAAGTGTTTGACAGGGACACAGCATGGATGGTTTAGGGTCTGGACTCCCAAGATGTGCTGTGGGAGGGGGGCAAACCCTCTGAATGCCGAGGGGAAGGCTGGAACATGTCCGTTGTGTTCGAATCTGTGTTATATCTGTGGTCTGCTGTGGAAAAGGCTGTTACTGGGCAACAGACCTTGTCCTGGTTCCTGTGCTCCAGGCCAATGGAGCCGCGCTGTGGAGGCGGTGTAGCTTTCAGGAGAGCAAGGGGCAGACTCCGCTGGAGGAGGCTGCGGTGACAAGGGTGGGTGCAGCAGCAAGGGCAGCATGAGAGCAAACAGGGAGACTCCTGCAAGGAGCAGGAAGCCTGCTTGTGGTGGGGACCCAACCCACAATCAACCTCAGGGGTGATGGGAAGACCGGGAACCAGGAGGGACTTGCACAAGCCATTGAGCCTTCTTGGGGTGCAAGAGACCCTCCCTCAGAGATCAGTTTGTTTTTACAGTGCATACACTCTTTCAGGAAGCGGCTTTGAACACACTTGCTGTCATTCAGCATTTCCATGCTCTAAGAAGACATCAGTCTGGAAATCAGGAATCTCCTGATGTCCTTGTCATAACGAGATCCCGGCCAGCTCAGGCTGGATGAGAGCAGCCTCAGCACCCCTGTGCTCTTAGAAATGGGTGCTTGTGTATCAGAGTGTGATCTGCTGTCAGAAGGCAACATCCATAAAACCAGTAAGTGCAGCAGGCAAGACGGGCTTGAACTGGATGATCTTTGAGGTCCCTTCCAACCCAAACCATTCTAGGATCCTATGATTGTTCATGCATCCAAAAAAAGTCTTATCTACTACCATAAATCTATCACACGTCTTCCAAATGTGAAGCTCCCAAGACAAATCCTGCTGTCATGTAACAGTCTGAATGCATGACAGTGGAGGAAATCACAAAGTCAGGTGCTATTCTACCTCTGTTGTCTTCCTACATCTTTCCAGGCAGCCCCAGTCAGGCTGTACACACTGTGTGGATGTACGTGGCAGCTCCTCACGTTGAGTTCAGCCTGGGCTGTTTGCACTTCAGACAAAGCAGCACATCGTGCTGTACCCAAAACCAGGGCACGCATTTTTCTGACTGACAGCCTTAAGTGCTCAATGACTATTTTTCTTTTTAGCTCTTCCAGTATATACTTCCATTAGTTTAATAGGAATTACTGGAAGTGAGGCAGTCGTGGACTTCAGCATTTTTGTTTCATCTTGTCCTGGAGCTGATGCCAGAGCAATGTGCACTTCCAGTTAAGATCCGTGTGCCACGGGTGTACATGAGATCCCTTTTGAGGAGATGAAATATTGGGCTGAACCGGCAGTTCCTCAGAACTGATGCTCTCCTTTGGCAGAGGCCCCTCCAGCGAAGATATGAGAGCACACTCCCGTACGTCTGCTCCAGGCAGCGACTCTTCTTGCCATCTTCCTCCTACTTTTGCATCTTGCATCTGCTTGAAATTTAGAGGCTGATTGAGCAGACCTGACTTTGGCTCCTCTGAAGCATTCCGACTTGTCAGTCTCTGCAATGGCTGCTGCGAGAAGCCTTGATAACAACTTGGGTCGCATCCACTCTTAGAAGCCAGCACCTAATGCTAGGCCATCTGGACACCCACAAAGTGCCAAACACTGTCGTTCTCATTTAGTCCTGCTTCCTGCTCGAGTCAAATGGTATTTTGATGAGTGACTGCTAAAACGCTCAGGGTTTGACCCGCGCGTGTTTGCCTCGCTGCCTCAGGCCCTCTCCAGCAGTGACGATGGTCTGCTCATCAGCTGGTGACTCAGTTTTGCAGTGGAGCCAGCTGAAAATCTTTCAACAGAGCAATTTCTCATCCAGCAAAGTCTATTCAAAAAATCAAAATATTTCTCGGCAGTTTGTCAATTTCAATGAGATTTTACAACAGGAGAATGTCAAAACATGGTGTTTCATCACTGCTGCAGTGGTTCTTTTCAACGGCATTGACACACTTCATTTCATTATGGTCCTTTTTGCTTCCATTGCTGCACGTAATTGAACATTGACTCAAACCTTATACAGATTTTATATTTTGCACTGCCTAATGCCTTAGTTTTTCCATTTTTGTGCAATAGGAAAATAGAAACAAAACCGATGCCATTGAAGTGAGGCTTTCTTTTCTGAATAGCTCCTAAATTAACATCTCACAGGAAACTTCCAAATTTCACCTTTTCATCTCGATTCGTAACAGAAAGACACGGGGAGTGTCAGAGCTTCCGCTGAAGTGGAAATTCCACCTTCAAGACCAGATCTTGTTACCACTCAGGCCTCAGCCAGCTGAAACCCTTGGCTTTGTGGGAAGGGCCAAGGTAGACCTGATTCACAAGCCTAGCAACAGCTGGAGAACACAACTGGCAAATGAGTCCTTTGTGAAACTCGGTGAATCATCATGGCTTTGATGCAGCCTGCCCTCCTTGCAAGGAAAATGTACCTCAGCAACAGAAATAATATCTTAAATCAAATCAGATGCAGCTTGAAATATCTATCTACTGTTCTTCTGGGAAGATGAACTGTAGTGGAATAAATCCTCAGAGTTATTTTACTCCTAAGTTGGGAGGGGAAAAAACCCCATGAATATCTGAATATAGTTTGACCAAAATTAAGGGATAGAGATACAGGAATGTGAAGAAATTCAGGCCTCCGAAGTAATAATACCATGTGACAGTGGATAGACAGCCTCCCACAGGCTTTGGCTGAGGAGCTAGAACCCAGACCAAATCCCACCACAAGCAGAAGAAACCCTTCCTGGGATGAGTCACATCACAAGTGCTTGTGAAACACAAGACCACTGAGTGCAGAGAGGCATATCTGGGTGAGATTCAGCCAGTCCCAACTCTTCCAGAGGAGCACCCCTTTGGACAGAGATGCTCCTTCCCTCCTGAAGGTGCCTTCTTGACTGCTGGAACTCATCTGCCATGCGCTCAAGTTTGCTGGTTTTGGATGATGTAGCTGCTTCCTGTGTATTTGATGATCACTTGGTGCAGCAAAGGAGAGGGTTGGTGGTCATGTAGGCTGGAGCAACATGGAGTGAAATCATCTGCAGAAAGATGGAAGAAGCACGAGTTAGGATTAGATCCTGCCAACATTCAAACCAGTGTTGGCTAATCAACCACCGTTTTCTCCTTTGCTTTCCTCTGCTGTCCCTGCAGGTTCCACACTTTGCTAGAAGAGCCATCCCAGAAACCCAGCAGCACCCAGGGAAGTGTTTGCCGTAAAAGAATCCCCAAACTTTGCACTTGTCCTAAAGGTTAGGGCTGTTTTTAGGACCACCTCTAAGATGACTTCACCTCCACAAGGCAAACAAAGTGTGGTGGTGTAGTTCCAGGAGCTGAAGAACCTTGCCCACCGTTGGCAAGGGAATTTAGAAGATCAGGTAAATCCAAGGTTGTTCCTCTTTCCTCAGCTTTTGCTCCTACAGCCACCAGGGTTCAGTTGTACCTAAGCTACAACCTTTGGATCACACTCAAGAATATGTCTAATCTGTGACCTGCTCTTCTGTCCGCCCTCCTAAGGGCTCTACAGTCTTTTCCATTCGACATCCCGCTGGAGATGGGCGCAGTTGTGAAGTGACCACGTTCCCATCACAAGAGCAGGGGCACCAAACTTTTCAGCCCACAGATGCCCACCCCCAGCCAAAGGGTTACAAACTACGAGGTTAGATCATAAGCAAAACAGGGTGGGAACTTCCTTGCAGAGCCACGAAGCCTCTGAGGGCGATTTCAGTGCAAACAAACAAAGAAGAACACATTTCAAATGTGACTGGTGCAAACCCCAAATCTTTGAGGCTGGCTACCCTCAGGCAGAGCCCTGAGGACCAGAGGTGCCCCATTGAAGCGCTGCGATTACACTGCACTGACCACATACAAGTAGGGAGCAAAGAGACGGAGCCAGGCTCCAGTTCCCCAGCTGCACGGCGCTGGCCTGGGCGATGAAATAAGGCCCAGACAGGAAGCAGTTTTCCTCAACAGTAAGCTGCTATTTTTACCCATCTTGTTCCTCTGACCAGCCGCTAGAAGTCTCTGGTTAGAGGAACAAGATGGGTAAAAGTACTGGGTAGAGCCTCTGCTCTGCTCCAAGTCGAGCCAGCACCAACCTCTGGAGGTATCCTCTTGTGGGGCTGGGCAAGCAGTGCCCCTGGGTCCCCACACTATCAACACCCCTCTGACCATCAGCTTTGTCTCCACAGGTCAGACCACTCAAACCAGAAACCCCAGTGGGCATATCTGCCCTCTGTGAGAGGAGCGCGATGGGCTGCGAATGACCTCCCATGGGTCAAGTAGCTCATGGTGAGCACAAGAGCCAGCAGCAGGGTAGCTGGAGGTGTGATGGAGCCTGCTGCATCACCTCTCCAGCTGCTGACCCTGCTGCTGCACCACCCAGAACACAGTGTCAGCCTCCAGGAATTACAGAGGAGGAGCTGCAGGGCATGGATGTGTCCAGTGCTTTACTATCAATCACAGCTGCTGTGCGAGTATCTCGTGTTGCTGTTTCTACATGGAGGGATGGTTTCCTATAGCTTCCTGCACGCCCCTGCCCCTCGGGTCCCACCCCTGTGGCTGCAGCTGGGATGTCAGTGGAGGCAGGATCCATCTCCTGCTTCGTGCAAGGTGACAGCCCTGTTTATTCCCCATTTCTTCCTCTCCCCACCCCCCGGCAGCAATGTGGGCCGAGGGAGTGGCAGCACTTCCCAAATCCCAGAGCAATAGATCTGGAGTGAAGTCACGAATAACTGCAGCTTCTCGGGAACAGGCTGGAAAGAGCTACAAGGGGGGAACACACTGTTTATGCCAGAACCACTTGACATCCTGTAACACCAAAAAGCAAGGTGTGCTTGAACGGTTTCTTGTCCCCTTATTTCAATGCCTGGATGTGGGAAATCAGCTGGAATAAGATGCAGCAAGACAGGCAGGGTTTGCAGCTCTGACAAAGAGTCCTGCAGAGGGATGGTCAGTGGAGGCTCTCGTGCACAGCTGAGGCAGCTTGCTGAGGATCCGTGCCATCCTCCTCCCCGATATCCCACATGACGTGTGTTATTTCAGCTCTCTGCAGCCTGGCTTGCTGTATCTGCACATGCAGTGACCAGAACGTCCCATCACCCTGCCCCGACACAGCCCCTGTCCTTTATAAGCAGATGTCAATATGAGGAAACGCTCTGATCTCAACCACTCTTGCCAAAGCTTCGGTCCCACCTTTGTCTCCCCTGCTCGCCGCGGGCCCTGCGATGCTGCACGCTGCACAGACAACTGGGAGGCTGAAGACTAGACTCAATGAAAACATAGAAATTAGCATATGCCTCCCGGGGGGGTTGTTAGGCTTAGCTCATTAGTGCCTTAAAGCATACCCAATGCTCCAAGTTATTTGTTTGTTTGTATTTTTGCAGCTGTCCTTAGTTCTCTTAGGTCAAGTAGAGGTGTGAGGTCCGAAATAGCATCGGGATGGCTGAGCTTATGTTTCCAGCCCTGAAAAAACAATGAAGTGCTAATAAAAAACAACAACAACAACAAAAAAAAAAGCCTTGTGAGGAAGGTTTCACTCCAAAGCCCTTCACAAACAGCACACACAACAGCGTGGAAGTGCAGGAGCCTTTGCTCCCCAGGGAGGGGAGCTGCTGCCAGCTACTTGGGGAGGAGAAGTGGAATCTCGGTGGCCCGGGAGCAAGTTTTGGACACGGATCCCAGACTAGGAGAAGTCACTGGATCTTTGCTCCTGATCTGCTGCCTTGCAGCTCAGCTGAGCAGCTGACATTGGGCCAGAGGAAGCCATCCATCCGATCCGGCTGGTTGTCACTGCTGAGACCCAGTTATGCCTGCACAAGCTCCCCGCAGCTCCGTGGGAGCATCCCCAGGTCCTGCAGCGTGTGTGCCTCTCTGGAGCAGAGCCACTATGGCCCAAGCTCGTTTTTGGCACATAACCCTGCGAGGGGGTGCATGCTCTCAACACATGGGGACCACGCTCAGGCAGCTCTTTCCCAAGAGACCTGCATTTCCCGCATCACCTTGTCCTTACAAAGTAAGTTCTCGAAGCAGGCACAATCCTGTTTTAAGGTGTTACTCCTTTTTCCAGCTGAGCACAGCAGTACAGGTGTGGAAGTGCATGTAAAGGCACAATAAAAGATTATTAAAGGCCTCGAAAAGAGATGTGGAAGTGTCATTGTTCCTCTCTGGAGTGCAGGGATTGCCAAAAGCAACTCCTGCACACCCCTGAGCAGCCTCAGATCATGAAAAACTCTGATCTCTTCTCCAGCTGGTGATGTTACAGTGGACCTGCACGTCTCAGCATCCTGAGATGGACAAACATCAAACCAGAGAAGATCCACACTTCTGAAGGGAGCAGGGCCAGTTCTCCAAGGGGCTTAGCCTTGTTTGGGCAGGTGACTGCCGGGCACTGTTTCGGGATATGCTGGATGAGAAGTAGGGAAGCATTGACTCCAAGAGGACCAGGGCAGCATCAAAACGCTGTGCTAATTGCACAGGCTCTGTGGCACATTCGCTGTTAGAGGATATAAAATCAGACTGCTAACGCAAAGCCTGCAAACCAACAGAAAGGTTACGTGAGGACCTGTCCCCTTGTTTTGGTTAGCTCCATCATGAATGTGCCATCATTCTTTAGCAAAGAAACCCCACTAAAAATAAGTGATCTCATGGCTCGCGGTGGACTCCCCTTTCCTAGGTATAAACATCGCTGGGAGGTGATGGAAGAACAAACTGTCAAGCAACACTCCAATGGAAACTTTATCCCTGAAAATTACCCTGAGCACAGCAGGAATACTGCTCAGTATCCTGCCTTTGAGAAGAGGTCAGGAAGAGTCTTCCCACAAGATCTTGCTCCTTCTACAAGTCATTAAACGCAACCATCTTTGCCGGAGAGAGAAAAAAAGGCATCATTAGAGCCTCGGAGGTGAAAGACAGCCTTTCCAGAGAGGGTTTATTGCAGTATCTAGTCACAGGGTGACATTTTGAGGAGCAGTAAGGCTCCAAGGATTGTCCTTCCAATGTTACAGCCTCTTAACAAGCAATCCTCCTCCCTCCCCAGGCACTCCTGTCCCCAGTTCCTCCTAATTCCCATTAGGGTTTACTCTCCAATGTCATTAATGGTGGATCCAGCCTGAGCAAGACCACCAGCACTTTCATTTTCTTTGGTGGACCCAGAACCCCACCAGACAGACTTAGGACGGGGTAAGAAGAGCTTCACTACCAAGCACAAGACATGCCATGTAGCTGCAGGAGGAGGAAACCTCAGCTGATACATGTTGGGGTTCTGCCTCTGTGTCTGGCTCTGGAGTCCCCTTCCAGCATGCGGGACAGAAGCTGGAGGCAGGCTTATCTCATGCCAGTCAAACTCAAGCCCATTCCAAGAGTTTTGTTGTTTTGTTCCTTCTTCAAGGGAATGAGCTCAGATGAAACTAAAGCAGGTGCTAATTAAAACCAGGTCTATTCTTCAAACTGGGCTTTTAATTACTGTAAGTATATGTCAAGGAAAGTTGCAAAGGGAAAGAAAAATAGTAATTTCTTGTGCTACCTGCCATTTTCACTTGATTACCATCACACTTTTCTGTAGAGCAAAACCATCAGTCCTTCATAACAAACTCCTCTCTTGGGGGCTAGTGTGAATTGAGAGCTGTGAGGCCCTGCCATGGGTTCCAAAACTAGCAGCATAATGTCTGTAACAGACATGCTACCTAATTAAATTGTTAGGGAACAGGCTTTTATATCTTTAACACCTAATTTACTATTGTTTCTTTGAAAGTGTTTGGCTTCCCTGTGGTTTTTTGGGCCTCCCTCCTCAGTTTTACGATGGCTTTTAAGTTTTTTGTGTGTGTTTCAACTAAATAGCCATTTTGGAGGTTTTGTTAGGGTCCCGGCTCAAGTTGGACCCAGGGAAACAGGGGCTTGTTTTACTGGTGTTCATGCTGAGAGAGTTACCACTACTGTGCTAATTATGTAATTACCCCATTTTCATAGCTATTGTATACTGCTTTATTGCTAACAAATCTTATTTCCTCTTTCTTTGCTCACTGATAGAAGGGGAAAAGCATAAGGACACACACAAACATTATACTGCGCTATAAACCGCAATACAAGCTTTGCAAGAGTTAGCAGGGCTCTAACCATAAACAAGCATCTTCAAGGCGGCACTGGGTTTATCCAAACCTACATGACAGTAATGTTTGTATTATTTTTGCTTACAGGGAAAACGCAAAATTGGATTAATTTCTCAAATACCAAAGTGTTGTGCTGCAATGGCCATTCATCTCAATGTGAGTTTATATGGCGCTCACTGCAAAAAGCAGATTATACCCAAGATGTTTAGACTGTGGTGTACCAGAAATGAGTAATGAACACGTTAATCGATTGCTTCCTCCCTGATATTTGAAGCAGAATGAAATATGCGACCCTGGAGAGGTGGGGGAATATATTTTCCAAAACAGTGCTGAATTCTGCACAGTCATTTGGAGTCCATGGCTGAGAGGACAGGGTAGGGTACCGTCCAACACACTGAGGGTATCAAAATGCGGTTGGGTAGGACGAAAAGGGGAAATGCTATCAAATTCCTAGGAGGTATCTGGGTGCCACTGAAATCAGCAGATTTGAAGAACTATGCTTAAGGTAGATGAAAAGCATTGCCCAAGGGTAAGGACATGAGAACAGAATCCAGCATTTGCTGTCCATAATAGCATCCATGCCTAGCAGGTCGAACCTAAGCTTGCAGGCTCAAACAACCGGGACAAGAGCTGGAAACAGCTGCTGAAATTGTACCAGAGGTCAGCGCAGCCCAGGGAAGAGTTAAATGTCCTCAAAGAACTTGCAAGGGGAATGAGCTGCGTGGTGGTGGAAGGGGGCATGGAGAGCTCCGGGGGCTTTCCCCCTGGGAGAGGAGGCTTTCATGGCAGACTCCAGCTCAGGCAGAGATCCCACATCCTGAGCCCATTTCCTGCAGTAAGAGCAAGGAACACGTCTGGGGGGAGCTGAAAGGTCCAGAGGACTATAATTTCAAATAAAGGATGCTGCTGTGTTCCCGAGATGGTACCAAGATGAAGCACAAGGCATCTAGCATGCCCAGTGATGAGAGGCAGCCTCCCTGGGGTGCAACACTTGGGGCTAGAAGAGAGCAAGTGACTGGCAGGGATGGAAGGTTTTGCTGTCTGACACACAGGGTTGAGGATGGGAACTGAGAGAAGGACATTCTGCAGGAAAGAATTTCACTCATATCTTGGTTTCTGAATGCTAAACTCTGCCATTACGTTCTGTATTTATAAATACATACATGTACTGATGGAGTGATTACTTAAGATTTAGAGAAATCTATCCCATATGAAATCACATCATTACATTTATGCCTTCTCATTTTCCCCTCTCCTTGTTTTTCCCCACAGCCAGTTCCAGATCTCATCCCCCAGTTCATCTGATGGGGATCTAGTCTGCAGGCAGGTAAAACACACTTTGAATTCAGCTTGACTTTCACCTGCATGCAGCTGGTGTTGAGCACCACAAACCACTGCGTCTGCTCATTTCTACTGACCCTGGTGGGCCCCAGAGCACCCAGCCCACCTTGCACACCAGGAGCATCTCTACACACAGCAGCAAGCTCTGCTGCTTCACATTCCTCCTTAAATCCATCCTTTGCCAGCATATCTACCAAAGAATTGACAGCAAAAAAAAAACTGCATTAGGCTGCTGGTGTGCTAAGACCACTGTCTATCATAGTGAGCAATATTGGCTCATCGTTTCCCTGCGCTCGATCTCTGTCTGCACCCATCTGCTGCCTTGCCTCTCCTGCTCAGGTTCGGAGTGCTCGTACTGCACGTCGCCTAGGTCAAGGATAAAAGCTTTGGGAAGCTGTGGGGGTACCAATAAAGACAGAGGTGCGTACACGTGTGTATGTTTGTGTGTATTGGTACGTATGTGTATGCATACATGTGTATGTATTTCTATTTCTCTCTACTCATTTCTATTCCTATTTCTATTATTTCTACCCAGTGGGGCCCAGCCTTTGCCTGTCAGTACCTTGTTCCTCCTGGCTAGGTGAGAAAAAAAAACCCACCAAGACAATCCCATCAGAAAACAGGACTTCACTGAAATACAAATGTCTGCAGAATAGGCTCTGTTGGAGCAGCTTCTTCTAGCAGGAAAATCAAAGTGTTTCACTTCATGCTGAACCAAGAGGCATTTCCAGCTATCCCAGCAGCTCTGGGGCCACACTGAGTAATGTCAGCGTGACCTGACACAGCACAGGATAGCAGCATTCGTCTAAGCTCTGGTCAGAAGTCTCAATATTCTGAATTTCACTGTGTATACCTACCAGCATCTCTCAGCATGGAGGCAGCAGCTCACCATCCCATACCTCCTGCCATCCCAGGGAAGGCCGTGTACCAAGGGCTGGACTCTGCCCTCCTGCACTGGCTTTTCACCCCAGAGTAGCTTTTACTCCCTCAATAACTGTATGGGTTTAGGACTATCCTAGCTTGCCCCTCTGATCAGCACCAGAGCATGTCAGGAGCAGTTTGTTATCGTTTAATGGCTTTATGAGCTAAAAACCACAGTGGCAGCCTATTAATATGTGGTCATTAATGATCAGATCTCATTCATGCTGGTAAAAATTCAGGACTACATCAATTTTTAACAGTGCCAGGCTAGCAGAGCAGAAGCTGATCCCCTCCATCTCCATTTCTGATGCCCAGCTCGTGTCACAGCCACTTGCTTCTAGGGCACATGGGTGAGTTTTCAGAAGGGCTGGAGTCTTTTACTCCTGGACTGCTTTTTTCATCCAGCCCAAACCAGGATAGGAATTACTGGAAGCCACCCTTTGAAGACCCAAAAGGGAAGAACTGGTGCATAGAGCCCAAGATCACAGTGCTCCAAACTTTCTGGCCACAAGCATCACCTCCCTCTGATTCCTGCTCAGGCATCTTGTAGCCTCGTCACTCCATTTGTCCTGCAGGGAATTGTTGGCATGACCTAGCTGACAGCCATGCCAGGAAGGGGCAAAGCCCCAGCTGACATTGCACAACCCACATCACAATTATTTACCCACAAGCACCTATTCCAAACTGATGACCACATATTACCTCTATCTTGCAGCCACTGTCCATACCTTGTGTGATCCATCCAGGCACGATGCTGCAGACTAGCCCAGAGGAGTGGTTTTCCACCACCTACTGCTGTAGCAGCACCAATTGCAACCTACCTGCAACTTCTGCATTTCAGGCCCCTTTTTAATTTCTGAGCCAGGCTTTTAGGATGCCCCTCAGAAGGGTCAGAACCTGCTCAATTAATCACAGCCCATGTTCCCAGCAGATGTAGGGATGTTAGGTCTCTGAGCTGAGTTACCACACGCAAAGCACCGCTCCCCTTCCCCCGTGTCACAAATGATTTCCACCTGCTTCTGCCTCCCACCCGCACATGCTGCCCTGAAAGAGTTAAGAAGAATTTACAGCATTTTTAACATCTATTACTCACTTGTATTGAATTATTCTTGGATCAGATATTAAATGGAGATTTTCCATATAATATCTGTCACAGACGGAAAAAAAACATCATCTATGGTGAGTGTAATCCATTCATTGGTTTACGGATCCAGCCCTCTCCAGGGACTGTCAGATATAAACACGATGTCCCTGTTTGCCGGATTTTTGCATTTGGATTGCTGAGCTAGCTGAAAAAATGTGTGAAATCACATGTAAGCCGACAGCTCCCTATTGACTCGGCATACGAACAAGCTCCCATGTGTTACTTATTCCAGGCAAGCCCACGGACTGTGTCGTGCACATGAAATGCAAGCTTGCTCTGAAATTCGAGGGGATAATAATCAATAATGCTTTGTTTGTAGCGCAGCTTTCCTCCACAGAGCCCGCAGCGGTGTCGGGGCCAGGGGCTTGCAGGGGAGAAAGGTGGTGTTGGGGGGGATGCGCAGACCCTCACCCAAAAGGCAGAGCTGGAACCAGTCTCTGCAGTCCAGCAAACACTAGGGACAAGCTCCCTGCTGATGAGGCACCTTTGGCATCTCTCAGACACGCTAAATTAATGGATTTCTGTTTGTTTGTTTGAATGATTTTTAAGGAAACAGTCTCTGCTAGAGCAGCTTTCCATTTACTTGCTATGATGTACTGCAGCAGTTAAAAACTACTTGCTCTTTTGGGAGTTCCCAGGAGGAATTAAGGATATCGGCATGCCCAAAGCAAGGGTATGGCAAAACAGGAAAAGCCAAGCCTATTTCCACCCAAGCCCTGCTAACGCCTTGCTTTTACTCCTGAACGCAGCAGCATCCTCTTCCCAGGCTGGTCACACTGTGTCCCTGTGGATCACCCAGCTCTCTCCGTAGGGATGCTCCATGCTGCCGCGCTGCATGGCACGGCTCCAGGACAGCATCACCCTCACCACACATCTACCGGCTTGGGGGATAATTAGTATCTCCCCCATCTGCTAGATTAGGGAGGGGAGGGGAGGCAAGGGAGCGCTGCCAGGGTGCACTTAACTCTTCCATCCTCAGGCGTTTCTCTGCTGCTCCCCCTTCGCAGGCTCTGCTGCACTCTTGCTGGACCCTCCACACTGAGAAGGTCTGGGGAAGGTGGCCAAATCCTGCTCAGGGATGGGGCTGCTTCCGCCTGCACTGCTGAAGGATCCATCCTGCTCCCATTGGAGCCACCACCAAATCCCTGTCTGTGGCAAAATACCCACTGTTGTGCCCACTGATGGATGAGCTGGTCTGGGGTTCCTGGAAACCCTCCAGTCAGCCCCAGCCAGGCTGGGAGGCACTGTGCCCTGGGCAGCATCCTCCAGGCACTGCTTTAGAGGGGTCACTCACATTTGGGAGACAAGGGAGGATGCGGACAACTGCAGCCCAAATGTAGATGCAGGATTAATGCTGCTCTCGGCAGCAGACTCCTTTCCTGCATTAAAGTCAACACATCACCCAACACTTACTTCACACCCTCCCTGGGGTGGCCAGAGAGTTCCCTTTATAAGGTTAATACCTTCTCCTCCCCCAGCCCCCCTGAAGAAACAGGATATTTCCTAGCTAATTTGTATGTGTCTAATTTTCATATCAACAAAACCGAAGTCATGATTCGGGGCTTTTTCGGTTTGCTTGGTTTCTCCCCACATTCCCACTCCTACTGAGTCCGTTTCCATTCCTCTGCTCCTTTCCCAGATTCCAGTATCCACAGGTTTCTGGGTTAACAACAAAATAACACAGGCTGGAACCTGTTCAGATGGGTTTCTCTCTTTTTTTTTTTTTTTTTCCTTAATTATTTTTATTTTCTTGCTTGGAAAACCTTTTCCCCTCTCTTTCACCCTCCCCGCCGGGGAGTTCAAAGGGACATGTTCGCAAACACGGGCAGCGCTCTCCACACCCACACTTGCCACCTTGAGGGAGGGAGCGGCACGAAAACTCGCTGGTGAACATTTGTGCAAATATTCATTTGGCATCTGCTAATGTCAAGTCTGGCTGGATTGGGGCTGGGAGCCGGGGAAAAGCAGAAACGGGGCGGGCAGACAGCAAAAGCCAAGCTACTTCGTTATGCAGAGAGGAGCCTCCCGCAGCAGCTCTTGCTGCGCAGAGAAGGGGCTCTCACACCACATCATTTCTTTCCTGCTTTGTCCTACCCTTTAGTCATGATGACTTTTCTCATGCAAGAACCCCGGTGTGCTAAATGCTAAGCCCAAAAAAGCTCAGTCTCAATAAACCCTCACCCAAAGCTTTGCAGCCGTGCACAAGCAGCAATGGCACCTGAATGGGGGCCGTTCTCTCCCCTGTCCTTGGGTCTCTGTTTTATTGCTGTTATTGCCACATACCTCTGCAAAGTGCTGCAGGACTGAGCCCCTGTGAGATACCCCGTGGTACATGAACCTTTGGTCCTGCCAGCTCCCCGGCTATAGCAGACAATGCGCGCAGCCGCTGGCCTCTGCTCACAGAGCAGGTCGCAATGGAGGGCTTGCTGCCAGCATAAGCAAACCAGTCAAATACTTGCAAATAACCCTGGCATTAATGGGACAGCCACAGCTGTCACATGCCCCATTAATGAAACATCCTCAAGTGATAACAGACCCAGGCCGAGATACAGGGTGCAGCCTAATAGGATGGAGTCAGTTCCCACTCCTTTACCCGGTGGCAAACCTTCCCTGGGCATCAGTGAGACCTCATACGACATGGTTGACCTCCCATGCCTACAGAAGGGTTTTCACTGCAGAAACTTTATCCCTTTCATGTAAATTCAACCGCTCTGGTGCAGCAGCTGATGGCCCACACGACCTATGATTTACAAGTAAATTAAATACGACCAGTATTGCTTTCTGGCAGTGATGTCTGCAGGGCTGAGCTCGTGGTGTGGAGGGTCCTGGGAAGGGGGTCACAGCACACCCTGCTCTGGGGCTTCAGCCACAGGCTGATCTGATGGCATCAGCTGGATTGGCCCTATCAACACAGCTCTGATTCATTCCAAAGCTGAACTCCTCACTTGTGCCCCGCTCTGGATGCGTGCTGCCTTGCCAGGCGTGATGCAATGTTGGGGGCAGGAGGAGAGGTCCTGGCACCACGCTGCTAACCATGGGAAAATTCAGCATTTCCATTTCAAAACTTACAAACTGAACAACCTGTGCTAGAACTGGCTGGAAATTTCCACACATGTACAGATAAGCATAATCTTTGCACTAAAGAAAACCTGCATTTTTTGTCAAAAGTAGAAAAACTGGGAGCTGAAATGCATTCTTTTCACATTTCAGTATTTCTAGACTTTGTTTCTAGGCTGGAAAAATGCAAAGAAGTTTCCAAGGGAAAAAAACCGAAACACCTCTTGTTAAAAAAATTCAAAACTTAATCCTTCAGCTGTATTTTTTCAAGGCGAAAAGGACAGAATTCCTAGTCATATTTCACCGAACCCCTAGCTGATTCCTTATTTAATGTTTAGTCTTTGTTTAATCATCCCAGTCCAATCCCATATTCAGCTCTGGCCGAGTTGGGTGCCAGCACCAGGGTGCCACTATGTGACCTGGGGCTGGTCACTGGGTGCATATGGTGCCAGGGGCTGCTCCGAGGCATGGGCTGCCCTGTCTCCTATCCTTGCCCAGGGTCATGCCATGGTCACCAGCAGAATGGGTGCCAACTCATCTCATTATCAATCCCAGTGCTCCCCACTGGCATCCCTCTCCACCTGAGAGCTTCCACCCAAAGCAGCAGGGTCTTGGATTCCTGATTTTGACTGGAAACACTGGGGAGATGAATCTGAATTCCTTCTCATCAGCCCAGACACTTCTTTATTATCTATGATTGGGAACGGTTCCCACCAGAAATGTGTAGCTGGTCATAATTTAAATGTTTTTTCTAACTCGGGAAGTTTCCAGAAAGGTCGAACAGCAAACACAGTAATGTGCCCACGAGTTACAAATCAGTGGTCCTGTTGGTTTAACTCATTTGCCCAGAAAAATAATTAATGCAAAACTGATGGTGGCTTTTGTCTGTTCCCTAAATCAATGTTACCAGTACATGCCCTCAGTGCATTTTTACTGCAATTATAAAGGTTTTTCCAGCTGGAAATTGAGTGAGCTGAGCTTTTTTCTTTTAAACTAATGACCATTTAATGTCAGATAAAAGGTTTAGAGGAAAGGATTAAGTACCACTTTCAACAGAGATGGTGGGAGATAACGGACTCAATTTACCCCTGACATAGGTGCAGGGCACCCGCACGTGTGTGAGGTAAAACACAGCAGAGCCAGAGCGAGGGACCCCACTGGAGACCCAGCCTTCTCCCCATGCAGGTGGGTGCTCACATTTTCCCTTCCATCATCCCAGCACGTTCGACTCAACATCTCTAACAGGTATCCCTGTGCCCTGCGGGAAGACGCAGCTATTCCTGGTCTGGAACTAGTAACACCCTTCAAACAGCAGAGGAGAACTTGCAGGACAGATGTGAAGCCAAAACTTAAACCCCAGAAAGCAGATAATGGAATGAAACCCTCCAGGTCAGGTACTTGCCAGCAGACACAGGCACAGCCCTCCCTTGGTTCTCCACCTCCAGCCACATTTTCACTTGCACCCACCACCGCTCCTCTGGAAGCTTCCAGACCAAATAACTTTTGCTAATCTTTCATCTCTGCATGCTCCTTTGATCCGTTTCCCTTTCCTCCATCGCTGCCATTTTCAAGACCTTTGGGATAGTTTCTCCTGGACTGATGTGTTTTGCTGTTTGCCTGCACAGGTGACCTGCACGTTGCACAGCGCAGGCTCCTGCAGCAGGGCTGCTCTGGGTGCCAATGCTCCTCTCTGCTTCCCTGGAGCTTTTTCTCCACATCCCAGGGGACAGCGTGGCCCTTTTTGCTCTGGCTGTGAAAAGCCAGGAAAGCTTTGATTGCTGTTCTGGTGCACGAAGCACTTGGCTTGGGTGGAAAGGTATCTAACGGAGCACATAGTGTAAAGTTATGCACCCCATCACAAAGTCCCACTCCCAGCTCCCTTGCAATGGGGCACTATACAGAAGCCACCTAATAAATGTTTGTGTCATTAATTCCACCTAAGGGCAGGGGTTTGGTTTGTTCCCCAAGTCAGTCACTTTTTGAAGGTGATTCCCTTGCCTGCAGAGGTGGCTGTGAGCTGGTATCATCCGGATTGTTCCCTGAATATGGAAAACAATGTCTTGGGGAGGGAAAAGGCTTCTCCAGGACTTGTGCTGAGCTGGCGACAGTTGGGTCAGTCCCACCACCTGAGTGGAGCTGCTGTCTGCTTGGAGAAGCCACCTGCAAAAGATGAGGGTCTGTTTTCATTGCCTTCTTGAGCACGACATGATCTCAGTTCACACGTTGAAGAAGCAAACATCCAGCACTGAATCACTTGGCTGCTGCAGCAGATCATAGATTAGAACACCTTGGGCCTGGTTCAGACCACCTACTGCGACGTCTGACAGCAGCATCCCGCTGCTGAGCTGGCCAGGCCAAACCTGCTCCCTGTGCAGACGATGGAGAGGACACCAAGTTACACTGCGGCACCCCGGAGCTTTTGGAGCCAGACTCACCCCCCACCCAGCAGCTGTATTTGATGCTTCCCAGCAAATCATGTACCTCTTTGGGTTCCTACCGTTTAGCATCCTGCCATGTGCATGGATCTTCTCCTGAAATCACAGGAGAAATCTGGCTGCAACTTGCCAGATGGATGGGACTTGAACACCCAAATCCTCCGGGCGACGGAAGATCTCAGCCCAAATGTATGCGAGGAGCTTGTACAATCAGGCTGTGAAACGCCAAGCTCAAAACTTGCCATGTTCAAGATGAAACGAGTAATCTCAACCTCTCCACCCCCAGACTGGGACCATTTGCACTTTTAGCTGCTTTGTGTGGCTGGTGTGAAAGGCAGCAAGGGCTGAAGAATACCTGGGTGACCCTATGGAGGCAGAGGCTGATACTTCTTCTCTCCAATGCCAACCAGCTGGTGAGGGTGGCCATACAGCACTGCCACGTGCCAGTGTGGGCACTGTCTTAATGGTGCGCAAATGGGACGGTACCTGGGTGCCATGGGAAGAACTTCAGGATCCAAAAAGCAGCAAGACAGAATGCAAGCTAGGGTTTGCAAGCAGGGTGGCTGCCACCTGGGCAACGGTCTCCTGTGGAGCTTCCTGTGGGGATGGAAATACCAGAGATAGGATGGACCCCTAAAAGGGTCCTACAGGGCCAACATGGAGTGTCTTTGCTGCTCCTTCAGGCAGCAAAGGAATGTGAGAAATGCCAGGCCTACGTGACAGGACAGACAAAGGCCCAAAGCACACCTGGAGCTCTGTTTAGAGCTGTTTAACATGGACAAAACGAGGTTGAACCACCCCGGCTTTCACTGCGTGGGCTGGGAGAAGCACCTGTCCATAAGGGAATATGCTGCCCAATGCTCTGCCCTCCCGAGGCCGACCTCCAGGCTCCCATAGTCTGAGCTCAAGGCTAATCATCAGGCCGTATGTTAATTTCCCCCAAGTCAAGAACCTCTCTCTTTCACCAGTTTTGAAGTTTGCTGCCTTTCATTGAACTTCCCCGCCTGCGTTGGGAGAGCAGGTGAGCAGGAGATCCCCATTTACTTTCTCTGCAGTCTAGACTATTCATTGCTTTCCTGTCTCTAAATGAAGCAGGCGCAGTCCTTTCAATACCTCCATAAAGCATTCCCTCACCAGGCCTCTAATCATTTTCATTGTCAGCCTCTGAACACTTATTATTTCCACTATATCCCCTTTTGAGATCAGATATCCAGAGAGGAGCTCGGCATGTTAGCCAGGGTCTCCTCCGGACCTCTGCTGTGAACAGGCAGGCTTTCGGGAACGTTTTACATCCCTCTCTTCAACCACCCTCGTATTTTCTTTTACTTTCCCAACAGCAGAAAGGAAAAAAGACCCCCGAGTCTCCGTGGATAGCTCAATAAAAGCATAAATGATTACAATTAACTTGGAGCCCGGCGACGTGCATGTGTAGCTCGAATTATTCCTCACCGTGCCTTGCCTTGCAGTTGTCAGGGGTGAATTTTATCTGCCATTGTGCTGCCCATTCACCTAGCTTTGTGTGGTCTGACAATATCTCAACCCAAGGTGGTATATGGTTGCAGGCACTGCCGCTCTTGTTATTTACAATGGCTAATTAAGATCCTGCTACAACCTTCATCCCACCCTTAATTCTTATGAAGCAGCCAACAAAAGGTTTTGATTTCCTTTTTGGCTGGAAGACCTTTTGGCTTCTGCAAAAAGGGGATTAAGAATGAAAGCACATAAAGGTATGTGCACAATCACAAAGTCATAACAGCTCTCCGAGTGCAGTCTCCCAGGAATGAAACGCAGCATTAGCAAGAAGGGCTAATTGGGACTGGTTTAAAGTGCACATTGTGTAGCCGAGTCCGGTAACACTTTTGATCAGGCAGACAACACAGCCACAAATTGCTTTCTTCCCCCTCCAAAATATCTGACCCCGCAGGACGCGGCGTTTTACCTTTCCCGAGCAACCCAGACAGACGGGCAGACGATGGAGCTCACACAAGAGCCTGGGTCCCACCAGCTGCTCTGCAGGGCACAGCCTGGACAAGCCCTGCGTTCCAGGGGCCCCAGGCAGATGGAGGGTCCCTGTCCCCCACACTCAGCCCTGGGGTCCTCAGTGGTGATGCCAGGTCTGGTGACAATCACCGATGTCGCTGTCATTGTGACTCTAGGATCAGATGGAGCTGTACATATGCAACCAGCTCAGACTTTCTCTCCTGGGAGTGTTTTGAGCACAGCCATTGGCTGTGGGTTTAAGAGCAATTGCTCTTCACCACCTCTTTGCCTTCAAACAGAGATGGGTGCAGATATGGGGTCTCTCACTGCCTTCAGAGAGCCTCCCGATTGCAAACCTTGCTCCAGATCCTCCTGATTGCAAACTTTGCTCTAGAAGCAGCAAACTTCCCCATTGCCCTATCGTTCTGCAGGCAGGCACCCCTCGAAGGCTCTGCCCAGGGTGCTGTGATCCCCAGAGCCTGTCCACAGCCTAAAGACCTCCTTTCTTAGTCCCTGCAACACCGAGCCAGCTCTGTGAGCCAAGCTTGGGAATCTGGTTCATTAGCTCTTGGCAATGCCAACCCTCAAAATGTCATGGCATGCAGAAATCTATGAAAACCAGAGACCCCAGACATGTGTTTTTGTTTGTTTGCATGTGCCAACATTTCCAATGGCTCAGAAATGTGTGCCTGTGAAGGCTGCATGTGTGTTATTCATTTAGGATCATTTTCAGCCCTTATAATAGGAGGCTCGTTTTATCCTTTTGAAAGCTCTCGAGCAGAGATGATCACAGCTCTAAAGCCTGTCATGGCTGTAAACCACCTTTAAGCTCCGCATAGCTGTCTCTCCTTGGAAAATAGTCCCATGAAGGAGTGGAAGGGTTTTCACTCTGTGCTCGTGTCAGATACATAAATAGATAGGCAGCTCGCTCCTCTAAGCTCCTTTGTAAACCCCAGCCAAGATTTTTACATTCTGATTCATGCAAATATGACCATCTGATCAAAGTAACATGTACTACCTCCCAGGAACTAATGCACTAATCATTGGCGTGCCGCGGGCCATGGCCTATCTCACACCATCACTTTCCCTCCTTGTTCCTGACGCTGCTTCCTCCTGTCCCTGCGCACAACATCCCTCAAGCAGACAGCTGGCTCTGAGCTAGGACGGGGTCGGCTTCCAGCCACCTCTGCACATAGCCTCACACACCCTCACAGAGCCTCCCCTTGTGCCCCTTCTGCTCCACGTGCCTGGGTTTCTTGTGGCACATCTCTCCCAGCTACCGATGGAGAGGAGGTGTACCCCACAACGGCAAGTGTCTCCAGATGCCCTGGCTCTGAGGTTTTGGGGTGAAACCTCCCAATTACAAATTTCTCCCAAGGTTTCCATAGCTCTTTTCATTTACTCAGGGTGGAAGCAGGTTTGGAATTGCCTCTTTTGGGAAAAAATATGGCCCTTACAAGCCTGGACTGCACAAGCTGGTGAAACCACAACCCAGAGGAGGAGTAGGTCCTCGGTGCCTGTCTGGCAAGAGGGAACTGCAGCATCACCTATGGTGCTTCCCCTGGCCAGGCCATGCTGCCTTTCCTCCAGGACACCCCTCAAAACACACCAGGAATCTCATGACACTTGTGCTGCTTAACCAAGGAAGAAACTCCCGTTAGAGGTTCCAGTGCGGTTACATCTTCTGTTATTCCTGGCCGCCGTGGTTGTTTTTTTCATAACAAAGGCAGTGTTTTCTATCCTTTAGGCCCGAGCAGACCAATTCATCTCTCTTCAGATGGGTTTGATGTGGCTTGGGAAACTCAACCGGTCGTTTCCCAAGCCTGGCATAACTCAATTACATTTCCTGTGGCTCAGCCAAGGGTCCCCCAGCCTGGCAGCCACTGGGGATGTGCAGACAGTTACCCTGTTGTCTGCCACAAAACTGGAAACAGGTTCTTGCCCAGGCAGGTGTCAGTCGCCTTTGGACTATAACTTTCCATAACTGAATAGAAACAAGTCCCACCCAAAACTAACATGGTCAGGTACGGCAGTGGTTGCCACCAGTATCTGAGGGTAATCACTAAATCCACAGGTCTTGACTGACGGGGAGACCTCAGTATGTGCCAAACCTTGCCAGGGGACAGGGATGCTGCAGGTGATGCACCAGAGGGGATGCTCGTGGACTAGGTCTCCTTGGGTTGGCACTTTAACACAGGTGTTGCAAGCTTGAAATGCCGTGGGAGGAAGGAAATGGGTTATGAGCTTTTTTCCCATCAGCCAGAATTCAGCCTCTGGAGAAAAGGGGGTGGCAGCTGGGGGGGGCAACAGAAATAAGTAAGACAGGGCCAAACCAGAGAAGGTTTGGTGTATGGACCCTTCAGCGGACTCTATGGAATGGTGGTGGGAGTTACCAGCCATGGTCTCATCTGGTGGAGCAAGGTGAGATTTGCTAAAGAAACAGTAAACTGCCACGGAAATGGAGTTTTAGAGAGTGCTCAAATTATTCAGGGACATTGAAAACAGACTCAACCGAAAACAGGCAGGGGAGATTTTTTTACACATCAAATACTGCTTTTGCATCCAAAGTGAAGCTTCTGATTTCTCTTTCCCCCCTTCAAAGTCCCCTATATATAAATAAATGAAATAAATCGTTAAATACAGTGAATTAAATGTCTTTGGTAAACCCAAACCTCTCCACCCCGTACTTTGTCTCGCATAAAAAGAAGTTTCAGTTTGACCTGATTTTTCCTCCCCAATTTTTCAGCTCACACCGTTGGAAATAACAGAGTCTGTGTAGGTTACATCATCCGCGAGGAATCTCCTCTCATCCATCTCCAAATGAATAACAACGAACATTCAAAAAATAATTGAAGTTTTATATATATCCCTTGGCCATTCAGGTGGTATGGCTGGCACGAGACATAGGCACTTGAAACAGCTGTTGTGAATCTTAAGTATAAACTTCCACCCTTTGGCACTACACCAGGAAATTATGCATAGGAATTTACCTGCTTTTCCTTGCAGCAGACCAAAATCACGACGTTTAACACAATACGTGTTTAATGTTGAGAGTGGACAGGAGACAAAAGCTTTTTTCCTAGATGACAACCAGGCTTTGTCTGATCTTTTCTGCTAGGTTGGACCAAGGGGGGCTCTGGGCTGTGCCACAACAGGCAGAGGGCTCTGAGGGCAACACTTGCAGATAGATGACTATACACACACCTTCTCCTCCTTCACTGGCATATCCCTGCGTTTTCTGGGGCACTGAAATGCCCTACAAAGAACAATCACTGCTCCACATGCACTTTTCCACATATTACAACCTGATTTTTCAAAGGCAGGTATGGTAACATAGCATGCTCTTTTAGTCAGTCGCGCGTTTTCCATTACCCAACCTATCCCACCAAGACACAGCTCCGTTTGCTCAATCAAATCATGCTCGGTGGACAAACTCATCTAGACAAGACAAACTGCTAGACCATATTCGCCATCCAGAGTCTGAGGTCCTTGCTGACATCTCATTCCACTGCTTTTGTAAAACTGTGGTGGCACCAAAACTCTCAGTGAATCCAGGAAAGCTGGTGGATGTCCATGGGGCAACACACTGCCCCTAGCACTACTCACTAGTCATGCCTTGCACCAAGAGCTGGTGTAGGCTGGGCTCAAAGGCTTGTTTAAACCAAACCTAACTTCTACCTTGCCATGTTTCCACGAGGCAGGGTAAACAAGGTATTGCAAAGACCAAGACAGTTCGAGGCAGTGCAGATGGCAGGGGTTTGCTGAGCTCAGGCCTCATGGTGGTTTCCAGGATCCTTCCCAAGCTCTGCTCCACTCACACACGCATCTCCCTGTAGACACTATGGGTTCACAGGCACAAGAGCACCCAGCTCCTGAAGGCTATGGCCTCAACTCCACAAGTCATGGACATAAAAACTGGGTCTTCTCATCACTCAAGCATTAGGGCAACATCCCTTCCCCAGACTTCATTATTTTTGTCCCGGTTGCTTCTTTCTCACCTAGTCCCACGTTGAGACGTTTATTGGAGTCTATCAGCTACACTCCCAGAAGCTAGTATTAATCATGTAGATGTCATACATACTGATGTGTAAGCGATGTAGTTGAAGGGTTCAGTTCCCTTTCAAAGGTAGGCTACACCTTTGGGCAGGTGCTATAACCTCCCACTCTCAGAAGGGCACAGCTAAAAGTGCAACTGTGCTCCTGGAAGAGGCTTCTCTGCTGCTTCACATCTGCAAGAGTTCATCTCTAACTGTGAGTCTGTGAAGCAGAGCTATGGGCATGATCCTGAGCTAAAGACAACTGCAAGGACAGACGAGAAAAACCAGCACCAAGTTTCACATGCTCCCAAAGGATACGTTGCCAAAAGCCAGCTGTTGGCGAGAGGGACAGATCAGGCTCAAACAGGGAAGACGAGGCCCAGCAACCACTTGGCTTTGCAGCACAGAGCCTGCAATGGCACCTATGTCTTCATCAACAAGGCAGAGGCAGAGCAAAACTACTTGGCTGTCAAGCAGGAAAGACCACACCACCTTTGGGGAACCAGCTGCAGGGATGTCATGATCAACATGATCAACAGCTCCCACCCACCAACAGCTCTGTGGTCCAGGAGAAGTTGTCCGTGAGCTGGAAGAAACCTTGCACAGGGACCAGGACACTGTCTTTTTGGCCAGTGGTAAGCCTCAGGCAGGGCAAGACAATGCTGTGGTGAACGGTTTGCCTTACCTGAACTAGACACAGAGCGTAGCTGAGCTTTGACCACCCATCCTTCACCATCACAGGAACAGCACAGAAGACCCACCACCCTGAAGGTCTCACCAAACAGCAGTCTGGTTTGGGCAACATGCTCAAAGCATTGACAAAAACTCCTGTGGACCTACAAAGCTTCCCTCCTGGGATGGACTCACATTGCAGCATGCCCAGCGGCTTCATGACAAACCCAACCACAGTGTTATCACAGCGTGCCACTATCTGATCTCAGCTATGAAAACACTGCTACAAATCTAGCAGCATTTCTGAAACAGAAGCTACAATATACTCTTATTAAATCCAATTAAGTAATGTATTTGTCTTAAAGTGAGCCCACCCAGAGCTCCACACACATTCATTCCACCAGTTGCTTCAAGCAATCACCTCGTGTTACACCCCTTGCTCTTGAGGTTGTTCCCACAATAGTAATTAAATCCTCGTTAACAATTTTCAATCATAAAGTAAATCAAATGTAATGGCCTACACAGGGAATCTCAGCTCGTGTTCAGGGAGCCTGAAGACTTTAAAGGAGGACATGTTAAACACCACAGACGAGCTGCTTCTTAAGAGCCTGAAGGTCAGCAGAGGGATCTGTCAACAGCCACTTGCAACCTCTGGCCTAAGCACCAAGCATGACCCAGGCACAGAAACACCATGTGCCTGGTGGCCACAAGCACAACGCCCATCACTTAGCACTTGGTGTATCTCCCATGTTCCGGTCCATTTCCTGAGCCCCTCGTCCCCAGAGCACACTTTTGCCCAGTGTGAGGGTACTCTGAGGGGTACGAATTCTTCTTGCCTTTGCCCCTGCTTTTGTTGCTGTTGAGAAAGCCTGAAGAGCAGACGTTCAAACGCAAATACTCGGTGCACACCATCCTCAGCCAACATCTCTCCAATGGCACCTAACCCAGGTGAGCATCCTATCTCCTCACCACACTGACTTTTCACTTTTTCACCTTACTGCTGTCCAGGAAATACTCTTAAAAATCAACGACACAAGTGCCAGAAGCCCCCGCTGCCAGTTGCATGACCCCTAGTTCCAATGTGCTGGTCTCTAAAACCAGTGGGCACTGTGGAAGATGGAGCAGATCCTCCTTGGTTGCTTACAGAGATCCCTTCTGCCCAGCCTCCTCCACCATTTACTGCCTCCACCCCTTCAATTTCCCCAGTGGCAAACCAACCCTGTCGTTCCGACTGTGAAACCATCAGTGCCATGGGCCATGGCGATATTTCAAGGAGAAAAAAGGCACCCATAAATCCTTTCTTGCTCTGGAAATTAACTGGGTTTCTCCTCTCGGAGGTACTAACACAGCAAATCTCCAGCCGCTCCCAATCTTCCACCCCCAGCGCTCCTCTGAACTTCCCCCAAATCTCTCCCACATGAATCAATCTGAAGGCAAAGCTGGCCAAGCCTTCCAGCCCCCACCAACCAATTCCACTACTGTGCCATCAGGTCCCGCTTCCGTGCTGGTCTCCAGGTGCACCAGGAAAGCAGCTCCCAGTATATTCACTGAGAAAGGGGCTGCTCAAGTGACCACCCATGCTTACCTGGGGTGAAGACATCACCTCTAAGGCTGCCCAGCTTTTGTGGAGCAGCATTGGAGTGACCCTGCTTAGCACTGTTCATTTTTCTCTAGGCTTGCAAGGTTTGGAGATTGTTTCAGATAAGCATCCTCAAGCTTGCATGCTTATCTGCACCATCTCCCAAACAGCTTTGATCTGCAGGATTTGGCTGCAGCTCTCAAAGTTATCTTGAGAAAGCTTGTTCCGGAGAGAGTCGTTCTTCTGATTAACAAGGAAAAGCTTTCTTAGTGGCTTTGAGCATTTTCAGGCCTGGCTGGCATCAGCGAGTGTAGCCGTGTCTGCACACAGAGAGAAGGAAGAAGTCAAGCAAGCTTCTCCTTAAAGCTTCACTTGGGTTCAGTTCTCTTTTTCACTGAACTCTGAGGTCAGTTAGTTCATCTTACTTCTTTTGTCCCCTTGCTGTTCCACACTGACTGCACGGGTCAGTCTGTGCATACAGGTTCACACCTTGCATTTATGTGTGGCTTTACATCATCCACATCATCTGCAAAACACCAGGCAAAGCTGGCTGGACCAACCTGGAAAACAAGTTACCGACAGGCTGGGAGAACTACACAGGGAAGGGAGAGGGATTTGTCCCACTGCGGGCAAGGTTTGAAAGATACAGTATTGGATTAAATAGCTGAAACAGCCCCTCTCAAAACCTCTGGTGAAGGGAACACAAGCCACACATCAGTACGTGTGAATTGAGTCAGCTGCTAATTTTCCAGTTTACTTTCTGCTTGGCCAAAGCTTTAGGAAATACTTGTTGGGCTGAAAAGGATCAAATTTAACTCTTGCTCTTGAAAAATACCAGTGTGGGTTTGAGGATTCTCCCACTCTCAGCCCATCATCACCCACGCAGGATTTCTCCCTTGTGGGAACAACAAGGGAAGAAGACAGCATTAAGGAAAAGGAGGAATGACAGAATTAACAATGAAGATTATAGTGGGGAGGCTACCCCAAGCATATCCTGCTGACCTCACATGAAAGATAAACATGCATTAAAAACCCCACTACTCAGGGAGAGGAAAGAAGTGTGAACAGCAAAAGTATGTACATGTGTTTTAAATAACTTTTTTAATTGTTGAGGCAGTAATACTTGGTTCATGGAACTGCAATATACAGAGAGGTGAAATAAATAGCTTATATATATATAATATATATAATATAGCTGGTTTTAAAATATTCCCTTATCATTGGTGTACTAGGTCATCTTGTAGTCACTTGAATGTAGTTAGCAGCATTCTCCAGAACTGAGCATAATGCAGGATCACGGAGCCGTGACACCTTATGTCGTCAGAAAGGTTACAGAAGATCGATGCGTCGAGAACTCCACGGAAAGTCACCCACTGCAGCACACACCATCTTGTCTTGGGCCGGCGCGCAGCACACAATAAATAGATTACTGCAAAAACCGGCACTTTTCGGGGCAGGGTCTCAGTAACTTTGGGAAAGAACTTTGGTTTTCTTTGGTTTTTTTATTTCCTTATCTTTAATAATTACTTTGTTTGTTTGTCTGTTTTTCTTTTCCTCCTCTGGGGATCTGCTTGAAAAGTTGTCCTTTCCAAAAAAACAAAAGCAAAATAAGCACCTGTGTGTCATCAACAACAAGAAGTCAATTTAAATAGAGCAGTTCGGTTTGTTTTTCAAGTCACAATAAATCCCTAACAGCTTTTCCCCAGCGTTTGCCATCTAGTCTTTTATTCCTTTTTTTTATTTTTATTTTTTTTAAACACAATGTACAAAAATAGAGCTTCTTCCTTATTTTTAATGTAAAAATATTCCTCTGGTGCAGTTTTTTTGTGGTTTTTTTTTTTTTCTTTTTCTTGGTTTATCACTGTGACACTGTTTTTTGTCTATTTTTAACTGGGGTTGGTGGGTCGTATTCTCTTAGTCCTCTTGGTGACTGTTGTGTACTTGAAAGGTTTCTGTATCTCCACTTGCCCCTTTGGGTACCTCTTCATGAAATGTACATCTTGCTGGTTCTCCCGGGTCTTGGGCCCTTTCCGTGGCCTCCCTTTTTTGGTGAATCCAACATACCAGCCTGAATATTTTGCTGACATCAGTGCCGTGTAGTTGTTTTCTAGGACTTTCTCGATGAAGACACACTCCTTGCTGGTGCCATCGGGCTGAAAAACGGAAAAAAAGAGGAAAAGGTTCATTATCCAAATGCAAGCCCGGTGACCAAAACCCGATTTGGCATAAATAAAATCATCACATCTGGACCTTGTTTTGGGTTCAAACACTGTTAATAGGAGCCGTAACGAGCATCAGCTGAAATAAAAATGAATAAAAAAGTATGAAAGCATGAGCTCATCATTTCATTTTTTAAACACTGCTATCCAAGGAGAGAAAGATGTTTCAAAGATGGTTGAGTTTATCCAGTCCAGCTCCTTCAATTCCAAGGAAAGCAAGATATTTAGCTTTGCTTTTTCCATGAGGAAAGGAGGATGAATTGAACTTGTGCCAGGAAAACATCATCCTTCATCAGAAAAAACAAATCAGAATTTCATATAGGCCAAACAACAGTGTTTCCCCTTCTACTCCTTTGCTATGTTTTATGAAAAATCTTACAGACTCGCATCCGTACTACCCAAATCCCAGTAAAATCATTACAAGCCTTAGTCTAAGTCTTCCCAGTGCTTTGAAAACAATGCCTTGGCAGCATCCTGGACATGATACCTGGCAACTGAACCTCATGTGGAGCTCCAGGCATGAGCCAGCGGGGTGCAGGAGGTGTCGAGATCCCTGACCCTGCAGAGCCCCAAAGCCAGCCATATTTCCCAGCCACACTGCACACCCCAGGCTCAGCTCCAGCCCACATCCCTGGTGCTGATGTTGTTACGACAGCAGTGGAAAGGGCTGTTCCCATGACAGAATGGCTGCCCGGACGGAACAGCATCCCACCAGCGCCCTGATGGGATTGCAGCTACAGGACAGCGTGCAGCAGTGTTCTCAGCCACCAGTCCCAGCCCAGCTCCACTGCCAGAGCGGGTGACCCAAGCGCCTTGTTTTACACCGTGTCTCAGAGTAGGCTTTGGTTTGGAAGGGGGTTCGTTTCTGGTGGCAAAGGGGACACGGTCCTTCCCCTTTCCCTGCCTTTCGATCTCAGCCTAAAAGAGGCCACACAAAGCTCAGGGACCTGGCTTAGTGAGCCATGCCCCTAAATTACTTTCCTCCTTTCAGAGGGAGCTAGGATTAGCACAGAACTGGAGGCCAAAAGCTCCTGAGCATGAGTGTGGCTCCCCAACCACTCATACTGCTGGGACTCCTTTCCCAGCGCAGCCACTGGATTGAGATGTTGGCAAACAGGGTTCAGCTCAGCTTGGTGATCTAGACTAACAGACCCAGAACTGGACTTTGAATGCAGCAGCACACGGATCTCTGGCTTTACACGGCACTGGAGAGAGTTGCAGCATCACTCAACAGCATTTTTAAGTCCTTCAGCACAAAGAAAATTCTTTTCACATATAATCTTCTGCCAAAAAATATGTTTTGCCCTTTAACTGCCGAGATACTGGTGCTGCACCTAGAATGTCATACGTTGTGTACACTTTGTTTTATGTGTCAAAAGATATTACAGAGTAGATACAGGCTCACTTCAGCCCTGGGTGCTTTATGGAACCCAGACAAGGATAAGCACAGTATGGAGCATCATACAGAACACAATCTAATGCTCAGGAAAGCCAAATGAAGGATTTTCATCATAGTACTAGCCCAAACCAGCTCTCCACTGGAGTAAAATAATGAGTTTTTCGGCACCGCAGGCCTATGCTTGCACCTCTGACTCCCAAACAACCATGTACAAGCTACAAAAGGATCTGTGAGATGGGAACCATCAGGCACAACCACCCAAGCTGGAGTCACACAGGCAACAAGAGAGGAAAAGCTTTGCCATCACCAGCCTCCAGGACCCGCCATCCCTTAATACCTTTAGCAGAGCTTCAATTCAATCCATGCAACAATATGCGATGTTTACCCTAAAATCATTAATGCACCATCCTGCCCAAAGGGTCTCATTACCACGGGCAGGTCTCATTAAGAGGGCATGGGAGGATCACAGCAGCTTCTGCATCACACATAATAATCCAGGGTCCATGTTCCCTATACATGCCCCCTGTACAGGACAAAACCAGCTCTGCCACGGGACCAGCATTCTTCATCCCTGGCTAGGCACAAAGGTCCTAATTTTATCATCTACAACTGGAAGCTCACAGATGCTTTAATGAATGGCAGAACTGGGCAAAGCTCAGTGGTTCCAGTTCCTGGGGGGGTTGTTCTCTGAGCCCTGGTTTGATCAAAGCCACATGAGTGGGGAAGGGGGAAATCAGTCGACACCACGGGGTTCCACCAGGTTTCAATGGGAAGCCATAAAACCAGCCCCAGGTTTCTCAGGGCTCAGCCCACTACGAGCCCTTCCCCAGTGAATGGCGAATTCTTAAACAATACCATGGCTGAGTTTCAAATCCACCCAAACCCAGGTGCTGATGAGCCGACCGGATCTGGACCGCAGGGGGAGCAGGTAATTGGAAGGGCTGTTTCCCGCACGCTCGTGGAAAGGTCCTGGATTTGAGCCCTGACCTTGTTGCTAGGAGAATTAAGGCGCTTTTTTTTTGGTGCAATTTGGGAGGTTTCCGCTTGTACTGCAATGTCAGTTTCTCATGGAAAACCAAGACTGGAATGAAAAGAAAACGTGTGTGTAGGAGGCAGGAGTTATTCTATTAATAACAAAAAAGTATTTACTTACACCTCCAAATTTGCCGACAGAGCCTAAGACGGAGACAGGAGGTGGAGGAATAACAAGGTGCAACTTCAGGCCAACCTCAGGGCTAATTTGAAGTAAACAAGGTGCATGAGATAAAATAACTTGGTTCTGGAAGAGGAAGAGCTAAATGATTTGATAACACGGAATTACAGTAACATTTACAAGTACCTTGAGATAAATTAGGATAAGGACCTGACTTCCCCAAACAGAGCATTCCTGTATGTGCTAAGACACGTCAGAGGCAGACAAATGATTTTCAGATACTCACAAGATGATTTTACAGCATCTGTTGTAATTCCCAATAGAATAAATCGCTCACACGTGTTACCTACACCATGGAGAGCTGGAGCTCTATTAGGGGGAAAGGGTTTCTAAGGGTTTTCAATGACTTTTAAGTGTCAATTTGTTTTCATCAGTGACCATCACATCAGGTCTTACCATGTCCCTGTTTAAATGGCAGCAAAACACTCACTGGGTCTGTCACACATCCCCTTGCCCCTCCAAAAAGGGGAGGATGGAAAACAGAGACAGCTCTGGGTGAGCATCTCCCCATGCTTACCCTTCCCCAGGGTAAGCTCCCGGTGCAAATGCTGCTGATATGGGGCTGCACCCTCCACTGCAGCGTCAGCCAGGATGTGCTGCCAAGCCACATTTCATACATACTTAGCTGTCAGGATGCACCTTGCAGAGTGCTCACCCTTCAAAACGTGGAGGCTTGTTTTGAACTGATGCTTTACAATAAAGAAGAGCTCTTGAAAGCCTGGGAGCTGTGCAGGAATCGCCTGGCCTGGTGTGATGCCACAGCCGCACAATGAGAAGGACCCACACTCAGCCCCGCATCACACCAGCCCCGCATCACAGTGTCCCACATGTGCGTGGGGGACGAGCTGCTCCCGCATTTACTCACCACCACCCCACGGGCAGCATCTCCAGCCTAGGTCCCTGCTCAAAGTGGGGTGAGATCCTCCTCATACCCGTCACAAGCCACCCCCAAATTGCCAGTTTTGCCCCCGGGAGCAGCTGCCTGACCCTGCAACAAGACCATGCCACCATGGAGGCAACACCTTGCAGCTGAGCTCTTTGCAGACGTAATGCAGAGCACTTTTTGTTTAAGGACACCCAGGACAGCCATGGGAAGATGTGGTACCCGTTAGCCAGGCTCCTGATAAATGCCTTATAAAATGCCTGCTCTAAATGACACCTTCCACAGAAACCCCTTGGGCATCACCCAGGTCCAGGCGGAGGCAAGGGACACCAGGAACTTACACAGCCCGTGCAGCATGAAGCGTGGGCTCCAACAGAGCATCTCCTCTAAATAATAGCTGGGAACCAGCTCCAAGTGCCCTGAGCTTACCAAGGAGCAGCACCGGATTGTTTGTACAGAGCATTTGGCGACAGGCTCTCCGGTATTAAACGTGAAACACATTGAACTGACACTAAAGCAGAATTAAGTGCCAAAGCATTTGCTGCTTCTACAATTACACTCTGGAGCGCTTTGGTGCTCCTGCTCTCCTTTTTATGACCCAACTTGGTCTTATTGTAGTTTGGCTTTCTCGTTTTAAGTTCTCCAAATGGAAAGGATCAAAGGGCTCTTTGTTGTCGTAGCAGGAGCGCTCCTCGGAGCGAGGCATTCCTGCCACTAACAGCTTGCTGCTCAGGGGGAATTCACGGCTGCCTCTGTGCCACCAGCCTGAGCCAAAGCATTAGCAGGTGCAGCAGCCGCCTCCTCCCCATTAGCCTGCCACACTAAGCCACCTGAGCAGCTTTTTATGGGAAAGGGAGGCCAGGGCAGGTTTTCTCATTTGTGCTTCACAAATCTGGCTCAGTGGGCACCGGCAAATCCAAACTTCACTCGGCTTTTACAGCAACAATAAGCTCACGCAAGCGGCTCCGGTAACACCGCGGTGCGGGAGAGATGCCTCCAAGACTGAAAGGTTTCTCTGTTTGCAAAGATCAGGGCATGAATTAAGCCCTATGAGCTAGGCTGTGTTAAGCTGTTGTTAGCTAAGCTGATGTTAAAACACTCCCCCCCCCTTCCTCAAACGATGCCGCAATTAGAAGCTCTCTGGGTAAAGGCGACTGAATGTGCTGATGATGTGCTGCAAATAATAACAAACACCAACCCGCATGGAACGTGGCTGTGACGACCCGGGAATGCCGGCTGGGCACAGGGCACAGCGAGACTGCACCTTTCAAGTGAGAGGAGGGGGGTTCTCCCGGCTAATTATCACCTTTCTGCAAGTTCAGCCCCCCAGGCTGGAAATCAAATTGTGGAGATACCAGCCCTCCATACAAGTGGGACCGCTTCCCTCAGCAAGCAAAGCAAACCCCTTCTTCCTAACACCCCTGGAGCACGCTTGAGTAAAAGGTTTCCAAGAGCACCTAGGTTTTTTCCAAGGAAAAACCCTGTAAACAGACCCTTTCTGCATCCCTTCCTACCCCTCCACAGCCATACAGACAGGGGGGTTCCCGAGCAGCGGTACCCTGCCATGCTGGATCTCACACCACCCCCAGGCGCGATGTTCACCCACTGAGCTTTGCAACTACTGCAAAGGGCTGCTAAAATTCCACTCGCATGCTGGCACTGTTACATCCACACACTGTGTTATCCAGAAGAAATCCTGCCCTCTATTCCCTGAATTTCAGTGTGGTGACAGCAGGGTTTTAGGCAGATGAGCAGCTCAGCAGTCCCAGTAAAACCACTCCTGAAGCATCCCGAGCTGAAGGCCAAGGGCCAGCGCACCCAGCACCACTGATAAACCCTATGAAGCTCCAGAGCTGTTTCCACAGCATGTTCCTAGTGATATACGATTTTCAGGAAACATATTATTTCTCTGGTTTTGCACAGACAGGCAGCGCTCAGAGCCTCCTCCAGACCCACTCCACATGGCTTGGAAAATCCCGGGTGGAAGAACGTAAGGCAGGAGCCGTGTTAATGTCACAGATCTTAGCACTGCCGCCTCTCCCTCTTCACATGAACACCTTTTAAAGGTAGGTCAGAAAGCATGACAGAGAGGTGGGTACAGTAGCTGTCAGATCCAGCAATGCTGTGGGAGATACAACCAGCAAATCTGAGTGCTCTGGCTGCTGGTAAGCTGGACCCAGCCATCCTCATGCACTTTGTAGGCATTATCAGAACAGATCCATCATACGCATCCTGATGCTCAGCATCCTGGATTTACGACAAGGCATCCTGACCACAGAGACACCTCTTGACCCAAAAGCACATTCTTGCTCCTAGACGGGGCTGTAAATCAGGGAAGCCGCATCTATAACTGCCAAGAGTTACTCAGCTTCATGCACGCTTCCTCCAGCTCTCTGGCCTCTGAACCTGCACAATCCTCTGAGGAAAATACTTAGGAGTCGTGATGGGCAGTTCAATAAAAGTGTCTGCCAGAGCAGTGGGGAGGTTAATTATGTGTACAGGACATCTAAGTGCATTCATGGAGCAGGGGAAGTAACACAAAACCCACGCAGAGGAGATTCTCCGAAGAGGGCACATCTCCAGCCAGAGGCCCAGTTGCAAAGTGGCATTGCCCATGTTTGCACCCATGTGCACTGGGGGTACATCCACCTCCCCTGAAAGCACACCAACATGGGCATGGTTGTGCATGCATGGGGCAGGACCTGCAGGCTTTGCAGAGCCCTGATCCTCTGTGCCAGGCACAAGCTGCTAGCACCAAGGAAGGAAGATAATGGCTTAATTTAATTTTTTTCCTTTTACCTTCCATTCAGAAATTCCACTATTTCTAATACTTGTTCAATAACCCTCACACTGCCCTGGAAGAGCATTTTGTCACAGGATAAGAGGAGGACACAGAGTTGAAGGGAGTGTTTGGAAGGAGGAAGCAAGCAAGGCTGAGGTTACTCCAGGACATGCCTTCTAACCTGCTCCTTCCATCACAGGCACATTTATTGCTAACAGTACATCAGGACAGCACACACCATCATTAGAGCAAACGAGGCTGGCATCATCTGGTAAGATGCACATTGGCTTAATAGAAATTCCCAGTACATAGCTACATGTACTTACTATTAGTGATGAGAAACATCACTCACTTTTAAAAGGAACTTTATGAAACCAATAGAAAAATGTAGAAAAACCTAACCAGAGTCAAAGTGGTGGGTTCCCTGCAATAGGAAGCTACTGCTTCAGGGGATCTGAAACCACAGGCAAGTTTCAGGCATGACATCTGAGCAGATCTAGGGCATCTACTGTTACGTGTGCCTACCTGATTCAGTTACACATATGCTTTTAGGTGCTTCTAGGTGCTAAGTATGGTAAGAGCTGGGAAAGCATTTTTACCCATCCAGGCCAAGTACAACCTGTAGGTTAAATGCACTGGTGGGGTTTTCTGTGTTTCCTTTTTGAGCAGACATTTTAGCTCCACAGTCTAGTCCTGAACTTTCTATAGAAGCCAGCTAAGAGCAGCAGCATATTTTGTGTAAGCATAAATTCATTATATAGGGACCTATGCCACCATAGGGTTTGGGGATTTTTAATTTGTTTAAAACATCAGGTCTAGATAATGAGTGGAGCAAGAACAAGAACAAGAACAACCCTAGAACAGTGCTGACCCCATAGCAGGTCTGGTAAATCCCAAATTTATACACATGAAAACAAGCATACACACTGACTTTCTAAGTTATCATCTCAAATGAGTGCAATCTCATTCAGATGACATTCTGGGAGTGACACCAGTTTCCCTGGGGCAAGTTAAATCAGTGCAATTCAGGTCCAAGAAAGGTCACTGATTGTCTGCAGGATGGCATTCGTCCTCTTCATGTCAAATTACATTACTAAGAAATAAGAGAAATCCACGATCAAATCAAGTGGCATCTATAAAAATGATCACACAGAATTGTTCCAGCCTGTGAATGACCAGCTTCTATCTGTATAAAACAAATACAAGGCTTTCCAGATTTATCCTCCCTTAGGAAAACTTAGTATCTTTAAGTACCCAAAAGACAATGTCAGAAAATGTCAAGAACAAAAATGTGTTTAAGCAAGACCTACATTTCTTTGACCTCCATTAGCATTGTAATGACCACACCAAATGGACCATCTTTTGCTACTCTCGGAGCATAGGTTTTATTCTCTATCTCAAAATTAGCCTCTGTTCTCACTTCATCTCCAAAACCAAATTGAGAGTCAAGTAGAACAGTCCTTGAAGAGCAGGATCCACCTGAATGTGCATCTCAGCTGCATCCACTTGAGGAAGACAAGGCTGCATTGCTTTGTTCCTTGTTGCAAGTTAAATACATCAGCATATTTGCAAAGTAAAGTTTAGAAGAAACATCACCCTCATCCTCGAGATGCTCAAGACCAAGAAAAATTGCAACTGGCAGGTAAGATGCTCTGAGGGAAGCAATTAAATTCAACTTGATACTTGTCAGCACAAGATGCATGCAGCATACCCTCCCCACCCAAAGAGGCTGAGGCATGACCAGGGCTCAGGGATCCCCTCTCAATAATTTTAATTAACATTTAACCTTAGGGAACTGAAATATTCCAACATGACACACAGCTGCAGCCCCCAAGAACCACAGGGGACGGGACGTTAGCAGCTTTATGGTGACACTTGCTCCCTGAACACAGAAAGGATTAAATTAAATTATCACGTAGCTTTCAAGAAAGTGGTATTTTTAACCTGGGAGGGGATATACAGCTACCAGCCATGGAACAGGAAAAAGATGTAAGGTCAAGCCTGCAAGTTTGGTCTGCAGTGTGACAGCCTGGAGATAAAGGGCCAGCACTCACATCCTCAGCTGAGCAACTGTGACTCTCTAGCATAAAACCAATATAATGAAGAAATTTGGTTTTAAAATAAAAGGACCTTTAGCTTTACTTTAGAGCTGACCCTTAGAGCATTGTGGCTGTGCCAAGAAGCCTAAGTTAACTGAAGATGTTCATATACAGCTAAAACATGATTACAACAACCTTTTGACCACATGGACTGGCCCAGGAAGTGAATGTATGAAGTACTGGTGCCACCTTGGATGTTCCCACTACCATCCAAGGAAGCCTGGCTCATAGGATTCACAGTTCAAGCTATGCACAGCTCCTTTACCCACAGTTTGGTTAAAGCAAAACCTCCTGTCCTTGCTCAGCCTGAGAGGATCAGCATCCATCCGGGATGCTTAGGAGACTGCAAGAAATGAAGGTAGCACAGAAGGACTTCACATAGATCTTAAATATTCACATTACTCTTACAAGATCTGAGGTGATGTCCAACTAATGCTGTCCATGTTCTGCCTGGCAAAGCAGCTAAATCCAACCCCAGCAGCACACTGTGGACATAAATGTGCCTAATGATGTGCTCCATTTATGAAACGATGACCTAAATCCATCAGACTGTGCAGGTAAAATGAACACGCAGCACTAACAACTGGTCAGCAAAGGGAAGACAAATGCCTGTGTGGTGGCATAAGCCTCTCTCTTCATTCAGTGCCATGAATACCACAGTCTTCTGGCTCAGACAGCTTTCAGGGCTTTGGCATCCAAGCTTATGTGCTCACACAGACTCTGTTAAGAATTGATGCAGTTTTAACCATTTATGAAACCAAGGGGTCTTCCCCATACCACCATGTATCTTCCACCTCCTCAACTTCATGTGCCACGTGAGCCCAAGCACTGCCAGCGCTCCCCAGCTACCCCATTCTCTCTGCAAACTCCCCCATGTCTCCTTCGCAAGCCTTGCAGCTGCTCAGTATTTAGCAGTATGCACCAAACTGCTCTCCCTCTTCTGCACACAGAGCTTCCAAAGGACCTCCCTCCTCTCCCTGCTATCCCACACCACTACAGAACAGCTCAGCTTCTTGCACAAAATCACATTCACGTCATTTCCCCCTCTCCTTCCCACCACCTCCAGAGAAACTTCAGTGCAAAACACTGCTGTAAACAGATCATCACAACTACAGGACCAGGACAAGGCCCATTGCTCATAGCAAACAACGCTGCAAAGGTCCAGTGAGCTCACACAAACTGTTACCACTTTGAAGGAAACACGGCAGCACCGGAACCCATCCACTCTTGTGCCAAGGCAGCCTCAGTGCAATAAACACTGGAAAGTGGTTTCACTGGGCTCAACCATAAATGGTTTCTTGGGAATCATTACTTCGTGTGCCATCCAGAGCAAGGATTCCTGGAAAAGCCAGGTAACGCTCGAGTTCTGACGGCTGCCTCTGCTCAAGGGCAGGAGCTGCTCCAGCAGGGCTGGAACCCAGCACAACAGCACCCACCTCAGGTAGTGACACCCCATCCCTGTGCCACCTACAGCCTCACCACGGTGTGCAGAGCCACTGCAGCCCCTCAGGGAAGGCACACAATGGGCTCTGGCCAGGTCTTAGCACATTCCACCTACCGAGAGGTAACACAACAGGGTGTCCACGTGCCCTGAGCCTGCAGGGTAACAACACCGCTGCTGTAACATCTACCAATCCCTCCTTGGGGAATTCTGACATTTCCAGCACTGTAAAGATTTTAAACTGCAGTAAATGAACCAGACAACAGAAATTCCACCAACATCCACCGAAGTTTGGATGGGATGCTTCAGATCACCCAGTAATAGGAAAGGAGCAGCTGTGAGAGGTTGCAGTGTTACCAAAAGCCTCTTAATATTTGGAGAATGGAGAAGCTCGATTGTTGGTTTTAGCTTCCACTTGTGCTTTTCCTCCATTGAGAATCTCAGCTTCTGAGTTTTCAGAGCAATAATTCAGGTGTTTTTTTTGTTGCACTGGTTGCAGGAAAAAGCCTGATGAGGTGAATACAGAAGTTCCTAACAGCTCAACAGAAAGAAAACTGGTTTTGTCATCTCATTGCTTTTAAGACATTTGCAATCCTGCAGGCTCAGATGCAAGATTCTTTGACATTTGAGGCTGGTTTCAGATCAGGTCCCTGTTCAAAGTATGACAGTGTTCAAGGCTGCTTGGCTCCAGGTTCCACTGAAGCCATTATTCAGATGACTTTAAACAAACTCACAGAGGAACAAAAGCCTGGGAAGAGTTTACTTCACAAAAGGACCAATCACACCCTATATGAAGAGCCAGACTGAAGTTAAAAATGAGATCTGAGCAAGATCCAGCAACAGCCATGTCAAGTTTTGCTTTCACATGAGATGCCAAGTCAGAGCAGTTTACGGCTGAACATGTCACAGAGACTCCCACAAAATGCACGTTATTAAACCCGAAACCCCACTAATTCTGGTCATGTTTTTGTTGCAAATTCAGCATTCAGTCACAGAAAATGTTAGGTTTTACAAGCCCCTTTCAAGCAACCCAAATACTGTGTAATTCCGGGAAAAATCCTGGATAAGCATCAAAACCCTGGGAAACGCAGAGTTCTGCCCCAAATCCAAGATGCAGTTAGGCGTGGGTTTAAATATACAAGCTGAAGAGGGCTAACACCTCATCTACTGCATCAGTTTCAAACTGCAAACCTCTGAGTGCCCTCTGTGCTTGCCCCTCACCTCCCAACATCTCAGCAGCACATCTGGCTGTCGGGACAGACCCCAGCAAGAACTGGGACAGGGCTGGGGCACACAGCAGGCCTGAGGCTTGGAGCTCATCCCTGAGTCTTCCTGTCTCAGGCTAACAGAGACCATTGACCTTACAGCAAGGCACTGGTCTCTCTCCACCACTGTTTCAAAGGTAGCTTCTCCAGGAAGCTCCACCTCAGCCTTGACTGAAGACAACTGATGAAAAAGCTGGTCCAGGTACACAGAATCACAGAATCACAGAATCACAGAATCCCAAGGGTTGGAAGGGACCTAAAAAGATCATCTAGTCCAACCCCCCTGCAAGAGCAGGGTAACCTACAGTACAACACGGATAAGGCTTTGGAGAACCAACCTTGTGTCTCCTACCCAGGTAAATGTCCTTGTCCTTCAAAGCATGGCTCCCACTGAGCCACCTGGAGCTCCTGTAACATAACAACCTTTTGTAGAGCCAGAGGTGTCCTATGCATCAGCCATAGTGAGCGCCTTCACTCTTTGATGCTGTCAGAGGTTTTTAGCCAACGTTCCCGACTAAACACACACATGCTTCAAGAAAACCCCTATTTTAAAGCTGTAATGTAAACAACCCCAAATTATTACTATCCCCTAAAGGCTACTGCTGGCAGGCATCAGTGATAAAGCTCTGCCAGAGCAGTCTGGCATCTAGCAACAATTTGTTTGTTGTCCTGCAAAAATACAGAGAGCCTTGCCATATGGTATTAGCAACTTTCTGGTAACATCCAGAAATACATTGGCTTGGAAAACAGTTATCACACCGGAAAAGAATCTTACGTCTGAGAGGCAGGTCTCTGCCGTAAGCGGTGTCAGCATGGTGCTGGTGCTGGTCAGAGGCGGCACTGGTCAGCAGAGCCATGCCACTTCAGCCCTTGGCACAGCCAAGCTTTGGCTGGCACAGCTTTTCTACATAGGCTGGGCCGTGCTTGGGGGCACAAGCTCAGCACTGCTTGTCTGTGCTTTGTGCTACATCAGCAAAGCTGTTCCCAGAAAGCACCCCAGATACCTGGCATCAATCTGAAGCAATGCGCAGCCACCCTGACTGGCCGGGGGGTTCCTACCTTTCACCAAGCAGCCTTTTCCCACTGTTCACATTAAGCACAGAGAACGGAAGAATAAACCCAAACTCATTAAATTGCTTTTTCCAAAAATAATGCACCTACATGATGCTTTTTCAAGAACAACGTGTATATAATGATTTTCTGAGTGTCTATATGCCAGGTCACTGAGGATTTATGAAAGAAAACCCAAAAAGAGATGATGAAAGCCAGCATGTGGATTTGGTGGGAAATCACCCATTTTATAGTATTGTGCACTCTCAGGCCTGAGTTCATAGAAAGAGCTGAACTGAGGTAATGAACTGGGACTCCTTGGGATACAACTTTACTGCTCTCATATTCCACAGAGCTGGCAGGGATGATATTTGTGATAGACCCCATTCTGTCTATCACTTTTCTAACTCTGCCTCTATTTCTGGAATCTTCTCCTTAGCCACATCCCACCTCAGGAGGACTCGCCCCATTTACAGTGGTGTGGGAGCTTCCTACAGGCTCACAGCATCAAGATTACAGCCATACTACATGGAGCAGCATCACATAGGAGCACAGCACACAACTGACAGTCACCATGCTCTACCAACCCCACCTGCATGCTGAGTCCCATCCCACCCCAAGCAGACAGCTCCAGCACCTGCCACCTCCATCTCCTTCCTTAGAAGACTTCAAGGCTTAATGCACTAACAGAGCTGTTCTCAAAACGAAACCAACAGGGAAAAATCTTGCTGCTGAATCTGGAAAAGACTTAATCTACGTAACGCCATGGAAGAACATTAGTGGGATTACTTGGAGCATCTTTGGAAGAAACTTCTGGATCAAAGATATGCTTAGCTTTTTCCCCATTCTTCTCAAATCTCCTGGATTCCTTCCAGTCATTACTTGCATTCCCTACTTCTATATCTTGCTCTCAAAACCGATGTCTCCCTTGCCACAGTCTGCAATAAGCAGCCTTTCCTCCCACTTCACAGCTTTGGAGGAAGCCAAGGTCCATTCTCCCCTGCACCTTGGCCAGTCCAGAAAAACAGGCCTATTCTCTTCCTTTATAGCCTCCTAGTGTCAAACAGACTGTGTGATCCCACAGGCGGTTGGTGCAGAACCAAGGGAATTCCCTGGCGACAGTGCCTGGGATTAGGAGATGCTCTGATCACGATGTCTCAGCCACCAGCCCCACCACTGGGAAGGGGAGGAGCTTTGATCACCCTGTAATGGTGCCAACAGATCCATTTAAGCCTCGGAGACATCTCTGACCACTTGCAAATGCTCTCCTGACCACGGGGCTGGGACAGGGTAGGGAAGGGAAATCTCTGCAGTGTCCCAAAGTTCTGGAGAGCATGGATTTGCTGTAAGGACAGGCTCAGCAAGAACAGTTAGAGGGGGCCAAGCTCATTAACAGCCACCCGCTCACACTCCGGGCTGTTATTCCTTGCTCCAGAGACTTCAAAGGCTTACCTTTGACAGACTTCTGCAAACACGAAGTCCCCACTTCATTGACACCCTTATCTCAATGCATGAGAGAAGAGAAGCTGAGGCAGAGAAAAAACACAGGACTCCCCAGGAGAACCACAGCTAGAAACTCACAGCTCCTCCAAAGAGACCCTCAGCTCCTCTTCTCCCCTACCACTGAATTACTGCGAATATTCAGAGTTCTTGAGTTCTAGGTGGCCAGTCACGTTGTGCCTTGTCACAAGTGGACAACTCACATTGCTCCTCTCCGTGGAAGAGGAGCTGAACCTCTCAGTCCCCTTCTCCCCCATGTTTGTAAGAAGCCTGAGATAAATACACAGGAATAATAATTGTAAAGGTTTTCAAGAAAAGCACCTAACATTTCTGTTCTGAGTTTTCATATTTTAATCTCTCTCCTTGTAATATAACTCCACCATAAAGCCTGGAGAAGAGAAGTCTCTGGGGAGACCTTAGATCAGCCTTTCAGTACCAAAAGGGGGCTTCTAAGAAAGATGGAAGCAAACTTTTTAGCAGAGCCCATTGCAATAGGACAAGGGGTGACGGTTTCAAACTAAAAGAGGGCAGATTTATACTAAACATAAGGAAGAAATTTTTTACAATGAGGGTGGTGAAACAGTGGCACAGGTTGCCCAGAATAGTGGTAGATGCCCCATCCCTGGAAACACTCAAGCCCAAGTTGAAAGGGGCTTTGAGTAACCTGATCTAGTGGAAGGTGTCCCTGCTCATTGCAGAGGGGCTGAACTACATCATATATAAAGGTTTCTTCCAACCCAAACTATTCTATGATGCTATGATAAAGTTCAGTGGTCCACAAAAAAACTTCAGCAAAATCAGAAAACTCAGGACCTACAATTTCTACATAAAGGCACCAGAAACCCACAGGGAAAATATATGTGTGTATATATATATATGGTTAGAAGGAAAAAAACATAAAATGAAATGTTTTTTGAGCCTTCTTCAACATAACACCAAGAATCAATGGAGAAACACAGTCACATTTGTTTTCTCCTGGTGCTGGTCATGTTTAACAGAAAAGTCACTCCCTGTACACTTGCCCTGTCTCCAGTTTTCCTAAACAGTGCATAGAGCATCAGTGACCTCGCAGTTGCATGCTATGACAATAAATAAAGTTAGAAACCTTATTTGGGTTAGAAACCCACAACAACTCCTTTGGTCAACATTGGCTATGAACACACATGCAGTAGCAACTAAGCAAGGGAGAAAACACCAGGTTTGGGGCTCCTGAGAAAGCTCCATGAGATGGTTCCTGCTCAGAAACGCTGCCATGGGTGCGATTTCTGATAAAGGAATGAAAAGACACAAGGCTGCTCTTCTCAGCCCTGTGGGCAATCTGCCTGCAGCACAACCGGCTCTGAAGTGGGGAGCAAGCCGCATCTCTGCAGCTCTTGCGTTCATCACCCACTCCAGCTGAGAACAGCAACCTGCTCTGGCCTGCAGTACCCTTTGTAGGTGATTATGAGAAACAAAAAGGACTAAATTCAAAGCAGGTTTTCAACAGGGGTGGGGGGGCTGTGTCCAAAACTGCTGACTGAGGAGGAGAACAAAGCCAGATGGCATATGCTGGTATTGTTAGGGATTGTGCAGTGTAAGGCAATAGGAAATGAGCAGAGAAAAAGACCCGGGTTGGTCCCATGGCTCCTCTCTTGCCAAATGAACATACCAGGGTGACCATGAAACAATCAGTTTATGGGTCTCATTCCCCTCCACCCCTAGACTGAACTTAAATATTTGTATAAGCCCAGGCATAACTTTTATCTAACGTTTTCCTTGGGGTTTACTAGATGGTTCGAGCATTCGAGCTAAAACGCATTCCCTCAGACTCCTGCCACAAAAAGAGCTGAAACTATGACACTAATTAAAACCACACTCCTTGGTATCAAGAAGCCATGCTATTATTTTCTCTTTTTGCTCGTGAGAAGCTGTTAATACGGGCAACGCGTCTGGAACATTTTCCTTCCAAACGCCATGCTCCGTACCCCCTCCTGCTCAGGTCAGCTGGTTTCTGAACTTGTCAGCAGTCTGGGGTGGGAAGGCTCATACTGACAAGAACAGATTTATTTACGTTTTTAACAACAAAACATTTGCCAGCTTAACCTTATGAAAAGCACATCAAGAAAACAAACCACAGCACCTCGATGCTGCACGAAAGGTGACAAGCTAGAGAACTGTCCTGCCTTGGTGCCCAGTGGGCCCAATCAAGGGATGAATCGTGCCAAAATATACGTTTTGGAAAACAGCCTCTGACTTTGCCAAGATGCTCCTGGACACTCGGATTAGACCAGAAAAGGATGTGGGTTGCACTGTGCACCACTGCTGATCCATCCTGGGCTAAGGTCAATTGAAGAAAAAGGTGAGATTTCATGCTCATTTTACCATGTCTAGTTTGAATGCTTCTAAGGTCTCCATTACTGTGGTATCAGCACCTCATAAACAGTAACAAAATTATCCTTATAATGTTTTAGGGCAAAATGCTATTATCACATTTAAAGGGTAGAAAACTAAAGCATAAAAAGAAATCAAAATCAAAGGCAAGGTTTGTGCTCATTGCAATCTTGAAAAGCACTCACGTGTGTCCTGAGAGGGCTAAATCCGGTTAAAAACCAAATTTCCCTGTCCAAGATCAAACAACAGTGTCTCATCCAGAGCCTAATTGCACCACAGAAGTGCAGGAAGCAGAGAGAACCGACTGCTTCAGCCCAGCCCTCCTGCAGCATCAATTCCCAAGTCCCTGCCAATCTGAAACAGCATCCTGGTTGCTGCCTGCCTTGCCAAGCAGCTCCACAGCGGGCAGGAGCTGGCTGACTCCGCAGCTGCTGTGAGAGATCCCGGCTTAGGAGCAGCCACACCAAGCACAGGGACAGGAGGGGAAGGCACTTGTCCCACAGGTGTCACTCTCAGGACTGCAGAAGTAAATACTGCTTCATCAGAGCAACCTGGTTTCTGGTTTCTGTTAGGGAGCGCGGCTTTCACTGCATTGACTCAAACCAAAACTCAGCTTCCCTTTTTAACAGCCATAGAGATGCCAGACTTTAATTCCTGGGGTGTAAAGTGCAGGCAGTGGAGGAGAGGGGCCTTTGAGATCTTCTATTTTACATGTACTTTCTGGTGACAGTTTAGCTTTGAGCAAGCTCCTGCCTGGTTAGCAAGCTCCTGCCTGGTTAGCAAGCTCCTGCCTGGTTAGCAAGCTCCTAGGTTTGCCAACAATACAGAAGAACTGCCTAAGTTACAAAAACAAGTTCATGCACAAAAAAGTATGCCTTCAGCAAAGGAGTTAAGCTAGATGGGTGAATAGCTGTAATCTGTTGCATGCTTCCATGGTGCAGGGATCCAAAGTAATAAAATGTTCCTGTAACGCTAGAACCATGAGGCCCAGCCCCAGTGTGATGTTTGAATTCCAGTAAGAGCCCTGCCACAGCATCCCTTGGCTCACCACTGGAAGGAGCCTTATGGGCCTACCTCCCTGGTGCTGACCTCCCCGCAGAGCTCTCTGCTTGTCCTTTTCTTTTGAATTTGCCTCCAAAGAAGGTTCAAGTAATGAAGTTATCGTGAAGGCAGCCACAACCGTGGGATGCCAAGATGACATCTCACGTCAACACAATGACAAAGCGCAAACCCATCTGTATCCAAAGCATCATCAGGGAATCCCAGGGCTGGCTGCAGATCACAATATTATAGAGGGGGGCTGGGGAAGAGCATGGGCTGCCTCTCAAACCCCACATCCCCTCCGTCCTGCTTCTCATTTGAGGCTGACAGGCAAAGCTCGGACACATCATTACAGCCTTGAGGAGGCTGCTAAAGGTAACACTCATGTTACAAATGAATTAATAGGAAACACTTACCTTCCCCACTAGCTTGCCTTTCCTGTTCATGCAAAGGTAGAAGTCTGTCTCCTTCCCTTTGATCCGGACTTGACTGCCAAAAGTGTCTGTTTCCACTAGAAGCTGGGCTTGTAAAGGAAGAAGAGAAAGAAAAGCATTTACCAATGTGGTCCCATTAAGTCAGAGCATGCAAAGCTCATCAGCACATTGTCCCATTACCCCCACTTGAACCACACCACACTGGGATGCTCTGCAAGTGACCAACCCAAGGAACCACCCAGGGCTGAGCTCCAGGCTCGGGCGGAGACGCAGACACAGCATGTCTCCACTGACTCCTGTATGGATGCTCTGGGTTTAGTGCCAGTTTAGCACAGAGCGTGCACATACACGTGTGTGCTCCATCTATCTATACCAACCCCACATCCCCATCAGTAACACAAAGCTCAATGCTAGCGTTCTCCTTCACACTACAGGAGGGTTTTCAGAGGGTAAGAGCATGGATTTTATCCTCATGAAGAAAAGAGGTTAGCATTACAAGAATAAAAGCCCTTTCCCCACAGCCAGCAGCCCTCAAACACTGCACAGAAGCGGTCCAGCCACATGCTTATGGCGCAAAACATCACAGCGATCTCCTGAAGGTCACCACTACAGCTAGCAGGGGGGAAATTCGGTGCTGCTTGTTCTGTCTGATGAACACCTGCCCTGCAGACATCATCTGCTTTATGGCAGGGGTCACCAATTGCTTTCTGGCAGTCCAGATCCATGACTCCTCCAGCTAACAGAAATATGGACAAGTGCATAGTGCCTCACATGGTTATTGAGGTCAGAGCTGGTTTGCAGCACTGCCAGGAGCCGTGGTAGAGGACAGATCTCTGCTGCATCTTCATAAACCACCTGCCCTGACACAACTGTATTTGCAGAGGTGCCAAGCTGCCACCCAGATGTGCATGTACCATGCCATCTTCACCTCAAAAACCTGAACACAGCCAAATTCAGCGTTTCATTCCACTTCTGATCTAAACACAAATTCCAGTCATGCTCAAGGTTCGGATTCCAGGAATTTCCCTGGAGAGGAAGGAATAGGCAGACTGGACATTTTGGTTCAGATCCACCTCTGATATGGAGGGGGAGAAAGGAGACATGGTCGAAACACAATGCAAGAATGTGTTAAGTGTCAGCAAGTGCAAATCCACGGTCCTGCTCTGGAAATACTCACTCTTGTAAGACCTGAGCTGTACCGTAGAAACACAGCCTTTGCCAAACTCTGGAGAATGTTTGATCTGTGCTGCAAAAAGTCACATTCTTTTTGGCATTCATATTTCAAACTTCAAAACTCTCTAAGAGCAAGTACGTTCACTGTAAGGATTTACCATGGGGATAGAAATAGGGGTTTGTTTCATTTAAACACATTAATATTTTTCCCACTTGTAAAGTCAGCTTTTGGCTTCTGCAGCAGTGCAAATATCACAAACCTTTAACTCACAAGGGCCCTAAACAGAGTTTTCCCTTTGCACCTCAGTCATATATGCAAGCTCAGGGTTTTCCAGTTACTAGCTACTTACATTTATTCAGATATATTTGTTAAACCCGTTATCAAGGGGGATATATTTAAAGAATAGCTTGCTTCTGACAGCAGATGGGATAACGCCTTTATTACAGCAGAATATTACTTGCAATCAAGCATAAATATGGAAATTTATCTAAGTCTTTCAGAATTGCACCATGTTTTTGGGGTGTCTGTGACAGAAAGCAGCTTGCAGGTGACAACTGGGTGCTGCAGGCTTTCCTCTCCACACCTGCCAAGGGGGAACTGAACCAGCAACCACCTAAGTGAGGAAGAGCCATCTGAACCAGAAATATACCATCTTTTTAAGGATATCAAGATAAGCCAAGCCAGGATAGGGAAGGATGGCACAGAGTCAAAGACAGGTCTTCAAGGGGAGACTGACCAATATTGGTATATAACTTGGTGAATGCTGACTGCTCCAAGAAGTCCTCTGAGGCTGCTGAGATGCGACACAGCATTAATAAACAAGGGTAATTAATAGCCAAAGGTATAGAATCCTAGATTGACCTGGGTTGGAAGGGACCTCAAAGCTCATCCAGCTCCAAACACCTACCACAGGCAGGGACACCTTCCACTAGAGCAGCTTGCTGCAAGCCCCGTCCAACCTACCCTTGACAATCTTTAAAGAGGTGACTGTGAAAGGTCTTGCCCACATGCAAGCTAAGGACTAATGGTCAGCCTCCGAGGGGGAGAGCAGTAGCCTGCACACAGGGGAAGAGGTCCCAGAGATTGGCCCAAGAACCATGGCCACCACCCACAGCACCAAGGAGTCACCCACAGATCTACAGGGCTGAATCCAGCCAGGCAGCAAATGGACCAAGGGCTGCCCACCAAGGAGGTCCAGTGAGGGCTCCACGGCTTCCACAAGCAAGAAGAGGACACAGCAGGTTTCCCACTAGGCTGCAGGGCATTCCTTGTCCATTCCAGTCTCAGTGCTGTGACTAAAGCTGCCAAGCATAATGCTGCACATTAGGTACCGGTTGTGGCCAGCCCAAGCAGGAGCTAACATTGATAAAACACTTCAATGTGAGAGCCTTGAGCTGTGATGGACAGTCGGTACCCTGCATCTCTCCAAGGCAGGTCCCCATGGCAGCCTGCGCTCAGACGGACAAACCCCCTCCCTCTGCAGCCAGTGTGAGTAATATCCAAGCTGATTTTAATTTGAAAAATATCACCTTAAAAAGATGCCGGTTCCCTGCTGTGAAAATTAAAACCATCTGGATGGAGTGATTTCAAATAATTAATCTAGGTCTCCTTTGGCACCGCTACTAATTAAAATATGATACCTTCCTCCCCCTTGTTTTTAAATAAAGAATTTAAATAAAGTTTAAAGAGCTAATAAAAATAATGTCATAATTTAAAACTAAATGGAAGTCACCTTTCCTGCAAGCTGCAGAGGTTACACCAGCGCTGAGATCCCTCCTGGGCTAATGCACAGCATGGACCAAGCAGGAGTGGATGGGCCAGCATCCAGTGTGACATCCACCCCAGTAAACACATCCCCCAGCACCCCGAGGCGGGGTTGCGAGCCCCAGGAGTCATCCTGCACCCAACGCCTGGGAGTGGGAAGCAGAGGACGGAGGTTCAGCTGACACTGTCTGCTCCCCGCTGTGACCCTGGTTGCCAAACTACAGGCTAAGGGCACCGGTAGGTACCCGCTTCTGAAAAATCTGAGTCTAAAGATGCTGGGAATGTGTTCTTATTTCTAGGGATCCTTGACCTTCTTTCCTACAAGATAGATCAGTGTGGCTTTAGGGTCAGGCTCATAACCCAGTTGGCTTCCAGCCTAAGGCACCTCTTACAGCTGATTTCTGCTTTTTACAACAGGCATCTCCCTAAATGCCCTCAGGAGCCAGACCTCGGGCAGCACATCTAGCCAGATAAAACCAGCAGGGATGAACCCCAGCCCTGAACACCACCGCAGGAGGTCCTGGGGAACGGAGGCTGGCCCAGCAGAAGGGGCTGCTGAGATCTCCCACCCCACTCACACATGGTGAGGGAAAAGCTCAGTCACCACCAAAAGGAGTTAAGTTCACATAAACCTGGCTTGATGTCTGATCTCTACAATATTCTACAGCCACAACTAAAGCGTTAGGGAAAAATCAAAGGGAATTTCCATTGAGAGCTCAGGTAAAATAGGTCCCACCAAGCCAGGGCAGTGTCCCCACAGCAGTCTCCTGCTCCAGACACCTGACTCCCAGCTCCATTAGTCCCTGGATACATCAGAGAGATTACAATCTTTATTTTCAACAGCCCTGCTCTCCAGCCTTCAGATCAGGTATTATTGTTTAAATTCTTTGACAGCTAGATATTCTGAGATATTTTCCAACGGGGGAAAGAAAGAGCAAAAGAGAAAAGATGTCTTTAGAGGGTGAGATCTTCTGCTACATGCTTTTGCCTTACTGGCCCATTTAACCTAAACCTTCCTGAAAACTCCCACTGGAAGAGACTGGAATTCCTCACAAGTCTAGGTGAAAAGGATTACATATATATGTTGAAAAGCTATCTTCCAGCTAAGAAAACATGAAGTCAGGGAGATATGTGAAGGTGGCAGAAAATATGCCAAATTATCTTTCAAATATATCCTGGGAGTGGGAGGACGGGAGCCAGAAAAGCACGGGCAAAGAAAAGAGAAAGAGGGCACCTAAGAAGAGTAAGGTTTACATGTACCTATCACAAACTCCTTAGCACCAGCCAGTTTCAGATAAATAAAGAGATAAAGGGGAAAACAAGGAAGGTGCAGAAGGACTGGATACTTTCAGTCTATTCACCATTCTTTTTTTTACCTCTTTCACAGGTAAAAGTCCTACAAAATGAACTACAGACAGAAAGAAAGTGCCTCCGCTTACGCTGCCCACTGGCATCTTGAAGCGGGCCAGAGAACACAGATTTCCTGGGGAAAGGGTGCTTAGAGAAGACCAAGATTTTGTTGCCTTTGTCTGATGCAATTACAAAGTTGTGGAAGCTGCTCTCAGCACTTAAAACCATTTCCAATTAATGAAGAGCAAGGATGTACAGATATGCCGAGGCTGGGACCACAGTGCCTGTGATGGAGAGAGGGTTTCCAGTTCAGTTACTGTGGTGCTATGAACCCAGACAAGCACATTTCCATAGCTCACAGCATATACTGTATCTGATGGGAGAGTAAAGTTTACTCTCTGCTAAGACTGAACCCCCAGCATGGCCAAGGGTTCTTAAAATAGTTGAAACCTGCTCAAACACAGCATACCCCCTACCAAAACCATGTGAGTCCCTTATGTGACCACAACATAGGAGAGAATGACCCTGTCTCCACTTCCCATTCATGACGTAATGACAAGGGAATAACTCCAAAATTAGGTAAAGTCTGGAGGGTCTAATAAAGCCCACAGGCTATGAACGAGCGAGGGAATGTGGGCTGCATCCTCCAGTTCTGTTTGCATACTTGTGTACTCCTCCAGACTGTATCATTTTAAACAGTTATACAACCCCATCGCCTTCACAATCATTCAGGTGCAAATCAGGAGTAACCACCAAAATCAATAAGGCTGGTGCTCAGGAGGGCAGAGCTCTGACCCACATACCACTGCAATTAGCTCATCCAGTCTGTCTTCAGCGAGCATGGGATATGTATGTCAAATTATTAAAAGGGATGGTTGCGGGGAGGAGGAGTGAGAGCAGCTCCAAGATCCAGGCTCCAGGTATTTACTTTTTTAAGGCACCACTTTGCACAGGCAAGGGAACAACCAGGTGCTGGAGCAGGGGGACAGCACAGGGAGCAGCACAACCAGTCTTACCCCAGAGTGCTGTTTCCCTAAATGAGATTTTCCATTAAACATCATAAATTCTGCTCAGTCAGCTGATGCAGTGAGGGAAAAGGCATCATTTAGAGTGCATGAGCCCCTCGGAGCATCAACACTTCAATATACACCAAGTGCCAAGTCCCACTGTACTTCTTGCCAGATTTTGGGTTGGGAAGGGGAACAGGACCAAGGGCTCTGTGTGAACAAAGGAATGACTGCAAAGACAACCTGCCACCCGTGTAACAGTCTTAGTAGCTCTCAGGAACCAGACAGGTTAAATATTTGCATGGGAGACATCAGAAGAAAATCTATAATGCAGCAAAGACCTCAAAGGCACTTACACTGCAGCAACCTGATCCTGCAAATACTTTCACACAAAGGACTTCACACACATCGGAAGTCTCGAGTGCTGATAAAGACTCCTACTTGGCTTCAGCATCCCGCCTCTGCCACCAGCTGCATGGTTGGACATGCTGGGAACACAGCTTTGGACACAGTCATAAGCTCCCCTCTTCCCCAGCCCTGTGCGGGGCTATCTTCTGCCCTGACCACTTGCAATCACCCCACGGAGCACATCCATTGATGTGATGGAGACAAGTGCAGGATCACAGCACTTTTAACAGGGAAACAAGGGCTACCGTTCCCCTCTGAACACCCTTCTCTGGGTTTCACCTCCACACTGCCAATAAGAGCTTCAGTCTCTGGGAGATGCTTTCAGGCTCTCCCATCTGCAAACCACCATCGAACACCAAGAAGACATCCTGTCCCATTTCCAGGATGCTGAGCTATCCCCGCAGCGCTCACTGGGCACGTCTGCATGACACGAGGCCAAGACATGCAGAAATCTCCACACTGGTGCCAACCACGCCAGCCTGAGCACCCAGCCCAGGACAGATGTGCAAGCATGACACGCTGCCGCAGCAGTTAACCCCATAGGGTGCACAGACCAGGATATCAGAGTAATAAAATCTCACTTGCGCTCTAGTGAAGCCTCTGCTGTTTAAACGCATCACACCGTTACACCCTGAGGAGAAGGACTTTGGGTGCTGGTTGATGAAAAGCTCTCCATGAACCAGCTTCAGTGTGCGCTTGAGCCCAGAACCCCTCCATGTGCACCACCAGAGCGTGAGCTGCAGTCGAGGGAGGGGATCCTGCCCCTCTGCTGTGCTCTGGGGAGACCCCCCTGCAGTCCTCATCAGCTCTGGGGCAACAGCACAAGAGGGACGTGGAGCTGTTGGAGCGAGTCCACAGGAGGCCATGGAGATGCTGCGAGGGCTGGAGCAGCTCTGCTCTGGAGCCAGGCTGAGAGAGCTGGGCTGGGGCAGCCTGGAGAAGAGAAAGCTCGTGAAGGGGAGACCTGAGAGCAGCTCCATTGCCTAAAGGGGCTACAGGAAACCTGGAGAGGACTGCCCGGGTTCCTAAAGGATGACAAAGCTTCCAGACACAGTCCCTATAAACTAACTCTACTCACCACATCTTGGGAGAAGCTTATAAGAAAATTTGCTGATTTGAGGTCTTTTATCAGTCCATGCATATAAAAATTGTTTGACAGTTTAGCTGACGTAAGACCAGAATAAACACCAAGGTAGGTCCTAGAGATTTTGCCCAACCTAAAAACAATCTTAATAAATCCCTGCATCTGTGATTCTATGAAAAATAAAACACATCTGAGGACAAAGTGGACATTATCAGTACCATATTACCAGCCCAAGCCTACACTACCCAGTGGCCAGTTATCATTCACCCACGTGAAAAATGAGTGTAAAATACTGTCATTCTGACACGGAGCCATTTGCACCCATTTGTCCAAGAAAACAGGATTAAGCAGTGGGGAATCAGACTTGGCCTCTTGCAGATGTTTTATACATAATTCCCCATGAGAGACACTAAAACTATTTTGGCAGTTGTTTCCATGATGGTGAATAAGCTTGTTTAGACAAGATTCAGTAAAATTGGAGGCGATAGGTTGTGTGCTTTAAAAACCCCTGGGCGAGGAGCAGAAGTGAACAACTTCTGCCCTGAACTTTGCCACCTGCAAACTCGCAATGACTAAGTAGGCCTGGAAAGAGAGACGTTTAAAACGTTAGCACAGAAATTCCTCTATCTCACCAGGGTGTCTTGCAGCCTCCAAACACAGCTCAAGTGGACAGCATTTCTACAGAGGCAGGAAAACTGCTTGACAAGCTGCCAGGCTCTGAGTCTGGAATCAGTGGAGGATGAGCCTCAGAAAAAGTTCAGAAGCTCTGTTATGCTTGAAAAAGCACCTAAAATGAAAAATAAAGGGCCAGACCCTCATGTCTTTGATCATTCTCATTTGAATAAACTGCTACTGACACAGTCAAGCCCAACAGACAAGGACTTCAGGACCTGGCCCTGAGCGCCCAGCTGAAACGTATCCAAAGCACTGGAGTCTCTTGGGTCTGGAAATAACGCGAGCGTTCCCTTGTCCCGTGGAGGGTTAGGATTACCACAAGAACAAACCCTGCTCAAGTTATTTTGACTCTCGTGTTCCCAGTCTCAGCTGAACCCAACGAAAATACTGATGCACACAAAAATAACAGTAAGCAGAGAATGACAACTGTGGGAGCCCCACGTACTCTCGCTTCTCCAAAGCCACTTCCAGAAGCACAGGACAGACCACACTTACTCCGAAGCATTCACCCACCTCTCTTGGGCAACCCGGTGGCTGGCTACTCATACTGAGCAATGAAGTAGGTGTGATGCTACCACTACCATATCCTCTTAGCAAGGAGTCGCAAACACCCAAATCTCTCCCATATGCCAGCACCACGATGGTTTCATATGCTCCAAAAGTTAGCCCCATCCAGGTTCCATTGTTGTATTTGCGAGTGCTCCAAAATAGGGCTAATCAGGAGAAATGTGTAAAGCATTTGCAGTGCTACTTGAATTTAGATTATCAGCCATTCCTTACATACAAAGATCTTAAGTTCCTCCAAGAAGGTTTCTTATTCTGTGCCATTAAGAGTTAAAATTATGAAAATTAGTTTTATGGACAGGAATATAAGAGAGGGGCTCATTGTTACTTTCCCTTCTTCCAGTAACTAACATAATATGCTGAAAATAAAGTTGCAGGATGCTCCAGTACTTTCAGTGGGATTCTTGTGGATCTGGAACCCAGAGGAGCAGAGACAGCAGCACAACCTACCAGAAAAAAGCATTATGGCACATGGGGAAAATTCCTCTATATTTTAAGATTCTAAACAGGGTTTGCTCTTACAAATGGATGCAAACAGAATTTCAAAGATATCTGACATATTCTTAGATGAAATATAGAAAATTGTCATTCTTCGATAAGAGTATGACTATTTTGGGGTATGGCTTGAAAGAGCCATAGACAAGAACTGAGCTTGTCTGGGGACAAACATCCTTTGGAACAAACTGCAAGGCAAATCCCTTGAGTGAAGCACCTTGTTGCAGCATCCTCTGCATCAGTCCCTTGGAAAAGGTCTCTCCCTAACAGACACAGCACAATTCTGCCAACTATTCTCAGGGCAGCAGCAACAGAAATAACAACAAAAGTCAGATATCCCATTAACTTTCCCTTAGCACCTTTGGCTCCATATATTTATTTTTGGAAACACATTAATCACAGGGCTTTTCTTAAACTATTACCCCCTCATTGGTAAGATTATTTACTTGCTTTTTACTGCATTTTAATTGCATGAGAAGTTTTTAATGTCTGGGCCTTTTTTTCTTTTCCTCGAGTCATTTGGGACAAAAAGCATCTGGCACTGGGTACTTCTGTAAGACCTGTCAGAACTGTAAAATTAGTTTTATGTTTTAATAAAGGCACTTTAAAAATCTCAAATACAATCCTGCATTGAAACCATAAGTGTTTGGATTAAGAAAAGGAGACCCCATGTTATATTTTTGTATAAAAAGTAAATTGAGTACAGTACTAAGCCAGTCCTCATCTGTGGTGTTATAACCAAGAGCAGCAAAGAAAAAAGACTGTATCTCTAATTTTGGGGTATTCTGGGTTTAAGGAATCAGCATTAGCAATGTAAAATCTGAGCTGTATTACTGTTACTTATCCCAGTTTTAGTTTATGTAGAGACTCAGGTCACCTACGAAGCTCAGACTCAGCCCTATGTTTCCAACCTAGTTTTTTCAGCCCTTTTCTCTCCTCCTTGCACCACAGCATCCTCCTCTCCCCACACCAGAGGCGGTGGCGCTGAAGGCCTGAAGAAGCAACAGTCCCTTGCGCCAGCGAGTGCCACACTTGCAGGTGACTCTGCTGCTGCTGGTGTCCAGCCTATACCTGTCCCAGCACGAACAGAGCGTGTTCATTTTGGAGAGCTCTTCAGACAGCTCTGTAACCAGCATGTCGTTCACTTCAGAAACCTCTAGGCACAAAGACAAAGGATAAGACCCAAGGCACAAGCCCTCTTTCCAGCACTTGCTACCCCACGCCAGTGAGCACATCCCTCCTCCCGCCAGGACACTGGCACAGGGTGCCCAGAGAAGCTGTGGCTGCCCCATCCCTGGCAGTGTTCAAGGCCAGGTTGGACACAGGGGCTTGGAGCATCCTGCTCTAGTGGACGGTGCCCGTGGCTAAGTCACCCCACACCTGCTGCCACCACCCCAGCTCAGTGAGCCACTGCTGCCACTGCAGGAGCTGCCACCGCCCATGACACCCCCCATCGCATGAAGGAGCCTGAGGACACACCACATAATCCATGGGGCAAGAAACAGCCTTTGGCAAACACCACTGCAAGAGCCCCGCACAGAGCTGCAGCCACTCTGGCACTGACCCATAGCAGAAGAGGGTCACTTCTTCACTTCATCCAGAGCACCAAAGGAGCAAAGGACCCTGCTAACTTGAACTAAGGTGCTTCCGTGCAAGCTCCTGGTGCGGGAAGCAGATGGCTTTCCCTAAATCCTGCTGCCCACCAGGCCTGGCCCTCCACTGAGGACATGAAGTGGGCAGAGATCCGTTGCACAGGCAGGCTCAGGCCAGCCTCCAGCTCCCCAGCATCCCACCGCAGGTCCACCTCCGGTGTGAAGAGTTAAAGCTCATCCCCCAACAGGCCCGGATGAAAAGGAGACAAAAAAGCAGGATGCTGGTGAATGCCAGCAGTGGGTGGCCGGCGCTCTGCACACAACAGGCACAGCCAAGTGTGTCTGGCACCAGACAATTATTTTCGCTGGAGGTGTGTGAAGCGGGAGCGCTGAGAGCCATTCTCCCGGCGAGGCAACCAGCCATGCCGGCAACAAAGCCGCTCGCCGGGAAGCGTCCCTCTCCTTGCTCCCATCTCCTCACCGAGGGCTGGGGTTTTATTCTTCTGTGTTGTCCTTCCTGCTGGGGCATTCGCAGCTCTGACAAAAAAGCAGGTCAAACATCCCCGAATGGTGCATTTAGTGCTTCCCCTCGGGTTTCCGCGGCTTCCCTGCCATTTTCCTCGCGGACTCGGGAGCCCGGCAGTATTTATGGGGTAGCAAGCTGACCCCTCGGCTGCGGTGGGCGAGAGTGCCTGACGTTAAGTGCTGCTAATGCGTTTTGCATTTGTGCTCGGGGGCAGGAAATCTCAACTTCCAGTGCCAAGGGGTTAATTATAATTTATATAGCAAAATCTCAGGCTGGTGGGGTTTTTTTTTCTCTCCAGCTAATTAAGAGGTACAATTACCTTTGAGAATCAAAAGGATATTTTGGTACCCAGCTCTTGGATTACAGGCACTTAAAACACAAGGACACCTTTGGTTCTCTACACGTGCTTAGTTTTTGATTTAGATCATTAACAAGAAACTGTCATATTCCTGATCCACCACCACAGCATACTGGAGACCACCTATAGGAGCTATTGCAATAGGATAACATACAGCTTTGCTGTTTTCCCTGCGTTTCCAACTACATGTTTTACTGATACATCACCTGCCACTCAGGGCTCCGGCAAAACTGCTTATTAATTAAGAAAACTTCACGATGACCCTGGGGGGGTAGTACCCAAACAAACCAGTCTATGCTCAGGCTGCAAGCCTGTGACTACTTACTCCTGAGACAAGCAAAAGGTTGATGAATACTATTGCTGTATCACAGAATGGTTTCAGTGGGAAGAGACCTTAAAGCTCATCCATTTCTAATCCCCTGCCATGGGCAGGGACACCTTCCACTAGAGCAGTTTTCTCCAAGCCCCGTCCAGCCTGGCCTTGAACACTGCCAAAGATGTGTCATCCCAGACAGCATGGCAGCACCTCTGCATTGCCCTATTCTGCCCAGTGGCCCAGTGCAAACTGGGATCACCACTCTCCACACCAGCCTGGGGAACTGGAGCCAAGGAATAATCGGCAGCACCAGCAGCAGAGGTGAGCAGCCAGCGTGGCTGAGCAGCCAGGGAGGCAGCACCCATAGGACCCACCTCCAGCAGCTCCAGCCATGGGGGTATGTCCATCACCTCCCACCATCTCCCCGCATCGGCTCCTTGCCTTCCTGTTTGTGCAGATGTTTAACAGCTACTGGTCTCTCTCACCACTGAGGTGTTTGCTGAGCCATTTGCAAAGGGTTAATGTAATTGAACATTCAGATGTAGGGAGAGAGGGGTTTGTGCTAAAGAGAGCAAGAAGAGGTTCTAAGGAACCCTTAAAGTCCTGCTCCAGGGAGTCACTAGAGTTACACACACAACGCAGGCTGCAACCTCAGCTTGACTTGGCACGGGCTGTGCAAATACATCTTCCACCATTCATTACTTTTTAGGGATGCAGTGGGCTATTACTGTCTGGGAAATTAAGTGCTTCAGTTAGAAACTGATGCTGTATAATTGTCAGTAGACCTCATACGCCGCAGGCTCTCATGCATTTGTCAGCAGCCTCCACCCTGACTCAGAACGCAGCTAGAAGTGGACGTGAGGCTGGCAGTGGCAGTAAACCCAACCGTTTCTCTGAAGAGGAAGGTACCATTAGGACCAAGAGGAACACCTGTCTATGTGGGTTAGAGATGAAGCTCGTGCTGCCAAAGCCAAAAGGGGAGCTCAGCAATCAGTATCCAACATCAGCAACCCTCTGCCTACAGCATCAGGCTGCCCATTGATGTGCCAACAGCAGCAAAGTTGCTGTGTTGAATTCACCAGAAAGCAGCAGAAGCGTACAAACCGATGTGGAGCATTACTGTTAAATTCAGAGGAGATAACGCAATCAACACCTCAGCATGGAGAGATGTCGAGTGGTACTGCTCATCTCAAAGGAGCTCTGACATGTTCATTTAGAAACCTGACAATCAATATACCCTACAGGTATTTCTCTCCCTTGAAGCCACTCTTTGATAGACAGCTGCTAGAGAAAGGGCACATCAGTTGTCATGAGTCATTTCACAAGAACATCTACAAAACTATGCAAACCAGTACTAAGCAGAGCATTTCCAGTACTACAGGAGTCACCAAACAGAATATTCTGTTTCACTGCAAGAGACCAAGTGCGAATCGGGAAAGCTTTCAATGTGAAGCTTGAGAATAATAAGGGTAGAAGAGGGGATGGTATCTTTTAGAGGGTTTATTACTGAGTACACAAAGGCATTTCTCTCCTCACACCAGGTACAGCAATGGGCGCAGGCAAGAGGCTGTGAAAGGACCTGGGCTCAGCACTGGAAAAAGCAAGACAGGGATTACGAAACTGTTGCCTGTAGTCTCAGTTTAAGCCATTAACCTGCGTGACTTCTGTGGAAACGACTTGTAAATGCTTAATCAGCAGTACGACCGAGTTAAACCGAAAAGAAAAATGAAGGCCAGATCCAGAGAGAAATACACATAGATACCAGCACTACCTTCCCCTACAGCTTACTATTTATTGAAGAAGCAGCAAAAGCTCTGATGCACTTTAGAATACAAACGCTGACACGGAAATTCAGAGCCCTGAACCACTTCCAACAGGGAAAATATACTGACCGCAGTCTGTTTGGAGGTCAAACAAAATCAATAGCCTTTCTCTCCAGTCTGTCTCTAAACTAAGCTTCTTTCAAAGACATCCAGAGAAAATGGATCATCTTTTGTTGTTGTGTGTGGTTTGGGTTGGGCTTTTGTTGTTTTGCCTTTTTTAAGTGGTCAAACATTCATACAAGTATAAGAAACTCCTTCCTCCCGCAAGGTACTGAAAGGATTGTATAGAGGTCAAAACTGCCCATCAGTTTTACTACACAATAGATTAGTTATCCACTTCTTGGGGAGGAAACCAAGCTGGAAGCCGCTTAACACTCGGTTAGAGAGGAAAAAATAAATCAATGTATTTGCTTGATCGTGGTACGTTTAAAGCTGGTTGTCAATTAGTTCAACACAGTTTGCTGTTACAAAGCACAACAATTTAGCCCCAGGAGCTGAAGTTTGCTGCGTTTCCTCAGATTCCTCCTGCTGAGAGACAGATATTGGCTGCAGACAGGTCAGGCACTGAGGAGGAGGAGGAGGCTGGCAGTCACAGCGCAGACTGAGAGCCTGTGAAAGGGAGCCTGACATCGGATACAGCAGGACTGGGACTCCTTCCTTCCACTCAAAGTACACAATAAGCCAGATTTGTGTCCAGAAAGGAGCAGAGATGGTAACTGGCTACTGCACCAGTACAAAGTGTGCCTCTCCAGAGCACGCACCTTTTAAGATAAACTACAGTTTATATACCCCTCTGCAGATGGTATTGTCTTTACATATGTAAGTTAGTCAGCCCAAGCTGAGGGAAAGAGCAGAAGGACCAAAGTGTTAGAACAGAAAACTTTGCCTACATCTGATCTTTTAAATAATACAAATTCTTTAAAATCTCAATACAGCAATCACAAGGCAAAATAGGAGGGACAAACTACAAAAAGCCACTTCCTAAGGGTCCCACTGAACGCATCCCGAAGGAGAGCCACTGCCTTCAAAGCAACGCACTACTGATGGCTTTATCTGCCAGCTCTGTTCTGACAACCTGTGTTGAAAGATGCTCACAAAATTATATAGGCTGGGAAGGCTCTCCAGAATTCATCCAGTTCAACCCTCTACCCCAGGCAGGACCATCAGGGCTCCTTAGCTGTGCTCCAGCTCCCCTGCAACAGGGTGCTCTTCCTAAGACAAACAACATCTTTGTCTTGCATCTAAGGGTGCACATCACTGTGTCAGAGATGTGGCTGGAGAGGGACAGACACATCTGCAGCTGACTTGGGCCCCAGCACCAGTGAAACAGAGAACAGACATCAGCAGGAGTGAGCTGCCAATCGCAATGACCATGAGCCTCTGTTGTCCCTGCAGCCATGGTCCACAGAGCCACACTGACTCAATGGGCATCCCACTCTGCTGATGTGTGCTGCTGTCAGTACCTATGCTAGTTATTAAAGCCACTATATCTTACTCCCATTCTGAGTGCAGTACACAGCACACCAGCACCAGCAGCAACGTGCATCCTGACTCACCCACCACCCTGCACTCAGACATGCTGCAGGAAGAAGGGTTTGTTCCACCAGCTGTGTAAAGGGCACCTCATTTCTGAGTGAGCATATTTAGCATCTTCTTATTAGGATCCTAGCTTCTTCTTGTGCCCACACAGGCTTAATAGTTCCAGCACTGGAAAATCCTGTCAAAGCTCAAAACAGGTTACAGCAACAGTGATGGCCAAACGTTCACCTGAGCTCATGGTTGCAAGAACAACCAAGGCTGGTAGCTGGGAACAAAAGTGCAGTTTCTTTGCAATGCTTTTTACCTCCCCTCCTCCAGTCTTCCCAGGTGGAACAATTCACCCAGTAACTATAGAGCTCTTACATTTGCTTGTTAGCACCCCCAAATTAGTAGGTGTAAAGTCAATATCCTTTTGCCTATTTGCTCCTAATGAGTCACCAGTCAGAAACTTAACTTGAAAAAAGAACGGTTACAAATGCAGATGCAGAAGCAAATGAAATAAAGGCCAGAATCACTGCTGAGCAAACGCTGCACAAAGGCAAGGGGCTGGGCACACCACGCAGCACAGGACCATTGTCACCAGCTAAAACCTAACAGCTTTGATTTGCCTCCCACTGGCTAAAATGGTTTGAAATGCAAGGTCTTAACAAAGGTGCAAGACACAGGAGGAATGGGAAGCACTGCTGGGCACTTAATCTCCTTTCAGTCTCACACAGGAGCTCCAGGAATGGCTCTGCTGAAGGCAGTGGAGTTTCACGAGTGTATGGAAGAGGATAATCAGGCCCCAGTTCTAACAGATGCCCAGCCCTGTGATCCCTCCATGCAACCAGCAGAAATGTTATTTGGGATTTATACTGAAGTTGCCTCTAGGCAAGCACCTTTGCTGCTGAAGCATGGGACATCACTGATCCCAACAGGACAAGACCAGCTTTCAGCAGCTGTGAAGTTCACCCTCTGTGTCTCCACATTGTGTGGTTTGAAACTAGGAACCCAAAGCACCCATCACGCTGCTTCAGCACTCACCCCTGCAAAACTCTGCCAGAGCAGTAACAGGGGTTTTGTGGTCAGGATACCACTCAAACCCATACCCAAAGAGGGGCATGGACACACTGTGAGCCTCATGACTGTCCCTGGACAAGCACTGGGGCCATTTGAACGTTATCTTTTTATATTTATTTGGTGCTTACATGCAATCCTATTCTTAGCCCTTCCCTACACACGGAGGTTTTCACCATTGCCAGCAGCTGTGGGTGATGTCCCCTGCTGCTGAAGCTCCCCTTGCACATCCCACCACCCGTTTCCTCTCCTGCTTGTCCCTCCAAGAACATGAGGTATAAACCAAACCATACCAGCCCTGCCAACTTGAAGCCAGGACCCCAAGCCTACGTCACCTACCACATGCTCAAATGCTAGTGACTTGCATCACCATCGCGCTGCTTAGGCGCAACATCTGCTCCTTCTCCATCCCACCAGCCCAGCTATTGGATGAGGATCAGAAGCCAACAAGCAGCATCAGGGGAGGAGGACTCCTCTCCACAGCACTACCTGGGGCTGGTTCCTTCCAGCCAGCACTGCTGTCATCCAGTCGTGATGGCAGGGAAACTGCTTGTTGGAGAAGACCCAAAACACATTGCAGCTAGAAGAAGGCAGGGTCATGGCAGATGGCTGGATGTTTTTCTTATTGCTTTGGGAAGAAAGGTGCCCTTTTTGGCAGCTGTGAATGCAGAGGAGGAGAAGGCCTTTTAGGCATCCATTTCAGCTCTCGGATGTGAGAGCAAAATAAATCTGAGCACTACCCAGTGATTCCTTAAGCTCAACCACTCCAAGCAGCATCAGCAAAGGACAGGCATATCCCCAAAGTGGATAAGCACAAGTCAGGGACACAAAGCTCAGGGGACATTTAGAAGGCCACAGCTCCTGTGTCACCATAAAAGCATGAATCTGCTATGGGCATTCAGAAAATACTTAAAATCCATCAGGGACCGATGCATGCGCTACTTACTGCTGGCACAGCTCATTAAAAGGGATGCTCACAGAGTGCAGCCACACGACCATCTCCCTCCAACCCCAATATCCCCTCTCTTCCTGACAGTAAGGAAAAATAAGGGTTTATGCTTTGCTGGGCCTTCTCCCTCCCTTCACTTCCAGCTTGCCTTCCCCTTGTAGTGAGCGCTGAGACCGCAGACGCTCTACACGTGTTCTCTTCTGCATCCGACTGGCAGGCAGTCTGGAAAATGCCAGTATTGGAACGGCCTGAATTCAGCGGTTTCTGAATGCTGATCGGACACTATTTCATTCAAGCCACAGATAGTCATTTTTGGGGGGTATTTTCAGCTCCCTTTTTGGACTCTTCCACATTTCCAAGTGTCAGGCATCAGCAATTTCTTCTCTTGGGGGCTTCGTTATTTTTCACCTTTCTGCCGAGCCTGAGGCTCAGTGTAGTTTTGTAGGGGACCAGGCTCTTCCCTCCTCTTCCAGACAGCCACGCAATGCTCCTGGTGTTGTTAATGTTTGCTGTGCTCCGTCTCGCAGCTGCGGAAATTCCTGACTATCTGGTTTTTACAAGAGCCAAGGTGAAATCTGAGCGATTGAAGTGCCTTAGTGTTTTAGAAAGTCTAACACCTTTCTTGAGGAAAACCCAACCTGGAAACAGGAATGGTCTCGCAGCATCTAAAATCACCAAGTAATTACTTCTAACCAAGCTACTGATGTGGCCTCCGTTACCACCGTCTCTTCAGCATCTTTCCATTCACAATGCTTTTATCCTGACAGCAAAACTAAGAGGTGAGGAAATGGTGCAAACCCTTGGTTTGGAGCTGAAGGAAGGACACATCAGGACATTGAGAAGATGAAATTCATATCACTTTGTTGTATGTGAAGAGCAAAGGTCCTTCTCTCCACTGCCTAGAGAGCCCAGCCTCAGTGTCCCACCACCGAAACTGGGATGCTCCAGCTGAGTGACTTGGCCAACACCACCAGCATTAAGTCTCCTGCAAAGCAAGCTACTGACTGCAGGTCTCAAACGCAACCTTGTGAGATCCCAAGTTATCTTTAAGCAAAAAGGTGCTCTTTGCACACCAAGTTCTGAATTTCTCACCCTGTCTTTAATTAAGCATGTCCTTAACAGCGTTATTGACATTCTTCATTTCCTCCAAACATTTCTTACGAAGGCCAAATCTCAGTGGCCACTTGACAAACATGCACGGTAATGTACACCAAAGCCAGAATTTACAGGACAGTTTGTTGATGAAATTTTACTTTCCCCTTCTCAAAATAAAAGCAGTTTTAAAAACCTTTCAGAAATTAAGACTATCGCATTCACAGGGTACTTTTAATTGCATCCAGACTTGAATTCATGACTGGCCTAATGCTTAGATATGGGAAAACCTCAAATACCACAATGCAAGGCTTGATAATGGACACTAACATAAAACAAGTGCAATAAACTCAAAGGAGCTCTCCCAGCATTTGCACACAGAATCACTGATGGCCCGGAAATACATTTAAAATGATGCAAACTTCTTCCAGAACTTCCTTATAGAACCATAGGATGGTTTGGGTTGGAAGGGGTCTTAAGGATCATCTCCTAGTATCCACCCCAGGTACAAATTCCAGATAGAAGCAATCTTTGCACTAATATGCACAGCGCATTTTCAGAGTTATGGAAGAGAAGCCTTAACTTTGTTTCTGTGTTATTTCATCACAGCCAAGGAAGAACATTTAGTGAAGCAGCTGCTTGAGCTACACGGGAAAAAAGCAAGGCAGGAACAGATAATATCATATTGACCTGTCTTCAGGGTCTGGCATTCACATTTTCATAAAGTGTCTTGGAAGATAAATCACTATACTAATAATATTTGTATTGATTATCTAAACTGAAGCAGCAATCGACTCCATTGTCTCACTTCCTCTTAAATTGCTCACAGATGGGATCCTATTTCCTATTCTGCATTTCTAATGGGAACACTTAAATCACAGCACAGAATTATGTACACGCACAAACTGTTAACAAAAACCTTCCTATGACTTGCATGAAAATAAAGATTTTTCACTTTGTAGCTCACTTCCCACTCCACACAGAAATCAAAAATGACAAATTATCAGCAGACCTCAAAACTACTTCTCCTCATTATTTCTGGGCCCCTAATATTTACTGACAGACAGGCCTATGTTTTCCAAACCCTCATTAGTGATTACGGAGACTTGAAGTTTGGACACAGAGCTAAAAGGTGATGATGGTTTTTCCCCTGTGAAAGTCAAGCCTCTTTAAGCTATCTCAAGGTCCAGAAGTAGGGAAATAAAAAAATCACTATAACGTCAGAGGGGAAATAAACAGCTTCTGCTGTTACTACAGGTACAAAACAGGGACTGCTGCAGAAAGAGCTGAACTTCAGATGTGAGGCTGGCCACAGTGGGAGTTTGGATTAGCAGTTATCAAAACCAAAAGTAAAGGAAATTGGCAACAAATGCATTGTTTGAAAGAGGTTTGTCGCAAATCAAAACGCAAAAGGCACGGATTTTTCTTCCCAAGCTTTTCATCCCACCTAAGCAGGGTTTTGCCTTACAGCACAGGCACACAGTACAGCAGAATCAAAACCGAAAATGTCTTAAATGCCAATTCAAACAGCTGCTGAGCCTTCCACAGTGGCCTGGAAGGTGAGGGCAGCCCAGGCTCCTCACTGCCCAGTACAGCCCCAGAGCTCCAGCTCTGGTTCCACAAAGCAGGAGCCGGCTGCAGCACGTCAGTTTATCCCCACGCCTGCACCATTGCCCTGCTGCAGATGAGAACAGGAGACATTTTAAGGAATAAAAATAAAATCAAAATAAAATAAAGCAAGCAGGGGATGTTGGGCAAGAAGGGAAAAAACAGAGCCACAACACAGCAGCTGGACGGCGCAGGCTTCTCCAGCTCAGGCCAGTCCCCAGGACCCATATGACTGTACAGCTGCCATGGTGAATGATCATCCCTTGCGCTGAGGTCAGCTCTGCCCCCGGGCTAAGTAAGTGAAAATAAATGGTTGAGAAGATAAAAGGTCTCTTAAAAAAATTATTTGTCTTGTTGTCATGTCAGAACTGTAATGGGAACTGACTGGAGGCAGCGATACGTCCTTTAAATAGGAAACAGCCATCCTGATGGCCCAGCGGAATAAATTACAAAGCAAATCACAGTTCGTGCTTGGTATAGGGCTGAGCAGGACAGCCCCTTCGGACGTACCTGGCTCCTGGGAAGAAAAGTAGCTTTCTGAACATCCAGCCTGTGGAAATACAGCTATATTTAACTAACCCAAATCACACCTGGGCTACATCTCCTGCCTTTCTTACAGGTCAATTCTGCACCTTCCAGCCACAATGAATTTCATTTTTAATTCCCGCTCTTCCCAGGAGGGGGATGAAAATTGATTTTTAACTATTCTAGGAAGGGAAAGGGTTAATCAGGTTTCCCAAGGCTGCTTGCTGTTAAGGTGCCAGAAATACCAAGGGGAAGGAATGACTTGCTAAAGATGGGACAATGGCACTGGTATTTTGCATTTGTTTCCAGGCTTTGAGATAGAACAAATGGGAGTCATTAGTGAAATGAGTTTAGGGAGTTCTAAATTAGCTGTCAGGCTGCCAAGCCCCAAGAAGTGCTATGTCAGCCATTAATTCCGGAGAGCACAGGATTACCCAGACCTAGGAAGGAATCCTGTAAACTTTAGAGTCAATTAAAGGAGGCTATTTCACTATAATATTTTCCACACATATTACACCTCCTCATGGAACAGAGCCCACTTCTACCACAAACGAAATCTCTGGCGGGCTGCAGTGTGGCTGATGTCTAGACAGCCGTAATGGGCTCTCCATGGGCTTGTCCACTGGCATCTCTGGGAAGCTCCCGCTAGAACAGCAGGCGGGACTGCAAGCTCTGGAGTGCATCACCCAGGCTGGGGTGGCCCCAGGAAGAAGCCACCCATCTCACCAAGTTCCCTGCACATCTGTTCAGGGTGTGATATCCTATACCAGGAACACCCATAGGACACAGAGGTAACGCCTGGATGCTGCATGCACACGACCCCTTGAATTAGCTTTGCTCCCCAGTGTGCCTGATCCCATATTTGTTGACACCCCGCTAGCAAACCCATGCTTTGTTAACCTCCCGGATCAGAAGCACATCTTCAGTCCTGAGCTAAACCCTCCTGGGCCCAGGGGGAGTCTTTAAGTGGACTTTACTGGCTCAGGGTCCATCCCCTGGGTGACTGAAGACGATGAGAAGGAGCAATGTCATACCTGTGTGCTGCCCCTCACATGCGGCGCTTCAAAGCAAGCCTCCCATGCTGCAGACAAGAAGCTCTATAAAACTGATGGTTTACAACCTTCTAGGGGATCCAAGAGGTTTTGTTTAAACTGTGATAGAGTAGGTCTATGGACAAAATACCACCGGATAGCAACCTGGAACTTACAGACTAATAACATACCTACGTATACAGCGTCCCAGGCTTCAGGACACCCAAGCACTCACCACGATAAGTTACCTCCACAGAGAGGGCAAGCGCAAAGACCCCTCAGGCCCCGCTCGCCTCTCCTGATGGCTATCACTTCTCATCACCCCACAGGACAGCAGTAGCTGGGGATAAAGTAAAACAAAAATCACGTGGCTGCAAAATACAAATGAGGCAAAAAATGCCTTCACCCAACCAAGAGCGCTCTGTCTCCCCAACTGCGCCGGATACAAAGATCGTGAGCAAACAGGATAGAATGTCTTCTGCCTTTTGTGAAATGAAAATAAATGAAAGGATCTAAGGTTTCAGGTCACTGATCCCTCTCTTCCCTATCTGTACCATTTATCAGAGGTAGAATATAAAGGTTCCAGGTCCTTTTCTTTCTTTTTTGTCTGCACTTTAATGGTTGTTTTTTCTCCTTCCCCCTTTCATTTTCTGAATGAAAGGACCACTTAGGAACCTGTAAAGTAATAATAAGCTTATACCAGGAATATTGTTTCTCTGGGCCAGTGCAAACTCTTCCTGAATAGGTTGAAGAGATTAAAGTAAAAATGCAATCTGTAAATAGATCGGTCCTTTAATTAGTTTATAGTGTGTGAAGAGATAATATTTTGCTCACGTAGATCATCTGTTATCTGAAGATCTCAGAGCATTTTAGGAACATCAATTACGCCTAAAAAAACCCCAACCTTGGGAGATAGGTAAGTGTATTTAGATTAATTAGCATTGTTGTGAGCATTATTATTAGATTTAATTTAGCTCAATAATTGACTTATCTATTAAGGGATTCTAATTCATCTGAGAAGGACTCAAATCCATCTGATTAAAAGAATTATATCGACTCAATTAATTCTATTAACTGACTTAATTTGCTATTTAATAATTCAACACATGGGGCCAGATCTTGGCCCTGAAGAACGCACAAACCAAAAATGACATGCAGGAATTATTATGCCAACAAAACTATGCATTGCGGCACACGCGTTTTTCCTTGCACATGGCATTTGCAAACCCGGGTAAAACATTGCAGGGGTTTCCTTAGGGCAGATTCCCCCAGCCTTGTGGTGCCTTCTCCCCCCAAACCAGGGCTGGCAGGTCTTTGTGCTGCACTCAGGGTGGCTGCCTGGAAATGAGCAATTCACTGGCTGAGAGCTGCCACCTCCCCTCTTTTCTGGACCTTCTCTTCTACCAAGAGGTGAGAAGTTTTACAGAAGTCAATAAAACCTTGCAATAAAACTAACCTCCTTCAAAGGCAGGGCAACCCTCCCACGCCAGCCATTTGGAAGCTGTATATGTGGAAAAAAAAAGAGAGAGAGAAAAAAGCACCTCTTCACTTGGACACTGCTCTTTAACCAGTTGTGAATGCACGGGAGGAGAGGGGAAAGAGGTGCTAAAATGTTATTAGCTCCCTCATCCTTACAACTGGCTAGTGCTAATTGCTAGTGATGAGCACTGTGGACCCCAGCCACACAAAGCTTCTCCCATTAAGAGTGACTTTGTGTCACCCTCGCCTAATGTTACCTTCTCTTAATGGGACTGAGTTGTTGGGAGAATTCGGGGCTGGAGCCAGCTCACGGGCACTTTTCCCCGCATCTCTTTTCTCAGACATCGGCTCTTGCTCATCCTCCCAAAGCCTTCCCCAAGCTGCAATCCTTAGGACATCAATCCACATCACCTCCAGCATCATCTCCCCTGCCAGTGGGGACAGGGTTAAAACAGTGGAGAAACAGTGGGGCGATGTGGTCAAGACAGGAGCTGGGCACTGCCCAGTGCTGAGCACGGCTCTGACCCGCCGTGCCAGCATAGGCACTAAAAGAGGGGAGAAGGGAAAAAGGGCAGGAGGAAGGGCAGCCGTCTGCTGCATGAGGAAAGGTGTCCTCCGTCGGACGAGAATCCGACCAGCAAGACAGAGATGTGGATCAAAAGTTTGCAACTGTTGAGACCCCCAGACCTGTTTTAAGCCTCTCTCTGGTCTTGATCAAAGGTTACTCCATAATAATGCCGCGGGGGGAGGGGTTCCCAGCACATAATGAATCCTGTGTCATTGCCTTTGTATCCAGTTTTGGCTGTAACACAGATGGTTCTCACTTCAGTAACTCCGACATCTCTCCCCCCTTCATTATCACAGCTAGGAGCTCTGCGTGGTCACATCCTGGACCTCCGTGTCCCACCTCACTGTCTCCCCGATTATCATGCTCTAAGTGTTCCCTTGCCAAGCAAGATGATGAACAACAGATTTCCATAACCTTTCAGCACGGCTAGGGATGGGAAGGCTTTGCAGCTTGATGCCTCAAGGAGTTTTATTAGGAGGCACAGGGGAGGGAGCAGGCGGGGTGTCAGCAAATGAGCAGAGCACTCTGGGTTATCCAAGGATGCCAGCAACCAGGAACGGAGAGGATTTGGTGGCAGGAAGAGACACAGGCACCGGGGAGCTCCCGAGACGGGCAATCTGGGGCTCTGCAATTGTGCAGCATCACCACCGGTCACGAGCAAGCACGCTCCTGTGTGAGGATTTGTTGTTCAGACACGATTGCATATGTATGAAGGGGACAAGATGGGCTTTGACACATAAATTAGCACTTGTCAGCTGCTCACGGGCACACTTCCCTGCTGCACCCCACTGTAAATGCTGCCTTCTTTTATGGAGAGGAAAACGACATCTCGTTACCTGACAGTCACTGTGGGCAGGAGCGTTTCCTGGGAAGCCAGCAGCCAGCACACAGAGACTGGTTTACATATCAAACCTTAAGAGGATGAATGCAATAACGTGACACAATAATTAGCAGCCAAGTGGCACTTTCCACTCCTGTTTTATCTGGAAATTTGGGCATGACAAAGGACAAAGTTGATGAGACCTCTGGGCAGGGCTTTCTCTGAGAGATGGGGTAACGGCACACAACAACTCCCCACAACAGCCCTGGGGGTTCATTTCACACCAGCCAGGTGCTGTCTCTGCTGTCACCTCCCATGACATCAGGCTGGCAGCAGCTGCCCCCATGCCAGGCACAGTTGTGTACCTCATCCTGCCTGGAGCTCCCCGAGGGAACAGCCATTCCCAGTTTGACCTGCCATTATCATAGCCCACCACCACCTCACCAGTTCTGCACGTGAAATCAGCCTCACGTGAACATGATGCCAGCTGATGCACACACACACACATCTCTGTGGCAACGTGTGAACACACAGGCTGTACGTCCATAAGAGGAAAAGAACCAGTTTTCTGAACAGACCTAAAATCCTTCCAGCAACCAACCTGAGCAAAAGCATCCCTGCCACAACCGTCCTGAAACATACCAGAATTACAGAGTTCTCTCATAATTCAGCCTGCTAGCAGCATTTGTAGCATGTTGCTTGTGTGCAAATCACGTTGAGAGTAGTGGAACAGTGTGCTAGCCCAGGCAATGGTTCAATTATTCAAGTTCCTGCAGGATCCACATGCCCTGAGATTCAACTTACGCTCTGGGGTACTCCCAAAGTTCTGACGTCTGTTTAATTCCAGTTCAAGCCCAATATCCCTCCATCTAGAAAGATGAGAGTGCTTTACTGAAGCACTAGATTCACCCAACTCGAGCCCAGAGTTCATGGGGCAAGAACATCCCCCATCACCAACTGGGGTATCATGCATGAATTGCAGTCGACAACACTGAGCTCATCCGTTGGGCAGAAGAAGATTTTTCCCTTCAAGCATCACCATACACTAATAAATTGGAGCATGACATGATTGTGGGAACTGCCTGCAGCTGGGAGCTGGGCTGACAGCCTGCTCCGACACAACAAATGTTCTTAACCTGGAAAGGTTTTTTCCCCTTTTATCCTGTTCTTTTATTGCTCTTGTTTTTCTCCCAAGAGGTTCTCAGCCCAACATCCAGGACTAAAGCCTTTGACCTGCAGGCTGGGGGGTCCCAGTAAATATTCTTACCATATTTATCTCCATCTTCTCCTTTGGCACTGATCCTCCTGCCGAGCACTTGGATGTGTTTCCCACTTGTCCTGCTGTAGAGCTGATAGAGCCGAAGCTGCTTCCTGCTCACGTCGTCCCTCGCTCTCGTCTGGTTTTCCACATGTATCCGAAAATCTACATTCTCCTCGGCAGCAAACATCTGGGAGTGAATGGGGAGAGAGGAGAAAACAGAACAGACCATGAGACAAAACAAGCGTCTTGGACAGAAAGACCACATACCAACCTGCCAACGGGCACATGGCACAAGAGGACTCTAATTTGGCTGCCCTTCCCTTGAGAGATGCAGTGTCAGGCACTCAACATGTAACTCTAACCAGAGCTGGCTCTCTACAGAAAGCCATACCTGGGGTTTTACAATCAAATTGTAGGGCTTTTCTTGAGTAAAAACTTCTCCTCAGTCCTGCTTTGATTTAATCCTGGTCAGTCACACTGGCCATAAATCAGGCTCTCCATTGCATAGGCATAAGTTCCACCAGGATACATGGACACAAATGGGAGAAAGGGGATGGACAACTCCATTTCAGAGATTTTGTGCTTCACCTTCACTAGCTGCATTAATTCCCCGATTAACTGCAGGTACAAAGTCAGGGGAAAAAAACTATTTATGCTGACATTAGCAGACTGGACTCTAGCTTTGCACAGGCATAAAATCTACTACAATCAAAGTGTCATCTGTACATGGGCACTCTCCTCCATAACTTTTTGCCAGCTCTGCTTTTCAGTGAAGCCAACTCACTGGTGACCATCCGTGGATGCGCCTCTGTCTGCCTCAACAGGGCCATGGCCTGGGGTGAGATCACAAGGACCAGCGAGAGCCAAACCAGCACGTCCAGACAGGAGGCCAGTATCAGCAGGGGTCTGCTCGCTTGAGCCATTGCATCTCCTTTTTCTGCCAATGGATTAAATTAACCTTAGTTCAACACAGCCTTAAAATATTACCAGAAACTTTCTCTGACACTTCTCTGGAGATCTTGTTTCTTATCTTAACTGTTCCCAAGAAACACCGAAACAGGATTCCTGCTTTTGCTTCCAGAGACTCATCCTGCCTTGCCCAAGGTTAGAGGACCAGACAACCCAGACCTTCTCAGGGGAGGCTGGGCAGCACACACCCCCAAAAGCCCTTAACACCCAAACGATAGGAAAGCCCAGAAATGGCTTCGTGATCTGTCCCCACAGGCATCCGCACCACAACATCCACGCTGCCAACTCCAAACTCCCAGATGGACAATATTTTGGTGGCAGACCCCCTTCAGAGGACAATAAACCAGTTGGAAGCCAAAAGCAAAAGATTATCGAGTGGCACACACACCACACGATAGGCAATATTTAATTTGACCAAGACAAAGACCAGTCAAAGTCTATCCATTGTTGGTAAGCTATAAAGCTGGGTACCACTTGCATGTAAGAGACAAAACCCACCATAAAATAAGAATCACATGGGAATTTAATGATGCCGAGCTTTGGGACTGGCAGAGGACCAACATTTACTTCTAGCCCAGTTACTATTTCTCCTCTTAACATATTCCCATTACAGCACACTTGTCCTCCCAACCTAGCATTCTGATATATTGGTGTGGGGATGGAGCTGGCAATACAAATGAGAAACGGTCAATAAATCCTCATTCAGGTCAGTTCCAGGCTAAAACACATAAGCGCAAGTGGCCACAACACACAAAACAGCCCCACTTCAGTCTCCTGCGTATGTCATCTCATACCAGCAAATATTTTGAAGCCAAATACTCCCTGAAATTCAAAACCTCAAACAGAACTTTTTAGCGTTTCCAGTTATCGAGTAGACACACAGATCAGCAGCAGGAGGAAAACTTTGGGCAGGCAGTGCTGCTTAGCACCAGACCTTCACTAAGCAACCCAAACAAAAACATTATATTCAACACAGTGGCAACAGCAATGAGGTTCACAGCGATGTTGCTGCCTTTATGAAATGCTGGGATTATGCTATTTGAATCCCAAGTCCTAGAAGGGAAAGCGATTTAACTCATTTTACGGTCAGAAGTCAGGAGGAGACGGCAGGACCTAAACACATAGGCTGAGAAAAGGAAATTCAGGGTCTAACCAGACACTGGAGGTGATGACAGAGGTGACAGACAAGAGCTGCACAATTAATGGGAGTGATACTTCCCTCTCAGAAAACCAAGGGGGTGCCCCTCTCACGGCACCAAGAAGCTGTGACCCAACACTGAGGATGCGAGTGGAAAAGCAGCCTTGGTACCTGCAGGAGGGCACCGTGGGATGCTGACCAATCTCATCCCTGTCCCTAAGCCAAGCTCTGCTTGCCGTCCTCTCACCAGGCACCACGGCTGTGTCTGAGCACAGCAAGCAGGACTCAGCTTTAGACATGAATAATATTAATTTCTTCTTCTTTTCTTTCTGCAGATTTCCTCGCTTTCTTTTCAAATTATATTATTGCAAAGGATGCTAAATTACTAAAAGCAGAGATGTTCAAGTAAAACGTTGACAGCCTGCCTAGTACCCACAAAAAGCAAGGCTATTTGCAGTTAAGATTCTGGCTCCATCATTTTAAGATTTAAAACAGATTTTAAATCAAGATGACGTCGCTACGTTGCTTTCACCACATGTTAATGAATTTCACATTTTTCTAGGAAAGGAAAAAAAAAAAAGACTAAACAGGTGGGATCTGACGCGGGGGGAAGGGCAGGTTGCTTTGCTTTCCTGGAAACTTCAAACAGAACAGGCAATCTGTTTTCCAAAACATGCTTTAATTCTCTATTTTAGTTGTCTCTTGAGCACTCACACCACAGAGGCCCCAGCCGCAGTGCTCGGGTGGACCTTGGAGCACCCATGGAGCCCTCCTGTGCTGTGATCTGCTCCCAGCATGGCACAAACACGCCTGCACACATTTCTCACAGTTCTCCTGCCCCAAATCAGCTAATTGAGCACGTCCCACCTTCTCAAGAAGGGCACACAGCAGCCCAGAGGAATGACATCTCCTCCTGCCCAGGCAGCATCCCCTATAGCCTCAACACTTTGATCGAGCCCAGCAGTAATCAAATATGCAGGGATCAGAGGGAACACAAACCCCACAAATAAAGTCAGTCCAAGAGTGTACCACTCCATCAGTTCTCCAGCAACAGGTCCAGCTCTATCCCGGGGAAAGAAATCCTGAAGGAGGAACATGCTACAGGCTCTTGCAGCTGACCTGTCCCCTGGTCAAGAAGCCATGGTCCAGAGCAGCAGTGAAACCACCAGAATTTAGCTGCTGCTTAAAGATAAGCTCAGACTTAACCACTCTGCTGAAACAGGATGCTCTGCTGGAGTGTGGCCAAGGTGAATTTGCTGTGCCAGCCTGGGCTGCATCTGGCCCGCAGCAGAGCATCAATACTCTAAAATAAAATTTCATGCAGTGTCGATTTCATGAGATAAAACCTATTTGATCATTGTTGAAATCCATTCTCACAGTATCCCTGCCCTAAAGAGTATATTCCCTCAAGCAGTTAACTTTGCTGAGATAAGAAAGTCCAGTTGTATATACCATAAGAGAGACTCTCTTTCATAAATCTCAAGAAAAATTGGTAACATATGCCTCCTTTGGTAACACTCACTGAAGAAGGTCACCTAAAACCAAGTCATTCCACCCCCAAATGCATTTCCATAACAATCACAACCACACAAAAACGAATGCAGAGATGTCTTTAGTCCCATTCCCACATGAAAACTTCAGGGCTTCCACTTCTGTTCACCAAAGCAATAGGAAATCTCTTTCTTCTAACTATTAGTATGTTATTACTGCATTCAAAAACATGATACACAAAATGACAGCCTGGGTTTCTTTGGCCTTTCATCCTGATCATCCACACTTCCATGATGTACATAGCAAAACCTAAAGATCCTGAATTCAGAGTTCAGCACAACAGGTCCCTGAAATGAACAGCAGCTTAAAACTTCTAGCTCCAACCAGCAACATATCCTGTGGGATGCTCCCTGGGGATAGGTAAAGGATTTCCTGCATCACCCTATCTCCTCCAGCATTTTGGTGGGATTTGGGGTTATACTGTGGACTCCATATCCAACTGGTATGGGTCACCCTCTATGCAGGACAACTTCAGCATCTCAGGATAGTAGGTTTCATGTAACTCCATCTCATTCTTTGCCAACAGCTTATGGTCTGCAAAATTCCAATTGTTAAAACAGAGCATCAAATTTGGTTTAATTTTTATTTTTACCCTTTGTCCTGTCTTTCATCTCAGATCAGTTCCTCACCCTTTTACTGTTTATTTGTCACTATGTCTTTCAGTGATAACATACAGCTACACAGACATCATACATATACAGGTGGCAATTCAGATCTAGGCAAGGGAGTGAACAAGATCCCTTTTAAAAACAACCAGCACCTCGAGCAGCTTAAAGCATCAGAAATGCCTCACTCCTGAGAAGAAACAGCTCTCCCATCCCCACATTGTACTTGCCCAATCATTCAAGGTAGGAGCATGTAGTCCTACCTCCTTTCCAAACAGCCACAGAAACCAGAAATGACATCTGTCTTCAGACACAGCCCACACTGGAAGATTTTCAAGTGCTTTTTTCTGCTGAATAATTCTGAAACGAGTGGATTTCATTCTAAATGTCATTACAGCGACCCTTCATCTTGAAGAACGACTCTCCTATTTGTGAAATCCCAGGTGGAGAGCAAGGGAAAGACCATTTTGCTGATGCAGCCTAAGGTGTCACCGTTAAGTAATCCAAGAAACGCTCAAGAACAGCAAAAGCCTCTGACAGCAGCACTGCGATGTTAGTCCTGCACAAGCTTGTGCCACATCTCTGCAAACACCGATGCCTTGTTGTGAACGGAAAGCAATCACACCTCGCCAAGGTCAATGAAACCCTCATGGTGCCAAGCCACGTTTATGGGATTTGGCTTTCCATCCAACTCGCCTCTACGCACTTCGACTCTTCTATTTTAAGTTTTCCAGTAAAAGGGGATGTTAATCTGTTATTGTTCATGTCATAAAGCGTTACAGCATGAGATGTCCAAGGCCCACAGCATGGCCAAGTTAGCTGGGAGCTGGACTTCAGAATTTCCTGATTTTTTTGCTATTTATCCTACAGAGCCCCCAAGCCTCATCAGAGAGCAAACCATATGTCATTCCCCAAACTGAGCTCGGAGTACAAAATCCCTCTCGCTGAGGGCCGTAACAATTGCATAAGATAAACAAATCAAGCTATTCAAAGTCCTTTCAAACCCCATCTGATAAGCAGGAAATACTTATTACCTTTCAGCCATCAAATCAACCTAATATTAATGATTTTCTCCATGACCTTCTAAACACATGAAAGTTAACTCAATAAGGTCAACAAGAGGATATCCAAGACAGATCTCTCTCAAGTCCGCAAAGGCAAGTAACAAACCACTTTGCTTCCATGACTTTGGCAAAATTCCTCTATGCCAATTACAGCAGGATTTGCTAGCTCACCATGACAGCCATCCTCGACATACTGTGAAACACAATGCATTCCTTACTTGCTGCTTTTTCCTCCTCTTAACTGCAAAGTCAATCCATCGCCAGGATACTGTTACCTTCAGGTTACAGAGCCTAGCTCGAAGCCAGACAGAAGTGTATGCACACTGCTCTGACGTATTCAATTCTTTCGGCTCAGAAGCACATTTGGAAATGTACCTAACACAAAGTGCCTCCATATTCAGATGCACAGCAGGAACCTGGAGAGAAGGGAGAGGGCACTTTGGAATGAATCTCTGCATCCAACTGGAGAGAGTCTACAGCACGGCAGTGCCAGAACTGCACAAGTGTAACTAAGCCTTTCGAAATAACAGAACTTAGACCTTTGCTCGGGGGTTTGTTTCTTCTTGCAATCAACAGAAACTTTTTTTTTTTCTTGAAAAATAAATATCCAAAAAGGTAAGGTGCACTCTCAATCCCTGGGAAGCATCACCTTGGATGATGACTCTTTATCCTCCAGGATGCACTGTCAGAAAGTTTTGTTTCAGTGGGAAAAAATATTTCATCAGAGAAGCACAAATGTCCTATTTAAAACCCAGATGCCAAAAGATCTTGCTCCATGAGAGCTGTAGCACTTTATAGCCCATTCATAAATTGAGTCATGAACCATCTTTTATTTTTGCTTCCTTAGAACGTTTCAGAAACACTTCCCTAATTTTGTACCTCATATATTTACATCCCGTTTACCTTCATTTGTTCATGTACCAACAATGTCCTTCAGCTTGAATACTTTTCCTCTGTGTGCTTTTCCTTGTGATGCATTCAGGCTATTTCCTTTCTCTGCTCTCTTCCCAACATCCGTTTCACCATGCTGGGAAAGAAAGAAAGCCAAGAACCAGACCACCTCCACCTCCCCTCCTGCATCTGCCCTCATTGCAGAGTTGCTCCTGCCCACACCAAGGATGGGTGCCAAGCTCTCCCTTGGCATGGAGACATCAGCCCATGCTGGAGAGAAACCCAGAGCTCCCCTCACTCCTGCACAGATATGCTCTGAAACTGAGCCGCTCACTTCTTTGGCTTGAGCTCTTTCAAGTTACTGCAGTATGTGAAATTCAAGGATGTTTGCTCTTTGTTTAATGCGCTCTAAGTGAAGTGCATGTAGGGATGGAGCTGGAAAGAAGGAAACGGGGTGATGAGGGGGTCGAGCCTGCCCATCCCTTTAGATTTCAGAAATGTTAAACAAGACCCAAAGAGAAGACATTTCAAGGGCTTGGAAAAGGGGACATACAACTCAGCGAGGTGACACATACTTGGATCCAAAAGCTGCTCTGCAAGCGGAGCCTCCTCTTGTCCAGAGAGCTGCCTGCTGCATTCAGAGAGGCCACACATTAAACCTCCTTGGGCAGCCTCAGACCTCCATTCCCTCTGAAACCGCTGTGGAATATAGCTAGTGCTCAGCTAAACTGCCCAGCACCTCCCCGAGATCCCACCAGCTTTCCAAGCCATGTACCACTGCTATCCAGCTCCCCTAACGCAACAAGTCCATCAACCCTCGGATGGCAGACAGCAGTGTTACTGAGCCTGGTATGAAACCACAAGGAAGACGGGAGCGAGTGCCAAAAAACTGGAACCCGAGAGCTTGAGGAAACGAATGTTTTATGGCCCATCAGTCAGTATTTGGCCATTTTCTAGAGAAAGATGATGCCGCCTTCGAGAAAACCAAACTTCTCCTTTTGATGATGGAGTGAGCCATAGCCAGAACTGTGAAAACGCACAGCTTGTGAGATGGTGACATTTTAAACTTGTTCCACCCTGGGGAACGGCTCAGTCTGGGGAAGAGCAGGGTTTCAGCCTTCATTAATGACTCTTAAAGCCCCGGCCATGCTCATGGGCAGGCAGGGAAAGAGGAGGCGCATGCACAGCGAGTGCTCCAGCCGGTGCAGAGCCCAGCACGAGCGTGATGCTGAGGTGCTGCAGTGCAGCAATCCTGAGCAGCTCCAGCACCCGTCCACCACACCTCCACCTGCATCTGCCCCTTCTCACTGATTCAGGACAAGCTCACTGGCTGCAGCCCCCAGGTCACATTATGAGAGCAGCAAGGGCAGCCCACCCCTGTGCCACCACCTTCCCCCCACAGGAGTCTGCGTTGTGCCCTGGTGCAGCAGGGATGTAGCAGCCAAGACAAGCCACCTCCCCGTGCCAAAAGGCACCGTCTCCCCATGGGATGAGCTCCTGCTACCTGTACTAACCAAAGCAAACCAGCCCCATGCCGCTCCAAGGCAGGGGTGTCTGCAGGATGCTGCCTCTTGCCACGAGCTCTTGACAGTTTTGATTCTCCAGAAATACAATTCAGACCTTAACTATTTCACATGTTTTTCTCCAGTTGTGATGTGTTGTTATTTTTAAACTTAGGGCTGGCATTTGTTACCACAGCTATCAATCAGGCAACGAGCAAGCAGGGCTTTTTCTTTCTTCCTTTCTTTCTTTGTCTTTCTTTTTAATGCTTGTTATATCTCTGCTATATACTTCCTCTGCACACAGAAATATCCCTTCAAAGCTTGATATTATTGAGCAGCTTTCAACCATGCCCAGCAGAGCCATGTATTCTCTGCATTTGTCTGGCCTTTGTTTCTAGGAATGAAATACCAATGGCTGAACAGTGTGACTTCATTTCACTCCTTCATTCCAATACTTGTTCTATTTCTATCCCACTGGGTCAAACTCACCTATTGTGAGACCTCACCGATTTCAATTACATCAGGGATTAATTTGTTCCATTGCGTTGAAGCTGTTAATACAATCCTTGCTGGCTCTAGATTAGAAAAGGCACGGTGGAGACCTCCCTCGCAGGCAGTGTGTTTAACAGCGGTCTTGATCTTCATTTTTGTTCAGCAGTGGGGTTTTTTTCTTCCCTTTGTGCCCCTTTGCCCCTCTTTTCACAATCTTCCCCTTCCTTTCTCAATTGCCCTTATCAGAACTGGGTGGTCCTTCTGACTTCCACTGCGACTGGCAAAATGCTGCCTTCCAAAGCTGCTGCCAGGGCTTGTGAGGGAGGTCAGAGCTGAAGGTCCGACCCGACACCACGCAGGTGTGACCACTCCAGCTTTGGCACCTCATTTGCCCCAGGATCATTTTGAAGGGTCGCTGCATGTCCTCACGCACTCAGAGGGGTCTGCGGGTGCTTGGCCCTGCAGCTCCAGCCGTTGGCTGACCACCATCAGTTGACTGAGGTCTCGGGGCAAACTGAGATCCTCCACGTAGCAGATGGACACGCTGAAATGCCCACTTGTCACGTAACCGTGGTTGTCCTTTCGGCTGCTCCCAAACTGGGACACACATCTGGGCAGGGCTTTAAAACATCTCATGGGACATCCATGACACCAGTTGAAGGTGACCTCAGCAATCCTGACTCAAAGCTGTTGTTTATCCACCTGACTGTCTCAGGAAGAGATGCGGATGCAGGGAGACTTGGAGCCCACGCTCATGCAAAGCAGCCAGCTTTGTTTGAGTGCTACCGCTCTGTCCCACAAGATCCACTGCTCATCCATTTCAGAATATTCAACCCTATTAGTGAAACCATATTTTTAGGAAATAGTGTAAGGATTCCAGAATAAAGAGAGTTTCAAAAAGAGAAGTTAGAGGAAAAAAATAGAGGATATTTAACTAAAACCAAACAGTTCAACAAACAGATTCCTCCCTTGCTTACTGAAAGACATTTCCATGGTGTTCATGAGGTCACCTTAGGCTTCCATGGGGCATCTTTGTGCAGCCTGGGCTGCAAGAATTTGCAAGGGTTAATGCCACAGCTGTAAATAAACTCCCAGACAGAAGCTGGATAGGCTGGGTTTCAGGGCTCCAAATTTGTTCCCATGTTCAGCATCTGGTTTCCCAAAATGTACAGTGTTCCATTTACTTCTGCACTAATTTTACTGGAAGAAATGTAGGAATAAGCTGATCACGTATCACCCAACTGCTCATTTAGCTCTGCCACTCACCTTAGATAGTGGTGGAGCTATCCAGGGACAGGATGAAGCCCCCACATCCTCTCCAGGCACTGCCCCATCTGCCACTTCCCAACCCCGGCTCAGGTCTCATCCTCTTTGGTGCCAAATCTTGCCTGGACAGCACCGCCTTGCAGCCACACGGTCAGTGTGTGATCACAGCAACCCAAACCTTGGTGCCAGCAGAAACCCTCGTACATCCCCAGGACTGACCGTACTGCACATACATTGCTCTGGACGCGTCCTACCACCCAGACCAAACCCATCCCGAGACACGCAACCCAAGGGGAGAAGATAGGATTGGCTCTGGAGGATGTGTTACACTACAACTGCTTTCACAACAGTCCTGAGTTACAAAATCACTGCTTCCATAACCCTAAGCTTTCCAAAATACTCCCCGTTATGGCTGAAATCTCCTGCCATGGCTTCTCCCCAGGCGGTTTTGCTGGGGAATAGCTACCCTCCCATAGTTGCCACTTCACCACAGTTATTTCTGACACCATCGGGTTCAATGAGGGTAAACCAACACCCAAAATAACTGCCCCATTCCCGAGGGGTGCACTCTCTGCTCAGGGGGAGGCTTCAACATTGATTAATTCCCCACGTGCTCTGCTGACCAGTGGCATCATCCTTCAGGCTTCATTGGGGCCACACGTGGCCCAGGGTCCCTGCATGGCTCTGTGCCGCTGGCACCACTCCCTCCTGCCAGCACCAGGACATAAGCAGTTTTCAGAAGTAGTTTCATGCCTGTGCCCCTCCTTGCAGCACAGGTATCGCTGCAAAGAGAACAGCCCCAACCAACCTCTCTGGGACCATGGATCACAAAGCCAGCGGTTGGATTCAGGGAGTTCAGCATGCTGCAACTGTCTCTACCTCCTTAACCAAATAGCTCTTCTTAATGGAGAAAACAAACGGCCCTGATGTACAGGAATTAAAACCATTCAGCCATTCAAATGGTTGTAAGTAGTTGTTGATTGGTTTTTGAGCAGCTGAAACAGGCATTCAAGAAACAAAACTTCCAGGGGAAACTGTAAAGTCTCTCCAACCCAAAACACACGAAGAGCAAGCCTGGTCCTGGACCAGGCAGCAGCACAGTAACCCGTGTCTGAACTCACATCATCTGCACAGGGAGCTGCAGAGTACCTTCCTTTCAAAGCAGACCCAGCAGCATCGTCCAACGTGCTCCCAGAACAACGTAAAAGCCTTTGCACAAAGCACAGGGAGCCCTGCAAGGGTGACAAACAAGGGTAAGGGGCTGCCCCTCCTCTACCCCACTCATCACAGGGTACTGCTGAGCCCATGGCTCGTCCCCATTACCCCGTTTCGCACCCAGTGGTGGAGGAGCCCAGCCTGGCCACACCAGTTGGGCTGCAAGCAGAGACCAGGGCAGCTGTCCCAGCGGGATGCTCTTGGGAAAAAAGCTGCGGCACCCCACTAAAAATACTTCCCAGGAATTTGTTGGTATCTTCAGATGAGACCTGAGCCCAATCACTGGAAAACCTGCCAGGTTCAAAGCACTCCGGAGCTTTTCTCTCCTTCCCTCCACAGCAGCAGCTTCCTCTCAGGGCAGATGCTCCAGCTGCAAACCTGTCTGGCCACAGCACTGGGGCAGAGCAGAAACCCCAAGCCCACTCCACCGAAATGAGTCAGGCGTTTTCCAAACCCTGGGAAAAGGCAGTCATTCAGCCCTAGTGCTGGTTTTGAAGCACGGGCCCATCATCTCCCAGGTGACATCTCCGGCTCTTCTCCTTGATACCAGCCCAGCTGGGACCTCCATAAAAACAGAAGCAAAAGCACAAGACATGGGAAACCCAAGTGATACTCAGGAAAACACCGCTGTCAGGAGGAGACAGAAGATCAGAGACCAATCTCCCCGTAAGAGAAATAAACATCTGCAGCGGCAGCACCGCAGCAGCGATCCGATGTTTACCCTGGTAGCTCCTTTCATCCCGGTCCCCTGACTTCGTCCAAGGAACACACAGATCCCTGCTCCCACTGCAGAAAAGCAACTCCCTCTAGGGTAAAACATGGCAACTGCCGAGCAGCACACACGAGTTCAGGACACGATTTCCAAAACACCTTTTTCCATTGCATCTGCAATGAAAGGAGAGATGTGGCTCAACAACTGCCTCCCTGGACAGCAGCGCCCAAGCACTGATCTGATGTGAAAGGTGGCTTCTCCAGAAGCACCCAGCTGGTTCAGCAGAGCTGTCTGGAGACCCTATAGAATTATCCTGTGCCACTTTTCCTCTATAGTTTCCTCTCTGGAAACCTTTTATTAAGCTCCAAACGGTCCCACTCCTGCTTATTCTGGCATGGTAACACCTAGTGACCCTACACAGGAATGGTGCCAAGGAGACAGGGACCTCGTCAGGTGTCACTGCTCACTCATCCCATGATTTGGCAGCCTCTGCACAGTGCTGGGATATAAGAAAATGGTTGTGACCAAAGACAGGGAAGTTAATCCGTTCAGCAGTAACTGGAGGCCAACCAGGGGATTTACTGAAATTGCAGGAGTCATTCCACTGGGAATGTTTGTACTGCTGGTACCTCACTTCTGCTTGGTGTTCATTCCCTCCAGTCTGCCTCCAGTTTTTTCATGCTTGCTTTTAGGACTGCCTGACATTAGCAGATTGAGACCCAAAATACCTCCCATGCCTTGCACCCTCCCCTCCTACATTTAAAGTTTGTCTTCTCCATCGTTCGACTGAGCATCTTCTTTACTCCCACCATCTCCGGCAGCACCACTCTGAAGGGAGACGTTTGCAGGTTCAGGGCAAGTATCAAATCCATGTTACAGAAACTACCAAAACATCACTGGAAACTGATAAACACACAGCAGCCTCAATGGTTTTCTGTCTCCTGAATGCCAGCCTGCGAGTATCAGTTATTGAGAAGGAAAACTCCTGTCTCTCTGGACTGATCTCTGTCAGAGCCTGATTACAACACTGGATGGGGATGCCCAGCCTGGGGAACGGCCTTTCTGGGCCCTTCATCCTCACCCAGTGAAATAAAGGCAGCAGCGCTGGTGGTGCTGAATGTGGCTGGCACATGGCAGCACTGCAAGGCGTCACTGCGGACCTGCCCCAACAGCCAGGCTGATCCGAAGCTTTCAGTGTCAAAACAGGAAAAGGAGCTGCATATGAAGACCTCTGCAAACTTCAGCCTATGGTCCAGAGACAGGGACTTCTCCTCAGGTCTAAACCCCCAATAAAATACCAACCACCCCTGGGCATCCCTTTTCTCCTTCCAGTTCCCACTCGTCAGTGATGCTGGTAATATGTAATGACATGTTCTCTGTCCTTGGGCTTCACCCACCATATCCAAATAGTCTATCAGACAAGCTCTGACTTAGGCTGCTGTCGGAAAAGCCAGGAAAAAAAGCACTGTTTCAAGAGCAATGTACAGAGCTGCATCAAACCCCAGACTTCACAGAAAAGGAACAGAGGGGATATAAGATTTGTCTGCCCTGTTCACGCAGGGGCTCAGAGATGCCCAGCATTGCTGTGTCACAAGAAAGGCTTAGGTTTGGAAATGATGTTGGAAGCTCCTGAGGAGGAGAGAGCAGGGAACCAGTACAAGGGCACAGCGCAACCCAGCAGGAGACCAGCTCCCAAGAGCAAGCCGCCAAGCTCTCTGAACCCACTGGGACTTGGTAAGGACAGAGCCCAACAGCACTGAGGAAGAGCAGGCTGGGTGAAAAGCAGAGTAGGCCAGCAAACTACCCAGAAACAAATGGCAATTGTGAAACCACAGCCATGGAGATGGGCACCACTTGTCCTTCAAGCAGCTTTTCCCCATTTCGGCTGCAGACTTTGCCAACACATTGCTGACAAGTTTCCTTTTCCTCTCCCCAAGCAACCAGGACCGAGCACCTGCAGTGTTAAGAGTTGTTCCTGCATAGTTTCTTCCCACATACACGAGGAACATCTTTATTTACAAAAGCCTTGCAAGTTATTTCTGGAACAGGGCTTTCCAGAGATGATTTCCATCAGTAATTCGATCAGTTATTTGAAAGATAAGATGCAAAATTTCCTTCATCTCTGCAAGGGAGGCATTTTTTTGTGATCTTGCCTTATGTTTTGCTTGCCTTGCAAAAACTGTTTAATGAATTATAAGGCAGGATGGAGCTCCCTGGACATCCTCTGAACCCCACATACGTTACCACAGGAGCCCTGCTGATGTGGGACATGGACAGAGCCCATTTCCATTTGAAAACGTGCCACTTACTTCAATCAAATCTCTTCACATCAACTTACCTGGGAAGACCTACTTTTATTTAGCAAAACTCAATTTAAGTCTTGTTAAAAGCGACGTTTTCTGTTTCCTATCCTATCTCCAGGGTGGCCCTACCTCAAAGCCACAGTCTGAGATGCTGCACAGTAACACGCTGCAGAGCTTCCAGGAGCAATCGGTAAAGCAGGATTTCACACCAAAGACATCCTCAAGTAAGACCAAGATGTTAAATGGCTTAAAAGTTCACATTTACTGAAGAAAATGTGTGGCCAGCTGCAACACCCCCAAGGGTGTCGAGATGCTCCTCTTCAAGCCTGGCACTCTCACAAGCCCGCAGAGAAGCTGCGAGACCTGCCAGCTCCATCCAGGAGATGAGAAGAATGGTTTTGGAGCAGTGATTTAGGGCTGTCAGCCACACAGGCTTGGTACCTGCTAACAGAAGGGCTGAGCATTTATGTGGCACAGCCCGTTTCCCTTCACAAAAACCCGGCTGCCACACTGTCCCCTTTCCAGGGAAGCCGGAGAGTGCTTCACCTCTGCCTGCTCCTGCTTGCGGACACAAGGGGCTGATCAATCCTGCTTAAACAAGCTGCCTGGATGCAAACCCTGCTGTGTTGGGCTAACGGGCTCTGCGGGCATTTTCACTGACTTATCAGCTCTGCTCCAGGCTGCTCCATGGGGCACCCACAAAACCCATCAGCCATTAAGAGGGAGCAATAACAAAACATCCCAGCTGGGTTGGTCTGTAAAGGCTTGTCCTCCACCACAGCCAGCCATCATCCCATACCTGCCAACAGCCACGAAACCTTTCCTTCCCTTAAAGTTCTTTGAAATACATTCTCAAGCCCTATTATCTCTCCTGTTTATACCACACTCCCTCTATTATCGAGAAATCTCCAAGTAATTTATAAGCCCACAAGCTCCTACACTAACAGGGCAATAAATCAGGTTTATATACCCCACTGCCTACTGTTCGGTGCCGGGCCGGATGGGTGAAGCGAGGCAGCAGGGAGCAGCCACTGCCCTCCCCAAACCCTCCCCATCATTTCCTCAGAGCAGAAGGCAGTTTTGCTCCAGATGGTTATTTTTTAAGTATCCAGAGAGGATTCCAGCCTGTGTCCTACCTCACTGTGTTTTCCCCATCTGACACCAATACAAGCCCACAAAAGAGGGCCTTTCTTCTTACAAAATCAAACCAAAGGAGGCGGATGTTTCTGGCTATTTTCCTCCAGGAGAGAGGTTGCCCATCTAATAATCCCTAAATGGGCAGTGGGTTGCTGGGCTTTCATGTTGTGCCTCCGAGCCTCCCCTCGCCGTGCCAGGTCACTGGTTTTCTTTTCCACAGAGTTGCAAAACCCCTGAATAACAAGGTTTGTGCATGGAAGTGCTGACACAAACCTTAACTACAGCATCCTGAACATGATACCAGAATAAGGACGCTCCCTGTGTGGCCCAGCGCATGGATAAATAAAGCATTTCAGCAGCCAGCGCCGACAGATCATAAACCTCCACGAGCATAAATACCAACAACAACCCAAAAAGATTAGAGGGCTTACGGGTGAGGCAGGCTGGGATGATTTAGGGTTGGGGTGGAAGGGTCATTATTGCTGAATGGGTGGGGGCGAGCGGGCCAAAGAAATCAATAAACCATTCTGCTCCCAGGGAAGGAAGGGGCCACGCTAATTGCGCAAACACACGTTTTCCGTTTGAGGCTCACCCAGCACGGATGGATGCAGGGAACATGCCACCGCCTTGCTGAGAACCCAAGGGCTTCACCCCAAGACACGTGCCCCAGGAGCTCCGTCACTCAGGGGAGAGCCTGCCTAAGGCACCTCACTGGGTGCGACTTGCTGCTGGAGGCAGCTTCAAATGAATGCAAACCCAGGCAATGTTTACCTCCAGCTCCATTAACTTCATTCTCTATGAAGTTAATATGTAGTTGGGATAAGGATCTCATCTGCTTTCAGCATCACCGTCAAACCAGAGCTTCTCCAGCACTCTACTCCAGCAGCATACAAGCACCCAACAGGTCCTGCCAGCACTGGTTACCTTCAAGCACCAAAGACAAGCTTTGAGACCAACTTCACCCCCATGAAACAACCACATTTGCATTGGAGGTGGATGCAGCCCAAACATTAGCCACAACAGATCACTGCATCCTACAGCAAAGACAGACAGAAAGCCTTGCAGCCAGGTTTCCAGGAACACAACTGCAGAGCCACAGAGTTCAAAGGCATCAAGTAATTTCTCCTTTGCCTCTTCTCCTTTGGTCCCCCCCCGTTCTCAATTCTTCTGCCTTTTTTCCCTACTTGCTTTCTAGGGAACAGAGCAATGACAAAAGGCACCAGCTATGGAGAGTGAAGCCCATTGATAAACAGAATATATACTATACAGATAACTGTCTGTACCTCGTGGGCCAACGTACCTAAAAGCTCATCTCTGGGACACACCAAAAGAGGTTGTTCAGGGAACCAGCAGACAGTGGCAATGCCCATTATTCCCATGAGGAAACCCAAGCATGTGCAAGAACAAATGGTGATCACCTCCACTCCCAGCTGACCAGAACTGCGAGCTGATGCTGATGGAAGGAGGAACCTGCTCTGGTCCCTCTGCACGAGCCAGTCTCCTCCTCTGCTGCCTTTCCAAAGATATTTAGAGAAAACGCTCTTTGTATCAGGTAATGAAATAGCTCAAACCTGCCCAGGTCATGTCAAGCTGACTGCCTGCAGTCAATGGATTTCAACTTTACTTGCCACCTTGAGAGGTTTTTAAATCAGTAATTTCATCTTCCCTCCAGAAATACGTTCCTCAATGGTTTCACTGCAAAGAACATCCCTAGGAACAGACAATTCTGCTGCTCGTGTACTGAAGACCGCACACAAAAAAAAGAATCAGATTAATATTGAGCCCTATCAAAAGTATGGCATAAACCACGTGTTGAATTTAATCCAAGCTGAACTGTCAATCTGCCTTCAGGATCCGATATTACAAACATGTGAGCCCAGGGCCAGAAATTACAAGCACGGTTTGCTTTCTAATAGAACATTTGTACTGATCTCTCCTGGTTGTGCTTCTGCCTGGAAATCTTTACACTGCAAATGCAGAACAAATAGGATTCCTTATCTTTCTGCTTTGTTGAGTCAGGGAAAAGCTGGATTTAATTAATTCAATCACAGGTTTTCCATTCGCAGGGAACACTTTTCAAGTTTTGGAAGATTAATCCTTTTTGAAACATTTTAAATGGAGGAGGAAAAAGAAAAAGAGGCGTTACAATCGCAAAGGCACCTTCCGAGGTGTGGCTGCTGCATCCTTCTGCAGCTTGTGAGTACCAGCGGGAGCCCAACACGCTTTGCTGCATCCATCACCATGCACCATCAGTAGGAAAAAATGCTGCTGGGGGACATTCAGGCCAGCTGGGGGCAAACACGGACAGGAGACCTCGTGACATGCAGCTGGAGATTCCCCAACAGCCCCTTCTTTGAACCACGGGCATTCATGCCTACAGCACCGGGATGCTGCAGAGCACTGTGGCTCCCCACCCTCTGCTCTCTGAGCATCCTTTTGCAAGGGACCTGTTAGAGCAAGTCAGAGGCCCCAGCACACAAACAGTGCCCATGAAACAGTAGGAACAGTTCCCTGTTCGGTGTGGGAATGGCTGTAGCTCCCCACCACCTAGCTAACAGAGCAGCTTTGAAAGCTCTGCCTTGCTGGCCCTGTGTCAGAGTTAGCACAGATTTTCTTCCGCAGCGAAACCCCACAACTTAACCTGGTGTTCTTCAGCTTCTTGGCACGCACGGTGATGGTGCACGCTGGGGAAATCAGGCTCCCAGAAAGAAATGAAAACTGTGCAAATAAATTCCATTTTCTTGTTTGCTAAATTCAAACAGCAATTAAATTCATATTACCTACTCCTTCAACATAAACAGCACAAGAGCAAGCCCTCTGCCTCCCTGGCATGCTATTCCCATTTATTTGCTCCCTCTCCAACCCAGCAAATGCAGCAAAGCCAACCCAGGAGCTGGAGGCACCACCACGATGCCCACACCAGCAGAGTCAGGGTGAGGATGATGCTCTCTGGGTGCCTCAGAGAAGCCCAGTCCCATCATCTCCTACTTTGGTAGTGCTTTGGTTGTGGGTTTAGGGGGATAACCCCAGCAAAGCACCGGGGCTCACCAGATCCACATGTGCAGGCATCCGCACACCTCCAATCGCTCAGCCCTGCAATCTAGCTATCAGTTTTGCCACAGATGAGTCAGTTTGGCTTACAGGCACAAGAGTTCTCTTGTGGGGCCTGAGATAGTGCTAGTTCGAACTCATAATATATACACAGCATAACCAAGGTGGACCCTCAGTGCCTGCCCTGCAGACAGTGCTGGGCTGGCCATGCTGCCCTCACTCCTCCCTTCCACCCAAGATGTACCAGCTCAGCTGACCATTGAAAACCCCAACACAACAACGTCCTCACCCCCTTTTGCACTGCCAAGTTATTTGTCCCTGGTTGCCCCATGCTTAGGCTGGCTTATTGCACAGCCGAGCACCCAACACAGAGGCTCACATCTAATTTCATGGGGAGTTTGTAGAACTGTTCCCCAGGATAAAAACGCCGTGGGTATGTGGGATCAAACATTACTCCTGTAAAAGGCCCCAGCCACCAGACCTGCTGGTTTCTCTATTGATTGCTGGGGGGCTCTTTGCTATTCTGATCTCAGCTGGTCGGAAGTCTCCCCAATCACGGCAAGGTCGCGACCACGGGGTCAGAAACCTGCACTACATACATCACAGTTTATTTTACAGATAATCAATACTGCACTGCACCGTGCAGTCTTACAGTACAGCCCCACGCCGAGGGACTGACGCTACTCAGACAGGGTTGTAACCTGAGGGCTTGGCAGCTTAAGGGGGTCAAAATCAGCTTTTAGTTTATAGTTGGAAATCGCGGCTGGAAGCAGAGTACGCACTGCACTTGCTGTTAGCTTGTGCATTTGGATAACTGAATCAAATTCTGCCTATGGTTTCAATCCAGCTTGGGAGAAGTACCGCTATCAGTTCAGATGTGATAGGAGAAGCCCAAGGAGCAGCGCATTAGTGACCACCCAGGGTTGGTGACCCCAGTCCCACCTGCAATGAGGGAACCCATGCCATCGCAGCACTGCTGTGCCAGCTTTCCAGACCATCCCTCTCTTCAAATGCATTAACAAAGCATGAGCAAAATGCCCTTCTATCAATATTATTATCCTTCATCCCGTTTTCTAAGTTACACTCCTGGGGCTTCATATCCTGCCAGCCATGCCCACGGGCCCCCAGCACACGTGCTGCAAGCCCACTTACGTACCAGGCTTGCCACTGCTCTGCGCTTTCTGTTAATTCTGGATTGCTGCAGAAGAGTAGCTCAGGGTATTCCAAAAGATACAACAGCTTTTTAACAAGCTGTCCTTAAAACTGCTGCCAAACATAGTATTTTAGCAGGAAAGAAAGGGATCTGAAATATGCAGCAGGAGAAGAAGGAATTGGGAGGAATAAGGAATACTGGAAATACCTCGTAGGAAGAGCAATGCGTTACTAATTGCCGCGTATCCATGCAACATGCAGTTCCCTGGGACCTTCAGTGAGGTTTAGGACTCATAAGTCCCAATGTGATTTGGATGATGGAACATTAACAGAGGAATCACAGGGCACACCCAACCCCTCGCCACTCTGCTTCCCCTTGGTGCTGTCCCAGCACTGAACGCAGGATCCTGCCCTACAGCCTGGTCACGACTGTGGCCCACCACCCCATGTCTGCCCCGCTGAACCGGGGAGAGCACTTCCACCCCACGGGCTGGGCTCTGCCTCGTCTCCCAGCACCACAGATGAGCAGGACCTGTTCCTCACCACCCAGGTTTTATCCCTTTTCTTCTGCCCCCACCCCAAGGCAGGAGCTGTGATCTCCCAGTGCCACCACCTCACATCTTTCCCCTTTCCTCCCAGCTTGCCTCCAAAGCAACGTCCCCCTCAGCCAGCATGGCCAGCGGGCACACACTCGGACACAGCCATGAAGCAGGAGCACCACACTGAGACAGGAGCTGCACGCGGGAGGGTGCTGTCAGCCGCCGCTACTGCACCCCAAGGTCAGTATGCTAAAGGCATTCCGGATTCCTCAGCAGCACGACCCCTTTTCCACTGACTGCAGCAGAAATAAGCTGATAACCTCACGAGAAAGCAACCGCGTGCCGCAAGCAGGGTGTAAGTGCAGTTTGGCAGAGGGCACGGTGCTGTGCCTGGGGAGGATGTGCTGCTGCTGCTGCTGCGTGGAAAGCATTGCCCGGTGGTTTAGCTTGAAATCCAGCTGTTTGTGTGGGCAAAGAGGCAGGGAGGTGCGGAAGCACTGCCCGAGGAGCCCAGCCCCATGTCCCAGCAAGCAGGGGCACGAGCCCCGCTGCCTGCCCTGGCCAAGCTGGGAAGATTGGCACATCGGCTCCCACCCACCGCAGCCCCCAGCGCGGCGAGGAGCAAGCACAAAGGGAAACACGCAGACCATGACAGGCTAAGCCTCCTCCTTCCTCTCTCTGTTCCCCTTTCTTTCTCTTCATGCTATGGCGAGGCTGCTGAATGCCAATAGGAAAATACTTTGGCAGAGCCAGACAGTCTTTTCTATTTCGGGGTTTCTTTTTTTTCTTACTTTCCCTCCAGCTGCTTCGCTGGATGCTTAATCCTCCATGGACATCTGGAGAGGTACCAGCACACAGAAGCGGCATACCAGGTAGGCAGCGTAATGCACAGCTCTGCATAATTCTGCTTGTACCTGCTATTATGGCACCGCGGGGAACAAAACACAAAAACCCAGGGAAGGAAACACAACAAATGGGTTCAGACCTTCTCTGGCCGTGGATCCCCACGTGGAAGCCCTCCTGGTCTCAGTAGCAGAGCACAGGAAGGTCACGCTTTGCAGCAGAGCATCTCTCTCAAAAGCATCTGGGGCTCCTGCCCGCCTGCCCCACAGGCAGGAGGGTATTTAGGTGTCTCCCTGCACCCAAGGCTTCCACCCCTAAGCACCCATGTTGTGACCAACCCCAGCCTTCGAGGGCAGGAGCAGTTTGCTCCAAGCAAAGGCCCTGACAGCAGGTATCCATCCTCACACAGCTCTGCCCGGGCACCAGCAGCAGCCACTCCTTCATTTTTTTCCCTGTTTAAATCACACTGAACCCATTTTTCACCTGCTCTTATCACAACTGGTACCTCAAGTGCCCATATCCGGGAAAAAACAAAGTGAAATCTCAGCGAGGAGGGAGGGAAAGCGCAACAGGGGTTTTCCCAGCGCTGAAGGAAAGGAAGAGACCCATAAAAATACTCCCAAGGATCCAGGAAGTCGCTTCACAGATCCAAAACCATGATTTGCAGCCCCAGGGGAGTCTTTCTCTGGAGCTCAGGCTCCCGCAGCAGAGGGAGGGATCCACTCGCCCGGCTGCCCAGCTCCACGCTATCAGCTTACAGCAAAATCAGATCCCGAGTGGCCACCCGAGTCCCCCCTGACACCGTTCCTCCTCCCTGAGCCCCCAGTGGCCCCTCAACAAAGGGCCCATCATGGGCTGCAGCACCATGTCCTAAACGCGCCCGCAGGGCTATGGAAGCATCAACCCTTCACGCTTTCTGCTCTTCTCTTTCCCACCTCAGCGTGCTACAGCCAAGCCGCTCCACAAGCGAAAAACAAACAGGGTTTGAGCAGGCATCTCTCCTGTGAAACCCAGCACTGCTCCAAACCCAGCATCACCCGCCTCCATCCAGGCTTGGACGTGCCATGGGCAATAAGGGAAGCAAAACAGTAATTAGATGTAAAACCCACGATGCATCCAGCTATCTATAAGAGGGGAAATCAGAGCCCTGCACCTACTGTGCCCTTCTGCATGCTCTCCTCAAGAACACCTAAGTCCTCCTCTGCTTCTCTGAAGCATCTTGCACATCTCTAGAGCTTTGAAAAGGCAAACTGCAATGATTGTGGATCGAAGCCTCCAAGCAGCAGCTCTGCTGCCCATCGGCACAGCACACCCTGAAAATGCCAAGCCCCAAATGCCAAAGGAGTTCATGTTTGTTTCTGCCTCGCTGGGATGGGAATCTGGAAACCAGCTTTGTCCCTGCAAATCCTCCTGCTAAACACGTGTTGGAGGGGTTTCCTGGCAGCGGGCCTGCCGCAGCGTGCTCAAGAGCTGGGGACCGTGAGAAGCAAAGGCAGCATGTGCCCAGGACAGGCAGGGACAGACGCTGTGCCCCCCCATCCCTGGCAGCCAGACCCACACCTGCACTCACCCTGTGCTAACCTCAGTCTCACTTCTCCCATAGGAGAGCCAGAGCGTGCATCAGCATAAGCGCCAGGCCGGTGCCACCTCCCCATCCAGGCAACCTCTCCAACGTGTCTCCTCTTCCTCCATGAGCCTGAGCTCTCCAAAGACCAGGAGACAGAAGCAGGGAGGGAGGGCAGCCTCAGGACACAACAATTCATACACCGGAGCAATGAGTCAGAAGGGGGAATAAAACTCCCTCGTGGCAAGCAGCATGGTTGTTCTGGAGACCAACAGGGGTTGAAACAGGAACAAGTGATTTTAAGCTCAACCAAGCCCCTGTGGAGCCATGCAAGCAGGCACTGCCTCCACCACAGCAAATCCAGCAGCAGCACAGACCCAGAGCCATGGACCAGCTCATCAGCTCCAGACCGTGATGGGGTTATGCACTTCATCAACACCACTGAGCTCCTCCTCCTCTAATTAAATCAGGCTTTGCTTATGCAGTTTCTGTTATCTTCTCACTGCCTAATAATAAGGAGTTGGCTGTGATGGGAAAAATCAGCAGAAAACTCCTCAAGCCTTTCCCAGCCCACCTGAGCCACATTTTGTCCTTCACAGCATCACTTCCACACCTTGTGTGTTCACACCCCCACACGAGCGCAGGGTGGGTGAGCTCAGGCAGGTACAGCAGCATGGCAGGAACCGCAATGAGACAAGGCTGGAAAGTGGAACTCATTTGGGATGTTGTCATGGAGGAGGGGGTTCAGACACCTCCGTGGAGCCGGGGGGTGGCCCCAGTCCAGGCTGAGTGGAGACGCCAAGCATAGGATCTCCCAGCCTGGGGGCTGCAGGTCGCAGGGCCCCCGCTGAGCCTCAGCATGCAGGGCTTTGCCATGAGGAGCAGCACATCACATCGAAGTGCCCCTGCCCCATCCCACAGCATGGGCTTTAGGACTGATGCAGCGATGCTTAAGCCCCAAAACCTCCGTCCCTGGCAGCACACGCAGCCTTGGCCACCATCTCGGGTCAGATGTGACACCCAAGGAGGGTGAAGGCAGGAGGATGCCCATCTGCAGGGAGGGTAGGCATGAGGATAACCTTGCTGGGGCCATGCAATCCACCCTGCCTTGGGTACCGGCCACCAGCACCTCTGCCAGGAGGGTGAGGGCAGGGCGAGCAGGGACCCCCGGGCTCTGGCACCGCCTCACAGCCACATTGCGGGCAGCCAGGAGCCAGCCACGGTGAGGGCCGTGCTCCGGCTTCTCCGCAGCGGTGTCCCCGTCCAGTGGCCCCGGGGAGGCTGCAGAGGAGCAGACGGGGAGCGGGAGGAAGCGCTCAGCGGGCTCAAGCCTCCGACATGTGCTGCGCGCTGCTTCGCCAGACCGCGGGCTCTGGCTCACTGAGCGCGTGGAAGCAACGCTGCTCTGTGTCTCACTTTACAGAGCCCCAAACAATAACTGTCTGTCGCTGCACAGGAGCTTAGGAGAAACACAAGTTGCTGTTGGCATGGCGCGCAGCAGCCTGCCTCTTACACAACGCCAGCAGATGTGAAAATAGCCCTGTGCTGCCTTGTGCGCTCTTCTGACCTCCTGTTTGCTTCTAGATCAGATTCCAAAGCTGGATCTTAACCTACAAGAGCCATAAAAGCAAAGGATTTGGCCCTGTCAGGGACCTCTTCATAATCTAAGACAGATGCACTTCATGTAGAAGAAAACGCTGAGGTTTATCAGGGCAGAGAAGAGGCTGAGGCAGCATCAGCCTCCACTCTATGGTGTGGCTGGGGCAACCCATGCCAGCATCACCCCATACCCCAGCTCATGATGTGCTGGAGGTAGCCCTGGGCAGAAGAGCTGGAAGCTCCTGCAAACCATGGCAACACCCCAACCCCTGCATCCTACTGCTCAGCCTACACCAAAGCTGCCTCCAGCCCCAGCAAAGAGGGACCTCTGAGCTCCTGAGGTCCGAAGTCCCTGACCCCAGTGTCCTAAGGGCCATGGGGGCTGCCAGAGACAGCATAGCACAGGAAATCCACGCCATCCACAAAAGGCGCTTGCCCACGGGGTTTCTGGCCCATGTGAAGACTGACTCCAAAGCCAAACCTGAAACTGCTCTGGGACACTAGGAGAGAAAAAGCAAGAGGACAGATTCCTTCCAGAAGTGTGAAAAGGCAGTAGGAGAATTAAACTGAAGGATGCTTGAGATCAGTGATAGGGGAGAGATTACTAATGAGCAAAACGCATCGCTAAGAACAACCTGTGCAAACAACCCCTCTAGTGTCCCCAAAGATATCCAGCGCCCCTGCTGCCTTCGGGACAGCAGCAGGCCCAGGCAGGAGCAGAACTTCCCAAGATACAAGAGAAGAAAACGATCTGGGGACACAGGGGAAGGGACCAGAGAAGGAGCTGTCCTCCTCAGGGCTGCTCTCATGGCCATGCCAGCACGCAGTGCTCCAGCAGCGCTCCCCTCCGACCTGCCACACACGATTCCCACCAGTGTCCCTCTGTGGAAATCTCACCCCATGGCAAGTCCCTGAGGAGACCAGCTCATCCACAGCCTTGTCCACAGGTGATGCTGCACCCAACTGGGTCACCTGCAGACGGGGGGCTCGGGGTCTACAAGAAAGCTTCTAGCCAGCAGCAGAGCCTCTGCACCACCTAACTGCAGGCAGCTCCACGTCAACGCAGCACAGCCTTCAAGCATGAGTAACTCACAGAAGTTACCCAAAATGCCCAAGCCCAGGGCATGCTGGAGGGGTTTTTACCTTTGCAAGCATAGCCACAGGGTAACAGTCGGCTGCAGAGGAGTGTAATTCTAAGGCTACAATGTGGGACGACCGCTGATCATGGCTTGCATGGGAGGGCGAAAGGCAGCCTTAGAATATAATCCATTACAGGCACTCTTAAATCTCCCCAATACAACACAGAGCCCTTTAAGCAAAACTAAACAACTTCCTTTAGCCTAAATAAATATTAAACCTAAGTGATGCATTAATTTACTCCAGTTCACCAAAGGCTAACTCCTACCCAAACTGATCATTATAAAAGAAATCCTATAATCCCTCGCTCCCATTCAGGCTCAAAACATGTAATCCTGCGAATAAATCCAGAAAGAAAGTGTAACAAAACGGGCAATAAAAACTTACAGCATTCACATCTTTTCATCTACCATTAATACTGTAAACACTCACTCGAAGGCCCTTGAGTATGACTAATCTAATGTTTTGGCTCCCAACGCTAATCGCCGACAGAGCTCGCCTCTCGGTGTGACACCCAGCGAGAGGCACCACGGCCCAGGACACGATCCTGCGGTGAATCCCTGCCTCACACCCCGCCAAACGCTGCAAAATCAGCACGGAACGGAGCAAGTATGGTTCTAATAGCACCAGAGAGCAGAGCTTTTCTTCCCCCCCTTTCTTATTATTTTATTGCTTTGGAAGCCTGCAAGCTCCAACTGTATAAATGCCAATAACTTTGTTTTAAGGCTGCTGAAGTAAGAGATCAGATTTTAGCAAGTGCTTTCCAGGCAGCCAGCCAAACTTTTTCTGATTCACTAAAAGCACCAAAGGGAGGGGGAGAGGGAGGGGGCTGGAGGCTGATTAACTTCAGTTACCGCACAAGCGCACAAAAATGTCTCCCCGCTGCAAAGGTGCCGTCGCTGCGAGCCCAGCACAGCCTGGGATTCCTTGGGCTTGGAAAAAAACCCACAGAAAACCCAAAAACACCCAACTGAAAACACACCGTAGAAACAGAGCAAACACCTTCCAACCGCAGGGTAATTTACAGCTGTGGATCCTCTCCTCATGAGGAGGCTCTGCTGGTGCTAGGTTCCAGCTGCAGTTTTCAGAAGGGATGAGAAAAAAAGCTGTGACCAGGGATTTATTCTTTTTAAGAGGTGGGGATGGGGCTGGTTTGGGATTTAGCCTGGTCGGAGCAATGGGAGCCCCCTTGGAGGTTGCGGCTGCGCTTGCCCAGGCTGTGCTGCTGATGCTCACCCAGCACCATCCCTCACTTCTGTTGGGTATCTGCAGGGACGAGCAGGTGCACTCCCAGCCAAAGCACAGCATGGGGCTGAGGGGTGCATGAGTGGTCCCCAGCCCCATGGGATGGATGATGGGCAGGAGCCCCCGGAACAGCGGCACCTGCTCTGCCTGGTCCGCAGGTGGGTCTGCTCCAGGATACCCGGCTAAATCCCGCATCCCAGGAGGTGTCAGGGGACAGCGTCCACCCTGCACCCCCAGGCACCGTCCCCATCCGGCAGGCGCCGGGGCTGCAGAGCCTCGCCGCTCAGGGTGTTCCTCCAACGGCTTCATTCCTGCCGAGGCAGGATCAAAGGCAGGAGCTGACTTGGACGGCTTTCTACTGAATAATGGGGAGGGAAGCATGCAGCCTGCTTCTCCTGGCTTAGGAAACTCGTGTTTTTCAAAGTATCAGTTTTTGGGAGTAAGTTCCCTAGGAAAGGGGGAAAAAATGAAAAAAGGAAAGCGAAGGGGAAAAAAAAAGAGGGCGAGAAGGAGAGCGCCTGCTCTTCCAAGGCAAGTGCATCAATCAACATTGTGCAAGGAGGAGAGTCCAGCACTCCCTCTCACATCATTAGCCAGGCTAATGCACTCCAGAGGATCCCACTACCGGTCGCACCCGGCTGCGCCGCAGCCCGCGGCCCGCAGCGGTGCCTCGGCACAAGCGGGCACCCAGCGGCAGCAAGGCGAGACGGGCAGCCCCGCTCGACGCTCCAGCATCTGCCGCGGGGATCGGTTTAATACGGCTGTAAAAACTAGGGAGGGAAACAAGTGAAAGCCCTCGCAAAAATCTGGCTGGCACTCCGAGGTCAGCACGCCGCCTTTGTTTCTATTTTACAACCAAAAGCGAAAGAGGACAGAAAGGACACGTACCTGTACCTGAAAGCACAGCAGCAGGAAATGTAAACATCTGGAGAGGAGAAAAAACAAAAAAGGCAACAAAAGATCAAACGATGCGGTAAAATGGTTAAAGTTGATTTTTTTTTTTAAGCTTTGTTTTTGTTTGCAATGTTTTAAAGGGCGCAAAGCCATGCTCTGCTTATAGAAAGGCTCGAGTCCCCATTACCACCTGATTGCAAGGCAAACGCAACCGGAGCCTCCAAAATGAGAGTTTAATAAAAAATAAAAGCAATAAAAAAATAATAAAAAATATTTCAAAATATGCCATAATCCTTACAGGCAAGTGCAGGCGGAGAGCAGTGAATACATCGCTGGGCGAGGAGAGGGGGAGGTCAGTGGCTTCACGCTAGCGGAGTGCAGTCCCCCACCGCCGCCCTGACATGGGAGCGATCCGGCCGGCGAGCTCCGCTCCGCGCTGCTCCTCGCCGTTCCGCGCCGCTCCGCGCCGCCGAGAAGTTGTGGTACCGCCCGCTTTGCCTCCTCCGAGTGACTCGCTTAGGCATCAGCTCTCCTCTCCCCCTGTCTCTCCTCCTCCTCCTCCTCTCCCTCTCTCTCTCTCCGCCTTTGGGGGGGATGAAGGTGCTTATTGTCAGTAACTTCCGACCATCAGCAAGTGCCCCCCCCCCGCCGCCGCCCCCCCGGCCCGGCCCTGCGAGGCGGATGAAGCGTCTCGGCGGCCCCGCGCCCGCTCCGCGCCCCGCCGCTCCGCGCGGGCGGCATGGCGATGCGCGGGGCGCGGAGCGGGAGGCGGGACGGGGCGGGCACCGGCTGCGCGGAGGGATGGGCGGGAGCGCAGCGCGACCGGCAGCGGGGCTTGTGAAATAGCGAGAGCATAAAGAATAAGGCGGGGGGGGGGGGGAGCCGCGACGGAGCGCGCAGTGCCGCGGCCGCCCGAAGCGCGACGGGAAGCACGCACACATCACCGCACACAACACAGCGGCGCCTGCCGCTGCGCCCCTGCCCCGCTCCGTGCCAGCGGCCGCGCCGCTGCTCTCTTACCTCCGAGGGGCAGGAGCACGTCCCGGCCCCGGCGCGTCCCAGGCGGGCGGCAGCGGGGGTACCGCCAGCCCCGGCTCTGCCCCGCTCCGGGTCGGGGCACCCGCAGCCCCTCGGGCAGGGCAGGGCCGGGCCGCGCCCGTCCGGGTCCATGAGCCCGGCAGCGCTGCCACGGCGGGATATTTACACCGGGGGCAGGTACTCGGCGCTTGCCCGGCGCTTCCCCGGCGGCGCGGCCCGCTCCGGCACGGTTCGCCTGCCCTCCAGCGGCCGCGCCGCCGCCGCGCACCCCGGCACGGCTCGGCTGGGCTCCGCAGGGCCAGGCGCTCGAAGCCGAGCGGGTTCCCCCTCCTCAGCTCTTGGTTCGTTTTTCAGGCGAAGGCAAACATCCACCCGCTGAGAGCGAGCGGTAACTCCTGCCCCGTCTCCGAGAGCTGGTTTATAGCAGACAAAACGCCAGGCACTGTTAACCTCCACGCATAGCCGAACTCTCTGAAGAGAGCCTAACGTCAGTTAACACCTTATTAAGTGAGAACATAACCATAGCTCATAACTCCAAGCTTTCCCAATTCTCCACTCGAATAACGGGGAGCTTGGGCCCTGCTGCTCCACAGTCACTCCCAGGCACAAACTGCACAGCATCTTTAATCCCTGGATTTCAGCACTGGGGACCCTTCCGGCACCAAATCACAGTGGGTTTCAGGGCACAGGTTCAGGCCCAAGAGGCACAGAAATGTTAAGAAGCTTGAAAAATAAGTGACCAAGGCAAGTTCTCATAAAACCTCAATATATTGAAATACATGGATATATCTAATGGACTTCACGCTTCAGGGCTTATGGATCCACAAGTCAAAAGCCTTGGTAAAGGTTGGACTTGATGACCTTAAAGGTCTTTTCCAACCCAGCTGATTCTCTGATTCTATGAAAAAAGAAGTCCAAACCACTGTCTATTGCCGATGGCACGGACACCATTAGCACCGCATGCCCCTGCTGTCACAGTGGTCCCATGCCACAGCTGAAAGTGGTCTCCAAGGATGGCCAAGAGTCACAACCCTGAGCCCTGCAAGATGAGATCACCAAGACGCCTGCACAGAAACGGTACCAACAGAATTTGGGAACTTGGAGGACGAGAGCGTTTAGCTTAGATGTGAAAACATTCAATATATTCCTACTCACCACCAGCGGCTCTCTTCCTCAAAGCAGGGTGGGTGGGGAGGAAGTCAGCCTACGCCACCTCATGCTGTTGGGTGCTGCTCATTCACCCACAGGAAAGGCACCAGTATAGTCCAATATAGTCCAGTGTCTGCCAACTGAGAAGACCCTGTACCATGTGCACAGAACCTCTGCAAAGCCAGAATGCAATAATTCCTCCCTAACTCTCACAGCTGCTCGTAGTCATCTGCAAGCATGGGCTTTGATTGCTCCTTCTCACCTTTCCTGACCACCGAAACTCAGAGCAATCAGATCATTCACCTGAACTGGCTCAGGAACGTCCCCAGCGCAGGAGCAGGGCCCTGATGGGTTTCTCTGGCTCTCCTCAGGTATTTTTTCCCACTTTACCTGTTCTTTAGATGCAGGGCTGTAAAACCAATCTGCCATAAGCCATGTGCTGCCCGGGAAGGTGGCAGAGGTTGGCTGTGGGAAGGTCGCATGAGCTCCTGGAAAGGCCATCAAGCCTCCCACAGCCAGCCAGTGCCTGCCGGACCACACCAGATCTAGAATGTCCTCAGCTGAAACCAGATTTCTCCTGCTCCACCAACAGCCCATGTCACTTTTCTCTTTTCCCATCCCCACAGTCATCCTTGAGGAAGCAGGATCCACGCAAAAAGCAGGTACCTGGAACTTGCTGTGATGATGCCAACCTGCTGCGCATCTTGAACTGTTAGGTTCATCCTGCCAAGCCACAAAGCTCAGCCTCTCATACCAGTGACACTGTCAGTTTAAAGCATCAATTTTTCCCTTTCCACAAGAACAGACAACACTCAGCAACCATAATACGGAAATCAGGATGTTCTGGTGAGGTTTTCAAATCCAAAGTATCCCACAGGCAACCTGCCCCTCTCTCCCACATGAGCAGAGCCTTCACCACCCTGAGCTCACCAGCTGCTTTACGTTACCAGCATTTGGTCTGGCCCCAGGGACCTTGGAGTCTTTAAGTACGATGATGTCTTACACCCATGCACCCCAGTGATGCAAACAGTACCTAAAGGGGAGTTCATGCTTTTCTACTGTGGTCTTTCACAAGACCAGTCTGCTGTAAGAATCAGAGAATCGTCACAGAACTCTAGAACAGTTTGGCTTGGAAAGGACCTTAAAGCTCATCCAGCTCCAACCCCTGCCACGGGCAGGGACCCCTTCCACTGGAGCAGCTTGCTCCAAGCCCCTGTGTCCAACCTGGCCTTGAGCACTGCCAGGGATGGGGCAGCCACAGCTTCTCTGGGCACCCTGTGCCAGCGCCTCAGCACCCTCACAGGGAAGAGCTTCTGCCTAAGAGCTCATCTCAGCCTCCCCTCTGGCAGGTTAAAGCCATTCATTCCCCTTGGCCTGTCATTGCTTGCTCTTATAAGAGGTGCCATTGGCGATGCACTGTGGAAGGGATGGAAATCCCTGCAGTGTCCACAAGCACCTGTCCCACCACTTCAGGGCTTTGCATCACAGAAGCCTCATCACCCACCTCCAAGTAAAGGCTCCTAGATAGCAACTGATGGCATTGTCCAACACCTGAGCTGGCCGAGGACTGCAAGGCCCAGGAGAGAAGTGATTTGCGAAGCTGCTGCGAACACTTGTCACTCCAGCTCCCCAACAATTACAACAGCTACAGCAGAGCTGTGAGCTATGCATGGAAAAACTCACCACAGGCAATGCTGGCCCGGGCTGTGCCATGTGCCGGCAGCACGGCTGCCTCGCACTGCCTCGTCCTCCAGCTCCAGCTGCCGAAGGGACTGGATCTGCACTCAGCAAAAGGCACCCAGATGGGGAGAATTGGCAGGGAGGGGCTTAAAGAGGGCACTTTGGGTTTTCCTTTTCCCAGCGATGAAAACATTTCACTTGCAATCACACACGAGTTCTTTTGTTAAACTAGAGCCATGGTTTGTGCCTCGGTAGCCTGACAAAGCCCTTTGATCTTTAAAACCACAAGAGTTACCCAGAGAATAATACCAATATCAAGTGAATCTCAGACTATCAGCCTTGAAGAACACAGCTGAGCACAGAAAAGAGGTGAGGCAGCTCACACATGCCTGTAGGAAAATAGAAATACCACTTCGCTGCATAGTGTTTATGTGTATACATAATATTAACAACTCTGCATCCATGCCTACTGCTTCTCCGCTGAACTCTGCTATTTGACCAGATTCCCAGTGATCTTATGATCAATACTAGAGGGGCCCTGCCTCCAGCCAGATGGAAGAGAGGGACAATCGGGTTTACTGGACTGCGTGGATCAGATGGCCTGGCACATCAGTCCCACAGGAGTGTAAGGTTATAGTGGATACTGGTGCACAGTGTACCCTGGTAACACACCCATGTTTTCAGTTACTGCTAAGTAATGCTTACTCTGATCAAGGACTTTTCCATCTCATGCTCTGCCAGTGAGGAGGGGCACAAGAAGCCAGGAGGAAGCAGAGCCACGACACCCAACCCAAGCTAGCCAAAGGGGTATTCCATACCACAGCACGTCATGGCCAGTATAGAAACTGGGCAGCAGGTATATAAACCCAGCCAGCACAGCTAACTCCCACTGGAAAATGAACACCTGATTTTAAGGTGTTTATTTTTCACACAGCATGCTCTGGGCATGAAGACCAGCACAGCATGGTCCCCAGAGCCTGACGTCCATGACATTTTATTAAGCAATACGCAGGACAGGTACTGCCTCTGCAGTGCTGGGTGCTCCTTGGGCTGTCCCAAGGTTATTGCTACCATTCACTCACCCATACAAATGCCTGAATTTATAACCATGTTATTAAGACAATTTATAACCATGTTATTAAGACAGTGCCTCGGTGGCTTGTTGGATTAGTGACTGCTCTTCAGCAGCTCAAATCAAAGCCTGAGCAGCACCAGATTTCACTTGTGGGGCTGTGAAGGTGCCCCTGGTGCAATGGGTTTCCCTTGCCCTTCTCCGGCAGTCCATAGCACCCAATGAAAGGCTATTTTACAGAACACGAAACCCATTCACAGGGCCCAAGGACTTAGCAGCATGCTTAAGCAGGAAACCTTCCCACCCTCTGGATGTCACTTTGGGGCATGAATGAGAAGCTGACAGCAAAGGTCAGCACAGCATCCAACCCCATTGCATCTAGCACACCATGCCACCAGGGCCCCTTCTGCTTTGGAACTCAGATTTAAAGGAACAAGAAAAAACCTGGGCTGACATTTTAAAGAGAAAAGGTCCAGCTCTACATCTCAGCCAAACCAGTGCGCTGTTTGCTCTTGTCATCTTCTGCACCTCCATCCTTCCGTTGGTTTAATAGGCAGCTCTTACTAAAAATTAATGTAAGAAGATTTCTACATTTCAGCTTTCAGAAGGGCTGTGATGTGTATTTTGTCTTTATCCAGATTACACACACAAAAAGGCAACTCCATCCCAAGGTCAGAAGGGATTTTAGAAAGACTTTGAGATTAGCCTGGACCAGCAGGGAAGGAGGAGATGCTTTGCAGTTACTGCTGTTTGCCAGAAGAGCCACCTTAAAACCACCCTGAACTGACACCTGGGAGGAGAGCAGTTAAGCCTTAGCACCATGACATTCAGCCACAACCTTGCAGAAGGAACATGAAGAGCACAGTCAGGATTCGGAATCAGCCAGCCACAAAGCACCAGGCTAAAGGCCTGATTTGAAGTGCTGGAATCAGAAAGCACATATATTTAGGTATTTATATCTTTAAATTGAATGAAAATCCTGCAAGCACTTTGCAAGCCCTCTGCAGCCCCCCACAGTGCAAACCACCCTGCAGTGCTCGTCCTGCCTTCCCCAGGCAGCAGCTCCATCCTCCTGCATCAGCATGGTCTGAAGGCAAGAGCAGCATGCGATGACTTGGTGTTTAGCCATCTGGTGCTTTGCAACCATGGTTGGTCCCCAGCACACTGCTTCACTACAGGGCATCACACAGCAGCTGCAAGGCTGGAAAGGTGCTGGGTGCTGGTGCTCAGCCCCTGACACTCACAGATGTCACTGCATAGCAAAAGCACAGGGAAGGCTCACTTATCGGTTACCTTCAGATGGAATTTAGGTTTTAGCTGGCTGAAATTTCCCCCTGGACATAAACTATATGAGGAGGAACAAAAGCAACCCAAACCACACATTGTAAGCTTTTACATGGGGATTTCACCAAGCCTGAGACAGATGAAAAGCCAGGGAGATCAGCACAGCCCCAAGATGTGTCTGCAATTGCCCTGCTGGTTGCCTGGACTTGGACAACACATGGAGGCATAGGAAATGAACTGAAATGCTCAACAAAGGCATAAATAGAGTGAAAGCTGAAATGCCAAATTCCCACACCAAGCATGTGGAACATTAAATCAGAACATGCATAATGGAGCCTTCCTCCAACACACCAAAAGGAAAACCCAAACTAGTGCTTTTGCTGCTGGGTGCCTTATGCTCACTGAGTTTTTCACTTGTGACTGTTGAGCTGGCTTTATAAGCCCCACAAATCAGATACCAACCTGGAACATGACCTGCACCATGCCATGCCAGCCAGTGGGGACAGCACCAGGAATTAGAGATGTTAATCCTGCAAATACAGAAGCACCAGTTCCGGCGGTGACTTCTTTTTAGCAATAAATATTTGCTATCTAATATCTGCTAGGAAGCCCAAACTGGAAAGAGGTGAAGGTCTCTGGAGCCTGGATGAAGACAATACACCTATCGTTCGGCATTAAGGAGAGGATAGCTGTGAGGAATAAACTGAAGCCCCTCAATGCTGAGCGAGAGCATACATATGGGTGTATGATCAGTCCAGCTCTGCTGGAGTTTTCCCTGCCATGACCCAGGGGAGGCTTCTTTTGACCACCAGGAACACCTGCCTTGGAGAACGAAGAAGCAGCACATAATGAATGTCAAATACAACCAAACATAAACTGTCAGAATAATGGAACAATATAAAGCAAGAAATACAAATAATAGGCTATCAAGCACAGCAGCTTGCATGCTGTAGCATTTAGAGGGGTAACAAACTGGGACAGCCTTCTGCTGACTGGGAGGGAGCTGGGGCAAGGAAGAGCACCAAGCCTTGGGAGGACAGAGGATGCTGGGAAACCCCCAAAGCCCCCTCCAGCCAGCACAGCACTGCAAGAGACTGTCCCAGGTCCAGAGAGCAGGGATGCTCCCAAGAGCTTCGGCAGCCAACAGCCCTTCCCCAACTCCTCAGGAGCGGAGGCAGGAGCAGCGCCTCTTCCAGCTCCAGAGCAGATGCACATCTCACAGCCCCACACAAAGGGAGAACTCAGCACACAGCCCTTACTCTGATCCGAATCGTTACTTTGTAAGGGGAAAACCCCGACAGCTAACAAAGCCTCTTACCCAGCCGCCAGGATTTCAGGGTTTGCAAAGGTTTTTCTCCACTGAAACACTGCCTGAATGTCAATGGGGTTCAGAAACTGAAACCTCCGATTCCTCTGACAGCACACTCATTAAACAAATCTCAGCACTTTATCAGCAAAGGAACAAGGAAAATGAAATCCCTGAAAATGATGGACATCTTAATCTAAAGAAGAGATCGATGGACCTAGTTCAACATGTTGTTCTGCTGGGTAGCCCAGGGCCCCTCAGCCAGCAAATGATGCCAGCCCACGTCCCCTGGCCACCCCTGCCCTGGTGTCCTGCACAGGGAGGAGGCCCACAGGCTTTCCTTGGTCCTGCCACCCAGCAGCTCCCCTCTGAAAGCACATGGCAGCTGTTTGAATGCTCCTTAATCAAGGCAAGAGGCAAACCTCTGCAGACAACCCTACACAAATCAGTGGGAAATTCCACCTTCCAGCCTTTGCACTGCATTAAATCCTAGGGCTTGGCTTCTTGGATTTATGTTCCTCCATGGTTTCATTTTTCCCTAAAAAAAAAAAAAAAAATAAAAAAAAAAAAAATCCAAGCTGTTAATCTTCAGAAGTTAGTATTTCCTTAACTTGGGGCTTTTCAGCTCAACAGCTCTTAAACATAAACCTCTTTGACTGAGGTCTCCTGAATTAAGCTGTCTCCAGTAAGCCACCATCTCAACTCCTGTCTGTGGAGCCTCCTCCTCTCTGAGATGCCTGATCCCTTCCCACACCACTGCTGTGGGCTCCTGCCCACTGCCCCTGCCTTGCTCTGGGTTCTCTGGCAGCAGGGCTGTACAGCAGAAGGGCTGGGCTTTTATCAGCAGCATTCTCCACTGTGAGGGCACCAGCCTCTGATGTGCTCCCAGGGACACTTTGCCAAGCGACACAGAAGGATTCATGCAAGAGCACCACGGTGTCCAAACCTTTTCTAGAGACCAAGAGCACAGACCAAGACCAAGACCACAGCACTGGGGAGAAAAGACTGGAAGAGGAACTGATAAGGGTCAGAACATAGCGAAGCAGTAAAGGACCAAATTAACAAGGAGGTGGCTGTGGCAAGATATAAAACTAGGAATGGATTGGAAGGAACCATCCAGAACCATAAAGCTAGTGGCAACAAGCAGAAGCATCTTTCCTAGTTTGAGACCCTAAAAAAGAAACCAAGATCCCAAATCTCCCTGTCATTTGGTCTCTGGAGATCACCAGGGCCACATCCCCTTCAGTATGGTGATCCCATAACACGCTATTGCCCTTAGCTGTAGGGAGGTCATTTAATGAAAACCTATTTCCATGTGGAAAATTTGAAGGAAATGCTCAAAACTATAGGAAAAAGAGTTAAGGGACAGGGAAGAATGTCCTAAAAGGCAGAGGAGGCCTTACAACTGCATTGAAAGCTTCACCTACCAGCTGTAGCTGTCTACTGTTCTCAGCATCCACACACATGGATTTACACACAGGGAACAGCTAAAGCAGCAGGTACTTTGGGAAGCAACACTCAAAGCAACGCTGGGATAATACACACTGCCTCAGTATAGCATGATCTGTGTCACCAGAAACATCTCATCAAGGATGTTCTTGGGAAAATACCACAATTACAAGCTTCAGGACAAATGTAAGGAGTAATGGGAAAAGTTGCACAAACCAGGCAGGGATAAAGGTGGCTACAGCAGCAATATGCCAAGTACCTTGACAAGTTAAGATATGCCTTCAGCTCTCTGCAGTTATTTCTCATTTAAAAGGAAAAAAAAAAATCAATTAAAAGCCCTAGGGCTCAATTTGAAAATAGCTTTGAAAACGTCTATCCTCATTCAAGAGGAACTTATTTTCTCTTGAATACCAGAGAATTCAACAGAACTGTATGGGGCTCGGCAGGCTCCGGGCCCCAGCAATTAGGTGAATACAACTGCAGGGCCTTTTAACTAAATTGCCTTAAGAAAAAGACTGTTTCTACTACCAGCATGAACCAAACAGTCCAAGATGAACCAGGCACATCACCTCTATTTTGAGTGGCCTAATTATGTCCCCTCCCTTTTGCCATTTGCTGTTCTAAGTCTGCCCATCTCCGTGCCCTTGGCTGGCCAAGCCTCTGGAAGGCAGCACATCACTGCCCTCATGGGCTCCTCTGGAAGAGGAGGGCACTCTTAGAGGACCCCTGCTGAGCATCACCATTTTTCTCACTCTCACTTTTGACCCTCAAATACCTTTATATCTACTTTTTATTCATTCTTCTTGTTTTCTCCCAAGATCCTTTTCCTATAAAGGCTCTTGTAACTTGGTTAGGGAGAGCTGATAGAAGTGGTAGGAGGGGAGAAGAAAAGGTTTCTGTAGGAATTAAAGAGCAGAGCAAAAGCCATCCCCATACAACTGACCACAGGCCATGCATCCGTACAATCAGAATAGCCCAGTGATCTCCAAGGCACTTCTATCATCTTAACATTTGATGTACTCAATCAATTAATTTGGTCTCATTAGGCATGGCTTAAATTCCACTTGCATAAGACAACCCAACAGTCACTGAAGAGCTGATCCGACACAACATGGAATTGCTTCCGTAAGTGTGAACGTAGACAAAAGAAACAACCAGGGAGCAGAGCGCAGGGGATCTCCTCCACTGTCTGCAAAGGGAAGGACACAGCTCAAAGTCCTGCACTGCTTCTCCTGGGCCCAAGCTCTGCTCTCCTCAATTCACCATATGAGAGCCAGGACTTGGAGAAAGCGACCTTTAATAAATACCAGATCACAAAACCTCAAAGCCTCACTCAACACAACCAACTGCACTTGCTGCTGCTTGCCAGGACCTACTGCCCATTAGACAAGGCCAGGGAATAAAGGTGCCCCATCCAATGCTTAGCTCCAAACTACCCAATCCATTTGCAGTCTTTTCTATGACATTTTGTAAATAGTATCCAGTCTTTAATTCCCCTTTGGGTAAACGGCAAGAGGAATAAGGATCTATGTGCTTGTTCCACATAGAAAGAGGGAAGGAAAGGTTGGAAGAGTTTGGCCATTAGTAACAGCACACAGGAAGGAGACAGGCCATAGCTTTGGGTATCTGGGTAAGGTTACTAAAGGAGAGGACAGAGAGCATGTTCCAGCATGAACTTAGACCCTGAAGGACTGTCTGGGTGGCAAGGAGCCCAGAACCGCCACCCATCCTGGCCCTGTTTTCCATTACCTCAGCCCACACACACTCCCTTCCGCTCTCCTGCCAGCTGTGCTCCAGTGGTTCCCCTCCAAAGGCTGCAACAATTGCTGAGCACAGGCAGAACAACACAGTGCCATACTCATCTTCGTGCTTGCCTGGGCTCAGAGACACCATTTTAGCAAGCTGGTTTGATTGGCAGGGACGAACAGAACCCCGAGACAGGCCCAAGGTGACAAGAAGCACTTTTCTTAACACCCAAGGAATAAGCCCCAGACGAAGATCTGAAGCTGGAAAAGCTCCTTTTCCTGCAGGACAGTATCCTCCTGTTACCACCTCCTCTGAACCCAGAAACCTGGAAACTAAGTAGATTCGTATGAAGCAGCTTTCTCTGCAGCCAGTGCTGCACAGCAGAGGACAGTGCTGCTGCACACCCTGTGCAGCCCTGCTCAGCTTGCAGCCTTCCCTCTATCGTGGGCACCACCAGCTACTGAAGGAAAACAACTCATGGAGGAAATAAAGCATGGGAAAGGAAGGAATAGAAGGGCCCTGCAACATGACAGGCAGCAGGAGAAATTCATGGGGAAATGAGAAGGGACAGAAACATGGAGAGGTGGTTTACCCTCCTGCAAAGGGAAGGTAGATTGAGAAAGCCTGTATTTGCATCAATGCATGTGATTACATACCTCCATGATCTCTAAGCCGTCCTCAAAGACCAGGACAACACACGCTTCTAACCCCTAACATACCTATCAAACACTACAGATTTATTGCAATCATGCCATTATTGCCACAGTAAAAACATACTTCAGCTCTGTAGAGCATCAAGAACAGTACTTCAGTGATGAACACTGGTGTTTGGGATCCTCAACAGGTATTTTCACATCTGAGCTTTAACTAAGAACTTTTTTAACTCAACCTTTTACACTCTATTCAAAGAAGCAGAAGAACTGGCAGATGCATCCTAAGGATGTGGCTGCGAAGCCCAGCATGAAGTCATCAGCACCAACAGGAGCAAAGTGTCTGATGACATGACTGGCGGGGCAGCGAGGTTGGCTCCAGGAGGGATAGGCAGACCACCACAGTGCCAAGAGCAGAGCAGCAGATCAACACATAGATCGCTTCTCACAGCTCCAAGAATGAAAACCAGAAAACACAGCAAGTTAGCCAGGGCCAAGAGTTATTCTAATGCCATAATGCAGACACCTCAAAGATGCCTCATGCTTCACAGCTGCCAGACAATTTTGACTTGCACTACTGACAGGCTGAGAGCTACGGTTGTTCAGCCTGAAGATGGCTCCAGGGAGACCTCAGAGCAGCTTCCAGTGCCTAAAGGGGCTACAAGAAACCTGGAGAGGGGCTTTGGACAAGGGCCTGTAGGGACAGGCCAAGGGGAATGAATGGCTTTAACCTGCCAGAGGGGAGACTGAGATGAGCTTAGGCAGAAACTCTTTCCTGGGAGGGTGCTGAGGCACTGGCACAGGGTGCCCAGAGAAGCTGTGGCTGCCCCATCCCTGGCAGTGCTCAAGGCCAGGTTGGACACAGGGGCTTGGAGCAAGCTGCTCCAGTGGGAGGTGTCCCTGCCTGTGGCAGGGGTTGGAACTGGATGAGCTTTAAGGCCCCTTCCAACCCAAACCAGTCTGGGACTCTATGATTATGCCCTGGCTACAGCACAGGAACACCTTTCTGTTTAGAACTGCCCCTTACAGGCTCCACCTTCCCTCTGCAAGGCTTATGCCAAGGGCAGCTGTGCCCCAGAGGCCCACTTTGGTCAGTGACCCACAGACAGACAACAGCCCTGGTTTTCCTAAAAGTCTAATACTCAGAATACTTTATTGGCTGGAGAGCCTCTTACTGAAATTACTGTACAATTTTCACTTGTTTCAGCCAAAATTGAGGGCAATTTTGCTTAAAGAAGTCTGTCTGTGCCATTAGCTCTATTTCACCAGGGAAATTTGCTCTCACTTGTGCATATGACATCATCTATTGACATAACCCCACCAAAACAGGCTTTTCAAACCCTTATATTCAGCCATTTCATATGCTGCAATTATACTCAAGCTTAAATTAATCTTTGACACTAGACTTGCACTGTGTTCCAACTTCTCCACCATGCACATTGCTTGGCTTTATTTTTCCAAAATGTTATTTGCTTCTGGAGACTTGCATGTCATTCCATCATGCCCAGAATCTCAGCTACAGAAACAGGTATTTTTACCATACAACTTCTTAGATTTTTTCATGTTAAGCCTTCTTTGTCACTCCATTACTGCCATCACTGTGCACAAACATGGCATTCAAGCATCTGAAATTATATGGCATTTAGACAAGAGCTTTGAGGCTGGTTCACTACCAGGCATGACATGCATCCTTCCTCCTCTGGATGAGCCCTTAAGTCATCTACTTTATATGACAACCAAATGATCCAAACTATGTGTAACAACCAAAATGATCCAAACACTTGTTTCAACTCTGGTTTTATCATTGGTAGGCAATAAAGACCAAAGGAACTGAGATAGGACTACCTGCCCAGCTATGCTTTTGCTATTTGCTGCCTAGCTCCTCCTCATTCCCAGGAATTTATCCATTGGCATAGGTCTTCCTCAGCAAGCTCTTTAGGCACACCCTACATCACTCAAGCTGATTCTCTCCTTCACAAAACACTCACAGGAGCCATTAAGCAGGAAGCTCAGACTGCAGCCCCTCAGAGGAACAGCACAGCCAGCAACTCCCAGATCAGCACTATTACATTTTACAAGCCGAGTCATAAGCCCCACAAACTCACTTGTTAAAAGAGAAACCATAAACTAAAGAGCAATGATGCTGGTCAGAAACTGAGATGCAGGAAAGGCTGGTTTAGGCAATTATATAATTAGTGGTCACTTCCAGACAAGAATAAAGCCCAACTTACCACTTAAGTCTTCTCACCAATCATCTGCTCTGTCGTTGTAAAGCTCATGGAACTGTAGCTGTTTTTGAAGTTGACAACATAAATTAGAATATCTGATGTGTACTTTGTAAAAAGCAGTAGCTCAGCTACTTAGCAGTAGTTCCTATGAGAACTTTAAAGCCCTGTTATCTTCTGGGTTCAGTGTGCAGCCTGCCCCCAACCCATAAAAAAAGAAACGATAGTACTTTATTAAAATACTAAACTTTTATTTTATTTTCCACATACATTTAGTCTCCCCACCATTTCCATTTGTCTGACCACCACCACCACCACCATGCCTTATCAAAACATTCCATACATACTTAACATGAAGCTGAGGGTGGAGTCCCATCTTGAAAAACTAAACAGGCATTTTGGACAACACATTCTTGGCAAGGTAATCTGGATGACATTTATCAGACACAGTAGGGAAAGCTCTTTGAGCATTTGTAAAAAGAACAGCCAAATAATGGTTACAGAAGTAAGACTGCAGATTTTAATGAACTGTTAAAACTGTTTTCTTTTCTTACAGAGTCTGTCTCCACTGCCAGAGAGCTTGAATGACCTGGAAGTGCACAGAAAGAAATTTAAATCCATTTTTCTTATTATTTTCAGTTTACTACCACCACTTACTCCACAAAATACTGGCATTAAATTACAACAAAATGCGTTCCTTTCAGAGAAAAATCAAGTTGAAAGCAAGCTGCTAGGTCCTTCTGCTACAAGTCTGTTACTTACTGTAAGTCACCTTAGTCTGAATTCAGCAAAGGTAAGCGAGAGCATGGGTGGGGACCAGCTACGCAAATATTGGCTGAACTCTGCCTACCCTGGTGAATGTCAGAGCAGCTCCAGTAGCTGAGGCAAACTGCTTTGAAACATTCTTTCAAGAAGCTATCCATTTGTCTATCACAGACAAGTTTACTCTGAACCACTGAGGGAAGCAGGAAAGCATAAGGAATTCTGTCACTGGAAGAAAGTTTTAACTTACAGGAATTTTGATAGGGGAAACCCAAGACACATTTTAGACTAGTGTATGTTGAGTAACAACTAATTCAGAAACTTGCTTCGTGATACCACCTTTTGGCTTGCCCTCTTAGAAGAGTTCAGTTGACTTTGGGAGGAAAAGAAGCAAGAAAGCCATAATCAAAATCGCAAAACAGTTCCCCCTCCCAGACACCCTGCCTAACAAAAGGCTGAACAGCAGACTGGCCTAGGTGGCCAAATTCAGCAGCAAGGAAAACCACAGCTCATTTCCTTAGCCAATACGGTGCCAGAAGGAAAATTCTGCGGGTTTAGTAAGCAAGAGATAATTTACCAACCATATAAAAGCTGGAAAAATGTAATAAAATATTAGCTTTCCCATCTTAGCCAACTAAACCCTTAAAACCATTCCCATTTATTTAATCTGAAGTATTGTTCGTGGTTTGTAACCCTTTGAAGCAGTCCAAAGCTTGTAAAGATTAAGAAGTGGAAAAGAATCCCTAAGGTTATAAAAGTTTTTGGACTTTATCAAGTTCCAATAAATGCAGTTACCTTCTGGTCCTCCGTCCTGAAGCAATTCTTCACATAGTTGGCAAATTTGGGTTCCAGCTTGGGAAGGGTAGTACCCTATTTTGAAAAACACACAAGCTTTAGCATATGCAGGTCATTCTGAAGCTTAGACCCTTTACAATACACATGGAATTTTACTGAACTCACCTTGCAACGTTTTAGACCAACCTGCCTTTAACCCATTTTAAGAAATTTGATTCTTTACAGTACCCAGTTATCTCTCAGAGTGAGATGTAGTGAGTGCCTACGCACTAAAATGGCTGTACAAGCATCTTTGCTCGTGCTCAAGAACGTAACAAGCATTCATCACTTAAATTAACCTTGTTTGTAGTCAACATCCATATGCTATCCAGATAAACTAGAACAAATTCCGTATTTATGGATTCCTACCACAGCAACTTAAGACACCACTACCCTTCACAGGTTGGTTTTTGACTTCAGCTCTCTAAAGCAGAACATGAAGCAATTTCCCACATACCTTTTAAGACTAATACATTAGCTCTATGAATTAAAACAACTGTTCTAGAGACATTTGCCTCTATCTCTGAAATTGTCTTTGTACATACTCAAAAAGTAGAAAGCAGGTTCAGTAATGATTCATGGACCTACTAAGCTTATATTCAGATCTCATGTATCCAGGCAAAATAACAGCACTCTTAAGAGTCACTGTTTTGCTTTCACATGGCCCATGAGAAGTATTTTTTCCCATTTTCCAGGTGCATCAGGTGAAATACATCTAGCCAGCTATGATACAACACTTAGCTACTACTTGGCACATTGTTTATATCTGAATATAAAAATGATGTTTTCTTCAAAGCTACATCAGAAATATTTGATACTGCAACCAAAAAGCTTGGATTTGGACAATGTCTTACCTCTGGATTCTTATGCGCTTATGCTTTTATATTAGCTTGTTGATATCTACTCAGTACATAACAGAACAGTTTCACTCTGTTAAAGTGGTATTTTTCAAAGCTGCTAACTTATTGGCTGGCAGCTAGCAGTGCTACTGTATACGGCAACACACAAACCTTTTGCCTTACTAAGGTATGAAATAGAACTATCTTGGTAAACACTGAATTAAGCTGCTTGCTATTGTTTTTACATATTTGTGCTTACAAACACTTTCCTGTAAAAATACTCTTCAAAAACACAAAGTATATTCTAAAGCTATTTGCGCGTTATCTGGGCTGCAATTCCCTCCATAGGGGTATCTGTCTACTGTGAGCAGCTCAGCCACTTCTGCTTATACTGCAAAAACATTAATTGTGGCTCGTCCAAGTCACAAAAATCCACCCTAGCATCCACTAGATCCAAGAAGTTAGCCTGACCTAACAGAATGATACTATCCATCACTGTCAGGTTTGTAATTCAGGGATATGCATTTCGATCCAGATCACAATCTGTCATTGCTCACTCTACATCCACACTGTACTGAAACACTTCTTGCGTTATTTTGCATTCCTGAGTCAAAACTGCCAGAAAACATTAAGAATCTAAGTATAATCTAAAATAAGTCTAGTTTTTTAGATTACTTAATTGCCACTGTAAGGGAGAAAAGCTGATCTCAGACCAAACAGCGAGCCAGAATTCTTCACAGCACTGAAATGAGCTACAAAAATCTCCAATGAAGAATTTGGTTCAGTCACAAATGAAATTATGATCTATAAGCACATTCCTGAGCAAGTAAAACCAGAACTGGTAGTCTGGATGCCAGGTCCTCACTACCACCTATTCTGCAGTACGCACGTGTACTCCACTGTGCTCCTAGCACAAAGGATTCCAGACTTGGCTGATTGCTATTGATTGCGTTTTAGTTACAAGCTGGGTTGGTAAAAAGTGTAGCAACTTTCTTTTTTATATTTCAAAAACTTTTATAGGAAGAGAACTTGTATGTATAACCAAGAAGTGCTAGTTCAAGTTGATAACAACCATAAGCCAAGCGACTGCCTTGTGACCTTCAAAAGGTGAAACATCCATTGAGGGGAGGGGCTCAATTAGCCCTAGAACTCCAGATCAGAGAGGAAATGCTTTCAGTTCTTCTTTGATTCATCAATGCATATCATGAGCACCTATCTCCCCCTTCTGGAAGTTATAAAGCCTTACAAGCATCTGGACATCTGGATAGCCAAGCTAGGTACTACTTCAACATCATGCTATTATTGCAGGCACATGAACAACTGCTTTACTCTAGCTGCCTAAAATAAAATGCGTACACTAGTTAAGTCACCTTCAGAATAAATGTCACCCCTAAGACTTATTGCTTTGATTTTTGGATTGTTTGGGCTTTTTCCCCCCTCCAAAGTTTAACCAAGACAGTTCCCTAAGAAATACCAAATTACCCATCACCACTACTGGAGGAGTGCAAAACCAACATGGTTTTGTTTAGAGCGCAGAGACTTCATCCAATTTTTCTGATCTGCGGAAGTGCAAAAGTAAGGCTGGGATGCCTAAGTTTCCAAAAACTCACCTTGTCTACAGACGCTTGCATTTTTGCTTTAATCTCCTCTAACGACAGAGGGACTTTTGGTGTTTTTGGAGTTAGAGATTTATCCTTCTTGGAATCTGGAGTCTGAAAATTATTCATTTTGTTAGGAACTTGCAAGTAAAGCTACTTAGTACACAAGATCAAGTTTTCTAATGATAAGAGTGTTAAAAGGTACTACAGAAATTATATGGACTAGGACAAGCAGCCACCACACAGATACTTCAGATAGCTTCAAGAAGTCACAGAAGTTAAATTTGCGTTTCCCATCACACTTCTCGGAGACAAGAACAACAAGTTTGAAGTTAATACAAGTTAGCATAGCTAGCATCTTACACTTCTGGACTGATGCCTACACAGCTCCTTCTCTCAACAGAAATGAAACAAAAAACAGCCCAAGCATTCAGTCACTTTGAGTTTCCTCCACAACTGCAGCTGGACTAGGTCATGCTTTAAAGAAAAGGCAGAAATCTGCACTGTTTTCCAGATGTTGTCCTGTCATCCACCCCGCACAAGTTCCTGCAGTTACTTTCCTGGCAGGCATACCTGCATACATGCAGCAGGACAAAGCTGCACAAGGAAGCTCAACAACTACGAAGTAACTGAACAAGAGAACTGTTAGTTCTAAAATGGATCAATTAAGTCCCTTATTAGCAGTAGCCTCCTTGCGTTGTACTGCAGTAGCAACACAGTCGGCAGTGATCCTCTTGTACAAGCAGGATGTACAATATTTTATATTATGGGATCGCCAATATTCAACAAGAGACAGCACATCTGATTTTTAATCTTTGGCTGTTGTAGTTACATATTGATCACTGAAGAGTTTCACAGAGTGAAGGAGCAAGGACAAAGCAAGGAACAGTATTCCCAGCATGTTTCATACTAAGATTCAAAAAAACCTGACTTACCATTAGTATATTATTTAAATTTACTATCAGACAAGAGAACTAGCTTCCACACTAGAAGAAACATTTATTTTACTCATTTGGCTTCACTCACTTTTGACTTAGATGCTGGTGTGGACGGCTTAGAGTCTTTTCCATTTTGCTTTGCTTTCTGCATATTTTTCCCTGGAGCCTCACGGACAGGCTGAAAAGAAAGCATGTAGGTTCACTGGCCATGAAAAACTGCTAGTGTATGTTAGCTTGGTAAAATACCAATCAGGATCTAGTGAAAATGCACATATTATTTAGCCTCAAACAAAAAAGCATTCTCATTGCCCATGCAACATGATCAGCATCCATTATTTAAGCAAAAAGCACATATGCTACATTAACTCAAAAAACTGTGGGTACAGCACAATACACAACATAACCAAGATCAAGTTTTGTTATGTGGGACCTCCACTTCATTTTCTTTATATTACACCTTTACTTACACATTAACATGTATGCTTGTATTACATACAGTTATATACATGTATATATAATATACATGTATTATTTTGGGGGACAGATATTGCATTAAGACTAATTCTAGATGGCACTGCAGTTTACAATCTGACTCAGTGCTACTTGCTTTTTGTAACACAACCATGACCTCGTTTGGCATTTCATACAGAAATATTACCCAGGATACGTGTTGGCAGCGCTACATATATATTTAAGTATTGAATCTTCTGTTTCTATATCACTAGAAGGACCATTTCATTCAGCCACACTGTATTTGGTAAGGTGGCAGGAAATCTGCAGTTCAGACTTGTCTTTACCAAGTCTTTAACTATTGTGGCAATGTCACCTATAAAATTTGTTAGAAGGAGCATATAATGAAGTAAAATTTTAAATTTGTTTCTAAACAGCAGCTATGAACTTGCAAATTGAAGCCAAAGCACAAAGTTAAAAATTGCTACCTCTACCTCTGCAGTTGCCAAGTTGCCTTATAGTTCATTTTGCCACCAGATGGCACTCCAAGGCTGATTAAATTTCACATTCTAGCACTTGGCTGCCTGAGGTGAACCTTTTGCAGCAGGCTCACACATTCACATCCTTTTATTATTTAAAGTTAGGTTGCTAAAAAGAACCTTTTCACAGTATGCAGGACTAACTGAAATGGCAAAGCCCAACCCACACATGAACAGGATTGTTTACTGTCCAACAGCTATCATCAAATGAATGTAACATTCACCATGAAGTGTTCTAAAGCCTTACCGTAATTTCTAAAGAAAATATACACCCTAAACTAAAGCAAAAACATTCCATTCACACATTCCAAATAGCTATGCTTAAACTCATTGATTGAAAGAACCATCTGCCTGATTTCCATCATCTCTTGTATTGATATGCAGTCCTTTATTAAACAGAACACTGCACAAAGGAGGACACATCAGTTAGCTTCTGCATTACAACACAGAATTCAAACCTGAACAGTTAACTGTCAAACACACACATCTTCCCCTCCCTCCCCTTCTGCTTTAGGGGTCTTCATATGAATCCTCGAAGATGACTCCATCAGGACAGGTAACTAGCACCCAGCAGTAAGTTAAGTGCAAGCACTTGCTCTGTCTGAGCAAATTTAGCTGCAAACGGTAAGTACACCTAGTGTTATCACTACCTTTCATATTCATTGAGCAGACTGTTTATTTCTTCATGGGTGAGGAGGATCACAATGTGTTTGCATATATATATATATACATATGCACCACTTACTTTCTTCATTGGTGTTTTCATTTCTTCCTCATCATCCTCTAAGTCATCTTCATCACTAGAATTAGAAATGCAGTCACCATAACTGAAAATTCATACTCACAGCTTTAACCACATTGGGAATTAGACTTCCCTCTCCCTCCCAATAAAATGTTTTACTCATGAAGGAAGCAAGTAACCTCCCCAAGTCTACCTTGCATTAACACATGGCAAGGTTAGGCCAAATTCTATTGTTCAAGATATTAAATGCATTCATTACCTTCTGCTTGCACATCGAAGGCATGTACCCTCAGGACCTCTACTACTAAAGTAATCCTCTATTCACTCTGAAGTTAATAAACTATACAATACTGAATTTTATAACCCAGGATTACATATTTGAATAACTAATTTAAATTGCAGTGAAGAGACAAACTTGAGACAATTCTTTTTTTTTCAGCCAAGATAAAATAAAGCAGCTTGTCCACTTAACATCCAGTTAAGTCACACAAACCGTTCCAAAACAGTTGACCCCATATTTCAAAATACATTTTCAGAACAAGAATACATACTCATCATCATCATCCTCATCTTCATCGTCATCCTCATCATCTTCTGACAATTTTGCTTTTTTCTTTGAAAAGATCAAGCATGTTTAAATATCAGTATCGCTGCCTTAATAAACAGCAACCTCAATCCAAAACAATATGCAGCATAGGTACAAAACTATCTTCTATCAGTTTAGGGAAAACCCAACACGTTACAGATGTCAAGTCAAAAGCTACTGAGGAGTTTACAGCATGCTCTAAGCACATGAACCTTTCAACTCTCTTGTAGTGCACAGCTTACTCCTACAGGAAGCAATAATACCAAACCAAAAGAAAATTCTTCAAACTGATTGAAAGTGTTTATGTATTTATACGCACACACATACATGCACACACCTGTGGTGTTTTAGCTCCTCCTCCACTTGCTGGTCTCTTTGTCGAAGTGTTCACAATTTTTGTATCATCTTCCTCATCGTCTGATTCTGGTTCTTCCTCTAATGCTGATAAAATCATGGCAATGCATAAAACCCCCACCCATTTAACAACAGTTAAAGCAAAATTGCTAGTAAGAAACAAACAGAAGAGTACCACTGTCAATTAAATTGGCAAGGCCTTACTGAGGTGCTGAACTGATTGACAGGAGGAAGCTTTCTAGCAGTGATCTAACCACTGAGGTCAGTTACTTTTTTGGTTGACTATATGTAGATACCACTGCACTGAAATCCAAATGCGTGAATAATCATACATACACTGCCTATTAACCTTCCTCACAGGAAAGCCATAGAAAGAATAAGATCTTCTCCATTTCTAAGGAGACACATTTAGGGTAACTTCTGAAGAGAAAGACCAGTTTTAAAGACAATTCTATGGAGAAGGCTAGTCCTGAACTATATTCAGTATAAACTGAACTATATTCAGTATAAACTCGAAACTATTTCGTGGGCAGTCTTCTCACTTCTGCTGTGAGACTCTAACACCCACTTCTAAGGGGGGAAATTAGAACTCGGATTGCAAGGCTGACAAACAACCCTTACGCATACAAAACCAGAGGCAAGAATAGGTATGCAAGCACTTCTCTGAACTCTGTGACCCTACCGTTACTTCATGCCTCTGAAAACAGTGAATTAAAGATTCACAGGGTCACTATTAGAAAGAGTAGTGCCTGAGACACCAGATACAAGTTCTGTCTGTGTTGAGAGGCAGCAAGGTCACAGATTAGTAACCAGAGCAATACATACCTACGAGATGTTGTCCACTGACATAAACAGGCCCTGAACCACATTTCAACCTCAAGACCACTGGGGGTGTGATCTCAAAGCCACCTAATGAAACCTAAACGAAGAAAAAAAAAAAAGTCATTTTTTTATTCAAACATTAAAGGCAAAGTGTTCTTACAGACAATCAACTCAATTGGAACCAAGAGCACCAACACCTGTAAATTCCAAGGTAAATACACTTACTCCAAGTTTCCATCTGTCAGAATATTCCAGAACTGCTTAGAGTCAAAAATCAGGGTAAGCCACAACAGGGTTCATTACGCTCTCATCTCTTACCGTAATTAAAGCCCACCTTTCAAATCCAGACCAATCCACAATTTTTTCTACTCCACTTGGCAGCAATACCAATTTGAACATTATCCCTCACACCTGCCCCCAACATTGTGCAGTTCCATTTGTACAACATCAGCAACACTGATTCAAATTACATTCCAGATGGCAGGAGTAACAAGCAGGCCCTTAAAAATCAAGAAAGGGTAGCAGTCACCTTTAGAATACCTTAAGAGCTTGGCACCTGCAAAAAACCTAGATTTTTCTTATCCCAGTCTCAAAGAAAGCAACACAGGCTATAGATGTAACCTGCTTGCAAATGCATACATTTGTATATATAGAGATGATGTGTGTAATGACTGTCACTTCCTTAAAAGCAGCATGATTTGAACAAAAGTCTATCATCTCCAGATGACTAGAGTAAGTCATAAGCCTGGTAAGGCATAATCCCCCCAACATATTTAGCAAGTTCAGCCAACCAAAACCTTTTCTAACCAGTCTTCCTCACCTGAGACCAATTTTATGAAATTTTTCCATGCTCCTGTACTTACTGTGGGCTGCACTGACATTTTCAGAGATGCCAGTACTACTTTAATAGGATTGCCCTCATAATCCAATGCTTCTGCTTCTACAACGTGTAATTCATCTTTGGCTCCAGCCCCTAAAGTAACCTGTGAAGTAAAGAACAGCATACATTCTGAGAATCCTACAAAATACTCCGAAGTCCTCTAAAACTACTCGTTGTTTATCCTCTCTCAGTGTTAACACGAGCACTTGCAAGGCGCAACTTAAGGCAAATGTTCTGAGGAGGGTTGAAAGTAACCTTATGCTACTAGATTATTGCCTGAAATGGGGTCAGTGACAAGTCTGCTCAGCACTGAAGCTGGCCCAAGGCAAGTACAAGCACATGCCTAGAGGAACGGAAACAACTGTAACCACTACTACAGAATCACAGCCTTTATCGTTCCTCCTCCTGCCATGTTTCATCTGCCAATTGCTTCACTTCACACTATGTACTTTCTGCTTTCCTGACATTCAACGTGGAGTTAAATCTTAACTGCTCAGTTCAGTACTGTCATTTATGCATGTGTCTTCTGCACCAAAAGAAAGAACTGCTCTTCCAGAGCATTTCAGAACTCAAGTGCCTGGATTCCTTACACAGAGTACAAGTCAAAATCATAGCTGCAGGGAGGCAAATTAGTGAGACATCGGACAGGCCTGAAATTCCAGTTCTGTGAACCTCTGGCATCTGCATCAGGGTTACACGGAAGAGATGTGAAAACCAAGAACCCTGAAGTACAACAGTTATTCCCTAAGACCAGTGCCCCAGGAAAAAGAAAGCTTTCAGCCCTCTGTGGAATATGTGGGTATAAACACTCCAGGCAGAAGCATACAACTTTAATTTCCATTCTCCAAGAGCTAAGTTTTAGGCAGGCTATATATTATGATCCAGACTGATTTATCAGACTGAAGACTGAGAAAAGGGATACAGGATTCACTATTCCCAACAAGATTTGTTACTGTAAATTTAAAGAGGTGAAACTGCTGCCCTGGTCTCAGATCTCAAATGGGTTAGCAACATCACCAAATCATGCAGCTAGTGGGACTACCCACTGGGACAACAATTTAGGAACATGCCCTCCACCTGCAGTTACTCCTATAACTTGCATCAGTTTAAGCAATAGTACAGCAGTTACCAGTAATTTTTTTACTCTGTCTGGCAAGCATCCATTCCTGTGCTTTAATTTCTACAATGGAGGAATTCACACTGGCAATAAATAGGTAATGAAGCAGCGACCATCCCTCTATGTTGTCAGCCATCACTAGGTAAGACATCTGCAGAAAGCCTCATGCCCCTTTTAACTCTACATGCATCAATCCTCCTCCCCTTTCACTTTAATATCCCCACCTCCTTCTGTACCTCATACCCAAGTCCATCACCACATTTGTACCTTAACTGAGATGTGTCAGTCAGTCTTTACATAGCTAGCTTTCTATCAGGTGTACAGACCAGTCACCAGGCGTTTGCTACCTTCACACTTTATCTTCCATACTGGCCAGCATATTTTCTGTTTGTAGCTATGTCCAAGACCTTCCAAGCCTCTTGGACATTTCTAGCTTGCTATTTGTTATTTCAATCACCATTTCTCCTGTATATCATTTGTCTTAAAAAACATTCACATATGAGAACAGGCCACATGAACTTAACCTATACATGCTTTACCACTATATACTTCCCTCAAAAGAAATTCTAATTAAGACCTAATTAGTCATTGTCAAACCCAGGCTGCAATTTCCATAAAATTTAAGGACTGAAGACACGTGATTCACAAAACCATAATGCCTACAATTCAAACCATTATAAGTATCACTGTGAGCATGTTTGGAGAGTGTTATGCAAGTCTCCTGTAGGAAACAATTTTGCTGCAGGAAGTAATCCACAATTACGAGATTCTTGTTTCCCAGCATCTGGGAAATCTCTTTATATTTAAATAAAACCAAATAATATCTTTCTGGAATCTCTTTGTATCTAAGGTATCTCTTTGTATTTAAATAAAACCAAAAATAAGCCATAAAGTACAGATGCTGCAACTCAAATTCCTTAGCTGTAAAGGTGGGACATATTATCTTCCTGCTACATGCTCAGGCCAGAACAAAGGCCTTGAAATATTGTGTCTTGTGTGGCAGCAGAAAGATAAGATGCCAAAACATTTAACTCTCAGTGTACAAGTCCTGATTCCCAGGAGTACCCTGCTCAGCAGGGAGTCTTAAATGAATTATCTGTATGATGAGACAGTATTTCCCAGTTACATCTGTAGAGAGGACAAAACCAGTGACAACAAATTAAAACACAAATGTCCCTCCCCATTTAGATTTAGTTATTAGGCGCTTATTGAAAAAAACACAGGAATTCTGTCCAGAAATATATGGTAAAAATAAAGTTTGTCGTAAATTGTAAAAAGACATGTCCATGTATTAGTCTTCTAAATGCACCCTCCATCCCTTGCTACTGCAGCATCTGAACTACTGCACTAGAGAGAGAGTATAAATTTTAGCCTTTAATTAAGTTTAGTATACTTCTACTAACCTGTGAATTCATTTTTAAACCCTTCCAGCCTTGCATTCATTGCTCTAAGCAACAAAACATGAGTGCGTATCTTAACACCTCCATGTTAAAAATAAACTTCTCACAACACTGCATGCCACTAAATAGGAATTTAGAAACCAAATGATACTTGCCGTTCTCAGAGACAACTGATGCTCATTTTCTTCATCGTCTACTTTGAACTGATAATCCTTATCTGCTTTAAGCTCGCAACCTATGAAAAGAACATTTACTTATGTGCCTGCGGTTTTACTTTGACACGGGTATTTGCTAACCGCTTAGTATTTCACATCATGCTGCTTCGAGGCTCTATACTTGCACAGAAAACCCACCAACGGCGCTCGTAACAGCCAAGCACAGAAACACGCGGCGTGCAGAAAACCCCTGGCGCGTCCGCGGCCTGCTGCGACAGCGCAGCTCCCAACGCGGGGCTTCGAAGCCCACTCACGTCCAGCGCTGCCCGAGAACCGCCACGTGCTCGCACACCCCCATCCCGCCACGTGCTCCCGCAGCGCCCGAGCGCGGCCGCGGCCTTAGGAACGGGCGGGCGGCGGCGCCGTTAACAAAAGCGGGACGGGGCCGGGCCGCGCCGCGCCACGTGCGAGCGGCGCGCCACGTGGTGCGCGCGCCGAACGCGGCTGTTCCCTCCGTGCACCCCCTCCCCTGACAAAAGCCCTTTCAGCCTGCCCCACCCCCCCGCGCTGCGGCACAAGGCCCGCACGACCCGCTGCCCCTCAACGGCGCCCGCCGCACCCCCCCCCCCGACCCCAAGGCCTGAGGGAGCGGCAGCGCCGACAGGCTCCGGGAGCGCGGAGCCGGTGCGAGCCGTTACCGAAAAGGAAGGTCTGAGGGCGCAGGGGGCCCATGCTCTCCATATCCATGGCGCTGTCCTCCATGTTCTCGGCCTGCTCGCGCGGAAGGACCACACCGTGCTGCGGCGCTGCGGGCGGACGCGCACTAAAGGAAGCCCCGTTCCCGCCCACTCCCAGATATAGCCCGCGCTCTCTCGCGAGACCCGCGCGCCACGGCACGCCCCCCCCCCCCCCCAACTAGCGCCGCCCCTGCGCACGCGCCGCCAGCGGACGGGTGGTCGCGAGCTCAGCCCCGGGGGCGCCTCGGCCGCGCGCGAGGGGCGGCGGCGGCGGCGGCCATCACAAGATGGAGGCGGCTGCGCGCCGCCGCCGCGCAGCGGTTGCGGGCCCGCGGGGCGCCGCCCGCCGAGGCCCGTTCCCCGGGTGCTCTTCAGGCGAGCGCAGCGAGTGCCGGCCGGGCAGGTGCCCGCTTGCCGCGGCAACCCGCAGGCACCGGCCCCGCGGCGCCGCGAAATGGCTGTCGGTGGGCGGCAAGCGACCGGCCCCGGGCGTGCTGCGGCACAGGCGGAGCCTCGACCCTCTTCTCGCCTCAGGTGCTCCCCCCCCCCGCGCCGGTGGAGCTGGCCGTGCCGCCGAGGGGAAGCCCCGCAGTGTGCGGGCCGGAGCTGCGCGCAGAGCCCCGAGGCTCGCTGAGGTAGCGAAGACGTGAATGGCTTAGCGCGGCGGGCACAGCCGTGCGGCTGCCAGGCCTGAGGCACAGCGAGCCTGGAGCTGCGTGTGGCAGCGCTCCTCCGGGCGGGGGAAGGCCCTGCTGCCCGGAAGCACTCGATGTTCGTGCGCTCCGTGAGCCCTGCGCAGCCGGCTGCCCTCGGCTCTGATGGAATAAAACATTTTACTGCCTGCAAACCCGTTAAGAGGAGCTGCTGCGCCCTGGGCCGCTGGGCTCTGAGGACCAGGGAGCAACAGTATTTTGGGAACCCCCCTTTCGGCTGGTATTCGACGGGAGTTACTTTCTTGATGTGAATGGACACATGAGGACATCTCTCAACAGAATTCAGTCAGATTGAGGGCCACAAGCCCTGAAAAGGCTTGTGTATGCATTAGCCCATGTAGTCCATCAGTGACCCTGGGTAGGGCATATCTTTGGGTTTCTGTTACAGGCTGCCCTCATGGCCAGGGTCTGATCTGTGAAAGCGTTGCTTGGGTGCTCTAAGTTAGCTAATCTCAAGATCACTTTTAGCTGAACGCTCATTCTTCAAAAATAAAGGTATATAACCTCTTAGTGCTCATGTCTCTCTGTTGATTTGAAATGTTTGTTACACCTGCATTCATAAAGGAAGAACATCAAGTTCTGAAGCTGAAAATAAAGAAGTGACACCATAGTAAAGTGAATCTTACCTGTCAAAATGAGGCATTCACCTTCTTTCTCACTCTTCCACAAAGCTCACCCCTTTAAAAACAGAAAGTACATCTCATTTATCTTACTTTCAGATGTAAAGTCTCTGATTAGCAAGACGCAGCTAGTTTTCCAAATACCAGGTTGCCTGAGCCATGGGTGCAGCACAGTACGATCCTGTACATTCTTGTTAACATTAAAGCAGATCATCTGCTGAGGTGTTGTCAAGTGGATTGCCACAGGCTCACTAAAATACAGTGATAAAATTGAGTTGTGTGTGAAAAAAACACAGTATAATAATAAAAGTATAACAATATATTATTATAAATATAATAAACAGTATACTGTTAGCAAACAGTAGTGCAGTGTACCACATGAGTGAGGACTGGGATGTGGCTGCTGTGAGAGCTGTCTTCTAGAGCCACGGGATGATTTCAGCTGGAAGGCACCTTGGATCCAGCACCCTGCTCACTGCAGCACCAATGCGGGTCACACTGCCAGGGCTTGGTCGCTGCGGTTTGTCTGGGCTATGGTGGTGCACTAACTACCCAGTACTGGTGACAGCTGATTTGGAAATGCTGATAGGGGTTAAAATTAGTGGTGTTTTTCCTGTTTCCCTGCTCATCTTCATAGCAGCTGTTCTCCTTACAGAAACATAAGGTGACATGTTTGTATGTGACAGGAGTATTTAAGCAAAACCAGAAAAACTAACAATCTTCTTTTTTTGTTCTTCCTTTGCATCCTATAGATAGGATGCAAATTAACAATAGACACTGTTAATTAATAACCCGTGCGTTGCTTGTACGTGTAGAAATCACACCCTGTGGATGCCAAAGTCAAAAAAAGGGGAGAGCAGGGCGATCACATAAACTTCATGAACCACTCTTCCCATTTATTCCGCTTAAAATCTGCCTAGAAAACCTGAGAAGGAACAGGTTTATTTCATTTACTAACCTTTGGTTTCATTCATCTCTTAGTGTCTTTAAGCAGTCACTTCTAAGGGTGGCCCTTAATGTGGGCACAGGGATTTGTGAAGCAGCAGAGGCAGGAAAACCCACCACGCATGGTGGCTGGTGTCACTATCAGAAGAACAGCATCATTAATGGATCAGACATCTCAGCCAAGAAGAGCCCTGCAGATGCAGATAAAACCTTTGATTTGGCTTGAAAATGGCAACCAGTATCAAAATTTAAAATGCAGTTTTGGCATGACCCGAATGACAAACAGACTGTAGCTGGGAGCTGAATACTGCACAGTAACAGAGAAAGAGGCTGCAGCTGTTTGCATGGGCATTCATCTGCTGTAATGCCACAGGAGTACATGGCTACTGGTCAAAACCATCCAAAACCTGCTCCTTGTGGCACTGAGCCGCTCACAAAGCAGCCTGTGGTTACAGACGTCCACCCAGGCCTGTGGAAGGGGAGCAGTGCCACCACAGCATTTTCATGTGCGTACAGAATTGCTTTTAATTCAATTACAGTCTTCCATTACTGTGGAAATAAATGTGGGAGGAAACAAAGGACAGACACAGAGAAGCAAAACAAGGGTAGGAAGTAGGAGATATATGCTTACCGCGTCTCGTTTGGCTCCGTAGGGCTTTAGAGGCGTATGTCATATATCACGACATTTATTATTTCTGTCATGTTCTAGGAGGAGAAGTCCATTACAATATTGATCATTTTACTCTGTTCAACTCTATGCTATGTAATACTCAGCATAGCTCCAAGAGCATACAAGTGATTTAGAAATAGCTGTACAGGGAGAACTGAGGAAGGAATCTGAGTCAACATGGTTTCCCTTAATGGAATTCTCTTTTTAGTAAGCTTTTAGAAAACTTAGGAAATGGCATTCTAAACACGGTTAAAGCACACAGTTGTAGTCAAGCAATCAGAAGCTACAGACACAATAAAGATTTCCTATGTAATCCTAATTTACATTCTGACATAATGACACGGCTTTCAGCTGCGTTGCCCCATGGCTGTCACGTAACCTCTTCATTGGGCTCCCCTTTCTTTTCGCTGCTCAATAGTTTCTGCCCCAACAAACTCAGGGCCAAAATCTTAAATGGTATCGGAACACTTACCCTTCCTTGATTTCAAAACCACCACTGGCAAACTCAAAAATCCAAATATTCCAATTTAATCTGAACTGCTTAGCCTGGAACAGATAAGGCTCTAGGGAGACCTTAGAGCAGCTTCCAGTACCTAAAAGGGCCAACAAAAAAGCTGGAGAGGGGATTTGGACAAGGGCACTTAGGGACAGGCCAAGGGGAATGGCTTGAACCTGCCAGAGGGGAGACTGAGATGAGCTCTTAGGCAGAAGCTCTTCCCTGGGAGGGTGCTGAGGCGCTGGCACAGGGTGCCCAGAGAAGCTGTGGCTGCCCCATCCCTGGCAGTGCTCAAGGCCAGGTTGGACACAGGGGCTTGGAGCAAGCTGCTCCTGTGGAAGGGGTCCCTGCCCGTGGCAGGGGTTGGAGCTGGATGAGCTTTAAGGTCCCTTCCAACCCAAACCAGTCTGGGATTCTATAGCTGCAATCATCAGGCAGGGCAGCACAGGGGAAGCACTAGCTGTTGTCATTAACATGCTATTTGCTGTTGCAGCATTGCAGTGGCAGCAAGGACAGAGGAGTCCTGGACAGTGTCAGGCCAGCCTGTGCCTGAAACACAGGTACAACACAGGTGAGAGCTGTGCTGCCCTGTGGGGTTGCTTTGAGAAGACTTGTCCTTGGGGTTGTAATTTCTCTCCAGGTGGTCTTGCAGCCAGCTCAGGACAAGGAGATGTGGTGGAAGTCTATCCTTACGTGGCTGTCTTCTTTCTTATCTGCAGTCTGCTGGTGCTACCATGGATGGACACTAGAAGTTTTCCTCATCATCCTTCTTTAATGTTCTGTCTGTTCCTTCCCCAGCTTTGCCTGTAACACATTATTTATGCAGAGCTGTGTGAAGCTGTGCATCAGAAGATCCTTCAGCACTGGAGGAAGCTGCGTGCTGGCAGTGGAGCCAAGGGAGGCTGACAGCCTGGCTTGTGTGCTGATGGCAGCACATGCTGGTGCTGCTCCATCTCTTCTGTGTTCTTGCATATAGTTTTCAAGGGGTCCTTCTCATGTTAGGGCCTAACTGCAGACATTCATCCCTAAAAGGGAGGAAGGACAGACAAGCCATGATGTCCACAAGGAAGGCACTCGGGTATGACAGTGATGATAAGAATCAAAGTTAGACAGATAGATTTCACCAAGTGCTAGGGTCACAACAGTAAAACTTGACATAGCCTGAAATTTCTTTTTCCAGGTCATGGACCAGGACACATAGGAGGGTTAGGGCTCTGAGCATCACTGGAGGTAGATGTTTGAGTACCTGGATTATTACGGCCGCGCTTTGGGGAGGGAGGAAGGAAAGAAGACAGGGTGTTAGAGGATGCTTCTCCCATTGGGTTACTTGACCTGATGGAGGGATGAGCTGTCTCTGGTCATCTGAGATGCTTCTCCCATTGGGTTACCTGACCCGATGGAGGGATGGGCTGTCTCTGGTCGCCTGCCTTCATGCTGGACGTGTTAGAGCCATACCTTTAGAGAAAAGAGGGGAAAACTGCGTACCAGATACAATTCAAAGGAAAATAACATCCTGAATGTTTACACTAGCATTTGCCAATATTCAGGACAGTCCTTACCAAATGAGTATCTCTGCTCCTTAAACAGGATGTAATCAGCAGATAAACAGAATTCTGCCAACCTCTGTATGCTGTGTATCATGCTTGTCTACAATGCCTCCCCCTGGAATACCACTTGCTACTGTGCACTACTACTATACCTGCTGCCAGCCTTCTCTGGCACTTCTCTGCTTTTTGAACTCAATGGGGTTGACCCCAAATAATGCTCTGATCAACTGTTGACATGCATGAGCTCTGCTGACCACTTCCAGGTGTCCAAAGCCATGGAGATAGGAGAGAACACATGGTACTCCACATAAAAGCAGCCTGTTCTTGTGGTCACTCTTCATATCTACTTCTTCTGCAGTACAAAATGCCCCATACTGCATGGCTCCTGCATCCCCTGAGAAGGGCAGAATTAAGGCCATGGTGGGGGGCACAGTACACGCTTGTCCAGTTCCTGATATCCTTGTATTTCTTGTACTCTTTCATCTCTGTAGCGTCACATCAGAGCCTGAAGTGCGGGTCCATTTGATGTTTGGGAAACATGTAAGATAATGACAGTCAACTGTAATTTTAGGCAGATGCTCTGGGTCCAAGTCCAGGAGAGAGAGATTTCCTCTTCCCAGAGCTGTCCTCATTTCGCGATCAACAGCACCATCTAGTGACACCAAATAAGCATCCTACGAACCTGTCTGCCTTCTCCCACATTTCGCACATTCCTCCGTGTCTCCCAGATGAGGTTTTTCTGTCTGTGCCTGTCTATACCTTTCCTGCTAGAGGGTTGCTTACTAGAAGGTCTTGGATGGTGGAGTCACAGCCACAGACCTCAGAGCTGGGGTGCCACGACCCAAGTTAACTCACAGGCCAAGAATCATCACTGAGCTGTGTGCCAGACCTTGTTTGGCTCAGTGAGAATCTTTTCTGCCTTCGCAAGCACCTCTCACGGATTCCACATTCAAAAGAAACCAGCTCAGTGAAAGAAAATAATCCTCCCTTATCCTTCCCTCGGATCTCTGCTGTGCTTCATCTTGCTCATATGTTGTGTAAGGATCTCAAGCACACCCCTCAAAAGTCATGGTTTATCCCCCAGGATCCACTGGCATGTCTGGCTGATAAAACAATTGTCAAGGGAGCCAATAGCACATCCAGCATCTCAACTGAGAGCACCAAGCAGGCAGCAGCTCCACATCTCCCGTGTTCAACAAGCCCTTCTGTTCTTCTCCCCACCACCCTGTGGGCAAAAAGCCCACAGAAATAAACCTGCAGGATCTGCACACAAAATGGAGGGGTCGAGGTTTCATCGTCATCCCAGCTCCCGCACTGCTACATTTCACCCTCTCCACAGCAGTCTCCAGGGCCCTGTGCTGGATGTAAAGACAGGAGGGCATCATGTTGACGGCAGTATCATTTTGTGCCTCTTTTTTCCCCAGCCAGGACAATGTGTGCAATTTCAACCCTCTCCACTACTGCTTTCTCTCAGTTCCCTGACTCCATCGTGGCACCTTGCAGGCTGAGGATGCTGCAGGGAAGGAGAGACAAAAGGACTGCTCATGGTGAGGAATTTTGATGCATCGAGCACCTCTTTCAGCATCAAGGTGATGGCCAGGGAAACCATATTATGTGAGATACACGTGGCAAGCTCTTAACGTTTCCGTTTGCTCATTAGGCTAAAATAGGCCCATGTCCCCAGCTTGTGCTAGAGGGCACTCTTAGAGACCCGGAATCTGGAGCCAGGTGGTTTGCAGAGAACAAGCCTGGGAAAGGTCTTTCAAAAGAAAAACTGCTTCAGAATCATGAAGAACATGATGGATGTTCAAAGCCATCCCCATAAATCAATTTCTTTCCTGGAATTTCCTGAGCCTATCTAATTTAGATGTTAATTTTAAACTATCCTGTGTTCTGGGTTATATTTGTCCCGTTGGGGCAGCTGGATGGGGTTTTTAGCACCACAGCAAAATTCCAGGGTGGTTCACTTGCTCCAGTACATAAAATACCCTCAGTTCACCTTATGTGCTTATTTACATAGAGATGTTCATATGCTTATAGGCTTCTGGAGGCTTTTGGACAAAGATGTTTACGGAACAAATGAAGGCTTATCACAGTTTCAAACAACTGTTGTGAAAATTTTACAGATAAACCAGCAGAGTCTGGTCTGATCTCTGATCACAAATGTGGCTTTAGAGATGTAATACACAGCTCTATGATCTGTCTGAAGCACTGCAAAGATCAAAAAATCAAACTGAATGCTAGGAATCACTGGGAGAGAAACAGAAAATATCATTAGGTCAGTGTATGAGTGCAGGGTACAACCACATCTTGACTACTATAGGTAGCAATAGTCGTGTTGTGGAAAAAAGACAGAATAAAGGGCTATTCAATAACAAGAAGCATGGAGAACAAGAAACAGCTGTCTGCTGTCTCTCCTAATACAAGAAATAGAGGGCATAAAATGAAACTTGTAGGTGGCAGATTAAATAATAAAAAAAAAGAAGTAAAAAGGGAGGAGGCAGATCCTCACCCGACACACAGCAGACCTGCGGAAGTCTCTGCCACAGGATGCTGGGGACATCAGAACTTTGCATGCATTGGACATACACTCATGGGGGAAAAAAATAACCGAGGGGGAGTAGACCAAAGACACCATTCTCTGGCTCAAGAAGTCATTGAACTGCTTGGGAAGATCCTCTTGGGGAAATATCACTGTAATCTTAATCTGCTTTTGTGCATTTATTCCAGTCGTTGGCAGGAAGACATGGGGCTGGGCAGGCTGAGCAGTTCATCTGATCCAGACAGGGAGGAGGCGGGGAGCTCCTCACCCAGGATCAGTGCTGGATGTTCCAAGCAGACCTGCATCTCAAGAGCCCTTTACCCCAGCCTGATAGACTTTCAGTGCTGTTGACAAGACCCAGGTCCAGAATCGAGTCCAGTTTCAAGGCTGATCACAAACCGCCGTGGGTTTCAGGTCTAGCAGCAGAGGTCTGGGATATTTTGGCTGGCCTCAGTCTTTGACAGGCCCACAGTGGGAGACTCTTCAGTTACAGCAGGTATTCCTACATGCATGTACTAAAACCTATACTGGAAACTTACTTCAAATGAAGCCTCTGATTCACTGCTGGTGGTGATTTGCAGCCAGTCAAAATGGAAAAGTGATAAAATATTCACATGATCATCTTGATGCTCACCTCACAGCTTCATCCTGTAGAGGGGAAAACAAATCCGCAGAGCAGTTACATGCAGTGGCAAAGTTACCCAACTCCCTTGGTTCCTGGATGACACAAAGGAAAAACACATGGACCTCCTGCTTAATTCTCTGCGGTTCCCATACCAGTGGGGACTCGTTCATGAATGGTGCATGTCTCTGTGATCCAGACTTTCAAAAAGCAGGTGGTGGGTTTACCAGCGGCCAGGATCCTATGGGATTTTAGTTCCCAAAAGAGCATAGAACATCCTTTACAAAAGGGTTTCCATCTTCCTTAAGAAGAAAGAGATGATTTTTCCAGTAATTCTTCAATTAACTCTAAAATTTGGAAGCCTGAGTGCTGACAGCAACCTCAAAATAGAGTTCCCATCTGTTTTGTACTACACTTCCCAGGCTTTGCTTTCTATTTGCAGATCTCTAAGAGGTCACCACAGAGCTCTTTGCCTCTTTGCCAGTGTCTTTGCTTTTGCTTTTACTTTTTGTTAAGTAAAAACATTAACTGGTCTGACACAATCAGATGCACTGCACACATCTCAGCAGCTTCCTGCTGCTGCCAGGTTGGGCCCATCAATTTCATTTGCCTTCACTGAGATGCCTTTAAACATTTAATTACAAAGCAGCACTTGTCAGTCACTTCAGTTATCATCTGCCATTCGTGTCATCTCAGCAAGAGCACAGAATTCCTCCAGCTTCTTCGCCAGCAGGGTTTTGAGGAGGGAAGGCCTGAACCAGGAACACCTTTAATAGCTTAGCTGTTGACAGATCAATTAGCCCTTGGCACTCCCAAAGTTAGCATTGCCCAGGTGTTGTCACTGTTCCACACTTGCTCGCAGGATGGGTTATCACTCTTGTATGTTCCTGTGTAGCAAACACACCCGGCACGTGGCAGAGACACCTCCCATGTGCCTGGGCATCCCTTGGAGCAAGCAGCATGTGGCTGTGCTGGAGCTCAGCAGGAGACCAGGCAGATCAGCTCCACATGGTCCAATGGCATCCCTCCATGCTTTATCATGGTCATCGTGGTGTCTACCAGCGGGTTGCCTCAGACCCAACCTGAAGAGAAGCAGTTCCAGTCAGGTGCAAACCCAAAATGTACATGCTCCCATAGGGGAGCACAGGTGAACTGAGAGAGTCTCAGACATCTACTTGTTAGATCTGGGATGCCTTATTGCCACCTGCTACCAGCATCCAAGGTCCCTGCAAAGCCATGGTACCGTACCTCCACTGGTCCGCTAGCGCTGCCTTTGGTGGCACCACACCAAGAGTGCCGCTGCTGAGACAAACTGCTTCTTTCAAACTCACCCAAGGCCCCACACTCCAGCTATTCTCAGCAGCAGCAACATGAAGCTGTTCTCATCACAGTTCTGGGCTCTGATTTTGCCATCAGATAGAGCCCTTCATGAACAAATGCAGAGTCTGGGAGCTCCCAGGGCACTCAACCCAAGTTCATGCCAGCACACTTAGAGGATGGGGCCCGCAGCTGGGGCCAATGCCCCTTCATAGGAAGCGTGAAGCAACCGGGATGAATAAATGCAAAGCGTGGCAAGCAAGTGGATTTGTCAGAGAGAAGAGGCGTGAGCAGGGGAGGTGCATTGGAGATGTCTGTACACGAGAGGGCACTCTGAAATTACATATGTTGGAGGGAAAATCCATCAAATCGTTTGGGCGAGGAAAGATCTGGGATAGCAGGAGTGGGGATTTCACCTGAAAACAAAGAATTTGTAACCTTTACACCACCACCTAAGGGTGACTTTATAATACTGAAAACTGTAATGGAGAAACAAAATATTTTGCTAACAAAACATCTTTGAAGCCCTAAAATCAGCATCAGTTCTTGCAGCACAGAAGTTTTGGCTTGATTTACTTTTCTGGCTTGATTTACCTTTCATTTCTGAAGGTTTAACTTAGCAGCAGCTTTGCTGGAGTCAGACCCATTTAATCAAGGTTAAATCTGGCCTTTAGGGTGTCTTAAGCTGTTACGGATAACTCTTCTGCAAAACAAACAAACAGATTTCACTGTGCCATCATCTTTCCTGGAAAGCCATGGAAATATGGGCATCCGAATCAGACAGGGAGCATTAGGAAATTCCTTTGGGTAAAATCCTTGTTCTCTCCAAGCAGCCCCGAATAAATAAATGCTCACAGTTGCAGGGTCTGCAGGAGCTGGACCTTTGCTGGTTGATCTCACCACTAGAAGGCAAAAGCAGATACATGGAGGCCCGGAGCAGCTCTCTAAAGCCCCTGCTTCCAGCCCTGGCAATGCTCCCCCGGGGCACACAGCATTGCCACCATAGACCCTGACCACAGATTCCTCCTCTATCGTTACAAACACAGTATTTTTCACCAGTGTTATCATTTAAGGTGGTTTCCTGCTTGCACTCTAACAGCCTAACCATGTAATAGCAAGCCCAGAAAGGATAGCTTTGGGGTAACAAACCCAAAAAGAATGAAATCTGATGGAAAGCTCAGGACTGCCCTGTGGATTCGGGTGAACCCTGGAGCAGGTCAAATCCTGCAGGTTTCCTGGCGAAGGGAATCCTGGAGGTGTAGGGATCTCTGTGAGTCAGTCCGAGGATCCCAGCTCAATAACAGAGAGACAGATAATAGCATTTGAACACTATCTCCTCCAATTCAATTGTATTGATTTATTGCCTGTCCAATGAAGCCATCAAGTGTACAAAATGGTTAATCTTATATTTTTTTTCCTGCTGTCTGCTAGAGGAGTGAAGTTGTAAACACAGACCCATGCAAGGAGGGGGGTGGACGTGGGGGATATATTTGCCTTTTTTCAAGGCAGATGCTGCGGTGTATCTGTGCAAAGCAAATCCCATTTTAGCACAGGGCAAAGGAAGGACATAAGCACTTCCTGCTTCGGACCCCCACTGCAATGCTGCTCCACCTGAATGGTTTGGACTTGCTGACAGACCTCCCTAGTGGCACTGTGCTGGCTCAACCTTTAGGTGCATCAGCATCACCAGCCTGCGCAGAGCCTGCAGGACCCCAAACCCAGCTCGGGGGCTGCTGTGCTTCTTCCTTCCTGGTGGCACATGGGGCTTAGTGACATCGCAGCTGACCTGCACGACTTCCCAACTCAAAGCCTTACTCATCCAAGCAGGGAAGCAATATCCCAGACCTAAACCATGCAGGAGCTTGCTGTCTGAAACACACCACCTCAGAATGGAGGGTGGCACGTCTCGCTGGGGCGAGCGGGTCTGGCTCCAGCGCCCGGCGGCTGGGAGAGAAGGAAAACTATTCCTTTTTTAAAACTTATTTTCTTGCAAAATGTACATTTGCAATTAAAGGCTAAGTATGCTGTATATTTTATTAATGATGTGGGATAGCAAGGCATTTTAAAGCTCTCTTTTGTTTTGATGGTTTGGGGTTTTTTTTGGAGGAGGAGGGGAAGGAATTGAAATGGAAAGCTTAACACTTATAATTTCAAAAATTTGGCTTATATTTTAGGTTCTGGTAACATGCAATTACAGGCACTTAGAAAGAATTCCCTTTTTTATACTATGCCCTAGAGCATAAAATTAAGAGGCCAATTCAGGCTTTGTACTGCTTTCAGAGGCAGTTTGCTTCAGCATAGATCAACATGGAGACTGACTGTCGCCTTTCTATTGAATTAGGTCTATATTTTTGACAAGTATGGCAGCAGTATCATCACTTTAATCACCAACAATCCATTGTGTCTCTTTATGCTAATAAATAAAACATTCTGTGTTAAATATTTCCCAGTAAGCACTTGAAGACCTGCAATCACCCCTCCCTTCTATATGTTCCCAAGTAAAATAATATAATGGCAATAAAATCAAATGATGTCTAGGAGTTTTATAGACAACTAATAGCAGTTATTGCAAAGTGCACATCGGATACCAATTGAAGGTTACATTTCTCTTTAATATAATATAGCATGCATATTTCACTAACTGTCTCTATATATCAAATGAATTAAACAATATGATGATACTGGTCAAAAACGGAGTTCTTTAGGAGAGGCCTTTAGGCAGAAGTACTTTACTGGAGCTGCGTGTTGAGGGGGCAGGGGCGCATCTGGAGCACCAGATGCAAAACCTGGGAAAATCATCCCAAGTTACAGAGAAATTGCCAGAGAAATCTCTGGCCCTTCCCCACCAGACTGTGCCCTCCTGAGGGCAGGGCCAGCCCTCTCCATGTGCTGGGGCTTTGCTCAAGGGGTTGGTGGTGGCAAGGGTCTTGCAAACCATCGCAGAAGTGGCTGGGAGGGACCCCCAGCCCATCACCCTGTCTTTTGTTCTGGAGGAACGCACCGGTCTAAGACTGACTCCTGGAAACATCCTCACAAAGCAGAGATGTGGGCCTTAGAAGAAATACAACCAGATCAACACTGAGCGAATGAATGACGGCACCCAAGCATCCTGCCACATGTTGTCCAGGGGGCCTGGCCAGCAGCTTGGACAGGGTTTGTGGATGGACTCCTGCAGCCACCAGGGACATAGGGTGCACCCCATGGGGTCCACAGTCTGCTCTACCCCACTGACCTCCCTTGCTCCCACCATCCAGGTTACCCTGGACCCCCCCAAACCCTCCTCTCCCTGGGCTGCTTGGCCATCCCTTGGCTGTGCAGCAGCCCATTTGGTGCTGGAGCAGCTCCTGCACAGCACCAGGATCATACTGCAGCATGGGAGCCCCGGCGCAACTCCGAAAATGTGCCTCATCCTTGATCTCCCCGATTTCCCTGGCTTCATTCCCACACTTCACTATGGAGTCGGGGAACCTTGGAGTCACCCCAAAGAAACCCTTCCTAAACTTCAGATCAGCTTGCCAAGAGATTTTTCCCATCCCCGTTACTAATATACCTGCTATATTCAAGGGGCCCTGCCTCAGTCAACATGAATTGTAAACCATTTCTCTAATCCCCTCAACAATACCCTTCCCCAAACCTTTTTTTCTATCTTAATTAGATATTCTATCCCTTTGGTTTAAAATAGTATTTAATTTCACTTAATGATTTCAACAAAAAATATTAGGATTCCCCAAACAGACATGTTCCCTCTGAATTCTCTCATTCTTTTTCCAAGGGCTTCAGTTTCATCTTTTTGTTGCTTTGTCAAAACACAGCTAATTGACTGTCCTAAAAGTACAATTTTAGTAATTTCTCTCAATGAAGCATAGCTGCCTCCTCTATTAACACTGCCTAATTGGACTTTGAATCCCTAGCCAACGACTTCACCCATGCTACAGGCCTGGATCACTGCAACAGTAAATATCAGCATCCCAGTTAAATGTCGGTTGGCTCACATTCCCCCAAAATTGGCTTTCTGCTCCTGGGAGTCCAATCTGATGTAATATTACATTAACCATGTTTTTTTCTGGGGGAATTGGAGGAAAGGAAGAGAAGCTGAAGTGCAGATCTGCATTTCATCTCCTCGGTAAAAGCGCGTTTGCTCCCCGGCGCCGGAGAGGAGGGAGCTCTGCGGATCCGCGGAGCCTGGCGGGAGCCTTTACAGCCTCCTAGCCATCATTTCCAAGTTCGTTTCTTGCAGCTCCAACTCCAGAGAGAGCACCAGGTAAGGAGATGATAGCGCTGATCCCCATGGGCCCCAAAGCTCCAGAGGGGTACCCACCCCCCCACCCCATCACAAAGATATGGATCCCAGGATAATTCTGCTGTGGGCAGCAGAAACTGCTTCCCATTCTTTCTCCTCCTTCTCCATAAAACACACTACATGGAATGTGGCTTTCAACTTTGAAGACCCTGGCACACGCTGAGGGGCCAATAAGGTCGACTGGCCATGTCACACCATGCAGCAGCAAATCACCCCCAGTATTATCTGTGGTAGCTCTAATTATCTTAGAGCATCTGCTATTAAAATGCAAGCATCAGGCCAAGCTACAAGTAGGAAACAGGAGCAGAACTCCTTGTTGATGCCTGTAATAGGCACCAAAGGCATATAACTCTGCATAATTGCTAATTGTTATTACTACTGCAGTTGATGCCAGAATTGCCCAGAGATGCCTCTTGCTGCTTGTTTCCCTATGGGATTTGGGGGGATGCTGGATCCCACCATGACCGGCAGTGTTTCCCCCAGCAGAGACCCCCCCATGGCGAGGGAGGTCGAAGCCACCCATCAAGCCGCTGACCCCTTCAGAAAACACCAGCGCCCGCCACACCAACAGTGAAAACCGTGAGGGACAAAGTTAACCGGAAGCGTAAGTGCGAGATCAAAGCGCGTGAGGATTTACAAGGGCCGGGCCTTTGAAGCGCTGAGCCAGGACAAAGCGCTCCCACCACGGCACGCTCTGGCTTTCAGCTCCGACAGTGAAATCCTCCGGGGCCTCATGAAGCCACTTGACCTCTTGTTACCCCCATTCTCGGATGTGCAAAAGAGGGTATTAACACTTTTGACATCCAGGCAGTCTAGGGGACCTGGATGGGTTTGACAGATGCTGCTCACAGCTTCGCTTTGGGGGATGTGACAGCACAGCGTGAAGACATCGTGTGATACCCCGTTATGTAGGGTTTGGAGAGCTCTTTAAGGATCAACACTATCGGATGGGTTTTATCCCCTTTGCTGCTACACACCTTTGCCCTCAGTAGGGATCCGCCACACTCTAATTTCGCATTTCCGGAATGCACTGGGTTTTCCATTGCTCATGCCCAGGCGACCCCGCCATCCGCACTGCTCCTGGTACAGATCCTATCAGGAAAACTCATTTCTGCTCCACACTTACAAAACCCACTTACAAACGTACAGCCAGCCGAGCCCTCCCTCCCCCAAAGCAATTCACCAGCTTCTCCTTGCCAAGAGCCTGGTGTGGAGGTGCCCAGCCCAGGGGATGGTTTCCAGCATCCAGCACCAGTCTGGATTTGGTCCCTAGGAGTAGCTGTGCAGCTCAGCAGAGGGCACTCCAGCCCACCATGAGGACCCCGCTTAAAAGATGTTGCTATCAGCTCTTTCCTTATTGCAGGCAAGTGCTCCAGCGATAAATGTTTTCTTGTAAACATGCCATAGATGGAGGTAGGAGCCAACAAAATGGAGATGCCAGAAGCTTTTTGTCTTTGTGATTTAGTTTCTTATTAGAACATGCTACTGGGAAAGAAATCATTGATAAGACTGACATTAGAGTCAGCCAGTAAAATTAAAACCCCAAGGACTGGCTTGGCCCTTTTCTTGTCAGGCAGGAATACAGATTCTCTGCCAAACACTTTAAGATACTCATAAGTGTTAGGGACAAAACTTTCAAATAAAGAAGGAAAGGATTTTTTGCTGCCTTCAGTTCTGGCAGAACAGGTTCAGATGCTATAAAGGGCCTGGCTTTCCATCTGGGCACTCAACCCTCCTGCCCCAGAAGAGGACCCAGCCCCAGGAAGGTACCAGTGTCCATAAACTCAGGGCTGGAAGCATCTCCCATTTCTGCTTCCTTCCAAAAACTTTGGTCTAAATGCAAGAGAAAGCAAACCTTGAAGCACCACAGTGAGTTTGTGGTGGCATCCAGAACTTCAAAGCACATGTGCACAGGGTGTTGACAGATAAAACCAGTTTAGAGGCCAGTTCCTCCTGACATCTGCAGGCTCATGGAGCTAGAGCAGGAGATATCACAAGCTCAGAGGTGCGGGGAGTTACGCTCCTGGACAACTCTCGAGTAAACTCTCAGAACTCGGACTAAGGCTCTGATTCGGTCTCACTGGCCTCATCCTCCTCTTTCATTTTTACAGAGAAAACCTTGCCCAGAAAGCACATTTTTGCATGACAGAGTCAAGAGTCCATTCTGTGTCTGGGTCCTTTATCTCAGTGCACAGAAGGTCAAGCTTTTGAATTTGGCTATCTTGTACCCAGCCCTTCTACCAGCAGCAAGCACCAAGGCTCCAGCTTACAGCCTCCTAGCACAGAGAGACCGAAAGCATGGATAGCAGCTCTCCCCTCGCACAATGTAGTTTGGTGTCAGTTGGACTTCCTTGTGCCCCCGTGGAGCAGGGGCCTCCTTCCGGGTAGGATGGGGCTCTGCTGTGAGCACAGGAGGCTGCAGGGCTCTGCACATCTCATCTCATCTAGCGACCGCTTCATTGTCTGACAGTAAAGGGAAGAACAATGGGGGCACAGCAGGTTGACAAGGAAATGTGGTCCTATATTGTGCACTGCTCACGTATGGATCTAACTGAGCACTGCTCCTGGTGCTTGCACATATTAAGGATGTGTTTATCTTATAAGTAAGCCCTTAAAATAATCTTACAGCAAGCGCATAAAATAATACCGCATATAAGCACCTCTATATGCTTTATATGCATGAAGGAGGTGGTGGGACGTAAACCCACCTCTGATTTTGCAGCACCAGCCCCATGCCTGCACACGAGGCCCTGAAGCAGCAGCAGCATCTAGCCAGGCTCACAGGAGGGCTTAATAAATTCTGATTAATACAGAACAAGTTCCTCCTCTCCCTGCCCTTCCTCTCTAAAACCAGCCACCCAAGCCCGCTTTGACACATGTGTACTACCTGAGTCTTAAACTAGTGTTAGGTGTCATTAATAAAACATAAGCCAGCCATCATATATTAACGGGAAAAGTTAAACCTCTTTATGCCGTTAAATAAAGATACCTTGTCCAGTCATTAAGAAGCAATTAGCTTATCTAAGAAATAACAGCCCTAGTGCTGTCAGACTGGCACACAAACACTAAAAAGAGCAGGGATCAGATGTCACATTAGGCTACTTATAAAGAGAAGAAGAGACAAGCAGAAACATAAAATAGCCATGTGGAGAGCATCTTGCTGGATTCTTTTCTTCTCATGGAAAAGGCTAAAAACATTCTGCAGAAGAGAAACCCGAGTATTAAAAAAAAAAAATCTTCTGATTTTATTCATTTAAGACTGTACGTAGGAAAGCAGTCCACATACGTTAAGTTTTCCAGGTTGTGTAAAGCAGTGGCCAAATCCTAACAAGGAACAAGTTTCTTAAACCTAACAGAAATCATAGAATCACAGAATAGTTAGGGTTGGACCTTAAGATCATCCAGTTCCAACCCCCCTGCCATGGGCAGGGACACCTCACACTAAACCATCCCACACAAGGCTCTGTCCAGCCTGGCCTTGAACACCACCAGGGGTGGAGCATTCACAGCTTCCTTGGGCAACCCATTCCAGTGCCTCACCACCCTCACAGTAGAGAACTTCTTCCTTATATCCAATCTAAACTTCCCCTGTTCAAGTTTTAATCCATCACCCCTTGTCCTGTCACTGCAGTCCCTGAAGAAGAGTCCCTCCCCAGCATCCCTATAGGCCCCCTTCAGGTACTGGAAGGCTGCTATGAGGTCCCCACGCAGCCTTCTCTTCTCCAGGCTGAACAGCCCCAACTTCCTCAGCCTGTCTTCATACGGGAGGTGCTCCAGCCCCTGATCATCCTCGTGGCCCTCCCTCTGGACTTGTTCCAGCAGTTCCATGTCCTTTTTATGTTGAGGACACCAGAACTGTACACCTTAAATCCTTAAATCTCCATGCAATTAACCTGCAGCACAATTCCCGGCGTCGGAGTCTTTGCACAACAGAAGTAGCATGACCTGTCCCACACACATGCCTCTCACCGTGGCCATGTTCCTCCTCTGGCACAGCCACAGAAACTTCTGTGCGTATTTGGAGATGGGGTACACTCGATCTCTTCCCAATCTGGTACGTTCGCCTTGCCCAGTCCCACTCAGTGACTTCCTGTGCATGAACTGATGCTGCTTCTGCAGCAGCCATGCCTTCCTTGAGCCCCGTAAGGCAAGACTTATGGGACCGGTGTCATGACACATTATGAGTGTCAATCCCAGTAACCTATGTATTTGGGAAAAAGCTCAGCTTCTGAGACCAGGAGACAAAATCTGATACCCCAAGCCAGAAGCTGCCCAAGAGGAAAAAGCTGCAGCAGAAAGCACCAGAGCCCTTGGGTCCTCACTGAAGACAGGAGTCTGGTCCTACTAGGGGCGATGGTTATGACTGTGCTCCCTGCTCCCAGGTTCATAAACCACATGAGTGTTTTCTCACTCGAAACACAGAGAAGCAATGCTGTCCTTAGGGTGCTGAAAACCCAGACTTAAGTCTCTGTTCTGCTCATTACAAATTGACCCTGTTTTCTGAAGGATGCCCTAAATACTCATTGCCTGATGGCGCCAGTACCTTCATCCAGTGAATATGGGAAGTCCTTGCCCTGTGCCCACATGACCTGCAGGCCTACAAGATCTAGGCAGCATTTGGGATACAGACACTGAGCACCCAGCAGATCTCAAACCAGGGGCCACCCTACCACCCTTGAATGCCAGGCTGAACGCCTGCTGCTGGAGCAGCGCATGCCCAGAGTGCAGTTATCTGTAATAACCTCCAAAACCTGCAAAAGTCTTGGCACTTGTGAGACACTGGATGCAGAAAGCTGGATGCCTGGCAGTGTGACGAGCCTCCAGTGGGTTGTGAGTATCTCAATTGTGAATTTAGGGTTAAAACACCAGTTTGGCAGGAGCACCCAAGATGCAGACTTAGCTATAGGCGGGGAGCTGTGCACCTTGCTTCAGCACCCATCAAAGCACAGAGCGGTGCCCCCCCTCCAGCCACGGCCAAAGACAACCTCCCCTGCTCTGCAGGGGATGTGCTGATGCTGAAGAGGCGCCAGTCCTCTCGTGCACAGGTCAGGGCATCACCCACAACAGACTTTTCCAACAAAACTATACAGCTGACTCAAATAGCTGAGGTCAGGACCTGTGCCTGAATGACTGGTACAGCCTGAAATACCTGGTCACTGCTGGGGAGAAGGGAGGTGGGTTTCCATTTGCAACACTTACATCCTTCTTAAAGCTTTTATTTGCCAAAGACTAATATTAAAAATCATGGCAGATCCTACTTTGTTTGAGGTAATGCCAATTTTAATGTAACTTTTTTACACAACTATAGTATTATTTAGGAACAAGTAGTAAGTGATAGATACTTTAATGTAATATGAGTCAATATGTATTTATATGTTCTTTATGACTTAATCAATATTGCTACATTAGCAAGAATAAATATGGTGTTTCCTTTTATGGCCTTGGAAAGAACAAATAAGGAAAGTTACATTATGAAGTTTAGGAATGAATAAAACCTCCACATTTCCCAGACAATTCAGTAAATCTCTGACATTCATTTGTTCTCCAAAGCAGAGCAAGCCAGGTACACCGGGCAAGCAGCACCCAGGATCTCAGCATGGGACCCTCGTTCATGTTTTTCCTGGGTAGGTTCACAAAGTGCGTGTCCACTTCAGCATCCTGAATCTCAAGAGGAAGGGCTTTCCAACCTGAATGAGAGGAGCTCACAGCTCTCACTACCCCCATGTTTCTGCAACCAGCACCTTCTCAAGCTGCATATAGCCCAGTACCCAAGCAAAAAGGGAATGACAAAGTGCTCCTGATAAAAGACAGCTTCATGCATTTACTGCTGTAAAAGGTATAGGTTGTGACAAGCATGGGACATCCATTTTTATTATGGAAAAACACTTTTCCACCACTTATTTGTTCTGGGGTACTGGCCTCATCCAGTGCAACAAAGAAGCTTGGCTCCACCAGCAAGACATTCATAGAATTACAGAATCCCAGACTGGTTCAGGTGGGGAGGGACTTTAAAGCTCATCCAGTTCCAACCCCTGCCATAGGCAGGGACACCTTCCACTAGAGCAGGCTGCTCATTCATCTTACACATCCTACATACTCCTCCTACAGCAGCAGACCTTTGGCTGGAGCAAACCTGCTGGGAAAGCTCATTCCCAGCTCCTTTCTGCACTTGCTGCCCCTGAGTCAGAGTCACCCTCCTGGTTTCTCCTCGGGTTGAAGAGGAGTTAAGAGAGAGTTAAGTAAAGAGAGTAAAGAGAGCTAAGTAAAGAGAGTTAAGCAGTTATCTTTGCACAGTGCAAAATGGCTCAAACTCCATCTCTTTAAGTTTACATTTCCAACACCACTGTTAAGGGTTTCATCTTGAAGACCCCCTGAGACTCCTACCCAGGTACATTCCACAGAGATCAAGGTAGGATCTTCATTTATCTCATCTGACTAAAGACACTTGGAGCAGGTCTCAGCAGAGACTGTCCCTGTGCAACACAAGGCCTGCAAGGTGAACCTGAATACTTGTGACTTGAGGTACTATTTGATGTGCTCCTCTAGAATTAACCTCTGGAAAATCACCTACTGCTTATCACTTCTACCTCTGGCTGGAGCCAAGCTGGTTCTGTCTCCATCCTCCAGCTGCTGACCTCTGAGCCACTCAAAACATGGGCCTTTCCCCTAGAGCTGGGCTAGAAGGTTGTGCCAGCTCCTTCTAAACCTGCTCACACCACAGCAGTGCCAACTGAGTTAAACACAGCCTCTTCCCCTCCGATGGGCTTCTCCATCCCCTCCCACCAGACCAGGATAACCCCCCACAGCTATCCTCTTGCCATCCTGGATTCACTCTGGTTTCTGTGGGATCAGAGCCTGACCTTACAGATCATTGAGGCAGAACTTGCATAAGGACAGGGGCAGGAAAAAACCCCAAACCCTCTATCCTCAATTTGGAGAGTTTGGCAGCATTTGTTTAACAGATCGCCGCCGCCACAATTTAGACCTTTTCCTGTTGTGATCGTTAGAACTTTTAACTGGATCATAAATCTTTTATTAACATTTGGTATTATACTAATTAAAACTGTTCCATGTATGTATTATTAATTCCTCCAGCGCTTCTTGGGAGGGTGACGTTTTTAGCTGGCTTAGCAGAATGCACCATAGTAAATAAGGAGAAACTCATTTCCACGCAATTAGGCTTGCAGAAAAATAAGTTTCTTAATGGAGGGCATGATCATTACAGATTTTACCTAAATAAACAGGGTTTCTTAATGGTAACTCTTCAAGCTAAGTAAACAGATTGGTGTGGTAATGTCCTAAGCAATACTTAAATGTAACTGTTTAATAAATTGGTAAATTACTCATTTCATCTTAGAACAAAATGGTAATACTGTAGTAATAACCTAGTATATATTCTGTAAATATGAAGCATTATCACTTTAGCTCTGAAGAAATCACCACAGTGATATGTCAGCATTGATCTAAAACTGCAGCATTTTATCTCAAGTTTATTACCCATTTTTGAGAATCGCTGAGATTTTCAGAGCATAATGGCAATAAAAGAAGAATTTAAAAAGCGCTTAAATGTGCATAAGTTAATCAGAGGTATCCTCGGGGGGGAAAGGAAATTTGGTAAAACATGAATTATAAGCATCATTTAAACTTACTTTGGACACTAGAGATAATAAATGGCACCATAATTTAGAAATAGCTTTTAACATCAATGACTGTAAGAGGCACTTTACTGTTCATAAGAATTGCAAAGCAACGGTGCTGAGGCCAATTTTATTAGCCATCTTTTTCTTTATAAAAGCAATCCAACCCTTTCCAAACGGAGCAGACAGGAACAAGAGTTACGCGTTAATATGCAAAATGCATTTGAGTTTTTTTTTAAATAGCCAGCAATAAATTTACCAAAAGATACGGTCTGGAGACAATTGAATGATCATTGAAGAAGAATAAAGCTTTCTCAGAGTTTACATATTTGGGAAGAGTGGATAAGAGGAGAAAAAGGAGGGAGAGAAAATCGTTCATACATCCCTATTTACTGGGGAATGTCGCGGCACTTCCGAAGCGAAGGGGAGCAGCAGTAAATCAGAGGGAGGCAGCGCCAGAGGAACAAGGCTTCCCCTTGCTAACTTTTCAGGATGGACAAAGCGTCCGAGGATCACAGCGGTCCATACAATACCCCATTAACATGCCTCCTTCCCAGCCACACAACAGCCTACAATGCATCTTTCAGAGCTATCAGTTATGAGCCCTCGCACCAATAAATTTTGGCCAGGCAGGACAAGAGCCCCTTTGACTGAGCGGCAGCGCACGCGTTGTCTGGGGGGATGCTCCCGCCTGCTGTGCTGCAGGGAATGCTGCAGCCGTGCTCGGCCCTGGTGAGCAGCCACCGGGCCCCTCAGGTATCTCCCTGCAGCATCTTCCCCTGGCACCCCCTTTTTCCCAGTGCCGCAGAGGTGCTGGAGCAGAATCGATGTGAGCAGAGGCAGTGCCACGCGTGCTCCCACTGAGATCAGCAAACAGAGCTCAGGGATTAATCACACTAATCCTGGGGCTCAAGAATAAGGGAGGTTAATAATCTTGAGCTTTTCCGTGTCTGAGCCATCCGAGATCCTCCACCCATGAAGTAGCCGTGCTTGCCAGAATGGGTTAACTCTGAAACTCAGGAGAAAGCAAATATCTGTGTTTTAATTATTTCACTCCCGGCCACTTTAGCATAATCAAGACCTAACAGCAGTCGTTATCCCACGTTGCAAACCAGCCCCTCCATGCTTTCAGAGCTGCTAGGAAGAGCCACAGCTCTCCAGTTTGTCCCCCTATAGCTTTTGGGATGTGATGTGGTTACGCACCATCCCTAAGATAAAATAAGGTCACATGTATTATTTCCTGGGGAGACAAATTCAAGCCATGCTGGTAACAGACTGTTGCTAATTTTGTGTCGATGTTGGGAAGATTAATTTAACCGCTAAAAGAACCTCAGCACAAAACCCAAAGCTGTACAGCAGAATACGTAAGAGGGGGGAAGCGTCACGCTGATTCATGAGAGCATCCTCTGCTCCAGGACTTTTCCTTGGCCTCCAGCAAAACACATTTGCAGAGGGAGACACCCCTCTGGAAGTAAAGAGAGGATGGGAGCAGTTCTGTTTGTTAAGTTGAACAAAGGATAACCAGGAGGTGAACTAAACCTGAGTCTCCATTGTTAGGACTCTGAAACGGCACCATTGAGCAAACAAGTGTGCAACTAATTCCAGTGGCTGGAAGTTATAGTTATACAAAGTCAGGCAAAAAAGTGGAAGCAAGAGATTAATTTTTACTGTGACTGTGATAAGGCACTTAAATTTTGAATTGATTCTTCATCATTAGGGATGTTTCATTCAAGACTGGATTACTTTTTAAACTAATTATCTTAGCTCAAATAAGGCTTTATTCAGGAGAAATATAATACCTGTGTTATTAGACACTGAATTAAGATGACCTTGCCATGGAACAACTACATTTTAATTTGCTCTTCGTAATTAAAAGCAAATCTCTAAATACCTTAGGCTGATTTTTTTAAGCACTAATCTTAAGGACATCTTTAAACACCAGAGGTAGGTACTGAAACACTTCTAACCCTGAGATTCCTTGAAATCTGACAACACATTTTTAATGAGAGAACTCAGGTGCTGCGCTGGGAGAGCTCAGCTCAAGGGGTGAGTCCTGCAGCTCTTTTTAGCACTGGTTTAACCCTGGAGACTTGGGGCGGGGGGAATGGACGACAGGAGGATGGACAGACAGACTGCCCAGAGACACCCTGCCCCCCAGGAAGGGTGCTGCACCACTTTCAGCCCCAGCAGCAGCTACTGCTGAGAAACCAGCTCTGCTGTGTGGTATCCGGCACCAAAACAAGCAATGCGAAGCTTGGCTTTTGAATGAAGACAGCAACAACTCCAGCTACTTTCTCCTTGCACATCAGTAGCTGTTTTGCCTTATCACAGCAGAAGCCAGCCTGCTATTTGAGTGCAGCTACAGAACTGGTATCTTTGCATTCAGGTCTGTGTTTACTCACAGCATCTGTAAGCTGTGCAGACCAAAGGGAGCATCTTCAGCACCGCGCTTGAGCAGCACACAAAGCCCTCGCAGGGGGGTAGCTGCCAGCCAAAAACACAGCTCAGCCCGACCCCTGAGCTAGCTCTGCCACCCTGCTGCCTTCCCCTGCTCCCCACGTAAGGCAGTCAGTCCAGACAAGCATTTGTACATGCAATCAGGAAAACTAAATGCACGCCGTTACGAAGATGAAAACTCGAAGCAGAAACGTGCACAGAAGCATTTGGCAACCAACGGGGTTGTTAAACGGTACCCAGGAGCCAGATTTTCAGTAAATCAGAATGGCTCTATGAATGCTCTGTCCCAGCGTATGAGTGAGTATCAAAGAGCTCAAAAAAGAGACTTGTGCAGCAAGCATCAGAGCACAGCAAGCATCAGAGCACAGCAAGCTCCTCGTGCTACCCTGAATCAGACAGACCCTGTTGTTCCTAGCTGGCACGTACAGACATGAGAAAAAATTCCCTATTGGCTCTCCGTGAGATACAGCAGGGCCGATCAGAAGTGAACAGCCGGAGTTTATTGGTGTTATTCTGAATTGACTTTGGCCTCTAAACCAGAGCTGACTGTTGCACAAGTACTTACTTAGCACAGTGCGGGAGGCTGGATCCTCGGCTGCTTTCAGTCCATTCACTCCCCGGCACGAACGATGCCAATTCAGATCAAACCCTATTGTACACTAATGACATTCAGACAACGCAAGCCAAGTGCTGGGAGCAGCTGAGCTCTCCCACTGCCTGGTGGGTTCAGGAAGAGTTACAGGTGTAAGATTTGGCTTGGCTGCTTTGTTTTTTTCCTCATCTATTTTCAAACATATTTGAGCCTTTCATGACACGCTGCGCAATTCCAGACACAAAAATCATCTTAAAACGGATCTTTTTTTTTTTTTTCTTTTGTAATGAAGAAAAAACCAAGTGCTGCTCTCTAACCAAGTGAGATCTATAATAGGTAATGCTGCGACCCTTCCACAGCTACTTCAAGACCCCCATCCATCACACACACTGGGGGGTGTCCACCCCACGCCCTACCTGGGGCAGCTCTCCCCACCGCTCTGCTGGGGCTGGGTCCAGCGGAGCACCCGCAGGGTCCCATGGGCTGGGTGCACAGGCGCTGAGCAGGTGGCTGCGCTCGCTGCCTCTGCCGCCTGCTGCCCCGTGCCGAGCCGCAGGGAGCTTGTCAGGCCGAGCTATTGTCACCGAGCGCAGATGTCGCCTGGGCAGCATCGCCCCGCTTCGCCCGGTGGGCTGCGGCTGCTCGCTGCCGGCGCCGGTGTGAGGAGCGTCCTGTTGTTCACAGGGGCACCCGCCCGGGTTTCCTCATGCACAGTGTCTGTTTTTTCCACCCACCTTCCTCAGCTGCTCGTGTAACCAACTGCTTTCTCCACACCGCAGGGCTTTTGAGTCATTCTCGCCGTGTTTTAGCACGTTCGCTGGCTTCTGGCTTGCTCAGCGATCTGGTGATTTCACCACACACTCAGCATCCAATGGGACCCCAAAACATTGTGCACAGAAATTCCTCCCTCCCTGCCCCTCAGTATGACCTCACACCAAACCGTTTCCCTTTCGAAAGGCAGTACCTGGCTGTGTGCTCACATACAGCTCCACTGCACAGTGGGTTTAAACACAAAAGGTTTTTTTCCACCCAAAAGTCCCTCAGAGCCCCATGGCAGAGCTTCCCTGGGCTCTGGGCAGCCCTGTGTCCCTTCCCCACCACCGTGGCTCTGCACAGCCCTTGCCCTGCTCTCTCCCAGCCATTCCCATCACTCCCACCTCCAGCTTTGCTCTTTATTTCCATTCCTGGCTTCCTCCCTCCTTCTCAGGTTTCTGTGCATGGACAGAGATCTGGGATGTCTCTTCTTGCTGATCTTCCCCTTGCACCACTGCCTCCCCTCCAGCCCCACCAGCTCCATCCACCCTCAATCCACCAGAGCCTTCTCCCTCACTATGCTATGACCACCACAGCCAGAGTGTGAATCACACCTCATGTGCGTTTCTGCCTCTGCCCACAGTTAATTTTAACCACAAGAAGGAAGACTCTTGGCCAGAGAAGACAGCAAAGAGCAGAGCATCAAACACCCTCATCAAGAGGAGCCAACGCCACAGGGAGGTATTTGTTTTGCAGCTGGAAAGCTGCACACTGGCCATCAAAAGCAAGCAAGGAGGTAGAAGTAAACTGAGACGGACAAGGCTGAGGTGGGTTCTCTTTTTCCCCCCTCTGAAATAGCGTGCAGTGATTGGTGGTGTGTGCTTTGACCCGGTTTCCCCTGGCTCAGCTCCCGCTTGTGGAAGTCCCACCTGCGCTATAGGACCACAGCCTAGATCCCAAAAAAGAACTGACTCAGCCTCCAGAAGGGGAGACAACTGCCTTCACAGCTCTGTCGGTGCCTGGCAGAGGGAACACAGGGAGGCAGCTGTCTGTGTGAACTTTGAACGGCACGGCAAGGTGAAAGCTTGAACTGGGGAGCAGGAGGTTTATGTCCTCTCCCTGGGAGCACTTTTAGAGTCAATCATGCAGAGGAGCTCGGGAACTCCATTGAAGGTTTTTAGACAGCTGTCCACAGTTTGAAAGAGACCTGATGTGACACAGGCTGCTTCATTTCCCCTTCCTTACTCAGTATGGCAGCAAAAAGAGCTCGGTGATTTCACCTGATCCCCCCCGCCCCATGCAGCAGAACTATATCCTTTCTCCTTTGAGCACTTGGCAGAGACCAAAATAGAGAAGGTCAACTTCATAAAGATCAATGTAGGAAAGCCACAAGCATGACAAAGCAGGAAAAAACCCTAAAACCCTATGATTTCTACCGCTGATGAGTTTAGTGGAGGATCGTGTTTCAGACCTCCAAAAAAGTCCTGCAAGTGTCTTTTTTCCCCGGAACACTTCACTTATTCCAGGGTCTCCAAAACATTTCAGCTGGGAGGGCTCAAAATGGTTTTTTCCTTGCTTGGGCTCTCGGCGATACTCTCCTCTTGCTGCAGAGATGCAGCACAAGGCATGTTGTGGCTTGATGGCTCTAAAATGTTGTCTCCAAGCGAAGCCACTAACCCTGATGTGCCAGGTTTGGAACCAAAAAGCCTCCTTACCACCAGCCCCACGGCCGCCGTTGGCCTCCTGCTAAATAAAGGGGTCAGATTCAATCTGAAAGCATTCCTGATGAGCAGTGTGAGGACACGGGGACCTGCTCAGCCCCTGACGATCTGGAAGCGATGCCGGGTACAACAGCTGCTCCGCTGGAGCACCGCAACAGCAAAGCTCCCCAGTGCACAGCGACAGCTTCAGCGCGCGAGTCCCCGACTGTGCAAACTGCTTTCAGAATCAATTACCCAGCTCAGCCTCTTTGGGCAAGATGCAACATCCCACTTCTGCTTCCCTCTTTTCCCTGCATCCTTACGAAACAGAAGGCAGAGCAGTGTTAGGATGCCATTTTAGCAGGAAAATGCAAAGGGGCTCCTGGCTCCAGGCAGAGAACAAACATGCACCCATGCAGAAAGGAAAGCCAGGATCAGGGTGCCCAGCAGCTGTCAAAGGACTGACCGAAGTTAATGGCTGAAGAACTGCACAGGAGCAGAAAGATGCAGTCTGTGACCTGAGGGAGGGTAGCGTGCCACGGCCATGAGCAGAAGGGCAACATGAAGACAGGACATGGATGCCATGAGGAAGAGAAAGAATACATTAAAAAACTGCAGGAAAAGCATGGCCAGGTTCTGTTTTGAAGCTCTGTCCAGGAGAATCTACGAAGCAGAGTGCAGGACTGCAGCTCCCCTGACATGGTTTTAGATGCCAGAACCAAAACAAGATGAATTATCCACAGATCTCTGTAGCCTATGAAGGAGCCATCTCCTCCACCTCTACCATGCAGATAGCCAGGTTCTGCCGCTGCACCCCCCTACCCCTGTGTGAACCTCAGGGGTAGAAAAGGCATAAGAAAAGAGATTTGACGAAAAACCCATAAAGGAGCCCTGTTGTCTTCTCCCAGATCTGCAGCTCTGCAACAGCTGTAGCATCCCCATCCCCTCTTTTTCACCTCTGCCCCCAGAGGCAGTGCTGAGCCCGCATTTGGAAGGGACAGGAGGCGAGCTGGTGTGGAGGAGCAGCACAGCCCAGAACCTCTGCCTGTGAGCTGCAGGCAGGGGCCTTCATCCTAGGCTGCCTCTGGGATGCCTTTTGTCTGGACCTGGGAATACCTTCAGCTGTGGCAAAATCCCCTGTTTTCTGGATTTCCAAGAAAACACAGCTCTCACCATGGCCCATGATGTAGCCACCCACAGCGATGGGGTCAGAGATGCTGCTCGCCCATCCCCTCCTGGCAGAGCGCCGGTGCAGCGAGGGCTACAGCACCCACCAAGCCCAACGCAGGCACCCTCAGAGCTCCTGCTCCTTCCCCGCAGTCTGAGAGTGGGGTTTGAAGGCTGCTTCAATTATTAACCGCTGTGCTTTGTTTTCCCACTCCACTTGACAGCACTGGCTCTTCGGAGGCCAGGAGCAGCTTTACGGAGCACCAGCCCTGATGGGACCGGCCATGGGATGGCACCAGCCATACCCACCCGCAGCTGTATATTCCCTGACAGGCTGTTCCCATTAAGTTTAATGGGAACGACGTTTGCAGATGAACAAGAGAAGAGAGTCTATTGCCTTTATATTATACCACCAATTAAGTACTCAGGGTCATGTCCTCAGCTGATGTAAAGTAGATGAGATACACTGAACTTAATGGATCTCTGCTGGTTTACACCAAATGAAGGGCTGGCCTTGTCTCTCCTGTATTAAAACAGCTGAACCGTTCCAGCAGTCTTCAGGTTTAACAGCTTCGTGCTCCAGCCAGGCTTTTCTATCACTCCAGTCCATAAACCACAAGCTTTATTAACTAATAATTAGTTTTTCAAGTTAAGTTTCACAGTCATGTTTTAAGAACTGCTGCCCTCAGGGCAGGTGGGAATTCTGAAGGGACTGGACTGGAAGAGGTGGGAGGGAAGCAGAGAGACAGCACCAGGCTGCTCAGGGCCGTCAGCCCCTGACGATGCAGAGGGGCTTTCCACAAGCGTTTTGGCATCTCCTGCCCCTGAAAGTGCCTGGGAGTTTAGCATCTTGAGTTCACAGGGTTCAAGCTGAGGCATTTCTCTTGCAAACCCAGAGCTGATTTTAACCACACCACCAGCCTCACGGGTTTAACAAGACCCTTGAGCTGTGCAAAAATAAGCCTGAGTGCAAGTTATCTTGCCCAAGTATAAGCACTGGGGATCACCAAGTTGTCAAGTGATAGCTGAATACCCAGAGCATTTCTGGCACAGGGCAAGCAGGGTGATTTGGAAGTACATGCTAACAGCTTTCCTAATTTTCTTTGCAGTTGTACATAACTGATCACTGGGCAGAAAAGTGGTGTGATGCTGGGCCACATCTGTCCCTTATGTGCTGCACTCTGCATACTCAGGTGTCTTAAACATGCTGGCCCAAAATACAGGAGCTCAGCTTGAGAAGAAAGCTGGATTAAACTGTAAATATTATTTTCCTAATCACAGATAGCTGACTCTCACATTAAAACACAACTTCCCAACCGGCACACCGCTTCAGCAGGCACGCAGCTTGCTCCTTTTCTTCCTTCTGTACCTGGATTGAATAAAGAACATTTAGAGCATTTCTGCCACCAGAAGGAATAGAATCAATGTGCTGTACAGAACTGGGGGGGGGGGGGGGCGGAAATCACGACAGCCTACCACTGCCAATGTTCTCAACGAGGAATGCAATACAGATAGCTCTTGTGCAATAACTTAAACAGTACAGATTACTACTTGGGGAAATAAAAGACAACATAACTTTGAAACTTGAAAAGCTCTTTTCTTCGTTGTAATCAATTGCAATAATCCATGTCAGTGATTTAGATGAAGATCAACTTTACCTTTCTTTGCTGATGACACAAAACTAAGAGCAATATAAAACTTAAGTGCATTTGCGCACAACTAATGGATTGGATGTGGCATGTGCCAATGGAAGTCAGTATGTATAATGCAGCATATACTGGATGCCAAATTAATGGGATCATTTAGGCATTCTGGAACACTTGTGGCATTGAGCTTAAGTCATTTAAGGAGCCTGGCAGGGGTTGATGACCTTCCATTTTCAGTAGACCGGAGAAGCCTCATAATACTGTAGGCAAAACATGACAATGAATTTTATCCTCTCCATCCCACTGCTATTTAGTCCAAAGCTAAAAGACAATGAAACCAAGACAACGAGACTGTACCTGGTGTCCCTGATAAGAAGTACGTAAAAATACACATTCACCTGCACAGGGAAGTGGAGGTTCAGGCATGCAGACAACGGACCAGACACTGCCAGGTTTGCATGTGCGCTCCAACCGTCCTGCTAAGCTTGAGCACCTTCCCTGGGCCACCAGGTTCCCCCCAATCTTCCACGCTGCCCACTTCCTATGCTGATCAGTTCTCAAAGGAAGGCGATCATAGCACGGAGGGAAACGCACCTCACTGACAACATGTAATTACCTAACGAGGCACAGAGATGCGTTCAAGCTGCTCAGATGAGCGACAGAGCTGGGGACTGAGCCATTCTCCCTCGCCCCCATTCTCTCCCCATGAACTACAGCACACGGCTCCCAAATGCCAGTAAGCAGTCCCTCACCAGGACGAGGCACAGGTATGAGCTGGATCTAATCCCTGTGGTCCTGGCAGTGGGCAGAGCAGCCAGGAAGGACCCAGCAAACCCCACATGCTGTTAATGTCCTGCTCCCACTCACTCTTACATGCCAAAGTGTGTGATGCTCCCCAGAGAAGCAGCAGCACTCAGCTGGACTCCCAGGAGATAAATGCTTTCAGGTTCAGGCTGGAAAGTTCGTTGAGGATCGACACCCTTGTATGTACCCTTGATGTCTGTATAGATTCTCCCGATGTTACTGAGAGATCCAGAGGCAGATTTCACTTGGGTTTTATTAATTTGACTACTTAATTTTGAAGGTATTTTGAAGAATGGACTAAAGTTTGGATGCGCAAGGGCATTTAGAGCCTGCTTCGCTCAGCAAGCTCAGGCCACCCCTCAGCAGAGCACAGTGCATGGATATCCACCATCCCAGCGATTCACTGGGCTCAGATCACCCAGCACAGAGTGCAGCAGCACGTCGCTCCCACAGAAGAGCTGGAACATTCACCTGTGCTGCCTAAAGGGCATGAGACCCATCTCAAACATCCCTGCTCACAGTCGCCAGCATTTCCACCTCTGGGCCCATCCTAAAAACGACACGTGGACATTTCTGAATGCGCGGTGCAGAGATGCCTTTAGGCAGCTAGCTCCTATTTTCCGCAACAGCTTGGAAAGAGTGTTTTATCTCTTACCCTCAAACTAGATTCATGGGAGCAAAATATCTAAACACCATTACTGCTTCAACCTGAACAGCAGATTTTAACGCACCTGAAATGCCTAGAAATGCAGAAAGACCCTCCAAAATAGGGGAAAAAAGACGTAGGTGCCTAACTGCCACCAACTGTGCTATAGCCCTGCCCATCAAAGCTGACTGAGTGCCTCCAAGAGGCAGATTTAGATCCTGAAAAACAAAAGGGCATGAAGGAGAAATATTTATTCCACTGCTTGGAATTCTGGAGCTTAACAGACTCCCGAGGGTGGGCAAGGGAAACACGCAGTACTGAAGGATGATGCCCCAAAGAGCCTAAAGCGAACGGTGTCGCTAACCCCTCTCCCCGAAATGCCCACCTGAACAAAGGCAAATACCTTCATCCACCTGGTCCAACTTGCTCAGGCAGCACAGGAGGAGGGGTTCTACCATCTGAGGAGGAGCAGCTGTAAAACTAAACACTCACCTGGGTCAGTCACGGCCCTTAAGTTATTCCTGCTCAGTGCTGGGGATGGTTTCAGTGCAGAAACACATGCTTCAGGGAAAATTCATGCGTGTGAGATGCAAATCTCAATATTATTTATGTTATAAATGAGCTAAATTATGACCTAGCTGACCAAAACACTTCAGTAAACCAAGGCTTTGAATATTGTGTAGTTTGCGTGTTTAACAGGACTGGGCTTTCATCATGGAGCGGAGGAGGAGAGCTAATAACCCATTGATTTCAAGGCCCATTTAGGAAAAGAATTGCCTATAGAGGTCTGATCACCATGCATTACTTCATAACATCTAATACCCTGGGCACGAAATAATGCTGAGATGTGCAAATTACAGAGCCATTTTTATCCTGAGAGGGGTTGTGCCTGTGCATGCAAGCTGGGGCTGCTTCGAGTCTGGGCTTAAAGCGAAGCCAGGAGAGACTTGGAGGCATTGGTTGATGTTTCTTCACATGACTCTGATCACCCTGAGCTCTGCCCTGGGCACCCATCTGCTCAGCCCTGCACAGGAAAACACACATACCACCAAGCAAAGCTCAAAAAGTGACCTGCCCGAAGTTAAGTCCCACTGACAGCTCAATAAGCCTCAACTCTTGTTGCCGTTCTCCATCCTTTCTTTCAACAAACACAATATTTTCTGGGCTTGAAACTTCCAGAGGAGGGAATGTAAGTGCACAGCGTGGGCTTTCCAGAGCGCACATGCACAGAGACAGCTTTTCACTTGGAGATTTAAGACTGCTTTGGAAAGACCATCCCAATGCTAAGAATTATCAATTTCATAGCAGCATCGAGCATCAACATATTAAACCTCCCAGCTCAATGAGATGTGCTGCATCTCCAGCTCTCTCAGACCACATCTCTATCACAGGGATCACGCTGACGGTGCTCAAATGAGTCCCTCAAACGTGCCTTGCTGCAATACAGTTACAGGAGCTGCTGCTGCCCTCACGCTGCTGCTCACCACCGGTCTTTATCTGCTAAACTGAGTATTTTAAGAAGTCTCCCAAGGAGGTAAAGGAACATTTTGTGATGAGTAGGGGGTAGGATAAACCCTGATCCAGATCCCGCCCTGCAAGAAGCATGTTTCAGAAACCGGGAAGTCAAACTGCTGCCCATACACAACGGCCCAGCTCAGCTCATCCACCACACAGCCCAAGTGCAGTACTTGGACAGGACAGCCAACAGGATCAGGATAACAGCCAGACTATCCCTAAAAGGTGCCTTCTCCTCCGCAGGGCAGCCACATCCCCCAGGATCGTGTTCCTTGGAATGGAGAGGCTCAAGCTGGTAGGGTCTAAAGTCCATGCAAGCCCCCGTGGTGGCTTGTCTGTTAGTGGACCTTCAGAGTTACACAGCAGGGACCATCAGATGACCCTGCTGCACCCAAGTCAGGCTGGCAGGGAACACTGCTCCAACCCACAGAGAGGGAAATATTGTCTATTTGTTCCCACTGGTGTTTCCCTGGGGCTCCGACAAACACTGGCTTTACTGAAGAGAGTGATTGGAGATAACCCCCACTTCTGTCCCCTTCAGCATCACCGCTCATACCAGTACCCCCGACCACCCGTGCGCTCCTGTCTTACACGACGTGGGTGCACGAGGCAGCCCGTCTCGCCTGCACTCAGCACATCTCAAAACCTCCACACCGGCTCCTCCAAAACAAAGACACAGACACAGCCCCCGCAAGCCTAAGCGAGCAGCTCCCGCTGCATAACACACACGCACACACACACACCCGTGGCCGTTCAGATGGCTTGAAGGTTTCCAAAGTCCTGTGGCGAGTTTGGGGTGCCCTGAGGCTCAGTCCCACTGACGGACAGCAGCGGTGAGGGACCCCCGGTCTGCCTGGGCTCCAGCTCAGACCTGCTGAGCATCACTGCTGCTACGAATAACAGGGCTGGAAACGCTCCGTGGCTTTGCGCTAGGTCCTCGCCTGCCACAAAGCTGATTACCGCAATATGCAGCATCATTATGCTCTCTGCAAATACGCAGCTTTTTGCTTACAGGGATTTGGGGAAAACTGCAGGGAAATCAGGAATACAGAAGTTTACGGTCGTGGTACGCATGAAGAGTTACAGAACAAGGCTGGCTTGAAAACAATTCGGTTAGGGGTACTGATGTAACGTCAAATACACATGTGAATATGGGTACCGTTTATTCCGACCCCTTGAATTATTCAGAGCTTGACTCTCCCTCAGCTAACACACGGGTTTCTCCCCTCTGCAAACAGTATCCGGGTTTTCTCCCCTCAGCCCTGTGTGTGGTGCGAGCATGTGGGTGATAAACCCAGCACAGACCCCCCCAGCAGGACCCACGGCCCGGCCGCCCGCTGCCCCATGAGTGGGGAAGGGGCATGGGAAGGGCTGGGGGCACGCGATGGGGCCATGCACTGCGGGGCCCTGTCACCACTGGTGCATCCTTGCGTTGGGTTTTCCCCCCTCCTTCACTACCAGATCCTCTCGATCGGTGTTTTCTGGCGCTGGCTGCACATGCCCGGCCGGTGCTGGGTCCCAGCATTGTCACCCACGGTGGGGCAGGATTCGTTCCTGCTTTTGGGCCTCTGCATCTTTCCCCCTTACAAACGAAATTCCGGCTACAACCCAAGCCTGTGCCTCGGTACCGCAGAGAAAGGGACTAGGAAGGGAAACACTGTTTTAACCCGCACCTTGCGTGACCGTCCCGGAACGGCTGTACCGCGGCCGGGCAGGTGAACAGCCAGGCCCGGGAACGCCGGGCAGGCTCTGCCGGCCCCTGGTCACCGGGACTGCGCTGCAGAGGCAGCCCCGGGGCCGGTCCGGGCCTGGAGCAGCGCTGGTTTAGGAAAGCGTCGTTTTTGCAGCTTCCCCCCTTGCTGGGTACCGGTCACCTGGAGCCGCAGCACTACGGGAGGCTGTGCTTAAAAACCCCCCACCAGGATAACACAACCCACACCCCCCTCAGAAAAAAAAACACAATAAAAAAACCCCAAAACCCAAAAACCAAACAAGCAAAAAAGGACAACAAAAAACCCAACAAACAAAAAAACCCAACCCCAAAACAGACCAAAAAAGCCCAAACGAAAGGACAACCACAGCCAGCCCCCCCCGCTCCGGAGGCCGTTAAACGGGATCCGGAGAGCCGGCACACCGGCAAGACACGGTCACGGCCCGTCCTCTGCCAGCGCCGGTCCCCGCAGCAAAGGCAGCGAAAACGAAACGCGGTGGGCGCCGGCCGGGAGGCGATTCGGTCCCGCGGCCCCGGCGGGGAGAAAACAGCGGGGACCGGCGGGGCCTCGCACCGGCCCCGCGCCCCAGCCCGGTCCCGTCCCTCCCGGCCGCTCCGGCGCGGCGTGGCCGATGCTGTCCCAAACCCGGGGCTATCCCCGCCGGTCCCCCGCGGCCCCGGCAGAGCCATCGGGAGCACCGCGGACGACAGCGGCGGAGCCCTGCTCCGAGCCCGCCCGGCGATCCCGGTCCCTGCTCCCGTCGCGGCTCCGCTCCCGTCGCGGCTCCTCACCTGCACCTCCGCGGAGCGGTCCCGGCTCTTCCCGGCGCGGCGGCAGCAGGGAGTGCAGAGGCGTTTTTAAAGAAAACGTTTATTTACACGTCTCGGCAAGTACAAAGTATTATACATGGTCCGTGTCAACCCCAAATCTTCTTTATTATGAAACATAAGGCGCTTTCTCTAGAGTCGGTGGCGAAAGGAGAGGGTGCGGGTGCTCTTTCGATGCGCGAAAGCTCATCGGCTGGAGAGGTGAGGACAAAAACCGAGGGTGTGCTGCCTGAAAGGAGCCCTTATTACTACGGTGAATAAATTACAGCTGACATTAACTTCACCTGGGACAGATGGAAGCTGCCGCTTTTCAGCTTAATAGGGTTTCCTAAGCTAACGAGTCATCACCGGCTCCACTCAGTCCCCTCCGCTAAGTGATAGGTAGGTATTTTTGTTTCTTTAGACTATCCTCAGAACAGGGGGGGGGGAAAAAAAATAGCCTTTTGTTCCAAAGCCAACACAAAATACCTATGTTCAGATTTCGATATAAATAATCGAGGTTTTATATAATTCCATTATTAATAGTGCCCAAAATCTCGATGCATAAATAAATTAAATTATTAACACTTCTTACAAAAAGTGACATATTTCCCTTCCTAGTGGAACATCGACACGAATATACAAGCGGAGCGTGGGGCCCCGCGACGGCAGCGCCCGGCGGCCCCGCTCCGCTCCGGGCCGGCCTCGGGGAAGCGCCGCGGCGGCCCCGGCCCCGGCCCCGGCCCCGACTCCGGTCCCAGCCCCTGCCCCGGTCCCAGCCCTGGCCCCGCGGGTGCCGCTCGCTGCCTCCGCGCCCGCCCCGTCTGGGGGGAGCCGCCGGCCGAGCTCTGCGGGCGAGTCCGCTGCGCGCCCGGGCTGCCGGGCTCAGACGAGGGAGGTGACCGGGGGGATCTTGGCGCTCTCCTCCTCCCAGGGCTGCAGGTTCTGCAGCGCGAACAGCGACGAGTTGTGCAGGCACAGCGGGTCCGGCTGGATCGACTCGTTCAGCGACTTCTGGAAGGCGTCGTGCTGCAGCTGCAGCATCAGCCGGCTCGCCTGCTGCCGCTCGGCCTCCCGCTCCTCCGCCGTCTGCCGCCTGCCGAGGGACACGCTCAGCCCGCGACCCGGCCAGCCCTGACCGCGGCTCCGCGCTGCGGCCGGAGCATCCCCGGCGGCCGCCTCCTCGTCCCGGGCGGGCACCGCCGGGCCGCGGCAGCGCTCGGCCTCTGACGGGGACTTCCGGGCGGCGGCAGCGCCGGGGAACCCCCCGCTGACCGGGAATTCCCCGGTCCCGAATATTCCCCGTTCTCCCCCGACATCCCCCGGTTGATTTGTTTTCGGTGGTTTTTTCCTCTGAATAATTCCCCGTGTTTCCAATAATCCCTCGTCTTTATGAATAATTCCCTGCTTTTCGATTAAGCCCTCGGGTTTTTACGAATAATTCCCCGTTTTCGATTAATCCCTCGTTTTTACGAATAATTCCCCGGTTTTTAAATAAACCCTCGTTTTTACGAATAATTCCTCGGTTTCTAAATGATCTCTCGTTTTTACAAATCGTTCCCCGTTTTTTGAATAATCCCTCGCTTTTTATGAATATTTCCCCGGTTTTTTCGAATAATGCCACCTTTTTACAAATAAGTCCCCATTTTTTTTCGAGTAATCCCTTGTTTTGATGAATAATCCCCCGTTTTTCGAATAATCCCTCCTTTTCCGAATGGGGGACCGTTAAAAAATAAAGAATTGAAATAATAATTATAACGATAACGGTAATTACAGCGCGAGTCTGACAACATCGATCCACCCAGCCGTTCCGCTGCCGGCAGCCGCCAAAGGGCCATCCCTGCCGGAGCCGGGGCTTGCCGCGGGGCGGCGGCTGGACGGGGCGGCCCCGGGGGCGCAGGACTCACCGCCACTTGGTGCGCCGGTTCTGGAACCAGGTCTTCACCTGCGCGTCTGTCATCTTGAGTGACTTGGCGAGGGCAGCGCGTTCGGCCGAGGCCAGGTACTTCTGCCGGTGGAAGCGCTTCTCCAGCTCGCAGATCTGCACCCGGGAGAAGGACGTCCGCGGCTTCTTGCGCTTCGGCGGAGTCCGGTTCTGGTAGGGGTGCCCGATCCGCCGGGTCACCGTGAAGGGCGTCAGCGCCGCCGCCGCTGCCCGGATGGGAAGCACAGGGGTCAGTCCCGCTCCCGCACGGTGCCAGCCGCCCCCCTGGGGCCGCGGCTCTGCCCGACGGCCGCCCCGACGGCCCCGCGGGGACCGCGTCTGCCCCTGAGGTGCCGCTTCCCGGTTCTGCCGAGGGAAGACGGGGACGAGCGGGGCTCGGCCGGCCCCCATCGCCGCCAGCCCCGGGGATGCCGCGCTCACCACGCCGCGAAGAGAACGAGGTTTGGGACGGCGGCGGCGGGCGCGGCCAGGGGCACCGTCCGGCGGGCGGCCCGGGCCGTCACAGCGGTGCCGCTACGGGGACTATTTCGTTTTGCACCGTTTGTCTGCCTCTCCGTTCGTTGCCGGGGGACGGGGGCCGGCCCGCTCCGCCCCGGCGCCTTACCTGTGAAGCGGTCCTTGACGAAGCGCCGGCTGCTCTCCATCCAGGGGAAGTTGAGGCTGCCCAGGCTGGGCACGGCGGGCATGGCCGGGATGGCGCTGGAGATGGGCGGCGGCACGGCCCCGGGGATGGGCCTGTGCGCCGGCACCCGGATCACGCCGGCGGGGGCCAGGCTGAGGTTCACACTGTAAGATCCAGAGTCCTCGAAGGGCGCGGCGATGGCCGGGAACGGGGCCGGCAGCGCCGGGTAGGGCGCGCCGCCGCGGCCGCCGGGGCCGCCCAGGAAGGTCGCGCCGTCGGGGCCGCGGGGGGGCGGCGGGGCCGCGCTGTCCTGCTCGGGGCTGTTGAGGATCTGGTCGATGCCGAAGCTGATGGGCTCGTGCTGGCCCTGCGCGCCCGCCGGCGGCTCCATGCTCCGCCGCCACCGCCGCCCGCGCGCGCTATAAGAGGCGCCGCCGCGCTCCGCGGCCCGGCCGGACCCGCCGAAACTTTGCCGCGCGCGCGCCGCCCCGGCAGCCGCCCCGTCATCTCCGCGGGGCCGCCGCGCGCCCCGCCGCCGCGTGCGCACCCCCCCACCCCCCCCCCCACCCCCTCCTCCTTCCGCCGCCGCCATTGGCCGGCCGCGACCGGCCTCTGCGCTCCCATTGGCTCCCGCCGCTCCGCGCCGGGCCTCGCGCCCGGGCGCGGGGACCCGCGGCCGCCGCCGCGGTGACATCACTGGGGGCGCACGAACAATGGCGGGGGCGGGGCGCGGGGCCGCCGTCGGGGCGCTCCGACCCCTGCCCCTCCGCCCGCCCGCCCGCAGCGCCCGCGGCCGAGCCCCGCGTCCCCCGACGGCGGCCCCGCGCGCCCCGGGGCCCCCTCCCCGCACGCCCGCCGGCCCCGGCCGGCGGCAGCCCCGACGGCAGCGAGGGGCCGCGGGCAGAGGCGGCGCCCGGAGCCACGCAGGGCGAGATTCCGTTGCGTGCCCGGGCGGCGGGAGCCCGGCGCGGCTGCGGAGCGAGTTTGCAGACGCTCCCTAACGTCCAAATTGGACTAAAGGCGTTAAAAATTAAATAACGCTCAGCCGCATTTACTTAGTTTCCCGCTTATGGAGGGAAATGAAAACAGGGAATAGAATTTCCCTGTTAATAGAATGTAATGGCATTTGATCAGCACCTGGCAGGGCGATCCCGGGATGCCGGAGCGGTGACAGGAGGGACTTGATTAGTTTTTAAAGCTTAGGATTCGATTACCGCAGCGCGCCCGACCGTTGCGGCCGCGGCAGCGGGGCACGGACCGACCCGCCGGGGCGGCCGCCGCCTCCCGGGGGCAGCCGGGGCCGGGGTGAAGCCGTTCCCGTCCCGCACCGGGCGCGGCCCCCGACGGCCGGCGCGGAGTTGCCGGCGGAAGTTTCCCGGCGCGGCGGAGGCGCGGTCCCACCGGCAGCCGTCGGGGGTGTTCCCCGGCCCGCAGCGCAGCGGGCACCGGCCCCGCCCGGCGGGCGCGGACGCGGCTACAACCCCGCACGCCCCTTCCACACGCGGGGGGGGGGCCGCCCGGTGCCGCCCGGTGCCACCCGCGGCCCCGGGCAGCCGTAATCGGATTGTCCCCGGTCGGTGCGGCGGGTGCGCGCGGAGCCGCCATCCGCGACCGCTTCCCCGGAGCGGAGCGAATCGGATTGACACGATCGCGGCAAGATGGTGCGGGGCCGCCCAGAGGCAACGGGAATGGCCGCGGGGCTCCGGCCCTCGGGGGTCCGGGCCGGCGGGGAGGGCGGGGAGGCGTCGGGAAAGAGAGAAAAGGAGGGGAGAAAATGGGGGGGGACGGGGGGGGGACACGGGACGACACCAAACCCAAACCAAGGAAGGAGGGAACCGGGGGAGGACAAATAAGTAAATAAATAAATAAATGAAGTGACACCGAGTCCTGAATCAGGGCAGGCTTTGTTAGAGAAAATTGCAGCTTGATCTGCATAATGGGAACGCGGGCTGCCCAAGGCTATCTTTTTATTGCATGTGTGTCTGCTGTTATCAATTTTGTGAACGATTTCACAGGGAGCCTGGCAGACTTGAGCTGGAATAATATGCAAAGATGAGCTTTGAATAATGAATGATGTGCTTTTAAACCAATTCCAAAGTGTCTGTGATAGTACAATATGAAAAGGGGTGATAAGTAATAGTATATTTAAAAGGCGCTAGTATGTTTTTATTACTATATTTAAAAAGATATCTATATTATTTTTGTGAAATGGATAATATATCACAGAGTCTTTGATAATCAGCTAAACAATACATTTTTCTTTGGGAAAACTCTCCTGGTTTTACACAGTTAAATATAGAGTATCAGCGCACAGCTTTGTAACGCTCGGCTATCTTATTAAATATTAACTCTATTTTAATATTAGCTTTTAAATTTAATATGTTGACGTTCTGCAGTTTTACTTTAATTACGTTTTATAATTAATAACCCGGGACCTATGGTGTCCTTAAACGCGGCTCCCCCGCAGCCGCCCCGGCTCCCCACCCGTCCGCGGGCAGGGGCGCAGCCCCGCGGAACCGCTCCGGGCCCCGGGACCGCCTCCGGAGCGTTCCGAGGCTCCGAGCCGGGCTCCGCTCCCGCCGCCTCCCCCGGAGCACCCCGTCCGCCCGGCGAGGAGCGAGCGGAGCCACGGCCCCGACGGCGCGGCCCCGGTCCCCGCTCCGCACCGGTCCCCCCCCCGGCTCTGCCCAGCGGGATGAAGGGCATCGCCCGTGCCCAGGCTGCTCCTTGTAGCCGGGGAGCCAGACCCTGCTCAGGGCCGGCCCTGCTGGACAGGGGGATGCAGCAGGACCCCCTCAGCAGGACCAGGGCACTTGTAGCTTGTGCACAGCACCCAGTGTCGGGGAGCTCTCCATCACAGGAATGCACCAGTTAATCCGGGCTCCGGTCGTGGCGTAGCATGGACTTTGCATGGCACGACACAACAGGCTAGGGCATGGCACAGTATGCTGCAGCACAGCAGGGCCTTTTCTTGGCATGGCACAGCAACCTGCTGCCGGGGTGCTGCTAACCCAGGCCCTGGGCAGTTCGGGAAATGAGAGCTCTGGGGCAGCTGTGGAGTGAGAGGTGGAACGTTGTCATTCCCTGTAAAACTCAGGCAGCGTGTTGTACAAGCGTTCACTGCAACGTGGTGCCAAGCCCAATGCCGGCAAAACAGAGCACGGTGCAAGCGCTGCTGCTTTGGCCAAAGGGACCCCTGCCCAGTTTGTCACTGTGAATCACCAGGCACAGAGACGCAGCATCTGCCTCAGCCACTCCTGAATCCCAGTGCTGCTCCCAGGTCTGGCTGCCATGGGGGGGGACATGGATGGGGATGTGCCATCACCCGCCACCATCACTGGGCTCGGCTCTGGTGTGCACATGCACTCTTCTGTGCCAGGGATGTCCTTGGGCTCGAAACACGCTGGGCCCTACAGGGAGGGAGGGTGTCCTCACAGGACCTCCGCATGCCAGGCAGTGGTGAATGCCACCGTTCAGCTTTTAAAGTGCTTCCTGTAGGATGAGATAACAAAAACGTGATGAACTGCGCAGTGAGCCAGCCCCCGATGCTTCTGCCTTTTAAGAACGAGGCAACCCAAGCACCCTGCTTCCTCCTCAGCACCGGGCATCTCTGTATCTGCATCTGGAGTGGGTTTGCAGGTGATGACCCCAGCTGTGCCGCAGCCACGTCAGGGCACTTGGGCTGTGCCACCACGGGAAAGAACCAAGGCTGTAGATCTGGTAGCCATAGCCACTCCTGTAAAGCAGAGGGGTGATGGGGATGGTTCCTCTCCAGGGCATGTCCCAGCACCATGGAACATTAATTCCCCATCCGGAGGTGGCCAGCAGTGCCAGGGTAATATTTAGTGCCTGGCAGTGGTGAGGACAGGGAAGTGGCACAGGCTGGTGGGTAACGGCATGCAGAAGGACTTCAGCTCCTTCCCACCAAAGGCCTCTCTGGAGGTTCTCCAAGGACGAGCACACTACATGGGAGCAGGGACAAGGGGTCCCTGCTAGGACCAGGCCCAGCACTGAGCAGCTGGAGACCCAAGAAGGGCCATTCCCCATAGTGGCCTCGAGCATCACTCCCACCCTGTCATCCTCCTGCTACCTTGGGGCAGCAACAGCTGACACAACAGGGATTTGAATCTGCCTGCACCCTGAGAGGGTCTCCTGCCACCCAAGCCAGTCCCGGCACGGCACAGAGCCCGCAGGGATGGGCTCAGGCTCCCGGGCCAGGCAGGACGCACACCCTGACTGGCACACGCAGCATCCCTCTGTGCTGCACCGCTGTAAAGCAGCCTCGGTCAAACGTTTACTGTCAAAATCTAGCGTGGACCAATTGATCCATTACAGCCCTGGGTTTTTTTGTGTTTATCATTAATTACTTTTCAAATGAGGCATTTCGCTTCGAAGGTGAGAGGGACCGGCCTCTGGGAGCAAGACCAAGAGAAAACACTGCAGAGCTCCTCCAGCCTTTCCAAACCGGCAGCCAGCGCTTTATACTAATGGGCCGTTAATTGATGGTGCATTACTGCGCAGTTCCTCCCGAGCTGCCTGGCGCGGCCGCCCGAGCGCAGCGGCCGCAGCGTGAGGGATGCTCCAAGCAGCGAGCTCAGGGGCTGGGCGGCCCGTTCGGGTGCACAGGGTGCTGCTGGTCGGGCTCCAGCAGCTGATGGAGGGGGCCAAGGGGCTGCTAAAGACCCCCCTGCGCCCGGCGCGGTGCTAGCACAAGGCTGCGGTGCTGCGCCCGGCTGGAGAGGAGAAACCACCCCCGAGCTTGGGAGCCCTTCACTCTGAACAGCCACCGAGCCTGCAGCTGCTGACACAGCTGCAGGGAGAGGTGCAAGCGCTGTGGGCACCCGACCCCTGATGCTGGTACCCAGAAGGTGCCCCCACAGTCCCCAGGGCTGCAGTACCTGCAGAGCTCGTCCTGCGGGACAGCAGCAGCAAATCAACCTGCGACAACGCAATGGGAACACAGGCTCAGGGTCTTCAGTGAGCCCAGGTCGTTATAAAGGGCTTGATCACACCTGAAATGCCGAGCATGTGCTTTATGGTCCTCGTACAGCCTCGAGGAGCTCCACAGGACAATACCCAGCCCCGTACATCTGTTCAGCTGCTTCTGCGCTTCAGCTCCTCTCACATTGTCATTTCCCCAGCACTCTGCGCACATCCTGGGCTGTGCCCCTCGCACACTGCCCTGCACGGCCAGGGGTCCAGAGGCTCCAATTTCTCCAAAGCCTTCTTCCTTCAGGGCCTGGGACCTGCAATGGTCACAGCGACCCTCAGCCGAGGTATGGCCTGCAGCTGGAAGCCAGTGCTTAGAGGAAGAGGGGTTTGGTGGGTGTCTGGCCTGCAGCAGCATCTTTATGCTTCCTCGCTGGTGGTCGCACAGCCACAAACAAATCCCTTTTCTTTAACAGGACACTAAAGGCTATGTCAGTGCTCACATCTCAGACCCCTCTGTGGTCCTCAGACCCTCCTTTAGCATGCAGGAGCTCACATGCTGGGAGCTGGTCTCTAATGCTGGGCAGCTGAGGAGCCACGTGCGCCTGAGCCTGCTGCCAAAGCCCCGCACAGGGCAGCAGGAGGCACCTGCCATCCCCTAAAGGGATCGCCTGTTGCTTCAGGTTCCGCCTGTTCCCATGGGGTGACAGGGAACAGCGATATCTTGCTGCAAGGGAAAGCAGCAGCAGATGCTGAGATGCTCCTGCTTTAGCTCCTGGCTTTGGCAGCAGCCCTCAGAACGAGCAGGGTCTGCTCTCCACAGCCTGCTCTCCATGGATATTGCTGCACAAACCCGGCGCGCTTTTGGGTGTTCAGCACATCACTGACGACACACAGTTCGTGTGGAAGGCAGCACCAAAACATTGTTCTTCATCCGTGGCTCTGGAAGCAGCATCCCTGCGGGCCTGGCAGGGCGACAGTGGGGTCCGGGCTGGAGGGGGACACGGGTGCTCTGCAGCCGGGTGTGGGAAGGGGAAGGAGGAGGGGGCAGCCAAAAGCAGCTCGGGCGCAGCCGAGGGGACGGCTGGGCAGGGGCTGAGGTGGGCACGCAGCAGGGGGATGTGGTCTTTGCCCTTGTACCTCGTCCTGCAGAGTCCTCCTGGTCGGGGTGCGAGCCAACAGCCCCCAGGACACAGCAGCGGCCTGGCTGCACATCCTGGGGATGGAAAGGCCCCCGCGGCGCTGCTCTCGTGGCCGCAGCTCGCTCCTGCGGGAGCAGCGCCAGCGCCCGGCGCTTGGTGCTGGCAGAGCGGGTGCCGGGGGGCTACAGCGGGGCCGCCTTTCCCGAGGCAGAGCTCCGGTGCGGAGCAGCCTAAAGGCCGCCCCGCTCTGCCCTTTGCTGCGAGCTCCGGAGGGCTGTACCCGTCCTGGCTGCAGCCAGGAGAGCTCCATCCATGCAGGCAGGCTGGGGGGGCTGAGCGCTGCCCTCATCAGCGCCTTTCCCATCAGCCAAAGTGTAGTCCCCGTGTCCCTCCCCTGCGTGGAGGAGCTCAAGTGAATGGAGGCTGACTGGTGATAAAACCTCGGCGCAGGGAAACAGTTAAACCTACTCACAGGGCGCAGTTAAAGGTGGCTGCAGCCCGGGAGGATGAACGCACTTCGTGGTTTCAATTCACATTTCAAAGCACATCTTTATGGGGCTGGTAACCTTAAACATCGTATTAAAAAAGCCAAAACTTTGTTTTAGTTCAAAATCTATGCACTGGTCCATGAATGCCTGAGATGAGACGAGACGAGATGGGGAAGGTACAGGGGAAGGGCTGGGGAAGGAACCACAGCTCAAAGGGAAGAGAGCTGAGGATGACGGGCAGATGGGGCTCAGTTTCTTTCTGCCATCTCTGATAAAATCAGGCTGCAGTGAAGCCGACAGAGCATGTCCTGGTACCGGGGACAAACCCCGAAAGATGCAGACATCTGGTCTCCCTGAGCAGCAGCACCAGCCCCAGGTAGGAGGCGAAGGCTGGGAGGTAGCACAGGGCTGAGCCTAAAGCCGGTGCTCCCACACAGCTTCCTTCTCTCTTTCATTCTTATTTTATACACCAACACGCAGCTGCTGCCAGGTTTTTCTACTAAATATGACTTTTGTTGGGCAAATTACATTAGGATGGATGCCACAGGTATCCATTAAGGTTTATTTATCGTGATACTGTTTGGATCTCACGCTTATAAATAACTTATGTTATGGCTTTTGTTTGTAGAAATGTAACTTACATATTTTATTATGCTTTCTGTAAACCTCAAAAAGAATATTGTCAAAGAAGCGCCTCTTAACAGCAGCCTAAACTATGGGACATAAAATCTACACTAACATTATTTTTTAATATGGCAAGGAAGCGTGTTATCCCTCTGCAGTTTGAAAGGTTTGCTGTCATCATAAACTCGCACTACAATAAAACATTAACAAGTCTAAGGATTGTTCGGTAAGGTGTGCATATACCGTGGCTGACTTCGTTCAAAGCCTCCTTATGCAGGCAGGGCGAGGTAATAAAACTGTTGTTTCCCCTGGAAAGCTGCCTTTGCCTGCTCCAGTGCAGCGGTGAAGGCTGCTCGAGGGGAGTTTGCTCTTCCCTGCAGGGGGGCAGACAGGTACCCGGGATTCAGCAGTTGGTGCTTTTCACTGTGATGATATAAACCACATTTTGGGGAGAATCAGACCTGGTTTAGAGTCACAGAATCCCAGCCTGGTTTGGGTTGAAGCGACCTCGAAGCTCATCCAGTTCCAACCCCCTGCCATGGGCAGGGACACCGTTCAATAGACTGTATTGCTGAAGGCTCCCGTCAGATTGCCGCGATGACAGCACACAGCACTCCAGGTCTGAAAGGTGTCTCCTTCCGGACATTCCCATTCCCTTATTTCCACCTTTTTCTTTTTTTTTTTTCCTTAAAAGGAGAAATAAAATTCTATCCCCTCTAAAGGCAATTCTGTCCTTATAAAAAGCACACAAGGCATTACACGTGCTCTGTAAACACGAGGCAGTTCTGGGCTGTACCACTTTGACAGCGCCCTTTTCAAAAGCTGACAGTAAAGACTCTCAGCAAAGAATCTGGAGCCATAAACCACATTATTTGCTATACTATCCATTTCCTAACCTAAAAGCAAGTGTATTTATACCACCAGCTACTCCAAATAAGTTCCTGTTGTCAATCGTTAACCAAGGTTGAAATGCTGTTCAAACACGTGTCTTGAGCTTGCCCAGTTTATAAGATGCTCTTGAGAATCTCACTTTAAAGTTATAACAAGGGATGTGTTAAAGGGCAATTTTCAGAGTCTGTAGCCATGTATTAAAACAAGCTATTAACTATTAAAGCAAGTTATTAAGTATTAAACCCTCGGTGCCAAGTTATGGGGACACAGGTTCCTCCTTTACAGTATGCCAAGCTTCAGCTCAGATTTCAACAGGAAATGGGCTGGTGTGCGAGCACACACTCATGGTGTGCACCCACTACTTATTTCCACTGCTGGGCAAAGGAAGTGGAGTCACAGAGCCCATCAGCTTTCATCTGAGCCTGCGACACCAACACACAGACCTGTGAGGCCACATGAGGGCTTCTCCATCACAACTGCCATTAGGGATGCAGCACCACAGAGGCACCATGGACGAGGAGCATGGAGAAATCTTGCCCCAAGTCCCAGCTCACCCTGAGACCTCCACGCACATTCCTGAGATGGGGTTTGCAGCATTTGGCAGCACAAATCCTGGTTTCCTTTAAGGATCAAAATGGAAAGTTAATGACCACACCAATCCACACGTGCTCAATGTGTTGATAAGGATCATCCGTTGCCTGCAGAGTTTCCAAAGCTCGGCACACAGCACCAGGCTGCATGTAGGAACACCCCAAATCTGCAGCTTTTGAGTAACCTCAATTGACTACTTTCTCTTGGCACTCAGAGCCTCTGGCTGCAGATTAAATACTTTCTCCAGCTGAGCTTAAAAGTACACAGAAAACTGCCCAACAGTATTACTTCCTTCCAGATTTAGATCCTCCAACTTCAAAATGTGCAGGGAAGTAACAGTTGCAAAGAAAAAAACGGGAAGGCGGCAGTAAGAAATACTGGTATGAACTTTTCCTCCCTGCTGACCACCATTAAAAATCCCCATTCTTATCTAAACAGTGGGGAAATATTACTAAATGCACAAGTGTAAGCATGAAAAACACATTAAATCAGTTATTTACGTAAGAAAAAATAGTAATAAAACCCCAAGACAAATCAAACCCAATCCCAAGAGTCTGTAATGGCACCAAACAGCTTTGCTACTACCTGAACTTACTGCTTAAACAGTTCAGGTTTTTGGTAGATCTTGCTTCAATTCATTTGCGTGTTTCTGCAGCTCACGCGGTGCCTCCTGCCCACCATGGACCACACTGATGGTTCCCACTGCCCAGGGTCGTGAGTTCCAGCGTGAGTGTTGGACTGGGGCAGGGATCTTGTTCTGGTAGATGCTGAACTTACCGTCCCCTGAGAGGTGGAGACAAAGCTGCTGAAGTTGCTGTTTCAGATGCGCAAATTCATCTTCATTGCGCCACATGCTGCTCATACATGGGCTGTAAGTCTCTGTAACTATTTGCTTGCTTTTCTTGTAGTGGTGGATAGATTTTGTTCTTTTTAAACAGTGTTTTAACAACTTTATTTTCTTCTGTGCTTACATTCTCAGATTTCCTGCTACACATTAAGCTTAAAATGCTCATTTTTAGCCTTCCACATTGTTGTCCACATTGTCATTAACCGTGCTGAAAAGAAATATGTAACATTTTGTAAAAAAATAGTGAATTTTATTATTTCAGGAAGCTGTCATATAAAATGCGCACTGGCTTTCATCTCGTGTTCAAACAAATACGACCTCAGAGTGAGCTGGGGAATTCTTAACTGATAAGATATTATTTACTATTATGTGTAGAGCTGAGAATCATTTACTGATACAAGTTTAGAAGGAATGCATATTTATTTTGTTCTTTGGTTAAGTACTGTTTCTACACTGCTCCATAAAGATAAAGTAACAGGATAATAAATTTTGATAAGAAAGGCTGAAAATGTTCTTCAAACTCAGATTTTCCATCATTTTCACTGTTATAAATCCTTACCATTTAGGCCAGAGATACAAAAAGGGAGAAGATATCTTAAAAAAATAGTTTTCACAAGGGTCAAAAATCTATCTTAACAATGTAAGTGGGTCCCCAAACGTTCAGGGCTGTTTGTTAGTCAGTGCTCTGGTCCCACAGTCACTGTCAACTCATCATATCTAAAGTAACGGGATCCGACGCCCCTTCGTTGCGCAGAGCTTCAGCCATGTCTCTGCGAAAGACTGACATATTCTGAGTGAACCTGGGAAAAGGAAAAGCCAAATGTTTGATTAAAGGAGACCGGATACTGTGAGAGATTTATTGCAAAACCTAAGAATAAAAACAATAATGGAAATTTGAAATGAGAAGGAAAACAGAGGAAAACTCACAAACAGAATCATCAGGTGCCCTCAAAACCAGTCCTATCAAATACCAATGAGCACGTAAACATGCATGGGCAGTATCGGAAACTCAGCCTACCACATGTGAAAATGTGGAACATTTTAAAAGTCAGCTGGGAAATCAATGCAACAAGAAACCTTTCCATCTCCTGTGACTTGGAACATGTCACTTCTCTCAAACCTCCAGCAATGGTCTCTCTGGGACACGTCCAGATGGCCATCAAGGCCTGGCTTTCTCCACCTACCTTCCTCCCTCGTGAGTGGTGTCAGAGTTCAACCTGTCTCTCAGTGAAACGCGGTACCATCACCCATCTGGCACAGAATGAACTCACAAAAATACACCCTAACAGTTCTCTAGCAGCAAGGTGCAGGACGTGAAGTCTGTCTGGTGGCCATCGCATCCAGGACTGAGTGTCAACTCTGACTCAGCCTGTGTGACAGCCCAAATCTGATCTACTCCCTTGGCCTATCCTTACCCCAGACAAAGAGTTTAACTGCCATTTATCACATCTCATGTATGCATTTGAAGAACCAAAACCAACCAAAAACCACATCGAAACAAGATTCACAATGCCAGACATGTATCACACCCTGCATTTAGGGCTTTTCAAATGTTCTTTTGTTTGTTGCCTCAATGCTATTTGCTTTAACTGTGTCAGACTTTGCTGGCTCACTATAGTGAAGCTAATAAAGCTTCCCTAGAACAGCTCCTTAGGGCTCCTTCCTGCAGAGGACTCTTTGGACAGGTGCTTGGAAAACTGATGGGATCTCAGCAAAGGTCTCTGTGCAGGACCAGGGAGAATAACCCTTCCTGCCTGCCTCCACTGCACTGCAGTGGATGGGTACATCTAGCACTGTGGTAAACCGGGGCATGTTGTGGAAATACAGGATGCCATTAGGAGTTTATTCTTTATTCTATTCATAATTTTTTACATTTGTGCTTATTTCCTTACTAATGGAAATTGATTTCTGCTCAATTTTAAACAATCGCAGTTAAAAGAAGCCTCCTCTTCCACAGGATAGATCTGAGCAGGATTACAAATCAACAGCTGAAAACAGAAAAGCCATCATATTAACTCATGCTGCTTGCTGGGGAAGTGATGGCTTAAAAGTCTTTCCAAGTTAGACAGGCGGATGCTACTGAGACAGACGAGCTGCTTGTTCGACTGAATCATGCCTATCCCCCAACACCTGCACCCATTCCTCCCTGCCTGCGCTCCCACAAAAGCTCTCCGAGAGCTTCCGCACCACTGCCTATGTGAGAGGACTCCACAGTGCTTCGACATGAAAATCCCCTTTCAGTCCATGGATATTTGAATCTAGCATTTGCCAAATCTAGTATCTGCTGGCAGCCCAAGAGATGGAAGCCTCTGTCCATGCCATAAACAGGCTGAGCACAGGGAGCTGGATTCAACCTGTTCAGCCTGGAGAAGAGAAGGCTCTGGGGAGACCTTAGAGCAGCTCCAGTGCGTAAAGGGGCTGCAGGAAACCTGGAGAGGGGCTTTGGACAAGGCCTGTAGGGACAGGCCAAGGGGAACGGCTTTAACCTGCCAGAGGGGAGACTGAGATGAGTGTTTAGGCAGAAGCTCTTCCCTGTCCTTTACACCTGCAGTTCTCAGAATAGGGCAGCCCAGAGAAAAGGTGCATCACTTCTGTTTGTCTCAGAAAACAATGTTATCTTAAGGACTCCTTGCTTTCAATAAATATAAATAGTTATGGAACTAAGAAACTAGCTGTAAGAATGAGTTTTACTCAGTTTTTAATTTTTAAATCCTAAAGGACTGTCAAGTCAACTGAATCCCCTTGGCATGTACAGCTCTAAGGTCAGACTACATCCTACAGCCTGCCACGGTCGGCTCAGTTTTCCTTTGTTTTAACAGGCATTCTCCTCCTTCCCGGTGGCTCTCTGCCATTTCCCCAGGTTTTCTGCTGATCCAGAACACAAGTTACACACAAAGTCTGTCTGATTTATTAGTGCCGTAGATATGATCTCTGTGTTTCTCTGCGTTTGCTTCCAAATTCCCCTGTCTCTGGCACCATCCACACTCAGGCCATAAGGAACTTGCACCCTTAGTACCAGAATTTAATAAGATAACGAAATAAAAATGTGGAGACCATAATTAATGCAAAACTATTTGAGAATTAAACAAGCTCAACATAATTTTCACACTAACAAACAGAAGACGTCAGAGAAATAAGACCACTAAATGGTTTTAGCTGTAACTTCTCTCCAAGCCCCTTTCCAGGTTCTTTCAAGCTTCCCAGGAAGCTCCACAGTCTGGATTTTGTGTCTCTATACTTCCAAGGTTTGCTTTGGTTGAATAATGCACATGAAGAGAAAATGCAGCTAGCTGGGAACAAAATACTAGTGTGAACACTAAATGCAGAAAACCTTGCCACTGCTTTCATGAAGTTTTCTATTCTGTTTTTCAAATGAGGGCAAGACTGGGTGGATTTGTAATTCATGTTAAAGAAGTATTAAAGGATTCCTTGCCTCATTTATCTACACGAGTAAGTGCCCCCACTGGATCCCTTCTCATCTTGCCACTTCACAGGCAGTTGCTTGACCCCAACAGCAGCAAGAAAAAGCCACGCCAGAGCAGCAGCACCGACAGAGGCTGAAGCAAGTGTTTTATCAGAGGGGTTCAAGGTTGGAGAAAGGAAGCTCTGAGGCTCACCTGCTGAAATGAGGCAGCTTGTTCCCAAGTGAAAAAGCAGCAGCTGCAGCCTGGCAAACCCTGACTTTCGGATTACATCAGGAAACACATTTCTGACCAAGAAAATTCATAATTATCAAATGTTCAGGCTTTAACTGTGAAGTCTAGGGATGAATTCTCTGAGGGTATTATGCCCCTTTCAACAGGAACTGCAGTTTATGGCTACCTGGAATACTTCCTATATTTTTTCCCAGTTAAATTTTCCATTTGTCTTTTATTTTTTTCCAATTTACTTACCTGTCTCTGTTCTTTACCAAAAGGTTTTGCTCAACTCCTTCCATTAGATTTCTGAAGCACTGGTCAAGGACTTCCCGTTTGCTGTCAGGCTGGCTGGTTATCAAGGTTGCCCTCAGCTCACTGAAGTACTGTGACAGCAAAGCAGAGAATATTAAAAATGAGGTCTGGAAATTTAAACCCAGAGTTACTCACCTACACCTGGAGCACTCTTGAGCAAGTGCTTCCTATGTTGCCCCCTAGGAAAGGAGTCTGGCAAGCAGCACACAGAGCTCTTATCTGCACTGGGTTTCAGATGCTGCCTTCCTGGACTGCACCAGCAGTGACTGGAGTTCAGTGGTACAGGCTGACATGCCAATTTTCCACTTGGTGTTGGCCACCTAACCAGTTCCAGCACAGAAAGCCACCTAAGAGAGGTGGCAGAAACATCCCTGACCACTTTTCAAGTCTTTCAGAATGGTGCAAATTTGCTGCAGGCTCTAATTGCTTCAGTGCTGTGACAAGGCAGACTCACCTTCATTTCTTTAGCAGCTAAGTAATCTATATGACTTTTTTATATTACTATTCCCATCATATTCTGGCAGATCTATAGACAGTTAAAATAGAACTTTTTATCACCTCAGGAAAATTTTGGTTTAGGCTAAAAATATGGAGCAGGAGGGGACCTCTAGTGTTATCCATTACCTTACTACTACAGCCAAGCAAGTCATATAATCCTGTTTAGTCTTTATTATATTGGCTGTGTCAGTCAAAGTCTTATGGCCTTGGGCGTAAGCACATCCATGGTATAAGCACTGATACAGACAATTATTCAGAGGAGAATGAACCATTCTGATGAAGCTGTGCCCAAGTACCTGGCAAAGTTTCTGAGCAGTCTGATATTGCAGTCAGGAGGAATATTGCCGGTATTCCCCAAATTTCAGGTGTGTAACAAGATAGCTTGTTAAAAAGTAGGCTGAAAATCAGTTTTTTGTATGCAAAATTTAGTGGCCATTTGATGTTAACATAACTTGAGGGTGTCACAGAGTGTCAGAAAGCACAACAGTCTGGGATTAGTTTGCCAGATTCTTCTAAAACCTTTAACAGGGTTAAACCTTAAACAAATCTCAAACCAAACACACATCTTTTCCATCAAAATTACAGCTCTTCTGTACACACAAAACAGTATGGGATAACAAAAGAAAGTGTAGTAAAACCGTAACACTAATACTAAGCCCTGACAACTCAGCAGGATGATAGGAAGTGTTTGCTTTAATGTCAGCTTGGCAAATGACTTGCCCTCAAACCAGTTCCTTTCAAACCAGAAACATCCTGTATTACACATCTTTGCTGACCACTGCAACAGTACTGGAAGTGAAGGCAGCAGCTGATCAAATAGCTGGGTCCCAAACTACTTAGGAACTCAAAACTGAAAATCGCCTGGGGGCTGGTGTAAAAGATGAAATATCTGCCTGCAACAAGCACATTCCCAAAAGCCCTGTCTCAAGGTGACAAATGCAGAGTTCAGTGTAGAGAAGGCCACAAGCCTGAGACCTTGCCCAGTGTCCGCAAGTTGTTTTTAGACAACAGGCATTATAAGAACAACTTCATTCAAACTAATAAATGAAAGTATTAACATCAATCTCTGACTACCGTTAATGACTACAGCATCCCACGACATCACCGTTTCAACACTGGGGAGCTGTTCTGAGCCCTGGGGTTTCTAGGGCTTCTCTGCAGTAACATCACTTTTGCCTGTACACTCGATTGCTTGTGTTCTTTGGTTGAAGGACAACAGCAAGGAGGAGACATGGTTGCTATATCATTGGATGCAGAGAGTTTTTGTGCCAACCTCTTGTGCTTAGGATTCAAACTTGCTGCTGCACTTCAGTGCAGAAACAATGTCAGGAGCCATGTGCAACCATCCTATTTCATATTAAGCTGATGCTGTCTCAAAAGATTTAGCATTGTTTTACATTGGACTCTTGAGAATGATTCCCATTTTGGCATAATTATCCCTAGTAGCACAAGCTAAGAGTATAAATCCCAGTTTCTCTGTGTCCCCAAGTAAACTCGATGCCTTCCCTTCGAGATGAATTACAGGCAAAGAAGATCTCATTAACACAAAAGAGGAAGAGAACAAGCAGTAAAACATGGTAAGCGTATGTTTGCTACCTCAGAAGCTGCAGAGACAGAGACCCTACCTGAAATATAGGAACCCATTTTCAATACATGAACCAGCTGTGCACTGAAATGAGCCAAGAAAAAATGACTTTTACTGCCATATATAAGTACGTGTCCTACTTTTTCTGAACACGAAATAAATAACCTTGATGCAAAAGGGGCAATACAAATATCGTAAATTCTATTTCCTGTTCTCCACCCTTCCAGAAGAAATGTAAGACTTGTTCATAAGTAAAGGTACTTGTACATATCCATGTCTGCTAAGCGAAACACATAATCATTAGAACTAGTCTAATTTCAGTAAAAAGAATATTCTGCCAGTCACAAATTTATTCCTTATGATTTACAGCTTCGTGGTTTTATCTTCAAGTGAAATATTTAATTTCTTCTCTTACTGAAGCATCAAAACCACATAATTAATATGTAGTCAGGCTAATACTTACACGCTATAAATCAGAAGCATTATATAAACAAAAGTGTCGTCTTGAACAAGATTGGGAATGCACAAAACTACTTATTTCCCACTTTTATAATGATGCAGTGACTCAGAGCAGATAGAAAATGATTAGTTTTCCTTCCAAAGTAGGAAATATTGCTTCCATCTGTAAAGTATAATATTGTGATGTCATAAAGTTTTCCTAAACACTGAATTTGCCCTTATTCCCTCTCAATCATTTTAAAAGAACTGCTCTCTCTTATAGAGCTTGGATTTAAATCACAATAACACACCAAGAAGATGAATGACAGTGCTGTTGGATATGGCTAAAATTGGATCCTTCAGCACAGGTGAATGATGAGACAGCGCTTCCCTTCTTGATATATTTTCTTCTTCTATTAGTTTCCTTCCATAGCTGGGATTTCAGTCTGAATTTTAATGTATGCGGTTGCTGCTAATCTTAGTGTCTTATTTTTTTCCAGCGCCCTCTTATTGTATAGACAATTCATTCTCCAAAGCAGTAATACACTGAGGCTTGTGACTGCCCAAGAGATAAAGCAATTCAGAATAAAGTTAGAGCTGGCTCTGAAGTATGGTGCATACAACAGGTCAGGATCTTCACAAACAATGCCTTGCCATACAAAAAATGCACACATTTAGACCAACTTGCATTCATTTACTCAGATGGTTTCCATTTCAGGCACTACCGTCTCTATTAAGTCACAAGGGAAACATGATGGGTATATCCAAATTCATAGCTTCAGATTTTATTGAAAGGGCAAATTGCAGAGTATTTCCTGGTTTACAGAATCTGCCACAGATGCATACACTCCAAATTGCAATCAATGCGAGTACTTAAGTGTAAGCACTCAGATAATACCCCCCAAAGCTGGCTGTTCCTGTGAAACCTTTCAGAAAAAGCAATTGGTTAACTCTTTTTCTAGGAAGCAATTTTTCTGATGTGATTTCCAAGGAGTTCTTGTTTCAGATTTCTATCTAAAAGCCCGATGAGCTTGTATAACTCCTATTCCTGCTTAATTCTGGAAAAGTGAAGACATAAAATTTATTACAGAAAGGTTAATGATGTACTTGCATGACCTAAGCTTGGGTGTAAAAGCTGGGGTAGAGATTTGAGAGGATTCTTCATCAAAATGAAGCCACCCAGCCTCTGTGAACTAACCTGGGAAATACTAAGTACAAGAGCTAAACCCTACTTTTCACTCCTATTGTGAGCATAATGGAGCAAGACCCCAAGGAAAGAGATTGGGGATCTGAATCAGGGCAACAGGCAGCTTTGTTCTATATGCAATAATTATTTCAACTATTTGAGTACATGAAGAGTGAATCCGGTGGCATTTCTTAAATACTCACTTTCTCATTGAGAAGTATAAGTCCAAGCAGCGGTCTTGACACAGACCATTGATTTCTGCAGTCTTCAAAAATGATGGTGTTCATTAGGATGGACATCATCTGAAAGAAAACACAGTTTACACGAATATGGATACTGTTGTTACACTGCGTGATGTGTTCAGAAGGAAAAATTAATGAAACCTTTACGAACCATATGAAATCAGTGAGATTTCATGTATGAGCGTGGTTTTATAAAAGTAATTCTTCCAAACAAATTTTTCCATACCAAATCTACCAGGTAAAGAAAGTTAAAGGCAATTCATATCAAAGCTCAGCTCCAAAGTTGAAGTTTAAACAAATAGGAAGTTTAGAGCTAAATTAATTTAAGGTACAGGCTTTGACTTTACTACAGGGATTTGCCCCTCTGTCACACTACTTCTAGGAGAGCAATACATGTGCAACCAGTAATCTGTATTAATTTCAGATTAATCCCTACTTGGTCTTCAAGATTCTGTTTTTCTCACCTCACATCCACCTTTCTCTGTGTGTGACACTGCAAGGAATTTGAAGGGATCACTCTCCATTTCAATGAAGGCAGCCATGGTTACAGCAAGAAGTCTATAGATCTACACCATTTCCATCACAGTTACAAATACAGTCTCTGATTTTAGACATTTTACCTTACTTCTGTGACTGACTTTACAGAGCTCTATAGAAGGGATAAAGCCACTTCAACTTTATAAAGCACTGAGATCTATCATCTAATACAATTAAATTCTATTGGCACCCAAAGAGAAGCTATATAATTCACTTTGCTCATTGGCTGGCATGTCACCAGAGCCTTCAGCTAATGCCACAAGGAGTATGCTCCCTCTGAGGCCTCTACACCTCCGGTGTGTGTAAGCTCGGAAGGGCAGGACTTTATTTAAGGGATTGGCATAACTTTCGGACAAAGAAATTACAAAATAACTATAGAATCCATTTAAAGATAAAATACTCTAAGATATCCTTGAGATACGTTAGTCCAAAATGCCAAAGGCCACAACATATATGAACCTAAAAACATTACTCAGAGATTAAACAGAGCGAAAATTTGTAAAGTGTCACCAGTAAATAGTTTGACTCACATTTATAAAATATCTGCACCCTAAAACCAAACATAGAGGAAGTAGAAAATCATTAAATCCTTTCTTCTAGGCCAATGAGTAGCTATGAGCAGGGTCTCCAGAGAGCTGCCACACTGCAAACTAGCCTGTAATAACTGACCAAGGCGAAGTCAAACAGCATGTTTCACTAAATGAAAAAGATGAATCCAAGCACTACAAATCACCTGGAACAGAGATACCCACAAATCATTTGAGCTTGCAGGTTAGGAACATGTGGTCTGGCATGGGAACAGCCAATTCTTCACCTGACTTCACAGTTTATAGATCAGACAAACTATTTTCCATTACTCACAGGACAAAACCAATTCTGTACGGCCTTGGAACCAATGCAAACATCTCAAAAACCTCTGCACGAGCAGTAATAGGGGCTCGATTACCAAACATGAAGAATAATTTCCTATAATTCCTAGATTTCCTATAATTCAAACATTGCAGGTTTTAATTTCCATAGCTTGTAACAAACCTGGCTATTAGGACAGAAGCTTTATTAAAAGTAATTCAACAAACTCACTCGAGCTGTGATTTAGTCAGAGCACCACGTCTGACATACCCATATTTCTCAGAGGAAGTGCTGTGCATGCAGAGAGACTTTCAGAGTGATGCTTCATCGAAAAAGGGCATGCTCAGGGACAAGCTCACAACTGATCCAGAGGGAAAGTTTCACCTCTTCAAACTCCAGCTTTATCAAACAACTCCTGAGGTTGGATGGGGCTTGGAGAAACCTGCTCCAGTGGAAGGTGTCCCTGCCTGTGGCAGGGGGTTGGAACTGGGTGAGCTTTAAGGTACCTTCCAACCCAGACCAGATTCTACTATTCTAGGATATATGTACCCATTTTTGTTGCTCCCCCAAGTTGTTCAGGTCATGAAGGAACTGCAACTCTTTTAAGTTTCTGAAGAAGGCTCCAAAATAATGTGTCACCTGTTTGCTGATGCACAGTTACATGGATTTGTATTTATGATGGCAACATGTACAGGAATGATAACCATGACTTTCTGAAGATGAGATCTTGCCCAGTGATATGTACAAACAAGGAGATGGATGCACCGCTGCCCCAGAGCAACCCTGCTTGCTCCCAGGCCACCAGCTGGACCCAGGTACATGAGCAAGCCTGCATTTTTCTTCCGTTTCTTTTGAGAACTGCAGAGCATTTCCCAGATGTTAGTTAGCTTCAAAGTGTGCGCAGAGATACATCAGCTTTGCCACTGCATTTTATAGAGGGGCTGACCGAAGACAAAGTCTGTCTGCAAACCCACCGTGACATAGGCTGAGCCTGGGGCACCCCTCAGCTTCCCCAGCATCTTCCAGCCATCACCCAACCTTGGTCTTGCTGTTGCTAGAGACCTGCAGTCCACTGTAGCAGGTTACCCCAGAAGCTGGTTCAGGTGATGTCATGGCCTAACTTAAACATATTTAGCATGCAGGTGCGAGAGGGAAACTCATACTATGGGACACCCTCCTTGCTCCACCTTTGCCAGAAGTCTCATCATCTAATTGGAGATCCCAAACCAACCCAATGGCAACACAAAGCACAGAGCACAGAAGCAGAACTGATCACAAATACATATTGTTTTGGTTTCTGGGTGGAAAATACCTTATTCTGCTAGACTTTACTTCAGGAAGATGACTTCTCAGATCCTGCCACAGCCCCACTGCAGCGCAGCGGCCGGGGCAGCTGCCTGGGGCAGGCTCAGTCCTCACGCTGATGCAGGCAGAAAACAAGGTCTCAAGGGGGAAAAAAGAGACATCAAAAAGGAAGAGATGGCAGAACAGATAATCTATTTTCTTCTTAGTTCAAAACAGCAACCTTGCCTCTGTTCTCTTATCTTAAACATAGAGCATCACTTTATCTGGTTCAATAATGTTTCTCCTGACACATTTGTTCTTTACAAAAGGAACTATTGACAGAACAGGCAAGAATAAAGAACCGTTCTTCCAATAAATTAATTCTTTAGAGCTTCTCCTCCTTCAGAACCTCTTTCTTTCTTGGGTGGAGGAGGAAAATGTTGGTCAAGATAACCCTCATTATGAAAACGTTTTTCTAAAGGAAGCTGGAAAAGAAGCTGCCTTTCCATCAAGAAGGCTCTTTTTGCTGCTCCATGTTATCACTAGAGAGCACTTGCATCATTGCAGGTCCCGTAACTCATTTCCTTCTCCCATATGTCGAGATGAATATTTTATTCTGCTGCAACTAATCACACGTTAACATAAAGAACATTATATTAACATCGAAGACAGCAGTGTGTATTCCTTTACAGAGGATTCAGAATGGTCAGAAACACGCATGGCTTTTAACCAAGCGCCTGGCTGGTAATAACACTCATTTGTTCACTGGGATCTGAAAAAGATTCAGATTTTTTTGTTGTTCAGCATATGAAATTTGGTAGGTTTTTATAGCTCCGGCTCCAGACAGTTCACTCCTAATTTAGGAGCTGTGATTACTAATTTAAATGTCCTTTGGAATTCTCAGTTCTTGCAGTGTCAAATTCTTCCTATATCAATAAATGGATCATCATTTACTAATAATACCAGGAAGATTTAACTGCTCCAAGATTATTAAACACCTTAAATTTTAATCTGTTGTTCTAAAATATTTATTTTACCAGAAAGCCTAACTTTCACATTGATTTTTTTTTCATGTTGAAAGCTGAAATTTCCAGATGAAGTAAGAAAACTAAAGCCTTTATCATGGAAGTGAGAACCAGCCCATAATTCCTGAACTAAAAATATTCAACTGTCAGAAACAGCAAATCAGTTGAGATTTGCAATATATAAGAGATTAAGAATCACTTGGCTTGTCCCCCTGCATTAAGAAATTACATGAGACCAACACAGAGGTTTAAACAAGCTGTGGAGCAGCACCGAGTAATGGGCCCAGTTACATTACAGCACCTTTCCTTTTGGAGACCCTCTCCCAGGGTACAGGTAGAGAGAAGAAGGAGTTGTGGAAGTAGAAAGGAAGGGCAGGAGGGAGAGAAAAGGGCATCAGCCAGGAAACACAGGCAGTCCATGAAACTGGCTACCACAACCACAGAGCTGTTCTCAACAGCCTCACTGCTCTGAGCCTTCTAAGCCACCCTCAGACCAAGCCCGTACAGGCTAGATTCCTCCAGATTCCTGTTCACAGAATAAAGCATTTCACCCATTTATACGTACTTCCACTATGTATAATTAAAAATTAATAACTAAAATGCCACAATTCAACAGCTGAAACTCAAAATTGCGAGGGACCCAATCTCAGATGCTCATTTGCAATTGGGTCTGGCCTTTTTGTTTCCTTTCATGAAAAATTAGAGTATAAATGGCTGAAAAAGCCCCAGTCCTCGTGTCAGGACAAGATATGTGGGTGAGACACTGCATACCATGGGCTAGTATATGTCTTAAGCTGACGGACTGAAATATGATTTAGGTGTATCTTTTACAGGGTATTCCTATCAGTTATATGCTATGTCCTGCTGGGAGAGGCTTTTCTCCTGATGTTCTGAAGGGATGGAAAAGGGATGGCTCTGCATTTAAAAAAGGAACAGTTACAGGTAGCGTGGAGCTTGACATTTCCCTGGATATGTCTTTAGAGCTGGCCAAAGGGTACGGGAGAAACCCTGAAATAGGTCCAAATCATGAGCCAGCAGAAAGAACAGTAAAATAAGATTGTACTAACTTATATCAAACCCAATTTTATATCTGAAAGAGAAATAGGAACATACTCATACGACACATCCAGGATGACCGCTTAATTCTAAAGGCGAGCAACTCAATGTGCCTGCTATATTCACTACACCTGGTCTACTGCAATGTTCCATTATTTCCTTGTTAAAATAAACTGTTGTATGCTAACAGCACAAGAACATAGACTAGTAGTGCAAAGTGGACTTTTCAAAGCAAAGGCTTACCCTCACCCTTTCCTACCTTTAGCCAGTTGCGAAATACCTTTCAAGCAGCTGGCAGGATCAGAAAGCAGATGCTTGTGCTACAAGAGGGAATAACCGCAGCACAGCTGGGACATGGGCAGCAGCTACATCTGCACATGAGCTGGTCATAGTGAGACTCTGCCCTACACTAGCATGTTTCAGACAGGAATTTTAGTATCTTCTCTCTTATTTGACGGCATATTCTAATACAACAAATATATTTTCAAATTACAGCTGCATCTGAATTTTTAGGTGATGGACTGTAATACTTGGGGGTCCAGACTCACTTATTAGAACTGGGTCCCTCTGTCCCAAGGGAGACCATGCTCTTGAGTGAGCTGGCATCCATCAGACTCACCTACAGTAAATCAGTAAGGCTCACATATAGAGCATTTTGCCTAGTCAAAGGGTTGGCTACATTAAGTACTGGAAATGAAACAGTTAACTGCAGCAACACTGAAAATGCCTGATGAATAGAATAGCTCCTCTTTCTGCAAGGAGGAGGGCATACATTTCATTAATTATTACCTTCCAGGGTGTGCTGACTTGCTTCTGTCTGTGCTGAATTTCATGTAAACCCTCTGTTGAATGTCACATACTCATATGCTGCCTGAAGTGCTAGATTTTGTATTTGGATATCTGGTGTAGCTGACAGATGTTTACAAACTCATGTATCTGCACAGCTTCTTTTTGTCTATCCATCTGTCCTCCCCAACAGACAACAAATTATTCCACCTCAGGCTGGAATAATTTAAGATTGTGACATCAACCCTTAATCTGCATTTCTTAGCTGGTAGCAGTGAGAGATTTTCAGTTACAGATCCTCGTATGTCATTTTAAATTAACCTCAGATGTTTATTTAAGATTCAGCCATTTCTGAACAAGCAGCTGTAACTCTACAGCATTACAGCTCTTTATAAAGATGACAGAACTTTGACTAAGAATGCACAACCTGCTGTAATCTGCACTTCAGGTTGGTGTGGTGCAGAAGGCTGAGCTCTTTAAAGAAATGTAATACACGTTCCCCTCTGCTTTTAGCAGTATGTGTAGAAGCAGTTAGGTTCAGGTCCTGTTTCAGAAGAAGATCCTTAGGCATTTTTCCAGTGCACATGGTAAGAGGTCTCTCCCTTGCTTGCACATCCAGCACTCTTACTGAAAGCTGACACAGAAAGTACAAAGGCTGTGTCTACTACCAGCACCTCTGAGCAAATGACTGGTGACAGATTATTTCATCCTCTTGGGAGGAGAGAACATGAGCTTTACCTACACCAACGCCTTCCAGCAAGAGTCTATCTTCAGGAATGTAAACGGTCCTATGTTTAAATCTTCTAGCCTTCCCCTTAACTGACACTAAGGCTTCAGTGTGCATCTTCGCTAAATTCCACAAATATAAGCCATCACCCTTCTCCTCTCCAGCTCCTGAGAAATTCACCAGTGCCTTCGCTTGCATCAAGTGCTGGGAGTTGATGCACAAAAGCATCTGGGCATTTTCAATGTTGCACCAAGATTTCAGCATAGGAACTGGGATCTTTGCCTGCTGCATCATTAGTTTTCTAAAACCTCTATTACAGGAAGGCCTTCCAAAATGCCAGTCAAACGGGTTGGGAAGACAAGATCGGAAAATGCTATTACTGGAAAAATAAAATCATTTAGTCTAAAACCAATCTGAGGCTAATCACAAACTTTATCTACAGAAATATTCCAGAATGAAGGAAAAGGCTAAGCACCAGATCAGCTCTAAATCCTTCATCCAAGGACCTTCAAGTATCTCACACTGAGCATGTGCTTATCCCTGAATGTGAACTAGACTTATGCTGACACTGTGTGCAAGTGTGCTCAGTGCAACCCTCAGGGACGCAAAACCCACGTGCCAAGGAGCAATCCTTAAGCTGGGCTTAAGCTCATACTCACCTCCCCGTCAAGTCCAGCCTAGCACCTATCACATAACCCACCCGGCCATGCAGCCTCACTGAGAGGTCTGCAGATCTCTTTCTCCAGAGCCCCGCTGCTGCTTGCTACGAGGCAGCTGGGATTCGCAGGCAGCTTGAGCGTAGGCTCAAGCCATGTGGATGCCTGCCAGCAGCAGACTCAGCGGCATCCCCCACACAGCAACAGTAACCAGTAGTACAGAGAAAATTAGAACCAGGGTAATCATTTTACCCATATTTGCCTTAGTTTAGCACTGATATGGAGATAATCAGTGGGGACAGGGAGGCAGGCTGGGCTTTTAAACCACACCTTGAAGGCAATCAGAGAGTAAGAAACCCAGACGTGACGTCCTCCATTCCACTGGAGTGAAGTAATATACTAACACAGAACTTAAAAAGCCTAATCCAAGAATTAATTACCAATTGCCTGACAGTTTTCCAGCCTCTTCTGTATTCAAACTGTTCACAAATTGATTCTGATTTCTTTTGTGGAACAATTAAAAGTATTGTTGTTATCCTGAAGAACTGAACTGTAACCAAAGCTATTGCAAATAAACATAAAAGACAGATGATAAAGATGGTAATAAGCATATTGCTACTGTGTCCTGAATAGTCACCAACACTTCTTAGTGAATATCATCTTTCACAACAACAACAAAGGATAAGAGCACAAGGCTATTTCATGAAGTCATCAAAACAAAATGCACTGAATATTATATTTCATACTAAATACATTACCCTGGCAGTTTGACACTCAACATTTCAATAGATATTGCGTCTCTCTAACATTCCGCCTGAATTTCTGCAGATGGACTTTTAAGTATCAATGGAAGATTACTTCACTTGTCATGCTAAAGAGATTTTAAAGAATGGTTGCACACACTTCATTTTTAATTTTTTTCTTTTTTTCTTTTTAAAGGGAAACAAATCACGGATTCAGAAACGTGGTTATGCTGAACGGTCAAATCCCACCTTGTGCAGTAGTCCTTTGTGTGTGGTGCTCTCTGAACTAAACTGGCTTGACCCTGATGGGCCCAGCCAAGCGCTAGGAGTATGTGCTCAAGTTAAACCAAGCTAACCTAAAGTATGCTAAGCTAGGCTGAGATAAACTAACAATGCTCCCAAACCTCCTCCGTCTGTTGTGATACTGGGATATTTTTTAAAAATGCATTTTATTTTTAAACTGTGCAGGTTCCTGGAGACAGGTAAATACACCAGAACCCAGTTTCAGTAAGACCCCAAACTATCAAACACCAGGGGAAATAAAGGCAACAACCGAAGTTTCTGCATCTCACAATTTCAGCAGACACCCTGAGCACACAACCAACCAACCAACAGCAATTTATTAGCCTAGGAAAGGCGTGGATTCTGAGGTTCAGTTCCAGAGTCCTCAAAATCAGAAATCTGCCAAGGTTCAGCGGGACACATACCTAGTCTATGCCAGCCACTAGGAAGCTTTCAGCACTGAACCAGCCCTTTGCACACTCTGACACACACCCTCCTGTTCGCTCAGAGCACTGCAGCCTCATCACACACCTCATCTCTCCACAAGCATCATCTCATCCCCTATGCACTTTGATGGGCCACTGCTACCACATCCAACAGCAATTAAGCATCCTTGTAAGCCACTGCTATTCTAGAATGTTAAATGTGATTTTTATTTTAAATGGGGAAAAGGGAGGGGGTTTGCTCACCGAGTGTGAGTTTCATTACTCACATGGCAAATCTGCCAGTAGCAGATCACGGAATGGATTGTTACCTTTCCCTATCCATTTTGTAAAGATATTGCTTTCTTTCCAGACTGCAAGCATCACTTCTAACTGGATTTTGAATTATAATGTGAACTTTACAAAATTATTGGTGCTATTCATATCGCTAGTTAGATTCTACGGAATGGCAATATTTTTTGCCCTTCCCCAAACCAGCACCTCTTAGTGTTTTATATAAAACAACCACGGCCAGCAGAAACCGAACGTTTCCAAGTAAAGTATTACACTGCACGCAGTAAACAAGGAGTAAAGCATTTTTATACTTCTCCTTAAACTTATTTGCTTTTTGAAAATATTTATGTGGCACAGAAGCCACGAGGTTATTGAGAAACACAGCCAGTTCCTCTTCTTTAATTGAAACATTTATGCTTTTTGTTCTGCAAGCAAAAAGCAATGAGCAGTAATAATGCAAGATAAATATACAAGAAACTTATAGATATGATTGTAAAACAACATCATCCTAATGTTTTCATTTAATTACCCTGAAATGTATTCTATTTAATATTCATTACTCAAAAGCCAATTTAAAAGAGAAAGAGGTGAAGGGACTTATTCAGAAAGACGGACTGTCATTCACTGCAATAGTTATCTAATATACAGAAGTTAATAAAGCAGATTAATCTACAAGTCCCTTTAAGCCATCACTGAGTTTAGAACAACTGCCTCTGACCCCTAACCCTCCCGCTGCGCACCAGTAGCAGGTGCCAGCTGCACTAAAATTACGGCCGAGGCATTTTAAGGCAAAGTCTTTTCTTACTTTGCTTCTGACCAGCAGCTGACCCTGTAGGAAGGATTGTTTCATGTGCTGGCCTAAAGGCTACATAAACCAGTAACTGCTAAACAAAAGCATACATACACCAGCTGCCTAGCCCGGGGGTGCACATCCAACACTGACACCTCCAGCAGTTCGTGCTCCAAGCCCAAGAGCTGCTTTTTGTTTCCATACACCAATTCTGTACAATACTTGTTACTTCACGGAACTAAACTTCCCTCCACCCCCAAAACTGTTTGTGTAAACTATAGCACAGCTTGGATGATGAAGAGGAGGTTCCCAATTTGATTTAGCACCATTATTAAGAGCGTGAAATCTTCAGATACATCCCTAATGATGATGTATTTTAACATTAAAATTCTTACAATTGAATTACTGAATTCACATGACAACGAATCACAACAAGGCTTTAAACAAGGCTGAATTAGAAAAGACACTAAGCTCATTAATTTTTTTGATTTCTTAATTGACAGCACTCTCAGTGATAGCTATACATTGAGCAATATATTCTAGACTGAGGCTGCTCCTGCCTTTATACATGTACAGCGAGAAGTACATGCAAAAGAGAAATAGTCCTATTTTTCATTAAGATAAGATGGCTTTGACATAGTTATTTTGCTGATACAAATTACACAACCACAAAAACAATCAGAGTAATGATTAAATGCAGTTATGTACATGGGAGACTACTAGTGCAAATGTTAACACATTTAAATGGGTTCCCTTCATTAAAAAAATTATATATGATATTAAACCATCAATCAAATTGAAACACTAGAGTCCAAATGCATTGTCGCTGGTTAAAATAAATGACTTTGAGACTGAATTTTGGCTCACTCAATATGGTGCCTTTTCTGTTGCTTAGCCACCCAAGTCTCTGCTGGCTTGGGCTACAGCTGGTATAGCTCCCTTCCTTTCAATTAATAAAGAAAGTTATGATAGTATTGGATAACATCTTTAAATTGTGCTAAGAGGCTGCAAACAGATGTCCCAGTGAAAATCCCTCTCACTGCTGTATCCAGCCTTCCAAGGCTCAAGCTGGCAAAAGCTGAGCGCTCTGGTCCCGATTCAGCTCAGCCTTTAAACACATTTCATTTTAAGTATAGGAACAATAGCACCTGTGGGGTTGATCTGCTCTTAATATTCAGCATATGCTCACACACGTGCCTCAAGGTGCTCAGCCTCTGGCACAACTGCCCTCTGTCAGTACAATTCAGATTTCTTTCTGTGATGTGCTTATATGCAAGTGCCTGTGCACAGGCCATCATAAACACATCTCCTCTCCAGGTTTTCATTTCAGTTACTGCACAGACCTCCACACTAGCCGTATATGCCATTGAGGTTTATCCGAAAAACAAACCACTGATTTTACTACATAAAAGAGGAAACTCTCCTTTTTTTGAAGAAGAAAGTCGCAGTTTATGATACGCTTTTATTTTAGTAATGTCACTTGATTTTTCATTGCAGCTGGCACCTTTACTTTCTGTTTTACAGCTGCTGCGCAGTGCTGCTGGGCTGCTTCATTTCGTGCATCTTTGTTATGTGGTGATGTTCCAGGTCACAAATGCTCAGCTCCAACGAGGAGCCTGGTGAGGTTTTACCTGTTAACCGTTAAAGCACACATCCTCCTGTTCCTGGTGGTCTGCCCACTCCACCCTTGCTCCCTTTTCCAGTACTACCACACATACCATCACGCATGCCCTCTGAGCCCTTTGTTTACTCAGATACTTTCCCATCTACACTACTTTCCCAGAGATCCCTCTCCAGTCCATGTACTCTACCACATCTCCCTACAGCAATAAACACCAGCTCCTCATAGAATCCCAGACTGGTTTGTGTTGGAAGGGAACTTAAATTCCAGTTCCAACCCCTGCCTCGGGCAAGGACACCTTCCACTGGAGCAGCTTGCTCCAAGCCCCTTCCAGCCTGGCCCAAACCCTGCCAGGGATGGGGCAGGCACAGTTTCTCTGGGCACCCTGTGCCAGTGCCTCAGCACACTGCGAGTTCCCACATCCCTGCCAGTTTCCCCCTACTGCAGAACTCCTCACCCATCACCTCCAGAAATGCTGGACCCTTAGAAGGCACCCACTGGCCTGAAGGAGGTCCATACTTGGGCTGCAAGCTGTGTCTTGTCATTGGCATTGTGTGGATCTAATCCAAACATCAGTACAATGTTCAAAGTCACCAAACTCCCTCCTTATTCTTACCCACACAATCCTCCTGGAAACAGTGCACAGAATGTAACCACCATGCAACACCTTCCCTCTCTTGTCACCCCTATACCCCACGCTCTTGTGAACTGCCCAGGAAAGGAATTGAACCTGAAATGTCACGGAGATCCTGTTTCTACTCAACCAACCTTCAATCCGCTTCCATATCCAGCACAGAATTATATCAGCAATGGCTATGCAGGATTCTTTACCTATTCCACCTGGCTCTTGGGAATGTTTGTCTGAACTGCAGATGAAAAAAGACGCTACAAAACTGACTGATTTTCAGAAAGAAGTAACATGAATAGTACTTTGCTGTATCAAAACTGAACCAGTAAGTTTAACTAACTAAAGTGTACAATTCAGCAAGGTAAGTAAGCATTAACAGAAGGTAAAGGTGGTATCTTAAAACCAAAATTTACACTTTCACTTATAAACTGGATAAAAAGCCAGCTTCACCTGTCAATCCCAGCTTAAGAGCATAGAAAAGGAGCCTTTACAGTGCTTATAAACCAACATAATGCAACAGCAACAGCTGAATGTAATAAACCTAATACCACTTTCTATCCATATATCCCAAATTACTTTGTACTGTTAATTCAGTTTGGTTGTAAGATGCCATCATGGAGCCGCTGTTTGCAGGTTGAGCTCAGACTAAGCTGCTTGCCCAGGGGAACAAGCAAAAAGCTTGGCCAAAGCTGGCAACAGCCACTGCTACATCACTGAAGGATGTCACAGCTTGCTCTGGAACTGAGGAAGGTGTATCATGCCTGTATTTTCTATTGCTCCTGTCTCTGCACAATCACATCAACCCAGGGCATATCTAAGCAAATTGAGGAATGGTTAATAGGGTTTAATCACACAACTCTGCTCCTGCAGAGGCTGAAGAAGGTGGAAGCCTCAGGCACTGGACTGCATGGAGATGCTGAACAGCCTCATCTGTGAGCACATTGTGCCATCCTGGATGCTGGCGTGCGGGTGCACAGGTTGCCACGATGTCCTCACATCCCAGAGAGGTGAGCCAGGAGTGGGAAGGTGGCTCTGCCCTGAGAGCTGCACCGTGCCCCACACACCTCCTGCTGCGGTCCTGCCCCACTCCCCGGGTCCTGCCACCTGATGGAGCTGGGCCAGGAGCAGTGCGGAGCAGCCCTGGGAGGTTCCTGCGTATTCTGAGGGCTTGCCGAGCCACTGCAGGCTGAGGGGCAGAACCCTGAGCATTGCTGGGAAGTTTAATTATCCAGCAGCTTCCAGAGATCCAACTTGGAAGAACTGTTCTAACTAGTAAATAATTGCAGTTATCGTTGCATCAGTTTAGTTTAAAGAGCTGACAAACCTCTCTAAACTCAAAGCACAATTAGTCATTAGGGTCTAGTTTTTCAGCACTGTTAAGCAATTTGTAACCCATTCCTTTTAATAGGGTTATGCATTACTTAACCGACACAGATGTCTTGAAAACTGAAACTGCTGGTTATGAAGCAGCAACCTTGTTCATTAGCTTCCCTGATAGTCAAATCATCTATAAAACCTGTGTTTAATGGCCAGCCGATGAATAATCAATGTCTCACTTTTCATCTGAGTGTGAAAGTGAGAATAATCTAATACGCTGTCCCCCCGGTAAAGCGCAAGGCCTTGGGTTCCGTTTCTATTCAGGGCTGATTTATAACCCAATGGAAACCTGATGTAAACATATGATCAATGAGTCCCATCATTGCTGATAATAACCCCCAACCGGCCCACTCCCTCATCTCAAAAGCCATCCCTTTAGGCTATTAGTTTCGTCCAGCTAATCCTCTCTACTATTCCTGCCTGCTGCTTTTACCTTGGCCATCCGTTCAGTCCGGCAGACTCAGAAGTAATTTTATACGCAGCAGAGAGCGGGCAGAATTGATTTTTCACTCAGTGCTCAGTTCCCATCTGAATAATTATCAATTTTACTGCCTCACAAAGGGAAGAGTCAAAATTTCAAATCAATTCAAAAGAGCTTCTGAGACTACAGAAACTGTGCATGAGAATAAAGGTCAAAGTTGTCAGTGACCTCGGGAGATGATGTCAGATATTAGTACACTGAGTAGTTGACATCAGAGGCACTCAATATGATATGACTAGTGCTAATGCAAATCATATTTATGCTGACTACTGGAGACCAGCCATTAATATTTAAAAGAGTATGTGAAAGCCTGCATTCACATAAACGTAACGTATTCCACTGAATCTGAAGTTAATAAAGACAGATCACCACCCAGTCATTTGCCGTGAAGTGAAAAATTACTGCATATTAACAGACAAAGTATTGCACTGAGATTGCCACAAAGGCAGGGCAATCCAGAGGCCACGTCTCTGTCTTGTCCTTTTTGTTCCAGTCACTGCACGCACGGTACAACACTGCGGAATCTGATGCACCCGAACGCTAACTTCAGTGCTAGTTTCCACAAAACCCCTATTAGGCAAGTAAAGCATAAGAATTTGCAATATGAAAGTGGAATTATTGGATCCTGATAATGATGTCTATAATAAACATCACTAATCTCGCAATATGCTGTATACTGCCAGGAACATATTAGCTACCATTAGTTACTTTTCACCTTCAATTAGAACAGTAGATAAATGACAACAATAAGAGTGGTGACTGCATGCCAGGCTTTTTGCAAACACCACTGTACCTATTAGGGAAACATATTTTTGTCACTTGCATCTTGTTAATAACTTCTGGTTTTGTTAAAAGCCTCCAGACCTGTGAAATGCGTCTCCTGAAATGGCATCTTTGCAACCGCATTAGGAATCCAGAGACTCCTGCAAGTATGCACTGTCAGATAGTTTAATGAGATTTTAAGGCACAGAATGTGGCACAGAGTGAGTACAGAGATACGTAGCCACGAACACTGTGATCTCCCCCAATGTACTTGGGCTGTGATAGGCCTGATGGAGCTGGGAAGGGAAAATCTCTCCTAAGCAGTACAGCCACCACTTCCTTTTCAGAAGATCTAATTTCTATTGTATTTACCTTTAACAGAAAAAATCCCACTGAGTCACCTACTGAAAATAAAATATTCAAACATGACAGCATTTAGCCATTCAATGTACACATTTCATCACCAAATACGTGGTTCAATGCCAGAATTTGATCTTTATCCTAAAATACTTAAAGAGAACTTTCATTCCCATTTGCCTGTAAAGTTGTATCAATGATCTCACACACCTGTTCTTACGAGCAAAAATGAAGCACCAAGTCTTAAGATACTGTACAGTCAGATATAGTGCCTGTGCTTTCCACTATGACAAAAAATACCTTCAATCTTTGGTTGTCATGAGAACCTGGCAGAAGCCACTCAGGGCTGCATACCAGCACAGCGAGGTTTGTTCTCCTACTAACAGCCAATGCTGCCCTGGTGTAAGGCGCCACAAAACATCAGGAAAATTCAGAAACATAGTAACACCCCATAGAAAAGACTACTGATTCACCTGCTGTAGAACTTCTGGGTTCTGCTGCATGAAATGAAGCAATCTCTGTCCATCCTGCGAAATCTCTCTACCTCTTTGAGTCTTCTTGCCTTCTTTAGCGAGGTGCTTGAAGAGGTAGGTGACAATGTAGTCTAAACTAGCACAGCAGCTGGAGGAGACAATTGTATCTGTGTAAAGAATGAAAGAGTTTTTGAAATTGTTTCCATACAAGAATAATTAATAATGACATTTTATAGTGCTTGGAGAGCTCAACTTTAATAATCTCTGATATTAGGCTAATCGATACACCAACAAGTCTATTTTTGACATGTGAACTGACTAGTTTTGAAGACTGCTTTTATTAACACACAGGGGTATTAAACCTTTGCTTTTGAGGAACTGGGTAGCCCGATGTACCAAAGATCCTGTGAACTCCAGTGCGCTTCATTCACAACCGTATGAATGCAGCTGCCCTCTGTGTCCTGGGAAGTGCAGGATGAGGGTTGATGTTTTACTGGTGTTTAGTTTCCCATTTGGATTCTTGGAAACTATAATTCTGGAATTCTGGTTTGACCTGCTTGCTGAAAAGGTGAGGTTAATTCAAGTGGAGCTACTCTTTGGGTTTTCCTCAAGTAGTATTTCTCTGCCCCAAATAGGTTACAATCAACATCAGGTGGCAAACAATGAAAAAAGGCCATTAAAGATAGTAAAGGGGGATCACGCAACAGCTAATTAGTCATCTTGCTTAAGAACTAACCATTCAAGTAGGTTAGAGTACATTTAATATGGCTAGCAACAACACAACAGTAACTACCCGAATACTTCATAAATGTCCCTGAAACAGAAAGTTGTTAACAGCAAAGGAGGATACTATTGAAAAGTAGAAGCAAAAACCACTTCACATCTTTGCTTACTGTTTCTGTAAGTAAGAGAGATTAAAAGCTTAAACCTATTTGCAGAGTAAATAGGTCTGTCTGATTTATGTAAGTTATTTTGCTGGTAGGTGTCGCCTGCTGTGCTGCTGCTGTGATAGAAGATTCGTCTGGCTTCGTGTAGCAGCATGATGATAACTGTGTCCGGGTCCTTGGTCTTCACTCACACCCCTTTTTCTCCGCAGACCAGCAGTGCACCCTTTCCCCTGATGCCTGAGATACCCCTTTCACCCAAGTCTGGGGGGCCTGTGACTTCAACACTGACAGCTGTGCTGCTCCCAGCTCCCATCCGTAATCCTGGCCAGAGCCACAGGTTTAAATTGCTGGTTCCTTGGGACGCCAATGCCAACTGCAGCTCCTTATAGACATGCAGAGGTTTAACCTGCTGGATGCAAGGTCTAGCCCCAGCCGATACCCTCTGCCATTTCAAACATCAGATTCAAATGGTGAGGCATTTAGGAGTCCATCCTGTTGCCACTGACTTCAGCTAGAACGTGTCTAGGCCTTTTATAGTTCACAGTATTTATTTTAGATGGGCCACTGGAGTAGGGATGTGTGGGGGTTGAAAAACGAATTAAACTGTTAAAATGCTCATTCTGAGGGAAAAGGGATTAGAAGGATCCAATTAAATGTACCTTGAATTCTTTAAACTCTGCTAATTTGGAGGCCTGCCAACCTTGCAGTGTTCATTTAAACACATCCCTCCAGACACTGAAGTATTTTGATCTGTGTCTGTTTAACTCCTTAAGCCCTGTGCTGACACTATTAACCCTTTGACATCTAAAAACTAACTGTATTTTGCTAGGAGTGTTTTGAAGTAAACACTGAAGAAACATTTACAGGCAAAGGAGATACAAGTGGTCTCCTAAGACTGCATCTTCCACAGCAACCTGCTGACTTAGCAGCAGGAGCAGAGAATGATCTAACAGCTCACAGAAATGAGCTGGAGCATCTCAACTCTGCTCCCACTGGACCAGTGAGCATCCCAGGGCTGAATTCAACAGGGCAGGGTGCTCAGACACTGCAGGAACAAAGCTCAGTTCAAAGTTATGAGTCTTGCCAAAGTAAAGCCTGCAGAACCTGGCACTCATTGTGCTCTCAACCAAAACAGTCCTGCATATAAACTAGAAATACTATTCATGGTGGAATTGAATCACCATCAATAACAACAAGTGAGAGATTTGAAAATACATATTTCATAGGAGAGCTCTGCTGTATTTCTAAACCAGTGCTTAACTCTATTTCTTTTTAAATTGAATAATACAAAGTAAATCACTATCATCAGTTTACAAAACAGCAGTAGTTCTAAACATGCTGATACTGTACAAGTAGATATTTTACATTCGACAGTAAGTGATTTTAGCAGGACAGCAGACAGGTCTACGCTATCATTCGCTCATGAGAATCTGATACGAGTGTTAAGAGCTACTTAAATTTGCCCATAACTATATATCAAATATGCTTCCCTATACTCATTTTTCCTTTTGATTGCAAGGATGTAACAGACAGGGAGCATCAAGCACATCCCTTGAATGACTCTTCTGGGCATGTGGAACCTTGTGCTGGAGCAGAGCAAGACAATCCAGTCAACCAGATAGAACAAGAGCAATAGGGAACTACCAATTCTGGGCTATGGGTAGAAGAAATGGGTAGAGAAGACAGAATAACGATAGAATTTTGAAAGAAACTAAGATAAAAGCTTGGGGTAACCAGGAAAAATGCAGTCAAGCCACGTTTGTCACGTCTGGTCTGCTCAGCTCTCTCACCTATGACCTAATCATATGGATCATGAGCAAGCTGGCTGTGATTACAGAAAACGTCAAAACTAGCTCCACGTGTGTCAGCATGGACCCAGGAACAGCCCAGTAGTTTTGAGGAACAAAACTGGCTCTCTGGCCTTTCTTGATGGCAAGGTAGGTGTTGGTGATGAGCAGCAAAGGATGACGCCTCTGGCACCAGTCACCATCACATTCAGCTACTTATTTTTGTTTCTTCTTTGCCAGTATGCATTCATTTCATGTTGTGGGGGCCAACTTTACATGCATGTTTTTATTATCTGTGGTTTTTTACCTTATTTAGGTGATTCCAATTAGCCACCAGCTCAAGTAACTGGAAGTTGATCGTGTATGTTAGAATGGGTTGCATTACTTTCAAAAAGCCAACAAAACCCTCAAACAACTTGAGGATGTTTTTTAGTCTCAGCAATATGACAGGATTATTCTGAAAGGGAATTATTTTTCAACAGTTTAACGATATTGTTGAATCTCTGCAAATTAAAAGATTTTGGTTTGGTTTTCAGATAAAGGCAAGGAGATGGAGTTAAGTGGTATTTTCCCTGTCCATCAATTGCTTACAGTTCAATACTGGCATTATTTGCTTTTGAGACTAAACCTGGAAAGTAAATGGATTTAGCAATTTAACATCTAAATTAGGCAGCAAGACAGAAAAAATGTTTTACTTTTTCCTCAATGAATAGCATACTATACTATTAATCATGTGAGAATTAGAAAAGCTTTGCAGAGATTAGTGACAACATGCCAGGCTGACTACATTAAAAGGCTCTGATCCACTGAGTCAGCTGTGAAAAAGCCAGGTAAACACTTTAGAAGAGTGTTTATCCTCGCAATAAAAGCTCAGAAGAGGGCTTCCATTATGGGTGATTTACAGCCAGGGCTTCAGAAGGAATACGTATTCTTTCACAGTGTTTATAAAGAGTGGAATCAAGCAAGGTATTTACTCAGCAACAGAATGAACACTCCTCAGAAATAAGGATTTGGGGAATGTTTATCCTTCAGCTGACAACAATGAAAGTCTCAAAGGTTTAAGGTACATAAAGGGAATAGAGGAAAAAAAGTCAGATAGGTTTTTCTTCCTCTGAAAGAGAAGGATTCTCCTGGTATTTAATTTTTAAAATAAAAAGACAGTGATTTCATTTTTATAAACATTTCTGAAAATGACTTGTATGTTCTAATCAGTTTAAAACACAATTTGCCCTCAGATGGCTTATAGCCCTGAGCCCTACTATTCTGAGATGATCTGGTGGCACTGATATAATTCAGTGAAAAAGGCAACACTTGGGTCTACTTACCCGTTTTCCAAGGGCAGAAGGATGGATGTGACCAAGTAACACATAGGAAATAAATCTGTGTTTCACTGTCTGACAATTGGCAATGTCCCAAATACCAAAATTTTAAAAGGGATATAACATTTAGAAGAATGACTCTTAAGGAAACGCAGCGACAGGTAAATAACTCTTGAGATGACTAAAAAGAAATCAATTAACATGAAGAGCTATAAACTGACCAAAGAGCAGTTCAGCTGGACACATCATTATAAAAGTATGGAAAATGATTCGGTTCCCTACAGAAACAACCCTTCTTGAACACAAATGAGGAATTTAATGGCTGCCATCAGTATCTTGATACATGAAGCTTTTGATGGACTGCATCAAGGCTTTAGTGAAGTCAGATGAAGTTACAAATTCCTACACACTTTGGTTTAGTCATGCATGTTTGTATTTATTTTAGGTACTTTAAGCACATTAAGTTGAACTGAAGGGGAGCACTGGCTAAGCAGTTTACTGGTTTACGAAACATGAAAAAAAGGCAAGTTAAAATTTTTGTTGGTACTTTTCTCAGCAGAATATCAGGAATTTCTCAGAATAAAAGTTTTCTAAGAAAACGTCTATGTTCCTAGGAATTAAGAGTTCTCCACGATTAAACTCCCAGATACCTAAACCCCAAAAGTTTAAAGCTAAAATTGGAAATACATACTTTTCTTACTCCTCCTCCCTGCATTGAGTGAGAGATCAATACTTTTTGAGAGGGGGAAAACAAACATAACACATGAAAGTTGAAGCTTATATAGCTTTTACATGAATTCAACCTGGGTTTCCATCAGAAGGTTAAAATTAATTCTGTATGCTAGTGAAATTATCAAAATTAATATAACTAATACCTTAAATGAAAGAGATGCTACACGGAGTGATAACAGAACATGAGCAGGGATTGCTAAACTGGTAGCTATCGGTTGAGCTAAGGTTCAGTGCAACGTCCCACTCGCAAAGGACCAACAGGCAGACTCCCTGCAGCACCACTGGTGCTGGTGACAGCCCTCAGAGTATCTGGGAGAAGATGGATTTCAGCATTTTATAACACAATGACCTGAATACCTCTTTACTATTGTTGCTTAGCTATTCACTACCCATTTTCTCCTCGAGAGCAGCCCCCCTCTTGCAGCAAAAACTGCTGAATGTGTTTAACATAGTGAATGCTCCATGAGTCTCAGTGCATTCACGCATTCCTATGGGGCTTGACTGACACTTGGTGGTAATGAGAAACACCAGCTATTACAGAATAACATCTATACACACTAACATTATCCATTCTTGGTTCTTTTCCTTAATAACCACCCCAATCAATAAATATGACTAGAAGGTTTTGAACAGCTTCTCAGTCAAAAATTACACAAATGCATGATTCCTAGGTGGTCAGAATGTAACTGCACGATTTATTTTTTAATCCTCCTGAAATGCTAAGTCTCCTTCTCCATATTCCAGATGACTTTAGGCTACCAACCTGTCCACCCCTGCCCAAGCCCCAAATGTTTGGACAATCATCCGGTTCAAAACCAAATTAAATCATGACAAAGAATGAAATCAACTCCAATCAAATTGCTGACTTTTTATCGTTACTCCACTGTTGCACTGATTCTCCTCTAAAGTATATTAAAGCCCCTCCCAACCCAAACCATCTATGATTCTATATTCAGGAATTACTGAATAACTAGTTTCTTTTTTCCAAGGAAACCTTTCAATTTCTCAAATCGTATCACAGCTGTGCAAAACAAGCATTATTTATACAACAGCTGCACTGATCAAATAAAACCAAAACCCCACAGATTCCTGTACACATATTAATGTATTTTACTTCTGAACAACAACTCCATACATTTTCAGTACAATCCTAGTGGAGGCACATTAATAATTTTAACAATTCTGGCTTGTAAGAAAAGACTATTAAAAATACTCTCTGTAAAAACCTACATGTTAGATGTTTAAAAGAACTTGGCTCCATTAACCAAAATAGTCACATTCTTAAAACGGTCCAAAGCCAGCATCTTCCACTGTCACTTCACATTCGTTTTTAAGAAATACAAATTAATACGCTGCTTTGAAAATCCCAGATAGCTAAGTACTTGAATTCTTCCTTTAGCTGAGTGGAAGTAATGCTTACCTACTGCAGTCAGTCCTTCAGATATTGAGGTAAGAATATAGATCAGTACGTGAGGTTCTAAGCTGGTAATGAAACTCATATGATCTTGGGTCAGGCACTCCAAAAGTGGGTAGTAAGACTGGCTTAATTTTCGATATTGCTGAAAAAAAGAGTACACATTCATAGAAAGCATAGATATTACTACTGATTAATATCAACAACATTAACAGATGACAGAAGAGTGATCTTACAGTTTTTATGATAATTTCTAATTGGCCGTTAAATGAGAATATTTAAAGGCAAGATATGCTCTCGTCTTCAGGAGATTTCCACTTTTCAAATTTACCATAGGATATAAACTTGCTATTAGTTTTAATAAGCTGAGGATAATACAGTAATGGCACCATGCTTTGATATTCTACATAGCTATCAGTCTAGAAAAAGCAGTACAGCATTCTGCCAGGTGTCAGTTTGACAGGATTACTGCCTGTATCTTACCTGATGCAGGAGATCTGACAGGATTTATCAGAGATCCCCCACAACATCTCAGAGATGGACTTTTTTTTTTGTGCTTAAGTGAGGTCCTGTAACGGGCTCTGCACAGGCAAAGGCAGTTGCTTGAACCCACTGGCCCAATTAGCACCTTCCTCTTAAGTACTCTCAGGGTGTTTATTGTTGGGCAGTTAGGAATGTGCAAATATGCACACTTCACTATACAATCAATACCCCAATTTTAATGGAGAGCAACTTTTCAGTTCCAAGGACTTTCTTTATGTGGCAAGCATAAATCTGGGTGTAACCCATCCTGAACTATCCAAAATTTGTTACTTTCACCAAGAAAATGACACTTCTGAATTCAAGTGCCACGAAGAACGTATCACAGATCAAACTTAGGCTGATACTGCGCAAAATCTGTTGTCTTCCCACAGAGAAGTGGGAACATGGTGTACTTTAAAATGAAAGTTTTACATTTTATGGGGAATAAATACAGTGACAGTTTACAGATTGAAACTAATTGCAGAGGGGCTGGATACACGAGGATGTTTTACAGTGCATACAAGCAATCTAAATGGGTTTGCAAATACAGAAAGGAAAAAAAAAATCTCATTTCTCTCTTTTATGACCAGCCTAGTGACAATTCTGGAAAAGCTCCCATTTCACACGGCAGTTCAGTCATACCTATATTTTAGTTATCGCTATATAAATACAAGTAAATGAACCGAAACTACATTTGAGCTGTTCTAGATCGCTCTGTCTCATTATACCAATACAAAGCCTGTGGTAGTATTATTTCATATTTCATATAAAGACTCCCAAGATGAGTAATTGCTTACTAGCAAGTCACTGTGGGATACTGAAAGCAGCATTTTGACAAAGGCCTGAAGTACACTGTCAAAGTGGTTGTCCCCGTACAACTTGAAGACGCCAAAGCTGACATAATTTCCACATAAGGCAGATTTGAGTGCAGAGTAACAGATGGAAATGCCCTTGAGTTTCAACGGATAAACCTGATCTTTTGACAAAGTCCCAAGAGAGAGGATCTGATTACCTGTTTTCATAAAAAGAAAGAAAGAAAGAAAGAAACTTACATAAGCAGCTGCAAATCTAAAATATTGTGATGGCACTATCTAAACTCATTTTTTTGGCCTTTACTTTCATTACTATTTAAAAGAAAAAATGTTTCTGCATTTGATGTGAAAGATCTGTTAGTAAGCATGATTACAGCTTAAAAGCTACTAAGGAATTAGTATGCAAAATCTAAAATATAGGCTATGGAATTCCTGTCACTGATGTACAGCCAGACCATGACTGAGTCTACCAGCATGAATTCCTTAATCCGAACAGAGTTGCAACACATGGTTTTATAGCTTCTCATGCTGCAGCAAAGCCTGGTTTTGATCCATTACCATGACAGTCTCTTGGGATGGTTGCTGATGTATACACACACTAAATATATCCCTTGGAAAACAAATATGTCCATTACAAAAGCTTCTATTTTATCAGGCGCAGATGGGAAGGACTTTTTAATTAAAAACTCCATGTTTATAATGTAAAAATAACAGCTAATGGTAAATATTTGCTGTTGCTATTAACAAGCAATAGTGACTTTAGCATCCACTGTGCAGCAGTGCAGTGGTTCACGCTGCACCTCTTTGCTCAAATCTAATTATTCACAAGGCCTCATTACCAAGTTTTCTAAGTATCTTGTAGTAATTTAATGCTCATCTTCACAGCACCCCACAGTTAGTCTTCAAGACAGGTTATTTTTACAAAAAACAAGTGGCGGGTCTTCAATTATACTACTCATTATATTAATAATAAGGTTAATACTCATTATTCTTGGCAATTTTAACACAAAACTGTGTATTTCGAAAAGTATTCCTACAGTTAAAGTCACCGTAGTCTACAGATCAGATGTCTGGCTTGACTTTCAGCATCTAACATAGTTGTCGTGGCCACAATAACAACTTTGATCAAGGAGTGACGAGTGAACTAGACATTAGCTATTCCCAGTTCCAAACAGTGCTGGGTGAGAGTGGCAGGTAGGACAACACAGTTTTGCTTTTATAACAGGCAATTGAAAAATGCCCCTAAAAACTTGCCCGAGATAAAACAGATCTCATAGACTGTGTAGTATTGCTTAATATATATTGAGGCCTAATACTAAACTGACTGTCTACACAGTTCTCCTTCCTACCCCACACAAATTCCCACTGCAAATCATATACCTGCCTTAATTCTTTCTCTTACTGCTGTTGATTACTGACAATGAGGAATTTACAACATGTAATTCAAAAAATGAGGGGGAAAGTCTTGTTTCTGAACACCCAACACATCAAAGTATCACCCATTTGGTATCATTTGATGCAAAGAGGTAAAGGCCTAGGTTGCTGTTTAAAACACTAATGTTGTTCACGACTTCTAGCAAGTACAAGGCAATTTATCCATCAGGTTGTAAAGGAAAAGTTGATTTAAAACAAAAGACTAGGAGTATAATTAGGGATTGCTTGGAAGAAGAAACGGGGATCTGTAAAAAGGCGTAATGGCATCACTGGAATTATGTAAAGGAAAAGAAGAATCAAATAGCTAGGAAAGACGGTCACTTACCATCAAAGTGAAGCCCTCCTAATGAAAAAAGAACGAAAAGACAAAATGGTTTTGATACTGTAAATGGTCATGTAAGAGCCTCTATTACCCTTAATGCTGTAGTCAGGAACAGAGAGTAACTGGGGAAAAGGGTACAATTCCAGTGACTGCTACTGCATGGAGATTAATTCCAAATCCTCTTAAATCTCCGTTATACTAAAAGTGACTGGTATTCAAAAGATCCTCTTTGAAAACCAAAACATAGCAGCAGAAGAATGTCTCCTAGTGTACTTGGACATTCATTTATTGCAATACTTAGCATTACTGAGAAATCACGTTTACATAATATGAAAGATAAAATCCAGTCAGCTTCATACAGTGCCCCATTTAAGATAGTCCAGCCAGGTCATCTCAATGAGCATTAATTTTTTTGACAACACCTGGTCTAGTTATTACTGAGAAGATCACTGAATTTCAAATACTGCCTGTGAGATGCAGTGGTGGTTTAAGCCCAGCTGGTAACTCAGAACCACACAGCCACTTTATCACTTCCCCTGCTCCCGGAGGGATGGGGAGGAGAACGGAAAGAATGTAACTCCCATGGGTTGAGATAAGAACAGCCCAGTAACTAAGGTATAACACAAACCACTGTGGCTACCACCAATGATAATAATGATAAGGGAAATAACAAGGGAAGAGAATACAACTGCTCACCACCCACCCACCGATACCCAGACCAACCGAGCAGTGATCTAGCCCTTTCAGGTAACTACCCCCAGTTTACATCCCGGGCATGCCGTGCTGTGGTATGGAATACCTCTTTGGTCAGTTTGGGTCAGGTGTCCTGTCTGGTTCTTCCCGGCTTCCCCTCCTCCCTGGCAGAGCATGAGACTCACAAAGTCCTTGGTCAGACTAAACATTACTCAGCAACAACTAAAACCATCGGTGCTATCAGCACTGCTCCCAGGCTGAAAGTCAAAACCACAGCGCTGCACCAGCTACTAAGAAGGAAAAAAATGACTGCTACTGCTGAACCCAGGACAGGAGGGAAGATGCATGCTATTTTTGAAAGCTACTATGCAAAAGTGCGCAATTCTTAGGGCAAAAAAGACTGGAAGGTAAGTGTGCCGTAACCTAACTTTACCTGGTCTTTCCCTATTGAATTATCTGCTGCTAACCTCTAATAACCCAAATATATATCTGGCTTCAGAAATAAGCAAAGACAAGGTTCTGGATCCAAGAAAGTAACAGCCTTGGATTTACAGCTGAGCCATCCAAGCATGACATTGGACAGTCCTAGCTCCTTGAAGTACTTGGTGTAATACACAAGTATTACAGATGGAAGGACACTGACAGAGCACTGACATTGAAGTACTCCTTGAAGTACTTGGTGTAATACACAAGTATTACAGATGGAAGGACATTGACAGAGCACTGGAACAGGTTGCCCAGGGGGGTTGTGGAGTCTCCTACACTGGAGATATTCAAGGCCCGCCTGGACAAGTTCCTGTGTGATGTACTGTAGGTTACCCTGCTCTTGCAGGGGGGTTGGACTAGATGATCTTTTGAGGTCCCTTCCAACCCTTGGGATTCTGTGATTCTGTGAAGGAGCTCAGTAGTTGTCAACAAGCAATTATGTACTTAATATAGAAATTAATTGGAAGTTGGTGGAAAAAAAGGATGACAAAGAAAGAAGTTGCGAAACTCTAGGAATCCCTTAGCCTGGGAACATGAATTCTAGGAGGTACCACTAGTGCTGATCTTCCATCATTTTTATTACTTCATAAAAACCACCCTATAATTAAAACTTTAAATCCATTGATCAGCATAAAGCATTCAGCAGAGAAAGTCACAACCCCTGCTCCCTCACACTGCCTCACCTCAGGCAGGCATGGCAAAAGAATTCAGTGCCTATCTCTCCTAATGAAAACACAGAAGAATTTGGGTCTTGCACAAGATTAAAAGCTGCTTTTTGCAAGTTGATGAAGTCCACAGAGAACTGTTCTGTGTTCATGGACTCATTTTAAAAGGGCCTAAGAGTGGGAAGAGCTGATTTCAAATTAGTAGCAGAGGTGAAAGACCACATGGTGCCTGTTACCAATGCCCCAAGCCACCAGTCTATGATTCAAGGGATGTGGTGCTAGAACAAAGACTGGTGTTTCAGCATTAGTTATTGAAAAAAATAAGAAGTGCAGTGCTACGCTTGACTAGATGAAAAAAGCATGATCTACTTGTAACACTTAGCAGGAGCTGCAGGGGAATATTTTTACACACCATGGATGCTACTGAACATAAACTAATTTACTGAGGTACTTGGAATCAGGTCAAGAACAACTCCTCAGCTACTGAGGGTATGCTTACACTTATAATCCCTGTAGTGGAGGACCAAAATGCAATTTCATAAACTCCTTTTGTTAAAAGAAACAATATAAAGAAATTAAATCAGCATAAGAGTGACCTTTGACACGCTGAATTAAAAAAGCTGTGTTTGAAAACCATAGCTCCTGTCAAAATGAAAACTACGCAGAGACTGATCAGTGAAGCGGCAGTGTTACCACTGAGTTAAAAATCAAACGAAGAACACACTGATGTTCAAAATTCTCAGTGATTTCTCTAATACAGCTTTTTGCCCTGCATTTGACAACAACGTCACTTACAAAAACTCTTGAGCCTCAGAGGTAGTAACAAAATCCTCACAAGAACAACTAAAGGATTTTTAAAGATACTGGGTGAAGCTGCTAGATAGGAAATAAGGGCTTGAATTTGGTTGGTAACTGAAGCATTTCATTACCCCAGAACGCCTTGATACATAAACAAAGGAGCTGGAAAGAAAAAGTGTGTGTATACAGAGGGGAAGCACGAAGCCAGCAAGGCCCCAGACTGGGATGCTCTGACCAAAGATAACATCACCAAGCCTCAGAATCCCACTGGCAATATGCACCAGAGCTCTTTACACAGCTCATTCCATCTCTCCTCCCAGATGTGGGAGCATGTCAGGACAGGCAGCTTCCCTTTCAGTTCTCCTCCTTAATTGCTTTTACAGTAGGAGCTATAATACAAAAATGATTTCCTTATGGCTGAACTTCATTTAAGCAGGGCTTGTTCTAGATTTCAGTCCAATAAGCACTAGGTATAATAATACAACTAAATCATGTTTTAACATGTGTGAATTAGATGAAGATAAAAAAAAAATGACTTTGCCGAGATTAAACAAAGGTTATGAAAATTTACCACCTTTATAGAGAAAAAGTGGTTTTTGCCTTTTCCCCTTTCCTATTTTTATTATTCACCACTGCCCCATAAAAATGGTGTTGCAAGTATGCTTTCCAGGCACTCAGAATGCTGGGGCAGTGTAAAGAAGTGGCCATATACAGAAAACGAAGAGGAAAAGATGAGAGTGAGCTTCAAAAACCCAACTTTTTAAAGCTTCCACAATAACAAAACATGCATAAAACCTCTCAAATCAGCACGAGCATGCAGAGCACCAAGACAACTTTGTCAGAAGAAACTGGTTATGAAATCTGAGTTGTTAATGAAGAACAACATATTCTGGAACCACTGTCACAAAAGAGAGAAGACCAATGGCAACCAGGACCAGCCAGCACTCCACTTTTAAGCTAAGCTGCTGATTAGAAATACCTGTTATACAGCATGAATCAGTTGAACCAAAACTCTGAAGAACTGTTATCTTATGAAGTCGCTGGCACTGAACAGATTACCACACGAAGTTTGGAAATCCATGTTCTGGAAGCAATTTAAAGCTCATTAGAAATAATTGTGTCTGGCTACTGGAAAATGTGGTAAAATTTAATCCACATCCAAATGCTACCTGGGCTGTGAGAACAGGAAATTGTTTTGTGCTACTGTGGCTAACCTCATCGCTGACCTTGAGCAGTAACTGCTACAAGAACTGAAAGCTGAAGCAAAATTAAAAACTTACATCAAAGTATATCATGACAGAATGTAGATAAATAAAAACAGCATATTGAAAGTATTATTTTTATGTCAGTTTCCTATAATGAAAGGGAAGAGGTTTACTAAAATGTAAAGAAACCACAAAACAAAAATAGATGGGCCCAATGTGCACTGAAACGTCATTCCTATACAACTGGGAGTTCAAAATCACATAGGAAGGAGACTTGTACATAGAGAATTAGAAGTGAAATATATTGGGGATGAAGAATGGTGGACTAGACTATACCAACTCCCTTCACTTCTCTCCTCTCTGTTATTTTAATTCACCATCACTCAGACTGGCTCTAGCCATAATGGACAAGACACAACACTCCCTGCCAAGCAGCCGCAGAGTCCTAATGAGGATAATTGACAATCTAAGCGCATTCTACACTAGGCCTGACATCTTTTGAACATATAGTATTTGTAGACATCTTAGACTTGTCTTCAGCACTGTATCAGCATCAGTGAGAAATGAACAGGACAGGACACACTAGTACTGCCCTAATTGTGAAGCGGGGTCTGTGAAGCAGAATTAAACACTGCGGTGCTAATTCTACAAAGAATTCCTGTTTTAGATTTTATTCCCTGACAGCTGAGGATGTTTATTCTAGCTTAAAAATCAGCGTTTTGGTTTTTTTTCTACTTTACACTCAAACATATGAAATTACTACATGCCAGTCTAGAGGAGAAAAAGTATATGCTTCAGTCTAGAATTAAAGAGATTTCAGCATCCATACTCACAAGTGTTAACATATATTCACACCCCAGTTTTGCCCTTTTCTGCCCCCTTCTGCTTTTAGCCCAAGCGCAGATCTTACAGTACATATGGATAGTAAATGGAGGCACCATAAACAGACATCACAAACTTCAGAAAAAATCGAAGATGGAAAGAAAGCGACATGCTAGGCTGGTTTGCTTCAAAGTTATTTCCATGTAAAGAACAGTAAGAGGTTTACCTAAAACAAATCCACACATAACTTCTAGATGATTTTCATCACCTGAAGAAGGCCAGATCTGCGAAATATCTGTATGTTATCCGAAACTGCCTTGACTGGTGTAGTCCAGACTTCGCTAAAATCAACATTATGTCAGTAATTACCAGTGCACTGTGCTCTGAGGCTGGTGTGAAGAATCACCTGATGCCACCTCCCTCCAGTTACTAATTCCTTGTCAGGAATTAGTTGACAGGACAGAGACATATTTCAGATCACATTTATGTACTCCTAGGTTGATACAGCAAGAAGACTCCCAGAGGACCTGAGTCCTAACTGGAAATTTTCATGCTGAATTTGGTGCAGGTGAAATTTCTGGAAATACTACTTATCCTGGCGTCTTCTCCACAGCATCACATGTCAAAGAGAAGGAAAAATCCTGTCCTAAAACAAATTTAAATGTCACCAATGGAAGCACAATACAATTAAGCCGTATTTTATTATTTGTATGTTCTACTCTTCTAAGAAAGAGGATCAACCCAACTAGGCTACACTGTCTGCAGGAGAGGGACCAAGCCTGTCCTGGAGACCTGCTGAGCCATGGGAACTCTGTCAAAGGCATGGCACGGAGGAGGTGGGAGGTAACAGGCAGAGTAAAGCCTGGTGTTCAGACAGGGATTGGCAAGTGAAGCAAACAAAGCCAGGTCTCCAGGGGATGGAAAGAACTTCTCCAGGATGAGAGTTTATGGCAAGCCACTCGGTCAATGGATTAACTGAAACTGAGACTGAAATGACAGATCTTCCCACAAGGCCAGTGTGATGAAAGGAAGAGATGTTTGCTTCTATTCCCCCTGCCTCCGTCTCATGTCAACACTTTGTGTTTCTCTGTTTAAGGAGGCAATTATTATAGTATAGATTTCAATCAAATCTATCTTGAGTTTCAAGTGTCTTTTTGATTAGCTTTGAGGAACTCACTACAAGCTGCAGGCATATACAAGAAGTTGGGCTAACTTGGTAAGATTAATGATCATAGAGTGCCTCTCGACATTCGCTGTGCATCTTCTATTTTTTTCTTGAATGCTTCAGCCATAAAATCTCAACTATTTTCAGAGTTTTAAGACACTTGTAGTAATTGTACAGCCAAAAATTTGAAAGCTGAGCCAAAGGATCAGATTAGATTAGAAGTATTCATGTACACGTTCATTCTTTTAACTGAATCACACAATTCTTCAGAATGCGGGGCTGGAAATATTGCTCAAGAACACCACAGGGAGATTTTGCAATCATCACTTGGTTTACTTGTTTATTTTTCCCCAGAGGTCTGCAAAGATTGCATATACTTACAAGATAAATATACTTCTAAAAAGTCATAGAGTATTATGGATTAAAGTTTTCTTTAAAAGCACAATTATTAAGTTTTAACATTATCAAGAAGGCAACTGAAATTAATGCAAAATCCCTTGACATCACTGATTTTATAGGAATTTGTATGTTCAAAAGAAAATCATACATAATTAAAGTAATGAATCCTTACAACATGTTTCCAGAAGAGTTACATCTTTCTGTACACTGGAATGGAAATCTCATAAACTAGTAATTGGCGATAAAAGCTAAAAATATTAGCAGCAATTATTGAAAGCTGATGAATTGCGGTATCTTGAAATACTCACAGTGGACAGTAAAACCTTCCCAGACTCCAAGCCAGTGACCACTTCAGAAATGGCTTTAGCAGTCTGAAGTACCGCTGATGTAGGAAAAGAAAACCTACACAGTTCCTCTAAATGTCACAGCTAAGTAGTGGAAAGATCCCTGATGGGACCCTTTCAGACACTGATAATATGAACGCGTTTTAAAAGCAAAATGGAAAAAAAGAAAAGACATTCATATGTTGAGTGGAAGCTTTCTCCCACCTCTACAGCCTCCTCCACTTCCAGTCAATATGGGATTTTAGATTTTTCTTTCGGAGGACATTAAGAAAAGTTCTCCTCTTAAACATGTGTTGACTAAAACATCACTCTCCCACAGGAAAGGAGTTATTAAAACCAGAAAAGACAGAAAGCTGCTATGGTCATTTCACTTCTTTCCATGGCACACATCTCCAGACAGATGCCACATATGGCTAAGTATCTTTCACATAAGGTAACAATGAGGCAGCAGCTATTTGGGCACAAGCTTCAACAGCTCTGTGGTTCCACTGCTTAGTTTTAAATCTTAGACCTGCACCATTCTGAAATTCTCTTTTATGTTGCATAAGTAAATTCTAGCATGAGACAGAAAATCTTGTCTCATGTGCAAGAGCTACCAATACTTTAGTGCTGAGAATTTGATGAACTTCACATACACACCATAAAAGCTTCAACTGAAAGCAAAAAGTTTCTTTACAAAGTTGGGTTTTTTTTAGGCATGAATAAGGAATGAAACAGGTTGATACCAACTAGTGTGGTTTACTCAGCAAGGTTTAGAAACTTGATGCCAACAACTGAGAGGAATGGATGTCCAATATTTTTTTGTATATTTTTTGAGTTCAAGGCCACGCTGGACAGGGCTTTAAGCAACCTGGTCTAGTGAAAGCTGTCCCTGCCTGTGGCAGACGGAGTGGAATTCGATGAGCATTAAGGTCCCTTCCAACCCAAACCAGTCTGCAATTCTGTGATTCTATGAAAGACTAATAGTAATTGAATACTAAAATCTAAAGGTTCACCTCTTATTTCATACATGGAAGCCCCTTTTTTTAATTTTAATTAATCATTCTAACAATTTTACTTAAGAACACAGTTGAAAAAATGTACCAGCTTACTACATGGTGGATTTGAAAAAGAAACAGAAAAATGGTTTTGCAAGGGCTCAGAGTTACTTGGGTGCAATTTTTTCTGTTGTAAGTAAATGCTGTATGCATATACTTTTCCATGCCCAACAGATCCAATGTAAAAATTACATTTGAAGTTTTTTTATACAGGCAGACAATGCAACATACAGTCTCCACACCCAAAAAGCAACCTGAATGCAGTGAAAGCAAATCTGAAGCATCAATTTTCTTTCTTTCCAAGAAACAGGACATTGATGACTCTTCCTGTTTACACAGACAACAAATGAGGCTGCTCTTCAAAAACTTGGTAATCTTGCTTTCAAAATATTTAAGAGAGCAAAATTGTTAAGTAACAAAGTTAGCTGGAGTGTAAGACAAGCTGCTTGTGTCAAAGACCTGTTGAAGTTGCATGCATGAGCGCGAACAGTAAAATGGAGCAACTTACTATAAACACCTTTAACAGTGCTCTAGGGTAAAGCTGTTCCGGTCCTATTATGTTCTGGAACTGCTCAAAGATAATTTGAATACATAAAACCAGCCCACACCTCTATCAATTGTAGCCTAGATCAAACACCTCACTTGCATCTTTGCTGAAATACATTTACAGTTGATAGAAGACTGACATTCAATTTAAAAAGTGATACAAGGCACAATGCTACATGAATGAACCCTGGTCTATGAAGGCAAATAAACCCTAAAGGTGTGCCACGTCAGCTCTGCACACAAGGGCTGCTACTGGCTGCAGCACATTACAGCCCTGCTACGTATTCCACAAATCCATCGGTGCTCAGCAATACAAATTAACAGGATGCTTGTATCATGAGACAGGCAAAGACTTTCACTGCAGAGGAAGTGTTAATGAATACCTACCATAAGTACAAATCATTTTACTAGCTTCTCTGAAGAGAAGAATTCCATTTGGAGATGATACATCAAAATTTAAACGCTGCGATCTAAAAAATAACAGCAAAAATATTCAGATGGTCATCGAAGCAGAAAACTGCACTGGGTTCATTCCTAAAACAAAGAAAAACATTCACTGATTAAAAAGTAGAATTATCTGATAAAGTAATTCTAGCTTTCAGTCCAAGGATAAGCACTCGCCATACGTTTACAATGAAACAATCCCATGGCAAAAGACAAACCAATCTGAAACAGAAAAGGTGACACCACAGCTTTTAGAGACTAATGAATATCTTGTGCCCATGTACAGTCCAGAAAAATGCTACTAAGGTTCATAATCCAAGCAGTCAGGGTAACTTTTACCTGGCTTCTGCATCCGTACAGCTTTCAAACATATAATCCACCCTGATTATTCTGCTACATAAAATCTATGGCAATCCCGTATCAGTTCTCCAAGTGTAAATTGTAACACATGCTTTTTGTGAACATTCAGACCTGAGGAAGACCACACCATGTTGTCTTCCCTGACGTACAGGTACTATTTAAGCCAACAAGAACTGTTTTGTTCCCTATCAGGAAATACAGCAGAGTCCTTGCCAAAGTCCCTGTTGCATCTTTCCAGTTTTTCTTTGTGATAAAGAAGCCTAACTCGTAGTCCAGGCCTAAAAGTTAACTTCAAATATAGGTACTTCAGCAAAACTTACCCTTAATGTTTATTTGAGCTGAAAGAGAAAGGAATCATCACTGAGCGATGCAAACCAGAGAGCATCCCTGGCTCAGTATTCACCCTATTTGTTAGCCATCCATATCTGATCAAATATGGAGCCCCTGGGTCACAGGCACAGCAGTATTTATCTATATTTGCTGTAAGTCCAGTATTCTGCTGTCAGAGTGCCTATGTGCAAAGTCCTTTGCTGCAAACTGTGGAGTAAATCTGGATGTTTATAAACACACCTTGTATGAAACATCCTTGTATTCCATCTGCACAAAACAATAATGGCTGCCAGAGGTGAAAAAACCCCAAACCATCCTCTCAGCATCAGAGTGGCATAGTGCACAATATGATATTCTGTAACATATTTTAACCATATCAAAGCATATTGTATAATGCGTTCTAACCTGTAAAAGCTAATGCAATACACAAGTTGTGAACAAACACTATCCCAGATGATGTCTTCTAAAGGGAACAAGGAAGATTTTCTGAATAGCAATAAGTAGAAGGATAACATGAATATGGAAAGTAGCTTGAAGAGCAGTATTTTGCATAAGATTTATTGTTCCAGTTCCTTTTCGCTTTTGTTTACCGTTATTAGGGTTCTGTGTTTATGCCTTAACAATCTCCTCCTTGGAATCAGTTGCAGCACTATCAGAGCATGCTGCTTCTGCATGGCATCGTGAATAAAAAGAGGTTAAACTTTCCCAGCAATTTATTATGCTACTACCAGGATAAAATACACAATTAGCCAACACAAACCAAAGAGGGAGTGACAGCAAGCAAGTCAATGCAAAGAAGAAACAGGGAATTCTGCCATAAGGCTTGTGCAGCCATTCAGGGATGACGTGCCCATCACACGCACTGCTGTCTGACTGGGAGCCAGCTCTGAACTTCAAGGCACCAATTTCCTGCCACTGGATTCAACAAAACATTTTTTCAAATTTCAAGTGTTTCAAGTTCTTTTCCCTGTAAGTTTGATTTGCAAGGCAAAATGAGAAACAATGAGAACACAAACTTCATTGCTGAAAACTCTAATTACTTTGGTTGCAAAGATACCCAGTGCAGAGACTTTAACTATCAATTTTTCATTTAAAAAGCTTTTTTTTTTTTTTCCTTTGGGCAGTACACTACATCTTTCCAAGTGTAACGATAATTTCCCAAAATAAGTTGTTCTGTTGTGGTAAACCAGAAATTTCATTCTAACTATTGCAATGCCAAGTATTGAAATCACCTCCCAGAATCATTCTGAAGCCTTTCGGTTAGCCCACAGAGGTGGTGTTACATGTGAGCTACCTGTATGTTGATCATAAATATTGCTGTATTAAATGCTACTTTTTCCTATTTTGGCTGAGAGAGCCAAATTGCAGAAGAAACTGTGAAGGGAGTTGTGTTTTTCCAGTCACATATGTATGCTGCCTGGCTTAAGGCAAAAATTCAGCCCGCAGCAAATCTTGACAGCAGACAATTTTCCAATATTTAATTATAGAGTCAGTATTTATCCCTGGTTAAAGCATAGTCTTCCACTAACATTGAATGTAAAATCACAGCAGTCTCTCATATATATTCCTGTAATTAACCCTTACCAGCTGATTTTGCAACATCTACCATTCTGGTAAAATGATATGATGGCACTGAAAGCTGTGTTCTTCTTGCAAATTTTTGCTCCAAAATACAAAAGTAGCAGTCTTATAGTCAGACATCAAAAGGATAAGCAAAACAGAAAGACAGAACAGAGAATGCACACTGTTGCAGTACTCATCATTTATTTTCACATACTTCTTACCTGTTTTGCATGAATTCTGCCATCAGCTTCAAGATGGGGGTTGTGCACGCAGGCTCACGGTACCAGAGCTCAACAGCTCTTTGCAGAACAGAAATGTATGTGGGGTATCTTCACCAGATCAAGTTAAAGAAGATATTGATCAAATAACATCTTGCAAAACAACTTCGCCTAAAACTGTCCTACACCTTCAGGTGGGTGGGTGAACCACAGACCCTGGCAGCTCATTCTCACAAAGGCCAACACCTATAAACTTAAGCAAGTCTCTGCTTAGAAGACTAAATCCTTTGGAAGCATTAACGGTTAGGTGGGAAACAGTAAATATACCAGAGCTGTAACGAAGGAAAAGAAAGGCAGTTTGTACATGTGATGCTAACCTATAAGTATATATATATAATGAGCTCGGATTTTGAATGAATGGCATAAGTCACAAATGACAATTTAATTAACCACGCCCCCCCCCCCCCCCGCCCCAAATTTCAGTGACACCTTGCATATATATTTGCTATATAAATGTTTGGGAACAATTTGGTCATATGACGCTCTTTTCAGAGCATTCAAGAAAAGTTTGATTTCTTTCAAGAGAGCTGTTTGCTCATTAGCACCCAAGAGATACCTGTTCTTTTAAATCAGGACTTTAGAGAACACAATACAAAACCAAATAAGCTTAGTAGACTCTGCAACGTAACTTAAAAACAATAATCTTATGAGTTACTGACGGTATCAAATTATTCAATGCAATGATTTAATACAAACCTGACCCCTAGTTTTCCCAACATGCTGAAAAACAGAGTTTATTTGGCTAAGAATGCAGACTGGAAAATGGAAATGAGGTAACACAGCCTGAGTGGCAAAGAATTACACAATCATTTTTATACCGAACCAGAGATTTTAACTCTATAACTGGCTACTAAAACATGATCTAGCTAATCTAGTCAGTGGTGGTTTTCTGTTTTAACAACACACTTATTTCTCATTTTAAACTTTGTTTCATGTCATAAAATTCTGCTTTGTTTAGCCACACCAGAAGCAGTGACTATTATTAGGAAAATGCTATTGCACACTCAGACACCTTACCAAGTAGAATACAGGCCAAACACTCAACATGGAATTGTGAAATACACAAAGGTTTACATGCTTCTAGGCTATGTAGACACAGTCATGTCTCAGTTCAATACAGCTCTTCTGGAGGAGGCTAAAGCCATCAGCTGTAGCACTGCTGATGAATGACAGGCTGTGCAGACAGATGGGAGGCATTCTGGCTACTGCTGTCTGTCTGAGGCATCTAAAGACTTGTGCATTTTTGCTGCCAGCTGCTTGAGGCACTGCAGGCATAAACTATATATAGCAGAAGAGGGTGACATGTGAAATACACTTTCAGACCTTGCTTCTCTCTCCTTTATGGGGTTCTTTACATTTTAAATCAAACAGACTAGAGTTAAAGATACCATGGAGAGTTATCCAGTAATAAACTGGGATTTCAATTCAAATCTCACTTATCTAAAACATCCTCAAAGGGCCTCAAAGATGACCCATGCCACCTCACACCTTTAAAAATTCACTACTGCCAGTTGCATTTTCTATGAAGTGGACTCCCAGTCCAGCTCGCTCCCAACAGAGGATGTTCAGTGTTCTCAAGATGCAGCAGATACCATGGAAGATACAGAACTGAGACATGCTCTCAATTATTTTTCTTAGGTCATGCCTCTTCCTTAGCCTTCCTAGTAGCCCTATGTACACAAAAGGGACATGGTGTGATGCTGCAAAAGCCCCTTTGTGTAATTTCATGGGGTAGAAAACAACATCTTTTCACATTTCATGGTGAAGAGAGTAACCACAGCTAAAGCCCCCGACCGAAATGTTAAGTCGGCAGCAGCAAAGGCTGCTAATACATCCAATATGATTAGCTATCTTAATTAAAACACTTAAGCATTGAGTCCATATTCATTGACAAGGAAAGTCTGGAAACTATAGTCAAATTTTATAAAAGCTAGGGTCACCAGAAAGGCTTCAGCAATTTATTATTTCTTTTATAAATCCAATGAAGTGGAACAAATTGGTTTTAAACAGAGTATTACTTTTAAGTGTTTTTAACCACAAGCTTCCATGAATCTGGCTAAGTCACGAACTTAACCTGACCAGTCAGTCTGAGCTCAAGGAAATTCAAACTGCAAAAAGTGATACTGCGGTTTGAATCAATGCAACTGGCAATAACTGCTGTTACAAACAGATTGTTTTCATGAGAAAATGTGTTCTCCTCTTCTCTTGTGAGTGGGGAACTTCAGTCTCTACTGCCTGTTTGGCTCTTTCAAGTTTGTACCTAATCCTGAATCCTCAAAACTAAGAGCTTGAAAAGCTAGTTCTTCAAAAATAGATTAATTTTGAACAAGCCACTTTAGTGCTGCATGTGGTGTTATTAAGAAATACGATACAAATTTGGATAAAAACGTAACAATAGTAGTTAGCTGCAATGACGGTTTTGCTTGTTCTAGTGATCCATGTCTGAAGCAGCACACAATCAGATATCCAAACGTCTAGGTCAACTGGAACTTTTAAATGACCACTAGATAAGACACCTCAATGGTGTAAAACACCTCAATGAGAGATCACTTCTCCATAATTTTAGTGTCTCTGATTCTATACACATAGATAGTTTGATACAGGCAATTTCATGCACTTGTGCATAAACATCACATGCTTTCTAGCTGACTGCAACTCTGAGTCCACCTAATAATTTAATTCTTGCAAACCATTTTCTTACTGCAACCTTTTTCCTTCACAGACAACAGAAGTCATTAAATACTGAGAATCAACTGGGAGGAACACAGGAAAAACTGCCTATGGGTTACCACCTAACTGCAAGAAACACTAAATGAAAGCCACAAAAAAGTGGATATTACCCTGAACTCACAACTGAATCTCCATGGACGTATCTGACTGTGAGACCATGGACCTTAGACTGCAGTCTGATATTAGTATGGAAGAAAACAAATTAAATATTCAACATCTCATCCAGGCAGTCTTGAAGCAAATAGCAGAATGAAATACATAAGGAGAATCATCACCATTAACAAAACCAGGTTTTGATGCCACTCAAATTGCTATACAGGATTTTTTCAGGCCACACCTGCATGTTCAGAACTGACCTACAAATTGCAGAGACCACATGTAACGAACACAAAAGGCAAATAAACTTCCCAAAGCTGTGGTACTGGAATCATCATTGACAGCTTGACATATCAATATTTCAGGAAGAATAAATGACTTTCATATCCAGGGTTTTAGGTTTTGTTTTGTTTTGCTTGTGTGATGTCTTTCCTCATCTTTCATTACCTGCTGCTTTGGGAAGATGCTATACTTAACACCTGAAGCTGCTTAAAATATTTGGAAATATTCTAATGAAGTCTTTTGAGAGATCACCTAATACAACTTTAAAACAAATTTTACTATTATTATAAGTATTTTCTCTTCATCCCTTGCCAGAGGAAAACTATAAATCTTGTCTCAGCTGAATGAACACCATTTATCATATTCATTTTCTTGTCAATACAATTATGAAAAGCCTTTGGCCTTTTTCCAAGGAGCCTGATTTGCTAGAGAAACTCAATTAGTATAAGCAAGCTTGCTACAAAACAGCCCTATTTGGCAATCTAGCGGAGCCTCAGCATACCTGACGATTCACCTCTAAACCATGAGCCTAATAATCCAGTCATAATGGTAAAGTACAAGATCCAACAGCATCCCCCGTGCCTCTCCCCCCTCCTCCCTGGACCAAAAGGACTTCAAAGAAATTATTTTGCTCATTTTTGCCATCTACTGGACAAAACTTAAATCCTTAACAGCACCATGAGGAAAAAAACCATCTCTCAGGTGAGAGACTACCGAGCGTCGTTTGTCTTGTTAGGGACGGGGCTTAGACCCAAAATATTTCCTGCAATCAGTTGAAAAGTTTATCAATTCACTCTTCTACCAATGATTTACAAGTGACTATTTCTGTTAAGTCTTCAGCAGAGAATAAACATCATCTTATGGTATATTAAAAGCTTAGCCTTTTATCCCTTGCCTCTTTGTATTGTTTATTGAACAAATACAAGTAAATCGGATTTATTTTGCCTCATATTCTGTATCTGCCATTTGCAATATTGAAAAACTAGGGCTTCAAACATAACAGACTAAAATCTGTTTGAAAAACTGCTCTTCTTTGCTATTAAAACCATCTCCTGATGATATATTTGAAATTACAAAAATGTTAATCAAAGGATATTTAAACTTTATGTGATACAATTGGCATCTGACCTTCTCTTTTGCTCCCATTTACCTTTCTGTCTTTATATACAGTAAATAAGAGTCGCAATAATAGCAGCTTATTCTGCTGTAATGCTTTGAATCAATACCTGGATGAAGCTGGGTTCAGCCAAATGAGGTGAAATCCACTGAGCAGAAGCATGCACTTATCTTTTACAGCCAAAGGTGAGGAAGAAGAAAGATTTTGAACCTGCATAAGGAAAAAGAAGCTGAGAAGGCCAAGGCTTTGAATTCCACAAAAAGCTACATTTCAATCTGGTTTTATTATTCATATGGAATAACAAAATCCAAAAGTTGGAGGCTGTTTTTTTTTTAATTTGAAATAAGCTTAATCCATAAACTGGAAAGAATAAATTCATTAATAAAAAAACCAGGAAAGGGTCCTGAGGATTACATAGCCTTGTATTAAAAAACCCACCTCCATGGATGAATCCATTTCTTTCAAATGGAGAGGAGGTGAGTGTCTGTTATCCCTCCTCCTACAACTGGAGATTTGCACAGGAGCAGAGCATGATACTCATGCTGCACTAGCAGAAACAAAGTAGAAAGAATCTGAAATGGAAGTAGCACAGCTCTGCTTTTACACATCTTTCCGTGTTCATGATTAAGTTTTAGGGTAACAGAAGCACAAACAGTACTAACGAAGTTAAATGTACCCAATGGTGCCCACTAGAAAATGAGATGTTAATTCATAGTCTGTCTTCAGCAGTGTTGCGGGTTTGTGCTTGTTTGAATTTTGTTTTTCCTCTTCCTTTTTTTTTTTCTCCCCTGTCCTCAAAACCAGAAATTTAGGGATGCCTTCCACTGATCTTAAAGGAAACAAAGATTACACTGCTTTATGTTTTAGACTTAATTTCTGCAAACTGAGTCTGCACATAGACAAAATCAGTGCAGACTTGAGAAGGTCTTAAATAGGGCTTATCTGAATGGTCATCAGAATCCTACCCCCACCACACAAGGATGTCTGTCAGATCATACCAGGCTCTGCTGGCATAAGCCTTTCAGTCCTTAAAGGCTAAATTCCTAGTTGCAATTCTATATTGATGCATTCCTTTTTCTTAACCTGGAAGATTATTAGTGAACAGTAGGGTTTCATTGCTTACTTCAAATAAAAATGTTTTTAAAAGCTTGATTTCTAGTCAAGGTCAAGCATGTAATTGTACTTGAATGGCATTTTTTATGTCCATAAAATAAACAAGTCCATAATTACCTTCAATAGCTTTGTGAGATCTAAATTATAAAGCAAGTATTTTCATAGTTACTTCACTATGTATTTCAGCAGTTTGTTACTAACATGACTGTGCGCCTGAAGAGAGAATTACAGCTACTGCATTTATAAAAATACAAACCATTTCTCTATAGTATTAGGAAATTCCCATGAGTATTATTGTATTTGTTGGCATAAAAATGTATACACAATATTTAAAGCAAATAGAGTTCCATTATCATTCCTTATTGGAGAAAACTACAGTCTAAAGGTTTTGATTTTGTTTTCACATGTCCATTTTCTTCTGGATCAAGAAGACTGCAGGTGTTGTGGTATTAATAGAGTTGATATAAATAGAAAGTAACTGACTAAATTAAAGACATGATTCATACCGGAGAGAGAAGTCTCCCCAGATAGCACTTGTGTAGTATTTTTTTAAGCACTTTCGATGTTAAAGCAAATGCTGGTACATTGTGTTTGGAGTTAGACAGAGCTTTTTTTTTATGAAAACATTAGGGATTTACGAAGGGAGAAAAAGCACTTGGATATGTTTTGTAGATTAGTAGTGTGACACAACAAAAAAGTGACCTCTCTGTGGTCCTTCCCAGTTAACTGCATGGTTGCCATTGTGCTGTAATTTTAGCTGATTACACATTAGTTCATTTAGCTTTGTTTCCTCTTCCCCACTGTGCCATACTATTAAACTAATGCAAGGGGCCTGGTATCCCTCTGTGCACAGAGCTGGTATTGTCATAGTGTAATAAGGATACATCCAGTCAAACAGCATGGTGTAGCTGGTCTTTGTGTTTAGTGCAAAGGCAATCCCTCGAAGATCCCTTGCCAGCCCGATCAACATACGCTGTCAGTGGGAAAGAGACACAGTAATTGATTTTCACGTTAGCACAGAGCAGATGGAGTAATAATCAGCCAATAATGACCACATATCTGATTTTGATTCATTAGTTTAAATGTCTCGCTCAAAACCTTTTTGTTTTAATCAAAACCACAAAGATTCTTTTATCAAGCAAGATTTCCACAAGTTTTATAGGGATAACACTAACAAAACCCTTAGGAAAAGCTTTTGATTATTCCATATGCTTTCCTAATGAATAATGCAAATTAAAACATAATATATGAATACCATGTATCAAAGTTTAAAAGTGCTTCCGGTATTAATATATTTAAAGTAATAATAACAATCAAATGTTAATTTAAGCTTGTAATATTTTGAGTGAGGGGTAAGACTGACACTCATTTCAAACTACAATTAAGGTTGCACTGAGATGCTCACTGTACTGTTATTTTAACATATCCTTTGGTTGTGTTTGGTTTTTTTAATTTTCCAAGATAGATTTCCTCAAAACCTGACTTTTTTGTTCATAGACGACACAGCAGATCTCCATCTGTATTAACATTAGTTCTGAGACACGTTTTTTTTTTTCCTACAGTGAATGAAATGTGGCTTCAGAATCATTCCAGCTCAGATGCAGACAACATTTTGTGCACAGATAATAAGCCATAGGGATGTTTCCAGGATAATTAATAGACATCACTAAGAAACACTAGAGAATGAAAAATATTTTAACAATACACACATACTTTTCAATTTACTTAGACATGAACATGCTTTTTTGACAACAAAGTGGTTTTAATACATTTTATCTGTGGATGCAGGTAGGGTTTTTACTTTTTTTTCCATAATAAAAGACTACAGTACTGCAATCTGGTTAAAATATAATCACAGAAATAAGGGAAAACACCTCAGTAAGCAGCCCTTTAAAACCAGAGTTTTCAATAACATACCTCTTGGTGTTAACACGAGTATTTGTAGTGTTGAGAAATACAAAAGATAAGATTCATAGATTAATTTTAATTGATCCATACAGAGCAGATTATGGCTGATGCCTTGTTAAACTGCTAAATGCAATCTTACGTAAGGGCTGATTTCTACTTTTCAGATACAGACCCATCAGTCCAACTGACGTGGATGGCACACACATAGATTTATCCAAGGATAAATTGAGTTCTCTACAAAACACTGGTGAGGTTGCTCAGAGTATTTTAATATTTGCATTTCCTTTCTGTTGTGCACTGAAATGGCCTGAACTTGCAAGATGCTCAGAGGTCTCCACTCTCATTAACTTTAATGGGACTCTGAAATCGCTAGAGAGGAAGTGTTCAATACTGAGAAGATGCTATATAAAATTCCAACTTTATATTCATCTGCATTTTCATACTTCACATGCTGTTTTGTCCACACAGAAAGTAACTCTTTAGCAGACATGGTGGCCAAAATGTAAAGAATTAAAAGAACTTGGCAGCAACGCTTTTTACTTCCTTCTGAAGGCATACAGAGATGTACCGATATGTATGAGGAAGTGGGAAATCTTCCAGACTGATTTTGGTTCCTTTGCCCATTCTAGCAAAAAAAAAAAACCAAAGAGACAAGCAAGCCTACACAAAGAGAAGGCTGGAGCTGGGAAAAAGGGGAGCTGCAGCCCCTGGCAAGACATGAACTTGCCTTTGTTTGAGGATGTGCTTGGGGCTGAAGAGCTCACCATCTATTGTGGTCTCTAGAACATGGATTAGAAAAAGACAGACAAACCCATATTGCTCTAACATGCTTTTCCTGTCTTTATAAAAACGGCTGGTTGCAAGAAAACATTTGTTTGCGGATATATTTAAGAACAGTTTGGTTGCGAGATTTTAAAAGCTGTTAATAGATGTGCAACCTCCTTTAAACGCCATGATTTGTGTGGGAAGCTACACAAACTATGCAATACACCAGGCAATTTCAGACACCATTCGACCTTGAATTCTAAAGAAATGAGAACAACTACTACATAAACTTAATTTCTTGGGTTTCTAGTCTTTAAGTTCAGGTACTGTTACGAAAAAGCCTGTACCATTAACTACACTATTCTTAATAAATGACCTCACTCTACAAGGCACAGTAATAGTCTCATCCTGTAAAATACCGCAAACTCAGTGGTTTAGGTATTATCTATTAGAACTCAACTTTTACCAAATAACACTGCCTACAGTTGGCAAAGTCCTAACAGCCTATAGAATCTGCAGATAAATCCTGGTCCATTTAAGTCACTAGTAAAAATATATTTACACTCTAATAGGAGCAAAAAAAATCACCCCAGATTCCATGCTTGCTTATGTCACATATTTAGTAGAACACCCCTGTCCTAACCCTAATATCCCAAGATAGCCAAGTTCTAGTCCATTATAAATTTTCATACAGCATTTGCATAGAATTTATTAATGACAAACAACATTATACACTTGTACATCTAGTTTTTGTCTGTTGTCCTGTGGGATTTGAAGTGTCTTGCAAACTTAACAGAGTAATTTGAAGAATACATGAAGCTACTGCTTCACTCACAACTGAACACCAGCCATTTCTGGGGCAAAGTGACAGTTAATAACAACACCAGCAACAGCAAGACGAGTAAGATGAAAAGCGAAGAGCAGTAAATACACGAAACATAGCAAGGGGAGCTTGTCAGTGATGTGGGGTTTAGACATGGCTTTTCTCGCTAATGAAACAACTGTGTTCAGATGTTGGATTTGAAATATTCTTCCCTACATGCCAGGGACAGCTTTACATAAGATTAATTAAAACACAGTCATTTAAAAAAGAAATTCATTCATTTTGTTTCTAACTCCTGAAAAAAGATTTTTTTCAATGGATTTTATAAAAGGAGCTGAAGATTTCAATATTCACAGAAAAACCCCTCTGATTTGCCAACACGTGCCAAGTGTGTGACTAATGCAATTTAAAACAGACGAGTCTCCTCATGCCACCCACCCCTAAAACGGGGCTTGTAATGGAAAGTCTGACAGACCCTTAACTATAGTGGCACTACTGGGTGCAGCTATAATATTACCCTCATAATTCTACTATATAATAACAACAAAGGAAAAAAAAGGTGAAGGGTCATTGCGCTTTGTCTTTAGAATTAAGATGGCTGTCTTCATCCTTACAGCATACTCTTAATTCTGGAGACACATCTTAATAACCTCTAAATAGTTCCAACAAAAGAGCCGTGTCAGAGGAATGAGCAGGCCCCAAGGTGTTTCAACTGGAGTGTTTTCATCTGCCTTTATTGCTCTATCCCTCTCCAGAATTAAGGCAATAACCTGTGATAAATTATTCAGGAACTGCTACAGGGATCAAAGCAAAATCATTCTGTTAAAGTGCTGTTTGCAACATTTGGCACTTAGTGTGAAAACTTTTAATGTGTGCAAGCTGAAAATCAAGGATTTTAAATAATTTAACAGCATGGAGTTTCTACAAACCAGCTAAAGATAGCATGGTGCTACTTAACTGCTTTTTCCACACATCCTTTTTTTCCATGCATTTCTAGCAAACCTGATGATGTCACAATTATAAACAAAGTACTACTGAGATTCCAGCTACCCAGTGGATATATTACTTAACTGGATTGGCAGGAGAAACCTGGAAATCCTTAGGAGAAAATCAGGCGCTGTTTGAATACTAGACATTTTTCCTATTAATATAAAAACCTGAAGAAGGAAGTATCAAAAAAAAAAAAAAAAAAAGGTGCACGTAACTACTTAAGCCATCTTCAGTCATATTTGATCTCTCTGGAAAAAACAACCTAAACATATGTTTTGTATGCAGATGTAATGATTACAAATGTATTTTTAAAAGAAAGAGCTCCCTTGTTGCAGCTGTTTTTCAATGGTGTAGTTCAGAATATTAAAAAACTAAAAACCCAAACCCTAGCCAGTTAGAAAGTCCTAGTAAAAACCACAAATTAAATGAATTTGGCAGTCCTGGACCATTTTCATAGTGATATTTTAACAGTGTCATCTCCCTGTGGATCAGAATACTAAGCATTTTATTGAGGAACTGAACTGTTTTTGTTTTCAGTACTTGCAAAATGAAGTACCTGAAAGCGCTTTTGCATGTATTATTTATTCATTATGATAGAAAAAATAGCTTTAACCTAATAAATTATGTTTAAGAGAATTTAGAACAAAAGTTTTGTTTATGATAAAGCAACAGATTTAGTTCTTTATCAGTAGCTTAAAGCACCAAGTTTTCTTTATACAAATTAGACAGATGGTGCTTACAGTAGAATTTACTAAAGGTCTGTCACAACAAATGCAGCCAAGCTGCATATTTAATCACTGCAGAACCTTGTCTACCTGCAGCTGCCAACTGCTAATCCAATTTCCCTGATAAATGTGGCAAGAGACACGATCAGCAATAAAGAGCATCTAACTCCATTTTCCTGCAGGGCGTCTTTTGATGAACATTTAGGACGGAAGCACGGAGTGCACTGTGTGGCCCTGGCTTGTGGCAGCTGCATGCATTTTGAAGACACAGTTCTCAGGTTACTCACTTAATTCTGCCACTATCATTATGTTGCTATTGATCTCAGTAGCTCTTGTCTACACAGCATTACTCTAGATGAAGCTGAATCAGGCAGTTATCATGCATCAAACTTGCTCAAAAGCCTGGAGATTTCCCCTTAATTACTTGTGATTTTATTTGCAAATACCGTTAAAGTGTAATCAAGCAGTCACTTTCCAGGGTCGTTAAGAACTTGCTAGTTTAGGAATATATCACTGGCACTCCATTAAAATTTCTCTACCAAGATAGTTTCAACCAAAGGAGACAGGACAAATATTTTAATAAACTGAATCCTCACGTGAGATAAAGCCATTTTCCTACAGAAAGGGTGATGCTATCGAGTGACCTCTTTGTCCTAGTTTTTAGAGTTTTAACTTGAGAACATAAGAGATGAATCCAAGATAGATGAACTGTGCCTACTTCATAAATGAAAAGTTACTCAAAGTAAATACATACAGCAACAACAAATGAGGAAAGCAGAATTAATTGTTGAAATAACCTTAACTACTATTTAAAAAACAATATTCGCTTAATTCAAACGATTATTGTGAGCTGAGCATCTTCTGGTCATATCAGCCATGTATTACAGGCAAATCAGTTACTAAGTATTTCTACCGTATCTATTTTCTTACAAAAAAAGTGGATAAATATGCTGATGTAGTACTTAAGTTTTCATCGTATTTCAAAACAGTGAATTAAAAACTCTTACAGTTTCTGCAAACTGACCCTGTGTAGCTGAAGTGAGCACTCCAGTGCACACTGTTAACTATTTATTCCATGACAGTAGAAGGGGATCTCTAATGCAATAGTGCTCCAATATATTATCATTCCTGATGATGCAGCTTCTACCTAGCAAGTCTTTTTCTTCCCTAAAATATACTGTTGTTTTGACACAAACAGCTTGCTGCACTTAAGGATTTTACTAATAAAACATAATGTTGTGTTAGATATTATGACTGTTGCCACAGCTGAACTGACTTGTCAAATCAATCCTAATATGGCTCCCACAGGCACATAAAAACCTTATTTAGCTATCAGTTATCCTAATCACTTTGTTCAGTTTAAGGGTGCAATACTTCAAGACCAGTTCCTATTTATACATATATGCCTAGCCATTTAATAAAGTCTTGATTTATATAATAAATTCTTGTTTGAAAAAAATACTTCAAAGCAGCCGTGTTTATCAATTGTGTTGCAACACATCTCCTCATACCCCCAAATAAATATATGGATATACACAAACAGGATATTTACATGGCAAAAGGGAATATTACATAGGAACCAGATAAGCTATCACTGAAGACGGATTTGTTCCTTTGATTATAAACAGGGTTCAAATGGGGCCCCTTGATCCTCAAAGCACCGAAAAATCCGAAGGCCTTTATAAAATCTTTGTACAGAGTTTGTTTAGGATAGTAATCAGTACCTTTTGTATCTTTACTGTCTACTTTCCTAAATATGTATATATGTATACAGGTATAAATATACATACAAGTATACAGGTATATACATGCCAGGAGGGACAGACAGAAGAGATGACAAGCTTGTTGCTAAATGCTTGTTCCACTATTAGTTTCTCCCATCAATAATTTCTTTCTCTGTAATTGAAATAAACCTACCTTTGCTTCTTCTTGTACAAAACTACTGTTGAATAGCTGAGCCACACTTTCAAATGAAACTGTGAGAGGAAGCATGAAATTCTCAAACTCATCCTCATCTTCACCTGCAGGAAAAGAAACCAAAACAAAACAGCAGAAGCATCACATCACAGTCACAACTGTTCTTCGGAAGGGTCAGCCTCTTAGGCTTTTATAGCAAAATCTCACTGACATCATGGGAACTTTCATATGACCTACAGGAACAAAAACCTGAGGTCTGACACATTTTTACTGAGCTATAAACAAAGAAGACAAATTGTTGATTGTAAACAACCCCTATGTGAGACTGGCACATCTCTGCATTTCACAGCTTTCTCCTTTTCCTATTTCTGTTCCCTCTGTTAATCTGACAGCATTTCGTTCTGTGCCCTAGAAGAACAGTCACATAAAGTCACGACTTAACAGTTAGAAAATGTTAAATTTTAAACTGCAATAATAAATCAGACCCTTTCACATGTGTATTTTGGAGTATGATGTTTAAATCAGCATCTTTTATGACTGTATGCTATTTTTTCTAACTCCTACCTCAGTACACAGAATGAAGCTGCTGTGGAAATAAATCCGAACTGTGCTGGGGTTATTTGTGTGACACTATTGACTCATTTGTTTCAGAAGGTGTGAATTTAGAGTAAAAGAAACAAGATGCTGTGAGTAGGGAAAAAGAGATTGTCTTGGTTTGACAGCTGAATGATTAACTGGAAGTCTGTGCTGTTATTTGTTTTGTCATGATGCTGAACAAGTAACTATAAACAACATTTCAGAAATGGCAATTTGCATGAGGATTGGTACTCATGCCACTTATCTTTAGGCCCTTAATGAGGGTAGCTTGCCTCTCACACTGCAGATTCCCCTCGGGAGTAATTCTGAGTAGGAATTTAATTTATGTTCTTTAAAGAGCTCTTTGCTATAGGGCTTCTCTCCCCTCTCTCTTCATAGGCAAACTCTGGCAAACTAAGTTGCGACTGAAGTTAGAAGGAGTCTCGTGTGTGTCAAACTGGTTGTGCAAAGTTAGGGCGAGCTTTACTGTTTAGCTTCTACACTTCATATACCCATCTGTAAAATGGGCCTAATTCCAACCTCTTACTTCTAGGGATATTGCAAAGAGCAAATCACTCACCCAGTACAACAGTAAGAACAACACAAAAGGCCAAGAAGAAAGAAGGCCAGGAAGTAAAACCAGTCACAACAGGAAGCAAAACATAGACTAACACATACATCCAAATGGCAAAAAATGACAGAAAAAACCCTAAAAATCAAAATACTCAGCAGCTTCTCATTAAGCTGTCCCATCTGAACTGTAAGAGGCAAATACCTTCTGAGAGAAATAACTGTGATCCTGCAATTAAAACTGCCTCCTAACAATGTAAATACTTACAAGGAGAGGAAGGTTACAAAGCAATCCCAATTCTGGCATTTCCTCAGCTCTGAATACTTGGCTTTGTGGCCTGAGCTGCTTCCTTTTAATATAGGGCTTTTGTGGCCAGCTTGCCAGATATTTTTTAGAAAGCAAGAGGAAATAGTTTTCAATCACTTCCCACTGCTGCATCGGTCAGCCAGTTACAGAGCTTTCAAACTGCAACATAGCTCAAACACGTTCTTAACCTAGCAAAGTAACCAACCAAACTTGTGACCTGAGCCCTGCACCTGCAGCAGGACCGAAGAGGATGAGATGGTCTGTGCTAGGTTTCAAAGGTAATGCTGGCAGCAACAGGATGTGGTGACTTTGGGAAAATCCAACCCTGTCCATTTTTGCCTGTCTCCTCTGCCGCTTCCTCTCTGCTCCTTTCAACCAGAGTCAGTCTTTTTATTTGTCATTTCTGGACCTTTGTCTTCTGATTACTCACAGTAACCCCAGACTATTCATCCGGCTTTTTGTTTCCCTCTTCTTTTACCAACTCCAGCTCCTCAGGCAGCTCCAATATGGTATTAGTTTTCTGTGCTCCCAATCTCTTTGCTCAACCAGCATCAGCCTCCTCTTACCCTTCTAGAAGCTAAACTACTTCTTATAGGCATCACATACCCTGACACTTTTCTCCTTTCAACTGCTTACCAGATCTTCCTCAGAGGAAAAAACAATACTAAAATAATTAATAAATAAAGAAACAATCATTCAGAAAGAGTCCCATGCTGGTACTGCCCCTTGGCAGTGTACATACTAACAGAAGTCATCTGGATACTGCTCTGTGAAGCAGCAGGGCTCAGTTGCCATTGATAGAGAAAACGTGAATTACCACAAGATAGCGAGAGTAATACTCCATCTCATCTCGAGTGCTGTGCATTAGATGACTATCTCCACAGAGATGCTATGTACACACTCAAATTCAAGAATTCCTGAAGGTAGAATCTCAAGCATGCTTTGTTAAAAAGTTGAGAAGACCAAAGAACTACCAGATGGTAGTTGGGCCAGACTGGTCCAATGCTGACTGAGACCAACACTTGAATGACAAACCAGCTACTTCTCGATATGGGTAAAGTAAAATCTGATGTGCTATTTCTGTGTAGGTAGTGAAGAAAGATACAATTAAGACTCGATATGGTATTGCCCTATTAATAAAATATTTTTTAAGTTTTAGAAAAGCAACACAAATTACAACCTATGCATTTCTTTACATTCTGGTACAAGCTGCATTCACATCCATGAACAGCACAGTATTAATGAGGACAAGAAGAAGCTACCCTAAAGAAATCTACCATGGTAAACTCCTAATTTTCTACAATTCAAACTATGCATACACATCCTTATTATGTCCTTTGAAAGAAAAAAAGATGCCTCACTTCTAAGTTATATATAGTAGATCTGCGTGCGGCTTACAGTAATAGTGTTTCAGACCTGCTTCACCTGGAGAGATTTGGCACTGAGCATGATTGCACATACCTGTAAGTACAGGACACTGACAAATCATGCTGAATAGCTCCTGAAGGTATTTCTACAGCTTAGATCTACTCCTTCTGGTACTGAGAAGAAAAAGCACTTAAAATTTATTAATCCAAGCAAAAACCTTTATTTAAACATACCTTTACTGGTGGTATTGTATTAATTTTGGTCACTACATACTTCAACAAAAGCATATTGAGTTTACAAATCTTGGACTAAGAATGTTGGACAAAACGATGCAATTCTAAATGCCAAAAAAATTACTAGAAGCACAACCTGGGCCACATAAGGAATTTAAAGTCTAATTACATTCACATGAACCTGAAGTAAATCAACAGAAAGTGCATTCTGACACAAATACCAAGTAATATACCTTTGCTCTTTCCTACTACAAATTAACCTTGACAGTCCCCCTGACAGCACACTGTTTAAAATGTAAATACTCTGAATTCAACTAATCTCCAAAATTATTTCTACATCAAGAAATTACTTAAAACAACCTTCACCAATAAAAAGTCATCTTGATTTTGTTTCACTGTGAATTGTTTATCATTCACACAAAAGGATTTTGTATAAAGCTCTTAATTTGGAAGAAAACCTCAACCATTTAAAAAAAATCCCCGAGGAGACACCTCGAACAATGCTTTATCTAAAATTGCCAGATTTCACAGTCTGAAAATGTCTTCTGATTTCCAAGGTTAGCTTACTGCTTGTACAAACACAGGAAGGACAGTTTGTGTACGCCTTACTCTAAAATCTGGATCCTAAGACACAACTTATAGCTGCTTGTGTCTCTACTTGTGCTTATCAGTTCAACACCAGATTTATTCCAGTAGGAACCCAAAGGACAACAGCTACAAGACTGATGTATGCTTTTTCCAGATACTCCTCACCACTTCAGATCTTGGAGCTGTTAATCCAGAGGAATCACAGTGACCTCTATCAGCTTGTAGCCAGTCATAAGTCACACGCCTGCGTTTTGGCTGACACATACTTACATGACCCTCAGGTGTAATTTTTAACACCTGTAATCTTGTTTTTACCAAATCCTTTTTTTTTATTTCCACTCTGTATGAAAAGTTACAGAAACTGCACGTGTAACCCGTTGTATATTAGCAAATGTACCTATTGCTTACATTACAGAACACTGAGCCTGTACTGAAAGCAGTTAACGGCAAGTAAATGCAGGTCCAGTTCACAGTTGCCATTCTTTAAGAAAACACCGATAAACATGGTTTGGTCTTGCCTCACAGTTAACCATTTTCAGCACTAGACAGTGCAAGCACCCATTATCAGCAAGGGGAGGAACAACTGCTGTTGCCTTATGTGACTGTGTTATCATCTCTGCACACATGTTGCCTAGTTAAGTCTTTGCCTAGAGACCTGCCCAGCTGGATGGGGCTTGGAGCAGCCTGCTCTAATTGAAGGTGCCCGTGCCTGTGGAAGGGGGCTGGAACTGGATGATCTTTAAGGTCTCTTCCAACCCAAACCATTCTAGGATTTTATGAATAAAAAACCCCAAACAACATTCTACTAGAAGCAAGAACTTTCTGGCATAATTGCTGTGCTCCCTGGAAATCTGAAACACTCAGGCACTTAGTAGTGTAAATCCTTGTACAAAAAGTACTTCTGTGCAAAAAAAATACCTCATCTTGCTTATTTCTTTAACAGAAGGCAACAAATACAGTGTTCATGCTTAATACTGTAAATCTCAAAAGTTGCTCAGCAGTGCTTTAAACACCAACATATTTACTGTACAATTCAGCTGCTGTTTGATTGGTTTAATAACCTTAAAAATTCATGGTACAACACAAGACAGGAAGGTGTCTCAGGACATGAGGGAAGGATCTTACCTAACTCTACCATGAGAAGACGAGTGAGAGTAGTGTAGAACACTGTCCGGCACCTGAGGTCACTGAGGCTGGAATCATCACTGATACCCAAGAAAGGAAAGTGCTTACTCTGTTGAAATGTAAGCATACGAAAAGTTAAGCGTGCTACAAGATGTACTACACACAATGTTTTTTAACATAGTAAGAAAACTTACTGTGTGATTCTGAAGCATGAATTTCACAGCCTCTATTTTCACAAGCTTTTTCAGGAGACTGTAAGTAGGAGGTGTTAAGGAAGAATCAACCTTGCAGCATCATGATTATGTTACCAGGTTGTACAAACTGCCAGGAATTTTTAGTGAGGAAAAAAAATCCTTACTGAAACAATAACAAATATACATTAAAAAAACCCCATATCTGAATTTCATCCAGAAATATACATTATAGAGATATTCTTGCGAACATTAAAGACCATAATCTATTATTAATTAAAGCAACTACTTTTCATGGCATATATTCTAGTCACAAAAGAGACGAATGAACTAAATGACTTTAGTAATTAAACGGAGAGTTTCTGGTAATAAATGTGCTGGTTTTTCCCCAGACAGACCTGTCTCTTCAGCATGTAAAAAACCCCAGTGGTTTTGCAACTGCCTGCATTGGAGATGACTGGCTCTTGGCAATGGGACTGGTTGCAGCCCTACACAGCACTGAAGTAATGGCCCCAAAATTAGAGGTGATCTTCCTGACCCATCAAAATCACATTTAATTTGTTTCAGTTACAAGAGCTAAAAATCCATCTCATACATACTAAGTGATGTTGAACACTTAACCGAAGTATTTTAGGATGTGTAAGAACTGAATGGGAACCTCTTAAGAACATACAAGATCTCAGAGCCAGAGCAAGGTCCAACACAAGGTAGTACAGCTGGGACCTTTAGAGCTATCTAGGAATACATCTACAGGAATCCAGGGTTACAAAATACAAAGCTAATCTAACTGACTACTGCCAAGCACGAACTGAAATGTCCCACTCCACAAACCGGCTGAGTTTAAGGCTGTGCCAGCCCAGCAGCGTGGCATCATCCCCGGCTCCATGTTCTGCCTCCCAGTGCAGGCCCCTTAGGAAGGTCTCCTGGTCTGGTCTATGCATTGCACCAGCATACATGACCCCAGGGCTGGAGCTCCTGGCCCTGGTCTCACGGATAAGCTAAGTCTGTTTACACCTGCTTGTACAGAAGGGCTCCCAGGGAGACGCACACTAAATGACACAGAAACAAAGTGTTTCCAGGACTGCATGTATCTGCAGATCACATATTCTAGCTGACTTACTAGGTGGTTACACCTGATGAAATGCAGTATGTTTCTTAAAAATACTTCTTTTAAAAGCATGAGTAATTGTACTAAATCAAAAGTTGGGTTTGCAAAATCTATGTTATAGAAGCCCTTCAAGTTCAGGCAGTTAACTTGTTCCACAGTTGGACTCCTTTCCTGGCTGTGTGCACTATGAACATCTCTACTAGCAAGAGCACACACCAATTCCCTGCCTCAGATAATGCAAGCATTTGGGGTGCGAGTAACAGCAAATACACGGTGTATTCCAAAAAGTCCATGCTGACATCTGTGTGAGATTTGTACAGAGGTAACCAGATGTTATTTAGCAAAATAGAAGCAAGGGAATGGCCAGAGCACTGGCCTGGAGTTTTCAACTCCTGCTTCCCCTTCAACATAAAATTCCTGCCTGACTTTCAACAAGTCAGTTAAAGTTTCACTGTCTCAGTTCTGCAATGGGGATATAAAAGGCTTTCTGACATCCAAGTATACTGACACATTTTTCCGGAATGCCATAGGAAAATTCAAACCACAGAAACATCCGTAAGTATTGAAGGCATCAAATGAAAGAAATGACTTATGGGCTTGTACGTCAGGTCTCATCATCAAACACTGCTGATCCATGACACTGATGAAGTTCTTTAAGAAATAAACAGTATGATTATCATGAATTATTATGAACTTTAGACTGTACAGTAGTGCCTACAGTCCTGCACAAACACCCCTAACACTTATTATTGTTACTACTTGGTTCTGAGTGCTTGCTGCACTCTGCCATTCCTGCACATAATTGACTGAAGAGTTCAATTACTTTTATGGGAATAAACAATTTCCCTTTTCATTGTAAATGGATTAAATTCTTTTTAAGCAGGTAAAAGTGTAAGAATAGGGTTCATATCTGTTATTGGAAAATCTCCTAATCTAGTTTTAAGATGATGTTCCTCTGTCAATCTATAACATTTGACATCGCATTACATGGTTTTATATTGCAAAGCTACACGGTTGGGTTTGGGCTTTTTTTCCCTGTTACAAGGGAGAGCCTTTCATAACATAAGACTAACAAAGCTATGGAAAAGGAATTTTTGAGAGACTATAAATATTCTACCCCAAGTTATTGTACAAAATAACAACGAAACTGTACTTATTTTGCTACAAAAATATACGGTTGAAAAGTTAATTATCAGAAGAACTAAACATGCATGAGGGAGCACTATGGCTTCAAAGACATAAAGGAATGACTAACATATTCCATTATGTAAATGAATTCAAAGATATTTCAGGACTGATCAGCTAGGAGGGACATAATGATTTATAATTCAAATAACTGAGCTTTGAAATCAAATTGGGCTAATATATTTCGAAATATGCAAACCTGGAGTAATTGTGAAAGTAATGTAAACCATGACAGCAGCTCCAATCATTTGTTGCCTTTGTTGTTAATACTGTCCTATGGCTTTTCTTCTTGGTTTTGGTTCTGTTATGCAGTAAAGTTGCTGGAAATATGGTTTGCTTTTAATTCCTGGTTATCCTTTAGAATAAGACTATTATACACGTAAGAAAAGAAAAAGACCAATTTCAAAGACTGTGTAGAAGCTGACTGACATCCAGGAAAGTACTGAAATGAAATAAATAATTATTTTAACCTTTCAGGCTTGCCACAATTTAATCTATCTCAAATACTGAAAATTGATCCACTGGATCCAGCATCTTAACAATACACTCTTTCTTTCAAAGCAATGTATACTTAATGCCTTTAAAAAAACCCCTAATATAATGTGAAAAGGCCAAAGTTTGCAATGCCAGCAAGTAGTTATAAACTACTTCATATGTTTGAAATAAAAAGTACTTCAGTATTATTATTAAAAAAAACCCTATTGGTAGAGTTTTTAATAGGAAAAAATACATATCTTTAAAAGCCAAAATGACCAGTGAAATTGGGTTGTACATCATTTTCTGGGAAAAAGGAAAAACAGCCTCGACAGGTGTAATTTATCATTTTTCTGATTTAATACCAAAGAAATATATTAAAATAATAAAAAGAATCCTGAAATCCTCAAAATTTGTAGTGATAAATAGCCCTCCCTGTCTTTATTGCATTATGCCTACTAACAGAAATATTGCATGGTGGATTTTGCCAGACAAGGACGATTATTTTCCAATAAAAAGTTGCATATTAAATTCCAGCACAAAAGTGGGTGTCTAATACTTCTGAAATCTTTTATGGTTTGCCAGGCAACACAATTTTAAACTTAACTAATACAACATCACGGGGAAGTGAACCAGCATTAAAGCTGTCTTTGTACCACCCCACCCAGCTAAGCAGAAAAGCAACTGTTCTCAGAATTTTTCTTTGAAGCATTTCCATTAAAGAGTCATCGAACAAATTTTGGTATTTATGGTTTTAGATAATCTCTTTTTTGCTAGTCTTTAAACATTTCACACTGATGTGTGAGGTTTATGCTGCTTTATGTTGAGATTTATGTGCTGCTTTACATCCTAACTATGCACGGGGGTCTGAAACTGCTCTTGCAACAGTTAGCAAGTTTCTGCAAAGAAAAACAACCCCACAATTTCACCACACTTCTACTCCTCAGGAGAACACAGGTTATTAAATATCTACTTTTCCATCCTTTTCTAGGTCCTGATGTTGTATCTATTTCATGAGCAGAAACTCATTTGCTGCAAATATAATTTGAGTAATTTGAAAACTAAAATTATCCAGACATTTCAGCCTTGGAAAGTATTACTTGTACCAGTAGTTTAAAGTGACCCTCATTTTTGAGAGCTACCATGGGAATACATGCCTTTGCAAGCCTCCAGAAAACAATCTGAAATGCTAGATGCCTGTTGGCTTTAGCCGATTGTTGCAGCAAACATACATACATACATAAACAGGTAAGCACTTGAAGTTAGGTGCACCACATTAAATTTCTTGGTTATTTTGAAAGTGTCTCGAACCCTGCTGAAACAGTAAGTATATAGAATAAAAGAAGAGAGATATCATTAGCCCCTCCATGAATATCATTGAGAAATGCCTCGCCTTCTGTTTTTGCCAAATTCCTTAGCAATGTTTCACTTTCAAGTCCTTCCCAGTCCTCCTTCTGGGATGCCATGAGAGTGTAAGCACTTGCATATTTAAAACATCAAGTTAGCTACTTAATGGTACTTCAAGTAAACAAATAGAAGTACACATTGTATGATTTTCATTAAACAAAATTCACTTATGGAATGTGAAAATCCACACTCATCTTTCAACCCAAGGAAATATATTAAAATTCTTCTGACAGGATTAGAGTTCTATGGAGAAATAAAATGATACCAATTGTGGTATTCCAGGTGCTTTCTCCTCTGCTTCTCTAAAAATCTCCTCTACAAAGTTACTGAAAAGTTGTTTGCATTTTAAAATATAGAAGGATTTCAAGATTGAATGTATTATTGAGCCCTGGTGGTTTATTATCTGTCCTGTACCTTTAAACATCGTGTCACATCAAAACCAGCTACTACTTTTCAATCTTGCTGCTCAACTGACTGAAAACTCAAAGAGCGAGTATTCTCCAGTTTATGGTAAGCAAGAACAAGATACAAAAGGTTTGCAACAGACAGCAAGTTAGCATCATGATTTGGCCAAGACTTTCACAAAAATACCTGAACCCATGTGCAAAGTCAAAGCTGTTTTATGAGTAATAATGATGGTACTGACACAGTGAGAAACTTGGAATCAGGCAATGACAAAACATGTGTAGAGGCTTGTGTTTAAAATCTCAGCTCATACTTCATATCCCAGCTGACTCATCCTGAAAGCAGAACCAATCCTGTTCTCAACTGCCAACAGCATTGCTCCTGTTCTCAATACTGTTGAACTCATCAACGGTATTGACTTCTAGAAGATTAGGAATAGGATAGACGACCATAAGCAACTAGTTACATGATTTCTCTTTTGTGGCTAAGAAACAGGTGGAAATAAGAGCACCTTTAAAAAACAATGCATAGAAAAAGATAAACCAAAAGAGTAAATATGAACATCCTGATTGGTTTAAGAATGTGGCATATGAGACACCAAAAGCCTTGCTAATGATATTTACCTTATTACTGTCAAACAATATATGCCATAGACAACGCAAAGGATATCCAACAGAAAGGTCATTTAGAAACTGAAGAGTTCTTGAAATCACAGGCTCACATCTTCCCCAGTATTTAAGATTTGTCACACTGGAATAAATAAAACAAAAGAGTGAGATTCTGCAACACATCTTCCCCTTTTTGAGAAGTGCAGTGCAAAAGTTCAAAGTAATAGCACATTATACTACAAACGTATCTCTGTGATACATCTTAGGATTTCCCATTTATGAGACAGAAAATGCTATAAAATCATGCTCTGCCTTTTTCCCGAACAGGGGATTCAAACATTTTTGTAATATCGTAACAATACATTCATTTTTAAAAAATCCATCATCTGTCATAATGAAATAAATTATCTGGAGCTTACCACTACTTATATCTATCTTACTTGCTGACACAATATCTGGCCACTTAACTTCTCTAGTATTTATCTGCTCAGTTCTTCACAAGGTAAAAACAAATTGCTATAAATTCCCCAGGAAAATTTCCACAGGAGAAACGAGGCACAGAAAAACTAAGGGGCAGTTCACAGAACACCAAATTCCCAGTGAAACTCGACCTTGCAGTTCCTGTACTAATCCCTGTTTTTCCTCTTCCCTACACCAAACACTTAACTAAAGTCAAGATACATAGGGGATACTGCATCTCCCTAATTGCAACCCTCTCAGACGTAGGAAGCATACTCTGATTAATGGACCAATGCATAAATAATGATATAGGATAACTCTAGACTTATTACCAATCCTTGGGGAACACCATATAAAACAGCTTACCATTTCTGACAACAAACTCTTAGAGTTAGCCTTTCAGTAAAATCATGCAGCTAACACTTGCTTTGCTACCATCCATACTTTGACGTGAGATGTGAAACACTGAGCTGGGACCCTCTACAACCTCTTCCGTATTGTGTGACAGTGCAGACACTAGCAACCTGGGACGGAATCTGTTGTGTTCACCTACTAGATTTATTAGGAGGTGAAGAGGTGGCATTAGCCTTCAGATGAAAGGGGTAAATAGAAGCCAGTAAAGTGGAGGGATGTAACTTTTTCCAAACAAGGAGTAGTTACAACAGTAAGTGAAGAGTCACTGACCTTGCGTCTGACATTTCTTAGCTTTCTTAGGGGAATCAAGTAGGCCAATGCCAGCAATCTTACTGAAGGGCAAATATCTGAGACTTTCTGTTGTAAACACCAGCCGGTGAGTCCAAATAGAAAGTACCCCCCTCAACCCCCACCCCAAGTAGCCCAAATGCACGTATCGATAATACACTGACCACTAGTAACTTTTTCTAGTGTTCCTTGGAGAATCCAAGTTAGGTTGCTTGGCCTATAACAAGTTGCAATCTCTTAGTTCCCTTTCCTGAAGGCAAGTACCGTGCCCTACTCATTCTGGGACATACACCATTTTCCTCAGTTGCTCAAAAACCCTGAGGAAAGTTGAACACCCTCCTCTTCCAGACAGGGAGAGAATGCTGTGTAAGAGATTCACAGCAGAGTTTCTGATACTGAATTCATGTGGACAAATAAAACCAGGCCATCACAGACTTTTGAAACATAGCCCATTCACGTAAAAAGGAAGCAGGACTTCTTGGCTCAGAAGCCCGGGCACCTATTCCTGCTTGGGATACCAAAGTGCTAGGGTGTATCTCAAACTTCCAGGTGATCAAGAATAAGTCATTTCAGATTTGCGTGCCTCCGTTTCCTTGTGTGTAGAATATGCATAATGATTTTGACTTCACACTGTCAGATCTATCAATGCAAGACCACGATGTAAGAGCGCTGGTAACAGCTATTTATACCATGATGCAGTAGGATTACAATTTTGGAATACAGAACCTTAAGAAATGATGTTAAATGCCTTAAAATCAGCACTGATTATTGCTTTTACGTATCCACAGCCTAAAGAATGTACTATACCACATAAACAGCATTCCTGAGTTTACAACTTCCTGAAAAAGAGATTAAGTTTAAATCATCTGTTTAGTATTATTTGCTCAGGAAAAGGCAAATAACAATGCAATTACCAAAGCAGTAATCCTCAATTTGGATTTACAAACAAACATTGATTTACTTTCTAAAATCTCTATGAAAGCTACAGAGGTTCAGACTGCCTTAAAGAAACAGCCCATTCTAGCAAGTCCATAATTCACAGTTTATCCCTACTACGGGGAGTTCTGGAGATGTTTATAGTTGCACTAAATCCTTAACAAGTATACACCATACAAAGCAATAAAAATGAATCTGGAGTACCCAGATTTGACATCAATATCAAAATCATAAAAGGGCTGTTTTGCAAAAGAGCCGAATCTTTGTCCTTAGGAAGCCAGATATAAGACATTTAATGAAAAACAAGAAGTCACAGTGACAGACTGAAGCACGAATTAAAACTGTATAAATAAGACTCTTCATCCACCATTCAGAGTACTTGTGTGTACATCTGTTCTTTCACTTCATGGTTGCATTTGGTTGGCTGAAAGATGGAGCAATAATATAAAAGCCAGAAAGTTCTCATGAGTGAACAGAGGCTGAAAAATTTCTATTATAATCATAGCAATTCTCATTTCTGTTTCTGCCTTATCGGGCAAGATGAAAGGCACCTAAAATGTAATATTTTAAGAGATATCTACAAAACTTTATAAGTATCTTAGAAAATTTGTGAAGATCTAGAGAGGAATCTCGTAATACAAAAAGCACGTACGGAAGAGAAGCCAAGGGATGAAAAAGGAGAAAAATTTACAGCTCTTGGAGGAATCATGGCAAGACAGCACTTGGATTTAAGTACTAGTGTTCTTGTTTCCTTCTCTCTCAAGCAGCTTATTGATTTAGACTATGAACCAAATGCACCACAGTCAGAGGAGCCTATCATAAAGTTTCAAATGAGTTACAGAAAATAAGAGATTCATCAACAGCTAAACGCCAAATTCACCAGAACATCCATGGTAGACGAGTGCTGAACACATTTTTAAGGCAAGTACAAAAAAAAAAGTGGAAATAAAAAATGGCAGAATATTTCCAATTTTGGTGACTAGTATGAACATACTGAACTGCAGACACAATACTGAAAGAGCAACAGTAACACTGACCCATGCTGAGAGGCCGCGAGACTGAAAAAGTTAAACAAAAGAGCATTACATAAAGCAGCCAGTACACCTGGGAATATTTTAGTTTGCCTTTAGTAAGAAGACAAGAACAAAATCTTAGCTTCTAAAAACTGCACCAGAGAAGCTTCCCAGCCTTGCATCTTCTGAACCCTCCAGCTTGCTATGAGAGTTTGTTGCCGTGACTGCTTACCAATGCAGTTCCATCAGCACACCACACACCTCTTCCCTTAATACAGTGGCTTAAATGTATTACTTTAAGATCCTGTGTGTTTTTAACCTAAAATCTAGAAAGGGAAGATAAATAATGACTAGATATTCCAATTTACAGTTCTCTGGCAAAAGGTTTACCATCTTATCCACAGAAAAATCAAAATTCTTTGCACATTCAAAGTCATTATGTTATCTGGCCAAGGTACAGATAGCCACTTCCAGCCTCTTAATTCCATTTTGCGTCTTCCCGTCCCCCACAATGGGCACCCTCATTTCCTGTCCTGTCCTCAGTTTATGATTTGGGAAGGCCTCTTCAGACACATGGACCATACCACACTGCCCTGAGGAGTTCTGCACAGCAGAGTCTCGTGCAGCCTTCATACAAGACGCAGCAGACCTTATGTCAGTAGTGGATGGGAAATGATACTTCTGGAGTATCCTGGAATATACTGGAGTATTTCCCATACATGGAGTGGAATTCCCACCTTAAAAGGGAGGACTTTAAAACTTGCAGTGCAATTTAAGAAAGAAAATTTTAGAGGAGGAAACAGAATCAGGGATGCAAGGTAGGAAAGCAAAAGCAAAGCATAGTCAGCACAGAATAGGGAGTGCTGAAGGGTGAGTATGTACTGTAGAAAGTGAGAAAACCCACTTGGTCACAGGGATGGTGGGTACCTTCATTTATCACTGCATATCAAGGTGCTCAAACATTGCTTAGAGGCCATTTGTAAGCACCCAAAGAATTCATCTATCCTCTTTCAAGAAGATCTTGAATCCCTTCTCTGAAATGCAATGGGCAGGTTCATTATCACCACCAACCTGAGGAACCCCAGGAACATTATACTTCCTGCACACACATAGGTTACTGTACCTCACACACAGGAGACTTGGTAAGATGACAAAGAAGCAATTGCAAAAGTTAAGCTGCTACCAGCCAGAAGAGATAATGACTGCTGTAAATCAGCAAGTTTGGGTTGGTTTGGTTTTTAAATAATTGAAGCAGAGAGTGAAAACCTTTTAAGCTTGTATAAGGACGACATGAATTGGAAAGCTGGAACTGTGTACATTTAGGAACAGCCTTGGTCTCAACCTAAGGATATTATAAATGGATTTGCCCTATAAAAATAATTTTAAAGAATTATACACTTATAACAAAACTTCCAAAGTTGCTTAAGGTGTGTGCTAGCCAATTCCCACCACAGTGCAAGACAAATGGGCATCCCAATCGCCTACAAAGACTTAGAAAATCTCTTCCTTATGTGGTACTTAAATGTCAGTAATATTGAACTTAACCATCTGTTGGCTTTGTACAGTTATGTTTTAATTATTTCTTGTAGATTATCATCATTTACAGTGAAAGCTCTCTGTGGCTCAGTGACAGTGACTGGATCTATACTTTTCATTAGAGTTGGACAAAGGTGAATAGCTACAAAAATGCAGGTTCTGTCATGAATAAAAGTGCCAAGTTTTACTATGCTAAGATCCATGGACTTACATCAGTATGAAGGTTCAAAAAACATCAGGAGTTTTTATACTTATATATTGCTTAAACACTATCACATGGAAAACCTCATTATATGTAGGTATATGTGCATCCACCACAGTGAAATCATAACAGTGGTAAAACAAAAGGGGAAGGGAGGGCAAAAAGCATCCAATAGCAACGTCTGGATGTGCCTCTTTTATTCACGTTTCAGTTATTTCATCACAGCCAAAAATACTAAATATTTGGGCAAATATTTTGTAAGTCCACCCCTCACAATAAATCCCTTCCACTGGAATTTGACAATAATTGAAAGGAACAAGAAGAGGCTCACAAAGGGTAAGTGAAGAAAAGGTGCCTGTAGCCAAAATAAAAAGAAAACGGTTTTAGCCAAATGCCCAGAACAGGCTCAAGGAGCAGATGGAACTAAAACTACTCCAGTCTAAATATTTCCTTGCCTCTTACCTATACATGGAAGGATCAAGACAGATAGACAGCTATTGCAAAGGAAATGACCAGTGGAAGGAGAGAGAAGACTCCTACTGCTTTTGGGTACAATGCCTCACTCGTTGCCTTAAGAGTCTATGCCTTGATCCACTCCCAGTAAGCCAAGAGGTGTAAGAACATGTAATGTGACTGTTTGGTGAGGAACAAGGACAGAGAATTCCATGGAAACAGAGGAATAGTGTGTGCCTTTGAAAACAAATTTCAGCTACTTAAGAAAGGAATGGATTTGTGGGGTAAGAGATAACACTGAACTGGTGGCTTTCTAAAATAAGTGTGGTTAAAAATGCTGACTACATCCACAAAAAGGCGAATGGTCTCTCAGTCACATATCCTGCCCACTGCTGTTACGAATGTGCAGCTTATTCTCAGTAACAGAGCACCAGAAATGCTGCCAGACTGGATTGCCCCATCAGACTGTAGCTTTTGGATTATGTATCAGTATGTTACGGTTTCACACTCAGATTTGCCAACTGGCATGCTAGCAAAGCGGACACACAATTATGAATGTGTTGATAGAGCAGTTTCACAGCTAACTCTTAAAGCTACCGAGTTGTCCATTTCAAGCTGTAACACCCATTCTGTAAAATTAAACTGATCTAATCGATGAACAATTCATGCTTTTAGGAAAATACAGTAAACTATGGGGAAAGAGAAAATAAAAATGTAGAGTGTGTAACCTAAAAAGCAGCAGTTTCGCTTTTTATGTACTTTGTTTTAAAATCTTTCAAGAAACATTAAAACTCTGTTTTTTTACTCAATTTACACTATTTGTGCAAATACAGCCCCATCCAATCTAAACACGTATAGCACTTATACAACTTGTTAAAAGCTATGTTATTTCCTCAATTGACAAAGGCAACAGAGATTTCCTCTCAGTAGCAGAAACAGGTAGAAAAAGAGAAGCAAACATGCATCTGGTCTCCGAACAACAGTCCCCTTTCCCCCCCTCTTTCCTCAGTTGTTCCAAGTTTTACTGTAGTTTGAAACACTAAAATGAAGTTTAGCTGTCTAATAACATGACATGGACTGCTTCCAGAAACTGTACAATAAGCATCCATCAATATTTTTCCATTCATCACCCTCCCATTTACCTGTCTTCAAAGCATACTCCAGATAAATATCAAGGTTTGACGGGTACTATTGTTATCCTAAGGCAAGATGTAACAACACTCAGCTTCTGGTTTCGAGGAAGCAAAGCATTTATGCCTGGTTTTCCACACAAAAGTTAAGTGTATTAGAAAATGACCCTGTCCTAATTGCTACTATTTCTCAAGGTTGGTAGTCATGGTAGCAAAAGAGCCATGTTTAATCCTGTCCAAACAGGTCACAACTAACCTTGCAACACCAGTAGAGATGTTTCTCTAGCAGGTCAAAGTCTACTGAAAGTATTTAAAGGTCTTGTAAGTCGGATTTAGAGGATGTGAAGTAAATGGCATGATGCAGCATCTTCCTCACTGCAGAATAAAGAGGTAAGGTACTTGTTTCTCTTTCTCCAGGCACACACAGAACTCATTGTCTCCTGGGGACTCCTAGATTTTTTTAGTGGATAGTCACAATTTTTCAGAGGGCCCATTTTGTTGTGCTTCAAGAGCAAAACTGATTTTAGATGAAACTCTTTTTGAGTCAGGAGAAACTAGCAAATCTCATGAAGGACATAAGTAATAAAAGACAAGATCCTCGTCGTTTTGCTGGCATGCAAGGAAAGTAGCTGCAGCAGAGGCATGAGAAAAAGGTACCTTCTCCAGAGTAATTTTCTAGGACTATTCTTAAAGAGAAAGTATTGCAACACTTATCTGTCAGATTAAAACACCTCTTACTCTGCTAAATGCCCCAGATGAGAAAACAGCTGATAAGTATGAGGCTCTAAAATCCTCCTCCCTAAATCTGTATTTTTGAGAGCACATTTTTTGCCAGATCTTGCCAAAAAGCAACCCAGAAGAGCCTCCCCAAAACAACAAAAAAGAGATCAGTTTAACTTGGTCAGCTCCCTACTGCAAACATGCAAATTACCATGAAGCTTTACAGGCAGTTCCACTGACATCTGATGGTGCAGGAATGAGGGGTGGGGAGGGATGAGGACTGCTTAGGAAAGGCTGCCACTGAACCAGAGTCTGAAATCTCAGCTCTATTCTCCCACAAGCCAGTTCAAGAAGGGATGCAGGTACTGTGGAGGATATATCCAGCTGCGAGTGTTTATTTAGAGACATGCAGTACCTTCAGAAAATAAGATATGGATGCTTCTGAAAATGGTTATCCCTTACTTTAAATGTTTCACATTTATGGAAACCATTTTTCAAGCCAAAAGCAAACATAACGAAATAAAACTCGGATTTTATGTAAGTATTAAAGACAAGACAAAATACATACAGAACAGAACCCAAGCACAAACTCACACTTTTGTCATAAATGTTTCCAGAACATGGTTGTCGTCTGTTATTCCTAAGACTTCCGACATTCGGGCATACACCTGGAAATAAACATTTCAACAGTAGCATATTATAAACTTTTACACATACCAGCATTTTCAGTTATTCTAAAACATTCCCCATATTGTTTTTGCAAGAGAAAAGTACAGGCACAAACGGCTGTCCATCCAGCCTAGCTGAAGCATTTGGAAGAGATGGATTATTCAGTCTTCAATGGTGTTCTGTGAATTTGGGATTGAGAGGCTTTTACTTGCCCTTGCATACATTTCTTCCCACTAAGGAGATGTAAATTTCCTGCATTAAACCCACTCTGTTGTTCACAGAACAACACAGTCTCTATTACCAAAAAAAAAAAAATAAAATGCAGAGGGATGGAGAAAACATTCTTCTGTTGGTCTCTGTCCTCCGTGGGATGCGATTCAGTGCTGATCTTTAGCTTGCATGTGTAAGTTCTTGAACTGCCAGTCATAAAATCTTGTAAATCAGGTACTCTTTGGACATCCAGTTTTGTTATCGTGAAGGAAGAACAAAGGTTATGACAGCCAAGTAAACGTCAGTTGTACACTTTTCCCCTTTATTTTAGATCAAAGACATATACTACTGGCTAAGTTCACCCATCACCTCACCTATCAGATTCCATAATAAATGCAAGGCACAAGTATAGTTTTTCCTTACTGTGTGACCTTATTAAACTTTTCTAGTAGTTTTAGTAGCCTGACATTTAGTCTGGATAAAAACATTCAGTTGGGTTCAATCGACTTCAGAAACAGAAGGGAGACATATTGCAACTTTTCATAGCAATCCTCTGCCAACACACTTTATCCTGATCTCACGCAACACTGCTATTTGCTTACGAGCAGACTAAACGCAGATCAGCCAGTCGGTACATTTCATTTCAGTCATTTTAACCTTTCGTGACACTAACCCAAATATTACTGTTATAGGTAATTCTTCCATATGATGTGATCAAGTTAAGTATCACTAAGGTCTGGAATGAGAGCACCAAGCAGAGCACACGCAGGCTCAGCTACCCAGCAGTGAAAGCCTGGTGCCATCTAGCTGTCAATTCTGCTCGCTGACGTTCCATATGGCACACAAATAGCAATGAACTTGATTTAGCTCACGCAATACTTGGGTTACTGTACCTAACCTTTCTTCGACCAACTTCCTTCCTGCAAGTGATGGAATCCCATGATTGTGCTTAAAAACCAAACCCAGCAATATTCTATCTCTGAGGAAGTCAATAAATAACAACAACAACAACAATAATAATAACAGAGAATAAAACTGTATTTTCATAGCCCAGAGACTTTAGTTTTAAATCTGAGCATAATAAAGGCATGAGTAAATAAACTTGCAGCTCAAACCAGAAACTGCGCCAAGAATAAGGGTAACTTAACTTGTGAGCTAACTTACCCTTTTATAATTGTATTTATTATGGCAAAATCAGCTGCAGTTCAAACAAGTCATTGAAAGGATAATCAAGATACTAAGGAGTTTGTAATATAAAATCCTCCAAACGTTGCAAAATAGTCCGTTGACACTGTAAATGTGAAGTTATTTGCAGTAATGCAAATATACATTCCAGTATACATTCTATATATAATTAGTAAATTAAATAATGTAAGAATAGATTCAAATACAAAAATAATATCTTCTGAAACCTATGGCAGCTGCAATTTTAGCTAAGTTTAAGAATTTCTGTATTTGGTATTAGGAAGAGTGAAAAAGAGAGCGGGAGGAATGTAACCGTAGAAGCAAGCTCACACCCCTGTTAAGAGCTTTCGTTTCTGCCATAGGAAACCAGCGAGCCAGCCTGATCCTGGTGCCATTGTGCTCTGTTGTCAAACTAGGCTCTCCCCACATCAGAGTTTAACAAATAAAATACTAAACCAGCAGTCAGTGTTGACAAAGAGTAGTGCTTTAATCCGCAATTATCCTTGTAACTCTTACTACTCCTTTTATCATCCATTAGCTTTGATTCCCATTATCCCATCAAGAACTGTGTCAACGCTTTTGTCCCTGGGGATTTCCCACAACTACTAGGATCTGACAGCCAAGCTTGAGTGCTAAGCAGGATCATTACCTCTTAAATCCACTTATCTGATCCACTGAATAGTAAATTGAAAAGCTCATTAACAGCAACAATCTGATTTGTTTTCACGTGTGACGGGGTCATTTCGAGTCAGCATGAATACAGTGCTTGTAATAAAAACTACTACCCATTCCCTAATGTGACAAATTGTAAGCAAAAATAAATGTGATATTTTAAACACCTTCTTCAAAATCATTTTCAAAACCAATGCACGCTCTCAGCATGTAAAAATAGAAGAACAACCAACCCCCAACCACAACAATGAAGCACCCTTAGACTTTTAAGCACTATAAAAAATTAATGATAAAGCATTTTGGACGTATAATAATAAAACACACTTCAACAGCAAAGACTGTGCTATATATTCAAAAGGCAGAGGAAAACACTGGTGGAAGGGAGCATAAAAGGATGCGGACTCACACGTGGAAATGATCTCCCCTTCAGCTTGGTTCCCATAGCCATGGGTAAAGCTGTGAAGGTGAAGGCAGCTCTGGCAGGCTGCAGAACCCCACATCCCAACTGGGGGTCCCCTCCCTTGGAGACCTCCCCTGTCTTCTTCCAGCAAGAAAAAAGCCCCGGCTTTCATTTTCACTTCCCTTTAGACATTTCAAATAGGAGCAGCATAATTAGCTTTCAGTAGGAAACAGCCAGCTGAAGACTTGCGGAAAACCTTTACACAATCATTCGCAAATCCTTACAACTGCAGGATTTGTAACTTCCACACAAAACCTGCATCAACGCACAGCACTATGCAGTCATGCCATGATATGGCCAAACCCGCAAGTTTAACAGTAAAATATCCCACCATCACCATCTCATTCTTACAACAGTCAGGAGCATAAGTGAAAAATTCACAGAAGTGGTAACAATAAACTACAATACTGGATGAGCTTCACAGGTACAAGTAGTTACCTGGGGTCCTTGCAGCAAGCCGGAGCTGATCCCACCATCACAACCAACACCCAAGTGCAATGCTGCATTCAAAGGTGACAGCAATGGTCAAAGAATCCCAGACTGGTTTGTGTTGGAAGGGACCTTAAAGCTCATTCAGTCCCAACCCCCTGCCATGGGCAGTGATACCCTCCACTAGAGCAGGTTGCTCCAAGCCCCATCCAACCTGGTCTTGACAACCTGGCCATGACAGCGAAGAGACCAGCAAAACTGCCTGGGTGGAATCAAGGACACTGGAGGAAGCCAGCAGGTTCACAAGCTCTCATGCCAGGCAGTGTTTTTATGATCTATAGCGGATTTATCAGTGGTTCAAACTATATAATCGTATACTTCCCAATTACTTGAAGTGTACCTGCTGCGTTTCAAAAGGATGAGAAAACAAAATTGTGGAAGCTATGTCTTATAAAACAAAGCACTTGTATGTAAATACAGCCCAAGAAAATGGAGAAATAATTCAGCAATCACACCAAAACACTGTTTCCCTGTCTTCTCTACTCTTTGGCCCTAGATATGCCTAACTTTGCTTTATCTTTTGAGGTCTTCTCTTTTTGGTACTCTCATTATAACTCTGAAGAAGCTAATTATGTCAATTCTTAAATGTGAAGCAGATTACAGAACTGGGAAGCTCAGAATATGAGTTCCTAAAGGTTGTATGGCTATATAATGACAGTCACAGAAATTCAATAACAGCACTGTATGGAATGTACTCCAACGCACCCCATGAAACAAATTAAAACAGAGCAATGAATCTCTCACACTGTGCAAATAAGAAAACACAAGAAAATGTGGGTTTCTATATGTTTCATAACGGCTATTATAATGAATTAAGATTTTGGATAATGAATCTTCAGAAAATTACAGTAAAGTTATTCCCCATAGGCACAGTGTAAATGCTTAAGATATTATAACTTCCTTGAAGCTCTCCAGGCCTTGCTGCAGACAACCATCACTACAACATTAAAGTCTTTTGTCATGCACACTGAAGGCGAAACCAGACCTTAACCAGACTTTACCCCAGACAGATGTGGCTGGGGCTGGAACACATGGGCAGGCCAAAGGGAGCATCTCCTCTCCCACGTCTGTCTGGAAATTCAGGCAATGCCAGGCGACCACAAGACATTCCTGACACTGCTGTCCCACCTCTCTGACAGGTACATCACCCACTAAAACTCCACAGTATGCAGGAGTTTCTTTCTCGGTGTCGAGTGCCACAACACATCCAGAAATTTCCACTGGTTTTCAAACTGCACTCCGGTATCTTCAATTTTGAGCACTTCAAAGCTCCATTACAACACAGCAGAAATCTGTCTTCCAAATCCCACAGACAATACCTGGATATCTGAGCTTAATCCCCTACTCAGTGTATGAGAGTGCTGGATCATTCATCTTTACGTCCTGACCAAACTAAGGGCTTAAGAAGCCTTGGCTTTTCTATCCTCTTCTTAACAGAGGAAAACCTTGGTCACCTCCACACCTGACCAGCTGACTTAAAGAGGTAAGATCTCAAAACAGCCTTAACTCTGAGTCTGAAGCATGAATGGGCTAATCTGTCGTTTCATAGTTAGCTCCCCAAATGAAAAACCCTCCAAGATAGGCCATAAGAAACTGCCCCGGTTTCAGACAGCATCTCTGAAGATAAAGTTGGGCTTTGTGCTACAGAAAAAGTAGGTTGCTCTCCCATTCACTGCTACATATGTTTGTAAGCAACCAGAGGAACCAAGTATATAAATGATATATAATAAATATTATATATTGCTTAAGTTATATACTGGATTATCTATAAACCTAACTTAATTAAAATATTACATAAAGTTATCCTCACGTGAAAGAAGAGACCTACTATGAGATGACATTTAAGAATTAGGGTCTTGTTATTAGAACCAATGGGTGTTATGTCGCAGGGGGAAGGGTAAATCTGCTGCGTGGCTCACTCATTGCTAGGGATGTTATTTCCCTCCTAGTCTGTTGAAATACTCCGTCATCACCAGTTGAGGCAGGAAGAGGTATTAACAGTTCCCACAAAGGCTCTTTTCCAGACCCTCTTCCCAATCCTTTCCCTGATCTCTTAACACAGCAAGAGAATTCACAGGAGTCTGGGGTGGGGGAGTGACTACCTCCCCTCCTCCTGCTCCATAAAGTGCCCATGCGCTGCCAGCAAGAAACCTTTTCTTGCATGGAAATCGATCTCTTTTTCAACAATTTCTCTCTCAGCTCTGATTTACTTATTTATGTGTTTCTTCCTTTCTTAATTCCTGTTTTCTGAAAATCTTGAAAGAAACATTTACAATTGTGGTCAACTTACTACAAGAGACCTACTAGGAACCAGCCGCTGTTATTATGGGTATAGCATGAGAAGTATTCTCTGACACAAAAAATAAGAAAGAAAAAAAAAATCAGTTTATCTGCTAGCTCTTCAGGTAGCCAATTGTTAAAAAGGTCCTTGGCTTTAAAAGTCTTGTTTAGACTTCCATTTTCGTAAAGCACCGTTTGAGATTTTTAATTCCACTGTCTCTTTTGTTTCCCTCCAGGGCTCAGAGTACAAATATTATAGTGAAAACTGAGAAATACTATTAAAAGCTACTACTTTTTGAACATCATCCAGAAGATTTTTCCTTTCTGAAGCACAGTTCTGGGCTGCACTTTCCATCAGAGCTATATACTGCACTGCAGAGATTCAAGTCAATATATACAGTCAGGTATTTGCTTAACAAGAAGCCAAAATGCCGCTTTAAGATTCTCTAATGACTGAAAGGAACCAATACCGTAGAGATGACAAGAGTATTGTTTCTGTCAGGCAGAAAACTCCACAACATAAAGTATTAGAGGTACTTCAGCAGCAGTAATCAACAGTCTTGCTTGCCCCTGTAACTATTAAAAGTGTCCAGCTTAATTTTATTAATTCCTTAATTGTATCTAGATGAGTGGCCCACTCAGCATGCTTATGCGCAATAAACCTCAATGCTAAAGCATTACCATTAGTTTGGCACTTAAGAACAACTAATAAAGATCACAGCTACTTATTCTACTCCTAAAATTTCTATATCCCAAACTACTTCATCGTACTGACACTGCTGCAGGTGTTCGGCATTGCTCAGGACCAAGCCTTAAGCATAGGAAATTGAGCACGATCCTGTATTTTAAGAAGGTTTTGTACCGAGGTTTTACAGGAGAGTGCTTTTGCACATTTATCCCACGGCATAAGGAGAGGTGTTACAGCTACCACAGCTAATACTAGCAATTTGAACAACCCTCTTTGGCAAGCCAGAAATAAGATAATTGTTCAACATAGGCCGGCTCTTCTGAAATACTGGAAGCATTGCCTGTAATTATAGACATCTGTCATTGCTAGCCACTCAGTAGTAACCCTGACATCAATATACAACTATAACACTAAACTGCCTGCAGGCACAGCAATGGGAGCCAGATACGAGAGGCGGGCAATCATCTGCCTCATCCAAACTATCTGTCAAAGGTTCCTAACCACAAATAGCTCTTACGTTTTGTATCCTTAGGATAATATGTTGATTTATTTTAGATCCTCTAATATTTACAGTCTAGGCCATCTACTAAAATAAAGAAACAAACCTTATGGCTAATGGAGGCAGTTACCGTTCAAAATCATCACGGAAGGTCATAGCTCACCACTCCAATGTTAAACACTGATGGCTGCTTTGAACATGCACCTGTGTATAAACTGTCCCTCCTCCCTCCTCCAAAACCATCCACGCTCATTTCCAGCTACAAGGAACAGGGATTGCTATCCTCTCATCATCAGCCAACATTTTATCAACCAGCCTGAAGAAATATTTACACTTTGAACCTGGAGAATATCTGTGCAAACCGTGCACACCAAGTTCCAGCAGCCCGGAGTTTGCCGTGTCGGTACCGAAAGGAGAAGTGCCCTGCAGAATTATCTTCAAAACACAGTTCTGGAATTAATGAGATCAGATATGTTACAGATTAAATACTTCACCACTTCTGAGTGGGAACCTGACATATGCTCCTAACCAAGGGATAAAGTTTCTTGAAATTTACAGATAAATGTGGGTAATTTCTTTTTAATTCTGAGGCAAAAATCACGCTGAAACCCTCAGTCTCTACTTTTCTTTTTTGTCTTCATTTGAAAATCAATCTCAGAAAAGGGCAAAAAAGATTGTAGGTTTAAACTAATTAGGAATTAACATCCTTACAATTATCATAATTTGTTATTAACAAAACTGAGATTTCTTAGTATGATTCACAACAGCCTCTGCTGAAGAGAAACTATTAATTACTAGACAGACAGTTAGCTTTCAAGTGAGCTGCATTTTAAAAACCTCCTTTAAAATACAATTGCTAAATGCCTTACAGTGCTGTAATGTGAGACAGGTTCAAATCTTATTACTTCACTGAAATTAAAACCTAAGTTTTAATACTGTTCAAGTCGAACAATGATTCCACACTTTATTGCTTTTGAAATCCCTTGATGATCATAGGAAAAAATGCCCTCGAGAAAAAGAGACTCTGTTTTCGATAAACAGAAAATACAGTTTGCACTCTTAGCCTCTTTGTCATCACAAAAAAAGGATTTAATGCCAATTCTTTAAAAAAAGACTTTTTTTCACAAAATGTGCACCTTGTGTGCCATTTGTAAAATCAGCTCACTTTCTTTTATTTATTACTGCAGCGCGGCAAGGCAATAAAGCAGCTACTGATAGCTAATAAATTACATGCCTTTTAAAACAATTCTCCAGCTACAAAAACTTGTAACTACAAAGGCTTACATTTACATGGTACATCATGTGAAATGTCTATATTTATGTTCTATTTAAGCACATAAATAAAATCTGACCCTTTATTAAACAGCCGAGTATGACACAGGGGTTACATGAGACGCTAAACAAAGGGTAACTTTTTAAGGCTTTCCTGCAGATTTACATAATTAAGCAGAAGACTTAACAAAAATCTGGCCTCAGTGGTTCAGATGAAAAGTATTTTTTAAATAAAATGTATTTTTAAGTGTGCCCTTTCAGGAAAAAAAAAAGTGATCACCAATTTTTCAATTATTGCATGGTAGCACTGATTTACTCCTGATTCTAAATGTTACAGAAGGTTTTCAGTAATAACTGCAACGTATTATTGCTATGTAAAACAATAATTTCCATCACATACAAGAAAACCAGGATTTGTATTTTTAATTAAACTAAATATCAGAGCTTTGGGAAAGCGTTTATTGGTTAATAGAGATTTAAAACAACAACAAAACCCCTGCAGTCTTATTTCATCATATCTCGCCAAGAAATGCTTTAAATCTATACATATCTATTAAACTCATTAAACTGCTCTGAAATATATTTTCTTGATGGCTGGCCCAGCAATTCCAGCTTATCTGCAAAGAATGCTGAGGTGCATCGTCTTTTCCTTTTCTACTGCATTATTTTTAGGCTGGTGTGCTCAACCATCTTCATACATTTGTTCCTTACAATTTGATTGTCTCATAAATCATTAAACTAAGCATTACATTCTAATTGTCTCTATATCATCACGCATCTCAATTTAAGACATGTAGTTCTGATACTGATTTCCTCCCCTCGCAGTTATTTTTATAGCATCCGTGGCTTTGGTTTTGCTTTGCTCACACAACTTTTTCTCAATGCTGTTGTTCCAAAATGGCAGTTCTTTAATTGAGCATGAAAAGAAACCTTAACTTCCTCCTAATAAAACATTTAAAATATTGCTATTCAATTGCAGAATAACAACCCCTGACATGTTAGCGCAGACGCTGCATGATTCCCAATTCCTCACCAAGCATACCACCATCACTATCAGTCATTCTGAATAGAGATGCTGTGGGGCAGATCTTTCAGTCTGACTGAGCATTGCTTGATGCAAAACGAGATGGCAAATAGTTCTCAGACACTTTTCTACTCCCTTCATGCTAGGGCCACCTTTCCCTATGGAAACCAAAGATTTACTTTGCTGATGTGTTTTCTGGTATTTTGCACGTGTCATCAGCACTTAAAATATCAAGACAAAGACATTTTTATCTAAAGCAGACAAAAAGGAGGTTTAATAAACCAAGTGGCCAGCACAACAAAGCCAAACCAAACCCATCGTTTCCTAACTCAGGTTAGTCTACTTGTGGGGATTAAAAATAGGTGCAATTTTAGAGATGGCAGAGAATTATGAGTGAATGGAACCTGGTGTGTCTGTGCCAGGAGAGTGTCCTTTGCCTTACAGGATGCCTAGAAAGCACTGCAAAGAGAGGAAAGAGAATTTAACAAGAGTCCTAGAAATGGTGGTTTGGTTTGAGAGGAGTTACAGATATATTTAAGTTTAAAAAAAACCCAAACCAGTGATATCTGGAAACTGAAAATTCAATCACTCCTAATTTCACCTAAGAATTTAAGCTAAACCACAGGACACTGAAATCAAGCAACAGCTTAGGAGGAAGGAGCGACATGGTCTGGCCTGTGAACACAGGAAGAATCCAAGAGGTGCATTTGGAAAAGAAAGAGGTCAATATCAAGCTTTAGCTGAAAATAAACAACGGTAAATGTAGCCAGTGATGTATGCAGCCAAATGTAGTAGGACAGAGCATACTGTAAGTTAAGGAATTCTGAACACAAATACACTGCACAGGTAACAGAGATCACCAGCAGAGAACAGAATTACAGATACATGAGTATTTATTGAAAAGCTTGCAAAATTAATTAAACTGATCAACCAAAACTGGTCAAGAATCTTGATCAATAATTATTGCCAGTAACACGTGGGACGTTTCAGACTTCAGCCTCTGACGTTAAAGCCTTCTGGGAATATACAGGGTGACACTGAAGTTGTGTACAGAAAAATATACAGCCTGGACTGTCATGGCTCTGGCTAGAGATTCCCAGACTGTCATTCAAGTTAAGAGGGGAAAATACAGAACAAAACACAAGAAGGCAATCTCATCCACCATTTGACTTAGTCACACTAGAGTGAAAGCAGCAAAGAACACAGTGGTTCATGTTAGAGAGTAAAGAAGCAACACAGGGTGACCTAACAGGCAGCACCTGTGACAGCGTGACGTCATACACACACGTCTGGGGTCCTGCACAACTCAGAAGCGTGGCCGCATCACCTACATTCTGGATGCAGCCCTTCACGCGGTGTCATCTTTTTACAGTATGACTGATAGTGATGGTCTTTAATAATATATACTGCAATATTTTGGTTTGTTTTGCTGACCTCTTAAGCAAATGAGATAATCAGTTCTATGCAAACATGACAGATAACAGAACACTGTCAGGCACCACTAATCTCTACAGCCACAGAATGTGACACACTTCAGAAGCAAAGCGATCTGCTAAGGTGTACTGTCAGCTGCTGACTCACATTTATCTTAAGAGATACTGCAAACCTAATTTTTTTAGCTCCAGCAGCACACCCATTTAGGTAATTACATAAAAATCTAAATATTTTAAATGTTATTGCTATTCAGCAGATTAGAATGAAATTGGTTATTAAAGAAAATGCATAAACTAGAAGGTACTTGTGCTGTTAAAGAGCTCATTCAGAGGTCTATTACACTAATGCTACATAAACTATCAGCTTCTGCGCATATTCTTACAAAACCTAAAGTAATATGATTTTATATCCATTTACACACAAAAGTTTCTATGTATCTTGAGATAAGACACACTGTTGTGTAGATGATATCTATACAAATCATTTAATACTTAAATTGATACAAAAACCCTGTTTCAGAAATAAAACTTGTGTTCCCAGAAGACTTCTTTCTCAATAGAGCTACATGCCTCAAGAAACAACTCGTCAGTAGTGAGAATGCTCTGGAGAAATAATATGGAACCTTCCTCATGGCCTTCCTAACTGCAGTTCTTTTGATCCAAATTGATGCCAACTACCGACTCTTCCAACAAAGAAGATACAGATGAAACCTGTGTGGAACAGATCACTGAAATACTGTTGGGTGTTTTTCCTCCTTGCTTCAGAAGAATGGCAAATGGCAGAAGACAGACACCATTTGCCTTCCTATGATGTTTAACAACAGTGCAGTTCACAGTCTGAGAAGAGCACTTTAAAAATATATTCCTGTATGTTAAAGAGATCTCTATCAGGGCAACATTATTAACAGTTCTGGATTACTCCATAAGCACACAAAAGCAAGAAAGAGCTCTGAATAGTCTGATAAAATAAATTTGGGGAGGATGTGTGTATCTAATGAAACATGAAGTACAGCCCAAATGCTGTCTGTTCTGCAAATTTGATTTCAGGATATGGAAAATGGTTATATGCAAGATAACAGTCACCACTGCCCCAGCCCTTGTGTTGTCTGGGTGAGACAGCTCTATGATTGCTCCTTCACTGCTCGGATGCATGAAGATGAACTAGATGCTCTGCTTTTTACTTATCCAATTAGATCTGAAAATCACATGCTGGTACTCATAAAGTCTGACACTGATACTGATGGAAGTCTTAACACAGACCTAAAGCAGACACTCAAGAAAATGTTAATCTGCAGTTTTGTTTTAGCTGAAATATATATTTTCATAAGGGGAAAAAACCAAACTCATTCCAAGTTCAAGCACTCCACATAAAAAACCAAGTCATTCTGCTTTAAATATTAAGACTACCAGAGTCTCCCATTGTTTGAACACATTATACACAAGCTAAGGAAGGCAGGTTGCTCCTGTGGCTACTCCAGATACTATAAAAAGGAACATTCAACAATTAACAATAAATTAGCTCTTAACTTTGCTGTATGAAAGAATCGGAGCTCTGGCAGCTTTAGAACATCCGTGAATAAAGGAGACAGTTGGCCGTAAGGTGTTCCACTAAGTCATCATAAACTATGTCAGTAATACTCAGAAAATGTTTCTCCCTTTTCTCACCCAACTTCATATTCAGTGCTTTTGGCAAAATATGTTCAAACAAGAAGAGTTTCCATACTATTATTTATTACCTATCTTCACTCATCTGTTATCAACTTGAAGACAGCTAGAGATTTTTTTCCAGGGTGAAAGTGCTGCTATGATGGGTTATATTCCTAAGGACTGTTGAAAGAAATTTATGAAATGTCTTAATTCTGCCATTTTAGTTCCAGAACTACTGATTAAAATTGAGAAGCGGCTATTCTTCTTGTTTGGCCCCAAATAAACAAACACAGACTCTTCTCACCTCACCCCCAAAATCTATTCCCAGAGCCATCATTATATTAAAAATGAGCCAAGACTTGACTTATGGATGAGTAACATTGCAGTAGAACAGGCATAACTATAATTATCTCAATTCCAGCCTGATGAGCTCCAATTCAGGTTTGCATTGTGCTCTAAACCCCAGAGTAAGAAAAGATGGAGTGGTGGAAATGAACAGCAGTATCATGCGATACTCCATACTGTTATAGCTGATGCCTCATAATATGTGTGATTGCAGCTAAGAGAGGACTGTGCTTTTTAAGTACTCTTTTCTCCTTCCCATCAGCATCACAATGTAATTTAAGATTGCTTTATACGCATTTCTTACCTTAACATTGGAATGTCTTTTAAATGAACCACACCAGACATGAGCCAGCACTGTGCCCTCACAGCAGAAAGACTGTGGGCTGGGCTGCATTAGTCAGAGCATTCCCAGCGGGCTAAGGAAGGTGATCCTTCCCCTCTGCTCAGCACTGATTTGGTCAAACACATTTTGTATGAGAAAATTACATTTTCTTATAATACTTACTTTTAAGGTAGTTTTGTTTTAACCGTTATGAATTTTAAATTGAAATCACTAATGTTAACTCAGATTTAAATCTGTTTCAAGTTTTTGCTGAGATTTGTTTGAATCACTACTTTATGTGTTAAAACTTCATATTAAAAATTAAGAGAGCCAGAAAAAAAGTCAATATGGATTTTTTAGTAACTGAAGATGCACACAGATAAGTGTGCTTTCTTCCCCCTGCTTTTAAGTTAGATTCACAAGTAGCAAGATGTAATCATTCTACTGGATGAAACCTGTATTTTCAGCTTTCTAGCCATCGTCAGAACGGCACAAAGGAACTGAAGCACTATTCCTGCATCATTTGTGTATTACTACTACTAAGATGAAATAAAAAGCAAGGGAGGTCTGTTTTTACATGGCTGTACTTTCAAGACTGCTCAGCTTTAAGTTTTCCAGCACTGTGAGCAGGACTAACGAAATCAGCAGCAGTCGGTATTCTGAGTGCCAGTGCCCAAGGTAGTGAAAAGATAGACTTATTAACACGACACATAACCCGTCGTACTACTTGCCCTCTTACTATTCAGTCTTTACAATCAACAAACTAATGGCATACGAATTCAGTGTCAGGGAAGTAAGGCAGGTAGTTAACTCTGACACGGTAATGAAACCACATTTAACAGTACGGCCTGTAGCCTACATACACCCAGAAGCTACAATAAAATGTTAATGGCTTGCTTGAAATCTACTTTGTGCAAAATTTTTTCATTTACTTCACAAGAAACTTTTTAAATTTTAAAAAAACTTTTAATTTTTATGCAATGTAACTTTTAATATCTGCATGATGTCACATCTTTCAATCTAAATATGATCAAATTGGGACAGATGGGTCCTAATAAGCCTATTTACTGCATATGCAAGACCCAACAGTGGAGCTGGTTAAAGTTTTACAGTTTTTCCCTTGCAAAATGCAACTCTATCAGTATTAAAGATTCATTGCAAGTATCTCCACTGCCCCGAGAGCTGCACAGGAGCCTATTTTGCTGCTTTCTCCAATGGTCTCTTCCTTACGACGCCTTACACAGCAGGGCAGTTCTGCTCTGCCGTTCCACCTCCTGTCTGAAAATGCGCACTGCTCTACGCTCTTGTACACAATTAGTTCTTAACTTCCAACATGGAGAATGCCACTAGAGGGCTCACATATTATTATCAGGCTATCACATCATTTCTATGCATTACAGGAGTTTACACAATCTGCATCATTCCAGTACTAAAATTCTTTTAAACATGGAAAAACTTGGTTGGCCAGTATGTTACTGGGCCATGCTTCAGCTGAGATAATAGACTAAAAATGGTCAACAGTTGCACAGCTCGAACATTAACTTAGCAGAAGGTATCTGTATCTTCCATGATAAACAAACAGTTGCAATCCTTGCTTTGTGTACAGCACAGTTCACCATTAAATGCAGGTCAGAGTCAGTGCCATACTCTGCAATGCAATACTATAATGATATACTATAGATAGCCTTACACACTTAATGGTCACTTAATCTTGCTTTTTTTTTTTTTAAATGCAGGTTTTATTGGCATGATTATAATCAGTAATTACAAATGCAATAGAAATGCTGTCTCTGAATCACTTGAGAACCATCTAGAACTCTGTCCTGCAACATGATGAGCACTTCCTCTGTTGTGCTGTTAACTGTGGTATGAGGAGATGGTACAAAGTCCCAGGCGGGTCAGGCCTTAAGTGCCCAGCACCATCAGTTTTCCACTTAAGAGGCCAACACCCAATACAACTGCTAGGACCTACATTATATCTCCCCAACAGACAGATTAAGAGACATGTAGCTAAACAGGAATCAACACGAAGGAAAAGAAACATATTATGTCTGCACTAGATATGTACAACACATTTTTATTCCTGTCCACATTAAACTGTGCTCCAAGACAACAAACGGATATGAATGAAATTTATCTAAAGGGATTAAGTTAAATATTTTGATGCCAAGTGATAGACTCTAAACAAGTATTTAATTTTAGAGCTAAACACCAACACTATGCATTTTAGACAAAAACGTTAGTTGACAATGCATCCTGTTTGACTTAAAAATCAACTAAACAAGAATTAACACACCAGCGTGAGAACAAAATTAACAGTCTATGGCAGATGAATCCTATTGCACCTGTCCTCCACTGAGCAGAAGAACATCAGCCTGCCACTGATTATTTCTTTTTGACATGATTTATCGCCTACTATTCTTTAAACTTGATAAAGCAAATTAATCTTTGATTGCAGGAGCCACTGGAGGTTGTCATTAGTCATGTAGTTTGGTGAGGCTGCATGTGTTTCATTTACCAGTCACAAAGAAATGAAAGCCCAGCAGCCATCACTGGCTGCTTCAACCGTTCTCCTCATCCACCCAAGAGAAAAGATAACAGAATTCAGTATGTGAGATTTTAAGCAGCTACTCTAGACCTGACCCACATAAACAGAATGGGCTATTTGCTTTTCCAGAAAGAATGCCGATTCCCTAAAACTTACATTCATAGGAAGTAATTGTTAATGAACAACAATTTGATCCAATTAACATATAATTCAAGCTAGCAATTTACTGAGTTGTATAATAACGCGATTTTATATATTAAAAACTTAAAATAGAATCTTTAAATAATTGTGTGCTCATCTAGAGAACAGTGTGAAAATCTGAGCAAGTCTAATGAATATGCACAGACTGAAAATAACCCTTACAATTTATGGACTAATGCTGGACTGTCCACATCAGATCCCTGGGCTCTCATGCCCCGGCACACTTTCCGCTATGTTTCCAGCCATACTGAATCTCATCGTAACTTTCCAAGCCTAACTCCCCCTGTAGCTCCAAACATACCATCTCCCTCTCTTCAGCTGGTGAAGGGTGGCAGCACATGAGAACAGGGACAAATGACAAATCTAGGTGATTTTATTGATCAGACTTCATTTTACTGAGTAATTCTGGACAGAAAACAACTCTTTCAGATTTAGCTCCACAACAGCAAACATGGCCAGGCCGAGCCACAGACTGCAATAAGGAGACCCAAACAGCCCAAGTGCCATTTGGGGTGGTGGTCCCTGAGCTTAAGTTACCAAAATGAAACACTGCACAACATTAGCTGGGGAGATGTATCCCCGGAACAGGTCAGTAATGATTTCCCTGCAAAACACTGAGGAAACACTTGCCCAGATCAGAGGATCTTTTCCCAAACAAAATGTCGCTGTATGGTCAGTAATTCTACTTTAAAGTACAAAACGAAATGGAGCATGCAACAAAGGGCTACCGCTTGCAGCTCCAGATTATTAAATGACACTTGTCAGAACAGAAGAGTTTCAGATACCACATGGACACAGGCACAGTACAGACAACATTCCTGTATTAGGCAGTAATACACTGCAGTACGTATACGTTAAAGATTGTTCAGCTCATTTTTCTGTAAGTCACTATATTTAACACAAATCTCCAACTAGTTGGGATCTTCCCTTCAGCATTTATTATAACTGCAAGTTCTACATTTTAAAGACATTTATTAACTGGTGACACACAAAACTTGCTATATTTGAAACCAATCAGAATTTTCTTGCATAACCCCCAAACAATCATGGGGCTCTGCTGTCTGCTCTCCTGATGTTACATATTGAATAAAAACAGTGGAACCTGATAGGAAGTTTACAGAACCAGGAAAACAAAGGATCGTGATCAAACAACACAGAGTGCTCCTGAAATTCAGTGTTGCCATTATTATTTGTAGCAACACTTTGGTATTGCAACTTCCTATGTTGAAGAAAAAAATCTTGAGCTTTTTTTCTGCCTCTTTTTGCAGCTTGCAAGTTGAATAAAGATTTACAAATGGTTGTGGGGTGCTTAACTTGATGCAGTACTGTAATTTTTTACTTTTTAAACAGAGTAATCTGGATGTGTTTATAAGAAAACTGCACTTTGCTACTAGAGATGAGATTTGTATTCTAGAACTAATAGTAACAAATACAGACAACCGCAGGAAAAATCCTCAAAAATATCACCACGGCATTCTCTGTAGGTATTTGTGAAAGCAGAATAAAAAGGAGCAGTCACTTAACTGTGAATTATGAACAGTAGCTTCCCGTACAAAAATGAATTTTAAAAAGGTGAAAACCTCTATGTTCAGTAAATGTTCTTTTCTTTTTCCTTAGTTGCACAGATAATCCTATGTTTAGTTAACAGAAATACAAGTACAATAACTTACTATTCATATATAAATACACACTTACTGTTTGGCTCCATTGAGAAGCTATAAATTTCATCTATTGAACATTACCTAAAAAATTACATGTGTTTATCATCTGGATTATTCTCAGATTAATAGAGATAAATGACAAAACATAATCAGCACCAACTCTGCAACTTAATCATTGCATCTGAGCTATAGGAAACACTTAATTACTCTCATTTACTAGGTGCAATCTAATGAGAAGACATTAGCCAAATGAAAAGAATGCAGTACAAACAAACAAAATAGTTATACCATCATTAAAAAGAAACTCTGACAGTGCAGGTGACAGCATATGCAGGATAAATTACCATAATGTCCTAAATGCTGAGCTGTCAGCATGCTAATGCAGTGATCAGATACCCTGGGAATCTCAGCACTATAGCTGTCAGAAACAGGTATCATAAATCACCTCTCTCTACTGTACTGCTCATTATCACAGCTTTCTTATACATGTTTCTCAGCACAATTCAGTACAGACAGAAAAGAAAGTCACCCTCATCTCACACTAACACATAGCAGCTTTCAGCAGCCTTCAGAAGAGGCAGCAAACACTTTTACACACAAGTCTACCTGCTAATGCATCCGGTACCTACCTGTGCCTTTGGACTCCATTTCACAGTAGCAGACTAGAATACCTTACAGCAGATTCCTGTCTTTTGCTTGGAACAAACTAAACCCATCAAACCACAATGAAGGAAAGGATATTTTCTCCTACTCACACAGCCACTTCTTTCACATAATGACCATTATTTGCACATATTTGTATCTTGAAATTTTTAAAGAAATACAGAAATTAGGAAACAACAGGGCTAGAACTGCACACCCAAGCACACACGTGTGTCAGTTCTGCCTGCATGAATTCCCCATGTGTGCCCAGCACATGAATACAGGAAACTGCACGATCATTTGCTTACAACATCTATTTTTTTCTCCAGTACATCACTGGAAGTATAATGAAAGGATGAAATCAGGAAACATAAAGGTGTGTGTTCATGTCTTCCACAAACACTTCTACATTTAATGCTGGGTAATACATACATCCAATAATGCCATCATCCATGCTAGGGCACAGATAAAGCACATCTTAAAGCAGACCCAACATTCAGTAGGAATTAACAAAGAAGATACAGAGTACTTTGGGGTACTGGTATCTGAGATGTGTAGGTTAAAATATGCTTCAGGATCTTTCCTGACTGTTTTCTTCCATGACTTTTTTCACTCAGAGACAGGCAGATGTAACGTGTTCATAGCTCAGACTGCAGATTTTGGGTAATGTCGCTGACTGCTTAGTGGGAAGTGTGCTGGGCGCAATCTCACCTTTAACCTCAGGCACTAGCTACAGGATATGCAAACAGAGGGCAACAGTAAGATAAATTATGCTATCTTGCACTGAGTACCTTTGACAGCAGCAGAATCAGAGTGAAAGAATTAAGTCTTTCTACACATCTTTGGAAGACATGCATGTAACATAAAACCCCTGAAAAGCAGTCGTGTGACCAGGGGAACCTACATATTCAGTCAAAATCTTCTCAGTGATGCGGTTTTATCTGATCTCTGGAATTAACTGAGCCCTCAAATATCACTTATGATTATACTAATATTTCTTTTAGGTTATAGAATCATAGAATCATAGAATAGTTAGGGTTGGAAAGGGCCTCAAGATCATCTAGTTCCAACCCCCCTGCCACGGAAACTACTAAGTTTGTAGGTCCCCAAACTCACACTCCACTCAGCTGTACCTCCAGAAAGGGGCACTCTACAAGCATAGAACTCCTGTGATTTTATTACAGCTATCTTCTACAACAAAACAGAATTTTTAACCACACTAGTGAGTACACTTCAATATCTTCAAAATCAGGATATAGGCTTGAAAAGTCCATTGTGAAGGAGCAAATAAAGAAAAAATATAGCGCAGCGTTCTTGCAAGTGAATGCATCACATCCACACGAAACTGCCCAGGCACACTGTGTGAAGCATGAAGAGTTGGAGGGTAGCAACTGTTCTGCAGGCATCTGTACAGTTCCCAGCACAGGAGCACGCACATGAACTGTGGATAAAACCTCCTGCCCATATAGAATTACAGGCAGAGAGTAAATTCTTACTCACTGTATAGATGCTTGAGTTTAGGGTTTGGGGGTCTTTTTTCTTTCCCTTTAACGAGATCATGTCACTTTTGATCTAAACAAAGTTTGCTTCAGATTGCTTTACACGACACAAAACCACAGTATCCGTCACAGATTTCTGGACACAGGGATTTTTTTTCTTTATACCAGTAGCGGCACAGCGATGAAAAGCAGTGAAAAAGAAGTGGAATAATACTTCTGGTTTTCCATCTGACCTTTTGGATTTGCTATGCTGAGCACAATAAGCATTCATTAAACTTTGAGAACTGTAAAGTTTCAGATACCTGTGGGTGGGTCCAACGGAGAGTTCTTATATACACACACATTCATCTTACCTCGCCTTTATTTTGAGGCTCAAAGTCTTAAGTGATAGAAATGCTAGAGAAAATGCAGCAAGTTTGAAAGATGAAACTATCTCATCTGTAACAGAGCAACCATAAATCACCCTCAGATTGAGGGAAAAAATGAACTTTAAGAGCCTGAAATGACAGATCTGAGAATTAAAGAATTTTTAGGTTCCCAAAATGCAAGAGAAGAGATCCTATTATGAAACAATCTGATTTTCAGATGTGTTGAATTCCTGCTGATTTCCATGGCATTAATAATGCTCACTGCTTCCAAAAATTAGGCCAATGGGCCTTTCCATTCATGTATCTTAAATATTGTAGTAGAAAATACAGAAGAATACAGAAAATAGAGAAAATCTGTTCAGATACGGAAGCTTAGTTTGTATTTTATACGTTTATACTTACACTTCCCATTTCCTATTTAGGATGGGGAGGGGGGAAGCAGCACGTAAACAAACTTAAATGTTACGGAATTAAAGCACATTAAGGAATTAAAATCTTATGCTTATCCAAGATTTTGAGCGTCTGTCTGCACAAGCTAAAACTGAAACCAGAAGGTTTTTGTTTGTATAAGGCAGATACCACTTATGTGCAAATATGTTTGAGAGGGGTAATTATTTTAATTGTGTCTTATACTACTATTCAAGCAACTCTTCATAATATCTGTTAGTAAATATATTACCAAGTCATTCATTCTCCAGAAAGACAGAAGGACAGAGAAAGAAACAACAGGGAAAGAAATTCAATAGGTAATAAAAGTATTTCTGAATTGGTTTCCAAGAATCAGAATTGAATCTGGGTGACATTTTTTGCACTGGTAGCTGGTGATGGCAATCTTCTGGAAACGCCTGCATAAAGCCCTTCAGAATTCTTACTGGAGATATAAAACCTAAACAAGCACTGATTTCCCTCAACAGACTTCAAAACCAACAGCGGCACAAGACCTGTCATGTGGTAACGGAGTTAATGTGTTTGCTTTAAAAAATAAAACAAGCCAAACGCCAGCCCTGAGCGTCCCACCCTGAATGTCATCTCATTCACAACATAGCCCTCCATTTGCTCTAGAAATCCTGCAGTACCTTATGCTAACTGTAATACGGTTCTAAATGACCAAGCTGAATGGCAAGAGCTGAAGGTGGAAAAATAACACTCTGAGCGGGCAGTGAACTTCTGTGGACATAGGAGCAGGAAAATTGACATCAGTAAATCCTGACTAAAAAGAAGATTAAATAATTTTCTGAGGTTTTTGTACATATAAACTTAAGCTATTTGAATTTTGTAGTTCGGGAGTTTTTCTTATGTTCTACGTAGGAACTGTGATTTCTTTAAAGAGAATTAAATACAATTATTTTTTTCCAAATCTAACAAGCATACAGAAAACAAGGTAACATTTTGCATTCACGTACCATGGATGGATACTCTGACATCAGGTTCATACTATTTGTTCAAACAGACTGTGTAAATTGTGGGCTGGTAAAAAAACCAAACCAAACACCCTACTTTAAAAGCTTCCTTCTCCTGAGGACAAATGGTTTCCTAAAGGCCCCTTGTTTGCTAATGGACAGCCATGATTAAAAATACGACCCAAATATCTTTAAACCAGTTTACGAACCATACTTACAGAAAATGAAGTAAGGAAAAAGATTAAGGGAAATCTAAAAAAAGACTGCTCATGCATGGAATATGGGCAAAGACAAATTTGTATGTGTCTTTACTTACAAATAAGACCTATTGTTTCTATTTCTAGGTGCGGACAATAATATGTGAAAGACCAAAAGCATGTTACAAGTCTCAAGAAAACAACATTTCTTGCCTTTCAGGGATGAGATATTCTAGTACTTCTGTGTTTATTTTTTTAAGTGGGTTTAAAAATCAAATCTTCAGTACTAACAAGAGAAAAGAGCAAGTAAGAATTATTGAAGTACATGCTAAAAATCTTCTATATATTATGGGCATGTAATAGGATTTTTTTCTCTAACATAAGGTATTAGGGGGTGGACAGATAAATTACTGTCTATATTCGTAGCATAATAATGAAAAACTACACTTTAAGGGAAATCCTTCCAGATCTGTAAAACACTGGTGACAGCAGCAATCAACCTAAGAAAAAGCAGTCACTCCTTGACTGATAGCCTCATTCATTTTTATGATGAATGAAGCATATTGCAGGGAAAAGAAACATTAAAAGTTTGTTTGACAACACGGCATATTTATACAGTACTGTGTAACATATAAAATTAGATCTAACCAGATAGCTTGCTTTGGACATAACAAAGTAAGGAGCTATAAAGAATTACCATTGAGTACTGACAGAAATAAGGAGATACATTCAGTTTGTCTGAGGACAGTTAATAGACTCAAAGGATAATAATCCCAACAATTATTTTTAATTCATGATTTTCTTTCAAAACCACAATATAGGGACTCTGAAGTCCCGAAGGGATGTAAGCATAGTTTTCCATAGACTGAAGGGTTAAGTATGTGCAGTATGGATCAAAAAGTTCATGCAGGCATCTCAAAACACTGATAAAATTCTCATTAAAAAAAAGGGCATTTCTTTTATAAAACATTTCTCAATCCAGGTTTATAACCAATTTATTTCTGAGCCCTGTTACCAACAGACACAGTCAGTACTGCCTGTGACCTTCTGTGTATAAGGCACCAAAAGAAAGTGATATTAAAGCTATGAATTAGGCATTATTTATATTTATTATTTGATGACTCATAAGTACTTCTGTTACTTTCTGAGGAAACGAGCAGATTATAATGTCTTTCTCTTCATAAGAAGCTCTCTTTGGGCAACTATCAATTGAGTGTGACTGTAATTGATAACCTGAGCTGATTTTACATTCTGTTACAAATCCAGGTTCAAAAGGTTAATTATGGCCCAGCCACAGCTCATCCGGAAACATGAAGCTGCTTGCTGTATGACTGGTTAATGAAGATGTACTGCATGGATTACAGCAGCTCGCTGACAAATGACCAGGACCTCTCACATCACGGCAACAAGCATTAAGTCACTTTGGCAGTTTAACTGTCAACGTCACAGCTTACAACCCTGTCAGTCATTCAGAAAACATATTGCTCTAGTTGTCTTTTCAGATAGCTTTTGCTTCACTTTTTTATTCTATTAAATCCAGGGATCAATAGTAGTGTGTCAATCCAAAACATGTTACCCATTAACACCCAACAAAATTATCATGAGGAAGGATCAACACTTTGCTACCTTCTCAGTCCCTTCCTCTATGACTCTGGATTTAGCTGTGCACCCAAGCAGTCTCAGTGTTTTCTAATGATATCCATACACAATGTATAAAAATACATTTTAAAGACATCTGAAAATTACCATAACAAACCACGCGCAAGGAGAGCACTGATATACCAAGCATCATGCCATAAATGAATAATTAATCATTTAATCCAGAAGATCAGCACAAGGAAGACCCTCTTACATACTCCACACATAAACCACAGTTTCTAGTGCAGGGCTCGAATTTAGCACAAAACTACGATGACGGAGCAGAAAAAACACAGAAGCAAAACCCCACTGGGCACTACAGGAGCTGGACCAAATCTCCCACTTCCAGTCACCCATCCAATTCCATGATGCAAAGAAAGAAGCAAGCAGGAATTGACTGCAGACATGCAGTGTGCTTTTTTCAGTCTCTTTCTTCGCAAACGGAACATGAGGTAATACAGAAATCTCATGGAGATCCTTAGCATCACAATTACCTGTTGGGGTGCACTGGAGAACAGTAATAGTATTTTCAAACTTAACTTGACTTATATTACAAAGCGCAGATTAATAAAATCCTCTTTTGACCTATTGTACTCCTTACGCAAAAGGCAATCACAGACAGTAGCTCTGAAAGCAAAACAGGCAGTGGAAAAGTAATGCCAGCCAGTTGCATTTTTCCAGCTAACTCGGTGAGGATGTTCCATCTGCAGAAACATGACTACCTTCTGAAGAATTCTGAGCTGCTGCTGCTTCTCTCCAAGCTGAGGATCTTTAAGTTAGAGATTATTTTCAAGTTTCAGATTGAAAAAGATGAAAATCTCATGCTCTGCGTTCATAGGTTCACAAGCATTAACACAAGACTTTAAAAGGGAAATCTAAAATTAAACTTTTATATGATTCAGCCATGTTAAGGAATGGTTAAAATATACAGAGAGACCTAAAATATACAGAATGGACCTTGTGGATGCCGAGTACAGTTTCTGACCCATACAGGCAATCACGTCACTTAATCCTTTTATAAATTGCTCCAACTTCATTTCAAAATCTGTTATAATTTTCCCTCCATAATTCCCCCTCTGGGAGGCTGTTCTGGAGCCTCCTCGATCTCTGGAGGAGTAGGAACCATTTTTGAGTTTCTAGCCAAAGGTTATTGATAGCCACATCCATTTGTTCCTGTGCCAAGAGCATCCTTAGTTTAAAAAGCTCTTTTAGCTCCCTGGCATTTTTAGCCCTGTCCCCTCCCTTCACCCACATGCATCGATGGCGATCAATCACATCCTATCTCAGCATTCACTTCAGGGCAAACCAAAGCAGCCAGACAAGGTCTCCATTTCACATCTGTTCTATTTTGAATGAATCTCTCTCAAAGAGATGTAACTGCAGTTATCACAGAATCTCTGACATTCCATACAAAGGTGGTTGATGCTCACACATTTTCTGCTTCATGTTTCCAACAGGACAGAAACTCTCAGATAACAGACTGCTCTACCTCAGGTGCTGAGCAATTAAGCCACTAGAACACAATCTTTTGTCATCATCACACTGTGCCACTATTATGAAGATAAGGCAAATAAAAATTCTGAAGCTCCAGGCCAAAGGAGGTGATTATTTGTTTTTAAGACAACATAAACTTCATAAATGGGTATACAAAGTAAAAATGGAAATAAACTGAGAAAAATGTAGTCTGCAACTTGCTACTGAGGCATCTGGCGGTTAATCAATCCACAGAAAGCTTATTCGTCTTTAGTAAAACTACATGAAAGCCCACATCCAACATTAATATACTGCAGATACTAAAATGATAAAAGGTATATAATGCCACAAGGCTGAAAAACATTAAGGGATGTGCTTGCTATCCAGGGAAAAACCTCCCAGGAAGTACAAACTTCTGGCCCTGAAAGAGTTAAGATGTCTCTGGCCCATAGTCAAGTTTCCAAGCCTTTCCTCTAAAAGAAATGAAACAGAACTAAAGGAAAACTTCACCCTGTCATCCCAGAGCAAGAATTCCCTGAATGTACAAAAACCTTTGACAAAGTAAGCAAAGCACTCTCCTTAACAATGGCAAATACAGGACATGATCAGCTAAACTACATAACATGAGCTAAAGAGCCAGCATATTGCATGCGTATTTCCCTCCTCAATGCTTCTTTGCCCTGTATGAATTATTGAAAATGAGGATTTAAAGACAGCAAAGTCATCCAAAACCAAGGTTCCAGTCCTGAAATATCATTGCTACTTCTGTTAGTTGAGAGATTTAGTTTTATGTTAAATGAAAGCAAGACTACCTACTGCCATCAAAATCCACATAGTGGAACACACACACAGGAAAACGTCTATAGGGCTTGTCATGTAAGGAAGATACTCCTCATCTTCCACGCACTGCTCTCAAATTTGGGTACTCTGGAATGGTTGATGAGACAACATCCACGCTCTTTAAGCAAATTTCAGGACTACAGCTGTGCTTACAAATAAGCACATGCTTAAACAATGCGCTGACTGAGCTCAGGTTTCTCAGCACCCTGCAGAAAGGAGATGTTCACCCGATCTGGCTATATTACAGCTCCACCACTGTGCTACACAGGGAAAAGCACAAAGCCAAACGCAATGCAGGCACAGACAGGCAGGCTCACAAGAAGCAGGAAGAACAGCTTTAAATGTTGCTTTGCCACGCTGTACTCAATATGGCTAATCAATTGAGATAAACTACTGAAAATATTCCATCAGCTTGTATGTAATAACTCCAGGTTAATAATCATTGAACACAGTTGTAGCCAAAGTACTGCAACCTTAAATCAAAGATCACTTCATATCAGGAGGTCTTAAGGGACGATTTTGTCTAAGAGTATATGTGGCATGCTTAGATATTAGCATAAAACTACAGTCGCTACAGTTATTTTCAATATAAAAGGTTGTCTACAAATCAAAATTAAATCCCCTTCACTTTATCCAGAGTAAATGGCTGCATAAGGATGCAAACAAATTAACTGAAAGCTTGAAAGTCAACTTCTCAATTACTATTTAACAGCAACTTTACTTTTATTTGAATATAATTTACTGTATACTTAGCTGTTTTAAAATGGAATCCAATACTGTATAATAAAACCCCAAATAGCACAAGTGATTGATGATGATGCAAATGTATGAATACTTGGGTCTGAATAGTGCTGTTTGTGGATATATTGCTAAATACTGTACCATCCTAGCGTCTAATAAATCATTCATGAAAAGCAAAACTCCACAATTTGTTGTGCAACTGCTCAAAACCTGCATCATTCTAAATGCCTGCTGATGCAATGACTTCAGAGTAGCTTTTATTCTCAGTTATTAAAAGAAGTTGAGAACTCTCACCTAAACAAAGCTATTTCTGTTGACATGGGGAAAACATCTAAAACCGGAAAAGTTATAAACAGCAGCCATTATGACAGAATAAAGAGTTTCAATGCTATCAAACACATATAGCATTATTTTGCTGATCTACAGCAGCCATTAATAAGCAATGTTATGAACTAGCACCAATACTTCTGTGTGTAAAAATACAAAACATCTGCATTATCATAGAGGGACATATATAACATCGTCTTTCTAATAATGATGAAGCGTTCTATGCAGAGTGTTCTATTTGCAGTGGTGATTCATTGTGCTGGGGGAAAAAAATGCTGACACTTGGAGAAGATATTTTCCCGTAAAAGGTTGAAGTCCTTAAGCAGCAAAAAACACCAACGTCCATCATCTTTAAACTCTATTGATTTCTGGTGAAGATTTAAAAGGCTGTTTACTTATTTCCCATCATTTCTGTCGGAGCTGTAACAGTTCTCTTCCCACTGAATAAACCTCTCATGATCCTCTTGGTGATTAAGGTCAGACAAAATGTCAAACTCCTAATGCTAAGTGCTTTCACATTAAAAATTAATACCAAATCACCAAGTAAAATCCAAACAAGAAGCCAGACATGTAAACAGTACACAATAAGGGTAATACTGACCATTACAAAAGAGAGCTATAATGCATACATGAAAAAACATTTGGCAACAGGTAAGAGCACATTCTTTCACTTTTGCATCTTTAACCCCCTTTCTTATTTTAGAGTTATTGTACTATATTTGACACAATCCTTTTCAAAATCCTTTTTCCATTAGAACTTGCAGTCAGCTCCTCTATTTACCTCAAATGCCATTTACTATATGAGTGAAGAATTACAAGGATTGTTTTTATTCAGAACTTCATCCAGGAAGCAACTGTTATTTTCACAGTTGTTACTGAACACATAGCCGGGACACAAAGGCATCCAAAGGACACCCTAAACCAAAACCAAATTAACTGCTAATTATCTATACAGTACTTTACACTAGAAATCACTGTATGCTTGAACAGGCAGATATACAAACAGAGGAATATAGAACACAGCCCTGAAAGAGGCCTCCCATTCCTTTTTCACCCAGACTGTTGCTACTTCAGGCAACCAGACCACATTACTTCATTCATAAACTTACCAAGTTCAATCCTAAAACTAATTACTTTCTTCAACCTTTTAAACAGTTACCCGTATCCTGAGGAAAAGCATGAAATCAACATGCGCAGAGCCAAACCAAGCCTGCAGATAACCATACAATAAACTGTGAAGGTAAATCTTAAATAAGCCACACAGATGGCCAAGGGTGAAGCCACCAGATTTGTATAATGGTGAATTTATTTCAGCAGGTAAATTTAAAGTTTTGGTCTGGCTTGCCAATCTCACTACGAATGACTGCTGTAGTTTAGAAAACATTAACGATATAAAAGAGATATTCACAGGCGTTAGGATGAAAAAAGTTTCTTCATGCTCAGTGGGTTCTAAATGACAAAACTTAAGCCATTTTTCCTCCTGTAATACTGTCTATAAGCAGTAAGAGCCTGTTCAGGCTTGCCATCTTTGAGTGTGCTGGTTTTGGCTGGGATAATTAATTTTCTTCGTAGCACTACTATGGGGCTGGTTTGGATTTGTACTGAAAGCAGTTCTAATCACACAGGGGTGTGTTAGTGCTGAGCAGTGCTAACACAGCAAGGCCTTTTCTGCTCTTCACCCCCCAGTGAGGAAGCTGAGGGTACACAAGGAGTTGGGAGGAGACACAGCTGGGACAGCTGACTCCAACTGACCCAAGGGATATTCCATGCCATCTATAAAGCAGAGGGGAGGCTGATGGAGGGGTGGCTGGCCAGGGACTGGCTGGGCATCAGTTGTTTGGTGGTGAGCAACTGTCTCCATTTACATCACTGCAATGTCTGTCTTGGCTTTTATTTCTCTCTCTGCTCTACTTTCCTTTTAATTACTATTATTACTATATTTTATTTAAGTTATTAAACTGTTCTTATCTCAACCCATGATTTCTCACTCTTACCCTCTGATTCCCTCCTCCATCCCATAGATGGTGCAGTGAGCAAGCAGCTGTGTGGGGCTCAGCTGCTGGCTGGGGTTAAACCTCAAGATTAAGAGGATCTACCAAGAATTTACACAGTATTCCTAATCTGTAGTGGAAAGAGCTCCATTTATTTATGCATACTTCTCACCTATGTAACTATCCATGCATTTTGTGTACCTGTCTAGAAATTGAAGAAGAAAATGACAGTATTGCACATGAATTTGCTTAACTTTCCTGAAAGTTAGCTCACTCATTGGCAAGAACAACTTATTTAAGACCAGCTCATCAGCGCTGTGTTACACATACTGACAAGCTATCTAATGTTGCATGCAGTTTTACTGTACTGAAAGCTGATGAGAGGACAGCACACTGGAGAAAAAGAAGGATGATTTTGTGATAGACTTTTATAACAAGCCAGGAATATTAATAAAATGCCAACAGCTTTCACCACAGATCATTAAAAAACATGAAGCACAGCAAAACCAAAGTTTTTACTCTTCTAATTAATAACCAATTGGTTAGCTTTTAACATCAAAATAACTACACAGAGAATTATGATTTGTTATACAGAATCACAGTATCACAGAATGGTTTGGGTTGGAAAGGACCTCAAGATCATCCAGTTCCAACCTCCTGCCATGGGCAGGGACACCTCGCACTAAACCATATCACCCAAGGCTCTGTCCAATCTGGCCTTGAACACCGCCAGCAATGGAGAATTCACGGCTTCCCTGGGCACCCTGTGCCAGTGCCTCACCACCCTCACAGGGGAGAACTTCTGCCTTATATCTAAACTGAACTTCTCCCATTTCAGTTTGAAGAGATCACCCCTTGTCCTATTGCTACAGTCCCTGATGAAGAGCCCCTCTCCAGCATCCCAGTAGACCCCTTCAGACATTGGGAGCTGCTATGAGGTCTCCACACAGCCTTCTCTTCTCCAGGCTGAACAGCCCCAACTTCCTCAGCCTGTCTTCATACGGGAGGCGCTCCAGCTTCATTTTATTTTTGAGTTCTGCCTTGCTCCCACAAACTCTGATGTGAAAAGAGACACCCATAAAGGGTCACAATCCTTGAGTATAAAATACAACATTAACACAAGCTGCTCACTACACACGCTTTGTTTACCAGATAGGAAAGCAAGGACAGATTATTAGATGTGCTTATGGCCTGGCAGTGATATAACAGAGAAAGCAGAGAATGTAAGGAACCCCTAAGATCTGCATGAGTTACTAGATATATTTAATGAGGAATTACCTGTTCCCACGAAATACTCCTTGGGAAGCAAAATGAGCACCACAAGGCTACTTAAGCGTGTGCTGAAACTCTGTAGGTGAAACCATCAGAATAAAAAACTTAAAAACACAAGACCCCAAAACCCTAACAAAAAACAAAACTAAAAAGTTCACCATTACTTTGGCTATACATTATGGACGGTACGTGAACTGCAGCACCAACAGAACATGAGATTGTATACATGTTAATCTAACTACACACAGCATGATATAGAAATCACAAATATTCAGCCTATATAACACCTCAAGAATTGGTCAGTTAGTGAAGCGAAACATGCTCATCAAGAATACTGAATCAGTAAAGAACAGCATATAAGCTGAGTAAAACATAATCCATGTATCTCTTCATTATTACTACTATAAAACTTGATCTGAAAATTTGTTTACCCTTGCTTAAACATTACAAAATGCAAATTTAATGTAATTTTAACACAACTTTCGCACTTTAAGTATTTCTGATATTTCAAGATCACATCCTATATTAACCTGTACACCCTTTAATATTTCTTAAATATTCATTTCAGATACTGAAACCAAAATGCTTTAAGAAAAATCTTGAATTTCTGATACAACTAAGATTATTTTTATGGTTTATACTTGTTCTCTTTTTTATTAAAAACCAATAACTATCCTGAATCTCAAAGGCTTTCAAAAAGTCAGAGCCTTTATTCCCTGCCTGGAAGGCACACATTTGTATACAAGGGTTTTTTTCTTATTTTTGAATGAGTAAAATTGCTTAATGAAATTATGATTTGTATAGGAAAATGTTATGGCTTACCAAACAAAAGAAATTACTGTGGAGAACCTTTAAAGTTATAACTATTAGTTGTAACTCCTATAAAATCTTGCTACACTTTTCCTTGATGTCCTTGCCCTCCACGGGCGGATAGTGTAACGGTTATGATCTTGATCTCAGGATCATTTGGTTTTATTTGTAAATCAGTGAGTGTTAAGTATAGAGGTATAAATAACCTGCAGTGCAAGGGTGACCTCCCTCCACTCCAAACAAGATAACCTTTCTGTACTGAAGTGCTTTCTTGCTCTCCTTCCACCCCATTGTTCTTGTTTGCATAATGGCACTGAAAGGACATGAGCAACAGAGCACACTTCAGCACGGCGTAACTCACCAGCTAGTATGCACTTCACAGGTCAGAGATGCAGATCTGACCCCGTCAAGCTTACCACAAACTAAACAGCAGCCTTCCACTTCCTGGGGGAAGTATTCCAGCTGCTTCCCTCTTATATACAAAAGGGGAGGTACAGAACACGCTATGCAGTTGTGGAAGAAATTGGTATTACAAGGATTTCCGTGCAAAAAGTAGTATTTCCTCAGGATCAAGGAGTCTAAACTGCAACCTTAAATTTTACACTACATGCTCAATAAAAGAATAAAATGCTCCCCTGTAAGACACCCTACTTCCTTCATTTTCCAGTCTCTCAAAGAGTCCTTGAAGTTTGCCAGTCTCCTACTTTAGGCTGTGAAAACTTCTACTCTTTTTTAAAGACTCAAGCCCCTGGTCAAGTTTTCAGTGAGCTTGAATGGCCCAGCATGACAGGTCAATGCAACACAGCATTTGAACAGAATGATGCTCACATACTCAAGAATCTGATATTTGGATTTGATCCAGCAGCCACATGGTCACTGTTGAGTCGCAGCAGGAGGTACACCAGAGGGTACAAGGAGCACACTTTAGCGCATCTTAATGCGCACATACCTGATGATGATATAAAGAAATCAAACCAAGCTAAACTTTAAACAAATCTAGTGGTGAATTTTTTCCAAAGCTAGAGGAAGAAATTCTGTTGATCTGAGCAGAAGAGTAAAGTTTAGTTCTGGACCTCCAAAATTCTCATAGAATTCCTGCAGCTCCTCGGAATTCTCCTGCCACCACAAACAAGGAGACATGCCATATAGTACCAGGAGCTCCCACAATCCTGAAGTGAAAATGCTGGCCTAACCTCAAGGTAGTTGTGAGGCTCCCACTGATTTTAATGAGATGTAACTGGTAACATTTGATCCTTAAGAAGTGTTCATGGACTTTTCTTTATTTTCAATCTACAATCTTCCAAGGACTACTATATATTCTCAGTATCCTGTCCTCAGAATCCTCATTGAGACTCCGTGTGAACCATACTAGTGCTAAGTATAGCTACACCTGCTGAAGAACTACTCTTCAGATGGCTAGATCATCGGGAGGTAAAGTAGCCATATCTCAGAAAGAACTCATAAGAATAGGTTAATTGATAATACCAAAGCTTTTGGTTTATACCATTTCTGCTCAAAGATATGCCTCACTTGGCACTTTGTAGCAGTTTTCTGTCACTCAAACAGATGAGACAGGACAGTCATCTTCATAGCAGAAATGTATGCACATAAATCTTTACTTCTCAAAGACAAAACAAAAACCTACGTTCAGTGACTATACATGGATGAAACAAAAGATGTTCCTTATTTCCTCACTGGATTTTCCGTTATCTGCAGTTTTCTACACTATGTAAGAAAACTAAGGTAATGAAGTGTCACAATGAAAACTTTGTGAGAAGAAACAATAAACAAGCTTAATTTCTGCTTCTGCAAGACCGAGATTAATCACAAAGGAATATAACTAAGAACACTTAAATTACTCTTCACTAATAATGTTTTCTTTCTGCACTTACTCAGCTCCAAACAACATCCCTCTCATGTACCTTTTATATTAAGATCTTGTACACCTTCCACAGATGTTCTAAAAATCCTTCTTTTTCTTGAGGAAAGAAGAAATTATTTAGAGTGAATTAACAGGAAGACTTTTAAGATCAAAAACTTCTTAGTTTGAACGTGCAAATTATAATCTACTAATGCAATTAAGCATGTGCTTAACCTTTGAAAACAGCTGGATATAACTGTATTTGTGGTTTACATTATACATGGATAATCTATGGCTCTGGAACATCAGGGAATTATGTTACTCAATGATTTATGTTTAGCTTGACCCCATCCCTGAGGAAAAGAGAGTTTTCCCTCATTTGAAAAGCATTCAGGAGTCTTGAACCATTTCAACTTTTCTGAAACTGTGTTTTGCACATAGAAGTTATTCTTCCTCACATCTCAAAACTATTTCTATGCCAAAAATTTGTGCATCATTTGAACATTTTGAAAATAGAACTGTGTTTTTCAGAGAAGAATTCATTATGAGCATTACAAAACTGTTGAAACTGTTTAAGTTATATATTCTAATTAGTTTGGCAGAGCTAATACAAATTACATTTACAGACTAACAATAATAAAATTGAAGTACTAGTTAAATATCTAAAATAATTAAAGGAATCATTTTTAGTCTGGCATAATTAGCTAATTCACTTTACAAGCATTTATTAAAATGAATTCACGCTATATTCCATAGGTAGTTACACAATAGTGTTTCTACAGGAAAAATATAATGAACCAAACTCTTTGTAGCCAGCCCTCCACAATTAAAACGAAGACTCCCCAAGTAATATCAATCTAGGATAGACTAATTAAGTTTGGTTTGATAACCATTCATTTCTCCTATTGCCTCTGAGCAAATTGTTTATTAGAGAAAGTTATTTTACACAAATCAAATCAAACTGGGTAAACCATTATATTTGAGAGAAACCTTAGCCATCAGTCAATTAATCCATCATTTTCTCCAGACACTTTTGTTTAACGAGCAGATCATATTATCAACAATTTAGATATCCTATGATTCAATTAGGACAGAAAATTTATTGACAGCTTCTCTAATACTTTTGTTATGAATAAATATTAAATGTTCTCCACTTTTGATGAGCAAACTAAATGCAATCATGTGTTAAATCTAATCGCCAAAACCTGAGTGTTATCACCAAAGGAAATGTTTTTAAAAATAGTTTAAACTAAAATAATGATTAAAAAAAAAATCAGACATATCTAAAAAACGAGACACAAGCAAACAAGTTATTTGATTTCCACTAGCCGACTAAATGAAAACATATGCAGAAGAATTAAAACATATACATAAGAATATTACCAAGTACTTAACATGAATACAAATAAGTGGCTTCATACAGCATTCTAGAAGACAAAGGGCATCATTATGTAAAACTGGTATTACCACAACACAAAGTTAGTGACTACTGCAACTGCAGGAAACAACTTCTTAGAAGTTAAAAGAAACAGATTCTCCAAACCTAATATGAAGATATTTGCTGTCAGGAATCATGTCTATTATAAAAACAATTTGTGAAATGTTTATAATTATAGCTGTCTCAAACTGAAGAAAAGAATATTGCCTAACAAAGATTACTCCCAGAATATTCAAACCTCTTGACAGACAGCTCTCTCTGAAGAAATAAGATACTGACTCATTTACAACTGAGCTAGCCAATTCATGATGAAAGGACCAGAGGACAATGGAAAAGCTCCATCTAAACTAATGTCCATTAAAGAGATAATGGAATTACGCAAAGTCCTATCAATATATTAGAATATCATTATTACTTCAAAGTATTTTTCCTTGAGACAAGGAGGTTGCTTTTGTAATGAGGGGGACTGTAAGTAAGGTTCAGAGCTGCACAGGAAAAAGTACTGCAGCTGTGTCATCAATTTAAAAAGAGCTCTCATGCACAGTCTCTCAGCACCTGAACAGTAAAAACTGCCCTAACAGGGAATAAAAGAACGAGGTGCTCCAACGAAAGCTCCTCTTCAGGTTTTCCAGGTGAACATTTTATCCATAAGAAGGAAACAAGCTTTTGTATGTAAATTCCATATCAGCAACATGCTGTGAGCACTGCTTAACTTGGAATGCTCTTACTGTATATATCCTACTTATAAAAATATCTTAAACACATGCTTATGGTCAAACATCTATTAAATACAACAAAACCATCATTTCCTCTCCTATCCTGACCTCCTGTTTGGACTGGTATATAATAATGTATTGTGGTTTATAGATATTGCCTCTACTTCTTTGAGAACTGAAATCACATTGTGAATTTATGCCAAACAGAAGCAAAAGAAAGGTGAAGTGCACTTTATTAAAAAGCATGTATTTCCAAAACCCCTGGCAAAAGTGATTTCACATCAGGTCACTTGCTGCTTCTCCATCATTGCACACTCTACATTGATGGTTTCACTGTTACCTATTAAGAGGTCCAAAAGCTATCATGCAGAAATATAGAATATTACTATTATTTTATGTTCTGAAACTTGAATTGTCAGCTACATATCAGTACATTAACTTGCAGCAAATACACTGTTTTACAGAACTCAACAGGACTCTTCATGTACTTAAAAGCTTTTATAAATACAAAAGCCTCATTCATCAGTGCTGTATCAGGCTTTACAGAAAATGGGCCTCTCTCAGATTTTTTTGTGGCAATGGCTGCTCAGCATCCAACAGGAAGAATTGCACACGTTCTTTCAATGTAACTCCCAAATTAAGATCTCTTGCTTTAGCTGAAAACCTGTAATTCAAATTACAAAGAAAGTTATAAAATGAGTGAATGCATTTAAAAATTCTTTTCTGACAGCTGCACATGTGCCTGGGAATGGTAGGACAATAGAAGTAAAAGCAACTTGCTTTTTCACAAGACTGCTACCAAGAAAGCCACATCTACACTAACTCCACTTGCTTTCTTGCATGGATACTAGCAATTATGCAGTCAGAACCAAAAGCCAACCCTAAAAAGAAGAAACAGCAATAACTACACAGCCCCACAAACAGCAGTGTTGATGGAAGTAAGAAGGAAAAAGGGCAGAATTACCTTTTCAGCAGTAGAGTGGTGTTATATCAACTTAAGTGGACCATGAAACTGAACTGTCAAACTTCATTAAGTGTGATCCCTGGAGCTGTGACATCTACATCGATTCCCCTTCTAACAGATCCTATTTCTACCACAGGCACATTTTGAGCACAAAATGAGCTTTTTAGTCAAATGAGACAACTTACAGCACCCAGAACTCCCTGTAGTACAGGGTCCACGTACGTATCACACTGCACTTGCAAAAAAACACAGCCTATTACTTTTAAGAACAGGGTTTCCCCCCCTTCCCCTCCTTTTTTTTCTGAATAATAATTCAGATGGATATTCATACAATGAGAAAACCCAAGTAATAAACCCAGAGATTCATATTTATGTTACAGAAAGCTTTAGATAGCTGCTCAGCAGCTAGAAGAATGAAGAAACTTTTCTGTGTGGACACAAATGTAGGTTTATCTCTGTAAAAATAAACTGGGTTAAATGAATCATTTTGATAGCCTCTGAGAAGTTTTAATACTGCCTGTTACCTTTTCAGCAATCTCAGATAACCAAGCCCTGAGAAATCCACTCTCCCAACAGCTCAGCATCCAAGTACTGACAACCTCTGCTCATGCAAAAATTCACATACTCATAATCTCCAGAAGCAGCACGTTTCTACCTTCCTAAACCGAGAACCAGCTGCCACATTTTGCTGCAATACGCTAAGAAGTGTAGAAGGGAAGTGCTGAATATTAATGAAAGATGGCACAGGCTATAGCACACATTTAGAGGGGTGTGAAGATCTGGATCCTTCTGAGGATGTTACAACATTGCTGAAGGATGCTGACACCTTCTTGTCACGGTAACAGACCATTATGTCTTTTCCTCTTTCAGAACCTATCTTTGAAATCTCATGGTAACAAATAGGAGCACACAGAGAAGCTTCCATCTTTGAATGCCTCATGGCCGGAAGGCAGAAGTACCAGTCCCCAGTAAATAAGGAGAACCGAACTTAATTTTGCTTTCTGACCTTGTCATGACACATTAGACAGGTGAAAACACATCCATCTCCATCCTAAAATACCCATTACAATCAATACTGCCCAAAATGGCTTTGTCAGGCTTAGCTACCAACCATCTGTGACGTGAGTTTTCAGGAAAAGCAGTGGGATGCTTAAAACTTCAGGTCTCAGATGGCAAAACTTTTCTGATTAAAGACAGGGGAAAGAATAATCTGCCATCTGAGAGAGCAACCAAAGAAATACAAGTTCAAGACCTAAATATCCATGCTAAAGCATTACAAGTGAGCACACGCAGACAGAGTACGGAAGCTCTGAATAAAGATACATTTGACTCTAATATCTTACATACTAATCTAACTGGCTTTTCTGCACAATTACGGTGTTGGCAAAGCTAACTGGAGTATAATTTAACAATTAACAACTGTACTAAGGTTTAAATACTCTTATTCTGTCCTGTAGCTTTTATGCACGAAAACTGTAGAGAAGTCAACTCTTACCTGTAACTAAGCCTTCTCACTAGAAAGTTAAGACTGTTCTTCAAATACAGCATCCAACCCAATAAATCTGGAAATAATTACACATATTTACTCTCACACACACTTTATATATTCATCTTATACCAGCAATGTAGTTTTTAAAAATTAACTTTGCTTGATTCTCTTTGTCTCCCAACTCATTCAGTTCTGCATGGGACAAACAATAATAAAGCTCCTGGATGATAGCACTGCCCAGTACAGTGAATTTTATGCCTATATTAAGAAAATTCCTCTAAATGAAGTATGTTCAATGTCTGGTTTTAGTAAGTTACTAGGATCAACACACCTCCTGCTACTTGGGAATAAAAACAGGAGTTGGAAACAGAAATCTGAGTCCTGGAGATCCCAGCTGAGCTACAGGAGGGTAAACTTGAAGATTTATCATCACTCAGAAGCTGATCATTCAAGTTTTGTAATAACACAAGACTCCCAGACACTGAATCCCACTCCCAGACTATACAAGGGTATAGAGTCACATTCTTGTTTTCCTATTTGTTGTAAGGATCCATTGTCTCTTGCTGTACACTTGACTGCAAACTCTTAAGAACAATAATTGCATTTTCACTATGGCTGGTAACATCCCTTGTTAAAGTATGTTTCTACACACCTCAAAACAGGGCTGACACATATGTACACTAATAATTTGGTACCTGAGCATGACCAAGGCTTGTAGCTCCTACTGAAATACAAGCAATTGATCACCATAATAACCTTGGACCACTTCAGAAACTCAGTGTTTCCATCACTCCTCAGCCAAACAGTGTTTACCTGGCCTAGTCAGAGTAAATCCTGTTACGGAAAATCTTAAATTGTCCACAAAAAAACCTCCACAAAACTCTAGGATTATGAATGATCTCAAATGTCACTTTAAATTTACTGAATGCATGTATCACACAAAGAATTCATTGTGACAGTAGCAGGAGAAACTGAGTGCAAGCAAGCAGGGAGAGAAAGGTGTAAGCAAGAATGTGAGAACTGAACTGGACAAGAGTGAGTACATGAGTGGGCTTGAGGTATCCCCAGAGGATGATACGGAACTCCTTCGGGAGCTGCAGTTCTATCTCCATTGAGTCTTTGGGATTAAAACTGGGTGACCAATGGGCCTAAATTCACTCTAAAACTTAGAAAATTAATTTAATTTTTTAAATTAGAAGCTTTTCTTGTAGCTGAAGGAAGTAATACTTTGGGCATATTCTGTGAGTGCTGGTTGTACAGTAAAGCCCCCAGTTCTGACAAGAGAGACTGCTAAATTCCCGAAGTCCAAACTCACTGTGTTTTCTCCTCTTTTAAGATCAAGAGATTATGAATTCTTTTGCTACAGCTCCTAAAATTCCTAATGTCTCCTTTACCTCTGTTTGTTTGGAGACTTTATGACTTCTTGCCAGCCGATGTCTGTTGATGCAGCTTTCCTTCCTTCCCCGTTTCTTTTCAGCACAACACAAAATAAGTGTGCATTATTACAGATGTTCTATTGCCCACCCCACCACCTCCACAATGGTACTTCAGAAGCTGTCAATCTGAGAGTTGAATAGTTGGAGTTGAATAGTGCAGTGCATTCAACTCTCTGGAGTTGAATAGTGCAGTGCAGCTCCTGGGTTTTAAATGCTTAAATATAAAAGAAGGCCTATTTGAAATATGAAAAGCGTATGATTCATGAAATAAGGAAACAGTAACTTGATCATAACAAATATATTTGACCTTTAAAGCAGTAACAACAAACATTAAAAACACTCAAGTTCTCCTTTGCTGCCAAGTTTATTTTCCTCATAAGTTGTGCCCCATTATGCTACAATAATCCTTCATTATTCCAGTACAATAATGCACAGTCTATCGTCTACCTATAGTTGTCTGGTGTCTATTTAGTTTTATAGCAAGCAAGCAATTTGAGAATATGGTAATAAAGCCTCAATCACAGTAATGATGTATGATGGGCTGTAATTTCTGTGTGCTAATGGTTTACAAACAGTATCACAATGATGACGGGAATCTCATTGATTCATTATATGAGTGCAATAATATCAAAATGACTTAATATAGATCACTATTTACTCATGCACATACTGATAACAACCTCTATATATTTCTATATACAGATATATAGAAATAAAATTAGTATTAGTCTTTCCACATAAAAGTTCACACGGCACAAAACATTTTGTGTTGAGTTTCCTAAATCAATGTTTAAAGTTGAAATTACTGCATTGAACGGGTTCTTTGAAAAGCAACCCATTGATTTTAATCTGCTTGAAGCAATCAATTACTCCCTGTCCTCTTTATTCCAAACTGTAATGAAAACTAAACTGCGTTGTCTTGAAAACTAAATGTGAAGATGATCATAAACAGAATTTAAACTCCATGGATTATTCATATCTACCCATTTAGATTTGCCATTTCCATTATGAGTACATTTGCCATGAGCATTTAATGGACATCTAAAAGGGAATTCATTAAAGCAGGAGCTGTTGGCAGCACTTATGGGCTTCAGACTGCTTTATGTTTGCCTTTAATAGCTCACTATTATAAAAGTGATATATTGTGTTCATCCCATTAGTAGTTTGCAGAAAGGTCTGTAAGACATAACAAATCCTTTTGAGTATTGTCAAAATCAAAACTAAATCACAGGGTATTTTTTTTCAAGCAGCCTATTATGACCCCAACAATGTAGCATTTTAGGTCATCTAAACTTTGATGATCTTAACCAAGTAAGAATTTAACGACCTTACAGTTTGTTCTTTTTTTTTTTTTTTTTTTTTTTAATGAAACACACATGAATTATTAACGCTGTCTCAAATGCACAGATTTTTAAAAACCTGTCATAACTATTAAGGTTAAGCATGCTTAAAAATGAAACATGTTCTCTCAAAAGTATTTTCTCACTTGTTTTGGCCCAAAGTAGTGTCATGGCAAGTAGGAAAATGTCACCAACTTGTAGGTGATGACTCAGAGGAGCAAGCAACCTCCACCCCCCTGCTTCCCTTCCCCCGGCCCTCCGGAGATGAACATAAGGAATATATTTGCACAAGGTACTTGCTTGTTGGCAAGTGAAGAAAGCAAAAGGCAAACTAGAACAAAGTTGAATTGCTAAGAGCAATCCAAGGTTTGTGATAGAAACGCCCCTACATATCATAGCTCAGCTCTGCCTGACAGTTCTGTATGCCTCTAGAAATAACATTATACGGTTTATCATCTAAGTGTATTCAAGCTGGTAGTATGAAAGTGTTCCTGTGATTAAATCTTTATAGAATACAAACCAAACAAGTATTTGATTATTCACTGCTTGTTCACCAGCACCACTACCACCACCAGTCCATCACACTGAACACAACTCTGTTAACTCGTGCTCCCTCTGCTGACTTTCTAGTTGTAAGACACATGGTATCTTTCCCAAGCGATGCTATTTATTTGTAAGGAAAATGGTGGATTTCCCAACACCAACAATTGAAACTCTCTCATTTTAAAAGGATTATCACTTATAGCAGTAATAATATGAATTATAATTTTTCTCTCTGATTCTACATATTTACTTTGCAAAATACAAGCTTCATTTAAATCCCAGTTGTTTAGGAGGACACCTCTCCTCCTTAGCTTCTAAGGACACTGGCAGCTTTGCAAAGTGGTCCTGGTACTATACTACATTTAGTCACAGCACCATGACACTCAGAAATCAGTTACACAGAAGAGCTGTATAAACTACAGTCAGTTGCAAAGCCTATGTAGGTAGGACAATTCTCTCACATTATGATGACTATTACCATACTTTGGGCAAGAAACTTCTCTAAAATATGATGATGTTGAGGAAAAAAGCAGCATTTATCTCCTATTCAGGAATTCCAAAAGTGACTGACACGGAGCAAATGACTTTACCACATTTAGAAATTCTTGGTTAGCATGAGAAGTGGTTAGTAATAACAGAGAATCCAGAGAAGCAACTGGCCATTCTCATTTCACTGCATCTGAATTTCCAACAACGATGAATTACAGTAATTTGAAGGATGGTAAATTAACAAACCTCTCCCTGATTCAAAACACTGCATACAGTAATATACCAACACAGGCAAGGGAAAGATAAGAGATACCTATAACTATGAGATAGATAGACAGAAGGAAACACAACTGCTAGTGAATTATGTCCTCTGTGGCTATTCTAAACCCCTTCCCTGGCCTAGGAACAAGTAATTGACTTTGGTGAGTTGGCGTGTGATTATTTCAGATAAATGTTCATGAAATCAGTATTCTTTCATAATTTAAGGGATGTGTGTGTTTGTTTCAGCACGTAATTAGTTTGAAATTTTTTATAACTTCCAAGAACATGTGGAAGCCTAAAATGATGGAATACATACACATGAGCTCCTTGGGTCTGTATTAGACCATCATAAATCCACCATCTGGGACTTGGGTCTCTCTAACAAAAGATGGCAGTTTCATTACAGCATCAGAAAGCAGTACATCTTTTTTTCATGCAGAAGAACAGTAGATATGGAATGACTCTCATGAAGTCTTTGAAGACCCTCATTTGGATGTGTAGCTGAACATGGGCAACAATGTATGTGGAGAAGAATGATGTATGCGCACTGCAAATACTGCAAGTGCTGGAATCTCTAGTTCATAGAAACTTACCCATGAACTCCTTTTCCTTTTCTGCAAGGAAATTATAAATTGTCACAGATTCTACTTGGAAAATTATCCGGTGTCCTATATAGCCAAGATCATGGATAGCACAACCAGAAAAAAAAGTAGATATATAATTTTCAATCCTGCCCTCAGTTGAAACCATCTATTTCATTGCATGTTACAAGCATCTTAAGAAGAGTCTCCTTAGTCAGTTACAGAATCCAATATTCTCTTTGAAGAAAGAGCAGAAGGCCATGTGTTTAATGAAGGCCTTGGGAATTCAGAACTTTTATACCGTAAATGTATTCAAAATGGTTGATAAGAGATGTGAAAGGCTTTCCACCCTAAGCAGTTTGGCCTTGCAAAAATAAGCTCATATCGATGCCTTGAAAAACTTCTGGAGAAACAGACTTCTTCAAAATGTCCATACCAACCCTACGATAAATTCCTAAAGTGAAGTTGCTCATCTCCCATTGCTTAAATAATCCTCACTAGCTTATGTTGCTTGAATGAAGAGAATACTTAAAGACATTGAACTGCCACCTGGATCTTTATGAATGGTCCTGGATCTGAAGGTGACAAGCCAAATCTTCCCTAAGGAGGAGAATGAACGAAGGCAGGCTGGTTTGCCACAAGACCTCCCAGAATGATGCCAATCTTCTGTGCAACACAAAAAGGAAACAGTACAGAAGCAACGCATACATTTTCCTTTTCCTAAAGAGAAAGATCATATATGATCTAACACCATGCCTTGTATGCGTTTGATAGTGACCACCAAAACCAAACACACCAAAGAAAAAATATTTCCATATCCATATATTTTTAAAGTATTTTCCTAGTTAAACTTGAAATTTGTTAAGCTTTAAGACAATAAAATATTTGGTTTATCTGAGAAAACTTTACTGCTTTTCCGAATGGTACAATAAAATGGAATGAAAAGTGCAAATGCTCCAGATAGTGGAAAAAAAGAAATAATCACATTTTAACATCCAGTCAGCCTGCCCACCTTCACCCACCCATTCCAGAATGCTGCTGGGCTGAAAAACTCTCAGACCAACTCCATTTAACTGTCTTGATCTTTCAGTCTCAAAGTCAGGTCAACTTCTGTCTCTAGTTTTTGCTCCACATTTTCAAGGACATGCAGTATGTCTCCCAAATCTTCGTACCAAGAAGCCTAAGAAACTTCAGATAATGCTGGTTGCCTGAAGTTTCTGAACCCACTACATCAACCGAATAGAAAGTAAGTCCTTTGATAGTATCTCAAAGAAAGTTGATGAAATTTCTCAGAATTAGTAGAATTCTTCCTATCTATCTGTAAGAAAATGTATTTGCTAAAGGAAAGATAATTTCTAAGTTCATACTTAAGTATCTTATGAAAAAGAAACAGTTCTGTTCTAATGAATAATCACACAATTTTCTACATTCAAAGTTATCTCATCACAAAAACAAATCTGACTTCAGAGTGACTCAACATCTTCATTTCACTCCACTTTCAGGACAGTTAAGGCTATGGAAAAAAAGACAAACATCCCTATCTTATTTTTTTGGTGAATGACTCTGCTGTTTAATCTCAGTAAACATATCCAATGAGCACTGAAGCAAGAACAACTCTGAAACGGATGAGAAAAATAGGTTTAAAAGACCCATTTAAAATTCAGATGTCCACAGAATTCACAATTTCTCTGCAGTGACCTTTGTTTTTCTCTTCTGCATCATTTCATTGATTACTTTGAATGACAAGAACAGAAGAAATTCAGATTCTGAACTCCCTGCACTTACTATAGAAAAAGTAAAGCTTAAAATAGTAACTAAGAAGAAACTCACCAAAGCAACTGACTTAAATGAAAGGATCCCCCCAGTATATTGAAAGAAGCTGCACTTAATTGATGTTTGAATGGACATTTTGATCTGCTGGTTTCATGTGTTCTTAGCCCAAAAAATCCATTGTCTCAGAAAAGTATGCGCCAGGGATTCCACATGTCCACCATTTCATCAAAAGAAGGACTAAGTGCAGGAGGCAGAAGAATTCAAATTAAGTTAAACCTTTTTGCCACAGAGATTCTTCAGTTAGAGCATGAACCTTTAAATCTCAACTGAGAAAGGAAAATTCCTATGCAGAGAATTAGTGATCAGCTGATCACCAACTATCAAACAAGTTTATTTATCACCTCCCGTTCCTGTTATGAATTAACAACCAGTGTTTCTTCAGTGTCCTCAGGCCTCTTCAATTAACCTGAAGCATAAGACTGTCAATTGGAGTTAGACCAGTATAAAAATATTCTCAATATTTTTTAAAGCCCTTAAAGACTGCACTGGGTAGCAGTGAAGGGCTACCAAATACCCGCCTTAGAGCTGATAACTAGTAAGTCCTCGAGACCAAAAGGCCACAGCTGACCTGCTAGTCATCAGGAAGCAATGCTGCTGAAAGCACTGGAAACAAATATACATATATATATACAAATATACAAATATACTGGATACAAATTCTGAACCTCACTGTATCTGAAGTTTGATTTACTTGACATTAGTATACACAAGATAGGTAGATAATAAATTATAAAGAACAAAACTGGACTGCCCATTAATGGAATACGGCAGGAGCAAGCTAAAACCCCCTAGCATCAACAGCAGAGACAGCAAGAAATACCTTGTGGTTCAACTCATTATTCCGTATTTGCCAGCAACTTTCACTAAACTCAGCTTTGCCTGGAACATCTTAATTCATGACAGTATCTCTGTAATTTGCTAAAAGCACTGGGGAAAGAGATCACACGCATTATGCAAATGTTTGGATGAGCCACGAACTGACACAAATAAGGGCAGGGGTGCATGCTGGAAACAAAATGCAGTTTCTGCAGGGATTTCTGTGCAAACATTTCTTGGTATTTACTTTCATAGAGATGCAGAAGGAAGGATATAAGTATGACACCTCATCTGAGAGGAAACCTTTAATTCATCATGAAGCATCTTACAATGATGTGGACGTTTTCCTTACTATGATAGTCTCAGAGTATCAGGCCATTTACATCAGGCATGTGAAGCCAAGGGCAGTCCAAATAGGCAAAAAAACCCTCCTTGATTCAGAAATCTGATGACTTCATCAACCTGGAAAGTTTCCAGATCATAGGACTTGCAAAACAGAGGAAGTAGCTGAAGCCTCATTTATATCTCAACCCCCAAAAGGTTTCTTATGCTATATCCTGGATATGACTGCTACTGCTCTGCAGGAAATAGTCCTTAGCAATCAGTTCCATTGACTTTATCTCCTCTAGAGTGGAAGTGATGTATTGCTGGTTAGACTGGGTGGTTAAGTGACAACAGCTTGATGAAAAGACACAAAGCTTTCTGTACATGCTGCTCCACAAATGCTTGTTGTCTTCAGCTTTAAAGGATCAGGTCAACACTGATCTTTCAATACAAATACTTGTAAATAAGTCTAAAAAGTGAAAAACCAAAACAAAACCCCAAAAACAAAAAACAAAACTCAATAAAAAACCCCAAACAAAACAAACAAGCAAAAATAAAACCAACAACCCACCATCATAATGCAAACTATTGAATCCCGTTTAACTAAAAACCCCCAGAGTAGTGATATGAGACAAAAGGTAACAGGAGAAACAGAATGTTCTCTGCAATTCTGTTTTATGCCAGAACTCATGCCTGTAACAAAATAAGCAGAAAATACTCCAAGAGACTGACAGTTCATGTGCAATATTCAACACGGGTCAGAAACTGCACCTTTTTCTAAGGTCAAAACCAACTGACCTGGAGGTCACAAAGAGTGGTATTTTGTACTTTATCCACTCAATTACCGCATTTGTTTTACATGTAAGAAGAGAAAATGTCACTGCATAATCTATCTGGAAAGATTATTACTTGTGTTAAATATTGTCTCAGGGAGGGGAAAATAAAATGAAAAATCTTTAAAGTGAACTTAAGTTAGTGCTCTAGCGCAATTCCTACTTAAAAACACTGCTATACAAATACATATTCCACATATAAATCTAACAACACAACACTATAATCCTATCTAGAGGACTGTTCTAGAAATATACTACTTGCTGGTAAGTAAATTAAGCTGTTACGTAGTTTTGAAGAAGATGCTAAACAGCTGATCAGCTAAAATCAAACAAAATCCTCTCAGCATTGCTGACCAGTGCAGACGATGCACACAGTACCTACACTGAAGTATAAATCAACCAGTATCAACACGAGCAATGTTAACCTCTGAGGATTTGACTGGTTTGTTCCTTTTTGACAGATGCACTTATCATGTTACTTTGCATATTTTTCGTCTCCGGATTACACAAATATGCAATGAGCAAATTCATAATTGAGTTTAACTTGAGCCATAAAAATTGCTGTAGTCTAATATTAAAGAATTATTCACTCTGCTGTGAACTCTGATGGTTAATTTACTTACTGCAAGGTCTGGGAAATTAATTCATTAAGCTACTTAAATAATGGGGATATGAGGCCAACATGCAGCAACAAAACTAATATATTTTACATGAGTAAGTCACAAGATAGCCTGTTTCCTCTCCACCCCCACGATGAACTATCTGCAGTTTGCTAGGTTGGAATGGGATATACAGCACAAGTGGAAAGATCCACCAGTTAAAAGTTACTCAGAGAACAGAATCTGCTTGTGGTGAAATGACGACTTGATTTTTAAACAAAGAACACAACCAATATAATACAAACAATATAATAAATCAAACATAGTATTTAGTGGTCAGAAAACATAAGCAGTGTCATTACAACTGAGTCCAGTCATCAAAGGTAAAGCAGAGGCAGGTAAGCCAAAAAGCAGACGTATAGGAAAGCAAAATTTGAAACTACAACTTTAAAATAGAGAAAGGAATTATATTGGGCTCTATCAGATAAAAATCCCTAAGCAATGTAGCATTTCCTCTGTGCTAGGAAAATTGTAAATACACTTGCATTCAAAATACAACAAAAAATGCTGAAAGATGGATTAGCATTTATGCCCCTCATCAACATTCCCTGAGACAGGTAATCAAAATAAACAAACTAACGGCTAGCATTCACATACCAAGGGAATAGAACAGAAAATTAACTGATGCAAATACTGAAAAGTCAACCACTATCATGCCTACTTTGCATATACAATCAAAATATGAAAAAAGGGTATTTCGTTAGAGACCCAAATATCTCCACATGTGTGCAATTACAACCCAGTTTTGCAAATGAACTATCCACCTAACTTCACAGGGAATTTCATGTTCTTCTGTAACATAAATACTAGAAATATTCAGAAAGAAGAATCAATGAATTGACTCAATCTCATTCCTCTTTAAAACATCCTTGTGACATTACTAGCAAAGTGTTTTCCTTAATCTCTTAGCATGCAACAGGGTTTTCAGGTTTTTTGTAGTTAAATTGCTACACTAAATTGTCTGAAATCTAACTCTATTACAAGAAATATTAATTCTGGTCATTTCCAACCCTAACTCTTCTATGATTTAATTCTGTGATACACTGTAGCACTGTTACATCAGCAGGTTGCTGTTACAAGAGCATTTCTCTTCTGCCACCAGTTCAATTTGTTCTGGGCAATTGCTATTAGAAAAATAGTAGTCTCTCTCAAATCATAAATTATACTCACATCCAAATAACCCAATCACATATTTGCCAAACACTTAAGAAGTCAATAATTTGGAGTTTTTAAGTCCACAAGTGATGGTATCAATTCTGAAACGTTTAAATATTAGTTTACAAATATTGCTTATGGCTTAATAGCATCATAGATGTAACTTCACAAAGATATTGGCTCTAGACAGTAATTATATCCTCAGCCTAATGTTGCAGTTAATGGACATACACATTTCAATGATAATTGCAATCCCTGAACATGATAATGTGCCTTTATTAGCAGCTACAAAATAAAGCTCAGTTACAGCCAAGTGCAGAACTGAACTATGCTAATTCTTTATTTTTAGCATTGCCTGATTTGTGTTATAGAATTCTAAAATAAAACAGCACTGCACTTAAACCAGTGCTTTAATTGCAAACATGAGCTTAAATAATATTTGTATAAAGATTCATGCAAGTTTTAGTTGTCATAAGCAATGAGGCAGAAGATAACAAGTTAGGAGGATAAAAGCACAGGTCACTGAACAGTAAATACACTGCACTTCAGGAGGAAAAAAATCCAAGGTTTTAAGGATTTAAAGATTTTAAACAGCACTGCAAGAAAAAAGAGGAAGACTAAGAGTACAGAATGTAAAATTTGGGCAAAGAGAAAGCAAACCAAAAATTCCCTGAGCAAACACAGAAGTGTCAACGTAGTACAAGAAAGAATACACACAGATTCCCACATGAAACAACCAAGTGAAAAATGAGAGAAATAAGGATATGTAGAATGAAGAACACTTTACAACTTAACCTGACGAGGAAATCAACTTACGACTCTCAAACTTCTTAGTGTTTGCCTTTATGTCCTGATAGGTTCTTTGCTGTATGAAATTTCCAAGTAATGGAGAAACTCAATTCCAGATTTCTAGAAGTAGTTAAGGAACAGCCACGGTATATTGTCATTCAGTATTTGCCAAAGCAAAGTAGGAACTGCTGTCCTGTCCCATGAATTAAAATGCCACAGATTCCAGCTCACCTGGTTTTGGTTTGTAACTGCTGTTTTTATTTGATTTCAAAACAGAACAAACAAACAAACAAACAAACAAAAAAAACCACAAAATCTGCACTACTTCAAGAATCCGTCAAAGTGTTAGATTTCTTGAAAGGAATCCTATCATTTTTCACAGGAAGCAAGATGGTTGTCAGTGCAAGCCACAACCCAGACTTAAAAATAACTGTACTTTTTTTATAAGTAATGGCACAATTAATTTGGCTTTGCCCAATCTTTAGGCAGTTACACAAGTCCAAATACAAGTTCAGGAATTTTTGCTGAAAGTTACTTCTGCTCATGGCAGGATAGGAACTATGATAGAAAACATGACAGGAGATCTGCTTGACTTGAGTAAGGCTTCTCTAGCTCCTAAACTTGCTAGAAATTGGTAAGTCAGTTGAGAAGTCAGAGCCTCAAAGAGGAGAGAACCAAAGTATTTCACATACATCTGAAGCAATGCTTTTACTGAGGATTACAGTAAAAGTCCCACACTGACAATTCTTTTGTTCAAAACCCTGATTAATTCTGAGCACTGAGCTGCTACAAGCCAAAGTGGCAACACCAATCCCATTTAAAGATCCTACACTTGAGCGCCTTGAGATACAGATTTGACTTATTTTGTTGCTGTCTCCATGCTGGAAGACAGGTATTTAGTTCAAGAAACATTAAATGTTCTTGTATCATTTTTTTTTTTCTTTAAAGCTTTGGAAACAAAGTTTCCTTTAAAAGTATGACTAAAATCACAAGGAAATTACTTGTCAAATAATACAACTGTATTTGTCCATTTCAGTTGTATCTTTCTCAGCACTTTCATGATACTGAACACTAAGGGTATGTAAAATGCTTGAAAACTATTTGAAAGTTAAGGTGGTACCTTGCAACCTCTGAAGTTCTGTAGATAAGCACAGTATTGTACTTGCTCTGATGCAGAGCTGAAAATGTTTAGAAGAAAAAGTTTATCAAAGAGTCATTTATCAGATTTCTTAGGACGTTGTATCTGTACCGCAGATTTGGAAAAATCCTACAATATCTTGATCATTCACCACAATAACATCTACTTACTTTGATTTCAGTACTAGCAATGACATTCTATTTAATTCAGCATAGACTGTTGAGGCTTTTATAACCAGCACTATGTGGTGCTTCTCTCCCATCATTTATCTGTAAAAAACAAATACCTGCTGGGTTTGATAAAAGAAACCCAGTTCTGCTTGTGACATTCCTTTCCTGCACATACAACCAGAGTGAAGGCTATGCACTGCCTCAAAAGGGAAGCAACTTTCCAACAGCTGCTGAAGCTTTTCATCAGCACCAGATGGATCCAAGCCCCACTGAAGTCAATCCTTACTTTCTTTGCTGTATCAACTGCGCTCAGATTGGATGAGAACAGCATGGCAGCTACAAAACAGAGTAAAAACACGATATGGTCCAGTGGAGTGAAAAATACCAGTGACAGTATTTTTATTCTGAAACAATTGTTCTTTATTCTTCCTAGAATATGCCACAGAAATAAGCTGTACCCAATTCTCACTGTGATGCTTCCTTAACAAACTCTAAATGTTAAACTTAAATGAGAGGCATTTCATGCAATCTGAAAAATATTCAGTTCAATTAAAAATAATTGATGCATGGTGAAATAATTCTTCCCAAAGCTGCTGTAAAATCTTCAAAAAATAAAGCTACTTAATAATTTTCATCTCCTACAGGCTAGAGAGAAGCATTATTGCATATTAAAAATTGGAGTGTGGTTTTCCCAGAGGTAAAAGAAAGTTATTAAAACAACCTATTTATTGTTGATATAACTATCCATTTGTGCTACACAAAAAGTAACAATTTCAGTACATTAAAAGAAAAGCTAATTAAGGCATAATTAGTATTTTCTATGTTTTGATAATTAAGGGTTAGTTGGCTATTTCTTTTCAAATTCCTATTTGATGTACCCCTACAATGTCTTTAATGAGCAGCTAACACTATTGAATCCCTGATGGCTGAGGAGTTTAGTGACCACTACTACATTACTTTCATTTATCACTGCCTCTTTACGTATAAATTAAAGTAGCCCTGTAGCTATGTTGATCTACTTTATATCAATTTCTTCATCCATATCAGCTGAATATGTATGGCATTAACCTCATTTACCAGTTTGGAAAAGCTGAATTAAAATGAGATCTAATTTCTAGTGCACAGAACAATTTCAAAACTGCCTGCTAATTTCCAGCACCTGTCAGTGTTGGGATCTTCACCTCATTGTAATGAAATAAAACAGTATATATATTTTTACAGCTCAGAAAAGGATAATCATTCACAAGTGTTAAGATATCATTAATCATAAAGACACCAGGACCCAGAATCTTTTACCAGATGAACACAGATCAACACCTTTACTCACAAAGTCAAGTCAGCGGCACTGCTGAAGATCTCAGGCTCTTATGCAGGGTGAATAGTAGTCACATTCTGCACAACTATGTGTTTTTTTCTAGATCATACTTCTGTGTCTGCAGGCAACGCAATCAAAAAAAATATACATATACTGAAGAACTATCAAATTAACGCAAGTCAAGAGAATGCACACTACACATTAGCAGGCCATCCTGTGTTCAGTGTTTACATGATCTCTGGTTACATGCATTTTTTGCTTTCAGCTACTGCAAACAACATACAACAAGGAGATGATACTCTTTCCTCCCCTCTGAACACACTGTAGTCTAAATTCTAAACCCTCCAGGTATTTTTTTTATCATAATGCAGATTTACCTCATATGTCAAGTCTACCATTTAAAAAAACACATATAGGTATGATCCTAAATGCTCATACAGTAACTTCTTTATACTGACCACAGAAGAATGTGCAAGATACATCTGAGAAATCACATTTGCACCCATGTCCCCCACCCCCCCGTGGTTTATAATCATGCTTCAACTTATAATCGTAACGGCTCTTCATGAAACATTAATCCATACTCCTCCCACTTTCTTCACCCACACATGCCTTAGATTGAAAACCAGACTGGATTCCCCACATCACCCAACTGACGCACCTACAAAACATGATAGCTGTATCTCTTCAAGTGCACATGGACCTGTTTCCCAGAAACAGAAGGGTCAGAATTCCCAGCCCTTTCCTACCTTGTATCCCTGTCACTTTCACCTAAGGCTGTGGCAAAAGAAAAACCTGGCTTGCTGGAATACCCTGCTGACAGTGATCTTTACACTTCTTGAGATAGTCCTCAAACTAGAGCCACCTCATACAGATCACAGTTACCTCCAGACTTCTCCAAACACAGCCAAGGGCTCCTGTTTGATGAGAAAGAGCAGAACAGGGAACCACTACTTGCTCCACAGAGCAACAGAAGAATTTACCTAAATGCATTTTAACCAGTAAATTCCATATACAAAGCAAAACATCAACTTTGCAAGCGTAACAATTCTGGTTAAGATTAGGGATTTCTTAAAAATTACTCTGCTTATAAAAGCTGAAAACAGAACTCTGGGCATGATCTGTAGAAGAGACATGATCTGCTAAAAAGCACAGCTCAGTCTCAAACTCCTGCTCTTACTAATACTCTTTCACCACACTACCCTTATCCAACATGTGAACAGGTTCCAGCTTTGATCTCTGTGTTTCAGGAGATGCAACAGTAAACTGAAGGCATAACTCCAGTTCAATAGTGCCACATGCTGTAGAAAGAGAACATGACAAGTGCAAAATTAAGATAAAATCCTTAATTTCAGTCAGAATGACATGAAAAAAGTGTAAATAATCAACATGATAGACAAGTCTATACACTAATTCTAAACCCTACTTAAATTTTAATTACATGAATACTGTAATTTCCTTCCAACATAGACAGCCACTGAATCGCCCACTAAATACTTCTATTTCCAGTCACAAAATATTTAACAATTAGAAGAATTCCCCCCTAAAAACTGAAGATGCAAAGGAACCAACAATAAAAAGAACTTTAATTCTGCATGCATACATTTTTCAAGAGCACACTATTAGAATAACTCCTCATTTTACCTCAAGAGAAAAGTCTTCTGCCAAATCCATCTTTCTTATAAGATCACTGTAAACTGTGTAGATATGAAAACCTGAACACTGGCAAAAGTGTCAGGACTTCAGGTTATGAAGATGCCTTAAACTTTTTTCACGTTAAAGACAGAATTCTAAGTTAAGAAGTTTTAGAAATTAACTTAGCTAAGAAAAATTTCCTATGATATATTAACCAACAGAACTTACTTATCCAACAAGTTACAGTTTGATTTACTCATGACAATCTCTGACTACAAATTAGAGACAGCCAGAGAGCCAAATACACCCACCCCTGCCATCAGCTGCTGATCCAGGCTCTCCCCAGGTGAGATTTGGAATAGACGCAGTTTGAACCCCTCTGGAGAAGGCTATGAACCCCTCCTCTTGCTTCACCCCCCCCCGCCCCCCCCCCCAAGGACAAATCTCTGACATGTTTGGAAGCAGGAAAAGGTCCTGGTTAACAAGTCTTGCCTTTCAATCCTGGTTTAGCCTAAGTGCAAAAATACTGAAGTATATAATAAATACATGTGTTTACAAATACACTACAACACACAAGCAGCATTCAAGTGCAAACCTCAAGATCTCATCCGACTTCCCCAGCAAGGTAAGAACTTGCCTGTAACTGACAGAGCACCTCTGCTTAACCAACAATACAAAAGGCAGCTAAACCATATTCTCAGCACCCCCAACTTAATTTCTGCACTTGCCATGGGAAGTTACACAACTTTAGCAGAGATGTTACTGGTCTCTCTAAACCACAGACTATTCAATGAAAGTTCCACTAGTGGCTGGGTAACTAAGAAGAGACCTTTCTTAAGCATGGATAAATGAGTGAACTCACGCTTTGAGCTGGAAAAGGAGTCAGTCTCCTCCGTGTTCAAAGACTCTGTAATTCCTGTCACTCTTAGTACTCATATACTTACTCCTTTTAAAATGGCTGTAATGAGTTACTTGAAACACACCAGGCTAAAATAAAATCCTGAAATAACAGAAAAATTCCTTATTGTGGTTGATGGACACAACACACAATACAACCAGGAGGGGTCACTGCCCCCCAAGCACACCCTGCATTGGCTAAGCCATAGCAAACAACCTTGATCAATGATAATAGTCTTACAATGAAACGTGAGATTAGACAGCAGGAATCTGGTTTATTTTGTACTTTATGGGGGAATGAATAAAGTCTACCTGGGCATATGGGCATATCCAAGAGCCTCCATAGCATCATGGGTTGTACCCACCAGTACTGTTACTGGCATAGTTAGAAAGCTTTCCATAAGTCTTCCTTGCTACAAATTAAGCCAATTACATCCTTTCTTTCCCTTGAAGAGCACTGAAAACATTTGCTCACCAGTTTTTCTAAACTTACTCTTGACATCCTTAATTTTTGTCCCACCCCAGTATTCTATTTCCTAAACTAAACCAAAGGATTATCTTCAGCATTTTATTTGTGGTGTTGTGGCCTCCCACTTGCCTACAGTTTGCTCAAAAGCATGGTGGCCAAAATTGAACACATAATTCCAGCTGAAGCCCCATCAGAGACAAACATTCGGAGTTGAACAAGAAACCCCAGCACCTGACACAATATTCCTGCTACTTCAGTCACAAAGATGTTGTATTTTTCTTGCGCACAAATCCAACACACGCCGTTGAGTTATCCTGATACACTCCACAGCATCTTCTGAAATAACACTGCCTGGTCAGAGACTTCCCAGTGGTAGTTTTAAGTGGAAATTTTCACTCCTAAGCATGGTGTTTCACCAGCATTTTAAACTTTCAGGTTGTGTCTCCAGCTTATGAAGGTCTTTCAGAATTCAAATCCTGTCCTTTGTGATTGTTTCCTCCCAGACTACTGTCACTTGCAAATAGAAATAATTCTATATCTGTTGATATGTTAAAATATTTCAAAGGAAAAGCCTTATTCAAAGCTGAAATGTTTTGTCTAACAAATAACATGTTTGATGTCAGGAATCAGATTTCAATGCAGTATTACACTACTACAGCAGTAGCTAACATTGGCACCCTACAGGAATGCCAGAGCTAGCACAGACAGAGACTGCGACTACAGTTTCAGTAAAGCACATGCAGTACTTTTCCAGCCAACTTATTTTCTACCACCCTTCCAGGATCAAATCACAATATGCCACAAAAAGATGAGTCTGAAAGCTAAGTCACATCAGCATTAAAACATGTATTGATAGAAAGATATTAATAGTGCTGTACAGTACCACAGAATCCAGTCTGGCATTCAACATATATACATATTAATTCAGAATTCTACCTGATCCAAATGACAGATGGTTAATGTGTTATTTTTGTATTGGTAATGTAATGGTACTAAAAGTCTATTAGAGTGTCATGGAACAGATCTTCAAGGTTTTGCTTTTCTTCCTTAGACAGCAAGGCCCAGTGGACAGTTTAATAAGAATGCATTAATTTACCTACCCAATTTCCTTTTTCTATAATGAGTTTCCTTTTCTTATCCTGAAGATTATGAGTTAATTAATGAAAAAATGTGTATATTTATATAGAAGACTTGTTCTACAATTTCATTAGACTCTTTGGCCTTCTCTAACCATTGCCTGTTTTTCTGTATGCAAGCATATGATCAGATAGAGAAATACTCTCGAAAATTACCTCACTATGGCTGAAGCATGCAGAATTTCCATTATCTGTTCTGTAAATAAGACAATTCAAGCAATCCTGAATGTTTATATAAACGTGCATTAACTGAGTCATTTGATATATGTCTGATTTTTCTGCTTCCAAGTGCGAGCCTTTTTACTGCACATCTGTAGATAGCTGCCAGCGAAACACAGTATCAGAGGATTTACAACTGTGAGGGTAGAATGCCATCTGCTGCTATACTTGCTGCTACAGCAGGATAAACCAGAGGAATCACACAAGTGCTGCCTTCTGCCTTCCTCTTAAGTGTAAACTGTATACAAACATCTCATTTGGTTTTATTAAAAATTAAAAAACTCCAAACAAACACACCAAAACTGGGAGCTCCGATGAATTTACACACAGCTCTTGTTACAGGATTTGGTGAAATAATGTCATACCGACCACGGGATTCTATCAATGCAAATGAGAGGCTGTTGTACCAGGCCTACTAGAACAAAATAAAAAAGAAAGTGGAATTTGACTGCAAACGAAATTACAGGGGTAGATAATGTAATCAAGCCATTAAAAAAAAAAAAAAAAACCAACAAAGAAAACAGTTTGAAAATGTATTTGCGATGAACTTCGGAGTTGCCAGACTGGGGCTAGAATTTAGAAACACCCCTTGAACACCATGACAGCCTTGCAAAATTTCCACTTTCCCAGTCTGGTTACATATAAGACACATACAAGACAAGTAGAGGCAGTAAATATACAGAATATGATTCTGGAAGTGTTCAAGGCCAGGTTGGATGGGGCTTGGAGCAACCTGCTCCAGTGGAAGGTGTCCCTTCCCGTGGCAGGGGATTGGAACTGGGTGAGCTTTATGGTCAGTCTGGGATTCTGTGATGATATATTACTAGTTTGATTCATGCGTACCTACCAGGGCAGGGAGAAAAACCAAAACAATGAAACTAAACAAGACAAACCCCCATGTCCTTTCAGTGAAAGTTAATTCTTTCTGTTAAAAGTGCTCTTCAGTAATTCAAATGGAAATATTAGCATTTTACTCAATAATTAACCATTTAACCTGCCACACACAATGCAATTACATAGGCAGTCTTAGGGTTATTGCGCTGGTTTAGGTCGGGGTAAATTTCTTCACAGTAACTAGTATGGGGCTGTGTTTGGATTTGTGTGTTGATCACACAGGGATGTGTTTACTACTGCTGAGCAGCTCACACAGTGCCAAGACCTTTTCTGCTCCTCATGCCAGCAGTGAGGAGGCTCAGGGTGCACAAGTTGTTGGGAGAGGACACAGCCAGGACAGCTGACCCCAACTGACCCCTGGGATCAGGGACATACCATGCCATATGGCATCGTGCTCAGCAGATAAACTAGGGGGGAAGAAGGACAAAAGGGGGGACATTGGGAGTGATGGTGTTTGTCTTCCCAAGTCACTGCTAGGTGTGCTGGAGCCCTGCTGTCCTGGGGATGGCTGAAACCCTGCCTAACCATGGGAAGTGGTGAATGAATCCCTTGTTTTGCTTTGTTGTGCACATAGCTTTTGCTTTACCTGTTAAACTGCTTTTATCTCAACCCCCAAAGCCTTCTCACTTTTACTTTTCCAATTGTCTTCCCCATCTCACTAGAGGGGTGAGCAAGTGACTGCGTGGGGCTTAGCTCTGGCTGGGTTTAAAGCATGACAGTCATTCAGAACACAGAGTTGAGCTGGATAAACTCTGGTGTAGCTGGCAAATGGTCATTTCACATTTTTTTCTACTGACAACGGAGCTCCAAGTGATTAAGTATAAATACTGCACTTCAGTTTCCTGCCCACTGCTTCACCCACATGCAAGTGCCTCTTCCAGCCTTCTGTAAGGATGGACATCAAAAGCTTGGGTATACAATCTCCTATGAAAATCTGTATAGCATACTACATTGATAGTGGTTCTCCACAGTTACACATCAATTAGTCAGAATATAAAGTGAAATCAATCCCCCCAAAATCAGATCAAAAGAAAACATAATCCAAGAATTAGAGATCAGAATAACAACTACTCTACAGCTATGTTGCCTCTGAATTGCCATCAGCAGGAATTTTGCTAGCAGAAATACCAGGACCATGAGTATGTTTTTACTGGGTACTTTGTGTTACTTAGCATTAAGAGCAGTGCCCCATATTTAAAAATAAAAAATCAGCTTTGACAATTGAAAGGAACACATTGCTTTCATGAAAAAGTAATTCCATACAATGTAAAACTTTAATATTAAGTGAGGAACAATTCAATAAAGTTGAAGCACAGTTCAAACCTGAAGGGATAAAAGAATTCTTGAGATTTGGACTGTTCACCAGAAAGCAAGGATAGAGAACTACACAAGTAAAACCAAATCTCAGTCACTGTCACAATTCTTGCTAAAGATTTGCTTGGGGCTCCAACAGAATTCTTTCAGTCTTTCTCAAGATCAATTGATCTCATCTTACTGACATTCTCTTTATAACATCTATATTATGACTGTCCCCTACAGTTAAGGTGAATTAAGTGCTGCTTCTTCAAAAATGCATTTTACTTTTCCCTCTTCCCTATTTAAAATGCAGAAAAGCCAAGTAATGTGAGAAATACAGCGGAAACCACATAAATGAGTAACTGTCAAAAGAAAAGAACTATTAAAAGAATAAATCTTGTGTACCCAGCTGTGAAATATAACACAATATAGCAGAACCCAGCTAAATGTTTGAAATAAAAAACTGAAATGCAAAGTAACCTAAAATCGTTTAATGAACATAGCTGTTAAAATATTAACTCCTTGCACACCAAACTCAAACACATATATGGTAGCAAGCTGATGAACAACCCATGAATAAGTCATTTTCAGATAAGCAAAACATTAATAAGTTATCTATTCCTCTATCTCTCCATCTAGCAAATCAGCCAACAGATAAGCTCAGAAGCTTTTATGTGTAAGATGCATTGGCAGGTGAATTTCTGCACAGGCTTCTTCATTTCAAAGGTAGTGGTTTACAGCAGACTCTTACCTTTGAGTTGTGCTGAAGCTGGTCTCCCACATATGTTTTACGGAACTGATCCAAGAACCACAGAACTGCCAGTTCTACTTTTTCATTACTGGACTGTGGTAACTGGGCATCCATCAAAGATATCAGCTGAAAAACTCTTTGTGACAGCAAAAAAAAAAAAAAAAGACAAAAAACCCCACAATTTTCAGGAAGAATTCTTAAATTATATCATATTGTCACAGCTGATTTCTTTAGGAACCTATCAACCATTTTTTGTTTGCCTAAGTTTCTTCTAGGATTTTGTTTAGTTAGATGCTAATTATGCTAAATGACCACTATGAAACATAAACATCAACATAATGCTTTTCTAATTACTCTGTCACTTGAAATTTTCTCAGATATGTATGTTATACCACAGTGAGTTTGTCAAATGCTTTTTCTTTCTTAGAGCACCAATTCCATGGTGAAAGAAACAAAGAAACTGAAGAAGCACAGGTCTCAAACTGTAAGTGCAAGGTAAGAGCTGTTCAAGTTCCCTGGAAACGGAAACTACTGTACCTGGAAATAAATTTACATATGCATAATGCACTGTCTGCCTCACCTTTTCCCACTTCTGTCTCTCTTAAAGCATCTGAACATGTATTTTCTGACCTAAATCCTTACTTCATACACATTCATCTCCGTATTACTAGGACTGATTTCCAAGAATGAATTTCAGACTACAGCAGCTAAGAACAAAATGTATAATACTTTTTTTTTTATAATGAAATATTTTTTATTTAATTTCCCATGTTCTGCTACCTGTTCCTTGAAATCCTAATTCCCTAGCAATTCAAAAACTTACTCTCACCTTTTCCCAGTTCTGAAATGCACAGTCACTGGATTAGAAGTCAGTAGCTACTTCATCTGTAAGCCTGTATAATATTAAAACCTCTCACTTTTAATAAAAACATAGTGGAAGACAGCTAACACAACAGAGCCCCAGGGTAGATTACGAAGGCAAGAAACAAAGGAGAAAATGCAAAGCTTTTTATCCAATTCTAAATTGTACGCCCTTTTTCATGTGTTAGCTAGTGGATGTAAATAAGAGGATTGAATGTGCACACCTTTTTTATCACACTTGTGGGTGAAAACAAGGATTTAGGAAGTGTTTGCCACTTGAGTTTGCCACAAGACAGGTGTCCTTCACAACAATCCCACGCTCACCCCATGCCCTAAAACTTGCAAAAGGACAACTTTAGCATGAACATTTTTAAGCCTTCTTTTTTTAACAGGTTCTAGTCTAAAAAAATGTGTAAATTTTCAGTGTTTGACCAGCAGTTCCTCTGCAATTCTTCACCCACAGTAATTAATGTAAATGAAGTAGTGCAGAAAATAACAGCCATAACTCACAACTAATAACATTAACACCTGTATACAACACAGAGGAAAACAGGTATCTACATGGGCATACCTAACATTGTTTATAAAGAGAGACATATTTGCCTTTAATCCTCTTCCCTTCCTCTGAAACATAGTTTTGAAATGATTGCATTAATTACTCTTCACTGCTTAGGATGATGAGTCAGGAGGGGTCAAAGCCAATGGACTGGTCTCAAACCACAGAAAGTCAGTATAGTCCTTTAGCACCCACCATCCAAGAACTGGACAAAAATTGAAGCATTTAAATTCAAAATACTTGCTGATATTAAACACTGTTAAAAAAGAGCAAAATAAAGAATTCAAATCTAGCCACACTTACCGACAGGACAGCTCTCCATCCATAGCATCATGTTCCTCAGTACTAGTGTATGTTAATCGGCCTCCCACAAAAGCACCCACAAAATAGACAAGCCATGCCAGACATCCTAACATTAAAAGAAAGAGGAATAGTCAGTGATTATAAATCAGTATAATAGTACAATACACTTCCATAAGGAATCAGCAGTTCTATATGGTATCAGACTGTGGGATGCTGTCAAGAGAATGGTTAGGTTTCTTCCTTTACCAGAGTTAAAACCTACCCAGACAAATCAACTAATAAAAAATTCTGAGCAGAACTGACAGATAAAGTAGAACAGCCTATTAATCTGGACACACTTATAAATAAACCACAAAAGAATTAACCTAATACAAATTAAGCAAACTCAGCTGGTAAGATTAGACATACAATTAATCTACCACCTTCACTTGCCTGCCACAGGTTACTTCAAGGCATAGAACAATTTATTCGCAGTGAGGCTGTTTCATCTCCTTATCATACTATTAGAAAGCAATTGAGGCTCACTCCAATCTACTTGGTTCTTAGTTCTATTTCAAATAAAGAACATTTGGGAATATTAAACTATTATCTAAAGTGAACTGCACGTAAGAAAATAATTGTAACTCAGCTTTACTCTTCAAGAAAAGAGTTTGTGAATGACCACAATGTTTTGAAAGTCTCTTTAGGTTGTTTTTAAAAAGGTTTGAAAGACAGAGCTCATCCCTTTCAATCCATGCTGTCATGCCTTTCATTTTCCGGATGATTTAGCTGTCAGTTTCCACTATGGCACTTACAGGATCCACGGGCCAAGAATCAATTAAAGTACAATGTAAAGATCTTAATTTCTGTAAAGCTAAGGTTCTACAAATAACTCTTGAGATTGTGTACGTGGTGTGTTGAGTCAGGCTTTCAAATTCTGACATCTGGCTTTATAAATACGGAACTCAACTTACAAACACTGAACTCAGAGAAATTCTTTTGGCCTCTCTGCTGGAAAATAACCGCTACACTGCAAAACTGGGATTGTTTTAGCCTCTCTGGCACATTAAGGTGGAATATCTTTAAATTTGACCTACTAATACCCAACTCAAGCTATGTCAATTCCTGCCTCAGCTGTTTAGAGCCGCAAATCCAGTAACTAATGGTATTCTCTCCAAGGAAAGATGCAGTATTTTTCTCTAAGTATGATCAAAACTAAGAACTGAATAGCAAAGTAACATACAGGCCTGTTAAAACTTCAGGATACCACTAAAGGTTTCTTCCTCAACTGAAATGCATTGAGACTATACAACAGTAAAGCTACTTTTAGACTCAATCTTCATTTAGCAAAATATACTTTGTAATAAATCAAAATAAACTGGTTGAAAATAGCAATACAGCAAAGACAGCTCAGCTACTCCACAAGTGAGATATTGAGGTGTCTTGCCCTCATTACTAGGATTCTTCCAAGTGATGACAGGATAACTTACAAGAGTGAAGACAATGCCCTGATGAGTACATTGTCTTCTGAACTCATTCTGAAGTTTAACATAAAGGATAAACTACAGATAAACAAATGAGGTCATGTTATGACTGTAAATCAGTTATTTTATTGTGGGTATTTCTACATACATATCAGGACATGCACAGTATCTACCAGAAGTCTTGAGGTTTTATTTCATGCTTATTTCAAATCTGATAAACTATCCTTCATTAATGTAACATTAAACTTCATTTCCTCATATTTGCAATGCTGCATTTTAGGACAACATGGAACTGAGAGCTCCTTCAAGGATTTCTGAGGTGGTCCAGTATCCTCATGGTCTGAATCTGGTGACTATATATCATAAGCAATTCTGTTTCAGTCAGAGGTATACAGCACAGGGTGCCCTATGCATAAAAAAGATGCTGAGATCAAATGTACACAAAAAGATAATGAAGAGTATGGAATAACATGCAGATGATTTCAACACAAGTACAGGAAAGCATTCAGGTTTATCTTAAATCTCAGTCTTATTTTTTAAATATACCACACGAATATGCAATAGTCTGAGATCTTTAACAGAGAACAAGCATTGACTTTTGACATGACACAACATACGAGGAAAACTTTAAATATCTTGTCCTATTGTTCTTGTTCCAGTCCTAATAATGTGGAAGGACAGTATTAGCTATCCAACAATCAACATATTTCCCTCTTTCAATTTCCCTGTGCTTCTTCACAAACAGGACACTTCAAAGGAAAACCCCATCAGACATACTACAGGTTGCGGTACCAACAGCTGCTAAGAGATTGCACCATCATTAGCAAAATGGCAAGAAGCTGAAGCGTCAAAGAGGACAGACAATGCTCAAATAAATTTAGCATTAACGGCTACTAAAATAGGGCCATTTGAGGACGGTATCAAAAAGCAACTGTGTGTGGTGCTAGCTGGTTCAACGAGAAGAACCACTGCTCTGGCCAATAGCCTTTTTAAAAATAAAACCCTTTTTTTCTTTTTAAAAATTGCAGTAACTCATTTTTAAATCCATACTTATTTTTCTGATGATAGCCCTCTCCTCTTTGCACAATACCATAGATGTGACTTCTTTCCCTCTTTTATACATTCACTATTTAAAATTTCCAGTGCATTTGCTTTTCCAATTACTGAGGCAGACAACATCTTTTCTTTTAGAAAATAATTATTGCTGTAATACTCTGTAATTATGGTTTATAACAGCAATAATCCCAAAGAAATCAGTCATTACCATGGATCACAAGTAATCATTAACTACTGTTAATGACCCATTTCTTGGGGATTATTGTTTTAGTAAACCATGACCACATCATTATTGATACAGAGAGCAAGACAGTACAATAAAATGAGATCTTAATACTACATTAACTTATTTTGTAACATTAAAAGCCATTAAACATCTAAATTTAACCATGTATATCTAGGGGATATAACAGTTATTGTTCAATATGAGCACAAATGTTTAGTTTGCAGAAAAGAAACACAGTATTTAAACTGCATCCAATGTTTTCTGAGGTACGAGGGCAATCCCCCAGAGCACTGACACTGACAGACTCTCTGGCTGATTGTTTCCCTCTGCCTCATCAGGTCTGGGGAATGGAGGAGAAATTCATACTGCAGCTGGTCAATGAGATTAGGTCAGTAATGAAAGTTCTCCCAAATAAAAGTTGATGGGTGCATGGAAGAAAGTGGGATTCATAAAACAGAGAAGTAGAAGGTTTTACAGAAATTAGTGAAAAAATGGCTCCTACATAGAAGAAAATCAGCATATTCAAACTCAACAAAAGAACAGCAAAATAAACCATGAATACTTAATGGCATGCAAAGAAACAGCTGTATTATGCAGTAACCTGTCTCACCTTTTCAAAATAACACCATTTATCCATGTAAAGATGCAACAGCCATAAGATAACTGTATTAGGAAAGAGCCAGTAGTTATAAAGACAGTTCAAGTGAGACACAGAGAGGACCGAAATAGGTATATGAAAAAAGATATAAAAAATACTTATTATTTTTACAACCTACACTAAAATAAATAACTTAAGTTTCTTGAAAATTAGGTAATTCATTATAACAGAGCTGTATAAAATAAATTAAGGAATTTATATGAATTTTTACAGACACGTAAATGTAAAAAGATGGCAAGTTAGCATCTTCATTTACAAAAAATGTTCATCAAGTTGCAGCTGGTTCCCATGAGGGCACCTGAGGCACTAAAATGTTGATTTTCAGCAATTAAAAGTTTTTACAGCTCTCATGCCTATTCTCTGAAGATGTAACAGTATGTTAAAACCCATCAACAACTGCCAGTGTACAGACTCGGATCATTAATTTCTAGATTAAGAAAAGGTCTTGTTATATCTGCTGTAAGATCACTGCTCCTTTTCATATGCAAGTATATGGTTATTTGCACATAAAACAGTCTAAAAATTAAATTAAATACTAACCTTCCTGAACTGTGATTTCTAATGGATTCCTACTAGAAGAGTGCAATAGTTTTTGGTAGTTTTGTGCATTTTGGTCAAACAACTGTACAAGAAACGTACAGGTCTTTTCGTATTCACACCTGCTCACTGTGCACAGTTGCTCCAGCTGTTGGAATACTGTAGCTGTATCATCCAGTGGATCTTCTAAGCCATCTCTGGAATAGAAATAAAAAGTAATCACTTAGCCACTAATCCTTAACGGCTCTTTTCCCATACAGACCTTCTACCACTGACATTGAACCGCTGAACTATAAAAGCCTTAGCAGCTGGTGAATACAGCAGACAGACATAAGGTCTCATTCTACTACGTAACCACCCACATGCACACAAACACAGAACATTATGCTATTTGTGCCTTCCTCGTAACATGTTTTAAAAAGCAAAGAAGAGAGATGAGGTTGGCAGTATGAACACAGAAAGAACATTAGACTATTAACAAGCAGCATATTTTGCAGAGGACGATGACAGGAAAGAACGGAATACTTAGTAGAAATGGATTTTATATATTCATCAAACTAAGCACAAGAGCACAAAACAACAAGAAGCAAGCTTCACTAGAGTTCCATGCAACTGCTTTGTAAATCTTCTATCCTGCTATAAACAAGCTATGACCCTACGGAATGTTTATAACGAAGAGACCAATAGCTCTTGCCGTAAAATGTAACTATACTCATTCCACAAGCCATAGTAGGAAAGGTTCATTCATCAGAAGGTTACCCTTTTACTGCACAGGCAACAATCAATCTACAAATAACAGTTAATATCCAAAAAGCTAACAAACAAACTCTGAAAGATATACAGCAGCTGAAAATTCTAATGTCCAAGATGGGCTGAAACAAACCTCTCGTCAGGTATTTACAAACACCTGACATAAAAGTTCTCCTTCTAGTTTGTAGAAGAGCATCCTCTTGCTGACCCTTTGCAGAAGAATCATTACCTCCTCACTCACCCTTACTTGAAAGGGAGAATAGCTATTTAAACCCCCCAAAAGGCAAAGTAACTTTCCTTCCACTGTTCCAAGCTAATTCTTTCTCTGTCTGAAGGACCTGTGTGGCTTCTGAATGGTGGGTAATACTATTGACTGGTTTGTAGGAAAAATGGTCATCCCGGAAAACACAATTCATTTGCAAAGACACCAGTCTATCTCATTTGAGCAAACATAAGTAGTCTTACGAAACTGACTCCCAGACATCCCATGTTTCTCAAGAATGGTCTGGATGTTTGATGCTAAAGTCTACATTTGATATTGCTATGTAGAAAAATGACACCACTGAGGATTTTCATCACATAACAGAATAAGACAATACAACAGTGGTACACTAATCACCTAGAGCTAGGAATGGATACATACCAACAGCATTACGCAGACTATCTTAAGAATGACAGACTGTTAGAAAAGAAGATCAGTACTTTTCTCATCTTGTCCCTGTAGGCTTTTTTCATGGATTAGGCAGTTTGCTCCTCCAAAATGTACCAAGGACATTCAGGAAATCTCTCATTAGTGCCATCACTGAATTTTCAGTGCTGATGAAGACAACAGCTCATTTCAATGGATCTGGTCATGCCAGATGGTCTGACCCAGAAGTTCAGCCCTACTAAATGCTTCATGTCTGAAAGGTGATATGGAATGTACCACTCAGTAGAGAAAAAAGCTGAGATTTAAGGTTCAACCCTGAGATTCCACTACAGAAAACTTGAACAGAGAAGACAAAAATGCCACTAGAACTGTAGGCTGGCTGAAAGAAGGCCCATGAAAATTCACTGCAACCAGCTGCTTCTCCATCTTTGTCCTAGCACTGGAACACGGGAAGCTCCCCTAGGTACTATGAGTTCTTGGTCCTGAGACAATGACAGTGAAGCTCATGATTCTGAGCCATTAAGGAAGTAAGCCTTTAACATACCTATGGTGATAACGTAAGGCAAATAACACCAACTACAGTTTAGCTACTAAACAGTAAGATGGCAAATGATGTAATTTGCAGACATGAGATGTTGGCCAAGATAAGACAAAAACGACAATAATGATAAAGTTGAATGTACTTCCTCACATGAACTGAACAAATAACACCATCTCAGTAATGCAAAATTGAAAACCAAAAGCAGATGTGACTTACTCTGCAGTCCTGTAGTCTGACAGGAGATCCTATCAGTAGGAATTTATAAAATCCCTTGAAGAAAACTAAATCCTTTCTAGCAATCGAAACACTTTTTTCTTATGTGCTGTATTATATTGTGGACTACAAGGTCATTTATTTAAACTATTAAAAAGAAGATCTGAGCTAAGAACTTTTAAATTGGTCACTTTCAATCTTGCCACTCACTAGCTTGTTCTATTTGGTCTCACCCTTTCTCGTGCATGGGGTTCAATCTGCTTTCCCTCATCACTCTACCCTCCATGGCCCTAGAAAGTGATTCACTGAGAAAACATGTCACAATACAGTTAATTTAGACAGCCTTGAAAAGGAAGGGGTGTGGGGAATAGGCTTGTTTCAAAACACAAAGGCCCATGAAAGGAAACACAATTAGAATTTACATTTGATTTTGGCCTGGATTTAATAAGCAAAATGAGTAAAATTATATCAGCCAACTAAGATCAGCTAAGGAAATCACCATGGTAATCAGAACCAGTGTACTTCCATTTTAAACAGAACCAAAATATAATATGCCAACAAATCAGAAAATTAAACATTCTACATTATAATTTTAAAGTTGCAATTACAAGTTTACCTTATAACTACAGGAACACATTCCAGTCTAGAAGCAATATAAGCTTTTGTTATCTCGGGTGCGTATGTATCTAAGAGGTGTGGTTCTGCCGTTTTCACAAAAGGAACAGATGCTACCATTCTTTGCCACAGAGTTAGCAAATAATGAACACTATTTGGAGCAAATTCCCAGTGCTATAAGAAAACAAAACATACTTCTGTTAAAGCATCCCAGTGTGAAATTTTAGCTCTGAAACATGACGGTCTTATTTAAAGTAGTCTTATTCATTCACATAGCTACTGAAGGACCTAATCAGAACTGAGCCATACTATGGCATACATTAGATCCAGCATTACTTTTAGGCACTCTTACCTCCTCTAAGCCAAATCCAAGACTCAGACCTAGGCCTAGATTCTTAAACAGTGCACAGTGAGATTTAAGTGCTATAAAAGGGCCATTTACAGATCCTAAATGTGGAGTGAGAAACTGTCCAGAGACACCTAAGAGGGAATGTAAAGAATTTAAAATGCATCTCAACTCTTTTTTCTCTTCCAAGCTTTTGGAGCTGCCATTGACAACTCAAGAACTCAAAGGTCAAAATCTTCTCCTGAAGGTCGCTATCTTCAGCTGTTACCCTGAAGACCAGAAAAGGACTCTGGAGGAAATGATAAAATAACTCTTTTATTACTCAAACAGTGCATGTCTCTATCATGGTGCAATTCAAAAACAAATCTGTAACATTTTTAACACTGTGAGAATCTTGACCATGCGGTATGTGTCCTCATACAGATGTAGGTCCCCAAAAATGTAGCCATTATTCCATGCAGCTTCTGAACCCAGCTCGAATGGGAACTTTGCACTCAACAGCTCAGCATACAGGCAATTGTGTGTGTGTAAACATATATATACATGGACAAAAGCACAACTCAAGAACCTAGTCAGTGTAGGCACTTCAAAGTCTACATGGGAGCATAGGTGTTAAGTATTTTAGGGTTGTGTAAAGGGTGTAGTTTGTTGGATTTTTGTTTTTTGAGGGCAAGAACTAATGTTGAAAGATTAACATTCATCTACGCCCGGCTTCATTTGTCGTTCTTTTCTTTAAAACTGCTCCCACTACAAAACTGCATCAGAAAAGCGGGAACCAGTTCTAGAGAACTTAGATTACACCTGAGTTACATCTCTGACAAAACGCACTTCACGCAAAGACAAGCATCACCACCTCCTCACAAACACCACAGAGAACCAGGGCCAGTCCTCTTTGTCATTCAAGAGTCAAAACCAAATCTGTATATACTCTTACCTGTAGGCTAGTAATAGTGAAATTTGCTATAAGTTGGATGATTTGGGGGTAATCTTTCACCATTACTAGCTCTCCCAGTTGATAGTTGGTCTTCAGCCGAGCCAAACACCGACAGAATTCATGGTAATTACCCGGATCAGATAAACCCTAAATAAAAAGCAGCAATTTTTCAGAAGTTAATAGTTTAATCTAATAGAAATTGTATAAGCAGTCTTGCTAACTGGGTGCTAATTTTATCTGCATAGGAGTTTTGCTTTGTTTTGAATAGAAAATCAAAGCAAACAGGTATCTGGCTGAAAGTGGTTTTGATCGACTGAGTATATTAATGAAGGCTGTAACTGGAACAAATCCATAATGTTTTAGCATTTCAAATAAATCAAATAAAAATTAAAGAGATACCTGTGGATTTTCCAGGATGTGTCTCACTCCTTTGATCAAATTACCAAGGTATTTGGCACGTTCTGGATTGCTGAATAAAGATCTCCTTGTAGAAGCAAACTGCACTAAACAAGAAAGTGCCTAAAGAGTAATAATAATTAAAAAAAATAACTGTAAGACTAAAAAAAAAAAAATTCAACTTTCAGAATAAATATATCATAAATGTTTAAAGAAATCCATCCTATTGCTGCCTGTAGTACATTCTGCGGCTGAAGATTATTTTTGCAGCAATGTCTATACAATCGCTAAACACTGATGTGGCTCAGTTTTAAAATTCCCCTTTATAACAGCTTCTGACTTATCAAAATCATCAGGTGGATGTTTTCTATGTGGCTGAGTAATGCTGAACTGGGGGAGGAGGTATTTGGATGCTTTCAGATTCAGAAATGAAAACTGGGGCTGAAGTTGAAAGAAAAGACATTTTGACTGGGCACTGAGCCATAAGAACTCATAAAATGCTAATGCAAGGAATAAAACAGTCTTTTGTACAAGGTATAGCTGTTAAAAGACTATTTTCCATCATTACTTGAGTGTAAATCATTAAGTTCCACTTACTAACTGAGACAGCATAGGTGGAAGGGAATGATACAAATCAAAAAACAGGTCCAAGGTCTCTGGCTCCAGGAAGACTATGGAAAAAGAGAAATTGGTTTTAACAGACTCTACAAGCAGTAATTATCTTTATTTTAACTGAATCATCTTCTTTGTAACCAAAACAGTAAGAGGTATTGCTGTCACTGAGAATAAATTATGAATGGATGCATTAATTAGTTCACCGTAAAATATCAAAGCACCATACTCTTTTTATCACATTTAATCTGTGCTATAGCTCATAAAGAATACTTCCCTTACTGAAGATGCAATACTTTGTCAGGTTTGTAACAGGCGCAGGTAAATCGATTCCTTCAGGTTACTATGGTAGTACACTAAGACAAGACAGGTTCCAGATACTAAGGATTAGTTTAGTCTGTATTTAAAAAAAGACAAATTTAAACAGAAGTTCCAAAGACTACCATGAAGTCTACAGACTGATAAACAGAAGAAAATGCTTTAAACAGTTACCAATACACTGAGGAATCACATCAAATGAACTACAATGCAAATGAACTACAACATTACCCCACACTTTATGAAGGGGTAACAACAGAGTAGTTCACCAATAATTCACAATTAATAAATCTCACAAATGAAGTGATATTTCAAAGTTGTTCCATTTATAAGCATTATTTCATAGGATAACTGGTGTAAAATAAAGCCTCACATAACAAAGTTTAATCTCCTTTAGGCTTTCTCTGTGTTTAATGACCAAAAGCAGATCCCTTCATGGACAATTTGAAGTATCTTAACTAAAACCTTGGGAAAACCCTCCTCCCCTGAGGAGGAAGGAGCAGAGACGTGTCATGAACTGATCACAACCACCATTTCCCACCCTCCTGTGCCACTGGAGGCGAGGAGGTAGAGAATACAGGAGTGATGTTGAGCCTGGGAAGAAGGGAGGGGTGGAGGAAGGTTTTTTAAGATTTGGGTTTATTTCTCATTACCCTACTCTGATTTTAGACAGTAGTAAATTAATTTCCTCAAGTCAAGTCTGTTTTGCCCATGACGGCCATTGCTGAGTGATCTCCCCCTGTCCTTACCTCTACCCACGAGCCTTTTGTTGTATTTTCTCTTTCCTGTGCAGCTGAGGAGAGGGGTGACAGAGTGACTTTGGGGGGCACCTGGCCTTCAACCAGGGTCAGACCACCACAGACATACTAGACCACCATCTGCACTGTATAACCCAGGAAGTCAAAGCTCTAGAATCTAAGAACCAAGATGCAATCCTCCTGCTGCCTCCTCCATCAACAAGCTCACATACTAGAACACATACTAACACACTAACCACTATTATCACTGTTTTCTCATTAGGAAGAAGACAAGGGAAAACAGACATGCTACAACGGCAGTACCTCTTCAAGGTGCTCAAGCCAGGAATAAGAATAGCATTCAGTGTCTAATTAGAAGAATTTAATTTACTGTGAATATTTATGTTACAGACTATGTTTATTATTTCTTTCTGTAAAAGTAACAATAGGACAAGTGTGATAGAAATAACAGAAGAGGTTTGCAAAGAACTCGTCACAAAAAAAAATCTACTCCACATTAAAAATTATTTCATACTTGCAAGTCCTGTGACAAAAGCAGTTATACAATCCACTAGATACAAATTTCAGACTAACAGTTATGGTCATCTCTTACTTGTTCTCCAGTTTGTTGGAATCTGCACAGTGCACAGGTCATCTGCAGATTCGTCAGCTGAATTTCCAATAAAATCAAAATTAAGACAGTTTAGTACAAGCTTCAAAAGTTGCATTGCTAGACTTTGCTGCCGTTGGTCCTGAAGGGTTAAAGGTTTTGCCAAGAGCTAAAGAGAAAAGAAATCTTGTTAGGTCATCTGCACAGAACATGCCTTAAAAACAGTTTTGAAAAGGAAAATGTTTGGATATAAAACTGCAAAGTTCGAAGCAAGAGAGCACATACTAAGAGAAAAAAAAATAAGTCCTTCAACAATAAATTATTATTACTACCTCAGAGACATCTTCCACGTCATGCTAAAGCTCACAGACTTACAAATTTTACAAAGCCTGGAGAAATAATCTTTTTGCATAAAACACTTCTAGGTAAAACTCAGCACATCACCAACACTGTTTGTTAAAAGAGTGTTAACTTCACTGCAAAAATTAAACTGTAAGGTGTCATGTAACTTCAGTTACTCCAGATCAGCAGGGAGTATAGATTATATGCATCATATGGGTAAAAATGATTGGTTATTTTTCAGTTTGATGTCCAGGCTGCTAAACTGTTCCTGTCTAGAAAAAAGTGGCATTAAAAAAACAATGAAATGAGCAGTCTGGAATCTAAACGTAGCTATTTACAACATCTGTATAAACTGCTGTTACTGTTTCTACTGCTTTATAACCCGTGTAGTGTCAGAATAAAAAGGTCCTTTAAGCTAAACAAGCTGTCTGAATTTTGAAGTCTACACTCAACATACTGTGAGAACACATTTTATCCATGCCCTTCTGTAATGATAACGTTTTAGCTTGAAGATATTACTACCTCAAGATCACATACACAATAGCACTGAAAACAACGCCCAAATTCACTTATCAGTGATGCAGGCTGTGAACATAAAAAAACTGACAGAATTTTGTCTAGAAAACCAGTAAAATAAATGCAAATGCAACAACTCCATCTAGTTCATCTGCTCCTTATTTAAATTCAAAGTCACATCTCAGGTTTATTAACAGGAAGTTTTTAAATTCTGATGATAGGAATTTAAATCAACTGTGTGCCATCAGATGCCTCATTAACTTGATAATAACTCTTGCACCACATTAGAATTGACATTAAATTACGAATTTAGCTTTGAAACCAACACTGAATTTTAGTACATCTTGTATGAACAGAACCTGTTTGGCCACCAATCTTCTCAGTAATGTTTAACCTCTTGGGATTATTTTGGTGATTCCACATTTGTTAGTTGTGGAATTAGTGGCTGTGGAATTAGTCAGTTGTGTGAATGTATTTTTCAGTGTATTACATACACTGAAATATTTCTAAACCCAGCCTTCTCTACTGAAGTTGGCATTAGAAAGATACAAATTCTAATTTTCTTATGCTTCGGTCTGGAAATCTGTGTGATGTTACTCAGACAAACCTTCCAACATATGAGACTAAGAAAGCACCTGCTGACGAGCTGAACTTCAAGAAAACAAGGAACCTGTTGCAGGATACAGGTTCTCACGCTTAAATTTATTGTTTTGTTGGAATGGGGTTTACTATCTCTAAGAAGATTCTTTCAAAATATGTAATACTTTTAAATTATATATGATTTCTCCATTAATGTTCAATCCCAACACTGATTTAAAACATCCTGTGTACATCAGCAGAGCATTCCCCCTTGAGAGGTGAAGGTTAACACACTATTTAATTGCTCTATATATTAAATATATACACTGCTTGTCACCTGAGCACTGGTAGCTGACCACACATGCCCTTTAAACTGACTGCCAATGTGAGGTAAAACATGCTAGTTAGACTAAAAACATACTTTGAAAGAAATTTAAGTTAACACAGTTTCTCTTGTGTTTTTTGAGCAGTAACTCAGACACAACTCTCAACCTTGAGAATTATTCCTTCAGCCAAAAAAATAATTGCAATCATTATCCACTGAGATGGCATTTGTGTTTAAATTCTTAGCTTAAGCGCCTGCGTCCAAATTTCAACACCCAATTCATTTGGTTTTCAGAGAAAACAAATAAACCAGCACTTCCAAGTGTCAAAGAATAGAAAGCAGGCAACATTTAAAAAATAAGCTGCTCTCAAAAGCAAATTGTTTCTTGAGCTTAAGAGAATTAGAATGGTACCTCATGGTGGCAATTCCACTGCTATAGAAGGGAAAGTGCAAATTCAAGCCTTGATCTCAGTTCAACCTACCTGGTGCTGAGAGACCTAGCTTACAGTGTGCAGTTCTTCACCACCTCCTGTCGAGGCTTTCGAGGGGCTGCAGCCTGAATAACCCCAAAATGCTACAGACAGGTTAAGAGAACTAGTGAAGGAGAAAACCACTTTGGCCAGATTGGACTGCACTGCTATACCACAAGACAGAGCATCTGTCAGTCTTCTTGGTCGCTCCTAGTTTAATAAATAACGCTTTAGCAAATACCGAGATGGCAGACACAACAAAACTGAGATGCAATCAAGAAAAACATCAAAAAAGAAGAGAACCTCAGAATTTAGGTATTTCATTCTTTATGGCAAGATATAAAAAGAGAGATGGCACAGACAAAAAGACTGAGAGACAGCAAGAGACACACAAAGAGGACTGTAATTTTTCAGCCACTTGAGCTTAACTGGGTGTCACATAATCCATTTAAATACAGAATTCCTAAACTCAAAAGATTAAGGACTCAAACTGGGACAATTATGATGTTAATAACTTAGGTGCAACTATGAAGAGCCTCACCTCCTTCAAAAGTGAGCACGCAAGCATCAGTATGTCCTTTAGAGAGGTATCACGGAATGAGGTGGCAATTTTACGATGTTTTGCTGAAGGTCTCGAATAATCAACCTAAGAAAAGTTAAGACAGAATAAACAATGCTCCCTTCTTTGCCATAACTATAACAGACATATCTGTCAGATTATTTGACACTAGAAATTAAAATTATGGTCCAGCACTAAATACAGTTCTTGACAACTTCCTGATGTCCTTTGTTTTTATCCTTCAAGGTTGTATATCTGGATGGAAAGCTCTGAGGCACTTCCTCCGGTTAAGATGTAGGCAAAAGAATATCATTAGCAGAAACACACTTGAATTTGATCATGCGCTTTGCTTTACCAGTTCTAGGAACTGTGATGAAAGAAACTTACATGCCATATCTGATAGAGGGTATCTGGTACAGGTAGAATCCCTGCACCATGAATTTCTAGCCTGTCTTTCTATTCTGATGGGGGGAGGATGGTATGTATTAATCCCTTCATGTCTAAGAAATCTTTCTCCAGCCATTTTTCTGAAGTGCAGAAACATTCAACGCATTGCTTCCTGAGTAATACATACATCCCTTGCGGAAGGAAAAAAATAAAACCCAACAAACATGCTTACTAGATTCATTTCCTGAGTCAGTTCTGAAAGAATCATTACTCCTATTACGGAATGGTCCACAGTACCCTACAGAAAAAAACAGACAGGAATGCTCAAACATCACAGCTTCTAGTTCGTGTTTTTCAACATTTGTAGAATCAGACAATTTTCTATTTTCCAGCATTTCTAGAATCAAGAAGAATTTTGGGGCTGAGATACCCTAAGCTTTTTAGAAGGCTTTCATGCCAAATTCTATCAACATCAGTAGAACTAGATCTTCACACTTCCTATGTGGCTCTGAAAAAATCATTACCAATCATGATTTAAGAACTGTGTGATTAAAAAAGCCCATCTGAAAATAAGACTGTGAGTAGCCCATTAAAATCAACTGCAATTAGGGCTTGTCAATGAGTCAGGGGGAAGATCTCTATGTCTACTTTCACAGCTGCAGTTTGAAGACTCAGCTCCCCAAGTGTTCAAAAAGCAATGTCAACCTTGTCAAAATCTTGATACCTGTCACAACCACACTCATTTTTGCAACTTCACCCAAAGTTCAACTTATGAGATAATAGACAAAATGTGAGAGAACTCTCAGGCAACATTTACATTGCTGCCCTTTCTGCATTCAGTGAGATTAAACATCCTGTTCCGTAAGTTGAACAGAACTTCCTTTTACATTTCACATTTTTAAAATAGTCTATATGAATGTTCCTTACATCACACCAGCCTACAGACATGGAAAATGCAACCTCCTCTTTCCCACAGGTGTGAAAAGCTGTGTGGTGACTTATGAAGGAGCTGGGAACAGAACTGCAGCCCTAGCTGATATCCCATTTTCAAATTCATACTGGATGAACTTTAAACTGGAATACTAATGCATATGTGTTTGAAACTACCATATGCTAATTATTAACAGATATTAGTATTGTTTAGGGACTATTTTTTACATTTTTATCTAAAATTTAATTCACTAGTAGATCTATGGCTTAATTTTCTTTTCTACAGGAATTCTTAATTTAACTAAAGAAATCTCTTAAGCTAAATTTTGTATTTAAATCTCTACTTTTAATGAGCTACACTTAAGACTCATATTACAATCAGTTTAATAATAAATGCAAAATCCAATTACAGTACATTCATAAAAATAACTGCAAACTGGTGGAGAATCATATGTGAGTTTGTTTTTAATAAACAGAATATTGCAACTTATCTTTTATTAGACATTCCCAATGTAACTCAAAAAGTACATTAACTTCAGCAGTATTATAAATGAAGATGGAAAAACAAATCAGAAATTTATTGGCAAGAAATATAAACTTCCTGTCTTCTTGCTGAGTTGCCACAATCACCAACACACACATACATAATAGATCATTTTGGAAGTATATTTCCCAATAGCTTAAATTTCCTGATTATTTTTTCCTCAAAATAAGCACTAGGCTTTATGCTCACACAGACACTCAGAAAGATTAAGCTGTATTAAACTCTTAAAGGACATTAAACATCTTCCAGAAAACCTTTTAAGAACCTTTCTGTACATGCTAAATGTATGAAACAACCAAGTCTGGCTAATAACCCATGCCAGCCAACCACTTTCTTCAAACTTACTCCACAGAAGGTGCTATATATCTTTAGCCACTGTGTCTGATAGTGCTTACTCCAGATTTGACCTGTAAACTTGAAAAGTGAATAGTCCACAGCAGATGAGTGCGCTCTGACATTACAGTAGATTACTTCCAATTTTCAAATCCTACATATCAAGATCATCTTCCTATCCTATAACATATCTTTCTAACAGTGACCAGTGCAGTGTGGAAACAGAAAACAACGTGGAAAGAAATATAAAACAAGAACATTCCTGCCTCATCCAATTACTGGAGAGGGAAGATGAGTGATCTGTACTCCTAAACTTTCCCATATCCCTACCTAGAATGTACTTAAGTTAGATTTAAATAGATATGCTAAAATAGGTAAAGTTATAAAAACACGCTAAACTTAGTATCTCCCTATATTGTACACTATAATCCTAGGAGAGACAGAATGTCTTTTGGTTTATTTTTTTATTTTCACTCTTATTTACATGTATGGACAGAGAACATACATACACGCAGGTGCCTAACTGCCCACGCACACGAATACAAGGCATTAATTTCTCATTACGTGAAAAGGGAATGGGGCAAACAATGACCACAACCACATAACAAGTACAGTAATTTTGTGTACTTCAGCTCTACTTTTACGTAAGTTTTCTTCAGTAACTTCACAGAAAGGGATGTAAAGTGATTTCTCCTAGGCATTACATTGCAGGTGCAGCCCCACAGATCATACACAAAAGCAACAATATAAGACTGTAACAGTGAACACTTCAACAACTTGTTTGGTGTCCTAAGGGTGTCTTTCTTATTTATGACAGGCATCTGAAAAAATACAGTCCTACAACTGAACAGTTTGGCACAATTTTAGCAGTCATTATTACAAGAATAACAATCAGACTCATGCTTTAAAGCCCTGGACAGTCTCACTCTTCAGATGGTGCAGTATCTGGTAACAAGATAACTGGAGCTAACACTATCAGAAATGTATCTCCACATCAGTTGAAAACAAAAATAAAAGGCAATACACAGAATGGCTTGACAACAGGGACTGATGGTTTACAACCACACTACAAAAAAGTGCTCTGGAGAAAGAAAATGAACAAAAACCATGACAGCACTATGAACGCTCTGAGGCATCAAACCCCACAAGCTCACAAGTATCAAACCCACGCTGGTTCTCCACTGCAGGGAGATCTTCTATTTTAAGCAATGTTCTTCACACTTTTCCCACCCAAGTGGCATAACTTGTCAATCACTAAAAAGGAAGAGGTCCAAACAGAAAAAAATGGCAGAAGTGAAGGACTGTTTCCTACCTGCAAAAATGTTTTTACATCAGCAATAATGTCTCTGAAGATGAGCTGATCTTTTAGTACCTCAAACCATCCTAATTTTGTAATTTTAGCAATGACTTGCACAAGAGCTTGGATGACAAAAGGAGCCAGTTTGGGTTGAGATGCCAGATAGTTCAGAATGTAATTTCCTGTAAAGAAGCATTTTATAATCAGCAACAAAAGTCTTCTGAAAAGAAAATTAATTAAATGGATCTAATAGAAACTCAAAGCATGGATTTTTTTAAAAGCTATATTCTTATGGTTAATATAATAACTGTAAGTTATGCCAAATCATGAAATACAGCTCAACATTTAGTAACACAAAGCACATTACATACATCATCATTTTTCTAGGACACATGCAATGACAGTTTGTGAGTTCAGAGAACCGTGGCAGGTAGAGTAACTTTTCACTAACAACCTATACACTGGAGACTGAGTATTTCACTATGTAACAGCAGCAATCACAGCCAACTCAAGATACACAAAGTGTTTTCAGACAAGATTTCCTGCTGAATGTTCCCAATTCAACCTAGAACATCCCTTTAGGCAATGCACACTGCAGCTGCAGAAATTCCTCTCTAACTAGAAGGAAGCTAACCTGTTTCAAAAGCTGTTGAAATGTGTACAATTAAAGCTGATTCAAGTTATTTTTTACATAATAGAACACTGAAACCTTTCATCACAACAGGATGATTCTCAGACATGCATTTCAGAGTACTACTATCCACAGAACTGATAAACACAGTGCAGATGTGCTAAAAACCGAAATTGAATCGTATGTTCCTCACGCAAAGCCTTTCACTATTAAAGACCTAACACATACCTGCTTACTCTTTCAGGATATAGCAATGACTTTAACATAGATCCTGAAAAGTAAGAAGTTTGTAGGATCTTAATCCTGCAAGTAGGAACCTGCCCTGGCATGATTTCTACAAAGGTTAACAGCTGATCATGAGCAGTGTTACCTGTGACTGGCAGGTGTACTAACAATATCTGCAACTTTGATCCTTTACAAATATGTACTAGATCACTTCAGCATCTTGCGGGATAAGTACAAAGCCTATCGTGAAAAAAACTATTGTTTTTTTTTTTTAATATTAATCTGAGCTAATGCATTTATTTTAATTTTGCAAACAGGAAATGTTATTTGTGAGCTAACTGCAGAGAAATGAGGAAACATCTCTCAATCACCTTTATGTTCACTCTTTCACAATGACTACCTTATTTGTAACAGGCTTGGTAAATGGCAAGAACTAGAGATAAAACAGGCTATCCACCAAGTGGTTACCGTGCTAACATGAAGTTTTAGATCCAACTTATATAATGAAATTTGAATCACAAACATTACTTACGAATGTCAATCCTTTGTTCGACAGGTAATGGAGATGCCCTGCTTACAAGCTTAGATAGGCACGTTGCTGCTAGAAGCTGAGCATAGGATGTCTACAAAAGCACACCAAAAGATACTATTAAATAAACGACTAATTAAAGTCAGGGACAATAAGTCAAAAGCTGATAAATAATCAACAGACCAGACTGGTTACCAGATTTTAGTTATGTTTGGTTTGGGTGCCAAAAACTTACAAAAGATTTATTTTAGTAATATCTTTGTTTCATTCTCAACAAACCTAAATTACAAAATACTAATAAAAAAGTGGAGACCTAAAATTATCATCTCTTTTGATGTAAACCATTCATCTAAAGTAATTTCACTGTTCAGTAGATTCTTTAGTTTTGAAACCTGTTTTTAAATCATTTGATAATTTAGATTTTTTTTATGTTTCCTCTTTTTCTTTCTCTTTTAGAATTATTTGAAACACACAGCAAGAATTACATTAGACTTAGCTTAGACTATCAAATAAGAATCAACTCGCCTATCACTTTATCTAGAGTTAAAACAGTGGTTTAAACTAGCAGACAACAGAACAACAGATAAGCACTTTGGGGATTTTTTTTTTTTTTTTTTGCTTTTAATAATTTATTTCTTGTCACCACAGCTAATAGCCAGAAACAAGAACAAGGTGATGTTCAAGCACCAGCTTACACCACACTGTCCTGACACTGCTCTACAGATGACACAACCCCTGATTACAACCCTTCTGAAAGTACTGAAAGCTAAAATGCGTTCCCTTTTTGTCCTTGATATAGTTAACACAAGGTATTACCACTTCTACAAAGACCACCTCCAAATGAAAAAATTTCTAAAATCACTTATGAAACAGAATATGTAGAAAAATAGAGACAAGCATTTTGCTTTAATTGTCCTGACACAGTAATGGACCACGACTGAGAAACATATGTGAGCTTCCACAAGCATAATTACATTTATGGATAACACTCGAGATACTTACTGTTCCTTGTTCTAATAGAAGCTGGCATTGGCTAAGACACCCTGGGCTGTCAATAAGCTCTAAGACTACTTTCTCAGCTTGCATTCGCTGTGCTAGATCAGTTCCTTCGTACAGGTGGTTACACAATACTTCTAGCTCTGCCAGACTCTGCTGGGAAAGAATACAATTGAGACTTTCACGAAGAATTTTCAACCACATAGATTTCTTGAAGTATTTATAAACCTAGATACTATACCAGTAACATGAACTGTTACCTATGTTAAGCTTTCCAGTCGATTTGCATTTAAACAAAAAAATAGGAGTCTTCCTGTGACAAGAAGCAAAAAGTAACACTGAAAATTAAGATGCTATTTCTTATTCTCTCAGCTACCAAGGTATTTCTTAATACAGTTCAATTCCCCTGTTTTTCTGAGTCTTTAGATGGTAAATCCATCACTCTTCCAAAGAGAGATGTAAAGATAGAGCACAGTGAAGAGTTTGAGTTATGCCATTTTGGAAAACTTCTGGCAACTTTCATTTTAAAAGCTGTAATTACTCATTAAATTAATGCATCTGGAAAAAAATAGAATTGTTATAAGTATTAATGCAAATATCAGTGGAAGTGAAACTACAATAGCAACAGAAGAGTTAAAATTCCTCTCTACTAAGAAGGTGAAAAAATTCTCTTTGATAAAGAAGATGCATGCTGGGAACCTCTCTCCTACACGAGGAATTCACTCTCACAGGATAGATGAACCCTTTGAGCATGTTTTGGAATCATTACACAAACAGAAGTTTCAGCATCTATCAGGTTCCCAAAGCCTGTGTGATTCTCAGCAAGAACGAGCCACGTAATTAAACGGTACCCAGCAAATATTTCATGACTTCAGCATGGCCTAGAAAGAAAAGAGAAACCAGACTATTTGACCAGTCTCATTTAAAAGTTGAAATCCTGTTCACTAGCCCTTCCAAAAAGATGTTTCATACATAAGATCTGGTTCAGCACAGTCTAGCATGCTGAAATGTCTTTCAAAAATCCAAGACAGTAATAGTGCAACAAAAGTACCCTTGGTTTTGTAAACCAAAGCATGTCATTTCCTAGAGACAAACACCCCCAAAACCATCATCATGGCCTTTTCCCCAGTTTTGCTGTTGTGCATACTGAGTGCCTGGCTTTAATCAGCTTTTTCTGAATTTCAGTAATGACATTTTAAGAGTCCCTGATTTTCAGTCAGAAAGGAGAAACGTACTTGTTCCTTTAGAGAAATTTTAAGAAATAGCACATTTGATTCTGCAATGAACAGATCAGATACCTCAAAGACTGATCTTAGTAGTGACATCTTTTGGCTTTGGTTCCCCCTCACTATGTTCAGAGAGAGTAAAGGAAAAATAAGGAACAGGTAACAATCCCAGCAATGTAATTTTAAATTAAGCAAGAGCCATGTCAATTAAAGTGAAAATTAACTTAAAATTAACTTATAAAGTGCAAGCACACATGCCAGGGAAAACAACATAAACCCCATGTAATCAGGCTAAACCATGGGAATAAGGACATCTAGTAAAGATAGTCTTCAGAGAATGCATCTTTCCAAAATGGAATAGTTCCAATATTATCCGAGAAGCATAAATCGACTTATCATCTCATAACCAGCAAAAGTTAAAGACCCATCTATATGTGATCTGAAATTTGACTTTTAAGTCTGGACAAACCTGGCAGCAAGCCTGAGAAAGTCCAGAATACAACTGGGATGGATATCAGCACAACCACCAAGATCTAATCACCTGTATACTAACTGTCATTAAAATAGCAAGTAATTTATAAGCTGGCTAATGAATCATCTATACACAAAAAATTGATGGTGGATTTCAATAACATAAGCACTTTAACATACTGTGTTAATATATTAAGGGTACACCAAAATTTAGAAATGTAGGCTAAGGATCAGGATTAACTTCTTGCTGAAAAGTTAAAACTGAAGCATTTTATCTGAGTGACAATGAGAGAATTTTTAAAGCAAGCCTGAAAAAACCCTAGGTTACAGACCTCAGAGAAAAGCTGGTTTATTGGATATTGAGACTGATGACCCGCAGCACTTTGAAATGCTTTATCTGGACATGGTTGGTCTCAAGAGAATGTTACAACAAAGTTTCTTATTGGTAGACTTGAGGAATGATCAGAAAGCACGCAGAATGCTCAAACTGCCAAGGAACTTGTCAGATGTTCTCTGGGTTATACTGTATGTGTAGTATCAAGGAAACAGGCTGATTTTCCTTGATTCAGATAGCAAAACCAAAAAGTACAACCTGAAATCAGCAAATACAACCATCTTGTGTACAACAGCAACTCAGCTGTGCAATAGAGATACTAACTTTATTAAGAAAATACTCTGAGAAAACAACAGAAAGTCAAAAACTTGCTTTGTATTTATTACGTATTTTCTTCAAGAAAGAAGACTGTCATGATCTCTTTTTTATTGCATGTGAAACGGATGCCTTCAGATCCCTCCTTCACTCAAACCTTTATCAATAGCTGAAAGGTGATTCCTAAGAAAACAACACTTGGGCCAATGAAAAGGATCTTCCAGTTAGATGCTGACTGTTTTAAGCAAGTCATGGGTAGAAACAGACCTGTGTAAGTGGCATTCTGGATGACAAAGTGTAATTTTTTCCAAGAAAACAGCTTCATGCTCTAATGCAAAAGGTCAGATACTGTGATTTACTTCTTTATTTATTTAATTTTTCCACCTGCTTGTCACACTTTCATAATATTCAAGAATAAGCAAATAAAGTTCTCCATACACTGCTGGTCCCCCTCTCCCAAGTCCCTGGCAGGTCTCCCGCCAGCCTGTGGAAGAACCAAGGGCTAGGAACGCCAGGGGCCTGGCTCCACAGCAACCCACCAGGCAGGCAGCCGCGGAGCCAAGCAAACTGGCAGGAAACCAGGCAGGTTCCTGATCAAAGTTCTGCTGACACGGCCGAATTCCCACAGACATTTTGATTTTAATTGGCGTTTGCAGACTGAAAACGTTCTATCAACAAAGTTCCACCAGCCCTATGCAAGAGCAACAGGATGGGCATAACTGCTGAAATGCCACTGCTTAAAAAGAGAGAAAAAAATAAAAACTAAACAAACAGAAAAAGGCCATCTGGGTACGAGCGGTAACAAAAGATGGTTTAGTAGTGTTTTTACGTAGCATGCTTGGTCACCAACTATTTAAGTAAATGCATAAAATGGCCTCTCCAGCACCGCCAAAGCCCGATGCCACCAATCCAGTGGTACCACAGGGGACTCCGGAGGAGCGCTTAACACCTCAGCAAGTGTCCTCTGAGGCCGCCTCCCGCCCCCTTTCTTCCTGCGCTGAGGCACAGTCGCGGTGGCTCACGTTGCCCTCAGAGCCCTGGAGGGGCTGTCCCTGCTCCCCAGGGAGCCCACCGGTGCCCGCAGGGGAAGCGGCAGCGGGAGCGCAAGGTGCCGCTGCCGCCCGCAGCCCAGCGCGGGTCCGCGGCCGACACTCGCTAACGCAGCGGGCAGAGGGAAAGCCCGCACGCCACCGCCACCGCCACCACGACCCGGCCCCGCGCACCACGGGCACGCTGACACGACCGCCCCAAGCTCCGCGGCGAACCAGCCGCACCGCGCACCACCCCGCAGCCTGCCACCAGCCTCCCACCCCGCAGCAGCCCGACCTAGCCTCGGCGCTCCGGCGGACCAGCCCGCTCCCGCTCGCCTCCTCACCCGCCCGCCGCGCCCGCACTCCCTGTGCCCCGCTGCCAGCGCTACCCGCCGCGGTCCCCAGCGCCGCCCTCCGCCCCTCACCGCGTACCTCAGGTCTTCCCGCCCTCCGCTCTCCCACCGCCCCCTCACGGCGGTCCCGCCGCGGCCCCGGCCCCCCACGGCCCGTCGCACCCCTGCGGCCACGCCAAGTGCCACCGGACCCCGCCGCGCCGGTGCTCTGACCTGGACGCGCAGCGCCATCTTCCCCGCCGGGAGCGGGCGGCGGGCCCTGCCGGGGCACGGGGTAGCACCGAGCCGCGCCGGGGCCGCCCGGGGCCGAGGGGCTGGCCGGGACCGTGCCGGGGGCGGCCGCTGGGGCGGGGCGGGACGGGGCCGTCACAGGGGCGGGCTCAGGGGCCGGCCGGGGCCAGGGGCCGCCTCACGCGGGAGGCGCCATTTTGTGCGCGCAGCGCTACGCGGGGGTGTGGCGGGGTGTGAGCGGGAGGTGTTGGTGGCAGCACCAGGCGGAGGAGTCTCTCCTGACTGGAAACGTGTGGTTTTAAGTGGTTACCCGAGTTTAGTGCGGCTGTAAGTCTGTATTTGGCTTTGCACAATGTACGGGTTCCAGAGAATGTAAGACGGTGATAACAGCAAAAGGAAAGTGTTCCTCGGTGAAAATAGCACAGTTCCTGAGAGGTGATGAGCAGAGGTACGTCTGAAGGGACAGCTGTCTCAGAAGGAACAGTTTGCTCACTTAGCCCAGAAGGGGAATCCTCCTTGACAGGTGCTTATAAAGGGTCTAAAAAATTAGATTCAGAGAATAGAGTTGTGTCAGTTTCCAGTTGGAGAAGGTGAATCCCATGTTTTGCTAACCCTGGTACAGGTAACAGGTGAGGTCAAACACTGTTAAATTAACATAGATGCTTTACTTCGTAAGTACTGCAAGGACAGAGTTGGATCCATGACATTCTAGAGTTCAAGAATAATTCAGGCTAAGTGAGGAAAGCACAGCATGGAAATCACAAGCAGAAAAAGGTCGACCTCCAAGTTAAGGGCATAAAGTGACTCGAACAATGTCTACAAGTGTCTGCATGGGAAAACCTGTTTTAATGCAGCCAGCTTCTTAACTGTGGTCAAAAGTCCATGCCATTTTTATTCTGGTTAGCAGATGTGTGAAATTACTCATGTTTCCCTGCTGCACCACTGCATTCCCATGTGAATGAAGCGTGGTAGCCCCAGAGAAGAGGCCCAAACTGGTAGAATTTCTCTGGAAATGGAAGCTGCTTTGGACCTGTAATAAAAAAGGGAATTGGACATATTCCTAGCTGGATGCACCTCTTAGAAGTGGGGTTAAGAAACCGTTACGACTATCTAATTAGGGCAGGAAGAGTAATTGTACATGAACTACGACGGAGTTCAGCATCACTGAACCATATGCTTTTGCACAGAATACCTTCAGTTATTACTGGAGAATGAAGCAAAATCAAAATGGAAAATGGTTTTAAATGGAGTTTCTTGTTCTCTTGCCCTCACAAGTGACTGGTGGCTGGCACTTCTGAGAGTCAGTTGGATTGTACTTGAAAAGTTGGCTGGGATTACACAGTCTCCTAATGACTGCCTCATCCCTGGCATGGGCCTTAGCCTCATTTTTCATCCATTATCCTGTGAAGAAATAGAATAATTTATCTATAGCCATAGTCTAAAAGAAAAGAAAAATCACAAAACATAGCAGGAGCAGAATAAAAGAAGTGGTGGTAACACACAGAAGAAAGGGAACAGAAAGGATTTTAAAGGAAAGCAGACAGAGCAAAACAGAGGAATTCCAAGGACTGAGGAACAGGGAACGGCATGGTGACTCAGAGGTTAGAAAAGTCAGCCACAAATTATAATGTGGAAAATTTGGGAGACATTTAGATGCAATACAATTACAAACTGTCCTAACAGCCAGAAGCTGCTTGCCAAGATGGGACACAAAGAGAAAACCTGCATATCCTTCAAAAACCTTGACCTTGTGGGCAGAGCTTCAGTTCTAGCAATGACCATGAATCTTGCTCCAGGTGATGGACCATTGCCATTAAGCTATGCAAAACCATGCAGAAATAAGGTTAATAAGTTAAATAGTTTAATCTGTGGATGGTCAGTGTGAGAGATGCATATGCGTTGATATGTGCGAGCGAGAGCTTGTGGCTTCTGCAGAAATGAGCCAGTTTCCAGCTTGCCTGGGGCCAGTGTTTCTTCCTAGCCACAACCACCTGTTCCTTTGGGTTTGCATTTCCTTACGGTGTCAGCAGGCAGCATGGACAGACGTGGAGAGCACAGAGCTTGTCCCACCGGGTAGGCAAGGAACACTTGCTCAGGTGTGTGCTCAGCTGCACAGTGGAGCCATGTGACTGTACCTTACTTAATCGTCATTTGAATCGTTTTAATCTCCGAGACACAGGCAGTTGTATTTTTGCATGTGATTTCTGTCAACTATAGCCTGATTATTTTAAAGGGGAAAAAAATGGTCTGGCTAAAGAATTAATGGATTCCTAGACTAATACCTGACAAAACTCTTGAGATTTAACACGAGTAAGAATGTTAGATTGTGAAACTACCCCAGACTATGTCAGTCTTAGCCAAAACGACAAAAACTGCATTAAGAATTGTAATTTATTTAGGAACTTTCATAGAATTCCTTTATCTTTTCATAGGAGGGGGAGATGACACAGTGACAATGCTTGTGTGACAGACATCGGCAGGATGTGAAATTCAGACTTGCTTTCACGGAAGATAATAATAAAATTCTTGCTGAGTTCAGTGGAATCTGAATTAAGGAAGGGGTTTAGGTCTGCTTCAGAAGATGCACTACTGAGACCTCCCCACAGCATTCATATACATTTTCCAGCTCAAGTATGTCTCATTTCTGCTAGGTGGAATAAAACCAACTTCTTGAATTTGTTGTTACTTTGGGAATAGATCTCTTGCTACAGGCAATGCATTCACAATTATGTCCATTCATTTGCCACACTGCTTAGATAGGGCTGAACGTTATCCATGCTTTTTAAATTTTAAGTGACTCAATTAAAGCATATAAACAAAACCAGCCATTTCTAAAACAAACTAGCCAATGATCAAGGTATCTGTTTCTTTTTTTTTTTTTTTTTTGCATCACATCAGGATTTTTCCTAAAATGCAGTTTTCTTACTGATAAAAAATGGCTGATAATTTGCAACAAATTATTAAGTATATTAAAATATACATAGACAAATTCAGTATATTTAATTTAGAACCCTTTGTTCTGGGAAGGTTAGCTTAGCTTTTTCTAAGTAGATGTACTCCATCATCCAAACATTCGCAGCCTGGCATTTGGTATGGTTCTGCTACAAGCTTTCGCATTCAAACATTCTTTTATTTCTGGTTTTCATTTTACATTAACAACATTTACATTAACAACAGCAAAAAAAGCCTGAAGAATTTTAATTCTTTTTTATGGCTAATGATTTCAAAATTATTTTCTGTGCCACTTACTCTCCTTTGCCAGTGTATATTGCCACAGTTTAGTGACTGGTTTAGTAATCTAATGAATTCATTTGCAATACAGATTACGGTTGATCTGGTGTATGTCTGCAGATTAAATAGTTCCATGAAAAAAACAACCAACCAACGAAGACAAAACCAAAAACCGCTTAAAAAACGTTCAGTGATTTTTACTAACACAATTTTATGTTCAAGTTAATACATAGTGGATAAGCAAAACAAGTTATTGGGCCTATCACTAAGAAGAGCAGGAAGAGCCCATAACAGCAGAATAAGTAGTTAAATATGAAGCCATTTCATACTTCTAATGAAACTAATGAATCTTTTCAGTGACACAGTGGCATACTTTCTGCTCATGAGTTGACAGAACTCCAGGAAGTCTGAAACAAAATAAATTCTTCTTTGCTTGTTTGCTACCTGGACAAAGATCAATAATACCTCAGGGCAAACACAGTCTGTAGCCAATCTCTTTAACTCAAATTGAAAGGAAAAATCTGCCTAATTGCAAAAAAGCACAAACCAGCCGGCATGTTAAAGAAAATTTGTGATGCACTGTATATACATTAAAACAATCTATGCTGTAGGTATATGCATAGAGTGAGGTTACTTTTAAAGCTTCCTTAACACCATTAATTTAAGTTACTGCAGTGCATCCAGTAATGACTGCCGATTTTTGTGCATTGGATAAAGATGACTGGAAATACTGAGGCTTTGCATGCAGATGCCTGAACTTTTGATTCCTTAGACATTAACACCATTCAATAATTTACTGCTATTCATTCATCCTCAGCCAATGGACACCAGTAGGTATAACTGCCTCCCAAAAGTGGTTTTCATAACTTGGTATCTTCCGTCATCTATTCATTCAGAGCCAGAGGCATGCTCATCTGATTAAGTGCACAAGAAACCTTTTCTGGGTATTTGTGAGTACTGCTAGTAAAACTATGCAGTTGCTTTAGACTGTCATTGCTTCATGTATCTATTAAAAGTAGACAACCCCCAGCAGAGAGAGAACTTGCCCTTGATGAGACTGATGATGGAAAATTTCAAATAAGAAGGAAAAACTTGCTGAAACTTATGATAAAACATAGACTAAGGAGATTGAAGACCGTTTTGCAAGCTTCACGTTTAAGCTTGTTGCCATATGAACAATCTTTTTATATTTCTAAATACATTATAAAGAATTGATACAAGGTTTGGGGGTTTTTCGGTTTTTGTTTTTTTTTTTTTTTTTTTTAACTATGAAAATTTTTCCAGACAAATTAGAAGGCTTGAAAGAAATTATAATTTACATCTTAAAAATGAATATAAAATGTGATCCGTTCAATATACTTAGTAGACAGGTGCATGTTTAAGGATTTTATTCAACAGTCTGAATGTGTGGATTTACAACTGCTCTTATTTCTGGTCAGTACCATGATACACTGCAGCCAAAGCTGAATTTCAGGAAGGTGGATACAGAAGTAAGTATGTGTATTATCAGTGGAGCCATTTTTCAGCACAGAGACTACTAGTAGATGTAACAGAGTCTGAAAGGTATTGGACAGCAGATGTATAAAAATTATTATTCAGAGTTGTTTCAATTTTCATAGTCCCCGGATTCATATTCTTCGTCATCTTCCTCATCAGAATGGTCATAATACTCGCCATATTCAACACTGTAGCTTGCACTTCTACTGCCAGCATTAAATGCAAATGCAGGAGATGAGCCTGCAAGACATAATTAAATCAGCTTAAACTAGTTGTACGTAGGAACACAGAGGAAAGATGGGTTTGGATCTGTATGGCAAGCTCAGTGTTTCTGAACCCTCATTACGTATTCGAAGGAGAGGGTTTTTACCTGATGTCTTGACCCAAAGCTTATAGGAGCAAATTTATGGATCATTCACATTTTAAGATGTTGAAAATATATTTAATTCCCTATACTAGTAAACTGAGATTTCAGTCATCTGCAGATCGTATGTACCTGAACATACAACCAGAGCCAATGAGTTTGAAAGCCATTTGCACAAACAAGGCCAGTGACAAACTAGACCAGTGACAAACATCTCTAGATCATGAGGCAAATATAAAACAATGCATCTTTATTCTGTATTTGCCAGGAAACCCAGTTCCCTCCAGAGGAAGAAGGGTGTTACTCTGCAGGACTAGGCCCAATGCAGAATGATAGTAAAGCTGTTTCTTACATCTTTCCAAACACTCTTGTTAAGGAGCTACAGCTGTTTCTTTCCTAGTATATTGAAAAATAAAGAGCTAAGCAGAGTTGCCATGGTTCAGAGACTCCCCCAGCTACAGCAGCTGTTCTGGGTGAGAGTTCCTGTTAACATCAGAGGACTTCCGTACGATAAAGGTGAGTGGAGTGGGATGTGTCTCAGTTGTATGGCTGCAGTCCACAGCTTGCTGATTTCTGGAAGCTGATGTAATACACGGCAGAATATTACACTATTAACCCATTAGGTGATAAAGTAGAAGAAAAGGACAGAAAAATTAAAATATGGACGTCTTTAGGTAATTTCTCATATCCTTCATTTGCATTCTGACAAGCTCATCCTTTGCAGCCTGCTTGTATGCATTCTTATATATTTTACATCCAAAACCCAAAAATAATTACCATCAATGACTTTCAACCTTGCAGAGGCGTATGTTGCACCATACTTATTTTTGGTGTGGCAGATGTAAACACCTTCATCTGATTTTTTGAGGCCTTGAATTTGCAGCCAGCTTGTCACACCATACTTCTGAGGCCCACCTCTTGCCTTTAAGAAGAGGAAAAAATAAAGTTGAGATTAAGTAGCTAGAGGACACTGTGATATTTCTCAAAGGAATTGTTGATGGATTAAACATCATTCCAAACTTTAACTGCTGCCATGCTTTCTTTCTGTTTCATTCTGCTGCCCTGTATTTTAACTTACTGCTCTGTGTCTCTGAGTTCACTCTTCCCCATCTCTGCTCGTTAAACTTCATTGTCCTTCACAGGGCTCTCATTTCTGTTTATTCCATGGTATGGACTCCCAGTGTTCCTCCTGCCTCTTGTCCCAGCAACACTTCTTGTTGCTTCAGAGCATTGCTGCCTCTTCTCAAGCTCATAAGTCTTTTCAGCATGAGTGGCAGGTGGGTCTGGGTGAGTTGTTCAGGGCCAAGGGGCCTGACCAAGCTGACACTCAGCATTGGGGTTTTAATGGATTGACATGACACACCATGAGCTTTCACAATTCATGACAATCACTCTCAACTGGCTTGGGCTAAAGCCTCTTAAAGTGGCGGGGGGAACTTTTCCAAACAAATAACACAAAACCATTAACACGTGTTAACAGAGATGCTTTCATGGTGAATCTATTCATGACCTAAGTTAAGAGGGTTCAGTTTAGCCTCTGAGCTGAACAACATTTGCATGTGGCTTCTTGCACCATTCCTGAGCAACTTTTAAGTCTGCTGATCCCACTTGTGTTCATGCTGCATCTGGAAACACTCTAAGTAACTTAGACTCTCAGTACTTTTGGTAATTTACTTAGCTTTTTCTGTGCTTTTGCTAGCTACCTTTTTGTTGAGGTTGTGCCCCGTGTCCATTAGATCTTCCCACTTCTGGGCTGTTTAAGCAGAAAGCTAGATTTGCCATGTAGTTCTCCATAGTCTCTGTTAATCTTCTTTGTCTGCTGGAGAAGCATGCAGGTGCAGGCTTCAGCCTTACTGCAGTCTGCTTGTACATCTGTTGTTGTTAGCTTGTCTCCCCAGAATGTTATTTCCATTTAAAAGAATTAGCATTTTGATTTATTTAATTTTAGCTCAGACTTTCAGGCTATTTCTAGATTTGCTTGAAGCCTGTACTAATGCCATTCTATTCTTTCCCCTTAGATTAAAACACAGCATCCTCCATAAAATGAGCAAATTTTTTTGCTTTCCTTTTGAATGTCTCAGGGACTGAACCGAAATGGCAGGTCCCAGAAACAGCATCTTGCAAAGGAGTTTAGATACTATGCAGAATTGTGCTTCTGCATTAAGAGTAGAAAAATTATTGCCACCCTTTCCAGAATGCACCCACCTTCTTTTAGGTAGTAGCCTAAATGGTTCCCTTTGTATGTTCAGTCAGTTTTTGCGGAGTGTTACCTACACCAGGAGAATCTTCATCTTTTCTTTCCCTGAAACAGGCCAGGTAGGACCCTGTCGTTTCCTCTGCTTACACTGCTAAAGCAGTGATCCTTGCATTGACTAAAATCATAATTCTTTACATAGTCACAGGGCCTCTACTGGAAATCTATTCATTACAGCAATACTGTATTCTCTAGGGGGTATTCACTCATTAATCCCTCTACTCCTTCATCTGAAACCGTATGATGTGGAGAACTCAGGTTTTACCTGTACTGACAGGTGGGTATCATCTCCTGGCAGGAACATTTTATTCCCTTTTTTTTTCCATTCAAGATGTGGCATAGGATAGGCTGACACCTCACAGCCAAAAATGACATCATTTCCTGTGTAATTCTGGGCATCCTGAGGTGGCATAGAAATAACAGGAGCTGCAAGGAACCAAGAGCACAGTGCTTTAGGAGACAGTGAGCAAAGGACAACACAAACACAAAAGCATACAAACATTAATTCCTACTTTGCATTATAAAACCAGTTTACGTTTTGTCATCTCACACTTCATGAAGAGCTACATGATTCCAAGCAGCTTTTAAAGCTCAGAATACCTGTGTCCCCTTAAAGGGTGAGCAGGGTTTTCAACAACTCTCACTTAAAGGAACTATCTGTCCTTCCCCTTGCACATGATCGTGAAATTTAAGCAGAAATCAAAAGTTTCATTTATGTCCTGTGAACTGTTATCATGGACTAGACTCAAGGCCCCACAGTCAAGCAGCCAGTACTCAGCGAGACCTTCAGAAGAAAGCCCAAGAAATTCTGTAGCAATCACAGAGTAACTTCATTGTACATGATTCTTCTTAATTTCTGTTACATTTTGGCTAGCTTAAAAGCGAAAATAACGAGATTGCTAGTTTGTCAGACTGTGTTTGCTGACTACATCGCCTTGAACTTGCTAAGATCTTGACCCCCTCTGTTACCTATGGGACTCATTGCAACAAGTTACAGAATAACAGCATTAATATATTCCACATTTATCCAAAATTGCTATCAGTTTCATCTGATGTTCTTGTTATGAGGCAAGGAATAAAAGGGATTGAAATCCATTTATTTTTTAAGGTTTTATGTTATGTTTATTACAATAATCAGATTTCCACCTGCTTGTTTCCTACTCTTCTCTTACCCTCACCCCTCTACTGTTTGTTTTTTGCCTCTGTATGATCCGAAAGAAAAAGCTGACGCTAACCACGAGAGGGAGACAGTCCAGGGCTTTGAAGACACTGGAAAAACAAACTATCACCTGATGCATTCATACATCATTTACACATCCCTCTGTAAGCATGTATGAATATACTAAATGTTAACAGGAGATGATGATATTGAGGAGAGCAAAATAACAGTTACTGTTATCACACCTCTTCTATTTTGGAGATCTCTTTTTTTTTCCCCCTGACCTATTCATCCTCAGCAAGAAGTGTTTTTCTTCTAAAGTCTCTTTTCTTTCTATCTCCATACCAATGTTTAAAAATGTATATGTTTTCTGGACCATTAGATTTGTATTTAATTATTGCTTTGATTTTTGTACAGATCCCAGATGCTTGGAAATAGAAAATTACGGTAAATGTATTTTGCTTGCAAGATTTGAATCAGTATGTACAGCGTTTATGGTTCAGCATTTGAAATTGTAACAGCCTGTTCCAGGTATTTGAGCAAAGTTTCTAATGCATTTGTCAGTTTTTCAGATTTTATATCTGTGCAGAAATTGTCAAATGCATCCTGAGTAAATTTAATTGCAGACAAATTATACAGCAAAGTATCAATTTCCCCATTGACGAATGACTCATTAAACAGGAAAAGTAAAGTAAGGCTCTCAAACTAGGATACTTAAACCCTTAAGTGCTCATTCTTTCATGAGAACTGTATATTGTTGCAAAAATCTTGTCTTCAAATCAGCATTAACTGAATATTCTGGTTGAGAATATTTTACCTATTAACTTATCACATATGGTCTGATATTAAAATATAATTTGAAATATTAAAACTTAATGCAGCCGTGTTTCTTTTAGTCATATGTGTGTTGTAGTTAAGCTTAAAGTTAAGTATAAAATAGAAACGAAATGTCTGTGTTGACTCACATGAGTTCTTTAAATTACTGGTGTAGAGAGACAGCAGGAAAACCTTTTTAAATAGGCAGATGCTGCCTGACTGGTGGTTTTGTTGTGGTACTAACACAAGTGTCTTGTGGATACACCAACAACACTGAAGTGCTGCCAAGAACTGTCCTGCTTATGGGAGTGTCCATAGAAACAGCTCAGCTGTGCAAGGGTGAGGGCTCTGGCTTTACCATGCAGTGTAAATGTACCCTTACCCTCGAGGATGTAAGGCTCTGAATTACAGATTCATTACAGCTGTTCTCCTAGGAGGAATTTGTCCGGCACTGTCCACCGTACACCAAAAAAATTCCGCACTGGAAATACTCCTTCCCTTAACTGCAAGGAGGATACTGTGACAGCTTGGAATGCTGAGGTATATGTTCAGTCCACCCAGCTGGGCGCTTCTATAGAGGTAGTTAAGGCTTTGCTGGACTGGGGCTGACCAGGACTGGCAACATGAGAGTTCAAACTCATAGCAAGTAGGAAGAACCACAGTTTCGATCTAACCAAACTGCCTCTCCTGAATCTGAACACGCAATAAATACCTGCATTACTGACTCAAACTTGAAGTGCATCCAGAAATAAAATAATATACATCTCAAACCACCATTTTTGTTCTATTTTACAGAAGAAAATGGAGGTAGCGAGGTACCATTTTAACACAAATTTCCAAACAGTGGGTTTGAATGGTTCAGATTCTGTGTTCAGCCAAATTTTGCCATGCATATCTGTGTGCACCTTTTTGCATAACTGTGTGTTTAGAAACAGATCTTTACTGTTATGATAACATGTCATTTTGATTCCTGGAGTATATGTGCAGTAGTTGCTCCTTTCCTTTTACAGTCCACATTGTGAATTATCCTCATGTATTATAGAAGAAATAGACCAGAAGCCAAAAAATGTCAAAATACTGCTTCACCTTTCACAAACATTAACCCAGTATTACCTCAAACTAATGAATTAGATATTTCTTTTTTGCTTAACTCGTTTTTTCTAATCTATGTCTGATTTGATGAAAATGGCAGAAAATTTCATGGCTTGCTCATTTGCTTTTTAATCCCAAATTTACATTTAAAATAATCGATGTGACACAGCTAAATATAGAGAATCACTTCTAGATTGTTCTGGTACATCATTAAATCATCAGCAAGAGAGGCTGAAATGTGAAGGGGGATGAATTAAGTGTGGAGAATCTGCATATAATCAATGTACTTGGCAGCCTTGGTAAATTATTAGATAAACTGATCAAAACTAGCTTTCAGGAAAAGAAAGGCTTTTCCACTGTTGCTTTAGGGAGCTGGGCCACCTTCTCCTTTTTCTGGTGATGCACTAAAGAGAAAAGGCTATACTCTGGTCATGAAAGGAATTTATTGTTATCTATTTATTCACTGCTTGCTGCATACAATTAATCCATTTGGCATCAATAGGAAACAGCAGATGCTTTGAAGGAGAAATAACAAAACAAAGTACTTTGAGTTGAGTGAAGGTTGTATTTATAGCTTGGTACCAAAACCCAGTGTTCAGTGTTTGTTTCTCATGCAAATTGGAGTCAGCGGAAAGCGAGTGCTACAGCGAGGCTGCTGCTCTTGGAGCCAGACTCCCCGTTGCCTTTTGTCATCAGTTGCAGCCGTGAAAAAGCAGCTTAAATCATAGAGCACCTTCACATGCTTACTGTGCTGTTTCAGATAGCTGCCTTGCCAAAGAGGGGGAGCTTACTGGTAGACTCTTAGAGGTGCCCTGTGGTAGCACCTGTGCATCTTGCTGCTTGCTAAAGGGCCGAGGCTCCTTGCAGGGTCTAAAAGAGAATCTGAAACCCAGCATGGTCAGTTGCTGCTCAGAGAGGTTGAGAAGAAGGGCACTTGTCTGCCCCTTTCACTGGCGAGCCCAGCAGCCACCTCAGGTGCTCTGCTGCAGAAGAGCACAGACACTGACCTTGGCAGGAGCCAAGGAGACAGGCCCCCATTTTTCTTTAACTGAACTCTGCACAGCACTGACATGACTATGAACTTCCCACCAGGCTTCTGAGCAGTTCGGTAAGCTGAGCAACTAGGAAATTTCTCTGCATTCCTGGTGAGAGAGTCCAGCCTTTCTGGGAGGCCAGAGAAGCAGTGGGAAAGCCTTGGGAGTGATTCCTGCATACAGAGCAGCTGGGCTCATTCCTCCTCTACGTGCAGTGTTATTCACCGCAGGGGTGACTGCAAGGCCGGTGGATGACATCAGCCATTAAAACTGGCAGTACTTCCAAATTAAATTTTTTATATGTGGCCAGTTCTGTTTAATTAATTAAAGCAGAGCATTGCTTTAAGCCCGTAAGCCTGAACAGCTGCCTCTGCTGCAGAGTTACCATTACTTGCTGTAGAGTGGCCCTTCTAACTGAAATCTGCCTGAAAGGGTTATGCCACAAGACCTAGTGCTGGTCTAACCCCGAAGAAGAACACCTGTGAGAGAGCTAACAGGCTTCCAGTCATATTGTGGGCTGGTATGCACTGAGTTTTCTGAATGTCTCTTTACTGACAAGCCTCATTTCCCAACTTAATACCCTAATGGCAAACTCTCCTGATTCTTTATTGTATTGTCTTCTTGCAACTTGAGAAAGAGGAAAGAAATCTGGTATTAGCTGTTCATCACTTTTCCTTTTAAGCATTCAATATCCAGTGTTCATTCAATACCAAAGCACAGCATACAGTCTGAATTGGAGGCAACTGATTGCTAGTGAGGAGTGGGTAAAAAGTACCTGACTTGCTCTCACATGTAGGCCTTTGCCAGAGATGCAATTTTAGATTCCCAGAACTGTGACCCATTTGTGACTTGGAGATCTCTCCTACTTCCTTCATTTCTATTTCATATCTATTCTATGATTCTGTGGTTTCAGAAAACATACCATTAACTTGTTAAAAAAGAATAATTTCTCATTCAGAAAATAAAAGCCTGTTCACTTTTTCATTTTATATTCATGTGACTTAGGTGAAAGGTACCCAGGAGTAAAGACTTGTAATAATGTGAAGAACAAGAACAGTATATGAGCAAGAGGCAGGATTCCCCAGTACAACCCTGCTAAGAATCCTTCCACTAAAAATCATCACAGACAGCTGTTCATGATCTGTAACTGTATTTAGGGAAACAGTTTCAGTTTGATTTTGTTATAATATTTAGATTTCTGTTTCATGGGTTAGCTAGATTTTACAATGATTCCAAAACTCTTATTATCTTGGACTTCTTTGTAAGAACAAAAGACCTGTTAATTAAGCCTCATCTTCTATTGTCTCTACACTGCTAATCATATATACACACAGGTGGATACACTCTGCATACACATATGTATAAAAACAAATACATATATGTACATGTGTGTGTGTATATATATATATGAATAAGATATGCCTTGCTCTCACCACTTCAAATATAAGGTCAGTCCTCATACAGTTATTTGTCCAGTCCTCCCAGACTATCCTGCCTGCTTACCTCTTCCCAACTACACATTCTTGTAGAAAATACCTCATACTCTGCTTATTCAGAGCAGAACTAGTCTGCAGATCTGTGGCTTATTAATCACCATGTGATTTAATCCACTAGTTGAATATAGAGTCTAGTAACATACAAAATTAAGTACCAGCTGCTGAACCACAAAGTAAATGCTTAACACAAAGTAGTATTATAACAAAATAATGGTAAGAAAAAAGCAGAATTAGTTTAATAAGGTTAGACTAGAGCATCTATTACATGTTTGAAAATAAGAACAAGATCATTTTTCAGTTTAGAAGTGCCTCTGTACATATTACCTGATTCACATGGCCCTTTGTGTTTCATGCTGATATTTCTTTTCGTAGCATAAGCCTTGTTGAATTGACAGATGTTCTCGTAGGTTTTCCCTTCAGGTCCACAGATGCTTTCTTGAGACTTGCACACACACTGGGGTTCAGGGACTTCCCCGAACCTTGCTTCATCAGCATCCAACCTGCACTCGAGGTTGTCCCCACATTGCCCATAAAAATGATTGCCCTGGTCCAGGTCGCAGATCTGACCTTCTACATTCCCACACTCAGGACAGCAGCCGCAACGGTCCAATACAGTCCCAGCTGGACAGTCTTTAGGCTCAGAGCAAAGTGCCAAATTGCATTTTCCACAACTATCTGCCTCCCTTAACAGTTTCCACCAGCCTCGGTGGTACAACGCAGGGAAACTCTGAGAAACCTGCACCAGTACTACCAGCACTGCTGTAACCATTGGGTGCTTCATCTTCAGAATGTAATGATCGAGCAGAAAAGGTCCTTGGAGTAAAGCCAGCAGCAGGAAAAAAAAAAGAAAAAGGAAAAAGAGAGCGAGCTAGTGAGAGAAAAACATTACAATCCTTTTGTTTTAGAATATAAATTCTACTGCAGACACGGGCTCTAAGAATAAATTAGCATCAGATTTCTAATCTGGAACTGATAACAAAAATGCATGCAAACCCACTGGCTTTTCTCTAATGCAGTTTGGAATGTGACTATTGCACAGAAACCAAACTGCCCCTTCTGACAGCTGAGTTGAAGCTCTCTGAAAAGCTGTTTGCTCAGTGTCTCCTTGAGCCAAATTTGCAAAACATTGCTCTATTGAAACAAGGTTATATTGCAGCTATTGTAGAAAGGGGAACAGGGTAAATTAGTGTAAAATGAAGAAATTAACTGCTATGAGCTTGTCCCCTCTCCCGATCAGCTGAAAAAGTCAGAAAAAGATAGATACACACAGTAGGACGAAAGATTGCTGTAACCTTGAGGTGAGCCTGTGTTTTCAAGAATGGAGAAGGGTTTAACACCAAATTTCATCCATTACTGATCACAGCTGAGGGTTCTGAATTAACAATTTACTTACAGGCTCTTTATAAACAAGGGACAATCCAAGACAGCTGGAATTGACTTTAAACTCTTGGATTTAAGATGAGAGATGCTTAGACTCGTGACAGAATCCATCATTCTCTCTACATTTAGTTTCTTTTCAGTGTTTATGGGTGTCTGGTTTGCAACCCAGAGTAACATGGTCTACATTTGGCTCTAAGGACTAAGTGCAAAAGGTTTAGAACATAGATAAAGGGTAAGCCAGCTGCTGCAGCATCTTCAAGCACCTCAGAAGGGGGGGTTGCTGGAGTATTAGACACATCACTCATCTTTTCAGAGCACTTTTCTGCCTTCATTTCTTAAGACATGCTTACGCTGTTAGAAGGATGAAAGAGGTAACTCTGAAATCTCTTCTCCCCCCCCCCCCCTTTTTTTTTCTGTGCATACATTTCTGCTGGTTCCGGGAGATGGGTTTGCAGGGTCATTTATCACCAGGTGTTGCACTTTTCTTTGTAAACTCCCCTCCCTTTCACTGCTGACAAAAGAGTTCTAGTCTATAGACCATAGGCTGCTGTTTCCAGTGTTCAGGTACAGCTCAGCAGAGATGCATCTTGCTGTCTGTTGGAGGTAAAAGTGAAGCACAGTGGAGTTGGAGACCCTGCAAATATGGGTCAATGCCATGAGTCAAAGATGACCACTCCCTACAAACGGAACATCTCTGTGTGGTAGCTTAAAATAACTCTGCGTGCATCACATTTTCAAGATACACACATAAGACTAAGACACTGTTAATAAGATGAAACGAAGGAGAAATCGTGCTTCTGCTTGCTTGTCCTGAAATCTTCCACAAGGGGCTTTTTCAACTCTTTATATTCATGGTGCTTAGCTCCTTAGAAAAGCTCAGTGAAGGATGCATTTTGTTGCACCAGCCTTACATCCTCTGGACGCATCCACAGAGGGAAATCTTTTGGGAGGTAAGTTTACTTTCCATCCCAAACATATCCATGGCTTTTCCATGGATATGCAAAAGTACAGCTTCATGCCTTTTGCACCAGTTGGGATTACCTCTTGCTTGGAGTGAAGTAGCAGGCTGCTTCCAAATCAGTTCTTTCTCCCAGACTGCATATGATGCAATTTTCCCCTGGCCTGCATGGATGGAGCACTTCCTAAGGCCACCTTGAAGAGACCTACAGGGCACTGCTTATCACTGTGTGATAGCTGGGCTAATTCATATTTTGTAATGCATGTTCTTGCTTTAAACACAGAATCAGACTGTAAAGGAGTAAACTATGTGTGTAATGGATGCTTTTAACATTGAGAGTCAGAAAAAAAAAAAGTAACCACAGAATTTAATGGAAAATTGATTTTTTTTTGTCCCACTTTCTTATTCTGCTTAATGTGTTACATTTCATACTTCCTCACCAAATTCTAATTGGATGTTTAGTTTTGCATTATAGGGCTTACTCATCACATTTTATTATTCTTACAGTTGTAGGGGATGAGTATCTGTAGGAAAAGGATTTGCTAAGCCTCATATAAAGTAAAAAACAACCATAGTAGTGAAACCATGTGTGCAAAGTGGAGCCAAAGCAAGGGGGAGCCTGCAGGGGACCCCTGCCCCTATAAGGCTGAGTTTTGCCTGTTGTCTTCTAGGAAATATGATCTGATGGTCGTAAACCAGAAGTATACAAGGAAGTACCTTCTGTGTCCTTCAGAAACCCATCATAAATATCCTAGAAAGCATTTCTGGCACTTACCTGACTAATGTAATCTGAGCTCCTGGTGGGTTCAGCCTCTAAACTACGCCTGTGGCCTCATCTGAACAGCTGCCCCTTGACACTAATCTGCAGCTAGAGGATATTTGGCCACTGATTCCTGAGCTCACCTGGAACAGATTGGGGTGGGGAGAGGTTAATGCCCTGTGGTATGACATGGAGAAATGACTGACAGCTGTCTAAAACTAGCAAGCCATTCTGTGACAAGCTGAGAAGAGTATTGCTGTACCTCTCCACATTGGATGGATGTGTGGCACGGTCAGAGCAAGGGGATAAAGAGAGAGCAATGAAAGAAAGCGAGATGTGCTGCTGAGGTTAAAGCAAGAGATCTAAGGGCATAGTCCTGTCTGGTTCAGTACTGAAATACGCATTATTTCAGTATGTCTCTAACACCTGAAGTTTGCTTTGGTGGGCTTGGCAGAAATCATAAATCTTGAATTGTCTTAACCCTAAATATCTCCCAGAACCATACACAAGCAGCAGTGGATTAGTGTCACTGGTTGAGCTGCAAGACAGGCACCAAAGCACTGTGTGCTTTTCAGACACCATGCCCCAAAAGCTGCCTGGAAAGCTGAGGAGCAGTGCAGAGGAAGCCTCCACTGCCTCTCAACGAGGGGAGGATGTGAGCAGCTGCAGTGCATGAAGGGAGCTCTCTGCCATCAACTGTGAAATAACATCTTTGTGAATAATTTCTCTAACAGGTAGGTTGAACAGCATCAGTATGCCTTCGCTCTTAGCAGGAAGGGTAGTGTTGGTCATGCAGCATCCTTGGCTTTTTCTGGATATTTCCATATGGTATAATCAGTACAAGGAGTTCTGTCACCATCCTGTAAAAGAACTGGTACCTAAGTTGGATGATGGGCAGTGATGGGGACTTGGCAATATGGTCCAGCACTTCTGTACCCTCAGACTGCATCTTTCACCAAGACATGCGCAGCGTCTTGCAGAATAATTCCTGCAAGTGAATTGTTAAGGAAATTGTATTCCTGTTCATTTCCTGCCTCCTTCTTGGGGCCCTGTGTTATGCTAAGCTGCTGACGGTATTGCATTGCTTTACTTTGCATGGTAATAAGTAAGGTACCTGGCTGATGAAATTTGAAATCCTATTGCTAGTGATTCCTGTGGTACTGCTCTTTCAGACAAAATATGGTTCAGCTCTTCATTCTGTTCTTATTTGTGTCACTATGAGTTTTAAGTGAAGGTTTCTGAATCTGGCTCCTGCCAGACTCTTAAGCCTCCTAAGACAGGCTCTTACACAGACACACACAGGAGCCCTGTGAGGAATAATGACAGCCCACAAAAAACGTCGAGATGGCCCTTCTACTTTCTCTGTCCTGCAGTGGTTCCTCTCCTTGAACAGGTAAAGGTTGGAAACTACAGTGCTCTGTGTCTTGAGTACCTATTCCTGAGGTCCCTTTAGAGAGAGCAGATCTTGACTGACTCAGCATGTTTCCATCCAAGAAACTTTATATTAGGTGCAGAAAGGAAGCATTAAAGAAAGTTAATGTTTGGTCTGTTACTCTGGGCAGTCGCAGACTACAGGTGGCTGTGCCTGCTGGGTATGTGCATTACCTGATACTGAACTGATCTATTAGGATAACATTGTCTACACAGTCTCCAGAACTGAGCTTCATTTGAAGTGCTCAGCTCACCTGAAAACAGTAGTTGTTTCTGGAGAAATAAGTAGCAAATGATGGAGATTAATGACAGATGAAACAAAAATGGTTGGATGCCACTTGCAGGTTCTTTACAGAACTGCTGACCAGCAGTGATGCAGGCACGGGCAGTCCTGGCATATGCCACATATGTCCTAGCATATGCCTGACACTGCCTTTTGTTGGTGCCCATCTTATTTGCTGACACATTGCTTTCATGACCCTCATCATTAGTGCTACAAGCACACGAAGTATCAGTTAACTCTACTGTAACATGATTATTAAATCCATTAATCAAAGGCAGGAGATCCGTAATTAACTTATTCTCCAGCATCAAGTAAATGATTCTGCTGTGAGCTTTAAGAAAGCAATTGATCACTAATATGCAAAATACAGTGGGGCTGTTAGACTGGAAGGCTCTGTAATTGTATAATTAAATTATAAATTTTGCATATTTTAATAATATATTTTAATTATTTTCTTTCTAAAGTGAAAATGTAGGATCATTAACCCTTTTTTTACGGTTTTACATGTAATTTACTAAACGGGAGGGGTGGGGGGAGAGAGGGGAAATTTAATGTCTGTCTCCTGCAAGTTGACTGTTCTCATGTCAGGCTTTGGCAAGGCTTCTGATGACTCAGCCTGGACCTGTCTCCAGCAGTGACTGACTGTAGATTTCTCCTGTGTCACTGTTGTTGGTGACTGTAGGCATTAAAATTTGAACTTGCAAGGCTAGCACTGTTCTAGTACTAAATGCTTGGGTTTTATTTAATACGGGCTTGCCGATGCCTTTTTACACAAGTAAGTCTGGAAATCACTTTTCACAAGCCGGTGTTTCCTTCCAAGGGCTCAGATTTGAAGGGTTCTCTTCAAGCCTGTTTCACGTCTCTGCTATCCTTTAAGTAGACCCCATTTCAGAAAGCTTTGTAGTTTTATCCAGAAACACTCAAGCCTCCTGTTCCATAATAGGAGGATAATACTAGAAACATTTAGGGGATCAGCAGTAGGTAATCAAACATTTCTCTGAAGCCATTCTTTTGAGAGGTGAGACTTACTGTGGGGAGACTTGCACAGAAGGTGTCACGAGGGCATTTCCCCGTGTGTCCTGACCACATTTCCAGCCTGCGAAACCTTAGCTGCTCATTTGAACCTTTCTGTATGCACTTTAATCACAAGTGCAATATAGGAATAGTAGCCAGCGTCATTCCCCTTCCTCTCGAGGGAGGAGGGCTGTGCAGGTTTGTCCTCTTTCTGCTTTAAGAGAGCAGTAATGCAAAAGCATCCTCATGTTCTGCACAGACCACAGGTCTCATTTTCAGGTGTCATGTTCTAGTGCAGCAGCCTCTTCAGTTTAACAGAGCAGAAAGGCTGGAACATATAGGTAAAGCCCTGGGGTCCCCAGCCTGTCGTGGGGTTTTGGGTGACACCCACTTACCCATGCCACCAAGGGGTGGATGGCATGACTGTGAGAGAGCCCATGTGTGCCCCTTGCTATGCTCAAGCCTTCCTGGGTGCAACTTTCAGCAGTATGTTTGAAGGCTGGCCTGGTCCTTATTACAGACCTGCAGCAAACATGCTCTAAGCATTTGGAGAGGGGCTGGAAGAAAAAACCCAACCAACCCCAAACCAGCATAGTTCTAGCTCTGCCAATGTTTTGAGGTGCTTCCACCTAACAAAGACTGAAAAGTAATGTTAGCTCTGGCCAGTGGCTAAAGAGTCAGGTGTGTTTGTGTGTATCTGTCCATCCATTTTGCAGCAGAGAGGTGGCTTAAGCCTGAAGATGACACTGATGCTGTTGCGAGTTGCACATATCAGCAAAGTTCTTAAATAGAGCAAACCACAGGGTTTCCTGGAAAAGCCTAAGAGAGAGAGAGGGAGATCTGGGAAACTTGCAGACAATGAATATAGAGTAATTTTTCTTGGCAACTTTAATGTTGATGGATGGGACAGCTTGCCTTGTCCAGTTTATATAAGAGCAGCTGATATAAAATGACTTCATAGCTGGATATTTATGAGAAGTTTCATTTCAAATAATACAGTTTTTGCCTCTGGCAGTGCTGTGGTTTAGCCCTGTTATTACTGGGAAGTAAATCTTTAGGATATTTTAACTGTAACTGCAGGAGCTGTTTGATCTACCCAGCAAAGTTATTATTTTCCAAAGCAATGGAAACTTTATAATGGGAAGTCTCATTAGCAAAAACTACCTGTCCCTAAAACCAGCCAGGAAACTGGGCACAGAGAGGAAACTTAGGGGATTTTCCTTCAGCTTCACCTGCCTTCTGTCACAGTAATGCTGAAGAAAGTAGTGTTTTCTGTTACAGGAATTGTACAGATAGATAGACTGTAATGGTCCTTCTCTAGAAAAGCAACTAGAAACCGATTTCTGATATAAAATAAAATTCTCTGCTGCACGTAGTCCTTGTATAAAATACACTTTATCTCCTGAGGGAAACAGGATTCGGTGCCGGACCCTCTCCCTGGGCCAGCACTGCTCTGAGATGGATGCAGAAGAGCCCAGGAGGGGAGGCACTGGTATCTCACTGGAACTTCCCAGGCTGTTTTTTAAGTGTCTTTCCTGCTTTGTGTATAAATGGAATATTTTCAAGTGATTCACTTACCCTTTTAGGAGTATCCAGAGTTAAGGGCTGCAGGCCCACAGCATGAATGGTCTTGGTAGGGTGCCTGGAGTCCCACAGCAGTCTGGAAAGGTGGAGTAGGACCTCCTGGAGCTGCTTGGCTGTGCTGACTCCTGCTCCTCATGCAGAACCATAGATCAGACTCCACAGCTTCTTCCCATATCTTCTCTGAAGACACAATTATCTCTGACCATTGTTACAAAGGGAAATAGATCTGCAGCAGAAACAGGTTCAGGCTGTGAACTCTGGTAATACAGCTTCCAACTAAGTCTTGCAAAAAGCCTAGTGTCTGGACAGTGGTGGTCACATCAAAGCGACCCAGCAGAGCAGCTGCAGAAGAGAGCAGGAATCTTCCTCCCACCACTGTGCTTTGGTTGGAATTGTTGCAAAATTTAACACTTCTGACAAGCATTTATGTTCATACGTGACCAGAGAGCTTGAAGAGATGCACTGTGCTGCCCAGTGGACATGCAGGTTGTGTGTGGGCAGGGGAGGCTTTGCTGGCTTCAGTCTGGGGTGGCTTGGACCACTGAGTTGCACAGCCGTGGAAGGTGGAAGTTTAGAGAGGGGACAGCAGAAGCTTCAGAGTGAGCAAGGACAGAAGGCAAGGCTTGAGGCAGGCTTGGAGGGCAGCACTTACCACTGAAAGAAGGGCTGGGAGCACAGGTATTGCCTCTTGCTGTTCAATTTCCTGCTGTTCTCAGGACTTTGGACTAACAGGACAACATCAAAGAATCCTGCAGATTGACACCTCTGGGCTTTCAGGCTTATAATTCTGGTCAGGAAGAGCAGTCTCCAGGTAAGATCATTCTTCTAAATACTTGGAGGTTAAAAAGGAAACAAACAGAGCTATCAGTGGTGGTTCTCTATCGCAAATGTTGAAGACCACACTGTCCCCCTGGGACGATGAGGCTTTTCTAGGGATATTTGCTACTCCTACCTTTTGGTAATGTGTATGCTTTTGGGGCCAGGTCTCTGGGTTCCATTTGCCAATTTCTAGAAGCCCAGTGCTAGTCCTGGCCCCTTCATTCTCCTGCTTTTCTGGGGTCACAGTTCATCTGTGATAGCTCTTAGCTTTACATGGTTGTTTCTAATCAAGGGCATTGTAGCTAGAAACAGCATTAAATGAGGGAATATGAATGAAAACCGTGCATGAGCATGAGCTAAGAAGTAAAGGCCTGAGTCCATTCAAATCAATGGCCCATTAACTTCAGTGGGCTCAGGATTTCACCCTGTTCTTTTAGCTTAGCCAGCTTCATGCTTGAGCTGGCAGGGCAGATGTCTTTGTCCCTGTCCAATGGGGCATGCTGCAGATTGTTTTCCTGTCCAGGCTGACACTCTTGGAAGTCTCAACCTATTCTAGCTGCAGTGTGGTTAGAGATAGCAAGCACAAACCTCTTGCATGCACTGAAAGTCATAATGGTTTTGCATTAATTGCTGACCTACTTGTCCAAAGGGCATGTTTGAAAGCACAAGCTGTCTTGAATTTCTTACATTTGTCGTTATGTTTCATGAAAACTGACGTGAATCTAAATCTGCCCTAAAGAGGCTTTATATTAAGTGACTACCTTCACTTACAGAAAATACTATGTAAATGGTGTCTATTGATGCTGCAGGAGTGGATAGCTCTTATATCAGTAGAGTGAAAATGATACTGCTCTCATGCTGCTCTCCTGTACCACGTACAGCACACCGCATACTTGTCTTTATGCTTCAGAGCACAAAGTTGTGGACTGCAGGGACAAATTAAGCCAAAACTTACTCTCTCCTTTGGGAGAAATGAGGCACTGCAGGTGGGCATATGTCTCAAACTGGACAAAATGAAAACTCTGGACTGCTGGGAGGACTTGGTCTGACAGCCATCTGCATGGTCAGACCTTACCTGCGGAACTTTAATTCTGTGTTCTCTGGAGTTAAGGATTTGTTTTTTGGGGGGTCTCAGTCCAATAAAATATAATAGAGTACCAGATTGATAAAAATCAATATGCTTGATAATTTGGTGGAACTGAAAAACCATTGAAACTGAAACAGGCCATTTCTGTCCAAGTCCCTCTGCTGGTAGAGGTTTGGGTAAATGGCGGAACTCTGCAGCATGGCTGAAAGTAATAAAACCCCTACAACACACTGGGAAAACCAAAACCAGATGATTTCTCCCTTTTCTTAGTTCCCAGTTCTTAACTCTTCTGTTCATTCAGCTTATTAGCAGAGATGATCACCCAGATTGTTAGCTCCCAGATACGGCTTTCTTGTTGGCAGTTATAGGTATGTGCACTGATCTGATGAAGAAAGTAAGACATAGCACAGATTTTTGTGCCCAACCAAAGCAGCTTGCAGTTCAGTATCGAGTTCTCCTGGTGAATTGCTAAGTGAGCAAAACGCAATTAAAAAGAGTTTCAAACCACAGGAATTTTGAGGAGAACTGCAGTCTGAGACAGGTCTCAAAAGGGGAGGGAGAAAGAAAGGAAATGCATCAAATTATTCATTACAGACTTAACACTCACCTCAGGTCAGCAAGAGGCCCATTGTCTGATCCCAAATGTAACAACAGGCTGTAATTTAAAACGGCTTTTATTCATCAATGAAGAGAAACGTTATTTCAGTGAGAATTTGGAGAAATCCTGTGCCAATTGTAAGCACTAAACAACCTTCCCTTGTGAAGACATGGCTTGCTGTCTGGCTGTGCGTTGTGACACTAAATACAGTAAGCAAATGAGAGTGGGGTCTGCTAGCAATTCAAGCAGTAGGTTTGCAATGGAATTAACCTTTTAAAAATGCAAAGTATTCCTTACAGCAGATGGTAGTGTTTGCATGTACAAATACCTCTTGGAAATCATAATGTAAACCACATGTTCTGAAACCCCTGAGCTGAACGCTTCATCATCCTGAGAATGAAAACTCACCCTCTCTCAGCTCATGCTGGCAGATGCTGCAGCAGGACCAGCTCCTGCTTGTGGTGTCCTGAACTGGGCGCAGGAAGAGTTAGAGGAAAAACAAGGAGTGGGGAGGGGAGCACTGAAAGAAGCAGGGGGATGTTGGGATGTAGTAAAAGGTGGTATTTCTCTGCCACTCACTGTTATGGGCTTAGGCATATATGTATTAGCTCTAGAGGAGGGCTGCAAATAGGCTATGTTAGCCTACTTTAACTCTCCTCTGTAGTGCAGTGCCTTTATACTTTAAACTGGATTAAATGAATCCCCCAAATGTTTCATGCAGCTGTGGCTAGACTGCTTTTGGTCCCAGTGCTAGCTAGGGTGACTCTCTGCAGCATGTTATGAGACTTTGTATTCCTCTGGGTTGCACCAGATGCAAGCATTTGCATCTCTTGAGAGCTCCTCAAGTTACTCCTGTTGCCTGGCTCACTATCCATTCTGCTTTCCTGTGCTAGAGCATATTCACAAGCATTTGTCCACAAAGGCTTAAACGGTAAACATTCTTAACAAGAGACAAAGATTCCAGAAGCTGCACCTTTAGGAAGTACACATAAGGCATGGTTACAGCAGACCAGATAATCACTAAAGCAGAATTTGCTCAAAAAGCAAGTCAGTCTTTTCCTCCGTACATTCACATTTTGCCAGGAGCACAAACAAACTGCGGCCACGGCGGAAAAGTGAACACTGGGGTAATTCTGTCCTGTGGCTCACCCAGGTTTGTGGTGCCAAGTTCCTCAGAGCTATTGGGCAGATGTCAGTGGCAGGCAAAAGAGCTCCCACCTCAGGAGCCATCAGCCTGGCGGCTCTTTCAGAGGTTGGTTCTGAATAGAACCCCTCCTGTTCCCTGTAGAGCCTGTGCAAGGCTCAACAGAGCTGTGTGCAGTGCTTGCCTGTGACTTTGTTCTCACTTGCAGTTTGTGTTACATGCTGGTCCTTTGTGGGAAAGGCTTATTTTCAGTTGGTGTCTGCCGACATATTAGGGCTTGTCTTTGCACACCAGTGGTGTGGAACCTGCTCTGCACTCTACACCTATGGGGATATGAAAGTCTAATCTTGAATTCTAGCTTGTGGTAGATAGCACCTGAGATGAGAAAGACTTGAGATTGTGCAGTGCATCAGCCTCCTTGCTCTGAATAACATATCTGGGCTCACAACACTCATCTGTCATTGCCCTACTCCTGCATCCCACATGGGATGACAGCAACACCGGTAACAACCCCAGGCTGCTCCAGGACATCAGTGCAGCTGACTTGCTTCACTCTAGGATATATTAGCAAACGTTAATTTTGCTTCCCCTGCCATGCCTGATGCACCTGCAGTAGGACAGAGGCTAGGTGCCTTCCTTTGTCTCTTAATTTCTATATCTGGTCTTTACTGAGCATCAGTTTGAACACTGAAATGGCCTCAGGACCAGTTTGTATGCACCCCAACTGATGTCGGAGTTAATATCTTGTGTTGCAGCAGGACTATATAGGGAGATGGTCATGTGTGAGGTGTATTGATGTCCATCAGTGAGAGAAAATTGCATGTAGGAGCAAATCATAGAATCATAGAATAGTTAAGGTTGGAAAGGACCTTAAGATCATTAAGTTCCAACCCCCCTGCCATGGGCAGGGACACCTCACACTAAACCATCCCACCCAAGGCTCTGTCCAACCTGGCCTTGAACACTGCCAGGGATGGAGCATTCACAACCTCCCTGGGCAACTCATTCCAGTGCCTCACCACCCTCACAGTAAAGAACTTCCTCCTTTATATCCAATCTAAACTTCCCCTGTGTAAGTTTTAACCCATTCTGAAGTCTGTGTTTTCTAGCTTTTGAGAGTTTCTCAAGTAAGATGTTTCCCTTGTCAAGCCAACAGCTCTTTAAGAATATTCTCACAAGGCATTCGAAAAACCCCTCCTTCTCCTACTACCTTCTGTCCCTCCCCTCCTTCCTTCTTGAAGTTACCAAAATCAGCAAGAAATGAGGACAGAGCTGACACTTTTCAAGACAACATCCTGTTTGCTAGACTGTTGTCATGGTTTAAACCAATCCACACAGGTCGTCCACTCACCCCCCCCCCCGACCCTCCCCACTCCTGGTGGGATGGGGAGGAGAATCAGGAGAATGTAACTCCCACGGGTTGAGGTAAGAACAGCCCAGTAACTAAGGTATAACACAAATCACTGCTGCTACCACCAATGATAATAGTAATAAGAGAAATAACAAGAGAATACGATACCACCGCAGAACGAGTTCGACCCCCCCGAAGAGAGACCGTGCCCTTCCGGGTAACTCCCAGTTACCTCCCAGGGCATGCCGTGCTGTGGTATGGATACCTCTTTGGCTGGCTTGGGTCAGGTGTCCTGTCTCTGCTTCTTCCCGGCCTCCCTCGTCCCCAGCAGAGCATGAGGCTCACAGAGTCCTTGGCCAGAATAAACATTACTTAGCAACAATTAAAACCAATCGGTGTTATCAGCTCTCTTCCCAGGCTGGAAGTCAAAACACAGAGCTTGCACCGGTTACTAAGAAGGAGCAAAACGGCTCCTGGTAAACCCAGGACAACTGTGTCAATAAAAATCATTTTGCTACACAGAGTTATAACTTAAAATATGTCCTGAGCAACTTAAGAGCAGAAATTGTAAGGGAAGCAGCATCTGATGAAAGCAAGCCTTGAGAGTGGCAGTCTACTATAACATACAAAGAAATTCCTTTTGTTAACAGTATTTGGCAGCTGGTGTAGAACACATTAGGACATTTTAGTTGGGTTTTAAAGAAAGAAATTGATACAGAAAGAGGTAATGATTTTTGTTTTGTTTTTAATAGAGGATCTCTCTGCGGGTTTGTGTTCATATCACAAACATTCACTTGATTACATTTTATGGGATGGACTTTAAATGCCAGTACATACAAGACAACGTTTCATTATTGGAGTTTGTGTTTATTCACTTGCCATTGTCAGTCTGCTCCCGTTTGACTTCTTGTGCTGCTCTTTGTAAAAGCTGTGATTTATGAATATGTGGTTTAGATCCGTCACGGTAGAGTGTGGAGAAGTGGTTCGATAAAAAGTTATTAAAGCAAAAAATCCATAGTTTCATGTGCTTTGCCCACCTTCTGTAGGAACCTCTAGTAAGAGACTCTTACCCTAAGCAAATAACTGTGTGCATGATACTGTAATATAAGCTACCTGCTCAGTCAGAACTCCTGCTGAATGGTGGCTACTGCAGGCAATGACAGGTTTGCCTAAAAGGACTGCAGGAATTCACCCTCAAAATTATGAAGGTTGCATAGACCAAAAGGAGGGGAAGAGGGGGAAATCTGCCATAAAATGTCCATTTTCAAGTTGGGAAATAAAGACTTCCAGTAGCCTTAAATGGCATTTGGTTTTCAAATGTGCATGCCCCATCCTTATTTTTAAAACAAAGCTCTCAATCCTGCTAATCTCAGGATAACCAAACCTGACCAGCAGTTTCCAGAGCCCAGCTGGATTTCTGCAGAAGCCTGACACTGTTTCAGCCTAAAATAGCGAGTGAAAGGCTGATTTAGATCATCGTAGGTCAGCCCCACACCGGGATTTTCACCCATCAGCACTGCTGACTTGCCACAGCTGCACAGCCACATAAAGGAAGGGATGACATATTGGCCACCCTTGCATATGGCTAGCAAGGAACAAGAGCTGCTTCTGGCATTGGAAGCTGAAGGAGGCAATCTGCAGGATGAGAAAGAATTTGCGAGGAAGACACAAGGATTTGTGGTAGAATCTGTTCAACTGCACCACATCAGTACAAGAGATGTGTTACAAAACAGTCTTGCTGCTTCTATTTTATGGTCCTGAATCTCTGAAAAAATGCAGCTCTACAAACAAAACCACCCTCTGTGTCTCAGGAATGGATAACTTCAGCAAGTGAGGGTCACCTCAACGAGTCAAAACAGGTGTTGAAAACAATGAGGCACACAACTGCGCCGATGCCAGCCGCACCAAACCCCCTGATCTGGCATTACCCCAGGACAAGGAAGCACAGTGCATGGAGCCTGTGTAGGGCACACTGCTGCTGCCTTCAGTCCTCTTAAACAGAGGAGCTATTGAGACTGCAATCACAGTCGCCCTGTTATCTCTGGCAAACAAAGAATAACAGCGATAATCCTACATCCTCTTGGAGAGCTAAACTACAAGGTTCCATCCTGCCTCAGAGTACATAAAGATAATTTTGCCACCTAGAGTGCTCTGTGGCCTGCCTCTTGCAGTCCTACACACCCATCTTCAGCCAGGTGAGAGGCTGGATGCTGGGATGAAGAGCAGGTATGAGCAGAAGAGCCCAATACAGCCACTCAGCTGAACAACCAGTTGTCCAGTGTCACCATTGCTAATGCTGAAGCACCAAGGCTTTGCACCTTGCATACCTCATACTCTTCTGTACCTCAGGAAGCACAACACAGCAGTTTGTGCACGTTGGATTCACTGAGGGTAGATACCAGCTTAGAATCTTACCAAATTCTAATCTTACCAGAGGAATTTTACCTGGCAAGATTCCTCTCCTACTGAAGTAGGAGAATGAAGCAACTAATTTCTACTAAAAATATAGGTAGTAAGCCCAATAAAACACATTGGCCAGCATGAAGAACAAAGGGAAAAGCAATTTGGAGTAGTGGTCTACATTGCTGGGGTTCTGAATTGTGAAATAACCAATAATCCTGTGCATTTTGTTTCTCAAGACGCGTTTGATTTTCTCATGGGTTTTCATGGTCAAGTCATTGCAGTTAACATTATCACTGGAAATCTCAATGCTTGTAAAGCTGATTTTCCGTCTGTAGCTGGTGAGGATGTTAGCAATGTTGACCTCTTCCATGTCTTTAGTGAGTTCATTTGAAGGCCCCTAGGAAGCAAGAGTATGCAGTTAGTTTTAGTGCTTGTCTTCTCCTGCAGAGAAGTGCTTTAATCAAAAAGGAGACCATAAGGGAAAAGATAAAACCACAGCTTCATGTATGTTCATCCCAACATTCAGACATGCCTTTCAGCTGCTGCCCATTTTTAGGAGTGTCTGAAGTCCCAGAGATGCCTGTGTTTCCACCACAGTATTTCTAGAGGTATTTCTGAGATCTCCAAACAAGTCTCACTCTATGTCACTAAGCACCCCAACATCCATCTCCTACAAGACATCCATCTCTTCATGTCTGTGCAGTAACTTAATGGCTGGGGAACTCAGCATCAAGGTGGGAAACCTCTTTTTCCTCTGACAGGATTTGGACCCTTGACCACTGGACTATGGCCATACTACTTCATTTCTCACGATGAAGCAGAGCACTTTGAACAATTCATTCTCATACCCCTGCCCCCAGAACATTGTGGGACTGATGTTTGGTACTGTCTTCTGTGAAGGGAGGAAGAAGGGTTAATGGAGGACTAATCTTAGAAAGATCCAAGATAACTGGGCTTATTTAAGGTAGATCAGGCTTTACCTCTTGAGGTGTTTTAGCTGTACACTTTTGTGATGAGCTGTAGTGAGCCACTGCATATTCCACAAGGGCACCAAAGATGAAGCTGAAGCAGATGCCGAGGTAAACATCAATGGCCTTAATGAAACAGTTGGTTTTCGAAAGTGAACTTCGTGACCCAATCATCAGAGTTGTCATGGAAAGCACCGTTGTTACTCCTTGGAAAGCAGAAAAGGAGAGATCTTTGGGGTCACTTTGGAAAAGACTTGGCCTGTCCTTCTTCAAATGTTGTCATTCTCTACTGCTTGCCAGATAGAGCACTTTACTTCTTACCAAATCCAAATCATCCATCAGTTTAAAAGCTTTTGTAGTGCTAGCTACTAGCTCCACTCAGCCTGTTCCTGCCTTTGACAGCTTGGCTCCAATGTGCATTTGGCTCTTATTTGTCTTGCTTTCAGTAAAAAAATCCTCCCCTCCCTGCCCAAAGCACATCCCAAATAACGCGTGCTCTGCTTTCTGCTGTGCATCTGCTGGGAGCCTCAGCCATACCCAGCTCTGCAGGTGGGCAAATGTGCTGGCCACAGCACATCCTCCATGCTGCTAACCCAGCTCTACCGCAAGTAAAAGCAGAGTGAGCAGACCATTTATCACTGAGAAGAGAGCTCAAGAAAACAACCATCTACCCCAGCCCTCAGAGGCTCCCCTGCCCTTCCTTGAGCAGTAACTCACCAATGCAAGTCCTTGCAGGCACTGAATCTAACGTGATCCAAAAAGAAACCCAGGACAACATGACGAGCAGAGTGGAGGGCACATAGGTCTCCAAAATGAAGTAAAGGACATTTCTCCTCAGCTCAAACTGCAGGATCAGTCGTGGGTAACTGCCTGCTCATGAAAGGAAGAAATTCTGAACATGAGGTCCCAAGGATACCTGGACTGATGCCTTCAGCTGATGTACATCAGCAGAGCTGCACCGAGATCAGGGGAGATGCCTCTCTTACACAGCTTGACTTCTTGCCTCAGAAGTCTTACTTATCTAACATACCCTAGACAAGAGGACACATGCACACAGCATTGCTTGGCAAGAGACATCTAAAACAATGTGTGGCTTGCAAGGGGGCTCCTGAACTTAATCCACAGTGGAAACATTTTGTACCAGTGTCTTAACTCAGAGGAGAGAATGGATGATGTTTTCATCTGCTCTTATACTCAGCACAACACATTTTCTCCACTGTGAAGGGACATTGCAAAGTTCAGTCTTATCTGGTGGCTGAGAAATAACACAAGATTTTTATCTCCATTCCAGCAGGCTCTGGCTTACATCCAATACCATCCGATACCTTATCATCAGAGGGACTTAGACCCCTGCATGCATTATTTCTTATCTTTGATACCCATGTCTTTTTGAGCTCAAAAAAAATCAGTCCCTTCTTTAAACTCCATTTTTCAGCTGGATTACTGGTATTTTCAGGAGATATTTCTGCTGTTGAAACAATAGTTCCCTTTGAAACGTAGAAACAAACCCTGTGTTGTCTGTGGGCTGTGTACACTACAGTAAACAACAAAACACTTATGTTTAGAACCTGGTCATTCTGAGGAAGTCTTGCCCCTATTCATAGTGGCTGTGATTGGAGAGAACAGTATTTACACTGATCATGAAAAAGACATTGAATTCTGATGTACAAAGGGATCTTATTTCATCAGGACAGAATTGCAATTTACAAGCAAAAGTCTATTTTAAAAGTTAATTTTACTCCCAGTTGCTGTGAACATGGATCTCTGCACACCTGGTAGGAGGGGACAGTTTTTTTGGTGGATAAGGATAGAAGTGGAGATAAAAGAAGATAATTCCAAATGTATCAAGTGAATATAGTATATCAGAATCTCCATCTTTCCATGGACTTCCATCTTACACAACATCCTGATTGCAACTAATTGGATTTCAGCATGTTTCTGCCCATCTCTTTTTGTGAGATTAAGATTTGCTAAAGACTTCACATGTTCAGGCCCAGAGAAGGGAAGGGAGCTGCAAGGAGAAATACCTGAGAGCTTTTCTTGCTTTTCTCTGTCACTGATATACCTGTTTCCTGCTGGGTCTTTGAGACGAGGGTGTAGTAACGTTCCACCGTGTACTGAGAGAGACGCAACTTTTCTATGCCATGGACAGAATCGTTTCCTCTCAGCCACGTGAAGATGACGTCGTTTTCATCATATCCCCCTAAGGAGAACATAAAGACCCATATTACTGTGATTTAGTCAGGAAAAGCCCAGCTACTGCCCTGCTGTGTCCCCTGAGTGAGAACAGAAACACAATCCAGGCTGGACAAGGACCCTGTTGCCTGTGTCAGACCATGGGTGGAGGTTGGCTGTTCTTTCATTGCTGTACTTTCAATCTGCTCGTTCAGATTTCAATGGGAACACACACCACTGGGAATGATGCATAACATGCAAGGCAGCAGAAAACCTATTTCAATTGTTTACATGGGGTATTTGTATTTTAAAGTATTTTAACATTTTAGAAGATAACATATTCCACAGTTTGATTACATGCAGTAGGATAGACAATACATGCAGTGATAACCCCTTGAATATAGTCTCTTCAGTCAGGAGAGGAGGAGAAACCCAGTGGTAAAGAAAGGATGCAGATCCCCCTGAGCCTCTTACCAACTGACAGGGGCACATTTCATTGAATTATCTATTCAAAGGCTAAAAAATACCAGAAGAGGCATTTGCAGGTAGTCAGCAGCTTGCAGCTGAGGCTGCTGTGTGGTTCTGAACCAAGCTTAATGCCTGGGTATGCACCGTCCATGAAACTTATTCGTAAAGGCAGTTTTTCTACAAACCATTCCTCCTATCCCCCAAAGCTGTAAGTTACAGAAGGCAAATAAATGCATCTGATATTTAGGTAACGCTGAATTCCTGCCTCAAAATGGAGGGACACACGAGATCAACAATTCAAGCAGTTACCAGTAAACTCCATATATGCCAGCTAAATAATTGTCTCCAGGAATGTAAGTGACGTACGTGACCTCAGGTTGGACTGAGGAATAAAGGAGTCACCAGCCTGCCATTCACTTCAAAAATATCACTTCATTTAGGATCTCGCCACTCGGATTCTTTTATTAAGTGCTCTGCTTTGAGAAGAGGAGAATCACAGAATCACAGAATCACAGAATCACAGAATCCCAAGGGTTGGAAGGGACCTCAAAAGATCATCTAGTCCAACCCCCCTGCAAGAGCAGGGTAACCTACAGTACATCACACAGGAACTTGTCCAGGCGGGCCTTGAATATCTCCAGTGTAGGAGACTCCACAACCCCCCTGGGCAACCTGTTCCAGTGCTCTGTCACTCTTACAGTAAAGAAGTTCTTCCTGATGTTAACGTGGAACTTCCTATGCTCCAGTTTACACCCATTGCCCCTTGTCCTATCACTGGATATCACTGAAAAGGGACATTCGGATTCTGATAATAACCTCTTTCGCCTTATAGAAGGAATAAGATGCAGTTGCAGCTCTCTTTTTATCTAATTGTGTTTTCTCATTAGATAAAATCACCAGAGCTTGAGTGTGATGAACTCCTAAATTAGGTGTCCAGGGTATGAATCCCTGTGTAGAATCCTCAGCATGTGACTTTGGAAAGTTTCTAAGCAGTTTTATACATTGTGGCTACTCAGGAAAATTTTATAATAAATGATAGATTGTTGTTAATTCATCTGGTGTGTATTTAAATAGCATTATTTCTGGGCACTTATCCTAATGAAATCTCTAGTGGGCAATGTGCATGTAATTTCATTGGAATTATACAGCAACTGAGCATGATGTAGGACCCAATCACTTTTCAAACAGGCCTAAACATGTCGTGCTTTAGCAGAAGAGGCCAATCATTATTATTTCAGGAGCTATTCTTTGTAATAAAGTTAACTATGGTGAACTAATAGGATTTTAATGTGAAAGTAATATGTGCTTCCCTAGGTGCTTCGTGCTGCAACCCCAGAAGTTAAAATCTGGCCTTTTCACTATTAAGATTTTTCACTATTTTTTTTTCTATTTCACTATTTTTCACTATTTTCACTATTGAGATTTTTGATGTTTCTTTTTGTGACATGAAGTGGGAGATGGTTGCTTGCTTGTTCTGGAGCTGTACAGATATGGAAAAGCAGCACTACTCTTGCTGAGCTCCTGGCTACGAGCCCTGGAGTGTCCCAGGTGGCCCTGGAGGCCTTCCCAGCAAGCTTTCTCGAGAATGAACTTTTAATTTAATGGAGAGCAGAACTCACTGATTATTCCTTTTTTGGTTTTATTTTAAGGCTTCCAAGGCTGAGACTCCTTGTGTTAACCAGGGTCCCATCACCTGTGCTGCTGCAGCAGGCAGACTGCAGGGAGAAGCACATACCAGGACGATGAGTTTGCCTTAGTTTCTGTTCATGTGTTGGAGAGTTTGTTCAACTCATGTTCTGGTAAGAGCCACCCTTCACACTGTGTTGTTGCACTGGAGGTTTGGGAGAGGCAAAGATGGTTCCTTGCTGTACTGTCCTGTGCACTTACCTCACCAGTTAGTTTTGAAGAAGCTCTTTGAGCAAAAGGGGCCAAATTTGGAAGATGATCTGTTGTTACTTCATCCTTTCTGTTGAACAGAATTGAACTATTTACACTTTAATATCTTCTTATACAAATTGCAGTGACAGGAATCCTCTAAACTCTGGATTACACCACAGATAAAGAATGATGAAGCAAAGTTGTTTTCTTTCTTACGTTAATATTTGCAGGAATAAGAGTCTACTCCAGGAAGCCACTGGGATCAATCCATATACTCGAGTTGCATAGTCACACATGAATAAATGAATGATTTTTCTAGAATGTTATACTTACAGCTTTCTAGCTGCAGTCTGCAGGTCTGTGTGTCCATGGGATATTTTGACAGGTCCATGTTACAAGCAACAGTTGTAGTGATCCTGTAGGAAAAGAAGGAACTCTGCAAGTTGCAATAAAACCATGTAATGAAATAGCTCTGTTTTTATAGCAATCTAGACCACAGAGACTCTGCTCTGGTTTTAAATGCCCTGTCATTTAGATAATTTTGACCTATGTAATGAGTGGATTGATACAGTCCAGGAGAACCCTCCATAGGATGATGTGTCCTCTGCAGCCTACTGGTGAAAATGTAACCAAAGGAGGAATTTTGCTTTGCTGTGGTGGAGTGTAGATTTACATGTTTTCCAGTGCTGCAGTTTGCATATCTTAGTAAGTCACCACTTGTCACCTGAGGCACAGTAAATGACTGCACACATACTCTGGCTTGCTCGAATGTGGATTGTAAATGAGTTTTACTTTGCAGTTAAGGTAACTGGGACACAGTTACCGTGAGCTGAGAAGAGGTAACACTGCATGATTTCCTAACACAATTACAGAACACAGCTCTGCAGTATATTTACAAGTACACCTTTTGCTAAAAAGAAATCGTGGCTACATGCACTGGGTAAAGAGTTTCCCACTGCCTGTTAAACTTTCACTGTTATGATACCCTCCCTCCATTCCTGTCCTGCCTCCATCTGATTTGACTGGACTTCTTTAGGGTACCACCCCAACATGTGAGCTTTGTGAGCAGGCACTGTGCTCAGGACACAGCACGTACCATGGTGTGGAATCCTGAGCCTTGACTGGCATTTCCAGGTGGCCTGAAGAGGGGGCAACAGATCAGAAGAGTATTGTCACAGTTGGCTTGTTGATCCCAAGCTCATTACTGGAGGTGTCTGCTCCTGTCCAGTGTAATTCTAGAAATCTATGCTGACCCATCATCAGCAGCAAAGTAAAGGTGGCTTTACCTTAAGGCATACAAGATAGTGCCATTAGAGAACAATCTTATGAGGCGGTTCCCCACAGTGACATCATGCAGGAAGGACTTTTTGGACTCCACAATGTAGGTGTCTGGTACCCAGAGCAATTCCACTAGCCGAGCATCCAACGTGAAGCTCTTGTTGCCGTGAAAGACCAAGCGGGGGTCCGTCCAGCGCTGCCGCAGATAGATAGTAGCTGTGTAATCCTGGGATTACAGAGAGGAAAACCTGTGAGGATGCATGTCCAGCACACCTGCATGGCGCCTCTGTGTGTGACAAGTGGCAGAGCACAAATTTAACCTATCCAAGCGCAGCTTCTAATGCATGCAGTAAATCTGATTGATGGGTTTTCATCATAGTTTTATTTCCTGTATCACATTTCTCACATACTTACACTCTAAGGTGTAGCATTTGAGGACTAAAGATTATACTTGTATACTTTTTTTAATGAGCTGTTATTTTGACTGATATTTTGGTGTCCATTTTGCAGCTAAGAAAATAGATGGGAAGTGCACACATTCAGCAGGTCATTGACATTAATAACCACTTGTTGTCTACAGCTGGAAGATACACTATAAACGTGATCATGAAAGACATCAGCACTTTGGAGAACAAAGGTAAGCAAATCCAATGTGTTATTTCACTGAGGTCTTAACAAACCTAAACAAGTAAACCCCCAAACTTTGTAACATCTTTTTTAATTGGAGTTTTGTATCTAAGGGCATTAGGATTAACTTGATGTCAGCCTGCCAAAACCTACCTGCAGTGACTGGAGCATTTTCACAGTGCCCCATCATAAAAGAATAATCACAGTACTTGGCTCTAAAGAGAATTCTTTACTGAGCTGCTGGACAGACCCATGGCATTGGTGCCCTATTTCACTTCCTTCCTTGTAGACAAAGTAAATGCAGCCAGTAATGCCTTTTATTTTCCAAACATCTTGTCACAGGCAGACTGATACTGGCGATGGTGTTAACAGTGTGAAGTCACTATGTTTCACCACAGATAATGCTGCCAGTCTGTGGAGGATAAAGGAATCCTGTTTAATTTGATCTGTAATTTGTAAAATGCTGTAAGAGAAAAGGTCTAAGTAAATAGCTGGTATCAGCTTTAGCTCTTGCAACTTTTAAAACTTTACTGCCTGTGACAGAGGAAAAACCATGTAAAATAATGCAGTTACAGCTGTCAGTTCAGTGAATTCTAACAGTGACTCAAGCAAAGACTCTTGGTTGATTTTCCAGCTTTTACTGAGGTACAGAGTAAGCCTCTGTAGTGTTTTCCATGCCGCCAGAGCAATTTAGATGGACCATTGAGAACAAAAACTCTAGAACTGGAGCTACTTTACAAGGCCCTTTACTCAGGTTGGAGGTATGTGAATAATTGATTCTGTTGGCTCCCCTCATCCCCAAAATGAACAATATTTTATTTAGTGACCTTGTTTAATTTGTTGGGGGAGAGGATAAGAAACAAGCCAGTAGTGTTCATTAAAGTGCTGGCATTAAGTATTGGCATTGTTCCTTGAACCTTTATGTGAAACTATTTGCTGCATTTACCCAAGTTGCCCATAGTTTTGGTGAACCCGAAACAGGAGTTTTCAGGAATCAGTGTTTGAAATCCAGCTGTTACCAGAAGTGGAGGGAACCACACTCAGCAGTGCTGGGAAAATGTTTTCTGCATATTGGAAACTGTGTTTTTTCCCCTTGGGATCACCAGCGCTCTGAGCTCAGCCTGTGTCACAGCTCAAAACCTCATTTCTCCTCCCTGAGAAGAAACCCTGTCCGTGTCTTCAGTCAGCAGCAGCACATCCAAGAGGGGCCTGCCCTGCACAGAGGGCTCCTACACAGAGGAAAGGTAAAGGACAAGAAATGTCACACAGGAGTGACTTTTGCAGTTTCCAAGGGGCCCAGTTTCCAGGAGGTGCTGAGGTTTTGACCAGTAGGACCTGGGGAGCCATCTGTATTTACTTAGAAGCCCACATTACTTTGTTATCTTTGCAGTCTGCAGCCATAAATGAGCTGAGTCCTCATCACACTTCTGAAAGTGGTCAACAGACACAGAAAAGCAAAGCAGCTTGAATATGACAGTCTCTGGGCTGAACACAGAGGAATATATGACAAGTTTCTCGGGCAGATACTGCTCTTATGTCTTACCGAATAAGATTTCTTTCACTTACCATGTCACTCTCAGATATACTGGAAATACTTGCAATGTCCAGACTCATTGCAACTTGAACAGGTTCTCCTGTGGAGGGAAAGAAAAGCTAAAGCAGAGAGAAGAGTGCAAGGCACAATGAAACCACGCAGGGTTGTGTGCAGCATGGCACCCCTCCAGCGTCACATGCTATCCCTAACACTGCAGAAGCCCTTAGAGGCACGGCTCCAAAGCATCAGACTCACAAATGACATTGTGATCCAAAATGAAGTTGTCACTGGTGGGGAGCTGGAGTCCTGTGTTTGGTGATGAACAAATACCCACCAGCACCAGCTGGGAAGAGCAGCAGTTTCAGAGCACTGAAAGGCCACTTTAGATAAGCATCAGCCACAGGGCAGTCAGCCAGGGGCCAGCCTGGCCCTTCTCACCCAGCCACAAAGCCCACACAGCGGCAAGCACACTCAGCTGTGCTGTTTGCCACACAGCGCTCTGGAAGACCCCACAACCACGCAGGGATCACACCCCTGTTTCTCAGAGAGGAAACACAAGCAGGCAGAGGAAGTTTCCGAGGCCACGCACTGGGTTAAAGCCCAGGAATGCAGCAGCCTCTGTCTCTCTTTAGTTACTCTATTAACGGTTCTATCTAAAAGCAAATTTTCAGCGCTCAGCCCGAGCCCCGGCAGTTCCCTGTTCCACCGCCAACCGGTAAAACCCACCACAGGAGGGCAGCTTCTGCCCAGGAATTGCCGGCGCTGGGGCGAGCAACCGGGCTGTGCCCAGCGCGGCTGTCACAGCGGCAGGGCAGAGCCTTTCCCCTGGGCCGTGCCCGGTTTGTCTAATGCCGGGTGAAGTCGGGGCGCTGAGTAGGAATGGCGCTTTCTAAGACATCCCTCGCTGCCGGGGTGAGCAACACGGCAAGGCCCTGCCTCCTAGGACTTGCTGAAACTGGTCTTCATCATCTGAATAGCATTTAGGAAAGTCCAAAGGACACAACTTCTAAACATGCTTCCAGGTAGTTTAGTGGGTTTTTTTTTTTTTTTGTGTTTGTCTTTTTTTTTTTTTTTTTAATTTTTTTAATTAATCTATTAAAAAATCCAAAATGTAATTTCATTTCCAGATGATGTGTATTTTTAAAAGGTGTTGTCATTCATGTCTTCCATCTTAAGAGAGTCAAAGACTGGTTTGCGTTGGAAAGGACCTTAAAGCTCATCCAGTTCCAGCCCCCTGCCACAGGCAGGGACACCTTCCACTGGAGCAGCTTGCTCCAAGCCCCTGTGTCCAACCTGGCCTTGTTTTCAGATATTTAGGTATTCACACTTGAAGCCCACTCAAATTGATGACCAGGGTAGATCTATGAGGACCCAGGGTCTCTGGAGGAGCTCAAACTGGACTCCTGACTACTGTTTAGCATTTATAGCACTGGTAGGTGTAGGCTGGTGTAGATGCACTTAACCTCTGTTATGCAGTTCAGAAGCATCTGTATAGTGATGTGACAGGATCTGGAGAAGCTTTTCCATCCTGCATGTGATCAGATGTTCTAGGCAAAACGAGATAAACTCTGGTAAATTCTGTATTGTCCCCAGTCAGAAAAAGGAAGAAGCTCAAAGCTGCCAGTAGCAGAAGTCTACAGTCTGCCAGTCTGCAGGAAGTACAATGGGAAACATCCAAGTCCTGGTGAAAGCACATGGGGAATATTTTTATTGAGTAGAATTTCATTAATGGGTTCTGGCAAAAAAGCAAAATTGAGTAAAAAGAAAATCATAACTGTTTTTTAAACTTTAATCAATACTTGCCAGGTGCCGAATGTCATTCTGAGAAACTCCTTACTCTGTTACAGCATTTGCCTGGAAAGTAGGAGACCTGACACCCAAAGTGGAATAGCCTCAGGTAAGCTCCTATATAGCTGACCATCCTTCAGGTGCTCCCTATGGTTTTATGAGGGTTTAAAGCAGGTTTACTTTATGTCTCAGTGTGAAGTAAAATCATGTGTCAAGAGTCAGTATTTCTGGCAAGGAGAATTGCTTTACTCCTCTATTGCCACAAACCACTAAATGCATACATTCGCTAAGTATATCCACTTATATATTGTATATTCACTTATACATGAATCAAAATAAAGGAGAAAATCACAATGGTCAGACTCTAAGCAAAAGCATATACAGTTAGAGCTGAATTTAGCTACTTGTCAGGTCTTTCACAGAAGTATTGAGGCTTATAAATTCCCTGTTCTTAACCTCATAGATGGGCACAGCCTCATGTCCCACACACGCATGCACAATCTCTTCAGCACATCAGTGGATGCACAGAGAGGAGGGCATCCCTGGCTACTGGCTGGCTTAAAAGAAACACGATCTTTTAAACTGGGGCATCCTAAAGAAAGCTGAAAGCACACTGTTCCCTCCACACGTTACAGACTGTTCTTCAAATGGTCAAATGCACAGCGCCAACGTACCACCGAAGTAGGGCCGGAGGTACTTGTTGTACCCCGTGGTGAGGTTCTCAAATCCAGGGAGGGATGCTGCGTCGGACACGTGGCCCAGGGAGCACCTCCTGGGGACACAAATACGTAGTTAACGTGTGGCTGGGCATGCCAGGCACATCTGGTGTGCAGCTGCAGCTGTGTTGCCAGCGTGTGCTCCAGCAGCCAAACAAACTGCATACAATGTTTATTAAAAGGAAGTCGATCACTGAAATCACAAGCACTTGCACTCATTGCTTGTCTTGGCTGAAAAGCCGGCATTCTGAAGAGGTGGAAAATGGCAAATTTCCTTAGCTGATAGCTGCAGGTTTGCACACATGGTAGCTTAAGGATGTTCTTAAGATGCCCCAGACAAATCAAGCAAGATCTATATATAACAGGTCTTAATAATAACCCACAATCTCTCCCTCCCCTCATGCGGTCTGTGTAAGGAAATTGCATTTCTTTTTCCTGCCTGCTTATGGCAATGTGAGACAAAAGTTATTGACCAACAGCTTCTCCTCCCTCTTCACTGGTCCCCTAAAGAAGCTTGCATCCTCATGTTAGTGTCTGGCAGTCTCTACAGCTACTCTCAGGAGTAAAACCTCCAAGTACACCAGAAGGAGAAAGGTAGAGCACAGAAAACTTCACAGGCACCAGCAAAGCTGTGTGGGCTGAAGGGCTGAGCCACCGCAGCTGCTGTGCATACACAGGGTTCAGCTCTCACTGACACTGTCAGATTCACGTTGTGTGGATGGACAATGGTGCTGTTACCTGCCATTAGGAGCTTGATGGATGTGTACCATCATACAGGCAGCTTGAGGGTTGGGGGTAGGGGGGGAGACTGCAAAAGGTAAGTTCTCTGCTGCAGTGTCCCCGTGTGGGCATGTGCTCACTTGGTGAAAATGAGTGAATGGTCAAGAGTCTGCTCAAGAGTCTGCTGCTTTGGGAAGGGCCGAAGGAGGTGGAAGGCAGTGTCTGTGCCTCTCCCCAGCACCCAGCACCTCAGGCTGTGAGTAAGAACTTAGCTGTGCAGTTATTCAAAGCTTTGATGATTTGTGTCTTCTGTTCCATTTCAAGTTGGGTTATTAGTCCTGGGAGCTTTGCTGGGAGTTTTAGACCAAAAAGGCCCTTACAGCAGCACTGAACCAGTTTGTGCACATTATAAACATAAACCATTGCAGAAATTTAGGACTTATGTTCCAGGGATGGCAGTAACACAGCTGGGAGCCCTGTGGGAGACACTTCCAGCCCAGACTGCAAGCTGCTGTGGTCCTAAACAGGACACGGGGGTTGCACTGTTAATGTGCCTGTTGCGTTTTGGGGGCCTATGCAGGTTGCTGTCTTCTACACCACATCCATTACGGCACTCAGCTTTCTTTGGATGGGTTGGATAATTGGAACCATAGTTTGCTTTTGACCCACATTATTTATATGAGATATAATTCAGCTGTTCCCTGTAAAACAAAACAAACACCCCGCTTACCTTTGGGTTGGAAGGAAAAGACACAGACTGAAGAAGCAGAAATATCTGTAGAACATCTCCAGGGGTTATTTCTGTATTTGCTGGGCTTCTCTGTGAAGCTGAAAGGAAAAGCAAAGTTTAGTGATTTAAGGAAAACTATTTTAAGGGAACAGGGAAAAGAAGCCCTGCAGAGCCAGCACCATGTGCTGTGTGATGTTTGACATTCCCGACACAGTGGCTCCTGCCCTTTCTTCTAGCCTGTGTCACTGCTCCCTTAATACTTTCCACATGAAAGACACTAGTGACAGCTCCAGGCCTGAAGCCACTGACAAGGTCACTGCATTTTAGCTGCCATTTTGTGGCAGCTTTTCTTCTTTCTGCACGGGATGGTGGTTAGCCGATGTTGGGAATGGGGAGGGACTTGTTAAAGAGAAGAGGGTTCAGATAGTTCCCAGAGGCCGTTAGACTCTAAAGCCAAGTGGGATCCTGACCACATATGACAGATCCGGCATCTTTTAGTACAGGGCTCCACAAATTGCACAGAAATGCTGCAGCCCTGCACCCCATTAGCTTGTACCTGGGATAAACCACGCTATGAACGGTGATGTTGGCAAGGCACTCGGCATGCAGAACAGGATGAAATCATTCCGCTTAAAACGGGTTTCGTTGACTTTTCTGGGAGTGGAACCAAATCTTGGCTTCTGGCCCAAGATTCCAGAGGCTTATGGTGGCCCTGGAGCAGGCACCACGGCAGCAGCTCTTTGCTGTGCACTACTTTGCAGAGCAGCTCCCTGCCTGGAATGCTGCATCACATGCACCCCTTTCCCTGAGAAAGCCTTCTGCCACACTGCCAGTGTGTGTTGCCACAGGGCGGGATGGTGAGTATGACACTGCCATAGCTGCCAAGTGGAGATGGTTACTCAGCCATCGTTAGTTTGAGCTGCAAACACAGTACTGCCTGCTCTGCCCCACTACCCTGTTGGAAGCATACCCTGTGTGTCAGAGCTTTCCTGCAAATACAGGCAAGGCAACATCATCCTTGGATGGATATGAGTCTTCTTTTTTATGCTGTTACAAATTGGGAATGACTATGCAAATCTTTAGTCCCTGTACCTTGGCATCACTGAGAGTAAGATCTCAGCTTCAGATTCAGAGCCTTCTCCATCACACACAGTGGTTAGGACCTCAACTTCAAACCTGGTTGTTCCACAGCAACCCAAAAAGCAGGAAAGTTCTGCTCAAGTTAGATTCTTCCTGACAGCTCACTGCAGTCCAGAGGACACTCTGCCTTCTCCACTAGTTGTATGGCTCTTGTGCTGTGCCATGGGGCAGCAGGGCTTCAGGCCAGGAGAACATCTTTGACCACACAGAGCCACTAAAAGCATCTGAACATTCAAGCATCACAAATTCAGGGAATCCCACTGGAGAAAGGCTGTTGTTCAAAACCAAATACACCCTAATACGTGTCCAACATCTGAATTCCTAACAAGGCTTTGCACTTGTAGTCCTTTCTCTGAATATGATGTTCAGGTGTTTCCAGTGCCGAGTGCTCCTCACTATAATGTGATCATGCAGGAATAGAGTGGGGATCATCTGCTTGCCCACAGCAATGTCAGATCACAGTTCTGATGGGAAAGAAGAAGGAATAGTCCAGGTAGTTTAAAGCAGAACTTAGAGGAAGAAAAGATGATTTTACAAATTGGCATTTAGTTCAAGTCTGAGGCTTCATGAACAGCTGAGGAACCCGTTTCGCACAGGGACTGGGGTCGCTAGAATCGTGGTGCATGAGTTTTATTCTACCTGATCCTAGTTACCAAGGCCTTCTTTTGGAAAAAAAATGAAAGCGAGCCAAATTCTATTTATTCTGATTTGTGGATGGAGAGCTTGAGTAGCAAAAAGCCCTCCTGGGACCCTGTTGCCCTGTCAGGTAACTGAAAAGCACGCTCCAGCATGTGCTACCATTATCTAGTGAAGAGAGCTGAAACAAACCAACTCAGGTAAATGCAGAGCTGCTGCCACAGCCAGTGAGCTGCACAGCCTCCATTTCTCCGCAACTCTGCTAATTCTTAGCAAAAGAAGGAAAATCTCATTTTCCTCCTTCAGAGGGTGGCTGTGAAGATAATAAATACATCAAAGACTGAAACAGTGACAGGGGGAACTGTAAGTACCCAAGAGAGCTAGAAACAAGGCATACCAAAGCACTCATGGGCAAGAAAAGGGGATATCAGCGCGCAGAGCTGAGTGTGTCCAGAGCATCCCTTTACTATGCAGTGTGGCAGTTAATACAGTTCAGTTCTGCTTTTAGAGTGCAGGAGTTGCGACCAGTTCTGTTATACAGCCCACTGGGAAGAAATGGTTACACGATTGTGTGTTTATGTTTCTCCATCCAGATTTTAGTTTACTTTCATACAAACAAAATAAGAACCTTAAGCACTGTTTAATCTGGACATTTTCTGTGGTCACGGCAGCACGGCGCAGACGATGCCAGCACAGCGGTGGTCATGAAGACAGCACCAGTACAGCTAGGGGAGAAACTGCATCCAGCGCCGAAGTGACATAAAAATCATCCATTATGTAGACTCAGAGAGAATGAAACCCAGGAGGATACAATGGCTCCTCGCTCCGCTCTGCGCTCTCCCTGCTGGCAGTGAGAATTATACAAAGATACAAGTGTTATGATAAACCAGCTCCAGCTAGAGTTCTCTGCGGAAGCCTGCGTCCACTTCCAGAGGATCTAATGAAATCATGTTTCTTTACACCAGCCAACAGCAGTGTGTCTCCTGCTACAGCTCACTCTGTGCTTCCTTACTTCTGCTTTATTCCTCTGGCTCCGAAGGGGTGGTAAGAGTGAAAACACAAAAGGTGGAAAAATCCCTGACAGCTTCAGTTCTGTTTATAGGTTACATGGCATAGGGTAGGAGAGGTGCACACTGTCACTGATGGGGCCTGGAGTGGTACCCGTGTAAACCAGAGTGACAGTTTCCTTCCCCTGAGCAGTAACTGCTGGGAGAGAAGCAGCAGAACCACTGCAGTCCTGCCTTACCTCCCACTTCCCATCTGGAAGCATCATCTGTGTCTCACGGCACAGAACAGGGGATTAGCATATGCTCCAGTTTTCTGCGTGCTGATGACATCCCGACGACAGGCAATGGGAGCATTTCTGAAGATCTAAAAAGCCACCCACAAAAACCAACCAACCAACCTGTTTACTAAGCTTACAATAATAATTCACCATGTCAAATTTAACTGGAGCCCAATTGCTACGACCGCAGAACATGCAACACAGGCACGCCTGCATCTCAGAATGAAACCTGGCCAGGGAAGAAACAAAATACATGCCAAAACGAAACCAGATTGCATTTCATTTGCCAGTTTAGGTGCTGCCCCTATTTAATACACAAAGTGAAGATTTCCATAATGAACTCAGGCATAATTTGTCATTTCCCCTGAAAGCTGAAGGAAGTCCCGCAAGGCTGCCTGTGCTGTGGGCAGGGGTGGCTCAGCCCTTGTCCCACATGCCTGGTCCTCGGGCAAATCCTGGCACGGAAACATCAGCCTGCCTGGACTATGCACAGGTAAGGCTGTACCCCAGAATTCCAGCAGCCCTTTCACTGGGGGGTTTTCACAAGGGCTCTGATTCCCAGGATGAGGTTTGATGGACAAGGGATGAGGACGCTTATTTTCCTCTCAGACACGGTGAGGTGGGGATTGTTTGGCTTTGCCCTGGCTTGGCTCTGTGGCTGGAGCAACACAGCCCTGGAAAGCAGTTTCCCAACCTTTCCTCCACCCAGGCCCAGTTGTGTTGCGCAGTGTCAGCACAACCAGCATATAGGAGTGGTGCTACAGAGAGAGCAGAGGCAGAGACTTCCCCTGTTGCTTCCTGTATTCACTGCTGGGGAATAACTTTCCAGGAGGAAGCATCACTACACCAGCACCACAACCACCTTGAGGCTGCGCTGTTCTGTGCTGAGCTTTCTTTGGCCACTGAGATGAAAGCAATAGTTGCCAAACACAATTACAAAACAATGAGAGGCAAAACCCATCATACACCCAGGACCAGACTTCGCTGGCTTTGCCAAAATGTCCCTTCAAGGTCAACATATTTGTTTATCTGGAAGAGGCCTGCAGTGATTTAAGATAGATAAAATCTGTCTTTCCTTTTTTAATGTTTCTTTTTCCCCTGCCCAGCCTGAACTGTGAGCAATGAACGATGAGTGCTGTGGGGATGTGTGGACAGGGGATGTTGTAAGGACAGGGTCAGGGCATGACAGCTCTCTGAGAGTCAGGTATTCAGTGATTTATTATGAGAGCTGTTCCAGTTTGAACTTACTGAGCAAACAAACCATTAAAGGCTTCCAAGTTCAGTTGATCTAAAATGATTTGCCTCTCAATTCCCCCAACTTTAAATAACATTTTATATATATATATATATAAAATTTTAAGGCTTGTTCTTGCCTGAAGAAAACGCCAAGACATTTAATTGCTATCATTCTAATTGCTGAATGTTTTAAATCTAGTTTGGCAGGCCAGGAGAAAAACTGAAGTAACTAAAAGGAAGAAAATGGAGTTAACAACAGGGGAACATTTTTATGCAAGCCACTCTTAGTTATTTGGCACTAAATTGATGCAGAGGAACCCAGTTATTAGAGAACCAAAGAGCCCGTGGGATCCTGTCACACGTCAGCAGGCACAGGAGCTCACTCCTGGGCTGGCCAGGACAAAAAGAGATTTTAGAGGGTGATGGAGGAGAAAGGAGTGGGAGAACCTGGCACCAGGGGGTTGGTAACACTGCAATTAATAGTTTCTCATAGTTTAGCCTCAAAAATCTCTTTTCTTGCTTACAGTACTTTCTGACTAAAACAAGAGATTGAGAAAAGGTCTCAAGTGTGCTAAATAAGAGAAGACAACATGATTTTGGGTTGAAAGGAATGTCTCATGTTCGCCCAAGTCTTTCATGGTTTTGTATTCTGTCAAAAGCTCAGAACGTTTCTGGTTTGGTTGGAACAGAAACTTTCTATGTGCTGCTGGCTTCCCCGTTTGATAAAATCTCAATTCAACCACGTTGCTTAATAACGTGACCAAGCCTGGAAGGTCATTCCTGGCCCGGTTTTCCCTGGAAGAGCAAGAGGTGCGTTGCAGAGGCCAGGCCCCACGAGGCATGTGCTGGCCATGGTGGGGTGTGATGCTCACCCACGGACCCAATGGCTTCCTGTGCTCCTTGGCTCCTTCAGTTTCCCTGGGTGGGTATCAGGAATCACCGACACTTGAACAGGTGACTCCATGGTACTTGCAGAAATCTTTCAACTGCATCCATCTGTCAGCTGCTCCTGTGAAAAACTGATTCTTCCCATGCATGTCACTGTCTGACATCCCATGGAAAAATGACCTCTCGGTTCCAGAAGCAGTGGCCGTGGCTCTGCGCGCTGGAGGCTGCCTCACTGTGTTCCAGTGCCCGCTGACCCGCAGCACCACAGGGGGACCAGCTCCACCGTGGGGGACAGGGATGAGCACTTCCACCCTCGGGCTGCTGGCAGCCACCCAGAGAGAGTTCCAGTGCCAGGTAACAAACACAGAGCCTACTCCTCATCTCACACGCGCTGGTACCATGAGTTGCACAAACATCTCTATACAAAGGCTTTATACAGCACCGTTCTCTTAGTATGAGAGGGAGGGGAAGCAGGCCCGTTACTGATGTGACACCTGATAAACTGCAGGCCCATCTCCCATCTTACTGATTCCAGTCCAAGTCAGAAGTAACTCTAAGATACGAGAAGGTTTAGATAAAATAGAGTCAGCGCTTATGTAAGAATGTTAAAGCCGTGCCTCAGTAACGCGTTTGTGTTTCCCACAATGTAAACTCCCATTCTTCAAGCTGCTCATGGAAAAGCACCTTATGCTCACTTCTGCCCACCTAACATAGCCCACAGGTCTGCCTGCACCTCACAGGCCCCAGGTCTTCAAAAACACAAAGTCTTAAATTACACCAAAATGAAGGTTTATGAGATTTACTTACGTGAAATACATTCTTTCTCTAAAATGTCAAGTTTGGCTTCCATTCAGTCAACTCATTCACTGTGTTTGAGCAAATACAATGTACATAAAATTCACAAACAGTTACAGTTTCACACAGAAACGTGCCCCAGGAGTTCTTTTTCTCCTGCGCCAGATACCTGGAGCGCAGCTCCAACTGAACTTGCCTGCAGTCGTCAGCCCCCTGCGGCGGCGATGCCTGAGTTCACAGCTCCCTGCTCCGTCACGCTGGGCAGTCACTCCAGGTTTCATTCACTCAGCAAACCTGCCCCTCGCTGCAGGCAGGGCTCCAGGTTTGGGTGCCACCGGCTCACCTTCCGTCCCCTCACAGGCAGACAGGCACAAGCCCGGCAGTGCTGCTTTCTATGAGTTCACCGTATATATATGGTCCCTCCCACCTTGGCAGCTCCGCTTGCTGAGGCTCCTCCATTGTGTATGTGCAGGTATTTGATGTGAGACATAATTACTCTTGTTCCTATCAGCTGAGACAAGCACGAGGAAGATTAACTCCCTTGCAGGACGCAAAACAATAGAATCACGGAATGGAAAAGGCTGGAAAAGCTCTTTCAGATCATTGTGTCCAACCGTGAACCCAGCACTGCCGAATCTGCCACTAAACCATGTCCCTCGGTGCCACTTCTACATGTCTTTCAGATACCTCCAGGGATGGTGACTGCACCACTGCCCTGGGCAGCCTGCTCAGTGCCTGACAGTCCTTGCAGTGAAGACATTTGTCCTAGCATGGTGTACCCCGAGTACCTTCTGAACTGTACCCACAAAGAGGAGGAATGACTGTAAGTACCTCTTACATTGATGGTAAATAAAGCAAAAGTGGTTTTACTGAGTGAGAAGCTTCCTGAGTGCTCTGCTCAGTTCTGGCCATGCTAGAGGAGGAGAAGGGAAATGAAAGGTATTATTATGGAAGGATTCTTACAGGAGCAGATTTTGGAAAGAACGAGTGAGTCATTCAGACTTAGAGGAGCATGAAGATAGAGGAATACACAGAGGAAATACACTGGACATCTGGTTATCACCAGACCAAGGGCAGAGTCCATACACCAAAAGGCTACCTCAGACACATGGCCACAAAATCCACAGGTGCCAGGTCCATGTGAAAGCAGCAGCCTGCATATGCTCTGAGTAACTCTGGATTGCTTTCCTCTGTCATGGCCATGACAAAGGGAGCCAGCTTCCCCATCGCACTGTGCTGGCCAGTCTCCGCTGTTGTTTTGGTACTGTCTCCCACAGCGTACGTTGCTGGTGGACTCATGGGGCTGGGAAGAAATCAGTGTGATTGAGGGGAGCAATTGCTGCATGGCCTGGCCCTCCCCTGCAGGGCAAGAGCAGGAGGGACGTGCTGCCCCCCCCGAGGAGCAGGGGGGTCACAGCATCACCTGGTTTTGTCTTCATTCTCGCTGAGCATCTGTCTCCTCCCAGCAGCTGGGTGCCGTGGTGCGCCAGCCCCAGCACTCGAGAGGGGATGGATGGAGCTGCCAGGAGCACTGGCTGAGGGCTTGACAGCACGCTGACAAATGAGCCTGTGAGGAGAAGGATCAGATGGGGCCCCAAGGAGCACGGCTCAGACGTAATCATTCATCTCACACACAGATTAGTCTGAATGTCTGTTGGGCAGTGAAACATTCCCCACCGCAGTATGTTTTAGGGGAAAACCAGCCATGTAATGACCTGAATGTCTCCACGGCCCACTTCTCCCCAACACATTCATTTTGCTCTTGCAGGCAGCACAGTCAAAGTCACGGCAGCTGTGGGTCCCTCCGCACCAGTGTTCATTTTTCCTTAATAAATACTCAATATCCACAATAAAGGCACAGACACAAAGTACCAGCACTTCAGTTCTGGCAGAATTTAGTTTTTAGTAGATAAATGCTTTTATCTGTTGCATCAAAAGGAATAATTTATACAGGGAATAAATAAAACCTCGTCCCCAATGCGAGTGAAATCACCCACAGCAGATCAGTATGAACACTTCAGCTGTCTTTGTATCACTTCCAAAGTGGTGGCAGCACTTTGGCACACAGGGTTAACTGCTGCAGTGCCTGCTGGGCTGGCCCTGTGTGCCCATTTACTGTGGCCCCGTACCCGCAGAGTCACCGCTGGACAGTGGATAGATGCAGATGCAGCATGCAGCACTGAAGAAGTGACTGAGCAGCCCACAGCAGCTGCCACAAGGAAAACAGGATTTAACCCAAGTACCCCATGTGCTGATGTCCCAGGAGCGGAGCTGTGACCAACACAGAGCCGCCCTCAGCTGCTCCAGGTTTGACTCAAGCTCTTGGATCTAATGCTTCCCCCCACATAGGAGCCTCTGTGGGTTGTAAGAGAACTTCAAAGCTATTGCACCCCAAACACCACTCCTGGGGTGACAGACCAGGACGAGCCTTGGTACTCATTCAGGCTTGTGAGCTCCTGCCAGCGGCTTGGCAGCAGCTTTGCACCATGTGCTCACGTCGTCCCTCCCCAGGCCACTGCACTACCATGGGTCAGTATGCCGAAGCCTGGGTTCAGGGGGTCTGGCCATGCCCCAGCAAACTGCCCAGGCCTCGGTGGTCCCATCATCCCCTCCCTGGGACAGGCTTTACATAAAAGCATTTAATCTGGATTCATTTTTATAGGATCATAGAATTATAGAACAGTTTGGGTTGGAAAGGACCGTAAGGTCATCCAGTTCCAACCCCCTGCCATAGGCAGGGACACCTCACACTAAACCATGGCACCCAAGGCTCTGTCCAACCTGGCCTTGAATACCACCAGGGATGGAGCATTCACAACCTCCCTGGGCAACCCATTCCAGTGCCTCACCACCCTCACAGGAAAGAATTTCCTCCTTTATATCCAATCTAAACTTCCCCTGTTTAAGTTTGAACCCGTTACCCCTTGTCCTGTCACTGCAGTCCCTAATGAAGAGTCCCTCCCCAGCATCCCTATAGGCCCCCTTTTATGTTCCCTTCTTTCTGAAGGCTGTTCAGCCCCATGTTTCTTAGCGCAATGTGCAATTTAATTCAGCGTTACAAGAAGCAAGAATCAGATTTTTACATGGATCTTTCCTCATCTTTTCAAATCACTCCGGAAATAGCTCAGATATTCCCTGTTTCTAAACCCAGAGAAATTCAGGTACTCGGAGCTCACGTTACTCGTACCTCAGCTGTGAGCAGCCGCAGCCGGACTGCCCGCGAGGTGGACAAGCCTCCTGCAGAACACGCGCCAACCCCTCCCGCCCAGGCCAGTGCCCGGAGTCGCGTCTCCCCAGGAAAGCCCGAGCGGCGGCAGCAGCACTGCCATTCCCGGGAAGGCATCGCCCAGGCCGCGGGAGCAGCTCCCACCCTGTGGAGCTGCACCTCGTTATTTCCCTCCTGGTTCCAGCGCACCCCATCACCCAGGCCCTGGGCCCCTCTCCCAGCTCAGGCGGTGACGCAGGCGCTGCTCCGTGCGGCACCGGCTTTATTTAAGGTAATCCTTCATGGAAGGGGCATCCATAACTGCTAACGCACTCCCTAAAAGACACAGATCAATTGACAGAGTATTATAACGCCTTAAAATATTAATGCCCTATCAAGGAGACAATTTCTCTGAGCCTAGGGACTCTTCCATTATTAGAAATTATGCCCCAGCTCTAAATAAATTAACTCAATAAATGTCTTACCATCAATACAAATTCCTGCTTAGGGCTTGCAAATAAAATGATTTAGAGCTCTTCTCTGAGGAAAGATGAGGTGTTTAAACTTGCAAAAGAGGCAGGGCTACCATATTCATTAGTCTTTTGTTTTAAATGGACTTGTGATTCTAAACCGAAGGCATCCCTTTAGGAAGGGAGGGGGAAATCCTTGGGAGATGAAGCAGTTGCGCTGTCTGACACGGGGCTGCACAGCTCCATCCTGCCAACTCTGACACTGGGCTGCACAGCTCCATCCTGCCAACTCTGACACTGGGCTGCACAGCTCCATCCTGCCAACTCTGACACTGGGCTGCACAGCCCCATCCTGCCAACTCTGACACTGGGCTGCACAGCCCCATCCTGCCAACTCTGACACTGGGCTGCACAGCTCCATCCTGCCAACTCTGACACTAGGCTGCACAGCTCCATCCTGCCAACTCTGACACTGGGCTGCACAGCTCCATCCTGCCAACTCTGACACTGGGCTGCACAGCCCCATCCTGCCAACTCTGACACTGGGCTGCACAGCCCCATCCTGCCAACTCTGACACTGGGCTGCACAGCTCCATCCTGCCAACTCTGACACTGGGCTGCACAGCTCCATCCTGCCAACTCTGACACTGGGCTGCACAGCCCCATCCTGCCAACTCTGACACTGGGCTGCACAGCTCCATCCTGCCAACTCTGACACTGGGCTGCACAGCTCCAGCCTGCCAACGGACAGATCTCTGCTCAACTCCAGAGGCTGAGACCCCACGCCTGGGGCTGGGGCTGCCCCGCAGCAGCCTCCGCGGTGCCAGGAGCAGCAGAGGGCTGGAGCTGTGCCGGAGCTGTGCCTGCCTGCTCAGAGCGTGCGACAACGGGGCCACAGCCAGCACCTCACAGACCTCACCTGCAGCCCCGAGGCTGGCGGGAGCCCATCAGCCACTGCCCGGAGCGTGGATTTGGCCACAGGAGCTCTGTGACTGGCTCCCTGTGGCCGTGCCCATGTGCTGCCAGCACTGGGGTCTCTGGGACCCCCACCACACACGTGCCCGTTCATCATCCCAGCACCCTGTCAAAGTGTTTGCACTCTTCATAGCGATGAATTGGCTGTAGCAACGTGAAAGCCACCCCAACACATTTCATTAGAGCTGTATCGGACACCAAAGGCCCCTGATGTTTCCAGAAGAGCATTACAGCTCTGCATCCCTTTACGAGTCTCTGAGCTGGCAGGATGAATCCAGCGCAGAAGCAGAGCAATACCGTGGCTGTCTGCTGTCTCCCACCGTTTGTGTTTTTGTCTATGGCGTTTCAGAGACGTGACACACAAACACCACAGACACACACAGACACGGCCTTTCCTGCGCACCACAGTGCTGTTACCAACACATCACACGTGACTGAATCAGAAGGGTCTGTGAAAGAGACCACTGGCTCAACTCCTTTTGTCTCAGAGAGAAATCCCATCAACAGCCGCCCACGGAGACGCTTCAACGCAGGGAGCGGTACAAGCAGCTCACGGAGATGGCCTTGGCAGCAGCCTTCTCCCCTTTGTTGCACTGCCCTTGCACGTGTACCTGATGCGCTCCCATCAGGGAGCTGTTGGGGCGGGAATGCCTGTTTGTGTGCTGTGCTTGTAGCTGCAGCACCTGACTTTGAAGGCTGCGGTAAAGGTAACCCCGGCTTGCTCAAGTGAGGCACTGACAGGAGGGAGGGTGAGCCCCGCATCCCCAGGACTAAGCCTTCATTGCTGTGCCTGCGCTACCACAGGGCCTTCGCGTACCCACCGGCGCCTTTGGCACCACTTCCCAGCTGGTGCTGCACAGTCAGGAGCATCCCCCTGCCACGGCTTCACCACGGGCCCCACATCTCCCGGTTGCTCGCAGCTGGTGCAGCAGCTCCAGCACCAGGGCTCCCCTCCTTGTCCCCACTGCCACCTCCCTCCTGCCCCTGGTACCTGTCTGTGGCTTCCCGCTCCGTCTGCAGCTGGTGCCCAGGCCCTGTGCTGATGCTGGCCACGATGCTCCCTGTTACGGCCAATTCCTTGGGAAGTGATTTCTTAACAGGCTGATCTCTGCGCTAGGAAAGGGCCAAGGAAGGGAAGAACACGTTATCAGCTCCGCTCTGGCGTTACAGCGCGCTTCCTGCTTTGGTTCTGCCTCCCCAAAGCAGAACTGCTGGGCTAGAAAGTGCAAATAAATCAATCCGCTCATGGCACATTTGTTTTCTGTGGCTCTGCACTGGGCTCCAATGGAACGGCAGCGGCACCCACTCGTGCTAAGGAGAGAGGTAAAGACTGGGCTCTTGCCAAAGACTACCTGCAGAGAGGAGGGGTAGCCCAGCACACAGGCCGGGCAATGTGGACTCCAGCTACAGCAGCGACGTAGAGCCAAACATCATCACAGCAGCAGTGTTTCTGCCCCATTTCAGCATTTAAGGCTACTATCAAGCCAGAGCCGTTGCATAAGTTATCTTTCTAGATTATCTAAAATAAACACCTGAAAGACAGGATAGAAAGAGGAGGCAGAAACCTGCTATGGTGGGGAAAGAAATGCCGTTTTAGCCTGTAGACTCGCTCACAGCCAGCTCTGTGACTTGACAACCGTGTCTGCAGCAACAAAGAAAACAAAACCGTAGTTACCGGCGCGGCGCTTTCGGGTGAAGCGATGAAGCAAACACCAGCCTCCGCCAGGCGCGGGCTGCACAGGAAACACTCTGTGGTTGTGCTTCCCCACCCAGGGCCTGGCCCCTGCCTGCCTCCCCAGCCCTGGCTGCAGCGCAGGTCACCCATGGCCACCGCTTGAGGCCTTTTGCCCAGAACACGTAAATCCCAGCGCTGAGCCTCCCTTTCCCTTCGCCGTGTGTCTGGGGTGAGCCCGGCAGGACAGACCAGCACCCTCAGCGCCTGCTCCTGCCCTGCATCGCCTCTGCTCTGCTGTGTCCTCCTGCACTGCTAAAGGGACGTCGCCATGGAAGGTCCCTACCGCAGCTCAGACGAACAGCAGATGAATTGAAGAGAGCAGGCAAACACCTCACTTGAAGCTCCTGCCCTCTTCCACGCCGAGCCCCAGCATCTTCTGCTTCTGGCTGAAACAAAATCAGGTGGAAGAATCACCCCGAGGTTCATAAGGGTTTATCTTTATATTTAGCTTATAAACTAACAGTCGTGGTAACCTTGCACCAGAAAGACAGCTCTCATTACCTAGGCTAGGTTGTTGCTTCATCGTCTAAAAATGCCTCGTGCAGAAACGTAGTTTGGGTTAAAAATAGCCCCACCTGTTGTCAGAGGGGATGAGGCAACGCTTTTGTCATTTATCAGCAAAACAGAGCAGTGTGGACAAAGTCAAAGGGCAACCGCTGCTACTCTGTGACTGAGGAAATGCTGTTCTGTCTAATCCACTGCAGCCTGAGGTGAAACATTAACTCAGACTTGAATTATGATGGGATGTGAAACAAAAACATTGCTGGGCTGTCTTTTCACGGCATGAACTTAAGGGTCTTCAGAACTGAGTCGGAATGGTACCACAGCACTCGACTTCCATGTTATTGAAGTATTCACTGAAATGTTCACCTTTGGAGGGGATTATTCTGAGCACTGTGGAAATAAGGAGAAGGAAATTTTGTACGATGGAGGTTTCCCAAAGAAATACGGAAATATTTGAAAGGGACAAGAAGAAGGAATTGCAGATTCACCTTCACTTTTGCTTTTAAACAAATAAAGGTTTTCCCAGCTTTTCCATAGGTCAGTATGTGCCACCCGCAGAGCGCCCTGCCCCTTCCATGTGTGACTGAGCTGGCATCGGCTTCCCACAGGCTCTGGGCTGGAGCCAGATCCATCCTCCTTAAGTATTTGGGATAAGCAGGTTTCAGGCTACCCATCTCCGGGTCATTCTTGACCTTTCAGACGTGTCAGAGACATCTACCTGTCCACCAGGGAATGCACGCACCAAACCAAAAGGGAAATCACAGAAAGGAGGAAGCCATCTGGCATCTTCACTCGTGGCTGTTTACAGTTGCTGTTTGTTACCTAAAACACCTCCAGCGCCAGCCCAGATGAAATGATGAGTTTCTGTTGCCAACAACTGGTGAAACACGGGTGAGCTGATGGAGGACGTGACCTTTGGTATGACACTGATCACTGTCTGACAGAGAGAAAATGTCTGGTGTCCTTAAAGGCCCTATTGCCTGTTTAGTGCTAAATCTATGGAATGTCAGATCACCACACACCCCTGAAGGAGCTGTGCGGCACCTGGAAAGTACTCATCAGTGTCCCCAGCTGGTACCCAGGTGACCGGACAGAACCCCAGGACAATTACCAAAGGGAATTTGCTCACGTTAGAGCTGTGTATCTGCTGCCAGTGAATGCACGCACTACATCAGAACAGAGATAGCCAAGAGAAGGAACAAAACTGACACTGACACTCACACACACTGTTACTTACAGTTTACTTCTGTTGCCACATTAAAGTGGTTGCCACTCACACTAAAAATGGCTAATAAGAGCCACACGCCGAAATACCCTGTGCAGCTTTATTTCAGCCTGGCAAGTTGGTGAACTGTAGCCACCATTCAGAGCTGCTGGGCTGTACCAAGCGGCATGAAGGATTAAAATTAATAGCTCCTTTGGGAATGCTGCGCCCTCTTCCTTGGGATGTCCCACAAAGCACACTCTCGAGACAGACACCTGATGCCGTGTCACATTTGCAAGGGAAAATCTCACTCTAATAAAGAGAAATACGTGGGGACCCACCAGCACCTATTTTCTAACTGCTTTTCATTAACATTCTCTGCAACCTTGACCAAAGACCATGGCCTTTGGTTTCTGCTTTGCCAGGCAGGGACTGCAGGAGGCAATGCCAGCACTGCTCTAAAAGAGCAAATCATTTTCACTATAGACTCCTAAATGCTTTGATCTTCACGTGACCAAGAGGAAAAGGTGCTTTGCAAAAGCTTGGGCAGTGCAGAGTGAATGGTGTGTGGGTCAAACAAGGAAAACCATTGTTTCTCCTCTGCAAACACCTCCTGTGCTGGAGCCACCACACAGCAGCCCAGGAGCTCCGGCATGGGCCTTGACACGAGGACTGGCCTTGTGCTCCATAAGCACGGTGCCAGCGCAGCTCACCATAGCTTCACTGAGGACCCTTTGGAACGTGTTTCAGGGTGTGAGACTTCCTCAGGGACCTGGCAGAGGGTATAGTGCATTTATGACAAATAAAATAAGCACATAGAAAGGAAATTGTGAAAGACTCATGGTCTGATTCTCATATTAGACCAGTCCCCTACAACTTTCCAGTAAATGCGTCATAGTTTCTTCTTATACTGGTTTGCTTTCTCTCCTCAGATCCACCCTCATCCATTGTTCTAAAAGCTAAAATCCATATTCATAACTCCCTAATAGCCCCTCTCCATGTCAAGGGCATCACTGCATCAGGACGTCTCTCTTCCTTCACGTGACTATTGAACACCAACAATATCCCAGAATCTCCCTGAATGCTGGGCGACTCGTCTGCAGGTACCAGATGCCTGCTCCTGTAAACTCAGCGTGAGCAGTGCAAGTAAAGAGGCCTTTGAAGGCTGCTTTATTTTAATGGATGACATTTTGCTGTTAAGAAAACAACTCTGTACTGGGAAATTCAGGCTCAGCTGATGTGCGGTGATGTTTTTGAACAGTTTTGGTGATTATAAAACCCATGATGTCACCACAATAATGACAGTACTGGATATTTAGCCCAGCTCCATGCAGGGAGTGGGGGAGCACTCAGCGGTGCCTTGAGCCATGGGATGGGTACAGCCCATACATTCCCCATGGAAGTCTCATGCCTTTGCTTTTCTTTGTGCCAATACCCAACTATGTGAGTACCAGCTGGCTTCTTCCATGTGCAGTGGGTGGAAGCTAAGGGTTTGGGAGAGCTGGAGTATTGCCTCTCTTAAAAACAAGGAAGAGACCCGCACACTCAGGTGCCCATCTATCAGTGCACTAAAATACCTCGAGAATGAAGCCATAGGAGACTGACCAAACAACATCTATTGCTCGCCTCTTTGCCAAGTGCTGAAAGAAGCCAAAGGAGAAAAATCCCAGCAGAGGAACAGGTTTGACCTGCTCTGTCACATGTTTGTGTTGGCCCTGCTGCCTAGCACAGACCCAGGCAGGGTTTTGTCTGTCTCTTCACGGCTCTGTGAGGCCACGAGGCACCTCCAGCCCCTTCCTCAGTAGCCAACTACCATTAACTTTCTCCAGAACTCCACAAGGCAACTTCATACTCCATGGGCTTGGCCTTGGAGAGGAGGAATAGTTAACGCACAAGGGCTCATCTGCTGTGTGAAAGGCTGGCTTCAATCCAGCTCTGCCAAAGTTACCTCCTCAATCATGTGGCTTTTCTGAGCTCCTGCACAAACGGGGGCACAAAGCAGCCTCCCAGCCTCACTGAGGGCTCTGCAGACACTCACAGGAGGCGGCGAGGTATTCAGATACTCCCAACACAGAGGTCAGCAAGTATTACAGATATGGTACCAAAGCCCTAGTAAGGCTACAGTAAAGGATCAGTACATCCCTCCTTCTTTATTAAAGTCTTGAACATGGCTTTTATCGTATCTAAAATTACCTGCAGGTCTGTGCAGTGCCACACCGATTTCTTCAGTGATCTTCTCTGGCCCTGCTGAGCGGGGCTTTTTGAGCCCCGGAATATCCTCTTCCCAGGCTGTAATGAGATTTGTTCCAAATGGGGATTCAGGGGGCTCTCAGAAAAGTGAATTTTCAAGTTGGGAAATTCTCCTTTTGCACTTTGCAGCTGCCACTGTCTTTTCCTGGGTTTTATTTATGGCATGTGTTAAATATCCATAGCTTCAATAAGACATGAAATAGTCTTAAATATTCCGCTAATTCTATGTTATTGATAAAAATTACTGCAAGGTCTTGCTCTGATTGAAATCTCTCACCTTTTCAAAGTGTCTCCTGTTCGCCTGTATCCAGCTACTTCATTTGAATAAGAAAGGAAAATGATCTAGAAAAATGTTCAAGAAATAACTTAGTTGTAGCAGAAGCCCTTAAAGACTTTAGCGTTACAAAATCATAGCTTAGCTGAAATACAACAAACACAAGACAAATACACTTCTCCCTGATAAATCTTAAAACCCCCTGACATAAAAACTGGGAACTTAGAAGGGTTTTTGCAGCTCCTTTGTCATTTCCGAAGACTTTCACTAACAATCACCGCGCGGACAGGTCACCCACTAACATGAATATCATTTTTCTCACACGCACTGGTTGGTAGAATAAAGGGAAATGGTTTTCCACTACAGCTTGTGCTGTGGGCAGTCTCTTGTGCTGCTTCATGTTCGAAGTTCTTTAAACTCCAGGGTATTTGTTCAGAACGAAAACACGGTGTTGACTTTTCTCCTCCTATACTTGCACTGTTGCGTATTTTCAGTTTATATTGATGAGTAAATCAATAAGATAACTAGAACACAAAGGCTGAATAAGTTTCCATGAAAATGTCAATAAAGTCCATCTAAGTAAGACTGTACAAAAGAATGTACAGTAAGTACTTAATCTAAGTAAGACTGTACAGTAAGACTGTGCAAAACCAATCTTTGATTTGATTTCTTTTTGTTTTAAATCAACACTTTCCAGTAACTTTCTATCCTGGAAAAGTCTGGATCAGCATTCACTTTTCACAGACGTTTTAACAAAAGAGATGACTGGACGTTACTAGAAGTGGCCCTTCCGCTTCCATCCTTTACAACATCAGCGTACCTGCTCCTCACATCTCCCTGCAAATATAAAGGCTAAATTACTATGCTAAACACAAGGAGAGCGGCAATGTGGCTCTGCCATTCTTACACACACCCCACACCCCCTTCACACATAGGCAGAGGAAACGGAGCTGTGGAGACAGCGGGAACATAGTCACAAGAAAAGCTGTGGTGCAGGGGAGGACCCAGAAGGTCGCCGGACTCGGTGAGGAGTGTTCAGGCTGCCCAGAACGGCCTCACTCTTGCACGGACTCCTGGCCCTGGGTGAGGGCAGGACCCATCTGGGCTGACCTTCTGCAGCAAGGCTTAGACCAGAACTGACTCCTGTGAGTGAAACATCGCTTTGCTCTGCTGCAACCCTGTCCTCACTCTCTATTTCATGGCACTGCCTCTGGCTGCACATCCCAACAACTTCAAAAGCCTCCCAGGTTTTGAACAGAATTGCTCCCTTCTCCCAGAAGTGCTGCCAGCCTCTTGTAGAGCCCTGGTCCTGAGCTAGGAGTGCAGACTACCTTGGTACCACCTCAGCTCTTACACAGGTCTCTGCGTGCAGCATGGGGAGCTGTCTGCAATGGCCAAACGCAACCCCAGAGAGAGGGCAGCAGGTGAATTCCCAGAGAAACTTCATAATCAGTACGGAAACTTACCCTGCGCTGCCAGGAGGTTTCCAGCCAGAGCCCCACAGTGATTCCAAGTCTCCGCAGTAACAGACGGACACAGACATAGTTGTCTTTCACAAGACAAAAAGGGAAGTTTAAACAGAACAGTCTGGAAATACCCACATCCACTGAGCATCTGGAGCTCCTTGGTTCATTTTCTGCCTCCCGGAGGCTGAGCGGGACAGGCCTCTTCTCTGCAAAGAGCCAGCCTCTTTGGCCAAGCAGCAGGAGTAGGTCCATGGCCAGCTCTCCAGTCAGCCAGGACATGCAGGGTTGCTGCATATGCAGCTCCCATGCCTGATCTCCACAAGGTGCAGGCCTGATGGGATGAAACAACAGAAAATTTTGCCTCAGTTCTCTTTCTGTGCGTTAGAAATAACTCCCTAGATTAAAATGTCAGGGTTCAACTGACACCTGATGCCACTGTACTTACTATATGGGCAGTTGATAAAGGGATGTCTATCCCTGACTTGCCTGTTGTAGTTGATAATCTCCTATGCTAACTTGATGATTTAAATACAGTAAGGGGTTAGTATTACTATTACGAATACGTTGCCAATTTGTTTTTACTTCAATTGTCACACAATTAGCAGCTGTGTCTGTAAGTCTGTTAATTTCTGTTTATTTTAAATAACATTTATTAAAAGACTTTCTTACGCATTCCTTTCATTTGGCCTCACTGATGTCCGCTGTACTTGTCTGCTGTCACTCTACTGCCTGTCACCACTGACTTTGCTTTGCAAAGGCAAAGGAGTTTAATCCTGAGCACTGAACTGAGGGGCAGGTGCTGTGATTTCAGACTGCAGCTGAGGAGGTAGCTCAGGATGGAAAGCAGAAAGTTAACAAGCTGCCCTCTCTTTAGCAGGGAGGCTTAGCTCCACCTAGGCTTGGAATTCTCAAAACTGATCCCAGGTATTTGGCTTTAGAGGTGATGATGATTGGAGATTTCTTCCCTTACAGCAATTCATTACATTGAATCTAGGCTGCAGACGAATCGACACCTGTTATCCTGCAGTGCTCCCAGCCACATCCCACTCTACCAGGATACAAGCCTCACTTTCCCCAGCATGCTGCACGGTTTCTCCATGTTTCTCTGTCTCAGATGCATCTTCTAGCCATGAATGTAAGAGAACAGGGTAGCTCATACCTTCTGCTTGTGCGGAGAGGTAAACCGTCATGTTCCAATACGTCCTGGCCTCTTCCCTTTCCAGCTTTGCTGGACCTTTTTGGATAAGCAAAGGTTACAGAATGAATCTCACGGTCCAAAACAGGTATTATTGCATTCAAAAGTAACCTTTTCCACAGGCTGAGCTGCAGCGCGTGCCTCAGTTTCACACTGCCGTGGCTCTGGAGGACTTTCCTAGAGACACTGTGGGGACAGCATTCATTGCCAGAGCATACCTGAGCTCTTCCCGACCGTCCCTTCAAACCATGGGATGCAACGCCCCGGACAGGTAGGCAGCAGGATGAGATGCTCCGTCTGTCACCCCATGACAGGCTCAGCAATGGCGACAGGCTGACAAGGAGAATATGTCACAGCAGTAACTAAAACTTCAAACAACCACTGAAGCAGACCTGAAGCCGAAGAAAGGATGAAAAGCATACGCACGTGCTGGTAAGCCAGAGCACACTGTACCCAGCAGCACTGGGTGCATTCAGATCTCGTGAGCGGGGCTGAACAGGCAGCTTCAACGCCTTCTCCTTGTAGGGACAGCAGCAAGTCAGGGTTGGTGTTTTCCATAGGGAAGTGCTGTTCTGGGCAGGCTGGTGCCTTGGTGGCCAAGGGGCCCAGCCCAGAGGACTGTCCTGCTGGGCAACGCGGCCTGTTGAGGCACCAGAGTGAGAACAATGCCACGTTTCACACAGACATCTTTATTTTCACATTTCTGCAGGTATGCAAGGGAATGTTCTTTTTCCTGGGATGGGATGGTAGACATTCCCTACAGAACGGAGCTCAGCACATGTTATATCTATATGTATGTTCAGACATATATATAGTGTTCTTCTGCATTTCTCCATGTGTCAGAATGGATGTTTACAACAAAGCAGTTCTAAAGGGACACTGTGAGGTTTTATTTTTTTCTCTGTAGTATAAAATAGAGTTTGCATTTTTCTTCAATTCAACTGCCTGCTCTCCTGGTTATACTTAACCATAAATGCTGAGGACAAAATACATGCTTGTAAGCTTTCAATATTTACTACTCCAAGATCCTATCAGTGATGCGGGTAGAACGTTTCTGAACTCTCGTTTCCACAAGGGCCAGACTACCAGGTGTGTATCAGTGCCCCAAACAAAAGAGCACCCCTGAACCAGTGACACAAACAAATCATTGGTGTGTAAATGTTATACTCACAGCACGGTTCAGCAGTTTAAGAGCCTCTGTGAAGACAGATACGGGTTTATAAGAGGCCTGCTTTTAGGTTTCACTGTAGATTTTAAACCTGACAGTGTCCCTTCGGAAAAAAGTACATAACTGGGCTTAAGAAAGGACACCCTCCTACAGGCATTTGCTTTTTATTATTAAAAACCAACAGTTTAAAAACCATTCAACAGAATTTAATACAAATTGCCATTGGAGAATAGCATTTGTAAGAGTGAAGCTATACATCGCTGCTCCGTTAACATGGCTTTAGTTATCACAATAATATATTTGCACATTGTCTTAGGTCTTTCATGGCAGCTCCACGAAGAAGAGGTTCTTACGCTGCTGCTACCGTCTTATCAGAGCTCACACATGGACACAAAGATGTTTGCTCTCAACATGTGTTGCAGTCAGGCAATGCCAAAGTTCTGCCCACAATGCTTGAACCTTAGGATTTCAGTACCCCAGGTTTATAGTTTGACTCGTGATTGCTCACAATATTGCAATGTATTCAAAGTAACAGGAAAACAAACATCAACAGTAACAGGCATGATACGCTTCTTTTTGCATTATTAATCACATTCCTAGTTTTCAACAGATTGTTGCCTAAAACGCATGTTAGAAAGGCTTTTTTTTGTAACTAATGAAACTGTCAGACTAATGACTCAGACATTATTCATACATTCACAGCTTTAAGGACATTGCACAGCTGATAGCACTGACACAGAGTCTAACTGTAACTTAGAAGCCAGCGTAGTAACTACCTTCCACACACTGGCAGTAGGTTGTATGATGGCGTGAGATTAGAATAGCATAGCATGTTTTATTCAGAAAGCCATAGTAGTATTTGCCATAAATATTGCAAGCCCCATTTAGGGGCGATGGGAGGCTTTGGAAGTTTACAAAGTAACGTTACAGAAAACATAAAAAACAAACCCAAAAGCATTTCTGTGCAGAGAACAACTCTCTCACAGTCACTGGATCTCTGTCATCTGCTGGCTGGAGCACAGCTGCTATAGACACATGTGCCGTGCCTGGAAAACCTGGAGGCCTGCTCTGCACTAGTGCCTACCAGCCTCCGGGCTGTATCAGTGGGATCAGAGACAAACACAGGATAATAAACGGTGTCACAAAGGCAGCGACTCTGCCACAGACAGAATTTACAGTCAGATCTCTGTGAAAATGAAACTACTGTGTGTCACTTTGCAAACCCTCCTATCTCAGCTACAATGGACTTCAAGCGGAGCAGGGAGGTAGCAACAAAAGGCTGAACATCAGGAATGTGCAGGTGGGGTCTGGACTCCGGTGAGACCAAAATCGAAGTTAGTTATGCCTCAAGGACACAGTCAGTACCAGTGTGACCTTCAGCATTGCCCTCTCTGTCTAATGCACCCATGTTGTTACTGGGAGTAACACAGCGGAGCTGAAAAGGTGATGCCAAAACTGCAGGGTCACTACTGGCAGCCTGATGTCAGCAACACACTTGAGCACGCACTGAGAGTAACGTGCATATGTTTGAAGTGTGTTTATAAACTGGAAACACACTCAACAAAACGCAGTTACAGCCCCTATGACACAGGCACCCCTGCACCACCCAAATAGCACTTCTGCTAGCGGAGACAGAAAAACAGAGCTGAGGCCAAATTCATTACAGCAAGCCCAGAAAGCAAGTTCGCTCCGGGGACCTTGGTAGCATGCAACTAATAACGTTTGCTATTGAAAAGGCACATCCACAACTTTCCAGGCTGGATGTGCCATCTCCTGAGCAAATCTGGAACAACTGTGTACCATTATGTTTAGCACTTTGCCTCAGCTGAAGTTGGCTGCTTAGGCTGATAACGTACAGATGCTCTTTAGGTGTGGGGATAAAAGTTATTGTTTTAAATTCTGTCATTTGCTGAAGCGATTGCAAGAAGAACCAAGAAGGAACATTGTGCATTACTTCAGCTACAACTGATGTCTTTATCAAGTGCCTAGTGAATAAAAACTAAATAGACATTACTGGACAACGGGAGAGCAAAGCTGCTCTCACAGCATTGCACAGATTCTGCACATTACTGGAGTTGCTCTGCTCTGTATCATTGCTAGGGAAGAATTAGTTAAAGTTATTTGTATGAAAGGCAAAAAGTAGGGTAGGCCAGGATGTCATGCCTGTGTCCATGTAACTTCATACACCTGAACAGCACTTTTGACAACAAGTGGTCATTTTAAAGAGCTAAAAGTTAAGACTACATAGAAGTGTATGGAGAAGGACAGTAAGAGGGGAAAATATCCTATCCTGGGGATCAGCCTAACATTACACTAGTACTGATCAGACCTACTTCTATGATCAGGAATACTTCAACAGATTACATTTTTATAAAATATAGGGCTAAATGAGGCATTCTCTATATTTTGTATTATAAAAAGCTTCAATTTCCGTAGTTTTTAAAATATATCTTTACTGCTAATCGTATATTTGCAATATAGTATCTGATATAATAAAAATATATGCTTACTGGATAGGAGCGATGTAGCGCTACTGCAGGGACCCTCCTTTGTGCTTTTGAGCAGCTGGAAAAGTTGGCTCTTTCCCTCCTTCCCTCGGTTTCTGAGCCATAAATCTGGGTACAGCAACAGCCCGCTGGTGTGTCAGCTTTAAGAGTCTTCAGCAAAGCAGGCCCTGACACGTTCCTCAGCTGTCAAATAATCTACTGGGCAAAATCCAACCACATGATTCTTTCTGTTTACTACTTAGAAAACCCAACTCCCCAATCCAATGCTCATTTGGCATTAGAAAGTGAAGGGGACCTGTGCAGGTCATGAAATTGCCTTGTAGGATAAAAGATTCTTCTACAGAAGATGTTAAGCTACCCAATAGGACATATGGGCCTGGCAGCGGATTCTGAGACTAACAGGAACTAAATTGATCCCAATTAAACTTACAGGGCACTTGATGTGGAACACAGCTGAATTATCTGGGCCCCTTCCTGCACTAAGAAGATTGGAAAGCTTAAATGAATCCATAAAGTAGGCAATTCTATACTGTAACATCCAATGGCAAAATACAGTCAAATGATTAACCTAGGAAGTGTGTGCCAAACTACACCAAAAGGACCATAGCACATGACCACGGCGCTGCTGAGATGCACTCTAGAGATTCACTTTTTGTCCCACTATGTGCTGGACTGCAGAAGGTGGCTGGTACCAGTGCAGGTATTCATCTCCCTGTACCAGCCCTTATAAACTTGCCTGGTCTTGCAACAACTTACCATCATTGAACAGAATTTGTTCTGTAGTTTGATACTTATATGTGCAACACACGCTTATTTTTTCTGGCTCACCCTGATGAAGACGTTGATGATTCTCTGGTTAAATGTGGTCAGAAAAATCTCCACGGAACAGCATGTGGCACCAGTGCATGTGAGAAGAGAAGCAGGATCTCTGCAGAAATAGGGATATTGGCTACATGGGCTCTCTGCTTAATGTCCTAGGTACATACATTGTTCTTTTTTTACAGACTGCCTTGGTACATTTTACTTTTGTCAAAGCAGATTAATGGCAAGGCATCCATAAACCAATTTGCCCTATGGTAGTACAGACTGAGATTTTCGCTTGCAATAGATTGCTGAGTAAGCTATTGGCATGTGCTATCATAGGTAATCAAGCTTGCTAGATTAAAAGCAGGACTTGTGCCTAGCAAACAACACTGTAGATTACTCATTGAACTTCGAGCAGCAGTTCTCTCTTGTCAGGGTTTATGAAAATATTCACATGCTTCCAAAACGAAACAAAGGTCCACCGGTGTCTCCTGAGGAGAAGAGGTGGGATCGGTTGCATTCAGTTCCCATTTGGTTGGACATGTCATACAAAACCCTCACACACTGAACATGGCTGAACTGTAAAAAGCTTTCACCCAGAAGGGAGATCTCTGTTACACAGAAAGTCTCTGACTCCTCCAGCGCTCACCAGGCACCGTTACATCACGTTCTCGAAGAGCTGTAAGGACCGCATGATATTGTCATCCTGAAAACAATGAGAACACACTTTTACAAAGGCAGCATGGACAAAAGTGACTTGTTACTTTGCATGACACGGGGGAGCTCTGCAGCTGCAACTGCAGGCGCCAGCCTTGCTGTCATAATGCTTTCCATCCTCGATGCGCTGGGACTGATTCAGTGATCGGGTGCTGATTCAGCAAAACAGTTGTTTCTGACACCTTGGTCAGTTTGAAGCACGCAAACACAGGATCTTCTCAGAAGCTCGATGTTCAGCATGGGCTGTACTTCACTGGAGAAAAGCAGAACCAGCACTGAGCTTGTGACTGTACTGAGCACTCCAGTGCCCAGCTGCATTTCATGGACCCTGAATTTGCAAATATGCACATAGCCAATCTGCTTCAGCAGCCCAAACAAAACTGCGGGTTTGAACTGATCAGCAAGCTGCCTTGCAGGACTACTTCATCCCAGAAATACAACCAGCTCAACCCCCAAATACAGGGAATCTCAGCTTCTCTGAGGTTCCTAGATCCAAATGACAAAGTTGGGAGACACACAAGGGAAATGTCAGACTGCTTCTTATTAAGCCTCAAAATTGTACTTTGAGAGAATAACCAGACTAATACTCAAAATCATAAATGATGATTCCCTACGCTCCCAAGAATTAAGTTATTCCGAAAGTTAAAGTAACTGCTTACCTGTGATGCGAAAATAATTTTCCACATTGAGCAATTTAAGAGCTCTATCGCATCCCCTTCCTCTTATCTTATTGTGAGGCTGTATCCATTTATCTCAGTTCTAACACAGTTTGGTGGGCACTAGTATAAGACATCACCTTGCATGGGGAATCACTCAGCCTTTCTAAAGTAATGCAGGAGTTCACTGCTCACGGGCCATATCCTATGAGATGGCAGAGGTAAGCATTATAGTGCGCTTGGTTTTGGGTTTCGTAAAGGAAAACCAGGAAGGGTTGCTCCCACCTACCACGAACCTGCAGGTGACAGTGCGTCATTCTGCACAGCCCCTAGTGCAGGTGTGTCAACAAGAGGAGCCAACTCTAGGGCAGAACATTAATCAAACTCTATCACAGCCAGAAGTAAAGCTGCTTCAGTACTGAGACCACTAACCACACACGTACATCCAGGTAAATGACGAATGTAACACAAAACACAAGTGATCAAATTAAATACGAAGAAAAAAGAAGGTAAACAATCAGGAGGGACCAAGAATGAAGTACATGAAAATAATTACCCTTCTGTTATGCATCTGCTAACAAGGATTTTGCCACCTGAAGTCCCTGACTAAGAAGCAATTTGGATGTTGCCAGAGCCAGGCTAAACACAGAAGCAGCAGGAAGCCAGCTTAGCCCTCCACAGCGAGCATTTGCCCATTGCTCAGGTACAGGAGAGCTGTCTGACTGCAGAGCAGGGAAGATTATAGAATCATAGAATAGTTAGGGTTGGAAAGGACCTCAAGATCATCCAGTTCCAACCCCCTGCCATGGGCAGGGACACCTCACACTAAACCATCCCACACAAGGCTTCATCCAACCTGGCCTTGAACACTGCCAGGGATGGAGCACTCACAACCTCCCTGGGCAACCGATTCCAGTGCCTCACCACCCTAACAGGAAAGAATTTCCTCCTTAGATCCAATCTAAACTTCCCCTGTTTAAGTTTTAACCCGTTACCCCTTGTCCTGTCACTACAGTCCCTGACGAAGAGTCCCTCCCCAGCATCCCTATAGGCCCCCTTCAGGTACTGGAAGGCTGCTATGAGGTCTCCACGCAGCCTTCTCTTCTCCAGGCTGAACAGCCCCAACTTCCTCAGCCTGTCTCCAGCTGGAGCTGGGTGCTCCAGCCCCCTGATCATCCTCGTGGCCTCCTCTGGACTTGTTCCAGCAGTTCCATGTCCTTTTTATGTTGAGGACACCAGAACTGCACACAATGCTCCAGGTGAGGTCTCACAATCTTTCCAGGGAAACTAAAATACACAGGAGGGCTGGTCTGTAATTCCTTGGACCAATGTAAACTTTCCAAAATGCAGAGGCCATCATTGTACTGATTAAATATTGGAGTCATCTCTAAGCAAACATTCACACACAGTTAATTACAGTCTAAGACAACAGACACTTGGCCCATTGCATGTTTGTGACACTGCTAAAACATACACCTTACATAAAGAAATAAAGCACTGTGCTGAGGTGCTGGCACAGGGTGCCCAGAGAAGCTGTGGCTGCCCCATCCCTGGCAGTGCTCAAGGCCAGGCTGGACACAGGGGCTTGGAGCAAGCTGCTCCAGTGGAAGGGGTCCCTGCCCGCGGCAGGGGTTGGAACTGGGTGAGCTTTAAGGTCCCTTCCAACCCAAACCAGTCTGGGATTCTATGATACCAGCAAATATTTATTACAGCCAACCCAATGTATGGAATTAACAAAAGTTTACTGCCAAAACAGAAAAATAAAATCATTGCTGTGATTACAGCATTTGCTCTGAATGGCTGTCCACTAAAACCAGTGGTTTTACAAGCCAGTGCTGCAATTAGAAGCTTTTGAGAGACCTTCAGCTCTGGGCAGTTCCAGCAGCATGGTGTCTGCTAATGTCACCCAGGGGCAGTACACAGAGACAGTATCAGCCTCTTGAAGAAACCAACCACCCCACCCAAGGAAGGGAAAAGGACAAGGAAAGGACCTATGGAAGTTTCAGGGCGTTAGGAGCTTTTTCTGCCGTTATCTGCTTTTCTACATGATCAGGTGCTGCAGCGCACTCAGGAAAATAAAAGAACAGGCTTCACAGAGCACCACCAGAAACTCCATTTTGAAGCTGCTTTTTACAGCAAGCAAAGGAAACCTGGGATCCCGAGCAGGATCTTGTTGTAAATGCTGGGGCATGGGCTTGACCTGTCATTGCAGTCATGATTTTGTCCTTACCTCCTGACACGATTCAATAAACTCATCTAAAGTTACAACACCATCTTTGTTTTTATCCATTTTCTGCAAAATAAAAGAAAAGAAATAATTGTTTCCATAGATAGCACTGCAGTTATAGTATAAAATCTTACTTGATGCAGCCTGGTTAAACCTGAGGCACTTTATGAGCCTAGATTACAGACTCTGTCATTGATTAAATTTGCCAAACACTAAGGACTTGTTTACCCTGGCAGTTGGAGCACTTTTGAGGTCTCCAACTATTCCTTTCTTGACATACACAGCAACCTCTGCCATTATTATGTCATTTATTTAATCACTGCCTCAACAAACAGCACCCATCGTCCTGTCTCACTTCATGGGCAGTTGAGAGAAGTACAGAAGTGCTGCAACACATGCACAGGCTTCAGACATGCTGGATATGACACATCCCAAAGCAAAGGGTTGAGCTAAGAGACAAATGAGATACCTATGGAGCCAGGAAAGCAGCAGACACCGTAGTGTCAGGCTGAATGGATGCTACTGTTTATTTTTGAATAGACAGTAGGGCTAGGATTGAACTCGGGGCTATCTTTATTGTAGAGTATAGCAGTGCATGGTTCAAACATTAGAAAAACACATCAAAAATCAAGTACCTGGAAGAATACTTCTACATGCTGCCTTGGTGCATCTTCCTTGAGCACTGGATAGGTGTACTTTCCCATCATATCATAAATTGCCTTTACAATATCTGTCATTTCCTGCAGTAGTGTCATGCCAGCAACAACACAAAAGGAAAGTTAATAGAAATGATAGTATATTTTTACTTTTTGCTGCTCTTTTCTCCACCTTCCTGCTCCTATTACAAACCAGCGCCTGTACCTGTGCATGAAGATAGATGTATCATCGTATACAAGTTCAACTATAAACAAGTGCTTCTTTCTGACGGTGCCATGACTTGGCCATAGCCTTGTTGGAGGCTCCTGCAGTGCTTGCACAAACTGCCACACAAGCCAGTGACAGTAAGTGCAGACCCTGCAGGTACACACACCAGTCTGACAAGACAGACCAACATGTGTTGGTTGCCATGCTCAAACCCAAGGCTTCCCACGCAGGGAACAAACAATACGAGAGGAGAAGATAACACCACGTGACAACACAGGATTTGTGGGTGGTGTGATTGCATCCAGCTCTTCAACAGTCTCTCCTCGGGCAACCATAAAACCTTTGTGCCTCAGTCACCAATAGCTACTGTCACCAGGTAGCCATAAGTTGTATTTTGCTCCTGTCTAAAGCAATCCATTAAAGTCACTATAATATAGGAAAATATGTCTACAAAATCATGCATTATAAGATCACTGCACATTTAACTTGGACATAGATAAATGCTCAAATCCAGTCAGGTTTGCATTTAAAATACCTGCATGCACAATTAATTGTTCTCTGCAACAGAAACCAGTTGCCCCTCTTCAGCAGTCACCCTTGTTTGCCAGGCACAGCCTTACCTCCTTGTTTATGTAGCCATCCTTATTTATGTCGTACAGGTTAAATGTCCATCTTAGCTTTTCATGAGCAGTTCCCCGTAACAGAATGGACAATGCCATCACAAAATCCTGTTCGAGGCAGAGAGAGGTGTGAGTATCAAGAATACCTTTTTCTAGGTCACCTTCTTTATATAATGCCAGTCAAAAGACATATTTTTGGATATAGGATATGGCTTTCAATCTCTTTGGACTCCCTTTCCCGAAAATGTGCCATCTCTGACTGAACTCAATGGACATATCGCCCACTAAGATACCCCAAGTACTGTCACACTAATAAACGAGCATGTGGTAACCATCCAAACCAGAAAAGCAAAGTACTCAACTGCAGCCAATGTAAAAGCCAAGCTTATGATATGCATTAGGCAGCTTAGCAAGGCTGGAAGGGCAGGAAGACAGAATGGGTGCTGCAGCCTTAAGCTCTCCTAGTCCTGAAGAGAGGGCAGTGAAAACAGCAGGGTGTGTGTGTGTGTTCCAGTCCAAGGCAGGGGGACTTAGGTTCTCCTGTTGAAGACAGGGGCTGCTCTGACTCCTCAGACTTGCCAAGAGCAGCACAGCGTGCTCCAGGCCAGAACCTGGACACCTTTCTTGCTACCATCCACATGGATCATGCTCTAAACACTGCACGGATGTAGGCATGGCAAAATATGTGTGGGGCTTTTTTAAGGGTAGTGCCCTCTGCTCCAGTGGCCATTTCCCCGCGGCAGAGCCATCACTCCGATTGCCACTGCCTGGTTAAACACAGCTGGACCCTGACTGAGGAAGTAGAAGCTGATGCTTTCTTACCTCCAGATCTAGGGTGCTGCTGAAGAAAGGAAGAAAACCCATGATTTTTTAACATGCCCATCTTGAGAGAGATGGAGGGAACCCAAACTCTTCTAACACAGGGAGCCACAGGTTTTGTTCTCTGGCAAAATCTCTCAGACATGACCAGATACAATTCGCACCACTTGACTCAGGCTGGGATGCAGCATTTGAATTGTATTTTCTTGTTTACAGCAAAGTTATTGCTTCCAATACCTGATTTACTGTTCATACTGCATGGTAGCTCAGGCACTGCAAGCAGCATTGCTATGGGGATTTGTTAGTACAGGCAGAGCTTCAAGCTAACAGAGCTTTACAGCTCCTGATACCTCATTTAATGCACTGGATCTTCCTATGTTATCTCCATTAGCTCTGCATGGGGCAGTGCATCACTCAGAAACCTTTGCTCCTTTTTACCAAGGCTCAAATTTGCTGAACAGTACAAAAAGTACAAACATGCTGATGTCTGACAAGCACTAAAGAGACAGGTTTGCCAGGAAGGAAAGCTCAGCAAGCTTTTTAAATACTTACCTAAGCATTTTCCTGCGTCTCAGTCGGTTCAGGTTTCTGGAAGATTCTAACTACTGAGTTGCTGCTACATGCAAAACTCCCACTGCAGCCATCTCTACAGAGACCCACATATACCTATGGCAACATTCCCATTTTACATTTGATAAATGAACAGAGTTCTCAGTGTTACCTGGAAATGACCAGAGTTCTTGTCCATTTGGCAGCAAAGGCAAGACTGCCTGTGATTGCTAGTTTTATAAGTCACAGTAAACTCTCTTCAAATCTATGAAGTTCATCCTTTACAGGTCTGTGGCTTAACTTACCCCTTTGCTGCACTCCTACAACTACGTGTGTGAGCTTGAAGTACAGCTATTTGTAGTCACAGCAACAGGCCTTTTAGTTAAAGGTTTATAGTTTCCATTTGGTACCAAGTATCTGAGAGGCTTGTTCAATATATCAAATAACCTTAAAAACCCCTGTATTCCAGGAATATACAAATATGACAGTTCAGACGTACAATGTGTTAAAATATCAACTGATTTTAGACTGAAACCTCTCCTGCATAATCCCTTGACTCCTACCAGTTTACAATGGAGAATGGATGGAAAAGCTTAAAAATACAAAATGGAGAAAGGAGCGTAAAAGGAGTACGTAAAACAATTACCTCAAACTTCACTGAGCCATTTTGCGCAGTGTCAAAAGCATTAAAGAGATAATGTGCATACATGCTAGCATCTGAAAAACACAAAGGGCACTCATTGGTACAACAGTTCACTGTAACACATTATAAGGGGTCTAAACAACATTCTTTTTGCATAAAAAACAACCTTGTAGCAATGCCGGATATTCTATGAACCAGTAAACGTTAGCATGGACTTGCATAATCCCCATGCCCTTCCTTAAGACAGCCTTGAAATGTAAGAGTGTTTATTACAGTAGAAACAATCTGGATTATGGGGCTGGACCTGAAATAATGAGCTCAAAAACCAAACCAAACCATCCAAGAGTATCTCTGTGGCAAATGGAGTGGCAGCTCTGGTCAGAAGTGCAGCAAAAGTATTAGAGTGATTCCAGCATGTGTGCTGCCTTCATCTGCCTTCCTGCTTTGTGTAGAGAAGATCCCCAGGGACCGTCCAACTTCGGAAGGGTCTAGTTCCACTAACCTGAGTTTGGACCATGAGTAATAAAAACCAACCTCATCTGAGGTATAGTTTTGTCCTTTTGAATCTTAAACTGCTGATTTTAGAGAGTCCTTTCTATTATGAAGAACAGTTTCTATGTCCCCGTGAAGGATGGCTGTTAAAGGGGAAAAATCAGTAATGGGAGGCAGAAAAAAATCACAGAGGTGTATGACTGTAAGACCTTCCTTGGCCTGTTCTCTGCTCTGGAGGCAATTCACACTGCTCTCCTTAGTATTACAGCCCAACTATTCAAGATGGAAGCAACTGACATAAACTGCCCTTAATTATTTCATTGCCATTCTAGGTGCCACACATTTTTTTGCCTCTTCTATTCTTTGCCTCTAGCACACAGCATTATTCAAGCCTGAGTCTCCTTACTCAGTGTACGGGCATTGAGGTGAAGCCTGGTGCCCTGTGCTAGGCGGGCAGGCAGGCAATACGACCCAGCATCTCTTTATTCTGATCTCTGTGAAATGATCAAGTGGTTTTACATTATTCAGATCCTGGAAAATGTAACAGTAGGCAGAAAATCAAATACTGCAGTTACTGTCACCTGTAAGACAGAACACACTGGTCTGCAAAGAAAAATACTCTCCTACATTTTTGAGAAGGACTCTGAAATAACAGCTTCCGAATTAAAACACTTACGGGACAGTACTAAAAGCTTCCATTAAGCTAAGCAATGAACTAAAAATATTCAACTAGATGCTTATTTTCAACAGGGTATAATAAAATACTAAATTCCTAGTATTACTTGATGCCTGATTAGCAAAAATGAAAACCTGTCAAGGACAGGAGCCCTATGTAACAAAACCATCACAAGCCTGGGAAGAGGCTGCACAATGTTTTTATAACCTAGAGATGCTTTACTCCCTCTGGGATGTACAAGTTTATCAGTACAGAGAGCCCCACAGAGAGCCAAAGTGAAAAGATCTCTGAGGCATCTCAAGTCTCACAATTTATGACACTAAAGTCAGAAAACAGTTCGGAAACCAAGTGAAAGAAAACAGCACAAAATATGAAATCACACCTGCTGCCAAAGTGACATATTGTTAAGCATGGCTAAGCTACCGTCATCATTAAGGGAGGGAGAGTCAGAGCTCAAGGGAATGGAACACCAGAAAAAGGGCAAGCCTCTGTCAGGCTCAGGAGAGGCGAGAAAAGTGGTCTGTCCATGAAAAGATGAAGTATCTGTGCCTGCCTGTTTTTCACACACAGGAAGGCAGAAGTCACCCGAGGTGTGTCACAAAGGAGGTAGTACAACTACTTGGGGCAAATTGAAAACACAAAATATATGTATAAATACATCCAGACCATAGTGAAATGTAATGTAAACTTTCATAGGTGTGCATCTTTGAGGCCACATACATTGTGAAACATAGATATAACATGGTTTGTCTTGACATTTAGTTGAAAAAACACTTGTTAATGACTTTCTGAAGGTACATGCACATGCCCACATAGGCTTTTGTAGAAACTTCAGCCATTATTCCACAATGAGTGTATTCTGCGGCTACAATAGAGTGGAATACAGAATCATAGAATCATTTAGATTGGTAAAGTCCTTTAAGATCATCAAGTCCAACCATTAACCCAGCACTGCCAAGTCCACCACTAGTCCATGTCCCTCAGTGCTACATCTACACGTCTTTTAAACACCTCCAGGGATGGTGATTGCACCACTGCCCTGTGCGGCCTGTTCAGTGCTTGACAGTTCTTTTGGTAAAGGCATTTTTCCCAGTATCCAGTCTAAACCTCCCCTAGTGCAGCTTCAGGCCATTTCCTCTTGTCCTGTTGCTTGTTTCTTGGGAGATGAGAGCGACCCCACCTTACTACAACCTCCTATCAGGCAGTTGCAGAGAGTGATAAGGTCCCCCTGAGCTTCTTCTTCTCCAGGTAAAACATGTATTTGGAAAAGTCTCAAGAACTGAATCTTTTACTAAAAAGCCACTTAAACCCATGCCTCATTTCTTTCAGCTTGAGAACAGTATCCCCACAGAACAACATAGAGATTATTGATGTCTTTCAAAGCTAAAAATATGTTGAGAGATTTAATACAATACTTCGATATTCCAGTACATGACATCACCCTGTTCTTAGTCACACAAACACTAAAGTGATCATTTCAGGTAGTTAGAAGTTCACACATCAACTGGGAACTGCTTTAAGAATTTTAGGAAGGTTTTGATTAATTTGCAGGCCAAAATGAGGGCTGGGATTCTTCTGTGCTAGATACTACATGCACAGCAATCCACAGCAGGGGAGCAAAGACACACAGAGGGGAAGTGGTTTAGCTTTCTGCCATCTAGAAAGTCAGTACAGAACATCCCATCAATCCCCAGTTTCCATCTGGGACTTGGGGAACAAAGAGCTGACAGCTAGGGGCAATCTTTAACATGGATTTGTCTATTCCTGTGAAATGACTGTTCAACTGCACTAAGTAATTTTATGACCTTGATGTTTGTGTTTCTGTTTAAGATCCTGCAAAGGTGAAGCTCAATTCACGTTTCTTACACAGATTACCTGAAGGAGTTTTGCAGCCAGCTGGCAGTAATGAATGTTAAGGCATGCTTCAAGAAACCTGCCAGATGCAAAGTACTCTGCTTACCTCCATGAGGAAAAAACTGTGCATAGATCTGTTTAAATGCCTCTTCATTAACAACCCCACTAGGACATTCCTGTTGGAAAAACAAAAAGAAGAACAAACATCAAGCAAAAAAAAACCCCAGCACTGTAAAGGTTCATTTGCAAAACTCTACAAGCCCAAAGAGAGCAATTAAACAAATGACACTGCTGTTCTCCCAGTGCTCTGGGCGTGCGGGCTGTGCAGCTGGAGACATTAAAATCATTCCGAGTGCAGCTTCATCTCATGCTCTTGTTTCACCATTATTAACATTTCTTAGCAGTATTTTCAGCAGTGTTTAATCGCTGCTCTATAGGACAGCCAGGAAAGGCAGCTCATGCCTTCTGTCTGGTGAAACTTCCATCATGTAATTACAGATAATGTTAGTGCCAGCTAACAGTGCATGGTCTGATACCTTCACCTATATGAATTCATTAATCATAGAATCATAGAATGGTTTGGGTTGGAAAGGACCTCAAGATCATCCAGTTCCAACCTCACCCTAGACTATGTTGCCCAAGGCTCTGTCCAACCTCAATGGTTGTCAGTCATCAGCGGCAGACTGTATCCAGAAATGTGACACCAGCTCCATGGAGGCTAATGGTATGGACTATACTGGTAAGCCCATATGAAGAAGCATCAGTATTAGGCTGATAAATATTAGACCATTCTTAACCTGTTCATCCACTCAGTCTTCCATAAACTTCTGAGAAGCCAGACTGTGTCCATGCACATTTTGCAACCTGTGGGGTTATTTGACTTTTAAGCTCTGGTACTGGAATGTAGAGCACTGCTTTTCACTTCTGGCTGCTTCAAATGAGGGCAAGCTCCTATGAAAAGAGTGGCAGATTTTCTGTCCTGAACCTCCTGACCTACTGAGTAAGTAGCCCCGTGGGGAAAGGAAAAGGGGACTGATGTCTGGAAGGCTCACACTTGCTCTGCCTTCAGCCAAGCAAAATCCAGGCTGTTACCTCGTTACCTCTGTTCAGACTGAGATGTTGCGGTAGCACAAATAAGCTTGGGGACGAACACAAATGAGTCTGAAAGAGCACAGTGCTGCTCAGCACCTACATTACATCTATAATGCTGATGGTAGCATTACAGGTTGTTGAATTTGAGATGAGTAAACTTACGAAGTCTAAGAAAATCCCTTTGAATTTTTGACATAAAAAGCTGGAGGAAGATTCAAGTCTATGACTTATTTATTGGTGAGTTCTTTAGATACCTTTTAAGAACAAAAAGGACTTTGATAAGAAAGTCTTCCCCCATGAAAAGCCTATAAAGGAAAAGCAGCATTTTTCCAGCCTCTGGTCTGCCAGTATCACTTGCTGCTGTGCATTCCCTAACCATGGAAAAGGACAGAACAAACAAGTGAAATCACTTTATACTGTGCAAGTCAAGGAAGGAGAGCAAGGAGGGGTACTTCAGGTGACAATGAGGCATTTCCCTAATCACATACCTGTTTGCTATTGAATTAGGGTGATTAGATTGGAGTTCCTTCCTCCAATGCAGAAATCCTGCTGTATCCTACCCACTATGTAGGTAAAATCCATCAGTGATTTGAGAAGATTTGAGATAAATAAAGGATAATTTGTTGCTGAAAATCCCTGAACTTATCTTTTTCTCTGCATCTGCATGTCCTGACAAGTGCCTTCCCACTGGTTATGTTGAAGTGTCCCAAAGCTGGCACTGTAGCCTTGACCTGGCTGGGGCCATCCCTTCTCCAGCAGCAGTACTCAAGGCCTGTTTCACAGGAAGGAGATCAAAGGACCAACTGGATTAGCTAAAGAGAGGGGCTGCAAGGGCCGGGCCTTGTGTTTTCATTTACAGACAAAACTAACAAAACTTCCTCAATCTGTACAGCAAAATTCCTGTTCAGATGAATATCCTCAAAATATGCCAAAGCTCCTACTAACCCAGCCAGTGCCTGTTCTCTTTGTCACGAGAAAAGTGGTTACTTCTTTGTCTGCCTGTGCCACAACTAATGAGCTATGAATCATTAAAAGAAGAATAATTAATGGAATATAACAGCTAAAATTGTCCTGAAGTTCACGTTTCTTAAAGCTTGTAACTGAATGTAAGTTAAATAATCAGCTATTTATTTATGATAGCTTGTAATCATCAGTCAGACCACATACCTGGTAACTGGAGTGCTGCTGTTCCACCACTCACACTGAGCCTTTGCACAACTGTAGAGTATTTGACCAAATTGTCATTCTTTTTAAAATGAAGCCTAGCACAGCATTTAACCTTCCTTTCCATCATAGTGCTACTGGCCCAAGCAGTGCTGCCCCAAGTGAAGATGCAGTTCTTTATTCTTGATAAATACAACCAATATATTCACTAAGAAGCATCATTTGCATGCTTAAGGGTAGTTTACACATTTGGGCTCATTATTTTCTGTATACTTTCCACAGCTGTAGAGTCTGTTGGGTCTCTTCCACACTATATTAAAGCCTGTGTTTGCCAAGAGCCCCAGTCCAGCACCATCCACCCTGAGCCTGAAGCCGAAGCCTGTGAAGGGCAGGTTGCTGCTGCACACACCGCCCTTGCAGAGGCAGGGTTTTCTGTAGCAGTTTTGGCCATTATGCATAATTAAATTGCCTCAATTTCCACAGGATCCTTTTGCTTCTGATGCTCCATCTGGAAGCCAAATACCAAGTTTGCAGCAAGCCTCCAGGAGTGCTGGAGAGAGGCAGCACGGACATTGATCAGCCTGCTTAGCTCAGTGTAACTGGATTGCTTTCAGACACATATGCTTGTTCCAATTCATTTGCACTTAATTGATCACAATTTTGCTTTTCTAAGAGCCAAATAATGCTCAAGTGGCCTCATTAGTGCTCCAGTACTACTGAATTCAGCTGACTTGGAAGAAATCTCCGTTATGAAGGGAGCAGGTAAGCTGAGCGTCAGCTTGAATTCCACTGACGCTGACAAAGCCTTACTCATTCACGAAAACATTCTTGGCAGCATGGAAAATCACAGTGCCTCACCACGACAGTCTGCCTCCGGTGGCAGGGAATTAGATTCAGGCAAACACCTTGTATTGCTATAACCTACGAATTACTTTAAAACAAGAACAGTGAATAGTGTTTTTGGATTGCTAAGCATGGAACCAGCCCCTCATCTTCAACAAACATTGGCACTAGCAGCATGAGTCACGCCTTCGAATCTACCCTCTCGGAACTCTTACCTCTTTTCAAATAGGAAACCACAAAGGAGCTGAATCCACATTAAAAACAGAACCCCACAAAACAAAACCCGAAAAGGAAATCAATCAGAAGGTCACTTGCTGTTCTTTCTCCTGCTGGAATCAGAAATTAGCTTCATCAATTGCTTCCAAAGATGAGCAACGTGGACAAGCAGGGATCAGCAGCCAAACTGAAGCGGGGCTGAACATAACCTGCTCACCTGGCTGTTCTCACCTTGCTTGGCCAGAACAAAGAGGAGCACCCAGGGGGCTGATCTCCTCCCTCCTGTTCCATAACTGTGCCCTAAACTTTCTCCTGTGGGGAGCAGAAACTTCCTCCGACTTCCAGCCTAAGCCTGTTCACGTCCGTTTTGTTCCTGTGCCAATACTGCCTTTTAGTCCGTTTTGTTCCTGTGCCAATACTGCCTTTTAGCTCGGACAATGCTCTCTCACAATGTATTCATAGAGAGCAGGTAACACATTTTATTCTGTTGAGCTAAACCAAGGCAAGATCCATCAAAGGTTGTGCTGGGTTTTGCTGTCTCTGTTGCCTTGCTTGGGCAGAACCACAGCCAAAGAAATGAGTCCAAACATCTTAACCTGGCTCCAGTATGACAGCAGCTACCTGCAAGGCGCAAAATAGACTACTGCACAAAATGCATGCTAGGGCAGAGATAACTGCAAAGATAAACATGAACTTCTGATCCTGGCATCAAGAGATGTTGGAGGACAGCTCACAACATTCCCTTTCACAACTGGAAAAGAAGGCTGATAGCAGAGAGAGGGGCCATTTGTCCAGGCAGCAAGCACACCAGCTTGAAGTGGGAAAAGATTTGTATTTAGTGGAAGTCACCATCAGTCTGGTGTAGAAACACCAGACCTGACCAGTGACACACTGGGAAGAGACTGGGAAGGTTTTGAGGGCATAGGGAAACAGATTTGAGAGCTGAAGTAAGAATAGGAATTAAAGCACTGAGAATTAGTGCCTAGAGGGTGCCCCAGGCTGTGCTGGACTGCCTTTGGTCAAACACCATCAAATCTATGTTCATGAGCATCAAACCTTTAACTCCTGTGACTGCAGCAGGGCTGAGCAGGGCCACATTCTCCCTGTGCCTGTAAACGCTCTGGGATTATTCAGGTGTTGCCTCACGATTAAACAGGACCTCTGCAGTCACCATGAGCAAGCAGTAAGTACAGGCCAGAGAAAAGAAAAGGACTGTATTCCCATAGGGATCTTGAATCTCCAGATGGCACTGTAACATCATCCCAAAAAGCAGATGGTTTGGTACAGCAGCAAATATGGTAACAGCTGAGTCAGTTTGCCTGCTGTATGTAATTACTCATCCCATTGAAACCATTATTTACACGCTACAAATGCTACAGCCACCCTTTCATGTCAATTTAAACCTTAGATATTAAAGCTTCATGCATATCGTGTAATAGCAGCTGGAGAAAACCAGACTGCTTTGTCCTAGCAACCTGATATAAAACATTATCTTGTCAACACTGCCTATTAATACCAAGACCTTCAGTGAGGTTTAGGAAAGGGGTTAGGTCATAAGTTAAATACACTTGTCTATCACTCTTGCCCTGGGAGGTAATGCCTCTATACTGCAAAGTGATAGCAGAACTGAGAGGGGCAAGGGGTAAATATCATGGGTACTGAGAGCTGCACAGCCAGCTCCTCCTGTCAGCATGGAGCAGAGCAATCCAACACGGGTCTCCCACCAAACAGCAGTACAGGAGGCATTTTGGAGGTCGTAGCAAAACACAGCAGTTCAGAGCTCTCACTGTAGGCAGTTGTGTCACATCAAACGTATGTTAGCCTGTCAAGCTGTCTGAAAAGCCAAATGACTTCTTGCTGACTGCCCAAAGCATGAAGACGTTTCAGGTATCAGTCTACAGGGGCTACAAAACTTGACACGTGGAATGACCTCCTACGTGCAGCAAAGGCTGTGCAAAGACAACACGTGCACCAAAAAGAGAAGTCCAGAGAGCTGAGCTGTGCCTTGGCCTGCTCAGGTGAGTGGTGAAATAAAGGCTGAAACCACCAGACTCCATGGGGAAACCAAACGTATTTTGGCGACGTGATTCAATGCAACTTCAAGAACCTGTGAGAGAGAAAGGCCCCTCTCAGGATCCGGCAGGTTTCTCTCAACACTTGCAGCTCAGCTTTCTTTGGGAAGTTTTTACCCAACGGATTGGTTTTTCTCTTTCCAAGAAAGCTACTGGGGCAGCAGCTGAAGTGCCGGAGCTGTCCTGCAAGACGACTGAAACCCACCCCGTGTTTATTGAGCTGGCTTAATACTGATCTATTAATCATCATAAAAACATCAGCTGGCACGAACCACCTGGGTGACTAAACCCAGACCCTCAGGCAACCATGTAATGAGTATTCATTCTTCAAGGTGCATAAAGCATCTGCTCCATGTAGCCTCAAAATTCCCTGTTCCTATTTATTATGGCAAGTCCTAAGAGGCAGCAGCAGGTGAGCTGGAAGCTGAGGCTCAGAGAGCTGCAGCCTCCCCACTGCCAGGAGGATATGGCTGGTGGTTGACAAAGGCGAGTGCAGCGCTGCTCCGTGCACCCAGACAGGCCAACCAGCATGGCTCCTGCTCTCACCTCAATCTGTAGCCTCTTTCTTGGCTCCTCGGTCTTGATACCTTTTTACTTTTGATTTCTTTCGGGCTTCTACCACTTCAGCTTACTCTGTTTACACAGGACCGTACAGTCTCAGCGTGCTCTATTACATCATGCTAAAAGAGCAAGATTTCTGTAGCCAGAGAAAGGACAAGCTAATGACAAGCAAGCAGTACTGCTCATATCTGAACACGAGGAACTGACAGCAAGAATTAAAACATTTTCAGGTTATCTTGAAGAACTGGCACAGTTGGGGAAACTGCAGTGTGCTTACTGACATTTGGGCAACAAATTGAAGGAGAATATTATATGCTGAGTATTCATCCAAACCCAGTTTTAGGCAGATTATGGTGTCATAAATATTAGATGAAGTGGCAGATTGTGCTCATTTTGCTGTGGTAGGGGACGTCTAGCACAAAACTGCAAATGTTTCACAGGGGAATGGCACATAATGCAGCTGAGCGGGGAGGCTGGGGGGGACATACATACTGGACTCAGTTCACTGCAGGACCATTCTTACATTTTTAAATCCTCTGTAAAGCACTTGAAGTTCTCTTTTAGTGAAATTGGTTTGTGCTTCAAGCTGTTCCAGTCCTTCAGGTCTATGGCACACTGTAGTCATTTCTAATTCATCTTCAATTTTATCTGAAAGAGAAGACGGGAAAATATTTATTTTGGTTGTTACCTTTGCTCTATTAACATGATGGATAGGACAGCCTGGAGTTCAAGAGCACTAGGGAGAAAAAGAAACCATCAACAGAACAGATCTCTGTAACTGTTTTCAATCTCTTGAAAGCAAAATAAAAGTCGTATGAGTAAAGCAATAGTTCAGATTTTACAGGGCTGCCAATTAGCTCCCCATCCACAAAGCCAAAACTGGTGGTGAGAACAGGAGGGCAGGCAGCAGATATGTTGCTCCAAAAGGCAATGTCAGGTATTTCTTATCTAAATATTGAAACAGCGTGGAAGAATAGGCCTTTCAAAGTACTAGCTTTGAAAAAAGCTGTGCAAATACAAGTGAGAGAGCAGACATGCTTAAGCATATTAGGCAACAGCATTATACTGAAGGTAAACAGTGAGGGAAGCTCTTCTGTTAACCAAAAACTTGCTGTAGAGACACTAAAAGGTCACTTTAATCCTAGGAGAAATTCAGATGATGTCCACAGTTGCTGAATCTGGGATGAAACCAGCCTGCATTTGCATAGGCTTTTGGGGGAAGCCGGTAAGAAAGATTCTGACGTGCATTTTATACAAGTGAATATTCTCTCACAAGGAAGAGAAACACCAACCTCCTGTATTGCTGTAATCTCACCTCTATTCTGATGCATGCTTTTACTTGTCAAGCCCATTTCCCAGAAGTATAGGCAATGCCCAAATATACACAGATGCTTAATGTATGTCATTTTGAGATTCTCTAAGCTTCAAGGATCAGATGCAGTTTTCAGGTGACATGAAAATCCCATCTACATCCAAAAGTGGCTCGGCATAAACCCTAACACCCCCGCCTTGTTATCAAACCAGCACAATTTATGCCCTGAAAAAGTGTTGTAGATTATTGGGCTCAAGATACTATAGTAATTCCTGCTGAAAGACATGGATTTCACAAGAAACATGGAAGGAAACGGAGTCACTCTGAATGGAGGAAGACATGAATTCAGAGCAGACTGGCTCAGTGAAAGAACGGGCCAGACTAAAGCTACATTTTCATAAGTGAATTCTGTACATATATATGAATGTTATTAAGGAAGGACACACATCACTGAGTGATAAAGGTTAATTCATATTGGTTCACTCTTCCAGTATTAAGAGATCAGTTTGAAATAATGGTGCATTCAGCCGTCCTCTTAATCCACTGCATCTAGAGCTTCACAGTCTGTGTTTGTGGGGCTTGAGCAGTGAAAATACATGCCTAAATACGGTGCTCAATGTCCCGTGCAAGGCAAGGAAATCAAGGAAAGAGTCTGTAATAGCATGGGATAGAAGGGAAGTATCACAACCAGTTACGATGCAGAAAGCTTCCTGAGGTGGTAGGTGGCCAGAAGAGGCCTGAAGGAGCCACCTTCTCCACACAAAGGGAAACTGAGAGTCTAGAGATTACAGCTCCTGTTAGAAAAAAAGGGATGGAAAAGGATGTCTACTACAGGAGGAACAGATGTGGAATGGGAAATAAGGGGGGAGAGCCATTTCCTTTGAAAGACAACACATGCCACAAAAGTAAGGAATGCAGAAGCTGTAGAGAGGAAAAAAAATGGGTGAGAAATTCCTTGAAATGAGGGAAGTGGAATGAGTGGCTGAAAAAAGGAAAGGAAATACATTCAGAAGGGAGCCAGGTAACGGGGACTCATAACTAATCCATACATTATATAGCAAATACTTTTTTTTTTTACCTTTGGTTAACTGCACTTTACCTAAGAGCCTTTACAAAATGCAAGTAACTCCTGACTCCTCTCGTGCATGTTCCTGCTGTTCCCAATGCAATAAGCAGATTACACATGGCCTTGACGGTCACCCTGGTTTTCCTCAGCGAGCCATGCATTTTGTGCTGTGCAGTATGTAAGCAAGTTACCTCCGAGCCTCTCTCTGCTCTTTAACCAGCTAAACATGCCCAGCTTTTCACTGACATTTCCTACTGAGTCACTCAAGCTCTTTACAAATTCAGTCAATGTAAAAACCTAGGAGTAAAATACCGGCCATCTACTCTTTGTATCCTATAACTCATCAGAGAGGGGAAACCCAACAATCTATGCACTTTCACGTAAGTGGTGAGGCTAATGAGGGAAGCCAGCCGGTTGGAATACTCTTAGGCTTGGTTTTATTTATACCCTTACTGCATGGAGCTTCACATGGTTTTCAGAGGCAGGAAAGATCCAGCTGAGAAAAGTCACACTCTTTTCAAAGGCATTTTGATGTAACTGACCGTTTTTGGTGGGTCTTTAATTTCCCATATACTTTCCTCACCTCCTTAAGCAAGCAGTGTTAGTACCCTTATATCCAACCTAAACTTCCCTTGTTTAAGTTTGAACCCATTACCCCTTGTCCTATTGCTTGTACTGCAAGAATAGGTTTCTGCAACACTCAGTTCACGAGCTTTGGTCCCACAGGGCAGATATTCCTATGTTAAAAATAAACCAGATTACTGTTGCAGATTTGATTCTATTTCCCATGCTGAGAAATATGGCTCTTTTCTTTATAACAAACTGTAGAAAGGAAATGATAAAAGATCCATCCCTTTTCAAAGGGACACTCCAGTTCCTCCTTCCATTCTCCATTCCAGAACCAGCATTAATCTTTGCCTCTGAAGAGAATCCCTATGGGTTAATCCTTTCATCTGCTTCCTCCTCCTTTCTCAAGGGAAGTATTTTGAAACTTAGCAATAAAAGATGTGTGAAGCTTTAGCTCTGGCGAAGGGGACGCTCAAAATGACACCGCAGCAACAGGCTTCCAGTGAACACAACCTAAAAATGGTAGAAGTTTTTCCTTCGATGAACATGCCCCGATACAACTGAGCAGACCTGGGCATTTCCTGGAGTGCCGCCTCAGAAAACAAATACAAGAAAGGCTTATTAGGTCATTTTGTCTATCACTTGCCAGCAAAGAGCTATTTTCCACCATGTTTCATGATAATACTGGTCTTAGAAGACACTTTTTAGGAGTAACTACTTCACATTAATGGGCCTCACAGATCAAACAATCCCTTCCCTGTGTTCCAAAGATATTAACATTTAAGCTTTTCTCAGCTGTCAGCCCACACTCAGAGATCCCCCTCCAGCAACACTCTGTTCATCCCTCCTCCCTTCCTGGCAAAAGCCTGCCCTGGGCACAGCACAGACCTGTATGGGCACAAACAGCTCTTCCAAGCAAATCGATCATTTCCAACTCAATAGTCCCCACCTCCCACAAAGATTTCGTTGTCAATACTTGTTTCCTTTCAGTGTTTTCTCTTAACTCAGGTCTTTAAAACCTTTTTCTTCCACTCATATACCCCATAAATTAACCACAGCGGTAAACCCCCAGATCCTGTCACTTCCTCATCTGCTCTTGCCTTTTGTCATATATATTGTATTTCCTCTTACTTATATTGGCTTTGTTGCACTGGCTGCGTCCCTCCCAGCTCTCCAGGGATGTCACTGTGTGAAAGACAAGCTCTTGCATTTGTAAACACTGCAACTGCATTAAACTGAAGCTCACTTCATGGCGCCGAGTGCAAGCAAAAGTGTATGCACACAGATCCACACATTTTTAATTAGGAAAGCATTGTGCTAACATATTTTACCTAACATCATATTCTTCCTCAGTTTTGCCTTGCCTACAGCTTGCTGAGCACCCTGAGAGGTTTGAGAGTGGGAAATGGGCATGCCACTGGTTTCAAGTTAATTTTCTTCTCCTTCAGTTTGCAAGCTCATGGAAAGCCCGAGGGACTGACACTGCCAGGGATGCCCATGGTGCCCTCCCCAGCTCAGGTGCCATGTGTCAGCAGCTGCTGCTTACAGCATCGCTGTGGAGCTGGAACTCAGCCGTGCCCTGCCTGGGGGACACACTTGCCTCAGGGCCTGGGTACCACTCAGCTGGTTAGTGAGAACTTGAACACTGGCAAATAGGTCCAAATTTATCATTCTGAACCTCAAAGCATGATTTTGGTTGGGTTATCTGTGCCCACCAGCTGGGTGGACTCAGTGACTAAAGCAGGAGATTTCTCCTGCTTTCAGGTACTGATAAATGATAACTTTCTTCTTGGCTTTTTGTTTGTTTTTTAGCTTCAGCACTTGTTGCAATGGTCCCTGGATCAATCCCTTCTGCACCAGACAGTTGCAGTGAGTTGTGTCTCAGGACCATAGAATTACAGAACGATTTGGGTTGAAGGGACCTTAAAGCTCATCCAGTTCCAACCCCTGCCACAGGCAGGGACACTTCCACTGGAGCAGCTTGCTCCAAGCCCCTGTGTCCAACCTGGCCTTGAGCACTGCCAGGGATGGGGCAGCCACAGCTTCTCTGGGCACCCTGTGCCAGCGCCTCAGCACCCTCACAGGGAAGAGCTTCTGCCTAAGAGCTCATCTCAGTCTCCCCTCTGGCAGGTTCAAGCCATTCCCCTTGGCCTGTCCCTACAGGCCCTTGTCCAAAGCCCCTCTCCAGGTTTCCTGGAGCCCCTTTAGGCACTGGAGCTGCTCTAAGGTCTCCCCTTAAGGAGCCTTCTCTTCTCCAGGCTCAACAAGGACAGGTGTAAGATCATCCGCACTGTTTAGCTGGTGCAGAACATGCCTGTGCACTTGCTCAGCCATTTTTCTTGCAGCGTGTTTAAAACTGTAGGGATAGGAAGCAGCATTTTCTGATTTAGAATTTGTCTCTGGCCATAGGCTTATGGCTGCTTTAGTAGCAGGATATGAAATGTGGGTCTGGGAGAAGTAGCTGTGTTAACCCTACTCCAAAATAAGTCCAGGCTGTAATAATGACTTAATTGTGCATGTTTACTGGGGGCAGAACACCATCCCTATTTGCTTAGCCCATAGGATAGGCACATTTTATGTATCAGACAAAATAAATAGTGGCTTCACTTTGCAAAGAAAAATACTGCTGACATACTTGCATGTACGTGCATATTTTATAGATTGTTGGTAATGAAAGACACTGTTTCATTTCTCTGCTGCTTGCTCAAGAGCAGAGAACGAATTTTCATTAGAGTAGATCAATATTTTAACTGAACACACTTTGGAAACTAATGAGGCTGGGTTATACACCCTTTCATTTTAATTCTATTTTTGCCTTTTGTTATCTTCACAATTGGAAGGTTTCCATACTTAGACTGCCTGCAAACGGCCCTCTGCTTCACTGCTGTGAACTTTGCTGAACAGAATTTTCACTTTCCCAACTGATAAACTGGAGTGATTTAAGCCTGTTCATGTAAAAGCTGGTTTGTGCATCGACATGCTTACAGACAAAACTGGTTCATCATCGAGGAAGACAGATTGTTGTCTATTAACTCTGAAGGAAAACAACCTGCTCCGATATTTCACTTTCCCAGATCTTTCTGTTTCATTGGACACAAGCTCATTTATCTGCCATGTGATGGAAAACATTGTTTCATTGCCAATTTATCTTTAAAGTGCACAGGTAACATAACGCACATCCAGGACAGCTGCATGAACTGAAGCACTGCCCAAGCCCAGTTCCTAAAGGACCAGAGACCAGGCACTGACTTGCCAACACCAGCACCAGAAAGCATGTGCCATCACCACAGAAGTCAAGTCCTAAAACCCTCTGGTGACAGCACATCTGCTGGTACTCACTTTAGCAACCTGTTTCCATACAAAAATGCCTTTCCTGGTAAGTGAAACAGATTAAACTTATCCCAGACAATGCCAAAGTTGCATTTGTGCACCACAGAACAGGAAACAGTTGTGTGTTATTTACCAGCTGCTTTCTCAGCTCTGGCTTTGAACAGCCATTGGACCCAAGTTCATCGCCCTGCCTGTCCTTCCTCCCACTGGAGCTGCCTCTACACAAGCAACATCTTGCACAGAAGCCCAGGGCTGGTTTCACCTGGGCAAACTCCCTTTTGAAACACAAGAAGCATCAAACACCACTCCCCACAGCGGCCACATCGGTACTGCAGCATTTCCAGCCCTTCAACCCACGCGCCTGGCAAAGAGCAATAGTAACGGCTCAATACATTGCTAGGGCTGGCCAAGGCACACTTTAAAAGGAGGGTGTCAATGATCCTGTCCCCTGCTTCCTAAGGCTGCATGGTGAAGCTGCAACACCAGGTTCTGTGGCTAACGGGAGGGTTTTGAAAAGATGCTGCTTGTAAGTAAATTCAGGTTTTGTTAAAGAAAAATAATCAAGATGTAAAACACAGCTCATGGGCCCGGTGTTAACTGTAACATTGACAAGCATTAGATGAAATGGGTCGTTTTACAAATACAGCAGAAGGGGATTAAGATATGAGCAAGAATTATTAGACTGCATCTTATTTTTATTAAAAACCCATTAGTTATATTTTAGGAGCGAGGACCTGAAGGAAAACATTAACTCCAGTTTATGCTTTACATCTTTGGAATTAATCTCCAGACAGGCCACTTGCTTGGGCAGATCTTGCAGGAAATACATCCTGCCTCTGGGAAACCAACTGCAAACAGCTGAATATTTCATGAAGAGATATAATTGAAGGCCTGAGTCCATAAATTCTCATTAGGGCCAAAAATTACGGGATGGGAGTCGGGTGAGAGCTGTTACCGATGCAGACCCTGCTTCAGTGCTCCCTCCCAGTGGCGTAAGCAGAAGAGATAGGAAACACTGCTTCGTGAAGTCCTCTGAGAGCTGTGCTTCCAGATCCCTGGGCAGAGACAGCTGCCAAATACAGCTCCACTCTCTGAACAGTCAAGGTATTTGTGTGCAGTTCCCTGTGCTTCCACCAACAGAATCCAAGCGTCAGCCTTTAAGCGACCCCAGCTGGCAAATACTTGCAAACCAGCAAGGTTAACGTGGCAGAATGACAGCTCAGCTGGAGCTTAAACACATGTACAGCACGTCTATCACTTCTTAAGAAGGGTTAAGGAAAACCTGCTCATGGCAAATATCAGTAAAAACATGACACTAAGATACCAACTGATACATTAAACATCAAACAATTCATATGGAACACTCATTAATAAATTATTATTGTTATTAATATTATTGCCTGGCTGAAGAGATCAATTTCCAAACCGAAGGGACTCTCTCCAGTCAGTAAACCAAAAAGGAGCTGATGTCTCCTTACCTACTCCCTTTTCCCTCAAGGATTTTCTGACTCCTTCAGGTCCGTTTCCACCCCTAAATCAGCAACATCAAATTCCTTGCGCTAAGAGTCAAGCTCAGCAAGGCCGTTCTGCCTGTGTGAACCTGCACCACCACCAGCTGCAGGGAAAAGCTACATGAAAACCCAACAGCGTATCAAATGCGGAGATTTAATTACAAAAATAATAGAATTTCAAGATTTCTTGGCTAATCCTTGCTCTGATGTATGCAAAAGTCATGTATATACTTTCCTCTGCCTCTATACTCCTTTAATCAGCTCTGGAGTTGAACATAGGGAAGCTCAAACAAGGCTGTGCTCTGAAAAAGGAGGTACAGCAGTCAGAGGCTACATGTGCCTCCAAAATGCCTTTGTGGCACACAACTAAGATCCAGTACAATGATTTGAACTACACCAAGTCCAATTTGACCTTAAATGTTTCTGCAAACACTGCATTAAGTGTGTTCAGCATCAGAACTAGCTTTGCTGTGGCCGTTCCCAGAGAAGGAGACAGCAGGCTGTTCTTCCAGCGCACCGGAACTTACTTGTGACGGCATTTGCTTTTCACTTTTCCTTGCACATTCCCACTTGTCTGTAGTAATGTTTATAAGGGAAGCAACTTCAAAACAGGTGGAAAACCACTGAAAGCTTGCTGGGTGCTTTGCTGCTTTTTCATAGGAACGCTGCAGAAAGTGTGCTTTTGGGACAAGGGCTTTCTTCCATGCAGCCGGTCAAAGATGAGTTTGCAAAACAAGCTCACTAGAAAGGGTAGAAAATCACTTCCCTTTGGTTATTGTTTGAAAATTCCCAGTGATACCATCTGAAAACCTTACCTGGAGGGTACCTGAACTGTGAAGTACCTGGCTGAGCACTGCACAGGAGGACATGGAGGTTGAGGGAGAGCTGGGACTGCTCCCCTCGCTGCAGCCTTACCAGGGAGCTGGGCGATGCTCAAGCACCTTTCATTCTGTTTGCTACCAGCATGGGAAGTGAGACCGCACTCAGCCAGGGGGAACCTCTTTCTTAGCTTAAGAAAACGTTTGCTACGAAAATTAGATGACCAATAGAGTCAAACCGGTTCAAGTTTTACCTCTCTGATACACGTAAAACCAGCGGGCAGGGTCTAGGAAAAAGTAAGAAAAAGATTTAACAGAAAGTGACAACCATACACAACTTTGTCTGGTGTTATTTTTAAGGTGACATTGGATGTGTTCCGCATGGCCCGCAGGGTCCTGTTTCCCAGTGACTGTAGGATGGTTTCCAGGTGTATTTAAATGTTGGTCCCATCCCCTCCATCGTGTCGTCCCCCCCCCCCCCCCCCAAAATTCCCTCTTTCCCTTACCATAGGGGCAGGAAGGGAAGTCAGAGCTCACTGTCCCCTCCATGACCATGGAACTCAGGGCAGCAGTGAAGAGAATCATGCACGCAGTCATGCACTCATGCAAGCATCCACGCATACAGAAAGACAGCAATGCAACAGTCAGCATAGTAACTCTGAGAAGGGAGAAGGACTTTGCATGCAGTTCTTGAAGTCTGCTGAGGGGCAGCAAGAGGGGCCCATGGCCTCCTGCTTCCCCTCCACAGCTTAGCTCTTTGCTGTAGAAATAAAGTGATTAGAAGAGAGAAGAAGTCTCAGGGGGGTCTAGAAGGCTCTAACTTGTGCTCTTTGCAGTCACTTCACTTGCAACAGGGTCATTCTGTACTATCCTCACATCCCCTGGACAGTAAATTAGCTGGCCACAGAAAACCGGCAGAAGTAAATAATAGACCACAGATCCCAAGAGCATCACCTACATACCGAGGACCTGGCTGGTCAGCCAGTGTTGCTGAGGCATAGTGCTTGGCCTCACTAACCCTGGCTCAGCTGTTCTCAGCCTGAGGAATGAACAAGTAAAGAAAAAGCCCAGGTGAACACAAGAAAACCACAGTGGATGCTCTGTTTGGCTGCTGCAGCACAAAAGCAATGGTGATACTGAGGACAATCACATGAGAGATCAGTAACAGAACCAAATCCTCAAGGACTGGCTACTCACACAGGGATAAAATTCGTATTAGTGACTATAGATACCTCCACACTTTTCCCTTTTGAACTGAAGAAAACTCCAAGAGAAACTAATCTCCAGAGCAAAGAGCCTACAAACGACTGTGATTGTATTCATAGAACACGACACGTACCAGAGACAGAGCAGTACACACCCAGACCTTTACAGAAAGCATATAAAACAATCAGTAAAATGTAACAAACTTCACTGTACCCTATGCACACTGTACCTATCACAGGACTTTTTAACCTCCTTGAACCACCAAGACAGGATTGCAATAAATAAAGGCTGCTTAAAGAGGCCCCAAGTCTCTGCTGAAGCAGGTGTTGAACCATTAACCATTAAATCACCTGCTGCCAGGGAAATCCCACTTTGCTGGGTAACCTAAGGACAGAGGGGAAACAACAACACTTCAAGTCTAATAAGGACAGTTCTAAATTCACCTGTTAACACTAGCCACAGACTGATTTCCCTTGATGAGAACAAAGAAATGTAAATGTGGTTGTTAGAGAGATCATGATAACAGCGTCCTGATTTAGGAAGGGTGAAATCAAGGAATAAAAAGAGCCAGAGTGCATCGAGAGGTTCCACTGTCAATACTGGGCTTGAAAAGATGAAGCTGCATTAGAGATGATTACAGATAGCAGGCAGGCAGTAGGTGTGCGGCAAAAAAGAGAAAGGTGATCTATTTTTCTATAGTGGGTAACCTTGTGGGTTATTAAAACTTTAGACTGCAAAGAATGCCTTCTGGATATAAACAATGTTTTCTTCTTCAGAGAGGTAGGAAAAAAGCCCTTAGAAAAGTGAAATAGAAAATGCTTCTTGTAACAATACACTTCATTATACGAAAAACTTCCCAGTCAGCTTTCAGGGGTTCAGTGGAAAATTAATTCCCTTCCAGATTATTCAAATCACAACTACGAGGGTTTGGTTCACAGTCTCTATTTTTTATTTAACACTGAATTGGTCTTCTTTGAAAAACAGCGCTTTTCAATAAGCTCAACAGGAAACTTCTTAATCATCAGCTCAAATTCATATGCTTCTGTCTGCTTAGCATATTGAATAGTACAAATAGGAGAAACTACAGCGTTGTTACTACCACTTACAAAACCTCTTCCTAAAGCACGCAGAAGCAGTTACTGAAGACCTGGTTATTTGCTATCTCTTCCCAGAGGAGTTTTAGGATTATTTTTTTCCCCCTAAAACTCCCAGGTTATGGATTACTCTGTGAGCAACTACAGATCAATGAAAAAGAAAATAACTTGGCAGAAACTCAGTTCATCATTGCTGAGGATTATTTCGGACAAGGTAAGTTGTTTGGAAGCAGCAGGTAATGCCACAGCCAGCCCATCAGTGCTGCACGTATGGAATGGGACTATCCCTGTACCTGATCAGGGGGAGCTGCACCAGAACTGAAGTACTGAAGCCAGTATAAGACTCTACTTAAATCATAACAATCTAATTACATTTTTCAATGTAATCTGACTTTTCTTTGTACCCTAAAAAAAAAAAAAAGGAAAGCCAAACACAAACCTGTCAGATACCAGAACAACATGTGGGAAGCAGTGATCATAAAATGGAAAAAAAGGAAGATTGAATTTGCCACATAGTCTTGTTTCAGCACTGGCATGCTAATAAGATGCTCACATTTCCCCTGCAACATCTGCATGACAGCAGTTTTCATTTGTGCCCATGCCCAAGCCTCTGAAAGTTTAGCCACTATCTGAACAGCAGTGGGTTTGATGTCGTTCCAATGGCGCTGGCTGGGAAGCCACTACACAGCCCAACGTTAGTGTTTGACTTTGTGCCTGTCATCTGAGAAAATAAACCGGGCAGACAGCATTTATAGCAATGCAAACCCCAACCCTGTTGTAGCGCAGCGTTTTGGTACAAGGTGAAAAGAAGGCATTTTTCTGTTTTTCTTACTTTTAGACTGCTAGAGTTCTGCAGGTTGTGATGAGACACGGGGCTGGCCAGAGATACACATACATAGGGGCTCTTGCTTATATCAAGAAGGCTTTCAGAATCAGAAGGTACAGGTGGGTTTTTTAGACTCTAATCCAGACTAATTGTTTCTTTCACAAGAATGAATTTAAAGAAATTTAATAGATATAAAAGAGCTTTATACCCAAATTCCTCACTGCCAAACATACCGAGCGGATGGGTCCTTAGCTCCAGGATTGTTTTCAACCAGCTCTGTTGTTTTCTCAGTGACAGGAGCCCCAACACAACCCCCCTGCTCTCAGGGAGAAATAAATTGGCTTCATAAACATACTAGAGCCTGTGGGCAAATGACTGTCCTGCCATTGTGCCACATCTGTTACAGAGGCAGCGAGTAAACGCCTACTACAGGGAATACTCACAGGGTAGGGGCAGTTGAAAAACTTCCTTAAATTATGCAATCTGCTGCTTCGCTAAGTAGGTGAGAGCAGGATTAAAAAATAAGGTACGTGCCCAGTGGCAGCGGAGGACAAGCTCTGTGCTCCAGGAAGAGCTGCTCCAGCTTCAACACCTCCAGAGCAACCTCTTGCCTGTGTGTTTGCCGAGGGTACCATGGGCTGAAAACACTGAGCTGGACACAGCCCCCTGTTTAAACCAGACCCCTCTGCCCCTCCTGGCTTGTACAAAGAGCCCCTGGGGATGAACAGCCTTTCCTTGTGCACTTCAATCTTACTTTTGAGTGACCTCAAGTAGCACAGTTGGAGCACATCCCATTTCTCAGCGTTACTCCTTATTGTTGAAAAAGTCACATTTCCTTACATTGCCATAACACAGCCATTCAGAGCACAAATAAAGCTTCATGTTACCCGACCCACACCAGGAAGTGAAAAGCTTGATTATGTTCAGGCTTTGTAAGGAACATAGTACATCACTTAGCACTTAAACAAGATACTGAAATGCCATCTGGTAACACACCCATTCACATGGAAAAGAAAAAATGAAACCTATTTACATACTCTTTATATAGCTGAGCAATTTTTGTATTGTTTTTCTAAACAAATGTATTTCCTACCATACATAAATTTTACAGCCCATAGAACCTGGCAGCATCTTCCATTTTACTCTGTTAATATGAAATTGTGAATCCATTCAGCATCACTGTTACCATTCAACTTCTCTGCACAAAAGACAGCTCTGGCTGACATAATGCTTATCTGCTGAGTGTAAGTGTGGTGTGTGTGTGTGTTGTTGGGGTGTTAAAGGCTATCTTGCCGAACACACAATCTTAGCTCAAGAGATGGTACACAGCTTGCAGACCTGTAGGCTGGCGGCAGTTTGGACACAGCTCTAGGTGGTACCTAATGAGATGTGTAGTATCTGAAAGAGATGTTGTCCTGGGTTTACCAGGAGCCGTTTTGCTCCTTCTTAGTAGCTGGTGCAAGCTCTGTGTTTTGACTTCCAGCCTGGGCAGAGAGCTGATAACACCGATTGGTTTTAATTGTTGCTAAGTGATGTTTATTCTGGCCAAGGACTCTGTGAGTCTCATGCTCTGCTGGGGACAAGGGGAGGCCGGGAGGAAGCAGAGACAGGACACCTGACCCAAGCCAGCCAAAGAGGTATTCCATACCACAGCACGGCATGCCCAGGGAGGTAACTGGGAGTTACCCGGAAGGGCTGGGACTGCAGGGTTGGACGAGGTATTGGTCAGTGCTCAGCTGGGGGGAGTGGGGCGAGTTATCTGTTGGCTGGTGTTAAGGTGTTGTATTCTTTCCTCTTGTTATTTCCTTTAGCATTACTATTATTGGTGGTAGCAGTAGTGGTTTGTGTTATACCTTAGTTACTAAACTGTTCTTATCTCAACCCGTGGGAGTTGCATTCTTTTCGATTCTCCTCTCCGTCCCTCCAGGAGCAGGGGGAGGGCAAGAAGGGGGGGAGTGAGTGAACGAGGTTTGTGGTTGGGTTTAAACCACAACAGATGTGCAGTATCTAAAAGAGATGTGCTTATTCCCACAGCAAACCCCTATTGCCTTGAAGCCATTTTCCGCAGCGGTCGGGCTGGGCTGGGCTGAGGGGCACAGATGCCATGTGCAGAGCAGCAATTCCAGAGCTCCGATCCGGGCTGGAGCTAAGGCAAAGGGCACTGCCAATGGCTGTGTCCAAACTGCCACCAAGGCTGCGTGTGTGTTTTGCAGTGTTTTCTGCTGCTTTCCAGGAATTCTGTAGGTGCCCGAAGAACAATCAAGGCTTCGGTTTGTACAGTTCTTTCCCACACATCAGTAACGAGCTTCATGGAAGATGTTGGATGTAAAGAAGTTCTTTACTGTGAGGGTGGTGAGGCACTAGAACAGGGTGCCCAGAGAAGTGGTGAATGTTCCATCCCTGGTAGGGTTCAAGGTCAGGTTGGACAGAGCCTTGGGTGACACGGTCTAGTGTGAGGTGTTGGAACTGGATGATCTTGAGGTCCTTTCCAACCCCAACTATTTTATGACTCTGCTCTGTCTTACATGCAACTTTATACACAGAGGCCCTGACAAAGCCTGTGTGAAGAGTTAATCCAAAGACAAGTGCAATCAATCCTTTTCAAACACTAAATGGCACATAACAAGTCATGGCTACAATTAACCTGTAGGATCGCAAGGGGACAGATGATTAAGCTTTTTCCCCATGCCCCAAAAAACACCACTCCAAACCCCAATACTCTGCTCCTTCTCCGATGCCCTGCAACAGCAGCAGGAAACCTCAAGCCCAGCAAAAATATCCTCCCAGCACTTCATCCTCCCAGAATTAAGTCATTACTTACTTAAGTGAAGTAAGTCATTTCCCTGTAGAAGATTCAAAGATACATTAGAAATCAACCTTCCCCTTACAGGGGAGTTTTGCAGAACTTGCAGTATTGTGCTGGAAACACAAAATGGTTTATGTGAATCAGTTCTTGCATCTATAGTGGGGCTTGGGCTGCAGAGCCCAAGTATTCAAAAAGAGGAATGTGCAACACAAATTGCAATGCATCCTGAAAGCCACCTTGCTTGAGCGCTTCTTCCAGTCTCCTAGTCATGATCGTCAATACCATCAGCGGTGTTATTTGCTCACGATAACGCATTGTAACCAGAAGCAGCGTTTCACAGTGTTCAGTTGCTTATGAATCTATTTCCAGCCCTACTACAGAAACTAATTACGTCTCAGTAGCTCTCTGGCAGAACAGGACAAGTAAAGGCAATTTGTAAAACCTCATCAGTAAAATGGGGATAATGATGCTTGTACATCCAGACACGCTCTCACAGCATTCCACTTGAGTCCCCTCAACCTCATCAGCACCCAACCCAGGTAATGCATCTCGCTTGTAACAAATGGGTCTGACTTTGGTTCTGTGCTGTTGTGCAAGACAAAGCTCCACTCCACTTACAGCACAGACTATTTCAAGCCTTGATTTTCTTATCTAGGTTGGTATTTAGGCAGTGCTTGAATTACGGCTTTTGCTTCTAAAGCACTCCAAATACTTCAAAAAGAGCAATCTAAGGAACGCAGCCAAGACTAAGAGTGATGAGGCCAAAAGATGACCAACAGGAAGAACTGGTGGTAAGCATGCATTTGATTAAATACGAACAAAGCCCAAGAACTTCTCTGAAGGAGGTGCACCAGATTCTTTTGCCATATTCCCAGTTACATGCTATTGAGCTTCCTTTTCAATCTACCACTAGTATAACAAACCAGGTTTAACATGGCTGGTTTTGTATGAACATGCCTATACATCTATTGCTGTACCCAGAAAAGAGGACATGGGACTTCCCGAGCAGGGGAGCAGTCACCTTCCATGCCATGCCCCATCTCAAGGCTTTATAACAAGTGCCAGAAGTGCAAATAAAAGATATAGATGCAGTGATCTTCTCAAGAAAGCAGGACCAAGGCACTGGCATTGAATGGGTTCCCCTAGCCTGGGACACGCAGGCTGAACAGGGACCAAAGCAACATTTCCATTCCAAAGCAGCAAGGAAAAGGAAAACCATGAGAATGTGTCAAGCTATCAAACTGCGATGATTTTTCAGAATAAATAGTAGAAACACTTCATACGGCACCTGATAAATGAAATAGTCATAGGAGACTTCTGGATTATAAATTAAGTAACTGAACTTCTCTTCTGGAATAGGTTATTCTTCAAAACCCCTCTGATGAGCCTAGACAATGCATTACAAATGGACTTATTCTCTCCAAAAAGGATTATTGCTGCCAATGTTTTTTTATCTCATTGAAAAGCAAATCAGACACTTCAAGTCCCTGATTTATTACTGCACCAATTTCCACAAACGTTGGTTTGCTCTAGCTTCAAGTTAGAATAGGGGGTTTGAAAGAACAATAATCAATGAATATATAATGTGAGGAAACCAAGCAATCAGAAATAGTAATCAGTTCAGTGCCTAATTCAAGGACACATTATCCTTGGGTTATTTTATGGGGGAAATTCAGGCAGCCTTTAACTACAGTGTAAAAGTTGGACTTGAGGATCTTAGGCGTCTTTTCCAACCTAGCTGATCCTATGATTCTAAGTAAGTCGTTTTCCCCCTCAGAGGGGGAACAGCTTGGATTACATACACTTGGCACTGGCTGCAGAACTGACACAGGAGTTAAGCAGACATTTGGAAGACCAAGACGAATAGACAATGTGAGGACAAACACAACTTCAGCTTTGTAAAACCTTTATAATAGCACCCTCAATCACGTACATGGTGTTGAAGGTAATGATTGCAGTGGACCACAAAGCTGCAGCCTCACCTGACATTTTGCAGCATGGTCTAGTGTGAAGCGTCCCTGGCCATGGCAGAGGGTTGGAATTGCATGATCTTAAGGTCCTTTCCAACCCAAACCATCCAACCATCCTGTGATTCTATGTTTCTTTATTCTGGACTGGCACTTTTCACCTGGTGAGAGAGGACACGTGCATATGCATGTGAGCATTATCTTCTGATGGAGGCCTTGCTGTGCCTTCCATAAAGCATGCCTGTGCTCAGTCACTCCAGGCTGATGGTCCCAGTCTGGAAGCACAGCCTCAGCGCTGGAAGCCTGTAGCAGCAAGGCATGCTGCGCCCATCACTACCCAGCACCAGCGGCTGCTGTGGGCCTATGGTCCCCAGCGGGCTCCCATGGCCATGCACAGGAGGTCCCTATGTTTGGGCCACCCTGGGGTGCATGAGCAGCTTGGGCTGCGCTCCCAACCAGGGCAGAGGTGCTGTTTGTGGTAGATGTCACTCTTCCTAAGGTGCTGTTCCAGACTGGAAAACTAAATCGAAGAAAACCCACCGTTTTCCACAAAAATGGAAACTTTGCCTGGCATTTGGAAAACCTCATTTTGGAAACCCTGCAAATTTCATTTCTCCCAAGTGTTCACATTCCATTATAATGAAGGCAAAAGCTACCTCCCGTTGGACCGTGCTCAGCCTGGTTACAGTGCAGCAGCCCTTTGGAGCTTTCTCTCAGGTTGCCCAGTGCCATAAATTTTTACTTCATTCCTGGGGAGCTGCACAGTGAGTGCGCAGAGCTGTAACACATGCCCGTAGCCAAGGACCTCCACTCGCACTCTGCACAACAGAAATTTCATGCTAGGTATCTTTCACTCACCCCCCCTCTCCAAGGGGTGTCACTATTTCTACTTTAGCCTTAAGTTTCCATTTCTTACTGTGAGTTTTCCCTAAAATGGAGCTTGCTTTGTTTTTAAACAAACTTCTATTTTCTCAGGCTTGAAACTTGTGTGGGTTTGCTCACATTTATTAAAAAAAGAGAAAAAACCTGTTTGGTTTTGTTCATTAACATACACTTAATCCTGTTTGGAAAAGCAGTGTGGAAAACAGATTTGCCATGTAACTCTAAGGTAACACTAGCATCCCCAGCAGGGTTGAATCTGGGAGTGATTCTCCTCCTGTAACAGCAGAGAGGACAGCTCACCTCCACATTGCAGCAATTCACCTCTGCAAAGGCTGGAAGCACAGACTGTTCTGGTCCGGGCAGAACTGAGGAGCAAAACACTGCTACCAGTAGGCACACCATAGATCCCATCTGCACAAAACAGCATCACCCAAAGGATTCTTCCTTTCCATTTAGCAGAGCTGTGTTGAAGTTGAGCAGATTGCTCCAAAATGTGAAGCGTAATTAAGCAGAACATAAGCACCAATTCAGCTCTATTTGCACAGAAGGAACTGCTCAAGATATATTGTTCCAATACAGATCCAGATTTTTCAATAGGACACAAGAATATTTACTGGAATGCAGTTGCTTATTAAGGCTTTCTGCTGGAATACACAGTATGCAACCATGGGGGAGCCAACAGCATCCAACCCTGGTTAGAGCTCCAGGAACAGGGCACGGGTTTTACTCCTGTAGTTATGTTGTTAGAAGGCAACACCTATACCTCAAGCACTTAAACGGATCTGATCTCAGACAACATATGGAAGCAACTAATAGTGCCTGGCCTTCCTGTTAATAAAAAACACCAGCATCATAATTTCTGGTTTGCCAAGGTGGTGAACCAGAAGTGAGTCTTCAGAGCACTGTAAAAAGACAGTGTTCTGCTGCTGGTATTTCTTTAAATACAGCCTGCTACATATTCCTTCCTGACTCAGAAATAGAGGTGCTTTAGTACCCATGTGCTCATTCAAATTCCTCAGCCGCCTCTTTAACTGTTGTGCTTAATCATTTTGAACAGACGCGGCTATAAATCAGGTACTTACTTTTCTATGCACACACCACTGCCCAGGACTGAGGGCAATGACTCACTGAAACTCGTCATCAAAGTATCAGCTCCTGATGTTGAATAAAAAAAGAAAACCCATCCAACACCCTAGATTCCTTGGAGTTAATAAGTAAAAGTAATAAATTGCATCGAAATACCTATCAGAGATTTTACCCTTACATGGAACCTTTTTGTCCTTTTGCCTGGCTCATGGTGATACTCCCAAGAGTGGCTTTTCCACCAATCCCATCATCGCAGCTGCCGCTCACCCCTCTCCTTCCCGGTGCTCCCACCTCCAAAGGGCAGCATGGGCACTCTCCAGGTTGAGGGCAGGCTCTTCCTTGTCTCTGAGGAAGAGAGAGGAAGCTTCCTACAGAAAGGAAGTGCTCCAGAGCTCAGCAGTTCAGGTCTTCCTCCCTTTGCTCAGCAGTCTGCAATGGTCTGCTGAAACCCCATGAGGCCCCATCGAGTGGTTCAGTGCAGTGAGGACATCCCTTCTAGAAGTGCCTTTAGCAATTTGTGTCTTTCTTAGAGCGGGCAAACACAAATACATGCACACTGCAAACATGTACAGATCTTTCACATGGGTTTCTATGTTTCACTAAAGTATAAAAAGTCAGGTGGGGAGGACAAAAGACACAAGACATTGGTATCAACCAGTAAGCAACCCCATGAAGTAGGAGCTAAAACACGTTTCATACACGTGGTGATAGATCACTCTGCTATGGTCAATATATCAAATATACCAGCACCATACACCAAAGCAGGAGCAGAACTGTGCTAGACCTCTCTAAACTCCATGCTGGACCCAAACCACAAGCAGTTGCCAGCCACATAGCAAAGCAGAGAAGCAGGGAGCTGAAACCTCAGCACACAAAAGACAAGGAAGTTTAAGTTAACACACAATAGCTTAGTAATTTCCAAACCCTGGCCCAGCTTGTGGTGCTGGGAACCTTAAAACCTTGCTTCTGCAGCAAAAGCTTAATGGGACAAGCACAAAACTTGCTCCCATTTTTCTCTATCTTTATTCTGCCTCTCCAGGAAGGGCAGTAGGGACTAAGGCACACCCTGCCTTAGGGTGTAGATGCGACCAACTACACACTTGACAAGTCTCCATGCAGTCAAAACACGTCACCATTTAAAACTACCATGCTAAAGTTAGAAGCTTTAAATTGCACTGATTTGTCTAAGGATCTTTTTGCTTCTGAAACACGAATTTTCAGACTGGAAGAGGAAGACCACGAGACTGAGATCTTCTCAGGCTGGGGCCTGGCTTCCATCAGCCCCCTAAAAAGACTGGCAAATTGAGAGACCTGGTCTGATTTTGGAATACCACCACCAGAGAGAGTAATTTGAGGCTGATAAACATCAGTGCTTGTAAACACTGGAGCTGTTCTGGTTGACAATGTCTGAGGACTTCTGCAGGCAAAAACCAAATACACAACTGAGAACGTGACCAATGCCAGAATGCTGCTTATTAAATTTTCATGCTGACTCTGATTGCCTTCATTTAGCAACACAGATGTGTAACAAGGATGAGAAGATACAAGTGCCCATGAGAACTGGGAAATGGCTGGCAATGTGAGCGAGGCTCGGAAGCCAGCCACTTGGAGCAAGTGCTCACATGTGCACTTACCGGCTTGTGTCATATCAGTAGCTGAATTTGAAAGAAGCCATGAAAACATTTTAATGTATTAGTTTCCATTAATTCTGATTCTTCCATTCTGGTCTGTGGGACTCACAATGTAGTCCACAAATGAGTTTGAACCAAGATAGGAGAGCACTGCTAAGAACAGTTAAAGAAAAAAAAACCCCAAAGGAATTATAATTTAATCCAGGTCATATATGGAGTGGTTTCAGAGTAGTTTGTCTGAAATGTCATAAAATCAGAGAACAGTTCATTTTGAAAGGGAACTTAAAAGCTCATCCAGCTCCAGCCCCCTGCCATGGGCAGGGACCCCTTCCACTGGAGCAGCTTGCTCCAAGCCCCTGTGTCCAACCTGGCCTTGAGCACTGCCAGGGATGGGGCAGCCACAGCTTCTCTGGGCACCCTGTGCCAGCGCCTCAGCACCCTCACAGGGAAGAACATCTTCCTTGTGTCTAATCTGAACTTCCCCAGTTTAAGCTTATACCCATCACTCCATGTCTTATCGCTACAGTCACTGCTGCAGAGTCCACCAACATATGCTGAACAGCTCTAATCTAGTCTATATCAGCAAAACTGATTGAGCAAAAGGCACAGGAAACATATTTAGACAGATATGCCATCATGGGTAAGGTCATCCCAGTAGTAAATGAAGAGCTGCTTGTGCAGATGAGCACGCTGGCTCTTTTCCTTTTGCTCTAGGCTTTGACATGATGGTGCCAAGGGACCAAAAGAAGGGAAGAGGTAACCAAGTCCCACAACCTTTGTGCTGATGGGAACTGCTTGTCTATGATCTACCTAGGGAAGCCTGACCTGCCTGTGCAGCTTGTTCCCATTTATTTTAACAAAGAAGAAACATTTAGCTTGAAATAATTTCACTAGAGCACATGAAGAATAAAGAAGAAAAATTTCCTTCTTCTGAATGCTCCAGATTTCAATTTATAATTGCAATTCCCCTCTTAATCACCTGCCAGATAGGTAATAAAGCTTTGGCCTAATCCCCAAATAATAGAAAATGGAGAGTTAGAGCTTTGCACGTAACAAGACACACAAAGGGAGCCTCTGCATCCGTGGTCGGTGCGTGCCACCAGCCCTGCTCCAGAACCCAACCAGCCCCGAGATGTGGGGACAGGGCACTGCTGCCCTCCTCACCTTCCAGACAGGTCTGACAGCTTCACCTTCCCTGCCTAAAACCCCTCAGCCGGTGTCAGCTCCCGGCAGCAGATCCACGTGCACGGCGCTGTCACAGACCTGCAGGAACACCACCTGCCTCCCTTCCTGCTCCTGCTGCTGGGGGGATCACTGCGGATACAGCGTTGGTGTCAGGAAGTGTGCTGGACTTCAGGTGGACAAATGAGACGTGCTACTCTTTCCACAGTAGGAAGTCTCCTTTAAAGAGAGACAGGATTAACTGCTTAAGTAGTTAAATTAATAAGGACTTAATCAAGATACAGTTGGACATGCATCCTCAATTCAAGGTTCCCATGTGTAGATTTAAGAATTATGGGAAAGGGATTAGGGTAATGTTAATTATGCTCCATTTATAGAGACTGTTTAAATAGCTATTCCTTCCCAGTTATGAGCACCTCTCTCTCAATTTCTTCAAGAAAAGCAGCCTTACCTTGGAATTCTCAAGGATATTCTTCAGCCAAAAGAAACGTCTCCCCATCCAACTGTAAATTTATTCAAGCCAAGTGAAATGATTCCACATTTCAAAACACAGCATGTTACTGCAGCTCTTTTGTGCTTCTTGCAAGGTTTTGAAAACAAGGAGACAGCCGTGCAAACACAAGCAGCTCTGTGTTTAGACAAGTGATGCTTCATGTCACTGAAGTGATTCAACAACACCACAAGAAGCTGGACCAGAACTCTCCTTTTGAGATTTACTAACAACAACGTCCATGGTAACCTGGCAAGTCAGTGAAAAAGGTGAAACACTGCTGCCCCTCAGAGTACTGTGTCCACCTTTGGGTACCCCAACACACATGAAGGATGTAGACCTGTTGGAGCAAGTCCACAGGAGGCCATGGAGATGCTGGGAGGGCTGGAGCAGCTCTGCTCTGGAGCCAGGCTGAGAGAGCTGGGCTGGGGCAGCCTGGAGAAGAGAAGGCTCCTGAAGGGGAGACCTGAGAGCAGCTCCAGTGCCTGAAGGGGCTACAGGAAACCTGGAGAGGGGCTTTGGACAAGGGCCTGCAGGGCCAGGCCAAGGGGAATGGCTTTAACCTGCCCGAGGGGAGACTGAGATGAGCTCTTAGGCAGAAGCTCTTCCCTGTGAGGGTGCTGAGGCGCTGGCACAGGGTGCCCAGAGAAGCTGTGGCTGCCCCATCCCTGGCAGTGCTCAAGGCCAGGTTGGACACAGGGGCTTGGAGCAAGCTGCTCCAGTGGAAGGGGTCCCTGCCCGTGGCAGGGCTTGGAACTGGATGAGCTTTAAGGTCCCTTCCAACCCAAACCAGTCTGGGATTCTATGAACATCCCATCAGAGCAAAGCCATCTCAGAGACCACCCCAGGGCCAGCGCAGGGCTGCATCTTCAGAACCCAGGCAGGCTCTTAGGGTTCAATTTATCAGCCTCAGGGGACACTCTTCTTGTTCCTCCCACCTTACTGCCCCCTCCCCTCTCTCCCTAGAGCTTCAGATGAAGGTCAGTCTCCCGCTAGGGCTGCACACTTTGCTTCAGGACTGTCCACCTGCTCTCAGGGACACTGCTAAGGCTGATAGTGCTTACGGGAACTCGCTGCAGTAACAAGAACAGCAAACACAGCTCATCGCTCCTCACACACTGTATTAAAAATGACTAAAAAAACCTGATTGCAAAATTCCAGAAACCTTCTGTGTAACAACGGTCTAAGTTCACACTGGCATAAGTCAAAGAACTTCAGCTTTTTAACCAGGCCATGTCTCTTTAATGCTGTTTTCACACTATTTAATAACTATAATTTAAAGATGCATGGAGAGGGGGAGAAAAAAAGAAAAGACTTATTTTCCTTTTTGCTGCACTGAGAAACCACATTTATTTCATATAAAAATTTACCACCATTATTTATTAGCAAGCAGAAAGCTTCTGGGTGTAATAAAAATTTGGTACATAAAGCTGCAGCTGCCTGAGGAGAGGGGAATTAACTGTAATGACACTGCTTTAAAGAACCTCAGAACATCACTTGAATAACATGAAAAAAGAAGGGGGTAGAAGCAAGAGGAAAAGGAAAGATATTTTTTTCTGCAGTACATCACAAAATATTATATAATATTATATTTCTGCTAAACTCTCATATAGAAACAAAAGACAAGTCTTCCTCTCTTCTTTGCATTTAAAGTGTACACCTGGAATGAGCATTTTCTTCTTCCTAGTTTAGAGGCTTTAGCCGGTCATCACACACGGGAGAGGGCAGCTCTTTCAGCACAACTAAACTCCTGGTTATTTGCCCTTACTCGTGTGAGCAGCTCAGCTCACATCGCTTCACTCAGGAAATAATTCCAGTAGCATCTAGAAATGAACCATTTCCATTTGCAAAGCAGTGGCAGGACTGAAGAAACAAAAAACACGGAGAAATTCAGTTCTGGGGAGACTGCACAGTCACTTGTAAACTGAAACCAGCACCACAAGTCACAGAACGGTTTGGGTTGGAAAGGACCTTAAGATCATCAAGTTCCAACTCCCCTGCCTTGGAGCAGGGACACCTCACACTAAACCATGTCACCCAAGGCTCTGTCCAGCTTGACCTTGAATGCTGCCAGGGATGGAGCATTCACCGCTTCTCTAGACAACCTGTGCCAGCACCTCACCACCCTGACAGAGGAGAACTGCCTTATATCTAATACGAACTTCCCCTGTTTCAGTTTGAACCCATCACCCCTTGTCCTACTGCTACAGTTGCTGACGAAGAGTCCCTCCCCAGCATCTTTCTAGGCCTCTTTCTGATACTGGAAGCTGTTCTGAGATCTCCACGCAGCCTTCTCTTCTCCAGGCTGAACAGCCCCAACTTCCTCAGCCTGTCTTCATACGGGAGGTGCTCCAGTCCCTGATCATCCTTGTGGCCTCCTCTGGACTTGTTCCAACAGTTCCATGTCCTTTTTATGTTGAGGACACCAGAACTGCACACAATGCTCCAGGTGAGGTCTCACGAGAGCAAAGGGGCAGGATCACCTCCTTGGACCTGGTGGTCATGCTTCTTTTGATGCAGTCCAGCACATGGGGGGTTTCTGGGCTCAAGCGCATGCTGAAGCCAGGTCATGTTCAGTTTCTCACCAACCAAAGCTCACTTAGAGCAGGAATGTCTCTTGCTCAGCTGAGTAAGGCAGGCAGCGATGTCATTCACTTGGTAAAGTATGACAAGTTCTTACTGTGGCAATTTTCTGTTAGATCCCTGGCTGTATTTAGTTTTTGTGGGTGCTTTGGTCATCTCAACTTGAGCATTTGGTAAACAGCTTTGGTGCAAGCAATATGTATGTCTTGAAAGTCCTCAGTGCAACAGCTAGATAATGATGCAAGATTCAGAACGCTTTACAGCACTTTACACTATAGAGGAGAAACTTTAGCACTTAAGAACAATTATTTGTTTCACATGCTGAAGCGATCATGAATATTGGGTGTCTGAGTACCTCAGACAGTCTCTGCAGGCAGATTTTGCCTAGACAAGATTTTCCATGTTTTTATAGTTTTGTTCCTAAAGTCACCTTTCTCCTTCACTCTTCTCTATGGAGAGCTGCTCAGGTTCACAGCAGATAAGAAAAACCCCAAGGTAGGAGCCCGTAACGAGTCAACATCCAAGCTGACAAAGGTGGTAGTGAAGTCTTCAGAGTACAGGTGGGCTTGAAGAAAATAAGCTGATCACTACATGGTGATGAATCTTAGTACACAATACTACAGCACAACACAATGATTATGTGGCAAGCAGGCCTGTGTTTAGATTATTATTGCAAATAGCACCCATTAATCACCATGAGCAGCCTGGATCCTAACATTCTCCAAGATAAACTACATTCTATTTCCTAATTCCTTATAATAATGAACATTAGACATTTGCATCTAGTCCGCCATGCAGCCCAGAGGTGACTGCTGACACAGACAGAAATAGCTCAAACCTGGCATGTAGCACCAATATGAATTGTTACACATTTTGCCCAAAGCAAGATTCTAGTTAAGATTCTAGGAAAGGTTCAAACATCATTCATAGCTGCTTTGGTTAGAAGTTTTCCCCCAGAATCTAAAAGAATTAAACACAAAATACAGCTCTAGAGATTTCATTAGAAGCGCAAAGAACAACCCCAAACTGCACATGTGGAAGTGTCATGAAAATGCTTTTCCTTCGGCTCCCTTTGTATCCTATATCCTTGATGTAACCAAGACAAATCCTTCTTCCAAGAGTTCATATGAAACAAAAATGTTTCCCGATAAACAACTTCAATTAAACAGCATTCTGAAAGATATATTCATGCCTAAGCCAGCTACTTCTGTGTTCTTTCAACTTCTACAGCTCCTCATAGGACAAATGGCACTGGGCTCCTCTGCACTTTGTGTCCACAGCTGTGATCTTCGCAACACTTGAAGTGAAGGTGGCAGAACCTGCACCACTGCTTACACTTACTTATAAAGCTAATTATGCCTTTTGTTGCTGCTCTCATCAGGAGATTCCATCTCAGTCATCAGTGGACACTTATAGTTGAGAGAGCTGTAGAATTTGGGGATAAACTAGATGGATAGCTTTGCCCAAACTTTACTACACAGTGTCAGATGCAGCGTGGCTCTGAGCAGCACTACCCCAGCTGATGCTTTCCAGCACATCTCTCAACACAAAATGGGAATTGGTGAGACAAGAGTGGAAGGCAGAGGATTTAAGAGAAATCCTAGAGCCAGTGAAATGCAAAGCAGATTCTAAACGACATCATTTTACACTCATCCAGTAACACCATGATCCCTACTATTGTGGTCTGAAAAGCAACAAGATGGCTAGTTGGCATTCCACCCCAGGCATCCCCTCTTCTCAGGGGTGCAGCACTGTTCACTGCTCTCACTGTTTCTGACCTGAAACATGGAGTTCAAGAGGGATGAAGCTGCTGTGTGTATTCTGCATTTCAGAGTGGTTCTGTAGTCCACAAATGCAGAGCCTTGCGTACAGAATCCATTTGCTACGCTATTAGCTGTCTTAGTTTACAATGGTGTTAATACTGCAGAGTGCTCTAATTCTGAAGGAGGTGCAGATTCAGGGTTGGTGAAATAAATGTCTTTTGGTGTCTTCCAGACAGCTAATTGCTATACATAAATTATTTAACACATTAGAGTTGTGTGGATATGAATTATATTTCAGCAAAAGCAGATAAAAATGGGGGAGGTGGAGATGAACAGATACATATGCTTGACCAAAACCGGTCTCTATTAACATCACACCCTGCTACAGAACACACGAAGATTTTCAGTTGTGTATACATTAACCTGCAACCAAACACTAGCTCCCTTTGTGCTGCATATACCCAATGTGCTAGCTGCCACGCCTCCCCCAAACTCTATTATGTGTCAACTCCATGAGAACAGCCTGGATTATCATTTTGCTGCTCAGTATAGATGTAAAAGAGAGATTCGACACCAGCACAGTTTAAGATCCTCTGTCAGGAAAGTAATATACATTGCAAGCTTTGCACGGGTAAGATCCTTTTAAGTTTTTACTATTGCTGCTTGATGCAAGGGAAAGAAATAGGCAGATACATAATGCTCTGAGAAAACATAGAATCATAGAATAGTTAGGGTTGGAAAGGACCTCAAGATCATCCAGTTCCAACCCCCCTGCCATGGGCAGGGACGCCTCACACTAAACCATCCCATCCAAGGCTTCATCCAACCTGGCCTTGAACACCGCCAGGGATGGAGCACTCACAACCTCCCTGGGCAACCGATTCCAGTGCCTCACCACCCTAACATAACTGGTGACAAATGAAATCATCAAACTGATTGTCATTATCAAACTATTGCACTTCCAGAATAGGATGAGAGCAAAGTTAAAGTAAGCTCCACTCAAAAAGTGAACACTTTAAGGAGGCAAAGAAGTTGCATTAGAAGTTTCTCTTCATTACCCAGACCTGACTGATGGGACTGACTTATGGCAGGTCTCCCAGCAGGACAGCAGCCAGACAGGATTAAAACCCAGATCTTTTCAAACCTCGCCCTGAATTTCACATTTTCAAACAGCATTTCAAGTTATAGGTCCCATTAGGAGGTAGTTAAACACCATAAATATCTGGAGCAGATACATTCTGCTAGCTTGGATTGCAAGATTTGCCGCAAACTATTTCAATGTTCCCTCAGTGACGGAGTTCTTGCGCTACAAGGGTGGCTGTTGTGCAGAAGTCACCATGTAGATATATTAAAGCAGACAGAACCCAATATTGTACCGTTGGCGCATATACTAAGTTAACCTCCAAAACACACCACAATAAGATCAGTGTGTTGCCACAGGAGCCTCCAGGGTGTACAAGCAATTGCCCAATTGTAAGAAAGAGAAAATTGACATCACCCTGTTGCAAACCCTGAAGTATCTGTGAGAGCTGGAAGGATCCACAGAAGTGTCTGAATTCCTTCCCAGCAAAACCAGCTGGCACTTAAACCCCTTCAGGAATATTCTGAAGCCTTCTCTAAAGCCAAGTCTGCCCGAAGGAGTTTCACAAGAGAGCTTTCAGGCAGATTTGTGTCACAAGGTGGATTCGTTATAAAGCTTGCCTTTGCGCTGATGCTCTCCATCTGCTCCAGCAACAGTTCAGCACTTCTTCATCATCTTCACCAGCCAAAGGATAGCTGCATCCAGATGTAGCTCAAACCTCAGACATCCATTTTAACCCCCTAAAATGTGACCAGATCTCACTGCAAGGCAATGAAACCTCTCAGCATCCAGACAGACTTAGCTCTTCATTTAAAACATCTGCAACTTGTGTCTCTAACTTACCAATATACTTTAATTAAGTTTATCGGCAAAGATGTGCTTCACAGATTGTATCTATTCCCCTGAAGATTAGTAGATATGGACAACTCGAGGTTAGACTGGATCCTTCACATCTGGTAACACTTTGCACCTTTGCTGCTGGGGTATATTCAAGAGTTAAGAAGCAATTATCTTCCTGCAGAAATGAAATCCCTCCAGATCAAACTGATAAACTCTGCTTTAACCTTCAGGAGAGGGTTTTGTTGATTACGCTATTTTGGAAACACTCTCCTTCCTAAACAAAGGAACCTGCATGGGACTGATGCACATTCCTGCCTAAATCCCCCATTATCCACCTGTTCTTCCATCCCAAACACATCAGAGAAAGGTCTTGAAGGGAAGAGACAAAGAACAGTGAGAGATCAGAAAACCAGACTCACTAAGTGCCCCCAGTCTGATGGGTACCGATCAATCACAGTCCTGTAACATCTGCCAAGCAGCCTGACACCCGGCTCAGCGGCACTGAGGAATTGCTAACTTCCACAGCTGACGCTTCCCCAGGCTATAAGTTGAGACCAACTTTGACAGCCTTTCAGAAATCAGCTTTGCACAAGGACAAACTCCTCTTTAGCAATGCTGCCATTCAGTTTAGAAAGTGCCGCAAATTTGTTTTTCTTAACCCACACCAGCTTTTCCTTAAAACAAGCATGAGCTTGGCAGGCTCTACCTGCACCAAAGCCTCCCCCTTCTCCACAATGACCCCATTTACCCCACTGCAATCTGCAGAGATGTGGATCCACATGCACGAGTGCATCACACTCCATCAAATCTTGCAGTGTTTCTGAAGTAGAGAGGCTACCTGGAGCTTGCTACTTTGCAAGGTGGATTTGATGCAGCATGTTACAGTCCACAGTCTCTTTCAGCTCTAGCAAACAGGTACCATCAGCTCCTCCTTTTGAAATATGCTATGACAGCTTATCACCTCCGTGTTCTATCTTGGGAAAAAATGAAGCCAAAGAAAAATCCTTGCAATGAAACAGGAGATCCATAAGTTTTATGCAATTCCATTCAATTTATTTAAAATAGTCTACAGAATATTAACCTTTTCTAATATCCTTCTTCCCAGCAGATAATATGATGGATTTAGGGAAGGAGTCTGAGGGAAGAAAGGCAAGATGGAAGGGAAGATAAGTAAATAGGTACAAACCTCATGTACTACTGCGTTGTTATATACATGGGAATTACCAGGAGCACAGTAATAATGAAATTATGGTGTGCAGTATGTTAAGTTTTGCTGTGGTATATTGGTATACTTATTCTTGCATTCCTACCATGTTTTTTAAGAAAGGCCTAAGTAGCCCTCTTTGAAGTTATGCTTAGTAAAATGACTAAGATAGATACCTAGCCTATTCATCACTGCCACAAAGGTCTGCACTTTTCAAACCACTAACAAACTTCTCACAGCCAGGTTCTTCAGACACTAATGCACAAAGCACAATAAGTACTTCTACTTTAGAGAAGCTTACTTTTTACCTGCCCCTCCAGCGCTCTGTATTTCCCACTGAAAGCACATCTCCTTCCTTTCTTGGCCATCTGCTGCTGTGTTCCATGGAGAACACTTCTATACCTCCAGTCACGCTCACTCCTCCAAAGCACTTACACACAGTCTGCACACTTGGGCTTTCTGCTGATGACACATACGTTGGTTTAAGAAAACACGATTGTGCTTTCAGAGGAGGTGGTTGTGGCTCTGCTCTTCCACACAATATTACTTCAGTCTTGTTTCTTTCACCACTACACTCTCTTCTCCAGAATATGAATGGAGATCAAAGAGCATTTCTTAGCCTCTATGCTGTCACAGGTAAGCGTTATGCACACGATACTTCCTTCTGCGACGCTTTTTGTTAAGAAGGGTCTGGTGATGCTGAGAGGCTTTCTGAAGAAGAAGGCTTGCCATGTGGCACATGGACTGACTCTTGTACAAACAGACTAAAAGTAAAATCCACATCTATTCAATTAGAACTGCTAAAGCTGAAGGGGAAACACACAGAATACACCCCAAGGGATGACTGATGGAATTACACCTCTGCAATAGTCCCACAAAACATTATTGATCTCAGACTGAATACTTACATTGTTGATTACTTAGGCAGGAACTGTAAAACACAGGGGGTTTATTTTTGTCACATGAAAGAGAAGGAAGGGCATTTTCCATTTTCTTGGTATTACAGTTGTCCTGACATTACCCGTCAGTAATTTTGGATGGACAGTGTGGACCCTCAGAGCCCCACATCAAAACCGCAAAGACCAAAATTAAGAAGCCATAGAGGGATGCAGTTGTCTGAGAGCTACATCAGCAATTAAAGAACATGACTTAGAGGCTGGGGGGTTTGCTAGCCAAGGAAGCCAGAATGAGCCAGCACCTCCTGCTTTCAGATGTCTTATACAGCATTAGCATCTTCTTGTAATCAACAAGAACCAGGGGTCTGGAGAGGCTGTTGCTGCACTGCCATGTGATGCCTGTGGGGAGGTGACACTGCACCACCTCTCTGCGCCGTGCATAAAGGGGAAGAAGAGAACAGTATCTCAGCCACAGTCTCTAAAAGACAATCCAACATGATGGGGTATGTGGGATGTCTCCTATCACACTGTCATCCTGTTTTACTTCCGAGCTTCCCAGGACTGGTGTTTCTGTGATCACTATGTTTTCTCTACCTTCAGAAAAACCAGGAGACCAAAGGCAGGATGTTCCCTTTTGTCCTGGACAAACAGCTAAAAGAGAAGGAAGGATTACAGGGCCATATAATTTTTTTGCCTTTCACTTTCTCAGGAAATGCTGGAACAACCAATGATGTCTGCTCACAAGTGTGGGCTACTGAATTGCCAAAACTGCAGTAGAACAGAACTGAATCAATATAGCGCATCCTTGTGTGGAGGAGAGAAATGGGGAGCACGTTACCTCTTCATCTGAGTAACACTTTTGGGCCTATCTCACCTACCATTCTCCTCTGGAAGCTGGGGAAAGGAACGGTCTATGAAACTTCCACAAGGCACATGGCAACTGGGTGCATAGCTCTTGAGAGGCAGCTCTCAGCAGCTCAGCATCGAAACAACTGGAGGGATGACACACAGCTCCACTGAAGTCTTTTGTAGGTCTGGTCCGGGTCAATATGCTTGTAACCAAGCTGGGGATCTAACAGAACAGGTATCATCCTGTTGGAAAGGACTGCAGCAGACTTTTGCAAGTTTGAGAAAAGGCTTGAAGGTAACAACCTGAAACTGAGTAAAGACAAATACAAAAGGCTACAAGTTCGACAACAGAATAAACCACATCAACAGGTTGGCCAGGCTGCAGATCTGCGCCTTACAGCGGGGCCGAATTGGAATATAAATGACCAATATGGTTTCCTGCAAAGACAACAAACACTTCGCCAGACTTACAAACAGGAATACACCCTGCCAGGCACAAGAAATAGCCCCTGTGCTGGGTTCAGTTGGCAGTCAGACCACAGCTGCAAGATTGAGGTGCATTAACACTAAATACTTCAGGTAAGAGCAGTGGATATGATCAGGGGCTAAATCACAAAACAAACAAGGAAAGACCAGAAGAAGTAAGGGTGATTTAGACTAGCAAAGAGGAACCTGAAAGAACATAAAACTCTTTACAAGGCTTGTCCACAGATCAAGCAGTCATCTGCTCTCTGTGCCCACTGGTGGACCGAAGACAAAATAATACTTGCACTGAGTGTGCCATGCTGCCATGGACAGGTACAACCCTGCTCTGGACTAGGAGGCCTCTTCATCTGCCACATCTACTTCCCTGTAATTTTATGAGGCATTTACATACTTTTTCCTTAAGAGATTTAGTTTTGGATCTAACCAGCCTCATCAGACAGATTTTCAGTTCTGCGCCTGTGCAAGTTAATGTGGGGATATAGCACCCACTGATGCTGACCTTAAATTAGGAGAGTCAAAGCTTTTAAGCAACTCAGTTGTCACGTTTCACTCAAAGAATTTGGTAGGTAACAACCACAGACGTTTCAGTAAGAAGCTGCTACTCTCTAATCCATGATCAGTACCACAGTTTATTGCTGTGCTCTCCCTTCCCCTTCAGAAGAGATAGAAAATGCAATACTGTCATTTAGGAATTGGGAAAATATGATTACATCTGTCAAAATGTTACAGCTTTTGGCAATAGCTTTAATAATTTTTAATGAAGATCAGTACCGGCTGATCTTTATCCTGATGGGTCAGGACACACAATCTGCCACTTCCCACTTCTGAGTACTTCACTGTTCCCTCTAGAGTGACAAGCAGGTAATGCGAGCACTAACACAGCTCGAAAAGGAGCCTTGTATTAATTCTAATTCTTAATACAAAATAATTAAATAAACCCAAGCTCCTGACTGCTTCAGCAGGAAGGCACTAATCGGAGTATGGAGACACTTAACAGCTGCAAGGACCAGACCATGTGCTAAAGGCAAAGTAAATGTTCAAGAAAGTACATGGGAAAGAAGCCCAGGTAGCAACTTCGATGCTACCTATTTTGTACACAGTTTGCGCTGGTCTTGCTTCAACACAGAAATTCCAGCAAGCAAACAGAGCAGGTTTTAGTACCAAGCTGGAAGGATGGGATTGCTGTGGGGCAGAGAGAGTGAAAGAGCAGAGCTTCATGCTCCTCACAGGTTCTGTAAAGCAGTGACATTTAGAACCCTTTGATAAAAAGCAGAGGGACATTACCATGATAAAAAGCAGACAGGCATTAACACAACAAAGTGAAAAAGACCAGGTAGCATTTCAGATGAACAGAGCCAGCCGACCCAGCTCCTGAAAGCCAGGAAGGGAAGTGTGACATGAAGAGCAGAGGGAAGTTGATAAGCTACAAGGAAAATAAAACTTATGCACATGTACAGGTGAGGCAGCTTTACACAGACACGAGGGGACACCGGACAGAACTGCGAAACTTAGGTTGCTTTACAACTGCATGAGCATACATGAATGTGGAATCACTATTTCAAGAGAAAGGTTAGCAATAGAGCAACTACGATAAACAGCAAATCACAGAACCCCAGACTGGTTTGGGTTGGAAGGGACCTTAAAGCTCATCCAGTTCCAACCCCTGCCACAGGCAGGGACCCCTTCCACTGGAGCAGCTTGCTCCAAGCCCCTGTGTCCAACCTGGCCTTGAGCACTGCCAGGGATGGGGCAGCCACAGCTTCTCTGGGCACCCTGTGCCAGCGCCTCAGCACCATCACAGGGAAGAGCTTCTGCCTAAGAGCTCATCTCAGTCTCCCCTCTGGCAGGTTAAAGCCATTCCCTGTCCCTGCAGGCCCTTGTCCAAAGCCCCTCTCCAGGTTTCTTGTTGGCCCCCTTTAAGTATTGCTTTTCCAATATAAGAAAACATATGCTGCCTGCATGTGAGCAAGCCTCCACCATACAGCTGTAGAAGGCAGACTAATGAGATGAGGACTTTACCAAAGCCATTAAGAATGGCATTAGTAAATGGTGCTGAATGAAGCATCCTTCTCTGTCCAGAGCTTAAAGCTGCATGTTCTTGGCCATGCATAGCAGATACCACAATTGCCCTTATCAGTGCTGGCCCAGAACAGCACCAAAGCTCTTAGGCAGCAAGAGCATACAGCCTACCAGAGAATGTTGCTGCGGCTGATGTAGCCAGTGTGGACTGTGCTGCATCTGCATCTCACTGTGCTTTATGCAGGAAGTGGACACTGCTTGGCTGTGCTTAGCTTACTTGTCTGGCACATCATTGCGTGCCTGCTGCAGCTGTAACCGGCTTGGGTCTTCACCACCCAAACGTGGGCACAGTGCCTGTAGTACCAATGTTCTCTGGTGTACGCTTTTGGGGAAGGACCCGGTGGCAAACAGCCGCGGAGGGCAGGGTGGCAGCAGGGAACTTCCTATGATGCCACACCTGGTTTCCCCCGCCAGCTGCGAGCAGGCAGTGCTTGGAGCCAGGCACTGCTGCCTGCACAGGGCTGCACCCCTCGTCCCACAGGCAGAGCATTCAGCAGGGGTCTGCTGGGGGTGGCTGATCCCAGCTTCTGCTCTCCCCTCCCCACCTGTAACCACCCACCCTATGACATCAGTTGCCGCGGGCAGTGGCAGCTGCGGCAGTGGTGCGGACCAGCCCTCGGTTGCTGTAGCTGCCATGTGCCGCTGGCAGTGATGAATTTGCTCCCTCTCCTTGTCCCACTGGCCATGTGCTGGCCTGCTCATGGCACGCAAACCAGCTGTGGGTAAGTGGCCCGAGGCTCCGGGAGGGGACCCTGGCAACTCTTACGGAGTTCACTGGAGGGTGCCTGCTTGTCCCCCAGTGCCACACCACAGCTTCTCAAACCCCATGTGGGCACCTCAGGCCCCTGTCAGCACCTGGGCTGCTGGCACAACTTGCCTACAGGGCTAAACCAGAAACGGGGCAGATGAACAGATACATGCCCCATAGGGTTCCCTGGCCCTGCTGTCCATGCAGCACCTTGTGGGGAAGGGAGAGAGCTGACCTCCAGCCCCAGCAGCAGCAAGCCATCGAGCAGCACAGTAATGAGCTTCTGCTTACAGAGCGACCTGCGGGCACCGGCCCATGGCTGCTTACTACAGCAAGCAGCGCATCGTGGGTGGCAGAGATGCCCTGCCAGGGGCTTGGCCCTGGATCGCCAGCATCCAGCAGACCTCAGGAGCAGGCACGGTGCACATATGCGGAGGGTCCCTCATCAGCCCACAGTGGGTCCTCACGGCAGCCCACTGCTTCATAAACGCCAAGTAAGGAGGACAAGGGAGCAGGGATATTCCCATAACACTAGCAGGTGCCCTGTCTCCAGCACCACGTTGTTCCCATCCCATTTCCTTGCAGTACGCCCAGTGGCTGGTCACTGCAGAGCCCAGCTGACAGACTACTCAGGAGAAAGCTGGGTTCAAGCCATTGCTTCCTAGCAGCCTCCAACTCGACGTTCCTTGAGCCTAAGGCACACAGGGACAGTCGCACCCTCTGCAGCACTGCTTTCCTTTCACCCTTGTGAAGTGGAAGGCACATGGCTCTGCTCCCAGTGACCCCTTTCTCATCTGCCTTCCAGGCACATCCAGATGTGGTTCGTGCTGCTCGGGGCCACACGGCTGACACGGCTGGGCCCCGAGTCTCAGGTGCGCAAGATTAGGAAGCTAATCGCTCACCCCTACTACAGTAAGGTCACAGAGGAGAATGACATTGCCTTGCTGGAACTGGACCGGCCTCTCCAGTGCAACGACTACATACAGCTTATCTGTGTGCCAGACATGTCGATAAGAGTGTCCCAACTGACTGACTGCTACATCAGTGGCTGGGGTTCCAGGAAAGCAAAATGTGAGTTCCCAAGAAGCACTCATGTTCAAAGGGCAAGCCTGGCACACTGGGGAGATGGGCTGGGCTTCCTGACAGTGGAGGTGAAAGCCAGAGTCACGCTGTGGGGATGTCTGCCTTGAGAGATGGGCCTGACTCGCCATGCAGAGCGACACAGATGGGAAACACAGGTCCAGTGCCTTTTGAGGGGCAAAGCCAAGCACTGGGGAAAGGGAACTGGCCACGAGCTGCTGAGTGTTAATTCCTTTCTGTGCCCACAGCTGCAAGCTCAGCTACTGTCCTGCAGGAGGCCAAGGTCCACCTCATCAATGTCAACACCTGCAACAGCAGCGAGTGGTACCAAGGGGACATCCACACCCACAACCTGTGCGCTGGCCACCCGCAGGGTGGCATCGACAGCTGCCAGGTAGGAGCGTGCTACAAGTCACCCCCAGCAGCACGGGCAGCCCGGGCGCAAGTGCCCAAACAGATCCTCAGCCTGCTCAGCCTGGAAAGTCACCCTCCCACCTCCCTGTCCCTGCTGCTGCCGGGGCTTCCATCACCAATCCCATCTGCGGGTCCTTGCTTAGTGACCCCCCTATCCCAGGGGCCTGGCACTCTGCCCCATCCAGGGCTCTCAGCAGCCTGTAGGTCCAGTTCCCAGTCCTGGAACACCCCCTCTTCCACACACCCAGGGTCACTGTGCAGAGATGAGAGCGTGCCCTACCTTACAGCCCCATAGCCCCCTCCAGATAAGGTTCTGCAGGCTCCAGCACCTGAGCAGAGCCTCTCTGTGCAGGTGCTGTGAGAGAGCAGGAACCAGCCATAGTGCTGATAGTGGCCACCTAACGCCAGTTTCATCCTCTCTCCTCCGCCTCAGGGTGACAGCGGTGGTCCTCTCATGTGCAAAGATACCAATTCTGACTTCTTCTGGCTTGTGGGAGTCACCAGCTGGGGGGAAGGCTGTGGGAGAGCACAACGGCCAGGAATTTACACCTCCACCCAGCACTTCTACAACTGGATGGTCGCATCGATGAGACTGCGCCCAGCAACAGCAACCAACCCAACACCACGGCCGGTCTCCACCTCGCCCCCTACTCAGACCCCACCACTCCCCCAGACCCCCACTCCAACACAGGCAGGCACATTCACGCCCTGCCCACTTCCATGCCAGAAGGTGATGCAATTCCTCAACCTCCTGCAGGAGCTCCAGCAGTCCCTAAAGGGAAAAAGCACTGAGAAGCAGCAGGACACAGGATGCAGTGCAGACTGTGCTGTGCCATGACCATTTCCTTCTGGGTCAATGCCTGCTGATTCAAAGGCAGCCTCACCGTTAAAGCAGAGCAGTACAACATGCTCTGGTAAACACACAACCATAAGTAATTACAGCTACTCAATGAATCCCTCTATAGATCAGAGGGCTGAGGCAGAATCTCTGCTGCTAAAACAACCCCTTCTAGTTAAAAGGTTTAACTTTTCCACCTGAAAGAGTGCCAGACACTAAAGGCTGTGCAAGAACAGCAAGGACAAAACACCAAAACCCAGGAACCTCCAACTTCATATTGGCTGTACAGCCCCTAGTTCTGGTCCCTCATGGGTATAGATTATGCAGTATTTACTGCATGGATACGCATAATCCTCGCAAAGCAACACCATACTCAGAAGTGTTCAGACTGAGCAGTAGGAATAGTTCAGGCATTTATCTTCTGACTACTTCCCTTTGGAATGTGGGACTTTGTCTTGCAAGTTACCCATGTGTCTAAATGAGCCAAGCATTGAAAGCATGCAAGCATGAGCACAGGAACACATCATTACCATGATACATCCCTGAGCATAAAATAAATGAGATTCTGAAGCTGATAAGCCATTACAGGTTTGGTGTTTGTTCAGGTTTCTAAAACCTTATTTTTACTGCTATATCTTAGAGACAGGGTCTTACTGTTTCCTGCTGAACAGTAAATAATTGCATAACCTCACTCAGACCAATATCCATGAAAAACCTGAGATCATAGAATCATGGAATCATAGAATGGTGTGGTTTGGAAAGGACCTTAAGATCACCTAGTTCTAACTCCCTGCCATGGGCAGGGATGCCTCACATTTGACCATGTCAAGGCTCTGTCCAACCTGGCCTTGAACACTGCCAGGGATGGAGATCTAGTGGAGATGCCATGGGATTTAACAGCTGCAGTAAGAACCAGAGCCCAAAATACTGATCTACCAAACTGATTCAGTTCCCTTTCAGTCTGAACAGCAATTCTCATATCTTCCCTAGGAGGTAAAAATAACTGAGCAAATACAACAAATGGAGGAATTTCCATAGTGGGGCAAAGAACAGGGCTCCTGTATGTGTGCACTGCACCAGCCTCTGCCAGCACTGACACCTCTGGGGCACTGCAGCAGTGCCTCCCAGCATTGACCCCACATGCAGGTGCTCACACTGCTTCATGGCGGCTGGGGTTACCCCAGCTCTGCCTCTGAACAGCCTGGGGGGGCAGGAAGAGAGCAGGCGATTTCTGCTTCGGATGGAGAAATCTGTACAAGTGTTGGAATAACTGAACAGGAATCACTGGGAAGATGTAATGAAATGTGTTGATTCAGCTCTAATACAGCCTCTGCACCAGGAGCACCTTCACAGGGGATACCCTGGAGAAGAGATTCCACTTTCCAGCCTGCTCAAATCTCTCTCCTCCTTCCCTCTCTTGAAGTTCCAGTCTCAATTTTGGAAAGAACATGCTCCCCCGAAAGCTTTCATGTAAGAATATCCCTATTCCATATTTGGATTAATCAATACCTTATCAAATTATACGAACCAGACAGAATACAGTTTTCACTGCAGGCCAGCTAGCATCTGTAGCAGCTGGGCAATAAATACCTTTGTGGGAGCCAGAGCAGGAACCCTGGTCTGCCCCTTGTGCCGAACTGCTCTCTCCTTCAGAGGCTTTAACCTTAAGGTACTACTACTTAAGGCCATACAGTTCCTCATGAATCAAATCAATATCAGGTGTGATTTGCCTTTGGCTATTCCCAGCCTCAGAATTTGCAACAGTACCAAAGGCAATTTAAGGTGATCAGTTACCCCATCATAAATCTTCCCTCTTTGTAGTTCGGATCAGAACTCAGGCAAAATCCCTGCTTCAGCTAGTTCTGCTTTCAAATCAGCTGCTTGCAAGTAAAGCATTATGAAGAACAAGCCTCTCACTCTGAGGTCTGGATTACCTTAAGGGTTACTTGGTACAACAGCAAATGTCTGTTTCCTCTCTCCATATAACATCACGTACTTGACACACCACATGAAAAGGGGTGCACTGGAAAGCCCTGGAAGCACTTATTCTAGTGAAGGGAACTGCCTTTAAGCTCTATCTCCATTGGCAATTGTATCAAAATTGTTCCAGTGGCACCTGAAATCTACCCCTTGGCAGGGTATTTCTGACATCCTGTTGCTTCAGACACGTGTAGTAACAACCTCAAACACCTGAGATAGCCAATTTGTACATTTACTTATTCAGTCAAAAATATTTGAGCACCTGCTTCTAATCTTCTGTGCCAATATAAGTGACTTCAGCTAAGGAATGAAGGCTTTCCTGTATTAGAAAGCTAAATCCCTGACATTATACTTGATGGTATATTTTAACTCTACCTATTTTCAGGGGCTTGCACCCTGCCATATGCATTACTGAATCAATACTGAACTAGTCCAAAAGCACAGTTCATATTTGTCTGGGATCCCTCTGACTGGGAGAACTATGATTTATGAGTGCTTCAGAGGTACCTGCAGGATGGATGGATGGATGCTTTGCAAAGAAGCTGGGTTAAAGCCAAACTCATAAAACAAACGCACAGCCAGAATTTACTCTCACTCGACAGAGGCTTTTGGTCTCTAACCACAAGTTAATACAAGGTTTCCTCAGATGTTTCCCCAAACATGTAAAACATAATTGTTTGTGGATACACGGTTGCACTAAAGAAAACCCATTTTCAGCTCTTAGCCCACCTTTGGATACGGTCATGAGTTGCTCCATAGGAGCTGGGAACTAACCCTGCGGGAGTGCAGGAGCTCTGTCACAGCACAGAATGGCAGCAAGGACACAGCCCGCAAACATGGACCCCAACAGACAGCACAGTGAGATAAAGCGAAGAGTCATCAACATTCTGTGTCTATTGGTGTCACTGAAACCTGCCCTGTGCTTCGCAGAACTTTCTCTGGTTTAGCAAATTTTGCCTTTTAACTGCATCTAGCCAGTACCCTTCCCTGGGCTGTAAAATGGGGACATTTTCATACAGAACTTGGAAAACACAAACAGTGCAGCTGGCAAAGGTCTGATCTTACTGCAGCTCTTCTGCTCGGCTGACTTTTAGGGCACCATTTCGCAGAGACTTGGCCCAGCTGCGTTCCAGGGGGACAAAACAAAGTAGAAAAAATAACCTGATAGTTTAATATTTTATTAAAAATGCTCAACAGGTTTAGGTTGTGCTCAGGGGTTAAACCTGCCCCTAATGGCTGTGGTGTCAGTTCCCTGTCAAACACCTGAATGAGCTGATAGCAAGGATGGGACCTCACCTCTGAAACACAGCTGTGGGAGAAGGTGGAACTGGGCACACGTGAGCTCCGCTGCAGCAAGTTCTGAACCTTCACATTTCCCAGTTACTGTCTTTCCCTCTCATAACTGTTGCTTCTTATGCTAGACTGATGGAGAATCAGCACTCCAGTTTATCTTTGTTTTCCTCTTTAGCCAGGACAAAGGAACAATGTCTGAGAAAGCCTATTCCATCTACAGGAAACAGAATAATTTTAGTTCTAAAATGAAATAAGTCTATAGGCAATTTCAGTGCCTTATTTTAGTGTTATTTACACAGTCAGGAGAAACTATATGGATTTTCTAGATGCTTATGAATAGAAAGCAACAATCATTATATTCTAGTGAATGTAAAGATGCTAGAAATATTTATGTGGCAATATAAGCACCCACTGTACCCTTCCTGTTGCTGCCTTCTAGCACAGCCAAGAAACAGCTTAATGCCACTTGTAAGGAGTGACTGAAATCTGCACTGCACTACAGAAATGATCACCTGCACTACATTAATGTTACTATTTAGCCATTTAAGTAATTCTTAGCACAGGTACAGAATGAGAAGGGAAAAACACAAGCTCATATCATTTACTGAGTACTACGTAAATATATCTTGGTCTCCCTGTGAACCATTTTGCAGCCAGAAAAAAACAGAAATCCAAGAAAAAAATACCTAAAGCTAAAAAGGTTTATTAAGTGTATCCTATACACTGTCAGGTAATCCATTAGCAAATAGGAGCTATGGCTATCAGTAATTTTGACAGGATTCCCTTAACACTTAAAAGAAGCTGTATTCTTCTGCACTTGTATGGATCGAGCGATTATTGACTGCTGTCTGCAACCTGTAGGTGAGTACAAGCTGGGGCTATTTGTTCACTTCTGCTCATCGTCTTTGAACAGATGACTTCCTCACCTGCCACATATTTAACTTTGCTGGGGAAACACTGGGGAGACACTTCTGGGAAAGAGAATGCTTTGGAAAGAGCAGACACTGGAATTACAGTCAATAGGTCTGGAAAGAAGGCATAGAAATGTTCTTGCAGTGAAACAGACAGCAATGCCATTGCCTCAGCACTTGACAGCTTGTGTTTCAGGTGAGCATCTCTGTTGCCATTTATGAAATCAGTTGTCATTGGCAGATCTTGATTTCTTTTTACTTATATAATGGAACTCCAGTGACATTCTGAGAGTAAACTTACAGCTCCCATGGTATTCGGTTTGTAATAAGGAATATCAACATTCATGTCATGACAAATCCATGCCAATTTCCATCTTCTCAAACTAAACAACTCTTATTTAGGCGATTTTTCCTATTTGTTCCCAATCCTGCAGGAGGATTTCCAGGATTACACAACAGCACTGATTTTATAGTAGCAAGGTTAAAATTACATCTGCTTTTCTTACTTTTAACATTATCCAGCAAAACATATCTCATATCTAAATCTCCTTGACTTTTATTCAATCTTTCAACAGCCCTCACTAGCTCCTATTTTAAAGATAGCATCTGAATAAAGTAATGTGGGTCTTCATGCTAACATTTTATCACTGCTATTTCCTTTGCTAGATAAACGGGCACAGTGATCAAAGCAAAAATACGCTCAGTGACTTGGGGGTCTCTGTTTTAAAATAAATTGTTTCATCAAAATTTATTTTCTGTCAAAATTCCATGACACCTACCTCCCTATATATGTATATATATATAATTAAAATTATTCTGTATAGAAAGAATAAATAATACAGTCCCCAAAGCTCACTTGACTGTTAACACACACACGCTTTACTCAGCCAGGAAAACCTTTAGGGAAAAACAAAGTTCATTACATCGGTAAGATGAAGAGAGATCAAATCTTCCAGTTCAATAAGTGAAAACAGGAATATTTCTGTCTAGGTTATTTTGCTGAAGCGTCTGCAATAGCAAATACAGAGAAGTTCTGGTTTTTCCACATGCATTCCATCATGTCTTAAATCTGCAAAAGTCACAACTGTTTTAGGCAGCCATCTGAAATCATGCACAGAATTACCAGCTGTGCTTCCCCTACCCCAAGAGAGACGTGCCTTTTTCTAGGTTGGCACTAATATATTTTCAGGAGACAAAATGAAGAAACACCAAAAAAATCCAGAAAAGTTGATAAAATAATACACAAAACAAAAATAATCACAGCTTCAGATTCTCTCGAAGATAATATACTAAAAGCAAACAAAAGTCCTCAGTAAAGCATAAAGCATAATTCCCTCTTTGCAGCCTGAATGATTCTTAATACAGACAAAGACAATACTGAACACCAGTGCACTGGCAGACAATGCTTTCCTTCCCACAGCCCGTCTGCTGCCTGCAGTGGCTTTCCCAAAACGGATTTAAACAAAAGTAAACAGGAGCAGGAAAACTTGGAAGTTCTCTTACCATCCGACAAGTCAATGAGCCCAAGGTAGTGCAAAAGTTTCAGAGAGGAGCACACCACCACCACAATCCCTAAAGTCTGGAGCCCCTCCGACTCGCCTTTCGTCCACATCCTTTAAGGCACCACACAGATACCTACTGGTGTGCTTGCAATCATCTAAAGCTGAGAAATCCTGTTTGAAGCTTTTCTCCCTGCTGCTCAGCTCAGTGTACAGTGCATTTCCCTCTCCCCTCCTCACTCTCACATTCCGCTTCTCAACCTCTCCACCTCTCTCGCTTGCTTTTTCTCTTGTCTTTAGCACGCAAGCACTTTCTGCATTTAACCATAACCTCTGGGTTTAGTTTTTGTCACTTGTTGGTAATTCTCTTAAGATTTCACTGTGCCCCTGAACAACTTAGCCCTGTGCTGCCAGCCTCAGCAACATTGCACATCTCTGCCTTTATTTAAGCATCTGTGATACCAGTCAACTTTTGCTTTGGGGATTTTCTCAGCAGTTCTGCCAATGCAGATGCTTTTGTCAATGCCTCTTCTGTACTGCGTAAGGGAATATAGCACATTGTAAGGGAGAAAAGAAAAAGTCTTTCCCTGTCTTAATTTCCACTCCTACAGCCTCCCACCCCCGAGATGCTGGGATATTCATAAACACTCTTCCCACATACATGTCCGTACTCACATAAAGCCCAGGATCTATACAGTAAATCTGTCTGTAAGCAACAGCTCCAAACTGTTACTCTGGGTTAGCCGCTGGACAGCAAAGAGCATATTTAGCTGGCACTTATCACCTACTCAGATATCAGGGTGAACCAGTGCTGGCTGGAACAAGCATCCTTTGCAGGCAGCTAAGGCAGACAGATGTACTTGCACTTGTTCATCTCTCAGCATCTCACCAGGCTGCTGGCATGGGGTAGCACTGGGGGTTGCTCTCCAGTTAAGTATTTTTTCATTAGCACCACAGATGAGTAAACACTTGGCAGGTTGAGCGTGTTATCAGAATGGCAGATGCAAGATCACAACACCAGTAAAGGCTGTATTTTTCAAGCATGCTATTAGTGCAAGATGCTGGCTTACCCATCTGGGATGTTCAGAAGAGAGATAGCCAGTGCCTGTTATTTTACAGGACTCAGAGGCTGTCCTTTTCCCCATACTGCTTCCACATCTGAGGCAAGCAGTAGCCCCAGCTGAGCAGGGCAGGCTGGCTTTCAACTCCACCCTGCTCTCAGAACCAATTCTGAAGCAGCCTTAAACTACTGCCCAGCAGCTAACATCAGGTGCAGAACCTCAGAGGGGTTGTGTGCATCACATTAAATAATGTGCCTGAATTGCTTAGAGATGTTCATATGAAAGCCAAGTTGGTAGTGTATCAAGTCAACAAGTAATACACACCTGAACTGAGCTTCTGTATGCAGGTGGCCAAGGAAGAGATCATACTTGTAAATGTGTTACCAGGGTTCTCTGTCGTTAGCGTCTACCTACCCAGAGCTCAATGGAGTGACATCAAAGCCACTTCTGCTGAGGAGTACTTCAGACCAAAGGAATGTTTTTGGTACTCTATCATCTGCCAAATTAGGTTTTCATTGCCCTGGCTGTATGACTGACTGCCTGTGATGCCACATTATGGTTCTTATTTCCCAGATGAACACATTCAGCCATAAAACCATCAAGGAACTAAAATTGCTGCACTGACAAATCTCTCCCGGACAAGTAGAAAAGATTATGAAGGAGAAACATGATAAACAGACCCTAAAACATTTAGATAATTCCTTATTCGATCATGTCCTGTTTCTATTGCCCATCCTGTTGCCTGCAGTTCTCCCACTATAATGCCCCACCTCTGCATCTCCTAAAGCCATGCAGCAGCGCTTTAGCAAGAGGGATGGGGAAGGGCATGAAAAACTGGCAGTTCCACTATTTCTGTTACTGCAATTTACTCCAAGTCTAACAGCTGCAGTTCTTAAGGTGTTCCTGATATAAGCAGCTGCAAAAGAACGCTTTGGTTTGGTCCCCAGAATCCTCTCTGCAGGAAGACCTCATGCATCCCAGCAGCTCAGAATGCATCAGACACGGTCAAAGCCAAATCATGAGGTTTTGACTCAGTTTTTAAACAGGCCTTGAGGGAATACTGAAGGAGCATTTTTCCCCCTTAGGACCTTCAGGCTAGTCTGGGATCGCCTTGAACCCAGAGGATCTTCCTGAATGCTGTGGCTTCTCCCTCATTTCCCAAAACAGTAATGCAGCTCATTCTTTATTTGCCTGTTACTGCCCTGAGAACCAGAATTCCTTATGTTAGGGATGTGTTGGTGCCAAGTCATGCTAATGTTTCATGGAAAGCGTTGCCTGACAGGCAGAGCACCAGATCCCTCCATCCATGCAGCCTGGAAGCCACATACTGACCTACCATGGTTAAAACAGATCAGCTTTCTACTCTCATGTAAACATGTCCCTGCCCATGGCACGGGGGTTGGAACTGGATGATCTTAAGGTCCTTTCCAGCCCTAACTATTCTATGATTCAAATCATCAGGAGTGACTAAAGGGCTGACTACAGCTGCTTTATGTGAGGCAAATCCTATGGACCCAAATCCTGAGCTATGTTTTGCCTACTATAAGGACTCACTTAAGTAAAAGATAGTATCTTTTCCTCTCTGACATCCCAGCTCAGCCCCTGAAGTACAGCAACACTCCTTTTCTGCAATACTGAGCTAATAAGAGAAACTGGTTCTGCGCTTGAAACCAAAGGCAGGCTGCCCAGTTCAGCTCTCCAATAGAGAAACAGACTCATCAACCCTTAACAAGAGGCACAAATATTAATCAAGAGTTTCTTAGGTATTTTATTTGAGTCACTCCTGGAGCAATAAGAACCCCAGACCAATGCCGAATAAGAAGAGTGAGATTCTTACTGTTCAGATCTTTTTTAGCTAAGTATTCTACAGCCTGAAAACCATTCTGCAGATCTGCAGCAGCTTTTGGATCAATGCTTCCCAAACATTCCTAAATCTGCTGCAAAATACACACTGTTATCCTCAGAGAGGTCAGCTCAAGGGACTGAATGCTTTCAAGTAGAATCACACATAAAATAAAGAGCAGAGACTAGAGTGCTTGGGTTTCTACCATAGCCACTGAACACGAGATTTTGTAGAACAGCAACTGGAGTACATTTTCCTATCTGTATACAGACAAGGTTAAGCTCACCAGTGGAGCAGTAAGCTTTATTTTTGTCAAATCCTAAAAAAAAAGAGGAATGGAAAAAGCCAGACATTTAAAATACCGTATGTCTTGATAAGAGAGATAGATGTTCTTGCTCATGTCCTGGGTACACGTCTCACATGCAGCAAAGGGGGTTGAATGCCTCAATTAACTGTGAAAAGGTTTCTGCTGGGTATGCACAATGGGTGCCCTCTGGGAACATAAGTAGGAACTTTATAAAGATCAATCAAAATAACATGTAATGAAAAGGATTTGCTGGTAATAAAAGAATTGCTATGATGAATCATATAAATGATTTATGTAATCTATAATCAGCTCTTATAATTGGGAGGAAGGGGGGGAAACACATCGCATGAAGGTGTGAAAATCACAGCAAAATAGGAATAAAACCATTCCCCACAGCAGGAGCTTCTCCCAGTGACCAAGGTATTTGGAACACATTTATGCTGTCACAAAAGGTTTGTCTCCTCACTTTGTTTTAAAACAAATGCAGTATAACACGTTCTCTTTACCCACACAGCTTTAAGAACACTTCCGCAGCATTCTGTGACCAGCCTGGTACAAACCCCTAAATATTAAATTTTTTGTCATTTTGATTGAATATTCCTTTGCTCTTGCGTTATGATAAAGAATAAACAAGAACATCTGATTGATGCTTCATGTACAGTTCCTTATTTCAAGCATCTCTAGCACACCTCTGCTTATGGATCTTCTGATACTTGGCAATCAGGAACAGTCTTCTCACACAGCTGCTGTCCATAAATCTATTTGCACTGCAGACCTCCGAAGCCCTTCCGCTTCTGTTGTACTTTAGAAATGGCACAATGAGATCATTTACAGGTGGCTACAGGATCAAAAGTATGGTATTACTGTTCCACGCATACTTATCCAATATGATTTCTTTTGTGCATGCACAAAGTTAGTGGGTTTTATTGCTGGTTTGATTTTAAGAGGAACAACCCACAATGAAAACAAGGTCTTTCTCATGAGTGCTTTTAGCTTGCCTAGTCTCAAGCAATGATATTAATGGCTTAAATTACAGCTTGTGGTCAGCTTGCCTTGGGCAATAATCATTCATCTGCCCTGGGATTAAACTCCTTTGGTGTTTCTCAGATTTCTCTGGATTTGACCAGCCCTAAGTAACTTGTGCCATCTGCAGACGGTGTGGAAAGAAAACCCATTGATTGCTAACTGCTGAGTACTGTTAACATAAAATAACACTAGGAGTAAATGAGCAAATCTGGTATTTAAGTAAGTGAAGGTTTAGGGCCCCATGTAAAGTACAGGTAATCTCCAGTTAAAGTAACCACCATTTGGCGACAATGAACTTGGGACCCTTTCCACTTGCACCAATACAATTCCACCCTGACCTGTCTGCTGCAAATTAATTTCGCTTCCTACCCCATGTGGGTTTCCTGGCAGTTATCACCAGCTAGGAGCAGGTTTGAGAGTCCTGGCTAATTACCAGTTATTGTTCTTGTCACTAGAGATACATCCTTTGTAATGAAAGGTGAAGCACAAATGTCTCATTAGCTGGTTTGGATAATATAGGAATCTGGATTCTTTTCTTGTGCTGCAAAGGGAGCTGGGAATACAGAGCTCAGTTCCTCAGCCTGCCATTTCCTCACTGTGTAGCTGCAGGGAGGTAACTGGCAGATGAACCTTTATCCTGACATAATATAAAGTGTTCTGCTGTAACAAAGCCAGCTATAATTCCACCAAAAATGACTCCCCTAGTTCAATTTTTCTGACTCATGTAAAGGAATTACTGTCTTTGTTTTATCAACATCTTCTGGCTTGCTGGCAATGGTAGGATGCTGCTGGGTCTAAGGACCCAACCAGTGAAGCAGGACTGGGAAAACACCATTTGCCCCTGAAGAGCTAGTCTTGAGCTAGTGATTCCCAGCCTCTGATGTGCCTATAAACACAGCTCCCATCACCAACCCTGAAAAATGGAGGACTCTCTTGGAAACATTCCAGAAATCCAGCACATCGTGGCTGACTTTTTGCAGGCCAGCTGGGGGTACAGAAAAGCACATCCGCCTTGCAAGTTCCCACAACCTGCTGGCTGGAGGCCTTTGCATCTTTCTAGACTTCATGATGGCAGAAGCTGGTGAGTGTTGGTGATGGACCCCAAAGGGCAAATTTAAAGTGAGCCTCCCAGTAAGCTTCAAATCAGAAGACGAGCAACTACTAAAGAAACCATGTAACCTTGAACGACTAACCTGACCCATAGTTTACACACATGCTATCTGAAACTGAGCAGTATACAGGCTATTAATGGGTATTAGTAATGGGTATTACTGGGTAGTAGAGGCTATTCATGAAACTGCAAACAAGAACCTCTCCCAGCTATAAAATATCAGTGACAGCAATTCAGGCTCTATTGAACATTTTTCCTTCTACTCAATCTGCTTTTCCCCATTTCTTTACATTTTTATTTGTAAGCCAATATAGTTGCACAAACCACAGCAACAAACCCCAGACCAGCAGCCTCCTCCAGATCTCCATCAGACTTCAAAAGTGCAATGGCTGCTCTCAGGACAGACCCAAGGAAATCCCCCAGCACCAATCTTGCTCTCTTTTCAGCGCTGCTGTTTAGTCTGGAGGAAATGCTAGAGACTGCTTAGTGACCTCAGCTGCACCAGGAAGGGAGATCCGGAAGGGCTGCCGGGCTTTTGTCATTGTCCTACTTTATAAACAGACAATGAAAGTCGAGGAGAACACAGGCTGTGAGAAGAAGAGTAGGGGAGAGGAAGTAAAAAGTTAAAAGAAGCAGCACAAGAGGGCATTTCCACCCCTTTCAGTGAGGAACACTGGAAAAGGGCATGTAATGTGCAGACAGATCTGGGAGGGACTAGGGTGAGGCCAGGCACAATCTGAAACTGCACAAAACCATAAACCCTGATGTTTCAATTATACTGGAGGTTCATTCCCCAAGCAGGGAGAATGCCACTGCATCCGTCCACGCAGCCAGCCTGTGCTGAGCCCCACATCAGCGTGGGCACTTCCCCTGGAAGCCAGACTCAGAGGTGAGCACTCTTGACATCAGCAAACTCATGTAACTGGTGGCAGTAAGGAGGAACCCACAATGATCAGAAGACAGATGCGACAGGCCATTTCTGGCTTACTGTATTTCTGCCACAAGCAAGAGGAGATGCGACACCTCCCTTGGGCCACTGGTGATAATGGCTTCCAGAACCAGGACAGTGAAGAGGCATAGAGCTAAGTCAGGCTGCAGGGATTCTCTCAGCCCATATGGATTTCCCCCCATATTATGCATTTCCCACAGGCATCAGCTTGTCACAGTTTCATTCCCAGTTTTACTAAAAGAGATATTAACAATGCAGAACCTCTGTGCTCGGACTTTTGTTTTTCTTAATGGGCTTTGTTTTTTCGGATATATATTGCATTAGGTATATGACAGTGGTAGGGGACACCTACCAGTTCATTTTCAAAGACTTCGAAGTTCATAAGTTAACATCACAGCAAACCGATGCAGGATGAATCACGGGTTAAAAACAAAATTAAACTTGCTCAATATCAATCATACCCAGTTATTTGATATAACACCATTTATTATTTATTAGTTTCTACAATGACAAGCATTTGCCTTTCCGATGCATGAAAACTTGCCGGTAACTATTAAGATGCTCCTTTTGACCAAGTCTTTTGTTTATTCCAACCTTGTGCGTAAAGGAAAAAAACCACCCTGAAGGATAAAACCAGTGAAACCATCCAGCACCACACTCACTTCGCTACTCTCATACTCCTCTCCCTGGTGGGTCTTCTCTTGACGTCAGTCACAGCAAGAGAACAGGGAGCTGGTTACTGGGAGTTTTCACTAAGATTATGTGACCCTACTGGTGTCTCCCCCCGCAGGCACTTCCTAATCAGGAACAGCAGATACCACCTACTCCAACCTGCTGCCCAAACAGCTGCCTCGCTGCCAGCACATCACGCGCCAGACTACTCAAGACTTCAAGACCTCCAAGCAAGCCCACCACTGAGGGCAGCTGCTCACTCCAGTGCTGCATCACTTCCCTAGGGAAGAGGTTTCTTCTAATGTTCAACCCAAGCCTCCAAAGCTGCCACTTGTTGTCACTGCTTCTTCTACTATAAAAATATGGATCTTTCAACTGTGTGCAAAAAGCCACGGAACTACACTGAGTGCCATAATGTACATCTATGTTGGTTACACCCATGCCAGGCAGATGGTTAGCAACTCACTAAATGTCTGTGTAATTATTTAGTAAGTGTACTAAGGAGTGTGATTACACTTCCCATCATTCCAGTATGGTAACATATAATTTAGCCAGCAGTACAGATATCACAGCTCAGGTGATCTCTCCCCTCTTAAAGACCCATTCTTTTCCAGCTTCTTTATTTACCCATTTCCCTTTAAGTAGTGAACTGAAGAATCAGTTCTCTTGATGCATTTTCCTCATGCTCCAATGGAATACTAAACCATGCTCTTCTTTTTGCATAACAACTATGCACAATATTGCCCAGTAAAGATAATCTCATACATTTTTCTTAGTTACAATATATGGATTACAGGCTTAAACACTAAAACCACTCTCCATTTGAAGGATACTGTTCCATAGTTGACATGGTTTAGTGGTGGTCCTGGCAGTCCTGCAGTAATGATTGGACTTGATGACCTTAAAGGTCTTCCAAACCTCGTCGATTCTGTGATTCTATTCTATGTCCTCCCACCACTTTTCATGCAGTTTCTTACTTCCAAGCAGCCTCAAGCAGTGAATATATGAACAGGGTTTTCTGAAGAAGCCTGTATTTCCTTCCCCTTACTGACCTGTTGTATAAAGAAATACCTTTAAATATTATCATTGATTCTTTACAGGCATCTCATCTTCGCTGTACCATCTCTACATTACATGCGCTGAAGTTTTAATTTTCTCCTCTGTAATTCATATTCCTGTTTTACCCCCAGCTGGAAAGATTTTATTTAATTAGTTATTTGCATAATTATTCTGCAAAAGATGCTGTCACAATAAATAAGGTTACTACTAGCACAGAGTAATAAATTCAGAAAGTAATTATGAAACTGTACAAAAACAACCCCATTTAGATACTTCACAGTGAATTATGAAGTAGTGCCATACTGATTATTTCAAATCCATCATATCTCAAATGGCACCAACCCAGAAACTTTGGCAAGCCTGGGCTAAGCAACAGAACTCTCAGCAATTCATCATTTGCAAAGAAACAGAAACCACGAACAAAAAGATCAATTTATAAAGCCAGTGTCTGAAGTTACACTTTCTAAGCTATCAAGTTCGTAAAGTATAACATAGACAAACAAAAAAAGCAGTTTCTGCTATAGGCCTAAATCCATGCTAAGCAGGAGAACTTTTGGAGTGGGATGGTTTTGATTCTGCCAGCACAGCTCCAACTATTAGATACATGAGAGCAGTGCCATGTAACAGGCACTCATGTCCGCGGTCAGCTCTCCACGCTGCCTCTGATTCAGAAATTACAGATGAACTGGTTTCTTAGTGGTATCGCTACTTAAATTCTGCTTCTTGGCACTGCACATGTAGGGGCTGACATTCATGGAAGCATGAAAGTCTGGTCAGCTAAGCACTTGAAGAGTGTATGTAACAGAAACTAAGGATGTTAAAGTCGCATGAAAGATCAGAGTCATCAAGTCAGTCACCGAGTGGTTTGGGTTGGAAGGGACCTTAAAAATGACCTACTTCCAACCCCCTGCCACAAGCAGGAACGCTAGAGGAGGTTGCTCCAAGCCCCATCTAAGTATTCTATAGGCTGCAGTAGGGACAGGCTTCACATTATTCTGCGTATGCAAGATCCAGCCATGGTTGTGGGGTTTCCTTCCCTCACATCAGAGAGTAATTCAGTTATGAGGCCTGTCCATTCATTGTCTTTCTGTCAATCTATATAGCGTAAGAATAATTACTTGGAGACATTTGTTCATAGCAACTATTTGATGAGCCAAGAGATTGAAATTATTTTCTGTAGACTAGGCTTAAATTCTGGTGCTACGGTTTCAGGCTGCTGCAGCTGACAGCTCCATTGACTTAGGGGCACGTGATTGTTAAAAGGAGTCTCTCAAAAGTTCTCCTTCCTATGTACCTTACAAATAAGCATGCCTAATGTTCTGAAATGTTCCAGCAGAGAAAAAACTCTGCAGAGCTTTAGCAAGCTATAAACCAACGGGTGCATCAAACATCAACCTCTCTTGTTCAGGTTTTTTTGGAGGCACCTCTCCAATAAATTGTGCTGTCTCATTAGACTTTAAAGCATAGGAATGAAGTTATTTAAAGACATTGAAAGAGTTTATTGAAGAATGGGTTTGAATTTGGTTGTACTGAACAGCCTTTATTTCATTCAGGTTGTCTTGCTCCAAGTGTGATAGAAATACTTCACTGAAGAGATGGAGCCTTACAATTAACTCTCTCCCTTTCCCCCAATCTGTAACATTAATCTTGTGCTATCTTTTTGCTGAAGTTGAAGTATTTTCAAGTTTGCTCTTTGCTTTTAGTGCTGAATGCAGAATAACTTACCTATCCTGCTGAGACTTCCTGGAGATCTGCCTGGAATTACAAGCAGTAAGAAGCAGAACCTCAGACTGGTTTGGGTTGGAAAGGACCTTAAAGCTCATCCAGTTCCAAGCCCTGCCACGGGCAGGGACCCCTTCCACTGGAGCAGCTTGCTCCAAGCCCCTGTGTCCAACCTGGCCTCGAGCACTGCCAGGGATGGGGCAGCCACAGCTTCTCTGGGCACCCTGTGCCAGCGCCTCAGCACCCTCACAGGGAAGAACTTCTTCCCAAGATGTAATCTCAGTCTCCCCTCTGTCAGGTTAAAGCCATTCCCCCTTGTCCTGTCGCTACATGCCCTTGGCAAAAGCCCCTCCAGCTTTCAACCTTCTTCAAGCCTCCTCCTCCTGCATATCTAAAAATACTCCACTACCAAGCAAGCTGGACATGGGTGATGGAGCCAGCATCCTACTCATTCCCACACTGCTGCTACCAAACATACAGCAGAGAAGAACAGAATGAAAACAAGATGGCAACAGCACGTATTGTCTGTATCGGGGAACTGCCAGCACAACCTGGGAAAAAGAGTCGACCCCTTTAAGAAAACAGGAAGTCAGAAAGAAAAGTAAAATGCTGAAAATACATCAAAAGCCATGAGATGCATAGAAAAAAAGCTGTAAAGAAAATGAAGGTGCCAGGGGTTTTCTTCAAGTAGATTTACATTCAGAATTTAAGCTCAGAATCAAGGGCAAAAGCAAGCTGAAGTAGATTTATGATCATAACATCACATCTGGGGAAGTGCAGCCCAGGGAAAAGAATGATTTGTACACATCCCATCCCAGGCCTGTAAATATTTGTATTTGGGGCACACTATGTATCATACACACTTCAGCAAGTACAATAATCCACAATCCTCTTGAATCACTGGATGTATTACAATTTAATTCCTATGGTTGAAGATGATATCAGAAGTATAGTTGGGGCGAGGGTGGAAGGGGAGAGAGAAAGGTGGATTTTTTTAAGCAACATTCATCTACACGAAAGCTTGTTGGAGCTTATTGCAAAGGCATGTATTGCCTGAAGCAAAAGAGCTGTGCATCTCTTGGGCTCATCCCAGTGTCAGGATAAACCCAGGCTCCAGAGGAGATGGACAGAGTTCAGTGTATTATAGAAGTGCTGACCTCGGGACTGAAGGGTTTCTTCCGATGTCTGCAGAAAGCCACACGGATGGGACTTGGAGCAAGCTGCTCTAGTGGAAGGTGTCCCTGCCCATGGCAGGGGTTGGAGCTGGATGAGCTTTGCGGTCCCTTCAACCCAAACCAGGCTGGGATTCTGTGAAGAATGGCAGTCACACAAACTCCCACCTCAGAGCTCTCCAGGGACAGCTACTGTACTGGGGCACAATACTGATGGGAGCTGTGAGCCAGGTTACCCTGTGTGTGTCTCACAAACCTCATTACACAGTCATTTACACTTGTAACTTGTACTGTGCCATGTCTCATTAAGACTCGCACACAGCATGCGAACATACGAAGATGAAAGGCCAAATCCCATTGTGAATTATGCTGGTTCAGGTCCAGCGTCAAGCTGAATTTTGGGCAGTTCAAGCACAGAACATTATGACACACTATCCAAAGAGCTTTTTAAGGAAAAGTTGATTAAATATGTTCTTATCAATTAATCAGCTATTTTCATGATGGTCCATGGTGTTCACCAGAGATTTTAATAAACCTCTGTCTTTACTTAAATGTTCCTGTCAATTGGCTGATTGGAACATATTCTAGTTCAGGAATAGAGTATGAGAGAGGACACTCTCTCCCCCCACTCCCCCCAATTTAATTACACTGCAGCTTATTAATTGTAAGGTACTTTCTTGTGAGAATAAATGCAATGCCATTATTAAACTAAAGATCATTTTGGATAAGTCAGTGGGTGCTGCTCAAATGTATTGCAGCTCAGGCCTAGCGGGTAATGCATTTAGATAAAATGAAAGGGTATTTCAGTTGTTGGTACTTACTCTGCTTGGAGCTCATTTGGGTAAGCAATAAACCCAAAATCTAGCAAAGATGCCCTATTATATCCTGAGGTGTTAGAGATGACAGTTAAATTAATCCAAAATATAAACCACCCTTCAGTACATTGAAAAATCCTTGGCTAGAGCTTACTGTACCCTTCTGCATTCACAGTGAGTACTTAATTACAATTAACTCTTTGTTAATTGTCAGGAGACCATACGCTACAATAAACTTGTCTTCATATAGAATTTATCCTCCAGGAACAGCATAACAATTTCAAACAGAAGTATTTATATGAATTCTAGAGATATATCTCTGTCATTACCAGAGAGAATAAAGGTGGCACAACATCCGAGCACTTGACTCTCTACTCAATAAGGAAGTACTGCGCAGTATCCCACTTCCAACTGGCCTTGGAAACTGAAGGAGGCTTCTCTGCGGAAGAGGGAAAGCATGATGAAAAACACCTGGAATTGCAGAAAGGCAGAAGTTTTTCCAGTTCTGTCAGATCATGAAATCATTCCTCCAGTTTAGGCTTCTTAGAGAAGAACTATTGCACCTTGGTGATGTAAATTTAACTCTCCAAGTAACTGTACAAAGCTTTAGGTTTATACAGTTACTTGATGGAAGGTGGATGGACAAGGCTGAAAAAACAGCCTATTTTCTGCCCTCCATTCCCACTGCTTTGTGTAGCACTCAGTTACCAGAAATGCAGCATTTACAGACTGGCCATTGCCTACAAGTGAACTGGAACAAAGGCTTACGCTTAGCATCCTTCTGCAGAGTTTCACTATTTCAGCCTTGTGGGCTACTTACAAGAAGGACTGCTTTTAGATATTAAGAAAAGTGCATCTGTATCTTAAGGCATCATATATTACAATTACTTCTTTGGGAAAAAATACGTAAATACATTCATAGATATATGATATATGAAGCTTTGTGAGCCTGAAAACTATTTCCAAGACTCGCAAACCATCCAGTTCCACAAAAGGCCCTAATCCTGATTTAACTGCTAGCTCAAATATAATCAAACCAGGGAAGTGGGAAAACACTTGATTTCACACCTAAGCCCACAGGCGAACTGGCACGGATTCTGCTGAATAATTGATCTAAACAGGATGGAATTTTCTAGTGACGACTTTGTTGCCCAGATTGCAAAGCTACAATTTTCTGTGCTAACAATCCCCAAATTCGATCCCTGTGTATTGCCCCTGCATACCAAGCGGGCAGTCTGCAGCTGTTGGGATATAAGCACCAGCAAGCATTAATATTTAGGTTTCTTCAGACCTGGGTATAAACATTTTCCAGTGAGAGAGAGAGCTATCTTCCTGAACAACATCAGCGTGCCCGGAGAGCCAGTGGAGAGAAAAATGGCATCTTCGCAAGTAACAATCTCAAATTTACAAAGAATTTCACTATTATAACTCTAGAAAGTGAAGTTAGAATATTTATTCAACACATTCAGTTCAGCTTATATAGTAATTGTGCTCAGAGGGAGCATTAGGCAGCGCATAGACTTGTAAATGCCATACAACAGCCTTAAACTTTAAGTGTCAGTTGAGGATTCTGGCTATCACTTGTTTATGGTGCTGTTAAGTGCACAGACACTCATTTGAGTTTAATGGCACAATATCATTACAGGCTTTGCTTTGGTTTCTGCTACAACTCCAAACCACAGGGACAGCAGAATTAACTGTGCCCAAAAAGCTGAACCAATAAAATCCTAAACAGAGGCTTTACTTGACAGGAAAGCTGTGTGGTACACAGGTGAGGGACTTCACCTTGCATCATGATGAATTGTCAAAGCTGAGCTTCAGCCTTCACAGGAACAATTTCTTCAACACCTCTGCCTTGGTGGGCTGACAGGAAAGGGTGCAGACTCCCATATGCACAATCAAGCAGCTGTGGAGCAGACCTACGCAACCAAAGCACCAGGCCATCAGAGGCAACCTGATGGGGGTTGCCTGCCGATACGCCAGAACTGGCAATGAGACCTGCCTGGGAGGTACACAAAGCTCTTCTCTGCACACCCTTATTCTGCCTGACTACCCACAGAACACCTGTTAGACTAACAGTTTGGTCAACATCACTTTGCTACTGGAAATCACATTTTCTCCTTGACATTGAGTCTTGCTTGGCTGAAATGCTGTTCTGTGACACTGCCATTATGGTAGTCCTTAGTTACTGGTAGGTATCACTCACATTAATGCTATTCATGGTGCGAAGCAATAACCAAACTAATAGGTGGTCACTGTCAGCTCTTGCATGTTCCTATCAGGCTACAGGGAATCAAAATGAGAGAAAAGATGGATGTTAGCTTGAGACTTTGGCAAGCCAGTTGCTCTGCTGGGGAAAAGTTATGAAACCACAGTCAATTCAGACACCAAGATGCCCTGGTCCGTCTAGGGGCTCAAAACGGAGGAGCACATCCACCCTGAGCCCTGTGTGTTGCTCCCTCCTTCTCAAGCGGGCTGATGGCACTGCCTGACCCGGCTCTAATGAGAGTAAGCAGGCCAAGTGCTGTGAAGCACTGGGACATAACAGTAGGGGGCATTCAGAGTCTTGAAGCAGGCGATACATGCGTAAAGGTCAATGTGAAATACACAACACAGCAAATGGAAGCTATCAAACCTCCAGTGGTACCAATGTAGGCCTTAGCCCAAGAAACAGCTGTAAAGCACAAAACCTTAACAAGCTTTTTACACGAATTTCAGCACCTCAGAGCTTGGCAAATCACTGCTGATTCCCTCACAAGTAGCTATAGTCACTTGTTTTCCCAGAAGTCATTTGGGATAAGACCAGATCCCTTCCCAGCTCGCACTGGCTTCATTTTGACGAAAATTCCTTGAAAAACAGTCCTGCTCTGCTCTACCAACATGCAGGAAATAAACCCAGCTCCAGTTCACTCCGTTCAGAGGCTGCCCAAACTGAGGTCCCCTTTATCAAACAGTGCCCAGTAAGACATCAGCTGCTGGATGCTTTGTGCTACGCATTTCCTGGGACTTAGGGCAGGCATAGACTGACATTTCCATTCTAATTAAGAAATCAGTTACCAAAGATGCTATCAGCAAAAGGCAGCTGCAGTAATGGGAAATTAACAAGTTCTTGTAATTAGCCAATTAATTATCTCACATCTAATTCATTAAGAAGTTGCATATTCTCATTTCATTCATGGCTCTTCCCAGCTAATTCCAATTGCAGAAAAAGGTGGGAAAGGTAAGACCCAGCAAGGAGCATCAGGTTCAACTGCTACACAGTCTCCAAGCACACTCCAAAGCTGACCAACACTGCATGGCCATACCCGCTCCAAGGAAGGCTGGAGGGACTCAGCAGCTGGTTTGCCCAGCACCAGCTGCCATTACACAAAATAGGGGTAGTTTTAAGTAGCAGTCTGAACACAGTATTCACCTACGGGTTAACTGGCTCAGATCAAGGCAACACCCGGCAGCACAAACCTCTGAGCAGGGTAAGCCCCGTGTATGGAAACATTTGGGACGCACTGTCAGGAGCTTCACCCAGCCCCTGCTCTGCCGACACAGCATATGCTCAACACAGCAAAAGCCAGCAAAGACACAGTGACAGGAACCTCTCAGTCACACCTTTCTATCTGCCTATGGCTGGATCCAAGCTCAAATATTAAGCCTGATGTTTTCAAAGATCATAAGGAGAGCAGCACTTCAGCTCTGCCTCAAACCCTCCAATGGAGAAGGAGCGCTGAATTCCATTTCATAGCAGATTTTAAGTTACCAGCCTAGCTCTCACCCTCCTTTCTTTCTTATCATTAAAGAGAAGGAAAACCACAAAACATTGATTTTGCTTCCATTTCTGCTTATAAATCAAGCCACAAAATGTATCTTAGCCTTTATCTATGAACTAGGAAAACATTTGCTGGCTGTATTCCGAAAAGGTACTGCAATTCAGTTTTCTTTTAGTGCAGGATTATTTCTTGGGGAGCAAAGCTGACACAAAGGTCTCCATTTCCCAGCTAGAAGAAAACAGAAGTAAATCGCAAGAACATCCCTTTTGTAGCAAGTCTGTGGATATCTTTTCCAGTTGACACAGTTTGTAGACAATGCTGCTTAAATAGGTTTTAAATTTATATAGAGCACAAAAATTTGGCAAATCACTAAGAAATGGGAAAAAGTGTCCACACAAACTGAATAAACAAAAAGCCGCAAAAGAATGAAGAACTGCCTGCTGCAGGACATGATCAGGTTTGAGAACATCGAAGGAACCTGAAGGTGCACAAGACCATGGGTCCTGAGGAAACTGGCAGATGAAGTGGCTAAGCCACTATCTGTCGTACTTGAGAAATTGGGGCATCTTGGTGAAGTTCCCACTGACTGGAAACGGGTGAATAAAGGCCCCATTTTTAAATAGGGACAAAAAGGAAGACCCAGGGAACTATAGGCCAGTCAGTCTCACCTCAGTGCAGAGGCTCCTGGAAACTAAGACACATTGAGAATTAGCAAGTGGTTGGTAGCAGCCAGCATAACTCCATCAAGAGCAAATCATACTCAGACTTCTGCGAGGCATTTGACGCTGCCCTGCAGGATATCCTTGTCTGTAAACTGTAAAGACTTGGATTTAATGGATGAACCACTTGATGGAAAAGGAAAACTCAAAGAGTTGAGGAGGTCGACTGCTCGATACCTAAGTGGAAATCGGTGATGAGTAGTGTTCCTCAGGGTCAGTACTGGGACCCGAGTTGTTTAACCACAGTTGTTGCCTTTACTGGCAACATGGACAGTGGGATGATGCACTCTCAGTAAGTGCCAACACCACTGAGCTGTGAGGTGTGGTCGAAACCCTGAAGGGAAGGGATGGGATCCAGAGGGACCTGGACACATTTGAGACACGAGCCCGTGCAAACCTTGCGATGTTCAACAAGGACAAGTGCAAGGTTCTGCACAGGGTCAGAACCCAAGCACAAGCACAGGCTGGGAGGAAAATGGATTGAGAGCAGCCCTGAGGAGAAGGACTTTGGGGTACTGGTTAATGAGAAGGTCAGCATCACTCAACTTCAGTGTGCGACTGAGCCCAGAAACTAACTGCGTGCTGGGCTGCATCAGGAGTGCGACCAGCAGGGCAAGAGAGGGGATTCTCCCACTCTGCTCTCATGAGACCCTACCTGCAGCACTGCATGCAGCTCTGGGGCCCTCAGTATAGGACATGGAACTGCTGGAGCAAGTCCAGAAGAGGCCATGCAAATGAAGATGAAGCACTACTCCATGTCAGTAAGAAGTGATTCAGCAGCAACACAAGAAGCTGGACCAGAACTCTCCTTTTGAGATTTACTAACAACAACATCCATGGTAACCTGGTAAGTCAGTGAAAAAGAAGAGACACTGCCTCTCCCCCTGTCCCCCCCCACCCCCGGCAGAGTACTGTGTCCAGCTTTGGGTACCCCAACACACATGAAGAATGTAGACCTGTTGGAGCAAGTCCACAGGAGGCCATGGAGATGCTGCAAGGATGGAGCAGCTCTGCTCTGGAGCCAGGCTGAGAGAGCTGGGCTGGGGCAGCCTGGAGAAGAGAAGGCTCCTTAAGGGGAGACCTTGGAGCAGCTCCAGGGCCTAAAGGGGCTGCAGGAAACCTGGAGAGGGGCTTTGGACAAGGGCCTGTAGGGACAGGCCAAGGGGAATGGCTTTAACCTGCCCGAGGGGAGACTGAGATGAGCTCTTAGGCAGAAGCTCTTCCCTGTGAGGGTGCTGAGGCACTGGCACAGGGTGCCGAGGCACTGGCACAGGGTGCCCAGAGAAGCTGTGGCTGCCCCATCCCTGGCAGTGCTCAAGGCCAGGTTGGACACAGGGGCTTGGAGCAAGCTGCTCCGGTGGAAGGGGTCCCTGCCCATGGCAGGGGTTGGAACTGGATGAGCTTTAAGGTCCCTTCAACATAAACCAGTCTGGGGTTAAAAAGAAAAGGAAAAGAAAAAAGATGAAGTGTTTCCTGAACTTTGGAGCAGCTCAGTCGGGTTCATTGCCTTTCACTGCCTTTTCCTCTGTCTTATGTGAAGCCCTTAAATGATTTTTTTCTGGTTCAGGTTTATCCACGACTTTGCCCTCAGTTTGTTCTCTCCTAATTCTAATGCTGTTTTCAATGACTTGTTCACTGAAGTCTTCTTTCCTTTTGTTCAAAGTCAGCCATTTGAAAACTTTGCTGTTCCTTGGCTGCTGTTGCAGTCGTACCTTTCAGCCTCCTTTCTGTTTCTTTCTTCTGAAACAGAACAGACGAACAGATGGAGAAAGGAAAAAGGACAGGAGGAAATAATGAAAATAATGATAAATAGAGACTAAAAAGGAAAGAAAACAAAAAAAGGCAGATTATCCGTATGTGCCAATCAAACTTCTGTTAATGATACTTCTAATCCTAACTAGAGATGCTTTTGTTGGGAGACGTGTGTCAATTTACTGAACCAACCTGAGGAAAAATGTATTTCAAAGTGAGAGAAAGAATGTTAAAAATAAGGAGAGAGCCTCCCATAGCCTTAATAAGCAGCACAAAACCCAGCATTGATCTTAAGCATTTATCTACATCCAAACACCCCTGGAGGCACAAAGAGCACAACCTGATGTGTACTCACTTTTTACATTTGCAGTTACCCAACAAAAGCAATTCTGCTGCCCCTGCAGATGATGCTGGACACAGAAAAAGACAAAGCAGAGACCAGGAGCAGGTTATCCAGTAGGACTCTGGTTCAAGGACTGACTTCAGAAACCCATTTGAAATTCTGCTGAACAAAAGATCACTTTCAGACTCAAAACTGAGCAAGACACAGATAGACTGCGGCTCATTAAAACTTATAGGGCAGCTCTTGAGGCTCTTTGCTTTTACTCAAGCAAATACCCATGAAGCTGTTCTGACTTTGCAGAGAGTAAAAACATGGCAATCACTGGGGAAAAGCCCCAACCATCACAACAAAATGCCCACAGAAGTCCTAGGACTGTAGACTCTTCAAAGGGAAATAAACACCGAAGGAGAAAGGAGCATTATGGCTGTAGCTCATGGCAGTCTTTTGTTTTCTGAGCTAATGCAAACCCTCAAGTTCTTCTCTGAACAATACAAGGTTTTACTTCACTGGGAAGTTACTTGTGTCCATGAAAAGTAAATAGAATTTGCAAATTCTATTTTCTCTTCAAAAGGCTCTTTTGGAGTGAACTCTGGTATAATCCAGCAAAAGCACATAAGTGACTTAGCAATAAGGATTCCTTTAGCAGCATCAACAAGCAAATAGGGCATTTGTGCCAAGAGCTGTACCAACACACATCACACAGAGAGCAAGCTTGCTTCATGTCAGAGGAAGAGTGAGCTACCCAACAGACACTTCAACAGAATCACAGAATTGTTTGGGTTGGAAAGGACTGTAAGATCATCCAGTTCCAACCCCCTGCCATGGGCAGGGCACCTCACACTAAACCATGGCACCCAAGGCTCTGTCCAACCTGGCCTTGAACACTGCCAGGGATGGAGCACTCACAACCTCCCTGGGCAACCCATTCCAGGGCCTCACCACCCTAACAGGAAAGAATTTCCTCCTTAAATCCAATCTAAACTTCCCCTGTTTCAGTTTGAACCCGTTACCCCTTGTCCTGTCACTACAGTCCTTGATGAAGAGTCCCTCCCCAGCATCCCTATAGGCGCCCTTCAGGTACTCTGAGGTCTCCACGCAGCCTTCTCTTCTCCAGGCTGAACAGCCCCAACTTCCTCAGCCTGTCTTCATACGGGAGGTGCTCCAGCCCCTGATCATCCTCGTGGCCTCCTCTGGGCTTGTTCCAGCCGTTCCATGTCCTTTTTATGTTGAGGACACCAGAACTGCACACAATGCTCCAGGTGAGGTCTCACAAGAGCAGAGTAGAGGGGCAGGATCACCTCCTTCGACCTGCTGGTCACGCTCCTTTTGATGCAGCCCAGGATACGGTTGGCCTTCTGGGCTGCGAGGGCACACTGAAGCCAGCTCATGTTCATTTTCTCATCGACCAACACCCCCAAGGCCAAGACAACCTTTTGTACAACTGGCTGGATATTATGTCTCCATTGATTCTCTTCTTTCCCTGGGATCAGCAGCGAAGGCAGTCAGAGGATTAAACCAGTAGACATAGAGCAGTGACCTTGCAGGGTAGGCAGTGGTCCCCTCTGGGACAGCAGGAGGTACTGGGTGAGCACACGCTGAATGCGATTTTACTTTCCGTATCAAATATCCCAAGTCAGTTTTCTACCGTTAAGGTACTTTTAGGAGAGCTACCATGCTTTGTACCAAATGTACCAGACCAGTCATGTCTGAGGAGTTTAAATGGGCAGATATGAACTGGAGGAAATCTGGCAAACCCCCACAAGTGTATTTGTTAGGCACATCCATGAGGTTTCTGGTGTCTGCTTTTAATTAAATAAGAATATTAGAGACAGGGAGAGAACACACACGTCAAAAAGAATTTACAGTCACTTATAAAAAGGATTCAACTGGGTATTGTCAGCACTGTTACAAAGACAGAGTCTAAAATCTCATCACTTTGTTTACACAATTTGTCTCCAAACCATCCATACACACATATTGAGATGGAATAGTTCTGCTCTGACACTGACTACATCCATTCAATACAGAAGTTCAATAACCCGTTGGCAAAAGAGTAGTCACCTTTGGGACGGAAGAACAGGATTCTCTTGCCTCTGTTCTTGAATTTCATGCATTTTTGGGTACCCCCAATAAAAAATGTAAACAGATTAAGTGATTTCCTTAAAAATGAGTCAGAACTATTCTCCCAGGCCAGGCTCCTCCAGAAATCTGGATTTTATGTGAAATCTATTCAAAAGTCCAGTGGTTTTCAGCACCAAATTTCAACAGGATATTCAGAAGCATGCTGTGAAAGTTACATATAATTGTAAGCTGTTTATTTTAAACCACACCAAATACTACTTAACCCATAAGAATTCTAAGCCCACTTTAGATTAAGCTGAACCATTGCATAACACCAGCTCATGCACCCATTGTAGACCCACAAAGACGGTTTAAGTCCTTATTTTTTCTGGTACCACAATAGAGACCTTGCAAAGCCATGCATAAGACACCTGGATATGATGCCATCAGGATTTATGCAGTAATGCGCAAGACACAAAATTTTTATGGATCTTTGTTCTCTGACTTATGCTGGATCACTTTTCTGCTCCAAGAAGAGTTTCTTCACCAGAACCCCCTATGCTAAATTCTCAGGCAATGATATTTTACTTCGGCAGCTTTACACAGACTCATAAACCCAGGGAGTTCATTCTGGACTCTGAGTTACAATCAAGAACATATAAAAAGGCAGGTTACAAATAGAGAAGGTTGTTAATGCTGCTCAAGTGATGAGCTCCGAGGAAGTAATTTGCAATACATAATTTCTCCCTGGTCCAGTGAAAGCAACACTCTTACACTGTCGCAGAGGTAGGCAGCCTGGAACAGTAAGGAGGCACTTGTGGTCTATCCACAAAATCATTTGAGGGCAAGAGCTTCTTCATAAGAATATTTCATGAATTATTGCAGCATGAATACAAACGAACAACTCGTTCACACGTAGTGGGAAAGCAACAGTTTTGCACAGAGAATTTTGAAAGCTCTGTGTACAGAGAGACTAAAATGGCTGCAGCTGACAAGTATAGCAGAGTTAACAACCTTCACACAGATACACCATGTATCTGTATATTAAGTGTCTACCATTAAGGTTTGCCATATCTTTTACTGTCTCCAGGCCAAGATGGGAGAAAAAGGAGAAAAGAAAAGCAGGAGGGGAACTTCATGCATCCAGCCAAGGAGCTTTTCTCAGTGATTGTGCCTGACTAGAAAATTGTCTGCTTCAAAGAACAGCATCCTGAAGCTTAATTAGTAATGAGAGCTCCCAAGCTTCTAATTCACTGCAAACCAAAGTACCACACATTGCATCATAGGTTCTTGTCACACATAAGCCCCCATTTTCAAATTACTCTCTGAAGGATTTATTTCATCGAATGGTTTGGCTTGGAAAGGACCTTAAGACCACCCAGTTCCAACCCCCTGCCATAGGCAGGAACATCTCACCCTGCACCATGTAGCCCAAGGCCTTGAACACATGCCCCGGTGTGCTAGGCAGTTCCCATGGGGTTTCAAAAAGCGCTACACCTACTTGCTGGTGATGCTGACAACAGAAAGTGCTGAAAACAATTCAATACCAAAGTCACTGCAGACAAGGGAGACAGATACGTGCAAAGCAAGTGGCCCTGTTGGACATGAGGCACAGAACTGACACCAATTCTGCAGCAATACACCACAGAACTATGGGGTAAAGCAATATGAACAAAGTGGTGTGAGGGAGGTGGCACCCAGCTCATCCAAAGCTGGAACCACAACTGGATGCTGATAATGAAGGATAAGCAATGCTCTTTTGAGTCCCAAAAGGGAAGATAAAGACCTACTCCTATTCCTTTAGAGCAGAAGGAAAAAAACAGCAAGACAAATCAGGATGGGAACACTGAACCCAAGACTGGGCATAAATGAGGGTATATGGGCTTTTCACAGATGAAAACAAGCCTGCTGGCTTCTGCAAATCTCCTCACTCTTCTGTGTAACATGCCGAAGACCGGGCATGACTGGATTTAGATTAGAAACTTCCATACATGTCTGAAGTTCTGGCTTGCATTAATAATTGAAATTGTATTCACAACATGGGCTGGGGAAGGAAATAATGAAGAATTGTGTTTTGTAGAGCATTCAGAAGTAGCTGCTGTGTGCACGGGCTCCCGTAACGTGACACTGGGAAGCGGCACTCTGCAGGGCTCCGAGTGACCACTGAAGGACACAGTTCTTCCACTGGCCTAAAACCCCTTAAATCTGAGGACTCATTGCTGCAGGGCTAATTGCCTGTCCCTGCAGAGCCTGGCATTGACCTGCCACTGATCACAAGCAATTCCTTCTCCTTTGAGAATCTTTAACATAGTTTCTCCTTCAAGCTATGCCCTATTGTTATTTAAATATGATATTTTCACAGCTTTTCAGATGTCATGCAAGAGCTCAGAGAGGACCAAATACCACAGGTACACTTCAGCTGAAGTCCTGCTTTACAAGGTTTACATCACTAAATATAAATCGCCCATGTTGTTGAAGATGACATTGGTAAGTCTTTTCAAAGGCCCTCACTGAAATATCTAAGAAGCCTGGGCCAGGAATAGAGATGCGCCATTTCCATGCTGTATCTCCATGCTGATATTACCAGCAAGAACATGCATTGCATCCAGCTGCAGAAGCAGACAGAGAAGAGCTCCCCAGGGCAGTGACAACTGGAGTAAGACTGGTCTATTTCATAGCCAGTAACTCCAACAGTTCTTATCCAGTAATGACAGAGCCAACATCTAATCAATCACCTACAAGGACCATCAAAACCTGATGCCTGTCCCCACTATGAGCCCAAAGGAAAAAATAATTACATGCAGAAAGGACAAATCTCATTCTCCATTATAAGCAACACACAGTGTAATAGATGTTTGTAAACTTCCTTTACCCCCTGCTAGAACATTCCTGAAGTCATTGCAATACTTCCCATTTCAGCAGAATAAGTCAGGAAAGCCTAATTTGTTCCAAGATAAAGATAGCATTCACTGTAAGAGGCACAAGTTCTCTTCTCTGTTAAATACTTGATTTCACAATTTCATCTCCTCATTCTTCTAGCGTAAGATTGAGACATTAACTTTTTTCCTTACACACAATCACAGAATAGTTGACGTTAGAAAGGTTAGAAGGCACTGCTCAGAGGAGGCTTAACTACAGCAAGCTGCTCAGGTTAATCTGCAGTCAGGTTTTGGCTGTTTCCAAGGATGGAAATCCCACAACCTTCCAGAGCAACCTGTTGCAGTGTTTGACCTAAAACCTGCTGCAGCCAACAAGCAACCTTCTACTGCCTTCAGCATGTAGTGAGTTACCTCGCACTATCCCACTCACTGTTTAAACTCAAATACTCTAGAAACAACTCAGAGGTTGTCTGAAATCAAGCAGTTCGGCACTCAATCAGACAGTCTGACACAATGGTATAGGAACAGTACATAAATCATGTAGAACAAGTGCAAGTCAAATAGCTTGATGTCTGAGTATCTATTGATTTTCCATAAAATCATTGAGTGTATGGGTTGGAAAGGACCTTAAGATCATCTAGTTCCAGCCCTCTGCCATGGGCAAAGAAACCTCACACTAGACCATGCTGCCCAAGGCTCTTGTCCAGCCTGGCCTTGAACACTGCCAGGGATGAAGTATTTACCATTTCTTTGGCACCCTGTTCCAGTTCCTCACAACCCTCACAGTAAAAGACTTCTTCCTTATGTCTAACCTGAACTTTCCCCATTTTAGTTTGAATCCATCATTGCTTGTCCTATCGCTACAGTCCCTCTCCAGCATCCTTGTAGGCTGCCTTCAGATCCTAGAAGCTGCTCTGAGGTCACCATGCAGCTTCTCTTCCCCAGATTGAATAGCTCCAACTTTCATGTCTCATTTGAAGACAAAGCCCAATGTAAATCTCTCCTATACACTCTCATAGTTCACAACTTAAAAGCAAAGAATTTGTTTTCTGTTTTATAGACATTGGCTTTAAGGACTTTTAATAATATCAAATAAAAAGACTTTCATTTAAGACCAAATTAAGTATCATTGTAGTAATTGACCAAGTGAATCAAATCTAAAAGGACAGCAGAAAGGCCGCACAGTTTATATAATCAGATCATGAAAACAATGTTTTCAGGAAATTGAAACAGTGCTGTTTCAGCCAACTAAAAAAACCTTCTACCAGCTTTTCATTATCTAGACCAAAGCCTAGGGAAGTGTTTTGATGCTTAGAAGGCACAACTTCTTAAAGGATGGTAGAAATAATAAAGACAAAGAAAATTGGTACTTATGAGCAAACAAATCTTGACAGAGCACCAAGATTTTCTTCACTGCCCCCTACATCTAGATATGTCAGTCTATAATAAAAGCAAACACTTAGCTAGAGACTTTATTCTGCCATCACCTTCCCCCCTCCTTGAAGGCGCCGAGATGTTCTAGCTCACGCTGATCAATGCATGCAGCAGCAGCAGCTGGAGAAGCTAAAACTTTGGCTGAATCCAGGCAGTGTGGATGGGGGATGTGAATCAGATAGGGGAAAAAGTGACTTTGCATCCTTTCACCTCTCTTGACAGACTCAGGATACCACCACAGGCTTGTCTCAGCCTTAGCCCCAGAGTCTGGTTGAGGAGACTGCAAATCTAAAGCAACCAGTTTTGAGTTTCTGTTATTCAGTGTATTCATTTTATTGTCTACATTTAAGGAGGAATTAAATTCTACTTTTTTTTTTTTTTTTAACAGAAAAGAACCATTGTGGGACAAAAGCGTTACTTAAAACACTCAAACCTTTAAAAACCTTCATTGTGTTTGCTACTGCCAGCTGGCTCTTATCTTGCAAAGCTGTCAGTTCGGTATATCCTATCCTACTGCAGATGTAGCACAGAAGGAAACTACGCTGTCATTCCTTGGCCTTGCCATATTTTGCAAGGCAATCAAGTTGAAGACAAGACTTTTGCAGACTTACTACCCCAAAATGTGTTAGGTTCCTCCCAACTCCTATTTTACTGGGGATTCTAGATTAAACTTTTAACTTATCCCTTTTATCACAGCAGTGTAAATAGGCCTTACAATGAAATGAAGTGAAAACTACAGCATGGATAAAACCCGAGTGTGAGATTTGCAGAAGGGCCGATGAAGGCACACCAACTAGGTCTGACAGTTGGTCTGTGCTGTTCTCCATTATTCACTAGGTATGCTGTGAGTGCTAAGCAATGCACAGCATTGGTTCTCTCCCTAATTACAAATCAAATGAAAGTGGTATTTACTAGCAGGATGATGGTTTAATTAAAAAGAAAACATTTCATAACTAAGACACAGCCATGAGAAGCAATTATACAAACCTTCAGGGATCACTGAATGCTGTGATCAGCCCTTTTAGCAGGGAGGCTAAATTCTGGAGTCCCTCAGTTCATTCTGTTGGGCAACATGCACTTTGTTACACAAGGCAAACCGTTTCTACTTACGGAGGACTGCTACAAAGAAGTCAACATTAAGTTCATCTTTTCAGTCTGGATAGCTGCATTATCCTTTTCTCTTAACACATCACATAAGTAGCTGGTAAACACACAGTGTTTTAAAGAGTTTTATTAAAAACAAGTGCTCTACTTCAGCATGTTCAAATTAATCATGCTGTAACAGCCATAGTTCAGAAAAGAAAGACTCTTAATAGTAAGTCAACGTGATAATAGTGCCCTGCAAGTTGCAGTGCAAATTGGATTTCCTAATTGGATTGGAAAGGGTTCAGTTCTAGTTTTGTTGAGGGAAAAAGATATGAGACACAAAATGATAGAAGAAAGACTGATCCAAACAGCTTGATATTAGACACAGGTTTTACTCCGAGTTCGCCTAGTCACCTCACAAGCAGTGGTGAAAAAGGCACCTGTGATCCCCATGCAGCTCATCAAATACATTCTGACAACCACTTAACGAAGCAAGACAGTACTCTTGGACTCATCTTCACACCTGACAGAAGTTCTGTTAAAACCTTCACTAAATGAAGATAGACTTCAGTGTGCCACAAAAATCCAAATGATCCAAGATGCAATAACACTCAGCAGGTATGAAGATGAGTATAATAAAAGCAGGGTACAGCTTTATTATAATAAACACTGTATTAAATAGAGTATTAATGTATTTAAATACTATGGGAACAGCCACTGTAACGAAACTCTGAAGACACAGTTTGAGCGATATTATTTCCTGACCCTCTTCCTCACAAACATGGTCTGCTCTTGATTTTTTTATGGATAGCTCCAGCCTGAAGTAGGTGCACCAGGAATTTGACATTTCTCACAGCACGTCTCAGCAGGCAGTTCCACATCTTGGCCCTGCAGACCTGCACTTAGACACTCTTCTGCAGTTCTTTGTTATCTACATGATGGAGGAAAAACCTAGCAATGACACAGGAGGCCACCAGTCCATCTGCAAGATCACAGGTACTACACCTTTATGATCAATGCATTGCTGTGAACAACCTCCCGTTACTAAGGTGGAAGGCTGACAATTGGAAGAAGTTTTAGAGGGAACACAAGATCTCCAATTTAATCCCTAGTCTTCAGAAAGGTTCCAAATTCCACAGTGAGATACTCCCACCTTCAACTGTTCAAATGCAGGCTACTATACACTTCCCTCAAACCCAAAGGAAAGCTGCAGTCTTCCCACACTGCAGCATTAGGAGTCAGCCTCCACTTCATGTCTTTTTGGAACTGATCTGGAATCCAACAGCTTGGGATGGAAACAGCCCAACACATAAGATAAAAATCCTGCAAATCCTGCACTTCAGACATCAGGGTACTGAGCTACCTATTCCCACCGAAGGAAAATGTATTATCAAGGAAAATGTATTATTCCCACAGAAGGATACGTAGGATCAAGCAGGCTGACTGCATATCAAATACTTGCTGAATCAGAATACACTAGAAATTAGTAGGTCTAGTTGAACAAAAGCCATGCTTTATTTCAGGCAGAATTGTAGTATTGATTTTCCTGAGGTCTATGATTAATTTGAATACTGAATTATTTGTTGGGACTGAAGAGAGGGAGTTTCTATTATTAGGTTGCTTGGTGTTGCTGGCAACAGCTGAACTGAGATTTCAAATATTTCCATCCATGGCTACAACCAGAATCAACTTCAATTTGCCTTCTGAAAACGTTTGTACAAAACGTACACTGAACAACAGAACTTGCACCTCTTGAAGGAGAAGGGAATGCATGTGAAGTGCTAAGAGAAAACACAAGTGGAAGCTTTAGAGATTAAAGAACCTTTCTTTTATCCTCAGCCACAGCTGCTCCTTGTGCCAGCCCTGCTCTGCAGAACCCATCATGAGACTGATGTGTCTGTGATCTCTGAGCAATCTGTTATATCACCTGCGGAAGAGCCTTTGGCTACCTTCATTGAGATACAGCCCTCTCATGAGAAATTCCATGCTGCCTAAGTTGATAAAGCAAATATGGGACAGATTTTAAGGCAGCAGTCAGGTCACTGAAATCCTCCTTGCTACTGCACAGAACAGGTATGGGATTTAGTCCTTCTTTTCGTTCACTGGAAACCCAAAGTGTGTTTTGCTTCACAGCCTTTCTGACACTACATGGCCATATCACAGGGTCCTTTCCCCCCTCAATTTTTGTACGCACAGAAAAATAGCAATTCACGCAGACCACCCACCACATGACCATGAGCTAACAGTTAGCAACTGATGAGTCAGGTTCTGTTCATGCATATCTATCACAGCCCTTAGAAATGGCCTTTGGTAGACAGTGATCAACTAAATTGGTATTCCAGAGCAAAGCCATTCCATCATATGAAGCCCACAAGCATGATTTTCTGCTTTCATCCTGTACAGTATTTAATAGGCATTGATACACACAGAGCGTTTACCAGCTCAAGCAAAAGCCATACTAGAAAATGACTGGTGCAGCTCTCCCTGCATTGCAGTGAGAGGCACTCCACATTGCCACAGGAAAAGGGTAAGTTAGGAACTGGCCAAGCTGGTGGCTACCCACTGCCATGGTTTAACCCCAGGTGGCAACTGAGCAATTTCATGATTGAAATAAAATTAAATTATTAGAATGAAAGGGAAAATAACAAATAAAACCCAAGACAGACCAGTGATGCAAATGAAAACAAGGACCAGCCCTGCTCGCACCCTGAGTGAAAGCAGCAGCAAGCCCAGCTTCCTAAGCTGGCTGCTCCCACTCCTCCTCTCCTCCCACCTGCCCTTTGTGCCAGGGCTCCAGAAATGAAAAGCAGAGGCTGCTTAGTCAGACTACCTGCTCCTTCCCAGATAAGAAAAGCAAACCCACATACAAATTACCCATCTGTTTCCCCTTCTTCTGCAACCCCTGCCCCCACAAAACACATAAATCTCTTAATCAAATCTACCTGTTCAGCAGAATTTCAAGAGCAGCTCAACATTTCATTCCCTTATGGTCATCCCAATCCCTTCCAACTCTGTCAGTGCTGCAAAATCACCATCTTGAAAACGTTTCCTGCATCTCAAACACGCAAGTTCTTATTTACAGCACAGCACCCCTCGCATTAGCCATTGTCTTGCAGATTGGGCCGGTGCGAGCAGCGGGGCTGTGTGCAGGATTAGCACTGCGCTATGTGGGATGGCATGCAGACACCTGCAAACCAGGATGTACTGGGGGAGCTGCATGGCTCCGGATGGGGACTTGCTCCAGATGAGCAGGGTAAGAGCAGGACAATTCACAGCTCCCTGGATCTGTGCACTGGACCTGCAGAAGCTTTGAACAGCAACAGCAGAGGCTGCAAACCAGAGCCATTCCCCAGGGACAGGGTTCCCAGTCCTCGTAAGATATGAGAAATGAGAGCACGACAATGGGCATCGTTTTCAGGCTTTGCAAAAGATTTTTCCTTTCACAGGTTGCAATAGCTTCCTCCCAACACTGCCTCCATTTTTCTGGCTACTCTAGAGCTGCAATGAACCTGTAACCTGCTCAATAGAGCTTTACTGCAAGAAGTTGTGAGGGGGCAACGGCATCCACTTGTTGAGCACTTGCAAGAAGTGTAATGAGGAACAGCCCAGCACAGATTCCTCTTTTTCACACTGGCTGTTTTTTAAAGGGTTTCTGATGATGCCTATGGACCACAGCACACCCAGGGGAGTTCTCCTGTATGTTTGTGAAAGCTGAATGATTTCATTTTCTGTTACAGTTAAGTGGCACTAGATCTCAGGGAAGTTATTAGACCTGGCAACTTACACTTCATGCGCCTGATGTCAGTGTTCAACCCTTCAAATGCTAAAACCGACATCCAAAAAAGGAAACAAGGAAACTTTTTTGTTATGCATGTTTATACCGTATCAGAATTCCACTCAGTTTCCTGATACATTTTACACACTTAGAAGTACTTTACAGGACCTCATGCAAACACACACACAGTAGTGATCTGACTACCTACAGCGTTCCATTGTATACACCGTCTTGGCTAGAGGAGAGATAGCACTGTTATACTCAGCTCTGGATGTTCAGGAGAGTTTAGCACTCTGAGTAACCAAGGAATCGGTTTGGTTGGAGATGCCTCTGCTGCAAGGTCTGCAATGCCATTTGCAGGGAAGTCTTTGTTTTGCAAAGACCAACCATCTAAGAGCCAAACCCATGCATCATTCTGAAAGGGCATTTGGCCATTTTGGGATATTATTCCTGCAGCAAGGAAAATCCAAGAACAGAGGGTTTCCCCCCCACACTGTTGTGGAGGAGGGTTCAAACACCAATTGCCGTTACAAGTTTGTTCAGTACAACAGTCTGGAATTCAAAAGAAGCCTTCTCTGCAGGAATAAACAGTAGGATTGATTTTAAAATGGAAGTTTGGGGATTTTTTGAAGGTAAATTCTCATCAAAAGCTTCATTCCCAAATACATTTCACAGCTCATTCAAGCTGAGAAGCACTTATCTCCTGAACCTCCACGCTGCTGGGCAGTGTACGATTTAACTGTTGCAGTGCATTGTGCAGGGAGGAAAGCAGAACGATGGAGGGATACCCTGATCTGAGCAGCAGGCACTTCACCCGGAAAACTCAATAAAAATCCAAGCAATTCCATCTTCTATTCCTATTTTAATCAAAGTTAATCAGTTCAGTGCAGCCACCATTAATTAAGACTCGCTTTTCTTTCTGGAAATGCATCTATGAGCTGTATTACCGTTTCGGCTGTGCTTTCAAAACATTCAATGATTCACTGAAAGGCAGAGACCACAAAACAGGCTAAACTGTGCTTGTCAGGAGATGTAACAGCAGATAAGGCCTGGAGATTCTAGAGAAGAGGGACAGTGAGCAATTTTAAGCAGACAGAAAGAGCAAGAACTCACTCTTATTCTACTCCGCTTCCTCAGTCTTACACAACACCTACCTAATTTCACAAAAGCAGTGGATTCTCTGGGATTGAGATAATAAATCGATTTTACCACGTTTTCCCTAAACAAAGCACTATTTACTGTTATAAGGGATAAATGTGCAACTAGGTTTATAACTTGATTCCTACTGCTTTGCTCTTTCTGTCCCTGCTACACTCTTTACAGACAAACCAGACCAGTTTATTCTGGCTGCTGCTCAGATTGCTGCTGATGTACCAAGTGGCTTTTGCAGCTCTGCTTCCTACCCCTGCTACAACCCAGCTTTTTGGAAAGAGAGAGTTTTTCCCATCAGCTCTTCTCCGCATCGTCTCGAGTCTTTATTTTAATTAAAGAATTAAGAAATCATTAATTTCCTTATGAGTGAAATAAGAGTTCCATTCAATTTGCATGATCTTGTAAGTATAATTTAATACAAACAACTCAGTGATCCATCTGGATATTCACAGAATTGGTTAATGACTGTAAAGCACTTGGAAGAAAAGAAGTGGCAAATACTCTCATCTATCCATGTATTATGTTTAAACTGGCCAGGGCTCTCATAAATTAAGCATCTTGCTGAGTGGATAAAATTACTGCTTTCTCTCTTATAACCTGTAAAATGTGAATCCAGAAGAAAATGATACATACATTTTGAGGAAAAAAAAGGGTGTTTGTGCATGTGGTAAACCCTGAGCACTGCTGCTGGCAAATGCCGCAGTGACTGGCCTTTAGGGTTTGGGCTTTTTTAAGCAGTCAGAAGCTACAAGGATCTTAAACCCCACACTGTGATGAGAACAGCGTTTCATCAGGCTTGGGAACAACAACAGACACAACCACAGCAACAACGACAACAAAAGTGAGGCCTTTACATAAGCACTGAAGGGGAGAAATCCGGTTTTGTTCAGGGGGTGTTTTCTCCAGAGGCAATGCTGTCCTGGCGGTCCCCAGCTCCTGCCCCATCCGCTGCAGGGCTGGTAAATAAGCTAGGACACGGGTTATCTCTGCAGTGCCTCTCTGAGCTCCAACAATAGCACCACTATCATCAGGGCATTAAAGTTTTCTACAAAGGCAAATGAACATTTTATTTCATGCCCTGCGCCAGCAAAAGTGAATGTTCTACCAAAACGTATGAACTTCAGTGCATTTGGGGCCCACCTCAATTTTAAGTGCTCTTATTTAGATAAGCCTCTCACTTTTAAAGAGCAAAAGTCCTCTTTAGCACACCATGTGGACACTAAGATTGATCAGATGATCTGCTTCCATCCACGCAATAGCTCTCCATGCTGTTATTCACCTACTATTACACCCGATTTCTGCTATTCATCTACATTCCACCCTTTTTTACACATCGTGCTAACACAGACACACATTTGTGTGTTTATGAAGTTCCTTTACCTTTTAAAAAGTTATATGCCCTCCCTCCCACAAAACACAAGGAATCTTCCTAAGCAAGAAAATGTATTTTGTAACTTCTTTCAGAGAAAGACTGACAACTTCAATTCTCATTTGTTTTTACTGATTTTTAGTCCTCACCTCTCCTCTGTCCCTCCACAAATTCTACTCCTCTCTTCCCACTTCAGAGAGGAGATTTTAACAGATAACTGATCCCTGTGCACTGTATTTTACCATATCCTTTTCCCCAATCATCCTTTACATTCCCCTGCTTTCAGCTTTACTGCATGATGTCTGTCTGTATGCTAATGAAGGAAAGAGTTCCTTTATTTTGTGGAATGAAGACCTGCTTGAAAGCAGATTCCAGACAATGAAACCTCATTCCACACTCCCTGTAAGAACTGGCTACAATGCCAGATTGAAATGCTCTGAGAGCACAGACTGGACTTGCCCTCCACAGGCTGCCCTGCACTAGGGCTCTGCCTTGGAGCAAGCACTGGCCCTGCCCGTGCTGCAGCCCAGCATGAGCTTTGCTCACTGCTATTACAACCAACCCACATGGTCCCTTCTAGCCCAAATCCACCCTTTCACTACCAGTTCCACCAGGACAAGCTCCAAACGCATCACAGTGGGTCCTTTCACACAGCTCTCCGTAACCGTTGCTCTTTCCAGTGATCCTTATCCATGGAGGGTACCCATTTTCCTACTCATGGGTGACACACAAACAGTGGCAAACAGGGAAGGCAGGGATAGGCCCCCTCCAGCTCTTCTAGGGCATTTCTCCAGCTCAACCTCCAAGGGTGATAATGAGCGTTCCCCCTCCAGGTCCTCTTGCAGCACAGACCTCCTCCACCACCCCATCCCCTGCTGTAAGCACCATTGACACTATTTTCACCAGGAGAAATATTGCAACCAAATCCATTTCTAGGTTGACAGCACAGTCTCTGTATCATGCAATACAATTAAGCAGTTTTATATATGACATTCCCAGGAACTTGCTAAATAGCATTTCTCTCGGTAGAGGTAAGGTAGCTGAACAGTACTCGAAACAAGCAACTTTTGGATATTCAGAATGACCTTTTGTCCTGATAGAAGCCTGAATGTCCAGAACCTTACAGAATAATTAAGCTTTTAGACCAGGCATGGAATCACACAATAAAGTTTCAAATGATGTTCCAAGTCATCTCTTTTATTGAAAAGACATCTGTTTCACAGCATTATGTTACTTCTACTACTAGCACAGCATGTTTTAACTAATCTGCAACCTCTGAGACTGGTGAGCATGCACCTCTTACTTGGTCCTGATTTTTCTAGCGACACAAAGTGGTAGTCTCCACTCTGACCAGGGCAACACTGAAGGAGGGTCTGTTAGTGGTACTGAGGAACCATTCCTGCTCTGAATCCACACTGCAATATACAAGGCTTATTTTACAACAGAGATTGTGCAAAGATGATTTAAGAGTTTAGGGTGGAGACGTCTATCATACCTGAGCATCCTAGAGATTTGTCAAAAGCTTTGATTAGATTAGAACATGCAATTCACTGTAAGCTTAGGCCAGACCTTTTTCCATTTACAAGTTTGTTTTCCTGACCCTTATCTTATAGCAACCAAAATAACTCAAGGCATCCAGGAAATTAATGGAGAGATTTATGAGAGCATCAGTGGCAATAGCTGGAGCTTGTCTTGGCCAGTAATTGATAGATACATACAGCACAAAGTGCAATATTTACTCAAACTTTGTCTGGATGCAAATGCTGAGGTTTGATCATTTGAAAACAACACCTGGAAAAAATGGAAGCAAGAGAAAGACAGAAGGGGGATAAACACAACCATACATTTAGACATGCACCATTTTAACAGCGTAAGTGAAATAGAACCAAATTTCACATATATTTTTACATTTCAGTCATACTGCAGTTTTGATTCAGCAGTGGTCTAACAAATGCGGAGAACTTGCGTGCACACACACACGAACACACACACTTATTTTCTGCCTTCTCTTTCCTGATGGCAGAGCCATGGTGGTGGTACAGAACAACAAATTCTTCCTTCTGTACTTCAGGGAAGGGAAGAAGATTTACAGCAGCTCCTATAAAGTTACTTGGCCAAAATCCTTCCCTTGAACTGGCTCAGCACGAGTCAGTCTCCGGTTCCAGGGCAGGGGTGTTCAAGGATTCATGTTCTGGGTGCTTGAAAAGGCTCTCCAGATCCCATTATTAAAGGGGTCTCTAATGACCGAGACTATGGGATGTGCATAACAGAGAGGAGCCTGCTGCATATCACAGATGAGTTTTATTGTCACTTGTGCCCATGAGCCCCATGTCATCTGGCACAGAAACGCTGGCACAGCCTGCACCCACAGCACCCACATGCCAGGTTGCGATAGCTCTCCCACCAACCAGCCCCTGTGCTACAGCAGCCCTGGCCTACTGACAGATACAACAGAAGGTCCCTCCTCAGCATTCACAGGGAGAAAAAGAGACAGGGCTTGCAGAAAAAGCAATTCTCACATTTTAGAGAAAACAAACCTCAGCTACATCCATCTCAGCCTTTATTGTTATCATTACTAATTCATTTGGAGTGCGCTGTATTATAATAGCAAAGCCATTCGGTATTCACGCCAGCTGGGAACATGGCTGAGGTCCTTGCACACTGCCCAAGATGCAAATGTGGTGGCTCCCTTTTTAATAAGGAGGTTTGGCTTTGTGCCCTGGGAAAAGAACTGCCAAGTATCTCTTCTGTGTGCAGTGATACTCCCTGCTCGTATGTGCAGCCCCAGGAAACAGTGCCTTAGGGAATGGGACAAAGCTTGGAAATCCTCAAAGACCTGCACCACATTTCATATTCCTCAAAGGTCACATGGTAGAGATTGAACAGGACAAGGTGGCTTCTAACATGACACACAGACTGGTTCCCTCCCACCACCTTGTCACTGCATGCCAGCACATCAGAGGTCTCTATCTTCCCCGCAAGCACTGGGATAGGGCACTACCACAACTAACGTTATCAACTAGAAACAACCCTGATGTCCTCCAACATTGACATCCTTCCCCACAGAACAGGTAACTGGCTCCCCCAGCTTGCAAGCTCTCCTCCTGTCTGGAAAGTCTTTTGCCCTTCAAGCTGAGAACAACAACATGGGGTTGATTTCCATTACCCCCATCTTATTCATTGCAAGAGATCACCTGCAAGCTACAGCCCTGTGCCCATGCGCAGGCTCCCAGCAGTTTTCTCTCAACCCCGCTAAAGAAGGAGACCCTCTTTGCTAACCAGAATACTAACAGTAAAAACCCCAGACAATCTAGGAAAGCCGGTGTAAAGGCTGTCCCCCAGAGCGCCTCCCAAAACCATGAAACCTAAGTGTTACGTGGCAGTGATGTCATCACCCTAAACACGAATTAACAGGGCTTATGGTGAAAGTTAGAGGAGAAGGACTTCTTTTCTGCATTCATTCCCTGTAACAAACCTTGGCTTCACTTTTATTTACCGTGACTGGCCAGCAAGGTCCAGGGAGGACTAGTACATATTTAAGGTCTAAGCTTTCCCAGATATAGATAAAAGAGCTGTGTATGCACTGCTATATAATTTCTATGTTCCTTCCCCTCACCTCTCTTCTCCTAATTGCATTTACAAAGTGCCAAAGGAAAACAGCCCCACTTGGTATGCGAAAGATGATTCCAGGAGAGATTATATTCTGCTCCTGCAGTGACCAAGCATTATGCCTTCAGAAGGCAGTGAGAGTCACCAAGGTGAGTTCCTGTGATCTTCTGACCAAATGCTACCTGCTTTCTAACCACTGCGTCCTGTTGACTGTATTTCTAACAACAGGAGAAATACTCTGTAGCTCTGTTCTTAGAGAGTGAAAGATCGATCCCAGGTCATTTTGATGCAATCCGATCTTTGTTACGATATTGCTTCACAGACTAAGGTCAGCAATACAGTTGACACCTTTTTAAATTACAGTGTAGAAACATTGCATAGAAGAGCACATAAAGTGCATGAGTTTAATGATCAGGCTCTCAGGTCACTGCTAAATACAGAAGGGAGAAGATTCCCTTTGCTCCAAGCACATTCCCCTCTGATACTAAAGCAAGCAGAGAAGAAAATATACTCCATAAACTTTCATCGCTCACTTTCTCCCTTGCTCTTTGACAAAGGAGTTGCTGATGTAGACTTACAGGTCAGTAATACACCGACTTCCCTCTATGCCAGTGCTATAGAAAACCAAAAAGGTTTTTCCTTGCAAGTGCAGACAGTCAACAAAGGACACTGTGGATCTGATTAAATCCTGCTTTCAAGCCATTCCGTTGCTGTCAGGATTTAGCAGGGCTCACAGATACACTGACAAACACTGCCAGAAAGGACAATCTTCCTTCTTCCCTTCCCACCCACTGCCCTCACACTGCTGCCACCTGCGTTGCACCAGCCGTGGTGCTTGGCTGATCCCTTGGAGAGTCAATTCACCCCATTAACTGAGCAGAAAAGTAACAGTTCCTCTTCCAGCCCAGCAAAAACCGTGGCTATCTCTAAATTTCTCTCAGAGGCTGACTTTTTCCACAGTCAGCTGGTTCCTGGCAGCATTCCAGCCATATATATTCTGGTTTAATCACTTTCTGGCCATTCACGTTCCCGTAACGCTTCACTGCAAGGTACAGGTTATTTTACTTCGCACCCTAAACCAAGTGGGAGGAACAGCCACATGTCACTTTAACGGTGGCCAAATGTTACAGATGAATAAGGTAGCTCTGAACAAGGAAAAATACTGGTCCAAAAAGAGGAAAGATTGCAGGTATTGAAACGTGTGCTTTGGGCATCAGTTCACAATTCGCACAAAATGGGAGATGTGGTCATTTTCACAGGTGTGAGGAATCCATAATGGTGAAGTTGCTATAACCTCGCAAGGAGCATGGAGAAATAAAAGCAGATATGGGATGAAACAGTCACCAGAGCTGTAGACAGAGCAGCAGTCCCTGCTAGCAGGGGAAGAAAACAGGAATTTTGGGAAGGCTACCCCGGATGGAGGCATCCTGCCTGTGCAGCATGCCAACAGCTGCCATCAGACCTCGGAGCTGAAGCTGTCACTCCTGCTCTGTGCTTGTGGCCCTGGGCTGGGCAAGACACGCAGTGCTGGCCCAGGAGCACTGTGTGCCCAGCTGGACGGTCCATTCCTGCTCCCTGCCAGTTCGGTCTCTGCAGGGGAATGGGAGGTGCAGGCAGAGGTGATTTGCTCCATGGTGCTTCTGCCAGTTCTACCCCTCACCTCGCCATCTGCTCTTGGCCTCAGCCTCATTTCCTCTCCCCTCCTCAGCTAATGGGTGCTTTGGGTAAAAGAAAGGTGGAAAGAGCACATCTGGACTAGATGTGCATCAGCATTAACTTTATGGAATTGTTTGCTTTTGCTGGGGTGCAAGTAACACCTTTATTTCTTTAGCTGTTGGGTTTTGCAGGGAAAGGAGAAGAGAAAGTTTCTTGGAAAACTGACTGGAAGTAAAAGAAAACATGGATACATAGAAGTCACATCCAGAAGAGAAAAAGACAAGCCTAAATGTGCCTTACCAACAGCGCTTCATGCCCCAGCTCTTCCATTGCCCTCAACCCATAGGGCACTGCTCCAAGCTCCCTTGGCCCCACAGAATTCACTTTACTAAACAGTAGTCTCATACTGACAAAGTTTAGTTTTATCCACAATAACACATAGCTCTGGACCAGACCCTGCTTCTTGATCACCCCCTTCCAACTGCATTTCTATATACTGGGAACCCCCCCGCCCCGGCCCTATAGGACAGGGAAATACAGCAGGAAATCCCACCCTCTCCTAAAATTTGTTGCTTCTGAAGCTTCTGCCAAGCTCCCCATGCAGCCATACCACATTTCTCCATAAGCTTCCAGGTCACCCGCTCATAAACTATGCCTGAGTCTTTGACACATCTGCCTTCACTAAACCAAAACAACAGAAACAGGCTCCACATCATCAGTACCTTTACAAGCCGGTTGCTTAAAGCCCTCCTGGTTCCCTTGGGAGCCAGGACTGAGAACAGTTTGAATCAAGAACTCAGCGCTTAAACCTTGCAAGTCTAAACCAATTCCACAACCTTGGACGTTCAGTCTTTATTCTGAAGTACCAGCCACAGTTCACCAGGATTTTGTGCCAGAATGGAGTCTAGCAAAACTAAGCAATGTCTTTAGTTCAGCCTCAGAGCCCTCCCGCTCTCTGCAAGCCTGATCCATGCGTGCAGCTACACAATCCCAAATCTTTGCTAGGCTAAATAAACCAGTTGTCAAGTCTATTTATAACTAAATAACTTGGTAAAGAAAAAAGAGTACACAAACCAGGTTTCAGAAGCACTCAATATACTTAAAAAACATCAAGTTTAAAACTCAGGCATGAAAATCCTTAGCTTAAAGACATGCAAAGTAACAAACAGATCACTAAATAAGCAGCCTCACTTGAGAAGAAACAAGGCAAACATACCTGTCACAGCTCTACTGCATCTGAGCATCCCTCCAAGCCACTCAAGGGTGCCAGACATTGCACTCACCCCTTTGAGCCTTTCCTCACCTGGTACCCAGTGTTCTGTGCATTAGCACTCAGATCAGGTCCTCATCCAGCAGCAGGAGCCACTCCTAACCAGGGACCGGGTTTCACACAAACACATTTTTGTCCAGCAGAAATACTGCCTGACAAATTAACCTCAAGAATAATACTATCACTGTATTAGCAAACACAACCAGCACTTAACAGAGACACCAACACACTCAAACAAAGGCACACGCAGCACACAGATTTATCAACCTGGAATGTACATCACAGGTTTAATGGAAGCAGCTGCAGATAAACTACAAGCAGGTGAGTTGAGTTATGGCAGGTTTGCTCATTGGCAAACAAGCCTTCACCTGCACAAGGCTCTGCCTGCAGCAGCTGCAGTAGGGAGTGCTGAGAGCCTGGGCCTTATGGGCAGCCTGACCCCAAACCCCTACCAATGCACTCCTACATTCTAGCAGGGCTTGTGCCCTATGAAAGGGTAGAATAGATTCCTCTGAACCAAAAGCTTTCTGCAGCATGCACACGAGTACAGAAAAGGGAAGCTTTATGGAGGTAATGATGTCAGTCACGCAAACACAGATTCCTCTTAAAAATCACCTGCTAGACATGAACTGGTGGGAAGCACTGATGCTGACAGGCATGTGAAACCAATGCCTACTGAAGTAGTTTTCATATTAAACAGGTTCTCAGGAAACGTCAATAAGCTGAATTCTATGTCAAAATTAGTGGTTTTCATAAAATAACTTGTCATCTTAGAGGTGCTGAAATCCATTAAATCTCCAAAAGGCTCAGGGCTCCAGAAAGCCAGGTTATTCCTTTCAGGAATAGCTATTAACATGGATCATTTAAAAATAAAACTGTTTTAGTTTCTTCAGCAGCTGTTTTAGGAGACACTTTATAGTCTATGCTGATGCTTGATCAATTCAAATCCACATTAAACCTATCACTTCCACCAACAGCGCATTCACTCCAAATTGGAAGGTGAGCATCTTATATATTTAATCACTGAGCAAGCACGGTGGCTCTGTAAGGTGATGGTTTGACTTGTGATACTGCACATGTGCAAGGGATTAACTAAAAACCGCTTCTAAATATTCAGTATTCTGTGTGTTAGCGTCAATGATCAAAGATGCAGAGAAATCCTACTTATTAATTAATAAATCAGGCTTTAATCCCCAGATACGGAGCAACCAGAAATAGGAAGCTGTCACTCATGAAACACAAATCAGCATTTTCCATTTCTTTTCCCACCTGGCTAATCACAAAGAGCAATGAAACATGGAGAAAAAACTTACTGGCTTTTTGGGGAAAAAAATCAATGCCAAAAGGGCTTTTTTGTCAACTGACTGTAATTGTGCAAAGAACATTATTTCAAATTTGATTTTCTGACCAAGTACTTTAACAGAGAAAGCACAAAACTAGGAGAGAAAAGATACGGCATTTTTAAATGGCAAAACCTGCAAAGGAAATTGAAAATCCTCAGCATACTTCTAGTGATGTTGGGATTCACAGCAGATTTGCCAAGCTGTATGAATTTTTATCATAGATCACTTACATACCAACATTTACTTTCTTAACGGACATTTTTCCTTGAATGAATGCTCAAATGTGTACTGAAGCGGAAGGTTGTAAGTTAATTGCTATTGTCATTTCTACCCAATTACTGCCTCCACTAAAGCTGTCATGCAGCAAAGGCAAGAAAGAGAAACACCACCGCTGAGGGTGAACTTCCTGGCTTTTATTGCTCTGTCAAAACGTTATCATTCTCTAATCACAGGTTTTCATGCAAAAGAGCTCAAACGGCAGCGAAATCCCAGTTTATTAATGGCAAGGAGCAGGATTAAGCACCTAAGCAGTGCTTAAGTTTTTAGGAAGCTGGTACTTGGAGGAAGTCCCAAACGAAGCCAAGCTGAGCTTTGTGTCACCTGGGAGTCAGGCTCTGCCGAGGGGCTTCTGAAGGGCTACACACTGTGCAGGCAGCAGGAGGGTGCTGGGAAGTCAAAGAGGAGTGGTCCTGTACCACAGGGAATTTGGCACTTCCTTCCCACGGGCATTCACTGCCGTGAAGCCTTTCAGCTTCCAAGTTTGGGGAGCAGGAATCCTGGCACTCATCAAGGACACACAAAACCAAGTTTACAGTGCTATCTATACATATCCTTGGAGTGCTCTCGCCAACAGACACCAGGGCTGCTCTCTGGCTTTATCTATACTAAAACCATCTCTATTACAAGCTGGACCCCAACCAAAGATGCTGGAAGAGATCAGGACCAGAGTATCTCCTAAGGTGAGATGTGTTCTCCTGGGAAAGGGGAACACACAATCAAATCTCACTTCATAAAGAAGGAATTTCACCCCCTAAACCAGACCAGGGCTCCAGCCTCTTGGGAGAGGAGTTTCCTCCTCAGACTCCACAAATCTAGCTTGTGGTTTCCTTAGCACCTGCCTAGACTCTATTCTGTGAACTACCTAAACTTCTAAAATAAGCTGAAATTAAATGTCCTGCATATATGTCACTTCAGTAGTTTATTTTTGGCTAAAACTATTGATTTAAAGGTGTCAAATTCAGGTACTGATTATGATTCTGCTGCATAAATATTTCAATAGAACAAATTCCACACCAATTCCACAGGTGAATTCGTCACCTCCTTTCAACCCCATTGCAATGCTTTCCCCTCTATCACTGCTGAGCCCTGCAACAAAGTAATCTCAAACATACAGAGAGCACAGGGGAGAAGATAACATAGTGCAATGGATTATGACAGGAGATGACACAGCAATGTATTAGTGTATCGATAGATCCACAGCTATCCAAAGTTACAATCATTAAACAGCAGCTGAATCTACCGATGTGATTGTGCATGGATCACACACTTTCAGATACGGGTGGTTTTGTGCAGCATTTGTGGATTAGCATTTGTTGGTTTTAATGCCATTAGGGAAGCTAACACACTCATTGTGCCCCTGCTCATCTGTGGCCTTCACTCCACACAGGAGGCTCTGCTCCTATGTGCAAACCTTTCCAGATGCTTTCTGCAGAAACCACTACTGCTCGCAGCAAAACTTCACCAAGATACAGGCCTGCTTCTAAGCAGCAGTGTTTGTAATAGATGTATTTACACGTCTCAGCATCTCTTTCCCCATAAGTCACTCATACATGAGTCTTTCCCTGGAAATGAAGCATGAAAGTGAGGGAAGCTGTTCACAGCTTGATGACTGCATTTCCTTGGGTCTGCAAGCCAAATTACTAGGAGTGTGTGAATACACAGAAAGCTTATTTACAAATTAGGCTGTTAGAAAACTTGGATCCAAAGGAAGGCATCTGTGTGTTTCCTGTGTTACAAATACTCGTGTTTGGTTGCCTCAAACTGCTTGGTTCTTTGGGTACTGGGCGATATCCATTGCTGAGAATGATTTCTTAGAGATTTTTCTCTAAAAAAAAGCACAGCAATTTACAAATATCATTGTTTCCTGCTTCTGAAGTGACCAAGGAATATCATCACTGGGTCAAACCATGACGCCATTACCAGACTCCCCGGGTATGGAAACCAGAGCAGCAGAGGAGAATACGCAGTACTGGACAGCTCCCAGACTGGTGCTGGAGCATGTCCAACTTTGACCATTTCTCCTTCAAATTTCTAGGATGACTGTCTCCCTTCCCAGCTAAAGGGCAATGATAACAGAGGGATCTGATACCTTCCCCTTCTGCTCTTACAAGCTGTACTGAAGCTTTCAAAGTACTTGCTGAGGTGCTGAAAGAAACCAACCTTACAAACCTAAGAGAGAATTCAGCCAAATGGCTGAAGTCTTGCACTAAATCCTGCTAAGGAGCAAACTTCCATCAAGTGGTAACCTGCGGTGCTTATAGCAGTGACTATCAAATTCTGAGTGCTCCACACACAGCTCTGAAAACCTGCCAAGCCAATTGAGTTAGGGCTTAGTTACCAGCTCATTAAAATACATGGAGCTGACACGGGTGAATTTCCTTGTCTGCTTTCCTAATCCCAGCTTTCGTGTTTACGCTACACAAATTTTACGTGTGGCTAAACAAGTACCAAGTCGAAACTCCAAGTTTTCAGACTTCTTCCCTTGGGTTCAGATTTTGTCACCAGCACTACATGTATTACAGATCATGGCAAGATGAGTAGCTGGAATCAATTACATTGTAAGAACCACTTCTTTGTTTGAACCCCTGGAGTAATGAGTAATTTACTTTACTATTAGAAGGGATGACAGGCACCAGAACCTGCAGTGAATCATTATTAAAGCCAATGGATGGCTTATTCACACTATCAAGAAAGATTAAAGCCTAATGTATCTGGGTGAAATCCAGGCTTTCACTGAGAAAATAGTAAAATATATGTTTTAATTGAGTGGGTCCCTTGGATTTTACAAGTCCACACTGACGGTACGCACTTCCCCAAATTAGGTCTAATCTTTAGAGATAAAGGACAACTGTTCTCTGTTAGTTTATTAGAAGAGCGAGGATTTTCATTTGAAACTTGCTAATGAGAGAAAAGCAGGTAGCTGATTGTGGAATTCCATCCTGACCTCATGTTGGTTTGTTTGGTAAATTACTGTTAGGCCTTTTAATCCCAAATTTTTTAATTTTGGCAAACTTTTTGATCAGGAATTTTGGGAATTCATTTGGAATAACTGAAAATTAATTTTCTTTACAGCACTATATTGTGAGCTTCATGTATTTTATGTGATGTATGTGATGAGCACTGGAATACAAAAGCCTTTATATTGTCTTTAAAACGAGCAAAGCCATTGCTACACAGAAACAACTGAAAAGCCCTTCAACTTGCTTTGCTGTTGTAGATCGAAGCTTTACTTCCCTGTGTTTTCCCAAGTTTCTCCCAGGGGGTGACATGATGCTCTCCAGGACCCCTCTGACCTGTTTGTCCCTCGGCTGGTCCTGGCGAGAGCGGTCACTGCTCCTCTCTGCTCAGAGATGTTTGATTTTGCTTTCCCACCCTTCTTGTTTTGGCCACTACTCAAGGAAGGGCAAAAGGCTGCCTGGAGTGAGGAACAGTGCGTGAAAGCCCACCCTGCCACAGCAGGAGTGCGTGAGGGCTGGGTGAGAGCGGCTGGGTGGCAGCTGGCCAGGGCAACCCAGCGCCACCAGAGAAATCCAGCAACTTCCGACAAAGAGAGAGCGTGGCGGTTCATTTTTCTCACTGCTCGTGCATTCAAGAATGGCAAAGAGAAGAGAGGCAACAATTTCCTTCACAGAGCCAGAGAGCCATCAGGGTTGGAAGGGCCCTCTGGAGATCACCCAGTCCAACCCCCTGCTGAGGCAGGGCCACCCAGAGCAGGGCACACAGGAACGTGTCCAGGCGGGTTTGGGATGTCTCCACAGAGGAAGACTCCACAACCCCCTGGGCAGCTGTGCCAGGGCTCTGCTGCCCTCAATGTAAAGAAGTTCTTGCTCATGTTGAGGTGAAACTGGTTGTGTTTTAGTTCATGGCCATTGCTCCTTGTCCTGGCACTGGGCACCACTGAAAAGGGGCTGGCACCATCCTCCTGGCACCTGCCTCTGAGATACTGATCCCATTGATGGGATCCCCTCTCAGTCTGCTCTTCTCCAGACTGAACAGGCCCAGCTCCTGCAATCTCTCCTCATAAGAGAGGTGCTCCAGACCCCTGAGCATCCTTACAGATATATTCAGAACAACAATGTATTTCCAGTAACAGGGATTCATACTAGTGGCCCAGTTTCACCATGGCAATGAAAAGGAAAGAAATGCTTTCCTGATGCTGATGATTCCCTTCTGGACACTGCTGTTAGGCTTTATCTCCAGCCACAGGACTCTCAAAACCCCAAATAATCCCTGTAGACAAGCATTGCCTTTCGAGGTTCTACCTGATCAAGAGACATCAGGTATGCCTTCTGGTCTTGTGCAATTCTTGGTCATGAATCAGCAGCTGGAAATCTACCACCTCAGCCCAGAGAGCAGGCTGGACCTTCACCTTTTAAAAATCCTACTTTGAATTAGTTGGCTCACCTCTCTTGCACAGGTGTTGCCAGGACTGGAAACTGAGGGAAGCAGGAAATGCCCATCACACTGCGGAACACTGGAAAGGCCAGGGCTACCCTAAATTGGCTCTAGAAAAGATGTGAAAGGCAGGTGCGAGGCTGCAGCAAAGGTGAAGACTGGCACTTGAAATGTCACTTTTTATGACAAGAAGGGTTTTTTTGGTAAACAGAAATGCTCCTGTCTGGAAACATGCCATATGGTCTGCCAGCATGAGCCTTCTCTGCTCTGCTTGCTCACATGAGCTGGCAACAGCAAGATGAATGTCTGTGTGGTCAGCAGCTGTACATCTTTGCTCATGACACAAATGAGTTTGCTGTTAAATGCCCATTCCTCAACTATTAAATCTTTGCTCACAAGGAAAAGAGATGCAATTATGCGTGTGTGAAAACTGAAGTGCTGAGACAGAACACAACAATGCCCTCCACCAGACTATGTCCTCCACCCAGCCCTGTCCCACTGTATGAGGGAATACACGTAGACCAAACTTATAGGACCTTTAAAGAGCACAAAGCGATGAGAGGCATGGGTAAATTAACTGGGCACAGACTATCAGGACTAAGTAGGGAACAGATTTTGTCTTTTAAGAGCTGAAATGCAAAACTCTTGAGTTAGCTAGGGATTAATCTGAACCCCTTGGCTTGAGTCAAAAAGAAGTTGTTTGGGTTTTTTTGTTTGGTTTGCATTTTACTTGTATTTCTACAAAAACAGTGCCTTAAGTAGTGAAGAGGAATGTCTTGTCAGATGCTTGGTTTTCAAAAGCAATCTACTCAGGTTTTCAGTCAAAAACTATTTGCCCAGCACTATCTACGTTTGTAAAACTATTGGGACTCTCCAGCTACTATTCAGGCTTTGCTGCAGGCTTGGGATAGCGCAGGGCAGATCTGCCTTTACTGAAACAGTCAGCAGCTGAGCGAAGATGGGGAGGTACTGAGGGGCAGCTGGGGGCACAGCAGCACTAGCAGGCGTGCAGTAACACCACATCAGTGAGGTTCATTTGGGTCTATGTTGCTCACTGTTCTCTAAGGACCAAGCATCATGAAGGTCTGTAAGTGTCGGTGTTTTCCTGCAGTGCATGCTCAGGGAGGACAGAAACTCTTTAGGCGTATTTTCACAGTCACTCTGTTTAATGCCACATAAAAGACTTGGTTTAGACTTTGCTGATATTTTTAAAACCATACATTAACTCTATGTGCTACAGATCACCTCTTGGAACGTGTTTAGAATTACCTGAGACCACCCTAAGAAACTGAGGTTTTCTGTTAGAAATTACCTTAGCCTCTTGACTGGCTTCTGAAAATCTCTTAGAATCTGTGTCTATGTGTTTAAGCTGCATAAATACCTTAGGAAAACAAGTGTCTTGATAAGACAGAAACAATTCCTCTCTCTATATATGTATATATATATATATATATGTATGTGTGTGTATATATCAAATGCAAGTGGGATTTTTTCATTGCAAAGACACATATATAAGTCTGGGAACCTCAGCTATTCCCTGGTCAATGGCTGCACAGCACCAAGACAGTTGTGAAAGCACCAGTATGTTTTCTTTGACTTTGTACAGAGAAGGGTAGAATTGGTCTGACTTTTCTTTTTTTTTTTTTCCTTAAAAGAGTTGGGACCAAGTGAAACATTTCCTAAAAGAGAAAATTCATAAAAGAATTCAAGAGAAATTTCATGAAGTTTAGGAAAAAATTCATAAAAGGTCAAAAGCTACCGAAAGTTATCTAGAGAGTAGTGTCAGACAACCAGCCGTCCCAGCAAACGCTGCCTCTGGTATGTGACACTCATCTACACTGCTTGTAATATGCACTGGATAATTTGACTTAGAAAATTTCAAAGGTGACAATCATTTTATTACCCCACAATTAAATAGCAAATTAGTTTGAAAAAACATTAAATTCAATAGTACCTTGAGCAAGGCCCCTGGAAGCTCTAATCTAGAAGAACTGAAAGCACCAGTAGAATTGAAAATTCTAGTCCCAGCTTACATTTGTAATCACCCTGATTATATCACATAAGAACTTGGGAAATTACTTCAGTGTCGATTACCCATTATATGACTTCTTAAGGTCAGCTTAAAACTCAGCTAAATCTCCGAATGTCTAAAATGTGTATCTATGCTATATAAAGCTGACATTTCAGCAGTTTCTGCACAGGACCTACAGCGACTTACATATTACAATGGCTGAATCATTGCAAAGGATAGGTGAGCTCAAAAGGCACACACAGTTTTTGTTAGTAATTTGTTCTAAGTGATATTTAAAGAAAAAATCAAGACTTCCATGGCGCCAATTAACTGTGCTACGCACGTCTTCCCAAAGACACAAACAATAATCATTAATTGATATTCACATCTGCATGTAGCTTACATTTGAGGGAATATTTTAATTAAGCTCTTCACCACTGAAAGATGCTAGTGTAATCGTAATGATCTAGCAGGGAAATTGGAAATGAAGCCCAAACTCAGCTTTAGACTGTCAAACATATTAAATGGAACCAGAGACCTTTAGCAGCAGCATTGTATTTCTTTACCCATAATCTTTGACAACCAAGAGTATCTCATTAAAAAGCCATATTCCATATGTGTGCCCTGCATCCTTCAATTCATCTGATGCTCTCCCTTATCAGACTGGGCTTTGAACTACATAAGCTGGGATTTTTAAGGATATGTGCCTGCATCAGGTTGTCATAAAAAAGCAGAAACCGAGAAAAAGTCTCCTGACAAAAAAAGCCTGTATGCTTTTGACCATGCACACAGGGTTAAAATACATGGTTTTCTCTGGAAAAAGCCCTGGAAAACTAGGGAGGCAGCATCTTGCTGTGCAACAGAAGAAACAGGACTGCATGGGGAAGAAGGATGGGTTTGCTTATGAAGTATTTGCTCAGGGCACTAAATTAAATCTCTGTTAATGAATTGAATTATATATTCCAAATTTCTGAGGGCCTGGTTTTACAGTTTATGCAACTTTTGCATTGAGTCACACAGCACGTGTTCAACAAATGCTGCAGGCTCTCATTAGCGAGACTCAGAAATCAAACACTCTTCTGAGGGCACCGTAGTCTTCATTCTCCTGTCTCATACCTATGGAGCCTTTCACTGCTGGGTGACGCAGGCTGCCCCATGCCCACCCAGCAGGTCTCCTGCTTTCCCTTCTATTCCCCCACTTGGTGGGTTTTCTCTATGATCTCTGCAGAATGATGCCTTATGGCTCCCAGACCAGACTCTAGCAGGTCTTCCTACCTGAAGCTTCCTTCTCCTAGATTCTTCGATAATGCCTCCAGTTACCTCCTTAATCTGGCAGCTGGCTAGATCTTCCTAATGTAAATCCCCAAGCTACCTTCTTCACTCCCCCTTCACCCTCCCAGTCCTAGGAACACTTAAAGCCTTTTTCTCTTGTGACTTATGCAGCTTTCCTGCCCCCCAGTCCCAGCTGTGCCTCTACACTTCTTACGACTGAAACCAGAAGTTTTCCTGCTGTCCAGTCTGTCTGTGATCACAGCAGTACTGAGCCCAAGGTAAAAAGCAATGACCAATGATTCACATGCAGAGCTTTGCTACCCATACAGCTACTCCCTGAACTGCAGGAACCAAGCTTCATTTGCTAACACTGCCCTTCATTGCAGTGGAGCTTTCACAGCAACAAGCATCTTGGGGTGGGTGCCCCCACTGCCTTTGAATACAGGTCTGTCGAGCCAGACAGTCCAGAAATAACTCACCTTGAAAGAGAGCGCTTTTGTCTGAAAACACAGCTCCTCACTTCAAGGCGAAAGTGGCACAAGGTTTTTCCAAATGGAGTTGCTTCCTAGCTTCATTTCTAATAGACTGACCTTAAGTATATTAATGATCAGTGAGTGAAATGAGTGACAGGATTTACAAAGAACGTTAGCTCTGAAATGCTGCAGCGTCTCATGGTTTGAAGAAGCAATTAAACTTGATATAGTTGGGAGAACAAATAATCCCAAAGTGGAAAGCACACGTTCAGTTTGTGATGGAAACAAACAGAAAAAGCCCTAACAGTGAAATGGTAACACACACATCTGAACCATACATGCTGTTTCTGCCCCTGTGTTTTGCTGTGTTGTTTAACAGGAATCATTCGAAGTGAAGAGCTGTCACCAACTGCCACCAAACCTGCATCTCATCCTAATAAATTAGCAGAACTCTGGAGCTGGAACCATTACAAGCTTTTTAAACACTTAAAATAGGCCATTTATCATGCTCCCCTTTGGCCAGTTAGTTCTGCAAATACTGCAAACTGATTCCAGCAGAGAAGAGAGGGGCTGGTACTTCTTCGGTATGACCTTCTCTCTTTAGAAGGGTTTTCTTTGCAGCAGAAATTTGCATCACAGCACTAGTTCCAGCTACTGTGCCAGAATGTCCCGTTTGCAGCCAAACATCACATCTGTACTTCTGAATTCACCTTCTCAGCTTAACTCAAGGTCACTTCATTTTCTCCTTCAGCATCATTTAGCCCTCACATCCCCAGAACCACATCATACTCCTGGTTCCCTTCACGCCTCCTCAAGCGTCCTTTCAGTCTTTTCCCATTTCTCTCTCCTAACCGGTCTTTTGGTTTCTGGTTCCTGTAGGTCTCAACGGAGGTTTTCCTTCTGCTTACATCTTTCATACTGCAGACAGCAGCGCAAGCTCTCTTCTACAGCTGCAGAGCTACCCTTGGAACAGGCCCTTGCACAGAGCTTGCCTTTCAGTTCTGCGCACAGACAGCACTGCCTGAGACAAACACGCAAATGTGCATTGCCCCGTGTGCTCCCGAGGGCAGGCTCTCGCCAGCCTCACCAGGAGCTGAGTGTCCAGACAGAGCCCTGAGGCTCCCTGTGGGTAAGCTCCATGGTCTCTTTCCCTTTATTCCCCCAATAAATCTCCATAGCCAAGGAGGACACCACAGACTCAGATCTTCTCCGCTCTGCTGCTACAGGCAATCTCTTGGTCCACGCTGCAGCAAATAAACCCAGCAAGTGGTTGGTTTTATTGGCATTTTCCTGTCATGAAGGAAATCAGCTGCTTCTGGATCCTGCCTTTTTCAGTTTGATGGCATCTTTCAGAACAGAAAGGTTTGGCAGAAACTTCTTGTCAGCTAGAAGCACCTCTGGACCTCTAACACTGGCTAGTACAGGATGGCAGGTCTGATACAAAATCTGAATGGTGGCTAATTGACCAGTTCAAAGTAAAGGAACAAATCTGCTAAAGATAGCCCCAAAATGATTTTGGATTCATTTATTTTCTTTAACTAGAAGTGTGCTGTTACAGTGATGTGCCACAGAGTTCACAGCAAATGCTAGTGAATCCTATAACGAAGCCTGCTGTATTTGCATATGCAATTAATGCTGCATATGGTAGTTTGTTAGTTATCTCTTTAAAGTGTTCAGTAATCTGCACTTCAAGAAGTACCACACCATGCAAGGCCTTTAAAGTGCTTTCCAAACATATTTCATTAAACTTCAGCAACTTCTTAGAGATGCACGTTGTCGTCCTCACTCTAACAGCGGATGAAACTTTGCACAAAGAATTAATGTACAGTTTTTCAAAGGCAGTTAGCTTAAAAACCTGCTTGTACATCAAAGTCCCAGAAGGAAACTGAAAAGGTCCAAACACCAGCAATAGAAATAACTATGCCCTGGAAATACTTCCATGTGAGGAGAGATCTAACAGAGTAGAGGTAGTTAAAAGAGAATGAACATATGGCAAAAGAGGAATAAGGAGCCACAGCACAACTTGCCAGTGCCTCTTCCCTCTTCATCATGGTTTAACTGAAAGCTTCAAGTGGAGAGGCACTGAAATTCAAACGCTGTTAGTTTAAAAAGAAATAATACTGTGTACAGCTACAGTGCAAATGTGTAGCTGGCACAAACTTACAGCCATAAGACCTCTGTGGGGCAAGGAAGGGCTGGGGTGGGCCAGCCCTGGGGACACAGTGCCAGGCACAGCGCTCAGCAGCAGCGTCTCTCCTCGGCAAGGCTGCATCTCTGACTCGGCCTCTCCATGGGCTGTGGGAGACACCAGGGTGAGCAGCAGCTCTCAGTGAGCTCCCCTCGTCATCCTGAATGGGGCTGTTCCCTTTACAGCCACTTGTGCTACAAATAAATGCAGTACCCCTTCCTCTTCCATCACCCTGCATAAGGATACAGAAAGCCAAACTACACCATTTATGTTTCCTAACATACATTGCTGGAATCAAATCTGGTTTAGGTTATTAACAAACAATACATGATACTGGGTTTGGAAAATACCTCCCAGATGAAAATATTAACTCACAACTGGTGGGGAAAATTTTAGACTTTTCTTTCTAACGCTAGCACTTCCATTGAGGTATTCTGCTCCTGCCTCTGCGGTTGCCACTGTAAGAGTCCTTATGTTACCAAGGAGAAAAGCATGAGGGGACTTGACTGCATCTGGGCCTTTCAGAAGAGCAATAGGAGCAAACCAGGCTTGCAGCCAGAGCTAAGTGGCCTGTAGCCTGCATGCCACGCTGGCAGTGTTCAAGGCCAGGTTGGACACGGGGTCTTGGAGCAAGCTGCTCCAGTGGAAGGTGTCCCTGCCCGTGCCAGGGGATTGGAGCTGGATGAGCTTTAAGGTCCCTTCAACCCAAACTGTTCTGTGATTTGGTAAGTAAGGTAACCTGGCCTGCTGTCACGAGAGCTGTAAAGAGGGGAATTATTTGAGTGCTGAACTTGTTTGGTTTCTGAAATCAACAGGACAATTACTTCAAAGACGAATGTCTGAAATCCATACTGCAGGAGAAGGCGCTAGCTGGGTAAAAAAAAGAAACCTCAGCTCCTATCACAGCAGAAAGTTTAATAATCCAGAGTACCAAATCGGGAAGGTAAAAGGAATGCAGCTTTCTGTGTGTGAGACCATGCAACAAAATGACCTTGAGCAACAAGGGCTGTAGCTTCTAGAGGGTGGTAACATACAGATATGCCTGGAAAAGACATGATATTACCAACAAGGTTGTAGAACTCACCAGTTTTTTCACATGGGATGGGGACAAAAATTCAACTAGAAAAGGTGTCATCCAGACTGGACTCTAACCAAAAATATGGAAACTGATAAAAATCAGTGACAGGGGACTACATTTTTTAATAGGGAAGGAAGAGGTTGGAGGATACTTAGATAAGCCAGAAGGTTTGAAGCTGGCTGGGCCTGATATCCATCCTCAGCTAACGAAACCTCAGGGCTGTTCAGAGTTATTGGCAGGGATGAGGTGCAGAAGACTGAAACAAGATAAATACACTTCCTGTCTTCACAAAAGGCAGAGGATGAGGAGATGGGGAATTCAGGTACCCACCAGCTTAGGTGCAGTTCCTACAAACAAATAAAACTCAACAATTGGTAAGCAGAGAGAATATCACAAGAAAGTAAGAGACTGCCTGATTGGATCTGTTCAGAGTAATTGATGTCAAACCAATCTCATTTCCTTCAATAGTACGATAATAGATTTTGTGTCACGTCTTGATTTCTCTAAAGCTTTTCACAGTAGTTCAGCTCACTTTCTGGTATATAAGGTAAGAAAACACAGTCTGGATGAAAATACTAGGGGGTGGATGCAGAAGTACTCGAAAAACTACTCAAAGTAGTGTCAAAGGTTCCTTCCCAAAACAGAAGATACAGAAAAACCTGAGCCTCCTGGGGGAGTTGTCCTAGGGCTGGTCTCAGTTATTATGGATGGCGGATGAATTAGTGTGCTTATTAGGCTTGCAGGTAATACGAAACTGGGAAAGGGGGAAAATAGGTTGAAGAGCAAAGGTAGACTTAAAAATACCTTACAACAAACAAAACTCGGTGGTTTCTATTCAACAGGAACAAAAGCAAAATCTGCATTGATGTTGGAATAATCATCTCACGAATGTGGGATGGGAAAGAATTTTGCAGTATTAGAGCTCCATAAAAATCTTCAGGAGCTATAGAGGATGAAAGCCCACATGTTACAAAAAACCAGGCAAATGCTTTTCTACAAACACAGTGATAACTTACAAGACAAATGAAACAGATCTTCTAACTCTTCTCCACATTATCAAGGCCTCAGCTGGAGCACAAGGTCCAGTTTTGGCTCACGCGCACCCAGAATGATACAAGACAATGACAAAGTCCAGAGCAGTGAGAATGATCAACCTAATAAACAAGACCTAAACAAATTGAGGTTGCTCAGGAAAGGTGAGGCCAAAAAGAGATGATAAAGTACATAAAAGACCAGTGCAAAGGAAGAGGTCCAGAGAAGTAACAAGCTTCATGTTTTGCAAGGACGAATCAATGTGGTACGAGGAAAAAGCTTTATACCAGAAAAGGTAACAAAGCACTGAAATATATTACCTATTTATGGAGTAAATAGAATAAATGGAATAAATCCATGGAGAGCGGAGCCTCCACGTTGGTGGGATTTATGGACAACTCAGAAAACAGCTGCCAGAAGCTGCCTTGGGGCAGACGTATGGATCAAATTGGGTCCACAGGAGTCTATGTGATGGCAGTGCCTGTGCTGCCTTATGCCCACAGGGCAGTCTGCCAGCTTGCCTCAGACACGCCAGGGGAAACTATTGAAGCCAAACAGATCCTCTGTGTTTGGTATGGGAACTACCGGAAAAAGGTGTCTTCCCTTTTCCTGCTAAAGCCCTTCCACACCTTAACACCTTGCACACATGTGCAATGTGCTAAAGCTCTATACACAGCTGTAGGCATTAAAGGATATTAGGAGATGTGATAGATGAAATTCCCAGAAAGAACATGCAAGAAAGGCAGTGACAGAGCAAATAACCCTGTTTCCTCTGGCTCAGGCACTCTTGCTATTGCCAGCTGCTCACTCTTCCCTCACCTATTTTCACATGGATGTACAACACTCATTAACCTCTCTCACCAGACCAGAAAACTGAAATCCAGCCCCACTCCTGAGCTGTTCAGGAAGTTTTTGCTATCTTGTTCCCATGCATAAATTTAGAACCAATGCAATTTTCTGGACAGTAACACTGATTATCAGAATTCAGGCAACAGAACCAGGTCGTACAGAACCACAAGCTCTCTATCAGCTAATAGCCATGAGGCTGGGACACATCATCCTGACACCGCTCTGCTAGAATGAGGCCTCTCCATTTTACAGGAAATAATACAAGCAGCTGTTTGTACCTGTCTGAGCCCAGTTCTCCACACAACAATTTTTTAACACAAAATCATGCTCTGCAATGAAATGAATTCTCTCAGTCGCACCGTGGGACATGCTCCTGGGACACACCTGGAGGTGACATCTGCCAGCTGCAGCATGGGCTGCAGCCTGCTTCCTGAAAGCCTCTTTTATCAGCAGCCACCCTGCTACTGCGCAGACCTAGAATTCATTGCAGCTGTGGGTTTTCCCTGTTTTTCTGGCTTTTGGTGCTTTACAGCGAGTCCTGCAAGTATTCTGGAGAGTGAATGCTTTATGGGGTCCCTGGCAGCCTGTGACTAGAAAGGGCTGGACTTGACATCACATCTCCCCTTCTCAGGTCCCTTTAGCCATGCTCTGGGGTTGGCCAGCAGAGCCCCTGGGCGCTGCCTCTGTGCTTGTCTGTTCCTCACACCTCCCTTTTCTATTTCCATCGCCTGTGTCCTGGTTTATGGTGGAGGGGGCTGTCACACTGCTTCACTGTACTGAGAGATTGCTTTATCATTTGCATGCGGGTGTATTTGCGCAATGGCACGCCGAGGAGTTCAAAGCTGTTGTCTCGCTTTCAAAGTCATCCTTGTGTGTAAGTTGTCCTAAGTCGGATGTGAACCAGGCTTGTGTTTTTGTTCTTGATTGAGCCGTGCTGCAATATATCCTTTTTAAAACTCCAGCTATTCTGGGAGAGGTGTATAATTTAATATGTTCAATAAATTTCTTGTCAGGCATTCACGTACAGCTTCCTTCATCTCGCACTCAGACGTCTGCTTTTCCACGGTAATTGGATTTGCCGCATTTGTGTTTACTTTTACGACCTATGGTAAATGTTTCTTTAGTAGCTGAAGGCTATTAAAGGGCTTGCAAAGCCTCCAGCAGCCTAACTGGTAGGGTTTGTGAAACTTACAGCGCTACTTTTCAGGCAGTTCAGAGTCCCTTTTACACATGGTGTTAATGTACAGATTAATACAGCTTCAATACTACATTAAGCAAAAGCTCTTGTGTACAACAGTAGCTGTGGGCATGCAGTGTAGGGCTATTCCCTGCTCTGCTTAGATGCACAGCAGTTCAGTGTATCTGCAGAGGGCCAGCCCCAAGCATCCAAGCAGACACCAGGAAGAAAAATTTGTCTTGCACGTGTTGTGTAAAGCCCATTCACACAGAACTGGCCTCCCCCTTGAAAGCAAATCTGCAGACACAGAGCAGGAGAGAACCTTCAAGACCTTCTGTGGGGACAGAGCCAATGTCCCAAGAAGCTTAGAGCCATGAAGCTGACCCAGGCCTGCAGAAAACAAGATTTGAAGGTGACGGCTGCATGACATCTGCAGCCTGGTCCCACCATCTGCCTGTGGAACAGAAGTCAAGCTAAATAGTCTCCTTTGCAAGCATTATGAGACCTGACGAGGACAAGTGGAAGGCTGTTACTACTGGGATAGGGAGCAGCCATGCCATAAGCAAGTAGGCTCTTTGCTTCTGCTGGCTTGATTAGTACAATACCCAATTCTTTATGTTGCCACCAGTTTCCTTTCCTGTTGAATAGATGTGAGAGAGTCAGAGCTGCAGGGATGAAGGCAGGCAAGGAGAGAGGTCAGGAGTAATGATGGCTTAAAAGATAAGGCTGCAGGAGATGGCTCATGGGGTTCCCTTTTCAATTTGTTCCTTGTTTGCATTGGTGGTACTCAAGTTTCTCCCAGAAGTCCCATTACATTTGTTTTCTTTCTTCTTCTTAACCATATGTGTGTGTGTACCTGGAGTTGTCATTTGTGCTCAGTACTGAATGACAACTGCTTTCAACCTTTTCCTTTAGTATTTAAAAGGCCCAGTGGGGAGTTCTAAACACCGAGCTCCCAAGGATGCTTTTAAAATCAAGAGGCAAAAGTGCAAACAGCTGCAGGGAGCACTACTGAAACCTTCAAAAGGTGGGAAGGGGTATAAATGCTCCAGTAGAGCCTGCTGATTGACTGCTTGCTCCTGCAGGATACAAACCTGCCAGCAGTGCCTGCACTCTCCACAGCAACCCTGACCTTCTTGTTCTGAGCAGCACTGACCACGGGCTTTCCCTGAGCCCCTTTGCGGGGACAGACTGGTGGTAGGAACTTGATCCTTACAGAGTTCCCCACTACCCTTCAAACCCTCTCCTCTGCAGGAAGTTGCAGCACAGGATCCTCAAGTTTTATAAACATGAAGAGAAAAATCAAGAAAAGCAAATGCCCAGCAATAGGGGCAGTGTATGGCAAGCAGATGGCCAGCAACAGAGAACCTCCTGACACGGAGAAACAAGCCAGCATGCAATAGTGCTAGGAACTAAACTTAGGTCAACAGGAAGCAAGTGACCTGTTCATGGTTTTGGGAAAGAAAAAAACAGAGAAAGCAATTACTGGAGCTATTCTTATTTAAGGAGAAAAACCATCATAGGGTGTGGTAAAAGAAAGAGATAGATAAGCGATAGAATAGGCAACAAATTCAGGTCTCCCTAGTTCCAGTACTGTATAATGGTTTGCTTTTGTCATCTTAGTAAGTCTTCAAATTCTATTAGACTGGTAGATCAGCTCACTTGCTGTGATAGACTGGATGCCCCTGGAGCTGTAATGTATCCTGCCCTGTCAAAAGGAAGTCCCAAGATGGGTCCATGGCTGCTGCCCATGCAGGCATCAGCCTGCCTTGTGCATCAGCATCAGTACCACACAGGGACACCCTTGATGGCCATGGATATAGAGGAAGTGCAGAAGGAGCCCTCTGGTTCATTACATCTCATTGGTTCACTGCACCCTAACCTGTCCATCTCCAAGGCTGTATTTAACCTCTTCAGATGTCATAGAAGCGCTTTTTCTTCAGGATATTTCACTCCTGTGGGCTCCCTTTCTCCTTTTTTTCTGGTGTGGGAAGATATCTCCTGAAGTGGGATCCTTGAAGTCCTCCTCTTGCGTTCATTTCTGGGCTGCCTCTTCACCCTGCTCTTTTTGACTCATACAAGGCAATGATCCTTCACCCTCAGTGTATAACACTGCGACACCTGATAGAACTACAGTGTACCACCACTGGGGTAGAAGAAAATGATTTACCTACATTTTCGATGAAATACATTCATTCAGTGTGTATTAACCAGGACACTACACATGAGTGGCTGTATGTGGGACAACAGGAGGTCAAAGCATTGAAAAACATGCTATAGAAAGCACAATAGCACAGTATTTTGAAGTATATGGTAAATGAAAAGTAATACACATCACGGTTTTAAGGAGTACCTCTGCTTTTTCCCCTCCCAAGATATGCATATTGTACAGTAAAAGTTTCACAAGAATGAGCTGGGGTGGGGGCTGGGGTGGAACCACCTTCCTGAAGATGTCAGAACCAGGTCGTCTCAACACTGTTGGGATGTTTATTGAATTCAACTCTTTCCACCTCATCGAATGACACAGTAGAAGAAATTCTTTAAGAATAGTAACAATTCAGAGGTCAGGACAAAAGGCAAAAAAGGGGGACAATTTTGACAAGTGGTAAAATCCTTTGAATCCAGGAGAACTGAACTATGAAGCAATTTTAAACACAGAAGCATCCAGTTAGGACAAAAGTGGGTCAGGTGTGTAATGGAAAAGCACAGACTACAGCAAAAAGATTTTCCCCACTTTACAGTGCAGCGAACTTGAATTAATAACAAGCCCAAAGCTAGAGGGTTTTGAGATATAAAATTGGCACTTTGTCCGTATGAAGTTGGTATTAGCAGGGTAACATCCAGTGAATGCCCTAGAGAGATGATGTCCACCACAGTGGACTCTGGGAATCATGGGGCCATAGAAGCTCCCCCAATCTTTCAGAAAGAACTGAGATGATGAAGCTGTAAATAGAGACAAGTTTTCATATAAGCTCACTATATCTTGCATCCAGTTTCCACCTGCCTTGTCCTGTGGTAAGGTTTTTCAGTGCTATATACGTTCCCTGAATGCGGATGGAGGTGCAATGCTGACATGGAGCCATGCACCATTGCTGACATGTTAACTGAAGCTCCAACATGACAACAGCTCACAGTGACACTCAGCGCTCACCCTTCCTTGTGCAGATACAATTTCCCCTGGGGACACCAGCAGCTCCTGCCTGAGGTAAAAGTCTCAGAAATTTCTGGAGACTGATCAGGATGCTAAAACCTGTGTTGTCCTGGTTGTGAGCTTCTTTAGGTTTTCCAGCCCCTCTTGAGCTTTAAAATGTCCCTCTAGAGCCTTCCAGGGTGCTATGTCCAAGGCTGCCCACTCATCCTTGGAGAAGGAGAATAGCACACATCTCTGGTGAACCTGTGTCTGCAGCACTGAGCCTGCCTGTACTATGTATCTGCTGCAGCTCAACAGCAGAAATCCATTCCTTAAGCTCTAGCTCAAGACCCTTCCCAGGTTTCTGGGGCTGAAGATATACAACTGGGGCATGAAATGTTGTGCTATTTTTGAGGCTTTTTTATGGTTACTATTATTTTTAACTCCTTTGTTGGGTCTTTAGGCAAAGAAGCTGCCAGGTATGCACTTGGACAGGTGTCCTGGGTTTACCAGTAGCTGTTTTGCTCCTTCTTAGTAGCTGGTGCAAGCTCTGTGTTTTGACTTCCAGCCTGGGCAGAGAGCTGATAACACCGATTGGTTTTAATTGTTGCTCAGTAATGTTTATTCTGGCCAAGGACTCTGTGAGTCTCATGCTCTGCTGGGGACGAGGGGAGGCCGGGAAGAAGCAGAGACAGGACACCTGACCCAAGCCAGCCAAAGAGGTATCCATACCACAGCACGGCATGCCCAGGGAGGTAACTGGGAGTTACCTGGAAGGGCACGGGCTCTCTTCAGGGGGGTCGAACTCGTTCGGCGGTGGTATCGTATTCTCTTGTTATTTCTCTTATTACTATTATCATTGGTGGTAGCAGCAGTGATTTGTGTTATACCTTAGTTACTGGGCTGTTCTTTTCCCAACCCGTGGGAGTTACATTCTCTCTATTCTCCTCCCCATCCCTCTGGGAGCTGGGGGGGGGGGGGGGGGGGGTGGTGTTTGGAAAGAAAGAGGGAGGAAAACAAAGGTGGGGGGGAGAGAGTGAACGAGCTGTGTGGATCAGTTTAAACCACGACAACAGGGTACCAATTGCTCAGTCACAAGACACTAACCATAGAATCACAGACTGGTTGGAAGGGACCTCAAAAACCATCTAGTTCCAAACCCCTGCTAGGGCAGGGACACCTTTCACTAGATCAGCATTTTCAATGCTTCTTTGTCATTTTATTTTCTATGTGATAAGAGAGTACTAAAATTTGGCTGTTTCTTAAAGGGAATCACTCAAAAAAGACTAAGGTTGTAGGTGCTTTTGACTCCTCAGACACGATGAAGCAAAGTTTTGGCATGGCTGAGGGAATACCTTACAGGCTTTTTCAGGTTGAAACATATATAAATCTCTTCGTAGTTTAAATTTTAGTGACCATAAGAAATAGTGTAATTATTAATGTGAATGTGTCAACATCTCAGAACTCTGCTCTCAGTGAAAACACCAATGAAATTAAGGGAAAAAGACTGATGAAATACTTCTTTTCTTTACAAGAGTTTTAACCCAAATAATGAAACAGGTGAATTTGTGGTCACACAAGCATACTCAAACTGCCATAAACCAGAGCAGTTCACTAGCCCACAGCAAAGTGACTCCTCGTTCCCACCTAGTGACAAAGGTGACAAATTGTTCAGCTTTCATTAAAAGCCAGACACAGGCTCCACTGGGTATCACAGCCATTCACACACATCAGCCCCTGGAGTCCACTTGCAAATAAACACACTTTGAACTAAGCTGAAATAAATGAATTAAACTGAATGACTTCAATGAATTAAAATAAATGAATTAAACATTATGGTCATACCTGTTTTAAGTGGGATTTTAAAGGCTATAGAAATTTTAAAATATTATTTTACGGGATAAGAAGTTAATCTTACTTTGTGCAAAAGCTGCCTCTGATTTTGAGCAAATAGCTAAGCTTATAAAACCCAACTGAACAACTGGACTTTACATGCAGCCTCCTTTCACACGTACACAGATCATTTTCCTGACAGTACTATTGATCAAGCAATGCTTGAAATGAGGGCAGCCATCCTTAAGGCGAAGGAAAAGCTGTGTGCACACTACGCTTGGAAGCTGTGCAAACACACTCACAGAAATCAGGACCATAATGTAGCACTTCCAGTTTCAGGAGAGAACCTGTGTGAAGAACAGCAGCAGAATTCTGCATTATTCTTACAACAGCTCCAAGCGACTGTTTATTTCCCTGCTTTTGCACAACAGGCTGATGGACCACCTTCTGCCTGTAGCTCCCTAAGAAACAAGAAGAAACAGGATCACCCAGAGCACCACCAGTGTATGGGCTGTTCTGTACCTTCCCGCTGGGCTGAATCCCTTAGCATGGAATGAGGTGTGAGAAATGAAGGAAAAGGCCTTGAAATTCTGTTTAAGAAGGAGCCTGGATGAATGGGACAAACAAGGCCTGGTGACAGTGTCCATTCATGTTCCATCTCACAGCCTGGGGTTGTCTCTTGTAAGGAACTAAACAAAACCCTTCCAACTAATGGATCCAAAAGAAGAAAGGAAAGTGCTGGTGCCTGGTGGCCTTGGCCACCTTCCCCAGAACACACAGTCAGCTGCACCCTGTATCAGCTGTGGGTCTCAGCATCGCACTGCAATTTATGATACACAAGTAGGGAGCATGATCACAGGGTGAGACTCACTGTACTTTAGTTCTGAGATAAAGTACAGTGTTTTAGCATTGCCTTGCAGGAGGAAGCAAGGAAAGAACACTCAGTACTGATTAAAGTGCATACTTGCTGTTTGTGCTGCCAAGAGTCAGTTAGGTTTGTCTTTTTACCACGTTTGGCCTTCACCCACAACCTACCCTTTGGCCTCTGGTACCTGAAGCAGGTTAGCCCCCTGACATCTTTTCTCCCTCCACACTCTGAGTTGCCTGATGAGATGGTGGCAGGCACATCTATACGATGTGTCAGAAACGGACCTTATCCCTCCCCAGAAGTCAATCTGACTCCTATCAGGATTATCAGATCCTCTCACCCTCCTTGCTGATGTCCTCTATCTAGGATGTTTGGTAGATTGAAATAACAGCTGATACAAACACAGGCTGCCTGCCAGAATAAAAATAGCCCTTTTGCTTAATAGAGAAAGACAGGACTGACAGCAGTGTGCCAATGACAGAAATCAGTTCTACTCAGGCACTGGCATAGGAAACAACACTAAAAACTGAGGAGACGGAATTTGCATAATGTTTTAGAAATTCTCTCATGCAGGAGCAGGAATCACGGAAGGCCTCAGTTCTTACCCATCCTGCTCTGTCTGATGCTCGTGCTCCTCCCCACCCGAGAGGTACATTTGTCTGCCCTAAGCTGTTTTGCTGCCTTTTTCATCTTGACAACTTATTAGGAATTATCCACTAACACTGAATCTTATTTTGTTACTTTCTACACCTGAAGTAAGAATCTATGGCTGAGGATAAGAGGAAGCTGCAGCTCTCTATTTACCTAGGAAGCATCAAGCACTTTCAGTGCAAAGACTTTTCAAGCATAGGTGAAAAGCAGAGATGTGAAATATCCAGCTGCTATTACAAACCAAGAGCAAAGTAAGATCAGTGACACAAAGTCGGGATCCTGATTGCGCATTACACCCACCACGTTGCCTGTGATCTCTCACACAACTTCTAAGGCATGAATTCGGTGATCACGCTGATGATTCTTGTCAGTAGTGGCAGAGCGAGAAGTTTATTATGTACGCAGCAATACGTAATCACGCACACTGCAAGCAGATTCTTAGGGTTTAAAGTCTACTGAATTAGCACCTTTCTGTTTAAAAGTTCCAAGGATTTTATGGTAAAGGTTAAGCTTGTAGGAAACTGAATCTGGTCATTACTTTTAATTCAATTTTATATATGAATAAATGGAGTATAGAGAGAAAAAGACATCCTGTCTGTCTGAGCATCATCTTGGAGAAGTGAGAGGAAAACTGGCACACTCCTCTCATGGTTCGGACATAGAAAGCCACCGCAGAGTGAGCAAACAAGCTTATTCTGTTCAGGAGATCCCTGCCTTTGGTTGCTCTATGTTCACATGCTTACTTGAATGTGCATAGTGATTTGCAGGCCGGAGCTCCCCTGTACGTATAAATGCTTTCTAAAGATTACACCAGCCACTTGGAAAGCCAAGGATGTGCAACAGGTAAAAATCCCAAAGCTGGAACAGAACACTCTGTACTTGCTACAAACAGCTCATGCTGAGTCACAGCTGAAGCACACATCCCCGGAATATGTTCATTAATGACACCAAATAACACCACTGAAACTGCCTGGTTTTAGATTGATTACGGTAAGTTCATGCAGACCAAAGCAGAGGTGCTGACCCAGAGCTGGAGGGTCTCTTGGAGGACACGGTGCGTTGTGCGTTGGGTAAAGGAGTCAGTGTGCACCACACGTACCAAGTACCAACACATAGGGTGCTTGTTGGAGTGGGTCCAGAAAAGGGCAACAAAGCTGGTGAAGGGTCTGGAGAATAAAGTCAGAGGAGGAAGGGCTGAGGGAACTGGGGGGGTTTAGTCTATTCACAAGAATGCGATTTCCATAACATCAGTTGTCACTACGAAGGAAACAACCGGACATACAGCCTTTCACTGGGGAACTACAGACTCTTGACACAGTAGAACAATCTTCAGAGTAGTTTCCTTGATGCTCAGACCCCAGTGAGCTGTGTCTCTGCACTCACAACGTGAGCCCTCAGGGCTGGCCGTTGGCAAAGACAGCTCCCTGCAAAGGGCTAAGACTCCATGCACTAAATGAATATTACAGATAATTCTTGCAGTGGTGGTAGGGCTGGGAGTGCAAAGCCCAACAGAAATTCTGGGAGAATACTGGGTGATAATTTTTGCCCTGTAATTGACGTGCTGTGCTGATTCATGGTGCAGGTTACTCACGTTTGGTCCTGACTGGCCCACAGTGAGTGAGAAGTGGTTTATCAGCCTGATTATTTACCCAGTAGCTGAGAGATAACATAAATCAGCCACCCCATCAGATCACTGTCCTCTCCTGTGGCAGAAAAAGAAAGGGCATTGTGCTAAATCAAAAAGAAAGCACAGATTTAACTTCTAACAGCCCAGAGTAAAATTTCATCTTGATACTCCCTGCTAAGGCCCGGCCAGAGTACAGGAGTCCTTGAACAGAAGCTGTGGATCCTCATCACTAAGACAGTAAATCTGGTATCTTGTGGAAGCTAAAAGCTGCCTCCTGCGCTGTTGGGGGAAATGTCACGCCTTCCCTTTACATCATAAGCCACAGGCTGAAGCTGACAGAGGGTAGTTTTCCTCAGGAGCATTTAGTGTGGAGCAGCTGCTGCAAAAACCGTTCAGTACTGCACTTTAACACAAATGGAGCAGATGGGACGTGGCATGGGAGTATTTGGGTTTTGTGACACTTTCATGATTGTTTCAAACCCAGTTCTGGATTTAAACAAAAGCTCAGGAAAACTCTGAAGTCCTCCCCTTGGCTCCATTAATGATAAGTGGTTTGAGCTAATGCTTCTGGGAAGCAGGATGTAAGTTTCAGTGCTCCACTGGATGTTTAGACAGAGTATCACAAAGTCTTCCCAGATGCCTTGCCTGTCCAGGTGCTCCCAGATGTCAGAGTAGGAGCAGATCCAGAGGCAAGATCTCCAACTCCAGTGCTAGCATCCCCTTTCAGTGACAGGGACCTTCAGAAGAGCATATCCATTATGGGCTGGAAAGGTGCAGAGTTTCAAGAAGTTTAGCCTGTTTCTGCCCATGGTAATTCTGGTCCTGTTCCTCTGTTTAAAAATGTATAGATTGTAGATTTCATGTTTGAGAAAGTCACTTTGAAAGTCCCTATATAGACAGTACTGATGAGTTTAAATAATAACTACATTGGTTTCAGCACGTAGACAGTAGCAGTGTGTTTCTGTAAGCTGCTCAGTACAAGCAAGGCCCATAACTGTTCCAGGAAGCTGGAACTGCAGCCATGAGTTATCTAGGCCAAAAGGACCTTCCAGCTATTTCAGCTGTTGTCTGCTGGCACTCCATATGCTGTGATTGAGGCTTAGCACACACCTTTCTACTGCTGCATGTATCTGACACCTATTTCCTCTTTGCATAAGGAAGTGTGGCCACAGAAATTGCTTGCTTTGCTAGGATAACCCACACTTGAGGAATTCACACTATACTGGCAGCATAGATTCCTATGAAGCATCATACTCCTACAGGATCAAGCACGGCTATTGTCATGGTTTAATATCAAGAGTAGTTAAAAGCAGTTAAAACTTTTTTCTGACCAGAACATTAAGTATAATTTCTTTGTGTAACAGTCAGCACACAAGCATTAAGAACTAACCTATTGTAACAAACAGTCAATAGTCTCTGCTGGAAAAAACCATGAGTGACAACCTCATTCAAGCATCTCACCTTAAAGCAAAGCAAGCAGCACATTTCCCAAGGACAAGAGCTTCACTGAAGCATGTGTATGCTGTATGTTCTTATCCAACAGTGGACATTGCAGACGCAACAGCAACGAAGCTATAATTGTCTATGTGTTCAAACTATAGCATCTGAGTATGTCAACCTATCCTAAAGTTCTAGCATCTTAATGTAGAGTTTACCTTATCCCTTCTCCAGTATAATTCACAAAGCATTCCCAATCTCCTGATCAAGGTTGTAACTTAAGCTTCATCGGAAAACAACAAGACATCATTATGATTTGCTCTGGATTATTCAAATATCCTAAACCTTCCCTCTCCTTAGGAGCTGGGGTACCAAGTGTGCAATTCCCTCCTCCTGACAAGAGTAGAGCTCACAAGCAGGAGGAGACCGGGCGCAGGGAAGGTGCAGCCACCCAAACCCAAGAAACACTCTCTCCTAAAACTTCCTTCTTCAATGCCTCTAAAAAAAACCAACCAAGTTTCTAAATAGCATCTTTGAATGCATTCGGGCAGATAACAAAAGGATTAAAAACCCCGGGTGCTCAGATAGACTAATTCATAGCAGACCTTGCTAGAGCTGGAAACAGGAAATTAACTGTACACTGGGTTCTTATAACACTTTCCTGTGATAGGAGTACACAGACTTGTAAAGGCTTGCAAAAGCCAGAATAAGCGGGGTTTTCTGTTGTACTCTCGCTTGCACAATTTGATCATATCAATAGACCTTGCAAAGTTAGAGCTGGTACATAGAGCAACACACTAACAGTCTGTATCACTGCCCCAGCTTCAAAATGCTGGGCAACAACTAGCACCAAGTACCTCTGAATGAACCCAAACATAGAAGAGGTTAGGAAAATACTCACAGCAACAGGAAGTAGGAGAAACAGGTACACGCAAGAGAACTAAAATGAAGCAAACCACCAAGGAACCAAAAGTTTCATGACTTTTTACCTCTGGCAAGGTACTTGCTGCTGGTCTCCAAGGTTCTTGGAACCTGGTACTAAATGTTGTCATGTAATTAATATGAGGCCAACAACCTTGCTTTTTCTAGGTTGTCACGAGTTCTGAAGCAGAAAGGAATAATTTGGTATCTGAGGCTAGCTGAAGGTTATTTTAATACCTGTGTACTTGTAGCTTACCACAAAAATTGACCCTCAAGTTGCTATAAAAAGCAGCTGCTCAATATATATCATATTCAGGAACGTTTCGGAACACTGTAAATCTGCTGTTCCTATTAAACAGTGAGACTATCTGCACAGACATGTTTTGATTTATAGAGCTCACTGTCTAAAATTCATCCCTTCTGCCTCTATTTAATATCTCCGTGTCTCTACATGAATCACATTGTTTACAAAAACAGAGAGGCAACAAGAATTAAAGTATCTTTAACAGTCAGCACAATTAAACTATCTGCTACAAAACACATTTCCATTTCAATCTGTGGTGTTTTCCTAAAAGAGACTAGAGAGCAAGACCAGGCAGATTTGTTAAAGATAAATATTCGGAAAGAGGGCTAGAATGCTTACGACAGAAACATTTGTCCACATAAGCTCAGTAGGATTTTTGGATTTTCTGTTAGTAATAGCCAAGAGCTAAAATAAGCCATAATGCTTCCAGCAATTAGAACAAAATGAGAAGTTAAAGCGGCAAACTTACTAAAATGAAACTCCTTCTTTCATCCCGAGCTTCAGAATGCAAGCTGCAGCTTACTAAAGCAATCAGATCTGTAACGAAGTTCTTGAAACAATCTTAAACACAGGCAAAGAACGGTTTAAGATCATGTCACATTTATTTTCAGAGCTGCAGTGAGAGCTGCAATACTATATTGACATTTAAATACATTTCAATTGTCTAAGGAAAGCATTTGAAGTTATTTCAGCTACTATTCAGCTCCTCTTACACTCAAACACTGCACATCCACGTACAGATTAAAGTATAATGCTCTGCAGCAAATGGCTTTCAGAATAAAATATTTTCTATTTCTTAATATCCTACCTTCATAATTGCCTTCCAGGAGACCCAGCTGCTCGAGTGCCTTCACAAAGCCAACAATTATCACCAGTACAACAATCATTTCAAGTCCCTCCAAGTTCATCTTGAAAAATTATTCACGTAAAAGCATCTTTCCTTAGGGAGCGTCCTGACTCCAGAGTTAAGACTTTAATTAAAAAGACCTCCTAGCCCAAGACATGCCACATAGCCAGATAAATACAATGCTAAGGGAGCCCAGCATATTCCCCCCATAAAACATTTCCATTGACAGCAAGATGAACACAGGAATGTAAGGAAGTCAAATCTTACCATGTCTGCATCACTTGCCTGCATGGATACAGATGTTTCAGTCTCTAAGGCAACAGAATATACAGTAACCACTTTGTTTAGCATTTCCTGTCACAGCCAAAATTCACCGAATCTGACATCTAGTAAAATCTGAGGCTCTTTTTTCACACTGAATTACAGTTTCAGAGAGACCCCCCAGTTCAGCAACACAGAGGAAAAAATCCAACCACGTTTTTTTCCTTGATACTAAAGTGAACTTCAAAACACTCAAAGCAAATAATTTCATTTAGAAAATGACCTAATGCTGTGTTTCCCTACCGAGTGAGATACAATTACAGAAGGTTAGTCACACATTTGAGTTTCTTGTTTTCCCTCACTGCACACACATTTTACATCCAATACAGGAATTACTGACTGCGGTAAGAAGAAAGTTGTTAGAGGGAAGTCTCTCGGGTTTAAATTTTGAGGGTATAATTGAGAAGCAAAATCTTTTCCCCCTCCGTGCACTGCCTGGGGCTTGTGCCGGTGGTGAGACAGCTGCCCTTGGTGTCGGTCAGCTACTGCTCATGGCTGTGTCCAGGTGAGGAAGGGCAAGAAACGGCATCAAGTACACAGTGTGCCCACGGCCAGAATTTCATGCAGCTTTCTGCTCTGCCTCGGGAAGCATTTTTCCAAGCGCTCAGAAAAACAGGAACAGTTTCCAAGCCCTTGAACCGGACAGTTAGGGACAGACTCTCTGAAGGACCTTATTCTCACTGGGGCCCCTTAACAGCAGACATTAGCAAGCACTTGTCGGTCCTTCCTTCTCACCTGCACTCAGCTCTCAGATTTGCAGCCAGTTTCAGACATGCACAGAATTACAAAAAACCCCATTCCTTCACAAATCTGGACACCTGTTTTGGTAACTTATGCTTGTTTGGTCTGCAATGGCTGCCACTTGTGTGGGATAATCTGATTTTGAAAGCGAGATATAGGTGCATAAAAAAGTCTAAATGTGCATTCTATTGCAATTATTGTAATATTACAAATACTAATCTGAAACCAGGAAATCTGACTCACTGTTTCAGTTATTGCTTTTTAACCATTTATATACTTCTGTCTTAAGCTGATGTTTTGTATTAAGGTCTCCCAGGACATCCTTGTCCAGTTGCATTAAGTACCTAAATGATGTTATGAGGACTTGAGTGACAAGGCCTCTTGTATGGAGCTACAAAATGGAATTTACTGAAGTATCAAATCCAATTGCCATGGAAATGAAACCATCTTTGGGACAGCCCAGGCATAAGGTATGATAATTTATAACACTAAACAACGTTTTAGTATAGAAAAGTACTGATGGAACTGGGACAGAGGGTAAAAAGAAGTAACTTAAGCTTAATTTTGGGTAAGATCAGAACTTCCACTCTCACTAAAACTGACATGAGGTGGGTGGTGCACATAAGCATTCAAAATTAATCTTATCTCTGGAAAGTGGATTTCTCCAGTCCAGCCCTTGCACCATTGCTCTCCTCTGCTGCTGCTCTCAGCTGAGCCACCAGCATAACCAAGTAAGAAATAGAGAATTTCTTTCTCTTGTCAGAAAAGTCTATTTTGCAGTAAGTAAAAACATTCCACAGAATGTTTAAACCTCAACACACTTTTCCACAGAAGCTGTATTTCCAGAGCAGCCCAGCTCCTGGCCACTTTGATGGATTCGCCCTTCCTGCTTGGATTCAAGAGGTGAAGTCCAAGTTGTGCTTGAGCCCATGCCCAGTGCATGAGATCCAACTGGGGATGGAATCTCCCACCCCAAAAACTGGAGAAAGGACTTGCACAAACCTTCCTCTGTGATGCTTCTGTTATCAAATCAGGGTGCTCTTCTTATTGTGGAAGCTATTTGAAAGGTTTCATCTTTTTTCAGACAAAAGAGCGATTTTCTAACCTCAGAGCACTTCTTTTCTGGCCAGCGCAAGCCATCAGTAACAGTCTTTGAAGAGAAAGAAAGAGAGAAAGAGGAACATACCAAATATACTCCTCTCTAAACTTATTTAGCTTGGGCAAGATGACAGAACAAACCTGCAGGCTATGCATTTCCCACCAGTTACTTCCTCATAGCAGTGTATCATATTTGTAACAAACTCTCAGTATCATTTTCAATTGGGGTGTTTTTCAGTCTGAGCAATTCTCTGTGAAGGAAAACACTGTCAATGGAGAAACACAGGAGAGTTCTGGGAGGAGAACACCCGGTTACGGCTGATTGCAGTATGTGATTATCCATTCCCCTGCCTCCATGTGGAGAAGCAGTGGGCACTGCTAACTTAATTCCTCCTCTCTGTTACAAGAGGAAGGCCGGGGGCCTGGCCAGCAGTGTGTGCAATGCCAAGGGCAAGTTACCCAGCCAGACACCACAGTACACCTGAGGGACACATGACAACAGGAAATCAAGCTCTGTTTATCCCTACAATACACATGCAGAATCCAGCATTCCTGAGTTCATTATGTATGGACACTAGCCCTAAGTAACTGCTTTGTTAGCATCTGCTTTGCAGTTAGTTTTCACAGCATGAGATACAAATTAAAGTGTGTGAAGGATAGAACAGAAAGGAGAAAGGGGAAAAAGACATGGGTTAGAATTAGAAGTAAAATTACAGACAGCTTCTCTCCAGGCAAAGAGACGGGAGATGCTCACATCCAGTGCTCTGATGCTGGATAAACTTGTGACTGGTGCAGAACTGGGTATCCACATGGGTCTGGCGAGCTGGCAGGTTAGGTGCAAAGTTGAAGACTGCACGGATAACTGACTTGTGACAGGGTCCTCCCCACACCTGTGAGAAACATCACCTTCCATTCCCAGCAGACAAGGAGAGATCCCCAACCTAACTTGCATGTGCATCAAACAGCAGGAATAGGGAAAGCAATCCGGGAGCACCAAGGCAGTATCTATCTGTTAGTTAAACTCTCCTGTACAGTTGCCCTCAAGGGCACATCTAATATTTGACCCCACTCTGTCAGCTCACAGTCCAGATAAACAGCTCCTCTCATTTCCATCTGTCATTCCTCCCTTCTGCAAACCTTTTATTTTCTTATCTTTTCTTTCTTTTAAGCCTTAGAAACTGGGACAAGTCCAAGCAGCAGAAGATGACCCGTCCAGCACCCCAGCAGCTCTCTGACTAGAGTAGCAACTGACTGCAGACTGCCCCGCTCTCATCAAGCCCAACCATCCGTGATGGCCCAGAATTACCTCTTCCAAGTGAAACCAAGGCAGATCACTGCAGAGAGCCCCTAGAGCCCCCATACAGATGCACCCAGGGGTGCAACAGGACAAGGAGAGCTGCTTCCTGGCCTCTTCCCCCTGGCCCTTCCCTTCCCACAAGAAATGAAGAAGGGGACAGTGCAGCATGAGACCATTTTACAGTCAGTGATTACACAGTTACACAGCTAACTCAGGACAGGCATTCCCAAGCCAGTCCATACACTTCTGCTCCTCAGCTCTAGCACTGCTTTGCTCCTCCTGACAGTAAGCAATCTCCCAGCTGAGTGTTGCTGCAGCAGATACTGGCTGATCCATCATTTTATTAATAGTATGATTACGGTATAAATATTTCATTCCATGGTGTGTGTAGGAGGCTTCATCATGCCCCAGTATCTTTGTGTGTGCATCTTGTTTAAATACAGCTCTGTTAAACTTACGGCAAATGTGTCAGCTCCAGCTCTTCAATATTGCCTTTAATGCTCTCAGTATTTTCTCAAATGCTAATAATGTTAAATTCCAGGCCAGTTTATTCAGTGAATGAAAGTCACATTCAAAATATAATTTCTTTCCTAATACAGCCATATAAATAGCTGAAGTGAGAATTTAATACAAATGGGATTTAAGTCTTGGAAAAAGAGAGTTATAATTTTCTTTCTTTAGCTGCTGTATAACGGAACAATACAGCAAGTACGTGTTAGGTGTCCAGGGCACTAGTTTCACATTTCAGCTTCATGGATAAACTTTGCCACACTCTTGGTTTTTTTAAGGTGTCATATCATTAATACACAGTGTCATCTTCTTTTTCTGAAACTACTAACCACGTTCTTAATGTAGACACCATCAACAGTGTTCAGTGATTCCAGCACTAGTATGAACACCAAATTACTCTTTAAACACAAGTAACTGCCACATTTCTGTTTGCTGCTGCATCCCAGCAAAGGTGGTGCAGAACACTTGCAGTGTTCCCAGCCCCCAGGGTCTGCCAGCAGCTCATGCTGTAACTCTTCAATTTTACACTTCAGAGGCAATGTGGGGCTTTCTCAGTTTAAATAAATGACAAAATATTGAACAAAGATATCTCAGCTAGAGAGCTATTTTTCAGGTGACTGATGAGGAGATATTCCATCTGTGTCACTGCAAAAATGACACCTTGATCGAGGTTCAGTGATACGAGTGATCTCTGCAGTGATTCTAAGGCACACATTTAATCCCAAAGTAACAGCTAGCATCTATACTAAACTTCTAGTTACAGCCTGATCCAGTTTTAAGGAGGCTGAAGCTGACTTAGAAACAGAAGTCTGTGGCTCTGCAGCAAGAGAGTGCAAAATCAGCTGTGTGCAGACCAGCAGGAAATCAGCACCAAGAGCTTCTCTGTACGAAAAAGCTGAGAGGCAACAGCAGCAGCATCACCAATGCTCAGTAATGCCCCTCATGAACAATTTCCAAGGGTGTGTGTATATCATGGACGCAGGTTACAGATGGAGAGTGGGATGCATGGCGTGATGAAGAGACTTGGCTAAGGTCACAAAGTCTCTCTTGGCAGAACCAGCCAGAAAATGAGGTTCCTGAATCATTCTTCAGTACCCCCCCAATCATAGGAATCCATTCTGCTCTCATGGACTTAGCAAGGAGGACAGACAACCCCAGGCATGGAAAACAGCTGAACACCTCACCTTAAAACAAATTAATGTGTAAAGTGGACATGAATTCCTCCTTGTGTAAAACCCTGTCATTTCAGAGGGAGCACAGAAGTGGGGTAAGAGAGACAGCCCCTGCAGGCTTGCATAGCTGTCAGGGGCATGTGCTGTTTGCAGAAGCGCTGCTTACAGATTCCCATTTCCTTCTGAAGCTTTAGCGGAATTGGCTTCATCAGACTAACAGAGCTTTAGAGAAGCCTCAGCTCCCTCAGCTGAATGACAATGGAGAGCATTCCAGATACCAGCACAGTGGATACTGGGGTTGCTTTTTCTCTGCTATAAAAGAGAGAAAGAGTGCTAATGGTATGAGAAAAACATCCATACAGTGCAGAGCAGAGCAGGGGGAAAATAAAGCACGTTTACAGAATATGGTGAAATTTTAATGTGCAGAATTTTCCCTCAAAGCAATCATCCCAACAGAGGACAAGGCTTAATGACAATCTGCCAGCAGGGAAAACCTGGAACATCCAGCATCTACACAGGCAGTCACCTGCCTGTAACGAGCAAAACCATGTCAAGTATTCAGTGCACAAAACTCTGTCCCGACCACAGGCAGGGCTCAAATGTGTTACTCTTGTCATTACATAAAGACATGCAAAAAGCAGTAACAAGGGTTCCTTTACTGAAAGAACTGGATTAGGAAAACATGCAACTCCTTTGGGTTTCTTGGGTACACCTTTTTCTTGATTTTTTTAAGCAGCTATCACAACTCTCTTTAATATACAACAGGAATTTCCTGGGGAGGAGGGTCAGCGAACCAGGAGTCTGCTCAAACACGGAAAGGCAGTGCTGCATTGACCCAACCCTGCCTCAAGGAGCAGTGTATGAAAACCAAGAAGGAAAGATTCTGTCTTTTGGACATCTTAGTCCCAGTTTATGATTATCATACAGACAATCACTTCAGGCGACTTTCTTGAAGAAAAAAACCCCTATTTTAGCTCAACACATAGACTTGAAAAAAAAATAAATCCCTTTTAATCTTCAACTTAATTATGTGAAGCTCCCACCTTTCCTGGTCTCACTGGGGGGACCGCACAGCCCAGTGGTTAAATCCTGTACCTGTCTGGCAGCGGAAGGCGCAACAGCCTTTGCGACCACTGGAGCAGGGCACCCACCGACAGCTGCAGGGACACTGCCACACTCATCCCAAGTACAACTCTCAGCCAGTCGCTATGTCTTGACCTGCTGCTTTTGCTATGAATTTTCACACTGCATCATAAGCCAGCTGCCTTCACTTTCTGAATTCTAATGAGAAGAACACCCTCAGGGCATGTTCAAAAGGAAATACGAGAACAATGTTTGAAGATAAAATACCTTGCAAACTCTCCCAGGGTGTCGATTTCCAGCAATTAATGTCTTGCAATCTAAAGGAGCTGCTATTGGGGCAGCTGAGGCACAGACTCCAGTTGTGATGCAACCAAAATGGTTTATTGAGTAAGCTTACAGGCTTTTCATAGACCCCTGCCCAGCGGTTAGTAGTTAGTCCTGGTTAGTTTCTTTTAGGTACTTTTCGCAACATCTTGTGCTTTTCCCAACCAATCACATCATTGCTCAGGTGTTTTGCTTGGACAACTTATTTGTTCTCAGATGTATAAGCACATTTCTCTGTTACCACTTTCTGCTACATTGTTGCTTTCCATTTTCCCTTAAACACACATTCTTGTCCCCTCAGTCCACACTGGACACTTCCATTAGCTCCTGGGGAAGTCCCGGGTACAACATTCCATCTTCGTCTTCAGTAACTTCTTTGTTTCAACGTCTACAGTTCTCAGAGACTATCTCGGTGTTCTAACTTCGACTCCTCTTGACTCCCATGGTTTGCAGCTGATGAGGGTCAGGATGTTCGTGCTCTCGTTCAGGTCTGCTGGCGCATCTTCTTGTGCAGCATTCCCCACATGCTGCCTACTGCCCAAACACGAGTTCATTCCTGTCGTGAGCCATGCCTACCTGTTTTTTCCAGCCACGGCTCTGTCGCTGGGTATCAGCTCAGTGAAGCTGCTCTTCTGCCATTCTCATGTCCACAGCCACTGGGGAGGTGGCAGCAAACAGCATCACGCAGGCTCAAGCCACAGTACCACAACTTCTCCCTCCCGGGCCCTAAGTGAGAGGTAACCACAGCTTCCCAATGCCGGTGGTGGTACAGCAGGTAGCAGCTCCTTCCTACCACCATCCCTGCTGGGCACATCTAGGGATATGGGGGACAGGATATTCCCTTGGCTTTCCAGTTACTTTCCAAGGTCTCCTCCATTCCTGGGAGGGATGTCTACACCAGGTATAGGCTCACAAACTCACCTCATTCAAAGGGCTGATGAGAATCTAGGTCATGTCTACGATTTCACCATTAGCAGAAGTGGGGCCTGAAGCAAAGCTTCCAGATCTACTGCAAGTCCCTAGGGGTGCAATTTTATCAGAGAATACAAACTATCACTGACCAAAATTGTTAATGGGCCATAAACTCCGAGTGAAAATATCCTTTCAAAGGTGCTGAGGCAAAGTTTAGTCCTTCCGTACACTGTGTTTATATCTGAGAGACAGATCAACAAATAAACCTTCCTGAAGCATGTAGCTAAATGCATGAGGCTCATTGACACCTCTCAAGTCAGGTCAAAACCAACACAACCCAATCACTTGGGAGCAGCCATCTCTGAGAGCTACAGAGACAGCCAGCCAGAGGTTATAGAAGATCTGTACAGAATTAGGAAACCATGTTTTGTCCTGAGGATTGCATTGTAACAGCAACTTACTCATTTGCTAAACTGTTCATAGCTCTAACAAACGAGGAGAGATGAAATATCATAGTCCTACACAGAGAAAAATGATTAAGAGCTGCACACTGTGGTAATACAGGGAGACGGTTAGAGCAAGAAACAAGCTACTGATGAGATACTTGAATGCACAAAAGACAGTACGCTCTGGCCTTAGAACAGAAGAGTTGCATCCTCTCTTATGGCCCTCTTGGTTAAGAAGAGAAACAATTTGAATGGTTTGAATTATGGGGTTAAAGTCAGCTGGGAAAAGCAAGAAAAAGAAGCTGATGTTTTACATGCATGAGTCCATCTGGAACTGAAGAATTTACCTGTCACCTGAAACTTCTCAGGCAGGCTGCCTTACAGCCACAAGACGCAACACTGTGCTTGGCACAGAGTATTTGTCTTTTCACTATCAAACATTTTCCCAATAGCAAAATATTATGTTTATTGAGAGCAAAGCGTTGGTGATCCAGACACTCGGAACAGCTTGAGTGGCACGAGGGAATGTGCAGCTGTGCTCAGTGTTTTCTGTTTTTACAGGAAATAACATTATGACTGAACTAGAAAGCAGATGGGCGGTAATCTGATCGTTGTCAAACATCACAGATACATATCTGTTGGTCGGATGGACGTTTCTATTGCTTTGGCATACAGGAGACAGTGGCACAGGAAACATTTTGTTATATATGCTATTTTCCACCTTTCTTAGTAGTGATTATTTCAGACAACAAAGATGAAGAGATGCTGAAAGAGAGCTGAAAGGCAGGAACCCACTTGAAGACAAAGCTGAGCTAGCAAATCAGCGCCTCTATCAAAATCAGAGACTACCTGATTTTGTATTACTGTGGGTAATTTATGTTCTCCATCACGAAGGAAAGTATTATCACAAAACGTGCAGCAGTGTTTGCATTCTTATTACGTCTTAACCTCCTGAGAGGAAATTGCACCAGGAAGACAAGGTACCAGATCCATTCTCCTCAGAAGACTAGAAGTGATGTTGGGAACTAAATATGTGTTATCCCAATATAGGAAACCTTTTTGTCCTCAGAAACTCAGGCAAAACCCAGATCCCCTTGTGAGTAGGACTAATGTTCTGTAGAATCTAAACTATGCTCAAGGCCACAGATACTTGCAATTTGACATTGCCACAAACACCAGAAAAAGTGCTTCAGAACATAACAGATGTACCTCTGGGCTTGGCAAGAACTGAGCTGTGGCACTCAATATACATCTACTAAGGCATTATTTGAAAAGCCTGCTTACTCCTCAATATCTAAATGACCACTGAGCATTCAACTCCCACCTCAGGGAAGAAAATGTTTGAAGAGCACATGGTGAAATGGGATTCCAATATAAAGCTTCAATTGTAACATAAATTACTTGACAGAAATCTTAAGACATGCTCTTTCAGACACTTCCTATGCTCAGAACCATGTTGCAGGCTTCAGAAATAGGTGGGTTATCCAGGAACCCTGATGATGTTCCACTTCTCATCATTGCTACAAGCACCACCAGTAGAAACAAGAAACTTGAGGAGAATTTGTCTGTTTTTTCCTGACCCAGGGACATGTTGTCCTGGGAAAAGGAATGCCAAGAAATCATGTAAAACAGTGCAAGACAAACCCAAATCTCTAGAAAACAATCAAAAAAGTGCCCCATTTTTCTCCTCTCCAGTCTGTTTCACAATAAATTTAAGCCATTTAACTCCAAAGCACTAAGCATCTCTACTTCCTAAGTCATTTGGCTCCAGATAGCACATTCGTTTCAAGGGAGATATGCTTCTCTCTCAGCTACCAAATTGCAGCAGAAAACCAAGAGCAGCCTGAGGCTTCCTCTGGGTTTTTACTAAAGTTGGTTACTTTATATTTCAACTTCACGTTAGAGGCTAAAACATTTCCACTGCTGCATTACTGCTCATGGCAATGCCCATGAGATTAGTATCAGTATCATTTTTCACCTAGACAGGCCTCAGGGAGTTGACTGGCATTCCAAGGACCAGAATGGCTGAGCCTGCTTTGAGGAGATTTAAAGCCCTTTGTTGCTCAGCATCTTGCATCCTATTGGTGCTTTCCAGCCCATGCCTGGCACGTGTATATATCTACAGTAGGAAAAGCATAAAATTCTGACTCTATGGCTAAAGCTGAGCAAACAGTTCCATCAATTAAACACAAAAGTCATATTTAATCTCATTCAGAATCAGAGAAGTCTTTATACATGACCATGAGCACATCAGTGCCCATAAATGCTTGAACCACAGCAAAAGAAAAAGTGCAGTAAACAGAACTACAGTTAAACTACCATTTCTGCTTCATGCGGGTTACTAAGTACCATTTGGGTTCCTGAACTGCAAGGTTTAAAGATATAGAAGCATACTTTTCATCTTACAACCTTTATTTTCTTCCCCTCCAAACCACATTAGCAATTTCTTTTGCAGAAGTACTTAGTAAGCTCAGCTAATCATTACAAATACCTTATAGGTCACATCACACTCAATGAGGTGTCTTGCATCGTGCTGCGCCTACTCAAGCAGGCAAGACTGAAACTGAAGGTCTCCCCTGCACCCTGCAGGGCTCCTCTGCCAGTCCCAGGACTCCAAATATACATTTAAGGATATGTTTAGGAGTGATTTTTAAATGTGTTCCAGCTCTGCACACCATTTCCACAAGAGCAGCACAAAGACCCGTGACAATGCGATTTCTCTTTATAAATAAGCATATCCCAGCATTTATAAATGCTGCTATCAGGAGAACTGGCTGCCCTGGATTTGGAGAAGGCTGAGGTTCTGAATGACTTCTTTGCCTCGGTCTTCACTGGCAAAGGCTCTGATCAAACCCCCAAGTCTTGGAAGGCAGATGAAGGGACTGTGAGAATGAAGACCTTGGGCCCACTGTAGGAGAGGATCTGGTTTGAGATCATCTTAAGAACCTGAACGTGCACAAGTCCGTGGGACCTGATGAAATCCATCCGCTTCATCCTGGATGAAGGAGCTGGCGAATGAAGTTGCTAAGCCACTGGCCATCATATTTGAAAAATCATGGCAGTCAGGTGAAGTTCCCGACGACTGGAAAAAGGGAAATGTAACCCCCATTTTCATGAAGGGGAAAATAGAAGACCCGGGGAATTACAGAGCAGTCAGTCTCACCTCTGGGCCTGGCAAAATCTTGGAGCACATTCTCCTGGAAGGCATGCTAAGGCACATGAAAAACAACAAGGTGCTTGGTGGCAGCCAGCATGGCTTCACTAAGGGGAAATCCTGCCTGACCAATTTGGTGGCCTTCTATGATGGGGCTACGGAACTGATGGACAGGGGTACAGCAGTTGATGTCATCTACCTGGACTTGTGCAAAGCGTTTGACACTGTCCCACACAACATCCTTCTCTCTAAATTGGAGAGACATCAATTTGATGGATGGACCACTCGGTGGATAAAGAACTGGCTGGACGGCCGCACACAAAGAGTTGTGGTCAATGGCTCGATGTCCGGCTGGAGACCGGTAACGAGTGGTGTCCCTCAGGGATCGGTGTTGGGACCGGTCTTGTTTAACATCTTCGTCGCTGACATGGACAGTGGGATTGACTGCGCCCTCAGCAAGTTTGCCGATGACACCAAGCTGTGTGGTCCGGTTGATACGCTGGAGGGAAGGGATGCCATCCAGAGGGACCTTGACACGCTTGTGAGGTGGGCTGATGCCAACCTTATGAAGTTCAACCACGACAAGTGCAGGGTCCTACACCTGGGTTGGAGCAATCCCAGGCACAGCTACAGATTGGGCAGAGAAGAGATTTAGAGCAGCCCTGCGGAGAAGGACTTGGGGGTGCTGGTCGATGAGAAAATGAACATGAGCCGGCTGCAGTGTGCACTCGCAGCCCAGAAAGCCAACTGTATCCTGGGCTGCATCAAAAGGAGCGTGACCAGCAGGGCGAAGGAGGTGATCCTGCCCCTCTACTCTGCTCTTGTGAGACCTCACCTGGAGCATTGTGTGCAGTTCTGGTGTCCTCAACATAAAAAGGACATGGAACTGCTGGAACAAGTCCAGAGGAGGCCACAAGGATGATCAGGGGACTGGAGCACCTCCTGTATGAAGACAGGCTGAGGAAGTTGGGGCTGTTCAGCCTGGAGAAGAGAAGGCTGCTTGGGGACCTCAGAGCAGCCTTCCAGTACCTGAAGGGGGCCTATAGGGATGCTGGGGAGGGACTCTTCTTCAGGGACTGTAGTGACAGGACAAGGGGTAATGGGTTAAAACTTAAACAGGGGAAGTTTAGATTGGATATAAGGAGGAAATTCTTTCCTGTTAGGGTGGTGAGGCACTGGAATCGGTTGCCCAGGGAGGTTGTGAGTGCTCCATCCCCGGCGGTGTTCAAGGCCAGGTTGGATTAAGCCTTGGGTGCCATGGTTTAGTGTGAGGTGTCCCTGCCCATGGCAGGGGGGTTGGAACTGGATGATCTTGAGGTCCTTTCCAACCCTAACTATTCTATTCTATGATTCTATGATTCTATTCTAAGTTGGGGCTGTTCAGCCTGAAGAAGGGAAGGCTGCGTGGAGACGTCAGAGCAGCCTTCCAGTATCTGAAGGGGACTACACGGATGCTGGGGAGGGACTCTTCATTAGGACTGTAGTGACAGGACAAGTGGTAATGGGTTAAAACTTAGACAGGGGAAGTTTAGACTGGATATAAGGAAGAAGTTCTTTCCTGTTAGGGTGGTGAGGCACTGGAATGGGTTGCCCAGGGAAGCTGTGAATGCTCCATCCCTGGAGGTGTTCAAGGCCAGGTTGAACAGGGCCTTGGGTGACATGGTTTAGTGTGAGGTGTCCCTGCCCATGGCAGGGGGGTTGGAACTGGATGATGTTAAGGTCCTTTCCAACCCTAACTATTCTATGATTCTATGATTTGATATTAAACATAACAAATAAAATAGAATCATAGAATCATAGATTCCTATAGACTCCTTTTTTTCAGACTAAACCTGCAAATATTTCAAACCCAGGAGTCCTCTCCACCCCTGCTCTCTGCTGTATTTCCTTGTTACTTTTCCACTGGTTGTATCCCAATAACCTGCCTGATCAAAAGTCTAATCACAAGCCTCTCCTTCCTACCTTTCCCAAGAGCAATACATTCTGACTTGTTTCTCTTTTCTACTAAGACAGTGACAAGGAGGATTTCAACATCAGCTGAGAGGTATAAATCACAAACTAAAGGCTGTCACAACAGATTTTGGAGTGTGATCCTCAGAGCACACCCACCAGCCAAGCTGGAGGAGGTGCTTCCCATAACAATTCTCTTTCCTATGAAGGACTTCCATATATACTCTTCTCAATGCTCCTTGTTTCCCAGCCACCCGAGGTGTAAATCAACAGTGCAGCTTTCTATAGACACTACAAAACCTGGTTACAACCGAAGATAACTGCCAGTCCACGTCTTCTGGGGTTTAGGATTAATTTTGTTTTAACGCAGAATATTTTGCTTTGGATATTGGCATTAGCCTGAGGGCAACAAAGGAATTCTGCTCCTTCTGTGAGGCTTACAGAGAAGATTTGCTTTTAAAAATGAAGTTCTAAAGCCTGATGAAATCTACCATATGCTGGGTTCTGAGATATGCTCTGGGAAACAATGGCTATCTATGGACAGCATTCACTTTTAACCTATCTCCTAACCCCCTCAGCATCACTTCTGCAGCCAATGTAAGAACTATATGACCTGAATATTAACTTTGACTTCAGTGGATCTGCAGAAGGGTATTTTTGTGTAGTTCTTCAACCTGGAGTTTCTTTCCAAAATCCTGTCTATACCTTAGACTACATCCGAGGTTCATTTTTAAGGCTTTATTTTTGATTTGTCAGTATTCATATTCACACCTACAAACTTTTTATCTGCTAACATGTAAAAACCCTTGAAAGAGGCATACACTTAAAACAGAAATGCTGAAATACAAGCCTGCTTTTCACTGCAACAAGACAGATGGTGTTCTCACATCAAACCCCTTACCCATTAGCGAGTCCAGAGTTTCTTAGGATATGAGAAATGCTACACAGCCTTGTTACACTACAGGGTATTTATTCCATTGATAATGTGCAATGTGCCAGGTTCAAAATGATGCTTATTACTCTTGGAGGCAATGAACAAACTGTTTAAGGAGTGTGGACACTGCTCCTTGTATAGAATTCCCCAAGCAAGGTTGATGAGGGCAGTGTGGAGGGGGAATACAGCTGGTTACCAAGGGGAAGAGCTCAGTACATGTGTATGAAAAGGCACAGAAGTGTCACATGTCATGACAGGGTCAATCGTACTCACATGCATTCGAGGATGATCAGCTGCTGCAGAGGAGGAGAATCTGGTCACCCAGGTTTTGGAAACCAAACTGAGTTCAAAAGCCAAAAATGGGAAATTGGAATAAAAAGGCTTAGAAAGCACCAAACTCAGAAGTATAAACCTTCTATGGTGAAATACCTATTCTGTACCAAGCGCAGGATACGAGCTGAGATATAAAACCTGTAGCCATGAGGTGTTCAAAAGTGGATGTGAATGCATACTGAAGATGTTTTCTCTGGTATGTCCAAAGAGACAGATAAGCATGACCAAAACCATTTTGTAAGCTTTCAGAAGAAAAAAACATACAGCAGCTACTACAAAACTATCGGTCATTCAGACACAGAAATGTAATGTATGTGGATCTAGTAACACATTTTGTTATCACAAGAAATCTCAGCTTTACTGCAGAAGTGAGGCACTCACTAGCATGGGAAAAAGCTCTCTTGGTATTTCATCCTCAAAATGCTAGTGGTGATATAGCTGTAAAGAAGATACATCTTTTCTCAGTTGACAAAAAACATCCTAACATCAGTCAACACAAGTGGAGAGGAAAAGAGCCAAACAGAAGTTTCTTAGCATTCACATAAAATCCTGCTGGCTGATGTGAACAGTAATTGAAACGAGATAACTACATGCATAAAATCTAGAGTGGTGCAGACCTACTCAATGAATTTGAGGACAGTGAGTAGATTTTACAGTGCCTAGCTGAAATATGAAAAGAATCTGCGTTTGGAAAGCTTCACAAGACAGCCTTGTCTATAATTTTCTGTATATTGATCATCAATATCTGTCCTGTCATTAGCATTACAAAATTAGCACTGATCTGAACAGATACCACAAAAGGGGCATACAGAAAAATTGCTAAAAGATCTTTGCTGCTGGTACTGGTACAGGAATAGGGATCAGAGATTAGGACAACAGAATACTTCATAATAAAGACTTCTAAAGAAGCCACAGTTAGATTTACACAGGCAACACGTGAAAGCTAATGCCAGAATTTGACAAGAGGTGAATGCAATTGTTCCTGGAGACAATGGGAGAATAAACAAGAGAAAGAAAAAGCCAAAGGAAATAGATTTCAACTCTGACACAATGAACATGACACCATCTCAACAGGTTCCACTCATTCCAATGCAAAGAAGCTTTCAAGGCCAAGATGTTTCTTTTACTGCTAGCAGGAGTTGTCACAGAGCAAGGGTTAGGTAGGAAGCAAAGCATGCCTGTCCAATTGCAGTATCTTCCTGGCTTACAGAAAGATCCTATTGCCAGGTGATTAATAAATGACCTGCAAAGTAAGCTTTCAGCATGGGACCTGGTAACTCGGCCTCGTTCAAGAGGAGGGAGGGAAATGTTTGCATCTGGAATCTATCATAACTAGAGAAGTCATTTAAATGATCAAAAAAACCCAGCTAAAAGGCTGAATTACGCTTTAGAATATCAGTAATGTGAGCATTTCACATTATCTCCATCCAATCTTGGTTTAAGGAGGAACCAGGGAAACAGTAGCTTGCATAATAATTCTCAGCAACACGTTCAGTTCAGTGGCATTCACATCTGCTGTGAACAGAAAGATGGCATTGTGTCTGCATAGCCACGTCAGGCTGCAACTGGGTTATCCACTCCATTTTCATTTTCATTTCAAGTATTAGAGCTCAAAAATCAAGACAGCACTCTGACCTTGCTACCAGGCTGGCACAGCTGGAAGAAGGCTTACTTTGCTCACATCCATTCCCAAACTGCACAGTTCAAGCAGCCCCATCCAGACTTACCTGCAAGAAAACAGAACACAGATTTGGGGTTACAGCTTCCAACCTTCCAAAAATCTACCACTAAGAAGTAAAAATAAACTGCAGATCCCTGAAAATTTTCCCAGCACTGAAGAGTTAAACCAACTTTTTGCAGTGTAATGAATGATTTATTTAACTGTACTTTTCTCATAGCCCTTAAATGATTCATAATTTCATCCTGGTAATTTCATTACAAAAGGTTGCATTGCCAAAGGGCAAAACAAAAGATCTGTTGACTTTCTTCTTATTACGAAGTCCTGTTTTGTCTGTTCATATAGTCTTGCCTCCCTCCCTTCCCCTCCCCAGCTTTCCCTTCCTTTGCTGCTTCCCAGTGCAACAGAGCATTCCAGCATTGCTGAAAACAACACGAGTGAGTGCAAGGATGAGCAGATTAGGAAGATGGGGTTTGTACACTTGTAATTGAGCTTTGAAACAGAAGAAAAGTAATAAGCCACCAGTCATGTGGTGAACTTCTGTTTCTTCAGTGGAAGCAAGTGCTTGGACCCCAAACCATCAAGTGGAATCAGCTAAGCTTTTATAGCAATGTCCTTCCATCAGTCTCCCAGCAGTTTTCTTCACAGAAGGAGATTTGGGTGAGAAGTGTTTGGCAGAAGTATTTCTGCCATTTGCCAAAGCCCATTAAATTCATTAACGGTGGTTTAATAAGCATCATGGGGAAGGCCTCTCCCCATGGGTGGCAGGCTGCCATCTCCAACTCCAAGTGCTCCATGCGGAGCTGCCACTCCAGGTTTCACAGATGTCTAACACAACTGGCTGCAGAGTGCATCCACACAGTGCAGAGCCCACAGCACAGTATGCTCCTCCATAAACCCCAGGGATGACAAGGACACAGAGGGTTATCCCGCACCCTTTCTCACCACAGCCCCAGGTGCTGCCATAAGCATTCTCCAGGAGATGCCACACAGGAGCTGCTGTGCAGCTCCCACCTGCAGCACTGGGGCTGCATCTGCCACTGCATGTCCCTGAAGAGCTCTGTAGCTTCTCATGGTAAAACTTGACTGTTTTTTTGCTTTCTGTCCCCATTGTCAGTGTATTTCAACAGCTCTGTAGGAAACATCAGTCTGTTTTTCAGAGACTGGAAGGTGGAGACTTTCCTATTACGTTTCTACCACAAGATGTGACTATCAGAGGGTGTTTGTCTCCCCATGGTAGACGGACATGCCCGGTCCCCTTCCTCCCCTTCTCATCCCCAGGAGGCAAACCCCGAGCACCTCCACAGTTTCTCAGCTCTGAATAGGTGGGGGAACAGAGGTGGCTGACACGGGGGTCTGTCTAAGTGGGGGTAGTGGGATCTGCTAGGAGCCACCCCCCAGGGGACAGTGATCCCATCACTGAAATGAGAAGGGACAGGGAGCCCGAGAAAAGGTTCTTGGCTGAAAACAGAACTTTTACATAGAAAAGGTGCTGAAAAAAAATTACTTCCAGGCTCAGCACTCTGCCCCTAAGGTTTTATGACAGCCCCATGCACTCAGTACTTAGAATGTCAGAAAGCAACAGTGATGTTGCTTATCAGGTACATACTACATGGTGCACTCGGACCCAGCCCGAGTCAGTGCCTGGAAAGGTAAATCCCATAGAAATCTAGAAAGGATCTTATCCCCACCTGGTGGCATTGATATAATTGTCAAGAAACAAAAGTAAAGAGCCGGCAGTCAGCCTTAGCTTGGAAATCCCATTTGCTCCAAATTGCATTTCAGTTCTACTATAACGGGAAGACAGAATTTGGTGTCTGTCACTGACAGTCAGTGACAGATCCAGTTTAAACACCCTCAGATTCCTGGCGTCCAAGCTTCATATAAGACTTGGCAATTTCCCGTGCAGCTTCTGCTGCTCGGTTTGTGCCCTCCCCATCCCGCGGAAGTTTACAGCCTCTTCCCGGCGCCTCGAGGGGATGATTTAACGCCGGGCAATGGAAGGAGACTGCTGCCATCTGCTGCCACTGCTCCATGCAGGCACAGCCGTCGCTCCGAGTGTCAGCCCAGAAATACAGGAGGGAACGGGAAAAGGAGGAGAGCTGTACAAACTCAGGTTTAGCTCTAGCAGGACTTCTCCTCCTTTCCTGGTAAATAAATGACTCCAATTTGTGCTTTACTGGCTTTGCACGTTAACACTCAAAATTTCAAAGGGATTATTTGGGCAATCCTGCAACAACCTTATGTCAATATACAACTAAGCTGATGACTGCATGTGCAATCCCTGAGAGATCTTGTCTGTCCTACAGAAATCAGCATCTGTGGCCCAATCCTCACGACAAACACCACAGCGAATAAGCCTCGGTGGGTGACAGCAGAGGAAAAAGGGGAGATGGGTTTTAGGTGCGTTTTACAGAAGCAGAGGCAGCTTGCTCTCCCAACCCAGGGTAGCATTAGCCGCTAGCGTCCCTGAGCAGGGCTAGGCAGCAGCAGGCTCAGCACAGCCAGAGCTCAGAGAGAGCAATGTGGAAGCCAGAGCCAAGGAAGAAGCAGGTAGGAGACCCAGGGCCCCTCTTCTGTTGTTGTGTTGTTTCATTTTGTTTATTTTCCCAATCTCCAGCCAATGCAATCCCAGATAATGGCAGGAAACAGCTGAAAGGCAGAGAGCTCAGCCTCAGCATAGCTCTGGGTGCCACCAAGCTGGAGCAGCCAAGGCCGGCTGGCCTGCAGCACAGAGAGAGGCCAGCACCAGCCAAGAGCATCCTTTAGCGCTTATTTCATAACACAACTTTGCCAGGCCCAGAGTCTAAGCACTTATAACTTTCATTCAAATGAAGTCAATGCAGGTTAAAACATGCAAATATAGTCACAAGCATCCCATCTTATTTGTGTTATTTGAATTAATTGAATTTCTGCCCTTAAAAGTAACTACTGGCAAAAGGTACTGAGAGGTGGTAAGAATGTCTCAGTGCCTGTCCCAGCCACAGGTCACCCCCTGGACAACGCTGTCCCTGGTGACAGCAGGATGTAAGTCACAGCCTATTCTAGTGAGTGTGGAAGGGTAATGGCCACGGAGAAGAAAGGACTAGGGTAAAAGGTAAGAGGGGTATGATGCAGGTTGCTGGTTTGACGTGGTTGATTCTAGATCAGCTGCAAGTAGACAAAAGAATAGCTCTTGAAAATGAACATGTGGGAAGAACATAAAGATATGATGTCCAGACTGAGACAGCTACACCAAGAAGCCATTTGTGCCAGCTGCTGGTAGCATCCACAAGGCCCTTTCATGGCTTTTTCTCCTTGCCCTCTTTTATCCAGCACAGCAGGGGTATGACATCCAAGCTAGAAATACTAAAAGTATTTGTTGGTCCCTTACTAAGGAGTATCCTAAAGAGCATTTATTTCTCCTTCTGGGAGGACACAAGATTATGTAAGATGAAGACAAGGCTTAAACCCAACAGTTACCTGCAGACCTTTCAACCTGAAGTCAAAGGATGGTGGTGCATTGCCTTCTGGCTAAAACCATCTACAGCAGATGTCTTGGTTTTACCTTCTTACATAGCATAAAGTATGTACTTAGAGTCCATGGGGACCCTGTGATAACTGCCAAAAATTGCAGGTCCTGCATTGCTCCTCTGGAAAATGGTACCTTTTATGCTCAACCCTTCTTTCAGTTTTATACCTGGATTAGGAAAGTAACTTAAACCCAAAGCACGTGGTCAGACTCACACTTCTCTCCTGAGCAGCAGAGGCCTGTCTAAGTGATCAGTGCCCATGTCACGGGCTCATTGCGACAGTAGCACTTGGCTACTCACACACTGCATTTCCCACCTAACACAGGTGTTACGGACAAAGCAAGAAAAGCAAAACCTCAGTCTGCTTTAGAGACTGCTGAGACATCTTCCTCCAGGTACAGAGAACGCACGGGAGAGAGGCTGAGTTTTTTCACCACGTAATCCACTTTGTAGGTGCTCTCGTAACAGCATCTATTTATGACTAATTTGACAAGCCCACGATGGAAATCATAATCCTGAAGCTAGAGCTTTACATTCTCAGGGCTGTTTAACGAGGAAAACCCTATCGTAACACAGACACCTTTCAGAGTAAATTACCAACCATTTGCCGGTGGCATGGACACACACCAGACCTCCAGGGCACAGAAACAAGTAATAGTTCGTCTGCAGCAAACACATTAATACGCAACCAGCGTTTTGTATTTCCACTTCCAATTTCTTTGCAATTCACAGCAAAACTTGTTATTCTGTGTCCATTTCCTTTCACTTCTACACCTCCTGAGGATATACAACTGTTACCTTAGTTGTAATACATGTCTTAATGCGGTATCTTAGTACTCCTATGTGTATATGCAAACTGTGCTTGTCACAAGGATCAAAGGCCTTGTGCCAGCTCTCTGGCACATGAACAAGGAAGCAGATCCCAGCTGGTCAGTTCATCTCAGGGAGCCTCTGGGAAGCAGGAATGGATAAGAAAGCATCCTGGAGTCTGGTAACTACCCAGTTTAAAGGGCATAGGCAGTGTGATGAACACACAGCTCATCTTAGAGCTACTGATAGCCCACTGCTCCAAACCCAAATTGGCATAGTGCAAATACTACAGGATGGGTTATATTCCACATGGTTAACCCCCATTTAGAAAAGCATTCAGGCATATAGGTATTCCCAACTTTGTTCAGAGTGCTCAAGGATATACCCAGCTTCCTGGCTGATGAGATCTAAGCACATGCCTAATTACTGATGGAAAAAGGTCTGGAGATGCTGCAATGATGGATAACACAGAAAGCCTGAAGTGAAGGCAAGATCTTACTTAAAAGTGCGTAGTTAAACTGAATGAGCTATACCTCTTGTAACTGCTAGGTCAGAATATTTTGCAGACTGCCCATCCATAAATAGAACACGTTTCAAGCAAAGCCTAGTTTCTAGCTTTATGGTATTAAAGGCTGTTCTTAATACTGCCTTTATTTAACTAACCCAAGACACAGATCAAGTCTTTTCATTACCAGCCAATAATTTACAACCAGTGGAGACATCAGTGATTGGAGACTGCAGTCCCTGGAAACATTATCTCTTCACCTTTTCCTTATTCCAGGGAAACTCCTCCTTGGACTGCGGCAGTGCGTAGGGGTGAAGGACAGGCTGTATCAGAGGAAATTCCCTATCGGCCTAGGGAAATCCTAATAATTGAACTGTGCCCACAACACCATGTTTGTATCAACAGCAGAACTCACACTGTGAAACACTTGATAAAAGCATGAATATGTGTCTGGGGAGCTCCAGAAATGAGTCCCCTTAGGTCTTCGGCTGTACCAAAGAATAGATGGGGCAAGACCAAAACTATGACACTAGCTTTTCTGTTACTCCGGTCCTTCTCTCACAACAAGGAAAAGCAAGAATTGTTTCTTCACATGAACCAAACAATGACTCTGTTACAGGTATGAGAAAAAAAACCCATCCTCACAACTTTCCCCCCTCGCCCAGGTACCAAGTGTGGCCCACTCTGCAGTGATGAACGTGCTTTTGAGAGACTGGGAAATCCTCCTTTGAGTACAATTCTCCCTTGGTTTTCTGTGACAGTTAAAAAAGGCTTAATAAGCAGCCTGCGATTTCCTACCCCCAGTTTTCCATTTCCTGTGTGTCAGAGGCAGCTGGCAGAGCAGCTGATAATCTAAACAGACTGACAGAAACATTTTTATAGAGACTTACACGAACTTACTTATCTCCAGTGAATTCATTTCCACTTCGAGTTTTCTACAATCTCAAAGGCCATCCCCATTTCTCACTCCTGGGGCAGCACAGATGATGTAAAGTGTTCTGTCGTGATAGCATCAAAGTGAGAAAAAGCATTAAATCTCCTCTCAGGTATGCAGGTGTTTCAAGCTCAGGAGTTTGCAGTAAATGTGAAGTTTCTGGGGGTTTCATTTCCTTTAGTTTATTTTGAGTTCCTGTGCAGTAGCTAAATCATTCCCTGGTTTTAAGCACTTTGCACAGCCTCATTTCAGGAAGATTACTTTACAATACGCTACAGATACAACACAAGAGTCTGATGACTGAGGCCACCCCTCTGGTCCTCACTCACAACCAGTGCAAGGCACTCAGTGTCCCTCTTGCCTGGCCTCCTGCAGCATCCTCACCCATGGCGCTGTGCTGATGGCACATGGCCACTGCCCAGCAAAACCTGCTTTGCCTCAGATAGAGAACAACTGTTCCAGTGGGTGGAAATTTCGCACAGCTTTCCTGACCTAAAAGGCAATTGCTGTCTTTGGATGGCTAGGTGCAGTAAGAACAACTGCATGTGAAGAAATGTGGAACACAACTTTGCTTCACAAAACAAAGTAATGGCTCTTGAGGACTAACCCTAGCAATTGCCTCAGGAGGGAAATGAGAAAGGAGCTAGTGCCGGGCAGATACAGGCGGCAGAGGCAGGTAACAGAGTTAGCAAAACAGCTGTCCTGAGCACTTCCATTTACACTTCTACGCACAAATTCTCTTCCTCTCTGCAGAAACACTGGGAAATACAGCTCACAAGAATGAAGCGTGGTTTCCAAAGTGACAAAGCACACATAGAATGGGAGTAATTTGGCTCTCCCACCAGCATATTGCAGCAGTCCACCCACAGAGATGATGTTGGAAGTGAAGGGACTCATTACTCCCATTAAACATGACATTCAAGCTGTTCTCTGCCCTGCAGGGATGAAGGTCAGCATTCCTTTTCCTTGCCAAAACCCCCTTAAAATTATCAACACTTCAAATGTCACAGGGGAAAAAACAAAAAGAGACCAACAAAAATATATTTATATTCAGTAGGTTGAGGCCAATCTGATCCATTTCTAACAGCTAATTCTGACTTAAAAACAGACATAAAATGTTCCAGTGTTTCGGCTTCCATTTTGAAATGATGCTGGAGTGAAAGCCTGGCTGCATTTAACATTACAGTTGAACTGTTATCCCCAAAGTGAGGACACCCCTCCCCTACCCCGTCAGTGAAGTTTTGGTCAAAGCAAACTCCTATTTATTGATGGTTTGCTTTTGTTAGTAGAATTTGAATCTATCACTAGATGTCTCCTGTCATAATATCAGCTCCACAAAGCTGGTATTTAAAGAGCCATGCACTCTAGTGTTTGTCCAGTATTTTGTTATGCCTTGCCATACTACAGAGAAAAGATCAAGCTCCAAGCTTACATCTATAGCCCTGACTCTTCTGGTATCTGCACTCTACAATATGAGTTTATTCTTCATAAGGCAGGTAATTGCCTCAGTTGCTGCTGCTTTTTGGGTAGTTTTTGATCCTCAGTGCAGCTCACCAAATAGACAAGCACGAGTTACTCTGATTTCATATGAAGTTGGAAATCATCCACCAAGACAGAGGATGGCTGTTTTCCACGAGGAAATGAAATCCCAGTGCAGTGAAATGAGACCCCTTTCACTGTGGCCCAACCTTCAAGTGTAATTCATGCAAACCAGAGCCCACTTTATCATAGAATCATAGAATAGTTAGGGTTGGAAAGGACCTCAAGATCATCCAGTTCCAACCCCCCTGCCATGGGCAAGGACACTTCCCATTAAACCATGCCCAAGGCTCTGCCTAACCTGGCATGGAACACTGCCAGGGATGGAGCACTCACAACCTCCCTGGGCAACCCATTCTAGTGCCTCACCACCCTTACAGGGAAGAACTTCTTCCTTATATCCAATCTAAACTTCCCCTGTTTCAGTTTTAACCCGTTACCCCTTGTCCTATCACTGCAGTCCCTAAGGAAGAGTCCCTCCCCAGCATCCTTAGAGGCCCCGTTCAGGTACTGGAAGGCTGCTATGAGGTCTCCACACAACTTCTCTTCTCCAGGCTGAACAGCCCCAACTTCCTCAGCCTGTCTTCATACGGGAGGTGCTCCAGTCCCTGATCATCCTCGTGGCCTCCTCTGGACTTGTTCCAACAGTTCCATGTCCTTTTATCCTGGGTTTAGCAGTAGCAGTCATTTTTTCTCCTTCTCAGTAGCTGGTGCAGCGCTGTGGTTTTGACTTTCAACCTAGGAACAGCACTGATAACACCGATGTTTTTAGTTGTTGCTCAGTAATGTTTACTCTGACCAAGGACTTTGTGAGCCTCATGCTCTGCCAGGGAGGAGGGGAAGTTGGGAGGAAGCAGAGACAGGACACCTGATCCAAACTAACCAAGGAGGTATTCCATACCACAGCACATCATGCCCAGGATGTAAACTGGGGGCAGTTACCCAAAAGGGCTAGATCACTGCTCGGTCGGAGAGTGGTGACCGGTTGTATTCTCTTCCCTTGTTATTTCCCTTATCACTATTATTGGTGGTAGCAGCAGTGGTTTGTGTTATACCTTAGTCACTGGGCTGTTCTTATCTCAACCCATGGGAGTTACATTCTTTCCATTCTCCTCCCCATCCCTCCGGGAGTGGGGGGGAGGAAGGGAGCTGGGGGGAGCGAGTGGGCAACCTGCGCGGCTGAGGGCTTAAACAACAACATCTTTTTAACCACCTTTTTAACCTCCTTTTCCTCCTAAGAGCCGCTGGAACAGTCTAGTGTCTGGAGGAACTGGATGCTCACCTGCTGTATGACCTAAGAGGGCTATCCGCAAAATGTACACACCCCAGTAGCTCTATCCTTGCCCATCTCTGTAAGACCCTCAAGAAAGAGGGAAAATGACCTACCTGTCACTGGAATAGGTCTTCATGGCTCCTAACAGAGCTGATGGGACACTGCCACCCTAGTTCTTCAGATCAGCATGTCCAGCCATGTCACAAGGATTTCTTACAATAATACAGACCCCCTGATCCCAATACCATTTCTGTGGTGCTAATTTCGATAAACCAGAGCTATAAAGGACCTCAGGCTCTCCTTGGATTTCACCTCCAGATATATCCATTTTTCTCTCTTCAGAGGAGACTATTACAGTGATCAGCATCTTCCACTCCAAATCTTGCCTTTTGCAGGAGTCCCCGCAGATGCTCTCTGTTGTAATGATGACATTATAAGTATCTCAATGACTCCCTGCTTTCCAGTAGTGTTAGAAGTGCTCAAATCAGAGACTGAAACCAGCCCATGCTGCAAGAAAGATCGCTGCATGTGATTAAGAAGAATGGGTGAGCTCTCTTTAGCTAACTGAGGTCTCCTGGCTCATGCAGGAGCAAGAAGTGCTCTTGTCTGAGTTGCATTTACCCCAAGGACTGGCTGGGCTAAATACACACACCAGCATTTGCAGCTCTGCCGAGCTGTTGCCTTTGGAGAAAAGCAGCACCCTGCTCAGAGAATTCCTGTCCTTTCAGAGAAAAAAAGCTTAGGAGTAGACTAAAAGCATATTGTTCTCTATGCACACGATGCATCATCTTAGGCTGCTGAACTGAATCATAGGCTGCCAAGTGCTCTTGATGTCCATATCTGTGTGTATAGCTCCATGCATGAATTACAGAGTTTTCCTCTGGTGAAGATGGGCAGAGAGGGACTGGAATGGGGGATTAGTCACAGTGGGAAAATAGCGCTGTGAGACGTGATCATCTCTTGCACATTGTGAGGAACATGCATTGAACTACAGCTCCTTGCTTTTCCGTGGGAGGCATTTCTACTTTTCTGCTTCCAAAGCAAGCTGTCTTGTGCTACGCAGAGCTTTTCATACAAGTCCAACCAAATCTTGAATATAAATACCTGAAATAGGACTTATATAAAATAGAAGCACAGGTATTTGCAAGTTGAATACCTCTGAAACAAGAAGAGCTAAATATAGAGATCTGCATACAGCTTTTAAACTTAAAATCCTATTTCAGGTGCTAGGCATAGGATGATATCCCTCCATAGGGGTAAGACAGTCTATGCAAACCTGGTGATTCAATGATAGCACTCATTAAAAAGAACTGTCACTTCATATTAAGGATGAGGTAGTCAAAACAGCTGTTACTTTAAGTGCAGTCCTTCTAACTTATTCTGCAAGGTCTGTGGGAGTAAAGCTAAGCCTATGCTGATTATAGCTCAATATTTGCACAGCAAGAAGAGACCCCATGAGAACAGAATTAAAAAATGAGACAACCCATTTTTGTGGGGTTAGAGATACACTTGGCTAAAGCAAATTAAGAAGAATCATGCCCAGTGGCAGCCTCCGACGAAGCTAAATGCTGATGACCCCCACTTTAGGCACACTGGTGCACAGAAGCACACGTAGAAACCCTCTCAAATCCCAGGCTGCCAGCCACACATTCCTGCCACAGACCAGCCTGACTGCAGAAGTGTCCTCTGACTTCCCAGAAGCACCACACCGGCACCAGGAGGTACCTCTTCCTCCCCTACTCTCACGCTAAGAGCCCCTGAAGCAGCCTATGTGGTCAAGTGGGCACCTATCCTGCTGCCTTCTGGATATTTGGAAGCAATATGCCACTGTCCTGGCCTCTGCATGTGCACTCACACATGTTGGTTATAAGCACAGCTACAGTCATTGCAACAGAGCTTTACTGTCACTTCAAAATCACTCTCCACATAGAATAAGCACAGTCAGAAAAAACCCCTCACAAAGACGTAAGTGCTGAAAAGGAAAGAGAAGCAACACTTGAGCTACTTCCTACAGCCTCATGCTCAGAAACCTGCCTTTCTTCTCATCCATCAGCCTCTGAACTGCAAGCACTCACCTCACGCCTGGGATCAGGGCTCATCCTGCATGCCTTCCCCAGCTGCCCATTTTCCATACTCCATCCCTTTTCAGGGTTTGCCGGAGTTGTCATCCAAAACACCCCAAGGGCTCCTCAGCCTTCACTACATCAGGAAGCAGTTTCAACACTCCTCCCTCCACAAGGACTGTCCTCCCTTCTTCAGAAATAAGAATATGCCTTAGGCAGACAGTCACCAAGTGCAGAAGTCTCCACCGGCTAGTACACTTCTAGTACATCAAGAGATGGAATTTCTTACTCATTCCATGAGGCAACGAGTAAGTTCTCTGCAGAAAACCTTTTCATACATTGAATTTATACCTTGCATCAACAGTTAAATTGAAACCCTAGCTGGCATTTAATATATGCAGCTCATCACTAGCTCTTGATTGAGATGAGACAATGGCAATCAACAGCTCTGGGAGGGAACGGATTTGAGATGATCTCCATCAGATGCTTCAGTACCATTTATAGGTGAATGTAAATATCCTCATCAGCATACATTTCCCAGTTCAAGCTATTCTGATGGTCTACTTTAGGTAGCATTCTCTGACCTGCTTTAATCAGGCAGAGCTGATGCTCATTTGTGAGTATGTTTCAAGCAGACATTGATCTGCTGGGATGGATGAAACCTTGCTTCTACAGTTGATGCAGAAATGAAGCACCTATCAGCATAAGGCTTATGAAAGGAAGGTCCTGCTTGACTAACCTGATCTTCTATGACAAGTTGATGATGAGGGAAAGGCTGTGGACGTTGTCTACCTAGACTCTAGTAAAGTCTTTGACGCCATTTGCCACAGCATTCTCCTAGAGAAACTGACTGCTCATGGCTTGGATGGGTGCATTCTTTGCTGAGTAAAAAACTGGCTGCATGGTTGGCCTTAAAAAGCAGTAAACATGTCACCAAGGGACATGGATTAGTGGTGGCCTTGGCAGTGCTGGGTTAACAGTTGGACTTGATGATCTGAAAGGTCTTTTTCAACCTAACTGATTCTGTGATTCTATCCAGACACATGGAATGACTCCTACATGGTGTTTTCCAGAGCATTTCATGTAGCTACAGATAAGCCTGTTATCCTCTCTTGTGAGCTGCCTCATGGAGAGCCAGGCTCAAATGGCAAGTGTTGCCAAATTAATTCTGTAATGCTGTGGATGGTTCTACAAGCTACACACATTATTAAGCTAAATTAATTTCTGCTGTACCTGGCCTGCCGCTGAGGAATGCTGCTTACTGGGCTGGGAATAGCTTGTTTGTTGGATCTATAAAATGCTGTTACTTAAACAGCCCAGTGAGCTCCTCTGACGCAAGTTCGCTTTCCCCTGAAGAGTTTTCTTTCTAACTGGAGTTATTGATCCCTTTGGCTTTAGACAGGAAATCATCACTGCATTAGCAACCAGCAAAATGGTCTTCAGTCCCTGGAGTCTGTTCCCTGACATGTCATCGATTTGAATCTTTTGAGCTGGGAATGCTGTTAAACTCCTGTCTCGAAGAAAGCACAGTAATGTGCAATGCATTTTACATTTGACTTTTTGATCTGAAGTCTCGAAGCGAATGCATGTGTGTATTTCTCTTCAAGCATATCTCAAATAATTGCTGCTAAATTCTGTTACAAAGCAGTGCTACTTTATTAATATGGAGGAAAACCCAATCACTGCAGCATGGAGATCTCCAGGTCTGACATGCTGGGTTCACTTTCTTAAACTTGCTGTGATAGAGACGATTACAGCAGTTCGTGGACTAATGTTAGACTCCCATTAGTGTCTGCCCCTTAATGGAGATCTGCCTTCAGCAGCAGCTTGACCAGAAGATAGTAAGCGCCTAGTAAACCCTGGAATTTCCCATACGCTGCACTGCAACTTTAGACTTCTGTATTTGCCACGTAAATACAAAATAATCACTCTTGGAAGTGGATCATGGTGCTTCTACATTCATATATTAATCTAAGCCTGACTTCACTGCTTGGCAATACAACCACAACAGCCTGCTCTGAAGTGAATACATTATTTCATCTTACTCAAACCAGACATGGCATAGGAGCTACTTTTAACTGGTGGCACAAACAGGCGCTACTGAACCTTGTGCTCTCTTTCCAAGTCCTGGAATTCCAAGCCCAAGAGATAATCCTTCCCAGCATTATCTCTCAATACAGTGCCAGAACCATGAAAAATATGGGTTTGTTTGATAAATGTACCTATAACTCACATCTTACCCAGTACTGCAATGATTTATTAATATAAAGGGTCAAAGTTGTTGATGTCACACAACATAGCAGTGTCCGAGCCTATGGATGCCTCAGTGTGCTGTCAGCTTGTGGGATGCAGCTGAGTGCACTGGGGAGGGGGGGATGCACTGCCAACACTACCTCTTTACCAGATCTGTCCTGCTTGGATTTGACTCTGACGCTGCATGCAAAACCAGAACAAAGCAAAAGAGTTGTGCCAATCTGCCTGCAGCATTAAACCAGCTCTTGGGGTTCTCTGATAAGTGTCTCAGATCTAAACCAAGAAGCTACCCAGTGGTTTGCTCTTTTTGTAGGAAATAACATTTCATTTCTTTTAGCATGTCTTGGCAAAATGGTGATGCTATCTGTCCAGAGTGAGTTTAACAGGCAGCTGAGGGGTGAGGGACAACCAGATTGTCTTTATTACTGCCAGTCAAAGCTACATTGAGAAAAAGGTTCTCAGCCAGCCAGCTACCCAGGTGAAAGCAAGGGTCCTCATTTGGAGGAGATTACCAGGATAATACGAGGGGTGCAGGATCATGTTCTTGGCTATGAGGGGATGAATCTCACAGGTGCCCAGTTATAAAACTGCACACACACAGCCCCTTTGGGAAATCACTGTCTTACCGGTTTGACTTGCTAGAATGCCTCCATACCTGTGAAAATGGAAACTGTCAGTGCTCACGGTACAAGTTTGCTATGGGAGCTACCTGCTGGATTTCGGGTAGAGCCTAGGAACCCAAAACAGTCCCATCACAGTTTATCAGTACACCAGCACTGAAAGCGCAAAGGAGGGAAACACTTTGTGCATGTGGAAAGCAGAAAGCTTTCCAGCAGAGTCCCCTGCCTGCTTTTAAGACTACATGCATTTTCACCGATGTCACAGAACAGTTTTGCTCTAACTCACAGTACACAACTCCGCGAATCCATGACATTTGCACTAAAACATCCCACTTGAAAAATACACTCTTTTGAGCTTGTCCTGGGTTCAGCAGCAGCAGTCATTTTTCTCCTTCTTAGTAGCTAGTGCAGTGCTGTGTTTTGATTTTTTGGCCTGGGAACAGTGCTGATAACGCCGATGTTTTCAGTTGCTGCTCGAATGTTTGGTCTGGCCAAGGACTTTGTGAGCCTCCTGCTCTGCCAGGGAGGAGGGGAGGCCGGGAGGAAGCAGAGACAGGACACCTGACCCAAATTGACCAAAGAGGTATTCCATACCACAGCACGGCATGCCAGGGATGTAACAGGGAGTTACCCGAAAGGGCTGGGACTGCAGGGTTGGAGGAGGTATCGGTCGGTGCTCGGCTGGGAGGAGTGGGGAGAGTTATTGGTCGGCTGGTGTTGAGGTGTTGTATTCTTTCCTCTTGTTACTTCCTTTATCATTATTATCATTGGTGGTAGCAGCAGTGATTTGTGTTATACCTTAGTTACTGAACTGTTCTTATCTCAACCCGTGGGAGTTGCATTCTTTTCAGTTCTCCTCTCCATCCCTCCGGGAGCAGGGGGAGGGCAAGAAGGGGGGGAGTGAGAGAGCGATTGTGTGATTTATGGATTACTTTTGTTTAAACCACGACAGAGCTGCAACCTCATTTAATGAGAAGAAGAACCCATGACAAATGGCTTAGCTTTCCCAAGAACCTGCATGACCTCCATAAGAATTTCAGATTTATGGAGGAACTTCAGAAAATGTTATTTGCAGGGCATGACTGCCTTGGCAGGACACGGCAGCATCAATACCAAACTACAGCAATGGGCTTAGAGGTTCATAATGAACCCAGGCCCAGACCAGCTGGCTGAAGCTGTCTCTTCTAGTATTAATGACCAGTATTGGCTGAGCCAGTGTAGTTCAAAGACTTAGCAATAACTGTGATTTTTTTAAAGGCCTGTCCAAGCAAGATTCCGTACCGATTTACTGATGTTCTCAGAAACAGCAAGCTGCCTGCAAATTTCCAATCTCCATATTGCATGTGGGAAGTAATGTGAACTTCTTGAGTGTACGCGGGTCAAACTGAATTCCTGGCAGGAGCGTACTGAGCTGGTTACAGTACAAGCCTCTAGATCTTCAAATGCTGATACGTGAAGATTCCTCATTATTTATTTTAAAACAGAAGCTTTTCTTATGTTGGCAGAATGAAACAACTTGAACATTAGCAGCAGGTGCCCCTGTGTTTAGAAGACTATTGTGATGCCTCTACCATGATGCTGCACAGATGTCTTGAAGCGATGTAAACCCAGCAATGAAATACCCTTAAAAATGATTTCATTTTCTTTTACAAAAAGAAAGATTTTTTATGAGACATTTCCAAGACAGCAATAATTTCCTGGAAGGAAGTAAAACCTTGGTTTAATCTAAATTCCACAAAATCCGTTTCTACCAGACAGCAGCTCTGACCAAATCTGCTACAGTCTTTATTTTCAATTACTATTGTCAGTTCATTTTAGCATCTCAATAAACAAATGCGAATTCAAATCAGCCATTAAAAAAACAAAGTGTTGTCCTAGTGTGCCTCCTCCATTAATGGACAGCAAAGTGCTGTTAAAATCCAGGTTAAACTTTAACTTTCCTCTCAAGTCAAAAAATCTTGCGTAGCTTCAGATGTACGTAACAGTAGACAGCACTTTCACACCCATCTTTTTCAATGCATGGGTTATTTTAAATCTACTTATTAGTGAGCAGTTCATTTTCATAAGCACTCAGTTTATAATCCTCATCATCAGGCTTAACAAGCCAAAGGCAATGCCCCATTAAACCCCCACTCAGGTTTACACAGTAAACCTCTGTAGCCACAATTTGTTTTCATCTCTTAATCAGTTGCTAAAACTCAAGAGTAATTTCCACTTGTGCTTTACTATGGAGCTGTAAACGTTTATGGAGATGTTAAGAACTGGCCATTAAGAACATTAACTCACAAATTTTGCCCTCTTATGTCATTTCGCCACCACTGAGGCATCTGACACTTCCCCAGCAGAGCGCAGGAAGGAGGTGCAGAGACAGCAAATGGTTTGTTTGCAGCAGGATGAAAAAGAAGTTCAAAACCAAACCACATTTCTGGCAAAGCAGAAAATCTGCCTTCTTTCACTGAAAAGGGCATGAGGCTCCTAGGGAGGGAGGAAGGAATGTGCTTGTCCTAACCAGAGCAGCCCACACCGTGAGGCAGGGATGGGGGGAAGGAGGGATGGTGATGCCCCTGCACTGCTCCCTGTGTTCCTGTGGTCCCCGTCAGCCTGCATTCCCCAGCCCATGACTAGAGGGGCTGCAGCTCAGGCAAAAAGCCATTAAAAGCCCCATGCTTTGGAGGGAAATACCACGCAGTGGCCATGCATAGTCGCATGGAAGAGCAGCAAGGCCCTGCATCAACCCACCCCACTGCCTAGCTGCCATACCTGGCCCTGCCAGCAGCCCCCTGAGGAGACAGCCATCCTCTAAATTCACATATTTAACCTACAGCACCTGCAGTGTAAATGATGCGCCCTGTGATGTCATGCTGCATAGCGGTGGCAGTGTTGGACATTGGGGTGCACCCCCTGTGGTGGCCCTTTCCCACCTCCCGAGGCTTCGGGTACCTCTGCTAGCACCCCCAAGCTCTCGGACACACACAGCCAAACAGCCACGCTGTGGGCACCTGGCAGGTCACCACGTCCCACCGCTACCAGCCTCAACAAGGAGCTTAGCAATGACTTCACCCTCAGACTGAGCAGCCCAGCACGGGGGTGACAGCACAGACGTGCCAGTCCACAAACACGAAGCCTCGGTGGCCGCTCTGCTGCAGCCTAGCACAAAATGAGGGTTTGCATGTCCATCCTGCAATGCATCACCTGCTGCAGCTCACCACAACCATCCTGCTTGGCTCTGGCTTTCCACTGACCGGGAGGAGAAACACTACCATCACTGGTGAGAGAACAAGCAACCTGCTATGCGAGAAGCTGCTCACGTCAGCTACCAGGGAGCTGGGGCTGTATTTCAGTGGTTTCTCAGATTTCAGCAAGTCTCAGATATTGAGGGTCCTCCCACAAGACATCTAAAATCAACCAGCAGCAAACAGGCCCTTGTGCACCAACCAGAAAAACCTGCATTACACAGCTATGACAGTGGTATCTGCTGGTCTGGTCCCACCAAGCCAGCCAGCCTGCTTCCAGCTCAAATGTGTGATGCTTCAGAGGGGTTTAATTTATAAAGACTTGAATCCAAAGAGGAAGGGGTCCTATAGGGATGCTGGGGATGGACTCTTCATCAAGGACTGTAGTGACAGGACAAGGGGTAACGGGTTCAAACTTAAACAGGGGAAGTTTAGATTGGATCTAAGCAGGAAATTCTTTCCTGTTAGGGTGGTGAGGCACTGGAATCGGTTGCCCAAGGGAGGTTGTGAGTGCTCCATCCCTGGCGGTGTTCAAGGCCAGGTTGGATGAAGCCTTGGGTGGGATGGTTTAGTGTGAGGTGTCCCTGCCCATGGCAGGGGGGTTGGAACTGGATGATCTTGAGGTCCTTTCCAACCCAAACCATTCTATGATTCTATGATTCTATTCTATGAAGAGGGAAGAATTTTCATCTTCCTTCTTTTTTAATGCCCAACTCGAAGTGATCAAAGATGAAAATCTCTGCATCTAATGACAGAGAACAAGGAAATTAAGCCAGTTGCCCTGCATTAGTGCTGTTGGCCTGAGGTTTCTTGGGCTCAGTCACGTCTTTCCAAAATGAAGTTACATTGTGTTCAGCAAAAAAATTCCAAAGATTCCTTTTTAGCTTTGTATAGGGTGCAAAGCATTGAAACTTTGATAACCATGACTCAAAAGAGATGATTTTTGTCTCCAGCTAGCTTAATTCTCTCTGAGTCCTTGTTAGATAGAATATAACACAGAAAGGACTTCTGCAGCTTTGGTCAACTCTTTAAAATTACATGCTCAGTTTAACTTCTGGGAAGTGTACGCACCACACAAGCAGGAACGGGGAGCTGGGAAATACCTGGTAACCCCTACAGATGCAAGTCACCCAGAAGCATAAGAGTTTAAAACGTGCTTTTTAACAAGACTTCTTCTTCTCCTTCCTTTTATAATCTTGCTGCTTAGTTAAACACTGCGCAACTGCACAGCCCTTCTGAAGGTTTAGCAGGGTACAAACATTTATTCCAAGCATACAGGAACGGTCACTATCAAAAATACCGCCTTTCCATGCAATTCACTGACCTGTGTGCCCTTGTGTCACCTGGCAAACTGCACAGCTACCACGAGCATGATTCATGGTTTGCAATATTACACACACCAGTCTCTAAATTATTTATATGTCAAAGGGAATCTGCACTGCGCGTTCTCAGCATAACCCTTGGCCAAATGGTTCTTATACGCAGTACTTTGATGAGATCATGCAGTTAGAAAGCAACCTCACAGGTCAACAGATGTGTTCTCAAACTGTGTTTTTAAAAATTGACGAACCTGACAGTCAGCTGCTTCCCCCCTGTGCCATCAAACACATGGTTATACCCTGCTACGAAAACACAGACTGGCACCAATAATTGCTGTTGAAAGGCTACTGGCCTTGATTAAACTCGGGGCTTTTAAAGGTTAAGGCCTAACCTCAGCTCAGCAGCTTCCGTGGGGAGTTGCAGCAGCATTAATCAGCATGCAATAATGAGGCTGTGAGAGGCAGCATGTGATTTCTTTATTTCATCTTCATTGTAATTTAAAATTTTAATGTCAGGAATTTGACAAGTGTTTGAGCAAGAAGAATTATTGCCTCAGCAGCAGTTAAGGTCAGGCAGAGAAATGTGCTCAATCCCAAAGAAAAGCAGTGAATTTGTCCTGTAACAGCAATGCCATTCAGATTGTTCTGCTGGCTGCTGTTGACAGCCAAGGGGCTGGCTCAGAAGCCCAACGCCCCTTTCAAAACACGTGTGTCTGGTCTACAGCCAGAAACAGACCGTACCACAAGGTCAATCTTAGCAGATGACAAGCTTTTGCGAAAGGAGCATCCAACCGCACTGAAAAGGAATACGCTCCTATAACACAAGCAGGTATAATTAGGTTGCATTGCATGGACATGATCCTGCAGCAGGTCATGACATTGGTCTTGATGGTAAAGGAAGAGCCTGGGAAGGCATTCCCAGCCCTGGCACTGGGATTTTCTCTGATTGCTGGTCTCGCTCAGCTGGAGAGTGGAGCTAAACAGAGGTCTTACCCCTAAAGTGTTAGACTGACAAGGTCTCATCCCAGTGGCAGAACATGCCAGCATGCTGCCCAGCCTGTGCAGTGAGCACCGCACAGGCTCATACTTTGGGTTACTCCCAGGACTTGTGCTGTTGTCCCTGTGATTGCATGAGGCCATGACAGGTGAGCGAAGCTGTGTTTCCTGTGCCATGAGAGACTCTGCCAGCACGGCCTAAGGCCAGTATTGCTCCTTGGAGACTTGAGCGAACTGCGAGCCAATCTCACACTGTCTCCTCTTCTGACTTGCAGCACATCACACTCGCTAAGCAATGTATGGCATCTTACAAAACCTCAGAGTTACAGCGAGCCCACATCCACCACCCTGACAACCTTCACAACAATAAATAAATTCCTAAAATACAGGGGGCAGATTACATAGGATGTCTTGGCTGTTGGGAGGAAGGACCAGGCAGTACTGATCCAAGAAATTTAACAGAACTAGTAGAAATGCAAATGAACACCAGAATGAGTTGCTATGTAGGTGAGCATTTTCCTTGAGAAGATGACCACGGCTTTCTAAAGGAGAAATCATGCTTAACATTATTAGAGAAATGAAAGGGGTATCAACAGGAGAAGCATCCTCCGAACCAACCTGCAAAGTACTAAAAGAAGAAAACAGTTGTATGACGGCAAGTCTCTTTGTACAGCAGAAGACATTTCAGTTCCTTTGGCAGCAAATCTGTTTTCCATATAATAGCACCTTTTTGAAATGAATTTTTATAGGCAAGGTGATTAATAACGTAGGTTGGAGTAGAGCAGCATTATTCCCTGGTAGTGCTAAATGAGCAGCTGCCACAGGAGATAGGTATTACTTTGAGTGCTTAACCAGGGCTAACAAATGGGATTTTTTAAGAACAAATCTTCTTATAGTAAGCTCTTTCAAGAATGAATACAAGCAGGAAAACAGTCTGTTAACTCCAGTAGTTGTAACTGTGTATAGCATTGCACTGCATTTACACCACTAACACAAGAAGAACAGCCTTTGTTTTGATAGAAACAGGGCTTATAGCACAGCAGCAGGTATGATGCCAAGCAGGGGGAACTAAAGCTAGTGGATGCGGTGAGATACCTGTCTCGCAGAAACTAGGAGCAGAGCTTCAAATTGTTTCCCCGAGACCAGAACCACAAATAAACTCATTCTCCATCGCAGCAAGAACCTAAAACTTGGTTTTGTCAGTGCCACCAGCGTTGCCATGAGGCTGCATTAGTAAGGTTTCAAACCATTTGACATTTACCATGGACTTCCATAATTCCTGCCTGTACTTATGTAAAGGAGCTAATCTATACAGCTTGCATTGAAGTCTATTAGGAAATGGCGAATTCATAGTGAAAATTCACTACCCCTCTTTTAAAACTGCCACAACACAGGCTGTCATTCCATAAGGCAAACCAAAGTCTGGGGCGGCAAACATCTGGCACTCAAGAGAGAGGAGAAGCCCGGATTATTCTAATAAACACATTCAGAAGTGTGGTTTTGCCCCAGTCACCATCATCCTAAAATCAGATATGTGCCAAAACTACACCCAAGGCAAAAGCTATCAGAAAGAGATACAAGAACATGTGAAACTGGAAACTCTTCGTCTTTCCACGGAGATTACCCTTTCACGGATAGCATATCTGTGCTGCAGAGATGCTGGGAGCTGTACAGACATGAATTTTAACACAACAGGTAGACATAAAGTCAACCCAAACTGGGCACGGACTAGAAGAACCACAATTTGCTTGTTTTCAGACTAGAAGCTGAGTTATGGGGCAGGGAAGTGACTCAGAGTTGTCGCTGCCTAAGCGACAGAGTTCATATAAAAAGAGATGCATGTGATGAGCATGTGTAAGTATCTCTTGCACATGGAAGGAAGGTGTGGAAAACGGGAAGGTACAGAAATATTTTGGCACACATTGTATTTTGTGAAGCTGTCCCAGTAACTCAGTCTTTCACTTCTCTGTGCTTTGCACACATGAACGTTGATGAAACATAGTTCCTTCCCAGGAAAGGCTAAATAATACACGTAAATAACTAGAAATCCTGTCATTCCATTTCAAATGACATGAAAAATGAGACTGACCTAATTTCTGTGTGGAAAAGCCTTGCCCTTTGTATAAAATGGCCATTCCTGGAGAAGCAGCAGACCAGGCACCTCACAGCACCACGAGCTCACAGCAGGGAAAGCCTGTGTATACCCTTGTATCCAACCTACCAGACAACAGTCTCAGCTCTGGGGATCTTGAATATTAACCCCCACAGCAAGGAAACCCCTGTCCTCGGTCGGAAGCCAGCACAGTGCAGGCAGCTGCCTTCCCTCGGTGCCTGCCTGCGTTTTGCCAGATGAGGTCAGCAGCACCCAGCTACGATGGAGTTTGCAACCGGCATCCACGAGCACTGCTGCAACTGCATCTGCCCAAATGCAAACGGCTTTTGGCCGGTTCATCTCACGTGTGTTAGACCATCGTTATGTTACCCTGACTTAGCAGTACCAGGGCCGCAGGAAGCACGGCTTTGCAACCTAGCTTATGGCACGGCGCATGCGAAAGGGCAATCGTTTTCATGCAATTAAGCAGCCTTTGAAAATGCTCGGTTTTACGGAAAATCTCTTTTTGTAGTCTTGTTGCTGCTGGAGTGTTGCTTTACCACCCCACACAAGCAGGGAGCTGTAAGAGGAAGCACAGGGCTGTCAGAGAGGCAAAGCAGGTGAGACCTGCTGAAAGCATTTCCGATGTGTGCTTACATTTCAACAGTTGAGTGCATTTAAAGAGCTGTGTGTGTTGGGCCTTGCAAATCTGATTATTTAACACCACCAGACACAGTCTTAAAAGCCTTTCCCATTCACCACCTACTGTTCTCCTGTCAGCAAATCCTCTTGCACTGTCACTTCACCTGAAATGCACTCTCTCAATGTGCCGATTTCCACAATTTCAAGATAGCGATTCTCTTTAAAAAACGTTTTCCCTAAGAATCCCACCCTCTGCAGCCACTGCAACTGATTTTAAGCACCACCACTGCATCCCTGCACAACGCACTTGGAGAAACTGGTCTCCTTTGACCTGCTGATCTGATTGCTCTGGAGACTTTCTTCTCTCTCCATTGCCCTTCGCACCAGGAGCGCTGGGTTCCCCTGAGGTACGACAGCTCCCTGAAGGGCCACCAGTGACACAGGCAAAAGTGTGACACAGCTCCGGGACAGCCCTGCCTCCTCAATTGTTTAATGCCTCAGCTCTGTCCCTTTTTGTGCACACACATTCCTACTGAGCATCCTGAAACAGCCACTGAAGTAATGAAAGCATTTCCTTTTAGCCCGTGTAACTGCAGTTTGGTTGTGCAAAATAATTTGTGTTTGGATGGCTACCAGGGGAAGAAAAAAGGCAAATATTCCAGCTTGATCTCAGCTTTGGTAGAGCGAAAATGTCTCATTCAGTCTGGAGGGAAAGGTCACTTTTTAGCACCTAAGAGTGGCTGGAAGCAGCCAAACCAAACAAGCCGAAACTGCTCCTGCAGGCTGTGGTCACAGGCAGGTCTGTCCCTCCAGCTCTGACACCCCAAGCCCAGACCAGAGGAGTCTGCAGAGTCTCAACCCACACCAACCATCGCAGTAGCTGGCAGCTACAGCCAAGATGATCACACTGGTGATTTACACGGAAAAGCATTAGTAGGGCTTTTAAATGATATAGATCATACTATAAAATGCTGATTATAAATCCCCATGCTGTTGCTGAAATTAAATGCTGCCTCATCCCAAGCAACATGATGTGCCCCAATGTCTGTCTTCTCCAAAGGCAGCTTTGATTTCCCACTGGCAAGCCAAACTCATCCAAACCAAATGACTCTATAAGGACTCCTGAGCCAATGTGACTGAAGGGCTTCTGGAGCTCTGCAGAGCTGTTGCCACAGGCTGCAGGAGCCATGTGCTGCCCTTGCAGCTCAGACCAGTTCTGCACATGCCTAAAGATGTTTTTAGTGGTGTTGGCTTCTATATAGGACTGCAGATGTGAAGGCACAAGAGTGACTGGGAAGACTAAGTACCATCTGCCACGAGAACTCAGGCTCTGAACACCTTTGAGTGCTTTTCAAAGTGTTGACTAAAATCTTGCCTGCACAGCATCGTCTCAGAGCTGAGATTTCCATCACAGAAACAAACTCCTCCTTCCCACCCTGCCTGGCATTACCAAATACATCTGCATGGTGCCACAGAAACTTTGGGAACAAGGTGAATGCCTCCACTTCCCCAAACTGCTCATCACATCAATTTCCATCCTTCACTATGGAAATCAATCATGCCGCATGCTGCGAGTCTTTTTTCTCACTCTGAAATACAGCTTTTTGGTAATTAGGCCAAAGCACCTCCCTGCTCCCTGAAGCTGCACCCCTGACAACAATAAACACTATGTTAGCAATACTGTTTTTCCATTGCACCAAGCCATAGATTTAACCTTCTTAGAAGCAACTAGCTGCTTTTGAAGGATACTGGTTTCTGCTGTTCAGACCAAATGACATGGGACATACAAACGTCATTGCTGAGTGCAGGATGCCAAACAGCTGCTTCCTCTGAGAGGCACCATCTTGAACCATCAGCTAAAGAATTCAAACCCAGCACAGGCTGGGTTATTGAAACATCAGTGGAAAACCAGAACACGTGGCTTGCAGGTTGTGGAATACGGCTGGAGCAGTGAAACAGGAAAGGATTTGACAGTTCAGTTATGGTTTTGCTCCTTAGGTGCTGACAACACAGTTGGTGCTACAGAAGAGAGAAGAGGACACTCTGCCTCCCAGCATATACAAAATAAAAAGTGCAAACAAGAAATAATCAGAGAAGACATCCGCGCAGTAGGAGATCTCAGAGCTAGATGCAAATCCTTTTGCTTGTAAGCTGCAAAGGTAATGACATGATGTATGCAGATTAGTACTTGTGAGCAACAGAATAAATGGGCCTTCAGAAGGGATTTGACTAATGAGTAAGGGAAATTCTTCTAGCAAAAGGACTTGATGCCTAAAAAGCAACACTTGAATACTTCTTAAAGCACAGAATTCCTTTTAGCTATTTCTGTGTAAAGCCTTTGGCAGTTTTGGTATCCGCAGTTAATAGCAAAGGCTGATCCGAACCTGCTCACAGCACCCTCCATGCTGGCTGGACACAGGCAGATGAAGACGAGGGAGCACAGCACTGGGTCCACATGGTGCCAGGGTGCAAGCTTGGCAGAAGAAGGAGGATTAAGCACCCCAAGAACCCACGGGCAGCCTGAAGGGCTGCTGTGGCTGCAGGCAGGGCCTGGGGTTGCGCCTGCCCTGGGGGCAGGAGGCTCAGAGTGAGCCTGGCGGCTGCACTGCACAACATCTGCACCGAGGAGAGTTAATAAAGCCCTGTTTAACCATCTGATTTATGAGGAAGCATCGTGTGTAAAGCTTACGGGGGCTGTAAACAAGGAATGGGTTTGCACCATATGGCGGTGTAAGTGGCTGTAGCCTTCCCCTCCAGACCCAGAGCTAGAGCGAGCTGGAGCAGAGCAGTCTCATACTGCAGCTGGTTCCTCACATTTCTCATTTCAAAATCTTATTGTTTTTCCTCTCCAGTCTTCCCTGCATACAATGAGGGGTGGTTTGGGGGCTTTTTTTAGCTTGTCTGATAATTTCCGATCATCATAAATAATTATGTTTAATTGTCCTAGAACAAAGAACATTTATAGGTGGGCTGCAGTACTTTTTGTTAGTCTGCTTTTGGAAAGGGCATAGTTGAAGAGGATTTTGGGGCAGCCAGATTCCGATTTAGCATAACATAAAGCATCCAATTTCAGGCCCACACACAGGCATTTCTGCAGTGTGAAGAGCAGAGCAGATGCTGGCTTGCAGCACTTCCTTCACCTTGGCACCGACAGGAACCAATTGAGGAAACCACAGAGGTTCCCACTTTGCATTCTGCATGTGTTTAGATACCTCATGGTTTTGTTCCCTGCACCAAAGCTCTAGGAAATACGGAATCACAAGAGCTCTGAGGCTGTTGCTGTGGCTGGGTTATCCTGCTGAGATGTTACGCATCCACGAAGTGCAGTTACACTAGTGCCACACGTGTCAAGAATGTCAGCAAAGCAGGAGTTGGCCTAGGCAGTGCCAACACCTTCAGAGTCTGCAAGACTTGGGGAAAAGCTGAGCTAAGGTTTGCCAGGAAACCATGGGCAGCTTTTGCCTGGGCAAGGGAGCTTTGCAGCATGTCCCTACTCAGTGAGTTCTATCAGTGCAAGGCAGCACAGGAGAGCTGCTCCATCAGAGATGGGTCCTTCCCCTGCCACTCACCCGTGGCCCAGGTACTGATCTCAAGCAGCAGCAGGCAGGTTACTAGGGATTTAGGATACACCTTTTCCCATAACTCAGCTGTTAAAGCTCAGTGTACTGTAGATTCCCTGCCTCACAAAGCCTGGACACAGGCCCAGCTCCCTCAGGAGCCTGAGCTAAGTAACTGTTGGAAAACAGAATGTGCAGAGCAGGTTTCAGCCCATTTTCTCCATCTTTCAAGACAGACAAACCAACCTCTGTAGCATGTGTAAACCTGTCATTCAAGCACTAAACCTCAGTGACATTGGTCCTATTGCATATTGCTTTTCCCCCTCCTACCACTTGGAGATGAAAGAGCAAAGAGCCAAACAAATGGGGCAGGAGCATCAGTTGCTGGGAAGGAGCGAGCAGTGGTGCTTATATCAGCTAAAGGAGGGCAATGGCAATTATTCAGCAGCACACAGCAGGGCCACAGTGTCTTAACCGCAACCCCCTCAGTGCACATGGCTATTTTAGGTAGAAGCTGTTAAAACCTTATCTGTGCAGTCAATGATCTGTGGTTGGAGACGGCTCCCTCATGAGGCAGCATCTGGCTCCTTCAAAGAAAAGATCAGCAGAAGATTTTCTTTTCTTTCACCACTGTGAAGTTCCATCACCTTCTACATTTAACTCTTGAGTAGATCAATACTGTTTGCAATCACAGCTGTGGAGTCACGCCACACCAAGCACAGAAGGATCCAAGAGACTCAGGCTCCAGGAGACAACGCTTCTCTAAATAAAAATCCTTTGGCACAAGACTGTTAAGTCCAGAAACTGAAATATCAATTTTATATCTCAAACAGTAAGATATAACATGTCTTTCCAAAAGAAATCAATGTTGTGCTACTGAAATCTGGTCAGCTAATGACCCTGAAACACGTCTCTATTCCAGCTGTCCAATAAAGCAGCGTCCTGCTCCTTCCCTACTTGTGGCTGTGAAGGCTATAACCAGGAGATGAATTCTTCCCCTGCTGTCACTACTGCCTCTGCCAAGAAGGATGCCAGGCATGAGGGGAACATGTCTTTCAACAGACATTGGTTATACACAGCCAACTTCTTTTTCATAAACCACTAATGAATAATGAGAGGGAAGGCCCTTCAGCAGCATAGGCAGAGAGCACGCAGCACCGAACACCTAGATGACTGCAGGTACCAGTTTTTCTCAAGATAAAACCATCTGGGACTGTACACCGAGGATCGGCTTGCAGCTAGGAGTAGGGCTGGTGGGAAATCTTTAGCCATCGTAAGTGTCAGTTTACGAAGCCCCAAACCTGCTGCTGCTGAGCAGCCCTGGTATCTGGGGTTGATACGGGGAGAGCTCTGCAACTCTCAAACTCATATTCATGCCAGGAGTGCCTAAAGGCTCTCAGGTTTGTGAAAGGATGGGTTCAGTGCGCCTCAATCAACTCCACACCCCAAAACCCAAGAATTTGCTTTTCTTATTGGGCAAAGAAGAGATTCAGAGCGGCCCTGCAGAGAAGGACTTGGGGGTGCTGGTAGATGAGAAAATGAACATGAGCCGGCTGCAGTGTGCGCTTGCAGCCCAGAAACCAACCGTATCCTGGGCTGCATCAAAAAGAGCATGACCAGCAGGGTGAAGGAGGTGATCCTGCCCCTCTACTCTGCTCTTGTGAGACCTCACCTGGAGCATTGTGTGCAGTTCTGGTGTCCTCAACATAAAAAGGACATGGAACTGTTGGAACAAGTCCAGAGGAGGCCACGAGGATGATCAGGGGCTGGAGCACCTCCAGTATGAAGATAGGCTGAGGAAGTTGGGGCTGTTCAGCCTGGAGAAGAGAAGGCTGCATGGAGACCTCATAGCAGCCTTCCAGTATCTGAAGGGGGCCTATAGGGATGCTGGGGAGGGACTCTTCGTCAGGGACTGTAGTGACAGGACAAGGGGTAACGGGTTAAAACTGAAACAGGGGAAGTTTAGATCAAAGGAAGAAGTTCATTACAGTGAGGGTGGTGAGGCACTGGAATGGGTTGCCCAGGGAGGTTGTGAGTGCTCCATCCCTGGCGGTGTTCAAGGCCAGGTTGGATGAAGCCGTGTGTGGGATGGTTTAGTGTGAGGTGTCCCTGCCTATGGCAGGGGGGTTGGAACTGGATGATCTTGAGGTCCTTTCCAACCCAAACCATTCTATGATTCTATGATTCTAAACTGAAAAAACCTGCTTACCAATCAATGCCACCTGTAGCTATCAGCAACCAAAGTATGATCCAACCAGCATGAAACCTGCTGTGAAAATGGATGGAAAACACACAAAAATGAAACCTGGGCCTCAAAATTATTTACAGAAATCTGCTTTTGTTCCCTAAGCTGTGACACCCGCAGGAGAACAGGAGGAAGGACCAGGAGAGCACGGCTGCCTGTGTGTGCAGCGCACGGACCGCCCCAACCCGCGCGGAGTGAGCGGTCATTCCAGGAAGGCAGCGTGTGCCCACATTAACGGTGACAGCCAGCAGGGCCTGAGCGATTCGCTGTGCTCCTGCGGCCCCCGGCGCTGGCAGACCAGGCAAGCCTGGAGCCACACACAAAATGAAGCTTGCGATCGAGGTTGATGCTTCCAAAGACATTTCAAAACAAAGTCCTCATGAGGATAAATAATTTCTTCCCCCCACCGCCCAATATGGGCAAACCTTTTTCATTCAGACATGGGTGTTAATGCCATCTTGCATGCATGGCTCGGAATCCAAATAGGGCTCCTGATCATAGAGAGGGTGGAAGAGATGGAACTATACTAAAAATATTTATTGCATTTAGTAGCACAGAGGTCTCCTGCAGTCTAGCAGTTATGTGATAAATCTTTGGTCCTGATGTAGAAGGCAAAAAGCAGAGGTCCTAAAAAAAAGCTTGTATTTCTAAGTAAGCAGCTACAGAATTAAATCAAACTAGGATGGAAAACGTGAAGACATCCTTCTTGATCTGTAGATTAAGGTTTCAAACTGCCTTTTGATTGATGCTTTTATTTCCCTTTATGTGTCTTTTTATCACAGCCAAATGATTAAAGCCAGAGAAAAGTTCTGTGGGCAAAGGATCCTGATGTGATTCACTACTGGTGCATGAGCAGTGCCCAGGGAGCCCAGCACCCACAGCAGGATGTGTGCTGCTCTGCCCGGCTGCCCCACACATGGCTCAGCCTTGTTCCTGCTTGGGGGACACTGTGGGAGGGAGCACTGGGGTGCAGTACCAGCTTCACCTCTCCGGTTGTGCCCCAGGGTCAGCCCGTTCACAGGTGCAGCCGAACCCCAGTTTTAGGCAGAAGAGCTTCTTTCCAGGGCTTTCTGCCAGCAGAAGCCTCAGCCTGCCACAGAGCTATTCACAGATCTCCATAAGGCCTCGCTGGTGAATGCAGCCAGTACCTAAAAGGCCAGGTTGGACAGAGCCTTGGGTGACATGGTTTAGTGTGTGGTGTCCCTGCCCAGGGCAGGGGGGTTGGAACTGGATGATCTGAAGGTCCTTTCCAACCCTAACTATTCTGTGATTCTATGATCTACCCTGTGAACTCGGTGCTGAAGTTTCACTTGCAATTAAGCCTTGTGCAGAACGGGTTGAGGCCCTTTGTGATTTCTATTCATGGTATGTCTTAGAAGCCAAATTAAAATCCTTATCATTAAGGAGCTGATAGCTCCCATAATTGGAAGCATCACTCTGCGTTAGCTGGAGGGAGCGGCACGACTCACTGGCCAACGGAAGTAGACCTGTTCAGAAAAGAGGAAAACTTCTAACCAAAGAGAATTCCCTGAGCCACGAATTACTGTAGAAAAAGTATTAACTTCAATCAAATTACCAATGTAATTTGTGCTGTCAATGCAGGAACTTTCTGCTAAGCTAGTTAAGAGAATTTTTGCCACGTGCTGCTCTGAATTACCTCCTGCTGACCCAGAGTGCATCAACTCAGGATTCCAAAGAAAAATTTTCCCTGCAGGATGAGGCACGGCTCTCTCTGCCTTCAGGTTAAACCCCATTTCCCTTTGCTTTGCACAGAGCACATGCTGTAAGAGTTGATGTGTCCAACAACTGATATGTTGATGCATCTGCCCAGAATAATTTGAAAACAGATATCAAAATACTCTCACATTCAAGGCACCCGTCCCCTGTGTGGCTATGCTGCTTTGTGAAAGGATGATCTGTCACTTGAGTGAGAAAGTCCAGGAGGATACAGAGCTAGTGCAGGTTTAAACAGGATTTGTCAGGTCTTTTGAGGTCACAAAAAAATCAGACAGCTAGAAATAATTGCAGCGTGCACTAAGGGGTTGGCTTGTCTTGCAGAGTTCATTTGCTGAAGACGGTAATGCTCACATGGGCTGGTTTTGCTCTAGGAAGAGGCTGCAGCACACAGCCAGCCAGGCAACCAATTTAATGCGAGTGCTGACAGATCAGAGCCCGCAGGGGAGCAGCAGAGCCACTGGGAGCCTGCTGCAGTTCAGAAGAGCTCCATTTACTTACAGCCTTGGTCCAATTTGGAGAACTTAGCTCAAAACTAAATTAACAAGTGGCCTCACTGACGAGGCGACTCTTTGAACCTCAGGATTGCTTAGACCGAGGTTTAATGCCGACCTCAGGTCTCTCATTCGAAAGATTTATTCTAACACTGGGGGTTATTTACCGTAACTGCTGAAACATCTAGCATCTGCCACTGGAATTCCCTACTCTCACTGCCCATAAGGTTCCATATTAAAGGAAGTGTACTTTTTAATGCTCTGAGGTCTTTATACTTCCAATCCTTAGCAGCATGTGAGTGCGCAGCAGTGCATTGGGAAGGATGCAGCCCAGACATGAGGCAGAAGGAGGAATCCCCCAGGTCTACAGTGGAACAGGAGCAGGACTGGGCCCTGGGTGCAGGATGGCTCTTCACCCACCCAGCACCCACAGCAGCACCCAATGCTGGGAATCATGGAGGAAGGTGAGTGGCTGGAATAGTCCTGGTGATGGAGTTTGATCTTGGAAAACACATAAGAAGGGAGAAGAGAAATGCAAACCCTACCAACATGGCCAGGAGTACCCTGCACCTGGGATCAGTGGGATGGTGGCCTTTGGTACAAGCAGTAAAGAAAGAACATGCATCTCTCTTTGCAGCCCTCCCCTTGCAATCAGCCATCTATCAGCACTAGCTTAAACTGCTGAAGTTGTTTGAAAGACAGGCATCAGGTTTTTCTGTTACAACACATTGCCTTTCAATTGGAATTTAATATGAAATACAGCAAAGACCCCATTGGGCCTGTTTTACTGAAGAAAGAGAAAACTATAAACGGATTAACCAAACCGTTCTTAACAGTGAGATGAGTCTTAAATCTGTTAAGTGTGAAGAAGCCAGAAGTAAAAGAAGCCTCCATGAAACATAAAGAAATTCTACAGAAAGGAGAAAACAGCTCTCAAAGCACAGAACAAGTGAGAGCACCGAAGAGCAAGCAGAGCCCTGGGCTGCTGCACACAAAACCTGAAGGACAGAAGGCACTTTTTCCCAAACAATATACCCCATCAGACTGTTCTAACTGGAGCCATGGGGAAGCCGAGCATTCCAGCTGTGCCCAGCTGTGTGTCGCCAGCATGCTGCTCTCTGCATGTTCATTTGAATTCTGATTTGTACCTATGGGAGTTTTTTCACCTTTTCCAGGAGGGATGTGAGAGATCCTGCCTGCCCTGGTCCAGAGCAGGAGCACGGGTTTTTCACTCCTACAGCTCCTGCCATGCTCCCAGCAACGCTGTTACCTCCGTAAGTTTTCCTTGAAGAAGGAACAGCCTCATTAAAGACAGTTCTCATGCAGGGTAAAAAGGGGGCAAACGGCTTGGGTGGCTTTGGCTCAGTGAGTCAGATGCTCACCATCAACCCCGAATTTCAGGCTTACCCATATCTAATCAGAATTACAGAGGACAAATGCCTGGGGAGCTCCTGAAGAACAATGGCTTGTGGAGTGTTTTCACAGAAAACTGAGAAACCTGAAGAAAGGGAATAACTGAAAGATTTGGGGATAAGGTGCGAATTGATGCCTTTAGCTGGGCATCCCTTCTGTCAGAGCGTGACTCCAGCAGCCACCACTGCAAATTCCCTTGTGTGACACCATTATGGAACAGATGTGCCCAGTAAGAGAGAGTGGAGACTTGGTAAAGAATACCAGCATAGCAGGAAAAAGATAGTTTTATTATTTTAGGAATGGAAAGAGAAAAACATATGCTCTTTTACACCATTGTATGCTTGAGCTCCATAATTTCCACATAAAATACAGTTTACTTCTCAAAACTTAAGGAAACTTCATTGAAGTGAAATAAACCTGATTAATGTTTGCAATAATAGCAACAAAAGGCATGGGGAGACACTAAAATGAATCTTTCCCATTCCTTTCATGCTGTTTTATCGCAGGTAGAAGCACTTACTTAAGCCCACACTAAAAGCTAAGAACTGAATGCAACAAACCACCTAGAGCTGTATGGTCTCAGGGATTGCACGTCAAGACTTGTAGCTTTATGTTGGGTATTCTGCTTCCAAAGGCTTCATCTGAGCTAAAAATTCCCTCCTAGTGCCACTTCATATCAACTTGCCTTTTAAAAATGTCCCTGCTCAGGGGACGCACTAAAGACCTGCAAACTCCTGAAGAGGGATGGCCCAAGGACAGGAGTGTGAGGCTTATACGAAAACCCAAACTGCCACAGGAGCATGGCAGCACAACAGCAAAACAAAGCAGCCACTGCTAGGAAAGTAACATCCAAACCAGAGACAGAACACTGTGGGAAAGCAACCCAAACTGCTCCTCGTTGTGGTGTGCTCATTGACTGCAGTTACCAGTACTACTGCTTGAAAAGCATCCTCCATGTGGCAGGCGCCAAGTCTCAGGATGGAGATGGATTATGTACACGTGCAAATTACATCTCTCAAAATCACCAGTGTCTTTGCCTCGCAGAAGTCAATGAGCAGCAAAGATTTTCAAAACATAAAGCTGGAGTAAGACCTATTTTGTGCCCATAGTTGCACATTAAGGACTTGGTGTTACCCTGGATTTCTGACCTGTAACAGCGCATCACCCAGCAGCCACTCTGGGACCACAAGAGTCTCCATCTATCCCTCCCTCCTACAGCTTGCCATGGAGCTGCAGGATTTATCACATGGTGATGCAGGATCGATCACAACGTGGTGGTCAGGACAGTTTTTCCCCATCTGCTTTGGTGGAGGTGTTGTTCCCTGTTAACATGGAGCGGGGACCAGCTGCCTGGGCTGCCACACAGTGCTAAAATCAGAATTCAAACAGCAATCAAAAGCCCTTGGACCTGAGCTCTCTGTGCCCTACCCGAAGCCACAGCGGCTGTGCCTACTGTCAGGAGAGATCAGACAGAACGTGTCAGTGCTGGCCACCTTCTTCAGGCTTGCAGGAAGAAGCATGGGCTGCAGGCTGAGCCTGGCTCTCTAGGACCCTGGAATGAGGGAAATCCCAGGAAACACCAGTATCTCTGCAAGTTCCAGGGCTAGACACCAGCTTCTGACTCCCATATAGATCCCAGCCTGGTTTGGGTTGAAGAGACCTTAAAGCTCATCCAGCTCCAACCCCTGCCACTGGCAGGGACCCCTTCCACTGGAGCAGCTTGCTCCAAGCCCCTGTGTCCAACCTGGCCTTGAGCACTGCCAGGGATGGGGCAGCCACAGCTTCTCTGGGCACCCTGTGCCAGCGCCTCAGCACCCTCACAGGGAAGAGCTTCTGCCTAAGAGCTCATCTCAGTCTCCCCTCTGGCAGGTTAAGGCTGCTCTCCCTTGACCTATCTCCTACTTCATCCAGGCAAGGAATCCCAGGCAGGCAGGAGCGCGATTCCACCTCAGTGCACATAAACATCAGGTCACAGAAGTACTGGGACTTTTACATATACCCCAAATGGTTTATTCCAATTCTGCTGACAAATTGTATACAAGCAAACATCAATTCTGAATTTGCTGTACTGTTAATGAACGACCCAATACAGCAGTATTTCATCTCAGATGCAAAAACATATGGCTTTGTAAAATTAATTATGTTTCAAGTTGTACAGAGATACCATCAGAAAGCAGAAGTGCTGATAACTCTATTCAATAGAGTCACAATATACAATATTGAATTCTATTCAATATTGAATATTCAAAAGCTCTATTCAACAGAGCTTTAGAATAATCACAGTTATTGCCTAATTTTAAGATCCTTCCATACTGAATATTCAGTGTCCCACCTCACTGCCTCACTGGAAATGCAGTGGTCCACCCCTTGCAGCAGTAGTACTTGGTAGCACTCCACGGCTACTGGGAAGTACGGCTTGACCCTCTACGTGGCTGCCCTGTGCATACCACATGCTGCTGAAAGACTTGCTCCAGAGCCTGTTCTCCTTCCCCTGAGCCTGGGTCTATCACTTTCCCCTTTAGCACTTGCAGGCACACACTCCTGAGACCTCCACAGCAAGAGGCTCCTCCCCTGATGACCCTTCAGGAGCCCTTTTCCCTATCAATCACGTATTTCCTGCATCACCATAGGGGGAAGCCTTGCAGCTCCTGCTAAAACACATTAAGACAAGAAGACTCTCATGCATGTTGTTATAGGGCTTTCATTGCTTACCCAGGCATATTCTTATGTATGCTAATTTGGTCTTTTCCGTGCTAGTTACAACTCCATGTATAAGATAGTCTCATTAAGATTTTAGCTTAGGTGGGATAAAGGGGCACATCCATTCCCCACAGCAGCAGGCAGGGAATCACCAGAAGCCCATCAGATGAAGGCTTGTTATTTTTGTGCCCTCCACTTAGGTGAACAACAAGGCTACATAAGCACCTCATTCCTTTGAAAAACATGGACTTCCTTTTGGTGCAAACAGAAGATTCAGCTGCTAGCAAACACGAAACTGATTGCGCACCAAGGAGTTGAGGCTCTGAGTATGAACTAGAAATACTTGACTGCTGAGAGCTATTAGGGATACAGCAGAGGGACCTGGTGAAATCCCACCGCTTGAGAGGGCTTGTAGGAGGACGAACGCACAGGAGAATACTGTGATGGAAAAGAGAGGCTAAACTGAAGCATGAAACATTTTGACCAGGTTTCTAAAGCAGATGTCAGATTGTGAAAAATCCTCTGTAATTACTGTGACACTGATGGAATCATATCATAACTGGGTGTTAAACCAAGACAGGAGTGTTTTCACTCACCCCAGTTAGTCACTGCTTGAGTGTTCTGAAGAGTATTTGGAAGAATACTCATGAATGTCACTCTTCCGCAAATGACCTCCCAACTTCACACTGAAAACTGCCTTACTGTCACCTCTTCACTGCTGCAGCCTGGGATTGCAGAGCCCCCCTTGCCAAGAGCAGACATCGCTGGTAATGAGGGGACCCATCACTGCAGCAAACAGCCAAAGGAAACATTCACAGACTCAGAATCCCTGTCCCGTGAGTGCTGAGTAACAACTGATTCCACTGCACTCACAACTGATCCACAAAATAACACGGAAACCAAAACGAAGTAAACAATTAAAGCAGCTCCCTTTCACCACAAGCAATTGGCATGTGATAGCATTCTGCATCATCACAAATACTTGGCTTGCTTGCTTAACTCACATGCAGATCTGGCACTTGTACACATGCAGGGGGAAGCTTTGGGGCCTTTTCTTCATTTACTTTTTTAGGGAAACAGAGACTAAAATGAAAAGTATTCAAAGAAGCACATAGGAAACAACCACAACGAAGTGCTGGGAGAGGTTCTACCTTTAGAATGCATTTTTGTTTCCATAAAATGAAAATGCTGTTTATTCACTGAAAAAAGAAACCCCAACAAAAACCACAGACATGCTTGTGTATCCAAATGACTGGTGGGAAGTTCCCTGCAAAACACCATCTGTATTGGCTAAGTGGGACAAGACCAACAATAGGGCCCACATGCTGCAACTACAGCTCCTACGAGGTATCATGAGGGGAAATGGGACAGCAGAGTTTTGGGAGTGTAGGCAGAGAGGGGAGGGATTCCTTGCACAGAGGACACTATAAGTGCACGCTCTGGGTTCCCAGATGATACAGGTAAGGATGGGAGGGGATTACAGTTGAAAGTATTTCTTTTCCATTTCAAATACTCCATCATAAACCCTATGATTTCCACCCATACTTCAGTTAGGTGTCCCTGGTAGCTTAGTTTACCTTTATACCAAAAGTCAGTACAACCCCATGGGAAGGTGCAGTCCTGGGTGCAGAGGACTCATGATACCACTCACACTCTCCAGCAAGCCTTAGGTACTGCCCCACCTTCATAAGCCACGTCACAGGTCCCAGTGGGCAGGACTCAGACAGTGACAAAGCTGGGGCTTGCCCTGGCTTGTGCAGCCTCAGCCCTTGGAGGACCAGCATCACTGCCTTCATGTACAACCTCAGCCCTTGGAGGACCAGCATCACTGCCTTCATGTACAACCTCAGCCCTTGGAGGACCAGCATCACTGCCTTCATGTACAACCTCAGCCCTTGGAGGACCAGCATCACTGCCTTCATGTACAACCTCAGCCCCTGGAGGACCAGCATCACTGCCTTCATGTACAACCTCTGCCCTTGGAGGAACAGCATCACTGCCTTCATGTACAACCTCAGCCCTCGGAGGACCAGCATCACTGCCTTCATGTACAACCTCAGCCCTTGGAGGACCAGCATCACTGCCTTCATGTACAACCTCAGCCCTTGGAGGACCAGCATCACTGCCTTCATGTACAACCTCAGCCCTTGGAGGACCAGCATCACTGCCTTCATGTACATACTTCAAAGCAGGCAGATGGAACAGACCAGACACACCACAAATATACACCAGGAATTACAGGCACATTATCTAAATACAGACTTTAAAGCCTTCCTCTTACTATAGCCCAATGAGCAGTACAAATTGAGGTGCATCAGAATTAACTGAAGATTAAAGACTCCAAAGCAACATGTATGTGGAACATTCAACTGGAACTTCTCTATTACCAGATCATTACACAAGAGGCTTTCTCTATGGAGAAAGGGAGAAGCAAACTGGCTGGCAGCACTGGCTCCTGTGCACTGGTCAGCTAGGAACAATTGTGTGGATGAACAGGTTACAAACAATCCTTTAATAAACTGGAAAATAGTTTTACTGAAAAAAAAAGCTGTGCTCAGAGAGGCTTTTCTGAAAGTGAAAAATGAGTTGTTAGCAGAAGCAAAGGCAACAAGATCTATAGCAAAACGTAATATCTTTTGGTAGACTAAATGAAATAATCAGTCTAAACCAGACAACCAATTTGAAGTGCTAGACTCGCCAGGTTCTGCCTTGTTTGATGGTTCCATTGGTTGGTCTGATAAAACAGAAGACTCCTCAATTCTTGCCACCTTGGATCATCTTAGGTAATAACAGTAGGAGCTGCTTTTGCTGTTTGGTGCTATGATTGCCCATGTTGTTAAATTCTGTTCTCCTATTACCTTAAAGGCACTAATACCAATGGCTTATTTAGATTATAGCTTTTTGTCCAGAACAGAAGTCCAGTATTTCATCAGATTTCAGTTGCCACAGTGTATGTGCAGCAAAAGGCAGTGTTTTACTGGCCAGATTCACTTTTGTTCCCATTCTCCGGACCGTGGGTCAGGAACAGAGGTTGGCAGCTCTAACCAAACCACAAGGGCAGGATATGGGCTCGCTCGGAGCAGGAATAAAAAAGGCTTTTACTTCAGCCAAAAGAAAAGGGGCTTAAATCTTGCAAAGGTTTGATTACCTCAGCCAAGGGACTGACACATGAATAAAGACATGCACAGGCACGTCTGGTAGTGCTGAGCTCAACAGTGCCCTCGTCATGGAGCTGGGAAAAAGAGTGGATCCTTCTGGATCGGCAGGTTAAGCATCACCTGGAGAAAACAGACTCCAGTCACAGCCTTTAGTAATGATCCTTTTGAACCACCATCAGTCTTTACTGCTCATTAATTGAATTTGCTGGTTAGCTGATGGTGTGCTGGGTGAGCTTGTGTGCTACACAACCCTTCTGCATAGAGTCTTTAAAGCCACAGAAACCTGACTGTGCAAACACGGCACTGCAGTGAGCAGGCAGCTGACCCCTCTGACTGTGCTGTGTGACCGATGTTAGGAGACTGAATGGGAGATGAAAGAAAGGAGCAAAGAAATGGATGAAAGAAAAGAAAGGTGATTCCGCCTGCAAACTGCACCAAAAAAGTATGTGACACTCTGTTAGCTGCGGTGGCATTCCCCCAGTGACAAAAGAACCACATGCCTCCCACCGTGAATCTTTCATTAAACTTCAGAAAGCAAAGTAAGCCTCTGCTCTAATGCAGACATGAAACAGGGTAAAATTTAGCAGCACTTGTCAGAAATGAGAGCTTTCAGGCAGACTGGCTGGTACACAGCACGTCAGCCTTTCACTACAGAGCGGGTCTTCCCAACAGGCTGACATCAATGGGAAGGAGCTCTAAGACCTGATTCCAGGGTTTGGGGGACCACACACACTACCAAGCATGTAACACTGTATGTTCAAACAGTCACGAGGCAAAAGCTCAGAGATGCTGCAAGCACCAACAGGGCAGTGAAGGAGGACAAAGCTCTGTGGATGCTGATGAGAAATATTTACATTTGATACCCGCTCCCAAATGCAGCACAGACATAGCTGGGAGCTGCACCACCTACACGCACAACGCAAGCGTAGGTGATGACAGTGCTCTTTAACTTGTCAGGAAAAATGCTTCTGTGAATGAAATAGGAACTCCCATGGAATGGATCCTTCTATAGCTCCTCATAGCTACAAGCAAACCACAAGATTACTGATTTTCAGATCAGAAGATGAGACTTCCTCTTTTTTTTTTTTTTCCTGCAAGACAAACTTTCCAGAAAAAAAAGAAAAGATATTCATTTCCCAAATATTTATTGGTATAACCTTGTGATAAGAAAAGAGACAGCTATTTCCAATCCTCTGCAGCGGAATGTCAGAGGTAAAACCTTCTAAAACCACACTGCATGCTGCCAAAGCACGTGGGGCTCTCAATTTACAGGCATTTCCTAATCGAGAGGAAGAAGAGCGAACAGAGCTGGTGGGACCCATCCGTGAGCCAATCCCCAAGCCTCTGCATTCCCTGCCGCTTGCTGCTGCCTCCCTGCCCAGCTCCCACAGCCCTCTCCTTTCCCAAACAGTGGCCTCACACCAAGGTATCAACCTTGTATTCCTCCTTGCTTGAAATCAAACGCCCCACCATGACTGCAGCTGCAGAACACAAACATGACGCCGGCAACCGCTCTTCTATAACCAGCTCCATACAGAGGGAATTAGGGACTGAGTCCCACCGCGCTTAGCCCTGTAGTTTCCTCAACAGCATCTCATGTAGCTCAAGGCCAATATAATCAATTGAAAAAAAAAAACGGGAAAATGCCCTAAAATAATAAAATGTTAGGGAAAACCATTATTTAATAGGCTTCTAAAGTAACTCACATTTGTACAAGTCATCAGACATACTTGTACAATTCACCGGACACACTCCTGTTTGAGGAAGGACGATGCTGAAATCTTTGCACAACTGCAAAGTTTTCCTGCCTTGTGTAACTAAAGGAAAAATGCAAATTAATTTTTATGGTGCAACACGAGGAATCGGGAAGATTAACCCTGACAGCACAGAGCTGAACACGAACGCTACAACACATCCCATCCTTGCTGCACAAGGTGGTACTGCCGCAGGTCTCTGCCCTTCCCCAGCCTGAGATGTCATTAGCTATGTTTCCAGTTAAGCAGTGGTTTTTTTCATGAACATGGTGTGCTGGAAGAAACTTACTGCTGCATAAAGATGATGCAGTTCCAAGTGAAATTAGAAGAGTGTCCTAAAGGACATGTTCAAGGCCTATAAACGTTAATACTACATTTTCCACAGCACTCTGATAAACTTCGCTATGAATATTCCAGGCATGATTTCTATTACAGCCACAGCTCCCCACTCAATCGCTGGATTTCTTTTCACAATGAATAACAAACTATCCAGGGATTTTTGGCAGCTTAGTGCTGTTCTAACCCGTTGGTCTTGTAATTAGTTCCAAATGTTGTTTTTGTGAAGCCGTATTCTTCTTGATGTATCCTAAAGTCCCCAGCTGTCTTCTATACTTAGCCTATTACATTAATGCTGGGGAGCATTAATATATAAATAGCATTAAAATTGCAAAAAGCTGCTGCCTGGATATTTTCTCCATACATCTTTGAAAAGGGAAAGGGTTTTAAATGTTCTGCACCTGAGGATGGACCAAATCTTCATCTGCAGCTTGATATTCAAAACCACTGGGGTCTTTCAAGCTGGGTAGCTTGAGACAGTGGAACTCATGGGATAAACAGTGATCAGATCTTGCATAAATGGGCTCTTCCTTAGAGACTGATGATGGGCACAGCATTACACTTGTAGTTTCACCCTTTTTAGGTCACATCCTATTTCACATCCTGCTGATTTACAGATACCCGCAGAAAACTGAAAATGTATTCCAAGACTGATGCTGGGATTGAAGTACCCAAGGGTAGGATTTCATGCTTGATACGGAAACAAAAGCCCCACACCCTGAGACAGACACTGGGGGAAACTACTGACAGAGCAAGATTTGACCATCAACCAAGCTCACCAAGGGGCTTCTTCAGTCTAGTGATCTGCAGTGAACATTTAGGTATTTGGTTTGCATGTTCATGTATGGGCACATATCTACACATTTGTATGCTTGTATTCTCTGGACCACATCAGCCTGAAAAGCTGTTTTGTTCAGAAGGAAGAGCTATTGATTAACGACTTCTTTATTTCAGCTTTCCTCTTTATTGCCCTCTTATCAGGTGATGCCAGGCAAGGGCTGCGCTTGCCGTCTGGATGTTCAGATGAGGAAAGCAATCCAGGCAGATATTACACTGTGGGGTGCAGAGGGTGAGGGGAAGGATCTCTCCATCGCTCACAAGGGAGGTGAGAGAAAGGCGGCTTTGGGCAAAACACCTTAATCCAGTCCTGTGACCTCCCTCTGTGAAATCATATAAAAATGGTAGTTTATGGACTAATTAAGATACGTTTCATGAGTGCAGCCCTGACTTTTCCTACTGCCCAACACTGGAAAGGCTCTACAGCCCAGGAGAAATGGGAAACCATATCCTCCTAGGTGCTGGCAGCAGGTTACCGACATGGTTACGCAGCCACCAGAGAAATTTCTTTGTGATTCAGTACAGTGTGGCAGGAATAAGGAAAAGCATTATATGAGTTATATAATGGTTTATAGCTTTATTGGGGCTTTCCTTCCAAAAAGGCCAATAATAAACCTGCATGAATGGATTAATTTCATAGCAAGAACAACATCCCTCGGGGCATTGCTGGACACGTGCACTGTGTCAGCAGCAGCCTGGTGCAGTCCCTGCCGCAGAGCTGGGCTCCATGCAGACACTCACAGGGTCGCTGCTCTCCTTGCTGCTCGGCAGTTGCCTGAAGTCACTGCCAAGTTGTTAGACCACTTTAATTTGCAAACCTATTGATGAGCATTTTGTGTTAATGAAATGTTGCTGCTGAGCAGCTCTGGCAGATGAAACTCAGTTAGTTCATTGTGTGTCTAATCTATTTAGTGCTAAATGTTTGCCCTTATTTTCTTTACACAGTGAAAAGTCATATTTAGATAAAAATTTTGCATTTCAAATAAGACAATTCTTCAGAAAGTTAGGCAAATTTATATGTAATGTTTGTCTTTGCATTTTACATTAAACTCTGCTTGGGGGCATATAACCTGCCAAGATGGAAACGGAAGATGTAGGCAGCTCCTGGTCCCTACATACTCATAAAACCCATGATGAAGGAGATAGTTCCCATCTCTACCAAACTATTTTAGTAAATGCAATGGCAGTGAACAACTGCAAGAGATCTTACACAACCCTCAGGTAGGGGAAGATTTCGGCTGTGAGGATGGATGAGGAGGAGCCTGATTCTGTCATATCTGGGTACCAAATTCAGAGCATCTCTGATATCCTGCACTGTGATCACCACAACATCCTAACTGGCCACAAATTTATTACATTACGCACAACATATTAATAGTGGTAGCCATCAGAAAGAACAGAAACTCAGTATCAGTAGGGAGGTACAGAATCATACAATTGCAGAATCCCAGACTGGTTTGGGTTGGAAGAGACCTTAAAGCTCATCCAGCTCCAACCCCTGCCACAGGCAGGGACCCCTTCCACTGGAGCAGCTTGCTCCAAGCCCCTGCGTCTAACCTGGCCTTGAACACTGCCAGGGATGGGGCAGCCACAGCCTCTCTGAGCAGCCTGTGCCAGTGCCTCACCATGCTCCTGTGCACCAGTCCCCGTGTGCAGCAGATGGGCAGGAGCTGCAGGAGCTGCCCTGCTCACACACGCTGCTCTGCACACTGCTGAGGTGGGTGGCTTTCATCATGCGACAGGATCGGTGAAGACAACTGGTATAACATCTTTCAGCCACCTTTCTCAAGGAAATATGATTGAAAAAGACAATATTAGTATTTCCCCCTGCCCAAGAAAAACAAATCAATTTTTGCTAGCACACTGTACCATAATCCCATGTATTTACCAATGCTTTTTCTACCTTCTACTGGCAAATGTAATCCTGAGCTAAAGAGATTTTCAATTCTATTAGTTTCTAAATGACTGAGTAAATCTAGGAAAACAGATGGGGAAAAATGTGCCCTATCACAGATCCCTGCACAACTGTATGAGAAACGTTTCCTGACTTGTCCTATCTCCACCTGAATGCACCGACCCCTGTTTGGAGGCTGGCAGCGTGCCGCAGCTCAGCTCCTGTGGGCCCTCATGGGCTTTTATAATGCTATTAGGACATGGATGCGCAGTGTTTGGACACGTGTCTCATACAAACTTCACCTGATATAAGCAGAAAGCTACCCTTGGGAGGCAACTCAAGGGAGATACAGCTGTAATTTCATTGTTGGATGTTTATTCACCAGCAAATCGCTAAATGCTGATGTATTACTACACAACGAGACACCCATTAGCTCAATTCATCTGTCTGTTTTACAGGGTAATGTCAAGCACTGAGACTCCCATCAGAGGGAAGCTGGTTTGGAGGCTCAGCACCTCCGACTACTGAGCTCAGTACAAACAAACCAGAGAGTCCAACTCCTGCCCCTGGTGCTATGGAGCTCCAGCCAACCTGCCAGTCCTGGAAACAACCTTCTAGTCCAACCATTCCCCAGCACTGCCAAGGCCACCACTACCACATGGCACTCAGGGCCTCTTCTCCACGATGTGTGAACACTTGCAGGGACGGTGACTCCACCACTGCCCGGGGCAGCCTGTTCCAATGCCTGAGCACCCTTTGGGAAAGAAAGGGTTCTTACTATCCAGTCTAAATCTCCCCTGGCAATACTACAGTCACTGCAAAGACAGCACTGCTGGGTGGGAGTGAGCAGAAGGGAGTGGGGCACTGGGACACAGACCTTATGCAGAGCATGCTCTACAGGCTAGAGGGGAATATTTCCTTTTTTCCTATTTCTCCTGATGAACAGATGTGCACAACCTGGCAAAAATCATTGTTCCGCTCTGAGTTCCTTTTCACATTCTTCGTAATGCAAATACCCCTTATCACCTTTTCTATTTGACTTGTCTGTAAAACGAAAGCAAGGCTTTCTGCAGGTTCTCACTGGCATTCTTTTTGCTTTTGCCTATGTTGTGAATGTTTCTGAATGGAAGGTAACAAGTTACAGTGCTGCAGACAAAGCAGTTAACAGCCATTCATTCTGTGCAGGTGCAAGACCAGAGAACATTAGCAAAAAGAGAGAAAGAAATTAAGGAGAGAGGATGCATTTAATCCCCCAGTGAAATTCAACTGACATTTGGCACCAGTTTGCCAACACTTTGCTTTTATGTTTGCCTGATAAATAGTAAGATTTAGCATTATTAGTTGCTAGATAGCTTAGCAACTATCAGTCGACACTTTTGAGACTAGATTTAAGCAATACGCCTGAATTTCTCTGTTTTCTTCTATATAATATGCCTCCAGAGATCTGAAACTCCTCCCAGCTGGAATGAATAACATTCTTCCCCTCTGCTTTTGCAACACTACATGCAAGGATGGATGATTTGGCAACACATTTGTATTCATTTAGATTGTCACAACTGTATCCTGCATCTGAGACAGCCCGAGGTACATGATCGATGGTCCCATCCTTCAAAACATGATCAACTTTGTGAAATCAATCAATGGAAGCTGCTACAGCAGAGTAAACAAGGGAGGCTTTTCTCAATGTGAATTGTGCACTATTTAATGTTCTGTTATCAGTAAAGCAATTCTGAGAAGTCTCTGTGATAAGCACTCCCTGGCAACAGCTCATCTATTTGCCAAACTTATATCAAAATAATGTCCATAGGATTAACTATGGAGTCAGCAAGCATAAAACCAGTAGACTCAACGTGACATGTATGTATCAATCACAAACACTCCACTACATCATGGATTAAATCTTTGTAATAAACTTACTTATGAAGCACGTGCAGGGCCAGGAGCTGCTGCCTGGCACTGCCCACTGCAATGTCTTCTGCTCACTGTGGCAAGCTGAAACTTTATATAATTGGAAAAATAAGTCAGCCTAATTTTATGTGGTTTTCTTGTTGGAAATTCAGGCACAGCAGCTCAGCTGGTTTGTAGGTGAAGCTACAGAAAATCACCTGATTTTTCTTTAATTACTGTAATTGGACAATCTCTTTGGCTGCTCAGCCTGGGCTTTTCCTTCCCTCGTCCCCTGACGCGTTTCTCCTTGCTAGACCTGCATTTCCAGGATTTACAGGCAGGACTGCAGGTTAATTTTTGTCCTGGGCTCAGCAGTAGCAGTCAGTTTTTCTCCTCAGTAGCTGGTGCAGCACTGTGTTTTTGACTTTCAGCCTGGGAACAGCGCTGATAAGACCGATGGTTTCAGTTGCTGCTCAGTAATGTTTACTCTGACCACGAACTCTGTGAGCCTCACGTTCTTCCAGGGAGGAGGGGAGGCCGGGAGGAAGCAGAGACAGGACACCTGACCCAAACTAGCCAAAGAGGTATCCATACCACAGCACGTCATGCCCAGGATGTAACAGAGAGTTACTAGAAGGGTGCTCTTCAGGGAGGTCGAACTCGTTCGGCGGTGGTATCGTATTCTCTTAACTTGTTATTTCTCTTATCATTATTATCATTGGTGGCAGCAGTAGTGGTTTGTGCTATACCTTAGTTACTGGGCTGTTCTTATCCCAACCCATGGGAGTTACATTCGTTTGATTCTTCTCCCCATCCCTGCGGGAGCAGGGTTGGGGGGGGGGGGGAGGAAAGAAAGAGGAAGAAAGTGGGGGGAGCGAGTGAACGAGCTGTGTTGCTCAGTTTAAACCACAACAATTTTGTACAGAAAACTTTCATCCTTGCATCATGGTGTTTTGAGTGCTTAACTTTGCACCATTTGTACTCTGCTGATGGGTAGGACCTGTCTTCATACGATGGAAAACCAACACAAAGCCAGTGTTCCTGCTAGAACAACTGAAATGTAAGAGGGGACATAAATCACACTTTTTACTTAGCTATTAAAGCTAAAGCACAAAATAATAAAGGAATAGCACTTTCACAATAAAACCAAGGATAAGTGAGGGCTGAAAGGTTGCTGAGTTAGCTCTTTGGAGCGCAAACACAAGACTGCTCCTTACTTCAGATAAACTCCATCCAGTCTGTCAAGATCAAGCACTGCACACTGCAGACCAGCTCAGTGGAAATGCCACAGGAAACTCTTTCTAGGTGCTGTTAACCTCACAAGAGGACTCTTTGGGAAAGCTGCCTACCTTCAGGATTCACATTTGTACTTCTGCAAACCCAGCTGCTGTGCTTCCTGTCCCACAGGCTGAGACTTTTCATTGACAGAAGGAAAGATCAGGACATGGGGAGACATAAATATGTATTGCTTTATCCCCAGTAATATAAACAACAGCTATATGGTGCCAGGGAGAACGTGGAACTTTCATCTTCTTTATTCCCTTTGCATTTTTATGAGAGATGCTGCTGGATTTCTTTGGAGAAGTTCCTATGACCCCAAGCCCAAGGAGTGACCTGCAAGATGCAATGTGAGGACAGCCACTTCTGCTGAGCACTGGAGCATGTGAGGAGCTGCAGCATCCCTGCCTGCAGTATCCGCTCCTGCAGCATCCCTGCCTGCAGTATCCCCGCCTGCAGCATGCCCACAGGCAGACCTTTTTGTTCAGTTCCACACACCCAGCCTCCCCTTGGACTTTAAAGTGGCCCCAGAGAAGTGACTGCCACCTCTGCAAAGGCACACCTGAAAAAACCCTCACTTTCGGATACTCCAAATGGGAAATGCTCTTCTGAACCTGGGCGTCTACAGCCGCGAGGCAGACCTGTGCCTGCTTCCCTGCCCACTGCTCAGGACAAGGAGGTGGTACTCATTGAACACACCAAGCATCACTCTAGGAACCACAATAAAACAAAGTGCACATAAAAAAGGCAGCAAGGTAAGCTACGTGAATAACCATTTTGAAGATCCATGCTTACTAACAGTCACAACCTAGTTACTGCTCATATTTGGCAAAACAAACCACAGCAACCTTTCAAAACATTGTTCATTTCCACACCACCACCTAAACATGATCCATCCAGCAGCATGCAAGTGCCGGGCAAGCAGGGGTCGCGCTGGGGAGGTGAACATCTTCCTCTCCAGGACACATGCAGTGGGGTGGCCCTTCACACCCAGGAGATGGAGTTTGCCCCAGGGCCCTGCTAAGGCCAGCGACAGCCCACCTCTGATTAAGGGCTGCACCAGAACCCCCCCCTGAAACCACAGGCATTATTCTGCACCTTTCCAATGCTGTCAAAGCAGTTAGCAAATAAACAGCTCATAACAAGCAGTGGAAGAAGTGTTGTGGAACAGCAGATTGCAGAACTGTGAATGAGATTCATGGTTGTCTTACTCACGGTCGTGGTACTCTGTCCTCAATATTTTAATTCAACGGCATAAACACTATTTTATTCATTGCAATAAGCCATCTGGGGGGATGCTGAATTATTTATTGTTTGAGGCAGCCAAACAAACTGCTTGTCAAAAGAGATTTTAAATCTCTAACCAGAATCTCAGGTAACAAAGTGCAGTTTAAAAGGTGCAGTGTATACCTTCCACATTCTGAGCTCCTCTCCAAAACACTGGCAATGGAGCTGCCTTCGCACGTTTAACTCCCAGGTGCTGGATTTTGTCAGAGCAGGCATTTGGCTGCACATTCTGCAGTGCTTCCAGGTTCTCCTGTCCCATCCCATGCCATGCCATCCCATTCTAAGAAACACAGGCTCTCCAGCATCCCTGGCACTGTCCCACACGGTACAACTGAAGCGTCTGCTGAAACCAGGAGCAAGTGTATCTGCTTGGCCCATACACAGCCCCTGACTTTGCAGAAGCAGTAGAGTATCAAAACACTGAGGGACTGGGTCTGGGGGATGTGGCTTTGCAGAAAGCTGCCTCAGTCTTCTTTAGTGTGTTAGACTCAAACACCAATTTGCTGGGCTCGGAACCCCAGCACCTAAAGACTTTTTAAAAATCTCATAAAAAATGTATCTTTCAGTACTGGTTTCCCTGCAGGAATGAGTTTCCCATCTAAACATCAGTAAAGCACACTGTGGCCAGCACGCCTGCCCGAGGCTTCCTGTGCACCTGGGGAAGCTGCTGCCCTTGCGGCACAGCTGGCCATGGCCGATGCTCCTGGTGTTCCTCAACGATGGAGCAGGACACCAGATGTCTGTGAGTCCATCCAAACCACCAGAAACCCTGGACACAAGGTATCAGTCAGGCTTGCAAAACTGCGCCCAGAATCAGCACTGGATGTGTAACCAGCTTTACCCTGAGAACGATTATTCTGCAAGCTTTCGCATCTGCCATTTTAAGTTGTATTTACAGTTGAGCTTGCCAGAGCCATAAATGAAACAGGAAAGTTTTAGCATGAAACTGATTCCTGCTGTTTTGAAGACTGGTCTAGTGGTAGAGACTGGAGTTATATGTATTTTGCCACCTCACTCTTGTTACCAAGCTGATGTTTAAACAGTGGTAGTGAAAAAAGAGAGGGAAAGAAAAAGGTGTTTCCCTGCGTTTTGTTATCAAATATTTTACTTTTCTGCTATGAAATGACTGTGTTGACTTTTCCTTTGTAGCACAAGAAAATAAGGATGGGGAGGAGAAAGAGTTTCAAAGGCTTTTAAAGAGCACAAAATCACGTCAAAGCCGTGCATGGTGATACACAATTACAAAGGTCTCCATCAAGAGGTTTTGCACCAAAGAAAACATTAAGCAAGAGGCAAAAGATCTGTAGGTATATTAAGAGGAATGTAAAAGTGAAAATGAGTTAATGAAAACTATTTTCCTTCATCTCTTGTATGCAGAAAGAAGTCATGATCTTGCAGAAGCTGTATTCAGCTGGATGCAATGCTTCCTCTATTCCATAGATACAGCTTTCAGAGTTGGGGCTTTTTGGACCACCTGGCATGGAAACAGCAGCTCTGATTTAGCATCACGTCTTGATGGAAGGAAAGTTTGCCAGTGTGGCCTCAACATCTTGGCTCTGTGCCTCTATCACCATTCACCATGAGGTATAGCAGACAGAGCCTTGGGATCATTTGGATCCCAAATGCTTTTTCTTCCAATTCATTTCAGACTACTTTCTACTATACATCAAGTCTTGGAATACCACTGAGGCCAATTATTTTCCAAAAAAGAACTGGAGCTGAAGGTGGCAAGAGTTCATACTGGGGACTGCGTAATAAAGTGGAAAATGTTTGATTTGAATGACCAAAGGGCATTTTTTTCTAAGGATGAATATCAGAACTCATGAGTCCTTCACCAGTGGTGGGGAACAGGAAAATGAAGAGAAGTCTCAGGTTGTAGGATATGATCTAGGAATGGTTTAGAAACTTTCATGGGAACATAGGTACCTGCTGCACTGGGATGAAACCCTCCTCATTGCCAAACCAGTGTGGAATGAGGAGCTGGAAAAAGCTCTCCTGCATCTCCGGGAGCCCCTTGGGCTGTCTGTTCATGCGAGCTCTTCCTGCAGGCTGGACGTGTCACGAAGAGGAATGAAATGCAGAGCCAGCAGCGAGGGCAGGCTCCTGGAGAAGGGTGCTAGAGAGGAGATCTGAATCAGGCTCTCCCCCCCCAACCAAGAGTTCTAATTGCTCTGCTAGAGGGCTTTGGCAGGGGAGAGGTTCCTGCCACCGCATGCTCACAAAGCACCTGCTTCTCTGCTACACCAGATTTACCACAAGGGCTTGAAAATTAGGCATTGTTCACATGAGAAATGAACACTTCCAGCATTTTCAGTGAACTGACAAAACCCATTTCCCCACTCTGTCCATCCGCTGCCTCCCCTGCTTTCAAGCACTTCCCCTGCTTTCTCTCTGCACACATTGCCTTTGCTCCGTCTATTGCGAAGTGCAATTCCTTAAATTCACTGTAGTTAACCCACCTGGCACCAAGAATTTAGTCCCTAGGTTATAATTTTGCCTTATAACACACAGAGTCAGTAAAAACTTCAGTCCCTGGGAGGTACCATAATAATCCCTCAAATCTCTCCTAATCTTGGCTGCTTGTTGCTCACTCAACTCCCTAGCTACAAAGCTGATGAATTCTATAGCAAACCAGCGTGTTTTGCGTGGAGGGAGGATGCTGGAACATCCTCTCACAATGACACTGGACAAAAAGAAAAACGAAGCCATTAGCATTACATTATCTGCTCCCAGATAATTTTCCAGATGAATCACCAGAAAAGCCTCTGAAATGGTCTCTTGCTCTTTCTCTTTGCATAACGTTTCATTGTACTCAAGACATGAGGAGCTGTAATTGGTCAGGCTTTATCTGCATGGGGATATTGGTTTTGGCAGAGTCCCTGATTATGGGAGAAGTGGCAAGGCCAAGTTTGTCAGCCTGGAAGATGAACCTGTAAGCTGAAGAGCACAGTTCATGTATCCCCTGCAAGAGGAAGGGGGTCTAACAGAGAGTAGAGTGTAGCTGGGTGCTAGTGCTACCCCCATCCTCTCATCTGGGCAGCATTCAAGGCTTTATTCTTTGTGGATGATAATTCATCAGGAAAGTGCATGGCATGGCTTGGCCAGTCCCAGACACAGAGCAATGGCATAGCTGTTTGCAAAACTCAGAGAGGCCACCTCTGTCTCTCCCTTGATGAAACCTAACCCATCACAATGATTGGGATCTCAGGACTGTTTCCAAGTCAGACTTCAGCCTGCTGTGCTCTTCTCCCTCAAATAAGGCCCATAACGCCTGTTCCAGCCCTCTCCCACCCTGCTCCAGCTCTGCCTCCAAGGCCTTGCCATCCTTAGACAGGCATGAACAGGATTAAAGAAGATAACTGCCACGACAGGGGCTCCACGTCACGCATGAGGAACAGGCCTAATTATTCTGTCCAAGGCGACGCTGGGCACTGCTTGCTAAACACACCATGTGAAATTCCAGCTACCCCCTCAACAGAGAGAGAAGCACAAACTCATTTGCTCCAGGTGATGTGTGTGTGGTGGTGTTTTCCTAGTCAGGCTAACTGGACTGTTCCAAAGTTATCATTTTTCTGATAACTGAAAAATTTGGCCAAACCAATAGTTTCTGAGAAAAGAAAGCAACCAAACCTGTGAGAAAGCCAGTGGCAGATTATTTGTCAAAGGAAAAAGGATTTGTGTAATTCGTTAGCTCTAAGGTTCTTGCATCTAATGTGACCGGAAGAGGAGAGAAGTCTCACAATGATAACCATTAAAAGAGGGCTGATCAGGTGTAGCTGTCAGCATCCCAGCCGTGCTGTTTGGCTACCCTGCAGGCACTCCAGCCAGGTCCAGGTGCAGCCAGCACTCCACCAGGAGCATGGCAGCAGGAACCCAGTTCCTGAGGATGGCTCTCAGCCCCTCCTCCTGCAGCCACTGGACACGGGGTGTTCCTGCACCGTGCTGAGTTTTGCCACTTCATCCCCGTGTGGTGCCGGTGCCATCTGGCAGCAGCTCCTACACTCCAGTTTCTGTGCAGTTATAAATGGATCAGAGCCCTGTCAGGCTGCCAAGTGAACCATCATTATCATTCAAGATATCATTTAGCACATACTCCACATGGCAGTCAATTTCTCGCATTATAATCACCTCTTAAAACTGTGACTCCATAGATATACTATCCCTGGGAGACAGCCTTTACCTGTTACATTAAACTTACAGATATTTAAAATGCCAGACAATCTTTCATCTGAATGGCACTGCTGCCTGACACAGTCAATCAGCGGCTCCGGCAAGCAGGGCTTGGTTCTCAGGAAGGAGGCAGGAGGAAGCAGCTCTGCTGCGTTTGCTCACAAATGTCCCATTTGTCTTCAGATGTGAGAAACTAATTTAGTTGTGTGTAACCCTGAGTCCTTTGGATATTACAGGGCTAACGTGAGAGATCGTCTTTCAAAGACAAGGCAGCTCATCACGGTGTAAAGTCTTCCCTTTTATGTTACCTTCACTTTCAGTACTGTGTGACAACTGCAAGTTTAAAGTAAAATTATGCTGAAAAGTTATAATAATTGCCTTCACAGTTCTTTATACTGCGTTTTTCACTATTAGTATTTAGACTGTCAGAATTGCTGTGGTCGGTAAACTGAGGAGCCTGCTTTATTATCCACACCAGCTTCCAGAGAGGACAAAGTTCCCTTTTTTCACAGCAAGACGATGGAGTACCCCAGGAAAGGAGGCTCACCCCTCTGCAGAGCCTCCCTGCCCCTGCGGCCAGGCTCACAGCTCTCTCAGTGTCAGCCCTGCTGCCCAGGTTCCTCTCCTGGCAAGCAGAGCCATCGCACCAAGCACTGCAGCTACACCTGGGGCACAGCTCTGCATAGAAAATCTCTTTCTAGACACCAGACACCTGCCATGCTGTATTTCTTCGTTGGCTACACAGCCTGCCGATACAGGCCATTCACCACAAACCACACTCCTGTGCATACCAGCACTCACACCAACACTCCTTCTGTCCTTGGAGTCACCCTATGTCCATGCAATGGCTGTGCCCCAGCTTCCCCCTGCTTACTGGGCAGCATCACTGTTTTTAGCTCAACTGCTCTCGCCAAGCCTACATAGAAGCTGCAAACCTTCCCTTTCCTTTCCCTGCTCTTCCCTTCCCCACTTTCAGGGGTTTTACCCAATTTCACTCATTCCCCAGGTTTGTAGCCAGGATTAAACTACCAGCTCTAAATCTCAGTCGGTGAGACTGATGCCAAACCAGCCCTCGGCACTCGCTGTCCCAGGGTGCCAGTGCCACTTCGCTGTGTTCAACTAGAGGAGCTACTCCAAGCGGTGAGATAAACAGGCTCAGAAGTAACAGTAGAAGAGTTCAACACTAATCCTTGAATGCGCACCTTTGCTAGCCAGGTTGCATGCAGCATGTTGCAAAGCCTGAAACTGTGCTCCGGAAGCAGCAGCACCATCCCTTACCACAGCCAAGGACACCTATTCCCTGCTAGGATGCAGGCACTGAGACAGACTGCCGAGCCCTGCAGGAGTGGGAAGCTGGGTGCCCAGAGCACAGCAAGGTGCCTGCAGTGTGCCCAGAACCTCTTTGGGAGCTGGGGTGGGCTCCCGGTGCAGCAAGGCTGCTGCTGTCTCACGCTGCTCCCCGCCGCTCGCTGCTGTGCCATCTGTATTCCCTGGAAATGAGAGCAGGAGTCATCTCCGCCTCTTCCGTGTAGCTCACTTCACTGATAATTGCGTGATTGCTGCCATGCTGTTGTTTACACGTCTTTGTTATCCAACTGCTTTGTGGGGAGCTGGTTTAATACAAAATTCCACACCTGGCTCTGTATTACTCTGTGTGAGCACCGAAAGGCCAACCCAAGAAACATATTGTACGCTCCTGCCCAGCTTCTTTCCCCAATTCCCAGAAATGCTTAATTAAGTTAATGTCTCACCGAGGCATCTCCAGAGCACTTAGTAGGGATTTCTGTGTTTCTTTTATAATGCAAAACATTCCACATTGGCCGCAGTGTTGTTATGGCAATACAGCACCGCAGATTTGGACAAGGAAAAGAACTGACGTGAGGAGTCTCAGTTTGAGACACACATGATGCAGTTTCAGAGGCCTTGGGGACTCGTGCAATTGTGCACTAAAGCACCAGCTCCGCTTAGAATGAGCACTGGAGTTGCACAGGGTGATCTGTCACCAAACTGCCCCTAAAGCTAATGAAACCCGGGGCATTTAAAGAACTACGTCAATGACTGCACATTCACATTCAGGACTAGTGCTCATGAATGAAGCTGCTCTTTGCAGAAGCAAAGGCAATTTATAAAGGAGCCTGTTGTGATAATGTCTCCAGCTCCTTGTGCAGGTGGCAAAGGCTCAGCAAAGCCCAGTCTGAGCATCTGCCCAGTGTCAGGCCATGCCCAAGGTCCCACCACACAGCGCTTGAGCTGAATGAGGCAGGTCAGTGGCACTGTTTCCGACAGAACTTGTAGGGGAGGGATAGGCCCTTTAAGTCAGAATTAAGAACACCTGCTATAGTCACTGCAGACCAGTGTAAGAGAGTATGGCTTCTTTTCTGGAGGGCAACTATAAGTACCTGCAGCAGGGTCAAAGTCACTTGACTTGAGTCTGGGGGGACCAATCTCAAGCAATGCTAGCTCCCTTTCCTTTATTACTCCACACACACCTTTGAGCCAGCAAGAAGGTGAATAGCATAGATATTCACACACCATGCCGTCTAAGAGTATCATCATCTATTTTTTATGAGAAACCACAATTTTTCTATATGCCAAACCAAAAAAGTGCAGTGAAGTGACAGCTCTCCTCCTCCTTCCTCCCAGCATGAGTCAAACACTATTAGACCTGCACACTTTAAGTACCAAATTTGACTTTGTATTTCCCATTGGCAAGGTATCTGGGAAGCTTCAAACCCAGTCAAGAGAAACCACCAGACACAAGAATGTAGCTCCTAATCTTTTTAAGTGCTCTCAGTATGAGCTGGTGTATAAGGCGGACCCAGCCTTTACAGCCCTGCTCTGGGACAGGAATTAGCAGTTCTGACATCTAGACCTATTTCCCCAGGCAACGTTGACCCCCATCTCCCAGCCATCCCCATCTACTGCACGGTGCTCTTGGCCATCCACAGCCTGACAACCCAGCAATGCAACCTGCCACCAAACCTCCTGGCTGTTCGTTCGCTGTTCTTAGCTCAGATCTGTTCAGCTCTGTACACAGGTCTCCATCAAGCTTACAGCTCCATCCCTGCCTCTGTTCTGAGCAGACAGCTCCTGTGAAGCACAGCAGAATGAGCTGTGGGATAAGCCCAGCGATCTCACACCCAGAGCCCGAGTCCATCCTCACCTGCAGTGCAGCGCTTCCGAAGCCCCTGACTAACCTGGAGGATGGTTCCTCTGTCACAGTCACCCTGTGAACCCTGGAGAGCAGATCACACAGGGTGACCACAGCCCTTTCACCACAGCACGAGATGGACGTGCTGCAGCTCTGGACAAGGAAAGCACATGGCTAAAGTGGATGCTCCTCATTATAAGTTTTCAAGGACATTAAAGAGAACCAAACCTTGGGAGCTGGATTTTTAAAGAAAGATTCCTCTTCTCATGTTTCCTTTCCCTCAGCATATTCTGGCACAGCTCCAGAATGCTTTTAACTGTGGTTACATATTTGCTTTAAATGAATGCTGATCTGTTAACAGTGGTGCTGTTGCTTCAGTTATTATGTTCTCAAACAGCAAAATGCATCCTATGGCTGCAGCTCAACAGACAGGCCTTGAACACTGCACACAGTCAAAGAATTCAGCTGCACAGGAGGTTTCCAAAAACTTCTCCAAGCACTCTGGGAACGCTGAGTTTTCACTGCCACAAGAATTCCTCTTGAGATACAGAGATGATTTTATTCAGGAGAATGGGACTATATTGCTTAGTAAGTTCATTTCAAAGCGGGTGAATTCTCCAAATACAGAAATACTGCAGGTGACTGCCTTTAGTGCCAACAAAACTGGAAGAATACTGTTACTAAAAAGAGTAAGCATACTTAAAAATTACCAGCTCATGGCTCAAATCTCCACGGTAAGGGAGACGTTTCAATCTCAGAGGCACAATGGGTGAGGGGTGGGCTTATTTCTGGGCTTGCAGCAGTACCAGCTCCATACGTTTGCTCCGAACATTGCCTCAGTGATCAACGGTGGGGAAAAGCGCTGCTTGGTTATTTGGATCCTGTGAGAAGTCATCAATATTAGCAATGACCAGCCTGACAGCAGCCACTACTAGGTACTTGAGTAGCTCTGCAACGGACTTCAATCATCTTGAGGCTCCCTTTGTCTTGCATGTGTTAACAGAAGAACAAAAAATACCTGCTATTCTTCATCTCTCTTTCCTGAGAGGTATGTGGAAGCAGAATCTACACATCGTAACAGTAGGACTTCTTATGGAAATGGTTAGAATTAAATATGTTTTGCACAGCATCAATGCGAAATTCCAACTACGGACCATCCGGCTCCCATAGCTCAGCCACGGGTTCAGGAGCTGCAGTGTCTCCACTGAGCACACCACCTCAGAGAAGCAGAGGCTGACAGAGACGTTCTTGCTTGTCCAAATATTTAAATATCGACACTATGAAAGTCCCTGGTAGAGTCTGCATTTAATTGGTAATGTTTTCCCAAGGCACACATGGACTGGAGCAACCTATCCAGTCCCTTTCTGGTAGCAGCATTTCCCTTGTTCCCCTTAAGCAAGAAAGGACAGCAGTGATGAACTGCTTTGAATACTTGTCTGCATTGGTTATGGAGAAGTCATTGTCAGCTGAAATAACTGGCAACTGCCACTACCCTCACTGGTGAGCTCTTTCCTGGCACACGCAGCAGAGCTCCTTAGCTTTTCACTTGGGATGTTTTTAATTACTATTCTTACTTACGGAGTCCCTGAAGGAAGACATGTGCAGACTTTAATAGCAACGTACAAAGAAAGTTATTGCAAAGCTCTATAAAACACATTGGATCTTGGCAATAACCCTGATTTTTGGTGCAGAGCAGACACAGAATTAACTGCACCAGACTGCCGGAATCCCCAGCGCACGAAGCTGAGACATCAACCCCAGGCCACCTGCCCAGCTGTGACAGCAGCCTGAAGGCCACCAAGCTCTGCAGAGGGGACAACCCACCCCACACTGCTGGGAAGATCAAGATGCAAAAATTCCTCGTCTCCCCAGCAAGAACTCAGCCCCAGAGACAAATCCCCTCTCTGAATGACCCTTTGGGTGACCCTTTGGGCTTTGTGCCTGAAGCCTGTTAAAGCCTCGCCAGAAGTGGGCTCTTGTGCACTCACTAACTTGACAGGGAATTCAGTTTCACACAGTGCCAGTCTGCCACCTCAGACCAGAAAAATATTAAGCACCAGGGCAGAGCAAGTCCTTGAGCCATTTCCAAACACCGTCAATAGGAAGCACATACGTAATACCCAAGTTTATCCAGGAAATGTATGTAGAGAGTCTGACGAGGGCAGATTATTTCTTACAGATGCTTCTACTGAGGCTAAACCACTTGCAAGTCACCCTAGTTTGTAAACTGTTTGTGAAACATCAAAGCTCACTTTAGGTCTTCAATGTTAAGGGTAAGCTGTTGAATATAAGAGAAAGAACTTGATCCCAAATTGCTTTGCAGGTGAAGCAGAGGGTGCCATGGCCAAAGCTCCATCTGCTTGATGAAGATCCGAGGACATCCTCCATCCAAAGGACCCCAGCACAAGTCCTGCTCACCAACTGCCATTTCCCTTATCAGTAAGGTTTAGACCCTTACATTTGAATGCTGGAATCCAGTGATTGCCCCGGGTCATTGGCTTGTCTTGGCAAAGGTAGGAGAGGGCAGGAGCCGGTGCTCTGGTGGACACAAGGTTCCTCCAAGGGCTCTCAGCCCTGGTACCCTGCGCGGTCTGCACCACTTTGGAGATCACAAAGGCAAGTCAAGATGCTCCTTCCCTAAAATGAAACTCAACATAAAGAGCTATGTGGATCTGTGTCAGCAGCTGCTTGCTTCCTCCCGCCCAGGGGCAGCACCATAAATAAGTTCAGTGCTTTCAAGAAATGTGACAGTTATGATTCAATGAAGGAATTATAGGGTCATTCCGGGAGAGTGGGAAGGGAAAAGGAAAGGGGAAGGGTGAGGGGAAGGGAACATTTTACTTCACAGGAACTGAAATACCTCAAAGAAATATTAAACCCTTGACAGGAAGCACTGCTGAGCACTTTGCATGCTGGCAACTTTCTCTCATTTTGGTATTAGTGCTTTCAATTTTTAAACGTGCTTGTGATGTTCAAAATAAAGAATAACAAACACATTAAGAACGCACTTGCCTGTCACGTTGGATCTTTATGATGTGCTAGGAGCTGTGGAAGCCAGGAAGGCTGGGATCTGGTCAGAGGGTACAGAGCGCAGGTGCCTACCAGGACTGTGTCCTGTACTGCCTGCATCCACCCTGGCAGCCACCAAACTCCAAAGCAAGATCTTTCCCTTCAAAACCAGACCTGCAGGGTGGGAGCAGCGAGCTCACCCCATTTTTCCTTTGTGAAGGAAAGGACGTGAGAGCAGAGAGTCCTGCGCTCACCATGGGACATGTCCAGAAGCGCCTGTTGGTTGCAGGGGTGGTGCTAAGAATTGAGGCTTTATCTTTGAAAGACAAAGCTGGAAGGCAGACAAACACAGGAGAGGAGCTGTGACTGTTACCCTGGCACACAAATGCATGGGTTTCTCTTGTCAAATCCAACATTTGCCTGAAGGTATCCAGGCAACAGAGTCCTGGATTCAGCCAGCCCAGGGCACAGCGATGTGTATAGGAGCATGGAAAGACTGACCCGTGTTCAGCACATGCAGTGTCTACCCTATGTCGCACCTTTGGTTCGTATGTACACTCACCAAATAACACACTGATTCACTCAGTGCCTGCAGGGGTTGGTATGTTCAGGTTCGTTCACCGCAAAAAATGTGCTCTGTGCTTGCATGTCCCTCAGAGGAACCATCTTTCCCTGCAATAACCACCCGCTGAGCCTGCCAGCAGCAGCTTCCCATGTTCAGCAAAGCCTTGGCTTCTCCAGGTACCTGAACCAGGTTTCCTGATCCCTCCAACATCCCCTGGACAATCAAAACCCATCTGCAGAGCAGGAGGCTGAGGAGCACAGACACCCGCACCTCACCTCCCACCAGCCCCAGCCATGCAGGGATCTGCATTAGCAGTTAATGATTCAATGACAGGAGATAAAAACACACAGTACTGGAAATATCATCATAGAACCCCGGCCTGGTTTGTGTTGGAAGGGACCTTAAAGCTCATCCTGTTCCAACCCCCTGCCATGGGCAGGGACACCTTCCACTAGAGCAGCTTGCTCTGAGCCTCATCCAATCTGGCCTTGAACACTGCGAGGGATGGTGCAGCCACAGCTTCTCTGGGTACCCTGTGCCAGCACTTCACTGTTTTTCTTTTTCAGAAGCAATAAGTAATGTGGTTTTGATCCCTCCAAAACAAGGGCTTGTCCTGGGAGACCCTTATTGAAGACACTTCCACCCTGATGCCCAGCAGCCCTCTGGCTGCAGGCAGAAGCACCGGGCAGGCAGCTTGTGCTCACAGATGGAAACCACACAGCATTGCGACTCCTGAGGAAGCTGCTACCTCCCATTTCACCTCCGATTAACAACAGAGTTCATGGCTTCTACAGCATCTTTGTAATCAGTCAAGCTGCTTGGAAAGAAATGGGCCATGCTAAAGCTCTTATTGCCCATGGAAAGAAATGATCCAGCATCGATGAAATAGATAGTAATTTTCCTTATGCACAGAAAATGCTCTTTGCTTTAGATCAGGGAATAGCAGCAGATCTACAACTGTACAATATTATTAGAGAGGAAGCAATCATTATGGGGAGAAGGTGTACTAAGGCACTGCAGACACAATGAGGAGGTACACAGCTCTTGAATTAACAGACTCATTTAGACAGAACAGCCTAAAACAAAGTAGGAATCTAAAGGCATCAGTAAGTTCTGGGGAGCACTGCCCTATGACTGTGTGGTAATGAACAATTGGCTATTGCAGTGAATCAAATTATATCAAACAAGACTTTATTTTCTTCTATCAAAGATTGTCTTTTTTCAACATCAGAGGCTTTCGAGTAATTAATAATGTTTCTCTTTTTGTTCAGTTTTCCCCTTCCTTATTAACTTTGTGGTTCTCAATTTCGTACCCTTTGAAATCGCATTAGGAAGCAGCGCAGCCTAAGGCATGATTTGCAGCTCTCTCCATTTAAGCACAAAGACTCACCTAGGAATACATACTGACACATAAAAAATAAAGAAGAAAAAAACCCCATAAAAATCAGAACAATAACTTTCCAAAAGGAAGGCAGGAAATCCTTCAATTGTGCCACAGGTTTTAGCCTGTAAGGATGCAGTGCACAGGACAGGTGACCTGTGCCCTGAGTAAGCCATGTGAATATTGTCCTCAGTCCCCATTCATGTCTGTATCACAATGGATCCAATGCATGCACTTGCACAAGGGACCACAACAGAGGTGCATGGGCTGTATCTTAGCCCCAGCCCTGGTGATGCTTGGAGCTTTCTGGCTGGTTCTCATTAACATTTCTAGATCTCTGTGTCAACATACAGTAACAGTAACTTGTGCAGAGCTCAGCATGCTGATTTTCTGGCAGTAAGTAAATGAAAGCACAAATTCTGCACATCCCACTGTTGCCCCCTGCTCTGCAGCACCCCCGTTGCTGCTGAACCTCCTTGGGGCACAGGAAACCCCACGTCCCTCCAGAGCCCCAACACGTACCATGTGCTGGTGCTCTCTCAGTCACAGGGAAGCCGAGGCAAAGAGAAGGCATCTCACAGGTCCCCTGTGTACCTGATTTTCTAAAGGCATAAAGTGTATGGGAACTATGTTCCAAGTCCCATAGCCTGCCAGGGAGACTCAAACTCCTAAATCCTTACAGCGCTTCTGAAAAGAGACTGGATTGCAGGTTTGCGAAGGCATTTAACTACCTAAAGCTGCAGCTGAGTAACCCCATGGCCCCTGACAGAGGTACATACGATAGGCCTGGAGACAGAGCTTTCCCCTTCCAGGTGTATTTTCATATGGTTTCTAAAATGTATCTAAATCTAATTTTCATATTGAAGTGCAAGAAGCAGGATCCTTTTAACTTAGAAACCTGACCAACTGTTTTACGTTTTTCAGATGAGAAAGCAACTAGAAGAACAGTATTGCCTGGGTCACTGGAAGCACTTTGAGGTGTCAGAAGCATTACCAGGTACGTTTTGCCTGAGCTGCACCTTCTCCATACCTGCTGTCAGCTCGGCTGCCTCCACAAAAGCCTGATTTGTGTTTAGCTGGGAATGGTACAGGATAACCCCCTGCGAGGCAGCATCCCTTGAGCATGGTTCTCACTCCCCTGGGATGCTAAAAGCATCCCCACGGAGCCAGAGTGGGAGCTCGGCTCCCACGTGCTAAATCTGCTCCCATTCACAGCAACTTGTGCTGCTTCTGGGTCTGTGTTTCTCTCCCTGTGAATAATGCTGAAGTGCTTTTAGTGGGAACAGAGAGAATTACCGATGTTAATAGTAAGATTATTTCATCTACACGAGCCAGAGACAGCATACATCAGTCTATCAGGTGCATTTAGCCTGCCCCAGAAATGAAAATATTTTCATTAGAAATAGCATCTGGAGCATTTCAAAGTTGGAAACAACTTCTTGAATTGATCTGCCACAACAACAAAAGTGCTTTCTTCTTCATGTTTGCCTTCTTAAACTCCACTAATCCAGTGGAAACGGAGTTTGACGGGCAGTCATGAAGTCACTAATTGGGCTTTGCATGCTGCTGGGCTTCCTAGGGCAGGGGGAGGCAAGGGCTGCTCCTCCCAGGCCATGCGTAGCTGGCTTTGGAGAGGAGGGAGCACACTCTGTACCACAGTCACAGCTCCAAAACAAGTTCCAATAATAAGAAAGTCACAACATGAGAAGGGAACTGCCCCCTTGGTCACAAGGGAGATACACAGGACGGAAGCAGCAGAGGTGTAAATCACTGTGAGTGGTTTGACAGAGAGATTACAGACAGCAAACCCGGAGCTGCGGTGCAGAAGCAGGCTGAGTACAGTGGCCAGGATAAAACAACAAACCATCCTGGGAACTGAAGTTTAACATTTATTTTCTCACAAGCTGAAATGAATGAACTTCTTTCTCCTGAAGGACTGCAGATTGCTTTTGTGCAGCTTTTGTCCCCTCTTCAGACAAGACGTCCTTCCCCAGCCTGTTTTCTCTTTGAAATGATGCTGCTAATCTGGTGCAGCAGATTCAGTACTGAAGCGAGCACATCCTCCTAAGGAATTGCTTTAAGCAAAATTAAATATTAGTAATCTAACTCATTGGGAAAGCTTAAATGTCTGATAAATCTAGCTTTGAGCCCAATCCTGCTGATTTTCCAACTCCTGAGCACGCAGTTTTCAGCACACAAGAGATGGGGTCAAAAGCTCCAGGACCCTGAAGCTCCTCCCAGCCACTGGCCCTTCCCTGGAACAGATGACAAATGCTGGTTAGAAAGCAACCTACAGCTGAGGAATATATCAGCCTCCAAAGCAGCTAAATACGGGAAGCCCTGAGCCATGCTTCTGTGGGCTGACGCACAGCAATAAAGGAGTTCCAGGTCAAAACGACTGTAAAATATGTCATTTTTATTTCTCATAATAAAAATGAACTTCGGGGAAATTATTATATTTTCTGAGAACTGCGTCTTCTCTCAAGAAAATTGCTTGAGCGGGAAGTTCTCCCTGAGCGCCATTACTCAGTAACACCTTGGTGAGGCTCTTTGCACAGCTGCGAGGGGACCAGCTTTACAATGAAATATAAATCATGTCTTCCATTTCCTAAAGTCATTTGTCACATTTTACATTCACTTCCAACAGCCCCCTGCCAGACACAGACCTCTCTGTTTCTATTAGAAGCAGTTTGCTGCCTTTTCCATCAGCTGAGAGCTAACCAATAGAACGACAGCTACTCCAAAGCCAAATGGAAGAAAAGTAATGATGAGCATGAAGGAGACAATCACAGAGCGTGCAGCCTTCCATGGCAAATGTCATTTACTTATCAAGATGCATAGCTGCTAGTTCACCATTGAGAAAACTCTGTTTCAGGCCCGGGAAGGAGCTGAGGAGCTTGGCCCTGCAGAGTCCTTCTCCGTGAGCTGTGGAGCCTGCCACAGGAGGGCTTGGGCATCGCTCGGCAGCAGCACTGCTGAATGCTCCTGTTGCTTTGGATATTGAAATGCATCTTCAAAGCTTTTAACTGAAACCTTTAAGGCAAGTGTGGGCTGTAAAAGGAGCAATTATCTTAACTATATTTGTAAGAAAAAGGAATTGATTGTAATGAGAAGCACTGGAGTAGAAATCATACAAAGAGGAGGCAGTTTTAACTTAATGCACCTACACTTGGAAGGACATAAGCACAGACGTGTCTGGCAGATTTTGTGGCTTTCAGCAAGTTTAAGGCGTCCAGGAAAATGCCATGATCAAAACACAACCTAGGACGGGAAACATCCTTTCACAGCTAGCTAATTCTGTAACAGCAGCAAGGCACCCAAGGGTGCCAACACAGCCTGCCCCACTGCCTCGCTGCATCGGTCCCACACAAGAACCATTGTTTCCTACTCAGCAAAGCCTCCAGACACGTTTTGGACCTGCAATGTCAGTGAGATTGAAATAAGCTTAAAAGCATTGCTGAAATGGAGCTTCACAGTACCTGTGTGGCAACCACAGCCTCAAGTTTCCTTTGTTAATATGTTTAGAAGGCAATAAATGAAACAAAATGGTTTCTCCTCCATCCTGAAGAAAAGTTTACAAGATGAGGCTAAGAGAAAGAAAATGATAAACCCATACTGCAGCACCACATGAGTCTTTCTACCCACTGCAGACAATCCAGGAGGCACTTGTAAGCCTTCTTTAGGGATTTTGTTTTGATTGCTAGGGCTGTGCATAACTGGATCAGCACCAGATTCAGGCATGAGACTGCTGCAGCCCAGGTCTCACAGCTTATGCTGTGGTGCACAACCACACAGGGCTGGGGGCCAGGCCTGGCAGGGACAGCCCAGCGATGCCCCAACACCGACGCCTGAGGTGAGAAGTACAGCCCCTTGGTTCTCCTCCAAAGCAAGCCAAGCGAGCTGGTCTCTGAAAAGTCCTGTTTCTAAAGGAGCTTCCAGGGATGAGCTTAACCAGGATATCTGGCATTCAAACCCTTTGCTAGTGTCTGTGAGTCATCCAAAGGAGAGGAAGAGCAAGTGATTCATCTCCTATGAAAATAGGTGCTCAAGGGAGGTGGGATGGGAACTTGCACAGAGCTGCCTCTCTTCAGGGAGCACTGAGATCGCCTGCCTCACCAGCCCAGTAACTGCTCACAGCTTCTACACTTCTGAATTAGCTAAGATTATTTCTGCAGAATGAGTTAATACAGCTAACCCTAACCTTTAAAAGTGATTACTGAAGGTTTTAGAGAGGAACTAGAAAAAGTTTCACAGACATCCCCTTGCACCTGCAAGTGATGGGTAGAGCCAGAAGGCAGAGTCTTGGTTTTGACAGCATCTGCTTGTGAAGCACCTGGTATTTTGACTGCTTTTGAGCTAAATTCGGTGGAAAAGATCAAACCTCAAGCTGTAGCAGAGAAATATGAAAAATAAGGTATCTGATGAGGAGGGATGGGCTCAGGAGCAAGGTTTAGTTGTGGCCCAGAGCTGCGAATTCTGTGCATACTTCTGAACTCCATTAATAATGCAAGGTATTTGCAGCAAAATGCTTTCTTGCTCCTTGTTTTACTCCAATTCCAGCTACTGGAATACAGCTGGATGAACTCTTGGATTATCATTACTAGGTCTGTTCCTGAATTACACCTGAGTAAGGTGCTGCTCACCAGCTTGATGGCTGATCCTCGCCCTTAGCCAGCATCAAGGTGACAACAGGGCAAATCCTGGGGCAGGTAAAACAGAACCAGTTTCTTACCCATGTTCACAGTACAGCTGCCTGCTCTGCCCACAGCCCTGCTCTGCATTTTATAGATCTAACCATACTACAGAGAATCTCAATTTCATCCCAACACAAAATTAATCTGAATGCTAAAACCTCCTGGCTCTCTTTCAATGCAGTCAGTCCTGTATTGCTAAATACTGCATGCTGACCCTCACAGCAGTAATGTTGCCAAATTAAAACCACACACAGTTGTTGCTAATGGTCCTAATTATTGTTGCTAATGGTAAAAGTAACAAGAAGATGATTAAAAAGTCTACACTACCTGGTGTTCCTTTGTATTGCCTTTAGGATAGTGATCTGCATTTGTTTAGCATAGATTTCACAGTGTGAATAGCTATATTTTAATAGTGCTTTTGCAAAATGTGGGAAGGAAACGAAGACTTAACTTGCACTGTCACTGAGAACAGGGTGAATATTATGGAATCCCAGACTGGTCTGGGTTGGAAGGGACCTTAAAGCTCATCCAGTTCCAACCCCTGCCATGGGCAGGGACACCTTCCACTAGAGCAGCTTGTTCATGGCCCATCTAGCCTGGCCTTGAAGTATTGATCAGCTGGCCTTGAATATTAATCCCATTCAACAGCTGTGGCAGTGTTGAAAAGGACTGCACAGGTGTCACAATAAATAAATGAAACACAAAGAGAAATCCAAGCTCTTACTTTCCAGACTTGAGCTCAAACTTTTAGCCCACTCCTTCCTTTCCTTCCCCTCAGCCTCATGCTAACAGCTTATCTCTTAAGGCAATTTTATTCAGCAGATCTTGGTTTAATATTGAGTGAATACTGTCCTATACAAGGAAAGATTTGCAAAGAAAAGGAGAAATACCCTTCACCTTCTCCAATCATTCTTAGGATACAACCATGTCTTAGGATCCAATATAAACCAGCAAGTTCTATTTGGACACGACACTGAGATAGCTTAACAAAATGAAAAACAAACACCCCCTTCAAACCTAAACTGATAATCCAGAGGATTTACTTCCTTGGTAAGCAGAAGAAAGTCAATCATTGCCATAGCTTGAAAAGAAAGAACCTGTTTCATACTTTGCCATACTAATCAGTAGAGGAGATAGTAAAAAAGACAGAACAACTGTATGAGTAAGAGAAGGTGTGTACTTTGATATCTCAAATGGTTGTGGTCTCAAATAGACCATACTTACATCACAATTACCTTGATTTGTTTGGAACTTATCTGTGAGACTACCTAAGCAGAGACCACAGAGCGGAGCACGCTTGTGCTGTCAAAACGAAGAGGGCATCTCTTTGCTCCCTGGAGCACCCAACACCTCTGACGTGCAGCGCCTGCCAATGACTTTGCACATATTTCCTTACAGAAACAGTTTTTAAAGAAGAACAGATGGCATTTCTCCCTGGGAGGCACAAATAAATTGGGGCTTTTTTACAGGCATTTTTGAGTCAGGGTGAGGAGGATTCTTAGTCCTGTGCTAGCAGGCATTTATGGATGGGCAGCCTGAAACTCTAAGGAGCTGTCTGTTCTATTTTCTGAGGCTTCCTTTCAGTAAGCTGAAAGAAACAACCTTTAGAAATGTACTTTTAACATTAGATAATACCCAGTGAGAAGTGATCCCTGACACACTTGTGAGGTGGGCAGATGCCAACCTTACAAGTATGCACTTATGCCAAGTGCAAGATCCTCCACCTGGGTCGGAGCAATCCCAGGCACAGCTACAGGTTGGGCAAAGAAGAGATTCAGAGCAGCCCTGCAGAGAAGGACTTGGGGGTGCTGGTCGATGAGAAAATGAACATGAGCCGGCTGCAGTGTGCACTCGCAGCCCAGAAAGCCAACCGTATCCTGGGCTGCATCAAAAGGAGCGTGACCAGCAGGGCGAAGGAGGTGATCCTGCCCCTCTACTCTGCTCTCGTGAGACCTCACCTGGAGCATTGTGTGCAGTTCTGGTGTTCTCAACATAAAAAGGACATGGAACTGCTGGAACAAGTCCAGAGGAGGCCACGAGGATGATCAGGGGACTGGAGCACCTCCCGTATGAAGACAGGCTGAGGAAGTTGGGGCTGTTCAGCCTGGAGAAGAGAAGGCTGCGTGGGGACCTCATAGCAGCCTTCCAGTACCTGAAGGGGGCCTATAGGGATGCTGGGGAGGGACTCTTTGTCAGGGACTGTAGTGACAGGACAAGGGGTAACGGGTTAAAACTTAAACAGGGGAAGTTTAGATCAAAGGAAGAAGTTCATTACAGTGAGGGTGGTGAGGCACTGGAATGGGTTGCCCAGGGAGGTTGTGAATGCTCCATCCCTGGCAGTGTTCAAGGCCAGGTTAGGCACAGCCTTGTGTGGGATGGTTTAGTGTGAGGTGTCCCTGCCCATGGCAGGGGGTTGGAACTGGATGATCTTGAGGTCCTTTCCAACCCAAACCATTCTATTATTCTATAACTGACTGTAGCCCTCAGCAACCAACCAAAATGGCCCAGCAGCACCGTTACTACACATGGAACAGAAGCACACTCTCTCCCCAAGTGTGCAGCTGGACAAGCTGATCTATTGAAGTAGTTCACTCAAAGTGAACTTCAATCAAAGCAGTTTTTTAAAGTTCCGGGTTAATTTCCTTATTTTGTCTGCTTTAGCAGGCATTTTATATCAGGCTTCTTCTCAACACAACCCAGCTATGGAAAGGGAATCCAAGATTGTCCTGAGATACTACAACTGTTAGAAACAGGACTTTATGGTTAACTTTTTTCTTTCTAAATTTGATTCCAAACCCTAATGAAATTAACAATTGTATCATCACTTCATTTATTACCTCAGAAAGGAACAGTTTTCATCAAATACAGCCTATTCTTTTCAGATGTTACAAAGCAATTTAATTCATTTATGAAAGATTTCAAACTGTCAGTACCACATCCAACATTGTAATATCAGACTTGAAAAAGACGGATGACATCACTTGTCCCCCACCAAATGTGCATATATTATTGATTAATTTAAAGCCTCATGAATAGGGTAATTTATAATCATTACAATGTAAAGAGAATGCTGCTGAGTGGAAGACAAGAAGGGCAACTTCGCTCTTGGCTCTACTGCCGTTCCCCTGCAATGGAGCTGGAACTGGTTTAGTACATAAGAGAAAGAGGAACGAGGAACATTGCCTCTCTCTGCAGCAGACAGCTGCTCAGAGCAGCTGTGGGGCACTGCCCAAAGAGGAACCACTGGCACAAAGGATGTGACAAGCCCTGCTGCAAGACCCATTGCAACGCAGCCTCCTGTGCTTAAGCACTTAAGACCGACCATGTTGGCTGGTGGCCCTCCTCTACCATTCCCTTCTGCCCTGCATTTGCCTCAGGAACAACCTTCAAAAGATAAAACAGAGCCAGCACATACAGGACATTTATGGTCTGTGGTGGCTAAGAAGATTTACCCTATGGTCACAGCATAAAATGCTGCGGTCCTTTATTATTTCCGAACAGATTTTTCCTCAGTAACAATTGAAGTGTTTGGAAAATGAATGTCATTTTCACAATTATTCCTGGCAATATTTCCTAAGAGCCTTGTGGTTTTCCAGTGCAGTCAGTCAAGCCTTCCTCGTGCCTGCCCCGCTGCCTGTACACGTACCAGTCATTACCAGCTCCACAAATTATATGGGGCCTGGGAATAATTAGTTTGAAATTCTCTCTACATAGAACAAAGCTGTGGCAAGGACCTGAAATCACAGTCACATTATCGAGCTATTTGTGAGGCCATCCCCATAATGAAACACCCGTCCCACTGGAAATGGTACCAGCTCAAGAAAAGGCTTCTAACTGACATTTAAATGTCAAGCTACTGCATTAAATGTTATGGGCATTTCATTGCTCAGCCCAGGAGAAGAATGAACACATCAAAAGCTCCTTAATAATCAACTACATTAAAAGTTGATGGGCTTTGGCACCTGGAAAGACAACTACAGATGACGTGTTTAATCAGGGCTGATGGATATCTACCCCATTCAGCCGCATGCATGCAAACCCAAACACATCTTCAGTAGGCCACAGGGAGTCTATCAAAATAGTTATTTCAAGGATAATACATTCATTTTTTCTGAAAAAGTTCTATTCCCAGGGTCATATTGATTCTTTTTGCTTTACTTACTGTGGGCTTGCCTTTTTCCTACTGGAACCTTATGAGCTAAAACCAAGTAAAAACTTGCTCTGTTTATCTTAAGACAGAGTAGTAACTCATCATCCATAGCCATGTGTTTGCCTAGCAGGCCATCAGCTGTGCTATTCCATTTGCAATCTACATTTATCTGAAATGATCCATTAGCCTTGTACATGTAATGCAAAAAAGGATACTAGCAAAAATCTCTCTGAATTAAAGTAATACTCTGCAGCCCAGTAAATTCTTTAAAAGGTAGAAGAGGAATCAGACATACTTAGCAAACCCAGCATGTCTTTTAAAGCTACAAAAATGGACTAAATAAAGTCAGAGTAGATAATAGACAGAGAGTACCAAAGCCACCAAGAGAGTAGTGAAAGATACAGATCAATATTTGATATTCCCAATCCCATCTCCAGAGAGCCTGCCACGGCTGTTAGAGCGGATGACAGTAACAGTCATACACGCGGTACTTGCCGATATTTGTTAGCATTGGCTGATGTTGCACAGTCATTTCTGGCAGCGTCTGTAGTGCGTCAAGTGTTCATTGTCATTAGTCAGAGCTGTGTTACCTTAACTGCTGGCTAAAAATACAAACTTTTTGAGTTCACCTAGAACTCAAGCTCTGCTCCCTGGCTACAGCAGGCTTCCGAAATACAGCCACTGCTGTGGGGAATGGGGAACCAGCTCTGGAAAGGACAGGCTGTACACCACCGATTTTCCCCTTTGGAGAAAGGCTGCCAGTATGTGGGGAAGGAAAACCAGCTCCGGGTTGCACTCCTCTAATCATTTTCTGATACCTTCTGCCAAGGAGGTTAGGACCTAAAATCCTGCTTCTTTGCCTATGCCTCTTTGGCTTGGCAGCTGAAGCAGCAAAGGATTAGAACACGCACCACAGTCAGATAATCTGAGCATCACTAGCTTTCTTTGGAAAATATCCTATATGGAAAGTTGCACGTGGACATTTAGTTCTCTGTTTTGAACACACCTACGAAGTCCTACATTAACACTTGTAGCACTCTCACAGACTTGGCCTTAAGACCTAGCTGGGTGTCCTGGCTTTTCACCTGAGCGGCAGAATAAATTGGCCCTGCCTCCTTCTACCTGTGGTTGTCAGGCCCAAGGATGCTAACGAAGCCCTCCTCCATACATGGAAAGTGAAAGGACAGGGTGATGCATTGAGCATTCAAGCCCTTGGCCAACTTTGGACCAAGGTTGCTCCTGTGAGGACCTGGCACAAGATGTTCCCACTGTGCAGAAATAGGAAGGAAGAGAGGAGGAAGTATGGGTGCATCCTGCATGTACTGCAGAATATCTGCCTGGTGCTGCATTCACTGCTTTATGTATTCAAGATTTAGAGAAAAAATGGGCTGTGTAGAACAATATTGCACTCAGCCCCAACACCTACAGCAGCTAGAGTAAGAGGAGCAGGACCTTTGTGTCAACCAGGTTACTGGGGATTCATTTTTGTGCAGATTAGGGCCAACGTAGCATGTAAGCCCCTGATACCGTCACTGCTACTTTCCTGCTTTTAGCTGGCTTTCTATTAAAATCACATTACATTTCAACCCCATGCCAAGTGTAGCAGAGCAGTAGCTAACATGGTGGGAGCTAAAGATTTCCCTGCCTGCTGAATGCCTTTCTGCAATAATTCATGCTTCTCTCTCTAAAATCTCAGTGGAGAGAAGTATTAAAAGGAGACACAGAGCCCTTCTCCTGTTGCTGCCTGCAAGAGCCATGATCTGTGCATCTCCACTCTGAACAGACGGCAGAGCTGTTTGGGGTGGGAGCATGCAGCATCCCTCCTCCAACCATTTTCCCAACCAGATAAACTAGGAGGAAGTGGCCATTTGACAGACCTGATGAAGAAATCCACTAAGACTCAGAGATGCTCCTGTTAAGGAGTTCCTTTTTTCCCCTTGGTCAGCTTAATTTTCATCACACTAATTTTCTTAATGCTTATTAACAGTCTCACTTCTTTTACAAGAAGAGCTTTCCTCTTAAATGGCAGTTTGAGACCTAGATTTCCCCAAACTGCCATCTAGCATGGCTGGGTTGGTACCTTCCGTATGGACCACCTTTCTCCACTTTATTCACAGCAATAAATTGACACTACAGAGGCGTTTCACAGTTTGCTACTGTATTAATGATGATTCTTTTGTTACAGACAACTCAGGTGCTCAGTCAGCACTGGCTATTGGAAATGTCTCATCTTTTAGAAGGACATTGGGACATCCACGGAAAAGAAGTCCAGGCCTTTTAAGAAAGGACAACCAACGTTTTTCCTTTCCTCCTCTACTCAGGACTACTTCAGGACTAATTAATTCAGGACTTACATAGCTTGACAGAGTAAAGAGCATCTAAAAAGTTACGAAGTTAAAACAGTTTGCTTAACATTAATGTGTGCATATATACATATAAATACATAAATTAGTCCCAGTATTGACTGCACACAGCTCAGTTTCTAAAAACTACCTACCTTTGATTACAGAAATGCAGTGGCAGGCACTATTATTTCAGGAATGTAACTAGCTTAATACAACTGGGTTTGATAGCAACCTTCTGTAGCCAACGAGGCTGTGGCATAGAGGTGTAATATCAGGCTGGTAACAGAACTTCTTTATTGTCATGAAGCCACAATTTCAGTTGGATAAATTCATGATTGTATCAACTGCAGAATATCTATTCTGATTTCAGTATTTAAACAGAACAATTTAATGAATGGTTAAAAAGCAGCTCTGGCACCATAGGCACTCACCTTCAGACAGAAGGAGCACTTGGCTTCTGCTGAAACCAACAATGCCGAAGTCTTGCCAGCAGAATTTAGAGCTATTAAAAGTGTGACCATAAGTATCTTAAAATTTATATGTTCCTCAACCTTATGGGTTTTTTCTTCTAATCTTACAAAATATGAATAATTGAAACAAATTGCAAATATCCTGTCCAGTGCATACAGTGAAGATACTTGGTACAAGCATTGAGAAGTAATCGTATTATACTTCTTGTCAGTGCAGAGAACATTTAAGGTATCTTGGTAAGTCCAGCACCAGTTTTGTAGTGACAGTATCTTGTCTCTAGTTGAATTTTCCTTATTTCTAAGTCCAGGAACAGGATAAAAAAGCACTGATTGTGCAACGTGCTGTCTCTGTTAGCCCAGTTATGTGCGCATGGTTCCAGATTCTGCACAATCAGTAGTTCTCCAGTAACATGAGACTGGAGCACAGTATGCAGAAGGGAACTGAAAAGCTTCTCACTGTGTGGGCACTCTGTCACTGGCTGAGACATCTTTAAATGCACCGGAGAACATCAGGCTGCCAAAGGTGGACATGTCTGCACTCTGCCTAAGCCTCATTAAATGTATGGATGATACTATTGAAAATACCAGCACAGTGGAGGTCTCCACCACCTCCAGTCCCACCAGCTCCCAGGTAGTGCTGTTCAGCTGCCACGTTTCCCTGCAGCATGACAAGTGGGATGGAGAAAATAGCCCTACTGAGGCTCAGCCCCCATTCTTTGCCTGCATGTTCCCACCTTGGAAATAGCCACCTTTCAGGGTTTAGACATTGCAAACGACCAGAAAGGAAAAGGAAAATGGGCCCGATTTCCTCTAGAAATGAGTCTTCTGGGAGATACACCTTTCTACGTGCCTCTCCATCGCCCCTCCATACAACTTCTGTACACTCCAGCTCAGTCCAGCCAATTTGATCTAGTGGGGAAAACATGAGAAGAGCCTCAAAGACAGTCATAGGTGCCATGGAAACAAGTAATATATAAGCAGCAGCCAAAGGAGAACTACCAAGTACCCCTATGAGAAGAAAAGCTCCATCATCAGACACCATTAGAGACTTTGTGTGAGAAACGTGGTGCTAATGTTGTGGCAGAAAGCAAAGCTCTGTTGATACCTGCCCCTGCAGCACACAGCCCAAGCAGCTTTCCAACCTGGCACAGGTTGGCATGGCCGTCAGACAAACCTCATCTCTCCTGAGTGCCAGCTCCTGCCCTGCCACCAGCTCCTGCCCTGCCACCAGCTCCTCCTCTGCACTGAGCCCAGCCCTTTTGCAGCGGATCCTGCCTTTCTCCAAGGAAATGCAGACACAACCAACCTACACTTTAATACAGAAGACTTATCCAGACATGGCCGGAAAAATTACAGCTGCTGCTTTAACTCCAGACTAAGAATTATAGGGAGTACTGGAGGTAAATAACACTCATGTGTACTTAGGTTTTGGTTTTCAGTCAATTCCATTTAATTTTTAAAGCACGCTGAGCTGCACTGCAGAGTTCATGAATTCGGCAGATAGATAACAGTACCGGCATGAAAAGCTAAACTCAAAGCACACATCTCTGTTTTAGCCTGATCAATTGTAATTGCATTCCTTAGGAGACAGAGCCTTTTTCACAGGCAAACCTCCCACTGCTCTGAATGAAGAAACGCTGCCTGGGATGAAGCTGCAGATCCCTGCTCCCAGCCCAGGAGAGCAAGGCACAATGAGACAGCGGAGTTGGGTGGGCTGCCAGCACTGACAGAGGAGCTGAAACAACGTGTGTTTGGGCAGCAAAGACAACCTGAGTGGTAAAAGCCACTCTCCTGCGCAGAGCAGGGCTTGCTTAAGAGCTGGAGCCATCCTGTTTTCTCTGGGTGCAACGCAAGCATGGGACTTGGCTGTCACAAGCGGATACTACATCCTCAGATTGTCTCAGGTTCCTTAACAATCTTTAAAACCTAGCAAGGTTAATGACCAAGACGAAAAAGAAGCTAATGATTAATCACAAGAAAGTTACATTTGCTGACATTAATATCATTAAAGTTTCAGAAATAGCCAAAATCCATTTCTGAAGTTCACCGTGCTAGAAGGTTAAAAGACCCTCCATACAGTGCTTAATTTATAAAAGTCATCACAGGTTCATAAGACTGTATTCATCTTAATAACAGTTGCCAGCAGTGAAGTATTTCTCCCTTTGACTCTAAAATCAAAAAACACAGAAGGAATGAAACAGTCTGGGAATTTTGCTGGAAAAGGAAGTAGGCACACAGTTACAAAAGCTCAAGTTTCCCTTTCCAGTCGATGCCAGAGCAATTGAAAAGCCAGGGTGCCTGGCAGGTCACTTGCCAGGCAGCACCCACTCTGCCTGTAAAGACGTGGATTTCTTTTCACCTCAGTTTGAAAACCATGTGAGCTTCCAGCAGGCAGACTGAGTACCCGAGGCCTTAATTCACACTATGGAAACTTCAAACATCCAGAGATGCTGTCGTACCGTGGCTGCATATTGAAAGATGGTCCATTTTGTCTTGTCACACAAAAGCCCTTTCTGCCTGGAAACCACTATAATTTCTTCCCATTTAAGAGTGTCTCAAAGCACCTCTTCTCATCAGCACCAGATCTCTGTCTGCACGGTCTCTAAAAGAACTGCTTTTGTTAACCACAAATGCTGGGAGGGATGCTCCCTTCTGCTGCCTTGGTGTAGGTCAAATACCCTACAGGAGAATTTAAAGGACCACGAATAAGAACTGGAGCTTCATAGCACCTCGTGCCCTGCTCCTGGGCCAGGCAAGCACAGTCAAGCTCGGCTCACCTTCCCACTCCAGGATGGATGTGCTCTGCACTATGTGGCCTCTCCCTGCTAGTCCCAGGGCACAGATCCCTGGCAGAGCCAGCTCGCCTTTTGGTGAGGAACTTGAAGAGGACAGGCAACAGTTACAGTTTGAGTCATTTACATATTATCAACACAACATCATTAACAAACTGCAACAAGTCAGGAAAACAAGTGCTCTCATTTTGATTCTTACAGAAATTCAGCCCTGTATTTGTTAACTGCGGGTGCAAGGGGTCTCAGGTTAGTGCAGAGAAGATGTGACCACATGGCTAGTCTTCATAACCACACATAACATTTCATAACACTACATGAAGATAACCACATATATAACCACATAATTCTTCATAACCATAATCTGGCTAGTATCAGAATGAAAGCTCAAATTCTCTCCCATAACAGAAGTAACAGACAATCTAGCAAGTTTTGTTCTATACATAGGTAAATCTTGGGTTACCACACCGAGCAGTCATCAATGGGTCTGAAACCTGAAACCAAACCCTCTGTAGGGAGTTCTCAGATTTAAACCACATTCACTGCAAACCATCACTTCATCTCATGACCCTGTTAACTGTTGAAAAGAATTCAGAAAGAAGAGATGGGTGTAGAAGAGCGGTGCTGTATCGGGCTGTTGTATTCCAAAACACAAAGAGAGAGAACTATTCCTGACACAGTGCATGTCTCTGCTCCTTCAGCATTTGTGTAATTATAGCAGAGTCTTTTGAACATTCAATGCATCCCGCAGAAAATGAGACATCCACATACTGTGGCTTAATGAAAAGAACTGAAGGAAATGTACCAAATTATTGGTTAACAAGCAGCTGCTTCATAAATGCTTTCTCCCATCTGTTTTCTCCTTCCTATATCAGCTCATTCAGCCTGATGCCTATAAAATGCTGAGCCCAATGTTTCAGGGCTTCTCTAAGCACTCCTGCCACTGCTCGTGGTTGGCTCCAGCAGCCGAGCCCTGGGTTTGGTAGCTCCCACCACTGCACTCACTGTGGGCACGGTCAGGAAACAAACCCGCCAGTACAGGGTTGAGTTCTCCCGTCTTTCTCTCCAGCTCCCTCACTTCCACGGAGTCACCGAGTGATTAGATAGAGCTGCGTTAAGTAAATGCCATATTTACAAACGCCCCTCTCAAGCCTGGGAGAGTCCTTAGACTACACCAGTGCTTTGCAGCACAGCCAAGCACGTCCTGCTCTCCCGTACAACCCAGGGGGTTAGCCACCAGCAGGGGATTGCTGCTGGACTCACAGAGTCAATGATCTGACCCAGTAAGACACATTCCTTTGCAGCTTTTTGAGCACCATGGCTGTGGCATGTGCCACATGCCATGTCCCAGCCCATCCGAGCAACCTGCCATGGCAGCCCTCCTGCAGGAGCAGCTTGGTGGTGAGGACTCTGGGCTGAGGCTGCCTCAGAAACAAGCCGGCTCCACACCTGCTCCACTCTCCAAATTGCTGCTTGTCTCCTCTCACACCGGCTACCTGCTGCCACACATGGTATTAAGCTCAACAAACATTGGTAAGGGCCAAGTTTGTTCAACCACAGGGATGTCACAGGGATCAGTGGATGGTGGTTACATTGCTAAAACCCCTGCTGATATCAGGAAGGCTCTTGAAAATCACGCCCAGATAGGCAGCACGCTGCCTAAGAAGGGGAAGATGCTTTTCTTTTCCAGCCATGCTTTACTTCTCACAGACAGAACTACATCCTGTCCTGCTGATCCACCTTAATCTAACATAAGAGCAGACAATGGGAATCAAATCCCCCCAGCTCCCCAGGGAGCACGTGCGAGCAGGTGTTTGCAGTGAGAACCATCAGCCAGCTCCCTGCTGCGGAGCTCAGCCCAGTAATCGGGGTAATATCCACACTAATTCCTTCCTAATTTACCAAGATAACAAACGTGTGGAAGCAAACAGGTGTGGGTACTTGTTTGATTTCCACCCCCCAGCAAAAGGAGTGATTATATTTCTCTTCATTCCAACTAGAGCTGCTACCATAAAATATTCAGCTCAAGCCATCCAGTTCCACGTTATAATTACCTGCCAAAAATTGCTAACAGATCTGCTCCTGCCATCAACATGAAGCTGGCTAATCCTCTGGGAACGTCTTTTTAATTAAACACCTAATACAGCATGATAAACATTGAAAATATGCACTGCTCCTCTATCACGAATGTGGCTTGATTTCTCAAGTGCACCTAATCAATTCAAGTGTAATATTTACTGTGGCAGCACATCTTTAGGGCTTAATATTTCAGGTAAAGGTTGCTTTAGTTATTCTATTAAGAGAAGGAATGAGTGAGTGCAAATAAAACAGAATCCCAAGGATTGTTTACTCTACCCTTGGGTTTCCCTTCTCTGCTGCTCTCCCTGACCAAGCATGTGGGTTTGGGGTGCTCAGCTCCGGATCTTGACTTTCCTGTCCTGATCCGGGTTGGTCGTTTTAAGTGATAATATTCACCTAATCTGTAAATGCATCACCCGCCCCTCACACAACATGTCGGGGGCTATGACAATCTCGTGTAAAGCACACTACCAGTCACTAAGCTCTGGCTTTATAGCACCCATCTCTTCTTTCCTTCAGTCCCTCTTTCACCTCCATCTTGGTCTCACAAAGAGCCCATCCTGCTACAGCAGCCCCAATGTCACCAAAACACCCTTGTGGACCCTCTGTCACAATAAAATTCTCATCTATTTACCTGATAGGCTTGGAGTGCACTTTTCTATAGGTACAGCAGAAGACAGATGTAAATAATTTGACTAATGAAGTTGCTGCAAACTGTTGTTTGCCTTATGTAGAGATGCACAGAAGTGCAAGGGTACAGTGGCAACAGCATCCCTCCTTGGTGACCTGCTTCACCTCCCAGAGCAAGATGAGTGCAGTCCTAGAGAACTCCTCTCCATAGGCATTCCTGGCAAAATCGTTGAATCCAAAAGTCCCAGAAAGAAACCAGAGGTAAAGGATTTTAAGGATCAAACACCACAAAACCCACTGATGGCAAAGACAGCCACCGCAATTAACACAGATCTGTAAGAACTGTTATATAAAAACCTTGTTTTCTGGTGAAGATCACAGCCCAGTGCTAAGTCATGAATTATTTAAAAGCCATGCAAGCCGATCAGGTCATTAGTACAGCGAGGATTTGAACAATTAGCAATGTTACAGAACCTCCCTGTGTTTCGAAGGCAATTCACCCAGTATAATAGAACCTCCTTTGGACTGAAGAGGATGTACAGCCTAGGCATACTGATCTGTGCTCCCTGGGAGGAGGCACGCTCATGGCTGCAAGCATGCTGCTGTTAGTCTTAAGGCTCTGAGATAGGTGGAGGCAGACTGACACTGGCGAAACCCAGCTCCTAGCCCACAGATGGACTTTTTCACATGCAAGATGATTTCCCAAAACACATTTTCCTGACATTTCATAATCAAGCTTTTAACGCACCTGGAGACAAGGAAGCAAATGAGGCTGAGCAATCCCTTTACTCCAAGCTCCTCCAGAGCAACCTCTGCAGTGAGTGCTTTATCGAGTGTGGCAAAGGCAGGTGGCAGAAAAGCAAATTTTCAGGACTTAAGCAGTAACTTACAGTGTGCTATCTGGAACAGGATGCTTAGTTATAATGCTGCATCTATTCATGTAATAAGCAGGGTCTTTTTTCACTTATCTGGTAGAATGAGTTGCAGATATGAATCAAGCAGTCAGGGAAACAAGGACATCTCCCCTCTGCCCATAGCTGAAGTCCCTTATTTCTGATTCAGTTCACAGGTGCACTCATGCATCTGCCACTGAAATCAATGAGACTTGAACTTATAGATCCCAGTGTAAATTTATGGATTGGAATGGCTCTGAAAAGGCATTAAAATACCATAAGGCCAAAGGCTGAAAGGCTGTCTGAAATTGCATTCATATGTTTTTCTGTAACTGCACCAAGTAGCAAACATAGCCAGTGTCCTTAAGCCAGGACAAATGAAAGTACCCAATACAACTTTAAAGAAAAATAAAATGTCAAGGGAAAATATATTATGTTGACATTTACATACATTTCTTCTAATCCGGATTTCACCTTCTGCACATCTTCTCCTAAGTGAGACCAAGACAAGCTGGCTTGCAATCAAAAAGGCACTAGCGAATGCATTTGAGAAAGACCACCTCAGCTCCTCAAATACAGCCTGTTCACAGATGCTAGAAGCTGAACACCAGAAAGCTTTGCAGGGGGGACTGTGCTCAAAAATGGTATCTGACAAATAAATTTGCACCATTCTTAAAAACATTCAAGCAAAAACTGATTGAGAGTCTCTCCGCACCGCCATCCCCACAAGCTTGGTGGCTTGCAGAAGCCACAGCTACCAGCTTCGTTTGGTACCAACTCCTGGGTGTTATTATTTGGAGGTCCCTTCCAACCCTTGGGATTCTGTGATTCTGTGATTCTGTGACTCAGCAAGACATCCTCTGACTGCCAGCCCAACTTCTGCATTGCCCCAGGACTGCCCTTACTGTCACCTTGGTACTAGAGGACGTCAGCATCACGGGCACGAGTGATCTTGGCAGTGTGCAGCTTTTCTTGATGTGCAAATACCTGGCACAGGGAGTGAGACAGGCACACCAGGCCACATCATTCCTCCCATGGTGCAAGGAGACAGCTCTATCATTCCACCTAAGAACAACATCAAGAAGGATTTAGCTGCTGTTTCTTGCTCCTTAGCTATAGATAACTTTACAAAACACCGTAATGTCAAACTCTGCTTTCCTGATGGGGTTTTCCAAGGGCTATTAGTACAGTGTTAGATCTGTCTGGGCCTCCCCAAGGAGGTGAACCTGCAAGACAGCAGCTTCCTTTCCACTCGCTTGTTCAACGTGGCTGACCCAAACCTTGCAGTCAGACAGGAACAGCAGTCATAACAATGGGCTGCCCAAAGGGTTACACTCACTGCTGCATCCCACTGAACACTGCTCTCTCCTCCTAGTGCACACACCTGGCTCTGGAAGTTGAGCCCTTCCACAACCAGCTCCCATCCCTGTCCTGCTTTCAGTTTTAACAGGGCAGGAGAAAAATAACTGTTACAGCTGAAACCAGGACAATCCCCACATCTTCTCTATTGGTTGCAGGTTCCTCTGGTTCATCTATCTGCACATGGGCTGTAATGTCTGCAGGACTTCAGAGCTACTGCCCACCTTTTTCAAGCCTCAGTGTCACCATCTCACAATGCAAAAGGAATAAGAATCATAATCTCTCCCTTGGTGTTTGTCTCTAGGAAGAAGTACAGTCTTTTTCCGCAGCACATTCACCCTGAATGGCAGCACCAGAGCTGAGCTGGTCCCAGGGGATAGCCAAAGAGCTCTGAGATGGAGAAAGGCACAAAGCAAATAGTCAAACGTACCCACCACCCACTGCACTGCAGTGATCTACAGCAAGCATCAAACAGGCCCAAAGGTCCCAGAACATTTGTTAGAACCCTTTAGTTACTATTCTCATTTTCCATTTTCAAAGAAAACCTGATATTTCAAGCAGGTCTTTTATATACTTTTTGTTGTAGTTAAATAAATCTGATGAATAAATGGATCTGCTTAATATGGGACCAATCTATGGAGTGTGTAACATCATATTTTAACTGGTGGTATCTAGGTTGATTTCATGAAACCAAGCCTGCACAACCTACCATTCTGCATGAACCTGTGTAAGAAGAACCATGGTGTCTGCAGCTGATGCTGGCCAGGACTTTAGAGAGAAGCAGATTACCCGTTCAGCTGAGAAAACCATGCTAGCTGTCTAAGAACTGTAGTATTTAGTAGCAGAGAGAGATGATCTACCAGTCCCCTATAAATCCAGACAAGCCTTTGTAATTCTTCTCATACAGGGAAAATGTACGTGCAAATAAATCATTCATCAATTAACAAGAAAACTCAGAAGAATTTAGGTCATGTGTATAAACTTCCCTGCTCTCAACACACTGAAATCTCTATTTGGTTCCTTTAAAGTTTCAGCAAAACAAAGGGGTTGATATCTGTTTTTCCCAGCCTATCAGTTTCACTAATTTCAGTCCAATAAGAACTATGAAAAGGTTGCAGAAATCATCCTGCGTCTGCATTTGCCATGAGACACATCAACTGCTTCATGTGCCATGGCAAATGCAGTGTGACTTCTGCTGATTGCTCCTCTGATGCTACAGCAGCTCATGCTGAATCAAAGCAATTCCTAACAACCAGGTGTTGACTGAGGGCAATAACAAAACCCCTCCAGAACCCAATAATAATTCAAAGGAGCCTTTCCTTCCTGTACTGGTCGTGCTTTTCAAGCTTTAATGGGAGCAGATTTTTGGCAGGAAAACACAAGGAAATACGGTTTTACCTGAGCCCTTCTGTGCAATTTATACGTCTCAAGAAGCAGAATGGCCAGTGTCTGTGTGGGGATCAGGCCCACAGGAATAAAATACGAGTTATTCACAAACTGCTGTTCTCGGGTTTGGTCTGGGATCACGTACTGCCTTCTCCTGGTAAAATAATGCTGGCTTCTCTCCATTCAAATAATGACCAAGTATTTAAATCCTTTGTCAAAAGCAAAGCATCAGCAAAACAAAGAAAACCAACCAAGTAAAACGAAAAGCAGCCAAGGGGGAACTCCACTGTAACCCTTTTCCTTCAGTCAATGTCTCAGCAAGACTCAAGCAGCCCTGAAAGGCTCTGTGCAATGCATTCACTTCTTCCTGCTGCAAGAAGTCATGGTCTCCAAATAAGCTGTGTGCAACGGAGCTATGCTGCTGTCACTTAATTAGCCCTGGCCATGTTGTGAGAACAAGTTTGAAAATGAAATTTTCATCAAATTAAGGAGTAATTACAGCTGGGATGAGGGGATAGGCCAGCCTGGGTCTGAGCAAGGGCATCAAGGGAAAACGGCTGAGAATTTCTAGCAAAGCAGCACTGATATCACTCTCAGGTCCTAATTCAGCCTACCCTTACACCCACATGGCACAACTTGCAGACTGTGGCACAAATGCAAGTGTTACAAAATGATCTCTGAATCCTGAAGCCAAACAGTCACACCTCCATGGAAGCTGTTGTTGCAGATGTTAACCACACAGAAAATCAGGGCTGCTTCTCTTAGGCACTGTACCTGGCTGTCTCCTGACTTCCCTGTCTTCCTAAACCCACTTTGGATACCTTCCTACTGGCTCCACAAAGCTCTAGTACCCTACAGCTTTAAGAGAGGTGGTTTCACTGTAAGGGGGTGTCTTCCCATCATACAGACCAGTTTCCCCAGACCCTGAGGCCTGAGGGATCGCGACCAGCCTGCTTCTGGTGCAGCACAAATGTCACCCAACAGCTGACCCAATACGAAAGAGAATCCCTTATGCTTCCTAGTTGTCTGGGCCTTCTCAGTAAGCATTTGCAGTGCTCATTATGTGTCTTTCATCACCTTAGCATCCGAGGATGAATTTTTCTTGCTACTCTGGCTTTTGTATTGACAAGAATTTTCATTAACTCAGCTTCAGTAAACAAACCCCCCCTTGCTTCTCCCTGCCACAACAAGCAAGGGAAAACAAGCTCCAATAGACCCCAAGCCAGCACCACAAAGTCCCGTATCTGAAATGTTCTGGAAAGAGATTTGATGAACTCGCCTTTTTGCTGACCTCCCTTAGCTGCACGCTCCTGGGATGCACATTTACGAATCAGGCTTTGGTCTCTAAACCAAAAGAAATGTCGTGACTTCTCCCTGCCCCTGACCTGCCCCTGATTTGCAAAGGTGGTAACTCCTAATCAGTGCAACTCCCTCAGTTCCTCCCAAGGTGATGGTTGCACATATGCCAATGTCAGCGTTCCATCTGCAGCCCAAGCCTGGTTTTACGTTTTTTTGGAGGACGCTGTAAGTATGGGGCACTGCAGAGATTTTAAACACCACTCTTTAATCAAGTGAAATATTAAAGCCAAAACTAATTCAGTGTCAGGCAGTAAGCATCGGAGGACGCTGCCTTACCTAATTTGCTGTCATCTGCAGTAATCTCTGCTGTTAATGTTACCATGAAGAACTTGGTAATTTTACCATGTGATGAATTTAAGTAAACTTAGGCACTTAAAGCTTAAATTCATCACTTCAGCACGGTCACTCGGGAATGTGTGCCAGCAGGAGTGATTGCTCCTCTTGCCTCCTCAGCCTCTGGTCTGAATATAGAAACCCCAAGTACAGCACAGCAACCAATATAAAAATAACCACTCAAATGGCTGTGAAAGGTGTGTGGGCATCAGAGATTGGTGACAGGTATTCAGCAGAGCTCGAGCAACATGTGGTGGTCTAAGTCCTTTCAGAAACAGCAACCCATCATCAAATGTGGGATACAGAGCTTCTATGATTCCTGCTCAAAGTACAGACCCAAAGGACACAGACGGAACAACTATTGACCTTCATTTGATGAACAATTTACCTTTTTGGTTTGTATTAACAAAAGCAATTAGAAGATGAACAGACCAAGGGGTTGTTAAACTCACACAATGTAGTGAATGGCTGCTTCCCTGGGGCATGCTCTCAGCTAGAGTCACAAGGGTCATACAACTGCGGAGGAAGGAACAGGTAAGGCCCAGGTCAGAGATGATAACAGTGGCACAGAAACTCTCTGGCTACAACCTCACAAGACAAAGCCCAGGTCTGACCCCAGCATGGCTGGCAGGGGCTCCCTTCACACAAGTGCAGTAAAACCGCCTCACTGGCTCAGGAGAAAAGCAGGAGGTGGATGGGGGGCACTGCAGGTACAGCCGCACGGCAGGTGAAGGTGCACGTTGTGTCAGGGACCCATCCCTTCCATGGCTTTAGTCTGGCAGCACTGATGAGGATAACAGCAGCAGTAAGGACCCAGACAACAGGATATGCTTGCAAGAGCCTTCCGGGGGTTCCCCCTGAGCACACCCCCCTCTCATTCTCTGCTGTATCTGGAGTCACACTAACAAGCCTGTGCCTGCACACAGAATAACCTCTATCTGCCCTGCAGACATCCTGGTGGTGTTTCAATCAGACATTTATGCCTTTGCCCCCCACCTAAGTATTAAACTATGTATGTTCTAACATCTCCCCACAGTTAAACCTTCCTCCCTACAAAGTATGCTTTTCATTTGATCTATTTTAATCTTTCTATTCCTTGTTGAATTCCCTGACCTAATAAGATAGCAGCACCTTAGAAAGCAGAACGGCAAATGGCAGCTAAATAATATTGCTATTTTATCAAGGAGATGAACTGAAATGCAGAGAAAATACTTGAAGACAATGAGAAGAATGTCTAAAGCTGTCTCTGCACAGTCACATATTGTACATCAAACATCTTGGACAGCATGCCCCTTGCTGGGAGGCAGGAGGACATTCTCCTGGATCAGCTGCAATCAGAAGCATCCCCTACTAGCTTGAGCACTAGTACTGATAGATAGTACGTGATGGTCCCCAGTACTAATATAGCTGGTGTGGAGTTCGAATGAAGGATAGGAATTACTCAGCTGCTCTTGGATATAAGCCAATAGAAATAACTCATTGCTTATCTCATGGCAAAAAAACACCACTGTGCACTAACCCTATCCTTATCTCAGTGATTACACAAGGCAAGAAAACCCCAGCAGAAACTCAGCTACAATTACTTGACATCTAAAGGCCCTTGCAAGTTGTACTTGATGCTCACTGTCCCCTTAATAACCTTTTGTGATTATTAGCTACGGTCCTTGATTTGTCGCTGTTACTCAGACTAATAAATAGCACAAAGTATTTTATCCCTTCAGCCAGAGCTGGAAACCACTCAGACACAGTTCTAAGAGATCAGAGGTACACTGCAGAGTGCAAAACACAGAGCTGCTGAAAGAAGAGTTGCTGGGAGGGAGGGCAAGCCCCAGCAGTGCCAGGCAGCCGCTATCCCTGCTGATGCCCATGACACAGCTCAGCTTCCACTGCCAACCCCAAAGCCTGTGTTTTATTGACAAGCTTGGTCCCTGCTAAAACCAATACAGAGTCTAACCAAAAGTCCAGGAAGATCAGTTTTAGGCAAATCAGGTGCCAAACTCTCTTAAATGGCACGCCACAAGATGGTCGCTAAGTTCTCAAACCTGGCTGGACATCACTGCCTATGTGTAACAAAGCACAAAGCACACCACAGATTAAGAGACATTTAGAAAGAGATGTTTAAGAACCATCTGCTGTGCTTCCACACGTTTTTAAATCCAATATTTTGGGAATTTTTTTTATTATCTTTGTTAAACAATTTGGATTCGTGACAAATTTTGAAATCTCTGCAGAGGTGTCAACAGTGAAGCTCATGCAGTTCCTGGTATTGGACCTTACTGTGTGTAACAGTGTAAGAAGTTAAAGGACAGGCTATAAACACTTAAATACGAACAAATTATTTACGAATAAACTTGCCATCTTAAGCCTCAGAAGTCCGTTATTAGTGCAGGTGAGCCCAGTCACGCTGCACAGCTGCCTGGGAACAGATAACTGAGATTGACTGAGATCTGTATTGAAAAGAGTTTGACAGACTTTCGTAACACTGCACAGTGAACGGTTTCTGTGCATCCTAGCAGGCACACCTGGTACTCCCTTCTTGCTTTCTAAATAATTGCCACATACATTAATTTGATTCAATCCTTTCTGTGATATGCAATGCACTTATGTTGCTGTGGGTACTAGTGACACAGGCTGCCATTCTGTAGCACATTCTGTACAGCTGTCATCAATACGGGATTTAGGTAGACAGTGAGATGCTGGCAGGGGGGCTGTGACTTGAGCAAGCCCAGGGAAGGGCAGCATTGGACCCTCTCAGTGTTTTACATTCTCTTCTGCAGAAAATATCAAACAGGATTTCACCAGAGGAAGGACAATTATTTTTCAGGTACCCCATGAAAGAAATACCAATCTGTTCTGCACTAGATTACGTGGGACAATATGCAATACATTGCTAGCAAGTTATGACATTGATTCATTCCTTGTATTGCACTTGTTCACAGTAATGAATGAATTACTTGTCCCTCAAAGGCCCCAGGCTTTTCTCCCACCTTTATTGATTAATGGTTTATAACTTTGAAACTATCTGCAAAAAGTGATTAATGTAACTTACTTTCTAGTCTTAAAAACAGTGTAAGCAATTAGGGTTCCTACGGTAAGCCCCTGCGTAGCAGGGAGTGAAACTGCTGGAACTGGGTAGCATTATCCGAGCCATTAGCCTGTATTTCAGCACAGAAAACAGTAAAAGGGTGCATTGACACTAAAGTGAAGCACATTCATCTCTCCAAAACCACTCTGTAAAACAGGAAGGATGGACTAAGAAGAATTAATGGCTACTACAAAATCTTTTAACAATCTTTAGAAGTGGTGCATGGAAATAACTGGAAAAGTGGGATTCTTCATCAAAAGCAAAGATAAGCAAAGAATTAATAAAAACTTGTTGGGGTGGGAGGACAAAGAAAGGTGAGCTGAACAAGACTTCAAGAGGTGCACAATGTAGCTGCAAAGGTAAAGATGAGATTGAAGGATGCACCTTGAAGTAGGTGAACACCACTCTTGAATAAAACAACGTAGTTCATTGGGTTGCAGTCTGTAACAGAGGTCTGTGTAACCCATTCTTTCACCTAAGTTCTATACCATAAAGAAGTGGCAACAAACTCTCCAACCAACTCATAGGTAACTGCATGGCAAAGCTGGCAGCTACTGCAAGCACCTGAATGAAGGTAGAGGAAGGGAAGGCAGACAGAAACCAGACCCAAGATAAACATGGTCATTCCTGGAGCTCTTTAAAAGCCTGAAAATGGAAAAGAAGTTGCATTAAGAGGGGCTAAAAAGGTTCTCTCTAAAGCTGCTTCATTTGCTCTCATGTGCAGAAGGGCAACAACGTACAGACATTTCACATATTCAGCAGGCACAGTGACACTGCTGTAAACTCTGCTGTAGGTTAGGAAATGACAGCTTGCATCTGGGTAACATTTTCAAATATGATTAACTTCAAGGACTATATGCTGCAACTGAAGAGTGATCATTTCTTATGCATTCCTGAACAGGGCTGGTTTTCCGTTTTTCATAAATAGAGAAGGCAGAAAAATTTGTTTTGCTGCCCAGGATTCCAAAGCGACTTTAGAAAAAAGCAATACATTTGTAGAGCATAAGCAATTAGCTGCACAGTCATTTCCACTCCTAATTGCAGGTAATTAGGATGATTGGCCTCTGAACAACAGTGTTCATGATAAATTGTAAGAGGAAGGAGAGCAGCACAATGAAAGCAGTGCACTCTTCTCTTCTAGTAGGTTTCTCTCATGTGGGTTCTAACCCCCATGTTAGCTTTCAAACTCCATCACCCCTCCTCAAGTGATGACTGAAAGCTTTCGATATGTGGACACCAAACATTAAAGTTGCCCCAAAGCCTGGTTGCTCTGGGTTCCCCCAGGGACCCAAAGCCCTGGGCAGCTGGGGGAGCTTATTCCAGCCTGGAGCTGGGAGGACTTCTGCCAGGGTTTCAGTCATGGGCTGTTCCTCTTGGTCTTGCAGATGCTTGTTAATGTAAATGCTTTCTAATAACATCCTAGTTGTGTTTAGGGACCAGTTGCCAATAGTCTACACTGCGCGTAGGGAGTGGATATCAAGTTGGTGCCCTGGAAGCCCTGAACCTGTGCTGCATGGAGCTTGTAATGCTGCTGAGACACCCCCCAAGGGAAGAGTGGCAGTCTTGATGAAACTCTCCAGAAAACCCTGTGCTCAGCTGCATGCTGTGAATGTGTTGAAGCGCTGATATTCTATCCCCCCTCTCTGCTCACACACTGTCAGAGCAGGGCTGCAGAGCTGAGTGCTTTCCAAGACCAAGACCAAGATCAAGCACAGAAAACGAAGGGTTTAAGTGGGAAGAAGATACAGAAAAATGATCTCTTTATGGACAATGACCTCTTTATGGACAATACTGAATCTGGAAAGAGGCTGCAGTTACACTGGAAATGTTTCACCCAGACACTGTGTTAACTCCGCTCTCACGGAAATCTGTTGATTCAACAGCAGCAGACAAGCAGCAGCACACTGCCAGACACACGGGGTGTCCCATAGCACAGAGCCTTTCCTTCCCACTGACAGCAGCAAACAACTGGGTGTAACCACGTGTTCTCTGTAAATTCAGTTTGACAATGTGTCTGACTGTCCCAGGGGCTGCACTCCCCACAGGTTTCCCTGGGCTCTCCAAGGCATTCCAAAGAGTAGAAGAGGACAGGATCACTTGGCAAGAAGCACTCAGGCACCCCGGGAGCCCTCCAGGGCTTCCTCCTGCAAAGCTTGCCCAGCTGGCCAAACAGATGTATCACTGCTTTGTAGACCCTCTGGAGAAGATAACCCAGCTGCAGCTGGTGTATGCCAGAAGCACAAGAACTGGGCTTGGGCTTTGCCCAACCAAAGCCCTCAAGAACCACGGGATGGGGTGAACACTCCATAACGTGCTTCCATGGGTACCAGGACCTCTCTGCCCTTTCTCCTCTCAGAAATCAGATCATCTCAGTGCTGCTTCTTGTCCTCTAAAGTTATGCACCTACAGGAACACCATTTTTGGATTTTTATTCATTCTGCTTATGAATTATCACTCGTTGAATAAAAATACATCTCCCAGGCTCTGTATGTGCCAGGAGAAGGAAGGCTATTGCCCCAGGGCATCTCCTCTGATAAACCGGCATTGTGATGCAGTTTAAAAACAGTAACAACCAAAAAATTCAATCCCGTGCCTGTAGCAAATAGAAGTTGTAGCCAACCCTTACAGATGATATGGAAGAATAACGTAACCATCGTGGATCCAGAATACAATGCAAAACACTGCTCAGAACAGCAAGAGTTTTGTTGATCTTTATTTCAATGAATGTGCAGGCATACGACACAGCAAATCATCTCCCTGCAACAGCCTTATCCCCCTGCGCTCTACATACAGCAGAAAAATTCTAATTCTAAATATATTTCCCTGACAGGTATTTCCAAATCCTCGCAGGGAGCATTAGTCATTAGCACAGTTAACTTCATTACACCAACATGAATAAATCCCACTGTGTCTCTGGCAAAACTAATTGGAGGAAAAGTCTCATCCAAATGGAAACATTTAGCACTTTTGCATTCAGTCAAGAAACGGCAACCTGAAATCTCACTTCCCGCACTGGTAAATGGGGCTTGCTGTATTATGTGCTATTTTCAAGAAATCTAAGATTATTTACCAAAACCATGAGATGTTAGGTTAGAAAAATGTTTTCCTGAGGCCCAGACCTTCGTGCCTGTCCTGGTTTTGAGCAGCAGCAGTCATTTTTCTCCTTCTTAGGAGCTAGTACAGTGCTGTGTTTTTATCTTTTGGCCTTGGAACAGTGGTGATAACGCCGATGTTTTCAGTTGCTGCTCGAATGTTTGGTCTGGCCAAGGACTTTCTGAGCCTCATGCTCTGCCAGGGAGGAGGGGAGGCCGGGAGGAAGTAGAGACAGGACACCTGACCCAAACTAGCCAAAGAGGTATTCCATACCACAGCACGTCATGCCCAGGATGTAACTTGGAGGGACCCGGAAGGGTTGGGACTGCAGGGTTGGACGAGGTATCGGTCGGTGCTCGGCTGGGGGGAGTGGGGCGAGTTATTGGTCGGCTGGTGTTGAGGTGTTGTATTCTTTCCTCTTGTTATTTCCTTTATCATTACTATTATTGGTGGCAGCAGTAGTGATTTGTGTTATACCTTAGTTACTAAACTGTTCTTATCTCAACCCGTGGGAGTTGCATTCTTTTTGATTCTCCTCTCCGTCCCTCCAGGAGCAGGGGGAGGGCAGGAAGGGGGGGAGTGAGTGGACGAGGTTTGTGGTTGGGTTCAAACCACGACAGTTCTTTTTGGCGCCCAACGTGGGGCACGAAGGGTTGAGATAACGACGGAGATGATCAGATTAATAGTCGTCACAGTGCTGATTTATTGGCTCTCAAAGTTGTTTCTCTTGCTCTCAGCGCTTCAGAATGTAGTACATTACATAGAGCCGGTATTCCCTGTGTTCGTGTTTATCAAGTGTGGGGCATGGGCTAAGGTTTTTGTTTCACTGTACTTTATGGCAATGGCTTGTAATACGGGTGTGCTCCAGCAGCAGGGAGAGATGGACGTGGCCGTGGACTTGTACCGGGCCGTCCCGCTGCTCTTCACCGTCCTGGCCCTTGTCCTCGCCTCTGTCTTCGTGAAGCTGCGGGGAGCCGAGGGGGAGCGGCCCCGGGAGCCGGCGGCGGCCGAAGCGGCCCGGGAGAGCGGCCCCGGGGACCAGGCGGCGGCGGGAGCGGGGCCGGAGGAAGGGAGGAAGGCGGCTGCTGAGCAGCGGGAGGAGGCGGCGAAGGAGCCGAGCCCCGCGGAGGAGCCGAGCCCAGCGGAGGAGGCGAGCCTCGTGGCGGCCGAGAGCGTCCCCCGGCAGCCGCCCGCAGAGCCGCAGGAGGATGCAGGGGCCCAGGCAGCATTTCCCAGCAGGGCAGAGGAGGAAGAGCTGCACCCAGGAAGAGAGAAGCTGGTGGTGGGAGAGCCGGCAGGCACAGCAGCTGCACCAGCCCCAGGGACAAGTACAGCAGCATCGTTTGAGAGTTCTGAAGGGTCTGAATGGCCTGTGGGTACCCTTGGGACCTGCCTGCTGATTGTGATGGGGATCAGCATGTTGGCACACACACAGAGGGTGTTCTACCCACGGCCATTTTGTCTGATCTCAGAAGTTAAGCAGAGTCAGGTTTGCTTCTTGTCTGGGGTTAGACAACAATATGGGAGGACCAAGAGATCTTCCCCAAGGCTGGACAGCCATGAGTGGCAGGGTGTGTGGGACAGTATGAGCATGTATCTGGTCCACTGGGCCCCTCCAGTGCTTTGGAAGCATTGGAGATGGAAGGCAGCTCTATGGAGTCCCCAGCAACAAGCAGCAGAAACTGCTGAAGGGGACAGTGAATTATTTTGAGCCTGGTGGGCCATGGCACTTCAGGCCATCAGGGCAGAGATGCAACATAGAGATGGACTCATGATCGAGGGGTGGACTTAGCAATGGACACTATTGCCCAGGTTATTCATGAGTGTGAACACTGCACACAGCCTCTCCTGCTCTGAGAGACTGTAACAAGAGATGGAGCCTGACATCATGGACCAGATGGACTCAGCAGCTTTATAGGTCCATGCACTAAGAAATGATGTTTTTCTCTGTGTATATGTAGATGTATATATATATGTAAGAGTGATGGCATATTGAAGATGTGGGATCTGAGCATGACGTGAATGGTATGGAATAAGGGGTGGATAATGTCCTGGTTTTGAGCAGCAGCAGTCATTTTTCTCCTTCTTAGGAGCTAGTACAGTGCTGTGTTTTTATCTTTTGGCCTTGGAACAGTGGTGATAACGCCGATGTTTTCAGTTGCTGCTCGAATGTTTGGTCTGGCCAAGGACTTTCTGAGCCTCATGCTCTGCCAGGGAGGAGGGGAGGCCGGGAGGAAGTAGAGACAGGACACCTGACCCAAACTAGCCAAAGAGGTATTCCATACCACAGCACGTCATGCCCAGGATGTAACTTGGAGGGACCCGGAAGGGTTGGGACTGCAGGGTTGGACGAGGTATCGGTCGGTGCTCGGCTGGGGGGAGTGGGGCGAGTTATTGGTCGGCTGGTGTTGAGGTGTTGTATTCTTTCCTCTTGTTATTTCCTTTATCATTACTATTATTGGTGGCAGCAGTAGTGATTTGTGTTATACCTTAGTTACTAAACTGTTCTTATCTCAACCCGTGGGAGTTGCATTCTTTTTGATTCTCCTCTCCGTCCCTCCAGGAGCAGGGGGAGGGCAGGAAGGGGGGGAGTGAGTGGACGAGGTTTGTGGTTGGGTTCAAACCACGACAGTGCCTTACCAGGCAGTAACCACATCCATTTTGCTAGTTTAGGAGCTACTACTTTACTAAGAAAAGTTATGAATCCAAGTCTGATGAAGTCTACAGCATCACCCTCCACATGTAGAAATCCCACAGACTGACAGATTTCGAGTCACTGCAGTTGAGGCAGCAAAAAAAGAAGGCTGGAGCACACCTTATAGTGCAGGTGGAGATCATCACCACCTGGTAATAAGGTTACAGACATTAAAGACAAATGGAAGAGCTGAGTTGAAAGTCAAAGTGTGGAGCAGAAGGACATGTTGGAGAACTACTGGTTGCGCACAGGAGCACTTGCTTCTTTGGTGTTGTGTTGCTGATGAAGGCAGCTTGGAGCAGTGTCTGGGTGCTGAGGCGCTGGCACAGGGTGCCCAGAGAAGCTGTGGCTGCCCCATCCCTGGCAGTGCTCAAGGCCAGGTTGGACACAGCGGCTTGGAGCAAGCTGCTCCAGTGGAAGGGGTCCCTGACCATGGCAGGGAGTTAGCACCAGATGAGCTTTAAGCTCTCTTCCAACCCAAACCAGGCTGAAGTTCAGCACACAGAAATTGCAAGAAAAGTCCATTATCTGAGCCCAACATTTCACATCTACAAGGTGTTTCTAGTTAGAAATGTGTGCTTGTGATGAAATTACTTCCCACTTTGGTAAAGCAGTTGCTAAGCAAGCAAGCAAGCCAGTGGTCTAAACAGCTGCAGAATCACATAGCACTGAGTAATAAGCATAGTACTGAGCAGAAACTACATAAACCCATTAGTAGTTTTCAATGCAAATAAAAAAGGCCCTGTTTTACTAAAATTTCACGTTTAACTGAGCCTACTTTTTTATTTTTAAAGGCAGCCAGGTCAAGCTGTGCTTCCTCCCCTACCCCCCAAAAGGCTTCTCGAAGCTTACACACCTTCGTGTTGTTTTGTAGCTCTTATTGCTTGGAAATTCAAGTCTGTGACTTCAGTCACAACCTGAACACCCACCCCAGCTGAACTATGCCAAATTTAGGATGATTCCAGTCGAACAGACAATGAGACTCAACAGCCTCCTGAAAGAGCTGATTTTGCTACACACACGTATGCCTGCCACTCCGGCATACAGCCCTGCAGTTCCATTAGTAGCTGCTGCAGTTACTAATGAGGTCCCAAGCAAGGCATCCTACCTTACATTTGCAATGACAGAGAGAAATGGGTTTGAGCTGAATCACTAGTTCCTCAGGAGCTCGAAAATAGACTTCTTCTGTATTGGCCACAAAGGAAGGGTCCTGAACCCTAATGTTCGACATAGCTCTAAAAAGAGGAAAGGAAAAGCAATGGTGACATTAAGCAACAAGGACAGCAGCTACCTTAGGGACAAGAAGATGCTTTTCCATACTTACTAACCACTGGTAACAGAGTGGGGACACAGACATAGTCTATCACATCAATTTTTTGTTTGCGATTAATTTTTCCTGGTTTGCCCATCAAAACTTTAGGCATTGAGTCTAAAGAACAGCCAGTGAAGAGCAATAAGCAATTTATCCTGTTTTCTCTCTGATGGACAGATTTTCGTTTGGAGAGATGGATCACTCCCCATTGACTGTAACTGGGCCTTAGAGTAAGAGTGCATCTCAACATCTACCTTTCAGCCAGCTGGAGGTAGGGGAAATGAATCATATTGTGGGTACTCACACAAATACTGCAGAGATAAAAAAGGAAAAGGAGCCAAATGGCTGCCACTCAGAGGAAATAATCATTTGGGGGCTGCTGCAGCTGCATACTGTATGTTCAAGTGATAGACACTTGTCTGAAATTAGTACCTAACACGCAAATGGAAGCCAGAATGGGTAATACCTCCCAGCTGCTACTGACAGTAAGAGTTTGGACTAGAAGGGTTAACTCCTGTATAAAGCCATGTTCAGGTGGGGTCAGGAGAGCAGAAAGCCCTCAGGTCTATGTTTAAAGGACACTTACTATCAAAGACAAGAAAAGACATGCCACAGGGATGGGTGCAGGCAATTGCACCAGCACTTTGTATTTTGTGCTTCCCAAGGGAGATCAATTCCCAGGTTTCCTGGAATGTCACTGACAAAGCAGCCCTGGGAAGTGCTGGTGGTGGCAAGCCATGCTTCGGGGGAAGCAGGGCCAGGTAGAGCACCCCAACTTCCACCCGCTGGGCTATAAGGAGGGCACCCGGAAAGGGTCATCTGCGCACATTTCACCATTCTAATATGTAACAATGAGTTGCTATAAAGAAGTATGAAAGTGATGTAAAAAAAATATTACAAACAAAACCCACTAAAAACTCCAGTAACACTGAATCAAACTGACCACTACTTGGGTAGTAGAAATTAGGCCCAATTAGCATTTGAAATACTAGGAAAAAGGTCTATTTTATCCACTGGAATTATCAGAATTAATGCATTAATTTGAACTCTAAGTACATCCCCAAAAAATCCATGAACTCCTGCTGCCAAGTTCTCCAGTTCTGGCCAGTGAAACATGACCAAAAGCACAGAGTAGCTTTCCCTTCTCTGTCCTCCAGTCTCTCTCTCCTGTACAAACTCCATCTGACGGGCTTTTCATGCTTAGGAAGGCTTGTAAGAAATGGAGACTCACTCCCTCTCCCAGGGAACAAACCAAAGGACAGAGCAAGGGCTGTTGCAGCTGACCTAGTCCGCAGCCTTGGTACTTGCTACTGGTGATCTTTCATCATGGGAACTTTAAAAGAAACCATATAGTCTCCAGTTTACTGTATATCCTCTCTTGCTGCTCCTCCAGATTGTCAAAACCAGAAGGATAAGCACTGTTCTGGGTCATCCAAAAAGCCAACCATGGAACCAAACCTTTCTTCATAATGAGAATGGCACTGAGCAGGGTAGGCAGGAGGCAGCTGACAGCTGATGTCAAGCACAGAAGACAAACTGTCTTACTGCTGTCAGTCTATGTAGCACAGATGATCTATTACTTAGTGGTTCAAACAGCATCTCAGTACCAAGCAATTGAACAAGAAAGGCTTCATGGCCCCCAAATCATTTGACTTTAAAGAAATGCAGATGCAAAACATTTCAATAAGGAAAAAATCTTGATTTTAGATTGAAATTTGTTTCTGATAAAGTATTTTCAACTCCTTATCTATTGTGATGTGGCCTTTGAGTTCTGCACTGGTGAGGAGTAACTAAGGCACAGGAGAAATAACTAGAGTTCACGGCAAGTCAACTTGGCAGACTACATTTTCTTTAGTAATCATACAACATACAAAACTCCAGGAATTTAAAAGCAGCAGCATCCTCTCTTGGAGTTCTATGCAACAGCTCACCCCCAAACCCAAGTCATTAAACTGACAAGTCAAATAGGATTAATCAAGATTCCCATGTCTGTTCTGCACTGATTACAAGCTCACTCCATCACTCCCAGGGCTTTTTACTGATTGACAGCATACAAACTAAGGGATGTTTAGGACTGACCCAATTCTCCTTGTTGACATACCTGTTATGACATTGCTTCATTACCACCCAACCTATTTTTAACCCATTTGGACAGAGTAACAAGAGTAACGGTATGTTTCAGGAAAGAGAGATCGTACTATAAGAAGCAAAGTATGCAGTTTCACCCATAGCTCACTTCTGAGAACATAACCCCCAATTATTTATTAATTTTGCAAGCCAAGGCCAGACTATGTCGTCTCTACCAGCAATGACAAACAGGCCCTGGAGCAGAGATACGACACATCTTATCTAAACATGGAGGATGCCAGGAAGGGCCTGTGCAACAATGTGCCTGAGCCCTGGCAATCACAGGTCAAGCCAATGACCAGAAGCAGCTAATCCCACCAGTTCATAGCTTTCCCACAATGAAATCTCCACACTAGTTACTGCTAATAGGGTGAGTTTTGGCATTCTGAGTACTGTGACATTTATTAACCAGTCTGGAACAGGGTAAGTATCCGGAAAGTCCTTACTGTTGTTTCTCTGTTCAGAACCTCTCTGTGACTTGAATGGATTCCTTTTATTGCCATTGACCTCTGAGTATTTCCTACGTAACACAGACGTTTGAAACTCTTGATTAGCAGCGTAGCATGCCTGAAACATTCTTTTATCCAGTTTTGTAGCCAGTGTTTCTTATGGATTGAAATGTTCTTCTTGAAAATGCCTTAAAATATTTCCTCAAAGTTTCTTCAGTCTCCTGGGAGCATCACTTACATGGTCACATTCAATTCACCTGAAGTCCTTATCTGCTTGGGTTTCTTCATTCGTATGACCAAAACCTAGTTTTAAACTGACAGAGGGGAGACTGAGATGAGCTCTTAGGCAGAAGCTCTTCCCTGGGAGGGTGCTGAGGCGCTGGCACAGGGTGCCCAGAGAAGCTGTGGCTGCCCCATCCCTGGCAGCGCTCAAGGCCAGGTTGGACACAGGGGCTTGGAGCAAGCTGCTCCAGTGGAAGGGGTCCCTGCCCATGGCAGGGGTTGGAACTGGGTGAGCTTTAAGGTCCCTTCCAACCCAAACCAGTCTGGGGTTCTGTGAAATAACCTGAACATTCTGCTCTGCCCCACATGGGACACGAACCCTGAGGTACTCAGTGTGGCTTCTCACTTGTGACTACTTGCCATGAACACTGAAGTGCAACTTTTGCACATCGGCTTTACTCCTGAAGTGAATGGCTGATTTAACTTTTCTGAGTCTCCCTGATCCCAGGGTTGCCCCACAACTTGAGCTAAGGCACAACCACGTGCCCATAAAGCTCAGTCTGCCCTCCAGCTGAGATTTTCCAGATCTGCAGCCTGTAGATGGAATGTTGTGTCATCTACCAGACTTGCAAGCCGTCTTGCTGATGTGGGACAGTGTTCGAACATGAACACTTCTGAACCTCATCTCTCAGGGCATGGGTGATGTGGGGACAAGATGTAATGAGCAGGGCCAGTGGCTTGCCATAGCCTGTTTCTTCCCTGTGCACCTGGTGATACCAGGATGCTTAAGCAGCCCTGAAGGAACATAACAGAAGAAATTATAAAGATGGGATCTATTAAAATACGCAAAGCACCACCAATACTGAACAACCTTAGAAGTGCTACCACATACAGAGGGGCAAAAGAGTTCTTGATAACTTTGCAGGCTCTGAAGTGAAATACAGTGACTAAGAAAGTGTTTGGAGATCTGCAAATGGAAGAGCTATCTTTCCTCATCTAAACAAATTTGGGAGGTTCTATACATACCCTCAAGCTAGGGAATGATCATCCTTTCAAACTCAACCCAAAGGATATCTCTGGGTTAATCCTGCAGCTTTCTGTTACCATACAGTGTACTAACACCAAACTCATACAGGATTCTACTTAACAGTTCTTTCTCTTTTTTTTTTGAAGTCAAGTCTTTGCAGAAGGTTTTCTGGTGTCAACAGCTTTCTTTACAGTTACTAGAGCAAAAGAGCATATGCTGACTTTTGATGGGTGCATTCTGAAAAGACGGAGCTTCAGGGAAGCCCAAGGGTAACACAGCTGCAGGGAAAGACCTGGTTTGCTGCTTTTGTTAGGCATCAGCTCTGGAGAATGAGACTGAGAGGTTTGTATAAAAGGCTTAGGGCCACCAGAAATTTGAAACATTCCATAAAAGCCTTCTGTTTTCACCAGGGCAAAAGTGACACGGAAGATGTTCAACAACGAGGTGAATAGTTTGCATTTGTGCTCCTTTCTCTTGAGGGGATGAGAGTGGGGGAGTGTCTGAATAGCTTTGAGGAACTATTGGGAGGTACTTCTCCAAATGTTAAGCTTTGATGCTACCATAAGAATGACACCTGAGCTGAGATTAGGCCAGTCTCTAGTATTTTATTCTGAGCATGCCTATAGACTGACTTCTTTCCTAAGCTCATAGGTTGGTCATCATCTTTGTGCTACTACTAACTGATCTAGTATAAATGTATCCTTCAGCATCAGTTATTTTTCCCGAAGCAGGAGTCACAGCGTACGTCAGTAGGCAATAGAAAGATGCCTGCAGTAGTCACTGCTGAATACCTTACTCCCAAATAGTCCCCATACCTCACCTTACTGTTAGGAGTTAACCTCATCCTTTCTGAGCCATCCTATTCTATTTTAGAGAGAAGAAAACAAACAGAGTGTACTATGAGCCAAATTTTAAATGTATTTGGGTACCTGAAAAGGCAGATAGGCACCTGCCTGGATTTGAAGACATGCCAGGGCTGGTTAGGTGTCCAAATGAGATAAAAGGCACCTTAAACTGCTTAAATAATTTTAGAGGGAAAAAACCAACCAGTCTCCTCTCCAGTGCCTCACCACCTATATAAAACTGTTCTGCATCTAAGCCCCCTTGGTCAAGCAGAGCTCAAAGGACTCATCCATGCTCACAAGGGGAGTCTCTATGTCCCCACCCCATTCCCAGTGGCAGGCACACCCTTGGCAGTCCTAGCCCTGAGGCTTTGCTGCAGCACCCCAGCCCAAGCCCGGGGAGTTGCTTTAAGCTCAGGGTGATGCATCAGGGAGCAGAGAGATGCAGGGACTGACAAAAATGGGGTTTCCTCAAGGGACCTTTAAACTAAGATCAGAGCTTCCACCGGCAGCAAATCTGCTCTAAAGCATGTCTGAGCTTTTATAAGCCCAAAACAGAGAAAGGCAGCCAGCTGAAGTAGCCTTCTGTCGTCGTGATGGCAACCACTGTACACAGCAGGGCTTGGGGATAGCACCAGAGGGAAGCCGTGCCACTCAAAGTTTAATTAGGCAGCTCTAACATGGAATGTTACCTGCCTCTCTCAAAAGCCAGCCCCAAAGACAAGCAGGGGCTTTTGCTGGAGGTCCCTGCCAAAGTTGCTGCCTCACAACACCGAAGTGTGCTAGGCTGGAGCTGCCATCGGTCATGGCTGTCATAGGGTAAGTTGTTACAAATCGAGCAACTGAGCACAGATTAACTGCACTAAAATTAATTTATTTTCTAAGATACCACATCGGGGAGCATCTCTTTTTCTAGAGACAAGGTTCTGCCAACGCATCCAAAATAAGTTAATGAATTTCTACTAGTGAAATCTTCGACTTGCAGCCCAGCATTTCTCTGCTAAGGGAAGCTGGGATGTCGGAAGAATGAGAATAACTCACCACAGGGGACTGGGAACTTTGCTGCAGGCAATATTTCCTGAAAGCAGTGGCCACGAGGTGCCAAGCTTCCTGCAGACCAGGTGACACAGCATCCTCCCTTGCTCCAGGCAAGGATGCAGGCACAGGCTGAGCACTGTGAGTGCTGTGTTGGGAACCCAAGTGTGTCTTAAAGGACTGAGGTAGTTTTTCCCCTTCATAAGTGTACACAGCAAGAAAAGAAATCAGCCTTCCATGTATCTGGGTGGGGAGAAACCAGACTGAATGTCAAATCCTAACATGAACCGGGAGGTAATCATCTCCTAAGAGAAGGCAGTGGAAGAGAACTCTGCAATAGTGGTCCTGTAGTTTTCATCCAACTGTGAGCCAGTCACTTTATTACAGCAAGTCAGAAATCCCACAGTGAAACAAACTGGAAGCACAGAGCATTTCCCACATTAGTTAACAACATGTGCCTACTGCAGCTGTACCCTTCCTCCTCCTCCTCTGGCGTCATCACCCACGTCCATACAGCAAACGCAACCACTCGCAAACAATCAAGGCAAGCTCCTCCTTGAAACCTGCATTTGCTTTAGTACCCTAAACTGTATCTGCTGATGCAAAATACTCTGATCAACAACCATAAAGATGACGGAGTGCATCATATTGAAGACCAACACGGTAACTCAACTGGATGAAGAGATCTGAGGCTGGCAGCACCAAGGTGCTGCAGGAAATTACTTGAACACTGCAACATTGAGGTGGCCTAACAAGACACACAAGTGGCTGACTAGTAAGTGAAACCAGTTGGGTAGGGAATAACTTTCCAAAAGAGGAGTAACATGAATAAAGGGTCATACAAACACAAACAGATACATTGAGTGCTAACTGCCCATGATGGACATACAGCAAAAAATCTGAGCAATTAACTGACTGAAGTCTTTTTTGATCTGCATTATTTTTTTGTAAGCTCTTCTGAAATATTCCCTATTGACTAACTCCATTTTTACCACAAACACCTACAGAACAGAAATACATAGTATTGAAATTTCATCTGTTCATATCATCATGAGAGCAGGACTTCCATTCCAGCTTGGCCCCAAGCCCCAGATTCACAACTGAGCCTGAAAAGTCGCTCAGATTGTAACTGGCTCCTTCTGTGCACGCCTGGCTGCCCTTGCTTCAAGAATTCTTCAGTCGCAACTAATAGAGCAAGATCCAGGGGAAAAAGGGTTCTGGACATTTTTCTTCTCTGTTTAAATGTTTCCATTGGCTGTAGACAGTTTGGAAATAAAGGAGAAGCAAGAGTTTAAAAGGCAGCCATTCCTGTGGCTCTAGAAACAGAAATTATGAAGACTTGTAGACAATAACCCATATCCCAAGGGGATTTGAAGTGGTAGCTTTGAAGTAAAAGGTAGCTGCTTTGATGCTGGCCAATTTTTTGCAGCAGAAAGTATAAACACTGTTCTAGTCCTGGGCACTGTACATCAGTTTGGATGATGAGTATCTTTTATTCAGTGTCTTACCATTGCTTTTTATTTTCTCATCCAAGTGTAAGCTTGAAATCTACTGTCAAAACAATCAAATATGCTAAACTTTCTTTACTGGGCAGGCTGAAATCTCTACTCAAAGAAGTAAATGAATGTTCAAGAACCACACTTTTACAAACACCCAGCTGTTTCTATAGTGAAAATAAACAAATCTCTGTATGCTTTCACTTCCCCTGTGTTTCAAACACTCCAAATGGTTTCAGGAGGATGTAGAAGGTGAACAGTAAGTTCACCATTCGAGTATCTAATCCTTTACAGAAGGGCTGAGCACACGTGCTGCCTCATACACCTCTCAGGAAAGCCCCTGTAGCCTTCTGATGTGTACTCATACAGACAGCAAGTGACATTTCAGTTGAGCAAAATTCAGTTCCAGCCTAGGAGAACTCCCAGATAGCCCTGGAGTTAACTCAGATGGAGCCTTCCACATGCCTTCCTTCACTGACACTATGCTCAGCAGGCATCTCCAAACACACCGCTTTAGTAGGCAGCAGCAAACACCTCGGTGTCTTGCCATAGCTGTGACAGAGTGGATTTCTGAGACAGTCTTTGGCTTCAGTTACGTATTTCCTCATGAAGTGTATCCCTGTAGCGTGGGCAAACACCACCACCCCCCCCCCCCGATTAATTAGCAGCTCTGCAAGCCATCAGCCTTATGAAAAATTGCCAACCTACTATAACTATGATTCTGCATTTTCTCCGAAACACTGCTTACAGTAGATTTTTAATGGCAAGCATTGTTGTTAACGTGCTAGAAGATATAATTCTAAATAGATGTTCTGGAGCATCTGAGGTGTTCACACAGTTCTGCCTGCAGGTCTGTAACACTCTGGGAAAGGGAGAAGTGCCACACAGGGGACAGTGACAACTCAGGCACGAAACACTCCGAGCATCATCTGCCAGGGGTTATCATTCAGAAACATTTTAGGTCTCCTCTCCCAACATTTTTTAGATACATGACTAAGAAGGAAGAAAAGAATAAAGTGAGAGTATTTTTCTGGTTTGACTAGCACTGGAGAGAGTAACTCTTCTCCCTTTTAAGTCAAAGTATAAACTCGTCCTGATAAGGTTGTATTTGTAAACTTTTGAAAATGTTATGGAAAATAGGTAATAGTTAATCTCTGTGCAAGAATTTAATATGAAATATATGCCTGGTTCTCTGAGTTCATGAATACCAAAGGGAATCACCTCAGGCCTACACAGAGTTTGGAGGCCAGAGGCATCCATCAGATTCAGTCCAGTCCTGGGCTGTGGTGAAACAGGGAGTACAGCACCAAGGATGAGCAGAGGCTGCCGAGGTCAGAGATATCTGAGAGATAAGAGAAAAGGATTCAAGACTTGGTCTGGCTCCATTTTAATTCTCTGCAGAATACTGTTTTTCCCCTGCTGTCTTAGATACATCACGAGAAGGCACCTTGAACAGTTGTTAGCAAGGCACAGTTCTGCTTAACAGAGACATCAGCAGCCCCAGGTGAACCATGAAGGAGCTCAGCTTCAGAAGCACATCTCCTACCTTTGACTGCATCATGTAGCCTGTACTTTGTGCTAGGGAATGTCTAAAGAAACAGATCATGCACATACATGCCCCAAAACTGACGCAATGCAACAGGCTACAGATAACCTACTTGGCTTGTACTATGTATGCTAGCAGCAAGGTATATACCTACCTACCTACCTATTTATCTCAGCTTAAGGATGGCACATGAGAACATGCTAGATGTACACCCCTGGAATGTACAGCCACCGGCCAGCGAGCAAGAAGTGCAGCCACAAACTGCTTAAGGCAGGCAGCTGTGTAGGACAGGGACACACATCAGCTGCAGCCGCTGGTAAAATGAAGCAGCAGCAACTGGTACCAACCTGCTCCCCCAGTGCCACTGGCATGCTGATCTCTGCCCAGGTGCTGCGCACTTCAGTGCTGCTCCTCACCCTTGCCACGCTCCCTCCTCACACACTCCTGTGTGCTTCTGCATCCATCAGGAAACAGGACAGGCACTAACCACTTAATGCATTAAAAACTACTATTGTTTCTGGCTACATCGTTATTCTTAACTCTACAATCTTTTCTAGATGTAACTCACTCTTTTCCTAGGCTTGGAAGCTCAGTCAGTGTTAAAGATCAACTATCTGCCTGGCACATGTTAGAGTTCTGACAGGTCTATTTATAGCCTCCTGAACAAACTCTTAACAAGCAGCAGTCTTTGCTGATGCTAATCGAGCTGTTTGTTAGCCTTGGGTATTTAAATATAACTAGCATTCTTCCTAAAGCTGCAGCCAGTGTGCACCTCTTTGTGTCACCTCGATATGGAAAGCAATGCTATTTAAGATGAAACATGAGAAATCTTGACTACGAAGAAAAAAAGAAAAAAGGGAAAAGCAGATTGAAAGTCTCCCAGTCAAGGCATAATTTTTATGCTGGTTCTCTGCATGATTCCGTGATTTAGTGTTAGTTTTAAACCACAATTCTGGATCCCACGCATTCCTGGAACATTATAAAGAAAAAAGGAGTTGGGGATGCAAGAAAGATTCCGTTTGGCTTCAGTGGGTTGGATCCAGCCCGTTATATAAATAAGCAATAGCACCATTTTATAATGATTGAATCAAAAACCACCACACAGGAGTGGGGAACTGACTGCCTGGAATATGATTAAAATACGTTTGATTCAGCAAATGAAACAACTTGATGACTCTCTACAGGATAGTAGGGGACCAAGTGTCTGGGTTTTTTGTGCAAGGATTACTTTGCTCATTTGTTTGCTTTGTGTAACAGTTGACTTTCCATTAGCAGCCACCTCGTATTTCATTTCAAAGGGTTTCTGCAATCTAATCAGTCTGTAAAATGTACCCCTGCCCAAGACAGAGGTGTGATTACAGCTGCTGTATTGCTCTGAATTACAGCTTTGTGACTCTGGCAAGCCAACTGTGCTTCATGGAGCAAAGCAAATTTAAAAATGCTTCAATTTGTTCTTTGCTTATAGAAAGTTCAGAGGAATCTGAATTTCTGCACCAGGCATGAATGTCAAATAGATCAGTCGTGAACTGTTGTAGGCTGCTGGTGACACAATGCACCATGGCAAACCCTGCTACACCTGAGCAAAACTGAGGAAGATCAATTGGAAGCTACAGAAAAATCTGCCCCTACTTTTATTTGTGCCTGCAAGTGGGGCTCTGCTGGCTCCCATCCTGGAGTTGATGGGTCTCATCCTGGGTCAGCCTCCTGGGATGTTCAAATAAGACAAAGGGCCCTGGCCCCAACCTATAGCACATGTGTTCGAGCATGTCTGAGGAGCCTTCTCTTAGTCTGGAGACGAGAAGGCTCAGGGGGGACCTTATCACCATGGTGGTGGTACAGCCTTGAACCAACCCTGAGAGCCTGGGCATTATAAGGAGAGGGATAAGCCAGGAGACAGTGTCTGTCACTTCTGCTGACAACATGGACTTCCAAGCTACAGATGGCATTCCTCTCCTGTTCACCCTCCTTCCCACAGGGCATGGAGGCAGGTCTTTTACCTTCACCAAGTGAAAACTGAAGCATAAGAAAGCACCTTTTCAAATGCTTTCAAGGTTTTACACCTTCAAGTTCCAATTCAAGTATGTGCTTCTTGCAATAAAGACAGACAAGAATCCTTGCCTGAAAATCTAGCTGGGATATGTTTCTAAGGGACTCGGAAGAAATTATGTCACGGAAGAGCCAAAGAGGATTGCCCATATTTTTAACACATGCTAACCTTTGTATTATTGCTTTCATTGACTAATAGGTAAAACTGTCCCAGCACAGGCCGTTAGCAAACTAGGGCAGTCTGGTGAGGTGTAGGGACAGGAGGGACATGCTGGGTGTCCTGCAGCCACTCACCACCATGCACTGCGGGAAGGAAACCTGCAAGCCTTGCGAATAAGCATCGTGAATTGAAGCTGCAAAGCACAAGACAGAACAAGAAGGTGGCAATGTTTCCCCTATTCCCTTACAAAGCGTCACAAATCATTTCCCCATCATTTTTACTAGGCTTTGCAGCGCATTGGAATTGTCACCCACTACCAACATTTCTATTTTTGTTTCTGCACAGATGCATCTGAGGATTTCTGGAATACGCTTCTGTCCTTCAGGCATGTTGATAAGACAGTAAAGAGAGCTCCTTCCAGCCTCAGCCAGCAGACATCCTCTTCCCAGGCTCCAGAAATACCCACCACGTTTTTCCAGTTCTTTGCTTTGTTCCCTTATTTAAAATACAGCCACAATCTGTATCACAGATTTCATCAAAGTCACAGTGAGCACCTGAGAGAGAGCCCTGTTGTCATGGCACCTCCAGGGACTTGCCACAGTAAAAGCAGAGACGCTTTGGCTGGGCAAAGCGATGGCTGGTTTAGGAAGCCCACGTTTAAAAGATCAAAACACCTTAAAGCACCTCTGCCCCACTGTGTAAGATGGTTTTAACTAAAAGCTGCTTTGTGCAAAGTGGATATTACATACATGAATAATCTCTACATGTTTGCACAGTGCAAGCCGCTCAGTGGCAAAGCGCTCCTTCGGAAGCACAGGCAGGATGGCTTTTTCGAGCTCATTGAAATTCATTTTGAGTGAGAGTTGTTTGACAATTTTACTTTTAAGTCGATCAAAATTGCCGCGTTTGTTTAAGAAAAATCTTTCTAGATTCAGGTGTAAAATACAACTTCAGGCTAAACCGCCCCAGAGCCAGCACAGCCTTTCCTGCAGAGCTCTTCAGACGCGGTGGAGGTTACAGGAGATGAGCTCCAGCAGCTCCACAGGCAGCGACAGAAGAAGCATGTCGCTGGCTTCTCCTGACATGAGCGACCTGTGATTCTCACACAGAGATGTACAACTGCTTTATGGAAAAGAAAATTGAAACCTATTATGAGAGGCAGGAAGAGATTCCACTGTCACATTGTGTGCAACACGAAGTATGTAGAGAGGAAACAGGGAAAGATAAAGAGACCTTTGTTACACATCTCTGAAACCTTGCATAACTGCAAGGACCATCCTCTGGTACTACTGGCTGCAGATTTGTCAACAGTGAAGCCTCTGAAGGACTTCAGTTCCTGCAGAACCCAAAAACATTGCAGCACTCTTATACCCACCTACTCTTGTGTTTCAAGCTTCAATTTTTCCCTGGCACAGGCCCTGGGATCCCAAATGCAGGAGGTTTGTGCACTTCCCATTGAAAAAACAGCCCATGTAAAAAAACCCCATGTAAAAGCACCACAAACCTGCTTCAAAGGCTGCACCTTCCAGATAGCTAAACACACTGTGCTATGCCTGAGTGTTACCCAGGTGCACTCACAAGCTTTAGCCAACAAAATCCAACTCTCCTAGATATGGTATTATTTCTAGAGCACATTCAGGAGCTCCAATGTATAGGTGCATCACCCAAACTGCCCCTGACACCAGTTAGACTTCTTGCTCCCTGACATCTGGAATATGCCAAAATACTTGCACAGCTTTTGAAGAAAACCCCAAAATCCCGTTCAAAAGAAAAAGTACACAGGAACGTATGTACGAGATCAGAAAACAGTAAGGATAGGAAATGCTTTGGGGAGAGTTTAGGAACAAGGGAAATATACAGATGTGTCTTCGCAGGCTCCAGCCATATGTGACTCAGGGACTTGACCTAGAAGTTGCTGTCTTTGTATTTAGACAGCCTATTCAAACACAGTGTACCGGGGAGTTTCGTACTACCATGGAAAACAGTCACCTAAGCAGCAGCTGATGTCTGATGTGGGGGCAGGAAGACATGCAGTGCCATGCAATGTCCTTGAAGCTCTCATTTGCTGTCACTCGGCATCCCCACGTGACATGAATTGGACAGAAGCAGCACTGAACACTTCTCAGACTAAATGTCATTTCTGAACATCCCAAGCCAAATTGATAAGACAAATTGGAAGGGTTTCTCACATTCAAAATGCTATATTAGGCATGCAAGAAACTGTAAAATTAAGGAATTAATCATTAGTATAGGAAACGTCAATGCCATGAGTTATCATATTGTGTTTATGGAGAAGTAATTTGCCCAAGCCTGTACAAAGCAGGAACACCAAGCTCCACCGCTGCAGTTTTAGACCAAACTAGAAAGATATGTTGACAAAATGCTTGTTTGGGATAAAATCCAGCCCCCCAAAAGCCACGCACAAAGCTTTTTTACCAAAGACAAACCATGTAAGTCCCTTCATAAGGCTGAAGTGATGCAAAGGCTTTTTACTAGCACCCAGCTGATTCCCTCCTCACTGACACAGTGCTTAAAAGCCAAGTAGCACAGAAAATGCTTTTCAACAGGTTATCACAGAGGGGGCTGCAGGAGGAATTGGTCTCAAGTTCATTACTGGGTTTGGTTTTTTAAGTACTTAAAATCCCATTTAAAAAAAAATCAAAGTTCCTGCAGTGAGGAAGAAACCAGATCTGTGTAACAGTGAAGCTAGAAGCCATCTGAACATTGCACAGAGGAGGTGTGTGGAAGGGAGCAAGGACCAAAACACAAGCAAGGATGAGAATCCTGACATGGAAGGGAAGTGCAGTAGCTGCTGCAGACATTTGTAAAGTTGACAAATTTAGAGTGCCTCAAACCCACAAGCTACTCAGTACTGGCTCATGGAGGAACTGCAAGGGCAGCTAGGGTCAGAAAGACTTGGCAGCATTTTGGATGGTTGCTGTTGTTCAAGGAAAGCAGAAACACCAGCCAGGAAGGCAACGGTAGCAGAGGAGTTGGATGCTGGGGCTCACACCCTCTCAGGTGCAATCCAACCCCTTTCCTCCAAACCACCCACCTCTGACAGAAATCCCTGCTCCCCTGAGCAGCATCAGAGCGATGGGACAGAGTCACAAGGTACCTCCCTACAGCAGGAACAGGGAGGTGGAAAGGAGACGGCAAAACATCGGGAGAAAAAAGAGAGGATCAGGAACACAAAAGGGAAGAAAAGGAGGAGAATCACACAGCAAGACAAGTAGAAATTTAAAAAGAAAGGTTAGAAAAGAGCAGGATGTTGAAATCAAGAAGCAATTAAAATAATCAGTGCCAAAATGCCTGGAGACCAGCCCAGAAGCTTTGGCAGCAGGACAGCACACTGGCAGAATCCGCACCAGGAATAAGTTCTTCACAGGGCCCTTTTATTATTCAAAATACAGCAGTTTCGAAGCTGGAAGGGTAGGAAATATTTAAGCTCTTTGCTAAAGGCCTCCAGGAATGCCTTATGCAGATCCAAGTTCACTAACCCTATGGAAAAGCTACAAAGCCCCACCTGAAGGGTGACACTGAGCACTTCCCACACCAAAAGAAACATCCCACCACCTAAAAAGCTGTTTTACCAGCCCGTGACCCATTCCTCACGTCTCTGTGGACGCTGGCATAACACTGTCATCCTCCACAACACCCAGAGAGGTTTCCTTTGTGAGAGATACTGTGAGCTTGGAGAAGTGAAATATTTCATAGAATCACAGTATCAACCAGGTTGGAAAAGACCGTCAAGATCACCAAGTCCAACCACTCCCCAGCACTGCCAAGGTCACCACTAACCCATGGCACTAAAGGCCTCATCCGCAGCCCGTGAACACCTCCAGGGATGGTGATACTTGTCTCAGTTTGAGCTGCCAGTAAGATCCCACTACCCTGGAGTTTGCTGCTTCCCTGGTTGGGTGAGGGACAGCGAGGGGAGGGAAACGGAGCTGCAAACACTGCACATCAAGCTAAGCAAGTCACAAATCTTACATATACATCTCCAAAACCTTCTATTGAAGATAACTGTGCTGCACCCTGAGTGTGTGGGAAGGGAATAAACGGGCAGCACTGGAGGGCACGGATCTCTGCTCCACGACCCCAGCGAGTGCTCACTGACTCATCTCACCTTTGAGACCTCAGACAAGAAGAAATGAGATTGAGAGAAATGTATCTGAAGGGCACACAGAGGTGGCTGAGTCGAGAAGGGATGTTGATGTTTACGCTGCTGTGCTGCCAGTCACTCAGCACCTAAGATCCTGCGGTCCTGTATATGATTACACACGGATTAGATGGGAAACATCAGACTTGAAAGTTCCCCACCTAAGCCATTCCAACCTGGCTACGCAGTGGAAGCACCGACACCTGCTGTTTCCCGAGCTGTTTCAGCCAGCCTGCACAAAGCCTTCAGTAACACCCCAAGCACAGAGCCCACCCCATGGACATCCTTTATCCTGCTCCTGCTTTAAGAGATCATCTCCTCCTCTCCTCAGGTGCTAATTATAGCAGTAGATATAACTCAGAAGTTTGTTGATGCAATATAACTACTGAAAATAAGCTACAGGGGCCATAATCCACAGTGATCCAAAGCCAAGGGATTTGGATTACAGGGAATCTGTTTTTGCAGTAGCCTGAGGATGGACTGTATAACATGAGTCAATTTTTCCCCTCTGTATTATAGCCATATTTAATCATCAAGCCATGGAAAACAGATTAGCATCCAGAAGGAGCACAGCTCTTTCCTGTGCCCAGGCAGCTGCTGATGCTCCTGCTGGCATCAGTCACTGTCCCCACCTGTCCCATCTCACATGGCTCGTAACAGTAACAGACCTCAAGGTTTCCAAGGCCCAAACTCTGTCTTTATGTAGGGGTAATGCAACAGCCAAGGCTGCACCAGTTGCTGCCTTTCTAGAGAGTTCCTTGCTTCTGGTGCATGAGATAAAACACCGAGAATAACAGTGTGAATAGTAAGAATAAGTGAAATACCAACCAGAGGGGTGTCTTCCCTTTCCAGCTGAAGTCAAGATCTCAGAGCAGCTTTAGAACATGGGTTTACTGATCCAAAAGCTTGCACTGACTGCTCTGGGATGTGTCCTACCTGCCTGCATCCTCTTACAGCCTACATGGACCTTTGGGTTCCCTTTGCCTCCTTAATAATGTTATCTGCTTTCCTTCTCACCCACCCCCATCTTTATCTTTTTGCATTTTCCTTTTACAAATTGACACCAAATACCTCTTCCCTTGACTGACACGGGGGAACCACAATGTTGATAAAAGAGGTTCATACCAGAATTTAACAAGAAAAAACAAGTCGTGCTTCTTCCTTGGAGCAATTTTGAGTGTCTCCCTATGTCGCAAGATCAGCAGAACCCAGGACACCGTACGAAAACACTAACCTGGCTTTGTATAGCACTTGTTTGTTGTGCTGTATTTCAGCTTACAAACACATATAAAGCCTGGTGAGGCAATCCTGACCATCCTAGCAAGAGATTAATGTCATACCTAAAAACATAACCGCGTGGGCTCCTGACGTTGGCTTGTGAACTTGTGTGCAGCTCCTTCTCACTGAATTTCCACAAGCCCTTCTTCATTCCGGTCCTAACCTCTTACCATGTCCTCAAGTCATCATCAGTCTACCCCAGAAATACACAGGGCTGTAACTTGGGCTCAAGCTTCTTTGCCCTTTCTCTTAGTCATTTCAGTCCCAGCTTCCAACAGTGGCTTTCTGAGGCAGGTTAGCTCCAGGCATGGCAAGAGGGAGTGAAGAAAACCCCGTTCTGGCAAGGGCAAAATTCTTTTCTTAGCTGGTCCCTGAAGCTCAGGAAGCAGTGAAACAGTCAGGACAGCCCATCATACAAAGCAAGAGTTGGAATAAGCTTGGACTCCTTTTGAAGAGCTTAATAAAATGAACCTTCATATTTTGAAGGCTTAATGGCTTTAGTTCAGGCAAAATCTAATCTGCTTCTTTGAAAGGATGAAAAAAGGAAGTGGAATACTCAGAGATAGGATGTGTACTTCTGAGGTTGAGTAGCTGCAAATTTTTCTCAATATCAATCACTCCTATTCCTGCCATGCTTGATTAAAAAAGAAAAAGCTACAACTAGATTAAAACCATTTGTCACCACAAAGGCTGTATTAGCTAGGCAAGATCTTTGGATAAAGGCAACGGGGTCTGGGGTTTTTTCACAAACAAGACAGCCTGCTTTCGCCTTTACAAATTTATGACTTTAATTCAATCATCTTTCTCTGTGCAGAACTGTACAGAACACAGCTTTCTGAGCTGTATGCAGGATGATGCCTCCGACCTCGCAGTGGCACCTGGGAGCTCACCTCATGCCAGTATCCTGAGGCCATTAAGAGCGGGGCTGGCATTTTCAGCCTCAGGCAGTGCAGTTGCTTTGCTTAGGGTGAAGCTGTGGCTGCATGGTAGCATGGCAAACAGCGGTGTAAAGTGAGTGCTCATGCATGCTGTTGTTTGGGAGGCTTTCCTACAGCATGCTGTCTACTGCTGCGTACTTACATTTAGGAGTGCTGAGGCAGGATCTGCTTAGGGAGGCAGTCTACAGTTTGTACTAAAAATCACACAGGTGATGACTGCATCTGGCACAAGCTGTCTATGAGAACAGCAGCATGGCTGTAGGTACGATATCCCCACATGTGGGGAAAGCTGACAGCTTTCGGCATGTTTACCCTACAGCAAACTGCAGCCCAGTGTTACCACAGCCTGCAACCTCAGAGTGGGAAGATCACAGGGGTAACGAAGAGGCACAGATCCTGCGGAGAGCAAGGGAGAAAAGAGCAGAGCTGGGAGCACCAACGTCATCCCATTTCCACCTTGTGACTTCACAAAGTCCAGTTGAAGCTCCCCCTGAGAACCGGCAGCCTGAAGTTCACACGTGTGTTCAGCCGACTTCAGCAGCAAGAAACTCACCGCTGAACCTGACTCTGAATATCTGCTGCTCCTGGATTTAATGACTCCAATCCAACACTTGGCTTTCAATACTACACTATTTGCTCGTCACTTGCCAAAACAGTGGCTCCCTCCCACTCCCCTACAATAAAGCAATCCAAACTGTTGCTGCTGACAATAGAGCTAATATTTATGATTAATTACTGACAATATTTCAAGTTTAGTGGGTTCTGCAGTACGAGACAACAATTACAGATAGATTTACAACATAAGATGTGAGGACAAAATTCCTTAGAGAAATGGTGTCTATAGATATTGGAATCATTCTGTAAACCATACGGACATTGTACATGCAGGAGTTCTTCTGGAATAACTGATGTGATGATTACTGTCCCACGTGGAAGAAAACGGATACATGAGGGGGATGCTTTATTCTCTTCAACTCTGCACAGGGGCCAAGGCTGATACTGGGCAAGTTATCATCCCGCACACTTGCTAACTCCTTCAGAAGCCAGCAGCAGAGTGTGCTCAGTGGGGTACATGTCTTTGTGAACAGTACCTTTCAGGGAAAAAGGACATTCAGGGTTCAAGAAGTTTTAACTGAGAGTGAATTTGGATTCTCCTTTTTATGCTCTTTTCCACCATGGAAGGAAGCTATCAGAACATGGTTTGTGTTTCACAATAAATACCATACTAGCTGTACTAAAAAATAAATAATCTCCAAAGTTTCATCATATTCTTAAAGGCTTCTGTATATTTTGGCACATTTTTGTGATCCGTATTAATAGTTCAAAGGGACAAAAACCTGTTCTACTTTTGCTCTGCACAGAAGGCCATGTCCTATTTGGCTTAAAAGGAACTTGTGGAGACTGCTAGAGGAGAAGCTCTCAAACAAAACATGTTTCTACCCAGAGAATAAGGACCACAGCATTTGCGGTTATACAAACCCCTTCCTTGCTTTCCAATTTGTTTTGCAACAGTAAACCAGAAATCTGGAGAATTTTTAAAAGGGCCTGCAGGATCATCGAATCATAGAATGGTCTGGGTTGGAAAGGACCCTAAGATCATCCAGTTCCAACCCCCTGCCATGGGCAGGGACACCTCACACTAAACCATCCCACACAAGGCTCTGTCCAGCCTGGCCTTGAACACCGCCAGGGATGGAGCATTTAGAACTTCCCTGGGCAACCCATTCCAGTGCCTCACCACCCTTACAGTAAAGAACTTCTTCCTTATATCCAATATAAACTTCCCCTGTCTAAGTTTGAACCCGTTACCCCTTGTCCTACCACTACAGTCCCTAATGAAGAGTCCCTCCCCAGCATCCCTACAGGCCGCCTTCAAATACTGGAAGGCTGCTATGAGGTCTCCATGCAGATTCTCTTCTCCAGGCTGAACAGCCCCAACTTTCTCAACCTATCTTCATATGGGAGGTGCTCCAGTCCCCTGTAAGGACAGGACAAGGGGGAATGGCTTTAACTTGCCAGAGGGGAGATTTAGCTTAGATATGAGGAAAAAGCTATTCATTATGAGGGTGCTGAGGCGCTGGCACAGGTTGCCCAGAGAAGCTGTGGCTGCCCCATCCCTTGCTGTGTTCAAGGCCAGCAATGGAAACTTCTTTCTTGCTCAGGGAGTGTGAGTGGCACCCCACGCATCTGATGTTTCAGGGATCATAGAATCCCAGACTATTTTGGGTTGGGAGGGACCTTAAAGCTCATCTAGTTCCAACCCCTGCCATGGCAAGGGACACCTTCCACTGGAGCAGGCTTCTCCAAGCCCCATCCAGCCTGACCTTGAACACTGCTGGAGCATTCACAAAAGACCATCCGTTTCCAGGCTTCCCCAAAGCCTTGGAAGAAGCTGCAGACTGAGACTTTGCTTTGGCTCCTTTAAGTAGGTTATTGCCACCAAGAGGAGCAAGAGCCTGTAAATGAACCTGCCTGTTAATCTTCTCTCTACCCACCTGCAATACCAAAGTGTGCACCTCTGCAGTAAATGGGAAGGAACTCTCTGAAGAGAGCTGCATCCACAGCAGAGCCAGCCTCCAATCTCCAGTCTGAACCAAGCTTGACAAGACTTGATGAGTTCCTGGGCAATTAGTTCCTGCCTTCAGACTCTTCTCCCAGCCCCAGAGGATGCTGTAAAAGGCAGGTTAACATTTTTCCTACACTTGAAGTTTAAAAGCTGAAGCTCAAGGTAAACAAGACATGTGCCAGCTTAAGATGTTCAAACAGAGAATCCTGCATATATTCCAGCTGGGAAGCAAGGAGATTTTGGGGCTGGGTTTTACAAATCCACATCTGTTTTATGAAGGTTTTAAGGGTGACTAATTGTAGTGCAAAAATAAAGCTATCCAGCTTGTTTCTGGTGTTCCGCTATACTGCCGCTTGTCAGCAGGTTTAGCATCCAAGACTGTTCATCACTAAATCCCTTCTGTAATGTGATGTCTACTGCAAACTGCACTACAGAGAACAACAGAAGACAGTAACAAGTGATTTTCCTCATTTTTGAGCAGTTTCATTCTGCAAACTTCTCCTTTCTTACTGCAGTCCAATAAACATCTCTAACAAGATAGATAGCGTAAGGCAGGTGAAAATTCACCTCTGGTTTTGAGACTGAACTTATAGGAATTTAAAATCTCTATTGTTGTTCCTCTAAATTCTCTTTAATTCTACAGACACCTTACTTATCCTTTAAGTTCTTTGCTTCAAAGCTGCATAAGCCTGCAGAGACTCCGGGCATGAGCACTTGGCCGCATGCTCCAGGAGTGCCTGTCCCAGAAATGCATATTCATGAAACAAAGAACCAAACAGCAGAGAAAAACACTTTGCTCCGTTTTCTGGAGTGTCTACAATGAAAATAGAGAAGCAAAAGAGACAGTTCTGGCAGCATCTCCACATTTATGTGCATCAGGAAATGCAAATCAATTTGAGGCTCTCCTACTAGTACAAGAAATACTCTGTTAACAAATGTGTTGTTCTATAGGAACCAAACCTAGAAACCACCTCACTATACACTTTGTTAGAATTGGAGCAGTGCTCTGCTGCCTTTCCCAGCACAGACACCAACACCTCCAGCTTTCTCCCCACTGCAGGATCCTTCACACCACCTTCCACAGCAGCAAACAGGTTAAAATCCAGAACACTCTTTACTGAAAGATCAGACTCAGAAAACCAGGGAAATAGGGGGAAAGTAAAAATGTACATTAGCTCATCCTGTCACTTAGCTTGAGGTAACTTCAACTTGACAGGAATAAGGACATATTTCAAAAGGCCCAGAGAATTTAAGTCAGAAGGATTTGAACGGTTACTGCTGAATTCTGTTCACTCTAGAGAGACCTCAGGAAGACGATGCTGATTTCCATGCACGCATGCCCAGCCTGGCTCTGCAGGTTCTTAGCTTTCGCTGTCCATTTCCACTCCGGGCAAAGGGCACACTCAAACATTCCCACTTGCTGATGACAACAAACATTCTTGTTGGTGCCCCACATCCACTGTCCACAACCATTCTTGATCTCTACACATCACTGCAAGAAACCCCTTCTCCTGTGCAGAAGGCAGCTCTCGAGCTATTCTGTATGCTGTGGGATAACCTCAAACCTTACTGCTTGCAGAAAGCAATGCAGGTGGTGACACTGCTGAAGACAGTGACTCTGAGACATGGTCTTTGAAAGTGGCCTTTGTTATTCCAGCCATCCTATCACTGCCACAATACATCAGTGACTACCAGCTGACTGACAGCAGGAGTGTTGCTTCTGCGGGTGGATGTTGTGTCAGACCAGCTGCCTAACGTCATCCTGCCCTTCTCCACTGGCAGCAGCCACACAAGCTCCTGAGCCAAATGCCCCATTCACAGCGAACCTGTGCGCACAACACGTACCTGCCGTAGTACCCATCAGAGTGGCTTCTGTGCTGACACTGGAAAACAGTGCCCACATCATGAGTAATGAAGCCGTAGCTTTGACCTCCCACTTTCCTAAATCTCACATGCTTGGGAGCTATTTCATAATGCTTAACAAAATGCAGTAAAACTAAATCATAGCAAGCAGGCAAATGACAGTCAATTCGCTTGGGCAAACCTCTGCAGCTCGAGCAGTTGTCGCATAAAATCACAGCGAGCTGGTGAGATGGCCACAGGCACTAATGCTCTGTGGCTTGGCAGCATCACATTCCCAAAGCACAGACTGGGAAATGCTGGGCAGTACGTGCTGTGGAGACACAGACCCGGCCACAGGGGGAGCACTGATGGGATCAAACCTCCTTTGGCACTGTCCTCACCTCATCCTGCCTCAGAAGTTTAATTTGTAGGGAAATGAAGCTCCTGAAACAGACTGCCTTATGTTCATGGCTAACAGGACAGAAACACAGCCATTAGGGAATGAGCAGGATCTGTGTGGGCTTCTGCAGGGAAGCACCTCTTCACAGAGACACGGGAGATAGATAATCGAAGGCTCACTCCTGCTTTTTGTTCTTTCAGGAATTCAGTAGTTTGTAACTTCCTTGCTGGTGGAAACCTTACTGCCTATGCACGTACCTCTAGGATTTGCCTGGCCTCAGCTTCAGCACTGCTGGAAAGCAAGGGAAAGGCAGCTGCACAGAGGAGTGAAGGGGAAGCACCCAAGGTAGAAATGAGGAGCTTGCTTTGTGTTCTCTGAGGGATCAGAGACGTCAACATAGGGATCACAGAGCTGGGTTGTTAACTTCACACCCCAGCAGCTTCTAACAACTCTCTGTCTCATTTTGATCCAGATGGAGGTTCAGAACTTTTTCCAGCTAATTCCCCACCATCAATAATTTCCAGGCAGCAACTCTAAAGGGAGAGTGTTTTGCTAAAAACAAAGAAAGCAGAAATGTGACAAAATTCATTCCAAGTCAAAGCATTTCCAAAGTGCCCAAAACATCTCATACATAAGTGAAAGTTTCAGGTTTGGACCAGGCTTTTAGTCTGATTTGCTTTGTAGGTTGTACAAAGCAGTAGTGCATACAACATGAGAGTGTTTGCTGCAACAGATATTGCCCCACATTTAACTTACACACCAGTCACCTTGATGTGAGCCGTGGGTGACATTCGAAGTGGCACATTGCTGTGTTCTCTCCTGTGCATCACTGAACAGCAGCAACCAGTGCCTGAGGAAAGCACACAGCGCTCTGATTGCCTGAACTTTTGAACTGTGAGTACTTCACCTCCATCACTAGTCAGGACAGAGAAAAAAGAAAAGGCAGCATCAGCTAAAATGGAGATGCAAATGCAGCCATGTAAAGTGCTGTATGTGATGGCATTACCCTGAAAATGCCTGAGCAGAAAATTCCCCTTGTTTGACAGTGTACTTCCCTGGAGTGCTGCGGCGAGCCACGTGCAGCCCAGTGCTCTATCGCAGAGGTGATGAGAAATGATAGGGCAGTAGCTCAGCTGTAATGTCTTCAACTCCTGCCAAGAAGAGGATGCCAAATTGCTACTGCAAATCGCCCATTTTGAAGACTTAAAGACCTGGAAATGAGAGGCGCTTTCCCGAAAGATCGGTCTCTGGTTGGCTTTCTTTCCCAGCACCAAACCTGCTCTGCCTGCAGGTCTGCCTGCTGCCTACACAAACAGGAATGGGCCTCGTGGGACCCCATTTCGTTTGCAGAACTGCACATGCTTGCCTTTGCCTGTCACTCAGTACATCCAAATGTCCATGCCGGCAGGGTTTTCCTCACATCCTAGTGCAGCTCTTTGTCTAGTTGTCTGCAGCCCAGCTAATTCTTACACACAGGACTGCAAACTAGACCTTGGGTAGGCTCACATGTGAAAATATTAGACGAAACCAAACAGGGTGTTACAGGGATTCAGATCCACACAAGGACACACTGTCAATTCCTGGGGTGCTGGTATCACAGTTTGGGGTCACATCTGACTCTCCCAGCGAAGCATGTAAACTAGTGTGTCAATTTAATTACACTGGGTTATTAGGATTAGCAGACAGCAATCCTCTCTGCACTGACACAAAAGCTCCTGCTTCCCATTTGTTTCTTTTCACATGCTGCTCCCAGCTCAGATGGCAACGTGGAAGTGAGGATTAAGGGTCCAAAGGGATGCTGATGCTTCCTGCTGTGTCACGGGACTCACCTGCATGGGATGAAGCAGTTTCCCTAAAGGAAGTTGTCCTTCCCCACAGATGCTGTGCTGGCTCCCGACAATTTGCAGGCCAGGAGCTAACGGCATTCCCCTGCACAGGGCTGTGTGTGTGCCCTGCAGAGACCAAACAGCTCCTGCAGTTTCATGTGCTACATCGGGAGCCTTGCCTGTGGATTCAGCTGATCATCAAAAACTCTATGAGGCCAATGTGCAGCATCGCTCACCAGAGGAAAGCACCAGCAGCCTGGGTAAATGAACCTGGAGCTCGACCCCGAGCTGCAGGCAGGCAAAGTTAGAACTGTTATCAAAACTTTTGAGCTCCGCTTCTGAAACTGTGCTTTAACTGGCTAAGTCGTGTCAACATGGCTTGTTTCACCCAGGCTTTCCTGCATATGAGTTTGACACGCAGAAACATGTTTCTTCTGAGAGCACTAAAAGGCCCTAATGTTCAGAACTGATCTCTGGCACACTGTAATTGGGCTCCCTCCTTCCAAGGTGACACTCTCCCTTCCCACTAAGGACCCTCAGCAGAATGATGCAGTTGTCTCGTGGGTTTCCTAGAAACCTGCCTCCAGCAGCACAATCCTCACAATCATGCTGTCCATTAGCTGTTCCCAGCCACAGGATAAAACGTCCTGCCCCTGCGTGCTGGCTGTTAGAGACCGCAGCTGTGGCCATCTATGGAAATTCTGGGCACTTCCCAACAACCCACAGAACAAGCTTGTGGAGAGGTGGTTTTCCTGGAGCAAGGGAAAAGCAAACACTGGTGTGTGTGTGTGTGAAGAGCTGCGCTTGTTGAGTTTGTCAAGAAAGGAATGTTTGGATTGAGGGAAGCCAAACAGATGTAGCAGAGCTCTGCCAGGAGAGGACAGCTCTGTTACCCAGCTCATGTCTTCCTTAAAACCTCCCTATGGCCAGACTGGGGCCAGCTCCCATCCTGCCTGTGAACTTCACCTCATTTCAACTGTGGTTTGTTCATACCCTTCAGGAGCCCCGGCCCCCTGCCCATCCCAAGTAACTTCCTCATTATCATGACTGCAATCAGAAGTTATCGACCACTATCTGCCATTTTCAGTCCAGACCAATGGCGTCACCTCACAGTGACAGCCACACGCAGATTGGACATACCTGGTCACAGCTTCCTTCACTTTCGACTCGCCTATCCTGAAAACATGGATACAGTTTACACTTTTAATCACTTCTTTGTTAAGTACAAACAATCGTGCAGTTATTCCCTCCGGCATCTCAGAATGAATGTAAGGAGAAGCTGAAAAATCAGGCTGAAAAAAGGATGACTGTACAGGGTGCTGGGACATCTAGTCTAGGTCATGCTTGCCTAGAAAGGTTAAACCAGATGATCCTTGATGTCCCTTCCAACCTGGTATTCTATGACTCTATGATTAAATGTCCTGCTTGGAACCCTAAATATAGTTTGGTTACAAATGCTGCTGTGATGCCATATAGCTCTAACCTGCATTTCCCAGCACTTTGGTACCTTCCTGCAAAGGATACAGGGTGCCCAGAGCATCCTGCACGCGCTGGGAAACACCTTTCAAGACATGCAGAAGCTGTCCACCTTGCAACTAGCAATGGTGCAAGTGGCAACGTGACCCAGAGACCCTGAGCGTGACCCAAACGTTCTGCATTGCTGTGCAATGGTTTTGAGTAAGAAACATGGCACTCGCCACAAATACCCAGGTCTACCCCTCACTGCAACAGAAGAGCTGCTTTAGCAATCACACTTTTCTAGTCATGTCTCAAACTACAATAAAATTACAAGCCAGTAAAGTTTTTAGACAGTTTTGGTGAATAATCACAATTAATATCCAGTTTGATTTATGAAACATTTGGCTAAAAACCACACCCCGCTACTTAATTTTTGAAGAAGTTGCAAATCTTCAGGGTTTTCAGTAAAGCTTACATAAACATCAAAACAAACAGGCAGACTGCACACTCGCGAGTGGAGAAATACAGCATGTTTATTCTGCCCCTCATGTTTGATCAAAATCAGCAGGAGGTCACAGCTCGCTTTGCTTGTCCTTGGTCTGCTTTCTTAAAGATAAAGTTTTCCTCAAAAATTCGGTACAACCCTAAGGGATTCCAGCTTACATTTCTGGTGACATTAACAATGATAAAGCTGGGAATCGGCCAAAACCTCTGCTAACACTGAAGTTCCAAGCTTTACGCATTTACAGTGTTAAACATTTGCAGTTGCAAAAGTCCAAGTGCTTCATAGCACCCATTCCAATCATCAAATACCCAGAAAGTCACCCTGGACGAGCTGGTGATACAGGCTGGAAGATTACCAAAGCTGAGAGTGAAAAGTTGGAAAATATTTTCTGTTTTACCCTCTTGGATTATTGTTGAACATTTAGAAGCTTCAAAGCACTGCAGCCTGCTGCCCTGCAAAGCTCAGGTCCCTAATCAGCTCTTTCATGGTGGGATTTCAGGGCTCTCTAAGGATGTGCTGTGGTTTGAGAGGCACACAGTACCTGTACCCAAGGGCAGGAAAGAAGCACATATGTATACTAATGCAACACAACATGTAACACACTGTAGAATCTACTTTCCTCCATCTGTTTTTCTTTATTCCAAGCCTCCAACGTGGGTCTGCCTACAGCGTTCCAGGCAGGAGCTGTATGCCTGTGGGAAGGAATCAGGGACATATATAGCTTATTTTAATTTAATCAGTGCTATCCATTCTTAAGACCAGGTATTTGAGATCCCTCTGCCTCACTGCTAGGAGCTGAATTTATAGGGAAGCAAGCGGGAAACAAAGCAAGTGATGAGGGAAGTAATTTCGAGTTAGTGACTGCACAGGAGCTAAATTCATTCTGGCTGAAAGCTGGGGAGTGGGGAATAGAAGCAGTCACAAATCCCTCCAAGCAAACCCCACGGCTGTGTGAGCTCTGGCCCAGGGCTACTGAGGACATGGGCAACAGGGTACAAACTCCATGCCACCCACCTCGGGCATGTCCCGGCACATGGCTGGGATGGATGTTTGGCTGCTGTGATTCTGAGCAGCCCCCCAAGCCCCTCATTGGACTTCAGAGACCAAAGAGTTTCACGCCAAGTGGCACGTTTGGACAAACACTTACTAGTGACCACAGTGTTTCCAAACTGCTGCTGATTGAGTGCATACACCAAAAGCATGTCATTGCAGAGTGCTGCTGCGTGGACCCCTTACAAAGACAATTCCCCAGAAAAAGCTGCCTGTCGAAGCCTCAGGTTTCAGTGCAAGCAGCCAAAAACGTACCTGACCTCTCAGACTGCGTCAGGCGACAATCAGGCAGGACTAGAGAGAGAAAATGAGATGTCAGTGCTGTGCTACAGGCCTCGGACTCAGCCAGGAGAAAACAAACCAGCCATTCCTTCCACTGCCTCAAGCACCTGCAGGCTCAGGTCTGTGACCAGGGGGAAGATGCTCTGCTTGCTCTAGAAGGGGAATACATAGGGAACTGAGATCTTCTAATAACAAAATACCCATGACACAGGGCTGTATGGTCTGAGTCTTTAGGGGGCACACATTTGTTCTCAACAGTGGCAGACTGACAAGTTTCTTTGAGAAGCAGAAAGCAAGAGAAGGGCAACTTTCAAAGCTTTTCTTTCTGCCAAACCTGAACAGATTTTTGAGGGATAAAGGCGAGTCTGCAGCTCCTCCTGGATGAATTTCAAAGGCCTATCAAGAATAAAGCTGCTCTAAACAGCTTACAACGAGTTGCTCTGCAGTGGTACATACTGGGCAAATGAAAATCAAGGGAGCTACCCTGCCGAAATCCGGCATTCCCATCCTGCAGCTGTAGGGCTAGGGCTGAACAGGACTGATTCCTTGAACCCCCCCTTGAACCCCTTTTTCTTCATCTGAGTAGAGAAGCAGATTTTTCCAGTGCAGGGAACTGAAAGGGCTCAGCCATGACATTAGGAGCTCAGGTCAGTCAGATATTCTTCTGAGGACTGACGAGCCCAGCAATGGTGAGTGGTTTCCTGGTAAGTAAACCTCTTGAAAATACAGCTGGTCAGACACGAAACCTGATGCTTTTGGCCAATACGCCGTTTCAAAGCAAACTTTCCTTCAAAACAAAGTCTAGACGTCAGTCATTATAAAAACGGCACAACTGCTGTTGTATAAATTCCTGCTGTTAGCCCTTGCAAAATCAAACATCTGTGCCGGGCTCCTCTTGATGGTTTAGGTTTGGGTCAAAATCTGGTTACTCTCATTCAACAGGCTCAGATTCCCAGCCAAAACCAGTTCTGCTTTCTGCTGGTGTGGTCAGGGGGAGAGCTGGAGCCTGTAGCTCTAAGGCCAACAAGATTCAGGTACTGAGAAGTATCTGAGTTATATTTCCTTTTCACTGGGAGTGGGAGGTGGGTGTTCTGTACAGAAAAGAAATAATCCCTTATTCCTTGATTTTTATTTTTGACTGGAATTGAATTTGCCCACACATGGCAGCGTCCCCATCCCCACTGCACACTGCCACAGAGGGAGGGAAAGCCATCCAAACAAGAATTTCCCCCCGCTTTAGCAACCTGCTAATCCGAACGTTTCCATGACAAATCTGGAAATGACTGATTCTAGCCACAAATTTGGCCACGATTGGCTGCAGACTGTAAAAACACATGAAAAACATCTCTATTTCTGCAGCTAGTTGAAACCAGAGATGTGTCTGTGTGTGCATTATCTGCTGTGCTGGCTCTCTGCCTTTCAGTGTTGTGGGTTGGGTTTTTTCCCCCCTAACTCATTTATTGCTTTATTGCTTATGTTTGCTGGAGGATATACAAGCAACTTGAAATTCTTAATCTTGTATCTAAGTGCTAACTGCCAACATACTAGAGAGAGGACCAAGCACTCCTCTCAGCTTTGCTGGTGTTTAGTCCATACTGAGCTCTCAGTGCTTCTTCCTCTTCCTGGTGCTCCAAAGTCCTTACACCCTTAGGATTTAAGGTGGCAGTAATCCCAGAACTGGGTGGGTGAGGTTGGAAGGGACCTCAGAAGATTGTCTCATCCTCAAGACAGGTCTAACTACAGCAGGTTGCTCAGGACTGTGTTTTGAGTATTTCCAAGGATGGAGGCTGCACAGACCCTCTGGGCAGCCTGCTCCAGTGTTCAGTCATCCTCACAGTAAAATCCTTTTCTTAAGCTGAATTTCTTGTATTTCGATTTGTGCCCACTGCCCCTTGTCCTGTCACGGGACACCACTAAGAAGAGCCTGGCTCCATCACCTCTCTCCCATCAGGTATTTTTACACTCTCATAAAATCCCTTGACCCTTCTCTGCGCAGGCTGGACAGTTCCTGCTCCCTCAGCTTCTCCCCATATGTCAGATGCTCCAACTGCTTAGTATTCTCTGAGTGCTGGGAGAGGCAGACAAGAAGAATCCCAACAGTGAATGAAGTTAAACTGCCATCAACTGAAGATATCAGAGGACATAATTTCTAATAACATGTACAAATAATCTGTGGAACTGCCCAAGCCACTACCAAAGCAAACAGCACAAATCTCATGGACTATCCAGGGACGCTCCAGCAAACAGGGAAAACTTCTGCAGCTTTATCAATAGGATTGAAACCTGAGAATTAGAAATCTCCATCCCACAGGACAGGGCAAGCAGCTCATAACCTGCCTAGACAAAATGCCCAGTTACATTGGATTAAGTTTTCACATTCAAGCTAAACAAATTATATTCTTCTCTACAAACCCACAACACTGTCCACATGACAACACTGTCCAAATCCAGAGACAAGGTCTCACACTTGGACCATTGCTCTCCACTTTCAGGCAATTTCTGCACTACTCCTGCCTTTGTTCAGGCTCTCCATTTTCATTAAAACATGGAATTAAATCCTGTACTCTTGAACAGTGCTACAATATATCCTCTAGCATCGCTGATCACAGCTGGAATAGCCACCAGCCACCATTGTCACTGCCAGCTCCCCATACCCAGCCAGCGGAGCCATGCCCAGCACTGAGGCTGGAAGAGTTCAGCATGGGCCACTCTGCTGGGATCCATCACATGTGCACTGATACTAACTCTGGAAACTCCTCACTTGAGATACAACTTGCTTTATTTTCCCTACTCTTAAAACAATAGACATTGCTTTTAGTTGATTACACCAAAGGTATGTAGCTCCAGAAACCTGTGTGAGCTGCTCAGCTAGAAAAGACTATACAAATTGTCTTCAAACTACTGGGAAGAGCACGTACTCACTGAGATCCAGTGTAGCTGCAGAGATGCGGATCTAGCCCTGTTATAACCATTTCTTCAAGCCCTTATTTTAGCGGCAATATTTACCTCCTACATAAACCCTGAACTATTCAAATAAACACAGAAATAAATATAATAAATTATTATAGTAGTTGATAATTTAATAATAATAAACACTTTGCTCAACAACAGATACACACAGCGACATCAAAGCAAGCAGATACACCCAGGCACCATCAGCAAGGTGCCCTATGGCCAAGAAGGTGACCTGCATGGCGGGCTGCATCAACAGTCACACAGCCAAAGCTGGGATGCGTGAACCTTCCCCTCTACTCAGAACACAGCAGACTGCCGTGGTCAGTTTTGGGCTGCCCAGTACAAGGCAGACATGGATATGCTTAGGCATGGTCCAGCAGAGGCCACCAGCATGGTCAGGGGCTGGAGGAGATGCTGAGGGAACAGGTGAGCAGCACTAAGGAACCCATTATGTGACGGTAATCGACTTCTACTCACTATTTAGCTCAGACAAAGAACAATTTCACATTGTATTCAAGTACACCTCAGTGTTTCATTGCAGACAAAGTGCTCACAGTCAAAGTAAAATACACCAAGCAGCCCAGAGGCACATGCAGCAAACACGCCATTGCTACTCATATTTGGAGATCCAGGGCATCCTCTGGGCATCAGTATAGAGGAACATCTGCAACTGGCTGAAGAGAGTGCAAACCAGCAGCGTTGTTCGTTCCTGCCAGGTAAATAGCGACTGAAAGGTGTGAAATTCTGTACTGCCTTTGAAAATAGCCAAGAAAAGAAATTTCTTTCAGCTTTCCAACTGGGTACCCTACTAACCAGCAACAAAGCACGGGTAACACATCAGAGCCAAAAGGACACAACTCAGGGAACAGGAGTCCTTATAAATACAGGTGAGCAACCACTGCCAGAAGACATCAGAAAGAGTGAAGCCCACTGTAAATGCTCAGATGTGTGACCAGATGCTGGGTCTTTACTGCTTGTGAACTCCCAACAAAAAGCAATTTCTTCCTTCCACTGGAGAGTTGAGCCAAGTGCAAGACCACAAAGTGACAGAGAGTAGATGCATTCAGCACAAAATTATCCACATTGAGTGGAAATCAGCTCCAGCTTGCAGGCTTCTGGCAGGTGGAAAAGACCCCCCACACGTATTTGATGTCTCCACAGCCACCATGCCCAGCGCACTGAGCTCAGCTCTCCTGTGCTTTCCAGTGCCTAAACATGACTCCCACAGCTTTAGGTGTGACTTGGTGCCTGGACAACTGTACAGTTATACTTGCATTGTAAGTAATACCATATCCATCCCAGGCAATCACACAGTTAAGGCTGCATTACAACAACACAGGAAGGTGAACTGTAAACCATGTGCACACACTGTAATAGAAAATTTACTCTACCTGCCTTGGACCAGGAACACAGAATTTAACACTGACACTTGCCACAATCAAATCCCCTGCACAGCCCTTCCCCATTTCTATTTAGAGGGATTACTTGATATTTGATATTTCCTAAGACAATTTTTAATTAAAACTGATAGAAAATCCACACCAGTTTGGATTCAAAAGTATAGATATGAACTGAGCAACAGATCCAGTGGAAACAGAGACCTACGCTAGGAATACCGAGTGACTATTAAATGCAGAGGTTCTGGCAGGGAATATTTGCAAACAGCAGAAAGACTTGCTGAAGTTACAGTGTCTTTCCTGTTGTTTTTCAAACAACGCTCATTCTGTACGGTAGGGATGTGTCCCTGAGAGTGCTTGTAACTTTCTGCTCAGCAGCACCCTGGAATTTCTGAATTAACCCTTGAGGAAATCGAGCAGAGCTCAAGCAAACACTACACACCAGACCTCCCCAAAAAAATCACCATTTCAGAGCCAATATTTATGGATTTTAAGGATCCAAATCCCTGGGATAGCTGCTTATTTCCAAATTTTTCATGAGCTTCTCCTCCTCTCCTTCTTTATGAAAACCTCCTAATTTTTCTTCCCTCTTGATAATCTTTACAAAACACACATCATCAGCATTGCACACTTGGTGCTGGATTACTGAATATGCAACACTGACTCTAATACTTTCTAAGAAAGAACCCACAAGGTATTGGGAAGGATTTGCGGTGCATCTACATTTTATTCCCTCCTCGAAGGTTTTATAAAGCATGGGATTTGGAAATAAACAAGTCTCTTCTGCAAGTGCTCTGCATATGGAGCCTGTGAGTTTCTCCTCCTCACACACACACACATGCCTCTACGAAGGATTAGAGTATTTCAGCTGCTTTTCACCCCCCAGACCCCTCCACAGCAACATTCTCATGCCCACATGCCTCCTCCACCACCCCACATCCTACTCTCTGCAAACTGCACCTCACAAATACTGCTGGGTTACTTGCAAGAGGCACATGTTCGTTTTCTCTTTCCTTCCCAATACGAATTTCTCTCCCAGCAAATATACAGAAGGGACTGGAAAAGCAAACCAGGAGTCTTACCTTTTGATGGTCTTCTTTGTTTCGTTTGTAGAGAGGAGAACGTACCCATTACAGCACCCATCGCAAAAGCTACTTCTGAGTTTTTGAGAAGGATTTATTTTGGCTGGGGTTATTTTTCTAATTCCTCTCCCCCCAGCCCTCCACTGCCAGTGAACACAATCGGTGTGAAATGCCCCCAAGAACAAAACAAAACAGGGGAAGTCAAGAGAAGAAAGAAAAGAAGAAAGGAGGAGGGAAAAAGCGAAGCACTGCAGCTCAGCGTTCAGCAAGCGTTAAGCTTTGAGGGCTTTTTTTTAAGTCAACACACATGCACTGACTCAGAGCCGGCTGCACTGTTATTATTCAAAACAGCTCCCCATCAAAATTTAAATGCTAGGTAGATTCCCTCAGACCAGAGCTGGCAGCAGATGCATCAAAATATTTACTGGAGCACAGCCACATAAACACACAGGCTAATTCTTCCTCCCGATCCCTTATGGCTCCAACCAGCAGCCGGGAGGTCTAGCGCGGGAGCATCAGCTCGTCTCTTCCAGTGCATACTAAACTGGAGTCCTGTAGCCATGCCGAGGGGCTCGGGGGGGAGCCAGGGCTTTGGGCTGGGGACCAAATCAGAATGAATGAGAATCTTCTGAGTAGGAAACGATAGTGAGGGAGGCATCAAAGCTCCAGCTGCACAGGCTGTGTGCTCCGGCTAACAAGGAGCCTGACAGAAAGGTAGGAAGCAGCAATCTCCAACCGTGCTCCCAGGCACAGGAGTCAGGAGAAACAAGTAAATGCAACAGAACATTTCACCACAATCCTTCTCCTCCATATCCTTCCTCAGGTAGCAGAAGCATGTGCAAAACAGTTGTTCACTTATTTTTCTGTCAGATACGTATGGGCACATCATTTTTAAGGATATTAAATGAACAAACTGTTGAAATAAAATTCTGCAAGCCTCCAGGGGCTGGGAGGAGGTAGGAGAGGTCCCAGCATTTGCCCAGTTCTGTCATATCCCAATCAATCAGCTACCCATCTTGTTTCCTCAGAAGGTGAGATAGCTCAGGTACAGGAGTTAAACACACCGAGACAGCCTCAGACCCAGAATTAATTCCCTATTTGCACAGGGTGACTGGGATTAAGGCAGCATCTGCACAAATACTGTATTTGTCTGAAGAAATTCATCCCTGCACCTTGTCTCAACAGGTTTCCCCAGCTTCCCTCTAACTTTGCAGTAAGGATCTCATCATGCACTGATCCCAGAGGCCCCAGAAGCTGCACTGCATCCGTGTAGTGACACAGCCCTTTGTGACCTGCTGCTCACATCACCAGCGATGCTGTCTTTGCATGCTCAGGTGGATTTGCATCTCTATTAGCAAAGAGCTTTCCATTATTTGCTAGTTGCACAAGGTATTACGCAAAGTAATTTATTTTCTTTAATCTTGTTTTACAACTCAAACCACAGCAACTGCACTTCTGAGCAATGCCTGGGGTGAGGTGAGGTCCTGTTCAGATACTAAGGTCCTGAACTGGAATTCAGCTGTTTGCAGCAAGTGCAAAGTGCCCGAGACCTGGGGCACATAGTGCTGCCGTGCTGTCAGCAGGGTGGGAGCCTGGCCTGTGCAACGCTCCCTGGCTCCTCAAAATTCCTCCCCAGGGCTGGCCACAGCTGTGGTCCCACAGCCCCAGGTTACAGGCCCTGATCCAGAGGGGGGTCTGGCAGACTGAGGGCATCTCCACAAGGCACTGGAAAGCTGTATAAGATTCTTCAGCTCTTCTTATTTAAATGTTTTTTATTTATTTTATGACTATTTTATCTGTGTTCACTCAATAAAATAATTGATAGGCAACAGCCTGCCTATGGAAAGTCCCTACACACAGCAGTCAAGAGAGTGACCAGAGGCCGTGGCAAATGTGCCATCATGTAATGGCACCTGCACAATACCACAGTTGCCAACATGAGAAATGAGAGGGGAGGACCTGCCTGGAAATGTCATTTCTCGTACAGACAGAGAGCAGAGAGAGATGGTGGAACTCATTCAGCAGGCGACATCTGCTCTCCCTTTGCCACCGCAGCGATACATCACTACCCTGACTGGACGCTGGTGCCACGACAGAGCCTCCACAGGCCTTGGGGCCGGAGCTGTGCTCCTAGAACTGAGTGGTCACCCCTGTATCAGGCCTTCACCAGTGGGAGAGGGTTGTGGTGGTCCTGCCTCCCTGCAGCAGGAGGGAGGTCTCAGTGCTGTGTCTGGACTCCTCTATCTGCATCAATGCAACTGAAAGCATCTTCCCATCAAAAGCAATAGCTGCCAGAGAAACACTGCACTCCCGTCCCCTGCTCTAAGGCATGAGGTCTTCAAGATGTCAAAAATGGAATCCTCCTCTATCTGGGCAAAGCTGTCACTAGCAGAAGTCAAGGAGTTCCTGTCACACTGTCCACATGTCTGTTGGCTTATGCACTGGGAAAAACAGTGCTGTACACTTAAGAACTTAAAGAACTGCTCGGATTATCATCAAATCACTTGGGTTGGAAAAGACCTTTAAGATTGTCAAGTCCAATCGTTAACCCAGCACTGCAAAGGCCACCACTAAACCATGTCCCTCAGTGACACCTCTTTGCTTCTTAAATACCTCCAGGGAGGGTGACCGCACCACTGCCCTGTGCCTGTGCTCGACAACCCTTCCAGTGAAGATATTTTTCCCAATAATTTTCCCACTCTAAACCTCCCCTGACACACCTTGAGGCTCTTTCCCCTTGTCCTAGTGCTCGTTGCTTGGGAGAAGAGACCAACCCTACCTCACTACAACCTCCTTTCAGCAAAAGGCACCTAGAAAGAAGCTGACTTTAGGATTCCTCCTGACACCAGCTGGATCTCAGCCATCCAGAAAGATCTTGGCCTGGGAGCTACAGATTAGATTGCCCATATGGTGAGATACTCCAGAAAAAAGTAATTTAGGATGAGAAAATTGCACCCCCGACGCTGCACTGCTGTTTACTTCAAACAGGGTGGTACATGGAGGCGGAGGGCAATGGATATTCGTTTTAATTTGAAACCTGAAACAAAAATAGATTCATCTTGGCTGGAAACCAGTATTGACAGATCCACATGAAATCATGGGGATAAATGGTTACATGGATTTTTGTTTGTATGACTAAAACATATAAGAATGGGAACAAGAGGAGAGACCATGTCTATGCTGGGCAGACAAGCACAGAATCCCACATCACCAGTTCAAACACAGCCATTTTCTCTCATAGCCAAAACCCAAGACCTCAGAGGAACAGCAGCATCAGAACCACTAATGAATCAGGGTATTTGCCAGAGCAGGCCAGAGATGACCATCTGAATTTATCAACCTGTGAGATAATAGTTGAGAACAAGTGCTGATAGTCACGCTCTATCTGAGGAGATAAGTATTTTTTAGAGTATTTCCTTTAGAGGTAAGATAAAGGCTGAACTCTGATGGTGATGGACAAATGCAGAGTTCTAGCTGTGTGGGTACCTAAGACAGCATCCTAGGTAAGAACTGCTATCAGAGAACTGAAAGCACCTTGGGGGAAGGAGATACCATGCTATGCCAAACCTGACTGCATCTGCAGTACTGATTTGCAGTAGCCATAGTCCTGCTCGCCCCCAGTGCAGTGAGACCCACAGCTGCAGTCCTGGGGCTCTCTCACAGCATGACTTGCACACAGTTCTGGAGCAGTTGCTTGCCCTGCTGAAGGCAGGTACTGCTTCATGCTGCCTGTGCTGTGCCTAAACCCACACAGTGTCCCACAAAAAGTCCACCCAACAGGAGCTATGTGACTGCCTAAGGAGGGGAGAGTCCCCTACGGGAAAGGGCCATGAGTGCTTCACACAGGCAACAGGCAGACACATCAGGGTACAGTGAGGTGTTGCGCAAGTACAGCAACACACGGCACATGTGCTGGGGGTGGCCTCTGCCCCAGCAGAAGCCTTTGCACACACTGAGCCAAGCACTCCATGCTGTGTGCTGACCTCCTGAGCTAGAGCAGTGGGACAGAGACATGTCCTCAGAAGTGACCCCATAGGTCATTACCTGCCAGCAATTAAACCCAAATTCATCCTTCTACCACTACTATATTCTATATTACAATAAATTGCCTGTTGACTAACAAAACCATGACATAATGCTATTCATTGACCCTCTTCCAGATTTTTTCCCCACCTCTTAACTCTACACAGTTGACTTTAATAAGCATCTGGGAGACTTTGAAACATCAGCATAAAGTAGACAGACGCTGGCAGTGATGTAGAGGTGGTTACTGGATGTGGCCAGAAGGCTTGGTAAGAATAAGTAGTTCATTATTTTTAATAAATGCAAATAGAACATCTTCAATTAGGGACTCATATGAGCAGCTTCCCAATAGCAGTACAGGGTGGAAACCTCCTGGGAGCAAGGTCACAGGTACTGCTACAGCTCTGCTGCCTGACACAGGATCACGTCCTCTTCCCACTAAAGACAACTGTGGTGAACTAGAGTCAGATCTTGTGTTGTATCTATCCTGAACTATGCATCTGGGTATTTTTGTGGGTATATAGCGGAAAGCAGAAGGGAGGACTTGGTTTTCATTGTGCAGAGGTGTGGACTGTTGCCAGAAGAAAACATCCTCCCCAGCAGCAGCACCAAGGGATGTAATCTCTGATCTATCAGCCATCCTCTCCTACAAGGCAAAGCTGGCAGCATCCATCTGCAGGACTGGTAAGAAAGCCTCAGTCACACCCAGATTTTAGAGTTATGGCATTGGCTGTCTGATTTAAAATTATGGCATTGGCATTCTGATGTAATTTTTTGTCTCCCAAAGTACAGTAATGAACATTTGCCTAACAGGAACAGAAATAAAACCTGAACACTGCCTGTTTCTAGCAAACCCTTGTCATTCACTCTGTATCTATCAGCTTTGAGTGCTTCAAAGTAAGCTCCGCTTTAAAAAGTCTAAAGAGAGCTGGAATTGACCAATTCCCTTTCCATTCCTGGTATTTTAGGAATAGGACCTAGGCAGCATTGGCCTACATGCTTTAGACTAAATGAATTTCAGTTTTCCTATTCCAGCAATTAGCACTTGTTCTGGGGAGGCATTTTACATTTACCCACTCTCTTCAAGGCAGAAGGGGCTTTCTGTTCACCTGAGAAGCTGTTTTCTTGAGTTTGAATGTAAGCAGAGTCCTTCTGACAAGCCACTGAGAGCGTACAAGGAGCAGACAGAGAAATGGGGTGATGCACCCTGAGCACTGACTCCTGCTTCCAGCTCTGCCCGCTTAGCTAGAGCCTGGTCAGATGTTTCACAACTAGATCTGCCAGCACCAGCCCAAATACTGCTCAGTGCTCTGGCACAAACCTGCCCCTAGCCATGGCTGTTCCCAGCAGCGCAACTGTGATACTCTGGGCATGGATTCCTCCACGAGGGATGGCAGCTGGGGGGAGCGGCAGACAGGGATTGCATGTTAATTGTACAGCCATGATATGGCAGCCCCCTTGCAGAAGCTGCCCATGCACCATGAGAGCTGCCCACATGCTCTTGCCCTCTCTTTCAGCTCTCTCTGGTTTTTAAAGCAGTTCATGAGACACTGAGACTTGGCTATCCAGAGGGAAAAAATAAAAATCAAAAGCAAGAAGGAAAATGTTCCTTTTCTAAGAGAATGAAATGAGAGTTTCTGTTGCTTAGCAAATCTTTAACCAATTGGTGTCCTCTGCTGTCTGTGCCAGATCATACTCCACCAAGTGCTTTGCCTGACCCTAAGCCCAAGGCCCTGCAGAAGACCTGGCAGGAGCCAATCTGAGCCACGACCTGTGATGGCCAGAGTCACTGCTAGCTTGTGTGAGGGCTGCAGGGAGCATCCGCACCTTCCTCACCACACCAGAGCACTCCAAGCATTCCCTAGCATCACTGAAGGACTCATCCTTTAGGTCATCTCAGCGCTGAAGCCCCAGGCAGCAGCACTCCACACAGTCACAGGCCAACTAAGGAACACCAAGGCCAAAAGCATGGTAGGAAATGAATGAAAATAGCTCCAGCTGGACCCTGAAGAGAAGCAGAAAAGATCATCACCATCACAACCACATGCATAGAACCTAGGATGCTGACACACTTCTACAGTGCATCTCCCCCAGCTGAACCTGCAGGACCCTGGGAAGCGGAAGAAAGGCAAGCACACTGTTTCTCTTGCAGAAGTAGCCATCATTTTTCTTTTCCTCAATTCTCTGCTATCACTAAAAATCATTCTTTAACTAGACTGCTAAGGTTTGAATCACACCAACCAATACACTTAAGGCGTGTTTCTTTACTCCTAATATACACTATTAACTTACTGAAATTGTCCCAGTTCGAAGCAGGAAGGGAGAAGCTAAGAAAGGTCCACCTGCCGAACAAACAGCCACTGCACAGACCTACAGGGATAAATCGAAGCAGCATCTGGAAACCAGCTTGGTCACAGAGAGATCAAGATGAAGCAGGGTTTTTTTGCTGGTCTATACCTGTAAAACACTGTTTGGAGGTGTTTGTGAGCCGCCGTCTATCTTTTTCATCCATGTAAGGACATTAACAGGTCTTCCTACTCCAGATTTTCACAGTTCACCACATCTGCATTTCTTTTCTCAACACCAATTTCTTGGAAATGTTTCTTCCAAAAAGCAACCACCACACTCAATAGCCTAATTCCATCCTTCTTTTCTCACTCACAAGCCATTATAATAAACGGGGCTGTTTTCAAAGACATCTTTAGCTCTCTGTAAGGACAAGGAAGCAGAACAGGAACTATTAAAAGATTCATTACTGCATCTCTACAGGCCCAAAGCAAATTCTCATGCTAGCCAGCTCTGCCAAATCTCAAAAGCAAGAGGTCCTCCTTTCCATCTTCATGGAGTTTTTCATGACATGAAAGCCAATGAATAATAATGCTGAGATCAGATGGAACAGATGAGGGCTAAAGCTTTGGGATAATCTAGTTTTTCATGCAAATAAGGCAGTGACAATATTGAGGTGTTGGAAAGCCACTTGCTTTCCAGTCTATAGCCAACACAGCTCTGCAAAACCAAAGAAAATAAATGCAATGGCCTCTTAATGCCACCAAACAGAGAATAAAAAGCCAGGCAATGAGGTCCGAGCAATAAGGAGTGCTCCTGCTCCTTAACATTCTGAGAAGAAGAGCAGAGCTGGCATTTTACATCCTATTATTCAGAACAAGCAGTCAAGTATGAGTCTCCTGAAATCCAGATCAGATGTGTCTGCTCTGGTCCAGCCTTATTCCTGCAAATACTAAACCAAATCACCACTGCAGCTGCACATGCATGCATTGACTACACGTCTGTGCACTTAAAAGAAGGAACAAGGTATTGTTCAGCCTATATGAGGCACCATCGAAGAGCTGAAAATAAAACCACATTATTGTCTGCTTATTGTCTGCTGGCTCTTCTTTTTATAATAATAAAACTGGGCAGAACTCCACAGAGTAGACCTAGTGCCTGCCCTAAGTATGTCACACTCAAAACCAGATAGCTAAGAGCTCAGGAAGGGAATACTTCACATTTCTAGTGACAACTTCAGCAAAACGTGTAGATACTGGTTTATATCTCTGGTTGGGGAATGCCTTCTGTAAACAGGGGGAGACTGCTACCAGCTAAAAACTTGAAAGAATAGGAGACAGATGAAACCTGGTCAAAGCACTTGCCTGAAGAGAAGGGATGAGGCGGGAGCACGGAGCAGGGTCATAGGGCACACTGCTACTGGACGGAAGGAGCAGACGCTGACAGATGGGCAGCAGGACACAGTGCTAAGCCCTGTGAAGGAGATAAGAAGAAGCTGCAGCTAAGCAGAAGGTGAGAGAGCCAGAAGATGATCAGAAAAGACTGATGGCATTACTGTGACAAAATGAAAAGGAAGGTGGTGAACAACAATGGTATCAACCCACCTGAAGAAAGGCCGGAGATGAGCAGGAGAAGCAGGAGTTGCAAACAGCTGCGCTGCTCCCCAAACCACAAGGCTTTGGCAAGGAAACTGTCAGTAAATATGGGGTTTAATAATAGGGAAACAGGAAAACTGGAAGAATATCCTAACAACATCCATCTGGGAAGGGAAGGAGGACAAGGGTCAGTCCTGAAACCAGGCTGTGGAGCTGGGGCACTCAGAGCAGCAGCATGTCTGGCACAGCCGAGGACACCCGGGAGCAGGCTGTGCACAGAGGAATCCAGAGCTGCAACCTTTTGTTCTCAGGATGTCATTACAGTAATGCCCAAGGATGAAAAGCTCACTTTTCAGTAATGAAAACCATCTATTACCCCATGAAATCTGTTTGAACATTGTGCCAAGCCAAGTCTCGCCTTTCAAAACTATCAAATCTATACATGAGAAATTTCAAGATGGTTTGAAGCAGAAAACCTTGAGGAATATTAGCCAGCACCATTAGGGTACAGAAGTGCAGGATACCACCACTGCACTGTAAGGACTGCACCAAAAAAGAGTCAATGTCATTTAAATAGTATACGGATGTAAATGTAATGGATGAAGGCATCTTTCACATACAGAATGATGGCATGGCTTTCTAAGGAAATTTGGCAGCCAGTGGTAACAGAAGCTCCCGAAAGCCTTTTCCCTTTGCAAGTAGAGAGCCTAGGGCAGAGATCCTGCATCACGCTGTGTCCTACAAAGACTGAATAAGACTGGCCTGCCTAAGGGGAATTGGTAACTTGGCTGCCAGGTAGGCATTTAGCCCTGGTCCCTGTGATGGCACTGACAGCAGTGATGGCAAAATTCACAAAACAGGCATTTAGCTGCTAAAAACACTGCAGAGAATGTGAAGCAGCCAACACCAAGTAACAGGTACATGCACAAACCCAAAGGTCTGTAAATCATCTTATACCTTAATACATGAACATTTCTGTCACATCCTCAGCCTCTATGAACATTACAAAGGGAGTGTACAGGTAAGTTCACAGGCTCAGTGACACATACTACAATCAAACACAGAAAAATACCCCAGGAAAACGTGTCCTGGCTGTGTGCATGGTGACAGGGACATGTCTCCCAACACTGGGGCAGGCAGTGCCAGAGCATGGCATGTACTTGCTCCCTCGCTCATCCACCCGTTGTCAGGTCGGCACCATTTGAACTGACAAAGCAAGCAAGCTGGGTGACAGATAGGAGCTCTGTGGTGGCTTGTTCCCAGAAACATTAAAGAGAATATGACAAAACTGTACAAAGAATGTGAACAATTGATGTCAACCCAGGCTAACAGCGAGTTTCCTTTCTGCCTTGTGCTAATGGCCAGAGAGGCCTCACTGAGGTAGAAAAGCATTCCTTAATTATTCAGTATTGCCAGGAACGACTGACAAATTGACTCCCTACAATTCTACAGCCAGTGAGTTTGGCGTAGGAAGGAGAAGAGGGTAGAAAAGATGTCTAGATGATGTTGGATCTCTCCTTTTTTTTTTTGCTTTAATGCACTCTGAAGAAATGTGCCAAACTAACCATGTATAATCCAGGTCATTGAACAGATGCACATACTGCTGGGTAATTAATGTGGAATGTTAACCAGCTATTTTTGTTTCACATTTCACTTCTCACCATAGGGTCTGGTAAAAGAGAACAAGAGCAGCCGTTAGACACCCCTGGGGTAAGTTCAGCTTGTGTCAAGTTAAATCACATCTGGCAAAAAATACGCTTAGTAAGAGGATATTCTATTTGTTTATAGAATCATAGCATCATTTAGGTTGGAAAAGACCTTTAAGATCATCAAGTCCAACTGTTAACCCAGCACAGCAAAGACCACCACTAACCCATGTCCTTCAGTGCCACTTCTACACAGCTTCAAATACCTCCAGGGATGGTGATTGCACCACTGCCCTGTGCAGCCTGTTCAGTGCCTGACAACCCTTTTGGTGAAGGTGTTTTTCCCAATATCCAGTCTAAACCTCCCCTGGTGCAGCTTGAGGCCATTTCCTCTTGTCCTATCGCTTGTTCCTTTGAAGAAGACACTGACCCCGCCTCACTACAACCTCCTGTCAGGCAGCTGTAGAAAGCTGTAAGGTCCCCCTTGAGCTTTCTCTTCTCCAGACTAAGCCCCCTCAGGTCCCTCACATGTGTGCTCCTGGCCCTGCACCAGCTCCGCTGCCATTCTCTGGCCCCTTGCCAGCATCTCCATGTCTCTCTTGTAGTGAGGGGCCCAGAGCTGAACACAGGATTTGAGGTGCAGCCTCACCAGTGCCCAGTGCAGGAGGACAATCGCTGCCCTGGTCCCACTGGCCACACTATTTAGTTGGGTATACAAGCCAGGATGCCACTGGCCTTGGCTACCAGGGCAAATACATTGTCCTGTTTCATTCTGAATGTGCTGGGAATGCATGCCAGGCCTGGGTGCTCCCTCTGGCCAGGTCCTGCTAGAAGGTGCTCTAACAAAGTCAGATTTATTTGTTTTCTAATCATTAATGGCATCACTCTTGAACTGAAGTTACACACAACATTCACTGCACCTTCTCATTTTCAAAATAAGCATGACTTTCATAACGGAGAGTCATAGAATCATAGAATAGTTAGGGTTGGAAAGGACCTTAAGGTCATCTAGTTCTAGCTCCTAATTTTATGTTTATGTTCTATCTCGTAACTTCCCTGATGGAGAAAAGCTGACTGGTTTGTTCCACTCTAAGGTTTGCTGTTTGAAGCTGGATAAAACAGAGCATCAAAATGGAGCTTAGCTTGGCAAACTTCCTCAAGATAAGGTAAGTGCCAATGCCTCCCAAACTCATAACATCCTACACACCAGCAGCCAGGTTTACGTCTGTCTGAATTTTCCACACTGCAAATGCACATCTTCCGATTCTCTGCCTGCACAACCTGCCTGCAGGAAAGTAAGAGTTTGGTTTTGATGCAAAGGTGCCTCTCAGAACATTAGCATCAGCGTACTATAGTGCCTGGGAATATTTTGATTCACTGTTAATGTGCATTGAATTACACTACTTTTGTGGAAGACAGAGCAGACTCTGCTGCAGACTGGACATAAACAGGCTCTGAAGTTAAGATGCGGCACCTGACCTGAATACCCAACTAAAACCAGTTAAGTCTGATATCTTGCTACAGCTACAGCAATCCCAGACAAAAACAAGCTTAGGAACAAGTAATAGATGTGAGCAGGGCAGTGGTTTACCAGTATCTATGCAAGCGATCATGAGGAATCACATCGTCCCTATGGAAACCTCAAGGTCTGTTACATTTGTTACGTGCGCAATCATTACCACCAGCAGTTCATCTACTGAAGCCATTCCCTAAATTAAAACAAAGACTAAATTGCACCAGAAAGATCATACTCCAGCTTACATACAGAAGTAAACGGAAATCAACTGGGATTTGGGGTGACTGAGCAAGTAGCATAATAGTGGGATCTTTATATTTAAACCTCCTTAAAATGGGACCCACGGGACAAAACAAGGTTTGTTCTGCAGTGGCTTTCATAGGGGAAGAGGAAAAAAATATTCAGGTAGCTCCCAAGTACTTAAAATCACTGACATTTTCAGTAAGTGTTTTCAGGATTCACGCAATCCTGAAATCATGATGGGACCTGAATCCCACCTTCCTTCAACCACAGGAAAACAGCAGTCTTTTTAGGAAAATAGAGGAAAAAAGGGTTTGGAAAACCTGTTTCTTAAGTAGCTTGTTTTCCTCTAGAATCATTTGCATTATTACATGGTGGAACCACATAAAACTACAAAGACAAGATGAGAAAAATACACTGTTAAGATCTCAAAAATCCTGATAGATTTGGAAGTCTCTACATTTTGCAGAGAATCGCCCGTTTTGGGGAATAACTGCAGCCTCCTGTAATGCGTTCCTCTCGGCAGTACCAGTGAGTAGTTCCATCTGTAACTCCATCCTAAATTCGTTTATGTGAGAGAATTCATATTAAGGTCACAGCAGATGAGGAATGCTTCCAATAAAAGGGATATATGCTGTTCCTATAGTGCCGGCCAGTGGACTGAATTGTTATTATTACAATTATAGAATAACTTTCATCTTGCTGCTGAAGTGCTCCCCACATCACAGCACTGGGACAATTATTTTCCACTTTGCCCAGTACACCTCCACATACTCTCTGGGGGTATTAACTAATTAAAAATATTCCACTTCAAGAGATACCAAATGCTAGGGAGGAGACAGCTCCAAGACAAACTGCGGCACCACTTTCACTGCTGGCAGCACGCTGGTGCAGGCAATAACCCCAACTAAAGCAAGTGGATCCAAAACCCAAATGCAGACATTCAGGTCAGAATACCTGCCTTACTTTTAATTAACCCAGGCAGATACATATGGGCAAGAGACATGCTGAGAGAGCTGGGCTGGGTCAGCCTGGAGAAGAGAAGGCTCCTGAAGGGGAGACCTGAGAGCAGCTCCAGTGCCTAAAGGGGCTGCAGGAAACCTGGAGAGGGGCTTGGGACAAGGGCCTGTAGGGACAGGCCAAGGGGAATGGCTTGAACCTGCCCGAGGGGAGACTGAGATGAGCTCTTAGGCAGAAGCTCTTCCCTGTGAGGGTGCTGAGGCACTGGCACAGGGTGCCCAGAGAAGCTGTGGCTGCCCCATCCCTGGCAGTGCTCAAGGCCAGGTTGGACACAGGGGCTTGGAGCAACCTGCTCTAGTGGAAGGTGTTCACAAAGCCAATGAACAAGTTCTCATCAAGTTCAGATCAGTAAATTCCAGTCAGCTCTTTGTTTTCTTTCCAGGTCCCCTCCATTTGGCTTCTGCAGACTTACTCCTTGGTTTAGATTTAATTCTTGCCAAAGAAATGACAGCAAAAATATTAATAGCAAGCTTAAATGAAACAGATCTTCAGCAACCCTCTTTTGTGGGCTAGGAAGATTGTCATCAAGATTTCTTTAATCTAATGGAAGAAGTCCTGGCATAAACCAGCCATTGGGAATCTATAAGATGTAGGCTGGTGGCAGCTACGGCTGCTCCATGCCCGGCTCAGGAGCAGGCACAGTGGGGATCCCTGCTGCTCCTCTTCTGTCAGTTCTTTCTGGCCTTCATCATGTTCCCTGTGACAACCTACAGCCACCATTTTAAAAGCTAAATACACCTTATCTTCTCTCCTTACTGCATCGAGATGACAACATCTAATATTTTCCTGCCCTTCCACAGGGAAAGAAAAAATTCCTAATACACCAAACGGCACCAGAAAAATAACGGGAATATAGGTTCACTGCTTCTGATCTTAGTGGAGTCACTGGCTTAACTGCTGTGAGATACAGCAGTGAAAAATATGCAGGCAAAGTAATTCTTGTTCCTGCTGGGGATATTGGAGCACTCCAGGAACATAAATCCAAGACTCTCCTAACCACTTAGAATAAAACACCTGCCAGGATGCACTGACCTTTCGCAGCCTTCCAGTATGGGCCTGGCAACCGAAACACAAGTGTCCTGAAGTAACTAGGAATTATTTCCAGGGACATGGGGAGGGAAGGAAAAAAGAGAAAGAAAGGACTAAGAGACATCCTGGTTGCACCAGGGTCGGCGCAGTTCTACCAGAGTGAATGTGGGGCCAAGTCACAATGACAATCTCATAAACTGCACGAATCTGAGCAAGCGCCACACAAAAGTTCAGTGCATTCTATTTCTTTTTTTTTTTTTTGGTCATGAATCTTTAGCATCCACTCTAAATATACCTTTGTGGCTAACAAAAGGGTCTCCAAAGTGTCCTAGTTACTTCTCTCCTTCCACAGATGCTCATGGTACCAGATAGTGACCACTCAGCTCTGATTACATCTTCACAGACCCACAGTGCTGCATAATGCATACACATGGAATCAATCCCTAGTCCAAAATGCCTGAAGGAGCTATCTGCAATTTAAGTTGCATTGAAAGTTTAACCAGTGAGCCTGGGATGTGAACGATGTATAGACCCCAGGAACGGTTCTTAGAGCACTGAGCTGCTACTGAAGTGCTTGTGTCAGGGCTGAGCCTGACCTACTGCTGAAGTTCTCTGAAATTAGAGTCAAGTCTAATGGGGCTTCTCCACTCATCTCTGCTTTGGATATCAGCTCCTTGAGAGAGATGTTAGAAAGCTACAACATTCCACATTCTGCAGCAGCAGTAAAAATAAATAAATAAGTAATAAAAATGCCTAATGAAAAGCATTCCTTATAGTTTCTTTTCATGTTGGCAAATAGGCAAGCCTTTCTGGCTGAAAATCTGTGCCGCTTACAGAAGCGATGCATGAAAAGCCTCAGACGCTGGGATTCATGCTCTGCCTGTTATATAGCCATTCAAAAGCAATTTCTCTGTTGTTCCTTGATTACAAATATTTATTAAAATTATTTTTCATACCTTCCTGTCACAGGCAGAATAGCTGTGCCTAGCATTTAAATTATGGCATTCAACAACCTTGCTTATGCTAATTGATACTAAATATATTAACAAGGCATGGATTAGCATAACGTAAGTATTCACATGTGAAAAACTACTGGTCCAGAGAGAGGAGAGAGTTCAGCAGCAGCACGTGCATTTGCAATTGTTCCATCAGTACACCCAATCCAACATTAATAACATTTAAAAGGGGATGTCATATATAAAATATGCTGTGCCATGTCATAGATAAACCTGAAAAGAACTCCCTGTTCTTTGATAAGCAGAAAATGTTTCCATTGGATGAAGTTAGAGATTCATGTGCGGTGGGGGTAGAGACTTCTCTATTCCTGAGCTGTTTTTCCACACAGAGCGTTACATGGCCTGTCCCTGCAAGATGCTGACCGCAGCTCAGCAGCTGGGAAAGGAAGGGCTCCAGCTCCTGAAAGCAAGCCCCATAGGAGAACAAACCATTACAAGCAGCAAACTTGAAAGAATTTTAGATAAATTCTACTCATGAGTAAATGCCTCTATATTTCATGTGAATCAGTTGCAGATGTTTCCTCCTTTACCACAACATCCAGATATCTGATGCTATCTTGTGCTCAATCTAGATGACAAGGTCTAACACTATCTCATGTTCATACTCCTGGTGTTTACTATGCCTTGGTTGCACTCTGTATCCAAGGTCAAACAGCAATAAAACTGGAATTCAACATGTACCAAAGGCAGCTGACAGGAGCACAGGGCTGAGCTGTAGGGCATCATGTGGGAGGACAACCGAAGTAACAAAATACCCCACAGGCTTCTTCAAAGCCAGGCTTTGCCTTTAGTCTCTCGCTATCAGACTTGCCCACAAATGGTAATACGAAATACTGGACTGGGCTGAGGAGAGCGAGCATGTGCAGAGAATTCAAGAAAAAACTAGAGGGAAGGATTAAAAAAGTCTGTCTTTTTTGAAATGATGTGATCCTTGGCTCACTTGAAGTCAACCGAGTGTCACTTCATGTCTTCCTGGAGCGCTGGGGGCCATCACAAGCCCACTACATGTTGGCTGATCCTGGGTGAGAGCGATTTCCCCAGCATTTCCTCCCCTCCTTGGGGCAGGTTTCTGTCTTTCTGGCATCTGCCCTCCACCTTGCCAGCTGAGCACTGAGGGTGAGAATGCGTCTGGTCCCCCTGAGAAATGTCTGCTGCTTTTGACACGAAATTGCTCCTTGAAGCACTGTGGAATGTTTCCATGACCTTGTGTTCCTTTTGTGCCTGAAAGATTTCAAATCCTTTAACTTTTTCTGCAATCCTCCTTTCTCCCTTCAGCTTTGCTTTTCAGTCTTCTCCTACATTGCGCTCAGGGGTGTTCTTTGATCTTCTGATCCTTCTTTTGTAATTGCATCTGATGCCTCCACTCACCCAAACCTTTCTGAAGCTGTTCTGGGAGGTTGAATGTGAAGGATCTCCAGGCAGGGGCATTTCACTTGCAGGTGAATTCAGTCTTGACCTGCAGTAGTACTGTAAAAGGCCGTTTTTAACCTCCTGATTGCAAATGTAATCAAATATTCACTCACTTTCTGTGTAATGACGGTGACTCCAAAGAATTCAAAGAGCTATTTCGGCTGTAATATTTTCTAATTGTTTCCCTTGGGAGGTGGAAAGACTTTAACTAGATGTGGTATCATGGCTTCATCACTATTTTGAGGTAGATAATATGCAAGTTTAGATGCACCACAATTATTCTTTGCAATTAATACTTTCCTTTCATTTTTTGCCATTATCATAATTTTTCTAGTGCCTAGTTCAATGCTGTAGCCTGCATTTATTTCATCACTTGATGGGCTACTGAACAAACCAGGACAACACACCAACATAACTTGTCTTTTCTATAGTACTAGAGCTTATTGGTAATCAAATTGCAAAATATCTGGACTTGTTGATGACGAGTTAAAGACCATTCCAGGTCCAGGAATGCTGGGGTCAACATAGCTAATAAGGCAAGATTGCTACTGCACAAGGGGCTGGTAACTTAGCTTATGTTTTCCTAAAGTAGCCACTTGCTTTTTCTCCAACTTGACTTTCAATACAGATGACCTGTTGCTACTTGTATCAGTTATCCAGACCAAGCTGCAGGTATGAAGTAGTCAATAAAAGACACACCTTTTCTTTCTTCACTGCAAAAACGGCAGTGCCGCACTTACAGAAACCAAAGCCACATTTATGTCCGTGATAATGTGCCACAAAGTGAGAGCACATGAGAGCACCCAGCCTGTAGGCCCTTGGCTTCCTGTGACTCCTGGATCAAGCTGTACTTGATGTTCAGTCCTGGGGAAGCATTTTGTAAAAACTCCTATTAAGGTGGGATACTTAGGACTTTGGACATCAGTTTACTTTTAATCTATGTTCTATGTTCTAGCCTTTTAACCTGTCTTCTGAGAATAAAAGGAAAATGACAGTCCTGGGATCTGTCACTTGGGTGCCTGTTATGCATAGTGAATGTGCTGCCTGACCAAAGAGACGTACAAGCCAAACAGAGGCAGCCACTGAACGTGGCAAATGCTGACAGAGCCCTCGTGCTGCTGGCATAAGGGTGTGACACAAACACGCACACTGAGGCTGCCCTGGCCATCCACCCTGGGCTTGGTGGATCCCACTGATATCTTCTCAAGTGGGATTAGAGAGCAGCCCAGACCTGCATTTTCAACTGACGTATCTTGAAACCAACATTCACCGAGAGCACCAGTTCTAAAATCCGGTTGAACACTCCTTAAAAGCAAATTTGAAGACCTTCGCTCATATAAAACAGTAACAAGTATTTCAGACTTGCAGAGGCTGAAGATTAACTAAGCCCAACACTGATACAGTGCAACTCTGGCATGTTACCGATCTCCACAACAAGGAGGGCTTGTGTATCCACCCACCCAGCACAGAACTGTCCCTGGAAAAAACCATCAGACTGACAACAGATTTCTTCTCCCTGAATAACTGCATTGCTAACAGATGGTCTTCAGGGCTTGCAAAACAAGATAGAAGCAAACTGCAAAGCTTACAAGGTACGACTAATGCCCTTCTACAACTGACTAATCACATCTCAGAGGAAAGGGAAAAGAGTGTTTTACCTAGCAAAGAAACCTGGAAATTCATCATTTCTGACAATTCTGGTAGGCAGAGGATTTGGGCAATCCAAATCTTAGTATGTATTTATGTTGGAGTCTTCAAACAGGCTTGAATGTAGGTGCGAGATTAAGAGAAACCTCCTCTCAGTCTTTCACAAGGACTCTCAGAAGTGTGCTGTCCCGTCCCCCCCCCCCGACATTACTGCATCTCAATCTTCTCAGAAGAGCAGAATTCTTCAGTGAAACACACCACTGTTGTCTAGTTAACTTTGAAAAGTTAGTCATATTTGCCCATAAACACAGCTTGTGAACTAGCATTAAGCAAGATTTCAGCAAGTTACTTCAGTATGTCACTATTAATATCCTATTAATACATATCCTGGCATGGTTACTTTCTTTTATGTCTAAACTTCAGTCCTTGCTGGTGCAGGATGCGGAAGTGCTGTGCACATACAGCTTGTGCTTTTCTCCAGAAACAGTGGCATGGGATTAGACATTATAAGTCAGGTACATCTATCTCAATATATCTTTCAATAAAAATGAAAAGGTAAGAACCAGAGCCACAAATCCTTCAGCATCTGTATTTAATAAGATAACTCCATGTGAAAACTCAGGAAAACTCATGTTATTCACCACAGGTATTGTGCCTGCAGATTCTCTGCTGAAGTTTCCCCATCCTTATGACAGTTATTTTTATGCAAGTTCACCATCAATGTTTAATGTGCTTTAGAAACACAGCAGCAGAGGTAGCACAACTACAGCACGCCCACAGCCTGGCTGCAAACAGTAGCCACAGCTCTGCTAAAGACATTCCTACCCCCCATCCCTTCTTTCCGGCCACCGGTATTTCTTCACAAGGCTCTGCAGAGCACTGCCCAGGTCCAGAGATCTGACAGGAGGATACTGCAGGAGGACACTGCATGAGGACAGCCTGGGGCTGCAGCTCTCAGCATGAACAGGATTTTTAGGTAGCTGCTTCTCTGTAATTATCAAAATGTCAGCTCAAAACTGCATGGCAGAATGTAAGTGCATTTTTGCTCTGTGGAAGATGATTGTGGCTTTTTCAAAGTTCACTTGACATCAAAACAGCCTAGAAAGAGCAAATGGAATTAAAATCTTCCAGGAACGTTGTGGTTGATTAGAAGTTCAATCACCAGCAGCCAGTGAAGGAAACTGCAAATACCAACTCCACTGCTATCTCAAAAACAACTCAGCTGCTCCCACCTACAGCCACCTATAGGGAATAATGTCTGTGTTTTTACAGGTTACTTATTATTGCTATTGGCATTTCACCACCTGCCCATAAGTACACTATAAAGCACAAGAAACGGGACATAACTTCAAATATTTATGTATTTCCAGAATTCCTTCTCAGATGTTTTATGTTCAAAGTTTTCAACTCATATAGAAACTTCATGCCATAGCTGACACTGACCAATCCAGGAGTTAATAACCAGCCAGCACCAGGCTTAGGTACTACATAGGCATTACATACATCTCTAACATCTCCAGCTCCTCTTTCACAGCCAAGACTGAAAGGTGACTGCATGGGCCTGAGGATTGTTACTGCTTTAAAGTTAGGCAAGAATGCTTCCAGTAAAGAAACAGCCCAATTAAGTCAGAGATTTATGGTTTTTCCATTCTTAAAAAGGAAAGCACAACCAGTCATTGCTCCACTCAAGCTTCAGTAAACAAGGGACAAACTCCACGTGTAGTACATGAAGGAAGCAGGAGGAGATCAAAGTCAGTTCAGGTGTTTATCATCCAACTGTTGCAAAAATCTGGGTTTCATTTTTCCCCTTGATTTTGCGTGAGCTTGCAGAGCATGAGCACTGCCTTGCTATATCTGGAGGTTTAAGGATAAAATGAGTGCTGGGCTGGCTTTATGTCCTGAATGGCTAAGGAAAACTGAGTGACAAAACCAAAAGAAGAATTTTTAAGCAGAGTTACACCTACGCTTGCACACAGAAGGTTTCATAATAGGTAACTTCAGCGTTGGCATGGGTTTGTTTTAAACGATTCTCTTCTGACTTGCTGCTTACACACTTTCAGAAAATCCAGATTAATGCCCTCCCCTCCCCTTTTTTATTTTCAAATCAGAAGCCTCATTTTTCAAAGTAGTGTATCTAAAGTGCTTTAGCACAGCATGTTCACAATCTCACGGTAGTGGTGAGGCTTTATTAGCTATTTGCCACTTTATATATCAGATCAGAGTAGCTTCACAGGCACTTCAGTGAACGCAGGCAATAAACTAATGGGAAAAATAACTAAAACAGAAGGAAATTTAAGTTTTGATGGAAATTTAAGTAGCAAATGCAAAGTCTGATTAGTTCCTACTGGGGCTGTGTTAGGTGTCTGTAGTGCTGTTGGTCTTCATGCTAATAAAATTAATCAATGCTTTAGTAAGTGCAGTTATCACGCACTGATTGCAGATAGCCAGCAATAATGGTTGCTCTGACACTGACTCCAGCAGAACCAGAAGACAGTTTGTTATTATGAGGATGGAGACAAGGAAGGTCTGGAAGTAAGCAAAAGACACCCAGGGCTATTCTGAGTGTAACACTTATTACTCATGGGGAACAGGAGACATTGCTCACGGGGGAATATCTACTGCAGCTCTGCAGCCCTAGCTCCATGTTGCAGTGATCCTATACACCCAGAGAGCTTAGCAGTAACAAAAGCTGAATCTATCTCTAGGGAAGGAGGTGAGGGTTGTTCTATTCTGTAGAGGAGCAGGAAAGAGAAGTATTAAATAATTTCCTAATGAAAGAAACATCAGTAACTGATAGCAGCTTCACAATAAACTGTTTAACCAGTGTTTCTTTTGGCAGATTGGGAGTCACAAACTTTACACACAGCCTTGCCTTAAAAACCAAGACTCTCTTCACTGGTGTTCCACTGCCTTCCAATTTACTATTATCTGCAAGTTGCATTAACGTCCTGTTGAACACATCTTTCCAACCAGCAATGAACTCGAATCAAGTCCTGCAATAGGTTCTGGCAGCCCTCCACCAGCAGCCTTCCTCATGTCAGTGCATTGCATTGCCTCTGCGTGAAATCCTCCAGCCAGCTGTCAGTCCATGTGGCTCAGTCCTGCTCAAAATCCACCGGGACTTCTTTTATTTTAAATGGAAATATGAATGAGGAAATACCAACTGACTTATTAAACCCCAAATATATCACATTGATGCATTCTCTTCATCCACTGAAACAGTTATGGCAACAACTAAGTGAAAGTAAATTGGTAAAGATCATTTATGTATAAAACCTCGAGACAGAGCACTGGGGAGCTGTTAAAGCAGGTATCTGAAGAGAGGAAATGCTGAAGAAATGCCCTGCAATCCACCTAAACACTTCAACAGCAATCACATAATCAGCCGTGCTAGAATAATTATCATTTAAATTAGGGAACTAAGGGGGAGACGAATATTTGTGGTTTTTGGCTGTGGAAAGACCCCAAGGTGGATCTGGGGGGCTGTTCCTCTAATTCAAACAGCGGGCATGGCAGCAGACATAGAAGCAGCAGCTGGACAGGCTTCAGTGGTGGAAAGCCCAGGTCAAGTAACTTCCTGAGTTATTACTTATACGTAAACCCAAGATTTGGATCCATTTGGCATTGTCTAGAAAATCACTGCTGGACCCCAAACACCTCATTTCCTTAGGGCTTGTTTGCATCCCAGCTGTTTAATATGTTATGGGCTGTGATGCTTCATGATGGAGTTCCCCCTCTTTATCTGTGTGATACTCAGGCTGGGAATTCACCAGGCAGGGATACAACAGTGAGTAAACCCAGCTGAGGCAAGGCCCAGCACAAAGGCACCAAAGTAAGGTCTGAAAGTGCAGCAGCACTCACACACCATGCACAAAAGCACAGTTTCTGCTCGAAATACACAGATGTGGTTCAGCTGCCTGAGTAGCGCAGCAGGAAGAGCAGAGCAAAGTGGGGACAGCCACGGGAGTGGGGCTCAGGGCCGCCTCTGAACTCCAAAGCTCTGTTTAACAGCTGGCTTTACCCTCCCCTCATCATGCTGCCCTCCATTTCTGAGGAGTGCAGTATGACTCCACATCTTAAGCGACTTAAAGTATCTGAAATGGGGCCTACAGAGATGCTGGGGAGGGACTCTTCACCAGGGACTGTAGTGACAGGACAAGGGGTAAAGGGTTCAAACTGAAACAGGGGAAGTTCAGGTTAGATATAAGGAAGTTCTTTCCTGTAAGGGTGGTGAGGCACTGGAGTGGGTTGCCCAGGGAAGTTGTGAATGCTTCATCCCTGGCAGTGTTCAAGGCCAGGTTGGACAGAGCCTTGGGTGGCATGGTTTAGTGTGAGGTGTCCCTGCCCATGGCAGGGGGTTGGAACTGGATGATCTTAAGGTCTTTTCCAACCCAAACCATTCTATGATTCTATGACTTACAATGGCTCCTTATGACATATAAACACCCTAGAATACTTAACAGAAATTCTTCAAACCATGGGAATTCCAAGAACATGAAGTCAAAACACCATCCCAAGCAGTATTGCAAGGCTCAGAGGGACACTGAAAAGGGAGACACACTTCTGCCAGAGTCCTTTATTAGGGCATTCACTTTGAACTCCCTCCAGTTCTGCACTGCCCTATTGTGCAACAAGCACTTAGTAAATGTTGTTATTTTACAAGTCCCTGCTTACTTTCAGCACTTATAAAAGCACATCTAGCTCTGATGCGGTCTGCTTTCACCCAGAGCTGGCACTTTGGGAAAATGTTAGAGGCACTAACAATAGATATCATTAGTTATTGTTATTAGATTACAATATTGTTCTCTAATAATAATGAACTAATTATTATTATATAACAACAGATACTGTTCTCAAACAATATCTAAAGATAAGCAGTAGCCAGGCTTTTGAGATATGCTAACAAGTCCTGATTTTGCATCGGCTTCCTCAGAAGTTTGGCTTGGCCTAACTACATCCCTAATACTTCCCTATGCATCTAACATTGGGATTAGAAGAGTCTTAAAACCATCATACCTCAGGAAAGACTCACAGCCAGTTGTCTGGATTAATCACATTAGGACCTGACTTGGGTGCAGTCCAGGCTTCTATTATTTACTACTGACATCTGCTCAGTTGAATTTTGCCTAATATTTCTGCCTGCTTCATAAGGACTCTAACAAGAATATTAAATATGAGACTCTGAATTTATTTTGACATGACTAGGTTGTCTTAATTATTAAGTATTCTATTTAGATTAACACAAGGAAATCTCTTGACATATACTGCCTTGCAGCACTGAAAAGATTATGGGAAATGACTGAGTCTAAGAAGGCTTCTCTTTGAAGTGCAGTATTTGGGTAGAGACAGTTTGAGCAATGCCTGTTAAACAAGCTTCATGTTCACTGCTCGGGAATGTATGAGAACCACAAGGCCCAAGCACTCAATGTGCACTGAGCTCAAACACCCACAAAATGACAGCGCTGTCACCAGGCTGCCACTCCAGCAGTGCTTGTGTCTCACACACACATTGAACAGCATTGGAAGGATGGGTGGTTTCCCCTCACAGGACAATTCTAGCGCTGCTTCCCAGGAAGGAGCCTAGGGAGCATCACTGCAGCCCTGGCTGGGGACACCCTTCATCTTCCCTCACTGCTCCCAAACATTTTCAGCTGCTCAAAGGAACAAATCTCCTCTTAACCACTCTGAGCTACTAGTGGGCTGCAGCTTCTGTACCTCATCTTACCTCATGAGCCTTGTATTGGAAGAACAAATGGGGTTTCATGGTTGCTCTTAAAATAAGTAAGCCAAGATGCTTTCCACAGGAAGCAAATTTCAGACAGGAAGTCCCTCAGTGAGAAGCTCTCCATCTCTGACGACTAGCTCAGACACTGGCAGTAAACTCGTAACTGCCCATGAAGGAGCTCAGAGACTATTTGCATCTATTGAAATGCAGAAGTGGAGATCATTTATTTTCCTTCAGAATAATTTCCAAATCCTGTTGAAAACTAAAATATTTTGAATCAAGAACGGAAAAGGCCATCTGGGCCAACTGGTATTTTAGTCTGAAACCAGCTTCTGCAGAGAAGCTCTGCTGAGGTTCTTCGTGATGTCTAAACTGGAGGCAGAATACAAATGGTTCACAGGTCTTTTTTTAAACACACTCTATGTTAAAAATTTTGCCCAGTAATATATATTAAACATTTCTTACTCTACCATGAACATCTCTTGCTAGGCTTAAGCATCTCATTCACATTGTCCTCCCAAATCACACAGGATCTATTAGCCAAAGATACAGGAGACGTGTTACTTTTCTACACAGCAGCTCTCACTGGAGGCGGCACGGTACCACTCCGGGTTTGGACCACACAGACTTGAACACCAGAAGCACAAAGAACCAATGTGCTACCTCTATCTCATTTTCAAATCCTTTTCCTCCATCCCAAGACAGACTCCCAAGCACTCCATTCAAGAGAATTGCCTTCCTTAGATTACACAATAGAATCATAGAATAGTTAGGGTTGGAAAGGACCTTAAGATTATCCAGTTCCAGCCCCCTCCCTGTAGCTGAAGCAGGGACGCCTCACACTAAACCATGTCACCCGAGGCTCTGTCCAACCTGGCCTTGAACACTGCCAGGGGTGGAGCACTCACAACCTTCCTGGGCAACCCATTCCAGTGTCTCACCACCCTAACAGGAAAGAATTTCCTCCTTATATCCAATTTAAACTTCCCCTGTTTAAGTTTTAACCCGTTACCCCTTGTCCTGTCACTACAGTCCCTGATGAAGAGACCCTCCCCAGCATCCCTATAGGCCCCCTTCAGATACTGGAAGGCTGCTATGAGGTCCCCACGCAGCCTTCTCTTCTCCAGGCTGAACAGCCCCAACTTCCTCAGCCTGTCTTCATACGGGAGGTGCTCCAGTCCCCTGATCATCCTCGTGGCCTCCTCTGGACTTGTTCCAGCAGTTCCATGTCCTTTTTATGTTGAGGACACCAGAACTGCACACAATGCTCCCGGTGAGGTCTCACAAGAGCAGAGCAGAGGGGCAGGATCACCTCCTTCGCCCTGCTGGTCACACTCCTTTTGATGCAGCCCAGGATACAGTTGGCTTTCTGGGCTGCAAGCGCACACTGCAGCCGGCTCATGTTCATTTTCTCATTGACCAGCACCCCCAAGTCCTTCTCTGCAGGGCCGCTCTGAATCTCTTCTTTGCCCAACCTGTAGCTGTGCCTGGGACTGCTCCGACCCAGGTGTAGGACCTTGCACTTGTCGTGGTTGAACTTCATACGGTTGGTATCAGCCCACCTCACAAGCATGTCAAGGTCCCTCTGGATCCCATCCCTTCCCTCCAGCGGATCAACCGGACCACACAGCTTGGTGTCATCGGCAAACTTGCTGAGGGTGCACTCAATCCCACTGCCCATGTCAGCGACGAAGATGTTGATAAAACAAACCCTCAGCTACCATGGTCCTACACGCACACTGACCATTTGTCACCCACCTCTGTGAATCTGGATCTCACTGAAGCACCTTTTGTTCTTTTTACAAAGTCGTTTTTTCAGCTGTTTTTTTCAACAGCCTTTCTGAATTTCTGCTTCACTTTCTACTAATTTACTTTCCAGTTTCCCCATCTAAATCTCTCTCCCAGAGAGATTTATCTCTCACCTGCTGTGTTCTACCTCTCTTGCTGTTGCCCGCACTTCTCCTGCCAACATCTCAGTATGGACTTCTCTCCCTAGCTAGGTTTTAATCTCATTTTTGTTTCTTCACACAGAAAACATCCATCCCCCCCAAATTCATTCTTTCTAGGGCAGAATAGCATTTCTTACCTTGATGTATTTTGCTCCTCACTTTGATCAGCATCTGCTACTTTATTTCCATCTGTGCATCTCACCTACAAACCCTGATTCTGTTCTTTGCTTTGAATTCTACCAGCAGATACCTGCTGCTGGGTGAGCCAGGGGTGTTTGAAATGCCTGTGGGAGCTCAGCAGGAGTCTCCGGACCACAGAGGTCCTCTCTCCAGCGAGGAGGGAAGCGGTAGCTACCAGCTCTCTCTTACTGGGTCCTTCTGCTGCCAGAGCCACAACTAGCGGCTTACTGGTTGGGACCGCATGCTTCACCTGGAAATAATTTAACTCACTGTCACTCCTGTCTAAATTGAGGATCTTTGCTCTCTCTCTTCTCTTTCCAAGTACTGGGATCACAGTCAGCTGTGAGTTAAACACCCAATTAACATTGCAGGAATCTCTTGCTGTACTAAATCAGGTAACTGAAGCCACTGATAAAATTATCATTTCCAATGCTCACATTACATTTTAGAGATAAAATTCATCATCAAATCAAAGGCATCAATTACAGACTTTAAAAAAGCACCAGAATAACTCAGATATTACATTAGCTTGAAAAGGGCCCAGCAGTAATAACTGCTGTAGCATGAATATAAATGTTGGCATTGGTGGAGAGGTAGTAAATGAACAGAGTATGGGTATCCCCTCCTTCCCTGCAAGCCAGTCCTTTCATCATAGCAAGCTGTATTTCATACTCAATCTGTGATTCTATTCCTGACTGCCACTCTGTCCTCTCAGGTTTGGGAACAGACTGCAAGAGAATGTGCTCCCTGCAGGGACTGAGGCAAGGCTGGTTGGCCTCCTGTACCCCTGCTCCTCCTCCTTGCCTGCCTTAAACACAAGCATAATAATAACCACCTTTCATCACCCATCCACAACCTTCCTCAAGTACCACGTTTCTTTAGAGACAATACACAACTTCCCCAATCGCTTGGACTGGTATTTTCTGTGCCCTCCAGCAAATCCCATTGTGTCATCACACATTCCTGTGCTGCCTGTGCACAGTGCATGTCACTGTGCTTCCTTCCATGGCTCCTTTCTCCCTCCTACCTCCATGGGGGTCTGGGAGAAGGCAAAACAGGAAGTGGGAACTAAGGGCTTTGTGTGTCATCTGCTGTTGTGTGTCTGCCAGCCACCAGCACACAGATTCTCAAGCAGGGATGGGAGGGTGAGCACATGGACCCACCATAGCAGCTCTCCCCTGCAGGGCACGCTCTCTCTTCTGCCTGGCACCAGGAACCTCCGCAGGCTCAGCTCCAGCTCCTCTACTGGAACTCTACACAGTGTGGGAGATGCACTTTCTTCTTCGTTATAACACATTTCTTTCTGCAGTACCACTATTATAGGCCCTTAATGGAACTAATCAGTATTAAACCCAATTAACTTCTTCAATAATTCAGCCTCTTGCCATTTAGTAACCTAACAGTGGATTGTATATATTGATAATATTAAAGGTTACTCAGTATAAAACCTATTCATAATGTTCAGTGTTCCACAGTCAGAACTTCACGCAAGCTCCCTGAGCACATTAGGTGAGCTGAACTCTCAATCGCATCTCTTAGAACCCTGGCACATCCAAAGCACAGGGTATACAATTGCCCCAAAGTACCATGATGTTTTTCAGTTACTGGAGATGTACTTCTAAAACCATGGAACACACCCTTCCCATTCATTCCCTGCTCTGCAACCCACATCAAGGGCTTCTTGAATGTTCATCAAAATGCTAATCTCAGCTGCAAAGGTGGAATGTCTGTTCTCTTTGGGTGTTTTAACAGTTTTTCATCTGCAGCAGAAAGAGGCTGGCACTTTGCAGTTGTTTACAAGACATCAGTTTTTACATAGCTCCGGGGATAAAAACACTGAACCCAAAGCACACACAAAACGCATCAGTCATTGGAAAGTACACCACAAAAGCTTCAGAAACTATGCAGAAGTTGTAGCGTGCAGCACAGATGCTTTTCGAAAGCACACACCTCACAGCCAAAATCATCGGTGCAGGCAGAGGCTTGAGAATCATCGGTATTTCTTTCCAAAACCCATTACATAGTTGAAAATCAAATTATTAACATGGGCAAATTCTTTTGCCTAAGCCAAGCTCAATCCACATGAGTCAACTACAAAGAGCTGTTTGGTGGTTCAGGCAGTGGAAGGGGTAGCTGAATGTGTTTCCTATCTAGTTTTACTTCTCGCTAATCAGACACCTCAGATGTGCACTTGGCTCCTATGCCAAAGCAGGCTCTGTGTGGCTCTGGGGTATTTGTATTGTTATTCCAAGGCAGCATTCTCAAATCATAGAATTCAGACGACTTTTTCCATTTCTTATATAGACTTTCAGTCTCCCCAGAAACAAAGAATTTCCATGGAAACACACCCCCCCCTGAGATCCACGTGACTCTGCTCTGAGCTGGTATATAAGGACTTGGCTGCTCTGGCCCTCCTCTGCAGAACAGAATAATTGGTTCAGTCATTACTGAACCTCCTATCATTTATGCCTCTACTGAATTTGGACTAATTACACAATGGGGTCATCTTCATAGACATTATACTTGAAACAATAGCTACAAAAAAAAAGCTAAGCCATGTCATTTAAACATTTTCACTCTGTATTGTTGCACTTGATGCAAACCTCCCTCTGCCTGTGTTTTGGTAATGCGCTGCAGGCTGTTAAGTGATGGAGAAGCACACACATTGCCCATGCAGCCCTTCTCCTCGCTGCTGCTGCTGCTGCTGTTCATAGCCAGGATGTCTGGAAAAGTGTGAGGAAGGTGGGTGAGAGGAAACAGGCATCGTGAGGGAAAGATAAGGAGAACAGGAAAGCTTCAGCCAAGATGACCCTGTTTCTGCAGGAACATGCAACTGCTCTCACAGGCCTGACTTCATCTCCCTTCTGAGCAAAAGCCCAGCCCACAGGACAGACTCCCATTTGTTGCATTTAAGTTGTTTATTCCTCTGCATTTTTGTTTCCAAAAAGAACACATTTAATTAGGAAGGGAAAAATAACACAAAAACCTTGCACCATCTTCCTCCTGCAGTGGGTACATTGTGACAGCTTGCTCCGAGTGCTGGGGCAGAGGCCAGGCAGCCCTTCACCTCCGCAGCATCCCACAGAAACTCTGCTATTGATGGTCCTCAGCTTGTGATGTGCTCACAGCCTGAGGGGTTTTCAGAAGCAGTGTGATCCTATCCCTCCCCAAAAGGATCTACAGACCACAAATAGCAGCTCTGAAACACACTTAGCCACTTCTAAGTCTAAAATATCAGTAGCTCAGCACAGTGCACGTAAAACAGAGGGAGAGCTGTGACCCCTGGAAGTCATGCTTTGATTTTTCCAACTGCATTAGAGGAATATGATTTTTTTTTTAAATTAATAAGTTTTTAAGCAATAGAAACCAAAAAGCAAAGCATCACCCAGACAAAGGAGTACTGCCTAGATGAGACGAACACCATGGCACATGGCCATTAAGTATCACAACATGGAAGCAAAGGCTGTACCAGACGGAGTACTGGAGAGGAAGGACACTAGATCCCCATTTGACCTTTTCTTTCTAACAATTGCAGCAAGCAATACTTTCCTCTAAACCATTTCTCCCTTTTGTCTCAACCTGGAAATGCTTTTCTTCTGGAGGCAGAGCAAACCTTTTAATAAGTCTCCATAATCCAACCGTATAAGATTATAATACAAGTAATACTTTTTGTAAAGGTTCTTCATGAAAGTGATTATCTTCATTAACCATGTTATAAGGTTCAGGTGACCCTAAATTATTATTATTACTGCATTTAAAAAGGACACTAGATATCTAAGGAAAAAAACCCTCTCATTTTACTCATGACTGACAATATTTTCCTATCTGTTGAAAAGTTGCTAAAGCTGCTAAATTCCACATTCGGTGCAGTAATGCACGGTCAGAGCCTCAATTTATTTTAAGGGATAAGATCCAAACAGATTTTCCTTTTTCCTTTTTTCATCAGTGAAATCCACATAGCTCGCTGAAATGTTCTGACCAAAAAAGGCCCAAATTTACCAGCAAAGGTACTCTAAAAAAGCAGCGATTTGTTTTCAAGCAGTCAGTCATTCTTATACAGGGAAACAAAATGTTTAACTCGAGTTTCTGATGTTAAAATGTTTCGGATACTTCTTTTTTTTTTCCCTGACGTATTGCATTTGAAAACTGAAAACAAATTTTAATGAGGATAAAATACTGAATAATGATTTAGAAAGGCACAGACACGTCTCTAACAGTCTCTGTGGTTACTGAATACAAGTCTTGCCAAGGAGATACTTCCCAGGAGCAGCAGAGACTCACGCTGTGGTGCAGGAGACAGGAGGGGACTCACCTTCTATCATTCCAGGCCCCCTTTAAGAGTTTCTTTCCCTGCCCTTCCAGCCTCCCACAGGCCCAGCCAGACAGCTCCACCAGTCTCCACAGGAATGCTGAGCTCAGCTTTGCATGCTTCTGCCCCAGGTGCTGCCAAGGGCTCTATATACTATGGGCTGCAGCGTGGGCTATGCTGGCAGATGATGCTATTCCCAGGTTCCTGCCTGAGGCTACAGCACAGACTCTGCAGAGGCATTTGCCTCTCTTCCACTGCTGTCAGTCAGCTGCCATTCAAACACAGCAGGCCTCAGAAACCACCACAAATCCAGACACACAAAGCCACCAGGAACCAGTTAACACATCACATTGCCCTCTTACAGCGTTTGGCATCCTAGAAAAGACACCGTTGGGTCTGCAGGACACCATCCTCAGCTTACAAAGTTCACAATTCCTCCCACTCTTCCCAGCAGCGTAGAGTTCACATGCCCCAGACATGCTTTGGACAGATGCAGTCCATACCTAGACTATGTTTCTTTCTGTATCATAGGATCAGCAACTCTCTGCTGTGCCCTTGGAAGTCAGATGTCTCCTCCCTATTCCTTATCTCTATGTTTTATTCCCACCTATTGCAAGTGATTCCTGCTGAAGGAGTTTATGAAGGTTCTCCCTTCTGCCCCTCTCAGATACCATTGAGGGAAGGCTGCCAGTTTCCCCGAGTGCTGAGGCTCCCACTTAGTGTCAGTTAGGACAAGAGATGAATTTCTACACTGCTATGGGGTGCCACAGGCACGGAGTGCTGAGACTGCTCTACCTTCCCTACCTGAGAAATATCCCCCAGGGCAGAGGTTCTGGAGGTGCAACTTCCAACTCCACAAATCATGGAGAAATTGCCCATTTAGTTTTTTTCTTGGGATTAGAGCCAGGAACTAATGTGAGAGAAAAATCGTGGGTGTCAAAATCCTTCCTGCTGCCGCATTCTTCTCTATCGCTGCAGAAGTGCCCTATTGAAATAGTCCTGATACCTCAGCACATGGCATTATGTGACAGCCTTCAGTTACAGGCTGCCTAAATGCAGGCTGGGTAGACAAGGTTGACTGCCCTCCCTCTCCCTCGGGAAGGCAGCTTGCCAATAAACTCAATTCCCCCTTTCCTGAAACTAAAGGGAAACTCCTGCTTTCCTGCTAAGCCAAACGCGGCAGTGCAGGTGTGTCAGCATTTAGAAGCAGACACAGGCAATCGAAGTAATGGGCTTAACACCAAGAGCAGGCAAATGGGCCAAATGTCCAGACAAGTTCTTCAAGGAGACATGTTCAGACATGTACAGTAACTGAACCACTGAAGTGCATGTTCTCCATGCAACTAACATACCCATTACAATGGAGTTTGCAACATTCTTCCCTCTTTTGAGGACTTTTGAGAAAGAAGGGGGGCTGAGAGCACACACATGGAAGTGCAGAAGTAGGCATCTTGGCAACACCTCCAGGAGAGACAGGAAGAACTCCAATTCAGAGCTGCAGTTCATGTGGGAGCAAAAGGCATCGTGTCTGGGGTCTCCAAATGGTGGGACTATTACTTCAGCTTCCCTCTTTTTTAGCTATTGGGTGTGGTAAAGGGAGTAGAAGTTAAATAGAACAAACAGAGCAACAACAGAAAACCTCTCCACAGACGCTCGCTTTGCTATACAGAAAAGGCTGTATGTCATGCTGTCAAATCCCTTCAGGCTTCTAACCCTGCCATGGACATTACAGTCTGAAATGGGAAAGCTGGATTCTTGGCTGGACTTTGGGAATGAAAACAGCTCTGGGGATTTACATTACTGCCAGTGGGGTGAGCTAGCAGAAAGCCATGTGTGAATGCTGTCAGTGCCTCCTCTTCATTAGGAACCACAGAAAGGGGTTTGCCCTAAGCAGCGGCAAGTGACAGAGTTAAGCATTAACTTTGCATGGATTTGTGTTTCCCACAGGTGAGCAATAAACAACCAGAGAGGTCTGAGTTCGTCACATCCGAAATTCCAGTGAAATGCTCCATCCTAGACTCTGACGTTTTCAACTGGCATTGAAATATACAGTAGATTTTAAAATGAAATTAATTTACTGCAAAAGCATGTACTGCTGCCAGCTGAACTCCTTCTGCTCACATGTATGCACTGTTACTAATTTATAATATCACCCGCTATTTTTCTGACTGGCATCTCACATGTGCTGCCTGCAGGGAGGCAGAGGAGGAGGCTGCAGAGGCCCGCAGCTGGGAGCAGAGATTGTGCACTGCCCAACTTAGGGCATGCAGGAGTTAGAGATGGGCACAATGAGAAACACTGAATAAGCTCAAGCTGCCATTCCCTGAATGGCACCCCGTGCAATAAATACTGTAATCATGTCACTGAAGGCTGTGTCATAATGCAGGCTCACCAGGGAGGGAAATAGCACTGCACAAACACCATTAATTTTGGCCTCCTGCTTCACAGCACTTGACATAGTTAAAAAAAAAAAAGTGAAATAAAAAATTCCTCTTTTCCTAAAGGAGGAAAAAGTCCCTTCCTGTGTTAAGTGAGCAGGATCCGCACACCACAGCACACATCTCTATCATTTGGGCTGAAGGGCAGACTGCGGAAGCAGGTAGGTAGTTATGCCTCTGTGGACCAGCTGTGCTGAAGATAACATAATTGCAGCTTAAACGTGTTTGAACAGCTCCATTTTACATACAGAACAGAGGGGGAGCCAGACATAGTGGATTTTTCCTGAGAAAGAAGGATATCCACAGAGGTTATCTTCAGCCTAACAAGGTGACTGGCTCTCTGCACCCTCCTCTCTGCAGCCTGTGGTCAGACCTGGCCCTGGAGGGTGATTCACTGAAGCTGAATTAGGGTCCTGCTCTCAGTCCTTCTCCAGAGGGGCTGCTCAGCCTCTGCTCCCTTTACAGTGGCCCTTGGAGAGATAAGCCTCACCAGGCTGAAATCAGCCTTTGCAAATACCCTCCTGGATCTGAGCATCACCGAGTTGTACTGGTCTCTGAAAGCAAGCCCTGCTGGCAGCACATTCATTGTATCATGCTGGCAGGGAGCAGGGCTTTATTGCTTTCCTTATCAATGGAAACAGTCATATCTCATCAGTTCTTTGCTGTGGCAGGACCCTCAGACAAAGGCAGCTGCTGGTTCCAGTGTATGGCACATAGACAGGCTTTCTCTTGGTGACCAAAACACTTGTGCTCCTCACTACCCATTTTTGATGCCGAAAATTTTCTTCCCAGACATGACAATGCTCACATAAGCCTCCAGTTTTGAGCTTGCCTGCTTTTAAGCCACATGAAAAGGTGAAAGACGTACTTAGCTTGAAGGTCTCCAGAGACCAGAAACAGATGTTTCTATTATTTCTGCCTCAAAGAACGTCCAAAGAACCACCGCCACCACCCCTTGTCCTGTGCCCTACACTGGCTAATGAAAAGAACAAGTAATGCAAGCAGATGTGTGCAGCAACTGCTTGCATGAGGTTGGGTGTGTTCAGTGAATTCAGGCAGACAATATGCCACCCATTTCAATCACTTGACATTTGTGTGTTTGTTACAACCTTCACTTCAATTTGACCAGCAGACTGATTTCCCAGCCACCACCCCTCCTGCTTAGCCAGGCAGTGCTGGAAATCAATAGTTACATCCATATTAAACCCAGGTTTATACGAGGACAACAGAAACTGCAGAATTGTACTGCAAGTATTTGATGCTCTCACATCAGGAACTGAGTTGGTTTCCAAGAGGCTGCTGGTTTGAGCTGCTCCTTTCAGGAGAGCCAAAGAAAGTCACTTGGCAGCGGAAGGTATAAACCACCGTTTTGTTAGGAAAGTTAATGATAGTTTGCAGGCACTTACTCATTTGTATGCCCCCAAACAAGTCACAGAGATTAAAATACCTTTATGAAAGTTAAAATCCCATACGCATCCCACACCAACAGCTTCTAAAAATTCAAAGAGGTACCACACTCCAGGCAGCAAAATCCGTATTTCAAACTCAAGTATTCTAGCCCTGTACCGCTCATAGAAAAGGCAGTGAGGTTTATTATGGTTTATTACGGAGCAGACCCAGCATGCAAACGGAGTTTCAAAGAAGAAAAAGTCCCTTCCTCCTGGGAAAATGTTAAACCTTGTGAGAGGCTCCACAGTCTGTATTTAAAGGTCAGCCCCGGGCACAGGTGCCTGGAGTTGGGGCTTCAAGGGTTTAAGATGACCTTCCACCCTCGCAGATGACACAGGAAGCAACAGCACTGCCATCACCGTATGTACAGAGAACTGACAGAAGTTCTGGTGGGCAATGCCTTATCACCCACCTGAAGTTCCCCACACAGAGAGATGTATGTTAACTATAACTAAGAGGACACTGCTAGAACAGTCCATATATACCTGGACCAAACATACCATATATTTTATTAATAAATGAGAAAACATCCCTGAAATCTAAAGGATTAAATGACTCTGGGGCAGTGCTGTGCCTGTGTAGATGAAGCAAATCATTACTAGTGAAGGAAGAGCTGGAAGGCTGTTTAACTTAGCTGGGCTATGGAATAACTGAATACATAATCTTTACTTAACTGCTTTCGGCAGGTTCCAGCTTCCAGCAATTTTTGACATCAGAAGCTGACAGAGAGCCTTACGCCAGGCTCTGGATCTGCAGCTCTACCAAGTGCTGTCTGCGTTGCCCTTGCCAAGTGCCATCCTGGTGTGTCCGCAGTGTAGAGCCCCCTCTGACAGGTAGGGCTGTAGCATTACTGTCACTGTGTGCCCCAGCCACAACCATCAACACAACTTCTGACAGCATTCATCTTCCTCTCTCACTTATAATGTGATTTGTCTTGTCAATGAAAGAGCAGAGATGACATCTCCAGATACCAGAGCTGATTGTTCATAGCCCCTCACAGGCCTTTCCTTAGTTACTAGCATGAACAAGCAAAAGGCAAGATAGGTTGGATAGGAAAAAAAGGAGGAAGTTGCATTTGCTCTTTTAAATTCACCTGTCATCATCACTACATGAATAAATAGCAGATGTAGAAATTACCTTTTGGGATTTTGTAGCACCATTTAATCTGTCACTCCAGGAAAGTCACAGATCTCTCCTGAAGCTCACTTTATTTACTCATATTCAATGACTGTTACAAAAAGGGACTCTTCAGGGGCATGTCATCTCATGGTATAACTTAGCTCCATTATTACTGCATACACTTAACTGGCTTGTTTCTTTCCTTAATTTCACATTAAGACTTGCCCAGCTCTTTCATTCAGGAGGTAATGTTTAAGATGAGAATTTTCTGAGCTCAAGACTTCCTCACAGGTGTAACTGTCACACTGCTGCTTTACCAAGTGTAAAAAATCTCAGCAAAAATTAATGCTGGAACATGGGGAACATTGCATAACCTGAACACTTGGCATCTTATTACTGAGAAAACCTAAGAAAGTCCAGAAACAAAGCTAAAATGGAAACAGGCAATGAATCCCGAGCTAGCAGGGTACCAAGCACGCTTGCACACACACTACAACATACAAGTACACTGGTGTTACCAGACTGGTTAATTAACCCCCCAGTTACTGGCAAATGAAAGATTTCTAGCATTTCAGTCTGCTGCAGGATAAGGTATTTTCTCTCATTTCTCCTCTTGCAATTCCCACAGCAACAAAGAAGCAGCAAAAACTCATAAATTTAGGCCGACTTTCCATGCACGCACACATCTCCATGCGACACCACGGCCAGCATTTCCAAAAGGGAATGTGCAGTGGGGCTTGTTTGAGACACCAAGTCACATTGCATAAAGAATGGTAAGAGAGATTAATCTAAGAATATCACGTTTGTCAGGTGAGGAGCAGGTATGGGGAACCCAGCACCACAGGCAGGTGTGGGTCTCCATATGCCCCCAGTGTGGTCCGACTGCATGCAAAGGAATGAACAAATGTTGCCTTACCTACAAACCATCAACCTGTTTCCCTTCTAGAAGAACAAGATGCTGATGCTAAATGAGGTCGTTTGTCCCCTGTCACTGCACTACTTGTTTCATTAGCAGCCCCGGCTCTCGTGAAGGCAGAAACTCCTTCTGCAACGTTCATTCACTGAGCTTTTAATCTACACTTAACCCTCCCCCCAAGCTAACTGCCAATGAGTAGGGGAAAAAGTCTTCATAAAACATAAAAGCAGCTCATCAGAGCCTTTCTTTTAGAAGGACAAAGTGCTGAAGTCCATCCAGAAGGCAGGAGCCACTTCTCCAAAACAGTGACCATCAGAGGCGAGGGCACAGTTAATTATTCAGCAGAGGCTTGCGATAATCTCCAGATGGATGCTGACCACTTCAGGCAGCTCCCAGCGTGCTGTTCATCAAACGTTCAGCTCATCTGACCTCAATTACTACAGCTCTCTTACAAGTCACTTCTGAGAAACTACTCCAAAGTTTTGGTGGAGCTGTGAGCAAAGGGCTGTAACAATAAAAGTTCAGGCTTACATAATGTTGTGCATAGCCAAAGTGACCTGACAAAGTCAGGAAAACCATTTCAGAATGCACTCAAATGTTCAGGCAAAGGTTTGAGCATCTCTGCAACTCCCGTGTTGACACAAGAGGCCCTGCTTTTTGTTTGTGGCACCTGCATGTGCAAATAATGTGGAAAAAAATAATTGATATGACCTTGTGATGCAAGAAATGATGGAGAAGAGAAGGCTGCGTGGAGACCTCATAGCAGTCTTCCAGTATTTGAAGGGGGCCTATAGGGATGCTGGGGAGGGACACTCATTGCGTCCAGTTCTGGGCCCCTCTGTTCAAGAAGGACAGGGAATTGTTTGAAGGAGTCCAGCGCAGAGCCACAAAGATTAAGGGAGTGGAACACCTCCCTTATGGGGAGAGGCTGAGGGAGCTGGGTCTCTTTAGCTTGGAGAAGAGGAGACTGAGGGGTGACCTCATCAATGTTTACAAATATGTAAAGGGTAGGTGTCAGGATGATGGAGCTAGGCTTTTTTCAGTGATATCCAGTGATAGGACAAGGGGCAATGGGTGTAAACTGGAGCATAGGAAGTTCCACGTTAACATCAGGAAGAACTTCTTTACTGTAAGAGTGACAGAGCACTGGAACAGGTTGCCCAGGGGGGTTGTGGAGTCTCCTACACTGGAGATATTCAAGGCCCGCCTGGACAAGTTCCTGTGTGATGTACTGTAGGTTACCCTGCTCTTGTGGGGGGGTTGGACTAGATGATCTTTTGAGGTCCCTTCCAACCCTTGGGATTCTGTGATTCTGTGATTAGGGACTGTAGTGACAGGACAAGGGATAATGGGTTAAAACTTAAACAGGGGAAGTTTAGATTGGATATAAGGAGGAAGTTCTTTACTGTGAGGGTGGTGAGGCACTGGAACAGGTTGCCCAGGGAAGTTGTGAATGCTCCATCCCTGGCAGTGTTCAAGGCAAGGTTGGACGAAGCCTTGGGTGACATGGTTTAGTGTGAGGTGTCCCTGCCCATGGCAGGGGGGTTGGAACTGGATGATCTTAAGGTCCTTTCCAACTCAAACTATTCTATGATTCTATTCTAAAACACATTAATGTTGTACTTCAGAAAAACCTGATCCACTATGGTCCTATCTTTTGGCTTAGAGTATGAGCTTTTTCAGAAATGAATGCTAAAATACATGAATGTCCTGGGTTTACCAGGAGCCGTTTTGCTCCTTCTTAGTAGCTGGTGCAAGCTCTGTGTTTTGACTTCCAGCCTGGGCAGAGAGCTGATAACACCGATTGGTTTTAATTGTTGCTCAGTAATGTTTATTCTGGCCAAGGACTTTGTGAGCCTCACGCTCTGCCAGGGATGAGGGGAGACCGGGAGGAAGCAGAGACAGGACACCTGACCCAAGCCAGCCAAAGAGGTATCCATACCACAGCACGGCATGCCCTGGGAGGTAACTGGAAGGGCACGGGCTCTCTTTGGGGGGGGGTCGAACTCGTTCGGCGGTGGTATCATATTCTCTTCTCTTGTTATTTCTCTTATCAATATTATCGTTGGCGGTAGCAGCAGTGGTTTGTGTTATACCTTAGTTACTGGGCTGTTCCTATCTCAGCCCGTGGGAGTTACATTCTCTCTATTCTCCTCCCCATCCCTCCGGGAGCTGGGAGGGTTGGAGGTGGGGGGGGAAAGGAAAGAAAGAGGGAGAAAAAGAAAAGGGGGGGTGGGGTGGTGGAGTGAGTGAACAAGCTTTTGTGGTTGGGTTTAAACCACGACAATGAAGAGAGATAATCTGTTGCTGAAATGCAGCCATCTTCTAGAAAAGCAGTTTTTCCCCTTCACTTTATTTATGAACCAAAAAGAGAGATCTGTAAATACTGATGAGAGAGTGCCCATACAACGTTACAGATGTCACTAAACTTTACATAACTCGCACAACTAGACTGACAGTTTGGCCACCTGCCACAAGACCTGTAACACCACCATAGCAGCAACTGACTATCGTCTCCCCACCTGCCAACTTGCATCATCTGTTCACACCATCCTGAGCATCCAAAACTAGTCTAATAGGCAAAATGCAACACTAGCAGGTTTGATTCTGATACAGGAATAAGAGCCCCACTTAGACTTCCTCTAAATAGCATTGAAACTGTTATTATGACATTGCCAGGGATAGAGCATCCACAGCTTCCTTGAGCACCCTGTTCCAGGGCCTCACCACCCTCACAGTAAAGAACTTCTTCCTTATATCTAACCTGAACTTCCCCTGTTTAAGTTTTAACCCATTACCCCTTGTCCTGTCAGTACAGTCCCTGAGGAAGAGTCCCTCTCCAGCATCCTTGTAGCCCCCTTCACATACTGGAAAGCTGTTATGAGGTCACCAGGCTACTTCTCTCAGCCTGTCTCCAGAGCAGAGGTGCTCCAGCCCCTCATCATCCCTGTGGCCTCCTCCGGACTTGCTCCAACAGTTCCATGTCCTTCTTACATTGAGGACACAAGAACTGCACACAGTGCTGCAAGTGGGGTCTCACGAGAGCAGAGTAGAGGGGCAGGATCACCTCTGACCCGCTGGTCATGCTTCTTTTTCTACAGCCCAGGACACAGGCTTTTGGGGAAGTGGTGGAAGTTCCTCACTGCCATCATGCTCCTCCTCACTCTGCTCTGGTGGGGTTTCAGCTCCAGCTCAGCATGCTTCAGACCATGCATGGTAAGGGCTAAACCAGCCAGCAGGCAGCAGTGCCACTGGGGTGAGAGCCCAGCAGCCATGCAGACAGCACAGCTCTGCTCAGAGCTTCAGAAATCATTTATTTTTGTAGTTTAATGGAGAAGAGTGAGATACCATTACCACAAGAGATGCGAGCGAGTAATGTGAAGCTGCATTCAGTGAGCTAAGTCATCTTTTGTAGCCCTAAATGTAATACGGAATTTATGTGCAATGACTAGAGAAGAAGACATGATAAGGGTGATGCAGCTCTGTCCACTCAGCTACCAGAAAAACCTTAGACAAAATCCCATATTTTAGAGGCTTGGAGCAGAAATGCTGGAGTACTGCTGGGAAGGTGCGGTGCTGCCAGGATGCAGCTGATACCCACCAGCACAGCCAGTGTCCTGGACTGCCCAGACACTCACTCACTCAGAACCCTGCACCCCAACTGCCCACCAGCCCAGTGCTCCTACCCCGCTGCTGCTGAGCACACTGGAGAGACCCGTTTCACAGGGTGCCGGTGTGTGCAGACTCCTGTTATTTATGGGATCCTCAGTAACTTGTCACAGACAGCATGCTGCTTCTGCTCCTGCCCCATCAGACCACACATTGTTAGTGCTTTCAGTTTTAATGGTGAAACAAAAGAGCCATCAGCTTGCATAGAAGAAACTGGTGTTTGTCCCTCTTGCAGCCAGCCTTCAGAGGAGATTCCATACAGGTGAACTCTAAAGTTTCAACAGATCCTGGGAGAGCAGTACAATTTTAACTGAAACCCTATGAAACTTGCAATTTAAACTAATCAGTCTGATTAATAGAATCCCAGACTGGTTTACGCTGGAAGGGACCTTAAAGCTCATCCAGTTCCAAACCCTGTCACAGGCAGGGACACCTTCCACTAGAGCAGCTTGCTCCAAGCCCCGTCCAACCTGGCCTTGAAATTCCCCAGTTTCAGCTAAGCTCTGTTTTAAAGTTCAGTTGAAATCTCAAGCCAACACTTAGGGGCTTGAGCACCAGAAAGAAAAAATAGTATTTTGGGAGCAGTTCCCACTGTCACCAAGAGTTGCTGGTTTGGGACCATCCAGGGTCTCCCTGTACTTGCTAAAGGAATCTTGTATTGCTTTCTAGTTTTTGGATATGTTTTCATACTTGTAACTTCTGACACTTAACCATTAGCATCCTCCTCACACCCTTGAGATGGTCAGCATGAGCTGCACCATGTGGTTCACCACACAGGGACAAGAAAATTGTGTTTCTTCTCAGATGTGTCCCTGATATGCACATGCTGGTGGACTGGAAATTGCTACATTGCTCAGGTATGAAGCAAAGATAGGGAGAAAGAGATGAGGATATTCTAGAGATTAAAAAGCAGAAGAGGAAGCAAAAAGCAACAATCCAAGATGTACTATGCAAATCTGAACAGTGTATTTGAGAAAGTGCATCTCACTTTTCATGTTAGTGTTGAAACAAGCTGGACTGACTCTCCAACAACTGTTTGCGTTTACACTGATGCTACTTTCCATCCCAAAAGACAGATTGTTCAGTCCTGGCCTATGTCAAGCAGTATGATTACACAAGGAATGTAATCTTTCCTACTTAAAGCCAACATAGTTTAACCAGCAGCAAGTATAGCTATCCTAGTGTAAGGCTTAATGCAGCTGAGCTCAACAGTCTCTTACATGAGAATGGATATACTTCCACAAACGTGGCTACACCGGTATCATTGTATCTACCATGGAGATATTTCACTGACTTACACTGGAAGAAAGTTAAAGCAGCACAGTTCTGATGCCTCCAGGTGAGGTTATGCTGGCAAGGGAGAAGCAGGAGCAATAACCAGTTTTGGGAAGGCACACATTAAAGCCTGATATGGGCAGTAGTATCAGCAGCCCTTGGAACATCCACAGAAAGGCTGGTCAGAAGGCCAGTCCTCTTCAAAACAGTGCTGGTGGCGTGACCTCATCCAGCTGCCACCAACTGCAGCTGAGCTGAGGAATTACCACCAAAGAGGTTCTCATTTCCAGTATGAAGTGAAGGAAATGCAACCAAAGGAAACAAGTGTCTAGGCCCAGATATCACCTGTAGGGCAGAGGTGGCATCTGAAATCTGGCATTTCCAGCACCACAGAGTAGAACTGGACACTATTCTGCCATTAAAACACATCACCATAGCTGGCTTCACTGAGAAAGCTGAGGTGCCTTCAAATGGCTGCCTAAGTGTTTTGTGGTTTAGCTCTCACACGTACCATATATACACCAAGGAGAAAAGCTGCAGCAGGTTAAAGATTTAACCTTAAGAACAGAAAAAATACACCCAAACCCCATATTGTTTCCAGCCTGTGACATTAGATCAGTCAGTTCTTTTGGCTGTTGTACGTTGGTGTGACATCATTGGTTTCAGAGCTCATCTTTCCCAGTTAAGAATATGACCATATGATCTGAAAATGATGACTTTCCACCATCTGCTGAATGTCTCTGTTTCTACCTGTAACTATACCAAGAATAGGAGTATTTTCCACTTGGGAGGGTACTGAGAACAGACTGATATTCACCAGCGTGCCACAACAATTGCTTAGAAACAAGTTTCTCCAATTTGGTTTCCCACTGCCAGACTAACAGGTATCTGCCATGTCAGACTTTCTCTCTACCTCGACCGCTGACCTGGCTGAACACCATCACTGCTGCTCATCGTCACTTTTTCCCCCACTTCTTGATACATTCACTGATATTATCCCAAAGAGCCTGAGAATCTGTTTCTCAAGCTGATGAGGGAGCACAGCTTGTCCTGCTTCCCAGAACTCACTCTGAGCCTTATTCAGGGGCTTACCCAGGCCAAAGGGTTCAGTGACCACTCACTCCGTGATTTCCAGAGCAAGCCAGATGACTTGAGGAGGTTGGTGGCTTAGGTGATGAGAACATCCATCCCCACAGCTCACACACTATCACTGCCATCAATACCTTCCCCCTTACACTTAGCTGGTAATATTTTTTAGTTTAGACTTTGATATCTTACACTGCAAACTTACTCTTTCATGTACCCATCACACTTCATTCCAAAACAAGGTTGTGATTTTCACGGCATCATTGTTGAAGTCTGCCCTGTGAGCTACTGAATGGTGCTTGCTTCTTGAAGGATGCTGGGTTTCACATCTCAGCCGCAACAGCAACCCTCTATAAGCATCAGGTCCTTTGTTTTCAGAGATTTCGAAGCAAGCTACATCATCACCTCATTGCTGCAGAAAGGTTATAGAGCAGGAAGGACAGGACTGAACCAGATCTCATGAAATAAGCAACATTAAAAAAACATCAAGACAGCTGAGTGGTGTTTTATTTCTAATCTAAATCGTTGTCAAGATAATTTATTGAGCTATTTAAAATAGCTCACCATCAAATTCTGCATTAATCTCCTAACCTTGCTGCTCTCCAGAGGATTATAAAATTCATTATTATGGCTACAGAAACCAATCCTGTAGATACAGAATTTCAAAAGGCCTGGATAATTGTGTAACTATGAGTATAACTAGTTATGCAAGATGAAATAACGAGGTCAACAAAGCATCGTGCTTCAAGGCATCCATTAGAGGGGTCAGGAAGGAATTACAGTCTCTGTACAGCTCTGCAAACCCGGCTATGCTTTTTAATCTGGAACAGAAGAACCTCTCTTCTGCAGGAGAAACAATGAGAGTTTGCTGCTCCTACCTGCTATTCTTTTGAGTCAAAGAACCCTGAAATCCCATTGGGTTTGGGAGGCAACACACCCGAAGGAGATTAGATCCCCAGCTGGTGAGGTCCTTTTAACTCGAGCTTAATATTACTTTCCAGTTAGCTGCTGTAAGTCATTCCACTAAGGATTGCCAGGTATCATCTAAGGTTTTCTTTCGGCTTCCGTAAAGTACATCCCATGGAGGTTTCCTGCTCCCCACAATGTTGTGTTGGTGGCTGCGATCATGCCGATAACTTTTCAGCTCTGTGCCTGGGAATGATAAAATGAATATGAGCTGAGTGCCTCGGCCAGGCAGAGCCTCAACTGGGCTGGAGGCACGTGCACTTGCACTTGGGGACTGCAGCCATGTCCAGAGGCAGCACGCTGAGTTTTATAAATATATACATATGTATGTCTATATGCATGCATGTATCTATAAAATACACACGCTTCCCTGTACTTTGCATTTTTTTCTCCCTTACTTTAACTGTAACTTCACACAAGTCATGTTCTGAGAATACTTTGGTCACGGCATATTTTTGTGAATAAGGCTTCAGACAGACATCAAGGACATCTTTCTAGGAGCAAACACCTACATAAGACATGATTTTACACAGATAAGTGACGGATGACAGTGAGCCAAACCGTGCGTTTACTTGCAGACTCACTTCCCAGCCCATCTACCTGGCTTGAGGGGTATTAAGTCAGCTCTGTTTCTTGCAAGTGCTACCTAAACGTGAAGGATTTCTGGAATGATCATAGCAGGCTTGTAGCAGCCTATCCCGCTGTGCTAGAACAGACTGAAAATGATCAAGGTTTTCCATGAAAAACCAGCCTTTGTTTGAAAAGCAGAACTGCCTAACAATTGGGCTCATTTTATAGAACAAAATTACCTGTCTGTCTCTTCCTTCCACTGAGGAAGAAGCAAGCATACAAACACGGGAAAAAAAAACAGGTAGGAAAGGAAAAAGATACCAAGGTCAAAACTCAGATGCTTGTTTGGTCAGACATGGATCTTCCTCATGGAAGATCTTATTAGCTTCGAAAAATGCCTTTGAGAGGAGAGAGGAAGGAGAGAGAAGCAGCAGCTTTTTCTGACCTGCTCTATGAAAAATAAACTATTCTGCGCACAGAAAAGCCCCTCCAGCTTGCAATGCTGCTGCTCCCCTGGGATAAGACACACCACCCCACGGCAAAATTTGCTAAACTAGAGCCTTTCCTAAGCACAGCATTCATGCAAAGGTGCAAACCCCTTTGTACAGCACAGGAGTGCAAGTATGTGTCCTGAACACAGACCTGTGTTTGCAGTCCCCTGGGACTCATCCAGCACCATGTCACTTCCCCATGACAGGCAGCAGAACAGGCCAGCACTGCACACCAGCTAAAATCAAACCCTGCTTCCTGTCACTCAGGTATGTGAGATTAGCCTCTTCCCAGCTGATATCATTCATGCTCCGACAGTAAAAACTCAGACCTACCATTACAAAGTCATCATTTGCAGTTTTGGTTGCTTTTTCCCCCTCAGCCCTGAGTCAGTGTCTTTTCCTCTTAAGCATCTCCTCTGGTGGCAGTGACAGGAGGAGCTAGCACTTGCTATGGAGCAGGAGCCAGCTCTGCTCCACGCTGCTCCCATACTGTGCCATGTTAAACTAGGAGAAGCCCATTTTCAGTGCTGAGCGGCAGGGGCTCCGGAGCGCCTCTCGCCACCACCGAGCCAGCAGGAACCGTAGTGGGGGCAGGTCCTGCGTATCATAAACCAGCTATTTATCAACTTCAGTGCTCCAGCTACGTGCTGGCAAAATGCCTCCTCTTTTCCAGTTCAGATAGTGGCTACAATACCGAAGCTCAATGGACTGCTCCTTATTTGCCTTGCTTCCTAGGAAAGCAGAGGTTCTCCCAGGATGGCCGGGATGTTGCACACAGCTGCTGTAGGCTGCAAGCAATGGTGGGGTGCCAGGGAATCCCCTCAGTGTGGTGCTGCACGCACTCCTGTTCTCTGGGCCTTATGAACCTGCTCAAAGGAAAGGCAAGAGCCTCAAAGATGGTTTCCAATCTCACCACCAGAAAAGGCAACCTCACCTTCAAATCTCTTAGAGAGCAATGAAGAGGCCAAGCCTGCACATGCACATGGCAATGCTCTCAGTAAGATGCTCACAGAAAAAAGATGTATTAAACCAAATAGAAAACACCACGAGAATGGTTTTCCTCTATCTATCATCCATCTATCTATCTATCTATCTATCTATCTATCTATCTATCTATCTATCATCTATCTATCTAATGTTATGTAGATAGATTAATGGATCTATAATATTATATACACAGATAAAAAGCATTACAGTCAAACTTCTCCAAGGTCAGCCCTCTTGGGCACCTGCAGGCACTTCTATCCCAGCCCGTGTTGGCTTTGCTTGGTGTACAAGGCAGCAGCACTGCCTGCTTTGTTCAGAGAACATGGGCTGGGTGTTCACATGTGGGTTGTGGGTGGTCCATAAACTCCTATCAAGCAAGGCAAGCACTTAACATCATTATGGGAAGCAGAGATGTTTTATGGTAATATATTTTAATAACAGTAACGTAAGTTTTTAAACAGTCACTGCGCAGAAGGCAAGAGAACACATGGTTCCAGCCCTGACAGAAGGGTAGGTCAGGCTAGATACACATCAGGCGGTGTCACAGCCTGATCCCAGGGACTGCAGATGAATCACCTCCAGATATGGTCACTGCGGGAGGATCCCTCACACTCACTGCGGGGCTTATCAGCCAGAGCCCCAGGGCAGCCACTCTTAGCAGGGCCTTCATTTATCCACATGGAAAGTGTTGGCTAGGTAGACCTTTCCCAACTGTTATCTGTATAGTGATCTGCACTTGTATAATCTATTTATCCATTCTGCTTCAAACCTGAGTACAAAATACAGTGCAGTATCACGATGGGCAGAGAGTATGAATGTGTCACTGTATTAAACAACAGTACTGTTAAGGTAAGGAAAAGGTTTTCAATGCCCAGATGACTAGTTTTTTCAGAGATGGTATTTCAACATCTTTACACTATCTTTCAGAAGCATCATTAAAAGACAATTCCACTTTTTTCTCGCCAATTTGGAACTTCAAAGAGAATGTAACAGCAGCAGCAAAATAAAGATTTTGATACCAGTAAGAGTTTTGCCTTCGTGGATATATAATTTAAACGCTAGACATCTGGAACATTTCTATACAACACAGTCAGTAACAATTCTGTCCCTCAAGACATCTACTAATTTGTTTTATTGCCTTTTTATTTTTGTCCCCTTTCATTTTCTGCAATATAATCATAGTTCAGTGACTTCATCTGCAAGGAATCCAGCAACAAAGCTTTGGCTGTAATGATGTACAACAAATGAATCACAATGCCTTAATCACCTAGTTCCCTTTACTGTTGCCTCATTTGAAACCAGATTCCACCCCCACCCCCCCAATTCAATTATATTTGCTATTTCTTTACAAAAATTAACACAGGTAAAGAACTGAAAACTTCTTGAAAAATAAAGCAAAACAAAAAAATAATCACAAGTTACTGCAAAACCAAGCAGTTTTAAGGCATCAAAGCTTTCTGCATCCTCAGAGGAAGAAATGGTCCTGAAGAACTACATGGTTTTCCCACCACGTGGCGTTACACAGTACACAAAAGCAACATTCGCCGCCAGAGTGACAAACACCAAAGGTGCTGTTACAAAAGAAACATGAGATTGAAATTACAGCAGGGTTTTTTTATTCCCATTTAAGCCTTGCTAATGTCTAACAATACGCTCCAGAGCAAGAGGAATCAACAAACACCCTGGATGCAGAACTGCTGCATGCACAGCCAGGCACACATGGCTACAGGGTCTCAGTATCGACTGAGCAATCTTCATTGAAAGTAATTTCTCAGCACTTGCATAGAAGCAGCACTTGTGCAGTATTTATTATGGTTTTTCTTATTGTCTTTTGCTGTCACGAGGATGAGCACAGTAATGAAATCCCCCTGTCCTGTACCTCAGAAATTGCCTCTTCTGAAGAAAACATTCCTGCTGGATAGCTTTGATCTTCCTTGTGAATCTTTGTGGTTCAGAGCATGTCCTACACCTTGCTTACTTTGGTGTTCTCATGAGATCCCAAGATAAAAGGCCAGTTTCTGTCATACCCTCCCAGACGACTTTCTTCTAGCCTCAAGTGACAGTTGTTAAGCATTTTTAATGGATCTAGTACCCCAGAGACTTTCGTGAGCAAGCAGAGATCTCTCCAGCACTCTGCCCCATCCCAAAGGGGATTGCTCCAGAGAGAGGCTCAACAGGCTGAGCACAACCCGCAAGACCTGTCAAAGGTTTGAGGGGCGAGAGCCTGGTTCTAGAGTACAACCAAATGCCATACAACAAAATCCCTCAATCTGCTCAAAAGAGAAAATGAGACAAACTGGTGTGTACCTGTTCTGCCTTTGAGATCATCATCTGCAGTTTCACTCAGCCCGTTTTCTTAGTTCAAGATTCCAGTCGGTGTTCCCAAAAGTAATTTGCACAAAAAGACTGGGCAAACAGATGTTCCTCCATGTGATCAGAGCCCACAAATGCTGTTTGTGCATATAAATTACATTTTCCTATCCCCAGAAAATTGACACACTAAAAAGAAAATTATTTCTCTCCAGGCTGGTCAAGAGACATCAAGAATAAATATTTTATCACTCAACTAACTTGAATCAAAACAACAATCAAAACAACAAAGGAATCTTCCAAAGCTCATCACATTAAAAAGAATCCTTACCTGAATTAGGACCATTGTACTTAAATTGGATGCTGATATACAATTCCTACATTGAGACCACTTGAAAATTTGGCTAAGGAGCTATGGGCGTATCCTCATCTTGCTGATGCTTCTGTAAATCCATGGACACCAAAGGACTTAGTCTAGATTTTCACCCAAGGAATGGTGATTCTGACCCGTACTTGTATCAGTTTTGTTGGAAGACGCTCCTTGGAGAGGCTATCTCTCTCATTTAATAATCTGTTTCTTTTTTAGGGAAACAGCATAAAATCTCATCAGACCAAATTTCAGGGTATTCTCTTCCTATTTGGAGAGGAAGAGACTTTCAAACAATGATACAATGACTTCCCATAAGCTCTGTGCAAATATGAAGCTTTCCTATATAGATGGGTGAGGAAATGCTGTGCTTCCAAAGCAACTGCCCCATATTTAATTTTGCAGAAGCAATTAGTTTTAAAGTTAAGAACCAGAGAATTTCATTCTTCTCCTAAGAGACAGTAATGCTCTTTCAAATATATGCACAGGCATTCAGATATTATATGTCCACTAGAATAACAGTAACCAGTGAATAATGATTTGGAGTTTGCTCTTATTTTTCCCCACGGCTTTCACTTTCAGCCCTGGGGGTCTGACTGTATTCCCAAGGCCAGAATGAAAGAAGCAAGAACTGCACTGTGCTGAAAATACAAATGCTGCCCAGTTTCTCATTCCACAAACCCATTAATAAGCCCAGCTCCCACAGCTTCACACAGAACCAGAATTCAAAGCTATGAACCACATACTGGAAGACTTTCACATAAAATGCTTAGATTTATGACTAAGCCTTTTATTATTCAAGTTCCTGACAAGAAAAGGTAGGATGCTACACTGACCTCCCAGCAAAAGTCAAGTTGGCAGAATCTAAAGAGGAGCAGGAAGGATCTGGGAGAGCCAGACCTGCTGCCCAAGAAGCTTTAAACTGGTGGCACAAGCATCTTAAACCTTACTGGAATGCAGCAGGATCCAGTCCCCAGCTGGCACAGCAGCAGGGACTTTGTGCTCAGTCCTGAGCACCCCTTCAGAAGCTGCACAAGGACTGGCAGCCCAGTGGGCTAATGCCTTCTTGAATTACAATTCTTAAATTCACTCTTGGCAAAGTGAATAAAATTGCCGTTGCATCTTTGAGATGCTCAGTTTCCCATTCAGATATATCTCAGTAACCCAGGTCTTGTTTCACCTTTGTAAAAAGGAGCTATTTCTCCAAGGTCTGGATCCCCATGGTCTTTGCTGTCAGTGGCAGCAGCACAGGCCCTTGCCTGCCCCACGTTTCCAGTCACTGCTGAAGATACCATCTCCCACTGTGAGCAAGTTCACAGGGAAGGACAAGAAATAAGGAACCAAGCACTGTTCCCACAATGTCCTGAGACAAGATAACTAGGTGGAGTTGGGGAAGGACACCCCAAAACCAGAAGGGAGTAGATGGGCATGAGCTAGAAACACCCTGCTGCCTGCTCATACATATGCGGGTTGCAAAATGGTGTTTTGCCAAAGATTAACTTACACAATTAAAGCCAAATCTCCTACCAACCGTTTCCCATTCCTTTCCCCTTCTGCGAGGCTGCCCCAACTGTACGTTGGTGGTCAGACTGAATTGGTTGGATGAAAAATTTACTGCCAGAAAGTATAAAAAGGAATACCCATGAAACCAGGTAACTGCCCATGTTTTTCCTGTTCTGCTTTTCCCTCATCTATTACAGAATCAACAGAGCACCTTCATCTTCACATTGCATTCAATTCCCAGAAGGTGGATAAGCATTCAGAGCAGCTCAGGTGTCAGCAACAATTTAAATATACCCTGCTCACTTAGATGACCAGCAGACTTCCAGATATATAAGGTACATAAGAATCCATTTTCAAAGTCTCATCATATAAAACTGGTTTGAAATGCAATATCAAATCTGATGGTAAGATACCAAAATGAGGATTCAAACACAAAAGAAGCTCTTTTTACATACGGGAGTACCCAAACAGGCAGATGGGATTATCCTAAAGTGTGCTTATATTAAAAAAAGAAAAAGAAGTGAGGTAATAAGAAGTATAAAAATATAACATCTTACTGGTTCTTGGTGTGAAACTGTTTAATCCACAGGCAGGCTAGTTTTCAAAACCGAACTCATTATAAGAGGACCTGCAAAAAGAGGAGCTGTTCTCTTCTGTGTAGGATTACTTCTGTGAGAACATGCCCACTTTTGCCCAATTGTGTAAATTAAAGGTGTTGCACTGGGAGACTACACATTCACATTAACAGTCCCAGCTAGAGTGGCTTTTTGTGGCAGCCATTTCATTTTCATTCCATAATTGCACCTAGATTTCACACAGTTATTATTTAAAATTACCAATTTGTCTTCTAAGCCCCAAATACTGCTAATAGCAGATTATACTTAAAATTGCTCCAACAGGTCTAGCTCCCACACACAGAACATTGCAACACAGAATGGGAACCCCAGGGAGTGTGTTTCCTAGGTAGAAAACTTTAGACTGTGAGGCTGCACAAAGACAAAGAAGAACCTAACACTGGTACATGGAATAGCAGCTTTTCCTAAGGGAAGGCTATTTTGCAAGAAGCCTATTGGAATGTGGTAGGGGATTAACCTATGTCCCTTCAGTTTCTTCTTCGGCATGGCTGTTTTTTCCTTAGCTGGCTATTCACTGGCAGTGTAGAAATTCAGGGCAGCAGGATAAGCTGTACCAAAACATACAAACTGTTCTGAGACTTCACTACTGTGCTGTTTGGGGACCATTCCTGAAGGCTTTCATCTTCAGCTTTGCTTCTACCTCATCAAGTTGGAGCATTTAAACTGTTTAACTCCCCTTTTATGCTACCATACCTTGCGCACTTGTAAATAAGCACGTACCTTCATATCTGCCAGGAGCTTCTGTGTCTTACTGCCTTCAAATTTCAGCTTTATTTGCTGCATGCAGAGCCCTCAGCAATAAAAATGACACTTTTCAGTGATGCTCTTCCTTTCCTGCTGGCAAAGAGGACACTGGTTTCCTCCCTCATGGGACCCTTGCCATCCCTTCCTCCACTGTCCCTCTTACTCCTCTAACCCTACCCGCCTTTCAGCTTATTTTGCAACTTCCAGCATCCCTTCTGCAGCCCAGGCATTACCATGCAGGGCAGCTCTGACAGCCTCTGCTCATGGGGAAGGCTTAAACCCTCTCTAGGAGCCCTACTGGGCACATTAGGTGGCAACTACTAGGCAGCCCGTACTCTCACAGCTCAATCTTTTCAATCTTGAATGATCAGGGTCATCAAACACTCAGGGAAGAGCATTTCCTATGAGGGGATTCCAGGGGCACCCACTCAGCTCTGTTGCTTACATTGTGTGCCCAGACCCAAGCAAAGACTGTTCAGGTTAAACCAGATTCAAGAGGAAGTAAAGAGGATATAAACAAAGCTAAGGAAATCTGCCTGACTCTGCCTTGAGCACATGGGCATGGTACCTATCCATGATCCCACCTGGATAAATATTTGATCCACTGCAGGATTTGCAGTAGTTTGGCTCAACTTTGTAAAGTGATCCCTGAAGCCATTCAACAGCTCACAGGAAGAGGCACAGGGGAGAGATCAGAGATCCTGGCAGGAATCCAGGGCCTAAATTCCATGCATGCTAGCAGAAATTTGTCCATTTTCAATGTTTCTATCAATATTTCTTTGAAAGGAAAATAAGGGTACCTACTTGAATACATCTCTCATTTCCTGAGAGATACAAAAAAGCCACTTCTAGACTTTTCCCTAAGCTAAACCAAACTCTCCAGCTTCTATTCAATTGAGTAATAAAGTTAAACTTTTCCTTTTGCAAATTTTACAAGGTAGAACATCAAAGAGCAATGCTGCTCCTTTGCTACGTGTGAAAACATTAGCTTCCCTCACATTTTTTACTAGGTACAAAAAGAATTTAAAGTTTGGTGCAGCACTTGAGCCAGGACTGGTACAGATGCAGAGAAGCGTTTTGGTGTAATTTATGACAAAGAAAGATTCTAAAGGATTACCTGTCATGTGAAACATGAGCAGGATGACACTCAAAGCCACACAGTTATAAGGAACAGTTCTTGAACCATAAAAAAGAGATTTGGATTTTTACTTACTCATACATGCATTCACATTTTAATTGGAAGTTTTGGATAGGCTGTTTTAAAAGATGCATGGAATAAAACCTGAAGGCAAAAAGGGTTCAGAACTAATCTTAAACTATGAATTTTAGAAGCTTTTGGATTTGAGTTTACCAATATAGAATCACAGAATAGTTAGGGTTGGAAAGGACCTCAAGATCATCTAGTTCCAACCCCCCTGCCATGGACAGGGACACCTCTCACTAAACCATCCCACACAAGGCTTCATCCAACCTGACCTTGAACACCGCCAGGGATGGAGCACTCACAACCTCCCTGGGCAACCCATTCCAGTGCCTCACCACCCTAACAGGAAAGAACTTCCTCCTTAGATCCAATTTAAACTTCCCCTGTTTAAGTTTTAACCCATTACTCCTTGTCCTGTCACTACAGTCCCTGATGAAGAGTCCCTCCCCAGCATCCCTACAGGCCCCCTTCAGGTACTGGAAGGCTGCTATGAGGTCCCCACACAGCCTTCTCTTCTCCAGGCTGAACAGCCCCAACTTCCTCAGCCTGTCTTCATACGGGAGGTGCTCCAGTCCCTGATCATCCTCGTGGCCTCCTCTGGACTTGTTCCAGCAGTTCCATGTCCTTTTTATGTTGAGGACACCAGAACTGCACACAATGCTCCAGGTGAGGTCTCACAAGAGCAGAGTAGAGGGGCAGGATCACCTCCTTCGCCCTGCTGGTCACGCTCCTTTTGATGCAGCCCAGGATACGGTTGGCTTTCTGGGCTGCGAGCGCACACTGAAGCTGGCTCATGTTCATTTTCTCATCGACCAGCACCCCCAAGTCCTTCTCTGCAGGGCCGCTCTGAATCTCTTCTCTGCCCAGTATATGCCCAGTATTATATGCCCAGTATAATGAATAGTTTTGCATATGAATAGCATTATCGCCTATGAATAGCTCATTCCAGGCTACAACAGGAGAAAAGAAATGACCTAAAGAATGTCCAGAATTGTCTTCACTGCTGCAATGATGAGGTCTGTGTTTGTAAGGAGAAACACAAGAGTTTTGAGAGTAATTATCTGAATACAAGAAGAGATGTCATGAACTCAAGCAGGACAAAAGCTGCAGAGACTGCCCCATAGAGGTAAATACGCTCCACAAAACAGAAAAAAAGTTCATGATGAAAAGCTTACGCTGCACTTCATGGAAGGCAGAACATCACTGCAAACTACAGAACTACCCCAGGGACTGATGGTTCCAACAGAGATTGTCCTGGAGAGAAAGATTTCACATTTCTGTCAGGAGGACAAAAAACAATCAAAGATTTCACATTTCTGTCAGGAGGACAAAAAACATTCAAAGATATGCCATTAGTCACCAACAGACCTTCCCAAATACAATAAAACCTAGCACTAGTAGACTGGTCACTGAAAAACTATCTAGCTCATAGCTGCTTTCCGCTTTTGGGTGAGTTAAACTGTAGCAAACTGCATATTCAGACAGGCTCAACTGTCATTTATCTACACCTTCTCTCTAAATGTAAGTCCCTTAAGGTCTCCTAGTGTGGGGTGAAATCACTGAAAAGAATCCAGCAGGATATTGCTTTTCCCAACTGTCTCACTCTCACAGTCACATAAATCACACTATTACCTTCTAGAAAAGGGGAAGCAAACAGATGAGTAGACACAAACTGAAGTCAGGACCTGAGGGTCTGGAGGGAAGAAATCAGCTCCAAGCTGCTCTTGTTGAACTTGTCAGCTTTTATCACCCCACTTCCATAATGAATGATTCTATGATTCACTGTAGGCCAGGCCCAAAGAGAGCCCAGCATGTAGGAGCAGCAGCAGCACTGTGCCTAACACCACACTCCCAGGTAGAAGAGCTACCAATAGCTTCACAGCTCCAACCCAAACCCTAACACAACTTCAGGCACCAAATAGAGCAAAGCTCAAGCTGTCATGAGAAATGAGCTTCTTGAGAACCCAAGGGTTCCTGATGACAGCTTTGTGTGAATCACAATGAGAACGCATCTTCGGCAAACATTCTCCTGTCAGCATTGAAGCTCAAAGTTTGCAACACCGTGTTTGTTCTCTAATCAAGGGTGAGAGCTTATCGCCAGTGCCAAAGCTGAATGAAAAGCGAAGCTAACCAAGTGATTTACAAAAGAAAAAAGACTGTTACAGCCTTTTTAATTTCTGAAGTTTTCAAAGCCAAAGGGAATTTTACTCAGAACTTTGCTAAGACCTACATCTGATCTCCTTCCTAGCACACACCAAAACAGAAAGAGGAAGTTCGCAAGGACACAACCATTTACAACATTTGCATTTTAGTGCTGTCATGCACTGCTCTTCCAAGGAAGCCTTTCCTGGTTTTACCACAGAATTCCTGGCCACACCCAGGCACCACGTTACACTGTAGTATTTCTGTAGCCAGCTACTGTGCTGGAGAACTCCTGTAAGATGTAAGCGTAAATAATAAGCTAAAAATCTTGGAAGGAGAGACGCAAATATTGCTATGTATTGAAACACTTTTAAGTCAGTCAATGTCTCTGTATCAAATATAACCAGAGAATGTTATGCACAGGGTAAATTTTAATAAGCAAGGGTTTACTCCTTCCTGCATTACTAATACGCAATGTCAGAAAGGTAAAGGAGGGTTCTTTAGGACTTCCTTTAATCAAACAATTATTAAATCTGAGGTGTGACCAGGCTAGGAAGCACTTGTCCTCATACAGAATATCTTCTTGGCAACCGCTAAGACAAACCGCTCACCACACTGCAGGCCAGGACTGCATTACCAGCAGCATCAGACAACTCTTGACATGTGCTGAGCTTAGGCATCCTTGTAGCTCTGTCCTTTGGTAAAGGGAATTACAAATTTGCAACCAGGCAATTTTCATCCAAGTTATAAATACTCAAAACCCCACCATCTCCCCTTGTCCATGCTCAGCAGAGAGCAGTTACAGTTCTTTAGTTCCCATGTTGATGTGTTCCTCCTTACCAGACGGCTTGGTGAGATAGTCAAGCACTCCCAAACAGGACATATTTTGGCAACTTCCTTATGGAGACTGGACACCACTGGCAGTTTGGCAGCGGTTTTGTTCACTCTGAACAATGAATAAATAACAGTGACAGGCTCAGCTGTTCCTCTGCTCCAGGAAACATGCTTCTGCCTTGATAAACTGGCTTAGTGAGCATAACAAACAGGCAGATCCACATGGGCTTGGACTGCATATTTATCTATAGCCTCAGAATGTGCAGTCTTTCTCCAGTAGAAGCCATTTCCATGGAAATTCCAGCAAGACACCCTTACAAATAAATACTTTGGGTTTAGATCTAACTACAACTCCAAGTGAGAAACTACCTCCGAGTGTGCTTCTGCTGTACATTCCACAGGAAAATGAGGCATCTGTTTCACAGATGAAATGGCACACACCAAGATTTATATTAAGCCTGTAAAACATTCTTGGTAAAGGTGCCTAACAGTTAAACTTGGAGAGCACGTAAAGGTAAAGTAGGACAGATGATTGAACTGTCAGTGTTCTATAATTTTTCTGCAGAAAAGGAAAACATTCCCTGACATTTTTGTATGTCAGGGAAAAAAAAAAAGGACTATTCATGTAAATAGCTGTTGAAAATAGTCAGGAATTATGAAAGAGAAAGGAATTTGGTTCAACAAAGCCATCTATTTTGCAGGTTTCCTGTGTGCCTCCACCTGCAGTCTTCTCTCAGATGTTTTTCTTTTCATCTTTAAACTAAGAACATCCACCTATTTCCAGTCCTCTGCCACACAGTTATATACACTGGTTTGCATTCAACAGAGGCCACAGGGGACTTGGTAAATGACCTGTCTGGATTCTTCAGCATATCAGGAGTAGGAAGAGAAGTACTCAAAAAATACAACAGAGTTTTGAATATTCAGGCTGTAGAGCTTCATGGAACTTCCTGTGAAGTGAGAGTGACCTTCTCTGTTACATTTAACTGAAGTTAGATCTGGCCTTCAGTGAATATATGCAAAAGTCTGCCCCAGCTGGTTCCTAAACAGCAGTGAAAGGGTATTCCTTGCTCAAAGATATACCTTTAAATAAGAGAGGCCCAAACAACAGCCCCCTGCTGCAAACCCAACAGGCTGAGCTTGTCAAGAGTCTATGACTCACACAGCAGTTAAAACTCAGCATCGTTACTGCCAGAGTTGGTTAAACATTGATTGCCTGGTAATTTAATTCTTGCTTACTTGTTATCCACTGAGAGAGCATAATTATAATAAATATGTTTGTAGCTTATTGTTTTCATGTATGTTTGTGGGTCTTCAACAGGCTGAAACATCTCACAGCCAAACAGACTTATTGTTCATATTTGACTAGTTTTATACAGGCTAACTCTAATGACTCCCAAGAGTTACCTCTGATTCCATCCTAGGAGACAGACTCAGCATAGATCGCAAACTGTGCCATATGAAGAATGCATGGCTGCTTCTGCAGGATCATCCTCTGTCACAACCCTGCTCCTTGTGGCCATCACCTTGTCTCTTAATGCTTAAAAAATTGCCTTTTCATAACTCACTTTTGGGGCTGTCATAGAACATACTCAAGAAACAAGAAGAGATAAAGCAAGAACAACAAATGATGATTTTAAGTCTTACTATTGCCGGTATTTCATATCAACTGTTTTCAGTTAATATGGCTATAACCTCCAAATCAAAGAGGCATCAATCATTAACCACATTGCATTCCCAGCTAGCCATCTACCAGGATAAAGAATGACACCGTAGCTCTTGCACGTTGCTGCAACATTCAGACTGTAGAGGACAGCTCCTGCCATGCTGCCAAAACCCTCCCATTCTGTTACGGATGCGGTTACACAGGAAAGGTCACTCCTCCAAGTGGGAAAGGTGGAAGCTCAGCCTTTCTTTGCTGTGCAATTGACAGTGAGCCCTGCCAGAGATACCTGGCGCATGAGGACACTGTTCCAGCCCAGCAGTGCTAGTGAAGGACAAAGCAGGATAAGGGGCAGACATCCAGCAGACTTGTCAGGTGTTCGAGGAAAGAACAGAAATAACTGGTTCGCTAGGACAAAGGCATTACCAGAAAGCCATTTCCCTGATGCATACATAAATATACACATGCATACATAGCCACAAAAGCATTCCACCTTCACAGAACACAGAAACAGGATTTTCATTTCTAAGCTGAATTCTAAAGCAAACCATATTTCCCTGACACACAGCAAATGTCAGTCAGCATTTTCAGCCTCAAAGAACTAAATTTGGGAAGCCTTCATTACAATTTTTATCCTCCATCCTTCCAGCTTCACCTCAAAAATAACTGATGAGGTTTATGGCAGGTAAAAACTCCCTTGTTTTAAAAGGAGTTACACCCTCCTGCTAAGGAAGCAGCCCTGAAATGGGTCCTTTGGTTCATTTCTTTGCGTAAAAGCACTCCTGACATAAGAATAATTAAACTATGCATGACTGAGATGCTTATGATTACTGGATTCAGTTAAAAGAGTACGAGACCCTGGTAGCACAGACTTCTCCATGCGCTGAGAATATATATATATACCTTCCTCCTCTGTTACTATTTGAAACCACAACAGACTCTGATGACATTAAGAGAAAATGAGACCTCCAAGCAAAAACTGGAAAAGTGACAAAGTGAGGGAAGGAAAAACCCAAGCAACCAACTGAGCCTGAAACAAAGAAACAATCCAGTGGAACAATTCAAGCTCCTAACCACGTAACAATCACTACTGGCATTTCAAACCCCTGCAACATGCGAATGAAGCCCTGGTGTCTGCAAGGAAGGAGATGGTCTCAAGCACAGTGGAGACTCATACAAAATAGTGAGTTTTCTTAAATGTTGCCCTGAAGGCCGAAACACCATTCAAGTAAACCAGGAAGAGAGGGCAAGCTATTAACCTCAAGTTTGCAAGTCTGAAGAATATTGCATTCTGAAATACACCTGTTAGGAGATAGAAATATTACCCATGCCTGCAGAAGGAAGGGGAGCCCACTGAAACATTCCAATGGCTCTTAAATTAATGAGCCAAAACAGGACTGTGATTCTTTGGCAGCTTTTCTTCTTAAACAGTGACTGTGCTCAAAGAAGAGACTGGTGACAAATACAGGCCCCCCAACAAGGCAGGTTGTGGCTTCAGAAAAATCATATTGTGTTGAATTAAAAAGTTCAATTCATTCAGGACTGATTTCATAGGTCAAAAGGCAAGAGAAGTGCAAACAAAAGCACTGCAGAAGGTACAGCAGAAGTATAACCCCAAATAATCTCCAGCATCAAAAAAACCCACTGTGCTGAATCTACAGAAAGAACCGTTAAGCAGAATGGAGCCCACCAGCAGCAAAGGCCAAGGAGACCAGCACAGAGGGAGAGGGAGCAGAGGGAGGCAGGCAGAGGGACTGCCAGCAGCAGTCTGTGACCATGCCTCAGTACCCTCAGCAGGTGACGATACAACATCATTTCATATGGCTCTGAATTACTTATCAGTCCCTGTGTTTCAACTCAAAATGTTTAGGAATTATGAACGAAAAAAACTTTATAAGCTGGTGAAATTGAAAATTTAACATAAGGACATAAGTTTCCTGCTGAAAGCCGGAATCAAATACAACCCACAGTGGAAAGTTAAACATGTGCAGCTAAGTTTGTTTTAATTACTGAGAATTTTAGGATTAAAAGCATGTGTAGATTTGGGCTTGATTAAGTGAACAGACACTATGAGACAGAAAACAATTACTCAGTCTTCAAAACAATATGGAATACATTTACAAAGCCACAGGAAAACATCAAGCCCCACAGAAAGCCATGAGTTGGCAAGACTACAAAAGCAGGACAAAGCCAGCCCACACTAACTCCAACCAGCGCCAGACACGTGCCCACAGAGCAGTGCAAGTTGTGTAATTACTGCTTATGTGCCAGTGAGTTTCTTCAGGTTGAGAGTTTATTTCATAAGGAGCCTTAAAGCTCCTCCAGCTCCAAACCCCTGCCACAGGCAGGGACCCCTTCCACTGGAGCAGCTTGCTCCAAGCCCCTGTGTCCAACCTGGCCTTGAGCACTGCCAGGGATGGGGCAGCCACAGCTTCTCTGGGCACCCTGTGCCAGCACCTCAGCACCCTCCCAGGGAAAAGCTTCTGCCTAAGAGCTCATCTCAGTCTCCCCTCGGGCAGGTTCAAGCCATTCCCCTTGGCCTGGCCCTGCAGGCCCTTGTCCCAAGCCCCTCTCCAGGTTTCCTGCAGCCCCTTTAGGCACTGGAGCTGCTCTCAGGTCTCCCCTTCAGGAGCCTTCTCTTCTCCAGGCTGCCCCAGCCCAGCTCTCTCAGCCTGGCTCCAGAGCAGAGCTGCTCCAGCCCTCCCAGCATCTCCATGGCCTCCTCTGGCCTCGCTCCAGCAGCTCCACATCCCTCTTGTGCTGCTGCCCCAGAGCTGGATCAGGACTGCAGGGGGGGTCAGAGCACAGCAGAGGTGGAGAACCCCCTCCGTCGACTGCTGCTCACGCTCTGGGGGTGCAGCCCAGCACATGGAGCGTGCTATAATGCTGCCTCAAACCCTTCAAGTAGTTCTGAACATCTCAGGTCACAATTTCATCACCCTAAATGCACACGTTTGAAACTTCTCAAGCAGATGCAGCAGTTCATGCTCTGTACAATGCTCCTAGGCTAATGGGAGCAGGGTGTCAGTTCACTGCCTGGCTTGCAATCTGAAGATTATGCTTATACACACGTGTCTGAAAAACTCAGACCAGATCCTTAGGTTCAAATAAATACAAACCAGAGACTGACAGGAATAAATGGATTTCCACAAGCATCAGGACACCTGATGTAACCCTAACAAACACGGCTGTGTTACCACAGCAAGAAATGGTATTTCTCACAGCCTGCAAAAGGACGTCGCCACACACAGTTATGCAAAAAGAAGGTTTTAGTGGTTTTAATTGGCGTTGGCTTTGTACTTTCTGTTTTCCATTACAGGTGTGAATGAACTCAAACCTTCAAAACAAAAATCCACTGAAATTCATGAGTTCTGCACAACAAAGAGACTTGTTGAGCTGATATAAAAGTCAGCAAAAACTGTTGGAAATCAGTCTGAGGTTCACTGGAAAAGCTAATGAATTTCAGTGAACCTCACTCCTGCTACAGGCTCTGAGCTTCAGCAGTATCATGGCTAAACAGAAGCACAAGGAGAACCTTGTACAAAGAAAGAGGTATCTTGACTTTCAAGGAACACAGGAGTGGAGGCAGCTGAGGAAATGATGTGCAGGTGATGGCAGAACTGTGGAAAGCAGGATTCTGCCTTCCATCTCCAACCTCCATTTAATTTGTTGATGCCTTCATGATGAACCACTTGGCATCCCTCTTCATCATAAAGAACTGAAGAGGCAAATGGAAGAACTTGTATGTTCATGAAGCAGAAAGCGACAAGTGGATTAGAATAAATGCCCCACATTGCAGCAAGGCACCAGGCCACCGGCAGCTGCAATTAGAAGCAGATGAAAGTCACCCAGAGTCGGTTGGCAGAAGAACCCAGGTTGGCAGAAGGACCCTTTGTGGGCAGCTGGGTTGTTCAGCCTCTCACGTGAGCTTTCTGACCTCTCCTGGCAAGAATTAGCAACTCTGCTCAAAACTGTGCAGGTGAGAATATTGCTTTAGAACCATAGGATCATAGAATGGTTTGGGTTCGAAAAGACCTTAAGATCATCCAGTTCCAACCCCCCTGCCATGGGCAGGGACACCACACACTACATTACCCAAGACTCCGTCCAGCCTGGCCTTGAACACTGCCAGGGATGGAGCATTCACTACTTCCTTGGGCAACCCATTCCAGTGCCTCACCACCCTCACAGTAAAGAACTTCTTCCTTATATCTAACCTGAACTTCCCCAGTTTCAGTTTGAACCCATCACCCACCCCTTGCCCTGTCACTACAGTCCCTAATGAAGAGTCCCTCTGCAGCATCCTTGTAGCCCCCCTTTCAGATACTGGAAGGCTGCTATGAGGTTTCCACGCAGCTTCTCTTCTCCAGGCTGAACAGCCCCAACTTCCTCAGCCTATCGTCATACTGGAGGTGCTCCAGCCCCTGATCATCCTCGTGGCCTCCTCTGGACTTGTTCCAACAGTTCCATGTCCTTTTTATGTTGAGGGCACCAGAACTGCACACAATGCTCCAGGTGAGGTCTCACGAGAGCAGAGTAGAGGGGCAGGATCACCTCCTTTGACCTGCTGGTCACGCTCCTTTTGATGCAGGCCAGCACACTGGGGTTTCTGGGCTCAAGCACACACTGAAGATGGCTCATGTTCAGTTTCTTGTTAACCAGCACCCCAAAGTCCTTCTCCGCAGGGTTGCTCTGAATCTCGTTTCTGCCCAACCTGTAGCTGTGCCTGGGTAAATCTCACTTTTCAGAGCAGAAATTCCTCTTTTGCACCCAAAGTGCACAGAAATGAGTGAAAAACAAATGCAGAAAGTCACAAGCAAATCATCCAAGGAGCAAAGAAGAGGCACAAGTCAACAGAAATCGAAATCCACTTAGGCAAATTGCTGCCTTCTTGCAGAACTAGGACAATCTTCTCCCTGCTGTTCTGGCAGAAGAGAACCATGAAGATTTTCCATTAGCAATTTCCCATAGATCTTGCTGTTCAGGCAGAAACCTCCAGCAAGATGTGGTTGCAGTGCTGCTCCTAATGCTATGTCTGGCTGGAGGGCACAGGAGCTCCCACTGTCCCCAGATGTAAGGAAGAGGAGGAGTTGGTTTGTGCAAAGTAGGCCCAGCTCTTCCACACAGTACAAGTTCCAAATGACAGAGCTGTCTGTAGCATTCGCTTTAGGTAAATAAACATTTAGCTATGAATCATAGGTACAGACAGGCATTATTCACAGAGTCCGGAATATTTCCACCTTTTAAGTACTCTTTAGAAAGCAAAAAAAGCAATCCCAGCAAACCAGGCCAGATATTGCTGCATCACCTGCATTTATGTTCATTAGCCACCTCATTTTTAGCACCTAAGACCTCCTGCAGCACCAGCATGGCTCTCTTGCTGCAGTACTGAGAAAACTGTCATTCGTTAAACAAAGAACTTCTACAGAGATGTCACATCAATTTGATCAAGTATATATTTTTGTGGCACGTGTCAATGGAAGAGAAAAATAAACACTGAAATGAAGAAAACCTGCAGAAACAGCTCCCACTTAAGATCCCATGCAGGAGCATGTGCAGCTAACAGGCTCCAGGTCATAACGTCAGACAGAACCATCTCCCTGGTGTGGCAGGAGCAAAGAGAAATGCAAGCTTGCACGTGTGCTCGTGTGTATGGAGGTGGCCAGAGACAAATGCCAGCCAGATGCACCAGTTTACTGGGCATGCTGCAATGGTGACTCCTTGCAGTACTGAGGGAGCAGGTGATGAGCAGCCTGCGAGGTGGGAAAAGGGTGCAGGCAAACAGCAGTGGGAAATACATGGAAAGGCAAAAGGGTGGTGGAAGAACAGAGCAGAGAAGGAGCCCAACTGGAGCAAATGGGAGCAGACAACTAAAGCAGAGGTGGTAGAATATTGGATTTTAGGGCCAGGGGCAGGAAAGAACTACACCAGAACCAGCAACCGGATGTTAGCATGAAGACATCATTATAGTGAATTGGAAATGGAAATGGGACCATGCAGTGGGAAAATGAACAGCAGCATGCCAGGAACAAGGCACTTCCAGAACCAGGAGCTGTATAATCACATGATAACATATCCTACAAACCAACCTGCATCTTAACTCCTTGTGGTGGGCTGACTTGATACGACAGATGTACAGTGCAAGTATCTCTCTAGCAGAGTAGAAATGTCTTGAATAATGTTTCCAAGCTCATCTGCATTAGTGTTTTTTATTCCTTTTTTATTTCTCATTTTAATTTCTCTTCCTCTTTAAGCAGAGCAGGGTTTAAAATGCAGCTTTTAAATGTGAACTGAGTAATCATGTCATCAGAGAAAGAAATACACAACTGTGTAATTACAGTTGATACACAGTATTTAATGAAAATGCTCAGAACATGATGCCACCTTTGGGGAGGATTACCTTAGTTTCAGCAAGTAGTACTTTTTTAAATAAAAAGTGATAAAAAAAGGGGGGAAGGAGCAAAAGGGGGAAAGCAAGACAAGAACATATGAAGAAAACATCTGCATAAGAGAAGTTGGTTTAAAAAGTGATGTTACAATTTAAAAACTAACAATATGAGCAGGAAAGGAAGAGGGACTCAAAATACATTTGAAATCTTAAATGCTGAGTGCAAGCAAATGAAACAAGTTATCGGCCCTTACTCAGTCCTGTCCTTCAACATACTATATGCAGGCTTGTATGAAGAAAACCCCAAACATCTACAGGATCTTCGGCACTACAAGCTGGCTCTGTGTGACCTTGGTAAGGACTGTGAAATAGCCACTGAGTTAATTTTTTGTAACCTGAAAGGCAAGTCCTAAAACTTCTTATCAAATGAGATACTCAATTTCAGAACACAAAAATCAGTGCCACCCCTGAACTGGGCAATGTACATGTATTCAAAGGTTTGCTCACATAATGCTGAAGCAATCTACAGATGAGAAGAATCTACTGGGGACACCCTCCCCGCAGATCATATTCCATCCTTTCCTACCCGATGCCTGACTTGGGGCATTAAAATATCCCACAGAAATCTTTAGCAGCTTTGTGCAAACTCCTCCCTCAACACTCAGACAATATTGCTTCCAAGGAAACTATCAGGTACAGGGAAATCACACCTAGGAGTGATTTAGGAAGTTCAAAAATAAAATACAAATCAGGACCCGAGACTGCCAAGCAATGGGTTGCTGCACTTGATCTGGTCAAGAGCTCATAGTCTGTTCTATTTTATAGAATTGGTTAGGTTGGAAAACACCTCTAAGATCATCAAGTCCAACCATTCCTGAGGTGCTGCTGACTATCTGATATTCAGAGGTGAGAGGGAGCAATAAGGTGTAGTTACTCCCAGTACTGCACACCCCACGTCTGCGCATCTAGCAGCATAGGCCACATCGTAGTGTCTGCTTGAAATCAGAGGCGAGACAGGGCACAGAATAGATCCAGCCTCCATATATAAGCAAGACCCTTCAAAACCTAAGAAATGTCAATATGCGGAACTAGAAAATTCATTTCTAAGCCACCCATTAAGCTGGTTTGACTTGCTTTTTATATTACTTTTTTTAAAGTTGTCTTTCAGCTTTCCTATTTCTTCCTCTGTCAGCCAGAGTGGAGATCCCAGAGCTGCCCACCAGTGGTGCTGAGCAGCTGGGCACAGCAATGACATGGTGTCTAACTCGGTTTTGTGGCACACCTGATCCCAAGGGAGGCAGTGCCAGCAGGGGAAAGGCATTTCTGTGAAAGGTGTGACATTCGAAGAACTAATATTTTGTCAAGAATAAAGCGATCAGACACAGTGGTAGCAGGGGAAGCAACCGCAGGAACGATGACTGAGGAATGCTCAGGAAAGCGGCAGCCTGGCAAGCTTTGCAAGCTAAATATCAGCACTGCGGTACAGAGAGCACTAATGGGTTGCGGTTTTGACTCACGGAAAACCATTTTCTGTAAAGCAGCAAAGATACATATATGTGCCTGTTACAAATATTTAACAACTCCACATCAGCTTCGAACCAGCAAACTAAGTACACCCGTCATTTGGGAGCGACCTGTTTCCAGCAGTGCAGGCACAGGTAACACTACCCTCTGCTGTAGGAACCCACACAGCGCCGGCAGCCGGCGCCGGTAAGCGCACGGCCGTTGGAAGCTCCTGTCTCAGCAGACCCCGGCTGTCCCCAGCCCATCGGTGGCAATGGGCAGCTCCAGGTCCCCACGGCTCTGGCACACGATGTGCCTGTAGCTGGCCTCGCAGCCACCCCGCTGGCTCCTACAGCAGCGCTCACCCCTTGGTGTGGAGGCCAGAGCCTGTGACAGTGAGCGCATTGAATTAGTATCTTGAAGTGTGCCTGTACTGAAATATACTCACGCCTTTGTTCTTTTTTTATTAAATGTATAATTTATATTAGACATAAATTATTTTAAATTATGTTCAGTCTTTCATTACCCTTTCCCCATGCCACATTCTGTTCAAACTACAAAGTGATCTGTCACAAATACTTCCTAGAAGGCCGAAAAGAAAATATAAATTATATAAAAATATATAAAATATATATATAAATATATATATATAGAATATAAAAGAAAATATAATCGGTCTGTTGCAATCAACAGCCTAAACTCAGAGCCTATGGCTCAGCCTTTGCCCTAAGGAGCACGGCCTGGTGCTGCTGAAGCATCTTCCAGGGTACCTCAGCTTGTGCTGAAGGGTCTTTCCTAACGACGTGTACACCCTCTTCTTTGCATCAGGACGACAAATAGCATGCAGACAGCAGAAAGCACTGTTACCTGCCTCATAGACCCAAGTCAGAGAAATTCCCAACTCCCAGGCTGAGGACAGCTAAGAGGGAGAAATCCAACTGAAAAAGGCAGCTATACCTCCAGTTCCTTGATCTCCTCTTCCCTGGGAATGTCTGAAACACTTCAAGGATTACACAGTTAAAAGGAAATTAAGAAAGTTCTGCACTGCAAGGTTTCTGTGAAAATGGGCAACAGTGTTTGCAAGCCCCAGGCTTAGGCTTTATCTGTAGAGAACAGACAGTAAATGACATTTGAATTGCTTTAAGAAGTAGCTTAGTTGTTACGCATTACACCCACTTATTCCTCATGCTGATTGTCTTTAGCTAAAATTGAGGTACCCTTTTTGTTGGATTCAATTTAGTTTGTTTCGAAAGTAAAATAAGGAGAATTAGGGGAACTTTCATCCTGAGAAAGAGTGTCAGCACTGTACCAAACACAGGCTGCCTTCACATGTTAGGTCAGTGTGCCATGAAGAGGGTTAGGCTAAGACCAAATGGGCAAAGACCTGGAAAACAGCTGCTTTGGAGCCCGAAGCAACAGGAGAATTATGGCCACAGAAACAAGAGAATTTCCCAGGAGACAGGACAAAGGCCAAACAGCCAGGCAGGATCAGGCTGTCCGCCCCAGGAACACAGTTCCTATGTGACCCCTTTAATTTCCTACCACTAATAGAGAAACAAGAGCATTTCCTTTTGTCACAATACTTGTGCAGAGGTGAGCTTGCTAAAGGCTCAAAGCTATGACTACAGAGATCAGAAACAGCTGAGGCAGATCTACGGAACTTGGATGGGGATTGTTGTAACTTGTTTTCAGGTGAGTAACAGCTTATCCGGAGGAGTCTGAAGGACATTGTTCAGACTGAAGCAATTTACACAGGCAATTCTGGCACCACGAAGGATAGAGTAATCCTGTGTAGTTATCTGGGATACCACACTATGCTACTTACAGCAACTGCTACTTACCAGGCTGCTTTTACTTTTTTAACAAGAAACTAAGCTCCCAAAACTCACAGTCCAGACTGTACAGGGCTCAGCTAATGTTTAGAAATCCTTAAGGCAGCACTGCTGACTAAATTATAAACTTATATACCTAGAATGTCATTCGTTGCCTGTAAATATCCCCCAAGTCCACAAGGCTGGTGGAATGATTCTTGCCCAGCTCTGCTCCAAGAGAGCAAATCTGAGCTCCACACTGCAGAGCCTGAAAATGAATTCAGAGACGCAGCACACCACAGGCATTGAGACAGCTCTTTTGCTTGTGAGTAAGGCTTAAACTAATAATACCCTCAAATGATTGCTGTATTTGACTACGGGAGTGCTTTTTAATTCTATTATTTCTCATTCAAGTTTCATTATTGAAGGAAGAGGGTGAAAAAAAGCAATTAATGGGAAAAGATAATAAACAAAACCCATGTAGATAAAGAATCACCCATTCTTACTTGATCCATTGCTGCAGGCAAATTAGATATGAGGGAGGCAGCAGAGTTTTCTGAGTAATATGCTCTCTTGCAAGCTCAAAATCTTAAAAATCAGACCTTGAGTGTATTGAAACAGTTGCTATAATTAATATTCATTATAACAAATGCACCACAGTGCAGCATGCTGTTCTCTTACCCACGCATACCCAGCAAGAGCCGAACAAAGGATATTAAATGCTCTTAAGCCTGGCTGCAAGATTTGGGTCTTTTCCTTGGAGATTAACACCCAGCCTTGGCAAAGGTTTGTTTTCTGGCCATGGGCTCGTTTGCTTTGCTCTGTCCCTCAGTTTCTGCATCTATGGAATAAGAGTGACAACCTACAGCCCGCTCGGGAAAACCCTACCCTCATGTCTGCCCCATTTAGCTGATAAGGCAGGGCTTGTTTTCAAAGTAATAGCTCAGGTAGTGCAGAACTGAGATGTGGGACCATTAACTATTCCAGCTGTGCCACAGCTAGACTCCTGCCATGCTGTCACCTCACAGAAGGACCCAACCTGTCTTCATGGCAGCCCTCCTCCCTATCTGGATAGTGTGCATGCTTTTGCAGAGCTCTTTTTGGATGAGAATGCTTGGTATGACCCATGTTATTTACTGAGGGAGAAATTCTGCAAATGCTGCCATAAAAATATACAGTCAACCTATTTACCTTGAGCAGGGTATGGAGAGGGTTGAAATGCTGCTTTGTGGCCAAATTTGACATTGTCAAAAAAGGTATTCCTGCAAAATCGCAAGCAATTATTCCCCACCACTCCAACCCCATTATCTTCTACCAGCAGCTTTACATACATACCAGCCAAATACACAGAGGGGTGCTGGTTGGTTGAACTGGCAGGAGAAAGCAGAGCACTGAGGACAGCCTGGTAAGGGTCAGGAGTTCGGCAGGCTGGGCATCAAATGGCTTTCACAGCATTTGTCAACAGCCTCCACATTCAGTGCGTTGCAGTGAGGGAGGTGAGTCCCTGGGACACATAGATCCTGCCTGCTTCTTTCTGACTTCAGTCCGCAGCATTTGTATTGCTCAGGTGATACCAGCACTGTGAATACTTGAAAGGCAACCTCCAAAGCACTGGGGCTGTAAGGGCCGAAGCTGAACTCACTGTCAGTTTTACAATGAGCAAGGTGATATGAAATGCCCTTGGTAACATTGCTGAAGCTGAATGAAAGCAGTGGGAAGCATGCACACATGAGGGTTTTGGAAGTGCCTCTTGTTGGCTGAGCTCTGTCCCCCTCCACATGAAGTGGAAAAGCAGGGGATTACTGGGGGATTACAGTTCCAAAAGCTGCAGATAAACACATTTACCCCCAAAGCCCCCAACAGCTTTGTAGTTCAAATCAACTTTCCCTGGAGATGGAGCTGTTATTCTGCTGTTCTGTTATAGAAAAGCTGAGGTGATGCCTCTCCCTTGCGCAGAGCTCAGGGCTTGTGGCATGAGGGTGATGGGAAGAGAGAAGCTATTTCTTCTGTACCTGCCAGGCACTGTCCCCTGTGTAAGGTCTGCCTGTCACCACACACACTCTCCCACTCATTTCCTTGGTACCCTCTCATTTTAAGGCACAGAAGAGAGATCTACTAGAGACAAGCTGGAGCCTAAATGCTAAGCTCTCCCTCTCCTTAGGCTGCTCAGGAGCAGTGAGCTCAGTACTGAGATTCATAGGAGGAAGAATGTCAAAAGTCAATATTCAAGAAATCCTTTTGGATTTTGTCACAGAGGCATTCATACAGCTTCACAGTCCTGTGTAGTCCATTTTTTCAGCACACGCGTACATAGTGAAGGACCACAAGCTTCAGAACAAGGCTCTGACCCTTCCCTTCTACTGGACCCTGGTGAGGCCATATCTGGAGTACTGTGTCCAGTTCAGGGCTCCTCAGGACAAGAAAGAGAAGAAGCTACTGGAAAGGGTCCAGTGGAGGCCACAAGGATGCTCAGGGGTCTGGAGCACCTCTCTTATGAGGAGAGATTGCAGGAGCTGGGCCTGTTCAGTCTGGAGAAGAGCAGACTGAGAGGGGATCCCATCAATGGGATCAGTATCTCAGAGGCAGGTGCCAGGAGGATGGTGCCAGCCCCTTTTCAGTGGTGCCCAGTACCAGGACAAGGAGCAATGGCCATGAACTAAAACACAACCAGTTTCACCTCAACATGAGCAAGAACTTCTTTACATTGAGGGCAGCAGAGCCCTGGCACAGGCTGCCCGGGGGGTGTGTGGAGTCTTCCTCTCTGGAGACATCCCAAACCCGCCTGGACACGTTCCTGTGTGCCCTGCTCTGGGTGGCCCTGCCTCAGCAGGGGGTCGGACTGGGTGATCTCCAGAGGGCCCTTCCAACCCTGATGGCTCTCTGACTCTCTCCAAACAAAGTGTTGTGCATATTCTGAGGCTGAGGATTTCTTTTCAGATGAAGCAGGAATGATGTTAACAGCTTGATCAAAAATCAAGAAAGCATTTCCTGTAAGGCTTTTTTAAAGGAAATCGGAGCAAGAACACTAGCACATAGAAAAATCCTCTAATTCTATACTTTGTGTTCATACATTCAAGCAAGCACCATGGTCCGTTTACAGATTAAGAGCCAAAACACACAAAGAACTAAAAATGCCTGCAGCATGCCTGCACAGCACAGCAAGGGGACATCTTCAGAGACCAGCTCCACTGGGCTCTACCACCACCGTGTGGCACAAGCATGACAGCATCAATAGCTACGGAGGGTACAGCACAGCCTGGTACAGGCATGAGGCTGTTTTCTTGTTAAATTAAATTGCAGTCACATACAAGTAGAACACACGCAGCATCCAAACCCATATCATGGGTTATCATGAAATGTATGGTTATTAATCATCTGTTTTAAAGTCATTAGGGTAGTTGCTGGTTCACACACTAATGCAGGTGCATGGCTAAATAGTCTACATGTAAAAATGAGGGTTTAAAATCCCTGTTTACTATTAGTTAATTTGCTTTGTTAAAGTAAACTACTACCAAGCAGCAAATACAGAACAGAAGAAAAAGAGTCCCCAAACAAAGACTCTGAATTCACATGTAGCATCCACAGTAATTCCCAATTAGTTGCAACTTACAGGGACTCTTCATCAGGGACTGTAGTGATAAGAGGTAACTGGTTCAAATTTAAACAGGGGAAGTTTAGATTGGATATAAGGAAGAAGGTCTTTACTGTAAGGGTGGTGAGGCACTGGAATGGGTTGCCCAAGGAAGTTGTAGATGCTCCATCCCTGGCAGTGTTCAAGGCTAGGTTAGACAGAGCCCTGGGTGACATGGTTTAGTGCGAGGTATCCCTGCCCACGGCAAGGAGTTGGAACTGTGTGATCTTAAGGTCCTTTCCAACCCTAACTATTCTATGATTCACTAGCATCCTGACCAGTTCTGGGAATGAACCTTGCACAGACAAATCTTAGCACTGTAGCATTTCTCACTCCACAGTGGCCCAGGCCTGTTTCCTGAGCATAAATGTGGGAAATAAATCATGTTTATGAAATGCTCCCTCATGAAAATGGAAGCAGGAATTACACTTTGATTGCTATAAATGCCATCCACTATTGATTACCTGTGCAACGGTTACAGAGCAATGGCTGTATTTTAAAAACATCATGCAGACAACATGAAACATTTATTGAAGCGGTTGCACACCGCAGAGAACTCGATCTGAGCAGACTTTGTTGCCACCTCCATGGAATGAAGATTGGCAGTTTGACAGTCAGCACTTTTCACGGAAGCTTAAGCTTGTTCAGAGCCACTGAATGCACCATTTTCAGCCTGGCAATTAAACAAGTCTGGAGGTTTTATAACTGTGACACAGCCAACAACATGCAAAGAGGAAACAAAGCCTGTTTATCAATGAGAACCATGCCTGTGCCCAGAGGGAACACACAGCTTTCAAAAACCAAACCACAGCTGAAGAGAGAAGCCAGGGCAAAACCCCCATCTCACAGCCAAGTTGTTACCACATCCAGATTTTACCTCAACCAGAAAAGTCTCTTTTTCACTCTTTCCTACTCACATTTTATTGTTTGATGTGTTGTTTACAACTCCTGCTGTAATTTTGCAGATTATTTGGGACTAAATTAACTGGGACTAAACTCCATTATTTTCATTACTGCAAATGTGTATTTCTTGCTGATTTTCCTGAATCACTGGCGCATCATTTTGTTTATTTTAATTTGAAAGCTTATTACATTTATTTAACCCTCTGGATCAGCAGATCTGAAGACCAAACTCTTCATTGCCTTACAGCACTTATCCAAATAGCAGTATCGCAAAGGCAACCTCATGTCCACATGAAGGTCTGTATCCCTTTGATAGAACTTCTGCTGTTGAGTACTAAGTATCAGTAAACCTTAATCTGACTTTGCATCCTGAAGGGAAAAGCTGTGGGGTACATAAGCACAAGCCTCTTGTCATGGTCTAACCTTAGCCAGTGACTAAGCCCAACACAGCTGCTCACCTACTGCCCATCAGTGGGACTGGGGAGACAATTGGAATGGGAGTGAGAAGACTTATGGGTTGAGACAGTTTAACAGGTAAAGCAAAACCTGTGCACACAAGCAAAGCAAAACAAGGGATTCATTCACCACTTCCCATGGGCAGACAAGAGTTCAGTCATCCCCAGGACAGCAGGGCTCCAGCACATGTAACAGTGACTTATCAAGACAAATTCCATCACTCCCAATGTCCCCCCTTTCCTCCTTCTTCCCCCCTAGTTTACCTGCTGAGCACAATGCCATATGGCATGGAATATCCCTTGGATCAGCTGGGGTCAGTTGTCCTGGCTCTGTCCCCTCCCAACAACTTGTGCACCCTCAGCCTCCTCACTGGTGGGGTGAGGAGCAGAAAAGGCCTTGGCTCTGTAAGCACTGCTCTGCTCTAACAAACACACCCCTGTGTGATCAACACTGCTGTCAGTACAAATCCAAACCAGCCCCATAGTAGTGCTGTGAAGAAAATTAACTCTATCCCAGCCAAAACCAGCACACCTCTCACAGTCAGACAACATGCAAGTGTTGCTCAAGTCTTCTGCCTTCAGTTCTGGATACCTTCACCATCAGGTTTGTCCCTGTAGCCAAAGTAATTTCTCATCAGCACACGCTGCTTGCTTGCATCTGCTATGCCCAGGATGAATAATTCTAAGAATCAAAATGAAAACACGCTCTGCAGGTTATAGATGCTCAGCACTTGGAACAAGGCGTCCCCCAGGCAGCAATATGACATTTCTGTCCATCCGGAAACTCCACAGGAGACAACCTGCTGTGGTGGCACCGGGTGCCGCTTGGTTATGTTACACAGTCACCTTTTTAGATCAGGGATAAAAAATACACCTTTGCCATGCTTTCCAAACACACAACTAAATTGCTGTTTAAGATTAAGGGGCCCCAAGTCACCCATTAGGTTGAGGACGGGCACAGTGTAGCACTCTCATTTCTATTATTTTACCAACATACAAGACGAAAGTATAAGAACTACACATCCAAGACAGATTACAAATACAGAAACTCAGTGCTTAAGAGTAACAAATGAAAGGGTAACAGGCTCTATTTGGTGCCCCCATCTCCTGGCCCAGCCTCTTGCTTTCTGTGCCTATATAGTAGACAATAAAAAAGGCACAGGAGTATCTGCCACTCCACCAGTTTAGACAAAACAGGTGGCAAAGAACAGAAAGAACTGAATTTATTTTCGCGAGTTAAATACTGTTTGAAAGAGAGACAACGGTGGTCGCCTGAGGCAGGCGAATGACTGACTGGATAAAAGGGGCTTTACAGGGCTCTGTGAGATGCATGCGCGAAGGAGCAGTGCAGCCTCGCACCACTGGAGTGTGCTGTCCGGTTGCAATAGGAGTGTCTGCTCCTCGTCGTGCTGCCACCTCGCCCCTTGCACGCTGCTGCGACGTTCTGCAGCAGCCCTTGCTCTAGCTCGACCCTGAATGCTGACATCTGTCAGGCAAGCGGCTGCTGTCCTGGCAGTGGCCCCTATCGGCAGCAATGGGGCAGCTGCTCACCTCACAGCCAGCTTCACCCTGCTCTCACCTCCACCAGCCATGAGGCCCCCAGTGCTGTGACATCGCAGCAAGCACGGACCTTTCTTTCTGCTTACTCATTCAATAGCTCCATTCATTAGCCATCTAGCAGGTTAATTAAAAGAAAGCAAAGGAAATGGCAGTCTATGCTTGACTGACTTATCTGGCTTGACTGAAATGACAGACTGAAGACTGTCAAAGGTCTCAAGTTTACTTCCTTTCAAGAGGAAAATAAACCAACCAACCAAACAGGGAGACCAGTGCTGCTGTAAACATTCAGTGCTTGAATAACATTGCTTCCCTCAGCAAATATCCGGAGCCAAACCTGCAATAGAGTAAGTTGGTGGTAATTCAATGAAGCCAGCACAAGTTGAAACCACTGCAGGCTTTTTGACCTGTAGGACCCAATTTATAGTGGCTGCCCAGGCAGAACACAGTCAATCAGTGGGACATCAGCGCAAAGGAGTAAAGTCTAAAACTGGATACCTGAAATTTTATTCTCTTTTCACAGTGCACAGTAACAGAAACTGCTCTGGCTAATAGCAGGGAACTTAAGGAAGCAATTATTTTTAAGCTAAGATGAGAATCTATCACAAACCCTCATTCTTTCACCTATTAGTGGTACAAAACCGTCATGCTCCTGCCAGGTGTCAGGAAGAAAAGGGACCATGGTGATTAACCTGCATAATTTTGCTCCTGTGACTTGTAAAGAACCCTCTTAACAGATTTTCAAATAAAAAGGCATTTGAGTTTGAGCTTCCACAGCTGCTGCTGGAGTCAGGACACAGGTGAAGCCGGGACAGAGACAGTGAAGTCCTTGAAGTGTTCCATTTGCAAATTACTGTGTAATAGAAGAGAACCCAAAAGACTTTGAACAGTAGAGTAGAAAAATCATTTCCTAGCTCTCCTCCTCACTTATTTCAAATGGGAAAACTAGTCAAGGAAGGCCAAGCCTTTAGGTAAAACACTTGATGCATTTTTGAAAGAGAACTTAGACACTGGGACAGCAATGTAATGAAGATGGAGACACGGATTTATCCAAACTGCAATAAAATTTGGTGTCTGCTCATTACTTTTACCTACTGCACCCTCACTTTTCAGATCCCTGCAAAATCAGCCTCACCCTGAAGAACACAAAGGGCTCTGCAGCCAGCCATGCTATCACACGCAAACCCTCCTGCCTTCACTCTGAAACAGCAGCAGCTTCGCTGCTCCTCACAGCCTCAAGCACAGGCACTGTGTGCAACCTCACACCCTGGTCTGCAGAAACACAGACAAAGGTCTGCCATGCTCAGTGCACCATACAGGGCTGGGGCTCCCTCCAGGACCACAAGGCTTCCTTGGGGAAAATGCTGAAAAGCAGTTCATCTCACTTGCCTGGGGTACTGTGTGTGCCCAGAGCACCCTCACTGCCAGGCCAGCAGGGAGCCTGGCTGCCTCCTCATTGGTACAGCTGGGTCTGGGGCATGTCTGCTTCACAGGAGACTGGGACAACCAGGGAGGCCCAGTCCCTTCAGGAGAAGAAAACAACAGCCCCCTTCCCAGCCTGTGTGATAGGGGTCATAGCCTCTGCATAAGGGAAGACACATTCAGTCTTGAAGAAGTTCAAATAAAGCTGCAAGGCTTCAGCTTCTTCCTTACAATTACCCAGCCGCATGCCATGTGACTATAAAACAAACTACCATTGTTCTTTACTACACCATAGATAGTGCATACATAACGAAAACACAATCTACTGTGTTTTCTACTGCCATAGTCCACAGGAGGGGACAATTTGTTACTGAGATGAAGTTTACTCACTAATAATGGCTGCCAGCAACTGCTGCTGCTGTCATAATGATAGCACTTGCTTAGTTTTATGTCTCTGTTCCCTGCAACAACCTAGATGCCTTGCCACAAACTAACACTGCCATCCAAAAAAACATTAAAAAAGGCATTAAGTACAGCATTGTGCCAAAAGCTACTACAAACACAAGTTCTAAATGACCCTGTTTAACAGTCTGGAGCATACTAAGGAAAATGCTTTTCTTGCTTACATCGAAGTCCACCAGACATTCCCCACTGAAAGCCTGGGTTAAGGAGGTCAGGAGCAGGTCCCCAGCATGTAGGGATGAAGACAAAAGGCTCAGTACAAACAGCATGGGGCTGCTCTAGTCCTAAGCACTGCTATGGATCACGCATACTTCCCTGTGGTCTCTACATGCAGCAGAACAGCACAAGCCTGTCTACCGCTGTGCTGTCCTCCCAGAGCAGATGAAGAAGCAGCTCTTTAACACTGCTGCTCCAAACTATCATTTGGATCTATGCACTTTTAAAACATACAGCTGAAATAACAGAAATATAGGGGTAACTTCATTTTTCCTCTGTAATCATCTGGGACATAAAAAGCAGCCCCTGTGCCAAGAACACTGATGAAGGAGGGAGCAGATGCCTTGGTGAAGTTGAGTACAGAGCTGACTGTGAACTGCTCATCCTCTGAGCAGGGGTACTCCTGGTCCAGGCACTGTGTAGCCTAAGTGGAGCAGAACTGAGCCCACCATTACGTGGTGCATTGTTAGGCCACAGCACACAGACATTTCTGCCAATCAACACCCTTTGCACGCTGTCCCATATATACCTATTGGTCACTACAGAACAAGCTTTAGCATCCCACAGGATGTTAAAGCTTTTGAAGAGTTATTAGCCCACATCTCCCAAGAGACAGCAGTTGTGAGTGCTGACAGAAAGCACAACTCAATCCAACCCCGATGCCCCTGCAGCAGCTCCTGCAGCGAGGAGCTGAGCTGATCAGCATCCGCAGGGTTTTATCCTCCTGCAGGGGGAACCTCACAGCTTTGCCAGACCTGCCTAAGAGTCAGCCTGTGGTTCTTAAACTACAGGTAGCTCTGAAACATGAACGACAAGGCCTGTACCATAGCTGTTTCAACACATTTAATGGTGTGGCTGTGCTAGATAATCCCTGCTGCCATCTCTCAAATGGCTGAGGCCAGCAAAGCCAGCTTGGGCTTATGCTGACAGTCTAGCATCATCCCAAAACTGAGCAGTGGGTCTACTGCAGTCATCTGCCACAACCTTCCTGGGGTATGCGAAAATGGAATTGGACTGTTCACCACACAAAGATAGTTGTGTGCTGATCATAACCTAGGGGTTTCTGACCAGGAACTCCACTGACTGTGTGAGCACAAAGCACTAAACTATTTCAGCCTCCATAAATCTCATTGTTTTCCTACCCAGTATTAGCCTGAGCAGAAAGTGCAGCTTCTTGTAAAATAAGCTGCTGATAAGGCAATCTCTTGAGGAGCTTTTTTAGCTGCGTGCAGATTAAGCACTGAGAAGCTGGAATATGCGAAGTGCTTTCTCAGCCACAATTTCCACTCATCGCAGTTCTGATTCTCTCCAAGCCCAGGGCAAAAATATGGACATCAAATGGGAGTAACAGCATAGACAAACCAGACAGAAAGCAGACAGGGTGACTTTGTTGTTGTTCTGTATTGTCTACTAGTCCTAGTCTTCTCTGTAGCTTAATCTCCGGTCAGGTTAGTTAAAATAAGTAAATAAAGAGAATGGCACACGAAATACAGCTCCTGTCAGTTCTGACTGCGCAGCCAGAGCCTCAGCTGCTTCTTTTAGCTGTGGGCAGAGTGTTCAGCCAGAAACAAATGCTGCAACCTCAACACTTTGCCTGTTTTTCCCCAAACAAATATTGAAATTGAATACTGAGACTCCCTGGTGTGGCTGAAGAGATACATTATTTTAGCACATTAATAATTATCATTTTCTTTCTACATTGATCCATTATTATAAGCTTTAGAAATACAAAAAGGGAATAATTTCCCCAAGGCTGTGTTAAATATAAAATCCATTCATCATAACAGAACACTTACTGCTGTGGACTGCACTTGGCAACAGCTCAAAGTTGTGCTCATGTTAAGATATCATCTCTTCAAAAGTACAGTGAGTTTCTTTAAAGGACGTGTTAAAAGACACTAAAACAAATACAAACCCCATCACTACCCACTCAGAAATGTCTATCACAAGTCCTGAGGTGCAGTTATTTTAAGAACATGAAAAATATTTCCACGCTACTGATAATAACACACAGACACTTTGGCAGGTCCCTGTCTTCAGAGGGCTCCTGCTCTCTTGGAGGGGCTGTCAAAAAAAACAGCTTCAGACCCCAAAGCTCCTGTGCTGCACATGCACCCGGAGAAGATTTTATCTCATATTCCTGAAAATCATACTACACATACTGGTTTTCTTTAAAGAAAGATATGCAACTTGGCTGCTCACATTTCTTCTTTATTATTTCTAATCAGAATGTAGATGTTTGACAAACTATTTCTTTGCTTACCAATGGAGACTATTTGTTGATTTAAACGATAGACTGCTTTTTTAGGTACTGGATTTATCACAAGCAAAGGGAGGGAAATTCTTAGGCATCCTTGTTAGAACAGGGTGCAATTCCTAAGGAACAGTGTCAATATATCTAAACTATATCTTGGTGATGTAGATCCTCTGGCCTAATTTCTATTAAAACATATAGATAGCTCTTGCTATTGAAGAATATTCCTTTTGAGGGAGTGAGATGAGCTAGTAAAGAATGCAGATCATAACATGAAATCAAGGTAGGAGCTCAGGATGAACTGGGGGAAATCCAAAGCCAAACCAACAGGCAATCAGCTGCTGACTTCCAAAGCAGGATCCATGTTCCAAGTTTAGGCAGCACTGCTACAGGAGACATGGCCTTCTTCAAGGTTTGTTGGAAGCTTCAGCCTTTTGGCAGTGGATATCTCAACTACTTCAGAGTGCCCCAGCAAGGCTAAGGCAGAGGAGCGAGCCCTGGCAGTGGCAGCAGGTCCTAAAGCAGGTGGGGACACAGCCACCCTGCTTGGCTTACTGCGCTTCATGGTTTGCCCTGTGCAAACAGGAGGCAAAGCCAGCACTGGGTGAGTAATGTGGCTGCTAATGCCTCAAAGTGATAACCTTAAGCCTGCAGTAAACAATACTAAGAGTTGCTTGGAAGAAAAAGAAAACCTTAAGAGTGTTTGGTCCAGCTTCTTCAGGAAATCAGCTTTATATGATTCCTGTAGCTCATCCTGGATCTCTTGCCCTACCTAACCAGTTTCAACTCAATTTGATAACGAAGTGATTCCCAAAATGATAAATACTTTCAAAAAGCAAGAAACAGACAAGTAGCTAGAGGCCCCATATAGGGCAAGGTCTGGTCACTGACATCAGTCAGAAATCCACGGAACAGAAAAGGGTGTCAACACTCTGGAAAACTTAACTTTCAACTTAGATACGCCCAGTCTGTATACAAGAGGCAAAACTAGATTAAACCAGATGTCTGTCACTCAAAGAACCACCTGCCTGGCTTCACTCTGTGATAGTGTCTCTGCAGATCAGCCTGTACCAAGCTCAGCAGGGTTAAACTCCAGCTGTACAGAGCCCCCAGAAGTAAATGTAAAGTTTTAAGATCATTTTAGCTCCTGCTCAAAGCATCTCTGATTTCCCTAAATATGCTGAGGTTGTAAAGCACAAGGTTAATGAATACATAATGGGACTGATTAAACCAGTGCTTAAAGGCATTAAAGCATTGGGCTTCACAACAGAAGTCATAAGTCTATTGGTTTAATATTGGCCTTCCAGCAGCAGCACAGCAGTGCTTGCAGCATCCAGCTGTGGGAAGGAGGCCAAATACCCAGAGCTGGCACTGTGCTCCCAGTTGTAGACCCCCATGACAAAGGCTGGAGAGAGGCAAATGGTCACCCAAGACCCTAAGGTGCAGCAGGGTTGAAACTCTCCTTGGTGAAACTGTAGACAGCACCCAAAAGCTATGCACTGTGCTACAGCCAGGCAGCAGTGGACTCTACACCACTGCATGGTCACTTCTAACAGCACCGTGTTCCTTATCCAGCACTGTGAGTTTCTCCCCAAGTCTGGAACCATTTATATATACCATACCAGAAGAAGGGCCACAACTGAGACACCAGCTGCCATGAACATGGGTTTTCTGTGTATGACACTGTTATTCATGTTTTCCTGAGAGTGTATTTCAAACAAGGAAAAAGGAGTCAGAATTGAAGCAAACCTCTGCAGAGAGCATGCAGAAAGCACACAGCAGAGCAGAGAATTGTTCTGTACAGCTTCTGCCTGCTGGGGAAACAGTCTTCAAATATTTACCAGACAGAATATGCTAACAGGGAGCTGCCTACTCCTCCTGCTCACCATACCCTGAAAATAGATGTCACTTATTTCTCCATATTATGAAAGTGGCAACCTATTTACTTTAGGAACATTGTCCTGGGTTCCGGGTTGCCAGCTGGGCTTAAACCACGACAAACATACTGACCCCAGAATTGCTGGTTTGCAGACGCTTGCATTCATGCTTCAGTTTTAGATGACAAGAAATTTGTTTCCCAACAAAGGCACTATGGTTGAAGGGACACTTCTTGTCTCATTTTTGCAATTGCAGCACTAATAACTTGGTCACACCCAAGAAAACTTTTTCCTGTAACTGTCAGCCTCATTGCAAAAAAATAACCTCAGTTTTCCAAACCCACTTAAATTTAAGTCAAATTCAGTACAAAGTTCTACCTGAAACAGACCTACTGACCATTAGAGACCACTTGAAGAGACACGTCAAGAAGCTGCTGGTGCCCACGCTCTGCTCTATTCTGCACAAACATCTGCATTCGTGGCACTGTCCTGAGAAAGGGGATTTCTGGTGCCAGTCCCTGTTCTGACAAAGACTTACTTCTTTATAGAAAAGCACATTTAGAACCAAGGAAAAAAAACAGGACATGCATTTCCATCTCCCTGTCTAACAAACTGTGGCTCTTGGCTCTTCTAAAAGGTAGAAGAGGAGGGTTCAGGCACTCAAACGTGTATCTCATTGCGCTTAGATCTTTCCACCCTTCATCTCTGCTCTCAACCCCCTGCAATATTTGGTAACGTCCCCTTCCAAATGTTTCATTTTATTTCTGTCATTTATTCTATTCACGTCCACAGTAAAATTGTTTATTCTGAAACAAAGGGAGATATTCTTTTAAAAGAAGAAAATTTTTCCAGCATTGTATTTGGCAAGTAAAATGCAAAAATTACATGTTTATTCCAGTCTAAAATTATTCCCCATTTGCCAACCCTGGGTACAGCTGTGCAACTGAAAAGCCTTTCCACAGGCCTAATGATGGCATCTCCAAAATCATGGTGGAGTTGGGACCAAAACCAGCAGCACATCCCAGAATTAACACAGTGAGGAACAATCACAGGAATTATTTTGCTCAGTTCAGTCCTGTTTTTCCATAACAGCTCAGTAATTTTGGTAAGCCACAAGCTCCGATGCAGTATCTTTTAGCCTCATTCAGGGTCATTCCTGTGTGTGTCAGAAACAGTTAATAAGAGACAAGGGGGTTGGCATTTTGGCCTAAGCACCCTTCAGCAATGCTCAGGATGGTTAGAAGAGTTACCAGATTAAGAAGAAAATGCTTAACTTGATAGCCATTAATCCTGCAAACCATGCTTTCTCGTGATAGAAACTTTTCACTGTAGAATTGAGTACCCATTTGTTTGGGAAATTAAAAGGCAACGGAAGCCACAAAACCATGATGTGCGCCTATTTTGCCCTCAGTCAAGGTGCAGCATATAACTTGGAAGCAGGTTCTAAGTGACAGCTGCCCGGCGGCCATAAGGACAAAGCCACAGGGCAGTGTGCGCACCTGCAGCAGCAGGGAAACCCATACAGAAGTGGCCTCAGGTCTTCCCCCTCTTCCCAAGGGCCCCCCAAATGTTGCCTGGGTTTTAAAGCCACTCTCGAGTGATCTAGATGCTGATTCTATCAGCACTGCCAGTAAACCATGCCTGACTTGCCTAACTTTCCCCTTAGTGATGAGAGCACAGGGGCAGTCCTTGCTGGATGCAGGTGGCACACAAACTCCTATGCCAGACAGCACTCCAAAATCCACACTTAGCCTTTCCCAGGGACTGTGGGAATTGGGATTAAGGGAAAACAAAGTGACCTTCCAGTGCTTAAAGAGCAGGACCTGGGGCTCCTTCTGTCCACACTGCCAAGATGGTTTTATGCATCTGAAAGGGGATGCATAAGTCTGCAAGGAATAGCTGGAAGAGCAGCACAGCGAGTGGTATCTTATTCCTTCAATCCTAAAGATTCCTAAGGACCTGCATACAGATGAATATGTTACTTGGTGACAAGCAAAATGACACAGGAAGCACAGCAAGCAAAACTTCTCATTGCTATTTCTCTTCTATTCATATTTGATTCTGAAGATAAAAATCAAAGACAACTCCCAGGACAAATTCAGACTCTTCTGGAAGAAGTACTACATTCTCCCCAAGACTTGGGTTGGCAGCTGATTCTCAGCAGGAATAGATAAATATATTGGTGTAAATACAAACAAAAAAAGCTGTCTTATGCTTTCTGCTGAATGGGGGTAGGCCTAAGCCTGATTTGATCTGAAATTAGATAAAACATTGGATCAAGAAAAGAACAGTTCTAAATAGAGACATACCAGTATTTCATTTCATAAACAGCTTTGTGCACAATATAACAGCTCCACTGCCTTCAGAGCAACAGTCAATAGAAATGACTGAGGGATCTGCAGCCTTGGTGGTGGCCCAAGGAATGACAGGGGGGTAGACAAGGCACCAGAGGACCTGGTGTGGGTCAGACAGACTTGTTGCCGCAGAACTGCCTGAACAGCAGACACATGGCATCACTTGACAGCTCTGTCCTTACTGGTGTCACTCACTTGGGTCTCCCCCAGCTATGTGCCTTGGTTGTTAGAAGATGGGAGCTGCCACTGTCATGTTTGGGTCACAAAATGTTTTGTCTTGCAGGCATTAACTAAACTTTGAAGAAAATAATAGTGATTAAAAAGCATCAAGTTCTGTATGATCTGAAAGAAGAGAGCAAAGCTAATTGATCCCTCGCTGCCTGCTCTCAACACCCAGAAGTTATTTTGATGGCTTTTGACAAGACAGTATTTCAGTAAGCTGTACAGATAGATAAATGTTATCATAAGTCTTATCACCAAAAGCCAAAGCAACCCTGGAACAGAATTTCCTCAGGAAACAGGTTATGAGAATCAGTTTTAAGAAATATGATTGTTTTCAGCTCCTACTCCCCCTGATTTCCAGGGCAGCAGGATCCAACCCGCCAGACTTTACAAGTTGTGCTGGTCTGAATAATGACAGTACCAACAGCCATTTGGAAGAGCGCAAAATGCAGAGAAAGTGCTGGAGTCTGCAGAACTCTTTCTATGCAGCATCTGGCGTTCTTTGCAAAGTTTGCCATGAAGTCTGCAGCTGGACAGTATTCCCATTTATTGCTCTGTGCAAAGCCTCACATGAAGCTCTTTAGAAAAGGCAACTATTAATTAATCCTAATGACGATACAATTTGCTTTCAGCAGGCTTCCTTTATTGAAAACAGCAGAAATAATTGAGCTGAACAACAAAAGAAGTTGCAATTAGAAGCTGAATGTCCGCTGGCCCTAGAGCAGAACGCACAGCTGATGCCTAATGACAAATTAATCTACATCTCCCATTCTAAGTGTTGACCACAATGCAGAGCATGGAAGAGGTATGCTATGTATCCTATCAGGCTTGACCTTCTCAACTGAAAGTTGATAGGAAGAAAAGATCTTTACAGGTATTTTATTCCTTGACAAATTTTTATTAAGAGCTGAAGCACATCTGGAACCTGCAGCAGCAGGTCTGAGAGGAACATAGTACTGTTACCTGTCTGACATCCTCTGACACTCTTAAGAAGTCAAAAGTGTTTCTAAATGCTGAACTTAGTGCTGTGTGTAGAGGGGTATCAGGTTAGATGGACCACTGTTATACACACAAATGCAAATTCCTGAACTGAGAAAGACTGCCATATCAGAAAGCAGTAGGGAAGTGGCAGAGGGGAATGCCACATGAGCTTCAGTAGCTCAAAACACAGAAGCAGATGATTACGTGTTCAAACTGCCATGTTTTTCATCCTAGGGTGCCTTTAAATATCAATAAGGTTTGAAAAAATGGTTCTCAGAGTTCTTATCCCCTGGAATAGCTCAGAAGAATGTCTGCATACTGATCTGGTGTTTCTTTGGCCTTGGTACATCCTCTGTACACCCTTCAATCCAGTTTGCATCTGGAAAGGCAACAGAAGAGACTCCAACAGAAAAAAGCTTGATGTGTCATCCAGGCTATAATCTGATTTGCAGGAAACCTTAAAAAAACCTGAGCAAATCTGATTCCTGCCATTTCCATACATGCTTTTCCTCCAGAATGTTTATTTTGCACCACACAATGCTATTTCCTATATCTCCAGTAGAAGGTAATCCATCAAACTATTACAAAAAAAAGGCTTTTTCAGTATTTCTTGTCCTTAGATCATGACCACGGTGAGTTGAACACAACAGCAATTTATATTCTTTTCCAAATGCTTAATGCAGCAAGAACTATTCTAATGCTCATTTGCTGAACCATGGTTATTTGTGGTACTCATTGTGCTTGGGGAATACTCTAAGAATTATTGTCAATTTGACTTCTACATGCAATCGATATTGAGATTTTAAATAGCTCCTACTGTACCAAAGTGACCTTATGCAATCCAAAGGTGGAACCACTATGGAAAAAAAGAATCAGGATTTAACAAAGATAAAAAGCTGTTCAGAAGCTGTACATGCCCACTCCAGTGAATAAAAAACCTATTACACATCAGGAAACAAGCAGTACTGAAGAATATTACAGTGTAATTTCCGTAGTACCAATAAGCCAACCTTTTCCCATACTCTTTTTTTGTGCATGAAGTGTGTATTTATTAGAAGCCAAAAGAACCAAGGCTTGACCAGTCTCTCAAAGTTTCGTTACAGGCGTACACTTGAACCAGTCCAGCCCACCACTCTCCCCTCTGTATCACATCTACGGCTTGCCTTCATTAATCTAGACATCACAGATGCCAGACAAGGAATCCTGTAGCTCACAGACTTGACTAAAATTAACTCTGCAATAAAACAAGTAACTGGAAAGATGCCTGACTTGCCATGTGCTCATGGGATCTTTGCAACCAGCACGGAGAAATGACAGGAAAATGCTTCATCCCTGTTATTTCATTGGAGGAGAATTTGGTTCATTGTGCTTGGCTGCTTATTTAGTTTGCATCAGCTTGCATGACTGAGGGAAGAGTGAACTTTGAAAGAGATTATATATGGAGAGTACAAAGATGGGTTTGGATGCAGAGCTCCCAAGCGAAAAAGGGCCACTAGGTCCTACCATGATCTTTTGCTTTTTGCTGTTTGAATTCCCTAAGCTTCAGCCTGATCTAGATCTATAAAGTCCAGTTTGTCCACACTGAATTCCCTCTAGTCCTTTAATGTGTTTGGCATTGAGAAATAAAAATGCTTTAAAAAAATCCATTAAAAACCCACTGAACACAACCCCCGAGAGACCAAATACCCGATACTACTCTTCACTTAAATGCTTCATTTAAGGAAATAACTAATTTAAAATATACTAAGAACACAGAAGATGATTCCCAGTTTCCACTGCAAAATATTAATGTTGGAAGGACAAGTCTTTACTCACCCTAAATTATTAATAAAAATCTGCAATACATATATATTAAAATTTAAATAAGGTGTTTCTGCACTGTTTTCTACTCATTTGTTCTACAAAAGCTTTTGACTTACAAAGATATAGAAAGAAAAAAGTAACCAGTATATTTAATCTGTGAACCCTGCTTTCAGAATAGCCGTGCCCCGGTTTTATACATTCTTTACGATATAACATCAGTGAAATGAGAAGTCCCACCAGTTTACAAGTTTTGAAAACTTAAGACAGCCTCCAAAGAAAAGTATTAGTGCATGAAATTAAACTACAGATAAAATTGTTCCACTCGAAATGTTTGAGCATGACTTATTTAATTGTGGTAATGCAGTTTCTTCAGATTTGCAGTAAAATATATATTGGCCAAAGAACAAAAGGCATGAAACTGGATTGACTGAGATCACTGACACTTCCTGCACACCCAAAGAGAAATCCTGCTTCCAAATACCTTCCAAAATGATTCGTTCACAGTGTAGCTACAATCTCTTCAAGGGCCATCCTCCAATTGCATTAACTAAGTATTAACCACTTACAAATTTTGGACCTAATAATCAATTGACATCAGCTGAAGTCTGTTCCAGGGACTTCGGTGCATCTATTGCAACCAGCCCAGCCCATCTTTGTGATCCTTAAATTCAACTTTTTAACAAGCAACCACAGTTTACAATGATGTGAATCTAGGTTCCGTCTGTATTATGAAGTTACAGTACTACACTTGTGCATTAAGCTGTTGAGTAATGGCTTAGCTACTCTAATTTCAAAGAAAACTAAAGAAAAAAAGGGAAAACATAAATACGTCTTCCAAATAGAAGACAGGGAAGAATACATAGTGGCCAAGGCTTTTAGGGGACTGGAGGCAAATAGCTTGATACCCAGTCCCAGACACACTAACACAATATTTGAGCATTATACTCCCCCTGCCTCTTCCACATCAAATACCATTTTATTATTGTAATATATATCATGAATACATATTTTTCTCTCTCTCTTCCTCTCCTAAGACAGCTGACTGCTGATAATGGATATGTTTATATTCATGTTCTTTTGTACTAGTTTCTAGCTGATAAGAACCGTGAAAGGCATTTGGTTACAATGTTTACAAGCTCAAAGATGTCAAAACAGGACTAAATTTCTCCTCTCTAGTCATGTTTTGACTGAGATACTTCACTCTGGGAAAAGCAGAGGTTTGGGGAGAATGCAGGAATACATGGCTAGATGCTCCAGGGAGCTCAGACCCTCACAGTGCCCTGGAACTTATATTTCTGACCTGAGCAGAAGACAATGACTCTTTTTACAGTTGAAATCAGTACATGCCACTTTTAGCATATTATAATCCTTCCCAGGACATGGCACGAAGTGAGACCTTGCTGAGGGATGCTCAGTTTCACAGGGAGTTTCCAGGCTAGGGACTGAAGGCATTTACCACAATTGCAATCAGTATTAACGAAGTGCTGCCGGCAGCTGACATTCCAGCCCTCCCTGGTCAGTGAGCCCATGCCTGCTGCTGTCCTTTGGCATCAGCCATACCTGTGCTTTTACTAACTTCAACTTGAACATTGATTGTGGCTTCATCGGTTTATTTCAGCTGGAATTCGGGACCACCAGCATGATTTTCATACTGCTCTATCCACATCAGCATAAAACCTCTCCCCTCTGCAATCTTTTGAACTTGGAAAATTATGACTATCCTGCATTTTCAAACCAAAAAGTTCCTTATGAACCTTCAGCCACTCCATCTGCAACAAGACATTTATCCAGGTCAAACAGCATACTTGCAAATTTGCCTACAAGTAGCACACTCTCCAGAAGGCTTATTTCTACAATAGTCTCTCATTTGAAGCATAGATTTAGCACATTTAAATATTTAATCAGGGGTTGAGTCCCTTGATTTTATTGACCACATGTGGTTTTTGAAAGGCACAAAACTTTGTGATTTTGAAAATACAGTGTACTTCAACTATCTCTTTGCTGCTCTTCAATGGGGATTAGAGGGGAATATGAAGATGAAGAAAAAAAGCTCTGCTTTCCCCAGCATAAATTGCACAAAACAACTGTTAAAGGAATCACTCCAGAGTAAATTTTGATGTCTAAGAGAGGTCCATCTTGAAGGTTAAGACCTGGCTGGTTTATTCAAGTCTCAGGAACAAGGGACTGGTTCTACCAGCCTGCCCTGTTTGTGCCCCTGCATACACAACTGTACTGTGAGCACAAAGCTGGCTGGGAACCAGTCCCAGGGTGGAGTCACCTTGTACTGAGGTAGCACCAGCACATTCTGCTTCTACTGCCTTTCCAGGGTAATAAAAAAGAGCGTGAATTTGGATAAGCAGCATTTAAATCACAATCTGAAAAAGCCTGCTAGCATGCTACAACCATGTGGTTTACAGCTGTTTGGTTCCTCACTTACAATTGCTGTTCACACAGATACAATTTATTCATTTATTAATTAAAGGATTCCTGTTACTGCTTCCTCATGAACAAGCTTATTCTCTCATGTACCTACAGAGACCTTGAATAAATAAGCTTTGCCCAAATACCTACAAGAGAAAGAAAACTTGTTTCACCAGCCTCACACGGCACATGGCCTTTCTGGGAAGAAAATCAGAATCAAAAGAAAATCAAGGTGGCAGAAGGACCTAGGACACAAAGGTCCTGAATTAAGAGGACTTAAACCTAACCCTTCCTGGTCACCCTGTGTCCTCAGTCACCCATCGGCAAAAATGGCCTTGCCACAGTTGCCGCTTTGGTAAAGCACTTGGAAATAACCAGCCTGATAAGAGGTGTTATTGCAAATCATTTTCCATCATTCTGAGCTACGAATCTATTCGGACAGATCACTGTAATGGAAGTTAATGAAGCTTGTTATGCCTTTTTCTCTGCAGTCTGCCTTCTAAAAGACCTGGGTTTCAAGATCCCTGCATTCAGGGTGGGATTTCAGCCGAGCAAAACCAGACAGCTGCAGAGAGGTGCCTGTTAGCAGGCTCCAGGCACAAGGAGTGTGCTCCAGCAGTGCTGCTCAGAAGGTTGTCTCCTATGCCCCCCTGCTTCTGCACTGGTCATAGCATGTATTGACAGGACAGACACTAGCGTCACCTTCCAGGAACAGAGGGAGGACTCGGCTGCGCTATTCCTCTTCCTGTGCATGCAGTGCACCCACAGAACAACCTGTTACAGCCAGCTATGCCACTTACAGCTTGTGTTGAAAAACAAAACAAAACCCTAAGCCCACAAAACCAAGGCGCTCCTCCAGTCACATCCCCACACACCCCAAAAAGCTTATATCAAGAGTTTTGGCCAAAGACTTTTACCAAAGAGTGTCTGTCAATGAGCAGACACACAGTGTTTTCAGCTGCTGGACCAGACAGACAGGTCCTATTTGTGTTGCCCTGTCTGGCTCTGACAGTCCATCACGGCCCTCACCCGTGGTTCCCCCAGCACTCAGCCATTTCATATCAGCAGCACTTCCCTCAGCTTGGTTTGTGGCAAGGCCCAGACTCCAAGGGAAAACACCACTCCTAAGCAAGTTAGTGCTTAGAAAAGGGGCAAAAAAAGTACTCCGTCTCCTTTTGCTGAGCATACGGAATGAAGTACCCTGTGAAGAATCATAGAATCAACAAGGTTGGAAAAGACCTTTAAGATTTAGTCCAACCTTTACTCCAGGACTGCCAAGTCCAAGAAAATCAGATTTATTGGCTTGTCCAATATTGCCAGAAGAAAACACCCCCACTGGTGGTCTTACCTCAACACCAGCCCTTCAGGTGCCACACAGCGACCCAGTCTGGGGGGGTTTGCTTCCATGCACTTGAATATGCACAGAACACACCAGGATAGCAGAGATGGGAAGGGAATTCCATGGCCAAAAGACTGTGAATGCAATACAAAGAGGTCTGTTGAAACAACCTGTACTCTGTATTAGCCTCCATGACTACAGCAAGGGAACTGGGGAAGGAAGACAGGACCTCACTGGGAGCTGTGCTAATTCCTCAAGGACTTTGAGGTCACTAAAGCCAAAGTAACTGCATCCCTTCCACTAACCGTACTAGCTGGTACACGTACCATGCTATGTTAGCATCTTCTGCTACAAACACATACAGTTATATAGGACAAAACAAATCTAACTAATAAAAATAAGGCTAGAAAGCTTAAAAATGAAATACACTACAGTGATCCCCTTGTGAGGTTTCTGCACAGAGGCACTGATCTGCTTGCTTTTAATATATGCAGCATGTACTGCTGCATGCAAAGGCATGTGATATGATGACATTTTAAGAGAAAAATATTTGAAATGCAGAACAAAGATGATCTTTACATGCCTCAGATATGAGAAAAGAAACGTAAATAAGCAATAGTAACATTTGCAAACAATGTCTTAACAGCACTGACTTAAAACAGTGGCTGAGCAATAGTTTGGCTTAGTTCTGTAACACTAAGAAAAAAGCAGCTGTCCCTTTCAAATTCCAGTTGAGATTTGCTGTTTAAAGTTACTAAATGTTTTAATACATGCTAAAGCCAAGTTTCTGAAAGGCACAAGAGCACATGCAAGTTTTTTACTGCCTCCATTGTCTGGTGAAGAAATGTCATGTTTCCATGGGTAAGTAAATACAGAGCCATAGAGCAAACCACAGTAGCCATTTACAGCACCCTCCAGGTTTGCATGCTCTTCACACGTTCAGCTGTATTTAATGCTCATGAACTACTTGATTTAACATCAAATAAGAAGTCAATTTAAAGAACTCAGAGCACAATTTTAGCTGTGAGTCCAGGCAATGTACTCTCCGGTTGGGAAAATATGTCAGAATCCGAGACAAAACTGCTTCTGTTTTAAAAAGCTATTGAAAAACTTGTTTCATGGTTATTTACCCTGTCTTGCATCCAAGCAGCAACTCTCATGAGTTTAAGATTTCCCTTCTGTTCACACTTTGCTTGACTTTCAGTTGCCATGTACCATGCCACCATAGTGAGACTTCATCTGAAGTACTTGAAGAGAAACAGTAAGTCATCCAAATTACTATTACATTCATCCTTCATTTTTATTCGAAGTATCTTTTTATTCATTCAACCATCAAATACTCTGTGCATATCTAAGTAGAGACAAAGTGTTTTACAGTATATAAACACAAAGAGATTTAAATTCTTTTAGCCTATGCTATACTGCCATATTGATGTAGTATTGCAACTTAAATGCCTCATTTGCAGAGGACAGACTGTTTTAAAGGCAGCTGGAACAGATAATGGGTCACAGTAACGAGATTTAAATTAAGTTATTGAGAAAATATTTATGAGACTCACAGCTCATCCATTATGGACATCAGAGCTTCAGAGCAGCATGGCCTGATGGAGGCTTGTCCTCGCAAGCTGACAGCAGGGCTTCAGCTTAGCAACCAGCACCTTCTCAACAGGAAAACCAGCCCAAACCCACATGCTGCTGATTTTATTCCTCAGCATGGGGCTGATCAGTGAAATACAAGCTCAATGCTTGAGCAAACTTTTACCTTCAGCAGTTGGTTTTAGAAGCAGAGTTAATCTATTCATTTTACAGTTGGGTTCCTATTTCCTTGCACTGACATAAAATGCAATCTGTAAATATTAAAAATTCATACAGAAAAAGTAATCACTATAAAAATTGTATTAAGTATGAAGCACTAATTCAAAATGCTAGTCACTCAGCAAAATGCTAGTCACTCAGCAGAATAACAGTAGATGGTTTATCTTTTCCTCCTTTTCAATTCTTCTAAATGGACAAAGAAGCCAAAGCACACCAAAGGGGAAACCAGACAATTTGTTGGAACGAAAATGAAGTACATGGAAAAAAACTCCTTACTTTGGAAGCCCTGATCACTTCAAGCCAGTTCCATGAAGGGCAAGCCCCCTGCTCTATTCTGTGTGTTCACCCTTCCCACTGTGCTCCCCAGCCCTGGGGTGGCCCCAGGCTTCTCTCCAGCAGCAGCAAGGCACTGGCAGCCTGTACCACAGGGTCCCACGGCACAAACAGGCTCAGAGAAGAGACTGCATTTGGTTTTCTACTGAATAGGTGGATTTGTTTCTCCTTTATAACCAGTGTTTTATTAATTCATTTTATGTGAGTTTGCATCTGCCTACATCTGTGTGCTTCCCATGAAATAGGCAGAGCAGCTGAAGCAGGTGCAGTATGGTGAGAGGGCTTGTTGTTCAGTCTCAGCCCCAGCTTTTCACTGCATGGCAAGCATTCCTACCAGCATGTAGTAAAGCTTCTGACCTGCAAAGAAGACCTGTAACTTCAGCTCATATGCTTCTAGTGCATGTATATCTGCACGGTGGAATTTCAAGGTGTTTCACAAGCAGGAATTTCCTAAAGCAGAAGTGGTAGGGTTGTTTGCTAGACGAACTAAGGAGAAAACTCATACTTGACAGACACCCAAGTTGGTCTGTCCTTTATCTCCTAAAAAATAAACATGTGTGCAACATTTGTTCCCAGAGAAATACTGCATGCTGAAGAATCGCTTTGATCCAAGCACATGAAGGCAGGTGGAAGCTGGGATAAAATTCTTTTTCCTTTGTATGCAGACGAACCCTGCTACCAGAAAGCCTGGGTTTGGAGCAGAGTATATGGCCTGAAGAAGTGGTTAGGTTAGATTTTTAGATGATGCACGCTGCACATATTATTTAATCATTCTTCAAATTGCAGAAAAAGAATGCTTCAGACACTGAATTGGAAAACTTACACCAAAGAGGGTGAGCTTATCTGGATACTTTTGACATATCGATGCCCTGTGTCCTCAGTGTAGAAACAGAAAGGATAATGTAAATGAGACATGGACACAGCACTGGATACAAGTCTACCTCAGGTTTTCTGTGCCTAAGCAAGGGAACTGCCTGCACCTTATCACCTAGCGACTGCTTTCATGTCCAGAAAACTTTGGAGAAAGAAAAAACCAAACCCCAAGCCAACCCCATCCATGACTTGTCTATTCCCAGCCATGGGTGGAGAAGGAATTCCAGTCTCGCAGCCTGCCAGGACATTCCCAGCTAAAAAATACTATTTGTGTTCTCACACCATTGGCTGTGTTAACCACGCTGTCATGGCTGTTGTGACATTTCCAATATTCCTGTTAACAAATGCACAACAATCCTGGGCCTCACCAGAGGGGGCAGCAGAGATCCCGATGCGCGGTACTTGCCGGTACATGCTATCCTGTGCTTCTGAGTAGCACTACAACACTGAAGCTGCACAGAAATTCCACTAAAGACAAAGTTTTAGTTAAAGGACATATATAAACTGTTTCAATAATTTTCTTATCTAGCTGATTTTTCAGAAGAGGTTCAATACTCAATTTTTCTTCTTGCAGAGAAAGGCACGCATAGAAATTAACACCAGAGTAGAAGTTTTCCATAAGATATAACTTATTCCATCTTCAGCAAAATATGGTATGAAAACAGAGACAATAGCTGGTTGTTCTTTCATTCTTTATGACTTTTGAAGGCAGATATATACAAATTTGTTTTCATTATTTCCTGACTCTCATGTGTGATATCAGCACATACATTTACATTGCTAAGAAGGCAAGTTTTGCAACGTATACAGAATGTGAAATTGTGAAGCAAAGGAAACTCTAGCTAGGACAGACTAATTTTTTGTAGCTGCTGTACTGTCAGCAGTCACACCGGAGGCAGCAGCAGCTCCTCCAGCCTGTAGCAGTACATTGCCAGTTTGTGTTCTCCCAATATTTTAACAGCCAATCAAGTTAAGAAATGAAAGCACAGGTTAAGTGAAATCTAGTGCTGCTCACAGCATACTGCATGCTGTATATAGTACATGACTGCAGAGCACATTGCAATCATTAAGTGCTACTGGTTCCTTAAAGAGCCATATACTGGCATAGTACAGGAGTAACATTGCTTATAGGAAGCGAGATCAGTTGTGTTCAACTCTGAAACAAAAAGTAAAGTGATGGAGCCCACACTGTGCAGCAAAACTGCTCTGTGAGAGCACAGGTCACACTGTGCATGAGCCTGCTGATGGCCTTCTTGTCCTCTGTGCCAATGGACTCCTCCTTTTCCTCCTCCTATCCCTACTGATAGTTCATGATTATACTTTAACATCTCATTTGCTGTCCTGTCTTTCCATCTGTTTAAAATGAAAGCAGAAGTAAATCAGGCACGTTTTCACAGCCATAAGTAGAAATATTGACGTACATTTCACTGCAAAAAGATTTGTTTGTGCTCTTTTGATCCTCAATAAATAAACTCTTCTTAGAAATGAAGTGCCAGTATAATGAGGCTGAGTTGAGAATGCTGGCTAGCTGGCTATTTCCTGGAGAAATCTTTCTCAAGTAACACAGAGGGTTGAAATAACAGCAATTAAGAGTGTGTGAAATGAATCATAGAGTTCAACCTTATAAACAAGTAAACCCCAAAATACTACTTCGAACAGTTTGACAATAGAAGAAAGCATTATCTGCACAACGCTGAGGCTACCCTGGTTTCCAGCTCCAAAAGCTCAGCAGATTGGTGAGCCCTGTTTATCTGCAAGAAACTGCACAGGTGTCTCCCCTTTGTGATCAGGTTTATTTGAAATCCTTTCCTTACCAGAGAGTCTGCACAAAGATCCCTGAGATTTGACAGGACAACAGCTTCTGCATCTCACCTGTCCTGGAACACCCTGGTGTTTTCAAAGTATGATTTGTTCCGTAGTTACATCTATGCTGAATAAAAATCATCACATAAAAGCCCAAACTGTGGACATTAAAGGAATAACTCGACACATGTGTTGGATTGAGCAGCCTTCTTCAGGAGGCTCAGTCTCAAAATAACGTGACAGAAGAACATCTCCTTGGGTAAGCACGAGTAGTGTAAAATGGAGAACAAGGGCATATCAGAATAAACTAAAGCAAAATCATAGAATCCAAGACTGGTTTGGATTGGAAGAGACCTTAAAGCTCATCTAGTTCCAAACCCCTGGGACAACCCCCTGTCTCATGCAGGGACACCTTCCACTACAGCAGATTGCTCCAAGCACCGTCCAACCTGGCCTTGAACACTGGCAGGGCTGGGACAGCCGCTGAGTGCCGCAGAGGTTTGAATATCCAAGACTGATTTCATACCATTGGCATCTGTTAGCACCGTATTCTTTGAAGAGGGTATGTTGCAGCCACCCATAAAGCAAAGCAATGTTTGCTGGGTTAGAGAAGGACTTAAAAATGCCGTGAGATGGGGCTAGGGGCAATGGAATGAGAACAATGCACCCAGAAATGACACCAAGATAGCTTTCAGCATCTATCTTACAGAAAAGATAGCTGCAACAACACAAAACTGTTCTGATTAATATTAGTCAGGCAACTTTCATAAGCAACCTTTCTGACCTTAACTGACAGGCAAATTCATTAATGGGCATTAAAAATATAACTAAGTTGTAATAAAGATTAGGGAGCAAATCTCACACAGTGTTACACCTGAGGACTGAACATCTTTAAGAATAGATTAACTTACACAACCTTTAGGATTTCCTTTTCCCTCACTGTCTAAAGTGAGCAATGGCAGAAATTGTAAAAAAATTCAGTGGTATACATGCCTCTCTTCTACATGTCAGCAAAAAGGAGTACCCCTGCTTTGCATAAGGCTAATAACTTATGCACAACAAACAGGCTGAAAACATGATCAGGAAAACACCTCTACCAATTTTGCGGAGCTCCCAATTATTTGTGGAAAAAAAATAGTTTACAAAGCTTGCTCCATCCTCATAGTTTGCAAGAGTTACCATCACTGCCTTGGGACCAGAAGCGTAATTTTTGCTCACTTGGGCTGAGTGAACACCCCTTTCTGTACTGGTGCTCACAGTCAGCAAGGCAGGAGGAATGTTGCCTTGAGAAGTACTGACCCCCCCACTTCCTGGCCATGGCAGGGGCCATCAAGGCAGGTGATGAGCCTTAGCAGACTGCACCTGCAAAGGCACACATTTTGTACCTGTACAAACTTGCACGTAGCGTGCTGTGGCCTGGGAGGGGAGTGCTGCAGAAAGAACCACCTCCCTCAACTCCATACTGTCTGAGACTCAAAGAGGCTATAAACCTTGCCAGGATCTCATGCAGTCAACTCGGTAGACATCCCAAGAGTCTGTGAAGAGTCTTATATTGTTTTATAAATGTTTCTGGGAAATTTTCCCCACTAGCACAACCTCATGGCTTTGCATCCTCAGCACAAAAAGTAGCAGCCACTGAGCAATCCTGTTCAGTGCAAATCATATTCCTACAGCAGTTAAACCATTTTTCTTTTGTTCCCATCAAGGAATTGACAAAAAGGAAAGCAAGGAGATATTAAGAACTACACTATACCTTATATAGATACAGTCAAGCCAGTACAACATCTTGAATGCTCTTTTCTGTAACCTTTATGTAATATTTTTTAAGATTAAAAAATAAGTTTACAAAAGAAGGAAAATAATGTGGACTCTGATCTTCCTGCTAGCTACCTCAGCAAGTGCCTAGATTCCTTTACTTCTCATAAATAACTCTTTCACCAAGGGACCAGCACTGCTAATCTCAGACATCAAAGCAATCACTGTTATCTAAGTTATATGAGCCAACCGGGTTTAAGATCCCGTAATTAAGTCAAGTGACCATGACAGTAATTTAGCCATGGTTCCATTTAGCAGCTCATCACTGGTTCGGGTAATAATGGGGAAGGAGCATCTCTGGTTGCTCTTTTGCAGAGCTGAATCCATCCTTTAGGGACAGAACATGTCCATGTCATCAGGTACACATGCTCATCCAAAGTCTTGGCTGTGCTCACAGAATGATACTGTACTTCCCAAAGTACAAAAGGCTCTGTGCTGCTCTAGATACAAAACAGCAGTTATAAGTAGTATCCTAACCTTCCTATACCGGCTGCCGATCTGACTGTTTTCCTCATCCTACCTTAGTTTTTAACCCAGTTTGGATTTGCCATTCTTAGTCATTGATAACATCCCTCAGGGAACTTGGTATTTTGATTCGTTTCTCCACCCCCATTAAAGTTGCCAGTCTGGCTCAGTAAAATTCATCCTGCAAGTCAAGACCAGGCTTACAAAGCAAGAGGAATTCAAAGTTAAGGTTGGAATTTTCTCAGGGAAAAGCTGAGACAATGGGGGGAGTCTGTGGTATTTTGCAATTTGCATATTATGAGAAAAAGTAATAATCATAATTAAAAAAACCCAAACACTTCAGAGCACTCCTGAAGCTCTCTCCTAAATAGGGTTTGGAAATGTTTTCCCTAAATTCAGCTTTACTGTTTTCTCAAAAAGAAAATAAATCTTTAAAGCAAACAGCCTAAGTCTAAACATCAGCCAGAATTTTCCATTACCAGCCATCTCTACAAGAGCCCAGTTCCACTTCACTGGAAAAAGACGCGATTTCCAGTTTACCCACAGTTAATTCTCAAAATGGGGGGCCCTTTTTTAGCTAATGGTACCTGTCCATAGCGATGCGCGTCCTGCTGTTACACAATCTGTATTTGTAACAGAAAGGCCTCCCGCCAAGCTCCATAGCAGGCAGCTTGCCTTGCAATTGAAACAGTTAAAGAGGGAACCAGGATTTAACAGGTTACACTTAACAATACCCAAGTTCACAGTTGTCCCTGTTCTTCACTCTAAGGAAACAGGAGAGACCAAGTGCATCCCATAAAGTTCAACTCTCGAGCACAGCAGAGAAGGATCAGGGGTGTGTGCTAAGCCCTGCAGCACATGGAGTGATGGATGACTAAGTCTGAAAGTACATCAGCTTATCTATCTCTTTGCAGTACAGTGGGTAACTGAAAAAATAAATAAATAAAGCATCCATTTCCAAAACCTATTCACAGGTTTGGAACTGTGAGTAGAGCACAGCATGGGGGGTGATCCAAACATGTACTTAGGGAAACATCAGCTTTCAACAATGCCTTATGACAGGTTTTGGTTCCTGTTACTAATCTTCCTAGCCAGATACCATTCCCACAGAGTCATGATTATTGAGCTTTGCAACTGTCACAGGCATGGAAAAACAAGCTGGATATTGCTGCCCCTTTTTTCTTAATCTTTATTATCCTCTATTTCCCTCTTCAGGTAAATTCTTCTCGTAAATTCTCTTCTTTCCCATTTTACTTTTGTCTTCTTTATTTCTCAGCAGAATAGATAGTGGCCTTGAAGACATAACAGAAAAACACTTGCATCTCTGCCATTCTGGTATGCAATAATAGTTTGGTTCAGCATGGCACATATTCAAGCATTAAAAAAAGAAAGGCCAAAAAGCTGGCTGCTAGTAGAAGACAGACAGACACTATTTTCCCCAGTTTGAAGTCTGCTGCTGGAGAGAAGATGTGGCTGTAACAGTTCTAACACATGCTTTGTTTCATTGTGAAATGACCCTTCACCACCCTCGTTCATGGCCTGCAGACTAACCCAGTACATTTGCTATGAAAGAAAGGTGGCACAGCACATTTCCTTGCAAACCTCTCCTGAAGGCCATTTCAGGCTCAGTAGGCACAGTGCACATACCACCACCCCACCTCAGCCCTGCTTGGAAGCATCACCTCTTCTACAACTTCACCACATGTATTATTTTGTCAAACTACTATGTTAAATATAAGAGTGTCTTCCCCATGCTGGTAACTTTTGTCTATAAAAGATAGTCTCTTCCAAAAAGTCTAAACCTTAGTAGTCCATCCTAAACTCCTAAATTCATACTTTCTCTTACAAGCCTCTTTCAGGTGTTTTCAGCATCCCATTTGGATGCCATTTAAAAGAGAAGATGTTAAAGAACACAGGCTGTTTGCCATCCAAGTTACTTTCCAGAGAAGTATCACACGATCTGGTCTATTTTCAAGTTGGCTGCTGGCACTGAGAAAAGTGACGATTTTCCCCCTTCCTCCCTCCTTCCCTTAAAAAAAAACCCCACACTGTTCTGAAGAGTTGCAGCAAAATGAGAGCAGTCCAAAGGCATCAGAAAAGTCACATTACTGAGCCCTGTGGACCATGAAATATATTGAGAAAAGCCAGAACTTGGACTGTAAACAAACTCATAGATAGGAAATGCAACACCGAAAGGCAAAATCATGACTCCTGAGAGGGTCCAAAGTGTGGGCAAGTTCTCTCTAAGGGCCTCAGGAGGTTGACTTCAGGATCAGAAGCAAGTCCAACAGGCTCATTGTAAATCTGTAGCTATCCAAAAGTTTGTAATGTGAAAAGAAATTAAGAGGACTAAAAGAAATCAGAATATTTAGCACAAAGCCCATTTTGCTCAAGAAGGCGTCTGGCACAGACTTTTTCTTGCACATCCAAGCCCAATGTCATTGAACTCAAAACGGAAGTAGTTACCTACACAAAGCCTGCTTGCCACTGTTTGAAAGAGTCTTTCTACATGCAAAAAAGGAAAATGGGAGGAACTAGAGGCTTCTTTCTCAGAGCCCCTGCTGAAGGTACACAAAATTATCTCAGCACCTGTACTAAAAGTAGAGCATAAGGCAACTGGAAGTGGATAGAATACATACTGTGATAACATAATGCAGGCAATATGTTAGAGCAGCTGGATACTGTGTCATCATAAATTCTTGGCACACGTGTTTCTAGTCCCTGTGCTATCTGGGCTCCCCAGCAGTGATCCACTCAGCACGGCTGGAGTTCAGATTATTAGAAGTTAGCTGTATTTGCTTTTGGCCTGTGGAAGAAACCAGCAAGGTCTCACATGGGAAATTTGTGCCATTTACTTATTTGGGCATCACAGAGGTCTTACCAGGTAAACAACAGGCAGGCACGTGCTGCAGGTTCTGGATGACAAGCACACACTAAGAGTGCAAGCCGTAACTGTCGTTTTTTCTTAATTTCCATTGTAACCACTTATGGATCATTCTGATATCTTTAACTTGGCTCTAAAATCCTACGAGAAATTTGCAAACCCTGCAAAAATCATGATCAATTCTCTTGCTTATTCCCACAAATAAACACCTGCCGATTTCTGCAGATTTTGAAGAGGCTTTGGCTAACATGTCATTAGTTACTTCCAAAATATTTCAATGAAGAAACTGCAGAGATGTTCCCATGTGCAGCTATTGCCTTGGCATAAATACCTCTGCAGGAACCCCATCTCGCTAATTCAAATGCAACACATAAAACACTTAATGTGAAGGGTACCTTGAACACAGAGATAGTACATACCAAAAAAAACCCAAATCATATACAGGAAGTAAGCTTACCAAGCTTCCTGCACCTCCCATGCCAGTGCCAGCCATCTGCAAGCATTTTGGAGAGCACCACCATCAAAAGCAGGGTGGGGAAAAAGCTGTTGTTTTAACAAGGAGTCTGATCAGCCCCAGCTTACACAGTAATACTTGCTGACTACTTTCAGTCTGAGAATTGCTATTACCTACAAAAAGCAGACAGCAGGCTTCAGTTATTCTGTCAAGATGGAACTCATTAGTCACAGTTCTGTGTAATAGGATTATTTAACAGGAATGTCCAGGATGGGTACCTGAGGGCTAAGTTCTAGCCGTGTATAAGAAATAGCACCTGGTATACCTCAGGCACTTAGTCTATCTCCTCATGTGTCACCCACCAGTCACCATTCCTTTAGTTTCTCTGCCAAATAGATGCTCATACCCACACATACTTGGAGAAGACACTACTGTCATCGATCCACTAGAATGCTGCTTTGTGGCTTTGTTCCCCATATTTTTCTTCTGCTCAGCATACCTGCAAGAAATACTACAGTCAAAACGTGCTTCAGTTGCTTACAGCCCTGCTTAGTGTCTGGACAGGCTGTCGGTATAAATCCTTTCACCACTAAAGTCAAGTTATAAAAAAACCCCACCTCACAGAGTCGAGAGGGAACAATATTGTGCTTTTTTATCCAGCATTCTTCACCCACCCTTATACGTTAATGTTTTAAAACATCCAACTAACATTAGAGACCTCACCATTCAGCCTCACCCCTCCCCAATTAATCTCAAAGTCAAGACCATGGACTTGAGGCTGAGTTCAAAGCAGAACACCCTGATTTCACGTACCATCCCCACAAACACTGCATTTTTTCCGTAACTGCTCACACATATTCAAAGCTCAGGGAACAGTTTTCACCTTTTCTTACTTTTAGCCTGAAAAAAGCTTATTTGCCTGGAAACGAGAAAAGCAACAGACTGAAAGATCTGAGGGCGATGAAATAATTTTGCCAAGAACAAAGAAATCCAGGGTGAGTGTAGAACTGCTGAACAAGCACAAAGAGAGATAAAGATTAAACACTGCTGATGTTTATGGTCTGAAGTAGTGAGCCATAGCATTTCATCAAGAGGTTTCCAACTCCTGGAAAATGTCTCAGAAGTTCCTATTAAAGTGTGTAGCACTGTTAACCAAGCTCACCAGTAAAGGGCTGGAGTTTGTTAATTTGGTTTGGATGGAAACTGTGTTGAGACCATTAAAAATTTAACACAAAACTATGATCTGAAACTAGGTTTTGTATATTCTTGCTTACTGCTCTCTAATTACAGTACCATGAAATACAAAAGAAGGATAAGAAAAGTAACTTTTTAGTGCTCAAATCCATTCCTCTGCAAGCAAAAACAAAGTACACAATATTGGGATCCAATTCTCCAAGTAGTCATTTTTAAGTGTAACAGAAACACTGCACTCTCCAGGGAACTCGGCTTAGCTGCAAAGGTCTGCCCTCTCCTAACCTCCTGCATTACAAGAAATGGAGTCTGTAAAACGAAGCTACAAAACATACGAGCAGCAGCACTCTCTGCATTTGAGATCAGAAAAAAATACTCAACCTGGATTGATGGGAACAGAAGGAATGTCCTTATTATAGTCACACCTGCATTCTTGGTTAAGAACAAGGTAAACCAGGGCAAAGTAATCCACACCACATCCTGGTCAGGCGTCCTTCTGGAGGCAGGTTAAATATGTCAAGCCCTCCATAGAACAGAACATCCTTTCTTAAAAGAAAGGACATGCTCAAACTTCCAGGCTCTGGCAGGTCAGTAATTCTTTCTTTCCATCTGCACTTTGAAAACAAGCAGAAAACCATATCATACCTCCTAAACAAAGCATTCATTCCTCTCCCTTCTAGCAAAGCCTCTTGCTACTGTAGAACTTCTATTCTACAAGTGCCAGTTCCTGCAGATGGTATGCACAAACATCAAATTCCTCCCAACTGTCATAGGTTTCTATCTTGGTTCATCAGTCCACTCCTCACAACACTGTGAAATCAGCAGCAATAACACAGAAAACAGTAAACTAAACACCAAGAGTGAAAACAGGCGGGTCCAAGGGAGGATTACATAGCTAAAGTAAGAAAAGCTGATTTTCTCTACATATAATCATTGAGAGGAGGAAGAATATACTGAAGCACATTTTTACTATTGAAAGGGAAGCCAGTGTGATGTAACTGAACCTATGCAATCTGGTTCAAGTCCATGTAAGTATACTCTCAAACTTTCCTGCTGGGGAGAAGAACTCGAGGCAGAAATTGTTCATGTGCAAATGTATCCTACTGGAAATATATATAGGCTATACGTCCTAGTGGCCCAAATAATTTTTTTGTTCAGCTTTCCTTCCCCTTTTCTCTTTGAGAAACTTAGATTTGCACACAGAACTCAGTTTTGCTCTCTGTGGGTGTTAGGTGTTTCCAGTAGCTCCGCTTTCCCTTTCTCTGAGCTGCAAACACATCCATGTGGCACAAGAACCGTTTGCTTCTCCACAGTTCCTGGCAACCAGGACCTCGCAGTGCCAGCCAAGAGAGGCAGCTGCTGTCAGTAAAGCTGGGGAGAGAACTGACACTGAAATGACCAAGCACGAAGTAATCTCTCAGCTTTGCCCACCCACAAGTATTACCCCTCCTGCCTAGTACCTGTGCCTCATCTTGATATTTCAATATTCAGTTATCAATAAAGTAGGCAATCAAAAAATGGTACTAGAAGTGCAAAGACCAAGATTACAGCCAACCCAAAAGCATGATAAGTTGGAAAAGGTGGAAAAGTCTGAAAACTTGCCCTATTCCTGCCTCTGTTCTGTCAAGATATGAAGTTAGGGCTTCTGATATGTGAAAGACCATTTCGCAGCAATTCTCTCCACACATCTCCCTCCAGCATTCCCCTCCCATTCTCCATACACAGAGTAGCTGAGGTTTTTGTTTCTATACATCAGAGCAAAGTACTTCAACCTCTGAACCTGCAAAATATAGACTATGATCCCCTGATGTGTCGTGTATGTCAGGCACTGCAGCTGAGACCCACCACAAGCGATGGAGAAGTCCATCTGCAGGCTGCTGCACCACCTCCTCTCTCACACTTGCTAAGCTAATGATCTCTGCTACCAATGGCTCATTTGAGTTTTTGATCACAGTAGAAATTGCTCCAGAAGCCTGAAACTTCTCTGCCATTAAGTTCTTAGAGCAATGTTTCCTTGAAATGGATTCACATTCCCCAGGAAAAGGAAGAGCTCAAATTAATCATGTTACTTGCATAAAAAGTGTATAGTTAAGCACATAAAATTGCCTACCTATTGGGACTGCACTACAAAAGGAAATTTAACTGCTTTAGGGAACACAAGATCAATGCCATTATTTATACACCGCAATGACAGTCTCATTTACAATAACTTTCTGCAACAAAAGGATAAAGTTAAGAAAAAGAAGATTTACTTTAATTCCTTATGTCAATTGGACTTTGGGGAAAAAATAAAGAAAAAACTGTGAACTTTTCTATATAGAACAGAAATAAAGGTAGTTTCATCATATACTGCCATTTGTTTTTTGTGGGGTTTGTTTTGTTGGGTGGTTTTTTTTTTTTTGTTTTTTTTTTTTGGTTGTGGGGTTTGTTTTGCCCTCTCTTTAAGCGAAAAAGAAGGAACATTGCCCTTTCCACCACTATGTTTTGTATCTCTTTTCTGGAGACTTCATAACTCACTGCCGCAAAGCTGATACACTTATATTTTGAGAGTACAGGAAGCTAAGGATTAGCATGCCCCCTGTCAGTCTCCCTTTCCCAATACAGGAAAGCAGTAAAGGTGACAGCAGCAAAGGGTGTCCACGTGTGGGCATGGACAGTAGGCTTCTCCAGCTGTGGGATTCCAACAGGCAGTTCACATGAACCATACCAATAGCCCTGACTTCAAAATACTATTTGATAAGCAGCAATGAAACAATACCTATGATATACACCTTGTACTCAAGTTATCAACATCCAGGCTCCCCAATACAGAGGTTCTCCCTCAAGCTAGTAAAGACAAAAGTTTCTATCATTTCTATATGACTTGCTGTCGTGGTTTAAACCCAACCACAAACCTCATCCACTCACTCCCCCCCTTCTTGCCCTCCCCCTGCTACTGGAGGGACGGAGAGGAGAATCAAAAGAATGCAACTCCCACGGGTTGAGATAAGAACAGTTTAGTAACTAAGGTATAACATAGATCACTACTGCTACCACCAATAATAATAGTGCTAAAGGAAATAACAAGAGGAAAGAATACAACACCTTAACACCAGCCGACCAATAACTCGCCCCACTCCCCCCAGCAGAGCACCGACCGATACCTCGTCCAACCCTGTAGTCCCAACCCTTCCGGGTCACTCCAAGTTACATCCTGGGCATGACGTGCTGTGGTATGGAATACCTCTTTGGTCAGTTTGGGTCAGGTGTCCTGTCTCTACTTCCTCCCGGCCTCCCCTCCTCCCTGGCAGAGCAGGAGGCTCAGAAAGTCCTTGGCCAGACCAAACATTCGAGCAGCAACTGAAAACATCGGCGTTATCACCACTGTTCCAAGGCTAAAAGATCAAAACACAGCACTGTACTAGCTCCTAAGAAGGAGAAAAATGACTGCTGCTGCTCAAAACCAGGACACTTGCTATAACCAAACTGTCTGATGTGCACAACTTTGGCAGTAAATCAAATCAGGCAGAACATGCTGGACTTGCTGAAGTTAAGGTGCTCACCTTCAAACTGCACATGCAGTAGTTCTGACATACCTAGCACCTGTTAGACTGCATGTAGCCATACTGCTACCTGGGGTTTGCTCTGTTTAGTTTCAAAAAGTAAAAAGAAGGTGAAAACAACTCTAATCTCTTCTGCAGTACAGTATTATGCAACTCGACTCATCTGCTCAGAAATAACGTTCCCATAGTTAGAATTACTTAAAATCACAGACTGTCACGTCTAAGTATCTTCTTTTGTGAAAGCTTTTTTACATTTGTCTTGTTTTCTGCTTGCATTTTATCAGCTTGGCAAACTATCCAATACAGGGGAGGGAAGGAAACCCAAACAACCTTCTTTCACAGGTCAGGCTACATACTAAGTTATATTCAGCTAATATACGGAGTATCTTCCATCATGCTATTACATTTCATTACAAGGATTTGGCCTTAGTAAAGCAGAAAATAAATATTAATCCCATTCTGTAGAGGAGGATTGGAAAGCTTTCTTGCAGATATGGTGCAAATACTGTGTCTCCCAGCATGTACATGTGGTACCTGTACCATATTTCATACTTTATTGTATCAGAGAGTTGCTGTACTAAGTTCACAAGTTCAGGAAAGGCCTTACATTTGCTCTTATGTTGTAGTTAATCTGAACATGACAAGCTGAACACGAGTCTGTTCTTAGCAGAAGAGGTACTACACAAACTTTGCATAAAGTTCCCATTGGCATCAAGTGTAATGTGACATGTATTATATGCCTGAGACTCACTTTCAGACAAAAGCAGGATACAGTGAACAGTTAAGCATCCTCTCTTAACTTCAGTTTCAAGACACAATAGTGAGAGAGTTCTTAGTAACTTTAGAGATAAAAGAAATCATACCACCACAGCATTGTGCTTTACTAGAGGTACAAAATAGGGAGGCCCATTAGGAGGCCCTAAGTATTGCCATTTTGTTTCCAGGTCTTTCTGGTGCTTCTAAAGGATCAGTGAGCTATGAAATATGAACAGTTTTTTGGATCTTCAGAAAGTACTGAAAAATTATTAGTGACCTCTTTCCTAACTGAAACATACTCGTAGTGTCGTATAGAGTCATTTTTAGTAGGCATCATAAAGACAAGCTGTGGCTCTTGAACAAGGAACAGTCACATTAAAAATGATGCAAGTTAGAAGGAGCAGGAGATCCTAAATGCTGGCATGTGAAAGCTGGGTGGAGACCTCAGAGCAGCCTTCCAGGATGTGAGGGCGGCCTATAAGATTGCTGGAAAGGGACTCTTCATCATGGAACATCTGATAGGAGAAGGGGTGATGGGTTCAAACTGAAACAGGGGAGATTTACATTGGATATAGAACAGAAATTCTTTACTTTGACAGTGCTGAGGCACTGTCACAGGGTGCCCGGAGAAGCTGTGGCTGCCCCATCCCTGGCAGTGCTCAAAGCCAGGTTGGATGGGGCTTGGAGCAAGCTGCTCTAGTGGAAGTGTCCCTGCCTGTGGCAGGGGGTTGGAACTGGATGAACTTTAAGGTCCCTTCCAGCCCAAACCAGTCTGGGATTCTGGGATTCACGTGATCACAACAATAAACTGCTCAATAGCACGGGAGATCAAACCAGAATCTCTTGAGCTTCCTCAAAGCTTCAGATTCACAGCAAAGTCAGTGTGATACCCTGGGAGGACTCCAAGCCACCTGCAATGAGGGCCCCTACAAAAAGGGTCTGGAACAAGGCATTCTGCACTGCAGATGGGGCACCTTAAAGGACAACAGTTTGGGTACTTGTTACTGATGAGCACAGCAAATAAACACCAGAAACACTTTTCCCCTGCCACTGCAGTAATGTTTGCAGTCCCTTCTTATTTCTATTTACAAAACACTGTAATGCTAATGGTTATACAATTTCCCATTCAGAGCCATATGCATTCTCCCAGTTTCTTCCAATAGCACTTACAGAGAAAATAACTCCTCAGGTACATTTATCTTAATTCTCTTTCATTTATTCCATAGCTTCTTGCAGTTCACACTAATTGTAAGTGGAGCTACTTTGCTAGCTCACAGACACAGCAGCTTGTTCAGTTAAAGCACTGCTCATTTTTTAAAGCATCATGGGAAATTATCCCTCAAATTTAATCTATTTTGGCCTTTGCCAAAGGGTTTAATTCGTAGGAATAAAATAAGTAGGAAGCAAGACATTGACAAGAAACTTGTTCAGATTTGAAACAGAGTATTTGAAGTTCAGAAAAGCTTCCTCTGACATGGTTCATCTTCCCTTTTTCCTCCCTCAAGTACAGTCAGGGATCAAATATTAAACCAGCACCTCCAGCAAAGCTTGGGAAGGTGCCTGCAATTTTTTTTCACAGCTGAAGCTAGTATTTGGTAAAGGATTTTAGATCAACAGGGCCTACCACCTTTAGTTGAAGTGACCCTAACTGGCCTCCTTTGCTCTGTCACCTATACTCGGAGTGCTCCCAGGAGCATGGCCTTTCCAGCAGTGATGCCACAGTGCTGCTCTGGGTCAGAGTAAGGCCTTGAGAAACTGTGCAGCACAAATTTTGTAGCTTCAAAATAGGCAGTGAATTAGTGTCCCAGCAGCAGATTCTCACAGAGAAGATACAGCTGGTCCCATGCTCCTGAATCCAGGGAAATTTGCCTTGAATCCTGCTACTGTGGTAGCCAGGTGGAAGGCTAGAGGAGGAGTGCCATGTCTGAAAGGAAGAGAAGCACCAGGGCACATGATGCTTTCAGTCACCAGATTTTCACATCTTCCTCCCTCCCCTAAGGTTGCCAAAAATAAATAAATAAATAAATAAAAATCCATATATTTAATAAGACAGAGGCTATTTTAGACTTTAAAACCAAATTACAGTTCATAATATAGCAACCATTTGGCTTGCCATTGATACAGCTCTCACATCACATCACTGGGTACAGGTCAGCAGCACACTGACATATCCCAAGGTTAGAAGTGGTTATCAGCAGCAAATCTTTAGCACACTCAAGTTAGGTTACTGGGCTAGTTTTCCAAGAGCCAGACCCTGTGTATTTGACATATCCAGACTTGTTTAGTCACAGAATCATAGAACCACAGCTTGGAAGGGAGCTCAAGGGTCATCTGGTCCAACCTTCCCTGGCAATAGCACAGCTACACAAGATGGCCCAGCATCCTGTCCTGCTGAATCTTAGAAGTGTCTAATGTTTGGAAATCCACCACTTCCCTTGGGAAATTATTCCAGCTGGTCTCGGCGTGAAAAATTTTCCTCTTGTTTTCAGTTGGAATTTCCCCATGAGTAATTTGTGCTCATCACCTCCTGTCTTTTCCACATGGCTTCTTGTAAAAAAGAGAGTTGCTGTCTTCTTCATAGTCACCCATTAAATACTGGAACATGGGGATAAGGTCTCCCCAAAGCCTTCTGTTCTCCAGGCTGAAGAAGCCCAGCTCTCTCAAACTTTCCTTACATGGCTACCCAGACCTTGGATCACCTTTGTGGCCCTTCTCCACCCTGTCCACACCCTTTTTTGTACAGTGGGAGCAAAACTGAGCCCTGGATTCCAGGTGTGGCCTGGCAAGCGCTAAATGGGACAATGACATCTTGATTTCTGCTGGTGCTGCTCTTGTTGATGTAATCCAGCATCCTGCTGGCTGCAGTTGCACACTGTTCATTCACCTTGAGCCTGTGTTCCCCCAGGATTGCCAGGTCCCTTTTCCACAGAGCTGCTCCCAGACAGCAGATCCAAGCCTGTGCCCTCCTGGATGGTGTTTTCCCAGGTGCCAAGACCTTACTCTTGTCCTTGTTGAACTGCATACAGTTTTTGTCAGCCCACTCTTCCAGCCTGTCCAGGTCATCCTGCAGGGTAGCTCTCCATTCTGAAGTGCTCACTCCCCCACTCAGTTTGGTATTGCCAGCAAATGGTGTCAGGGTACACTTGATCCAATCTTCCAGATCATTTATGAAGATAATTAAATGGTGTTGGGCCCAGTATCAATCCTTAGGGATTTATCTAGGGGATCTCATTTTGTATCAAAAAATGATAGAAAACTGCACTCAACCAGATCACATTTTATCTGGGAATAAGGTTAGTTCATAGAAGTCTTTTTCCAACCTTCAAATGTCATTCTTTAACTACATCACTTCTCAAATATTAAAAATTACTATGGTCATAAATCTTTCCAATCTAGATGATAGTAGCAGGCTTCATCTTACTTAGCTTTAAGTGTCTAACAGACAGTTATCTAAATCCAGGCTTTGTGTGCTCTCTTCTGCATCAGTAAGAGAAAAGGTCCTTTCAGGGGAGAGTCATCCATTACCCTCAGGCAGCATGAACTCTCTGAACATGTCAACATCTTTTACCAGCAGCAAGCCCCAAAGACCAGATTAACCTTAAACAGCAAATTATAGGATACCTAAACTTGTTTACAGTGCTCAGAACACTCTCAAGGTTTTACTGGATTACCTAATTTCATTTACTTTGGTCTCCAAAGAAAAGAGCTTTCCTGTCTCTCAAAAGTACACCTGTAGCTCTTTTCTGAAGCTCTGTGCTAGATCATCTGTTTTTGTGCACCAGAAGCAGGCTAGAGGAACATGCTGGACACCAAAACACGTGGCATGATGGATGCTTTGCTTTTGTCTATAGGACTCTGACAGATGCTAAAACTTTGACTGTAAGTGTCATTCAAACTGACTAAAACTGGTGGCAACAAAGCATTCACACTTGGCATCTGATTCTTAATTCTTAATGCCTAAGCTTTCAACACCACTAGTCACTGCTACAGTCAATTCCTTAAATCTAACTCAAAAGACCTATCAGATTTCTAAACTAAAAAGCTGTACAAAAGGAGTAGTAGGACCATGGCGTAAGAAAATCCACCAGGGTACGTGGCAAAGGGGCCCTAGAGTATGAGAAAACTCAGGCTCTTCAGCTGTAGTTGGTCTCAGTATTGTGGCTTCCTGGTTTTCAGCAATTAATCTCAAAAAGGACAGTGCTCTTTCATACCTTACCATTTATGGTTACAGAAAGCTTTGGAATAGGGAAACTAAGTTAGTTCAGACACAGCAAAGCAAGCCCGGAGCAGGGCAGGGAAGGAAGATAATCCTGACATCCCCTTCAGCTCCCAAGATCCACTATCCCAAGTCTGTCATGTAGCAGAAGGTTTTTCATCTAAGAAAGAAGCATTTCATCAAAACCAGTAAGTACATTTCTAAGCAGCTGTTTTTTCCTGGGAGCATGCCATAGCTTTGGGGTTTGAAAAATACAGTACTTTTGAAAACAACCTTTCCCAGTCTGCAGCATGATTGAGGACAGCCCAGAGAATCCACATGCTACAGCAAAGTTACCTTGTTTTCTCTTTCGTGACTGGATGCACTCCGGTATTTCTCCATAGTTAGTAACAAAGATAATGCTAATATTTTCACAAATTAGGAGTCTGCAGCCCATATGAGATTTTTTTATTAATTTTAATGGTAAATACACCTTTACTTTTAGGAGTTTCATGGCTTTAGGTGTTCAGCATTCTTCTGGAGGCTGTGCTTGTCTACTTCTAAACTGGATTGGAGCCAGGTGCTTGAACTTTAAGGCTGCCCTGATATCCACTCAGATTGGTTTGTTCTGGGCAGCCCTGTACTGCACGGAATCCAAAATTCCAGAACGATTCCAGAAGTGCTCAACTGAGCAAGGAACTTGTTCTTTTTCTTTCCTTTTTCTTTTCTTTCTTTTTTTTTTTTTCTTTATGAAGCCCCAGGTTTAAAAGCTAACAGAATGACTCTAAATACCTGCACAGGTTTTGAAACAAAAAAGCTAACTGCCTCAATTCATTGTAGTGTCACATCAGGTAAAGAGTTCACTAATAAAGCAAAATGATATAGGATATTTCATAAAAGAAATGGAGCTGTATCATGTCAGCTGCTTCAGGTTTGCAGGAGAGCTGCATGAGTGTGTGGCAGAATCTTTTCTCTGCACATTTTCATTGAGGTTCATGATCACCTTTTCTGCAACACACACGGTATTTGTGGTCCCAGTTGCATGGAATGGATTTTAAGTAATGGGTTCTTATCGATATGCAATGAACAAAACCAGTCGTCCTCGGCCCCAGCACCCCCAGCAAAGGCAGACCTGTACCAGCAAGAGCTGCATCTAAATGCTGGGGTGAGAAACGGCAGGCAGGGAGAGAGGAAGTGAGTGCCACAGTAGCATTACCACAGTACAGAGATTCCATTTGTAGATCTAAAACTTTTGATTGCCTTCTGGTTCCCACACAAGGTAGTTGTCCAATAAACTGATAACCAATACTATACTCCTTTGCTGGGTGTGTATGTTGTCCACAAAAGGTATCCTGAGAATAAACCAAGAAGACTATTAAGTTGGCACTTGACAGCATAAAATCAATCAGCAATTCCGTACGCAGAGGCAGTAGAGGCCAAAAGACTCAAACCTGTTTCAAAAGTCCTCATTGTTTCAGAGGTGCAGATGACTTGCATCACTCTTCTTGGTGTGATGAGCATCAAAAGCTAATACTACATCTGAAAGCTATACCTAAGTGTTCACTGGAAATTCATCATATGGTGTAAGATAAACCAGCCCCCAAAAAATTAATAGCTCACTGGTCATATTTATTCCCAACTTAAATTTGGGAGAAGGGTTGAGCACCCTCTATTCTGCAAGGGAGAGAGGTGTATTAATCAGTGCTACTGTTCCTGCCATACCCAAGTTCAGAGCAGCCTGCAGCAGCTGGACAGAAAGGTCCCATCCCAACTCACACTGATCACAGCACTGGAAGGTCCTCAAGAGGTGGGGCTAGGAGGAGGCACAGACTACCCACAAAGTATCAAACATGTCTCCTAATCAAAAATGTCTATTCCCAACCTGAGCAGATGGCATTCCTCAGATTATCACCAGCAGCTGTCAACGCAGTGATTATACACTGAAATTGCACAGCTAATGTACTGTATAATTTAAATAGACTGAAGAAAAAGATTAGGGAGAGGGAACATTATGAAAAGATTTGGAGCTTATATTTTCCTAGCAATTATGGAGGCACCCCACAATCTTCAGTGCAAAAGATACATTTACATTTGCTCTTAAAGGACAGACTAAAACCCATTATACACTTCAACATCTTCCATTCAAATATGCTCAGACTTCCTGGGCCAATCAAGTTCTCTGCAGTGCTTCATTATTCAAAGGTTTGATTTTGTCAGAGGAGTCACTAAATTGGCTCTTTCGACATCCCTCCTTATACACATTGACTGAGCTAGGAAACAGAAGAATTTTTAATCTGAAAACAAATTAACCTTTCAAACAATGGGGAAATTCCAACTGAATGTTTTTCCATATGCAGCATTGCTTTGTCTTGAGGGCCAGAAAATGCAGGATTTTCAGTGCAAGAACACAACAATATTTATATATGAAAGGAAAAAAAGCACATATGGGGTTTCCTTCACTGACCTGGGTTTGCTCTTAAATTAACTTGTACATTGAGGAAATACTGTCACAGATTTTTCTGGTCTTCTAAATTTTAAAGCACAAAAAAATGGAGCAGGAACTATGTCTTTCAGTTTTAGGGACCATATTTACAGCTAATCTGGTGCAGCAACACCACAGTGACATGAGCACCTCTGATTTACACTGCCTGAAGACCTACCCCGTTATATTTAATGTTTATAGAAGCTCTCAGTGAGATATTTCAGACAAATCTTTCTTGCTGACATTCTCTGCATAATTACGTGTCCTTATTCTCTTTGGGGCAGAGCAGACATCTGAACTGGGGGAGCAGAGGCACATGGAATCACCCCACACAGAGAATCAGGGTCAGGCAGCCCAGCTGGGTCTCAGGATGGGGATCACACTGCGCATCATGCTGGAGAACCTCTCGGCCACTTTTGAAAATTTCTAATTTCCACATACAAATGCCTTATGTGTCTGAAAGAGATAGTCTGACAGTTTAAGATGATTAGAAAGGATGAGCTTACTGGTACTTCTGCTGCATATGTGGCTGACATTCAAACAGACTGATGGGGCAACTACATTTCTTATTAATCTTCTGATTAATAGTCCTACAATTCCTGTTTTCCATGTAACAAGGGGTCCGATTACTCCACTATTCCTCAATGTCACTGGGACAGCTATGTCATTATGGCAGCATTATGGAACATCTAAAACTTCAGACACTAACAGCACTAGGCCACTAGCAGTTTTGAGCAAGTCACAGTGGCAGCACCTATCTCTGATTTTCTATTTTCCCATAGGACTAAAGATTAATACAATCATAGAATCTTTTGGGTTGGAAAGCACCTTAAGATCAACCAGTTCCAACGCCCTGCCACACGCAGGGATGCCTCACACTAGACCATGTTACCCAAGGCTCTGTCCAACCCAGCCTTGAACACTGCCAGGAATGAAGCATTTACAACTTCTTTGTGCAACATGTTCCAGCGACTCACCCCTCTCAGGGTAAAATAACTTCCTTATATCTAACCTGAACTTCCCCTGTTTAAGTTTGAACCCATCACCCCTTGTCCTATGACTACAATCCCTGATAAGGACTCCCTCTCCAGCTTCCTTGTAGGCCCCCTTCAGATATTGGAAGGCTGCTATCATTGTTACTATAAGAAATTCTTGTCAACAACACAGGCTTGCACTGGTCTGTTATTAGCTTCTGGGTAATAAGGAAGTGCCAATCTGGTACCACATCTTAAGGCCCATATTCCAGGACCAATGATGTTCCTTTATTCTATTTTCCCTCAACCAAACTGCATGATAAGGAAAGGAGAGTCAGTTTAATATCAACTGGTCTTATGGTGCTGTGGTACACACTGGACCACTACTTAAAATATTCTGGAATTCTCTGGTTATTGGGTTGGTTGATTTTTGCTGTTCCCTTTTCCCCCCACAGAACCAAAAGAAACCACAGAAGTTTCCAAGGGACAGTCACTGCTGACATTCACTCAGGTTCCCTTGTGGGGTGCATGTGCCTCTGTGCACAGTTTTACATGAGTATACAGGCACAGCATGAGCATGCTGGTGGTGCTTGATGCCACATGTTTTATTTACAGCCCCATAGACCAAGAAAAAGACAATACAACCTTATTTAAGGGCATTAATGCACATTCTGCATTAAACTCAAACATCAGTAAGCAGGTAAGGTTCATCATAAGACAACCTCCAACATTGCTTCTAGCAATGCCAGTGAATTATACATGATCATCAGAAAAAACAATTCCCCTCAAAATGTTGTATGCAAAATTTACAGTGGATAGTGAAGTTTTATTTAAAGTGGAATTAAAAATGGAACCAGACAAAATTCAGTATTTAAACAACAGCAACTCCTTTAATTCCTAGGGACAACTCAGAACAGCCTTTCATTCTGATATTATGTAGTAGCAACTTCAAAACCTATACTTCAAAAATTCTGTAATTAGACTCAAGTTATGCTAAATGACCAAACCTGGTTTACTGTCCATACACAGCTATATTTTTATTGTTAATAACACTAATATTCAGATGCTATAGTAATCTAAAAACAGTAGCATTTCAGTGTTCAAATATTGTTTTTCTTAGATCATCAAACTCTCAAAGGCAGGCACTTTTCCCAGAGAAAACCAGAACTAACAGTAAAGAAAGAAACACTGAGATTATATTCACATTTCTCTTTTAAGAGCTGATCGTGTCTTTGTCTAGTCTTTCCCCAACCCCAGTATCACTGCAACTCTGCCAGCCTCAAGCAGCTGGAGACCATATACTCTTGGTTAACCTGAAGAGCCTATTTACTAAACTTGGCTTGTGCTTGTCTTAAAACTGTGTCAAAACTTAAGTCTTGATATTTGATTTGTTGCTTAGCTGCACACAGGCAGATTTAGGCCAGGGACCACGTCATCCTGAAGGCCAGCCAGAAAGGATACACTAAGAATCCATACTAAATAGCTGCACACACCTGAAGCTGAAATAATGAAAACACACCAGCTACCTTATCTCATGTCCATTGTGGTCTTGCATATGAGACAGGGCTGGAACCTGTTTCAGCATGTATGTAACGTATTTTCCTTTACTCCTTCCCCAAAAAAACCCACACAAATCTTGCCAGTTTTATCATTTGCCGCAATTATGGCTTGCACCATGTTTTTATGAGAAAACAGAACCAAGCGCGCAAATCTTCAGCTACAGCTGTCAGTGCAACAGACACTGGTGCTGGGCTGAACTCACGGTGACTCTTATGGCTCATTTATACATTAATGCTATCCATCAGCCATAATGACTTTATGGCACATGGACTCACAGTAATTCCTTTCTGATTCTCTTTGTCAAAGCACTATCAAGATAATTTTAAATACTATTTGGCAAAGGAGGTGGGGGGAAATGCCAGGCACCCCAAAGCTCGGGTTCAGACCCTTCACACTTTGCACTCTCCCACTAGTGCCAGCAGCTGTCCTGACTCAGCGCTCATGGCAGAATGACAGCAGTTTGAACCGCTACATCTTCTAATCCTGTTCCATGGTGCTTGGTAGCATCATACTGTTTCTATCTAGAAAATGCAGCTTTTCTCAGCTATTGGATCAGACGTCAAGTTTTGAGCATCCCTGAATGGACAAGGCCAAACAATAAACATGCACAAGTCAGAAATGGGCTACTCAAATGCAAAATTTTATATTATTTCAGCTCTTTTGAAATAAGACAACCACATTTCAGACTCATCCAGAAGAAAAGGCATCATGTAAAAAGGATTCTACAGCAGGAAGATTTTCCTTTCATGCAGCTTTACACAACACAATACCACTTGCTTCAGAGAAGCGTCAACACAAAATAGACTGGATCAAGGCTGAGGACTATCAGGCTTTTAACAGAACTCTCCCCAACATAATGACCTTTTCTTGCCCCATCTCCTAGTCCCCCCCACACACACATACTTTTTAAAGTACTATACAGTAAATATCAGAAAGTTAAAAAGTTGGGGTTTTGTTACTGGTCATAAACACAGCAACTTTCTTCTAAATTCTGATTTTTTGCAAAAACAGGACTGTTCCTCCATGGGGTTACATTCCAGAAGCTGGTCACAGAGCTGTAGAAAATCCTAACCATATTTTCCCTCTCCTTTTTGTCCTTTTATTTTATATGAGGTTGTTTAGATTCCACAACTTTAAATCATGCTGGGAAAAAAGTTGGTGACTGCCCAAAAGCGAGGGGAGACAAGAGCCCTGTGCCTGGGGCTGGGAATGGTCGCGTGCTCCGTCATGATGTGCTTCTTTATTGGGATCACCATTGTGCCATTCTACACTAAAAGGTAGTATCAGCCATTTCTTATGAATACAAAGCTATTTATTTTCCTCTCAGCAGCAAATACAGTTATTAAAGCAGTACTAAAATGTATGCTAGTACATTGGACAACATGTTCTTGAACTGCTCACAAGAATTTAAGGCAGAAGAAAAGAGAAAGGAAAAAGTGAACCAAGAAGTCATGAGGCATTGGCAGCTAAGCACAAGAAAGAGAGATAGAATGAGAACAGTTCAATAAAACTAAAAAAACTTCAGCAACAGAAGTCATGGTAAAATTGGTTGAGAATCTGTATCTTGCTTCCAACTCAAGCATCATGAGAAACTGGTACCTTCAGCAGCAAAGCTGACCGCAGCAAGTGTTGCGGAAAACAATAGCTGTGCAAGAAATTACTCTTACCGACGATTTTATTTCATTTTGTAAGTTCTGCTTCCACACACAGAATCAATTTGCAAAAATCAAAATAAGATGAAGAGTGCAGCACCAGTTTTCACATTTGAAGCTTCTGATAGCATAAACAAGTACATCACCTCATTCTTCTTGCTAAGAGCACTTTTAAGCTCAAAAATGTTTGAAAAACATCATCTTTAAAACACAGTAATTCACATTTTATTTATTTTCCAGCCTCCTGATTACATTATGAAAGACATTTGCATGTCAAATGATGGGTTTCCTAAGAACTGGAGTGAGAGTATTTCTTTACTTTTTTTGCCACCAAAATGTACCACTAGAAGCAAAAGCTTGCTATGTTACCAGTAATAAAAGAGTAATTCTTGAGAAAAAGGGATAAGTAACAGCAAAAAATGAACTTTTGCCAAACAAAATCCTGCAGAAAACATCTGTGTAATAAAGAAGGGAAAGAACAAGGGAACTGATCTGAGTTCTGAGAATTATTGAGTGAAATTAGTCAAAATAATCCCAAGACATCAAGTGTATGCACTTCAGGATATTTACTACCACATATTCAAATCTGTAGGAGTTTTTATTTCCTGAATAACACTTGAAGCTGATTACAGATAGGGTTAGAACCCTCAAACCACTGAATGTTTAACAAATGACCACAGGAGCTTTCCTGCCTTGTTTCCCCACTTTGCTTCCCCATGGCTGCACCCAGAGCAGGGCTGCCATCCACCTGGGGTGGGCAGAGCTCACCACACCAGGACTGAACCCCAGCCACCCTGGCCACTGCTGACAGACAGCACACACAGGGCCACCTTCAGCACAGGACTCAGAACAGATGCTGCTAACACAATTAAACGCATTACCTTTTGTTTTGTCTTTGTAGTGTTTGGACAACAGAAACCATGTGCAAAGTACTCAAAGCCAACATCAAGGACAAAGTTCTCTGCCCAGATGGTGAGGGCTCAGAGGATGAGGATATCTTTCCTTATCCCTGTCTACAGGTGTGGGTTAATCTGACAGCCTTCGGACAGGAGGTTATGCTGTATCAGACTGAAGATACACTGGAAAGAAATCCTAAGGTACTTGCAATACAGATGGAATAATCACTCTGCTGCTGTCTAACACCTCTGAGAAAGGAGGATTGTTTTTAAACCAAGCAGTAAAATTAGAGTAGGAGTTTCTTATCTTTTACAATGTCTGTGCGCAAACCAACACATTTTTAAAACATGCCAGAAATTACACAGTTTGAGGTTTTGTTTTAAACACTTCATAAAACATTAACACTTGCTAAGGAATTACATCAACTAAACAGGAGTATTTAACATTTATGAACATGTAGAAATATGCAAATCTCCAAATTGAAGACCAAGGGTAAGAAACAGGTAAAAAAAAAAAAAAAAAATCCCAGTTTTACTTCCATTTTGGGTGTGCAATATGAAGGAGGGAATAAAGGTGAAATGAAGGTGCTGTTTGGAACATGATGCATATTTTAGAAAAAGCAGAAACTAATCAGTTTTGAAAGATGTCTTTGGTTTGGTCTGCAGCTGTTTCTGGCAAGTATGACAGCAGAAACACAGAATCATAGAGTAGACAGTGGTGCCGTAGGAAGCACCTATATAATGCAGATGTTGGCTACTGCAGTAGAGGGCCCCTGATCAGCAGTTTTAGGGATCTCCTCCCCAGAGGAAGAGTGCAGACCATTGGCTTTAGAGGTATGATTAGGGAAAGAGAAAGTAGGATGTTACCCCTCTGTTACTGTCAGTGTTTCTTCTCAGGAATCAGTGAAGAGCTCAGTATTTTCAGGCTTGCTCCCCACAGCTAAAAGTGCTCCTACAGGTACACTGTCCCAAGGAAGGTCAGTTTCAGTTCAGTTCCAAAGCCACGAGTATTTTAAGGCCTTATTCCAGCTCAGCACTCCCTTAGGGTGCACGAAGTGAAATTCGGATCTTGGATGCCCAAGACTGCAGCACTTTCAGAATCCAAACCAAGCATGCTCAGACTACAAACACTCATGTTCTTAAATTGTAAAAAGTTTCACAAATCTCAATCTGACAGCATAAACCACTTAAGCTGATGAGAATTTTGCTAGCTAATGCCTGTCTCAGGAAAAGCTACATATAATGAAGCAGCCAAGCAGAAATTATCCACTGTGCATTGAAACAAGAGTGATGTTCACTGCCAGAGGAGGCGATTTGCTGACTTCCTGCCTGCTGTTTGCATTACTGCAAGTACAAGCCTTCAGGTCAGGAGCCATTCCCTTTCTGTCTTGTCAAGTTTCCAGCTCCAGACACCTTAGCATCATTATCTATGTAAAATAATATGGCAGAAAAGAACCTGTTATGAACAACAGTGACAAGAATGAGTGCTTTAAAGTCTAATAGTATTTCCACTGAAGACTAAGTAACAGCATTACCATGACAGGTCAAAATAGTTCTGTGTTACAAGGACAAGTAGGAAGCCGGCAACAGCCCTGCTGTTCTCATATGTTTCTATTAGTTACACCCAGAGGTGCACAGTGAAGCAGCTTGGTTTCCCTGAACACTGGTAAACCAGACTGAATGGCTGCACAGCTAACACGTCTGCTGTGGTGGTGCCTCACTCCTCTGCTGAAATCCAAGCTTGGCACTATAATAATAAAGTGACAGTCTCAAAGGCTAGTTTCTAACACCATGAATTCAATCTGTAAATCTGCAGACTGGGGGCATAGACACACTGACAGAAGCAGGGAAGTATGGCAAATGGCTTATGGACATGAGGTAACTAAGACAATGCTAGCCAAACCAGAGATGCTTTTGTCGGCATGTTTGTTGCACTCAATCCGATTTAACTCCAAGCTTTGTGTTAAGAGTATCCATTATAATGAATCACCTTGATTTCTTATTTCAGTGCTCGTATGTCCCAGGCAAGTCAGAGAACTCTAAAGAAGTCAAAGCACGAATAGAAACAATTGCAAGCAATTTCAAGAAGTACCAGACTTTCCCGTGCTACTATGACCCAGGAGGAACTCAGCCCAATGTCATTCTAAGCAGACTTTATCCCCCCAAAGGCCTCCTCTTTGCTTTCCTTTGGCCCACACTCATGTTTACAGGTGGATGTCTGATTATTGTGCTGGTAAAAATTAGTCAGTATGTTTCTGTTCTTTCTGCTTGGCAGTAGAAAACAAATACCTAGCATAGATTGATGCATATTAAAGTGCCTTTGTTCTGCCTGTCTAACAGCATTTTGTAACTTTCACTATTACAAGGGTTCAGTCCAGGTGCAGGTATTATGAAAAACTGAATGACACCCACTATGAATGGCAATCCATTACATGAAGTCAAAATACAAAACCAATTCCTAGGAATGCCTGAAAATACCTTGTAAGAATACACAGACTGAGTTACTACCTATTATTTCCTTGGGCTTTCTGAGGTACAGCTGCTTTACAGAGCTACAACTCAAGTTTACTAGAGCACTTGTTCCACATTTTAGACAGGGTCCTAATTTTGAGACCAGATCCATACACAGCATTGGCACACACACCTTTTATGTGCTTCATTACTGGTGCAGTGTATTCATGGCACACTTTTTTCTGTCAAGAAAAGAGGGGCCTTATGGTCCAAAGTGATATTTGTTATCCTGTATCTCTGCTTTCAGGAAAGAAGAGGGGGAAAATCACCCAAAAACTAGATATACACACACAGATATTGCAAAGTTTGCACTCTGAACATCTAAACCCAGTTGTATGTAATGAAATATATGCTTAAATTATAGGGTGAAGAAGGTTACCTTAGTTTTTGTATTTAACTCAAATCTTAGCCTTGCTTTACTTTTAAAAAAGGGGTACCACTCCAGAAAGGCTACCAGCTCGCCATTGAAATATGTCATAAACCTGTTTAGGAAGGGAAGTTACTATATAAAGAATATTATGTAGTAGAAAACACCCATGATGTCTTACTAAACACAATAACCTCACCACAGAAGTTTGCATGCTTAGCATATAGGTATTTCACAATAGATACATGATTGTTTCAAACACCAGGACTCTTAGGGATGCTCTGAAGCACATATAGACACATTTTATGTTCTCTGAAAATAATTCTGTTTTTCTCAGCCAATTTTCAAATTGATACAGGAGAAACACAGGATAACTCCAAGCTTTGTAATAGAGTATCCATTATAATGAATCACCTTGATTTCTTATGTCAGTGCTGGTATGTCCCAGGCAAGTCAGAGAACTCTAAAGAAGTTAAAGCACAAATAGAAACAATTGCAAGCAATTTTAAGAAGCATGCTGTATGTGACTGGCACTTGGGACACAGTTAACACAGTAGGCAGCTGAAACTGTTCTAATGGTGTGCTCAATTACTCTTGAGCTTCTGTAGATGTTTTTCTCTTCTTTTTCCATCTGCAGAAGTTGTAATCCACTCAGGGGTGAAGTTTTAATAACACTCTCTACACTTCTTACAGCAGCACACAAGGAGCCTACAGAGGCTTTAGGGGGTTTTGCTCCCTTTTTTAAATCAAGTCTACAATAAATCTGATAAATAAAATGGTATTTTTCTTATATCCATCAAAACACTTCCTATGAGAAGTGCTTCAATACAAGCAGCGACCACTGCAGTGACAGATGTAGACAACTCATGTCTCAAGGCAGGGTAAATGACCAAGGTATGTATAACAGCATTAAAACTCCTGCCGGGGGAGAGAAGCAGCAGCACAAGCAGCTGCTGATGGAATTCACAGTTGAAATCTGTTTGACTACACATAACTTTCACCAGCATTGATGCTTAGACTATAGTAATAGTGCTTGAGTTAACTGGAACATGGCAAGGAACATAGGAAGAATGAGGACAAATTTTAGACCCTGATGAATACTTCAGTTGTGCAAGCCTTTCATATGTATATAGAAATAATACTGTTTTCTTGAAACTATTAAAAGGGCACAGACTCTCAGGAGTACTTTTGCATCTTGATGCTAAATAAGGCTTGGATGTGGTGATTCTCCTGTTGGAAACTCAAAGAGGACTAAAGCTCCAGCACTATTCTTAAGGGAACTAGGATTTCTCCTAGGAAAAAAACAAACCAAACTCCACAGCTGCAAAAGGTTGTAAAATAGTGCCTATCCCATAAATGGGAAGCTGCTTGTGTGGAAGAGGTAGATTTAGCTTTCAGTAGTTTTTATTAAGACCACCTTTCCCTAACTTAGATGGGGTCACAACAATGGCAACTGAAGAGGAACCTGTGGGACAATGATTTGCTAAGAAGCCACCTGTGAGTCACCAGTATGTTCTTCATAAACAGAAGCAGGCACCTTCTGGTATCTCTGACAATTTTGATTTCATTAGCCTGCTATCTGGCACTATTTTTACTACCTGATCCTCAAATCAACAACAGGGCAGCTTACATAGAGAAGACTCTGGCCCCTAAATCCCTCACTCACTGCATAAGCCCACTGTACTTGACAACAAAATACCTTTCAACAGAGTAACTGGTACTCTCGCCTTAGTTTTGGAGGGGTTGGTGTGGAAGTTTCGTTGCTTGTTTGTTTTGGTTCTTTTTTACTTATTATTTATTTCAGTAAGGAAATGAGAAAAAAGCTTAAATTAATTTGAGGTCTCCAGACTGTTCCCTATTCAAACACCATACAAAACAACTCAGATATTTTACCTCTGACAATTTCCATACTAGAAAAAAACCCTCAGCATTTAGGGTTAACTGTAAGACTCGAAATGTGAAAGCTGGCTTGAGGATAGAAAATATAGCAATACAAGGAAAATAGTTCTAAATATTGGAGGCAGTTAACTTTCATGAGAGAGCTGGATTTGTTCAGTCTGGAGAAAAAGTGACCCTGCAAAAGCCTTAGAGCAGCTCCCAGTGCCTAAAGGGGTACAAGAAACCTGGAGAGGAGCTTTGGACAAAGGCCTGTAGGGACAGGACAAGGGGGAATGGCTTTAACCTGACAGAGGGGAGATGAGCTCTTAGGCAGAAGCTCTTCCCTGTGAGGGTGCTGAGGCGCTGGCACAGGGTGCCCAGAGAAGCTGTGGCTGCCCCATCCCTGCCAGTGTTCAAGGCCAGGTTGGACAGGGCTTGGAGCAACCTGCTCTAGTAGAAGGTGTCCCTGCCCATGGCAGGGATGAGCTTTAAGGTCCTTTCCAATCCAAACCAGTCTGGGATTCTACTTCTTACTGCTTGTAATTCCAGGCAGATTTCCAGGAAGTCTCAGCAGGATAGGTAAGTTATTCTGCATTCAGCACCAAAAGCAAAGAGCGAACTTGAAAATACTTCAACTTCAGCAAAAAGATAGCACAAGATTAATGTTACAGATTGGGGGAAAGGGAGAGAGTTAATTGTAAGGCTCCATCTCTTCAGTGAAGTATTTCTATCACACTTGGAGCAAGACAACCTGAATGAAATAAAGGCTGTTCAGTACAACCAAATTCAAACCCATTCTTCAATAAACTCTTTCAATGTCTTTAAATAACTTCATTCCTATGCTTTAAAGTCTAATGAGACAGCACAATTTATTGGAGAGGTGCCTCCAAAAAAACCTGAACAAGAGAGGTTGATGTTTGATGCACCCGTTGGTTTATAGCTTGCTAAAGCTCTGCAGAGTTTTTTCTCTGCTGGAACATTTCAGAACATTAGGCATGCTTATTTGTAAGGTACATAGGAAGGAGAACTTTTGAGAGACTCCTTTTAACAACCACGTGCCCCTAAGTCAATGGAGCTGTCAGCTGCAGCAGCCTGAAACCGTAGCACCAGAATTTAAGCCTAGTCTACAGAAAATAATTACAATCTCTTGGCTCATCAAATAGTTGCTATGAACAAATGTCTCCAAGTAATTATTCTTACGCTATATAGATTGACAGAAAGACAATGAATGGACAGGCCTCATAACTGAATTACTCTCTGATGTGAGGGAAGGAAACCCCACAACCATGGCTGGATCTTGCATACACAGAATAATGTGAAGCCTGTCCCTACTGCAGCCTATAGAATACCCAGCTAGGATTACACATACAGTGGGGGTAAAGAAACTCTGCAGCCTGTTCAGAGTTTTGGCACCACAAGTTTTGCTTTTACTGCACTTTTTAAGAGTGTATTAAACTTGCTACATAGACATACTGTTGTGTGAGTAAAAGTTTGCTGCCTTTATTCACACATGCTGTTTTGTTGGGGTTTTTTTTTCTACGACCCTTAAGCCAGTGACAGAAGCAGAGGAACCAGCACTCTTTTATCCGTATCTGTCTGTCAGTGTCTGGGAAACCAGAGAGCTGCAACTGCCAAACCTGTTTGCCTAACTAAAGGAGAATCCAGCTCCTGAAGGTGAGGGAACTGAGGTGATTCACTGCAGACACGGAGATCAGAGATCCCTCTTTCTTCTCTTCTGATCTTACTGCATCAAAATTTTTGCCTTGAACTTGGCATAAAAGAATAGCTAGCCCATTAAAGGAACACTTGCACAGTTGTTCTGGGGGCTTTGGAGTTTGTTTCTGTAAGCCTTCTACAAACGCACATTTATCAGACTGTGACAAAAAAAATATTAAACCTCTATGAGAAATCCTCTGTGAAGCAATTCATTCCAAATACAGCACTGAGGCACCTGCACAAAGATATACATTGATAGCAGCAGTAAACCAGCTTTTAGAAGTTTTAATCTGCCTTTCCACAGATAAAAAATGGAAGTCTCCATTGTTCCATTCCACTGATGTTCCTCTCTACAGCCACTGAAATGGTTCTTCATGCCTCACTTGCGAACAGGAAATAATTCATTGCTTTCTCAACCACTTTCAGTAGAGCAATGAAACAGCACCAATGAAGAGAACTCTTAAAGGTGTCAAACATGGTACAATCCATCAAATCATCTGAACTTGAACTGCGTATCATTTACTCTTCAAAAGTAGCATGTTAATGTGGAGATTCAACGCACGATGAGTAAAGTCAAGTACACCACCACCCCCCAAGGAAAGAACCTGGGGTCCTTTGTGGCCAGGTAAAAGCACTATCAAGTGTTTGATTCTTGCCTAAAGAACTCCACACAAGGTAAAAGTTTAGACTGAAAGAATCAAGTTGTTGTAGCAGGGCTGAGGTTATGCAGCTATGCTGCAGTGTCCTGCCTGCATCCACAGAGCATTCCCACCTTCCCAATATTCTTGCAGTGTATTTTGGGACAGATTAGCTGGTCTGAGAAAACAAGACAGAATTGCCCAACCAAACAATGGTTCCTGGAAGCTTCTAGTCTATAAAGTTGTAAGCGTGTGCACTTGGGAGTCTTTACAGAGCAACAGAACACATTGCCAACATTACTCAAACACCCAGTGCAGGCTTAGGAACCTGTTTATATGACGTGGCTTTAATCCCCTCAAAAGGGGCACCCTAGGGGTCCTCGTGCATTTTCTGCATAAACACAGTTCTTTAAATGTGCCCCACTGTCTGTGCTTTAAACAAAGGACCTCTTGGCTTTGGTCTTAGGGTAGCACCATGTATTAGAAAATTGGGTCTGCCACTGGAGGTGAGGAAGCGCAGATGCGAGGCACATACATAAGCTGCCCAATGTTGTGGCTCAACATGCAGTGTTCTGAACACCAGCTCAGGAAAAGCCATCCCTTTTAGAAGACAGAGATGAGAAATACCAGTGCTAACAGTGCTGTTACTGCTGATTTCAGCAGAAGAATCAAGTATTTAATTGACTCATGGATGACTGATTGACTCAGCGGCAGCTTCGGACCAGAGCTCTGAGTGACACTTCATTTTTACCATAGCTCAAGGAGGCACTGGAAGAAGATGAGGAAATTCCAGTGTTTGTCACATCTACTTCCTCGAAGTAAAATACTAAATTGTGTTCAGAAAACCACAAAACTGTTTAGTCTTTTTAATAGTTAAAATATCAGTTGCTTTTCCAGGGCATTAAAGTATGCAGTATATAGCTAGCAATAGGGAAATCTGCAAATAGAAGGGAGATTAGAAACTGATACAGATTACACTGAACTGGCAAGACAGACCAAAGCTGAGAACAGGATTTAAGGCAATGGCATCAAGACATTGTTGGGATAATATTACACTATTAGTCTCATAAGTGAGTCTTAATGTGAGTCTTAATGATAAAATCCATATGCTTCACTGGTAAATACTACTGTAGGATAAATGAATTAATATAAAGAGAGTTAGCAACATACTCGCGTTATAGATTGTGTTGAAAAAGCCAAAATATTATTAATTTGTTTCAGAATGACAGGTATTAAGATTGCTTAAAGTTACTGGAAAATCCTAAATATTTCAGTTAGTACTAAAGAATAGCTGAAATGCCTTTAATGTCAGAAAACATACCTCACCCTATGACAAAACTGTGTTGTTTTGTGGTGGTTTTTTCCAAACACTCTCCACACAACACTGTGCCTAAGAAGCAGCTGCCTTCAAAAGCATGAAAAGATTTCGCCTAGACTAAAGAGCACATGGAGCACTGTAGAGGTTCTGGCAATCTTCAGTAGAAGCACTAGAAGCATAGTCCTGACCTTAAAGGTCACCTAACACCTCCACTAATACATTCAGTCTTAGAAAGGGGCTCTCTCGTGGCTGAAAACAAGTACTGCACAAATCTGTCAAATGAAGGAACCCAAAATACAAATAAGAAATAGGAGAGCCTTTTAAAAAGAACAAAAAAAAAAAAAAAAAAAACCAAAAACCAAAAAACAACAAACAAACAAAAACCAAACCCAACCCCCCCCTATTATTCATATTTGTAGATGAGTGTTTTGGGAATGGACAATTTAGGAGAGTTTAAAACACAGAATCATAGAATAGTTAGGGTTGGAAAGGACCTTAAGATCATCTAGAAATCAGCAGATCACTAGTTCCCTCTGCACAGGAGGATCCAAGTCCCAGACTGCCCTCTGGAAACATGTGGCTGTCAGCATGGGACACCAGCTCCATCTTTCTCAGTCCCTAGCCACTTCAAAAGCCAAATGAGTCTTTTGAATGCATGAGGAGCTCCTGTAGTCTCACAGCCTCTTTAGAAGTTCAGCAAATGTATCCATGCAGGAAGCCTGAACCCAGCTGGTAATTCACTGGAAAGCAGGATTTTTTTAAAGTTATGAATAAAAGCCTATAGTTGCTGATTTGGAACAAAATTAACAACATGCTTCTTCCTTTATTTCATATTCTGAAAAGCAGCACTGTTTAGGTTCATGGTTGCACAGAATTTATCTACATGGAAAAGCAGCAAATCACCCACTCGGCTGACATTTAAAGTCTCTCAGTGTTGAGAACAAGTATTTTATACAGCTATTAAATATCAAAGACTCTACAGAAAAGTAGTTTATAAAAAAAATTAAATTTCAAGACTCAAACTGATGGATGACACTTCATGATCTCAAATCTTAGCAACGTACAGGAATATACATATGCATATTAAGATTAGACGAATTATTTCTCAGAGGATAAAAATAAATTCAAAATGAGAAGAATCAACAGATAAAGTGTAATTCTGTTGCCCGTCTTCTCAACTCAACCTAATTCCATGTCAAAAGCAGACACTGGCACCTGACTGCAGTAGTCAGAAATACAAATTCCAAAATTAAGAAATTATCTGCAAAACATGAAGGTACAGCTGTAAAAATTAACAGATGCTTTTTCCAGCATTCAAGAGCTAAGTGACTGAAAAACACTATTAATTCCGTAAGATCATTCCTGCATCTCACTGTGGTTGAAACAATTCCATACAGGAGAGCACTTAGCCTTTAGCAGGCTACATCTGTTTCAGATTTCACAGTAGCTGGATATAGAAACAGAATTGGTACCCACCTAAGATGCTGCTACAGCAGGCTGTTGTTTCTCCCAAGTACTACCCAAGGGGGACTATATCCTAACACTATTTAGAAACAAGTTTGCAGAAGAATGAGAACAGCTCAAAAGCAGAATAGATTAACTGTGCTGAAACGTACACTGTAGATAACTGTGCTGAAACTGGCACAGTTTAGGGGAAATAACCCAAAACAAACACAAAATCAAATTAAACCAAAACAAAACACCTCCCAACCTCAAGCAAACACAAAACACATCAACAAAATCAAAACCTCCTAAACCCAGCAACATAAGCCCACCAGGCACCTCACCAGACACTCGACATAATCACTGACAAGCTGGGGACAAGGATAAAAATATGAAAGTAAGATGATCACTAATAAAATGACCAAAAAAACCCACTCTGGAAAGATAGTTCTAAGAGCTCAGACATCACCAACAGAAGGAAAAACTACTTCCACCTCCGTCCTGTAATACTACTAATTTTTGTATGATACCCAGTATTAACACTTATTCTATAAAGAGGTACAGAGCTTTCATGCTCCTGCTCCAAATTTCTGTCAATTTACCTCATCAAGTGTGAAAAAGAAGAGTCCCCAGCTCTATACACCTAATGAGAGTAATACAGTGCTAGATCTAGCTGTTAGCAGAGCAGGGTGACATGTTTAAATAGATTTGTTTTGAAGTGGACTTTGAACAGCAATTTCAACTATATGCTGTTTCCTTACTTTGGTTATCAAGTGTCAGGTACAGCAGTTTCAAAACAAAAAGTAGATAAAGCAGCACTGCATCTCCTGATTCCAACTCTCACACCAGGCATGTTTGCTAATGAAAGGGTAAGAGGGCATGGTGGTGTTTGTTTTGTTGTGGGGTTTTGCGTGTTTGATTTCTGACAAATGCTGACTAGCTGTGTAGGATGGATTGGCTTTGGGTGGGCAGAGAACAGGGAAGAGGAAATCATTCCAGAACACTTGGACCTTTCAACTAAAAGATTGCACAGATTTAGCCCTCAATAGGGATTTTCATCAGGCAATATGAATTCAATCATGTCTGACTTATCTAAACACTCTTTAGCCATTATTCCCATCTGTGCTTCTCTTTCCTTGTGGCAATTAACTGTGTGAAGCAACAAGTCACATAAACTGGTGTTCGAAGGCTAAAAGAATCAATGATTACTTCAGCCCAGAGTCACTCATGATTTTTGTCTGTTGTCTTGCTCATTTCCAGTGTATTTTTAGAATCTTTTATTGCCATCTCTTAAGTCCCTTGCCAGTTGTAATAACTCATTTTGCACCTTGACCTTTCTGCTCTTATCCCAACATGCTTCCACTATTTCATCTGTATTAGTCTCTTACACTGTTTATCTTCCTGTACAATCAGGATCATTGCCTGCCCTTTCCAGCAGGGACCAGCTTGCTTAATATTATCTTCCCAGTGGACTACATACCAGCTTCCCAAGCCTGCCAAAATCTCATTTTTGAAGCCCGTTATTCTCATACTGCTATTCCTCTCCTTTCTTCATGTGGGATGAGAACCTTGTATTAAACAAAGGCCTTCACCTAACACGGTCTGCCTCCCTCAGCACATCTAAAATCACACAGTTCTAAGAAAAAATAATAATTATATATATATATATTAAGTTTGGTTTATTAGCAAATTCTTTAACTTTACCTGCATCTAGTATTATCTGTTGTACCATAAAATTAAATTCACTACCTAACTGACATAAAGAGCTATTTATTACCCTGCATATGTTTCTGGCCTGTAAAACACTTGACATTTGAAGTCAAAACAAAAATCTCAAAATACAGCATGTATTTCAAAGTAATCAGAGATCTGCAGATACGGCACTGTGGCAAAATGAAACGTAAGGGCTGAACGACATGAACTGGGGTTTAGCAATCTTAATTGGGTTTGCAATGAGAAAAATAACAGCATCTTCAGCTGAAGACAGAGGACTACTCTGCTGATGGATCCAAGAGCCTCAGGATCTAGCTAGTGTGCAACTGAGACTGAAACTTTTGACGCCCTGTACTTGTAGTAAGAAATGTACTATTTAGGGTCTGAAAAAGGTAGGATAGTGTTTAAATACTGCCAGTGGCAATCCTTCAATGTAACATATTTACACCGATTACTGTCCACCCACCTCCACCTCCGCAGCCTCTCCACACTTCTCATCACACAACTGCAAATAAGGAAAATGAACAAGTTTTTGGCAGAGGTTACAAGTGGGCTGTAAAACACATCTGGTTTAAGTAATGTTAATTTGCTCTCCAGTTCCATTAAAACTATGGACATGGTTGAAGAGATAAGCAGAATCAATGCTCAGTTTTCATCAGAGATTGAAGAGCATAGCCTGTGTTTCAATACTTCTTTTTAATAATGAAAATAGTGGGCTTTTCTTTCCTGTTTATATGCAGCTTTGGCAGAAACAAATGTAAGGGACTATAGCAGGGGGCTATTCCCCCCCCACACACACACCCCTTCCCCCTTATTTTCTTCTTTCTGCCCCAATTTATGTTTCACTTTTGTGGAGTTAATTTTTACATTTATTTCTTGTTCTGTTCTCCACATTTACTCACTTCAATGACTTCCCTCCTGCACAACTGAATGCCTTTCAACTGAATGCAAAGAAAACAGGTGAACAGAGCGTACACAAAAGAAAACCTGCCATGAGAGAAGTCTGTATTTCACACGACCACTCATTGGGGAACTTAGTAGAAATTGGTAGCTCAACATTTAAAATTGTACCAAATCTCCTCCAGTTTTGCTTCTCTGATCTTTTATTCTTCATTAAAAAAAGACTTTAAGAAATAAGAGTCAACAAATCTGACCCGAAAAACATTAGCCCATTCAAACCCTATTGCATTGAATTCAGAGAATAAGAAAGGTTTACATCTTTGTAGCTTTAAACCACATATTACCATCTTAAGAAGAAAAGACCCACTTCAATTCATTTTTGAACATCGCACTAGTGAAACAGTCCTCTAACACCTAACTCAACAGGACCAAGTCAACCATTTATGTTGGACAGAAGCAATGCAGCCTCCTGCAGTGTGATTAGCATTATTCTGCTTTTGTACCTCTGGCCATTTCCCTTGCTCTCTCCCTCAAAAGAGAGAATCAACAACTACTAAACCTGCTGCATGTATGATGAGCTGATCAACCCAACCAATTAAAATGCACTTTTCACTGAAGCAAACTTGGATACTGATCATTTATCATGACTATTTCCACATTAAGTTTCAACTCCATTTCTAATCTTTTTTGTTTTACTGCTATAGCATCATTTGAATCATGATATTGCTGTGTGAGTTTCCATTTCTAGTGTAATACATCTTCTGATAGGTATTTATGGAAAAAGATCACTGAAACAAAGAAAATCATATGCAACACCATTAGGGCAAAGAACCAATATACAGCATAAAAAGCCCAAACAGAAACCACCCCTGAACTTTGCTTTTTTTAATCAAATAGTTGATATACTTTATGTCTGGAAGGAAAAGCTATGATCAACCTCCTCCTCCATAATACAAGCTATAATAATGTTGTTTCCATTTTTTATTTTTACATCCCATCACGCTCAGGTAAACCACATCCCACTGGTCCTCTGCTTAAGAAATCAAAGCTACTGCTTTAACATTCTGTAATCTGTATTTCTTAAATAGTCAGACAACTATCACTTGATCATATATATCGTGCTCTTGAGAATCAAGAGATCTCAGCATCAAATCAATGCCCATCAAATCCTGAGAAAGGAGTCAACGAGAACACTGTCAGGTCAGGCTGCTGAATCACACCCAGCTCTGAAACAGGCCTTAAAATGCTCCAGTATGACAACAGGTTGAAAGTTATCTGTCCCAAAATACCTAAAAGCCTCATCACTGGAATACTCTGATGGCTGAGTCACTGCTAATTTGAGATAACAATTTTCCCTGAGGGGACAGACACAGTTTCCCTTTATTCCCACATGTGCAGTGTTTCCTTTGGTCCAGACCCTGGCATTCAACAGGCTGAACCCAATCGAAAGGTTAGCTTCTGGCATGGACTTTATACCCTACTGCCCCTATTTCTGCATAGAGCCTCACCTCGCACCATAAGGTAGGTTAAAGAGGGAAGTAAAGACTTGCTGATCTCCTTCCCAATATGCGCATACTGCCAACAACTCAAATACTTTATATTAGAAGACATTATTATTAATCAAACAGAGGCCCAGGAAAAGGCAATCAACCAGGTCCTGCTCAAGACTGGAGCAGAGATTTCATTCAGGCACTAGTAAGCACCCTTCTCCAAAGTCTGTACCCAAGCAGAATGTTATCTGTTAGATAAATGCTCTAAAAGTTTATTTCCAAATTTATTGAACTCAGAAAAGTTTAAATTACAGATAAGACATGAGGCTTTGCCATTTCAAACTCCAGGATGGAGAATGCTTAAGAAGTTAAATTATTGTTTATGCTTTACCTGGAAGATATCAACCAAGACAACTCTGTACACAGAGGACTTGAAGCTGAGCACAGGTTTAAAGCTATTCTTTAGCTATGACAGGGTCTTCTCCATTAAAATATAGACACTAGCACCTAAATCTTTCATTTCCCTACTGCTCCCCCCTTCAATATCTTCAAACTGAAATATCTGTTTTAGAATTCTAACTGCACAAACATCTCATGCAATTGTAACACTCATACTGAAAATGAAAACCTTGAATATTGTGCAAGCTGAAAATCTCTGATGATATGACACAGTATTTGCCATGCAATATAAAACACTGCAGCAACCAGCATAAAAAAAGCATAAACATTTGTGATGCTTCTCTTGAAACCAGCACAAAAAACAAACAAACAAAAAAAAAGAACCAAAACACAAAACCCAAAACTCTCCTTTTTGAAATTCTCTCCCATGCTATTGCTGCTCTCATCAGAAAAAAAATGCCAACTTCAATTCATGCACAGAAAGCAGAATGGAAAAGTTCTCATTACTGTGCTTCCATGCACAAAAGCCAGTAAATTTAAGCTGAAATAAAGGGTTTTTTACACAAAGGACTTCAGAAGGAAGAGTAAAGGTACCTTGATTGGTTTATAGTTCACTAGGGCTCCTAAATCCTCTGGAAATTTGGATTGGTGTCCTATAGAAACTGCATTCTCTTCCTGAAAACAGAGCAACAAACTTGCTTCACAGAATTTTATTTGGCATGGGCAGGTTTGTGGGTGCTCACTGTTCATTTTGGTGTTAAAACACACATAGGGGAGCCCTTTGATCTCTGTAATGCGCTGTTTAATTTCAGAGTAGCACTGGAGCAGGGAAAAGATGCATGCCAGTGAAGTTGCACCATGAAAACTTCTTGCAGAATGTATTTCTTTTCCTGGCTTCTCTGTGCCTTTTCAAGCTTAAGGTCCTTCCTCCTCCTCAGTCCCTTATGCAACTTCATTCTTCACTTTCTAATACTGTAATGTCATTACAGCAGCATTACTGACAAGCATTACTCGGTGCTCTGTTGTTTAGAGCCCACATGACTTCCACTTTGGTTGGCTGGGATACCTATACCAGTTTGCATACGGTTCCAGTGGAAAGAAGAACAAAGCCAAGAAAGATGTCCAGCACGTGCATTTCTAGCCCTAGTTGATCTGCATCCTACAAAGTATTGTAATTGTGCTACATTATGAACTGGAAGAGGTTTGTGATACAAGATGGTCAATTCAACAGGTATAACAGCCTGTTGACAGCTTTATTCATTAGTATTAGATGCAAGAAACAGTGAGAATGCCCAGAGAAGTTGCTGTGGATAAGTGGAAGAATCCCTGCAATGCAGGGTTTGCAGAGAGCATTTTCTTGGTAAATTAAAGGGACTTGTGCACAATCTTTTTTTAAACAAGTTTTGCATGAAAGACATAGGGAAAGACCATTATCTCTTTCCCAGTGAGTCCTAAAGAAAGGGCAATGTCCCTTGGCACGAGAGGCAGTCAGGAGCAGTCAGAGCCTCTCATGTCTCAGTTCTTCTCTTTCGTTGTGTCAGCAGCCCACCCTGCTGCAAGACACCATCGTTTTCAGACTTTTCTTCATCTGGAGAACATTCCTGGCTGCTGCATAGTATTTATATCCACTCCTCCAGTAGTCTGATGCCAGAAGGTATGTCCCTTGTGCAACCCCTTATGGCTCAGGGAAAGCAGGGTAAAGAGAGAGCTGGGTGCACAGCCCATTGACCTTTTTAAACAGATTTTCACCAGCTCTTACCATATCTGTGTTTACTATAACTCCTTCTCGAATATCTCAAGACAGTAGCTTCTAATGCTGCTTCTAATTGCAAACACACCCATGTTCTTGGCTTTTAGTCACAGAGCAGCTTCAGCTTGAGCTCATATTATATAGCCAAGGTTACATTTTGATACCTATTTTGCTGAAAGTACAATATTAAAACCAGACTGGTTTTCAAACCTTGTTTAGCTACTTGTGCAAGTCAATGGGAATTGTTTTAAGAGGTTGAAGGCTGCTAACAAAAGCCAACATTTGTGAAGCAGAAAGCATTTTTTACTAGAGTCAATTATATTAGTGCAGTAATGGAATTCAATTTAGCTGAATTCTCTGCATTTACAGCTCTGTATTAACGCCAAACACGGTGAAATAAAAGGACTTTTAATGTAAGCTGCCTTATGAGAAGGTGTTTTAGAGCCACACATACAGTTTTCTAGTTTCTGAGCACAAGTCCATATACTTTTTTCAGTTGTTTATACTCATTGAATTGAGTATTTGGGGCCCAGGATCTGAGGACATGGACAGCTGCTTCCCTTTGTCCTCTCATAAACAACTACTGCAAGTCAACTCAGATTTTGCTTCTTGGTTTGCACAACACAAAGCATTCATATGGCAACATCAGCAAGTTCAGTTCTAGAGAGGAATGGATCAGCTTGCAAGTGCTATTTGTGTATACACTACTAATTGTTTTGATTTCATCTCCTTAACAACTACTCAGTGCTTTATATATGCACTAATACTATACACAGGTATTTGTTGCCAAGAGGTTACTGACAACAGCTGTCATAAAAAGCTTGCTAATGTAATACATATTTAACTTGCTTAGAAATACCTTTTAATAAAGTAAGATGGGGGATGAAAAAACAGGCTATGCTGTAGCACTACTGCAGCCTTACAAAGAGCTATCAATGGGAATAGACAACACCCTGCCTGCAGAGATGTATACAAACAAGAGCAAGAAACCCAAGGGGAATTTGATTCACACAACACCAGTAAAAGTGTCTCAAAGTTCCAGATGTTAGTTCCAGTCCCATTTGGTAAAGAAAAGGTTCATAATTAAGCTGAAAATACAAATACAGAAATGAAATCATTAATAAGCAGAAAATCAGAACAACATCACACAACCTCCTTCAGAAATTTGCTGTCTACTGGTTTTCTGTTTCAGAAGTGACTTCCAAGTCAGGTTAAAGGAGTGAACAGCTGGTTTGATGCAAAAAAGTAACTGAACCCCTCCAGTAGTTCAGTACGCATACATGGTGCTTATTTACTCAAGTTATACATAGCTAATGCCTTGTGGTAGAGTTACAAAGTGCAATAAAAACACAAGCACCTAGACTGTCTAAAACCAAGGGATGTTCTATCATCAAGGGCATGTCAGAATGGATCCTTGGAAAGCAACTGCTTTTAGATAGGATACAACATTTTGGAAACAGATGTTAACAGCTCAAGTGATGGATTTAAGTCTTCATTTCCCAGTCCTCCAACTTGTCAAAAATCACCCCAGACTGGTAAAAGTAATCTTAGCTCTGGGCTCCTTTTTTCTTGCTTTGATAAATTTTATTTGCATACTATAGATGCCAGCTATGCTTGTCTAATACTGCCATTTCTTCCTCTTATAAACACAAATGCACAGCTTATCACAGTTGCCTTCACAAGACAGTCTGTGGTCTTGACGTTTTACCTCCCCATGAAATACTGCCCATGGGTTCAGCTTCTAACAGTGGTTTTGCAGATGTCCACAAAGCAAATGTTCCTTCTGTTTTTGTATGCATAAAAGACAGAAGCCTCACAATAAGCAGAATTATTTCTAAGACGAAACCAGGACACAGCATGAGGTATTACCCCATAAATTCAAGTGCCAGCCCTTGATGTGAACCACACTTCTTTCAGCTTCTGAAGGAGTGATTAGCATCACTACAATTGCATGAGATCTTAAAAAAACTGAAAGGACCCTGGTTATCACAGCTCACCATGATGCCAGTAACAATCACAGCAGCATCCTGAGGTACCTCATCTGCAGCATGGGTTACATTTAAAGGCTTTTATTCACTGAATCTCAAATTGCTTCTTATGAAACGACTGATAAAATTCCTTTCAGGGCATCAGCATCAACACAGAATTCAACAACTAGGGGGCTTTGAACATGTTTGCAAGCTAAGTCAAAAACTCTCTGACCACTATGAGTTTCCTTAAAACACATGAGCTAAAGAACTGCTACTCCTCATTTACACAGAACGTGACAGATATAAGATTAAAAAAAAAAAAAAAAGAATTAAAACTATCACAGCAAACAGACATTAAGCAGGAAATTGAGAAGCCTACCTTACTTTCATGCCTTTGTCAGATTCAAGCTTACTTAGCTCTCCCCTAATTTTACATTTGGAAATGTAATTTTCATTCCTGTTGGCCTCCTCTTAGACTGAATCCAGATGGTTCTTATGCAATTTTTATAAACAGTCAGCTGCAGTTTTACTACTTCAAGGTGGTGTGACAAGAGCCATATTTTAGATGATTTATTAGGCTAAGCATTTTGATGTAGAGCATCTCATGCTTATTCCTCTAAAGTAATGTGTTTGTCTCTATCAAAGTGTAAATGATAAAAATCTCTCACACTTTTTATTCCCTGCTTTACTCCGGGAACTCCCTGCAACTGTTGGAATGTTGATGGACTACCAGAAGGCTGCTGCTGACACTCATCACTAATTGTACTGTGCAGTAGTAATAATGCTTTTTCATGGATAACCATGAGGACTTGTGAATGTAAAAGGCAAAAACCAGACTGATCTTTTCTAAGAATTGCTGTGTATAATTTCCCTATTCTTTGAAAGACAGATGATGAAGTTCATCATTTACTCTGTTTATTATCGCTAAACAGAGACTTAAATTGCTAAGTAACAGCAATTCATGTTTATGAATAGTTATGTTAAAGTGGGCATATTTCAACAGATAACCTATTCATACCTCAAGATTTTAATCTGCTCATTTTTATCCTCCATGTCCCCCACATCACATGGTAACAACGGGAATGAAGAAAGTGCATATTTATTGCTTAACTAAACACAACGCTTACAAGGTTTCCCTGCACTTCCCTAGAGGACACTTGATTGATACCAGAAGCAAGATGACAGGGCCCTCACAGTTCTCCCTTCTGACCACCACTAGCACTGCACAGAACTCATGAAAATTGCTATTTGTGAACTACTGGGAAGAGTTTATATTAGGAGCATTTATTTCACTGGAATATTCCCCCTTCCAACATCACCACCCATCACCATCTTTCCATACAAACATACAAAACCATTCTAGAGAGAGAATGACATTCCCCATAGTGTGATTTCCCCAGGGACCTGTTATTAATTTCATTTGAAACCAATACACACTTCTAATTCAAACTGGATAATGTATGTGATCGTATAGCGAATCATTGTCTTAATCACAAAGCAGTATGCAGCACATTTGCCCGAGGCATACAACATTTTGGTAGTAAAGTGCACAGATAAGACAACACATAAATCAATGGCATTTATACCAAAGCTATGAGGGTATACACCAAAAAAACCCAGAGCATGTCATCCTCAGCAGCCAATTCAAAGACATTTTTTAAACTGCATTTGCTTGATGGAGACCAACAGCTTTATTACAAGGTGCGAAAACATTACAGAACTATTTCAGGAAGGCAAAATATTGCATTACTCACACTGCTTTCAGATGGGGTTCTATGCAGTTAAAAGTGGATCCACAGAGACAAGTCAGTAATACACTTCTCTTGATCCTTTAAGTCCACCTCTGAAAGCCTCTCTGCCCCCAGGGGATATTCTAAAAGTGTGATCATCAGAGGCCCATAATGAAAAGGTAAATGGCCCAGCCTCCCCAGTTGCAAGAGGGGCAGAGAAGGGCAGAGCAGTCCCACATAGCCAGTGCATCAATCACACATGCCTTCCGGATCTGCAACACTGCTATAAAACCACCTCTATAAACTGGAGCAGCTTCAGCAGAACACCTCCACCCAAACCCCTGGAGCATGGTCACCCCTTCCTGGCCTGATTCTATAGGTTATCTTGGCTGTTGAGGTGGGTAAAACTTTCTGGAACTCAGATTTGAACTAGGGCACCAAAAATCATTGTTTGGAGTTCCTCACACTTACATATTCATAGCTACAAGATGAAGGAAGCAGACAAGAGCTTCAGAGCCTCAAAACCATTTCCTTTTCCATGTAGACTTAGCTTCATGGCACAAGTGAATAAAGAAGTTGGTTGCTGTTCACTGAGTCAAACACACTGTATTCCCTTCAGAATGGATGTATTCCTTCATTTTTCAGTGATATCCAGTGATAGGACAAGGGGCAATGGGTGTAAACTGGAGCATAGGAAGTTCCACGTTAACATCAGGAAGAACTTCTTTACTGTAAGAGTGACAGAGCACTGGAACAGGTTGCCCAGGGGGGTTGTGGAGTCTCCTACACTGGAGATATTCAAGGCCCGCCTGGACAAGTTCCTGTGTGATATACTGTAGGTTACCCTGCTCTTGCAGGGGGGTTGGACTAGATGATCTTTTGAGGTCCCTTCCAAACCTTGGGATTCTGTGATTCTGTGATTCTGTGATTATATCTTCCATTACCCAGCTTAAACATGACTCTTGTCAAAATCATCCAGAAACAAATATCTGATCTTCTAGCTGAAGAATTTACAAGTGGCAAAACACCATTACATCTTGCAAAAGAAAGAAAAAAAAGGGTATTAGAAAAATATCATGCCACTATTGCACATTTATAAGACAGATTTACCTGAAAGTTGAAGTTGCCACTCAAAATTTCAAAGGCAGGCATGTTAAACTCTTGTTCTTTATTAGAGTTTTAAAGTTTCAGATTGCAACAGATTAAAACTGTATTATCTTTTGCTAGATGCAATTATGTAAATTATATAACAAGGTTTTATTTTTACACTCTCAAAACTCTATTTTGGCTTCACATGATGAGCACCTCATCAGACCTGTGGTAACAATTTCACTCTGTAATGTAAGGCTACTGCAGCAAGTCTCCCATTTGTAAAGGAAGCATTAATCACTCTTATTTTTAAACCTCAGACTACTTTACTTCTAGTTACCAGCATTAAATGTACTCTACCCTTGTGCCCCACAAGCCAGATGTTGTGAAACAAGTCATTACAAAGAATGAAATTGGAAGTTAAAGCCAGCTGAGAAAATCGAATTATATATACATGCTATTGGGTTTTACTAAAGCTGTGCAAATGTGGAAGAAGTTGGCCATGAATATTCATTCCAATTACATCACAAGCTTTAGTGCTGCTATAGTTAAAACCTCCCCACGCCTGGTTTCCATTACATTTCCATTTATGAGCTTTACTAATCATCGTAGAACAACAACAACAACAGCAAAGTCCAAGAACAAGATCCCCTAAAATACCATCATAAAGGAGAGTCAGGACAGAATTTCATTTACATCCCTAACAGTGGATTCCTGCTCAGGAAACCAGTTAGCTTTACTGACATGGAGTAGAAACACTCCTGCATGTTCAGCTGCTAGCACCAAGATGATCAAGGTTTGAAAACACTCTACGGTCAAGCAATAATTCACAAAAATGCATACAGAATATAGCCTAAAATAGAGCTGACCTGCAGCTCAAGACTTGTTTCTGAGCACAGAAAACACAGGTAAGTGTTGCTTTGTTGTCACGCTTTAGTGTTGTGCTACTGGAAATAAAATTACATCTCAAAATTACACTTCATGTGCTAATTTAAACTAATTTTAGGATGATTTAATGCATGCTACTATTCACTTATGTTGAGCCATCTTCAAAAGTTATCACTTTACACTTAAATCCCTTCATCAGGTAGATAGGGTCCATTAGGTCAAAATATGCTGTGGGTTGTTCATCTGGCACCATTTAATATGACAAAACCTAAGTGGTAAATTAGCATCTCAACATAGCTACAACGTAGGCAGAAATGCCTTATCCACTGGCCAGCAGCATATCTCTGGTTAGCCCACTAGTTATGAAAAGAAAAATTAAAAAAACCCCACCAAACCCAACCAAAGCCAGTCCCCACATAACAGGATTCCTAATTTTTCCTATGATACAGAACCTACCATGACTTATTGCCTCTTTTATATATATATATATATATATATATATATATTTTTTTTTTTTTTAATGAGGTAATCTGAAAATTAAACCACCAGTTAGGCAAAAAAGAAAAATAAATCTATATATATTTCTCTAGAGAAACTGCCTATTACTGTAGTCCTGAATACAGACCTGGACAGTTAAACTAACATGTCTTGTTTTTCAGACATATTCAGAGTAGAAATCTCACAGTTATCATACCCAATATTCATAGAAGCATCCGGTTTACCCACTGATTTGATACAAGATTCTGCAATATTCTGGACTATCAGACACAGCATACACAAATGCTTATTGGAGACCATGATTTAAAAAAAAATACTCACAAAAAAAAAAAAAAATCACCCAACAAAAGCCCAGCCCTTTCTGATCAGTTTCCAAAAGGATAAGAGAACATTTTCTTCTTTTGTAAGTAAAATTACTTATCTTTTGGGCTACCCCATTGCAAACAATTGAGTTCTTACCTTTCTAGCACCCATGCACCCATATGTCTGCAGAGGTAATAGTTTCTAGAAGCAGAGGTTTATAGAGTTTTGAAAGGAAGACTATTGCATTACCACTTCCTCTCACTTTCAGTTCTCAAAATTCATCTTGTTCCTGATGAAAGACACAAGTGGAATGCATGTACATATATTCAGATTACTCAAATAGTGCAGCTGTTGTAGAAAAGATTTACTTGCAATTAATTTTTCAGAGACATACAAATGTGTACCATGCCAAGCAGAGGTGTATTTTGCTTGGTGGTTCAAAGATTCAAAAGCATGGAGAAAAAATAACTAGGTATGCTGAGTTTTAAAATAAGCAAAACAAAACCCACAGGAACCTCACACAATGACGTTGCAGAGCTTCACTGGGTAGAATTCATATCAGGTACTGAACTGTGAGGCTTCAGTAGCTGTGGACTGTTCTCCAAGATGCACAGTGAAGACAGTGGCAGGCCCTCTCTAACTGGGACTTTACACAGCATTTTGTGCACAGAAAGTCTCACTTACTTTTCAGGACCATTTGAGAAACATGGACAAACTCTAACCCCACTCTGTAAAAGGATGTTATTCACTTGGTTTCAGTAACCACTTGCCTAATTAAAAACAGTTAAAACACCCAGAAAAGTTTTATAAAGAGAGGGCATAAAAGAGCTGCTACAGAAGCCCCCTGAATCAGAGCTTCTCTAAATTTTAAGTCAATAGCCAGAATTCAAGTAGTGAAGGTGTGCTGCATAACAGCAGGAGAATCAAATACTTTTCCATGTGTCACACAGGTGCAGGATCCCTGGCATCACCTGCACAACTGCAATGAGACTCCCTGTGTCTAAATCCTCAGAGCATTTAGCAATATTTACCCTACCTTTGCATTTTCAGAGGTTGAAGTCATGAAAGACAAACCTAGCGCAGTGCCAGTATGCTCCAAAGGAACAAGATTAACTTCCACTGAGAGGAGACAAGGCCTGTGTATGACTAAAAGGGACCATGCACTTTCCTTACCATCTCACATAACATCTCAGAAGACTAGCTGCAATTTGGATTCATAAAGCAGCAGCAAAACAGATCACATGGCTGTGAAACACTCCGAATACTTTTCTTTCATGGTGAGGGAAGCTGTGGGCAGAGCAAGATATTTGAAGACTTTATCGCTGAAGTTGAACAGATAATTAGGCAATTAAAACTATGAAAAGTGGACAAATTACCAGTTCCAGATGAATTACATTGCAGAACAGAGATGGGAGAAGCAATAAAATAGAAATGAGACCCTTCGGCAAGCATTTTAATAGCACAAATAAAAGAGGGGCAGCTCTGGAACAAAGGTGAAAGGGCAGTTCATTTGCAGAAACTTATTTATTTTTGCAAAGGAACATTTTGAAAGAGTTGGTCCCTAAAATTATCTTGCTTTTCTTGTGTTGATAATTAGAATACATTAATAGAAATCCAAAAGATCTCATTCCAGCTTAATTTCTGGTCACTCAGCAAAGCCCTCCTATACTAGGTTTTTAATGACATTAGCAGTATCTTCACACTCACACAGAGGCTTGTGATTTAATCATTCTGCTCAACAGGAAGCCCCAAACAAATTCATTCTTACCACCCCTACTTGCTCTGAGGGCATGGAGGATGAACCAGTATTTCACATACCACAAAAGTGATGTGAAAACACCTAAATCTCACACACACATATATTTGAGGCAACTTTGGCGAAACTGCTGCTGCTCACACACTGTCCATCACCACAGTAACTCCTTTCCTGCATGTGCTGGACCTCCGTGTAAGCCCAGAAGGACAATAAGGGTGTCATTCTGCTCCCAAATGCATGCTTCTCCAGACATGTTTTCTTTAAGGCATACATCCAACTGCACAAAGCTCTTTGTGGAAGAGGCCTTTCACACAGCAGCAGAGACTTTTGCTCTGTTAGGTTTTCCAAAGAATGGACTAAGAGGGAAGCTGTCAAAATTCACTAGTTCAGCTCTGCAGAGGTACCAGCTATGAGCTTCTTGGCTCACAACCTCCTAGATTTGCTACAGATTTAAATCAGGATATACAGAACAGGCTGGTGAGCACACAGTGGTATTAAGTGTGCCCATTCTCTTCCTGCCAACTGCAGGGAGAGCCTGCAGCCCCATCGCACCCTGATGCAGAAGGAAGGACTTTCTAGGTGCAGCTCAGACAGTCTCGTTGTGTTATTTTAAATAATCAAGGTGGAAGAAAAAATGTTATCAAAACAAGCAGAAGTACGTAGAGCATAGCCAAGGATTACACATCATTGAACTGTGGAGTATCTCTCACTGCAATAACCCTCAGAGAGATAGAAGCGTAAGAAGAGAATGAATATTGTGTCTCACAAATGATTTCCCTTGTAAAAAGTGTTTAAAGAAAATAAATAAAATGAAACAGTGTGAAGGAAATGAGGCAAGAGTGGGATGAAGAACACATGGGATATTGCTTGAATATTCAAAGGTATGTATATGGTGTACATTAAAACCCCCTCAATAATAGCAAAATAAGACAGTTTATTCCTTGGCTTTACATGCAGAAGTTTTAATAAAAGAAATAATAACCAGCAAGCTCAGAGATAAATGCACAAATGAATACCTTTCTATCTTTTAATTCAACACTTTTGAGCAAAGTTTTCTAATAATTTTCTTTCTAGTCATGAGTTTCATAGGTGATGATATGAAAATGTTTAATTATAACATGTCTTTGATATGTATGCAACAAACTCATTCACATGGTTTATTTCTTCCTGAATCTGGTTCTTCCAGTTCAAACCACAAGCAGCTAAGTAGAGAAAAAAGTTTAGAGTTTTGAATTCTTTGAATCACAGGAAACCACTCTTTATCTACTCCAAGCAGCTTGAAATGAGATATTGCCATTAGAAAGATGCGGGTCTGACTGTATGATACCAATGCATTGGCTGCAAAGACAATGGCAGTACAGTGCTGGCATCTTCCAGAAAAAAAAAGGTAAGTGGTAGGGGGAGCAAGCCTTGGACATTTTCTGCTTTTAATTCCATCTCTCCACACAGTGCTGTTCTACTGTCAGACTCAAATGTTGGCGTATCCAGAGCAAGGCAAACAGAAGATGCACAGGGGATGCTTGAAAACTTGCATTAGATGAACTGCTCTAGACAAGCACATGGGGAAACACCACCAGAACTCACATTGCGCCTTGTCTTAAAGGGGGTTCAAGCAAACAGCACAAAGTTTACTGTCAATCACTGGTGAATCAAACAGTATACACCCTATATTCCATTATCTCCTGAAAAAAGCACAAATACACCACACGGACATGCTGTAGAAGATGAGGTCCCACAGACAGCATCCTACGACTACTTTATTTTCTGTATCATGATAATAAATAATTTTTCTCACTATATTTACTTCTACGAATTTCTCCTTTGTTTTCAATATTAAAGAGACAACTTGTCATTAATCATGAATGATAACCAACACGTAACAGCTCTTTTCTATGACAGCCTGTTACGATTTTCATTCTTTCCTGTGCTGGTGTTTGACAGCCCACGGACAATGGGGGCAGGGGAGTAGAAGAATAATTAAATACAAGAAGATGCAATTTTAAACCAACCTTGGTTTCAAAAACAACAAACCTGTCCAGTATTCTTCATAGGAAGGATATATGTTCTCGTTCAGCAGACTTCTTGTGAAAGCTAGTGAGGGCATTATGAGAAAACTGTCTTAGAATTATATTTCTTTTCTAGAGAGACAAATTGAATAAATTCCCCTCAGTTTCTACTAAAGGAAGCTGTACTTAACAGTTCTTGGCACTTCCACATTTGCTATTTTAGAAGTCACCTCAGCCTGCCTTAGTTTATCCTAGGAAACAACTTAAACATTAAAATTCATGCAGGAGCATATGTGCTCCAGACAGCCAACACAGCCACACACCTCCAAGGATTCTAAACTTATCTTACTCCTTGACTACAAACACATTTAAAAAAGCTTCAGACTTTGCATTTAAAAATTCACCATAACAGAGACTCTTCAGCCTACACAAATCTTCCCACTAATAATTTAGTCTGGAACTGTATTATCAATTCCAAAAGTCACACCCCCTCCAACCAAACACCACAAAACCTGAAGAACTCTGACCCTCACCTAAACACTGTCCATATTTCAACAGGCAAACAGCAGTCAAGCATACCACTGTTTACTATTGTCAGGAGCTCTCAAACACACAGTATTCATTTAATCAGCTGCTAAGATGTATCACTATGAAAGGCACAACCAACAAAAATAACAATTTACCTCAGTGCACCATCACAGGAACTACTAGATTTACAAAGACAACAAGAGGATTTATTTTGCTTATTGTTTGATTTTAGTGAAGAGTACAGCATAAATAACTGTTACTGTTCCACCTGCACACGGGAAGGCACACAGGGGGTAGCTGACAAGCAAAACTTAAGATATACAAAAGGTACCCACATGCACGCGGTAAGCAGCGACCTAGATTTTGAACCAAGGTACACACATGCTTCAAACAAGTAGAAGTGCTAAAGTAGAAAATAACACAAAAGCACCGATTACTGGCAGTTAATCTAAATTTTCGGAGCTTCACGTCAGTTGTTTTCCGAAACACCTCTCCAACACACTGAAATAGCCCGCTCCAGTTGCGAGCTGTGGCAGGCTGACAAATACAGGTTACACACTACACAAGTTAAAAACAATTACATAAGGCTCCAATCTTCACTGCACACGGCAACTTCTTTCGGAGCAGCCAGTTCCAGGAATTAAACCAGAACACCTCTGAAGAGACAATTATGAACTCGAACGCAAGCCTCCTTAAAGGCTACAAAGCTACCCCCACGAAGCCAACGGCACAAAAGAACAACATGAACTTACCTTGGCTGAGAGTGCCTGTGATGAGCTTGAAAACAGTCTGGGCAAATTTGACAATCCCATGCTTGCATCTCTTTGAACAGCCACTCATGGTTCAAACGTGCAGAAAAGCTCTTCGCTGCCACAAAGTCCAGGAATAACAAGAAACAAAAAAGGGGAGTCCTTTGCGAAGTTGCAGTGACAGTCTGTGCAACGGGCAAAACTCCGCTCTCACACACCCAGCCTCTGCACTGAGGCTTGCCTCGCTGGAGCTACTACGAAAGGTTGCAGTGGAGAAATGTGCATCCCCTCGTCGTTAAAGGCACGGCTCTCCCCTGGAGCCTCCCGGCTGCGATTGCACGCACTGGCCGCGATGCCCTGATGGAAGTTGCTAAGCGCAGGCAGCACCTCAGCCAGGCAGGGGAGGAGGGGTTTGATTCACGCGGCTTTGCGGGCTGCCAGCAGGGCAGTGCTAATGCAGCACTTAGCGCTGGAGTCTCGGGGTGCTGGCTGCTGCAAACAAAAGCAGCCGCTGTTCGAAGACCCTTTTCTTGGTGCTCTTTTTCCAGCTGATTTCAATGAACTTGCCAGCTTTACTCTCCTAACACTGCAGTCGCACTTTGCATGTGGAAGGCTTCAGAGTGTTCCTTCACAAAACCTGCTGGAAGTGGGAAAGCAAAGCTGCGCCCAGAAAAAAGTCTTTTTTCTTTTAATTTTATCACAGCTTAGGTGCTGCTCAGCTGCTGATCTGGTGGATGCTCAGGGATGTGCCAGCCGGCCTCCAGGAGCCCGCGGGGCTGGTGTTCGCAGCTCCGTGCAGTGCAAGGCTACTACAGAGCCTCACCTTTTGCACATTACCTCACATTATGCTCGCTTGATGCTCACCAGGTTCCTTCTTACTGTGCGGTTTTTCCCATAGCAACAGCCATAGCTCTGGCTACTCCAGTTGAATCGGTTATTTCTCCACGCCTGGAACACTTTGACTAAAATGACTTGATATACTCAGTAGTAAACCAGAAACACCTCAGAGCCTTTGACCCCAGCTGAAGGCTGGGGAGAGTCAGGCCTCGTTAGGCTTTAATCCATGCCTACCTCCTCTCAGGTACTTTTAAACAACCCCCAAATGCAGTCTCTGCTTGTTCCGGAACGGTTACAAACGGATTACCTCAGGTTTCTGAGCACGCTCAGCTACCACTTGTTAGATGGCTTCATCAGCCCTAACACCAGCACCTGGAGCCAGCCTCACCTCAGAGCAGCAACAGCCAAGCCCTGCGCTGCCTTTTACAGAGAAGCCGGCACTGCTCTTCACCTCGGGGAACAACGGTAATGCCTTCCCCCCGGGGGCACGGAACTGCTTTACAGTGTAAGTTATGTCCCTCTCAGGCAAAATGCAGGGCTGGGCTGAGCAGTTCACCTCGCTGTGAGGCAGGCAGCGGCGTGTCCTACCCGCTGGAAACGCCGTCCCTCCTTCTCCTGCCCTCCCGCTCACCTCCTCCTCAGGCAGGGAGCAGAGGAGCCTGCCCTGGAAGCCTCTGCACCAGGTCATTTTACCTCAGAAACGGGTACTTTGGCACGTAAAAAGCAAATTCATACAAAATTACTTCAGTAATAGCCACCATGGAGCTCACACTCAGACAACCGCTCCTGTTCTGAGCCGTCAGGCACCAGACATTTTGCTGCCCACCGACTTGCCACCTAGTGCTTGATTTCGGGTCTATTCAGAATAAATAGTTTGCATTTGTTGAAAACTCCAAACTGTACCAAAAGAAATGTTCTGTAGGAAGCAGGGACGAGCTCATGAGGATGGCTGGGCAGCAGAGACAGCGCGAGGCCTCCAGGGCAGCCCGCAGCCGCAGCCTCCACCTTGGGGTGCTGCTCCACACAACCCTTAGGGAAGTTCTCCTCCCAGTTCCTCACAAGTCTGCCCTTTGCTTTACCACGGAAGTCATCCAGCCAAGCGCTTGGACACAGCCAGCAGAGACACGGGGCAGTGGGCACTGAGGGCAGAGGAGAGGAGCAGGGTCCTGGCTGCCCCCGAATCCTTCCCCCCTGCATTGCAGCGAACATGTAAAGCGCTCTGGCTCCTGCCACCGTCGCCTCTGCACAGCCCACAGCATGATTCCCCCCTTTCACAGCATATTATACTTTTGGGGATCCTCAGCCCCCACATGAGTCATGTTGGGTTTATGTTAGGAATGGGAAATTGAGGTGGAGATTAAACACATTCCTGAACATTGTTAGAAGTGTATTGCTAAACAGAGTGGTGCATGACGTTCATGTGTAAAATAATGTTTCTACTCACTACACCACAGACTTCCAACCAGTAACTAAACAGAACGGAGTGATATGAAGATGGAGGGGGTGGGTTGAAAAAGCCAAGAGCCACTTTCTTCTGGACCATTCACCTTGTCTGACTAAATAAAATGAATGGCAGACTTATGGAAAACACAGTGCTAAGTGTTTCACTAACTCCTTCATGGAGCCACCTCCAAGGCTTCCCAGAGATCCAATTCAAAGTTGGAAATGGGATTCATCAGAAGAAAAAAGAAATTGCTATAAAGCAGTAAAATATCAATAGGGAAATGAAGGAATCAGCAGGTTGTTAATTAGTATATCTCTGTATCAAAGGTTTGCCAGATGTTTAATTGCAAGTATATTTATACATCATGATATAATTGGGGGGGGGGGTATGGAATGTAGGACAGTGAACAAAACAAGTGCTAGGAGCTGTATTAAAGTTACAGAAACAGAGATCTTGTATAGTAGGGAGAAGTAGGGTCATATCCCAGATAGCACTTGAAGCCTTCCTGGCACTCTTAACTTTCACACAGAGAATGAGGTGTCTCCTCAGACATTCATTTGCCTCAGGCTGAGAACATTGGGGTTGTTCAGGCTGGAGAAGAGAAGGCTGCATGGAGACCTCAGAGCAGCCTTCCAGTAGCTGAAGGGGGCCTATAAGGATGCTGGAGAGGGACTCTTCATCAGGCACTGTAGTGATAGGACAAGGGGTTTAAACTTAGGCAAAGTTCAGGTTTGATACAAGTAAGAAGTTCTCTGTGAGGGTGGTGAGGCCCTAGTGCAGGCTATCCCATTCCTGGCAGTGTTTAAGGCCATGTTGGACATGGCCTTGGGCACCATGATCTAGCGTGATATGCCCCTGCCCATGGCAGGGGTTTGAACTGGGTGATCTTAAGGTCCTTTCCAAGCCAAACCATCCTATGATTCTGTGATCCCCAGGACAGCAGAGCTCCATCACACATAACAGTAACTTGGGAAGACAAACACCACCATTCCCAGCTTTCCTCCTTCTTTCCCCTTAATTTTATCTCCTGAGCATGATGCCATATGCCATGGACTAACCCTTAGGTCAGTTGGAGTCAGATGTCCCTGGCTGTGTGCCCTCCCAATCCCTCCTGCACCCCCAGCCTCCTCACTGGTGGGGTGAGGAGCAGAAAAGGCCTTGGCTCTGTAAGCACTGCTCAGCACTAGCAAACATATCCCTGTGTGATCAGCACTGCTGTCAGTACAAATCCAAACCAGCCCCTTAGAAGTGCTGTGAAAATTATCACAGCCAAAACCATACCAAACAGAAAAATGAGTTAAAAAGAAAAAAAATACTGCATCAATAGGAGTGGAGCATCTTAACCACAGGGTTGCATAAAAGCTGCAGCAGGTTCAGTAGAGTGGTAGAGGTTTGCAGACCCACAGTTTAGGGAAGCTGGAATTAACCAGGCTTCCATCAGAAGTTTCAGCAGCCAGAAAGCACTTGAAATGAAGCTCCCACCACTGAGAATCCTAAAAAAAACACTTGGACATAGAGATACTCACCATGAAGGGCCTCAAATTACTCACTGCTATTATCCTTGGGCAAGTATATTCTTGGGCAGCTTATTCTGGTTGCAGGAAAGTATAGAGTCTTCAGTAAGTGACTGAGAACATCTGAGGTGCTATGTCCCTGTCTGACTTTTTTATAGTGGCCTCAGACAATAAGGTGAGCACAGACTGATAGTTTTTCTGTATATTAGTGTATATTAAATGTCTGTGTGTCACCAGAAGACTAAGGAGGTCAGTCGAAAATAGAGAGGGATACAAAAGTAAGGTTAGTCAAAGAGAAGGTTGTGATGTAGGGGAAAGTATTTTTCTCTAAAGGTTTTTGTATAAATAAACTCCAAATTAATACAGAATATGTCCTCTAATTTATTTTACGTATATTTTCAGCATGCTTAATAAGGGACTACAGTAGTTACACAGCATTCAGAAATATAACTGGTTCATTGACACCCATGTTTAGTTTATTTTTCTGCATGTATCATCCAAGAAGTCTATCCAAAATGTTAATTGTCATCCCAAAGAGATATAAAAGTCCATTGTAGGAACTTTTTCTTTCCCGATTTGCCATTCAAGATCACAGTGTGGGTGGGTGAGAGGTAAAAAATATTCTCTGAGTATGTAAGACTCATACGGGCTAAGTTCAGTCAGGGGTTCTGCAATACAGTTTCTGCTGACATCAAAGAGAGTTAAACCTATTTGCATCAGGAGAAAGTTAATCCCTCAACTTGAAACCGCTCAGCAAATGCTCAAGTATAATCTCTGGAATAGGTATGAGCAAACAAACTGTGCACTGGGATGCCCAGCTTTCTTTACAGACCTCTACAACATAACAGGGAGATCCCTGTTTTTTTGTGGGTACTTTAGGTTTGTAAAGAGCAATTCCAGAGTTCACTGCTGCCAAGGATGTCAGGGTATACCTTCCATGGTACCCAGTTCATTCTGTAGACATTGTCACCATGCTTGTGGAGGCCAAAAAGGCAAAGGGGTGATGCCTGGGGTCCATCCTGGGTAACATCAGAAAATACCCTTTACTATCTTTTTTTTATATTCTTCTCTTAAGTTTCTACTACTTGGCATCATAGGAGACAACTGTCAACCAGCTGGGTACTTGCTCTGGTCCATTCTCATATGCAGCTGAAAGAAGATTTTTGCACAGAAGCCAGAAGGATAATCCAAGTCACTCCTTTTTCCCTGCAGCTCAGGGAAGAATGTCATTGCAGAAACTATCTCCTTGCACACACCTTCCCATAACTCTAAGAAGTTTTTCCCATGTTGGTATGATGTATTGTTATATTAATCCAGTAAGAAACAGCAGAATCCTTCCTCCTGCACTTGTAATTGTTTTCAGTCTTCACACACCCATCTTGAGCCTGGTGGTCCTGGCTGCTAAAGCTGGAGGCTTGGCTGGAGCATGCCACAGGTTCCTGCCTGGCCTGTGCACTCAGCTCTCCTTCCCAGAGTAGGGAAGTACAGGAACGGATGCTCCACACTGAGTCTCACCCAGACATGGAACTGTAGAGGTGCCATGTGTCCTCATAGGTCCAGAAGTGTTGTCACATATATATCATATTCACTGCATTCCCGAAGCACAGCTGCCTCAGGATAGACCAGAAATTGAATTTTAATGATCTGTTTGAAAGCAAACCTAGCAAGTATAAGCAATTTCTCCTACTAGCTGTGTCCTAATTCCCTTTAGATTTGAAGTAGCCTAACACATCACGTACAGTTTGATTGATCCTTACGTATAGCTTCAAGAAATAGCTTTGAAAATTGATCTACTTAAAATGAAGAATTGACACCTTTCTTGAGTACATGTAGCCTGTGTGGATAGAGCTCTCAAGCCACATCCCATGCCATTATTATTTACAGTAACACCATCATTAATATTTAGCATCTTCCACGTATAGAATTTCAAGCACCACTGGACTCCCAAAGGAGTTTGTACTGATGTACAACTTTTTCAGATGTGGTAAACTGACATGAAACCAGATGGACTCACATGCCTATGATTACCAAGAACAAAGCAGCAGCAGGTTTAGAATGAACATCTCCTTTGTACGAATGCAGCACTTCAGAAGCAGCAGCACCCCAGCCCTGATAATCTTCTCCACTGGTTTCCGGCATTGCTGCCAGGCAGATAATGACCATTCTGCATTTTCATTCACTCTGTTATTCCAGTTAGTATTATCAATCAGAGCCTCAGGAACATTGCATGGAGATTACCTCATGATCATAGAACTTGCTTTTTATGGCACAATAGTTATCTATAGACTCAAGCAGCATTCCTCGTCGGAGAGGGACGTATATAGATAGTGGCATATCAGTACGTTCCACAAACTGTCTACTCAAATTGGATTGCCTGTTTATTTAATATCCCATCTGTCAAGCATGACTATTTATACAGAAATCTAGGGGAGGAAAGAGTGCTTGTGAAAAAGCACACACGATAAAATGGGCTTTTTAAAGTGCAGTGAGAAACTAAGAAAATCAAGGTCTGGGTACAAACCCTTTTGCCTGAAGTACATGCATATATATACACACTACACAAATTGAAGTTACAATTCTGTCTTTTTTTTTTTTTTGTTTCAGAAGCAGCTTGACATTTGGAAGTCACTCCAAGCAGGTGGTTCATCTCTGCCTGTGGAAAACAGCACTGACTTCCCTGGAGTCCTTCTTTCCAAGCCAAGCACAGTGCTTGCCATGCAAGCTTCTTGTGGAGAAACTGGCTGAAGTTCCAGCACTTGTGATATTCCAGCCCTGGACTTCTCTTGAGGTAGTTTGTCACTCTTGCTAAAATATACTGGTAACACCATAGTTCTTACTGGGATGAAACTGAATTCTTTTTCAGATTCTCAAATAGATGTGAATATATACAAGGTCTAAAGCAAAAGGGTGCTACATCACATCCCTGAAAATTACACAGTCTCTGTCAAAAAAAACCCAACCAGAATCCAGCCAGTGTTCACAGTTTCACATCTCTTGGCTGTGAGAGTCCAGGAAATGCTCTAGTGGCATGTCTTAGCTTTCAGTATGTCTGCCCTTATCACAGGCTCTAAAGAAATATTCCACAGAGAAATGAATTCTGCTCAGTAGATAAGAACTTGATGATTTAACTTATGAAATACGCACTTGCTATCATGCTTCCAGCAGCTGTCAACACTTTAATGATGTCCTGCTTAACTGCCACCTTAGCCCTGTGTTCTCAGGATAATTGTGCTATAGAGAGGGGTTAGACAAACTCTTCCTTTCTTCTGCCATTGAAACTCAATTACAAGTTGCTTAACCATAACTAAGGACAGAGATGCTACTTGGCAAATACAAAGCTTCTAAGCATATACTGAACACAGTGACTGTACTCAGCTTGTAAAGCTGAAGTGGGGAAAGGACAGAAATGACCTTGCTCTTGTACATAGGCTAGTGGGAGATGAACACAGATTCCCCAGGAAGACACCCACCATCCAGAAAACCTGGCCTAGTCCAAAGGCAAGAGATTTACTTCTCATAAGTGTGTAAGCTCCATGGATATGTCAGCCTTAGCAGGGGTGATGACAGATGACAAAAATAGGAAGAAAAACTAAATAAAGCCATGTTTCCCTTTACTTTTGTGGCAATGATTTGTCAAAACGGTGTCCAGACTTGTAGCCTGGGAGTGTTTACATTGAATCAGTGGCTGCTCTTATGCCTCCCAGCTCCGATGACACGGAAGCATGCAGACGTTCAGTTGTAATTTAAAATAGTATGAGAGCATGTGTGAGCTTGAGCTGTCCCGAGTGAAAAAGGAAGGCAATGTCTATGTTAGCCGTGCTTCAGTGGCTTGATAGGACAGGGCAGAAATAAAATGAAGTAACACTGGTGAGAATATCAATTGAAAGAACTACAGCAGTAAGGAGAGAATAGCTCCATTCAGAGGTACTATGTCACAGAATTTCCAAAATGAAATCTCCTCAGGATTTTATTTTCAGGGAAAATTAGAAAAATGTATTCTTCACACCTCATCCTTTACATACTAGGTTTTCGCACAACTTTGAGTTAGTTCACTGATGCATTCATTGGTCTGAACCTGGTATATACTTTAACTAGACAAAGTATTCTCTTTCTTTTCATTGCAGTAATTATCTCAGACGATTGAAAATACTCTTTCCATTTCCTCTATCTTGTTATAAAATGGATCTAATAACATGTACCTACCTCATACTTATTTTTGGCATCCCAAGAATCTATCTGTCGTGGTTTAAACCCAACCACAAACCTCTTTTACTCACTCTCCCCCCCCCCCCCTTCTTGCCCTCCCCCTGCTTCTGGAGGGACGGAGAGGAGAATCGAAAAGAATGCAACTCCCACAGGTTGAGATAAGAACAGTTTAGTAACTAAGGTATAACACAAATCACTACTGCTACCACCAATAATAATAGTGCTAAAGGAAATAACAAGAGGAAAGAATACAACACCTCAACACCAGCCGACCGATAACTCGCCCCACTCCCCCCAGCCGAGCACCGACCGATACCTCCTCCAACCCTGCAGTCCCTCTACCCCCTCCGGGTCCCTCCAAGTTACATCCTGGGCATGACGTGCTGTGGTATGGAATACCTCTTTGGTCAGTTTGGGTCAGGTGTCCTGTCTCTGCTCCCTCCCAGCCTCCCCTCCTCCCTGGCAGAGCATGAGGCTCAGAAAGTCCTTGGCCAGACCAGACATTTGAGCAGCAACTGAAAACATCGGCGTTATCACCACTGCTCCAAGGCCAAAAGATCAAAACACAGCACTACTAGCTCCTAAGAAGGAGAAAAATGACGGCTGCTGCTCAAAACCAGGACATTGCCTCAACAAAATTAGGTTTAATGATTTGGCATCTGACAGGGTTTTTTTTTTTTTGACAAACTGTTTTTATCTTGGTGCAGGCATTATGAAGCAAAGCACCTCCCACCAGTATTCTTTAAATCAGTAATCTTGAACTACTTTTTGCTCCTTGTCCATTCTCAAGGTGTAGGTGTATTAATTTATGCAGCAGACACTGAGCTTTCAGAAAGCAGAAAGAGAGATTATATACTTCCACATTTTAATGAGCTATAACAACTGGTTCTAGTTCAGAAATATAAATGCTGGTGGAAGCAAGACTTAGATAAACGAGATCAAGCAAAATAGGGGAGCAGAGGTCATGCTTCATGACTCAGCTGTTTACCTTAACCAGTGGGGTTTTTTTTTAGGCACAAAAGTGCTGAAGCTTTCGAGCAAACAGCTAAACCCTTTCCCAATTAAATCATAATTAAAGTGAATGAAGCTCACCTACAGTTTTGAAGCTATCATTCTGCAGTTCAATGCAGGGAACAGCTATATAAAATGCATGTTTCAGCTGACAAAAAAAAAAAATAAAGTGAAGCAAGAAAAACTGTTCACAACAACCCCAAAACAATCAATCCAACCATAGCTTTCAACTCAAGCTTTTTTTTTTCTGCTTCAGAAACATGCCCAACCTGTTTTGACAATCTTACTGTATTTTCAGCCTAAAATATGGAAAAGTTTGGGGGTTTTTTTGAGGTTAAAAAAAGTTATCTGAACTCTTATGGAAATATTGCCTTGATTTGAAAACTCCAATGTGTATTGGTATCTGTCTGCTTTTGAAGAGATTTATACCCCTTCCAGTTATATTTTTAGTGATGTAAGTTAACAGCCAAACATGGCTGTTAACAGCCTGATTCTGTTAATGACTACCTGGCACCACTCTAATAGATGGAAAGCTATAAATGGCTTTTGGACACAGCTACCATTTAAAGAAGTGTGTTATAGCTGCCCTGTGAAGAAAAGCCCTGAGACTGTTATGATACAGAGCAATAAAATTAAGTACAGGCTTCAATAATTCAATTGTATTATTTGTAAATTTGTAGATGGCTGGGAGAATAATTTTTTTTAGGTTTCCATGATTCTTGAAGTTCCACTAATAAAAATATAAGTGATAGTTCTATTATTATCTTGTTTAAAATTCATCACACAGCAAAACACAGAGTAGGCAATATCATGGAATCAGCAGATCAACCATATGTGTCTGACTGCAGTATAATCAAAACAAACAGTCTGTAAATTGCCCTCAGGTGAAATCTGTTCATTTGGGCAAACCCACAAATGTTTATAAATACTCAGCACTGGGAAGTGCAGATTTAGTCTAAAAACTAAAAATCAATCATTTAATTAAAAGGGTAGAATCATAATAAAGATTATTCAAATTGGCTTTACCAAAGATCCTTTTGAAGTGCCTGCTCTTCTAAGCTACAGTGCTTTAGAAAAATACACCAAAGGAAGAAGTCCTGGCTCAGCTAACAATAACAAACTATCTATTGTCTTGAATGAATGCAGGGTTTTAATCCTGCTATTTAAACAGTAAGACAGGGAGTCTGCTGTTTTCTACTTACTGCAATTCATTTTTGCACACATGGTACAACAGGCACTACTCCAACCATCAGTAGCCTTTGTTCATAAATCCCACATAACAGGAGCCCTTTACTCCTCTCTGATTCCAATGCATGGTAATGCCTTGTTACTCTAGTTTTGAACTGGGTTTTAATTTGTATTTTATTTACTCTGATTTTTAGAATTCTCATTTCCTTTTTAATTCAATGAACTCTGATCGCTAAATCTGAGAATACTTTGGAAGCAGTAAGAAGGTAAGTGCCAAAAAAGATTGGATGTTGGAACAAGTCCAACATTTTCCCTTGCTCCCAGATGAAAAGCATTGGTGCTAAAGGCTGACATACTCTGTTTCTTGCAGCAGCCAGCAACAGAACCTGTATCAGTCCACTGATCCATGAGATCTAGACAAACTGTAAGAAAAAGAACTAGTCAATCACTAGATATAGGTGACTGAGAAACAACATTCTTTTCCAAACAGCCCAGCAATGTGATATGTCAGTTGGATCATGGACTGGGAACAATTTTTCCCCACTTTTCTTTTGAACAACTTGATTTTACCTGGGCACCTTCAGCACTCCAGCACACACACAGATGCCTGGTGAGATTTTGGAAGTTTTGAATGTAGACAGTAATTGCTTACTTCCACGAGTTCCTCCATGATCTGCCAAGCAGCTCTCCAGCTATTGCAACTAAAATACATTCAGAGGAGGGGGTAGGGTGCTTATCTAGCTTTCTCTGAGGATGCTCAGCAGCAGTATTCTGAGTTATTAAGCACCATGCTCCTTAACAGTACCACAAATATCATTACTTCTTTATAAAAGAAAACCCCCAAACCTCTCTTCACACTGGACTTTTTCAAGGACCTGACACAGTCTTTAAGGGAATCTTCCTTTGTACATAGCCCATACTCATGACCTGAATTAATTTAGCATAACGTGCACTTTGCACACTTGTACAAAGACAGCTAGGTTGGTTACTGTGGGTCGGGAATTAGAACAAGACAGATTTTTGGCTTATGGACTTTGTGAATCAAAGCAGCATGCTGGGGAAAAGCTGTCAGAGTTCTGAACATGGCTGTTCATTGTGTGGAATTTCTGTTGCTGTCTTGTTCTGTCTCAAAGCTAATCAACTGAAATCCATCTGAAATGAAGTGTAAACTGTGCATTGCACAAGCTTATCAGTGCTATTCTGAATCATACCAGCCAGAGAGAATTTAGCCAGTCTTGGTGGGGCCCAGAAACGTGCATCTCACATTGCATCTGAGAGTTATTAATGATTTTGTTTAAACTCTATATTAGCTTATGAGAATTTGGAGAAACACAAAGAAATTCCTGTACAGTTTTACATTTCCAAGTCTTTACCAGACCCCAGAAGTATACATTGGAAGCAAGCAAAACCTCCCTGAAGATTACTTACATCTACTAGCTTTACTGCAGATAGATACACTTTGATCACCCTCCATTCTTCACAGATCATGACAGAGGTAATTGTTTCCTGACAGCCCAAAAAGGACTGTACCAGATTAGTTTTGCTATGGGGCTAGACTAAAGTATGAATACGTAAAATGTACAAGTAATTGGAAGGAAAGAGGGTAACTACAAGTAGCACATCCAGCAAGAACACATTTGTGCCCAAGGCACCTACAGCAATCAGGTGTCTCAACTCCCAGTCCAATTACTTCTGTAGAAGGCCATTTCATGAGCAACCATGGCTTTTCCAACCCCATATTTATCTTATTGTAGAAGGCCATTTCATGAGCAACCATGGCTTTTCCAACCCCATATTTATCTTATTTACAAGGCTTTCTCTGGCTGCTAACTTTAAGATGGAATGATCCTCCTAGTTAATTATCAACTAGGAGGAAATGACTGTCCAAGTTTACTTCAACACACACAAACGAACTGTTACTGGAATAATAAAACACCTCCTTTCACTCCTTAGTATTATATTAATGAGCACTGCACCTTACCTATAAAATTAAAAGGGAAACAATGCTTTCTTCTGCATTATTCTCCCATTTAGACAAGCTTAGTCTTTCAGGATGTGCTTATTGGTATTATATGCTGTTCCTACTCTGTTATGCTATCAATTCCAGTGTCCCACAGTACTGATTCTCATTGCACATGTAACATCCAGGTGGTCCAGTCTAGAACAAGGCTATAAAGGCAGCCATTTACCAAGCAACTCTCATTCTGAAAGATCAGAAATACTTTCAGTTGAAGAAGTGAGTCAATAGTAATGTGGTAAATTGAAAATTGACTGTTACCATTTTCAAAACCAAAAGCAGAGACTATTGTATCTTGCTAATTTTAGACACTTGGACTTTGAAATGTCTGACCAATTTCAACCATCATTCTCCATCCCTTCCTGGAACTCAGGAATTTAAAAGCTTTCCCTATCCCCCTGAGTGGAGCAGGTGAGATCTGTGGAAACAGCAATTTCAGCAGGTAAAAGGAGACGACTCATAATTGATCTTCCAGACTTTACAATCTGTACATGCTTATGTGAGCATCACATTCCCCAACAATGACAAGTGCCTCCTGACTTCCTTCATAACACAGACTATGGAACTTGGTCCCCTAACCAAGTTCTTTGTGGTTGAGTAACAGAAAACCCATCTTACCCCTTGGAAACTGGTCATGTTCTAGAAGCATAGAATCACAGAATAGTTAGGGTTGGAAAGGACCTTAAGATCATCCAGTTCCAACCCCCTGCCATGGGCAGGGACACCTCACACTAAACCATGTCACCCACGGCTCTGTCCAACCTGGCCTTGAACACTGCCTGGGATGGAGCATTCACAACTTCCCTGGGCAACCCATTCCAGTGCCTCACCACCCTTACAGGAAAGAACTTCTTCCTTATATCCAAACTAAACTTCCCCTGTTTAAGTTTTAACCTTTTAACCTGTTACCCTTTGTCGTACCACTACAGTCGTTAATGAATAGTCCATCCCCAGCATCCATATAGTCCCCCTTCAGATACTGGAAACTGCTCTGAGGTAAACCCAGGACAGGTCTCCACTCAGCCTTCTCTTCTCCAGACTGAACAGCCCCAACTTTCTCAGCCTATCTTCATACTAGAGGTGCTCCAGTCCCCTGATCATCCTTGTGGCCCTTCTCTGGACTTGTTCCAACAGTTCCATGTCCTTTTTATGCTGAGGACACCAGAACTGCACACAATGCTCCAGGTGAGGTCTCACAAGAGCAGAGTAGAGGGGCAGGATCACCTCCTTCAACCTGCTGGTCACACTGCTTTTGATGCTGCCCAGGATACGGTTGGCTTTCTGGGCTGCGAGTGCACACTGAAGCCGGCTCATGTTCATTTTCTCATTGACCAGCACCCCCAAGTCCTTCTCCACAAGGCTGCTCTGAATCTCTTCTCTGTCCAACCTGTAGCTGTGCCTGGGATTGCTCTGACCCAGGTGTAGGACCTTGCACTTGGCATGATAGAGGTGGGCTCCAACTCAGAAATTCTTGGGCAAACTGCTTTCATGAGCATTGCTGTTGGCTGCTCTGAAAGTCAATTATAATATGCTATATGAGAAAAGAAATGGCTGATATGTTTTTGGTTTTATCCTATTTTTGTCACTTCTATTTTTAAAATCAATTAAAGCTGTTGAGATTCATCAAAGAGGCAATAAGATGACAGACTCTGTAGCAGCAGGAGAAGACTGACAGAATACTTACCTCTCCTGCAGCTGTGCAATCAACTTGAAGACAGACTAAAACAACAGCCACAGGAGCTAGGGAAAACTTTACTGATGCAATGGGAAAAGAGCTCAGTAAGTTTTAGATCCTGCAAAATAGGCCAGCTTGAAGAGAGGAAGGATCATTTGTTTCATTTTTGGTTCTAAAGGGAGTGTGCAAGCCTCAGTAGGCCCAGTTCTTATCAGACATCTGTGCTACTGTCTCACTAGTTTTAGGGATTATTTAAAACATTGTTCTCCCATGGTTTTCCTTAAGCTTTACAAATCCTTTCATGCCTTTCCATGTTTTATGAGCCTCCTGGTTTCAGCTGGGATAGAGCTAATTTTCTCCGTAGTAGCTGGTGCAGTGTTGTGTTTTGGATGTTTAAGATGAAAACAATGCTGGTAACACACCAATGGTTCAGTAATTGCTCAGTAGCACTTGCCCTGATCAAGGACTGCTCAGACTCTCATGCTGTGCTAGTGAGGAGGGCAAGAAGCCAGGAGGGAGCAGACAGGACACCTGACCCAAACTGGCCAAAGGGATGGATATTCCATCCTGTAGATGCTCAGTACAGAAACTGGGCTGAGTTACTCAGAAGGGATCAATCACTGCTCAGGGATGGGATGGGGATTGATAAGTGGGTGGTGAGCAACTGTATCATGCATCACTTGTCTTTCTTGGGTTTGACTCCTCTCTTTCATTACAGTTATTACTATATTGTAATTTATTTTTGCTATTAAATTGTTCTTACCTCAATCATAGGTTTTACTTTTCTGACTCTCCCCCTTCCACTGGAGGGGAAGTGAGCAAGTGCATAGTACTTGCCAGGTGGGGTTAAAACACCACAATGAGTCTACTTTGAAACCCTGGAGTTGGTCACACAGCTGCTTAACAAACTAATCTGTTTTCCCAATTTGGCATTCTAATGTCGATGAAGAGCATTTAAGTTTATTTTCTCTTTCAGCTTCTTATGGCTTCTAAAATTGTGTACGCAGCCCTTAGGCCACAATTTCAGTATTGTCACCACTACATAATAGCACAGATGCATTCCCAGACACCCAGAGAGGTAGAAATAACTGTAATATGGTTTTGATTACCCCTTGCTCTCACACCTAACAGGATTAAGGAAAGGTTGATGGTTTATGGAGCCATCAGATGCAAAGAAAAATAGTGCTTTTCAAAATTCAGCCCCAGTAGGCAAAGCTTGTGAATCACCAAGTTTCAAAATTCAAAAAGTCAAATGGAAAAATACAAACAAAAAAATCCCACCACTCAATATTTGCTTTGTTCTTTCCTGTTAGCTAAAATACCCATCATATTATTTTTATGAGTGACTATACAATGACATATCAAATGCTTTGCCTTGGTCTTGATGACTCCTACTATCTATACTGAGCCTGAGGCCTCATACTGTAAGGAATGTACTTGAACAGTACATGCACTTACTATAAATTATATAGCAACTTCACTCTAATCTGTGCCAAGCCAGCCAGACATCTGCTATCTTTTTGTTAAAAGATGTAGGGAATACATTAAAATGTCAATACTTCCACCACAAAGCCAAGTTAGTTTGTATCTATAAGAATTCGTGGTCATGGTCTTCCTAATTCAGTAACCAAGTTCTCAGGTCAGTTGAACTAAGCAGGTGGGTTGAGACCTGAAAGTTGCTACAAAACATGAAAATATTAATGAGACATGAACTTCCGGAGTAAATACCAAACACATTTAACTGGCAAAGATAGACTTGCAATAACATGTTGTCCAAAGGAACAGAAGGTGAGACTGCTGTGGGGAAGCCCTGTGTTAGATATAGCAAACTAACTGGATGTCAAGCATAAAAAAATTGCTGGCTGTATATTTAAAGAGCACTTTCAGTGGAAATCAAGCTATTAAAATACCATCCTCCAAAGGCAAGAGAGAAGAAGTGTAAAACCAGAGAAACTCCTGCTTTTTCATGATCCTGACATATTTTTGAGCAATGGAGTTAGTCATGATACACAGGATAAAGATTTTTCTCCCAGAAAGGAATGATCCTAAGGAAGACTAATACAAGATGTTATATAAATACTTGTACAAAAGGATTGTAAGTCTCTTACGTGGTCTTGAAAAGCTCTTGAATTTTTTCCCGGCTGAATGCTCCCCCCCTTCTGTAAATTCATGAAGAAGGATACTCATTTGTTCTTGAGTCTGTGTGCGTCCATGCCAAATTAACCCTGTGCATTTAGCCATAAAATGTTTCATTTACCCTGTTATTTATGGGTGTTTCTTGAGAGCATTTTAAACAGCCTGTTGTATTTTAATTTGCTTACATACATATTTGTGCAGGGTAAAACATACTGGTCTCAAACTGGTTTGGTTTGACAATGGCTTTTGTTGCCTTTAAGCCAACCATATTCACCAAACAGAACCTTCTATGGCAAGTCGCTCCCAAATGCATTCTTTTATTTCAACAGTAAATATACCTTTTACCTCAAACCTGATATTAAGTGCTTTGAAAGTCAGAGAATGCATTTTTAATTTCAGAATGAAATAATAATTATATGTCAATAGCACCTACAAGCACCATCCACTTTTTTGTATGGGTACAAAGGAAAACCTGGCAACTTTACCTCTGGAGTTTTTGCCTCTGCAGCCTGAGCCCTACTGGAGCCCCCTCACATGTGCCAACCCAAGGGCTGTGACTGTTCCATTAAAATGGGTCAACTCTACTGTGGTGATACTTCAACTAATTTGTCAGAGCTGTGCCCCACCATTATATATTGCAGTTTCTGGATTTGATTTTCATTCTAGACACTTTAAAGAATAGGTTGAGATCTAAATGTATTTGGGTGTGAAGTAGGCAGAGAAATTGCAATCTGTCAATTCATTCAGTGTTTCACCCAAAATTAATATAGTGTTTCCTTCCACACTGTGGTTTAGAACATTCTGTGTTTACACGCATCCTAATTTGATTGGCACTTGCAGATTATCCTGTCACCCTCCTGTAAGAATCTAGAGCAGAACTCCAATTCTGATGTCCTCAGGCAGATGTCCTGGGTAGGCAATCCACCCACCAGTGAATGTGATCCTTCCTGCTTACTGCCCTGAAGTTTACTGAAATACAGAAAACTTGTGTCTTTTGGGATGTTATAAAGCATGTTCTTTCAAACATAAAGGGACCAGATGGCACAAATAAAGACAAGTGGGTAAGCTTTGCACTTCATAATGTAGTCAGGTGCTTCCTTTAAAATGAGCTCTTACATGTCATGCCGGGGCTTCAACAATTTGAATTATAATTCAAGTGGGTAAGACTCTGATTCTGTTCCCTGCTGACTTTCAATGCACAACTATTTTCTGAAGCAGCACACTGAAGATACTAGTTGTGTTTTCAGATGACGCAGCAGGGCAGATAACTACCATCTTCTCAAACTCAATGGCAGTCTAAAGTTTCAGATGAAGAACACTCTGCCTTTTCAGAAGCAGAACCAAGTTGCACCTTGCTTCAACACCAGAACGCAAACGCCTTTAAACAACACGTGGCACATGAAGCTATTTTCCACATTAAGATATAACTATATTGAGTGCTGTAGGCCTCATACTATCATTCACTTTATCAGCTATATATGCTTATGCAGGCGAAAGGATTTGTCAAGCCTGTCCAAACTCTGCCACTTGTTTAACCTATGTATGAATTTATAATCTACCGCTGTTTTCAAAGTGTCATGCATGAGAGCACATCACGAAGGAGTGAGAGAAAAAAATATGAAGGCTTTTCAGCAGCTCTCTGAAGATTTCTAAAATGATAATTACTTCCTTTGTTCCGTTTCCCACTTGGCTCTTCGAAAGGCTCAATCATACAGCAGAGCTGAGGGGGAGGATGTTTCAGGATGCAAAGTACTCTTATTTCCAAAAACCCATTGCTCATTCTGGGAGTATCATGATACTGTAGTCAAAAGCTTTCAAGAACCATTAAAGAACTAGTATTGTAAACCTCCAGGGGGTTGTCTAGAAAGAACTGATCTGCAGACAAAGAAGCAGTTTTGGAATGCTGTATCTTTTCATTTTAAGTGCCTCACCTTTATCTGCTTTGTCACCAAAGAAAGTAAAGTTAAGTGTAGCAGTTGTGATAACAGCTGGTCTATACATACTCTGCTGCACACTGCCAAATCACACTGACCACAGGTACTGAGCAATTCCCACATTTAGCTCCTATTAGCCAATTCGCTAATATTATTCAGCTGGGAAGACATGATTAAAGAAAAAATTTCCCAGAGCTGTGTGCAATAGCAAACAAACTAGTAAAAGTGGGATTATTAGAATAAGAAATATTAACAACTGTAGTTAATAAAAAGGGGAAAAACCTAAGACCCTCTGAAGCTTTCAGAAGCATGTACAGAGGCTGTAGGACTAGATATGGAAAGGACAACTGAGCCTGAGATATTTTACGCTAGGAACATTGTAGTCTTATGAGCAGGTTCTCTGACCATTTTGGAAAGTTGTATCAGTTTTACTGGGATGTAGCTCAGACAGGCAAGCACAGAATGCAAAATCAGGTTTCCTTTTTTCCCCGGAAACTAACATTTTGTTTTCAAAAGGTAACAGCAGATTTTCTTATCTTAAGAAAGCCAAACATGCTGTAGCAAGATGATAATATTCATGTTGGTTAAGCACGTCTGTTTCTGGGGTGATTAAAAGCAAAGACGGTGCTGGGAAGTAGGGAAGTAACTGCTGTTTTGTACTTTGGTAGACTCCTCTGCAGGAAGGAATTACACATCTTCACATAATGGTGTAGCAGAAACAGCAGGAAGAAGTCTAAATGTGGGAAAATGCACCTTTCTTAGGCAAAGGCATAGAAAGCGACTGACGTAGTTTTGAAGTTTGAGACCCTCAGGAAGATGACATACAGCACACAGTGCCACTCACCCTTAGGAGTGAAAGGAGAACATCTCAAAGCAAAGTGGCAGCTGCAGAGACAATGTGGGAACAAGCACAGGGACTGCTGCTATTCAAGACCTGCAGTATACCAGGAATTAAACATCCCATAAAAATATATTTAAGCACATCGGGGAACTGGTTCTGCAGCCAGCTCCTCTTCCCAACCAGGAGAATGGTTTCTGCCAATAGCTTGGATCAGCATTCTAATGGGGAGCTGCCTGGAAGCTCCCTCCCTAACTTTGTAGGAATACAAGACTAAGAATAGTCTTCCTGAGTACTAACTGCTTAACTGGTCCCATAAATAGAACTGAGTGTAAGGACTGACCCCATAGATCAAACAAAACACTCAGTTTTATTTGATTTATCCACTCCAGATACATCCATTAGTCAGAAATATACAGCTACTGAAGAGCCTGTTACCCACAGACACCTCCAGGAAAGCACATATCTGCATGTATTGTAAGAGACATCACTGCAGGGGAAGCAATTTATTGGATCATAGGATTGCTCATACATCTATAAGCACATAGCAAATTTATGAGTGAAAGAAATATACTTAGAGCCAATCTAGCACAGTAATACATACTCATGCTGCTGATCTCTTTTAAAGAAGTGGAATTAAGTATAGCCCGTACGGATTTCAAACAAAATCTCCACTTCATTCTCAGCTGATCAATATGTTCACTTGTTCTTGGATTAGTTAGGTTAGTATAACTGCCCTAAGGCCTGTGCAGGAAAATCAACTCATCAACGTGTTATTAAGTTCAAATGAGTGCTCTAAGCACTGGCAACAAAAAAGTCATACCACCACAGCTCCAAAGAGAGTTCTGAAGCAGAAATAAGTGAAATTGCAACAAAAAACCCCCCTAAAAATACTAAAGCTTCTTTTTTGTAAGATGGGCAATAAGATCTCTTAGTGCCTTATTTGCATCATTTAATGTTATTTCTCCAAGCTAAACTGGTCCCTCAACTCCCCTGAAAGTCCATATAAAGAATTGCACATTTCTAGAAAACAAACGAACCCAGCTACCATCAGATGATTGCATTCTAGACAAGGACTATTGAGTAAAGAAGGAAACAAATAGGAGATGCCTTTCTCTCCATTTGCTAGATTAGGTAAAACAGATGACTAAAGACAGGCAAGCTAAAACTAGCCCATCTTGATTCATTATTGGGTATGATTATTCCAACAGTAATTCACCCAGTGGAATTCTTATTTACTGTGATGCACATACCCCAGGCCAGTACAGGTAGAGCATAATGAAGAGATTGATACATTCCTCTTTAAAACATATTTCAAGCACATACCTACCTGCACAGATGAACAACAATGCTATTCACAATCCTTACAAATGCTGTTCCCATCTTCCAAAAGAGCAGTCCCTGTTGGGTTGATCTCATACTGACTAGGGAAACAAGTCAGACTTCAGTTGCTTTTTTTTCTTCCTTTCCTGAAGAGAGGGTGGGCAGCCATTGATTATTACTGCCTCTGGACTCTCTTCTAAACTTTAGTTCTACTATGAAAGATTAATTCTGAAGATTTCATAACCTTTTCATCCATTTTTGCCTAAGCAAGTCATTCCCTTGGCTTTCCTTCATAAATTTTCATCCCTTGCTCCTTCAAACAGTGCCTTCTTTACTGGAGTACAACACCGTTTCTCTCCACTCCTTCCAGCTTTCCCTCCATAATGGGGTTCTTTCTTGATCATAATGATAGGAACTGGTTAACAAACAACTGAGTTTTGCACTGTGATCCAAAACATTCATTTGCCCAATCTCTCTTCTTCTGCTTCCTTCTTCACTCAGCAGGTCCAAGCTGAGATTTTATCTGTGCCTCATAAGGAAAAACCATTACTGCTGTAGAATGCAGGTAAACATTACAACTACACACCTGTCGTAGTTTAAACCAATCCACACACCCCAAAGCATTGTGGGGCTGCATGCATAATTTTAAGGGAAAAGGGATTTTATCTACCACTGATGTCTATTGATAGCAGTGGGACGTAATCCTTTTTACTATGATATTACAGGCCAGAGACAGCCATAAATCAGCCAGGTAGGCTGACTTTAATATGTTTCTTTCAGAAAACCTTTGAAATTAAGTGTTTTATAATCGACTTCAAAAGTGGATCATACCTTCAACTAGGAGCAATTAAAACACTCACCTGTGATAACAGGGATTTCATGCAAAGTAAAAGACACAATGTACTGGATAGCATGAGTTTAGCTAATGCTAAGTAGTTCCTGGAAAAAGAACTATATTACGTTTCCTCTATATTTCTTTTAAATAAAAATAATGGCTCCTTTTCTTTACCTTTCCCTGTTCCAATAAAAGCATAGTTTGAACAAATTTGTCACCATTTCCAAGTGGAATTTCAGTTATTAAAGGACAAATGTATACAGGCTCAGACCAATTCTGAACTGATGGTTCTCAGGCCTTTCTATTGATTTTTGTAAGAAGCAAGACAAAGACACCATTACCCAGTATCCAAAGCCATACACCCACGGAGCTCCATTTTGTTATCAGCATTTTCAGTTTTAAAATTGCTGAAACTAAACTGAACATACAGTGATAAGAACTGCTTGGAACAAATAAGTTACAAATGTCACTAATAGTAGTCATGGTACACTGACTGTTTACCTAGTGCAAGACGGTAGTGGTAAGGAAATAAAAGAATGAACATTGTATGATTGCTTTTATTTCCATTTGGAATAATGAAGGCCTTTTTACTGGATTCATCACAAGATAAAACATCTCCCATTTATAGCTTCCAGAACCTGGAACATTCCAGGTGTCCCAGAGATGTTTAGTGGGAGGACAAAAGGGCCAGGTAAGATTCATGATACCATGGTGGTAATATGCAGCTTATTTGTATCCTTTTAAGGGAATTCAGTATTATAATCCAAGAAAACTCATTTAAACCTGTTACAACTTGTCACAGTGTGGAGCCTGAAATCTAGGCTAGATGCAAAGACAGTCACAACATGGGGAAAACACCCAAACAGTGTATTTTAAATGGCTTCAGTCCTTGAGACTGCCAAGCAACTCTGAAGTATTACTAGCTTTATATTCTTGTACTTCCATTAAAGCACCCAAAGCAAATACTTCCCTTTCCTTTACTGGAAGCGTAGACTAGTAATTTCCATTAGCTAAGACATACCTGCTGAGTCTATCCTGTTATTGTCTTGCTGGGATTATAATTAGGAGTGAGTGAATTTGACAAGAAAATGCTCATTACTTGTTACAAATTCAATTGATTTCAGTATTTCACTTGCAAATTTCCACTGCTTTAGTTTATGGACAACATGCTGTTACAGCAGACACAGTATCTTACTCCTGAATAATGTGTTAAGATCGCTGTGCGCTTACACCCATATCAATCACTTAAAATTAGATACACGAGTCTCAAGTCTTCTAAAACATCTGACTTGTAAAAGAAGAAAAACTAGGAGTCCTTTTTTTCCCTTTTCCCACTCTCAGTAGAGCAGCTTATTTGTCTTACTGTAGTCCTCCTTAGAGAATCCCTACTGCAGGTCTGCTTCCAGCCTTGTGGCATCATAAATAACCCTTGCTGAGGACACACTGGCTATGCTTATTCTGAAAAAAATGGTGCAGTGATTAAAAAAGCAGCATCATGCCCAAGTATGTGTGTATTAAGGAGCAAAGCCTCCACAAAGGCTGATTCTTTTACATGTGGCATCTTGAAGCACAAACCCAATTTCAAGCATCTTCTTCGTAGATGCAGTTTTGCCTGTTTACAGACAGATAACTGCAGTAATCAAACGGGCAACCTTTAAGTTTTGTTCAAGCTGATCTGTTAGTACAATACATAGTACAACCCTTCAGAGACCGTTTTCTTTGCTACAAGAAGGTCAATATTTATTTAAAATGAAAAACTGTGAGACATTCAATATGCTCCCCACAGGCTACACTGGTAACAGATACTGTGTTACTTCTACTGTTATGAGACAAAGTAGGATCAGCATACAAGTCAAAAACTAGAAAGAAGTCCTGTAAAATCATGCAGCTCCCTCTTAGAACACAATAAATGGGACAGGATTCCGTAAATGCTTTGCCCATCTTAATTTGCAAAGAAAAATTGCAAAGCTTCAACTGTTTCCACCAGGGAAATATTTCAGCCATTTAAAAAGTGACAGAAAAACATAGACCTTAAAAGTCAAGACTAGCTGACATATGGTCACTTTTTTTGACTACATATTTGATAGATTAGGCAATTTGCAATGGCAGATCTACTGCTGGGAAATATTCTAAATTCTTCTTTTATACTGCCTGTTGTTTGTAACAAAATACGGACATTGCTTCTCAGTTCAAATGAGGCTTGGCATTTGCTCCAGTCGTAAATCACGAACCTAAGCACTGTTAGTCATCTCTTCTATAGTTTTTAGGGATTTTTCTGGTTCCTTTTTTTTCTCCCCCCAAACTCACTTCAAATTGTGCCTCCTGTCATCATCCAGATGAGTTTTGAATAACATAATAATATTCCAATTTCTCAAGTGGCATGACAGAGTAAAAGTAAACTGTGCAAAGGACCAAGGCTTACTAATCATCTCTGGTTTTAGAAGCAGATTAAGTGCTAGCAGTATATAATGCCTAATCTTTACTATCAGAGACATCACTTTAAGTTAGGAAAAGCTTTGGCTTATCGCAATAGATTTATGAGTAACCAAAGATGGAGTGAGTATACATTTGTGTAACTTCTCCATGAGTGACAGATTACAGGGTTTGCATTTCAGAGATATTTAGTGACTGTTCATAGTTTGCTTCACTATTCTGAACATCTTAATTAAAATGATCATGTTGTAAAACATCCCATAGCTTTTAACAGCTTCAGTTAATACCTACTAGCAAAAGAGACACCGTAATAACTGATAAAAACTTTGAACAGTGGCATTATCCAGTTTTCAGTATTTAAAGCCTGAGGTGAGTTTTGTCTGGTGGGTTTGGTTTTTGTGGGAGTTATTTTTCCTGTTCCAAACACTCCTTAGAAGACATTTTCAGTCTGAAGTCCACCATACTCTGTGTTACTCATAAGACTTTAATCCAGCAAATAGGAAGCTACATAAATGAGTTTTTACCTGTTTAAGTACACACTAAGTTTGCTTAAGATCCTGTTGTTTGAGATCTTTGAATTCTCATCTCTACTACAAAGGTCATAGATTATTTTTTTAATGAAAATCTAAGCATTCTAAACTCTAGACCTTTAAAGCAGAAAAATGAGTATTGTAAGGTTCATGATAAAATAAGAAACCTCACCATACAGTTTTCACTTCAGGATACAAACCTGTACACACTGAAAGAGTTTAACCATGATTTACAGTATTAAGAGGGGAGAATGGCAAATAGACTTCCTGCATAGGATTTATGAAAGCTTCCAAGTTAGGAGCACAAATCCCACTGTTTTACATTTGAAATCACAGTGGGAGGTTCTTACATGCAAAAATTGAACTCCTGATACAACATGAACAGACATAATTCAGGGAATTAATAGTCACAGCCTACACTTGCAACAAATACATATTTATATGTTAGTGTTCCAAAATAATGAGTAGTAATGGAGCATTCTGTACATGTTCTTTCTGCTGATTATCAACCAGAGCCACCAAAATCCCAGCTGTCTCTGTGAGAGACCCTGTTTCTTGTGACTTAACAACAGTATTTTAATTCCATGATTAAGACCGTCTATCCAGCAGACCATAATAAGCCTGTGAAGCCATTCCTCTTTCTTCTGACAAATGAACACAGCACAGCTAAAGCAGCAAAGAAAGGGAAAGGGCTCACAAAGGTCACCATCCTTCTGAACTAAAGGAAGAATCAAGCAGTGACCAACTCCCAACAGTCTGATTTCCAGTGCAATCCATGGTGTACTACCAGAGCTGTGCTTACTGCTGGAGTTGTGACCAATCAGCCCTGTCCAACCTTGGCAACCACTGGGGCTCAAAAACATTCAAAATAGAGCCTCAGCTTCTAAGCATCTTTAATAAGCCAGTTCCTGCCACCACTGAACTCTTCAGAACATGAGAATTCCTCACTTCATGGACCCAGCTTGGAAATTTTGGGACCAAATCGCTCTCTCCATACTTGCCACGTAGTATAAGAGTCCCATTTAACTCACAAAGGACACATCAAGACGAGTACACACAGACATTTCATAAGGAAGTCTGATCTCCAAAGGTGGCTAATACAAGGCATTAGCACTACCCTTTCTTTCATATGTTAAACCCCCCTGTGTAGTTTCCACTGGCATTGAAGTAGTGCCTAGAACACAAATATGCCCTCATTACAGGGAGAACTGCATTCCAAAGTGGATAGTTAACTATTTTATTTGCCTATACTTCCAAGGAGACTTAACCTTTACACAGAGCAAGTGAATGATGAACAACATCATTACACTTGTTGCAGAAATGACCATGTGTTATGTAAATGAGAAGAATGTTCAGCTGCATGAAAATAACCTTCCCCCGGAGAGGATTCCATTAAAGTTTAATGTTTGTTCTATACTTTCTTTTGAATACAGATCATTTGTTTGCAACACCTTGGTCCCATAGAATCATCTGGTTTTCCCTTTAATGTCAAGGCTTTGCTAACACTGCACTCCATCCTCATTATCAGGCTTACCACATTAAGCTGTTGTTCATAAGCTTCCAACAGTGGGAAATCTAATTCAATTTCCTAACATATTTTCCTTTTCAGAATTGTTCTTTTGTGAAGGGTGAAGTTAAATTTAGACGAATTGTGTCACTTGCAACTGCTTTTAAATACAGCTCATTGGGAGCTACCTATAAACAGGTTTGAAATACTTCTCAAGTGGGCCTGTCTTACTGCATTCAGCCTAACAAAGGCTGTTGGTTCCAAGTCATCTGACTTGACACTGAATTCATGTCCACTCAAAGCAAGCTTATTCACAGATCACAACAGAGGGCAAAATCAGAATAGGGCTCAAATGGGGGAAGAGAATTCTTCTCCCTCAAGCCAAAGAAGACAATCATGGTTATATAAAATTGGTTCTAAGTCATCTTTAAACTCCCTCTCGACTAGTTGCTCTCAGCATACCAGCATCTTCACACAACTCAAAACAGCCACGGTTACTTGTGCTCTCATGAGTATATTGCCAGGTGCTGGAGTAGCAAACAGATGCACAGCAACACCTTGCCCACACAAGAGATCCCTTCTTACTAAGGATAAGTAACAGCAAAATGGTTTTCTGGCTAAATATGCATTGGATGCTACCACAGTGCAGGAAATACCTGGGTTAATAACTGAATAACACCTCTGCACTGCAAAACTGCAAATTTCCAAGGTTGTTCAGATTTATGCCAAGTGATGAGTAATTCTGGAGGACAGTTAATGCACTGAACTGGAATTCAGAGCACCCGGACTAAAGATGCTGCTTTGCTATATGCTTTGCATGTGACCTTGGTGATATTCTATGCTACACAGGCTCTTATGCCATGCTCATCCCTCTAACATGAAAGTACCTCCCAGCCCATCCGCACCTGCACATTTGCATTAGCAAAAGGGAAAGTTTAAAGGAACAGATCTTTGACCCACACAAGAAGATTGTGGCTATGACTGTCAGCCACGCCTAGAGAATTAAGTTGTTCTGGAAAGGTTTTCAGTCCCTCATTTGGAAAGTGTCAATTAGCCCTCTTTTTCTTCTCAGCTCACCTAGTCATACATATCCCAGGGTCTCTAAAAGGATCTAGCACTGTGTGCTTTGTCTCACAACACTTTGCACTAGGCAGCTGTGAGGAATGCACCCTGGAGCAGCAGTGCTTCATAGACATGCATGGTACTTGAGCTGTAAGTAAGGCTGAAATACCTAAATATTAAGAAGTGGCTTTACAGATCTTGGGCCTGAGAAGTTTCTATAACTCCCGAAGGATCTTCCCTTAAGTTACCTGGGGTGAGAACTGTGTCTTTAGGAAGTAGCTGCTAAATAAGTCTTATTCTCAGCTGTGGCAAAGCAGTACTGCAAGAGAAAGCTGTAAAAGAGATATTTAAAGCATCATTGCGGTCGAGGTGGAAATAGACACCATTTCCTTTCCTGCTGCACTTTAGAAGAGTGTCTCCTTTGCATGCAGCTCTTGCAGGGGAAATTAAGTGTAATGAAAGCCATCACTTATGCAGACATTACCCATGCAAGATTCCCCATCACCCCATCTCTGAGCTGAGGCTTGTTCAGTAAATTACCTTTCTCTGGTACAAGACTCAGAGCTTGTGACTTACTTCTTTTCAGGAAAGTCATCACTGGAAATAATTACATTACTAAATGTTACACTCTACATACCTTCTTCCAGCAGTTTGCTTTGGAAAATGGTGATATGCCTGGTTGGGAGAGGAAATCTAAAATCTTTCTGTCAAAGACTAGTGTTCAGACCCTGCTTAAATTTATGAGTACTTCCAGTCTAATAAACACTGGGAAATGGAAATACTGTGGCTTAAGGTATGAATATAACTAACTGCCTCAGCAAGCGCTATGCTTGACACGCGATTTGAATTCTTTCCCAGCCCTACCCACAGATTGAGCTTGTTTATTACTTTTTCAGAAATAAAAATGTTGGCCTTACAGCACATTGCAGCCATGGCAAAGCTGCTCCTATAGGTGACATTACAGAATTAACAGCTGCCTATTGGGTTTCCTCTCCAGGAAAATAGCAAGTGTCACCTCATTGCAAGCAACGGAGTCACCCAAAGCCTGTGCCCATTTACAATACAACAAAATTATTTTAGACTTCTTCCAGCAAATGCTGCAGTAAAATAAATACCTATAATACTAGAATCAACTTTTTTGCCCTTCCCACCCAGACTTCTCTTTATATATTCCTCACCTGGGACTGATTCTTATCATTTGAGAAGCCTCAAATGATTTTCCCTCCTTTCATCAACCCTTTCAAACAATAAGCACCCAAAGTCACATATGAAGTAGATGATGCCCAGCTTCTGCCGCAGTACTTTTTCCACCCTGCTCCTCCCAACAATTCCTTACTACAATCCTTTACCCTATGAATTTGGCAGAAGTAATTCAGGATGCAATATTAACTGCTGGAATGAAAGTATTTCTAAAATCTACACAGTACTTTCATTGATAACAAACTAGCTCTAGCCCAAGGGCACAGCAAGCCCCAGCCTTTTGGGTCTTCCTGTGCTATCCACCTAGCTTTGGATCAGGGCCTTTGTCTCCCTGTCAGTGACCCATAAGCAAAAGACTCAGACCAACACATAGCACTTAAAGCAAAGATGAAGTATTTCAAGAGAACTGAAAAAGATCATGTTCAGCTGAAGCTCTGAGCTGATGTGAGCCCTCAATGACTGCACTTAATGCTCTCATCTCTTACTGCTCATGGTTCTGCAAACATTTGCCTCAGAAGTGCTCTATTTTCCTATCCCTGCAACCAGTGACTCTATACACTGTTCAACAGTTTTATATTACCCCAAAGAAGATGGCATATAAAGTTTCTCATGTTTTCTGAGGAAAGTATTTCTTAAGTCATTAAGACACATTTCCAACAAATTGCACTTTCTGAACCTCACACAACCTTCTGCTTTGCACAAAGCTCTAGGCTGGAACTCGTCATCCCACAGTAAAGCCTGTGGGGTAAAAAGATGAGCCTGTTGTGCCCCTCTTCTGCACCAGTGAGGGGCAGGGGCTTCTCCCTCTTCTCACAGAGGTATCACTGAGTGTCTTCAAAACCAGTAAATGTCAGCAGATCGTTGGCCATATATCTCTGTACCAGATCTGGCCTGAGCTTATCATGTCCAGTATCAACCCCATAATCCTTCCTTCCATAAGAACTCCCACCTGGGAGCTTTTTCCTCAGTAACCCTCCAAACACTGAGTGAGCCAACAGGGTGTCCCTGCTGCCTTCATCACCTCAAGACCTGCCTGTTTTCGCCACCAGGACTGCCGTGTTACTTCTGAGAGAGAGAGAGAGACAGACAGACAGACAGACAGACACAGAGACACAGGCACACAGGCACACCTCCTCTTCCATTTAGATTTAAATGACATGAACCTGAGCTCTGACAACCAGCCCAGCATAATAAAGCCTGATTTGGCTCATACCTCTATAGGAGCACACTATTGCATTTATCTATCGAAAAAAACCTTCTGCACTTACTCAAAAGGATCTCAATAAATATGTTGAGATTTAAGAAACTGGAGCCTGAAGCTAAGAATACCCAGAGAGAAGTGACTTTTATTACTATATAATTAATATGTGCTCTCCTGCAAACTAAATGTGATTATACATGCAGTTGCAGTAAGACAGATGTTGTATTAAAGCTCTGACTGGTGTTGAGTACAAACAGGAACCTGAGCTCCCTGTGTACAAGCAGCTTCTCCGGTTAACCAGTCCACCCCCTAACAAAGGCAGCAAAGCACCCCTGGGAACTCTGCTGCACATTACAGTCTCAACAGAACCCAAAAGCAGTCAGCAACTGGCAGCTCTCCATTTGCCCAAGCAGCACAAGCACTTAGCTTAGCAAGATGCTTACATGGGATATGTGCCATGGAAGAGATCCCCCTTTACTCCTATTTATAGATATTAATCTCCACATAAATAGTAACAATTTTACTTTAGATATGTTAACTGAGGAAACGCCAAGTAAATTCAAAATTGGTATAGAGATCTATTTGCAGAAGCCTTAACACAATGTTAATCTCTTTACAGAACTTCATGCTGATCAATAATGACTCTGGATTAAGACAAAAACCTCATCAATTCACCTGATAAGCCCTGCAGGACTGCATCCATACCTCAGAACACAAACGAAAGGCTATTGCTGCAGAAGTACACAAGGATGGAGAGCCTCTGTATACTGCCTAGAGAAAGAGGGGAAAAAAATGGCCTGAAATCTGCTCCAGAATATACTTCCAGCGCATTTGCTTTGGGGTGGAGGAATAAAGGAGCTGTCTCACCCCACACCTAAGATGTTCTGTTCACAAGTTTTAGAAAGGGTTTTTAATTTACTCTTCCCACTAGAGTATCAGTGCCTGACTTTGCAAGAAGCATTTCACTTGTTCCTAATCTATAAACACTCAAACTAGTAAGCAAGAACAAGTCTGTCTAGATAAAAGAGTGTCTGGTTCTACCAGGTCATAGTAGGTATCTCAACGACATCCAACCTCCATTGGTCTGGTCTTCAGAACAGCAGCAGCCACAGCAGCATGAAAACTTTGGGGTCGTTTATGAAGTACATCTGTTCATCAAGGCAATTGATGGAAAATTATGGAAAGCAATTTCAAAAGCTTTCCGTAGCGGAGGTGCTTCCATACAAACTTAGATAGCCAACCTTTCATGGAGCTATGCACAAACATTCAAGCAGTCTGGATTAATGAGACTGGACAATACATACAGAACTCAGTAAGAGTGGTCTTGCAGGTGGAGCATCTACAGCCTACAGGAGGGGAAAAAGTACAGCCCTTTTTCTCATGACCACACTAACCAGAAGAGAGAAAACTACAATCAGAAACAGCTGCATAGTTCTGACACAAGGGATTTAGAGTCCTGCTGTGCTTACGCTTGACTGCCAGTAAAACAGCTACATAGCGTCTCAGTTGGAGTTGCACCACAGCTTGTGTGCACCCAGCTGTGTAGGACACACACTTGATCTCTACCTGGATGCGGTTTATATGTCTCACACAGCAAAGAACCAGATTCATACAACTCACTTACTTACTCCTCTTATCTACAGGGGAACCAGTTCAGCTCTCTAACACCAGAGCAGGTGCTGGAAAAGGGAGAAGGCACCCACCAGTCCCACACACACTTCAGAACAGCAGCAGGGAGCATACCCTCAAGTGCACCCTCCAGAAACTGCCAGCATTAGGAGGTCATTCATTTCCAAGACCATTCTAAAGTAATACAGCATCCTAAATAAGAGTACTGAGCAACCCATGTCTTTAAATTACCATAATTAGAGCAATCCAGACATTCATCATCCCCACTTATGCACTAGGTCAAGCCTCTTAACTGCAGCAATGAAGACTGAAAAGCAGAAAGAAAGCTTTCGAAGTTTTACTGGAAAGCAAACATTACCTTATCTGAGGAGACCTCTCTCTACCCATGGAACACTTCAGTGACAAATGCCTTCACAGGGCCCTGGGCTGAGCTTTTGGGGGTGTCAAAACCTTGGCAGGGAGTGGGTGAAGGACCCAGGTGAAGCTGGTCAGGGCCATTGGGACCTAACAGTGCCCTCAGGACCCTAATACACAGGGACACATGATAGACAAATGTCCTTCAGTGATGCAAGGACAGAATTTCTCTCCATGAGAATGAGGTGAAAAGTAGAGCCAAGTCTTTCATATTGTCATACAATGTACACACACGCATTCTGCTCACAGAGCAGGTGCTTGAAGTCTTCTGTTCACAGAATCTAAGATTGGTGACAAACTGCATAAAAAACCCCATATAAAAGACAAGTATAACAAAGAACAGTTCTATTTCTTTTCAGACTTGGTATCACACATCCTGTTCATACAAGCATCCAGGAGCTTAATGCACAATCTTTATTGAACCTGAATGATTTAAGAGTAAAAGTGAGGTGAAAAAAAAGTGGGAGTTTTGCTGAATAGTTAAAAATAGAGAGTTGTAGGAAATTTTCAGCACTTACTGTGCGAAGTAGCAGACAGTTCAGACACCTCAGTGTCTGCCTTCAGCTTTCTTTCAATGTCACAGCTTGTTATTTGTCACTTATAATGAAACTATCTGAAACTAATGTCTAAATTCTGCAACATGTTAAATGACACAGAGGGTATCAGTCAAACAGTAAGGAGCACGTAGAAGAATGCTTGTCTTTCTCTGGGAAATAGGATTTTAATTCTGTAAGTTTAAATCCCAAACAAGAAAAAGTGTGTGCCCATCTGCCAGAACAAGATGGTGAAATGAGGGTTAACTAAAAAATAAAAGGGTTCCCATTTTTTGGGGGGGGATTCACTTTGCCTATGTTATAATTAATGCACACTCCGAACTGGCATTGCTGCCACACGAAACAGCTCAGACTTTTCTGCAGACCCAGCACCAGAAATGTTTCTTGCTGTACTGCACCTCCTACTTTGCGCAGGCATAACCACTTGCACAGTCACACAGCAAAGCCGTAGCAGGGAAGAGCTGCAGTCTGAAAGTAACCATTTCATCATTTTTTATTGTGAAATTAGCTAACACAGCCAAATCCCTGCTCCTCTTTCCCGCTGTGGTCATGACAATGCTTATGCTGACACAAGCAGGAGCAGCACAAGTACAGAACCCAGAGGCTGGGAAAGGACCGTGTCTTGCAGCACCAGCTAATGCTGTCTTCAGTTGTGTGTGAAAGTTGAGCAGTCAGGGGTCTTCCTCCTGAGGTTTGAGTCTCACACCACTGTAGCCAAAGAAGGAAGCCCAAATCACACCCCTGCACTGCTCTGAGCACTGGATGCTCCTGTCCTTAGTGGCAGAACATATTGTATCACTCATCCACAAGCAGCAAGGTGACCTCCTACCCTGACATGGCTGTTACTTTAATCTACGTCTTAGAGGAAGACCTAACTGATTAGAACAGCCCCTCCTGAATAATCACCTTTGCTCTGTGCAGATTTTCCTTCATGAGCCAGAGGATTAAAAAGAACAGTTCCTCAGTGCACTCACAGTACTACACATGTGTACAGATGAAATATACATGCAAGATGCTTGTTTATGAGATAAAAGTATCTCTTATATTGGCATACTTCATTTTGAATACAAGGTGACATTGAATATCTGAAAAGCATGGGGTGTTCAAGAATTCCGTTCCTTGGAAACTCTGAGACAGTGTAGAGAGGAATATAAATACTGAAAACAAAACTAACACTAAAACCAAAACTATACCTGGGACTACGCTGGTTAGCAGCAGCTCTTTTCTTCTCCATGCCAGTCCATGCACCTAAATTCAGGGCTCAGAAGCCCTGAGGAAATCTGTAGAGGAGGAAATGTTCTGGCACTTACAGGATGGTGTCTTCTCTGCCTGCAAGAAAAGAATCTGTGCTTCAAAGATGGGAATGCTAAACATTCCTTCTGAATCCCAGCTTCTTGCTGTCTGCTAGGAACATTGCATGAATAATGGAAAGTGTCAATAGCACCATTGGGTTGCAAATGAAACTAAAAAGCTGAAATATCATTATTTTCATCAAAATGGTCTCCTAATGACTCGGAAAAAACTCCAGGAACAAACTTGCCAACAAACTTTTCAAGCTGACAAGCAGGTATTTATTGCAGCACCTGGAGACACAGCATAGCTCCTCCTAACGTGTATCCCTGTATTGCTACACGGGCAATCCTTATGCAGCCACTGGGCATACATACATATTCATGAGGCTACTTATGGATTACATCATTTTCCAGAAAGTTCCCTGCATGCGTACGAACATGTGGTGGTGGTCTCTGAGGGTCCTTTACTTCTTCCAGCAATCTTCATCACTTCTGGCAGCCTTCAAATCACCCGCAGGAGATGCTTACACCAGCTTAATTGGTTCGTTAGCACCACAAACACAGCAATCATCCTGTCCTACTTACCAGTTAGCTTAGCTGCAGCCCATCCTGGACACCTGCCATTCCCAGGTGGTCCTTATCCTTGTGTCCTGTTCTTCTAGCCTTTATTTTTTTTACACTCATTTTGTACTAAGATCGTAAGGGCCTAAAATTACGTCAGCTACAATGGTTTATCTTATACGAATTTCTCAGTATGTTCTCTAGATGTACTCTATTTTTTTCTCTGTGCATCATGCACCTCAGTAATTTCCCATTGCTCCTGTTACAAAGCCATCAAATTTAACATTACTTAAAATTGATTCTAAAGGTTTACATATTTCATTTTGTGTCCACCTTGTCTCACTAACTAACATATTTTCTGATCTGGCATGAAATTCACTCTCGGAAACTTTCAGGATTGACAAAAGCATTTCCCATGAAGGTCTGAAATGAAGACAAATCAGTATATAGCTGTTGAAGCATCCTCCTTTTTCTCAGCATTGCAAAATCCCTAGTAGTTTTCTTCTTGTTCAATGACCTACTTAAAGGTCCTACACCTGGGTTGGAGCAATCCCAGGCACAGCTACAGGTTGGGCAAAGAAGAGATTCAGAGCGGCCTTGCAGAGAAGGACTTGGGGGTGCTGGTCAATGAGAAAATGAATATGAACCATCAGTGTGCCCTCGCAGCCCAGAAAGCCAACCGTATCCTGGGCTTGAGGACCTTTCCAACCCTAACTATTCTATGATTCTACCAGGATCAGAATCCAGATGTGAGTCTGTGTGTGGACAAGACGCTCTGCAATTGCAGCATTCAATCCAGATTTTGACTTGAAATTTAACAGCAATGGTTTTCTTCTTGATGGAGCTGTGGAGCCTTCGTTGTGATAGGTGCAATGACCAAAACTTGATGTTAACCGGTACAGATGCCAGCTGGAAGCAGTGTGAACTCTGCAAGTTCTATGGAGTTACCTTTATTTAGGTTAAGAAAACAACTGCTGTTCTAAATAAAAAGAATGTGAATGTCAGGGACAATAAGCTGTTTACTGGTGTCAGTGGTTAATTTGATAAAAATATCAAGATGGGCTGAGTTCCATCACCCTGTATTTAACTGTCAGAATAATTGGATAAAATTGAAATACTGCTGTTTAAAAAACCTTGATGAACTAAAAATCACAATTTTTGTTACTAATCATTCATCTTTGATGAAAGAGAACAATTTTATTTAATTATTTACTTTTTTCTTCTAATAAACAGGTACCAAACGAAACAAAAAGGCAAAGCAAATGGAAGGCTGCTACAGAAACGCTGCCCGGAATACCCAGGGCTCCGGCGCCATCTAGGGAGCGCGGCTCCACGGACGCTCACTTGAGTTCCAAGGGTGAGCACAAACGTCTGCTCCTGTATTTGCATTCCTGGATTTCAAAGCCATCCTCTCAACCAAATAATACTTAAAAGCAACTCTCTCTTACATGTATTTCACCCAACTGCAGTGAAAACTTCTCCTCCTTGCAGCTTAAAATCCCTTTCAACTTCCCTGTCTGTGCTATTGAGAGTACTGAGGTGGGCACCCAGGGCCTGCAACTTCTCATGCCCTGAGAGGGTTCAGCCTGGATGGAGGCCACTACTCAGTCAGCATTCAGCCAACAAGCTGTATGCAGCTTCGAATACACCACATAATGGTGTGCAAGGGGCAGCATTACCCCACCCACAAACACTGACTCTAAAGGGTTTAAAGCAACAGATTTCTTTCAAGGAGAGGAGAAACTACACCAAAAAAAATTCAATCTGATAAATCTAATAATAGGCAAAACTACCATCCTTTAGGGCATACTTCAGGAACAGTCCTGTACCCAGCCTTTCTTCCATCCTTTTGAGTAGCTGCAGAGGTGGGCACTTTTCATTTGCCTCACCTCCGATGGCTTCTGCTTGGTACCACCATCTGTACACTACTGATCATGTCACAGCACCTTCCAACCTATTTCAGCTCTTCAGAGGGAAACCAGGCCATATAAAACCTAAGACATAGCAAGGAAATGTCCCTTGGATAAAAAAAGTGGATACACTTCTGTCTTTCTCTCCCTTTCCCAGCTTTTATCACTTTGCTCAGGGACTTTTCTGATCACCCCTTTTGACTACAGCACTGATAAAAAGAATTTGAGTCTGATCACCTCCCCTCAACGCCAGGACAAACCTGCAGGCTCAGCATAACTGCAACACTGAGCTTTGGTTTAATTCTCCTTTTTGAGAAAACCCCAAACACTCAAAGCAGTTGCCACTGGGAGAGGCCTGCCTGTAGGGCTGGCAGGGTCCCACAGCACAGCAGGGCACAGCCCAGCTCTGCAGGGAGGACACAAGTATCTCCTTTTTCCTGCTCTCATCACTACCTTCCCTTTTGCAGACTAAAAAAACCATTAGTTCAGTCTTTCCTCCGGAGAAATCCTTTCTAAGGTCTGCTAGGTGTTCTCTGCATTTGCTTGCAGGGTCTCTGGACAAACCAGACATGTTACACCACTTCTGACCCTAACTGAGTGGAACAAAATAAGTGCCTGAGGAAACAGCACTCTTGCTAGACTATCTTCAAGTACTTGCCTTTTTTTTGACAGCACCTTAATATATTTGGTATCTGATGCTCTGTTTTCTGAATAGAGTTCAGCTGCACTCTAGTGGCTGTATTCTAGGATCTCAGGGATTTCGGAACTGGCTAAACTCTATTTCCACTTACTCAAAATAACACGATTTACTAACAATGGAAAATGTGCTTCTTCAAGTACACACTTCTTTTTTTTCCATCCAGGAAAATCATTGCTGAGGTTCAGTTCAGAAAGAGAATGTAGGATTTCGTTGCTGTGAAATCAGATTTGAAGCCAGTATCTCAGATGCAGTTTTATTTCAGATGCTGGCAGGTTGGCTGGCATCCACTCGACTGCTAGTCCCACTGAAGTGCCATATATATAACCCATGTATTCAGCTTCACAGTCAGCAGGTCAGGGTCCACCCTTGCTCTTGAGAAGCCCGGTCCTTAGTGCGGGGTGCCGTCCTTAGTGCTGGGTGCTGGTCTGTGAGTTACCCACTAGGTGGTGAGGAAGACTCGCAGTTCCTTTCCTACCAAAGAGCTGATTTAAGTTGGCAAAGCCTCAGTTTGGAACCTTGTATTAATGCAGAGACATTGAGAATTCAAGGTTAACACTTGACTGCAAGAACTAATGGAAGAATGGAGAAGGACATTTGAGGAGTAGAAAATGAGTCTCAATGATTATTAAAGACAGCAAGGAATATATGAAAATACTGTAGTGATTTTTAAAGGGTATAAAAGTGAAGGTAGATATAGGTAGATATACAGCTTGGGAATAAGGCATGTGATGTTAAAAGAGGAAATATAGGCTACCAATAGTAAATATTCCCTGGATAAAAGGAAAAAAAGTACCCAAGTCTTTTAAAAACAAAATTGTGCAGGCCAAAAGAAAAACATATCATAAAGATTCACTTTGCTTTGGGACTGAGATGAAGATGAAGACAATTCTTAAGAGGTTTGAACTTTTTTTGCTTGGCTCTAGGAAAATTGACATTTAAACTGAGTTGATCTAGAAAAACAGGCTATTTTGAAAGCTTTTCAAAGTGGGCCCTTGGCTCCACTTTAAACAGGATGCTGTGGAACAGAACACCACCAGAAAGAGGTGAGAGAAGGTGGAAAATAATGATTCTCTTTGAAGGCAGCAGCATGTGGGCAGTGTGAATTTCCCTCCTGCACCGCCTAAAATGGTTAGACTCTCACATTTCCAAACACCAGTCACCAAACCCTCACTACATCTTACAGAACTGTACCACTGGCAGATGTTACTTGACGACGCATCCTTTATGTGAAGGCTGTGCCACTGCAGGCGTCAGCTACAAAAGACCTAATTCTTTAAAAAGAAACACAAAAGGTCACAATGGAAAAGGTACCTGATAATAGTCATAATATCAGTGTTTCTCAACATTTGAAAAGCTAAACGCTTGAAATCCGTTCCATGCAAGATTGCCAACTGAATTATGTAACAAATTATATTATGGAACAGATACATTTGTGCTGCTTACTTTTTATGTCTCAATTTCTTGCAATGTAAGGTTGAACTACTAAGATTCAAAGCATGTGATGATTCCCACCAGACAGCTAGGACTGCCACCTCTGAAATGTGTTTAGTTATCCACCGAAATTGCTGCATTCAGCCTGTCGAACTTGACATTCGTCCCCAGAAACCCTGTCTGTGTGGCCTTGTCTGTTAGCTGCAGTTCAGTTAACTGCCCTAAAGCTTTCCCTGCCATCATTCTGTCTTACTCAGATGCAGTTGCTTCCCAGACATCTCCTGCAGACTCCTACCCAAATCTGATTAGATTCTGGCATGTGAGCTTGCACTAGTGTGGATAGTCAACTTTTTGTCTTTCTTGATGACCATCTATGCTGAAATTGCCTCTCTGAGTGCAGGACACGGCGAACATCAGGAGCACATGGGTGGAAGTGCTACGTCTGAAGGTAATAACAATGACCCTGAAGAGAGAAACAATAATGTAGGAAAGAACAATTAAAAGCATGAGGAATTAATGTGAGTTTTTTACCAGGATCAAGATTTTCCTTGTGTGGAATATGGGATTTGCCACATTGCCCTTCTGGGCCACAAAGACAGACATTTAAAAGCATCTTTCAAAACAACTCCCTGCAGTCTGGTCACAGCTGGGGGCCATGACTCATGCATGGTTATTTGTGTGTTGAACAACACTTTCCATGGACATGTTCAAATACAGGCATGGGTTGGAAATGCGATTTCAAATTGTTACACTGATCTAGCACAGTATCAGGAAACTCAAATGGAGAAAATACCAGTGGATGTTTCCTCAGCAAGCCTCGCTTGGCCACCACATGCTATGCGTTTAGCACATTACAAAAGAAGTTCTAAAGACGAAGCTCAATACATGTGCAGCTGGGTTTTGCAAAGTGCATGAAATATGCATGTAGCTGTAATGCACTCAGTGACAAACAGGATCCAAGCAAATAATAATTAAATCAATGTGGTAGGACTTCCATGGTGGTTGCTCTCTAGACTAGCAGATGGATTTTAAAGGCGACTGCTTTTCTCCTATCTCAGCATCATAATAAATGATACTATGGTTATTCTATGCCATCATCTCACTAAATTTTGACCAGACTAATTAGTTTTATATCAGTATAAATAAGGAATAGCACAATTGAAATTAGAGCTGCTACACTTCATTTAGAGTAGAAATTAGATTAGAATGTAAGGAAATACTGGAATTATAGCAGAGGTTTCTTTCTGTCTCTGCACTGCAAGAAACTTGTTTCTCTGTTGAGGGTATAAGGGGGTGTCTCGGATGTATGCTATGGAATCTCCCCTTTGGCACTGCTGATAATGCACCAGCAAAATAACTTCTCCCTTGGGAATTCTTTGTCACAAGTTAATTTAGTCCTATTCAATCCCCAGACCTAGATTTACAGTGAAAAGGTGGTGGTATTTCTCTGATACTGTCAGTACGTGCCTCAGATGATTCATACAGGTCATTTCAAATGAGAACCCATAAAACACAGCTATAGCATGTATTTGATAAATGCTACACAGTTTATAACAGCTGTTAGAGCAGTTTAGTTTTAGAGAGCTTTAAATACCATGCCGCTACCATCATTTATCAAAATTTCCGCAGAAAAAGTAAGGTACTTTAGATCAGACTCTGAAGTTCAAAAGGAAAACTCTTCTGTACAACACTATACGGACCTGCAGATATGATCTCAAATACAGGCACTTGGATGCCATCCACTTGCAAATTACAGATCCAAGGTTGAAAGGTCTTCAGTGACTAGAAATAGTGAGAGTGATGCATTAGAAAGAAGAGAAACTTTCCCTTCCAGTGCTTCAGTACTGTGCATCTACTCTTACTAACACAGGAAGCTCTCAAAATACCACTTTTGGTGCAGTCTAATGGAGCAGCTGTGAACAGTGACCCCAAGCATTCATACCAACGCAGCTGTGGGAGGAAGCTCCACGTCAGGAATAAGGAGAAGTAAAATGTGGCTTTTTTAAAAACCAGGCACATTTGGCATTACTAAATGGAGCCTTACCAAGGGGACCTGGGATAGGCTGGTGCCTGAAGTGCCTCTACATGATGCAATCTATCATATGTCCCTGTGGTGATATTATGGTTCTGTAGATTCTTTTTCAGACACAAAAATCCTCATTGGAGGTAGCTGGATAAAGGAGCTCTGGAACAATGTTAACATAATTATTTTTTATCTAAGCTTGTCCATTTCTTAGTTTCACCAAGAAATTTCTTATTTGAAGGAATGCTGGCTCTAATTCCGTCCCTAATTCATGCATACCGTGTTATACACAGCTCCAACTACCCTTTCTTGCTGCACAGATCAAAGAAAGACGATGTGACACTCCAGGTAGTGAGGCAAATTGAAGAAGCTTCTCTCAAGTGAACATTTTCTTCTTTGGAGGGGGGCTTGCCTGGGCTAGACTTGCACAACAACCAATGTCTATACAGGTAACATGCCAATACTTTTATACTCCCTGGAGTGTGTACATAGATGTATGCAACTACAAGCAAACAGAGTCCATAGGACCTTACTCATGTGCAGCAGGCAGAACATTTTCAATGCTTTGCTGTGCTTCCTTGTTTACTTATTTATGTTCAGACAGAGGAAGTGGTAAGGCTGACGAGCTGACAGCTTTTCTGAGAAGAGACCATTTTGTGTCAGAGGAAGCCGTATCTCTCTGAGTTCCTAACAACGGAGTCCTACATTTAAAAAAACAACAGCTCTTAAACGGAAGAAGCTGGGCATTAGGCAAGGGATTCCTGGACACGCTGGAGGTGGTCACGCACAAGGAATATATGGCTGTTCCACCGACAGTACTGCTCGAACCTTCTCTAGCTGCCTAGAGGAGAAAACTTCACCATGGATTTAAGGAACATTCCGTACCGTTCAGACGTGGTTACCTGGAACCCAGACAACTTGGCAGACTACTTCAGGACCGTAAGTTCAGCTGTTCTTTGTCTTTGTGTGATGGAGGAGCAAACTGCTGCAACATTGTGCTAAATTTACATATTTTTATAATGAGCAGAACTTGTTGCAAAACCAAAAGCAAAATTGCTGACAAGAAGCTCAACTAAACTGGCCAGTAAATTCTATAAATGAAGCTTGAAAGTGTGTTTGAAATTGGGTATAAGAGAAACCTGTGGCTTTTCAAGAAAATACACACTTTGCTACAACAATTGTTGATATAACACATTAACAACTGTAGAAGGCATTAATGTGTGAAAAGTACAAGTTTTTAGCTCTTCTTCAATGATTTTCAGATGTTTTGTTTTCTTCAAGTTGCTTAGTGTTCACAAATGTGCCTCTGAATGTCTTTGCTAAGCACATCCACGAGAACCCAGCAAGAGCTCCACAGTTGTAGATACGCGGACTCCACATTTTTTAGACTCAGTTGGAAAAACTTTTTGCCCTTTGGTTTGACTTCCCCCTTCTAAAACTTCTTGGTCAAAGCTCGTGGTTCAAGGTTAGCAGCTGTCCCCTCTGGTTGCTTTTTCTGATGTTGCCTTGTGTGACCAGGCGGGAACTTCCGTTTCTTTTGACATCTATTTCACTTGTGACTATCTATAAATTTCATTTTAAAAGGCAGAGAAGTTTCCACTCTGAAGAAATACTCTGAAAGGCAATACAGGAATGCTGAAACCTCTCTGATTGCCCAGGAACGTCTAACTGAGCCAATTTTACTAGTTTCACTTCTGTGTGTTCTCTGTAAACTCCTCATTCTTCAGGATCAGAGACAGGGCCTGTTCTGTGTCCCTTGCAGCTGAATATGCTCCTCGCAAAGTCCAAACCTTTCAGCCTGGAATTTAACATTCAGATCAAGGGGATCTGGGAAGATTTGGGAAGACTTTCAAGCACTGCCAGCATAGGTGCTTAATTTCCAAGTGAGCTGCTAGACCAGCCTTAAAAAGCCTGTAAGAGTTTGGGCTTCATTTTAAAATCATGTCAAGCTCATTGTTTCAATGGCTGCTATAACTCTATGAGAGTTTTTATTTGAGCAGCTGAGGCAAGTTTGATCCTAGAATGCAAAACCAGCTAATAAAGACAAGCAGCTCAAACACAACGCCTGTGTTTGGAAATTACCAATTACCTGAAAACCTCTAATTTTAGGTTCCTCAGTTTCCGCCAAGTAAGAATTCTTCACACTTAAGAGTAGTAGCATCTGGTGTGTTAACTTTTAAGCCTCTGCCAATTTATACTATGCACTGTAAAATGTAAAAGCAAAGCTGTTCATACTGGTATTATGTTAATAAAATAGCTATTTTTAATAGCTAAACAGTATTTTTCATCAATTACTTTACACATGAGATTAGGTCTCACTACCACTGTTGTGTTCTACCAAGTATGGCAGTTGCTCACTGCTGCACAGACTTGTGCTGGTAACGTCATGACAACACTCACTGACTGACAGAGACAGTACTTGCAGCTTTAAGTCCTCAGTCTGCACAAATGTCTTAGTCTGTGTCCTGAAGTGTTTAGCAGAGTTTGGGCTGTTTCTGCATGTGCGTAACTGAAGTGTCCTAAACCCATTCTCTCAGCTGTTCAGATGTTTTCAGGACCTGCTCTCATATAACACCAAGTTCAGAGATTATTCCTTAAAATGAATAAATAAGATAAAACTAAGAAAGGACATAATGCTCCCTCCAATATGTTCTCTGCTTTAGGGGAATTATCGCAGCAGCACAGGACCATGTGTTTGCTTAACTTTCCCTGACTAAAGTTTTAGGCAGGACTAGAGCCATTCTTCAGGCCCGAAAGGTCCAAAATGTCACTTTGCCCACTCTTTGGGTTCCTTCTGGTATGGACTTGATCAACTTGGAACAGGAAGAAGTCATTCTAACCAGGTGAAAAATACAAGTAGTGTTCTCACATGCTGTTTCTGATCAAACAAAAGGAAAAAACCCAGAACCCTGAAGACACCCACTGGAAATACTGAAGAGTCAGGTCTTGCTAAATGTTGCTAGGGTTGGGGCTTGTTGGTTTGCTCTTAATTTAAGTCCTCCAAGTTACTGGTACATTTTTGCCTGGTAGGACCAGGAGCTTTATTTTATTATGCATGTGATCAGCTTCTAAACTGCCTGTCCTTGTCCTAAATACGACCACAAAACAGAATACTGTGGAAAAACTTTCCAAATATTACAGATAATTTCCAGGATTAACAAGCAACATGTCTATCCAGAGGAGGAAGCTTTGGATCACAATAGATTAAAAAACGGGGATCAGGACTTTCATATTCCAAGCTACCAAGTATTTGCTGTGCTTCCTGTTTTCCACAACTGCCAATACCACAACTATCCGTTTTCCAGATATCTTTTTGGGCCATGCAACTGTGAGGTGTTTTTTAAATGTGAGGAGTTACATGTTTCTAAATGAACTGTTGATGGAATTGTCAAGTCCACCGCAGAATTTTTCTGTTAAAAATCCATGTTTACAGGAAAAAATGAGCCATTTAGACAGGCCGTAGCATATGGAATGGTGATTTGGAGCATCTACTCAAAGAAAATGATATGCCTGAGTGTCTTCATCCATCCTTAAAATGAAGGTGCAATAATCATCTTCTTGTCGTTGACAGTTAAAGTATAAGGACTGTGAGAAAGTCGTGAGGAAGCACAGCATAAATGGACAACGGTTTCTGGTAAGTGGGTCTGTAAAAATTCCTTCCTGTCAAATTCCCACCAAGTGGTTGTTTCAACTTCTTAGTTTGCATCAGCAGATGCAAAGTGCTGGGCTCGAGGTGCTTATTCAGGTATAAATACAAGAAGTAAGTACCTTTGCTAAAATCAGCTGGCCATCTTCCTTTACATACAGAATGCTGGCAGCCCAAGCATGTTGTTTAATATGCATCTATGTGCTTTTTAAACTGACAGGGAGGTTATAAAACCACAAGCTTGTCTTGAGTTCATCTGTTCCTTTATAGGAAGTGCTTGTTTTGAAATACTAACTACAGAAAACTCACACTTATTAATTGTCCTCTCTTACTAAAGAAGATACAGACGTGGGCTGGATGAGTGGCTTTCTAGTGTGATCACTATTTCATGCTTATATACTTTAAATTAGGTTTCTTTAAATTTTGTATACAGAAACATACAAAATCGATGAACTTAAAGAGCAGCAATCCAAGTAATAGTTTAAAAATAGAAGTCCTAGTGGGTTTAAATCAACATTGCTCCAGGCTTTACCAACAACATGGCTTAACTTCAGAAAAGCTGACAACTTCCATTAACATAGCAAATCGTTTGGGGTCTTAAATATGCATCCATGAGGATGTGTAAAGGCCTTTATTGTTACTTTATTTTATTTTGTATTTTATTTTGTATTTTATTTTTATTTTGTTTCCAAATGTTAACTATACTGTTTTCCCCCAAAGTAGTCATTTTGATCATCTGTACAATTAATGCAAGTGGGAAAAGCTACACACACCTCTTCTAAAGCCTTATAGTTCATTTACTTGTCCTAATGGATCAAGCTTTTTGACAGCATCACATTTTCAAGCACCCTTCACAGGAACAGGATATGACACCTCACTCTTACTGGGTGGAGTCAGAATTATTCAGATGTGTGTCACTGTCACAGGATCTATCCTACCAACCTATAAGAGCTACTCCTTAGCTCAAGCACTAAGGAGCTGTGGTTGGAGTGGGAGTTCTGGCTCTGGAAGCATTATGAAATTCTGGAGTTTGTGAGGTGCAAATAAGATGAACAATACCTGTGTGATTCCTAAGGGATTTCTATCATTTTGTATTTCCAGAGTGTTTCTCTAAATACATAGGATCATAGAATCGACTGAGTTGGAAAAGGCCTTTAAGGTCAAGTCCACTCTTTATCCCAGGACTGCCAAGTCCACCACTAAACCATGCTTCAGAGTGCAGCATTTCTTCAGAAGCATCCTAGCAGATGCAAAGGATGCTTTTATATTAAGTAAGCAGCTGCTCACCTCTGCTGAGACTTAAACTTTTAACCTCTTCACCTACTTGTCATTTGTATAAAAATATCTATCTTGTCATTATATAAAAAGGCTCACCTGTGAAACTGACCCAAAGGAGACTTTCAGTGGAACATTCTAGAGTACAGCGCAGTCTCGAGAAAACAATTACTTCTCTGTATGAATGGTTTTTCTCAGAAATAGCTTTTTACATTTTGTAAGTTATTGGAAAGTGCCGGGTTACAGTAGCACGGAAGGAACTGTTCGGACCGAGGGTTTGCAGGTTTTCTGTCTGCTGTCAGATCTATCTGGTAAACCTGACTTAACAGTATTGCTGTCTTATTCATCAGAACACCCTAGTTTCAAAGTCACATTTCTGTATCCACTACAAGGCTACCACAAGGAAAGTCCATTTGAGCTGTGGTAAGAAGGAGACCACAGCGATTCCATGTAACTTATTCTAATGAAATTCTCTAATATGTAAAGTAGCACCATAGCCCTTTCATGAGAGTTTAAACTGATAACTTTTATCAGCTTTATTGCCAGAATAGAATTCTAGAGAGAGGCTTTAAAAGGTCTTTAGCAAAAATTCTAAATTTAGAAAAAAGAGAGTACAATTTTTCTATGTTTTACTCCTGCAACTATCCCCGGAGGAAAATAGTGCTGGAAACCAGAGGTGGGATTAGTTCTGTGCTGAAAATCATTGGTAGCATTGTGTACCAATGCAGAATAAGAAACCTCTTACTGTTGGCAGTGAGACAGAAAGAACCAGACTATTACGAGTGCGTGAAGCTTGTGAGTGACTACAGTCTGTCCTAAACTCAGCATTGAACATAATGGAAGAAGAAAGGGGCTGACCCTCTCTGCAGCAGCATAGCAAAGCTCTCGAGACTTAGCGCAGCTCAGCTTCAGGTCAGGAGTAACCTGTGATCTAATCACTGTGTTATGGTTGAAGGGGGAAGAAACACAGAGTTTCTAGAAAGACTTCTGTTAGGCTGCAAAGGCTGCTTTTAAGTCCAAGGAGTTTTCAAACCATATCTCCACTAGAACATGTGGTTTTACGTGTACTGTGATGCTACAGATACAGTTCTTAGCACAAAACTCCAGCAAATGCTGTTCTATTTTAAAATCTACAGTTTCACCATGAAACTTTGCAATTGTGCACGACTTTGCCTGATTTCACTATGCAGGCATAAAGGAATTCAATATATCTAGCTTCTGAAGTCACCTAAATACCATATTTTTTGCAGAATCTATGGTAGAAGTTTGCCTTCCCTACGAGGAACAGCCCTTTACAAAGGGCATTTTGTTCCATATTGCCTTAAAACTACAAGCGTTTAAAAGAGCATTTAAAGTATTCTGTCCTTTTGTATTTTCTGTGAGAAGCATAATTCCACAGTTGCCAGGAAGAATGCCACTGCTGATGGGCTCAAGCAGACCATGGTGTCGGGCTCACACCGTAATCAGTAGCACAGGAAGTTACCAGGATGTAGCTCTCTATCAATTGTTTGACACTGTCCAACAAGATGAATTATAGTATCTCAAGGATATGTTTTCCTGTATGCCAGGTGATGGTAACGTACAATGAAACAATATCCAGAAAGCAAGAGAACAAAAGGAGAAAAAAAATAGAAGACTTAAAAATAGTGCTGGAATTCTTTGGGTCACTGTCTGTCCACCTGCCTTAGCTTCAGCATCTTGACAATCTCTAGGAGAAAGCTGTTGCAGAAGAGGGTTTGATTGCGGTTCTTTTGAGAAGCAGCTTGCCTGTAAGTCAGTGTGACTCTACACCATCGGTAAAGAACTGCATTAGAACCCAAATCAGAAAAGCAAATGATCTGATTTTAACTTTGCACAGAACCCCATTAATCCTGGAAGAATGGCTCATCTGCAGGGAAACAAACACTCTCATCTGGGAAGTGCTGGTTTAAGATTTTACCTCTCCTTGCCAGTCATTAGAACAAGCTCTCATTAAAACATGTAATTATTCTGTTGAAGTCCTTTGTGTGTAACTGAATCCACACGATGTTTGTTAACCTCCAGCTGGTTTTATACAGCTACATAAAATAAATACCAACATCCAACAAAACCAGAAAAGAGAGAGAGGATTTTTGACGGCAATGGGTTCACTTCTCTTACAAGCTATGAGATGGACAGGCTGTTATCTTACACTGCTTTTCTATGCCCTTGCTATTCCTACCAGTTGAGACTTGATACCTCATTTTGCATATGCAAACTTCTGTTGTGGCAGGGGGTTCCATGCACAGTTCAGTGACATGTACCATGTGCTTCTTTTTCAGAACATGACTGAAAATGACATTCAGAAGTTTCCCAAACTCCGAGTGCCGTAAGTGAGGCCAAACCAATTTAACACTAACAATTATTTTAGCTGGTCTGCAGTGAAAACTCATAGGAAATACGGGGCAAATGATATCCAAGTGATTAGATAGAGACCTGTTGATTGCGGTGTACCAAGAAAGAAAAGTTACTCCAAAATGAAAGGAGGGTTGTCATGATTGCTCAAGCACAATGATACAATACAGAAATATTGTCTGGGGGATGTTCAGAACAACTCATCCATAAATTCTTTGACTGACAGCAGCTACACAAAGGTTACACTTTTTTGCAAGTGTTACCTTTAAAGTATGATTTAACTGTTTGGTGTTTAACTGTTAACTTTAACTCGAAGGAATAAAGAAAGTCGCGTATGTAGACAACAGGTGAGAAGTTCAAGTGATTTTCATAATGTGCTTTTCCTGTAGGTAGGCATTAAAGATAAACTAGTCTGGAACATTTGATTCGGTGTTCAATTGTTCAGCTTCCCTGAGCTCTTGTGGATCAGGCCTTGGAAAGGTTCCTAATTTATCTGAATAGCTTCTGGAATTTTAAAGAAGTTACTTACAAAGACAAATACCTCACTAAGTTAAACTGAGTAACAGAGAAATCAGCTGCTTCTAATGTTTTATGGTGAAAATCAAAAGATTTTATTTTGCTATGAGTTCTCTGGTACATATTTAAGCTGGACATTGAGAGGTTCCTAACCATAGGACATGTGGAGCTCTTCATGGTCTTCTAAACAAAGTAAGGAGGAAGAAAGGAACTCAAGTTATGCCAGCATGGCTTGCTGATCTTTTCCTAGTTCCAGACTCACTCCCTCTATGCATATCTCAATTTTGCTACATCAGATATAGTCTGCTTCACCTTTTCTGATGCATCAGAGCTTGTGTAAGAGGTTTTGGTGAGGCCAAGAGCACTGAAACATTCTGAAATACCTGTGTGGTCTGTCACATTCACATGCTTCTGGGTAAGCTGGTGGCTAGATCTGAGGGCCGGAGGATACCTCTATTCAGATCAGATATGCAAGGACATTACACGTTTCTTCAGATCGTATCTGTACTTTCACACAATAGTGATTGGTGGTGTATGAGTATTAGCTGGTGGGCCCAGAAGTATCAAAGACCTTCCTACAAAGGAAGATGCCCCAATGGCTCAGCGTTTGGCAAAAGTGCCTTATGTTCTCCTTGTTGGAGCTTCTGATTTTGAGAACTGATTTGCTTTCAAATTTCTGAGTCACAAGCAGTCAGTGGAAGGTCTAATAAACCCACACATGCAAGAGATATTAATGTCATAGGTGAATAGTCAAAATGAAATCTAACAGTCTGGATTTACTCCTATCTCCTCATCTAATCTATTGATACCTCAAAAATGGTTTGGAAATTTGATTTTCACAGTCACTTACCTTGTATCAGCCCAGCAGCAAGTGGAGAGCCTTTTCTAGTCAGATCTGGGCTTCTCAACAAGAAAAGATCTTGAAATGAAGAGCTTTAAAAGAAGACTTAAACTTGCTGCCTGACTTGAAGAACTGAATGATTAAGTAAATTCATCAATCTGAATGAAAGTTCTGGAACTAATGCCCTTGTTCTCAACTTTCCCCACACTTACAAAAGGGAAGCAGTTCACTAGACTATTGTGAATGCACAGGGGACAAGGCTGATGTTATGTGGGGTCCTCAGTGCAATGCCACTGTTTGCCACAGGAATTTAGTATTGTGTGCAGTTCTGGTGTCCTCAACATAAAAGGGACATGGAACTGCTGGAACAAGTCCAGAGGAGGCCACGAGGATGATCAGGGACTGGAGCACCTCCCGTATGAAGACAGGCTGAGGAAGTTGGGGCTGTTCAGCCTGGAGAAGAGAAGGCTGCGTGGAGACCTCATAGCAGCCTTCCAGTACCTGAAGGGGGCCTATAGGGATGCTGGAGAGGGACTCTTCGTCAGGGACTGTAGTGACAGGACAAGGGGTAATGGGTTAAAACTGAAACAGGGGAAGTTTAGATTGGATATAAGGAAGAAGTTCTTTCCTGTTAGGGTGGTGAGGCACTTAAATGGGTTGCCCAGGGAGGTTGTGAGTGCTCCATCCCAGGCAGTGTTCAAGGCCAGGTTGGATGAAGCCTTGTGTTGGATGGTTTAGTGTGAGGTGTCCCTGCCCATGGCAGGGGGGTTGGAACTGGATGATCTTGAGGTCCTTTCCAACCCTAACTATTCTATGATTCTATGAAAGAGAAGCGGTTGGCATTTAAAAACAAAACCAAACAAAAAACCCCAGCAGAATAAAATTCATCAGTAATAGAACTTGTCCATTTTTTAACATTAATTTCACCACTTCAGAATCTCCACACTCTCCCCAAAGTGCAAAGTGCTTGCTGCTGACTGCTACTACAACACAGTCATACCTTACTTTCGTATCATAATGCAAACCTCACCTAGTAGGAAGAGGTTTTCTGCAAGCTGACATACACATTAGCATATTGCATAGTGTCTGATGCTTAACAACAGTGCTGAATTCCGAGCATGTTCTGTAAAAATGACTAATATAAATAGCAAGAGTCACACCTGCAGCCATTGGCAGGAATAAAATGTACATGTACAAGAGCCATTGCTCTACAGTAACTGTAGCAGTGTTTTGCTGACTTACATGTACCGAGTGCACAAGCCAGCACTTGCAACTGCTGTTTGCTTCGCAAACCACAGCCTCCATCCATCCACACCTCCTGAGCCTGGTATGTGGTTTGACTAAATGTATACTTTTGAGCAAAGCTACTGTGTAAGTGTTAAATATAAATGTGTCATCACTTGGGGTGATTCTGTGACATTTACAAGAACCTTTACGTGTCTAGGCTGGAGCAGCTCTGATCTGGAGCCAGGCTGAGAGAGCTGGGCTGGGGCAGCCTGGAGAAGAGAAGGCTCCTGAAGGGGAGACCTGAGAGCAGCTCCAGGGCCTAAAGGGGCTGCAGGAAACCTGGAGAGGGGCTTGGGACAAGGGCCTGTAGGGACAGGCCAAGGGGAATGGCTTGAACCTGCCCGAGGGGAGACTGAGATGAGCTGTTAGGCAGAAGCTCTTCCCTGTGAGGGTGCTGAGGCGCTGGCACAGGGTGCCCAGAGAAGCTGTGGCTGCCCCATCCCTGGCAGTGCTCAAGGCCAGGTTGGACACAGGGGCTTGGAGCAAGCTGCTCCGGTGGAAGTTGTTGCTGCCCGTGGCAGGGGTTGGAACTGGATGAGCTTTAAGGTCTCTTCCAACTGTGATCAGTCTTGGATTCTATGATTCTCAGAAGTATCATGGGCCATTTCCTGAAAGTAAGAGAACCCCCCTGCAATCTTCTGTTCTTATTAACAGAATTTTTGAGAGCTAATCTCCATCAGCTGTGTTACAGGTGCACATCTCCATGAACTTTCTTGGGGCTTATTTTTAAGTACGAAAAAAGGATTTAAACACTATTTTGAAAGTTAAAATACCTCACAAAATCTTTAAAACTCTCCATTAAAAGGGCTGCAGACTATGGAAAGCTTTGCTAAAACATTTACCTATGTAAGGATACCATATAAAAGTTGTTGACATCTCCAAACAGTCCTGCAAGTTTTATTCTGGCAACCCGTTTGCAGTCAAAAGAGTTAAAGGACAAGAAGTCTGCACAGGAGGCACTGCACATCCAGCGGCCGTACACAGATTTCTTGAGGGATCATAACAAACTCCACAGTCCATGTACCCAGCAGGGATCCCCATTCTCGTCTAGGGTCACCTCCTACCTTTCTTGTATGCCTGCAAGAAGTCTTGTACACCGGGTGATTTTTACTGGCACAGTTAAGGAAACCTTTTCCACGTCTGTTGGGGCATTACATCTTGTGGAGGTGGAAAATGGAGACTGAATGAAGAAAATAATAAGTTTTACTGTCATTCAGAATATTTACAGTGATGGTGCTCTCACTCTTTGGAAGCCTGAGATCTCTTGCACTTAACATAAAATATGTCCTCAACATAAAAAGGACATGGAACTGCTGGAACAAGTCCAGAGGAGGCCACGAGGATGATCAGGGGACTGGAGCACCTCCCGTATGAAGACAGGCTGAGGAAGTTGGGGCTGTTCAGCCTGGAGAAGAGAAGGCTGCGTGGGGACCTCAGAGCAGCCTTCCAGTACCTGAAGGGGGGGCCTATAGGGATGCTGGGGAGGGACTCTTCATTAGGGACTGTAGTGACAGGACAAGGGGTAACGGGTTCAAACTGAAACAGGGGAAGTTTAGATTGGATCTAAGGAGGAAATTCTTTCCTGTTAGGGTGATGAGGCACTGGAATCGGTTGCCCAGGCTGGTTGTGAGTGCTCCATCCCTGGCGGTGTTCAAGGCCAGGTTGGATGGAGCCTTGTGTGGGATGGTTTAGTGTGAGGTGTCCCTGCCCATGGCAGGGGGGTTGGAACTGGATGATCTTGAGGTCCTTTCCAACCCTAACTATTCTATGATTCTATGATTCTGTGATTCTTATGTTGCTGTTAAAGGAGTTTTAGAGAAAAGTTCATTTTGCGTAATGCTGTATTTTGACTCCACATGGAAGCTTTGCTTTCATTCCCACTTACATGCACATAGAATCAAACTGTAGCTGAGGCACCAGGTCCCAAAGTAAAAGGCAGTTTACAGCCCCGCTCACCACCTTCACCCTTTCCTTTGGAGAAGAGGGAGGTGAGAAAAGCCACGTGGTCTTTGCCATTTCCGTGCTGTAGTTGAACTGCTCTGGGTAGACACAGGGAAGTGGGAGTGGAGAGAGATTCGGGGGCTGCTGTAAAGCTCTAGGCGCTTCTTCTGGCTACACAGAAAATGCCACCACACAGTATTTCTACTTGAATATATACATTTCTGTTTGAACACGCAGAGTGTCACCTTCACGTCACTTCATGGAAAATTAAGGATATGTCATAAGAATTTAAGCATAGTTGCCATTCCATGGAAAGATACATGCCTTTCTGTTCCAGTGACCTACATAGATCTGCTATGGCACTGAGGGCGAAGCTTTGAACATCTGATGGAACCCAGTCTCCAGGTTCCAGACCACAAAGGGTTATCTCTATTTCACTCAGTGGAAATCTGTGGCCCAGGAGACATTCAGCCGTTATCCCATTGCCACAGACCTTTATGGACCAGCAACATTTGGGATAAGTAATCTATTAGTAGGAACATCTTGTTCCTACCTTTTGTCCTTTTCCCCCCTGAGAAATTAAGATAAATAATTGTGGCATGACCATCAGCTTTAGAGATGGGGTTGTCAGGAATGTAGCTGTCATCCTAAGTAAGAGAGAGCATCAGGGCATGACCTAATCAGAGCATCAGGGTAGACCTAACCATTTCTTCAGTTATTAATAGCTTAGCTATCAGTTACAACCTGCTTTCTTCAAACATGCTGTGCTTAACACTTTTGTAACATTACGTAACAATATGAAAACCTGTTAAAAACCATAGTGTTACGGGTTTTGTTGAGCTCATTCATATTACTCTTGTACTTGCTGTATCTTATGGAAGAACCACCTAAGTTAATATTAAAGCCACTAGGTTAACACACATACCTGAAGGTTTACAAACAACACATTGCATCCTGAAAGAGTGGTGCACTGGTGAAACAGGGAAGGGGTATGGTACGTATTACACAGCAGACACTGAATCTCTGTCTTAAGCACTAAACGAAACTCAGACCTAATCATGGTGCAATTAACATTTTGATAATGAATCTAATGAGACAAAAAGCTTAGGGGCACATGGAGTTTTGTTATTGCTCATTATCATTTTCAGTCACATAAGGTCATGAAGGTTTATACTTGTGGTTAACAAATGGGAGTCTTTCAAAATGTTTTAAAGAACACTCAACAGAATGCACCTCACTTGATGTGATCAGAATCAATAAGCAAGAAAAAGCCAAGGTCTCATTCAGAATAACGTTGGTGGTTGGCCAGTACCTGAATCATGATATGAGCACTGAGTTTAATCACTGACACTCTTATTGCTTACTATCGTGAGAGAAAACATTTCCAAGTTTTCGGTAAGTCAAGGCACTACTACAGGCTGCTGATCCCTTCAGCTCCTCAGCAGCAGGGCACTGGCAAATCTGAGACTGGAAACCTTCCACCTTGGTCAGGAAACCTGTGGCATATCCATAGCACTTGTGAAAATTTTCAGTCATAAAGAGAGCATCATTGCACTAAAGCAGATAATTGCATCTGCCAGTGCAAACATGGGAAATGAGCTGAATTCTGAAGGGAACACATTCAGACCCTACAAACACGGCACTGCCTGAAAGTCTTTCTACTTTCAGGAGAGTCAAAGTGCAAATGTAAGAAGTAAGCACTCTGTGGGGCCCCTCTCTTTCCAGAAGGTATGCCATGGGCAGAGGTGGATGTGTGTGCACACATTCTCTCTCAGCTGGGAGGCTAAAGGTTGTTGAAAGGTTTAGAACATAATGGACATTCATCCAGTTGTGAAGCTAATGTAGTAGTATTGCATCTGCCCAGCAGACTTTCCTCAAAGGCCAAGACAAAGACTTCAGCACCAGTTATGCTCTCGACAGTGTTCAGTCTGCAGCTCTGCAGCCTCCTGGCTCTAGAGGACTTTGCCTTCCATTTTTCTCTCCCATCTTAAGTCCTTTATCCCCTTCCTGTAGAATAGATTCTATTCACAACAGTGTCTGCACTCAGTGAGCAAAAGCCAAGTCAGAGTCCTGCTTTGGGGCTGGGTTTGGGTTTCACTTTTTCTGATTTTCATCTTCCTCCCAGTCTGAAGCCAAGCATGAGGTGGAGGAGGCAGAAAGAGAAAGAGAAGTCTGAGTAACATTTTCTGCAAGTGCTGTTGCCTTATCGGCGCCTATCGCCCACTCCCCGGCTCAGAAAGCAGTGTGGTTTGGGCACTTCCTTCCTCACACTGCTGCAAACTCAGCTGCTCAGCGCACCCACTTCTGTAATAACCTTGCCTGCAAAGCATTACCCTTCTTAACTTTAATTTCTTCTAACAACCTCTCTAAGCCATTGCTTTGAAGCATTTCAAATAAACTTGAAGATTAGACACTGTTACTTTAAGCAACAAATAATTAATTGTTTTGGCATCAAAAATAAGATGAGTAACATTCTCCTTTCTGGTTTTCCTCAAAACCCAGTTGATGTAAATGGTCATAGCAGGCAGGCCATGGTTGTTCCAGAAAGCTTCCTAACACTCGTGTCTCACTCTTATCCACAGAAATCTGAACAACCAGAATGATTAGCTTTAAAGCCAGTGATCTTCATTTCATTTCTTTAGCTGAAAAACCCCCACAGTATTACGAAAGATCCTTCCTCTATGTCTTCCACACCAGAGAACAAGCCACACACCAGTTCTGTAATCCACTTCTCCACCAAAGCACTGGTACACTCAGTGCACTGTTCACCCCAGAATGTTTCCTGGTGTTTCACATGGAATTTATTATTTACACCGCAACTTCCTTACCACCTGCAGCAGGACAGTTCTTATGCAGAGGAGTGCTGATTGCATGGGAAAGAAGAATACATTATGTGCTCATATGAAGCATATGCCTGTTTTTCTTGCTTTATACAATTTGCTTGGGTAACAGTGTCAGACTTAGCTGTAATCCCTCTTAAATGATTAACATTTGTGCATAAGCTTATTTCCAAAGGGGCAAGTGAAGCAATATTCGCTTCAAATAGAAAAGTGCCAAGTACTGTCTTAAGAAAAATGTAAAATATCCTCCCTCTGCCTTTCTATTTTCATACCTGGATCCTTAAGTACAAATCCTCAACTTCACATTACTCTTCACCCTTTTCTGACAGCGTGACCATGCTGATCTGAAATTGCCTGTTCTGGCAGGCAGCCTTATCTCTCGCCATAGAATTTTCCATAATGCAACAGAGCAACCTTATGTCTTGAATTTATTGTTTAATCTGAATTACAGTAAGGCAAGTATTAGGGAAGTAGCAAGGGCAAGACAAGGGATGGTCAAAATAAGAGAAAGATTTTAGCATGGTTCAGGATGTTTTAATACTAGATTGCTAGAAAGCTTGTCCTCCTTAAGTCCCAGCCCAGAAAACAGACATGAAAGCAAACACAAATGAGGTGACTTGGAAAAACTTAGGGGATTATTATTGCAGAGTAACTGAAAAAAGACATGAAAGAAGAAGAAAAGCAGAACAGAGTGGTGAGTGTCTGGCCATAAACACAGATTCTACAATGCTGAGATGAAGTGTGATTGACCCGAAATAAGATGTTTGGAAAAGAATTCTGTGCTAACAAACAACGCAGTTAAGATTGTACAGAATTTAGAACCTGAGACAGACATGTTGAATTAATGAATTCTGTTTTTTTCATATTACTTTTATTTCCACTATTACTGTCTCACACAGACCTAAATAATATAAGCTAGAAGTCAAATGGGATATTTTTCACCAGATGTATGCAACCAATTTCCTATGGCTGTCACGGGACTTTCTTGGTGGGGCATCACTCAGAAAGAAAGCGAGTGAAGGAAGTATCAGCCCATGACTGATCATAAGCTCTCTTTGAAACAAAGACATTGTCTGAAACAAAATAGGCATTGAGGCAAACTCCAGTAATGGCAGAGCGGCAGCTCCCAGTACTCAGCTCAGGGGTGCCTGTCCTGCAACCTCAGCGCTGCTCTCGGAGAGTCAATGAGAGAACTCTCAGTACCAGTGTCTGTGCTGGCTGTGCATGGCAGCAGAATCGGAATCAGAGATAAACGTTCCTGACTGGAATTGTGCTCAGGATTGCATTTCCTCGGTTGACACTCACCCTACTGCTCTCTACAACGCATGCACGACAACAAGCACATTGCCTTGGAAAAATCTCTGTAGACATAAAGCTGTAGTCTTTATACATTCCATGATATTTCTGCCCTGCCCTGCAAATGTGTTATAACATGGAACTAAGTCAACCTTTGTACTTTCTTTATTAGAGGGACTCCGGATTATGTGTATCTTGGTGGTGTTATCTTGTAGAGGGAGGGAGACAGGATAATACAGAAGACAGAGGGGACATGTAACCCTGCTTTTGCAACCATCAGCTTGGTTGAAGCTGTTTCCTGAAGCAGTATCTGCTTTTCCATGCAAAATAACTCAAATGCGGTTGCCATCATTCAAAGCAGCAGTGTTCTAGTGCATGACATCTAGCACACCCTGAGCATCTAAGGCTTGCTGGGTTTAATGTTTGTTTTTAAACTTGACCCAGCAGCATGGAGGCTTGTCTCTGTAAAAAAAAAGCCCAGTTTTCAATTGGGCATGCTGTAGTGCAACTTTGCAGCACAATGATCAATTCAATATTCTTAGTTTGGCAAATATTGAGGGGAAGCAGCTCAGAAAATGACAAGTTTCAAGGATATTTTTCTAACTAATTTTTGTCTTTCTTTTAACTAGAATTGTAAGTAAATTAAGCCAAGAAATAAATAGGAATGAAGGGAGGCTTTCTTTCCTTCCAAAATGGTAAGTAAACCAATTCAGCTTCTCTTGTCAAAGCTTTCAGATCTATCTTTTCTGACCTGTTCTCCATTTGATCGATAATACCTGGGTCAGAGGGATAGCCTGAAATGATATAAAATCCAAGTCTGTTTAGTTAATGTTGTCTGTTAAGAATAGCAAAGACTGAGCCCACAAAGACCCTAGGTACTTCTGCCATGCCTGGAACCAAGTAACATATATTTCATACAGTTTTCTACCAGAGTTCAATCAATCTTTAGGAATGCTAATAGCTTAGGCACACATTACTGCATAAATAAGTCATCATTAATGCATTTTGCACTCCTATACATCATTACACTTTTTAATACTTTATAACTTCTTGGATATAATCTGAAGGGAGCCTATAAGGATGCTGGGGAGGGACTCTTCATTAGGGACTGCAGGGATAGGACAAGGGGTAACGGGTTAAAACTTAAACAGGGGAAGTTTAGATTGGATATAAGGAAGAAGTTCTTTACTGTGAGGGTGGTGAGGCACTGGAATGGGTTGCCCAGGGAGGTTGTGAGTGCTCCATCCCAGGCAGTGTTCAAGGCCAGGCTGGACAGAGCCTTGGGTGACATGGTTTAGTGTGAGGTGTCCCTGCCCATGGCAGGGGGGTTGGAACTGGATGATCTTGAGGTCCTTTCCAGCCCTAACTGTTCTATGATTCTATGATTCCATAATATTCCTGCAATAGGTAAAAGAGCAGAAACTTGCAAGAACATTGAATGAGAAAAGAACAATTTATGTTCATATGTAATGAACATCTAAGCCTACTCAACACATGTTTTTACATCAGCTGATAACATGAGTTTACACCTTTGCATTTACCGGAGTTCAAAACTAGAATTGAAACCCATAAGAATATTTAGCAAGCCTACAAATATTTCTGAACTTGACTTTCAGCAGCTTGACCGGAATTAGGAAAGAAAGTTTCAGTTTTCAGCACAGAGGCCCCTGGTAGACTTATTTTCTGAGTCCCCTTGTTTCTAAACACTTGACCTCAGTTACTTGAATTTGTTTCAAGACAGTTTAGCTTACATTAGGATACCGTACGTGAAATACAAAGCGGTGTGGTTTTGGCATTTTGGGCAGAGTTAAACGCATCCATGCAAACTTCATTGTACTGCTAAAGCTGTTACCTTTATTCACAACAGTTTCAGTATGCTTCAAACTTTTAAGAATGGCAAATGGAAGGACTTTAATTTTTTTTGTATCTGTCTTTGTTGTAGGGCCCAAACACAAAAAAGTCCTGAAGCCCCAGGTGAGTGTGAGCTGGCAAAGAGCCGCTAACAACAAAAGTGCTTAAAATATTCAAATATTAACTTAATCCTTGCTGGGCACAGTAAATGAGGGGAAGAGGAGGGAGGGGACAAGGGGACAGAACCCAAAACAATAAACAGGCAAAGAGGAGAGCATGAAGCAGTTGCAATAAGAATAAAGAGCAGTTACAGGAGAACCAGTAGGAAAAAAATACTTTTAAAATAGAAAAAATGGTGAAGAAAAAGCAGGAGGAGAGCAATTTACGTGAGCATCCACTAGCTGCCTTTCTTGAATCCAACAGAAAGTATCACTGCTTATGTATTTCTGTTCCAACACCTCTGCCTCCTGCCCCTGCTCCTAACAGCACCCTCCACCAGAGAGGGAAGCTTCTAGATGTCCTGAGTTTTCATTTCAATCACTTTCTTAAGCAGCCATGAGCACTTGGAAATTCTGCAAGCTGCCATGTTCCCCCAGTCCTACTGAAATAAAAAAAAACCCTTTTGATATAAAAGCTGAAATAGTATTAAACAAAGAGATCAGAAGTCTCTGCTTGTTCTGAAAGCGTTCTGCCTCAAATAATACTTAAAACTGAAGTGTAGGATAAACTTGAAGTGACAGCATGTACACCAACTCATACAAGGGTAGCTATAGTCTTAATCAGAATGCTATTTTTCATGCCTGCCTGCCTTTGAAAGACCTACCTTGTTCCTATGACATAATATCATGGTTCAGAATCGATCTGGGATTTGTTTTGTCCTTTTTGTCAAGTTACATCTTGGTAGTTTAAAGCTGTGCATGCTAAGAAGCCTCACGTTATGTATCTTTACACAGGATATGCAGGTCAAGACGATGGTGGTTGGTCTTCGTTTGTGAGTATCAGGATTAACAAAACCACAAAACCTACTGGTTGAATGGATTTCCTCTTCTGTATGGTCTATCCTTTCTTACTTTGCCTACTTTGAGCAGCACAGATGGAGTGAGCAATGGCAGGGGGTGTTAGGATGAGAAAGAGAAGGAGGAGCATGAATGACTGGAGTTGCTGCACACAGATCTCTCCATGGAGAAAAGGGTCTCCCCCAGTAGCTTCATGCAGTGCTTCAGAATGGCAGTCCAATACTACTGGCTCCAGTAGAAGCTCACAGCCTATGACCAGGTCTCCACAGAACCTTCACTGAATTTTGTATACTGATTCCAAGCTGTTTGAAGAGGGGGCTGGTAAAGGAAAAATTGCTGGCAAATTCTTGGCATTTTATTCTTTAGAGCTGATTTGTTGAAGAATCTGATTTTCTGAAACCAATTGGACTGCAAAAGTTCCTTTTGCCTTTCGGCACAGAAAATGCTTTGCTGAATGTCCTTATAAGAAGCACCCACAGCTCAGCCAGCTGAATGGATAAGCTGACTGATGCTGCCAGTCTGGTTTTTTGCAGAAAATGGGGAGGGATTTTTATAACCCACTTGCTAATAGTTTTGCAGGGGATTTGCTGCTATTTTAGGAGCACAAAAGGTAAAAGTAACCAACTACAGAGCCCCCCAGTGCAGAGTTAAGCTGGGAATTTCAGCCAAGTTACCAATGACAAACTGAGCATTCTTTTCCTTGCAGCCTTGGCAGATTACACAGAAGTTGTGTGCAATGACCACTACCATATTTTCACTGTGATCTTACTAGGTCCTGCAAGTTGTATGAAGCTGGTTTGGTTCTGGTCAGTGGAGGGCACCAGGACCCATACCAAAGACCTCATTTTTTCTGAAGCATTTTTCAAAGTTGAGTTGTGGGCTGCAGAGTACATGTTATTAAGTGAGAATGAATACAACAGGCATCAGCTGCTGCTCCAGTGTGTTTTCAGGGTGCCTTGTCTGTTAACTAGCACAAAGGCGCTGTGCATTTCAATAAGCAAGCACCTTATCTTGACCTTCCACTGCACTTACTGTTACAAAATGATATTCATTTCCTTTCTGAAGCTGGTAAGTGCTGTATGCATTAAGAAAATGCTGCCCCCTTTCCTCATTTTATTTCCACAGTGAATTTTTTCACTCCAACTGGTTGTAAAACCTTTATATCCTCCAGAGTGAAAACCACCGCAGTGAAAAGCCACAAGGAAACTGCAGTGGAGTGATTATTAGTGTCCTGGTACAGCAATCATTTTTTATGTACATTTACCAGGATGAAGATGATGACTATGAAAGCCCTGATGATGACCAGGAACAGGAAGATGAGGCTGACTATGAATCACCAACAGAAGAGCCTGAGGAAGCAGAACATGACAGTGATGGTTATGAGCCACCTCCATCCAATAATGATGAAGCACACCACAATGTCATATTTCCTGCCAAGTCACTTGCAAACAACACAGATTATATAGGTAATAACTAAAAATTAAGTGTTATTAATAACTTGTAAATGACATTTCCACACATTATCTGCCATGTTTGAGATACCTGGTAATGGAAAATGGAAAGTTTTTTCTTGAAGTCAGCCGTGTAGTTCATGAACAAGATTTAGCGACAGACTTACAGCATGCTGGTGGCTCTGTGACTTTTGAGGCTAGATTTTCTACTTCAGACAAGCTCTGTTGAGTTAAAGATAAGTTTCATTAGTTTTGTGTGATGTGTGCTTTCAGGCCTTTGGTCTGAACTTGTACAAAGCTAAACATACAGGCATACTGCATCAGCTTTAGCATGCAACCTTGAACAGAGCAAGCTGTCACAGCAGTGGCAAAAAGTGTCCCTTTCTCTGCCTGCAATGTTTTCATGCCCGATTCCTCAGCAGCCTGCAGCTGTGGCTTCAAACCTACCATTGAGACTGGCTGGTGTTTCACACAGTCCCTGCACGGCAGGGAGGGAAAAGAAATAGTGTGGGCCAGCAGACTAGCACATGGAGCCACCTCAGAGGCAAAGGGATTCATGAGCCTGTAACTACCAGTACACCATGGATCATAAAGCAACTGTCCATTACTACTAAAACAATATCTTTACAGTATATTAAGTACACAGGCTATTGCAAGGGCCTTTTTCATAAAGATCTAATGAGAATAAAGAATCAAACTCTGTAGTTGTTCAGTTTGGGATTTTTGTTTCCTTTAGACAGACCTCCAACCACTCGATCATCGCAACAGCCTCCAGTACCACCCCAGCGACCCGGCCCATCCCCAGTACCAGCCTCCTTTGGGGGAAGAGGTGCTTCTGTATGTTTCTTTCTTAATACTTCATCTATTTCATTTGTCAGTAGGAACCACAGCATTGGAATGCATATGTCTGGACAAATCTAGGTTTAGATGCCAACATCTTCTGCAGCTGCTGACAACACAGTGCTGTCTGACCCAGCAACAGTCAGTAACACAGACTTAATATGTATTTCCCAACTTCAAATTTACATCCCCTAACTTTAAAACTAGCACTAACTGCATTGAAGGGAGAAAAGGCACAGCAGCATTGTTGAAGCGCCGTTTTATTTTCCTTTGCTCTTTTCTTTACTCATGCCCTCCCCAAAGATAACATCCCTCTAGAGTATTCCTTGTGAGACGAAACAGGTTAAGACAATTCTGCCTGTAACAAAACCCTATGTATGTAGATCATTCTTCAGGAGTACTAATGGCTCCCATCCTTCCTGCAATGAGCAGAGGCCTATTCCTTGTGCTATACCAGAGATCAAGATTGGCAGATGTGCTGTGGTTGGTTAATTTACTAAAACTGAAACAGGTAGGTGAAGACACACTTTAACAATATATAAAACATCTGTTTTAGCTGCCAGCTTTTCCTCCTCCACCAAGCAACAATGACTTGAGTAGAGACAGAAATATCAAGCCTTTGAAACGTAAGTACAGCTGGTTTTCTCTTTATAAGCTTTCCCCACATGCTATATAGTGCTTCATTTTTGCTCCTCAGCCGCACTCTCTTCTACTATATGTAGCCTCATTGTTATTCTAAGAAGTAATACCAGCTCATGGCAATGCAAAACAAAGCCATACTGACCTATAGCAGAAAATTATCTTACACAACTGTTGCATTTAGCCCCAGCTCCTTCTATAGACAGAAGCACAAAGCCCTCACTGGATCGCCTTGCTCCACCATTTGAAAGAGAAAGCCCTGGACCAGGTCAGTATTTGCTTGTGTTAATATCAATGGGGTTTTTAATTATTTAAAATTACCAGTTTGAATATCATGCATGCAAATGTACAGGGCTCAACCAAAGGTACTGTAATCCAATCACACTCAAGGTGATCTGTTTATGAATAAACAATACGAACAGTTCTTACAAAGCAAGAGAAATTGTATCTAGGAAGTAGCAAGCCTTGCTCAGGACTAGTCGAAGAGAAAGACATTAGGAGATCCCTGTGCAATAAAGGTTTGAGGCAATTACTTAAGTGAATGAACAAGGAAATGTTTAATAGGTTAAAAGGGAAAATAACTTTTGCATACAAACCTAAGGAAACTGCACACATCACTCTATGTAATTTGGCACCCAAACTTCAAAAAATGCTGAGAACTGGAAAAAAATAAGAAAAAAATGTATTTGTTTCAGATCTGAAAACCACATTTTACAGAGAATCTAAACACAATACTCTATGATTTTTATTTATTAAACACTTCCAGTTGTTATAAAATGGCATAAAAGTATCCAGCAATTCAAAGTTGAACCATAGAAAATATGATTGTAAACCATGCCACTTTGAAATGTATAAGAAGAGATACTGCAGTTTTGCCATTTCTTGCAAAGGCAAAAAATCTGTCTGGCTTACGCCTCAGGAGGCCGAATGCTTCTATCTGCAAAATTCACAGTCAATGATGCTCAAACCCTGTTTGTTTTGTAGAAATTTTAATGATCTTCCCTTTCATTTTTTCTGAATGTAAGTTTTTACTATTTTCAGGGAGGAAGCCCAACACTCCTGAAAAGGTAAAGTCTTTTTGTTTGGCGCTTATTGATATTTTTCACCTATTTTGATACACTTACACACTCTCTTAACTATTCTTTGTTGCTTTACAGCCTCTGGCTTTACAGCTAAGGTAAGAGTTTTGCCTCTGGAGATGAGACTCTCGTTGCCAGTATTACCCAATTATTCCTTAGTAAGCAGCTTTTTGCCTTTATTTCATCACCTTGCTCTTGCTTCAGATCCCTGGGCGAACAGCTAGCAATGATGCCAAAACCTCCTGTCCCACCCAGTGACAGACATGAAAGAGGCAATCCATCTCCTCTAAGGAAGCCAACCCCTGTAAAGTAAGTGTTCATTTAACTGAAATTTAATAAAGGATAAATCCAATTCAGTAAAAATACAGACAAGCAATACAGGAGAGTAGAATTTACTGTCTCTGCATAACAGCAGTGTCTGTGGTTATCAGTTTTGCCCAGTGAACATGCATAGGCTATGCTCTAAGTGACAGAAGAGCGTGAATGGAGGAGATTTCCCCAGCCATTATCTGAAACAGCCAAGTTGCACAAAGAAATGTGTAATCTGTATTTTTTACTAAAGCTAAAACAGAAAGGTGATCAAGAACTTGACCGGATCAAGTTCTTGCTCTGGGGAACATTCCTTCATGAGTTCTCCGGCTATTGTTTTTAGGATGTTAGAAAAAGAAAGCTTTACTTTCCTACCATTGAGTTTACTCACCTGCAAAGCTCCTTCTCAGCAGCAAACAGCAGAACTAGATCATTCTCCAGCATTTTCTAGATAACTTGTGCGCTCAATAGTGTGACTAATCTTTAAACAGGAAAATCAAGTAATTGAGATCTGCTAATCAGCCAAGATAATTTATCAGAGAAAGGATAACTGGAAGGCTTAGCGTGTGCTCCAGCAGTGTTGCTAAGGACTGGAAAGAAGTTTAAGACTTGCAGTCTGATGCTCCATAATTGTAAAAACTTGTTTTAAATTCTAATGTCATGATCAATTCATCAGACATTTTCCTTTTTGATAGAGTCAAGATTGGCTAAGGACTAGCGTGACATCTTATGGCTGGAAATTAGAATCTCAGATATTTTTATGAGGGGAAAAAATGTTTCTACATTCATTAGGTCTGTATACTTGCTACAAATTCATATCTTAGTTGAAAATACAGCCTAATGCACACAAAGTACATGAGTAACATTCCACCTATGATTCATGTTTTGTTTTCTCTGTTTCATTTCAGGCAGGGTTGGCCACCACACAGAACCCTTCAAGTAAGTATAGTCTCAAAGCAAATGTTTAAAGGTATAGGGACTACAATAAAAGGAAGTACCTGTATAAATTAATAATTCTGGAAAAGGTAAACTCATTTCTTTTATCAGTTACAAAAATACTCTTGGTTTCTTTTTGAACAGTTCTTCTATGTCAAGCTCAGTTTATTCCCGGAGTAGTTTATCTTGGATACATAATAAAACCAGATTTTTTTCTGTCATGGGAGAAGTGACTTTGCTTACACTAGCTTTTGGGGTTTTGGGGTTCTTTTCTAGCTTAAGCTGACCTAAGGAGTTCACTTTCAGATAACTCATAGCCTGCACTTCTTGATGGAATGGGGAAAGTTTACATCTGCTGAGAATTTCTTACTACTTTGGGTCAAGATCCATCTACCTCGCACCTTATCTGTAATAATAGAACTTGAAAAATGATTTGGTGTCGGATGCTAAATCCCAGCAGTTTAGATGAAAGTGACCATACAGAACTGGAGTCCTTGCTCCAAATTCACCAACTTCCAGGTTTTTGTTTTGTAAAATATGCCTAAGACCTGTGCTATAATATGTTGCTAATGTTTCTTTTCTTTTGGCTCCCCAGGAAGAAGACGACAGTGAGTATCTCTACTGTGATTTTTAAAACTTGAAGTCTTTCTTGGTCTTAGCTCTAAAAAGAAAAAAGTGATTGCAAAGTTGTTTCTTTAAAGCCATTTCAAAATGTCGGTTGGTATCTTGACAGTTTGTAGAGTGCTTATAAGACACCTCCTGCAGATGTATATATCAAGGTTGCAAAACACAGGAAATCAATAGCTAATAGACCCTTCACAGTCAGCCACTTACAGGACAGCAGGGCTCCTTAGTTTGAAATACATTTCATGTTAGAGATTTGTGGTCTGCGCACAGCATCAAACATCAGGCAGCTGGGCACGTAGACCTGGTATCCTCCCAGCCTGCAACCAAACATCCCGTCAGACCCTGCCAGTCTTTTGTGTAATGTTATTTACTCTAATGGACAGAAGTAGAACTTGTTTCGTATAATATTGCTATTCATAAATTACTTCAGAATCCTGGTTCCTAAACTAAAGTTTGTAAAATGATGCCCTAACAGAAGCAGAACATTTGGCCAAGTCTTTAAACTATCACTGCCTCTAAGCCTCAGTGAAGAAGAGGGCTGTTTGAGCTGTGCAGAGAGCAGTTAATCTACTCCCCTCTTACCAGTAGTTGATTTCTGAGAATACTGCAGAAGAAAATGTTTTATTTTATGCTCTTGTTTATGATGATATGGGAGAAATTTCACAAAGGAATGAAGTTCAAGAAGGTAACCCCAAGTGCACTCTTTAGAAGCAACATAACAGAGAACGCATACTTATGTACCATCTTCAGCTCTATGGCAGTTCCCTGAATTTTGGCTTAGCCAAAAGTGAAGGTAGAACATGCAAATGCAAATGTTGCTCAACCCATTCCAGTTTATTTGTAATTTTAATATTTAAGATTAATTTCTCACTTCACTGTCTGAGCTTACAATCTGTAACTAACGTATCAAAGATGTTTTATAGAACAGTTTCCTTCATTATGCTCATCTAGTTAAACAGCAGCAATGTGACACCAGTTCTTCATTCTACCTCATTTAAGAATGTCTCACAAGTTTGACATTTCCTTCTCTTTCTCTCCACAGCTGCACCCCAAAGACCAGTGCCACAGATATCTTTGCCCCCATACAGCTCCAATACATTCCCATCCAAATCTGTCAAGCCTCCACCTAAACCAAGCTCCAACACTCTGCCTGGTGCAGAAAGGTTTGTTTCACCCATTATTGTGTCATTCCTGTGAATCCATCTGTAATTTAGCAAATAATAGTATGTAGATGGCTACAGGGTTCTGAGGTGAACACAAGGCAACTACTTGCAGTAGTCCATTATTTTTTAGGCTATACTCTTGTCTCCACTACATGATAATTTTTGTTGTTCCTACTATCAAGGAGAATCCTTCATATAACTGAAGCTCTGTATCCAGTGAAGCAGATAGTGGACATAAGGCAACACAAAATCCCCAATCTCTCAGGTTTATGTCAAGGCAGTATTTTAGGGCCTACGTGGTCCAATGCTTCTGTTCTCTGTCATTGCCTCCAGGATCCCTAAGAATGACAAGACCTTTTGGGAAAGGATAATCATCATAAAAACCTATGCAGGATGTAGAGCAGAGGTCGTTCTCTAACAGGACTCCGCTCTAGGAGCCTAAGTGCTACAGCTGTGACTAATTGCTTCAGAACTAAAACCCCACCACCTTTGCTGTCTAGAACTGAATGTGGAATATACTCTAACCATTAAAATTCCTATTAAAATTGTGACCCTTGCTTCAATTGTGATTTCTTTCTAGCTTCAGTTTCTAAGTATTAGATTGCTATGTCTTCATTTGCTTGATGGAAGAGCCCTTAATTAAATTTTGATTTCTGATGCAGTATGCAAGAGACCAAGCTTTGATGAGTTACAGTGGACTCCTTGAGTCTAAGTCTCAAGTACATTTTCTAAGCTCTGTATTTTTTTAATGGCTCTTTGATGAATTCCTCCCATTTACCATCATCCTCCGGAGCTGCTGACACCCCAGTAGAACAAATATTGCAGTAGCAAAGGCAAGGTTATATGCAAATAGGAACTATTCCTATGATGAACACTTCTGCTTACATTCAAACAGCGTTGCCAAATTTTGCTATAGCAGAGGCCCTGTTTGGCTGGTTCTCTCCCATGAATCAGGTCATGATAGCGTGGTTTTGTTCTGCAAACATAATTAACATATTTATCCCAGCGCTTTTTGTGCTGTTCATTTAAGCAGGAGAGAAATATGAACTATAAAGGAAAAGAGTGCAGGCAGCTTGTTCCCAATGAAGTGATCAGGCCATAAAAGGAAACTGTAGGTTTTCTAACAAAAAAGTATAAAAATGAATACAGGAGGGAGATGATAGGCACACAGAGGTGTTACAGCACTGTGGGTATGAACTCAGGGCCACTGTTAGCTCAGAGAATCACAGGGTGGTTGAGGAAGCCAGGAATCTCTGGACATCACCTGGTCCAATCTCCCTGCTCAAGCAGGGTCACCTACAGCTGCCCAGCACCATGTCCCAATGGTTTTGAGTATCTCCAAGAGCTGAGACATAATGGTGGATCTACTTACATTTAAACAAGGAAAGAGAAAGAAGAGAGAGCAGGCTACCCTCATCCTGCATAGGTCTCAAAAGGATCTCATGTTCTGTAAAACAGGCTCCTCGGAACATAGAAATGTACAACAGTGTTGTACTTATACTGACTCCTTTGTTTTCCTTTTAAACAGTGCTAGAAACCGCTCTTCAACTGGCTCACTACCACCACGCTTACATCTAGGTTTGTATCCTCCATTCCTGCCTTTTTTGTACAAAAAATGACTGAAGGTTGAAAGGTGGCTTCAGTGCAGTCAATATAATGGCTTTTCTCTAAGGATGTTTCTGGTTGGACTGTGAACAGAAAGCTATCATCAAGTTCCTGAAAGGCATCTTGTGTAACTTAGCCTGAATCAAAGATGTTTTTTTCCAATGAAGTTAGGGCTTAATGCTTAGCTAAACCACTGTCAAAACCTCATATAAGCATCTTTTTAATATATACTGATATATATAATATAAATACATATTTTATATATACTGAGAGCTGAGCAACATTACCTGCGAGTCACTGTGGTATACTAATACTCTCAAAAAAGGGAGCAAACACTTTCCATGTGAAGTATGCTGCATGTTTAGCTTGTAATAACAAGTGAAAGATAAAGGAAGCCTAGAAAGTGATTGCTTTGCAAATAATTTCCCACATATGGTTAACAGCTGCCAGTGTCTTACAGTGACATTTTGTACCTTCTCCATGCTAAGCAGGCAGGGAATGCAAAGTGACGCGTTACATCTAACTGTCTCTTAAGAAACCAGAGCTGTTCTCAACTGAATAACTGTGGTACAGAAGCTCAAAAGCTGTAACCTCTGTTTCAAGTTCACCTGCTTTTAACTGAACTGCAGGAGTTCATTAAAGTCCCTGTGCACTAAGGATGAATTTATGTAAAGAAGCTGGGTCTCATACAGCAGCCTAAATCTGATTTCAAATCAATTCAGAATGTGTCAGTATCAGGGTGATAGAAATTCTCCATGCCTCACAAAATCCAAATTGTACTCCCTGTATACACTCCACAGATAGATGAAATTATTTTCCCAACTTTAACATTTTTCCTCCTTTTCTATCTTTGAAGGAAGCTACAGCAGATCCCCTTCAAGAGGCGCAGCTGATGTAAGACCTCCTCTGCCAATTCCTAGCAGACAGACTGCTCACCAAACTAACACAGAGGAAGATGAGGTACAAAACATCACAAGTATTAACCATCATTGCTGAACAGCAAATGCTGTGATTTCAAGAGAGAAGGGGTTTTCGAAGTTGTTTTTCTAGAAAGTAGTCAGTATCAGGATGTCAGAACGTGCTTTCAGTTTCCTGTGCTGACTTTAGTGCCTTATTTTGTCTTCCCCAAGAAAGACAATAGGAAAACCCCAGTAGAACAAAATAAGAAAAATGCTTGTTTGCTGGATTACTTGTTTTGCACAATTGCTTTCAACCACCATCACCCCTTGGGTTCTCCTTCCACAAAACCTAGGTGTGTAAACAATTCATAGCCTTTAAGTGCATTTTTGTTTCACATTTCTTTAAACATGACAAGTTTAGAGTAAATCACTCCTGGTGATAACACTGCTGGGCAGCCATACATGGCATGTTTGCAGGAAGGCTGCAGGTTGCCTCAGATGATTGTGAAAAAAGGCAAAATAAAATAATTATTAGAAAAGCCACCACCATGTCCTGGGCAGACAGAAGAGAAAATGTCATTTTGAATCTATCTTGTACCAAAAATATTTGGAAGTTTCTGTTTTCCCAGCTTACTTGCAGACGTATTTTAACTAGGTCTGTAACATGTTCAGATTTATCCAAATGGGCCAATCATAGTAAAATCATGTAGTGTCACTCGCCATACTGGTACGATCCCTGAAGTTCACTCCCTCAGACATTCTGCCCATAAACCCAAATGTCCCTCAAAATCCAATTTCTCTTTACTATATGTCATTAACATCACAAGCTAATGGATTTCACAGCTTTCTCCTCTCTTACACCCCCCAGGACTCACTACACAATGAATGGTACGTTGCCTATGTCAGCCGGCCACAAGCAGAAGCAGCTCTTCGGAAGATAAACAAGGTACTCGTTAAATCCTTGGTGCTTCCCACCATCACCTTTCTAGATGCCCTTGCAGTCAGATGGGAAGAGTGAACGTAAAAAACAGGCTAAGTTTATAGTGCCAATATAAAGACTTGGAGTGGGGGATGCTTCTTGAGTATCTTTACATACACAGCAGTTAGACGTCTAGTCTAAACCAGACATGAAGGCTGCTGGTTTCCATAGTCCAAGAGAATAAATGACGTGTTTCCACAAAGTAGTTTCACCTCATCTCTCTTAGGAGCAGTGACTTGTGCTCTGGAAATAACTCCCTGTCACCAATGAGGAATTTGTTGCTACCCTCAAGTTTTCAATAGCTTGAATTAGATTTGATAAATCCCACCCTCTTCTAGGCCACATTTATCAGCAAAATTAAGTAGAGACACAAACAGATAAAAAACATGCTTAACTGTGCATGTGGAGATGAAGCAAACTGAACCCCATCGCTGTGGGAAATCTGTTTATGAGGCTTCAAAGCACATGCAATGAAGACGACACAAACAACATTTCCATGACTCGTACCAAGGTCCAGATCACATTCAGTACCTTTAAGAGAGGGTGTTTCAATGGAAGACTTGTTAAAAAAGATCTGAAATGAAGAAAAGCAGAGGGAGGTGGCTGGACAATGTCACTGCCTTTACTAAAATGACACAGACACTATCCTTACTTCAGGCTGTCTGTAAATAGATCACACAGGATCCTTGAGTGGCATTTACCGGAAATGAACTTCTCTTCCGGTTCAAGTGATATGAGGTTTGGCCTTTTGATATTTTACTTCCTCCTTCAATGGAATCTCTTCGTCACAGAGCAGCGTTCTTCCCTTCCCTAAAACATTTGCATTTATATCAGACAGGACAGTTTTAAATAGCAAATTGAAAGATAAAACATTAGAGAAATTTTCTAAACTCTTCAATAGTGCAGTTTCTCTTACCAGGAGGAAAGACATTCCAGAAAGAAAAAACATTGAAAAACATGAAGCCAGGTTGGAAGGGGCTTGGAGCAACCCGGTCTTGTGGAAAGTGTCCTTGCCATGGTAGGGAGTTGGAACTAGATGAGCTTTAAGGCCCCTTCCAACACAAACGAGTTTGGGATTCCATGATTCTATGATGAGTGCTCTAGCTCAGGTGGTTATGCTGCTCAAACCTAGAAGTGAGATGGGATTTTGTCATCCTTCATTTTTTCATCTTTCAGGATGGGACATTCTTGGTAAGAGACAGCTCAAGAAAAACCGCTACTCACCCTTATGTCCTGATGGTGTTGTACAGAGATAAAGTATACAACATCCAGATTCGTTACCAGGAGCAAAACCACTTATATTTGTTAGGAACTGGCTTAAAAGGAAAAGAGGTACTAAGTATTTTTCATACTACTTGCCTTCATCTCAATGCATCTCCTGTCTCATTCCTAAATGTCAGGCCACTTAACCTGGCAGCTGTTTTACTCCAGTGGAATTCTGCATATTGTCTTAGAGTTATTCCTGATAGAACATGTTACTGCTGGAAGTGAAATCAGATTCCCCTCAGGGAATGAAGTATCCCTTTAGAAGCTTTAGAATGCAGCTATTAGAAATCTATATACCTGGTTAGGAATGTTTGCTTACCACTAGGAAACCAGATAAGGGAAGTAAACAGCTGAGAGCAAATCCATATCTGCCAACCTTACTGCTTTTGACCCAGACAGCTGGTTTACCCTGTTCAGCATACGGGTTGGGTTTCCTGGCACCAGACAGACTGGGCAGCACATGTACCACTGTTCTGGTCGAGTCATAGCTCTCTGAATTTATCAGTCATCTTTTTGCACTTCCAGGTGTGCTCATCATGGCAAACATGATCTGATAGTATTTACTAGACCCTATAAGACTGCTAAATATTTAGAGTTAAAAAAAACCCCAACCCTTGGTTTTACTTATTATGAATCATTCAGTCATTTGTGCCATGTCGTTCTCATTGTTTTCCATCCCACAGGATTTTTCTTCTGTAGCAGATATCATAGATTACTTCCAAAGAACGCCTCTCCTTCTGATTGATGGGAAAGACAGAGGGTCAAGAAACCAGTGCATGTTAAAATATGCTGCAGGACATATTTAAATGAGACCTTAAGGAAGATTACATATAATATTGAAGCCTTCTGAAGTCTGTAAACATCAGGATATTGACTTTTACAGCAAACAAAAATCATGAAGTCATTAAAAATCCTTTTGATTTTAAGCAAAAAGGACAATGTTATTTTTAATTTGTGCCTTAAATGCAGCACTCTGAATCTGATTTTCTTACTATGTGTTTATTACAGCCCTCTAATCGTACAGTGCATGAGAAAATTGTACCTTTGTGTGTGTCTTCTTGCAATGACTTCCATGCCTAGTTAGAGCACCCAGAAATAAACACCAACACAAGCCCCTGTTTTCATAGGAGGAAAATGGAAAAGCTATTTTTTCAGATCAGAAGAGCAGCAGTGGTTGTGTTATGTAGAGTGATACAGAGTAGACCCAAACCTTGTCAAAGTTGAGGAGTAGACAAAAGACAATAAAGGTGCAATTTTTTCTGACAATCCGCTTCCCAGTAAATCTAACTATGGCCACTTCTGTGAAAAGAGTGGGCCTCTGACCGGGATCCTAAGGACATGTGGGTTTTAGAGACGCCAAAAATCCCTTAACACTGGATATGCAGTTGCCTGTCAAGGCCTGTGTCTGTATTATTCAGCTATGAAGTTGTCTTAATTCACATTTTTTGAGGAAAATAAAATATCTGCAGCTTTCATGTTCTCTTTGCCATACCACTGGTGATTCACTGATGGCATGTCTTAGCCTGCAAGCTGCAATTATGGACCTCTAGGAGCCTCTAACCTCAGTCAGGAGCAAGCGTTTCCCCTGAACACAGACCTCTCTTTAGCTGTGTCTTTCTGACTTTAAATTAAGCAACTCCTTTTTCATAGGACCCACATCAACAAGATTCTCATCACGTGATTCTTCATCAGCAGAACACCCTCCATGTCTTAGAAAGCAGGCACACACGCTCAGCCTGAACTTGGTTCCTCTTACACAACCGCTTTCTGGTTTGACCGTATTTTTTCAAGAAAACCAGTAGCATCCTCAGTTCTAAACCAGCAGTCACAACTGAGGAACACTGAGGAACACGGAGGCACACCATGTCAAGGGATTTTCCCATTCCTTGTGGGATTTATCCAACCCCAGGTTTCTACTAAGCTTTATTTTCTGACAAGACCTTGGTTTGATAGTTAATGTTAGACTTTGTCACACTTCTCCTTTAAGAGTCCTTTGTGGATATATCACTTGAAACATCTGAACCAGAATTCAAGGCAGAAAAACATCTTCCATGTAATCTGTATAGCTTCTCAGGTGAAATAATCAGATTTCATCAACAGTTTTACTTTAAATATGCATGTTTTGTAAATGTTATCTTCCTTTCTAATATATTTAGCTAGGAACCGGAATTCAAAGTCAGTGAATTTCATTTCCATGCAACCATGAGTCAAAAAACAAAAGACGAAAAATAAGATTTCAAAAGTGCTTCAGCTGACAAATCCCTGTTTCTAGCTCAACATCTTTAAAAAACTCACTCCTCATCTGTGAAAGAAGAGTCAGGTCCAATGTGTGTTTTACAAACCATGCTAAAATGAAGAACAACATCCCCCAGATTACCACTGACTCTGCCAGCCAGAGGTTGCAACTGTATTTCGCTGCACTGCCTTGCAAATCTGACAGCCCAAAACCACCTCCCATAAAACTGTTAGATTTGTTTGAAATCAGCCCCTTAGTGGAAGAGAAATATAATGTAAACCAGCACAAGAAATACAACACTGCTCATTTTTTTCAGCAGAGTGAATCTTGAGTTGATTATTCAGAGAAATATATTTGTATATGAATACAAAACACACCTCAACATTCAAACACGTCCACAAGTAAAGTAAGATTGAATATTTATTACAATGAACTACATGAAAATACTGGCTACTCAGATTTTGGGCTGAGATTTCAGAATAGAGTATTCAGACCTCTAAACAAGAAAGTCACTGCAGACCTTCCAGAATGAAAGTATTTTTGGTTTACCAGAAGTAATCTGCTCTTTGCCCCCTTCCTCAGTAGCACTTTCAGAATGAGGAAGGAAGATCAAATGACAACTTGCAGTTCCTCGTCTATGGACTGTTCCTTATCCTGTTTTCCAGAGCACAACTGAGAAAAGAGCAATGACTTGACTTGAAGTGACTGAAAATCTTTTGTCACTGTTCTAGTACATCTTTGTTTAAAAGGCGACAACTACATATGAAAACCTTCAGGCCCAGATCCCTGACCTCTCTAGTTAATTCTATCCATTTTCCTAGCCCTAGTGGGCTAAAAAAACATCTCAAGATCAATAACCTACTTATGGCATTTTTCCACTCCACATTTTCAGTTTAAAATAAGAATAGCCTATCTGCAGGAAAGCATGCTATCATTTTGCAGTTCAAACTGAAGCAGTATTAATAGAAGATGCTGCATGCAAATGGATGTTATTACTTAATGTGTCAAACTCCATGGTTTTTCTTCAGCTTCTCTTAAATCTTTGGCCTTCACAGGGTGGTTAAAATTCAGAATAAGGTCACAAAGCAGTAGCTGGCTTTCCACTGAAAGACAAAGGGCAGCGTATCACTATCACGTTTATTGAATGGTAGATACTAATGGAATGGCAGTTTATATACAGCGCTTTCTGAAGAGTTCATCTGTCAATGCTTTAAAACATCCAAATGGTTGCCTTGTTTTCTTTACCTCAGGATGGTGAAATAAAGTTTGGTGTTAGCATACTGCTAATATTTCTACTAGAAAAGGATTATTGTTCCCACAATATCAGGTTTTCACCATGGTTAGCCAATATGATTCCATTTCTATGCAACTACTGTTTCATTAATTTTTCAAACCAGACGAGCAACTGCATTGTTCTATTAGAACACAAACCAGCTGTATGATGCAGAAACCCAAGCCATTCACAGCTGCACACTCTGTAACCTGTGTTTAAGTGAACAAGGAACTCAGAATTACCAGTCATTTTTTTCAGCTCACTGGACATCTCATCAACGTTTTTAATGGCAGCTTCAAGGGTGAACTGTTGACAAGCAGCAGCGGTTTTGAACACCTGTATGAAATAGAAACAAAACACAAGGGGCAGTGCACATATGCTTCACAAACTCAGTAATCCAGCTAATCACAAGCTGTGTGAAATTTTTTCTTTCATTTTCTAAAATAGTATTTTAAGTAAAACTTCCCACCTTTAATACTTCTCCACTTAGGGCAAAAATAGCAACTACTGAAGGCAAGGACTAAACATTCAGGCTTTATTTTTGCTTGCTATTTCTTTCGCTACAAACAACTGCAATGAAATTTAATCACAGCTAAAATTTCCTCTGCTCATCAGGAGTTTGTCGTGTTTGTTTTCGACTGTACTTTTCCCATAGAATCTAAATGACAATGAAACGTCAGGTAATATTCAGTCAACCACAAGATGGAGCTATCGTGACATTAACATGAGTAAAATAAATTAATGTCACTGTTGGCACTGAATATTAATGAATATGCTAATTCCTGACATATATCTCTGTGCCTGTATAGGCAATTATTTTATAATCAACATCTTCTTGCTTATTTTGGAGGTCATATTCCCTCCCTTTAACACTTAATTTAAAAAAGCAATCAAAACCTAGAGACAATTAAGACTACAAGCTGTTTGACATTAACTACTATTTGAACTTGTAAATTTATGCTACCCTCCTTTGTAGGATTTTTTTTCTTCTTAGGAAAACCATTAAAGAAAATTGCACATACCATATTTCCTCACCTACTTATAAGCGCTCTATTTGTCATTCAGAAATGCTGAAAATAAAATGTAGAAAACCTCTGGGTGGTTCATTAATAATGTACAGAACACCTCGGCACACTGAGAACCAAGAAACCAAACATACGTTTAACATCGATTCATTGTCCAAGTCTCTCGTCCCTTCAGACAGTGGGTTTGTATTGAGGTCAGCAGTCAGGGCCAAAGATCCTAGAAGGAACAACAAATCATTACAGAGTAATATGTATAATATAGGTAGAGCTCATATCAAATATATAATAGCATTCAATAAATATAATGATTAGACATCATTAGTGTCATTTGAAAGCAGAGTTTAATGGGTTGATTAGTTTTAATTCCTCTGAGAAATACTAAATTCTTGGGATATATTTATTTTACTTTCCTTCAGAAACAGCATCTGAGAAATCTTTTAGGAGTTAAATATGGAATTACTAATAGTAAATAAGCATATTTATAATACTGATGAAGAATTCCTTACACAAAACTCTATATTTTTTAATCAAAAATAATTAAAAAATATCTATAAAAATATTACAATTGGTTTCTTCCCTCAATTTATGGAAGGAGAATCTAAAGCCCACACAAAATAAGTCAAGTGTTAAATGTCTGCTGGTCAGTAACAGAGCTGAGATTTACTACCAGATCCCTGGGCTCTTTCTTCCCCCATTCTCTTTGCTCTTCAATCCCTGCACAACAGGACACCCTCAGGCAAGCTTAACTGTAGAACATCACTGGGAAACTTTCAGCACTGAAAAGAGAAGGAAAAAACCAAGGGGTTATTTCACCCTGGTACTGTGTTTGTTCAGAAAAGGTGCAATGAAATGAACAGACCCTGTTCTTAGCCAACAGGGCAGACAAAACAGCATGCCCTTTTTTCAGTACCATCCACAAATGGCCTACAGTGAGAGAAACCTCTCCGTGGGGCTGGCAATGGGATCACAGGCTGAAGCCCTTCCCCAGGAGGGCACCAGCTCTGATTGCCACATGAGCCATCATGAAGCCATAAGGGAGCCAAACAAGGCTTGAAGTCATCCTGTTACTAGAGGCTGTCCTGACCCAGCAGCACTACAGAAGGGGTGCCTCACAGGGAGGCTGAGGACCGAAGCAGAGCGATGACAGCTAGCTACCTCACAGATTGGTCAGGCCAGGGTGACAGCACTCCCCTGTTCTTGGGGGTGTTTCATGGGCAGGTACACTTAACCAGAGTCAGAACCATCGGCACCAACCCTACCACCACACGCAGGAGTGTAAGGCCTCACAGCCAGCAGGGATAGCCTGCAGAGATGGCTCAGCCCAGTTACTAACAGCAAACCTCACACAACACCAGACACCTCAGAGCGATTTTACTCCTCTTCCTCCTCTGGTGCCATGAAGGCAAGCAGGGCTGTCCCTGCAGAAGCCACAGCCTGCCTGACCTCAGAGCTCCTGGTGAGGTCTGCAGGCAGGCAGCAGCAGCACAGCCCTTTCCAACAGAGGAAAGAAGCCTGCTGCTACCACAACCTGGCTGCACCACAGCTTCCTCCTGGCTGACAGCAGGATGGGTTGGTCACTCCAGTTCAGCCCAGCAAGGCACCAGTGGTGCCCTGGCCTGGGGCTGGCAGGAGCCTAGGCAGGAGGACGGGCATGTCCCTGTGCAGGAAGGAAACATGATGCGCCCCTTTTCCAGCACATGAAACTTCAGTAGGTTGCAAGAGCCCTGTAGGAGTTGTGATTTTAGGAGTGGGGGAAAAAGGTAACCACAAATGCTGTGAGAGATGAAGAAGAAACGGAGAGGACTGAGCTGTCAACAGGGGGTAGCAAATGGTGATTTCCTCTTGTCCTTTGAGGCCCCCACTGCTCTTATCGCATGTTGCCGCAACTGATTTCCAAGCAGTCAGTTCCTTCTTGTCATCAATTTAAATTCAGAAGGAATACAAGTGATTTATAATAAGCAAAGATCAAATAAAGAACCTAAATTCAAGGAAGACAAGAAAGGCACACAGCTATGAGGATTTATCAATTTCAACTGCCACAATAAACACTGCCCTTAGATGCACATATCTGACTTGAGTCAAAACCAACAAAACCTGCTAAATAACGACCTGCTGTTGGGAAATGGCCATTTCTTCCCCAGTGTGTGCCCTGTAGAACTTGAAGCCAGAGATACAGAGCAAGGGAAGGGAACAACTCTTAGCACTTTAAATCACTGCCACCACCTTTCCTGCTGCTCAACATTCATCTGTATTTTGAACTTGCCATTTGGCATGGGTGGAGAAGGGCTACCAGTACCTCAGAGGAGCATGGAAGTACTTGGATGTGCAGTAGAGGACAACGGATGGAGAAGTCAGCTGCCTCCCATTTACTTTTTCCTTTCTCCATTGTTTACAGGGGCGTGCTTTCAAAAAACTTCCTTAAAATGAAGCATTTTGTGACTGTGAGTGAAGCTAATCTGCACCTCAGCATAGCATTTTCTGTTAGGTTAAACTGTGATTCAAAGAGAAAGTATGATAGGCTGCTTAGATTGTGGGGTTTTCGGAAGGTGAGAAATGCAGGGCAGGAAACACTTGACACGTGCACTAATTCCTGTAGTACATCTAGTCTTTCAGTTTATCAGGTCTTGCAAGGACCCTAGTGCAAATAAGGTAGCTGTGCCCTTTCTGCGTGTCTCTGGGGAAAAGTCCCCCAGGGTTTGCAAGAAGCTGGTGGTTTTGCTAGCAGAATACCAGAGCATAGAGTGTGTACAAAGCGAATCTAAACCAAGGGCTTATATATCTCCTATATCAGAAAGAATATATAAAATATATGTATATAAAAAAACAGTAGCCTAGCAACTTCCGGAAAAGCTTCATGACAGTCTAAGCAGAAGTTATTTTCCTCACCAACCTGTGAAGGAGAATGCTTTACTGGCTGTCAGGAATGGGGCTAGTGGAGGGAGCTACAGTGAAGACCAACAGGCACCTGCTTTACTGGAGGACTGCTGGGAAAACAGGTTTAGTATGCTGGGGTGGTGCTAGGGAAGGGGAAAAGTACTGCTGTCCCCAGGTGAAGGGAATTATTGAGTAAGGGGCAGTTCCTTAGCATATGGAAGGCAGTTCCACCTCTGTTCAAATCTTTTAAGTTTACTTTCCACATTTGTTTTTTCCCCACATCCTATAAATAATCTTTCACATTGTGCTTAAATTCATTTGTGAACTAGCTGTGGAAGGAAAAGTAGAACATCAGAATCACAAGAAAAACTATATTCAAAATATCTACAATAAACTGAGTTGCCAGACGAATCCACAAACCAAGTAGAGGAGGTCTTAAAGGCAAGCCCTGTCTAAAAATACTCTTCAATAATCTGAGGTATTAACCAGCAAGATCACCAACAGCATAGGAAGCTGATTGTACAAGGCATTTTCCTTTGAGAAGAAAAAAAGAGAGTAAGAGAGATCTAATTTCTACAATCAAAATTACTTGGAACTAAAATACTTCCTGGATTTCTTGATAAGGTATTATTTCGAACCAAAACCCTGAAATTAATAATCTAAATTGCTAAGATTCTCTTCTGTGTGAGGCGTGTAAGTGTTGCTAACAATTTCCTATCAGTGTATTACTTTAGGAGCTGCAGTTTCAGCTGTGCCTGGGAGAAACCTACAGGTTTCTGGGCAAAGATACATGCGGGTGAAGTGGATTTCTCTTTTTCCTCAGGGCCTGATCTTGCTGAGCAGCGCTAACACGAGGAACAGCCAGCCGGCTCCCTCAGTACTTCCTGAGAACACACTCAGTATGGAAGGTGAAGCTGCTCAGACACCTTTGTGAATCCCAGATAAAGAGAGAATTACTACCAAACCAGCTCTCTAAGGAAGAGAAACGATCAGGAACACTGCAGATATATTTCAGGTCATGAACTTAGGATGATGATGCGAATCAGCCAGCACTGCAGGTAACTAACAATGCAGATCCCTTTACAAACTGCCTTCCACACCTCTGTGGTAAAATTACTTCAAATGTAACTTCAGGCAAAAATAAAACAATTAAATCCACAACAGTTTGAGAGAGACTGATCTCATGTTGTAGCTCACGGTTACAACAATATTTCAAAGCAATTGTTCTAATGGGAAGTAGGGAAAATCTATTCACTTTAAAGACAATATTTTAGCGAGTGGCTTGTTTTTTTTAGAATCTTTCAAGGAAATGCAATCTACAAGCACTGCAATACATAGGAGGTGAGATGTAAGGAAATTTTTCTGAAAATATAACTATTTCCTGTTTGAAAACCTTAGCTTTCATAGCAATTCCTAGTGGGTCTAATAGGAGAGTTTGAAATTTCAATGCATTTTACTAAACTTTCACCTGAAAAGCTCTAACAAAAGACGAACTGTTTTTTTACCACTGCCTAAGTATGAAATATGCCAATCCGCATTACAAGGGAAGTCAAATAGAAACCAAACCAACTCACATGCACAATCACCAAACCTCAAAATATGACAGTTATTTCTGATGAAACAATGTCTGTCATGAGCTTTAGAGCACAAGCATGATGAAAACTGGTAAATGCTGAAGGCCCCAAAAAAGCCTGACCAGATCACAGTACAGAACAGTAAAGCACAAGCCAGACTGCCTTGAAAAGCTGAGGCAAACAGTGACAGGTAGGAAAGACTGCTAAGTGAACTGACTGGCCTTAATACCTGCTTGTGAACGAGGGGGAGTAAACACCAAGCTAGAACACATACTTGTGATGTAGAGTATTGGGTTGTGAAACTCCTTTGCTTAGAGAGTTTTCAGCCAGAAAACTTCAGAAAGTTATATAACGCATTAAACACTTTTCTAAGAATGCGTTAATAAACCTGGTGAAGAAAAACGTTAAAACTAGAGGTGTTCCACCCACAGACCGAAACCCACCCCCAGGAGCCACGTACCAAAGACTGGGTTTTTTTTAGGAAACTGATTGCATTATAACAAAATCAGACAACTGTTCAGACCACGCAAAGCCCTGCACTCCATCTAATGCTTGTCCACATACTTCAGTTTGCTGCTTGCTGTTTGTGTAATATCAGACTTAGAGGCATGTACCATTGCATTCTATTTTAGATACTAATTTTTTTATATACTAATTTAAGGAGACCCTGAACAACATGGATTGTAGAAAGCAACACGTGAGGATTCCTGCCTAAGCATTTACCATAATGCCTTTCCTTCAGTGAGCAAAGAGCTAAGAAAACCCACAGTGGCACCACTATACACACACTGTACAGAGCTGTTTCCTTCTGCTGCTTGACCAGGATGTATTTTTCTGGTCAGTGCTATGTTTTTCAAGCTCACAGCACAACATTTAACATTTCAGATGTTCATGTCTTCTGTTTGTTTGCATGGACAGTTTCAATTCTAACATTAAACCTACAAGGTGCTTCCTACTGCTCTGAAATATATTCCTGAAAACTATTTTCAAACAACAAACAGCATACTCTGGAGGGTCTCCACTTAGTGATATGGAAAGTTCTTTTACATGGTAATAGGTTTTAAATGATAGATTTTAAGTAGTTCTTGAATGTAGTATTGAAGTTAATTATATGGAATGCTAAAGATGTGAATATTCAATGACTGAAGACAAGTGCATGTATACTGCTAACACAGACGGAATCATCTGTGGAAACTACTTAGTTGGTATGAATAACTTCTGTGTAAAAATAAGGGCATATTTCCAGCAGCTCCTTCATAGGGAACATTTCTGCGTTTCAGTTTTTTAGTAAAGAGTTGCGATTAGGTGATGAATTTTTTAAGAGATAAACAGTAAATATCCATTAGTTTCTGGTGGGATAGTTTGGGCAATTAGAAGTTATGATTACTGAAACTTTAGGAGATTCAAAAGTATTTTGGCTTTCTTCATAGTCCTTATATCATGGAAAGGGAGAACCACTCATGAAAACAGAAGGCCTGCTTGACATGAAGTCTGAACCAGTGGAATTTGAAAGCACAACTCATGTGGCAGGGTTTTTTAAAGTGAATTCAGATACAGCCAGGAGCTGGGTGAAAGATTTTCAAGCAACATTCGGGAATTCCTCACATTTTTGAATTTTGCAATAAAAATTATTTCTGATCTTTTCATATATATTCCCCATTCATAATAAAAGCACTGACATGACACAGCAGCTGGGAACCTTTACTGTTAGCAAGCAGCTGTCCAGAGCTATACAGCTGTAGCTGCTTCTAGTTCCCACATACGCTCACATACACTTCTCTTCACATTTTACATACCAAATGCCATTCAACAAGATTTTCCTCATCCACAAGGAGAAAGTAAATTTACAAAGCAAGGAATTGTGAAAGTGTCTTCAGATCCTAAGAAACCACTGATTCCAGACTGCCTTTTGGAAAGCACTGAGCCCTTTTAATTGAGATGGCACTGCTTAACAGCTCAGCTTTTACAGCTTTTTTTTTATCTGCTGCTTAATAGCTCAGTTTTTACAGATTTTTATCTCCTGTTTTATCTTCCTAGATTTTCACAACAGTAACAGCACACTGCCTGAAATACTGCAGAGAGAAATAAGGGAATATGCTAATATCGGTAAGACAGGTTTATCATTTGCTACACTGCAAATTATCCCATCTTCACTTAAATTCATTTAATACTATAAACGATAATGGTTAGAGACACAATGTAGACATTACAGCTCCTATTAGCTGTTTCTAGTGTAATTATCTACATTATTTTTCATTTGCCAACTTGCATACATTACTACATGAAATACCCTATAAGCTTTAGAGGTATAGAAATGAGAACAAAAAGATACCAATGTGCTCAGGGAATTTCTGTTATTGTTTTGAAATTACAGGCTTGATTACTTTTGTTGCTTTATCAGAGACTTCATTTTTATTAACCCATTTAAATAACTAGTAGGAGGCACAACAAAAGATCCTGAAACAACTGGAACTAGATGATCCTTAAGGTTCCTTCTGACCCAAACCATTCCATGGCTCTATGACTCATCCCGCCTCAGCTGTTGGACTGGGGCATTTCCCTGTAGCTAAGGCTGTTCATAAGTTGGCTGTCTAGAATAAGAAAAAAAACCCACAAAAGACTTTCTTTTTCCAGTGATGTTTGTGCTGTATAATTACGACTGCTTCACAAAATCCACTTAATGCACCCTCAGGAAGTATTGCAACCTCTGAAAACGGGAATGGTGGAACTAGAGAGCAACAATAGAGAAGCCACTAGAGGCCCTCCTTCCCACGACTAGAATGCATTAGGCAAAAGTACACTGCAAGCAGCAATCTTCTTGGCTGAAAAGATTGGGAATTTAGTCCAAATGTGGAAATGACAAGTTTGTAATAGATGTTAGGTAATTAACGCCACTGCTGTAATAGCATATTGTATTAGCTGCCCACTCAGTGATATTGTAATCACAGGGGAAGGGATGTAGCAAGAGGAAGGAAGACTCACAAAAGCTCCTCACACAAGGCTCCCTCCGTACCGTCACAGTGATTATCCCCCAATGTGCCATCCTCAGCAGGAAATTCAGGCTTATTCAAGTAACACAAAAGGAAATCTTTTCCTTTCTCTTGACTAGTGTGGCATTTGAGAGACCCTTACTAAAGCTAGCTTCCCAAGAGCAACTCTTCCAGGTCTCATATCACACACAAATGTGCTTTGCTGTGGTCTATGTGTGTTTACAGTGTAAGCCCCCCTCAAAAATCTGTCATCCAGGTTGTTTTCTTTATTGAACTCAGTCAACAGAATCCAGTTTAGAGGACTGCTAACAAACACTAAGTTGGTAGTCTTTGACTCTGGCTTTTGCCTTTTTCTTGTGGAAAATCTCTTACTACATCTCATGGCTGTGTCTGTTTGCTCAAAAATCATCTTGTGTCTACCTGGATGAGCTGCCATATTGAACATGCATACATGGACAAAATTGCCTTATCTTCTGAAACAAGTAAACTGAAATACTGGCATTTTAGTCAGATTCTTTTATCAGAAGAGAGAATGCCTGATATCAGTTACTTCAGCTGGAGTTTAACAGTCTTTCAAATATGAACATGACTGCTCTGAAATAGCTATGTCATAAGTTAACAAGTTATTAGCTGTGATCATTTTGTGGCAACTACTTGGCACCAAAGACCAAGACCTCATCTTCCCACATTTGCATGTCCTGGCTTGGACATTATATGACAATGGCCACATTGTGTTAAATGCATTAGGTCAGGTGCAAATGTGAGTGTTAGCTTGAAAACAAATATACAAAACAGAGCACAAAATACAACTTTTTAACATAAATGAAAGCCAATATTTATGTTAAAAATACTTTTGGTGAGAGAGAGGAACTGGATATGTGACAAGTTGAGAAGTAAATGCAACATACCTGTAAAATTCAGCAGGTACAGCTCTCAACAGTTTTCTGACGCAGTATCTGAAAGCATGTGAGCTGAATCCCAAGCCATGGGGGCCGTACTGGAGGGTACATCATTTAGCAGAGCAGGGAGAGTGGAAAAGAAATAACCACAATAGCCTCTGTCTCTCTCATGCATTTAGCATCTGGGATCATCAAGCAAGAGAGAGACTGTTACTGAGCTGCAGATGCCAACTGAATGAACTTCACACATATTTTACAAGGCCTGGTAGGACTAGACGGGAGCAAAGATGGAAAACTTTGTTTTGTCTGCTGGAGGGCTCAGGAACAATGAAGTATACTGTATTATTGTTTAGTTTTATAAGGTTATCAACATGAAAACCAGTTGAAATAAGACATAAAAAAGATCTTTAAAAGTCTAATTGAGCTTCAACTCCCTGCAAAGGATAAATGGACGCATTAACATCTCAGAAGTTTTTCTTGCTCACAGGCCAATTAACTTACAATAATATCATCCTCCTGGTATTTCTGACTCCACTGATGAGCTTAATAGGCACATAGTGTTTAACAAACGCTTCTACATGTCAAAGTTAAGGTTTCTCTTAAGGTTCCTACTCAAATTAAAATGTGAACAACTGCCAGTGGAAAAGGATCTGGGGGTGCTGACTCACAGCTGCTGAACATGAGCCAGCATGTACCTGGGTGGCCAAGAAGACGACAGCATCCTGGCCTTTATCAGCACTAGTGCTGTCAGCAGGGCCAGGCAGTGATCACACCCTAGTACTGGGCACTGGTGAAGCCACACCTTGAATCCTGTGCTCGGCTCTCGGTCCCTCACTACAAGAGAGACTGGAGTGGGGCCAGAGAAGGGCGACGGAGCTGGTGCAGGGCCAAGAGCACACATGTGATGGGGAATGGCTGAGGGACCTTGGGGGGTTTAGTCTGGAGAAGAGAAAGCTCGGGGGTACCTTATTGTTTTCTACAACTGCCTGACAGGAGGTTGTAGTGAGGTGGGGTTGGTTTCTTTCCCCAGGTAACAAGCGGAAAGAACAAGAGGAAACAGTCACAAGTTGTGCTTCAGGAACCAGTCTGAATTGATAATTTCTTCTGTAAATTCTAAATGGTGAAGACTTATCACATTACTGGATTTCTTTGGAACCACAAAGAAATTATTTTATGACAAATCAGGCACAGTTAAAAGCAGCAAAATGTCTATAATTACACATAGTACCCATTTCTGTTCTTTCTGATATATTAGCAATGACATTTAACCACAGCAATGTTTCACAATCCTTTTTTTTTTTTATTATGCTCATTTCTCAAGAAGTTTGGAAGCTAGATAGATCATAAAAGGATCCATATTAGTTTAGTTACCAGATTGATGGACACTACAGACAGACACGAAGAAATGATTGTTGCTTCCAGTTTCCATCAGTATTACAGGTACAGGCTTTAGTTCTAAATAAAGGAAGTCAGTTCTAACATCTCCAAATTGTTTGAACAAGAAATACCACCATATATAAATTTAACAATATGGAATGTGAAGTAAGGCTGTCAAGAGTTATTAACAGGTGACAATTTACTTGTTCTGTGAATCCAGGCATCCTTTCAGAGCCTTTCTGTGCCCATGATGGACCTGTGTATCATTTCAGAAGGGTAAGAAACAGATTCCAATCACCAAGAAGTATAAGCTGTGGCATGTTAGCCATACCAACTGCCTCTCTGCTTTTTGTAACGATGTCAGCTGTGTGGACACTCCAGAAGACCCACGAAGAATATTTCCAGCTGGTGTCACTATACAGCTGACACTGATAAAAGGACCAATAACAGCTCTTTCTGTGTTTTAATAAATCCAGAACTAATTCATACCTATACACAGTACCTTCCACCCTCATCACAGATGCTAAAATCCACAATGCCTGGATCCTCTGCAGAACTGCCTATTATATGAATGCTTGCAATCAAAATATCCTACTCCAGACAAAACAAAGTCCATTTCCTGAGCCTTCATAAAGTTACACTGTAAGGCTTTTTCCCTTGACATCTCAGTTTTACCTTCTGGAAGGGTCATATAATATTTATGTAAACAGGTGCTCTGTTTGCTGTATGTATATTACATCCAGACAACACTTGCTTCCCGAAATTAGCTTACTCAGTTTACAATCATCAACAGTAAGAGCAACGTCTCCCAGCTACGTGCTTGAATAGGGGTAGTCATCCAGGCTTGCAGGGAGCATGCCACATATAGTGGGAGTGCCACTGGAGTTGTGTACCCCAAAACATTTGCAGATCCATGCACTCTCCTATGATGGCAAAGACTTAAATTGCAGAGCTCCCCCCTTTTCTGCTTGGCTCTCCCTGAAGATGTAGAACGGTCCTTGCAGCAGAGGACTAGAGGTTCAGCCAGAAACATGTTTACAAAACATGGAATTAGGCTCTTTATGCACCAAGAAAATAAGAATGGCCACCTGGAAGTGGATCTTTATAAGCCAATTTGACAGTAGGTTATTTTTGTTCCTTTATTCCCCAAGCACTTGAGGAAGTTAATATAAAATAATTTAACTTTTGAGAGTTCATAGATGTTCACACGTAACATTGCTTGACAGGTATTTCACCAGGTTCCTAATCCACTCACATTACCCCTCTGCACAGTCCACAGAAGGAATGACAATAAAGCACGATTATTTTTATGTGTAATATTACTTAATGTCTCTTTTGGCACCTCTGGGACACATAAATCACTATGAATTTCTGCATATAGATAAATGAGGTATACTGAAATTAAGTAAAACAGAAATGATAAGAATATTCTGACATGAATTGCTGATTTATGCATAATACTGCAGGGGTTTTGTTGCTGATCATTAGAAGAACAAGCTCTAAATAAAAGAGTAACTATGAAATTAAAATCTTCTTTACGCGTTAAAATATTTACTTTTCTGCAAATTTATCTCAATATTTTATTCACGTAACCCCTTCTGTAACTTTCATCTTAATTAGTATTGCACAAAGATATTTTCTTGTGAATTTGAACTCTTGCAATGGAGATTATATATAAGAAAGGCCAACTATACAATAAATTGTTCACTGCTGCTCAGGCTCCTCATTCATGGCTGTAGTGAATCTGCAGGTTTTGTTACAGAACTGCAGAGGTGACTGTGCCTCAGGTTAGATTTTCTAGCTCCCTGACAGTACCATCATGCCTTTTTAGGCATTTTACCAGTTTTGTGCCCAGGCTCATTCTAGGTTTCCCAAGCAATTCTTTCTCGAGTGTATACTGCAATGTTCTCCATTCTGCATGCTCTGCATCCTGCAGATGCAAAGCTTTCCCATTAAAAAAAAAAAAGGCTTACCCACTTAGAGGGTATCTCTGTGACCTTTGCCCACAGCCAGCTACAGGTAAGCAGGCTATGTATGATGGGACACATATGTAGCAGTACCTAAACCAAAAGCACATTTACTAATAGCAGGTTTGTTTTTAAAACATCACAATAGAATGAAAACCATTACAGCAAGTTACAAATGCTGTAAAAGGATCAGCCACCCCTCTTCTCAGGTAAGCAGAGTAGCTGAGCAAGAATTGTTTTATCCTCCTACTTATTCTGTTAAAAAGCACAGACTCAAATACAAAATGTTCATAAAAGTGAATCAACACCTGTGAAGCTGAACTTCAAAAGGCATCCTCAATGCCATCTTTAAAGTATCACGAGTGAATAAAGTTTTCCACTTCTTTATTTGGTCATGATTTGTCAAATTTTATTTTTTTTTTTTTTTGGTTAAGGTTTTGAATTTTGCCCCAGTTAGACCAGATTTTTTATTCACAAACTTGAGAAATCAAGGTTGTGACATTCATTTCCTTCATGCGTTGTGACAGTTCTTCACTGTCAACGACATTCATTTCCCACCAGCAACTTTCCTCTCTTCAGGAAGCAAGACTACAGATTCCAGGGGGTGTGTTTGCATTTTCATTTTCTGAACAGCATCCCCAGCATCCCCTAAAGACTACTGATAGTGAATGAATATGACTGAACAGAAATCTTGCTCTGTTAACTTCTTCCATTTTTGGGTCTCAAGAAGAAGAGAGAGAGAGCACAGAGCAGAAGCAGGAGATTTAACAGCCAAGCAAATACCACAGGGCAGTGAGATTATTAACATCATCTTTAGCCACATGAACTAATGCTTTAAAGAATGACCCAAGCCCAGCTGTGCTGTTAACAAATATATCTTGTTCTGGCACAGGTGAGAGACCAGAAAAGCCCGTGGTTGAATTAGGAAATGGTCCAATAAGCCACAAAATCTTATTACTTGGAAAGTTATGGGAACTAGTTGAAATCTCAAAGAGGAGCCCTGGAACAAGCAGCACCCAGACTACAGCCTGGGCTTTGCCTATAAAAGGAGAGATCCCTGGGGAGCTGTCTCAGAATCCAGGGCCTGCTGAAGAGTGGAAGAACTGCAACTAAATCTGTGAAAGCACAAAAATGGTATACAAAAAGAAGTACAAGATTTTTCTTCTTACCTTTGTGCTAGCACAGATTTGGATACAACAAAAAGTTTGGCTTTTGGGGGCTTAAGTACTGTGTCATTTCAGTAGCTGAACAGTTATAATCTGCCTTATGTCTCTAAAATCAAAAAGAAAGTAGGAAGAATAAGTATTATGGCATGAAAGGTCTCTGCTTAGATAATTACCTTAGTCTGGTACCTCAGTAATTTACACAGTAATTTTTATGCCTTATCATATGATCCTGAGTTGTGCTCTTGGCTACCTTGGCACAACTGTTACCCACAGCTGGTCACTAAGCTTTAGATTCATTTCAGTGTCACTGTGCTCATCCCATTTTTATCTTCTGTCACTAGCCACATGCTCTCCTGGCTCCACCTTATTATTTAAAGGAAGCAATATGACTCCCCTGAAAGACATGACAGCAGTCCTTTTCTGGAGAAAAATGATGACATTTTACTGCCCAAGCTTTTTATAACATCAGATTATATTGCTTCTGAGACTGCTTCTTATAGCTGTTTCCTTTAAAAGAACTTTCAATCTAAATGTTTAAGGAAAGTATAAGAACAGTAAAGAGAGGAATTTTGAAGGGCAAAATCCCACAATGACTTATTTTGATCACCATATCTCACCAGAGCATGGTGCACATATAACAAATCCTAGCCTCTCTTGTAAATCAGCCTTCAGTGAGGCAAAAAGCCATCAGTTCTCCAATACTAATGCTTTATTACTTACTGGTTGGTTTTATTCTCAAGAAGTCCATTTTTTAACTGGTATACATTTGGTTTTGATAACTGTACCAGTAGCAAAAATAGAAAAAACTGCCCTAAAAATACAAGTACGTAGTCATTCCAAAATAAGAAGGATAACTTACTTTGCAAAGATGATTCATGTAATGTTTTATTGCCTCTTACTTGAAAGTTCCTGTGACACAAAAGCCTATCAGCAGGTAAATATTACTATATAACCAGCATGGTAGCATGACCTTGGACACTTCTTGAAAAAGATTCAAGCAGCAACTTTCATTCCCTTGTTCATTAAAATTTTGATCACATCAGCAAGGATTTGTTGGTAACTGTTGATACGCAATAAGATATATGTCTGTTAGGGCTTTTAACTGCTTTGGATGTAGAGTCCACTGTGCCTAATCAGACTGGCATTGCCCACTGTTGGAAAGTGTTGTGTGATTTACTGCTTTGCCCACGCACTCTCATCTGATTAAATCCCTCTTTCCTTGCTGCTGGGAAGCAGAATTGGCAGCAATGAAGCATCTTTAACATTCTGCATAGTACAGCTCTAGAGCTCTTGGAATATATTAAGTTCAACTCTTGGTTTAAAAAGGTCTGTATATTTGATTTTACTTGGCTGCAAATCGGCAACCTGAAAATGAGCAAATAAAATATTACAGCTGATGTGGAAGAAAATTAAACTTCCACTTACCAATGTACTTCAGTCTAAGGTGAAGCTTGATTGTGAAGTAAGAGCATGAGTCAATGATGCATTCACACCTTGTCTGCAGAGAGCTAGTGAGCCTAGGAAGTCTGCCACTAGTAACCTAGTGACTATGGGATACAGTACCTGAGCAAGTGACATACAGTCACTTCAAATAAAGCTTTCTACACCCGTAGGGTGGCTGAAAATTCTTGGACAGTGCAAACATCTCCTGATGTGAATTGTAACCTGATTAATATGCCTAGTAACAACTCATTAGTTTTCAGAAGGAATGAAACTGAATAACTGTAGTAGTAGCAGTAACCTGCCAGTAAAATGTTCCTCTCTATTTGAGGTCAAAGAAAGGCTGACTAGAAATAACTGAATAATAAAATTATAATAAATAATAATAAATGAATAGTAAATTAAATAATAATAACATTAGCAATAACTGAATAATAAAATTATTTGAGGGAAAAAAAAACGTATTTAACTCTGATATGGATGTAATACGGTCAGCAAAACATGTGAGTCTTAAGGTTATATTTCAAATGATCTTGCTGGGTTTGAAAAATAGATATTTCATTGTGTATGGAGGTGTACCTAAAGTATGATACACATTACTCAGGAATACATGTGTCAGGACAGATGATGTATTAAGTTAGCAATTCTACTGTTCCTATTCATTTGTCTAAGCCTTAATAGTGTGACCACTAAACGGAAGCACTTTGGACTGAATTGTTTAGATATTAATTTGACTGTATCAGAAAATACTCACCCTAATACTATGATGAGTATAGCTAATACCAGCAACAAGACATGGGCCCAGAAACAGTACATATAGCAGTCTGCTTGCTGTGACTCACACACAGGAAAGAAAAGGGGTTAATTTGTTTTATGGAATTAAACTTCTTCAGATATTTCAGGGGAAACGTTACAGTTTTTCAGGGATTATGTTGCTATGTAAGAAAGGCCATCCATTTATTCCAGTATTGTGCATTTTTCAAAGCATGTTCACAATAAAGGAAGTAAGAAAGAATGAAAGATAGGCATTGTCTTTTGTGACAGCAGGGGAAGTCACTTAATTGTACTTTTTAAACCTCCCTACATCAGTGCTTCCAAGCTACCTAAGACAAAATGAAATTCCTTTAAAGCAAGGCTACCATCTGAAATGAGCTATATAAAGAACATACTTCCTCACCCAACAAATTGCTCCTTGCTTAAACTTAGCATCATGTCAGCTCTGTTGATTAACATAGATTTTTTTCTGGCTTTTGTTCCCTGCAAAGCCAGCATGTAAACTGGAATCTCTACCAGCTTGTGCATCACCAATCAGAATAATTATTTCAAGAAAACATTTGTACTGTAGTGTCTTTATTGTTCATCATTTGCAAGCTGAGAAGAACTCACCGTAGCTCTGAATCTCAAGATTCAGAGGCATAAAATGCCCTTGTTTGGGAGCTGGTGAGACAAGCAGTCTGGATCCCTGTGGCACAGTCAGGGCAGAAGCCCACAGAATTGCAGAATCCCAAACTTGTTTGTGTTGGAAGGGACCTTAACGCTCATCCCTGCCATGGGCAGCGACCCCTTCCACTAGCGCAGCTTGCTCCAAGACCCTGTGTCCAACCTGGCCTTGAACACTGCCAGGGATGGGGCAGCCACAGCTTCTCTGGGCACCCTGTGCCAGCGCCTCAGCACCTTCACAGAGAAGAACTTCTTCCTTATATCTAATCTAAATTTACACATACTGCCATTTGAGACTCAGGTTTACAGAGACTCAGGTTTACAGATGTACGCTTTGACAGATCTACTGCATATGCTTGTGAATGCGAGATATCAAAATGCCACTGTCCTTCTATTCCTAACCTTAGCCACGTCTGTCTATAGCCAGTACTAAAATAATTCAGTGGCATAAACAAGGTGGTGCTTATTATTCCATCAGGAATGAACTCAAAATGAGAAGCCTAATCAGGAACAATAACACGAACTCCCAGAAAGGGGCACTGTTTTGATACATGTCCCTTACCACCTGTTTTCCACTTGAAAAAACGTTATTGTACAACTCATGCATTTAACATGAAACACAGAACCACATGCATCTCACAAAGATGTTGAACCTTTTGTCAGTTTTAGGTGAAGACAATCGCTCTCATTAAAATTATTTCTGCTTACTGTATTCCTCAGCAGAAGTCCTGTCAGCTACAGGACTAAATCAAGACAGAGTTTTGAAAAATGAGATGGAATTTCCTTCTTTACAAATGTTTGGATACTTCGGAGAGAAACAGAGGTATATATATCAAGGATTAAATATATAAAAGATAAACTGGCATCAAATTTGCTGGGGACATTGGGAGGTGTTTGGAGACAGGATTCAATGCAAGGAAGTAAGAAATCTTTTGTATATTAAACAAAAACAAAATTAGGAGACATTCAGCAGGTCCTGCTTTGGGGAGTCTAAAAACAAGAGTAAACACAAATACGAACCAGTGTGCTATCACGGAAAGAATTCCTTTGGAGATTTTGGTCTTTTCCAAGACTTTTCCAAGGAGAAAAAACCTACATTTACTAAAATGACAGGTTTTCCAAGAAGGCAATTATAAAAATGAAAAGCTAGGCATATTTCAAACAACCTATTTGCGAACAATCAGTTCTAGGTTTGGTATCTTTTGTCTCAAAAATACATGAGTACTGAAACCTTGCCAACGTGCAGACATTCTTTCCAAATGAGAGTACCTGCTGCAAAGAGGGCAGCACAACTGAACTCAACAAACTTTAAGTCAGAACAAGGCCGTTAGCAAGAGCACACCGCTTGCTTTTGAGGAGCTGAAGTCTTACTTCACATCTTTCTTACCCTGCATTATCTCCAGGGTTGTGACTACTACACTCAGATCAAACCTTTACAGCAATAGTTCCAGATTAACATCCTCTTGAGAACTTCAGCAGCTTCTGAAGATTGTGGTTTTACTTTTATGATACAATTTCTTCCTTTCTTTATGATTTTTCGTGTCTGCTTTTCATGTACTTTTTGTAATGATGTTTGTAGTTAAGCACTAGATAAGGACTTAATTACCTGTGTGTCTTGTTTAATGAATTTGAGAATCTGGGACTCTGAAGAATAAATGAGGCCAGGCTGGATGGGGCCTTGGGCGACATGATCTAGTGTGAGGTATTCCTGCCCATGGCAGGGTTTGGAACTATATGATCTTAAGGTCCTTTCGAACCCAAACCACTCCATGATTTTATGTTAAACTGTTCAGAGTGCTTCTCCAGTAGTTAAATGCTGCAGACTTCAGAGATACTTGCCCAGACGTCAGCTGGGCATTTGAAATATTTTAATCTTTCTAAGCATATTGCTTTTGAAACAAGGAAGATGCAGTAAGCAAAATGACTGCCCTCTTACCTCTGTCAGTTTCAGCAGCCACCCAGTGTCCTGCAGTTTTTTTAGTTCTGGACAACAAGGGAGTGATGCAATCATATAACCCTTTGCAAAGACATAGTGCAGAAGTAATATTAGACAGTTTCTTTGTCACTACTTCTAACATACCTCATACTTGGCTGTAGAGCACTCCCCTCCCTACTCTGCTTTTGCTGTGATGTGAAGCTATACTACCACTGTTATCTAGCTGCCTGTAAGACCTCTTTGCTACCTCCTCTGAACATGTTTTTACACGATTTCCCAAGTCAGGCTAGAAAAGAAGGCTGTGGCTACTTTGTACAAGAGAAAATTACTTTTTTTATGGAGTCTTCTCTTTCTTTACCTCCTTTCTAATTTTAGCATTATGGAAGTCTTAGTCTGGATTTTCGATATCTTCACAATTTAGGATGTTCAGATAAGGAGGTGGTTTTTCTTCATTACAAGAAGCTTCCATACTAGATGCAGTCAGGAATTCTTTCATGGTTTCAAGGTTATAGCAACCCTTACAAGAGCTATTTCTGAAGCGTGTTCAGATTCAGGGTATGCTACAGAAGTACTGTCACAAGCCAATGTAAGGTCATGCTGTTACTATGATTAAGGTACAGTAAGTTACACATGAAAAAGAATGTTCCTTTTCTTTTTTTAGTTTACTTTCAGAGCTCTCTTTACTACATAAACTCAAAGGAATGAAAATGTGCTATATACATTTTCATGCTCAGCTCGATCCAAATTCCAGACAATGTTTAAAAGAAGACTTCAAAAATTGCAGGAGGAAATCTGTTGCTTCTCAACCATTTCTTCATTTAATATGCTCAGAGACATAGCATGATGTGAACTTGTGATGCGCTTTAACTTGGCAACTGTTCCTCATGAGGATTTATACAGCATCTCAGCTCCTGCATGCATGCCTGTACGTTTTCAGGAAGACTATAATGTGTTTTTCACTGCAAATGGATTGCCTGGGATAAATACATGACTCTTATTTTGTAGGCACAGAAGTTCAATAACAGTCTCTACAGAATCTCTCCATAAAATATGACAATAAATAACAGTTTAACCTCTAATCCATATTAACAGGCTACCTTTATTTATTGTTTGACGTCTGTAAAGATAAAGACAGGTAATCCAAAAGGAGCAGTCACAATACAGGCTAATGACCTTCTTTTACAAGAATGTAGATACCATTGGGCAAAAACCATTTCAGCTTCAGCATCATGCAAAGAGCTATTTTGCAAAGAAACACTGTGTGTTAGTTGTTGAAACTTTTTTGTGCATTCCCCGAAACAAATTACACTATTCTGCATATTTTCTTTTCTGTGCAGTAAATAAAGTCTTCCATGTTGACAATGCTAATATTATATTTTTAAATATACTTGCATTTGTGTTTTTTGACATTTTTTATTGCATTGTATAAATCCCAGAGCAGAGATCCACTAAGCTCATTTTGAGAAAGCCCCGTTTCTTGGGATAGCACCATGCAGTGACACAGGTGATCATATGGCGTTTCAATATCGTTTACTGGCTGAATCTATGGGAAAGTTATTTCAATAAGAACTGTTGCTATAAGTTTGGAGTACAAGTCAGGAAGGCTATTTTTAAGTGATTTTTTTTGTTGTTGAATTATTTCATTCAAATCATTTCCAAGGGTGACAATTCCTAACGCAAAGTAATCTTAAGGTATTTTAGTCTAATTAGTACTTTAAATCTACCATAGAAAGGATGGGAAAGGAGGGAGGCAAGGAAATAATTTTATTACTAGTTGAAATTCTGGGCTTTAGCAAAGCTACTGTGGCACTGGGGGGACAGAGTAAGAAATGGCTGTTAAATATTTATGTTTAAGGAAGAGTTATGGAAGTCTGTGCACTAGATAATACATGTTTTCTAATGTATGGAGATATGTATGTAATTAGATTGGTTTTACTTTTACATTTTAGTGATGCATAAGACAGCTGGAAATCCTCATCAGTCTTAAGCCACTTACCTAGAAACAAGAAGTTACTTTTTATTTACAGGAATATTGATCCACTTCTGCTAGTTATTAAATTTGCTCTCTAAAATGGCATCTTCCTGTTTAAGAATACCTTAAAAGCTCATTGATTTCATTTTTTAGTCTCATTTTTCATTAAATGAAAGAATCAATTTCTAGATAATTGTTAAAGATGTTTTTCTTCCTCTTCTTACTTTATGAAGCTTATTTTTAACACAAATGGCAAAAATCTATCATACCTGTAAGCAACTGAGAAGGCAGTTTCATAAGGTTCATCAGAATTGCATTAATGTGAGAGGAGTTTCCTGAAAGTACTGAACATAAATTCTAGAACAGTCTGTCTTATCTTAATGTAGGAAAAGAAAGGCAGAATAGAAGATTTTCATTTTCTTTTCAATTACTCAAGGAGTCTGACACCAGTTCTGTAAATGTACAGAGTGTGTTTTTCAGACTCAGTCTGATCAGTAAGACGTTCTAACAGATCATCTCAGCACTGTGAGAAATTGCAGGGTCACTTTTTGAAAGCAAGGCCTTCGAAACACCTTGGCTTTCCAAAATTAAGTCACTCCAAATTGCTGGTCTTTTCTCCTCCACTGCTGGCTTTGCAATTTAGCTGTTTGTATCATTTTCCTTACCTGCAGTATCCTGTGTATCTATCTGAATAAACTTGATTACTTGGAACAATTATGTTGATCATAATTCAAATCCTGAATTAAATGCAAATCTAGCACCAGAAAATGGATTAAGTAGTATGTTAAGATTTGAAATGTAAACACTGTGTCCTTTCTGCACATAAAGTTTAACTAAATACAGGAACATAAAGTTTAACTAAATACAGGAAATGGATACTTGTGAGGACGGACAAATCCAAAGTAGCATTTGTATCTGTAAGTGATTAATGAAATGTGTGCACCTTGAGAACAACATGGAGATTGAGCAGTGGTGCTTTTGGAGGTAACGTACAACTGCCTTTGTAAACATTTTCTTTCAATTGTTGGACAAATAGTCAAATGGAAGAACCTTAGAAGAAGGATGTCCTTTTTGCAGGGCCAGCAATAGGGTTTTTAATATAACAATGTTTAACTTGTTTGTGGCTGAAATAGTAAAGCCTTTCTAATCAGTGGATTTACTGCAAGACTACTGCATTACTTCTTTTTATTCTGAAATGGGAGAAGAAGAGATTTCAAATCATATCAGCGGCCAGATAAGTGGGACCTTAATTGTCGTATATATGCGATATCAGTATGGTACAACTGTAAAGATTTATGGCTCTGTAGTCACTTGTGCTAAGATGAAACTCAGAGTAATACAGAAAGGCTGTAAACCCAGGACAGTGTGCCTCAATTTCTGCTCCATAATTATTCTTAGTTGCAGCGATAAAAAATGATGGTGCTATTTCCCTATTCTTTTAACAGGGAAAGGGTTTTTTTTTGGGGGGGGAAACAATACTTTGTACATGGTCAAGGGAATTCAAATGATTGTTTGCTGTTTAGAAACATGGAAGACCATTGTAGTGTCATTTCATTGCAAGTACATAAATCCCATAAATATGGAAAATGTACCTATGAGGAAAAAAGCATTCTATTTCCCTTATGCTAAACAACTTAACACCTTTTGCCAGACAAAATTTTGGCATTGCAATGCTTCATATGATCATTATAAGGCCACACTTTCCTAAAGTAACCATTTCTAGCAACATGTAAGAGAACATGTAGCAAAATATTTCTCCTGTTTTGATTATGACCTATTTCTTAATTTGAAAATTTCTTAATTTGAAATTAGTTCAAACCTTTAGCATATTCCGCATATGCTACTAGAAAATGTCCCCTGCTCTCTGAGTAGATGGGGTTCTCTTGTAGCATAAGGAATGTTCCTAAGGCTGATCTTAAACCCAAATGATTTCAAAAGGGTGCCAACCGAAATCTGAAAATAAATATGAGCATGTGTTCAGGTTTCCACTTATCTACCATAGTACTGCCTGACCACATAACAGAAGAGCTTCTGCACACAAGCACCCATCCGCGATTTCCATCTGCATTCATTTGCTCTGCTGCACAACAGCACCAGTTCTGCTGTCACCCTGAGCGCGGCTGTGCACTGCAGCAGGAAGAGGAATGACATACGTTTCAGCAGAAGCAGTGCTGATTTTAATGTCTAGCTTGTAATTTTGTTCAGTAGCACCTTTGTACATCAGAAATATGTGAAATATGGGGTTTGTGCCTGTTAGACAACAAACAACATTCTGCTTTGCTAAGAACACTTCCAAGTTACGGCACAAAACCAAGGGAAAGACACATTGGAAGTGTCACTTGTGTTAACGTAGTGGTGTCTGAGGGAGTGCGTAGAATCTAGCTGCAGAGCACAGAGAGCAAAGCTAATTTTATCTTGTTTCTCAGCAAAGTATATTAGTCTTTACTGCCTCAGTGGGTTTTCAGGGCAAGGAACAGGGACACATTTCTTCATACAAAACACTCATCTTTTTCTGTTCAGCAACTGGAACAACCTTCACAACATGACTGCTGTTTTATTTGACAAGATATTAGTCTATTAGCTCCCACAGACTCATTACTAGTTCATAAAGGGTCATTACAGTCCAATCTGACTCTAAAGTCCACCTAAAATTAACCAGAATAGCTACAGACTATTTTTAATACTTATACATTTTTACAAAAAACACATTAATCCATTCAACTGATGTCCTTCAAGAAACACAGGAACGTGCTCTGACATAGCTTCATGCATTTATGTCTCTGCTTTGTTTTTCTCCCATCCCTCCTCATGAAGTGGGCTCTGCTCTGTTCTCCCTAGTTTTTGGGAACTTCCAAAACTTGAAGCAAACTCTGAGAAGACACTGAACAGCACACAGCAAAACCTAAAAACCTGTCTATTCTATTTCATGCAGTACTAAGTCTAGTGCGCTTTGAACCCCCCAGATTCAAGATAGCATGCTAAAAGAACCTATTTATATATCAAAGCCCAATTTTGCTGAGTTCAAAATATGATATGCTTTGAAAAAATGGAAAGGTATAAATTTGGCACTTATCAATGTACTAATAAGGTTTCCTTAAAGGTAGATTAAGTTCAAATGTCTTTATGACTAGCACACTGGGCTTTTCCTTTATTTGCTTTGGCTAGCAACCTTTTTGTCCTTTCAGGAGAGCACGTTTGTGCTTATTTACACAAAATAAAGATAGCTTGACTTCGTAAGTTTAGTATTTTGGGCAAGCAATAATATACTGTCTGCTAGCCAGTCTTAGCAGGAAATAGTCCTAGTGCTGATCACAATGAGATGACTCGTGGTATCAGCTCATTTTGAGAAGTTTAGCAAACATGTTATCTCTAGCAACAGCTCTGATGTAATGTTTATAAGTTCAGTCTGTCCTGTTTGCCCTTGTTGGTGATACAGTTGTTACCAAAACAACCTAAAAGTTTTTTCTTCATCATGACCTTCAGAAGGTCACATGCAGATGCTGTCTCATTGTGATCTAATTTTTGAAGCAAAATCCCTCATGCTGTCAAAATAATTGAATTTAAAATTTTAATTCTTACTTATAATGAAGCTTAACTTTATACTGCAGAAACTTTTAAACTGAGAATCTTAATGTAAATATGTTCCATTATGTCCAAATAACAAATATGCCCAGTTGCATGGTGGATTATCTATAAACCTGCAAATGCTTGCTTAACATTATGGCTAGATAGCCATCTGCGTTTGTATAGTAAAGGACCACTACATGTCCCCCAGGACACCTGAACCAAGGCTGACTCATAATCATAGAGGGAAAATTGTGTGGAGAGTCAATTAGACGGAAAGAGAAAAAAAATAGAGAAAAGAGTAAAATATATGCAGTCTGTATAAAGTATTTCTTCAAGATTCTGAAATGGCATGAGGTTTGTTAGTACTCTTTCCACATTCAACACATCCTCTGTTTCAAACAGTGTCTGTAAAGTGCTTAAATTGTTACTATGATCATGTCACATGTTCTTTCCCCTTTAATTTCCAGTCTTGTGGACTATCAGTTCAAATGAGTTCTTTCTAATCCTGCAACTACCAACAGGAGGAGCGATTTGCAGGCTGCAGTGATCCCATCACCTCTGTGCTGACCAGAAGGTCTCTGCTTAGGTGTCACCACCTAGATCCTCACAAGAAATGCTGTTGATACAATGGGAAATGAATCCATCATCCTAATTCTTAGGTGAGTTGGGTTAGTAGGACTATTGTTTCAGAAGTGTTTCTTTAATCCTTTTTCTTCATCTAAAGAAGTTACAACTGACTATGCACTTCACGAAGATCTGATCTATAGCGAATTACAATTTGTAGTAATTTTCAGAGTAAAGCAACGCTTCAAATTTTTCAGTATTATATATATAGAATATTTATTATATGCAAATTCACAACTACTTCTCTCATGCCGCAGTGCAGCAGGAATGAGTAAGAAGCCATAGGGCAAGTTCTCTATTCTTCTCACCAACTTCTCTAGTTACCTCCAGAGACAGACACTTCTCACCAAGACAGATTTTTTTCAATTGTGTGAATGTCTTTTGCTTCTTCCTGCCTTTTGCTTATGGTTAAGGTCCTCAGTAACTTCCTTCATTTCTTCACTAGGAAGATGTCATGACAACTTAAGGGAGAACATACAATACTTTCTATTCTCTATGGACATCATCTTTTGTCATTTTTGTATTGGTTGTCTGAAAATCAGGGATTCCAGGTCTACGTAGAAAACAACTCTGTGTCTGGATATCTGAAAGAGCTAAGAGTTATGCCATTTCAGAAGCGATGTGTATAAAGCAGCAGAATGAAACCAAGCAAAACAAAATGCTCCATTGCCAAGAAACAGAATTTGAGATGAGAAACTGTATAACTTACTACTATTAATTACACTTATCTAAGGATGACAATACCAGTGTAAAACACCTTATCTTACACAAAGTCATAAAAACAGTTGCATAAGAAATTCTAGCAATCTAATACTGGCTGCTTTAAAGCCTACAATGTCTCGGACACTTCTATCAATAAAACCTCCAAAACATGTGACAAGGCCAGATAATCTGCTGAAGCCAAATTACATTTTCATTTCAGCTTCATACATTGTTTTGGATGTGTGCTTTTATAGGAACTTGTGCTGAAAGAATTTTGCTTTCTTAAGATCCCACTGGATATCATCAAAAATCATATCTGGCTCTGTCAAGATCAAATTTCTCCTCAAATTCTGAGTCAAAACCAGTTTGTTACAATTTAACAATTCTTTTCGTGCAATTTGTTTCATATGTATTTTTTATGTATTTTTCTAGTTTGGATATAAAAATGCAAGGATAGAGAGAGAGATCTGATTTATAATTTAGGACACAAGTGAATGTGTAAGTTTTTGACACCATTGTACTTGGCCAGCATTTTCAATAACAACACGTTACCTCCCACCTTGCTCTGTACCAATGTAGGAAAAAGTGTGTCCTTTCTGAGGGATCTTGTCCTCTCTGAGCAAGCACTGAGTGTTATTACTGAAGGTTATTTCCTGTTTATTTCCAGTTTAGTACCAATCCAGACCAACCTTGTTTAGCCTGAAATCAGACAGCATTGGAGTTCAGGGTCATATGGCTTCAGGCAAAATGAACTGGGCCTAGTCATTAAGCAGAATGTTATGTATAACTCCAGTTTAAAAAGAAGAGTAATATATAAAACAGCATAGTCTATGGGTGCTGAGTTCACAGCTGCTGCTTTTGTTTACTGATGCATATTTCTACTGCATACAAAAGCTTGAGCTTTCCTGTGTTAAAGCTGTAACACACTAGTTCAGGGAAATAAGATACAGATGAAGGCGAGAAGACTAAAATAGATGAAACGTAGCACATAAATATCAGATATTTCTCATCTCCTACTAACTGTGCACCCAGATTTCATGTCAGACATGTTTTCCCAGGATAACAGCAAATATTAAAACTAAGCATACACCAGCAATGTCCCTATTTAATGTTAATTTGAAACAATGAAAGAAAAACTAGGAACTTTACAACAGAAATTTCCATGAAAAGAATAAAGCAATAAAGCAAGTATGAAAAGCACATGAATCTCAACAGCAGCCCTACAGAAGCTTTTGCATGTGAGATGTCTAAGCAAGTTTTCACTTGGACTATCTTGGGGCTCACTGAAAACCTGAAAAGCACTGCTCTAGAGGTTATAGGCATAATGTCATCAACATTACACTTGGCCTGGAGAAAAGGAGGCTCAGGGGGAGGACCTTATCACTCTCTACAACTACCTGAGAGGAGGCAGTGAGGTTGCGGTTGGTCTCTTCTCTGAAGTAACAAGTGACAAGACAAGAGGAAATGGCCTCAAGTTGTGCCAGGGGAGGTTTAGACTGGATACTGGGAAAAGTGTCTTCACCAGAAGGGTTGTGAAGCACTGGCACAAGCTGCACAGGACAGTGGTGGAGTCACCATCCCTGGAGGTATTTGAAAGATGTGTCACTGAGGGACATGGTTTAGGGGTGGCCTTGGCAGTGCTGGATTAACAATTGGACTCAATTATCTTAAAGGACTTTTCCAAACTAAATGATTCTATGATCGTATAATTCTTTTTATCTATTACTTCCTGCTCCAGTAAACAGACTTTTAAAAAGGGGACATACATGAACAATATCACAAGAGAGATGGGAGGCAGCTGAACATGAATCTTTCCTATATTCAGTATTTATTTTTCTGCACTTATGCAATAGTATCCAGGGCATGAGGGCATATGTCAATATTTTCAATTTGCAAGTCTATAGAAATGATGAACCACACAAGTGAAAAGATGCTATACTGGGCTGGAGAGCTGCTGCAGAGGCACATTGCCTGGAGGAACCAGGCATACCTATTCTGCATTAGGGAAAGGAGATTGTACTCACTGAAGGTCTCTCCACATAAAAATGTTTTGGTTGTGAAAAATAACAGTGTCAGTAAATAGGATTAAATCTCGAGAAGAAACATGTTTATTGCATCAGCAGTCCTGTTTTTAAATTGTTTCTAAATACACTATTTCATACTTGAAATAAAACTCCATCAAGCTTTTGTTTTTTGGGGGTGAGGGGGAGGGAAGGGAAGGGGGGCTCATCAGGCATGTTCTGATCTGCAAATAAATGTTTTATCATTTAAAAGCAAATGTTTTTCAACGAGGCAAGCTGTGAAAAAAGGAAGTTCTCTTTCATAGCCAGCTATAAACACTTTTGATTCATTTTTCATTTGTCTTTTTGCTTTTTTTGTAGTGGTGTTCACTCACTGTATGTGCCAATCATTGCAGAAAGAATACAGGAATATACAGAGAATACAAGAATACTCCAATATAAGCATGAGGAAGTACAGTACTGGGGGATGGGAAATTCTACACACAGGCTGAATGAGGCGCATTTGTATATATTTTGAAGAAACAGATACACAGGCTATTGTCTATTTTTCAGGAAGTTTAGAAGATACCAGAAGATTTTAGAAGATACCAACTTTCCTTTTATGTGATATTTAGAACACATAATTCTCCTGTACTTCGTTACACTAACCCCTGGTGTCAGGTAGTTTTGAGGTTCATTGGCATTAGTCATTCCATGGGTATTTGCTCAGTGAAGTACAATTACTAATTTTTAGTCAAGGCAGGCAGACTGAAGATGTACTACAGGGACCCAAGATTCCTGTCTGAGCAGCTGGAATGGAAATTTATAGTGCAAAAGCTAGCATTCATCTTGGCACTGCTTTTACAATTGCCAGTCACTCCCATCTTTACTGCCAAAAAAGTGCTGTCTGCCAGCCATGGCAGCCAGTGTGAAAAGAGCTTCACCAAGTATTGCCCTGGCTCTGAGGCCCACTCATGTTAACACAGCTGAGGCTTGAAAGGAGTCCTTAGGAACAGGCAGCAAATATTGTAAAAGTAGATAGACAAATGAAAACCTTTGGCTCTAGTCACGGCAGTAGAAGCTCTGCCAAACTTTCTGCCACCAGAAATCACTCCCAGCATAACTCTGCTACTAGCTGTTATCATTCATCTTCTCTAGGAAGCCCTTGGAATATCACAGCCACTGTGGAGCACAAGGGGAGAAGAACAGATGGCCAAAACATCTCATACCCTGTCAAATCCAAGGCTTACAGTGGCACAAAACCACATGGGACCTAACCAGCTCCTTCCTCTTTTGTTCCAGTCTGTTTGTCTCTGATGAACACATTGTACTATAAATTGATTCCCAGAGCAATGAATAAAACCTGAGCAATTAGGCAACCTACTTCACCTAACTGTATTCCCACCATTGTCCATCTGGTCTCATGTTAAACAATTCATTTAAGAGAGACTATTACACAGACTCACTCCAGTAACTTTCCTTTTTTTAACTTTAAAAACCCCCAAACCATCAGAGGCAATTTCTGTCACGCTGTTTTCCTCCTCTGTGCTTATACTTTGCATGTGCTTCCCAGCACTTGTTCTAACGACTTGCCTTTCTCGTTTTGCCAATATAGATGCATTTAGTTCTCTTAAGCAATCATTTCAGATGAGGCACTACGGTTGGAAGAAACTATCAGGCAGACAGATCTCTACAGGAGAGCATGTATCAGTCACTGTATGCATTACTACTGTTGTAGCAGGATCAAACTCATGCAAGACTGTTGGCCAATGCAGAATACTAGAAACATGATACTTCCCACTGCTGCAAATCATTTCTGTGTTCAAATCTACACAGAACAATGTTTGTAACCAAACAACCCTATCTCTACTCCCAGCCATTGGCACTTCTGTACATGATCCTCTAGATCTTTTGAAGAGTTGAGGTGGAGAAATTAAGACAGACATTTGCAAGGACTTGCATGCCCAGTTCCTTTTGGAAAATCCAAACTACAGAGAAGGCTTTGGAATGCTCATGTCTAATCTGTTCATTTCAAATAACAAATTGTCACTAAAACTGTAGGTTACCCTGCTCTTGTGGGGGGGTTGGACTAGATGATCTTTTGAGGTCCCTTCCAACCCTTGGGATTCTGTGATTCTGTGAAATGTTTTCTTCTTTCCAGTAACTGTTAAAAAAACCCCAATCTCAAAACGTATATTATGCAACCTCAAGAGGGCAGCATGGTATTTCAGGAATCACCTTTCAAAAAGTTAGAAATGCCTTAGGGTAACAGCAGGCTCTTACGGCAGCATAACATTGAGGCTGTTGTAAATATTAATTGTAATAGAAAGGCAAAAAGGGTAAGGTAAGTCCATGGCAGTATCATTAGCTCACCTGTGAAGCTGCTGGTGATGTGATGCTGGTAGTAGCAGGTGATGCAGGACTGCAGTTCTCAGAGATATGTTGTATATGCTGTAGCAGCTGCATTGGTGTATCCTTCAGTGCCAGTTCATTCTTAGCCAATACTTACTGTGAGAAACTGTGTGTGATAGCATTGTGTCTAGGGCAAGGAGCAGCTCAGTTCTGTGATAATGCAATTCTTGCCTGCAAGTGGCAATAATTCTGCTCAATGCTTTTAGATGGTACATAGACATTTAGGATTATAGGAGCACTGACTAGAAGGTGATCTGAGTAACCGAGTACAGTTACCTTTTATGATACTGCATCATTTTGCCCTTTTATAAAAGTATTATATTCCATATTAAAATTTGATTATTTTTCCCTCTCTCTTGGAAGATTATTTCATATAAAAATTCCACTCCACATTTATTCTTATCCAACTTGTATCTTTTGGTTCTTTAGTCAACATTATCTATTAGCCCCTACACCACCTTTTTTTGTGTGTAATTGTGTTTCTATTTTTATGTTATGATGAAACCTTCCAATTCCTTGATCATTTTAGTAACAATTCTCTCTGACTATTCCAATTTTTATCTGCTTCCTTGAGCGCAGATGATAGATGATAACTTATTCCAGATGAATAATTACTAGCCTTAATACTTCTTCAAGCAGGTTGGAAATTCATCATGTCACCACATGTGCCCTTTACAGCACTGCTGAGTTAGGGATGGCAACCTTAGCATATACTCTGAAGACCTGGAGAAGGAGTACACTTAGAGTTAGCTGCAGCTACAAGTTCCAATTGTTCCATCACTGTGCTACAGTTCAAGACAGCAAGGCTGCATCTAAAGTGCCTCATTTTTGAATGGAGATAAGATCCACCCATGTTACTAGATAACTGATACCACAACTACAAGATTATATAGAAATCTAATACAAACCTTATGTCTCTCTAGCATACTTTTGAGCTCACTAATGCAGTGTATCTGCTGTAATTCTCACAATGATCTGCCCAAAGTCAGCTAAGAGCTTTGATACTGATGTGAATTACTGTAAGTTATGCAGTGATACATATTATTATGATTTCTTCTTTCAGTTGAATTTTCTAAAAGCAAACCTATCTCATTCCAAGAGAATTTCTTCTGGAATTATCCTTGAAGTCGGTGTGATTAGTTTCATCATAAATCCTGTGGACTAAGGAGAAGATTTCACAAAGCACTTCTATGAAAGCTGCTTCTCTACATCTTTATTTATCCAAGTTGTAGTACATTGCAAAATAAAAACTCGTTTCTTTCTGATTTCTTTGCAGGTTATATTTTTGTTAGGAAAGCATTTGACCTGAAACACAAAGGACTGCTGCAGGTGACAGAAAAGCGTCCAGTGCCTGCACAAAGGAGTAATCATAGAATATTTAGGGTTGGAAAGGACCTTAAGATCATCTAGTTACAATCCCCCCTGCCATGGGCAGGGACACCACCCAGTAAACCATGTCACCCAAGGCTCCATGCAACCTGGCCTTGAACACTACCTGGGATGGAGCATTCACAACTTCCTTGGGCAACCAGCAACTTTTCTCATATAAACAGGATCTCATACTTGATATCCATCCCAAATGTATCAATTCTTCCAAAAGGATTTGTGCTTAGCACTGTGTGTTTTGATCCCGCACCAAATTATCTATGGCTGAGCTATGCCAATCCTGATGGGGGCCATTGAGAGAGCATCAAAACACTGCTGAACTTGCACTGGCAGGACTTGAGTGAGTGCTAAAGCTCTCCTAGGGGCCAGAGTGCTAGTCATATATACATGCGTCTCTGGGTGACATGTATTCAGTGCCCTATCAGCCACAGTTCTACTACAGACATCTTGGTGTTTGTGACTTGGGTGGAAATAAGCAGTGCTACAGGGGGAGATCTACCACACTCATTGGCCTTATGCTCACATCTAGCAATCAATTTTCCCTCTGCAAAAATGAAATAACACACCATGAAACAACACAATATCCAGGGTATTTGGCACTGCACCGCATCTTGAAGAGAGGAAGTTTCATTCAGTCCTTTGTCTAGGACTAGAAGCTAGATACAAATTCCAGTCATACTGAAACAGAGAGAGCTCCTTAAACCACAGAATTCAAAAAAGGGTTGAAGGAAGTGCTGGCAGATATTTTCTGTCCTGCATGCTATGTAGTTCAGCAGCTAGCCATAATTAACACAAGAGAAAAGGCAACAACAAATTACTCTGCTGGTGGTTTTTGTTCAACAAATGGTTTGCAAGCTCATTTTGTCCATCAACATAACTCTGTCCCTTCTCTTTCCAAGTAGGAATTTATCCTGCTCCCCTAAAGTTTACTCAGGAAATCTAAGACGTCTGCACTTAAAATAAAAATTCCAATAGATGCTCTTGATTTTAGATGGTTTCTACATATTTAATAAGTGATTTGCTGTGAAATAAAGCAAACACACAAAAAAAAAAACCTGTCCAGACTGAATTGCCTTACAGCACAAAACACAAAACAGATCAATAAGAGAAGGAGCTATGTTCTCATGACTGACCTATATTGCTCTCTAATCCATGTGGCCTCTGCAATTACATAATTCCTAGGAATCTGAAAGCAGGACCTCTACATGCCTGAATCACTGATTCATTCTGGTACTGTTTAACACTACTGCTTCTTGTAATGTACGGCCTCTACTGATGGCAGTACCAGCCTTGTCCTGGCATTGTACTAGGATGGCAACTTCCAGCCCTGTTGACATCTAGCTGACATCATGCATTCTGATGCAGAGATCAGTTTCCTGCAGAGAAGGATGAGCACGCTCACCTCTACAGATTAGTCCCGCCAGGTTTTTTCTAGTGGAGAAAGGAAAAGAGGAAAAGTAACAGACTGCTACTCTTCAAAATAAATCCCTAGATCACCCCTGCAATGCTAGAACAGCTCTTCTGATACAGCTCCATGAAGCTGGGGAAACTCAGCTGGAAAAGCCAGATGCAGGATGTAACCATGTTCTGTTGGACAAAGGCAGGGACAGCGAGGCTGTCAAGAGAAAAGTTGTAGCTCCGTGAGTCTCTTCCCTAAGACCCAAACTTGGAGGAGGTTAAAGGAGATGGAAATCTGCTTTGACACTTGCCAGATGGCAAAGCTTAAAACTGTATCCTCTGAACAGCAGAAAGACATGTCTCTAGTCACGTTTTCCTCCATCCCCAACACACATGCTGTACAAAAATTAGTGTTTCCTGGGGACTTGATACACACTGATTCCCAGCTGGAGAATCCCAAGCACTTTGTGGTCAGCATGTACTGTTTCAAACCTGCAAAGCCAAAGCAGTCCCTTGTGTTCATGCCTCATTCAAAGTACCTGGACTGTACATTCACCTGCACCCCTCCATTCCCAACCCCAAGTTTTACACAATTGGAGTGCTGGCTTTGCCAGCAGTTAGCAAGTTTTAAACTGCATTATTTATTACCTTGAGAAAAAAAAAAAAAAAAAATTGTTACTGAGTCTGAAATTCACTGAAAAAAAACATGTAGTGAGCAAACAACAAAAAACCTTTTCACACTTCAGGCAGATATTCAGTGACTTCCTTAATATATATAAATATGTTACGATCTGAGAGCTCAGCTAAGTCATTTAGTGGTTTCTACTGTCTTCTGTTAAAGTCTTTGTGGTGTTATCAGGTAAAATTAACTTAGGAAGTTTATATATGTGATGAACAACATGTTTGGCTACAGGGTGAAAGAGACAGTTAACAGCTTTTGCACCCTGTCCTCCAATGACTGAAAGCAATATGTCAGCCCAAAACATTCCAATTATGAGAGCACAGTGGAAAAGGAGATGGAGAAAGTTAGGCTTCTAAAAGAAAATCATGCGGTAAAATAATACAGATTAACACAAATTATGTAGGAGTCCTGTTTCTTAACATGAATTAAGATTTCTATCATTGCTGATGTTAATAATTGACATGAAGTACAGTAAGAGTTAGATAACAGCAGGAACGTTCAGGCCAGGAACTCATTTCATTTTCCAGTGGTGTGAGGCACTGGGTAATGGGGAAATGCATAACCTTATTTCAGAGATGATCTTGCTTTACTGCATTACATCTCAAGAAATTTTGTACTGTCTAGAAAGAGATTTCTGCTTGTGGCATGTGATAGGAAGTGCTCTTCAGAGAGTGGAAAACAAACAGGATGTGGATTTTGTGTTCGTGAAAGTGAATTAATAGCAAAGCCTTGAGTCAGATATAAGCTGCACGGGTATTGTGCAAGCCTCATCACACTGCACTGCCATCTCACCCCAATTTATGACCTGGAACACAGCAACTTTTACAGCTTTTAGCTGGCACTGCAGGTTGTACCACAGCGTACAGTGGTTTTATAAATACAAGGGAAAGAGGTGAAAATTCCAAATTTCTTTTGCTTTTTAGACTAGCTCAAGTATAAGCTGGACAAAGTATGGTGACACCCTGTACCTCCTGAGCATGCATTTAAGTTCAGGGTTTAAATACAGTCACTTTATATTCCCTGAGCTTAGAATGCATGTGCAACCCAAGATCTGTTCTCTAGCGCAAGCAAGTACAAGTAAATAAGTACGACCAACGTTAGCATGGGTATGATCTACACGCTCATGTGGGCAAGTCATGTTTTAATTTTCACCATCATACGTGATAGGGGTAACATTTTTATGGCTTCAGAGAGTCCCAGAAATTCTCAGCCCATTCAGGCTGCTGAGACAAGTGTCCTCTGTGTGCAGCCTGCCAGACCCAAGAATTTACCAGAGAGAGGGAATTCAGGCTTTTGCTTCTCCTCACACTGCCAGAGTCCCTGCTTTCTGGTTCATACCACCAAAAGCCAGCTTAAACCAGAGGTGAATCTACTACATGATATAACAAACGTCTATTGCTCTTACTTGTCCTGTATGTCCTTATCTTACAGTCTGTAATTAATCACCACCCTGGAAATCAAACACTAAAGTATTTGTACATTCTCTTTGAAAATACATTTCAATTTCCTTTTACTTGAACTGCCCTCTCCTTTGCCACACCTGCTCAATGCATCACTCTGCATAGCACACACTGTACATACCTGAAGAGTTTGATGAGTCATGCCAGACAGGGAACATAATCACCACAGGAAGAATATAAGATTGAAAACTGCAATGCAATTAAATATGGAGATGTCTGTTCATCAGCAAATAATCACATTCACATGGTGGTGATGATTAGAATACATCATGACTCAGGACTAGGTTCTGTTCTCAGAACCACGAAATCCACTTCAGTGTGTGACTGTACAAGCTCCACATGTACCAAGTTTGTAGCAAGCACCAAAGTCATGTACAGAAAAACGGTAATCTAACCCCATTCGCTTGGTATGTACATGTTTTTTGATGTGTGCTGTTTTAGCCTTCATGATTGCTGACATCTGCTTATTCTCTACTATCCAGAGATAATTTGCTCTTTGCAGAGGCGATAATTGGGAGAGGCTGATTTTATGGGCACAGCAGTGCAGATGAATTGGTCTCCTATCTCACATTTATAGGAAAGGTTTCCTTTGTTTCAGCACAGCTCTCGGGTATAGCTGAAGGTACGACTAGTTACTCTGTATTGCCATTAAGCTTAGTGTATTCATGGGGGTTTAGAACAAATATCTTAGAATCCCAAAGCTGTCCTCACCATATAACCTGCAGGGATTGCTCTGTTACCTGCCTCAGATCATGACGGTTTTTTATCTTTTATTTTCAGTACTGAAATGTTTTTTGCCATTCTGTGATGTGTTTCCATTATGAATTAATAAGTTGTATTTTGCAAATATGCAGACAGATGGCTCTAAGGATTGCTAAATTACCACAGTCTGAAGGACAGCCACATTATTACTGTTAATAGTCTCTGCTTGATTGTTTAAAACAACTTAATTTCTATACAAAAAAGTCTGAAACAACTGGAAATGCTGAAAGCAATACTCCAGTCTCTACACATCCTGAGACTGATTCAGCGAAGTTCTTGTCACAGATGCAAAGTCACATCTAGCCTGAGATCTTGGCTCATCACTCTCAAACTTCCACTAATGGAAGAAGTTTCAGCAGTACCAGAGCTGAGAAACATTGGCTTCTTACCATTTCATGGACTCACTTCAGTCAGCAACTGTTAGTCAAAGCTTCCATGAGGATGGCATACTCACAGTGGTTCTTTCTCTGCTGCATGTGGATTCTGTGGTGTCTTTAAGTAGACACTGAAACTTTACCTGTGTTGAGACAGTGCTGTGTGTAAACCCTTCTTCCCTTTTTCTTCTTGTCAAATAGGGTGGAAGTAGCCAATGTGGTACAGAAGCTATAAGAATAAAAGGTGGAAGAGAAAGTCACCACAGAAAATAAGACTAAAAATAAAGTTATGTCTTGTATTTCAGTCTGCTTTGTGCAAAGAAGCTAAAAAAGCACACACAGCCTTAAATTGATGCACTGCTTGTACTAATGTGATGTGAAATACCACATCTGAACCAGTACAAGGACTGAGCTCTGCATCTGCTGAGCTTGTATTATAAAGCAAGGAAAATGAGCTAACTAGTATTTTATTCAAAGTTTTACTGGCAGCGTGTCTGTTCTGATGATTTAACTGTTATTTACACTGAAACCAACATGCAAGAAGATTGTAGGCTATGACTCCCAAGGGAGCAGCTATGGAATTTTTTGCATTCTGCAGAATGTTATGGGTTGGCAACTGCTCCTGTGTGCTACACAGATCACTTCAATCCCCTGTATTTATCCTATAAACAAGAAAGTGCTCCACACTGTTGCGCTAAAGAAAATAGCTGAAATCTAAAGCAGCTCAGTCCTGTTTAAGCTGTCCCCAGACACACTGCCTACCACGAGGGTTTGTTTTTCATTTATTTGTTAATGAAAGCTGGCAGCAGATGCTACACTTTTATTGAGCACATTAATCATTGAAAGAAAACAGTGTTTCTGCTGCTCTGGCAAGTCCTGTACTACACAAAAGTAAGGCCTGCTGCTTTCCTGTTAACCCTGTACATAATGTAGAATGCCCTCAAGCACTGGCTTTCTATGCAATAGTGTGTTTCTGCTGTAAGACTGGATACCTAGTGTGGATGCAAGTAAGATCTGAAGACATCCGTCCAGCTTCTTATTAAAAATCCAACTTGTGGCAATTGGATGCTTTTGAGAAATAAGAATGCAACCTTGATCCAGTTGCTAGTTTTCAAAGAATAGTAGGAAGAACATCAACGGCTTAACCCTACTGATTCCTGTCATTCATAGCTATATCACAGCACCCACAACAGTATGTGCTGTATGCCTGTTAGGCATTTGGGAACTCCTTGGGCATGTGACATATGTACTCTTCATAAATGTGTAGCCACTAGCACATCCACTTGCTCATCTTGTTACAGGGTAACATGAAGGTGTGTAAGTGCACAACTATCAAAGATCTACTTAGCCCTTAAAAGGGCCTTTTCTTCTCCCCACTCCTAGTGTATGAGTTATGTTATTAAAGGCTCTCTTGAGACAGTCTTCTCTCTTGAAAGCAAGCTCCTGCACACACTGCTCCAACAGAAGCTCAAAACTGTACCTAAGATCTCCAAACATGTAGGTCCATTGCGCTTAATGCTGATTTGTGCTATGCAGCACAATTACAGCACACTACCTAGGGCCTACTCCAGAAGGTAGGGTAGCACTGTTTAGGTGGGGTAATGGGTCCTAAAGTAGTGATAACAAATATGACCTACTCTCTCAGCAAAGTTGCAGATGATAATCATAACTTTTATGTTCTCATATCCCCACATTTAAAGTTTCAACCATATTTCTGAGTAAAACAGAGAAATGCAGTTCATGCAGCTGTAAAGGTACCAATCCAAGGCCAAAGAAACATCAAGTACAAGATACTTCAAAAACATTTTCCTGCTCAAATAACCTGCTATTCATATATAGTTTCTTTATCTCCTGCATTGGAAAAAAAAAATAAAAATCTCTGATGTCAATATATTAAACTCAGTGGAAACTTCAGCGATGAATGTAATCCTCTTCTTGTCTCTGTTACTGCATACTCCAGGTTACACTGAAGGATGTACCTGTCTGATGACCATTTGTGTTGAACAACTGTGGAAAATTGCTCTAAGAGTTGAGTGTAACAAAGGAGGTGACAAAAAGTCCTTGGCAGAGGTCTGCACATTTCAGTATACAAAGAACATACTACCGTGGGAATCTCTATATTACAGAAAAATGTACTGTACTGAGTTAGGCATTAGCTGGGTTTTTTCATCTCTAGGCCTATCTTTCAAATTGCTTTCTTAATCAGCCCTAGGAGAAATTGTTTAAATGCACGTGTCTTCATTAGTGTCTGTAATGAATTCATGGCAAATAATAAATACACCAGGTAAACTAATTTTACTCTGATCTACTTGAGAGCAGGTCTCTTAGCTAAATCCAGTTTTATTCACACTGTAGCAGAGAATACCCTAGGCTGAAGAAGCCCCTGTGGGATGGGGCAGAATCAGAATAAGGCTAGCAGGTGCTCACTCTGCAGGTCTCAAGGTACTTACACTAAGCACAAATTGCAGGTTCTCATTTTAGACACCTTGGCAATAGACTTCCAGAGAGATGGAAAATGCAGGACATGTTAATTGTGCCTGCTTGTTAGTTAAGTTCATATCTCTCCAATAGATACTGCATTCTCCAGCCTGAAACAGGCCTTTTCTAATAAGAACTAGACTAGCCCAGCTTGGTGTTGACAGGAATTCATGTGCAATCTCTAAGTTTGTTATTCTTTAAGGCACATTTTGGTTTTTCTCTGTCCTGCAGGTTCACCCTAAGGGTGTAAGTTTATTGTGAGCAGTATTTATTAAATGGAAGATGGGGACAGCTGCAACTCCAAGCATGATAAATAATATTTGATGTTGTTAGTTTTTTGTACACAAATGTTTTAAGATCTGTATGAGTGCAAATAAATTATCCCAGATGAATAAAAATGTTAGAATATTGGTTCTCCTCCTTTTAATTCCTATGATCTCTAGCGCAGTCAAATAGTTAGGAGAGATTAGAATGTGACTCTTTAACAATTTTTAAACTATTTTTACCACATTTCCCATCGAAACCTCTTTTACTGCTGTCAGCACTGAAGGAATTCCTTCATCAGATCACAAAAAAATCTGAATTGTTACAAAAAAAGCTTAAATATAAAGGCTCAGTGAATTAGATTTTACACTAACAACAACATTTCAAAGACCTAAGGCAATTATGTCTTTGTGCCTGCTGTAGCCTCTTCTTGCTTGTATAAGGTAGATCTGTTGTTGTGGATACTAGCTAATATCAGTTTACCTCAAGTAGTAAAACTTTAAAAATATTTGATTATTGTGCATGCTTAGAGAGTTTGGCTGTGCAGTTTAGCATGTTTTATAGAGTGTGATCATTGGAAAAATCAATCACCCCTAAGTATCTTAAACAAGGAATGTTTCAGTATTCAAAGTCCTGGCTTCAGTATTTTGCTCAAAACATTAGCTCTCTTGCTGCTCCAGCTTCTTGGGAGATTACACACTACAGAAGGTGACGTGAAGCTTTTCAGAAACTTTCCAGTCTATCATAACAGAAAAAGATTACTTTTTATGCAGACTTTATCCTTACTTCATAACACTTTAACACAGCAGCTTACATTTCCAATTCTTCTTGTCTATTACCAGTCATATTTAATATTACTGTCTGCTTATATGGGAGCAATAGTGTGGCAGTACTTTGCAGTGTAAATGTTTCACTTCTGATGATGTGCCAGACATCGAACAAACAGTATAGCAAGAAATGACAGCAAACTACAAGGAAAGAAGATGGACAAGAAAAAGGAAAATAAGATGATCCGCGATCCATTTAGAATCATAGAATCATAGAAAAGTTAGGGTTGGAAAGGACCTTAAGATCATCTAGTTCCAACACCTCAATAAATGTTCATATGCTCATAAGCCTGTGAACACAGAGGCTACATTTTACATGCAGGGCAACTGTAAGTGCATTCTAGCAAATAGAATTTATCCATAGTATGTTCAGGCTAAAAGAACTGGGCTATTAATTTCTCTTCATGTTAGACTTTACTTGGGAGTTAAATTGAATCTGGTTTCTCCAGCAGACCCATGTAACTATACTGATTTGTTTATAAAATATACTGATAACAAAGTTACAAAAGCAAAAAGCAAGTTGTTATTTTACAGCAGACTGTTCAGAGTCCTTGGAAATAACTTAGGTCCTCTAGTGTGTTTGGAGAAGGGGAAGAAGAAAAAGAGGTTGGGGAAGTGGAAGTAGGATATTCATAGATCCACCAAAGCAGTCAGTTTTCTCTTCCAGGAAATAAACCAAACCTCATTGTTTTTAAGCTCTTCCGTATTGTATTTTTAAGCATTGTGTCTTTAATTATTGCAATGTGCAATAATCAGTTTCTAACTAAAGTGCTTGATCTTTTCATGGCAGAACTGGTTAATTATTTTTTTTTTTCCCTTTCTTTTTTAGCTGTTGCTTCAATGCACATATATACAGCTGGGAAACTCCATCAGTACATACATGATAACATGACTACATGCTTTATGGTTACCACGATCTCTAACTACAGATGACTTCTGCAAGTAAGATGACCTACTGGAGTTGTATGTATCAAAACAGCAAATCACCAAATAGATGTCACCAAGAAAACAATAGATAAAAATAGTTAAGGAATGGCCAGGATAAAAGTTGCCTAGCTAACTGTCACAAGCATTCGCTTTTGCTGCAGACCACATCCACAAAAGCTGTCAAGGAACACACTGAGTGACATATAAAGCCAGTACTGCCTCAAACTTTTTGTACTATAACCCCAAGACCATACATTGAAACACCGGTCAATTTACGATTAGAACATAGATCAGAAAAAGGTGTTATGCATAGCATGACACCAAAGCTCTGGATTTGCTGCCATTTACACTCACAGAAAGTCACAGTCTAATTCTTTCTGATCCTCTCTCTAAATATGGATGCTGGCATGCACATCTGAGGCTGGTTGTGTACAGGTGGATTACAAACCATGAGTCAGACTTTCTGCTTTCATAAAAAAAAGAAACAAACTTGTAAAAACCTTCAAGTGATTTTTTGCAAATCTGACAAGGTTATACAAATAAAACACAATAGCTATGTGATTTCACTAAAGCCAATTACATCTAAATAACCACAATACAGAGGGATGAACTGTTCTTTGTCAGTTACTCATTAGCCAATCTTCATTAATCATATTTGATTCTATAACTGTAATCTCCCAATCAGGGTTTTCCTCAGGTGGCCTTGGTCCAGCTACTATCCCTTCTTTCCTTGCTAAGATGTTTTGCAATCGCAGTTGATGAGTGGGAGTTACAGAAAGAGGTTCTAGGTTTATACTGCAAATGAAATCTCTTCCAGATTAATCTCCATGTTTCGGGGGGGGGGGTGTTAATCTTAAATTTTATAATTAGAGATTAATCAATCAAGAAATCTAAAAGTATTTCATATACTTTTTATCAGAACACTTACAGCAGTTCATTACCTGTGGGAAGGTAATTTCTAATCCTTGCCAGCGTAAGTATTAAATGAAAACAAATGGAAAAGCAATTACATATATTTCATTCCTTGCAAGGACTGACAAACAAAACTGAGCAAAAGCAAAAATCAGATTCTAGATGAAGCTCTTTTCCAATTTTTCAGATCTAACTCAAATCCTGGACATCAAACCCAATAAAGGAATTAATGGAAGAAATGGAAACAAATCTTCATATAAAAAAAACATGAATCAAACCTCAGTTAACCCTGGGACTGCAACAGCACTGTATTTGCATCAGCTAGAATTCCTGCTTTGTGCTAGGTGTTATTCCTTTCAGTTACATCGTACTATTCAAACCTCTCTATCTACAATGGAATCAATACAGGAGAGGCGCGAAAAAAAAAGGAGGGGAAAAACAAAGCCAGGAGTAAAGTCTGCACAGACTAACAGTCTGCATGGAAATAACAAATGTGTTTTATGCTCTGGATGCCATTTTTACCTTTGTCTACATCCCGTCCTTGCAATGCCCTTGCAGTGATATCTATGAAAATAATGCTTAACACCTACACAAGATCTATCCTAGCAGGTGACATAACTGGTAATTTCTTAGGTTTCAGGATGAAAAAAAAATCTTAATTTAGTCAGTAAAAAATGTGTGTCTTTATTTATTATTCATTCTAGACACAAATGCATTAATTGAGTCAGGCACAATGATACAATCAGGCAAAGGCATAATTTCATGACAGAAACACCTTGAAGGAAAAACCACATGGAAGGAATAATTCTAGGAGTATGTCAGATCTTCCTTCACTGGCCTCATGCTCCCCCACTCAGGCAACAAAAGAGGCTTCAGTCCCAGGAAAGCCTAGACCTCAAGAGAGCTGCTGAAGGCTCCTGGCAGCAGAAACTCCACACATTTGAATCGCTTCCTTGCAGCACCTTGGAAAAGTCTTTAAAGCCAGTAACACCCATGACAGCTGGACAAACATCCTTTCTCAAAGGGCAGGGAAGTTTTACGCACCACAGAGGGTCAAATTATCCAGTTCTGCCATCCATGACGGAAGCAGGTTGGTATAATATGATCAGACAGCTTGGAGCAGGGGCAATGAACCACTTGGAGAACACCACAAAGTCAGTGATACACCTCCAGCAGTTATATAAACACGTATAACCCCAGTTGTTTCATTCCCACCTTTTTTTCTTGTGACTGGAGTTATGTTGTGTAGATGAGTACAGAACCTGTTCCAGGAAAACCAGTTATTCTGAGAAACCTGCATTCTTGATTAGAAAAGCTGTAGATAAGAATTAAGATTCAAGGCCTAATGAGAAACATTCTTATTGTAACAAACAGCCCTAGAATCCTAATATTAAAACTAAGCTAAACTGATTACTGCTTGCATCAGTGACTTGTCTGTACACTGAGCTCAACAATCATTTCTGTAACAACTAGAGAAAGAAACATGTAGGTGAAACTTTGTCTTGTTACATAGGTGAAAGACCCAACTATGTCTGGTCTTAATTTATTAAGATTTTTACCACTATGTTTCAGAATAGAACTTGACTTATCAAATGATCACCTTGTATCAGTCACTAATCATTTTGCATTTATACTTTAATTAAGTTACACTCAAGTATGTTGTAAATGGTGCTTTAAATAACAGTGAGGCACAGCTTTCCTTAGAGCTATTATGGCAATATAATAGGCAGCTGAAACATGTATTTGTCAAATCCAATACCTGAAGTCTGAAAATAAAGGTGATCTTTTCTCCCTAAACAGACAAATTCTTCTTTGCCAAAAGCAGGAATGCCAGAAGTGCAGCCTTGAGGGTTGCTTAAACTCTCCAGCCCTGTTCCTCTGTGACCACAGCTTTTTGCTTCCTGCTCTTAACCTTGCAGATAGGCACAGATAACATGGTGCTTATCTTATAGGCAGGAGGTTTGGCAGGCTGCTTTTTAGAGGCCAAGGCAAGCAGTCCTCTGAGGATTGGTCAGCAGGACACTGTCAAGTATAAAACTAGTTTGGCCCCTCTCTGTGTCCCAGTGTATCAAGGTTTAAGCTTCATTGACACCAGTATAGTGACCTTAATCACAATTTTTCATGCCTCAGAGAACAGTACAGCTGCTAAACTTTCTTTAATAAGTGTTTTATAGGTGGGGAAGCTGATCGAGAATTAGCCAGAAAGAGATGACTTAGTCCTGGCCTTAGTAGTCAGCAACTTATTATAACTCAGGCTGCAACATTTTTTTGCACTAGCATGAAAGAAGAATGTTGGTTTAAGTGATTTAGCTGACACTGATTCTGTTCCAGTCATTCCTTGTGTTTTCTCTTGCAGTATTTGTTTGCTGCAAATTCAGGAAGCCAAAGGCACTGTGAATAAGTCTCAGGAGAAAGTCCTACATTTCTAATTTCCCACCCAGTAAAGCAGATGCAGATCATCTTCCCAGGACTTACCTGCAATATACTCTTTACAAAGCTCACCTTGAAATTGCCACATCCAGTTCCATAGCCTCATACAACTACTATTGTACTGTAGGGTGCTATTGATAGCTGTACCTGCAATTCAGCAGTGGGGACGTTTGTGCCAGACTCAGCATTGAACCGCTGTCATGGGATGGCTCCCTGGGCACCCTACTTCTGAAAGCACCAGTAGTATTTCTCTTGTTGTTAATGTAAATTCCTATGGTGTGGAATGTGGAAGTAACACTCATGCAAAAAGCTACCACTATACTAGATACTGCAGAAAGCCAAGTTTCAGGCTGAAACACCTTGAATGAAAGCAAATATTTAATCCTAAGCACCTGCGATAAAAAGTCTGGATTTTTTTTAAGAGCTGAGCACCATAAACTGGTTTTACTTTCTGCCTCCTTATCCCCACTTACTATAGAAAGGTTGGTTTTTATTCTGAGGAAGAGCTCTGCGGGGGATTCTCATTGTAAAAATGAGCCCCTTCTTGATGAGAGATGATATGCAATAAATAACTACAGACTTGTTAAGGGTTATGAAGAAACAGAATGACAACCAAAAAAGACATAGAAGTAATCTTCATTTTGAAGCTACAACAATTCTCATGAACTTGAATGGCAGGCATTCATCTAGGGATATCCAAAGAAACTTTCACTCTCAGTAAGTATAACAACAGTACCACACAAGAACTACTAATAATTCATACCTTCATCCTTTCTGATTTCAACCCATTCTTAGCTAAAGTTTTGGATTACTAAGAAGCCTAATACCTTCTTAGATACAGTACTGTGTCTTGGAGTGATGAGTAACAGAACTGCTTCACACTGTCAAGTGACGTGCCAGACTTTGAAGAATCAAGTGGGGTCCCAGCTCCTGTCCTCCCTGTCCCTGCATGTGTTGCATAGCATTCTTACAATAGTTGTAAATGATCTCTGTCATTCCTCCCACTACCCACAACAAGTAGCTGAGGTAGAACAAAAAAACTAACTCTTTTCCAGAATGGGACATTTTCACCCAGTTAAGGACGGGCCATGTGACAAGGTTATGCAGAGGAGGTATACCTATGTGCTAAATCTTGAGACAGCTATATACAAACATTTGGTTCCTGATGGAGGAGGACTGCCAAGCATTTTTCTTGTTAGCTTAAAGTTCCTTGATGTTCTTTTGTCCTTTGCCATTAGGACCCTGTATGAGGTACACTCCACCACAGCAACAGTGCATTGTTTCCTCTTTACCTTTCCCTTCCTCTTTTTCCTATGGAAAAACAGATCCCGGATCAAGCTAAAGAGATTATTGCCAGCTGCCACTCAAACCAAGGTAAAAAGATCAAACCATTGTACAGCAAATATATGCTTTGCAGGCTCAGCAGTCTGGAACTGTGGAAATATGAAGAGAAGTTGGAACATGTTGAATATATATGATCATTTGCATTTACGTCTACCTTCTAGATGCCATCCAGATTAAACTCAACACTAAGACCTGGAAAATTACATCTCAATTTTTCTAAGGCATTTTATCTCCTCACGCACCGTAGTCAGCCCTACTATTTTCATAGTAACTGGCTCAAACCTTCCATTCACACCAGAAAGTTAAAACCTCACAAAATCTGCCTCTAATGAAAATACAGAAATCTTTCTCTTGCAAACTGCTCATTAAGACCATTCCCACTGTTAGCAGAATCTACCGTGGGTGAATGCTGGGTCAAAAAGCTAATCCCCTTACAGTCCTTTTGCTGTACTTCATGATTACTGAGAGCCTGGAAATGAGAGCAAAAATATCTTACTCTTTATTCAACATGATTTATATTCCTGGACAATTGACAAAATGCCTCTGAGACAGACTATCTCTGCTGCCAGGCTTGCGTAATGTATCTGCTTTGTCTGCTGACCTGTGCAGAAATGTATTAAGAGAATAATACTTTTGCTTTCAGTGCTGCATTTACTGTAAATTTCCATTCTTCCAGGAAAATTCTGACAGACATATTTAACATCTCAGATCTGACTTCAAGAGGCGCACTTAGCTCATATTGGCTCCACTAATCTTTTCTGAAAGAAGACCAGACAGTTGAATTTGGTGCCAGGGCTGAAGACACATACAGGACATATGCAAGATGCTGGAAAAGATTTCCTTCCATTAAGCCCCTATAAACCATCCCTGCTTCTGAGTTCACAACAGAGGCAGCACCCAAGGTGCTCCTCCTATACCAGGGTTCCTCTTTCCATAATCACTGCACCATCACATGCATGCAACAGCACTTACTCTCCTGTACTGAGCTTAATTTGGTGTTGTCAGTTTTACCCAATTCTGCCTAACAAACACCATCCCAACTATCCTGTACTTTATTACATGCCACAAATATTCAATAGAAACTAGCCCAAATTCTTGGTGATGATGGCACAGGATATAGTCCCAGTCACAGATTGAATAACACAGTTGATGTGACCCCTCACAAAGGTGCTAGGAAGGGAAAAAGCAGAATATGCTATTTTCAGACTTTAAAACTTCAGGTAGATTTTCTTAGCAAACCATTCATTTATTGCTTTTTATCCTGTTTCCTTATTATCCTAATTTCTCTCCAGTGAAAGTCACAGAATCACAGAATCACAGAATCCCAAGGGTTGGAAGGGACCTAAAAAGATCATCTAGTCCAACCCCCCTGCAAGAGCAGGGTAACCTACAGTACATCACACAGGAACTTGTCCAGGCGGGCCTTGAATATCTCCAGTGTAGGAGACTCCACAACCCCCCTGGGCAACCTGTTCCAGTGCTCTGTCACTCTTACAGTAAAGAAGTTCTTCCTGATGTTAACGTGGAACTTCCTATGTTCCAGTTTACACCCATTGCCCCTTGTCCTATCACTGGATATCACTGAAAAAAGCCTAGCTCCATCATCCTGACACCTACCCTTCACATATTTGTAAACATTGATGAGGTCACCCCTCAGTCTCCTCTTTTGCAAGCTAAAGAGACCCAGCTCCCTCAGCCTCTCCTCATAAGGGAGATGTTCCACTCCCTTAATCATCTTTGTGGCTCTGTCCTGTCAAAGTGGAAGCATTGTCAAGAATATCTACATTCACACGGTGTCAGGAGTGGATTTACACCCAAGGTGCTATTAACAGAAATGTGAAAAGTCACCGTGCTTCCAAGAAGGCAGAATGGCTGGTAACTTAAAAATGTTAAGGAGGGTTAAATGTGAGCTCTGGGAGACTGGAGCTACTGTTTGAATGGAGAAACCATCTCCCATTACCATCCTATTCACTCCTATGATACTGACAACTGCTTTTAGATTCAGAGAAAATCCTCACTTCCTGACTTTCAGATAGCCACTGTATAAGTTAATTAGCAGCCAGGAACAACATGTGGGTTCTAGAAGGCAGCACTGAGAGTGCAAAAGAAAGTCAAGCATAATTGTACCATCTTTTGTACCCATATCTTTTATACAGTCTTAGCCCTTAAAGCTGAAAATGTTATCTACAATTCTGTCATGTAATGGCTGTATCAGTGAGTCAGAAACATTTTTGTGAGTATCTCATTCCTTTTCATGCGCCAAAAACGATAAACAGAACAAAAAAGAAAGAACAACTGGGAAACAGAGCAATAAACTCCTACTTTACTAGAAAATTCCTGAAAAGTTGTCATTCCACTTGCTCACAAATGTAGGTGAACCCATATGCACAATACCACTCACAAGTTTAGTCTGTGTTGGCATGTTTGCAGATCGGTTCAATACTACATGATTTTTATCAGTGTTATTACGAAATGTCTTTGCAGATTGTCTGGCACACTTCAAAAGCTGCTGAAATAGGTTTCTAGTTGACAACAGGCTTATCTTTTACTTTTTACCCCTGAATAACGTAGCAGAGAGACTATTATCAGCGTTTTTCACAGTTTGATTAGTTTGAGTACCGTTTTAGACAGCAAAGAGAAAATCAAATTCTTCTGTCTTTTTCATTCCTCTAAAATAATCACACTCTCTACTTAGAGCTTATCAGAACACTTGAAATAATGCTATGTCAGGAGAAAATAAACTATATAATAAAATGCAGATGTAAAAGCATCCTCACTCTAATGCACTGTTCAAAGAAATTGAAAGGAAAAATCTTCTAACTCTTCCTTACTTACATGCACTAATAAATGCATTCATATCAGCATAACATGCAACTTTGCTTCAGGTGCCCCATCGTATGCATAAATGTTTCTTTTCCTATATAAGAACTAATTTCAGAGAAGGCTCCACACACAGCTTGCTATTGCACTAGGTCTGCAGTGAACAAGCAGCCAGGGCTGTGTGTGAGCACAATCTTTGAATCATAGAATCATAGACTAGTTAGGGTTGGAAAGGACCTTAAGATCATCCAGTTCCAACCCCCCCTGCCATGGGCAGGGACACCTCACACTAAACCAGGTCACCCAAGGCTTTGTCCAGCCTGGCCTTGGGCACCACCATGGATGGTGTATTCACAACCTCCCTGGGCAACCCATTCCAGTGCCTCACCACCCTCACAGTAAAGAACTTCTTCCTTATATCCAATCTAAACTTCCCCTGTTTAACCTGTTACCTCTTGTCCTATCACTGCAGTCCCTAATAAAGTGTCCCTCCCCAGCATCCCTGTAGGCCCACTTCAGATACTGGAAGGCTGCTCTGAGGTCCCCACACAGCCTTCTCTTCTCCAGGCTGAAAAGGCCCAACTTTTTCAGCCTGTCTTCATGTGGGAGGTGCTCCAGTCCCCTGATCATCCTCGTGGCCCTCCTCTGGACTTGTTGCAACAGTTCCACATCCTTTTTATGCTGAGGACACGAGAACTGCCACAATACTCCAAGTGAGGTCTCACGAGAGCAGAGTAGAGGGGCAGGATCACCTCCTTCGACCTGCTGGTCACGCTCCTTTTGATGCAGCCCAGGATACGGTTGGCTTTCTGGGCTGCGAGTGCACACTGAAGCCGGCTCATGTTCATTTTCTCATTGACCAGCACCCCCAAGTCCTTCTCCACAGGGCTGCTCTGGATCTTTTCTCTGCCCAACAAAGATGGTCTCAAGCCAGATCCTCTCCTACAGTGGGCCTAGGGTCTTCATTCTCACAGTCCATGCATCTGCCTTAGAAGACTTTGGTAGTATGGTCAGAGCATTAGATTAGTCCTGATGGACTTTACAGTGGTCCACAAACCCTAGTGTGTCAGAAAAGTTTTAGAACATATAGTGATCTCTAAAACCAAAACACGTTTCCACTGCCACATAAAAATTTGAACCATTTCACAAACTGCTTTCAATTTCTGTCAGCAGTTTGCTGTATATTCAGGTACCTACAACAAGGGTAAACCCCATGATTCATGCTCCATTTGAATGAAAAACACTGAGTATTAAGCAGAAGAGAAACTCCTTTCTTGGCACAGTTCCTGTGATTTCATTTTGAATAGAGTATTTTGATGATTAAATTTCTGAAAAAAGCACAGTGAGTCCATACCTACTCCTGAAGTTGAATGGATCAGAAAGCTAAACCACAAAATGGCTTTTTTTTCATATTCAGAAATAGTAAATTGGATAGAAACAATATAATTTTGATGTGTGCATTTTCCCCTCCAAGACTTTAATAGATATTACAGGCAAATGCTCAACTGCACCAAATCAAAATACCAAATACTTGACTGTTTAATCAATTTTCAGAGCTATGGGGCAGTTCGTAACTTGCCTTGCCCAACTGCAAGTTTTTCTGTCTGAAGTAAGGTGTAGTTCTGACTCTATCAGTTCATTACACTATAAAGCAAAGAAAGAAGGAAGAAAGAGACCAGCAAGAGAAGTAAACATTATCAAGGTTAACAGGAATGTTAAATGATTTTTTTCCCTAACAATCTGTTCAAGATTCAATCATTTCAGTAATAGGAGTGAAATAAATTCTAGACATTTTGTTCTTTAAGTGGAATGTTACCATTTCATTTTTCTAAAGATTCTTCGAACAGAAAAAAGAGAACAATTGCCAACAGTTCTTAATTCTGAAAGATCCCCTAGGGAGGATAAAAACCCTACACATCCAGCCGTTGGCACTCATCATCATAACTCCTGTCAAGAAAAGAACAAACTGTTCAGCTATATTGCATAAGGTTCCAATACAGAATGCAGAAAAATAATTCATGGAATAACACTCTTGGCAACTGCTTTCTAGCCAAGTACAACTAGTTTGGTTCCAGATGGGCGATCTTGTTTTGTAGGTAGTTACATTTTAAAATTATACTTTTTCCTCAATATTGCTGCTAAAGGTCTCTTTTAAAATAGATCTGTAATAAAACCAGGCTTCATCGTTCTTCTGCTACAAATTTTAATCAATATTTAATTATTTTAGCTACTCTCAACTAAAAGTGCCTACATTCTGGTGTTTCATGCCAGCTTTCACTGTAGCTGTCATTCAGATTCCTCTGAGCCTTCTGTTAACATCTACAGCAAATCAAAACAGATTACCAGGTTTTTCCTTTAGTCATGCAGAAGGGCAGTGGAATTTCTTTCCCTTGTTGCCAGACATGTACCTAAAAGCTGTGATTCTCCCTAACTGGGGCAATCTGGAGCTGAAACCCAGACATGACACTAATTTGTATTGACACTGCAGCCTAAGAAGCACAGCACAGAGAAATAAAGTTGTGACAGGCCACATCTGAACACATTTTAAGGTGGGGGTTTTTTTTGGCTTTTCTTTTTTTTTTGTGTGTGTGTGTGTGTGTGTGTGTGTAATAAGTACTCTCCCTTGAGCTAAACTACTGACAAGAAAAAAATTCTAAGCAGAAAATATGTTGTGTCCTCGTTTGTTACCAGAAACACTGGCTAGAAAATACACACCACCACATGGAAAATATCCTGCTAGTGCCCACGGACATTAAAACAACAGACAGGGCTGTAGAACAAAACAGCCTTGGCATTCCTGTGGAATGTGGAGTGGCTCCTGCCCATTCTGGCTGTCAGACCTACCCCTCTTGTGGCTCTTCATTGAAGATCACTGTCCTAACCTCTACATCAAAGATTTAAAGAAACAAAGAACAAGTTTGTGAATGTTAAAGTTGTATTGATTACTGAATACGTAAGTAGAGGTAATTGAGGTCTATTTGTCTTATTTGACTAAAAATTCAAACAGCCATCATAATCCCTAGCCATGAGTGGAGATAACTGAAATTTCCAGACCCACAGGAAAACATACAGAAATACAAGATGTGACTTGAAATCTTATCTCACTTCCACTAGCAAGCAGTGATGCCCACTGGCTTTAACAAGAGTGTGTAGGCTCCTGAAAGTCTCTCTTTTAAAATATTTCGCAGGCTGAACAGAGCCCCATTACAACAATGTTTCAACAGCCTGTGGAGCTTTAGTGACACCAGGCAAGAAAGAGAGCTGCTATCAGGACAAAAATCATATAACCCACTTCCTTTCTACTCCCTTTAAGTCCCTCGTAAAAAAACCTAAATATGTCCAAGTGCAGTCAGTATGACATATGCTGATGCTGACTGCCATTCGGGACATGTCAGACCATTTGACATGGCCTGATCAAGAAATAAGGAAAAGAATATAGTTCTTCTCGCCCTTAGAATAAGACAGGTCACCTGTCAAGATGGGTAGGAATGGGTAGATTAGTTCAGAACAAGCTGCAAAGGAATCTAGAAATATTTTATTCAAGCAAAGTACCTAATTAGCTTTCCATTATTCCAGCTGTCAGAAAATAGGGACAAAAATGCTGCTGAAGGCAGCTCCTGACAGTTTCTACTTCCCAAAACATCTGTAGTGAATCCTTACGGAAACAGAACTGTAATGACAGAATATATGGGACTTAGCATAGTTAATCTACAGCAGCAAATACAAGGAAGTTACAATTCAAACATGCTTTTCCATTATTTAAACATTTCCTAGTACTTGATTGATGGCTTGGCTTCGTGAATGAAGATTTGGGAAGGGCCTACCCAAGCTTACTACAAGCACGATGAGGACCACCGTCCAAGCTAGCTAGGCTCTGGCAGATAAACCTGCTAGTACTAGGTACTATAGCAAGATACAGTTTCTTCTTTTCAGCTCTCCAGTGACATATGTGAGTGGCATTAACCTCATAATTACCACTTATTGTTTGGTTTTGACCATTGTCATTAGCTTTTCTCTGTTTTGTCTGTTTGGTTTTTGGGTTTTGGGTTTTTTTTCCTCTTTTAGAGAAGAGATAATGAATAATGCTTATTTCATTTTTAAATTACTGAGGTCACTGAAAGCCTTGATCTTGCACTATGTTCTTGTCCCAGATCTTTGCTTTAGTGCCCCAGTTTTCTCTTTAATGAAGATTTCAATCATGCTACTCTTTGCCTTATAGTCAGCCACTTTGACCAGCTGAAAGCAGAATGAGCTTTCTGAACCTCAGAAGGAGCAACTGTAAACCTTACAGGATTAATGGTCTTACAGGCTGGTGATTTCAGTCCACACTCGCTCAAAGGTAGAGTTCTGCAGCCTGACCAGCAGCCATGCTGCTGCTAGGGAGTGGGAGGGAAGGAGGAGGCATGGCTAAGGGAGCCAGGCACGCTCCTGTGTTTTCAGTAAACACTGCCTGGAAAATGGGCCTGCTTTATAGCACAGATCAGAGACCAAGATAGATAGCAGCCAGCTGTGATGGAGAAGCCCTCAGAAGGGAACTGCAGGGCTTTTACTCCAGGAAGAATGTGCCAAAGAATCAGGCAGCAGGTGGTGCAGTGAGATGTAAAGCAACACTGGTCTTTGTGTGGTAGCTGAAGGTTGTCGTTTGGGTAGAAAATTAAATCAATGACATCCTCTGCTACTATTACAGCTGTGCAGCTGCTCAGTCACTGCACAAACCTTCCTTACTGCTTTCTAGCACAACTGATCGTGCATCTGTGCCTCATTTGTTGTAGTTTCAGCTTCCTCCATAAACATTATTTGTGAGGGCATACATACTGTAGTAACTGCAGCTTTCCTAGGTGAGTTGAAATTAACGCAGGCACTACTAGTAGTGTATTTGAAAGCAGTCCCCAGATGTCTGGCAATCCACATTACCCATGGTGTTAGAACTAGGTACTTTAGAGATAGGTAGAAAAGTCCTCACAAATTGCAGCATATAATACCTCTTGTCTCCCCTATGGAAACAGCTTGATCCAAACCAATTGTCTCCAAAAAAGAATATGAAATACATTTCCAGGCAAGACGCTGGAAAGGCAGCATAGGTCTCAAGCTGCCTTTTCACTGAAGAGATGAGCCAGCCTAACTGGAAGTGTGGGAGCCAATGACACTGCAAGTACAGGACATGTCCTGTACCACCAGCTCATGCTGGTAAGACATCATCTCACAGTACCTGATCAATTACTGGCTTAAACATAGATTTATTTTGTGGCTTTGGTCATTTAAGTCACATACTTAGTTCATCATCTGCAAACTTAGATTGTATTGCACAGGAATGCTGAGAAGATAAAATCAATTAATGATTCTGAGATACTCAACTGGATTGGTGGTGCAGTTGCCATCTAGTTAGCAATTAAAAGATAGATGAAGCAGGGACCTTACCAGCAATTTCCAATTCATACTTTTTGCTTAATTTACTTAATCTTTACAAAAGCTACAGTCAATGACCTTATAAGAGCTACAGTTTCAGACTGCAGCCTTTAAGTAACAAATGCTGTTACACATTTCATTTTTTCTTTCCTTACCCTATGTTTCTGACTAATGCATCATCAAATACCAAAATATCTAGAATGAAGTACCTGCTTAATTCAGCCACAGATTCAATGTTCTCATTGTCCTTACCAAGACAGCTACTGAAAGCATCTCAGGTAATACTGGCACTTTTTTTCTTTCTTTTTTTTTTTTTTTTTTTTTTCTCCTTTCTGGACCATTGTTAAAATAGCCCAGCACTCACATTTTCCCTGCATTTTAAAAAATCTCAGTGAATTCCTTGGTGCACCTGACAAGGCTGGAAAAGCAAAGTGGTTTTAAACTTATTTTCTTTTTATGCATATTGCATTGCAGACACAATGCACTCTTTTCTTGAGGGTCAGAACGTACTGCTCCCTTACTTAAACAATTCAACTGTCTTTTGCTTGTCTTTGATGTCTAACAAGAAACTCAAAGTCAAGGCATCCAAAACGAAACTTAGGTCAGGAATATCTTAGCTGGAACACTGGTAATTGGGTTTCACCCTTCAACAGCCACATCATTTCTTCATAGGCCCCAACTCCTGTACTCCTAGGGCTAAAGCACTACCTGCCTACTGCAATAAACTAACAAGTACCATATTTAATGTCATATGCAGAAAGTAACTTATTTGATGTTCATGCTTGGAAGAGGTTTGCTCAGGTAAAAAAGGAAACAAACAAACAAACAAACAAACAGAAACCAACAAAACAACAAACCCAAAACAACTTTTAAGAAAAGCCTGTGAGTAGTGATTGAGGTTTCAGTGAGCAGCAGAAATGCAGTCACAGTGCAGTTCTCACTCTGTGGAGCTAGAGACTGTGTGCGCAGATAACTGCTTTTGTTTTGGAGGAGATTATGAATATGCTTCTCTAAGGCATTATTACCTGTCACAGAATCATAGAAGCATTTAGATTGGAAAAGACTTAAGATCATTGAGGCCAGCTGCTAACCTAACACTACCCAAGTCCACCACTATACCACATCCCTAAGCACTATATCTACATGTCTTTTAAGTCTATTTTATAACTACAGAAGAAGGCTGTATTTTCACTGAGGAAATAAAGATTTCTGGATGGAATTGGCTGTGTTTAATCAGTCAAGTATCCAATGAGTTAGACATTACAGTTACGTATTTATTATGCAGGAAAGACATGTGAATGTGAAGATTCTTTTGTTTGTTTTGAGAATGAAGTTTTGGGAAAAAAATAGCTGGGCAACTATCATGACTATCTATGGAGCAGGAAAACCCAGTCATTTCCAGGATACTTAGGCATATCTGGGTATAGAGTGTCACACAGAACTATGACTTTCTTCTTTCTGAATTCATACAGACTTGACATTTCACTGCAAAGAAAGGTCTGTTCATAAATTGATTTTAAAGGAAATAGCCTTGAGGTTGCCCTAATCTTGCCAGGGAGAGTCAGTACAGTAAGTCTCTGATTCACACCGCTTGATAGGATAGCAGCTTAGGCACCAGGTTCAGAAGGTGGAATCGCTGGAAGATATGGTCTTTAGTGGGCTTATGGATCAGGTCCTCAGCTACTCTAAATAGATGAGTTTCAGTGCTTTACCTGCAAATACAGTCCTTCTTGCCCTGGTTAAGACACTATATGTTTATGAGGGAGGTAGATCTAAGAGCTCATTTCCTCCAACATTTCATTCCTTCATACTGCTGTTTTTCTCAGAAAGCTTTTTATCATTTCTTATATGAAATGCTGGATTGAATCTCTATCTCTGAGATGTCTCATCTTCCTTAATGCCCGTAGTTAACCTAAATATAAATACATAAAGTGCAAGTCTCATATTATTTACTGCCCAAACTATCATAATTAACACAACTGCTTTTTCTAGTTCGATACAACTCAGCTTTTCCTGAAGGCAGGTTCATTATCTGCAGTTCAGCTTTTATCTGTCAGTGAAAGGATTATTGAAATTGCTACCATTAAATTTCATCAAGACATGCGCCTCAACACTTACCTTAATACTACTGATTTCTCCACTGATTGTCTAGTTGACCAGTTGTGTGCCGCATTGGAAAGACCAGGCCTTAATTAAAACAACTTAAATACAGCCATAAAAAAGATTGCAATATACTTATAGTACAAAAAATAAGAACAAAAGAGCATACACATTTTTAAGCCAGCCAAGTGGGATACCAATAAGAGATTTACAGTACAAATTTTCTCACTGACTGTGTTCAAGTTCACCTTGATATCCATCATTGCCTTGCCTTCATGGCATACCTTGGCTGTGTCGCTTCCTAGGCTTCCAAGATAAACACAATTCAAAGCATGAAGATTTTAGGACTTGTTCTCCAAAGCAGAGTAACTATATAGAGACTTTTCATATCACTAGTGGAGGGCATCACAATGCCTCCACACCCACAGCCACTGCTTCATTTCAATCTCAAGTAATCTACTGGAATACCCTTGCAGATATCAATACACAGTCTGGCAGCTTTTATCCTTCAGGAGAAATAAAATCTAGTTAAACTCCTCTTTTTGGTTGATAACTCATATCACAGAGTGCACTCATAAAAGCAGTGCTATTTTATTTAAATATCATGTCTCGATTATGGTAGCAGCAATATAAACTTTACTGAATGTTTTATTGTTACATAGCATTCCCTGCAATAAAGGCATCTCAGTTACTCTTTACTCTCTTGGAAAGGATTACTTCCTTGTAATATCAGTCTGCAATAAGTATAGCTCAGTATGCCTTTTTCCTTAATGTAAGAAAGTCCTTTTTATGTCCCACTACATGTTTTCTTCTTTATAAAACATGGGAGGAACCACTCAGAGGCCAGGGCAATGCAATACCCTGTAGTGCAAGAAGGAACAGGAGAAAGGATAAAAACAAAGAGGAAAAAAAAATTTAACCTGTTTCATTACAGACATTAAATTCTTTTATCACCCAAAGAAGTACAGCATTAACACTAGCAGCTCCCTGTCATCACACCTCAGCTCTCCTATCCATGAAGCCCACCAGAAAGCAATTCATTCCCTAAGACTCTTCTACACTTGCATTTCCTGCTGAAAGCAGTACGAAGTAACATACTGAAGGGATGAGGATTGATTCACTTCATTACTACTGTCCCTACGCAACTCCAGGACTTTCTGGTTTGTTGACCACAAGCACATGCTTCTTGCAAACAGCTCACCATGCTTCCCATCACTAAACCTTTTGAGTCTTCTCTTTCAATCCCGAGTCCTGGCAATCAGATATTCAGACAGGATCAACTCAGGCACCAACATCAGCATTCAGACTTTCAAAAAAATTAATCACTGTGCTTATATGTAGGGCCTTTATTTGGCTGCCCATTGTCAAATCTGTCCTTACAAACTAGTTCTTACCAGAAGTCAAAACACAAGCAGAAAGTTCAAGTAGGGTCTTTGGGATCTGGGTGTCTGGTTTCCGGTTTTAGGAGTAAAACCCATTAAAATATTCTACCCTAACTTTCTTCTCCTGTTTGGTGAGTTTGTGGTATGCAGGCATACTTTCTGTTCATTTAATATCACTCATTTCTGTATATAGACTATATTCCTTCCCCCTACCACATTGATACTAAAACATATTGGCAAGCTAACATTAGTGCAGAGCAGAATCTTTCCATGTCAAATGTGGTGGTTTTCCACTACAAATGATCAATCTGTGTGGCAGTAACTTTGTTGGTCCACCTTGAATTATGGTGCAAAGGCTGTTCATTTCTAGAACTGAAAGAATTTTGTCAGGTACTGTAAAGATCAGCAGCTCTCCTGACTGTTCTCCAAGCCAATTCTCCTGTCTTGACTGCTGGAGTAGCCAAAACCTTTCATCAAAGGCCAGAAATGTGCATGTTTGATAAACCCACTTACACATGCAAAGTTGGATTTGACAGACTTTATCATAAATTACATTAATTCTGTTACCTTTATATAGAGTCTTTTATGCAAGCCGAAAATGATTTGATTGATCCTTTTCCACTGTAAACAACCAAAACACCAGCTCTCATGATTCCGCCACCTACATTAACAGGATTTACTAAGCAACAGCTGTTCAAACATTTGTTAAATCCCTTCACAGCAAATAAGAACATGGTGCAGCATGCCTGTTCCTCATATCAAGTTAACCATAGCAATATTTAACATTCACTGAAAAATATATGCTGCATGTAGAAGTATTCATAAAAAAGTATTTCATCTTAATCAACAACATCCTGCAAGTCTCAGAGGATACTGGAAAGTTCCATAGGTATGTAATGTCTAAAGGGTTATGACAGATTAATAGATTCATTCAGCCTGAAACCTAATTCCTAAGAATGTGCACACAGGAGCCCAAAATATCTGACTTTACACTTTGGAATCCAAAAGTTGGGCCTGATTCTGTATTTGTTCATTTATTTTGTATGCATTGCAGCAGAACCCACTGTCCAAATAGCAGGATCCTCTTATAGACACTCAGCAAACAGTGAGAGGAATGCCCAGATCTAACATGTTAATGTGAAAAAACAGAGATACGAAGTGACTAGCTGAAGGAAAATCATCTATGAAGTCAGGGAGCAAAATTCAAATTTTCTGACTTTTCTGTTAATGCCCAAGGCCCTGGACGTCTCTGGCTTCCCAAATGAGTCCTGATCTCATAGAATCTTTTAGTACTGCATCCTTGAGGCTTAGACAAGCAAATCTGAAAATAGTGTCTTAATTACTGAGCTCTGAGTAAGAAAATCTTTCTTTTCCTGCACCTCTGAATTTCCTACAGGGAGCTTAGCAAGAACTTTATTAATTAAACAAGAAAAGAGATCATCATGTTAACTTGCTGATGGCTCTTCCTCTGCTCCTGCTTCAGGACTCCAGAGCCCTGTTATACCTCCTGGAATTTGCCAAGAGTGATCTAATCAGCAGCCAACCCCAATCAAAGCTGAGACTGCAAAAACACATTGTTCCTTCTACACACAGTTTTTAGATAGGCTCCTGCCTGGCATAATGTCAAGAACCATGTTACACTTTTACACAGAGGTGAAAGGTGAAGAATGCACAAAGCTCATTTTCTTGCAAAGCTGTGTTCAGTCTCATTGATAAAGCCCTAGTGCAGCCTGCTACTGATATAAGGAAAAAGTATGGCTGCCTTCACCCATCATCCCAGCTGCTGCATGGGACCTGTAGGACCTTTCTCGGGACTGCTCTCTGTACCCACTTGGCATCTTTGGAGAGTCTATCCCTACTTGTTTCCCCCTTTGGAAAATTGTCTTCTCCTTATACCATTACTATCAAATGAAAGAGATTTCCGCTTTCCACTCGTCTATTTTTCTCTCTGAGAAAAGCACGATGAACTGTATTCAAAAATTTTAACATCGCAATTAATACCCTATAAAAGGCTGCATTTACTAGTTACACCAAATGTATTTGTTTTCATCAGTGGCACTCCTTCAACTGTTCTGGCTTACAACCATGAAACAGCATTGTCACATAGGCAGTAAAGAAATAAAAAGCAGCTCCTGTAAACCAAGAAATGAAATTTCCACAATTCACCTAAGCCCCCTCTTCTCAAAAAAGAAGAGGCACCCTGGCACTGGCACAGAATCAGCAGGCAGTTGTTCTCTTTTAGTATGATGCACAGTGACATAAAACATCTCATGTTAGTACTGGTGCAGACATGATAATATGTGCTTTGGGCTCTAAGCATTCTCACATGACATTAAAAAGGTATAGAAACCAAAAGCATCAGTAAAAAGTAAGTATTGCTAATATTTTCCTGTTTATACAGCATTTGCAAAAACACATATATTTTTCTAGACAACTTTTTTTCTATTATAACATTCCAGTTCATGGGACCCATCTTACTTTTTCTGGACATCTCACTATTAAATGAGATTGTTTCATAGATCAAGGGCTGGAGGAGTAAGCCCACTGAGGCATCATAAAAATGTATGAAAATTAATACATAGCAAATTTAAAAAGCAGTATCTTAAGTTTTTTAAACACAGACTTGGGCAATACAAATATCACACATTTATTAATAAAGGTTGCTCTTTTACAAGATCAGACCATAAAAAAAGAGCTTGTGGTCCTTCAAAGAACCCACACAGAACATATAGCTGGAACACTAGGCATCACTAGACTGCAAGATTAGCCAGGACTTGCTTGCAAAAATACAGAGTGCTAACTTCAGTCTAAAAGGCTGAACACCCACTCCAAGCAGTTTGAACAAAAAGCTCTGTTATGAACTTGTCTTCCGCTAATTAGGCACCAGCAAACTCAATAAATGACTGGAGGAATATTCCCTTGGCTCAGAATGAAGATTTAGAACTAAGTTTTGACCTTTGTTGCTCAATTCCAGGGAAATGCTAAATGATATATAGTGACCAGTCCTACAGCTAGCGAGACTCAATGAAAAATGTTGCTGATTCCAGTGGGTTTAGGATGCAGCCATCAAGCTCTGTATTTCAGTGCTAAATTCAGATATTATCAGTCTAGGGAAAAAAAAATGTTGCAGATCTTCAAGTAACGGATTGTGTTGAATCCTAACACACTATTAATGCAGTAGTCCAAAACCTAAAGATTACATTGGAGAGGAGAGTTTTCAGCAGCTTTATGAGGATTTTGAATTCTAGTGAAGGGAAAACGTAGTTTAAGTGCTACTGGACAAATGGACAATAGCAAGCCACGCTTGTCTGAAAGTTACTTTCTCAACATGAAATAGCTCCTTAAGCTTGCTGATTGGTACCTCTTGCTCTCAAAATCAACAGGAAAAGTAGATGACAAGAAAAGCATCCAGAACAGACTTGACTCAGGGAAGATAAGGAAGCCCAGGAACCCCGCCTGGCTGTTAACTTGGGTCCAATTTTGCTTCTGCAGCTTTAGACAGAATTTTAGGTTTAACAAAATAAATAAATAATTTAAAAAAAAAGAATTCAGGTTTAACAAAACCCCTTGTCGTGTTTTAAGCCCAGCCGTAAATCAGAACCATGCAGTCTCTGTCTCACTCCCCCCCTTCCCCCACCCTGCTCCCGGAGGGATGGAGAGGAGAATCTAAAGAATGTAACTCCCATGGGTTGAGATAAGAGCAGTCCAGTAACTAAGGTATAACACAAATCACTACTGCTACCACCAATAATAATTACAGACATGATACTGGAAAATTCTTAGCAAAGATTGCTGGCACTTTCAGAAGAAAAGCAGTTGTACCCATTCTGCATCCTACAACCATATTTAGTGAGCCAAGTGCCACAGCAGTTCCTTTCATTTTTTTACTTAATATAATTAGATATATCTGTGTTGGCTTTTCCCATAGTAATGTTCTATAACTGAGCTGAAGAATTCAGCACATTGTTCAGCACTCCCTGGATAAAATCGTTACTGTCTCAGCTTGTACAAAAAGTTACTGAGCTCTTGCAGAAGCTTTCTGATCAAAGCAGAGTGTTCCCAAAGCACAGGATCCTGTAAATAGGCAGGAGAACTACTGTCCACAAATGCAGAAATCAGATATGACACTGCCAACAGGGGGTTGAAGTACACTCGTTCCATGAGACATGGACACAAAGAATTAGAAGTACTGCATTAATTAAGAGTATTTCAAGAAGCAGATATGGTAAGCTAGGAGCTCTGTCAAGAACAAAACAAAACCCCTCAGAGAAACAGGGGTCGTGAAGATATTAGTGAAAAGTCAGTGTGTCAGCAAAGGGAAACTTTCCCAAACAGGTTTGTGGGAATAACTTACTGAAAGTCTGAATGTGTTGGGTTGGGTTTGGTTTGTGCTCTGAAAAGGGGGATATTCATGTAATAGTATTTTATACTGTGTTGAAAGGGCTATGCAAATCAAATAACTGCTCCTTTTTTTTTTTTTTTTTTTGCTGAGATAATGCTTTACAGTCACTCTCCAACAGTTTTAAGTCTAATCTAACAGTTAACAGGAATAAAATAAGAGAGCATTTAGGTTTTGCTTCAGTTTTTTTTTTTTCTGTGTGGTGTCTCTATCAGGGTGTAGTAAGCACAGTTCTCCATCTCTGGAGGAGTACTCTAGGATACCTCTCATGAGAATGGAGCCTGATATCGAAGAAAAAAATAATCTTTTAATTGGCATGTTTTTTAAACTAACAGTAAATAGTTTAATTTGTTCTGTTCAAAACATACTATAAAAGCATATTTCAAATTTTGTCCACAAAAATTTAGACTATCTCAATAGGCTATGTACTGTTAGATTTTTCAGCTGAAGTCCAAAAAACAAAAAACAATTTTAAAGGTATTCTGTTTTCACCAGCTGCTATGGGTTTTAAATGCTTAATCTAAACTCCTAATTTGGCAAATTATTTACAGCTTTAGTTCAGCAAATGAAGAAAGCAGCTACAGCACAGGGCTGGCTTGATTTAGATGTATAAAACTGCAGGATTCATTTGGCTATGAGGATAAAAGAGTAGTCTTTATATTGAAATAATCAGGTTTGTACCTGTAGTTAGTGTTCCTATATGAGTGCTATTTAACCCATTGTTGAGTTTTAATAATTTTGTAATTTCAGCGCTTTTGTAACTCCAAGTATTTAAGGAAACTGGGGAGATGAGGTTTGCAGTAGGAGGGCAGATTGCCTATTGGAGTTAAGCGTGTAGGTGGGAAGACATAAACAAGCCAAAAAAGGGCTTTTGATACATAAGTTCTATTTGTTGATGTATTTTAGCTTTTTCAACCTTCTGTTTATGGTGGTTTTTCTAGTAAAAAGTCACAGCATTTTTCAAGTATCAAATTTAGTTTTTAAATTCTGCTTCTAAGACTGGTTTCCAACATGAACACATTACAGGGTGTTGTTACAAATTGTTACAAATAGTCCTGGGGGGAAACTGTATAGAGTTGGGTATTTTTAACATACAGGCTGTTATCTCTTACTGGAATTCGCTGTGACTTAATCCTTTAGAACTGTCTTGAAATTATAAACTACAGAATATAGTATTTATCTATTAAAACAAAAAAAGACTAGACATGACCCCTTTTAAGACCATAGTGCCATCTGTGACCACTTACAGTTTGTTATAGAGCTCTTTATTCAGTTTACAGTGTGTATTTTGTGTGTATACATAGCATAAGAAGCAGATCTCATGAGTGATACAAGTTTGTTTCTGAGGACTAAGAGAATGCGATGCTGGAAGTTCTCTATGATCTGTCTGAAAAGGTTTTCTGAGGGGATTACGAAAGCCTGGGGGACAAAGCTAAACAGAGACATCTGTAAATGCAGCTTGGGTGTCAGCAAAGACCAAGTCTATACTTCAAGATCTCTATCTATTTAGAAATTTTATTTCTCAACCTTTAGTTTGCATGTCTTTGACAACCTCTATTCAAACTATATGCAAATACTAAATGTGTTACTGTTAGGGGTAACATGAGATGATTTATTCATTTACTCAGATTAATCTGTTAATTCCAGAAGACTGTAGCTTTGAATTATATCTATGTTTGCATTACCAGTAACTGGAAGTCAGCTAAGCATGTAATTGGTTCATCTTTATGGAGAGCTATTAGAGTGATTTTAGTATTTTGCATATTGGATATAGACTCCTTTAGGATCTCCAAGGAGACTGCTGTCTTTCAAATCTTCACACTGTTAGAAACAGGATACTGAGCTAGCTGGATCACCAGTCTGAGTAAGTGCCATTTATTATATATTATACATATATTTCATGTATAAAGACCATATAAGGTATTTACACACTGTGGCGGCAGGTCTCTGCTTCACAACCAATATCATCTGTTCTCAAAAAGAAGACTAGAGTCACACAAGTATTGTCAAGTTGCTAAGTTAGTTGAAACTATTTATAGTTGAAACTAACTTAGTTAGTCAAAACTATTTCACTAGAGATGAATCACTGTTGCCTCTCCAAACACAGCGCTTTTATGCTGGCTTAGAAGTATCTTCTACTTACTTGTTTGATAAACTCACAAAAGGAGGAAGTAGTTCTAGCCAAGATAATCACATAAAAAGTACTCTCAGACCAGCAGAGGAGTCTGTATAAGGAGCTGCACAACTAGAATGAAGCTCAGAGCAACTCTGGTTGCAGCATATCCACAGCCTGAGAAGATGGGCTACACCCCTGAATGCGCCACTGCATTTCCATAAACATTCATTGTCTTCTTTCAATTAACAATATATTTTAAATTTAAAACCATGAACATGTATGCCTGGAACATTCAATTTGGGAAATTGGGAAAGCCTGTTCATCTCCCATGGCTTCTTTTTTTCTATGCTCTTCTTTAATAAAGGCTCAATGTTTCACAGCCACTGAAGAATTCAAAGAATGCCATTAACCAAGATACCACCCTCCTAATTAAAACTAAATACTTGTTCTGAAAGAATTCCATTGCAAATATCATGTCTTACACACAGGAACTCCTTTTCAAAGCCATAATACTAAAGCTTTCTCTTTTTCAGGTGATGCCTCGGCCTTTCTTTTACCATTGTATTCTTCATTCAATAATTACTTCATTATAGTCATGAGACTGGAGGGCTTCTGTATTATTATTATTATTATTTTGGAACTTATAAGTCCCAGTTTTCAAGATGTGGTCTCAAAAGTTTTTTCTCTGCTTGCTGGGTTGCTTTTAGAGTGTAGCTATACCTGTCTTTATCCCAGTGGAGCGAAAAGGAGAAAGGAAAAAAGGATTAATATTGCAGGGGATGAAATAGATTTCTGGAACTTATATTCACTTGGGGTAAGAAAAGATGTGTTAGTAGCTGAAAAATGAAGAAAAGCCATCAAGAGTAACCCACTAACTCTCACCTTCTTCAAATTTCTGTATTTTCTGTAATTTTCTGTTTTTTCTGAACAGACAGATGAAAACTGAAGCCTGTATTTGTTTACTGTGAGTTGTCATACACAAAGACTGAACTGGAAGTCTGCTTAGCACCCCAGGACTGGAAGAAAATCTAAGTCTTTTGGCTACAGTAAAAATGCTGTCACATTCACCCTGAGAAAGAAACACCTACATGTAAAGATTTCATGAATCCTGTCTCCTTGCTTCAAACATCTAAGCCATGCTTCATTAACATTAGGAAGAAAAGCTTACATGTCACAAAACCACATTACCTTGAATTCAGGAGAATCAAACAGCTGAGAAGTTTAACACAACCTGCTCAGAAGCATCTGCTTTTCTCACAGTCTACTGTCTACAGACAGATATAGCTGTAATCAATAAAATTAAAGTGAATGTCTTGCATTGAGTTTTGCCATGTACCTCTGTGCTTTCAAACAAGTGTCTTCTTAGCTCCATAACAGTTCTTTCAAAATACTATATAATTACTTTTACTATTACACCTAAAGGAAGGGAGCTCACCACCCTGAGCAACTGTAGCTCAGTTTAGCATTGAAAGAACCTATTTCACAGCAGCTGTGAACATGCATAGCCTGCTCTTTCCTGTATTCATTATGGAAGCTGAGTTAAATCCCAGTCTCTGAAAGCAAGGAGGTTAGTGGAAGAGGTAGGAATGACTTGACACATGTAAAACATTTTCATGTCACTTCCTTCATACCCCACACAAATGAGATTAAATCACCACTGTGGTATTGCAGTCGTTAATCTCTATTTACATGAAACAAATGTAGCCTACAGAATTGTTTTGATGCATGTTTCACTGAATTTTGGCACAATACACAAATTTTATGCCTATCCGAAGACATATGATGGCCTATAAAGAAAAATCAAAGTGAATATTTGAATTTTTCAGTTCTGTGGATTGCCACAGAAGTTCCAGTTCTCAAGGCTTCTCCAAGCTTTTTCAGCTTTTAGACTTTAGAGAAGGAAAATAGTTTGTGAAATAACTAAGCCTGGAGCTCAGAAACTGTATCTTAATTAAAAAATGTTTGAAATGTTTCATTCAACAGTTTCTGAAACAAGATATAGAGGATTTCCAGGTCTACAATGTTTTGTCCTAATCTGAAGTGCCTAATCTGAAAGTCTTAAAGCTTAAAGTTATTTAAGGATTTATTTATTTATTTATTCATTCATTTATTTACTGAAGTCCATGGAATCATCCCTCCAAAGTCTCAGAGACTGGCTCTGGCTACAAATAGGGCTGAAATACTTCATTCGTGTTAGATACCATACCACAGGGCAGCTTACAGACAGAGAAACACACTGGTACTTGCTGCTTATTGACAGAGTAGAGAATAGTTTGCAGCACTGCCCTTATACACACACTGATGTGATCCTATGTTACAAATTGCTTTACATTGTGGTAACATGCAATTTCAAAATATGTCAGTTTGGTTTCTTGCATCAAAATGCAAAATGTCTAGTGTACTGTACTGAACTTCATGCCTTTCTAGTAGGTATATTAAAATCTAATTATATGGCTGAGACAATGACTCTTACTTGCATGCTAGCAGTTAATGCTGAAACAGCCAAACTATATGAGAGAGGGAAATAGGCTTCAGATTCTTTTTCCCATAGCAGGAACTACAGGACTCTCTTCCAGTGTTACCACAGTGCTGTAGGTAACTCTGCCGTAAAATATGAGGCATTGGGGTTGGGTGGGTAATGTTTGGTTTTGTTCCAGGGCAGCAAGCCTTTCTCACTAATATCAGCACTGCACAGTGCAGTCAGTTTACCAACACCAAGTTTTCAAAACGTCAGCTTGAGCAAACTGAGACCATTGAGATTCCTATATAACAAGGGTTCAATTATTTCTGGTTTCTCAGCTGAGACCTGTCTCTGCAGCCTATGAAGCTGGCTGATACCACCACAAGATTTTCAATCTAAAATCAAACCAGGAACTCTGAGAAGCAGAGATAAGCAGTCGCTGCATTTTTGTTTAAGAAGAATTTAACAGCAGTAGCTGCACCTGAACAGCACTGCTCAACTCCATTTAAACCCCATTAAAGCCCACATTTTGCTTGCACTTCCTCTATAAAAGTGAACAGCGAATAATTCAAACCTTTCATTCATTTTGTAGGAACAACGTCATGATAAAACAGTACAAGTCTAAGGCCTAGAGTGCACAATGCAGGTACAGTATGGATGGTTTGGCAGAAACTGAGATGCACATTTTGGGAGCATGGGAGCTTTCAATTCGCAGTGGAGGAGCTTTTGTTAAGGCAGGAGAGCAGTGCCTGGAGGAAGCGTACCCCTGCCTGTGCGTAAATACTGCCATGAAGGAGCAGCAGCAGAAGGAAGGCGCCGCTCAGCGATATTCAGAGCAATCTGCCCAGTGTTGTGCCGCTCATCACCCAGCTAGCAGCACAAACACTTTGTTTTTTTTCCCCCTCTCCCGCTTGCTCTTTTCCCCCTCCGGCCAGAAATTGAACATTATTAACCAAATATTAAATAACAACGCGATTGTCTGAGGCATTCTATGCAAAAGGTGTGCTTTTAGAGGCGGAGATTCCAGGGGCAGTACAAGGCTCACCTAAGACCCCGCTGAAGGGCAGGGCTGTCTCCGTACCTCAGCAGGCGCAGTTAGGCTTGACAGCTGGAGCTGGCTTCCCCTCTGCTCCAAACCGGGGCCTGGGGGAGGGCACCGGGGGCAGCGCCTCGCCTCGCCTCGCCTCGCCTCGCCTCGCCTCGCCTCGCCTCGCCTCGCCTCGCCTCGCCTCGCCTCGCCTCGCCTCGCCTCGCCTCGCCTCGCCTCGCCTCGCCTCGCCTCGCCTCGCCTCGCCTCGCCTCGCCTCGCCCTGTGAGGGGGCGCGCGCCGGCCGTTGGCGGGCTGAGGGCGGGAGGCGCTGGCTTTAAGAGAGAAGGGCGCTGATGGCGGCTCCGGGGAGGACCCGGCCGGGCACGGGGCTGGGGCCGGCACCGGCACCGCTGTGCAGCGGGGCTTCGCCTGCTCGTTTCCCTCGTGAGCCTCACGGCTGTCGTGGCTGCACTGGGCAGCGAGTGCCCGCTTCATCTTCGCACAAAATTCAGGTGCTTTTTCTTCAGTTTAACCGGAGTTTCCCATGTTTGATCTTCATATTTTCTACTGAGAAAAAATTGGTAAGGTTTTGATAACACGACATAATAACATAACCAAAGAAAGACTCGGAGGCACCGAACAAGAGAACCTTTTCCAAGGACAGAATGTTTTTCTGCATGTGAGGAAGTTTCTCGGAGTCGCAAGCTGTGGTAAACCATAGCCACTTCCATAGCTTTCAAGTCTTAGTTTTTCTGCTGCTATTTCATAAATGAATGTCAAGTTTTGTTATTCCAGTGCTCTTTACCACAACTTCAGTGGTTTTGCTTCATGCAAACAAAAGTAAGTAACTCAGCAGCTGTAACCCACCTTGCTGAAAGAGGGCTGTAGTCAAAATACAGACTGGAGAACAAATGGTTAAAAATGAATACAAGTATCCTAATGAAAATAGAGTTTGCAAGGGAAGATACTGTGAAGGAAAGCCAACCGTATCCTGGGCTGCATCCAAAGGAGCATGACCAGCAGGTCAAAGGAGGTGATCCTGCCCCTCTACTGTGCTCTTGTGAGACCTCACCTGGAGCATTGTGTGCAGTTCTGGTGTCCTCAACATAAAAAGGACATGGAACTGCTGGAACAAGTCCAGAGGAGGGCCATGGGGGATGATCAGGGACTGGAGCACCTCCCGTATGAAGACAGGCTGAGGAAGTTGGGGCTGTTCAGCCTGGAGAGGAGAAGGCTGCGTGGGGACCTCAGAGCAGCCTTCCAGTACCTGAAGGGGGCCTATAGGGATGCTGGGGAGGGACTCTTCATCAGGGACTGCAGTGACAGGACAAGGGGTAACGGGTTAAAACTTAAACAGGGGAAGTTTAGATTGGATATAAGGAAGAAGTTCTTTACTGTGAGGGTGGTGAGGCACCAGAATGGGTTGCCCAGGTGAGGTGTCCCTGCCCATGGCAGGGGGGTTGGAACTGGATGATCTTAAGGTCCTTTCCAACCCTAACTATTCTATGATTCTAAGATGTAAAATGGTGTGGACTATTCACAGTATTGAAATGAAGGAAATCGGAGTTGCTGGAACAAATTGTGTTGTGGAGCTTCTGAAAGCAGGGCCTGGGTAAGCTGAAGCAATTCCTAGGCCAGAGCCCATTGGTAACAGGTGAATAGCTGAAGTTTTACGTTTATAATCACGTAATGACTACATGCAAAATCACAATATGTGAGAGTGCTTCAGTGTTTGCTCCTTACCTCCAATAGAGCTCTACAGATCCTGTTGAGAATACAACATGTAACACTTTGTTCCTGTACAACAAACACTAAGTAGGAAGCAACTCTAATTTAAAGCCAGCTATGGTTTTCCTGTTTATAATAGTGAACAGACAATGACTAAATGTAGAGTATCCATGAATGAAAGATTCATAATAATGAAGCAGCACTGTAATGTGACCACATCTGTAAATAGTTTTTTCTGGTTTAACTGCCTATTCCAGTTCAAAGTGGGCAGCACTTGAAGTGATAGCTGAAAATGTAAGAAATATCACATGTGTGATTGTAAAAGCAACTCAGCTTAGATCTTCCACAGTTTTGCACTTCTGATTTTGAAGTGACTTTGGTGAAAAGGAGCTTTGCAGGACTGACGAAAATAATTATAACTATCTGCAAGAGAAATACAGATTAGATCCAGAAGAAACATCTACACTCTTGGAATTCCATTCTCTATGCATATACAAGCCAGTTATGACTGGCTGGAGTTTTGGGGGTTTGATTTTCCTAAAAAATAATAGGCGTTTCATTTCTCAGCTATATCAGTAACATAATTTATGATCTTATAATAAGATCACTGTCTTAGCTCTTGATGGGGTCCCCCTTCCACCCTGTACCATTATTTACAAGGTCTCTCTTATCCACATCACCTTGAATCCTTGGCTTTACATCCCAAGTCCATCACCCCATCTCTTGGGTTTTGGTCATTACCTAGCTCCCCTATCCTTCCCAGTTTATTTTATTTTATTTTTGAAATATAGAGCATACCATATCTGTTCTCTGCAGAAGACTTGATGAAAATTTGTTGCAAGCTTACAGGTGTCTTGAAAAGAACCTGTTGTTGAAATATTAATATGTCTAATACCTTGTCCTTACACTACTGCTTGCTGCAAATGATCCAGACTTATTACTGAGGCAAAGCCTGTTTTTGAGCTCTCATAAGTTGTTCCTGTGCATGGCAGCAAGAAGAAAAGCTTATTTTGTAGTGACCTGGCTAAAAGAATCTCTTTGTAGTAACTCTCTGGATATGTTTCCCTCAAAGATATGTGTAGACAAGACAGAAAGGAAAGACTCTGTCATGCCTTGGTTTCAGCTTACAGTTTCAGATTTGTGGTGCAGAATTGTCTTATGCATGCCTGGTTGGCCTCAATGTGGAAGTGTATCAACCTACTTTTAAATCTATTTTAGAATGGGAAGTGGGGAATCTCCTTTGTTCAGGAAACAAATGCGATAATATCAATAGAAGAATTATAAACACATAATATAACCTATTTTTTTAAAGGCCAGAGAATGAGTTAAAATAAAACCAGCAAGATACTTGGGTTTTAAACATAACAATGCAAAGGACAAGTAGGAAGTCACCAGCTAATAATTATTCTTGCTATTCCCGATCTGCAGTAGCTTCATCATCTGCTTGTTTCGGTCTAAACAGCTCAATGTCAGACTGGACCTTTCCTCAAATACTGATTTATTTATCTTTGAAATGAATGTGTGTCCTAAGCATTCCCATATAGAACTCAAAACATTTGCAGAGACACAGACCTGTTTCTGCCCTAAATTGAATAACATATTAAGAAAAAAAGAAAGGAACCACTTTCAATTTAGCAGTTGTTGACATATATGTCATTTCTATGTTACAGTAAAATTCATATTGACTTCAGTTTTAGGTTTGTGCCTCTATGCTTTGCTGCAACTGGTGCTGAAGGAAAGAACACTCCAAAGACTGGCTGGACTATAACAAATTGGAGGGGAGTCATCAGTGCTCTGGAAACATGGACATATATTAGGCCAGTTTTGTTCTGCTAAAAAAAGAAAAAGTCAGCAATGCACACAGTATATCTACTACAAAAGCATACAAACTGAACAAGAGCAGAAAAATCAATCCTGCGAACAAAACCACAATTAAAAAAAAAACACACCACTTTTTTTTTTCACTTAAGAGTTCATTTGAATGACATCATGGCTCCTTATAAGTAAGGCCACTGCCTTAGAAAATGAGCCTTGCAACTTGTTTGTAAATACAATTCATGGCTCACTTCTCCTCTTTAATCCTGGTTTTACGTAAAGCTCCTTTCCTGTACTACTGGAAAAAAAGCTTTTAGAGCTGAAGATGATGTGTCTTTTCTGTTGCTACATCTATGATGTCAACCAACCATAACAGGAAAAAAAACCCAACAAACCCCAACCATCCAACAACAGCTAAACAACCACCAAAAATCCCCTTCCCAAGCCTAGCCAAAAAACCCTTAAACTGTATACAGAATAAAACTGTGTCTTGCTTCAGAGCAAAACAGTGCACCTTCTTGCATGGGCACTACATATCATAGATAATAATGACTTAAATGCCTCCTTTTTTATAGCAGTGAAGACAGGCTTGAGACGTCTCATTCAACAAATCGTTATTTTATTTAAGGCCTAGATTACCTTGGCCTGTTTCTATCAAAGGGCTAATTTTCACAATAAATATGCTCTTTTAGTCAGAAGTTTTCTATAGCCCCCATGAAAGTTTCTGATACAAGCTTTATGGGGCTTACTAATTGCTTTCTCCAGTGTGCAGGATAAGGCCATAAACCACTTCAATCTGCTCAGGAAGCAAATCCACTCTGAAGAAAGGATATAATTACATAGTTTTCTGCTCTTGTCCTGTCCCCTGGTGACAGTCAGTCATTTCCTTACAGCTTGCTGTGTAGCAAAATTGACACCTGACCAACACCAATCTCAACATTCATAGCAGAAAGTCAGCTGCTCTCTAGTGCAGACAAACTCGGAGTGCTGAGAGCCTGTCAAGCTTTCATGAACTGGCTTTCCAGGAATGGTAGCATTCACTCAACTTGGTTTCCTCTGTACCACATGAGCACCTCAAGAAAAACTGCCTGACTGCCACTAAACCTTTACTTTCAATTTTATTATCAAACTGCCTAGCTGTGGCTGGAAAAGATAACTGGAAGATTATCTATTGTATTAAAAAATGCAATCTGAGGGTGCTATGTATAGCATAATTTATGTTCCATATTTAATGAATGACCTGAAACGGCTTTTCAGGAAAATATGGGAAACACAGAGCCTTCTACAACCTTCACTTCCTTATATTGTTTGGGACAGCACAGGAGTACCTCCTAGGTTAGTGTAGCATGCCTGAAGAGGCTTACCCTCTCCTCATAACTGGAAAGTGGCACAAAGAAGACGCTGATGGTAGCAAGACCCTGGAGAAAAGCATATGGATCATATGGCCCTGCTTTGACACACTGGCAGCAGGCTGGGCAGGTGTTAGGCAGCTCTCCTGAAACTGAGTTTCCATGTGGATGATTTGGGCAAGCTCAGATTTCTGCTTTACTTGTTCCCTCAGCTCTGATCTATGCCTAGTCACTAGTCTGGTTATATATGTGAACTTTAGCTTTGACTGGAACTTCACCTCAGATTGCCTCTAGGTGGTTTGGACAAATTAACTTTCTCCTGTGCTGGCTGGTTTCTGCAAAACCAGTGCTATCTCACTGGAGCTGTGCTCTGTAACATTACAATGCCCTAAGGCAGGATTAGGCCATTTGTTTACATATAAACATGTGGCACACTCCACCTGCACGAGTGTTTGTTTTTGCATAGCTAGACGATAACAGGGCTGTAAATTTTATTGCTAAATATTATAAACATAGATCTGCGATATTTTTTCCCCAAGAATTGGGCTTGATTCTGATCTTCCTTTTACAAATTTTAGGTGGATATAGTGGCACCTTGTGATTTACACATGCATGAAATTAGAGTAAAATGCTTTGCTCTGGTCTTCAATAGCACTGATATTACTTGTGGGGTTTGTTTAGTTTGGTTTTTTTTCTTAAATATTAGGTGTTTTCAGCAAGATGCAAATGTGAATGATTAAAACAATACATTTATTTCCATAATTTTCCATTCAATGCCGCCTTCTATACCCATACAATGGACATGACATTTTTCTGACAGTATTATGAGAATTACTATTTCTGGCTTTCTCTATTCTCTACATTACTGAGTTGTCATTTTCATGAAAATGTCTCTGCTAAATGACTATTAACAAAAATATTTTTCCTCATTGTTTGTCCTTTACAGATTCAAAATTCATCATCACAGACAGCAGCTATTGCAGCATGGATCCTTCTCCAAATTGTCTCAAACTGCCCAGGATTTTATGAGGTAATTTCAGTTCTGTCATATCACACTTCAAAGACAGTAACTAAAATATATGCTTGTGTTTTGTTACTCATAGGATTAATATTTTGTACCATTTCCATAATTTCTTAAGTTCCTGTGAAAGAAAATAAGGCATACACTAGAAGCTCTTTTTTTGGAAGGATACTCAAAAGTCTTGAGGGAAAAATTTGAACTACTTATTCATAAAAAAACATGTCTGTTTTAACACAAAATTTGTTGACTTAGTTGCTCCAAAAATACCAGTGAAATCTTGAATTTGAATGTGTTTGTGGGCTTCCTACAGGAAAACAAAGCATATGCAGACAAGTGGAAAAGGAAAGTTCATGAGACATACTTGCATTTGATTTTAACCTTAAATTGCACAAGAATTTGCACTGCTTTTTTTATTTCTTTCCTGAGTGGCTTTCAAATTTTACTTCCAATTTAACTGCAAAAGCTAACAGCAGTATTGCAGTTACAGTGTTGTGCAAGGGTCTGCTCTTCTGTTTCTATCTGGACACTGAAACCCCTTTTCATACAGGTTTCATTACCAGTACAGATGGTGATGGGATATTGCTTATGAGCAGAAGGTCAGGAGATTTGAAGACCTACAATAATATCAATTCAAATACACCTTCTGAAGAATCCCTTTCAAGAAAAGAAACAAAAAAAAACCTGAACCCAAAAATAGTAATTTACTAATGGGTTTAGGTTTTTCTGTCAATATTAAACTGATAAAAATAATCTAAACAGAAATGAATTATTTCAGAACACAACTTTACAGATTTATAAAGATTTTCATTATGAAAATAATGCATAACTAAGTTTATTTTTGCATGCTTCACTGTAATTTTCTACATTCTAAGATCATGAATATACACTATCATATCTGTGCTTGGATTCTTTGATTTCATATGCTGTTTATGTTCATGGTCATATATGAAGGGGTTTTATTTGAATGTACAGTGTCTTCACTTGTTACTACATAAGTGATCTTCTATTACAGAAGTGCTACAAATTGCATGGTAACAGAATTAATGCAGTTACAAACTGTATGCCATAGACATTAGGAAACTGCAAATGCAGTTATGTTTGTATTACCAACTCAGCCAGTGGAAAGACTCTTTATAAATGTGCACCATCAACATGTGAAGAATGTTCTCACAGGATTTGGCTTATCCATAGCTCTTCTGCTTTTATCTCACAACTATTATGTGAAACATGTTGAATTAAGGACTGTATTTCTTGCAATTGTCCCTCTTATACCATGGCAAGTGTAGAGTAAACCTGTTTACTAGCACACATCAGAAGTAACTGCAGAATGATCAGTGCTGTTTAAATTCTGCTCCATTGTAAGAGTGCTTTCTAACTAAATTAGGACAGATGCAGAAAGTTAAAGATGGCTTCTGCTAAGTCTAAAAATCTGTATAATGAGGTTAAAATATAGATACACATTTGGTAATTAAATGTTTGAAAATGTTATTCTTTAAAGAGCCATCATAGTTCAGTGTAAGTAGGTCTGTTCACTGGAAGTATGTGTTAACTCCTTTCTGCAGAAAAGGAGAGATGATTGTTTCTTTAGGGGGCTGCACCAAGGAGGTAATTACATGCTGTAAGATATAGTCACACAGGTAGAACAAGGAGTCTAGCGCAAAGCAGGTTGCTGAGGTTTCTGCTAGTACCTTTAATTGCAGTATAGGGCATTGCATTGTACTAGAATTTTTAACTAAGCACATCATAACCCAGGTATGCTATCTCCTTTTTGTCCTCTCTGTGACTGTCAGCTGTCATGGTAACAACATTGCTGAACAGACTAAAGGGGAAGGGATTTAAAGTCTCTTAAAAGGGAGAAATAAACAAGCAGGCCTTGGGGGATATGTTCTGTGATACTGGGGTCCCACAATCAGAAGTAGGCATGGAAATTTTGAGATCTCTTCAAGATTTCTGGAACAGCCTTGAAAATTTGCAGAAAACTGATATTTTACAGGGAAGCCTAATGAAGGCAATTTTCTAAAGCATTTTCCTTTCTTTGATTGCAAAACAATAAACTGGGCATAAAAGAAAATACCAGGCTGCATTTAGGGCTTACAAAATTATTCTCAACTATTAGCATTAGTCAAATGTAAATATAAGGCAGACAAAGCACAGAGTTTGTAAAGCCAATCCATATAATTACATTATTGCTGGGAGAGATTAATTGTGCTCCCTGCAGTTTTAGTAGGCAAATGGACTTTTATGGATTCCTTTACCTTAATTGAGCTATGCTGCCAAGATCAGGCCATCTCTCACTTCAGTCCCCTTCAATACAAGTCAGGCAGGGTCCTCTAGAAGAAAGAAATACAACTGATTTTGTAAGGTATTAATGCAAATTTTGTGTATCTGGACAAAAGACCTGACTGTTGGGATTTGCTAGATAGATTTCATTTTTTTCTTAGTATGGGGAAAATCAATTCAATCTTCCCCTCAGTTACTGGCATTTCTTACTCATTGGTTCAAATTGATTCCATAAGCTTTTGAAGTTGGACTAGATAGAATGTATAAAGCATCTCTTTGTTCTGTTGTGGTTGGGACAGCCAAGTTGGTCTTTTCAATTTCTAAGGAAAGATATCATAGGAATAGTTGTACTGCTTCGCAGTTAGCTACCTGCATGATCTAGGAAAGCCCACTAATTACCACCACAGGCTTCTGTTTGGACCCTGTGTGAGCATGAGGAATGCTTTTAGTGGTTTCATGATACCTTCTACTTAGTCTTTCTGAAGAAGAGACAGGTTGACAACAGATTTCAAAAGTGAATAGTAGCTTAGTGTTTGAAAATGAAATAGACTCTAAAAAATGGAACTTCTGGCAGATTTATCAGTAGGTCACTTTTTACAACACAGGAGAAATTACCCCTATGCCTTAAGTGCGATCAAATTTGGAAACAGTAGTCCAAGGATTCTGTGTTGAAAAATTATTTGGTTTTAAGGTATATTTTCTTTTCAGAGAGTAATTTAAAGAAGAAGGATTTTGGTTTTTTTTCCTTTTCAGCTGTAGAAGTAAATGTCTTGTGTTACTTACTGACTGAAGAGGTTGACTTCAATTACGTGCTGCAGTCACTACAATGGACTCCATCTGAGGATAGATCTGAGTACCATTTGAAATGGAATCCATAGAACTATTGTAGCAGAAGTGGAAGGCAATTTTCTAAAGCATTTTCCTTCCTTTGAAAGCGAAACTTACACTGGGCACAAAGAAAAATATCAGGCTGCATTTACTGCACCTACATTGTACTCCACCTAGATTTAGTCTAGAACAAACATCGATTAGTGAAATATTACAGGTTCCCAGGATCTAGAACTCTGCAGAAACTCTAGGCATCAGTGTATTTCACTGTGTGGAGTACAAACAGATACATTCACTTTAGTTCAATAGTGTACCTTAAATTTGTAAAGCAAACTGGAGATAATACCAGCAAGTGGCAAAAGCCTGCTTCCAGGAGTAACCTGTGGCCCTTTTTATCGAGTCTGATGCAGTTTCATAAGCAACTTTTTAAACTGGGCTGTTCCATTATTTGTGTTTAATTACACATGTGTTGAATTTTCATTTTTAATTTGTGCATGGCTCATTTTCTCTTTTCTACCAATGTAATTATCCCATTGTCTTAAAAATAACTGACAACTCCACAGTGCCAGTGGCTTCTTTCCAACTCAGGTGTGCATCTGCAGTACATGGTTAAAACTTGCAACAGATCCAGAGGACAGAGTGAATCTAGAGTGTAGGCTGTTCTGATATCAGATATGAACCTGAATTCAGTGTAAGTTGCAGACTTTGTTTACTTATCGGTGCTCTGAATTCACACTCCAGTGGTTAGGTCAGCCCTTTCTATGTCACATTTGTCGGTGTTACTAAGCAGTTATTTGGAATAAGAGGCCACTCCAGCCATCACCTGTCCCACATGACAATGGGGATATAACAGCATTATTAAGGGATTAATCTGGCCACAACTGATGGCTTCTGTTTCACTCATGTTGCAGAATTTTCGTGTTCTTATCACTGCATTTCTAACTTTGTTTTTGTTTAAGTAGACCTGACCTATGCTATCCACAGCCTGATTGACTGCTTCATTTTCGTGTTATCAGTTATCATCAGCAGGTTTTTCCACAGCTATGACCTTATTTTCCCCCTTCTGTGCAGGGTTAGGAATGTTAAATACACTTTGATAGAGGAGGAAAAAAAAGAAGTCCTGATTGAGGGCTTTCAACATCTAAGGGCTACCTTACTAACTTGCCAGGGGATAAAAGACCATGCCTTTTTGCATATTATTTGCATGATCATTAACATCCAAAATTGCATAAATTTACAATATTTGCTTTAAATGACATTCTATGAAAACCAGAAATACCATACTGCAAACAACCTTCATGTGATTTACATTGTCCTATCCTTGCTTGTGGGGAGAATGTTACAGGTTGTCATGATGCTTTTGGGGTGTCTCCATTTTATACCAAAGTAGTTTGAAAATACTGAAGGGTACACATGATATACCAGGAAAACAATGAGTGCTCTGCATACTTGCTTATCACACATCTTCTTAAGGCAGATGGTGACAGGATTAGAAAAATCCAGATTTGAAGAGTATCTCACTCCATAACTAGCCACATTTAGCTCATATTTGTGATTTCCAAACAGAGCAAGAGATGATTTTGTGGTCCTGGAAAAATGTTTAGTTTTTGCATTTTTCCTTAGAGCAAATATGGGGTCAATAAACCTCAATGTTTAGACCAAATAAGAAGCAAACAAGTAACTAACTAATTAACTAATGAGAGCATATGTGAGGTGGTAGAGAAGTTAAAATAGTCTCAGTACATAATATCCTTCAAAGCTATAACTCTGTACACTGATGGTACTATGAGTGAAGATGGCTTTCAGTGTAAAGTGAGATACTTTTTCAGAGACACAATTCAGGAAGCATGCTAGTCTTAGCAGAGAAGCTGGGATTTTAGAACACACAAGATTAACTCTGTAGCAATCCAGTAAGTTTTCTATAGGTGTCAGATAAATTTTGCTCTAAATTTTTCCTGTAATAGAAAGGGAGACAGATTAAATAGTTGATGGCAATTAGTAAGGACCATGTAGCTTCCCAGGAATAGGGAGTTTTCAATATTTGCATGCAGGGCACATGTTTGCTCATCAACTTTTACAAATGATATTTAGTACACTGACTGAATACATCTCCTCTAACATGAATGTTTGTATCGTCAACCTGACATGTTGCATAGGAATGAAGCTAATAAAATTAAATAAAAAATGCTCATTTTATTGCTTTTTAATGTAGGTCTGTGCAATGAAACTCCAAGTAAGATCTATCAGAAGGCCAGCTTATTAGTATTAATTTTAACTCATCCTGTAGAATTTTGTAGTTAAGGTATTTTCTATTAAATCAGGTAATGTTATCTAATACTCTAAAAACCTTACCTTTGTGGAAATGTTACCTATTTCGCAGCAGAAAGTAAATCATCATGCAAGTTTGGGGGTTTAAAGAAGTTGGAGCATCCCAAAAGCATCCTCATTCTGGCTGAGGAGCAGTTGTGTCCAGTGCCAAAATGAAAGAGCAGGTCCAAGAGAATTCCTCAGGCCTGAGGGTGGGAAAGGAATTGCAGCTGAAGCCACACTGTTCTCTGCAAAGCAACAGACAGAGATATTGAGTGCGTATTAAACCCCTCATAATTTCTTCTTCCGTGCAAGAATTGTGCTGAACTATTTCCTTTCCTTTTCTTTCTGTTCCTTTCCCTTTCTTTATGAAAAGTAAGGCCTATAATTGGAGCTCTGCCCACTTGTGATACAGTGAAATGCAGATATGTTTTATGGACATGATAGTTTAAGTCAATTTAGATGATGGCATTATCAACACTAAATTACCAAGTTTCCAGCTGACAAGGAAATAAAGATATCTCTCCATCTTCTCTGACCTTCTTGCATTCTTGGCATTCTATCCACAAATCATTTAATAGCTGCCCTATTCATAGGAAAATGTATTGCTAAAGCTAAACGGTAAGGGCTTTTTTCCCACCAAGCTTATTGGAGGCAAGAATAATAAATTAAGCCTGATTTGCATGCAAGTTTGCATACACAAAACTCTTGTCATCAATGAGCAAACAATAAGCTGCTCATGTCAGAACACACTGTTCAAACAGCAGTATAAAATAGCTACTGAGCTGTAAGGCACATCAGTATCACTACTGCTCTTGTTTTACTTGTACTTTGCCACAACAAACCTACACCTCTAGAAGGCAACAAAAAGAAATAAACTCAACCGCTTTGTATCTCTCAATGTGATGCAATCCAAATAATCTCTATTGCTTTGAGGGACATCCTGACAAGATGGAAACCCTGAGTTTTAGATGAACCTATATTCAGAATGTATGAGTATAAAACGCTTTCCCTGATGACACAAATGTTCCCCTTCTCTTTCAATGTGCTTCTTGGAAGCATACATTAGTTCAGGCAATGTGTATTAGCTACCTTAAACTTCTGGTATCACTTTTAAGCAAACTACTTCTGTCTTTCCAGGAATAAAACATGTTACTAGTCAAGCTGGACATGCTGATGTTGTAGGTCACCCAGACACAATTTGAAACACACCAAAGAACTCTCCTGATGTGGCATATACTTACATCACAGCTTCTGACAGCTCTTCATGGAAAGTATCAGCATGCTAAGGTTTAGATCTGTTTACCTATTGGAATTGCACATACAGTTTGGTGCTAAAGCCTGCTTAGTGACTGCTTACCTTCCTTAGCCTCTTGAATCTGTCAGAGGAACAGAAGCAGGGGGAATGAATTAATGTAATTAATTGCTAATAAATAAGAAGTAGTAGGAAATGTTGAATGAGAGCAGCAGCAACAGTCTGGGGCAGTTACTTAACCAAAGCATACCTAATATTTGAAGAATATTTCTGGAAGCTTTTGTCATGTAGTAAAAAGTACATTTTAAAAAAAGTTAAGAATACCTTAAGTACACAAAGGTTCTGTCACCTCAGGGTGCTCCCTTCAGATTGCCTCTGAAACAGCAGAAATGAAGGACCACCTCCAGCATTAAGAAACTGTGAGCAGACAGACTTCATTATTTGTTCTGGCAGCCATTTCCGTTTCAAGTGCACTCAGCTTGCACTGCACAAGCTCTTTGTTTTCCCAAGGAGCAAAAGCATGGTTCTATTGCCTGCTGGTTCTATGACTGTATGAACCAAAGTAGCTGATTTTGCTACTACTGTACTTTCCCTTGTAACTTATTACTCCAAATGTTTTGTGGATAGGCAGCCTTACTGACTGCACATCTGATCTGCTTCAGTCTACTATGACAATCCTACATACACACAATAATATTTAAATCATTCACATTACCACTTCATCTGCCACCAAACTACAGTTGCACCTGGTATGAAATGGGTGTTTAACAGCTGAAAGCAATGCCATGTTACATTTTAAGGACATGATGTTAATATGCATAGCTCCTAAACTTTAATCTGGAAACCCATCCAGGGAAGTAGAATACTTTTAAGTAAATTAAGATATGGCAAGGACAGTGCAGGCAATTCATTTATATAGATCACAAACTCTTAACTGGGACCAGAATGATTAGAAACTCAGTTATATGGCATTCTAGTGGTTTAGCTCTGCATCACTAACTGCTCATACTGATCTTCTTGACTTGGAGAAGAATATACATCTGTAACAACCCATTTTCCATGGTGGTAAAAGAGATGTAATTCCATGGGATTACAGCAAACATGGGTACATCTGTTCTAGCAGAAAGGTTCAAATTATGCAGCATAGAAAGCACTCACTCCCTAAGCACCTTCTAAGATCCTATATACAAGCAACTGCCCTGCTGCTTTGAATTAAGAGGAGGAGATTAGCAAATGTCACCCATCCTATGCTAAACCTGAGTCTAAATATCTACAGTAAAAGAGTGAGAACAATTAGAGGAACAGATGTGAGACAGATACTAATTATTTCAGAAAAAAATGTAAGAATCTTGGCACAAACCATAAAGATGCTGGTGTAATTTAGCATGTCCTTAACATTTTTGTTTTCCTGGCATGTTTATGTTCACTCATGTACTAATCTTAAAAATGGACTAAGGCTTATGCTATTCAGCTGTTCTGTTGATTGTTCCAGTCATGATAAAAGGTTAAAAAATGGGGTTTATTAACTTAAAAGAGGGATAAAAGATCAGATCAACTTGGCTTGATTTTTGCGCTGCTAATTGAAAACAAAGCAGTTAGATGTCCTGCTTGATTCTTCGGTATGCCAGTAATATTATATGGCTCACATCAGCTGGAGACACAAAACTATGAAGCTGGTGGCTGCAAAATTGCTGGAGTAAGAACAGAAAAAGGAAAAGCAAAAGAATTTGAAAGTAAGAATTTACTGATGCAAAACAGGATTATGAATGTGCTCTGCTGTGCACACCCACCCTACAAGTGCTTTAGAGACCTTCAATAATTCTTCCAGTCTTCATTTGTATAGTTTCTGCTACTACAAATATAAAATCAAGTATCTGATTTCCAGGTACCATTTCCAACACTAGATTTTGGTAAGGACTTAGCAGACAACAGGTTGTACTTTTGCTCATCTGTCGTTTCTAACAAAAGACAGCATTTATGTCTCTGAGAAGAATTTCAGTGAGTGTGGAAGCATTGGGAGTGATATATACAAATACCACTGGAAAAGAAAGACCAGGAAAAAAAAAGAATCCATCATTAATCACTGCCTTAGACCCCAGTCCAGCAAACTGGTCTGTACTGGCAGAGGCCTTCTAAAGCCAAATTGCTCTAAGAGGGGTTCTCATGCCCTCACAGTAGTGGTGTACTTGACAGTGAGATGAATCAGTGGCTTCAGTCTAAATAGAGAGGAGCTGGGATTCTTGATACTTGGCAAGACTACTCCATGAGAGAAGAGTTTATCAGGAATCTTTATCAAAGGAAAAATTAATATTTTTTTTTCCAATTAATTTAAATAGGAAATCAGTAGCAGGCAGGTTAAAAATTAGGATTAGCTACTTCTAGAGCTGGCTTGACTTCTTCTTCTTCAAGAGCAATGGGTACCATATGCTGCAGAAGGCTGAAACCACACTTTGCTGCAGGGAGATTTGTAGAGGAATGTTTTTAGAATTTAAAACAATCAAAACTGAGCAGACGTAAAGCTTAATTTATATTGCAATTTAGCCAACACAAGGCATGCGAAAACTGGTTTTAGAGAGGTATCCTGAAAATGAGTTTGCAGAGGACATCAGCAAGCATTACATTGCTCAAGACCACTCAGGAAGGGTTGTTTGGGTAGATAAAAGTATGTACCATCTTAGAACTAGATCCACAATGTAAATAAGAAAAAATTCAGTGTCTTTCTGCCCAGGTACTCACAGCCCTGCAGGTTTCCAGCACATGTCAAGCGTACCAACTGAAATGTACTTAGCAGTACCTCCAGGACTACAGCACTACTCTTGCAGTTGTCAGCACTGAATGCAGGGAAAGCTAGAGATTATGAGAAGTGTACAGCAGGCTCTTGGTTCATACTTCACACATCTTGAGGTGTGGGCACTTAGGCAAAAAAAATCACACAGATTTGAGTCAGCTGTTTCCAATATCCATTGCTAACAATTGTAAGGATTGCTGTGAAGTGCCATACACTGGCAGTGTTAAGAGCTGGCAAACCTACTGGGAAGAAGTTCATTATTTTCCTCACCTGGGAAAGTTTTCACATGAAGCAATAAAGAAACTATTGACACTTCTAAACTGTGAAGAATTCATAAAGTATCCCATCATGAGAGAAAGGTTGGTGCATTGTGATTGAGAACCTATCTGCCAAAGTTCCCACTGCTATTTAGTGCAGAAGTAAATACTGGCAGGACTGGAATGTGATTTTCCATTTCCCATTACAGATACCTTCACCACACCTCTTGGTGTCATCTTTGAACAAAGAGTAACATTTAAGCTCTCACCAAGTTATCATCTGGAAGGTCAGGCATTCCAGAATCTTACAGTTCCATACAATTCTCCAAGGCTTGTGGTCTAGCCTTACTGTTCCTCCACTTTGTAACAGTCCTAGATGTTTGCTTTAAAAGATGGGTACAAATGAGCATGAATCAGTAAATATGTTTGTAAATCAGACTATAGGTCTGTAAAGATCAGCAATGTTCTAAATGTATTTTAGTTACAGGTCCTAGTTTAACAACTTTTTTAATATCATACTTACAAACAACAACAAAAACCATCCCCTAAAAACCAGATCCTTTTCCCTCCAGAAGCCATATGTTTACCATAGTGGTAAAATACACAAGCAGTGTACCTTTGACAGAACAGTGCTGCTGCTCATGTAAGAGCAGTAGTTAAGTTTCCCTGCAGGTGCTAGACTGATATACAGCAGCTCCAGGAACATATCAAAATAGCTGGTTACCAAAACCAGTTCTCTCTGGAAAACACAAAAATAGAGCTGAAGAACAGCGCTCCTAACATGTTTTGTTACAAAGTAGCTCTGTTTTGAGAAGAAATGGCATGCAATCATCTTTCCTCTCCTCCTTCAACAGCAGCTTCATCAACTGAGCTCTTATGTTAGGAAAGTTGTTGTGTTAGGCAAGTTGAAGGGTTGCATGGGAGCCAGTTAATCTTTGTGGTCAGGGAAGCACTGGAAAACATACCTTTGTCTGTGAAGAACCGGCACATCAGCAGCACTTCCTTGCTATGCATAAGCTGAAGGTGGTATTTGGTTGACAGCATCTGGGAAGCAGTGAGGCACAAACTTTTGTCCCTTTTCATACCTTTATGTCTTTCCTTTTATAATTTGGGACTGGGAACTCAGAGAATCAAACAAAATGCTGAGTGACAAAGGAGTTGCTTTTTACCTTCTGCTATCTTTTAGCAACATCATTCATCTTAGCATACTTTGCATCTTATTTTTCCCTACATGCTGTTCTGTAAGTCCATAATGGAATATTTTATATTCGAGCACTGGAGAAATCAATTTTCTCTCAGTTTTGTGAACAGTATACCCCACAGGAACTGGATTTCTGAGCAATTGGTTGTATGTCTGCTGAATCCAAGACATAATATCACTGACTGAGTGCACTTCACAACTGTCACATGAGCAAGTCTCTGCTGCCAACTGCTGCATTGCAGGGCATATTATGGCGCACCTACTGGGCTGAGAATCTTGGAAGGGCTGTAAAATTCTGAGGGCAGGAGTTACAGCTCAGGCCTCAGCACGTGCCTGACTTCAGAGAAAGTTATAGTCACAACAGAAGGACACAACCAGGTCATTTTATTCTTTTTTTTTAGGCAGGAATGTTAGCAGTGTAGGCAGGTTTCAACTCCCAAGTGAGTACTTATCATAGTGGGTACAAAACTGTGAATAGTCAGGGCAGGCTTGATAGTGAAAATGTTTAAACATGAAAATAATACATTATAATTCAGAAAAGATTGCAGTCATACCTGCCAACTGGCATGTGAAAATACAGTCTGGTTTCTGAAGTTTTTAATGATCAGCACCACTCAGCTCCAGAAGGAAAACAGATATGTGCTTTATTTAGTGATAGTATTTTTCATAATAGCAGCCAATTCTATTCCTCAGGCATGCAGGTTTGATTTCCTAGACATATGCCATCTCAGTCTCTGACCTTATGTGACTATTAGACTGCTCCTTCCTCGGCAAATTGCTTAAGTCAAACTATTAAGGAGACTTTTAAAGACATAAGTAGCATAGTGTACACACACACACACAGGTACACCCTCTTCTATACAAATGCTTTATTAAAAATCTTATGGAGTGGCCCGTAACAAAACTATACCCATGTAAAGTAAAAAAAATCAAGGCAAAATGGTATCAGTCACAATGCATTAATATGTTTTCTATGATTCCAGAAGTCTGGTGAGTACCCAGATGTGCCCAGTTAAACTCGCTATGTATGCTGCAGGCTGTGCAGTTTGAGATCTCACCGTGTGTAAATGTGAAACTTGATTCAAGTGCTGGTTTGGAAAAACTTCATATCTATTTTGAAGTTTTGTTTGTGGCTAGAGTAGAAAAATAAGCATTATTTCTAATATCTACACAAGGACAAACAGCATGGACTTTGACAAAACAAAACAAAAAACAGCACAGGTACTTTTCACAATATCTACAATTGGTGCTTTGAAAGATCCAGCGTTTGGAATTGAAACACAGATAGTTAAACTTTCCACCTCCCTTTTCTTCTTCTCTCTCTCCTCCCTCCCCCCCAATATTCAGATTCTTTACTCAGTAGAAATTACTCAGGTAGATAAGTTTATTCTATCAGTTAAGATAGAATAAATGTGTTTTCTTCCTAGAAAACACATGTATTTTATATATATATTCAGGACAGCTCCTGTTTTCCCTATGTGAAGAGATTTGTATGTGGGAGGCAATAAAAACAAAAAAGACCCTGCTATTAAAATTGAAAACACTGTGGAAACATGAAGATCTGACTGCAGCAGCAGGCGGCAATTCCACTCTATTTTGTTATGCTTCCCTTCCTATGGACAGTTGGGTCCCAGAGGATGCTAGCTTGCTTCACGACCATGTTTCCCTTGGGGCTGAAAGGGGATCACAATTTAGACAGTGTATGCACTACTCTGAGAGAAAACCAAAAATGGCACTCACCATTCAAGGGTTAGTTGTTACTCACTATACAGTAGTTTTTATTACAGATCCTTCAGTGTCTCAGGACAGCTTTGGCCAAATAAGAACTTGCCAGGCATGTCTAGTACAGCCAGCCTATATCAGCACCAGAGGGTATTTAAAGATGTGGCAACATTTCTATCAGTACTTTAAAAAGTATAGCAATATTAGTGCTATGCCAGAGAAATTTCATGCCCAAGGCAAACAGCAGCTTATCAAGCATGTCTGTAGAGGACCATTGCTGGGCAGCACAACAAGCACAGTCTCTCAGAACTCTTCACTATTCTTGCTGTTATGATCCCTAATTTTCTATGTGGAGCTGCTGGATGTGGGGTATTTGTGATTTGAATAAATATAATGGGTAACAAATTTGAATCTGTCAGAAGGTAGGATGCAGTGAGGGTCCCAGAGACAACAGGCTAATGCTAATCATCTGCCCACAGATCATTTCCTCTCAGAAACAGCTATACTTAAGTGTCTCAGAATCCTCTTCATTTAAACCTCTGTTCCTTCCCTGGAATACAGCGTGTTGTTTGTGCTGATACTGCTGTAAAAGTGGGTGTTAAACTGGTTGAGCACAGAGTTGCTATGGCCAAGATGATTAGGAGGCATAGAATTGGACCACTCTCCCACACCATGGCTGGGGATATTAGAGAGTGGAGAGTAGGAATTAAAGCCTACCATATTCTGACCCATTTTGTCAGCAGGTTCAGAGTTAAGTCCCAAAGGCACCATGCGGCTCCCTGAGTTAGAGCTGTTAACGTACGCAGTCATACTGGAGAGGAAGTTACTGAGGCATGGGCTACTGGAAGCTGGAGGTGGAGATCCTTTCTCAGGCGAATTGTCAGTCCCAGTTGATGTATTTTCCAAGATATCCTGATGCTCTACAGCTTTGGGGCTGCCAGTCAGGCCACTATCCTCTGATTTCTGAGATGCAAGAGTGGCAGCACTAGCCCCAATGTCAGACTTCCTTTTCCTTTTCCTGCGAAAGTTTCCATTGTCAAACATCTTTTCACAGTTCGGGTCCAGAGTCCAGTAATTCCCTTTTCCTGTCAAAGGGGGAAAAAAGGCATATTTTTAGCTTTAAAATATGCACAGACAGAAAAGAGCAATTACTTAGGGCTTTACAACGTTTCATTTCACAGAAACAGAACAATTGCATGAGCAAAAACCATATGCATTTTTTTAATCACACAAAAGCAGAAATCTGTTGAAATCAGAAAAAAAGTGTAAAGTTTTGGGCTGTGTACTTTAGCCCTGACTCTTCACACAGATAAAACTACAAGTGGAGCCATGGGGAGGGTTTTTTTTTTAGTTTGTTTCCTGGGTGAGGGAAGGAGGTTTTTGTTATATAGCTGGTCCTCTGAATTTACAGCCAAGAGTAACATAGCCCCATACTGGCTGCTCTTCCAGGTAACATAGGTTTCTAACGAGAGAGAACCACATTTTTTGCTTTCTGAGGCAGCATAATTGAATGGTTTTTAAATGTTCCCAGCGGTTCTTAACAGCTATTGATAGAAAACAATAAATAAAGGAGCAGTCTGACTGCATAGAAGCCAAGGGGTTGGAAACAGCAGAGATGTGATTCCAAGCAAAAACTATTTGAAACAAACAAAATAAAAGCAGCCTGCTCTCCTCTTGAGAGTTACTGTTGACTCCCTAAAGCAACACAAATCTGAGTTTGCCTTATCCCCTTTCTGTTAACTCCCAGTTCAGTTTGACATAAGCCATATGTATTACACTGAATGGGTTTTGAATGTGACTTGCTCCATTAGACTGCTCCTGTGCTTGCTGAGCCTTTGCTCAGCACATTGATCAATTCTCAGGAAGACCTGAAGCGGTAAAGAATCCCCTTCCCTGAAGAAGATTAATAGCCACACTGGTTCAGACCTCAACTATTCTAGTTCAGACCTACGAAAATAAAACTACCAAATGTATGTCCCATATCTTGGCTATTATGACTCTTTATAATACATTAAGCATTTTTAGATTAATCAAATTCAGCTGGGGGGAAAGGGTAGAGGGGGAAGGGGGAAAATGCGGAGAGAGCTCTACCTGGATCATCTTCATCTCGGGGCACCTTCTTGAAGCAGTCATTGAGAGACAAGTTGTGTCGTATGGAGTTCTGCCAGCCAGCCTTGCTCTTGTTATAAAAGGGGAAGTTGTCAGCCACGTACTGGTAGATCTGACTGAGAGTCAGCCTCTTTTCAGGTGCTCCATGGATAGCCATGGCAATAAGTGCAGAGTAGGAGTAAGGTGGTCTAACCAACTTCATAAGCTCTTCTTGGGATGGGAGAGGAAGCCAGCCAAGGTCAGTCCCTCCCAAGCCGTGCATGTTAGGCAAGAGCTGCCTTTGCATCCCATAAGACTGAGGAATGAAGGGGCTGGCATTGGATCCTGGGAGATATGGTGGTGGGGTAATGGAAGGTCCATTTAGCCAGAGGTAAGGATTGGGAGTGGTGTTGTAATCCGTCGTCTCAAAGGTACTTGGTCGTTGTGGACTAGGGATGTTCTGTGGATGGAAAAAGTTCTCATAGTAGATACTCATCTCTGGAGGTTCTTGACCAATATTTGGGAACTGTGGGCTGCAGCGCGGTGGTGAGTGCGTTTGTGGATCAAAGAAGCTCATACTCTAAGCCAGCAGCTGAGAAGTTATGACACGCCTATGCTAGTGCTCCCTTTCCAAGACAGGTGCATCACCTGTGCCCTTCCCTACCTACTTATGCACCTGTAAATGCTTCAGCCTGTGTGCAGGCTCCACCCCACAGCTCTGAGTGGCTGCAGATGAGGACGATATCCTTTTTGGAATGCTGGCAGTCCCAGCTAGTCACTGATGTCACATCAACCAAACCAGAAAGTTACAACTGTTTATCTTCTTAAATGAATGAAGGAATTTTCCACTAATGTGATGCACATAAGGAAAGTGTAAGGTGCCTTGAAGTTAAAACTCCTCATCAGAGATCCTTCTCTTTCTATCTTTCACAATTTAGCATTTAGTAATTTTTTTTTTTTTTAAGAAAAGCCACTTTGTACTGCTGGTACTAACACCTCAGAATGCAAAAGCCATTGTCACTCATCAATTAAACAGGAGGCATATATATATATATATATATATATATATACACACACAAAAAAGAAAAGGTCAGGCCTCCTTTTCCTTCTGTAATTTTAATTGCAGAGTTGCTTGCACTTCCCCCTAGGCAAGCACAGTACTGCAGGCAAATTCTGTAGCTGGTTACTCACGTGAGTAATCTTGCTGATATAAACAGAATTACTCCCTAAAGTAAGGATTAATCTTGTGAGAAGAAAAATGTCAAGCTTAATCATCAAACCTTTCTTTAGAGCTTAAAGTGGTGAACTGAGATGGCAAATCATTATTCTTTGCTTCCTCTTTGCTGCCAGTTTGGTGCAGAGAGCTCATAAAACGTTTTAGCAGAATTTGCAAACAGGAAAGAGGCAGCGTTCAGCACAGCTCTTTTAGCAAAGTTCCAATACCTTCCTTTATATCTATATAGCAAAAGTTGATTCCTTAAGATTAAGTAACAAGGAAAAACCTCTAGCACTTTTATGACTTAGAAACACACTTACTGCCTTGCATGGCACCTCACACTTTCAAAGGAGGAATAAAGCAATCTCACTGATACCTGTCTCAGAAATGGGGACAGCTCTTCGCTGCATGACAGACTGCAAAAGCAGGGTTGCAGTTACCTTCAGAAGTGATACTTGCATATTTTTTTATGTTTAAGGAACATATATACATTTGGAACTTGTCTCAGCCTTAATATTGCACGCAATTAAAGAAAGTCCTGGTATGACAAGGCCTTTAAGATGGCTCTAATCCTATAATTTCTGCAGAAACATGAGGTTTAACCTGTGGATTTGAATTCCTGGCTGTACCAAAGACTTTTATGCTTTGTCACACATTCATCAATTCACTTAATCTTTTGTGCTACAGCACCACCAAGATTCCCTCCTCTCCAAGCATTAGTGATGCACCAATATCACATTAATATCGTTGTTGCTATGAAAGGTACAAAAAAAAAAAAAACAAAACTAAAATCACCAGAAATACAACTGGAATGTTGAGTGCAAAGGACAAAGCTAGCCAGGAGCTAGCCACTTTGCCAGCTCAGAAATGCATCTCCACAGCTGCTATTTGAAACACGCCTGCACTGCACAGAAAAGCATTTGTACCACAACTAGGGATAAGCAAGTTGCTATTTGAACTGGAATGACTGAGAATTCAGTTTGTAAATGCTGCCTAGCCTATGCAGAGATACATATTAAACAGACAAAAGTGAAGCAGAACATGGTGGGGCTGGCTTGCTTTCTAAATGACAACTTCTGTGCAAAAGGGGACAAAACCCCCAAATGATTAATTTTTTAGGAAATAATGTGAGCACCTCCTTCCTCAAGAAAGCTACCTGGAATAATTATTTTCTCCATAGAATCTGAGTTACAAACTTGCAAAAAGCTGCTTGAGCAACATTGCCTACAGCTTCCTAATCAACTGACATATAGCTATGTTTTTAAATTAATCTGTAGTCCTGCAAATATTAATGTTACAAATACCACTAATAATAGAACCCATTATTTGCAGAAGAGGAACAAAACATTTACAAAATGCCAACCTCTCCCCCCTCTTGAAAACAAGAAAAACTTGTAAATTTATTACTACATAGAGCTTGTTTATTCCAAGAAGTAAAAACTCAACTAATTGCATCATGGACTTCCATGGGTCACATCTAAATACTTCTTCCTTGAGGTGCTCTGCATGCTAAATTACAATTAAAATACACTGAAGTGGGTGACAATTAAAATACACTCAAGTGGGTGCTGAGTGAATACATGCTTTGAAACTATGCCAGGCTTTACAAAGGAAGAAAATATTACTTCTGCAACCAGAGACTGATGAAGGTTGTAAAACCTCCTCTGTACATTAATCTTTCTGAAGTTTTGGTGCAGTGCATTATAGCATGGTCAAGTCCAAGCCGTGCTCTACCACTGCCTGAGAATGCATGTTACTGCCAGACCCACCTTGATATGCCACCTGAGCAAAGTTTCACGCACAACTAGGTAAAGCAAGGACAAGGGTGAAGAATAGCAAGTACTGCTTTTAGAGTCATGAAGTACAAAGACAACTGCAGGCTTCTGCCCATGGAGCTCAGAAAGAAAGTGCAAAGGTCTAATCCCTCCCTGGCATGTGTGTGTTGGCACAGTCTCTAGCAGAGACACAAAACCATCAGCAACATTTTTTCTTCCAACTGACTGTGCTGATTTACTCGGCTCAGAGTATAAACACTGCCAGTAAAAATGGTCCTTTGCCAGTCTTATGGGCACACCTCACTGCTCAAGAGTCACTGTAGCGCATGTTCCTGTACAGCACTTCAGATGCAGATGCTCACATGCAGGCAAAAGGCAGCAAAAAAAGAACAAACTTAGCTCAAACTGTGATTGCTGAGCAGGGCTGGTCAGAACTGGAGATAACTGAGTCTAGCCAGGAGTACTGTCCTGGGGCCCTCACCACTAAAGCTCCTGGTCCTGGCAGGGCTGGGAGGAGAAGGTAACAATCCCAGAAATGTAGAAAGCAGAAGGAAAAATAGTGTGGCTTCCATATAAAGAGGCTGGGAAAATGTTGTATGCTGACCAAGCTATGCTAACAGACCATGTTTAGGGCTGAAAAACTCTAGAAATAAAATGGACGCTGATGCTGGAGTCAGAGTTTAGTAATCATTACTTCCAAAAGCATTGGGTTTGTTGAGGTCTTTCTAGGAAGGATGCCGTCCTGGTTGCCAGCTGGGGTTAAACCAGGACAGATGCGTCATGTCACATTTTTAACTTTTTACTGCAGTACAGTACTATACAGCCCTGAATGCACATCTCTACCAGTTGGAAGCCTGATCAATCACAGATTGTTATTAAGTCAAAGGCTGTTTTCAGCTCCTGTGTTATCTGAATATTTTCCTTCTCTCAATTTCTTAAGTGAAACTCCAAAACCTGCAAGATTGAGGCAGAGCCCCTGCAGAACTGTTGATGTCCATAAGGGCTTTTTAGATCAACTCCTATGTACCTCTCTGCTCCAGCCAAGATTAATATTTCTTCATACTGATTGCCCTTGAACAAAAGAAACCATAATTGCCTGAAATCTTGGGTTATGAAAAGTTCAGATTGATTCCTTTAAAACTGGGATTCCTCAGCATTTTCACTTAGACTCCAAAGTAACCCGTCCAGTGCTTTTGAAATGCACTTGGGAGAGGTGCATACACACCAGCACACAGCAGGGAGCAGAAGCACAGGTGTCAAAAAGTAGATAATAATATGCGGAATGCTGTACACATTTGTAATGCTTTGACTGAGATACTCCCACTTCCCTTCTTAACTGGATCTTTCAAAACAATAAAGCAAAATAAAGCATGATACCTGCTATTGTCACAAGTACCTTTAAGTCAGCAAGCTGTTTCACAGGGTGACTGTTTTAGAGAACTTAAATCAAAAGTACCATGCCTGCGTGATGCAAAGTATAACATAGTGCAAACTCACTCTAATAGCTCACACAGGTACCAGATTTTGTAGTAGCAGCTTCATCCTGGCCAACTCTATAACATCCTGCGTATCATTTGTCCCTCATGTAGACAATATAAAGCAGTCTGCATCAGGTACTTTACTAATTCATCAGACATTCAATTCACTGTTTACTCTTGATCCTGATACATATTGCCAGTTAACACTGTGTATAACCCCAATTGTGATGTATTACCACAGCTTAACACCTTACTGAAGAAAAGTTCATACAAGCTACTCACGTGGCAACAAAGATGAGGGGAAAACTACTTTTAAAAGGAAAGAGTTCCTCTCCAACTCAGTTTACCAAGCAGCCCACCTTGTTTCAAACACATCACACACTGACTTCAGAAACATTCCTGTATCCATCAATAATGCATTTTCACATAAAAATGAATAATCTATAATCTCAGCTGTCTAGGAGATTGCATGTAGAAGTCTTCATGTCTTACTCCAATAATTGTCTGCCCACAAAATACACCATCCAAAGAAACAAGGTGTAGCAGGTGAAACAATGTCATCTCAAGGTCTTTCCAAAAGCATACAAAATGTAAACTACAGTATTGCAAAACAAGGGAACCGGGCTTTATATCGAGAAATGCAGGTTGAACATTAAATTAATGGAAAAGACAGGATCATTTGGATATGAGCCATAAATGCTGCAATGCTAGAATGCCCTTAGACTTTTTAAGTCTTTCAGAAGGAAACCACTGTGGATTTTTAAAGGAACTTTATAACTGGGGTTTTAGAAGACTGTAAAACCTTATGAGGGCTCATAGCTGCTTTCTCACTATGAGAACTGTGCAATAAAAGTAGTCATAACTCCTGCTTCAACAAAAGCCGTCCACCGTCTTACCACATATAATATGGCAGAGGGGATTAGATGTCCCCTGACTTACACATAAGTCATGACAGACCGTAGGCAGGCAAGAGATCTATAGCTTCCATTTGGCTGTGGGTGCCTTCCATGAGATCTGCTGCATTTAGATACACAGACATGCTCAGCCCTGCCACAAAGGGATACCTCAAGTCTGAGCCAGACATGGAGAGCTCAGGCTACAAATTCCTCTCATGGTAGAATCCGAGACATCTCTCAGCTATGGGAAATGCGTACAGCTAGAGATACTTCAATCAATCATACTTGGAAAACCTCACTGCTGCTACCAAATTCCAAACATCTGAAATGCTTGCCTGTTTCAGATTATCTGCTTATACGTCTATGCTTACCACTAAATATCTGTTCATACCAGGAATAAATGGTGCTAAAATCAAATGAGGTGATGTATGAACATAGTATTTAACATAGAAATTAAACTGTGCACCTTTCTAAACAGCACCTTTGCAATTTAGATTATTGTGTATTTCAGTGAGAGGCACAGCAGGATTTATGCAAAGGAAAAAAAGTGACATGCTAAAACTTCTGTTTCAGTCAGATTTCAGCATCAAGGTATTTGCTTTTATGGATAAATCAAATCCTCCCACTCCACAAGGTAAATGGAGATCTCATTGAGAAGACATTTTAGAACCAAGGATTTTTCAGAAAACATAACTTTCTCTCCCCCCCCACCCCCGCCGTTTGTTCACGATGTTCTCCGCCCTTTGGTACTTACATAACACAAACACTTGGCGAAAATTAATTAACAACTAAGCTTGATAAGTGAATTGGAACAAGTAAGTGCAGTGAACTACTCTATAGACACACCCAGTCACAGATAAACTTGTTTTAATGTACCAGGGTTTAACTGCAGTAAACTAAGATCATCTAACTTGTGAATAAGATGATTTACAGTGTTAATAATCCTTGCACTTCCAATTGCTCCACTTCGGTTTTCCAGTATCCGGGTAGTTGGAGATCCATTGTATCGGCAAAGTATCTCAACTCCTTATCTCCCCCTAGTGACAATTCTGGGAAATATAGCGAATCAGTCGCGATCTGCCCGAGTGATAACTTCGCAATAGGTTTTTACACTGGCGTGATCACTGACCCCTTCCCAGTATTACATAGATCTAGATCTAATTCTGGGATCTGTCAAAATAACCAATTGTATATGCAAACATTTGTAAATTTTTCGTATTAGAATCCTTCATTTGCTCTGAAATCCTGTGCAAAAATTCTAAGTTTAGAGACTTGTGTCTTTCTTTTAGGTTTGCCTCCTTTGCTCTTCTCTTTTCCAGTACTGATCTCCAATAGTACTGTTTTCTTGTCTCGTGAAGGAAGTCTAAATGCATTTGTTAAGACAGATTCTATAAATTCAGGCACTGTACATTAGTACTAGTGAGTGTGCCAAAGCACTACTGAAGCGTCACTGAGAAGTCACGTAGTAAAGACTTCATGTTCCTCAGATATCTGTAAAATCCAGGTATCCACATGCTTTATTGTATTATAAAATATGATATTCCCAGCTAAAAGAGCTGCATCTAAAGCAACTCTACCCAGGGCTGTTTTCTTGGGTATAAAAACATTCTGGGGAAAATCCCTCAAAATATCTGTCAAACACAGAGGGTTTTTTTAGACCTTTTCTGGTTATAACAGTGCAAGATTTCTGCTACATGACCATCCTTTTTCTGGCTCTCAGCGTCCAACTCAGGGCATAAATACCTTAAAGGACTGGTTTCTGATCCCCATCAACTTCCATGTACCTTCTGAATCAATCACAACTTAAAGCCGTTGCAACACCATCAGCAGCTAACTAATTCAAGGTAAAGGGAAGGCCTATGAAGTGTTAACTATGAATGACAGACCACTCATGACTCTCACATTAACCTGTTAGTAAAGATGGGCTGAATACTCCCATGCATACTGGGGCATATGGACCTCCACTAATACTCATGAAACTGTATTTGTTACAAACACTCAGTGTCTGTCTAATTCTAGGGTCAGCCATACAAAAGATCACTCACTGCACAATGGAGCTTTCTGCTATCCTGGAAGTCAAAGACCTATATTGAAGTGGATAATTCTATCCAAAATTCTATCAGATCAAACTGTCCTTGCTTTAAAATCCTGATTAAATTTATGTAACATTTTTAAAGTTTATGAAATCCATGGCCTACCTGAGCTTTGTTTGCAGAGCAATTATTCATTTACAGTGTTAATCTTTAGCACACACTGCATCATGGTAGCAAATCAGGATAGAAAATTATGGACTGAGTCAATAAAGAACTACTCTCCTCACTCCATAGCAGCAAACATTGCCAATGCTGAAGTCTTTACAACTGAGGGCAGTCCCTGGAATGTTGCTCAATGTTCCCTTTCAAAAGGACCTTGAATGCCTAAGAGCAAGTAGAAACTCAGTTCTGGGCGGGAAATAGAAGTACTATAATACTAGTGACTACTCCAAGGCATCCAGGATTGGAGATGGCTGCAAACTTGTTCCATAGACTTCCATATTCCTCAGAAAAAAAAATAATCATGTAACAAGATGGGGATATCCACCTCCAAAAATCAGTGAGGAAAAGGATCCTTTAACTTTATTTTTCACTCCTCAGAAATAGTTTTAAAAAAGAGACGACACAGAAGACAGTTTGGCTTTAAATTGGCTGAATTCTCTTGATTTCTACATGAGAAGGATCCTGAGTTTGGTGGAGTTATTCTGAAGCTGGAACAAAAAAGGATCTTTTAGTCTTTTCATGATGGTTAAAGTAACATCCTTTGAAATGGAATAGCAAGTTAGCATAGAGAAAGATATGATCAGATGGCTTTAAACACAACTCCTGGACCTGACTTAGAGAGAAACCAGGTATAACAAAACATCTTCTGTTCTCCCTTGAGACTTTAAAATCAGGTTTAACAGCTGGCTTAACAGCTTTTCTTGTTTAAAAGCACCCTCATCCCATGATCAGGGTGGAACAGACCTACCTGGGAGCTTGGCAAGCACTTAGTGATTTAAGTTATATCATTATTTCAAAGATACTTCCATTACTCTTACTTGGGCTGAAATAAAAACCCCTTCATAATAAGCCTGACATGCTACAGCTGCTGCAATACTGTAACATTAGTGAACAGCTTGATCCAGAATCTCCATAGTTGTAAGTACAATAAAATATTTATGGATTTATCGTAGTCCAAAGCAGAGGTTTATACTCATTATTACAATCAGTGTAAAATCTCATTTTGACTTTGAGTATGGACTGTACTGTGTGATGCAACCAGCCTTCAGTTGTTGAATTGCTGAGACTTCTTATTCAAACTGATCAAGTCAGATCATCCAAGTCCTCTTAGCAGTTTCCCATCATCATTCCAAATTTTTGTCTTGCAGGATTCTTCACACGTACCCTCAACTCATTTTGAATGAAAGCCTCTGCTCCATCATTGCCACTAGCAATGAAGCAAGCAGCAAAGTAGCCAGACAACAAAAGCTGTGTATATCAAACGGGTTAAAGGGAGCAACTTAATCTCTAAATCCACTTTGTCACTGACATTTCAGTAACTTCAGTAACATGTCATAAAAGCATTAACCTGTCTGCCCACTCCCTGCTTTTCTAAGAACTGTGAACAAATGCTTGGCATAGGTTTATTGCTCTTTGCCAGTTCGGGTTAGGAACTGCTCTTCAGTTTTACAGTAAAATGGTTACTGCCTAAAAACACAGTAGAATTTACTAGCTGGTGCTAAAACTCCTCATCACGGCTCAGGCAACTTGATGTCCTCCTGACCGAGGAGAATTTTTCAGCTTCTTATGGAAACTGTATAGTACAGCTTCTTTGTCTTAGTAATTGTGGGAGCGTACTGCCTCTGCATCTCAAACCTCCTGTGGAAAGCAGAATAGTCCACCATTTCAATTATATGAGCTCTGTTCTCCACAGACCAGGATGGCACAAGTTCCTTCAATTTAAGCATGATGAAATTGGACACATTTCACATTCTCAGTCTTCTACACTACTAAGGTTCATGTGATGCATTAGTAACACACCTGGGAAAGACTATTTACAGTGTTGTACTGCCTTTATTTTAACATACTGCTCTGAGTTAATGCAACTTGATTGTTGTGACCATCTATCAACTATGAATAGGCTAGAAAAAGAGAAAATTGTTAATTTTATATTCTGCACTTCTGAAACCATGAAGAAATCCAATCCTCTTTCTCCCCCCACCCAGACTGGTATCCCAAGACAGAGAGTAAGAATACAGCCGTAATGAATCCTTATAGAAAGGTCAGGGACTGGATGAAACAAATTAGAGAACTAGAGAAAAAGCCAAAAGCCAGACCAAGGAATATCAAAAAGGTAAATGAAAAAAGAGCTCCTGTGATGCCTAATGTGTCTGTGGACTCCATACAGAATAACCAACAGGGCACCCACCATGCCCAGTGTGAGTTGGAATTAGATGAACTTTAAAGTCTTTTCAAACCCAAACCATTCTACGATTCTATTTACTCTCAGTTTCCACTGTCTAACAAAGAAGGTTACAGACTGTGTGTGATGCACTGTCAAGCAGTACCTGTTCAGCTTGTGACAGAAATGACAATAGGTGCTGATTTACATTTTCAAAGAGATGTTGCCAGATTGCCATACTTTTACTCTGCTATCCCAGGCCATCACTTATTCTTCACAGTATGTTCTTCAGCTGGACTAAGCTCCAGGATCCACAGTTTCTGGAAACTTGTGAATGGCTAGAGCTTGTTGTCCAAACACCCTTAAAATTCCACTCCCATGTATGTCTTGTTCTTGGCAGTTATTTTTTCTTAGTTAATTTTGCTCTGCTGCAAAGTTGATTTACTGGATTTCAGGCTTGAATCAGATCAAAAACTGGTCTGGCAAGAAGAAGAAAATCTGTGATATGGGAAAACCATCAGGATTTTTGCTGATACTCGGTAAATTTGGCGATTCTAAGCTCTTCATTAAAAATGATACTAAACCCCGAGCAAAACACACGCATCAATCTTGCACCAGTGGCTAAAGACTCAACACCAAACTTCCTTCAGATATTGTGCTCCTGCCTTCCTAGTATTTGTTTTCATTCTGTGTACATTTTTATTTTTCATCACAGTACTTAAATTAGAATTTATAATAACAGCTTGAGCTAAAACTCTCACTCTCACATGAAAATATAGCTGCAAGATGCAATAAACAAAAGAAATCCTTCAACAAGTATCTTTACAAAGAAGAAACAATTACTAAATCATCCTTTTCTTACTCATTCCTAGTAGAACAAAGCCTTGTCTTTTAAAATACTTTAGTGTGTGATATCTGTATTTCTTCAGTGTATCTGCAAATAGTATTGAAGGACAACCTGAGTACCCTCTCTTCCCCTATGTTAGCAAGATGATGAACCCCTCAGCATTTCACTTCCACTCCTAGATAACCTGCTCTATTAAACTGGGCTGTTTTGCTAGAAAAACTTTGTGCTTCCTCTGTGCTTCCTCAGCAGCAGTACCACAGGATTTTCTGCAAAAAGCAAGCGAAACAAGAAGTCCCTCAGTATCCATGCCAGCAAATAGTATGGTTAGTGTTAAACTGGCCCCATTTTGGTTTGCCGTCTACAGTTATTCTAGTGAAAAGTATTTCTTGGCACAGTATTAGTTCCAATGGCAAACATTTCAAACTTTTCACAGAAAACAATTGCTAATTATTCCTGCAGAAAACAGCTTCACACTGACAACTTGCAAAGAGAGGCTAAATTCATTACATCAATTATTCATGCTGAACATAAAAGTGTTTATAGAAATAGTTATGTGTTTCCATTGATTCAACAGTTCATCAAGGAACAATTTTAACCTCTCGGTCTTTTCCATATCCATGCAAATGGCAGTAAGGCCAGCCTCTACCATCCACAGCAAGACTCATAGTCATATTTTATTAATATAATGCCACGTAGGTATCTGAAACATTGAGGGATGAACAAAGAAAATCGATTATTCATGTTTATATGTGGATAACATAACTGACAGGCTACAGAATCCTCAGGTGCTGATGTGCAGTGCTGTGTAGCTTTATGCCAACAAGAGACCATCCTCCAACTCCACCTCATGAGTTGGAGAGACACAGAAAATCAATTTTGAGAGCAGAAGACTTGGACTCACAGAATTCCATTTGCTGTCAGTAAGAAACTATTACCTTCTATTGATGATATCTAGAGACTTCAGGGAGAAAGGTTCAAGGCAAATAAAATTTTAACATTTTATTGATGAACAGACAAAAAACCAGCTTTTGTTTATCATGCTGCTGGATGTAATAGCAACTCATACATGTGTAAATAAACTTCTGCCCATGTTTTCAACATGATAGCCACTGTTCTGAAAATAACTCAGGCATATGGTGTCAGAGTCACAGACATCACCCTGAGAAAGACTGAGGATACAGAGCAGTGTGTTGGGAGCAGCAGAGGGATCCAAGGACTGTAAATCCGGACACAGAGTACATTGTCAGTGGCTATTTTGTGCTGAGCCATCTGTTGCCTTGACTACTCAGCCAGTAATAGTTAAAAGATAGCTGGAATGTGTCTGTACCAGCTACAAAAAATGATAACTTCTGTCCTCTTTGAAAAGAACATGATCTGACTTACATTATACAGCAAGCACTGTAGGTGGCCTTTTAATACATCTTTCTTCTGAGGAGTAAGTTTTGTCATTAGGAAACACACAATGTCCTTTGACCTCTATGCCCACAGGCTCAGTGAACTTCTGTTGCATGTCCTGGTGGGCACATCTGTTGTATTTTCTTCAAATGTTATTCCTGTATATGTATCACAAGTCACTTATTGGAGCCTATTAATAGTGTCATTCCTATTTTTTATCAGCCATCTATGTTATCTTTCTTTAGAGTAGCTGGCACTTTAGGAAGTGTATGTATAGATAAGAATTTTCAGTTGAGAAGTGGTCTTGTAACAGACTCAATCACAGATCTGTAGATGAATATTTGAAATGATGCTCTACAGACTGCTTTCCATCTTCTAGAACTCTGGAAATGCGCTGGAAAACAAGAGGAACAGAGTGCCTTATGTTAAAATGACTGCTGCATTAGATTCAGATTGTATATTAATATATATATTAATTACTAGCTTGTGGCCTTAAGCTGTGGCTGAAGATTATTTTGATCAAATCCTGGACATTTTTAATTAATTTCTCCATTCCACAAAGCCTTAAACCTGTGTTTATACCTGCCCACATGATTCTACTTGTGCTGTGAAGCACTATACAAGTGAATTTCAGTCCTTTTTCAGACTTACAAAAAGGGACATTTTGTCCTTCTCATTTTATATCCTATTTAGGTTTAAATGAGACTGGATGAGATCACACTGAAAAGCTGTTACTCCTGGGTCTGAAAAGAACAAGCATGTGGTAAACTGAATAAAGTGAAATCCTACAGACTTCAAATTAATGGGTTAATTTTGTTCCTACCAGGAAAATACTATTATGAACACACCTAAATGCAGATTTTCCTACATGTTGCTCAATTGTCCCAGAACAACTGCAGAAACTAACAGATGACAAAGAAACCTATCCACCAGAAAAAAAAAACCAAAACAAAGTAAAAAAACCTAAAACAAAACAAAATTAACTTTAGCTTTGAAAGATCAGCAAAGTTGATATGTCAAACATTGTAGGTGTCACAGAATGCTTATGCAGCATGCCTATCAGTAGCTACCTGCACCTGCATTGTGTCACTCACTACCTGAAAGAACAGGAAAACCTTTTAACATTTTAATCTTAATATCTGCACTGAATACACATCATTTGCTTTCATACAATGCATTAATCACTTGTTTTAATTGTGGGAAGTTTCCACAGAAATGAGTGAAAGGTTTCCTGCTTCAAAGGAAGGCAACCTGTATGGAGCAGCATTAACTGTTCCAGCATAAGCTAAATTCTACTTCGAAAGCAGCATCTCTGCCATCGGAGATTGACCACACTGTGCATGTCTTGCCACATATGCTATGCTTACCTTACTCAGCTGCCTGTGCTAATTGCCCCATATGATTAAATCGAACAAGAAACAATCGCTTTCCTCTGCTGCTAATAAACGTTACCAAAAGCAAATCCGAATAAATGAGTAGGTCGCATGAGACCTCTTGTGGTCCCGAAGCAGAACTGCACATCGGAGCCTGCTTTTCAAAACACCTGAAGATGTACCCTCGTACTCCAGCAAGTGCAACCAGAGGCAAAGGTTTGCATCCCCACAGAGCTTCCACTCCTCCCTCTGACGAGAGCAAGGAGGGGAAAAGAAGAGTTTGACATATAATCTTCTGTTATTTTAAAATTACTTAATTTTCACAGCCTAGAATTCCTGAAGAGGCAACACTTTCTCCTTCCCCCATAAGCACACACAACTTACCATTGTTTTAAACAACTGGTTCACTTTCTTTTTTTTTAAGGTTTTCTTGTCACCATCTGAGGTGGAAGGAAACACTGGTTGACTCAATCTGTGTGATGCAATTGTTTCGTCAGGTGCCACAGGGCCAGCGGTCAGAGTTAATCCTTAGAACAGAAACATATTGGTTGAACAAAACAAAATCAAAACAGGACAGTCAGAGTGTAAGACAAAGCAGAATTCAAAATAATGAGCTACTGCCATGGCTAGAAAGAATTTAGATATCTTCATTGTAACTAAATCCTTAGAACAGAAAAGTAAGTAAGCTTACTTAGTAAGTTTAGTGGGGAAGCACTAAACTTCATTACATGAAAATTGAATAGTGAAAAAATGAACCGATTTGGTCCAAGAATTAAAAATAGATAAATACATGAAAAAGAAGTGGGCTGTGACAATCTGTTGTGTTGTGCTAAACGTCTGTTAAAGGCATCTGGAATGATAGGGACAATGAGAGGGATAGAGGAAGTGCAAGATAAGAAATGAGATATGCTATGGAAAAAGTAGGGGGTAAAGAGCATGGAAATGGGGCACATTTTCTTTACACACCCTGGCCTGGAAATGAGATCCACTTTCAGTTACACTTTCCCCTTCTCTGTCATGCAATTGTCAGTCTTTCTAATGGGCAGTTACCTTATGCTATTTTTATTTCCTCTTCCTGTGAGGAAGGCTTATGAGGCTTCTTCTCTAACATTCAAAGCAGAAGCTGAAACCCTACTATGGGGCAGCCTCTGGGGATATTCATCTGCCAAAGCACAGAGCTTCTTTTCCCGTTTCAAACGCTGCCCTCTGCTGTGAGGAGTAAGGAAGATGAAAAGACCTTTCCTCTTTCAAGGCAGGGAGAATGCCCACACTATACAACAAAGCCAAATTTGGAGCTCTAAAAGCAGTGCTTTTAGAGCTGGGCAGCACAGTGGCAGTAGCAATGCTTTTGGAACTGGGCAGCACAGTGTCAACAAGCAGTGGCAGCAGCAGCAGTCCAGGCCCACATGCACAATACACACTGTAATGTCCATCTCAGAGGCATGGAGCCACAGACAGCACTACCTGTGCCAAATCCTTTATTGCTGTTTCCTTAACACAGCAACAAAGAAGTGCGGAACTCTCATCCTACTGTAAGCAGCTTACCTGGGATAACTGGCATAGAACGACTGACAGAACTCATCTGCTTGAGGACAGAGGTTTTCTGAGGTGCCACTGCATGCTCTGAGAGGTTGGTGTCACTCATGAACTCGTATTTCCTCAACACCTGTTTAATAAAGAAAACCAATAAAAACCCCAAAGTCCATTAACGATGAACTGAGATGTCAGCAACAAAGATGCAAGCAAAACAGGATTTTGTGAAAAGCATAAAAGAAAATAACTAAAATCCAAACTATTATGCCTAACCCAAGTCCTTTTTGGGATTGTTTGCAGAGTAAACTAAAAGTAACTAAAAGCATTAGACCAAATTAGATCAAATATTTTATACTAGCTAAAAATATGTCATGATTTGGGAGATGATTTATATATTATATTCCTATCATATCTGTGGAATAATGCCATCAGCCAGCTCTGGCTGTGATCTGCAAAGGAAAATGAAGTCTTGAATACATTTCTGACTATTGCAATTCCATAGACTGCTTGGCTGCTGCAAGATTGTCACCTTTTTTCTGAAGCAAAAGAAAATCCTGTGACTCAGTAAGCACTGAGATTCCCACAGCAAGGTGTGTGTTACCTAATATAATCACAAGACAAAGGTGTTGCTTGGTTTTGGATATTAACGCTTCTCAAAGCATGACTGTGCTATATAGCTCTCTTTTGTCTGAGGACATGTAGTGTAAGACAACCTCCATAAGCTTCTCCTTGTTCCCCAAAAGAATCTTAGCTTTCTACTGAATTCACTTTGCCTTTGATGATTCCTACAATTTTTTTTTTATCAAATGACTTATGCTCTCCCCATGGAGCTGAACAATCTCTTGTTGCCAGACAATTTAATTTCGATAGGGCTTCTACAGCAAGAGGACACCTTTCAAAATTGTTACTGTCCATTACATAAGTCATTTTAATGATCTAGCAGTGCAATAAAAGCACCCAGATGATCTGTGGAGCGAGAGATGCCAGTGATTCCAAACTTCAGTCTGGCACTGTTTGAGGAACACTATTTGCAAGCTTGCAGTTTCCTAACAGATGCATGTTCCATAACAAGGTACAAAATGTACAGGGCTCATCACTTCCCGAACAGCCCTGACTGCAGAGGTGCCATGAAATGGCAGCACAGGCAGTTGCCTCTCTGCTGGCTGAACCTGCCCAGCGCAGTACCCCAGTTTAAGCTAACGGAGCTTCAAAATTTGCAACTTCAGGGCTTTAGTATCTGTCATCATAAGCAAGAGGAGATGTTCTGATTTTTGCCCTGATTTGTTTCTTCCTCAGCACCTCACAGGTTTCATTCATAGCAGGGCAGACCATCTCTGCATCCTGCATATTTCCCTTTATGGCAGAGTTTTATGTGGGTTTATTTATTTTCCCGTGCAAAGCAGTAGTGTCTTCTTTTTTATAGAATATTAAATACTACTGTAAGTCAGTAACATACACATTTCATGTCAGACATAGAGATATCAGGTGCTGTCTTCTCATCAGCAAACACCACACTGCTTCTCTTTGTTCTTTTTTTGGACTTTCTCCTCTTGACTTCAGGGTGAGGATTAATTTGCAGAGCAGTCTCCTCCGGTTCTGCTTTCCCTTGCTTTGGTAGCACTACCTCCAGATCAAAGCTGCAGGAGGAAAAGAAGAAAGTACAAGTTGCTGAGTGATATTTTAAAAGCCACTGGCATTCTGATGTCATTTCCCCATGAAATATAAATGCGGGTCATCCTTTCCTTTGACTTTCTATGCAGCCTTGCAAACTGTTGGCAAAATGTATATGATGTACTTCAGCTGGCAACTGTAGATACAAAGGAAATACCTTCAGGGGGTATGACCTTGTCTTAAAATCTTGCAAAGAATGCAAAATATTAACATGAGTTCAAATCCCTTTTTAAAGGTTTGTGCATTAGCTTAAGAACTAGACTAAACAGAGTTAAGAGCTCATATGGCAAGTTTAAGTGCAGTGATGATGGTGCTGACATGCTCTTTTAGTTGTTGAAAACAGTTGAACATAGTATTTATTGTCATGTTTTAAATGCATTCTCCTGTTTATTTCACCAGACTGAGCAACAAAACATATAATTGATTAAAAAAAAACCTCAACAAACCCAAAATCTCCCTCCTCTCCCTCTAATTTTATAATTTCAAAAATTACGCCATTTTTAATTAAAAAAACCCCAAACAGGTATTAAATTGGTGCTGGCTTTACACCCTCTGAACTTACTTTACTCCCCTCCTGAACTTATTTTACAACATAAAAATTGATAAATGAAGCAGCCTGGTGAATCTATTGACCTGCGCTTCCTAGAAATAAATTAGCATCATAAGAATTGAAAATAGTCTCATGATTCAGCTGCCTGGTTCCATAAGAGGTGTCTTGCTTTCCTAGGGACCTGGGGCTGGCAGATGTGACACAAATCATGGCTGTGTGCTACACCCTACTTGAGTAGAAGCTGAGGGGCAGGAATAGGAGCCTGGGGCCTCTCATAATATGTGATACTACACATCCTTGTTAGGCAGCTCAGAAAACTGAAGTAGTGTTAAACAACAAACTGACCATAAAACATGCCAGAACAGAGGGGTATCTTAAAAAGGAGCACTCCAAGTTAGAGGCATACACCTTTGGACTTCTAAAAAGTGAAGTAATCACAAAAGGAGTTCAGATGTTTGAAAAAAATCACAATGAAAAACTGCTCAGCAAGATCCATTTTACATTTAGCTGGGAAGAAGTTCAATGTGCCCAAACGATAATTTATGAAGCAAATAAAACAATTTCTGAGTGAAAAATCTACTCAGTATACCTATAACTGTCCTCTCAACCTTTGTGTTTCCCAGTGCTGCAGTTAAACAAGCAGATTAGGCAAACATCACATCACTGCAGGCTTTACTAAAACGTTCCACCTCCTTACCAGTAATTTTGTGAAGGATGTCCTTTTCCTCTCTAATTTTGACAAGCAAAAAGATGCTCATTAAATTAAAAGCTGTAGAAAAAGAAACTTGCAGTTTCTTTTTATAGGCTTTCTTATTTTTTGAAATGTCACTTAGATTTTAAAACACTTGTCTTCTGAAAATGAAATGCCAGTTTTTCAGTGAGAGTTGAGTATATTTTGTGTATTAAGGTTGCAATACGGAGGCTCTAAGCCTGGAGGAAGTGATAGCTACAGTTAAAAATAATTTTGGCATAATCTGAAGAGACTGTTAATGGTCTTTATCCTTGAATGCCTTTTTTAAAATATCTTTTAGTTTCATCCCATAAAACTGCTTAAAAACAGGACTGAAAGAAGATGTGTATTGTATTCATAACCAACCTTTCTGAAGTAGTTTTGTTTGGAGTACTGCAGTCTGAATTCATGGAAGACAGTGAAATAACTGACAACTGGCGATAGGATCTCAGCATCGACCTCGGCCGTCCTACTTTCTTGTCATCAAAGTCTGGCTGCAGGATGGAAAAGAGAACCACATTCTATCACACAACTTGGTGTGAACCTCACTTCATCCCTCGTCACTAGGTCTTGATGATAGTACAGACGTTTTAACACATTTGTCATGAAAGAACTTACTTGCTATCATTAATTATATTCTGTCTGAATACGCTCTTAAGACCTCCCAAACTTGATGACACAGTGAGTAGTTAAAGAAACTACAAATGACATAATAAACTGCATGCTTTGAAAAAGAAATTAAGAGAAACAGTGTCTGCTGATCTTATTTCAGTCAGACCTGGGGCACCATTAACATACTTGCTTGGGTAAATGGATTTAGCTAGTCCTTGTTCCAAGATGGTAAACATGCTCTGTCTCCAACACAACAGGTTCTGCCATCTCTATATGTTAATGTGGCTTTTTAAAATTAGATGTTTACAAATTTGGACAAAATTAATATTGCCCTAGCAGCCAGAGAAGAACAGGACTCCTCTGCATGTCACCACATATCCATACAAGCAGCACCAACTCCCTCTGCAAAGGTTGAAGAGTGTATGTATGTTCTGCAGTGGAAGGAGAAAAAGGAGATACCACTCCAGATCTTCTTGAAGAAGATTTAGCTGTCACATTGGAAATATTAAGCTTAATTAAAGCTTATTAAACTTAGCAGCCTGATACAAAATTAACTGAAACAATCTGACTTAATTCCAGACATCTTCCTGTTACTCTTGTTAGTAAGATGAGGACAACCGTCACGTTTCTTGGCTAATTCTAGAACTGTTTTCTTTCTTTTCAGGGGTGACTTCTTGGGTCTAAATTTGTAGAGTGCAGTTAGCTTTTCTCTGTTTTTGTGTTTGGGTGTTTCCTGGGTGGGCACATCTCCCTCGAGTTAGCTCATCAGTGTCGGGATATGAGACAGGCTTTGGAGAATTTACCCATGCGTGCAAATCACAAACTAATTTTCCAACCTCCTTCAGTTTCTATCCTATAAACAGGATATGAACAGCTTCAAAAAACATTTCATATCAAAAGTATGGGGGTTTGTTCTGATTGTCCAGAAAATATTAAAAATCCATGTATAATTTCATGTGCCAAATTCCCAAATGCTTTGCTTCTGTTGTCATTTCTCACCATCTAGCAGAAGACTGGGAAACATTTGTTATTTCAAGAATTACTTTCAAGTGTTTTGCAGAGTTTGCATGCAATGAGTTTACATGCTGCTCATCCTTTGAATGTCTGGAATCTTGTGATAGAAACACAATAGCTGCACAACTTGGTTGGGTATTTTTCTTTTCTGGTAGTGAAAAAGTTCAGGCTAGCCACCAGAGAGTCTCAGACATGGCAAAAGGGCAGCAGTGACACTCGCAAAGAACATTTTCTGCTCTTGGAAACTTATAAATAGGTTGCTTTTGCTGAAGTGCTGATCTGTAAGGGTGCTGAAGGGTTCAAGCATTAGCAATATTGCTAGATGTAGATTACAACCTCTTTATTATTGCAAGGATGGTGGCATGGGACTAAAAATAGGAAAAACACTCAGATAAATATATAGCATTTTCATCATTTTCATGCTTTGTAACACAGCACAATATATAGAATAGTTAGGGTTGGAAAGGACCTTAAGATCATCGAGTTGCAACCCCCCTGCCATGGACAGGGACACATCCAAAATTTAGGTTAGAAACTTGCTACTTTTTCCCTTAAAACAGAAGAAAGAAATACTTTTATAAAATCATCAACATGAAAGCAACAACATAAAATACTTTCCAAGGCAACTGTTGTTTAATCACAAAAAGCAGCCAACATCATTCTTGCTAGCCTGCACAAGCTCAGCTAGACTATTTTATTGACGAATTGTCTGGAGAGTTTGCGTTTGGAAGTTATCCTTCAATTCCCATATATTTCAGCTTGGTGTCAACTAATATTTATAGTATTATCCACATGATAGGGTTTACTTCACAGCACAGCTGGAAGTGGCTAGCACAGGGAGACATCAATTGTAGATCAAAGCCCTAAACCACTAAGAAAACTTACAAAGAGAAGAAACATGAAAATTTACTTTTTCTTCCATAGAAGGCAGTAAAGAATTGTAATTTTAATAGACATAATAAAATACTCCAAGTCTTCCAGATACATGAGAGAATTGAATTAACTCTTTGACTATGGAACTCAGGTCCAGCTACCTTCAGATTACAAGAAAACCCACCAGCAGAAGTTTAGTATGTGTTTTTGTGTAGAGCAGCAAGATGTGTATTAAGAGAATAAAGAGAATTTTGCAGAAGAGATAAATATAAAGAGAAATTGCAGAAGAGGTTAAAAGGAGAACAATACCAATTCTCTGGCTCCATATTGCTTTTCCACTTTAACTTTTAAATGCTTGAAACATTCCTCCATACGGTCATGGAAAGGACGAAGATTATCAGAAACTCTTCTTTCATGAATTTTAATTCCAGCCCCAAGGAAAGGTATCTTAAGTAGGGGGATAAAAAAAGAGGAAGTGAGAATATTAAACAGTATCTGACAACCCCTCTGGCTCCGCTTAAAGTATCTGCTAAGTCAACTGCAACACTCTTCCTGTGATTGGCAGATAGATTTGCCAGTTGATCTCAGCTTCTAGCAGCAAGAGAAGGGAAGGACTCTTCAAGAATGAGCTTGCTCAGTAAGTTTTTGAGGCATGCTCGCTGCCTCATAGTGACTGTTCTGTCTCTCTTGTGTGCTTTAATGTTAATCCCTTATGATATTAAACACACTATGTGAGCCTTTAAAAACATTCTTAGACTTCTATCCCACCTGCTTCTGAAGGTGCCTGCCATAGTTTACAAGAAAGAAGGTAGGGATGAAAAGATATCCAAATGGATTCCAGGCAGGTGGTTTCATACCCTTTTCTTTCAAATGGAGGATTAAGCAAGCTTAAGGGAAAGGTTCCAATCAATCTTTTGGGGCTTCCTCATGTGATCACTTTGACAAATGCTGCAACAATTCAGTATGTGAATGTCTGGTTACTGAAGGGGACCTCTTCCTTTCTCCTCAATTTTATGCTGCAGACTTCCTCTGTTCTCCCCACATGTCAAGAAATATTCAGTACAACAATGAACAACTCAAGCCACGAACAGAGGCAGCTTGCAGTGTCCAGACTGACTGTGCTCAGTCCTACCCCTGTGCTTTTTGGTTTTGCTGCTCATCCTTTAGGATAGCTATTTTGCATTCATGTTTGGAGCTTTTTCTGTAAAATCCATTTAGATTCCATGCTTCCTTTTGGTGTTCTGACCCCATAAATAATGCTGTAAACATCAGTCCACCGCTGACTTGATCCTACTTAATGGAAGGCCAATTTCAATATAACTTTTAAAAACATGATATTAAAGCCCATCTATTACAGACAGATCTGTTTGTCCTCTTTTGAGGGATTTGCAGGCATAGATATAAATTACCACCTTACGGTGTTACGATCAACTTATACCAGTAAATCCTCTGAGTACTTCAGATGCTCAGAAAGCAACCATATACAGAGCCTGCGGTGGGCGATGATACAGAAGAAGCTGTAAAGGTTGGTAACTCAAACCAATAATCAAACTGAGATCAATCAAAATGAAACAGGAAGAATCTTCAGAAACATTAAGAAAAGCAAAAAAAAAAAAACAAAAACAAAACCATTAAAACCATTTTAAGATTCATTTTAAAGGCTGAGAGGAATAAATGGTTAAGTCTTGTTGTTTCTAATCTATGAAACACAGATAAATCATAGAACCATAGAGCAGTTTGGGTTCAAAGGCACCTTTAAAGCTCATCCAGTCCCAACCCCTGCCACAGGCAGGGACACCTTCCACTGGAGCAGCTTGCTCCAAACCCCTGTGTCCAACCTGGCCTTGAACACTGCCAGGGATGGGGCAGCCACAGCTTCTCTGGGCACCCTGTGCCAGTGCCTCAGCACCCTCACAAGGAAGAGCTTCTGCCTAAGAGCTCATCTCAGTCTCCCCTCTGGCAGGTTAAAGCCATTCCCCTTGGCCTGTCCCTGCAGGCCCTTGTCCCAAGCCCCTCTCCAGGGTTCTTGTAGCCCCTTTAGGGACTGGGAGCTGCTCTAAAGTCTCTTGGGAGCCTTCTCTTCTCCAGGCTGAATAAGCCCAGCTCTCCCAGCCTGGCTCCAGGGCAGAGCTGCTCCAGCCCTCTCAGCACTGGTATAAATTGACAAGCATCAATACAAATATAGATAGTAATAATTTCTATTTGGACTAGATAATGCAAATAGAATTGATGATTTCTAAGGTCATGTTTTTCTTCCATTATCATGACAAACGCTTAGGTCAATAAAGAGAGTCATTTTCCCTTGAATCTCAGTAAAAAATAGAGGGGGTTTTCTGCTACCACCTCCTATAGATGGATTTTCCTCTTTGAGGGCAAAAGGGTTCCTGCAGGATTGGTGATATATGTTATTGGTTTTTTATATATATATATATATATATATTATTGGTTATGTAATTATACATGTATAAATAATAAGCAGAAAATAATAAATAGAAATATAAATTACCTAAACCAAACCAAGACAACAAATAACCTTGGTGCTGCTAGTATAGGCAGAATATTCAGTTTTCACCTGGAGATATAGCTTACAAATATTTCCTAATGGCCTTCCATGCTATTTGTGACACAAAAGGCAGGTAGCAGCAATCTTGTAGGTTCACTGAGCATGAATGTAACTTCTGAGAGCAACTAGCACTCTGTTTCTCATGTAAAAATTCAACCCCACAAACAAACAGAAGCCAAGGAACACCCACTTCTAGGAAAACTGCTTCCGAAGAGAATTTCTAACATTTGCAACTGTTTGTTTCCTCAGAAATTCATGAAGGCTTATGACTTTTGTCATGCCCTGGTTTGCCTCCAGGAATACAACCTAGGTTTGAAATCCTGTCCCTTTTAACTATAAATGTAGCCCACAATATGTGGCTTTTGACGAGCCACTCCAAACAATGTGTTCTACAAAGTGCTTTTTTGGCCTACTGCTTTCCCTGAGACATAAAGAGATTTACGGGTAACACCCCTGACTCTTGGCAGCATTTCATCGAACAACTGACCCTATAATAATGACACTCCTCAGGAAATATGATGCGATTCTTTTAATTAAGCCATTTCTCCAGTTTAGGCACAGATTTTCAAAAACCTGAAGGACAGGATCACTTAGATCCCCAAGAATGTATTATCAATCACGTGCCACATCAGAGGGTGAGGAGTCATAGCTGTGAGATTCCAGCAGTGATCTTAATGGGTCAGTAATACATGCTTCCTGTTACGCACATTAAAATTGAAAGAACTGAAGTCATTGTTCCTACTACTAATATCTAAAGAGGGCAATAGATAGATAGTTCTTTTACAACTATATATACTCTGAAACGTAACATATAGCCTAAGAGAGAGTCTTTTACTATGAATCCATTTTCAAAAAACTCAATGAACTCATCACAGAACTAGGCAGAAAAATCTGTAACAAGAACCTCATTCTTCTACCCTTCCCTGCGCTTCAGGGAAACAGTAAAAAACCCCAACCAACCAACCAACACACCTTTGCCCACCCCACTACCCACCCCCCCAAAAAAAAATAATGGTAAAAATGAGTCATCTAAATGCTATGTTCTCCTGATAGAAAAGAGCAGACCAAAGGAATAGCTGAGGAAGGCTCAGATGACTGCTGTCAGTAAGAAGTTACCTGCCAAGCAATTAGATCTTTGAGTCTATTCAGCTTTTCCAGATCCTGTGGATGATCTCTGCTATATTCATCTGTAAAGAAAGCCTTAGACAAAAAAAATTATTCAGTCCATCATTTTGACAGTAAAAGAGATCAGTCATTACTGCAGTGACTCTGACTGGTGACCACAACGTTGGCCATTGAACCAGAGCGACACATGCATGCTCCTCAACCAGACAGTAATTCCTCATTGTACCAGCTGCGGACTGAGGTACTCTGTTTTGGTAAAATGTATTCAGTCTGTGTCCAACACTTCTGAGTCTAAGACCCTTACTATGAAACCCAGTTATTGTTTTATTAAGCTTGCACTCAAAAAGAGTTGCATATTTGGAGTACCATGATTTACATGGATAAATGATCACTTTATTAAAGTACCCTACTTACTGACATAAGTCAGCCTTAGACAGGAGTCTCTCTCTGCCATTGACAAGCAGAGCCAGACACTGTGTACACACTGCCTTTTGCTGCTCAAAGATCTCATCCCCCACATACAAAAGAAGAATGTAGCGATTAGTCCATGACTGCAAATAGCTAAACAAATGATACTTGAGGACTAACATAGCATAAGCCATACTCCTCCAGCATAGCTCATGCTTACCACATATAATTCATGTGTGTACATATATATACATGCACATATGGCATTGTTTCAGCACTGAGTCTATCTGATGTGCTGAGCCTGCTACTGGGCTTGGCACTTGCTTTTTCTGCAGCTGTTGGGAAACCCCCTGTTGATTTTAATCCCAAACTTTAATAATTTAGAATTTAAATTTATATTAGTTTTTAGCATTCCTATTTTCTCTCCTGCTGCACCTTCACAAGGTGGCCTTAGGGACAATTTTTCTACAGTTCAGTTCCAAAAGACATTCTATTTTCCGTGTATTGCCAGAACAGGTTTTATTTGTGTTCCCATTTTTTACAACAAAACCTGCTATACAGAAACTGCCGTTACTGAGGAAACCTGGTGACAGTTGGATTGCTAACTGACATCTCAATACTCCAGACCTACTGTAAGATAAAGTTGTTCATTTACTCCAGGCCAAATCTTTTGATGTGTGAGAACCTATTTAGCCACAAAAAGGGTATTTTTGTCCCACAAACATATGAAATCCCTCATAACTGCAATTAATACTGAGCTTTAGTTACACTAGTTGCTAGTTTCTGCTTTCAAAGACAGATGTGACCAGGATATGAGGATCTCTTAATCACTGGAGTTATGGCTTTCATAGTCCCAGTCCACATTTCACTGCCACTTTGACTAAAGGATGTAATGGAATTACGGTATACTGTATCAGAATATGTTCTTTGCATTGACTTAAAGCTCTCACCTTCTCATATTTAGCAAAGCCACCCATAACCGCTGGATCAACAATTCCATTCAGAAGCATAGAAAGTGGATTGATAGGAAGGTTCTCATCACTCTGGTATTGGTTAATCATCATCAGAATCTTTTCATTCGTCATGGACATAGTCTCAATGGCATTCTCCAAAGGACTAATTGTAGTCTATAAAGAAACAAAAAACTTCTTAGGTTTATAAAGAGATAAAAAGGTCTTTTTGGTTTTATGAGACTGTTGTTCATGTATATGCACAACATTCTTAATATTCATCAAACCAACAGAGATTTGTTCAATTCCCTTAGGACTTGGTGCTGAAGCTATAAATCAGGTGTAAGATACATTGATCCTAGCAATAGAAAGATAAAATGTAAGTAGTTACAGTTTTGTAGATATAAAAATAAGTAATTAAAATAGTCTTGTGTGATAAATTCACAAATTTGTACACGAGGATGTGTATAGATACATGTTATTTGGGTTCTCAGCATGTTGATACACACCTGCGACATGGCGACAACCTCAAACCATCGTAAAATCCCAGGAAGTTTGTATGCTGTAACAAACGATGTTCTCTCAATCCACATAGACTATTAAAAAAACATAGCAGGGAGAAAATTGTATGTCAGGATTTAAACTTTAATCTTTCCTGCCTTCTGGAATGTCAGAGTCTAAGCATATAGATGGAAACTATATGCACATTTTTGCATTAAAGGACTCTACGAAATGAATCAAGCACAGCAATCTGCACAAATCATTTGTCTGGTTTCAGATTACGTCATCTGTAGCACAAAGCAGAGGAAAAAGAAAATCACTTTTGCATCTTTTGGTATCTACTCGTATTTTTGTCATTACAGATTGAATGACCACAACTAAATGACCTACTTTCACCTCTACCCAGATTATTCTTCCTCCCTCCACATATTTCTGCAATTAAACCCAGTAATACCCCTGCAACAACTTGCCAGCATTCTTACACTTTTCTGCTCCTTTCTTTTCTTCTTTGAACAAGACTAGCTGTTCATATTTTAAAATGCCACTAGTTCATTTATGCTATTGCTCCTTATTTCACCAGTATCAGCTCATCTACCTTCACCTATCTGAAGCAAGTATGAATATTATCTACTGTCATCAGCAGTGAAAACAGTAATGACATAGGTTTTGTAAAACAATTCCAAGGTATATTCATAAATGGTTTCAAAACTCTCTGGTTTGCAAAGGAAGTTGATGTGCATCATGAGTCTTGGTAATACAGTGCAAAGCTGAGATGTCAAGGTAGAGTTTGCATTTGAAGTATTGAATTTAACAGCGGGTGAGAAGCTCCTCAAGTGAAACTGTTGACAGGACTAATCAACACACAGAGAACTGAAATGGTCCGTTCTTCTAAATAAATAGCTTTCCCCACCACTATCTCAAGAGCACAGCTTTAACCTTAAGGACTGGGTGACATTGTTTCATGACAAACTATACAGTATCAGGTATCTATAAAATTACAATATAGAAATTTACCACATTTTTATGCATGGTACTGAAAAATAATGTATGGTGTTGCAAATTTCCTACAATAGTTAAACAACAAAGACCATTCTCAGTATTACACCATAGGGCATGGGAATAAAAATGACACAGGTAGTACTGCAGTCTGTCTGGATTTGGGTTGACTAATGAAGGCAGTCAACACATACCTCTCATTGCCAAGCTGGCAGCTGACTCAAGTGCTGTCAGATGCATGAGGCAAACCATTTGAGATTCATGTACATGGCATCTTGTTTCATAATGAAAATCTGTACCAGAAAATATTACTGCTTAACACAAATGTGTTGAACACACTTCACTACATAATGTTTACCTGCAACTGAAGCAGGGATGTATCATTGAGTAAGTACACAGAAGTAATGCCGAAATAGAAAAACCTTGTGTTTAGTTTTTTTAACCAGATTCTAAAGTTAGGGTGTCTGTAAGGAGTGATCCGAGACTAAGAAAGGATCTAGACCAGAATTCAGTCACAGCTACCAGAACCTCATCCATCACCCTGTCATTCATCTACTTACAGCAAATTCATTTTCAGGGTCAACAGATCCTTTTCTGACTGGTCTTGAGTAGTGGAACAGGTGCACGTTGTTGGATTTGTAAAAACTGGAAGAATAAAAAAACTGTTGTAAAATACAGAATTCATAAATTTATGGATCTTGGTATCTCAGTGAAATACTTCATTTTGAGGCAGTTGAGTTTTTAATTAAAAGCAAATCTACTGCTCAGAAAAAAGACACTTTACTGAAAACTCAGGAGACAACTATTTATCTATAAATCAGGGTCAACACACAGTATTTTACAAGTACGAAGCTTCAGCTTGTGACTGGGTGTAGTTATGTTAAAACCTCCAGCAGAAGGTCTAGAAAAGATTTTTGCTTTCCTGTCTCTTGCTGTGGCATGCACACTGCTTGCCTGCTTTAGAATGGCATAGAAAAGGAAAATATTTTGTTCAAAATAACTGGCTGAACAGAGTGGCTCTATTCACCTGAACTGAAATACATGTGTTTTTTCCTCCACAACACATGCCACATCAGTTTAATTACACCTACAATTTTGCTCACAATGCAGAACTAGAGTTATTCAAGAAACTAAACATTTGAAGCTATTACTATCAATTTTTTGTGACAGACAAGAAAATATATATAAATACTCGCAGAGGGGGACATTAGTGTAAAGAATCTATTGCAAATTCATGTTATGGTCTATTCTGTTTAGCTAATGAATTATTCCTAATCTCTATAAGCACATATTTCTGCTGAACTTGTAACCCCTCGGCTTTTAGCACTGACTGATTCAAAAGCAGAGACTACACAGTCTGTCTCTCTGGAAGAAAAAAAAAAAAAAATCCCTCTCCTTTTGTTTTTTCAATTTTTGTCCTTAAAGATTAATTATATTTTAAGTAAAAGCTAATTTTGCAGAGAAAATCAAATATTTTACAGTAAAAGCAAGCCATGTTTTGGAAACCTACAGCAAGAAACAAATGAAGACACCCCAAACAGTTGAGCTAAGCAAGCTTATGTTACGGTATTTCATAGGAACATGGTTTCTGATCCAACCTACTAAGGTTATCTGCATCAGTAAAGAAAAGGAAGTACTGTACAGTTCCATCACTGTGTCACTACAGGCCTGAGTCTCTCTCCGTCTTATAATACCCCTTTATATATCGATGGATTTGGAGGCAAAAGTCTCACAAGCCTGAAGTCAGCCAATATTCCAGTAGTTACCGTATGCAGTTTTGGCATCAGCAATTGGAATGAACAATCACTATTCAGATGTGTAGTTAGAACCCTTAAGTAGGAGCATGTAGTAAATTCAAGCAGTTCTACAAAGGTTAGCTAGTTTGGTCTCAAAATAATTTGGACAATTCATTTTGTTTTCTCCTTTACAAAATCTTAACCATAGTACAAATGGAAACCATTGCACTCAATGTCTTTTGCACTTTGAAAACAAGTCATAACAAGATTCTGTTGTACAAGAGCTTTCAACTCAACCATTATCGTGCTGCCAGCCACCTCTAAGACCTCTCTCTCCATCGTTTACCTAAGAAGCTGTGTTGAAAACACAATAACTTTGACCCAAAGCACGGATTCCACCTCCCCATCCTGTCACCATATGCTAGTCCTTAAGTGGTAGATATTGTTTCATCAAATTCCTAGGGAATACATAAGTCAGTTAACTAAGACAATAAAAGATCCATTGGCAAATGACTGAACTCACAAAGTAACAGTGGTCAGTTTAGGAGCATGGCCCACCTTTCACTATATTATCTACTACAGAAATTCACTTACTTTATAATTTGATCAGGTACTGCCTTGTTTTTGAATCTAGGTTGCTCCTCGAGGACTGGTTGCACTGTAAAACACTGGATATCTGAAACCGTGCAAGTTAAGGGCATGTCATCGACTATTGCTTTGAAATAGTGCAGGCTGTGGGGAAAATGAAAAACAGAATTATAATAAAAAAAGACATTTCCTGATGAAATATTTACAAGGTTCAGGGTTTCATTTGTGCTGCTTGCTTTGCCAAAAAGGAAAAATCTGCCACTAGTAACCAGTAAATATATATCAACATTCATTTTGAACTGTATATTTTTATTATTTACTGAGCTTGAGTATTTGTAGCTGAATTTATTGCACTGAATCATTCATTAAATTCTAAAGCCCTGCCAATTTACAAAAAAAACATCAACAACATCTGATGTTAAGGATTTCACTGTTTAGCTTTAGGCATATGTAAGGTCCTCATGTTTAGCATTTCATCTTGGAAATCTGTAACTGAGCAGCCCTTTTACTCCAGATTTTTTCCCACAAAAGTGTTATTTTTTAAGCTGAATACTGTATTTGTAAGTAAATATATCATGTAACGTATTTCAATATATCTGAAACTCATGCCCTCTGGTTAGATTTTTCTGAAATGCATAAGTAGTGCATATCTCCTGTTAGATTTGAGCAATTCTACTCTAAGAAAGGACTGAAGCACATGATCTTAAAAAAATACAATTAGTTAAGATACCAATCAGACCTATGAGAGCTTGGCTCTCAAGCTTAATGTAGGACTTCAGGAAAGCCTGTAATAAGGCCCAACCATGCGAACAGAAAGCAGGATTCTTTTTTCCTCCAGCAGGTTAGATTAGACTACACCTAAGACAGTGCGAAATGTTCCATTACCTTTAGAATTAATAAAGGAAAATCAACATGTGACAAAAAATGTCTGATACAATCAGGTGATTTCATATCTGCTCAGCCAGGAATGATTTAAATCAAAACATGAAGAAAAAGATAATGCATCCAAGCAACTCTTCAAGTACTTCTAAACAAGAATAATTTGGGGTTAATGATGTTTATGAGTTAATTTTCCTAGGAAAATGTCTGAGACTGACATAAGGCCTATTTCTGATGCCAGACATACAGGCGATAGCCAAGTGCAGTGTCAGTCAGAACAATGTTCAAGGAAGACATCAATTTAGTATCTAGATGCAACAGCTAGGAATGTGAGGTAACTGACAAACCACTGCTTTAAACTTGGCCAATTCAAGTGTTCATCACTAGGTTTGCCATCTGAAGAAAATAAAGGTAAACCATCTATGGACTTGAATGAGTATTCTTCACTGAAAGGGTTGTCAAGCACTGAAACAGGCTGCCCAGGGCAGTGGTCAAGTCACCATCTCTGGAGGTATTATAAATGTGTGTAAGTGGCACTTAGGGACATGGATTAGTGGTGGACTAGGTTTACGGCTGGACTCAATTTTAAGGGTCTTTTCAAACCTACATGATTCTGTGATGAGTGAAAGAGACAGAGTGCTTAGAACTGTGACAAAACCAAGAGCAAACACTTTAGGAACAGAACATAAAATAGATGAAGGACATCAAAGTGCAAAATGAGCTGCCACATTAATAAACTTACTTCCTTTTTAGGAAATTCTTGTTCCACATGGATAAACTCTTGCTAAAAACAAGGTCTCCCTAACCCACCTTCATTCTGTCATCACCCATGTGTTAAAGGATACATTGACCAGGAGAGCCTTTCACCTCCTCTCCAGGAGGTGAGGTGGTGTTCATCTTCTCAGCACTGGGAAATTGACTCATCAGCTGTGCCTGGAAATCCTCTCTCCTCTCATATTCCTTCCCACGATAGATGAATACTTTGTTCTGCAAGGAATACAGTTCTTGGGCTGTATGAAGCTGAGGCAGAAGCTAGAGATGCATGTTTGTCAGTACAAAGACACAACAGCATCTCCAAATTTCGGAGTGAGTGTTACTGCTTTCTGAATATTCATTAACTATGAAGCAGGACACCACTTTGACCAAGTGCTGGAAGGCAGCACTGACTGTCCAGAGTCCCTACTGAATGCTGTTAGACAGAATGAAGACAAAGTGGTACCAGCACTAAGGATGCTCCTGTAGAGCAGAATAAAATCAGGATGGGAAGTAAGGAAAGTACTGCGACTCTTTTTCTTCTTGTCTGTCAAGCAAAAGCATCTTTCAAAAACATTCTGGATCCAGGTTTCACAGCTTTCTAATACTAACGCATATGTTTCCTTTGCCTGATCCTGCTCCTTCTACTTGATATTATGACATGTCCTCATTTACAATACTCTAACTTCATTTGTGGTTCAGTTTGCTTTATTAAATGGGGTATATCTATAATACCAGAAACAAAAGGTGAATGCTTAATTTGGTGTAATATTAGCACATTTTTCCCCTGTTTTCAAGGCAACTTTGGCCTTTAAAACTGGCAAAGAGAGGTCTTTCATTGCTTTTCAAGAGTAAAGAAAGCTACATTATTCATTGTAGTATGTAAGAAAAGATTCTTTTTCTACAAGAAAACATCAAACATTCAGGTTAGTTTTATGCTCTGAAGACATGCACTACTGTGGTTAAAAGAAAGCAATGATCTTTAAAAACCAGTAAAAAGTAAAAGTATAAAGTAGAAATCATTTGTGCTTGACTTCCTAAGTTTGGCAGATTTCCTGATTAAAAGCAGACCCTTTGGATTCTTGTTTTTCACATAGTAGTCAAAAGTGGAGAAAAGCAAAAAAACCTGCGAGTAGATTCAGTGTGTAGAGGTCTGTTTTATGAAAACAGCTGAAACTTACCATAATTGTCCCAAGATATCAACGAGCTGTTACCATTCAGGGAAAAACTTTCATTCAGGAGTCATACCAGACAGTTGGTATGAACATGTCAGCTCAATGCATATCAGATATCAAAAAAGCAATGTGAACTTGGGTCATTACAAGGAAAACAGGGAAAGAAAAGAAGAATCAATATCACACTGAACGAACTTATACTTATCCACATTTCAAATACCATGTACACTTCTTGTCATGCCATCTCATGAATTAGGACATGAACAGCAAGGGAACCAGAATGTTAAACATATGGAGTGATTGCATTAGACAAACCAAAACTATAAGGAACAATATATCATGAATGGGATGAGGAAAGGAATTAAAGGAAAACTATTCAGTCTCCCTGTAAGAACTAGCGTAGAGAAATTATCAGACAACAACAAAAAGGCAACAACAAATTTCCAACACATATTGTGAGGCCACTGTTCTGGAGGGCATCAGTTCAGAAAGCAACTGGACAAATTCACTGTCAAACAATCCATGAAGGGCTAGAAAACAAAACTGTCACTTCCAGCCCAGGAAGCTGTTTATCAGGTAAGCAGGGAATATTTACCAGGTCAGTATCACTACACATCTGCTCTACATTATACTCTTCTTCCCTATTCAACTACTATTTCCCACTGTTAAAAGAAACAATATTTACCAATAGAATGCATCGGTCTGAGAAATATGCTGCTTCTACATTGGTTATGTATTTCAGTTGTAGCGGAGAGGCAACATGAAACTCTTGGCAGTTCATGTAAGGCCCACTTAAAATCCCTCCCTCGTGTGAAACAGAATTTTGGGTTTAATTTGGACACAAGTTAGTTAATAGCATACTACTAGTTACCAATAACTTGTGTGGGGACTCATCCAAGAAACACAGAATCATAGAATAGTTAGGGTTGGAAATGACCGTAAGATCATCCAGTTCTAACACCCATAAACCATAAAGAGCTGCCTGCACTAAATTGCATCATATTGTTGCATTTGGCTGTTGTGTATCACCTTGACTACTGAAGTATCCTCCAGTTTCTACAATCAAACTAAGAGAAATAGTCAACTTTAAAACCGCATCTGAAAACATTTCATGCACAGCCTTACAAGTGACAATTCAGATTCTCTACAGTCCTGCAAACAAGCAAAACTAAATCCATGCCAAATATCCCCAGAGACTCATTAGGAGAGCACTCTCACATTTTTAGAAGCATACGAAAATAAACACAAAGAAAAAAGAAGTAAGAGTTTAAACAGGTTTACCCTTAGAAATGTGGGGAATCCTTGGCCATAATACCCAACAGCAAAATAGTCCGGTTTAGGTCTCAGAATTTTCATGATGTTTTCATAGAACTTTGCTTGTTGAATCTGAAAGCAAAAGCAACTGCAGTTACTTCTGTTTGGGGTTTTTTTTGCTGTTAACCTGTACAGCAATACTAGGCTCTGTGCTACAGCTCTCAGTGAATATGTGAGAGCTACCAATCAGGCGGTGAGCTACAGCACTAATCAGTCCGCATGCACTGGCACATGTACTGCTGCAGTACGTCACTGTTTACATTTCTATGCAAATATAATACATAGCTAAATGTTTATGGCTTCAACTTGAATTATGTGGTCTCAGAATCAGCTTTACTTTTCATTTCTTCAGGAGAAGAAAAACAAACAACCAAGTCATAGTTTACACTTTAAACATTTCACTGATAACATTACTGAAATAACCCACTTGGAAAAACTCCCGGCCTCAAATGTTTTCAGAGCTATGGATCAACTCACACTTTTGTCCTAGCATCATGCTAAGGACACACACTATGTAAAGGGCTTGGAAGAATGTCTTCCCTAAAATACCAAGTGCCATTTAGGGTTACTATTTGTATTTCCTGTGTTATAGCTAGGAGACACCCAGCACTGCAACTGAAATGGAATTGGCAAAAATACTGGCTTTAACTTGTCTTGAGCCTTTAGTTTGTGCTAAAAGTAGAATTTCTTGGGAGGAAAAGAAACTCCTTCTGTACTCAACACTGTACCTGAACATCCTGTTTTGATTCCGGTGGTTTCTTTGTAGAGGATTCAGGGATATCTATTGAATGAGCCCTAAACATTTGTTACAGATCATGTGAGTGTGGAATCTTTGCAATAAAAAAGAGAATGTATGTGGGGGAGAGAAAGAATCTCTTTAGATTAATTCAATTTTAATGAAAACAAATTGCTGAACATTTCATCTTCCTTTTAGCCTTTGGACCTAGTTCTAATTCCTTATAATGTGTTACTCCCCCAGTCCCTGATTAGGACATAATTCTTCAGGCTTGCCAAGATTCCAGTTTCTAAAATTTAAAGAAAATTTTCAATGAAGAAAAATGAATCCAGGTGCTTTTTCTACCCTAAAAGTGTACCCTAATGTGTACCCTAACGTGTACCCTAAAAGGCCTCAAAAACTGTTACATTTATTTTAAGCGTGTCTTTAAATTGCGCTAAGTGATAACATGTTGATTCATCTATAGAAGCTTCAAAATACCTTACTAGGCAGATGTCCATGCAACCTGAACAAAGTTCTTTAGGAATCTCTACTGGTGGCTGGTTACAACAAAACATAGCAACTCTTTGACAAATGAATTAAAAAACCAACTGTAGACAACAAGCTCATAAGCGGCTCTATCATTTGACAGCTCAAAAGTACTCATTTCTGCGACTGAAATAATTTTAAGACCTTTAAATAAACTTACCAGGTTTTGACTTAGAAGTTCATAGTCAAAAACTTCCTTTTCATATTGATCTGCAAGTTCTTTGCATAAAGCTATGGCTTCTTCCCACATCTGCAATACAACCACATATTCATAAAGGCATTCCAGTACCAACAAGTTTCTAATGCATCAGTGTTTAACTATAGCTTTATTGATTATGCTGTCTTAAAACTGAAGTCATTTATTACCTGCACGTTTATAATGAAGACTCAAGGCAATCATAAATTTTAGGAAAGCAGATTAATGTAAAAAATAAAAGTGTTATATGGGTCATTATGGGAAGGAATAAGTAAACCCACTTCATTCTTACAATGAGATAGTAAAAGAATCACCTGACCTTTCAGATACATTAAAAAAGAAAAGCATTAAGGTGCATAACATGCAGAATATACCTTAAGCACAGCAGCAGTGTATAAAGGGACTGCCACCTGCCTCTCCTTAAACCCAGCACACTTCACAGGAAATTCAGAAGGACACATAATCATCAGTAGGCTTGCATGTAAGAGCCCCCCATGTCACCTAAAAACTCATGTGACTTCAATTGCCACTTGCCTGGAGTAGCAGCTTGTTTCCTTCCACACAACTTAATACCAGCTCCGAAAATTACCGTGAGGAACTACCAAGCTGCTTTGGAAAGCCTGGGACAGTTTATACTCTTCTGCTATAGGTGCTTAGTGTATGCAGCACAAAAGTGGTTCTTAAAGCAGATAGAAATGCCCTCTTCCACAAATTCTGTCAGTCTTCTCACGTATTCAGGATAGAGGAGACAAAAGGGGGGTTCTGGTGGTCCTAGGTCCTTCTAGGCTGGGTAGTTCTGAACCTTATCCAGCAGTGCAGAATTTTTCCTTGCTTTCTAGCCCTTTGCTTGATTTTCAGAAATCTCAACTCTACTGTCATTGCATTGACAGGCAATCTTATTAACAGGGGTTTTTAAGAAAGCTGAACTATCCCAGGTGCTGAATATCAAACTGCAACTTATTCAGTTTGGGATGCAGTTCTCGGACTTCACCAGAGCAAATACGTCCATTTTGAACTGTCTGGTTTCAGGCGATAATGATGGAATGGGTCAGCAGTGAGGTCTGTGTGGTCCGTGGGTTTTTGCGCAGTAAAGGGAAGTACAGTCAAGAACTGTTACTATTTTATTGCTGCGTTATAGAGATGCTCATGACTAGTGTAAACATCAGTCCTCTTTCTTGGTGAGTATGGTTACTGAAAAAAATATGTTCATATAAAGATATGCACTGTGAATAACCATTTAGAACACAATTTGTAGTTGACCCACATTTCAAAGAGGTTTTCCTACACACATGTTTTATACAGAGGATATTCATTAAATATAACCATAGAAAGTAACACAGAAAAAAGAAATTTGGCAGGAGAAAAACTCTTCAGACCTACCTTTCCTTTGTCAAAGTATTCAATGATCTTCTCATACAAATTCTCTTTCAACTGGCGATAGGTCTGTGAACACTGGAACTCTGTTGACATAACTTGGGGTGCACACTGCTCATCTGACCACTGTGAATAAAGCCACATTGAAACCCACAACTTTCTGGAGTTCAGCTTTTCAAAGCGGCATCTCCCCTACCCCGAGATCTAGTCCCCTGGGCTTTTCTGAGTGTTTTTTTTTTCCCCAGTCTTTTTTACATGACCACAAAGAGGCACTGGGAATGTTTCCATCATCTCCTTAAACACGTGCTCTGCTTCATGTGATAGCCAGGACTAGACATAACACTTTAAAAACTTCTGTTCCTTCCTGCTCCTCATGCAGGAATTTTGGATAAAAATCTGTGTGAGAAAATTTGTTTTATTTCAGTGGTGTCATCTGGACTGATTTGGGGTTTATGTGGTGGTTTGGTATTAAAATATTTGCATGTAATGTTATCTTTGTCTATACCAATACATAAATCTGCTTCATATTTTTGTATGATCAGAAAAGTCAAAATGAAGTTTAAGCAAAATAGCACCATGAAAAGCAACAGTTATATGGTTCTGCAGTTAAAAAAATTCCATAATTTCTTTTGAAATGAGTTTTTCCATTAAAAAAACACAGACTTCTGCTGAAGAACACTTAAATGTTGAATTTTCCCTTGAAATGGAAATACATCTTACTGACCATTTCTACTTATAATGTCAGATTCAGTGACAACAAACATTACTTGTAGCAAAAAATCATTACCAGCTGCAAGAGAAAGCAAACATAATTTGACAGAGTGATCCATATTATTTGAAATGAAAAGTCAGACATCCCCTGTGAAAGCTGCAAGAAACAGCAATTAATTTTCATCACTGTAGTATCTGGGATAGTGAGAAATTGGCAAAATGAAACCCACGTCGAAGTTAAGTGGCTTCAGAATTTGGACATGAAGTTGTCTCCATGAAGAAAACTACTTTTGCTACAATATTTAGTTTTAGCAATATATGGCTTTTAATCACCTATGGAAAATAGCACTATTTCAACAATTAATGTTCATTTTGTGTTACCTACTGCAGTATTTTTACCTAGAATCATAGAATAGAATAGTTAGGGTTGGAAAGGACCTCAAGATCATCCAGTTCCAACCCCCCTTCCATAGGCAGGGACACCTCACACTAAACCATCCCACCCAAGGCTTCATCCAACCTGGCCTTGAACACCGCCAGGGATGGAGCACTCACAACCCCCCTGGGCAACCGATTGCAGTGCCTCACCACCCTAACAGGAAAGAAACTTGAATACTCCTGTGGAAAGTTATATATACACAGTAAATCAGAGATTAAGACAATCACTTTTTAGTTTATAAATTTGGAAGTTTCAAGATCTTATTTATATATTGAGAAAACCTAACCTTCAAGAGCCAGGTGTGGAGCAGAAGGGTATATGCTGCTTCTGTGTAATTCTCACAATCTAGATGAAGATCTCGCAGCTTATACAAGTATCTATTAGAGGAGAGAACAAGAATGACACTAGATATTGACATGATTGGAATAGGAAGTGTCACAGAAGTTGTAGATAACACCTGTAATGGGAGCTTCAAGATAGATGCCATGCAGTCACCACCCACAGAACCTTTAAGAACACTTTGAGTAGGTTAAAGTGCTATGCATTTGTTCAGACTTTTCTGTGCTCTCTGTGTGTGCTGAAACATTGCACAAAAGGAGGAGAAGGAGCCAAACTTCCATGACCTGCTGTCAGCTCCACCTCAGAGACAACTAGACTCAAGGTCTAAATCAGACCTCTGAGTCCATTATTTCTTTACTAAAGATAGCTGCCTTCCTCTGCAGCGCTTCTGGACTGCATGTAAACATTTTCCATGTAAATAAATGCAGGTACAACAGATAAAGGCAAAGGAGAAAACCAACCCAGAAAGACAAAGCAAGTCCCTGTAAAACCTGAAAGGGGGCATGGGCAGAAGAGTAGTTTCAATGTTGCCAGTATTCACAAGAGAATATCATTGCTCTCTCCAAAACAGATCCAACAGAACAACTGCCATACCTGATATACATCTCTTCACGGTTAATGTTCTTGTAGAAATTCTAGGGACACAAACATTTAGAAGTTATCTCCTAATTTCTTTCATTAAAACAAGATAAAAATACATGTACTAAAGCTTCACTTTCCCTGGTAGTTGGACAGCACAATAAATACATTGTCTACAGACTATCTTATGTTTAAACCTGGCACTACTACAATCAAGATTTTAATTAGTTATTATTATACATACATATGTATAATATGCATTATATAACATATATGTATATATGTATATGAATATATACATATTACATATATTATTTATATGTTATAGTATATATTATATATAACACATGTATATATAATACACAGTGTATTATACATATGTATGTATAATAATAACTAATTAGAGGTATACATATGTATACTTCTCCTAGTTCACTAATGAAATCATTAGTGAAAGTTTTTCTGTTGAAGAAGAGGAGAATATGGTTATCCAAGTGTATTACCAGAATAAACTGCATGCTTTGGCTACACATGGTGGCCAGAAAAAAAAGCTGGTATTTATTGAAGCTGATAGGCCATGCTGTTGATATGGAACACTGTTGCGTAATACCTCTAAAGGGCTGATTCCAGGAGTAAACCCATTTTTGCAACAACTGGGCTTTTGTGGGTGTATGAGTTGCTAAGGCTATGCACAATGTCTGACAAGAGTTGCCTCCTCAAGAGTTGCAGAAATCAATACTGCATGGCACAGCAATCGTTGATGAACAGAAGAGTATGTGAGCGCAATATGTACTAACATGTTCTCCCTCCAACCTTTATAGCTGATGAAGGTTCCTCTTCAGCTTAGAGGAATTTCCTGGTAGAGAAATCTCTGTATGCGGTATCCTCGACACAAAATAGGAATAGAAACAGGCCACAGGGTGGCCTACAGAGCAGAGACTCAAATCTTCTTGGCACCTTGGTGCAAGTGCATCTTGCAGATTTCTTCCCAGATATTAAAACTGTAATCGCTGAATTGCTAAAGCAGCAAGCTGGTTAGCTTCTGATGCAAAACTTGACTTTGTAATAGCCCACTATTACATTAAGCCTATCAATATGTATGCAAGCAATAGATTTCCTTATTTATCCACAGAATCAAAGTGTATAAAACACACAAGCAAAACCAAAGAACTGAAGGACATTGCTTTCAGGTTTGTGCATATATCCACACAAACAGATATAAAAGTGTCTTGCCTCAGAGTTTAAATAACTACTAAGCACTGCCAGCCACTCTTGTCCCCAGGAAGATTTACATTCATCATTACAAACTGCATTCTAAAGCTCTTCCCCATCCTCACACAGGAATGACAAGAGAACATACCAGTAAGTTCACAGTGCAGCTCATGCGGTTATCCTTGTTCTCATCATTCATCACAGTTCGGTAATCCAGCAGCTTCTCCAAGAGGCCTTTAACTAGGCAAACAAACCTTCCCACCAGGTGGCAAATGCCAGGATGTTGACCTGCACATTCTGTAAGGCTGCAAACACAGACCATGGGTTTACACTACTGTGAGGATTAGTGGCCCAGCAGCTGAAAATTGTTTGGACATGAAGGCTGACACCAAATCAGGGCTAAAGCAACTGCAGAATGCACGGGAAGTCCCCTTTGTGCCTTGGTAATTTAGAAATCCAGAAGACAGATGGGATATAAGTAGGAAAAAAGAATAAAATAAAAAAAAAATAAGCCATTTACTTCTCCTGGCTGAAGATAACTTCAGATCCAAGGGTATACCCACAATTCCAGAAAAGAGCAACCTGGATCTGTGGTATAACCAACTCAGGTCTCTGGAATGCCACATCACTGTGATAAAATGATAAAAACTGCACCTTCCTCTCCACTGTTGTTGAGCAATAAAAAATGCAACAGTTAGTCCCTTCTCTTTGAACTTTCTACTGACACTTAACTGTACAAACTAACATAAATAACAATTTCAGGTCAAAAAAGATTTACTAACCAGAGCAATTTGCCTGTGACAAATAAGCAAACCCAAACATAAAGCTTCCTGCAGACTGAAAAAAAGCAGTTAGAACTAGCTGATAAAAATATAGGAAGGTGAGTTTTATACATCCTATTCCAACTTACATTAATAATATTAGCATACGCTGTTTCCATGAAGTGCTGAAGTGATTTGGAAGTAGATATTACACATTACTGTCACAGCTTTGTTTTTAAAGCTTAACTGTTTAAAAATTATGAAATGATCATCAGAATCTCATTAGGGATTATTTTCTTTCTCTTAAGAGCTTATTTCCTCTACTTAGCACTCTTGTTTTCCACTGGGATTCTCTCTGAGAAACTGCATTATTATATATGTATTATATATATTTACATATATATGGGGGGGTTGTGGGTAGTTTTGGTTTTGGGTTTTTTTCACATATATATTTCTAGATGCATGCATTGGGTCTGGCTGAGTTGGAGTTAATGTTCCTCACCGTGCTGTGCTGTATGTTGGGAGCTAGAAAGGTTGATAACACACTACAGCTGAGCAGTGCTCCCCTGCATCAAGGCTGCCTTTTCAACATCCCCCTCACCAGTAGGCTGGGGGTGGGCACAGCCTGGAGAGTTGAGCCCAGTGACCAAAGGAACTGCAAACTGAACAGAAGAGAGGAATGTCTGTCTCATGAGGAAAGACTTAAAACGTCTTGCTCAGCTTTATACAGTAATCCCAATAAAAAGAAGCTGTAAAACTTCAGAAGATTTCTTTTCTTTTCCCCCAGGAGGGAGCAAGAAACCTTTGAATTTTTAAACAGAGCTTGAAAAAACCCAGAATTTTTAAAAGACAAAATATTTTCATTAAAGCTCAAGACAACAACTGTATAACATGGGCCACTGCAATGATGGGGAACTGGAAAGCTTCCAAATGCTATTTTCTGTTGTGCCTATATTAGTAACTAAGCTATGCCAGAACTCATTTTCTGAGCCAGAGGCCAAGTGGCATAACTTAACTCATATTCACATAGCTCAATTTTCCTCCACTTCCCAAAGCAGGGCAGCCTTGTCTATTCTGCTTGTAGAGAGCAGCCTCTCACGTGTTCCACTGTATCCCAACTCATCCTTGGTGGTGTCCAGGACAGCATTCATCTGCACAGGTCACCACCCTACCACGGCACATGCCAACATTCAGGGCTATGGGCAAATGCCAAGCACCATTTATGTGTCTCCTGACTGTAAGTAGTTTGTGGGGCATGAGTAAGTGCCTGGCAACCAGCCAGTGTGGGTATGTGTTGGCTGCTCAAGTGAGCAGCAACTCATAGGAGTCACTGACTATGGCTACATTCTGCATTCAGGTGGGAACAGGAACTGTGCAGGAATGCAGAGAGTTACAGGACATGAGCTGGCAAAAATATGACCAAATTAATAAATCTGGAGCCCAGTTTAACTGGGTTTCTATCCAGCTAGAACAGGGAGCTGGGGACAGAGGTTTGAAATCCCTGCTGTGAAAGGTGAGGAGGTAGGAAGGTTTAAACCTAGCCAGCCATATAACCAATAGATAGGAGAGAACCAGGTCCTACCACAGACAGGTCATCAGCCTCTGCTTCAGTTGCTCCTCTGCAGGCATCATTAAACAAGTTCAAGGGTGGAACAAAAAAATATTCTCTGAAGATAATATGAAGTGACATCTTTAGAAGTGTGGAGACCTTGAACTTAAAGTCTTGTAGAATGTGGGACAGTATCAAGGGGAAAAAATATGTATATTAAAGAAAGAAGGGTACTTTGGAAAGGCAGGAGATCAAATGCTGTGAACTGTATTTGATGAGATTATTTAACTGCACTACTCAAAGATGGGGTTTAACTGCATAGGTTACACCAGTTCTCTAAAAAATACTTGCATGCAAGAGTAAACTGCAAACAAGACAAGCAAACAGATACACAGCTCAGAAACAGTGAACTGCAAAGAGCCTCCTGCACAACATCTGAAGGAGGCTCTTCTCTCTGTGTTGCTAAACTCGCAGTTTGAATACCTTCTCCAGGAATGAAATATTTCAAATTAGACATTGTAGAAATGTTCAGAGAACATTCCATATGGTAAACTGAAATACTGGGGCTGTTTACCATAAAGAGAAGGCTGAAGAAAACTGAACAGCAGCTTTCAAATTTGTTAAAAGCTGCTACAAATTGAAAAAAAAAAATGATTCTTTGTGTCCCCTGTGGGTAAAACAAGAAATAACTGGCTTAAACTGAAGCAAGGAAGATTTGGTATGGATATTTGGAAAAAAGCTTACTAACAGCAAGGGAAGTTTAGCAGTGCAGTCAATGTCACTGTGTCAGCTGAATCTGCACATTCAGAGATGAGTAATTGTAGTGACAGCTCAGGCAGGCATCATGGTTTAGGCTTTGCAGTGGTGTAAGTAAGAACATGATGTACTTGCAGACCTGGTTTCGGTCACACCACTAGCTGCCCAGATACACACCGCATCGCCTCTTAGCTGTCATAACTCTTGAAGTCAAACCACATTCAAAATGGAAACATTAGCTTATTGCTCCCAGTTCACATAGTCACTGAATGTCAGGAAGCGAAAGAAACATCTTCAAAACTTACCCCATCCTTGCCAGTGTTTCAGTTTCAAAGAACAATTTCATATTACTTAAAATGTGTCAGTACTTCTACTTTTTCACATCTGCCTCTATATTTTATCTGCCTCCTCATAGGCCAGAAATGAAACTAAAATACCAAACATTTAAATTATGTTTGATTTAAATGATGTTTCTTTTTAAAGTCACTATTTAATCAGAACATAATTACATATTATTTGCAGAAGATAACATTTCCACATTATTCTTTGATCATAGAGTTCAGTATTTTTTACAAAATTATCTTTTCCCTGAAAGTAGATTTTTTTTTTTCCACTGCTGTATAGACAAGGATTTGAAGCTTCACCTGGTGAGGAATGGGACTTTGCCAGGCTTGCTACCCCTTACAAAAAAGCACAATACATACAAGGTCACAGACTTGGAGAAAGTAAAAAACATACGTGCTACATGTCACAAGGCCTGTACCGATTTTGTTAGGTATCTGTACTCAATAACTATTAGGTTATCAGGGCTAGAGAAAGCTCAGGAGGAACAATGCTCTTCCTCACTGTTACAGTCCAAGGCCCAGAGCTAGGGATGCAGTCTCAGAGGCAGGCATGAGGATTCCTACACTGCCCAGTACATCCCAAACACAGCCTGCCACAGGCACAGCAAGCACCTCTATCAGGCTCTGGGATTGTTAGAAACAGAGAAATAGAAATGTTATGAATAAACTGCCACATTTTGCAATATTTTCATTCCAGTTGCCTTATGTAAATTCAGACAATAACCCCTTGGAGTCCAAGCTACACATTGAGAAAAGCAAGTAAGACATTCTAAAATAACTTCTTACTACTGTGAAATAAAACTATGAAATGTTATAAAGAGAAATACATGGGAAAGACTAAAAAAGTGAATATATGATTATCTTTCTTTGAAAGTTGGATAGAGAAATGCAGGTTAGCTATAATTTCTTCATAATTTAACTAGAACACAGAATACCGAAAAGCTACTAGAAAAATAGTTCAAATGAAAAAAACACAATCCAAACCAGGTTTACTCAAACTATATGTTATTTCCATCCCTTCATGAAAACAGCTGCTAAGATTCTATGTTATTTTTAATTGAGGTTACCAGTTTGAGAAGGGGACACAATAAGATAAAACCACATCCCAAAGGCATTTGTTCTGATGCACTACTTACATGGACTCAAAAAGCTGCATGTAGTGCTCATCTCCTCGTCCTCCTTCCACCTCATGGTCCAACTTCAGAATGATTTCATTTTCAAACTAAGAAAGAAAGAAACAGAGCAGATACCCAGAGGTCAAACACATTTCAAGATAGCATCAAAAGAGTATCTGAGGATTGTTTGTCATATCACCTGCTCCCAAGAGTTAAATGCTTGAATGCATTCCAGCTGAATAATGCCCACCTGACTGTCTCCAGATACCTGTTTCTTAGTGCAAACTGATAAAATAACCTGAGGATATACATACATACAGTTTGTTCGGGGTCTTCCCATTTTCTAAGCACCTAAAAGCATTGATTTGTGTGTTTGAAAAATGTCCTCAAACAGTTGATATTTAGCATCAGACTTGTAACAGAAATACAAAAGATAATTTGTTGGGTTTTTTTGAGAGGTTTTGTGTTGGGTTTCCCCTTCTCCCCCCCCCCGATATAAAATGATTTTATGATAGTATTTTCAAGAGGTATGAAAGATCACAGATTGATATAAGGGTTTGGGTTGGAAGGCACCTTAAAGATCATGAACACATTTGAAGTTGACTCAGTAGGAAAGTAATGTTCATGAAAACATGAATAGCACCAGTTTAAAAGCACATAGAATGGTTAAAACAGTCTGCTGCCTGGATGAAGAACATACAGTGCTGTTAATTATCACTAAGATGCCTACATACAAAAAGTCGTTGCTGAATATGAATTTGCAAACCTCTACAGTGTGCATGTGAGAAACATTAACAGCAGAACAGAACTCCAGAACTGAGCAGCATTAGTCCAGTAGTCCAACAGAAGCTTGCAGCATGTGTTTCATCTCTGGGCACACTGAACAGGCTCTATACTGCTCCTCGAAATACTTAATGACTTCAGATCTCAGAGTCTCCATTGTGAAATACTTCCCATAACGTTCTCAGAGAAAACTAGAAATTGTTTAGTAGAAACAGAAATCCCTTTTTCTGATTTGAGTAGAAGGACTACTACATTGGTGCTATTTCTTAATTTTATTTTCTATAAGGGTGTCAAATAAGAGGGAACCTTATTTTTTCCTTAGAGGATGCAAAAAATTTGGTTTGTTAGGAGCACCAGTACTCTGTGATCCAGAACAATTCTTTGTCCTGTTACTTGCAGGTTTTGCTGCTCAAATATTAGCTCTTTCTCTGTAATTTGAATACAAATTAAAGATCGCCAGTGGAACAGTACATACTATACCAATACCAGAGAATAAAGTGCTATAATTGACAGATAGAGAAACAAGGGGGGAAATAAAATTACTTTGGCTGCTTCAGGGTGCAAAAGACATTTAAAGGACTCAGAATTAATTTCTATGTGTAAATGCTATGTGTATTAGTCTATAGATGTTAAATGGGTAACATGGCAGTTTCAGGACAAGGCAATATTAAGCAAAACCACCTAATCTAGTAATTTTCTAGAGGTTTTTCTGTGGACTTACTGTGGTAAGACAGAAATCAGTGAATATAGTACAAGTCAAGCACCAGTTAAATGCCATCCACCTCTTAAATCCTTCTTAGCACTTATTCAGCAGGTAGAGAATTGATTACTTCACTAGGAGGCAATCATTTCACAGATGCTGGATCAGGACAAAAAAACCCTCTTCCTAAGCATCTTTCCTGCAGTTTCTCAACAAGCTGCAGAAAAGACAGTTGCTTGAACCAAACCAGATAAAATAGCTGGCAGAAATATAAAGTTGTGGTGGTTTAAACCCAGCACCAGCAGCTGCTTGCTCAAACCTGAGTGGGACGGGGAGGAGAATGGAAAGAATGAAAACCCCAAGAGCTGAGATAGAACAGTCCAGTAACTAAAGTATAAACAAACCTACTACTTCTACCACAAATAATAATGTTAACGGAAATAACAAGGGGAGAGAATATAAAACTAACAGGGGAAAAAAACCCAAAACAGTAACCAGCAGTGATGCACACTACAATTGCTTGCCACCCCCTGATCAATACCCAGCCAAGTAGCAATCTGGGCCTTCTGGGTAACTGGCCCCAGTTTATATACTAGGCATGACTTGCTGGGGTATGGAATACCCCTTTGGGTACTCCTAGTTTGGGTAAGGTGTCCTGTCTCTGTTTCCTTGTGGTTTCTTGTGTCCCTCCTCACTGTCAGAGCATGAGAGAACGAAAAGTCCTTGATCAAGTGCTACTGAGCAACAACTAAAACATCGGTGTGTTATCAGCATTCTCAGTCTAAAGCCAAAACACAGCACTGCACCGGCTACTAAGAAAAAGAAAAAAATAACTGTTAGAGCTGAAACCAGGACAAAAGTTTCAATGTGTCTGTGCCAAAATTAAGCCCTGGAAAGGGTATTTCTCCTCTCACTTAAACAGAGTGTGCCTAATTGTTATTGGCAAAAATCTGATTTTAAAACACCTGCTTATCTATCTAATAGATCCCAGAAATCTCCACATCTCTGAACACACTTCAATACCAAACTACAAAACATATCAGCTTTTTCTACATGGATCTGTCCAAAGCACCAAGCCATACAAACCCACTGTCTGCTAATGGATTGATCTCACATGCTTCTGAAATCTTTATATATAATAAAATTTCAAGTAAGAAATATGATTGTTTACAGCAATTAAAGATCACATGCAGCAGAGGAGCTTGCTGAGAATACCTTTATTCATTAAACCTTTGACAGCTGTTAGCTCAGAAACATACAGGGCTCCTTCAGATTCACTAAGAATAAACATCTATCCTCTATCAGTAAGTCTGCAAGCCCAAGAGCGTACCATCAGGCAGCACTACTTTCTGGCACAACCCAGTGACAGTGGAAAGCCAACAACCTCCCCAGATGGCTTCAGCAACTGGTGGAGCCAGTGGGAGAGACTAAATTGAAAATACCAAGCACAAACAGAAGGACTTATTTGAACAAGAATATGAACACAGATGGATTACTCTTTCCTAAGCCAATTTAAATCCATAACATAACTTGGATCAATGTTTTGTAAATTATATTTTCATTTGCATTGCAAAGAGCCATTTTTTAAATTTCATTTTCTTTTTTAAGTAAGTCTTTTCTAGTTTCTGGCCTCACATGATCAGGTAGAACAAACAGTATGAGGTTGCTTCATGATGTGTCTTGCATTGGGAAGTCTTAATAAAATGCACAAGCTGGAAAGATGGGTTATCAACATTTCAGGATGGGATTCCTTCAACATGTGCCCAACACAAAAGCAATTATGTTCCCTTTATACACCTATGTGTATATCCCATTACACTAACTTTAAGAATAGTAGTCATTCTTCAAATAGGCAGAGGTGGAATTGTGTTTTCTCTGGGATTAGCTGATTTCCTAGAAAGAGCTATATAAAATAAAATTCCGACTGGATAAATTGAAATAACTTTACTCCCTTAGTGCACATCAATTGTGTGCATAAAGCAGGACACAGCCTCCTGAGCTAGCACCGACACAACATGTGTCCAGCAGAAGGGAGCCCTGCCACACACGTGTCCTGGCATATGACCATGTCAGGGTATGGAAATCAATCTTTTGGGGAAAGTTTATTAAACCATCTCTCAGGCACCAGTCGAGCTCTAGTTCAAGTGCTGGTACAGCCTCAACTAGTAAAGATGGCTCCCTTTGTGCTTGTTTCCCCTATCTCATTAGAAAAGATTAGATTAGAAATGAATTATTTATGTTTAAAGTTCAGCAAAGTGATGTCTTAATTGAATGTCAGTCTGGGCTCTTGAATGCCTAAGGCAGTCTTGAAATAACATGCTCAAAATTTCATACTAAAACTTTAAGACAATATCCTTTATAATGCTCACTACCACCGTGTTAGTGAAAATTGGCCACTGGCAAAAGGTAAACTTTACATTTTTGTGCATCAAATAATTTTCCACTCATATTCATTCTTTGCCTTTTCTAATTAACATGGTCAGAATATTAAGTCATAAAACTTAATGTGCCTTTCCTTTAAAATATATATTCTTAAATACTCACCAGAACTCCCAAACTTGCAGATACAAGTTTAAGAAATGTATCTTAATTACCAGATACATAGGAGAGGATAAAACCTGCAATTCTTAACAGTAAATGACTACAGTTCCTAAAGCAGATCATTAGAAACCAATGAGACTCAGCTGCTCAATTATGAAACAGTCATACTGCCATCTGATAAAAATTACCTCTTGTTTTTAAGCTGCAAAAAAAACAACCTCCGTGTCCCACAGCGCTGAAAAAATAGCACCTGAAACCTACCCATATTAGCATAAGAAGTGGTTTAAGGGTGACACAAGTGGCTGGCACCTTCCAGGCTCCTAAGCTGCTGTTCCTGTTAATCAGTCACTATGACTGATGAGCATTCAGGATTTCTGCTCTGTACAGATCTGTGCATCATTCCCAAGAGACAAAATATGAGCCAAGAGCAGGAAAACATTTTTAAGAAGCCAAATACAGGACTACTAGGACACTGAGGGAACAGATGCACAGAAGCAAAGTGGCTTTTAAGCTTGGCCTTGAAGCAGAAGCTTTGCCCTGTGGAATACAGACCAAAATGGAAATACCATCTGCTTGCTTGTTTCACACGTGGTTGACACAGAAATGCCCCACGTGATTTTAAGCATTAAACATAGCTGGACATGTAAGTGAGAGATCTATATTTACTCCCTATGAATGCCTAAAATTATGACTTTCCGTTTGCCACTTACTGTTACGCAGGTTTTTCTGAATTCATTATTTGTGTAACTACAAAGCCTGAATCTCCACTTTTAAATTCACTGTGAAAGGCAGTGTGCCAACACAGAATAAAGTGAGGGCTTATTCTCATTGAAACACAAAAGTCAGCTTGGAAAGAAACTGCCCAGGTAGACACAGCAAGCAGTGGCAGGAGATTCAGATCACTTTCCCAACTGTCCTACCCCACCATGCCACTATCAATCAAAAACCTTTAATACTTGTAAATTTAAAATCATTTTTATGATTTTAATGACTGTTGAACATATTTTAGGAATGTCAGTTCTTCACAGTGGTTATTTTTCTTACAATAAATATTTAGAAAAGCTGGAGTTTCCTGAGAAATCTGGTAATACCGAATTAAGTATTCCTTTTGTCAGATAGCGTGCATAAAGAATTGGATGAAAATCCTGCAACCACTCTGGGCCCCCATTCCAGCACCTCATTGCTGTCATTGTCATGGAAGCTTTATTTAAGTCCAACGAAATCACCCTGGAGAGCCTACAGTCACTTGCACAAGAGCTATTCCTTTGTTCTTAATAGTTTGGATTTTACTTTCCGTGAGCAGAAAAGCCCACACAACACATTTTCCAGAAATAAACTGACCTCATAGCATTTGGATTAATTTCCTTTCTCATAGAGTATTTTTAATTACCTTCTTGAATTCTCCTGTCCTTTGATATTCACACAGCATCATGTCAAAGAAAATTGGGATTGTGGCTTTTTGTAGTTCAACTTCTGGAATTAGAGTCATTTCCAAGATGGGGCCAACCATCCCCGGAATAAAGCAAATTTTATTGTGGCCTGAAACAGAAACACAAATTGGGTATTTGAGAGGAAAGAAAAAAAAACGGAACATCTCTTCTGAGAATACATTTAGGACATGCAATCATTTAAAGCAATGCTTCAAACCACCTGTGTCGGTAAAGTCTTATAACTTAGTCACTCATCTCTACTCCCTGTCAGAACCTGAAAGCATGTTTAATGGCTACAGCCTCAGCCTAAGACACTAGAACTGAGTGCAAAAGCTTATGCCACTCAGTTGCGATTTCCTGTGACCATGTCTGTTTTTCAGCTTTTGGCATCGCTTTTTAAAAACACAGAGTATAAAATAATAAAAAACCCTAAGAATACCCCAAATTCCATCAGTAGGAGAGCGCCGCAGGATAATGTCTCGTGGTGTAATGTTTCTGGCTTATGAAGGGGAAAAACATTATTTGTTTTCATTTCTGAATAGCATCAAACTTTGCAACCAATAACTCAAACCAACCAGAGCAAAAAACATTGCGAGCAACACCAGAAACACTATCCCCTAAACCCACACCAAATCATCTTGTAGCACAGCTGTTACATCAGCTGCCAAAAGACATCCGAACCTGCAAACAACTCAACCAGGTCCAAGATATTCTTCAAATGCTCCTTGTTTGCTGGGGAATAAAAATATTTGATATGTGGAACAAACCACCAGCAAAATCCCTCGACCTGTGTAAGAGTGCCAATACTGCCCACCACATGTAAGAAGATAAAAATACTGTTATGAATGTGTCTGGTCTTTTGCTCCATAACTGAAAAGTATTGTGATTTTCCTCTCACATGGGTGCCACACTCATGTAATTCTAAGCACAACTGAACTATGACTTTAACAGTTTATGCAACATCAGTTTCAATTCCACTCACGTTGACCAAAATCATTATTAATCCTTGTTAAATCAGTAACATCAATAAGGTTTAAAAGAATCTTACAGAGACTGAATAGCTTCCAATGCCTATATGTATTAGACCTTTCAGGTCTGTAATTTTTAACAGCTACAGAAATTCATGTACTACATAGCTATCCATTCACCTCCAGAATCTTTACTTTACCAAACAATCCTCTGATATGAGTAGAAAAGAAAAACTTTGAGCTTAGTAACAGCAGTGCTATTGCTTGGCCCAGAAACTACTCCTACACTTGAACCCAAAAGAATTTAGCACATGGCCTCAAATAAACACACCAAAAAAATTAAAAATATAAAAATGCTTTTTGAAGACTATCCAGCCATCAGCAACTGTTGTTTCCACTGCAGGAATCAAGAGTAACATCTCAAACCACACAGTGACTGATAGGCAGAGGAAGACAATCTGCCTCAGAAAACAGGGCACTTCCTAATTCGAAAGGCCCTCTGAAGGTCGCAGTATGAGATTCTCTGACATGCATTTGCTTGTTTCAATCCTACTGTACATGTACCCATCAACTGTAACTTATAAAGATGCTCCACTGCTTGTCAGAATGAAGATTCCTTTTTGTTAAAGCTACAGAAGAAGCCTGAAAATTATAGAAAATAAATAGAAGGGGCATTTAGTCTTAAGTGAGAATTATTGCCTATTAGTTTGAAACATTTCTCAACCGGTATGTCTCACTTTTCCCATTAAGAATGTAAAACAATATTATTCAAATAATAATGCATTTGGATATTAGAAAACAATTTTTGGTCTTCACCATTCTGCTAGACAGAACTGTTAAAGGCCCTTAATTTTTATAAAACCATTGGGTTTGCTGGTTTTATTCTGGACTCTCAGATCCAGCCTGAGGAGGATGCAAACAGCAAATTTCAGATACACACAAGAGGGGAGAGTGCTTCTGCAGGATTTGTTGTAAACTGAAAATTTGAAAGTTTATTTCAAGAAATAGATTTTAATTGTTCGGGATTCATTTGAATGGTTCCACAATTCATTTGCAAACAATTAATTTGAAATTTACACCTACCAGTAGTGAAGAGGACAGTGGTGTTAAACTAGGAAATTAACGACTATGCTGAAAACAGGTTGGAGAGTTCATCAATTAATCACCAAATGTATCACAGCCTTTAAAATCTTGACTACATCTTTTTGCTATATCACAGCACAACAATGCATTAAAAGTTATTTTCCAATAAGAAATACTAAAAGAAAAAAGTAAGAAAGGAAAGACTGGAAGGGGGATATGTCACCAGAAGCAGCATGTGCAAGGTGATGAAATAATTTCAAATCTCCAGGCAAGCGCTGATACACCTGGGAAGCTAGAAAGTTTACAGACGTCATAGAGAATTTTCACGTCCTAATACAAGAAGTCTGCAAAAAAACACACATTTGGCTTACATTTTAAAGTATCATCATAACTGTCTTCATTGTATGTTTCAAAGAACCTCTATCTTACATATACTCATATAACAACATGTTGCTGTTCCCTTGACCATCAACTGTCAAAGGAGCAGTAGCAGAACGAGGCTGTACAGCACATGTAAAAACATTTTCGCATTTTAATGCAGCAGATTGCAAGTCTGAGCCAAGTAATTCCTGGAACTGTAGATTCAGAATGAGCTTTCTTGGGGAAAATTTATTTGGTCTCTATTTCAGCCAAATAATGTTTCTGAAATCTTCTGATTCCAGCCGTCTCAGAAATCTGAGAGCAGGTTGTGAGTTCTCTTAGGAATAAGCAATGGGCAGCAGTCAGACAGTATCTCATGTCAGTCCCAAGCTTAATCACAGGAATGAAAACATATGTAAGTTCAAATAGCAGAACTATTTACAGAAGCCCTTCATGTCAAATAGCTGTCAGTGAGAAAGGCAATATGCTGTGGATTCGGTTGAATTAAGCCCATTTGCTACTCACCAAGTTTGTACCACATGTCCCGGATAGCAAAGCCAATTAAACATCTCATATCTCCATATCTAGAGGAAAAAAAAAAAAAAAAAGGTATTTTTATCATTATCCTAATTTTACTAAAAAATTGAAGACATAAGCTAAAGTTCTGCTTACTTGTTCTGGATTTTGCTGTACTTTGCATGGGAAAAGTTTTCTAGCTGTAGTGAATCTTGGGTAATAAAAGCCACAGCCAAATGAAAGTAGTTGTTCCACAGCTGTAAATTGAATATAAGGAAATTATAATAGTTTTGAGAAAAGCAGGAATCATATTAAACTATGCATAATGCTGAATAATTTATGGAACCAAATGATGCAAGCAATATGAGATTGTTATATTATGCAAAGATGTACATCATCGGTATTATGCAATTAGCTGGAAAGCAAGCAAGAAAGCAGGAAAGATGCATTTTAATGACCACTACTACAGATTTGCTCTTAATAACACAGCAGTTGAATAAATATTGCTAAAAAAAAGATTCACAGGAGATTCATTAGCTAATGACATTAAGACATGAACCATAGCAGGCCTACTGAAATACATTACGTGCCAGTGAATCTTAACAACATGGAGCTAAAGGCATCCAATATAATTACACTGTATTTCAGAAGTACTTCAAAGGGCTTCTCTTTGGAATCTGATTCAACAACCATTTCTGTGCAGTTCCAATATATTTTGCTAAGAGCTCTCTACATGAAACAAGGACAAAACACATCCCTAAATAACTACTAATAGCACTAATAGTGAGGCATGTACTTGAAATAAAAGGCAAACCCTTGTATTTCCAGTGCACAACCCTGCGTTTCTGAAGCAAATCACTTGTACTCCAGACAAACAAAATGAGGTACTTCTTATATGCTAGAGATGGAGAGGGGAAAAAAGATACTTCACTAGGAAACACAAATTTAAGGAAGTAAAGACTATTTTCAGAATCTTCTAAGCAGTCAGCAGTGATGTTAGACATAGCAGCATCTAAAAATATGCATGGAAGGTATCAGTGAGATGGTAGGAAGGCAATGGCAAATGCATTCAGTGGTAATTGAAAGGATGGAAACAAAACATAACATTATTACCCCAGTTTGGGAGCCCTAGCATAGCCTAGAAATGTTTCATCTAAACTGTAAGTGACCTCTGTCCTTTATAACCTGGGAAACTTGGGTACAAATAACCAGGAAAAATAGATACCAACACACACACGCAGACATTTCCTATACTAGGTAAGATTCTCAAACATGCTTTACAATGTGAAGATCCTGCATATAATTCATTTTTCCCTTTGAGGCCCAGCTAAAGCTCTCCCAATCAGGCTTGCTCATGTAAAAGCCCTGAGGAGGGCTGTGCCCATCCATAAGTGATTTGAGTCCAGAGAGCAGTCATCTCAGTGCTGCCAGCCAGCTGCAAGTGGCATGGCACTGGAGACAGCAGTGACTGGTGTATATTGCACCATTCAAAGATGCTCTGAATGCACCCAAGCCAGCCACAGCCTTATTAAAAACTACATTTCAGTATGAGCAGCAATTTTTCCCCCTTAATTCAAACATGTAAATTACATTCATATCTAGTTTTTGACAGTATACTAATAGTACGTAATAATTCAGAGCCTTTTTCCCCCAGGAAAAATGTTATTTATGCCCTTGAAGGCCTGTTTCCCCCCCCTTATCAAACATTTTAAAAGATTAATTTGATCAGTTTAGAGTTTACAGTCCCTTGAGAAGCTGAACTTATTGACATGTAGGGAATGTTCTTTGCATATGTCAATTATAGCAGGAAAATGGAAAATTTCTCAAATCATTCTAGACTATGGGGAGAGAAATGAAACCTGTTGCTACAGCTAATAGTCTGTTTAGTCACCTAAGAGCTCCAAACTCAATGTCACTTTTGCCAGAGACACATCCTAAAGACTCAATATCTGTATACAGAAAATACATTTTCTTTTGTCCTCTTAGTACCCTGTGATGGCTGAAAAAAATATGATTCTTTACATTTTGATAGCATATTCAAATTATGGACTTGCAAGTTTTAAGCAGCGAAACAAACTAAATCCTGGGAGGCAAAACAGTCTCTCAAAAGTAGAAATTGGCAAAAGCTGAAAAAAACAGATTTTTTAAATGCAAAAAATATGCATATGAGACCTGTTCTGTTTTCTCAGGCCTGCAAAAATGTTCCAAGCTGGTCTGCATGTGAACATGTAGTTATCCAGCATGCAGCAGGGCTGAAGTGATGTAGCACAGTGAGAGAACCAGAGCTCTCATGCTCTGGTTTGTGTGACACCTGCACTTTGCTTGTTTCTTGAACATGAGCCCCAGTGCTGAGCTGTCAGCTAGGGACAGAGCGATGGAGACAGAGTGAGAGCTGAGAAGTGACCCATCTCTGTCATTAGGTATCCATTGTTCACTGCAAGCACATGCTGAGATGCAGCAGGCGACAGCAGCAGCACAGGATGACCTAGTGCGTTGTAACACAGCGGAACATGGCAACTACATTGCCTAAGCACAGTTCAACCATGCGAGCCAAGGGCCTCAGATCCATTCCCCTCTATACAGGTCTAAGGGAACTTAGAAGAAAAGGATCTCTCAATCCTGGGATTTTTTTTTTTCCCCAGAAAGCAAAAGGTGCCTTCCCCCTGGAAAATGTGACAGCTGCTCCACTGGGAAATGTGGAGTTAATTTAGTAAGAAATTCCTATCCATTGTGCAAAGATGAGGAGACCTGGATGATTTCCAGGATAACTACCACAGGTTAGCCCTGCTGCCTCCTCTTCAGACAGCCCACTGGCAGAAAGTCTTTATGGCATGACTGCCTATCCTTTAGCCCCTGCTTTCTCTACATACCTCTATGCTCAATTCTTTTCGATAATGTAGGAGAAACTTGAAGTCCTTGGAGACTTTTGAATTGCTGACAAATTACTGCAGATCCTAAACGTACTCTGGTATTTCATAAAACAGGCTAGATGATAGTTTCAGTTTGGGGCTGGGTTTTTTTTCTCTTTAGATATTATGGTAAAATCAAGTTCAGCCCCTTGAGAGCAGCAGACAAAACATTTCAGATAGGTACTGGGTTCTTTACTTGGATTTCGTAGATAAATGACACTTAAACATTCGGCCTGTATGCAGAATTGCAGGTAGTTACGAAGCTATTGAGGTAGATCAGCTAGAAATAACATTTTGAGTCTTTGAATAGCATTTATAAGAAATGATCTATTGATTTCTAGGATGTATGACATGCTCAGTATGTGATGGTTTTACGTCAGTAATGTTCTCTTTCACACTCTGGAATACATTTCTTCATCACTTAAAACTAAAGAATTTAAAGGAAGCATCTATTTTTTACTATTTTTGTGAGCCTTTGAATATGAACAATTTTAAACAAATGAATACTAACTTGTTTTAAAGAAATTGATCCGTTGAATCAGCCTCAGAGACTGAACTTTAGTCACACAGAGGGCACACAGGCTGCATCACACAGTCCTAACACTGCACTTCAACACTCATGAAAATTATTCTGCATTGTCTTTTATGGCAACACAGTAAAAAAGCAGACATTGCTAAACAGAGGCATAAACAGGATGTGAAGATCAGCATTCAGAATAACTCACCAACCGATAGCCATTACAACTTCAGCAAAGCAAGCTCTGTTTTCTGTTTGAGTAGTCTTAACAAACATAACTTTCAGAGTTACAACTCATTCCTAAACTCTGTAAGTTACAAGCACAATATTTAGTGTTTATTCCCATGTTCTGCAGCTTGGCTCATGACAGGTTTAGTGTTAGCTGTGAAATGGAAGAGAGTATTCAGCATCCTGGAGTAAAGAATTGAGAATCCTGTGGGACCTCTGCCAAAATTCCTTTGCATTGGTTATGTGCTTCAAAAGGGATGAACAAAGGTAGAAAATTTTCAGGTTAATGAAAATACGGTTACAGAAGCTCTGAAGACACGCAGTACATTATATAAACCAACAAAAGTTCATTTTGGTTTTAATCTTTAACGATTTTTGTGTCATAATCTCATTCTCTATTTGGTTTTGTCAGAGGCTCCTTACTTAATGATACAACTTCAGAAAAATACTTGCAAATAGTTTCTACTCCAGGCATCTGCCATTTCTAAACCTGAAAAAGAAACATTTTCTTTTAAATCAGAATGATGTTATAATGGAATGGGGTCTATGCCTTTTATAATAAAATTCTGTGGTGGGAATATAGATTATTAGTATTAAATTATAATTGCTGTAACATTACAGACTTAAAAATGTAATTCTTTCTAATGCCCTGTAAAAACAGCAATAACAGAAGAGAAGGGTAGGAACTGGAATCAAGAGCACTGTATCTTCCACAGTAGAAACCCCATGATAGCTGTGCCTGAACACAACAAAACAGTTTCTGTTTGTTCACTCTTCCCTGTCTCTAACATGTCAGAAGCTGCCACCTCCAGTCAGAAACATAAAGAGAACATTGCACAAAAACCTCATTTCAGTGAGTGCAGCAGCATCGAGTGCAGCAGCTTTAAGTGCAGCAATGGCCGCTGACTGCATGAGAGTGCTGCAGTGTGCGGTCACTGCTTGGGAATGCTTCCTACACAGAGCAGGACTTTGAACCCCAACACTGATGGGGCCAGGAGCTGAGAGTAACAACAGAGTGAAAATACGCTGCTCCCCATGACAAAGACAACGGCTTGCTAAGGACACAGATACCAGCAAAAAACAAAGCAATGTCATCCAAAGTCACCGTAGATTCTACATAGGTAAACATGCACACTGGAAAATGTAACTGAAACTTTGAAGTGAACCATTAAACACTGTTATCTTCGTTATTCTGTTGATGGAAGACTGGCTTACAGTTCATTCAAACTAAATAAAATTAAGATAAAAACCCACAACTTTCAAATTGAAAAACTGAATTCTGCAGGCACAAAAAGAAGAAATAAAACCTTCTTGTTCTGCATTTATAAAAACACGGAAACTGTTGACAGTTAAGATATCTCAAAAATAGAAAGGTCATTTAATTATTCTATTTCTATATAACAACAAAGAAAAAGTTGATTCACATTTGAACTTACTTTTTTATTTCACACCTACAACTCTATATCCATATGAAGAGATAATATTTGTCTTCAAAATTGAACTACCCTCTAGTATTTGCTTGCTTTAAAATCCTTGTGAATTGAATACATGGCAAATCAGCTAGCTGGATGGTCTTCGGTATAACATAGAAACGGGTGTACAAAGGCACTTTGTCTTTCTGACAAAGGTCTTGAGACTGCTTAAGGAAGCCACAATACACCCTGCTTATTGTTGCTTATGTGACACCTGGGGTGGGGTGGGGGGCTTGTAACACAGAAGCTTTCAGTCAAGCAACATTAGGATTTTTGATTGAACAAGATGGGGCAATTCCTACAAAAGGTAAAAGAGAATTATACTGCTAAGTCCCGGGATTGTCCTACCAATCACATAAGTATACTTCTCTGACATCCATAGAAAATACTATGAATGCACATATTGCCTAATTACAGAACCACACAATGGTTTGGTTACAATTCAACTCAAGAAATCAAGAAATGCTCACTTTCAGGGAGCATTTTTTCCAAAATACATTCTACAATTCATATATTTGTTTGTTTGTTAAGTCTCTTCTGAAGAATCCATCTCAACTCATCCTAAATCAGGAATTTGCACATTATTCTGGTGCTTCTGTTCCACTACCCTGTAAAAGCCCAGCAGCAAGGCAAGGATCTGGACAAGTATCTGACCTCTGCATCTGAAACTGGCAATTCCTTACAAAACTGGTACCTGATACAGAACAGCAAAAAAGCAAAAACACACACCAGCAAAAAAAATGCAAAGATTGCATCTCGTTCAAATCCATATGTTGAACACAGCTGAAATACCTGCAATGGCTTTATTTCCCAAAATTGTCTTTACTAGTAGAATCTGGTAACAAAAAGACAGCTCTACCCTTCAGCATCCTACCACAGCTCCTGCAGAAACCCCCAAACACCAAAGCCAACCCACAACACAGATCCTCTACAACTGCCTAACGGGATCCTGGCTCATAAGCACCAGAATGTGGTAAGCAGTGGGGATCATGACTGGCTGAGAAGACAGTGCTGCAATCAGTTAAGAGAATCTTTATGAGTATTACTATAAATGCTATATAAATATCTATAGTATTAAAATCTAGTGTAACAGTATACTATAGTATATTACTGAGAGCAGATGGAAAAAAAAGTAGAGGGGAAAGAGAAAATATAAGCAATTTACAATCACACAGGTAAAATATTTTATTGACACAAAATGCCATGAAGAAGTCAAAGATAAAACTCAACACCATTAAGGTATATATTGTTCTTGGTCTTCAGAGGAAAGCCTAATCTCAGACCTGCTTCCCTAACTTACTTTTTGCATTTTCCTTGTACACCATCAATATATCTCCTTCCACTATCTCAATATGCTCATTCCGAATATTCTTGAACTATTAAGCTTTCCATAGCTGCAAACTTTCAATGACACAATTTACATTTGAGTGAACTTTTTCTAGTCATATACACAGAAGGCGTATGTGGAAGGAAACCTGGGAGGTCAGCTATTCGGGCTCCACAGCCCAAGGCAAGGTCTGCTAACCTTCCTCAGACAGGTCTCTCTTGCATCCGTTCTTTAGAATCTTTTAAGTGAGACGTATCTCCCAGCCTCTCTAGATAATATGCTTCAATATATATTTCAGTACACCTGTGTTTATGTCTAACATAAATGCAAGTCAATAACCTATTTCAAGTACAGAGACATGAATAGAATATAAACTGCTAAAAGTTGAAGCTTTTTACCTATTCCAATCATTTCTACTGAAAGTTCAGATTTCTGTGAACTAAATCTTCATACTGCAGTTTACTTCCAGTACTGCAAGTGATGAGCTCGAGTATTCTCTGGACACAGCTATGGCCAGGAACCTTTTTTACCTCCATTTAACAAGCTCCAAAAGAGTAGCAAAAATTTCTTCATTGATTTTGTCTAGATTTAAACCAGCATTTTTTAGTTGCTTGGTTACTTCACAGTCTGATTGTTTAGTTTGTTTGTCTGCCATATACTGTCATGTAATCATTTAGCCAAGTGACAAACCCTCAGATCTCCTTGACTGTGCTTTAAATCCCTCTTTTAAAATAGTTTACTTCAGACTTTTCTTCAGCTATTTGTTAATAATCAGATTTGAAAGCACCATCCTGCAAACAGCATAAGTCATTCATTCATTTACAAAGAGCTTAAAGGTGCAACTTACTTAGAGATATACATCTCTATTTTCCCTATGCTAATATATTCCATTTTTGTAGTTAGATCACCCTTAATCAGGAATATTACAATAGTTGTCCCTGGTTTAGCTTCCAAATTCTTGAGACCTCATTCTTGCTGCATATGCTCAGGAGCGACTGGAACTTCACTCATCCCTTTGTCTTTGAAACCAGAAATCAACAGGAGACTAGACTGCACGAAGGCTGCTGCATGTTGCATCACTGACCCTCAGTCAGAGCTTGTGCTTTGTTTTGTTTTTTAAATGAAATTCCATTTGTTTCGTAGAAACTCCATATACAATTACTTACTTATTAGTTCTACTGTAGTCACTTTCCACTCTTTGTTCCTGTCCATCGTGCCTCAATACTTCAAAGCATTTAAAGACAATTTTGTAACTTTAAGGATAATGAAGTGTTTAGGGATGACACAGACTACTCTCACCATAAAAGCTATGTCTAGCATAGTTATACAAAATTATTGTTAGAAATAAAGTTGATCCTCAGAAAAGGAAGAGGGTGCAGTAAGGGGCCTCTCAAGTTCCTCATGTTGATTAATAACATGTTTAGGCTTTAGTGCTTCTCTACAGTCAAGTTTCCATAGCCTGAGTAGTTGCAAGACACTGACTTATATATTTTTTTCAAAAAATTAAGATATAAAAAACAATAAAAGAACCTTTAAAACATTAAAAGCTCCAGCTATCATTGATTTGAATACATACATATGAGTGGGAAATCAAATGATCATTTTTAATCAAGGAAATTAGACAAGATGCTCTGCATTATTCCGACCTTTAGTCCCATACCAGCTTTCTTAATGGGTATATTTAGGGTACTATGAGAAGGGTTTCATTGCTTTTATTTATGGAAGGAATTAATCTATCTCCCCGACTTGTACTATAAGTCTCTTGTGAAAACTGTAATGGTCCAACAATTCTTTTGATGGCACTACTTATTTCCTATACTGTTGTTTAGCTTACTCAAAGCCTCCAGGTATTTGACAAGTCATGAATAAAAGAGCAAGCATTAATACATTTGCCTGAACTACAAGGTTCAGTGCTGAACTACAACGTCCCTGGTTGCTTGATAACATTTGGGGATGCACAGAACTGCCACTGGAAACATCTGAAATAACAGTGGCAGGTTTAGGCTGCTGCTGTAACATTTGGAAGAGGCAGTGTACACCTTCAAATGCTGACAGATACACAGTGCTTACAGTAGTCTGTGGTATTGGTAGCCTACACATACTGATGTCCACCAGACCTACTTTATTTGCTTTTAAAAGGTACTGACACATTGGGCAGTAAAAATGATCAAGTGTTATAGAAATGATAGATTACAAAGTGGGTGTTAATAAATTGATACAGCCTAAGAGAGGTTCTATCATAAGTATATCAAGGATATGAGGGTTTCCAGCAGGGATACTTGGTAAACAGAAATTTCAAGTTTGTCAGAATCTTTTCCTATGATTCAAAAATCTTAATAATATTCTACATACACATTTGTAAAATCACACCTTTCAAAGGTACAAAACTTTTAATAATTATTTATTGATTTATTCCATCAATTTATTGACTTTTATTGCATCAAAAGGAGCGTGACCAGCAGGTCGAAGGAGGTGATCCTGCCCCTCTACTGTGCTCTTGTGAGACCTCACCTGGAGCATTGTGTGCAGTTCTGGTGTCCTCAACATAAAAAGGACATGGAACTGCTGGAACAAGTCCAGAGGAGGCCACGAGGATGATCAGGGGCTGGAGCACCTCCAGTATGAAGACAGGCTGAGGAAGTCGGGGCTGTTCAGCCTGGAGAAGAGAAGGCTGCGTGGGGACCTCATAGCAGCCTTCCAGTATCTGCAAGAGGCCTATAGGGATGCTGGGGAGGGACACTTCATTGGGGACTGTAGTGATAGGACAAGGGGTAACGGGTTCAAACTTAAACAGGGGAAGTTTAGATTGGATATAAGGAAGAAGTTCTTTACTGTGAGGGTGGTGAGGCACCAGAATGGGTTGCCCAGGGAAGCTGTGAATGCTCCATCCCTGGCAGCGTTCAAGGCCAGGTTGGACAGAGCCTTGGGTGGCATGGTTTAGTGTGAGGTGTCCCTGCCCATGGCAGGGGGGTTGGACCTGGATGATCTTAAGGGCCTTTCCAACCCAAATGCTTCTATGATTGTGATTTTTTTGATCATATATGATCTATAGATCAATAACGATATTTATTGGTTTTAATGATTTTAATGATTATTTAATCAAGCAGCTCTACATTTCATAGTTGGAGGCCACTGTAGCTATATATGAACTGAATGGGTTTTGCCTTTCTTTTTACTATTGTCTTTTCAACTTTTCCTGTGTAACGCCTGACATGATTGCTCCAGCTATTTGTGACTGAAGTGGTTTTATGTGAAGGAGGGAGACCCCAGTACCCAAGCAGTTGTTAGCAAAAGCCTAAACATTAACATGCAGTAGATCACTTATACCAGATTGCAAGTTGCAAGATTAAAGATAAAATATAAAACCCAAGAAATGAAGGCAGAGCCCTGAGCCTTCTCTGAACTTCATGACAGGGTCAGTATGTTATTATCTAATGAAGAGATTAGATTTTTGCAATCAGGAGCATTTTTTTAACTTAAAGCATTTACTGTTAACCACAGTTAATATAAACAGTGAAACAGAGTAAATTTTCATACTATACTTTGTCATTGTGTTTTCTATCTACAGCACACATCATAATCAGGTAGCAGTTAGTGACACATCCTGGTTCTAAAACTGTATTTACATTTTAATAACAACTCAATGCATGTGAAAAGTACAGACATTTTCATTTTTACCTAAAGCAAGCCAAACGTATGGTAAAATGCATGACCAAACAGTAAAGTTACAAAGACTGATACTGAGCAAACTGAAAGAGCTGCCTTAATTTAAAATTATTTCAGACATAATTACTACTAAAATACAGGAAAATAACTGGATGAAGATAAACTTATAAGGGAGGACTACAAGTTAAAAAAATAAAATCTAAGTACTGTAGGATAATCAAATCAAGTTAAGCTCTTTCTGCCCTACATTCATAGAAGCGATATTGCAAAGGCTACGTGCAGCACATCAAAGATTGCCTTTCGGAACACGGTTGGCAAAGGAAAACAAGGGAACAGAGTTTTCTGCTTGCCAGTTCTGAGGGAATCTCAATGCAAACTACTCTGCTTGGGTGCATTATCGGAAATAATCAAAGTATGGTTTTCCTTTCCTGGCACAAATCCACACTCATTTTGATACTGACATGAAGTGTCAGAAGAGGCTCTGACAGACCAGAGTAGTTACTTTACAGCCTAAATACTTACTTGGACTTCAAAATTCATATTCTCCAGAAATTTCTGGTTCATTGTCTCTGCAAATTTGTTGATGGCTCTCAAGAAAACCCTAAAAAAGAAAAGCAATGATACAGGTAAGTGAATATAATCACTGGGAATCTCTTCCAACCATACTGATGAAAACACATTTAAACACTGAGCACACTGGAAGTAGTAAATTCACACATATATGATAACAGTGGATGACATTCTGTGCAATGGGGTGTTATTTATAGGCTGTTATACATTGAAAACATAAGTACACTATTGTTTCATCATTCAAAAAGTTTCTTGATCCCCACAGAAAAATTCAGACAATGTAATCTCTTTTCCCCCTCTGCACACTGCATTGCACTCCTGAGAAAACACAGAGAGCAATCCTTTCAAACACAATTTTACTTTCTATTTGACAAACCCGAATCATTTACAAGCATTATTGCCTTCTCCTCCTGAGCTTGGCAGCTGAAAGGGTTCCTGTACTTACATTATGAGTTCGGAGCTGCCATTGCATTTCCCCAACTCAAAAATATCCTGTGCAGTTCTGGGTTTCCTCAGAGGCTGGGGAGGCAGGGAGCAGGGGGAAACACCATGGCCCAGCTTGCTCCTCAGGTTGATGATAAAATCATATTCAAAGCTTATTATTATGGAGTTATTTCTTCCAAAAGGATGAGAGCGAATATTACCCCTCTGGCTTGAAAAGCAGCACCTATTTATGCTCTTTATTAATGCAGCAAGATTAAGGCATTTTTCTAAAACTAAACTCTTTGTCTAATTTTCCAGCCCAGCACCACTGTAAAACAAAAATTAACTGTATCTCTAAATATTTATAAAGTTCATTTAAATAATTCAGTTTCATTCCATTTACAAGTTTGAAAACAAGCGATCCATTTCCCTCTGCTTCATAGGTAAGAGTTTCAAAAGTTTTAAGGTAAAATATTTCTAGGGAAAACACTGTGGGAGCAAACACGGCAGCCAAAAGACATGAACACAAGGGAAAAACAATCTGAACTGTTCAGATGAGATGATGGACTGTCAACTAGCTATTACTAATCAGAGAAAAGGTCTATATAGGCATAAGGTCCACACCCCACCCCCCCTACACACACACCATCTTAGTGTTCATAACATCTGAAAAAGCAATAATTAGTATCATTAGCAGAAGATTCAGAGACCACAGGATATCCATATGTTACTGTCAAAGGAACACGGTATCCCTGGTGCTGGATTCTGTGTGGTTGTCTGGTCTCCCACCTCAACAAGATAAGCACATAAAAAAAAGAAATAAAAGAGAAGAAAACAAGCAAATAAATGTGACAAAGAAAGATTCAAGCACATCTAATGGATTGGGCATGACACCTGAGTTCTTTAGTCAGGGGACACTGTATGCCTGAGGAAAAACATGGCAGAACTTATAAACTCAGAAGTACCATGGAGATAAGAGACCTGCTGTTCACCATTTCTCATACAAGCATTTGAAAGCACTGAACAAAATCAGCATGCATTCAAATAGGCAAAGAGAGAGGTTTTATGCTAGTCTTGCTCAGCTATGGAACTCCTTCCTGCAGGATGCTATGAATGCCTGAGTTTTATACTGGCTTAGAAGTGATTAGACAGATCAAAGACAAAAGGAAGGGAGGACTAGTAAATGTCATTGCCCACTGAAGGCTGAGAGAACACAGCAAACAGTGCTACTTCTTCCCAGCTCTGCTGTTATAGTGTTCCCTAGGCAGCCGTTCCTGAGGCACTACCTGGAGCAGAACAGTCACTGAAAGGAATTTCACTCTCACCAGCACCAAAAGAAGAAAGAAAAACTTGCATGGGCTAAATTCAGTTTCTTAATGCAGGATAAAGCAAAAGTTCAGGTTTTGGCAGGGTTATGACAGGGACTGCTGGTTAACCACAATGCATCATTCCAAAGAAGCTCACTGCTTCACTAGGGCAACACCTTGACTGGCCAGACTGAAATCCTTGGTTATGATCCTGGCTTTCCAGGAGGAAAAAGTTCTTTGTGAAAACCTGAAGAAGAAGAGTTTCTTTGCATTGACAACATTCCTCTGGAATGCTGATGTGATCAAGGAAATAGTCATTTACACACGGTGTTAACATCTTGCCAAGTCCTTTTGTTTAATCTGGTCAGAGGGACACCACAGTATTAATTACAACAATACCTGTGGCACTGAAAGGTAACAGACTTCTAAAGGTGCTGTGTTGCTCTGCTGCATCACCACACACATTCAGATAAGTGTCTCTCCAGTGGTCTGGGCATAGGCTGGTCCCATCTTCTAGCACTAGCTCAGCCAATCCTGCCAGCTGAATTAAGGGTATGACCTGTGAAATGCTGCCATCAGATCACCTCAAGTTCAAGAAACCTACTTTTGCTCAATACTGCTCTTGCAGGTTATCCCCACTCTCCTACACAACCTCTGTGTACTCACCAACGTGCCCCTGTACCCCCTGCAATTCTAGCCTCTGTTGGTCTGATCAGGCTGCTGTACTTCATTTTTAGCCTTTTATGTGATTAAATCTTATTCTGGAAGATGTGATTTCCTCTGGAGCTGCCCCATGCTACCCACAAGCAAATAAACACATTCTTCCCTAAGGCTTCATGCTTATGGGTACATTTATTTCTACAAGACTGCCACATGCTCGACACGAACAGTTCAAGATTTTGCAAAAAAAAAAAAAAAAAAAGGGGGGGGGATTCTAAAAAGAATGGTCTACTTGAGATGGCACAAAAATTACACAGCGAGGCAGAATCGCAGGCGCCCACATGTTATTCTGTCTTTCGGCAGCCCCATTACTCTTCTGAGTAGGAGTCTGGGGTCAAGGTCTTTTTAGCATCATGTCTCTTCTCTAGAACTATATTGGTCTGGATTCTCCTTTGATCTACAAAGTATATTTCTTGCCAACTCATGTAATCAAGTTCTTCAGCTCCAGCTGCTCAGAGATAGCACTTCCCTTCACTCCAGCTCTTTGAATGGAGTAGAAGGGGGTACCCTCCATTTCTAATTCCCCAAATTCCCTCTATTTACACACTACTCGAGCACCTACAAGGAAACATGTCACCCAACTGTCCTGTTTAGGAAGAATCTGCCATGGTGCTGATAATTTGCCTTACATTAAAAAAACCCACACTTTTAGGTACTTTGTCTTTTAGCACAGAAATATCATGCAAGATACAGTAGAAATAATCATAACATACACATGAAATTTATTAGTGCCAATCTATTTCATAATATGGACATACTGTGTGTCATATTTCTGTATTTTGTGAAGAGCTTGTGGTTTAATGTTAGCCATACAGGAAGAGCTTCAGGGACACCCAAAAAATATTGATGTACTTAATGCCCAGTAAAAATGACTGTTAATATTTAAAATATCTATGGTGTTCTATACAGTAGAATCACATGTGACCTATCTTCTGCGACTACGGTGTTTGTTCTCACAGATATTTTTATCTGACATAGTGAAATGACACATTTGCAGGAAGCATGCAATAATTCCAGAGTGTCAGGTTCCAAATATTTCCATGCATTTGTATTTTGCCTGAAGGGTGTATCTATTTCTGTCATTGGGAGTCAGGCAGTAGGTTTGATTTCTGTTCCTGGCTCCTGCCAATGCCGTGCTGTTCTACCTCAATGACTCCAGTTCTATATGCCTCAATTTCCCCTTCCACCAAAAAGGGGCAACTAATTAGTCACAAGTAGTAAGCTTTAAGATTTTTCTGAAAACAAAAGAATATATAATTTTAATAATAATTAGAACACAATAACTGATAGTATATCCCTGTTTAAACACTGAAATATTGATCCAGAAGGAGAGAGTTGAAGTCATTTGATTGGAGAAGTTAGCATTCCTTTCACGATTATTCATAACATCAGTTCTCAGAACTGACTTAACAAAGAAGGTACAGCTAGAAAAGAGATGGTAGGAAAAGCGTGCCCAGAACAGCTCAGAAAATACAATATGTACTGTCTGGCCTCAGAAGAAGTTACTGAGAAAAATTACTGGAAGTGTTTATCTTGTCACGATGCAACAGAACCTCATTTCCCTTGCTCCTGTAACAGATCATTGGAGCTTATCTTCTCTCTGAACTTAAGGCTTGCTGTTTAGTTTTGCTTTGCAAGCTCAGACTGATCTAGACTGACTAAAGGAGTGGATCTTGATTTCTCATACAGATGATGTCATGAGATGTTTTTTCTGTTTAACATTCTTCTCACTTTTTCCCTTATTTTTAATCATCACACAGGACTACAAATCTGTTCTTTCAGGTGTTTAATTTTGCTAACTTTTCTACATTTACTTAATAGGAAACTAATTTCTCATAAGTTTAAATAGTTGTGTTCTAAAATTGTTGAAATCCCTTTACCCCCAATAATTTCCATGGGATTTATTAAGTTTATGGGAATTGTTGCTCCTAATTTACTGTTCATACAAATCTCTTGGGCCTGGAGATTTATGTATGATCTACACAGGACAGTCTCTGGGCTCAATCTGGGTATAAAAAGGCAAGGTTTTGGCATCAGACAGCAACAGAATCACCACGGTTCAACTGCTGCTCTCTCATTTAGCTTCCTAGATTTCTGCTTTGCTTCTATTGTATTGTCAGAGAAATTGCTTTCAAATTTTGGCTTGACAGAAAGCCTAATAAATAGAATTCAGTGCAACTGTACTTAGGTTCAAAAACTTCGATGTATGTTCCAAATAGGGATAAAACTATACCATAAGTACTTCATATAAATAAGATAGACAAAGCGGGAAATTTATGTTATCCTAATATCACAATGTGATTTCAAACTTATTCTCTCTCTCAAAAAAAAAAAAAAAAAAACAACAAACCAAACAAACCCGAAACAGAGGGGCTGACATGAAGCAAAGAAACAATTTTGTATTCATAAACAACATGACGTTAATCAAAGTAGGATTTCAAGGCTATTCCTTAGAAGATGATGACTCTATTTAACAGTAAAATAGGTCTGCATATTGTCCTTGCTTTTGAAGTGCAAATACCTGACAAACCTCAAATATAGATCTGGAACTCCAAGTTATTTTTACCAAACAAGTTAGAATTAGTGCATCAACTCTTTACAGCAGAAAACAAAGAGATGTTCACAGTAAAATAAAACCACCACCACCACTACCAAAAACCCAAACAAAGAAGCCCCCTTAGATTGGCATTGCCTGTTCTTAGGTGGCTCTGCAAAAGCTGGCCTTTTTCTGCACCTAGTTTCAGGCCCAGGCACTTCTGGGTCCTCAAAGTTATTTGGGGAAAGGTGCCTAAATCAGGTACAGAATTACAAACCCTCATATGATGAATTGCCCTTTCCTTTGACTCTTACACAGGAATTTTTTCCAGCAGTGGTCCAGCACCAGTGAGATTCTCTTCAATGTCTTTTCAGATTCACAAGGCTCTAAAACTTGGGAGTTCACTGCTTCAACTTTGAGATGAGTAATGCAGATATTGAGTGAAGGCTGAGTTAATTCACTTAGGTATTTATGAGCATCAACTCAGACTGTGTCACGTTTGCTGTGATGACTGATGCAATTACAGGTGGAAAGAGTTAATCAAGTACAAACTTCTACCAGATAATCAGACACAGATAAGTAGATATAAGCTTTGAAAAAATATTAATTATTAATATCATTATGAAAGCTCTTATAGAAACAAACCATTATAATGATGGATTATACGTATTTTTCAAGTCATGTCTGAAAAACAATGAAGGACATCTTTAAAAGAAGACCATTCTTAAAACTCGGAACTTCTTCCCACAAACCCTTTTGTGGGATGTGCTTTGCTTCCAGAGACTATGGTCCACAAAGTCAGGAGTTACACTAACTTCAGTTTGGCAGGCAATTTGTTTGTCTCTGAAGGCTGATCCATCACCAGTTTCATAGGTGAAGCCTCTTCCTTCATGTGTGCAAATCTACAAGACGGTATGCAAAATAAAGAGACCAGCAACATGGGTAAAACCCAATCCCAAATGCTGATAATTATCAATGGCTAAAACAGTGATCGGCAATTATAAACTAAACCTGGAAGACATGAACTCTACAGAAGAGAGCTCAGAAAAGCAACCAGTGTGACAGGAGAGATTAAACATGCACACTTACTATTTCAGTGACCAAAACAGAGCAGGAGGAGAAAGCCTGAGAAAACTGGTGAAAAGATAGTAACAAAAATCCATACAAAGCAACAGCAGAAATTATCTCCTGAGAGCATGGCAAGCTATCACTGCCTAGAAACACAGGGCAATGCAAGATGGAAACACTATTGCAAACCTGGTAGCTATGTGAAGCCTGGTTATTAAAAGCATGATAATGGTTAACAGTCAGGAAGTAATCGAGTTCCATGGAAACTGGCAAAATATGGCCAGTAGTGCAAAGAATGTAGTTTAATTTATCATACTTCTCCCTTTGTCAACTCAGTGTCACTATAGACTAATTTATTTTGTACATTCATATTGAATCCTAATGATAAAGCAATTGTCATTCTGCTAAATATCCAATGTATGGCCAGAGAGTCTATCCAAATAGCATGGTCAGAAAATAACTGCTTAAAAACTACTGCTGTCCAGCTTCTCTTGTCTCAGTTATAAATGTTTTGTTATGTACAATACATTTCCTTTATTAGTATTATTTGAAAGTTTACCTTGAGTAGCTATGCCAAGCATACAAAAACACTATTTGCTGTAAGGTATCAACCAGGCAGCAGTACAACAGCAACAGCCAGAGGAAGGCAAAAATGAGCAATTGCTTTAGCCCTTGGCTATAGAAACTAAATTTCCATTCAAGATCTCTTGACTTTGCCCAGAGTCTCCCTCTGTGTAGCTTTTCCTTCAGCATCTCCCCAAAGCATGTTTTAAAGACTGCTTACGTCCCATTTAGGAATCAAAATGCATTTTCAAACCTGCACATTAGGTGCACATTTATGGCAAACTCTTGAAAATCTGATGTTTAGCACAGTTTAAGAAATTTCATAGCTTGAAAACTAAGTGCACAAAAAGCTGTCTAATGGAGTCTGATATAAATAACTCAGTTGGGAAGATATAGTCAGTAATTTGCCTTGTATTGGGAGCAGCTTCTCACTTCAGTCTACTCTCCTCTTTAGTGTATTCTAGCTAATAGTCTGCAAAGTAGAAACAGTCTGAATTTACAATGAAATTAAAGATCACATGGCTTCTTTGGTGCCAGGTCAAGGCTGGGAATAAGATGAAAAGCTGAAACCTGGTTAGTAAACATGAATATAACAACACGGTATATCAGGATGTCATACACTAAAGGAAACTCTTCGGGCCTTCACTTTTGAAAGAATTTTGAATTGATATTGTGAAATTACCTCTCCATTCTTCCACACATTTTCCACCTATTAACATTAATTTACCATGACTGATATTTGTACATATCATTTAACCTTCATTTCTATACAGGTGAGTATGGTGCAGAGGTGATACTTCAGTAAACACATTCTCATGGCTGTCTCTAGGGCCTATTTCTGGAAATTCACATGTCAAAAATAAAATTGGAGCATTACATGAAGCTAATGGTTAACACTGAGGGTTTGTTTGCTTGGGTTTGGGGTGGTTTTATTTAAGTAGCTCTGTATTGCAATCATAATTTCAGCATAAAACGTTAAAGGTAAAATGTAGTATATGGGCTTTGCTTTTACTTCTCCCCCATCACATAAGCTTTCTGCATTTTAAATCCCTTCTCTATACCTGCCTTGTATTTATATTTATAGGATGTGCACTTTTGATTTCTCAGGTATTCTTGTTGAAAATATTTAGCGAACATATAATGTCTTGTCTTTTAGGGAATCCTGGCTTTATCTGAAGTGAAGAACAGGATCTCTCATTACAAGTACAGACAGCTATGCATCTGCCTCTTGTCTAATTGCTGCTCACTTGAGCTTAGTACTTTACAATCCAAAATTTATCAATGCAGAAGCTGCACTGAATTAGCACATTATGAATTTTAAGACAGTTTACTATGCATACCTAGCAGGTTATTTTGTGACGATGCTGTTTAAAAAATATGAAAATAACTGTTCAAAATAATGCTAAATATGAGAAAAAATTCACATTTAATTTCCCTAAAATCCCTTCTAGGTAAGAAGTGCTGGCTGAAGTTACTCATTTGCACCTATGTGCTACAGAGTGGAAAATGCTACTCATTGTCTTACCCCTAAGTGTTTTACTAAAATTAAAATACCTGAAAACTTACACAAAATATTTTACAACAGGGCACATAGCAAAGAACCTGAGAGATTTCTGTGAGTCAAAGTTGCATCCAGAAAAATAACAGTATCTTATTAACTTGCTGAAAACATGAAAGTAACAAGTTGTTTTTCTGTGTTGAGCTCTCTCCACTGAAGTTTTGCTTTTAGTTCAGGGGACCTCATACTCTAGAAGCAGGAGCATCCTAGCAGTTGATGCCAAGGAAGATGAGATGCTCTGTAGTGGGAGTGGGAAAGGGGTATCTCACAGCATGTTTTCTCTGCATTTTTGATAAAAGACTGGATGACTGCAGTCAGAACGCAGCAGGCATCCACTGTGTACCCCAGCCATGATATGCAATAGCCTCTCTTGCTGAGCGGATGATCTGCTGCAGTCACCACATAATTAAGTGTTTAGATTCTTGGTAAGCAGATAATTCCACCACATGGGTAACAACAAGCAACATGCAGAGTTAGTGCAGAATAAGCATCTTGGAGTATTTGGTGCTAGAAAGATGCAGTGATTGAAAAGTAGGGTTACATCAGACACAAACACCTACAGATAGAAGAAATGCTCTCTGCTAGGCTCATAACTGACAGTAAAGCATTAAATGACTGAGTCAGACTTATCAGCCACAGCTGGAAGTGTGACTCTCCATGGAAGTAAATTTACAACCCACAGTGAAACAACTGCCTCTTCTCTTTATCTGCCTTATTGCTTTCCCCAGCACTAACCTTATGCCATTTGCCCTAGTTACAAGTACTTTGTAGGGACTAGGAAAAACAACAAGGAAACAGAGTTACCCTGTTGCAACTGCAAGAGATAGATACTAATTTGAGAATCCTGAGACACTGTATAGCAAATAGTCCAGCAAGAAAATCAATCAATCAATAAAATGTCATTTGCCTCTGAAAGCAACTTCATATTACAGGGAAACTGCGTTTCAGCGAGGGCATTTTCAGTCTCATAGCAAAATGAAACTGTCCAAGGAAACATCTTAATATTATACATTATTAAAGAAATGACTAGACAGTACAAACTGTTTGAACTTGTTACCCTGCTTCATTAACCCTTTTGTGCACATGCGCATAGAGGAATCTTCTCATTAGACATCTGTACCTGTTGCTTAAACTACTTTTCCATATAGTAAATTTATACAGCTCTGCAATATGCCATAAGCCCATGTGGAAATGCATTCCGACCCCCTGAAAATTCAAGCCCTTATGAAAAACAACTACATTTCTGTCAAGTATGCTTAAGCCAGTCAGAAGTTGCCAGAGGAAAAGGAGATCAAAGAAGGAGTTACTTGTATGCAACAGCTCAGCCTTCTAAATTCTGCACAAAATCAACCGCAACACCATCATCCAACCATAGCTACATAAATGTAGCTTAACTACCAATACATCTTTGAAAAAGAACAGTAAAACTAACCCAAGGTACTTGTGTTATCTTTTTATCTTAAGCATAAATACATAAATGTCCTTTTTATTCTCCACAAAACAAATAACGAGCTAAGCAATGTTTGAGCAATCTGTTGAAGCATAGCTTGAGAGAAAATATCTGAGTTTTCTTCTACATTTCCTATGACAGCAGAAGCACTTCATAGCAATAATCAAGGAAATAAAGTTAAGGAGGAGTTTTTTTCCTATTTTCATAATTAACATGTTATTCTTGATTTGAGAATCTCATCACACTTGTTATAAATTTAACAGCATATTACAGCACCAGCTGGAGAAATGGATAATACAGGCTCTTATCAACTGAACTGGTGTACCTTGTGTGCAGTCAGGTCCCTTCGTGCATGTGAACAGGCACAGTACCCACTGACATCAGTACATCCATCACAGTATTAAATATTTCCAAAGCATGAAAACATGACAAGCTTTCATTTCCAGATAGGTGGAAGACTCTGAATTAATGTGATATTTAACTGAGAATTTAATTATTTTGCTGGTTCCTCCCTTCCAACCTGACATGTTCTATGACTCTGCAACCTAGTGAGTTGGTAGTAGCAATACAGTCTGTAGATATCTCCCATAAATACTTGAACTTCTTGCTTGTAAAATGCGTGTTTCCCTATGTTCTGCCAACTGTGTCCAGTTTTCCCTTCTCTTCGAACCTCTATTATAAATACCATTCTTGCACAGTAGGCTTAAATTGGGATACAGCTGTGCAAGTTTTCTCTTCAGACAATTCCAAAGAAAAAGCAGCCCAACATCCATTGTTGTTAATAAAAGGTTGAGGCTACACCTTTAGAAACACCATCTCCTCATAAAGCAACATTTTGTCAAGTTTCACAGGACAATACTATAAGCAGCTACTTCTGAGAGGACTTCTGCTATCCAAAGGTAGACTTGTTCAGATACACATGTACGTACAGTACGGAGAACATGCTTTCCAAAGTCAGGTTTAACAGAGCCAGTCATAGACGATCTATGAAATCTCTGCTATCCTTTTCAGAAAAGCAATCCCTACAGCCCCTTGCTCGGTGACAGGCAGGAACTTATTCTGCCTCATTTCACCAGCTGGCCACGATCTAATGATACCGACATGATCTCTAGTTCCTGGCAGTGTGAGCAATGGCAAGGCACTTGGGGATGCAGGTGGCACTGATGTGAAGCTGTAATAGGATTTTGCTGAATTAATGATGCTGCCCAGACAGGTGAGCTACATGAGAATCAGGTCCTGAGGGTGTTACAAAGCATTTATCAGCAAATAAGCAACTATTTTTAGTACGTATAATGAAAGGAAATTGGCAATATTTCCTGCTCTGTTGCCAAATACCTGTAGTGCTAAACCTTTCAAGTTTGACTCTAAAGGGGCTGGGGAACACTTGACTCCAACAGATGCCTGAAAACACTCAGATATACAGGTAATGAACACATGTTTTAGAAAAAGCCTAACTACTGGTGTTAGAAAATAGCCCGCAGTGTTCTCTCACATGGGCTTTTCTGCAAATAGGATCTGACCTTGAAATGTGTTGGTGAAAAACATTTTGTTTTCTTTTTAAATATGTCAGCAAGGTTCAAATCCCAACTCAAATGGACACACAAAGAGAGTGCTTACTAAGCCACTACAGACTGGACATCAACTGAAACTGATTCCAGGTAGTGACTGTGGTAAGATCAAGTGCTTTCAAACTCTTCCTAACTAATCACCATTTCAAACATAGAAGAGAAGGAAGGGTTATGAAGTTCCCCTTTGCTTGCTAACTCCCTGTATAATTTCTTTTATTCAGTAAATTTGACTCTCTATGCACTTCAATGTTGACAATAAGGTATGAGAATTTCCGAGGGGTGGGGGGGGTGGGAGGGGGATTGATGTGTCTCTAAATACAAATTATGAACAGCTGAGAGATAAGCAAACTATTTGGTATTACCTAAGCCAGTAAGCAGTTCCCCACAAACGCCATGTACCTAGAAATTACTGCTTTTAATAAGCTAATAACCAATAGTGTAAGTACCATAAGTGGAATTAAATGCACATACAAGCAATATCAACTAGTAGGAAGTGTGCAGTAAGCAACCTTCATTAGAAGAAAAGTTAATTAAATCTACCATGGAGGATCACAAAAATAACTCAGATATTATACTCTTATAATCCTTAATGAGGATTTTACTATTTCCCGAAGTGTTTTGCCACACCTAGCATGCCACAAAAAAGAAAGCACATCTTGCTGTTAACGGAAGGGGAGGAGGGGGAGAATTGGAGGTAATTCTGCTTTTTGATTCTCAGTTGCTAATAGAATACTCCCAGTACAGTGGGACTAGTACACACAGCCTCTGCCTCCTTCATATGGGCTTCGAGAATCAGAACATGTTTTGAGAGCAAACAGGACATTATTCAGAAGTGATTTAAAGTAATTTGAGTTTAATCATTCCATCTTGATGCGGCAAAGCTTGACTAAGTTTAATCAATCAGGCCTCTGTTCTCGTTCTTTCAATTGACTTACCACAATTTCTCCTGGACATGAATGTGTTCGTCCTCCACTCCTTTGGCCCTTATAAGAAGTTGTTCTGTCTTTCTTTCTCCCTGATCTTTACCAGACATCTAACATTTAGTGGAACTATCCCTGATATCATAAAATCACTGTCTGACGTTATTTATGTATGAGTGATTTGTGTAACCTGCTTATTAATAACACCTTTACTCACAAACAGGACCACACTTGCAGTGCTGGTTATGCTCTTCCCTTTCCTCTGCCTCTCAGTAAACGCACTCTGATTTTACATTCCAGTACTGCAGTACATCCTACGGCAAAACTCCTCCAATGCCCACTTGCCTTGCAAGGTACAAAACACGAGAGATCATCCAGCGGAGACTGTCAGGCTCTGTTGAATGCCTGTAGGGAAGAAGTGCCAGCTCTATTCTGCCACTGGCCAGGTAACAACAGACATGCCTTACAGCCTGTAACTAATATTTCTGCAAGTTCAGAAAGGGGAGACTCCTGAGATAAAAATACCTACTTGAGAGTGTTAGAAGGTCTGAATACATGTAGCCCCCTGCTCAGAACAGGGGAATTAAGAATGCAAAACAGCTATGCTAGCCCTTTGTCTGGGTTTTATTTTCTTCTCTCACTGTTATTACAGGAGACCCCAGCCTTGTGACTTTTTTCCTGCTACTTCTCTAGTTTGAAGTACATGTTAATAAGACAAATTTAAAAATCTAAATTAGTCTGCAGTTTATATTACAGAACACCCATCCCCTCAAAAAAACCCTCAAACCAGATTTCTGTTAACACTGACAGCAAAAATCTACTCTCCCAGTTGTTGGTGTAACATAAAATTAAGACATGAAAGTAAGATCAATAACTCATTTCCTTATGTAATCTTGGGAACAGCAACATCATCAAAGAGTATAAACAGTGCCAAGGCAATTTAGGTAGGCAATGTGTTTACAGAGCACTGTTAAATAGCTTCTAAACTGGAATTTTTTTTTTTTGTGTGGTTTTTTTTGGGTTTTTTTTTTATGCTGACTTCCTTCTCTAAATATTTTCATTTAACTTATCCAGTGCAGGGTAAGGTGTAGAGCAACAAAACCTGCCTGCACCACATTGCTCCACAAAGGTCAGAGTCATTAGGAGGCACTATGAGTGAATTCACAGCATAGCCAGTGCATTTCTGTTGTCAGTAACTGAGGCAATAGAGGTGCTACCAAGTGAAACCCAAGCCCCAAAGGCATATTCTTTGAACAGGGATTGAGACTTCCCCTGTCCCATAAAGCAAACCCTGTACTTGTGAATAATGCGGATGTTAGCAGCATTTCCTAGATGAGAGAAACAGTTTCACATGTGAAAGGTTTGATGTGCTTACATACAACAGAAGACTGTTGGCTTCCTTTAGTACTAAGCTGATACTTCTGAAGTGTAATCCTTGTTACATTAAAAATAATTGCCAGTTGAAGCACCAGCACTGATTAGATTTTACCTTTATAGGCCAAAGGCTGGCTCAGAGAGAGAAACAAGTGGGCTGAAACTAGTATCATTAAAACATCATAGCAGGAATGAACATCTTATCTGTATCTGCCCAGCTCAGAAGAGCGGCTCGTGATCTCCCCACATGAGTGCACGAGTGACAAAGTGAGGTTTAGGCACCTTAGGCCTCACTGCCACATCAGTACCCACTAGAAACACAATTCTCACTTTGAATCATGGAACACAAAAAAGAAAACCTTTTCATGTAATATTATTCCATTTGAACCCTAGATGAAAAGGTATCCAGTACCAAAACTTAACATCATACTGCTGTAACCTTTCTTAGCAAATATTTTCCTCAAGATCAAATACTCTTGGGAGATTAACAGCTTTATTAAGCATCCTCTGTTCTCTTTTTTTCAATACTATAAAACTGAAAGAGTGAATTTACATAACTGTGACATTTCAAATAAACAGCATCTATAGACTTTCAAGACCAGGTTGGATAGGTCCTGGAGCAACCTGCTTAGTAGAACATGGTCTGCCCATATTCAGTTTTTAAAAGAGGCCTATAAGAAAGACAGAGAAAGACTTTTTAGCAGCGGCTGTTGGGATAGGACGAGGTGGGATGGTTTAAATTAAAAGAGGGAGATTCAGGCTGGATGTGAGCAAAAATTATTTACAATGAGGGTGGTAAAACACCGGCACAGGTTGCCCAGAGAAGGCGTGGATAAGCCATCGCTGGAGATATTTAAGGCCAGGCTGGATGTGGATCTGGGCAACCTGATCTGCATGGTGATGTCTCTGCTCATTTCCGGGGGGCTGGTCCCCTCCAACCCAAACTATTCTATGATTTTATAAGAGGAGGAAACCCTGGAAATAAAAAAATAAATCCACAAGGTAAAGTGGTCACATGCTCATGGCTACTTTTCTGTTCAACTTCTACACACACAGATGCCTGTTAAACCTCCGTGTTTGAAACTCTTCCTCACAATATCCACAAATAAATATATTGAACCAACTAGCTTTGTTTAGAGCAGCCATGTGTTTTATATTCTCAGCCCAAGCCTCCCTTGCTTTCTTCTGTTATATACTAGAGACGCAAAAAGGAAAAGCCAGTAACTCAGAATGGCTAGGAACAATTACTAGGAAATAAATCCTCACCTAACCTATCCTGTACCCTATGTACTCTCCTTTCCTTGCTGCCAAAAGCATTCATTTCTAACTGAAGCCCATAATAACCAAATAACTTCACACCTCAAGAGAAGACCATTTCCTTTACTCTTCAAACAAGCAATATTTCAAAGACACGGAAGAAATCCACCTGTGAAATGGTGGCCCAGGTGTCTGAAACCATTCTCAGTCTGGAGACATACAAAAATCACTTCCCATTTCAATCTAGTTCAGTATCCCATAATATAGAAATGATAAATTGAAAAGAGCTCTTGTGGCAGCAAAATCTATGTAACTTGAAACTTCACTTACATCACTTGCAATCTTAACACTGAGACAACAGAGGTCCTGTGACTTAACAGAGATCAAACAATACCTTTTTCATCCCACCATTATTTATGGTGACACCAAAGCAGACATATCATAGCCACTGGTGAATTTGCATAATCTGCACAGTTTATGTTCCCAAGGTATTTCCTTCAGTCTACTTTATAATAGAAGAGTACTCAGATATGTCCTATTAATAGCAAACTCTCAAAGAGCAAACAATAGAGAACATGATAGATTTGATTATACAAACTTTACTTAGATGCCATCTTGATCTATGGAGGCAATATACCTGAGAATTTAGTAATTGCTCATGAAGAAACCCCAAACGACTCATAGTCTAGCAACACATTTCCTCAATGATGTGAGCTTCAGCAAGCACCAGGGATCTGACCTCCTCCTACAGTGTGTTGTGCTCAAATATTCAGTCTTTATCCTCAGACCCTTTAACAATCCAAGTACCATATTAGTTCAGAAAGAAATCTGTGTTTGATGACTCTTGTGTCACAATGAACTTGCTGACATAATAGTGAAGACATTCTGACCAGGCACAGAAATTGTACATGTAAGATTCAACAGGCCTTTTACAGTTCAGTTTCTGTTGACTGTTAACATGGAGACCAACTATACACTTCCATTTTACTGTTAAATAATTTGGTTTTGCCTTTCCACTGCAAGTGCACTTAAAGCACAAGCAGCTAGCTATCTAATGTATTGTCAGTGAATTATTTCAGATTATGACCTTGGTATTCACCAAATGGAATGTATGTTCATCTGAGGCTACACAGCAAGACTTTATGTAAGCTGTGAAACAAGTCACTTTTCACAAACACATGGAATATGAGCACTCATTTTACCTGTTCTGCACCATGCTCATTGCCATCCAGTCTGAAGGGTAAACATTCTTTCCAATGAGATCTTTGAACATTATGAATGTTTCCATCAAGAAGTCCTAGAACAACAAAATACAGTAAGCCTGTGACCAAGTAACACAAAGTTTAAGCGTTCTTGCTGTGATTAAAGAACTAAGATGAAGGGTTCCTCTTTGCTTTCCAGTGAAGTCAATGGTAAAAATTTCTGCTGATATCAGTATGCTCAAGACTGGAACAGAAGTTCTGCAAACCAGCAGTCTCAGATTGCAAATGAAAGCTAAAAGTCATTATATTGGGCTCTTCAAAAGAGATAAACCATAAATGAATGGAAAGAACAAGTTCTAGTACTTTGGAGTAAAGCTGTTGAATTATTTATTAATTAGCAAAACAGTCTCACTATGCATAAAGAATTAATAGATTTGAAAAATATAGGATATTTATTTAGTCCATTTAGTCCAAATTTAGTATTCTAAATTAAAAATTGAAGGCACTGACAAAGGTTCCAAACAAACTAAACACTGCTACTTTTCCTAGAAGTATTTAGAGATGACTGCATAATGAATTTAAATAAAATAATCATAACCATTTCAGGTCTCCTTCATCTCTTTTTCCCTCCCTCTGCAGAACTGTTGGAAGTAGTTTAAGAATTACCAAAACTTCCAGGATCAAGTACCCAAGCTGCTTGGAAGCTGAAATTATATTAAAGTAGTGTTACATTTTCAAATAAACTAAAGCACATGAAGAATTGCAAATGCTACCTAAGATTTGATCTGTGAGCATTGCAGTGATGGCACCACTCTGACTTTAAGAAAGAAAGGAAAATGAATAAATCTTGCCAACTGAAAATATTACCTCCATGGGCAAACTGCAGATGGTGTGATCAAAACCCTTGCCAATACCCAGACTTATTTAAGAATTATACCAGGAGTGTTAAAGGACAGATATGGGACTAGTGAAATCTTCTAGAACATAGTGACTACTGGTACAAACTAGAATATACCCCAAGTATTGTTAAATTATGCCAGAAACAACTGGCATAAAATAATGTGTTGCAAGAATAAGGCATTTACTGCATTTAGCTTAGAACATTATCTGGACCAGGAGTAGACTCAATAGTGAAAATGGAAAGTGGACACCAGTCACCTCCGGTGACATGGAGAGAGGGGATTCAGTTAGTTGAGTGTTGCTTTTGTTGCTTGTGGTTTTGGGGGGAGGGATTGGTTTTTTTCCCTCCTCAGAACAGTATAATTCAAAGACTCCGTATTCTTGATTGGTACAGACACAGACTTAATTCGAGGAAGAATCAGGCAAGATACTCCAAAACAATATAACAGATTTTTCACAGGAAATTTTTGGGGGATTATTTCTCATCCCCCGTGACTATTTAGTACTCACCACTAGTTCTGAACTTGTCTGAAAAGTTTCAATGTAAACTGAATAATGCTGGTTGTTCATCTGGTTTAAGATCGCTGTCATGCATGCCACAAAATGACTCTGAAAGAAAACGAGACAGAAATCAACACATGCAGACAGCTTCAGATACTGGGTCGTGCTCTTTCTAAAGCTGAACTACTCTAAATGCCTGGTACACCCTTCTATGTGTGTAAGAGAAAATAATAGCCAAGCTTTTATAAGCCCAGATGAAAGAAACATCTTAATAACTTGCAAAGGGTAATTGAAAAGCTGCCCTGGCAAGGGGTAGGCTCTGGTGAGAAAGTTGTGTTATTTATATAATACCACTTGGAAACACACACTGTGACAAGAACTCCGGATACAAAGCACAACTCCGTATTACCTTAAGATTTCTAAAAGGCATGTGATGCCAGAATTCTTCCATTAGGAATTTATGGGAAGAAAATATATGAGCCTCAATATTTGCTGACCATTCTAGAAATGTGGGCTGTTCACAGGAAGAAATACTGTAAGAAAGCGTATGTTTTTACATTCTGCAGTCATTTAAGCAGCTATTACTGTACTCTGGAAAACTTCTGTACAATTCTGTCACCTTCCTCCCTCAACTCCTTCCAACCTCCCCTAAAAGAAATATTTTCTTTTTTCTCAATTCCTGAAAATATTTTCTCAATGCTGAAAGATAGAAAGGATTTAGAATCCTGGGTTTTCACTGTGATTTACTGGAAGTCACAAAGACATCGATCTCTCTGGCAATAACAGTGAGTGATTTGCAGTTCTCCTTTAAGATAGTGAAGAATCCTCTTTATCGATGCCTTTTCATTTGCTGAAGTTTTAATCATCGTTTTTAAAGTGAAGCTGCTTTAAATCCTTAGATTTTATTTAAAGAAGAGGCTAAGTAGTAGACAAACACTGAAAATAATTGTCTAGATTTACTTGGAATTTTTCATGAGACCAATTTAGAACTGATGCAAGGGATGTGCCAGAATTCACTCTGACCAGAAATTCCCGTCCAGCCGGGACTGATCAGATTCTCTGTTGAGCTCCGATTCACTTTGTACTCCCGTCACATCTGAAAGGCACCCATCACCGGGGTAGAAGCTGCAATTTGTCGTACCCAACCATTTTGTCACCGCTCAGGGCAGAGAAGCGTCCCTCAGCTTCAGGTTGTGGCCACTAGGGGTCTTTGCCTTCCACATGGAGCTGCCGTGCAGTTTGTGCCGCCGGTTTTTATTTATTTAATGCCTACGTGAGCAAAGCCAGCACACTTCTTGCTTATAAACACTGAACATTACAATCTAAAGGAGCTATCCTGCCTTCTTTTGGAGTAACATTAGTGCTAGTGAGAAGCTTGTCTACTTTTTAAGCCTAAGAAGACACATTTTCCGCAGGTAAACCAAAAGCTTTCAGGTAAGGAATCGTGTGTTCTCGGGTACTGATGCTCTTCTAAAAAGAAATGCTGGTTTTCCTGCTGTAGTAGTTCACTTCTGCAGTTACGGATCCGAAAAAAAATCCTTTCTGTGGTGTTAAATGTGTAACTGAAAGTAATAATGAATTGCAAAGGATTCAGTAATGAATTTGGGGAGGGGTTGCCATCTGATGTCTTGATTTTGCAAAAAGATTACTGACAGAAGTTAGAGAACTGTACATGCAGAAAGCTTGTATTTTTAGCAGCTGAACGTTCAGCACAGAATGCCTTTCCAGACTCGTGTTAAACAGTCACTTCTTGCAAAAAGCAGCATTTCTTCCCAAGCATTAAACAGATGTATTATGATGCTTAAGGCACAAAGACTTAAAGAAGGTTATTTCTTCCATCAAAACCAACTTCTAAGATGTGTCTAGCTATGTGTGTGATTCTGGTACAGCACGAGTGCCTGTTCTTGGGACCTGTGTATGGTGATTTTAAAATTAACAGATGATATGCCTTGATTACTGAAAAGAGCTGTAAGCAAACATCAGATATTGGTGGCCAGTACTTCACACCCAGCCTCTCAAATTCATATCGGTGGGACTGAACAATAGATAAAAAAAGGTGACAGTAAAGCTTGCTTGCTACAAAAACTTCATCATTTCCATGTAGCTGTAAAGCAGCAAAATACAGAAATACTGTCTGATCTTTAATCATTATCTGCCAGCAATCTCCACTATCAGAAATTAACTGCAAGCTGGTTTATAGGTTAAAAGCTTGCTCCTCCCTCCTAATCCCCCAATGCCAGCAGTAAAGATTCGCTCCTCAGATGCAGCTTCAGATCTCTGAAACACTTTGGCAGCCTCAGCATTACCATTCTCACTGCTAGAACTTAAGTGTAATATAGGACTATAAAGAGCTGTGATGAAATCTACAGATACCATTATGTAGTCACTTAAATTCTCCTATGGTGTATAAGTACCTCTTACTGGAATGTGCAAAGAGCATGAACTGCTTGAAAACAGAGTAAGTTTTGCACGAGAACAATTTATTGCACTCTGCATGCAGGCTGCATCTTCACTGGACGGACAGAGGAATTTCGGAATCAAACACCACTTACAAACACAAGTCTAATGCTTAAAATTCAAAACTTCATTTCATTAAGTCAAGCATTGTACGTAGGGATGGAATAGTATAAAAAAGGCTGTGGCAGAGAAGGTGGATTTCTTCAGAAAGAATCCTAATAAGTAAGTCTCTTCAGCTGTGCTTCAGCCTGTTAGGATTTATCCTGTGAATTACAGCAGGAAGTGTTGATTGGAATTGGGTCAAATACATAAAAAGGTAAATGTGTCCAAGTACAAAGTTGACTAATGGGACAACACTCACAGAAAAATTAACAGAAATAATGCTGAACACACTGCACTGACACAAGGAGATTTAATAAAATATGTTTTCCAACTTTAAAACATTCCACTGAAACATAAAAGAACCTGGAGCGGAAACAGCACTGAATTCTATTTCTTAATTAACCAATTGGCTGCCGGCCCTTCATAAAATGTGTGAAGAAATAAGGAATCAACAGTCTGAACATTGCACTTGATCGGGAGCAGGAACATGGGCAAACAGGTAATCAAATGAGAGTGAGACGGAGGAGAAAATGTGTCAGGAAGCACTCAAATTCCCCACCCACTTAAAAGAAGCATAATTAAAATCAAACTTAAATGACCTATAATGCTGGCTCCAGTATAAACACTGCAAAAGAGTGGCTAAGGTAAAAGAAATGCTGCTTTGGTTTGAGTCTATATGAAGTACATCTAAAGGATCATACGTGTATAGTGCAAAACAAATACAGCTTCCTAAGGTCAAGCAGAAAGAATGTGGAATTATTTGCACTGTTGGTAGAGCGCATATTAGCTGTGGGTGCAATATGAACAGGAAAAGAAACATCTGAAAACATTAGGGTCATATGAGTAAGATGACAGACTTCAACACCTAGCAACTAAATCCCAGCATACTTTCTAATAGCAGATGGTGACAGGTTGCCGTAGTAACTTCAAATAACACTAGCACTGCAAGAATAAAGCAAATGCACTAGAAACCAAACAGCAACAGAAATAACCTCCAATGGAGCTACACTTTGCTCCAAATCTGGCAGAAGTATTTCAGCTGCTCTAGGGTGGATAGTCTTCATGCAGGTGTACTTGTGGAAGGACTAAGGAGGTTATTTATTTAGTGTTGGCACTTAAGTAACATTTATCTTCATTAAAAGAGCACTTGATCAACATAGAGCCTGAGTGTAAATATATAACCACACGTTCATCATTAAAAAGCAGACAAAATAGAAACATGAATAACTGCTAATAATTCAAAGACTTCTGAAGGACAAAAATGATGTAGGGGGTTTATATCCCCTTTCTAGCAGATTAGTGGATGTTTTAAATGCTCATTTTACTTACCTTCATAATTAATGTAAATTAAGAGGACTCCTGTACCACCATCTTCACAATCTGTAACCGTATATTCACTGATGATGGTTTATGTTGATTACTGCAGTTTTCTGTATTGGACCAGAAGGTCCAACATTTTTGTGGGGTAGGAAGTGATCTTACTGCTTAGTATAGATTTAATTCTGAGCTCTCTTTCAGGTGAAGCCAGAAGTTTCAAAACTCATCACATATTAGTAACTGTAATTGCAACAATGGCGCACACGAAAAGGGTGACGTAGGATTTCTACAAGCCAAACAGTTCTGTCGGGTTTTTTTGGTTTTTTTTGGTTTTTTTTTTTCCTGTTCAAACCTAGTGCAAAAAACTTTCTGGAGGAAAAGTGATAAACATATCACCTGTAATGTAAGTAAAGCAAAGCTAACCAATCAACTGCCTCAAGCTAATGGTAAAAATCATGAACACATAATTGAGAAGACCTCCCAAAATACTGTCATCACAGAATCACTGAGTCATCACACCCATGCAACATCATGAGCCAGAGCGCAACAAAATTACCAGCCAAGTATGAAAGATGCTTAGTGATGCCATAAAGAACCTTAGAGGCTTGAAACCACAGATCCTCAGAAAACCATATTAAACCTTGAGGACTGTGGCATATGTAGAGGTTAGCACAGGCATCTTTATCTTATTCTGGAAACACTGAACAGTAGCACTCTGAAATGAAAAAATAAGCAGAAATGCTAATGGAGTAGTTCTGTTTCTTCTCCAGAAATAGATGTCACTGCCAATGCATGTGCTGTCCTAAAATGTACCGTTTCTAGCTGTAAAAGTGCAAAAATGTAAGCATAAGAATAGGCTGCTATGCAACAACCCAGGGTATTCATCAGATGTGTGGAGTATGTCTGAAATGGGAAATAGCTCCTAATCCATATGGACCTGGAGCTCGCCAATGAGCACACCTTACTAATAATTCACAATAACAGATACATCTACTCTCAGTAGGTCTGAGGTTTTCATTTCCCGTTTATATATTCACACAGTTCACAGTCTTCTTGTCTTTAATAGCTGAACAGAAGCTTAAGCATCCTTCTTCCATATCTTAGTGACAGCTTCTGATTTCTGACTGAGAACATGCTGGGCTGGTTTAGCTTGCTGTTCTGTTTTCTTTACGTTCATATGATTTATCCAAAAGGATTTGCAACTATAAAAACAGACGACTACCAGATGGAAAAATATAGGACAATTTTATAACACAATGAAAGAGTAAACCAGCTGCTCTGTAAGATTTAAAGGTATGTCACAAGCTAGGCAATCAAGGCAACTCCGGACTTATTTCAGTTAAGACTTTTTTAGACATAGATAAAAGCAGTAAGAGAATGGCTTATGCTGTGACATAAAAGGAGCATAACTTTTTTAGAACATACCCTTTGACATCTATTTTTATTTATTTTTAACCTTTGGTTTCTTTCTCAGCAATATTCCAAAAAGAAGATTTTTCATTCTCTGCAATGTTTTTTGCTGCTGGTAGGTTTTGCTGTTTGATGGGTTTTATGCCATAAATCCACTCCAGAATTACTACTACAGTCTCCAGCTAGCATGAACACTCTACTGTAATTGATCTAGCTTGTGCTGAAGTCTGTGCTCACACATAGTTGTGTTATTTACTGCTTCTCCCAGAATATTAACATTGCGTTAATCCTCAAGAAGTAGGTACAAATAAATTTCGGATAACTATTTCCTATGAAGAAGGAAGGCAACCATACGGAATGAGCAGTCACTGCTTGAAAACTGAACTAGCTTGTTCAGAGTAGTTACCAAAAACCATCAGTGTTTTACCTCCTCACTTAACCACTGCTGCCCACACTCCCCATCTCGGCTCCGGTGTGTCAGAAGAAATCTACCATCCGTGCCTTCAGGGATCTGTGCAGCTTCATGCTGCATCTCTTCCCTCTTTGTCTGCCATACACCGCCTATTTCACCACAATTACTTTAATTTCCGGACTGGTCTCATAGATCAGAAGAAGCTTCCTGCCCTGGTCCCAATCCCAAGTATCCTGGTGCTGTCAGGCTGCTTATTTCACTGATTTCTTATTTGAAGTGCCATTCCATTTGCCTGTTGCCACTAAACCAAATGGTCAGCCAAATTGGCAAAGCATGGCTTGTCCTGCCAAGTGTCCCAGTGCATGCATTCCTGTGCTAAAGAGAGCGCAGTCGGTATTCCACAGAAACAACAAAAGCACATATGCAAAACACAAGCAAAGACTAAGATTAAAAATGTTATCCCCAGTTTGTTCACTGTCTCTTGCATTTCAAGGGACTAGAAACAAACTGGGAACTTGATGGGCATGATGCAGTGGCTGGAATGAGCTGGAGCTAGTCTGCTGCCCAGGGTTATAATAAAACCCAGATGGGATTGGCAGCTATATAGGACTAAAGCAAACACATGAGCTGCAAGGGAGATCAACAGAAAAGACTCAAACTGAGCACTTTAAGTTCATTAAAGGGCTATAACATCTTTTATTTCTAAGCCATATATTTCACATGTACACATGTGAAGATAAGTGTCTTATATGCTGATTCATTTCCTTAAAACCAAACAGAGCCACCTCCTGTATTCCCAGAACTCAGCCCCTGTTTAATTGATTTTGTTCTTTTTCAGCTGCACTCACTGAAGACAGAGAAATTAAATTAAACTTCAAGTACATGATCAGAGATGAAACCAATACAATATATTTGTGGATGGTTAAAGCAGAGCTTTATCATAATAGCTCTGCTTAAAATTACTCCAGAAACTTCCCTCTTGCTTTTTAATTGTCTTACAAAGAAAAGAAGGCCCAATAAAAACAATTTTCCAACAACTTGCATCTATTACTAACAAATCTACCACCTGTGTATGTTTAGGATTAATTAATAGCAATCTCTAAGGAATCCACCAATACATTGCTTTGTAAATTATGTAAGATTTTATTGTATTATTGCATTTTGAGCAATGGCACAGCTGCACTTGAGCTTCCAAAAACACAGCGTACCCAAACATTTGCAAATGACAATGTGCAGCCATCTCTTAGGCTGAGATTCAAATCAGCGAGGTTGATAACCCTTTTGCAAGGTCAGTGTCTACCCTTTTACTTAGGCATAGCTAAGTTGTAAGACCCAAGCTGATGAGAAATTAAAATGAAATTAATTTCAAATCACTGACTTTTATAGCCACTGTAAACACCAGATCAACTTTTCTGTGAGGAGCCTCGTACTCTTCCTGGTATTTTAGATGGACACTAATGCCAAAGAGCTTTTAATCTGGCAGTTCCAACTGTCATTTGTTCCCTTCCACAGCAAGAGCATCGCACTGGCACTCTGGTCATTTGTTTAATTTTGTATAAAGAACGATAAAGCCAGGCTGCAAACGACAAGAGTCAGGAAGTCGCTGCTGTATTTATAGCTTCTTTAAACAACAGTTTATCTTTACCTCCATATCTTCAAATTCTTTTGACTACTGCTGTGATGGGGTGAAACCTGCCTATGGTCCGTTCTGGTCTGTGGAGGTGGAGGTGGGGAAGGGTAACAACAAGCATACCCAGCACATACGCATTGCCTAAAGCCAGGAGTAATGTCAGTATTTCCTTTAAAGCAATATTTCATACTCAGCCTACCTTAAAGAAAGAAGTTAATTTGCCCATTGTTGATGACATTACACAAATGTTCATGAAGAGGTTTTTTTCAGGACATAGACAATGAATATATGAAGGGGCACCAAAAATATCCCCAAATACACTGAGCCTTCCACAAGGATCCTCAAGATTTTGGTAGCAAGCTAGCTGAAATTCATGGTATTTGCCCTGAAGCTGCCCTGCTAACTCAGTTGTCTGACAACAGTACCCTGGCCAAGGGACTCGCACTACAAAAAATGTTGCTCTGCTCTTTCACAGCTACAGTAGGGGAAAATGGAAGAATTGAGATAGACTCAAGCATGTGTGTGCACTTCAGTTACAATATATAAATTAATTTACACACAGAGTTTAAAAAGAATTCATACTACATCAGACAATCATATAAAATGCATCCAGTCTGCATAAACAGGGACTTTCCCCATCAAGGAAAGATGATGTACTGACATAAATCTTGGTTAGTGTAACACAGCATGTGTAGAAACCTCATATCATTTTCTAACTAGCAGTTTTATTTTGCATCTGACATATGAAAAATGTTTAAATGCTATCCGACAGGGGGTTATATTTTCGGTTTTTAGTTTCTATATAAGGGGGGCTCCACCTTTAAATATGGAAAAAGATCTTGAGGTTGGGTTAGAGTGCCTAAAACCCAAAGTTCACACCAAAAAAAATAGAACCCTAAGACACCTCTTTCCATGTTGAATCTGAGGTAACATGGTTAACACAAAGCATAAGGAATAGGCTGAAAGAAGAAAACCCCATGGGAACACATGTATAAACATGAAGGGATGAAACCTCACAAATTACAGAGCGACCTGTTTGTGGGTATTCCGCTAACTACTGCCAAATAAGTGTCCTCCTCAGCGTGTCTCTTCTTAGGGAGTGCTACTTCTAACATGTCCCAGATGTGTTAGTTTCAGTTATAATATCATAGAACCAAAGAATCCTGAATCTGTTGTAATATACAGAGAAAATCACTAAAGGAGCATTGTCTGCAAGCATACATCTCCTTTGGGGGAATTCTGTCATATTACCACACGACACCTGGGCTCTGGCAGAATAACGAATATCGGTTTAATAACTCTGCACCACCCCAATGAGAGCTGAATTCCGTATGCACTCACTAGGAAACTAGGATGAGGATGGGAGTAGAAATTACTTTGAATAACTAAATCAGGGAATACTTTAGCTCTTGGTTTTTTATTCCATTTTCTAACTGAGGAAGTGAGAAGCCAGGGAAAAACCTGTAAAAAGGCAAGGCCATTACTACAGGAGATAAACAATCACATAATTATACAGGTAAGGGTAAATACATAACCATACTTAGGTACAAACCACTCTTTTCGAACCATCTTTATTCATATGTGCTCTAAGCAGTTCTAGAACTGTAACTACTTGGGAAGCTTCTCAATTTGACCACTAAATGTGCCCCATGAGGCTGGGACAGCAATTCTGCCAATGAAGAGATCACATTGAATTCCAGAAAGCCCTGCCTTATGCTCCATCACTAGCGTGACTGTCCCTCAGTTGCTCAATGAAGGCAACAGGACAAGTCCCCGGTTTGTTTGGGGGGTTGCTGAGTGAGATTTTTGGGTTTTAGGCATTTTGATGTTTCTGTTTGGTTTGGTTTCTATGAGGTTTTGTTGTAACACACATTAGCATGTTCAAAGGCAACACCTTGGCTACTGTGGCATTCAGTCTTTCCGACAACAAATTATATCCTTTCTAAAATTCACCTCACATACAGACAAAAAAAACCCAAACATAAATCCTCCTCAGAATACATGAGAGTATAACTACAAAAGCAGTATTATAGTAGGTCCTCCCAAACACTAACCAGCTTTCCAACTTTTTCCCTGCACATTAGCAAACGTGAATATCAATGTATTTGTGGTGCCAGGACTTCTGGCCGTATGATCCTTCCACCCTTTGGGGAATGACAACTATATACCAGAAAGAAACTTCTTGCTCTGTGTTGCTTTTCTGCCAAAAATATTCAGTATTCTAAGTCTCCTATTTTTATGATTAGTCACTGCAATACAGAATGTGTGGGAACATCTGCATATATCTAATGACACATACAGAAAAAAGATTATGATTAGAACTATTGCAACCTACACCCCCACTGATTACCTTTCTGTATTAATGCTATTAGATTTAATAGCAGTTTCAGAACTATACTACAGAAATTGTTGATAAAAGCTTATCAGGTCATGGTATATAGAATCATCCTTATTACACCACTCCATTGAAATGATACGGAATGAGCTACTTATGAAGCCAGTAAGTTTTTGTCATTTTAACATAGTAATGAACACACAATCACCTCTATGGAACTGAAAGAGAGGACAAGCATTTGGCAGATTCTCTACTACCACATATTCAAAAGAATTTGCAAGATATTTTAAGAGGACTAACCTCTTGATGGCATCATCATGGTATGTTTTATAAGCAAATTCTTTTCTTATCTAATTTAGCACAAACACATTGAGCTGAGTGTTACATTACAGCTTCCTGTGATCTATTTTGTGGTTCCTATTCAAACAAAGACCTCTCAGAATTATGGCTACAAGCTGACAATAGTAATAAAAGAGCTTGAAAAGCCAGAGGTGATTCTCATGCCCTTATTTAACTTCAAAGGGAGCTGAAATCTTAATTTCCCATTTGGATCATTATCTCCTTTTAAGGCATGTTTTATTGAAAAGGAAAAAGGTAACTTGTTCTGCTCAGTTTTAATTTTAAAGGATACTGCTAGTATTTTATAGCTTCAATCAGAATCACTGGACTGCAGAGCTCAGTGCCAGTATTTTGTCCCCAAAAACCAGATAAACAGTACGAGATGCTATACACTCCTTCCTACTGAACTTCTTAACTTTAAAAAACATCTTTCAAAAAAGCATGTACTACTATACTTTTTTAAGAAAGTGACTTTTATTTACTCCTCAGTTTAACTTCCCAGCCTGTGAGATTGCTAAATACAGATATTGAAATATTAAAATAATTTTAGCAACTAATTACCCATTTTTAAAAAATGTAAAGACAGAGTTTAACCAAATAAGAGGAGAAATAATATTGTGTATGTGTTGCTGCCAAATGAATAAGAAAAATGTGAAACTCTGGAACAGTAGTGGAGCTCCCTTACCCCTTTCAGATCATCATAAAAACCTAAATGACAGTGCTGCAATTAGAGAGTTCCAGGACATTAGGTTGGCCTGAGCAGGCCGTACATCCCAAGTCACAGATGCCAGGGAAGAACAAAACCAGGAAACCAATAATGTAGCCACCAGGATCTTGGAGGAGAGAGAAAAGCATCTGCACTCTATTGAATTCATGAATATATTATTCAGGATTTCATACCACTGTGTAGGGAAGAGGTTCTTTGGTGGCAAAGAAACTAAGGAAGAAATTGTGTAGGATATGGGCAGTGGGCGGGCAGAGTAGTTTAGACCAGTCACTGTTAGCAGCTAAAAAAATCCCAAACCTAGCCTTTGTTCAAGTGAATTTCTCCTTTGCTGGCTCTTCCTCCTTCATCAGTGGTGCTCCCCCACAGGTTTGGGCACACCAGCTTTTCAAGACAAGCTAAAGGGGAAACAACCTAAAGTACAAGTCTATGTAGCATCATGGGGACATGCAAAGTGTACGAAGATATCAGTACACAAATACAAAACTTAAAAAAAAAAAAAAGGAAAATATTGCTCACTCCTGTTATATAAGAATATACATGCCTTTACACTTACATAGCCTGATATTCCTGTCTTATAAAGCTTTTCCTGGACTTAATGTTAGGAGAAAAACATCGCAATCTTGACAGAATAAACAGCAACATTTCCGTTGTTTCTAGCATATTTAAGTGTTGTGATTGGGTTTTTTAATTTTACAAGACAAAACCCAAGCACATCAAGCTGAATTGCACACCTAGTTATTTTTGCTAACACACTCTAAGATAAGCCATGCTTCGGTAACAAATTCTGGGTTGCCTGCCTTGCTTACTTCTGTGGCCATGCAGTCTCTTGGTTTCTTGTTTAACTTGCTCTGGAAAACAGCAGAAAAACTGCACACACAGTCGTGTCTGTAATGAGACAAAGAAACCATCCTGCCAGTTTGTGCCTCTAGCATAGCAGCAGGCTGGGTACAGATCAGGCACTGCTGCCTTCTGAAAGGCAGCGATGGTAACGTCTTGAGCATTGACAAGAAGATGATGACCTTTTGGTCTGAAACAACACAATCTTCTTGCTCCTGCTAGGCCTCAGCCACAGGTGGAACACTAACTGCACGCACATGCTTCTATGTTAATGAACTGTGACTCCTGGGATTTACCATAAACAAACATTTGACAGGAAAACAATGATCCCAGCAAGTTCAGAAGTTAAAATCACCACATTCATGGTTTTTATTTTCAGTGCTGAGACTTATTTCTGCTCTACACAGAAGTGCTTCAGTCATATTCCACAGACATAATGCCAGAGCTTTTGCTGCTCTGACAGGAGAGCAGGGATATTCACAGAATCACAGAATCCCAAGGGTTGGAAGGGACCTAAAAAGATCATCTAGTCCAACCCCCCTGCAAGAGCAGGGTAACCTACAGTACATCACACAGGAACTTGTCCAGGCGGGCCTTGAATATCTCCAGTGTAGGAGACTCCACAACCCCCCTGGGCAACCTGTTCCAGGGCTCTGTCACTCTTACAGTAAAGAAGTTCTTCCTGATGTTAACGTGGAACTTCCTATGTTCCAGTTTACACCCATTGCCCCTTGTCCTATCACTGGATATCACTGAAAAAAGCCTAGCTCCATCATCCTGACACCTACCCTTCACATATTTGTAAACATTGATGAGGTCACCCCTCAGTCTCCTCTTTTGCAAGCTAAAGAGACCCAGCTCCCTCAGCCTCTCCTCATAAGGGAGATGTTCCACTCCCTTAATCATCTTTGTGGCTCTGCGCTGGACTCCTTCAAGCAATTCCCTGTCCTTAAAACAATGCTACACATGGCAATAATTCTGTAACTTAGAATTGGTATCTCGGTCAAGGAACGAGCTGCAATGGAGCTTGTGTTTAATACCTGGTGCTCCTACCGTTGATGCAAAGCTTAGAGAGCCATTGCAAGGCTAACTTATTTTTCAGGCTGCAAATTATAAACTGAAGTGGGCTTTTTTCCAAATCCTCTCCTTACAAAGAGCAAGGCTTTTCCAAAGCAACTTCTCTCTATTTTTAGGAAGTAGCCAGGCAGTAATGATAGTACAATTAAGTTTTAAAGGCACCTGCCCTGCATAATAATCTGTGCACCTCACAAGCAAAGCATTAAACAGGACAGAAGTGGCCTATAAAATGACAGAATAAAGTCACAGAGAATTATGGATCAATCAGTGCACCTGGCTGAAAACTTGGCTGAAAAAATTGCCTTCAGAATGCTTATGAAGGAAACGATACCTGCATCCATTCTCATGGCTTGAAAGAGAAGCACTGCACAACAGATCAGATGCAAGCAAAGCAAAACATCCCTCCGTTGTCACTGCCCATTATGTATTAGCATCATCCAGCTGTTGGGTTGTTAAAGAGCCTGTCAGGATACTAAGTGTTGTTGGTTTTAACATATTCTTGTAAGTCTCACAAATCTGCACTTTGAGTTTCCTAATGCCTGCATTACGGACAGTATGAAACAGATGTAAAATTGGTGAAGGCAAAGCCAAAGGAAGAGAACAAGCATGCCCAAAGACTTTTTATCATGTAATTCTCATGTCTTTAACTGTAATCCCCGAAAATACATGTCATTGAGCTCTCCAAAACACAGCAATCTGATGGTTTCTGATGAAGTAAAATTACATGTAGCAGGAGCTTGTGATAAGCAGCGGGTTCTCGCTTGCTCTGCTCTTCTCACCAGCCACCCTCAAGAATGGGTAAATCTGGCTCCCAAGAGGTTGATGATAAAAAACAGAATTCATACAAGAACCCAGACTACCAGCCTTATTGACAATTGTGTCACTGCTTCATTCTGCAAACATCCAAAGATATATCAATGCATTAGACTCTTAGCAGACTACACTGCAGAAGGACAAAACCTGAGTAAAGATTTCCCTGACGCTGAGAAGCAGTCATGATCACAATTGATAGCAGATTTCCTCAGAGGAGTCCCCAGCTCGTTATCTCTCAACCTACATTCTTTCTCCACCTGCAGCTTTTCACACCAGAAGCAGGGAGCTTATGGGAAACGTCATTCTCTGCGTAGACCTTGCCAAAGTCAGTAAGCATAATTTCAGCCTCTCCAGCAGTTACTGTCAGCCATTTTCCTGTAACCCAGTCTCTAAACTGCCATAAATCAATTCCCTCACACTGAAAATGTTTTTCAAAACCAGCGGTTAGAAAGAGATACAGCAAGGTATGTTCAGCTAAGTACACAAATGCATCTCATGAGGACGAAATATACCGCCACTTGCACTTCAGATGTCATTCACGCCCTGAAGGAACACAGGTAAAAAAGCCTCAAGCTGCAGATTTTACACTCCAGGCCTGTTATGATGAATCTGGCAAAACCTTTCCACACAGGTTTCAATATTTCCATAGGAAACACAGAAGCCATTGGAGAGTGTATTTCAGCAGGAACCTGGCACGGTTCCTTCCCTGGCTCCCAGTATATCCAGGTGTGGGATAAAAGTGAGAGCAATAGTTGACTCCTCACATTTACTGAATACTCCCACGTACTGATGTGGCAAAAAAAGTTATGGAGCTCCTGACAGATCACAGCTAAGAACATGATGCTTACAAGGCTGCAGCTCAGCAGACTGCTCAGTATTTTTGGACTCCGCTTTGCCATGTCATTCTTCTTACTCTGAAGTGATAAACTGATTGAAAGAGCAGAATACAGAAACCAGCTGAAAGCAAAGGGTCTGCAGCAACTCAAAAGTTGTTTTTTAAAAGTAAATAAATACTGTAATGGTGAAAACAACTCAAGTGCAGACATCACCATCTTCAGCAAGTGCTTTATTCTGATTTTAAATGGTTTAGGATAGAAATAGTCTTTCTTCCTGGTGTTAAAACCGCGTAGCTACACCTACCCTACATGTCTATAGTTCAACAGGGAAACAGCTGTTAATGAACAAAAGCAGTATTACCCCCTAAACCCTTCCTTTCATACTGACCCAAGAAATAAAATATGAAGAATGCATCCAAGTAGACGCAAGCAGAAGAAACACTCCACCAAATACATCCATGGGTACAAAGTAAATGAGCTAGTTTTAAAACTGACCTAAATACAAAAACTTCTTTCTTGAGGAACTCAGAATAAATCTTGCCAGAAAACCAAGGTATAAAAGCCTCTACACAATAGACATAAAATTCTTTTCTGAATAACAGTGTTCACTCTAGTTACAGTTTGCACATCTATTTTAACAAGGAAGACTAAGAGCAACCTTGGAATAAAGACAACATTCCCTCTCAGTTATCCATACAGGCTTAATACTGGACTCCTTTCTTTGCCCCAGTATCCTCTGGAGCTTTTCACAGGACGCAAGAAGGCAAGTCCCAGTCCTTCTAGTCATATTCTCAACAGGCTCACCGAGAGCCATAAGTCATACTTGCAGATCAGCAGGGAGGCTCTGCAGGAAGAAATAACGCTCTAGCTCTCAGCCAGGCTTAAACTGCACTGTTACTGCAGTGGCCCACGTACTTTAAATGGAATCACTGTGTCTAGTGTTAGGAGTTTATCCAAGATTCCTCTATTCCCACTTAGAATGCATTGCTGGTATAACCAGCCTGTATAGAAAAAGCAAAATTGTCTTCAATAATCAAGTGATTTGTTATATTGACCAAAACTATACCCACAATGAACAACTGCACAACATGGGGCAGATGATGTCATGTTACCAGGCATTCCCAACATAGACACCTACCATAGGAAAAGACACGAACCTGACTATGTTTTCAAAATCCAGAAGCACAGCATATTGCTAACAGTAATGTGTTGTAAAACTGGAGAACATTGTTAGACAATATGGCAAAATCTTTCCTGCTACATACTTAAAGCTTTCCTGCACACTGCATGGTTATATTCCTCAAGGGCTCACAACCATCCTGATAACATTTCATTAATGACTGAGGTTTAACAAAGCATGCAGTGTCATTTTGCTAGTGTTTGGATTGCAGTTTGAGAGGAGCATATTCATTCAAATCAAAGAGCTCTGCAGCTCACAAATGAAGACAGAAGAATCATGTTCTGTGTAGGAAAGTTTAAGCAGTCATTATGTTACTTTCTCCTAAAATTAATTAGGAGTTTTAATTATAGGAAGATAAAACAATTCCAATAAGGAAACAAATGGATTTATTTCTCTGAATCAGTACGATTGAAACTAAAGTTATCTTTTCTCAGCATGCAGTGGAGTGGAATTCAAATTTGAATAATACATTGCAAAGCTAAACTGAATGGAAATATTTCACAGCCACAGACTGGGCCCTTACTTATCCCTCTCCATGCAGGTGGTGGCTTCAACTGAATACTTACTTAACCGCACTGTAAAAGCTGAAAGTTATCACAGCATGTTACAACCAACATATACATGTAAAAATTACCACAGATGTGTGCATAACAAGACGTTTTGGAAGGATTCCTGAAAATCTGAGTGAGCCAAGCACTGAAAAGAAAAATTAATTCTGTACCAAAATTACTTCTGTGCCATAACAACAAATTGATCTTTGCTGTTCTGAGGAGAGCAAACAAGATCCTCTGGGACGATGGGAAGGGATTATGTTATAGATTTACAAACAGACATTTCAGACAGTTTTGGCCTCTTTATCTTCTGTCTAGAAAAGATGCCAACTACTTGTGATCAGAAACAAACAGGAGTGGTGAGCACTGTAAAGGAAGAAGAAATTCAGCATGTATATCACTCAGAAGTGTCAGCTAAGGTAGGGGATAGCACAGCAAAGTGACAAACCCATATATTAAATACATGGCAGACATCTCCTATAGCAGCCTTCTCAACAGACACCCAGCAGAAAGGTGGTGGGGAGTAGCAAGATGTCACCACAAGAACCACAGTAGAAGTAGCTTTTAGGATTGGTATTCAGCAAAAATATGTAGGTTTGTTGCTATAAGAGGCAGAGGTGTTATAACTAGACAACCAAAGAGAAAGTTCCAAAGGTAAGTTTGAGGAGCTGATACATTTGTAATCAAACTGCTACAGCCTGTGTAGCAGCTTGCTCTCATACACACACAGAGCTGCGTATCTACCTGTCCACAACCTACCTACTTATATCAATCTATCTACCTTTAGATAGAGATATGTTAACATTTTATAAAGCCAGGATATAAATTTGCAGTAATTTAAGATGTAACACGTATGCATCCTTTTACACAAATACCAGGTACTTCCCGGGATTCTTTCAACTACGAGGAAAAGAGCAGAATACCAGATTTATCCAAGAAAAAGCACTGAAATGTTATGTCATGAACCAGCTATTTGGACACTTTCCAGCTCACCAACCTGTCACTTTGGATAACTTCCATCTCCCTGTAGGCACTGGAGCACTTTTCAAGAGAAATTTCTCAGTTTTAAGTACACTTGTCTTTGCAAAGTAACACTGAATAAAAAAAATCATTCCAATTTCTGTACTGTAGATACATGACTGAATTTATTAACTTCTGTCTTATCCCCTGATGGTAATCCTTGTGTGAACAGCTTCCAATATATGCTCCAAAACAAATATTGACATAGAAATATTTTCTAATCATGAAGCCTTTTGTTCCATAACAGCCAATGGAATGTATCATCTCTTCAAAGGAGATGGTTAAACTTCTATTTTTGTTAGAGTAGAATAAAAGAATTAAGTATCATAGTTCTGAAAACTATATTCTGAAATAATATCATTTTATCTTTCAGCATATCTTCATATGGAATGGCATTGCATCATCTCAAAGTATAACCAAGCCTTTTTTTTTATTCCTAAAACTTGTTTCACTAAGGCCATTTTGCTGCTGCAGTAAATATCACAGCATCTTCTCTACCCAGTCTCACCAACCTGAAGTAATTTACAAGTCTTGCTGTAATAGTACTCAGAGATAAAATCCTATAATCTCTTTCATCATGGACACATTCCTTCTCTGAAGTCAGAAGCTTACATCCCACCCTGTATTCCTTATCTGTGTTAAATCCTTTTCTCCATTCACCTTGATCCCACCCTAATGTGGTTCACAAAACCTGCCAGCAGGACTTGTAAAAAAGTTCACCCTTTCTCCTTAGGTCCTCATGTTGTAGGTGTTCAGGTGAGGTTCACTACCAAACCCACTGCAGCAGGGAACAGTTGAGTAGTTCAATACAGGAACACACAGAGAACTCTTCTGTGGCAGCGTACACAAGCAGAACAGGGGATTCTGCGTACAGGCCAATGCAAATAGGCAACAAAAATGTACTACATAGGACAATCTGTGCACTGGTGTCAGGTGAAAAAGGAAGCTTGGCTGCAGTGTCCATATTTACAGCCACAGTTGTTGGTTGAACACCAGAATTAAATGCCACCTTTTTCACAGGTAGACATGGCACCAAGTCCAGAGCTGCAGATTTGTGGTGAAACAGCAATTTACCACTCTCCATAGTTTGAAAATTTCCCATCGCTAGTTGGGACTGCAGAAGCCCAGGGAGTTGTTGGGATACTCATTAAATCAGTGGAGCAGTACCGTGCTACAGATACTGTAAAACCAAGTAACTGGATGTGGAATGGTTCAGGTAGCAAGAATAGCTGAGATGTTGTTCTAGCTTGACCTGACAAATACCCAAATCCAGCTCCAACCCAAAATAAACCTAAAAATTACAGAACACCCTGCAACCTGAGACAAGGCAGGAAAACACACAGAGGGAAAACCTATTCGGATGCAATTGATTATTTTTTTCTTCATAAAATGACAATTTCAATTACATCTCTTCGTTTCCCCATGTTCATTATCCTGGCAGTATGTACGGATATGTACTGATATTAAACTATATTTTAAAAATCCATCACTGGTTAACTGAATAGTGAAAATGAATAATGTTTCAAAAATACTCAATAGACAGGACAAAAAGAACCATTCTGCAGTCCACCAGACTGTGATGAAATCCTTTCTGGCCTTACTAAACTCAGAAGTTAGCAAAAATTAAGTTTCTCAGCTCCACTGAGGTTTCTTAAGTTATAAAAATCTCCAATGCGCATTACAATCCATTCTAGAATGACTTGCTGTGATTGTTGCTTTCGAGTTAGCTTTGATTGAACACTGAACGAAGAAAATTCTGGCTAACAACATTAAGAATTTTGACACTTACAGAGCCATTAAGTGATTGAATTTGTTTATACTTCTAGATTTTAAAGATTGCTTCCATGTTGGGTAAAGTTATGGGTTTTTTCCCAGCTTTAAGATTTGCATCTCAAAAGAAAAATACGTATCAATCTGTCTCAGCATACTTTTGCCGATATTCATGTTTTAAAATGTATGTTCTATTTCTAAGAATTCAAAACCAAAATCTTGAGGTCAGAAACAGAGTTCCACTATTGTTTGAGGTAGTAGATTTGCACCTTAGTCTTTTCCATGCAATTCATTTATTGCACACTGGAGCTAGAATAAATTTATGCTGAAGACTAACTTTCACCATTATGAAGTGTGTGTACAAAGCATGCAAAGACTTTAAAAATCAAGATCTGTTCTAACAGTATAAGCCAAGTATAATAGAAAAGAATGCAATTATATTTATTAGTCAGATTCACATACTCAAGATATTGAAAAGAGGAGCATAAAATAGGCAACATCTAAAGTAACATTAACTGTCAAGCACCTCATGGACCACTTGATCAACAACCAGTGAATGAAGAGACCGAGATGAATCCACAGTGCTAACAAAGCAAATCAACCAAGCCATGAGGCATGTCCTCAAGACTGATGAGCAGCTACCAAGGGAAGGGATGGGGAGAAAGAGGATGGATAGCTGGATGTGAGGTCATGGAACCCTGGCACACATTAAATCATACTACATTTCTCCTATCAAAGCTGTTGATATTATTACTACTCCTACAAGACATAAACTGAAAACCGACGCATGCTTTTTGTTATGAGTGGCATACATTACATTAATACATTGAAAGCATCTCCATAAAATAGATGCTTAGAACTTTTCATATTCAGTCAGTGTGAAATAACGAGCAAAACAAGACCAGGAAATGGTTGCACCAAAAAAGAATGAGGAATGATAACCCAGGCAAGGGAAAATGTTATTTAAATTTAGTTGCTGGCAATGTTGCACAGATTTGTTAATCTGAACACAGACACCTATAACTCAGTGAAAGCACTAGTTTGGGTTTTCAGTCCAAGTATTAGAGCATTCCTCCCTATACACTTTTCACCTTGTTTTAAGTATTTGTTTAATGTTTAACTTTGATTACAACAATTCACACGAATCCCAGACTAGTGAATGCCAAGGTGGCTAAAAATCACACAGAATTAAAATAGCAATTTGCAAATGAAGAATGCAGGAATCTAGCTCAAATGCCTCTAAAGCCAAAGCAGACAGCTCTCCTAAAGCCCTTAAGGGCTTTTTACTTGTAGTCAAAATACAAAGGATTAGATTTCTAAAGCCTCTTTCCAAATGTAATTAGGCAAGTATAACTTTTAAAGTAGTCCATCTGCCTGGAGCACAGCAGCTGTGATGGGAAATGGAGAATGCTACTGCAGTATTTGGATACATTCTCAAACAAAACTGCAAAAAAGCCTCCAGTAATTAGTGGACAATATGAGAATTCAGAACTTGGCACTGGAACTCTATCTGCAGGAACACTTTGACTTGTTTATTGTGTATACTTGTTTCCACTGAACAAGCAGTGCAGTGAGTTAAGTGACCTAATGCTAGCATATCCTGAAAGTAAAATATGTTATTAGTGCACATATTTGTTTCCTCAATATCTTACACAACGTTTCTCCCTGCAGTGAAATCTTTCAATGCTCATTTTCTTCTCAACCTTAATAATGGAATAATATCACATAATTACTTTAATTACATTACATTGCCTGAATGTTACAGGAGGCTACAGAACAGTTTGCTGTATTCTGTAACAGATCTTACCCACTTCACCTATCTCATCGATTCTTGTAAACTAAATATGGTAAACTTTCTGCAATGCTTCAACAAAAGACACACTAAGGCAACAGAAGTAACAAGGCTGATAAAAGAATCAGGGAACAGGATTACTGGTAAATTAACACTATGCTGTGAATGTAGCCCCAGTGTTAAAAGTCACTGCAATCCTAAAAGCAAACTATGCTTGGTTATTCAGAATCCCATAGAATATTTCCTGTATTTTGCATAAATGCCTCCTCTTTGCCTTATTCTGTTCTAGCCGCTGATTTCAGATTTAGCATTCCTTATTAAAAATACAGGAAGCATATTTTACACGCAGGTACATCTCATGGGTGCGTTTTGAAATTCAGGACTTAGAATCTGCTACTATTCATTGCAGATACCAAGTTTTAGTTCAGACTATTCTGGAATGATCTGGGTAGGAGAATGAGCATTGATCACAAAGAGAAAACCACCCTTCTGAATGCTTTGTATCAATATTTAGTATTTTGTATTTCATATGAGGACAAGTTTGGGCACTTCAACATTACAAAACACTTTTAAGTTCCTGTACAAGTATCTCACTACCAAAGTTACAAAATCAATGGAGATGACAATTTTGAGGAGACAGCATAAGAAATTTTTAGTATTTGGCACTTTGTTCATCTACAACTATTGTTACTTTCAGGAAACATTTCCCGCTATTCTGCACTTGCTGGTTCTTCAGACTGGACAGCTCTCCTGATGCCAAAGTATTTACAGAAATTCCCCAAGTGAAACAGTCCCTTGGATATGACTGCCCTTGTATTTGCACAAACTGAAGTAACAGCTGCACAACGATAACTTCGGTCATGGAAACCCACTGGATGCTGCATTTTTACCTGGTCAGAATTGCTTATGGTTTGCTTAACTGTTTGGAAGATTAGTTTCATCTGCAACTTTAAAAAGATGGCTGAAGAAGAAAAACTTTCTCCAAAGAAAGCAATTCAGTTTGGCATTAACGGGTATATTTCATTAGGAAAACTATGCATCAGAAATGAAAATACCCCCAAAAGTTAAAATGCTTGTTGTTTCAACAACATGCAAATAAAGCACATGTGACTGGTCCATCATAAAAAAAGGCTGGATCACCAATGGAGAACTGACTGTCACACAAGAGCCATCAGGAAAGCCATAGACTCAACCTTACTTTTAAATAGTCTAACTGTAAGTACAACAGCCTATGTAATTTTGTAATCTGAAGATTATGTTAGCTTCACAACACACAGATTTCTGCACTCCCTGCTACAAGAAATCTTTCCTTAAATATGATACAGAATTTCTTTATTTTAGTATTTGGTCAATTAAATTTGAAAGGGCATTCCTAAAGAGAGAATGTCAGTGAAAAGCACACATAACAAGAAGAATGAACAGCTTAGCTTCTTCAAGAGCAAAGTATTCATTTGCACCTTAGGAACCACCTTAGTATTCATTTCAAATGACAAATGAAATGGGCCGCAAAGAAACACGTTACTTACAGACTTTAAATTGTGATTCAATGGCCCAGCAAAACATGAAAATGCGCCCAGTGCTCCTGAAAAGGAACAGTCTGGATTCAGCTGATTTTATAAGACAGCCACAGCACCGCAGGAGCAAATCTCAGCAAGTCCGATTCAAGGATGATGGTGTGAACACAAAGAATGAACTGGATCCTGACCCTGCCCAACATATAGCATTCATGGCTGGAAAGCCAGAAATATTTACTGACCACGATTTTTTGCTGCATCAATCTCCATCTGCTGCAAGGGCTCAGAAGGGGCTTCAGAATATTGCCATACAAACATCTCCCAGCCTCAGGAAACACTTCCCAGTTTTTAAAAGAAAAAAGCTGACCGTCAGCAAATCACTAACAGAGATGCCAAGTGAGCCTGCAAACTCTATCCAGGTGAACGGCAATCTTTCTGAACAAGACATGATGTCTTCAGATCTCTGTTACTTAAGGATAACTAATCATTTGGAAGACGGGACTAAGAAGAGTGAGGTGGATGGTCAGTTAAGTCAAAGACCATCAAAAGCACAAAGCAATGGACCTATCCAGACTGACAATTTCTCAGGATCAGAGAAGACAACTGCTTCTACACAGATGCCTGAATACATACATGTGAGTTTTCCACAAGACAGGGATGTTTCCACGGATGCATCAGACACAACCACAAATTTAAGTAATTCACCGCATTCTTCTTCTGCCATAAATATCAACGGAAATAATGACAGCAGCACACTGCTGTCTAATTCTGGAAAAGCATACCCTTGCCTACTTAATTCCAGTAACTGCAGTGAATGTAATGCTCATCCTGAGTCCTGTGAAGCAGATAGAAGTGATTCGGAGTCACTTGTAGCCAGCAAAGATGAAAGCAGTAAGGAACCTGCTCCATTCCCATCTCCATCAAATCACAATTCATCTTGTTTCCTCAGAGACTGTCAACAGACAGGAAAGCACAAACCAGATTCCAGCTGTGTGACATTAACCAATGATGGTCACACAATAATGCCAGTGACCAGCAGTAATGCGTCAAAATCTATCCTGACATGTAGTTCTGAAATGGAGAACAATTCTACCCAGCCAGCTGTTTCCCAATGTAACAGCTGTTCAGAAGGATTTCACATAAAGTCTTATCTGCCAAGGAATGAAATTAGACCACAAACCAACAAAGAGATTAGCGGACTCAATCAAATCCATTTGGCACACGGTGAACTCTGTGCCCTACAAGGCAGGCTGCAGTCTGTAGAGGAATCTTTGCAGTCCAACCAGGAGAAGATTAAAGTCCTTTTGAATGTAATCCAAGACCTGGAAAAATCCAGAGCCCTCAGTGAAGGGTATGGTGCATTTTAATATCAGTAATTCAGCAGTAGTGTATAGTAGATGCTCGCATTCTTGCAACATTTGCTACTGAAAAACCCTTTCCTGAAATATTTAGAGATGAGCTTGCAAAATGGTATCTTACACCCCTTTTCTGGTGTTAGTACCTCAGTAGAGAGGCAAGTCTCTTGATAATTTGCCTTTAGCTGATACCGCCTTTACTAAACCCAGTGTATGACATGGTTTATTAACTCCCTGTTTTATTTAGATTCATGATGCCAGATACAAAGCCACTGACACCTGAGATTCAGCTAAAACCTGTATGCAGTAGAACAACAAAACCCTACAGGCAAATATAGTATAATAGAAATCTTTAGCAAGAAAACTACCTCTTATTAGCAAGATCAGATACGCATTTAGTGCCAAAGGAGTCCTACTGCCAAAAGGGTTTCTATCAGCAAAACTCTGCTTCTGTTCGACACATTACTACTGCCTTCATAAGCAAGTAAAAGGATTAGCAGCTAAAGCCCAGCATCTGCGGTTGGGACTCCCCCAACACTGTTAGTTGTATGCCATGATACCACAAACATCATAGCTGCTTAAAGGGCATGCCTTGAAAATAGGCGCAGGTGAACTTCAAGGGCTCCAGAATGTCAGGAAGATTTCATGGGAGATGGAGGTAGGTGCTTAAAAGGGATTAAAACTATGAACGTAGAGCGTATGGAGATAGGTAGCAAGAACTCGCTTTGGAATCTCAGGTGTCAATGACTGCTTTCTGCACTGTCATGAGCTGTTGTGACCTATTGTTTATTTTTAGCCTGTTCTCAAAGTGACTGTAGCCAAGGCTGCCAGCATTATTTATGTAGCTTAATCATGCAACTTATTTGTGCATCAGAAACAATACTACTATAAATGCAAATAATTGTTAAAGATTGGACACCTTCATAGAACAATGTTAAAATAGAATTTTAAATATATCTATGATCAATACAGGTTTTAGAATATCCTAATAATGTTTTCCAAACCATGAACAGCAGCTCCTACTTACAGCAAATACAGCTAGGATACATTTTAAAGTTCTGTTTTATAATAATGTAGTTTATCCATCAAATACTTTTTGCCTTTGAAAAAATCCCAGATAAATCTGTCAAAGTATTGAGAGAACAAAGGTTCCGTTTTACTTTATTTTGCAAGGATAAAACAACATTAAATCTATGTCATCGTTTACTCAGGCAGCTCAGGCATCTAAAGCAATCATTATGCACCACTGGTCTGCGTGTAAAACTGCATCCTTAAAATCAGATCATGTGCATCAATAGTATTTACTGACTGCAGTTAAGGAGTAGATCTGACAGTGCAGCATTCTTCTTGTGGTTTCTGCAAAGTGTACTGAAATGTGAGACATGGAGATTTTTGGGTAGATTCATTTGCACAGAAATAGCACAGAACATGACAGTGACTTGCTCCTGTGACCCAGCACCACATCTTTGCACTTGTTCCCATGTGGACAGGAAAGGGTTGTGTGGCTGTGCAGAAACTGTCAGGACAGAACTAACTGAAGCCACAATTTTACATGCCCCAATTTTTTTACAACTTCTGAAGAAAAGTAAATCCATTTTGAAGGATTTTTTCTTTCTCCAAGTATTTTATCTGGGAATCGAAATGACCTCCTTGCGTTTCTGATGGCTTACACTCACTAAAATAATTAACGAACTACACATCACATTAACATGGGATTTTACTACATACAGAGTACCCTTTTTTTCTGGAAAGATTAACCATTAATGTCCACCTGACCGTTAAGGTGAAAATATTTCTGTTAGCTTGTGTGACTTCATATATTTCTATTCCATGTAGCATTTCCCCATATAATCCAGCTCCAATTACCCTTTTTCAGAGGATTGTGCTTAGTCATTTTTCTCTGCCTGAAAAGCCCATACAATTTTCTAGTTCCAGCTTTGTACAAGCCTAGACACAGCAGACAAACCCCATATAAACATACTGATAATAAATAGGCAAAACCATTTGTAAAACAGCAAAACCCAAAAGTTCAGTTTAGAAGCAAGATTCAAGGCAGGGAGTGGAAAGAAAAATCTATGTGTCAACCTTAAACAATCACTTGTCTATAGCTTATTTCATACAACTAACACCCAACTACAGTTCTGCAGGAAATTACAGGAAAAAATGCTCCCTCCTTGTCCCCTACATGTATTTATGTCTGACAGAGGACGATTTTCAATGATGTTTGAAAATCTGAGCATTACAAAGAGTAACTTGAAGTGAAGCAAGCTCAGATGACCCAGTAGTATTTACAGTCCATTTCTGCTCATATCCCATATGGCTAAAACCAAAGGTTTTGCCCAGTATCAGTCAGCGTCACACTAAGATTCAATGATAAGCTTCAACCAATGCTGTTAGAATCATCTAGCAGTAAAACTGAACATCCCAAGTACTTGTGGAGGTAGTACAATAACACATGCTAAGAACCTCCACTTTAGGTCCAAAAGCAATCAGAAAATTATGTTGGTACAAACTGAACTCCTGTAATTCAAATAAAACTTGTCCAAATTTTTCTGCATCCTTCAGCTGTAATGAGCCACCGAGCTCAAGCTTGCTTCTGCAGATCCATCCATCATAAACATAATTGAACTGTAGTTGGTGTGAAGTATGAAAGTCCCTTTCCTTGTTTTCTCAACACTCCAAATTCGTATACTCTCAGCAGGAAAAGCCTGACTTGGTTACCTCAAGTGAGGAAACATGAAAAAGGGAAAGAATGGAAAGCATAAAGGAGAAATCAGATCAAGTCACCAAAAGCATGAATATTCAAATACTTTAAAGTATTTACAGGAAGCAGTTGCATGTCTAAGTGTTTTCACAAGTATTCATTCAAGAACCAAGAACCAGAATCTTATCAGCATGAGGTGGGAAAGAAAGACTCAGAGACCTGTTAATGTAGCTGTAAATACATGACATAAACTACTGTCTGTTACAGGCGTAACTTCTATCACACTGGTCAAGACCTCAACAACTGCAGCACCTGCCAGAACACCGCATGTATCATTTACAGGTACCCAACTGCTTTGTGTCAGTTTGTGTTGTCTGGATATCTCACAGATATATAATAGAAGGCTTTGCCTATAGCTAGAAAATATCTCAATTATTCTAAACCTGGTTTTTAACAAAAGACCAAGTGATACGAGTGAGGTGGTTTTGTTTTCCCATGTAGAAAACAATACTGGTGTTATTTGAAAGACGTACATGTGAGAACTCAAACAAATTTCTCAGTAATGTTTAGCAGCATTGTTATTAACAGCATGCTTTGAAAAACCTCGGTGCCATTTCTGATGATGAAATTCTCCCTGTGTGTTACATTCTTAAAGCTAGGCTTTCACTAACAATTGTAAATCTTGGAAAAGACAAACACTGAGCTCTCCAATGCCAGTAAGCTATAGCTCATGTTTACATACAAACCAACACCAAACTCCCACGCTTCCCACTGCACTAAACATTTATTTGCAATTATTTTGAGGGAATGCAGCCTCAGTATAAGTTCCTCCGGATTTAAACTACAGTTTACGTTAAACTCTTATGACCAAAAACCTTGGTAGTCCTGTGTTCTGGGAGCTGTATGTGCTTTGAATGCTCCATCTATACAGAGACTCTGCAGGAGTCCTCAGCTTGCCAGGCATCAGCCAAAATCCAGCAGGTAAAAACTCTTAGTTATACCATACTCAGCTTGTGCATTTTATAGGGTTTCTGCCAACCTAGTAACACATTATCTAATCTCTGCAACCTCAGTCATGAGGCAGAAAACACACATCTTCAGTTATTTCATTGCATTTACAAAACTAAAGGGTAAGAGAACTCTTCTTTTAGGTTGAAAACTTTCCCTTTAGTTCAAAGAATATTGCAGACCTTTAGCTTTGCCAGTTTGCAATTTTTACGGATATAATGAATAAGTTATATCCATATGGAAGTGTTTTTCACACTGTATTTTCTACATGAGCCAAATTTTTTAAAGAGCTTTGGAAGCTTGTTACATAAAGTCAAGCGTGGACGCAGCTTTGGAACCTGTTGCTAATGTACAACTCAGACGAGTACCAATGTCCTAAACCTCTGGTAACAAAACCACAAAGTAATTGTCATGTCACAAATTGAACATCTCAGCTCCTCTGAGACAAAGGGGCTAGTCTTCTCCCTCCACAGCCCTCCAGATACTTCAGGAGGTTACAGGACTTATCCAATAGCACAGACTGGATCTGTATAAAAAGGGAGATCAAGGACAAAACAGATTTTCTTTACTTGTTCATTGTCTTTGAACAATCCCTGTGTATTTTTATTTGGCTGTACAGGAACAGAGGCGACTACAGAATTTATGTACCAGCTACCCTTTAACTGCTTTCTCCCTTCAGAACAAAAAACTCTGATGTGTCCCCTGCATTTTTAATTTACATGGTTTCAATACAGGAGAGACCCTGAGCAACAAGCACAAAAATCTGAACTAAAGAACAGAGGCAGTAGCAAAACATTGATGTGCATTTTTGGTCACTAAGTAGTTTGCAATGATAATGGTGCCTGGAAGCTTACAGTGCAATGATTAATAGAACACATACAAGAGAACGTAGCCCCTCTAAAAAGTTTCTGGCTTTAAGAGGCAAAACCAGAGACAGCAAAGAAACATGATAGTTTTCACTTTACAGAGATGTTCCACAGACATGGTTATGAATACTCATTAGACAATATCCTGAAACAACTAATTGTTACCAGGTTTTGCTCTAGACAAGCCCATACAATCCCTATGTTTTATGGAGCCAAAAAGAGCCGTGCAAGCATTTCTTTCTACCAACATAGCATCCCTGTTGGCATTAATTATTAAACCAGGTGCTTCATCTTGCTCTCTGTTTTTTTGTTCATGTCACTGAAGCATCTTTATCACGCTCATTCTAAACTGTCCCTGTGTCAGGCAACACTAATTTTGTATTAATCCAAGTGTGGATTACACCAATAGGTAAAGTAATAAAAGGCTTTTCAGGTATATAGAATAGTGGCTGTAAATTCAGCTTTATTAACTATCCAGCAGGATTATGTGACATTACTTGGGACTTTCTACCTAGATCCTGCAAGACTAATGTTTACACTACAACAAACAAATGCAATTAGCGACTGAAACCACTGTTACCATGGCATATAAGGGACAGTATTAAAGACTGAACTGACCTCTTGCCTCTAGAGATGATCTCTCCAACAGTAAATTAGAAACACTGAAGAAGGGAATTGAAAAAAGAACATGAGCAGATGCTATCCTTACATATGCTATAAACTGAACATTTCATTGTCCAGCATGTGATCTGGACTACTGAAAATTAAGTGCAGTTTCTTGCAATAGTCAGATAAAATTCAAGAGACACTGATCAAATTCTTCATTTATATCAGCTTCTTCTATTTACTACACATAGCTCTTTGTCCAGGGATCACTCTCCAGTTCTAAATTAGAATAATCCGATTGCTTTCCTTTCACAAGCTAAGTTCTTTTACTAAACATTCCAAACCACCTTAATTATAGGGGTAACAAGCTACTAGTTAATTTTAACATATTACTCAACAATGTTTATGGATTTCTATATATATATACAAATACACACAATTAATAGGGCTTCAAGTTATGCATATTTACTAATTTTACACATTTCTTCCACTCAGTGCCCAAATGAGGCTCACAGCTTTATTGTGATATCTTTGTATCAATCTGATGATACCTTACTCCTCCCAAGGAGCTTGCATTATGGAAATCACAACCAGCTCCTTTTAACTCTCCCCTCTGCCTGCTAAAACCTCCACGTCAAACAGAGTTTATACAACTCCCACTCTCCCGTCTGGAAAAGGTGGTTGAAATAAAGAAAATCATACAGCATCAGTAGAGCTGCTGGTTGCATGAGAGAGGCTTAATCACTATGCACATAGATTTGAACCTTACTTGAACTTCCTTGCACAAATCTGCTCTTCCATAATAGACATCTTGGCTCCTATTTGACATCAACAATAATTATGGGTTTCAATGGAGAAAGTGAGTTACACTCCACTTTTCTGTTAATGCATACCACTTATTTCAAAGACTTACATATTAACATAGTTTCATGTATTTTTGGTCCTAGTGGAGACATTCCCATTTAAAGCACTTGAGATTCCTGAATTCACGCCAAGCCTATGACCGAGTTAGATTACACTATCAAAACCTGACCATGGAAAGGTCATCTTAATACATTTTCATTTTTAACTCCCTTAAGTTTTGTCCTATTTCATGGGCACAGTGTTGGAGTTCTTAAGTAATAGAAAGAAAAAGGTTTCTCTTAGAAAGATTAAGAGATTAACTTCTTTTCAAAGCATCAACCTATGCACTTTGTGTTTTAACCAGGGTCTAATATTGAATATTGCCAAATTATTCTGATTCTTTCCACATGTATTTTACTGAGGGAATTTCTCACTTGCTACCTCAAATCTCTTCATGTTTCCATAGTGTAGAATATGACTTCAGACAACAAGAAGGAAGATTTCATCAGATTTTGAAAACGCTGGATCATGCAGAGCAAACTCCAGCTCCAGCTTCACCTCAGAAGCTGCCATCTGATCATCCAGCTCCTGAGAAAAAGGAATTGAGAAGAAAACCAAAAAAGGTGAAGAGAAAATGCTTCTGGTGGATTTGACTTCCTTAGGAAATCTTCTACACTTCAAAAAACACTAAACCCGAAGAGGTTTGAGAGCACACACCTGAAAAAATGCTATTCCAACATCATAAAGCTAAAGAATGTTTCATTAGAGTATCTGAAAAATCAAAAGAATTAAACTTACTTAAATCACCTCACTCAGTAAAGGTGCATGAGGATACTATTTTCAAAAAGAAACTGTTTCTTTCAAGAGGAAGCTTTCTCATTTTTTTCAAAGGACACTTTCATACGCTTTGTAAAGAATTTCTTTCCAACTTTACAAAAAATAACTATCTCTACTTTAAAACACAATGGTAGACAAAACTAAGGGCGTCACACAGTCTTTGTTTCCTATAAGCAACATGGGTTAAGAGGAAAGGACTTCATTGACCTTTAAACAGATCACATAATCAAGAACAAATTCAGGGGAATCTATATTGTTCAAACAAACCTCTCCTCGAAGGAGACAAGTATTTCACATCCCCACTTTTTTTGTTGTTGTTGTTGCTATCGGCTAATACTTAATGACAAAAGAAGACTTTCAGGTTAGGTTTTACTCTGTCCTTTCACTGGTTCAGCTTAAAACGCGACCATTTAGATGATTCAGTGACTACTCTGAAAAGAATGATAGAATCATAACTCAGTCATTCTAGGTTTAACCCCCTTACTCAAGCAAGGTCTAATCAGGTGAATTTGAGCTCTGAGGATCTCCGAAGACAAAAAAAAAAAAAATAACCTCCTGGGGAAAGCTGCTGCCATTTTTTTCCCCCCTAACATTAAATCTGTATTTTGTGTGCTCTAAAACCCGTGTCCATTCCTTGTTTCCCATTCAACTTTAAGAGGAAGTAGACAGATAATAAAATCTCTTTCCTAAGCCTTTACTTCAAGTCTGAACATATCCAGTTTTCACTGTCTCTCTTCACATGTTATGTGCTGCATCTCACAGTCATCTTGGCAGTTTCTCTCCAGTAAGTTGATGTATTTCATCTATTTGGAAGCCTACAACAGGACACAATGCCTCAGATGTCATCATGAAATGGAGTGAGGATTATAACCAGTCTGGCTACTGTCTTGCTAAACCACTTGCCCAATTTGTCTATCACCTACTTTTACCACTACACCAAAATATCCCAAGATGTGAGTTTTTTTGGCCTTAAGATATAAATAAGTTAATATATTTAATGAACTAATCCGTATTTTATAAAAAAAATGTAAGTGCTAAAAAGATTTCATCAGATGTCAATGGAGCTATTTCCTTCCTTCAGAAACAGCTGAGTTACCAGTTAGCACAGAGTATGCCAATGTAATCAACTTGAGGGTTGATGAGACTATTTTCCTCATGAAAACACAGATATCTTTCATATGGGGGGGGGGGGGGGAGGGCAGAGGGGAACGGGTTTTCCAAAAGGGCACACTGTAAAGCCCAAATAATGTATTTTATGTTTAGTGGAATGTCCTGCAGACCTTTTCTTGGATGTGACTCTGGTTAATCAGTTCAAATGGTGCCAGGGTATTCCACAGATTAACTCCTGGATCCTATTTTTCTAAATCATGTTGTATTAATTGTGCAATGTTAGTTAAAGATGTCTGTATGCTTTTTGCACACTTCTGTTTCCTTGAATTCTTAGGGTTAATTACACATTTGAAAACACATTAAAACCAATTTTGCACAGAATGCTGTCTGGAAGAACTAAGTTTTTTGATAGAACTAGTGGTGCTCATGTAATAGAGTGCCTGTAAAGTGACATGGCTTAATTTATTACACTTGGACAGGACTGACAGCATTAAAAAACATTTCCATGCTGAGTTCAGTCAGTACAGAAATGACAGGCATAAAATTATCATTATTTTAGAGGCTTTTCAGAAGGAAAATCTTCTATGAATTTTTACTAGCAAAAAGGCTGCCTTTAGCGAGACACAAAACCTCTTCAATAACAAAGGTAAGAATTAAATTATTACATCAAAACATCTTATATTACACTCAAATACATGTACTGCTTATGCTGGTATGCCAAGAACATTCCTATGTTGCACTGGTCTATAATGAGATAATGAAGGATTTACTAGGGTGTAAATGTTTCTTATGTACTACAACAACATTTTAATATTAATATCCTCCGTAAAGGTAAAGGTATCGTCACAAGCAATATCAACAGGCATAACACTAGCAAAATCAGGAAGTCTTCTGCAGTGAACTGATCTTTTGGGCTACAGCCAGACCCCACACATAACACACACAACATGCTTTCTACATGAAACTTCAGAGACAACACTAGAGCAAAAGGCTATGTGTTACATTGAAAGGGAAGAGCGAGAACGTGTAAGTCAGGGTACGCATCAGCCACAGCATGAGGGGAATACTGCAGAGTTGCTACCTATTTTGTTTAGGGCTCATTCAACATAGAAGTCTGCATATCCTAGCAACACAAAACACCTACAATTTAATAGCTTTGTGACACCTAATTGGAGAATCTGAGCTATGTCAAGATTTCATATGTAAGCATTGGGGGTTATTTTTATTGTTTAATATTTGTAAAAAGTTTTTGGTATCATTAATTCATATAGGAAATCTAAAAATTACCAGACACGCTATGCAATTTATGATGTCGGGTTTGGAACAGCAATAGGAATTAGCAGATTATTGGAAGAGAATAGTACTGGCTATAAAAATCTCTGATTTAGAAAACTAAGGTGTAATGCCTAAAACAGTTCTCAGAGTAGAAAACAGATGCTGGATACACATACAAACGCAGTCTCAAATAAAACCTAAACACACACACACAAAAAGAACCCAACAGCAAACCACAGCTGACAGCACTTGCATACAAAATATTGAAGCCTTCTCTGAAAGACACATTTCAATGACAGCTACAATACACTAGTGCTAAAAAGTTGCATGGAACATGGCACATTCCAGAATGACTGTATTGGAAATCGCTGTTTACTGGAGTCAAGCTCAAGTAAAGAATTCAGAATGTATGAATAAAATACTGGTTTCTCCCTGTCATAAAACAGCAGTTCAAGTAGGGCTTTTATAGTTTTGTGTACTTTGAGCTGTTTCCAAAAAAAGCAACAATACTGAGTAATCCTGATAGCTTAGATACCAAACATCTTCCTAAGGAAATGTATTGTCTAATGTATGTTTTGTACATTTCTAGGTTCTTGAAATGTGATGTTATCTTTTGCAATAAAATGAGATATTTTTCTTGGGTTTCAGGAGTCAGTTAATAACAAACAGCATTTGGATTACAAAGGAAATGAACAATTGTCCTTTAGAAAAGGAAAACAAATGGTAAATAAGCACACAGGTCTCTCAGAAAATCATACCACAACTTCCCTAGGTAGAGAAAGGATTGCAGTATAAATGCTGAACACAAAAGCTGTAACTCTTAGGTAGACCATCATCTTCTCCAAGTACTGCAGCTTTGCCCAATGCTTTCTCAGGCCATTATTCCCCCAAAGAGTATTGCTTTTTGCACCAATATGCTATCTAGAGTAGCTCCGGTTAACAGAGCACACTGTTTTCTTTCCAGCAAAATCTTTTATGGTACAGTAACTTACACAAATATTGCCTAAAACCTTTTCTGTGCAGCAGAACTGCAGACTTTCCATCATGTTGAAATGATACGGTGAACAAAATCAAGAACATATGCTGTATGCATAGTATTTTTATTTACCTAACCAAGCCAATACTGAAGACAAGTATTTCTGTATTCTAAATATGTTTTACTGCTATGATCACTGCAGTACGACTTAATCTATTGCATTACAACACCCTTTAACCGAAAGTCTAAAGTTCGTCAAGCACTCAAGGTAAAGCTTGAAGAGCCATTTTCAGACAATGAACTTGTCTCTTTGTTACAAGCTTAGAAGCACTTGTACAACTAAACAGCCAAGGCTTTTTTTTAATACTGAAAATAACCAAGCTGCTGTTAAAGCTTTCAATTGCCAAACATCACAGTGAAGTCAAGAATGGCATCTAAGTCTTCTCTGCAGGAGCTGCAGAGACACAGATTACTTTTGCATCACCAACACCTTCTCCTGACGGGATTATCTCCTTCTGAGCCTGACTTTTCCCAGTAATTACATGCCCAAAGCTTACAGCATGCCTTTACCAGCTGAACACGTCGCAGCCCCTTCCCTTAATTCGACTGCCATTGTAGCAAGCAAACACAAGGGAAACTGTAACCCAAAATCCTTTTCACTTCCTCTCAGCCCATAACCTGGAACATTGTGAAAAGGACTCCTGCTTAGCCCTGCCAGAAGCAAAACCACTCCGGTAAAGGCAACAATCCAGTAGCCAATCACATGCAAGGTCTTGTAAATAGCAAGGCTTCATTAGGATAACATGGTATTAGGGTATCATCATCCTTCTCCAGAAACAGAGCAAGGAACAGAGCTGTTTCATAGCAACTCCAACCCACCAAAAAGTAAAGCACGTGGAAAAAAAGGGAGAAACACAGCATGCCCCCGTTATTTATGCAAACTTTTCAGAATAACCTATTTTATTTTTTATAGTTTTACTTCCCCTTCAGATTACTGGAAACATTATTTTCAGTGTGTTAAAGTGTGCACTTTGTGTAAGCTTGTGAAACAGTCTTCTTTTTGCAAACAAATAACTTGAGTTTTATTGTCTGGGGTTTTTCTTTTTAAGAAATGCACAAATCTCCCAGTATTCAACTACAGCAAACGAAACAAGAGAAAAGCTTTAGCCCTTTCATTTGAAATCTAAAAAGTGCTCAAACAGGGACTCCACAAACACTATACTTACCTTTTTTTTTTTTCAAGAGAGGTATAAAATCACTTGCAAAGCAGTAAAAATATATTAAAACATTACTTACGATTAAGGGATCGTCTCGTCCCATTGTAATAACAGTTCTGTTCACTGTGCGTAATAACTGCACCATTATTTCCTGAATGTGGTTATAAGTTGATGCCTGTTAACAAAAAATAGCAGGTTTGATATTAAATCTGTATGTCTTGTAAAAGAAAGAAGAGACCATTATTTCCATGCTGACAGTTCAAGTCGTAGAATGTAACCATCCTATTAAAAGAACACTAAATCTTCTTGCTCATAATGTTCCTTAGTTCCGGCAATTTCAGTGGAATACTCATTTCAAGTAGTGCAGCCCAATTTTAGCCCTATCTTACCATAACTGTTTTTCATTACAAACAGCCACTTCCTATCCCTCACTCAAGAGACTCGTGTTTTCCCAGTCACTGAGTAGCCTGTAACTGAACAGGGACTCCCTGGTAACAGATAATTGAGGCAAACTCCATCATAGTTCTCCACATTGGTCAATGGGCCTCAGGGGGGTCTGAAGCTCAGTAATATTCTTAGCTTGCAGTCACAAAGCATATCATTATTCCAGGACAAAGCTATCTTCATTTCACTTTGCAGCTGTGTGAGGGAGCAAACTAAAGATGGTTTGCTCTCTGGCCCCTTTGCCAAAGTACTGGTCATGTTGCTGCAAAAGGACATCTGATTCCTTTAAAACATTCAGCAGAGGAGTATAACCTTAACATTCATCACCTTCACCGACTAGACAACTTTGGAAATTAGCTTGCAACAGCCAAAGAAAGGAAATTCTAAACGCATTTCTGAGAGAAAAATAAAAGTAGCTTACAGTGAACAAGGCACCTTTTTAATGTCACAAACAGTGACATGGAGAGAGCATCGCAGTCACAGAGCCACGGTGATTTGTTAGAAGTTTTTGAGGTGACTGAGCCCCAGTACAATGCCGGGAGAAACTGCTTCTGACTCTGTTTCTCCTCTGAAACACCCAGCATCATCCGTTTTCTCATTCCTGTTTAGATTAACTCAGATCAGGCCAGCAACCTTTGGAACAGAGATCATCCTCCTATCGAGCCATTTATTTGCTATCATCATTTAGTCCTACTTTGCCCTTGGACTAAGAGTAAGCTTAAATGATGTTCTCTCCTGTCGCAGCACTTCAAAAGTCACTATATTCTATAAATGAGCAATGTATTCTCAGAATAATCAGGTTGTGGTTTGTGTTTTCTTTCTTGAATTTAAATTTCTTAGGTATAGTCCAATATCTATAAAAAGACTACACCTGACAGTTGCTGTAGAGAGCACACCTTTATTGGACTGCTGTCCCAAAGCTGATTTCTCTTCCATCTCCTCTGCTTCCCAATACACACACGATGAGTTTAAAGATTTATGCCAATCAAATAATATGAAACCCATACAGTTCATTGACACTTGTATATTAAATCTGCTGGAAATAACAGTGAAAGCAAAAGTAAATCCCTACAGTGCATCTCTCCCCGATCAACTTGAATCATGAACCAAATACTCTATAGTTTTCCCTTCATTTTTTGTTAATTCCCTGAAAAACCTTCCAATAAAACAGAACTGCACTATCTCACATAGCAAAGCAAATTTTTCAGGCTTATGCAAAGTTGTGATCAGAAAGAAAATCCTCATTCAGAGAGCAACAACCAGAACCTTACAGCCTCTGTGTTGCAGAAGCGGAGTATGCTAGTTCTTTTGATGAGTGGCCTCGCAGTACAAAAAGGAAGATCTAGCCTTGCCACTGCTTGTAGTTGAAGAACAGCTGCCCCTGGCGCTAGAGTATCTGCACAGGCTTTTCATTTCTGGGGTGCTAACTATACTGCTAGAAAGAAAATTATTTGAAACATCCCTTGTAAAACACTATAAATTTGATCAGAATAAGGGGCTACACAAGTCACTCTTACCACCTCGAGTATTTCTCTTTGCAAGGCTATTAATGCACAACAGGCACATTGAACTGCATCACAGATTCCTTACTAGTGTTTCACCGTACAGTGTAGTAGTTACTGCACCCAGCTTGAAACTAAGAACAAGGGGCAGAGTGTAATATGAAAGATATTCAGAGGGAAATGGCATCTCACAAGAAGTCAGAAAAAAGGACAAGCAGACGGATGTTGACAGTGTGAAGTAGAGGGGAAAAAGCACGTCAAAAAAGATGAGCTAACCATAGGAAGGAAAAATGACACCAAGATGCTCAAAATAGCATAATTTCTTGGACTAGAAAATATACAGAAGACCTCTCTCATCTATTGCCTTCAGGACATGAAATGCAACACATAGTCAAATGTGACCCTGCTACTGGAAATATTGGTGAAAAACGCTGGTAAAAAAATGCTTTGCATCCAGGTATTGATCTTATCAGATTCAGACATTCTCTACTTCACAGAGAAAGTTTACACAGTGAAAAACAGAAGAAACTGCAATGTTGAGCATGGATGTAGAGCCATGGAACTGTTTGGTAGACTTGAACTGAAATCCATCTGCCTGCTCCAGATGCTTGTGTTTTTCAGCAGTATTTTGTGTTTCTTTTGTGAAAGGCATCTTATTTGTTCTTTGCATTTGAATGCTTTCCATATTCACTAGCAATACTGCAATGTCAACTGCAACTTTCAGGAAATAATCAGCTGCTACACTCTGGGTAAGGTTTTGATATCTCTTCAGAGCACACTCTTGATGAATACTGGTTTATTTACAGAGGTCTCAGCAGCTTTTCTGGTTTCTGTTGGTTTTGTTTTTTCCTTTCCCTTTTCTAAGCTTTTCTAGTATATTCTTCTTATACTTCAACTATAGCAATACACTTTATGATTGCGTCCTCCTGTCTGAAAGCTGTTTGCTCTCCCTTATTCTAGAGCATTGCATTTATTAAATACTGTCAAGATTTGCTGTGAAGTGTACCCAAATGCATCAAGTCAAAATTTAGCATTTTCTTTCAAACCAGTGTTTTTGGCTGTTGGAAGAATGCACCCTAGGCCAGCAGGGAACATATGGCAAGCCACCTGCCACGTGCGATTTTATCCAGCTACCATTTAACAGAGCAGTAGAGAAAGGTAAAGCAACCTGAAGTACAACACATTTATACCATTACCCTGCCCCTGAATTCACTAGAAGCACATAACACACCTTTCCTGGATAAACATCTAATATACACTCAAGCATGCAAAGGTCATTTTCTGCTAAGCCTTTGAATTTGCAGAGAAGTCTAGCAAATCCATGAGAATGGTTTCTTTATGAAACCGAGTCTACCTTTCTTTTTGATAAGCTAGGGAACAATCAGGCATTCAATACTGACATAGCTAACATAAAAAGTGTTTCACACGTTGTCTATACACAAGATTTCAACTTTCATTTTAACTGTTTCTAAACGTCAGTCTAGCAACCCACTGTAACATACATCTTGTATGCAGACCACAATTCACAAGAATAACATATATGTTTTAGTGAAACCTGGAACCCCCACCATTCGGCTGCAGTTCATTTGTTTAAACATAAGACTTTTCAGGAGGTAAATTAACAACATGTACTACATATAAATCCTCCCTTGGAAAACATGGATTGTATTATTTCATTTAATGGAATATGGTCACCACAAACGTATGCCTTACCAAGGCATGAAAGAAACAGAGCTCATATGTGATATATGCAGGTCAGCAGTAGAAAGTTCCCTCACAGAACTCAAATGCCTTCAGATTCATTGATGGGATGGATGCACACATTGGTACAGAAATAACTTCATAGAAAATCCAAACCAAGCAAAATTTCACTCTGTGTAAAAATGCCAGCACAGAGTAATAGTAGCTAGGGTTTGATTAAGCTTTCATGTTCCATTTAAGCTTCCACAGGGTTGGGACAAAAATTCAAATGACTTAATTATCTTGGTGTCAGCCATGATTATGATAGTGGTCTCATTTATTTGGACAGTGACAGACGGTCTCCTTCAGAACGATAAGATCACACAACCTGTACTTGAGATTTCCATCTGGAAATACCACTTCGGTCAGCTCATTTCAGCCATGCCAGCTGTGTCCCCTCCCAAACTCTTGCCTGAATCCAGCCTACTCCCCAGCATGGGGCACAGTGAGGAACAGAGAAGGTACCCACACTGTGCAAGCACAGCTGAGCAGTAATTAAAGTTTTCATTCATGTGTTATCAACACTGGTTTGTCACAAACCTAAACCACAGCACCACAGGAGCTGCTACAAAGAAAGCTAATGTTATACCACACAGATCCATTATGCTCGTGCTCTTACGCAGCCAGTTCGACAACTTTGTGTTTTTCCCTGACATATGCAGAAAAAAAGAGCATACATAAAAGGAGAAACATGTTTGGGGTGGATTTTTTAAACACATAGTTCATAATGCATTGTGCTGACTGAAAACTGCCTGCAGAAGAACATAAGCTAACCGGCCTTAAAGAACATGCAGGTTCCCAGAGTTCCTTTGGAGTACTCTTCTGATAAAGTCTTAAGATCAACCGTAACTTCAGCAAACACTTGACAAATTTCTGGCAACTCTAAAATGCTTCGAGACTCGTTTGCGAATAGAATCAACAGCTCAAAATGCAGCTGCTGCCAATTCCCGACTTCTGCACGAGACAGGAAAGGATTACACATCTCAATTCCATGTGCAGTCTCAACCAATAGCTTATTTCAGGTTCCATGTCAAAGTTTGCCATTATATTTTATAGTGTAAGCACTATAAATAAAACCTTGTTCTAATACAGTGAATATTAAACGATAACATATATATCAGATTAGAGACAAAGTCATCTTATGAAGGGCTGTCAGACTGCATGCATCAAAGATGCTGTGAAGGGGGGAAAGGGAAGTGTTTTTAATTAAAACAGAAACAAGAAGTCACGGATTTCACCATGACCTTCGTCAACGATTCACTTGCAGTTCTGAGCTTCAACTGCATTTCACAGGTGCTGAAAGCACCCAGTCGCAAAGCTATAAATCTAATTTTGGACATGATTCAGTCAAAACAATGGCATCCAGGTGCAAAAGTTGTTTGCTGTAGAGGCAATTTAAAATACAACATAAGCATCTTGCCCAGATGCCTAACAAAGAGAGACTATTTATCAAAATCATGCCCTTAACATAAACCCGTGCTCTTAATGCACCTGCTACCTGCAGAACCCAACACCTAGACAGCTGGGTTCGAAGACAAGGATCTGATCATTCACATGTTCCCACTCCCTAAACAGCGTAGGACAAAAGACTACAGAAAAGCAGTAGAGATAATGCTGCAATACCTTTTTCTTTGACAAAGAAAACATGTTCTTCAAAATGTTTGTAACAGCTTCAAAGATTACCTCACGATATAAAATTTGAGCACACAAACACAGCCCAACCACTGCCGTTTCTTTTCTGTCCTTTGTCTTTTTCTGTCTGCTTCTGGTGATTTTCACGGGATAAATCCAATGCAAAAATATCAAAGTTAAGTTGACAAAAGGTTTGAAATACTGATCCAAACACAGATTTATCTACTGGGATGGGAAACCGGAGGAAATACAGACAAGATGCCAGCGTTTTCAAAACAGAGTGAGGTTTCTAATTAATATTGTGAGGTGAGTCTGCCACTAATGCCCCAAGTCTTGTTCTCCAGGAGGTCAAATCATCTGTTTTCTTAGGAAGTCACCGAAAGATGCAGGAAATTAATTGTTCAATAGAAACTGCTTTAACTTTAAGGTTCCACTGCAGTCCTTCAAAAACCAGTTTGGTTATTAGCAAAACAGTTCTCTTTATCTACATCACCTTAAATAAAGGTATGCAAAGGAGATCACCTGAATTGTATTATTATAATAATGTGGTCATACAGTGAACCTTTTCCATTCACCTGCACAAGGATGGGATAGAAAGTACGTCCCAGTGCAAGTCAAAAGTGTATATTCTTGAAGCAAGATTTTCCCCTTTAGTTCAAAAATAAACTGCAGTGTTGCACTCAAGAGAAATCTGCATCATCTCTTCAAGATGAATTACTGGTGGTTTGAGTGTGTTTTAAATTCTCAGCAGTTTTCATGACATAATGAGTTCCATTGAACTTTACTACTGAAAACTAGAAGTGTCTAATCCTCTGCTAGGCAAAACATTGCAGCCTCACTGCATTTAATACTACAGTGACTTATAGCAGCTGACTATTTAAAGAACAAGTAATAGTGAAATAAGAAGAGACAGCATAGATTTCAGTACTTCTCCTCTAATAGCTCAACTGCCCTTTAACTTAAATTCATGAATAATACGAGGAAAGTTCAATTTGCCACTGACTTGTATTAAAAATTTAAATGAGATTCATCAGCATCAATAATTTACTACCTCATCAGCTCAGGCTTACCACAGCCTTGGACCATCTGTATCATCAATACTTACAGGGTCTTGACAGCTCAGAACCTCCAAGATGCTATTGAGTAATTCAACACAGTATTTCTTCTCTTGGGCCTGGAGCTGCTGATCATCTTTTTGTTCCAGTAATTCCTTCAGCTCTTTTGTAATCACAGGAAGCAGAATGTCCCTGCATTCTGAAAGAGAACAAATTATCTTAATGTCAATCAAATACTACTTACAAATAAATCCTCCTCCAAACAGTCAAGCACAACATGCTTGAACAGCCACAGTCCTCTCCAATGCGGAACTGTTGATTTTCCAATTATGCTTCAGGGATACTCTTAAACTTATGTGATAATTTTGTAAGCCAACAGTACTTCTCACATAGAAAAAAACCAACCCTGATAATGATACTTGTCCCGGACACTTAGGAACAAGTTTTCCACCTTACATACAAAGCACCTGGAAATAGCTATAGCTAAGTAGTGGAAATATTTTAACATAAGAAAAATACCATAAACATAAAATTATACTTTCTGAAAATAAGACACAAACACCAACAGAATTGTTCTATGTGCATCATTTTGAAACATACCTTGTAAGAACACAGACAAGGAAACGACTAATAAAAAGCAACCTACGCATGCATTTATCCTTATTTAAGGAAGCTGACACAAAGAGCAAGCATTGCATCTCACATAGAATCATAGAATAGTTAGGGTTGGAAAGGACCTCAAGATCATCTAGTTCCAACCCCCCTGCCATGACATGAACATGAACTTTTTAGGACAGAGATGTGCATAGGAAATGTCAAGAGGACAAGATACAAAACTGAAGTAACTCCACTGAAGGCACTACCTACCAAAGAATAAACCTTCCAGGGTTTTGCCTAATATAATTGCTACATGTCACCAAGTGATTTAAGTAGCAACTTGCTCATACAGTGATATGTAATTAAAGAGGGTACAGCACAACGGTGTGTAATGCTGAGCAGATGCTTCAAAGATTTGTTATAGTTACAAAAATAACCTGGGAAGAAGACAGAGCTGAACAGAGCTTCAAAGGTTCTACCTCAGAATCAAATCTGTACAGAACTAAAGAAGCATTCTACACGCTGACAGTGAGCTGCAGTTCCTACTTACTTCCACTCAACTGATCTTCCAGTGCTTTAAATTCTTGTCTGTATTAACCCTTTGAAAAATCTTTATAGCAGCGATTGGATCCTAATTTCTATCAGCCCCACGTATCACAGCTTCCGAAAACAACAGAACAAAACTAGAAAACTTTCATTGCTGCGAACAGTTAGACCGTGTCTTATTGTTTTTTAAACAATTATTAAGAACACATCTCCTGGACATGGAGTGTACTCACTGATAAGCCAGCGAAGGGTGAGCCTTAGTGAAACTCTACCCACTGTGATGTAAAACAAGACAGGCTCAGAATCCCCCCAAAATATGGGTGCTAGTAGAGAAAGACAGAAGGGTAAGAAAGAAAGAGAGAGGAACAAAAGGAAGTAGATTATAAGTTTCTGTACATTGCAGGGGAATCAGCAGAAGCTGTCCATGCAGATTATTCTTATTTCAAATAACAAGCTCCAAGCCATATAAAGCCAGCAGCTTTTAATCAGGTCTAAGGAGCAGCACAGTATCTTGCCTCAGAAAGAACCTCTGCTCCTGGTAATGCCACAACATGAATAAACACTACTTACCTGATTTTAATATACCCCTTGTTCGAAGCTGCAAGAGCAATCTGACTAAATTACAAACTGCCCAGTACTGCAGCAGTTAAAGAACACATATCAACACAAGCCCTATTCAATGAGCAGCATAGAAAGGAATTTCACACCACTTACAGCTCATTTATGTGACCAATTCCGCACTTAGACAAGCTTCCTGCACTTACTGCAGGACACAGACAACACCTCTGATCCAGAAACCAAACAGATGCAATTACAAAGCACTTAACTGAGCACACTAACACTTCTAAAGTACTCCAGTGCGGATTTATGTCCCTGCAGACAAACTGCCTCCAAGTCACCGATGCCAATAGATTCCTCATCACCACCTGCAGACACTCAACATTCTACACGTTTCTGAAACTGAGCTGTAATTTCGTAATTAGCAAATTCTGTCTTGATTTGCTCACATGAGCCACCTCTATTAACTCTAAATGCAACAACTGCAGTGCCATTAGCTGCTTGACCAAAAACATCATCAAAGAAACATGATAAGCAATGTCAAAAGGTACATGCAGTACCTTTAAAGCTGACTGGAATGTGATAGGTTTGTGTTTGTCTGGGGGGGTGGGCTTTTTTGGTTGCTTTTTTTTTTTTTTAATAAAGAAAGGGCCGATCTATTCAGGAAATAAATAAGCACAAGTTGTAACTTAGATTATTACGGACCTACTTGTGAAAAAGCTGAAACACAAGCTTGCATCCTGGTTTCACAGCAATCTGTGGAAACTGTCCTTCAACAGCCCAGGGCTCTTCAGGGGGGAAACAATTCATAGCAAGACAAGTTCATTTATCAAGGTTCTCACCACTACAAAAATACTGAAGGTATTTTTTTCCTTTGTATATAATATTTATTGCTAACTAAGTTCATTTCATGACGGTTATAAGAAAGACCCTAAGCCTATTAGTGTAAACCCCTGCTAAACGTACTAGTATGAACACCCACTTCTCTAACACAGCAATGACTGCTTCATTCCCGCGGCACAGTTGGACTGTTATCTGCCAGACTTGTAACTTCCCCCTGCAGTCCATATGCTGCCGAGGCAGATGTATGATACCTCGGTGAGACGCATGCAAGGAACTTGCTTACGAAGTTGCAAAGGGAATTAAAATGGGACTGCAGTGATTTCCGGTCTGCTACTGAAAGATGGCACTCATTTGGCATATTAAAAAGTGGACCTAATAAAAATTGGACTCACAACTGAAACAGCTGGATATAAGGAAAAACTTCTTTCTCACGAGGGCCAGGCAGCAGAACGAACAGCTTCCACAGATTCTGCCCTTGGAGGTTTTCAAAACACAGCTGGACCAAGTCCAGAGAATGCAAAACGCCCTCTGTTGTCCAACACCTAAAAACCGCACAAACACGTGTATTTCGCGTAAAAAAATAACCGAACAGAAAGGCCTTTGACATACTGTTTGTTTGGCATAAAACCACTCCTGCTTCTTAATCATTCCTGCAGCACTGAGAGGACTGCTGAGGCAGAAGGTACAATGGATTTCCTCCAGTTTTATGAGCTAATTGCTCTTCAAGCTTCATTACTCCCAGTTGTACTTTACATTATAAATTAAAATTGGAGCCATATTTGATACATACAGAATCTATTAAAAGGACTTAACAGAGGCAGCTGATCAATTATTTACAGTGCATTTTCAGATGTGAGCAATGTTGAAGTGTCAAACTCCATGGAAATTCAGAAGTTGTTTTACCAGCCTTAGCTACAGTGTTCCTGACAAAAAACAAACCCTGCAATGGTAAATAACGGGGAAATTGTTCAACATATTTTCATTATGAAACTGCCTTTTTGTGTTAATTATTTTGGTTTGCATTAAGGCTACATGCCCGGATGCTGTGACTGTCCGTTAAACAAACTCAGCTTTTTACTTGGGCCAACACAGAGTTCCTTAATTTTGTGTGGAGTAAAGAACTTGGCTAATGTATTTCCAGGACATTATTCAGAAACAAAAGACATAGTCTTCAAAAAGGTAAATTAACTAGGTTTTATGAGACACCCCACATGAGGATGCAATTCCATCCTGTTCTCATGAACAATCAAAGTTCCTGAAAACTGACAGCATTTGTAGCAAACAATACCTGGCCTCAGCCTGAGCCTGCAATATTAACACGAAAGTGCATTCATGCTTTTCTCTTCTTCAAAACCCTGCTAAAATCATTTCACTAGATTATACAAAATCTGAAAATGCTCTGCTACGTAGGAAAAATGAATGTTTACTGAATGGGCATATAAACTCAGATATGAGGGTATCATTGCACAAATTAAGTAAGGAAAATGAGCTAAGTGCTCATTTGACTATCAACAACACATTGGCTAAGGAAAGGGAATAAAAAACCTCATGGAAGGCAGTAACCGAGAAAATCAATAGCTGAAGTAGAATTTGCAGTTCTGGTATTTGATGATCTGAACTCACTTCTGGGTGCATCTTTCGTAAGTTTGCAGGTGACACCACACTGGCTGGCAATGTTGATCAGCTGAAGGACAGGAAGGCTCTGCAGAGGGTTTTGGACAGGCTGGATCGATGTGCTGTGCTCAATGTATGAGGTTCAACAAGGCTCAATGCCAGGGCATGCACTTGGGCTACAACAACCCAAGGCTTGGAGAAGAGTGGCTGGAAAGCTGTTTGGCAGGAAAGGACTTGGAGTGTTGGTTGACAGCTGAGTGAGTATGTGTACTGCTCCAAACTGTATTGAACACATACAACATCAAAATACAGTTTGAGCCCCTTGCATTTATTTCATCAAGGTCTGCCAAGAGACACATGGTCCAGGTGTTCATCAACACCAAATTCCACCACACTTCTCAGAAGTTCCCTGACAGCACACTCCTGAGTAAAGACAGGTAGATGCACTCTGGTAAAAGATTAAGCAGTTACATGTTTCAGTTTGGGGTTTGGTTGTTATTGTTGGGGAGGGGGAGAGGGGGAAGAGAGGTTTGAACCCCATCATTCACCTTATTCTCCTTCAGAAGATAACAATTTCTTCTGCACCAGGTAAATCATTAACCTAATAATGTCATTAAAAAAAAAGACGTTTGGGTCTCCTTCAGCAAAGATCACAGCCGGGCTTCATTCCTCACTGCCTCTTATGTGCAGCCAAAATGGTAATAAAGATTTAACACCACTTTTGCCTCCCTTAGGAAACACTACTCTTGATTCCCTGGCATGCTTGTAGTCATATCCATCTGTTAGGATGGCTTCATGCCCACTTAAAAACTAGAATGCCATATTAATAAGGACACAGGTATCATCTGAATACAGATTTAGAGCAAAGCCTTAAAAATAAAATCAGTGAACAACATTCTTTCAAGGAGGAGAGAATTCTGATGGCAGCCAGTGCTCAAATAAAGCACCACGCACCTTCACAAACATCTAGCCACAACTGGCAGGCATCTTTCTATTCAAAGTCTTCCCTCTTTGTTATTTGCCATTTAATTTTTGCTGGGAGTGCAAATGTAATGAATTTTAAATCGTATCTATTTTATTAATTTCTAAATGTAAATTGGAATTTCACAGCTTAGATGAGAGCCAGAGAAAGGAGAGGTACTATAAGTCACCTACTCATTTTGGCAGCACTTTTATATGCAAATTCTAGTCTCCTGGAACCTAGCACTCACACAGGAAGCAGAAACACAATGGTTGATCCTCTGAAGCCACCATACATCTTTGCTGCTGATCACTCCAAGCAAGTGAAATTAGAATAGCTACAGTGTTAATGGTCACAGCACACCACTGCGACCCAGTCATAACACTGCGGGATACATCCACTTCCAAACTTCCAGGCATATCTTCTAGTTTCTTCACTCCTCACAGGAGCTGAGTAATGCCGTGTATTCAAAGGCAGCCAGAGCAACATCTAACACTATTGTTGCTGTAGCTACGCCACCACTTCAAGCATTCGGTGCCTTTTGCAGCCATTACAGCCTGCCACGAACGGTTGTCAGCATTTCCTTGCTAGCAGATTTCATAATTTGCCTTGTGTTCTGATTATATTACTAAATCCCAATTTGCATGTTTCCACATTCCATTTAATTGACACACAGCGTTGTTACAATGTCTGTAACAAACCTTAGTTCTCTCTTTCCTATTTCTAGTCATCAACAGTTTTACACACATTCAGTCCATTGTTAAAACTAACGAGTCCACCTAGCTTGATTCACATTTCTATATATCAAGCTTCTCTAAAAAATGGGACTAAATAATTGCCATAATCCATCACATCTAACAAAAAGCTACCACTAGCAATACTGAGAACCTACTCCTCCACAAACAGCAGAAAGCAATGGCTTTCTCATTGTGATGAACATGTGTTCATCACAAATACATGCAGATAAACACCTACAAGTATGCATATGGCTTCCTTGTCCGTATTAAGATACTGCAGGAATAGAAATGGGAAAAAAAAATGAACACAGGAGTTAAAGTGATGCATTAAAGGAATTACATCCTTAAAAACACTACTGCGTATTACAAAAGGAGGAAGGAGAAAATAAAACAAAACAAACCTCCTCTCAGAAGAGTGTTTCTTAAACTCTTCTCCAAGCTAAATAAAAAGTTCAAGAATGAATTCACAGGAAAGATTTGGTGTTTTAAAGGAATTCATGGACAGTGAGTATTTCCTATTTTGTTCCAGTAGCTAATGCATTAACAATTCCTGTGTTCAGACGTTCTAACATGTTGAGAAACTGTGTTGAAAGTATGCAGGCAAACAAGAACAGAAAATGGAAAGTAAAACTTTAAGAATTCCTATCAGTAGAAACACAAGTCAAGATTACAAGAATGGATAAAATCAATATCTATAACTCAATTCTGGTAATAAGAATGAAAATGAAAGATGCTTTATCAGAAATCAATGTTCTTTCTATTTTTTTTAAATCTCTTTTAACAGTCCTAAATGCAAAGACAATACACTTGTTTCTACATCTTTAACTGGGTTACACAGAAGAGAGAACGCAGGCTTGACACAGATTACATTCCACCATTTAACATTTTCTTAGTTGACCCTGACTCATACGTATCCAAAATTATAACATGGATTTACAGCTGGATTCTTCAAAGAAATCAAACCTACTCCTTGTGCAACACTGGCATTATACTACACAAGCCTGCATTTCCTGACAGATCATGACCCATGTCCCAAATGCAAACCTCTAGAAAGAAGTCTCATTACAGGTGTGTGCAGGTACCTATCTTCTTTAAACAGTAGCGTAACAGGAAGAGTTCCTCAGTTAGGGGGGAAAAAAATTACTATAGTCTCAATATTTCTTCTGGCATCTGCCAAATTAACCCCTGCTGCTAACATATGTCTCTTGCTGCTGTTCTTCCAAAATCAGCAAGTGGTTTGCATATGCTGAACATGCAGTAGCTATGTCTACAGCCACAGTGAGCAGAGGACCTGGATTTTGAGCCAAGAGACTGAAACTCCATTCCCACCCCTGCCAGTGACCATCTGTCTGACCTACTTAGATTTTCTACCCTTTGGAGGAGATCCCACAGTGTTCTGCTACAGCACGAACTCCTAATCAGGAGTGGAGCTCTAGAGAATACCAAGACAAAAGCAGCAGTGTGAATACAAACACGCTTTATTGTCTGTTCAAACACTCTATTTTCATTTCACACCAATAAAAATCAATTCTCCCAAGGCTAACTAGAATACAAATTTTGGCATAATGTCAGTGGATATTTCATGCCAGCTTAGAAGAAAAATCTAGCTCCGAATACCACAAGCTCAGAAACGCTAACTACGATAAAAATGGCATGTAAACAGCTATGTCTTAATTAAGTGATCTCTCAAGCATGGGGAAATGATCGGGGAATTTTGGCAATTAGGTTTCCCAAAAAAAAGAAAAACCACAGTGATTTAAGTAATTTTCCACGCATTTTTCATGTAAAATGCATTTTTACATAGAAATGAAACAATTCTAGTGAAATTTTTCTTTGGTAGCTTAATAGGGAATTTCACAAGAGGCAGAGATTAATCTGTTACATCCCACTATACAAAGGAATATATGCCAGGAGAAAGTTTCTTATATATAAATGACACTCTGAAATCCCATTGGGGTGCTTATACAGGACAAGACGATAATTTCTTTCCCTCTGCTATTTTTAAATAACGAATTATCAGATGATCTAAAAAGAAAGTGTGAAAAGTTTAAGATTTCTTGTCCTCTGATCAAGGACCTATTGTCAGAAGGCAAACACTATGTAAATGCCTGTGAGTGTACTCACATGTCTTGTTAGAATGCTCCTAAATGTTATGGTGAATGTGCATAAGCAGTTGAAAGCATCAGTCTTGATACATTCAGCTACTCAAACACCTAAACCCTCTAAAGTGTCACCTCATAACCCCTCTAAGCTGTATTATCGCGTGAGAATGGGAACAAGAACTCAATGCCTCAACAAAAAAAAATTGTCAATGTAATTTAAAGGCTTCCGAAAGTGCTGTAGTGCTGTGGGCTTTCTAATGATCACGTACAGTAGCAGTCAACAGGCCTGTGCATCCTACCTGACAACAGCACTCTAGCCCATGACAGTCTACAGTGAAAACTTTGGAATGCCTGGGAATACATACCAATGCATTCAGTTTAACCTCAAGTCTCTCAAAACCAAGTTTCACTGGCTTTTTTTCTTTTTTTAAACACATTTTCATGTTTTCACAAGTCCACATCCTTAGCAAACGCTGTGAACATCAATGGGCAGGGGAAAAAAATTACCAGTATGTGAAATCCAATTGAATTATAAAGACAATACCTTTGGGACTGGAGGCAAATTAACTGCACTGGAATTGTAGTGATCTACACAGAAAGAGACCAAATACTAAGGCCTGGAGGAAAGATGGATAATTTGAAACACATGCAAATGGAAAGACTTGACTGTAATTAGCAATACAGTTAAATATAATCCACATTCATGGCAGAAAAAAATCCAACCTGTTGCAGATAAATATGAACTTTAGTTAATGATACTGCTGGCAATCTTACCTTAATTATCATGCTGCATCTTACTTAGTTATGCAATACATAAGCTTTCATTCTTGTAAATTACCTTCTCCCTCCTTGCATGAAGCAATGAATCAGGCACTGTCTACACCCTCCACACACAGCTGGTTTTCTACCCAATTAATTTTAAAATCAATTGTATTTAACAGAAAACATCTTTGGAATTTTCTATTTTAAACCACAATAATGTACAAGAAAAATTACTTGTTTGCTATTTACTGTGCGCAATATTGCAATCGCACAGCACAGAAATTCTTTTATACTACTGTAAGAGGTACTTAGAATCATAGAATAGTTTGGGTTGGAAAGGACCATCCAGTCCAGTTGTATCATCCAATTCCAACCCCCCTGCCACGGGCAGGGACACCTCACACTAAACCATGCCACCCAAGGCTCTGTCCAACCTGGCCTTGAACACTGCCAGGGATGGAGCATTCACAGCTTCCCTGGGCAACCCATTCCAGTGCCTCATCACCCTAATGGGAAAGAATTTCCTCCTTATATCCAATCTAAACTTCCCCTGTTTAAGTTTTAACCCGTTACCCCTTGTCCTGTCACTGCAGTCCCTGATGAAGAGTCCCTCCCCAGCATCCCTATAGGCCCCCTGCAGATACTGGAAGGCTGCTATGAGGTCCCCACGCAGCCTTCTCTTCTCCAGGCTGAACAGCCCCAACTTCCTCAGCCTGTCTTCATACGGGAGGTGCTCCAGTCCCTGATCATCCTCGTGGCCTCCTCTGGACTTGTTCCAGCAGTTCCATGTCCTTTTTATGTTGAGAACACCAGGACTGTACACAATACTTCATTGTGTGCACAATATTTAATTGTGTATTGGACTTTTCCTACTTTTTAGTGCCTCCACTTAAACGTGTTCTGGAGTTTCGCTATAGCAATTGCAGCCCAAAGTTTAAAATCGAGTAATACAAAAAGAAAACAGAAATAATAAGAAAAAAAACCCTTAAATTACAGTTAGATATAAAACACTGATTATGCCGAAGTTGACTTCCTGCCTTCAGTAATGTGGTGGTGAAAGGACTTGGGTGAAAGGTATGAAGATCATCACCCAAAATAGAAACTCTGTGACTAAACACCTTAACAGATACTGTGGTAACACCACTGAGGCAAAAGTAACATGGCTTGCTGGGCATACTGTCACGGGCGTGACAACTTTGTAATGGAATGGTCTCATGAAAAAGAAAATATACATACAAGAGTCTATCTGACCCTGACTGGGTTGCACTGGGGGTGGTTAAAGTTATGCTTGCGCCCTCTTCTCCCACCACGGGAAAAATAACAAGAAGGAGATTGTCAGGTTCAGGAATGTATAAATTATAAGCTCTACAATTGCAGCAAGAAGCAGTTTTGTCCTGTAACTTTGTGAAAATACTGAAGTGTAAAACTTTCAATGAATGTTCCTTGGTTAACAATATCATGACTTAATTTCTCAGTATCAAGCATAGTGAAAGTACCTGACTGAATTCTAGTAAGATCAGAAGTTCAACAGAGTGCATTATTATAACCCAGGAGCCTCTAAGTTTTGTGACAGGACATTTTTCCTTCTCGCCTAAATACTACTCACCACAAGAAGCAGAGATAAAATTAAGACTGGCACTTCTGACCTTAACAGCCATAGCAGTAAAAGCAACTGGCAATGCAATGATGTGTCACACAGTACTTGTAAAACACATAAACTACAGCGAAAAATGTGAATACAGAACTAGATCTGCTTGAAAATCAGCTGCTTGGTTCTGCTCTTAATAGAGGATCAGTGTCTGCAGATATTCAAGCTATAGCTATGAAAGCTCCACTGATTCAAGCAACCTTGAGTCCTACACATAGTTAAAGGAAAAAAGTGACACTTGAAATTACTAATACAAATATGGGTTAAAATATACCTAATTTAATCTAAGCAATAAAACCAACTATTTTACTTTCTAGATTTTTGTCCAGGAAATCTATAATGGTCTCAAAACTCAACAGACACAGATAATTATTGTTATACCTTACAATATATGTTTCAGGCTCAACAGAATGCAACACAGGTCTTCAAGTACAGCTGAATTTCTATCTGTCCTAGGTAGTTAGAACTGCAACACCCTTCTGGCAACACAGAAGGATGAGATGAGAGCAATCCTCTCTTACTCTGCACTCATGCTCAGTACTATTTGCTACCCATGGTTAAACTGTCAAGTTCCTAGAATGATCTATGAATTGTCAGAAACTGAACATCTGACAAAATGGACATCTGAGTAGCTTATGTGCCTTCAACGTTCTGGAGATCTTCTACACAGCAGTAAGATGCTGAGAGAGAAGCAAACCATCTGGTCCACAAGAGAGGAGACAGAGCACTTAGCAGGAAAGATCAAGTCAATCACGTAAAACTGAACTTCTCTGCTAGGATTCCTTTAGCAGCAACTCCTTTCCATGACAAAATGAAGGAAAACTAAGCACAAGGCCGATGAAGACATTTCTGTACTACTTGTTACTTCTGCCAGTGAAGGAGGCCACAAAGTTCTGAAGAAGGTTAAGAAACCTTGTAATTCCTGTGACTGGGAATGCTGCACTGCAGCTGAGCTATACTACAGCACAATCAGGCTTTTTTAGCTCTGCCCAGGCAGAGCCCTTATATAACAAAAGCTGTGTTCTTAAGGTTTCACTTTAGAGCTTACAAAAGGGTTGAAAGGATACATGCAGCTCATCCATCTAGCCATTATGGCATAGGAAAAACACACAAAACTTCCTCTGAGACCCACCGGCTCCTGGTTCTAGGCTAGGAGTCATGCTTTGCACAATAGCCATCTTCAAGAGGAAAATCCTCTCCAGAGGTCAGACTTCTGGCATTCATAGCCTCTCAGTATTTGTTTCACTCAATTTCAAACATGAATTGCACAAAAAGCCAGTCAATATTTTCACACCTCTTCATTTGAGGCCTGAAAGGCACTTTATATTTACCTTGTTTTTTAAAAAGGTTGCTGCGCACTATTTCCTTCATGGACTGCACCTTCTGCTTCTGCAGTTTCACTGGTGGGATGCAAGTATAAAATTCATACAGTAGCTGACTGCATGAGAAAAGAAAAGTGTCATAAGTACCATATAGATTAATTCATCATGTATTAATAAAGACAGGAAAAGCAAAAGATCATATCTTTCTAACCATTTATTTCTTTTTAAGGCTTAGATTTATTTACCGTATCAAGAACACTGATCAGTAGCAGGTTAGAAAGAAAACTTTCAAGAGGAACAAGATGAGGATGAACTAGATTTTGGCTGTGCTTACAAATGTTTATTACTTTCCAATTTTTTCAATAGAACAAAGATATTTTTGTGTGGAGGAGGCAATTGAGCTCTGACAAATAAAGATAGATACTTATTTCAAACCGATACAATCAGCTTTGGTTTTCTGGACTAGGACTTACTCAAGGGAAGGGCAGGGAGAGAGAAAAAGAGATAGACTGTTCCACTTGTGCAATTAATTCACTAATAAATATTCAATAACTCACTAATAATTATTCAATAAATATTGGGCTGCCATAATAAATTCATTCATTATGTGAGTCAGGCAAGAACTCTGTGTTAAAAACATACACCCTGTGTTCCACCACTGTCTTGATCAGTACAAACCGACACAGTTTTGTGGAGTCAAGCTGATCACCAAGAATTCATTGTTGACAGCAGCCATGCATCATATACACCATGTGATTCATGTACCAAATGCTCAGAAGCAGCTCACCTCAGTAATTTGGCATCAAAGACCATTTCAACATCATGAAGAACTGATGGTATGTACTTCAAGGCAGCAACCTGAATTGATGTAGAGATCGTATTAATTTTGTATGTTTATCTGCATATACAGCATGTAACAATACAGAGCACACCACTGAAACAGATACACACAAAACAAGCAAGGATCATTTTGTTCTTTCATCAGACTGACATTTTACATCACATTTGAATATTAATTTCTTTCACGATGGAGTACACAGTCACACAAGGGCCCTTATGCTGGGGATACACAGAGGAACTTAGGCATTCAATTAAATCCCATTCAGTTCAATTCAATTCAATAGTACCAAGTGGATCATATTTTCTTTTTAGAAGGCTGGAAGGGCTAAGACCCTCTTTTGTAGGTCATACTCTCTTTGCAGACCACTAAGACTGTCATTATGATGCAAATATGTAAACCAAGCACCGATCAAAGCAGAAGCTTTTTGATCATACTTAGTACTGATTCCATCTCAGGAATGTGCCGTGCAGGAGGCACAAGTCAGAATAACAGTCATCTCTCCGCCCCAAACCTATTCTTTCTGGAACAGATGAAATGCAGCATCATCCCCCTAAACAGCCATCTGAAGCTAAACTACCTGGTGGTTTAGCTTATCCTATTGATTGCTGAGGTGTGTTTTGACAGTGTAATGGAATAATGAAAACCTTAAAAAGAAAGAAAAGTAAGAAACAAAAAAAAACTTTGGGCTAACTTAAGGATGTTAAGGCTAAAATCCTTAAAGACTCGCTTGCATTACTCTGTCTAAAGTTCTGTTGTAGCTATTCAGCCTTTATAATACCTTTTGAAAGCACAGATGTGAAAAGTCTTGCAATAAAAAGCAGAAGCATTACACATATATAATAGTTGCTGGGCAGATGTCCACTTATTTCTCTACTTATCCTTTAGATAATAAGAACTGTCTACAATGACTTTTACATCCACAAAAGGACCTGTGATTTAACCAACTAACAAGCTTGTATTTCTTGAATACATGAGGATATGCCATAGCTCTTGGCTGAGAGTTGCATTAAATACATTCCAAGCAAAAACTGACTCTGTGGTTTTACAAATATATTTTGTAAAATACTACCGAATTACTCAAAATGGAAAACCTGGCCCGATTAATATAGATCTGGTAGCACATTAGCTCCCTCCCATCTTTCTATTGCAATAGGTCATGTTCAGTAGATCCTTTTTATGGAAGTTCAAATCTGCATAAAGACGCTGCACAATCGTATCATGCTTATCAAGCTTATCTTTAGTGAACCTGGTTTTATCCCTCACCCCCTTCAAATTTACCTTAAAGCTAATTCTATGAGCCCTGCTAATTCCTGCACAAAGATCCTTTTCCCCCTCTGAGACAGCTGTACTCCATCTGCTGCCTGCCAGCAGGCCCTGTGTTGCGTAGACTAACTCATGACCAGAAAACCCACAAATTCTGCCAGTGACACCAGGCTTGGAGCCAGGTATTGATCTGCTGGCTCCTTGTTCCTTCCCACATCATTCCCTCCAACACTGCTTGTGCTCCGGATTCCTTAACCAATCCCCCCAGGGCCCTGAAGTCTCTCTTGATTGCCCTCAGATGGCTTCTTGCAGCTTCATCACTGCCTACAAGTCATTGAATCTCAGCCACAAAACACAAGAAAGCATCCAACAAACTCTTTGAATTTACATTTCCTGAGATTTTATCAGCAGTGGGAGAACGTTACTATGAATACACAGCTGAAACAGCAAAGACCAAGGAAGAAGTACTTTTCTTTCCAGTTACCAATTTGAAATCTAAGTGTGCTGATGGTTTCACAAGCTTTTGGTTTTGTTGCTAAATGAGCAGGTGTCTACTGCTTCCTCAATAGCTACCAACATCACAGTGCTTCTGTACCAAAACTTTCAACAAATATGAGGCTTTCAACAGGAAGCTTCCGATGAAGCACATGCAGCCTCTGTATCTGTATGACAGCAAATTCCTTGATAAAAACTTTCTTCTTTATTGGGTGTAGGGAGGTTAGAATAAACACAATCAGAGCACAACTTGCTTTGGCTCTCATTTAGGCTTTTTAAACACCATAAAGCTTTTTGTTGCTGTGAGCTTCTGTGAGGCTGTATAGAGTATTTCAGACTGACTCGATGTTGGCTTAAGTTGCTTTCAGACAAAGTCATTCCTCTGCAGATTTCATCCCCACAGTTCAAACCTGGGAAAGTCAAAGGAGTGTTTAGAAGCTGTTGCCACTTCAGTAAAGAGATTGTATCTCCTACTGATCTTAGGCATTATCAGCTCCTTGAAATAGGTTGGAGAAAAAAATTCTATGTTGTTTGAATAAAAAAAAGCAAAGCAAACCAAGACTGTAAAACATCAGAGCTATTTATAACCCCTCTACAAATACCTGTGGTGGACTAGAAACATAACCTAGACCCAGTTTTACTTCAGTAATGTAGTGTTCCTTGCTCTTCACACATCAAATACTATGAGAAGATACTGTATAATAGCAGCACCTTTACACCAATTCACATTGTGAAATAAAATGAGAAAAGAGAAGGCCACAAAACACTTTGGGGAGTAATCCAGTGACACTTTGTCTATTGTGCTGTCTCTCTTCCCACATATTCCCTAGTCCATACCCTTAGGAGGAGGGAAATTGGAAGGATACAGCTGGCACGTCCCTGCAGATCTGTAGTACCAACTGCAGGACAATAACAAGTATATCCCCTGCGTTATTTTAAAGTCCCAAGTTTCATTTGCAGTAATTACTTCAAATGATGCGCTATGGACACAAGTGAGCACTGCCCTTAATGAAGTCATAAAAATCTCCCACGAAGCAGTACAAGATGCTCTGCGTTCTTCAGACCTTAGAGATAAACCCACAGCATTGCAGAAAATTGTTTCTTACATATAACATATACTATTACATTTATTTTCACCTTTACTCCTGACCAAGCTTATTTTTAGCCCTCTTTTGTTACATTACATTATACATATTCATGAAATTTCAGTACCCATGAGATGAAAAGAACATTCAAAGAAAGCATCAGTGCTCTTTTTCTTAGTCTAATTTTATTTGCTATCAAGGCAGCTTTAACAAGTTACTGTGCCAACTCTATTGTACACCACAATCAAAGTGCCACTGCCAGTGCCTTTCGAACCATATTCTCTGTTAAGTAATCTATGCATCCTTGTACTGTTTTAAGCTCTTAGAATCTACCGCAGCAGTAAGGATGGGTCAAAAACGTGGGCAAAAATTTAGAAGATAAAGGTAGCATCTTCACATTACAATATTTTCCTACTTCTCAATATCACAGTCAATCTCCTTCCTGTGTCTTCCTGACCTTGAGACTGTGTCACATAAGGTTTCTGAAAACACACACAGTCATTTGTAAAACCAGTCCCTAGTACTGAGCTGGGTGTAGCTGGGATTTGCAACAGAAAAGACTGCCTCTAGGTCAAATATGATGTGTCAGCTGGGGGAGAGAACTGGGGCCAGATTTGCAATTGAAGGTTGAGAGCACAAGCTTGTCAATGACAGCGCACACGCACAGACTATCAATCACACATCACCAGTATGACCTTATGAAAAAAAAAAGAACCTGAAATTTAAAAATCAGTTATCAGATTTAATTCCCCAGAAACAGAGGTTATTTACATAGACAGAAAATACATCTGCAGAAAATAATGTTTGTTCCCTGAGAGCTAAGAGAAAGTAAAGAAGGTACTAACACCTCCCTACTCCCTCTTGCCCCCAGAATCTCCCTTGACCAAACTGCAGGCTTTAGAAATAAACTTCCAGGTTCCCCGATTTCAGGAAGTCCAACTTCATAATTACAGACTTCAGGAAAAACTATCTTTAAAACCTACAAATATTTTCCAGTAGTGGCTACAGAGAAGCAACTAATAAATGAAACAGAGCTGCTATATCATCCCAGCCAAAATAAATGGATAAGGTTTAAGTCTAGTACCTAGGAAGATGAGTGCCACCACCATTAGGTCAGTACAAACTCAGAAATTATTGTTTTATATAATGTAAAAAAAAACCAAACAAACAAAAAATACCCCAAACTGTGAAAAACATCGTAAAAAGCGCACACTTTGCTTAAAAGATGCACATTCATACTAGTGAATTTATAACATTCCCGGTCTTGACTACAAGGAGCAATCTCTTTATAAAGTAACATCCCAAGACCTGAAAAGAGTTCACTCTCCAGTTCACACGGTTGCTTTTAAACCTCAGCGAAGTCAGGATATTGAAATTCTAATCCTAATTGTAGTGAACTGACTTCCTGCAATGCTGAAGTTGAGAAGCATTCTGTCTGTATCTTTAAACAAAAGAAGTAACTTCACTGATTTGAGAATGACCAGCTGGAAATTCAGTCTTCAGCTGTCCAAAGCTGACATAAACAGTACTGCAAAACAGAAGCAGATATCAACCCTCCTCAAAGCTCAGGCAGTAAAATCAGTCAAAGCATCTATCTACTGCAGCCAGCTTGAGAACAAGAGATTGAAAAGTTAGATTTGAAACTTTAGAAACTTATACATCATGTAACAGATGAAGAAGATCTTACTCTGATGATAAAACTAAATTGAAACAATAAAGAGCTCCTGGCACTGACTGGGCTGTTTCATATAACATGTAATTTTAAACCCCATTTTTTCCTGACTGAATTAATATTCAATACAAGCCTGAGTCTGATTGCTATCAGTAAAAATGACTGGGAAATCACTACTGACTATAACACTGAGTGCCAAGTTTAAAAAAATAATAAAGACCATTATTAGCGACGAACAGACATTTCAGGTTTCAACAGAATTCTTTAAATCTGGTACAGCTAACCATCAGAGGTATTTGGAGAACCAAGGGTTAAATAAGAGTTAAGATTTCACATTCTGAGGCTGCAAACTCTGCATTTTAAGTCTCAATATCCTGGGAAACCCAATTACTTGAATTTTCTCCACAGCTCCTTAAACTTTCTTGTCTGTTATCATCAGAGTATAATCCACTTGAACTCATTCAGTTGATCCTAGCAATCTACGTTCCCCTTTAATTAGTATCAATGATCACTTCAAATTTAAGGCTATTTTGATACTCTGATTATTTGCCTATTTTTCCAATAGACTTCGTGAACTTTCCTCTCTGGGTATGCAAAGTGTAACACCTATGGAGACATGTGTATTTGTAATAGCTCTGCATAACCACCTTTCCCTTACCCTGCAAAGTTAACTTTGTACTACTACATCATCTATCACTGTCATGCCAAAACTTACTATGGGGCAGGGGGGAAGAAAAAGCAGTGTTGGCTTTAGAAAGAGGCAGACTTCGGAAATTACTTCTACCCCTTCCTGCTCCATCTCACCCAGTGCAGAAAAGATCTCCATTTTCCTGGCCTGTTATGGGCAATTCATATTCACCTACCACAGCAGGAGTCTCAAGTATCATAACTGAAGTCTCTCCAAACAGGCACAGGAAAATATTGTCCATTGTGAAAGCTACTATGACTGACATGCCCATGGAGTTTACAATGGAGTGGAACGTTTTTATTTTACGCACCTCCAAATTATTTCTAGTATAAGCCATACCAAAAGAAATCAAAACACAAAACAAGAAGTCAAGCCCAATAAATAAAATTATTACATAATATAGAATACACAAAGCATCAATATTGCAGTTGTCTAGTAAAATCTTCTTCCTACTTTATAGAAAGCCTTGATAGTTTTCTATTGTAATGCAGAACCACATACCAATTATTTGCTATTAATGATCTTACTAGCTCTTTCTTTTCTAGTTTTCTTGACATCAGATTCCAAAGTGTTAGAATAACTAAGACTGACACGAATGCGAAGCCTTCATCCTACTTTCAGTTGTTGTTTAAATGACATACTTCCGAAAGGCTGATACTATCTTGTTTACTTTTCAAACGAAGATGATGGAATCCCTGTTTAGCATTACCTGAAGAAACTCAGGAATGAAATATTCAGCTCCCACTGACGGCTTCACTTCGTTAGATTCCCTGAAAGATTCCAGCACCTGTGTTTTGTTCTTTCACTCGCTACATTCATACAGCCACATAAATGTATCTTCTCCTAACCTTTTCAACTTAGGCTTCAGACTCTGTTAGGCAACTCAGTCTTCCAGTACAGGGGAATTACAAAAGAGACACAAAAAATAAGTTTCCCACAAGTGTCTTTTCCTCAATTTATAAAGAACAAAAAGCCCACAAACCAAACCATAGAAAACGCCAAAGCAAACCTGTTGTTTACACACACCAACCTGCAACAAAATGGCAGTTTTATATTGGCTTTTCATCAGGTTGTTGATGGATTCAAAGAGTCTCCTCATAGATTCTTCAAATTCTATTTGTTCTTTGCCTTCATATAATCTGTTGAGACACATCAGGTTATCCTTTCAGAAACAGAAAATGTCATAGTCCTAGATGTACCAGATTTAACACTACCTTACAAATACATTTAAAGTTGATCCAAAATTATGTACCTAGGTGTTTCACCAGTGGGTTATATCTGCTATTCACTGCATGATGTAGAAATTCTTCATCTTGAACACAACAGAAGCATTTCCATTTCATTTAAAGGCCTCTAACAAACGATACCTCCCAGATTTGAGCTTATGTAAGGACGTTGTTTCACTTTCAAAGTGACTTGTGTGGCAAAGGTACTCTAAGATATTTGTCACATATTCTCACTGCTTGTTTCTTCTGTTATTGCCATTTTTTCAAATAGTTATATTTACCGTACCCATAAACATAAAAGTCTCTATTTGATGCTCAGAAGTGAAATAGCACATTTAAATTAAGCTCACTCCATTATTTCTTTATTCCCTGTCCTAAAGTCTGAACCTTTCAGATTCTCTCTCCTGTATAGTTCATACTAGCTATTAATACTAAATGCTGCTTCCATGAACAGCAAAAACCACGGGTGACATGGTAAATTAATTACCTGAAACAGCTGTCAGAAGTTAAACAAGCTAAGCAAAAAAGTGAGGCAGCAAGAGAAGCCAGAAATGTGTGTAGAACACTGAACTGAATGCCGCACCTATCAGAACACTGCCTTCTCTATCGGAGGAGAAAAATCCTTCTTTATCAACTCATGTATGCCAGCATGATGTTCTTTTCTTTTCAGCTTGAAACTTGAGATCCTTAAAGGACCTAAAGGCAAATTAAGAGCTTTTGTCTACAGCAAGGAAAAGTCAAAACTGTTATTTATACAGTGACCGGCAAGAAGCTTTGAGGAAAGGGAAACAGTTACACTGTTCAGGCCCATGACCTCTGCACTGATCAAGTTGTTGCTTGTCAATGAGATTAAAGTCAGTACTTGGAAAGGAGCCCCAAGATCCAAAACATCATCTGCAGAGGAAAAACATACATAATACTCACTGCTTGAGGTACGGCCCTACTGAGGTGTGACAGCTGAACAAAAAATGCATACCCAAAAAACTCAGATGTGAAACGCATCTTGAAACAAGTAAGTTTTAGTGCAAGCACACTCACATAGAAAAGTTATCTCATTTAGTATCGAGTCATATTTTGGGAGCTTGGGTTTTGGTTGATTTTTTAAAAAGTACTGGAGATTGTGGCATGGGGGCTACTTAAGACTGGTTTTCAATGGGAATTAAGTAAATGGAAGTTGTAGCAATGTGACTGTCTCTAAGTGTTCATTTAAGTTACTTGACTAATACACTGATACTTTTATTGACTGTAAAACATTGCTGCAAAAGTAAAGGAAGTTTCTTAAGCCTATTGTTTTAATGCAAGAGGAAACTGGAAGTTCTCTTGACTCAACCTGTGGAGCAAGGAGGGAGGCAGAAGCATCACACAACATGTATTAAACATGCTTTTAAAATTTCTACTAGGATTCATTGTTCCGGGTAGAATCACATCTATTTCCTGACTCATGATCTAGCTTCCATTTAGGAACAATTTTCTGTGTTAAATTTCAACTAAAATCACTTGTTCTGAAAACAAATTTTAAAAAGATGTTTAATTATTTGCTTGGAAACAACCTCATCCGACAAGTGCACATGAATTTCAGCAATGAAAATATACACAGGCCAATGAAAGGAGGAAAGTAAACATTTCATGTTTTCAGGGTCTGTATTATGCAAACCTTTCACTAATGTATATGACCTTTCAGCAAAACATAGTTACTGAACAAACAGCTGCGAGACATAACCTTGGTTCAGCTGACTGGAGTGAAAAAACAAATCTGCTTTCATGACATCTCTGTACAGCTTCCACAGGACTGATTGAATGAATGTAAATTAAAGCAGAACTTGGTTATCATCACTGTATCTGCCTGACAACGAGATAAAAAAGTCTCCCATTTCATGTCTAACATTAGAAATCATTATTCATCTCTTCCCTACACAATTTCCACTCTGCAACGTCTCTTACCTTTCAGCAAGGCAGCTTAGTTTCTGCAGCAGCCCAGCAAATTAATGAGAGAATGATCTAAAGATCTGTCTCTGCTCTATTAATTCAAAATATTTGTCTCCAAGAAGGCTAATGTCAACCTTTGAAAGTAAAGCACTTTAACTGTAAACCCTAACTTTTCTCATGGGAAGAAAATACGTTAATCCATTTCTTTTCCACATTTTCTTTATTTTCATGACCAGTCTGACAATAGGAGATTGTCTACAAAAAGTTAGATCACAATATCTAGAGATAAATAGAATCACCAATAGAATATACAGTATCAGATGATACTGTTCACTGTTTGGTTGTATTTGTCTGAAGCTACTGTTTGGAGGAGCTATTACTGCCTATAATAATAATTGTCCAACTGAATTTAGAGTTTCAGACCTCATTTGCCAGACTGTCCAATGCTGCTGCAGCTATTACTAGGAATTAAAATGGTGACTAAAGTACTCCCCAGAACAAAACCCTTCCATACAAAACATCTTCCACAATCCTCCACATGATGCTTCCTTCCCCAAAACTCTAATTGTCCCCTTTTGCCACAGCACCTTAAATTTAAAATTTAAGTTTAAAATAAAGCTTTGAAGTACTAACGTTCTATTCTCATAAGCATCATCTCCTTCTTTACACAGCTTTACACCATTTTTATGTGTGTCCATAAAATGTGTGTCCAAAACGTAAATACAAATTCCTTAACTGGAGATCTGAAACTCTAAATGCAAATGGACAATGATTACTGAAAGTTGCATTGTTCTGTGCACAGTCTGAGCTGCTGAACACTGTGATCTCAAGGACAAGCATCGAGCTTCAAGCCATCTGTCACATTTGGCCATCCATTGGGCTTAGGCCAAGTCACCTGACATGAAGAATAATCACCCTTTGCAATCGGCTGCTGTTACTGAGCAGTATCAGATGATGATGAACGTGTCTCTGGAACTTACACTGTGAATCAGAAAAGCAGATTTCCGAACATTCCCTCTCAAAAAAATATTCCAGCATGTCTGTATTTTGAGCTAGTTACCAGTCTTTATGTTTTATTTGTGAAAACAAAAGATACAGTCCTGTTCTGCAACCAACATTTTCTGTTTCTCAGCTTTATTTCTGTTATTGAGCTGCAAGTTAAATGGCAGTTGCCTGGGTACTTACTGTGAAAATAATGTCCTTGATCTAACAATGAACTTGAAAACATATTCCAGTGCTTTCAGGGTTCTCAGGATAGGTTCGCATTGCTCCCCCCGGCTGGAGGTATCTAGATAAGTCTTCAGAACACTCATTAATTTCCTGAAGTTATAACACATTTTAAAAATACTTATTAATTTCTTAATGAACTTCTCTCACTTGTTTGGCTACTCTAAATAAATGTTTCTGCTTAGTCGAGCACACCCCCCAAATGTTACGACATGCTCTAAATTAACTGCATGTTAAAAATAGTACCATATTCTGGTACACAGCAATATTGGCTTAAAGCATTTCTTTCATTTAAACACTTCCTTGCTTTGTATCCAAAGGCAATTTGTTGTTAAATACGCTACCTGATAAAGTGCAAAAGCTCATCTAAAACTAAGACCCTTAATTTATAGTTATAGTTTCATCTTATATGATTCAGCTAATAATGATATAATAGTGAGCTTTTTGCAGCTATGAGAATTAAGGGTGGTTTGATTTGGGGGGTTGCTTTTAGTTTGTTTTCTGTTTTTCTTTTGTGGTTTGTTTTTATTTTTTGGTTTTGTTTTTTTTTTTTTTTGTTGGTTTGCTTTGGTTTTCTTTATAGCACCACAGAAATCCCATCCACTACCCTAAGCAAAGCAAAGCACCCAACCAAACCAACAAAAACCAAACAAGCACTTGCATGTTGACGAAACTTAACAGTTCACCAACTGGACTGTTGAAACGTAAGTAAATGATCACAATGATACTTTGAACAGACTTGCATGCAAATAATAGCACTAAGAACTGCTTGCAATCACACAGAGAATATATACATCTGTGTGAATATATCTTTCTCCATCTGTGTAACTAACAGACACATCCTCAGCCCCACTGCCCTAGCCTAACTTACATCTCAGGACCAAAATATCCTGCTTTCAGCCTCTCAGCCTTCTGAGCACTACACCCATTGTGTGTTTCCATTTACTCCTTTTTACAGCTTCTCTGAGGTCACAGCTCAGTAATCTGTACTGAGTTGTAACAAAACTTATCCAACCTGCATGCAGGGGCAGTCCACTCAAGGTCCCTCAACTGTCAATGTGAAGTCCTGTGTAAAAGCTAGGTACAAATGGATAACTAAATAGGAACCGAACAACAAACAGGTCTTCTCCAGTTAGTATACTAACAGTCTGGCCAAAATACAATTTCATAATACATCACAATATGCCTGAGACAGTGTTTCCTTCCTAACTATGAGTTAGGTCATAAACAGCTATCTGTTGGTATTGTCAACTATACTTGAAACGCAGTTCATCTTCCACAATGTGCATGGAACCAATGATGCCAAGCAAACTCATGATATGGGGAATAGTCATAGAAATCATTTTGCCTCTGTGACTTTGATTAAATCATCAGAACCTGAAGTTCATTGGGCAAATACCAAGTTAAACTCCCAGTTAGGTAAATCTTAGAAATATTTTAAGCAAATAAGGCTGTCCCAAATGCCCACAGCCAACATTCTCTTCCTTCACAATAATATAAAGCATTAAATTAAACGTGCTTATTACATACAGAGTGACGGAGGACTAAAGAAGAGTATGTGCTTGAGCTTTCTGAGCCCAGTAATGCTAACTTCACCTTTCCCAGAATGTGAGAAAGGGTTGATTGTGCACTACTGCCTTTCAGCACAGCAAATTCATGTTCTAGTGCTCAAGCTGTGTGACATTTCCTGTTGAGTTGGAACTGATGCAAATTCAGCACAGGAAACTGCAAGACATTCTCAACTATTCCAATCCTTCAGCTAAAGTCTTCCATCTACTATTCATATCCCAAATTCAAGTTCAGCTTCAATCTGCCATCCCATTAAGCTGCCAGAACAAGTCTTCAGGTAGATTAAAAAAATACAACTATCCTGTTATAGCACTTCCCCAAGATCAGCATTAACTGAAGATGTTATCATTCCTCATCATTCAAAGCAATTTTTTCCTACCATAATCTGGGAAAACTTAGTTTAGATACAGTAAAATCCAGTATTAAATTTACTGTATAACATGACTGCAGAGTTTTATTTTCATTCTTTTCTATGAGGCCATGTCTTCCCATCTGGGCATTACCTGGATGCTCCAAAAATAAATGAAAGGAACAAACCCCACCACAAGCCTGTCCACCTGCCCACTGCCATGGCCATGTAACAAAGACTCCAGTTCACAGCAGACCACATAACAAACACCCAAATTCTAGTCCAGTGCACTAAACCTGCCTGGTGCAGCAGCTAACTGTGAACTACACATGAAGACTTGACAGTTCCCAGAAAACTTTTTTCCCCCCATGACTTTGTTTGCTGCAAAAGAAGACATGGAAACCTTTATAAACAGGTTAAGCACATCCTCAAGTCCTCACTTAAGGCATTCCAAGGCCAAGAATATAGAGAGGGGCTTTACAGCAAAGTATATTTGGACAAATTTGACAGCATACAGGTGAAGTGCTCAGACAAAATGAATATCAAAAGAATCATTTAACTACAAATTAATTACTCTCTGTCAGTCAACTCTAATCATATGTCTCTCTCAGAGGCAGGTTTATTTCCAGATAAGCAAATGGCAACATTAAAACAACAGTCACCATAAATTACATCGGAAAAGTCACAAACACAATTTACTTTGCTTAATGTGATGATAGAGATTCAGCAAAAAAGAGAAATCAAAGAAAACAAACTTACTTGTATGCCAATGTTGCACTAAAATGCTGCTGGATATACGCTTCCAGAACAGTGTTAAAATGTTGAAACTTACGGTCTGCGATAAGCCCTATGATATAGATCTAAACAGACGTGGACATAATCAGCATTTTTCATAAAGACATGTTTTAAATGTTAAATATTGATATTCTGAAATATTTTTTTACAATCTATTATTTAGGAGTTTTAAAAGAAATTTACATTTCAGTGAGAATAGCAATATTCCAGCTGTTCAGTAGAGATTTTAAAACATTCCCTGAAATAAACATCTTGATAGCCCATTCAGAAATACAGGATTCTTGACTCTGACAAATAAAATCCTTCAATGTTGATTCTTACCAGTGCATCAAAGACAAGAATATCGTATTCATTACTGTGGGAATGTTCCATCATGATGTTAAACAGGGCATCCAGCGTATCTTGTAGAAACTATAGAACAACATGAAAAGACAAATTGGCAACCAATATAACCTGTCCGTTCTCAGAGAGTAGACCTGGTTTCTCTCAAGTTTGAGTTTTAAAGGCCTTCACTGAAATGTCACTTATATTCAGTAAACTTTCCCAAGGATTTAGGCTCTAGTTTCCTTAATTTTAAGAGCTTACATCCTCAGACCATGAGCAGGAATAATAAATGCCTAGCTCAAAGTGTATGGAAAAGCTAAAAAACTATATAAATGGCATAACTTTATCTAAAAATGTATTCCTAGTTTCTTAGTGATACTGAGTAGTGGTTGCTAATGTCACATACACATGACGATTAGAAACACACTTTATATGTCTGTGGTTTGTTTCAAAGCTCACTTTTTTCTTCTAAGTTTTTCTTCTTTTAAGTTCTCCTTCCTCTTTCCTTCTCTCCAGAGACATCTAATGCTTGGATATGAAGAATAACACAAATGTAATAGTATAGAAATCTTTTGCAAACTGTCCCTAAGAAAGGCATTACACTGAATGACACTCTTTAAAGAAAGTATAATTGAGAGGCTGCCTTAAGTTCCTATCTTTACCTAGCTGACCTTCAATTTCTTTTTTTTTTTTCTTTTTGAAACTATGCAGCATTTTATTTCTGTCATGCTATGAAAAGACATGAAGAATAACCATTATGGAAACAACTACATAGAGATATACCTTCACAACTTCCTCTCCATCCACAATCTTCAGTTTTTCCAGGTTCTCCTGCAGCAGCTCTGGCTTCATACGCCACTTCAAGAGACCTAGTAACCCCACTAGAAGAAAATAAATGGACAGGCAATAAAATTTAAGATGTGATTTATCATCTGTACAAATGTCTGCTTTCTAAAGCTTCTACCCATTTAGAAGATACGTACCATTCTGAGTTAGTTTTGTAGAACAAACAAGAGTTGAAATATAAAATGCATCTCTTGAGCTTACTGAAAGCCCCCCTGCAATACTTGAGTTCCTGCCTATGGTTGCTCCTTTATTTTCTATGTGTTGACGTGTAGAAGGTAATGTCAAATAAGCATTGGCATCCTCCATTTTTTTACTGTCTCCCTGAAAAGCAACATAGCATTTATTACATATTTCACACCCTGGATTTAAAATTAATGTATTTTGTACTTCATAAGAAATAAACAAAAAGCTCTGTTCCTATGGGCTTAAATACATGAACTAAAAGACAAAGAATACCCAAGTCCCAGCATGACTCAGTACAGGTAAACCAAGAGTCAATGTCAGCAAGAAAGGCTGCAACTAACACGCAAGGAACATACTCCATTGAAATTATAAAGGGTTAATAGTTTTGAGGTACAATAAGGAACTATGAGGTGTGACATCAGCATCACAGTAAAAGAGCTGATTTGTCATTAAAATGTCAGTAGCTACAAAATGTAACAGACTATTGAGCATCACCTTCAAGACTGTACACAGGATATAGGCAACACAGTTATGATGTATGCATACGATTAAAGAAGAAAATAGGACAGTGTAAGGAAAGAACAGCAGCACTATCAAAGATCAGAGCATGGTAAGATTGTATTTAAATTACACAATATGCTGCAGTAACTGACACAGGTATCACAGATTTTATGCTGTTCAGTAGAATGAACAGTACAAAACCAGAGAACCAACAGGTATTTTTCACCCTTTATTTTATCAGGTTGCATGCCACAGCCCTCCCAGATTATTTTTCATCTCAACTTTTGATTCATACAGCAGACAGGAAAGCAGCTTTTAGACAAGGACAATAAAAATCATATTCAGTGCTTAGAGATATGATTTTTCTTCAGAAACCCTGCTCAGTAAAGTTCCCCCAATGAGTTTAAGAGCTGCCACTTAAACCTAAAGAACTGTCACAGATCTGACTCAATTGCAGACCCTTCGTCTACAATTGTGCATAAACAAGGAGCTGCAGAAACCATGATCTAGAATAATACTCTGTAGTTCTGTGACCGATTGTGTAGATGTGCAGACTACTTTTCAGACAAGAAGATTTACAATTGACTATATAGAGACCTAGACAGACAAAGGCAAAATCCTTATGCAGCAAGACAGCATGACTAACTCTTATGATTGTATGAAGATTGCCAAATAATTACTTCTCAGAATTTTTGGAACCCAAAGAAAGCCTTGACTCCTTCTTTTTGAGACAAGTTAGACAGAAAAAAAGAGAAAAGACTTGACATTTTGATCCAAAAATCTCTCAAAAAGTTTCAATGCCTGAAGGCAGTAAAAATAAAGTATGCTGTTTAAACTTGAGTTTTCAAATTACTTATTTTGAGAGGCCAGATGTATGACTTTGAAACTTTCAGAGCTTACAGTTACTGTTCTTAATACTAGAATAAGCAACATATGTCAGAAAAATCGGTCTCCGTCTCCCAAACCAACTAGGTCAACTCCATTTAGCATTTCTCATCTATGATGTCACTTAAAGGAAAAATTACTATGTCAATGAGAAATTAATTAGATGGAACTTCATAACCAACATTAGCCACACAGTCATAGAACATGATTGTTATTTTCCTGCTGGTGTAAGTATTTATCAACGTTGGTATCAATGAAAATAAATACTATTACACCGCCATAAACTTTTGTTGCACTATCTAAACTACTTGATGTAGTCATATTCATCTCGATTGTCATTAATGTTAAGGCAAACTAGCTCACATAAAAGATCACTAATACCTACAGTAAAATTTCTTCTGTATTGGAAGTGATTTCAATCAAATTCCTGAAACTTTCACTTTTGTACCTGAGTAACTACACAGAGCAGTTTCAAACAACCAATTCTCTAAGATTACATTGCCTGATTATTCATGTGACAAAGATTCTAAATAAATCAAAACATTTCGCTCCCCCTCTCCCCCTTCCAGGTACTGAGCTTTAGCATGATTTCCTCTATACTGTGGAAGGCCAAAAGCACAAACTTCCATAAAAATAGTAGGAAGAGTAGCTGTTTCTCATTGTGCTTCGAAACCATCTCTGCCTAATTACAATTTAAAGCAACGTTTACTCACCATGGAGCAAGTTATATTATTTTTGTTGTTGTTCAGATGAAAACCATATTTCTCTTTGACAGAATAATAGGAATTTCTTCACTAAGAAATCAAACAATGCAGGCAAAGACAACAGCGTGCAAAAAGGTGTCGTGGGGGATAGAAAAAAATTGATCCAATACCTTTAAGACTAACAAATCATGGACGCCATCCTGAAGAGTTGTTCCATCCTCCTTCATTAGTCTTATGTAGGCCATTGCAAAATTCTTTTCTCCTTTATCTTTAGCTACAAAGAAAAATATTTTCAGTTGACTGAAATTAATAAATTAATGAATGAATATTCACTCAAGTAAAATTCCCTACTTACACTCTTGAGATGACCTGTGTCTGAACATGAAGCGCAGATGTATCCTTTGCATGTCTTCAATAGGGAGTGCTACCTTTTTTAAAATCAGAAAATAACACGTAGAGTTATGGGGGAGGCAGAAGCTGGTTTCACATTCAACCAGCTCCTGTTTTAGAACAAATAAGCACCACTTCTGCTGGCTCCATGCCTTTCACAGCCCATTTAAAACTATCGAGCCTGATCACAGTAGCAAAAGTGCTGGCTGATAAGCAATTACCTGTTAGACTTTGCTCAAAGTCTAGCACCACCACAGAAATGACGCACTGAACCCAGTGAGTTAAAACACACAGGTGCTTGTACACTAGAAAATACGCACACTGCAGCCTTATTAGCTACCCTGTTAACTGAACCAAATTATGCTCTGTGAAACTTCTATTCCATACACATAAACTGACAATCAATTTAATAAACAGGTGAAAAAGGTATGAAAATTTAAGTGAAAAAATAGGTATAATTATAACAAATAACAAAAGAGCTCAACTGCATCAGAATAAGAACAAACTATCACATTATCATGTTTACAGTTCTGAAACTTTAGACTTGTATTCCCTTGTGTTCATTCAGAATTTTCCTTTAAAAACTTTACTGCATAACACTCCTTCGTATTAGCTACTTGTTAAGGTAGTTGAAACTAGTGTAGTTAAATGTTAATGTAGTTAAAACTAATACAGTAAGCAATGACCAGAATGGCTCAGTGTTTTCAAAGCAACAAATAAGTTTCTGCTCCAACTTCCATTCCCTCCCTGTCCTGCCCAATCTCAGCAACACACCTTGGTGTAATAATCATAGACTCGTCATACATGACAATATTGCTTTCCACAGTCATCTTAAAAATAAAATCATATTGCTAGCAAGCCTGAGACATGCTTTATAGTGCTGGAAGCTTATGAGCATTTTCCAGTCAAAGACTTTAAATCCAGATAATTACTGGTGTGCCTTAAAAGATATCCAAGACAGTTTTTTTCTCCCTAGTCACAATACTGGGGAGAAGGAATATGGGTTGTATGGGGTTTTGTTTATTTGGGAGTTTTGTGGGTTTAATCATGCAACTGGATCTTCGCATGTCCATTGTCTCACTGCAATAGAACAAATGCAATATTTCATTCTTTATGAGCCATGTTAGGACATAAGGTTATCTAAGAGGACCTCATTTATTTTGCTAAACAAAATCCTAACATCATTTTCTAGGCCAAATTTTCAGCCTCAGTAACCATGTATCTCTGACAACTGATGTATGAGTAAGGCTCCATCCTTACAGCTGTAGTCAGGAATGATTTTTATTTTTTAGGAAAAGATGATGCTGCGCAACTTTCTGTGTGAGGTAGAAAGAAATGAAGACAAAAAGGCAGGTGGAAAGTATCTACACCATACCTTCAATGTTTCCATCCAACGAGGCTGTTTGACTTGATAGTAGAGAACTGATCGGTATTCATTCACGGGTTTGTCCCCCGCGCCCAAGCAAACGGCATTCTTACAAAAAGGAGGGAAGAAACAGTGCTCAGTGGCTGATTAACTTGTGCAAATCTTTGAATGGAGCACAACCAAGAGGCCTGTTTGAGTGATTCTGTGACATTCACTTGGAACAAAATGCTTTTTACTTCCAACAGTAAATCTTGCTCTAGCTCTTCAGCTGAGACTAGTTTGATACCTAAGCACAGCCAGCTGGCTGCTGTTTAGTGAACACGTACCAGTTTTGATCTATGGATAATCAGAAACATTGAAATTAATATGAAATCATGGGTTTGAATTTATTGAGTTTTTAGGCTAAAAGGGAAAATCAGTTACTTTTGTTATTAATTGCATTCAACAGCATTTCAATTTAGTTCTCAAAATTGTTGCCGTAACATGTCCAAGGAATATTACCCACAGAAAGCAAGCACGAACTGAACATATATTTCAGTATGTAGACAAAGTGACAAATCCACTTTCTCCTAGTATTTGGGGAAAAGATGCTGATGGAGAACTGAACACGTATAACACTGGAATACAATATTTAATGCATTGCAAATAGGTTAATTTCTATAAGAAATATTTGGTATATGTGTTTTAAGCATATAACCTGTCAATAGACAGAGATCGCTGAAGTCAATTTAGCAGAGTTAACTTCTGTAAATGCAAGTCATGTGGTTAGGTGTTTTCATAGATATAGGTAGTGTTTTGTAATCAGGGTTACAACTTGTGTGGAGTCCAAGCATTACATGGGTTTAGGGTTTTCTTCATTCAAGCTTTAAAGATACCCTTAAGGTCAAGCATTTAATTATAGTTCATAAACTCATTTTAGTAAGTCCTGAACCACAGTGAGTTACTCCATCTTCATTTCATCTCAAGAAGTGTCCTTATGATTTCACCCTCATGATCACAATACTTATTTAGTGAACAGTGTAAAGCTTAAAAAAGGAAAGGCCAAAAATCCCCCTTGTATTAAAACACCCTGAGGAAAAGGCAAAAATTCCTTAAAATGCAATTAGACAAGCAAAACCACACTGTAAATATTTATGTCATATACGCACAGTGTCCACGCTCCTCTGTTGTCACTAATTAAGTTATTGTCTATGCATTCCTTCAGGGGACAATGACACAGCCTTCCTGGCACAAATGAATGGTTTGTTATATAGCAGAAAGGGTACTTCTACCATTTTAACAGGCAAATTGCATTCCTCCGGGAACTTCCACAAGAAAAACCCTGGAGATGCAGATTTGTCACAAACTGCACTTGTTCCTTGGCACAGCTAAAATAGGTCATTCGATGGTATTTCTCGGTACAGTTTAATGCAAGACATTTATAAGACTTTAATAGATAGGCCACTTTAAACACCATGAAACCTATCAGCCACAAGATGTCACACGTGAGGGAACTGTGAGGTTTTGTACAAAGGTATTTTTAGAGAAAATTCAGCATTACTTCTAAAATGCAACTCATGTATCTATGTCCATCATACATGAAAAAGAAAACTTACTGGCATCACTCTTCCTTCTTCATCGCAGACACACATTATCACTTCCACATTTCTTTGAGTTGTTTTATTGTATTTATCAAAGTCTCCATACAGCAATGTAATATAAATGTCATTTCTTATATCTCCTACGCAAGAAATTGAAAAGTTAGAAAACAAAAAAGGAAACCAGCGAAAAAGCTGTGAGAGCACGGGGTCACCCGAACTTCACAGGAGTACCGCTTTTTCTGCCGTGAAACAGATAAAAACCCATTTTTCTCCGCCTGAACTTAAATTTTCAGCTGTTATTCTTAGGTATGCAGATACTGCGGTTTGAAACAACCAAATGAGAATCCTGACTCGAGGCAATTCTCGTCCTGCACTGACACCTGCTGGTGAGGGGGCTGATGATGCCGTTACTCATTTTTCCCAGATCTACAGCTCTCTTTCGTGAGGAGCCTTCATATTTTTTCCCCTCTGAACTAATCAATACGCCTTCTAAAGGAATCTAGATTTGACCTGAAGGGAGGCAGGGGTTGTGCTGTGGTGGTTTTGTTTGTTTTCATAAAGGAGCACTACAGACAGCGACTTGAATTGGAAAATATAAATCAAAAGAAAAACCCCAAGAGATTGTGAACTCCTATGTTTATTATTACTAAATGACAGTGATAAGTTGCAATAAAAATAAGGTTAATAATTTAAAATTCAAGTAAGCTTCTACCGTAATCTCTTTAGAAGATGAAAAAAAAACAACCTACGTACAAGGAGCTAGGATTATCCCTGTCTGTCATAATTTTGGTTTTCTGTTTCAGTACTAGAAAATACTTTCCAAGAATTTAAGTATTTTATATAAGCCTCTAATACTGGAACAAAACTTACCACGAAGAGTGAATTCAAAGGGGTCTCTGAGTCACGCATTACAGAAATCAGTAAATAAGACTGCAGTTGGTGCTTATTACCTGAGGGAATGGGAGAAAAGAACTCCATTCCTATTACAGAACAAAGCACCTCCTACCTGGCATGATGATTTCAGGAAATCCTAGCTTTCTAGCAACAACTGTAGTTCTGTCTACAAGATGTGGATAGTCCTTTCTAGTTTGAATCACATCTCCAACAAGCATTTTCACAGTTACCCAGAGACCTATTGAGAGAAAAATAACAACAACAACAAAGATTACATTCATAGCAAGGAAAAAAAAGGAAAAAAATCTGTCTTCAGATGACTGTCACCAACACCCATCAAAATTGGGATAAGAACTCATTTTCTCTACTTCATTTAGCTGAAAGTTCTGTAATCCAACACTAGTAGCTAGTAATTACTAGTAGCTAGTAATTGAAATAAGATACTGCCACAAACTCATGCTGCTTCACTTCCATCAAAGTTGACCAGCCTCCATTGTGGGGATACAGCTCTAACAAAGACCCTCCCGAAAAGGTAAACCATCAAAAACGAAGTTCCACAAAAATACCTTGTTACTTAAAATCAAACAAACAAATCTACTTTACCTTGTCCACCACTGTCCCCTTTTGATGCGGTGACTTTGCTTAGGAGACTGTGTAAAAAATCATTCTCTGCCATTACCCTGTGGGAGAAACAATAATTTTTACTAGGAGTAAGTGCTAAATATATCGAACCCCATTCAGAACAGAAGTGACAAGAAGGCTCAGTCCACTTTGCAGTACTTCACCTTACTGGGTCACACTGTAATTTCATAACTCTCACTCCCAGCTGCCGACTGCTCGCATCAAACTTACGTGCCCACTGAAGCAAAAAGGATCCAGTCAGCAAGTTTACGAACACCATTTTGTGACAAAGTGACAATATGAAAGCTAATTTTGTAGGCATGCACAAGGCGAGTGCATTCACCAACATGCCGCTCCAGTCCTCTTTCCCTGATCAGCAGCCTGACAAACAAATGAACTTCAAACATTTTCAGCTACTTTTGCAAGGAGAAACAAATTCTTACCTAACAAATGTGGTGAAACAAATTTTAAACAAATGGAACAATAGGAGAATGTGTCATGCACAGGTCTTGCAGAATTAAATTTATTCTCTGTTTGACAGAGCATCGGTGCTATGTAGAATACATAAATATGTTTGTAGTGAATACTGGCATGTCTCCATTTGATCTGCAAGTATCATAATCATATTGTCAGGCAGCTGGCCTGGCATTTCTTTTAAAGGCAGTTAACGTGTGACAATTCAACTACTTTTTAACTGAAACCCAATTTTTACACAGATTTTTCCCAAATCCAAGCCAGAATCATGCACAAAGTACTCGTTATTCATATGCGGAAAGCTTTCTGTTGAGCATGTATAACTGTTTTACTCATGTTCTGTTAAACAAGGACCAGCTGTCTGAAGGAGCACATTCACAGAAATATACATTAATTTAATATACTATGTAACCCCTCTTAAGTCTCAAATGCCTTTTAAAGAAATACTTAAATCATTAGCATGATTAAATCGTGACGTTGTTAAAAGGAAAAACTACTTTTTCTGAAACATTTTATGATTGTTACAGCCAAAAACATAGAAACAGTTTTGTTTGTTTAAAAAAAAAAAAAAAAGGTATCAGTGACCATCTTACGGGTGAAAGGGAATGAAATGCTGCTTTTCTTCATCACTTTCAGCTTTTCCTTTTATGATATCTGTAATGTCCATAACTAGAAGAGTAACAGAAAAATCATCAAACATATAATAGCATCACAAAATAGCTCCTCTTCTCTCTTCATGGTGTACATTAATGTGCTTGTACTTCTAGCTAAATATGGATTTATTTTTTTTCCATTAGCAAGCAGTGCAGCCCAATAGGGGTAGACCTTAGGGACAGAACATGTAGCATGAAGTCCACACCACAGACACGACATTGTGTAAAGAGAGAATTACTTCAGATTGCTTTTGGTCTAATCCCATGAATACAGGTATGAGTGCATTGGTGGTGCTCTTGGGACACAGTTGTGGTTTTATTTCATCTGCAAAGAATTCTGTTACTATCCTATGGCACTGTTTTGGTTTGCACTGCATAGCAGTAAGCATCAATTATTAGGAAAATACATTCAAAAGCACATTTCTGACCTGAAAATGCTAATGTCTGTGCAGTTGTTATGGCCTTAAAAAAAATCAAACATGGAAGACAACCGATATGGTTGTTTTGAATCTCTATCAAGGCATGTCAGACTAGTACGGTCCAGCGTTGACAAGTATTACTTGGGTCCTATCTCTGATACAGTCAGCACAGGAGACATCAGTTACCTGCCACTCCAAAGGGCCGTCTAAGTCCTTGTGTGTATTTCTTTGAGTTACTGTCTCTGAGATCCATCCTTCCAACTCGGACTATTTGACAAACTAGGTAAACTTTGTCTCGGCTAAGGTCTTTATTTCCAAGATCCTAAGATACAAATGAAAAAGAACTGAAGGATTAGTTGAGGCAGAAGCAAGCTGTGAAATCTAAATGGGACCTCCACTAATAAATAGAGCCTCAGTAACTGATGGATTTAAAAAAAGAAATAAGAAACAAAAACCAAACACACTCAAACTGAGCCCACAAAAGAATGGAAAACCTGACAGTGTAAAGGTTGAAGAAAATAAAAGGTAAGAAACACAGAGAAAACTGCAGCAACCAAGAGGTACAGCAGGTAAAAATAATAGTCAAGTAAATAGTAAATTTGGGAAGCAGCAAACTGGTTTCAAGAAAGGTCACTGAAGCATTGTCACTGCCTTAAAGCACTCAGTGACTGGTCATCTCGTTCTGTCACTAAGATGTCTTCTGCTTCCTTCTTCACATTGCTCAATCTTCAGGAGTTCTGACAGTGACCACAGAGAAAAGACAAGCCAATTTGCAAATACGAATAAGATAAACGGGAGAACACTTACTGTGAATACTACTTTAAGGTTGTTGAGCATATCAATTTCCTTCGGAAAGCCTCTGCTCCCCCATCTCACCAAGTAGTTCTCACTGTTTCAAAGATAAATATCTTGTTGTCATGGGATTTAAAAATTCTTCCCTTTCACAGTACAGCAAACCCACAGTACATAACAAAGGTTGCACAACAGACAGTAGTCTCTGGTGATTGCTTAAATCTAATACCAGACTAAATAGACAAGAAGAATGCTATACAAAATAATCTGAACACAAGACAGGACAGCACCTGTTTTGGAAGAAACATGACTGTGATCATAATCTTTTTGACAGGAATACCCAATAGAATCTTAATCTATCTTTGAATTTATAAATTAATTCCATTTTGTCCCCTTCATCCCATTGCAGTACTTCACTCTGGACACCCATCAAGAATAATCACTTAAGTGTTCCCAGGTTTCCCCAAAATTCTGAAATGCTTAGCCCAGGAATTTCCCATTAACCTACTTCGGATCCCTCACCTTGGAATTCTTTAATAGCCACCAACAACTAAATTTGCCCACACTTCCCTTTCCTTTGGGTTTTCTTCCTTTCATTTACATATGCTCTGCATTACTAGCACATTGGCAGCTATTTTGCTTCATTTTGGCTAGGTCCTTTTGCTACTCTGTTGCAAGAAAAGGAAAGCTTACCTTATAATTGTTGATTTCAGGGGGTCATATAGCGACATAAAGAGTTCCGCATCCTCTCCAATTCGGCATACAAAATTCCTCACAAAGACATACAGACTGTGGGTGGGGGATGAAGACATTCGGGAGTATGATGCATAATCTGGTTGATCCTTTGACTACACAGAAGAAGGAAAAGAATTAGCTACATTAGTACCACTTGTAAAGAGAAAATGTATCAAGCTGTCTCTACAGAGGCAAGCCTAAAGTCTGGAAGACACCTTGTCTAAACACAGTAGGATACACCAGAAAGCCTACTATCCACATTGTGATGGGGCTTCAGTACGCTGGGAGCACTAGCAAAAGAAAATACACCTCTTTGAAGAGGGAACAAATAACATGCTGAGATAAGGACACAGCTGAGGAGGTTCACTAACTCTGAAACAGGCTCCCAAGTTTTACCTACGTCCCAATTTAACCACCAAGGAATAGCTACTTACTCTTTGGTGTCCTAAAACTCTTTTAGCGCATTTTTAAAACAAGTCAATGCACTCTGTTGCAGACTACTAAGTTTCATTTTCCTTATACTGTCAGTCAATGACATTCAGATGTCTGGGAAACAAGACTTCTTCAGTGACACTGCTGAGAACAACTCACAAAGTGCTTTCCAGTGATTTGTCATGGGCATTATTCAACTGTCACAACGGCCCAACTTTCTTTTACTTAGGTGTTTTGCTTAGAATCATAGACTAGTTAGGGTTGGAAAGGACCTTAAGATCATCCAGTTCCAACTCCCCTGCCATGGGCAGGGACACCTCTCACTAAACCATGTCATCGAAGGCTCTGTCCAACCTGGCCTTAAACACACAGTCCCTAATGAAGAGTCCCTCCCCAACATCCTTATAGGACCCCTTCAGATACTGGAAGGCTGCTATGAGGTCCCCACGCAGCCTTCTCTTCTCCAGGCTGAACAGCCCCGACTTTCTCAGCCTGTCTTCATACGGGAGGTGCTCCAGTCCCCTGATCATCCTCGTGGCCTCCTCTGGACTTGTTCCAACAGTTCCATGTCCTTTTTATGTTGAGGACACCAGAACTGCACACAATGCTCCAGGTGAGGTCTCACAAGAGCAGAGTAGAGGGGCAGGATCACCTCCTTCGCCCTGCTGGTCACGCTCCTTTTGATGCAGCCCAGGATACGGTTGGCTTTCTGGGCTGCGAGCGCACACTGCAGCCGGCTCATGTTCATTTTCTCATCGACCAGCACCCCCAAGTCCTTCTCTGCAGGGCCGCTCTAAATCTCTTCTTTGCCCAATCTGTAGCTGTGCCTGGGATTGCTCCGACCCACGTGTAGGACCTTGCACTTGTCATGGTTGAACTTCATAAGGTTGGCATCAGCCCACCTCACAAGCGTGTCAAGGTCCCTCTGGATGGCATCCCTTCCCTCCAGCGTATCAACCGGACCACACAGCTTGGTGTCATCGGCAAACTTGCTGAGGGCGCTCTCAATCCCACTGTCCATGTCAGCGACGAAGATGTTAAACAAGACCGGTCCCAACACCGATCCCTGAGGGACAGCACTTGCTACCAGTCTCCAGCTGGACATTGAGCCATTGACCACAACTCTTTGTGTGCGGCCATCCAGCCAGTTCTTTATCCACCGAGTGGTCCATCCATCAAATTGATATCTCTCCAATTTAGAGAGAAGGATGTCGTGTGGGACAGTGTCAAACGCTTTGCACAAGTCCAGGTAGATGACGTCAGCTGCTTTACCCCTGTCCATCAGTTCCGTAGCCCTATCATAGAAGGCCACCAAATTGGTCAGGCAGGATTTCCCCTTAGTGAAGCCATGCTGGCTGTCACCAAGCACCTTGTTGTTCTTCATGTGCCTTAGCATGCCTTCCAGGAGAATGTGCTCCAAGGTTTTGCCAGGCACAGAGGTGAGACTGACTGGTCTGTAATTCCCCGGGTCTTCCATTTTCCCCTTCTTGAAAATGGGGGTTACATTTCCCTTTTTCCAGTCGTCGGGAACTTCACCTGACTGCCATGATTTTTCAAATACGATGGCCAGTGGCTTAGCAACTTCATTCGCCAGCTCCTTCAGGACCTGCAGATGGATTTCATCAGGTCCCATGGACTTGTGCACGTTCAGGTTCTTAAGGTGGTCTCAAGCCAGATCCTCTCCTACAGTGGGCCTAAGGTCTTCATTGTCACAGTCCTAAACTTGCTTTATTACAGTTTACTTTCTTATGAATCCAGGAATGAACTCAAGTATCTTACAAATCCCTGAACAGATTTAATATAGAGAAAGGTCAAGGAAGAGCAGTCACCTTCTTTGCATTGTAAAAGATGAAATGTATGCACTCATCAGCTTTGCTTAGGCATGCTAACTTCTGGTGTCCACAAGATTATGCTGAGTTCACCTGAGTTCCTCTTTAATGAGCTTAAATTCTTCAACTCCATCAGACTAACTAACAAGCAACATACAGCAAACAATTAGTTGTCTCACAAGATCTTCTATGAGCAAGCCTTGGTTACTCATAGCTTGCAGGCTGAATTCCAAGTACGTAACTATTCACTAAGTGAATCAGCCTACTCAGTAACTCACAGATAGAATGAGGAAAAGTATTTCCATTTAGGAACCCAACAACTGATTTAGAAGCCACTTTAGAAACAGACTTTCATCCTAACCCACAGCCTGAATCCAGTGCATAAATGCAGCAAAATCAGTTTGAGGCTCTGCCATATTTATAATAAATGAACGTGATTCTACTCTTAAGTCAGACGCAAAAGTTTCCACTAGCTTTCATGGTAGGTTACAACCTTCAACCCTTTAATAGGTAAAATCAAAATGAAAATCCAGTACAAGTGATTAAGTTTACCAGTCATTCCTACCATTTCTTCTTTAATTCGCTCAGTGATTTTATTCGTTGCTTCTTCATGAGCATGAAATAGGCTGATGACACTGGTTTTATCTGGATCCAAGATATTTCCATCTTCATCTCTAACTGTCAAATCTAGCTCAAGTATTCTGTGAAAATACAAAGGGCATAAAGGCAGGATTATTTCCTTCTACAGAAATAAAGCTTAGAGATCGAATGCACAAGGAGCTGCTTCAAGGTTTAAATACATGTAACAGCCTTTCACTGAAGAAAAAATTAACTGAATTATTTTCTTTTCAAGCTGTTGTACAGTATTTATGCATTTTGGGAATTTACAGTAATGTCAAAAAAGCATTTAAATGCCTCTCATGTAGAGTAGATTCACCATGTTGAGTGACTTCAAACAGTCTTCATCTCTTTCGCTTTCTAACAGACAACCTTTGCAATCGAGGTGCCTAAGTTTTTCCTGTTGGCTTCTGCTTTCCTGTTGCTCTCTTTGCCTCCTAGTCCTGTTACTTTACTATGCTCTGCTTTCTTGCTCTCATACAAATCATGCCTTTTTTCCTTCCACTCTTCCCCCACCCCAACGTTAAAAACCTCAAGTCTTACCTCCATATGTCCTTACACATTCTTGTCCACAGTGTCTTAGTGTCACCTCAGTCAAGAGATACCCCTTCTTGCCTACCCAGGATCTCACTCTTCCATGCCTCTCTAAAATCAGACTACTTCATGCCAGACGGTGGTTTTCACAATTTCTAAGAGGCACTGGCTGCCCTTCTGGCACTGCTAATGTTGTTTGAAGCAGTCTGTATCAGATTGCAAGCCACCTTCATCACCTTACATGATTACCCACAACCTCTCCAGATTTGGTGTTCAGTCTCCTCTTCCCATTCAGCCTCCTCTGTCATTCCCCTTTACTCCTTCCCCACAGTGTTTCCTTCACACATCACAACTCAAACCCACACTTTCTCACACTTACAAATACTATACAACTCTCACTATTCCTCTACAAAATCCCAAGCCATTTTGAATATCTTGCCCCTAGATAACCCCATTTTTACCTGAAATGTGTTGTATTGCACTGGCTTTTCATTGGTAAAAAACAAAGCATTTTGTCAGATAGCTATTCTATCCCTGATAGTTTCACTTCTATAAACCAGAGTTTTGCCTGGAAATTCCCTAAGTAAATTGGGGTGAGGGTGGTGGTGTGTTGCCTCTAGCAAAGGCTCTGTACACTTCAGACTTTTGCTATTCATCCACCACACTAAGGCCTCTCTGAACACTTTTGAAGTGGTAGCCTAACACTACTGGTGGTAGACTGTGTTTGTGAAAGTTGGAAATGTTTTGGGTCCCAAGTTATATATGGGTCCCTGATGTTATACATATATATGAAGGCCAGTTATCTGACCTCAAATCTTTACAATTGACAAACTCATATATCTGTAGTTAAATAAATGAGTATTTTGAAAAAGCAATAACAATTGGTTATGAGAAGCCTCAAAATACATGGTAGTTACTATAATCACACAAATAACAGGCAGAAGTTTGAAAAGGAAGATTCATTATGTCTACATCTTGCCTTAATGAGCTACAAAACTGCAAAGAGGAAAACTTGATCATCATCTCTTCTCTAGCTGGTTGCTTTAAAATAAATCATGTTTTCCGGAAGCAATGTATGCCACTTACTTGTTACCATAGTCAATTTTGGAGGTGACTTTCTGTTTGAGTTCTTTCAGCTCATCTTTTGGCAAAGTCCCGGACAGAAGCTGTGACCGCCACTCCATGAGGTCATACATCATGGACTGCACCTGCTGGAACTGCTCCTTCTTATTCGTCTATGATAGAAAAGAAAACAGTAGGTTTCAAACTTGACACTGAAGCGAAGCATTGGTCTCAACAATCCGAGGATGTGTCCTATTTAATGCTAAGTAATTGCAGAAGCAAGAATTAGGCTACCTACTAGCCCTGGCTTCTTTACTCCTCTCATCCCACAAATTTTTAAGGACAGGACCTTCCATGTGACCACAAAGAAATTCTATTAAATGTAAATTGTTTGCATGGGGACAGGGAATTGCATTATTTTGGGTTTAATTGTGCTGTTTTAAAATTCATGAACCAAGTCTCATCAGGAGAAAACATTATAAAAGCAGTTTAGGTCTGTATGAGATACTGATAAGAACGCTGTGGTACGAATATACTCAAGAGAATAGTGGGAGAATGCACAGAAGTCACTAAAGCAGTTCCAGTGTCATTAAAAAACATTAAAAGTTTTAATTGTTGACATTAACAAGAGGAAGACTCAGAAGTGACAAGTTTCAGGAAATACATTAATGAGGAAAAACCACCCATATTCAAGATTTCTTTGCCCCAGCAGAGAAAAAGCAAAATCCAATGGCTGAGATCCTGGAGCAGTCAGTGCAAGTTGTTGAAACAGGTTAGTAGAAGAGACAACTCAGGTACTGTGGAATTTGCTATCTTTTGATGATTTTCCAGGAAACACTTTATGACTTTTCGGCCATCAGACTTAGGTTAAACAAGCCACTAGAATCAGTAGAGATTAATGTAGGGTTACAACAAGCAAGATAAAACAGATAAATCAAAACTAAGGCATTTATCACTTCTAAGTTCCACACTGCACTGTGGACATTACAAGCATATGCAAAAGATCACCATGAGTAGAGGCTGCTTGCTCGCAATTAACACAGACGCTGATGCAGTGGCCCTTTTGACTAATGCCTCCAAATTCATTGCACTTTTATGTATAGGTAAAAGTGCTCACAGGAAAGGAAATGGTTTTCTCCAAGATGGGAAAAAGATAAACAAATGCTTTTCTTTAAGAGATGTAGGTTAAGATACTGAAAGTAAAAAGATTGACTTCTTGAAACTGCCTGTTGTTAATAGCTACACACTCCCACTACACACTAGAACAACTTTTGTTGTAACATTCGAGAACATGGTGAATCTTTTTCAAATGAATCTTAGTTATGTTTGATGCTCTTATCTTGAAACCTGTCAACTCTAAAAAGAACAATTATGGAAAGTTTATCATGTACAGGGTACTCAGGGTTTGAACCAAAAGCATGCAGTTACACTACTCTTGTCAGCAAGCCAGCCTTTTCATTTAAAGCCATTGAAGAAAATGGTAATCATCTAAGTAGTGATGAAGAAGTAATCGTTTAAATCCTTCCAGATCCTGCCCTGCATCTAAGAAAAGACACCAATTTGAACAAGACCTCAAGATGCTTGAATAGGACTAATTACCAGGCCGCACACAGAATGCAAAAATGTCATACCACATAGAGTTGTTTCCAGATGCTTCCCCATTCCCAAAGAGTAGTGGTAACTTCTTGAACTAAAGGGATTTCAGCAGGTATTGTATTTTCTGAATGTCTAGAAAGAGAAGAAATTCTAACACAATGAAAATGAAAAAGAGTGTCTGAATTTCACAGGTTTATATTATAGTTACTATGTTTAAGGCATGTGAACGCCTTAAAACTTATTCTTCTGCAGGTAAGATCCTTAGTGTAATAAAACATTCAATACCTTTTCTTTTCAACAGGAACTTCCTTGATGTGGATGAAAGATTTAGGAAATATTCCCTGTTGAAGGAGAACAAAAAATATCAACATCTATTCTCCAAGAGCATTTAGGGAACAACCATGACTAATCTCCAAATTAAACTGCTGTCTATCTAGTTTTCTGTCCAGGTAGATGCATTTGTCTGACTGACAAATAACAGAAGTTTCGTCCTATCCATTTTTGCAAACACAGAATGCATAGGATTACATTTCTTCATTAAAAAAGTCATCTTCCACCCCCCCAATGTACTCCCCCACAAAACAGAAGATTTAAACAGTAGTTTAGTGAAATCTGATGAAATTGATAATACTTCTTAAAACATGTAATGCATTTTGACTTTGAAACCCTTCAGCAATATTAAAAATTAGTTGAAAGGTAGTGGTTAGTACTGTTAAATATTTTCCCTTTTAAGTTTTAGATTAAATTTTAGGCTATTAAAATACAAATTTTAATTAAACAATTATAGCATTTTGAGCCAAAAGAAATGTCAAAGGAGTATTTAAAACACAGATGTACTGGACAGGATGGGGACCCATTCTCTCATAGCCACCCTCAAGTACTGCAGATCAGGCAGCTGATAACTCCTTTGGGTAGCTTCCACTAAAATACTACATTGCATCAAGAACTTTGGTGAATTCCCCCATGACTAGCCTGTCTCCCCCCTCACTTCTGGTGAGCTAGTTCACCTTATTTGCTTGCTTCCATTTCTCTGCAGTTGTATTGGAGCTCATAGAACATGAGAAACAACAGGCAGAAGCCTGGAGATCACAGTTATTCATTCCTCTGTCTTTTAGGATGAGCAGCCATTGAGCAATGAAATGAAACAGTAAATCAAGCATCTAATACTTCCAAAAGGAAATTAGAATATTTTACTGTCACATGCAGTTTGAAAATGGACACAAATTAGTTACTCTAAGTCAATGCAAGTTATTGTTAATCCCTACAAGTCACTGAATACAGAACAAGAAAAAGGGAAAATGTAAAAGAAAGACTATACTGATTTTTTTCTGATGCATATTCTCTGCCAGCAATGGTCCCTTTGCTCCCCAGACATCACACTTTAAGGGACTGTGAAGGTTTTGAACATCTTTTTTCCAGGCTAGAGATGCAAATTCCACCAAACATTTTTACTGTAATGTAGGCCTGAGTCTCTAACTTGAAATGCCTTTGCAGCGCTGCACCCTGAAAGAATCTGGTACTAAGAGCAAGTTTCAAAAGAAATGCTTTTCTTCCAGAAAAGTGCATTTGAAACTACAGAGTAATTTTCTTGCTACTTAAGTCAGGAGTCATCCTACATAAGGTAAAAACAATTCATTTGTGGCTTTCCATATTTAGAAATAGGAATATAGACTTTTTTATCAATATGATTTTTTACTTATATTTAAGACATTAAGTCTCATGGGAGTTGTTCATATTGCATGTAGACTAAAGAATCCTTGAAAAAAAGTGCAGAACCAGACATGTAGAGCAAATTCACTCAAAAAGTTATTTCAAATGATGTCTTCCTCAGTGTGTTAACCCGAAGGCACAGTAATATTGTCTTAATTGATCTGCTTCTCCCAGTCCTTCTAGTAGTTACCAACACTGTCCAGGACAAACGCTGATTGTTCTATTCGTCAGGAAAGAGCTGACTTCAGAGATCACAGAGGACTATCTGACAAGAGATACTAATAAAAACCTTCATGGGTTAATTCCTTAAAAACAGTCTCATAGGAATGAACGGCATGATCTTACCTCTGATCCTTTATGTCTTACTAGATAACCCTTGTACCAACCTAAAAAGAAGAAAGGATGCACTTGGTATGACAGAACACATGCATGAAAAAGTATATTAGAAAATCACAAGGTTTGTTTCATATAAGAACTATCTAGCATAGCATGTTAAAAATTAATAATAAATCCAAAACTACATGGATGAAAGCAAGTCAAATATCAGGAAGAATACTGAGCGTGACTTGCACATTAGCAAGTATTATTATATGGTCTCTTTTCAAGTCTTGCATAGTAAGCACAGACAATCTTACACAGATTATAATACCCACACACTCACATTAAAAAAAGGTAGGATAAGTTGTTTTGTAATGCAATATATAATAAACACACACACATATATATCTCTTAACCAAGATCACTCATGATACTGGATAGCCCATCAAGCTCATCCAGTTGTGTTCTAGGTGTCCTATTAATCCAACGCAGTATATGGTAGTTATACATCCAGCTTCCCTGAATGTAAGAACAGGCCATCTTTCTGCCATAAGGAATTACAGCTTTTGGACATAACTCAAAAGTTACTCCTACTGTAAAGTTCAAGACAGAACCTCAAGAAAATGAATGGCTTTTATGGGGCTCCTTCTCCATTTATAACAAGGAACCCCTTCTGAAAGAAAAGAGTGCAGGACTGCAGTACTAGTTCAGGCTTTGTTCCATCTATGCCCCAGTGCAGTCACAATAAACATCTAAAAAGAACATATAGAGTTTACCCTTACTAAATCATAGCAGAAGCCACATTCAATGTGCACACATTCTATCATGAAACATTACTTACATAGCAACAGTATTCAACTCTGCTGAATGTTTCTTCTATTCCATCCAAAGCAAGCATTTTATGATCAAAAGCATACATTTTCTGGTATAGTTTCATGAGCAGATATTACCTTTTCTCTCTCTCCATTTCAGGTATTTGAGCTGTGCAACCAAGACATAAACAAAGAAATCCCAAACCCGAAGCAGTCCTGTGAGAAAGGCAATGTTGCAAGGCTCAGGAGAATCACTGACCTCAAAAACAGACTCCGGATTTTTTTCTCAGCACTGGGAGTTTTTTTTCCCCACTATCTTCTCAATAATAAAATTCCTCCTTACTTCTAAAACTGAATTACTTGCACATAGTCTCCAATTTACATCCAAGCGTGTCAAATCTGTTCAATCCCATTTGTTGTTACTGCACATGTACGTCTGGGCACATTCTGTGCACGCAAAACAAACTAAAATAGCATGAAAAATGAGCGTAGGAAAAACCTGTTACTGTTGGTTACTCTTCAGCTGCAGCTGGCAGCATGTTTCTTCAGATATCTGATAAAAGACAACTTACTGGCACAACGCTTAAAAAAACTTCTTCACTGGCGAATGTATTGCATAATGCAAGCTGTGACAGTGTATGTAAAGGGTAGAAGATTCAGAAAGGACTTTTAGATAAAAAACCACCACAAGTTCACCACTCAACTCGCTAGGGTGGGCTGACAACAAAGGTACCACAGGAGACAGAAACCTGGAATGTTGTTTCTGCCATTAACAGAGACAACACAGGGATGAGGAGGTTTCTGAATAATCAATTGTCCTGGGTTCAGCAGCAGCAGTCATTTTTCTCCTTCTTAGTAGCTAGTGCAGTGCTGTGTTTTCATTTTTTGGCCTGGGAACAGTGCTGATAACGCCGATGTTTTCAGTTGCTGCTCGAATGTTTGGTCTGGCCAAGGACTTTGTGAGCCTCATGCTCTGCCAGGGAGGAGGGGAAGCCGGGAGGAAGCAGAGACAGGACACCTGACCCAAGCTAGCCAAAGAGGTATCCATACCACAGCACGGCATGCCAGGGATGTAACAGGGAGGGACCCGGAAGGGCTGGGGGGACGGCAGGGTTGGAGGAGGTATCGGTCAGTGCTTGGCTGGGGGGAGTGGGGCGAGTTATTGGTCAGCTGGTGTTGAGGTGTTGTATTCTTTCCCCTTGTTATTTCGTTTATCATTATTATTATTGGTGGTAGCAGCAGTGATTTGTGTGATACCTTAGTTACTGAACTGTTCTTATCTCAACCCGTGGGAGTTGCATTCTTTTCGATTCTCCTCTCCATCCCTCCAGGTGTAGAGGGAGGGCAAGAAGGGGGGGAGTGAGAGAGCGACTGTGTGATTTATGGATGACTTTTGTTTAAACCACGACACCACTGTATTCTTTCGTTGCCAAAATGTTTAGAATGGAGGCTTACAGATTTATGTAGACCTTTCATTTTTAGGAGAGAACACAAATATCACTCACGACAGAGATGCATCTATTGACTAAGCGCCTAGTGAGCGACATCAGTATTTTCACTGATACTTTGAGACAGTGAATTTCTCTTAGAAACAGAAGAGGAAAAAAACATGCTTCTGCTCCCAAAACATGGAAGGTATGGTTCCTCAGATGCTTTTCTCTCTAACACTTTGTTGCTCCCCTGCAAAACAACCTAGAGCTCTGTGAAATGAAACGGGCTAGGCTCAAAAGTGCCTTTCAGCACCAAGCTGTCTATAAGTGCATAGTGCAGCAGCTGGCCTGTCCCTTTCAATGTAACTACAGTTAATAAGACAGCACTGACAGACAGTGCAAGTAAGTTGATGATTTTACAATACATTTTGCAAAGCTTGAAGCACTTCATAATTCATTTTTTTAACTCTTACTTAGTCAAGCACATCACTGCAGATTGAAAATGAGTTACTATTACAGTGAACATTTGCAGATGCCTGTTGAGTTAGTAATAATTTCACCCTATTGTTTTATACTAATAAGAACTTCAGTAGGTGGGGCAGACTTGGGAGAGAATTCAGTAACATTGTGAAAGTATAGATCACATCCTTGCGGAGGAATACACTAGCACTACAGTATCAACAGTGAATTCAGCTTCACAAATGCACAAAGCTACGTAAGTCTGGATCAGGATGCTGGCTATCTGTCATGCATGACTTGGACTTCCGTTGTTTAGCATGTTCTGTAAGCTGGATGCTTTTCAGAAATGTTTGATCATGCTGACCTACAGACTACTTTAACATATCACATTTCCATCTTGTGCTATAGGATGATCAGGGTGCGGAGTATCTCCTAGAAACAAATATTTAGTTTAGCGCGAAAAATGAACTCTATTAAAACATCAATCAAACCTACTGTAAGTCTCATCAGGTACACTATAGCTGCATGAACTTCACAGACTCTACTTGAAGACTTCCTCATTCGGTAACTGCTTCCCAAAAAAGCACATGTACTGCAACATTTCTGATTTTGGCTCTCCAGAAAGGAATAGGCTGTTCCTCAAAATACACCACAACCAATACAAATAAGAACGTTAGACAACTACTTATGCAACATGGAGAATTGCTAAGGAGTAAAAGGGTTAAGTTATTCAAATAAACCTATCGCCTGGAGACAACTGACTTACCTTCACAGGACTCCAAGATATGGACCACGTCACCAATCTGTAAAGTCAGTTGTGGTATTCCTGTGCCTTTGAAATTGTATATAGCTGAAAAATTGAAGGATGAAAATAATGTTTTTCAATACAGCCATAAACTGGAATTAAACTGAAAACCACGCAGTGTTACTAAGATTTTGATACACTAGAATAAACAAAGGGAATCATAATTCTATCAAAAAGTTTCATCTGTTACCATTACTTAATCTTTTTTCTTATGAAAATGCAAAGGTGTTGAAAACAGACAATGTTGAAAACAAACAAATCTACATACACATAAAAACGAGCTGTTCTTTATAACCACTCTGCACAGGATTTAAGAGCACCTACTTAGATGCAGGTCGTCAGTATATACATGTTGATTGTGCTGGAGAACTGTTAGTCCAGTGCACGATTTACAGGAATTTATGGCTACACGGGTGAGAAGGGGCACAGACATGCATACAGAAACTGAATTTACTGAGTTCTTTCCTGGGTTTAGATGCTTCATCTTAACATGAAACTGTGTTTCATATGGAAACAAGCAGAAAGTTTCATCATCTTCTGCACTTACTCTGAAAAGATCACAGGAGCAGTGGATTTTAAGTGTTCTAATCAGAAGCTTATCTGTATGTGGTTAAGAAAGAGCCATGTTTCAGAGAGATTTCAAGAACAGCAGCTTCTTTACTAGCTCTTACACTCCAGTGTTACAGGATGTGGGCTGCTCTGCTAAACATTGGTTTCTGTGTATTTTTTCTTCATGGGCATGGTTATAGACTTTTACAGGAGCATTACAGAGTAGAAGTGGTTATTGAAGGTAGTATCACACAGGGAAACTGAATCAAATGAGTAAGCCTGAAGCCATGACTAAATTATCCAGGTAGGAACAGCACACTCGCTGGTAAACACGACCTCTGTTGCTCACCAGAGACAGCAATTTGCTTCCTTTTCTCATGACAGTGTCCAAATCCATAGACACAGAGCATTCAAACTCATATAACACTGGGCCTAGCTTCAGTATATTCCTACACACCTTTTGCTCACCTGTCCCCTCTGGCTTCTAAAACATGATATTCATTTCTGTTAGACCAAAATGTATACTAATGACACATTTTAGTTAAAGTTATGTTTAAAATCTCAAATCCAACTGCCTTTCATACAAACGTCTCAGATAGGAGGGCAGAGCTAATCCGATTCACCCTCTTCATTGTTCGAGTTCCATAAATTGAGTTTCTAATTTCTTTTGCCATCATTATATTTGTTATATTTCTTGGACAGAAATTAGAAGGAATTCCAGATTCAACTAAGAGGCGTATTAGACCAAAAGTAAGTTGCTATTTTTGTTGACATAAAGAGGCCTTCCCACCACTTTCTCCTCCTGACTGGGCAGAGCAGGGCTTCAGTCATTAAACATCATGGGGAGGCAGGGAAAAAAACAAAAGAGAAAAAGAAAAATTAACTGACAAGTGAGGCTCTGCTGTCCATGTTTAAGAGAATCTTGAAGCTGCCTCCTCAGTGATCCAGAAAACTGCCTTAGCTCAACACAAATGTGAATTTCAGTATAGATTTGTATGGTGGACGTGTGGCTATATTCTGACCAGCTTCCTTTTGTTCATCTTGACACAGATTTCAAGAACTAGAAGATGGCAAACAAGCCTCCCTTATTTCATGAGATATTTCCACCAGAGTGTTTGGGGGGGGTGTGAGTGCTCTTACTATATTCCTGAAGGGTCCATACAGATGAAGATCACTGTTGACCAGCAGCTACTTTATATTTCAAAAATATGCTGCTCTATTTCCAGGTGTATTGACCTCAAAATACAGATACAACTCACCAAGCCATATATTCACATTGTATATTGGGTTTGTGCTCTTAAAGCCTTCATTTAAAAACAAGGGACGTGGCTCTATCAGCTCAGACATTTCTAAATGAGTAAGTGGAAACTTGAGAAAGATTTGACTGTAGATTTTGGATTGTTTGGTAGGATAAGTTTCACAGATTCTTTTACAAAGTTTTAAGCTATAGACCTATCCAGACATTTCATTGTAAGAATTTATCTCCCACATACCACTGCAAAAAACTCTATATTAATACCATCAGCTTGCATCCAGTTGTATTATCTACAGCACCAGACAGCTTGACTATCACATCTGCTAGTTTTGAATTATGAGCTGTGAGTCAAAATTTGACTGTTCCATCCAGTTATGTCTCCTGTCAGCTGCGACTGATACCACTTCCTTTACAAACTGTGACACTCTCAGCACTGCAACTATCATCCCAGAATTAAACACCAGAGTTGTCCACTCCCTGGTTTCCCATATCTCAGCCACAAACACAAAGTGGGACAGCATCCTCAAGGCACAGAAGGTGGCCTGCTTGAAGACCTCAGCATTTATTCTAAATCCCAGTAGCAATTACTGGCCTCAGGAACAACGGACACCATGTCAGTAAGATCAGCAGGAGAGATTTGGACAGCATATGACAGCATATACCCAGCAGCCAGCATCAGACTAAGGCGTTCTCATCAATACTGTATCTGTCCACAGATGCCATCACATTCTCCCAAAATGGTGTAAACAATGCTAGGAAAACGACCCTTAAGACAATCTTCCTAAATATGGACTTCAAAGTTCATTGAGGATAGAGTTAGCAAATTTGTCCCATAACTTCAGCGGTAATTTTACAGCAGGACACACATGCACCACACAGAAAACAAAAACCCTAGTGCAAACCCCGCTTTGATTCTAGGGGTTTGGCTTAGCTCCCTCAGGAGCTGAGCTGGAAGCCAGCACACCTCAACAATGTTGCTTCAGAACAAAAGCCTAAAGAGATACTAGAAAGGATTCTCCAAACCGAAATATGCTAAAGGAGGATTTGAATTACACCTCAGGAAGATGGAAGTGTTCTCGTTCAGGCAAATAAGATCTCTAAGACAGCTACTTTAAAGAGCTTCTGTGTCCGATTCTGCTACCACTCTCACATTCAGCCATCCAGAGCACAAGTGAAGACAGCTACCTGTGCACATCCCAACAGCAAAAAAGGACTATCAGCGTTAAAGAAAACTCCTATTTGCATTTCATAACAACATATCTATTAAAGCCAGAGCTGTCAGATATGATGTGCACATCACTCCCACTGTATACAGATGCATGAATGCTGGTCACTACATGTGCGGCTATGAAGCCCGTCTCATTAAGCCACACAGGTATGTACATGTTTTCCAAAGTGGAGTAGTGAAAAATCTGTAGAGAGCATTTCAGAAGACACAAGGTAAATGAAACAGTCTCATACTGTCCAGAGGAAGATTCCTGTTACGAATTAAGAATTAAATTCAAACAACCACAAACTGAGACAGAAGCACAGTTAACATTTTGTAATTTAAATTATATGCCTTCCATTTAGAAGATGAGAAGTGGGGCAAAGGGGAAAGTGGAATAAAAACCATACTTTGTACCTCACTGGAAAGATTCACACACCAAACTCCAAAACAACCTCACAGGAATCCAGGTAATAGAATCCCTCCCTCAAAAAAACTAGATTTCTTAAGTATTTATGTACTTTAAAACCCCACATGCTTGGTATTTACATGATTAGACTGTAAGCTACTGCAGGATGGGAATAGCGAGTTAAGAAAATGCCACAGACTTGTAACACTGATGCTGTTTATTACCCTGATCTTCCTATCTGTCTTTTCTGCCCGTTTTCCTTGATGTGAAGACCCTGCCCTGTTCTTCATATTTTTGAGACTCACATTGTAGTAATAAGCCACATTTCAAGTTGGTCTCCTTGGCTACTTTCCACCCTACCACTTAAAGAGAATTAGAAACAACACTGTTGAAGTGTAGCTTCGCTGAACCAGCTCTTCATTTCACTTTACCGTAATAAGAGTATATGGAATGATTTCTATAACTCAGTAAGAGTTTTGCATATTCAAACACCTCCAATGAATAGCCAGCCTCAGCAAGAGTCCTGTTCCTGAGTAGTAATGTTTCCTTACAGATCAATTCTTTGTGTTCAGTTACCATTTTCTTCTCCTTAAAAACGGGGTGAAATCACTCAGCAAGAACACTGACAAGCTTCACCTGAAGACAGCATGCAGTCCTAACAGGATTAAAAGGATTTCTTGACTTCTGGAAAGAAACCTATAAAATTTGTACTGCGGTATAGTAATTCTTTAAGAGCCACCTACTATAATGAACATGACAGTGACACACTTCTGATGACTATTTCACAAGTCAGAGGAATGGATCAAAACTCAAGGTGGGGTAAAGGCTGAATTCATTTATTGCAAATCACACTCAGCAAAGGCTAACTCTTCATTTCTCAGATGAGCTGTCAGCTCAGGTAGTAGTTGAATACAGATTTCTTCTTGTGCTTAATCTTGGGGCCAGATGGAGGTTTTAGCTGACTTGAGCTACTTATTTTCCTTCTTAAACACAATAAAGCCAGTACGGATTATAAGCACCAAGAAGTTCTAGCACTCCCAACTAGTTCTATGACAATACTGCTCCTGACCCTCTACCTTTTTATAGAGAACAGTAGCGTTGCTCTTTTCTTAGAAATCTGTTCTTTATGAAGAGTATTTAACTGTGGTTCTTCCTTTCATGAAAAACAGTGGATTAAAAGATTCCTTTCCCAGCTTTGTTTTCATCTTACTTAAGTTCCCCTTTCTTTGTTTCCCAGCTGTCTGTGGGGTTCAAGGGTTGCATTTATGGAGTAGGCAACCTACCCTGAACAAAGCTCTGCCTCCCTTACAGCTCAGCCTTGTTTGATTTCAGAGATACCGAAGCATCCTCAGAGGTCTTCAGCAGATGAAATCAGACCAGCCAGTCACAGATCTTGGCTCTCGGGCTGAGCATATGCTTTGCTACAGTTTGAAAGAACTCACCCACTCCTCTCCTGCCCACAATGCAGGTCTTATAATACAATATTTAACAGGAAAAGAACCTTCTTTAGCCTAGGAAACAGACCTCCTTAGGGTGAGCAGAGAAACAGCGAGTGTACTGTTACCACACAGTGACACGGCTTGCACAGATTCCATTTTACATCAATGTCACACACGTGCTTGTAGCCTAGCACAGCAGAAGGAAACCCCGCCACAGTGTCACGTCTCCCCCATGACCTGCACTAGAAAAGTGATTCCCTGTTTTGGAGTTCCCGTTGGAAAGCACTGTCATGCCTGCTCTTCAGGAATCTGTTCAACAGGCCTAGAGGAAACATCTAAAACAATTCATATGCAACCATCTGTAACGCCTATGATAACTACAGTAGAAGGAATGTATACTCAAAGCAAACGTGGCAGTGTTAAAGAACTGCTGTTATTTTCCAGCTTTGAAATGCCTAAGATCTCATATGTTTCAGCTAAATGTACTTACCCTGAGCCTCACAGCCATGAGACTTAGGGAATTATCTGTATGGGAAGCAGGCCTAATCTCATTGCCTCATTACTAGCTCTCTGCACAGGCAAGTCTATGCAGACTTTGTTCTGAACTTTGTGACTTCAAGTGACTTCGCAGCTGACCAGGTTTACTTGTTTAAAAAGGAAAAAGTATCATCTCTGAGAATTATCAGGCTGTAAAGCAGAAGTCCATCTGCTGCATCAAAGTTGGATACATTGCTTCCTATACCTATTAAAGGAAATTTATCAAAGCTTTTTTTCAAGTTTATTAATCAACAACTATATTTGTGTTGTCTCTATGGCAGTTTAAACTCAACAGTATCAAAGCTTTGACACATTTGTCTCCTTTGAAACACCAGTAAAGTTCCTTAATATACATATAATCAGTCACAGCATTTCCTATTTGGGGCACTCCCTAATCCCTTCTCATTAATGGTGCTCTCTGCAGATTTCTTTTAGTCAAACAGTGGCAGTTTGTTTCTTTGAGCTCATCTCAACAGTAGGTCAGGTGCTGGATCCTTAATTTGCAGCAGGAAATGAAATTTTTAAACTTGCAAATAAATCTCTCTCCCCCCCCCCCCCCCCAACAACAACAGAGTTTTATGTTGCCCTTATCTACATTCTTCCTGACACAAAACTATCTCTGATGTCTTAAATGCTTCTGTAACAGCAGGTTAGCCTTCCAGGTAGTTCTAACACACGGTACACAAGTCATAGGTCACTGTGTTGGCACCTGGAAATATCCCAAGTCTCAGGACTCCTCATCCACATGATGCAACAGACTGAAGAGTGTTCAGGGGGGTGACTGACACAAGTAATCCACATGTCTTTGGCACAACAGGAGTTATAACAGAGTTATGATTCCAGTCTCTGTTGCAAACCTAAAGAACCTGACTGAAGGTGAGAACTGTCTGATTAGGGAGATGAGTGAGAGAAGGAGAAGCAATATATATACAGACCATGGTTCAGAAAGCAGTACCTGTACAGACTAGAGGTTGCACTGAGGTCACCCTACGAGCCACACGTAGTACATCCTCTAAAACAAGTGCCAGAGTTGTTAGAGCAGACAGTATGTGAAGAGCAGGAGCACTGGTCCAAGAAAATCTAGTCCAGAGTTTTTAAAAACTCCTGCATTTGTGTTGTCTGTATGGTACTTTAAGCTTAACAGTATCAAACTACTACAAATACATGTTACAGTCTATTATCTGATCCCATTTTATCCATTAAGTGCTCATGCTAAGTGATTCAGTTAAAAGGTGTACTACTTTGAAATATTGTTAGATCGCAGGTAGCAAGGACTATTGCTATACAAAATTGCATATTCTGATTAGTTTAAGTCAAATTGTTCAATCCGAACACACTGTAGTATCATGAAAATAAACTTCACAGGACTGGCATCAGTTGATGAAGAAACCTGTTTCACAAGCTCGTTTTTATTACGTGTGTGGTTTGCTGCACCTTCCAAATACAAAGGAGTCTTCTGTATCATACTGGCTTTTTGTCCACTCAGGGATCACACCGACTGCGAAGTGCCAAACAGTCAGAACTTCACTGCAAGCTGCCTGCTGAGCAAGTGACAGATCACAGCCAGGGCCTCATCAAACCTGGTACATTAGTCCACTGAAGCCATAGGTACAATAAAGTCCCTAGCCCATAGTACACTGAACATCAAGTCAGGTTATTTGGCCTCCACGATGTTAACAGTGATAGCACAACAGCAATAAGCTTTCTTTGTAATGGCATGAAACTCACCCAGACCCAAAATGCTCCTTGTAAGAGGCTGCTATAAGCAAACCTTGTTTTATATTATTCCCAGAAATAACCAATGTGTATCTTGAACTTTCATCCATGCGCGAGTTAACATCCATCACACACACAGGATAGAGATACCACAGACAACAAATCCAGTCAGTCTCCCAAATCAGCAGCTTTCAGAAAAACAAGTGAAAAATTTAGTACTTTCTGCTATTTACAAAACTGAAAGAGAAAATATCGGCACCCTTTATTTTGCAATACAAACTGCCACCAGAACAGGCTACTTCCATTTTGCAGTTCTACCACTGCTGTACATTGAAGCTGAACAGGAAGGCATTCTTTTCCTCTTACTGATTCCTCAATGGTTCATTTTATTTCATGAAGCCAGTTGGGTCTTCTGTTTTTAATGTGTATCACAATATGGCCTCCTTAAAATAACAAGCGTCTTCTAGAAGAATTTGGGGATCCCACATTTATAGCTACACTAGTAGGTAAAATAAAACAAGTAGCACAAGACTGTCTTGTGTAGAGAACCTGCAGTTAACTTCATTTCTTCAAGTACTTCAGCTGAGTCCTAATTTTAAAGCCTTTAAAAAAAAAAAAAAAAAATAACCACAAACCCAATTCAGTCCTTTATGCAAGTGAACATCATTCATGTTAAGATAAACTGATGCTGGAAGATGACTCTCCTTCCAAAAAGTATGACTTGCCAACTCATTATAGGTTTCTCTTCAACATTAAGTGACAGTCTCAGAAGCAACTTTAGGACTACCCTCCCCTTATATTTGCTTCCCCTTCCTTCTAGCTGCTGTATTATACACAATACCCAATCTGCTCTAAAATACCAAGGTGGGGAAAGCTGCATTCCTGTGAGAGAAAAACTGCTGGCACTCATGTACTGCTCATCATTGTGTCTAACAGATTACAACTTTGTACAAAATGGATCATCTTAATGAAGGCACCATGGTAAAACAGTGTTCAGTCCTCACACTACAACAAACAACTGCCCACATCCTGTTCAGAACCTCTGAAGACAACACTCAGACGGCAGTTCACCCAGTTACATACCCACGCCACTCTTCTTGTCTGTCTTGCTCCATCTTGCCATCGTACATGAATCCGTGAGGCTCTGAAGGATGCCGACCACCAAGGGAACCAAGGTTTATAGGACACAGGCTTCAAGATACGGAACAAAGGCACTGGAAGCAAGATCCCCTTCCCAGCTGCTGTCACTCAGGGCTAGCAGCAGGCTGAGGCAGCTGCGAGGGTGCTGCGAGATTTGCCGTTCTGAGCTGAGCTTCCTTCCTCTTTTCTCAACACAAGATCTCGTACCCCAGGGTTATGGGGGAGGGGAATCCCAAACTGGGTGTTGCTGTTGCACGATACTGGCAGTAACATATAAGCAAGCAAAAGGGAATGAAAAACCCCAGCCTGTGCCTGCACCACCACTGATCTTTAGCTCCAAGCTGAAGGCTGCTGCATGCAAAGCCCAGTTACACCAACAGTCTCTACACATTGACAAGTTCAGCTCCAAAACATCACAGGGGCCTTACTTCTTGCATTGTGCCCAAACTAGATGTTAAACTTTTGACTCCACAGGACTCCATCTCTGAAGCTACTTTCTTCCAACCTGTCCAGAAATGGGAAGCTGTTTTTCATAATAGACTTCTATTCTTAAGAGAAATGAAGACAAAGCTACATTTCAAACTACACCAGTTCTTTTTATCTTTTTACCTTTGGAGGAGAGTAGCAGAGTGTCTCTACTCTTGAAAAGCAGAACTTCCTTAAAGACTGTCAAGACAAAACTTTGTATATTTTTTCAGCCTTTACTTTCACACACGCTGCTGTGAGAGCAAACAGCATTTTGGATGTGCAAAGATCAAGCCAAGTTTTTGTTTAATTCGGATTACTGAATTGAAGACAAGTATGGCACCGTCATTCATGCTCTTTACTTGTAGTTGGGAATTAAACAGAAAATGCTTTAAAATATTTACTATTTGTAAACAAATTCATGTGACAATCCTGTCCCCTGGATGGGACACTGCAATTTAGCAATCCTTGTTTATCAGAGCCATTAAACAGAGTCCATGCTACTTCCCTCACAGTATTTTTGATAGCACATGACATGGCAGTTGTTAGTTTTAACCAGCAATCATGAGAAGCACAGGCTGCCTTGTTGCACATGGAACTCTGATGCGTATTTCTGGAGAAAAACCACCATGAAATCCATGTTTATGAAAGTGAGCATGATTCTGAGCAACTCAGCTTATCTCCATCTACAGACTATCAGCTTCATCAAAAGTTCACAATCTTTGTTTTCCATGGAACACCCACTTTCTAATTGTTTATCTATCAAACAGAATTTGAAGCTGAACCATTTCTTCTTTTAGTTTACCATGTATTTTGAGTAATAACTTCCTAACCAGTGATAACTATCTCCCTCACTCCTCTGACCCCCTGCTGCAGCAAATCACCCCTTCCCACATACTATGTGGCCTAAAGGTCATGACTTGCATTTATTTTCTTATTCTACACTGCTCTTCTTCATTACATTTTCCTGTCATGCAAAAGTCCTGAAGAAAATCATTCCTTTCTAGCACTCCAAGACATGCTTCAGCATGTAGGTCTAATAAGCCTAAGTAAAAAATGCTACTATATTTTGAAAAGTAATTGTACACATGAATTTCACCTCCAAACTGGGATCAAATGTGCAATACTTGTCTGATACCCTCCCATCTCTCCCACCTGCAGTCGGGTTCTGTTGAGTACAGAGACACCTGAATACCACCACGCATACCTTGGAGCTCAAATCACTGCTGCTTCCCACCTGACATCCCCTTCCCCACATTCAGCTCTCAGGAGGAAGTAACTGCTGACATATGGAATACTTTCATGATGATGGTTTTACAGCTCATTAGCTACTAACTCCTACTACAAGGCTGATGCTTTTGCATCTCACAGCTACTCAGACCTACCACCACTTTGCCATAAGTCAGCTCAGACAACCTCCCGTGTATGACAAAGCCCTGGTGATAGATTTAACAAATGGTTGAGCAACAGAATCTTTATTCAGCTTGAAGAGGAAAATGCATCCAAAGAGTAAAGCATGCATGGTAACCCTGCAGTAGAGGGCAAACCTCAACATGGCTCTAGAGAATTCAGGATAATAGTTACTCCCTTTTCAGTGGAGAGTTTTATTCCAAGTACTTGTTGGTTTGTGCAATTACCATTCCACAGAAAACAGTGAACAGGTAATCTTTCGTTGCTCTCACATACGTTGTCATCTTTTCCTGATGTCTTTTTTCCAGGCAGAAAGTCTTTTTCAGTAGAGTAGATAATTCTTTGCTACTGCAAAAGCTAAAAATCTTTATGAATTCATGGGCAGAACTTACCTCATGGGGAGGTGGCAAAAGAAGAGAGAATTTTTGCTTAATACTGCTATCAATTTCAGAAAACAACATCTTGGTGAGTGCTGGCTCTCTCAATATTTAGCTATGCTCATTTCCATAACACAGAAGAATTTAACCAGAACACAGCAGTTGCATTTAACTGGCTCTGAATTGTATTACATGACAAGACCTGTCAGCACAGTTGCAAGAAAGCAACTGATGTAACTAAATAAAGAAAAATACACCAGGTATTCTCATGCACTTGAAGAACAATACCTGAAGCATGTTATGGCAGCACAGCACCCTGAATTCCAAATATCTTCCCCCACCTGCTAGCTGTGAATCTGCAAAAGATAAGCATGCAAGTGTTACATAAGGTGGTACCTACTCAAAGTAAGCAACAGCAGGGCTGGTTTCAGGATAACTAGATACCTCTGATCAGATCTATTCATTTATTGAAATAACACCCTAATGTTGTTCTTTTTTAATTGGAATAAGTCATAAATGCCATGAAACAGAAGTGTCATATGCCAAGTAGCTAAACACACCATTAACTGTCTCGGTAGATGTCTACAGCTCAGTGCTCTGTTTGAAGTACATACACCTGATGTCAAATTACTGCAGGTTTTTCTCTTATTACAGCAATTCTGTACAATTCTGTACTTCATTTTTACGCTATTTGCATCTCAGTACAGCAACAGTAAACAAAGCTGTCACCACATGCATGAAAAAGGCTTTCTTATATTTTGTAGCATGAAAAACACTTTCTTCACTGTAATATTAATGTTCATATGTGTAGTCAGAGTCGAGAGTAGCAAGAACAATTCCATAGATACATATTTTCTTCCTGTAATGTCATGGAACATCCCAATAAAAGTTAACAAATAAGATATTCTCAGTTTACACAGACTTAATTAGTAACAGTAACTTCTTAGATTGATGACATGCCACAATTAGATTCTATGATGCATAGATTTCTGATTATCTTGTTCAACAACAGCAGTGCCTAAATGTAACTATGTAGAAATGTGCTGGTAACAAGTTCAAACTGCACTGCAAAGTGACAAGCCACATCTTCAGTCACTTCTGTGCCACTTCAAATGGTACAGTTCAGTACATATGGAGATGAGCAACTGACAGCAAAAGCACTTCAGTGTGCACAGTTAACAGACTCCAACACCGCTTCTGACCAGGCACAGCTGTAAATGAGCACATCCCAACAGCATTCACAGATTCATCAGGCACATCTAGTGAGCAATTTCTCCAAAAGCTTCCTACACTATTTCATGCAAGAAACCACAACACATTGACTTCCCCCCACCACAAACTAACAAACACCGTCATGTTTCTACAGACTACTTAACTCCAGACATGGTATCTACAAGGTAGATTTGTACATTATCTAGAAGTATTCTGATGGTGGAAAACTCGCAAATGCAATATGGACTACATTTTAGAAAGGAAGAGAAATAAAGGTTTATTTTAAATACTGGTACAGATAAAAGAATTTGTAGTTTCAAAAGAATACTGTCCCACAAAAATACATAAAGGTTAACATGCACCTCTGCAATCAGGTCTGTCTGAAAGTTGAATGATAACATATAAGGAGGAAAACCAAACCATTAAGAATTCTGAGTCCAGGAGGGAAGAAATTCAGGAGCATGTGGCTTAGCTGACTTCTGCATCAAAACTGTCTAGACTCTCTTGCTCAGGGCTGACCCCTGTCTTACGATATGTTAGGAGACCTGTAGCAAGATTTTTCAGAATAGCACTGTGCTTCGAACAAGTAACAACTACTACATGTTTAGAGATTTAGCCAAGTTTCAAGACAAGGTACCACTTCAGGTCCCAGGGAACTATCAGATGCCCTCTGGGATGCTGTAAGGTATTAAGAGTGCAACTCTCATTAATGCCACCATACTCTTCGCAGAGCAGGGCAGATCAATAGTGAAGTTTGGAATCTGTACATTCATGTGTGACATCAGTTTACTCAGTATTTCCTGCTGAAGCAGGACTCCAAATTGTTGAGGCACCTTCCACAACTGTTATTGCTGAGCACACTCTGTTCCAGAAGTTGCCTTAGAAGATACATACAACGTTGTGTACTTTTTCTTTTGCGTTTTCTTCTCTGTTTTGATTTTATTTTCTTTCTCATCTTCTTTTTCCGTAGTTTCAAAGCTGGATTCAGCTGTTAACCTATAGGCAAAGCAACCATTCTAAATACACATTTTGTTATTGAAAAACAGGGCTAAGATAAGAGTTTCAAGCAAAGTCAACAAGCCAACTGGCATACAAGTCCATTCATGTGCTAAGACAGAGCAAGCAGTGCTTAAGAGTAAAACGAGACTAATATAAAGCATTTTTATATCAGTCCTAGTCACATCTTATCACTTAAAGTATCGCCTTCCCCTCCAATGCCCTTGTCTGCTGAAATGTTGGGTAAAAAAGGTCACAAAATATATTAACTGGTTGGGATCAGCCTTTAAACCCCACAAATGCACAGTGCCTGTGCCATGCACATACAGGAAATCATTCACAAAAGCACAACTTGAAGTGAAAAGTCCCAGCAATGGAACACAAGCATGATGAAGTCAAACATTCTGCTTTCACACAACCAAATCAAGGACTACACTGAAAGCAATATACTAGTTTCCCCTCAGTGCTGCATTACTACTGTCTTTATCTTAATGCCGAAGTATTTGAAACTAAGTTGTTTCAACAGGAAAACAGGAAAACAATTATTTTCAGACTCTGAATGACATAATTTGCCACTGACATGCTTTCATTCTGCTGTGACTGTAAATGGTAACACAACTGCCACACCGCTGTTAGAGGAAAGGTAACAATGAGATTTAGACATCTGAGCACAGCTGGGTGTTTTGATTACTTCATAATCACTTCATAATCACAGAAATGTGTCATTAGAACAAACTGACGAATAATGGTATTCACTCAGCCAAATCGCCTATAATGAGTTGACTATCATACACAAGCCAAACAAGTTATGGAAAAAAAATCAAATTCCAAACAAAACATCACATACCAACACAAATACTATGCTAATCTATCACCACACTAGCAAAAGCAACTCTCTAGTGACTTTGTGGATTTCTAGTGATCTCAAGAGGCTCCAGTGAACAACCTCCTGCAATACAGCTGCTTTCAGTAATGGGTTTCCAAACAAGAAGAGCGGGAGATGCATTTGCAACAGAGATACATAGCTGAAGATGAGGACTATGAAAGGAGCTGTAACAAATTGGTTTTGGGAAGTCTAACTACAGATTTGCTCTCCATTCAATAATATATCAAACTATTCTTATCCATTGCAAGCAATCTACATATTATACCTCAACAGACTGAAAAGAAGCTATGCTTTGCTATGCATCCTCCTAGGCCAGCAGTGTTACCCCACCACTGCTCTACACTAAGTCCACCCCTGTAATTCTAATGGGTAATCATTTTTGTCTACGGTTGGCTTTTCCCCAGCTGCTCTCCATTTTGGATGTGCTGCTACTTGCAAGTAGCCCAATAATCATATGGTTACCACAAGAAGCAATTATTCAGAAAGGGACAAAGTCCATTCTGGGTAATCTGGATCTGGTTAGTGTTTAGTCTGGAGTTCACCAGCCCATGCTTCCCTGACACCTCTAACTAGGGATGGAGAGCTTGTTCCTGTGGTAGATGCTCTTCATTTGTCCCTCCACTATGCTACCTTAAAACACCTCTGTCCAAGGCCACCAGAAACAGTACTCCAGCAGCCATAATTTCCAGCAGGAATTTCCTGTAAAAATCCAGAACAAAGAAATAACTCAAACCAAAAAGCCAAGTCAAAATATAATTGAACTAAATTATATTCTAAAGCAGCACGATCGGGTTTTATGTAAAATACTCCCTTTCTACGTTACTAGGTAATTCTGTTAATGTACAGTGTAAGAACTGTGGAAATCAAATTCATAGCAGAAACACAAGATTGCTTCATAGCATTAAACAACTGTTAGAATCTCTTATTTGAAGAGAGAAAAGAATCACCTTTGTATGCTTAGAAAGCACACCAGGATGGTTACACAAGGCAGCAAACAGTTAACTTCCTCAGACTACAGCCACCTTAGTAAATATCTGAAGTGATTTTACCAGAGAACTGACACTGGCTTATGAAAATGAAACGAGCCATTTCACATTATAAGCTACACTTTTATGTTAGTGACAGCTTTTTTCTAAATCAGCAATCAATCACCATAATCTACTTCATTACAAAATCCTTAGTTTGTGACAGTGAGTATTCAAAAATGCCTGAATATTCAAATCATTGAGCTTTAATGTGACAATGGACAATACAAGCAAATAATTCTTTCCTCTTTCATTCTAAATCTTTTATAGTTGGCCTGCAAAAACCTTGGGATGATTATTCTGCAGCCCGAGTTGCTAAACCACACTTTACCTACCATACTGAATTAATTTTTGTTGTAAAGAACACATTTTACTAGTGTGTGACGGATCATGTCTACAGACTGGCACATATCACAAGAAAAGGGACAAATGAGTGAGGTTACAGAGATAGCAGATTCTCAAGAGCTGATCATCACCTTCAGATTAATTCTTTTCTACCAACCTTTACGATAACAATGGAGCAGTAGCAACCAAATGTTATGAACTCACTGCAACCCCCATTCCCCTTGCGCCACATGATAAAGAAAAGGTAGAAGTTAGAAATGAAGGAGTAAAGTAGAACCTGGAAAGAAGGGCTGGGGATCAGGGGTGAGATAGTTTCTATTCTTTTTCGCTGTCCCACTACTTGGAACTGGCAATGAATTCTCCAGCTATTCCCCAAGTCTGCTTTGCCCATGACTAATTGATCCCTGTCTTGACCTCAACCCCCAGGCTTCTTCCACCTTCTCTTCTCTCCCATCCTGTTTAAGAGTGGGAATGACAGCAGCTGGGTGGGCAGCTGGCAGCAAGACATTAACCCACCACAGTCCTCATACCAAGGCCAGCTCACAGCATTAACCATCCCCTTAACAGCATTGGCACATTTCATCAAGTGTTAGCACGGGGCAAGGGATGGATCAGAAAGAGATGGCAGTTAAACACTCTCACTTGAAAAAGAACCATTTGTGAAACTATGACACAATTCTATCAAGCTTTGACTCCACAGACTCCAAAAATTAGGTGTAATGGGGGTTCCTTCTATCCATTTGAGGAAGATCAAGCAGTGTCATCAGATGGGAGCTTTACTTCCTGAGGATGAACACCATGACTAAAGCTCCAGAGAGAACAGTTATCCACATCTCCTGCTGAGCCAAATGGCTACAGGCATTTGGATCATCTTTAAATGAGGTGGATTTGGTGTATATAATCCAACTAAATTTAAAAGAGCAAATAAGCTCTTAGGCACACAAACCCTTCTTGAGATCAAACTAAAGCAGACAAGCTCAAATCTAAACGCTAACTAAGTTGGGCAGCAAGGTCTGGTATTTGCATATCAGTGTGAAACATGAAGAAAAGGATTTCAGTGCAGAGTTGTGTCTTTTTACTGACCAGCTGCCCTCATACAAGCCATCACTGCCTATAACCTTTGTATTGCCTGAACTACAGCAGCAATTCACAATTAATAATGACTTAAAATTTCAATCTTTACTCTCAGATAGTATGTTCTCAAAACCCACATGCCATAACCCAATCACCACCACCACCTAAATCCACTATTCCAGTTTTTACTCGCTTTAAGTACACACACATGCTGCAGATACAGACAGATGCTCTTAGCTCCCCGTTACCCAGCCTCATCTTAATCACATCAGCAAAGACGCAGCTTCAAATACGGAAATCTGTCACCCATACCGGTACATACAGATCACTTCTGAACACTTCATCACCCCCTCTGCAAAGATAACAGCTTTTCAAACAACCCTTCCTAGAAATGAAGACTGCAATCCTTTCACAGTTACTATGACTTTTCACTGCCACATTTCATAGATCAGTGATGATACAGCTAGGCTAATGGCTGCACAAGAACTACTCCACTTGCAAAAATATCCCCCAATGACCACAACAGCCTTCTCAGCTGGAGCATCACAAAGTAAAACACTGACAACTGCCCAACATTTCTTTCCTCCCCAAAGTCTCCATTTTCAGGTTGCATTTTCTCTGTTCTTGCTCGAGTTGTCCATATTTTTTGTGTCTTAGTATTTAGCTTGTATTCCTATCTAACGTTTGGCCACATCCACCACAGAGCACGCCAGGGATTTAGAGTTTAGAAACCCAGCCTCTTAAATACTCAGATTTTATCAGGATTTACCTATTTCATAATAAATGATAACGGTTGAGGATTAAGTAAATCCTCAATTTTACCATCATCACTAACTGGGGAGTTAGTAGTTCATTAGCATAAAAATATGAATGGAACCTTCTGCCTGGATTTGCTTTTCACAGGTTCATACCACCATTGAAAACAACTTAAAAGCTTATATGGAGTTATGCAACTTTTTTTTCCCCTGTTGTGTTGCTGATTTTACTTTTTAAATCCATTGATTTGTGATTTGTTTCTTATTTGAGTCAGCAGCAGTGGGTGCAAAATTAGAACCCTATGAACTGACTTCACCTTCCTCTAATACATTTTTCCACTCACTCTGCTTTCAAACATCAACTCCAAAAAATACTTTCCTCACCCCCTCTCTCTGGTAGCTTTCCCCCTTTGCTTCACATAAACTGTTTCCAACAACTTCCTGTTGGCAAACACTGGATCTTACTTTCCAAAAGAAACAGGAGGAAATCACTTGAACTCTTCACACCCTGGTTACATGCTATCTGTTCCTTGATGTGTACAGAACACCACCAAAACACAAGACCATCACTAAACTACACAGCATTTCCTCTCAACTTGCACCCCCCACATTTGACCTCTGTGATCTTTCCTCATTGGCAAGTCCCCATATATTTTGACACGGCCACTTAAAGTGCCAATTCTGCCATATTCTTTCCAGACTGTTTCAGAACATCGTGCTGTTTGGTTACTTTAAAACTGTTTATCGCATCCAATGCAACCTTCAATAACTGATTTGACAGTCAAAATATCAATCCAGTTAACAATAAGTGCCACTGATTAGGGTATACCACACAAATTCCCATATGTTATACCTTCCTCCATCTCTCAAGCTGCTGTCATTTTAAAGTCAATAAACTATTTCTACTAGCAGACATTACCAGGTTCTAAGCTCTAAGTATCTAAATTATGATGCCCCCCCCAAACACGCAAACACATGTTTACAAAGATTATGAACATGAACAGAACACAAAAGCATCAGCTAAGAAAGAGAAATAAGCATTCCTTTTACCAAGGTAAAAAAGTTTGAGCTAATTATTGTTTGAAGCTACTTCATCTATCAAAAAGTAACTGAAATTCTGTTCAGGGAAAAAACTTGATCTTAATTTACCAGTTGTGTTTCTAGTTATCATGCATCCAGATTATGGAAGTCATTTGTCTGACAAAAAGCATCTTAAATTGTCTGTTTTCTCATACAATGCAAATTCTGTTCATCTAATTCAGGTTAATAATTACTTAAAATAATTTCTGGGTTTCAGCTAAATCTTGAAGTTGATGAAGGCTGAAATTCAGTCTGAAACTGAAGCATGATACCTATTGCCTTTATTACGTGATATGCAACAGGCATGTGGGAGCTCTGAAGGGACCAAGAAAACAGAAGAGCTATTTCTGACATCAGAGGAAATGGGGCACGCTGTCATGCTACGTGCACACCTTCAGCATTCTCAAGCAGCGCAAAAGTTATTTCAAAGATTGTTACAGTTTCAAGAGTCTCTTTTACTAGTCATCATCTTAGTCTTTCTTAAAGGTACTGAGAGGTTCAACGCAGGCAGCCGGAGCTGAGGAATTACACTGCATGCAACACTGAGGAAATAGATAAAGAAGTGGATAGCATAGTTCATGCAGCGAAAGAAAAGAGATGCAGGTCTGTGCTGATTGCCTTGACCATAGACAGAAGCTGACACTGACCTGGGGGCAGCTGAAGTCAAGGAATTGCTTCCACTTCTGCTACATGAAGTAAAGGCTTCATGATTCTTATCTTCAATTTTAACTCTCTTCCTTTCTCTTTCAGGTTCAACTACTTTCTGCATTACTTGAACAGCCATATTCACCGGCACTGCTTCAGGATCATGTTTTTTCTGTGAAGCACCACTCTGCTCCAAATTCATGGAAGTCATCTTGATTTCTTCCTTACTTGGCAACTGAATATGAGCAGCTTCTTTTACTGAAGTATTTTTGCTGTCCAAGTACTCACAAGTATTGTCCACTGGAGTCTTCTCCCTCCTCTTTTTAATTTTAGCACCTTTAAATAATTCTAAGAAAAAAGGAATATATTTTTTGTACACAAATGAAGCTGGAGTTAACTTGTCCACCACCATGTTCAGAATAAAGCTAATAAAGTACATTTTACGTGACTAAAGACCTTGGAATAATTCTTAATAGATAACTCACATCCGTTAAAGACTGTCCTTGATCTAACCTGTCACAGTAAGTAAGCACCCCAGCAGATGTTAGGTTGAAAAAGAGACAAAATTCTTTCTCCCCATTTACTCCACCTTTTTACCAAGGCTTTCAAACTACATGATCTGCACTACATGGGAATGCTCTATTATATTATTTCTATTTTGGAGACTCCTGAGGTAAGCTTCCACAACTAGGTTTTCAAAATTAAATCCTTTGGGCATGGACAAGCATCAAATGCAATTCACCCCTCTGGGTCCCCATTCATTCTCCACCACCAGCTGCAACTCCCTCATTTCTGCATATACCCAGCTATCAGCTGGTTTTTGAGCAAGCCTCCGCTGTCAAAACTTAATCCACATTAGCTTGAGCCACTAAGCAGTTTTTCCTCTAAATGCTTTGCACAAAGCTCCTTTCAAGCTGCCTGCATTCAGAAACCCAGCACTTCTTATTAACAGATACTACTACTTTGATGAAAAGCATCTCCTGAGAATCTGTTCCCACCTACTTGACTGTGGTTATCTATAAAACTGCTGAACACTGTAACATGTACTTTTTTGTCTCCCAGTATCAGTGTTTGTATACATACTGACATAAGGTCCTTGAGAAAGATAGGACTTTATTATTTCAGTTCAGCAGGTTTTGGACCAGGTTATTATCACAGAGGCAGCCATTTAAATATTAGTTCATATCTTAACTAATCCAGTGTTTCCTGTTTAATGTCATTCACCTTGCAAACGTTGAGAAGACCAGAGATTTCATTTTTCCCATATAGAAGAGTAGTATTTACCTTCAGGTTCATATTTCATTTTTAGCTCATCCAGCCTAACTCGCAAGTTCATATTTTCACTTTGACAAGCTTGCAAATGCCTCTCATTTGCAAAGAGTTTCCTTTCAACTTCTAGAACTCTTTGGCTCTCATGCAGGGCCTTCATCCTTTGCAAAGACAGTTCATTTTTCAAGGTTTCTGTTTCCTTGCTGGGGTGGGACGAAAATGATAGAGTTATACAGGTTCTTAGTAAAGCAGTACAGACAAAGTCAACTAAGCATTCTGCACATAAAATTTGGGATTATACTGTAGTAGGCAATGCAAGAGACCTCTTCCAATACAAAGAAAGTTTTCACTTGAACTTCTCATAGAACAGTCAGTTTAGTTACCAGAGATAAAACTCATGTTAAAAACAAAGACGTATGCTGGCTTAGAAAACCTTCCGTAACCTAGAAATACCCTCTTTCACTAGGGGTTTTCTAGTATAAGTTTCCTGCATATAAATTACTATAACTACTTCTGTAACTGACAAAACAAACTTTACACAGAGGTGTTACTTTAAATACCCAACACAAAACCAGTTATGTTAATACTCAGTGCATGTCCTTGCCTCTGTTTCAGAGGGCATTAACTTCCACATCATAAGCACTGAATCCACATTCCTTGGCAATTCCAAAATACTTGTATCATGCCAGTTTCTCGTAACAGCGCCACAGTGGACTTAGGAAATCCTGCAGCAGACCACGGCCTCCTGCTGCATGTGCAATACTTCAATCTGAGGGGTCAAAAACAATCCTGAAGACTATGTACTTTCTAATTGATAGATATCAAACTCACCAGCCAACGAACACAACTGAAAAGTACAACAAACATTACAAGTTGTTATTATCTGGCTCTTTTTAGAAAAGAATACATACATACACCCTGTAGTCTTGAAGAAGCTTAACACAGTTCCCTTACAGATTATTTTATTTAATTCTCAATTAGCCTGTATCTTGGAGCATTAACAAGAATTCTAGAAGGCAACAAGAATTAAAAGTAGGTCTGCAATAACTCACAGTCCCACAACAAAGACAGGATGGCTCCACAGCATTAGAGAATAAGACAATGAGTATATTTACACATACAATCAGTGGATTACATACAAACAGTAGCAAAAAAAAAAAAAGGAGAATAAGACCAAGTGGCTAGAAGATAACCAGACTACAAGCAACATCTAGCCCTTGGACCATTAAGTACTTACTTTGAGTTGTCAAGTTTCATTTGCAGTAAATCCACATAGTAACCATCTTCAGATTCCCCTCCTTTTGATCTACAACTAGCTTTGGATTCTTCCATATTATCATACAAAGTCTGATAAAGAAAAAAAAAAGAAATCAGGTTGTCAAATAAGGACTTTTCAGAAGAACTTTAACTCAGTCCTCAGGTGACAGTTTGCATGTATTTCTATGGGGAAGCCTCATCATAGAGGCATTTCAATATACAAGAGAGCTCAGTTGCTCCAAGTACTTCCTCACTGGTTACAAATGTCAGATAGCACTGACACTGACAGTTCTCTCTCATTGACCCAAAGAAAAATACAAAGAGCAAGTTAGCCCAATCTTAGAAGGTTTTCAAGCAGCACTGAAGAGCAGTTATCTTCCTTTCAACTAGAAAATACAGGCCATTTAGTTAACCTGTAGGGATTTTGTTTCAGTCTTTATTTCCAAGCTTCAGCAGCTGTACCCCAAAGGAACACAATGGCCAAACCCTCAAAATCAATTACATTTCTTAAACAAGAAAGTTGGTTCATAGTAAAGATGCCATTAACACAAGTAACTTCCCATAAAATACAGCAGTAATGTGACATTCGGGGGGGGGGGGGGGGAGGGGCTGTTTCAGGGGTTGTTTGGGTTTTTTTGAAAAAGCAGTACTCAAGATTTAATACTGCCAGTACTTCAGATGGTTATTTAATCAACTATTTAATTTCCTGACACTACTTATCTATAGCGCTGAGACAAAAAAAAAAATACTCATCAAGCTTATATATGACAGAACTGTTAAAGCTATCAAGCTGTCCAATAGCTTACTGAAAAGGATTAAGCCCAGCTTTATGCCACCCTGGTTAAATGCAGAACAGAGGATGCATAAGGTAATGTTAAGTTTACATGCCACAGCTGTGATAAGGAACAGCCAAACTAGTCCATATATATATACACACAAGAAAGCTACAGGTTTTAACTCTGTATACACACCAACCTCAGTAACATAGTGCATACAGGCCCTGTAATATTTTGGAAGGAGAAAAATACAACAAGGTGATACCAACTCTCATATGAGGACTGAAGAAATTGCTTTAAAGGATGATGAAGCAAATCAGTTTTTCTAGAAATGGGCATGCTTCAACTGCAAAGCTGAGACACATGAAAAAATAAACATCTAAGAAATCAAATATAACTGAGAAACCAAAAAGTGGTAAAGCCAAAGAACACGCAGTTGAAAGGTGAAATGGTGTGTCTTCCAAGAGAAAAATCAGAAGTCAGACCAGTGACCTTTGCCACATAGTTGAATTTAAACACTACAAGTAACCGTGTAAACTACAAAGTTGCTACATGCAGGAACCCAGGGACTAGGCGGTATAGAATTTCCTGTTTCTCTGAGCTTCAGTAGCCCGTGTTCACCGGCTGTGAAATAGAACTTTGCTCAAATGAAGTTGTTTGGATTCTTTTCAAACATAAGCATGGATTTCAGATAGGTCTCATAACTTTCCTTATTCTCATGCTTTAGCTTCCGATTACGACTTCTCCACTCAACTACAGCCCACATACCTTAAATTTTTCTAGCTGCCTCACTTTCATAAGCAGATCTTGTATCTCACCATTCTTCTGTTCTAACATTGACTGCAAACGTTCCAGCTGATCAAATTCTGCTTGAGAGCCTTTCAGCTGGAGCAGTGTAGCCATCTGCAGCTAGGAAAAAAGGGAAAACAAAATCTTTACAACAGATACTGGGTTAAGTGGCTGAAAACCTCAGCCTCTTACCCAGAAAAATTAGGGTATGGAAGCCTTGTAATTTTAATCCTGAATATTTTCTTCACAATTACTACCATAGGTTGACACTAGGAATCTTTAGGACAGCTGAAAGCTCACAGAACAGCATGGTCGTGAGGTGTCATATCCTTCCACATATTGACTAAGGAACCCATAAATATTCTGTGTCGAGGACACACAGAGAACATTTCACATTCAAACCATAAACACCAAGTCACCAACTGCAGTCCAACTTGTTTATCAGAGCCAAAATGCATCTAATGCATATGTCCTACTTGGGAAAACACACTCTAGTCCATCGATGAATTTAAACTTTTTTTTGCAGTCACCCTGATTCTGAGGTATAGATAACACTAAGTTTGCCTTCTGTAATACCAGTCCAAGAATTTTATATGTTCCTTTAGTGGAACACACCCTTTTAAGCAAGGCAACACCCTCTGTCATTACAAAAGGAGAAGTTTATCAACAAGTCTTGCATTTACAGCAGATTTTTCTGATGCCATTAACAATATCATCATAGTACAAGGGCATTTATACATTCAGTCAAAAGTGATACATCAGATATTCAAACATGTGGAGAAACAATACGAAATGCAATAACAGAAAGGCTTAGCAGGGATTTAGAGGTAACTGTAGCACTTTTCCCAGTCCAGCCAGTACAGATAAGGTACCACACTGTAGGACACTTAAGAGAAATCACAGGAAAAGGACCAACTCAAACAAATTAAGACTACAGATTAACAGTGAAAAATAGAAGAGCATTTACCCTACAGAATCTCCTATATCTAGTAAAGGAGATCAATGATACTGTACACAAACTAGAGCTAAAGAAAGACTGAGGCATCTCCTCCTTGTGCCTCCTACAGGACATAAGGGAGGCAAAATTTTAACCCCACTAGCTAACTAAAGCTATCCTTACATTTCCCAAGCCTGCAGACATTAACCTGTTTTCCTTTTGTTTACAAGCCCACTTGCTAACTGGCAGAACTGCAGATTGCAGTTTATCTACATTAAAAAAAACAAAACCCCAAAAAAACCCAAACAAACCTCAACAGAAACTGTAAGGGATACTGTGGGTTGTGGAAAATACACCAGACATGGTAAAACTTTCCCAATAGCACGGACTACAATCTGCTCAGGAGTCGTATCTTCCAAAAATCATCAGCAAATACCAGAGTCAGGCATTCTGACAACTGCAGCTGCAACAATAGTTAACTACACTGTGGGAATCAGCTGCTGAATGAAGCAATCAGTTACCTACAGATTGAGCTTTAACATATAACATCGTAACACAGCACAAAGTAGAGAGGATCCTGACAGGGATCCAAGATAGCAAGGTAAGCAAAAGAGCTGTCTTGACAAACTGCCTGTCTCCAGTGTTGACACTGCAAGAAACTGAATACAAACTGAAATTCCAAATAAAACCACTAAGTAGAAGAACAGTGACAGCAATCTGCCTCAGTTCTTGGTGAAAACCTTCAATATTAGGAATGGTTTTTACACCACTCAATCAGTATGGCTGACCTAGCCTAATGTTACAAGGAGGGCATTTCTGAAGAAACAGATCCTATTCAACCACTCCCTCAAGTACCTAGCTCTCAAGGTCAGATTTTAGTAAAAGATAATTCCTTTGCTGCATCAGTAGCTGTCTTTAATTATTTTCCACCTACTTCTCCTCACAAGCCAGGTAACACAGACTTACTATCTTCACTGTTACTCCTTATCATCACTATTGATATTTAAGCACTCTCCTCAAACTGCATGTTCAAGTATTTGAACAAATGAAAGGTTCCACACTTGAGCTGGAAAAATCAGAAGACCAACATGAAAACAGTTGGCAGTTTTGCAGCATCCCCTTCACATTATTTTGTAAATTAGCTTCTGCTAACTTGTTTCTCAACAGTATTAACCAACAGGCTCACATCTTATGGGAGTCTAGAATAAAAAGTTAAGACAAAAGTTACTACTTTTTCTTACACTACAGGTAGAGTGAGAAAAATATGGGCAAACAAAACAAGAAAGCAACCTGGACAGAGGGAACAGAACGGTGTAATCAGAGGACAGGGCACAAGCCCTTTTCCTTACATTCATTCCTAGCAAACATAGTTAATCCAACAAGTAAACAACTCATGTAGTACAAGAATTAGATTTTTTTTTTTAAAGGCAATTTTCAAGACTAACTGAATGCTAGTTTGAATGACAGGAGTTGTGGTTTACCCATTTAACAACTATTCCAAAGTAAGCAAACGCAGCACCTTCAGTATAATGCGAAGTTCCAGGATAAAGTAGCAGCACTAGTAGCAATAGAAAAACATGGCTGCACCATAAAAGGCAAATAGCACAATGACATCTCACTTATTTTCTCCCGCATTTCCCTCCCCCACACTACTGTATCATATTCAGAAGATAACCAAAGCCCCATCCTGTGCACCGAAGCAGCACCTTGTCAGACCCCAAGGAAACCCTGCAGTATTGCAGTAATGGTCATACCTTCATTCTCTGCAACTGTTCTCTAGTGAACGCATACTGTTTTTGTAGGGACTGATACTTTACTTTCACACTGATCAGTTGCCGTTCCATTTCTGCCCTACGGTCCTCCACCTACAGAACATTGTTAACAGTTATTACTATGAAAATGATAACATAGCTTCTTGTCAAGTGGATGATGAGTTTCACAAGGAGGTGTTACTCAGCAATCCATGCTGGTTCTGCAAATACTGCTTTTCCAGCAAACATACTTGAAATGATGCACTACCATCAATACCTCCGAGACAAAAGTGAGCACACACTGCTGGAGCAGCTGAAGCCTAAGCACTAAAGTGAAACAAATTTATCTTTTGATATCCAAGTAACATTGCATATGATTCAGTGTTGCTGTAGAACAATTTTGTCCATTGGCATGAGAAAACAAATTAAAAAAAATTAACTGTGCACTAATTCGACCCATTCCCTGGGTGCTGCCAGAAAACAAAATAACTCCCTATGCATTTAACAGTGGCTGAACTTCTATTCAAAGAACTAATTCAAAAATTCTCCCAAACATGCAAACATCCAGCCATTTTCAGCTTGTTTTTAAAAGACAGTATGTGAAATATAAGAAGATGCTGATGAATGCTATCTTCTACACTAAAGAACAGTTACCAGCTGAACAAAGCTACTAAGAGCTAAAAGCTGCTGGCAGAATTGTCATGAACTCTCAGTACCATCTTCTATCTTGACAGCAAGGTAACTTTAAGTTATTCCCTTAAGTTTATGAACTTGTCAAATTCAGAGCAAGCGTAAGAATTGTTTTCAATAGGTCAGTCCCTAGACAGTTCAACAATGAAGTAACATTTGAGGATCAGGGATTCCTGCTGGCCAGATCAGGTACAAATACTTGAATATTCTCAATGTAATATAAGAAAACAAAACAACTTCTGAAGTATTTCTTCTCTCCTCTACATATTTTTGGGTATCTGTGGAATAATTGTACCTCAGCAAAGAGAGAATTGCCTTTTCTTGTAGGGTCCAAAGACTGCTGCACTGCATGATCCAGCTGAACCTGCAGCTCCTGATTAGCTTCACGAGCTTTCTAGATTAAAGCAAAGAGGGTATTAGCCATTGAAGCATCTGATATAATGCATGTATGAATTTAATCATATGATTTTACCTCTTTCATTTCCTATGTCTTTAGTGCAGACTATATTGTACTGCGGTACTTAACTGTGCATACAGTTCTAGTCAGTAAGAGACAATCTTGCTTCACTATTAGGCTTAATATTCCACTTTATTCCTATTTCCAGGAAAACTTTGATGTTTATCCACTGAACTAACAGTACTGAGAATATTAGCCTTACTGTGTTATTTTGTCACAAATCTCTACTACCTATTACAAAATTTTCCAAGGCATTCAGTAGAAGCTTGAAATAAAAATCAGAATTCTATCAGTGACCTGTGAGAAGGTCCCATTATGAGACAGAATTCAGCCATGCACAGATCTCCATACACAGCCTTCCACAAAAGAAAGCCAACAGACAGAGTATTTAGCAAGAAGCAATACCAAATATGATGAGCCAAAATCCTCCCACTGCAAACTCACATTTCACTAAAAAGTTAACAGCACAACTTGTGCCATTCAGGGATCATCTACCATTGTTGAATAACATGAAGAGAATACCTCTAACGCATTGCAGTAAGAAACAACTTCTTTTTCCCTTTCTTCTTTTTCTCCCTGTAGACGCTCCAGCTGATTACGTAGGTTACTGTTTATGAGTTCTAGTTGTTCTTTACTGTACTCTAGTTCATTCAGCTTTTCTTCAACACTGGCCTAAACAAACAAACAAAAAAAAAAACAAACAAAAAAACCCTCAAACAAAAATATAAAATATTTTTAAAACAGTATGAGGAAAAACAGGACCATGTGAACCAAAAAGCCTTGTCAGTAGACATTACTTTTCATATCAAGTACTATCCTGAAGAGGTTGTATGACCTTAAAATATAGTTAGTAAGGCCAATTTGTTCAGTACACATTCTCTGAATAGTCAGCTAGTCATAAGGTAGCAACATACACAAAGTACTGAAAAGTGCAAAAGCACGGGATTTTGTCTTCCAGTAGCCTCCACTGCTAATAATGAAGTACTAGTCACTCACCTTCACACTTTCTAGTTCAGTGAGTTCTAGCTGAAGACTGAGCATTTCCGAAGACATGGTCTCGTGTACACGCTCAGACATGATATGTAATTCTTCTGACTTGGCAGCAATTATTTCCTTCTGATGCTCCACTTTGTGCCTCAGTTGTTTCTCAGACAGTCGGGTTTCATCTAGTTCTGCTTTCAGGTTCTCCAACTTAAAGACAGTTGATAACTAAGTATAAGTATTTTATAACAAACTCTTGCAACACACAATGCTTTTGACTGTTCTAACCACAGAAAGCGTCTTAGAAATGCAACGCACGAGTAAACTCCTGAAAATAAGCTGTGAAATTGTTTATAATTAACAATGTAACTATGCAGATGTTGGCTAAAAAATAACAAAGCAAGCTCCTACACATCGCAACTATTTGAGTTGTTTTGGTAGTAAATGTGCATTTATGAGTTAAACACATACTTTAAAATACTATTAGCAACATTTTAGCTTTCTATTAGCTGGCAAACCTTGTTTTTAAGGTCACTGATTTCTTGTCCATAGACCCTGGCAAGCTGTTCTTTCTGTTTATCCAGTTGCATGTTTTGCTGTTGCTTAAGGGAATCGCACTCAAAACTCAAGCTTTCCAACATTCGATTCTTGAGTTCAATTTCTCTCTGGAGAGAATATTTCTCTTGTTCAAATTTCTGAAAGAAATAACAGACTAATAAAGCTAGATGTAACATTTATGGATGTTTAGGGAGCAGTTTACACAATACAGGCTCAGCACCAAGATACTAAATGCCTCAAACTTGCAGCTCACTCAACCTTTTGTTAAAGTCCCATTTAGGGAATCATCACACCCGTGTTTTAAAAAAACAAAAACTGCCCCGAAACTTTATTACTTATTTGATTGTGTAACACTCTCTTCTTCATGGGAACTGTGTATCTCTTTGCACACCCCACTAAGGCCATGGGTGTCTTCTCTACAAGTGTAAGAAATGTACAGAGAGCTTAAGGTGTCCTTCCTACCACTACGGAACCCAATTATGTTACAATTTATTACAGTCCATTCAGTGTTTCCGTAGTGCACAAGGCTTCAATGTCTGGTAAAGACATCTAAAATGTCTACTGCTTTGAAATAAATCCCACAGACTACACAGACTTCTACAGAAGAGTACACCAACTTCTCTCAACGTCCCTTGTGCCTACTGTTAAAACGTGTGCTCATGGTAACTGTCTTGGCTCCCAGATTTCTAAAAGAACCACAGATTCAAAAGCTCAAAAGGAATCTGTAGGATAACCATGGTTCCCACACAAGATGCTGTTCCACTGCAAAAAAGCAGATAATTCCTTCCCTCTGCCCTTGGAAGTTACCAATTGATATAGCTCAGACAAGCTTTGTCCATAACTGTGCTCCAGCTTATAACACAGGATCACAGCCTATGGATGCACCTTCTCAACACACTAGCTACCACAGGAGGTTATCAGCAGAAAAGTATGATCCTGCCCTGCTTCCTTATCACTTGTGCTTTGCAGCTGCAAACAAACATCAAAATTAACATGTTTACAAGAAGTGGAAGACATTTTTCCAATTGGAAATTTCTCAAACAATTACTATGAAGAATATGGTTGACTAAGTAATACTTCTGTATTTCAACACTATATTACTCTTTTCTGAGCTGTAATGAAATGTATTAATACAAATCAGAATCCCTCAGTATTTAGAGTATTTGAAAAACCCCAGGAATTCGATGTTATAGTCTTGCTGCCAGCGTTCTTTTTACAGCTTCAAGTGATACAAAGCTTACAGGGAAAGCACAACAAGAATTAATTGCTAAACATACCCAAACCACATACTTTAAGACAAAAATAGCACTTGATATTAATTTTATATTCCTGCATGGTCGCAAATGCTTGATGCACAGTAGGCTATGAAACCCTGTCCCAGTTCGATAAAATTATGCTGAATATCTTCAGAGAAGAGATGAAAAGCCCTCTCTAAAATATTTACACTAAGAGTCTTATTAAAATTAATCTAGACTCTAAAAGGCATTTAAAACACCTGTGACATTCAGAAAAGACTGAAAACAAAGTTCTTGACTACTTTTTCTACTCGGTTTAAAGCATCACCTCTGTTTTTTCAGTCAATTCACGACGTGTTTCATCCAACTGATTTTGAACTTCACTTTGGGACTCCAATAAATGCAAACCATATTGTGCTGCCTTTCTTCGTTCATTCTCTGCTTCCTTGAGTTGGTTTTTAAGGCTTAAAATGGTCTCAGTCTCCATTTTTCTTCCTTCTTCTACTTCAACATAGCAAACACAGAAAGGATTAAAAAACACACTGCAGTAAGTGACAACAGTTAATCTGAAAGAAGTGATTGGATTTCCTGTCTTAATCAGGATACAAGGATGTATTTTTGCATTAAGACACACACACAAAAAAAAGATAGCCATGAACAAATACTCCTGTGAACAGTAAAGTAATAACTATTTCTTCAATAAACTCGGTTAACACCTAACTATGTCCTAACTAATATAACAACTAATATGTCCTAAACAATTCCTGTGTACAGACCAATTTCCTAGCCCACTAGGACTCATATAGCTATCTTGCCATGTATAAAAGAGAAGGTTAGGAAATAACATTGAAAATACACTTCTATGTATATGGCTAACAGTATTTCCTGTGGTATTAGGAATAAACCCACAATTAAATATGGCATTTCTCGTGTATACAAATAAGATGTAAAATCCATTTAGGTAGCTGTATGAGGATAGTTTACTCCTAGTAACATTATGTGGGATACAGAAAGAGATAAAGACAAAGAGCCAAAAATAGAGAACCTGTCAAAAGATAAGGAAGTTTAACACAGATTTATTCATTTGTTTACAGTGCTTAATGGAGTCTTCCATGTCTTTAAACCTAAGGTAACCTGCTGCATGTAACCTACTTAATAATTACCACCTCTACTATGTTTCAGAAAATTCGTCCATTTTATTCCTGTATCATAACAGAAGACACAAGTAAAGGTGAATCTTGCAAAAATTAGTCAAAATAAGTCCAAACAAGCAATTTAAAAAAATAAAACTTAAATTAACACCATAAGCTTGCATGACTGCTTGCACTCAAGTCTACTAAACCAGCACACTGCAAACAAATCCTATTAAGACAGAAAATACTAATCAACTCAGGCTTCTGAACAACAAAATCCAGAAGTTCCCTCAAAGCATTCAGAGCCAATTATATACAAATATAGAACACCCCTGCAGTTTATTTTTCAAAGCCAAAGTTCACATTTTTATATAATTCAAAGATTAACATAATTCTTCATTGAAGGTCTTATTCCGTGCTTTTGCTTTTTTACATAAGGAATTTAGTTGTTGCCATTTCTTACTGGCACATATATTATTCTCATGTATGCTAGCAAGATCCTGGTACTGAAACAGCAAGTTTCACAGCTCAATACAGAAGAGTATTTTTAAGAGTCATTATTGTAATGTACAGCCTTCACTTTTTATTTTTGCTATCTCTCATTCTACATGGCTAACTCTTACTGGTTACCTAGCTTCCTATAAATGGAAACAACTTTAAAATGCAGGAGTATATCGAAGCAACACTGTGCCAATTCCTTTATGAGCTATGAGATAGAAATTATTAAATTCTGGTTTACTCATTTTCCATCACTTGTCACTGTTATCAAAGTTTAACACAAAGAGACTTCATCCAGCCAGGCTCCAAAGCCAGTTTTTCACATCTAACCATTGCAAAGTTTGAAATGCTACTTTTGCACACTTATGCTAAAGTAAGCCACTGAAAGACAGGAATTTTGCATACATGTAAGAATAAACAATATTATTACTACTGCAAGGCCAGGTACAATTCAATAATGAAACATTAAACAGTTAGATGAATCAATTCAAGCACATAGGTTAATCACTCCAGGCATGCATTCACATTAGTAAAAAAAAAAGATTAATTAATACTAATTACATCATTAACAGAATTTTAAAAAGAGCTTTATTTTCTGAACAAACACCAGTATAGAGGCAACATAGCAATTTGATAGCTTCTAGTTTACTAAGCCAAACTTGAGTTACATTTTTAACTCACCTTCAGAAGTCCATTTAAGTCTTTCTTGACTTTATTCTTGTACTCCACCTTTAGAAATAAGAAAAAAGCGCAACTGTTGTCTAGTCCAGATGAGTTCAAGCTGCCATTACAGCACAGTCCTCTCAGCACAGGCTTAATGCCTGGGGCTGTCTCATGAAAATGCAGATCACAAGCTAAAACCCCACAGAAATGCAAATCTTATTCAAATTGGAGTTGAGGCAGCTGTCAGATAGCTTAGAAACAGGCAAGCAGGCAATGTTGCCAAAGGATAGATGACCTGCAACTGGCCTGTGGGGCAAGTAAACAGACTACACCCTGGGTCACCTCGTTCTAGCACACACAATTTTTAAGGGTTATTTGGGGATTTTTGGCTTGTTCCCTCCTACTTCTTCTGTCTATTCAAAAGGCTCTCCTCCAGTTTCACATACATCTTTGAGCTCTTCATAAACCATTTACACAGAGATGTCATAAAAAAAGACGTTAGGCTTTAATTTTATAGTTGAAGTTTAAACCATCAAAGGTGCCTTTAGAGCACAGACATCCTCAAGTTTTCATTTTCAATTCTGGATGAAAATAAACAAGCCCACTTAGCTTTGTTCATAAAGCTGTATTGTACAGGGAGGTAATTACCTGCAATTTAGTATTATATATGAGGTTAAGTAAACTAACTTGAAAATAATGCTTTAAAAAGTAGCAAGATGAGCAGGTAGGAGAGAACATAATAGAAATCACTCTCTATTTATCCTACCAGAAGTTACGAGAGTTTCTTACTTTTGGTTAATTATCTTCAAACATTTTACGATTGTTTGTGTGCTGACGGCTCTGGTCCTTGATTATTCAACCATTTAAGCACTCCTTTATAAAAGTACTGGGGTAGGAGGTATGTAAAAAAAGCACTATTCTGGGGCACAAGCTTCCTTTCCCACTAACTGCTCTTGTAGTTAAGTGCTGTTCCCAAGAGTCACACCTAACGGCTCTCTCTGGCCTGATCTGCTCGCAAGCGCCTATGCGGTTTTCTGACCGCTAACATCATTACTAAGTTTCTCTCCCGTAAGGCAGGTATTCCCATTACGCTCCAAATCAGCTACGTTAACAGGTCCAAGTCTTCACCTCCCAGATGGCACACGCCAGATGAAACGTTCTCAGGGCTCCTCGCCTCCCACAAAACCCGCTCCCTGGTGAGCGAGTCCCACACGGACTGCAGCGACGGGCTGGCCAGCCCCAGCACGTCCTCTCAGCAGCTCCCACCCGAGCAGCTGCTTCCGGCCGGTTCTGGTAGAAGAGTCCCCCTGCCCATACCGTTAACTCTACGGGAAAAAACCGGCAGAGGGGGAGCGCGTTCAACCCACTTCAGTTAGCGCAGCACCTCCGGAGCCGCAGGACACAAAACAGCCTTTTTTTCCCCACAGGAACAACAGCGGAAGGCCCCAACAACGAGACCCAGCGAGGAACAGACCTGCAGGCCGCAGATCTCAGACGCTGCAGCGCAGAAAGGAGACAGGAACACACCACTCCCCTCCCCGAGCCCCGCCGACCACCCCCTCTCAGCGTCCTTCGGTGCCCCCCGAGCCCCGCGGAGCACCCCCTCTCAGCGCCCTTCGGTGCCCCCGAGCCCCGCGGAGCACCCCCTCTCAGCACCCTTCGGTCCCCGCGGAGCACCCCCTCTCAGCACCCTTCGGTCCCCGCGGAGCGCACCATCTCGGCGCACCTCCAACTCACCGCCTGCCGCCGCTCCCGCAGTTCAAACTCGGCCCCGCGAACCCGCCCCAATCTCGCGAGAGCTCCTGCAGCCACCGACCCGCTCAGGCTCCTCCTCCGCTCAGCTCCGCCCCGGCGCGTGCGCGGTGGCAGCGCCCCCCGGGTGAAGCCGCGGGGCGGGTTTGGGGTGCTCTTGTGAGGGGGGAGCGTTGCCGCTCTGTTCCTCTGGAGCGTGTCGTACGGAAGCCGCTCTAAGCTTGGTGTGGTGTGGAGTAGGGAGGTGAGGAAGGGCGTTAGCGCAGAGACATGGGTACTATTCAGAAGGAAAGAGAAGGCAGTGAAGTTAGCAGCCCAGCTGTAGATCTACTGCCCGATCTACTGAAGAACGCAGAGTGGAGGTGCAGATGTGCCTGGCTCCAGGGCCGCAGGCAGGGCCCCCTCACAAAGAAAGCACACAGAGGAAAAGCGTACCTAGTGCTGTGTGTTATCTGGGAAACTTGCAAAGCGGGTGGTGCTGCACAACATTCCATAGGAGAGGCTTTGGTTCTGACAATGGAACGGCATAAGTGTGATTTATCCCAGTGCCCGCCTTCCTCAGCAAGCGCTGCTGAGGCCACCTGCCCGTGAGGAGATGTCGCCATCTTATTGACCCAGACCTTTCCCTGGAGCGTGTAGAGGTTAACATCCAAACTAAGAGCTAAACAACAGGTTACGGTGCTTGCAGCACGCCTGTCAGCCGAACAATTTTCTTGTTTCTCTCCTAAGCTTGCTCTAATTTCTAGTCATTTTTGAGTCATGCATCAGGGAGGGATTTCATAGTGTTAAATTGTCCAGAACTCACAGATTTTCTAAGCCATTGAAGATCTCGGTAATACCCACAAAGATGAACAAAATTAATCAGCTGGAGCATTTCACCATACAGTTCTGATAGTTGAAATCCCAAGCATAGCTATGTACCATTTTCTCTACCCCAAAGGAGAGCCTGAGTAATTTTTACATTTTAAGCAGTGGTTAAATTTTTAGTTTGTTCTGCAAGATTCATGTATTTATTGCGTTTTCTCTAACCACATCAGGGAGTGTGGAAGGTTTATTCTCATATTTAATGCAACATTCCCAACAAAAGCCATTGCACAGAAAGCAGATTCTGCCTTTAAAGAAACATGCTTCCCATAATGCAAGGTTACATTCAAGCAACAGGCTTTAAGTAGATGCAAGGATAATGACCCGATTTGGAGCAGCCAGGACAAAAATAGATGTCTTAAGATAAAAAGGGCTTGGAAAATAAACACATAGTGTAGAATTCTACAGAGGAAGCCAGTAAAACTACCACTACTGTCAAAATGATACTACTTCTGCTCTTCTGTCAAAATGGGAGTTTAGCTTTTGTAAATAGAAATGGGTTTAAACATTAAATAGAGACTTGTCTAGATTGGCAAGAATGCCAAGTTGATTAAAACAGGGTTAGGAAATGAGAATCCTGTTCTAATCCTGATTCTGCTCCATTCACCATGCGATTAACCATGCCAAATACCCACAGCTAAACCCCCTTGTTTTACAAGGATAACAGTGACTTATCTAACAAATCCATATAATTATCTGCACATTTAGTAGAGTGCATCTTGGAAAAAATATACATTGTAAATGCTAAGTATTTACATGATTACTCCACCAGATCAGTTAAATGCTATAGCATGATAAATCGTAAAACAGTTAAAATAGCTGCTGCTTCCCTCATACCTTCAGTTCCACAGTCATGTGGAACAGCTGAAATATGAAATACGGTAGAAACTCCATAGTATTTTCCTCAGCTTAGATTTTCAATTTATGCCTTTAAAATAGAGTCAGGAGCTTAGATACCAGGAGCTTAGATAACCAGTTCATTATTTAGAACATGTCGCTATCTTCAGGACTTTCCGCTATTGAACTGGCACCCGTTAGGATACTGTTTTACAGATAACATCTACTTCTTGTGAGTATAACACACATTACATGCTATTATCTGACAAGCAATACAGATTTGTCTAGTGGAGTGATTGCTACAAGGTCGTTCACCAATGTTACAATATCTAATAGTTTCACTGTACCACTATTTATAGTTTGGGTATATAGCTGGAGTTGTACTTAGCTTTGAAGTTAGCTGTTACCTTAAGAGTATAGAGTAATCAAGGCATTATGTCCATCATTTGTAATAAATTTGTCTCACTGAGATATAAGAAAGCTTTTACTTTTCATGTTTCTCTTCAGTTTGGGTTGTATCTAGTCCCTTGCTTGCCAATACAACTATATATTTGCTCTTAGAAACTTTTCTCCTGCTTATGACCTCAATAACAGCTATTTTCCTAATACTCTACAAACCTAGTAGTTACTGAAGCATAAAAGTTTCCTAACCATATTTACTTTTGTATATTGACATTTTAGATCACTAAATTTAATTGGTGTGCTGCTGACCCTGTATAAAATGTAAATGCGTGGTTTGTAAGTCTCATCTATGCTAGCAGGCAAAAATTGCATACAAGTAGTAGAATAATTTCATCAAGTAGATGTGTTGGGTCCCTCCTCCCAATCCTCCAAACAGGGGGCTTCTTACCTTTATCTACATAAAACCAAATGACATTATATAGCTCCCACAGTCATTCTATGCTAGCTGCTCAGTATCACTTATGAGCTGGCAAACATGTTAACTAATGGTGCTTGAGACCCCAAATGGTTTATGAAGCCAGCAACTAAAAGCAGCCTATTGAGAAGCACCTCAACAAAGGTGTAGCTGTGCAAGTCATTTTGGCACATGAGATCCAGAGCTCACTGTGATCAAAACTTGTTGGAGCATTAGGTTGTTGAGGGTTTGTTTTTGTTCATGTTGTTGCTGTTAATTATTTAAGAACATTCAATTTTGCACAATTTTAAGTCATGTTACTTTATTTGCTAGTGGAACTTCATAAAAGCTCAGGTTTAACCCATTCCATGTTTTCCAGTTACTAAATGTTAAAGTGTTCACATTATAACTCCGCTAGCAGCTTGTAAACTATACTTTCATTTTCCCTGTTTTTCTTTTTTGCATTTTTTGGGGTTTTTTTAATATCAGGTTAAATTGGCTATACCTTTCAAGCTCTAAATAACCATGGTTAAAGTCATAATTGCAAGATACTGCTAAAAGCAACAAGATAATGGTACAAGTTTTATTTATAGTACTAAGTTTAGAGAGTTGATTGTTTTGTTTGAATATATCTGGTAGCTCTAAATCTTGCTTAGTATCATAACGGGTTTACTAAATCAACATGCAATAGAACCTTTGACATAGTGTGACTCAAATGAATTTTAACTTTTCCTCGTTTAAGCACTACCTGGACAAGTCATTTTAAGTTCATATCCAATCAAAAGTCAGATATCCATCGAGATCAATTTGTAATTAAATGGTGGTTCAGAATCCCCACTGCTTTTTTCTACACATTATGCATTTATTTAGTTGACACCAGCCATCGTTCAACCTACTACACTAATATATAGTTAATTCAGTATTTAAATGCTACTTTCCTTTTCCGTAGAAAAGCAATTTTGGTAACAACATCAAATAAGTATTTAAAAGCTACATTTTGTGACATAAATATATACATATAGACATGATCAGTAACAGTTCTAATTGTACAACTATTAACTAACCCCCAAAGTAGTTTACTATTTAAAAGTAATTTATTGAAACTACTTATAAATAACTAAACTTATGTGCTTTATATATGTACATATACACACACTCACTAGCAGCAGAGCTTCCCTAACTCAGTCTTGTCCTGTTTAAGTTCCCTGTGTATCCTGGTAGTTAATCTACGCGGTGTTCTCCCCGCCACGTAGCTCTTACAGGCCAATTTCTCACTCCATCCAGAGTAACGAGGAGCCGTGTCAGATACGGAGGCCCCCTCGCCGGCTGCCCACCTGCCACAGACCGCCAGCACCACCTTGTGGCTGTCATGCCTAATTGCTGCTTGCTTCCGCAGCTCGCCGCTTGCAGCTTCGCACGGGTGGAGCAGCAGTCCTCTACCTTCGTCGTAGAAGTTCTCTTATTGAAAGGCAAGTATAATGAGAAGCCGGTGACAGCTATTAAATATTTATGAAGCCATATGGCTTCATTTTGATAAAAGTTATATTTCGAATTCATTTACATTACTGCATTTTTCTTCAATAAGCTCTTGGACAGTGTAATTATCTTTAATTTTATACAGATCAGCTTCATTCTGGACAATAATTTTAGCACTGGTACCGTGCTTTTCTAATCAATTGGAGGCAAAAGTCAGCTTTGCAAGCTGCAGGTCATTAGCTTTTTCACTATCAAAACCATTTAGCCTTCACCTGGAGCTTATTTCAGGCCCACTAGAAAAGATCTTTACTTGGCCTAAAGGTATGGTAGTTTGTGTGTTCTGTGCAAGTGAGTATAAAACACAAAGGAAATTATTTTAATTACTTTTTTTTTTTTTTACTTTTAGCTTTATGTAGTGTTTCTTTGTGTGAAATGTGTTAACCCATAGACTTTTTCTTGTCTTACTAATTCTAACATGATGTTTAAAGATAGTGGTGGTGTGATTGTGTTGGGTTTCTTGTTAATTTTCTTTTAATCAATTTATTCTCTACAAATTAGTTTTGAAAATGTTGTTTAGGGATTACATAGCTCATGCTTAAGACAATGAAGAAGAATAAAAACAAAAATCAAGTGTGGTAACTTTTAAGAGCTGTGTATAGATATATAAATGTTTCAATGTTCAGGGAGTGTATTTTACTTTTAAGGCCTGCTATTGTTTAAACATAGTATCATGAAATATTCCAAAAGTATCTAAACTAAGCTTTAAGCATCATCCCATGTTATGTAGAAAAATAGTATTATAAACACTGAGATGTGGATAACTTTTTTTTCTCCTTTGTTTTTTGGTTGGTTTGGTGGGTTTTTTTTAGGCTGATTTGAGAAAATGTATCCTAAACAAATGCTGGTCTCTGTTCTCATTAAAATGTGACCTCGAGTATTTAATTAGGTAATACTAATAGAATCATAGAATAGTTAGGTTTGGAAAGGACCTAAGGTCTTTTAAGATCATCTAGTTCCAATCCCCCTCCTTTGGGGCAGGGATACTTCACAATAACCCATGTCACCCAAGGCTCTGTCCAGCCTGGACTTGAACACTACCAGGGATGGAGCATTCACAGCTTCCTTGGGCAACTCATTCCAGTGCCTCTTCACCCTTACAGTAAAGAACTTACTTATATCCAATCTAAACTTCCCCTGTTTAAGTTTTAACCCATTACTTCTTGTCCTATCACTAACAGTCCTAATGGGTGTTTCCTTACTCTTAAATCTATGTGATGCTATTTGAGATTAAGTGGTCCTGTTCTAATTGTAGAACTGTACAGCGTGACATAAGTTTGCCTGAATCAGACAAAAGTGGGTGTTGTAAAAGTTAACTGCCAACTAATTCTATTTTCAGCTGCCTGCTTGTCTACTACTTTACAAGCATATCCTCAGCCACAGCAACCAAATAGTTTCATTCTGGGACTGAGCAGGCTGGAAATGACACAAGCTGTTGAAGTCTTGCTTATAAGCAGGTGTGTCCTGTAAAATTTCTGAAAAAAGATTCTGAAAAAGCCACCCCAAAACGAAATTCCAAACAAACAAATCCAACAGCCTTTTTGTGACTTTGCCATGCCAGTATAATTGTTTTCCCCTTATAGTTACTTTTGAAGGGTCCAACCACTTTGGTATGTTTTTTCCTCTATTTGCCCTGGCTGGTAAAATATTCTGACATATTTTTGACTTTGCTTGCTACATAATGATACCAGTCAATAGCTTTACTGGCAGATAAACAATTTAGAGTTCAGTTTTAATTTTAAAATTCTAAAAACAATTTACTTTTATTCAATTGTTAAATATTTAAGTTGTATCTGAAAATAACGAACTGTTTAATATTGAGTGTAATATCTTACAAAGCACTTCAGGGAAGATGGCCTGTAATCATTCCTGATGCTTTGTGTTGATGATTATAGTGTTTAGTAACACAATCCTTTTGCACAGACAAATTATGTATGAATGGCCTGAAATACATGATGCACAAAACTTTCCAACTATGGAACTTACCATGTCATTTAGTGAAGCAGTGTATCAGCCTTTACAAAGTCTAACTTTAGCCAAACTTAGCCTAGTTACTCAGTCTAAGTTAAGTCTTGGCCTTTTTAGCCCAAGTCTACCACTTCAGAAGATGAACACTATACCAATTGTGATGTCATCCTGAAATATCGAGTTACATATATTTTCTCACCTAAGTCTTAACTTGGGCAGCATTTACTAGAAAATGCCAGTGTGAATGGGGGCAAATTGCAGCAATGACACATAAATGCCTTTTTCAGTTAAAGCAGAAATGCAAGCAGTTCTGAGCACTGAAACATTCTTTTTCTAAAATATATAGGCTTCCTTCTAGGGATTAATTCAGGAAAGCAGCAAAACAGTTATATTCAATATTCAGGACCAATTTTTGGTAGATTGAGTCTGCCCCATTACAGAATGTTTTAAGGCGTATGTACTTCTCCCAGACTACTGGTGCTATTTTCTGCTAGTGAGTTTAATGTGAAGGGAAGCAGTAGTTCTACTTGGAAAGATTCTCATTACTGAAAAGTAAGGTGAAAGAAGTTAAACATAAATGAATGCAATGAAAGTAAAAATTAAAAAAAAAGGGGGGTGGGTCAAAATTTCAGTGACTTACCTGGGTTCTTCTGCTCTATTCCTTATCATGATCATGTACTTTGTGTAGCTGGGAATAGTAGTATCAGAGGTTGATTTCAACATTATTTGCTTGAGGTTTTTATTGCTTTTGAAATATTTGATGTTGCTGTTCTTGTATTTTTATTTCGGCTATTACCAGGATTATGAAATACTATTTATATATTTTGAAACTACTTGTTAAACTTTTTGATCATCTTGGTAAACCTTAAAATGTGGTAAGTTTTACCCGTGACAGGTATCCCACTCTTATTCACGTGGTCTGAATGAAGCAATAGGGTAGCTTTTTGAGTATAAGCAACTTAGTGAAAAGATTTGGGCTACTTGGTCTTTTCTTTTAGCAACAATTAATATATTCAGATATTATTCCTGTAAGATATACACATACAGAACTTGAAATAGAAATTAGCATAAACTTTCGTGCATGTAGTCATTAAATAACCATTTATTCTTGGAAACAATGAAAACAATTCAAAGCAATGAAACAGCTAACTTTTGTTAGGCATTTTAAGTCTAATGTTCTTTATGTTAAGCATGAACAGATATTTTTTTCACACTGATCGTATCAAAGAATAGCAATATTAAGCTTGCAATAAGCCTACATTTTTCCTGTGGCGTGCAGAATGTCTTGGTAATGTCTCAGGATCTATTTTAAATTGTATGCTGATTTGAGCAACTGGGATCTGGCTTTGGTTTAAGTGATCCTATTTAGATGAATAATAGGACTTAGGAAATAGTTCTGAAAATAGCTTTTTAGAACACATCACTAACTAAGTAGTGAACCACTGGATGTCACTGTCTTTCTTCAAGTGTGAAGCTCAATTTTTACTTCGATACTGTGATAAATTAAGGTGGGCAGTTACTGGTTTTGACTTCTCTGAATATGTTTAGCGATGGTTACAGGAAGACTTCAACTGGTAAAACAGTGAAGAACCATTTGAACTGCTTATCCTGAAGTGCACAATATAGGGATCTTGGTTAGGAAACTGAAGTCTATATAGGGAATAGTAGGGACAGATCCCTACAGATAGGCTGGCTCCCGCACCTTGCCTTTCTCTGTTTCTCGTGAGTAATCGAAAATTAAAATACACGTACCATTCTGTTTCAATCTCTCCTGAAAATTTCTGTGTATTTTATCATAAACATTGTTTTGTATATCTTTTCCTGATGCCTACAGCCAAGATGTTTCACCTATCCACAGAATTGTTTTTCTCATGGGTTTTTGGCTGGCTTTACATGCTGACAGCTACAAAGCAGTATTATTTGCATGAGTTACAAAATTAGTGAATCTTGGTTTCCTGTGTGTTTACTTTATGATGGCTTATAAACTTTCTCATGTTTGGCATGAACTGTTGTACAGTTCTAGAGCTGGTTTTCCCCAGCAATGGCAGGTGCTTTCTCTTCCAAATTGCTGCTTGTTTTCCTGGAACTTGCAGACTTGGTTTTCTTACTGGTCTGCTAGCTGAGGTTACAGTCAGTAGATGAGGCATGGGAACTAAAGATGCTAATGCTTACCCCGAGATTTTTTTTGTGAGGAGTGATATGTAAGTATTTTGTGCTAGCTAAATATTGTTTTGTTCAGTGCAGTGTAGCTGCAAATAACTACCTGCTGTGAAGGTAAAGCTTTTATATGAAATCAAGCTGTCTTATCAGTTGAAAAGATTTGTTTACAGTGGAGTTTCTGACATGCTAATATACTTGCTCACTCCTTTGAAGAGCAAACAGATGTGGAAGAGTTTTACTAAACAGATTATTGTATGAGTAGATTTCTCAATAGATCAGACCCTCTGAGTTAAATTTGTTGAGCTGTATACAACTGCAGGTTGTCAAGGCTTCTGCAAAGATAAGCCCTTCACTCTTGCCTATTAAGGCAGGAACCTGTAGAGCCAAAACCTGAACTTAATCGTGTTCTTGCAAAATATGTGAAAACTGCTTATTCATTAACAGATAACCCTCTAGGTAAGCTACTCGCATTACAGATAAGTTCCATTCTGGATTTCCTGTGCCTAGACAATCAAATAGGGTATAACTTATTGTAATCCAGACTGGCACTGCTAATTTAGCTTGATTGTGTTTCAGCTGATAAATGTAACACATTAGCCAGCGAGGAGTTTTTCCTTCTCTTCTGGAAGTAGATGAGCGTTAGACATCTGGTAAAGGATGCTTGTCTGTGCCCAACACATTGGAACCATCATGATTTAAAGTATTGCTCTTGCTCCATCCAGCAGTTTATTATTAGAGTAGACAGATTCTGTGGAGATAGGAATGACTACTACAAATATCGTCAAAGCAAGGCATGAACAACCCTTCATCAGTCTTCCTTCAACATCTAGGATGACAGTAGGCTCCTTTAGGATGACTTATCCTATTAAATGTAGTATTGTGTTGTCTTGGGGCATTTATCTCATGGAAGCTGATGTGTTTTTTTTTCTTTATTATATTTTCCTGCCAGTATGATTACCCCTACAGTGAGTATTGGAGGATATGGTGGTTTACTTGCTGTAAATGTACCTTTCTTTATTCCTTTCACTAAATGATTCATACTTGCAAAGTGGGCACTTCTCTTGCCTTGAGGTCTGTTCAGCAATGTAAAGTGTTACTGTTTTCTTTTAGTTGCGTGAATTTAAAGGCAAGGTTATCAAATTAAAGATGTAAAGCTTTAATCTTTACAGTCCTCAAGCTGAGTCTTTAGTATCCATCTCTTGTTCATTCAAGCTCTAACAAACTTTTTAGAGGCTGGTTAATCCTAAAATATTGTTCTCTGAAGCCAGGTAGCCTGCTGTTGAAAGTTACATGGAAACTGGTTATAATCTAGAATCTGTAGTAGGACTATTCCCTAAAGCTACTATTCTGCAGAAAGGACTTGTTACTTCTAAATGATCTCATGATTTTATTGACATGTAAGTGTTCTAGAAAGCACATTTAGAAAAGACATATTTGCAGCAGGTATGTATAATGAGCTACTAGAATTTTATTTTTCAGTTGGAAGGACCTTTTGCAAAGTGCTGCATTTTTGGCTTAAGTCTTTATTGCTTCTCTAGAGTTCAGTGATAACAAATGCAATGTTGTGCACCAACTTTGAAAGTGAAAACTAATCAAAGCCAGATGTAAAAATCATAATCAGTTGTCAGGCTGAGATAGAGATGGTTCATTTGGCTGCTTGTACTACCTGACCTGGAAGCTGCTCATTGAAAAGCTCCCATCACTTTGGGTTTGGGGGTGGAGGGGAAAGAGGGAAGTAATCCAAGTCATGCAATTGATTAGGGCAGTGTTGTGGTTTAAGCACAGCCAGTAACTCAGAACCATGCGTCTGCTCGCTAGCTTCGCCTCTTCTTCCCCTCCTGCTCCTGGAGGGGTGGGGAGGAGAACTGAAAGTGTATCAGCGTTGTTCTCAGGCTAAAGTTGAAAACACAACACTGCACCAGCTACTAAGGAGAAAAATGATTGCTTCAGCTGAACCCAGGACAGGCAGACATTCATTACTTAGTGCCTTCTGTTGAGGCTGTTCATTTTACACACTTAACAGACTTGAACATTAAGATTTTAACCTAACTCTCGAGAGGCATAGAGTCTTTATAGTTGGCAACATTTATTTACTCAAACAGTTTTCTAGCAAAACAATGTGACTTTTGGTTATTGCAATCTGTTATATTGTTATATGCTATTTACTATTTCTCTCTCTTTGACTTCAAGATTTTATAAATCTGTATTTGAGCACAAAATGTCTTTTGAAACCTCATGCATTTTATATCTGAATCTCTGCTCTGGCTTCCAATTTACTATTAGTACTATAGTTATGCTGAGTGACAGCAAGAAATTTGAGCCTGAAGAAATGGGCACATTTCTTCATACATAAATTTTAACAGGAAAATGAAATCCAGGGATTTTACCTATGACTTCAGTTAGCTTTGCATTAGATTTTGAGCTACATCTCCCTGCTGTTGTCTCAGTTGTCATTAATTTTCTTTCTCAGCTGGGTCTCTAGCCATAATTCTGGAAGATGGACGGCCTAATTTGATATTTCTGAGCTGAACCACATAACTATATATGACCCTAAAAAGAAGTTCTTGGCTATCCTATTTTTGTTCTCTGTTCAATGTACTCTTACGGTTTCAAGAATGCTGCTGATTAGCTGGACAATTAATGAAAAGTATAATGAAGCTTGAAATTAAAATCATTAGTTAGCACAAAATGTGAAACTTTAATAAAAGAACAGCGATGTACATCATTGTATATATATGACATAGAATCATAGATTGGTTAGGGTTGGAACGGACCTTAAGATCGTATAATTCCAACCCCCTGCCATGGGCAGGGATGCCTCACACTAAATCATGTCACCCAAGACTGTCCAGCCTGGCCTTGAACACTGTCAGGGAGGGAGGTTTTACCATTTTTGGGGGGCAAGCACTTCCAGTGCCTCACCACCCTCACCGTAAAGAACTTCTTCATTATATCTAACCTAACCTTCCCCTGTTTAAGTTTTAATCTGTTACCCCTTGTCCTATCACTGCAGTCGTTAATGAAAAGCTCCTCTCCAACATCCTTGAAGTTTCTTCAGATACTGGAAGGCTGCTATAAGGTCTCCACCCAGCTTTTTTTCTCCAGGCTGAACAGCCCCAACTTCCTCAGCCTGTCTTCATGTGGGAGGTGCTCCAGTCCCTGATCACCCTCATGGCCTCCTCTGGACTTGCTCCAACAGCTCCATGTCCTTTTAATGTTGGGGACACCAGAACTGTACACAGTGCTCCAAGTGGGGTCTCATGAGAGCAGAGAAGAGGGGCAGGATCACCTCTTTCAACCTCCTGGTCACGCTTCTTTTGATGCAGCCCAGCACACGGGTGGTTTCTGGGCTCAAGCGCACACTGAAGCTTGCTCATGTTAAGTTTCTCATCAGCCAACGCCCCCAACGTCCTTATCCTCAGGGCTGCTCTGAATCACTTCTTCATCTAACCTGTAGCTGTGCCTGAAGTTTTTAGCTCAAGTTCAGTTTATTAGAAACCTGAAGTGAAGAGTTGCTGTGCTTAGAGTTGGTTTGAAATATGAAAAGTTCATACCTCTGGAGATAGTGTATATGTATAAGAAATTGCTGTTATGATGATTGCTTTGTTTCCTAAGGTGAGGGAATAGAATGGGTCTATCGAACTAGCTACACTTTCACTGTAAACCTTTGTATGGTATATATAAACCTATTGGGTATACTATTTCCACTTCTGTGCTGTCAAGTTATACAAGTGCAGTACATTACCACCTAGAAGAAAAAAATAGACTGCCTAACTCCTAAATAAAACTTAGCTCCTACCTTAAATTTAAAAGTTTCCCTAGTCTTAGATAATTTATTTAAGGTGTTTTTGGAATTTTTAATTTGTTAATTTCTAGCACAAAGTGTTTTGGCAGTCACTTCCCAGTCTGAGAAAGCAAGCCTCAATTAAGGCTTTTCCTTAGGCGAACTTTAAATGTGACGGGAGGAGTAGGAAGACTCACCCACTGAGTCAGTTGTTTACCAAAGTTTCATTTTATTTGAGCACACTTATGCTGACTCCTTATACACCTTTGTAATGATGGAGTTACTTTATTCCTATTTTTCCTTCAGGGGAATAGAGTCAAATGTGCTTAATTTTTAGGCAGAAAACTGGCAAAAGTTTATGCAAGTAATATTCCTTCCAACAGAATATGAATTAAAATGAATTGGACCACATTTGGTTTAATATCCTTGGCTGGCATCTTCAAACAAGTGTTTGAAATAGTTACGTGTTGAGCACCTGCCTTTCCTCAGGAGTCCTGAAGATCCCAGCCTTTAGTGCAGTCATTTAGATCTTGACATATCTTGGCTACTGGACAATTTGTTGAGGGTTTTTTTTTCTGATTGTTTTTTAATTTTTGGTCCATTATGTGCAGCTAATCTCCAGCATAGAACTTGCATTAGCTCTTATTGCTGCCTCCTCCTTTGCCTTTGCACATAGTCATCTTGCTTCTGGAATTGCGGGTGAGTGAAGCAAGTTTCAAAAGTAGAACTATAGAAAGCAGCCATTAGTGGCTGATGGATTTTAGCTTCACTAGAAATGTATCTTTGTTTTGTCTTGGTCTAACTAGGAGACCCGTCAGTGAAAGGCATTTAGGTTATTAGCAGTTGGTTTATGGTGAGAATGAATGAGAGAAGAATTGGTATGTAAATTTCCATCCATTGTTGTGCTGTTTCTTGGGTACAGAAACTTGTGTTGCTTTAACACGGGTCTCAACAGACAGCTATTGGAAATAATCACTATGTACTTTAGTTTGTAGGCATTTGTAATGTGACTTGAAATGAGCAGAATGCACTTATAGATCTGGTATAACTTTAATACCAAGATGGGAAATACTGTGCTTATACTGATAATGGAACCTGTATTGGTGAATGTAGTTCTTGCTATTTTCGGTAGCTTACTTATTCTTCCTGAAGCATGTTGTATTACCAAAAGTTTAGTGAAGCGCTGTACTTCCAAAGGGAAGTGTTTCTATATGCACATGCTAAAGCTGGCTCTTGAAATTTTGCTGGAGTGTACTACATGATGTTTATACTTACACAAGTACCAACGTATTAAGGATCAGTTTGTGCTGACTGTGCCCAGTCTGGATTCAGTACAACACTGAAACAGTTGAATATACGCATTACAGGGAAGATATTAAACTTCTAATTTTCAAGTACTTTAAAACTGTGGATTGGGAATAAAAACCAGGATTTGTGTCCTAGTCTAGTTGAAGGGTTTACTCAGGACCACTGTTGTGTTTTCAGTGGCTTTCACAATGCCAGTGAATATGGACATAGTTACCCTCTGCAGCAGCAGCTCAACATCTTCAGAGTCTAATTGATTTTCTATTGTACAGAAAGTGGTATGGAGCTAGTAACTGATTTCCAAGTAAAACTGTTGTGGAATTTGATCTTCTGATTAAATATTCAGAAGTACCTCATTCAAAAATAACATTTCTCAATGTTAAATGTGCAAACAAGGCAGAAGAAACAGTATTAAATATCCAGTAGCTTTGTGATGGGGTTTTGTTCTGGGTTTTCTGTTGTTATTCATTACATCCAGTTGCAGTGTACCTTTGTCAGAAATTTGTATGCAGTACTTTTCCTTACTTTCATAGTTTAGTTATGGAAAATGGAAGTCTGAAGTGAATATTAGGTATTCCGTGGTGTGATCACATATGACTTATCACATTCCAATAAATAGATTACATTAAAATATTGTGCTATAGCATCATTTCTTTTTCTTGGCAAATGAGCTGAATAAAACTGAAATTAAGTTGCTCAGAAAGGTATCTTTTCCTTGGACCTGTATGCTATAAACAGAAATTGTAGCTGTCCATCAAATGCAGTCGTAGTGTCATGTCATGAAGATATTTCTTGATCTTAAAAACTTCATGATGATCTCATTTCTTGGCATACCGAATGCTCAAGTGAGGACAGGGGCTGCAGTTGCCATGAAAAAACAAGTTAAATTTGGAAGCAACCAAGGCAAGCCTTATCTGAGTAATGCTCTGCTTAGCTTTTTCAAATGCAACAGGTTTTAGAGGGAAGAATCTAGGTAAAACATGAAGGGACATATAAAAGTTAAATTTGTAGTAGCGAAAATGCATTGTGATGTTACTCCACTGTGTGTTGTACTAAGGGATATCTTCCCTGTTATTAACAATGTAGTTTAATTTATGCCTTGAGCTGATGTTCGGGTTAGTTTCTGGGCCTCTAACACCAGAAACATAACAGAAATTGAACTCTTCATAAATAGGTTTTATACTTCCACCTGTACCTTCCTTAGGTTTTGGGCACAGACCAGTGCCCAAGCTGTGGTGCCCCTGAATGACTGTTTCTGTGCTGCATTGGAGGGGCAGTGTGGCTCCCTGCCCTGCTGAAGGCCTGGGAGGCGTTGCCCCTGGCTGCCCTCCTCTGCTGTGCTGTGCCTAGGGGTTCTCACAATGCTGCTGCTGCTCCCACCATCGGGATTGAGACACATTTGCTGAGAGTTAAAGCAATCTTCCCTGAATGGCTCCCTCTTTTGCCATAGTTTCACAATGCGTTTATTAATCCTGCTGTGGCTGGACATTCTGTGTAAGTTAAACCCACAACATTTCAAGCGTTTGAGATGTGAAGAATCAATGTGAATTAGGGAACCATCCTATAAAGATACTGTTTTTTATTTTTTATTCAATATCTTTTCAGACATAAATAGTAATGCGATGTTTCACTATCGTACTTTCCAAGTATTTCTACAGCTGTATCCCTTCACCTTTGTGGGGCGCTTATTGTACGGTTGTTAATTCAACCAGCTCTGTCAAAAGCAACTCCTCACAAGAGCAGGAGTTAGCCTCTTCATGTCCCATCAGAGACTGACTTAGACAAATTCCAATGCTGTGAATTCACAGTTTGAGTTGCACTCCTTCTCGAAATCGGGCCTGGAAGGAGCCTTTCTGCCTGTTAGTTATGGTAAAACAAGTACAGTAACTGTTTGGGGGACTGGTGTGATTTAGGCCTCTTTAATACAGCTTTGAGTTGAAGAGGTTTTTCATCTTGTCCAGTGATACAATATTGAGCTACCTGACTGTCCTTTGGGGAAAAAAATGACTGCCTTGAGTGCAACTCATTTGATTCTTTTAACTTGCTCACTTACTGTTTAAGCCTTGAGCAATCCCCTGCCACTTTTATATGTACCAGCTCACTATCAGTTATCCCCTGACATTCTTTCACTATTAATTGCCAATAGATAAGATCAGATATTCATCTCACAGTGGTTATATATTGGGCCTGAGCCATATAACTGTTCAAGGTAAGGTAGTTGACTGGCAAATTCCTTTTTTGTGTGTGAAGAAATCTATCAAAAGCTTTAAAGAAAAATAGAACTAAACAAAAAAATCCCTTTTGAGTAATTTATCTGTAATGACATCACTGCTGCCTACACTACAGTAAATAAATATGTACCATCTTAGTTAAGCAACTGGGACTTTAAATAGAAGAACACAGGAACAAGGAAGAATTGAATACGAACTGCATAAGGTTGACAAGTCATTCAATCCATACAGCCTGCTTGAAATGCAAAGTTACTCTTGCCATTTGGCATCTGTACTATATATCTAAGACTAGTTTTTAATTCTGAGAGGAGTCAGAGGCTTTGCTTGGATATCAAACCTTCTCATCCATACAGGGTTCATCTGCAACCTATTATGTTTGAACTGATTTCCTTGAATATCTCTTCAGTTCTTAAGTGTCTCCAAACATAGTGATCAAGTTCACTTACTCCAGCTTCATATTCTGCCTTAACGTTTGTGACTAAGTTAAACTAAAACCAGGAAAGGTAGTTTACTAATACTTGATAGAGCACCGGAGTTTCTCAAGGTTTCATTGGTGATGGGTTCAACCAGGGGGCATCAGTTTTATGGAGCTTCTGCAGTTTTCAGTAATGCAGGCTTGACTTTATATAGCTGCCCACTCTATAAGTCACTTCTGTTTGTACAGTTTCTTTCATAGCAGACCTCTCTGCCTTCCCCAGTTCATGTTCTTCATTAGCTACTTGATGCACCAGAACACAGCATTGGAAATGGGCAAATTTGCTTGTTACAAGTTTGCTGTGGCAGGTAATGAAGGCTATCAATCTATGTTATAAATGAATGCATGTCATGGCATGTACACAAATTTTCTGAAGTTGGTAATCTCAAATCAATCTCGGGATCTGTTGGAGCTGTTGACTATACTTTGATCCAGGAAAGAATCAAAGCAATCAATCTTGGGGATGCTGGGAGCGACAAGTTTAATAAAATGACAGGTACATGCAAAAAATACTGAGCCAAGTTTTGATTTTATCACTTTGAAAGTTACTTGTGATGGGTTAACCCTTCACACAGGGCATGATTTACTACTTAGCTTATGTATTCATAGGATACAAAAAGGAAGGACTTAATGTCTTTTTGAGTGAAGGAACATAGAATCTGAGAGTTCTTGTAACTGTACTTGGCACAAGTTCACAATGGCATCCAGAAGTACATGAAGAAAGCAGTCCAATTAATTTTGCTCCAAGTCCTGATACTGTTTCAGTAGTGTTGATGCTAGACAAACCTTCATTTTCTTCAGCAACTGATAGGAGCAAGAAGCTGTATACTAGCCTCTGGCCCAGAGCATCTGAATAGGAAAGAAATAGGAAATAACATGGGATCAAGTTGCTCTTGAAGTCAATAGGTTGCTTGTGGTTTTTGACTGGATAAATATTGCTTAGCAACTGGGGAATATTTGACTGTAATTGCTGAGTATTCTTGTATGTTGTTCAATGAAGGTATATTGTCAGGCAAGGAGGTGATGAAACTCGGAGTTTGTCTACATCTTCTTTTGCCTGCTGTTGCACAGTAGATTAGCCAGCACTGAGCCTTGTGTTGCTGCTACTTGAAATGAGCCTAGTTAAAGATGGTTTTCAAATATCAACTAGATAAATAGTCTCATTGGACACACTCCAGGCACTGCTATTGGCTCCTGTTAGACACAGGATCTAGGGTTAGATATCCTTTGGTTTGACATAGCTGTAAGCTCTTGCCAAGCATGAGTGAGGCACCATAAGTTTAAACTCTAAATTGTTCTTCAGCTGCCAGCAAAACTTAAGCTAAATCACACTGCAGTGCTAGAGGTGAGTAAAAAAGAAAGTAGTATTGTTAATAGATTGAGTATAGTAGGCAACATTGGGGGATAAATCAACCCCCCAAGGTTTAATTTTAGCTTTCCAAGTTTTAAAAGCCTGAAAGCTTTCTTTACAGAGTGACACAAGTGAGGCTGTTATTGGAGTGGGAGCAGCAAATGCTGTCAAGTTTTTCTGCTGTCTTCACAGATTTTGGCATCTAGGTATTTCTTGTGCAACAGGAACCCATGGGCAGCCCTTGACATTATTTTTAGAGCTGCTGTACAGTGACGTATTGGCCTATATGAAATGCACATGAACCATTTTTATCAATTTATTGCGCTCGAGTGGCTTGGAAAGTTAAATGAGGTATTTTAGGAGTGGTTGCTTGTGGCTATCACTGGCTTCTTTTACAGCACAACTACCAGTTAGTATCTTCTGTTTGTTAGATGTGAAAAGATACATGTGAGGACATTGAAGGCAGAATGAGTACTAAGCCTCTAGGTTCAGCAAAGTTCTTGTCAAGACAGTTTTTTTTTAATCCTTAAGCACTTTAAACTTATGTAGTTCTATGGTCCATGTCATGTGTGGCTATGTTAATTCATTGGCCATATCTGTTCTTATAATGAATAAGTTGCTGCAGTATTAGGGAATACTTCAGTAGCATTTAATTCTGTATATTCATTCATATACTTGTGAGGCCTTGAGCAGGTCATTTAATTTGTCTGTCTCCTGTAACTAAGATGAAACTGGCTTTCCCAAAGTTGTCAGTGTCTTCTGAAGACATAGTCGGACATTAGTGTGTTTCTTTTTTGGCTGTCCATCTTGGCTATCTTCAGCTAAAGAACAAGAGCCGGTGAGTTGTTTGGGGTAAAGACCTGACCCGCTTAAACAATGCTAGCTAAATTCTCATCTCTATTCAACAACCTCAATAGTTAAGTAGCAGTTGCTTCCTAAAGACAACACTTCAGAGTGTTTTGTCACAGTAGGCCAGTTATTGTTGTGTTTGTGCATCTGATAATTGTCCATAAACCAAGTGGGAACAGAGCATGTATCCTAGATAACTCCTGAGAATAGTCTTCTGTAAGTGATATCTGAGACATGTTTGGCCATCGAGTATCATGGGGAGTATGAGGAAAAGGTGGTAAATCTGTAGATGTATTGGAGACAAAAATATAACTGGGAAAATATTGTGTTTTGCATTACCCCATGATGTAATTTCTCCTTGATCCCATGAATTGTTGTCATTTCCAAGTAGCATGTAATTAGAAAGCATGTGGACCTCCATGTGGTGTAATTGAAAAATATGTTTAAAAAAATAAATCACTAGCAGCTAGCTTGGTTAGCTGTTGCTTTGAAACTCCCTAATTGGATTAGTAGCAGATGGTGCCATTTCTATTGTCTTGCCTCACAGCAGCCCTTTCTGAAAAAGGAAGAAAAAAGTACTCTAGTACTCTTCCTTATTAGAGGACTGTTTCTTCTGTAATGTGTTGCCTTTAGTAATCTGCCTCATAGATATTGCCATAGAGGTAGATGGGATAATTTCGCTGATTCATAGTCTTTTTCTAGAGAATGTGCATTGCAACTTGTTTCCAGTGACAAGTCAATGACCTTGCTGTATCTTTCCCTCTGGTAAGTAAAAGGCATCACTGAGAAATGATGCTTTTCCAAAATTCATTTGTGCTGGTGACACTTTGACTTATTCCTCTACAAGTCGAAATGTAGTATTAATTTACTCTGGATTTGGTGAAAATGTCACAATGTGTTTTATATAGATTATCCTACATTTTTTTCCATGTATCTATTCACTAGCAGGTGAAAGTACTCTTTCCTTTGGAGCATAAGTGTGTGACACAGTCAGTCAGTAAATAAATAATTTCTGTTCTTTTTTCTGTGTAGGTAAAAGTGCTGTTGGTAGCTAGTACCTAGTTGATGAATATCCCTGAACGCTATCTAACTAATCTGTTGTTTGGGTATAAAGAATTAATCCTACCAAGTGGAGTATAATTTTACAACAAGACTTGGGATGTATCCTCAGGTGAAGAACAACTCAGTTTTAGTATGATGGGACCAAAAAAAAAAACCAAAAAACCAACTTAGTCCCAAAGTAATTAACTCTTTAAAGGGTGTGTGAATGCGCTATTTACTGATCAACTTCTATTTACTTTGCCCTATAAGGCTAGATTTATTTTTTTTTAATATATTTTTAAGTGTGTGAATTAAGTCCATCTTTACTATAAACATCTAGGCTGCAAGATTCCTGTTAGAGACAGAGGAGTTCAGCTTGTTTACCCAAGTTTAACTTGGGAGGAAAGCTGTCCCACCCTTGGATAAACTTGTGTTGTAGAATGTCACACTTCCAGAAATCTTCATGGAAGTCTCCCCAGTGAGGCAAAAGACTACTGTAACTAAGATCTCCAAGAGTAGAGAGGACACGTGATTGACACTTAAGTCACACATGAAGAGCAGACTTAAGTTTCCCAAATCTAGAACTGTCAACCTAAATTTTCAAAGTGTCAAGGTTTCTAACAGTGAAAATTTCTAGCTCAGTGTTAGTGTGCATAGATGGGACCTTTGGAGTCATGACAGCATTTAGCAATTCACTAGCTGTCTTCAAAAAACTGTAGCAGGATTTACACTTTTTACTTCACTAACATTGATGCACATGCAGTGTGCCATTACTACACTGAAAAGGTTGTGGTAACTCTTCCTGCCATTTGAACAGTATCTTGGAAAACAGATGCAGCTTTTAGACTGTTCTGCTATACTGTTGCTTCCTAATTTGGGGAAATTTTTATCATGCTTATTCCCAGAAGGTAATAATGTAAGCTTTTTATGGTAAGTATTTGACCTGTTTGATTATATTTGCTCACCCAATTAGCCAACAAAACAGTTAATAAATGCAAATACTTGCACACACTTGTATTTCTTGAATGTAGCCACTGATACCAATTGCCAAATGGATGGTGTTGAGTATTACACACTTAAACAGATGACATAGAACCTTGTGCAGTGATCTGAGTTTTCTGTAATGGAGAGACAAGATCCTAAAATCCGCTATTTTGTTTTCGTATCACTTACACTGATGGATCTTGCAATGAAAAAGGCAACACTTTGAATTGTAGTTGGTTACCAAAGTAATAAGAACATCCAAGATAAAGCTGAAGACGAAGTTAAAGTTAACCTTAATAGAATCATATCATAGTTAACCTTAATAGAATATATCGTATCATAATTAACCTTAATAGAATTGTATCAAGCAGCTTGTGGTATTGAATAAAAACTTTAGGCTTATCTCTGTGTCTGGGAATAGCCTCAAAATGTAGTGATTCCTTTAGTGGCTCTCCTGTGGACCCTGAACCATAGAGTCCCAATGCTGGTAATTAAATCATTATCTGTAGGCTGGCTTTTACTGCAGAAACATACTGTTGACTCTTCTGGTTTGCCTTCTACAATGAGATCTTGTAGCAGGAGATATATGTGCTCATAAACTTTCATACCTCCTGTGGAATGATGGGCCTCATCTATACAACCCGAATGCTCTTGGCTAGAAGTTGGTTAGCAACAATGCCAAACATGGGACAAAATAGTGTTCTGAATGGCCAAGCTGAGCTAATGAAGTGACATGCTAATTTACCTCAACAAAGCAGCCAGGCTTCAGAGTCAGAATCCATAGATTTAGAACTTGGATTAAAAGGTTATTTACATTGCTGTACCTTTGTGAGGTTTTTGTTTGGAATTGAGAGTTATCATAGTTTTATGGTGTCATCTGCTTACTTCTGAAGGATATATTTGTATTTCTGTCATGGGACAGCTGTAGTAGTGAGCTCATTGCCAAAGCATGTGTTTGTAAAAGTTGTTGGGCTTGAAACCTATTATGAGGTTTTTATGCCTTGGTTAAACATGTCTGGTTTTAGATTTCGAGGTATGTGGGGAACTTTCTACAGTAATGCTGCTTGAAGCTACAAAACTGTCTGTATCTATATTGAATCCATATTGTAGATGCTGATGGCTTGCAGTATTTCCTGTTGTAATGGGTTAAGTAAGCAAACTAAAAGGAAATCTGGAACTTGTGTTGAATTTGTCTGAATATACTGGAGTTACTTCATGTGTTTAGGGGGATGCAAAGAAGGGCCTGTGTAAAACCCAGAAGTGTTCTAGGAGGTGTTAGAGCGTGAGTGGCCTCCAGTTGTGCTTGTATAACCCTACCTAGCAAAGCCTGTGTACAGTGACATCCAATTGGGTGACTTGTTGCAGTCCTCAGGAATCTACTCTAGGCAACAGAAATTGCAGATGTACTGAACATACATAGACTTTCTTTCAGGAGCTGGGAAGCACTTGTCAAAAGAAGTAAGAAAAAAGCTTCCCCTTCTAGATAGATCCAAGGAATGGGTGGTAGAAGGAAGGGATATGAATATCAGGGGAAGCAAGGATATGAATGGAAGAGAGCAAAGGGCAGGCTCATAGCACAGGTAATACACAAATGCACCCTAATTCATGAGGCAGGGTTTGGGACTCAAGCAGTTGTCTGGGCAGATTGAAAAAAAATTTGGGAATTATAAACAGAAGGGGGAAAAGAGGGTTTTTATCACACTTGATTTTGCTCTGGTATTTTTGTGGTTTTGATTTTGACATTTTTTTGTAATGATAAAACGATTGGAATTTTAAATCTGATGTTGCACATTGACTTTTGGAACTGATGCTGTTAGAAAAGCAAACCTCTTCTCCAGCCTGATTCTTTAACTGAAGCTGTATATTTCGGTAAGTTGTTAAACTTGGTTCATCAAGAACTAATCAAAATCAGGGCCTTCAGGGTACTAACAGGCTTTAACAGTCCAGACAAACCTCGTGTGGGATCCACACAACCCCACCTATATGTGTTCACGAGCCTCATCTAAGCTCAACCTGGGGCCTTAATTTCTGCCTAAGCTTTATCATAGGATATCTGTCTCTGGCCCTGCCTCCTGGAGGGACCTCAACCCAAAAAATCCTCAGTCCTTTATAGCAGTTGGTATGGAGCTCATTCTAAATTTCCCCAGATCATGCCATTGACTCTGCTTTCTGTGGCTATGGCTGTGCTGGTTCAGGACCAGCTTAATTTCCTGGACTAGAGTAAACCTGGGTGAATGAAAAGACCGTTACTCAGGCTGGCCCTGCTACTGCTATAAAAATGGTAGCCTGACAGTGCAGCATGCTGACTTAAGTTTCTGCATAGCTGTTCCTATGCCTTGTAAGATGTACAGGTCATGTGAATTTTCATTCTAGAATCATTAAACATGTTTTCTAAGGATACAACAATCCTGATTTTTACCCAAGAGGACTATCAGTCTATTCTTGACAGTTCACTACATCATCTGCTGTAGCCTTTAAGTCTGATACAGATCTGGTATAGATGTTAAAGGGTTGAAGTCTTTTCACTTAAGAGCTTTCAATTATTTGAGTCCTTAATGGGGTGATTGGGTTTTTTGTGTGTGGTTTTATTTTTTCTTTTCTTTTTCTTGTTAAGTTATCCAAAGTATAGGAGCTGAAACGTGAATCCTAGACCAACTGCAACTTCTAAGACAAAGACAGGTAAAGATATGGATATGTGCCTGAATGGCAAATTCTGCTACAAGCTTATCTTCTGCCTTCTCTTCTATGAAATGCTGCCAGTAACTTAAACAATGAGAGCTTTTCTTCTAGCAGTGAAGTCATAATACTCTCCTCCAGTAAGAATTACCTCTTCCAGGTTCTGAAAGCAGTACTCTTTAGTATGCTACTAAGTTACTGAAAAGCTGGCACTGAAAAGCTAAGCTGTAATAACTGATCAAGAAGTTTACCATGTCTTGAACCAAATGAAAACTTTCATGTCAGCTGTTTCTGTAGCTGGCTCCTTTACAAGATTGTGTGATCATGGAGAAGGGGTTAGAGTAGAAAAACGTGAAGGCAATATCACTAGCACCTACCTTGCCTGTCACTGTTCATCTGCTATATTTGTATGGGTTACCAAATAAGCAATATGAATGCAATGTAGGTAGCTGTATTTTAAAGCAAAACCAAAGTAATACGTGGTGTTGCACCGATAAATATCCATATGCTTGCACCAATAAATATCCATATGCTTGCCCTGCATTCTGTGCTTCTGTGTTAATTTTCACAGCTGGGTCTCTTCATCGAAGTGAAATTCAGGCAAAATGGCATATGAACTCAGATACTGTGCTGCTATTGGATTTAACAAGTGTTATTTGCCAGTTCCCTAATTCAGAACATTAGAGCACCTGTACGTGTTGAAAGGAAATGTTTAGCAGTTCTGGCCAGTTCTGCTTCTTTCCAGGGTGTATCCTTGATCCTGATTTAATTATTTAATGTTTTTTTTTTTTAATTATTATTTCTTTTTTTTTTTTATGTGATCAACTCCATAAGACTGGAATTAATTCTTGTGTAGTGGCCGAAAGCCATGTCTGAAGATAACAGGGTCTCATGCGCATCTGAACCTCTCTTTTGAAGCAAGTCCTTATAGATGGCAATGCTTATGCTTTTGAGGCTTTATCTTGCTTAATCAAAATCAGGCAAGATCAACGTCTTTCGTTCCGTGCCAGAGCTGCACTGACTGGCAGATGTCTTGTGATCCTCTAGGGGCCTGGGTGGGATTTTACTGTGTTTTTGTTGTTTTGTTTTTTTTCACAGACTCTCTTTAATCATAGCAAATGTTACTGGGGTCTCAAACATGCAAGACAGAAGTGTTCCAATGCATATGAATTCTTCAGATCTTATCCATCTTATGAAAATGCAATTAGTTCTGCCAACTCCCCACTTTTTCTTCCTTCAAGTTTTCTTTACTGTTAGTGGGGGGTCCAAAGCCTTTATGTGTCTATGGAATGATCCTTTTGTCAGAGTTTGTATGCACTAGTTGTGTTTTGTGAGACTGAAGCCTTGACTGTATGCAAAATGAATGTCCCTACTAACTGGGCAGGGCAGAGATGGTAAGCAGCAGTATAGAACCTGGAGAGGCAGCCTAGAGGTAGTAGGGTGGTGAAAACACGTTAAAAATAATGAGATTGTACAAGAAGATAGCATGAGTTGTATTAACATTGTAACAGGTAATGGGCTCTCTGCTACTATACATAGTTGTTGTAACATATCCAGTTCAGTCTTGCGATGGGTGGATGAGTTCTGTAAGTAAGAAGTTAATAGAAGTGAAAAATCTTTGCTCCTGTTAAGACACTCAGTTACAGTTGTCATGTCAAAATCTGGTAGTTTGAACACTGCAAGACTATATCCTAAGAAAACAACAGATTACTCAGAAATGAGGGGAAGAATGAGGACACACTTTGCACTGCTACAGGGACTGTTGATATAATAATATGTAGCACCATTATGATCATTGCTTATTCCACTGTTCTTAAATTTCCTTGCAAATCAAAAGGAAAACTTTGTCCTTATGTTTAGGACTGATGAGAGACGTGCCAATGCATGTGCAACTTAAGCAAATTCTGTTGACATTCTATTTTAAAGATATGATGGCATTACCAAGGTCCTTTATTTCTTTCAACTTGACATGTCTCATTCCCTCTGTAGTCCTGCAGTTATCCTTGCTTTATTTGTACTGATAAAACTTGCAGTGGGGAGAAGCTAACTTTTAGCTTGAAAAAGGATAGAAGTGCTAAAGCTGGTTGGTTTGAATGCCTAGCTTCTATTCAGAATCTCTTCAGCTTCACACCACCTTTCCTCTGCTCTCCCTGTCTGTGCCTTGCAGGAAGGGTGAGCCGTTACTGCGGAAGCTTCTTACAGGTTTTAAAGCAGAATAAACTGAAGCCTTATTAGTGAGGATGAAGGATACTGCCTACAAGAATTTGAGGGCAAAGAGGGAAGAGGTGTATAAATCGTACATCACATGGTTATAAACTATCCGTAGCTTAACTTTGTCTTAAAATTATGGGCAGCTTTTGACCATTCTAACCATTTTCTTGTAAGACTGTTCTGAAGCCAGACATGGGATTCATAGGTTTATGAAATGTAGCTGTATGATTTGCTGGTCATCTGCAATCTCAGTAAAATTACTCATTGCATAAAGAAAAAGAACTGAATTTCATTTAAACTCAGTTTTGTGGCTAGTTGCTTCATGAGGTTTGTTTTACATTAACCTTTCTTCAGCTGCATTGGTGAGTTTCTGAGCTTGCTCTGGTATTTCAAAATAACTCATCTGCATTGGATATATGTACAAAAGGAGTTTTGTGGCTTAAATACCACTAACTGAGTCATGACAAAACCTTGGCTTGTATCAGATGGATTGCAGTCCTCTTGCAGCATGTCTGTACTGTAGTCTCGGCACTGAGGAGCAGGGCGAGGCAGTGCCTGTGTGTGCTGAGTCTTCTGTATCAGCCAAATGATTCAAACTAAATTACTTTGTTACAATTAGTAGGGTTACTTTGATCTGAAACTCGGCCTTATTTCTAAATGGTCACATTCCTAAATGAAACTGCCTTCTCCAGACATTTTGTTAAACATAAGCTGATGCATCATCTTCATCCCTTGTCTTAAAGAGGTAACTTTCTCCTCTAAATTACATGTCTAAGTCATGGGTGCTGGGGAGCAGTGCTTATAGCCTTTCTCCTTCCATCTTGCTCATCTTTTTCATCTGTGTTTCCCTCTTATCCTAGCATGCTGGTGTGAACATCATTCAAATGTCATTTTGGTCTAAAACTGGAAAGTTGCTAAGAAATCTTTGGAAACGTTAATGTTGTTCATCTGCAGCTTCTGAAGGTAAATCTGCCTCATAAATAACCTTGCGGTTTGCTGACTGAAATGTAATTGATACATAAAGATGTTAAGTTGAACTTGGTAAATTAATAGTCATTAGTTAAAGTTTAAAGGCTGGGAGTGGGATGCTGTCAAAATAATTTAGTGGTATCAAAGCAAATAGTACTGTCCACACTTGGATGACTGAGGTAAATATTCTTCTGAAGCAGGGAGTAAAGGCTTTGTGATGTTTGGCTGGCTAACCTGTAAGATGAAAACACCCAAATTGATCCCCCAAAAAAACTAAATTGAACCCAAAGTGGTCAGGTACTTGTATGACTGATTCTTCTCACTTTACATTTGTATGTGTGTTTGCTTTCATGATCTCATTGACATGGCACTTGTTTGGTTGTGTTTGTGTTTTTATTCAAGTTCAGTAACAATAAGAACCTGAAACCAATTTGCACATTGGTCAAGTTTTACCTGTACAAGTTGCAATGTAAATGGGGGTGGGAGACAGTGTGTGAAAGAGCTCACATCCACCTGAAAACATCACCCACCACTAAGTCTTCTGTAAATGATAATCCATCAACTTCTCACTTGGTAAACAGAAAGCAAGTCTTTCCCTTGTTTTTAAGCAGCCTATGTGTCAGCTTTGCCGTAAACTTATCATCCCCTTGCTTCCCCGATCCCCTTCCTTTGTGCTACTGTGTCTGGAACGCTTGCTTACCGTGCAATGAAAGGCATGTTATGTGTATTTGACACACACCTATGAAATGCTAATGCTATGGTGTGAGTGATGTGCTGGGGTTTCTCTTCAAAATCTCTTGTCCTTTAAGGATATTAGCAATGACAGGAGATTGTAAGTATCAATGTTGTAGAAAGTATCAATAATGTACAAACTACTTATGCTGCAAGGTAAAATGGTCACATGCAAATTACCTACTTCTCCATAGCTATTTGATATGCACTGGCTGGTAGTTCACAGTGAATGCCTCTGGAATGATAGATCATGTAGGCAAATACTTTTGGGACAGTTCCTACCTGCTTGCATATATGTTAACCTTGTGTGACAATACTGGGTTCATAATGAGCATCAGTTTATTGTACATTGCATTCCTAAAGAAATACATCTTCCAAAACAATCTAGGTGATGTAAAGCATGTCATCTTTAGTGTGAAGGACTTGGATAAAATTCTGTGTTGCCAACAAGGCATGGACAGTCTCAGATCAGATCTGCAAGAAAATGTTTTTGAAAGTGAGCCTTTATCAAAGCTGGTTTTGCTAAAACCAGTTTAATTGGTCAATAGAGAGTGTTTAATGTACTGTATTACATTTCAATTTTGAATGTCAAGTACTAAGCTATGTTTCTTCTAGTGAATGCCTGCAAATATATATCTAGAAAATAATCATGGAAACTAATGCCCACATTAAGTGGGCTCTGTGGATCAATGCTATTTAACAGACCAAAGTCCATTTATTAAACTGGCATATGTTTTACTTCCCAGTTCATGGGCAACCTTGAGACAGCTAATTGCATTAGTTCTACTCTTCTAATAACTTAAACTTCTAGCTACCTTCACTCACCCCTATCTCCTTCCAAAAAGAAAGTATTCTGCTTTAAACTGCTTGTTGATTGTTTCCAGGAGAGGAAGAGTGATCTCAAATCACTTGTAAACATGATTTCATCAAGGGTTGAACTTGTCTTAAGGACAAAACAAAGCTTAGGGTGTAGTTTCATCTGCAATGCTAAGAGGGCTTTAATTTAAAGAAATATTTTCCTTTAATCTTTCTTGCCTCAACATGTGTACCATTCTTCCTCCCATCAATTTTTTAACCCTAATATATACTTATATGCAATATACTGACTTGTTAATATGTTGAAGTTCTGATGAAAGGAAATTGTGCATAAAACAATTTGTTTTGGCAGGAATGTCTGCCAAAAGTAGGCCCTCCCTTGATGTCAATACAAAAATAAACATAAGAGGGAGGAAAAATGCTGGAGAAACAAATACAAATAGAGATTGGACATGGCAACACTATAAGCTTGCAAATAGTATCTATTAAACAAACATTAAGACTGGAAACTTAAACAAAATGAAGTTCCCCAGATACTTGAAAGCTCTTGCTAGTAAGCTTTAAAACAAAACAGAAGATATGAAACTGAAGTGATGAGGTGATTGTTTCTCTTCCCAGTTTGCTTTCTTGAAAGGCCATAATACACAAGATCTCTTCACATATTCAGTGGAAGCTTCCTGGATCCCATTTGGCCCCTGATTTTCATCTTCCTGTCTCAACCAGCCATGAAGAAGCCTTTTGCTTTGTGGAGTACTCGGAGGACATAACTTTTGGTTTGCCACTACGTATCCCATTAGTGTGCATACAAATCAGGCTTTGTGACTTGTTACCCACATAGCTTCCCGAGACTTATATAAAGTAAAAAAAAAGAAAGAGAAATATAAAGAGAAATACCTTCCAGAAGAAGACAATGCCTTAGGTCACATCAGGCTCTCTGTCACCAGAACAATTCCTATACCTGCAGGAATCCTGGATCAGGAGGTTGGCAGTGAGCTCATGGCTTACTAGTCTGCAGTGACCGAGGCTGACCCATAGTTTGAATTACCTTGTCTACTTCATGCTTCACAGTTTTCAAGTATATGGAGAATTTTCCTTGGAACTGTGGAGCCTTGTTCTGGCACAGGCTATAGCAGAAACCAATGCTTCTTATGACTGCTCATCTGCAGTTACAATGCATGAGGTCCAAGGTATTGGAGTAGCTGACCAGGACAACTCTTAATAGAAGTCTGTGCTTTGAGTCATCAGTAAATGTGAATACCAGTTCCAGTTACGAAGTGCTTACAAATTAACTGTCCATTAATAGAAACTAAATGAGTAACACCTGACCCATAATTTCAGCACTACCAATGCGCGTGAATTATAGCAGTAACTATAAGGCAGATAGTCTGTGGGATCAATAGGTTTATTTCCTTGTTTTCTGGAGTAACACTTCTTCAAGAACCAGAAGGAAAACTCTGTTAGTGAACCAATGATGAAATTAGTTATCCTACTGTATTCTGGCTTTTGTGAGGGTATTCTCTTGTATGGTGTTAGGAAATGTAATTTTTTTAATACAGTAACTTGAGCTTTGAAGGCTAGCAAATCTGTCTAGAAAAATTGTCATAAAATGCATGTGATAGCATTGCATTGAATGATCCTGATGTTCCAGTGAGTGATTTGTATCGCAAGCTGGTCAAATATTCTTGTATTTAATAAAATCTATGATTTTCTTACTTTAATTAACCCTTCAGACTGGGGCTTCTTGAATCTGTGGCTTTCCTGGAACTTCTGGGATTAAAAGACTGAGAATCATATCTCTTAGGGAAAACTGCTGACCTTTCTTTTGGGTTAAAACTTAAATGGGAAACTAGTTTAGTCTTAAGATACAGAATGAAGGCAAACGGGAAGAAACTGGCTTTAGAAACAAAAAAGAAAAGCTATGAAAATCATAATGGTGTCAGTTAAGAATCACTGTTACATGAGCATTGAAATTAATCTTGCACTTGATGAAGCAGTTAGGGCTAGTGATGATCCTGGGGTTTGTGATGTGCATGTAACAGTTGGACTGAGCTTGGCAGCTGCTGAGTTTTCATGGAGCAGTGTGGTGTGTTATGCTGGTCCAGACTATCTGACTTGGTCAGCTAGTGGTGACAGTGCTCTGGGATGTGCTCAGCATCTGAATTCTTCGCTTCTTGCTTTGTTCTTCCTTCAGAGGAGAGCAGAATGTTTGCGTTCTGTTATCGCCAATGAAAACAGTTAAAGAACATTGATTAGCAAATCAAAGGAAAGATTAGCAATTTCACCATGATGATCTCTCTTCTCTGAAGGAAGATGGGCTGTCGCTTGATGACAGAGATGTAATGAACTCTAGTTTGACAAATTAATATCCTGAAGTTGTGTCCTATAGATCGTGTATTTCAAATGATACCAACTTTTCCCATTTTGAACACCAAATGATTGTGTAAAAAAACCCCAAAAAAATCAACAATCGCAAACCCCAGAAATCCCAGCCCCAACTGAGTCTTGACACTTGCAATCAGCACTTCCTTCTGGGACCCAAAACAAAATCCGAAGCCTCGCTTCTGTCTGTGCACTGCTTGTGCAGTGATCTGACATGACTGACTTGGCTTTAGCTCACACAAGTTGAAGAAAAACATTATGCAAAGAGGTCACTTAGATTTCTCGGATGCTTTGAACAGTTCTTTAACTTGTATTCTTACAAGTGTTTTTGTAGCAGGTTAGCCTCTTTGGATACTGTCATGGGAAGCAGCATGTAACTGCTATGTGACCATCATCCATGAGGTCTTGGCTCTCCTCTTGCAGATAATTCTTTACTAACTTATTTTTTACTCAAATCTGATCACAGATACCTAGGAGGGATTTCTGCACCTCAGTGGTTGGACGAATTTCTAGATTTGATACTGTTTCTTCCCTGGGGCCAGTAGTGTTGAGGGAGAGCAAGTAGAAAACAGTTTTGCCTTTTGTCCTACATATCTGTTACAGCATTTAAGCCACCACTCATTTATGCTTTTGAGAGGAATGTCTAAGATGTTATCACCTGTATTGCTTCTAGGGTAATACATGTTTAGGAAATGAAATGGGCTGTTTGGCTAATTCTAGATGCATGGCTTCTTTGGTTACTTCTCTTTGAAAGCGACTGCTGGATTAGGTGCTCTCTTACCTGGGAAATACTAATGACATTCTTGTCTTGCTTTCCATAGTGTCTGTACAACATGCTTGGAATTAGAATAACAGGAAATTTATCTATGTAGAAAGTCCTGTGCATGTAGCAAAAAAAAAAAAAAACAACCAAACCAAACAAAACAAAAAACAACCACTTAATTGAGCTTTTTATCCTGCATAAGAGGGAAACTGTGAAACTGGTTTTTATACACATCAGTACCTAACACACCAAAAGCTGTTAGTGTGCCTCCCTCCTTTAAGTCAACTGAATTGAAATGGGCCAACTAGGAGACTAACTCCAAGAGTAGAGCCCTCAAGGGATCTGGGCGAGGAATACCTGCCTTCTGGGAGGTACCGTATCAACAGGAGAGATGTGAGATCAACAGGAACTGCTGCAGAGAAGGGCCCAAGGATGGATAGAGCAACCTGTAAGTGTACCTTGAGCAAAGGTTTTCAGTGTGACATTCCATCCCAATCCTCCCACTACTTCTCACTGCCAGAAATAAAAGCTCTTTTAGCTTTCTGGTTCAAGGTTTTATTAGAAGTGGTTTGGAACTATAAACAAAGATTGCCCTTTTTGATTTCTGCTGTGTTGAGGGAAATACAATAGTGTGCTATAATTATCAAGAAAAGCATGGCATCAAAGATGCCAGACTCCATTATCTCACTAGTTGGAGCAATACATAGGCCCTACAGTTTTTGGCTCACTGGGTTGAAAGGGAGATGACTCATGTAAAATCTTAGCCTTAGGAGTCTTGTTCATTCTGATAATTGGAATTTAATTAACTCAAATTTCTGAAAACTAATGAAAAGCAAACAGAAATTTGATTTACCACTCCTGTAACTGACTCTTAGTGGGAGCAAGTTTAGTCAGTTCCATTGCAAGATGAAACAAGTTGGCTTGTACTTTCAGAGGAGGTGGTCATTTACAGTCATGATGAGAATCTATTGGTGTGATAACAGCCCAAGTATTTATCCAGTGATGATAACCAAAGAAATACACCTGTTTAAGCATCTGCTTTCATTTCTTTATCTATGTGTGTCCCATGGCTATAATTGGGCTTTTACAGCATTTAAAGTTGTCCTAAAAACTGTCAACAACCAACTGGGCAGACATACCAGCTACAGTTGAATAGTTATTCCCACAACTGTAGTCTTCAATGTACTGGCTGTTGACTTACTCAATTCCCAGGAATTTTCAGTTTCTGATGAAGCTAATAGGGGTAGAAGGAGGTGTGAGGGTTTGGATGTGGAAGAATGCTTGTATGACTGCAGTCACCAAATTAAATGCCAGTTAGGTAGAGGTCTGTCTTTCTTCTAGTTTTGTTTGGAAAGCTGTTGTGCTGAAAGTGTTTGCTGTACTATGCTTCTATGCCTCCAAACGTAGCTTTCAACTATGAAAAGAGCCATGAATTTTGTACCTTAGGTTTGATAGGTTGATGTAGAACACTCCAGACTCATTGTCTGGAGAAATGAAGTACATGCTTTTCCGTAAGTATCGAGCATAATCAAATCCAGACAGATGATGTCACAGATAGTAGCTGGATAACTGAAATAATCATCCTGGCTCCAGCAGCTGCTTTTTTTTGACTGAGAGCTGGCTGTTGAGTGATCTTACTGTGAGATGTTGTTTTAAACCCCACACCTTTTTAACCTCTATTAGGCATTTAAGGATATTGAATACACAGCAAGTCTGTGCATATCTCAAGGAATTACAATGTACTTTGTGGGAAGCTTGCTGCTTCCTCCCCCCACCACCTCCCGCCCCTACCTGTCCCTGAAAAAGGGAGAGGAAATCCTTTTAGCAGTGGTAGAAGACAAAGTAAACCCCTCACATAATGTATGGGAAAAGAGCGGGGAAAGCAAATTATCATGTTACTTGTAACAGCCATAAAGTATCTCTTCAAATGCTTTTTGCTGCTACTTCTGTCCCTTAGTTTGTAGCAGTATAAAAATCTTAGATAGACACACTGGGCTTAAAACATAGGGAGCTATTTCTGTGCATTCTGTTCTGCAGAAAGTAAAATATTATATTTCTTAAATTAATTATACTTTAATTCCATTAGCTCTTATTTAGCTATTAATGTGAGATTGGAAGTATACCAGCTCTGATGGCAAGAGTACAACACAAATAACGTGGATTTTCAAAGAATTACTTGCAGTTGTTTCCTGTGAGGTCTTAGTCCTCACAAACTACACAACAGTCATCACTTATATTAGTTTTGCAAATAAAAAAGCTCTCTCTTGCATGGGTCCATTGACTACAGCATTGCCAAAATGCTGATGTTGAGATTTCATTTGTGGAAGCATTAGAAACGGTCAGTGGCTTCAGTGCCTCATGTTTTAGCAGGCTCTTCACTACAAAATAAACAGCTCTGCTCTTTGAATTTTACTGTTTATCTTGTTTGGATACACAATAATTAGGGTTTGGACCCTGTTATAAAATTGCTATCCTAGATACTGACTCAGCAAAATGTTCTCCTTTTCTGTGCCCCTCGTTACACCATTACCAAGATTAATTTGTATTTATTGCATCTGTGTGCAAGCACTGGTAGAGACTTATTTTTCTCCAAGCATCAGTTAAACTGAACTAGATGCTGCAGATAGGAATGTGAGCTGGTGAAAACCAGCCAGCTACAGAGTTATGTAAAGATTCTTTCAATGTTTTTACCACTATGTTGCAGTGTTACTGGTGCTCATCACTTCCCATGCTAAGAAACAGAGATTTTTCAGATAAAATGACAGTAGTGGTTATTTTCTTTGGCTTTGATACACTGACTTCAGAGATTGTGTAGCTTTCAAAGTGTTGGAATGGAAATATGTTGTGTTGTCAGAAATACATTTTTTGAGCGCTTTTACCAAGCTAGCAGTCTTTCTGGAGAAGCAGAGCACTTTCATCTTAAAGGTCAAAGTAGATAAAAACATACATAAATACTTGAAAAATGTGTACCTCAATTTAGTTGAATTAGTGTGTTGTATTCTTCAGTCCCCGTAACTTGCCCAAGTTACTTATCCAGGATATGTGGAGTGCTTGTTTTGTTCTCAGCATCTATGAACTCGTATCTCTGAACTCTGATCCTTATTCCCAGAAATGTGATTCCTCTTCATTGATTCTTGGAATATCTCTGGTGAAATAAATCTGTATCCACTCCAGATGTAAAGATGTGAGTAAATTTGGCTGCAATGCTCTGAATGCTGAGCCCTTAGTGATAGGTCTTTGCTGCTGTTCAGAGTAGCTGATTATTGCACTTCAGGTTGAGAAACTTGAATTGACTCATTTGTTCAGAGAAAATGAAGATGTACATGACTTGGCACATGCACTCCATAGGCTGCTGAATATCTTCCTCATGTCCCCAGATGTGCCACTGAGCACAGTCACGGTAGCACAGCATTACAATGCAACTGATTTCTGATATTAACTGCAAATAAAATGGAGCTTTATTGACTGTTTCCATTGTACTCGCATGACTGAAACCTCTTTATAGGAGGCACAGGGAGAGACAGTTGAGCTCTTTCACAACCCACCTTCTTGTCCTGGGTGCTGACAGATGTTCCTTCCCCCTTCCTCCCCACCAAGGCACCATTTGTATGTGCTTTTGTACTTTTTGGCTTCCACACACTATTTAATAATGGAACTTTCTGTTTAGTTGTTGCTATATATCTCGTTGTGCCTAAGCCAAATACATTTTTTTTCTTCTCTGTGAAGAACTGTGTTGATCTAGAAGCTTTTTAGGTTTAGTTGATGTGAATTTGAGCTTAAAAATGTTATCACAGGAAGTTCTTCTCTGTAGCTTGTAGTGCAATTCATGAACTGTTAAGCTTAGCTTTTCATATTGAAAGGAATAAGAAACTGTAAATCTCAGCAGCGGCTGAGTTCAAGTAGTTGAGTAAAATATGAAAGATCATTTAAAAGTATGTTCAGTGGGAAAATTATTCCCGTATATCCCCCAGATATTTTTTTCTTAAACAGATTTTTCTCAGTCACCAACCAAAATCCGGTGCACACTGGTTAGTTTTCGAGGAAGTATTTAGGAATGCTGTCTGCCACATGCACTATAATGATGATTACAGTGTTGGCAAGTCCCAGTCAGTCCAAGTATCTGATCAAATGATTCTCCAAGGAGACTGCTGCTGGCTCTGGGCAATATCCTTGGATTTCAGCACTGAGCTCTGGCTATGCTCCTCTGCAGAAGAGTCATTTGCAATCTGCTCTTCCTTCATCACCTTCAACAAACCAGCCAGTGTTCCAGAACTTTGGCTGTGATTCATCTTTGTGTCTATTTGTTTTCTTGCAGTCTGCCACTTTAATGCATAGCAGTTAATAAAATAACATAAATGTCAGAAAGAGAAATACTGTATGAGAGGTAGGTAGGCTTCTGAGCAGAAGTTGAGAATTCAACTTGAGCAGCTCCTAAAACAAACATTCAGAACTGGCAGTAGTGACCTGACCAAATCCTGGAGAGCTCTAGTATGCTGTTTGAAGCTGAACTTACTCTTTGGTTGTTTCTTATGGTATTTGAAGCACAGTCACATTCAAGGTAACCAGGTATGTTCTTTCTCTTCTGCCCAGAAGACTGATGGTGTTGAAACACAAAGCCACTTGTATTGATGGAAGTTGGGAAGATTCAGCTTGGTCTGAGGAAAAAAATTCTTTACGATGAGGGTGGTAAAACACTGGCACAAGCTGCCCAGAGAGGTGGCAGATGTGCCATCCCTGGAGATATTTAAGGCCACGCTGGATGTCCTAGGCAACCTGGTCTAGATGAAGATGTCCCTACTCATTGCAGGGGTGTGGAGTAGATGAGCTTTGAAAGTCCCTTCCAACCCCTATTTTATGATTCTCTAAGATCCTGGTTTTCACTGAACTCTGTATGTGCTCTCGTGCTTTACAAGTGATGGAAGAACTGTCTTCGCAGATTTGAGGTCTCAGCAAAGCTGTACTTTCACTTCACTATTTGAGTGTGCCACAACTTAGAGCCTAAGAACAAATTGAAGGAATGCTTTCAGCAATTTAAATCAAGTATATCATAAAAATTGCACGTAACTTGTGACCACTGAAGTTCATAGATTTTGTAGCTCTTTGGGCAGAGATGGAAGATAAAGAAATAGCAATCCTGCTTTGTCCAGGCTTGTGTAGGTTATCTTTATTCTGCCTCACTTTGCAAGTCCATCAAAACAGCAAAATCAACTATTTGTATCCTCAGAGATGTCCTGGGGTTTTATTCCAAGGACAAATAGGGTGGAGTTAAACCTTTCTGTGTAACATGGAAGACTATAAAAGCAGTTTTCAGATCTTGTTGTTGTTGAAAGCATCTGCAAAATATCACTATAAGGGAGGCGATGAAGAAAGGTTGGTTGTTTTTTTTCCGCACTTATGCTGAACTCAGCTTTTAACAGCATCCCAACTGCAGTTTTACAGCTCTTTTAAAAAGCTGTTTATTACTTCAGTTTCTTGTGTTTTTTATTATCAGGTTTCCACTTGTATAGTGAATTGATTGCTTCTTCCTTACAGCTCAGTTCTCATTTTTTGTCTGTTATATATATCAAGTGACATAATATCAAAATTACTCATAAAAGCTTATCTTTTTCATTGTTTTTTCTGAGCATAGTATTATTTGGAATAAATGCTTAAAATGAAATAATTAGACTTTTACAATAAAGTTGACTGTTTCAAGTCTAATCCAATCTGGAATGAACTCTCTGAAGTTTAAGAATTTTCAGGCTAAGCTAGTTGGTTTTCTGCTGTGATCCATATGCTTTACAGGTACATTAGTTTACATTAGATCATATAGAGGTTATACTTCTGATGCAGTTGTGTTAATTTGTGTCATTTCAATTATAAATGAGTTTGCAAACTCACTTGGATGTGCAAGTCACTTGAATGTTCTTCATGTTGTTTTTTTGCAAACAGTCTTCTGTTGGGAAACCTTCTTTTTCACAGTAACTCCTGATTTTTATGGTGTCACGGACTTCTCAGGTGTACTCTGAGGGCACGACTTTGCTTCCTCTGGACTATTCATATTGCACTGAATTCTGAAGTGGGAAACACATATTTGGGTTTAAAGGTTTGGAAACTGTCGTTGAAATCATAAGGCATTCAAATTCCTTAGTAAATAAGATGGCATTTCTTTTAATAATAAATGGTAAATTAAAAGTTAAGAAAATAGGTACTGCTGGGGTTTAATCACAGCTGGCAACTGAGTATCATGCAACTGCTGGCTCATTTCCCCGATCCCATGGGATGGGGAGGAGAACTGGGGATGGGGAAGAAGGCAAAACTTGTGAGTTAAGAACAGTTTAATAATTGAAATAAAATAATAATATTGTCATGAAAAAGAGAGAGAGAAATAAACCCAAGAAGAAGTGATGCCCAATACAATTGCTTCTCGCTCAGTGACCAATACCCAGCCTGATCCAAGTGACTGGTTCCTTCTGGATGACTTCCCCCTCAGTTTCTGTACTGGATGTGATGCACTGTGGTATAGTGTTTCCCTTTGGCTAGTTTTGGTCAGGTGTCCTGTCTGCTTCCTCCCTTCTCACTGGCAGAGCATGAGACTGAAATGACCTCGATCAGGGTAAGCGCTAATGAGCAACAACTGAACCATTGCTGTGTTATTAGGCTTATTCTTAGACTAAAGGCAAAGTGCAGCACTGCACCAGCTACTAAGAAGAAAATTAACTCTATCCCAGGCAAAACCAGGAAAGGGACTTAATGATTGAGGATTACTATAAAGGGTAGGTTGGATCAAACATAAATGTAGTCGCCTATATATTAAATGTTCATCAAGAAAACAAAGGCAGAATGCCTCTTCTGGCTGGTAGCTGAGACCTTGTTCTGATAAAGCACTTGGGTCATGAGTATTTCTTTCAGGGAGAGACATACTTAGATTTCTTCCCCAACCCTCTAATTACTTAGACAGAAAACCCTTTCTTTGTTTTCTTCTTTAATGATTCTAGCTTTATCAGAATTCAGTCTCTGTCAGAGCTCTTACAGTTGCTTACTCTCATGTGGGCAGGGGTACTATTATAACGTAAGGTAAAGGTTCTGGATGTTAAGGTTGAAGTTTACTTTACTTTTCAAGATAAAATATTGCCAGTAAGTACAGAGGCCCATAAACTGTGACTCGGTTGCAGCAGTGAATGATAGGAAATTACTTTGAGATACCCTGGATGTCAATAGCGGTTTGAAATATTTGTTTTGGGATCAGATATGGTTATTCGTCAGGATCTGAATTGATCCAGCCCTGGTTGCTTGAGGCTTTGGTGTATCATACCCAACAACAGACACACACAGCCAAAGCCTGAAGGAGGAAGCTCACAATTTTTAGACATTAGTTGAACTGAGACCAAACTTGTCACATGCTGTGATTATGATCTGCTCATGGCCTCAGGTGAAACTGCTAATTCCTGGAGTTTCCAGCTACTTGCATTGGTGAAAATTGACATGTGCCTTGCTGAGCAGAGGTTGCAACTGTCCTTGCAACACTCAGATTATCTTGTATAACTTGGAAAAGGGATTTGTGCTGTCTGCTGCTCCGCACGCTTTACCTAGTGATGCTCGGTTGTGATTTACGTAAGGCCATCTAGTGGTGAAATCCCAGCACGAGCCATGGCCGCTGCTGTCGGTAGCGCTGTGGCTTGAAGACTTGGGGATAGATTTGTGAAGATCGCCTCGGTTTTCGGCTACATCCCAGTTTTAACTTTCACTTCAAATATTGATTTGGCAACAATTACGCAGACTGTTGTAGTGGGAAACCAGCTGCATCCCCTGAGCCTCTGGTGGTGATTCTGGGTGTGTTAAGTTTTTATTTATGGACTGTGGAGAGCCTGGCTGCTGCAATTGGGAAGGAAAATATGTGTCCTGCTGTCATAGAATCTGCAGTTTTCCCACTAAGCTGGCTAATAACAAATCTACTACATTTTCTGTTCCTCAGTTCTGGTGTGGTGTAGTCATACTCAGTACAAATGGCGCTAAACTTGAAGATACCTGATGCTAAAAATTGGCCATATACTTCAATAGTTTTGCTTCATCATTCTGTAGGATTGGATCTTAGCCCCTAAATCAAAGGTGGTTAAACACTCAATGATGAAAAGGTATCTGAGAAAATAAGTGAGGTTTTCAGACATTTAGATTTCATGGCTTCAGCTGGCAGAGGCAACCTTATGCTTGGTTTTTTTCACAGTATCTTTTACACATGAGTGGTTGAGTACAGTTCAGAAGATAGGAAGTCTGAGTTCTATAGTAAATTAATAGAGGCACTTACATATGATGAGCCAGAACACAGAAACTAGTTGAAAATGGATGTGACTATCCCTTGGGTTGCTTTCCGAGCTGACTCGTGTCATCTCTGGTGTGTTGAATGGAGGTGATGTAGCTGTGGTTAGTACGGAGTTGAGCTCAGATCAGTTCTGAGAGTTTGGGCATGTTAGCTGGGCTCAGAGTTGTGTTAACCGTGATTACAGAGTTCTCAGTTGGCTCCAAATATAAGCCAAACTCATCAGCAGACTAAATATATACTGAAATATTTTACTCTATTGGGAATGAAACCTCTAGATACATTTGAGGATCAGGGGCTAGTTAAGCAGATTTGCAAAGGTATGTAGGTGTCCCAGAGGGAGTTAAGGTTCAGATTAACTTTATAAATACAAGATTTTCTACATAGAAAGTTACAGGCTTAGCAGCTTTCAGGAAAACCCTACAGAGGTACAGAGCCTGACAACCCAGCTGTGCCATGGTGTGATTGTGTGAGAGATAACACCCTGGCTGCATAGAAATGTGTTCTAGTAAAATAGCTGTATAGGAATGACATCCAGCTCTGTGTTTCAGTGGAACGTGAGACTTGGGGACTTAGTAGATTGAGCATAACAGCAAATAGAGAAGAGTGAGAATTATGAGCTTTTAAATTGTTTTTATAAACATGTGAGCAATATTTTGCAAAGCCAATTTAGCACTCCATTGACTATTGATATTAAAAGCATTATTTTAGGTGATTGGCTTTATTGAAGTGGAAAGTGACAAACCATCTAATATATTAATATTACCCCAGCAGAACAAGCATTATTGACTAATCTTCACCTCCATCTTTTAAATTATTCTTAAGTCAAATAAGTCAGTACTTCTACGCTTGTACCAGTCCAATCTTATAATCAGTTTAAGACAAACAGAAAGCAAAAATGCTTTTATGAGGCTTTGTTGTCAAGACCGGAAGACCCTGAACTATGGCAAATTTAAATGACACCAACTGAGGCCAGACAGCGTGAAACAGCTAAGGCAGCCTTTGATCAAATGGCTAAAATGCACAAATGAAAAGCAATGAAGTACTAGACTTACTGAGAGGCTGAAAATGTTACATCTGAACTTCTCATTGACTAGGTGCTGCAAATGAAGTTTATTTGGGGGAAAGAAAAAACAAAGGAGATAACCCCAACCATGCTATAGGCAGTACTTTTCAAAGAACTAATGCATCTTACAGCTACACAGATGGTGCTGACTGTCTTTATTACTTCAGATGCAATTTTTAAGCATCTTCTGCAGAGATTGAATGGCTCAGAAAAGCACTGTACTGATCCACTCTTAAACTGGGCATGTAGGAGGACATTTAAACATACTGCCTTACTTCATCTGTACCAATGCTGCCTGGAGTGGAAACTCAGACTTTTCACCTGGAGTGCAGGTTAAGGTGCTCTCATGACATTGCCTTTAGTTTTAACCAGTATATGTGCTGAGTTATGGTGACCAAGAAACCATAACAGCTCCTTGGTTTTTTGTAATACCTGGCACATGAGAAGTGTGACTAGTTTGAAATACTTCACAATGATTATTATGAATTTCAATCTTTATTTCAATAGATGCACATTAATTGAATTTGAATATTCTAGTGGTATTATACTTTTTTCATATTACATATATAAGCTTTAAAATTACTAAGAATCAGCCAGCTTGGAAAAGACATTTAAGGTTATCCAGTCCCATCATTTCCCAGTACTGCCAAGCCACCACTAAACCATGTCACTGAGGGCCTCGTCTACACAGTGTGTGAACACTTCCAGGGATGGAGACTCCAGCCCTGCCCTGGGCAGCCTGTTCCAATGCCTGAGCACCCTCTGGGGCAGGAATTGTTCCTCTTCTCCATCTAAACCTGCCCTGGGGCAGCTTGAGGCCGTTTCCTCTTGTCCCATCCCTTGTTCCTTGGGAACAGAACCCAGCCCCTCCTGGCTCCATCCTCCTGCCAGGCACTTGTAGGGAGCTATAAGGTCCCCCCTTAGCCTTCTTTTCTCCAGACTAAACCCCCCTCCAGGTCCCTCACCTGTTTCCTTACCACACTTGTGCTCCAGGCCCTTCAGCAGCTCTGTTACCCTTCTCTGGACCTGTTCCAACAAGAAGCTGAAATGATTTCTATAGAGACTGACGGGTTTTTTTAAGGCCTTTTCTGACATATGTTATTTTTCTTGCTTTCATTTTTCTCATGATTATGAATAATTATTCAATTATTTCTAAGGCTGGTAGTAAGGGTTTCATTCTGCTATGTCAGAATTACTATGCTATGTATAAATCTCCTTACTTGCATGATGGGTAGTGTGTCATTCCAGCAAAGGTGTAAATATGGTACTTGCAATCTGGAGGATTATTACTGTTTAGCAAATCAGTTATCAGCACAGTAAAATGGGCCCTCAAGTGCAGTACCGATGAAATTCTCAAAGGTTACCAAAATACTTCATTTTGGGATTTGGTAGACTGGGAATCAGTAGCTGACAATTTCATAGGCAAGCCCAACACAGGGATACATAATAAAGTGTTTAGGTTATTAACAAATACATCAAAATCTTTGTGCGTTTTATCCAAAGGTTTCACTCATTCTCTTATTTTGCGCATGCAAAAAAGGGGTATCTTGCTTTCTGGGCAGTGACAAAGCTTTGTGGCAATTATTCTCTGAAGTTCTGAGCCTTGAAACTTGGAACAAATGGTGAGCCGAACTTCCATTTCCAACTTTCTTCTCTAAAAAGATTCTATTGTGATAATAATTGATGTCAATAGCGCACTAAATCTTTGTGGAATGAATGTTACAACATAGAAGTAAAACATTAGTGAAGAATAACCAAACTCAACAGTTTCTGATGGCAAAACCAGGCTCCATGTAAGGGACAACAGCTGCTTTTTCATCTAGCAGAATTTCAGTGTTTGTTAATACCCCAGGAGGAATGAACTAGGAATATGTCTAAGGTTTTGCTATCTGCCATGGATGAAAAATAGCTTTGAAACTGTGCCAGGAAAATACAAAATTAGTTTGTATAACACAGTTTCCATAGGTAAAAACTACATGGGGCAGCTGTGGTTTTGGACTTGATTTTATTCAACTTGGATTCTACTTTTTCAGCTGGATGTAAGTGTACACAGCACCACTTGGGAGGTCTGCTTCCACCTTTGGACTCAGAAAGTTTAGGTAGGCATTTCTGAACTTCAAATGCAAACACAAAAACCCTGTGCTATAAAATACATGGCCACTTGCAATACTCGCCCGTTTTCGTCATTTTCTCTTTGACGGTATATTTGGGATGTTAGGCACACTGGGAATGTGTTCTTGAACATTTCTTATGACATAATAAGAGTTATTAAGAGAGATAAATCATTACTTTAAGTAGATAGTTTATATAAGTTGAAATAAATATATTTAAGAGTTTATTTCTATGAAGTTCATAACCTTTAAGCTTGTGGTCTTCAACTTCCAAATTAACCTGCCCTTGTGCAATACTTTCTTCAAATAAATGAAGGCTGTAGAAGTACAAATGTAGTTATTACAATTTGGGATGTTATGTCATATGATGAAAATTAATAATTTTAATAATAACTTTAAAATTGTTATAATCTGTCAATCATGGAATATTCACCAGTGGCAGTCTGAAATGTTAACATTAATTTCATATAAAAATGTTGTCAGTAACTTACGTTTCACGATGATGTTCTAAATATGTGATAGAGTTAAAACTCACTAGGAGGCTTCTTCCATGTTTGCTGAATGAGACAAAAGTACAAATTATTGAAGAATACTCAATCTAAACTGACTGTATTTTTTGTTATCTTACTAATGAAAGCTGTTCCATTGTATTGCAGAGCTGGAATAGACTCCTCTGTTAGCCAGATTTTCTATTTTGTAACCATTCCAAAGGTATATTCTTTATGTTTAAATACTCTTCCCTGGTGTTAATGAATTGTTTGAAGTAATTAGTGTTTCACAAACCAAATTATAAGGTTTCTCTAAACACTAAACAAGAACTTCTTGCTGCAGTGGCAGCAAGAAGCCAGTGCAGGAAGCCACTGTTCTGTTCTTTCCTAAATAAATACTTGGGTTTCTTACAGGTTTATTACTTTCTTCTGCACTTCAGTTTGTCTTCCCTTAACTAACCCTAGACTGCACTCCAACTCATTGAGTCTTACCTAAGTAATGTTTTATTATCTTTGTTCATTCTCTCTGCCCTCTTTCTGAGCGGTTCTCAGTTATTTACGAGCTTCATTGGGCTCTGAGGTTTGGGTGTTTGACTGTATTCCAGCAATATCCTGGTTCCTTTGCTGTTCTCTCTAGAGTATTATGTATCTCAGGCTTTGTAATCCACTGTTGTCCCTAACTATTGTTCCCTTCTTTTGCCTGAATTCTTGATTAAGTCTGCAGGAATCTGGACTCTGGATTTCTGAACAGCCATTATAGTCTGGAAGAACATCTGATTAGTTTTTAATTTTAGTGCTATTCTCCAGTGTTCCCTTACTTCATCCCACATGTTGCCAGCTGCATGCTTATGAAATACATTTTATTACTAATTGGTTGGATGAAAATAGAAATTACTGCATTGGATAATACTGGAACAATCTGGAGTTCTAAAAAATTTAAATGAACTGTGGTGTCAGCGGGGCAGTATATAGCTGGATAAGTTCTAGGGGCTCTAGGTTCAATTACAGGAGATCAAAACCTGTAAGATAGGAGGAGAATCATAGGAATTAGTATCCAAGGTAAGTTTCTCAAGGATATTTTGTGCCTTAGTTGCTTGCAGTCTGCCCAGGCTGAATTTTAATAGATTCTCCTGTACCTTCGTAAAGTTTCTTCTCTCTAAAAATCTTCTCTCTAGGAATTAAATGGTACTGCAGGAAAGCTGATTTCTTTTACGGTTTATAGGTTTCTATTTTTGAAGGTCTAATCTACACAGTCTTACTAAAGGCTGTGGAGTATGTGTTCCCCAGTAGTATGGAGTTACAATCCATGGAAGGTGAATTGTCACCATAAAATGTGACAGTGGGAGAGCAGATACATGGTCTTAACAGGATTGGTTCCCTGAAATCTTTTCCCACTGTCAGAATTTGTAGAGTTGTAGAAAACCCCATGCTTGCTTTGTGCCTTGTATAGCTCTTTGTGATCATTGAATCACAGAATGGCTTGGAAAAAGGACCTTAAGATCATCTAGTTCCACCCCCTTGCCATGGGCAGGGATACCTCATGCTAGACTGAGTTGCCCAAGGCTTAATCTAATGAGTTACCTAGAGCTTTAAACATTAGTTTCAGCCCAAATTAGTTGATGTTCTTTCTGAGGCCACAGGAAGAAGTGCTTAGAAAGCAATTTCTTGGTAGCTGCTTAGCTTACACCCTCAAGTATCCGCGAAGTTTACCTAGTTAATAGGTCAGTTCATTAACTGATGACAGGATATTCCTCCAACTAGTTTTTTGGTGCTATTGAGGATTTAGATAAATTTTCTTGTGTTATCTTCCTGGTAGTTGAATTCTCAGAATGGAATATTGTGACTGGGGAGAGGGGGGAGGGAAGGATGGAGGTGGGGGGGGAATAGAATATAGTCCTCACCATCTTGAGCAGAGACCATATGGGACAGCTACCTAGAGATACCTTCAGTTTGGTGTTTTAAAAACCAACCCAACAAAACCGACAGATTTGTTAATCTTATTTAGTTGTATCAGTTGATAGAAGTAAATTACAGAAGAGAGCAATAAAAGAGAAGATTAACTGAAGAATATCTTATTTGACTGTATAGCATCACAGAGTGGCTTGGTTTGGAAGGGACCTTAAGCTCATCCAGTTCCAAACCCCTGCCACTCGCAGGGACACCTTCCACTTAGAGCAGGCTGCTCCAAGCTCTGTCCAACCCATCCTTGAACACTGTCAGGGATGGGGCAGCCACAGCTTCTCTGGGCACCCTGTGCCAGCGCCTCAGCACCCTCACAGGGAAGGACTTCTTCCTTATATCTAACCTCAATCTCCCCTGTTTAAGTTTGAACCCATTGTCCCTTGTCCTATTGTAATGTAATTGTTTTAGTTACAGCAGAAATATGGTAATACAAATGAAATTATAATGTTTTCAAGGACCTTCATTTCATTTATTAAAACATTTCAAAATGAACTTGTGCCTCAGTAGGATGGTCTTGCTGTATATGCTGTATATCCTGTATATCACAACCATGCAGTTTTCAGGGTGAAAAGAGGAGGAAGATTTGACTAATAGCTGTAACCATGAAATGCATGAAAGAGTAGTTACTAAGGAAAAAGTGGCTAAGTGGTTTTGCTACAGAGCAAGAATAGAAGCATATATATGTGTATATATATTGTCTCTATGTCCCAAAGCAGGCCTTAAACTGAAAAGGTAAGGAAGTTAAGAAAAAGGGAGGTGCTGGAAGAGCAAGGAAATTGTTGCAGCAAGCTGGCATGTATCAGGAGAAAAGGAAGCAATTGGCAGGGGATCAAAGGTTCGTAGAAACTGTTAGCCCTAAACTGTCAAAAAACCACAGAAGAAATAGTGAGTGTGAATAGTTTCAGGGTTTAATATTTTGGGGTGCTTTTGTCTTTTATTGAGTTGGTAAATTTATTATCTTGGAATACATATAAAATCAAACAATGCTGTTTTTCAGCTGCTTATGTATATAGGTTTACTTCTGGTACAGGAAAATTCTCTCAGGAAAATGGACTGGAGTGTATGTGTACATCAGTTATATCATACTTAACCTGGGTATGCCGTAGTAGAAATCCATTCTTTGTTAACATCTTACAGTAAAATAGTAATCTTTTTTGTTTTCCATCCCTGTGGAAACTAAGTTTCCTATAGCTGGCTTGGAGCAGCAGCTTCTGAGCTCAAACCTGGCTAAAAGAAGCTTCTCAAAATTAGATTCCCAATTATACTGAAAAAGCAATAGAAATCTTTGACATTAGGTGGTGACTATTAGTCTATGACTATGAAGAAAAACAAGTCTACATCTATTAGAGTGAGAAGTAGATTGATGGTTCACAACATAATGTTAGAGAAAAAAAAACCCAACACGCTGACCTTTGAATCAGCACTGACTGTTACTTAGCTGCAAGACAGTAGTTAAAGTCTCAAGTAGTTAACAGCAACTTCATTTTTCTGTTCAGTGAAATGTAGGATGCTACCTAAGCAAAAATACATCAGAACTCAATTCTAGACTTCCTTCTTTTAGCCGATAACTCAGTGTCTCAAAATTGGGTCTAGGTTGTTTAAATCAAGGTTACTTTTTTGATTTCGACAGGAAATTGCTTTTGGTCCTGGTATTAAACTGTCACCGATGTGCTACTTTAGCACTCCATAAAGGAAGTAAACATTTGTCTTGAAATAACCAGTGAGAGTTGGTGAGTGCCAGCTGGCTTTTTCTGGGAGAGCCTCCTGAAGGAAAGGGAGCTTGAAAGAAACAGGATGATGGGGCTTTTTTAAACCAAGATGTACCAGTAATGTACTCCTCTGTAATTAGAGGAATGTAATGATCTGAGAACTTCACTGCTTCCCATTATCACTGAAGGAAACTGGGATGCTGGGTATCTTAAAGTTCTTTCCTGCTTATGGAAGAAGGAGTGTGTTCACCAGTTATATTTAAATGGAAATGCTGGAACAATTCAGAAAGCTCACCAGTAACACGCAGAAAGTAGGAGTTCAACAGATGCTAAACTGTCCATGTTTCAGTGGTTTGGATTATTACCAAAGTATGTTACCAAATGAATGATTTCATCTGTTAGTGCTAAGTGGATGACAGAGGCATTTGGAAAAGCTATAAATACCTCATGCCACCTATAGCTTCTGCTTTTCTGGTAATAAGATAAAGGCAATTCATGCTTCCCCATCCATTGTGTGCAGTCTTGCTCCACAGCAGCAATAAGGGGATTTGACTGTGAACACAGTGAAGCTGACACGTCACAGAAAGCAGATAAGGGCACAAATGCAGTTAATAGCTACAGCATGAAGGGTGAGCTAAACCTGTGCGTTAGCCTGCCTTTTAAAACTCACCAGGGGATGTGGTGTCAGAGGAAGTGCTTCAGGTTTCTTCAGTAAAGTGTTCATGGATGTGAGACTGAGATGCAGCCCTCCATCAGAGTCTGGTTGTGGGGGACAATGTAGAGAAACCAAGAGTAATCTAGCAGGTACATCTTGGTCTCTGTCACAGGAGGATAAAAGGCGTGACCATTCCACAGCTGTAAGGCTTGAGGTATAGGGAATTTAATTTTTAGGGGAATTCTTTTTAAGAAATTCAGATACACTTATGTTTGAAATGTCATAGAGAAAGGACAGAGGAACAGACAGTAATTGCTTCTCCCTGTCACTTTTAACAGGTTTGCAATGCTAAGTGCAGCATCTATGTGGCCATTGCTTCTAATTCAGGACTCATTTTACCAGCCTAGTTGTGGTTCTGGAAAGTTAATCAGCTGGGGAAGCTATCTGCAGATCTGTCATACATGATGTCTGTCCCTCGGGCAACTGCACAGCCTTAGTCTAAAACATAGAAGTTTGAGCCAAGTGGCAAGTGGAGACACATCTGTGGATGGATTGTGCCAGTCAACTTTGCATGCAGTAGGTTGTACAGATATTTGTTAGCAGAAAGTTCAGTTTCTGATGGATTAAAGTCAGACTTCATTTCTTGCTGCAAAGGAGAGCCAGCCACACACAGGAAAGTGAGATTTCATTACAAAGCATGTTGTCAGGCATCTGAATGGGTACAGACAAACACCCGCCATATTCACAGCATGCAGGACACATCAACACCTCTAGTTGTCATCTTTTGGACCACTATCACCACCTATTGCATTCCCCCACTGTTAGTTCCAGTATCTCTGGTGAGGAAGCAAAGGAATTTTAGGCCCAGTATTTCTGGAGCTTCTGTCATTGCTTATTTTGGTTCAAGGTACATCACTCAGATGGAAGAGACGCTAATTTATAATGTTATGAGTAGGACTGGATTGACTGTCCACAAGCTTGAAGCAATAGCTCTTGCTGTCATTTTGCTCTACAACCTTTTGGGATAATTTCTCATACCCAGACTATTGTATAAACCTTTTTGATGGAAATATCACTCATCACTTATTTAGGTGTTACTAGATATTGAAAATATAATTGAAAACCACAAATCAGACCAATAAAAAAAACCCCAAACAAACCCAAGCTGTTTTGCCTTGTAGTTAGTTAGAATTTATTTAAATCTTAGTTTATTAAAGCTGGTGTGTGTCCTGTGCATCTGTGACATGATAATACTGACTTTACAAGCATTTTCTAGTTTATAGTAATCCAACTGATTTTGATTTTAAGCTGAAATTTCATTGCATTAAACCTTAAAAATTAAATGGACTCCTAAAGATATACTTGAGAATTCATGTAGACCTAATTCCAGACTCAGAGGATCTCTCCACAAATGACACTAGTGATCCTATTAAATATTTACATTGCATGAAATACATCAGAATCTGGCCCTAGACTTGCTAAGCACTTAATATGTTTTTCAGTGCAGGAAGGGTTTAGGTGTTTTTAAGGAACACCTAGCCCAACTTGAGGAGTGTTCTCCAGTAGCATCATTAACAAATGATCCCATTTTCCCAGTAACACAAGAAATACTGTGTGTTAACAAGAAACATGAGAATAGCGTGGGGTTAGGGCCTTGTGTTTTGGTTAGGTTTTTTTTTAACAATAAGACACTTCTGGATTACTTCCGAAGTGTATGATGCCTGGAATTTCAGGTAGTTGTTCTGGCTTAGCTTTAAACCAGTTCTATGTGTGCAAGATAAGGAATGTTTCCCATCCTTAGTTCTTCTTAATAACAACGCTAAAGACAATGCAAACAAGCTCCCTATTTAAACTTACTTCTTGATGTTTGGGTTTGAATTAGCTGGTTTAGGGGCTGTGCTCTGATACCTTAGTGGCTTAATAACTGGCTTCAAAAGGAAAGTCAAATTATTCCAACAAGTTTGTCCATTTTATAGCAAATGTGTGTACCTTGTTCATCCCATTAATGTACGTTTTCTGTCTACTTCATGGGAGTGTTTCTGCCATGTTTCCCAGTCTTGGCTTTCTGATATGTCTGGGGGTTGTCAGTAACAAGTTTTAGATTTGATGTATGTATCTAAGTCTCATTGGAAGTACAAGTCATGTTTTGATTATGCCCAGTATAACTACAAAAGAATTCATAGCTGAAATGAGAGGGAAAGGAATGTTAAGTCAAGAAGCCAATGGAGGTAGAATGACAGGTCTCACTTTGGACAGCCAGCTGTTGACCAAATCCTAGAATATAACAATGAATTAGCAGGTCCTGTTTCTGGTGGCCGAAATCAGTATGGGAGCATGCTGTACAACAGCAGAGAAGCATAGGACTGTTTCAATTGACTCTTTCAACTTTTAGTTTTAGAGTCAAAACCAGAATGGTGGTTTCTCCTGATACTGGCTGCTCTAGTGGTTCTAAAATTGTCTCTTAGGAAGGTGACAAGTTGCCCTAAGTACAAAGTACTTTACTGTAAAGATACAGGTGCTTATAGCTTGCTGTACTAAATGATCCTCTCCTCCCAGGCTTATCAGAGTACAGGTCTTCCTTCTGTGTTCATTGTATATGTCCTGAATATCAGGATAATGTATTCCAACATTTATTCAAGCAGGTATGTCTTAATTTGTGAGGGGAATAAATGGACTACTAATAATCACAAGAAAAAATGCTTTTGCTACCTTGAAATTTCTGATACATACTGTGCCAAGTTTGATGTCATTAAATGAAGGTCTACTGAAAAACTAGCTCCTTCTCCTGGCAAGGTTTTTCTTATAAGCAAATACATCTGGAGACATCAGAGCCGATGCTGAAAGATGTGTATGAATAATGATCATGTACCATGTATCTAATCTATGTTGAATTGAGTGTATTGAAAGAAAACACCATACCATAATATTTTTCCCCAACAGCAGGTACCCCTTGGCAATATTAAGGCAGTACAAATGTTCTCTTTCAGAAAGCTAGTATCATGATTTGTTTGTGGTGGAGTTGTTATTACTGAAGATGTGGCCTTTATTAATATATCCAGTTAATTTGTAAAATCTGAATTTATGACACACAGATGAAGTGCTTCGGGCCTGAACTGTGTTGGTATTTGTGCAGATGTAGCAGAGCTGCAAAGGCATAGTGAAACAGATGGGCATGTGTGTGCACACACACTGAGACAGAGTTGCATCATGTGTCATAAAAACTGCAGCTTTATAACAGCACCTCAGTTGGGTGATGACTAACCTCTGAATTTCTAAATTCAGCCTGAAGGGTCATCTACAGGGAGCTGAGTCTCACAAGGGTTTGTGGCAGGGAGACTGAAGAATTAGAGAATGCAGGCAGAGAGGAGAAAGACGCTTTCAGCAGCATACCAAATGCTGCATTCAGTCCTGGATTCTATGTAAGCAAAAGGCTAGAAAGGAGAACAAGCTTGAGCTGGGAGGGACCTCTGTGCTGTTGAGAATAGCTGTTGGGCTCGGATTTGAAAGAGACTTTGAATGATTATTTTTCAAGTTCAGTGACGATTGATAACCTGTGATGGATTACTAAAGAGCTGGGGAGGGGCGGATATTGTTTACTGTTGTTACTATCTTGTCTTTCCTTTCTATAAGCCTTTAAAAGCCAACTACTATGTTCTTCTAGTCCGTAGGGTTTCCTGGATATTTGGGCTCTTGCAGTGTGAAGAAAAATAATCTTAAATTTCCTATTACTGTGGTGAGCATTGGCCACAAACATTCTGCACTAAGCATAATACAATAAATCCAAATCGCCACTATCAGGATATCAGCTAGTGCATAAAGAAAGAAACAAGTCTATATTTCTGACTTTGTTTTTTACTTCATCATATTGGGTAAAAATAACTTGGTGGAAAGTGTGAAAATATCTAGTTAAGATACTGATTTCTGTTCTCATTGATGATGCTTTTTATTTTACAATTACTCAAATGGCTTTGTTTTTTATAATGAATAAATACAGCAATTGGTATTTAAAAGGTAGTTTAGCAATGAGTGTTGGAAATTATGTTAGGTTTGATCCATCCACAGAGGCTTCAAAACCTCATCTTGATCGGTGCTTAAATAACTATGCAGACTTTTCTTGGTTAGAGTATTAAATGGAATGATAGCTTTCTCTGCAATTCAGTAGGCATCCGAAGTGGTTATTATTCAGTTCTGGAAAGCACTTTAAGCTGAATAATGGTTGAACTTTTATTCCTTTTGTGTGTAAAAATCAGTAACATGTACAGGGAGGAATTCATTAGTTTAAGCCTAAAATTTTCCAAGTCAACATCCTGAGCAAGTAAGTTAGATACAATGAACTTGTATTTTTCAACAAACGCTTTTGATATTCAATGTTTGAATAGCAATTTGTAGTAATGCATTTAGTTTGTCAGATGAACAGTGAACTAGAAATGAAATTATGATAAAGAAACTAACAAAGTAAAGTATTACTGCAGTCATCAAAACAAAGAAAAAAAAATAAAACCAAAGCTACAACCAAAAAAATCCCTGAACAACCCACAAAGCCACAAAAGATCTCTCGCAGCTTTAAAAAATGATTTTTTTTACTTTTTGTAAGTATTTGTATCCTGGATAAAGGCCGTCTTGTAGATAAAAGAGCTCTTCATATTGGTAATTTTTAAGATGTTTAATGAAAGTGCCTCCAAGAGCTGGAAAAAAGTCAAGGAGTTGATTACAACCAAAATGTTTGTGTTAAGCCATTCCAAACACTTCAGAGAGGCTTTGGCAGTAATTCCGTGGAAGTGGTCAGAAGGCCTTATATAAAATCTGTGTATTTCTGTATCTGTATATACCAGTGATACATATAGTAAATAGCTTATACACTGTACACTATACACTTACACATTATACAGTATACAGCTTAACAGATTTGATTATTGTTACATTCTTCTTGGACTACATTGCATAACTGTACTACTTTCTAGAAACACTTGTTGTGGTTTCTTGGTGTAGTTTTATCATCCAAGGTGCTTGAGGATTTTTAATGAGACTTTAATGTGTAATAACTTTCACCAGGAAAAACAAGTCTCTTCCTTGATTATAACACCAGGAACTTGAGGGTTAAAAAAAGAAATAAAAAATCCCTCCAGTTCTAATCCACATTAATTTGGGGGAGTGATTTCACAAGTTTATTTTACACAATTAAAGTTCTCCTTTCTACAAAGCTTCTTGAGGTTGGGATGAACAGCATTAGTACAACGGTTGAAGAGTGTTTCCGAACATTGATTATACATTTACTCTTCATATTGTTGCTCAGATTGGAGGGAAGGATTCATCAAGTTTCTTCTTGCTTTGGGAGATGATGGTTAGAATAGATTCAGAGTTTTCTTTTTGCTTGAGCTTAGCCATGATGTCTCTTGTGCTTACTGTCTACTTGATTCCTCTTTGATTCCTGCATACGTACAGAATACACTGCTCAATTTTTACTTATCTTTCTGAGTTTTCTCCAAAGGCTAATAAGGTCTATTATAATATATCAGAATAATATAGGTGCAAGGGGAGCCATCAAAGTCCTCTCATCCAATCTCTGTCCATAGGAGGCAAATGAAATCCAAGTATCCAGACAGTTATGGAGCAGAGTAGTGCTGTGGGCCACTGGAACAATTCCCAGTCCATTCAGGTGCAAGGAAATCTCTGGAGAGATCATTAGGGAAGGAGCTCTGGACTGTGTTCACGTTGTGCATTGATGACTGACTGTTCATGTTCTGCAACTTACTGCTGCTTAAAGTCTTCTATGAGCATTCACCAATTGCTGTTTCTTGGTTATTTGGTAACTAACTTGTGTACTAAGTACTTTGTATGCTTTGAGCACAACTTGTAATGTGTATATTAGTTCTCAGTACACAAACAAATTCACAGGTCCTTGTGCTCATTGTTATACTGGGAGAACAAGTTGCACCAATATTCACTTCATCACTGAAGGGAAAACAGCATGATACCAAGGGGGCTACTGGTATTCACAAGGGAATTCAGCTTTCCACCATGTGGGTTATGGGCATACTGAAAACAAATGTATCAGAGATGTGCACTTAGGTTTTAACAGAAAACATTTTACAGTACAGACAATAAGTGAAAAAATACTTGGATCTTTTTGTGGTGGAAGAGGCTTGTATTGTCACAGTTCAGTTCCACTGTTTGCCTTTCTTATGGAAATGTGGTCTTGCTAGATCTGTTGATGCCACTTGTATCTGGCACTTGTAACAACCTTTTCTGTAGGTTTCTATTCAACTCTGTTCTCTTCTGTTACTCTGTGTGTGTGTGTAGGAAGCTGTTTTTCTTTTCCCCTCAGATGGGGAATCATAGCTCTGTATCTGTGTAAAAGATTGGGGTTTGTTTGTGTGAACTCTTACCAGTTCAAGCATTTGAACAGTAATTTGATTTTTCTTTAGGGAAATGTTTGGAGGTTATATTGTACTATAAGCTTCTAAAACCTTAGAACTTCAGTTTGAAAACTGAAAAAGATGATTGTTCTTTAGTCCCCCATTTGTAACTGGGTTTGATGCGAGGAAAGTATTCTTACCCTTGTCATTTACCTGTCATTTTCTGCTTGCTCTTGGTGTTCCTGCTTATCATGGGTATCTTGCATGTGGAAAACCAGTGCTGTACGTACAGTGCTTCAGGTCTAAATGGATGCTCAATTTACTACTTATAAAAGGATGTGCATGAAAGACAACAGCACTCTGCCATAAAAATAAGCAAAAGAGAAGTATTTCCTCCAGCATAGAAAAAGCATCTGTACAGTGCAAGACCTGTTTGACAGTCTTACAGTTGCTAAAGCTTCAACTCTGGGATTTTTTTCTGGTTTTGTCTTCTCAGCAGAAGGATTTTGTAATGGTAAACAGCTGCTCTGTTGTAATGCTGAATTTGGATAAATGAGATTTAACAGGTGAGTAACTTTGCTTAATCTGCCAAAGTCAGCTCTGAAGATCCGGATAAGTATATTATAAGTTTTAGAAAAGAGATTTGTTGTTTAATTCTTTTGCCCAGATGCGTCTTAGTAAGATAACCATTGTCATGGCATTGATTTTGCTTCTGACACTGTTGGTTGACCTTAAATTTACTGTCTAACCTGTACTTCATTTTGTGGTTTTGTTTATGTTGACAAATGATATGTATAACTACTTAGTATTTAGTTTTGCAATACAGAATAAGGCACTGAAGTTCCCTTCAGAGGTGAAAGCTGCAACTGTAACTGCACTGAATTCAGTCTTGCTCATCTCTTGGAGCTTATCAGCATCTCAAAATGCCTGTTGCAAAACTGTTAGAAACCATACAGGTTGGTTCAGGGCTGCAACCTCACTGATGCTGGAAATCCACTGTGGCCCTTTGTCCTGTTGTGAGTCACTATTTTCAATAACTTGTCCATCTAGATTGCTGGCTGCTAAATGTGAAAATGAGCCAGATGTTACAACACTTCAAGCCTGTGCTGAGGGTCAGATGAAAACACTGTCAACTGTACCATGCTGAATAGCTTAGGGAAAACTGATCTTCAAAGAGCAGAAAAAAATGGCTTTGTGACAGCAATGCATGGTATCAGCATGGTTAACTTCCTAAAAATTTTAAACTACGATAGTTTTAGTTCATGTATGGAGGTTTGAATGTGGATGAGGAGCCCATTAAGCTTCCCCTTCTATCTGTTTTGCCACGTATGACTTTGATACAGTAATATTTTGTTTTATTTAGAGAACTGTAGTATCTTCTAAGGATAAGTATGAAGTAGAGCAGGATGGCATACATCTCTCCAAAACAGTCCTGACATTATGCCTTTGACTGGAGCTTTCAGAAGCCCTTTTTTGCCACTCAGTACAGTCTTCAATAGCTCATTTTCATAAAATCAATGAAATTGCAGACATTATAGCATGAAAAAATGCACTGGCACCAGTCCAGAGTTAGACCAGCTTGTTTCAGTCAGGCAGTAATAAATGTCAGCTCAGGAAAACTGCAAGTGAGCCCTTGACTATCTGGCTTGAATCTTTTCTTTGATAATGGCTTTAAATACACATCTTATTAAGTAGGTAATAGCAGCGAGCTAGCTACAGGAGGTAGATTGACCAAGCAGTGGGGGAGCAAGCATGCAGAGATGCACTAGCCTTGCTGGGAACTTCCTTCAAATGGTAATGTAGCAAGGACCTTAGAACACCAGTAGACATGCAGGAGAGCACTCAGAAAGGGAAACCTTGCTGTGTAACTGGCCTAAGTGCTGTCTCAAAACATCCACACCTGCAAAAGACACATGTTGTATTTATGTGAACATGATAAACTGAACACCACAGAAATGCGATGGCATTAAAATATGGTAGTGGATGCTAGGTTTTGCATGGAAGTTTGATTCTTAGCAGATCAAGCTTGGTTGACTGGAAGCATGCTTAAGAGCCAGACACTACCATAACAGTAACCAGATTGTATGAGAATTTGAATGTGTCCAGCCTAAATAACTTTGAAATTAGTATGTATTTTGCACATATTTTAGGAGTTGATGTTAGCTGAAAAATGGAAAAGTGACATGGGAAAGGTAAGTGAAGATAATGTTCAGTTTTAATAATAGAAGTCAATAACATCAATTTGGAAAGTACTAGCCAGAGTTCTTGGCCTTCTATACTTGGGGAGTAATGATTTATGTTCTGAGGAATAGTATTAAGGTGTAAATAACCAGGAATGTCAATCATAGCTCCAGTAAAGATAAATATTCCAGCTGGCTATGTTGTTCTCATTCCAAAAAAACCCAACAAACCCTCAACACCACTTTGCTCTATGAGTTAGCCTATTCCCTGCATATTTATTCTGCCTATTTATACTGAAAAGATTTCAAATCCCCCAAAAAACAACAAACCCAAGTTTGTGTCAAATGGAGGGACAAAGAGTTGAGACTTCCAACTAGAATGCCTTTGGCAATTTGCTGAGTCTTTCCCCTGACTGTTTTGTCTCCTAAAAATGCTACTTTCATTGGCTCTTTAGAAAACTTCACACTGCACCTGATGGCCTGGGCTGGAAACCACTTCAAGGTTGCATATCTCCAAAAGACAAATTCTGTGCTGATTACTGATATCACTTTGTAGATTTTGGCCCAAGGAAGCAGTTGCATCACAAGAGAAATCTTGGTTACAAACTGAAGCTGATAGACTGAACAGGAGTACAAGCTTCCTACAGCCACTGCTTCCCACCTTCTGAGTTCATCTCGTAATCTAGCAACAGTATAACTGTCATGCTTCCTTTCATGGTCATATAGCTTTGACTTTTCTACACAGATGGAAAGCTAACTTGCTATTGTGCCCTCGAATCTTCAACTGGCTAATGTTTGTTTAGTTGCTTCTCTTGATTATAGTCTCTCCTCAATCTACTTCAGATAGTTAAATATCAAGAACAAGTGGCCCAGCTGGTATTTTGTACTCACCACCTGGTGCAGAATAAAGCCAAAGCTGTTATGGCACAAACAACCCTCATCCTGGAGCTGTCTAGTATCCCAGTTTGGCTGTTTCAGGGGTGAGCCGTGTTCTCTAAACCATAAAATGGTTGTGGATAATAGTGTGGGAGGCATGTGCAATGAATCCTGCAAAGTGTAACCAGAATTCCAGTTGGCAGAGATGAAACTAGAGAGAAGAATAATTAAAAACCAGACTAACAATGCAAGTGAATATAATGATTGGTAAAGGTGTAAATACTTGTTTCATTAGGGAGGAATAAGTATTGGCAGACATTCAGCATTTAGAATCATATTGAACTTAAAATTCAGTACTTGATCCACCAGTACAAGATGAATGGATGGTTTAGATTTTATTTTTTTAGAATAAAAACCATTTAATAGTTAAATGATTCCATAATATCAAGGTCTAGATTCTCTCCCCGGTTTTCAGAGTGCTGAACAATTTTATAATGAACATAGAAAATCAGTGGGAAATAACTTGGGTTAATAAAGCAGAAACCCCAACCCCAATCCAAATATATGGACAGGTTTATGACAGTGTCCAGTAAGTAGGTAGAAATGGCATTATTTTCAGTATTAGTATTAGCAGTATAAGCAGTGTATGGTTTGGTTTTTTGTTTGGATCACTTCAGTTGTGGTGTTCCGTTGTGTGTCTGCACATTCCATTTAAAGTAACCAGCAAGTACTAATTCTAAGATACTGGACTGTACTAACGAATCTTTCTATAAATTTTTTTTTTTTAGTTAAAATCTCAATTTTCATTATTAAACATGCATGAAAACTGAAGCATGACCTTTATTAACATAATTCCCTGTCTTAGCCCATTTTGTTCTGGCAAAGAACAAATATATTTTTCGCTCAGCATCTTGGAAAAAGAAAGCCCAAAGAAGTGTCAGTGGCACTTTTGTGTCTTTTGTGACCTTGAGTTTATTAAATAACAGCATTTGTCTTTCTGATTGGTACCTATATTGGACACAAACTGCTTTCATGCTAATGGGTTTAGTAGTCTTCTGTAGCATGTGAAACTCAAGCTTGAAAACTTGAATGGGAAGTTCTTTGTGATAAGCCATTATGAAGTTTTGAAGTTTTCTTTCGAGCGGTGACTTGATAGAAATGATGTGAGACAGCCTTCGTGCCCTAGAACAGAGGAGAAATCCTTTTTGCTCAGTCACCGGCTTCTCTTGACATTTACAGCTTCATTGTGGAATTTCTCGTGCTCAGTTTGAGGAGCAGTGATGGGGGGTGGATTAGGAAGCCCAAACAAGCCAAAACCCCACAACACTGATGAACTAGATATTAAATTTTCCTCTTCAAGAGCTTTGCATAAAACACTTCCAGATCTTTTGTTCTTTGGCTGTCTCTTTCATACAGTATGCAGAGGAGATATTGATGAGTACTGGTCAAAATCCTGTTCTACAGCCACCCAGATCAATGCACATACATATGTAAACACTTGCAGGCAGAAGTGGAGATTTTCTCTAGTACTTTTTTTCCATTACAATCTTCATTCAAGACATCCGTAAGGGGGGAAGAAAATTCTAATGTCAGAAATGACAAAACAGTCACATCAATAAAAACACTGTTTTTACAGAATACATCTAGCTCATGGCATTTAATGCAGACTTTAAGTTAGACTGAAAATAATACTTGAAACAGACTTTGTAAAACTCAGACTGCTGTATATATCCTTGTGTGCATTATCAATCTTTCTAAACTAGTGAATGGGGGTAGAGGGCTGACTTGCCGGGGTCATAGCCTTGGAGTAACACAGAAACAAAATCCAGATTTTCTGGTTCCTGCTTTAAGCACCAGATATTTCCTTTCTGTACTCAAAGAACTTTTGAATGTTGGTGTGTTGACATAACAGGACCTAGCTGCCAGAGCCTGGCGCTGGATGTGTTTTTAAACTTCTGATACATCAGTGAAAACATTTTCAACACTGGGGTGACAGCCACTGTATTGTGAAAAGATCAAGACATGAACCTCTGATGCCAGTGGAAGCCAAATGACTTCTTACTTCTATTGCTGTATCTTTGAAGGAGAGATCCTATGAAGCTACTTGTGCTTCCAAACAAGACAGTTCTGAGCAAGGTGAGCCATCTGCAGCTGAGATAATGAAATGTTTCATGTTGTGGCAATGGCATTGCTCATTCTATTTGCAAATGTTAACAATATTCAATCAAAATATACAGAACAATATACAAGTTTTTAATACAGCTTTGAGTGCTTTTTCTCCAAAGGATGCCAGGACCACATGTCTGCCAGGACTTTCAGGTTAGCTTAATCTTCCCAGGCAGTGTAAGGTAGTAAAGATTTTTTATTTTCTTTTTTTTATCTTGTGAAAAGGCTTCAAACAGGTTAAGAGGAATATATTGCCCCATCCTTCTGATTCAGGTTCCAAACTGAAGAACTAGTCCAATCTTGAAAACTTCAGATCTTATTTTATGCTGTTAAGATGATGATCTCTACCTAAGGATTGCTTTGTCTCCAAGTATGGAGTCATTAGCTATTGTCCAAGAGAAGCATTCACTCCTGAGCCTACTGCTCTGAAAGTTTCTGCACTGTGAATACATTTCAGAGGCTGAGCTAGAAGCCTGGATTTGAATTTGTTTTTCTGGGCACATTCTCTGTTTATCTCTCAGATACATTTCTGGGGTGGTGAAAAGGATATGACTTTATGAATGCCAAAATGTTATTCACCAGGAGCTGTTGTTTTGAATCTATGTGCAAGTAGCTTATAAATGTAAGAAACTATTATCTTTTTATGTGGCAAGTTCTGTATTAAGAATAGTGCATCTTCAGCATATTCATCCACTAATCCTCCTAAATGGTACTATTTTTAATCACCTCCCACCACTGAAACCACTGCACATTGTTGCATATGTGCAAAGGTGTAACAAGTAACCTGTACGCTGAAGTATAAAGAAAGAATGCATGTTTATACCAGAATCTGGTAATGCCTCGTCTATGAAAACAGCATTTCTACACTGGTTTTGTGCCTCTCTAAGTGATAATTTCTTGTAAGAACTGCTGCTGTAGACAGCTATGGATTTTGAATTATTATGCCTCGAATAAAAGAACAACAAAGCACACACACAAACCCACCCACCCAAAAAATTATCACAAAAAAAAACACCCTAAAGTTCCTCTAATGCAGAATCTCTCAGAATTGTTTAATGTCAGATTCTGGCTGAAAACAAACACAACATGAAGCTGAGGAAATACTGTTCCATACAGCAGCGAAGGTCACAGATGATTGATACATCTTGACTCTCTAGTCTCTCCTGTAACCATAGCAAGTTTTGGCAATGCTTTGCATCAGAACTAATACCCTCAAGCCTGAAAGGATGCTGTGCTTTGTCCCCCTTGGCCTTTCATATGTTCCATAAGTATTTAAATTGTTTATTTTAATGATTTTCCAGCTAATTTAGTGCTTTCTTACAGCAGCGTATATGCACTAGGAACAATAAAATGTATTGAATATTGCCTGCTAGGTGCAAGCATGTTCTTATTGATTAGACCTCAGTTGAAGAACAAAATGGTCATCTACTAGGTACCTGTCATGCACTAAAAGAATTAAACAGGCCTTGTTTTGCCCCCCCCCCCCCCCCTTTTTTTACTACTATTTACTGAAATGCTAAGTATGAAGCAGAAAAAGCTCTAGGAAGTTGTATGTAGCCATAAACTGTCTAAGCAAAGGTAACTCAGTGCTCTGTGGTTAATGGAATAGACAGCACAGTAAGCAGCAAAGGGAACATAACGGAAGGCTTTCTGGGTTGTTTGTGTTGCATGATACCAATCTAATACAAACGAACCTAATTTAATTTCTGAAGCTTTTAGTGGAACTGCTTTTTTGCTTTCTTCATAACCTATAATTTGAAGCTCTTCTAACACATTTAAAGCATTTGCAGCAGCAGTGAGGGTGCAGGATCCCTTCTTGAGGCCAGTCAGTTTGCTTCCTGGCACTCCCCAGTCTGACTTCTGTTACCTGAGCTACAGTGTGTTGGGCACTGGGATAAGGAGCAGGTGAATTCCATACCAGCCATTAATAAAATTAAGCTAACAGAGTAATTCTGAATGTCAAGGACAATTGCAATTCTGTCTCTGAATCTAAGCAAGAAAGAAAATAAATGGTTTATTGAATTTCGTTCATCATCATCTAAGTAATGAATGGGAGCCTCACTGAGTGAGAGGAATCCTGTTTAAATTCTTTGCTTGCTCGCAGCCATGCTGGGTTTGGGTAACATGCCATGAATCATGGTGTGCCAGTGGCATAGGGACGCAAGGTTGTTTCCTTATCAACACATCTCCAAATAGGAATGAATTTGGGAGTAAAGATGTCCAGATTCTGATATCCATGTTTCTATTGCCTGAGGGGAGTTATAAGGCCAGCTTCTGTTGCTGAATTTGCTAATCCAGTTTATGTTTCATACCAAGTGTTAGCCTCTTTAGTGGTGTCTTATATCTGCTGGTGATTTTCATTTTATAATGTGATTATTTTAAGAGCAGCTAATACTTCAATAAAGATAGTATTTAAGTACAGTGTTTGTTCAGCACAACACATTCTTAGGTAACAATAATAATTACCATAAAAATAGCTTTTCTATTTAGCGTTTAATTGATAATTAATTGTTCTCTTGAATGGGTGTAGAAAATTCTAGTATCTTTATGAAACCTGTGTCATTAAACCTCTGGGATGATGAAGCTTAGAGTGAGACCAGTCTGACCAGAGGACTCTCTTCCTCTCCTCTGCGGTGCTCTGGTTTCCCCACTGTTCATTCCCGTAGTCCTGGGGACACGATGAAGCTGCGTGCCGCCCCTCGGGGCTGGGAGAGCGCCGAGCTCCGCACCGACCGGCGCGCACCGCCTTCCACCGCCGGGGGGCGCCGTGGCACCGCGCAGCGCCGCCGCCGCCCGTCCCCGTGCCGGTGTCCGCGCTGGGTGACCCTGTCACACCGGGCCCCTCGCCATTCCCGGCTCCCCGGGAGGGCCGGGCTCCTGTGCCGCGGCACCGACAGGGCTCAATGTCGCTTTCAGGTAACGTGCTGAACTCTGTGTGTCCCTGCTTCCCAAACGTGCCCATCAGTGACTTCGGGGCTTGGACTGACCGTGTTTAAAATGCGCACATCGGCTGCAGCACGTGACAGAGCATTAAGCACTCGTGGATGTGGCTGAGGTCCTCTTGGAGCTGCTCAGAGAGCCTTGTGACTTAGATAATAAGATTCAAGGCTGGATTCCTGTGAAGTGATCAAAATTACTCATTTCCTCTCTGCCTTGCTAGTTACTGCTGCTGGTGATGTGGCGGCTTTGTTCTGTTGTGCATGTAGCCCTGCAGTGTGAGGTTCTAGGATGGTTTTCTGTTGCTTGAACCAGAGTACCATGTGCTTGGATTCCTTAAATGGGTCTTATTTTTTGCCCATAAACATTCAGATTTCAGAACTGGAGCCAGCGGACCAGCCCCTGCTACAGCTCCATCAGGCCTTTAGACAACTGACTATTGTGCATGCAAAAAGCATGAGCATTTGGGAGCCATCCCATTTACTGTACATGTGCAGGCCACATGGACTACATGAGTGCTGTGAGTCCTATGTTCCTCAGACATGTCACATTTGGTACACGGTGTGTCCAATGCATAACTGGCCAGGAAGTCTCTGACAAGAAATGTGGTGACGTTTCGCATACCACACCATGTCATTTGTCCTTAAATTAACCTTTAAACACTCACTGCCTTGTGTGTTTTGTGAAGAGGGTGTTAGAAGTTCAGCGTTGTCTAGAGAAGTGGTTTTTCTCCCACTTCTCCCAAAGCAGCTGTCCTGACCTCCTGGCTTTGTGCATCCTGCCTTCCCACTGCTCCCAGGCCTGAGCTCCCTTCTAGACTGAGAGGGGTGCAAAGAGTGCTACTGGAGCATAATGGTGGGGTCTCTGAGGGTATTGATGGTGGGATCAAGAGAGAAGGCAGCTCCAGGAATGCCTAGGTGACAGCTCTGCCTGGCTAAATATACTCTGGACATCTGTCTAGTAAATGTTATCCATAGCAGGAGAAAAAAAGGCAAAACTTTTTTTTTTTTTTTTACTTGAAAACAAATAGGTTAAATGAAAATATGTATTAAATAATTTCCAAATTGATGCAAAGATATTCTAAATATAGAAAATGACTCATTTTCTGTAAGAAATTATTCTATTTCTTATTGCAGAAGCAGCAGGCAAGAAGTAAATCCCTGCTGAGCAGACAGCACACCTTTGATAACCATCTTGTTCATAAGGAGTTTTACATATATGGAGATGTTGGTTGTTTCAAATACTTCAGGACATATTATAGATAAAATCTGTCCAGCTTTAGATTGCTTCATAAAAGTAACTGGTTTAAATGAGTATACAGACAAAAAAGAAACACTTGAGAGGCTCTGATTATTCCGTAGGCTGTGGTGTTTTGTGTAACAGGCACTGTGCTGACCTCTGCCAGCACCACACCAAGACACAAATAGTGCCAGGAAGCAGGAGCCACAATAGATGTCTAGTAGAAAAAGCAGTCATGGCTCTGCTTCACTGTGGCATGGCTTTAGAGTACGGGACTCTCTTTAAGCTATTTTAATGGGAATGTAGGGGAATATGCCTCTTAGTTGTTATAATAATGAAATGTATTTCAAGGATAAGCTTGACTTCCAGCTCGTATTTTTTTCCTGCCATTCTCTCTGGTTCAGAGGCTTTAGGGAGATTTTTCAGCGTATTCTAGAATTTGAAGTTAATGACAGCTGAACATTAGCAACTGTAAAAATAAAACTGCCATCAGGCTGTGACAGTTGTGGTACCTGTAATCCTATTTACGTGGTATTTGGCAGCTTCTGTACTTCCATCCTGAGGAGAGTGGTGTGTGTCTTTCCATATGGCCATCTCTGAAGCTGGGAAGATGCTTCCTAGTAAACTTGAAGAAGGCAAAAAAGTCTTCTTTGGAATACTGTTGCCAGGCTGCCAAGAAAAGATAGGTTACAACAGAAGTATTTTCTCTGCTTGACTGAGCTAAGGATGTTCACCTCCAGTCTGTATGGAGGAGACCTCGGAGCTTTCAGCGTCCTTTGTCCTCAAGAGCACTGTGATTGCTGTGTCTGGTCTGAACCAGCTGTCCCTTGTTCAAGAGCTGATCTCTCCTAGACTAGATGGGGAGGGTGCTTGCCTCGGAATAGATAGCGGTGAGTGGCAGTGACATGCCTGGAGCTGTCTGTGCTCCTGCTCTCTCAAGAGGATAAAGAAGAGGGGTACTGTTGAAGTTCCTACAGCTATAGCTGCTCTTTGGAGTGCTGCAAGGCTGGGGGGGAAGAAGGAGGAAGTGCTGTGGCTTTTCCCCATACAGTATCTGTTAACACAGGAGGTTAAAGTGATCTTTCTCTGCCTCTTGTCCCAGGAAAGGAAAGTTTCCTCTGGGGATACAGACAGAATTACACGCACCTTCCCAAATGTGTGGTTTCTGTAGATTTGGAGAGGAGGGAGAAGCTTATTTACTAATCTTCTCTGAAGCAGCTTGAAGTGGCCACAGTCCCTCTGTGCTTTTTCAAACCTCCTGTCATTTGTCATGAGCCTTCACACATTGAGTGCCTGCTACATATCTCAACTTCGAGGTCTGGTTGTGTGAGTGGTGCAATCTTAAGGCTTGATCAAAGCGGTTTCTATATAAAAATGAAGTTTCTCATGTATGTAATTCCCTGTGAAATGGGAAGATCACTTTATTGCCTTTTCAGACCAGGAGAGGTGAAGGATAACTTGTGGTCTTGCATGTGCTCCTTGGCGAGCTCTTGTTCTCAATGAACTGCTCTGGTATCAAGCCTTTGCTTGTTAGGGAGAGCAGTTGAGAAGTAGCTGCTTTCCTGGCTGTACAGGGGACACCCCACTGCTGTGGGAAAAATCACTGGAATGTCTCCAGTAATGGCAGACTCCAGTAATCAAAGCAGGAAGCAAATGTTGCCACAAGTGAGCAGGCATTGGGCCGCTGCTCACCAGTGTGCCGTATCCACATCTTACAGCGAGCATTTCACAGTGGTTGTTCTCCTACAAGCCCTTCACTTCAACTGCTCAATCTGTATGTTCAGACAAAAAAGCGGAGAACACATTTTGAGCACTACCTGCTGTTACTCAGGCTGTCAAATCGCTGGAGGTGTTCTGAGGGTTTCATGGTCATGCTGGCCGTGATCTTTGTTGCACTGTGAAAAGGAAAGCTTTTCCCAACTGCAGGAACAGAGCCTAGACTCCATTGCTACGGACCAAGAGCTTGTACCAGAGATGAACAGGCTACCTGTGTTCCCATGTCTGTAATGCATGAAAGTGCCTTTGGAACAGCTTGTAAGTGTGCAAAATAAAGCAGTAAGTATAGAGAAGACACAGGTTTTCATGAGGTGCTTACACCAGCTTTATCCTGGGGCAGGAGGTCACTGTATGCGTGTGGTGTGCTACAAGAAAACCATCCTGCCCATGGGTTTACTTTAGAGCCTTAACACTTACCCTGAAAGAAACCCAACCCGAAGCCTTTTTGTGTGTCTCTCAGGCCCTGCAATTTTCCAACCGATCTGTAGATGCTATCACATTTACAGGGTATACCGCCTTATTTCTGTGCTTTTTAGTACATGGAAGGTCGAACGTTCTGAGCCTCCAGCTCCGCGGGCCGAGAACGGAACTGCCCCTTGAAGGCAGCACCTTCAAGGAGTGAGAACCCGGAGCTCAGCTGCCGCGCTCCGGAGCCCGGGCGGAGGGCTCGGTCCCCGGGGTGGGCTCGGCTCGGCAGGCGCAGGCCGGCCCCGGCGCCGCCGCCAGAGGGTACTCGGGGAGTGGGAACGCAGGAACAAAGGGCGGAGGTAAACTGCCCGGGGGGGGGGCGACCCGAGCCCGCTGCCCGGGGCGGAGCGGGGCGCGCTCCCCGGGGGGCAGCGGCCCCGGCGCCCCCCTCCCCGCGCTCCAAAAGTTGGGCAGTTTGGTGACGTCAGGGCGGCGGCAGCCAATGGGCGCGGCGGGCGGTGTTTGGGGCGGGGGGCGGCGGCGCGGCGGGCGCTCGCCCGCTGCCATGCAGAGCGCTGGGGCGCGGGCGGCCGGCGGCCAGCGCAGCACCGGCAGCGAGCGCCGCCGCCTCCGCGCCTCCCCGCGCCGGCCCCGCCGGCCGGCAGCCGCAGTGAGCGGCGGGAGGCAGTGCCCCGGCGGAGGGCGGCGGTCACCCCCGCCCAGGGTCACCTGCCCAGCCCAGGTGGGGCCATGCGGGGCGGAGGAGGAGGAGGAGGCTGCTCTGGAGACCGCTTCTGAGGGACGTGGTGTGCGCTTACCTCTGCTCCCGGGCTCTCCTGCATCTGAGGACGCGCCTGGCTCCAGCTCTGTTAAACTCTCTGCCTCCTGGTTCCGTTCGTAGATAGCAGAAAGAAACCTGAGCCCGAGAGGCGATTCCCCACCTTCTTCCACCTAACGTAACCTTTTCAGGCGCCTCTGAAGGTTTGCTGGTGCTCCGGCGATGATGGCAGTGGTGGGTTCCCTTGGGCTGTACTAAGAGCCTCTTGTTTTCTTTCCCCTTTCTTCTTAGAGGCATTTCATCTTTAAGGGCCGGCTGCTTGCGTGCACTTTTATACCCACCGAAGCGATCAAGAAACCATGTTGTCTGGTGGAAGAAGCGCGTTTCTGTGCCTTGGAATGATACTGAGCTTTTGGAGCTCTGCGAGTTGGATGCCTGTCGGAGGATGCCCACATAAATGTACATGTATCGCTTCCAACGTGGATTGTCACGGACTGGGACTCAAAACTGTACCGAGGGATATTCCCAGGAATGCAGAGAGACTGTAAGTAGAAACGGTTTCAGGGCTCGCAAGTACTTGTGGAAGCACCTGGGATGAGTTTCTCAACACCTGCCTATCGGTGCAGCATACTTGCTAACAGCAGTTTCAGTAATCAAACATGGATTAATGTTTTTGGGAGGGAAGGGGAGGAGCTTTCCCGAACTTGCAGCTCTCCTGCGGCTGTTCTGGCTTTTAAAAAAATCAGCTCCTTTGAGAGTTTCACCTTTTATTTTTTGGGTTCACTTACCGTCTGGTTGCTTCTGCATTCACTTGTCTTAGTGGAGTTTAGGTCTGTACCCGTGGTGCTGCCAGCAGTAATCATTGTCAATGCAAGCACCGATTTACTAGGTGACTAGAAGCCTGGGTGCTTTCACCTGGTGGCTGGTAGCAGTTTCTCCTTGCTTTCTCAGCATGGTGACTTCATCACCATGGAAAAATCGACTACTGCCGTGAACTGATTCAAATGGATAAGAAGTCCCGTTAAAACAGCCTCTAATTTCTGTCTTAAACTGCAGGGGGGAAGCTGGTTATTTAATTTCTAATCTGCTTCAGGGTTTATGACAGTAATATTGTGGGGCACTTCCAGACTCCCCACAGAAGAATGTAATGAATGTGTGCATAGAAATCTCCTGTATCATAACTTTTCATGAGGTTTTTTTAGTTGACTTTTTTTCTTGCTCAATAAGTTTATAAGGAGAAAGCTAAAAGGAAACTTCAGTTCTCTGATGCAGTTTTGGCACTCGTTTGGTGCTGAGGACGGCATCTCTGACGTTGCTTAATGCATAGCATATGGCACGTTTCAGAGAGTGCCCGGTGCTAGATACGAAGATGTCCAGAATGGAATGTTAAACAGCTTCGGAGGCTCTGCGCTGGGCTCCGGCGTGACTTGTGCCTGATGTGGGTTAGCTGATAACTGAACCGTGTTTTTGAACTTGTTTACAAGTGCTGGAGGTTGTATGGCCTGACTTCCAAATTCATTTCCTCCTGGATCATAGAGCTAGGGAAACTTTGAACTCTCAAGCAAATTTTCCTCCAAGAAAGGAAGCTCGCTGAAGTTACTGAGCAAACAAAGTTTTTGTGCATGGTCCTCATAATGATTAAGTTGTGTCCCAGAATGGAATTTTATAGGATCCTTGACTGCTGCTAAATTCATTTTATAGTGCTGAGAGCTCTTAAATGATAGCAATATGCAGATAGATTACTGTGCTGTTCTAACATCTTTCATGTTTTGTGGCTGTATCAGCCTTCCTTTTCACCCCAGCTGGGTGAACAATAGTTTTCAGATGTCAGTGTTACAGGAAGCTTAACTTCTGTGTTCTCTCCAGCTGATGGGCAGCAAAAACCCCAACCCCAAAACAACAAACCCCACAACAAACCAGTACCCAAGTAGTGTACCACTGTATGTATGTGTGATCACACAGATGTTTTGTATGCGTCATTGGTGATGTGTGTTTGGGTGATTTTAACAGTCAAAGCCTAGCATTAAATGTTTGAATTCACAAATGCAAGGTTAGGTGGCCACCTGAGAAGAGTTTCAAAATGCTCATTTGTTGCCTGAGCTTTAGGGGGACTGAATTGTGTTACTGGGTTTTCACTTTTGAGGATACTTAAGAGAGATATTAACTTTCCTTGTCTGCTGTAAGAAGCTAAGCTAGAAGAGGAAGTTTCTTGGCTTTTGTATGTTAAGTGTTAAAAAGAATGAAAGTGTAATTGCTGTGCTCTTGGTCATGATGATTTTTGGTGGCATTTACAGATTTAAGTTGTAGATGAATGGCTGCATGAAGAACAATAGCAGCTGTTTCACAATATTCAGTCTGAATATTTAACCTCAGAGATATGCTGCTGATGAATATGAAATGTAGCTGTGGGGTTTTTGGTTTTGGTGGTTGGTTTTTTGTTTTTATTTTAGTGTATTATTGGAGCATTCAGCGACTGAAACCCTGTGGAAATAGCACATGACAGATCATGTAGTAACACATTATTCCATGTTTTAAAATACTGGCTTCATTTTCCATCATGAGCCTTTCACTGGTTTTATAGTGTTCACTGTCGTCTTCGTTACTACTGTGCTTAAAGCGAGTATCAATTCTGTCAAATACAGACTTGTACTAATTACACTAACTTGAGTTTTCCGAGGTAAGCAATGAGAGAAAGGGAAAACACTATAATCTTCCAAGTCTAAATTCTGCTTGTAGATCACCAGCCAGATGCTGGGTGTATCGGAATACCTCACTTTCCTCTGTGGTCCACAGCAACCTGTAACTCTACATGACACATCGCTGGGTTGATGTGTAGTCTTTAATCAGTTTAACTTGTAAATAATCCCAAATTGGTTATATCTGAAGTGAGAAAGATATTTTTAATCTCAGAGAAATATTTAGATGTTGGGAAAATGATTTTAAGAAGTTTCTTGATGGCCACACACCAGGTTACTTCTTAGACTCTTGTGCTATGAAAAGCTCTTCACTTCTTTCTGCATCCTCTTGATCTGAGAAGTGCACATACCTGTTCAAGTCGGAAAGTTTTCTTTAATAAAAAGATCTAATGACACCACTTAAAGTATTTTGCCACTAAGCTTTTAGAATTACGTTTGTACAGATGTTACAGGTTGTTTGGGCTAGTGGAGCCAAGGTAAATAGCATTTAAATTTGTGTTAATATGAAAGCCCAGGAAAACTGAAAAGGAGAAAAATGGGAAATGTCTTGGAAGAGAAGGGAAATACGTCTTACTGTGAAGCTCTATTAAGTGAACGTGTGATGAGCTCCTGATACCCCAAGAAATGGGCATCACCAGAGCTTTGGTTACTGATTCTTCATGAGAAATGTGATGTATGCTCTCTTTTCTCGCTCCCCGAATGCTTTGAAGGAGTAGTTTTTGTAGAGTTGTTGTATCTGTGCTGCCTGTCTTGAGGGGAATCCACAAATTAACCAGTGATCACAGAGTTGTAAAACTATCCTAAACTTTCTTTTACACAGCTTCATTTTTAATAGCAGCTTTACAAATATAGCAGGTAGTATTAGGTTTATGTTGCAGTTTACCTTGTTATTACATTCTGTGATAGCCCTTTAATTGTGTGGTGTAGATTGAAGCTTTGCTCAGTTTGGTTTTGTGCAGAGCTAAAAAGAGGTGAAAGCTGTATACTGCTCCACAAAGAAATTGTTCCGTTTGGAGAAAATGAGTGGTGAAACAAATAGTTGTCACTTCCAAGACTTGCTTCCAATTATCTTTGCTCTAGAGAGGGAACTCTCAGAATAGCCAACATCTCACACAGGAAGAGAGACACATGGAACTAGGTCTGAGATTTTCCCTACATCGCAAGATGTGATGCTCTGCGGAGGACCCTGCACAAGAGCAGAGTGGTGCAGCTGACCTTGTGGCCGGTTGTCAGTATTTACCGATTCATCCCACATTTGTTAAGTAACTTGATCTCCTACCCAAAAGAGGAGTTTATAGACTTTGTGTTATGAAGAACCCTAATAATAGTTAACTTCTGGGGATGGGTGCAGTGATTCTTCTGTTTAAGCTGATTTAAACTGATATTTTATGCTAATAAAGCAGAAATTAGGATTTAGAAATTAAGAATATGTAAATACCTCCATAAAGATGTTAAATCTTGCAGCTTATTGACAAGTTCTTTAGAAAGCTCCTTTATCAAACTCCTTTAACCAGAGTTTGTTTAGTAGCGCTTCCAGTCTTATATGTGATTATTTATGTCATTTTCTTCAGTGGAAATGTTTTCTCTATCTGTATAATATTATACATGTGACTTTTTATAACACTTAATGATGCTGATAGTCATGTTTAGCTTGAGATGATGTGTAAATGCAGTGAGCAGATCAAAGCCACCTGCTTGACAGTTGTGTTCTTCATCTCTGAAAGGAACAAGTGACATGGAGAAACTGCTCAGTCTTCTAGGTCAGTATCTGCATTCTCTTTGAATATGAGGCACGAGCCTTCCATTGATGTCTAGTTCAGCACATTATGTATGTGTAGAAGTTTTTTTGGAGGATTTAGCCATGTTTGAGTTGTTGATGAATTTATACTTGGTGGCTTAGAGTCTTGCTTATTTAATTGTTTTACTGGGTTAGCTGTTGCTTTGTTTTGTCTTTTACTTTGAAGGATTCTTTACCTTACTCAGTTGATAAAGCCTGCAAGACTAATCCGTTCTGTGTTTTGTCTGAGTAGCTAAATTGAGTGTGTCTACATTTAGGTGCAATTTAGAAGCTTAGTCATCTGCTTACTCTGGAGTTTTCATGTGGTCTGGGGTTTCTGTTATACGAATATATTATTATGGCGTTTTTGGCCTAGGTGTATGTAGCTGCTGAAGTTGCACTGCCTTGTAATAAGTCTTCGACTTCCTCAGTTTTGTCTCCAAATTAAATCTAAGCTCCTGTCTTGAATGCTTCCACGTTACTGCCGAACACAGTGTTAAACACCTGCAGGTATAATTACCCTGAGTCTTACACTGGCGTTCTGTTTCTCTAGAGTTGTTCTCACTGGGAATCACCACTCATTTGTCTGTAGTAATAGTCTACAAAACCTTGCACGGAGCATTTCCAAATCTCTACTTTCCTAAGTCATGTGTCAGTAAGTAGACATACATGGCTCTGGCCCTGAGCTTGCTCTCGGAGCACTGATCCTGGGAAAACTTGACTGAGTTGCTTAATTTAATTTGGATACTTCCCTTTACGAACTTAATGCTGACTACTTATGCTAGAGTGGACAGTGACGTGCACTTGTCTAGGATCGGAGTCTTATGCTATTAAATTTGTTACCTTGTTTTGAAGTGACGGAAACAGGAAGGAGGATAAAATTAGTTATTGTAATTTGGTAGCTACAGAAGCAAATAGTGGCCATTGTCACATTGTGTTTGTTTGCACAACTTTTGGTTAGATTCTGAGATCAAAGGCACCGGAGTACTTAATGCAGAGTTTTGTAATGAGTTGCTCTGAGTCTGATTGTGTTTTTCATTTCTTACTTCTGTAGCTGAGTGTTGATTCATGTGGAAGAATTTGGTGAGAGGAAAATTGTCCCTCTGAGGAACACCTGTGTCCTTTTAGGAAGTCCTAAAATCTAGGTGACAAGTATTGCTTTTCCCCTCTGGAATCTGTGTACGAGTTAGGTGAGGTGTGTACTAAGGTCTGTATAGCTTACCTGTACAGATGGATTGTGAGGCCAAAAATAAGACAGTACTAATACCTCTATAGTCATACAGCAGTCTATATAAAACCCCTTGTGTTGTACACTGTCACTTGTAAGCCGATCGCTATGAAGTTATTTGATCATCATATTGAGTACGACAAGTCATCTTTTGGAATATCAATGCGAAGCATTTTTTTTTTTTCTTTTCTTTCAGTTCAAGCATTTCTGGCTATATTTAAAACAAAAATAGCCTGTCCTGCACAGACACTAACATCTGATATGCTTTGTTGCCTGCATTTCAGTGGTACCTAATCATAGAATCATAGAATCATAGAATGGTTTGGGTTGGAAAGGACCTCAAGATCATCCAGTTCCACCCCCCCTGCCATGGACAGGGACACCTCTCACTAAACCATCCCACACAAGGCTTCATCCAACCTGGCCTTGAACACTGCCAGGGATGGAGCACTCACAACCTCCCTGGGCAACCGATTCCAGTGCCTCACCACCCTAACAGGAAAGAATTTCCTGCTTAGATCCAATCTAAACTTCCCCTGTTTAAGTTTGAACCCGTTACCCCTTGTCCTGTCACTACAGTCCCTGACAAAGAGTCCCTCCCCAGCATCCCTATAGGCCCCCTTCAGGTACTGGAAGGCTGCTATGAGGTCCCCACGCAGCCTTCTCTTCTCCAGGCTGAACAGCCCCAACTTCCTCAGCCTGTCTTCATACGGGAGGTGCTCCAGTCCCCTGATCATCCTCGTGGCCTCCTCTGGACTTGTTCCAGCAGTTCCATGTCCTTTTTATGTTGAGGACACCAGAACTGCACACAGTGCTGCAGGTGAGGTCTCACAAGAGCAGAGGGGCAGGATCACCTCCTTCGACCTGCTGGTCACACTCCTTTGGATGCAGCCCAGGATCCGGTTGGTTTCTGGGCTGCGAGCGCACACTGCAGCCGGCCCATGTTCATTTTCTCATCGACCAGCACCCCCAAGTCCTTCTCTGCAGGGCCGCTCTGAATCTCTTCTTTGCCCAGTCTGTAGCCGTGCCTGGGATTGCTCTGACCCAGGTGTAGGACCCTGCACTTGTATTCCTCAGCTTCCGCGGAGCATAAAGAAAACGGTTTTGCTGCAGAAATCTCATAAGATGCTTGGGGAGTTCTAAGGGAGATAGTGGAAAAGATCTTGGCTCTCATAGGGACATTCAGTGAGAAAGTTTCAGCCATTGTATGTGAAGAACTGAGCTTGTTTACTGGAGAGACTCTTCGGAAGACTTAAACCGGGATGTATTCCCTCCCAGGCACACAGCTTGAATGACTTTGAAGCTTCATTTTTCTACAATTCTTGCTATAGTTCTTGTGGCATCTGCAGTGCTTGATTTCCCTGGGCTGCCTCTTGCTGCAGCTGCTCTTTTTAGGCGAATTAGCTGTTTCTCTGGTGGTCTAGTGGGGTCTGTTTTTCCGTGATCTTGAGAATTATTAATAAGGAATAATATTATAAAGAATAAATAAATCTTAAAAAGATTTGATTATTCCTGAACCAAGAGACAGAACAGAAGCCATTGGTTACTACTGTAGTTGCATTAGCTAACACTTGTTGCACTAGAATTAACTGAAAACCATCTTGCTTTGAGTTCCAAGCTGGAATCCTTTTGTAGCCACAATTGTGGCACTCCGTGTTTTCCGCATATTACACCTGGTAAGGATGGTGTGCTGATAGATAGACTTTCTGAAGGCTGAACTTCAGTTGAGCTGTCTTCCAGCTTTGGCTGAGGACTGTAGTTGACCACCCAAGAAATTTTTCAGGCAACTGGAAGATTTTTTAATATATCTAATTCAGAACTAAACCACCTCCTCCCCCAGAAATTCCTGATTTCCTTTATTTATTTGTTTATTTTATCCTTCTCTTTCTCTACATTTCAACCTACCAAATGTAGCTGCATCTTGTTACTGAAGTAACATTAGCAGCTCCGTCCAATTGGGAATGAATTGTCAACTTGCAAGTTCTGAAGCTTCTTTTTGCCTCCAGCCTCATGAGGCACTACACTGTAGCGAGCTCTGTGTGATTAAAGGGATGAATCTTCCTTTCTAAGTTAATGTGGAATGCTCAAATGCCTTATATGAAGTGCAGGCCTGCTGCTGGACTTTGGTCTTGATGTAAGCTCACTGTGTCTTGTAATACTACAACTACTGAATTATCTCCAATGTCTTAACCTCAGGAAGAGGTTGTGTTCTCCATAAGTAACCTAGTATCGCTTAGTTCTGTTAAGTACTTGTTAGCACTTGCAACTACAGATGGATACTGACTGGATCAGGTAAAGATTTTCTGTGGCTCAGGATTGAAACCCTTTTCAACACTGTCTGATCTGTGGCTGAGGAGAATGTGTGACTGTGACAAGTATCCTATTCTAGTGCTAGCAGATCAAGAAGCAGTTTTAAGTAGAGCCAGCTTTCTGGTGGAAGCTTAATGATGGCACCTGTAGGAATCAACATATGTATCATCTGTCCTGCAGTTCCACAGCTCCCTAAAGTGGCTTTTCTTCTCCTGTTTGGCTTATTTTTTGCTCTTGCCAGATCAAAGTAGTGTTGATTGTCCACTGCAAATTGAGACAAAGCAAGTTTCTAACTTCAGGGAAGGAAGGAGTGAAGATAACTCTGGGGAGAAAAGCTGAAGTGAACTTCAAATGGCAAAGTGTTCTGGAGACAATGGCGATGCCGTGGAGAATGCGTAGAAGTGACATGTGGCAAAGGTCTCTTTCTAGAGATCTATAGCACTGTATTTTCAGATCTGTTTTTAATGTTGTTCAGCCACACATATTGTTTAGGATCTTGAATGGCTCTCACCAATAGCAGAAACTACTTCCCTGCGAGAAATGGCCTTGTGAGCAACTGACAGTCTTTTCGAATGGTACTAAATACATGAAAGATCTCTGTCTATTTACATAAGGGGAACAGATCTGTCATCTTGTACTCGGAATACGTATTGATGAGTTGAGGGCCACATCTGTGGAAAAGAGCATTTGATTCTTACCTCTCTGCTGGTTATTTTCAGCTCCCTCCCCCCTCTAGCTGAATCTGGTCTGTTGGTTGTCTCTGTCAGAATAAATTTGTCTCTCTTTCAGTTTTACACCATCTGATGGCTGCAGTATATGTTTTTAATTATATAAATGTATCAGTACCTATACTGATACATTTTTGGAGCTCTTAATTAGATTTTTACCTTTCTACCTGTGAGTTACTTCTTTTTCTGAGGCCTTAATATAATTTTGTCCCTCATGTGGAAATGCTTTTAACTGATGGCTATGTTCTTTGCTTTTCTCTCACTGATGAAGGGAGCATTTTCAATAAACACCAGCTCAGTTAAAATGAGGAAGAAAACTCAGTGTTTTAAAGATGGTCTTAACTTTTCATTAAACCTTGAAAACCCATCTGAAATTTAATCGTAAGCTCATTTTGGGATTTGTATTGCTCACCAGTTCACTTTTGCCTGTGCTTTCCTGAGCACTTGCAATACTGTTGCAGAAATGATTCTTAACTTCTTACATTGAAGGGGCTTTTTAGGAAGCTTTCTACGCTTCCTGTGGAGAGGTCACTGTGATTGCTGTCCTGCTTCAGTGCTGTGGGGAAGAACCAACCCTTTGGAAGTAGAATCAGGTTACTTAAACACCTATTAAATATATGTAGAGTCCAAGCAACACTGTGAATTCTGGGAGGCAGTGTTCTTATTGTTGAAACCTTGCTGACTGCTATGTGGACCTGTGTTCATTCCAGTTTGCGATGCAAGGCTTTTATCAGCGATGCTGTATTGAGGAGTTAAATTGGAGATTTAACTTTAACATCCCCTCTTCTGTTGTGTGGGGATGCCGTAGTGACATTCTGCTGTGACTGTACGCACAAGGCAGTCGCCCAAAAGAACAGGACAAATCAGTTGCCTGTAATTTTTTGGAGTGTTTTCTCTGTGTCTTCACAGTTGTTCCCATCTCCCTAGACAGAAGATTGGTGGTTCTGATTCAGCCAGGGCTCCATGTGAGTGGAGGGACAACCTGTTCTGGAAGTTAATGATTTGGAGATTAGTAACCCATTGCACAGCCTGAGAAGGTGCTTGTAGAAGGGGGTAGGGTGGTGGTAATGAACTCCATTTCCAATAGATTTACTTTGGTTAATGTTATTTTCCTTCCATTTTGATGTTCTTGCTTGGGAAGAGCTGTCCTTATTCTTAAACAGGAAAGGTAGCTTTGCCCAATTTTACTTTTATTGTAATTTTCATATCAGTTAAAAATGTGTGATACAATTGAGGTTCCTTTATAGCTGAAGACTGTGCCTGCTATACTGGTCAGTACTGTCTCATTGCTTGTCTTCACCCTCTGCTCCTTTTGTCTCTGCTGAAAGCCATTTGGGACGTCTTTATAAAACACTTAACATGAAGAAATCTTGAGCTATCATAAGGGCGCTCCTAGGCATGATAACAAAAATGGTAATAAATTCCATATTAGTAAATCTGAGGTTCTGATCTCCACAATCGCAGCACTATAAAATGCTGGGTTTAATGTCTGGCTCCGAACTGTTTTTTCCAAGAGCTATATTCTGTCAAGGTTGGCTGCTTGCCCAGGGGGGAAAGTAAGGAAGCAGAGTGAAGGGGAAGAAGAGTATGTGAATGAAATGTTTCAAAAGATAAGAGTTTAACTATCATGGAAACACCAGGCTGAAAGCAGAGGCATGGATGCATTCTTGTGCATGCTAATAGTGAGAAGAGTGTTTCTTAATCCTTGGGGTTTATTTTTCAGTTGGTCTTTTTCCTTTGTATCTTTGGCAGGTAAGGGATGTGTTAGTTAACTTGCACAAAATAAATGTATTGGTAGATTGTGAGGTATTACTGGTGTGTATTTTATGGGACCCTGCTAAACAGCCTTGACAGGTTCAGAAGATACAGGCAGTGAGTTGTGAGTCTCATGCACTTTCTCAGGTCAGAGTCAAATTAAGTATTTTAAGCCAATTCAGCTAAGCTGGCCTCCTGTACTGTTTTCACTGGCACTTTCTCTGGGTGTGCACTGGTAGATAATGAGCACTTCTGATGCTTTAGCAGCTTTTGGAATTGAGGAAGTACTCTATTGTCTGTCTAGCAAAAATGATATTAGCATTAACACTAGATGCAGTATTAGATAAGTAGAATATATGAAACAAAAGCTTGAATTGGGAAAGCTTTTTCCACTAACAGCTTGCCCCAAAGTAGAAAAGATTCTAATTCCAAACTTCAGTTTTTCTTCAGAGAGTCCAAAAAATGCATCATAAAATGGAAGACATTTACCTGGAATTTCATAATAGAATCATAGAATGGAATCATAGAATAGTTACGGTGGGAAAGGACCTTAAGATCTTCAAGTTCCAACCCCCCTGACCTGGGCAGGGACACCTCACACTAAACCATCCCACACGAGGCTTCATCCAACCTGGCCTTGAACACCGCCAGGGATGGAGCACTCACAACCTCCCTGGGCAACCCATTCCAGCGCCTCAACACCCTAACAGGAAAGAATTTCCTCCTTATATCCAATCTAAACTTCCCCTGTTTGAGTTTAACCCATTACTCCTTGTCCTATAACTGCAGTCCCTAATGAAGAGTCCCTCCCCAGCATCCCTATAGGCCCCCTTCAGATACTGGAAGGCTGCTATGAGGTCCCCACGCAGCCTTCTCTTCTCCAGGCTGAACAGCCCCAACTTCCTCAGCCTGTCTTCATACAGGAGGTGCGCCAGTCCCTGAGCATCCTCGTGGCCTCCTCTGGACTTGTTCCAGCAGTTCCATGTCCTTTTTATGTTGAGGACACCAGAACTGCACACAATGCTCCAGGTGAGGTCTCACGAGAGCAGAGTAGAGGGGCAGGATCACCTCCTTTGACCTGCTGGTCACGCTCCTTTTAATGCAGCCCAGGATATGGTTGGCTTTCTGGGCTGCGAGCGCACACTGCAGCCGGCTCATGTCCATTTTCTCATCGACCAGCACCCCCAAGTCCTTCTCTGCAGGGCTGCTCTGAATCTCTTCTTTGCCCAATCTGTAGCTGTGCCTGGGGTTACCCCAACCCAGGTGTAGGACCTTGTACTTGGCTTGGTTGAACTTTATAAGGTTGGCATCAGCCCACCTCACAAGCGTGTCAAGGTCCCTCTGGATGGCATCCCTTCCCTCCAGCGTATCAACCGGACCACACAGCTTGGTATCATCGGCAAACTTGCTGAGGGCGCACTCAATCCCACTGTCCATGTCAGCGACGAAGATGTTAAACAAGACCGGTCCCAACACCGATCCTTGAGGGACACCAGTCGTTACTGGTCTCCAGCCGGACATTGAGCCATTGACCACAACTCTTTGTGTGCGGCCGTCCAGCCAGTTCCTTATTCACAGAGTGGTCCATCCATCAAATTTATATCTCTCCAATTTAGGGACAAGGATGTCGTGTGGGACAGCGTCAAAAGCTTTGTACAAGTCCAGGTAGATGACATCAGCTGCTCTACCCCTGTCCATCAGTTCTGTAGCCCCATCATAGAAGGCCACCAAATTGGTCAGGCAAGATTTCCCCTTACTGAAGCCTTGCTGGCTGTCACCAAGCACCTTGTTGTTTTTCATGTGCCTTAGCATGCCTTCCAGGAGAATGTGCTCCAAGATTTTGCCAGGCACAGAGGTGAGACTGACTGCTCTGTAATTCCCTGGGTCTTCCATTTTCCCCTTCTTGAAAATGGGGGTTACATTTCCCTTTTTCCAGTCGTCGGGAACTTCACCTGACAGCCATGATTTTTCAGATATGATGGCCAGTGACTTAGCATCTTCATGTGCCAGTTCCTTCAGGACCTGCAGATGGATTTCATCAGGTCCCATGGACTTGTGCACGTTCAGGTTCTTAAAATGGTCTCAAACCAGATCCTCTGGTACAGTGGGCCCAAGGTCTTCATTCTCACAGTCCCTGCATCTGCCTTCCAAGACTTGGGTGGTGTCATCAGAACTTGGGTGATGTGGTCAGAAAATGGTGTTCCTTGGGATATGCTCTCTTGTCAAAGATGGATGGCCAAATAAGTTCTCAATTAGAGATTGAGATTTTAAATTGTTACCAAAAGCTTAATGTAAGAACATAATTTAGTTTCACATTGATGATTTTCCTCCCCCTTAAGAGGGGGAAAAAAACATATATAAGAAACTTGGGGTATTGTGTGCAGTTCTGGTGTCCTCAACATAAAAAGGACATGGAACTGCTGGAACAAGTCCAGAGGAGGCCACGAGGATGATCAGGGGCTGGAGCACCTCCCATATGAAGACAGGCTGAGGAAGTTGGGGCTGTTCAGCCTGGAGAAGAGAAGGCTGCGTGGGGACCTCATAGCAGCCTTCCAGTACCTGAAGGGGGCCTATAGGGATGCTGGGGAGGGACTCTTCATCAGGGACTGTAGTGACAGGACAAGGGGTAATGGGTTAAAACTTAAACAGGGGAAGTTTAGATTGGATCTAAGGAGGAAATTCTTTCCTGTTAGGGTGCTGAGGCACTGGAATGGGTTGCCGAGGGAGGTTGTGAATGCTCCATCCCTCGTGATGTTTAAGGCCAGGTTGGACAGAGCCTTGTGTGGGATGATTTAGTGTGAGGTGTCCCTGCCCCATGGCAGGGGCGTTGGAACTGGATGATCTTGAGGTCCTTTCCAACCCTAACTAGTTTATGATTCTATGAAAATAGCAAACACATAGGTTCTTTGTCTGCTGAAGTTTTGACTGTTCTCTCTGTTTTAGAATATAATACGTAGCATCTAAAACTCATGTAACAGATATGGCCACATGACCTCAAGCACACTAAAATTAATCACTGTATGTGTGCTGGTTGTCCACAGATATGGAGGCACTCATGTTTAATGAAGAGTCATATTCTTTCAATATAACTGGTAAGTTTTAGCAAGGAAGAGCTGCATCGTGAAAGCAATTTCAATTTCTGGTGCCTTCCTGTTAGTCATAAAGCTTGGTTTGCCTGAACTTTAGTGGGACCTTAACTTATGGATATTCCACACATTTATCTTTTGTCTGTTTGTTTAGGCTGGGGAGACCTTATGTTAAGTACATTTGTTTTGAAAATGGAATTCCAGAAAGAAATGGATGGAACATGTTTGCTTGTTGAGGGTGGCAGTGGTTACAGCATCATGCAGCAAGGTGGGAACTTGTGGGTCATGAGCTGCTCTGAAATAGCTGTGGAGTAATAAGAAGAGGCTGCCTGCCTCATCCTGTTGAAGTGGTAGAGCTGGTTGGAGATGGTGTTTTAAGAATATAGCTGGGGAGCAAAAAAGGGAACTTCCTATAAGGAAATAGCACAGGGAAGCAATTGTGCATTTCTGAAATGCCAAAATAAATGCAGTAGGGAGGTAAGCTGGAGACAGGAATGAAGTGGTGAAACAGATCACAAGTTCTTGAGCAAAGAAAACTTGTTTTCTAGGAGTGGAAGTAGATATTGAGAAATAAAGCCCTAAGGCAAAGGCTGGCTCTTCAGAGTGAGATGAAAACACACATCTGGATATAAGTTTCTCAGATAAGAATGTGAAAGTATAAGAAACAGCCCAATGATCCTTTGGAGTTGTGAGTTTTAATAGATAACATATGAAATGGCAGCAAAAGATAAGGAGCAATCAAAAGTGGTTTATGGATTTTTTGGGGCTTGTGTGTGTTTAGTTTTTTTTTTCCTCTGGGAAGTTCTTTAACTAATTGCTTAGGAAGTGTTTTAGAAGTTGAAATGAATTGTTCCCAGCTGATGTTAACTTCATCTTAAAGAACAGATATTTTCCAAGGTTGTTCTTCCATAGTTCTTAAGCATATAATAAGCTTAGTGCAAAGTGGTTTTATAGGCATGAATAGCTCAGTAACTTGGAAAATCAAATACATGTGCCAAGTCTTATTTAGAAAAACTCAAGTTTTGTGTTCATCTAACAAACACTGCGGAATCAATTCAGCTGCGCCTCAGCAAGTCAACTGCTGAAAACCATACGTTGGAAGAGAATGGGAGACAGGGGGGTGGGAATCTGCTTGAGAATGAAGAAAGTGCTTGTGGTTGTAACATCTGGACATTAACTTGGTCAAGTGAACACACAACTTTGCTCAAAATTTCATTTGATGTTTTAAAGCTGTCCTACACCTTTTACTGCAACTTCTTGGCTTTATCTGCTCCTTAGTGGCTCCAGTAGACACGTATGCTCGTGGTGGTGGTACTTGGAAGGGATGGAGTTGATGAAACTGAATGCTTGTTAAATTAAAGAAAAACCCCAGCAAATCCTGAACAATAATGAAAAAAAACCGAACACAAACCAAGACCTCTATTGCCTTTCCAGGAAAAGATCTCCTGGGAGGAGTTTCTAGTCTGTGCATGTCTGCAAGTGAGCAAGGAGATGAAATCAAAGCTTGAATTTCATGTCAGGCTTCACTAAAATCATTTGTTTGTTGGTGGAACTTTTTCCCCAAGTCATCAAGAATTCTAGCAGTCAGAAGCAGGTGTGAAACATTTCTAGTCCTAAACATCAGATTGTGTGTGTTAGTGAGGAGCACCTCAACAGACAGCAGTTTCTGCCCTGGGGGGGGGGGCGGGTTTGGTACTAGATTGTCTTTAAGGTCCCTTCCAAGCATTCTGTGATTCTTCACTGCTTTATTTTCAGTCACATACCACATAGTTAAGAGAAATAGACATAAATGCGAACAGCAGATACTGTCTCTGTGGAGTGAAACTATGGGAATTTTGCTGACGTTTACATGCAGTGTTGGTTTTAACCTGAGATGAGCCTGTTGTGGTTGACGGTGTATGGAATTAAACACACAAAACTGACCGAAAACAAGGCAAGTGTGTAGAAGAGTCAGGGTGAAAGCCAATCTTGTGAAAAAGACTTTTGTCAGTCCATGTTTCTCACTTCGTTGCATTCTGTTCTATAAGTCCTTGATTAACATTAAATTAGCATTAAACATTAAATTAACATTATATACTAAATTTTGGGAAAGTATTAGTGTTTGCCATAAATTGAAGTAATGGCATTAGCTCTGAAGAATAGAATGCTCATGTTTCCTAGAAGATGTTTTTGAAGTCATCACCGTGTATTTTACATTGATTTACAAGGTATTCCTATTTGAGATAGTGAACGTAAACTTATTTGGGTAACCTTTAAAAAGTCCAAAAGTGATGGAGATTGAAGTGCAAGCATGTATCTATTCGTATCCTGATGAGATTGTTTAATAGTTGAGGGAAAATATGGCCCAAAGAAGTGTTTGATATTGTCTGACTTACGCCTGTGTAACTGCTTGGTCTTTGCTGGACTAGCTCTGGACTGAGGAAGCCACCTGATGTCCATATACCCAGCTGGAGCATGCTGGATATGAAACATGACCTACAGTTAGAGGCATTAAGTGGGAATGGTTAAATAAAATCAAGAACTTAAAGAAGTAAAAAATTAAGGTTTTGCATAAGCATTTGTTAACCTGTTTGGGTTATTTTATATGAATGAAAATGATCCTTGAGCTAATATGACACAGTACTGTACTTTCTCTTTTTAATGTGCACATCCTTGCTTTTTCATATTAAATGTTTCTGTAGCAATTGTATTTTAAAATGTTCCATAGTTTTCCATGTGCTTCAGATTTAAAGCTTTCTACTAATCCCTTACCTCAGCCCCAAGCAGAAACCAACAGACGTTTTACCCTTTTCTTTCTGGAAAATGTAGAATCATAGAATCCTGAAGGCTGGGTGGGACTTCAGGAGGCCTCCTAGTCCAGCCTCAGTTCCAAGTAGTGTCAACATGCAATTCAGACAGGATACGCAGGGTTTTGTCCAATTGGTCTTGAAAGCCATAGCACCTTTATGCAACCTGTTCCAGAGTCTGACTGTCTTGATAGTAACCGTTTTATTATGAACACCAGAATCTCCCGTTTAAATGTATGATCATTGTATCTGTTATTCTGTGTACCTCAGTAAAGAGCCTTGCTCTGTCAGAGAAACTCTTCTGGAGGTATTGGAAAGCTGCTCTCCGGTCACCCAAAGCCTGCCCTTCTCCAGACTAAACAAGCTGAGCTTCCTCAGACTCATCTTACATAGTCAAGTCTCTTCATTATTTTTTTGCTCAAGTTTATTAACTTCTTTCTTCAACTGAGGGGCCCAAAATTGGGCACAGTATTCCCTGTGCAGTTGAGAAAGACAGTGTTTTCCCCTAATGCACAGATGTCGTTTCAGCATATAAGGCATTTGAACTGGTCAAGTGTGATTTCACTTTGGTAAATCTGTTGGTTATTTTAAGACATCATCAGTGTATCCAGAAATTGCTTCCAGTAGTATTGGCACTGATGTTTCCAGTGACCAAAATGAGGGAGGTGCTGACCAGCTGGCACTTCACCATGTCATTCTTTTGAACCTTTCTGAAGACACATATAATATTTACTTGTATCAGAGATGTCACAGCCAGGCTGCACTTGATCAGCACAGATCAGGCTGCACAGATCTCTCTGAACCAACAGATGCATTCTGTCTGTTCTCATAGGCTTGTAAGGGTCAGGATTTTTGAAGAGATGCTTGACTTGATCCTCTGCCACTACTTGGCTGTTCCTCTCCTCCTGGAACCTTATCTTTAGACACAAAGATTTAGAGACCGTGCCAGTAAAGACTAATGCAAAGAAGGCATTGAATACCTCAGTCTGTCACTAAACTGTCTAATGTAAACAGCTAATGTACTGCTGGAAGCTTTTCTTGATGACCCTTGCCAGCTTGATCTCTAGTTGAGCTTTGGCTTTCCTAATACCATCAATTAATGCTTGTACTTCTGTATTCCTGTGTACAACCTCTCCTCTGCCCTGGAGCTCACTCATAAGACACCAGTTTAGCCTGGGTGGTATTCCGATATATACACTCATTTTCCTCAGCGTCTGGATGGAGTGCTCTTGTGCTAAGGTTACTCTAGGCTGCTTCCACAAGATGCCCCACATCAGTATCCTGAATTCTGTAAGAAAATTCAGAATTCTGCAAAACCGAATTTGTCCCTGAAGTTTGGGGTCATGCTTTGCTCCTTCCCCTCATCACACCCCTCAGCATTTTGAATGTCACTGTCATGATCACTAAAGCCAAGGATTCCACTGAATATCTTGCCCCCAGTCACCTCATCAGTTGTGAGTAGCAGATCAGGAAAACTTCCCCATGGTTGGCCCATCTAGCATCTGTTTTAGGAAGCTGTGTCTGACACCCGCTGGAAACCTCCTGTCCTGTTTGCCTGCCCCTGTGCTACTTTTCCAGCAAATGTTGGGGAGATTCGGGTTCCTCCGAGAACCAGGGTCTGTGATCTGGATGCCTTCCCCCACTGCTTGAAGAGGAGTATTGTTTCCTCCTTCACCCTGAGCTGGTGGCTGGTGACAAATTCCTACAGTAATGTCACTTCCAGACCTGCACGCTCAATGGGATTCTTGCCTGGTCCATAGAGGAGCTCCGGACACTTGAGCTGTTCCTTCATATGAGGGACAGCCTCTCTTCCTCCTCCTCTTCCTTGCCTGTTTTTACTGAGTACCCTGTATTCAACCATCACCAAGCATACACATTACTACGTAAGCTCTCCCACCACATTACTTATTCTAATGGTGGTATATTTCTGCATTTGTTGCACAAAAATGAGCTCTTCCTGCGAGTTTCATAAACTTTGTATTTGTGTAGTGGCACACGAGGTTGTGCCAGTGGAACCTCCTGACTGATTTGTTCTTCTTCAGGCTTTCTTTATCTTTCACAAGGGCACAGATGACACTGCTAAGGGAGATCTTGAGTGCATCAGCAGTAACTAGAAGACCTTGGGGACAAAGGCAGAGGGCATGGAAGTGTAAAATGTACTGTTAGAACATTATTCTGCTAGCATAACATTTCCTTTATAATAAAATCTGCAAACTGTAATAATCAGTCAGGAGTTCATGCAGGCTGGGACAAACACCTATTTCCTTGGAAGAAGCATAGTACTTCAGTTCCTCAGTCCATTCTGTTGCTTTCTGCAGGTCTCAGTATGACTTCCAACAGCCATCTGCTCAGTGGGGAGTTCAGCCATTGTGCAGGTTGCAAAAGGTAATTTTTCTTGGTGTTTTTTAACACCTATAGTTTGCAAAGTCATTTTTCTTTTCTTACTTTTATAAGGATGAGGGCAGAAGTGTGTTGCCTGCAAGCAGTTCCATATAATTTGGATGCTTCATGTGGGTCATTAACGGGGTGCTGCTGTAATGGGCTCAAGAATGGATAGGTTATTCACAAAATTAGGGCACTTAACCTCAAAGATCAGTTTTCCCATTGTTAGACAGAAAGAAAACAGTGTGAGTCAGACCTGAAAGCCTTCTGCAGTCAGAAGGAATGATCTAATTTCTTTGAATTAAGAGCTGTATCGTGTAGGTGTGTTAGAGAAGCGTGATGGACTGCAACAAAGAATTTGTACATTCCAGCTATTGTGTGGCTATTTAATTACTGCTTGAATTTTTCTGCAGACTGAAACTGCCTAGTGTCATACGTGTGGTGCAATCCAACAACGACTAACTTTATTAAGTGTTGGGTTGTTAAATTTATTGTTCTGGTTTAATATGGATACCGACTGATAGCAAAGTGTCTGTGTCCCACTATTGCTGTCAAGACATTCTGTGCAGTACCCATTTCTGAACCCTTTCAAGAACTGGTGGTTGTGGCAGGGCTTGTTTTTTCTCTGCTGATGTTCCTCCCTATATGACTTCATCTTACTGCAGACCAGAGAAAAGGGGTCTATATTCTCTTATCTACAAGGTAGGTATGTCTCCCCTTAACCTGTTATTTAAGTTCAACAAGGCCAGTTGTCTCTGCTCGTTGTGTCCTGCAGCTTCCTGATAGTCTCAGTAGACCTTTCCTTGGCTCTCTCCAATGTATCAACACCTTTCTTATAATGGAGAGCCTGAAACTGGGTACAGCGTTGCACATGAACTGTCACAAATGAGAGATCAGTCTGTTTGTCAAATGCCTTCTGGCTACACTCTGCTACTACAATCTGTTTGGGGTGGCCCTTAGTGTACAAGGGCACACTACTGATGTTTTGTGGCCCAACGGGACTCCAAGATCATAGAACCATAGAATGGTTTGGGTTGGAAAGGACCTTTAGGTCATCCAGTTCCAACCCCCTGCCATGGGAGGTTCCTTTTCTGCAGAGCAGCACATTAACCCTACTACAAAGCAACTCCCTGGTCAGACAGTTCCCCACCTCGAGTTGTTGCATGGGGAGGAATTTTTTTATCTTGAACTAGATGATGTGAAATGTTCAGAGAGTACCAGTCTTCCAAGAAGTCGGAAAAAAAATAAATCCCTGTGCTCCTTTGCCAAGTCAACTGTTTGTGTTAAGAAGAAGAAATAGCTTAAAAAGTCTTAAATGGAGATGGGAGGTGCCATCTTTTTTAAAATACGAAATTCCTTCAGCTGAACATGATTTTGAAGTTAGTTTTTGTGTTTTGTTTTTTTTCTTTAGAAGTGATACTCATACTTGCCTAAGTGATTTGGAAACTAAAGGGGTTTGTGTAGTTCATAAAATCCAGTTCCAGGAGTTTATTTACTGCATTGCAAAAGCTGAGATGGAAATATGTTAAATGTGGAGATATGCAGATTGTGCTGCCAGAGGGCTGCAGGGTAGTGCTATAATTGAGTAGTTTATCATGGTGACTTTGAAGTTCTTGGATTGAAGGCATAAGAGAATGGCTGCGCGCTTGCTATAGGGAATTCTAGCCTTTTAAGGTTAAGAGGGTAGTGGCAGTCCACACCCATTAAAGACAAATTAACTCCATAGCAGAAATCCTGGAAAATGGCTAAAATAATAAACCAGATACAGCAGAGGGTTTCCAGAAGCTCTTCTGTGGGCACGTTCACACATGGCAGTGGGTTTTTCTGCTCTTAATGGGTGTGGTTGTTCGCATATTCCCAAGCTAAGAGGAAGAGGACTTGTAAAGAGAAGAGGAAGGCTTTACTGAAGAACTGTTTGCGCCCGACCTTGCAGGTAGCCTTCATAACAATCCAGAAGGTATTCTTCGTGGCTTTAAGTTGTGGAGTGCAAGTGAATGGTTAACTTACCTGTGAAAATGCCTGTTTCCCCCAGCTCAGATGTGTTGCGTTTGTGTTCATGGTTACCTTGCACAGGGACTGGGGGCTGGGAAGAAAATCAAACAGGAACATTTTCAGCGGATGACTCAGCTGTCATTCTAGCAGGTGGCTTGGATCCACGAAGTCCTTTAGCACTGTAATGGCAGAACAATACAAGCCTTGTTTCCCAGGAATGTGTGCTGCTGGAGGTAGTTGGGCCAATTGCGCTAATGAAAAATATCAGTAACTCTTTTGAGTCAGGAATCTGGATTCAGTTGTTATCGCTTCAAATTTAGCTCCCACGTTTTGCATGTTGCTGCCACCAAGTTGATTTGTAGTTGAAAATGAATCCTTTGGAATGGTTTACAAATGAATCATAACAAAGCATGTGTGCTATATCCTTGCATTTGAGGGAAGGTTATTTTACTTCTGTTCTTCATGAACTTTTTGAAGTTCCAAGAGCTGTGTGCTGTCTGAGGGTTGTTTGGATGTGAGTTCTAGATGGTGGGTCGGCTGCTGACCTGTTTGGCTCTCAGGGGACAGGAGAGATGTTTATTAATTCCCAGTGGGCTGCCTGTGTGACACAGCAGTTTTGTGTGTCCCTTGTTGGAAAGTGCTGACCAGCAAGATGAAGACAAATGCATCTTCCCTGCGGGATACGTGGGGTGTTGAGTCGATCAAGATTTTTTCCAGAGTGTTGGGGTTTATGGGGATGCGCTTGTTGCAAATGTGACACAATGTGTACAGCTTTGAGCTGGTATGTGGTAGCCACTTGAAAACTTAGCTGGAACGGAAACTAAACGTCATATTTGAGGTTCTGTGACTGGAAATGCATGCATACCTTACTTAGGAAGCAGTTGGACAGGAAAGAATCCTAGTGCTGTGTAACTTGGGTAAGAGCTGTCGTTTGAAGTGTATGGCAGTTAATTTTTCTTAAATACAGTCTGTAGTTTCTCTACTGCTCTTACTGAATTCTTTGAACAAACATCTGAGGACTTGAATGAAGTTGCAGCTGGTGCTCCAGATTCCCTTCTCCTTAGAGAGCAGGTCATTTTCATTTGCATATATTTTCAGTTTTTGCCTTGTCTTCCTAGGTTAAAGACAAATGGATTAATAAATACTTTCTGAAAAACTTCCTATCTTGGACCTGTGCTTGTCATTGAGATGCAAAAATCAGCTACTGTCAAGGAATTCTTGGACCTCAGAGGTGATCTTCAGTGCTGGTGTTAGGAATGCCGCTGTGTTTGCCAGATTGGCACCTGAGAGTTTGCTGAAAAGGAGGAAAACTTTGCTGCTCTAGAACATGTATTGACAGTCAATGGCTTTAACCAAATGAAAGAATTGTGGTTCTTCTAGAAAGAGAACTGAACTTAAGCAGCTTGTTTCCTGACCAAAAGCTAACAGGGTTAGCCCTGGAGTCTGGTGGTTTTCCACATCAGAACAAATTGTAATTTAAAAGAATATGCATGGAGTAGAAGCTTGTCTTAGAGCAAATGTGCCACTTGAAGGAAGACATCAGACTGAGAGACTCTTGTGTGCCTATGAACCTGGACAGTGCCTATATCTCGCAGGCTTATAAACCAAATCTTTGGGCACAATCTTTGGATTATGTTGGAGACATAGGGGGTTCAGCAGGTAGCAAAATGAAGTCTGAGTAACAGGAACTTGCTACAACCTAGTAGCGTTTTGTGGTTTTGTATCCTTGTATATAAAAGGATTTGAATTTTGCATAAGGATTCCTTATTCTAAGTATTGAATTATTGGTTTGAAGATTGTTGCAAGACTTCAGCATCTGCCTTTGTTATTGGCTCTTTTGTAAGAATGCTCACGTTCATTGCAGTGGTGATACGCTGTCAAACACAATTCTGATCTTCTATATTGGACACATAGAGCCTATGGCCTATGTAAGAGGAGCATGTGTTACTTGCCAGCGTACGTGAGTCTGGCTGAGAGAAGCACGTAATGCAAAGTGACAAGTGGATTTATTTCTCAAGTCATAAACTTCCTGCAGTCCAAGGAACAGGGTGGGGGCTCGGAACAGTGTCCGGATGTTTTGGAAGTGTTGAGTGGTGAAGCACAATAATTATCAACTGAAATTTCAGCAGTGTGACAGAGGAAATGTGTGCGTTCCTGGTGCTGCTTGAAGCTGTGTAATGGTATGCTCCAGAGAACGCTGGTGCTTTAAAACATTTTAAAGTTTGTCTTAAGTTCACTAGATTGTCTTTAGAGAAGACTGAAAGGTGAAGCAATTCGGAGGAATTCTTGCTATGAAGCAGGATTTGCTACACTTGCTCCAAGCATTCCTGTATGCAATAAGTGTGTATATTATGTGACTTAATCTTCAACAGCTACAAAATATGTATTGAATTAAATTGTTATTAGAACATAGCAGGACATGTTTCTGAGTAGAACTCCCTTTAATAGTTCATCTGAAGTCACTTTCATGGTGTCTTGTACCGTTCTAGTCCAATTCATGTTTCTGTTCCCATTGAAATGATTCCTTGCATGCCTGCTTTCTCAAGGTTGCCACACTTGCATTGTCCTTAACGTGTTACATGGTAAAAGGAAACAGAGATCAACAAGAGAGACCTGATACCAACAGCTTTACTAAAGCTGATGTAGATGACAGTTCCATTTTCTTTTAAGCGAGGGATATGAACTTTGCTGCTGTCACACTAGAAGTGACCTGTGTTCCTTAATGGAGTTTTCTCTGATAGATGGTGGGACAAACTTATCTGAACATGAAATGACAAAGAGTAGTAGCTGGGCTTGTATATATGCGGGGTGGGGCAGACGTGTTGAGCAAGATCTAAGATCCTCTTGGCCCCACATACTATGCAAAATGCAGGAATTCTGCACGATAAGGATTTCATGTAGGATGAATATGTCTGCATGTATTTGTCGATGTTAAATATAAATTCAGTTCACCTTTACTGTATAATTTCCCCGTGTTTTGGACCCAGATGATTTTTTTCCAAACTGTGATTGCTTCCAACAGTTCTTATGAATAGAAGTATGTTTGAAAGGCAACCAAGATTAGATGTTAAGGTTTAGGTTTTTGTAGTTGAAACCCACTACTGAGCACGTAATCAGCTGCCAAACTTTATAAAGGAAATGTAAAATATTATGATGCCCACAAATACCAGCTGTAAACCACTAATGTCTGCATTAGTTTAGTAACTTCGGTCACAAAGTTTAATTGACTGATGGGGTAACCTGTGGCACTCTGCTGCTTTGCAGCAGCGTTAGACCTACTGTGAACAGGAGGAGGAAGTGTTACATAGTAGTTCAAGGTTTTAGTCTGTTTTTCTTCAAATGGCAGATAAGCCTTGAGGGAGAGCATGCTGGAGCAGGCACATGTTCAGAAGGTGAGCACTGCTTTCTAAATCAAAAAAGACAGAGGCAGCAGTTACCAGTTAAATCCTAAATGGTCTAAGCAAAGTGAACTTCATGAACAATGGCTCTCTTCAAGTTAGAGCATCATCCAAGTAATTTCACTTACAGAAATGGAAACCTTTGACTTGGATACTAACCTTCAGAAGGGATTAATAGAATGACTGCTGTTATGTATACAGCATAGGCTGTGCCAGTCTGCAGGAGCAGAGAAGAAAGCAGTCTCAAGATAATGTACTGATCAAGGAATGTTAAAATCTTCGGAACAGGGCACTGCAGGTTTCACCTGAGGAAGAATGTTGAATAGCAGGAGTGTTCCTGGGGCTGGAAGTAGAGAGGAATAGAGCTGGTGTGTGCGACTGGTCTCAGGCTGGGTGGAAGGTGTGGTGTGGTGGTGAGATTGCTGTGTATGTGGCAGGAATGTGGTTCTGCATGCACTTGTTTAACCTGAGTAAAGCTGTGCTGAGAATTAGGTCTTACAAAATGGGCAGAAGTGGGGCCAATGACGCTCTGTTGCCACATACACCTTAACTGTCTCCTGCCTGCCTTGGAGACCTCTTGACTGTCTTAATGTTGTGTTTTGCTAGACCCTCTGTGAGATACAGACAAGGGAAAACTTCTGAAGGAATGACATGAAAAGCAGATGGGAAACGCCATGCAAGTAAAGCACAAGCTATTTATGCGTGGCTTATTCCAGACTTAATTCTTTCCAATGCTTCCTGCAATCGGGTCATGCTGGCGCACCAGTGAGTAGTTAATGATGCACTAGGGTGGAAGAACTGAACTGAGAACAGAAGAGGAAATTAAGCTGGAAAATCTGAAAAATGTAGGCAGTGATTCAAAGGTATTCCTGGGGAAAAGCACGATTCAATCAACAGGATCAAGGCAGTGGAAGAGAATGGCTGGTACATGCAATGACTGTGGATGTTTTGTGGGTTTTCTTTAATGGATGCTTTTAAGTTATAATTGACACAAGTCAATCAAGGATACTGGCTGTCTTGTTCATTTAGCTGAAATGTAGGGATTTCTCCCCCCATCTCCTTATCATTACCCTTTGTACCCGTTTGTGCTTAAGAAAATGGGTTTCTTGACAGGAAAATGTTTCTTCTATTATTTAACTATGTCCTATGCAAAGATGCATAACAAAAATCCTAAAATTTTATGTTTCTAAACAATTTTATGACTTAAGAATTTTATTAGTATTGCTTTGACATTTATCAATAGCAATCAGAAATAGATTGTATAGAAATGTTACAAAACACTTGTTGATGCACTCCAGTCTATTATTCGTGCTTCAGACCCTGTTAATGTCTTGCTTATGCCTTAGAAACACCCACTGTAGGATTGATGCACAAAATACTGTCTCTCTCTGTAAGGTTTCTGTTTTTAATGGCAGAATTCAGTCAAGAATTCTCATTATGGACAATGTGTAGGATTATTGGTCTGAATTTTAGGGGTTGCTTGGTTTGGTTTTGGTTTTTGTTTTTGTTTTTTTTTTTAAGTAGCCCTTAATCTGTTCTTTCTTTTTGTGGTCTGTGGCAAATTAAGTTGCTGTGAAAAAGATGGAGATCTTGAACTACAGCTGGTTTGTCCCTGTCACAGATCGGGTAGACATCTAGGCTGGGATTTTGTCATTGTGAAGCGTGAGTGTACTCATCGTCACTGTAGGCTTCTAAGCACCAGATATATACCTGCAGTTCTGAAACAGCTCATACTGTATTAAGTTCTTGGTTTGGGTGGGTTTTTTAGCTTTTCAATTCCAGTAAGTGAGTGCGCCAGCATGTTAAAATGACAGTAAAAAGAGCTTAATTCCATATCTGTTTGCATCTGAGACTTAGGGAACACATCAGAAAACAATTATGTATGCTTAGAAATAGGAAATATTTCTTCAGATGAATACTATTACCTGTACTCATCTAAATATTTACAGTTGTGATAGGTGGGGGGTAGTGTTTGTATTAGGAAAAGCCTCTTTATTTTCATGGTTGGAAGCATTTGGGGGAGTTGTTAGATTGTAAAGTCAGTCCTGTTTCTTCTCTGCATATTGAAAACATACCCTTTAACAAGCTGAAACTTCAAAATACATAACTGCCTTTATTTGATGATGTGGTCCACGCTAGAAAAATTGAATTTGTTACCATGACAATTAGTTTTCATTTCATGCCTTAGAAGAATATTACTTCATGTCTGCAGAAAAAATGTGATCTTGATTGAAAACAAGTATTCATTTATGATTGGACACTCACATTTTTCTTAGTAGTAGTTGTACCCTGCTAATAGAACCTCACCTGAGGTGGGAAAAGACTGGCTAAAGTGACAGCTGTTCCGGAAAGCTTTTGTGGAACTGCATGTGTGATGGGGAATTACTGGAAATTGGGCAGCCAGGAGCACTTTTCCCCCATGCAGGCTGGGATGTGAATGATTACAAATGATTAATCTCTTCTTAGCACTTGAAGAGCTTTTGCACTGTTTGCTGTAATACTTGCCAGGCACTTAGAAGCATCCTAGACAGCCATCTATGCAGTGTTTCTCCAAATACAAACGTGACAGTTGAGGCATTCCTGTAAGTTCTGATTTCTGCACCTTCCTTGGGTTCCTTTTTTGTACTGAGATAATCACCTTGAAACTGCACTTAGTAACACCCATCTCATTTTCAGAAAGCATTTCGGGGTCAGGGTTTGTGCAGGTGTCAGATGATTGCCAAATGTACTTAAAAGTGATACTGTAGTCTGTAATCTTGCTTTTTGTTATTGAATTTTACAAGAAATGGGAGAGAAGTGGAACCTTTTAAATACAGGAGAGTTGTATCCCAGGGCACATTAATGCAGGAGCTATAGTAAAAGTAAATTGCATAGGAAAAGCCTCTACTTCCTGCTGTGGATCTGTGATCTCTTGTCTTTTTAGAAAATGAATGTCTAGCCTAATGGCTATTTTTCATATGAGATTATTTTCATCTGATGGCAATAGAGTGTGGAATTTATCACACCATGCTGTTTACAATGCCCGATCTCTAGAAAAATACTGAATGTTTTTTTGGCATGAAAACTGTTACCCCGAAGGCTTGAATTTGTGAAATTCAGCAGCTTTTGGTAGACATGAGATGTGAGTCAGAATTAAAAGAAGTTTCCTCCAATAGCAGAAAATTGATTTCTCATGAAAGGCTCTTTCTATCCAGGGGAACTGACACTTGGAACTCATTTGTACTGACCTGATGGAGAGTATCTGGTTTTATTAATTGTAAATTTGCTGCATGTTGCTTATTCTGTTAAATAAGCATGGCTGAAACCGAGGAAGAAAGACGAGCTGTGTGTCTTGTCCCTCTCTGTTAGCACTAGGGTGGGTACAAAAATCTGCACAGAAGGAAGCTACAAAGAAACCCCCAACCCCAATCCCCAGGACATGTTCAGCCGGGAGAACTGTAGTGGGGTCTAGCAAAGGCAAGTCTAGGAGACAGAAAACAGCAACTCAGGAGCACCAGGAGGTATTTGGGATACTCTTTTAAAATGAAATGACAGAAAGACTCTTTTTGTTGGGAAACAAAAGGGGTTATTCTTGGTTGGCTGTGACTCTAAAGGCACCAAAGTTAGTGTACTGAGAGCTATCCTTCAGTATAAGATCAGTCTTGCAAGGAGAATTAGTTTATAAAATCCTTTATTTTGAATTTGACTCAATTGTAAAACTAGGGTGTTTTATCTTGAACCCTGTTGTAGTAAGATAAGTTTAATCTGGAAATTCGTATGTATTTTTCGGTGTGCTCACTCCAAAGAAAAGCTGCAGGCAAAAGGGCAGCTCCAGGTCTGGTCAACAGTGGATTTTCCCTGTTGCGGGAAAGATTCCAGTTAGTAATTTTGAATCTAGAGCATAAATTAGCACAGACTGAAAGAGTGCAGGAGGTAATACTTGGTATGTGACCACACGAGGAAAATGTGTTGGCACATACCAGAGGTGTTAGGAAATTGAGAGTTTAAAGGCAGAAGGTGGGAACTGGCAGAGGGTGCGCACACTTGGGAAGCAGGGCAGTGGGATTAACAGTATCTTCTGAAAACCAGCATTTCCGAAAAACTGGGATCAGGAGGCTGAAGGTGCTTAAAAATAACCCTAAACAAACCAAAGCAAGCCAACCAACCCAACAAACCATAACCTTGCAAATCTTCCAGTCATCTGGGTAGGATCACACAGAGGAGTCACTAAAGTAAGTGCTCTCTCCTCAAGGTCTGTGTAGTTTAAGTTTCTGTGGCAGGCTAGACTCCCTTGGGTTTAGCATAACCCCAGTTTGACCTTCATTTTGTGGCTCAATACTCTTTCAGCTGTATTACACTGATTGGGTCTTGAGTATATTTAGCTTCTTACAAGATTGCAGTCTTGAGGGAGAAAGAAACACAGAGTGAGGACTGGTACTAGAAACAAAAATGAAAGAAACTCCTTGTACGAGAGAAACGCACTCAGAGAAGGAGGCAAAATGCATCAGGATTGATGACTTGCTTTTTTGAGCTTTTACTGAAAACATTAGTTTGCACAGTTTGAGCAGCTGATGGATGGCCCAGTGATGGAGATACTTTCTGCTAACCAAGTTTTGGAGCTCTGATACAGTGTCTGAATGCTGTTTCTTTTTCCTCTGCAGTGATCTAGAAAAAAATAATATCACAAGAATCACGAAGACAGACTTCACAGGACTGAAGAATCTCCGTGTCTTGTGAGTACAACACAAAGCTTGTCTTTCAAGACTGTTTTAGGGTGCTGGTCCTGAGAATGTCCTTAATTCTAGAGTTCAGATGCTAGTAACTTCTGCACACTATTCAGCTGTTTGTATTGTTTTAAACCAAGCAGCTGGAACAGTTTGTGTGCTGAAGTCTGAAAGTAGTTTCAGAGCTATTTGTGTTTCTCACTGGCTTTTAATCAATCTTGTGGTAAAAAGTTCAGTCCACTTGCCACTCACTGATCATAGATCAATTACACTGAAGCACTAGCAAATAGGACTTTCAGACTTAGTCACTTTAAGGTCCAGTGCCATTAATAGCGCTTTTGCAGAAGATAAAGCAGAATTTAACTAAAAGACAGCTTAGTTGTGTACAAGCCGCCTTGCTGCACTTTGTCTAATATGGAGTAATAAATACAAAAAAGATTTAGGTAGTGCTGTCTTTTGATCCAGAAGTATCAGACAAGAGCTTAGCTGTACTTCTGAATGGGCCTTGAACATCAAAAAGGCAAACACCAGTCTATAGAATTTGTCATTCTGGATTTCCTATTTTCTCTTCTATGAACCTCAGATGGCACCGCTAATTTGGTGATGAAAATTAGGCCTACTTGAGAGATATTTATTGTACTTACATATAGAACTTTTTCTTAAGAAAATAATCTTGGGTTAGAAGAACCAGAAATAGATTTTGAAGATGTTTCAGTTCTTTCAGGACTTTTCCCCTTTAATTTTCTCTAACTAGTAAAGGTCCACTTTAGGTCCACTTCATATCTGCACAGAAGCAGACCTAGATATTGAAGCCTCTGCCAGAAATACTGTAAGGATCTTCTATTTGTTTTGTGAGAATTCAGTTCATTGCATTACTTTTAAATGTAAAATCCAGTATCTAGCTTTAAATATTTGGGCATGTATGAGAGGGTGTGTGGGGGGGGGAAAGCCAGATGAGAGATACAGAATAGTTTTGAATGTAGTGTACTGAACTAGCTGAGGCTGAGCTCTTAGGATCTCGGTTTTTCTGGAGCTCTCATTTAAAGTAACTGTTGGTTTCTGCCTTCACTGGGCTTGTGCTTGGTCACTGAATGCTGCTGTTGGGATGCAAATGTGCAAGCTTCTTGATGAGAAACCTTGATGTGTTATCAAGGAGATCATATACATGTGTGTTCATAAGCAGTGGCTGAGATGTTTATATTGAAAATGTTTCTGAAACATCAAATTTATTTATGTTTACAGTAACCGATGGATTAAGCTCAAATTTCTAATCTTACTTCAAAAGAAACAAGAATTGATACCTAGTTTTGTTTATCAAGTTGCATGATAGTGACTACATTCTGTGTGCGTGGTGTCTAGCTCACCAGCTGTACTTCACTAAACCATTGCACTCTAATTCCAAGTTTTAGTGACAGAGACAGAAACCTAATCTTGAGTTGGTCCCAGCACTGGCAGAGGCAGGTTGGTTTAGCACTCTGTTGACCCCTTCTGAAACAAACAGCTATCAAAAATCAAGAAACACCCAAGTAATCTGTCCTGGTTTAAGCGCAGCCGGTAACTGAGCACCACACCGCTGCTCACTCACTCCCCTTCCCCCCTCCAACTTGGGATGGGGAGGAGAATAGAAGGAATATAAATCCCATGGGTTGAGATAAGAACAGTCCAATAACTAAAGTGTAATACAAAACTACTACTACTACTAATAATGATCAGGGAAATAACATGGGGAGAGAATATAACCTAAAAAGGGAAAAAAACAATAAAAAGACGTGACACAAGCCTAACACAACCACTCACCACCCGATGACTGGTACCAGCCTGACCCGAGCAGTGATCTGCCATTGTGGGTAACACCCCCCAGGTTCTATACGGGGCGTGATGTGTGTGGAATACCCCTTTGACTAGTTTGCATCAGGTGTCCTGGCTCTGCTTCCTCCTGGCTTCTTGTGCCCCTCCTCACTGGCAGAGCATGAGATGGAAAAGTCTTTGATCAGAGTAAGTGCTACTGAGCAACAGCTAAAACATAGGTGTGTTATCAGTGTTGTTCTCAGACTTAACACACTGCTTAACTCAGACTTAACACACTGTTGAACACAGTGCTACTTAACACACAGTAGCACTGCACCAGCTACTGAGAAGGAGAAAAATAGCCAGGACATGACCAGCTGAACCCAGGACATAATCTCACCACCTCACTGAAGGTTTCTTTGTGTAATTCTCAAGATTGCCCTCTGCAGTCAATGTTTTACTTTGAGTATCTTCTAAAATAAGCCTTAAAACCGCACCTGTTGAACTGTTACAGATACTTGGTGATAATTCAATGAATGAATGAATTGAATTGAGATCAGTCTTTTCTCCTACTACCTTAACACTTTTGAACAAGTTGTCATATACTAAGAAAACATTTCAGATCTATTGCAAGACTTTTTGTTTTCCTGTGGTGTTTCTCTCCTCTCTCTCTAACAGTGGAGTTACTTAGATTTCCTTGGCTCCCGTCCCAACTGTCAATACCATTTTGCAAGTCTATTAAAATACATGTACTATATTAGTGTCAGTAGTTGTCTTGGTTTGGTTGGGGTTTTTTTATAGTGTAAGACATTGTCTAATGCTGTTGCAGTCATTTATGCTGAATGCCCTTAACAATAAGCAAAATAAGGCCTGCCAAATTTACATGATGTTTCTTTTTGTTCTGTATGCAGTACAGGTTTATGTAACATGTTCATTCAGTCTTTGAGGAGTGAGGTGTTTGCTATGCAAGTCATAAGAAATAAAACCAGAATATACCCATTAAAACCAGATCTGTCCCCATGTGCAATGGGGATATAGTTGAAAGCACAGAAACATAAAACCTGTCCCAGAGTTCCTAGAAAGGAAGTCTAGTTCTCTTTTCAGACATTAGAATGAGGACAACAAACAAGTGATCTGGAAACAGGTAGAACAGTACAACAGAAACCAGCTTCCAGTCTCAAACTGCCAACATACATGCAAAATATTCCTTTGTGCATGTTTTCTTTTAGCCCTTGTAATTTCACCTTGTTTCTCTTTCCTTGTGCAGTTTTTCTTCCCCCTCCTTTTAGGAGCATACCTCTCTGCTTCACATGTTTGGGGTTTTTAAATTTCACTTTTTGATCTTCTTATGTGGTTTTAGCTGTGGAATACTCTCTTGCTGTCTCTCTTCTCAACTGCTATCCAGATGAACTACTCTGAGCATCTCATAGGATTGGGAGTGGAGGAGTGGTTGTTGGGAACTGTCAAGAATGTTGCTTTTGCTCTAGTTAGTCTTGGCTGAGCCCAGACTTACTGTGTGTTAAGTTCTCCCTTTCTGTGTTACAGCTAAAGCCCCATAAAATGTTCAGAGGGCCTAGAGACCAAGTCTGTGTATGTGAATGCTCTTACAGAAGCAGAATATGGGTGTGTGAGAGGAAAATTTGGCTTAAATGGAGCTGTTGGTCTCTATTCTTTGGCTTCCACTATAGCTCTAAAGAGCATTTCAGCTGTGTAAATGAACAGTCGTTTCCTGCACAGTGTAAATCAAAGAGAAGCGAGTCTCCATTGCTTGTAACTTCTCCTTGTCTTAAGTCTCAGAGGTGAAAAAAGCTGGGTCAGATGCAGTGGAAACCAGGGACTCTTCCCTTAGGGTTTTGCACAGTGTTGTACAGCAGGACTATCAGCGCTGCGACACATAGCTGCCATGGCTGTATTTCTAGAGGGCTTGAACCCCTTTGGATTGCTTATGAATGGTTTACTCTGGGTCAAGCCTGAAGTTTTTGCAGAACACAACACCTGGACAAAAGCGTATGTTGACATTGAGTAGGTTCCTCTTGTGGGCTGTAGGACTCAGTTATCTCAATTACATTACATATACAAAGAGCAATATACTAAAGATGTAACAATGAGCTTCAAGACGAACACCTTTCTGAGCATTATGGTTGTGGCTATAAAAGTTTAGGAACAAAAGAATTTCCCAAATCTGGCAGCCAGGAGGCAATTTTTGACTCACTTTCTTGTTACTGACCAAGAGAAACAGTGCCATGTTTTTAATCATCTCTAATTATAACTGTTACTTGTACTTCTGTGAAATAGCTTTTGTAGCATATATGAAGAGAAGCAGGGAAGCTTTTGTATTCTGTTGTCTTAATCTTAACTGTTTTTCCTGGAATTACAGACACTTGGAAGAAAATCAGATCAGCGTGATTGAACGTGGAGCGTTTCAGGATCTAAAACAGCTTGAACGGCTGTAAGTATGTCTATTTCTATACCTGTGGGAAATCTACAGGTTTTCTACCTCACTGTTAATGGTTATTTACAGTATTTCATGATGATAAAGTAAACTTCCTTCAAGAAAAGAGAGGGGTACCTGTTTAAATTTAGGTATGTTTTTAAACACAGTTGAATTTATATTGCATGACAGTTAATAGTTGAAGTAAAATGTGTAGTTGCTTGCCAAGAAAATGGAACTGTCAGTGACACCAGAATCTTAATAACATTATCAAAAGGTCATTATCTGGGCAATTGTTTAAATTGGTATGTAGGTGAAAAAAGATTTGCTTATAACAATTTCACATTATATGTAGATTATATATTTGTATTCATCTATGTATAAAATCTATGCTAATGGAAATGGAAGTTGTCTCTTCTGAGAACAACAGTATTTCTAACACTGCCTCTAGACTTGATTTTCTGCTTAGCTTCATTTCCTTTCAAGTTGTACAATGCCAGTGATACTAGTGAATGCTAGGGTGAAACGCAAGACTTGGTGGAGATGAGAGTTTGGTTTTCCTTTGCTTTTGACAGCAATTAATTTATTAAAAAAAAGGAAGTTGAAACTAAGAGGGGTCTTAATCCAGGATCTGATTTAGAGAAACTACTGGCCCTGCAAGAGGATAAACTTCACTACCAGGAAGTACCACAGCAGTGCTATATCCAATTGCTCCTCTGAGCAGTCTGTACTGTTTAGCATTGTCATGAAGCTGTAATACTAAGATACTTCCGAGAATTACTCTTTGTTAGAGGTAGATGACCAGCATAAAATCTCATGCTGGTTTGGAGTACTGTTTGTTAAATAGAGAAGCAGGTTTTGTGCTTGATAACTGTTATCTGCAAGGCATTTGTTGCAGGACTTGGTATTCTCTAATTCTTATTTTCTAAAGCAGCTTTCAAAAGTTAAATTCCCACTAGAGATTGAGAGAAGTGTGGAGTATTGAGCATATACTGTACTAAAACTGTTTCAGGTGAGCTCAGAATTAGGTTCTCATTTAAGTTGTTTAACTAGTGCATTGAACTTTTTACATGAATTTACTCAGGGTTTTGGTCTTGAATTTCAAAGCTCCGTTTATGGCAAATAAGGGAGGTGAGTTTTAAGTTGTGATTATAACCCATTTTTACCTATATTGAGTTAGAAAGCACTTTCAGGAAAAGAGTTTCACCAGAGCTGATTTCTTTCATGTTTCCTGGGCAATAAAAAATGACCAGCTTAATTTTCCAAAATTAAGCATAGCCTGACACTGTAGAAAACAGCTTGTGCACGTTGTATCTCATCTGCGCAAGTCAGTATCCTGAATACGTCATAGTTTTAAGCTCATTATATATATGTGTGTGTGTGTATCTAAACAAACATTTCTCAATTTGGACAGAGATAGACTTAGTTAAACTATGGAATGAATTCGGAGCATACCTGGGAGAAGGGCTAGCTATTAGAAACCGGAAATAATACTCAAGTGTTATTTTAGTGTGTTGTTTTCTGAAGATCCTGCTCTTTTAGCAAGTGAAAATCATTATTTTGTGAAACCAGAAGTTAGGAAATGTGAAACCTTTGATAATGTCTCTTTAAGGATGTGAGGTTTGAAAGTCTCTCTCTTTTTCCTGCGCGGACTCTTAACTTGGCCTGTTGAACATACCGCATCTCTGCTTCTCTTTTAGGATTGCCTGTCATTAAAATATTTCCTAAATTAATGTAGTTATGAAAGGGAGGCCTGGAAACTTGCAACTTTTTGGTATTTTAGCTTAAATCATTTTTAGGACAAAACTATGAGTCAGTAGGCTTTAGAGAATGAACTGTGGAAAGTTTGGCATAACTTATAAAGGCTAAATTGCAACATTTTAGGTAATATTAAAGCTATTTTATTAAGTATTGTCAAACATTGCAAAATGTTAATGAAGAAAGTATGCTGTTTGAATTTTAAAAACCTGGCTTTTTTCCATTTAATTTCTTTCAAATAACAAATAAAAACTGCTTATACTGCTTCGATTTTGGAATAACATTCCTTTTTGATCTATTGAAGTAGATGCAAAAGTAATCATTAACTTCTGAAACACAGCAGCTGCATTGAGTCAAACCTGAAAAAACAAGAGTAATTTCTGTTCCTGGCAAGATACCATATATAAAGGTCTTCCATTCAAAGTAACAGTGGATGTATATTGTTCTACACCCTCCCCATGGTGATCGCTCCAAGGGCATACCCTTAGGCCAGTATTATTTTAGTACAATATATTTTCCCTTGTCTGGATAGTGAAGCAAATCCATCGTTATTAACGGAGTAAATGAACAGAAATCCGTTTGACATGTCCTGCGTAATAGTAAATTTTCAGTCGGATGTCTGTAAAGCTCCTGGCCACTGCTGCCACAGGCACTGGGATGGTGCTTCTCCAGGTATTTGGATTTGACTCTGTTTTTGTGGGAGATTAATGCTCCCAGTACCAGTAGGAGTATCTGAAGGCTTTATTTAGGTACAGAGCAGAGTATTGCCAAAATTTTATATTAGCTTAATAAGGCTTGTCAATATCAGCTGAAGGAAGCGCATAATGCAATTTATGGTAAAATGACGGATGGCACAAAGTTAAGAAATAAAGTGGAAGGTAGAAGCCACTTCTAACTTTGGCATGTTTGTACTCAGCTTTCCAAAGGTGCAGGAATTTCAGCCATTGCCTCTTAGTAAAATTCAGTGGTTTGAGTAATAGAAGTTATTTTGCGGAGTCCTAAGAATTCTTCAGAATGACCAGTGGTCTCACCACATTGGAAAACCAGAGGTGTTTCTAGTGGGTTTACTCCAATAAGTCTCTGTAGTTCTATTCCACAAGATAAAGATTCGTGGTGAGGTAGTTGACCAGAAGAAGTTAAGGGGCAACGTGAATGGATATAATTGGTGCATACAGCTTACTACCCTCTACTTGTTGCCCTGGTGTTGAGCCTCAGACAAGCCAGCAGTGCTCTGGTGCAGTATAATACTGTGCTGCTTGCAGAGCCTACGTTTCAGTGTGTCTTGTGTGTCCATTGTCTCCTCTCAGGCTTGTTAGCTATTCCCCATGCTTCTCTAGTGATCACCTTTCCTTTAGCTCTGAAATGCTTCTTTCTCCAAAATGCTCCTGGTTGATGTTGAATGACGGGCTGGGCAGGGCAGATGTGTGCATTTGTTCAGTGAGTGGTTAAGAAGCTATGGAAGTGTTCTGCTAAACTTTACAGTGCCGTTTGTAAATTGTTGTAGTCATGTCTTTCTTGCCAGTAGCAGGGGAGCAGCTTCAGAACCACACCTTGTGCCTGTTGTGTGTGGAAGGCCTCAGAAGCTCCAGTTCTTTTTTAGCTAGTTTCCTTCGGCACTGTTTTTTTTTTCCCTAGTAGTTAAGTGTGAAAGGTCCGACTTTGATCCTCTTCCCTGGTTTTGTTTTTGGTGGTTTGAAGTAGCGTACATATGCCTGTACAAACACAGTGCTATACTGGTGAAAAGTGTTACACCCACATTGATTTTGGATTTTAGCATTTCAGCTGTGTGCTTTGCTATTAGCACTCTGTATGGTTTGAAGATAAAATGATTCTGATATTCCATGTACAGAGAGGATCAAGAAGAATGAGGCATACTGGTGGGCCTAAAAGATGATCTGAGAATTTTTGCAGAGCCAGATGTATGGCACACATTTATGTGAAAAATGAGGCAGGATATAAGACACCAAGGGATCCTGACTTTTCCACAGCCAACTGCCAGAAATTGTCACGTAGCTGTATTATCTTCAAAAGGCCGGACTTTGGCTGATGGCTGGCTCTTTCTACTCAAATTAGTGTCTGTAGCTAGCATAAAAGATCTCAACATCTGAAAATACTAAAAATATGTTTTGTTGTTTAGAGGAGGGGGGGAATGTGTAAGCATGGCCAAATCAAATCTTTTCTAAGTTGGAAAAAATGATTAGCTTTAACCAAATGAAAAACTAGAATCCAGATTTTAATCCTTGCCTATGCATGTATGGGCTTGGTCTTGTGCTAAGACAGAGGTCAAAATGGAAGTTGCATTTGACCTTTAACTGCAGAGATGCTATTGTGCATTGGGTCTTTGTAACTGGTTTCCCAAATGCTTGATTAAGGTATTAAAGTGTATTTGTTTGCCATAGTATGCTGTAAGATTGCTCTTAGTGACCAGAGATGCTAAGAAGAATAAATTGCTTTGTGATTGCTTCACAATCTGGATTTCATAAATTGAGACTGAAGAGGCTTTAAATAAATCATGTAATACAAAAAGCATCTTCCGTAATTAACATGCTGAGTGGAAAGATTGCTAAGTGCTTCAGAGGAGGGGCAAAACAATGAAAGCATTGGACAGTTCTTTGCTGTTGTAAACAAAGGCTTATTGCAAGTTTTTGGCAGCCTGGACATATCTATAGTGTTTATACAGGCTTTGCAGTGTGTGCAGTGTAGATGCATTTCTGGAACTGTGTCCATGACCCGTATATATGAAGCTGTATGCATTTGTAAATATGTAAGACAGTTTGAATGTAACCTTTCAGAAAAAAAGCTTTATTCTTTTATGTCTGCATTTCCCTATGACATTATGGATAGCATATCTAATTGGAGATCAGTGATCATAAAATGCTTATCTGGAAACGCTGGAGAACAAAGACACACTAAAATGGATTTAGAGCTGTGATCTGATATTTAATCAATTTTACTACTTGCATACTTTCCGCTACCTTCTCAAGCTACCACATGGAAGTTGGTGTAGTACCAGGTTTGCTACCAAACTCCCCAGGATCAGGTGGTGCTTCAGGAGTGAAGATTGATAACCTTGTGCCTGTGTTCTGCTACCCAGGCAGCTCCTGGCACTGGGCCTTCCCTTCGGAGGAGGGTATGAATGGCATGAATTGGGGCTGCTTGGAGGCATGTTGAAGGTGCAGTGTCTTTGCATTTTGCAAGGGTGGGTTTCTTTGCTGTCAAAGACAATAGCATTCCCCACTGATTCCTGAGGAGCCAAGTACAGCATATGTCAAAATTTGAGTTACTGTTTCAGACTGGGCAGAATTACTGCTCTAACAATCACCATCAGTAGGATAAAACAAACTTGTGCTGCCTACTCCCAGATCACAGTCCGTGTGTCACTGCAGTAATCTGTTGTAAATGGGCACAGTTTCTATCAGAGACCCGTTGTAAACTTAGCCACTCTTTGTGGGAGCTGGCAAAGAGTTTAAAAACCTGAAATTCGGTTTGTGCTGCTTTCAGGTGTGTTCTTACTCTCCCAGTTTGAAGGATAGACTAATACTTGGTTCTCGCACTGCCTGAGTCTGAGCTAGCAATACAAAGCTCCTTGCTGCATTGGCTTATGACTGCAACTTCAAGTATTATTTATTGATGTTGCTTAATATTTAATTAATGTTGTTAATAATTTTTGTTGCATATCTTGTGAGATATTATTCCAGTTAAAACAATAAAAAGGAATCCTATAACCAATGTGTGAAAAGGCAGTCTCTTTTATCTTGCTTTTGCAAGACAAGTTTAGCACTGCCTTTCAAAGGAGCGTCTGTGTGACTGCTTACATTAGGATGAGTCTAACGTGATGAATTAGAACGTTTTGGGTGTGAGTATCCAAAGAGGTGCTGTTGATTTTGCTCCTGGGGGCCAATGGGACAATCATGGAGCACACTGTATTGCACAGTCTTCCTGATATTATGTGAGTCACTTCCATTCCTTTTTACTTTCCAGTTTGGGGTTTGGCCAAGGCTTCCCTTTCAGACAATCACTCTGAAAAATACATGGGAAAATCAGGAATTTATTTGGAGTGTTTGGTTTAACTTGCATGGATACAGCATTACTGCTTTCTTCAGGAGCTGTGTTGTTTTGAGGTGTGGGTCTTACCTTTCAAGTGGCCATAGTGTAGTCCTTAGCACTTAAGTGAGGACCACAATATAAGTAATTAATCTGTATAATTTTCTGACCCTGGTAATAGTAAAGTAGCAGCAACGCCCTCATACACAGTTCATGAGTTCCTTCATCAACTTACTGCATAAAACTTGTTCCACACTTTGACCCTGCTGCTGATTCACAACCAGAAGTCTAGAGGAAGATTAAATCTCTAATTTTTACTCTGGAGCAGTGTGTGTTTACTGTTTCTGTGGAGTACAGGAAATCGTTCTCCCTGTCTTTGCCTTTTGTCTTGTTCTCAGAGAACAGCTATGCCAAAGTGACATCATGAGCGCTGTGTCTGGGTTCTAGTTCATTCTCTGTGGCAGAAGCCAGACAAAAGCTCTTGACTTACAATGTCCATGTGAGGATAAGAAGTTGAGTCCTGAAAAGTTCATGTGTTAAGGCTGTGCAAATACATCACAGTGATATGTCACATCTTCCTGTAGCATTATGCAGTTCTTTGGGCATCTCCATGAGAGGTACCTTCCTGGTTTTCTTTTGTGAGCCTGGGTTACTACAGGTTTTACTGGTCTGTATCATTACTTCTGCTTTCTCATTATTCTGCCATTCTTATTGCTGATGCTAGTGCTGTGATCTCCTACTCCGTGCTGTCTTCTCATGTGTTGTGAAACCAGAGTGACTTCCTGGTCCCCAAACAGCCTATGTCTTGCCGCAGAGCTGTTCTGCTGTGTCTTGTGTATAGCTAAATCAGAGCTAGTCTACGCCAATGCTTTTCCTTTCTTCCAGGGGGAAAGAGTTGTCTTTAGTTGTTTTTGTGGGCTCGTAACTGGATAACACCTTCACTTTAGGTCTGGGATGTTTATGACTCATTATTGGAGCCAGTGGTCTCTGAATTCTCCATGGAATCTTTCTAAATACTGGTAGGTAGATTCACCTAACCTTCAAACCACACGTATCATTTCCAGCCAGACAAAGCATTTTGGAACTGGCTTGATTCATTTGACTGGCAAAACTATGAGCCAGGACCTCAAGCCTTGTCCCTTCTTTCTTAAAGAGCAATTTGTATGAATTTGCCTCTTGTGCTGTTGGCGTTATATGTAAAATAACCAGCATGATGAAGATTTACTCTGTTAGCAGAGGGGCTGAGACCCAAGCCACTCCATCTCTCGTCAGCCTTCTATAGCCTTCCAGAAAACTGCTTCATGGGCAGTTTTAATCCTAATGCCCAGTCTTTGGAATTGTAGAAGGTACCTCGTGAGATTGAGTGACTGTGACATAATACAGTAGATGCAATTCAGGGTTGAAGAGCAGGGAAATGGAGAGGGGAGGAGGGGTAGGGAAATCCTAAAATGTTGGAGCTCTTACAGGACTAAAATAGAAGCTCACAGATGGTCAGCAGAAGGCTGGCTGTGTTCATGAGAGATCCATTGAGGGATGCTAAACATGAAAAACTTGATCCAGCTAAGAAGACTATCTGAGAGAGGCTGCAAGCTAACAAAGCTGTGCTTATGTGTCCTGTGCTTATGGTTCTGTATGCACCTGTACTGGCACTGCTGGAAACAGGATGCTGATCTAGGTGGGCTAGAAATCAGTCCCAGTACTGGATGTTTTCTGATGTTTCATCTGTTGCAAGAAACTAAGCTGCTTATCATCTTTTCCAAATCTTATTCTCCTTGTACTGAACTATCTGCCTACAATTCAGGTACTAGGGATGTCCTGTGCTTTTCATGGACAGGCCTGAGACTTCAGAAAGCTCTGCTGCTTTTTCATGTCTAGAGCAGAGGTGTTTCATGGACTTCAGCTGACTTTTGCCGTGCTAGGAAGCTCATGCTGGATATCTGACTGGAAAAGAGTGCCATCAGGTCAGCAGTAACAAATCCCTGTTTCCTGTAAGACTTGCTTAAAAAAAAATCCCAGACAAAATCAGTAGCTTCGCTGAGAAATGTGAATGGTAATGCAAAGATAAATAGCTACAAGATTTATTCAGGAGATATGATGGCAACTGTGACACAAGATAGAAATGGTCTATTGCTTAGTTGTACAGTCAATATCTCAGTTTACATTGAGAATCACACAGAACAAAACTACTAGCAAGTACAGGGTAGTTCTTGGTGTGTGTGTGTGTGTCTCCAAATAAAATAGTAAGAGATATTGATTGTTTGAGTGTGAATAGTACAATTGAATAAACCACTGGGGAGGAGTGCAAATGTCGTGTCTTATCGAGGCACATCTTGGCTCAATCTGTCAGCTCACCTTTATTAATTCTTGGAAGGAAAGAAGGAAGCTCATTAATTTTATATTGCTTTTGATTCAGCTTTATGTGCTGCTCTTGGCTCAAACAGCAAAAAGCAATGTTCCCAAGGCATGGCTCGCGTACTTCACTGCTCTCTCACTACTGCACGCTGGCTACTCTGGAAGATTTCACTGAAATGTATTTTTCTTCTACTACTTAACTGCCAGTACTTCAGAGGAAAGTTGGTCATTTGTGTAAAGGACATAGCAGATATGGTGAGGAAAGGTTTTATATCTCTGCTGTTCCCACAATTCAAATACAGAGTCAATATAAAATGGTGGTGGGGAAGGGACATTTACAACTCTTAGTCCAAAAAGTTGTTCTGGTTGGAAAGGAATGTTGTAAGATCTCCAGTACATACATTTCCATATAGAGTCAAGATTCTCACAACAGTTAAGGTCTGAAGAAAATACTCCAGTATGGCCTGTTTCATGCAGATGTGCAGTTCAGATAGTGAATAATGTGTTCTATTATTGATATTAATTTATCAGGAAAATGTTACTATTTTTTTGGCTGAAGTAGAATGATACTGTCCAGTAATGATAAATCACCTTCATATGTAGCAAGTAGTAAAATACACATCTCAAAATGAAGTGTACTTAAAGCTTTAAGATCATCTTAAATTTTTTTTTAAGTCCAAAATGCATTAATTTCCCTTTGAATTTTGTTCACGTGTAGTGCAACTTTCAGTTTTAGCCTTTCTTTCAGAATCTTTTGCTGTGAACTGTTACAGTTAATAGTCCAGCAGTGTGTGGTGTTCATTGCCATGGTCCTGGTCCATTAAAGCACTTAAACAGCTACCTGTTGGCTGCTGCAGATGTCAGTGCCACTTCTTGCAGCTCTGAAAAGATGTCGTGCCCCAGTGCCAGACAGGACAATGCATGTTCAAAACAACTGTGGCCACAGCTTTGGTCAGTAGATATTCATGAGAACTCACTGGTTGAACTTCAAATGATGTACCACAGGGCTGAGCTATCACTCTAGCTTTGAAATGAAAGCATTTACACTATTTTTCCAGAAAGGCAAAATATGGAAACATGGCTCTTCTAGAAGAGTAAGAAAAAGCTTTAACACAAAAAAAATACTGGTTTTTTTTTGGAGGCAAACTTTGGACATCGTGTGGGCACTGCGCACTCGGAAACGACAGTGCTTAAGCGTGTAATGTGCTCTGGTGATAGCTTGGCCTCGGGTGAGAGGCATCTGCAATTTGGATCTCGATGTTGGTTATTTCCTGATTTCAGAGCATATAACTTGAGCTTTTATTGAAATTAGTTAAGCATTATTTCAGGCATCAAAACATGTGTAATTGTCTTTGCACACAGATGAGCCGTATTTTGATGCTCATATAGGTTATATGCTTGGAAATGGTTTCTATTTTTTAGGATAGTTTGAGAAACAGTAAAAATTGCCTTGTCTCTCTTTCTGTTACTCTATTAACATGGCAAACTGTTGGTTTGATTGCTGTGCTTGAAGTTTCAGGACTGAGAAAGTAGTTGTGGATTAATTCAGGAAATAAATCCATGGTCAACTTGGCAAAACTTGCTCCGTATCTATCGACAGTAGGTTTGGCGATGTCTGTGTCCTTGCGCGTCGGAGAGACACTTCATATGCAGCTGTAGTTGATTAGAGTGGCACAAACATACTTACTTAGTAGAAATTTCATTCTTTGCCTTCTACTGCTGCTAAATACCTTGCATGAGCTACATCTTATGTAGGCAATCTGGTGATAAAATAGAAAGAACAGGTAAAAGGAGCAAGGGCATGCCTTGATCAGATGATGGCCTGACTGCCCTGAGCTACCTGCTGCTTTGTTTCTGATGGACCACCTTGATTTAGCCTGTTGCAGTGATAAACTAGTTCAAGGATGAATTCCTCCTGCTTTCTCTTGTCCTTAAGTCAAGTGAACAAGAGCGATATTTCTTCATGTGTTTATTTTTATGGGACTGTTGTTGGGATATATTCTTAAATGATGTAGCAGCTGTCACTTTCTTACCATTTGGGGACTATTTGATGAATAAAGTAGCTGTGAGAAACTACTTACAATGATTCTTTGGAGATGTGTAGATGTGTAGTGGTTCTATCTTCTAATTGGGTATACACATTTGGGAAAATGGCACTTCCAGATAACTGTGTTTATGTACTGTGGACTCCTGGAGGGCACTAATATCCTCAGATTTCATAGTTACTATGTCTGTCTGTAGCACATAATTATAGAGTTACATATTACTCAGCCACGGCTGGTCGGCCCCAGTTTTCTTGTTATTGCTGATGCAAAAGTGAAGCTTTTATTTCTTTTGTAGACATTAAAAAAAATAAATTGGCCCCTCTTTTGTGAAGGAAGCCATTAGCAGCTCTGTCAATAGCTCTGCACAGGAGGAATCCAAACACAGGAAAAGTGCAAGGCAGGCAAAGGGCAGCTAGCAAGAAAGCAGGATGCATGCTTCAGTGAGTTGGTTTTGGTTTGCATTAGTACATCTGACCAGGGCTACAAAACAAAAAGGTTTGTTTTAACAACATGAAAATAAACGAGCTCGATTTCATCAAAAACATTTTCATAGTAGGTCACTGACCCATAAGAACTCATGGAAAAACAAATTTGGGTCTCATTTATGTAGACAAGAGGTTCTGTAACCACAGGATTCTTCAGCTTCTGAAAGCGATGATTGCAAAGCAGATGGAATAATGACACTGCCACTACAGTGTAACCATAACTCAGTTGGAAGAGCTGATCAGCATTGAATATTCCTTCAGAGTTCTAAACATTATTCTTTTCTGTGGCTTGCTTGTTTGATTTTAGCAGCTTTTTATACTTGGTGAAGATTTATGGGAGTTATTTGCTTAAGCAAAACACTTAAAGGATTTAGCAGACATTTCTCCAGGATCTGTAGGAAATAATTCAAGGTCTGTGTAACTGTTGGGTAAGAACTGCTGCATCACTGGCCTGGAATAATTTGGTTGAACTTTGTTTAGCTTAAATAACTTTATCAAAAGGGTTTTGTTTCTCTGAGCTTCCTCATATTAGGAGGATTATACTTCTTGCCATCTTAGAAACACCCTGTTATTGGCTGAATTTCACGGTGTCAAGCACAGCAATCCTTAAATCATCCTATTCCTTTGTGAGATGATGATGAATTTGGAGTGCTTTGCTTAGTGTATTTTTATTCTTAGGGAATGTATGAATATCCAGGTCTTGAAGGCTTTCTGTCAGACCAGTACAGCATTGATCTTGTTTGTCCTCTGGCAGAACTCCATTTTAACTGTGTCCATTGAACACACCAGAAGCTGCAGCCTTTCATATAGAACAGAACAAACTAATTCACGTTGGTTTATAGTTCACCTTATGTTAGAATCATGTTCTCAGTTGCTTGGAGATGATCTTTTCTCTAGGTCTTTGTCTTGAAGTGTTACGGTGAGGATCACAGGAAGACAGGATTCTAGGGTTCATGCTGATGTTATGTATATTAGATGCACATTGTAATTTTTGTCGTGGATAATTCTGAGTGGGATAGGTGTAATGCATAAGAGAAATGGAAAGTGCTAGGTTTGAAGCACTTGATAACTTGCTGGGAAAGTGAAATTGGATCAAAAGCCATTATCAGCGAAACTGAGTGTGCTCGATTTTTAGGTAAGAGCTTCATTAATGTCAGTGGGTTTTTTGTGGCTGGTTACCCATTGTGGCTTCCTAATGAGCAAGCATCCTTTGAATGAGTTGCAATAGGTAATTCCCACCGGCTTGTGATGAAGCAGTCGCAAGAGCTGGGTTTCGTCCTCAGGCTCAAGTCAAGTGTATAGGCTGCTCTTAGCTCCACTTCATTATTCCCTTATATTCATTCTGCTGGCTTTGGAGGATGGTCCCTCTGTGAAACATCGAGTTTGATTTTGGGCAGGAGATGATTCTGCTAGTCTTCCTTTTTAACAGTGCTGCTTGGCACATGGCCCTGGGGAGGCAGGAGTGACGTACCACAGGAGCATTCTTTACTATATATGGAGACTGCGGTGAGCTGGGTTGGTATCAAGTCATTACAGCAGATCCAACAGGGACAGTCTGCTATTGCTTCTGGTAGACATTGCAGTAACAGTCCTACTTGCGAGTTTTCTGCCTGATTATTCACAGCTATTTCTGACTTCTGGAAATGGTTAAATTAATACCAACTTTTAAGACTTATCAGCTGGGGCAGCATAGCTTGGAGATACGCACGCTAAAACTCACTCTGCTTTCCTCACACGGTTTCAGCCCTGACCTGCAGAGTTTACTGTCTGGTGTCAGCAAATGGTCTAACCATGGTTTACTCTTCCTGCCTTTACAAAAATTGATGAGGTACCAAAAATGGTGGACACTGAGGGATGCTGCAATAGTTTCTTTATATTCCTTCAATAAATTCCTGTTGTATTCATGTACTCTGTTGAGGAATAATGAGAAAGTAACTACATGTTTTCAGTGTTAGGGTTTTGAAGATGTAAAAAACCGGAAGATTCTGTGTAAATCCATTTTTTTTATTATTATTATTTGAAACAATAGAACTTACTAAAAGCACTCCAAAAACTGAGAAACAGCTGTGGAGAGCATCTCTGAGGGTTTACTGGTCAACTTTGGTGGATTTATTTAAATGACAGTTAAGAGAAATTGTAAATTCTTTCATGAAAGGCTGATAAAGGCAGCGATAACTTCCCATCCTGCATGAATGTAACTGGTCTTATAAATATGCTGCTGAGTTAAGAGGTTGCCCATGCACTTTTGTCTGCTGCTTCTGGAGTTACAGGGTTTTCTTGCTGTTGATGTTGCTAATAAACACTCTCTGGTACTTAAGATTCTCTATTCCCTTCTTCACTGAAGTTGGTACTAACATTTCTGTCCATTTCTGTATGACTCAGGGTGTTGATCTCAATATTTAATGCATATGCATATGTTATTACACTTTTTTTGTGTCTGCATGTTGGCTTTGGTTGAAGTTTTAACCTGCTCCTCATACTTAGTTTATGTTACTAATTTGTTCCTAGCCAGGGGGCATCTCTGATGTACTGGCTCTCTGTTCCATCTTAATGCCACATTTTATGTTAAGAGATCCAAAAGAAAACGAACCAAAGGAAGGATTCTCATATTGAAACTGAAGTGTTGTAGAGCCACCAGTTTGTATGCTGCTGTTTTGTGCAAAGATGTGTAAGCTTGCTTCTGGTAGAGGGGAGCTAATCTATTTGAGCCTAATGAAAAGTCACTAATAAGGGTTATTACTTCTGACAGCTTTGAGAATGGGAACCAGGACCACCCAGTCTGCTGGGTTTGTAATAGGGGTCTCAAAGTTGTAGCTCTTGTAAACAGTTTTCCTTCAGAAAACACTCCCTTAGCGACATACAGCGGGCTCTCTGGCAGTTTTTGGGAAAGCTTCTGTACTAACATGTCACGTAAATAAAGAAGTTCATTTATTCCCCACCGTAATCCTGTAATATGGTTGTGCTGAGCTTCCTCGTAGCAACCTCAGTGAAATTCCATTATGTATCGTCCGGTTTTATTTCCTGGTGTAGTAATACAAAGAGGTGCTGAGAGAAAAGAGTGAGCAAGGTAGATTTTTTGGTTTTTTTAATGTGTGCTGTATCTTGGCTGTTTTCCCTTATGGAAAGGAAGTGGTACAAAGCAAAGGAAGAAGTTAAATTAATGACCACAACATATTTCTTGATGCTAATAGGATTCTCTGGTGAAACCATTGACTTAAATGGACTGGGCTCCTGCTTTACTGCTTCCCAAGTCAGTGCTGTTTAAAGGAGAAAACTTAGTAACTCTGTAGAGTTCAGTAACTCCTGACTTTCTGTCTGAGTCTCCTGTTATGCATTAATTCATTTTTATTGCTTCTTGGTTATGCCCAAGCTTGTGATGGAACCACTTCTCCCTTAAAGTAGCTCTTAGAAACAACTTCAACTGCATTTCAACTGCATCATGTTCCCTGAGGCTGTTCTCCAAGGACAATGCCACAGAGCTCTTAATAACAAAGGAGAACAAGCTAGCTTGTTTATTGCCCCAAATAAGACCCAGATGTTTGGAGTGTGAAATAAAACAAATGACCAAATTGGGGAGTGAACCCAAGATTACTTGGATAATTTCTGGATATTAAAGGCTGGAGTACCAGGGCTGCTCCCTTATAGCCACCCATTTAAAAAAAAATTCAAAAGCACTGTCATTTTGATTTTCTGCTGGAGAATGAGCCGTATAATGGGTAGCAATGCAAATATAGATGTTAAATCAAACTTGAAAGTTGTTGAACTTGTGTGGAAAGGAACAGAGTGCTACATATTTTATGACAAATATGCAGTACTGTGGTTTGGTAGTAAAGCTGTTGCTGCTCAGTAGAAAAGCAGACACAGAATTTGGAGGCCAGTGAGTATCACACACATTCATGGGCTTAAATCTAGGTAATTGTTATAATCAAAGTGCCAATAATAAAGCTGACAGTTTCTGTCATAGCCAGTGTATCAACTTAAATTGTCGGGTGAAATCTCAGAGTAAAAGAAAGGTCATTTTACCGTAACACAAACTGTGTCCTACAGTTGAAAGGGTAAAAACCTGGGAAGATGCTGGCTGACTTCTTGCGATGTTACACTTGTGCTTCCTTATGCATCTTGTTATTTTCCATCTATGCTGATCAGGCCTTTGACATAGATTAGATTTATCTCGTGTTTGCTCTTCTTGTGAGTGGAACAACAGTATCCAAATGGGATGAGACCCTTCCAGTAGTGTAAACATGAGGGATGCAGCTGAAGTCAGTACCCCAAAGAAAGTTTCCCCCTCAGGGAAACAGGCCCTCTGGCTCGAAAGCAACTTGAGCATTTTCCTATAAAAAAAATGAGGGTTTTTTCCTCCTCCAGAAGCTAAGAAAAGGAGTAAACCAAAAATTAAATAAAGGTAAAAATAACCCTTGTAAAGTGTAGGTCTTCTCCATTTATTTCATGGAAAGGTCCTGACAAACATCTTCAGTTTACCTCTAGGCTGACAGCATTGCGTTTCAAAGATCCAGCGACTGTTTCGTACTTGGTTTTTTAATAGTCAGGGGAATCTCAATAGTTAAGTTTCTCTCCTATCCCAGCTTCAGACAGAGGAAGAAATATTATTAGCCTGGTTGGAGCCAGGAAGGTAGGAATTTCACAGTTAATAACTTCTTCATTGTTTTTCTAAGGGCCCTTGATAGTCTGTGATTGACATTGAGGTTGTTTCCCTCTATCCCTTTTCCTTCAGGACATAGAATCCCCAAATGGGCAGTAGGATGAGGGAGAAAGAGGAGAAACTGGCACTGGTTATGTATATACATCTGAGCAAAATATTTTTGGGAGGTGAAGGAGAGTGTTTGTCCTGTGCTGAAGCAGTGTGTTTGGTGCTCTATGTGGCTGTTCTAAGGAAAACAGTAATAGACTGAAGGACAATGTTGCATGTGTATGTGTGACTTTGAAAGGTTACAAATTCTATAAATCTGTGGTTTAGGCCATCTGAATCAAAAAGCAAGAAAATGCATTGTGTAGCATGATGCAGCTGTAAGGTATACGTATTTATGTATTTAATAAAAAATTAAAGTCAGCATCAAATAAAACTAGGAGGAGAAGAGCAGCTTGCTTGGGGGTATGTGAGGGTGTCAGAGTTGGGACACAAGGGCTTTGGCTGAAATAAAATAAGAAGAAAGTAATCTTCATGGAGATGTATACATACGTATACCGATATGCATCCATATGCTTATACACACATCTACCTGGTTTCAGTTGTCGCTGTAATTGGGAATCTTTTTCTTTGCTCCTTAGTGTTCAGTGACCACTGATGGTCATTTTAAGCCTTCTTTTGGGAGCATGCTGAATTTTTGCAGCAGACAGGCTTCATATTCTAAAGAGGCTTTGCAGAAATGCTTTGAATAGAAGCTTAAAATCTCAATTTCTATTGTTTAGTATGAATTAAATTTTTTAGTACTGAGTTTAAATTCTTTTCTGATGAACTCAATAGGGGAAAAAAAGCCCAGATACCAAAAGCCAGAAGAGAATGGCTATGTGAGCTCAGACCCAAAATACGAGTAGGGCAGTACTATGTCTCCAGTTGAAACTCATTAAAGAAGAGCAAATGAAGAAAAAGCAAATATATAAATTATATTGTGGCAGAGATCACTTGAATCGTTAATTGGGCCTTTTTAGTTAATATTACTTAATGTTCTTAATTGTTTGTCTTCTTTACCCACACAAACTAGTAACCAATAGTAAGCGATCAGTTGGTACACAGTTGAACAGTATGTTGTGTGGGAAAATTAATTCCATTTGTTTTTTGAAGCTACCACCATCACCATTTGATACTTCCAAGCTTTCTCGTTTGATTGTTCCAAGCTTTCTCTTGTATTGCAAAAGATGAGAACAACTGTTTCTTATCACCTTCGCTTGCTTCATAATCATACAGACCTTTAGCGTATTCTCCCTCAGCTGTTTTCCTTATGGGAAGTCTACTAAGCTGTTCCAATATGAAGTTGCTCTGTAACTCTGATCATTGTTGTCATCTTTCTCTGAACATTTCTCCCAGTTAGAATTAAACATAGCCAGGGAAGTTAAGGATAATAGGAAGGGATTCTACAGGTACGTAGCAAACAAAAAACAGACTAGGGACAACATAGGCCCCCTGAGGAAGCTTTCGGGAGAACTGGCTACACAGGATTTGGAGAAGGCTGAGGTTCTGAATGACATCTTCACCTCGGTCTTCACTGGCAAAGGCTCTGACTGCACCACCCAGTTCTTAGAAGGTAGACGCAGGGACTGTGAGAATGAAGACCTTGGGCCCACTGTAGGAGAGGATCTGGTTCGAGACCATCTTCAAAATCTGAACGCACACAAGTCCGTGGGACCTGATGGAATCCATCCGCGGGTCCTGAAGGAGCTGGCGAATGAAGTTGCTAAGCCACTGGCCATCGTATTTGAAAAATCATGGCAGTCAGGTGAAGTTCCCAACAACTGGAAAAAGGGAAATGTAACCCCCATTTTCAAGAAGGGGAAAATGGAAGACCCGGTGAGAGCAGTCAGTCTCACCTCTGTGCCTGGTAAAATCTTGGAGCACATTCTCCTGGAAGGCATGGTGAGGCACATGAAAAACAACAAGGTGCTTGGTGACAGCCAGCATGGCTTCACTAAGGGGAAATCCTGCCTGACCAATTTGGGGGCCTTCTATGATGGGGCTACAGAACTGATGGACAGGGGTACAGCAGTTGATGTCATCTACCTGGACTTGTACAAAGCGTTTGACACTGTCCCACACAACATCCTTGTCTCTAAATTGGAGAGATATAAATTTGATGGATGGACCACTCGGTGGATAAAGAACTGGCTGGATGGCTGCATTGTGGTCAATGGCTCGGTGTCTGGCTGGAGACCGGTAATGAGTGGTGTCCCTCAGGGATCGGTGTTGGGACCGGTCTTGTTTAACATCTTCGTCGCTGACATGGACAGTGGGATTGAGTGCGCCCTCAGCAAGTTTGCCGATGACACCAAGCTGTGTGGTCCGGTTGATACGCTGGAGGGAAGGGATGCCATCCAGAGGGACCTTGACACGCTTGTGAGGTGGGCTGATGCCAACCTTATGAAGTTCAACCACGACAAGTGCAAGGTCCTACACCTGGGTCAGAGCAATCCCAGGCACAGCTACAGGTTGGGCAAAGAAGAGATTCAGAGCGGCCCATGGCAGGGGGGTTGGAACTGGATGATCTTGAGGTCCTTTCCAACCCTAACTATTCTATTCTATGATTCTATGATTCTATAAACATTATGATTAAGATCCTTTTGAGGTGTAGCCTAGTATTTCTTCTTTTTTAATGTCTATTTATCTTTATATTCTCCTTGAAAATAATGTCATACAATACCCATATCAGTAAACAAATTAGTCTATATTAGTCAACAAGTTACCTGAGCTATGTATGCTTGCAAAATATCGCTGACGTGTCTTGCTGTCTGCAGTGTTGAAGGAGTTATTCTCATTAAAAACTCATGGGTACATCTTGTAAGTCTGAAGTTCTGTTACATAAAGCTATCATTCATAACTATTATGGTGGGTAGAGATATTTTGCATATATATGTCTAGTGTTATGAATATTTATATATAATAATGTTCAACATTCTATGGAAGTGCTCCTACTCTGCATTCCTGTGTAAGGTGATTAGAAGAGTTGAACCTTTTATATGCTTGGTTCTATATGAGAGGTTGTAGGAGTATATGAGAGATTGTAGGAGGATGAAACCGTATTCTATCCCAGCATAATTAAACTAGATAAGTTTATACCCTAGGCTGAAATTTTCAATTTACTAACCAATCTTAGTTACTAAAAGTGTGTCAATGATTTATGATAACTTCAGAAGAAACAGTAGTTCACTGCTGTAGTGGATCCCTGCATACAGAAATACAGGTTTTTAGCCTTTACCATTTCCAGCTTCCTAAACATCTTCCAACAGAAGCATAGGTGAATATACATTTGAGCCTAGTGAGAGGACGCTGTGCTAGTGTGGTGGTCTTACATGGAAGCCTTGGAGGTAACATATGGACTCCTGGAACACCACTGCTTACTTCTTCAGAACTCTTCTGGTGCTTGGTCAGGTTTTATGGGTCACAGGGACTTGAGGAGAAGACTAAAGAACAGAATGTATAAAGTTCTATTTCCCATGCATAGTTGTGGTTAAAATAAGCTGGCAGATGGAGGGAATAGGAGTGTTACGGGGATTGTTGACCTTACAGTCAGCATCTGTCTAATCAGACTTAATAAGCTTGACTCAAGGCAGGTATTGCCAGAGTTGATATGACTCCTGGAGAGCCTCTCTGCACAGTTCTTCAGCTTCCAGCAGATTTTATTAGTCTGGACTCCATGCTGTGCAGGTCCAGAGCTGCTTGCGATCCAGCACTGGAACTCATCTGTTCTGTGGCATTAAATGATTATGCATCATTCTGCCCAGCACTCCAGATTCCCGGAATACTTTGCAGGTCTTATTAGCTGTAAAACATCCAGTTCAAAACACTGCAGACACTGAACAGCTGCATTCACATCCAGCAGTCCCAGGTCAAATAACCTGGACCAGATCTTGTCTGGCTCAGTGCCTCAGATTCCTACCTCTGGGTGTAGCTCAGTGCTAGGGTGGTGGTGTTTTGGTGCTGTGTGCGCACACGTGTGCATGCACACATGCTGATTGCATGGTTGGTGCGTGTTTAACGTGGGAGAAGAGGACGGGCAGTTTTAAGGTGTAGTGTGCTACAAGTTCTGGGTGGGTGGTGTATGAGCTTTTCAAAAGCATCCTTGTGTGGACTGCATTTCATGTGGTGTTTGAAAAAAATCAGTACTCAAGTGATGTCAGAATGAGATCTTGAAATGCTTAGGGCAACTTAAAAGGGCAAGTGGGAACTTGTTCTTTATGCATGACAGGTAGGGCAGTGTTAGCGCATGCAAATAATAGGTAATAATGATTTAAAGTACTGATCTTCTGGATTAATTTGATAGTAAGTTAAGGGGAAAAAAATGATGTTAGCTTTTTATTTTCTCTCTAAGAAGTTTGTGTCACTGCAGAATGGTAACTTCTCAGGCTGCAAACTTCCTAACCTTGAAAATACATTTTTTGTTACTACGTACATTTTCTTGTCTGCTTGTTGGTGGAACTTCCTGTTCTAGAAACTTAACCTGATTTTGCTTATTTCAGTGGCTTAGAGCAATAAGCATAAACTCAGCATTTGTGCAATCCTTGCAAGTAGAGATGAGAATACTCTTGGACGTTGGTTTGAGATAAGTCAGATGGTTTTGGACTGACAGTGCATATTTACATGTACACTGTGAGAGAGGAGATGACAGTCAGTAATAAACATGAGACAGCTGTGTGGAATAGGTGCAGTCTTTTTCCTTCTGGCAGTCTTTTTCCTTCTGACCAATGAAGAAGTTGAACAAATTTAATGTTTCTCAAGAACTAGTGGGAGTCTTGCTGAAAGAGGACAGAATTGAGGGGTGCTAAGCCCTGTTTTATTGTAAGTAATTATTCTTGTTGTATTTCATCCTGTTATCCCTTTCTGGAGTGTAAACATGCTTAGCTGAAAACCTGAATTTGATGAGGGTTCAGTAACACTTTACTATCAAATTTAAGCTAAACAAGATTAAGTAGGTATAAAAGTGTGAAATTTCACATGGGTAAGGGAATCCAGTTTAAAATCTTCCCGCATACTTTTCCAAATGTGAACCAGTGCTTAGTATGTCCTATGTTCTTGCTTAGTGTTTCCTTTACTGGTTTCTTCATGTACCTCAGAAACTGTGAAGTAAGTGGTTTTTGGATCTGCTTAAGCTCGCGTGCAGCACGTGCCACGTGTAATGTGTAGGCTCTGTAAGGAAGCTTGCAAAGCATCCTTTGATCTGTTCTAGGTGTCAGAAAGAGAAGTTTATATTCCCTTTTTTTCCATCACCCCTTTGTCTTGCAGGACATGTTCATATGGTGGCCATATGAAAACTCTGCCATATGAAAACTCTGCCATATGAAAACCCTACAACATTAGTTTGATCTGAGGAAGGTCTTTCAATTCCAAAAATTCTTGAATTGTGATAGTGAAGTTACTCAATGTGGATGAAAACTGGAAAGCAGACATTGGATGCTAAGTATCAGCAGGTTTCTAAAAGTTCCTGGTGTCTTCCGTGATCAAAACTGTACCAAAAATCTGTGAATAAAGTTAACTTTTAAGGTAGATTGGGCACAAAGGAGGCATAAATACAGGCTTAGGTATGAATGTATGTGAGAGGTTGTCTTCTTATTTACAATAGTGGAGGTCTAAGGAATTAGTTTGTCAACTTCATTAAGTAAATAACATTCATCAGGTCTGTGAAAGCAAGTGATTTTTTTGCTATTAGACAAGAAAAAGGCTTGTGGAAAAAGATTGTTTCTTAGAAGCAGAAGTGCTTTTAGATTGTGCAGGGCTGTCATACATTTTATGAAGGAGGGGAAGCGTATGCTTTTTATAGCTTCTAGGCTGGCGTAACTTGTAACAGTTGATTTCTTAAAATTCACAAGTTGTGGTCATCAGTATAAAACTTTTCACAGTGAGTGAATAAAATGGGCTAAGGTATAAACAGTAAGCTCTAAATGTTCGCTGACATGTTGCTGGAAGAATCTTTAAGATTCTATTCCAAATCACCATATAGTCGTTCTGTTACCTGTGTGTTCTACAGCCGTGCCCGTATTTTCAAGGTGGAGTTTTTAAAAAGAGTCTTTAAAAGAAAAACTCTTCTTGTGTGTATCCTGTAGCTAATGTGAAAATAAGCTCAGTTGGTCAAATGACTTCATTTACTGAACCTGGATCTTTAGAAGGAGCCAGCAGTTCCGGATAGCTCCTTCGTAACTGTCCGTCAGAGCAGTGGAAGCTGTCGACTGGGACCATACGATTCACAGTTAGTAGGCATCTAGAGGAAAATGAAATAAGCGATTTGTGTACTCATCCCTGTTAAAACATTCTAACTTCGTGGTCACTGTCACTTGACTCCCTACCTCAAGAACGTAGGCAGTTGGTCTACAGATGGTATGATCCATTTGGCTCGTGTGGGAATAATGTACACAACACGTTCTGTGCTGAGCTCATACCATGAGGTTTGCTATAATGAGGGCTTCATGTGTTTATGCCTAATAGAATAAGCTTCTTAAATTGGAGGATAATCTAATAATTTTTTATTCTTATTGTAACTATTTTAGGCGTCTGAACAAGAATAAATTGCAAGTTCTTCCAGAGCTGCTTTTTCAGAACACACAGAAGTTAACTAGATTGTAAGTACAACCTGATTTATGTTCCTATTATATGTTCCTTATTATACAGATCTGCACATTTGCATTTTGATTGTGGTGAGAGGTTTAATCTTTGTGATATTAGAACTGCTAAATAGTAAAGGCTCTTGAAATGATGTGTTATGTTTGCATGTGTGTAGTTGTAATTCAGTAGAGCATAAATATCAGAGGGACGAGAAACCACGGATTTTTCTGTTCCTTGCATATTCATCATGATGACTTCAAGGTGAATTGTTTTTAACTCTCTATGTAGAGGTATAGAGACCATGAAATGTGTCAGCTTCTCATATCCAGTATAGTCTAGATGTCCACAAAGAGAGGTTGCATAGTCTTATTTAGAAATTCACATGTTGACATAATACAGGTTGTTACAACTTTAATGCCTCTGTATGCAACCAAACAAACCATTTAGGCAGTCCTGTAAATTTGTCTTCCTGTGGAAATACAGAGCATCTGGTGATGGTGAAGGTTAGTTTTGCAATCAGCTATCTTAAAAAAGGCTCTTTGTGGATGTTTTAACAGCAGACAAATTGAACGTTGTTGTGAGTGATGTTGATACGGTTTTGGAGAGTTTTTGTAATGAGCTTTTTTGTTGTCCAAGCTTGCTCATGAAAAACTGTACAAGTAAGTGAACAACACTGTTGGAGGTGAAAAAATATATAAATACTTACAAACTATAGCTGTCTTGCAGTCTTGAAATCTGCTTGAAAAACTTAGACTTGATCTTGCAAGCTTGGTCATAGCTTTTGAATGCACTAGAAAACATTTGCTCCATGGTTTTGCTAGGGCTGAGGGGTTGGGTTGTGTTTCCTCATGTTCTTTGCATGGTTTTGATGTTATGTATCTTGAAACTCCTCTTGAGTATAAAGCATGAGCTGGTACTTACTTGCAGATGCCCTTGTCTGGTCTTAGAAAGACACCAGTTGTATTTGTTTCATAGAAGAGTTGCTTCATGTAGCTGGGTTGTCTAAGGAAACGGTGATGCTTTAAGAAAAATAAAAATTATAGAGTTTACTTGTATCCATTTATGCAAATCCCACTTCAACATGTTGAAACTTTCTCTGAATGATGGTGTTGAACATGTCTATCATTAGGCTGGTAGTAACTTTGTTGTAATTTGTGGGTTTGAGGGAAAGTCGTGTGTTTGATAACCTGTGTGCGTCTGTCATGAAGAACCTTGCACAAAGAAACCACGTGAAACTAATTGAAGCTTTTCAATAGCAGAGTATGTACTTTTGAGTAGATCATGTAATCATGATATATTATAGTCCTTAACAGCAAGGGTAATAATTTTGCTTTTAGAATATAAAGATTATAATAAAATTACATAAATTAGAATGATTAATATGAATGCTGTAATCTGTAATGCTTCCCAATGGATGCTGTCGAAATATTTGTCTTTATTCTCTGACATTCATTCAAAGCCTTGCTTACTGTGGAGTAGTGCTTTAGATAGATCACTTGAGCACTGTTTGTAAGTACAAACTTGCTTTTTCCTTTGAAGATACAAGTGTTATATAAATATAGTGTATATTTTAAGTAGATAAATCTTAGCTAAAATTGAACTGTTATGGTTCTAAATGCAGTTTGGTTGTATGGTTTTCAGTGATGGGATAAGAATGAGAAATTTGCTACCTACTCGAACTAGTAAAAATACATACTTATTTTTTTTTAGACATGGATGAAAAATAGAAGTGTGTGTTAGTTACTTTCTATTTTTTTTTTGATACTGTCTTGCTCCTTCTCCTTGTAGATTTGAGGGTTGTTCTCACTTCTGTTGTGACTTGTCTTCAGTCCAGCAGTGTGTGGCTCTACTTTGTCCACCTCTGGCTTTTTGGGCAAAGCACTTTGATGGAGAGACATGGTGCTTGCATTCCTGTCCTGCAGCTGCTCTGACCTCACCTCTCAAGAAGAAAGCATAGCTGAGAAAGTGATGACAGGGAATAAAAGAAATGAGGCAGAAGTTGATCAGAGGGACTGATACGCGGGTGATGTATATTCTGTGGAATTTGTGAGGAGTCAATTAAAATGAGCATTAAGTCGTGTAGATAATACTGATCTCCATTTTAATTCTCCATAGTATATATGTATTATTTCTGCTGTCATATTTTCAAAATGTTGATTCTGGTCTACTAAGTTATTAGTCAATTATTCTCTTCTTTTTAATAGTTATAATCCTGATGAGTAAGTCCAAAAGAGAGCATTTTAACGTGAAAGCTTGCTACAGCTCAAATGATGCAAAACTTTAACTGCCATGCAGTTGCCCAAAATGTACCTTATGGTTTTACTCATGGAAATGAACAGCTCATAGTCTTGTCCACCCAGCAAATGCAAGTGATTTCAGCAGTCATTGTTCCGGTGGCTCATTTCAGCAGTGAACCACAACAGCCTACAACTTTGGATATTGAAGGTCCAAACTCCATTTTGTAAAAGGTATAAAACTAAACACAAGGGTGGCACTTTAATTTTCGTAATTTGGCAATAGTGTGAAAGTCGGGCATGTTCATTAGCATTTGGGTTTGGTGGAGATGGAGTGACCAACTTGCTTAACCATGCAGGAATTTTGTGTGCTGGAGGCTTTCAGGGAAGACCTGTTGGTGTTAAAGGAATAGTTACAGATTGCAAAGCAAATGTGTAGATTTTCTCAGTGTTCTGTCAGCGGGGCTGAAATCTGCCTGTGAGTTTACTGGAGGGAACAGTATTTTGTGTGTAGCTCAGGATCAGCAGAATCTCTTCAGTCCTGTTGCTGTTGGAAATTGAAGTGAAGAACAGTGATTTTTCCTGTTGATGATGTGCTTGAAATGCTAGAGAGCAATCCTGTTTGGTGATGTTGGGTTCTTGTCTTGTTTCATGTCTGTGGAGTGTGGGACAGCTCTGCTCTGAGCCTGATGATTTCCTGGTTTGCCACCAGAAGGTGTTTCTGTCAGGGCACTGTGCATTTTCCTGCACTGCAGTCTTTCTGATAACTAGAACATTTCATTAAGAATGTTTCTCAGATTATAACCATTTCCTCAGTTAATCACTTAAGCTCCAGGTACCTTTCCCTTTCTTATCCAAGCCTCTCTCAAAAGGCTGAACTACAGGATATCCTTGCATCTTTTACAGTGCTCCTTAGACTTCATTGTCACATCTGGTTGATATTAGAAGCAGATATATATAAATAGGGGAATAAACCTTAGCTGGAATGTGAAACGTCCCACAAAATGAGTTTCTCATGAGGTTTTAAGCCTTTTCTTCTAGAAAGAGTGGCTTTGAGACTCATGGATTTTGTTTGCTTTAGTTTAGGTTAGAGTTTTAAGTTGAACTTGGATGGTGAATGAACCCTCGATTCTCTAGTGGAATTGTTTGCTATTGCTCTATTGCCTTAATTTCTCAGGTTTAAAAGCTTCTTAAATGTTTTATCTGGGATAAATAATTAAGCATCTAATAATTCAAACTGTAGGCACTTTTAATGAGAACTGAATCAAGGAAAAGGCACTTTTAATAAACTGAGGAATGGAAACAAGAAAGATTTCTTTTTTTGGGGGGGTCGGGGTATAGTTTCAGGTATTTTTTACTAATATCTAGCCATAAAAAAAAAGGTAATATAAATCTTAAACGAAGTGATTTAGTGCCCACAGAAAGTATAGTAAACCAAACCATGTAATTTAACAGCTGTAAACCCAGGGTTTGATTCCAGGGTAATTATTTTCTGGTATCCTAAACAAGTTGTGAAGTGTATCGGCAGTTTGTAGACACAGCTTTGTGCATGCTGGAATCCTTGAGTTTCCTTCATGTACGCAGCTGGTATGTAAAATTATCAGAGCCTGTCTGCTTTTCACTGAAGGCCACATATGCTAGGGGTCTATTAAATATCTTTGAAAACAAGAGGGAGACAGTCCCCATGCCACCGACATGTAAGAATATATTTGTTCTGTTGTTGAAACTGTCATATCTAAAGCTGCTAAGTAGTCCAGGCAAAGTTCCTTTGTGTGGCTGAAAAAAACTCCAACCCTCTTAAAAGTGCTCTAAACTGAAGTCTTGCAGTGAGAATTGATACCTCCTCTGAATTTATGGCCATGGAACATTTGTTGGGTCTATTCACTTTTAATGAACTGTCTTAGTTGTCACTTGATAAAACAAACCAGGCTCTGGAAACTCAAAGATACTGAAATCTGATGCCAAAAGTATCAGATGAGTGGAAGTATCCATTAGATTCTCTTTTAGATTAGCTCACTGTTTAAGGTAGTAACAGAATCTGGGCTTTTCCATGGGCTGCAGGTGGGTATCTGCTCCACATGGACCTCCATGGGCAGCAGGTGGGTATCTGCCCCACATGGACCTCCATGGGCTGCAGGTGGGTATCTGCCCCACATGGACCTCCATGGGCTGCAGGGCACAGCTGCGTCACCATGGTCTGCGCCATGGGCTCCAGGAGAACCTCTGCTCCGGCTCCTGGAGCACCTTCTCCCTCCTCCTGCACTGACCTTTGTGTCTGCAGGGCTGTTCCTCTCAGTGTTCTCACTCCTCTCTGGCTGCAATTGCTCCTTCCCCCTTAAACTTGTTATCCCAGAGGCACTACCACTGTCACTGAGGGCTCAGCCTTAGCCAGCAGCAGTTCCAGCTTGGTGCTGGTGGCATTGGCTGTGTCGGACATGGGGGAGCTTCTAGCAGCTGCTTACAAAAGCCACCCCTACCCCTGTAGCACACCAGCACCCCTCTCACACACTTGCCATGCAAGCTCAGTCCAGGTTGGAATGTACCTCTGGAGGTCATCTTGTTCAGCCAACACCTCTTCAAGCAGGGTCACCTAGGGCAGACCAGCGCCGTTGTCCTGATCGTTTTCCAGTATCTTCAAGAATAATGGTTCCGCATCCTCCCTGGTCAGTCTGTGCCCTCACAGTAAAAACTGTTTCTTTATGTTTAGGCAGAAACAGGAAGCCGTAATGTTGCATACATGCACAATATGTTGAGCCAATTAGCTCATGTGTGGTTGAGCAAACTGGATTTTAGATGGAGAAAACCATTTTGCAGTAGATAGATCATGAACAAAGCTTGGATCCAGTTATTTGGTTTCTTAGCTGGAGGTCATGCAACTTCAGTCACGAAAATGTAAGATTTTTATAAGTCTTATAGTTTGCTGTTGATGTATGTACCTCTTAGTTGTGCATTAATGCTTCCCAGGGAGATGGCAGTGACTAGCAGTAATTATGTTTTGCGTTTTAAAGTGCTACTCAGATATAAATTAGGTAATACTTCACTGCAGAAAATTGGCAAGGGAAGTGTATCACTTTTCCTTTAGGTTAATGCTTGTCAGGAATTATCTGGCATCTGCCTCCACATAGAACGGCTGCTTTTGGAAGGATGAAAAAGGATAATATGTGGAACTTCGTTAACTTGTGCTGATCCACTGTCATTTTAAATGAAATTAAATAGTCTTCTATCTGATTAGATTTAATTTACTTTGAAAATGTTTTCTTCCTGAAACAAGAAAAATATGTGGCTCTCCTCTTGTTTATAATGTATTTAAAGCACTGATATCAATCTCGTCTGCTTTTTATAACTACAGCTATGCATTGTATTAGATCATCTAAGTTTTCTAGTTTAGTATGCAATAAATGCCCACTCATAGCTAACAACATCTGTATGTTCTGTAAACCAGTCAAATAAGTCAATGTGAGTGTTATACCTGGAGGAGCACCAGTGAAAAGTGAGTCTCTTTCTGACCTTTTTTGTTGTTAATTTTTAAGGCTAGATTAGAAACAAGAAAGTGTGCCTGCACAAACACACCAAATACACCAAATGCTGCTGCAGGCTCTTCAGGCAAAGTTTTATTACTTTTGCTGCCTTTAGTACTTTCATTGCTTAGTTTTTCTCCTCAAGCTGGGTGTTAAAACCACATTAAAACTGCCTAGAAATAATGTTTATCCTGTAATTCATATGCTTTGAAGGTACTGGTGAGAACTGTGTGCTATTATGTGGATGCACATGCTTCAAGCAATTTTAATGATAGGTTTTCAGTGTCTAATAAATTTATGTAGTCTGTTTAATTGCTTATCATATTGGCTTTTAGTTTTCTTTTTACACATTACTATTTGCTCTCTCTTTTCTTGAGTTGTCTCCTTAAGACTTTAATGTTTGTGCAATGTGTACATTTGATTTTGTGTAAGTAGTTTTGTTAGGTAATTCCTAGTAGGAGTAGTTGGAACTATTTAGTTACTGCGTTACGTATGAAGCTGACCTTGCTAAACGTAAGTATGAAGGTGTACTTAACTTTTAGATTCCCTGTGTCCCTTATGTCATTCTGTTGCACTGTGCCTGCAGACCAATGTTGGCCTGGGGAAGTTGCCTCCTGGCTTGCATTTCAGAAGTGCAGTATGGATGAGCTATAAAAGCACTCAAAGGAAAGCAAGCATTGGTGAAATCCAAGATGTTTGTTGTAGCTGGGAGGTTGTTTCACATGTGTATGATTTGCCAAGAATTTGCTGCTGAAAGCCTCACTAGAACTGTCATTTGTAAGCACTCCTTTCCAGCCCGATCCTTAGCAAGCTCCAAGTATCAGATCATGACTCCTGATCAAATGCAGTCTTTTATCTTGTGGGTGTCATCAGAAGCTGTGTTTGGAAAAGCAACCACTTCATAAATTTCCTTAGTGCCCTCTGTATTTTTCTGTTCTCTTTCTAGGAAGGAAGCTCTCTCAGATTGCTGACTTGGAGCTCCATTATCATTTCACATTAGAGGCAATTCAATTGTTTCAGGAGTTTGAGTTATGGTGTTGCCATGACAAAGTAGCGTGGACTTCTAACAGTGTGCTTTTGTGGTTTTATCCACATCCAATAATTGTAGCTTTACTGTGTATAGATCACAGCAGGTCTTTTTAGAAGACAGTAAATAATTACAGTAAGTGTTTGCTGGTCTCTAGGGTGCACTTTGGGCTTGAGAAAGATGTGCATTAGGTCAGAGGCTTGTGCTGCCGATAGCTGGATGACATTTATACCGTTCATCAAGCTGAAGTCATTTTATATCTTCTTTTTGGCTCTGTTGTAAATAATGTATGTAGCATTTTTTTTTAAAGACAGATATACCAGTTCTATTTGGAGAGTCAGGATTTTTCCTGTCTAAATTAGTTCAGAGGATGAATTTCACAAGAAGGTGAATATAAGATTTTATTTTTTATCATTGTAAGAGTAGAAAACAAATGAGTACATGTCAGGAAGCCAGAAGGCTGACCCTCAATGCTACTTTTCCCCCTGTGTGAAACTGGTTATTTAAAATGACCCTGTGCAGATGTGTTCTTTCGCCTCTGAGGGGACATAGGCATGATGGGAGAAGAAAGGGCGCTCTGCGAAGATACTGCTGGGGTTTTGTGGCATCTTTCTTCTAAGAAGGTATGTATTGCCAGCTTCTGCGATCAGGCCATCTTACTGGTAAGTTACTGAATATAGTTTGTGGCAAAGGACTATACATTTCCAGAAGAAATACCACACGTGCAGATTAAGCATAGGTGTCCTTTGGAAATGGGCTGTTTTACTCTATTAGCTGCATAACTACTGCCTTTCCTCTTCCCTGGTTTTTCCTGTGCTATTAGAAAGGAGACATGGTGCTTTTGGTTGGTGTTCAGCTCAAGAAATTAGGAGGCTCCCAATTTGTGACTTTAATTTGTCACTATGTTATTTGGTAACCTGAACTGTATTGCTGGGTGTCAGCTTTCCTAAATGAGACTGTTTTTTAAAGCACTGTCAAACAAGTTCTAGTTTCAACTTGCATGTCTTGGAGATAATGTATTAGAAATGATTACACGGTTATTGCGTGCTCAACACAGTCCTGAACTGGAAGATGCTTAGTTTATTTTACTCACACTAATGTGCCCTTGTAAACTTACTAAGTAAGTCCTGTCGAGGACTTTACATCAGGGCTGTTGTAAATAGTTTCTGGTGCTTCTTAAAATTTTCCTTATTCTCAGTATCAAAAAGGAATATTGATAAAATTCAGTGCGTAGTCACTTTATCCTGCTAGACATTCATTCCCATAGGAGTTTGGCTCTTTTTCTCCACATCCAGGATAGTTGAGAACATCCTGGAGATATTTAGTAAAATTAGGCTTTTCTGAACTTCCACAGGCTCTTGTGCTGCTTGAAGTGAATTACAGAAAAGACAACTCAAGCAGGACTCCATGGTTAGGCATCACCTCGGGAGCTGGAGACACGGCTTCTGAGGATGGTCGTGTATGCTCTGCCAACTCTGAAATGCATCTTTTTAACAGGCTTCAACTGCTGTGTTTAGAGTGACAAGTTAAAACTGGGGGGGAAACACAGTGACTCAATTTCTTGTTATGATGGCTTTCACATGACTAAGAACTCTTACAGGGTTCTCAAAATACAGCAATTGTGGGTGGCCATTACTGGCTTAGCATTTTCTTGCATTAGTCTTTTGTTTCTATTAGCATCAGTTCCAGTGCTCTATATCCCTACAGTGCTGTATTCGGGTTCCTCCAGCTCGGGTGGTGGTGGTTCTGGGAGCCTGGGGGGGCTCTGCAGGGTGGGTTTGGCTATTGAAGTCATGGGCTGCTCCTGTTGAACATCAACAGATGGACTAGCAGTGCGGATTGCAGTCAGAATAGTTAGGTTATAGCTGCAAGTGTGTGATTACTGTAGGGATTCTGACCTGATGGCTTATAGACAGTTTCTTTTTTGGAAACTGAGTAGCCCTCTTGGTCTGCCTGGGCATGCTCTAAGTGTGTCAGATTTACTGCATTTGCTTTGTTAACACGGCTCTTTGGCCTCACTGCTAGAGGTAGTGTGCAACTGTCAGCACATGGTGAACTTACACATAATTTATTGCTGGATGGGTATTGCTTTTATTGTTTAATAAATTCCTTTTAATTGGTTAATTCATATGTTAATGGTTTTTGCACTTTGCCCATTGGCTGTACGTTGAAAGGAGCTGAGAAGCATTTTGCCAAATGCTCAGTTGAGCCAGTCGTGCCGAGCTGCTGGAGTCCTGGCCACAGTTAACATCAAGGAGTGGCAAATTCATTTGGAAACTTCCATTGGTACAGCTGGGAGAAAATGCAGAATAAATGTCACTTCCTTTTTCTGGTGAACAGGAGATTGGGATGTTTAGCATTATTTTCTTACAAGGTGAATGTAGGAACAGATTGAACTGGTGACTTAAAGCACAGACATCTCATCTGCATAACAGGAAAAATATAGTAATAACGATGTAAATATTTCCATTGCTTTCCATCCTAGGGTGTCATCCAGATGCTAAAGATTAGTTTACATTATTGTCTTGTAAAAGTCTTTGCAAATACTTTGAAAATAATTTGCAAATAACGAGATTAGATGGAGCTTGGAGCAACCCAGTCTAGTGGGAGGTGTCCCTGCCTGTGGCAGGGGGCTGGAATCAGGCGAGCTTTAAGGTCCCTTCCAACCCAACCCATTCCTGTGACTCCTTGAATTCAGCTTTATCTGCAGAGATTTATTGACTATTTGGAGTGACCCATGAGTTAAGGTTACTGTGGGTGATATTATGCAAGATGGAATACTTCCTTGGTTTAATTTTCATTTGGCTTTCTTTTTAAAGTCTGTAATGTGTACAATGGGAAGCTTAAGTCAGGCTTTCTGGAACTTTTCACTGTGTTTCACAGAGGTAATAGGGCATGCCTGTTTAAAGTATTTCAAACACTTAAAGGTCACCAAAATGAATACTGCTATTACTTTTAAATGCACTACGTTTGCTTTTGAAATACAGTCATAAATGATCCAGGATTTCATTATGATTCAAATCTCCTTCAGTTGAGAGAAGCCATGGGATCGTAGCCCGAGGCATATGCGTGCCTGTCAAGAGGGTCAACCTGGAGCCGAACCAGGAGGTATTTGATCTAGAGGCTGATGCAGTTTCATGTCCCAAATGCAGTCTACATTGTAAAACTTACAAGAGTATAAACTATTTATGGAAGAAAATTGAAATACCTCTTGCGAGTCATTGAATGCTGTGGTGCTACAAGAATAGATTGGCAAGGGCGGTTTATTATCATATTACTCCTATGACTAAGACAAAGATGTCACACGAGGCGTGCCTTTGAGCTGCTTTTATTTCTTAACTCGGTGTAACATGCTGAAACCAAAGGCTTAGAGCACCTTGTGTTACAAAAAGTCCATGAGATAACTTGAATGTGTTTCCCTTACATAATACTTTGGAACCTAGTGAAATTATTTGGGTATGCAGTGATCACCACTGTTCAAGTTTAATTTTCTACAATGGAAAAGCAAATACTATTGAGAAAGTTGAACAAAGAATGTTTGGAATTAAGTACCTGTCTTTTGCTTTGCTCGGTTAAGCTCCCTGATGAGCTGTTACTAGAGATGTGTCTGTGAAAGAGTTTCTTCAGCAGACAGCTGATATGGATTTACTTCATTCCAATTGACATATAAAGGAATGTTAAGTTTAATGTTGTGAGTGGTTTATGTGCAAGGTACACCATCAGTGCTTAGTGAACTGTGAGGGCAATACCGTTGAAAAATAAGGCATCCAATATGAACCCAAATGTTATGCTTATACAGGCAGTTTCTTTTGTTGGAAGAATTATCTTGTATGCTACCACACAATCATGTGAATAGAACTGCCAGTTGTGTTAGTTCTGATAATCACCACTGGGTCAGTCCTGCCTCAACATCTTTTCTGTACTGTTGGAGGCCAAGAAGTTTGCTGAGTGCAGGAGAAGGTTTTCAGTCTCTGAGCCCTCAACTGCTTTTCCTACAGCTGGTGCATGCACATAGTAACTGTATATTTCAAAGTATTAGAATGGGATTTTGTCTATTTTTCTCTCTTGAGTCACTTGTACTCAGACCATCCTGTTCTACTTTTTCCCAGCAACTGCTTGATTAACCTCACACCTTGCATTCCCTTACTGGGAGCAGAGCTGATGTGCTAAGGTTTAGTTAGCACTTGAGCTTTTTCTCTAGAAGTGGCAGCTGATCCAAGGTCTGATCTTGGTGTTCTTTGACCTGGGTACTTGTTGGCCAGTAGGAGGTACTTCACTTAAACAACTTCCCTTCCTTTACTCTAGAGGCCTCATATTTCTTCTGGTATATTAAGTACTTACATGACTGCCAGCAGCTACACTTGAAATGCCAGTCCCAGGATTTTGTGTCAGTGAGATTGGCTGCAATAAAGCACCTAAGATCTGGTAGTGTCATTTCACTGAATTTATGGAGACGATTAAGTGTCACATCCATGCCGGGACAAGAGCATTGCCCTGGAAGACCATGACTCACCTGAAGGAGTTACCTACAGAAGCTCCATCATGTTTTGGTATTAGTTATGTGGCTGGGAAATGCATGTGTGTGGCACAGCATTTCTGCTAGTCCTTTCTCTAATGAGAACAGAATCAGACTAACATTGCTCAGGTGGACTGTTTAGTTTTGACTTTCAAGGCAACATTTGTCAATGTAGTTTGATAAAGTGTAATTTATATGCATCAGTAATTACAGGCTCCAGAGGGACCATAGCAATAATGGTGGTTTCTTTTCTGACACGACAGGAAACAAATTTCCCATAAGCCTGGGGAATGCCACATGCCACTTGCCCCAGTTGGTGGTGAACTTCAAAGGACAGCAATGTTTCTTTTTGCTGGCTTTGGGGTTTTCTCTATTTTATCTCCAGAACTGGTATTTCAATTGCTTGAAGGGAATTATTTTTCTTCACTGCTTGTGACTCTTTTTTCCAAATGGCAGTGCTAGCATTTAAAAATGAGGACCACCTCTTGCAGCTGCAGCTTATTCCAGCTCCTATTTACTGAGGTAAACCAATTTCATTGTGTTTGAATACATGCATGGGCAAAGAACCAAGCAGTAGATTGTCTGTTCTGTGGCTTACAATGGGCCTTGTCTGACATCAGTCTCAGCAAAATTATGAGCTGGAGTATTTTAAAGTTTGTAGTTAAATAAGTTGTGTATATAAATAAAATGTTATGGAAAGTGTAAATGATGGAACTTTAAAAGTTGAGACTTACTTGTTAGCAGCCTGGGTTTGTTGAATCTCTTAATTCACTTTGTAGAGTCATTCCTTTCAGAACAATGACATGAAAAGGGGAAAAGGGTTTCTCTCTTCCTTTGAGGCACATGGGTCATACCAAGTTGTATGGATAAGTGAGGACTTCTGACTCCAGCATGACTCTATAGCCTTGTCCTCAAAGTGAGAAAGAAATATAGTTAGCAAAGAATTTCTGTAGCTTTTTTTTTGGTTTGTGTACACACCAGTGTACACAACAGCAAGCTGTTCTTCAGGCTTGCAGCCTGACATCTCCCTTACATAAGGTGACCTGAAAGGATAACACTGTTAAAAACTGTGAGGAAGCAATTTTTATCTATGAAAATGTCAGATTTTCATAGTGAAACAGCTCTTTCAGTTACCAGTGAGTATTGGAATGCTAGAGGAGTGCTGGGGATGCTAGAGGTACTGGTGACTGCACAGAGAGCTCCTGCTGGGTGGAAGAGCCAGCGTCAGTACTGCTGTGTAATGTTACACTTCTTGAATTATGCATCAGTTGGATACTTGACTGGCATTTCTTTCAACTAACTTTCCATGGAACACAACTGACTTCATCTGTACAGGTTGTGGGGATTAGTTGGGGACATAGAGGTAGTGGCTTGTCTTGAAGCAGCAGTCACTGGGTGTTTTGGGCCTTCTCCCCAGTAATGTGCCTAGTTTTGGAATTTTCATATTTAGTACTACATTAGCAAGCTCATTTGTTTCCTTCAGTAGAAAGAGATTTTTCTGGTGTTCTTACTGTCATTTAAGAAAGAGTGAAGCATATTAACTTCATCTAACTTAGAAGCTGGCCATGCTTTGAGTGGGAAGTTGAACCAGAGGTCCCCTATAACCTGAAATATTCTGTAGTTAAATGTTATTTACAGTATTTAATGCCAGGGTTTGGAAGCATTTAGGTGGCCCAAGGTTTGGCAGTTACTGTGGATGGGATACTAGATTGTAGGGTTTTTCTTTCTTTTTTTTTTTCCCCTCCTTCTATTCCAAATGAAAGATTAACTGTAGTAGACAGGATTTTTGTGGGTGTTGGAAGATGCTGTGCTCAAGAGGTGCAAGATTGTGCTCAGCACCAGGATCCTGCAGGAGTGCGAGATGAGGGTTCTCAACTCCCACAAAATTTGAAAGTCATCAGGAGCCAGAATTGATGAACTGCTGCTCAAGGAGGTGATGTTTAGCTATCTCCTCCCTAAATTGTGCTGTTCAGAACTGCTGCTAATGTTGCCTTCTGTATCCTTTTCAGAGGTAGGATGTGCCTTGGTGTTCAGCATTTTTAGATTTTTATCTTGTAACAGCTCATTGTGAGAGAAAGATAGATATTTGCTATATCCCTTTCCTGAATGTGACCCAGTTCTGCTCTGTTTAAAACCGCCTTTCAAAACCAGAAGGAGTTACAGAGTAGGCTGAGTTAGGATTATTATATAACATAAGTACATAGGTGCTTCCCAGTTTCTCCTAGTAAACTAAAAAAAGGGAGGGGGGGAGAGAAGAAAAAAGGGTGCATAGTATAGATGGCTCATACCATGTTCTCAGAGATGTCCTTCCTCACTAGAAAGCCTTGTTACAGTGGACTTGCCTTGGAGGCTTGAAGTGTTCCTATGGGGGCAAACATGTCCATTGTTTTTTTCTCGAGGCCTCATTTTTTTTCCTGCTTTGTGCAGGAGAAAAAATCATGAGATCCCCAGGAGGAGGATGCTGGGGATCGATACTGCTCATAGTTTGTGGCCTCTCTCAGGGGTCTTGTGATAAAGGTGCAAGTTGGCCACCAGCGCAGTTCGATTCCTGGCTCCAGTGTGGGCGCTCGTGGCTCTGCCAACATGAGTATTGCAACTACAGAAGTGGTTCTCTCCAGGATTATTCACTTTCTGATCTTAATCTGGTGATCACGATTTAATTTTCAAATTTATTCCCAAACAGCCTCTAAGGTGAAGTTACTACAATGTCAGCAGCCTATTTAAATTACATCAAGATCCCAACTGTCTTACAAGGATGGTTAAAAGGATACATTACCATAATGTTCACCGGGGTATGCTGAATTTCAGACGTGCTCTAAGCCACTACAAAATTATGGCCATGTCACGTGGGATTGGTAAGGGATGTAAAAGGTGAGCAGATTCAAATAGACCTAAGCAATACATAAAATGAGATGGTGAAGGGGCAGAGCCCCTGTGAAGACAAGTATTGTTGAGTCTGTAATCTGCAGTAGCATGTGTACTTATTTAAAAATGTAGAGTGTATTCCTAGGTATTTGGGAGATAAACATGGTATTTCCAGCTTGTGTGTGTTGAAACTTGTGGTAAAGCTCTAGCTAAAGAAAAGATACACTACTACTTGCAAGATTATCAGTCCATTTGAAAGTGAAGGGAATAACTTAAATGCTCTCTCAGTATATAGACAGGAAGCAAAAGGCTTAGTTGTGCCTTGCCTTGAAAAGTCGTGGAATTTCTTGGTTCAACACTATGTACTGAAAATGGTGAAAGCTGAATGAGTGATTTAAGCAACTTTAATTTTTCTTGTAATTTTCTTCAAAGCTACTAATACTGTCCGCTTTTCATGACATAATAGAAATATATGGACAGATCAGAAAATTTATTCTGTCTATCCCATGCTCTTGATATTAACATAAAAGAATAAAATAAATCAGAGCCATTTTTGTGCACCACTGAAGAGAATGTGTGATAGGTTAGGTGACCCTGGAATGGCAGCCAGGTTGTTGAACAGGAGCAGGCTTTAGGTTTATTAACTTGAGATAGAAAATTAAACATTTCATGTGTTATATGCACACAACTTAAGCTTCAAAATAAAACATTTGGTTTCCTTTTCAAGTGTGTGTCAGATCAGAGCACCTGCTCCTCCTGCTGTAATATCAGTGTGAACAGCAGATCTGCAGGACAAACTGCTTCCCCCAGGGAGTTTCTACTTCTGATTGCAGGTCAGTAGTAAGTGTGGAAGGTTTGCGCCCTGCTGCTGCGTGCCATAGGAGGCTGTGCTGCTGCATCAGAACCTGGGAGATGGGTGTTGTGATTGACAGCCTGAGGATGCAGCAAATAGTTTCAGTATGGCGTAGCTGGGGAAGTTGAGAGGGCAAGATTTGGAGAATTCCAGCTATGTCATGGGAAATGGCCACAGCCAGATCTGTAATTAGCAGTAGAGTGCAAATCCTCTGGGTCATTGCCAGGGTTCAGAAGGGCAGAAAGCTGCTGGGCTATCAAATCATTGCCATACTTGTTCACAAAAGAAGGAAAGAAAGCCCCAAACCTAGACCCAAAAGCAGATTACTATTTTTGATGTCAAGCATGCCATCATTTTAATGCTGCTGCCATGGCTATCCTAAGCAAGGCATGGGGGTGCAGAGAAGGGCTGGGACAAGTGTGTTTAAATACTAAAGATACTAAGGAAATCTGAGCAGTTAATAGCTACTCACTGCTTTTTCTTTGGATCAAAAGAATTCTTTCATGAAGCAGCACTGATTTTTGTGTTATAAAATTGCCTACAGAAAAAGGTAAGTATTATATATTACTGATCCCCAAATGGTTTCCAACTGATTTGTTCTGAATCCTATACTGAAAGAAATCATATGGCATGTTGAGGGAATGGGGAGAAGTATTTAATCAATTATTTTACCAATTTTTAATTTTTTTTTTTTACAAATATCAAAAGGACACCAATTATGACCGTGGGCTAAAGTCAAAGCAGAGAACTAAAACTGCTCTCAATTCACTAAAAAGTACTGAATTTTTCTTGGGTGAGGCAAGCTGTTGTAAATACCTGCTATATTGGCCAGCCCTGCTGTGAGTGTGATTTGTGAGTGCACTCAAGTAGGAGTTTCCTGATGCTGGGACACTGCAGTTTTCCAAGTCAAACCTCTTTATTCCTTCACCTCAGTTAAGTAAACAGACATTTTGTTTTGCGCTGCTGTGGCTGCTTCCCAAACCGCAGTGCCAAAGGTCTTGGAGCAGCTCTTTTGCCAAGGTGTGAGTAGAGTGAGGTTGTGCCACTGGTCCCTGACATAGGTGGTGGCTAACCACAGTTCTTGCTGCAGTCAAACCCATTCATTTACCCCTCACACCCTTTCTCTGATGCTTCTGAATCATTCCAGGAGGAGGCGGTAGATTGGATTGATTGTACCAGCTTGTTTCACCACAAGAACTCATAGCACAAGGAGTTAGGCAGGCTCTTCCTGGATCTCTTCCCTGGAAAACAGTGAGATGAGTGGGTGTTGTTCAGCATCCCAGGGGGATGCCAGAGCTCTAGACTCACTGGTGTTCTTCCTAGATGAAGTTTTACTCCAAATGCCTGTGTTTATGTTGCCCTGTCAGTCAGCCGGCGTGCTCTGTGGTTACCATGTCAGGGTGCTGATAGCTGATGATCAAACTTGCTCCTCTGCATGGTCCAGAGGGAGGAATTCATTCTGTATGTGTGTATGTGTGTGTGTGTGTGTATGTGCGTGTGCGTGAAGTCCTTTTTCCTGGGTTGACTCTCAAGTTATCCAGCCTTTTTCCCCCATTGCATGTGCAGGTATTTGTAGCATGCCAGGCAAGGCAGGGGCGGGTGAAATGGTAAAGGCTGATTATCCAGAACAGTAACTGAAAGAAATGCTGACCAAACAGTTTCCAAAGAGCCTCTGTCAGGCCTTATATAGAACTGTGATTTATTTTCTGATGACTGGACTTCTTTTATTTGCTTCTTTTTCCTTCCCCTCACAATACTAATGACATTTCCAGTTGATCTTTCTGATTTTTCATTTCCTTACATTTTGTGACTTTCAGTAAATACAATTTCACATTTTAACTCCTGTGAAATCTACAGAAAACGTACCCTAAAAGCGAGTCCCTGCAATTCACATGTCAGTAATTATATTTCATTGTATTAATCTGGTTGTTAGAATTAATCTCTCCAGCCAATTTCTTTAGTAATTGCAGAGCACTTAGTGGTTAATGTCTCAAGAATAATACCATAAATGAGCAGGGGTTTGCAGACTTCTGTGCCAAACACTGTCTGCATCTTGGTGTTCCGTCCCACATAGAACTGTCCTTCCCCTACTTCTCTGCACAGAGCCATGAGAAGCGGTGGTATTGTCCATGACACACAACACCGAGCTTAGTAACTGCTGAGGAAGCTCAGAATTCTGTTTACCATAGCCCCAGGTTTAAATGAGGAACTATTTGAAGGTCAGTTGAGAACTGAAGTGAAGTAGGAGGTGTGTGGCTGGAGGACGCACTGTAAGTGCTCACAGTGATAATACTGATGCTTTGGTGTTGCTTTAAAAACCCAAACCTGCAAAAGTGTATGCAATATATAAAAAGTATTCATAATGAATCCATGTTTTTCATACAGTATTTTTGCACGGTTGGGCTGAAGTAATGTCAGCAGTTTAGTGGACTGGTGTTAGTGCTTGAGATTCATGTGTTATCTCATGAAAAACATGTATTTCCTAAATGAGGATTTTTCACTAAGTAGTAGCTGAACTAAAACTAGCAGTAATAGCCAGGAGCTGCAGCGAAATCAAGTTGTTCACCTTGGTGACACCCGAGTCTCTGGTTTGGGGGGAGACTGTATTTTGGGCATGTCTCATTCGTAAAGGATGAATTGAACTGATAAGCACAAAATGCAGGTCTGTTGTTCTGTATTGTCACCAGTGTCCTCCATCTGTTTGCATTGAGTGATATGCAAGATCTGAAAGGTATTTCAGAAGAAATCTGAAGATCTTAACGGAGGGATTAAGAGGTCACTGCCAGAACTTCGAGCCACGGGAGCTGGAGGATGAGGCAGTGCTGTGCTGCGGTGATATGTTCCAGTGTAACCATTGAGAAAATACACTGATGGTTCTGGCAAATTTTAGGGGGTGAAAGGAAGAAAAGGTAGGAATTGTGGGAAAACCTTCAAAGGATGGAGAGGTAACAGAGCCACCTGGCAATATATATTAATAGCTCCAAGTTTTCTGCATTCTTAAAGTAAGATGAAAGTGTGAAAATGGCCAGATGTGTACAAGAGATCTGTAGTTTCAATGTATGAATATCATCGTGATTGGCACACACAATGACTTTGAAGTATGTTTCTAATTACATTGTTCTCATGTAGTACTGTGTGTGAAATATTTTGATCTCACATAGGAAGCAGAGTTAGGTCTCTAACAACTGTGTGAATGGTGTGAGAGAGCTTTTCAGTGCAGCTCTGTGCCTGGGAGAACTGGCATGTTGTTCCTTGTCATCAGCTCAGACGCGAAAAGGAAACGTGCAACTGCTGAGAGTTGTGCAAAGAAGATGGCAGGGAATCTTCTGTCTCTGAAGATCTCCATATGTAAAGGACTCATGCATGTTTTGAAGATGACTTGGTTCTTGGGTTCCCTGAATGTATTAAGGAAAAATGGGAGGATGTCTGTAGCAAGCATGTCTTTGGCAACAGTTTACTGCACAAAACAAATCATAAAGTACAAATCATAAATATGGTAGCTTATTGGCTTTGTCAAAATTGAGCACAGTTATAAAACTGTCCGGCTGCATTCTGTGATCTGTGTGGTCTGTCTCCTGGCAATTAACATACTGGAAGTGTAAAAGCTAATGTTCCAGAAATTTATCTGTAAAGAACTGCCTTAACTCCTGATGGGCAAGGCCTGCATTGTCAGAGATCAGATTGTGTTGTTCTAATGGCAAAGCATACATGGTTTTCCTATTGGCTGCCTTGTTAAACTGAGGCTAAATTTCCAGACTAATGTGTCTTCTAAGTAATGAGATGACTGAAGTTGAGTTGCTGGAGGAAGAGTTGTGCTTGAGGAGCTATTTGAAGTGAAAACATGGGGCTTGAAACTAATGAAGTTTCCAAAGGGAAAACAGGCAGGAGTGACTAGCTCAGAGGGATAGGCTATAAATTGCACCTTTAATGACATTGCATGCTGGGCTCAGGACTAGACCTATAGAAAATAGATAGTGGACAACTCAAAACTAAGAAAAATCTGCTTCTATTTAAACATAGAGGCTTAGTGCCCTGCAGCCTCCTTGTTGTAATTGTAGTTCTCAGCCTGTGTGCTCAGTAGGGCTGTTGTCAGTATCCATCAGACTCCACATTTCCATGCCAGTTTAGGGCATATCCATTCCAAATACTCACAACTTCTAACCACTGTTAGAGACACATACAGCTTGTTGTTGCAGTTCATGACCTATCTCCATATCAAACCTCATACAGATAAGCAGTTTTCAATAGCAGCTACTGCAAATAGTGAGAGTGGTTTTGCATACTTGGCTTCGAGCAAGTATTCTTAGGCACAGAAGTGGTATATGATGAGAAGAAAGAGGGTTTTCCCCCTTCCCCTCAAAGACAACAATATTAGAGATGGAAAGAAGGATCTTAGAAAGGGAGGATAGACTCAGTTGCCATTCCAGATTGGTGGACCAGGACTGTTGCATGAGCATGGAGAAAAAGATGCTGTAATGCTGAGTTTGTGGTTTACAGCCGTATGATGTTCTTAAGTGCCGGATCAACTTATTAGTCAGGGAATTGCGTTTGTTTAAACAGGATGCACTAGGTAAATTTATTTATTTTTTACATGTTTTCTAATATTGTCTTGATTACTCTGGGGCCGATTTGCTGCTGTTCTTTGCTTTGCACCTTACTGTTCAGGATGCAGGTATTTGGATTGCTGTGGAGGGTTTTACTGACAAGCAGCGATAAGAGAAAACAGTGGGATTTTGGTATCTAAGTGAATCTGCCTGCGCTTTTGTCGTGAACTGCAAGGTGGTCATGTGGGTTTTCAGTTTAGCAAAACCTAAACTAAGGTGAGCTGTTCGATACGCATATTAGAGCCTCAACAGTACTTAGCTCAAGTGCTGTTGCTGGAGTTCTGCTGTTTTGCCACAAAACAGATGGAGCTTTACTAAGGTGTTCATAAAAGTTCTAGGGATGACTTTGACAGATGAGATCAGGAGAAGAATTTAGCACTCAGATGGCTCGAAGCTGTCCCATGGAATTCTAAGCAGGATTTTCACTCTGGTGATTAAAAAATCTCCTGAGAATGGAGACTCTGAATGTTGAATTCAGAGAAAAGTCTGCTGCTTTTATAGTAACACGACGTAATTGAACACAGTACTTAATTCACACCAATGTTTTCTGCGTGCTACTTGGGCCATAGGAAGAGAAACAGACTGTACCAATCCAGGTAGAAATTTTCTGTGGAGTAAATATAAATTCTCCTTTGGTGTAGAGCATAGCCTAGGGCTACTGCTGAAGTGTATTTGAGGGTTTTAGTCTCTTATTCGGACAAACAGAAAATTTCATAACTAGGGTATGAATTTACAGAGAATTGAGTAGAATAATATTTAAATCCACAAAGTGATCTTTTTTCTGTAGGAAAGGTTTGGAATTTTCACTAAGATCCTTGCCTAAGCTTTGGAAAATTCAGCAGCCTCTCTTAATTCTGGAGTTAATTTTATTGATGTAGCCTACTAACTCTTACGCTGGTTAGTCTTAGCTGTTTCATGCTTTGAAAATCTCCTCACACTAGCATTTGGGCAGGAGTTCAGTCATATCTGTCTTTCTGGAATACGTTTCTTGCAATAGGAATATATACAATACAAGTGCAATAGAACACATACTTAGCAATAACGACAAAAAATAGCATGCCTGGTTTAAAACCAGAAGTTCATTTTACAACAGATTTTCCCTGTTTATATATAGATACAATGTCGGAGGTTAAACTTGCTTTCCAGTTTAAGTATGATATGCTTCCAACCATGCCATACAGACCATTGTATATTAAACTCATCCATGTGGCGTACACTGGTCAATGCTCACATTTGTGTATGCAGGTAACACACACGGTTCCAAGTCTTGCCCAGACTCTGGTGTTTTCATCGAGAGAAGCCAAGCCGAGTCGACATCCTCATTTCAAGCTTTGGAAATCTTTTGCTCTCTTTGAATAAAATGCATGAGTCTGTCAGTTCCTCTTCTCAGTTGGTTTCTTGCAGACAGGCTTGTGAACCAACGTCTTATGTCTCAGTAAATGTTCTGTGAAATTAGAGTTTAGTAAGTTCATAGTTTGCTTTGTCCATTTCAATGTGTTTGGGTAATGAGAATGAGACACGTGATGCTGTTCATCAGCCTGCATTGGGAAAATGTTGTGAAGCAGAACGGCTGCAGCAGATGAGAAAATAGCTGTCCGTAGATGTAAAATGAGAGCTAAACTAACTGGCAATGTTGGGTAAGCGAGGGGAAAAACCTTTGGAAATACATAAGGAGTCTGGGTGATAAGTGACATTAAGCAAGAAAGGAAGATTTTGTGGAGAACTTCCCTTGCCTGGATTTAGCTTGTAGGGCTGACTGCAGCTGACGAGGAGTTCCTACGGAGCATTTCCATCTTGGTTATGTGTCCTGCCCTTAGTTGCAACATTTAGGGTCAGGATTTTAGTCTTCAGTGGTATATGGTATTCATTCAAGCTCTGCAACTCAAGTATGGAGTGAGGTGGTGACTTATCAGTGGAGGCTGGATGTGGCTGAAGTATTTCTGGAACCGTAAGTATGTTAGCCTGCTTGTGAAGAGAGCTTTAAAACACTGGTCTCTGCAAAATCCTGATCAGATAGATGTGAATTTGTTTTAACAGACTGATTTAATAACCTCTGTTGCTTTGGAAATTTAAAGTAGCTTCAGCATTTTTTTTCCTTGAACTGCAAGATGTGTAGTGTTAGAAGCGTTAGAATATTGGTTATTAACAGAGCTATCTTGTTTTTATAAATGTTCTCAAATATAGATGTGAAAATGGGGGGAAAATATTTATACAGATGATAAAAAAAGCACTGTTCTCTCATGGAACCTGTTCTTGCTGTTAAGATGTGAGCTAGGAGGCTTTATGTCTTTCAGCTGGGTGTTTATTATCTCTGCTATTTCCTTTGGAAGTGTTGTTTATCCGGACTTTGACTTTTTTGTACTATTTGTTATTTTTTCTAATGTTTAGTTTGGACTCTGAGATAAAGCTTGCACTGACTGTGCCACAGACATGCTATGTCAAAGGTGCAGTTACTACAGAATCTCGCTTCTGGATTGGGAAATGTGCAGTGTTTATTTTGACTGACTAATTTTTAAGTAATCCAGGCCACATAAACTTGCTACTTTACTTCATATCATTTGGGGTGAAATGCTTTTCCCATATCTGTTACATGAGTTTTACAGAATATACATATAAATGTGTATGAAAGTGATTCTATGTACATGATATTTGTCCGATATCTTTTTTTTTCTTTTTTTTTTCTTTTTTTGCCCCAGTGAGTTTTAAATTTTAATTTCATCTGCTGGAAGAATACATTGGCAATCACTGCAGTTTTAGATACAGGCTGTATGATAAAAAGCCCTCTTCGCTTGCTGCAAAATGAGATTATGCAGAGAAGTAGAAAAGTAAATATAAACTTAAAAAGGGGATGAGATTAAATCTCTGCTTTGCCCTTAGTCATTTTAGGGGGAGGGCTGCTCATCAGCTTTACTTCAGGCTGCGTTTATGCTATTAGTGAACTTGTGATGCAGGTGGCTTCAGTTGGTCTTTAAATAGAAAAGAGCATACAGCTGTTTGTTGTTGGTTTTCTTCCTTATCCTAAAAAGGCAGACAGAGTTTAAAGCCTGGCTCTGCAGCTTCTCTCTTGTTTGCAGAACTGTGAGAGTTACAGATAAGAATGAATTTTGTCAATGCCACTTATCAGTGCCCCACACTTCTGGGTGACCCACACTTAGCCTATATGCCCTTTTAAAATAGCTGACAGATGGTATTTGTGCTGAAGTTGGAAGTACTGGGATAAACTGTACGAGTCATGTACAGTTAAAAATGTTTCTGCAGGTGCCTATAGGCAATGAAATCTTTCCTCTTTCAGACGAACAATGAGGATAAATGAGCTTATCCTATTAAGAGTTGAGCAAATGCTTACAGTTGTGTAGAAAAATGACTTGTTCTCAAAGCCAACAAAGCAGTGCAGAGCTGGGTGTGAAATAGTGGCATCCAGGGGTAGTTGAAGTGGAGAACAGTAAGTTAATGACCATTCCTCAGAGGTGAGCAGGGATGTGGAGCCGTGTAATGTAAATATTCTGAATACTTGCTGTTGGAAACCTATGTATGTTTTTCTTCTGGGCTTTTTAAAATCCAGTTAGCCAAATAACCCAAACAATTTTCTTGTAGTTACTTAGGCAGGAAGCCAGCTGTTAAATTTGTCTATATTAACTATCTGAGAATTCAGAAGAATAAATACTCTGTGCTTTTCATTCTCTTGAAGTACAAAGCATGTTAAAAATGAAGTCCCTGTGCTAAGTTAGACTTTCTTTTGTCTATAGATCAACACTTTCTAATTGAAAAACTGCCTCATTACAGGACAATTAATTTAGCTGTTGAAAGCAAATCAGTGATAATTGTAACCTTCAAGCAGAAGTGCCTGATTAAATGTAATTATTTTGTGTGTAAAGATGCAGAAACTTTGGCTGATTATGGAGAGCAGAAAAAAAGTTAAGTGTATTTGGCCTAGACTTTAATGCACTTTCTTTGGTGCATCTTCCTTTCCTGCACAAAAGCTGTTACTTCTGGGAGCTTTTGACTTCATACAAATCTTTCCCAAATAAAGAGAGTAGAGAGATTTATTTGAAAGGTAAATGTGGTGCTCAAGGTGTTGATTTTTACATGCTCCAGAATCTGCCTAAGGATGGGATGTGTTTGTTCCTCCTCTTCATGTCTGGGAGGGGAAGGGATAAAAACAAGTCCCAAAGCCTGACTTTGGCATTTGAGAAGTTGTCACAAAATTTCAGTCTTACCAGAATTGCTAAAAAGGGGCTGGCTGACCCCATGAAGCCCAGCTTGTTACTTTTGGCTGCCTACTCACAGGTAATAACTGCAGCTACCTGCTTAATACAGGGCAGCTGTGTAACCTACGTGTGAAGTTGTAGTCAGAAATATGCCGCAGTTTATAAGCTGCTGAATGCAGACACACCAGAAATCCTTTTTCAAATGTAAGAAATAAAATGGAATATAGAACAGATAAACTGCAGATGCAATAGATTTTAATTCTCAAAGACTAGGTGAGCAGGGAAGTAGTTGAGCAAACTTTGTAAGGTAATACCTGTTAAGCTAAATAAAGCTGCTTGGTTTAGGTATGGGTAATTTCTACAAATAAATAACTGTTTTGCTTGTCAGCAGGAGGTGCAGTCATTTAAATAGTTAAACCTCTTTTTTGGTTTTTTGCTGTGGAAGATTGCTCCTGCTCCTTGTGTCATACCCTTGCGGGTGTATGTACCAGGATCTCATTCTGTTAGCAGGAAGAGCACAGTGCCCGTTACTGTGCTGCTGTCGGTTCTCCTTCCTGTCAGCTGGAGGAGTTGCTGGACACAGCTGAACTTCATTCAGTTTGAGAAGCTTACACATCCCCTAGCAGACAAACTGAACCTGTGGAGAGGATGGAGCGAGTTCCACGGAGTGGAAATGGTGCTTTGCTTGGTTGTGTTCTCACAGCAGAGCTCTAAATGTGTGGAGGTTTATGGAGCTGCTTTAGTTTGGGAGGTCCTTTTGAATCTTCAAAACTTGTGTTATCTGGAGGTATGTAGGCAAGCAGAGTTTTATCAGTGATTTTTTCAGTACAGATAGCATTTGGGAGATTAATATCCATCATATGATTTTCTGCAATAAGCAGCTAGTTGCTCTGGGCCTTTTTTTGTTCCTGTTTCTGTTTTTATTCTTTTTGGGGGCTATTTTTGTGAGAAAATTCCCTTTTCTCTTTGCTTTTGTACTCGCTTCCACGCAGACTCATAGCTGCTGGTGTGCCGAGCTGCACAGACAAGTCCCATTAAGAAGATTGGGACCTCTCTGTATAACCTCACGCAAGCTGAAATGGAAACCAACCACTTTAGCTAATTGTATTCAATTGATGTTGGTTGTTGGGTTATATGACACCTGAAACAGTGATGTATAAAACCTCCTTGTCCTTGAATAAGCACAAAGAGCAATTTATAGTGGTAACTGCTTCAGCAAATTTATTTACCATTATCAGGCAATAGGTGTATTTTTTGACTGAGTTTGCACATTACTGATTTTTTTTTGCTGAAGTGAAGCTGTCAAAAACTGTTTGTGATATTTGACAGCTTTGAATTGTCAAGTCAGATACATGTTGGGAATAGCACATTTTGACACCTCTAAATATTTATGTGAAGCTACCTGTTGTTTCTATAAATACAAATGCTATAGAACTCAATTCAGTAATAAGATTAGTTTTCAGGTATTCCAAAAGGTGTTCAACCATAGTGAAAAATCTCCCTTTCATACAAGTTCCTAGTGAAAATCAAACCTGACACTAAATCAAAGATGAACTGTTACGTGGGTTGGAGTTGAGAGAAAGTCCCCTTGAAAAAACAGGTAGTGAGAATCTGGCTTTGAACAAAAAACCAGCTTGCATTTAGGAAATAGGTGAAGCTGGCAACTTGGCATTATCTGAATTCAGCACTTGTTTGTAATGAAATCTGTAATGCCACAGAAGTCTAATATCTGTTAGTTTATTTGTTTCACAAATAGAACCATTTGATAACATGGCCCTACTTCTTTGTTGGTTTATAGAATCTTCCTGTAAATTGAGATGTTGGTTCTGGTTCCTCTTCTTTGCAGATAAACCAAATCTTTTTTTCTCACCACCACCACCACCACCACCCACCACCACCACCATATATCAGTCAAGACTTTATTAAGTATTTTAGATCAGAAAAGTGAAAACTGACCTTCTTCATGTAATGAGATCTAGAAATACAGCATAGGATTTAGGAAGCTTGGGTATGCAGAAGGTGGTGCTTTCCTACAGCAGCAAGTTGTGTATTGACACTTTTTTCTATGTACTGGAGGTTCTGGCACTCAGACGTGCAGAACAGTACTTGAAGTCATTTCAGTGTTGAACTATTGCTTGGCTACTTGCTGAGTGAACTGATACTCTATATGTATGAATAGTTTCAATAACTGCCCTTTCTTCCCTCAGAGGACTGGGAATGTGATACTGTCTTTTGCTGCCTTTGAAATTTCAATTCTAATTGCATGACCGAAAATATACAAATACTTTGCGCCATTTTTCACTTCACCATAGGCTATGTGTGAACCGCAGAAGGGAGCGAAAGGTAAGGGAGAAAATGAGCCCTGGATGAATTATATTAGATCCATCCCCATTCTTTTAAAATGACAGTAATTTGAAAAAGGCTGTTCCTAAAGATTCACGAGGAATAACGCAATAGGAGCAGCAGTGCTGGTGACTTGGCTTAGCCAGCATTGTGTTTAGAGCAGTCAATTCAAATAAATAAATGAAAAACCCCAACCACACGCACACACTAAAACCCCAAATCAAAACAAAGCCCCTCATCAGACCACAAAATCCCACAAGGGAGAAGAATCTCTGCCTGGCTCTCTTTCATCCAAGCCCTGTGCTGCATATATCTTTCTAACCTTATTTTTTTTAACCTCACATATTATAGTTATAGATACTGTGATTTAAGAACACTTTTAAGAATCAATGCATTGGTTACTTTTCAAATATCAATACAGATTTATGGTCATTAACTGAGCTATGAGAGAGTACATATAGATGACGAAATTTCATCTTTTCCTATTCTCCTCCCTTTTCTAAAATTCCTGCAATTAACTCTGAGTATTCTGAATCTTGATGGAGTTTTAAAAGGAATGGAAATCCCATGTTTGTGACTGCTTGCAAACAGATAACAAAAACATCAGACTTGTGCATGTGGATTTGTCCAATAGCAAAACGTCTTCAGCAATTTAGTGGAACTCAGCTACGTACAGCTTTACAAATCTACCCAAATACAGTTGACAGTTAACTCCCTGACAGGAGATCTCACTTGGTCTCTCCTATAGTTTGTATTACATAGATGGATATGTATTACATACATTACATTTGTATTACATGATGGATTGCTTTTCTTGCCAGCTATCACATATACTGTCCAAAGACAAAGGATAAATACTGAGTAAGTAAAATGAACACAAATGGGTGGTGTTGCCTCTGCATCATGGAGACATGGCAGAACTGGAAGAAGAGTTTGGCTCCCATCCAGAGTTTAGTGCCTGCTCTTCAAGACTGCTTATTTGTAATGACTGTCATAGGAACTGCTTCTGACATAATCTTTGTTAACTAATTTTAATCATAAAAGCAGAGTAAGAGAATATTTGAAACACAGGATGTTGCAAATTGTCTTTAAAGAAATAGTGATAGGCTCTGTAACTTCCAACTACTTACAAATTTAAGAATGAGGTACTGTTTTGTGCTGGTTTTGGGAGGAAAAACTGTTACTCCCTTTTAGACTTTTTAATGTTATAGTGTAATAACAGCTACTGAAGAAAAACGGTCCTTCAGGGTTTTCCTAACAGCTGTTGTCATTGTCTTGGATCCACCATGGCTTGCCTGTAGCCATGATCTCTTTGATTTTCTTTGCTGAAGCATTGTTAGGATGTCACCTCAGATGAGCCATAATTGTCCTTGCGTGTTTGTTCTGAATTACTGGAAATTAAGTAATTGCCTTGGCATCACCGTTTGCATGCCTTTAGCAAAGCTGATGTGCCCTTTGTAATGGAAAAAGAGGCATATTTAAAAAGAAGCCCCAAACCAGCAACCACCTTTTTTCTGCCCCCACACCAAACCAAACCAAACCAAAGCCCACAGACAGTGGATCCTTATGCTATACTTAACCGTATTTCTAGTTAGGCTAATTAGATTTTATATATAATATTTTTTAAGAGAAATGCCCAAGTTGAGAATTAAGAGGCTAAGAAGAATTCCAGAAACTGACTGGATATGAAGGCACCATAAAAGCTGTACATAATATTGATATATGGTTTCATAATGTGCAGGAAGCGTGTCATTTCACTCAGTGCTGTAAAATCACTGGTATAATGCATTTTGCTCACTGTAGCATGGCAAATCAAATAACGATCTGACAAGATCTGCTTCTTCGTTGCTCTGCAGAGACGAAATAGTCTGAATTCAAGGACGTGTAAGAAGAATACTTCAAAAATACCTGGAGATGAGAATTAATTGTAGTAAAAGAAGTTAAAGTGTTTAATTTTTAAGGGAGTATTTGCTGCGTATAGTTCAAGAACTGAACGTTTTCCCTATTCTCTGTTCAGAAAAAGAAAAGACAGACTGTGTTCTTAAGCAGTTTCTTGACAAGAGCTAGTCCCATTTCTGTCATTAACGAAGGATAATGTCTGGAGTGGCATATGTCCAGAAAAAACAATCCACTATAAAGGCATATTTACTTCAGTGAGAGAATTTGAGCTGTGGTTAAAATATCAATATTAGCTTAAGAAAGTATTTGGCAGAGAGTGAATCCAAAACACAACCAGTTACCTTACTTTGCGTGTGTGTGTTTATGTACTTTTCAGTGGTCGTCACAAAGTCACTTTTAAGCAGATGGATATATCTTAATCTCCTCAGTCTGCAAATACTATGTGCAGCTCTAAAGAAGAGGTTTCTTAACCATTATTTCTGCAAAGCCCTGGCGTGTACTGTGTGAATTGTACCCACTTAGAATGCAGAGGTTTGTACTGCTGCTGAAAGTGGTTTATGGGGAAGCCCGGTGAGTGAGGAGGAAGCTGACTTTCATAGATCTAACAGTACGTGGTTTACCAGTTCCTTCCTGTAATATGAAATCATTTGAGCAAGCTGTATCTAGTGGTATCCCGTTTCACTTTCTGACCACTGGTGGCTCTCTGTAATACTCCTCATTGATGGTCACGGGTTTCCTGCAAGTTCTGGGCTATAACATCTGTGTCTGAACTGTTTTCTGGAAGAATTCCTGCCCTTTTATTATTGGAACCAGTTTCAAGCTATCAACGCTCCTTCACACCCTTCCCCCATGTAGATGTTTAAAAATAAGAATGAATGCAGTCCTGAAGTGGGAAGCTTAAGAACCTTTGTGGATTATTAAAACTATCTGAACTTATATGGGGCTGAAGTGTTGGTCAGATAGGAAGCCTAATTTCAAATGGTTCCCTTGGGAATATCATTCTGGAGGGGAATGGTACTCTGGATTCAGTTAAATCATGTTCACTATCAGTATTGCTCATTTTCTATAGATGTATTTTGAATGATTTTAATATTTTAGTCAGGTTTTACCTTAGTTTCTCAGCTACAAGAGCATTTACACATCTTCCGTTACTGTAGAGTTGAAGTAATTACTTTGTGTTCAGCAATCAAAACATTTTCTGTCTTGTACAGAAACTGACTGTTCTGACACATCCTTTGGTATCTCCTAATTAGAATTTCATGAAATACAGAAAATTCCCCTTGTTTATGTGATCTGATACAGACAATATAACAGTAAGGGGAAAGGTTTTGTTGCCGCAGGATGCCTAAGTGTCACGTGTGCCTTCTCACATTGTAATTCTCAAGAGTTGATTCTGTGGTGAAGAATCAGGAAAGGCTAATCTTTTCCTAAATGCAATTAAGGGTGGGTAGCAACGTGATTCAGATTCTGAATATAATTAGTGATAAATACAGAAAATGCAGGATTTCTTGCTTTGACTGTGATGAAGAACCAAGATTATTTTTGAACTAGGATCAATGCAAATTTGGGAATACATTCTGATGCAAAAATGCTTTGAGTAAACCTAAAACCAGGTAAACAGTAGCGTGGTCATATTTTGCCATAATAAACAACATTTCCATGTTGTAGGGGTGGATCTAGAAGCTCGGCTTGTGGGTTTGCTTGTCTGAATCCTCACCCCTGAGGACTTCAGGGTTTCCTTTTCATGAGTAAGGATTTCAGATACTGAGTATTTCAAGATCATTAGCACTTAGTGCACCCTCTATAAGGATACTTACTAGGAGTATTTAATATTAATTACAGTTATTAGTATGAAATAATTTGGGCTTAAACATTGAAGGAGTTCAGTTCTTAAGTGGCTTGAAGGAAGGGAAGTTGTACTAATGCAAGAAGGGGGATATTTGGAAAGTATCAAGACCAGCAGATTTGCCATTATATCTTCCACCTCCATATAGAGAAGTACCCAAATCTCTTTTTCAGTGCAAAAGGTTTTGGCTAACCCAATAAAACTATTAATTCATTAAGGTCAGAATTTTATTTGCCTATTTTCATATAGTGTGACCTCTTTTTAGGTCATCCTAGTAAGTGGGCACACCTTGCAGTGTTATCTTCATGTAAGAAATATTCGGCGATAAATTGCTCTGGCATTTTCTAGATTCATCCTTCTCAACGTATTTTGAAAGATTTTGTATTCGTAACAAACATTCTCTCTCAGAAACCGATAATAAAGATCTGTAATAAGTAGGAATTAAAAATGTCAATTTGTTTGAACAGCTTGTGTTGTTTCAGTACAAATTGTTTGGTGAGCACACAAGGCTCCAGGTCCATCTGAATGGCTCTAAATTATGCCAAACTAATTATATTCTTGCTTTATGTAACCTGACATTTAATTACAGAAATGAAGTTGTATGTGCACACCTCACCCCATGAGTGCATGACGTGTAGCTCTCTCTCCTTTAGCTGTTTTCCCCCTGCTTTATCTTGCCATCAGTTTTCTATTTGCAATAAAAATAAATTTTCCACGACAGCTTTTACCTGTGAAGTTGCTGTCAAGTTGCAAATGATAAACAGTGTAAACACTGACATGGATGCCAGGTTTGTTATTATTCTTAAGAGCTTATGTATCAGTCTTAACTGATAGAGTTGAATTCTTTTCAATAAATTATGATTTGACCTTTTTTGTTCTCCATGGAAACCATCCTTTTATTAATGCTCCTGTTCTCCAGCAGCTCTTACATGTATCTTAATCTATCAGCAGATATTAAACAAAAAATAATCCCACATAAACATCCCCCACATGCATACCTCACCCCCACTATTTATATATTGTGTTCTAAGTTGTAGTTTCAGGTTTAAAAATCTTGAGGAAGCATTAGAGTATAAATGGTAGCTATCTCAGCTGAAACCTTTACCTAAAACATGGACTGGGGCATCTAGGTCATGCTTGCCTGGAAAGGGTGAACCAGATGATCCCTGAGGTCCCTCCCAGCCTGGGATTCCATGATTCTGTGCTGGAATGGAGCAATTGGCTAGCACAGGATTCCCGCGGCTGTGAAACCTGGTTGCTTTGCCATCTAGGCATGTGAGAGATGGTGTGTTCTGTTGCCTGAAGGGCTGTCACTGCATGCTCACAATAAAAGATGGAAGGTATGATTCTTTACAGCTTGACACCAGTAGCTTTAGAACTGCTTGTTGGACCTTGCCCTTGCATGGGGGTTCTGTGTAGATAGTAGCTCTGCCTGATTGGGACCTACACAGGCAAGTAACAAATGAATGCTCCAGGGCATCCTTGCAGGAGAGTTAAGCCAGGGCACAGCTGTATAAAATGCACATGCAAAACTGGTTTGATTATGGGTTTTTCTTAAAGCTAAAACATAAGGTAGTGCTGAGACAATTTTAATTTGCCCAGACAACTGCTGTGTTCAAGCATCTTTCTGTTCAGAGTATGGTGGGGCTGGTCCATGCCATGCTCTGGGGGTGTCCTCCCCATGCAGAGATCTACCGGGGGCTGCAACGGGATGTAGGCAGGGGCTCTGCTGAAGGACACTTCTATGCAGTCCTGAGAGTGGGTGGGAATTGTTTTTCACTACCTTTTCCTAAAGACTCAAAGTAATTTTAAAGCCACAGTGTCACAGCATAGGAAAAAAAAAAAGTAAATTTACTAAGTTTAAGACATGAAAGACGTGTGTTGAAATGTAACCAGATTATCAGACGAGGAGCTTAAACATTTAAAACATTACATGTTGCATACAGTTTTGAGCTGTAGTAATCTCTGGGTGGAAAAGCTCTCAGGAACTGAAAAGAATTTAATTTTGTTGTTATGTAGCATTTTCCATTGCAATGTTAAACTTCAGATTACACATTCGAGCTGAACAAAGGTGTAAAGTGTATCTAGAGATCTGTGTGGCATATGATGTTCTGTGTTTCCACCTGGAGTAATTCTACAACATGATCACAGTCTTGTCAGGTAAGTTTTTCCAGACCTCACTGATTAGATGCCTTGCCTTTGTCTTTCTGGATGATGTTGCGTGCTTTTGGAGATGTATCAAACTCTCTTGTAGTCTTTAAACTACTCTCATTTGCAAAGATGATTTGTTGTATATTGTGAAGTTACTCAGAGGATAAACAGTATTTTTTGTTAGATACTCGTGCTTCAGCTTCTGATGTTCTCTTAACTTTGTGCTAGAGTTGAAGTTTTGGGTAACATAATTAACAGAGGATATTACATGTCATCAGGCTTGCATGGTGTGAGCACCTTGCTGTTCTACTGTAACTCTCCCTTCCTTAATGGCTACATTGAAGTTAACACCTGAAGTCTGACCTTTAAGTGCCATGCAAACTAGGTAAAACAAGTGCCTGATTTTCATTGTGCATGTTACTCTGCTATTGAAAGCAGAGGAATTTCTCCTTTGTTGTGGTGATTTGGTATCACTGTCAAAGGAAGTCTAAAACTCATGTTTAGGAGAAAATAGTTCTGCTTCAGGCTTCTGCTGTTGGAGGCTATAGGGAGAGGAGCAGTTTTTTTCCAAATTGTAGCTCATCACAGAGAGAAAAACGTGAATGAGGCCTGAGCCTTTGGTGTGATCAATTGGCCTGTTGGTTTGGAAACAAATAAGTAGTAGAATTGTCACAGGATCATGTGCTTTATTTGGTTGTCAGTCAGCATTTCAACACATCATTAGTTACGAGATGCTGGCCCAAGGAAGAGCTGTAGGATTAGGGCTAGTTGCAAAGTTGCAAAGAAGTGAGAACAGTACCTGCAATTTGGACGAAAGCTGAAACATTTTAGTCTACTTTAAGCGTTCTTCTATTTCAGAGAAAAGCTTTTGATACGCAAGCTCTTTTATTCAAAATAATTCTATTTGTGGTCGTTCTGGGGCAAAATATCAGAAGATTTTCTTTTTTTTAAATGCTGCAGTAAAATTGCCATTTTTCCTTTTTGTCTGTGGGCTTCAAAGAAATAAAGTACTCTCTGATCTCGTATCTCTATTGGGTCACTGAGTACTTTGGCCAAATGTATTTTTGAAAGACTCTGGTATATTATGTAAAAATGCTGCTCTTCAGAGTGTATAAAATAACTGAGTGTTTTTCAAGCTTTTTATTTTCGCAGATTCAAGATCTTTTACATTTTGGGAGCACTATTGCACTCTCGAAAGTGAAAAGCCTGGAAACCAGTCATGTCAAAAGTCAGTTGTCATTAGCAACTTAGAGAATAACCTGAAACATGACAGCAAAACCCGAGCAAAATAATTATGTGCATGGTGAGTTTAATTTGTAACATGCAGTGACTGCAGCACCTCAACCTGATGCACAGGGATCTGGTCATTGAGCTGCCCTCTTTCATATTTACCATTGTCTTGACATAGGTGTAAAAGACCATGAAGCCTTTTTGAGCTTTGCTGCTTGGACTGAAGTTCATTTGACAATAGCTTACTGTGCAGCACAAAATTTGTAACGCGAAACATTCAAGAAGTCCCTGAGGTACTGGTGTGGCAATGAAATGTCAAAAGGCAATGATGTTTGGATAGATGTTTTTGTGTTATGTATTGAACATGCTGAAGAAGGCAGCTGTAGCCAGAGGAACCGTTTGTAATGGGGGCCTTGAATGCAGCTAATGACCCAGCAGACTACTACTGATGGTGGAGAGTGCTTGGAGAGCAGAATGCTTGCATAGCTCTGTAGAATAAGACAGAGTTAAGTTGTAGGAAGACCTGAAAAGTGAGGATGGTGATGTATCTTCCTGAAGAGCTGCGTTGTAAAGTGAACTATAACTTCTGAGAAGGCACGCTTTGGACTATGAGGGATTTGTGAAGTCAGTAAGGTGTTTTCAGGCACGAAACCTGACTTCATAGCTCTGTTTCTTCTAGCTGTTACAGGGTCGCGTTTCCCATGGCTGCTGAAATTCCACAGAAAAAAAATAATTGTGCTAAGAGCAAGGGAAAAAGTGTAAATGTAGGTGGTGTTTTGCAGACAGGTATCAGGTGGGCATCAATTCAAGCCACCCACAGTCTAAGCATGCCATGTTGATTGCCCTGGGCATTGCACCAACTGCGCAACTTTTGCAGTGGACTTGTGCAAATGGTAATGATGACTTTAGTAGCTGTAGATACATCTACAAATATCACATGTGCATGTCTTCATAATGTCTCTAATAGCACTATAAAATGGATTAATCCCTTTTATAGCAACAATTTAACATATTTAAGCTGATGTTTAGTGTCTTTTGTGATCATATTGCTAGGAAGATTACTGATACTCTCTTCAGTTTTTGTTCTTGTACATGACTTTTACTAAACCTGTTGCTTAGGGATCAAAGTGTAGACTATCTTTTCAAATCCCGGACAGTGGTAAATAACGAGAGAAGTACTGACTAACAGAGGAACAGCATAAATGTAACAAACTTAGCGATCTCTTTTAAGGGATTATAAATTTCTGCAGTCTATTAAAAAATAAACAGAACCAAAACCTACAACATGTGAAAATCAATAGTACGCTAGAACTGTAATCAAACTGAGTCTCTGTGTTTTGCTTTTCTGTTGTGTGGTCTACCCTTTAATAAGAGACTTTTCCTTTTTTTGGTGGCTCCAATTAGAAGGCTTTTTTGTGCTAGAGATTGGCTAAGGGGAATTTAGATGACTGGAGCTCTTCAGTTCAAGTTACAAAACATACAAGGCTGTTCAATAATTACATTTCCTGAAGCCGCTGCCTGCAGTTGATGAAGAGGTTGATGTGGAGTGGGAAAGGCTCTTGAAAACAGTGTTTTGGAAGTGTGGTAATTCAGTGCCTTCCACAGAGAAGGGGACTAGCAGAGAGAATTAAGTCTATTACAAAGATAAGAGGGGCATTCTTCATTGTTTCTAAAGAAAGTATCCACAGTTATAAAACGCTCACTTTTGACTTGGAAGGATCATAACCTTCCAATGTCAGAACCTTTAGTTTACAAAGGTTTTTACCTTTATTACAAAATGAATGGAAGATGCGAAAAAGTTCTCACAAAGGTGCTGTGATACTGGGGAATAATGATGTTATGGCAGAGAACTGAATTAGCTGACATAGTACAGGAGGATTTTTGTGCTTAATGTCATGGAGGACATCACTTCTGTGTGCATAACATCCTGTTCTGAAGTTAGTATTGAAGGAAGGTTGTGCCAGAACCTATCTTAAACAGTTGAAAACCCCCTGCATTTTTGAAATATACACTGTTTTATTTTTGTGACTTTTTTTCAAGAGATTTAATGAAACTCATGAAAATATTATAGATGCTGCTTTGACAGTGATGCTTCCTTAAATTAAAAACAACACCAGGTTATTTAGCTATGTTGGAGTGGATAGAAATCTTAACATAATTGCAACAGTAGTTAAAAATCCTAAGTATGGTTGGTTTGACTAGAGAGAATAAAAATGTTCTTTGTCTTTCTGCGGAAGGGTTTTAAGGAAGTGTCTGTCTGCATTAGTATAACATGAAGAATGTAGAGGTTAAACATTGTAGTGATAGAGCCTGACTTGGTGCTTAAGCCTAAAAGTGCACCTTATGATGTAGTAGTAGGCACAAATTACCACTACCCTGTACTCTGGCAGGTGAGAGCAGTGGGGAGGCATGCAGGAAAAGCATACAAATCTTATACCTAGTATAGAGAGGAGCTGGTCAGAAGGCCAGAAAAGGTGGAGGATGCGTAGGCAAAAGTGATGTGGTAAGAGAAATTGCCCAATGCGTATGAATCAAGAATTGAAGTGACAAAAGAGGTCTAGCTCGAGCTGAGTATCTGCTTCCTTTTGTTTTAATTAGTTTAGAGGTTTTTGTGAGCCAGGCGATGTTTATTTTTGTTGCTTGGGTTTGTAAATGACTTGTGAACATACCTCAAGTTGGTCCAGCAAATAAACAGACCACAGCGCTCTCGCTTTTCCTGCCACCACTTCAAAACATCCACTGCTTGTTCTTTAGATCTCCAAGACTGTAAACTAATTCAATTTGGTATCTTTCAAATATCCAGTTTCCAAAGTATTTTTATTAAATGCAACATATATTTTTCTTCTTATTATAAATTTTTATGGTTCCTTAAGTTTCAGAAATTTAAGAATACTGCATTGAATGAAACCCTAAGTTTAAATGAGGTTAGAAAGAAATGCAACTACAAAACCAAACACTCCTGCTTTGTCCTTGAGTAGTTTTTACTTTGGATGACTAAGATCATGCTATTTAAAAGCGTCATGGTTTTAGTCTGCAAATGTTTGAAGTATTTGATAACTGAAGGGGGTGGTATCAAAATAGGGGACAGGATTCAGAGGACATCTTTATGTGAATGCAGCACCCTGTGAAGAAGTGAATGCAGGTTTCAGGCTGACTTTTAAAAGCCCAGATAATACTAAGAGATACAAAATGTAACCAAATAAATCTAATCTTCTGTGAGAATGATCGTCTCTCAAGAGACATCATTCAGAGTCTGAGTGCTTTGTACTTTTGTGGTGCCTGAGACCCTGAAGTGCTATTTAACCATCTTTATTTCAATTTATGTATATGCCATGCTTTGCAATTCACCTAGATCCCAGTGCACTAAGCCCTAAGCTGCTGCAGCTAAACGTTTTATTGATCATGAAAAGTAAGCCGTGTGCCACAGGCAGAGACCAGTGCAGCACCAGTTTGCAAGGTCATAGAGACCTGCACAAAGTGCTGCATCATCCTTGAGCTAGTTCTCTCTTTAGTTACAGAAAGAGGGAGAATGAAGAATAGTGCAATTCTTACTTTACAGATAGGTAAACTATTCAAAACCGATGCACGCTTTCTTTATGGGAGTGAGTTTATTCTGGTCACCTGAGGGGAAAGAGGCCATTGTCATTCATGTAATCTCACAGCACTGATCTACCCCTTCCCTTATCCAATCGCTAGTTGAGGCGAATCTGTAACAATTAAGGTGAAATAAAAATAAAGAATTAAACTAATAAAAGCTAATAAGCTAAGAAGAAAATTTAGAAAGGTGGGTCTAATTGGGGTTCAAGAGGAGGAAAAAGATATTGCTTCTCTTCAGGATGATTGACTGCAGCCTTAGAGCATGAGATTGCCTTGAGCCATTGTGTGAGTGTAGGCGAGCAAGTGTTGACAGCTGATTGCAGTGTTGAACATTGAACTGTATCGTGTTTCCCCAGAGGGCTATTGTATGTTAAATACTTGTGTCTGGGAGCTACAAACAAATTCCTGTTCCTGTGTGAAGTTTGGTAGCAACCTCGTAGCACACAAGAAGATTATTTAGATGTTTCTCTTTATGATCCAATGGAAGAGTTAGCTGATTTATGTGTTTGGAGAAATTAGTGATATAAAGAAGTCCTCTGTGGTGCAATCTGTGTATATGAACATGTCTCCAGATGCCTTTGTTTCTTGAAGAAGCAGGTGTTTATATTGAAATAGTTAACTCTGGGTTGCAGTCCCACTGCAAATGTTAAGGAAAATCATTAAAATAATAAAAGACGCAGTTTCTGTGTTAAGGTCTTTCATGCTTTTGAGGGGCTCCTCCTGCTAGACGTATTGATGCACTGATATACTCTAAGGAACCCTGCTGTAGGCTTGAATCTTAAATGGTGAACATTGAAGTCCATTATAAGGTTTAAGATCACAAGAGTTTTCTCATGTGGTCTCTGTTTACTCTGGATGCTTCTCTGAGGCTTTTGAGTGGTGGAAGAAAACATGCAAATCCCCATTTCTGGTTCTAGAAGGACAAATAGCATGCTGCAGGAAAATTCCTTTGATAAATGTTCTCTGCCGTGGATTTAACTGTGCCATTTTGGGGGAATATTTTAACCTTTGAAGCTGTATACCTAATTCTATTTTTTTTTTATTTTTTATTTAATGTGCTATATCGCATTCTTCAGATTGTACTCTAGATTCTGGTTTTACTTTCATTACATGGCAACATGCTTTCTCCATTTATCTTGTTAAGCACTGTTCCAGACTGTGAAGAAAGGTTGCTCATGCAAAAACTATGCTGAAGTGCAAATCTGGACATATTCAGAAAGCTGCTGGATTCATTTTGCTCAAGCTTTCAATTGATTTTAAGGTATGAAAACCTGGGCTTTTAGCCAACAGGCCAGACCTATTACACCATCTGCTTTTGCAGATATTACACCTTTGCTTGGATCTCCTAGTGTGTCATATTTAAGGTATTCAGAGACACTGTGGTGCGATAGGCACCGTGCTGGATGTCGTCAGTGATGAGGCAGTGGTAAAACTGACCTCAGTCAAATTGCATCTGGTGAGGCGAGATGGGGCTGCAATCCCCAAATCCAAGGATGGTTTAGTTCCTGTTTAGGATAAATGAGTCATTAACTTAAAGACCTAGGTAGAAAAAGAATGTAATTTTTTCTCTCATGGTAGGTACGCTGATGCTGTTTTACAGAAAACAAACAATGTTTACTAAGGAATATGTAAAATAAAGTGGTTTATGCTAAAACCAGGAAGCTGGCCTCAGACTGAAGATTCAGTTCTTCATTTAGGCTTTTTGTGGGTCCTTAGGGTATGTAGGTTTCTTCTTGTTGAGCTTGCTACCTTAAAGGTTTGAATGTGGTGGCCTAAGAGGATCCAGTTTTGGATCTGTGCTCATTGGTCTGTATGTTACATGTGTTTTGACTGAGAAGTTTTGGTAAATAACTTCTCCCTTGTTTCTTTTCACTTGCCTCACAATCTCTGCAGCAGAATTGTGCGTCTACTGCCAAATTCTCTTATAGTGCAAGGACAGTGCATTTAGCCTGATTTCTCTGTATGTGGGTATGTGGCTCACATGGGTTCATAATAAAATGTTTTCTTCCAAGGAGATTCATACCTGGTAGTATAAAACTACCTTCGAAATGTTGCTCTGGTTTATTTGTGTGCAAAATCCTCATGGAATCAGACTGCACAGCACAGATGGGAAATACATGTGCCACAGATGGGAAATTCGGAGATGAGATCCTTGAAATTTTAAGTCATTCAGTGAACAGCAGGACAAAAAGCACCAATTTCCTGAAGGTTGGTTTGCTGACTGATTGACTTGTGTCCAAGGATGCAGTTTCTTGAGTTGTTGGCTTGAGAGCAAGAAAGCTGCTGGCATACATCATCACCCTGCCTTTTGACTTCTTGTTTCTGTGAGGCTGGAGCTCTCCTGGTTTCATTGACACACTTGATTGTGGGCCTCACTGAACTCATCTGTGGTTTTGATAGTCTTTTGGTTCTGGAAAACAGATTCTCATCTCAATGGGATTATATGAATTAAAGCTGAATCACTGTCAGTCGCAGTCATACTGGCTCAGCTGAGGCAACGCTAAACTGTGGTGCAGGGGCATGAAAAAGCAGGAGTGTTTCCTGAGCCATGTGCTTACAAAAGCTGGTTTTGGCAGTGGGGCCACTACCTCCTCTGCGCCTGTGCAGAGTTACAAGTGTGCATGATGAGCTGCAATGGGAAACTGACTTTAATGTTATCATAAGAAGTTAATAATGAAGCTATACTTGATCTAGTTTACAACACAGTGCCACAAATGGCTGTGCTGGTGCAAGTGCAGGGCATTATACTGTGCTACAAGAGCTGAAGCAAGCTGTGGAGGGCAATGACTAAGTCCAGCAGAATTTGCCTTGTGTAATGGTCGTGATCTGTCTTGATTTGTTTGACCACAGTGATTTGGCCAGGCAAAGGCCTTCAGCAGCATGAGAAATTTGACCGCAACTGAGCATGGTGCGGGGAGGCTGGCTTCCAGGTGTAGCAAGAGAGGACAACAAAAAAAGAGCAACAACTGACGAGTACCCGCTTCCCAGAACACCTACTTGCAGTAATTCTTGTCAGTTAAATAAAATATATTTCAAGGAATGCAAGCATAGAGATATTCTAAAATACGCTTATGTAAAATCCAGTATGTTGTCTGTTTCAATTAATATTTAGCAAAATATCAGACTATGGTTTTCACTAAAGCTTTAAACTGCATGTTTTAAATTGAAAGAAACTGGAAATACAGGCACAAAGATGCGTGAAGGGAACAGTTCTGTTAGATAGCCTTCACGAAGAATCAGTCCTAAGCTAATGTGAAACAAACCCTTCATCAATGAGATCTCTGGATTGAGAAGGGTAGTATGCGGATGGTGATGTGCAAACAAGCACGTCAAATGCAAGAGCGAAAGGTTCATTAACTGCATTTTGTTAGCAAACTAAAACTCACATTCTCCTGGGTTGAATTTGTGCCTCCTAAGTAGCAGCCAGGATTAAATGCAGCCTTACCAGGAGAGGCCTAAGGTGCCAATGCTTTGTGCATTTGTTCTTGTAGAGAAGAGAGGATTTAGCAAAGTGGAGAGCACTGAAGCTGAGGCTACAAGTAGTTTTGGAAGTAGTGGCTATGGGTGGACAATAATTGTAGCAGACACTTGTGTCAGATATGGCAAAATTAAATACGCTGTGAAATTGGCTTTATTTCACCACAACATTTTCTGCTTCAGAAAGGAATGTGGATGGACACTTCAGTATCACCGCTTGCCTGTGTTTTGACATTTTTATCAGCTACCTGCTATTTGGAGGGTTGGTTGCTTTCCAGTGCTGTTGCTTTTTGAAAGGTTTTTCAATATACTGCTATATTGAAAAATGTTTTAAACTGTTTTTAAATATACTCATATCCTAAAATTTTGGCTTATAGGGGTTTTGGAAGATCTCAAATTACACAGCTTTCACTTAAACAGAAGTTCAATTTAAGATATTGAGGTCCTTCTCTAAGTGTAATTTCCAACACATCTTCCCCTGTATATATGTTAGCCACCATACTTCCTCTGCCACTGACAGTGGGGATTTGGGTAAAATGTAGTGTTCCAGCGTTGAAATGCCTGTCGTTGACATGCATTTTATTTGTGCACATTTATTCTTTTCTAACTAAACCACTATGAGCCCTTTAACAGTTAATGACTGCTAAAAAGAAGTTCCTTTAGCATGATGCGTGTTAAATAATCATATTTTAACATCTACAAAAGCGTACTTTTATAATAGGAGACATTAAAGCTTTTTTTTTTTGGGGGGGGTGATTAATTAAGAGCATCCATTGTTTTTCACGTGTGCAGATTTCTTTGAATCTCAGTCTATTCTCTCAACTTTGGGAAAAACAGGTCTGTTAAGTGAGTTTCAGAAACAGATTCCAGGCCTGATTTCTTCAAGTAAGGGATTGGTATGGGAGGAATGCAGTTATCCTGCATTCTGTGGCCTGGAAGCCTCATGAGGATTATATAGTCAGAGGATGATTCCCCCCCCCCCCCAGTGTTTGTGTATTTCTCATTTGTCTTTATAATTAGTATTAGGAAAAGTTATTTACTTGCAGATATTAATGTATTCTGCTTTGGCACAGTGGCAGTGTTGGTTGATGCCTCATGTTTGTGGCTTGCTATGCTAATGGCATGTTTGTGTAAGTTCTTACAGCATTATATATCTCTAAGATTTCTCTTGGTCATCTGAAGCTACGATGATGAACAAAATCTCACTAGAACAGCCAAAATCTAAGCGGGGTCTATAGGAACTCTAGTTTCTTTGCAAAAGTGGACAATTACCCAGCCTGTGCTATTGCATTTTGCAGAAATCACTTATCAAAGAAATGGGGTTTGTGTGTGTGAGGCATTTGACTCTGAAGAAAAGAAGCTCCCAAAAATAATACAGTGAGCGCTAAGGCAGTCTTGTTTTAATTTCAGTGGCTGCAGTAATAACCACGTCAAGAGCAGAAAATAGGCAGTCTGAGCTGAGCAGGGAAAATTGTGGGGTAGGACCTCCATTTCTGTAATCAAAGCATGTAATAGGACGCAATTGTACACAAATTTATACTATGACAGCCTTCATTTTACATTCTATTTAGGAGAATCTCTGTATCTGAAAATGAGGAACAGGCTAGCCCAAAAAGAAACAAACTTCAGATGGGATGCTGTTTTGTAATGCATTCCACAACCAGCCTAATCAGAAGCTATAAATCAATAGGAAACTAGGACATGCCACTAATTAGTTACTAGAATATTCTACCAATGGGCTTTGAGCACAGACCCATGTCAGAAGATCCCCCACTTGTTGAAGGTGTCTTTTCAACTTCAGTGTGTAAAAGACAGATCTGTTGTTAAGAAGAAAATTTATGTAAATGGGATGAAATTTGCTTCTAGCTTGAGTAAACCAACGTATCACTAACTAAAATCAAATGTTTGTAGAAGTGTCTCTGGGATACATCTAATCCAATCTGATTTCTATTAACTGATTTGTTTTGCAATTTAATGGCTGTCAAATTTGGCCCTGAATGTCAAAATCATATTTAGCTCGTGTCATTGCCAAGGCAATCACACAAGCAGTGCTCTTGGTAAATAAAATTTGGCAGAAGGCTCACTAGTGCATGTCATGGCTTAAACCAGCTCCAGTGTGTATTTCACACATCTGAGTGAATTCTTTAATACATAATAGCTTTTATAAAATAAGCATATTCTAGTTTGGTTCCCAAGTTTTATGAAAATGCCAGTGGCACGTAGAGTTCAGCTCTGTAGGATGGAGTCCCAAATACCTGCTCTGCTTCAGTGCTTGAACGCTTAAGCAGGCTTTGTGGATGCCAAATATAAATCTAATATTGAAGAAGCTACAAAGCAAACGTTCCTTTTATTTCACAACTCTTAGTTAAGTTAAATGTTGTTATTCTGCGGTATTTTTAGTGTCTGCATCCAGCTGTAAATTAGGACATTTTCCATGCACTGCTCTAGGGGTGATTCCTGAAGAGAATATTTTAGTCTTTCACTTTCTAAACACAACTTAAGTCCTTCCCAGTTTAGGTATTTGCATATGAACTGCTATTGTGATGTACATTCTTGCTGAGCTGCTTCGTAAGTCTTTTTAGGTTGTTCCACAAGAATTAAGATGTGCAGTCTGCGTAAGAAAAACTGATTCATTTGATGAAAAGAAAGATCTGTTGAATGAATGATTTTTCAGAAAGAGCAAGCATTAGGAGAAGTAGAAAGTTCTGTGAGAGATGAGTTAATTTTAGAGTAAATTCTCCCATTTTTATTTCATTTTCATAAGTTTTGAGTTTTAGCATCTCAAATATTCCTCTGTTTTCTGTGCTGGAGGATTTTTGTGTTGGGGAAGAAGAGAGGATGTTGCTTCCATATTTACATAATGTTTTGTGAGATGCCAGTGTCATGCAGTATAGGAGAGAGTATCTGTGAAACCTCTTGGTGTCTCAGTTGTATCTTTATTGTTGCTGAGTACCAGGCATGTCCCAGTGGAACACGTATTAGGGCACTGAAGTACTCCAAGAATTCAGCTGTGTCACAAATAGGACAATTCTTAATACTTAATGGAGTCTGCAACTTGTAAGTCAAGTAGTTTGGTCACTGGAATTTCCACATTACAAATACATGGAGAGAGTGCTCAGAGTGCACCGAAACCTTTCAAGCTTGTCGCGCAGGCTTTTAAAGGTCCTGAAGTTGTCTCCTCTCATAACTTTCGGGATTAAAAAAACCCCCTCCTCTTCCTCCTTCCTTCCCCAACACCCCAAAGCACCACCTCTGCTGCCTTCGCTGACGCTAGAAGTTGGAGATACTTTCTCCTCCTGTGATTTCACCACATGACTCATGGTTTAGGTCCGTAGTATTCACAGTAATTATTGGGTAGCTCTGTCATTTTAAAGGCTATACCATAAAGCAGGCATTGACCTAGAATATAGCTTGGGTATGTGGTGGTCAGTGTGTGCTGGTAGGCACAGGAAGTCAGGTGAGCCATCTAAAATGCCTTAGGATAAAACAAGAGGGGAGATCCCCATGGAATGCAGCCTCGCTGCTTGTTCTGAGCACTGCTCAGTTTAACTCCAGCTTAAGCAAACAGCTTGTGCAGGGTATCTCTGGGTTTGTTTGCCTACAAGTGAGGATTCTTTGAGTGTTTTGTTCTTCTGCTTTTGATAACACGGTTCTTTAGTTTGTGTAATCATTTTGCAACCCAGGCTCTTGTAAGTGGATTTTGTTTGTTATAATGAAGGAGACAGATGTTTCTTGTAAGAACTTTTTTTCGGTGCTATATAACATAAAACAGCAAGGTTTTGTACGTGGTGTAGTAATCCCTGAATTATTCCCTGAAATATTCTGTTTATAACTTTGTGCTCTGGTTACTTCACCAGTTGCTTGAACTCTTTATTGAGAAAGCACACATTCTCGTGCTCAGGGGTTGACATAGTGCTGTTAGGAACATCTGTAGTGAATCCTGACAAACATCCTGAAGGATTTTGAACTGCCACCTTGGCTATGCCGTTGGATGTTAATCACTACCCGCACAGCCCCCATCCCTGTTGATAATGTTATCCTAGAAAATGTAGAAATGTTGAGTCCTGAGTTGCAAACAGGAAAGGATAAAGTATGCAGCTGTTTTTAGGGAGGAGAAAAAAGGGTTTTCATAACTGTCTCTTACAGTATTTGACATCATTAGCTCTGAGAGAGTAATGAGAGTATTTGCAGTGCACCCCTGAAGTGCTGCTACAGGCCTCCTGCCCCCTCCCCATTGAGCCTGTTCTTCCATCATCATACCTCTTGCACAGACAGTGAGTTGAGGGCCTAAATGTGTCCTTAGAGCTGTAAGAGTTGCTTTGTACAGGACAAAGGCACTCCTAATGCGGTGAAATAACTTCTCCACCTCATTTCGCACTAATGTTTTGGGGTGCCTGAAGTTTCTCTAACTGCTTAATTGGAGAATGTGGCTGTAAAATTGCCATATCGTTCTCTTAAAGAGTGCCTGGAGCTGTGGTTGCCAGTTGTTGTGTCAGTGCCTTAATCAGAGCTTTGAATCTCGGTTCATCTGGGAGATGTTCATTTGTTCTAGTCTCCTGTCCAGGTGGTTAGGCAAGGAACCAAGCTCCCTGTGATCAGAAACCACACACACAAAAAGGGCTGCAAGCACTGATAGTTTGTTCCCTTGATCGTTCAGTCCCCAAGCGAGGGTAGTTAGAGGCACTATTTCTGGCATAACAAGGGTATAATTTGGAGGAATAAGCTCGCTGTATGTTCTAGCAATTTTTTTAAATGCAGTTTGATGTTTCCCTTAAATATGACTTGAGTTCTTAAGCCCTGGCAGAAGATGAATACTATATTCTTCTAAACAACATCAGATACATATGCATCCCCGGATGTGGTAACACTCGGAGTTCCTCCCAACATTTATATTTCACAAGCAAATGTAAAGAGTAGGAAGTGAAAAACATCCTCCAGTGAAAGATCCCTGACATCTTGCAGCTAGTGAAAAAAAAGAATGATCTTCAGTCGCTGCTTTTCACGCTCAGACTGTAGTGAACATTTGAGGCAGTGATGCTTAAAGTAACTTCTGAGGGATAATGAAGAAAAAAGATCCCCTGAAAGCCCCCACCAAACTCTTAAGAGCACAGCATTGTAAGGTATGGAGAGGTCTGTTTGGGACTGTGATTATGAATTTAAAATGTAAGAAGAAACAAAATGAATACTTGAAGTGAGAACATGAATGATTGCACAGATTATCCGTCCTATTTTCAGATTCTGTCACTGCTCCAAATATGACTGATAGATTGAAAGTAGGTTGCAGAATGGGCAGATAGTGTGCTACGCGTTGGTAGTTGTTTCTAGTTTCATAGTATTAATTTAAGCAGTTTAGTGTCTCTGTACTGTTTGTTTCTCTTGTGGTTTTATCACTTTTAGTTATTATGTGCAGTAGCAAATCAGCAAAAGACTCAAAGAAAAATGTGTCACTCTCTGTAGAACTGCATAAATTAACCTGTGCTAATTAATTGCTGAACTTCATTTGACATATTTAGTAGGATTAAGAAGTGTATTGGATACAGCTGACAGTTGTGTTTAACTAATTTGGGGAAGGGAAGACAAATTCTGGACTAATGCAGCAAGATACGCATAGCATAAAAGTGAGCTTGATCAGGATTGACAAGAAAAGAAAGCTTACTGCATTTGATTCAGGGTGCAACACCATCAGCTTTAGAGAAACAGTGAAGCAGAAATGTTCTGTGTGACACCCCAAACTGGGTAGTCATATTTAAGTGCTTTAACTTGCAATATATTCTCATGCCTTGCTGCTTCTTAGACTGCAGGTGCTGAGCCCGAGTTATAAATCTTAGAAAGTTATTATGGTGAGGCGCTGGCACAGGGTGCCCAGAGAAGCTGTGGCTGCCCCATCCCTGGCAGTGCTCAAGGCCAGGTTGGACACAGGGGCTTGGAGCAAGCTGCTCCAGTGGAAGGGGTCCCTGCCCGTGGCAGGGGTTGGAACTGGACGAGCTTTGAGGCCCCTTCCAACCCAAACCAGTCTGGGGTTCTGTGATTGCAGATAAAAAGGTGAAAGTTACCTTCTGCCTATTTTTAAACTTTCCTTCCAAAGAGCTGTTACGGGTTGTCTGGCAGAAGCACTGGCTGCTCTGTCAGTCTGCTTTATGGAGCAGCCTGAGTGCAGTGGGTTGGTAACTGTACATCAGTTTGTTTGCGGCAGTCCAGGGGCTCAGAAAGGACAGAGCCTATTTCCTTACCTGCAGCCTCCCCTCAGACTGCCTGTGTCAAGCTCCTCTAAATCCTTTTTGACAGATTGCTAGGATATGGGTTCATTTTCCATGTATGCTATCTTGCTTCACTTGAATCTAGAGCCAAAGCTGTCCAGCTAGCATTCAGCACTCCTTTTTTGCATCCTGAAGTGTAATAAAAAGGAGATTTATCATCCAGCTGAGTATTCAGTTATGGAATTTCCTATACTCAGTTACTCAGTTTTAATAAAAATTTTAAGAAAGGTTTGAACATAAATCCTCTTGGAATGAAGGAATGGTTTCTTGGCTCTTAGGTTCTGAAGTCAAGCTGAAGGGCCAAACTTTTGAAATAAATTAAATCAGTGAATTTTCTTTGATTTCATAGGCATGTAAAGACCTTTACTGAAATAAATTAAAGGGCAAGTCTGATCTGAACTGCTGGTCTTTGAGAGCTTCCCCACTGCTTATCTTCACATTTTTATTGAGAAAACAGAGATCAGACCTTGAATTGTTGATTTGCCAGCACCTGTCTTCTAACACAGGTGTCTGTGAGGAATATTTCAAACCAAAACTCATCTATGTTAGCAGGAGAGTGCATTGTAATCAAGCAGTGAGTGCAGCATTCATTCTGGAACTGCTTCATGGTCAGGGATCCTGTTCTCCTTCTGAATGAGAGAGCTCCAGTGAGTAGCAAATAAGTTAACTATGGTCCTCACTGTGGATTACAGTGGCTTTAAGACATACAGGATTAGTCTGGAGCTTTTTGAAGGTCAGGAGCAAGATTCTGAGCTTCTTTCGCAATTATCTATGGAGGGAATTACCAACTGTAGGACATCCTAATTTATTTTCCTTTCCTTTTTGAAAACAACCCAGTGGTAAGGCCAGCGAGCATTTAATATTGCTTTGTTCTAGCCTTAGCTTCCACTATTCTGCTAAGAGCAAGCAAAGAAGACAAAATATTTTCGAAGTGTCTTAGTGTAAAATTTATTGTGTGGGTCTGGGTTTTGTGGAAGAATGCAACACACAATGTGCACACATACAGTGTGGTTCTACTTACAAGAGAAAAAATCATCTTGAGGGAAGATGATTGCCCACGATAGTCCAGAGAGCTTTCCCTGAAGGCACAGAAGAGGCATGACTGAGAATATCGCATCGCTGAGACACGTGCTGGCACCAATTTCTGGGGTATGCCATGCTTCACAGCAGCTGGAGTTGGGTTTGGGCTTTCTGCAGCATATTCCTCTGCTCTTTCCATCTCCTTTCTGCTTTTTCCCCTTTGCAGAATGTGAGTATAGTGAAAATTAGGATTTACTCTATTAAATTGAGTACACAATTAGGAAAAAGAAGTATGAGGGGGGGTTTGCAAGGGGAAAAATAATACTTGGGAGGATGGGAAGACAATTAGAATACGCCGAAGTATAGCAGAAGGAAATCATAGAATAGCTGAGGTTGGCAGGGACCCCTGGAGATCTCATCCAACCTGCCTACACAAAGCAGGATCAACATGAGCAGGTTTCTTATGGCCAAGTCCAGCTGGGCTTCGAGCATCTCCAAGGATGGAGGCTCCAAAGCCTGCCTGGGCAGCCTGGTCACTTTAACCACCCTCTGGCTGGGGCTGAGGAAAAAAGGGAGGGGTATGTGGAGAACTTTAGGATGGCTTCTGTGCATAGATGAAACAAGGTTTTTAGAACCAGAAATGGCATAGGTACCAAAATAGGGGGGGAAGTCCCTAAGGGGCAGTTCTCCTTTATTGATAGAACCCCTGCTGTAGGTGTTCAGCCTTGTAGACAGAGCTGGTTTGCTTAATTGTTGCTCTGATTAAGAAAGTACAAAGTTTGTTTGTAGACCAGAATGTTTATTGAATTGATTATGAAATATAGTATAGTACAAATTCTGTCCCTTACACATGAACTGAGTGCAATTGGAAACTTAAACAGATATTTGTCTTTATCCATGGACATGAAATCTGGGTGCAGGACATTTTTAGTCCAGCATTAATGGACTTAAATGCTTGAATCTTAATGAAAGCATAGCTGCTTATAGCTTAAAACAAAATTACAAAGAGCATAAATGAAAATTAGTTTAGCAGCATTTATGTATTGTTAAAGTTAATAAAAACATTAATATATTGAATTGTTTTATCCATTACTTTTCTTTCAGGCATCAAAATAGCTATGAAAAGCTCTTATGTATTTTTTCCCTCCTAGTGTGTCTAGTGCTACAGCAAACTCTGAAATACAGAGCAGTAATTCAAAAAGTGGATGTTAAAGGCTGCAAAATTAATGATGGGAATTCAAAGCATTGTGCATAATAGCTGAATTAGCACAATGTAGGGCTATATAGTAAAACTGGAGTTATTTTTGGAAAAGGATCTTGGAGAAACAGGATACGTGACAAGTTATGAAAGTCTGTCGTTTCGTAATTCAGACTAGACTCTAGAATGTCATATAAATCCTGAAGTGTCAGTTGTATCCTGCTCTGAAGACTGCACACAGGCTTGTAGAGGGAGACTTTGCTTTTCCCTCATCTTTCTCCTACTGCTTACACCTGTCAGAACGAAACCAGCAAAAAATACATGGAATGTCTTTCCCTGGTGTAACTGAACACTCCCTTCCAAAATAAATCTGAAGTCATGTCTCCTGCAGAAAAGGAGGGAATATGTGTGCAGCTGGGTCATCCTTGGGTTGTACAGATGGTTCTTGAGTCTTCCAGCTGAAGAGGAAAGCGAAATCCAACAGTCACTCAACCCTGTCCAAACTGCTTCCTAGATTTAGAAGTTAAAAATGTTAGAAGTGAGGTGGATATGAGTCTGGTTTTAATCCGTGGAAAAATAGGCTCTAAAAAGGTACCAAACCAGTAAGTAGCAATCTTCCCCTCCGTGTTTTGGTAGGTGGGATAGTGAGAGTGAAACAGCATTTGTAGAAATGTCATTCATATTTCATAGAATCAAAGAACAGTTTGGGTTGGAAAGGAGCTTAAGATCCTCCAGTTCCAACCCCCCTGCCATTGGACAGGGACACATTCCACTGGAGCAGGTTGCTCTGAGCCGCGTCCAACCTGGCCTTGAACATTGCCAAGGATGGGGCAGCCACAGCTTCTCTGCTCACCCTGTGCCAGCGCCTCAGCACCCTCACAGGGAAGAGCTTCCTGATACCCAACCTGAACTTTCCATGTTTCAGTTTGAACCCGTTACCCCTTGTCCTGTCACTACAGTCCCTGATGAAGAGTCCCTCCCCAGCATCCCTATAGGCCCCCTTCAGGTACTGGAAGGCTGCTCTGAGGTCCCCACGCAGCTTCTCTTCTCCAGGCTGAACAGCCCCAACTTCCTCAGCCTGTCTTCATACGGGAGGTGCTCCAGCCCCTGATCATCCTCGTGGCCTCCTCTGGACTTGTTCCAGCAGTTCCATGTCCTTTTTATGTTGAGGACACCAGAACTGCACACAATGCTCCAGGTGAGGTCTCACCAGAGCAGTTTGAGGGGCAGGATCACCTCCTTCGACCTGCTTCGAGCACTTCATGTAAGTGTCATATACTTCATGTGTATGGCCACATACTTCAGATGTATATATATATTATTTTCACAGCTGTGGACTCCAGGAAGATTGATTTGCTACAGAATTGGGGAATAGGAGTCTTAAAAAATTACTGGTTCTTTGGCAATGTTAGTAATGAACCGGGAACGCGAGAGGCTGGGAACATGCCTGTGGATTGTGGGGCTCCTTGCTTCTATGGGGTTCCTAAGGATGGATTATGAACCTCCAGCTGCCAGCAGCCTGTAGTTTTATGTTGGAACAAAACGAAGCTCTCCCACATCTACTATTTCTTGAACAAAATAACAAGATATTGGGAGATAGTGGAGTCAGGAGCTCTTTTTAAGGTGGTTGGTTGGTGTTTGCATGGGGCAGGTAGCTCTCCCCATGCGCGAGCTTCACTTCTGATGGCCTCTTTGTAATGCTGATGTTTTCCTCCTGTATGTTTATTCAGTTACTAATCAAGATGATGGATTGTTCTAGAGAATTTTTGCTGCTTAAAATTTGTTTATTTTCTCTAATTCAGACACTCCTTTTGCAATTTCACAGTTTCTTAAGCTGCTTGAAAATACCGCACAATTGTGTTTCAGCTTGGCAAGATTTAAACTCCAGAACTACCGCAGAAGTTTTTGATAGCTGGGTTAAATATCGTGGCACTGTAAAACATTTTTCTCCTTCCAAAGCAGCAATGAGAAGTTAGTCCTACGCTGAATGGCAGTTCTTTTGCAAAGCAATTAATCTTGATAGTATGTTACTTTAAAATAATGTAAATGTTCTCAGAAATTGCCAAATGTAAATGCAGTGGTGATTAAGTGAAATCATAAGTTATACTTTGTAATACCATTCAATCTTTCTGCTTTCCCTGGGCAGTAGCAGAGCTTTTTTCCACAGCGCTAAGTTTAGTCTATAAACTGGAAATCTGTAGGGAAAGAATGCTCTCTGCAGTGACTCACTCAGTGCCTGGCCTTTATTCCAGGCCTTATTGATGACAAAATATGCTATGAATTTAGAAAATCTACAACCCTGTAGAGGTGGCAGATTGCTTTCTGGTTTGCCTCCAGTGTTTGTATGCATGTCAAGCCTGCCTCTTGACCTTTTCTACACCGAGTTTCTCTTCCACAGCAGCCTAGTGGCACAGGTGTGCTCTTCCAGGCAGGAATGCAGCCTTTCTGGGATATCACTCTGTAAAACTCTCATGCTTTCCTCCCTGTTTTGTAAAGGTCTTCTGCTTTCCTTCTTTTGCATTCAGAAGTATGAGTTCTCTCTATTTTGATTCTTCTTTTTTTTCCTCTCTATTTTGATTTTTCTATTTTTGATTTTCTAAGCCCCAGGAGCTTACGTAGTTGATAAACCTTTAAAATACCATCTCTTACTGAAACACACTATAATTGCATGTTTGTGATTTTCGTATGTTCCTGTTTAATGCAAATTCTGTAGGTAATCAGAAATGACATTGGTTAAAATGGGAATGAATATATATTAGCTTCATTTCAGCTCGTGCATTATCAGTGCTGTTTAACAAGTAGTAAAGCAGGGCTTAAACTGAGTGTGATGCATATTTCCTATGCATTGTTAGCTACGCCTCCCAAACATTATGCCCTGAGGCCAGTTCAGTGGCAGTTGGTGAATTATAGTTTGTGTACCTTGTGCTCATCACTGGCTCTCAACCAAGGAGGTGGTATGCATCTGCAGGTCGTGAGGAAGTTACATGTGGCAGTGGACTGATTTATAGTTGATTAAAAATAATTAAAATGTGAAGTATTTGAGTGGTCTTTACCTTAAAAAGGGAAGCCACTGGGAAGAGAAGCTGGAGGAAGGAAGAGGCTTTCTGGGTCTGTTACTTGATGAGTACACAGGCCAGTAAGGAAGTTTCCTTCCCTACTCTGAAGTTTTCTTTTTCCCATTTGTGCAAGGAATTGGAGTAACGAGCTCCCAAGATAGGTAATTTGGGTGTTAGACTCCACGTAGGTCTTTGAAAAAAAGATCAGGTTTTTGTCATGCACGATGATGTGTAAAAGTGCTCTATGAATGGGATTTGGTTATGCTAGATGGTGTATCAGTGCCTCGAGGAGCTATGTAATTAATTTGGTTTGCTTCCTTTGTCTCTCTTGCCTAGGACAACCAGACAGCAAGCCTTGCTTCACTGTCAGCAGTGAGATTCAGCACTAAATTTAACTCTCCTATTAGACACTTAGGTCAACAAGTTACTTCCACAGTCCTCTACTTGTGTTGCCCCATTTCAGAAGCTGGGTAATGAGTGCAGTAGATGGGAAGCACCTCTGCAAAGAAGCTGCTAACAGCCTTGGTGTTCCTTATGCAGTTTTAGAATGTACAAACTTGCAGCAATAATTCTGTCCATCTTGACCTGGAAGGTTGTTTTTATTGCTACATAAATATGGGCTTGGTTTGGAGTCGTCCTTATCGTTGCTCTGGGTAATTGTCTACAGATCTATCAAAAACCTAAAACCAGCAGCTGATAAGATCCATGAGACATAGTCCTGGCTTTTTATTAATCTGAGGTGATGCCGTCAAAGTCGTAACCATTTTTCTCTGGGCTAATTCTATGGAAACTCTGAATCTGGAGATGTTCTTCCTTTACCGCTTGCATGCAGGAAATGTGTCTTAAAGCTTTGAGTAAATTTAATTCTTTTGCTTCTACTTTTTAGATTAATTTCTGTGTAGCGTTGAAAACATTTCTCTCCTGTAGCATGCAGTTCAATTGTATGACTTTCTGCAAGCTTTGGAAAACCTTTTAGGCCTCTAGTTGTGTTTTTTACTAACCGTTTTGCTTACTTTTATCCACCAAAATACATCTGTGCTATTGGAGCACTGTTGTCTTTCACCAGATTAATCTGTAAAATGTTTTTTATTATCCATTGCAACTTATCTTAAGCTCATAATTTCCTGACATGAAATAATATTGTTACTTTATCAACTAATTTCTGAACTGAAGATCACCTTCCTTTGCTGATAAGAGAAGAAACCAGATTGCCTGCTTTGCAAAATATTCCAGGGCATCAGCCAAAAGCTTAAGTACCTGATAGTTAGTACTAGACCTTTTAGGTTAGTCAAATTATAGATACCTAAAATGTTCTTTACCTTGGTACATTTGTTACACAACCAGTGGGCATTCTAATTTCAATTGAAATCTGATGGATTTAAGACGAGGAACATGGTATTTGGGTTGGAAATGTTCATAGATACAAGTGGAATAGCTGAGGAATGTGGGCCCATGGGGCCAGAGGAGGTGGTGGCTCCATCAGCCAGGCTTTGTGTTCTCCAATAGCCTGGGATGCTTCAGAGCACATTTGACAGTGTTTTGTGTTCCTTGCTGTGCAGGGATTGAGTGCATCTAGGTGGTAATTTAACTCTGAGCCAATAAACAGATTTGAGAGGCTGGTGCTTTGAAGAACAGGCGATCACAAGAACAATTTCCTGTTAGTTGCTTTGCCTCAGATACAGCTTAATATGATGGCTCCACTGCATTAACTAAGACTAAGCCCCCTCCTGGCATCCAGCAGCACCTTGATTACTGTGTGATGAGCAAACATGACACACAGGCACACATTTTGATCCTTTTGTAACAAGGGTCAAATTCATTAAGGATTTCTCCAGAATGAATGGGGTTATTTGTACTGCAGTGTAATCTATTCTCTTTTTCAAGGATCTTTGTTTTATGCTTTAGCCAAGATTACAAAATGATATTAACCTGTATTATGTCCTTAGGATTACTGAGTTCATGGTTAGTACAACCCACACTCTTTCACTGTTTTGTCTTTGGACTAAACTGGGAGCAAATCAGACTAAAAATATTAGAAAAAGTCTTACTGTTTGATACTAATGTAACTACTTTAATTATACAGATGATTTTATGCATACAGATACATTTTATATATGAAAATGTTGCCTCACACTCACTTAGCAGGTAACATTCTGATCTCTTTCGAAGTAGGTGGTCTACCATCCAAACCCCGTTAAGATTTCTCTAAGACTGTTGTGGTAACAGAGCAGTTGCACAGAAGTCATTCTCTGTACAGTCAGTCAAGTACACATCCAAACATACATAGACACAGTGTGTAGATTCATATATATATGTGCATGTGCACATGTATGCACACATGCTTTATAACAACTAGGAAATGAAACCATCAGCAGTGAAGGTCAGTCTGCTCAGTGCAAATTTTCACTAGAAATAACTTTTGGATCCAAGGGGAGAATTTTTGGTTACCCTTGGTGGTTATACCAAAGTTCTGGATTATTCAATATCAGAAAGATTGTTCTCCAAATTATAAATCGATCTGTTAGAAAATGGTTTTACTTCCCTTTAGAAATATGGTGTAGAAAGAAATGTCTTTATATCCATGCTTCCTGCTTGGTATAGGAATTTGAGAGTACATAGTAAACTTCCATTAAGAATTTATGGTTTCCTGGCTCACGTTTGCTGTGTATAGATAAGAATAATCTCTTTGTTTTAGCACAGCTCTATTGGCTTGTATTCGTTTCTACCTTCCATCAGTGGGTCTGGGGTTTTTTAGCTTTTTCTTTTCCTCCTTTTACACTATTATTTAAATGAATCAAAAAGAAACCATGTCCCTGGGGAGCAGAAGGTACAGTTCAGAACCTGAAAATCGTTTTCTTGTGTGGAACAGCACCTGGCTGACCCTTTGTTGTTTGAATGTGGCCTGAAATTCTTTGTGGTTCGAGTGTAAAACCTCTGGCTGCCCCTGCCCTCTGGCAATTAGCAAGTCAGCGCCAGGCTTGGGATTTTGTGTTTCAGAAAATGAGGAACTGCGTGGTGCTGGCTGCAAATGTCCTTAGTGTTAGTCCTGTCTGTTGTGCAGCCAGGCAGCATCAAGCAGACGAGAGTGACAACATTAACAGACTCAAGGTTGTACCATATGAAATATCTTGTGCTCAAAAAGTGATTACAGTAGTGCTCATTTTCCATCCTGCACCTTTGGCGTATAAAGGAATGATTCAACTGAAGATACCCATTTCTTACTCCGTGGTTGGGATAATTGTCTGGTGTCTGGGATGGAATGAGAGAATTGCAGAGCCCAACTGAGCGGGGTGTTTTTTTTCTTTTCCCTTCCTTTTTAATTTCTATGCAAGATGTGACCTCCGAATGCATAAAGACTTCTTAACCTCTCGAGCACTGTTTTGGCTGAACAGCAGTTTACGGGCAAACAGTAATTAACCTGAAGAGAAACACATCTTTAGGTTTTATTGTGCCTCAGTATATGGGTCAGAGCACGAACATTGTAGAGGTATCATCTGTGGCATTTGAAAATATCACTAGGAAAAAACCAGCAGACTTAATTTAAAATTAATATGTTCCAAGATCTAAGTAAGGAAACTCATTTAGTAGAGAAGTGGCCTTTTGGATGCTTAAACCTGTTCAAGGCTTTTCAGTACAATTTTATTCTTTTGAGGTGGTGATGGGCACGCAGGCGGAGGTTTGGAGTTCTCCAGATTTTTGATTATGTGGTCAGTGTGTTATTTCTGTTACATTTCCTTTGCAACTTTTCAGAGACAGCTTGTTGGTATAATACACCTTCTTTTGTGCGTATGAATGGAGGACAAAAGTACTGTTACTTACCAAGGATCAGAAACCCCCCAAAAGTGAATCACTGAACATCTAAACCCGAAGATTTTCAAAGCCTTATTTGTAAGTCCTCAGAGGAACTAATGTACTATCCTCTACCTGGCTTTGGGCATAAGATCAGGATGTAAAGATTTAGTGAAACATCCTCTTAGCTTTTAGAACATCAGCTATATTTAACAGCGTGAAATCAGGCACAGGATTTGTAAGACACGGAACTGGTGCCGCTTTCTGAGGCTGTGTCTGATGAGTCTAGCCTGTTCTGGGGCTTTGTTCTTTAGAGTGCTTTGAAATCATCTCTGCACACAAGCAGGGTATCCGGGGATGATAATGAAACAACAGATCTTCTAAATGTCCGGTCACCTTTCTAACAGCGAGAACAAGAAACAAATGGCGGTGGGAGGGCAGACAGAAACCTGATTTTCACTCGGTGGTTTTTACTACCTGAGAACTCTCTCCCAGGCTGTTTATAAAATATTAGGTTTGCATTACACAGCTGAAGGAATTCACAAAACATTAAGGCTGTGACTAAACCCAGCAGTTAGGGTTTTTCCCTTTGGTGCTCAGGAGAAATGGGGGTTGAGGGAGTTGACAATGAAACATTGCAAGTTTTCTGCAGGAGCATAGCAAAGAAGTGGTATTTTAAATGAGGCGGAAGGGAATTAAACCCAAACGCAAACTACAGTTCTGTTACTCAAGTAAAATCTCTGGAATGCATTACTCTGGGAGAAGTTCTTCCTTCTTACACCCACCCCACAGCCGTGAGTCCTGCTGCTGTGCGAAGGTGAACTCGGAAAAGCTGGGAAAGACAGTAGGAAAAAGCCAGAGCTGGAAACTCTGAAGAAAGGCCTTTGAAAGGGGATCATATGAGCTTTCGAGGCCACACAGTATTAGGAATTTCCATAACAGTAAAAGAATTTACAATGTGCAGCCTATGCATAACTAGCTCTTGCAGCCTGTAAAACCCTGCGTGTTTTTCCAGGAGTGAGGCTGGTATGGCTCCTGCAGGTATCCCCACCGGCCTCCACACAGGGCCTGGGAGGTTGCCCTGCCCTCATCCTGGCACTCCAGGGCTGTGCAGGATCCTGGAAGGAGTCCCTGTGTTGGTACATGCATCTGAAAACTTTGTCATCAGAGGTTAGCAAGGATGGTAACAATTCGAAGTTATTTGCATGAGCACATGCATCACCGTGCCTCACCACAACGCAAGCCACCTCCTTCTGAAGCTGAGTGTAGCAATATTGCCCGAGTTCTCTGTTAAAGGAAGACTTTTTTCTTTTATTTTAATGCATGGTTTCTTTCTGATAACTGAGGAATGTGTTTAGTGGGGGAAAAACAGTTTCTTTAAACACTATTGAGACATCTAAGTAAGTGTAGTAGACACAGTAATAAATTACCTTTTACTGCAGTGGTGTTTCCAAGAATGAATTAAAGGTAGAAATATTTGAAGTGAATGTGTTTTCTTTAGTTTATAGAACTGTAGAAATTGTGCTCTTGATTTCAGATCTATGTGCCCCTCTGTTCTTGATGATAACGGGGAATGCCAGCTGCTCAGGAGATCTGAATGTTTAGCCTGAAATGTTGTAAAGGTCACTGACATAAGCAGTAATATACCCTGGAAGCTTATTTCCAGAGCTCCGATTAACTCTGAGACCAAGGCACTTGCCTCCTGTCACTACCTATTCCTGGCTGAGTGGATCTTTTCCCTCAGTACTTCTGTCACAGAACTTCTGCCTTTCCACAAATGTCATGTAACTTGTCCTTTAAAGTTTCCTTCTCATCATCAGCTCTAACAGTAGATCAGTTCAGTCTTTGCTTCAGACAGCATTGTTAGGATTTAGATGGTCCTTTCAGGATTCTTTTGCCCTGTCTTTGTGCTGCGGATGCGTGCCGCCTTTCTGTGCCTTTCTTTGTCTACAGAAGGTTCAGCACATTCCCTAGAAGGTTTCAGCTGAACCAGAATATGACCGCATTAACAAAAACACCACAAGAAAGTAAACAGAAGGGCACAGTCCCTTACTCCCCATAGTCACTTACTGTTGGAGGATGGCAGAAGACATGATCCTTCACTAGCACATGTTGGAGGTGGCACCATATGCAGAACTATCTATTCATGGTTTTGTTTGGTGAAATAGTAAAGATTACAGTCACAGGTAAGTAGTTGCCCACCTATTAAGCAGACCAAAGCATCACCCTGTCGAACACACTACGTCGTGGGTAGATCCAATGGAAAAGCACTAATACGAAGCTCAGAGTATTTTTGAGTTCATACCCTTCAGCTGCTTAAATGCTTTGTAGTGAGCTGTAACTCTGTGGTTTCAGAACAGAGTACCTATTCAGGTTTAGTAACATGAAAAAGGATTTTATGAGTTTGAGTATAAGGAAGTGTTTCCAAATTATGCCAGGAAGGCATATATAATTACTTGTGAGACTGTGCTCAAAAAAAAAAATCATTTTGAATATCAGATTGATAGACAGATAGCGCTCCTGCCACCCCCCAAATAACACCCTTCTGAAATAAAAGTGCAGTCAGTTGTTTCAGTGATTAAATCTCTCAAACTGCTTAAAGGCTCTGGAATGACTTTGTATTAGGAAAAATAACAGTCATGCATGGGTAAGTTCCTGCCTGCTCACCGAGCTTGTTTTGGGTTGCTCATATTGATAGCTTCATTAGCTTTACTGTTGATAGTAATTTGACTACAGTGCATGCCAATTTGAATGATGCTGAAACTCAAGCCTGTGGAGCATATAGACTGCTGAAACCATTGAGTCAGTTTACAGGGCTAAGGTGCTGGTTGTTAAGAATGTGAAAAACTTTGCTATGTTCATGAGCATTTCATGAATTGGAAGACACTGCTGTGATGGCTGGCCTAGGTGAATATGGAATCACATGAATTGTAATTCAAAGAGGATACATTTTTAAATTCCATTTTTAATCCTGCAGTCTTTGGGGGTTTTCTCATTGCAGAATGTCGTCTTGCAAATATTTCCCCCCCATTAATTTTAAAGAGAGAATATTCTGTTGTCCACAGGAAACTTGACTTCAGATATATGACTTCTCGAATAGTTAGAATTAAGAACACAGTAATTTTGGGTTTCTTCACCCTCCAATAAATTTTTCAGTGAAACTAGAAGCTAAAAGTGAATGATATCTTGTCACATTTCCTTTTCGCATCAGACTGCTGAGAAATTCTAGGACATGAAAAAATTATATATGTAATTCCATTTCAGATTTTGGAATTCAATTATGTAAGAGGAATTAAAAAACACTGCCTTGGAATTACCAGACTGTCTGATTTGAATCAAAGTAGTCTTATACACAGCTAAAAGTATACTGGGAAGAAAAAGGAAGATAAATCTCAGTTAAGAAAACTATCTGATACCTAATCTTGCCTTTAAATGTGCTTAAGTGATGTATTTATCTTGAGCATGGTCTTGCTTCTGATAGTTTTTGTCCTGTGCTTGATTTTTCAATTGCTAAAGCTATTCCAGATGCTAGAAGTGTCAAACAGCAAAGCAGTGATTCCAACTGACTTAAATTCAGATTATTCATTTAAGGGGTCAGTAGTAGCATAATAATGTATTACATATTTAATGTGTGAAGTGACATAGAAAATCTTTGGCATTGTTTTGGTGATGGGCAAATATTTAGCAAGGTTTGAATTAAAAGTCCATCAATTTTTTAACTAAGGTGGGTAGAAGTGTTGGTGAATGCTAGTTTTCAAGAAAAATCAGGTAAGGATATTGATGGTCAGATTTTCTTACAGGGATTTGGACCCTGAGAACCACTGAGTTCCCTCTCAATTCATCTGTTCAAATCAGGGTTTTCAGATTTATGTTCAAGAGCAAGTAAAACAGCGGTTAGAGGATGATTGATAGGAACCTAAACCCTGACTGTAATACAGGACCAGAAGTACTGGTCATTTGTGGAAAAAGGTTTTCACCATCGCATGTATTTCTTGCCACGAACATTTAGCCAAAGATTATTTTCTTTCACTTGCCTTTGCTCTAGGGTTTATACGTTGTCAGCTGTAAGGCCATGAGCATCGCTACCCACTGTAATGTTGAGTTAAGGCCTTTGGGGTATAAAGTACAAAATGACTACAGTATTTATTTAGGAAATATATCTAAGATTGATCATTTTATGTGCTGAGAATCTACAGTATATGAATATCTTTTATCTGAGTGGTCTGTGACTTGAAAGCTACTGTATATAGGTTGCCCACCTGAGGATTTATATTGGATGAGTTGTAAGCATCCTTTGTGTAAGGAATCAACTAGCATGGCTGTTGCAAAGTACAGCGTATACTTTATCACTAGATATATGCAAAAGCTTTTTGAAAATCTACTTTATAATAAGTGGCGGAATTATTTTAGCATTGCCACTACTGAGAACGTGGTCTTCTGATTGCATCCCCACTTCCCGTCCCTCAAAACTTCAATTAGAATAAACCAAATGTCTTCAGCTGTAAAATCTAAACCCATAAAACTATGACTATAGTGGCTGAAGACCCCTCCTGCCACCACAACGCTTTTAATTGACTGTGTTGTTTTCAGATGAGAGAAAAGATGACTCATTTGGTGACTTAGAATAATCTCCATTTTGTATTCAAGAAGTAAAACCTAAATGCAAAAGAATCACTTTAAAGTCACACATTAGCACCTGCATCATAATTGCAGGCACTCCGTTAGTTTTCACACTAAAATGTTTCAGTCTGAATTGTTTTGGTAAAGTTTAGTTCTGGAGTCTGAACCTCCCTTTTAGGTTCACTGATGTTCTGACCTCCTAAAAGCAGGTGTTTATCATGTAAAATGCTTGGCTTCCATCAGGAAGGTGTGCTGGAGCGATGCAGGAGGTGCTAGGAGTCACGAGTCTTAAAATACAAGGTAGAAAGCAACTTGAATCAATAGTGGGCACTGTCCTGGGATTCCGTAAACTTGTTTTCTTTATAGATTTGCTGGTATTGTGATCAGAGGCAAAAATCCTTTACTAACAGTTGTTGTTGCCTCAGTATTTTTACTGCTCTTCTATGGAATACTTCAGTGTAGAGCATCTCTGCAGCTCACACAAATCCTAATTGGAGTCTCTGCTATTGTTATAATAGAAGTTGTGACTGCTGGCAACAAATACTGAACATGAAACACTGAAAGTTGCTGCAAAGTTGAAGCTTTTCTACTGGAATACAGGGAAATACCTGGAAGCAAGGATTTACTTTTGTGAATAACACAGAATTGACTGTACACTGCTGCACAGGTGCTTAAAATAAAAGGTTGATGGTTTTGTCACATCAAAGATGCAGTACTTACTCAATTCTTTTTTTACTTGAAACTAAGAAAAAGCTTAAATAAACTTATGCTTTACAGCCTTTAATCTTTGTCTTTAATTAACCTCTGAAGGTGTTTAAACACCTACGTGTAGTTAGCTGGGTTATCTGACAGTTACTTGTTTGTCAAGTGCAATTGAACGGCAAAACATTAAAAATCCTCATCAGATGTTGAGACTTTGATAGATGCAGAAAGATGTCTGTTAAATTCTGCTTAAAGGAGAGCGTGTGAAGTGTTTATTGTGCCCTGAAATGGAATTTTTGCATTAGTGATGGTATACTGAACTGGCTTTTCATGCTGTGACTACAGTTATAATAAAAGCTTTAAATAAACCTTTCAGTAAGTATGCAGTTTTATACGTGTAGCACAGTTTTATTCTTTGACTCCTTGGTCATGTTGCAGCTAAAGGAGCAAGGGGGACGTTTTAGAAAATGATATATATTTCCTGAGTCAAAATGAGATGTTGTTGGGAATGTACAGAAAGACAGACTAAATCTCTTCTGTTTCCAGCATACTGTCAACTGGATTTGAGTAATAAATTCGTCAGTCAACAGTAGTTCTGGGAATGCTGGGAACAGAAATGTTAAAGTCTTTTACAGAGAGTAAAGAGCAGAGACTTGTAAGTGAACTGAAAGGTCCATGATTCATTAAAACCTGAGTGAAGTAGAGGTCCACAGGTGAGAACAATATCCTCTTGTCATGTGCCCTTTCAGCACAGCATAGTCATTCATCATTCTGCTCCTTGCTGTAACCGATGTGTTAGGAGCTGTGTTTTCCTTCTAGGCATCTCTTTTCTCCTCCTCCCCACCCCAAAATAGCAATGCAATTTTGCTCAGGTATTTGCTTCTACTTTTTTTGTTGAATCTTCCATAAATCTTTATCTGTCGGGTCAATTACAAGTCATTACTAAAATAATTCATTATAGGCTTCAGTAAAGTTAATATTGTTTAACAGTGAACAACTGTACGTTGTTTTCTTTCGTGAAGATTTCCTTCTGGCTGGGAAAGCAGTACGAATGGGCCACTGCAGCTGGAGGAAAAGTAGCACTGTAGTAGTGGTGGAAGGCTTGGCTAACTTCTAGCTTACTCAGTTCTTGGACCTTTATCTTCCTTGCTGGTGCAGCACAGATGGTCAGTGAGTAAGCGTGAGTGCAGTGCATGTTTTTATATACTTGTAATTTCATCTCACCTCTTTTTATTCTATTCACACATTGAATAGAATAAAATCTTTTCCTTTCTCCTGTTGAAGCAGAAGGTTTCCTTAAAGCCGAGTTTATTGTGGTTTTACAGGCCTGAGGGGAGTGATGCTGCCCGGCCTCGCTGGCAGAAATTTTCCAAGTGCACAGTTCACTCCTTGGTGTGATCTAATAGGGAAGGAAAAGCCCGTGACTCTTCCTACAGACTTTTTATTGGCTTTATAATGGATTCCCATTGATTCCTCTGCAGAAGTACTACTCCATTAGCTCATTATTATGATTTAAAATCAGCTAATTACCATCATAGTTAAAGAATTGCATTAAGGTATTTCAGCACATTTTGATTCTCATGTTGGCAGTTCCTAGACAATGCATCTCCCTTGTCATTTATAACCTTTTTTACAAATGAAGTGTAACCTTTTTTACAACTTAAATGTCTTCCTCTCTGTAAAACTAAAGTGAAAATCAATAACTTCATCTATAAAGAATGTAAGTGTACTGGCATTGAAAATGATGTAATGAGTACCAAATTTGATCTTGTCCATTTCTGAATGAGAATATAATACTCTTCTGTAGCAGTGGATACCTTCAGATCTACTGGAATCAAACCCAAGAAATAAAACTACTAGGTAGAATTAAATGTCAGTCTCTCTGTTCCCAATATCTGCATGGTACAGAATGGCAAACCAAGGCAGAGATTAAATGACTCTATTTTCATTCAGTGGACCAGACATAAATCAAAAGTATCTCAAAAGCAGAGCTGATAATGTTTTTTCTTGATGCGATTGTTCAATAATAGCTTATCATGTCTGTATAACAAACATGCTGACTGAGCAAGGATTCGTTTCCCATCCACTGGAAAAGACAAGTTTGAGGTTGCAAGGAAGCTATTTGTTGATATGGGGAAAAAACTGATGCTTTGCAGATAAGGTGTGAGAGCAGGGAAAAGGGTGTAATCTCAGTTGTGGAAGTGCTGTTCCTGAAGCTTCGCTGCCCATCTGTTGCTGTTCTTTGAGCCTATGCGCGTGTGCAGACTTGCCACCTGAAGGTTGAGGCTGGGGCTCTGAAACACATTGGTGCTGCTTTTGTGTAGTCTGCAGATTTTCTGACAATGATTTCCTTGTGAGATTTTGAAGTTTCAAGATCTGGTTGGATGGAACTTTGGTGCAGGTTTCTTGAGGCTAATAAACCTCTCCCTATTCCAGCTTCCCTGATGTGCCTAAAGATAGTGTTATTAGGTGGATACTGAGTGCTGGCATTGACGTTTTTTAAGTGTGTAGTTCTTTATGATGGTAGGTGTGACAGTGATCTAAAATAGTCTCAAGTCTTTTTTGTGTTCTCCATCATTTTGGCATGGGAGTTCTTCCAGAATGACTATATGGTGAAATCTCAGAAGGCTTAACTTGGAAAAACTCAAACCATTGCAAACTGTGATTTGGCAGAGTTAGTATCAAAACTGTAATATTAAATACACATAGCACAGATTTTTTTTACTATTCACTTATTTTGAGCCTTTGTGCTCCTGGAAAGCTTTATACATGTGAGTGCAATAGTGCCTTGGAGTGATGTAGGGTAGGTTCATAAATCTAAATTAAACCACTTCTAGGTTGCAGATGTGTCTTCTTCATTTTCCATTTATGCAGAAATAACAGTTGCTGTTACTGGGTGTAGTGTGTACCCTAACACTGCACTGGGAATCGCTTAGGCTTCTGTACTAATTTTACAGATGACAGAGTGAGAGCAAAGGTTTATAAAGTGACTTGTCTCCTGAGTCGCCAGAATTAGACGGCACCTGCAGCCCTTGCCCCTGCTGTCACCCCAGCCTACCCTGGAATGCTGCAGTGCTCCAGCGGGAGTGTTATGATCTTCACTTCTCTCCCCCATCCTTTGAAACCATGATTTACGTGGGTTACTCTGTTCAGAAACTCACTAAAACACCAGAAGAACAACACAGGGGTTTGTATTTTTGAGGCAGGCTTTGTTTGCTGTGCTCAGCTGCAGACTCTTCCTTGATCCAAGTTTTCAGTGTGATGATTTCAGGTGTAAGGGATGAGTGGTTTAGGTTCCCTGCTTGCAGTCTTTCTAACAGACTTTCCACAAGGAATGTTTGGGTTTTTCCTCCCCGTAAACTCCTGCTCCAACCAAGTTGGTAAATGAGAAAAGAAATACAAGGCTATAACTGGTATTAGAAGTTGGACTCCTATATTAATTTCAGCAAAATCTGATTGAGTAGAAGCAGGATGGTTTGTGGTGAGGTTTTCACCCCAATGGAGAAGGCATGCAAGGCCCTGACTACTTCATGGGGGACACGCTGCACTTCATTTCACTGTGGCTTATACAGGACTATTTTTCAGAACACCAAATTGCGATGTTATGGAATACTCCACATGTTTTTGTATTGCAGTTGTAGTACAGACATGCCCAACTTTCATTTTTAGCATATCCATCATCCGTCTGTGGTTGGTGGTGCAGCATGTCTCCATTTTGTGAAAACCTTGTCCTTTACCCCACCACATAATGTCATCTAGAAAACGGGTCGAGATTTTTTGACAAATGAAGATCATGTTGAACTGAACTGAATTGTTTCCTGTTAAAGTAATACTTAATTCTAATGGGTCTTCTCACTGTAGCTTATTAGAAATCCTTCCCAGCTTATTAAAACATTGTCTGTTTTCATGCTTTTACACCTCTTCTGATTTTACAGAACAAGCTGAAGTTAAACCAGGATTTCTTATTATCATCCATTGTTATTTATAGATCTTTTTCTTCATAATCCCAGTGGGATGGGTTTTTTCTATACCCATTCAGTGGCATATGCAACAGGCACTAAATGAATGGATGTGTTGCCATTTGGAGGTAGATAATAATTAAGAAGGTGCCTTAGGATATTTCTGGAGTTGAATTTCAAGAGATTTTCTTAATTTTAGCGTGTAATTTTCTATTTTTTGATGAGCTCTACAGCCCTGTTCCACTTTGAACACTTAAAGAATGTGGTCTGCTAAGAACAGATGGTGTCATTTAAGTTTTATACTGATTCTACTTAAACTTTTAAATGAAGTCCTTATGCTTTTAAATGTTTAGTTAAGACTTACTGATTGTTAGCAAATTGAGAAAAGTTGGTCACAACTGATTACCTGGTCAGAGGCTGAAAGAGGTAATTGTCTCCATTTTTAATACTTTGTAGTCATTAACCTCATTAGTGGATTCCTGTCATCTTCCAAAGGAAACAGGGAAGTTGGTTCATAAGCTGGGAATCATAGGTAGAGCGAGGCTTTTCCAAAAGGCAGGAAGTGGTAAAACGCGCATGTGGTTTTCTTTAGTTAGAAAATTAACTCCGCTTCTCCACCAGTGAAGCTGATACAAATGAGAAATCACTGATGTATGTGTTCTACTGGGACGCTGTCAAAACAGATTATCTCCAAGTACAAAAGTGATACGGTTTTGTCAGCTGTTTCACTCCCTTTATGCAGCTACCGAAGCTGTTGTTTGTATAAAGTGCCTTTCACCTATTTCCTGGGTTTCAAAGTTACTAAGGGATATTGTTCACCATTTACACTCGGTACTTGCTCGACAAGTGCAATGATTTGGTTAGTTTAACTTTCATCTGGGTATCTATGACAATTCTGTAAAAAAAAATGCCAAACCAAACACCTAAGCCAAGCCCACAGAACTTCTGACCTCAGAACTCAATGATAGGTGAAAAACTGTCTGCAAAGAGAGGAACAAATATCACACGGTATAAAGCTCCATACTATCTACGTGTTCCCAGATGTGATGCAGTGTACACCTGAGGTTACTGAGAAGAAATCTTGTGATGAAAGGAAAAAGAGGACTGCTTGCCAGCAGTAGTTCCTGCTGTTACAGCGCAGAGTAAGAAAGTTTTAGTTTTGTTCTTTTTATTTCATCTTCAAAATTTAGCCATGAGGATTAAGGCGCTGTAATTCTGTATTCCATGTCAGGCTTAGCAGAAGCAGGACTTCGTGTTCCCTACTGGGCTTCAGTGGCAAGTCAGCCCATGAAGAGGACTTGACCAAACCTGGTTGTCTGTGCACTGGAAAGGATTATGCAGTGCTTCCATGACCATGTTTGCAGTCAGGGCTTTAACCTCTGGCAGGGGGAAAACGACAGTGTATCAGACTGCTGCAGATGATTTCCAGAGGGATCAGGAGCTCAATCCCTCCCATCATCATGACTTTATAATTCAACTTCTGACTTCTAGGACTGCAGGGGGGATTTGGGAGTAGCCTAAAAAGGTCCTCGGTCAATGAAACATCTCTGTCAGCAGAGTTCTGTGTGCCCCACGTGTGAAACTGGTGTCTAAAGGGCTCCTGGCTGCAAAACCTGTCTGCGTTGGTTTTTGACAATACCAGTAAGGCACTAGTAAGGAATGCTGTTGTCAGGGGTTTGCTCCACCTTCTCCTCATTTTGGGTTTAGATGATATATGCATTGTCAACACCCTGTGTTTACGCTGTGTTAGTAAATATGGACCTGTGTGTTCTGATGAGGCCTGCCTATTTATGTGCGACTTGGTATTACTAAAGACTTTATAAATGTGGAGAATATGTAGGCATAAATGTAGTGTTTATTTCAGTAAGGAATAGGGAAAAAAGATTTTGGGTGACAGAATATGGACTATTGCATTGCCATGGCCATTGTGTGGCTTTTCCAATTAAATGGTCTTTGGTTACATGAGTGCACTTGAGTACCCACCAGTGGGGTGTGATTACTCGTGGATTAAACTTGGCTTAACCTGGTAGATGGGAACTGAAGGCTGTGCTGCTAATGAAGAAGTTATTCCACATAAGGAGATGGAGATGTGCCATGAAGTCTGTGTGAAGCAGCGTGTTCCATTGTCTGTAAATAGAATGTGGTCTGCTTTTGAAGTACCCAAATAAACCTAATCAGCTTCAGGAAATTAATGAACTGACACAACCAAAGGGGCAGAAATATTGATTCAATCACTAATAAGAAAAACTTAATGAAATGTAGCCTTCTATTAATGTGTAAATTAAAAGCAGATGCTAAAGATGAATGAATGCATTGATTAATATTGGTTTTTGTTGTCAGAATTTATGTTGATGGGAAATGGAGGAAATGTACCCTTACAGAAATATTTTGTAGTGGTTGTTAACACCTTATATTCTTACTGGTGCTTTACTGTTTCATGTACCCTAGTATAAATGTGTAAGCTGTTAACAGCAGGATGAACATTCAGGAAGTTGAACAACCACCTGCTCCCATAACTGAATCATTATTTAAATTCCCTCTGCATTTCACAGGTTTAAACACTGACAGGGATCCAGATTTACAATGCAAGACGTCACACACAACTTCCAGTGCAGTGCTCTCACTAGTTCTTGCATGCCATCTGCATCCAGTTTGGCTGCAAGTGGATTTTGCTATAAAACAAGGAGTCCAAGGCAGTGGACTGGGCATCAAATGGAGCAGAAAGTAACAACTGTCCTCAGCTTATCAATAGTGAAATACTTAAATAACTCATGGAATTCCACCATGCCACTTGCCTCGGGAAAGCGTTTGTAGGAGCAAGAAAACTATTTGAAGAGCTTCAAGCTGTAGTAAGGCTGAGCCCTCCCAATTTTCACTGTCTCCTAATCTTTGCAATTCACACTGGTGATCTTTTCCAAATAAAGTGTTTGTCACTCTTACACAACATACTGTGAATTAAAATAGTTCTACTTTTAAAGGGTAATGAATATATGAAGTACTTGAAGAAAAATTAATTGTGGGCTAATTAAAAAAAACCCAACACAACCCCTCCTCTGACTCTCAATTGATTTAAAATGTTTCAGTTTGATACAGAAGTTACTTAAAGCTCTGAAGCATTGGAGTTAGTAAGTTCCTTTGTCAATAGGCTCTTAGATGGAAGAGTGGTTTAATGTCATTTACAGTGACCTTACCCACCCCTGCAGGGGGTACCACTTCTTCAAGAGCTTGGCTATTTGGGACTTACATGAATTCAGTGGTTGTGCATTACCTCTATTTAGCAGGCCCAAATTTGCTAATATTAGAGAGAGGGTATGTATTTCTTCTTTTTCAGATAGATTTCTGTGCTTTAAGAGCCACAGGCTTACTAAAATAAGAAAATTAGCTTTGGGGCTGTTCTAATGATACTCCTCTGCCTAGTTTAGATGTTTTCCTCTGCTAGGGTTTCAAAGTGAAATAGATTGTTGTTCTGTATCCAGCTCAGCCTGCTCTGTCTTGCTTTTAACTAACACATTGCTCTTAAGTCGGTGGGAGTTTACAAAACTGCAATAGGTAGTGAGTAAAATCTAGTATTTAGTTGCACATTGTCATGAATAACCAGGTAGAAACATGAACAGTTAATGTTGTGGTTGAACTGTTGCTAATAAAATAATGATGTGCATGCAAGAATTCTGTGACTATTTAAGCCACACTGAAAACTTTTGTTTTGTTAACCTTCTTTAAGGCATTTGTGTCTAGGTAAGGAGAAGGCATCTGCTTTTGACTGGATGATGAGTGTATCAGTAATCTGATAGAGTAATTTTTCTCTCTTAGTTCCTTCTTTAAGAACAAAGCGTTACTATTGTGGTTTTGGCGAAGCAGCTTCTACAAGACATTCATGTCTTGGCTCTGAGGGATCCTAATCCTGGTATTGGAGTTAGACACTTTCCAGCAGTAGTCCTAGGATGCTCTAGATAAATTTTTGCCATCAGTCCATCTTTCACAGAGAAAATGTGCATGTTAAAGGGAACACAACCCTAATGTATGTTATTTCAGGCTGACTAGACTTGGAGAATATTTAGAGATAACAAAACTCGATCTCATTGTCACAGGGCAAGTATTTGTCTGATTTACTAATCCACAGGAGATAAAACAGCATCTAAGCTAGGATTTGTCAGACCAAAAGAATGTGGAAACTGGATTTGCTACGTGCACATGATTCTTCTTTGCCTGACAGTTTTCCAGTCTGTGTTTCCAGCAGTTGGCTTCTTTCTCTCATACCAGCCTTCCCAAGGGATCTGAATTTGAGGTGAGGTGGCAGCTCCAATCGCGCTGTGTTGCCCCAGAATCCCAGCAGCAGCTGAAGCCTCAGGGTGTGTGCTGATGCTGTGCTGTCTTGCAGGCATGAAGAACCCAGCGCAGGAGTTCTTGAGGGTGCAGAAAGGTGATCCACTGCTGTGTGGTGTTTTCATGCAGGCAGATTTTCTCCATTTTCCCGTTCTTTACTAAGAAATGCTAATTGAGATGAGGATTGGCATTCTAAATGCTGATGCCTTGCATGTGTGGATTCATTTACTAGATAGGCTTGAGCCTGCTGCTTCTGCTTCTCCTCAGTCTCTCCCTTGTACCAGCTCTCAGTGCAGTCCTAATTAGCTTTTTTCATGGAATATTGCTGTTCCTCATCACTTCTTCCTGCTGGACTCCCTTTCTGAGAACTGTGTTCAAGTTTTACTTTCAGAGGTACTTTACCCTTCCCTGAAGTGTCTTCGGTTGAACTCTTCGCTATCTGCCTGACCCAGGACATTTCTAGGCCACTCTCCCTTGCAGTTTTCTTTCTGTAAGACTTGGTCTGTACTTGTGACAGAGGAGAAGGAGGTGTAGGAACACTGACCCGGGTGTGGTGTGGCGAGTTGTTTTCTGGACTGTCAGTTAATGTTATTTCTGTTTAGCTTCAGTTAATATTGGGCAAGGTAGAAATGACTGAGAGAAACTTTGTAATCTCGATAGAAGAACTAAGGGGGGGATTTAATGAAAAGACCACAGTAAAGCCCTGAAATCCCAACCATGATTAACTCTTGAGTGATTTACTCAGTTTCTAAAACATTTAGCTACACATCAGTGCTGAGATAAAAAGAAATGTTTTAAAAAGCAATTTAGGGCATGTGATCTTTGTAATGCTGATGCACTGTAATCTGTAAGAATGCAAATTGCATATATTTGAATCCCAGGTAATCCTGTACTTTGCAGCTCTTCGTACTTGAGCTGGTTTCTCACATATTTCAGAACAACCAAAAATCCATATTTGGGTTTCAAGTATTGCTTTTATTAAGATAATATTTAGAGGCTCTAATGAAGAATGGAGCACCAGATGTATTCCATAAAAATATGGTTTGTCTCAATATGGTTCCTTGTCTGAAGGAAATAAATTAGGAAAAAAACCCAAAGCTTTCAAGCAAGCCTTCCCATCAACTGCTTCAATGACAAGGCTCTCATTCCTTTCAGCTTTAGACCTCAATCCTCTGTTCGTCTTAGTGATTTAAAAGGTAACATCATAATTTTTCAGGCTGCTCAGTTTGAATTCAGTGTGGCCTTCTATTACATGGAAGCCCTGAAGAAACTCTGCCTGGTTGTGGTGTTTAGCAGCAGCAACACTTTGACTAAGTCATGTTTGGCAGTTCGCTCACATGATGCTGGGACCAGCCCTCTTGATGTTACTCCAGGAAATATCACATTCAGGTATGCTCTTGCTGGGAGACTCTGCCCTCAGTCATGTTTACAGCCTGTTGTGTATGTGAAATGACTTAGAATAACTTTGCCAATTTTAAATTAAATGTTTAACGTACTTTACATTAGTGCCTGCTCATGCTCTGTGGATTCACTTAATGAGAAACATGGCTCATCTAAAGCTTTGCAGGCTATTTTTTTGAATGTAGGAATTCCTCAGTTAACTGCTTTTGTGTGATTCCTTATGTCAGTAACAGGCTCAGTTCCTCCAGAATGAAACAGCGATGAAATTATAGGCCAGAGGTGCAAGAGCCCCTGGCCTTGGGAGAAATGGGCTTCATCCATCAATTAGAGGCATTTAACAGTTCCCAAGGTAATTTAAATGTTTGCAGCCAGTAATGACAGCTAATTCTCACTCTTCCAGTCTGAAGGAGCTGTGGTACTGCTCACCCTGTAAGTCTCTTCACATCTCTGCAGGTGGTCAAGACCTGTAATGCTGACCTAGGCAGTCTCAGCACTATGCCAAGATCTGTACTGTTAGTTAAACTGTGCTTTGCTGAACTAGCTTGTCTTCATTGTGCATAAAACATCCATACCTGAACTTGCTGTTATAATAAAATGTTTGGTATTAATCCTTTCCCACTAATGGAAACCAGCTATAGAAATAGTTCTAAGATTTAGTTATAAAAGTCTAGGTATGATACAGATAATATAAAAATGTATATGCTGTCCAAACAAGACACAAGTTTTGATTGAAGCTACTTGTGGTGGTGGAACAAAAATCCTTACCATTTTCTCTAAGGTGACAAATACCCCTTAAATTCCAATAAAGGCAGAACATTCCGTTAGCTGTGATTTAAAAGAGAAGTTTGTTGCTTCAGAATCAAGCTGAAATTCAAATTGTCTCCAATTGATTATTTCTGAGGTTATTAAATTTTACAGTGTATCACATTCAACTAGTCCGTAATGCTGTGCTGTGTCAAGACTACTTCCTTGGTCTCTTCTCTGTTTCTATTGTTGTTTGGAACTATTAATGTAAAACCATTGAGAAAAGGACGTTTTATATTTTTCTGTTAATTTGGTGCTTGAATTACTACAGGTCTAAAAAAAACTTCACTGGAGATTTAGCCCAGAATTATGCATATATTCTTGACTTTCTCAGTTAATATTAAGTTGGTTTGACTTGTGTTTGCAGTGGCTGCCCTTTGGAAGCGAGTAAGCATCAGCCAGTGTGCCAGTGTTCATCAGGAAGTAATATGGGATAGACAGGAGGCCTGTGTCTAAATACATCAGTATGTACACAGCAATGCAGTGAGTTCTGCAGCTTGAAGATCCAAGCATGGCCACCAGTGAGCACAGGGACTGACAGATGTTTGCAAGTGAAGGCATTTATTCTCTTACCAGCGCATAAGAGTGCTGTTTGCATCCAGGATCCCACACCTGCTGTAGGGATTTCAACATGCTCACCATAGACCATGCTAGTTGAATGTTCATACAGCCCTTGATGCTTTGCTTTGCCTGTCCCTGGGATAAAGAAAGGATACAGGATGTAGTGTAGTGCTTTGTGTGTGCTCCTATTAGAATGAAAGGCCTGAAAATTTTAAGTTAGGCAAATTCAAGAAAATAAATTAGCTTTCTAGGGGAAATATCAGCCCAGCTGCTTTAACTTATCACTCTTATGAGTTGATGAAAACAGTTATTAAAGGAAAGAATGAGCAGCGTGAATATTGAGACTCTCCCATATGAATTTTGTCTGAAAGTGGATTATTTGCTGAAGCCAATGCATCTTAATTTGTACTTCATTTAACCAGGGAAAAAAAATAACAGCTATGCCAATACTTAACAGTAATCTTGAGAAGTGTCCAACTATATCTGCTTTGTTTGCTGGAAGCTTAAGAGTATAGTGAGGTGATGCAATCCAGTCAGCATTGTTACATTATACCCTGTGCATTTAGTGCTATTATACAGCCTGTGTGGGCAAGTCTCTTGGTTTGACATCTGAGTCTTCCCTTGGCAGATGATTCTGTCTGTTGTTCAGGTAGTTGATGTGGGAATGTGAATAAAATTAAGCTAGGTACCCAAAGAAACACAGTGCTGTAATGTCTGGTTTACATTCAGGCATTACTGTTGTGCGGACAGAGCTTTTTGTGTAAGATATGTAGTAAGTACAGCATGGTCTTTGAAGATCCTAAACTTTCTAAAGTACTCTGTTGGGTGTGGTAATTTCTGTGGTTTTGTATACAAAGAAACTGAAAGTCAAGAGATAGTATGGACTTTCACTACATCATGTGGTGGGATATACTGGCCAGAGCACTCAGAAACCTGACATCAGGCCAGACACCAGGTAATACAGGCTTGGAAACCCTGTTCTATGGAAGACATCACCTAACTTCTCATGGGTGTTGGGCCTATGTGGCCTCTGCTGTGCTTTGTATTCATGTTCTTACTGGAGAGAGAACCATTTTCACAAGAACACACTGACACCTTCAATTAAGCAAACTGTATGATAGCACTAGGTTTATCTCCTAAGGCTGCTATTCTGATACATAGTTTTAGGACACACTGATGTATAATCCTGGTGAACTGGGAAGTAATGCTTTTAGGCTCTTAAAAGTGCAGAGTGATATCAGTAATCTTTGTTTGTAAGTAATATAAAACAAGGTTTCATTGCAACGTGTCTGTGGCTTTGAGCCTGGTAGCTTGAAAGGGCCACTCTCTGCATTACCAAACTGCTAATGCTAATGACACTCCCTTGGTGTCCAGGTGAGCTTATGGTGGATGGAACACCACCACCATCTCCTACAGCAGGACTGACCTGCTCAGTGATGGGGTCTGTATTTCAGCACTGGCAGATGGCAGAGATGTGATTTTGAAGGGGAAATAATTGATTTTCTTTACTTGAGAGCTCTTTTAACAACTTTGGGCTCTCTAAAATGTGTTTATTTGCAGAGGGGGTGACCAGTTGATCTTGACAGTAAAGAACAGAGTGCCTTTATTTCCTTTACTTCTGCTGCACTTGCTAATGACTTAGAAGCCTAACAAAAACCCTCCCACCTTGAAGGGCTTAATGAGATTTCACAAAGTCTTTCTGTAGGTCAGAGGAAAAACAGTTATATTAATCTGTGCACTTAATTGGTTAGGCTATGTTAAGTTTAATGGGAAAGCTGATAAGATATAGATGGCTACAGATTTTCTATAAATCCGTTAAATATTATTTGATGTCTTTGTAATAACAAATAAAATACCCTGAAACTGTCTTGGAGATATTTGTTGTAGTTCAGAATATGAAGACATTGCAATAAAACATCTGGCATTCATTTCACTCCTTAAAGGAGTAGAGGAGATATACAAAAGCCCTTGGCCAAAGGTGAATTTGCTCTTTTTTTGTGTTGTCTTGCATTTAAATGGCTAAGAAAAGTTATCTTGTGAAGCTCAAATTCAGTGGCATTTTGTATTCTAAAAGAAATGAAGAAGATACATTTTCTTACATTATATGGCTTACTATTGTAGTGAAACAGATTTCTCAACTTCATATGTAAGGTTATGCAGGATGACATCTGGTGTATCATTCCCATGTGCCAGTACCATGCTGTGATTTGAGGAAGGGTAACTAGTGGTGCTATGGATTGGACTGTATTTTTCTGCAGGAATTTCTGATGAGATCCATCCAAGAGGCTTTTCTGTGGATGGCATAATACTTGGACACATCTTGTTCTAACACCCTGTGTTTCAGGCATTGCAGACCTTGCCCTTGCAGATCAAGGTAGCGTGCTGGGTTGCAGAGCAGGAGGAAGGCATGCTGCTAGACTGCAGAGAAAGAGATGCCTAGTATGTAACTACAATAATAGGCATCCTGAGCGATTTCTTATCTAAAGAATAGAAGACCTTTTGGGTTTTATACCTTTTTCATCTTGTGGCATTTTACCACTTTTGAAACTGTGCACAGAATTTCAGCCTTAGGTGTACAATAAAATTACAGCTGGGCATAATTAAAATTATCTATGGCAGGATTTTAAGACCTTTCTTCTCTTTATATTCTGTGTAAAAGTTGGATCAAAGATTTTCTGTAAGCTTTTCTGGGAGCCTGATTTCTCATTTTACCAGTTTGATCAGTTTGATTTAATTTATAATGACTGTTTCCTTTATTGCTAGATTGTAAGCTAAGTGTTGCCAAATTATCTTTATTTGTGTGTTAAATTGGAATTTTAGAGATGCTTTGCATTCCTGTGCAGGGAAGGTTTGTCACATACCACTGTAAGCTGTTAACAGATAGCTTATTTTAAGAACTGATGGGCCTGTCCCTGCCCTGCCTGATTATCCCTGTGCCCCCTTAACTGCTGTGTATTGATTCCAATTAACATGACTGACATGCACCACTGAGGGGGAAGTTAATCAGCTAGAGGATCTCCTGTTGTGAATTCATTTCCTCCTCTGAGTTTGTCCTGTTCAGCTGGGCATTTAAAGAGACTAATGCAGACACTGCGCAGACACGTCCAGTCTGTGCCCCAGGTCTGAGCCTTGGAAACGAAAATAGCTTTCTAAAAGCTGTCTTGGCCAAGTAAAGTTGATACACTTTTGGAAGGTCAAACAAACCACCTTTTCCTTCTACCTTGATTATTGATTGCTGGAAGAGGTCATCAGACTTGGTCAGATTCCAGGAAATATGTTTTTGAGCTATGTAGTAACTCGTGTGAAACAACAGGAGGTTTTGTCAGCGATGGTGGCATCAGGTTTTATATTTGTGCTTTGGAGGTGAAACACGAATGTCTTAGAAAATTATTTTTGGGGTAGTAGCAACATCAAGGTTACCGAAGTAGAAATTTCCCTAAGTTGTTAGTATGCATGATGAACAAAATGTGTGCATTCATAGACTGAAGTTGGTGTCTGTTGTGGAAATGACTGAATGTCCTACTGAGTTACAACACAGTTATGCGTGGCAGGAGTAGATCTTCAGCACATGTTCAGGTTGTCAGAAGCAGCCATCCCTACTTAGATTGCTGCAATAGCAGGCACAGCTACAGGCTGGGTAGGGAAACAATTCAGAGCAGCTGAGGAGAAGGACATAGGGGTGCTGGTTGGTGAGAGAATGAACATGAGCTAGGTTCAGTGTGTGCTTCAGCCCAGAAAGCAACCGTATCCTGGGCTGCATCAAAAGGAGCGTGACCAGCAGGTCGAAGGAAGTGATCCTGCCCCTCAAACTGCTCTGGTGAGACCTCACCTGGAGCATTGTGTGCAGTTCTGGTGTCCTCAACATAAAAAGGACATGGAACTGCTGGAACAAGTCCAGAGGAGGCCACGAGGATGCTCAGGGGCTGGAGCACCTCCCGTATGAAGACAGGCTGAGGAAGTTGGGGCTGTTCAGCCTGGAGAAGAGAAGGCTGTGTGGGGACCTCAGAGCAGCTTCCAGTACCTGAAGGGGGCCTATAGGGATGCTGGGGAGGGACTCTTCATCAGGGACTGTAGTGACAGGGCAAGGGGTGATGGGCTCAAACTGAAACTGGGGAAGTTCAGGTTAGATATAAGGAAGAAGGTCTTTACTGTGAGGGTGGTGAGGCGCTGGCACAGGTTGCTCCGTCCCTGGCAGTGCTCAAGACCAGGTTGGACAGAGCCTTGGGTGACATGGTTTAGTGTGAGGTGTCCCTGCCCATGGCAAGGCGTTTGGAGCCATATGATCTTAAGATCCTTTCCAGCCCAAACCATTCTATGATTAGGCCCTAGTTTTAGCTATGAAAATTAGCAAACTATGAGCTAAAATGTCTGTCTAGTTTGGCTTGAATTGTTAAGATAGAAATAGAGAAGGAATGAGAACCCTGGAATAATAATAGCGAATTGATAGCTATCTAGATTTCCTATGCCAATTTAGCTATTTGTAGCTGTTAGAATGTGAACTACCATCTGGCTTCATAGATCTTAATCTCATACTAAATAACCATGACTGCTCCAGTTCCTCACTGAAAGTTTGTAATTGTGACAAGCAGCAAATAAAGAGAAAACACTGCTGAGCCCACAGACAAGGCTGATACCCCCCTCTGGAGGCAAAAATTGCTTGGTTTTAATAATATCCCAGTTAATCACTTAGGAAGCTCAGCTCCTTGTGTAAACTGCAGATCTGTGCTGTTTGCTTTTCTAACTGCATAGCTCTGGTGTACTCATGTAGGAATGATGCTCACTACTGTAGGACCTGATCTGCCAACAGAACTTTTGTTTAACTGGAAATCTTTCTAGTTCAGCTATTTATTTTAGTTTCTAGCCTGTGCCATGGTTATTTCATTACAAGGTGCTGCACTGCCTATAGTGGCTTATCCAAGCAAGGTGCTTCTTAGTAGCAGCAAATTGAGGATGGGGGGTTAGCCTGTCGTTTTTCCTTTGTTTCTGGAGCGTGGCTGCAATTATTACGGCTAGCAGCGTTTGATAACTGATGTTCAAGTAAAGGCAGCCTTTACTGCAGCTTTTCAATTCAAAGAGTAGCTACCAGTGAACCAGAAGCAAGCAGCCGGCAGTACTTGGGGACGGAGCTGTTGTTTGGTACGCGTTCAGGAGAAGAATTCCTTGTAAATGAGTGGAAATGAACACACGTGCGATGGCCAGCGCTGGGAGGCAGCGGGCCGGGAGGCGGCGGCGTGGACGGGCCGCTCCCGGGCAACGCGGCGCTGCAGCGGCCGGGGGGGCAAAGAGGCGGCGGGCGGCGCGGGTGCGGGCGAGCCTGTGCGCGCCGCCGGCTCTCCCGGGCCGGGCCTGCCGCCGGTACCGCACGGGGCGCTGGGAGCCGGGCCGGGACCGGCCGCTGCGTTCCGGCTGCCCTGGCAGCGCGGGGCTCCCGTCCGCCAGTCCTGAGTCGGACCTGGCCAGGCGGGGGGCGTTACTTCTAATGCCAGTCTGCGGAAGGGAGCTCCCTTCCGGTTAGCGCTGTTCGAGGCTTCAAAATCACGAGGTTGACCTTTTTTTTTTTTCTTTTTTCTTTTTTCCCTTTTTTTTTTTTTTTAATTTTTTCTTTTTTTACTTTTTTCTTTTTTCTTTTTCTTTTTTCTTTTTTCTTTTTCTTTTTTCTTTTTTTTTTCTTTTTTCTTTTCTTTTTTCTTTTTCTTTTTTCTTTTTTTTTTCTTTTTTCTTTTTTTTTTCTTTTTTCTTTTTTCTTTTTTTCTGTCTTTTTTCTTTTTTTTTTTCCAGGAACCTACTAGGTTTCCTGTTTGAAACCCCAAAACCATCTCAGCTGTGTCTTTCATTCAGTCGAGCTCAACCATGCACAACTACTTCAATTTTGTTATAACAGTGCTTGTTTGATGTGAAAGTTTTGGGTAGGTGAGAGTCTGGAATGGTACATGTGCAACAGGCCACTTACAATGCACCAGTGGAGGTGTCCCTGCCCGTGGCAGGGGTGTTGGATAGCTTAAGGTCCTTTCCAACTCAAACCATTCTGTGATCTCTGCATACTTGTTTAAATTAAATACCATATTCTGTAAAAACTTCGCAGTCTCCTGTCATGGTGAGACGGGAACTGCAGGGACTGCATGGTATCCTTGCCCATGGCAGGGGGTTGGAACTAGATGGTCTTAAGGTACTTTCCAACCCATAGCATTCTATGGGTGCATTCCCAGACTTTCACTTGCAGCTGATAATTAGGAAATTGAATTACCAAAATAAATGGGTTTGTGCTCACATGTCCAAATTAATAAGCCTAAATGTATCCAGCTAGAATTGCCTTTTTGAGTATATACCGGCTCTGATCTAAAACCAGATTGTTGTACATTGGATTGTATTATAAATGTAAAGCTTAATAGTTGCTCCCTGTGAACAACCTATATAGCAGTTTTGCCATAGTCATGGCAAACACTATTCTGTTTCAGAAATGCCAGTGTTTCCTAAATGGAAGGAGCAAAAGACTTATTCTTTATGATTATTGTTATTTTGGGTGTCTGGTTGTCTTTCTATTCTACTTTGTTTTGGCTTGTTATCAGCAGGTATAAAGAATGACCTAACATTGTGGTAGTGGGAAAGGGCATGCTGTTTACTGACTTAGATACTACAAGCACGGTCTCCCTCAGTGAAAGAGGGAGTATTTTCTGTTTTGATGAATGGATTCAGATTTCATTTGGTTTCCCATAGTTACTGGGAAGCGATAGTGCAGTTAGCAAAGCAGCAAGGAAGCGGGGTCTTCTGTTATTTATATGTTAAAAATCTCATTGTAAAGATTTATATATCACTATTTCACAAACAGTCACTCAGAATTACATCTTTCAAGTGGAGTCAAATACAGATGGTGAGATATTAAAGGAGCTGGGCAGCTCTTTGTTGAGTGCCTTAGTAGCTAGCTGTGTTTTTAAAAGAAGAGAGAAAACTGGAGAGGTATAAATCCTGTTAAGTGATGACTTTTTTTAAGCAGAGTCAGAAAACATGCTAGATACTGTGAGGCAGTTTGGTCTTAGAAAATCCAGTTGCATTTCTTGGTCATCTAGATTACACTTAAGCAGAATCCATAGGCCAAATGTCTACATTAATCTTGTTTTATTCTAGTAAAGCTGGGGAGGGGTGGTGATGGAAGTCGTTCGTTTTGTAGTTCCTTTATGTGTGTTTTGGTTAAAGTTGTTGGGTATGTACAGGTTATTTTGTGTGCTTCAGGTTACGGGTTTTGGCTTAGAATGGGGACTAAATGGAATCTAATGGTTTATATCAAAAGTATAAAGAAATACGAACATTACTGCAGTTCCTAAATCGTTTGTGGGTATTACCAATCCTGTCATTTTCTGTCTTTACCAGGCTTCAGAACCACCTCATGTCTATGTTTAGATACAAACAGACCCACAAATACATCAAATGATGATAGGCATTGCAGTCCTAACACAGTTGCAGGCACAGCAGACAGGCACCATGCTTGATAAAGACTCCTTTTAGATCATGTGTCTTTGATAACTTCTAATGAAGAGAGTCAACCCTTTGAAATAAATTGATCTTTTTAAGCAATGATTTTAATAATGCGGCTGAGAACTTTTTTGTTATGTAGAGCAGTTCTGCCTCGTCTCAGCTTTGCTGATTAAATTCATTTTTCAGGAATTCACAGTGCTTCAGGCTCCTGTGAAACCTCGCTTAGCTTCTGAGGATTTTTATTTAATGTGTGATGTGAATTGTGTAAAGCCTTTCCATAATCAGAAAGGTAATTTAGGCCTTTTCTGACCCCCTTTTTTTTTTTCCTTCCTCTGAAGAGGGAAGTTTCAATAGAGTTGGAAATTCTCCAAAGGCTCTTACACAACTGGTACATTCGGCTTTACCATAATGCAGTCTTTCCACATTTTCTGTTTTTTCCTTAATTAACGGGCGGATGGAAGGGGTGTTAGATTCGGTTTCACAGAAGGATTTTATGCAACCACACAAGACAGTGTGAAAAGAAGGAATTTTGTAGGCAATAGTATTTTTGCCTACAAGTCGACTGCATTCTAGCATAGTTTCCTCCTGCTGCATGTTATACAGTACTGCTGGAAACACTTGTCCTTTGGTGATCCTGCTGTCTGTTATGGACTGTCTAAATGAGAAATTTTCCTGTGGCTTATTAAATAGGGCATTCTCTGCTGTGCAGTGGGATTTGGGCTGCTCTGCTCTCCGTTACTCAATGTAGGTTTGGCTGTGGTGTTGCTGTACTGCATCTTTGGTTACATGCTCGGACAAGGAGGAAAACTTCCAGCTTGTGATTTGTAGTGCCTTTAGGTGCAAATGTGGGAACTTTTTTGCAACACATCTATGCATAAATTGATAGCTTGAAAAGTTCTGCACCTGTACAGCAATGCAGGGCTGCAATTACAAGGGGGAATGGTTGGAGATCAGGGACAGCAGGAGTTTGTGAAGTTAGGAAGCATTGGGAAAGGGAATATTTGACAGCTTTAGCTGATACTGGTGGTAGACAGAGCAAGGGGGAGGGAAAATCAAGGCTGGATGGGTGAAATTTTAAGTTGCTTGTTTTTTCAAAGGAGTAGGTGGTTCATAGAGGTTAATTGGGGAACAGGAATCTGTGTCTCATAGTCCTTATGTTCCGCATAGAATAAACTGTAGCCAGTCATAAAATAAATGTTATCTAGATTACCACTAACCTCTTCCCTGCAAAGCAGAAGTCTGTTAGTTGAATAACTGCCTGTTGCTAGATGTAGTTCTTCTGTGTCTATAACAGATATTCCTTCTGTAGACAACTGGAAAATGTAAACCAGAAATCCCAGATGGAAGCTAGGCCTGAAGGAAGACTTGTCAGTATCATCTTATTCTATTGATTGCACTGAAGTTGAGTTGTTGTGTGAGTGAGTTCAAGTTTAAGGAAGTCTTCCATTTCTGTGAAAGACACTCTGGTGGTGCGGAAGGGAAATATGTTGAGCTGCATGTTACAGATTTACTTTTGTTTAACAAAATGTCTCCGTAGTTTGTGCATCTACCTTTGCTTCAGCCTTCAAATTCAGAAGCTGAAAACTTCAAGATTTAGAGCTAAGTGATATACCAGATAGTTTTGCTGCTGTTGAGAGGGACCTCACCAGTTTATAGAAGTAGGCCAGCATGTTCATGGAGCTCAGCTACATCCTGCACCTGGGGAATAATAATGCCCTGCAGCAGTACCTGCTGGGGCTGGCCAGCTGGAGAGCAGCTTTGCAGACAAGGACTTGAGGGTCCCGGGGGACAACATGACCCTACGTCAGCATCCAACAGCATCCTGGGCTGCTTTGGATAGGGAATTGCCACCGGGTTGGGGGACGTGAGCCTTACCTTCAGTTGAGCAGTGCAAGAGAGACATGAACTTCCCAGAATGAGTCCAACAAAGGGCTATGATGTTGATTAAGGAGCATCCAACACATGGGAGGAAGCTGAGAGAGCTGGGATTGTCCATTCTGGAGCAGAGAAGGCTCAGAGGATCTTATCGGTGTATATACATACCTGATGAAGGGGACTAAAAGGCAGAGCCAGGGGCTTCTCAGTGGTGCCCAGTGCCAGGACAGGAGACAATGTGCGCAAATTGAAAAACAAGAAAATCTATTTAAATATAAAAGGAAGACAGGTTTTTTTTCTTGCCAGGGCTGTAAAACACTGGAACAGGCTGCCCAGAGAAGTGATGGAGATCACCTTGGCAGTATTTAAACCCTGACTGTACACAGTTCTGAGCAACATGCTGCAACTGCCCTTGCTGGAGCAGGGTGCTGACTGCATCTGCAGGGTTCCCTTCCAATGTCACCCGTCCCATGACTGGAAATTGCAAGGATACACAACTAGCAAGTGAAGAGAGAAGCATGTGAGACACACAACTGCTGGAAGGAAAGCATTCACTCAAAGCTGAGAATGTGCAGATGTTTGGGAGATTTTTGAGAAGAACATTCAGTTTTTCCTGGACATACAGAGATAGCAGAGACACTTTGCACTGGGGTGCCCGTTGTCCTCAGTGTAGACTGCTGCGTAGGTAACTGATACCTTGGCTGTGGAATGTGCTACTTGGGTAGCGCAGGTTTTAGCATACATCTTTGGAAAACTGATGTTCTAATGTGGTGTACAGTCCACTTATGTGAGACTGCAAAAAGCTTTTAGTTCTGGGGGACAGGATGAGCTCACTTCTCTTTGAGAACTTTAACTGGGGCTTGTTTCCTCTGTGCTTCTTGACGTAGTTAAATAGGTCCACCCTGCCTTCAGTACTCCTTACTGCCACCCTATGATGGATGAGTGGGAGAGGTGGGTGCTGCCACTTGATTGCACAAGTTGTTCTGTTCGTGGTGTGGTAGGGTAAATACTGGCATGACAAGAAACAGCTTCCTTGTGCTTTGTGGTGTTGCTGGTTTTTGCATGAGGGGATGTTTCAGAGAATGTTAGTGATAGGCTGTAAAAATGCATGCATTTGTTTTCATCTTGATAAATTTTCATAAAATTCAGACTGTTCTGTCAACTATGAATTAAATATCAAAAACATGCAAGCAAGTAAAAGAGATTGGGCAGAGCTATAAAATGTTTCACCTTTTATCCCTTAATAAGGGATAGCGTATGGAGATCTTAAGTTTTGGAGGGTCTTTGAGATTTTTAATCTGACACCTTTCTGCAAAGCTCTATACATGGACTACAGACTTCTCCCATAGGAGAGAGAGGAGCAGTGGAGAAGCTCTACCAGGTGGACTACAGATGAAGAATGCACTGGGAGCTTAATCACAGTCATGCTCTGCACTAAACATTCATCTTCTGTCTCAGTGATAGTGTTGAGGGGAAGGAGGTTTTGCGTGGAGAGAACGTATGTACCTACAAAACCACAGACTGTAGCTGTGTGAGGAGGATCAAAGAGCAGTTTAATTAATTCTGAAACCTGTAAATATTTGTCATTCATCATCCATGTAGCTTCTAAAATGAAGCATTCCTGAAACTTGAGTGTATTATTTTGAGACAGAAAGCTAACATTCTTACTCAGATTAACTACTGTTTTATTAAACCAATATACAGAGATGGTGGAGGTATACACAGCCTGGAAGAAATGTTCATTTCGTTAAACCAAGCTGACAGGCCGTGATTACAGATCATCTATTTTTGTGATGCAAACTGGAAATGAATATAAACAATGTGGGCCAGACTGGGCTCGTGTTGTGCTTGTTTTTGATAGGAGCTGTGTGCAGTGTGTGTCTCCGTAAATCACCTCCAAGATTAATTCACCAATGTCCTGTGAAAATAGCCCAAGTCAGTATTCTTTCCTCAAAATGTAGTGTTTTGCTCTTTAAGCTTTAAACTTTGAAACAGGGAATACTACAGTAGCTTGCATTAATTGTTGAATGTGATGGAGTGTACGTTGTGTATAAAATCCAGTGTTCCCTGGGCATCATACCAGATAACAGCTAAAATTCCAAATAGGTATAGAGTGGGCTAACTTTCTGATGACAGTACGATAAATCCTGTGGTAGTTACAGCTATAACAGGTTGCTGATATGCATCTGAGCTCAGGAGATATTAAGCTATATATAGATTCTGCTGTTCCTAACAGATTGTTGTGGTGATACCTGACACATTTTTTGATGTTACATGCGTTCAGAAGAGCTGAGCTTTACATAATTCCCGGTTAGTGTTAGTTATGTGAAAACATATTAAAATGAGTGGCCTAGTTAGGAAACTGTCACATACTCAAACAGGCAGGTTTGAAGATTTCTGCCAAAGATGCAGAAGCTGTCTTGATAAGAGGCATTCTTTTCATGTCTTGAATTCACCATGGTTGAAGACTACAGTGAGAGGCCATCTGTCGTAGTGGTGATCCTTGAAACAAGAGCAACTCAAGTGTGTCCCTTGTTTGCAAGTGCTGCTGTCCAGCCAATGCTGCCACAGCTCTCAATGGCCCTGGTAAGGAGAGCAGAAGGGCCAGGTCCTGGTAGCTGAACACTGGTCACAGGAGAAATGATTTTCTCTGCCCAGAGACCGCCCAGTGCAAACAGCCTTCAGAGCATTCCTCAGACAAACTCCAAACAGATGTGTGAACATATGTATGCCGAGATCTTCTTGAGGCTCAGCTATTTCATGTAGTTGCTAAGTTTAAAAGCAAAGGGAAAAGATGGTGCTGAGGCAGGGTTTTGCTAAGGTTTTATGCTCTGAATTCCAATGTGAGGATAAATTGTATGGTGTGAGGTGGACGGGACGTCAATGTGCATTGTTAGTATGACTGATGGAGCCCATGCTCTTCCTTCACATGGAACTTCATGTTACTGCTGGAGGTGCACAGGTATTTTGGCTGTAGGAGTCCAACTGGTTCATATCAAGAGACTTGTAGAAGAATGTGCATTGTATGGGCAAACTACTTCTCTTAATCTGTTGGGGAACTGTAGAATCACTTTTACTGAAGTTTTTAGCTTGTTTTGAAAAAAAAAACCCAACAAAAAACAAAACCCCCAAAAGCAACTGAAAATAGGGTTGTTTTATTCAAAGTATTGGGCATTGTCCCTTATCTGTTTTATTTCCAACTTTATGTATAATTTCCAGTATTTTGGAAACCATGGCTAGTAAAGTTGCGGATGATTTTTAATCTTGTTCTTAGAGCAGCATATTAGGGCTGTGCTTGCAACAAAAGGTTAATTTGGTTTTTACACACCTGAAATGTGTCCAAGTTGACCTTCCTTTTCTCTTTGGGTATTTAGTTGCGTGTCTTTGATAGGTGATGTAATAGGTCATATGCTGTTCAACAATTTCTAGGTCTTTAATGTCTATTTATTACCTTCTAAATGCTAGCTTGATGGTTCAGTTCTCGTTGTCAGGGGCTATTAATCACTGTAGTTTAGATCTAACCTTTAGCATAGAGACAAGCATGTTCCATATTTTTTTACTTGCAGGTAAATACCTGAGGCAATGCTCCTGGCCCCTAGGGGAGACACGTTATGAAACAGGTGGAGATTTGTTTTAGCTCCCGTGTCAGACAGAAATGCTTTCAGAGAACTATTTGTTGTTTGCTTTGCACAGACATTTACAAATTTGGGATTTATGGGTTTTCCGGTTCCTTGCTGAGGCTTTACTCAGATTAACTACTTCAGTGTCCTTTTGACATCTCCTGTCTTTCACTTTATAGAGTGGGATTATAGAGTCATTTAACTCTTGAGAACCACTTGACTTCTGATCATGAAGTTGTGTGTTCATAATGATGCAGCCATGACAGAAACTTGCTGTTGAACATTTTCACTCTCGGTGTAGTTAAAGATTTATTTTCAGAGAAAAGCATCTGCAAGGAATGCAGTTGAATTATGAAGCCACCTAGCTTCTACTAACCAGCTCCAGTCCTTTACTGGGATATTACAGGAGTTTTGTTTCATTTTGGTCTCCACGATAACTGAAGTACTAGAAAACGGTAGCCACAGAAGGTATTTTGGCTTGAGAATGGTTTTGGTTCACTAACAGGACTTTTAAGCCAAAAAGCAGTAGCTGTGAGCCTTGGCTTTGAGAAAACATTGAATTTGGAAGTTGTTCACAAATATGTCAGGTTTGGGAGCAGGTGATGCTGAGGTTGGAATGGTGCAGTTTAACCTAGTTGAACATGGCTGCTTGAGGAAGCAAGTGATGATCAGGAGTCTTTAACAGGAACTGTTAAAGCTGCTAGAAAGTTGCTGTGTCCTACACAGAGCAGACTTGTGTATGTACAGTCAGCCTAAGGTCAGCCATGACCAACTGCTGCTGCATCCCCTCAGAGCTGGTGTGGGGATACGGGAGGCAGAGGGGAACCACAGTGATCGGTGTGAAGGGTCCTGGCAGTGTCTTCGACCACCTGATAAATGCACCCCTCTGAAGCAGTACCTTGTCGTGCTTCTAAGAGCCTCTTTTCAGAGAAAAAGATCCTGGCGTTTGTTCAATGAATGCCATTATAGAATTTGAACTTCCCTGGCTTACCTGTCTGATGGTGTTTTGCAAAGGTGCTGTTCCTAACAGAAGTGCTGTTTGGGCATGAGCCTGTAGGATGTCCTGCCAGTCAGCTGATGGAGGTTTGAGGGGAAAAAATACTGGGTTTGTGTTCATTTACTCTTGGGTTGCTATCTTTAATCTAAAGCCTTTCTCTAACCTACGTTTCCCATTGAAACAACAAGGTAAGAGTATAAATTGTAGTTTTCAGACTTGGACAATTCCCTGATGGGAAGAGTTGTTCTAGAAGGCAGTTTAAAGGGCTGTTGAAGAGGCTGTATAAGAAAAACATTTACACAGAGGTGGGCACACATGCCTGCTTACCCCTTTGCCAGTCTGACAGAGACCTGAAGGAGCCACTGTTTGACCTTGGGGCCTAAAGCAGTTTGGCTCACAAAGCTGTGTCCCCTGCCCCAAGTATTAGAACAGGGCAGGCGAGCGCGTAGCCTGCATCCCAGTGCGATGGGGGGAGGCGCAGGAATGCCGCCATCTCCTTGGATGGAGCCCGGATGAAGTTGCCTGACAATCTGTGGTGTGTGCATACCTGTCACAGCCGAAGGGAAAACAAAACCCTAACCAAACCTGGAAAAGGTGACTTGGGTAGATGCAGTGCCATGGCAGTGTGTTGGCTCACGGTGCTGGGAGCCTGAGACTCAGACTGCACCCACTGTGTCTCACAGCAGCCCTTTTGCTCTTACTGTGACAAGTTAATTAAAGTGTCCTGCTTAAATTCCTGTTCCCATCTTTTGTCTGGCCTGAAGGTGCTCATGAAATACTGCCAAGTGTGTTTTGCATGACCATTTTAACAGGGGGAAAAAAACCCGTTTGCTTTGACAGCTTGATGTTTGCAGTTAGCAGGAGGTTTGTTTGATATTCTGCAGAACAGCAAACTCACTGGAACTCTTTCCTACTCCGTTTGTTATGTGTGTACTTGGGTCGGAGGCACACAAGTGGTTTGCAGTGCCATTTGTCAGGATCAGCTAGAAGAGCAATACATGCTCAATGCGGGCATTAAATCTTGCTTGGATGCACAGTTATTTCCAGAACAGTCTTGCATTATATTTGATGCTGCATAGGGTAGGGTATAACTTTGCTTCTGCGAGTATTTTCTTAGAGAAAGAGAAGTCAGTCATGTAAAGACTCATATGACTAAGATGCCTAATATCGGGACTTGGATTATGTGGCCTCTGGCACCCTCATATCTTTTGTGGGAACATGTCATTTAGTAATTCATAGCTGAGATTTTTTCTAGTTCTGAGTATTGTTGAACTGTCCTTCAAGTAGCATTAAGAAAACAGTAATAAAATTTATTTATTTTAAATAACAAAAAACTGCTTAGAATGAAGGGAACCTGATTTTGAGGTGGTAACCAAGAAAAAAAGCACTCATGCCAAAATATCCCGTGATGCTTCAAGAAAAGCAAACATAGTAAGGATTAAGTTATAACCTGTAGTATCTTTAATCCCTGCTTAGCATGTGAATGGAAAGAACATTTCTCTATTGAGGAATTAAATGCTCTATATTTACATTTTCTTTATGAACTGGGAAGGAATGAAGTCATTCCACTGCATTCTCTTTTGCTTGAGTGGCATTTGATTTCACACTCTTTAGTCAACTCTGGAGTTGTATTTTCCATAATAAAAAGAGATTTGTTTTCCCCTGCATGTTTAAAATCCATTGCTTCCCTTGGATCTTCAGCCAAGCGTTGATTGGTTTTTGGGGGGGTGGATTTTTGTTTGTTTTTTTCTTCTTGATTTCTAGTTTGTTTTTTGTTTTTTTTACCGTCAGAGACTCTTCAGCCAAGATTTTGGGGATTTTTTTTAAGGGTTTTTCTTGCCTACATAGTCTCTAAAGTTGTGTTAAACAATGCGTTATAGAGAGTGTTTGAGACTGCCATCTTTAAATCACTGGAGCACAGAGAGCATAAGCAGATCTTATAAAGCACTTTGATCTCCATTATGCCAAGAAATGTGCTGGTGGTGATCTGGGCAGGGTCACTGCGATGCCTGAGATGCACAGTTGAGGAGTCCAGACCAGCATTTACAGCATCAGAATCTGGGAGGCAACCGCCGTCAAGGATGGGAGGCAACTGCCGTTAATAGTGGGAGCCCCCACCGCATCATACTTTCACTTTCTTTTCTCCCAGTTAAGCATTTTCAGTTGTTCCTTATGTTGTTGAGATTGTTCACCGACTGTTTCAGATCAGAACAGTCAGAACTGGGGCAGGCGCAACAGTGCACAGCCCAGAATTTCTACATCAGAGGGATTTTTTCTTCAAGACCCAAGCACTGTAGTGTTGAATATCAGAGCTCTCCTGTTTCTTCACATAGATGAGCGTGTTACTTCTGAAGGTGTATCAAACATCCAGTCTGTAACACCCTGCATTTGATGTTTGAATGGTAAAGAGGCCAGAAGTGAAAGCACTTAATCCTGCTTTAAGAACTGCTAATGCCTGTTGACATAAATGAGTATTGAGGGTTCTCAGCAGTCCTGAACCGACACCGCCACAGCCAGAGGCCAACTTCAGACAACTTTATTTTATTCCTACTTATGTCCCGAGCCTGGAATTTGGATAAAAGCTATTGTTGTTATTTCAGAAACCGTATTTTAAAAAAGAGGCTTCCTTGCTTCTGATTTATTTAAACTTCATGTTCTTCACAGGGGCTTCAGCAAACTGTTCTCATAACCGAGTTCAGATTATTTCAGATGTTTTATTGTCATTTCCTCTGGTGAAGCAGGAACACAATATTCTCAGCCTCTGTGGAGGAATTTTATGCAGAGTAAATAATTCATCTCTCTGCAGAATCATTTTATTATTGCTTCTATTGCAGAAAGTTACAGTTGCCCTATTTTTAGAAATCACATAAACTAAATTTGAAGAGGTTTTCATAAAAGTGTACAAAATAGATGGGATAGATTTGAAGACTAATATTCGCATGCTAGGAGAAGGGTTGTATCTTTTTCCTTTTCTAAAATTAGATGCTGCAAAATATGTTGAGAAATGACTCAAAAATCTCTGTGCTTTATTCATGTGTTCTGGTTAAACTGTAATAATCTAACCCTTTGTGTTCGTATACTTGGAGAAAGCTAAAATGCATTGATACTGTTGTAGGATACAGTGAACTAACATGCTTCAATGCATCAATGATTGTAAAAATAGATGGTAGAAGGGAACATCTCCCTTATGAGGAGAGGCTGAGGGAGCTGGGTCTCTTTAGCTTGGAGAAGAGGAGACTGAGGGGTGACCTCATCAATGTTTACAAATATGTGAAGGGTAGGTGTCAGGATGATGGAGCTAGGCTTTTTTCAGTGATATCCAGTGATAGGACAAGGGGCAATGGGTGTAAACTGGAACATAGGAAGTTCCACGTTAACATCAGGAAGAACTTCTTTACTGTAAGAGTGACAGAGCACTGGAACAGGTTGCCCAGGGGGGTTGTGGAGTCTCCTACACTGGAGATATTCAAGGCCCGCCTGGACAAGTTCCTGTGTGATGTACTGTAGGTTACCCTGCTCTTGCAGGGGGGTTGGACTAGATGATCTTTTGAGGTCCCTTCCAACCCTTGGGATTCTGTGATTCTGTGATTCTGTGATTCTGTGGCATGGGGAAGGTTCAGGTGGTCACACGATTTTCACAGAGCTCTCATGCAGAAATACAGGAATAGGAAAATGAAATATTAGTACTAGTCTTTGAACAGAGTCCTCGGTATAGCCGAGTGGCAAAAGTGTATTGCAGCAGGAGTGAGAGCAGCTCTAGTGCTCCTCGGAGTCTACTAGAGACTCTAGGAACACTGGGAAGAGGCGCCCGAAGGACAGTCAACACAGCAGCAGCTGCAAGCTGCTTGTGTTTACACAGTCAAACAGCAGCTGGAAAAAGCACCTGGTTGTTGGATTTGGAGCTTGCTGCTTATTGGAACAGCATTTGGCCAGATCAGAGGCTCCCTGTCAAAAAGAAAGGTTAAATGTAGAATACCCAAGAAAGTAACTGAATAGCAGCTCTGTCTTTGCATGAATGACAATATTGGCATGGCACAGAACTGCTCCTGGTAGAAATGCTGATAAAAGTATAACAATGCTTTTACGTGTTTCTCTTCTGACCCCTTGGTATTGTGGTTTGACCAGAATGAGTAGGAAATATATCTGAAGGAAGTTTTACTGTGAAATTGTTTCTTTTTCTGTTGAAGTAGTGTGGATTACTGTCTTGGACTGCTTATTTCCTGGAGTATTGGAGGAAATTTCCGTGCTCACTGGGATTTTACAAATCATGGGTATCCCCAGGCGATGCTTATCTGTTTAACAGAGCCCTGAGACAGGTTATTTACTTTCTCCCAGTCTTATTATAGTTGTGTCAGGATATCTGTATGTAATACTAATAATATATGTCTAACTAGCTTCATTGCATATATGTATATAAAACATGGATTTATATAAGAATGGACTAATTGTGTTGGAACGCATTTTAGAATGGAAAGCACAACTTCGTTATTTGATCAGTAAGGGCCAGAAGGCTGCAAAAAATTAACTGCTGTAGTATTGGAAGATATTTTAGGAAATGCTGGATGTTTCTGGGAAATAGGGTAGAAAAATAGAGTAGAATGTGCTCCTAGCTTTAATTTCTTAAGAATGCGATTAATTAAAATGTTATGTGTATTTCTGCTACTTGTAAAAGTGCCAGTGAGCAACCAGCAATGCTTGCCGAAGTATATTTTCTACTTTGGAATATAGAGGAATAAAGACAACAAAATAGAAATGTGCCCATGTCAGGGTACATGACAAAAATAATGAGAACTAACGGGTAATCGCGTGTTTTTCCTGTTTGTCTTCTCCTTTGGTAGTGTGTGATGGATAAAAATGTACGTTGTTACCAGCATGAAGTTTCAGCTGCATATAGACAAATGCTTGAGTGATGACTACAGGTTTTCCAATGTGTCTCTACATTCAAGTGGATTTCCCATGTGTTAGCAGCCATAAAAATGTTATGCATGCAAATGCCTAAACTTGTTTTCTCATAGAAAGAAACCAGTTTAACTCTTCTTCCTCCTTCACTATGAGTCCCAGATCATGATTTTACAGCAAATGGTTGCAGTGGCAATCTCTGGAAAGTAAGGTTTCTGTGTTTTCTGTTACATGTGCATTGCAGCCCTTTTCAGATTGATATATTCTGATTGTGCTCCTCTTGTTCAGAGGTGGCGAGTGCTCTCCTCTCCTATTCCTACATCAGCTACAATTGTCTCCTGGGGGGAGCCCTTACTCCAGCTCCAGGCTATCCGTAAGCATTATCAGAAATTACAGGATACAGTGCAAAGTTTCTGTTTATCACAGTTTTGGAGATCCTGCACAAAATGTACTTTAAAAGTATGTTCCAAGACTGGTAAAAACATACCTTCTTAAAATGCCTGATGAGCTGAGAGCTCCCAGGTCCTGACAGGTCAGTGAGCATCACTTTCAGGAGCAACTGAAAGAGCTGCAGCATCCCCAGGGTCACCTGAGCAGGTTTCCAGTGCTTTTGGGACTCTGCCTGGGGCTCCAGAAACACACTCTGAACTTGGTGGTTTAAACCAAGATGTTCTTAAATCAACCCACTACATTTTTCTTTAACAAAAGCTTGCTTTATATGGAACTTTCTGATGAGCTCCAGTCAAATGGTATGTGTGTTGGGCAGCTGGCTGAACAATGAGTTTTTCTTCCACATCAGGTTGAAGTTCTCCCCTGCCTGATTCTCTTCAGCCTTGCTGCAGAGGCTTTCTTTGGGGTTCTTCGCTCTGTTAGCCAAATGGTGTGGAGAGCTGTTTGTCCCATAAAGCAACTGCCTGCTTCTCCTTCCTCCAAATACCACTTGTGAGTGATGCATTAGAATGTGTAATTTTATATGCTTTTGACTGAAAAACACAAGAAAGAAGTGATGAGTCTGAGTTAAGAGATGTAAATGAGTGGAAGTTTCTCATTTGGTTGCCTGGAAGCATCACAGGGTAAAAAGATCTAGTTTCTCTGAGAAATTTTCTCCTCATTTAGCTAATGCTGTGGATTATTGCATTCATCTAAAGCCCATGGCAGGAAACCAGAAACAGGGGTGTTCAGAGCAAGGTAAAATTGCAAGAGGTCAGGCACCACAAGATGATGGAGAAAGTGTGTTTGGCAGATCTGGTGTAGCTGCAATTTGCAAAGCAGTAGTGTTTGGGAGTGCTCCCTCCCTCTGTGGGTGTTGAGATTAATCTCTCCTTTTCTTTCCCCTTGCTATTTTTCTTTGCTCAATCCACAGAATTTAGGCTAGGTGATGTGGTCTCTTCACACAAACCCTCTGCTGCTTTGGTGCTGTGTGTGCAATGGCTGTTTAATTTGGGCCACCCTGGTTACCCAGCCAAGCCCTGATCTCTTAGTTTTCTCTTACCCAGCTCTCTTGTGCTTGTGGGGGGCATCGGCATAGATGCTGTGGTCATGTGCTGCAGAGAACTGGATGAGTGTACCCAGTTTCTGTGGTGGGATACAGATGCATGCACAACCACAATTCAGTTGAAACCTCTGTTTAAGGGTTGAAACAATCTTAAATCTGAGTTACACAGCTTATTAGTGAGAGTCCGTAAACAGCGATTTCAGAAGCAGTCTGTGGGTCCCAGCTGTAGCCTACTCCCCTACAAAGCTGGTGCAGGGCCTGGAGCCCAAGTGTGATGGGGAACGGCTGAGGGACCTGGGGGGTTCAGATGGAGAAGAGAAGGCTCAGGGGGGACCTGATGGCTCCCTACAAGTGCCTGACAGGAGGATGGAGCCAGGAGGGGCTGGGCTCTGCTCCCAAGGAACAAGGGATGGGACAAGAGGAACCGGCCTCAAGCTGCCCCAGGGCAGGTTTAGATGGAGCTGAGGAACAATTCCTGCCCCAGAGGGTGCTCAGCATTGGAACAGGCTGCCCAGGGCAGGGCTGCAGGCACCGGCCCTGCGAGTGCTCACACACCGTGGAGACGAGGCCTCAGTGCCATGGGGCAGCGGTGGCCTTGGCAGTGCTGGGGCATGCTTGGGCCAGGTGATCTTAAAGGTCTTTTCCTACCCACTTGATTCCATGATTCTATCCTGAATCATATTATTGCTTATGATTAATAGATTATGTATTCATTGTATCCTTAAGAAAGCAAGATTTTTCATTTTTTAAGCTAGTTAAGTAGCATCTAGTAACCATTTATTTCAGAGAAAAAGTAAATTTGTGAAACTGAATCTAATCTGAACACCTCCATGTTCAACAAGCAGAGGAAGCCTAGCCCTGTTTCATACTGCCTTGAAGTGAAGGTACATTGCCCATGTGGAGCCTTTGTTGGAGTAGAATGTGATAACGTTGTATGGTAGCACGCATGCAGAGGGGCACATGGGGGACATGCTCGACTCTCGCAGTGCTTCTGATGCAGCCAGGGTGCTGTGGTTTGTCATTGTGTGGTTGAGAGCCCCGACCTTCTGAGGGCAGAAGCTGCTCCAGCCTTTGCTCATCAGAGCCCTGTTGTGTGGATGCATCAGGGAGAGCAGCTGGAAGACCCTGCCTGGGCCATCTGTATGGCCGAGCCAACACAGGGAAAGACCTAAGGGATCTGGCAGCTTCTCAACAAGAGGGTCTCTCCCAGGGTGAGACAACAGAGCCAGGATTTCACAATGCAGCAGTTTGTGATATATTCCACAGCTGGATTATTTTTTTAAAGCTCTATATATTCTCTTTACAGGCACAAATTGTATCTCGAGTTCAGCACGCACTCAGGTTGATGTAGCTTGGTAAAGATGTTTCCTTTCTGTGATACTCAGCAGGGTGAGCGAAGGTTTGCAGACACAAAAGATGAGAGGGGTTTTTTCGGGGAGGGGCATTTTAATGTGTTTTGCTTTGGGCTGCGAAGTGCTGGAGGTGCTGCAGGATTCTTTCTTTCTCTTATTTTAATTTTTATCTGTGTACCAGGCACTCATCCATGCTCTCTGCCCTGCCAAGAAGACTTCAGCACTAGTGTGACAGACCACCCTGCCCGTGGGTGAGGTGCATAATTCTTTTTCGGAGCAGAGATCTTGAGCAGAGGCTGCTTATTATGTCGAAGTGCATGTGGTTTTCTGACACGAGTTACTTGGCAGTCCAGAGAAAATATTAAACACTACTTAGCTTGGAGAGACCAGGAGGGCTTGGATGCACAGTAAAAAACGTCTGCGTTTCACTTCTCTGTCTGTATCAGAAACTCTTGGTGATGGTCGAAAGGGATCTTCCCTTGCTCTTAAGTACATCCTCTTGGTTGAGTGTGCTTCCCCTGTCTGTGTCAGGAACTGCTGGCATTTGTGATTCTGTGCAAGGATGGTTTGTTTTCTTCCCATGGTTGCCTATTGAATTTCTAAATGGAGATGAAAATGACTGTTATTGAAGTAAAACCCCAAACCCAACAATTTGGAGCTGGGCCTTTCTGCACGCTGTTCTCCATTTCTGACAATGGCTCTTGAGCCTTGTTTGTGCCACACAACCTTTAAAAACCTATTTTTAGCGTTAGAGCTATGTAATATTTTCAGCATCAGTATTACTGTTTGTGTTGTGAGAGGGTTATTTTTTTTCATGTAGTAACTTCCATTTAAGATCATAAATTACAGTTTTTAAAGTCTCTCTTCCATTAAAACACATAGCTGACTTCTGGACTTCAAAACACACTTTTAATTATTGAAAATCATTAGAAATTCTCTTCTAAGGATTTAATGCCTTTAATCAAGCTAGCTACTGACAATAATGGAAAATTTTCTTCTTTTGTGGATAGCCGTTTAATATTAAATGCTGAATATTTACTTTTTCACTTGTGTTTTTATAGTAATATTGGTATTAGAACTTAGTTTGAACAAGTGTTCTAATTAGCAGGGTTTTTTTCAGTGATGCCATTGCGCTCTGAATACTTGTGAGAAAGCAATGCCTGTTGCATCCCTATGTGTGCCCATCCCTTAGGTAGGAGGGAGCTGGGGTTTGTACCTATGTATGTGTGTGCATGGTGCCGGGAGGTGCCCGTTGTGCCGGTGGTGCGGTGATGTCTGTGTGACGGACATGGGCAGTCTGCAGCAGAGGTGAGAGAAATGCACTGCACACGGGTGTCACAAAACTTGAGAGCCAAGAGAGGTCCAGGGTTTGTGCCACAGAGGTCTCCTGACGCTTCAGTCCCCAGCAGCTTTCAAGGAGTTCACAGCTCCTAACTCAAACACAAACCAATTGTGGGAGCAGTTCTGGCACATTGCTGTTAGCGTGGCATTGGTAGCCTGGAATTCAGCTGTTTCCTGTGTTACCTTTCCCAGTGTGCGTGGATCACATCTCCAAGTATTTACAACAATATTGCTATTTGGTGTATATGCAAAACATCCAAAACCCCTCTTTGAATTACTGGCTATCAATAGTTGCTCAGTAACCAGGCTAACCCTGGGTTTCTCTTGACATTAAAACCTGGCCTCTGGGGCTCAGTGTTTGCAGCTTCACTGATGATCAGCAGGGCCGCTGCCTCTGCAACACCTACGGTTACAATACACGGAAAGCTTAAGAGGAGAGAGCTCGTGATGGAAGTGCTGTCGGATTTCAAAGCTCTTCAGAGGCAAACTTAGCAGGGAGCTGAATTCTGAATCTCAAGGAGGATGATAGGAAAAACAGCTGCAGAATTTCCTAGCACTTTGTGTATAAGCACTCTTTAAAAAGTGAAACATTGCCATTTCATTGAACTGACATAAAATTGGCCTGTCAGGCACTGAAAATAAAACGTGTTTTTCCTTTATTTCTCATTCCTTTTATTTTTTTTTGTGATTTAGTTCAATTTTCAGCTTTTTCCATGTAAAAAAATCTTCCAAAAAAACCCTCCTAGAATCTTTCTTAAACTGAAAGCCAACAATCTCATCTGAATCCATAGCTCCTGAAACTTTGAAGCCACCAAACACTGTGAGACTTGGGGTAGAAGTGCCATATGGAGCCAGCAGCTCTCACTGCATGCAGTCTAGCTGTGGGCTCTTCCTACTCTTGATGAATCAATCCTAATTAATTTGAACTGTTAAAGAGCAAACAGCTTCAAGATAAGTTATGAAGCCAACACTACATAGCATGGGAATTGAAATGAGTAAATAGCAAGCAATTCCGCTTTGATGTACCTAGATATGCCTCTAGGAATCTCCAACTGCCTCTGAATTCTGTGCTTAATGTACTACCTGTGTTTGAACTTACTCAACAGCCTAAATATTTGGGTGTTGTATTTTAATCACCCTGTTTTCACTGGGTTTTGGAATATACGTTTTCCTATAAAGTAATTGAACACAAAGTGCAGTCATGTTCTTGCCATGTTGATTGGAAAATGAATTTATAGTCTGGCATAGGAATAATGATGTGTCCAGATGCAGATACCAAATACCGTTGAACTCCTTCTGGCTGCATTGTGTGAACTCGAAACTCAAGTACGGAAATGAAAAGCATCATGTTTAAGAGCAAGCTATTCCTCCCCCCTCGTCTGCTCAGGTTATGTGGTCAGCACACCGGCACAGTCACCAGGGTGCTTGCAGCTGGGCATGTGCAGGACAGGAGGCTGGACTGCGTCATGTCGGAGCCCTCTGCACCTGAATTCACATCTTGGTTTATCACTTAGATTTTTGGCCTCCTCCTTCAAGCAAAGCAAGCCCTGTGTTCAATTTTGGAGTATGCACATGTGGAAAAATCCTTAATAAAATACATCCCCTTACAGGGAGCTTTCCTAGATCCTGTTTCAGAGTGCCGTTACACTTTTTAGGGAGCAGTCAGGTTATTCTGTGGTTGTTGAAGAGCTCTAGAGCAAAATGATAATTCCAAACCCAATCTGTGCAATGGGGAGAGCATTAACCTGAGTGGATCCCCCATGACCCACACCAGCCATGAGCTGCTGGAGTGTCCTCACCCTGATGCAAGTCTGGGAACATCAGTTCCTGTTGCCATAAGAATGAAGTAGAAGGGCTTATTTGCTGCTTTCTTCGTGTTGGTATTGATGGATTTTATAGAAGTGTTTCTCTGAAATAGGATGTTGTTTAGCACTGGGTGGTCTAACACTGAGCTATTGGATCTTTAACTCTTCCTGGGTTTACTGAGGTTGGAAATGGTGCTGTTTGCTTTAAAGCAATTGTGCTTTGGTTTGGCAAAGGTATTGAATTTGTTATGATTAAATTGCTAAACAGTGTTAAAGCATTCCAGCCAACTGCTGTGTTTGCAGAGGTGGGTTCCTTGTTAGAACAGAATTTTATTAAATTTACAGAATAAATTTAATTAAAAGCCAGTAATTTCTAACATCTTATTTACAGTAAGTGTGCAGATTTCATGCATTGATAGCTTTGCATATTTACTTGGCAATTTGTTGAAGTAATTTACTTTGTAATTATTTCATGATTACTAGCGCTTTGGTGTCATGCCACTTTCTGTGATGTTAAAATTTTGTTGTTGGTTTTGTGGCTCTCTGATCTTTGCAGTCTTTGTACCACTTTGCATACGATAGTTTTTCATACCAGTCCTCTAATCTTTGACTTTGTTCTGACTTCCTTTGCTCTTCCTGATCTATCTGTGTGTGGCCAGCGTTAAAAAAAGATGCTTAAGGTGCTGCCCTGTCCACCAAGATGGACATTATTTCTGTGGTTTTTACATAAAAATTGTCTTTCCTGTGCCATAGGTACTGTCCAACCACATATAAAGAGCAGGCTTTTGTCCCTAGTGTTCCTAGTCTATAGGATTAACAGAAGTAGAAAGGATGCCCACATAGCAAGTCACTTGAGTGACGTAAGGTACACATGATGTCTATATTATGTCACCTGTTTCCTGTGACAAATGCTCTTTTTCAGGCTTTAAGTCCCCTCATCTTAATTCCATGTGGATTTTTAGCTTCAATTCTGGCCATAGCAGCAGTTTCTGCTTTAAACCACAGTTGATACTGGATTAGGCTCTTTTTTTTTGTGCCTGAAGAGGGAGCAGTGATGGAAAGGCTTACACGTGTACTCTTAGGGTGAAACAGAGCCTTGATGAGAAGTGAAGGCCAGATGGAAGTGCTGTTAAATCTCCCTAGTAGCACAAGTCTTAAAAGCTCTGTTTTCTTTGCAGAGCTTTCCTGCTATTCCTTCAGCTCGGGAGCTGTATCCCACACTGCTCTTTAGTGCAGTCACAGGTAGCAGATCGCGTGTTTGCAGTGAGAGCCTGGAGTGACCCGTGGGGTCGTGTTCTCATCCGAGGCAGTGAAATGTTTGTACGTGCTCTTGATGTAGACGTGTCCTCCTGTGTTAGACAAATGAAGAGTCTCATTTGGGCAACCCTGGGACTTTTCAGAGCTGCTTACCTCAGATAGCATTCATGCTCCAAGCTTGGCCTGGATTCTGTTTATCTGTTCACTCGCAGGGTGCTTTTTGCTACTGTGCCTGCTGTTTGTCTTGAAAAGAAAACTTGAAGGACTGTTGCTCGGTTTTCCTTTGGCTCCCACTTTATTTTTAGCCTTGTTATTGTTAAACATGCTTCAGAAAACTGCTAGAAGAGTTCTACAACTCTGAAATGGTTTGTGGGACGTATACTTTTGTTAAGTATGTGAGATTTCTTCTTGCCCATTCTCTGCTAGATTTAAAGGTTATAACTTGAAAACCCACTGCTGGTAATGACAATTTATAACAGCCTGTATCCTGGAGCATAATTTATGATGACAAAAGCAGAGGATTTAGCAAGTCTAAAGTCTCCCTGTCTGTTGCTCTGTTTTAAGCATTGCAGGATAATCTAGCATATGCTTGGTTAGTTACTGCTTCAAATGCAGAAGTGTTTTAACTTTGATACCTAATGTCTTTTGCAGACAGATAATGTTGCTGTGTGAGAGGTGTGGTGTGTTCTTACATTTGCCATGGCTGCAGGACAGGAGGCAGAGACCTGATGGTATTTCTTTTTTTTTTTCTGCTGCGGAATGTAGATTATGGTTTGGCTGGTTTAGCCTGGAAGCATATGGGAATCAGGTTAAGTGATGTCTCTAGTCCAGCTTTTTGGTCACTGTGGGGTGATAGGGTGGATGTGACATCCTGGGATCACTTGTTACACCACACTGAGCCCCACTCTCTCCTGTCTTGGTGAAGCAGTGTCTGGGGCAGGTTTGATGTGCAGCCTTGATCCTGGCTGGCTCTGCTGGGGACCTGGCTGCTGGCTGTCCTGCTGTTTTGTCCCTGCACTGGGAAGAGTCTACAGCTGAAAGGTCAGGTGCTGGCAGCGCCACGTGTGGCTGCAGCTTTGTCTCCTGCACTGTGTGTCCTCGTATTTCTCATCTATCCTTAAGTGTGCTCCATGTCTCTCCCCAGTAACAGTGGGTTTTGCTTTGCCAGCATCTTTGCAGAAGTGGACGGGGTCGGCCTCTCGTGGTGTTGCTGCCTGTGGACAGGGAACTGGTTTTGCAGCAGTTGTTCTTCTGATACAACCTGAGAGAAAGGGAATTTGTTTGCACCTCTTTAGTGATCACTGGTGCAGAGAACTGTTGACCTCTCTATTAACCCAGTTTACAATATTGAAATCTCATTCCATGGGTTATTGCTTTCCTTTAAATATTGCTAGACTATATTAAACACACAGTTGCTGTTGTGGTGATTTATGCTAAGATAAATTGCTAGTATGATACACAGGGATTTAGTCTCTCAGTTTATGAATCTGCTTATTCCCTGTGCATTAAATTACTGCTTCCTCTGAATGAAGGTGTCTGAAATTCAGTGCTTTATTATTTCTTGCACCATTTTGACAGTCTTATCAATGTAGTTCAAAGAGTGAAGGTTTTATTTTCACGATACGGATGTGTTTGTTCAACCTTATGTTTAATAGTCCTGGCTTCTTTCAAGTTCGTGACCAGCGTAGCCTCAGATTTGAAGTTTTGTTTTCCAGAGACAGGGAGAGTGAAGGAAAGGATAAGGGTTTCTGCACTTAGAGAGGTCACAGCACAGGGTGAGCTGGCAGGAACGGAAGCCTTGCTAGGGCCTGCAGAGCAGCACCCTGGGCCACATTCCCCAGGGTTTCAGGCATTCTGGGAGGCAGTGGGATTTTTCTCGATGCCTGTGCATGCTCATCTACACAGCAGGTTGACAGGGAGAGAATGGTAGAATCATAGAACGGTTTGGGTTGAAAGGACCTTAAGATCATGTACTTCCAACTCCCTGCCATGGGCAGGGAAGCAGAAATAGAAGTTCAATAAACAGTGCAGCTAGGAAAATGGTAGATAAATGCTCCTCTTTCTCCCTCTTCCCACTTTGTGGTGGATAAATCCTTTTATTCAGTCTGGATGAATTTGGTAAAAGAGTTAGGATTGATCTGAGGTCTGGATTATAGAGATGCTCTGATATAGGGGATGCTTCCAAAGGTATCCTAATTAAATGAATTGGTTCTAATTTCTTTATTAGAACTGGCAATGTATTTAATTTTCTCTCTTCTAGTATAAGGTTTTAGCATCTGCTTTTTTGTATATTAATTCCACATTTTTTCCTCTTACCCACAGTTTTCTGGGCATCTTTTTGGCTTGATTTATTGTATTCCTAATCTTATTTCAGAATTCATGGCATATGACTTCCTTAGAGAGTTAAATTTTGGGTAAATGGCATTGTTTTGGCAATTGAAATTTAATCAATAGAAAATGTTCTGCAGAAGGAGCAGGGGAGAGCTCAGCAGGTCTGCGGAACTTTGGGATGATGCGTACTAAATGGATGCTTAATATTTGGCTGGGAGGTGCACTCATCTGAATTCTCTGAAGACGGTGATCCATTTTCAGTTTAACTTAGTGTGTCTGTACTTTGCTTTATTATTTTCTTGTAATATTCTCCATTCTGTGCTTTTGCAATGACTTAGATGTCAGTGTTATAAATAAAACTTCTGGTGAGCTAGCTTGTAATTTGATGGGAGAAAGGAACTAAGCATGTTCTCTTGGCTAACAACTGCAAGTATGGCTTTCATACTCATGAGTATGAAATACTCACAAACCAAAGGACAGAATAGTTATTTAATTTGGTCTGAGGCTATAAAATTGGGTAGTACCGTAGCTTTTATTTGAAAGTAGCCGTTGGCCTATACAGAGGATAAAGTACCTAATACATGACAGCATGTAACTCGTTGTTAGCTGCCAGAGATGCATGTAGCCTGAGATTTTCCTCTTCTTTAGTATCAAATTCCTTTTTGCCTATTTTTGATGTCGCTACTGGTTCCTCCTTAGGAAGGATGCTCATTGGCGGTCCTGGGGCAAAGGTTGGACTTCATGATCTTAAGGTCTTTTGCAACCTCATTGATTCCATGATCCTGTGGTAGGATGACTGTGTTCGCACCCAAGACAAGTGCCAGTCTGGGGGGGGGTGGTGGGGGGAAGTGTGAATGGAGTAACATATTTTAATTGATAATGTAAAGAGATAATAAATGATAATGTGCGTACAATAATTCAGGAAGGATGCCAAAAAATAGTTCTCCTTATGAGGCTTTAGAGATCTGAAGGTGATGGGCTGGATAAAGAACTGTCTGACCTTATGTGATAAGGTTTGCCAGTACCCTGTAGCTTTGCAGGAGATTTCATGTTCCGTGACGTGTAATGGTGAACAGCACAGGGGTAGCTCAAGCTATGGCCCAGCCATTCCCAAGTGCAGCAACTGGCAGGTGATCTGGGAAGTGGCAAAATAATCAAAGCAAAGGGAAGCTCTGCTGACTTGAGTTTTGCTACGTAATGAACATATTATGGGAACATTGTCCATTAAAGTAACTCTTTGGGTTACTTTCATCTCCATGAGTTGATTCAGCAGATGAGAAGGAAGGATGGCTGAGATCTCTGAAGTTTTCTATTGAAAGGCGGAGATTTAGATGAAATGAAGCAAATTAGCTGGTGAACTCAAGAATCACAAGCTCACAGAGCTGGTATTTCTTCATTTTAAAGGTTAAAAGAAAAGCAGACAAACCGTAGCAGAGGTCTTGAGACTTTATTAGATGAATAACTATATAAAAGACTAGGACCTGGACAGAACCACTCCAATAAGAGCAGGCTAAGCTAAGATGCTGTAACCTTCTGGGTGGTTTTGTATTGAAGTTACAGGTGTTTCTATACTGAAGAGTGCTAATAAAAAGTCAAAATAGCAAAGCGCAGAAATATGGTGGTTAAATATGTTCTAAAAGAATCCGTTAAGCTTCTCAGAAGTATTTTCCCTTCTGCTTGTTTTGCAATGAATTTGATGCACTGTCTTAAAACAAAACTGCCTGTTGGATAAAGAAAACCAAATTCCTTATTTGCTGGTCATCAACATCATCCTTTGCAGCAGAAGGCTCTGAGCTGGCATAGATTTCCACCCTGAGTCATGTATTTAGTAAACATTTAATTCAATTTGGGTATTCACCTAGGGAGGAGATTAAATGAGAGAGGTCAAGCAGCTGCTGAGTGTTGAGTAATTCAATACTTTGGACATGTTGAGATTTTAATAAACATCAAGGTGAATGGTTTGAAACTGGAGCTGGGAGTTGAGACTCCAGAAAGAAAGGGTTCATCTTTCAGTTTTAATTATGAAACCAAAGAGACCTCTATCCTTGTATTTTCAGGCTGTAGGAAGGTATAATGAGCTGTGCTCAGCTTTGATTCTGTATGTGAGAATATCCTTCAGGTTCAGATTAAAAAGGCAAATATCTAAAAATATTTTCCTTTTTTTGGAGGCTTCTGACCTACTTCTTTAAATTGCCTGCAGTGCAAGGAGTAGGTGTTCAGGATTTGCAGACTATTTCACCAAGTCAAAAGAAAAGAGCAAACAAGACTTGGGTGCTTTGCCCAAGATATCCTGAAGCTTAATTGTGTGTGTGTGAGTATTATTTCTCAATTCAGCATTTTATTCAGGTTCACTTTCATAAGTACTGAGTTGGACTGAGATTTCCATGTTTGTTGTCGCATCATTCATTTTTCTAGGGTTGAAGAATACAGTTTTACTTTCTGGTGTCGATCCAGGGTGCTGCTGCAAAGGTCATTCTCAAAACCTGTTGCTTTATATGTGACAGGAATCCCTGGATGTGTGTGATGCTGAAGCTGCTTGTCTTGAAGTTGCAGAACTCACCTTCAAAACAGAGGTGCAGTCCACCGTGCAGTTAGCTTGTGACCTGAGAGTTTGTTTCCTTCAGATTTGAAGTTGTTCCTCCCCTACTCCCACCCTTATACGAGGAAGGAATTGAATTCCCTGTAAACACCTACTGAACCCTTCATTTTTGCTCCCCCACATCTGCCCTCTGAATTCTTGCTTGTGTTTCCTGATGAAAATGTCTGCAGCAGTCTGCTAACGTGCTAAAACCACTGCCTGTCACACTGACCTGTGCAAGACTTCCCTTACAAGTCCCTCAGCTGTCTTCCTTGTATGCATTTAATCTGTCTTTTTTCACTTGTAGTATGATGAGTCTTTTGCCATATGAATATCACCTTTTCATCTTTAGCTGCTTGGAGTCTTTGTGTATCTTTTTCAGTTTTAAGCTGTAGTGATGATGGATAGCTTTGCACCTCACATCTGAGACATCAGAATGGTGCCATAACAAAAACTGATAGCAAAATAATTTATTCTCATTCCTCCCCACATCGTAAGATTTATGTGCACTTCTAAGGTGTAACAACATCTGCCCCATGTGACCTTCAGCTGGAAAAGGAGCCTCCTTTGGTTCACATTTCAACCTTGAATCTATGTTTTATTCAGTTCTAGAATATTTAGGATAACTCATCCCGTCATGAAGAGACAAGTTTTTGAATGTGAGGTTCCCTCTGCTATGCATTTCTTCTGCTTGTAAATCCACTGTGTGGGTGATTTGCAAGCACGGAAAATCTTAGAGGTTTGTTCTTGCTTTGCGTTACTTACAAAATAAAAGCAGAAAAGGTATTAGCTTGGTTAAAGCTTCATGCATTTTGGTTTGTTAATAGAACTATTATGGCATCCCAAGAATAGCTCTTTCAAAGAATAAAGCATTCAAAAGACACTTGCCTAAACGTACACAATCTTTTTCAAGTGCTGACTCTGAAGTATTAACCCTAATTGTATTTCAGAGTATGCAGAAATCAGGGAGTGATTTAAACTTTGTTTCGTTTTGCTGAATTGATTGATCCTGTTACAATAGTGCTGTCGGGGTGATTTGTGTGGTTAATGCTTTATTGAGCAAACGGAGCTGTGAGCTTTGTCCAACTGGCCAGACAAGAGATTGTTCTGGTAAACAGCGAGCCAAGTGCTGTGGGTTCAGTGTGTCACACTGACACAGGAGCACTGTTTTACCTGGCTGGTAGCTCCATGGGCATCCACAAGCACCATACTGAAGATACTCCATATTTATAAATAGTAGCTGCAAGTTTCGTTGTTCTGGTTTGGTTTTTAATTTTCATTGGTGTACATTGTTCCCACTAATATTTGCATTATTGGTTTTGAGGAAAAGTATTATAATTTAATTTTATCTGCAGTTCTGGTGTCCTCAACACAAAAAGGACATGGAACTGCTGGAACAAGTCCAGAGGAGGCCACGAGGATGCTCAGGGGCTGGAGCACCTCCCGTATGAAGACAGGCTGAGGAAGTTGGGGCTGTTCAGCCTGGAGAAGAGAAGCTGCGTGGAGACCTCAGAGCAGCCTTCCAGTACCTGAAGGGGGCCTATAGGGATGCTGGGGAGGGATTCTTCATTAGGGACTGTAGTGACAGGACAAGGGGTAATGGGTTAAAACTTCAACAGGGGAAGTTTAGATTGGATATAAGGAGGAAATTCTCTCCTGTTAGGGTGGTGAGGCACTGGAATGGGTTGCCCAGGGAGGTTGTGAGTGCTCCATCCCTGGCAGTGTTCAAGGCCAGGTTGGATGAAGCCTTGGGTGGGATGGTTTAGTGTGAGGTGTCCCTGCCCATGGCAGGGGGGTTGGAACTGGATGATCTTGAGGTCCTTTCCAACCCTAACTATTCTATGATTCTATTCTATGATTCTAAGGTGTTCCAGGAAGAAGTTCCGTGCCACTACATTGCTGTATCAAAAAGTACAGCTTTTTGCTTTTGGATTCACTTTCTGGTAAAAAAAAATAAAGCGTTCTTGTTTTCTGCCTAATAGTCCATGCAATTTCAGTATACCCACTCTTGAACCCTTTTCCAAGCTAGAAGTCCACAGCTGTCTCTGTCCTTGTTCAGAGATAGTTTCACCTTTCTGAGCTTTCTCGTTATGATTTTGGGGTTGAGTGCGGGTTACATGGCGCTGCTCAACTTTGATAAATGCATCTTTCACTTTATCCTTAGTCACTTCGTACAGGGATTCTTTCTGCTGCCTCTTGCAATTAACTTGTTTTTACAGCATTGAAAGAATCTACATCATCTGCACACTTTGTTGCCTCATAGACTCTTCATTTCAGGAATACGCTGACCAGTGCCAGTGCCTTTGGAAGCATACTGCAGACTCCCTGTCACTGTGAAAGCTACCCATTCACTCACATCTTTGTGCCTTTCTTTTCTAATATCATTGATGCACTCAGAGACCCTTTCCTTTTATGCTGTAACTACTTAGTCTTTGTAAGTGTCTTTGGAGAAGGGCTTTGCAAAAAGCTTTTCAGAAATTAAAATACCTGTAACAACAAGGTCACCGGGAATAATGTACTTGTTGGCTACTTCTGAGGTAAGACTGAGCTTGATAGAAGCCATGTTGGTAGAACTGTACTGTATTAGGTCAATATATGTCTACTAATCCTGAATTGTTTTAGCCCCATTTAAATATGAAGATTTCAGGAGTCCACGTTCTTTTCTCCTTTTGAATATTGGCTTTCGAATATTGGCTTTGCATTTGTCACCTGTTGCCTTCTGCTGAAGGCAGCCTTGCTCTGTAGTTGTTATTACAGAAATGCTGTGCTGGTTGTAAAGAACTGAACGCAGCTGAGTAGGGTGACATGTGAAGCTTATCCTGAGGTAGCACGGAAAGAGCAAACGTATTTGTCAGATTGTCTCGGAACTGCTCCTTGACACCCGATCCAGGTGCTTTTTCTACGAATTTTATCAGTTGTGCTAAAGCCTGTTTAATTTCTGACAGTTCTGCTGACTCTCCCCTTGTTTAAGGAAAAGCTCCAGTGGGAACTTACTGAGCTCCAGTGTAATTACTTATACTTAACTTTTCTGCTGTGGCCTTAAGTCTCAGTGGCATATCTACTGCATCTTTATCACTTCTTGCCTTTAATTCTCTATGGCAGTTTTCTTGCTTTTGAAATCTATGTAGATAAGTATCGTAGCACTTTTTATACCTTTAGCAAGTCGTTCCTCAGAGTCTGTCTTGGTTTGTCTCATCACATTTATTTCTTATTGGAAAGGTGGTATTTCTCCAAGATCCCTATATCTCTTTAATCAATCCTTACACTACTTGAAATATCTATTTTTCTACATTATGGTATCTAAAAATGTGTAGTGTATAAAAAGCACTTCTCATCACAAGATGTACTGTCTTTACTCCTGCAGACTCTCCCCGAGGGCCCTTGATTTCTATAGCCCCAGAAGGAGTCAGGACAAAGGAGGAGTTTGCTTTGGTAGATGAGGATTGGGTTAGGGATCAGCTATGCAATCTGGACATCTGTAAATCGATGGGTCCGGATGGAATGCACCCACGGGTGCTGAGGGAGCTGGCGGAGGTCATTGCTAGGCCACTTTCCATCATCTTTGGTAAGTCGTGGGAAACGGGCGAGGTGCCTGAGGATTGGCGGATGGCAAAGGTCACACCAATCTATAAGAAGGGCAAGAAGGAGGACCCGGGTAATTATAGACCGGTCAGCCTTACCTCCATCCCTGGAAAGATGATGGAACAACTTATTCTTGACTCCATCACTAGGCATATCAAGGATGAGGGGGTCATTAAGAACAGCCAACATGGTTTTATGAGGGGGAAGTCATGTATGACCAACCTTATAGCCTTCTATGAGGAAGTGACTAGGTGGAGGGATGATGGTAGAGCGGTAGATGTAGTTTTTCTTGATTTCAGTAAGGCATTTGATACTGTCTCCCACAGCATCCTCATAGATAAGCTAAGGAAGTGTGGGCTTGACGATCAAGTAGTGAGGTGGATCGAGAACTGGTTGAAAGGAAGAAGGCAGAGAGTTGTGGTCAATGGCGCAGAATCTAGCTGGAGGTCTGTGACTAGTGGAGTTCCTCAGGGGTCGGTGCTGGGACCGGTGCTGTTTAATATTTTCATCAATGACCTGGATGAGGGAACTGAGTGCACCCTCAGCAAGTTTGCTGATGACACAAAACTGGGAGGAGTGGCTGACACACCAGAGGACTGTGCTGCCATTCAGCGAGACCTGGACAGGCTGGAGAGTTGGGCGGGGAGAAACTTGATGAAATTTAACAAGGGCAAGTGTAGAGTCTTGCATCTGGGGAAGAACAACCCCATGTACCAGTACAGGTTGGGGGTTGACCTGCTGGAAAGTAGTGAAGGGGAAAGGGACCTGGGGGTCCTGGTGGATAGGAGGATGACCATGAGCCAGCAATGTGCTCTTGTGGCCAAGAAGGCAAATGGCATCTTAGGGTGCATTAGAAAGGGAGTGGTTAGTAGGTCAAGAGAGGTTCTCCTCCCCCTCTACTCAGCCTTGGTGAGGCCGCATCTGGAATATTGTGTCCAGTTCTGGGCCCCTCAATTCAAGAAGGACAGGGAATTGCTTGAAGGAGTCCAGCGCAGAGCCACAAAGATGATTAAGGGAGTGGAACATCTCCCTTATGAGGAGAGGCTGAGGGAGCTGGGTCTCTTTAGCTTGGAGAAGAGGAGACTGAGGGGTGACCTCATCAATGTTTACAAATATGTAAAGGGTAGGTGTCAGGATGATGGAGCTAGGCTTTTTTCAGTGATATCCAGTGATAGGACAAGGGGCAATGGGTGTAAACTGGAGCATAGGAAGTTCCACGTTAACATCAGGAAGAACTTCTTTACTGTAAGAGTGACAGAGCACTGGAACAGGTTGCCCAGGGGGGTTGTGGAGTCTCCTACACTGGAGATATTCAAGGCCCGCCTGGACAAGTTCCTGTGTGATGTACTGTAGGTTACCCTGCTCTTGCAGGGGGGTTGGACTAGATGATCTTTTTAGGTCCCTTCCAACCCTTGGGATTCTGTGATTCTGTGATTCTGTGATTAGGATGTTTTCTACTGCCCGTATACACATGACCATGCTTTTGACTTTGGTCTTGTTGATTGTAGTAATTTTGCTCATCTTAAATGGGAGATTAACTGGTACTTGCCTCCAGTCTCCTCTGTTGCACTTTACTTTTGGCTCTACATTAAATTGGGATGTTGCCAAATTACTTGCCAGTGGTCAAAGAAATTGTTTCAGTGGTTGGAAATTTCAGGACCTGTTAATTTAGGACATTTAACATTTAGAGTCAATTGGAGAATGTGTAATTATCTGGTTAGATAATTTTGTGATCGTATCTTTATTTCACTAAACAGAATTATCTTAGAAGTATCTCTGTGCAGTCCAGCAGTGTATAGAAAATAATACTTGTATGGGCTCTATCAATACAGCACATGCAGCGCTGAGGTTTGTTTGCACAGAAGTGACTTGATCGTGCTACCTGTGAGCTGCAAAGCTGCTGGAAGATGTCTGTAAGGATCAGCTATGTGGTATTCTGCTGACCTCTGGTACCAAGACAAAGGATTTTAAAGCCAAGTGGAATCAAGTGGTACTGCTTGGCTCAGTGCACCCCGTAGATAATTTTGGTTTAAAAATAAAGTGCAGAAAAGGATTTTCAACTGTTTTACCTTTCTTTTGGTGTAGCTGATGGCAGTTTTAATGACACTTCACAGAACCCGAGTATTCCTTTAGTAATGGCTCTCTATTTAAAAGTTACTTGTTGCTGCCTTGGCTTCTGCCTACAGCTTTTCTCATGCTAGTGCTATATTATTACCTGCTGCACTTTGCTAAGGTCAGGTTAGTTTGGTCTTTATATCTTCTATGCGGGAGGTTATGTTTGTGTAATACACAGGTAAAATTTCATTGCTGTGTCAACACTGATTTTCAGCTGTGCAAAAAGCAGTTATTTGGCTATCAGAAAAATGAGGTCAGCAGCTGAGTTTCATCAGCACTGCAGTTAGTTCTCTTTTTTTACTTACTGAGCGCAGTGTGTTCTTCCATTTGATGCTCAAACCAGCTCCAAGCAACATTTAAAACTAGAAGGTTGTGCTTTCCTGTATGTTCATGTTTATTTTGGCTAGTAACTGAAGTACTGGCCACTGGAGATGTCAAAAAGCAATAGTCATTTCCCTGTAATCTCAGGTGGGCGACTGCCTTAATGAGACATGAAGCTGTTGTGTTAGTTTTACAGTAGCCATCTCCTGCACAGACCTCCTGAATGGCCTTAACCCAGATTTCTATAGTTTCATTATAGAGGGAAGGGTGTTTTCTGCTTCCTACAGGATTACCTGGTGTGCACATGACAAATATCTGCCTTGACTGTTTGTACAGTTCTATGAGTATTATTAATTGCACGATTAGAAATGTATAAATAAAATTTGTCACATAACTTTGATTCTGTTGATGAAATTCTAATGTATGATGGTATGCTATGGTAGCATACCATAGTAAAAGCAGTAATTGAACCATCAGACCACAGTTTCCTACTAACATATATCCTTTATAATTACATTTTTCCATGGCTCAAGAGAAATTCACAAGGGGACAGTCCCACTCTTTGCACATTTTACTGCTTCATAAATCAGTGTCAGCATCTTCACTTAGGGGCTCATCAACCAAGTGAGCTTATTGTCTCTTAGCGGGTGTCTGTGGTACCAAGATGATGAAACAACAGAAGTAGTCCAACAAGGTGTGCTTTTTCCAGAAACAACAAGGAATGAAGCTATTCTGGGGGTCTGATGGCTTTAAGGTTTGTGTTTCTGATTCACTCACCAGACTTGTCCAGTAGAACGCTAGTAGAACACAAAGCTTTGTGTAGCATCCCCATATCTGAGGTTTCCTAAATTATGAATGTACTCATGTCAAGCTCATACGTGCAGCCTGTGTTAGCGAGAAAGTATGAAACAGCTCCACTTCTCTTGGCCTACATGAAGTGTGGGATTGGTACTGCTTCAAAATGAAGTCTGCCAGCGGAGGCAGAACTATGATGCCATTGAAATAAAAAAGGAGGAGGGTGGCGGGTAGCTCATGTGTTTGGTAGTGAGTGGATAGAGGGTCTCCATAAAGACATGCAGGGAAGATGAAAGTTTGCCCTTCCTGTGAAGGAAAGGCTTCAATGTCTGGAGCTGCTCTGTGGACTGGGCGAGAGGCTCACTCAGAGTGTGCATGGGTCTGGATTAGGGGAGAGGTAATTCCTCCTTGAGCATTTCTTAGCATGTGAGAGAGGAAAAGTGTTTTGGGAGTAGCCACCACAGGTTCTCCAACAGTAAACCACAGCTGACCAACCTGATTACCCTCTGTGCTGAAGTTACTGTGGCTGTGGATGAGCAGTGGGCAGTGGACATTGTCCACCTTGATTTTAGGAAGTTGTGCACTGGGGAGGGCACAATGCCCTGCACGGGCTGGGGACTGGCCACCTGGGAGAAGTTCTGCTGAAGACTCGGGGGGCTGACTGTGAGTTACCTGTGTGCCCTGTCCGTGACGGAGGTTGCCAGCATATTGAAAAGTGTTAAGAGGAGCATAATCACTAAAATGAGGTTTCTTGGCCTGTATTTGGCACTGGTTAGACCAAGTGTAATACTAGGTCCAGTTTTATCCTCCCACTACATGAAAGGTGTTGCTAAACTAGGGAGAGGCCAGGGAAGGCTCCCAGGATGGCTGAGGCTGGAAGACTTGCTCTGAGAGGAGAGGCTGAGGCAGCTGGGTTCATCTGACCTGGAGAAGAGACGCTTTCAGAGGTCGGACAACAGCCTGACAGAGCCAGGGGCTTTGTTGGGGGGCGTGGAAGGAGAATGAGCTACAGCAGTCATGAGTTGAAGTGGGGCAAGATCTGAACTAAATACAGGAACAGAAACTGTCACTGTGAGGATCATGAAGCTGGAGCAGCCTGTGCAGAGGGGCAGGACAATCCCCCAGCTTGGAGGTTTTCCAGTCCAGACTGGACCTTGGAGCTGACCCTGCTCTGAGCATGAGTTTGGACTAGAGACCTCCTGAGCTTTTATGTCCTTCCGCAGTGATGCTCTGATACACTGTGATACACTCGTGATGTTGTGTGAGGTTTAAGTCACAGTGTTACAGTCTATAAAGCGTTCAGTAGCAATCACAGGGTTGGTATAAATGAGGAGATGAGGGACCCTGCACAGTAAAATCACAACCAAAACCCCAAACCAAAGAATCCAAACAATAAAAATAGGCAGAACAGAGGAAAACAAAATAAAATACAAATAAATACCCTGTAAAGAAAAGCAGAGGAGGTGGTTTTATTGCAACACAAATAACTGCTGGCAAGTATTGGATCTGTTAATGAGAATATTTCATTGTCTAGTCAGAAATAAGAAATACCTTCTTCTGCAATTCAGCTTGCGGGCCTCTCAATGCCAGTAGTAAATATTTAATAGTAAAAGAGTGTTATTTCTCTAAGTGGTACATGTTTGTCTTCCTCTTCTTCCACTTACGGGAGTAGGTGCGCTGTATTGATCTCACACCAACTTGAAAGATGAGCACTCTTTTGAATTAAAAATCAATGTAGGATTTTTCAGTAGGTGAAAAAGTACATTGAGGGAGATTGGAAGAAGGGAATGCTGAGTGGGAATGGGAATCATGAGAGCAATCCATGTACATTCTTGCCTAAATCAGTCCTTACTTTATTTGGTGGAAAATAATTATAAAATCTGTGATTTGAGTCTTAAATTTTTCCTGTAAATTGCTGTTCATTTTCTGGATGATTTGACATTTGATACTAAATCTGAAAAAAATGTATTCATTTCTTCTCCTTAGCCAAATTGACAGAAAAAGACCTACAGTGAATGTTTTGAAGTGTTGGTTTTTGTGGCTTTATATTTATTAAATATTTAGACTTTGTTTTGGCCATTTACACCTGTGCCTTCAGGGAAATATTCTTCTAAATATCCTCTTAGACGTTATTGCCGCAGCCAGATGAATCTGGATGCTTTAGTGGATCCATGTATAGGGCAAATGCAGGGAACGGTTGTTACTCAGGGAGCAATACGGGTTTTTCCTTACATGATTTTTAAAGTCATCTCAAAGCCTTTCTGCTGGGGGGAAAAAGAATAATTTTCAGGAATTTATGCAGAAATTCTGGCAAATAAATTAACCTTTCAGACTGATACGAGGATGTGAACCACGAAGTAGCTCCGATTCCTCTGAGTACATACGCTGCCTTGGATGAATTCTGAAGGGATGTCTGAAATTGCAGTAATGGCAAGCAACACCTTTGCTCTTATACCATTAAAAATCTAAATGCCAGAATATTCCCCCCGAGCTAATGGGCAGGTTGTGATTTATGGAGCTGCCTTTGTGCTCAGTGCGTTAAAACTGCTCAGTGCAGTAGAGCGCACTTGGGCCCAGCAGCGTGTTTTGGTTTTCCCCCGGCTGTGCCTGAGGAAAGGCAGCACCTGAATCGCTGCTGGGCTGGGGGGGCTGCGGGATCCTTCCCAGCCCTTTTTGGTGCAGCTGAGCTGTCTACGGCAGTGCCTCAGGCAGATTTCATCACCTGCTTTGCTCTTCTTTTTGAATTTTTAAGCATCTGAATATCATTCCATGGGTTGTGCTTTGTAATATTCTAAGTTCTTGTTTTCTACCTCCTGTGACCTTCTGCAGTGCATCTTCTCCGGCTCCACTGTGGTGGCCCTGCTTCCAGCAGCATCTGTGAAAGGTTTCAGTGTTGGCCACTGCAGTAGCCCATGATCAAATACCTGCCTGGGTAATAGTGAGGGGTTTGCAAAGCTCCGGCAGCCTCTTTATGCACTTCCAGAGAAGGCAGGTTTGCAGACCATTTTTCCCTTTATGTGAGACTTGAAGCCTGAGAGCTTATAAAGGACGGTAGGTTAGATTTGGACTGTCCTATAAATGCTGCGTAGTGGTCTCTGTGAATCTTGGTGCTTGCACAGTGTTAAGTCTGTTCAGAAATCAGATCCAAACACATTTGGATGAAGAGAATGTTTTTACCTCAGTTTGTGATTTCGTTGATAATAGAGTTGTCATGATGAAGATTTACTTCTGTTCAGTTGTCCTAGTGAAGGATTGCCATTATTAACTGGGAGAGCACATTTCGTGAACGAAAATAAAAGGGTTGAATATGAGTGTAGAGAGAGAAAAATTATTTACATTTCCTCTTCCCTTCCTTTCTTACTTCCAGTAGGTCCTTTGCCTTATTAAAGAGATCAGTGATTCACTGAGCATATGGCAACGGATCTGTTGAGGTAGTAGTCCACGTTAAAGCAGTGGCAATTTCAAAGGTGATTTATAAGAAAAAAAGTGTTGCTTTCCCCCTTTTCTGGCTATGTACATCAAACTGTATCTGTACGAGAAAGCTTCATTTCATCCTGAACATTCTGAGCCTGTCTTCTCATGGTGCTGGAGCAATACATTTAGCAAGAATCCACTCTGGCAACCAACACATGCTTTGCTTGGAGCTCAGTAATGTGCTCACAGTGCAGACAGTTGTTGCAGTGAAAACGCGTAATCACTCACCCACAGCAGGCATGGGTCAGGAGTTGGTCTGAGCTGTTCTTGCACCTGCTTTTCCCTCAATCCCAGGCTTTTTTCCTTCCGATTTCTGAGCAGGTTGCTCGGTTTGGTGGTGGGAAAGGCCAGCAGCCTTTCCTCTCCAGTTAAAGCGAAATGAGAATCTGTTTACGATTTCCTTTGAAGTCAGCCCACCCAAATTGTTTAGTAACTTGGATAAACATGGGTGAGCAGTGACTGAGGTACAGATGCTCGATGATCACATCTTCAGAGCAGTAGATACACGTTGCTCAGTAGCTTCGTTACGCTCTCTCGGCTGGAGCAGAGGTGTCTTCAGCTGCCAAGCTACCACTTTGCTGCCATTTCGTAGCAGTGTATCAGCCTCAGCATCTCCTGTGCAGCCTGCACTTGAGGTCTTCAGCTGGCAAATACTGTTCATATCAAATGTAGTGTAGGTTTGTTTCTGGAATATGGTCTTTAGAATCATAACAGAAAACATTGTATAAAGTATTTGAAGTATTATTAGCAATATGTGGTCCCTCAGAATTGATGTGCTTTGAGGTGTGGGGTTATTTTTTTCTTTTGTAGATACTTACTGCAGTCTTTTAATGGTAAGCCATAAATGCTAAGCTGCAAGACATGGCTTGTACTCTGATAATCACATTAATGAGCCTTTAGAATTACAGAATCTTACGTTGACGTCATATGTTTGTGTGTGGATGAAACAGTCTTGTAGTTAAAATTACCAAGTTGTAATTATTTATTATGTATTATTATGTAATTATTTCCAAGTAGAAATAGAGAATAGCATCTGTGATACTGCATAACGAAGCCAGAGTCAGAGTTCCTGATGTGATGCCTCCCACAGTAAAGGCAGATGTGACCGTGGTCTCACAGTCCCATACCACTGATTTCAGTACTAATCCCCAGTATCTTGTCAGGAGTGCAGCTAGAGGACAGTCATGTTTCAGACCTGGTACAGAAGGAAGGAAGAGCAAAAGCCAACCAGGTGCTCACATGAGTTGGGGCAGTATCTCCTTCAGTCCCAAGTCCATCCTGCTGCCGATGCTGGCTGCGTGAAATAGATTAACTCCATGAGAGTGAGACACAAGTCTGTGCATTAGAGTAGTTATTGCTCAGTTATTGCTCAAAGCCTTTCGGTGATCTTAACTCTAATCTTACAGAAGTAGTTTTTATAAGATTCTTGTTACTAGAATTAAATCATTACTTAGGAATAAAGCTTTTATTTGGAATAAAAAAAAAAAAGAAGCTTTAAAGCTTCAATGGATCTAAGAAGCTTGAAAACCTGAATGCTTGTATGTGCTAAGGTTGAAAGTAATTTGGTAAAATAAAATCTTACAAGACTTTTTCTGAGAGGTCTAATTTTTCAGTCCTGGGTCTGATACTGTTGAACTGTTAGGTGACTACTGTTATCTTCAATAAAGCTGTGTCCCACCTTGTGGGTCTTTGGAGCTTCCTAGACCAGGATTTCACATCAGTTGCAGTATAGATTGGGAAATACATCTTGGAGAAATGCTTGGTAAACACGAATGTGCAGTTACCAGAACTTTTAAATGTAATTTTAATGCATTACTGGAATTTATTTTGCGCTTCGTTTCTTTTCTGCATCATTCATAAAGCTTTATCTAAAATATTGATTACTTGGCTTGCTGTACTAATTTTGGATTTTTTTTTAATGCGTGTGATAAAGAGTAAAAAGTGACTTAATCCTCAAAGGCTGCAAAGAATGTTGGATCTGGCACCCAGAAAGAAAATAAGTGGTTTGCAGTGGGAATGGTATGGAAACCAAATGCTTCTAATGCTTCCTAAAAGAAGAAAAATGAGCAGCTGATGCTGATGACTGGGAATTTTCAGACTTTTATCACAACTAAATACAAGTGCTCGCATAGTTTGTCAGCCATTTTTGCAGTACTTGCGTGCTATTGCTGGAATAACACATCACCAGATTAGTTCACTTTTACACAAAGAAAACACAATTTGGCAGAGAATAAAAGTACAGCTGAAATCTGGCAATACGTGGCCTCCCAGTCTCGAGTGTGTAAGTGGGTGTAGTGACACTGATGTGTCTGTTTTTAAATCTAGGATGCCGCTTTACGTTCTGCATTGCCAACTGCCGCTCTTCATATATGGTAGTGCCTCAAAGTAAAAAGCACATACCTGCATCAGTGCAGAACACCTCCAAACACCAGAACATAGGAGTTCTGTCTGAGAAAACGTGGATTTTTCAAGTCCCGCTGTGTAGCCTCTCTCCATAGAGGGGCTTTAAAATTGGGACTGGGGGCATTTTCTATGCTTTCAGTTAACTTTCTACAAAATGTCGATGTTCCTTAGCAAAGCTCCTTCAGACAACATCAAAAGTCGTGTGAATTAAGTTTTATATGAAGTTGGACTGGTTTGCTCCCAAGTTTTTATAGAGTTGTGATAGGACTTGGTTTGGCTTAAACATATGTTTGACATTTGCGGTAAAGCTAATTGATGGTTACTGTTTTTATGGTAGATATTGCAGCATATTTTAGACCAAAACTTAATGTACTCTGTATACAACCATTTCTAATCTCACTTTTGTACTCCTACAGTATTAATATGGATTATGATTAGGGAGCTTCCTGAAACTGGAATGCTTAAAGGTTGTATAGAAAGAGATGGATCCCTGCTGTTCTTGCATCATTGCTCAGGTTTCTGCACCATTGACCGTGTACTGTATTAAATCTTTTTCTCCCATAGTTGTACATGATGTTTGTATTCCTACTAGAAAAACAATGAAAATACAGTTTTTTAAATGTATGATAACAAGTGATAAATGTTATTCCAGTTAAGTATTACTATGCTGGAGCCATAATAACAAAATTGTCTAAAAAAGCCATATTAGGAATATAATACCGCTGGGCAAAACACAGGTTTTGAGCTTGAGACACTTTGAAATGTTGGGTTAGGTCATGATAAGAGCTAAGATGTAATGAGCAGGAGCTTTCAGGGTCATCACTCCTTTCTCACTGTAACTTATGATATGTAGGCAGCCTTGAGAGAGACATCAGGCAGGAGCTTGGGTGGCTTGTTCCCAGCAAGTGAAGGTCTGTTTGGAAGCAGGGTAAGAGATGTATGCTTTCTGAATTGCAGATATGACAAAGCAATCAAAAGAAATCTGTGTAGTATCTGATTGGTTTTATTTTTTTTATTGAGAAGATTCAATGCTTGTATATGTGTTCGAACAGGGCTGTACCTTACAAAGATGTAACTATGAAATAGTTTATTTGCTTAAAACAGGTAAAATTGCAGGGTTTGTGTATTTTGGTAGTAACGAATATGATAGGGACTGTCAGCACCATCTAATTCCAGTCCCTGTTCTCTGGGATCCTCCTCTATCAGACTTTCAAAGGCTGAGATTAAAGAATGTATTAAGAATGTATTTGGTCTCTGTAAAATGCATATATCATTAATTGCTGTTATTTATGCCTCTCTTCTCCCTCTTGTACACATTCAGACTTACATCTCTTTTGCCATAGTCTAGTGTATTACCCATAGTCTGGTATTACCCTCTGCTCTTTAACTGAAACCTGTGGCAGAGGAGCTGGTTGTGAACTGATAGTGTGTCCATTGTGGTTGGAGGGTAAATGTCTTCACTGTTAGGAAAACCTTACTAATTCTTTGATGTGGGGTGATGAAAATCTTTATAGAAGTTTTGCTTACTCTAAGGTCTTTATCTGGGACTTGAGCATTTGAATGAAGAGGGAAAGTTCAGGTATTCCATTAGAAGAATAGCCCATGAATAAGGAAGGCCACTTGTACAGCTGGTCAAAACACAGTAATTCTGTCACAGGCTTTCATTCTGCTTTCACATTAATATCTTCCTGGCTGGGGTCCTTTCCTTTTTTCCAGACCAACATCAATTAAATCAGTGGTACCTTTTCCCAGGCTATGCTTTTCTTTTAATGCTTTGACTTGTTTCTCTATCATATTTTTCTTTTGTTTTTGAATTTATCAAACTTAGAACATTAATTCAGGCAACAGCATTAAAATCAAGAAAATTTAATATGAAGCCTGCTAAACCTGTTGCCTTGTTGTAAGTCTAACCTGTTCATGTTCTGTGTCAGTGATTTGCAGTAATAACAGCGAGGTGAGTGTGGACTGGTGTGGAACTAAGGGAAATGTATATGCAAAAGTGATTGTCAGCCCAGACTCTGAAGGACAGCTGAAAGGTCATTCATTTGTTACCTGGATAAGATTACAAAATCTAGATGCTGCTACCAAAAACAGGGAGATTACAGAGTTGTTCAGTTTGGAAGGGACCGCGGGGATGCTACTGGGTCTAACTCCATTTCTCCTTTCTACCTTTTATTGATGGCAGTCTCAATACCAAGACTAGGATCAAAGTGGAATAATAGCAGCAGTGTGACAGCAAAAATAAAGAAATGGAACTATGCAGTGCCAGAAGGAGCTAGCCCTTATGTCTGAAATCTAGCGGCTTTGTTAAAGCAAGGGGTAGTTACAGGCTGATGCAGATTTTTGCCTGAGAAGTCTCTCCCAGAGAGCAGGATGTGATAACTCCAGTGGAAGCAGCCTTCCAGAGAGAGGGCGGGCTCCTTGGTCCGTGCAGTAGGTCTGAGGCTGGCAAGATATTGGGTATTTACTGGTTGCAGACTTGATCCTAGTTCATTCCTGGAATATTATCTTTTCATATTTACTCTTGTTATATCTGGCAAGAGGCCTTAAGAAGTCCCCAGTTGGTGTGGCTCGCCTCCAGTATCTTTATCGTTCTTTTGATTGCTTTGACAGAGCATTCACAGGCCTGAAGCCAGACCAAGCTATTTTCTCAGCAACAAAACATGAGATTTGGAAAAATGACAGTTAGCTTTCCAGTTGCTTGCTTTTTTTCTAGTCACTGTATGTTAATGTGCAAATTAGTGCGCACTGTGCACAGGGGTGGTGTAAGTCCCCACTGAATGTAAATCAAACAACTGCTCTTTGTCAAGATGTCCTAAATCTTTGTAAATGGAACAAAAATTACACCTTTGCTTTGGAATGATTAAATGGTTTCAAGATGATCTGTAGAAAATGCCGGATTATGGTTTGTGTATTTAATAATTTCTGTAGAAAAAAAACACATCTGTGTTATCATTATTTTTCCATCTCCTTTGCCTAAAAGGCGGGTAGGGTTTCTGGCACTTCCTTTCATGCATCTCATACAATTTAGGAAATGAAATTGCAAAAGAAAGGAGGAATGAAAACGAAATGACACAGATGGTCCTCATGCACGCTGTGGCCCAGTTGTTTTGGAAGTTCTGTGTTTTCCTGTGTGCTTCCCAGTGCTGAGTGTTCTGTAATCCTGGTTTGTAAAATGAGTTGCTGGTTGATTTGCACCTGAATCACTGCCTGCAGGGATGTTTACAGAGCAGTGGTGTCACCTCCACTCCATGAGACAATGCGTGTTGCAGGGAAGAGCGAAGGCACCAAGTCGATTTATATATGAGAAGAAATGCTTCCAAAGTTCACAAAACTCATTCATGGTAGGAAAATATTTTTGTGTTGTCATTTTACTTTTCCACTGATTTTGGGCAGTGAACCTCAAGTATCAGGAGTGTCGATTTGGCAATCCTGGGTTACAAAACCTGCTGGAAGATGTCATTCAAATAATATTATCAACCAAAATCCAGCCAGCTGGATTGGATTGACCGAGCTCAAAAAGCCTCTGTGTAAAAGGAAAGTTCTTTCTTTAAGCCTGGTGAAAAATGTGAGGGAGCTTATACCTTTTTTTTTTTTTTGTGAACTTTTTTCTGTCTGAAGTCAAATGTAAAGATCAACAAATCCTTTTCGGTTAATTCTCACCTAAAGTGCCAGGTTTTTAAGTATCTCCAGTAGAGTCAAGCTGCATGTTCTCCACTTGAACTTAAAAACTTCTTTAGCTGGCTGAACCTGTTGTCACCAGTTTTTGTTTCCTTCTTCCCAGCGTCTTCCAACTTTATCTTTGTTCCTGTCTTCCCTGGATGGGGTTTTCACACACAACTGAGGAACATGGATGGCATTAAAAAATACTGGAACTTGGCTACCTAATCATACGAAGTTCCTTGCCAGTTCCACCATCTTCTGTTCACTGCATTGGATGTATTCTCCTCTGTGAAATATTGCCCTTCTCTCTGATTTGGTGAATCTGTCTTCTTTCACCATCACTTCGAGTGGACCTCCCTCCTCCCACTTGCCTTTAAATGTGGTTTCAGGACAGTACTGGGAATATCAGAGGGATTGCAAATGCAAGCCCCTTTTGTACTTGAAGATCTTAGATGACCTGCAGTTTCATACCGTTAGTGTAATTTGTATGAGCTCGGACTTGTACCACTGTGTCTAAACCTCTCATCACAACAAGGATACAATGTGGTAATACCTCGAACCCTGAGCAAGTGAGAATCGATTTCTGGGCCATGCTTTTATCTGAATCTCCTCTCAATATTTGGTTAGCTCTGTTGGGGTCTTTTGGAGAATTACGGATAGGGAAGTGTGTGGTGTGTCTGTGTAACTATAGATTTAAAATTTGTGCTAAATGACTTAGTTTGGGATAAAGATTGGCTTTTTCTATACATTTTTTGCTGTTATTTCATTGTAATGCAACAAGGTCACAGGAATACTGAAGTGATAGTTCTGCCCGGCTTTGGTGGAGTAGGTAGTGCAGGGCAGTCTTTGTTAATACTTCTTTGCTAACTAAGCCTCTGGTGTGACATGTTTCAGAGCAGATAGACAAGAGCTCAGATGCTTTAAGGTATATTTTTTTATCTGTTTCAGAGGTTGCCACTCCAGTCTTTATAACTGTTCTGTAAGAAATGGATCAGATCAAAGCAGAAGTTTGTCGAGCTCATCATTGTGTTTCTGCCTGTGGTCATGGTGTAGGTGCCAGGAGATACATGTACGGGGCGAGCAGGAAGGTAGTGCCTACAGTCCCTGCCGTATGCTGGCAGCCTCTAGCTCTTCTGTGTCGCAGGCTCCTGAGGACAGTGGGTGTCTTTATAGTTAATTCCAGGAGAATTTTCAGTTAGTTTGACCAGTGTCTGTTTGAACTCGGGTTCACTTCTGCATCTAGATAATTTCAGCAGGAAGTTGTAACAGCTTCACCGTGTCTGAAGAACTGCTTCCATGGCTTATTTTTGCCCTGGCTGCCTTTGGTTCTTTAGATGGCAGCTGGTTCTTTCCGTAAGCAGTAGTGAATGTTTGTACCCCATCAGTCTGTGTCACAGACGAATTTCCAGGCCTCTGTGGTATCCCATCTCACTCGCTTCTTTTCCATCTCCAATAGTCTTGGCTCACTTTGTCATTCTGATGAGGAAGCTGTTTCTTCCCCATTGCCCTTCTCTGAACCTTTCCCAGTTTTACCAGCAGGATCTTCCCCAGATGATTTTCAGCTCCTTCTATACCAAGTTTAGCAATACAAAAGGTTGCACTGAAGGTGGAAATCACACCTGGGATTTAAAGTATGATCTAATGACTTGTGTTTTGTTTTACTCCTGATAATACCTCTTTGTCTTTTTTCCCTATTCTTAAAATGCTGTTGAGGTGATGTTTCAATGGCTTTGACTATTTAATCCTAGAAACCCTTTAGAAATTTAGTCAGATGCGCGCTCATCCCAGAATTATCTTGCTGTTCTCTTCATCAGTATCTTCCATAGACTAATGATACTTCTGAGGCGTTCCCCAAACAGAAGCGTCCTGGAATGAGAACTTCCCTTTAGCAGGAACACGGATACCATGAAAGCTTTTTCTGTTTTTTTCTGGCATTATCTCTGGATGTTACTTGTGTGCTTTCATTTTCTTGTGGTCCTTTAGGCTTTCTGGCAGGGTTCTCGCTTTTGATAAATGTTACTGGTTTTAAGACCTATGAGTTCTTTTGTGAGTGTTGGTTTTGTGGCGTCTTGGGGGTTTGTTGTTTTGGTTTTGTTAAGCCCACCTAATTGTATTTTTGCACTGAATCTGTGTGAGTCCATAATCCTGTCATTTGGACCTATTGATGCTTTTGGAAGAATATTTTCCTCCTTATTTGTGGTGTCTTTTACCATGTTTTCCAGCTGTGATGGCTTTCTCTTGGTCCTTCTAAAGTCCTTTTTGATAAGTGGTATTTTCTCTTAATCTTCAGTGTTGCGTCTTTAAATAGTTACTGTGCTGCTCACCACAGGCTTAGTGTGTCAACTGCCTCTTTGAACTCCTTTGAAATAATTTAAGAAACTCCTTTTTCTTACTTTTCTGCAGTTTCCGCCTTTGAAGCTAAACAAAAAATCCCCCAAGCTACCTCTTTCTGTTCCAGCGGGGATATTGCACTGGAGGATGCTGTGGTCACTAGTACAGAGCAGTTCTTCACTGCTGACATTTAGTCAAGTACCACACACTGCTCAGGGTTAAGTGAACTGTTGCTCTGCGTGTGGCTTTCCTGCCTGGCTGTTCAGCGGAGCTGCTGCTAATCATATCCCTGGATGTAGGCTCTGCAATGCCTCCTGACGTTATCTAGTTTCCATGGAGGTAATGGAAGGCTCCCATTACTGTTGTGTTTTCATCCTTTGCAACATTTCTCTTTTCTTCCTGTATCTGCTTAGATGCTTCTATTTCTGTGCTTGCCGTTGCTACCACTGGCACAGCAATGTCAGGTATTTTTAAAAAACACCCAGAAAAAGCCATATATGACTTGAACCTCTGGTGTAACCTTTGGTTGCATTTCAAGGAGCTTTCAAAAGATTTAAATGTAAGAAAGAGGCAGTGCATATTAACTAAAGCTAAATTAGGGGAACTTTTATATGTTCTCCCTAACAGAGGAAATAGCAGAATTATCTGATAACTCTTGTCTCAATAGTGGTTGCTGCTGTGCTTGCCCAATCTCCTACTTCAGTTGCGTGTCCATGTATGCCGCACTTTGAAAAGTGCTGTCATTGCTCGTCAATCAGCATTATCCAACACTGGGACTGCCAGTAAGTGTTTCCTGTAATAGTACCCTGCAGCGGTGCCGCGGAGCACGGGCGGCTCCGGGGGAGTTTCGCCTCCTTCCTTTCGGTCTTGTGTTGTGAGCTGTGGGTGATGTGACAGCAGGCTGGCTGTGAGCCACCAAACAAGACACATTAGGAATCTGCAGAGGAGTTAATAGGAGTGTGATGCAGGGAAAATGAGGATGGGGAGGGAGATGAATGGAGGAGGAGGAGAATTTCCCTGAACCCTCGGTAGCGTGGTGTAGAGCCACCTCCTCTCTGTGCCAGCACCCATGGGCGCGCGTGTGCAGGATGTGCTGGGCAGAGCAGTTTGTACTGCACAGGGCAGTGTTTAGTTGGCACATTTTTGGTAAAGTTGATGTTTCCTCCACCTATCTGTGAAAATATTGCGTATGTGTAATCCTGCTTAGGGATTTTGATTTATCTTTGCAGTGTGGTTTTCTGTGGAGGCCAAGTTTACTCTGCCACATTCTCACGTGTCAGAGGACAACATTTGGTTCTGATCATCTCCCAGAGGGATTGACACCTCTAATAGAAAATAGCCTGAGAACTTGGAGATAGCTGGAAGGTGGGCTTCAGAACTGACCAGGAGGCGGACAGGGCTGTATCAAGAGCATGGTTTTGTTAAGCAGCAGGGGATCTACTTTTTAAATGCTACATCTGCTGAAAAAAGCTTGTTTGAGAAAAAAGCGTGTTTGAGTCTGGCTTGCTAAAACACCAAAAGCAGTCAGTCAGGGGGGACACCACTGTGGCCAAGAGCAGAGGTGTTTCCCCTGTTACTCACAGAGGTATGCTGCCTTTGCTTCAGCTTTGCCTGTGTTCCTGTGTAGAAGATAGGAGCAGTCATTAACTTGGCTTGTTTTTCTCTGCTGTTTGCAACTCTTCTGATGTTGGACAAACTTCAAGAGGGACAGAGTAGGAAACACAGAATCTGAACAAAGGTTTTCTTCCATGGACAGATAAAGGAACTGCAGAATGTAATTTGCAATTAAAACCAGAACAAATTTGCAATTTCAGTTCCTGATGAGCTCAGCTTTATACTTAAATTTTAATTTTTTCCTTAAAAAAAATAAGACAATTCTATACACACACACACACACACACACACACACCCCCGCAGAGCCTGATTTTAACTGATTTTAGAGGCAGACACCACAGCCCCATGGTGCAGCCTGGGCTCCGCTGCTTGAGAACTGCCATTGCACTTTGTCTTCTCTAGCAGTACAAATTGGAGGGAGCAGCAGGCATAGATTGCTTTGCTGATTAATAAAATCCATATCATGAATCTCAAGTACAAGTTCAAAGTTTTGTAAGGGAAATAAAAAAAAACCAGAAGTGAGAAAAGAAGCTGAGAATGAGACTCATGCGAAAGATGTCTGCACCTCTCGGTAGTTTCTACGTTCTGAAACTTTGGCATATACTTGTGAATTTTCTTTGCATCAAATCTGTTGCAAAAAGGATTTTCCTTTACCCCACTATTATGCTAAGCTGTTCTCTAAATATGAAATGCATTTCTTTATTACATGGGTTTTCATGCTTTTTGTTTGTTTTGGTAGCTTTGTAGGGCTGTTAATGTCATTCGTTTGATCTGTGGAGGTAAAAGCAAGATGGAAAAATGGGAAAGAAGGGTTGGTATTTTAATCTTCTTTGGTGCTGAATGTAATTTGCCCTTCCTGTGCTTTTATCAAGAAAAGCTAAGCTTGAAATAAAATATGCCAGTAATGCAGATTTCCTGGAAGCTCCTCAACCTATGGAGCTTCTTCATCCTCACTGCCTTTTAAAAACTTCATATATGAATTGCCTGTAAACATCAGCTGCTTTTGTTCCACCCAGCTAAGAGCTTTGTTGTTCTGTGTTTTTGTGTACATGTTTAATAGCCCTTTCTTCTCCTTCAGTCTAAGATCTCTTTCTGAAAGTACATTAGTAAATTTGGCTGGAAGAGCTATTTCTGAAGTAGCCAGTATCTCCTTGTTTTAGTTTTTAATGTCTTTTGGAAATGAGATTAAATTGCTCATCGGGGCATTCAGGAGCAGTTGCCTGGAAGGAAAGGTATTAGAGGAGAAAAAAAGAGGCACAAGTAGAACCGAACTCTTACTTTTTTCTTAGCTGCATATAGCATTTCCTTGGAAATTATTTGTGGCGTTCTTTCTTCTTTGAATGCTGAGCTGATTTAAGTGTGGAGAAATAATTAAACAGGGATTAATGAAAGACCCTTTTATATTACAAAAGTATGTGGCTTCAAGCTAATTTTCTCTGTTTAAAATCCCTCATTTCTAAACTTTAAAGTAAATTAAGTAAATGAGTTTCTCTATGAAGAAATGTGTTTAAATATTTCGCTGTACCTATCTCTGCTTCCTTACTATCCCATTGTAGCAGAGTTGGGATAGCTGTTCTTCAGCGAATCTGTGCTACATGGAGCTTTTCTGTCAACTCCCTAGAGCCAAACAAAGGGATGTTTTACTCTTGAAATGACTCTCGTGTTTGGTAAAGTTATTTCTATAACTGCAGTTCGCAATTGAGAAGTCAGATTGTATTTTTTCCCACGCTGTCCTCACTGGCCGTGGCCTTCTGGGGGACCAAAAATGCCAGCTCTCCCCCCTTTCGCTTCCTTGAACCAAGAGCAAGCAAAACAGGAATCAAAGCAACAACAGTGAGAGGTGGTGCATTGATTTCCATTTTGCCAACCTTTCCTTGAGGTGATAAAAGCAATTGCCAAGGGCTGTATCATTTACTCCACTGGCAGGCTGGCTGAAAGTCAGGTTTTCTATCACACAAATCTTTTCTGTTTTCTCCTGCGTATCTTTCTCTTTATTTGACATTGAACAGCAGTGGGAATTCAAATTCCAATGAATCCTGGATCATTGGGAAGGAATTTCAAAAGATTTTTTTTTTTTTAGTTGAAAGAGCATTCCACAGCATGTGAGCGGTGATTGTACATATGCGCAAGCACCATTCACAGCCTTGGTCTTCATAAGTCTCTGGAGCAATATAAGTAAGCCTCAGCAAACTCATTAGTTAATTCTCTCCATAGAAGCATTTCTCTTCCCTGCCCCCTTTTCTCTTTCTTTTTGGTTGGTAGGGAACCCTAGGATCTGACAGTAACGCTTACTCTCAGTAAAGCAGTTATTCAAGGGTTGGGTGGAACTTCTCTAGACTTCAGTAAGAGGGAGAAAATGTAGAAAATGCTTCCTCCGAGTACAATATGAACAAAATGTTGTGATTCATTAAACTCCTTCCTATTTCCCTGCAAGTGAGAACCTTACAGTTATTCAGCTGAATAGTGCGTGGCCCTGGGGGGGCAGAGCCAACAGGAAAAGAGATGGCTTTAGTCCATAGAACAAACTGCATGTTTTCAGGAAAATCAGACTATTTTTGCTCCAGGCACATCCCTACTTGCACATTGAGTTTGTTATGTTGAGATTTTATATTGCTGTTTGCTTTGGTTTTAAGTAAAACACAAAAGCATGATACCTGGAGGATGCGCCACAGAGGAGACCATCTGCTGTAATGGGTTTGTAGGCATGTGATTTTCCTGCTTGAAGTGGTTTGTGTTGTACTGACCAGTCCAAGGGCCAGACACTTTGGGTGGTTTTGGAGAAAGTTTGTATCAACTTCCTAGTACTGTATCTTTGGTTCTGAAATACAAAATACTGGTTATGATAATAAATACAAAACAATGTTAAATTAATAAATAAATATATATAAAATATAATAAAAATATAATAAAAATATATAAATATAAAAAATAAATAAAAAACAATGAGGTGAATAACCTCATTGTTATCCCATTGTTTAATATTAGTCTAATATCCATTTGTATACTGTTGCTTGGAAAATGTGAATCTTTACCAGTTGTAGAAGACACTCATTAACTCGTTCTTCAGTTTCCCTTTGTGCTACTGCCCTTACAAGTTGCAAGTGAGGTGTCTCGGTGCAGAGCTGTGCCACCCTTATCTCCAGACTCTCCCAATGTATCAGGCATAGCAGGTCCCCGCTCCTGGACATCCACTAAAAGATGTTCTCTGTCACTGGCAAGAGGCACAGGATCGTGTTGGAGTAAAGGGGAAAATAAACCACCAAACCAACCAAATAAACAACAAAAAGCCAACCCAATAACCAAGAGCAATTCTATCCTTTTCGGAGGAAGGGCTGTTTCTTGAGACCACCTTCTATTTGTTTTATATAAAGTTCTCAGCTGTTTCAGAAATTAAGCTGACCACCTACAGATGAACGTGGTAAATTCCAAGAGACACATGCAGAAAAACTCCTGCGGATATCACCACAGAGAGATTTTAAAGTTAGAAAACCAAAGCTACCGGCTGCCGAGAGGAAATGGGAAAAGAAATACTGATGCCACATGGATCAACTCCGCATTGTGGGAAAAACATTGATTTAGCTCCAAATGGTGCGGAGAAAAAGCTGTGAGAGCTCCAGGAGCTGCGGCGCCGGAGGGAAGAGCTTACAGCAAATCGAGGGAGGAGGCAGGGAAGTCTGAGCACCACACAGCCCAGGAAAAGCTGATCTGCTGGAGCTGGGCTCATGGCTGTGACAGGAATTTAAGCCCCTGTGAGCCAGTGGTGTGAAGGAAAAGCTTGGCCAACCTGTAGCTACGCACAGTGAGTGGTAGAATTTCTTTTGTCTCTCTTCACCATGAGGGTTGTGATGGCCACTGTTTGCCTGACACAGCACTAAAGAAAAAAGATCATCCTTATTTTTCCGTCACTCCTGTGTCCACAGATGCTGTCAATGGAAGCATCTTTGAGGAGCATCCATAGTCAGGTCATCAGATCACTTTTAGTCCAAGGCAGATGGGAGCTCTTCGTTTATTTTAAGTTTTTGTTTTCCTAGACAAAAATAATTGTTCAGCAAGTTGAGCTCAGGCTTTTAGAATGAGTGGTTTTGAGTGCATTACAGCACCCACATCCTATTGAATCACATTGTGTGTAGGCTCTTGGCAGGAGTGACTTCACATCTGTTTTAAAATGTTTGAATCTCTCTTAATATAATAAAGATAATGTTTATGAGCCTTTAAAACTGTGGTGTGGGAAAGGGTCGGCTGACTGCTGAAAAGCTGGTGTGATGATGAGAATGAAATAACAAGAATAGACGTGGTCTGTATTACAAAAACATGTCTGACATGAAAACAATGGCTTCTTCTAATCCTTTAAGGCTGTGACTATGGTTTGTCCTGTAGATGCTGCCTTCAACTTCATTTAACTTTGGCTTGGAAAGGGAAGGACTATATAAATAGGCTCAGTTGATCTTTGGTGGGATAACTTGTGGTGCCATGGTGCTATCAGAGGAAACAAGCGACTGAGAGCATAGCTGTAGGGCAGCTTCTCAGCACTGCAGCTGCTGGGAGTGTGTGTCTAGACTTTGCTGATGTAGCTGTTAATTGGGTGGTGGAGATGAAGGCACTAACCTTGACATGCAGCGAGGAGTGACATGATAGTTGTTGCATAATATCAATACAGGCTTTTGAATATAATCTCTACTATTTGCGGATGAAGTAATAATTATCTGTGGCCTGATGTGCACGAAGAAAATGTTAATCGTGTAATCCAAACCAGACAGGTATAATTAGCATGCAACTAGGCTTTGCTAAAACAGATGTGAAGTAGTCATTTAGCTGTGTAAATGAAAACAGTTGTTTGTTCAATAAGTACTTCAGCAAGCCTCCTTCTCCTTAACAACAAAATCTCTCTCTCCTGTGTTACACTTTCAAGAAAATATTGGAAAAACTTAATTTACATCGATTGTCCTCTATTGATGTGCCCATTTGCTGTATTTCCCTTGTGAGGCACTGCAAGGTGTCAGAATTGCTTGCTTTCCAGTGAGCTAATTAAATAACAAAGTTACTTACACCCCTACAAAAGGAAAGACTTTTGATTAAAGTTCGTGTTTGGCAAAATGAATGTTCCGCGTTGATGAGACAACTTTCTGAAAAAGAGGGAAATGGTATGTTTTTATTGGGAAGAAACATTGAGTAAAGTTGTTTTAATGTCCTAATACTTCATTCCAGAATCCATGTAGTTTTTCCAGGGATTTTTCAATAGCAATTAAAGTGAGTACTGGCTGCAGCACCCTTGGAAAATCACTGCCAGACCTTGCTTTAAAGTTTAGAACTTTCTGTCTCAGTCGCTATCAGTTACCCGGTTGCTGAAGCAACTACAAGTTGGCTTGCAGAGTGGGCTCAGGGATGGTTCTTTACCCTCCTGTGGTTAAGAATGCCTAAAACCCACCTGAAATGTGCAGAATAATCTAATTAATGTTTTTCTCTGCACCTGCTGAAGACTTTGATCTCCTCCTTGTGTAAGTAGGTTGGCAGATGTGTTAGAAGGGTTTTCCTTGAGAGAAATGGGGCTGTTTTTTCACCAAGGATTAGCATTTTTATATCTGTCTCACTGTCTGAAAAAGGTGCAACACTGATGCTTTGGTTTGAAGCTAACTGAGTCAGGAAAGCTGTGGTTTGCCAGAATGGTTTCTTTCAGGAATACGTTTTTTTAATTACGTGATTTTTTTCTTAACGGAAAATAAAATGTGGTTCTGACTATAAGAAAGGGATCACATGAACCATGAAAGCCATTCTGACACCGTGATTTCTTGCTCTGTGGTGTTGCTGCTTGTGAAGCATTTTGTTCAGTGTTGCACCGGCTTGGCTGTGCCACCAGATGCGAGTGTAGATCAAGGCTGCCATTCACAAGTTCTTTTAAAAAGACTTGTGGAACCAGAGCTGAACATGTCTTGCATCAGGTGCTTTCCACAAATGTGGTCTGCACTTGGATAATATATTCTTCCCCTTTCGAGAACATAACATGGAGTACTGTAATTATTATAGTTCTGGAATTATTCCAGAGTACTGTCATTATTATAGGCTAAAAGGGGTCAAGATTTTGTTATAAACATAATGCAATTGGAAAACTTCTTTGTTTATAGCAAAGTATCATGCGAAGGATCTTAGATGCATTTAAGGTAAACAAACAAACCTGAACCTTTGGGCTCAGCCCATGGCTTGGAGCTTTTCCTTGGGCTTGCCCAGTTGTTTGGTAAATTTGATGTTCTTTCATGTTATTGGCTCAGTTGAAAAGTTGAGAAATGTGAAACTAGAAAGATGCTGATGTTATTGACATACTAAACGATATAACTCAAAGGCCAAGCCAAGTTTAGATAGCAAGTCTGCTCATGTAATTACCAATAGCTTTCTGTTGCACTTGCATGCAATTACTCAGTTGTTGTACACGTCAGTGTTAGACGTTGTGTTATGTTGCGTAGTTTCTTACTTGGATGTGAGATAAATGCCTCACTACTACTGTTTCAAGAGGTTTTGGAGGAAAACTACCTGTTGAGCTCTTTGAGAGGTATCCATTTGCTACAGCAAGCACCTGAATTAGGTGTCTCCAGGTCCAAACAGTGAGTTAACAAATGCAGTGTTTGAAATGAGGAATAAACAGAACTAGTCACCCGCTTCTGATACTGATAGAAGAGTGACCATCTGTCGTCTCCGTGCAAAACTGCATTTATCAGAGCAAGCTTGCTCCTTCCAGAGGGGCTCCAGCAGAGAGAGATCCGCAGCTGTCAAGTGATGAATGTTACTCATTAACAGTGGCCTCCAACATTTGAAGTCACTGCAGATCAGATGCTATATTGCCCACTTTGTGTCACAACCACCATGTGCTGGAACAAGGAGGTAAACCCAACAGAAACGTATAATTTCTTCTTTCAGTGATTGCAATAGCCTCACTAAATAAATATTGAGAGAAACCACACACCAGTGCTTGTCTGAATGGAGACCAAAACCTGATGTTCTCTTGGTTAAATTCAGTTAATAAATAATTCTTGGTCAGTTAGGAAAGATAAATCCTTCATGTGGCTGTGATGGAAGTTTCTCTGAAGATCTGTATTCCAGTCACTGACCAGAAATTTCCATTCATGAACATTACTCATTTTTAGGCTCAAGAAATTAAATACCTCCTTCAGCACATGACAAGCGGTAGTGGTGGGGAGGACTGAGTGTTACCCTCAGGAGAGCGGGGCACTGCCCTTGCAAGACCATGGAGCAGGGCAGCACAGCTCCAGATGGGTGGATGGTGCTGGCTTGAAAGGGCTGAGCACAGGAGCTCGTTATATCAGTGCTTTATTGACTTGTGATGGACACTTAGTCTCCTAGAGTTAGGTAAGTGTGAAAGCTATGCCAACTTCTCATGCGAAAATCTCAGTAAGAAATGAATGATGGTACAATTAGTTGTTTTTTCTTGAAGAGCAGTAAAATGGATGGTCATATTATGCATGCCTGCATTAGGAAGGAAAATCATCTCTTGAAACGTAAAAGAAAGTATGTATCCTGGAAGTGTGCTGAACCCATCCGCTACTCGAGCTGTGCTGCCTACTGATGCACTGTTACGTTCTGGTGAGGCAAGAGTGACATCCACAATTAGGATAGATTACTTGGCCCTACTTTCTTGCTGTATTATTCATGCATTTTAGTTTTTCCAATGTAAGATGTGTTTCATTTACAGAATACATCGTCTAGCTTTAAAAACTTTCCTTATGGTTAAAATTTGACATAATTAGTATCACTACAGGAGCATTTGTGTGATATTTTCAGTTAAAGCAAACAGTTACTCTGAGACTATTTGTAAATTGTAGTGGAAGCAGAAAAATCAATTAGATACTTGTTGCAAAAATCATTACATAAATTGCATTTCTTTCTTCTTTCATCTGCTTAATACAGAATGGGGGTGCCAAGAAAATCAAGTTACTACTTTTAACGGTTTTCTCTTGGACTAACAGTTGCATTTGTTACCAAATTCATTATGGCTTTCACAATTTCATTATTTTACATTGCAGTGCACACAGCCAACTGCAGCAGCTATGAAGACTGTGAATTTATGGTCATGGCTTTCTAGTATCTTGCTGTGTTTTAATTATTTATTCACTCTAAAATTGTGAATGTTTCCAGGTTTTGGTAGGCACTAAGGAAAAAAAAAAAAGCTGCTTCATAATTCATTTGGAGATCAGCTATTTTAGCATCTCAAAAGAGTTTGAAGTGAATCTGGGATGCTATTTAATCATATTTATTATATATTACGAATATACTTTATATATATGAAATAAATTCATAAAGTCATGTATAATATTATGGCAGTGACCACATACTCCTGAATTTCCTTCCTCTTCCTTCTCCGTAGTGCAAGTGCGAAACTGTGTGCTTCTGGTATGACATCCATCAGGGAACTCTGCCATTCCTAATGGCATTAAAATCTCTCAGGTGCATGGTGGGTATTGTTCACATGCTTAGGGCTGGACAGATGTAACAGATCTGGGGTTTGTACTCCCCGTTAAGCCATGTGAAGAGGTTAAGTAGACCCAAATTAGTGCTCATTCAGCTCTTATTACTACACCAACTGTTCTCAATCCCAAATTGCTTCCAGTCTGGTATCTGAAAAGTCACAAGAGCAGCTTTTCTAGATGTTACCTACAAGACAGACAAGAGTAACTTTGTGTAAGCAGTATAGCATGAATGCTGTTAGATGTTAAGTGAAGCCTTGTGTTATAAAATCAGCTTCTGAATTTTACTGCAGAAGTAGGTTCATCTTCAGGATGCTCTGTTGCTCTGTGTGCTACACCCTGTATCTTGAAATCTAGAGGTAAGGAGCAGATGGTTTTCCATGAAGACAGTTGAGCAGTGAACCTCAGGCTGCACAAACAGACTGTGCCGTCTCTGCCCTCAGACATTTGGAATACCAGAAAGGATAAAGCAGTGGGCAAACTTGTTTGGCCTCAGAGCTGGACCTGTTTTACCCTAGGGACAATCCCTAATCTAGGCTTCCCTTCCAGCTAGAGTTATCCTGTGTCTCTAGGGATTTGGGTAAAGAGTAGGAGGAGACAAAGATCCTCTTTCTACCATTGTTAGCTGCAGCATGCACAAGAAGACACTGCTCAGAAGACCCAGACATTTTTTTCTGGCATAACTGGTTTTTACTGGTCCAAAATAATTTTCCCATATATTGCTTGTGATTTAGTGCTATTTCTGTCCCTGTGAATACGCTTGGTAGAAAGTCATGCAACTAACTGAGTCATGCACATTAGTCACTCTATTTTTATTGTATCAAGAGATATCCTTACATTTTCCTTTGCTTGTTTTGTTGTGACCCTTCCGAAATGACACGCTGGCATTCAGAGAGCAGCAGAGCAATGGGCAGGGAATCTGGATTTATAATGCACTGGGTTTTAAATTAGTTTCTGAACTCAGAAACTGATTCCTAAAGCAATCCTTTTTAGTAAGGATTTCTGTCTTGCCTTCTTGATATGTTTGGCTTTCATTATGAAACTGGAACTCTAATTTTTTAATCCAAACTTCGTAGGATGATAGCTTCCTTTTTTTTTTTTTTTTTCTTGAGTATACTTCCAAAATAAATTTCACTTTTTCCGTGAGTTGTCTACATCTGTTTTGTGAGATTCTGTTTAAAGAGTTACCCAAAGTCATGATGATTATCTGTTCTGATTGAGTCAGTGTATCAAATGCACAGGCACACAATGAGAAGGAATGCTTGGGCTGGAGGTTACAACAGGGGAACGGCATGTTTGGACGCTCACACATAACACACAAATGTTGTTCTTATACCATGATCATTGCAGCATGTATAATTTAGAATATATCAGTGAGCTGGAATTCTAACGAGTCTCTAAATGAGTGGTTGATTGTACCTAAGAGTAAACAATGAATAACTCCAGGCATTACACTTCTGACTAATTTCTTCACTTGTTTGTACACTCATGATTTCCAGTGGGATTAGAAGGAGGGATGTGTGAATTTGTCGTAGCTGGGTCACGTTCCTGTGTGCTCATGAGTCACCTGGAATCCTTTTGCTGTAGTTGCACTCACTGATAAAATATCGTCGTTCAGTATGTTGCAGTCTGGTGCAAAAGGTGGAGACCAAGAGGAGGCAGGAAAGTCAAGTTTTGTATAATGAAAAGGGCACAAAATGATTTAAAGATGCAGTCAGTGGAGTGGCAACTTGGGGTGGGGTGGGGTTTGTGGTGGTTTGTTTTCCTCTTGTTTGGTGTTGCTCGGTGTGATGTGGAGAGTTCCATTTAGTAATGCTCACATGGCATTGAGAGCTCGGCTGGATTCCAAGTAGCTCGGTTGAATGATAGCTTAATATTACTGATACCAGTGTCACCTTTGAAAGCAGCCGGTCCCATGAGTGAGATCTTTCAACCTGGTTAGACTAAGGCTTTCCATTGTTTAGATGTTAATGTTTCTGGCCACATCTGAACCATGGTGCAATGCTTATTTGAGGGTAGAGATTAATATAGCAGAAAAATATCAGTGATCATGTACTGTTTATCCTGCATGTGTGAATGATCATTTACTGGTTAGTAGAGAATGGATATCGCTTTTAAAGACTCAGAATAGATAGGGTGTGGTATTGCTGGCTCTTAGACTTCACAAACACAGTAGCCTATTCTGGTCTAAAAATCTACGGATAGAGGCTCATTCGGTGTCTGGGCTTTCAGTTCATGTCCTGCATCTGAATTTTGACTTAGTAGTGTTAGTGTTTGTTCTTCTTTCTCCTGCTGTTGTAATCTGAGAATTCTCACATTAAATGATCAGTTTAGCCAAATATTTATAATACAAGGAAAAACTAGTTTTGTTTGCTCTTGTGTAATGGAAATGATGATTCATTTCCCAGATTCCACCATGAAATAGGACCAGGGGACTTGGTGCTGGGAGGTGGAGGGTCAAGCATGCATAGCAGCGCTGTCCTGATTCCTCTTTTCCTTTGATATCATTTTGTAGATGATTTTTAATGTTCCTCTTGTAATTGCCAAAATAAAAAATAGAGTGGACAAAGCATTTGTCTAGTGTAGTCAGAACTGTGTGGTGCTGCTGCATACATCTGGGTGGAGACAGACCCTGTCCTTAGTATGCTTCCCAAAAAGTCCCAGCTGGGTAGCTGCTTTAGATTTGTCTTAATGGCATCATATCTACATTAACAGTAGATACGTTCAGCGCTTCCAGTGCTCTGAATACCCATGATTTCTCCAAGTAGAGCCTATGTGGCTCCTTCCACTGAGCTCCAGTAAGGCTTATCAGAGGAAATTAGGCCTGTGCTTCAAGAGTGATGACAGCGTTGCTCAGCTGATCCCCCAGCGGAGACGGAGCCTGCTCAGTGGGTGTGTGAGCGCCCTTTCTGTAAGTCCCCATAAATATCTATGCAGATGTAAGCGTCTCCTGTACATTGCATTGGGAGCCATTTACAGATGTCTGGTGGATCAGTTTACTGTGTAGCCCCATACAGTCTTTCACCAGATGACTTGAAGCCAGTTTTCCAAGGGATGCTTGAGTACACAAGCGGGAGGGACACTGCTTGCTGTGTGACTTGTATCAGTAGAAACAGAAAGAAACAAATGTCTTTTTGGTTACTTATAAACGTGTAAATGTTTGAAGAATGAGTTTTCAAGGAAAGCAGCTGAATATGTGTATAATGGGTTATGCAGGCTCTGGCTGAATACCTTTAGGTTTTGCTGTATGTACCTTATTTTCTTTCAGGTGCAGTGAGAAGAATAGAGAGTTCTTTTTCTGGAGAGTGGTGTTAAGAGTTCATTGAAAATGAATCTATGAGTAACACTTTATTTGCCTGCGGGTATCATTAAATCAATTAAAGATCAGTATAAACATGAAAAAGCTATGGATTAAAACCAAAGCTACAGAGAAAAGAGGGTTTCCTTCCTTGAATTAGCTTGGGTTTTTAACCTGAGCTTGTTCCACAGTGATTGCTTTAGAAATAAATTTCAGTAATAAAAACTGGCGTGCTGCACAGTGTGAAAATGCAGTGAACTGAAATGGCAGGGTGCAAGTCAAGGGAGTACCCATCCCAGAATTAGTCACTCTGAGGAAAAAAATAGTCTAAACAAGGGTACTTTTATGGCTAGGAATTGTTATCTTAACCATTGGTAATGCGAGCTGTGTTGTTTGTGATTCCCATGCCTTCTCCACCCACAGGCTAAAGAGAAACAGAAAAACCCCAAAGTAAATAAGAGAAGGGCTTGCAGAGAAACAGTTGTGCAGCTCAGGACTGTACATCATCAGCAATGTAAGACATAGCCAGGAATGGCATTTTGTAGCAGATGCTGTGAAAATCAGCGGTTTTCAGTGCAGATAGCTATTGAAACATCTTATAGAACTGAGTTTTCCCCACAGCTCTCCAGCTAAAGCCACAAGGAAAGTCTCTCTTAATGATGCCCTCGATTTAATAACGAACTGACAGCACACTCTGTTGGTGAAACCAAATTTTTTGCAGTCCTTTTTTGCATGTGGATGGTACATCCCAGCTCAGGAAAACATGCAAAGGGCTGAGGGGAAGTACTTGTATAATTTGCTATTGAAGGAAGAAATCACAAGCCATTTTGCAAATTGAATCTGTCAGTGATTCTAGGGGTATTGCACATTGTACTTGTGGTCCTTGTGAAATCTTTGTCCTCCCTGGTGGTAAAACCATCTTAGAGCCCATACAGAAACCCTTCTAGCTGCGCCACTCTGAAAGTGCATTCTTTTGCTCTTCTGGTTTTGTCATAGTGGGTCTCCTCATTGCAATTAAATTATACAATTAAATTTCATGTAATTAAAGGGAGGGAAAGGGAAGATGAGGGCGAGGCTGCCTGTTTCTACTGGAATTTTTTGGGAATCCCTGTCTTTGCAAATAATTTCATGGAGTCTAAAGTTAGACTAAACACTGTATTAGAAATGTATCATTGTATGGAAGATTGCTTCTGCCTCAGTAAACAAAAAGGGGATAGAGTTGCTCTTTGTTTGATGTGCCTTCTAGCTCCACATAGTACATTTAATTCTTCCCAGAAAGTACTCATACAGCTCTTTTGAAGGTTTTTGTCAATGCCTGTATCCAAAGTGGTTTCTAGGCACACACAAACACACAGAGCGAGCTCACCACCAGCCTTTCTGCTGCTGTTTAAAGCAAGCAAAACATTTATCCTGCTTTCCTCTTCTGCCTAACAATTCAGCGCACAGCATGGTTTTATTAGTTGGTTGATTGCAGTTGTAAGTCCTTGCCCTTCTACTTCCATCGCGTCTTGTTTTTCTAGGAGGTTCACGTACCAGCAAAGCCCTACCAGGAACGAGACCAGAAGGCAGTGCTGTTGGGGAGCTTTGGGGGCAGGGTTGTAGAGGAAAGGAAAGGGGATTTAATGCTGATAGGGAAGAGGATCTTGGGCAGCAGTTTGGGGGGAGAGTTAAAAGATTAGACAATAAATTTACTTAACAGAGACTAATCTATTGGGACTGAACTTCATATCCTGTTTTGGGATAATATATTTCCTTCTGTGCTCTGGAATGAATCTGTCATCTCAAGTCTAATAATGAGAGGCAGAGGATTTTTAATCTCTGACCCCCTTACATATAATTTAATAAAGGCTGGTTTCTTTATTTTATTTGGAAGCTAACTTACTGAACTTGTTCTTACTGCTCGTCTAAAAAACACAATTCAGGATTTTGCGTTTTAAGGATTTTCAAAATGGAATTGGGGTTTTGTTTAATTGGGAACAATAATGTACTTGCAAAGTATTTGTATATAGTCCTCAGAGCACAGTTGTGTTTCAGAGCAAGTTGTTTATCTCTTAGCATCTCTGTTGAAATGCAGAGATGAGAAGCAGAGTCAGGCATGCTGTTTGCACATTCTTGGCTCTGCATCGTCACCAGATTCCATCTGACTGGGGTAGACAGAGGCAGGAGACCGAAAGCTGGCGTGTGACTTTCTGTAACAGGGAATGATCGTTATGTGGGAAGCTGAGTGGGGTTTCAAATGTGGCAACCACATGCATGATTAGTTATAAAATCACAAAAGTTCTCCTCCTCCCTCCAGCCGGCTGCTTCTCATGCGGCAGTGATTACAGCTGTCGTGGAAGGGCTGCCCCACTGACCGGCCGCATTGACCTCGCCAAGCCGCTCGGCCCTCAGCAATTCCATAGAATCATAGAATAGTTAGGGTTGGAAAGGACCTCAAGATCATCCAGTTCCAACCCCCCTGCCATGGGCAGGGACACCTCACACTAAACCATGCCACACAAGGCTTCATCCAACCTGGTCTTGAACACCACCAGGGATGGAGCACTCACAACCTCCCTGGGCAACCGATTCCATTGCCTCAGCACCCTAACAGGAAAGAATTTCCTCCTTAGATCCAATCTAAACTTCCCCTGTTTCAGTTTTAACCCGTTACCCCTTGTCCTGTCACTACAGTCCCTGATGAAGAGTCCCTCCCCAGCATCCCTATAGGCCCCCTTCAGGTACTGTAAGGCTGCTCTGAGGTCCCCACGCAGCCTTCTCTTCTCCAGGCTGAACAGCCCCAACTTCCTCAGCCTGTCTTCATATGAGAGGTGCTCCAGCCCCTGATCATCCTCGTGGCCTCCTCTGGACTTGTTCCAGCAGTTCCATGTCCTTTTTATGTTGAGGACACCAGAGCTGCACACAATGCTCCAGGTGAGGTCTCACAATTTGTTGGATAATGCCCTCCTCAACTCTTGGGGAGCCCCAGATATACTTTGGTTATAAATCACACTGTGGGCCTATGAAACGTTGTTGCTCCCAGGGAACATAGTGGCAGGTCACGCTAAGGTTTTTCTTGCTATACCTGATTAAGGAAGAGTCAGTAAAACACAGCAAAGCACAAGGTTGGCTGTATGACTGCACGCTTAGAAACAAAATACAAAGGGAAAAACCCCAAGATCTTTACTTGAAGGTCTGTCTGAGAGTTAGGTCTGTGTGAGATGAGATGGACCTCTGCCCAAAGGATGTCTCCAGCAGCAGTCAAGCTCCACCCGTGCAAACCGACCAGGCTCTGCTCACCACAGATACGGATCTGTGATATTCAAAGCACTCCTGAGATTCTGCTTTCCTACATAAGCCTGTTATTCATACTCTTTCTATAAAAAGCCTTTTCATGTAACTTATTTTTAGCTTCAGAGGTGGCTTTCTCTTTTGGGTTTGGTTTGGTTTGGTTTTCGTATTACAAAAGGCCCAAACACGACAGGGGCTGACTTTCAGATCTGTCACAGGGACTGTTAAAGATTGAATTAGAGAGAGCAATGCAGGCCTTGCAAGTAGCCAGGCAATCAAATTCTTAGCTGTGTGTCAAGAATAGAAGTGTAGTCTTGACAGTGATTAAGAACTTATTTTCACGCCTTGCAGAAGTTCAAATCTAAGAGGCATCCCTTGAAACCTTGAAGGGGTTCCTTTCTTTTTAATCTTCCAGTTTGCTGTATCCTAGGTTCAGTCCGTGTTCTGGACACTTATGTTTGCCTTGTAGATAATGCTGAGCTGTGGGGATTTGAGTGCCTTGTAGTGTGATTGCACAGTTTATGCCGTATGTTACTCAGTCCTTTTCAAAAAGGTGCTGCAGAAAACCTGGGCATTGCCAGTACAGCATGTTGTTTTGAGGGTTAAAATTACTGGTATTCGCACAGAGGTCAGTTCCTTCATTTTGAACAAACGGAACTCAACGTTCAGCATACTTGTGTGCTGGAGTCCAGATGCTCAGCGAAGCTACTGGTGAGTTTGCAATAGCTGAAATGGAACTGTGCTACTTGATACCAGCCTGTTGGTTGGAGCTTTGGGCATGGGGCCTGCGTGAATGAGCCTGGCTCTTCTGTGACTATTTTCCATTTCCATGGCTGGTATTGGATTAGTAAATTAACCAAATCTTGGATTTAAAAATAGAGTTAATTTAAGGATGTCAGTTCTCTAGGGAACACGATTAAAATGTGAATATTTTGTTATAATCACCAGTTTCCATAGTAACAGCAAGACATAGACTCATCAGATTCCCCAGTCTCTTTTATACCCTACTGTTACCTTGCTGTTGAACAGCTTTCCTCTTCAGAGCAAACCCCAATAACTCTTATTTTCCATTAGCTGTAACAGGTCCAGTAATTAGAACAGTAAATTTTGTCCAGTAAATAGAGCATGTACTTAGCTGTGATACTGCTGGTTTCCCAGCAGAAGAAAAATGGTGACAGTGGCAGGTTTAGAACTGATACCAGTCTTTTGGTGTAATTTAAACAGCAATTATGGAAAAAAAAACACTGTTCTGCTTCATCTTCATAAATTACACGTTATGGATGCCTCTACTATACAGTATTTTGTCTTTAGAGAGACTTATTAATATGTTTTATACACCACCTATGTTTGATTGTAGAAGTGGAAGAAAAAGCAGATTGATGAAAATTGACTATTCATGAGAGGTAACGGGAACAAAAGTGCAGGTTGAAACACGGTGTGCTTTCATTGGGAAATAGTGCTTTTCTGTAGCATAGAGACAAGAAGACTGGATTAGAACATCTGGAATGTTTGGCTTCTCCCCATTAATCTTGAAAGTCAATCCTGTGACTTCTGTGGATTTATTTTTCCCCCCTTTTTAGCACTCTGAGTCATTAGATTGTCTGCTTCATTATACACATTAGTACATCACACTCCATAAATCTAAATAGTAACAGCTATTCTCATGAATGTAGCTATTATTTCTGGGTTTGCTGTCTGTCTGTGAATTCATATTCTATTCTCCACGTTTTTTGAAGGTTCTGGAATTAGCTGTTTGCTTAGGAACAAAGACCTAAAGCCCCATCAGTGACCTCGAGAATGTCTGATGCTTCGTGCAAAGTAGGCAGGCTTTCAAATCACATTTCTGAAGAATTCCCTGAACTGTTCCTGGGTGGTAAACTTGGTTTTCACACACTCTTCCTCTGTCTTTAAATAAGTAGGAAATAAGAATGGTGCAGGTGGGATGGGGAGCGAGGTGTCCTGCTTCACCTCTGCCTGTTGTCTCTCCAGGTCAGGTCCACGTGGCTTGTAACCGGCCTCCTGGGGCAGGTGCTCGTAGAGTTTGTGCTTGTTCTATGAGTCAAAAACCGACTCCAGGGTCCAGGCCTGCCTCCATGGCTTTCAACAACACTATAAATTCTTATTATCCAGACAAAATCGAACCCTATTTCTAACAGAAAAAGCAGGTCTTTTGTTTCCTTTTTTTTTTTTTTTCTTAATTTCTTTTAAGGCAAAAGAAAGCCACGCAAAATTGCCTAAAAATAGTAAAGCCTTCTTCATGCAGATTTTGTTCTGCTCCCCTGCTTGGTCTTCTGTAATTAACTGGGTAACGCGCTGAAGCACGTGGGGGTTTTGAAGAGGGAAACAAATATGAGTGGCTCTGCACTCCTGATGTACCCTGCAAACACTGTGAAAGGCTTAAGCTGTGTAGCTTTCAGTGGATTTTCACTAGCTAGGATGTCGTTTTAACATCGAGAACGTTTATTTGACTGATTCTACAGCAGGAGGGGAGAGCAAAGGGGTTTATGCTTTATGGTTTCCCCTTACTAGGAAGCAGAAGAAACAGGGAGGCCAACGTTTTCCTGATGCTTGATACCACTTTGCAAAGATTTTCTCTGTAAGACATAGTTTTGGGCTATTCTATTCTAAACTTTAAAGTTAGTGAAGCTCTTTAAATAGCACTAAATCATTCTTCAGACTGGCCAGAATTAAAAGAGGTCATGGGCTAAACTGCAAGTACTGGAATGGTAAACTGTTTGGAATATCTTTACAAACATTTTCTCCTGAAGTTTGTATCTGTTGTATTCTGGGTGTGTTACAGCTGAAGAGGTTTGAATGTTTTGATCTTTAAGTCTAAAGTTTTAAATAAATCTAAAAGTCTAAGAAAGATAGTTACTCATGTCACTAGTGCCACTTGGAACGGATGCTTTTTGCGGTAGTTACAGTCCACAGTAAAGTAATCATAGAATCATAGAACAGTTAGGGTTGGAAAGGACCTTAAGATCATCCAGTTCCAACCCCCTGCCATGGGCAGGGACACCTCACACTAAACCAGGGCACCCAAGGCTCTGTCCAACCTGGCCTTGAACACTGCCAGGGATGGAGCATTCACAGCTTCCCTGGGCAACCCATTCCAGTGCCTCACCATCCTTATGGTAAAGTACTTCCTCCTTATATCCAATCTAAACTTCCCCTGTTTAAGTTTGAACCCATTACCCCTTGTCCTGTCACTACAGTCCCTGATGAAGAGTCCCTCCCCAGCATCCCTATAGGCCCCCTTCAGGTACTGGAAGGCTGCTCTGAGGTCTCCACGCAGCCTTCTCTTCTCCAGGCTGAGCAGCCCCAACTTCCTCAGCCTGTCTTCATACGGGAGGTGCTCCAGCCCCTGATCATCCTCGTGGCCTCCTCTGGACTTGTTCCAACAGTTCCATGTCCTTTTTGTGTTGAGGACACCAGAACTGCACACAATACCTGAGATGACCCAAGAGCTTCTCCTTACCTTTGTCTTTTGTCCTGTTTTGTCCCTGACAAAGTTAACTGTAAGGAGGAATTTTCTCACCACGCTCCTTTCATAAGTCTCTTGCATTGTGGAGGGATCCAGGTGTAAAAGTATATTAGGCCCCCCAGTTAGGGAGTTTTTCCTCTGCAGTGTGAAACCACCACATTGAACAGATGGCTGCTGAATATCCACTTCCTAGGAACAAATAAATTAAAAAATGATAGTTTTTGCACAGAACTGTCTGTCTTCAGCAGGGTTCCGAATGTGAAGGTAGTCACCAGCTTTTACAGAGAAGCTGATCTCCCTTTGAGGGTCTTACAGCTTCATCAAGGCAATGTACAGAGTGTGATCTGAAACAGTATTAAACGCCTGGCTGGTTTGCTTTGTGTCAGCTCATGTGTGCTTGTGACAGTATTTACAGTGCCTGGCACATCCTGAGCACTGCGAACATGATTGAAATCAAAGCACCATACTCAGAGTGTGATTTTCTATGTGAATTGCAGAATGAATGGTTTGTGGTTTTGTTCAGTAAGTAAACAGGGACCATGAGTTTTGTGAGCAATGACTGTTGCATGCAACAGGCTCTTTAATCCTCCTGCCGCCTTCCTTGACCTTCTTGCTGCAAGCTTGAAGAGCTGTCTTGAGCTGGGATGGGAGGAGGGAGCTGCAAGTTTGGCAAGTACAGACAGAGCAACCTTAGTTTTGCTGATGCTCTCGCCATCCAGTCAGTCCCAGCTTTCTGCACTGAACTTCACATCTTTTATGGGATCTCTGCATGCACCTGACTTAAATGATTTTTGTTAAAACAGTGTTACAGGTTTATAGTACCAGTGGGAAATGTGGTGCAAACAGTAAATACTAACTTGGGGAAGGAGAAAGACAAATCGATGACCAACAGTGCAGGGCAGGCAGAGAATAAACTTTTTCTTGGTGCAAAATAATACACGATTTAGGAAAAGAAAGAGAAGTAAAAACACATAGCATGTGCTTAACGTAGGTGCTGTAGATGATGGATTATTTCAGCAGTTAGATTATGTCTGCAGTGAATATACAGTGAACCTGTGTTTTCAGGGAGAACCGCATGAAAAACATTTACCTGTGGATTTCAGCCACGAGTATGGAAAAGATGCTTTTAGTTGCTTAACATAGGAAAAATATGCCTTTGTTTCATACCTTCACAACCTCAGGAGTCAAGAAATTTCCCCGAAATAACACAGTTCAAAAACATGCTGTAAAGTTTCCAATTGCAGTTCACCTTCAGGTGTATAAAATATGAATTACAGCCCAAGCAGTCCTTTTCAGCAAGTCTGGAGGATGCAATACCTGCGCATTATAGGAAAAGGTGCAACACGTCTGTGCCTGTCACTCAGACTTCACGAAGCTTAGCATAGTCACAGCCGATCTATTAGGAACTATAGTTGCTGAAAAAGTTATGAAAACATCAGCTAATATTTTACAGACGTGAGTTTATTTTTCTAAGGATTTTACCTTTCATTTATCCCAGAGCCTTTCTTTGACAAACAGGGTGGTGAAAATATCATATTACGTTTGAATGATGGTACATTGGGCCCAGCTTTCTCCAAAGCATGTGATGTGCAGAGGGGAAGTGCGTGTGACTCAGAACTAAGCACAGATACGGCTGGTGTGAGCTCAGCTTAGCTCCTCCTCAGTGTGGTAATGTCCTGACAGGTGAGCTGAGGTCACTGCTGGGGAGGAAGGGAGGGCATTCTGCTTACCAGCACCCGAATGAACCAGTGATGGACATTGTATAGTGATGGCGTGATAAAGGGAATTCTGTAGCTGGATCTGTGTTAGCTGTGAGCATTGTTTGGTGGGATAAAGAGTGTCTTGCGGTTGGAAGCTGGAAAAGGCAAGGGGAGGGCAGGGTGGTAGCTTTGTCTGGCTGCTTCCTTCACTAACAGAACCTAAGCCAACAGAAAGAAGATGAATCTAAGTAGCGTTCTGCATACACCTCGCTTTAGATGAACCCCATATACTTATGTGCAAGAAGCATGTGGTTTTTTAACCCTTAGCACAGCAAGGCTAATCAGTATCTGTGAAATTCCAGATAGTGTCAGTTTTCTCCAGGCAGTTTAGGCAGGTAAACACAGTGTTTTGTTCAGAGTAAGATTTCTGCGAGCAAAATTGGTTATTTATTATGGTACAGACAAATAGGTATACAATAATCTTACATATCGAAGTGTCCTTCTTACAGAAGCAAACCCCAAATATATTAGAATCCTACTTTTACTTCTACCAACAGTCAAGACAGTCTTTTGTCTCAGTGGCAGTGACAAAGGATACCTGTGGAATACCTTTCTTAACCACAACCAAGATGTTTTAGAAGCCTTAAATTGAGAGTTAGGAAAAGGGGTTTTCTCTTTACACAAATCTTCTTAGACTAAAATTCTTACTGTGAATATTTGTGTGAGAAACAGTAATCCAAATTAGCAAATGCCTTAAGATAAATAGTAAAGAATTTACAAACGTGATTATTTGTCCTGGGAGCCTAATTTTAATGGAGATGTTCCATTTTTTGACCATGGAGCTATGCACAGGTTCCAGTCAAGATGATGTATGGATTAAATTTGTAATATTTGAAGCACTTGAAGAAGTGCTTTTAACATTGAGCAGTGTCAGTGTCTAAACTATTAGGTATGGAATGTATTTGGCTTTTTTTTTCTGTTTGATCATCTGGGCATGTAGAAATGAAATATAGAATTTATTTATATGTCAGGGCTGATATATAGGAATCTTTATAACCTACTGCAATGGAATGGTTTGCTCTTGAAAGAGTGGAGTGTAGTCATCGCAGGTCATGACACCTAAAGGAGCTGCCAATCTAATACTGTGAATACGGTGGGTTGCATTTTGGCTGCTTAGCCTCAGGAAGCAGATACATCTATAGAGTAAGAGCTTCAAAATACACTGGTTCATGGCTTTGGGGTTTGTTATCTTCAGTTTGCACCCTGGGTGTCTGTAGTGCTGTGAGTAATGAGTCTGTCCAGATTTCGGTAGCGGATGAACACTGTGAGCCCTGGATTTGATGAGTTGTCCTCAGCAGTGCTGTACTTCAGTGACACTTCGTTCGAGTTCATTACCAGCGAGGAAGCTCAGCATTTTGCTGGCAGAAAAGAAGCGGCAACACAACAGCAAGTCTGGGTTGTTCTTGCTCTGAGAAGCTGCAGGAGGCCAGCGCTGCTCCAGAAATGGGCTGCTCCATCCCGGTAGTTGGAGCTGGGCTGCTTGAATCTGCTTTTGCTCAGCAGCAGCTGAAAGTGAGGTCTGGTGGAGACTCGCTGCAGGACTGGTGCCTCCTGTTTTCCTCCCTTTCTCACCACGGAAGCAGCGAGGTGCACAAGGCTCCATGGCAGCCGAGCAGTGTTGGGAGCGTGCTGCTGGATCGTTGCAGCTTGTTTTAGAAGGACACCGCTTCATGTCCTGTATGCTTAAAGCAACAGGAAGCGGGGTGGGCCCGGTTATGGCTGGACTGGGCTGAGCTGCTCGGCGATCAGTAGAGGGCACCATATCAACACTGCTCGCTACCTGCGTGCGAGAGGATGGGGCCAGGTTCCCCGGGCTGGTTTAGGATTTGCGTTTGACTTTGATCTTCAGCAGAGAGTGAAGTTCATTGTCCAGGCTTTGCTTTAGGGCTTTTGTACCATGAACATTACTTTAATCTTACAGCACATGGTTAAAAAGAAAATTTCAGGTACCCTGTTCCAGTATCTCCTTTCCAACGGCTGTGGGGCTTCTACCCATGAAGTGGCAGCATTTGGAAGCTCAGCTGCTCTGCTCTGTGATTTCAGAAGGAATCAGATTATTCAGTTACCATTTAAAATCCTAAAACCGTGAAAGAAGGCATGAAAAAGTCAAACCGGACCAACAGGAAGATGACTGTTTGGAGAGCAAGGATGAATTCATATCACCAGAGTAGCTGCATGAGCAAAGGTATCAGAAAATCCATGAACTAGGCTTTGCTAAAAATCACACCAGCTTCTGGCTTATGTCCGTTGCACAGAAATGCAAGTTTGTGACATTACTCCTGAAGAAGTAAGAAGAAAGATTGATGCAAACAAATGATGTGGTTAGGAAAATAAGTTTTTAATTAGTGAAACCTCGCAGGTTTTATTGTGCTGCAGTGGCACAGTCCTTCCTTCACTCTTGCAGTACGGTAAAATGTCCTCAGCTCCTTCTCACTATTCCTAAAGACCATGCAAGTGTTTAACTGATGGAAATTGCTAGTTTGGTGGAACCAAATGTTGGAGCTTTTCTAATAAAAGAAGGGAAAGGCCGAACAGGGAAGCTATGGATATTAGCTGTGTTGTTCAAACTGTTAAAGTCAGCTTTAATGTTTTTACCAGAGTGCATCACCCCACATAATTTCTCAAGCTTTTTATAGCTTCACTAATGATGTTCTCATTTCTTCTATAATCAGTTGCAGTCCCACACATTAGATTCAGTGATGACTTTGCAGAAAACATAGAATATGATGTTGGCTGGAATTCTCTTCCTTGGAGGTATGAGACATTCGAGTTAGGTGAGAGAGGGCAAAGAGTTTGCAGTTTTTCCTGGCAGTGGTTCAGTGCCTTTCTGTGTTTGTTGTGACTCTGAAAAAGCCTTTTATTTAGTGTTTGCGTGGAACATTTCCTGCCTTTCTTTGGAACCGTGGAAGCTGAGAACATTTTATATCCTCAGAAATCTTTTTTTTTTTATTATTATTTTTTTTAACAGCGTATGTCAATGCGGCAGGAAACTTTGGTTACTAATACCTATGACAGGGGGAAGGGGCCAAGGTGAGAGATTTGCAGCTCATTCAGGGAAAGCAAGATTAGGGTGTCAGGTGCTGATCTGGCTACTGCTGCAGGAATAGAGCAATCTATGCTTCTTTTACTTTTTCTCAAGATGATATGAAAAGGAAGAAATCATTTTATAGGCCACACAAATGCGAGTATGTTATTTTGATATGTTGTCATGACAGTGTTTTAAGGGACCAAACTTGGTTAATAATACATAATGTTGCAGATAATGTATTAGCTAAATCAATGAGTTGCACAGGTCAATGAACTGAAGCCGGTGTTAGAAGGAACTGGGCAGAAAATAACTTAACTTGTACTGTACTTATCTTCTAAAGATGAAGATAGGCAGAAGAAGGGATGGATAAGTACAGCTGATGGACAGTAGGAAATGGAGAGACACAGATGATTTGTGTAATTCACCCAGCTGTCACTTACAGTGAAATGGAAATCTGTTTTCTGCCCTGTATCAGCCTTCTTTGCTTGGAGGTTAGCTTCTGCTCTGCCTTTATTCCTCTCAGAAGAGTTTTCAGAAGGCTAGAGCTGCAGGAATTTAGAACCCCCCATGTCAACTAGGTGGTTTAACTGACTTCTGTGTTCAGTTGTGGGAAGTACACATGGACAGCTTCCATTCCTTCCCTGCTGTCATGTGAGGAAATAGCTTTCAGCAGAGTGGCAAGGTTTGTTGAGCATCGGAGTCCTGTCACAGGAGGACATTCCGAATGTGTATGACCTTGGTGCTGGAGGCTTATTGCAAGTTGAAGCCTACAGAATCTTGCACTATGTAACACTGGCCATTAAGCAGTCAAGTATGCTGTACCTGCAGAGCTCCCACCAGCTCCTAAACCAGCTTTATTTATTCTTCCCTGGCTGCTTTGAACAGAAACAAGTCAGTGACAGAAATACGGGAACTGCCCAAGAGAGCTGTACATCCTCTCTCCCCCATTATATAAATAATGTTTAAAAGTTAATATTTGCCTGCCTACAGCAGTCAGGCCATTGAAGTCTTGCCCAATGAAATTAAACAATGATTAAAGTAACTGAGGGACCACAATATCCTTCGGGGTTTCTCATGAAACATCAGTAGGGCCACATGGAGCAGATCAGGTGCTAAATGTTACTCTTCAAAAGGGTTCTGTGAGCAGCTATGGAGTGTTAAGTCTTGCAGACCTCTTTTATGAACTACTTGTTTAGGTAAGCACTGAGGTATGTTCTGCTGTAGTCTGCACACCACCTCTGAATACCAGAGAGCAAATTAAACACTATTTCCTGCCTTCCCAAAGGAACTGTGTTACTTATAAACCTTGTTTACCTTTAGGCCATGATTAGCATTTGCCCAGAAGAAAGGAAGTGCAGCACAGTGGTGCATGTGCGTATAGGATCAGTATGAGAAGAGGGAAACAAGGGAAAAATATTTTAATTCAGTGATTTCTTGGGGTTGGTTTTTTGTTTGTTTTATTTCTTACTTGTTCACCAGTTACCTAGTAATGGATGGGATAAGAGAATATGCTGTAAATCTCAGTGGAGAATAACAGTAACAGTTAGGTTTGTACATATTTCCAGTCTATTTTTACTTGTTTTGTTAACCCCTGTCCTCATTCATGTGCCAGCAGAGAGCATCTATATAAAAGTCAGTGGTATTTGGATATCTGAACATCCATACTGTATGTTTTCTACAAGATATTCCATGCACTCCTCAGGATACAATTGCCTGTCCTGGACTGTGAGTTCCATGTATGGTACCACCAGGATTTCATACATGGTGTTAGTATGGAGGTTAAAATCAAGTCAGTGAGGTGGAAAAAAACATCTGTTCAAAGACAGCATCATGTACAACATGTATGTCCTAAACATGAGGAGAAGGCAATTAAACTGCAAGCTCTATCCCATGCTACAGTAATTCACATCACTACTGCCAGCGTGGAGAAGTTTTAACGAAGATCATGCTCTCCATGCGTTCAGCTGCAGTGCATTCTTCCTCTCCTAGTAATGTGCTGCGTTTAAGGGCACAGCCTCTCCATGACACTTCAGCTCCACTGGTCATCTGAAGTCTGGTGTAGCAACTCTGACATCTTCTCTTCCTCTGTTGGAGTACTAAGATATTGACAGATCTGGTTTATCGAAACCAGCAAATAACTCAGTATTACTTTAAAGATGTGATTCAAAATGGAAGGGGTTTTTTGTTTTGTTTAGGATCCCCCCAAAAATATTAATTTCATTTAGGTAGTTGAGATTAATCATATCTGTGTATACTGAATTCCACTACTTATTAGAAAGAAATGGCATCAAGAGCTCATAAGCTGGAGTATGCTTTAGGATCCATTCTTGCTTACAGCTTCCCAATAAATAGCAAAAAATCTGCCAGCATTCTATTTTAAAGGGTAAAGCACATGAGTAGGGAAAAAATCTTTGCTAAAGGCAAACATTTTAGATTTTGCCAAGTTTGTGCAAATGACATTAATTATTAAAAGCATGATTTCTGTGTCATCAGCATTTATAAAATTGAATACTAATAGAGAAGGCACTTGATCATATGAGGAATCCACAGCAGTGGTTTAGCCCTGTTGGCTAGGTTAGGTATTCTTCAACAGTAGTGCTTTTGCCCTTCATTCTAATAGGGCTGGCCCATGTACAATGAAGAAGATACAGATCAGCACAGAATGACAAATGCGGTGGTGTGATCTTTCTCATAACCAGGTGCCCGGAAATGGAATAGAATCGATTATTTAACACTGTGCTCGTAGTGTTTAGATTCTAGAAACTTCCTACAGGTGTTGCTTCAAAGTAGTACATTTTGTAGGGAGAAATACGAGTAGCTTTTGTTTTTTCTGTCATTTGTGGTTCATGTGCATTTGAAGCATATAAAAGTATCCCATGTAAACTGATTGGTCAGTGGCATCTGAACATCGCTGCTTGGAGTCGAAAGTCAACAGGCAAGCAGATCAGTGCTTTTGGAAGCATGTGCTTTTGGAAAGTTTAAGGAGTTTGAAAGTTAGTAGAAACAGCATCTGCCAGCTGTTATTGTAGTGTTGCTCTTCCTCTTTTAGCAAGCTGTCAACCTGGAAATTGTCAGGAAATCAGTTGAACGTATTCCTGTGTCCAGGCCCTTGTCGAGCAGTGGAGGCCTGTTGGTGTCTTGGCAATGACATGGTAGGTTCATGTGAAAAACCTAAGCAATTACTTCACTGAGAGACATCGAGTCAGGACAAGTGAAGATGCTTGCTTTCTGCTATAATAAATATTTAATACCTCCACTGTAAATAAGAGCCAGTTGGAAAACAGAATTTAGTAGCAGGGTACTTCAGATTTCTCTGAAGTGAGCTAAATGCTCCTTTTAGCAGTTAAGCCTTTACAGATGTCAGCTGAGGAGAGCAAACATCTTCATAATTTATTTATCTCAAGAGAAAGCTGATTTGCTACTTGTTCATGTATATGTTGCTTTCATTTAGCTCTCTCCATCATGTCCACTTAAAGTAGCTGAAATTCAAAGTAACTTTTTTGAGAGATGCGTTTCTTCCCTCAGGGTAGACCTTATGCAAGAGAGTCTAATAAAGGAAAGACATTGTCCATTTGAAAAAACATTTCCAGGAAATGCTCTTTTCCCATGAATTTGCATATAGTTTGGGGTTTTTTTGCAGATAATTTTATTAAAGTCACCATAAATACGGGAGGCAGTCATGTTTGTATATGTGTCTCCTTCACAGACTGCAGATCCCCAGTTTTAGAACGAGATGCTTGCAAGAGATGTTTTCAGATCTATTGAAGAAGAGGAGCTTGGCCCCAGTCTTTTGGATTGAGCTTTTGACTATGTCTTTGAAAACCTTTTTCACCACATGTGACTGAGAAGTATTTTTTAAATCTGAGATGTTGAGACTGAGTGAAGTTTTTGCACTAACTGCACGAAGCATCATAGGAAAGATCACTTGAAAATGAGAGTGGTAGGGGGAGGACAAGCCCCAAACTCTTCCACTCTTTTTGTTCCCTCCTAAGGTTCTGAGCTGTTAGTGCAACGAAATGTTTCTTCTTGAGTGTAACGTTTACTTGAGGAAGAGTGTGTTGAACCAAATCCCATGCTTTGTTTTAGCTTTAATGTTCTTAGGATCACTCAGCTGCTAGGTTGTGCTGTGCACTGTTTGAAAAGAAGCAGGAATTGCAAGATAAGATCGACTGCTCACCTGGGGAGACTTAGAAAAGCTTCGTATTTGAAGCACATGCTAGTCAGGGTTGGATAGCATTAAATTCTCACATCTGGTGCAGAACTGCTTTCTTTTATGTTGGTTTCTTTTCTTGTTTTATTGTTTAAAAGGATAATAAAACCTCACAATAATATCTCATAATCAGCATAGCATATCTCCAGGCACCTTTTGCATGTTGTGTTTGCCAAGAGGAACATACGTCGTGCTTTATTTTGCCTACAGAAATGTTGAGGGTTTACATCTGGATCCCTTTGGAAATAAATTTATGGTTTGTACCAGTGCAAAAAAAGGAAGAGGAAAATATTCCACACTGGATGAATATATGGTAATTCATTGTGGCTGGCTGGTAAACAGCATTAATTATCCAAGCACTAGATAACCTTTTGGCATGGCTTCAGCTGCTGCATATTGCCATAGAAATCTCAAAGCCAAAGTTCCAGCCATTTCCATTTGGCATTGGTGTTATTTCACTGACGACATAAGTTAGTTCTGAGTAAGCTGAAGCTGATACAGTAAAGAAACTCAAAATCCACTTTAAAATTAACAATAACTCCCAGTTTTTCAGAGTATTTTAGAGCAGATTTTAGCTGTGCATAGCCCACATTGATTTTAAATTTTTAGGATTGTAGGGAATGCTCTGGGCAAGGAAAAGAGTCAAACAAGGAATGTTCAGGTGTCTTTATGAGAGCTTTCTTTTCCGAATTCTTTCCAAATAATCTACTTTGTTTCCCTTTTATTCTTAAATTGAATTAAATGAAGCCACGATGTCAATGGACTCTATTTTATGTGGGTGTGTTTTACTGGCCAATGTGGATTAGCTGGATAAGTACCACTGCGTGTGTGCCCTCTTTGTACACTCCTCTCTTGTTCTCCGCTGTGGGCCACTGCAAGAGGCAGGTGTTTGAGTTCACTAAAGCTCTTTCTGACTGTGGACATCCCAGAATGTTCTTACATTTCTGCTTCTGTGGCTTCTGCTCGAGATTTTTGTCACCAGTTCAAATTCCTTTACAATTTTTGAAAGCAGCTCTTTCCTTAGGAATCTCATGGAATTAATATCTGTCTACTTTGGGGAAATCCAGGTCAAAATGCTTCCAGTGGGTGACCTTAGGGTCTTTCTCCAGTTACGGTCAGATGGCTGAGGCTAGGCTTTCCTGCATATTCTTTAATACTACCCTTAGTTTGATGTAGCTGCTTTTAGCCATCTCTAAGGAGAAAGTTCCTCCGAAGGTGTGAGTAGGAATGTTATCCCATGAATGTCTAGATGGTGTTTCCAGTAGGAGGAAAGCCGTGCTTTGACTGGTCATATTTGGTCACATTTGCTCTGATATCCTTTACAGGAGCCAGAAACTGGTCAGTGATTACCTGGACTTCTGCATCCCCCTTATTGTGGATCTTTTTAGGTCTATTCAATATACGGCTGATATAAGTGATTTTGTGACTTGTTTTATCCAGGCTTACAGCTCCCTCAGGTTCACTTTTAATCTTAGATGTTTTGGTCTAGCTGCCTTGGAATAGTTATGCACTGTTTTATTAATGCGGTGTAAATGTGTCCATATTACTAAGGGGTTTTTTTACTCTCTTCTTATAGACGAACTATCTGAAAACATTCCATAAATATGCTGGTTTTCCTAACAGTGTTCTGATCACCAAGTAGTTTATTTTTTGTCATCAGCAAATGATCATTCACTTACCAATATCATGATCCATTTTAAAAGAGTTTGTCTTGTTTGCCTTCTGTTAGTATTGGTTATAATCAGTTCTCTGATTCAGTCTCCACACAGATTGTCCCCACCAAATTTTAAACTATGCCGATCCAGATAATTGTTTATGGAATGTTCTATAGTATAGTTATAGACAGTTTCGACAAATCAGGTAACTGTAACTGAAGCATAAAGCCATACTGCATCACTGTATTTCAAAAAGCATGAGTGTGCTTCGAAAAGTGTGAGTCACAGTTAAAGTCATCAGCAAATTTAAGGGGGAAACAGAAAAAAAAAAAGTCTTAAATCTTGGTTTAATTGTAAAGTGAAATTTTATTTTCCTTCTATTACCCCCTGATGACTATCATGAGAGCAATAGGCTAGACATGGGATTAAAATTGTGTTAGTTAAGTAATTTACTAAGTACTATACTGCTTCTCTCTCTTTAGACTATTGGCTTGAACTATAGACTTGAGAATTCTTACACCTTTTAAGGCATTTTGCTAAACAAATAACACTGTTAGGAGTTACAGAATGGAAACTAGACAGTACTTACAGTATTTCAAGGACTGAATTTAATATAAGATGCAGTCTTTCATAGAAAACACATAAATTGAATCCTTAAAGAAATACTCTCCTGCTATATCTTTTGATATAGACAGGCATTTTTATCAATAATGTTCTAAATAGGTAACATGTATGTCAAGGTGTGAATGTGTCTTGAAACAATGCTTTAATTTGCCATAGGAAATTATGCTGACTATAAATTATGTGACTTCCTAAATAAATACAAATCGAAATCTAGACAAGTCTTTAAGGAAATAAAGCATTGGTTCAATTCCATTGTATTCCAGCATTATGGGAAGGCACATCTTGGACCTGGAATTACTGGAAACATTTTAGACAGAGTATGTTGACAGTGAAATCCAGTTATTTTTCTGTATGTGCTCAGACACATCAACTTACGCTGATCTCCCAGCAAGATCCTGTGAGGGATTTTTTCATATGAACCAGCCTTTCCTAGGTCCTGATCCTGAATTTTCCTTTGGTGAAGCCTTGTCTGTGTTGGAATCGTTTTCAACCAGGACCGTATATCCTGAGGTGTATATCTCATCAAGATCCCTGGGGAAACACATTTGGTCCAGTTTGTTACAGATCTCTACTAGTGCCTTAAGTCCTTGTTTTGTGTAGAGTAGGTCAGACTACACAAGGGCTCATGTCAGCAGTCTTACTCTTGTGAGTTCATTTGGTGAATGTACATTCAGAACTCGAATGAGGTTTTGTTCAACATAAGGGAATCTTATGTAAATTTCTGTAAGCTTTGATTGTGTTGCCTGATTTCATGTGTGACTTCCTCATTTTAATTTTAATTGTGCTGGATCAGATAAATGGGATTATTTTAAAAGCATCAGGTTGTGATTGTTCAGAGATCTTTACTCACATTGAAAGTGATGGGAGGAGACCAGCTTGGAGATGTCATTTGTATCTTTTAAATACCGTGCTGTCTGGTGCAGGACTTAGTTTCCCTAAGCTTCACAATTAATGACTGGTGAGTGTGAGAAGAGTTTGTGGAGAAGTAGACGCTTCATTTTCATACATTTGTCTTCTCAGCTTGTTCAGTAACAAGAGCAAACTGCAGTCTTGCTATGGGAGAAGCTTATACTTCAGAGTTAGATCCTAGCCTGTGTGTGTCTGCCTTAAGAATCACACATGGGAAAGGGAAAAATCTTTCATTCCTGGTAAGTTACTTTTGTTCTACATATTTTTCAGGTGGGATTTTTTAATTTTATTTTTTTTTTCCATTTTCTAGAAAACTTAAAATCATGAGTAAAGTCAGAACGCTCCTTTGCTTTGCGGTTCCTGGGGTTTTTACTTTAAACAAAGGAAAATCTCAGGCCAGGTAGACATGAGCTTCCAGACTGTTATTAATATGTTAAAATGACAGTTTTGATAAATAGCTATTATATTAAAAAGAAACTCCACAAATGCTTTATTGATCAGTGGTTAACCAAGGCTATGCCATCTGTCATAAAGAAATCTTACAGAGAAATTGAGCAGAACTTATGCCTCTGTCCATTAGGAACCAGTATCAGTCAGTTCAGGAAGAGTGTCCAGGGTCATTAGCTGCTGTTATGCTGAAGCACTAATGTGTGCCTCTGAGTCAGAGTTAATGGTGCCTGCAGATCTCTGTTGCAGAGTGTCTTCAAAAGTTGGACTTCCTCTTTTCTTCTGTGACAATGAGTGTTACAAGGAGAAACTTCATGTGGGCTATTTGTCTTGTGTATTAGGAACTAAAGGGTGATCTTAGTCTTTCTCGTAAAAAAAAACCCAAAATCTCAACGCCACCTCATGTTACGAAGCGCAGCTGAAGAACAGGGAATTTCTCTGAGGTGGCATTTTTATTTTGGAGTTAGAATTTATTTGATGTCTGGAGTATGTATTTCAGTCAGTTTTCTATGACTGCTCAAAGTAGAATGCCCTCAGGTATGTCTTAATGGTCAGATACGACCATTCAAAGCAAGGGTTAAACTGAGCCCTTGAAAAATGCCATGTTACATACAACCACAGGCCAGGTGTTTCTGAAGTGAAAGGCATGTGAGAAAACAGGTCATAAAACACTGTCTCACTTCAAGATGAAGTCTCCATATTTATTATTATTGGTTATTATGAAGTGAATATTTATTATTTATGGACCATTGTCAGTAAGGAAGCTCCGTATCGGAATAAATACTGTAATTACAGTGATAACATACTTCAGGGTGCAGCATCCAGCAGAAGAAAAACATCCTGATACCATGTTGCCAGGTAGGAAGGTGAGCATTTGTCTCATAGTAACTTCTTTCTTATGGGAAACTATACATAAACCATTGGAGAAAATAATAGAGGAAAATAGAGGAAAGGGAGAGGAAAGAGGAAGTGTTGAAGTGCCTCAGGGAAAGATGCATATATTTTTTACTTGTGTGTTCCTTTCTAGGAAAGAATAAAGATATTTCTTTTTTAAAAAGAGCTTCTTGAAAAAGGGTTTTAAATTCCTTTTCTAAAGGCATCATTTCATATGCATTTATATAAAAACATATTTATATATAACCATATATATATATAATGTGTATATACGTATGCATTTGGATCAAAATGTCTTCATAGCTCTGGCTAGAGCCAAACAATTGGAGGCAGATATAAGTTAGCTTTCCCACTATACCCCTGTGTAGACCTGCATATGCTTGCCTGGTCCTCTAGGTCCTCTGAGGAGAGGCTGCCAGATGGAGCAACATGACTCCATACATACAGACATCTCAACATGTAAAAACTACAGGGTTTATACATATCTAAAAGGTTTCTGAGCAATCCCAGAATATTTTAAAGGTTTTCCTGAGCTCACCTGTTTGAGTTTAATTTGTTGCAGATCTCAGCTTTTTCCCTTCAGTCTGCTGACACTGCAGGTGAACTCGCTGTGCTGGGTAGTTCTGCATTAATCCTCTCCTGTGCATTGTCCTTCTGGCACTGAAAAAATAACTGTTCTTTGGGATCGTCATAGCTAGTAAAGAAGAGACCGTTATTTTGGGACATAATAACATTTGTGTATCTGCAAAGCACGTCGAGCAGTTGGGAAATAGTGGCTGTGTTCTCAGCACATCTGGACCCTCTATAGAATGTGACATACAGGGAGCTGGAATTGTATGACCTTTTTTTTGCATTGCAGTGACTATTCTGAAATACATTGGCTGTGATTTCTCTGGGTTGGAGCTTCATTTTGTTTACAAGCTTTCAGTAATCAAATGAGCTTTTATGTAGAATGACACAGTATGATGCTTCACGTGGGAGTAGTTTATACACTCCAGCCAGTTACAGTTCAAGTAAAACTTCCAGATATTTTTTGTTCCTTGTTAAAGAAAGGCTTGCAATATCAGTGTGGAAAGTTCAGGCTTGTTTCTTGCGATTTCAGTAGTGTTTATTCTTTTTTTCTAATCCATAAGCTGTTGGTATGTTCCCTGGGGACACCATATTGAACCAATGCTCTGACAGCTCGGGTTTTGTCCCTAGTCTATTGTTTTTTGGTTTTCTCCTGAATAAGTCCCTTTGTCTTTCTGAGCTTCTGTTCATGTAATGTATAAAGTGGGAATGAGAGTACTGTGGTTTCCACTGAAATAAAGTAGAAATTTCTCCTGGAAAATCAGCAAGTAAAATGTCTGTGTCAGTGAGCTAACAAGGTGTGTTCCCTGTTTTCTTTCTCTAAATAAGTTGTCTTGAGAATTTCCTTCTCAAGTTGAAGAAGATGACTGTGGAAGTATCAGATATCTTCTTGTCAAAATAGTAAGAGATGCTGTCTGAACTGAAGGCATTTCCTAAATTTCACAGACAAAAAAAGTGGCTTGAAGAGTTTTCTGAGCTGTGTGATTTCTCTCAGTAGGAAGAGAGAATTTTATTCTCTGTCCACATTCATAGAAGCTGTTTTCATGCATAATTTTTGCCAGCAAACATTTCTCTTCCACATACTCCCGAATTCTACATCTCCTAGACATGTATGGGTTGCTTTGAATAAGCTTTTCCAAAATGCAAGTGCAGCAAACCCCAGGTACAGAAAGTTTGCTGTTAGAGATTCATCCTCTGCCATTTCAAATATGTCTCCATCTCCATCTAGTCTGGCTCCTTCCTGACAGCACAATTCCCATGAGCTCTGTCAAAGACGAATGTGAAAGCGTACGAACTGCATCAAGTATGAGTAGCAGAAGGCACGATGAATAGCTCCTGAGGGTGTACAACACACGGGAAGACAAAGGAGATAGCACTTCAGCTCACAGGGAGGAGGCATCATTTCTCAGCATGATTAAGTGCTTCCACAGAGCTGTAACAGCGACAATAGCACTTACATCTGGTAACCTAGCTTTTATGGAATTCTTTTGCCAGGTTTTCCCGTATTTCAGTGAACATATGTATGTTTATATTGGAAGAAGGAGTTTGCTTTAATGTCAGCCCTTCCGAGACACGCTTAGTAATAAACAACTCCAGATCACGCCTTACGTTTCTGCATCAGGAGTGAACTCAAACTGTTCTGCTGACTTTCAGACTAATGCTATTTAGCAGTTGAGAGTACACCTGGGTTTTGGGAGAAAAAGTATATCCCAACATGAGACGTTTGTGTGAAATTCAGGCACCCCAAGCTTGTTATTTTCATAATTTTAGGTCCTGATGTCTTTTGATTTTTGTCACTGAAGTGATCGGAGCTGAATGAAGCTTCATGCGTACAGGTTGGGGAATGCGAGGAATTGGTACCATGTGTTTCCCATTGCGGGAACCTTGATGATATCATCGTCAGAGGCCATGCTCAATATGCCTTCCAGACTTGGCGTTCTCTTTAGATTGCATGATGGGTTGGGACTGAGTTGGTAAGAGATTCATGTTCCCCTGGGTGCACAAATATTAAGATATTTAAAATATTTAATCCATAAGAGGAAAGATTCCACCCACCCCCAAAAGAAAAAGACCCTTTATATTCCTGATGAAAATGTATACAGGATCTCATTTCACATCTTGACCCCATTTTGCCTGTAAGAAACTTCCTATTCAATGGACCACCAATTCTTACCTATCCATCCTTAGCTACTCACAGAAAACCATATTTTGGTCCCAGTTGTGAGAAGCAAAGTCCTCCTTCTGCAAGGATATGGATAACAGCTGTCATGCCCACTAGCTGGTTGTATTGTCTGCTGCCCCAGTCCTTTATCTGTCCAACTCCAGACACGAATCCAGAGAATCAGAATAAATAATCAAGGCATGTGGAGCTGAGGCCAAGCCTTTTCCATTTACAGCACTTGTTGTCTTTTATACAGCTGGCACCATTTGCCTAAGCCACAGTGGCTTTCCAGATTTCCTGATAACTGGATTTTGCAGTCCAAGTATCTTTGCAGGTTTTTTGGTAACTGTTTTTCTTTTTGTGAAAAGTAAACCAAAAACCATCACTGCCAACCTACTAGAAAGCAACAGGAAAAAAGTTTGGAGGGGTCAGATCTGGGCACATTTTTCCATTGAAAGTTGCATGACTACGTTCAGCTGTAGTACTGTAGTTTCGCCATCTCTCTTGTCTCTGCCAAGGCAATGGACATTAAATACCTGTAGAGAAAAGTGTTCTCCTCCTCTTTATTTTTTCTCCTCTTTAACTGACTCACACACTTGCTGCAATTCTCTTTACCTCTGCATTTTCTTTTCTGAATGTTCTCAATGTGGTGTTTTAGGGGCACAGAGGGGAAGGAGCCTGTCTTTAGGTGTTTGGAAAGTTTCACTTGATTTGTTTCTTAATTTCTGCCTTATGAAGTCCTGTCAATTTAAGCTGAGATTTTTCAGTGTTTCAAACTAAGCAGAGCTTGCACAGCGAGGATTTGGATGCAAGAGCAGAAGAGTCTGGGCTCTCTCTCCGTAATGGGGTAGTGGCTCAGTCGCTGGTGTTTTGAGACATCTGGTCTTTGGTGTTTTGAGACTGTACTGACCCAGAGCTGCTCAACACAGCCACATACAGCTGTGCTGCTTTAGGTGTGATCTTGGAAATAAATCCCTTCTGTGAGTTTTTTTAAGGCACACCTAGGTTCATTGGTTTTAGATTTACTGGTAGAGCTGGAGGAAGTAGGTGGGCTTTGGAGAATGCAGACCCTTCCTCAGGTCAGACAAATTATCTTGTTTTCCTGACTATGCTCATTGGTTTATTGAATATGATTTTATCTATCTAGGAGCCTTTTCTTACTTTTGTCCTTAAACTGTCACAAAAATTAGAACTTGTTTTTTGTTGTGGTTTTTTTTTTTTTTTTTTTTTAGGTTAGAATATACATCCGTTTTGTGTGTTGAAATTTAGAAAGGTAGAAAGAGGACAAAAATTTCTAACAATCTGAATTAGAGCTCTAGTATAATTCAGGGTGGAGGGGACTCCTGAGGTCATGAATTCCAATGCCCCTTCTGAAGCACATAATTATAACCATTTTAAATAATACTGTGTTTCTTCTGTGATGGGAATGCCATAAACTTGAACCCTGAAAAATGGAACATGTTTCGTGCAAATGTATGTATCTTGGTCTTATCATTCAGTTCCAACGTCTGGACTGCACAGTATTCCCTGTACGGCGTGGCTGGTTCTGCTGCCTCTATCAACAGAGGTGGAAAATGATGTACTTGAGTTCCCAGTATTGGTGATTTTGTGCTATTTAAAGCATGATTAATTTGATTGGTTTCTGGGTTTATAGGTAATTAAGTACAGGATAGAAAGGAGAAATGGAATTACCTCCTCTTGATCAGCCATACCCATATTTTGGTCTTCATTTGAAATAGTTACTTTCTTGCAGAGCTCCCAATGATTTCTGATTCCCATGTGTAACAAAACTTAGAAAAAAAGGCAGTCAAGAAAAATCTTAATATGAAATAACTGATCTTTGTTAGTTCTACATAGAACCACCTTTTCTGCACTGAAAATATTTGAAGGCTGTGTGAAATAGCTCATCATGCAGGGCTTCCAGTATCTGAAGGGGACTACAAGGATGCTGGAGAGGGACTCAGTACTGCTAGTGTGGGAGGTATGCAGGTACAAGTAAGAGTCTACAAACATTTGTTGATCCAGAAAGAAAAATTGGATCAACTTTGCCTGTTCCAGTGCAAAACTTTTTCATAGGTTCACATTTTCTTAAATCACCTGGGTTTTTTTTAACCCTTGGCACTACAAAGCGAAGAGACCACTCTGCTTTTTACACCTTCTTTTCCAGGTGCGAATAAGGATGTTTCTTCATAGGTATGGTAGAGCCATAATAGTTTGTGGAGAGAAAATAAAATGATTGGAGCCGAGTCCTTGCCATACAACTTCTGTTGTATGTTAAGAACAATAAGCATCAGTCTTTGAAATGTGTTATGTTTTGTCAGCACATGTTCAACTTTGAAACCATACATACCACCAGAGACAGTGTCATTCATACCATGTCTTAAAACCTGCATGTCAAAATGAAATAAAAGACACCTGCCTGTTATGACGCATCTTTTCAAAGACCATGAATGCCTCTAAGTGGCAGGAGTAAATAGAGTGTCAGAGTTAAAACTTTATGTAATGCACTCTAAATACGATTAAACACCAACAAGTCTGTGCTGAAGAGCCATCTCCAGTTGTAATTTCTTCTGTTGGAATTACTACACTTTGGAGGAAACAAAACGCACCAAATGCAGGCATTGGTAGTGATATGAACACAAGGAGATGCTGCATCTTCCCCAGCTGGAGTTGTCATCACCTTTCAAACTTCCTCAAACATACTCATGTTTAGCACAGCTGTGTAAGGAACCCACCTATGTAAATTTTCTGTAATGGGCAGCTCACGGGTAATCCTGGCATTGAAGTCAAATCCTTGAAAAGATCTGTGGGCTCAGTAACTGTTACCTTGACAGGGTACATCTTGATTTGAGAATGTCTTTGGAACAGGGTCCTTCTGCTTGGTAATTATGAGACAGTGGAGTCCTACCTCTTTACAATGCCTCCAAACCTCCACTGTGATATAAATACTTAGTTTTGTGATGGGCTTACTGGTTTCATGTGCTGATTTCATGTGCTGATGCATCCGTTAGCCACCAAATCCAACCTTCTGCAACACTTAGAAGTCCACCCCCAAGTGACAAGACTCTTTAGGCAGTAGCACGAGCATTCCAGAAGTGCCCCATTTTTCTATAGTCTTGCTAGAGAGCTTTAATAGTTTTGGGGTTATTTTTCCACCTACACAGTGGTTTTACCTAAATATCTTTTTCCTTAACAGAATAAATATTAGGTGCCTCCAAGGGCAGTAGAGGTATAACTTTTTCCAAATTTAGATTTGTTGCCTCCTTGATAGGAGCATTCCCCGTGCTCTGTTCCTGACAATTCCTTTTTTGCATTTCATTTCCCTGTATAAATGCTGGTGTGAAATAAGTATTTTCTGATCAACTGAAATAGTTTGAACCATTAATTCTTCATTTTAATTTTTAGCCAATGTGAACTGCGTTCCATTATATTTGTTCCATATAACAAATTTGAGTCCTCCAACCATAACAAAACAATCCAGACCTTTTGTTTTTTCATTAATAGCAGGAGTGGAAGATTCCCTCATGTCTTAAAACTGTACTTAAGATAAACAGTTATTTTGTATGTTCTCAATTAGTGTGAAAATGTGCAAATGTCACCGATAGTTAATTACTTGAAGCTAGAAACATAGAACAAGGAAAGGAGACCCTGTGTTTTTTCTTTGATGTGGACTGCTTCAGAGGATGGCAGCTTCCCCATAACTCAGTGCTGAATGAAGCAGTGGGGTGTCTCTCAGGTGATAAATTTATACTCTGTAGCCTGAAATGTATTTTAAGCTGTAGAAGCTGAGATATTGGCCAGAGGGTCAGTTTAGGAAAACACTGCCAGCACAACAGTTATCTGGGCCTGGTACTACCAGCAGGATACAATTAAATATGTTGTTTGGCTAGCAGATTAGAGTGGGAGTTGGAATTAGGGTTATGAGAGTGGAGCTGGCACAGCCCAACAGTCAGGCTGTCAGATCAGCCCTTCTATTTGCATTCTTCCTCACTTAAAAAAAATCAAGAGTTAAAAAGATTTGTTCATGTTGTCATTACCTCTTGAAAGAAGGTCTTGGAAAGTATGTCACTTAGAGGAGAAGGTAGGAGGGCAAGGTGGGGTGGAATGGCAAGGCAAGATTGATCCTTGAGAGGTTCAGGGAGTGGGGGGAAAAAATGTTACAAATGGTAATAAGGCAAGTTAAGAAAAATGATACCAGATGTGGCTGTAATGCCAACAATCAGCAAAAAATGTAAACATATATAAAGCTGGAGTAATAAAGCTGTTACAGCTGTAATGTTCAGGATGGAAAGAAAAATGAGGTCTCTTTTTAGCTTCAGCTCTATCAGGCTCTGGCCTCTACTGATATTTATTTTTCCCCTTGTCCATTTCATCCTTTTAGAATAGTGATCCATCTTCACTAACATTTGTTAGCAACCATTTCCAGCCTTTTGTATGAAAATAAAACACAATACTGCCAACATCTTTCGCAAGAAATGATTTTATTTACATCAAAGAACACTTTTGAACTTCTCAGCATATTTCACAACCAATTACATTTCTAACTGCGTGGCAGCATTTGATAATTCATCCAATTCAATTAAAGACAATGTAGGGCTTAAGGCTAGACCTATGCACCCATGCTAACGTGTGTGTGTGTGTGTGTGCTGTCTCTCCTTCTCTACCATGTAACAGTTCTTGGTCTGCAATGTCCAGGGGTGCTGGGACAGTAGATATGGCCACCCAGGAGGCCACAAGTAAGGCATTCAGTCTTGCTTTGGTGGATCTGTGGCTACCATGGTCGCTGCCCAAGACGCTAAACCACTTGTTTTCTATTCAAGATACTGAACACTCTGCTGTGACAACACTGTAAAACAGGGTAACAACAGGGTGACTTTTTTAAGGGCAAACCCTATTTTCTCATCAACTGTAGGAGCAGAGAGTTCTTAAACTTCTTTTTTGTTTATTTTTTTATATGTGGCTTTACCTTACAAATGTAATATTTCAGAGGCCATTAAATCCGTGTGTTCCTACAGTGTATGGAGTGATCCATGCCTTCAAAAGCTTTGGTTCTCGCGAGTTACTGATTTAGTGATTCACTATTTGACAACTGGATTTGTTTTCTATTGATCCCATGACTCTTCCTGGCTTTAATAATGTGATAGTGCTTGGATAATTTATTATTAATGATGAAAATTTTCAGAACATTCAATTGTTCCCTGATCAATAGCTTTTGGGGACTCCCTACTAATTACAACACATCAGCCTAGTGAGTTAGTGCAGTCCTAATACATCCTGAGTGTGAATGACTAAAACGGCATCTGGCTGTTGTAAGAGCTGTAAATTTTGCATGTAACTGTGCAAAAACATTACGCCTTTTTATGGTTTGTAGTGCTGATTCACTACGTTTGCACCACACTTCTGTCACTCTGTGGACTCTTGTATATACGATTACAGAGAAATAATATTTAATAAGCTGTTCTGTAAAACTATACTCTGAACTGTCAGGGAGTGGAATAGTGCTTGAAATTTCCAGTCCTGATTATTATACCGTGTTTTTCAGTCCTTATTTAGTAAGGAAGCTTATAAGATTGTTATCTTGACACAGCATCAGTATTTCATGCATGTATTCTTCTAGTCCTTATCATGGCATAAATACTCCCCTATCCTCTTTTGTTCTGATTTGTTGACTGCATCCTTTATTTGCATTCAAGTGGGAAATATCCTAATGTACAGGCAAAAGATTATGATTGTTTCCATCAGGAAGAATTAGCTTTGCTTTTGGCTGTATTAGCTGAGATGGCTGTGTACTGCTAGAATGACTGCAGCAAGTTTTCATTCTTGCTGCAGTACGTGAGAAGTGTTGTCAAGAGGGGACAGTGCAGCAAGATGATGTCTGCTTGCTTGTCTGTGTGTGTGTGTTAGGTGTTGGGTTTGCCTGTGACAGTTTGATTTGCTGCCCTGAGTAATTACATGGTCACCATTTCTGATATGTAATCTCCTAAGATAAAATAAGACCTGAAAATTGTGACTTATATATCGAGTCACTAGATCTAGTAAACTTCCTTGTTCTCTTCCCTCTACACTGATTACATGAAGCATGTTCAATAATTCACCTTTTGAGTCATGTTCCAGAAACTGTAATTTTTTTTATTAGTTATTTGAGATTCCTTGCTTTTGCTGCTTCATGCAAATAAAATTACTAATTCTGTCTGGGAAACTTTTCATCTACCTGTGTTGGTTTCTGCTTCCTAGCCTGAAGTATATAGAAAAGGCAGTCAAGCAGTCTTAAAACAGGAAAATGATCTTCAGGAGGAGCAAAGGCTTTTTGAGCATTGCTGTTACAGCAGTAAAGAACAACCTGTCAGGTACTTCCTGCTGAATGTAAGCATAGATATTTCAGTAGCTTCCTTCTCACACTTCTCTTGCTTGTATTTGATCCTGTGCCATGGCTTGGCCTGCCCCCAAGCCATAAGCACCTCTGGTCAGGCTCACCCCCCAGTGTCCAGCTCACATGGCTGTGAAGGGAAAGCTACAGCACTGCTGGTGGCTGTGCTTGTTGCTCTTGGAGGGGTGTTCTGCTCAAATCCCTGCTGATGTCATGTAATGCAACCTGAGCAGCACCATAAAACTTCCCTGAGGCACTGATCTCTTGAGTTTGTCTAGAAAGAGTCAATGGTCTGGTGTTGCAGAGTAATGTACTTCTGATGGAAGGGAATAGAGAATAGTCATGGAAGGGAGAGGAAACAGGTTTTGGAGGAAAAAAAGTTGTTACAGTACAACTTCTTGTACTAAAAAACATTCTCTGGAAGAGTTTGAGTTGAAAATAAGCAGTCTCCCAAGAGCCATTTGGTGTTGACTTGAAAATAGAAAAAAAACCACGAAATTCTTCATGCAAAGCCCCTGAAACAACATACATAGCTTTTGAGCTATAGACAGCAAATGAAGTCAGAGAGAAGGAAACTGCTGTTGTCAAATTAATTACTACTGAGTAATTTGCAATGATTTTTTGTTAATCATATTTATAGTAACTGAAACATTTGAGATTACATTGTGTTATCACATGTATCTGTGCAGTTCATTGCAGTGCTGAAATAGTTGCTCAAGATGTACAGTTTATTTTCAGAGAATTGGACCTTATCGCTAGGGCCACCCACAGAGCGAAGCAACTCCAGTGACTAACTGGAACTGCTCATTCAACCTTATCCTGCTGATGTGTGCGGGGCTGCACAAGCTGCCACTGCCCCACCGGTGAGCCCAGCCTGCACCAATCCCAACAGCACTGCAGAGGAAGGATGTGGCCAAGACTCCCATCTCCAAGTCGGGTGAAGCCGCTTGGCTTCCTCCGTCGCAGTGAGGGGAAGGCGGGTGATAATTCAGTGCAGGCAGGGGCCCTCTCCAGTCCTTTGCCCTGGAGATAAGAACAACAAATAAATAGTGACCCCGTGGGCAGGGAGTCAGGTTCTTCAGGGGGGAGGTAACAAGTCAAGTGTGGGAGTTGAGAGGCTGCGAGTACACCACGAAGTTTGCATTTTCACTCGGTAGTTAACAAAATCTACAGAGCTTTTCAAGGGGAGTTTTAAATACCACCCCCCCAGTACTTAAAAAAAACCCCAAAAACTCATTCTTTCCTTGTAAAATATTGTTTTAGTCAAAAAATAGTTCCTTTTAAGGAAATAATCATGCTTTAGTGAAAAGAATCTTACACCTGTAGCAGGCAAAGTTTACAAATTGCGTTGCCAATCAGAAGAATAAAGGTTTCTGAGTGTTTTCATAATTCTGGGTGCGCAGTGGTGCTGGGTGACCTCATGGCTCCTCACCGCGGGCCGGGCCCACTCTGCAGCTGGCCACAGTCAGATCCAGTGGCAGTAAGGGGATAACCGGAGGTTGGAACGTGAGGAGTTGGGTCCTGACCGAGCCGTGACTCCCCGCGGGCTGTGAGGGTGAGCGGTGCGTTACCGGCGGTGCGCTCGGCGGCTCGGACACCTGCGGGAGGGAGGGCTCCTGCTCGCCCCGCCGCTGCCTCCCCCAGGTGTCACTGTTGGCGCAGGAGTGAGGAGCAGCCGCCCCTGCTCTGCTGCCCCGGCTCCGCTGTACCTGTGCCTGCGCCGTGGGCAGGGGTCTGAGACGGGGCGCCTCGGCTGCTCACGCGTTGCTCAGTGGTAGGTGACAGCCGCGGAGAGGCATACTGCGGGCTTTGCTGCGGGAACCGGCGCTCTTCTGCTCAGCCGAGGTGCTGCGTTCCATTCGTACACACTCTCTGTGCCCACCTGGCCCGGAACGGCTGCAGAACTGGTAGGGAGGTGAAGATGAGCCTGCGGTGCGGCCGCCCGCACCCGGCTATCCTTGCCCTCCTCAGGAGGCCGAGGGGCCGCGGGGCAGCGCCACACGAGTCAGTGTGCCCCTTACTGCCGCTTCCCTTGCTCAGCAGGGCCCCACGGCTTTGCAGCCGCTGCCACCGGGTCCCCGCACAGAGCTGCCTCTCCCCGAGGAGCCGACACCCATGAGGGTGCTGGGATCCCGGCCCCATTGGCACCCATTGGCGGCTGTGGTGTCCCTCACCCTGCTGCTAAGGGTCACAGCTTAAGAGAGGGTCACACACAGAGAGCAAAGGGTCGGCGAGGAGGGAAGGTGAACAGCGGAGCCCACTCCCTGGCTGCTGAGGAGAGACACTGGAAAACGGGAGGGAAATGCATGTCCATCGGGGTATTTTATAGCGCCCCAAAGCTGGTAAGGGAAGCTGCTCAGCTCACAGTTAACAAAAACGCCGTGTAAATTAAACTTGTTCTAAATCAGGTCTGAATTTCCGTGGGGCTGCTCGAGTTGTGCCGGTCGCCCTCAGCAGCGCGGGCAGGGAGCGGCCAAGGGCTGCTGCGGCCCGTCAGCGCTGGCGGGTGTCCCCAGGCTCGGACCGCGGCTGCTGCCGCAGTGGAACAACTGCAGACCCTCGGGCTGTTATCCAATTACCCTGACATTTCACTGTTCTTTGCCGTTAACCGGATTAAGTTCATTGTAAAAAGATTAGCCATGGAAAAGCTGAGCGTACCAGAGCGAGGCGCCCTCGCCGCTTGGGCCGGGGCGGGGACACACGGCTCCATAGGGTAACGGAGAGTGTTGAGAGTGCCTGGCCCTGCGGTGGAAATCGTGTGCATCCTGGAGATGGGTTTTCTGATAAATACTTCAGGTCAGCGGAGAAGTGTTTCTGTGACTGTTTCCTCGTTATAGTTGCTGCCTGTTGCCATCTACGCTACTTAATTTTCGAGGGTAACAAAACATCCCAATTTTTTACATATTTTAAATGTTGGAATCCATTTTGCTTATCACAGTGGTGAGACGCTGTGTCTTCTCTCTGAAAGATCTGTTTTTAAAAATACTAGATTGATTAGACATCAATTATTTACTTCACAGTAGGTGTGATTCTTCCATAGCACACAGTTTATCGCTTGTAATTTTTTTTCCTTCATTTATTTCTTTCTTCTTGCTTTCCAATTTAGATCAGCACAAACATCGCAAGTGATGGTTGTTATTAACCAGTCAGACTGTGCAGATATCCATTTCCAGCCTTACACTTCACTCGCATTAACCACGCTGTCACTAAGTACATTTCACTTTGATTATTATGCTCTTCCATGCATGATGGGTCTTGGTGTGTTTTCTCTGCACAAAATCCAACATTTCAGAGGCTACCGAAGAACCACTTTCTCTACTGAAGTACAGGAACTGCAGCAACAGCAATAAAAAAAAGTGGCTTGTTGGAGTCGGGAAAGGGAAACAGTTATTAAAATTGTTTTGAAACTATTCTGCTTGTCTCTTTCCTTCCAATTTGTGCCCCTATTGAAGTCAATGAGATTTTTGCCGCAGAGTTAAAGTAGGGTGTAATGGGACATTGCTGAAGTCACTGCCTTGGCTTTTCCCCTGCCATTCCTAAAATGGTTTTTCTCCTTTTTTTATTTTTTTTTTTTTCCTTTCAGTGAAAGCCAGCATAATAATTATCTGGAGCATATTTAGCGAGTGTACTTATAGTATCTTTTCTCCTATGTAACGTATGGGGGAAAAAACCCATACACTAAAACATGAAAGCAATTTATTTTAGATCTGTATAAGACTTACTATTCTGTAGGCAATACTAGATGATTTTTAAATTGCTTTGTTTCAGCATCTCATAAAATAATATACTTTGTAAAAAAAAAAACCCCAAAAAACCCCAAAAAGGTGAATAGCTGCACATGAGGTTTTGTGCATGTATCAGACCCAGGGTTGCCAGCCAGCAGCCTCTCTTCCAGACCTGTGCTGTACCTGGCTTCAGTGCAATACAGTGTTACTTGGATGTGAAGTCTGGCTGGGGAGAAAATTTAATTGTCTTAGAGACTTCCTTGATGGTAGTGTTTGGATTTGATTCACTAGCAAACCTGGCTTGTAAGCTTTGTTTTCTGTGAAATTCAGACATTTCCAAGTCTTTTACTACAATAATAATAATTTGGGGGGAAATTTCTGAATAGGTTTTAAAAGTGCTGCAACACTTAGTTGTTTAATTAAAAAGTTTGCCAAAATGATGCCATTCCTGTTGTCCCTCGTGTGAGGTGTTTTTTTTTTTTTTTTGTTCGGTGGTTCTTTTAAAACAAGAAGCTTATCCCATTATGAAAATCTCGGATCTATTGCATTTCAGTTTTCCAATTCCTGTTATGAAGATGGGTTTCAAGCTTAACTAAGCGTAGCCATTTAGAGTTTCTAAATGGGACTATAGTGCAGTAGTTCAGATTTTGGAACTTACAAAATTTACTGTGAAAACTGCAGCTCTTATGGCAAGTTAATTTCCTGATCAAAAGCCAGTCAGTGCTGAATTTATACATATGTCGTCTTTTTACCAGGTGAATTGCTAAAGGACTGAAACTGTACTTCCTTTTAACTGCTGTAGTAGAATAGGCATAGGAAATAAGACATGCTTTTTGTTGAAGCTTTCCCAAATTCAGCACCTAATTTTCCTTTAAAGTATAGAGCTTAAACTGTTCTTTTTTTTTTTTTTTTTCCACTTTGTGGAAAATTACCCTAAAATAAGGCAAATTTTGACAAATTCCTCTTTGCAGTGCCAACGAATAGCTACTAACTGCAGCCTATTCTGAGCAGGTTACGCTTGACCCTTTTGTAACTTTTTCTACCTTTATCCCTACCTTTCTTTTGCCATCATCTCATGATTTTACAGGTCCTGTCTTCCCCATTTCCTAATTATGCCCGTGGAACTTGATCATTATATGAGTAATTGGAGTTCTGATACAGGCTTCCAGCATGCATTACAACATAATACAAAATGTAGACACTTCTGGTCTAAGTGGAAGTGACAGATCAGAGCTTACAAATTACATTCATTCACTTAAGAACCGCCTGGGACCTTTAAATTGATCACATGTGTTGTATGGATTATGTAATATTAATTAGAGTGTTATCCAATAGTGCAGCTGTGGTCCTTTGATGCTTCTATTAAATCTCTGTTTTCAGGGGGGTGTAATTCAGTTCTGCAAGTCTTTTATTTCAAGGAAGGAAAACTTGAAATACAATTCTCTCTTCAGTGAAACTGGGAAGGGCTAGCCATAGGTATAGGTAAATTTAAGAAGGAATCAAAGAAAAACAGTATTCGGGAGGTCTCAGAATTCCAGGTACTGTTGCACCCATCCTCAACTTACTAATCTTTGCAATGAACACGTTTCATCTCCAAACTTAGTATTTTCTGTTTTAATTTAAAATAATAATGTGCTTTATTGCCCTGCTACTGTAGCATTATTTTTTTTTATATAAGCTGATGATACTTTTGTGTTTCTTGAAGTATCTTGACAATTGTTACTCTATCGCATATTAGTATAACAGTATTTGTGATTGATGTATGTGATCATTATTAGAGGAGATTTAAACTAAGGCATAGGAGGTACACTGTTTGTCCAAGGCAGTATTAAAAAAAGTTAAATCTTCAAGAATAAGGTCATACCTTCTTGATTGCTTTGCTCAGTCTTCTTAACTTCAACTTTTCAGCAGTATTGACCTGATATTAAAATACTTTTATGAGGATATGAGCATATTCCAATTACTTTGTGCAATATTTTTAGTTGCTCCTAGTATGGATGCTTATACTGAACCATATACGATGTTAATGTTTTGAAGTTAATTAGAATTACTCACAAAATTTGCTCTGAAAGTTAATTTCTGCTGAAACTCAAAAGCAACCTTCTAGGGCTGGTTTAATTTACGGTATGATTTTACACCTTTAATCTCCAGTCTTAAACTAATCCTGAATAGTCATAAAACAAAGAAATTAAAGCACTGTGTTCACTTTCTACAAATTATATTATGAATTAAAAAATGATACTAGGGTTCTGTAGGGTGACTGGGTGTTGATGATTTCATCTGCAGTGTGACTGATACTGTAGTACATTCAGGTATGTGACCTTTTTCCTTTCATGTGTAACTTCCAGTTCACAACACCGCTGCAGCACATCAGGCAGGGTGCTCGCAGCACTTCCTAGGCCGTTGGATTAGTAAGACTTGAGAGTATAGTCTTACAATGTGATTGATTCGCACTGTGGTCCCCAGACACAATGTGCAAACCTCATTATCTAAGGCTTGCATAAATGCTTTTTATATATTAAGAAGCTTCCTATTTTAGAATGTAGTGATAACAAGCTGTCATTATGGAGCTATTTGGGATTCCTTGTATTTTTTCTTCTCAAAACATATGTTAATATTCATGTTGAAATTATATGTCTCCTGTTGTAGCCTGTTTTAAAGGAGCACTGGTCCACCTTCTTTCTTGTCCTCTGGCATTTTTATTCAATGCAATGTTTGATCTGAAATTTATAACAATTTCTTATAAAGCAGTTCTTCTCCTTCTAGATACTTTCAGTGTCTTTTAACCCCAAAGAGCTGCAGTGTAGATTTGAAGCCCACGTGCACACTGAATTTCTCCCATGTGTAGAAGTTATTTCCTCAAAGCAGTTATGTTGAAGTTTGCAAAAGCATGTGAAGGCAAGGTTCAAAACAATCATTACTAGTCTTACTCTAGTGACATGAAAATGAGTCTTTTTTTTCCCCTGTTTGTATGCCACTCTGGTTTTCAGTATATACAATACAGTTTCGGCATGTACAATATCATGACAAATGATATTTAGTTCTTTCTTTTAAAGAAAGAGTGAAAGGTGAAAACTTACTACTGGGATCACTTAAGTTTCATCATGTTCAGAAATATCTGGCCACAGGATATCAGAGATATTACGTTATAGTTGGTTATTAATCATATTTCTTGTTAGCTGCAAAATAAAAAATACACGTGAATGTATATACCCTTTTATAGGGTTTTTTTGTTCCTTGTGAGAACTGAGTTTATCCATTGATGCACATATTTGTCAGTCTTTGTAGTTGATCCAGAAAACTCAGTTTGTTTTAGTCTTTTGCAGAAGGTAAAAGATTATCCTTGTGATAAAGGAGCTCCTTGATTCTGAAGCGTGAATTGGATCACCTGCACATTAATTAAATTAAATGCATTAAATAAATTTTAGCTGTATCACAAAAAGTCATTAGAAGGAGTTCTTACCATCCTTTAGTCTTCATATTTTTCTGCATTTGTTTTGGCTTGGTTGTATTTGGAATATGAACAGACACCATCTTCAGCTTTTAGCAAGTAACTTTTTTAAAAAACACCTCCTTTGAAAATGCTTTTTAAAAAAAAACAATTTAAAATTCTACAGTATTATTGTTGCCAATAGGCAAATATCACTTCTACGGGCAAACACGAAGTATTTCCTTATGCTCATTCAAGTGGGCAGTGTTTCCAGGAGAGTTTTTGTTCGAGGATGTGCTTAATAGATTTTATTTAATGGAGTCCTTACAGCTCACTCTGCTTACCCAGCCAGCTGAGAGTCTCACTTCTGTTTGTTATGTCCTGAATAGAAAATGTGCATTTTAATATTTCTTTTATAATCCTCTCTTCTGAAAACCAGATAGTAGCTTTTATTATTCATCAAATAAATTATAAAATGCACTCTTGGATAACAGTATTTAGAAGTCTTTGAGACTGTGGATTACAAATTGTTCAGAGCAGGATCTTTCTCCCTCAATAGCAGCACATGGGTTTGTGCTTGTTTAAAAGCCAGGCTGTTGTTAGGAGACAGCTACAGGTTGTTGGTTACTTCTACTTCTAAGGCAGCCTCCTCCATCCCCACCCCAAGGCATACCATTTTCTGGCAGGTTTTTGCCATGCAGTCTTACTGCTGTAGTCCAGTGTCTGTGTTATAGGATGAAGGGGAATGTAGCAGCCCTGCTGCTGGGTGAGGTGCAGATGGGTACAGATTTAAGCCTGGAGGGAAACTTGCTTTGCTTGTCACTGGCCCTTCCCAGGCCAGCAAGACTGCAAGGAAGAGGTGGTCATCCTTAGGAAATACTGGCACAGAAATTCAACTCTTGTGATCAGTTAATTTCCTGTCAACTTTTGTGTAAACTTTCCATCTCCATAAAGAATTTTCAGTTCCATGAGAACTTCTAAAAAGCTATGAGGTGGACAAGCTGGAAGACAGCATTTTGCAGCTATCGGGATGATGTTTGATCTGTAAATGTGTATGGAAAAGACTTTTTCCACAGGTGAAAGAGCAGTAGGTTAATATATGCATGGACTGACACACAGAACTTGTGTTCTGTTGAATTAAACTAGGACTCAGTAGCTGTTCCAAAGAACTGTGTGTAGACAGCTGTGGAGTAACTTGAGGTTGTTCTTATCTCAGTATTCCCTGGCTGATTTCTCAATTTGCCTGAGAGAAATTAAAACTCCTTGTCTAAAGCTACTGGCCCTATGGCAAACCCCTTCAATACAGCTCTAAATATTCTTTGTGTCTGTGAGTCCAGCCCTTTTTTTTGTAGCTTTTACTTTGAATGAGAAAAACAAAGGACTTTTATAGGGAAAAAAGGACTCAGGCTTGGAGCAACCTGATCTAGTGGAAGGTGTCCCTGCCCATGGCAGGGTGGGTAGAACTGGGTGAGCCCTTCCAACCCAAACCATTCTAAGATTTGATTCTATGAAGAAAGGTTTTAGTGAGCAGATGGTCCTACCTAATGTGGCACTTGACTTCATAGATTCCCAGCATTATATCACTGCAGTATTTTGCGCTAGAATATTAAGTGCTGGTTTTCTGTAACTTTTTCTTCAATTTATGCATATCTGAAGCAACTGTAATTTTGTATATTTAAAATCCTTCTTTGTGGGTTTTTTTGGTCTTTGGGTTTTTTTCCTCTTCATAATTAATGAAGCATTTCTCTGTTAATCTCTTCCCTGCATTTCCAAGTAATGAATGACTGGGGAACATGCCTGTTTCCAGAACAGGCATTGCTGTCTCTAATTTCAGTGTCACCCAGTCCCTGCCAGCAGGTATCCTCACAGGCTGCCCAGCCTCAGCTGGCCCTATGGAGGTTACTTTCTGGGGAGTCATTAAGGTGTGTTCTAAAATGTTCTGTCTCACTCCATTGCTGGTTTTGCTGCAGGTCTTAAAGCAGCTTTGCCATAAAACCTAGTTGAATACGTGCGTGTTTTAATCATCTGGCTTAATAGGGTGGCTCTTGTATTAAATACACTGCGTGGCTGAATGTTTGAACCATATTGTACTGCTGGAAAATCTATCTCTAATGAGATTTCACTGGCAGTTAGCAGAATGATAGAAAGAAGTGAAGTTAAAGTGCAATTTAACAATCTGCTGTTTATATGAAATCAAAACTTTTGGGGAGAGTAAAGACTTTCAACTCGAAATGCTGAAGTCAAAGGAATGAATCAAGTAATCTTTTATTACCGAAAATTTTATCCTTTTTGGTATCTCAGCAGTTTCATTTTCAGAAAACCTTTCCATTATTGCTATGCACTGAATTAAGGCATTCCATGATTTTTCTATATGAGGGACTTCGGGGCTATTTTTGGCAGAGGAAGTATGCTGACTGTGAGGTGTCAATGGGATTTGCACTCAGTTACCTGCTTTGTAGAGATCTTCCTTCAAAATCACATGTTTTGAAGGATACTGGAAGCATCTCAGTATTTAGGAGACACATCTTTATTTGACTTAAAATAACAAGCAAAACTCAACAGATTTGATCAAGACTAAGACTTCTTTGAGACATTAGTTTGTGTTTTTTATACCAACACCTTTCATTCAGTATGGTTTTAAACTTTGTGCATACTGTTAATAATGCTCAATCATCCGGCATAGATATAATACCATGATTTTAGTTCTTAAGCTTTAGTTGATTTTTGGAGAATGATGTAAACAAGTAATTTTTTGTCCCTCTCCCTAAAGGCATTAAAGAGTAAAGAAAACAATAGCAATGCTATTATGCATGATAAATAGTTGAGGCAACACTATTAAATAACTAGAGCACTGGTACTTAATGAACAAGCTACAGTGGATTTTAATATGATAAAGCAAACTATTTCATTGATATTTATTTGCTTTTCCCACTGTAACACTTTGAGGTTTTAATCCAGGAGTTCCTAGGCTGCAGATCATGTTTTAATGTGTAATGTGTGTAAGAACACCATTTGTTTTGCTGTCTTTTGTTCAGGGTCAATTGAAATGTTTGCAAGTTTCTCAGCCTGTTCTTGTACCTCCAGCTAAATGTCTAACATTGCCATTAGTTATTTCTGCTCTCTTGTTAAGCATGCTGGAAATGTGGTGCAGGTGATTGAGTGGTGCAGCCCCTGGTGAATATCAAGTTAGTTCCAATACAGTAATAAACCCTTTCTGGTGATTTTTGTAAGCCAGTTGTGCTGATACGGTGAAAGCCTGACTTGTATCTTAAGCCTTTCCCTTTAAGCGTTTCCTGTAGCTCATATACAGTGTTTGCCTTAGTCAGCAAGGATAGTCAGTGCTGTATCGACAACTCCCTTTTGAAGCCATGTCTAAACTCCTTGCTCATACTAATCCTTCTCAGTCAATAATACTCAGATGAATACCAAAAAAAGAGACTAGTGGTGATGATTTTCAGTGTTGTTCACTTGGCTCCTGATAGAGCTTATAATTTTCTTTCCTGTGCTTCTCCTGGCACTGTATCAAGTATCAAGCTCTGTCTTTTCACTTTCCTGAAACGAGAGTGCCCAGCATTGCTCCAAGGTGAGCTGGATTCCCTTATTGACAAATCCGGTCCATTCTGAACACTACTATTTACCTGACAGACTCCTAGTATGCAGAGAGCTAAAAGATGTCTGAGATACTGGCAAGGACTAAACTTAATGTGTCTTCTGCTTGACCAGAATCTTTTATTTGGTAGTATTGTGTAAATTATTTATTCAGATGCTGTACATGAAAAGCAAATAGATTCCATAATCTTGCAGGAGAACGTCATTCATGTAGCTGCAAAATTATACAATTATATTCTTTTATAATTTTTGATGTGAAACTCAAGTTTCTGTTTCATAGATTTCATAGACTAGTTAGGGTTGGAAAGATCCTTAAGATTATCCGGTTCCAACCCCCCTGCCATGGGCAGGGACATCTCATACTAAACCATATCACCCAGGGCTTTATCCATCATGGCCTTGAACACTGCTGGGGATGGAGCATTCACAACCTCCCTGGGCAACCCATTCCAGTGCCTCACCACCCTAACAGGAAAGAACTTCTTCCTTATATCCAATCTAAACTTCCCCTGTTTAAGTTTTAACCCATTACCCCTTGTCCTGTCACTACAGTCCCTGATGAAGAGTCCCTCCCCAGGGACCTGTTAAACATGTCCGTCATATATAGTAATGTTACACTCTCAACAGCTCTATATAAAAACAGCTTTGTGAGCTGAGTGATGTTCATTTGACAGAGCTGATACCAGCTTCCTTGGGTTGGCCATGAATTCCTGTGTACGGTTGTTAGAAAACATCAGTATGGCACTGTAGTGACTGTTAGTCACCAGCTGTGTTCAGGCATTTGAAACTACTTGAGAATTAGACTTCATTTTAGCAAAGTTTTCAGGCTAGTTTATCCTTTAAAGCAAAAGTCAAGTGGCTAGGGCAGTAATGTGGGGAGTGGGACATGCACATCAGAGCTCCCTTTGGGTTGAGTGAGTTTTAAAACACATCTACCACCACCAAGGGAAGTGCCTGGCTATGAAATGACTGGCAGTTGTTCTGCTTGGAGGGGCTGCTCCATCCGGTGTGAACATTCAGATACACTGTAGCAATTTCTCATCACCTAATACTCACTAAAGATACATCCTAATCAAACTCCTAGGGTTTTTTTGTCCCTGGAGCAAGAGTGAGATGACCACCTTAAATGTTTATGTATCAGCATAAGTGGGCGCAAATCAGTCTTTTTTCCTACATGCACTTGTGTCACGTAAAAGAACTTAAAATTATAGAGATGCTGAAACAGGCCTGTGATAATGAATGGGTTTGCTTTTTTCATCTTTAACATTAGGTGGAATCAAGTTGAGTGGAAGGGAGTGGTATTGCTGAAGAATTACATGGCAGTTGCAGAATGATGTTTGGCGTCCTCTTCTACCCTTTGCAATATTGCTAAATAGTAGGGAAAGTTCTTCAGCTGCAGGTGTTGGGATGACAGACTGTTTATTGGGACAGTGTGGAAATACACTTTCCACCAGGCTTTAGTTAAGCTGCATTTTTTAATCAACTAACAAATACCGCCTATTAACTCAGCTGCTAGTTATAGTAGTTATATTAAATAATAATAAATTGTATTTATGCTAGAGTAAATATAAGATGGAAGTCTTGCTCTTGAAAGGCATTGTCTTTTGTAAGCAGGGATCTCCCTGTTTATCCAGGTCAAACGGGTATTGCAGACTGTTCTGGTAGGATGAAATCCAGGCTCCTTGGGTATGTGAGAACTTAGACTAAAAGTGAATTCTGCAAATCCTTCCTCCTTTTTAAAACCCAAGTATAGGATTGCTGAAGCATCTGAGCTTTCGCTCTAATCTACACTTTAGCTTTAAGCATCATCAGCTAAAGTAGTTAAGATTAGAAGGATTCAACTCTGAGTAAGACAAGCTGTGCAGACTCTGAACCCTTGCTTGTATCTCCAGTTGTCCACTATAAAGAATATGAAGAGTACTTCATGGATTCCCATGAAATAAATGTGTGTAGTTGTGCTGACTACTCTTTGGCTTCTTTTTCTGAGATTTTTTGAGAGATTCCCTGTGAGGGTGCTGAGGCGCTGGCACAGGGTGCCCAGAGAAGCTGTGGCTGCCCCATCCCTGGCAGTGCTCAAGGCCAGGTTGGACACCGGGGCTTGGAGCAACCTGCTCCTTCCATGTGGAAAGTGTCCCTGCCTGTGGCTGGGGGTTGGAACTGGAATTGCTTTTGCAAACTGGTTACTTTACGGAAGTTATTAAATCTTTAAAAATATGAGTTTTTTTGCTATTAAACATTAATATTTGGTCATATTGAGGAGAAATTTGGGCATGTGGAAGGTTTATTTATTGAAATTGTATCCCTTGCTGTGCATGGGAAAGTACATGTGAAAAAATGAGATTTCTAGAAAATGCCATGAGTGGAGAGATGACAGAAAAGCATGGTGGCATTAAACAGAAGTTTTAGTTTATCATGGAACAGTTATTTATGAAACATTGTTATTTTTGAAACAGTTATACGTAAACTGCATGTTAATGTTAAAGTTGCTGTAGTGTGATTTTATCTCATTGTTAATGGCTGCTCTTGGTGACTTGTGTGCATGCCACATTGTAGCATGTTAATATGTGATGTTAGAGGGCCAAGGCTTCCATCTGGGTAGAAATAGTAGCCAGGTCCTGTAGGATCCAAAAATACATTGGATTTTTGAAAATACGGCTTCATTCAAATGGAAAACTGAGCAGAAGGCAGTAACAGGTACGACCCATTTTTCTTAGGGAGCACATAGAGCAGGTTTTCTGTTTTTACGAGAGGCAGATTAAGATTCTCACTGAAGAGTCTGGGAGTGTTTGCACAGAGACATTATGGAAAGCATGTTTTGCTGTGTAAGATTTATAATAACCATTTAAGTGTTTTGTATGATTTGGGCCTGCTGGATTTCACCAGCAAATCCCAGCTTCAGCAGTGACAGGCAGAATGCTTCTGTGCTCTGAGGGTTATGTTACCGTATCCAGAAGGCAGGAGGTGACGCTCGGTGTGTAGAACTGGCCTTGGGAACTCTTGGGATGAGAGCATTCCCAAAATGCATATATTCATTGTATCCCCCAGGCATGCCCCATGTGAGGAGCCCTGCTTGCCATGTGTTTCACAGAGCCCCTGGGGAGCTGCTTCTCATCTCTCAGCGGGAGTGTGTGGATATGGAACGCCTCCAATTTCACCCTCTTCACCAGGCTCAGAAAGCAGAGCCCTTCTTTTATTATAACCTAGCATTCCTGCTCTTTTGAACTCTGGGAAAACTGCTTTGTTCCAGAGTGGAGCTGGAGTTTTTGCAAAATTCCCTCCCTTATGTGAGGTACTGAGGGAAAGAAAAGTAGTAAAGTGATGATGACTGAAAAAATTGCTGGGCTCTGTACTTGTTTTCCTCTCATCTTCAGGCTATTACAATTCAATTTAAATGGAAAAGTAAACACGTAGCCAACTGTTATGTGTGTTGAGAGAAAATTGTGTGCTTATAGTATAGATCACTGCAACAGTGCTTTCTCATTTATGGTGCCTTCAGGAGTGAGAAGAAGCTGTATCTTTGCCTGTGTTTGCAGTGAGTACTGCAGAAGGTCATGTCCTTGGTCAGAGCACAGCCATGTAGCTGTATTTCTCTGTGTTGGTGTTGCCTGCAGACTGTTTTCATTCTCCCCCTTCGCCATGGTACATTGGTGTTACAGGGACAGAGGTTCTTTCAGAGCTCTGGTGTATATTTGAAATAAACTGATTTTGCAGTGTTCAGCTCACTCCTTGAAGTACATAGGGACTTCAGATTTTCTATCTTGTTGTCATACTTTATTGTAAGACTGTACTGATTCATAAGAAAAACCTGTATTGTAACACAAAGGGGTATGAAATGAACTTAATATATGGAGGTGATTTTTTTACCAGGTATTCCTGTCTTGTGGGACCAGGTCACGAACAAATCTGCTCTGGGAAACTCAGAGAATTAAGCTGTGTTAGCAGCTATAGGTACTTACTTGAACTCCTGTACTGAGATTCTTCAATGCAGGCAGGAATTTTTAATTACTGCAGGGGGGAGAAAACATCTGAGAAAATCGATGAGCTGAGACTCCAGTGTACTTTTCCTGATAAGCCAGCATTTGTATCCATGACATGTGAAGAACAATTCCGAGTTACTGGCTGGGCTTAAACCACGACACCATGAATTTCATAAAGTTTATTGAAATACTGCTACACTATCTGAACGCCTCAAATGAGTTGCCTAAGAAGGTGAGGTGTTTTGATTCTTGCCTGTCTGTACACTGGAGAAATCCTTACTGGCAGCCACAGTCTCATGGTAAATAGCACTGGAGGACTGCAGAGAAAGTAGATGTGCAATAGCAGGAGTGCTACTGTAATTGTATTTTCTTCCTCTGTATGGTTACTCCTTGGGGAGAAGGAAGTCGGTAACTCAAATGATTAGGTGGTATTAGCTGACACACAGGCAGTCCTTAAAGCTTTGTCACTTTATAGTAAAGCTTTCTATATGATTTACTGAAGGTAAAAGTATTTATAGTAATTAAGGGAAGTAAGAGCTTAGCTGTTTAGGGGCAATAATGACCAGAGAAGTAGCAATAGTAATGATCAGTTGAGACACCTGGTGACAATTTGGCCCTCATTTTATTTTGCAAGAGTATAGTTAGAGCCTTTGGTAGTTTTGAAAGCAACTGTATTATTTCTCTAACTGACAGATTTTATGCAATCAAGCACCTTATGCTTAACCTCTGGTTGTATTTGTCCTTATTTTTTCCTGACCTTGAGTAAATGATTGTCATTTTATGTTCTAGCCAAAGTCCTTGAAATGTTCCTCTCCAGAAAAGGACTCAATATTGCTGTTCTGTTCCCAGAAGATTGCTGGGTACTGTGAGGGTGGAAACCATTTGCTATTACTTAATGAAAAAATGTCCTCCATAAATCACCTCTTCAAGTGGAGCCCACAGTGAAACAGCATGAGTCTTTAGCACTGCCAGCACTCTAATAGACTTATATATCCTGGGTACTCATTATTTGCTGGTTGTTAATTATAGAGTGTGTTTAAGACAGGAAATCTGGTGTGCTTCTTAAGGAAAAAGCAGCATGCCCTGTCCTACTCTTTAAGGGGAGAGGGAATGGGCAAAGGAGGGGAAGGAAATGTCTTTTAATTTAAAGGAATTTACTATGTACTACACCTACAATAAAACACATCTGATACTTTAATACATGTAACTGGCTGGGGTTTTATTTTTTAACCCTGAATATTGATGCTGAAGGATTTTAAGACTCTAACAAGGTCATTACTGAGGTAATTTGGGTGCATCTTTGGGAGAATTTGTTTGTAACTGTGATAGAAAGTCCCTCTGGGTACGAGTGTGAAGGATGGCACTGGGGGAGGCAGACTGGAGCTTTAAGATCTTTGTGCGGCTCCCTACTTACTAGATCAGTTAATCTGATTAAGTGGTTTACTCTGACTTCATGCAGCCGTGAATCAGGAGCCATTCATCTTGGAAGTCGGTTGTATGAAATCATGACACCGGTAGTGGGGAGATGAGGGCAAAATCCAGTGCCTGTGAAACCACCAGCTTCTACGAGAGATCACTTTCATGTCTCACTTTTGTATGTGTGTCACTGGATAAAGTATATAAATAGCTTTGCAACAAAGATTGGCAATCCAGGTTTTCCTTCCTCCAGGCAACTCTTTTAACTTCTGCTCTCTATTCTTGCTTCTTTCTGATACTTTTTCAAGGAAGTTTAGTTTATTTCTTGTCAGTGGCACAACTTCAAGGGGGAGGATGGAAGAGACTGCTCTCCCCAGCAGAGCCACTCGGTTGATGTTAAGGACTCCCTCTTCTGATGGGAAGGGCAGGTTTTGAACTCAAACAGAAGAGAATGTCTGATGCTTGTTGCCTGTTTTACAAGCTGTCTTACAGAAGGAAAAAATGGAAAGCTTCCTTTTTCTTCTCCTTTGGCTGAAAGAGTGCTTGCTGCTGTCTGGAAGGGAAGGCATGGAGGGTAAATGTAACAGGATAAGAAAAGAAAGGTGGTGGAAACTGGAATTTGTAACCAGCCTTTGTTATTCACCTTTTTTATTCGAATGGTATCAATAACAATAAGAAGCCATGGGTTAGTTATAAAGAAGCTTACAGGTGATCTTTGAAATAATGTTACTGGGGAGTGAACAACTGGCTGCTAGATTTGAGATGTTCTGTGTGAAGCTGTCATACCTGTGGGAGCAAAGAAAACAATTTAACAACAGAGGTTTCTCTTGATTTCTTTCTAGCTAATGATCCTCATTTGTCAAAGCATAGCAGGGAGAGACAGCATTCCTTTCCTCATGAAAAAGCTTTGGGTATCTTAATTTCTAATTGTGTATATACACACCGTTCAGTGCACATTAACTCTCAAAATCTTATTCTGTATGTTCTTGGCTCCTTTCAGCCATCATTGAGCATGGAGGGTGCTAAAAAATTAACTTTATTATGCTGGAGTAGTCTTTGCATCCTCTGCAATACTTGTGGTTTGCCTTGCAGCAGAAAGGAGCTGATACAAAACTGGTGGCAGGGTGTGTCTATGGACAGATTCCTGGCTTCCTGCAAGACAAGGACTGTACATAGGCAAATTGTTATGTCAGAACAGGAAATCTGCAAAAGTATGGGTTATGACTTAAAGGGGATAAATACAGTTAATATACTGGGTTCCTTCATATAGTATACAGCTCTAGTGCACTGGATATTATATAGGTTTAGATAAGGCTAATTCCGTGCAATTTATATCCATGATCTGTCTAACTAAAATCAAAAATCTGACCTGGAATATACATTAGTATCTCTGAATTACAGCTCATGTTTGTAAGTGCAGAGTTGAGCAAGGTTAGTAACATGAGTGTCATACACATACTGTGCTTGTGTACTGTGGTGCGTTGTGCTTGAGGTTTAAGAGAGTTTTCTAAGGCCAGACAAATGGGAAAATTGTGTCTGAAATTTACGTGACTTTTGGACTTTCTGGATTCCCAAAGTATAATAGGGTTATTAACAGAATGTAAGTTTTGAGCATCAACACTGTTGTTTTCTTGATCTGTGGAGTCGGATCCCTATATCAACATCCACGCATGCAGGAAACAGATATTAGTGGATGGCAAAGGTATCTTGCCCTTTAGCTATTGGGAGAAACTGGACCTTCTGGTTCCATGTAAAAACACATCTCTGTGTTCAGTGTTGGCTTGGCGGGCTGATCCTTGCTGTTATTGTGGCTTTTGAAACTTTGCCCCAAGTTCAGAGATCCTAGTGTAGGAAAATTAAGTGACTTTCCTATCAGTAACATAACACTATCTCCCATAACATTCTCACAGACAATCTGATGCAGTAGAGCTAGAGAACTAATATTGAGGTACTTGAAAGCTGTCTGAGCTGCCAGGCTTGCCAAGGGTTGTAACCAGCAGCAGCAGCTGGCAGTGGTCAGCCTGTGCTGGTACCCTGGCAGTTATTACTGAATCCAGTATGGTTTAACATCTCCATGAATGACATGGTGGGACAGAGTGCACCCTCAGCAAGCTTACAGGTGATCCAAGGACTGGTGTGGTCAGGAGTGCTGGGTCTGGTTCTGGGTGACCCTATACAGGAGAGACATGGGCTTACTGGAGAGAGTTCATCAAAGGGCCACAAAGATTATGGACTGGAGCATCTGACTTAAGAGGCTGAGACTGTTCAGCCTGGAGAAAGAAGTTTCAGAGGGGGATTAATAAATACGTGCTATAATAATAAGGTATAAATACCTGAGAGGAGGAAATAATGACAAGGGATCTAGGCTCTTCTCAGTGGTGCCTAGTGCAATGAGCACAAATTGAAATACAGAAAATGTAGCAATTTGGAAACTGAGCAAGCTGTTCCAGTCAGCCCTACTTTGAGAAGGGAGTCTGAACTAGAGGATCTCCAGAGGTGTCTTCCCGACTCAGCTGTGACTGAGTTGATTCTCTGCTCTGTGGTTGTGTATCCAGCTCTTTGTAACGAATGTCAGGATACTTGGTAATCATTTTTTCTGTGCTCCCTTTACACCTTTCTTCACCTTTTAGGGCTATTTTCAGACAGAAAAATGTGTTGAAGTCATGATTTGGCCGAAAACTGTAGTAACATGCTGCTAATCGGAGTTCTTCCGTATCTCCTGCCCCAAAGGCTTGTTTTTTTAAGGAGTCCTCCTCTCAATATTTTTACTGCTTTGTGGCCTTGATGAAGTATGGGAAGCTTGGCCTGCCAGCTCAAGAATGGTCCTTCCTGTGTTCAGACAGCCACCAGCTGTACAACTACTGCTGATTGCCTAAGATTTCACCTCAGAGCCTGGTTCCAGACACCCATTTTGGGTGCATTTGGGGCCACTGGTTAAGACGTTCATGGAATTTGTCTATTGCCTGATCCAGCTCCATTAGCTTAACGTGGTAAACAGTGGCAGTGCTGACTTGGCTCCTTTCAGTGGGCATGGGTCTACTTCCCTGAGCCGTGCTGGTGGTATTCCAGTGAGGGCAGCAGTATGTGGTGCAACAGCAATGGCGAGCAGCACTGGTGCTGTGGAAAAGAACAAACCTCACAGAAAAATCTGTGCTTACCTGTTTCATAGCTAGGGACAGTGATCATGGCAGGGTTCTGGAGGTCAGACTTACAAAGCAAGCTGCAAATTCTGACAAACCACAAAGAAAAGGTTCTTAATGCTGAGGCTGGTAGTATGTGCTGTGTATGCTGTTCATCAGTACCTCTGTGAAGTTTCAGAGGGAGTTATTCAGACCTATGCCTTTGCAGTGATCTTTCATAGAATTAAAAGGCATTGCTGTGAAAAATGCGTCTCAGAGTTACTGTGGGACACCATTATGTGGTGCAAAGGAGGCTGCTTAAACCTGTGAACTCCAGCTGTGACTTGAGCGCATTAGTTACTGCCAGGAGGCTGTGACAGCCCTGCAAGGTTGCTGTGTGGCCAGGGCTGTAAGAGTCAGGGGCCACCCCTGCTTGGAAAGCTATGTCTAATAGTTGGTAATCCATAATAGTTACGGGCTTAAGCGATCCTTCTTGTGGTGTTTGTGAAGGGGCTGTTATTTGCTGTCTGATTTCCTGAAGGCGTGCTGAAGATGAGGAGGATTGAATAATCAGAAGGCATAGGGAACAACAAAGAATAAACTCTCCTCTCCAGTGAAGGAAAAATATGCAAAGGACAGAACGAGTCATACACTGCAGGGAGAGAAGTGGGAGTGGAGCCCTGTGGCCTCCAAACCCAGCTGGGGGAAAACCTGGTTTACACTGCCTGATGTTTTCGTCTTACCAGCCAAGAGAAGAGCTTGCTTACCATCCCAGAGCAGCATGGTACTTAGTTGTAGGGGTTACATGAGAATTATTAGGGTTTTAACTTATTTTCTGTCTCCAAAAATAGCATCTGTGTGAAGACTTGGATAATATAATCCATCTTCTTCCATTTTCCCTCAGTAAAAAAGATTAAAGAAAGGTGTCTTGCGGTGTTTAGGATCTGGGCAGTGAAGTGCTTTGTGATCACCACAAGGAGGCTGAGGGTACTTCCATTTCCCCATGTGCTGTGTATTTGTCCCAGCCTTTGGACAAGGAGCAGATACTGTTATGTCTGGTGGTGGCATAAACTACCCCTCTGCAAACACTTTCTCTAGAGAAGGAATAATTTGTCATGTCAAGCCTGTCCTGGCAAACTCACAACAAGCAAATGAGAAATGTGTACTTTCTAACTAAAAGCATACAGAACATCAACTAAAGCCCAGCAGGCTCGAGTAGAAGATTCTCCTTTTTAAGTTTTCCTCAGGAAAAGAACAAAAAAAGCTATCATGAATAAAATCTTTTTCTGCCTCCCAGTGAGGCAGAAATTAGATGAAAAGCCTTATCTTTCTTTTTCCATAAAATCTTCCTGAAACACGCTTGAAGTATTGGAAAAATTAATAGGCATGTGATAAATTGGCCACAAGCTGCAGCTGCAGTAATCTGTGTGCCTTTCTAAAATAACTGTCTTCAGGGGAACTTTTATGTTGTTATTTCTTGGCTGCTCTGGTTATCAGAATAGCTTTGTACAGTGGCATATATCATGCTTTTACTTTAATTAAACATATCTTGAGGAAGAGCTTGTAAAAACGTAGCTAGAGGTGTTTTATAGGATTTGAACCTGAGGGCATTTTGTTCTATCCATATCATTTGCATTCAGGAGCTTCTCCATGTTCTTTGTGAGCAAAGAGTTGCAGGGCAAAGGATATTAGTGTGGGTAAAGATGATGGGTTTTGAGAGGTAACAGTATCTTCAGTAGACTTCTTGGTAAAGTAGCTTCTTTATAATACTCAGTGTCTTTTACTGAGGACATTTATTTTAGGGTCTTTACCCCTCCATTTTCCAAAGCAAGTAGATGTATTTTCTCCCACGTGGAATCTTTGGGCTACAGGGTGTGTCTGTATTTTTGCTTATGACATCCCCAGGCAGCCTGCTCAGACACTAAAGAGCACAGTTTGGATTATGCTTAAATCTTAATATTTGTAGAATCACCTTTTAAAAGTGTTTTCTGGTTTATTCCTTAGTAGTAGAAAGGCAGATGAGCAAAGTGGGCAGTTGCTAAGAATTACCTGGAAGATAAAGCTGAGGGCAGTAGTTTCAGTACAAGGCAATATTAGAGTAGATCAGCACAATGGAAAGAGCATGCATAGAGAGTGGGAGAGTGTATTAAATGGACTTGTGTCAGGATTCATTTGGTATATTTAGTAAGGATTGGCCTGCTTGCTACACAAGTACCTTAATTATTGTATTGAATTTCAACATTGACTGCTCCTTGGGAAGATATCTTTTTTCATTTTGTGTGCTGCAATTTAGTTATTATTATCTTCCAACTAATATCAAACCCATGACTGATACACTTTATTATCGGTGTTGTAGTACTGCAGATGAAGAAGGCATTTCTGTGCAGTGACTTCTGCACAGTTGGAGAAAGTCAGCTGGGGTTTTACAGCAGGACTGTTGGCTGACATTTGTGGGATGGATTTGCTAAGACAGAAAAGAGTGATTCCATCAGAATTTCCAAATGGATCTCCTAAACAATCTATACTGCTCCATCATGTAAGACAAAGCCATTTCTGTTGTTTTATTAGCTTTAAAACTTCTTCTGAAAAACACCAAGTGGTTCATGGTGAGGTGTGAGTTGTATGTTTTTCAGGAGATGTTCCTAAGTGCACATAAATACAGAGAAGAGATTGTTTCTTCAAACTACAGCACTGTGCAACCGCTGCTCAACTTCACAGGGCTTCCATAGTAACACAGAGGGCTGGGACATCAGCCTCTCTGGGGAAAAGATGCTTTGTTCTGGCAAATATATTTGAATCGATTTCTAAGTTTGCAGGTCGCAAAATGCATGTACATTTTAAAGGTGTTTTTAGTGTAGTTCTACAGTACATGAGTCAAACTGATACATATTTTTGTCCCACTACAACCACAGATATCCTTGCAACCCATGTTATTTGCTTATTATTACAAAATGGGAAAAAAATCAGAAAACAGCCAAATGATTCTTACACAAGAAACCTGATTTACAACGGGGCTGGGTCAGGAATCAAAATTTTCAATAGCACAGTGGTTCCAGTATAGCAGAGCTGATTTTTTATGTAGACATGGTTATAATTACTCTGAAGCCTTACATTAACGTGGTATGGTTATACCAGGATGCTGGAGAGGAGACTCTTCATCAGGGACTGTAGCGACAGCACAAGGGGGGATGGGTTCAAACTAAAGCAGGGGATGTTCAGGTTGGATATAAGGAAGAAGTTCTTCACTGTGAGGATGGTGAGGCACTGGAACAGATTGCCCAGAGAAGTGGTAAATGCTCCATCCCTGGACAGGATATTCAGGGCCAGGTTGGACAGAGCCTTGGGTGACATGGTCCAGGGTGAGGTGTCCCTGCCCATGGCAGGGGGCTGGAACTGGATGACCTTAAGGTCCTTTCCAACCCAAACCATTTCATTATTCTGTGATTTTTAAAAAAAAGGAACACTTCTCTGGTGATGGTAACAGTTTGTACTTTCACGGCATCTTTAGGCTTAGATTCAGGCATTACTAACTGCCAAGTTAGTAATGGGCTATTAGTTTCTGAATAATGGTTGCTCCTTCATTAAATATAGCTGTTCCATGTTTATTTTGAATATGTTATAGGTGTATTTTAGAGATTCTGCAACTAATTAATCAAATGCGGTCTGTGTTTGAGTCATCGCATTTGAAATACATGTCTTTATATATGCGATCTAATAGTTAATACTATGTTTATGTGTGCTTGTACATGCACATGTTACAGGCAAAGAGGGAAGACGTGGGAGCTGGTGTTACTGAGCTGAATTTGATACATATTGTCACTAATAATGTTGTAACATACAACAGAGGACTCATATTACTGAATTTTGGTGATTTTGGGGCAGTTTAATTTCTGCTTGCATCTTGTAAGCAGAAGGAAGTGATCTGTTAACATTACCTATCCCACTGCTGTTTCATTCAAGATGCTGGTTATTGTGGTGGTAATGATGGTCCCTTTCAGTTTTGCTGCACCAGCAAACCCCCACTTGCAGTGGGGTTGTTTATTCAAGAAAGCCTATATTGGATCAAGCCAAGGTAGCAGAATGCATCAGTGTAACATTGAGCAGAACCACTTCTTTGTGTGAAGAGAAGCAGTCAATGTCTGACAGAATGTATACTGCTCCTTGCAGTATATATATACGTTATGTGTTGTTTCATTGGCTGTTTTCTTAAGGTACTTACCCACTTCTAACTAATCTGTATAAAAAGGGATTGAAACTGCAAATAATTCTAGATATCTCAAACTGAAGGAATAGAACCATTAATACTTTTCTTGATAGAGGCTTATCATGCCCTCGGTTAATAATACACATCATACCACTTTGATGCGTTTGTGATTCGTTTGGCTTCTGATAGCAACACGGTTGGGCTCCTACATCACTTTTACCTTGTTTTAAAAAGAAAGAAAAAAAAAACTGGTCATTAAGCTCTGTTAGCATCTGAAATGAGCCCTGGCATCCCTTCTCTGCTCTTTGCTTGCTGTGTTCACCAAGCCTCCATAGGCCTGTCTGTGAGCAGTAATGACACAAAAAAAATAAACACAAAATTTTGTTCTAAGAAACAGTCTGATAAAATTTTAATTAATCTTGTAATTATTCTGCTCCCTCAACAGAAAAGGAATCCTTTGTCAGGAATATTTACTGGTGTCTGGATTTACTTCAAGTCCCAGTGCTTCCACGTTAAAATAAATATTGTTTTACTTACGAGAGTAAAGTCCATAGGTATGATAAAGGCAGCACCATCTCAGGCCTCATGTTTAGAATCCACGACTTGAATGGTGGACTTTTTTAACTTATTTTAATATATCTTAATTTTTCTTTCCTGTCATTACCTGATTTCATGTGCAGATTTCTTCGTGTGCTTCTCTTTTTCTTAATTCGTTAGATTTGCCATGGCTATTTATTGTAGCAGCTTGGCATCTGGCTAATGGAGCTCACTGGAAAAAAACCAATATGCTTGAACAAACCCTTATAAAATTAACCCTCATGGTCTAAGCAGACTGGTACATACGCAGTATGACTGCAGCACTCGCTTTGTAAAAGCGATGTATCCAAATGAAAACATTTCTGTGTTCTCTTTTTAACTTGTTCAACAACAGAACATTTTTAAATTCAGTACTTTTGCATCTTCCAGTATATTCTACTGTCAAAAGATGTTTCTCTCAAAAAAAAAAAAAACAAAAACAAACGCCAAAACCCCAAACTGTAATATAAATAAACCAGTGTCAGTCTTGTTTGGAAAAGTTATAAATTCCTGTGCTATAACTTACGTTCTAGGGGAAGTTATAAATCCTTATGCAACTGCTAATGTTCTAAGTATCACCCAAACCAGTCAGACTTCTGAATGTAATGTAGAACAATCTAGTATGTTCATGCAGAAGTGACTAGTGTCATACAAAATGAAGTGCTTATATGTCCAAAGGCTGAGTAGCACAGGATATCCCACCTTCAGTTGCTCTTGAGATGGCTGTGTGTTGTAACGTCCTCATATGCTCCATCAGAGGGTCCATTATCTGGTGCTTTCCTACCCTTCTACTTCCCTTCTTCAGAGTTTAAAACCAACTTGTCATTAAAAGGCCCTTCCTTTTCAACAGATGATCTGATAGCTGCTGAATATCACTTTCTATTTGTACAAAAACTTCTTTTCATTTTATATATTTTCAGTGAAGTGGAAAAAAACAACATGTAGTTCTGTTCTGGCAACCCGTAACTTTGTTCAGCTCTTCCTTCTTCTCTTTCTTCCAGAAAATCAGCTTCTCTCTATGATAACAAAAAGTGATGAAATACTTGAGACAGTAGTTTGGATGTCATCAGAATCAGTGCTTGCTGGGACCTTGGGATGAGCTTCCATGTTTAGTGCAAGGGGACACATCACTGTATCACTGCTGATGCTCTGAGCCTGTCCAGTGCTGCAGCTTCTGAGCAGAAGTGGGAGGGATGAATCTTTTTATTTGCTTTGGGGTGCTTTTTATTGGTTGGGTTGTTGATTTTTTCTTTTTTTCTTTTTTTCACTTTTTCTGTCAGATTGTTGTATTTTTCCTTCTCTATCTGTGAATGCAAACATGTCATTCATCCTGCCCAGTGAGGAGTTTGGGTTATTCTTAATGCAGTCCAGCTGTTCTGTGTGAGAAGGGAGAGACATGCAAACTAAACATCCAAAAGAGATATTTTTTAATAACAGCATGCCAAAGTGTTCCAGCACTGTTATAATACCAGTACTCCCACCAGAGGCTTCATACATATGCGTGATAGGAGACCACTATGTGGGAGAATACTCTGAGCATGGGGGAGCAAAAATGAATATTGATAAAACATGTCACAAACTGTGAGTAGCCTACAGGAAATAAATAATCTCCATGGGTACACTTAATTGAAACAGATTACAATCTGAATCCATGCAGCTGATAATGTTTTCCATCTTGAAAGGCCAACTGGGTTTTTGACGCTCCAAGTCTCACCAGAAACCTATGTAAAAGACATTGGGCAGAGTGTCTTCAATACGTTTTATTTAGAATGGACATTTATGACTGGTTGGTGACCTTGAGATTCCATTAGCAGTAATGAAGGGCAGTCAGTAATGCTTTGTGCAAAGTACAGTAAATGATGCATATACACAGATGAGAACTTGTCCCCTGCTCCATGCTGTGTTGGGATACACCATGGCGCTGTCACTGCATTCATAGTTCCAGTAAGGGAAAAGGAAGCTGTGATACTAACAGCAGTGAGACTGCTTTGGAAATGTGTTTAATTTACAGTATGTTGGAGTTCCACTTTTCCCATTTTCCTTCTTTGCTCCCTCACATATAAAACTAAGCCAAAATTTCTAATTTTCTAAAACTCTGTTTTCTTAATCACATAAGGAGCTTGGTTAGCTGCTGTCATAAAGAGATATTACCAGGAAATAAAATACAGTTAAATGTTTCTAGACCACTCTTACATAGAACTGTTTTAAACTCCAGTTAATTAGAGAGTTTCAGACTGGCTGTGTGTGACATTTAGTGCACCAGATGCACAATGGGTCCATCTTCAAGGACCATCTTCTCCAGGCTCAACTAGTCCACCCCAAAGAGCAGCAGCTCAAGAAAAGGTGGCAAGGAGGAACAAGGAGCTCCCGGCAAAATTCAAATATCCAAAAGTAGTACGCGAGAGGTGGAAGCAGGGAGAGGTGACCAGAGAGGAATACAAAGGTATTATGTCCAAGCATAGGGGATGGGACTGAGAGAAACATCCCTGTGGCTCTTAGTTATTGTTCCTCTGTGGTGGGATGAGAGGCTGGTTAGAGCCCAGAGAGCTTTAAAAGCAAATCGGATCAGCTTCTTCATTCCATGACTTCCCCAGCCTCATTGAGGTGGCTCATCCATGACAAAAGCCTAGGAAAGGAGAACAAACGAGAGCATATTCTATCTGCAGACATGATAGTGTATGATAGTGGTCATGGAGAATAAAATACTGCACTCCTTATCTGTCATCATAGTGGGATTCAACCTGAGACAATTTGTAACACTCTTGATTTTCTTCCCTGTTCCCAGAAGTTACATGCAAAACCGTGGGGTTTTGTATGTGTGTAGTGCACAGGTGTAGTGGTGGTGTTCTTGTTGGTTTCTCATATACTTAAATATTCCTAACTAATGTGTCTCAGAACATGAAATTTCACTTAATTTCAGTTTATTAAAAATGCATATGTGTATAGCTGCATGTACCTCAAAGAACACTGACTAGTTAATGCTTCTGTATAAGCTTTCTTGAAAGGATGTAAGGTCCTAACTTAAGCATGACAATGTAAGCTGCTCTTTAATTATGGAGAACAAATGAAATTGAGTTTCATATTTGAGTGACTTTTCTTCATTGCTTGTCTCTCCTGTCTGCGCTTGGTTAATATTTGCCTAGAGAAAATACCTTCAGCAAAAATTTGTTTAGCCTAGAATACTGGGTAAATTCACCTTCAAACTTCGATGATTCTCACCCTCCTTTCCAATAGTCATTTAAAATGAAATAATAATTTCTTGATAAATCACTAAAGACCCAAACAATCAGCATTGTCAGCAGACTCAACCCATGCAGATACTAGCATTCAGGCTTTAGAGAGTACTTTGTTTTCTTAATAGACTGAGTTGCAAATAAAACTGGTAAAAGTTGACCACTGAGATTTCATTGAGCCATGGCAATGTTGGCCAACGGGTGGAGGTTTTAAAGGTCATTTCGGAAAAATCTTATTTTTAAATGTAAAGTCACCTGAAAATCATCCATTTCCTTGAGAAAGCAAGTTTGCTTTTGGAAATGAGGCTTGCCAGCCTTTGTCATTACAGCAAGCTGAAAAAGCAGTTGTGAACCCCCTACAGAGTCACATTTTTCCCTTTCAAAACAAAAGGGGGAGAGAAAAGAAAAGCTGCCATCGCCCAAGCAGCAAATTTTACCCATCCTCTGTTCTCCAGCAGCTACTACCAAAAAGATCTTTTTCAGAGACACAGGGATCATTTTCTCTTCCTTCAGGACACTTCGTAGCATTCCTGATGGGTTGTGCTTATGCTTAAAGCAGACTCTCAGTGTGCAATGGGGCTGCATGAAGCTGCCTAAGCCTGAGCTGTCCATAAGACAGCAAAGCTTAGGACATTAAGAGTGCTGTCTTTAAACTAGGCCTGAACTGTATGGAGCTTCCTAGTGTTATGACCATAGTGTGGGAGACAGCCTTGCCCTTAGAAAACATTCAGCTTGCTTTAGCCTTGGTTGATCTATAAGCACTGGGAAGGAAAGGGCGAGGAGACAGAAAGTGCAGTTGTTGACATATTCTTAAACCACCCAAGTGGAACATGGCAGGTCAGCTTTCTCCTAGAGAAGGAGATGAACCTTTTTTATTTAGGCCTCCTGAAGGTACTGAAGGAAATCTTTTCTGCTCATGAAAAAAAGATCTGGTGATCACTAGATGTATCTGTCTAGTATTTCATAACATCTTTATTGCATGTTGAAAAAAGGATATGTTGAATTTCAAAATACCCAGATATACACTGCTCTAATGCAAGCTGGTTAATACTGGGCTTGCACTTCTGACTAAATGCTCAAAGTTCCCATTTGAAGTGGAAAACCAGAAGTGCTGTCCAAGTTTTAGATGTGATGTGACACTGTTTGATGGTAAGACAGGATGGACTTTACTTCGGCACAGGTAGGTGGGAGTTACATCCATGTTATACATGGAGAATCTCTTTGTGACCAGCCCCACTAGAAAAGGACAAACTTTTCACATTAATAAGCATTAAGTCAGTCTCTTATCCCATAGCTGTTGACCGTATGTATCCTTGCCTCATTTAATCTTAGCTGATTTGCTTAAAAATTAAATCTGTAGTATTACTGTTATACATTGAAAACATTTTCTTAGTTTTAGACAATATTTGTATTATGTCTTATATTTCAGCCTACAGAACACTAAGTGAAAAATAATAGAGCATTATATTAGATTGGATATAAGGACGAAGTTCTTTCCTGTTAGGGTGGTGAGGCAGTGGAATGGGTTGCCCAGGGAGGTTGTGAGTGCTCCATCCCTGGCAGTGTTCAAGGCCAGGTTGGATGAAGCTTTGGGTGGGATGGTTTAGTGTGAGGTGTCCCTGCCCATGGCAGGGGGTTGGAACTGGATGATCTTGAGGTCCTTTCCGACCCTAACCATTCTATGATTCTATATGTCACCAACCTTCATATTATGGCAACTTTTTTTTCTGTACAAGAGCACACTTAAATTTGAAGAATCATCTTTACTATTTTAAATCTAAATCTATTCACAAGAAGCATTCTCTAACTATTCTCCCTTGGCCACTATGTTTTTAGTAATAATTTGGCATTTAAGTAAAATATACCTCTTCATCTTGTAGCACTTAAAGTAATAACTCATTAAAGCAGTATTCTGTTTTGTTTGAAGAACACTTAATTCCTTTGGAATGTGTTTTGAGTCTAGTTTTCAAGTAAATGAACTTTGTTCGCTGTTTGTAAATTGAAGGGTTCAATTCTGAGGTCTTAATGTCAAGTTTTAAGTCTTTGCTGCAGCACAGGTGTGGAGGGGTACAGGTAGTGGTGCACAGGGAGGCCAGCAGGGCCTGGGGAGCAGCTTACAAATGGAGCAGTCTGGGTATTGCAAATGGAGCAATGTTTTAACGGAGGTGGATTAGTATTTTGTTAATGTTGCTGGTGCTTGCAATTGCAAGTTAGAGTACTGTGGAGCATCAAAGGACCAGAAAAATGTCTCCAGAAAATGTTTTCTGACACTTGTGTTTTGGTGCTACAGCAAAACCCAGATTCCTGCAACTTGCCATTCACAGAAAATGCTGCCATAAAATACTGTAGCATCAGCTGAGTTTCACGTTGCAGTCATGTATGCCATTTGAGTGGTAAAAAAAAAAAAAGGTAACCTCCTTTTTTAGTAATATATATATCCATATCTATCTGTAATTCCCAGTAACTTCTTCAGTAATGAGAAAATCTGCTCATTAGGGCATTCCAGCTTTGATTCTGTAGATCCTGAGATTTAGAGTCATTTCCCCAAATCTTCAGTCTCATTAACACTGAAGAAAACCCAATTTTCCTCTCAAATAATAAGGAATAATCAGTCAAACATGTGAATAGTCTAACAGGACTTTCTTGTTAAGGGTGGCTGATGGTTTGGTTCTGCATAAAGTCTTCAATTAAATGTTTTTCTTTTCTTTGAATACAAGCACCTCTCTCTGCATCCTTTTCCAAGAAGAACAGAGCATATTTTATAACGAACTTGTATAGTTGGCTTAGAGCAAACACCGTGAAGAAAAACTAAATTTACTCTCCCATAACCAATGAAATCCACCCCATTATTCATAAATGCAGAACACTTCAGTAATCACCAGGGGGTTTCAGCTCTGCTTTGTAGTGTTGCCTAAGCTGAAACTAGTGCTGCTTTTCATTTTTAGTGGATGAAAAACTAGGCAAACAAACGCCTGTTTAAAGGTTACATATAACCTGTCAATTTGTTATACTCTGTTTCTTTGTTTCTTGGGTTCCGACGTTCCCTAAGACAGCTAAAAATTAAAGTAATTTCTGATAATGGTGTAGCTACTGCTGTTTCCCAGTGGCGAGATATAGAGATGTCACATCTGTCAGCTATTTTTACAGGAAATGAAGTTTAGTCTTAAATGAACTCAAAAGGAAAACTCTAATAATTTTTATTTAAGTTAAAAATATTCGCCTTGTATCTGCAGTTTCACAAATCACCATGAGAATGAATTCTAGGCATAAATGGAAGAGGGGAGCTACTTCACGGCTGTACCATGCAATAACAAACCAATTTAATGTCATCAGTGCAGACAAAGGAAAAAAAAAGCTACTTTGAGTATTGAATAAAACCCACATTCATCACTGAGTTTTGGAAGCAGTAGTAGGGCTTTGGAAATGTACTAGGGCTTAAAGTCAACCATTAAACATAAGAATGAACTTTTTCTGTTCTAAAGCCTGAATTGCAGTATGCACAAGTCATATGTGAAAGTGTTGTCATTCTTTGCATTCCCCAGCCCAAAGCCCCCAGCAGCAGCTCAGCAGTTCAGCTGTGGCTGCTGTGACAAACCTAATGACACTGTGCTTGGCTGTCAAATTCTGCATTTCAGTAGGCAAGAGGAATGGCACAAAGGTGCTCTTCATTTGCAGAGGAAGCAAACTCACCTTGAAAGTACACAACAGTGTAAGACCCCAGTGCAACACACTGGTCTCTGATTTCTGGGTAGCTGTAAAATGGTTGCAGCTATAGCCACGTCCACACACATTGTGATGAAGAAACTCTGCTTATCAAGATGTCACAGGAGATAAATCAAGTGGAAAAAGCTTTGACTTTTTGTATTAATAGCATCCTGTTTAGGTGATCAGCTGGCTGGAATACATTATCTTTTTCCTGAAATGTAGTTTATCAGATATAAATTTGGAAATGTGTGAGGAATTAGCAGTTGGTATTTCTTTAGCCTTACCTGTCACCTACCACAGTAGAGGGATAAAAAGCTACACTGAAATGGGTGATGTTCAGAGTGTAATTGAACAACCTAAGTGAATAATGCCACTTCAGCAGAAAACAGCTGGTTGTAGTTCAGCTTTCTGGACAAAACAGTGGGTACCCTAATCAAATATGAATTGTTTTTCTATTTTATTTAAATAATGGTACTTCAGTATTTGAGATGCACTGCTATAAAGACAGCAAATTCTTGTGTTAACCAACTGAAAATCATTTCAGATCTTAAATATGCATAAGAACAGTGGAGAGAGGAAGGATGAGGCTTATACAAAATATCCCTTCTCTTCTTTCCTGACATTTCAGCCGTCATTCGTAATTTTATTTTTTTTTTTTTTATTTTGTTTTTTTAGCTTAACAAACTGATTTATATCAAGGAGTTTATCCTTCACTGTCACACAATATGCTGCCATGGAATTCAGCTGAAGAAATCAATGTAATGTTTTGACAAAGGAGAAAGATGAGATTGGCATTACAGAGAAACATTTAGTACGGATAAGAAATGAAGTCGAAGCACATTGCATGTCTCTTACTGTCATTGAAGTGTACAGTCTGAAATAGTCCCGGTAACTTTGGAGTGGGGAAAGTCTGGGGAAGCTGACCAGCAGTAAGGCCTTGGCTGACATGGAAAAGCACACAGCTGTTACAGTTCTTCCTTCTGAATGACCACCGTCAGGGCATACTTGGCTTTTAAGTACACTTTAGTAATGGGTTTTACAAAGCCCAGTACAGATCATAAAATGACTGTAAAATAAATACTTTCTTCATGTATTTACAGGCAAAATCTCCCAGCTTGAACGTAAATGTGTAGAAACCTGAAATTTGAATTATGCTGAGGCTTGAGTTAGACACTATTTTTCCAATAAAATTCAATACCTGATTCAGCTGAAAGATGAAGGAATAATATAATAAATGCTCTTATTTTACATGGGGGTTTTGTACATGGAGCTCTCCTGGGATGATATTTATCTTCAGTTTTTCCTGTATTGGTTACTAAACAGTGATAGAGAGAATCACATGTAAAAGGAACTCTTTCCTTGGTCTATTTTTGGCAGAGGAAAAGGTGCTTTGTGTTTGCTGGTCATCTCAGTCTGCTGGTGAGCACAGGAAGGCACTTGTGTAACACTTCTCACTTGAGAATACATTCACAGATTTACATATGAATGGGGTATTTCTCACCTATATAGGCATGTGTTCCTTGTCATATGCTGGAGAACCCGGTTGCTGAGACAGATGATGACTTTGTCAAGGTTGCAAAAGTATATTTACGGTGGAGCCAATAAATTATGCCAGGAAATGCAGTGTCCAATGCTGATTTTTAACCCCTAGATGAGATTTGTCCATCTTTTTGACTGCAAGAGATATTTTTGGGTTTTCTGCCATTTTTTATGGTTGTGTTGGATAGTTTTTACATACAGAATTGGATTCCTTATTCTAGAGTTTCCACTCCAATAGGTGTTTCTGATCAATGCAACTTAGACTTGCCTCTCACTGGGAAGCTAGTGAGGCCAGCAAGACCTGGGGTGGCAGCTTGCAGACTAAATACTATTTTCTTTTCGGAGTTATATTTTAGTAGTAGAGAGTTAGTAGTTTTTTACTTTGTTTTACTGATGCTCGCAATGTCAAGTTAGAGCACTCTGCATTGAAGGGCAGGAGGAGCTTCTTCTCCAAAATATACATTTCGGAGACAATTCTGCCCAACTTCTTCACTTGTGGTCTGGATTTTGGAAAGTTATGTTTGGCCAGAGATGGAGGATACAAAATTGAAGTAAATCCAGGATGGCAACAGAAGTCCCCATTGCTGGTTGAGTTACGTCCATTTACTTTGAGGCATTACGCTACCGTACTGTGATACGTAAGTTTTTATAGTAACTGCATGTCTGGATCAAAAAGTTTTTGCTTCCTTTTTACATGGAGGAAAGGCACAATAGTGAGCCTCAAAGGGGAAAAAGGCCTGTAATCATTTAGGTTGAAGTGCTCCTTAATTCAAATGGTGTGCTACTTAGAGAATTTGATAAGAAGGATTAGAATTGGAAAAGAAAGTCATTTTTTAAAGCAAAGCTATTATAGGCTTCATTACTTTATTTATATGTTCTCCAAAATCACATGAATGAAGGGAAAAAAGGAGAGAAAAAAATACTGGCTTCGGTTCAGAATGTCAATTACTACTTTTTTAATCCTCTTTTCGCAATTTATTTGACATCTTGAACAGTAGCCAAAAAAGCTATTATAACTATAAACCATATTCATTGGTATAAATCTCATTAAGTTGAGCAATTTAATTAAGGTATTGACATGCTTAATTGATACGTGCAAGGAGAGACCATTTTCATACCTCATTTCCATACTCCTTTGCTTTTAAAAAACCTAGCTCCGTAAAAATGTTATAGATCCAGCTAAGCCCTGTCATCCCAAAGGAGCACTTGCTACCATTTACCTTGATTTAGAGCCAACTACTCTTCTAAGTGGAGCTCCATTAAATGGATCTGATGTATGCCTGACTCAAACATGCGTCAGCTTCTCTTATGATCAATAGTGGAATATTTATATTAATAAAGCCCCAAGTTAATTAAATAAAATAGTCTTCTGGGTAAACTTAAGATACTAGGGGATGGGCAGAGGATCAATATATTCTGCCATTTGAACATTAACTATGTGCTCTGAAATTTTATAGTATCTTAGCAAAGATGCTTGCAGTGTGGAAGCCTCAGATGCACAGGAAGCTCCTAAGCAAGGAAGGTCCTTGCTTAGGGTTAGAGTAAACCCAACAAACAAATGAACTCGGATCTGTTTGGCTGCTGTGACTCCACTTCTACAAAAACATTGTAAATCCTTTCTTTTGGAATGGACTGGACACAGTCATGTAGGTGTTTTCCCAGTTGCCTGAACTACTTCAGCCTTGCCAGAGAAGCATGCATGAGAAACTTGCCAAGTAAGGGTTTATCTGTGATAGTGAAGGGTCATAGGTGACCTGATTTGGTTTTGAAGAAAATGCCCTAAGGAAATGTTAAAAACTCCCTTTAGATACAGTTGGCCCCTTGTAATATGTCCAGTTGTAGTGTGCTATGTCAGCCAAAAGGACAAATGCTCCTCTGCCTTTTCCTGCAGCCACTCTGCGAGCACAGGGATAAGTGGGGGAGCTCACAGGGACCACGTTGCCATACCCCGTGCCCCTGCCGAAAACCTCTCAGAGAGCTGGGAGGGACATTTTCACATCAGTAGGTGGCTTTTGACCACTGTGGAAACCTACCCATGTTAGAAATGTAATCCTAAGTCTTGGTCACAGATTCACATCGCTGTTTTGCTTTGATAAGCAAACTCTGTTGTCCTGGTGGCATTGATGTTATTTCTATAACACGCAGGTGGCCTTTGAAGAAAGCAAGTTCCCTCAGGGACCATTGCAATGCACTGATACTGCTTCATCCTACCTTTTATCTACATTTTAAGGCTTCAGTACATGTTCACAATAAAGTGAAAAATGTTTCCATAAGCTACACTGCTGCTAGAGAAGAATGTCTGACGTTGATAACTAAGGGATGTTTGCAAGGTAAAGAATATCTTAGAAAATGCCATGTCTTTAGTGAGGAGCACCATGGCATTGCTAAAACTACTGATACCTCTGGTCCAAAGGCAGCAGTTATGTGCCAAAGCCCTCAACAAAGGTGGAGTGTGAAGCATTCCTGCTCACAGGCTTCACGGACTGGCACTGGGCTCCTTCCTGCTCCCCTCTCACGCTTCTTGGGGTTGTTTTAAAGGTGATGAGTTCAAACTGAGGGAATTAGAGCATATTCGTTTGGGTCTTCTCATTTTTACCAGCTCGGATGTGCTGGGCTGAGCAGCAGTCACCACTGAGAGTGCAGTGATTGTTGAATGTCTCATGAGATAACCTGGGGTCAGGATCTGAATGGCAGATGCCAGTGAGACCATTCATTGCTGACTTCTCTGTGAGAGATGCTGTCTGCTATACAAACTGCACAATCACCGTGTAAACCCCCAGGGAGGTAGCATATGGATTGATGTATAGAACTTACTGAAATAATCAGTAGCAGTAGTCCTGGGCTATTTCAGGAAAATGGCACTGATGTTTTCTTGTGGTATATGATTTTGACCTGGCCCAGTGGAAGAGCTGAAGTCTCCTGTCTTAGAGTGAATTTTGTCTTCCAGTAGCCAATATCAGTATTTACTCTAAGTCCTTGATTTTGTTTCTATTTTTGTATTAATATAGACTCTTCTAACTGGTGTGTTTAATACTTCCAAATATGCTTCATATAGAGGGAAATATACTTTGGCTCTCGTGTAGTATTAGTAACCAAAGCATGTATGTTACATGTGAAAATTCAAACTAATTTAATGGATGTAAAACTATACTTCTACAGTATTACAGTCCTTGGTAAAGTGTTGCTAATGCGTCCCAACCCTACCATTTAGGATTTGTTTTGCCTTTCTTCTTTTATATCATTCTTATGTTCTATGATTTAGAAAGACTGAACAAAGAGTGCAAGCTAGAAACAACATTGGAACCATCTGTGTTACAGTTGTATATAGTCTATGTCAGAATCATACACATTTAACAGGGTGGGATAGGTTTAATTAGGAAACCAATTTCTGGGTTAGACACAGCCCCCCAGTATTTAGAGTTGCCTTTCCAGAAATTAACTGTTCAAAGAAAGGGAGAGTGATTGCATCTGAGCTGGGATAAAACCAAGATTCCACCAGGAATTACTTTCTGGGACCAAACAAAAACCTCTGTGTATAGAATTGCGAGGCAGAAATTGTTGTGTTTTGGGGTTTCTTCTTTTGACAGACTCTTAGTTTCTGCCTCTTGATTGTTAGTTTTCTGTACATACATATGGAAGCAATGATGTGAATAATATCAGCATGTAAACTTTCCAAGCTTTATAATGAAGTTAAATCTGGGGGGCTTTGATAAGATAGAACTATTTGTGCCATATACATATGCCACCCCCTTGGTTAATTGTTTGAAGAGAGGTGTCCTAATGAAAGAAACTTTAGGGATGATTTGAAGTCGAGTGTTAGTGTCAGGCATAGTTTCTCCTGGAGACTGACGTATCTATAGTGGCTTTTAGGGAAAGTCATCATCATTCCCAGCAGTGATGAAATCAAATCACTCTGGAATTTCATATTCTTTGATTTGGGAGTGCTTCAACAATGAAACAGCAGTGTGTAGACTTCTCGTTGGTTCCCTTTGGAGCCTATTGTGCAGGAGGCCCTCCTCCCTCTCCCCACTCAGCTTTTTTACATTTAATTTCATTTTCCAAGCTGACATTGTCAATCTGAACTGCAGCAACATGCTTGATAGTGAGTCAGAGGAAAGCCGGGTTCATTTTTGGAAGTGGCTTTATGCAAATAAAGCCTCGTGCAGCTCGCTGAAGCAAGGCATTTGCTGATGAATCAGAGCAGTGCCCTTGTTTCCTTGTCAGCTTCAGGAATAACGCTCACAATGCACCACAAGAATCTTTCAGAGTTACTGTAAACAATTCACACATGCCCACTTCTCCCCGTGGGGATTTTGTTTGTTTGGGGATAAAACATGAATTTGTTTTCAAATTGGAATCTGGAGGGTTTCATAATACAGTATTTGGTTGGCTTTAGGGTATATAACTCAGCTTGGATCTTATTCAGGCCAGGCTTGTTTGTAAGGGGCAATGAAGTCCTGGGGAGAATGTTACTTCTTGTGAATTGTCTTAATTTCAGCTTAGTCTTCAATGAAGTTTTAGCTCCTTGGGAGCTGACCTGCCAAAGCATTCAAATAACAAAACACCCAATAGGCTGAGTGACATGATTCCAGTTTTAACTTTGTTTCGGTGGAATTTATTCCACCAAATATTACTGTGTTCATGTGAGGTGAAAGGTAATTTAGGTTTCGATCTATGTTATGTTACTTTTTACATTTACATATGTTACTTTGGTTCTACTGGTATACTTCATTTTTATTTTCTGTATTTAAAACACCTATGTTCTATTTCAACGCCTTTTTCTAACGTGTAGCACTATAGAATGATGAACTGTCTGTCCATGGAGTGGGATAAATGAAAGTGCTTTGCCTACATGGATAGTCATTGAAAAGAAGAAACTATTTGGTTATGCTTCAGTAAATCTTTTCCTATACGTGTGGATAAGTAGCAGAATGAGGCTTGTAGGTATCAGTCAGCTGTAATGGTCAGGGTAGACCTGCTCTGAAATAATTGAATCGCTTGTGGGTTTGTGGAACCTGCCCTAAAAACGAGCAGCCAGCGTTACTGAAACACTTGCATCTGGCATGAATATCCCCAATAGCATTAACCACTTTGTGGTATTACTTCGTGGTCTAATAAATCTAGATGTCATATCCACATAGAAAAATGAATTAAGGCTACAAAGCAGGCTGAAGTGTTTCACAGGGGCTTTCAGGAATGAAACGATTCGTAGCTGGAGAAATACACAAAGGTGAAGTTGGGTAAGAAAAATAGAAGGTAAAATATTATAAAAGAAAGAAGGGACAGGATGCATGAAACTCTTTTGTCCTTTGTCTGGGGCTTCGGTACCTGACAGTGGAGTACAGACGGCTGAATATTACTGCAGTAGGTCCAATATTATAATTTTGTAAAACTACTATTGCAGCTAGAGCAATAGTGCTCCCCTCTTACACTGGTACATGGCTTACCACAGAATAATAGTCTCTTGATAACCCAGGATTAGCTAGAAACAGAATGTTGTTTTTCTCACTGCAGTACATTCAGGTAATTTGCAATTCACTTCCACCTCACTAGAATAAATGGAATGTTGATGTAGTTGTTTTTACTATCCGTGGATCCTGTATAATTTTTATGACTTTTATATAGCCACAAAAATGCCCACGGTAATTGTGCAAGCAAATTAAATCATTGGCCTCTTTCAGGAGAACCTGGTAACAAATAAAGCCCAGATCTTTACCATGCAATTTACTCCTATGGAAATAGTCTATTTTCATAGCAAAGTACAGGGTCACAGCCTGAATGGAATAAATACTATTACAACCGTCGTTCTCATTCTGTGATGTCATGGTTGGGTACATAACAATATCACTGGTCAGGGAGGCGTTTTTTCAGAATATATCAATAAAGTGCAAAAACTCCTTTACTATAAAAACACTTAACAAAGGCAGAATGAGGTCAGGAAGGATCACTAAAGAGCAATTTTTCCGCCAGCTCCTGATCAGTTGTCTGGTGATGGTGCAGATTATTAGCTCTTGTTTTACACTTCACAATTTCACGTGTTTATCTCCTAAAGTAAAGACTCCCCATATTGTTTTAAAAAGATATAGCCAATAAACTCAATAAAGTGCAAATATCTTTTTCCTCAGTGATGAGGCTGGGCTTAAATAGGGGCTCGGTTTGGGTCTGTGGCTTTCAGAGGAAGGTAATAGGTTTCTTTCCAGTACAGCTCAACACACAGAATTAGAAAGCAGACAGGTTAACAGTACAAAACTTTTTGTTTTTTGTTTTTTTTTTTAAATTAGCTTAAAATACAGGAGCCTCCACAGAGCTGAATTTCCAGTTTAGAAAGTATTAACATTAATAAGCAGCAGGAGAGCTTTTGGAATTCAAAGCAAATATTCACCAAAATGGAAAATCATGGGAAGAATCATTTCTTGCCACTTGTGGCAGTGCTTCTGCCTCTTTGAGATGTATGTTATTCCTACTAAATCATATCAGCACCTCTGTATTGTAATCTCACTTGCTCAGAGAAAAGTGGAATAGAAATGCATGGGTAGAATTTGGCACTGAGTAAGAACAGCATCGCACTGGGGGCACTTTGTTTATCAGTAATCCTATTGCAGATGTATAGCAGTACAGGTTAATGCCCCAGGAGAAGATTTTCCTATCAAAATGAAACTCTTAACTATATTGTCAGAACTGTGTATTCTGTTTCTCTGCCAGCACGCCAATCTTACCACATGCCATTCTCTTACTGGAGAAATTGCATGAAGTGGAATACCTGATGTATGTGACTTTCAAGGTGGTGGGGGTTTTTTTGTCTCTTCCCACAAAATGGCCCATTGATACCATTCTCTAAAGCACTAAAATCTACATTAAATCCTCCTAATAAAGAAGCCTTACTGTAATTTATTAGTCGGAAGCTTTATCTTATTTCTAGACGGGTGCTTCTCTGCAAGGGTTTCCTTTGTGTCCAGTGTCAGTCAGATTCCAATTGGTGCTCCTGGATGGATCCAAAGTTGAGTGTAAAGGCACTGGGGTACAATGTAATTTCTGTGTGTATGTTTCAAAAGACAAAACAGATGCTGCTTCCTAAAAGAACTCGGATCTGTCTCAAGATGGGTGGTTTTAACAGAAGAGTCTCCTACGTCCTGTCCAATCCCTCTTGCCTCAACATTTTGGAAATGGCAGGAGGAGCAAGGAAGAACTGTAAAAGTCATAAAGACAAATGTTGCTTTTCATTGGTCATTGACACATGGGTGATTTTTACAGTTCATTTCAAATAGCATGAGAATATTTTCTAATGTTGTAAGAGATACTCTGGTAGATTGACTTGTTTTCTGGCTTGTGGTGGGTGCAGTGGGGCCAGGTCTGTAGCACTGTGTCTGATGTAGTGAAGCAAAGTGGATTTTTGTTTATTTGAAGTGATGAGAAACAGTTAGAAACTTCTTACGAATTGCGCACAAGTGTGTATCCTCTGTTCTTTTGAATGTTTAGAAAGCCTTCACCGTGCACTGAGTGATCCCTGCGGTTGTGTCAGGACAGAAGTCAGCAATCTGTAAAGTCAGTGCAGGTCAGATCCCTTAGGGGGTCTTCATTAACAGATGGTTTTTAATTTGGCCTTGGAGAAGGTGGAAGATGATGCTAAAATAGTTACCTACTCAGCCTCTGTTCAGTATCCTTCAGAATGAAGGGGTGTGTCTGTGTCTCGGGTTAATCAGGATGGGTGAAGCTTTGACTGAATGTTGAAGTCCAGAAGTACAGGGTTAGCATCTATCACCTCACAGTAAACCCAGATCAACAAAGAAAATGTGGTGTTTATCTTCTGCAAGCTTAGCAGTAGTACTTGTGCAGTGGTGTGTGACTGTGTGAAAGCAGTGAGGACTGCTTTAATTGGCATTTTTGAGCTAAATTCCCTCCCTTAAAACAAACAAACCAAACCAAAACTAGGAGAAGGTTCTCGGCGGCTTCCTTCCCAGGGCAGGAACTGAAAGCCACCTGTGTTGTATTTGCAAAAACACAATCACCTTGCGTGGCTGTGGGTACAAAACATCTGCAGGGTCTGCTTTTGTTTTGCAGAACTCGGATGCTGTCAACGTCTATCCTAGTGCAGGAGTAGCAGGAAGAGATTTTTTCTTTCCCTTTTAGGATATCAGCAGCGATGCCAAAATTCCACAGAATAGTGCAATATATTGTTCTTCAGCTCTTGCCTTGTCGCGCATCAGCAACAAGACTTACCGTTTTTCCTTTCAGAGAGCTAGAACTGCTGCTGTGTGATAAATGCCGTCTTTTACACTGAACCTAAGAAAGGGAGAAGTCATTGCTTCCCTGAGCGTGAGGTCCCTCCTGATGAGTACGGAGTTGCTGACAGGAGTGTCACACTTGCTACAGCTTGTTCTTATTGCTGCCCTAGTGAGCTCATTTGGTCAGTGCTTTTCCCACTGGAAGATGATAAATATCTTTAATTTATCTTTTGTGTTTACAAGGCTCAAAGTTACCAAATTGTCCTCAGCAGTTATTTGTTAATCCATCTGTAGAATGGGAAAAACTCTTAATATTGACCGGTTTTGGACTAGGAAAATAGCTTACAGATAAGAATAGTGTTTAGCTGTTGAAAATGTTAAATATTGATTTTAACTATTTAAAAAAGGCCACCCAATTTTGGCAAGGCAGAAAAATTATTCTTCTGTTGTTTGCTGTAAGTGGAATGCTAGCTTAATGTGGTACGAGGCCATTTTAAAAGATGTGGTTGAATATATTTAGAAAGTCTGTTTTGATCTGATTTCAATGTCTGTATGCTTGAGCTTGTGTATACTGGCAGTTATGCCTCGGATATATTTACCACACAAGTAATTCAGTTCCATTTCTTGCATACCTCAAGCATGGTGATTGCTCTCTTGGCTCACTCTTAACACACTATTAAGGCACAGCAGCCTTTGCAAGTGCATGCTTATGGCAGAGGAGATGGATTTCCCTCCCTCTGCACTGGTTCCAGGGATGAGTGGCTGGAACTACCTGGGAGGATGTGACCAGGCTAACTGGAATATTGCTCACTTCTTTGAAGGGGCATTCTACCAAAGGGCAAGAAGATACTGTAGCAGTTGGAAGGGAATATGTGCTGCAGCTGTTCTGCTGCTGGTTTTACCATCCTGGTTACGCCACACTTGAGGTTAAGCAGGGTTTGAGGCATTGCACATTGCTGTGGACTGGAATAGGAAGTCCAGGGCACAACAAAGCTTCCTTGCGAATGTTATAAGAAAAAGACACTGTGGATATTAATATTCTGTGCTGGGATTGTTACAGATATACTTGAGTAAACTTTTTTTCCCCCTATGGATTTCCTTAGTCTTTCTACCTCTTTGCATGTTACCCCGTTTTGTCTTGCGAATTCTTCCTTTAGTAGCTGTTGCTCCCTGTGCCTGCTCTCTGGCTGCAGAAGTTACCTTCCCTGCAGCTCTTGCTCTATGAAAACCTGCCTTGTATCATTCCCCACTTCACTGACTGGCTTATCTTTTATTATGTGTTACTTAGAGATACCTATTCTCTTTGGATTATACTCTCTAATTTTCTCTCATCTGTTACTCTTTAACTCCTTAATTGTGTTATTTAATTCAGTAAAACATTGTGGGAGAGAGTTTATGTGTAACATGCTGTACAAATTAAAGCTAATTCTAATGAGACAAATTGCAGTGACCAAATTGGGTCAAGTATGTGACCTTTGGCAGAGTAGTTCAGTCTGGGTTTAGTGCACTTGTAAAGAAATGTTGGGTTGAAGAATAGTCTCTAAACTTTAGTAGTGCACAAAACCTCAAGAACCTTTTACTTTATTTTGGTAAATGCACAAGCCTGTAATGTTTTTAACCCAGAAATGCTGTTTGGTAAAAGAATGTGAACAAGCTACCAACATGGATTAACTAATGCTCATTTTTCTCAGGTGCACATTCTGTAGCAGGAGTGAGGCTGGTGGGCAAAGTACTTCTTAGCGTTAGTGACAGTGGGCACTTAACATCCCCGTTCATACCTTTCCGTTAGTTTTATTGTACAGAGCAAGAAAACAACAGGAACTCTTCCATATTATTGTGTCGGGAAGAGGTGATGGGAAACAATAGTTATTTTGCACTCTCAAGCCCCAGATGCAGTTGAATCAACCAGTATGTGTCTTATGGGTTTGTATCGGCTGCTGCAGAGAGAGTGGGGGGTTCTCCTTTCTTATTCCATGAAGCAGTTGGATTGTGGATAAGGTAAAACGCGCTTGAAGGAATCAGGTTAATTATTCTGGATTTTTCCTTCATTTTAGCTGAACATGGGTTCCATGTGTTAATGCTTAACTCTGGGTTTGCAGTTTTATGATGGGATCCACATAAAATAACATACTGGGAAAGATACATGTTAGGCTGTGAATCATTGGCTCTTGATGAGTAGTTCTGTAAGGTTTTGCATTAAACTTTTTAGACATTAAAGGCACGTCTGGTTCTTTACTGGCTGTCACTGAATGGTGATCTCTCTTTTAGCCCATTTGAGCAGGAGAAGTAATAAAGCCAGGAGAGTTCAACTATAAGAAATACTTCTTAATCAAGATGCATTCTGAGCAGTTCTTTGTTTAAAAGAAGTCTTTTTGAATTTCAGAATCTGCCAAAAAGATCTGGAAAATAACTGGTAAATGCTCAGAAGGTCTTTTTGGTTTTGAAAAGGGAGACAACCCTCAGCATAATGCTCTCAGTGTTAATGTTTTTTTGTTTTCATGTAATACATCTTATTTTCAGTAGCACTGTAACTTTACAAGTTGTATTAAAGTAGCTATTTGTAATGTTTTAGATCTATAGTTCAAATGAAGACTCGTATTTTAGGAATGCTCACAGGGTCTGTGTTCCAATTGATGGATTTAGGTTCTGACACTGGCCAAAATACAAACCCAAGTCTTTGTGTATTTGACTGCTGTGTTAGATGAAATTTCCCTTAGGATGCAGTAAGCAGCGTTAAAGCAGGACACTAAACCCAGCATTATAGTGAAGGCTGCAGAGGCACTTTGAAAGCGTCAGCAGTTTTGGGTGGGTTTTTTTTTCCTTTCCAATCCTTTTATCAGTAAGGCTCTTGCAATTCACATTTGAAGATCAGAAAAACAATATTAGACTTGCAGAGGGAGTTAATCTGTGTCCAAAGTGTTTTAGCTAAGTTAAAATAAAACCTAAAACACTCTATTGAGTTGTGCCAGCTCTTGTTTGAGGCTGGGTTAGACTAACGTGTGGTCTGCTGTGCTGTGAGGGCATGTGAGCCACGGCTGCTGGCTTTTCCTAGCTCCTGCATCTCTGATCTATGCAAACTTGAAGTCCAAGTTCTTTAATGTCTCTGTGGCTTCGTTTCCCCATCTCTGAAATAAGAGTGCTGTTTCCTTAGGGGCGTTCACCACACACTGCTGGCTGTGGAAGCTGTTGGTCAAACGTATCCAGTATCGTCACTTGCTGTGCTTTCCCCCCAGTTAGTTCCTCTCTGATCTGCTGCCGAGGCTTTTGGAGCTCCTTTCCATCAGGCAGGACCCTTGTGTAAAGGAAGCAGGGGGACACTTCCAAAAGAAGACTGCGTTTTCTGGAGGCTGTGCCTGGTTGCACTGATGGGTTGCACTGTCCCATCTGCACTGCTTGAGAGCCGCGTGGCAGATTGAACGGGATGAAACTTGCCTGTTTTCATCAAAAAAACCCAGGAAGAATAATTTAATCTAGAAACATTTGTGTAGCTCAAAGTGCCTGGTTTATCAGGATGCAAATGCACATGTTACCATTGTTGGGCTTGCTGCTTTCTTTACAGAAGGACCCTTGTGAAGGAGGGTGCGTCTGACAAAGTGACATGTTTGTACTTAGGTCAAGTGCTTTTGGTCAGGTCTCCAACATCACCTCCTAGGGTGAGGGGTTTTGGAAGTGTATGTTTCTCTAAAGCTGGAATTTCACATTTCCTCTTTAGGATCCACCATGCACCCAGGCACTGAACAGGTCTTCCGTTACAGAAATAGGTGGCTTGAAACCTCTGACTATGAACTAGGAAATGTCCTACTAATCATAATGTATTTTTCTTGAGATCAGTGGTGTATTTTGTCTTGACTGCCAAAATTCATTTTCTTTTCTGTGTATTTTTTAGGGTTTTATTTTAGCCTCACCTCAATTTTATCTGGTTTTCTGCAGTTAACAGCTAATATTTATTTTACATACTTTCAGTGAGAGCCTTCCATTATGTTATGAGAAGTAGGGAATGAAAAGCTAGGACTTGAAGACAAACTGTGTAGACAAGTTGCTGTTAGAGCCGTCTGCTCCCTCAGAGCAGAGCTGTGAATGCACAGGCTGAGTCTGGTTGCTGTTTGCTTGCTTATGAAAGATGCTTAACAAAAGTCTGGCACGGTGGTGGGAAGCAGAGCTGAGCACTCTTGCTGACGACCTCAGAAAGGCATGGTTAGAACTGCGAGGAGGCAGTTACGGGAAATGAAGCAATGTTTGTCAGCAATCTTCCACACCGCGTCACTGAGGTGTCAGTTCTTCAAACCACTGGAGATCTTTATGAAATCAGGCCATGATCCTGGACGTTTAGAGAGGCCGTTCTGTTAGCCAGAGGAGAGTGCCTAAATGGAAAATAACATTAATGCAGTTTACAAGAAAATTGCCATAGAAAATAGATTAATTTCGTACTGTCGCCTTTTTTTACCTGACTGCTAGAGCTGAAAGACAAAGCAAAAAGCAAAATGTGAAATAGCCCTTTTAGACCACAATAATATCAGGGAAAAAAAAATACTCGAACTAATTAATTTTTAAACCTTATTTGAAATAATGCACAATAAAATGCCAGACAAATGCAACTAAAATGTTTTATTTAATCACACAATTCTGCTTTGATCACACAGTTGTACTTTTTGGAGCCCTTTTTGTTCCGCTTTGCATATTTCTTGCTTTCTGATCTTACTAGTTTTTGCCTTTTAAGCCATTTTGTCAGGATTTTACCACTAGCTGTGGCTCTGCAGTGCCCCACTGCCACACCAAAGAGACTCCCTGTCATGAAACTGGTCTTCAACATAAGACTTCCTTCTTATAGGTCTAAAATACACTTTACTTGTGACTCTTTTCTGTCCGGGTTGCCTGATCATTTGTCTGGGTTGAAGGTCTGCCTTTAAAGAACTAATATTTTGTTGCTGGTAGAAGAAAGGGGAGGTGAAGCAAGGGTCACGGTGTGGATCAGTGTTAAACAAATTGTGAAGGTTGCAAAGAATGTTAATCTGCCTTGAGAAAGAGACTTGTATCCAGCAGCACATTCATGTTTGCAGTAGTCTGAATGGACAATTGTGGCTTCTTTGAGAATTTGGTGTAGACTGCCTGACTGGTATAAATTGAATTAGTCTCATGACAAGGACATAGTCCCCTTTTTTTCTCTATCTGCCTGATGGAAAGCAGAAGAAAGCCCTGTGTGACACGTCTTGACCTGCAGTGTCAATGTGGGCTTTTGTGACAGGCTCTGATTTCTGGCCTCTCATTTGATAAAGCTAATTTGGTGGAGACTGGAAAGGAGCCTTGCTGCAACACAAAATGTACTTACAGAAAAGAGTTTCTGGGGTGAGTACAGATGACTGCCATTCGGTTTAATAGTCATTAGAAAGCCAGAGTTTCTTTTTGAGAATGGGGCAAAGTCTTGGGCTTGTATGACATAGGAACGCAGTCACACCAAGTGATGCACTGTAATGTCCTGTGCTGTGGTACTACCTTTATTTGTCCTTTTGTCCAGCAATCCCTGTGCCTTCCATTTGCTGCATTTGCATGTTTCTTATTTTTCTCTCCTACTTTCCTGCCTTCCTTTCATGTTCTTGCACTTCTCTCTTCTCCCACTTTGTACCCCAAACTGGAGTGAAATTGCTCCCACTTTTCCATGCTGACAGGGCACCAGCAAAGAAATCACTGTGAATGCTGCTTTTCCTTAGCCTGAAATCATTCCAACTTTCTGATTTTGTGTCCGTTTCCCTCCCATTCCCGATGCCCTCCTTCCTTTCTCCATTGGCAGTCGGAGAGGGTTGTGAACTTGGAATATTCCAGGTGAAATATTTATAGTGCATCAAAGGAAAAAGCAACTGAATGCAGGTTGTCTAACAGAAAACTAGCTTGCAGTGCTGTACCTCATGCTCTACCTGTGCTCACAATGCAGATGTACTGATTTCAGTTGAAATATTCTCAAATGTTTTGAATACTAGAAGGCTATTTTGAATTGCTGCTGTCGTGGGCCTTGGAGGGTTTTGTTTGGTTGGTTTTGTTTAGCCAAGGTTAAGAATTGTCCTTCCCAATGAAACACAGTGTAGTGGGTTTTTCCATGCAGTGGATCAAGATCTTTTCACTGTAGATATACAAAGCTCACAAGAGGATGATTGTCATATTTTTCCTGACTCTTAATTTCACATAAAGGCTGTAATCTGAGCAGGGGCAGCCGGGGGTTTTGCAGTCAGTAAACAAACAGCAGCATGGTGAGAAGATTACATTTCCACTACAGGGTTGCAATTTCAAGGCTTAAGGTTTGGCTGCAGGTACTGTGCCAGCGACTCGTGGCATTGTGCCAGTGTCATGACCACAAGTGATGTTTTCTGGAACTTCTGTCATTTGTATCACGAATTCTGGTGGTTTCTTTTGGACAGTCATTTCAGCTCATGCCACAGACCTCTGGAGGAGATAATTGAGAACGTGTGGTGTAACAAATCCAGACACGTCTCCCTTGCCAAGCTTGTGTATGTGACTTTATTTAGATTTGAGAAATTGGTTCTCTTTGTTAATACAATGCATTTTTTTTCTCTTCCCTTATTCAGAGACCTGAGTGAAAACCAGATAAAAGGAATCCCTAGAAAGGCCTTTCGAGGAATCGTTGATGTGAAGAATTTGTAAGTGACAACTTCATTGCTAGTTGTAGTGAAAACCATTCTCCCTAGGTTACATCTGGCTGTTACTATTTGTTTGAGTATCACATGGTTTTTAGCTCTTTGCAACACAAAAGGGAGCTGTGGACCCTGCTGTGTGCAGCAGGTTATCATCAAGGGCCTCACGTGCCTATTTGGGGTGCATGTGCATTGTGCAACACACCTGGGGAAGCTTTGACCGGAGGAAAAAGTATCATTAAAGGCTTTTCCACTCCCTGCAGTGTTCTTTGCAAAATCCACTGAAATCGTGGTCCAAGTATTGATGCAAAATATGCATAAGGAAAGAACTGGTAGAGTTAGAAATTAAATCACTTAGATGAAATTTTATGTCCCAGCACTTGGGTGGGAAGTGAGCCTGGCAAAATGTGGCACGCAGTCACAGTAGCTGTGTGCATGCTTTGACAGTTTGTAGTGAAAAGTAAAGTAACTTTAAAGAGTCATTAAAAAGATAAAACCAGCTTTTGCAGTTTGTGCTAATGAATGAGTCTGAATTAGTGATTTTCTGTAACCTACAGTCTGAAGTATGTGTAGATAACGCCTTCCAGCTCTGCATTTCAGAGCCGCAAGAGGTTCTGACATGTTACATGCCAGAAATGCATTTCTGCACATACCTGTGCACCAACACATCATTGGCATTGTTAGAGTCAACACAAGGTGAACTGCAAAAAGGAAATAACAGACCACAAGTTGGCAAAGAGTCAGGATGTCAGAACCACTTCAGAGCCATTAGCATTAGCTAATGACCACACCACACACCTGAAATCTGCTACCCCAACATGTTCCATGTTGTAAGCATAGCAAAAACAGTGTGGATTTTTTTATTGTTTATTTAATAGAAGGATCAGCTTAAAGGAGATCTAAAAAGAAGCACTTTTCTACAAACGCTCTTGCAACATACCTGTGCTCTGTTTTCACTTCTTGCCCCAGTGAAAATCCTCTTTTCCATCCAGACTAGATTTTTTTTCCTACAGACAGCATGGAAACTGTTAAGGGCAGTCAGGAGGAGTCAGAGCATGACCACATCTGCATCCAAGGGCAAAGCACTATCTTGTACTTTCTCTGGTGATGCTGTGTTGCAGGGAATATTGCATCACTGGGGTTTGTACTACAAAAGACCAAAGCAGGACTTCCTCTAGGCTGGAAAACACAGACATAGGAGCAACACTGTGCTGTGCCACCCTGTGCTCTCTCAGACAGAACATGAAGACTTATAAATGTCCTGTAACACTTACAGCTGTTCTGCGGGCATTCAGCGAACTAAGCCTGTATTTCTTCGGTGGTTTGCTACTTCATGTATATTCAACAAAGGACTTTACCTGTTCAGGTATAAGGGCTTTTTTACCTGAAAATGTCAGCCTAAGAAAACGCGTCTTAAGAAGCCAGTTAAACTCCTCTGAGCCCCTACTCTAATGTTCCTCTTCGGTGGAGGAGCGTCAGAGGACCTGTGTGAGCAGGTCTGCTTTTTAACACATAGGAAAATACTGTAGAATATAGTTTTTAGTGGGAAAAAGTTTCTGTATTTTAGACAGAACTGTTGCTTTTTTATCATGGTAGCATGAGCTTTGCTTATGTTGTGTCATCTAGAGGAGTGATAGATGGTGTTTTGTTCAGAAAATCTAACTTCCCAGCTATAACGGTATTAGTCGCCTACCTTCGTTTAAAATAGCAAAGTTTGCATTCAGAGTCCTTTTCACCTCTGGTGAGCTGTCAGAAAAATCAGTGTTCTTTAATTTATGCACCCAGTCTCAGTGCAGAAGGAACCAGGGTCTCACCTTTACATAAGCCAATATCAAGGGATGGATGGAGTGCTTATAGAAGCTCCATAAATGTTTTATTTTTTACAAAAAAGCTGTAACTGTCAAGTTAGGCAATATCTATTCTTTTGCTGTAGAAGTCTCAGTATCAAAAGTACTTCCCTGTAGAGACTGTTTCTGTCTTTCAGGAATACTGAAATTATCACAGAATCATAGAATAGTTCTGGTTGGAAATGACCTCTGGAGCTCACCTAGTCCAGCCTCTGGCTCAGCAGCAGCACAGAGCTTAGTGTCTAATGAATAGATTTGCTGGTGGGAGCCTCAAGTACGGATTGTTTAGATAAACATCAGGAGAAGGAGATGTTTCGCTCAGATCTATAGGCATTCTTTATGAGCAATGGATGAACTGTGTGCCCAGGGTGAGTCATTGGCTCAGGTGACTTGCTTCCAGACACAGACTAGTGGCCTATGAGTTGCTGAGAAAAATGTGACAAATCTTGAGCCAGCTTGCTGCTGGAAGCACATTAAAATGTCTGCAGCAGTAGCTATAGGGGTGTGATACAAGTTGAACCAAGTTCATGTTTAAAGCTCTTAAAGCTTTAAGCAGTAAGCTTAAACCTGCCAACTCCCATTCTCAGTCTAGACTTGGCAGCCAGATCGCTCCCTCTGAGTCACAGAAATGACCATGCCAACAGGCACGAGTGTTGAAGCACCTAGAGGAGGAGGATGAGTCTGTGCCTGTCAGTACATTCAGCTGCTCCAGCACCTGCAGTGCCAGTCGCCTGGTGACTCTGACACATGTGCTAACATGAGAGCAGCAGGGTTGGCCGTTTCTATGGTTATCACTTTGCAGATTTATTGTGGTGTCTCAGAGTTCTTTCACCTTCTAAAGCATGTTTTTTAGGGATTCTGGAGACTTTTAGACAGAAGATATGAAGTCACATACTCTCCTACACGCCCCAAACCTTTCCAGATATCTTTAAAATTCATATGGGGACAGGGTGGAATGGAATTGTCTGTTTTCATACCTTGACATTTAACATGGCTTCATATTCTTCTAGTTTCTACATAATGTGTCCAAATATTCTGAGAAAAATAACAACTCTAGATATTATAATAGGGACACAGCAAGTGCTAGAGCATGCAAATCTCTCCAGAATGACGCTGTCTTTAACAGCAGCTTGGAAAGTCCCTCGGGGAAAAAACGAGCAGTTGATGCAATAGTCCAAGCTAGGGCATGAATGTCTTTGGGATGCAGCCTATGAAATATGCAGCCTAAGGACTCATTGTAACCTCAGTGGGTGCCATTTGGAAACCCTGGGAGCACTGCCCTCTCACAGTAAGCAGCACAGTGTGGCAGCTCTGTCCAGATGGAATGTACTGGTGGAAAACAAATCTGCAACTGAGGAGGTGCTGAGGTGCTGCTTCATGTGCCAAGCCAGGGATTCTTTGGTGATATCCCTCAGGCACCGGGGCTGCAGCAGTGCCTAGGTACGGAGAAAGTCTTGGTTGTTGAAAAGAAGAAATATTAGGGAAGAAAGAAGTGCTATAAAATGCAAAGTTTCAGGCTGTTTCCTGCCATGCTTTTTTTGTTTGTTTGTTTGTTTTAAATGGTAAAAGCTTTCTATCTTTTGTCCTTCCCTTAGCAGAGCAGTGAGCCCAGGAAGATGGGCTCGCAAAAGGGCTGTGCTATAAAGAAGAGGTTGTAAATGTCAGGAGGCCAGTGCTTTTGCAGAGGACAAACCCAGAGCAGAGGCTGGCAAGATGAGGTTTCAAAACTCCCAAGTGAGGGAAATATTGTTGTGTGAATTATTTTGTATGAAGTGTTTTCTGCTGTTTGACTATAAAATCAAAGGAGGAACCTGCACACAATGAGTTAGGAAGTCTATTTATAACTAAAATGTAGAAATGATTATACAGCTTTTAGGAAGCATCGTTAGCATATAATGTCCATTAGCAATAATGAACTTATATGGGAATTTGGTGTAAACTGACACTTTGAACATATTGTAGAATAGATGCAGAAATACTGCTCAGGAGGCCTAACAAGAGTTGAACAAGAAAGGGCAGGCGAGGGCCAGCTTGCAGTACACACCTGTATTCAATTTCTGTTACTTATTACTCAGAGAACAGGAAATGTTTTTTGCAGGAATCTAGCCCCAAGTAAGCACATTCATTTCAAGAATTAAAGTCTATAGATTTGGGTCTTGTTGAGCTTTGGGATAACTCAGCACTGTCAGCCCTGGCCTTCCATCATCAAAATATATAGGGCTGCTTCTTGGGTTTCTGCACGTTTGCCCTGCTTGTATCACATCTTGGCATTCAAATGAGTGTTTCCCTGATGAGGCATTCCTGCAGTTCCTGTTGAATTAACCAGATTCCCAGATAACAACATGCAAAAGCTGACTCAGATCAAGATCCTATAACAGCAGCAACCATTCTTTCAAGGTGTTGCTTGTGGTTATTGGCAGTACGCTCCTAGCCGTTCCTCTTGCTGTGCTCTCTTCAGGATTGTGAAGCCTGACCATAACCAGTCCAGCTTCATGGGTGTCACAAAGCATTGTAGGTAGGTGATTCTTGGAGGTAGGATGATATCAGGGCCTGTTGTGCTTGCAGAGATCATTTCCCCATTAGAAATGCAAGGGGCAGATTTCAAAGTATTACCCTTCTGGCAAGGTGCTGCCCTGTGTCCTTTTACCATCTCTTGACAGTTTATTCCTTTGCCTTGCAGCATTGCAGTAAGGAAAATCAATAGCCCAAGACTTACCACCAAGCAGAAACTAAAATGGTCAGATTTTGGTTGTTGTTTCTCTAAGCCTTTACTCCTTTGTCACCCATTCCCATCTTGCACCTTTCAGACTGAAGGAAAAGCTACTTCTGTAAGCAGTGAGGGTGTAAATGTACATCTTGCATATATCAGAGTGCACAGATTGGTGTTGGTGTCTGTGTCAATGCAGCGTGCGTGATCCACATCCAGGAGCATGTGCTGGTGTCAGGGCTGGGTGTTAAGAACCGGCCTGTGTCCATACTGTAGGGTTCACATGCTGCTGTGTATGAGCTCTTTGACATCAGCATCTCCCAGGCAAGGAAACCGAATAATTCACTGAAAGGAAACCATGAATACATGTGCAGTGCAGAGGAGAGCAGAGGGGCAGCTGACCAGACAGTGTGGACACCCTGTTTGAGCCCCACACTGAGCTAGAGCCATGCGAAATCACAGTTACTGCTTTTTCTGTGGGAAGGTGCTGCCATTCCTTGTTCTTGATTCACTGGAACTCACTTCTGTGCATATTCGGCTTCTGCCTTTTTCCTTTTGGAGGCTTTGACTATAACAGAGAATTCTGTAGCGCTGGGATTCAGAAAAAACCCACAAGCTAGCAGGTTCATCTGTCATGATAATACAGGCTCATTGCATTTCTGTCTAAATATTTCTCAGTGGCACATAAGATAATAGCTCATATTACTAGACCTGCAAGCTGCTTTTCTGGCGTCCTGGGGCCACTTAGGAAATTGTGGGTAATATCCTTCTTTATAGCCCTAAAGATTTCTTTGGAGGAAGAAAGTAAGCATTTAGATGGTTTTAAAAAATGCAGCACATATGTAACATTTAACACTTCTGGAAGTCAGTACACATTTATTTTCCTAGTGGCTGCATTACCAATGCAACGTAAAAAATCAGAGCTCTGCAAGTACTGTAAAATGGTTTTGTGACTATTAGTTTGAGTTTCTTATTTGTGAAATGGCTTTTCTTGGAAGATACTCTTAACTTTTTCTGCATGCAGCTACTATTAGCATCGATCCAGGTGACTTTTCCAAAAATTAAACATGTAGATTGCACATTCAGATTGTGGAAAAAGCTGAACTTGCTCTTTACGTTGAGAAGTCTTTTACATTCACCTACACAAAATATCAAATTGTCCATGTTTTATCCATCATCACCAGCACTGCAGAGCATATTTGTAATTTTTGCCATTCAGCCATAGAATAGAAATAATTAAACAGACCTGCCAAGTTAAAATAATGAACAAACCCAAGGAAATAGTGATTGATTTGTGTGTAGCCATTTCACTGGCAGAAAGAAAGTGATGGTGAATTATTTGCCGTACAGAAATATGCAGTATATCTTAATGAAATGTTGCCTAGAAAACTTAACTCCTTGATGCTGAGTTCTCCAGGGAAACTCTTATCCTGAGCCCTCTGAAATTCCTGGCCTTGGTTTCTTGACTTTTGTGTACAGTATTCAGTGTTAGTGTTGCAGTCAGTGGTAAAATAAAACAAAAGGAGGAAGATAAACAGTTGGCCAGATTTTCCACTTCTTTGGTGTAAAATCTGGAATAAGTCTACTGAAATCAGTGGTTGGCCTCAAATAAAAGCAGAGGAGAACTGATTATCACATCCTGGCTTGTGTATTTGCTTATGTGCCTTTCAATAGGCTGAACAACATGTGCCTGTATTTGATGATGTGCATGAAAGGCACAGTATGTTTTAACTACAAATGCATGAACATTTAGAGAAAGGATATATTTCTATTACAGAACAGATTTCAGGTTGCTTTGATCTCAGCTGGTATTTGTGACTGTTTTCAGAGCTGGCAAACAGGTCAGAGGTAGTGAAATAGCTATTTGGAAATCCTTGTTAGACAAGTCTTTTACATTCTTTAGGGTGTGAAAAGATTGTGTTATTTCAGCCTTAAGGATTTGCAAATCATTTTCCTTCTCCTTATTTGTAAATTCACACTGCTCTCAATGTATTCCAACAGTGTTTTTCCTTTCTGTGTCCTATAATTGGTATTCATTGTGGTAGTGACCATAATGAATTCAAGAGAGATCTCTGTGGCCATCACATTTGATTTCCTAGAAATTCCATTGTAATGCAGCATTATTATAACATTAAAACAACACGTTACCAACTTGCCACCTTCCATGGAGAAACATCACCTGCAGCGTAAGTTAATTTTATGAATATATTAGGTTGAGCTGTTGCCATCTGTTCTCCCCTTTCGAATAAATGCAGAAAGCACAGATTTCACAATTAACTCATTAAGAAGATATGATTGATTGAAATGCACATGCATGTTCCCTGCACAGTGCAGAATGTTGGGTGAGATGTGCATAACTAACCGAGCGGAGTCTGAGTCCTGGGAGTGGGCGGTTTGTGAAACAACAATGTGTATTTCTTCACACCTTCAGCTGGCCTCGAACACAGGGCCAGCAGCAGGTGACACAGAAGCTGGTCACTTCATTTGCCTCCTAAGAGTCATGGCCCACCTTTGCAGGGACTGACTGGCTGTGGATCACAGCTTGCCTTGGGAACTGCTGCTGGCTATCCTACCTGAGGACAGGTTGGCATATATTACCCTTCGCTTTTCTGTCTTCCAGTTCTGAATCACTAACCTTTACAATTTACCTGTCCTGATCTGTAGAAATACCTGCTTTTGTCTATCTTGTAGTGAGAGAAAAAAGCAGAGAAAAAATCAAGGAAACCTAAATGCTGTGTAGCCATGTCAGCGACATCATAGCTGCTACCACGTCCTTTTCAGCAGTCTCCTCTCTGCCTACAGTGACTAGGCCCAGCCTTCTTGCCTGTACTTGTGCAGCAGTGGCAACGCATCCATCTGTACTGCCTGCTGGTCTGTAGCAATGTCTTGTGTACAAGGGTGCATGTCCTGCAGTGTGGAATGCTGTTCCTACATCCCCTCCCTCACACAACAGCCTCATGCAGGATGGCTGAGGGTGAGCAAAGTGTCTTGAATAAGGAGTTAATTCTGCGTTTCTCTAGAACATGGTACAAACAGGCAGTGCCCTGTGAGAATAGCTGTGCTCTCCACCAGTTTGTCATGACTGTCAGGAAATACTGTGGTTTTCAGTGACATTACAATCCTGAAACCTTTGCATGTATCTCTTTTAACATCATAAGGATAGTCATTATTCAAAATGACCTTCTTGGGAAGATAGTTTTGTGGGGTTTTTGCATTGTCCACTGATGTAAAAGATGCTGGCTCAGCAGTAACCTTGCCAACTAGTGAGCTCATTTCAGTCTTGATAGCTCATTCTTGCAAATGCTCAGCAGTAGTGTTATGTCAGCTCTTCACGTGGTGAGCTGCAGGGTTTGGTCCCAACCTGCACGATATTCTTGTATTTTATAAGAGTCGCTAAAAGGAATGATAACTCCTGGCTTTATTCCTGAACAACCTGGGATGGTCCCAAATGCATCAGGGAGCAATGGCAGAAACATGTGCAGACTGATAACCTGTAAATTCTGCAGCACACATGATAAATACTGGAAAACTCCAGAGCCATTCCACGAGGCCTTTAAACATATGTCATATTTGGGAGTGTGATCAGACTATACTTGCATTTTTAAACCAGGTTTTGTTTTATGTAATCCCCTTTCCCATGTCCCTTGCACATAAATAAAACACCAGGTGGACTAACCAGCACAGAATGATCTTAAATCTGTTGGATGTGCTACGCTACCCCTAGTACTTCACTTGAGATGGATTTCACAGATTGAAAATGCACTGCTGATTTATTTTATTTTTCATTTTAAATGAAAGCAGCTGCATTAAGTAAAGGGGATGTGTGCTCTGTTCTCCTGTCCACTTGCATCGGAGGAAGGATTTGTTTCATGGATGCCCATGGTTGTGGGCTCAGCTAGCCATAAGGGATCTGTCACTGACAACTCATTAAAAGCTGAACCATCACTCCTGAGAAAGAGATTTCCTCACTGTAAAGGTTGCTTTCCCCTGAGTAAAATGTCAGATAAATAAAAGCTGAAATACCTCCCTGGTGTGCTCTACCTATGAAATACAACTACATAAGGACAGGAGCACTTAGTATGGGAGGATGTACGTTTGGTGGCATTTAGTATGGTGGAATTGAATATTTTTAAAGTTTTCATTTTTCTGATGCAAAGCAAAGCTGACGACCTCCATAATAAGCTTATGCATAATTTTGATTTACCACATTTCTGTATTCAGTATGTCCACTGTAATATATATTGTTTTCAATATCAATTTGGGGGCAAGCCATCGATTTTAGAATACTGCTTATAGGTGTAAGACAAGCATAAATACCAGTTGTTTTTTCCTTTTCTGGAAATTTATTCAAGGGTCACTTCCTGTGTTCATCTGGTAAAATCCTAATGCTGATGACAAGAAAGATGAAGTGGCCCACATAGGCTTAAGTTGTCCTTTTCATCTACTTCAAATTCTGTTCTGATCTGCCCTATGCTTTGTATTTTGCATAATGTATCGCCTGATCCTGCCTAAAAGGGCTGCTTCTATAGCTGCTAGGAATGCAGCTTGGTCATCAGTGGGGTTTGAAGAATGACATGATGTGCTGCCTCCCATCAGGAAGATCAGCCCATCTGACAGAGCCATGTGCACCATTTGCACTGGAGTTCAGCATTCGGGTGTGAGAACCCCAGGCTTGAGGGTCACTTTTAAAAGTTGTAGTAAATTTTCTGTTTGATGAGGTGAAAAATATTTGCAAACTCATTTGGGGGATCTGGGGAGTTAAGTTGTGGTTAGTCCACTTGTCTAGGTGTGATGCTGGTGTAAATTTTAACACAAGGCCATAAGCCCCGTGTGCAGAGCTTGACAAAGAAAAACCTCACCCCCAAGTCTGAATGGGATCTGTTATCTGGGGTTTGAAACCTGCTACAACAAGTCATGGTGACAACTGATATTCCCAGCGATTACTTATCTGCTCGCTTATTCCACGGAGCTCTGCTCGGTGCTTTCTGGGCTCATTATTCTTTTATCCTAATAAAGCCGAGATAAATTCTGATGTAGCACCCGTGGTGCAGCGCTGCTGTTGGATGGAGAGTAATGAATAGCAGATTTGGCCCTTTTCTGGTTTAATAGTCTTACAAAAGTCTCCTTGACAGAAACAAACTCCAGAAAATACCGTGATTTAAAAACAGGCTCTGTGGTATTCTTACGGTCCTTTTGATATGAAGTTTGATTAAAATGGGATATGACAGCAGTTGAAAAAGTATGAAAATCAAATTTTCTTCATTATGTACTTTTTTAGGCTAACCTATGCTTACAGTTTATCATTGTATAATTTATGCTGTCTTTGTGCCATAGCTTAATTTTGAATACATTTGTTGAAGATTTCCTGTAGCATTCATCTGTGATTGTCAAAAGGAACTTTCATTCTAAAAAAAAAAGATAGTGCTGGTTTTAATTATAATTCTCAATAGCTTCATAACCACTGTGAACTCTGAATTTACGTCATTTTTATGATAGCCACACCATTCCAGGTTTATTGATTTTGTCATTTGCTTCATTACATTTAATGCAAACCTTTTGTATGGAATTATTCTGGTGCTGTACTGGGCACGGAGAGGTCAGCCTAGGCAGTCTCTAGCCAAAACAGCATAGCAATATCATTTTAGTGCAGACTCCATGAATAAATGGAGGTTGTAAATACCATCCACCAGCAGAAGAAAGTTTGCCTTCTCCTCTTGACCTTTCCAGCTGGACAAAGTTAAAACCATAGCTTGAGCTGTCTGTTTTGTTGTTCTTCCCCCTCTCCCGATGTTTCAGCTTGGCTCTGCAGTCAGTGCAGCACATGTCTTAGCCAGGGAGAAAAAGGGTCTTTTGGCACAAGAGCAGTGCCTGCTCATTCAGTGGCAGTGCCACACTTTGCTGTGGGATGTGTCCAGCAGGACCAGTTCTGTGCCGAATGGAGAGGAGTCTGCAGGGAGTGCTTTTGGCTTTCCAGGCTGAGATCCTGTGGGTCTCTGGAGTCTCCGGTTGTTTTGCCATCTTGCTGGGATGCAGTTTTGATATTGCGTTTTGTAAATGGGCAAGAGCGTTCCTGGATTTGTTTTACCTTTTAAGGTGAATAAAACCTGCTCGGTTCTTACTTCATACTGCATCACTTTTTCTGAGTAACACAATTACTATTTTTAATCTAACCCCGTTAAAAAAAGTGATGAAAACACTAGTGCAAACCAAGTAAGTAAATGGATTCTTGTTTTCTCCAATTACTTAGGCTCAGAAATTCATTTCAGTAATTGACTGGGGGAATAGATTTCCTGCACTGCTCTTCCTTGACCACAGAAGAAGATGAATGTCCCCCTTGCTGACCCCACCTCAGCAAGGCTGCTGCATGGCCATTGTCAGTCCTCATCTGCAGCTTTCTGTGGCAGAGCAGAACAAGGACTAGGACTACAAAGCCTGTGTAGTTTCTTGCCACATTTAGAGCATGAAAGGGAGAGATTATGGTTCTCATTCAGTGATGCTGTCTGTTATAGGGCTTCACTATCTTGCAGTTGGGTGGCTTCAGGAGATAAAGTGGCTGTAGGAAAATGAAGCCACCTGTATTACAGTTCAATCCAAAATCGTTATGCCTTGAAAGGCAGACAGTTTTGGAGGGAAAAAAAAAAGAATTAAACTGTAATGGTAAGGTTGTATTTTACAGTCTTTTCATCATAAATTGGTTTTATATGAACATATGTTCTCTGTATTTATACAGCAAGGGATATTATGCAGTCTTTTTAAACAGCTAAATTGCTACTTCGTTTGAAAATGTCCTCACAGGCTGCTCAGATTGTGTAAGTCCTATGTAGATATTAAGAAGATCATTTTATTTTAGAAAGTCATATTTGTGCTTGGATCTGCAGTGTTTTCTTCCAATGTAAAATAGGGATCTAACTCTAAGTGGAGCACAGAGGGAATCCTCAGACATGCAAATATCTGTTAGGAGATTAGTAGAATCAGTGCAAAGTTGATTGTCTAGGTGTAAATCTTCGAATGGCTTTAGTTAAGTAGCTTTGAGGTAGGCAAGAATAAAACTCCTCTTGTTTAAGACCAGATGACACAGGGCAAATGCAAGAGAGCAGCACTGGAAAGGGCTCTTAGATGATGGTCTCATTTGTACAACTGATTTCTGCTACAGAATATAATTTTCTTCCACTTTTTTTCCTATGAAAACCCTGTGAGATCTAATTTTGCTTTTCTTTACCCTTTGGTGGTCCCATAAATGTCAAAGAAACAAATGAGAGAATTCTGTCTTCATGTGGAAATAACCTCTGCTCCAGTCTGTTGTGGGTTTTTTAACGCTTTTTTTGGAGTTGTTTTTCCAAATCATTGAACAGTAGTGCAGTAACACTGTGAGAATATGCATACACAGCTTGTCCAGTGTGCCATCTTCACACTTAAAATCCTTCTTTCTTCCTCTTGTTTTACTGTGGCAAGTGAAGATTTACTTGCTGTTTTGAAGGAACATGAGCCTTTCTAGAAGGATCAGTGTATTTCCCTGTATCATTCTGCCTCGATAGCCTGACAATCAGAAGTTGCTTAAAAGGCAGGCAATACTAGGATGCAGAATGATGCTTCTCCAACAACCACCAAACCCTAGAATTTCACTCATTTAAACAGATGAGCTAACGAGCTATATAAAACTGTGTTGTGGTGCACAGGGTTTCTTCAGGCTAATGGTTTTCATTAAGATCCCTATAGGCAGTTCTTGCTGCATATCCAGGGGCACAACATACAAATCACTGCACCCAAGTCACTACCTCTTGGTGCATTATTCTTTTTCATACATATTAAAAATTGCTTGTTATGATGTGTGGTAGGAAATGCAGCTTTCTGGTGTGAAAATCAGCTTTAGAAATGAGATTTTCTTTTTTGATTCTTCTTCCTTCTGCTTTCTTTTGTGACCCCTCAGTAGCCCTGTCCATGAGTTTCACCCTTGAACCTGCTTTATTTTGTATTTAATTTATACACTTAAGCTCAGGTCATATACAGCATCAGGTATTGATTAGGTCCTGCTTTTAAACCCAGTCTTAGAAGGAAGATAACTGCTGCAAGGAGGTCAAGTGGCTTGCCTGGAATGATTCACTGGAGAAGGGGGCTTGCAGTTATGTGGACTGGTTTGATAGGGGGGGTTGTTGTTGGTGATGGGTTGGTTTTTAGCTTTCGGCCTTCAGTTCACTTTGCTTTTTGAAGATGTGGAGCTCTCACTGCTTGTGGAACAGCTGGAAAGCATCATTAAGGGTTAATGTGCAGGCTGGGGGATAGCAGCAATCTCTTGCCAGTAAGTTAGGCAAGCAGCACTCTCAGGAGGATGACTGAGAAGGATGAGAGGAATGTCTGGGAAGCCAGTTGTGCAGGTATCCTCTTTACCTACTTACAAAAGATTTGTTGCTTTGATTGCAAGAAAGAAAACTCCGGGGCAAGGCTTTTCTGTAGCCATTCAATTTCAGTGCTGTCACATTTCAGTATGAATGAGATGGTTCAGATTTTTGTTAACGGGTCAGGCAAGGTAACTGCTGTGCTCTTTTGATCCCAACTTGCTGCCTAATCCTGCTGGGGAGTAAAAGTTCTCTTGCACATGACTGCCTTTTTGTTAAAACAGTCCTGGCAGAGGAAGCGGCTGCCTCTGCCAGGAATACATTTATGGACTAATGTCAGGAAAAAATACTAATAAAAAATACCACCTAGCAAGGAAATTTCAAATCATATGGATTATGTTAACTTGTAAGATTCTTTGTTAATGGCTTAAATTTTGTCAGGCTTGTAGAATCATTAGTCAGTGGCTGCTACGTAACTGTGATGGAACAGCTCAGGTGTGTAATCGTTGATATTTAAGAAATCACCTGTTAATTTCAGAATGAAATTCTTCTTAAAAACAAAAACTTAGCAATTTGAGGAGAAAAATCTTGAAGTCATAAATTCTAGGAAATTATGTATATAAACTGCCTGTGCAGTATTTCCTGTTCATGTTAGATGAAAGGTGTAAAATTAGTTAAAAGTACCAACAATATTTCTAATGATAAGCCACCTTCTACCTATTTTTTTTTTCTTTTTAAATTGGGATGGAGTTATTTGGTGATGCTGTTTTTACCTGTTTTAAATGGAATATTTCACATTTCTGTTCACTAGAAATCCTGCATTTATAGATAAACACAGGCTTCTGAGTTACCTTGCTCAAGTCCCCTGCGAGGTGGAATGAAGCCCTTTGAGAGTGATCTATCGTTCTGTTTTCTGCAGTGTGTGTTGTCTTGGAGATTATGGTTATCCCTTGGTGTGAAGCTTTCTAACCTGTGAGGTACCATATCCAGGGTCAAGTTATTCCTTGTCCAGCAGTTAGTCTCTCCAAGTGAATAGCAATCCAAAAGGAAAACTGAAAGACAGACTTCAGCACCTGTTAGGCTGCTTTTAAGTTCCACTCAAGATCTAAGCTTATGTGAGGGTCTCAGAAACCAATAATAGGGGGGTTGATGATATTTTTACTTTAAAGTACTGCAGTTCAGTAAAACATGAGTGCTGCTACACATGCTTCACCTGTATCTTTATAAACATGACAGTAGTAACAGCATCAGTGACTGTCTATCACAGTGAAGTAGTGTTCAACGCTTTGGATATAAACTCTCCCTGTTCTATGCTCTGTGTTGGTGCTTTGCATGTCCTGAGGCCAGGGACGCTTATTTGAGTTTAGAAATGATGCAGGTTAGTGGAACTGGAAGTGCTGGGTTCAATTGCTGCAGTGCTGTAAAACCTCACTGTGCTGCTGACAGCTGGGCACCCACGGGAGGAGGAGTGTATACATTAAAGGGTAAGGGACTCCAGTACTACAGCAGTCACGTAAATGCCTAAAATAGATGGATGACATTTTCTTTTATGAATTAAAAGAAATAGACCTATGCTTTCATGTAGGTGGGAACACATCACCCCCCCCCGGTGAATATGCAGAAGAGTTGTCACATATGCTCTGTGCCCTGTTCCTGCAGGATGCATGGCAGTGCCACACTGCTTTGCTAAAATGTTGTTCACCAAGTTAAAGATCTGCTAACAAAAACTGAATGTGGTGGTTGAAACATATTGGATGCTTATGATTCATAGGGGTGTTCAAATAGGAGCATTTGTGTGGAGTGCTTGTAAACATAAATCTGCAGGATGGATTGCTGTCCTTACCCTGGGTGATAAATATTTCACACATGACATGAATTTGGCTGGCTTGAAAACAGTCAAACAAAATGGCTTTTTTGTCATCATCTGTGATCTGATTTGCTGTGTGTTACCATAGCACTTCTCAAAGTATTTAAAAATTGGTCCCCCGAGAACCAAAAGCAACATTAATTTTGGTTGCCATTTGGTATATCAGGTCCTTTGTTTGCTTTCCTTTCCTACAGTTCTCTCTGGGTTATTCTTTCCTAACCCCTCTTGTTCTGAAGATGACCTGTTAAGTGTTTTGGGCTTTCATTTGTTATGTGCAGGCACTTCATTGACAATGTGGATATGTTTTGCAAGTGTTCCAGACATGGTGGAGACTTGGGCAAAAGAGTGGCTGGCAAAGGAGCACACAAGTCACATAGTTTGTGTGATGACATCTTCATGAAAGATGTCATAGGATGATTGAGTGTGGACAACTTCTGGAGGAAGAAAAATAGGTCTTCAAATCCATGTATAACTGCCAGAAAACCATTTCATGTCTATGAGTGGACTTCAGCAATGCTGATAATGAGAGTCACCTTTAGACAGGCCTGCTTTGGACTCTTGCACAAGGCTCTAAATACACACAGAAACGAGGTTTCCTCCCCTGTGGGCCTCACCATGTAGCAGACAGGACAAAGCAATACTTACAGCACTGAAACGAAAGGTTGTAAGTTTGGAGAAGGCTGTTTGGTGGAAGTGCAGATGATAAAGCTAAGTGCGTACAGTGTTTGGCCCAGAGCAACCTCCAGGCAATGGTCTCCATTCTGCAGTTGCTCACGGCTTACCTCCTTCCAATGTGAAATGATCTCCTGACGTTTTGGGGTGTCTGTGACAAAGGTGCTTTCACATCACTAGTCTCCTAATCCCCGGTGAGGTGGTGACCCAACACCCCCTCAGGCCTGAAGTCACGCTTAGACAGTCACTGCTTTGTCACTGAGGGATCTTCCCTGATTCGGGAGCACTGCTTTCTTTTTTACAGTCTGTTTCATGAGGATACCCCACTTTGTGACAGTAATAAACCAACAGATTTTAGCGCTTATTTGAACCCTTTACCAGTCTTCTCAGAGTAACAAGAATGTTATTTGCTTACTCGTTTATAAGTATGAGTAAGCAAATGCACTTATGTATCTCCATAAGTTACATATGTAAGCACAGATTGCCCAGAGAAGGACAGAGTACTATTTTTATGAACATAGTACAAATGTAAATAAATACATCAAAGTGCACAGCGAGAACCCGCCCGTTCATTAGAGTTGTAGCATAAGCTGGTAATGCAAAAATCCAAAGCACACCTTATGTTAACTTATTAGTTTGAAATCACATAGGAGAACAAGCAAATTTGAGGCAATGAAGTACAGAGTCAGACCATAAGAAGGAACTCCAGTGGGAATTTGGATGTTGAATTTGAATTCATTGCCTTGAGTAGTGAGAATGAAGTTTGAGGTAAATGCCTTAAAAGCTCAGAAGCTTCAGGCTGAATTCTAAAGTCTCTCTCTCACCCTTACCTCCAACTCATCTAAACCTGCCCCTATGCTTATCTAGTATTGATTAAAGTCAACCACACAACTGACTTGCAAAATGAGATACGATGCTAAAAAGTGACAAAGACTTAAAAACTGAGGATCAGAACATTGCATGTGCATTGAAGCAACCACAGGAAAACAAATTTCAGATGTCCTTATAGTATCCATTGCTGGCCTTGGTTTATATCAGTAAGAGGGCTACAGCCTTAAGAGCATAGTTACATGATGTACTTGGGTCTGCTGCTCTTTTTCAGTAGGCCCGAGAAGTCACATACCTGCGAAGCAGAGATATGTGTAATCAGAATGAGGAGCTGGAATCTGGAGCTGCATGTGGACCTCAGCCATTTAGGAGCATTTGCATGTTAAAACCAAAATCCCTGCCTTTGATAGTGCCCAGACAGGTAGACAGTGAATAAGACAAAGCTGTAGTGAAGTCAAATAGCTTCTTATCTTACAATAATTGAAAACACTCATTTTTCATTGCTTATTTGTCAGTGGCCAATTTTACAGTGGAAATTACTAGAATAATTTAAAATTCATGTCTCAAAGGCAAGTTGCTGTTGCCTGATGAGTAGAAAAGGGGCAAAAGCAACCAAAAAACCTGGAAGCAGCCCCCACCACACCTTTCATCATCTGGAGTGCTACGTATTCATCCTAACATCTGAGCTGTACTAAAGATGCAATGGTCTGCTTTTTGGAAACCTGTAGAGAAGCTGTGGAGCCTGTGCTAAGCAGGATCAGCACTGAAAACCCGTATGAGGGGCACTGAGATGTTCAAACCTGTTCTTCCCTTTACAGCTTTAACTGGCCAATTTTGTTTTTCCAAAACAGTCTGATAAACCAGCATCGGCTTGAGAAATCTATTGGTGTGTTCTACAAAGATACCACAGTTTGTAAGTGTAAAATGATAATTTTTTGGGTATTCATCTACTAAGTATTAATAGTAATTTTCTAATTAAAAAAGTCACCAAAGCACAAGAATCTTTACTGGTTTGCCCAAATTTACCAGCCATGTAACAAGTTTGACACCCTGCTGTGTCTTTACTCACAACATTTACTGTTTTGGTACAATTTCCTCCTAATTTTTGTCTTAAGAGCTTGAAAACATAGCTCAATTTGTGGTATGACTGCAGGTGATGGAATTAATCTAATGTAATATGTGATTTTGAAGGGGACAGATGTCTGGAAATCGAATGTCAAGATTCCTTTTTGCTCTGTCATCTTCCTAACTGTGTAAAATAGGTACTTCTGGTGGCTGGCCCTGGCCCGTTTACCTTCACTTAACTGCGAGGTTGGTTGCACTTGCTCTCTGCTGCGGCCTCCATCTCAGCATGTAATCTTCATGTTTGCTGAAAAAATCAAAGCCTCCTAAAGGCACGAGAGCTCAGGTTTTTCCTCTTAAAGCTGAATTTCATACATTATTAGTAAAAAAAAAAGTAAATGTGTAGACAATGAAACAACAGAATTATGATTTTTGCTAAGCATCCCCCTTGCTTAGTGTTAAATAACCACACTGCTTCACTGCATCTCACCCATTATCCTGGCAGGACCAGAAGCATCTTTAGCCATGGTCCCGGTAAGCCCGAGGCAGCCCTGTGCTGCTGGAGCTCCCGCTAGCAGGGGCTGGGAAGCTCTTTGGTGGTGTCCTCAGGGCAGCAACAGTGCCATCTGTGTCTAGCGCATCTCCTGTCCCATTGCCGATAAGAACCAGCAGAGCAGTGGCCCTGCCTCTTAGGATCAGAGAAAATCACAGAATCAATTAGGTTGGAAAAGACCTTTAAGATCGTCAGGTCCAACCGTTACCCCTTGTATCACTCTGCAGTGTTTTGCAGTCCTCTGGCCTACTGAAGCCATACAATGTGGGGAGCTCCTCAGTAGTAGGAGAGCTCCAAACAAATTTCCTTTGTCTTTGATATCTGATGTAAATGTCAATATTCCAGCATGAAGCATTTTCTTTTGTACATTTTGGTTCTGTAATGAATTTGTTACTACCCAGAACATAGGCACAGCCTCATTTTCAAGGAAAGCCCAAACCCCAGTTGCCTCCACTGTATTGATCTGCCATAGCAGCTTGCCTGTGAAGGCTTATTTGGTTTTCCTTCAAAGTGAGCATGACTTACGTGCTATTAGTTCCATGTAACTAATACCATGATGGTCCGTGAGTCTGTGTGACCCTGTTATGGTGCGTATCTTGGCGCAGACCTTGGGCAGCAGGACCGTAGGGGCTGCCTGTGGTGCAAGGGCAGCGGTGCTGCTGTCCTCGGAGAAGGATGCAGTCACGGGGAGCCTGCCCTTGCGGTCCCGCTGTGTCTCCCCTGTAGCACCACACAAGCTTGCTGGAGGGGAGGAAGGGCCTCAAGGTTGGAGGGAAGTGATAGCCACAGAGGTAACTTCCAACAGTTATTGCAGTTCAGGTGGAAAGTAACAGTGCCTTAGTGATCCTATCCCACCTGCAGCAGTTGAGTGGATGCTGCGCTGCTCTTCCCCGTGCTCTGTGTACATTGCAAATGTCTACTAATTATTTAGCTTAAATATCTGCGTATTTTTTCTACATAAGTGCCTTAGTTTCAGCTTTTCCACAGTTTCATAGTAACATCCCTAATGATGTGATTTCCTATTAATATACCTAATACAATCCCCCAGTATGACCTGCTGTTAATAAAGTGAATGATTAGTAACATTTAGGAATAAACTTTCTTTACATGTGGTGTTTGATACTTGTCAACTGAAAATAACAGTAAATAAAGGTTTAAGTAAGTGCAAACCCTCTGAAAAATGTAAAACCCACTATAGTAAGTAACTTTCCTATTCTCTAACACCCATTTTTTTCTTCCTTATTTCTTCCCCTTTTCCCCTTTGGGGCTATGGCAGAGGAGAACAACAGATGGTTATCAGTCAAGAGTAACTAGGGAAACGGCAAAACCTGCCCCAATTGCTATGGAGACAGCCATTCTGTGCTTGGTATGCACTGTTTGTTACATCAGCAACCATGAGAGTTAAAGAAAGAAGAAAAAATATTGTTGTAACCCCCCTGATATTGAAAGGAAATCTTGGCTTTGTTGTATTTATCCTTGTGGGAAGAGGCACGAGTAGTCGGCATGCTCATTTGCCACTCCAGTTTTGCATTAAGCTGGAATGACGTCTGTTTTTTGACAGCAACGGTTGGAATTGTGAGTTAATGTAATAATACAACTTACAGTAAATACTTGATACTTTTGAATAGTCTGCAGAGTATGTATTTGAAAGCAAGTCTTCCCCTCCAGATCAGATATTCCTTCCTCCTTGTTTAACAACCTGGCAACATAGGTTGGTTATGATAACTGAAGCAGAGAGTAGGACTGTGCCCAATTATTTCATGCAGATGAGCTGTTTCTGCACAATGCTTCAACCGTAGCCTTTGGCAAAACCACATCTTTAGGAAACAACAACAAAAAAGGAATTTTGGAACACTTGTAAAAATCCCAGAGCGAGATTTCAGCTTGTTCACAGCAGCTTTGTCGCTGCTGTTCTGAACCTCCGATTTACTCCACTTGAGAGTTAATTTCATGTTGAATTTAACATATCCATTCTCGAAGTTTTCTAATGCAAGCAAGCTCTTCTAGAATGATTTTAGTAAAGCATCAATAGAGAGTAAAAATTAAACATGAAAAATGCATGAAAAGCACTTTGAAAAAAATCTATATTTTTTCAGTTTAATTGAATTCGTATGATTTTAAAGGAGCATCTATTACCACTTATGGTGCTTGCTTATAAATTTAATCATAAGGACCTTAGTTTGCTATGTGAGAAATTTCACACAGATGTCTTGGTGGCACTTTCCTGTGAAACGTTAACATTCCCAAAGTTAAACAAGGGCTGTTTTGGAGGATGGACAATAAATATTGTAGAGGGTCTCTCTAATTCTTACAGGTTAGTGAAGAGCTGCAGGATTAGGGTCTAAACTTTGCAGCGCATTAGTGGCATAGACCCAGCAGGCTGGATTAGGAAAAAAGTGAATAGGTCTGGGGAAAATGTTGTCTTTTGGAGATTTAATGAACCAAATTCCTTTTCTTTCTAACAACAATTCTGTAAGTTCTATAATAAGTTACAGTGAATTTACCTTCCTGTGAAATGGCTATTGAAAATTCCTTTAAATACTTCACCTTTAATTCTGGCTAAATAGGCAAGTCTTTTATTAATGAGGAAATGGCTCTTGCTTAATCTGGGATCTGTAGCAGTAAATATCTGTAACATTAGCAGAGTAATTTCATACACTACTACTCTAACACTTCTTTTTATGCTGAACAGTGTGAGAAACAAAGAAAGCTGAAAAGTATTTATTACAGTACTTGTTAATACAGCATTTTATTTAATTATTCAACTAGATTCTGGACAAAATGTAGGAAGATATTACAGTAATTAAACTAGTGTCACAGTATAATTAAAACCAAATTAATATTTGAGCTCTGCGGTGGCCTTGGTAGTGTTTGTAAATGGAAAAAGAACCCCATCACTGAAACAAAGTGCAAAACACTGATGATACATTTCATTACTGTGAAATGATGATGCTTGAAGGACCTCTTCCTTGTGAATGTGAGGATGGCTATTTGCAGAAAAATACCGAAAGCATGTATGCCATCAGATTAGTTGGTGCGCTATGGAGAAGCATGCTAGTAGTACAGACGTAGCGTTTTAAACATGAACTTTTGCTGGTAGTTACTAATGTTAGTAAAAGATTAGGTTATTTCTGATTTGGAAAATTTTGCCCTGGATGAGTTCACTTTAATCTTTTAGAATAGTTTTGGTTTAAGAAGAAAATAAAATCTTAATTCTAATAGCATGATTAAAATGATATCAGCTTTATTGCTTGGGATTTTTATCTTTCAAATGCATTTGTAAATATTCCTTATTGTTGTTAGCAAAACTTCCAAGCCCCAGTATTTAAAGGATTATTTCAAATGGCAAAAGAATATCAACATTGAAAAATCCTATTCATTCTAAGTGTTACTTGAAATTTTATTCTCATGTATGACAGATAATGTACAAATCTAAATGGATAAGCTGGAGTTATACTCTGTCAGGGGAACTGTATTTTAAACAGTTAAAGGGGTGTCTTGGCCAGCCCATAGGCTGTCCAGTGATACCAGTCTATTAAGAATCGTCATTATTTCTCATTTCATAGGAAGGTGATTTATATAATTTTTTTCTTTAAAACATCAATTTTAAAGATAGAGATCAATCAGTTGCATATAATTTAGTCACACAATTTTCCTGCTTTTTAATGAAAACTGAGACTAGTCAAGGTTAGTCAGGTTATAGTACTACATACAGCATTGTGTATTACAGCTCTACCATATGAAAGATGCCTAATTCTCCAAATGGTTTTATAAATTCTTGTATTCTTTCAGAGTATTAATCTGTGTCACGCTTCACCTCAATCCCATATCACTATTTACTATTTTCCTTGCTCGAGTGGTTCTCTCCATTCTCCGAGATCTTCTGGAATTGCTCTTTGTAATCTGTTGGTACTGCTCGTCGCTAATTGCCTGTCATGGAAATCTCGGATCCCCGGAGCCTCTGAGGGCCACAGTGGGTAATTCAATCACACATGAGCTGCTGGGTTCCCCAGGCTGCGATTTCTTCTCACTGCTGTTGGAGCAGGAGCCCTTCTGACAATATCCCCAGCACAGGCCCAGTGTGTTGTCTCTTGTTCATGAGAGCTTCAGCTTAAACACAAACACTTTAACCCAAATAAAAGTTAGATGCCTATGTACCGTAGCAAAAACTTGGAAGTTCAAATTTGGGCGGTGCTTATTTGTCCATGCTTTGGCTTGTAGCTTTTATAATGTGCCACGAGTTGTGTGGCTGTTTCACAGAGCTCAGTTGCTGTGGCTTCCATTCACCCTTTTGTCTCTTTTAAATACAGAGGCTCACATTATCCATGTGATAACCCTCATTTTCTTCAGAGGCAGTTGAATCACTTGCTAGTTTCAGGTAGTCTGCGGTAAGTGCTGTGTTCCTTCAAAAGGCAGGAGTAAATGGAAGTATAAAAATGACTTTGTCCGTGTTAAAATTGTCTCTTAAATCTGAGCTTGTGTTGTCTGACCTTTGTTCGCCATTACATTACACCGTTACATGCCTAACACTTTGTTTGTAATACTAAGGAGGAAAAGATCTTCTAGAAGGGGTATGAACACTGACAAATAGAGATGGCATTTAAATCTGAATAAATGCTTCTGCTGGCTGAGACCATTTTCTAAGTTCACCTGTAAGCCTGGAGCAGCTGATCTGTGCCTGGGGTAGCTGCGCTCTGTGTGTATGACTGCTCCATCCAATGGCAGAGGTGAAGAAAGGAGAGCAGCGTCCCACGTTCCTCCAGGAAGTGCAGCCTGTTCCGAAATACTGACTTTTCCTTTTTTGCTTTCTTTTTTTCAAAGTTGAATTTTCATTTTCTCTGCACATGATTAGTTCAGGCAAGAAGAACCCATAGCAGGGGGTTGGAACTAGATGACCTTACGGTCCTTCCCAACCCTAACTATTCTATGATTCTAAGATGTTTTTCCCCACAAATGTTAGGTATGTCTCTTCTGTGCATCGCCCACATCACAGGAGTTTTCAGAGGTATAAAAGTATGAGTTGAGCACCTGCCTTTGCCTTCAAGCTTCATGTGAAGTTTTCTCAAAACTTCAAGCCTTGTGTTGGAAGGAAGATGTTGTTTAGACTTGAAACTCTTAAATCTCTAGTCTCTGCTTAACCTCTCACCAGGGGGCTCTTCAGAGGCAAAGAAAGAGAATTTCCATCTTGACACGTATAAACATAAATGGGAGGTGAAGGGTCTTTAAAAAAGTCATACCTAATTTTAGTTCTGTTCATTTTGAGAAGAAATTCTCATGCTTAGAGTTTAATGCAGGTCTGAATACTTTAGCCTGATAGATACCAGGAGATGTGAGCTCTGTTACAAAGAAGCATTAAATGTGTGGATGTCCCCAGAGAATGTGCACATTTTTTCTATGGGGCACACAGAATCAAGGTGTGTATCTGATTAATATTTTCCCTATCTACTATCATGCTCGGTGCGTGTCTTCTGGGCATCCAGAGGTGAGTTATTCACAGCCCAAACCTGGTTGTTAGCATCAGCTGACTGGGCCTATGGAAATATGATTGTCATTATGCTTTTTCAACAAAAATCAATCTATGAGTAGCATTTTTTTAAAAATCCAATACACCTCATGTGAAACCCCTTAATCAGAAGACTTTGTGACTGAACACTGGGTTTGTTTGCTTATTTTAATGTATTTGACAAAAAAAAAACAGTATTATAGTCTAACTCAAATAAAAATAGGCCATATATCGTGCTTTACATCCCATAGAAAAAGAGAGAGGTGTTTCTCAAGTTGCCGTGCTTTCTCTTCGTCATGCTAGCATATGACAACTTTATGCTTAATAAAGCGAAGTGTACTCAGTCGTGCAACCAGCGCTATATTTAACTCATTTTAAGTTTATCCCTCCTGAAATGTAGCATCGTTTGTGGTTGAGCAATCAATTTTTAACAACCCACACAATTAACCAGGGATTTCAGAAAAAGCCTCTCAGCAGCCACTGGTCCTCACAGCAGTCAAAAATATATAGTTTTTAGCATGTATGCTAGGTGGTGGGAGAAACAGAGAGAGCATAAATATGTATGTCTATACCTATATACATATGTATATATACTATGCATGAAGTCTTATGCTACAGAAAAGTCCATTTTTGGATGACTGTGCATCCCAATATCTTGTCAGGTTGAAGTAGACCTTACAGGGTGTATGGGGTTTTATGCACATCGAGATCAGACTACATTAAGATACAAACTGCAAAGAATAAGTTTCCTGTAGTTGTCAAATCCATACATATGCAAGATGCTCAATGTTAGTCAATCAAACTCAATCCTTAAAAGAGGTGCATAAAGATTATATTTGCTCTGTCTGTGCTTTACTGTAGTATAATAAAAGAGTTGGGACAAATGTGTATATAGACCAAAACTTAGGCAAAGGAAATAATTGGGTAGAAGTTGATATAACTATACAAATACGTTATACTTGGGTGTAATGTATTTGCTGTCTCTGTGTATATATTTCATTTTTTTTTAATATCAGCCAGAAACTGCAATGCAATCTTGGTATCTTTGTGTATGATACTTTACACACACGGGACAAACCGTCCATTCCTCACTACATCTACAGCTTACGTTGTGCAAAGGACAGTATAATATAGAGCCAGGAGCCTGCATCTGTTTTTATGAAATGCAGATATTTCACTTCCACATGGGTAGGTAAATAATGTTATTTCTCCACGTGTAAAATTTGAGAGATCAGATGTCAGAAAATTTAATCACTGAATTTTAAATTGCGACTTACGTCTTTAATTTTCGAAGCAAGAGACAGATGTAGCTGTACTGCTGTATCGCATATATTGTAAAATGTATTGAAATCATGCATATGCAGGGAGACAAATGAGAGAACTCCGCCATCCAAATATTAGATTACACGTTTTGAAGCAAAATAGCGTCTTAAGTGTATGTGTGTATAATGCTTTCTGTCACTGGGTTGCTCTCCCTGATGCAGTTAGACAGAATCTGTATTTAGTCAGAAATCTTTCAATAGAATGGGCTACCAGATGGGACCAGTAACAATGCAGAGAGGCATCGAACCACCACAGACATTTGGTGCTTAGAATAATAAAAAGACTATAAAATTAGATTAGTTGAGTCTAATTTGGAATTGGTATATTCCCTGTGCACTCTCGCAGCTCTTGGGCAGATAAAGCCTGGAGATTTAGTACTGTCAGGACAGAGGACTCCAACTTCCAGTAAAAGAAAAAAAAAGGCATTCTGGGAGGTCACGGAGGGCAGCGCAGTGACCTCCAGTGATTTACAGGCCTTTAGCTTAATGAAATTGTTTCAGTGACATGCCGGTAAAAGCCCGTAATGGATTGGATGCCCCAATGTAATGAAATTACTCCCTTCTGCCTTAAAAAAAAAAAAAAGAAGCACAATTAATATTTACTGAGACCTGCCAGGCTCCAGTGCGCGGGAGCGTGCGGCGCTGTCAGGCAGCAGCAGCACCGCCAGCGCAGCGTGGCAGCCGCCAGCCTGCGCCGGGTGGGAGCAGGCGCTGCGAGGGGGTGCGGGGACACCTCGGGCACGGGGGAGCCCCAGCCTGGTGCTCCCAGACAGCCCTGCCCGTCCCCGCCAGCCTTCATCCTCTCCCTTCCTTTCTGCAGGCAACTGGACAACAACCAGATCAGCTGCATAGAAGATGGAGCCTTCCGAGCCCTGCGCGACCTGGAGATCCTGTGAGTTGACTTGGTGCTGTGCTGGGGCGGTGGGGGGGCAGCTCTGCCCGTGCTGCAGTGCTGGGTGAGCCTGGGGGGCTTTATCCTTCCTTCCCACCTCACATCAGTGCTTTAGGTAGCAGAGCGGGATCTCACGCTTCCCCCAGCCTGGGGTTACTGCTAATTAAACCACAATAGACGACTTCTATGCTGCTGTTCCTGAGGAATGGGGATATCGCCGTGCTTGCTGCTGTGTGGAGCAGATGGGGTTCAGCAGTATTCAAAGTGCGTCCGAGCCATGCTCTGCAGCCAGCAACCTGGCCAGCTCTGTGTAATGTTGGGGAGCGGATGGGTAACAGGTTCACGGGGAACAATATTCTGAGATATCTGACAATTGCCCTAGACAAAACGCTGTTTAAAAGGTGTTTGGTATGTAAGAGGGAGGAGAGACAGGCGTTTGGCAGGCTTGTTCAGTGCAGTCATTGGCTTCTGGGGAGGATCCTTCTCTGAGGGCTGAAATAGCACCACGTTGTGCTCTTCATGTACCACAAACTTTACACATCGGCTGTTAAGGCTGCGGCACAGACCAAAAAAAAGAAAAAAGGATTTGACAGTGAATGCTGACTCTAACAGAGGAAAAAGCACATTAGATTTAGAGCACTGTCACTGTAGTGTAAAATCCAATATTACCCAGAACTCAGTATCTGAGTAGATAATTTGCTAATTACTAATAGTTACTTGTTCACTCAGAGACATTTTCTGGTGGAATAGGGTTTGACTATATGAACTGATACAAAGCTTTCCCTGTTACCTGAAAGTTCATACTGCAAAGCTGAAAGTGTTAATACCTGTGCAAGCCCGCAGTCCTCAGCCAAAATGGAGAGGGAGCCGGGGTGATAGGGAACAGACACCCTCAGCATCTGAACTGGGGCTGGTTCAGCGCTGAAGCAGTGTGCAAGGAGGGCCTGCTCAGGCTGCTGAAAAGCTTGCCTTTAAGTCACAGGGGCTGAAACAGCAAATATTACATAGTTAAAGGAAGCCCCTGCCTCGCACAGACCTGGTACCTGCAGGCTCTATAGACATTGCATTTGGCTTCTGAAAACAGGCAAAATAACAGGCTGTATAGGCAATGCTGTGGCACACACCACAGTGGTTTGAAAACACTGATGTTTTCCCAGGGAAACATCCCCAAGGGCTCTACCTAGCTCACACTGATGCTCAAAGGAGTTCTGCCGTCAGTTTCGGTGGAAGCAAGGTCAGTTTTCTGAGGGGCCAGGGAGCGGTGGCTGTGTGTGTTATCCATCACAGTCAGCTGGGACACCTTGGGCTCCTCTGTTTTCCAGGCTGGGATATTGCTATGGATCAGAGAGTGTGTGTCGCTCATACTGAGCTAACAGTAGGTACCTGCAGAGTTCCTTATCTGGCAACTTATGTTATCAAGAGTATTGTTTGATTTCTTTATGAATAGTGCTTTTCAGGAAAAGTAATGTGTTACCACTATGAAGTTTCACTTGTCTGTCAGATTGAAAAGTCTGCTCTGTGGGGAAAGACAGACAGACAGACAAGGAGAGAGAAATCATGAACACCTCTAAAACTGAGGCTTTTCTCTTTTTTTGATGGGCTGATTTCCCCTGTCTGCAGTGAGTGAATCAGACAGACTGTGCTATGGCTTTCACTGAAATAGTCTGGATAATAAATGAGCCCTTTTTGTAATATACCGAGTCTGCAGGCTATGAAAAAGTTGCTGGGAGTGCATTTCTTCACCCCAGAATGTAGTAAACGTTGAATTAGTTTATTTACCACTCTGCTTTTAATCGGTTAATTCTATGCCAGTTATTTATGGGTGGGAGAAAAGGGGGATATATAAAATACATCCTAATCAGCCCTGTAATGCATTTTTAATTTTCAGCACAGGCATACTGCTACAGGAAAAATCAATCTTATTTCTAAAAGATGAGAAAATAGATTAATAGTATCTATTTCTAGAGGTATTTTTCTTGCAGCCACAAAATGGGAGTTTTCTTTTTCCAGCCTAATCTGTTGGGTTTTTTCCCCAAGTTTTTCTTCAAAGAAAGTTTGAGTATTTAATCTCCCTATCAAAATTAATTAGCTTAATGCCCCAGAGAATATCATCTCTTTAGTTGTAAAAGTCAGAAATGTTAAAAAATTAAAGCAATTTGAACCATCAAAGCATATTAAGTAAAACTAAATGTCATCATTTCAGACCCACAATGTCTTTTATGCAGATATGTTTTAACCTGTAATGCAATGTGTAGGAAACATTTAATGATTCTGGCAAAAATTACTCTAATTATCTGCTTGGAGAGTTTGCAAAGGTACCAAGTAATGTATTTCTTCTTTAGCTTCCTGAAAACTTGTGACCTTTCTGGTACCAAAAGTTTCCACTTCTGCATCTTTTCTCCGCACACCCACCCGTCTACAGAGCTCTAAATTCTGCAGATAACTGAGGGCACCAAATGCTGAGCATTACTTGAACAAAACTCCAAACACTTTCTTTGAAAGCATTTTGGTTTCTGGATTGCACTGTTCATTCACCTTGAATTCCTCAAAACCCATGAGTGCAAAGAGCTTGGTGATTTGGTAGATGTAGGAAGAGGAGAAAGTTGTGCAGTTGTCCTTCAAAATGAAGAGCTCTCCATGGTCCACGTTAGTCATTTTTTCTATCAACAAGCTGTTTCCACTCACTACTCTTATTTTGTTTTTCCACATTATGAATACATCTCTGTAGCAACAAATAGCAGAGAGCAGAGATGGAAACAGGGCTGAAATTTGTGGCTAATTTCATTACCTGACTTGGTGCAGTGAGGTGCTTACCTCAGCTGGAGCTTGGACCAGCCCAAGGTGCTGACTGCAGCTCCCAGTGCACGTACAGTCTCTTGGTCACTGCTTTGTTTATGAGCTTCCATATTCCAATTGTCCTAATCCCTGATCCTATGATCTGACCTATGTAGACCATAATGAAGGGGCCATGTGCTACTGGTGACTGAGTTTTGGGTTAAAAAGCTGCAATGATGTTGACTATGAAGTGCTTTGGTGCCTTCTATTGATTGTCTTTGCCCCTGCAGCATGGTGAAATAATATCTGAGAAATTATGTGCAGCACTGACATCCTTCCTTAAAAAGCTCCTGGTATTTGCAGTGGGTCCTGGTTTGTTCATCTGTCAGATTTTCTGTATTATTTCGCATAAAGGTTTTGCCTTTAATCTGTTGCTAAAATAAGGATTTTTCTTGTTGACATACTTCTTCTCCCCCTTTTCATAAGACAATAAAGCAGATTTCAGTGGGTGTCTTCTTGCATTCCAAGGCAGAGAAAGGTGTGTGCAACTACTGAACCAGTAACTAAATGGAAAAGGGGCATGCTTTTTTGAAGGGGTGTCACAAGTTATTAACCAACTTACGGCCTGCTGGAAACGTGCAGAAAAGTAGAAGAAAATGCATGTGGAACTTTACCTAACTATAGTGTCATTTGTAGTAGGAGGTTTTCTGCTCTGCTGAATTTTTAGTTATGTCCTGTGGCAGTAGCTGGCAATAACAGTATTATTGAGAAATATGTATTAGTGTAGAACTTTGAAAGATTATTAAAAAAACCTCACAAAACCATACAAATAAACCCAAACCCCAAAGTCCTCAAAATAATTGTGCCGTATTCCTTAATGCATGTGCAGTGCAGTGTTCATATCCTAGAGATAAGTCCAGAACTGTATTTCCAAATGTCTAAAATTACGAAGCATAGGGGATAAAACTCTCTCACAATTTCACCTTCAGTCTCTTAGGATACATGAATAAAAGGAATTAATTTGAAGGTGGTTCAGCAGGTTCGTTGGAACTGGATAAACTGAAGTGAATGGATGTGCTATTGTCACTAGACTGGAAGGGCTGCACAACACTGGTGTTTTTAGGACCCATTGGACAGTAAGATACAGAACTCAATTCAGCAAAAAAAGCCTTTCTTTATTATTGGCTTGCCTCATTGGGGTAGCTCAAAACCTGTGTGGTGACATGGCAGTTGTGCCATGTGGATAGGAGAGAGAGAATCAGGAGTCGCTGTTGGCAACTTAGATGGAGTGTTCTCCTTGGTTTATATTGTAAAGGTGGTTTTCATCCTACTTTGAGTGATAGCCAGAGGGTCTGGATCATGATCACAGCCAAATTTTCTGTAAAAAACAATTTCTGCACCCAAAAGTTTTTACCGTACCAAGAGCTAATCCTAGGAGGTCTGTGGAGAGTTTTCTGTTAAGGCAGAAAATGATTTCTTGCTGTATAGAGCAAGTACGGGATGATTTGGGGGTTTGGTTGTTGTTAATCATGTTAGTTGTTGTATGTCTTTCATATCTCTCAGCTTGAAAAATCCCCTTTCCTGAGTTTCACCCTCTTTTTTAAACGAATGAGCATTGATTCTGTCACTGAGTCTTTAGCAATGAACTACACATGCAGGAGCCCACCCTTCAGCTCTGAATTGTGGCAATTCACTCACCAGTAATATTGGTGCAAGTGCAGCCACCCAAATATTCCCTGCAGTTTTAAGTTGGGACTTCAATTCCAAATAAGCCCTGAATATTTGATCTAAAAGAAACCAGTTCATGTTTGCATGCCTCACCTTTTCTCTGCAAACATTTGTGCCTCACTCCTCTTCCTGCTTGTCAGAAGAGCACCCAGCTCCAACCCCACGCGGTGCTTTCCTTCGGTCTGTGCCTTGGCACAGGGGACCCAGCGCGCTCTGCCAGACCAGTTGTGGTCTGCATCCCCTGGTCGTTGTCTGACACATCAGCCATCCGAGCATTTTACAGGCAGAATAGGGTCATTCATCCTTACTTTATTCAGTCCAATACATTCCTGTTACAAAGGATTCTGGTTCATAAAACATTTAGTAAGCTGTGCAATTTCTGATAGAGATGTCGGGGCGAGCGTGCTTGTAATACACACTACCTTTAGTCATAGAAACTTTATTTTGTGCTACAGCCGCTGTTTAATTGTTCCCAGGGTTGCCTTGTGTGTGCTGAATGCTCGGTTATATAGTCAGTTTTACTTATTTGCAGAATGCTATTCTGGGCATGTCTTAGCTAGATAGAAGATTTGTATTTGCTTTCTCAACCTGGAGAGTCAGGGAGCGAATGTCATGACATAATTCTAAATATATGAGATGTCATTGCTTAATGAAAGCCTGAAAATGCCACACAAATGTGATTTCCTCCTCTATTTTGCTGGAAATTATGGTCGGTTGAGGCAATCAGGGTCCAATTTGAGCTCTGTAAATTGGGTTCCTATAACTGATACCAAAATATCTAAATAGAATAATGAAAATGAGAATTCTATTTAAAATGTGCATAGGTGGTTTACTTGTTCATACTTGAGTACAGTAAAGTTAAAATTATTGTGTTTTGGGGTCTTTTTTACCCAAGGGTGTATGTTAGCTCAAATGTATGTAAATCAAGAAAATGAATTTAAAATCTTTAGTTATTTCATCAGTCAGCATGTACATAATATGTGCCACAGAACTGAAGGGGGTAACCGTTGGTAGGATATGAGTAATTGGAGTAGCTACCAGTTAGGTGAAATTAGATGAAAACCAAGGAGTCTGGCTTTTCTAAGGGTATCCTCCATTTTCTGTGTTGAGCCTGTACCCCAGACAATCAACTTGTGCCAGAAGAAGAACACAAGTCAGCTTGGCAATTGGGAAACGTTGCACCTACGCTATAGAGGTATCAGTGGACAGATAGTAATTTCCAGTTTTCTTTACTCCGTTACTTATTAGAATGCCCTGTAGTTTGTACCCTGCCCATTCTTCCTGCTTCCTGTATCACTGTAGGTCTTAAAAGAAGGGGAAGTGCTCCTGCAGAACCTGGCTGCTGTTATTACAAGGGTTCTGTTCTATAAATCAGTTGGAGATAAGATTAACTGCAGCAAGGGCTTTTTCTGGAGAACTCTTAGAAAGGCACTGCACACCCGGTGGACCCCAGTGACATGAGATGCACAATTACTATAAAGGATTGATGGAGGAAAGATGGGGTGCTTGCATTGTTGCTTGATAAGGAGTGTCTTTATTTGCTGATACACATCGGTGGGAGATGTAGTGTCATTGCACAAGATACGGAGCTGAAATCTGAGATAACCTCCTTTCTATAACATATTGCAAAATGTGAGGTTAGAAGTACAACACAGTGAAAGGAACACTATCCAGATGGCATCGTGGTGACAGGCTTTATATCAAAGACCAGCTGAGACAAAATAAGAGCAGGCAAGAGAGGGCCTCTGAAAACCATTGGTGCCTGTTACAGATGTAATGTAACTCTGTCTTTATGGGGAGAATATATTTGCATAAATTCATTGATCAATGATTTTGCTAATCCTGCAGTATTCCAGGCATGTCCCAGCAAATTGATGAACACTTCTATCAGTCCTCAGTGTGGGTGCCTAATTACATTACGTGTTTAGAAAAGATGGATTTTTCCCTTCCTGGAGCATATGTAGTAGTTGAGTGCTGTGCTCATTCACCTTTCCTGCTCCCATTAGGTTGGAGGTTTTTTCCCTTTCAGAATAGCCTGGAGCCATGCAGGCTGCAGAACTTATCAAGATAAGAGCAATGCCAGGTTAGAATTATTAGTTTCATGAATCACTGCCCAGTATGCTTTTCGAGGAAGCCTGGGTTTATGGCTTGTGTTGTGCGAGCCCTTCACTGGTGCTGCAGTCACTGCTCCAACAGACTCCAAAGTCGAAACTCCCGAGACAGAGATTTCTGGCAAACCTTCTCTCCCATGATACTGTTTCATTTGCATGCTCTCCTCATCTTGTGACCTGCCCTCCCTCACCTTTGACTAATACAGTTTCTTCATCAGTAATATAAAAGATGTAGAACAAGCATTTTGACTGTTGAAAGTCAAATGAATGTGAACGACTCAATCCAGAGGACACTCAACTGTATATTTAATGCAGGCATGCAGCTTGGCACCTTAACCAAAAGCTGAGCTGAAGAATATGATGGGTATAAAGCTCCTAGCAGATGAAGTTGAGGTGGTGACAGAGATCTGAGTGAAAGTAACAAGTTCGAGGTAGATGAGTTTATGCCATGATTTGGAAGTCGCGGTTGATTCGACTCCCCAGGGCAGCTGGATGACGATCCTTGGGTAGCTGGATGGAATCCTGTCAGCATTAATAAGGCCTCTTTGGCTGGGGAAGGAGGCTGCATGCCTGCGTGGCATAGGTTTCTGTGCACCAGTATCAAATATACCAGCATGTCCTCAGCCCGTCTGTGACACGCTTTGGGGTCTAAAACTGTTGGTGACTCTGGGAACTCCTGCCTGCTCCGGGGTCAGTCACCAAACAGGAAAAATTGAAGCAGAAAATGTTTCAAAGCACGTAATAGTCCCTGCCTTTTCTCCCTGTGTGCAATTAAGGGTATTGTATGTGACCTATAGGGTATGAATGGTTTGTCTTTTTCAGCATTTGCTTTTGTCTCTCTGCTGTGCTGGTAGAACAACACAAAGGCTTTGTGCTGCAGTCAGTCTTTGTGTGAGAGAGGACTCCAAAGTCTGGTTTCTTCTGAAAGAGAGGGTACAATTATGATGGGAACTCTGTGTAGCAGAATTGTTGGTCTACCACTTCAAGCATTGTGTCAGATATTTAACCTTCAGCTGCAGCTGCTGGGCGCAGGGTACTATTTATTAGCAGTATTCAATATTTTTAGCTGCAACATTAATGTTGTGTCTGTAGTAAACTGGAAATCAAAACAGTAATGTGTAGTTAGCTTAATAAGTGATGTAGTTGCATCTGCACCTGAAAAATGCATAGGTAGAGGCTTCTGATTGAAATAAAATCTAAATCAAATAGTGTTTTTTTCCTGCAATTTGTAAGGTTATGCATACAATGTAAGTATACATGAGTGTAAGTATGTATGATAAGAAGAGCATGTATGTTATGGTTAAATCAGCAAAGTAATAGTAAAAACTTCTAAAAGAAATATGAATAGCATCAGTTTCTTTATGTAGATATCCAGTTCTGTGTTTCAGAGAACAGAAAATTTAAGAGCTGCATTAAGGGTGGAAGTATAAAACAATTTCACAGTAATTTGAAGCCAAACAATCATAATTTCTATGTTAATTTAGTTATCATAAATGAAGCAATTTCATGTTAACTGGTTTGATACTTGTGAAGCGGAATTACCTTTCTTAAGTTTCTGGTTTGGGGTGAATAATTCAAATGCATTGGTTTTGTGTGTGCAAGTGGTGGATGACATCTGCAGGTCCTTAGAAGCAAACACCGCAGGATCATCCAGAAACCTTTGTTGTGCTGTACCATGTTGCTCTTGAGTACTTTAGGGGTACCTGAGGAAATAGTGAAATAGTCAGGTGAAAGAGTATCAAATGAGGTGGCTACATAAAGGCATTGCAGGAAACAACGGACAGTAGTGCCATTAAAATTGCACTCATCCCTCTTGTGTTCACAGTGCTGGGTGGTGTGAGGTGTCTGTGGTTTGCAAGGGCCAGACTGTGGCTGAGCCTGGGGTTTATCTAAGGGTCAAATAGAAGAGAAAAATGTGGAAGTTGGGTTGGTGGCTGTGATAAAGCGATGTAGGAGCATCTACTGAGCAAGGTCTTTGTTCACCAGGTTGGTGATGTAGATTTACTTTCGCATCTTTCGCCATTAGATTCTTAGATTGAGTCTGTCACTACAAGTGCTTTGTTGGGAGAAGGGAGGGTGGGGAAAAGCGGCTCTTGTCCATGGCTTTCAGCTTTGGACTTGGCTCCTGTGATAAATAAATTGCCGCAATGCAGCATCTCTGCGACGACACTTGAAGGCCGCTGAGAAGCCCCTGTTGGTGCAAGAGGAGGCTTGGGCTGGGCGGGCTCTGGGGAGGGGGTAGTCCCCTCCGCGAGCACCCGAGCTTCTGACTGGCTCCTTGGGCAATTTCAGTCATGTCTTAAAAGGGTTGGGTCCGGTTTATCTGCGAGACACCCCGTCTTCCCATCCACGCCAGGGCGGTAGCGATCAGGTGAGGCGCTTCAGCCAAGACTTAGGCTGAAGCAGTCAGGACAGACCATCCACAATGGCAGTTAGGTTTTATTCTGTATGCAGGCAGATAGTACGGAGAACAACTGTACGACTCCTTTTATTTAGCTACTTCTTGCGCTTGTAGAACATTCCTGAACTGACCATGAGGGCTTCGATTTTTTTTCTGTGTATATTTTATTTTGCACTTTCTCTTTACTCTGTGGACTGAACGCAAACGAAGCACTGTGAGTATTTGCTATTCGAATTGTTATGGTTTCTTAGCTGTATTGCATACGAGTGCATGAATATAAGCAGGTATTAGTGGTGTTTGGGAGCAATTTAACAATTGGAGAGGTGCTGTTAAACGTATCGACCTTCTTCTTGCGCGATGCACGCGAGCGCTAATATATTGAAAGAGAATCCTGATGGAAAGCAGATCCCTTTCCAGTTTCACCAAGAAACATGTAATTGCCCTTGTCTAGGAGCTACGTGTTGTCTTTGTTCTTTCAAAACATTTCTTTCCTCTATGAATGTAACTTTTCCTTAGCAGCTGTTCATACATGCAAGTCTAAGTTCACAGAATGTGTATATCGCACATTCCCTATTTCATTCATGTGGATTTATATTAGTCTATATAGTAGTCTTCATGTCCAGCATGTATTCATTGCAGGTAGGGGCAGCACATACTGCTACAGTATAAAATTGCTCCACAAATGTGGTCTGTATCTCTTGCATTTTGGGGAGGCACCTTTGGCAATAAAGGTGAGGTTCCCTCTTTAAAAGCTTTGTCGTTCCCTTCCTCTGCTGCTGAAAGCTAAGAATTGCCTGTATGGTTCCATGCCACACCATGCCGATCACGCCTTTCAGGGCATCTTCCCACTCCTCTCTCCCAGTGGGAATCCCAATGGCCCTGGGAGCCAGCAGCACTGAGGCACTGGGCTCCTGAAATTCAGGGACTGCTCTGGCAAGAGGAGCAAGTGGTGTTATTTTGCCTGCAGGACCTGGTAGGTCTGCCATGGGAGAGGAATAGGAGCGAGGGGTTCTGCCAGCCCACTCTCCATGGTTGCCTGTTGCCAGGCTCCTTAAAGACTTTAGCAAAACCTTTGGCACTTATATCAGCTACTCAGGCTGAACTGCTGCAGTGCCATTTCTATTCCTTGTAATATTTATACAACAATAATAGACATCATCTCAAGCCGCTGCCTGCTGCATTGCTGGGTTTGGCCAGCTCGTCTCTCCCTTGGTCCTAGTGGCCACCATGGGACCTGCAGGAATCCGCAGTGCCGCATTGCGGCACTTGATGAACTCGCAACAGGCTGGCACAATGACCACCCCAAAGAGAGTGAATATTGTCACACAGCCCCTTACAATGTCACTTCCTACAGCTCTGAAAGGACAACTAATTTTTGTCTGCCACTTGGAATGGCTTTTCTGTCCTGGGGTGTGTTACACTGACAAGTATGAAAAGAATATGTTCATTATGGTAAGGAAGTCTATCAAAACAGAGGCTTTTGCTGTAGGGTTATCGCATTAAGGTTGCATTGTACTCAAATTAAAACACAGTATTGAAGAATTATATTGTTCCCCTCTGATCCAGATTTAATCAGTTTCTTTAGAATTTCTTTTGGTGGGGTCCTGTAAGAAAACTGCAGCACTCAGCTGACTGAATGCTGAAACCTTTTACCTTGGAAATCATCATTCAGTACCTTCAGCCTGAACAAATGGCACAAGTCGCTTGCTCCTTTCAAATTATAGAATTGGACTGTGTTAGTTTGAATTGGATTGTGTTTATAAGACTGCTTTAGCTTCAGACAGGAATAAGCAGAAACAACTGTTCAGGCAGGAACCTGAGAAAGCTGTTGTATTTTGCTGAAGTACTGATGCGTCAAACTTAAGGTTTGTATGATCTGACTCTTGTTGTTTCTTTTTCATCCTTTCCGTGAATACACTCTGGAGGCTTTCAGCCCTCTGTATGCATCAAAAACTCAATCCAGTTTCCATTGATTTTGGCAGGAGTAGCACAGAATCCATAAACTACAGTACCTGACGTGCATACAGTTGGGTAACACCAAAAGAGAGATCGCTGTATAACCTGGGAAAGAAATAAATGAAAATTCCTATTATTAATTTAATTGTGTTATTCATTGAACAAGAGGTTTACAAATGAATCTACAACTGGGTGAGTTGAAATTTATTCAATTCTGGTTTTGGTCACTGTGGCTCCTGTGAAAATCTGCTCCTGAATAAATAGATGGCAGGGACTAGATTCGGACCCTGCTGAAATCAGCAGCAGGATTTGTTCTGACTTCAGTGGACACTGGTCTGGGGGTGATGATAATTGGACTTACTCCCAGTGGTTCTAGGCAATAGTATCAGCCCTGGAAATCAGCTGCCATAGAGAAACATCAGAACCACCCTGATGATGCAGAACATTTATTCAGTGTTTGCACAAATACTTTTCTTTCTCAGAGTCCAAGTACTTACAGAAATGTATGGATGTAATTGGGACATAGAGCCACAGCAGCCATTCCCAGTACAGTGTACTAAAAATGCGCAGCCTTTGGGCAAAGACTTGAGTAAATCCCATGATTCATAAAAACCTAAAGGCAGTGTTTCTGGGGCCGTATGTGAGTTTAGAAAAATTACTCATTGGAGATTCCTTAATTTAAAAATAAAGCAGTGGGAGAATAATTCCAGCCTGTTCTTTTCTCTTTGCACCAATGCTTTTATAGCTAAAATCTCCATTCAGGCCGAATTGAATTTATATTTTCTGCCTAGAATTAAAGTGTCATGTAAAAGATTGAAAAGCTGATTGAAATTTCTCTAAAAAGCTCTTTCAGCTCTCCCTGGGCATAGGTGTTAGAAACAATTGGGGGCTGCAGCGGGTACCTGTTTTATACAGCTGATAGAGGCAATTTGATTGTGTGGGAAAATAGATATGTTTTTCTCTATGTAAAAAGGGCAGCCTTCCTTGAGGGCAAGCAGTAAGGCATTTCGTGTAAGACCATGTGGATGACATTCTTGACTGAATATCTAACAAAGTTCACAACCTAAATGAATCGCGTAGCCTCATTCTCTGTATAACCGTTATTACTTTGTATTTTACATTACCTTGGCTTAGCTAATTTTATTTTATTTTATTCTATTCTATTATTCTATTTTATCTTGGCTTAGCATATATCATTTATTTGCGTGTCAGTGTAAGTAAGTAAATTCAGACATAATGATATGTACGTGCACTTGCAATGTAAATGCAGGGCTAAAGATAACGCTAGGAAGGTTTGAGCATCAGTCACCAGCATCCTTAATTTTACCACTGCCTGTGTACACATGACAATGCAATCTTTGATTGTACAGGCCTGTAGGGGTTTTTTATGGTCTCTTTTAGCTATTTGCACATATTCCTTGTTCCAGTCTCTTTGCCCAACCATTTTCTTAGCTGCAGGGCCTGTCGCTCCCTCTCCTCTGCCCTTAGCCTCAGCTCCTGACCTTGGCAGTGCCAGAGACTCCAGCCAAGGCACAGCCAGTCTCTAGAGAGAGTTAATGCAGCAATTGCAGGACTTAAGTTAATATGCCCTGAAGTGATCACTATGGGCAAATGTGATCACCCTGCTTCTTGCCGGGTGACAAAACAGGCATTTTAAGCAAAGAATTTGTTATTAGAATAACCCAGTTTCCCCAAAGCTTGATGGTTTTGAAAGTAATCTCAGTTCTTCAAGGAGGAAAAAGAAAACCTGCCATAAACATCTGGCCTTTATAAGCTTAAATAGTTAAAATCTAACAGTTACATACAAATTTAACTCAGCCACAGAATGGGAAGAATCAGGCAGTTGTAGCAGTGAACACTGCTGGCAGGTTTGAGCATCGTTCCATAGTAAGCTTATTTATTTTATTTTTCATACATTTCTAGAAAAATATATTCTTTCCTCTGTATCCTTGAGACTAGTGATGTTTCTGATGTCAGCTTCCCAAGTTAACAGTGCTAGAGCCTCTCTGCTGTGACAAGAACATATGGGAACCCATGAGTAAGACTAGTACTGGAACAGAAACCACAAACTGGCAACTAGTTATTGTTATTTATTTCAGTGGATTTTACATGTCACCTGGAGACTATTTAGAAGATTGTTTGCCTGGGCTAACATTGTGTTTAAAAATAGCCCTTGCACAGTGCCAACTCATTTCAGAGTTGGGTACAAATATTGAGACAAAACCCCAGCTGTTGCTGTTCTTGCTGCTAATTCGAGGTATCAGATCAGAGCTCTTCTAAGCTGTGTCAATGAATAAGACCACTTGTGAGATCATTGTGTTTTCTAACAGTGGAGAGTAATGGATTGATCAGTGCAGCATCATTTGCTTTCATTATATACCCACATGGCAGCCGTGGGCTTTAAGAGTCTACGGGAAGATCAAAGGATTGGGTACAAGAACCACTCAGGACTCACCAGAACCCTGTAGAGATCCAGTTGAGGTTTGGACCTTGCATAAGGAGCAAATCGTGGGTGCCTTGAAAGGGTGAGGCCCATGCCCAGTGCTGAGGGATGGAGTGCCAAAGCCAGAGGCCGTGAGAAACAGTAAATATTTAATTTCATGCAAATTCCTTCTGACCTGTATGAAAACCAGCTCTTTACAGCTATTGAAATTATAGCTCCTTCTACCCTACCGTCTCAATGTTAATTACAACCACTAATTACAGTGGTGTATCAAATCCAGCTCTTGGTTTTATTACTAAAAATGTATCTAGATTCACAATTGATAAAATGCCCCTGCTGTTAGTTACATGAGGTGGGACACAAGGGCTGGAAGGGGGTTGAAGTGGTCCTGTGTTGTCCCAGCCCAGGGCAGGACCACTGGGTTCTGTGATAGTCCTACCAGGGATTCGGTCAGTCTGTTGTCACTGCTAATGCCTGCACACCCTATAACAGGGGTTTTCTGTATTTTTCCTCTAAGTAACCTAATCAGAATTCCCTCTTCTGAAATTTAAACCTGTTACTGCTTTGCTTAACCTTTTCTGAATACAAGGAACAGAGAATTTGTTTCCCCTTTGCAACCGCTTTTTATGTAGTTGGAGAGAGGTCGAAGAGCAAGTGCTGTGAATCTGCTAATGTAGAGATCTAAGGTTCTGTCACTGTTAGTGTTAAAGTTTGCAGCTAATGCAGTCACCCAAATTCATGTTTCATGACTAGCATTTCAGACAGACCCCAAGATCTCTGCTTTATGCGCATAAATACTGATGGAGGTGTCTAATCTGGCACGGTCAGAGTCAACAAGTTCAGTCCACATGTACACTGTGGAAAGGTTTCTTCATGTATTTTCATTCAGCAACACCCCACAACCCACAGAGCCTTGGGGTCTTGCAGAAGTTGTCTCTGTCTCTGCTGAGCCAGGCTGTGGTGTTCCCTCCTCAGCCCCACTGGCAGTTTGGGCTGTGCTGTTCAGTCTTTCCTGCATCCGTTCACCCACTTCTGAACAGAAATAACATTATCAAGAAAACTATTTACATGAGAGGCTTAATTATGCTTGAAGATGCCTTGGTTAAGGCTTAATATATTTTCCAGTCTCATTTACTGATGTATGGTTGCACTGGGGATAGAAAGCCTGGAAACTATAGCAGTTGTGGGAGAAGCAGTAATCGGGGAGTATGACGGTAATTCACTCTTGGGAATGTTACCAGCCTGCAGATGCCCCATTTACAGTATCCATTGCATGCACATAGATAATAATCTTATATTAGGCCCAATTACATGGTGTTATGGACACACAACACACGGATTCCATACGCAGCCAAGGAGCATACAGTGATAAAGCAGTGCTGTAATTGAAGGAGACAGAAGGAAATGTTAGACTTGTTAGTGCACCAGTGACAGACACAGTGCCTGAGATGCCTGCTCCCACCAGCCTTGCCCACCCACTTCTCTGCTCCTTTCCAAGGCTCACTTTCAAAATGCAGGTTTACCATGGCGTGAAGCGACTCAGCACCTTGTTCTTTCCACAATGTGTTGAGAGAGTTTTGAGCAGGAAAGAGAAATGGACATCATTGTGTAACTTTAGAGTCAAGCCCGTAGGCGCACAGAACTGAGGACTGTTGTTTGCAGGCTTCCTGCTATCAAATCATGTATGTTAGGAGCTTGTAAAGAATCTCTGGTGCCCAATTGTAAAAGGCTTTCAAACCCAGAAATACAATAAATTACCTGGTGCCTTTTTAGCCCTCTTTCTCCGTTTACCTATCAGTAAACAGGTCTGAATAGTTCTGCCTAACTGAGACTTCTGCAAATGCTGCCATGTCCCGTGATCAGCTGGATGTGACACAAAAGCAGCCTGGCATGTATCAAAAAGCTGAATGGCCAGCACAGCAGACTTCCAGTAGCTATGGTAGATGCTTATTAAGGCTTGGGGAAAAGTGTTAATCAAAAATTTAATCTACCATATAATTTCTCAATTGGATTAGCTGTTTGTGCTGATCGGCTGCACAAGTGGAATGTGAAGAGGGAAATCAGTCTCTGTTACCATCAAAAAACAAAGGACGTCTTCAGCACACGACATGCTCTCCCCTTCCCCTTTCATTGTAATCCCTTCAGATTGCAAACAAGAAGCATGGCTGTGGATGTTGTAATGATTCACGGCTAGTAACCTCTCTACGTTATGCCACATGCCTTGTGTTTAGGAAAATGGACATTTGCATGGTATCTTTTCTTTTGGCCAAGCTGAAATAGGATATAACAGCTTTTGTTAAGCTAGGATATAGCAGGTGGTATTGTCATCAGTGATATGTGTTTAACAAAAAACCCAGCCTCTGATGTATTTTTCCACTTGAAATGTGACTGGAAAGCATGAAGACTGTTGCTACTTTACAGTGTCCTTATGGGAGTACTAATAGAAGAAATTAAATAGTTAATGTTTCAGATAATTCTATTATGTTGTGTAACTTCTCCTGACATCATTGCCAGAAGATCCTTTTGGTTCATGTCTAGTACTTAACTGGAACAGAGTAGATAGAAATGTGGGAATGAAAGTAGTATTGTTTCAGATGAATAAATCACCAGGCATTCTGATATTCATTATGCGCTCTTAATTATGTCATTAATTGAATTCCAAGTAGGAGAAACAAAATCTCTGTGTACTCTGTAATTTACAGAGTTGAGAATGTTTAACTATTGATCTGACAGCCAGGGATTTCTCTCTCAGTCCAAGGAATGTGAGAGGATGCTTGGAGTTCCTGAGTTTTTAAACTAAAATACTTGTATTATTAGTAGGGTTCAAAATTTAAACCCTTTCCTTCTTTTTTTTTTTTTTTTCCCCAAATTACCCTCCATAGAAGTTGTGCCATTTCTCCTGGCATTAGGAGTACCGACTCTTTCTGGCTCTCACCTAGTCCTGAACACCTGTATTCCTATTCAGGAGGGTGGAGAAGAGAGTAAAGAATAATGCATAAGTATCACATTAAAAATGCACACATGACAGTCATTTCTGGAGGTTAATGATTTTAATGTAATCACATTGCAGTGATGTACATGAATCTGGAGCAAGTCAGAAGAGAATAGAAATGCAACTGCATGTAGTTAAATTTTGCACAAAAAGCTAGAGGAAGGAGATAGGTAATTGTTTTCAAATGATGGCAGGATTGCAGAGTGAGCAGTCTTTCCTTTAAAGAGACCTGATTAGTAGGGGCTATAAATCAGCTTTATTCTTCAGAAGGAAGAAAGCAGCTCCATGCGTGCCTCTAACCAGTTTGGGCAACTGGCAGAGGAATGAGTTAGTGGAGCAGTACCTCTGGGGTTGTAAATTGGAGTCAACGGGACTGTGACAGTTCAGACTGGTGGAGGATGTACCACCTCAAAAGACTGCTGATCCCACATTATGCATCTTCCAAGTAGTCCTTGGAGGATCCTTAGGAGTGCTGCAGTCTGCTTCTGCTTAGCTTGCAAGATCTGACAAGGATCACGGCCCAAGGTGGGAAGTTTGCAGGCATAAATAATATTGTCTATAACCTCAGTTTCCTGATTCAGCGTTTTGGATGTGAATAGTTTACAGGGAGAGGACTTCTAACTGAGAGGACAGTGCTTTTTCAAGGGACAAGGGTAGATTGGGTTCTGGAAGAGATGGGAGGTATGAAGCTGGGGAGAACTCTGCAGAATACAAGTTCTCCCACATGACGTTGCAGGAGTTGGAAGATTCTTGAAGCTTTCTATTTCTAGCAGCTTCCTGGTGTTTGCACGGATGTTTCTAGGATTTGAAACGTAGTTGGATCAAAATGAAACTGGGGCCTCGGAGCCGCTAGCAGTGGAGCACCAGTAACGCAGGATTGATTTTTTCCCTTCATGTGTTAAAAATGCCCCCGTGTTGTGCCCTTACCCCTTTCAGGACACAAAACCTCACTGCTGGGAAGGCTTCATGTGCCTAGGAAAGCTTTGCAGAGTGCCTCTAGAGCCCACCTCTACCTGAAACCCCTGCATGCAAAATCCATGGAGTTCCCGCAGTGGGAGGTGTGTGTCTGGCGCATCCTGCTCAGCAGGGTTAAATTCCTGCTGCTCCTGTGAGGCACAGTTCACTGGCAATTAGTGCCCTTTGCAGTGTTTGGCCGCCTTTGTTCCGAAATAATTGCTGTTATCATAGGTGTTTTATTGCCTTCATTATGGTTAACATTTAAATATCAATGAAATAGTATGCTACTAAGTTGTGTGTGCTTAGCTGTCTGCTAGAGTTATCCCTGAAATTAGTTCAGCACTGACTTAGGATTCTTGGAAGGAGGGTTATGTACTTGTTGATGAATTAGGGGAAACCTGTGCTTATTAGTGGCAAAACCTGAGCCACTCTCATCAGACATTTTGAGAGTAGAAGTACTCTGCGGTTGGGATAATGTTTTGTCTGTAGCACAGAAATGTTTTAAGAGATTTTAAAATACTTTGGAATCATGAAGTCAGACAGCAGAGGCTGACCTTTCCGCATCTGGATGAAGAATTGCACTGGGAGACAGGGTGTTCTCTACCCTCCTTGCAGAAGGAAGCTTGCTGTCGTGTCCTGTTCTGCCTGAATCCACTCCACGTCCTTCTGAGATCAATAGGAAGTTTCCCTCGAATTCCTGTGGCTTCCATTGACTCCTGTAGTGTCATGCCAGGACCTATGCAGACATCAGCTCTGTATGTGATTTAATTGTTATGAGCTGACTTTACATGTGGCTTTTATTTATTGGTGTATACCTAAAGGCTTCCAAGTGTATAGCTCATTTGTATGTCACAGGCAGCTGAGGCAGAGGGTGAATTATATTTTTATGTCTATAGAAAAAAAAGGTGGTGCAATTAGAAATTCCATTTGTGAGCCCTGTTTGAGCTTCCCCACATGCATGTATAGATGCAAATATGAAATATAGACACTGAGGGGCGGGTGTGCTGATGTATAGATACATGCACCTTACGAGAGGTTATGTTCATTTGCTGAAATTTCATATGCTTGTTTTTATCATAACATTGAATGGTTTGGGTTGGAATCATAGAATCCTAAAATGGTTTGGGTTGGAAAGAACCTTAAGATCATCCAGTTCCAAGCCCCCTGCCACGGGCAGGGACACCTCACCCTAGACCATGTCTCCCAAGGCTCTGTTCAACCTGGCCTTGAACACTGCCAAGGATGGAGCATTTACCACTTCTCTGGGCAACCCATTCCAGTGCCTCACCACCCTTACAGTAAAGAACTTCTTCCTTACATCCAACCTGAACTTCCCCTGTTTATTTTCAACTCATCACCCCTTGTCCCATCGAATGGACTGTAAAGCTCATGTCATGCCAGCCCCCATCACTAGCAGCATAAGATAATTGAGCAGTAGCAATTGTATGACAGAGGGTTTCATTTTGCACCATATAAGCTGCCACAGTGGGAGATGTGTGTGATCATGACATTAGCAGGGGTTCCAAGGCAGAGCTGCTCAGGCCAACAGCGTATCAGATATACCCTGGTAGTCACTGTGTTCGCTTCCAGCACTGAAGCCACCGTAAGGTGGTGACATGTGCAGCTTGTGACGCACAGCTGAGGAGATGACAGGGCTGACAGCTGTAAGAGCTCGCTCGTAGGTTTTCTTCTGAACCTGGCACTATTTCCCTCTTCATCTTACCCAGTAACTTTGTAATAGGCTGCGTTTGAGTCTTTGCATATTGAAAAATGGAATACACAAACCCCTGATTTTGATACCCGTTGATCCCAATGCTTAGTTGGGTGTTTCTTGTCCAGGTTTTGGCAGCAGCAAGTTTTCCAGAAGAGCTGGAATTAATACTATATATTCTACTATAAGTGGCAGTGCACTAAGGCCTACAGCTCTTACCAGCCTGGTGTGTGAACGTGTGTGACTTGACTGACACAGATCTCTGGCAGCAGATCTGACATGAAGATTCCAGCTTTCCAAAACTTTGCTATTACTGCCATAACTCCCTCTGCTCACAGGTTTGAAAAGGAAGGGTGATCTTGCTCTGTTGGTGCAGTTTGCTGTCATGGGTATGTCAGTCCCCAGGCTGGCTCCAGATCAGTACTGCATCCATCTGGTGCAGCACTGTGCTGAAGTACCAGCTACCACCCTGCTAACAGCGTGGTCATGTTCTGCCCTGCTGGGATGCAGTGCAGGAGCACCAATGCACTGCTGCCAGTGCCAGAGCCTGCGCACACACCCCTCCAGACTGTACCTGTGCATAGCTGTGTTACCTCCAACCTCCTGGCTCTGCAGTATGCCTGTGTGTCTTCCTGAGTACCAGAAAAGCAGTCTTAATAGGGTATAATCCAATTCAGTTTTAATCTGCTGATGATGGTGTCACCAAGGGATTTCTGGGCAGAACCGTAAAAATGTTTTTAAATCAGCAGATGACCAAGAGGGCCCCTGAACTTCTGCAAAGGTCTTCAAGAGCGTTTGGTTAAGTGTCCGTTGTAAATACATAACTTTGCACAACTAAATAGTTCAGGGAAGGGTCACATGCCTTTTCAGGTTGTTTCAGGAGGTATTTTCTTCAACGCAAACACACAAAAGCACTGTCTTCTCCCAGTGTGATCCTGTGGAGTGCTGGGCCTCTTATATAAAGCAGAGGACACCCCACTGCAGCCAGAGCAGCACCAGCCATGCTGGGACATGGCCCCACTGATTCCCATGGCAAACTGTGCTGCAGAGCTGGTGCACTTTGAGCATGGCAATTATGCCCTGTTGGAGTGCTTTCCATTTCCTGTGCCATCTTGATAAACTTTATATCTTCTAATTTGCTGGAGAGTCATTGATATAATTAGGAGCTCCATAGATGGGAGCAGCACACTCCGAAGATGATAATCGAGTCAGTTCATTTTTCATAAGAAGCGCTCAGAGGGCCCCTACAGCAGCTGGGATCATTTTCTCTTTGATAGAGCAGCAGAAATCCTTATATGCCTGGGTCATGACATGTTTTATTCTGATCCATTCCACTACCCATATGTTTTTTCATAAGGCAACTAAAGAAAGGGTCCATGTGTTTTCAAAGGGCAATTGGAGCTGTCTGGCCATGTAAGCTGGCTGTGTTAATAAGTCTGGGCAAGTCAACAGCTCTTTTTTTATGTGGGAGAGAGCACTATAAGTGCGAAGCTTTCACATTGCGGTGTGCCGGTTTGATGTTCCTCTGCTCCAGTTGCACCAGCTTTTCAAGCAAAGTGGCAGCTTATCCAGAAAGTCTGGATCTGTTCCAGTGGTCGATAAAACCTCATCTCCTGCCCTCCTTGGTACTCAGACATGGTAAATAGCAACCTTCAGCCATTCTTATACAGCTGTTGATTGCCTTGCCTTAACAATATCTTTCATGATGGGCTACAGATTGTCTGAGGTATTGGTCAGCATGTTCTTGCTGTTTGCAGCCTGCCAGATTTATTACCAAGAGTTTTAGCCGTTTGTGTCTGTAAATGGTGTGTTGGTGAAGAAAGGTAAATAATTGATCAATCTGTTATTTTCTCTCTTTTTTCTTTTCTCCTAACAGTACTCTCAACAATAACAACATCACCCGCATTCCTGTTACCAGTTTCAATCATATGCCAAAGATCAGGACTCTGTAAGTAATACCTTCAAATAATGATGATGATGATGGCGTAAGCCAATGTTTGGGTATCTGTTGTGTTGTGATAATCTTACGCCAGCCTCTCCCACTGTAACCAGTTCACTGCTCTGAGGGAGGTGGTGCTGGGCCCGTCCCACAGGGACCCACAGCAGGGATGGGGACAGGGACAGGAGGCCAGTGCTGGGCAGGGGCTGGTGGTCACCCTGGGCTGTGCTGCAGTGCTGAGCTGGGGCAGGTCCGGAGCCCCAGTGAGGCTGGGCCAGGCTGTGAAGGCAGGGGGTGCCTTCAGAGCCCTGCAGTGGTGCTTTGGGTTTAAACAATGAACTTAGATTTGGTTTTATCAAGAGTTTGAATTTTTCTGGAAATGAAATTGACATTTCCCCCCACCTAGGAAAATCCATAAAGTGAAATGTGTTCCAGGCTGGAGCACCATCAACATTGTAAAAACTGCTCAGATGGATCAAGTTACTTAATTTTCTTAACATCCTGTGCTTAAATCCTATTTCCTCTTTTGAATTCAGAATACTAATTTCTGAAACAAGAGAGTTTTTAAAGAACTTGGAAAAAAAGTTCCTTCTCCAGATACTTTCTGAAACAAAATGTCACTGAATCTGATGTATTTTTTATAAAGGCTTCTCTTACGTCAAATCCATGTTTCTATAGCTGGGCACCATTCCACTGGAAAAGCTCTGTTCAGCCTTAGTAGACCAAAATACAAAGACTGAAATTAGACTGTGCATTAGTGTAATGTAGCCATAGTCTACCAAAACCATTTTCTTTAAATAATTCCTTTAAATTTCTTCAGGGAATACACAACTTCAGGAAGAGTCATGTTTAAACAAAGTATCTCTGTTTTTTGACTCTAAAATCTCAAACTCAACCAAGATTTATGTAGTCCTAAAAGCAAAGAAACGGCAATAGTAGCCAGCTTGGAAATTTTCTGCAGCACTGAAAAACCAAACTGCCTCAAGGATGCTACATACACAGGTGTAAAACCAGATTAAGTAAATTAACAGAACTGAAGAAAAATGCCTTTACTCATGTCAACCAGAGTAAGATAACCTCTGATCTAAATCTACCTTTTTCATTAAATGGTGACATTCACAGACGTTAATGTAAGTAATGAAATGGAAATTAGATGTTTGTCTTTTAGGAAAGAATGGATAAAGAGGATAAAGGTGCAGGGTGAAGGTTCCTGGAGTTTCGCCTTTTCTCATTCAGTCACAGTGGTCCAGAAAATTTGCCTGTCTTCTTCAGATTAGGCACTCTTGTCTGTTCCCAGAGCTCAATGCCTTCTGTCATTTTCCCTTTAGTTTAATTTCAGAGATGGCTTTGTATATAGCTCCCTGGGGACTTACACTGACTAATCCCCCTCTGCTGTAATTAAGGAAAAGAAAAAAGAAAAGGAAAAAAAAGGGGAAGGAAGTCATAAATAGGATTTATAAAGGGAAGCTTTTTGTATCGAATTCTGAGAGCCACATTTTATAGAACATGAATGCTGACCCACTCTAAAAAGATTTGCTGGAAATTTAATTTAAGGTCTGTGGCAAAAAGGGCAACTTTTGCAAACTTGCATTCATATTCATTCACCTCCTGTTCTGTAAAGGTAGTTTCATCAGTATCAAATGGCATGTTTCTTTCTCCACAGCATGCAGCGCCCTTCCGAGCAGTTCAATATAGGAGTTAAAAACCTCTACATAGTCAGGTGGAAATACAGAAAAATAGTTTTGTGGTCTATATTTTCTTGCATCTTTTTCAACAGGCACAGAGAAATCATCAAAATAGCAATAAATATAAGAGAAATACAGGAATGAAATAGCATATTGTAATTTTTTCAGCCGTTCCTTCATAGTAATATTTTTTTTTCCTCTATCCGTCTTGGCACTTTTCACAATTAGTACTTTATTAACCATAATTATTGTCAGAATAAGATTGCATAGCTGCATTTTACTCAGTATTTTCTGAATTTCTTCTGTTCAGAATTTAGGCTAATACTGTTTTGAATTAACCAAGTTTCAGGTAAATGGCTGGTAATAACCTTACAACTAACATCCCCTTAAACACATCTAAACCTCATCAGGTTTTGTTCACTTATATAAAATATTTATATAAAAATGTTATTTGTGGGGGAATGTTAACGCTCTCCCTGGTTTCTTTGATTTATTTCACTCGATAACCTTTACCTTCTGCATTAATATACAACCTCAGTGAACAGTTAGCATGAAAGGGGAAAGCAGTCTGAGGCATAATGGCTGACTAAGATGTACTATTTAATCTCTTGGTTGTTGATGCAGATTCAGTCCAAACAGATCATGAATGATGTTCATTACAGTTTGGTGACTGTAAAAAGAATCACCAGTTTGCTCAGCTTCTCAGGTAGCTTCCCACGTAGCTGGGCTTTCCTATAGAAGCTCTTGGGAATCCCTGGTCTGAATGTTACTTAAGGAGGGACAAGCTCTTTTTCCCACCCAGCTGCGGCATGGTTAGTGTTTGACCTCTATGTGTCCCTCTTACGCACTAGTGAGATCCATTAGCAGGACGTCTGGGGCTGCTTGTGCCGCAACTGCTTCTGCTTCTGTGGATAAATAGCTTTGTCTTCGTGGCTCTCAAAACAATCTGCTCATTTAAGAAGAGAGAAGGAAAAGTTAAAGTAAAGAGCATATTCAACTTGAACATGACCTCTCAAGGGAAAGAAAAATAAAAAGCCCAGTAAGATTTGAAGCACCTGAAGAAATCATCTTTTCTGTGCTAACCTGTTTTATTTAACTGTTGCTAAGTTTCATCGATCCCTTAACCTTGATTGGAAGTGACAGGAATTAGTTTTTATTGATCTGCTTTCCTTTGCTTGAACCAGCTGTATTTATGTTAAAACATGTTCCCCATGCCTATTTGCTTAATGATAAGTGGCCTGTTGCCTCTGCATGTGTGAGGGACTGCTGAGATAGGTAATTGCGTAATTTCTTTTAGTTTTTTTATTTAAGGATAAACTGAAAATGTACCAAATCACTTTGATGCTTCTCGTGTTCACAGGGAATTGGTGCATTATGCTTTTGGAGTACTGTGAAAAGTCTTTTTGTGGCTGTATTCATTAATATAATTATCAAAAATATATTCTAATAGGCTGCTTTGTTAGCTTGATAGGCTCTCAAATGGCCTCCTCTCCAAAGCAAACTGTAGAATATCCACACAAAACACTTGACCAGGCAACGAGGTCGGGCTCTGCTGAGGCAGGCAAGCTGGCAGAGGTGGCACTTTGCGCTGCTGACATGGGGAACCCCTGACACCAGCAATACCAATTTAGTGAGTAAAAAAACCCAACTCTTAGGACTGGAAAGCTGACCCTTTTCGTGAAACTGTGGGGTTACTGCTCCTGCCTGCCTACATCCACACAGGGGATGCAGGGAATGGCATGAGATGAGCTCTTCTGGAGGAAGATGATACTCAGTATCGTTCTTGACTGCCATTGTAGGAAGGGAAAATACTCTAAGGATTTAAATGAAATGCTTACTCTCTAAGTTGGAGTTAGAGCAAAATCTTACTTAGGATAATTTCTGGCTAGATTGTATTTGTTCTCTTTTCTTTGTAAATGTATTTATTCATTCTTCCAACCAACAAAAAGTGTTCCAGGCAGATTAATGGTTCATAAGAACAAAACAGTTTGCCAGAAATCTGACTTACTGCAGTGTCACTTAAATAGCTTCAGGCACAAGGTTTTCTAGCCATCCTTCTACAACACTTATGTTCCACAGTGCTCCCAGGAGACTAGCGTCCCCCATCCCTACAGGATAAACTCTCAGTTCCAGTTTTGTGGTCTTCTACTGTAACTCTCCACCCCAGGCATACAAAGCTGGGGACTGTCAGCCTGGGTGCTGGTGCTGCTCAGCAATATGAAGATCTCACATAGACAGTTGATTTCTTTGGTGGATGGACAAGGCTAAAAATCTTGTGCACGCTGATTGTGTGGGTTGTTTAAAATGTAATGCCTGTAATATAAGTGAATAATGCCTTGTCTAACCATTTCTGACAGGATTTTCAATCTGGTTTATCATTTCAGCTTTGGTATAACACTGTGAATGTCTGACTCATTACAAGGAATGAAATAATGAATATGCTGGGCTTTTGTTTTGACCTAAAGTGTGGTAGCTATTAAAATGACCAGACTTGCTCCCTGAATGCATCATCAATTTGCAGACTTCCCCCCACAATGAGATAATGCTTCTTCCAGTCTCTAGTCCCAGGCATGAAGCGGGCTGAGAAGGGAGCCGGTGGACAGACCTTCCATTACAAAGAACAGCCCTCTGTTGCTCTGTGGTATCACCCTATCGTGGTCCTCTTTTTCATCAGGAGATGAAAATTCTTGTCTAGAACCTGCATACGTGCATTGAAGCACCACAGTACAAAGAGCATCGATGAGTTTGTCCAGGCATCACAGGGGCACAGAATCATAGTATGGTTTGGATTGGAAGCGACCTTAAAGATGTATCATTCCAGCCCCCTGCCATGGGCAGGGACACCTTCCACTAGACCAGGTTGCTCTGTCCAGAACCCATCCATAGTGGCCTTCCAACATACAGCATACAAGGGATCAATAGCTGCTGGTGTGGAGGGTTCTCTCTTTCTCCTCCACAAGGGGAGAGAATCACCTATTACCCTGTTTTTCAGCCTCGTCCTCATTTTTATGAAGCCTTCCTTTGAATTCACTCAAAGATACTACATTCATGAGGTTATTTCTGATACGGAATCACAGACAAAGTGATTACTTGGAGGAATCTTAAATTCTTCATGTTCTTTTCACTGGAATGGCCAGCTCATAAGTACCTGTAGGCAGGCCATTATTTAACTTCATTCTTCCAAGACATTTTAAATAACAGCCCTAATTTATATGTGGATGTTTGTAAATTTTTTGTCAATGTAGATAGTCAGGACCTGACTCAACTCTAACCAATAAACTGCAATGATCCTGCTAAAATTGTGCTGAAGAGACAGACTTGTACTTGCTCGCTCTGATTTGTGTCTTATGTCTAAACTACTATAGATAACTTGAGGGTTCTTGTGTGTTTTGTAGGCGGCTTCACTCCAACTTCCTGCACTGCGACTGCCACCTGGCCTGGCTGTCGGACTGGCTGCGGCAGCGCCGCACCATCGGGCAGTTCACCTTCTGCCTGGCCCCTGTCAACCTGCGTGGCTTCCTGGTGGCAGATGTGCAGAAGAAGGACTTCGTCTGCTCTGGTAATGCTGCCAACCCTTCATTTATCTATCAGCTGATGGGTTTATATTGATGTTCACATAAAAACAGGGAGTGGAAAATTACTATGTTGTGTTTGAATGCCATTCAGTAGCAGTCCTGTTTGGTTTTATCACAGCTAAACTGTAATGGAATAGATCAAATCGTTAAGTTTTTTCAGCTTTATAAGGATTATTGGATTCCAGTTAACGTTTCGGTTTTGAAATTATGTTTTCTGCTTTAGCACTGCCAATGATATCAACATCAGAAATCAATTAAGTGTGGATAATCTGGTATTTCTCAAGGGAAGAGCTCAAGAGCTGACTGGAATATGAAAGAAAGGAAATAGAAAATGCTAATTTCTGTTGATAAAACACTGGACTATGGAACATGAGGAGCAGATTTTATCCCAGGGACAGGACGCTTAGGGAGACAATGCACTTTGCTGTTCTACAAGTTTCTACACTGATAAATGGGGCTGATAATACACAGCCAACTCACAAACCATGTGTCTATATGTTGGGCCTATTCATGAAGTCTCTGGAACTGCATTTGGCTCTTTCGTTATAGAAATAAATTTTCTTAAGAAGGAGAAAAAAATAAAAATAAAAAAGAGAGAGAGGGAAAAATAAAAAGATTGGAAAAAGAGATCTCTGAATTTGGCTGACGGGAACTGATCTGACAGGGGAGAGGCATGGCAGTGCGTGTGCTGTGGGAGAGAAGGAAGATACCAGGCGCAAGTCTGGAGACAGTTTTGCAGGCAAATGGTAAGTAGCACAGGGAGCTTGTTACTAAGTCAGTGTGAGTCCTAATCTTGATAGACTGTGAGTCGTGTGGTATCGGGTTCTTCACCTCTCTCAGCTCTAAAGCTTTATCCTCTGGGTACATGGGGTGACTGAGGGAAATGCAGTACAAGTGCTTGTACTAGAAATGCTTTTAGGGATGCTTTTTTCTGTGGTTTCACTTACATATGACAGAGAAATGGTTGTAGTTACAGAAGAACGGTTTGATCGCCGTAACTATATCATGGATGTAGATTAATGCCAAGCGCTGGAGCTGTGCAGGAAATGTTATGGGCATACGGCAAATGAAGTTGTGCACCGGTGATTTTTGTGACATGATTTTCAAGAGAGGTGAGCAGCTTCTACGCAGTTGAGATTTGATGCTGCCCAGAATACCTGACAAATGACATCCAAATTTTAACTAAAAGTTTAGAAATCTAACAGTCTTGGGAGAGGAAGGATAAAAGAAATGGGAAAAATGAATTAAGCTGTTGACAGAATCAGATTTTGCCACAGTTTTTTTTTTTTCTTATGAAGTGAGGTTTCACATGGGGTCTGAGCTTCAGCTACTTGGATTTATGATACAGTGAAGTGAAGAAAAAAAGAGTTGTTTAAACCAAGAGAAGAGATAATAATTGCTGAATGAGAAATGTAGCGTGCACAGAACTCATCTAGACAGATTTTTCTGTGCAGACTGTGGCTTCCAGAACACGAAAGGTTTTTAAGAGTTGGCTGTTGGACCCAAAATGTACAAGAAAACTCTCAATTAGCCTCAGTTTTTTTAAAAACCAAATGAACAGAAATTCAAGGCAAGAAGCCTCCGGTGCGACAGTCCATCAGGTGCATCCCTAACCCTCACCTGGGAAATGAAATACACTGCAAAAGAAATGCGTTTGAAGGCATCAATTTAGAGGAGTATTTAGCAAAGAACTCAGTATGTGCTAGTTTGACAGAAACCTACATGGACAGCTAGCTTAAAGAGGAGATAAATCTTCTCTGCTCCTTATTACTGTTCTTATTGCTGATTTTACAGCATAATTTGTTCATGTTTGACTATGAAGTCAAGCTGGGCTGAAGGCGAATAGTGAACTGATCTTGTCCCTCTGCAAAGGAATTTTATACAATTTAAGCCCATATGAATCACTGTAACTAGCCCCAAGCTGGCAGTGAAAGCTGCTTTTGCATCATAGTTACAAAGAGCTGAAATACAAGGTAGTGAACTTCTCTGTTTCAGTATAAGCTCAGCACTTCAAGCACTTGTGTTTTTATGGCAGTGGGAATTTCATCACAGCAAAGGAAAACTCAGCTGTAAAATGGGTTTCATCAGAGCATTCCAGTTCAAAACTTGTCCTGTTGCATTCTTCAGAGCAGAAAGAGTAGAATCAAAGAATTTCGGGAAAGAAGAAAATCCTCTTTGAAAAGCTGACTTCTGGTTATTCTTTGAACCCTCTGCAAAAATAGGTGTGTTGGTTTGGTTTGGGTTTTTTTCATTTTATCACAGATGTTCCTTTGGAAACATTTGTGAAATTTGGAAGTGAAATTTGGAAAAGCATAAGTGACACACTGATGAAGACGTGCCATAACTGGAACCCAAATGGTTTCATTCCTTCTGGACGGTATGTTAGCAGTCCTGTGCTGTGATGCTTATAAGCATTAGGTGCAAAGTCTCTCAAGATAATGTTGCTGAGATCAGAGTTATGTGCAGATATATCTATGTAAACTGAGATCAATTCAAATGGCACACGTAGGCAAGTTGTGAGCAGTGGAAAAGCTATTCCAGGTTTCACTTGTTCATGCCCGTGAGCATTTGGGTCAAAACTGTAGGTGAAGGTGTAGGATTAAATGGTGCACAGTTGCCTGGAGGTAGGTTTCCAAATATGTCTAATTGGATTTGAGTTGCTTAGGAGGTAACGGAAAGGTGAGGAACAGAAATGAGCAGGACTGGGGCTAGATGGACCCTCACTGTTGGGAGAGAGCACTGAGTGCTGCTGGCAGCCCTGTCACCCACCAGAGCCTTTGGCTAGCTTTTCAGCAAGCTGTCCCCTCCTCATAGGAGAGTCTCTGTTCCAGAGCCACCCCTGACAGAGCAGCCTTCCTGGGTCTGAGCTTTAAAGCCATCTGTTCCCAACAGAGCCTCCAAACACACTTTTTGTCCTGCACAGCCGTTTGCTGAGCTCTGAGATGCGTTTGGTGAGCCAGTCTCCTGCAAGACGGTGCATTGTAGAAGGGGAAATTGTGCGGCACTAGAGTGCCCCTGTTGGTGTCCTACACATAGACAGAATGATGTATTTCACCTCTCTCTCCACCATAATAACCCTGCAATTCACTGCCACATTGCTGTGACAAGAGAAAACAGTGCACTAAGCAGACTTTATATCAGTTGAAACACTACCTGCACTCTGTTCCCTGGGAATGGTTTCTTTTTATATTCTCTGAGCTAGCAGAGAAGCATCTGGGGATGCTGGCTTATGCTCAGTACCTCTTCGAGCCTTCCAGCCTTTGCTTGGAACAGATCCAGCTTCCTTCCCATGTTCAGATGTTTCACTGTTGAACTGGCTCCTCTTTCTCTAACCCTGTCTCTCTGTCTCTCTCAAACACACGTGCTCTCTCTCTGTGCCTATTTGTCTGTCTCTTGTCCTCCTCTGACCTCCTTCAGATGGTAATTTTATTTCGTTTTCCTCTCATATAAGTTTTATTATGGCTCTTTGATTTTTTGTCTGCCTGCTCCTTACTTATGGAAGTTGAAATTAGTCTACATATTGATCAGTTAAATCATGATGTGTTTTCTCACACGCACTAGTGTGGCTATAAAGCTTTACAAACCGAGGCAGTGGGTTCATGAAGCAGCACCTCGGTCTTTTCATTGCTCTGTGTAGGACCCAGTGAGTGACACCATTTGGGTGTTATTAAAATGACAAATCATTCTGGTTTTCCTAAGTATATATATGAAGAAATAAGTATGCGTATGAACTGCATACCTAGGAATAAAGCAGATACATTCAGGAGCATTTTACCTTGAACTGATGTATAGCGTACTTCAGCCACTGCAGTCCTTGGCTGTCAGAAAGCTGGAATGTCGTCAGTGCTCCTTGGGGTGCTGCAGAGGAGATGATCTGGTCACCAAGCAGGCAGGGACGGTGGGCTGGTTTCGGTAGGTGGTGGGAGGAACCACCTCTGTTGCTGCCAGTTCTGAGGCAGTACCTTAGGACTTGGTGTTGACTCTGAAGGTGAAGGTTGATACAGATCTGTTAGAGTTTTGGCCAGCAGCTTGAGGTATTTTACAGTGGACAGTATTTACCATGGAGTACGAAGATTGGATGAGATTTCGTAGAATAGGCCAGGGGCTAATACTTCTAACAGTTACTGAATTCACGCTTTTCTCAGGTAAGAAGCAGCAGATTATAAAATCCTGATGTTAATTTGGAGCTGATTTGTCCTGTGTCTTGCAGTATGAAATTTTGCGAAGCTTATAATATGTGATTTTTAAGAACTTTTCTAAGATAGTTTCCTTTAATAATGAAACATGCGTTGTAAAGAGGGAAGCGGGATCCATTCTCTTTGTCGTTAGAAACCATTTTGTCTGATTCTTCATCCTTAGTTCCCATTTGAAGGATCTACAAGAACCTGAAGAAAATCAGGATACATCATTTGGATTAAATAAGTTAAAATTCAGTCTAAAATTGAAGCAACAGAGAAATCGTTACCATAGCCAAGCATTCAGTGATTTCTGGCTAAAGAAACTGATACTGATTTTAACAAAACGGTGGATTGATCCAAAACTCATTGGAAGATCCAGAATTTCTGGTTCATACAGAGAGGCTGATGTATAATACAGATGAAAATATGTTAGCTCCCTGCAGCTTAGTGCAGCCTGGAAGCCTAATGAGGAAACAGATTTATTTGTTTAGGTGAGGTCAAATGGTCTTTGAACATAGCTGTTACTCTCTGACTCTAACCACATAACATAGTAGGTTGTCTTGCCCCATTTTCCTCCTAATAACTTCGTAGCATAGTGTTGAGGAGGCAGCCGAAAATGAGTAACTAATAAAATAGCACTCCTCAGGCTTAGTACCTTAATAAGAACATTCAGAAGCTGTAAGAGGAAAAGCGCGTGAGGAGGGGAGCTCCCCGCAAGCTGCTCCTGTTTTAAAGACACTGTGCAATAGTGTATCTGCAGAACTAGCAGCAGACCTGCTGCTTTTCAACACGGGACATGCAGGTACTGCCACACAGGTGCTCCCTGGAAACTAGCTATGTGCTACTAATGCAGACTGTGGTAACGCTGGGCAGTAGCAGTTGCTCCTGGGGAAACAGAGCAGTTTCTCTCCATGCAGTTCATCCCTATTTATGCAGGGAAGAGCTACAAATGGCCCTTGATCCCAGTGGTCACAGGGAGCTGAACAGACAAAGTAGGAGGCAGAGGAGGGCTTTGCTGTGTGTGTGTTTGTGCGTGTGAATGTCACTTTCTGCCGTGCAGGACATCCTCATTGTGCAGATGTTTTATTGCTGTTAGAAGTGAGCTTTACCATTTCATCTAACTCTGACCTCTTCCCAAAAGAGTGACCTGTGTGTCGTATTAGACAAATAACATTGGTTTTCTCACTGTCAAGTGGGTTCATGCTTTTTGTGACCATCAACAGACCCAGTAAGTGCCCTTACGCTGGGGTCCGTGCAGGACTGTGGGCATTGTCTGACTTTTAAAATGCTTTGGTAAACATTATGCTTCAAATTTGGGTTTAGGAAATTTTTGTGGAACTCTGAATTTTTACGTCCTGTTAGAAATTGTTGCCACAAACTAACATTGACATTTAGTCTGAAGAAACACTTCAATACTGTGTGTTTGTTAGCTTCTCCTCAAATGAAATCCTGTGGGAGGTTGGGAGAGATACTAATCCGATTTTTCAGAGCCTGTTTGTTTTCCCTTTCCATTAAGTTTCTGATCACAAATTTAAATTTACTGTTGCACTAGCAGTCATGTTGTTTCATACTGTCAGAATTTACTTCTTGAATTGCTTCAGATGTAAGATGCCACATATGATGGTTTTTGTTTGGAGGGCTGTCTTGCAAGTTTGAGGGATAAATATGTATTTATTAAGGCACTTCAGATTTCTTTGAAGACCAAAGCTGAAAACTGGCTTTAAATTATACTATATTTACTGTCCAAAAATGATGTCCTACCTTTTCAGTATAATTACTTTTTTTTCTGGCATTCTGTTTTCTCCAAAGCAATATGTGTAGCTCTTTAATGCTTATTTAATGACGGCAGGTTGGGTTCTAATTATTAAGCCACTGAGTTTTTGAACTGTTGCTCTAAGAATAATAATGGGATTAGTTCTTCTGCTAATATCCCATATCAGAGGCTTGTTTTGTTACTGGTGTGTTGGTAGTGGTTTAGTGTATGGTTGGAACACACCACGGTGGTCTGTCCTGGTATGGGCCAGTGCCACGGCTTTGCTCCGGGCTGGTTCACAAAGAGCAGTGGTGTTGCATTCAAAGGAAAGGACTTTGATGAAGTGTCCAAGCCTTAGTATGAAATGCGTTAAAGTTTTCTGTTTGATAAATGTATGTGTTTGGCAACACATTTACAGATACTTAACATGAGTAGCTACAAAAAAAGCCCATAGAGCTGCTTATAAAATGGCTGCACAATTCCATATGTGAATAGATGGCAAATACAAAGCTGCGTGCAGCCAAGGTCAGGTTCTTGTGTTTCTGTTTCACTGACGATGACTTTCAGTGGTGTTCTGTAGGCGCGTTAAAGCTGTGGTGGGCTGACCGTGGCCAGCGGCCAGACCCAGCTGCTCTCACTGCCCTCCCCAACAGGGCTGGGGAGAGAAGATCGGCCCCAGCTCCTCCTCCCCTCCTCAGTGTCTGACCTTGCTGCTTGTGGGGCTGTTCCTGACACTCCTTACCTCACTCCTGACTGCCCTTCCTCCAACACAGCTTTGCCGAGGCACCACCAGCTTCCCAGCGGGCTCCGTGTGTCCTCAGCAGGGCTGTGTGGAACCTCACGGGGCCTCGCACCCCACTGCCAGCGCACAGACACCTGCACCGAAACTGAGGGGAACTCCTGGCTCCTTGAGTTAACTCCTTCCAACGCAGGCACGCGCGTCGGAGTTTCATTCTACAAGATCTGCTTACCATAAAGAGCTTGAACGTACCTGAGGTCTCTTACACGGGACCAAAGGCAGCAACCTCAGCCCATCCCAGGAGGAAGGCAAGAAAGGTCCCTAGTGCGCTGCATCCCTTAGCATGCTCCTAATGCCAAAGAATTTGGTCGAAGGAATTCCAAAGCAGCCCTGGGAAGGGGGCAGTACCTCACTCTGCAGTCCTTGCCCACTCCTCTTGTAGAAAGTGTTTCAGATCTGGTCACTGGGTGAGCTCATGAGCAGGCTGTGCCCCTCGGGTGCCATTGGCAGGAGAAATGTCATATCCTGCCTGACGCCCCCTCAAAAGCTGTGTCAGTCTGTACTGCATCTGACTGAAGTGAATCCCATCTTCCTCCTTTTACAGAAGAAAACGTGCCGAGGCGGGGAAGGACCTATGTTGGCTACAGCAGGATGTGAGGGTGTGGGGGAAAGAAGCAAAGACAAATGTGCAGTGAAACAAAATCAAGCCATGTTCAAAACTCCTTTTCCAGGAGCAGCAAATCTAACCCAAGGGACCCAAAGCATAGTCCTAAACTTTTTCTATCCCTTCCATAACTTTGTCAAACTTCATCAGATGTGAAACAGTTCACGTTCTTTAATGGATAACCTGTTTAGAAGGCCATCCCAGAACTATACTCCCGTCTTAGGCTTGCAATTGATCAAGACCATTATCTATCATTTTACCTTGTGCAGGTAACTTAAATATTCTATCTTCCTCTTCATTTTTATGCTTGAATATATTTATAAGCTCACTGTAGTATTTCTGGACCTATTTTTAAATGTCAATCCGTATGCACCTTCAGGACTGCTGATGGGAATTGTGGAACTGGCATTAACAGCATTTACCGTGCGTAGGCATCATTTGAACTGCAGAAGTACTACATCTTTAAGACTTCCTAGTAGCATTATTTTTTAATCTCTCGCCTGTTTTGGAAGAGCAAATATTGTACAAATCCAGAGAACCAAATACACGCTAACAGTGGTGCCATAGTTGAGTTCTGGCTGCTTTAGGGAGAAAGTGCCTGTGTTGACAAGGCTGGAGAAAGACCTTCAAAGACAGGCTCAGAGTGGGCACAGGACATAGGATACATTCAGACTCTGACTTTTCAGTCGCTTCTGTGGAAGGCTTAGATGGAATCAATTTCTCTGAGAGAAAAACACCTTTGTCATAGCTTTGAAAGGACTCAAGTTGTCTCACAGATTCTGTTTTACCAGTCCTTCAGAGGGACAGATCTACCTACTAAACCTCAGCTGCAGGTGTCTGCTTTGTTCTACCTTCTTCCATTTTGTTGAGAAGTATTCCATGCAATGTTGGCACTATGATTGTCATTTAAGTAATTGCAGTATTAGTGCTTTTAGCATAAGACAATGCGAAGGTCTGATTTGTAATGGTGCTACTTTCCTGCTACATTTTGAAACACGCAGCGTAGGTTTTTGAAGGATACAGTAGGCTTCCTTCATTGTGCCAGACTTTCCTTTCACTGCAATTGGATAACTCCTTTTTCTTTCCTCACAATTTGTAAAGTGATTGGTGTTGGCTTTGCTACAAAACGGTTGTGCTCATGTGCCATGAATTTTTAGCAGATATTTTGCTGTTTGGGAATGTTCAGTGAAACAGTGAACTTGAATCAAATAATGAATATTCATGGCTAGCAAATTTTTGCATACCATGAACTTGATAGTCTTAACATCATCAATCAGGGGCTCAAGTTATTTTATCATCAATACTTAATGCTGTGCTCAGTGAAAAGCTGTTGAACAACCAGAGATAGAAATATTTGCATAAACCGTTTGCTGCACATTGCTGTAAAATAAACATATTTGTACAAAGTTTTCTCTGTTAGTGGAATATTTGCCATCAGGAAGGGATGTTAATTTGCAGATTGTCAGTTATGATAGGCTTGCACGTGCGTCTCGGCAGGACTACAATACATCCTCTTTACGTGTCTTTTTGACATTGTATTACTGGAAGTCTTGTGAAAACTGTAGCTCATGAAGTAGTCGCTGATTTCAGATGCCCCAGTGTTATAAGAAGATCCACTGGGTCATAAAAACCACAAAAGGTCATAATTAAACCACAAAAGGTCATAATATATCCACAGATCTGTAATGCTTGTAGTATTTTGTTTATTGATCAATAATTTCATGTCTACTATACTTAGAATGATTTAAAATCAACACAGATTTCAACCATAAATCCTGTAAGATTTACTTTAAAATCCATTAATAATTTTTACAAATAAATACCATTGTGCTGGCAAAAAAGAACTGCTGCAGAGGCAATTGGATAGGTGAGGATGTAATAAAGCACACTACTTAGTGTGCCGTCACTGGGTGTCAGTGCAAATGAGCTTAGTTTATTTAGTAATTGCAAAATTTACCTTAGATGCCTGTGACATTTAAGCTGTTCATTTGTACACCATAACCATCCCATTCTAATTGTGAGGTTGCTCTATTTGCTGCTCTTGAAAGGCTGAAGGCCAATGAGATGCTTACTTGAAAACAAGCACTTTATTTCTCTGTGAACTGCTGGGTCCTAAGTCTCTCCCCTGCCTCTTCTCTCCTCCTAACCCATAGTCTGAGACTGTAACAGGCTAATGGTGTGCCAGATATTAACTGCCATAGTCACTGAGGCTGCCATTGCATTACCTCACATCAGGCACAAAAAGTGTGGTAATTTTTGTTAATCGTGTTCTGAGCTTCCTTCCAAGTATTGTTAGTGTCGTTTTTAATAGCAAAATGTATAATTGCGTTGATGATTTTTATCTCTTAGAGAAAAATATAATGAACGTATTGAACTAGTGGTGCTGTGTAACAGAAAAGAGCTGAGATGCCGAGATGACTGATAGAAGAACTTCACAAGGGAAATCATCTAAGTGCAGCTGGCTTGTCTGCGGCCATTTCTCTTTGTGGCATCCGCGCTGTAAGGAGTTCACTGCACTTGTGAAGGACACACGCAGGGAGTTTGAAATATTCTGACTTTTCCTGTGTCTTTGCAGAAGAATTGGCAGCAAAAGCAGAATTCATTTTTAGATTCCGAATATCCTTATTTAGAGGCTGTGTTGCCTCTGTATGCTTACACTCTTCAGACCCATGAGAATTATATCCAAATTTTAATTTTAAGATATTCCATAGCCTACTTAGACTTGTGTTCTTGACCAGGCCTTTCTTTACTTCCTCCCTACAACTACACAAATATTAAACTGATTAAACCCTCTTGATATTTTTGTGTTTTAATTGTATGGATCTGCTAGGAAGCTACCAATAGATCCTCATTTAACTGAAGCAGCTAAACCCAGATCAGATTTCAGATTCTTTTTATAGCATTATTCAAGAAAACTTTACCTGAGCAGATGACTGTTTGTGTAAGAGCTGGTGGAATATGTGCTACATGCCTGTTGACTATGCATGTGTAATACAGTATCTTGTTCTTTGCAAATGAAAAACATAAGCAAAAGCATTTGATACTAATGTGGCAATCTATGCAAAGAGTAATTTATTCATTAGATTTTTCATGCATCTACAGACTAGATCTACTTTTGCTCATGAAGAAGACATCACCAAATATAAAGGGCTGTATTCAGCATGGAAACAAAAGTATTTTTACTCTAAGCACAAAATGTCACTTGGAAGTGGCGGGAGTACCAGATATTTTGGGGCACTCAGAGATTTCAAGCTTATAATGAGGAAAATAAGTTTATAAAAATAGTCTTTTTTTCCGTCCTATTTCAAGTGAAATGAGAAAACTAGTCACTCATGATATGTGGAAAATAAGGAGTGCGCACAAAGACAGCCTCTTTCCTTTTTACTTTACTGACTTTCAGCATCAGCTGTTATTTTTTCATGCCACTTTGATTACGTCTGTGCAAAGAGGGCAGTGGGTTGGAACTAGGTGATCTTAAGTTCCTTTCAGACCCCAACTATTCTATGATTATGTTGCTTTCTGTCTGTCTTTTGACATCATGGACCTCCCTGGTTAACTAATTGATTATTTGTTTTACTCACTAGCCGTAAATCAAAACTGTCCACATTAAAGTTCCTCTTTCATAGTGGAAAATCTCAGGGAAATGAGTTTTGGTCTAAATTGAGGGTAAATAAAAGGACTCGTATTGGCTTTGGGAAGTTCAGGTTAGATCTAAGGCAGAAGCTCTTCCCTGGGAGGGTGCTGAGGCGCTGGCACAGGGTGCCCAGAGAAGCTGTGGCTGCCCCATCCCTGGCAGTGCTCAAGGCCAGGTTGGACACAGGGGCTTGGAGCAAGCTGCTCCAGTGGAAGGGGTCCCTGCCCATGGCAGGGGTTGGAGCTGGATGAGCTTTAAGGTTCCTTCCAACCCAAACCAGTCTGGGGTTCTATATATAGGGTTGTCCTGGGTTCAGCTGTAATAATTATTTTTTCCTCCTTCTAAGTAGCTGGTGCAGTGCTGTGCTTTTTGGATTTAGTACGAGAACAATTCTGGTAACAAACCAATGTTACAGTGTTTGTTTGGAGAGGATCTGAAAGGCTCAGTGGGCAGCAGAAATCCTGTTCTGATTTACCTTTAGCCTTTCCATTCAAAAAGTTGATGGAAAGTTGCATGTTATCTAACTGTAGTATGATGCTCTCACGTTGTTGTCGTTGCTACCTGCTGTTGGTGCAAGGGAGACTGGGGTTTCTGTCTTTCCTCTCTCTTTTCAGAGCATTCCAGGTAATAGCCTCCTTTCAGGTAATAACCTCTGCAGTACTGCATCACACAAAAGTGGTGGTGATGATCTGAGTTCCATTGAATCTCCTCCTGTTGATTCGGATGCAGTAGAGTCAGGAATAGATTCTTAAAACTCTGAATGGCAGTCCATGGGGTTGTCTGATGTGGTGCCCTAATGAAAAGGAAGTGTCTGATTGCTTCTGTGACCCACAGAGGTATGTTGTAATGTCACAACTGTGAAAAATGCATTTTCCTCTCGCTACAAGGTCTCTTCAGAAAGCACATCAGACGTGAGAGGATAAAGGCTGTGTGCAAGATTTGACCTTGCTGCCAACTTTCTCTTTTGCCTCCCAGAAAGCAAGGATTGCTCTGAAGTGTTTCCTCCCAGTCTGATAAGTTCTCCCTATCCCTAGAAGTTTGCTTCAAACAAAATCCTTCATTTTGAGTTGGGCATCATACCGCAAGGTGGGCAGACAAAGAGAAAACATAAAATGTAAGCAACCAGGTTGCAAGAACAAATCTCTTGTTCTCCTGCAAACATAACCGAGGCATGTGTGCATTTTGAGGCAATCTAGACGACTTTTGGAGGCAGTCACAGTTAAAATCTTAGGCTCTGTGAAAGGCAGAGCTCCCCTGATTTTGAAGGAAATCCGCTAATCCGCAGTGATGGTGTGTCTGACCGGCGTTTCTGGTGCCGGAAGGCAGACGGGGCGAGCTGCTCGTCCTGCCTGTTACACGTGTACGTGTTTAACTGCTGCGGAGTTTGCTTGGTTAGCTCAAGCCTCTCCAGCTGAAATCCTCTGTCACACATGGGGCACATCTGGACTGTGCCAGGACGGGGCGGTCAAAGCGGGCGGGCAGGGAGGGCATGTGCTCTTCCCACCAGCGCCGGGGCACGTCAGGGACGTCGGTCGGTGGGAGGGGAGAGGGGCGGCCGGGAGAGATGAGGAGAGGTCGTGAGGTGAGAGCAGGGGCAGCCATGAGGGGCGGCCGTGAGGGGAGATCTGGAGGGGAGGTGGAGGGTGGCCACGAGGGGTACGGGAGCAGCTACATAATGTGGGCCACTGTGAGGGGGCAGATGTGTGGCTGTGACTGGAGATCATAACGGGCAGCCATGAGGGGCAGGTCAGTTTGCCCCCAGTGACATGGGTTAGCAGTGGGCTTGGCAGGCCTGGGCTCGATGATCTTAAAGGTCTTTTTCAACCTGGTTGATTCTGTGATTCTAAGATTTTGAAGCTGGAACGAGTCAAAGTTCAGGTTGCCTGATAAATATGAACTTGATTCCTTTGGGCCATATGCATTAGGATTTACATTTTAATAGCATTATTGGATTGTTTTTTTACAGTAGATTTTTGCCCAGTTGATTCTGTAGGGTGAAGCCGCTTTAGTACTGAAGCCAGCTCTGTTTTGAGATAGAAGACTGTTGCTGGTAAACTCCTTATCTGCAACTCTCACAGAAGCTGGGAAGTGGACTACAGATGAGACAGGATATTTTAGCAAAGAGGATCATTAGTATCATTCTCAAAGCAGCTGCCTACTCTCATAAAGAATGAATTTGACTCCTACACATCCACAGATGTCCTCTGAGATCCTTTCCAAGATGGTCACTGCCTCTGAAAATCTAGTTTCTGGATGCCTAAATTGGAGTTCTGGGGTCTGGTCTGTCCAAATGCCGTCTCTCATGGCTCTGACGGGCACCAGTGAAAGCAGTATGTAAAACACAGGGCTGTGAAACCCGTGGTTTTTTCCTGCTGTCCTGACAGAAAGTCAGGTGATGACCCAATTAAAAATTAAATCAAACCTAATACTTTAGCTTGGCAATGTCTGTACACAGCTGATGTGCTCCTGAAACTCAGCTGTATGCTTTAATGTAAGGCAGTTCTGCCACCCCAGCTGCAAAATGATCTTTAAAGGGGATGACTGCTAGCTTGAACTGAAGGAAATTTGGACAAACAAAATGAATTCACATCAGAATTTGATGCCTTTCAAACAGAAGGCATGATTTTGCAGTAATTGTCTTCCCCTTTCCAGGAGGGCTCCCTCTGCAAGTGTAAAGCCAGCTGTAGAAGTTTTCAACTCACATCCTTTCAACCTGTGTCTGCCTTTCAGAATAAGGATACTTAGAGGTGCCACTGAGCATGTTGATGCTGACTTTTCACAGCTGTTTTCAGGTCTTTGATAATAAGAACACATATAGGTTTGCTGAAGGAGTTGACATTGTTATGCAGAGTTAAGGGCTAAACCAGAGGCATAGAGCCAGAAAGAAACTTTACGGAATGTTGCAGTGGTGAAAGATGTTAATTGCTATAATGATAGCTGATTGCAAACTGATACAAATAACTGGTTTTGGGCTTTGTCACCTGTGGTTATAATTCATGAAAGTATCATTCACGTGTCTTTTCCAAGACAAATACACAACTTTGTGCATTGTTTTCCATGTTTTCACATGGATTTGTGATTTTACAATTATGATGTGGGGTTTTTTCCAGCCAAAAGACCAAATACATTTTGTGATTACAATCTACTGTAGCCTAAAAGGAAATACCAGGTTTCTACTGTTTCTGTTGTGAATTTCTCACTTCTTACCAACATGAGCCTTCAGTCAGTGTCTGGTCAAAAAGCAACTTGAGGATTCCTTTGTTATGTGTTCTTTGGATATATGACTCACCATAAATAAGTCAATAATCGCTGCATCTTGATAACCTCAGTTAGTGTAGCAAAACTGTTTTAGCTATGTGTATGTATATAGCAAAATCTTAAATGTAAGAATAGTAATCATTGAGTAAAATTGACATAATTGCTGCAGTTTCCGAAAACTTGATTAAACCTGAATCCAATGGATTGACTAGCATGTAATACAACAACTCCTCATGCTAAACATCTGCTCTGTAGTAGCTTCCTTTCTTTCAGTGGCATTATTAGATTAAGCAAGGATCTGAAGGTTTGAACTCAAGTTTTTCTAAATTCTTTTTGTGTTTCCATTAACTGCGTTGTCTGATCTTGAAAAAACTAGCTTTATATTTGCAGGCCTTTTGCCATAACAGGTTACCTCATTTCAAAACATAAGTCATTGTTGCTGACAGTCTTCTCTCAGTGTGGAAAAATCCTCCAGGAGTGTTTGTGTAATGGAAACTGCTATGCAAAGATAACTTTTGGAGATACTGCTTGATCTTAAGGGTTATTGAAGAAATTGATATGGCTGATCATGGAGAGGACCAAAGAAGTGTTCATGAGGGGAAGAGATGGGTCGAGTGGAGACCGAGGAAGAATAAGAACACAGTGATCTTTGACATGTTCTCTCTGCAGTTGATGTGTAGCACATGATATTCTCTGAATCCCAATAAATTATCAGTTAATAAAGTAAAAGGATGTGGAAACACAGAGGCTAATGTATTCTGGCATTAAAATTTCAGGCAATCATTTTTCAAACCCAACCTTTGATGTTTTCATTGTCTCAGGTTCCCAGTCTGAACCTCCGTCGTGCAGTGCCAGTTCCATCACTTGCCCATCTGCCTGCACCTGCAGCAACAATGTGGTGGATTGTCGAGGAAGGGGCTTAACAGAAATTCCAGCTAACCTCCCAGAGGACATTTGGGAAATGTAAGTGCCAATGCAATGCACCATTCTTTTCCATGTCTCTCCATTTTCGGTCCCTGTCATAGCCTCCTGAGTGGAAGAAAGGACCATGTTCTGAGCAGATATCAGGCACATTGTAGTTCTCCTCTTTACTTTTGTTCTTTTGATTGTTTGAACTTGTTTGGAATTGCCCTAAGCAAGATGAAATTCTTGATGTAGCGAGATGAAATTCTTGGTGTAATATGTTTGGAATGTGTTTCCATCTCACAGATCTGGCATTAGAGTTCTATAGTCAGGAAAAGGAAAGACACAGTCCCTTTTCTGAAATCAAGTTGTTTTATCTTTAGTTGGTGAAGTCCCTGAGAGTTCGTAGGGTTTTTTGTTAGCTTGGCAGGATGCATTTGTAGTGAAGTATGACATCAGAACAAATTGTCCCTGCTGATTTCACCCCTATTTCTTGTCTTCCACATTTTGTTATTCCCACTTCTTTCACGTTTTTGTGACTTTTTTGTGTTGTGAAATCAGATGGTGGCTTTACAGACTTGTTTGTCTTCACTGCCTTTAGGAACTGTAATCATCTATCTTTGTGTCTATGACTGCGTACTACTGTGGTCCTGAAATACTGTTACATTAAACCAAGTTGCTTTTGGTTAGTCCATACGGAATGCAAATCAATCCTTTTCCTATTTAGGTGCTTGTCATACGGAGGTTACTGGCATTCAGCCAGCATTTACAGTCTACATAGAGTGAATTCAGATATTTGTATAGTCACTGGATTATTCAGCTTCTCCTTGCTGTAGAAATACTGCTGCAGAGCAAAACTCAGTAGGATAAAGTTGAAATGCTTGCATGTAGCCTGGCTCACTACGATATGCCAGGAATGTGACATTTATGGCCAAGAAAGATGATGTGCTTCATTGTTTGCAGGGGATCCACTCTATACAAACACTCCTCTAAGTCACTTTATCAGTTGCTTTTATAATGTAAGAATCACCTCAAATTTGTTTGGATTGCTACCTCAGCACAACAGTTTAGAGGCAGCTTATGCTCAGTTGTGCATCTCCACAGAACAGATATGTTAGAAATGAAAAAAATATAGCTCAGTAAATGCAAAGAATACAAACATCTTAAAATTAACATTATTGAGAATGTATCTAGAGCATGTAAAGATGTTTACAGGAAATAGAGACTCTTATGCAAGCTGTTCAGAATGCCTGTTATCCTTCCTCATGAGAAAGTCCAGAATGTGTTGATTGTGTTCGCTTCCAGTGTATTGCAGCACACAGAATATGCATGTCATACTTGGTTTTCTGTGCATGAAAGTCAGAAGTATGCTGAAAATATAAATGTGTTTGGCACACTGAAAATATTCAGTGTTTAGTCCTGTTTCCAGTTCTGTCAGATGATGTCCAAATTTTCAGAAGTGGCTGGAATGAATGGTTCAACAATGAGAGGCAGAGGATGAAATTGGTCCAGACCCGCTTACAGATGAGGGTTGGACTAGGAGAATTGGGAAGACTGAGACTGAGGTGCTCCAGCCCTCTCCGTACAGCCGCACACCTCAGTGTAAGAAAGCAAGTGAAAACATTCACCCTCAGTGTGCTTGTAGTAGCGTTGAGTATCAAAGTCCTGACTCCGTTTTGGTTGCTCCAGCCCACAAACCTAACCCCTGCAACTTATAGTAAAAGCAACTTAGAAGGTCTCCTTAGGGGAGCAGAAAGTGAAGGAAGACATGGAGAGCCTTTAGGTCAGATGATAATGTAGGGAGTCAAGATGCATGTGACATTTTAAGAAACTTTCATAACCTGAAGGTTATAAACCTGCTAGATCCCTACAACACCAGATAAAGTTCTGAGCACATGGTTAAATGATTCAGATCCATCAGATGCTTTGCACTTTAGTCAGTACTTATTTGATTCTTTGTCTGTAGATAAACCTCTTATATTGTTCTGATCCTGCAAATATCCTTTTCAGTTCACTATCACATAGTTCAGAGCATAACCTTCATGAAAACATTTATTGCTGCTTTCTGATGGAGTCAATCCTGTGAAGATTTCCTTATTAAGGAATAGATACATAAGAAATACATAAAGAAATTTAAGTAGTTCTGTCCATTTACAGTGAGGGTGGTGAGGCGCTGGAACACATTGCCTAGAGATGTGGTAGATTCCTCATCCCAGGAGACATTCAAGGACAGGTGGGACAGGGCTCTGAGGAACCTGATCTAGTTGAAGATGTCCCTGTTCATGGCAGAGGGGAAGGGGGGTGGACTAGATGACCTTTAAAGCTCCCTTCCAACCCACACCATTCTGTGGTGCTATGATTCTATCAGAGTAAGTCTTAGCGAGTGACATTGCTCACATACGGGTTTTCCTACTGGTAAAATGGTATTTTCATTTTGTAAAAGTACTAATGAAAAAGAGCAATTAACCTTAAATCCAAAGGCAATGTGTTAAACAGTCTCTCATAGGGTAAAGGATGTAGCCACATAGAAAATCATTTCTGGAAAGATGGAAGGAGCAGCAACAGTTTTCCTGGAAAAATCATGACATAGATTCTTTTGACCAAGATAGCCATTCTGGTTTATGCAGAAGTCTGTCACACTGCTCAGAAAGTCAGTTTGTCTGAGGCCGCTTTGGACTTATTCAATATAAAATCCATCCAGAGGTCTGGTTCCACCTACACACAGAATAATAATGGTCTTTAGATTTGGTAGGATAGGGAGAATAATACTCTTTTGCTGTAATGTTTTAGCAATGGGGCCAAGTAAATTCTGTCTGCATGCTGCAGCCCACATATCTTGCTCTCAGACAGCAGTACTGTTGTTTTTTCCCCTTGGGATTTATTCCCCATCGTTGGCATGCATGCAGTCAGACGCTTTTCATAAAAGGTGGCTATAGTGGTGCTGGCTGAACGCTTCTTTCTGGACTCTGCAGTCCTATGGTCTGATCCGTATCACCTTTGTGACGTGTAACTCTTACTAGGGACTCTCACCTCCTGTGGTAATGGGGTACTAACAAACTACATGGCTGGGTTGCTGCTACGTAGAATCCTACTTGAGATGGCGTATTTTTCATTCAGCAGTTTCTAGCTAACGTTTTAAACACTCATTCCACTAAAATACATTTCCCCCCATAGATTGTAGTACATTCATAATATTTGTATGATAGTATTAAAATGCCGTCTTTGCCTTCCTCAGTTCCACTTGGGGCTTTTCCAGGTCCCTTTGCTGGTTATTAGTTGCATTCAGTTACAGCTTTCTTGCTTTTGTATTTCCCCTTGACTCAAGATTTCTTTATAAGCTCAATTGGACTCGCCAGGAACCCTTTGACTGACAAACTGTTGTACAGCAAACACACAGCTGTTACTCTAATGTGGTTATTAAAGGTGCCCTACATTTCACCGTGGTTTGTATTAATTAAAGATCTTTTACTCAACCTTTCTTTCTTCATTAACATGGGTAGGCAGAACCTTCTCTGACAAAGCTGCCAACAAGTCCTAGATTTGTTTTTGTTGATAAAAACCTATCACAAACCTTAAAATAATCATCGTATGACACTAATTTTCCCTTGCTGCTGACTTCTGCCATGCATGACTTGGAAGTCTGTTGTGTTGCTTCCTTACACCTCTCCCCACCGTGTATTATCCTGAAGGCTGTCATTGCAAGAATGTCTTTTATTAAATAAAGGAATTTAGAAAAGCTTGAAATCCGTATCCCAGCCTTGGTTTTCCATAACTTCATAAAATAGGTAGCTAGAGTGTTCAGAATGCAATTCATTTTTCTCTAAATCCTCTTGTTCAGTGTGGAGCTGACATCAGCAGCCAAATTGACAGAGGTGAAATGAGTTACACAAAATTGAAGCTGAGGAATACAGACTGTGTGTTGAATGTCATAAAAGATTCTCTGCTTACAAAGTGGTTCTCTTGTGTTGTTCAGAAGAGAAGTGAACGGTGTATGTTATAGAGAAACACATGAGAATAAACACGGCAAAGTTTTGTATGAATACTTGAGAAGAAAAAGTCATTAAGCACCTGGAGGCATTTACTGCAAAATACCCGAACAAACATGGCTTGATGGTTTGCTGGTAAATGAGCAGTATGTCATTTCACTGCATTGGAACAGCATCCGCAGTAAAAGGAGAAGGCTGCATTTATTTGGAAAGGGTGAGAGAAAACACATGCAAGACAAATAGGGAAGAGTGTGAATACAGAATGGACTTGACCTTGGATGGGTGCGGGTAGGGCTCACCTCCAAACTAGTAGGAGACAGAGCCTCCACAAAATCCATTGCTCTGATCAGACTTGATCGCAGCACTGCAGGCAGTGCCTGTCAGGCTGACTGACAGCTCAGCCCATCAAGACTGCAAAGTAAAGACCTGTGAAATCCAAAGCTTCCAACTGTGCCTGGGAGAGTCACTGCACTGCAGCTGGTGGGAGCTGGGAAGGGTGCTGTGAGAAACACTTGCCACAGCAGCAGATTTCACTCAGCATGTGGTTTAGGATATTGTTGGCTGAGGACACTGGGCTGGATGGATCTGAGCTCTGGCACTGTCTGCCCATTCTCAGTGTTTGGCTGGTTTGATGCTGGGGAAAGCACAGCTTTCCTGCACTTGCAGATGTGGGGCACTGGGATGATGGCATCGCTAGCCCTGGCTGTGGTGTTTCAAACAGTATTTGCTTCAACGTCCTGTGGGGCAGGTCCACTTGATGCATCCCAGTACTGGTGAGTGATCAGTAACTCCCTGTCAATCTCTTGCCCAGCTCACTACGCTTTTCCACTGTTCCTTCTTCAGAATGAAGTTTTCATGCTGTGCATCCATTTCAGACTGATCTGCTTGTTATTTTTTTATTTATTTCTTGCTGCAAACAAGGCTGTGTTTTAGGATATTAATTCCAGACAGCTTTTGTCTGAGCATTTTGCACACCTTGAAGCAGCAGTGCAGGGACTTGACTTTTGCCTTTGTGTTTTGTAGAACTTTGTGTAAGACCTTCCTGAATGGAAGTCGGGAACAGCCCCCCAAGTGCTGGTCCTCCTGCTGCTGTCTGCTCTGGAGTGAGCGGTGCAGGGGTGTCCTGGGTTCAGCTGTAGCAGTCATTTTTCTCCTTCTTAGTAGCTGGTGCAGTGCTGTGTGTTCAGCTTTAGTCTGCGAACAATGCTGATCTCCCTCTGGGATCCCTCCGAGGCGGGGGGAGAGAAGAAAGGGAGGGGCATGAGCAAGTGGCTGCATCATGGTTCTGAGTTACCAGCTGTGCTTAAACCACAGCATACACTGTGGTGAGCAGGCTCCTGGGCTGCGGGGCAGTGACCGCTGGCGCTAGCCCTGGCACTGGATGCTGCTTTTCTGAAGGACATTCAGGTTGTGGAAGAAAAGGATTTGATGAATTGCTAGTGCTAAGGGCTGGATTGTGGGCTTGGACAGACACCTGAGAGAATGAAGACTGGTCTGGCCCGATACAGAAACTCTTCGGAAGGGGCAGCTGACCTCACATGAGGAAAAACCAAATCGTATGATGAGAAAGACTGGGGACAGAGGAAATCAAGACAGGTTGATAAGTGTTACATGCCTGAGAAAGTGAGGAATACTTAGCGCTGAGGCCTGAGGTTGCTGCTAGTGAGCCTGGTTCACCAGCTCGACAGGCTGGGCTATGGGGATATCGTGAGAGGCTGAGACACCGGGTGGCATGAATGAGGATGGCCAGGCTGTGGGACCAGGACAGAGGCGCACAAGTGAACTCGAAGCTGAAGTGTCTCTTCCCACCAGGAAACACGAATCTTCCAGAACCTTCCTGCCTTGTCACAGGATACTGGCGAAACCCAACAGCAATTTGTGTATCTCTGTGCACTAGTGACCATGTGCAGAGATTAAGTATTAGACTACACACAATTCACTGTTTTAACCACTGATATTCCAGTTAGACACCAAGGCCAAGCTGTACTTTTGTTACACATGAGTTTCCTTGTGATGGAATTAGTTATTTCAACTTTTGGTTTTGGATTCACTAAATTAAATATATTATTAAAAAGAAGAAGTATATAAAAGAAGAACGACTATGCCAGAGTGAATGTTTGTAGCTACAGTCTTCATTCAGTGCTTTTGTATGTATTTGTTGTACTAAGCACTGTTATTACAGCATAGTCTCATGTTGCTGTTAAAAGACTGGACTCGTTTCTTGTTGTCTAGGGATGCATCAGGGTTGTGTGGCAGAGGAGCCTGTGTGTATGGGATCTGTTTGTTTGTTGCAGAAACAGGAGCATTCCCCAGTGGGGGCTGTGGGAAGCTAATCCCGGGAATGCTGTTCAGAGGGTTGGGATGTATGTTCTTGCCAGTGGTTTTATGAGTTGACTCTGGGCAAGTGACTTGCCCAGACTTTCGTGGGTGGTCACTAGTGATGTAATCCCGGGTTCTGGCTGACTCAGCTGAGACATTCAGAAGCGCTGAGGACTCGCAGCTGCAGCAGAAGTCAATAGGAACTGCGCTTTGAACACGTTGTGCTGTGCAGCACTAATTAGTTTGGAGTGCCAAGTCCCAGTCATCTGCAGACTTATAAATCAAACTCCAAAATCTAAAGTATATCCTTAGATCTTAAAGCTGATCGTAGATTTCCAGCCTGTGTTTTTTCATATGAAGCTTGTTTTTTCACTGTTACTTAACCTTTACAATACTGTCTGATGAGATTAGGAGAAATGTGCTTGTATAAAGCAAGAGTAATGATGGATAGGATGTATCTAAATCAGAAATGGGGACCTTTTATTTAAATACTGATTTAATTACTCCAGACAAAGAAGATGACAGTCCCTCAAAGAAAAGTGCTGCTTAGGCACCCATATCTGGGGAGTTAATAACTAGTTTCCCATCTGTCTTCCGAGCAGAGTGAAACAGGATGGCAACCCATCCACCAGCATCTAGGTTTGGCTTAAGGTCAATTTTGAGTCACTTGTTCTACATCGGTTTAGTTTATCATTCTCACTATTGATAGCTGAATTGGTGACTGATAGTTTTGTGAGGAGTGCTGGATTTTGGTGCACGATTTCTACTCTTAGGAAAAATGATGGCGTTTATCCACTAAGCAGTGAATCTAATGCACTTAAGTGTTGGTTTTCTCATGGTTTTGTCAAAATGAAAACCAACTATTCTTCAAGAGAGTAATTTTGCAGCGTAATGTTCTGTTCATTCCACCTTTAATTAATGCTTTCCTGACGCATTTACTACTTAGAGAAGTGCTATTATGAGGGTACCACTCTGTTGTGCATTGTTGTGAACAGACCTGTAGATAGACGAGTTTGTTGCTTTTGGTGCTTTAGTGATTCTCTTGGGAAGAAATTACCTTTTTTGTACCTGTAGGAGTCCGGGTTGTAGGAGAGCTGGGACAAATCTTGATGAAGCTTCTGTGATTTGAAGAAGTTGACCAACAAATCCAGGGCATTTAAATCACTGGTATTTTCAAAATCAATTTTCCAGATTACAATAAAGGCAGAAAGGCTGTTATAAAACAATTGATCACTGGTAACTCTATTTATTATAGTAAAATTAATTCTTTCTTACATAAATTATAAATTAACTGCACCATAACAATTTCATGTATATTTACAACTGGCTGTGAAATCCTCAGCTTCTTAAAGGCAAAGGCTTATTATTTTTTCAGGACTATAGGTGTGCGGAAGCTGTAAACTTTGGGGATAGAGGAATAACAGTTGTGCATTGAGTGTTGTTCTTTCTCTTACAAGAAGATGATAATCATTTTCTCAGGCTTCCAGTAAATACTGTAGCTGAAGCTAGCACAGTAATAAATGCTCCACAACTGCCTCCGATGGCAAGTTCTTTGCCTGGGGAATCAGGTTGGCTTCTGTAGTTGAATCCTATAATATGATTTTCATTCACTGTTGTAAATTGGCTCTGGACAGCTTCACATGTCAAACTTGACTACTACTTTCTGGATCTCACTAGGCAGACTGTGTCATTCACTCCTGGCCTTCAATATAAAAAAAGAGGTTTCTATTGTTGAGCCAAAAATATGTGGATAATCTTCTATTCTATGAGGGCAAGACACAAAAATAATAAAGGAAATAGTTTACATTGAGAGTCAGTAGAGAAAATATAAATATATGGGAAATGTTAAGAATAAAAGTGTTTTCTGTGCTGAGACAGATTGAGGGAAATGGGAAGCTGTTTCCCAGCTTTAGAAGCCAGCAGTAACCACAGGGGTTTCTGCTGTAGGGCCCAAGCGGGATTTATTTCTTGTATCTTTCCTTGTAAAATTAAGTGTCACTAATGTCATCTATAGGCATACGATGCACATTTTCATTTTGGCACTATCATTTTTTACTTCTTTTCTCCTCTGCTGTGAGATTTCTTTAAAACAAGCAACAAGTGATGTGCAGGTGAGTTTGACTGTGCAGGAGTTAGGAACCTTACCAGGTTTGGGAGTGTTGGGTTTTTTGGACTGAGGTTTTTGAGTGTGTGTGTGTTCTTTTTCTCCTGAGAGATCACTTCAGTCCAGCAGGAACATAGATTTAGCCTTGTTAATGCAAATGAATGAAATGGACAAAAAGGCAGAGATCTTTTTTTATCTAATGCAAGTATCACTCAAAGTCCCTGTTTTCCCCCACAAACAGTTGTGCCATGGCAGTGAGATGCAGCTCAGGCACAAGCAGCATGCTTGGTGCATGCCTGCATCCCCTCTCTGGGATGAAGGAAGAAAGGTAAATGAATGAGACTTGCAGGAGAAGTAACAATGAAAGGTGGTGAGAAGGGCTAAAAGTTCCAGTCGGGAATGTGGAGTATCACAGTGGTAGATGGAAAACTTGATGTCTGGCAGTGTATTATTGCATTCTGGCTGCTTATGTTGATAGAGACATTGGTGTTTGTCAGATGTTTTGTGAAGTACCAGCATACAGGTTTCTCTCTCTGGTGTCTTCCTGTTTGTCTGTACAGCATTTGATGTCAGATTCACCTACCACAGTGAAGCTGGTGGATTCATAATGTGACTGCCATTGCACAATCAGCATTTACCAACAGATAGCCTGACCAAGTGCTCAACTACAGAGTTATGTCAGCTTAAACTAAACACACTGTGGCATGTCAGGAAATCCAGTATCACTGGCACGACTTCTAGGTGAACACCGGTATCAGGAAATGTATCAAAGTATCTTGTTTCATTCTGAAAGATGTCTTTGGGTGAGCAGAATTACCTCTGTGGCATTATATATATATTTATTTATTTTGAAAAGTCACTTCATTCTTGATAGCATTTTGTCTATCAAAGATCTGCCCTTAGGTGAATGCTTAAGAAGCAGTCCTTTTTAACAGCTCGACAGGTAGACCCTGGAAATCACCACCAAACGTCAGGATATGAAGCGAAACTCTAGCTGTCACCTTGTCTTAATATAAGCAGAGAGTTTACTGGCTCTCAGCTCTCCAGTTCCTAAGGCAGACTCACTGAGAGGGATTTATAATACATATTATTAATTTTATTTGGAAGTCATTCAGGTACTGTGATGAAAGGCAGCAGTATAAAAGTCTTGGAGAGCCGTATGTGTTTAGGGGGTTTGTAGTGGTGGTAAAGTCTTTGGCTCAGGTAGGTTGAAAGCTTTAGCTGTCTGTTAAAACAAGCTGAATACCCTGCCACCCCAGTGTACTTTGGTGTCTGCCTGTCAGCCAACTGAAGCATGAGAGACAGAGCCACAAAAAGGCTGTTCTTTGGCAATGTAGGTCCCTAAACACATTCTGAAGCAACAGGACTGCAGATTTTTGCCTTGCACTTTGCAGAGCAGCACCCCATGCAGTGCTGCAGTGCTGTGGTGTAAAGGGTGATGACTGTGGCTTCTGCATCTTTCACTACAGCATAGGCTGTGGGTTCGGGCTTTGTAAAAGCAGGGCAGGATTCCTTCCTTCCCAGCATGGATGCATCCTACCCAGGGCTGTCTTTGGGTAAATACTTCAGTCCAGCTACCTGAACCTGTTGTGAGTGTTAAGAATAAAGCTTGTATTTCAAATAAAGTGGCAGGAAAGGGGTCAGGACAGGGATCAAATCTAGCCCATATTGGTAGTAAGACAACCAGATTTTAAGTGTGGTATTTTCCTCTTAAATGCTGAAAATATACCTGTGACTTGTCTCTGTCAGATTCCAAAATGTAAAATAAGATACATAGATGAGATAAATGTGAACTAATGATCCGAAAAGCTTTTATAATCCAGTCATTCTCACTCCTTGGGCAAGGAGGAACAGTCTCTTGATTGATATGTGCTCTAGACATTTCTTCCTTCCTAATATAAATGGCTATCCCCAGCCCTGGGCTTTGTCACTGTGAGGGATGCAAGTGCTAATTTCCCCCAGACAGTCCTTAGCCAGCTCTCTGCAAATCCCTGCTAATGGGGCAGGAGAGAAGGAAGGGTTTGCCCTTCCAAGCAACCTTCACACAGGTTGTGTGCATCCTGCCAGAGCAGAGTGTGCTGCAGTTACTGCTGCACACTGAGCTTATCTTGTGCTTTCTCTCTGTCAGAGATTGCTTTTGGTTATTGGCTGCCTGAGTGATGCGAGCCCTAGAGAGTCCTGGCCATGGGAGTAGAACGACGTGATCCAAGGAGCCATCCGGCTCATTCACTCGCTCCTAGCAGGGAAGTTCATGACTGCCCAATGCAGAGGGACATTTCTGGCACGTCTCAGCCGAGAGCTTGCTGGCACTGGTAATAGAGCATGGCTGTCTCATTTGTAGGCTCTATTCACCTGACAGCCAAGAATTATCAGTACTGATGCTTCAGTCTCTTTCTCTTTCTCTGCAAGCGAGTGATTTGTCTATGTTATGGGTAGGTAAGCTTGACAAAACATTACACATTAGCAGCTGAGACAGTGTTTGAAATGGGAAAATTGCTAGCAAACTGCACCATTAGAGACCCAAATAACAAATTCTTTCTTTCCCTCAATGAAAGAGAGATAGTTAAGGTCCAAATTAATTTGTCTGTCTCCCCACTCTGCAGGGGGAATCACTTTTCAAGACAAATGGCTTCTTCACTCCTGAGAGGGAGCTGCCTCTATTAAGGCTGCATTAAGCAGAGTTTAGTCCTTTGTGTTTTGGCATCCTGGGTGTGAGCAGTACAGTCACTAGATGAGGAGGTGATGAAAAGGTTTGTACCTCAGTGAACTTCAGGATGTACTAGCATGGGAATTTGAGTGCTTATTCTTTACTCTGGGGTAGTCTTTCAGATTTAACTGCATAGTTTCCCCCTATATGTTTTACTATTTCGTTTTTCCAAGAAGTTTACTTTTTGCTGTCATTGCTGCAAAGTCATTTCAAGAGAGTGGGAAGGAGGATGACTTTATCCCGTCTAGCATCACATTATTACAAGAAAAATGCATCTGGATCCATTGGACCCTCATATGTCCCAATCTCTAATAATATATGAGAGAAGAGAAAGGAAATTGTTCTTGTCCTTTGATGTTGTCAAAGACTAAAATAAAGCTTCAAGAGGCAGGCAGCATTGCTGTGTGTCACAAGGGGGGAGATGATAGACTTCGGTTCATCTGAGTGATACAGCAGGCACAGTGAAATGGGTAACTGAAAGGAGGAGCAAAAGCCCCTGAGAGGTTTGGACATGGCCAGAGGATTTCATCCATTTTGTGAATTCTATTTATCTATCTTTTAACTAGATCTTATTATGAAATACCGGAGGAGGATTTTGTCAAGTTGTAATAAATCTTGAATGTGATGGTTCAAACGATCAAAATTTAGCCTTGTAGAGCTGTGTCTGTTGTACTCAGGTGTGTTTTACAATTCTTTTATAGTGTATTCTGGTGATACACAAAAAAATGAACTCACCGATGCTGCTTTGCACAAGCACAGGTGGGTTTATAGCATATGACAGCACTTCAGAGTATGCAGGGCTAGACCATGAAATACCGTTTTCCAGGGGTCATATTCTAGGTAAATGAGGTAATTTCTCTGAAATAAAAGGTGGCTGTAAAAGTTAGATTAGGTTTTCACTAAAACAATCACATTACTAGGTAAGAGCTGTTCTTCACTTGATTTGAAAGATGACACCTCTAGCAGCAGTTTCCCATTATGTTGTGAATAACACTGGTTAATAATTAAGCCTTCGTCACCTTGAAATTACCAGCACCCTTTCTGGCAAAAGCTAGTGTTTCCTCGGGGTCTTTAAGCCTGTCTTTCAGATGTCATTTATGAGCCCAGATGAAGTGAAAGCACAAGGTATTAATACAAATAGTTTGTTTTCTACTGTCTCAGTTGCGTAACTGTATTGTGGTTTTCAGCCAATGCCTGCCAATATAACAAGCATTTATGGGTCAGATAAGTACTTCATACTTTTAAAATACCTGATAATTTAATGTTGCACTTTATCTAATGCTCCAAGACCAACTCTATTTTGTGCCCAAGCTGGAATCCACCTGCAAACACACCCTGATGAGGGCACACAGTACTGCTTGTTGCATCTCTGGTAGCATCTGCAAGATGCAGTGTGCTGAGCATAATGCGTTATGTATAGTGTTTAGTCCTTCATTTACAGACAGCTTCCATAAGGAAATGTGAGCTGCTAAGGTGAAAATACAGTAGCAGATGACCACATCTTTGTCCATTGATTCCTGTACAGGCCATCTGCTGCAAATTGTGTAGGAAAGGGTGAAGAATCCGGTTCCTCCTCAGAAGGTGGCTTTCTGAAACAATTATTCCTGTATTCCTCTCCACCTGCTCTAGAAAGTTCATTTTTTCTTATTACTCAGGATCTGTGGTATTCCAATTTTGGTGGCTTTTGCCTGTGAGTCACTAAAATATCCTTGGAATTTTCATTGATTACAGAAAAGGGGCCGTGTTTCCTGCCTGCCACTAGAACTGACTTTCCCTGTAAGAACTGCTATGCTGTGTCCATGTGCAGTCTGTGTGATCCCCCGGCTTCCATCACCAAGTAAAGGGGATTGGACAGGCATGGCCCTCCTTTGTTCCTAGAAGTCTCTGCATAGAAATACGTAGGAAGAGTTAAACACCAAACTGGCAAGCTGACAAAAAGCCTTTATGGGAAGAGTATGTGTACTGCTAATTCTGGTGACAAACACCCAATAGTAGCGTGCTGAAGCTTACAGCAATTTGCATGTCACTGTGGACTTGCCAGAAATGAAGCATGTTATATTTAGACCAACTGGAAGGGAAATCTCAGGCACTAATTCAAATCACAAAACAAGGAATAGAATTAACTCTGGTCACAACCTTGAAAATAGAATGCTACAGAAATAAAAGAGTGTGTGCACGCAGACTGCACAAGTTGGCTGTGCAAGTGTCACAATATTCAGGATTTAAATGGCTTCCTGGATTATAACTGAGCTGGCAAAATACCTCATTTTCAAGGGGAGTTTTCTTTTGTCTATTGAAAGCACAGATCAACAGGAGAGGCTGTGCGACAGGGGTTGATGGGCCTTACACATTCTCTCTACGTTATTCCCAAGTCCTTTAAAACCCATGATTTACTTCTCCCTGCATCTCATTTTATCTCTGTTCTTGGATTTAAAATTTCTTCTCTCCTCTGCCTTGCTGCTGCAGCTCTAAATGACTGGAGTGATTCATTCTATCATTTTAGTATGTTGTTGTGTTTCAATTCTAAACCATTTCCAACCGCAGATTTTTTGCTATTTAAACTGTTTCTTTTTATGACATCTTTGGGAAAAATACACAATGTTTGAATAGTAACTAAGAGCCAGGTAAAATCCAATTTTGCTCTCAATTCCAACTCCGATTGTGGAATTCCAGCTGCCAGGGTCATTTGACTTCATTGTATGGGGATCCAGTTTTACATTTCTAATTGAGATGATTGTTTTGGGTTCATCTGAGGCAAAGATAGTCCTTTTAGCAGGAATTTGGGGAACTTGCTGACAAAGACTTGAAAATACTTCTGGGAAGGAGTAGAAATTAATCTTAGTGGCTACTGTATGTGCTATCTTAAAGCTGCTATGTTTTATGTTAGTGGTGCATGCATTTATGATACTTCATAAAGACGACTTTCAAAACAAAGCTCAGAAATGAAAACAGCAGCATTTTAATGTAGTCTGGACCATATTTTAGAACACCCTCAGTATTTGGAAGTTAAAATAGGAAGATACAGTCCTTTTTGCTCTGCTTTAACATAGACTTTTCCCCCCTCCTTAAAAATCTGGATTCTTATATCATGGATTTCTGCTTTATTTTTCAGCATATTCCCACAGATTGTTGCTCCTGAGTTGCTCTGATAGTATTATTAATCTACTTATTAAGCTGTCGCAATATAGGATAGCTTTTAGTTGAGATAACTGAGTTCTATTTACAATAGCTAGTCAAGAAAAACATCTGCATTTGCTACCTTAGCTTTGATTAAGTAGTGATAAAATACACCTACCATTTTTTATTAATTCCATGAGCTTTAAAGGTGCAATGTCTATAACCCGTGTCTGTTTTCTGGACAGATTTAGTGTAGTCAATGAGATTATTTTATTGTCAAAGTTATTTTCTCAGTATTTTCTCCATTTAGTGACTTTCAAAAGAAAAGGCTGTTTCTTATTAAAACTCTATAAAATTGGTTTATATTTATATAAAACTTGCTATCATGTTTAATGTCATTCCTGTCCTACAATTGTGTAGTTAACATGTATATTCCTTTGTTTGTTTTCAGACGTTTGGAACAAAACCTCATCAAAATCATTCCCCCTGGAGCTTTTACCCAGTACAAGAAGCTAAAGAGAATGTAAGTTTTAATAAGACCAACATGCAAGAGCGATCATGAATCTTCTTGCTTCAAGTTCAGTATCTTTATTTTAGAAACATATTGACAATTTCTATGTTGAAATCACTGGGGATTGCAGAAATAATCTCTTCCAAGTGTAAGCAACAATGGAATTTGGTTCAGGATGCCTAGCAGTGCATGAAAGCCTTAATAATGCTTAATTTCATTTCCCATTATAAATTATGTGAGCTAATTAGCTGTTAGTCTGTTCAAACTTCAAATCTGCTTCCTCAGAAAAGACTTTAAGTTCTATTTATTTCCTCATTCATCCTGGTTTCTGCACCACTTCAGTTTAGCTGACCCCAGTTACAGCAGGAGTGCCTGTTCTTTCAGAGTAGTCACGGTTTTTTGTAGTGCATTTGATATCTTGATGTTGAAATGGTTTGGCTGTTTAGAAGAAAGACACTTGCTGGAGCCTGTTTTCTCTGTTTCTGAATCAGCAGCAGAGACCCAGACAATTCTTTTGTCATTAGCTCTCGTGTTTTCTGTTTGGATTTAAATAAAACAATCCTGATTTGTAGCAGTGCTCTCACGCAGATAACCTGGTCATTCCCCCTGTAGGCCTTTCTTTTCATTTTTAAGTGATATCTGAGAGATGTTGTGACAGTAGTACAGTGATGCAGACAGTGGTAAAACAAGTTATTCCCACTTCACCAGAGTATCAAGTTAATGATGGGTACCACTGGACTAGTAGTTTCCAGAAGTCATTCAGGCTTTGGTAGCTCAGTGCTAAGACTGCTAAAAGGGTGCCATTACAGTTCTTGTTTTCTGACGTGAGCAATACTTACTGGATTTAAGAAACTGTCAGCTTAGTTCACTGAAGACCCTATCTATTCTATGATTCTATGATTATCAGGTAGCTAATGCTTTTGGAAACTGAAATGATCTTGCGCTGTATTTTTGGAATTAAGGGTAAAATTACTGTGTTTGCCAGTCCAAACTTACCAAGTTCTTAGAGCTGGAGAGCTGTAAATATAGATCTTAATATTTAACAGGCCAAATCATCAATCTTACAGAGTCTCTATTCTTCTGTCTCACTTTCAATATAGCTGTATGTATTTTTAAAGAAGTACTGTATTAGATAGCAAGACAGTAATTTCAGTGACAAATGATGGATCCCTTTTCAGTGACCTAACTTGTAACTTTTTCATTATTGAAGTCACTACTTAGTTCTTTCTGAGGTATGACTAATTTTAGATTTTGGCAATGTTTTACCATCCTTTCATTTTTCATGATTGGTGAACTCTGGTTTTATGGGAATTGACAAAAAAAAAAAAGTTCTTTAACTTGACTGGCTGCTCAGCCCAATGCAGCGCTTACTGTGTGGAATGATTAATGTTAGAATTTCACAGCAGAATTCCATTAGCAAGTTGTGTTAACAGCTTTCTGGAGTACAATTGGCTACTCATTGAGATCTGAACTTGAAATTAAGTAATAAGTTACTGTGCCAGAGCATCTGTATCAAAGCTTAGTTGATATGACAGCATTTTGGGGAAGAACTTGGGATAGATGCCTAGGCTGCAGAATGTCCCATAACAAACATGATGCTTTGCCATTTGACTATTGACCTGTCTCCTTGTTAAAGTTTCATTCCTGCTGGACAGTGAAGCTCTAAAGGGACATCACACAAGTTTAATTAAGGTCATTTATTTCACTATTTGAAGAGACTATTGACATCCTCTTTACAGTGTGCAAGATTCCTTGTGGTTTCAAGACAGAAATATACTTCAGTCAAAAAACCACCTCTTCAAGCAAGAGAGTTATTCTTCCTTGTCCTTACAGAGGAAGGACATGTTTGGAATCACCGAAGTCGTCAGCCTTTTTTAATTTCTGTCACTTTGATTTCAATGAGCAGTGCAATAGCATGAGGAGTATTGATTGAATTCACTGATGCCCTACCCAGGGTACAAGTGAGGAACATTATTTTTGTTGTTGTTATTATTATTAACTATTACATGTAATAATATTTTAATAGAATTTAGAGGATAGTACTGGGAATTGTATTGTATTTTTCTCCTTCCAGTGAATAAATATGCAAGAATGCTAGGTATAATGGACTGCTCACTTGCAGCACTCTCAGTATTTTGATACTGAGTATTTACTGCAAGATTATGCAGTTTTCTGTGCTTAAATAATTGGATAACTGAGAATAATGTTTAGGTAAGAGCCAGTTGTCCAAGATAAGCTTTGTATGACTTCATATTAATAGGTCAAGATGATAGCAGAAGGTGTATTTATATTAATTCAAGTGTTGCATTTGCATCTAGCTGAATTTGCTGTTTAGAATGTCTCTTCAGTAGCTTCCAGGGTGGAAAAGTTACTTTGGGGACTGGGTTTTAGCAAAGGAGCTGTAATCTTTTGAGTACTGGATTTCATCATGATTGCCCATATCTTCTCACACAACTAATTACATGAAGTTCAAAGAATCTGTCTCAGCAGGAACATTTGATGCCTATAGGATTTAAATATGCAGTTGAAGTATATCATCTGGGATGATGGTTCCCCTGATTTTGTTGTGAATGTAGCAGGTCCTAGCTCTGTGCTCAGTTGTTCAAGGGCTTCAGCAGTTTGAGGGGCTTGAGGGAGACACATCCCAGCTCCGGAGACAGAAGTTGGCATTATGGCATGGAGTATCAGCAGTAGCAGTAAGTTTTTTTCCTTCTTAGTAGCTGGTGCAAGTGCTGTGTTTTTGGCTTTCGTCCGGGGAACAGTGCTGATAACACCGATGTTTTTAGTTGGTGCTCAGTAATGTTTGGTCTGACCAAGGACTTTCTGAGCCTCACGCTCTGCCAGGGAGGAGGGGAAGCTGGGAAGAAGCAGAGACAGGACACCTGACCCAAACTGACCAAAGAAGTATTCCATAGCACAGCACGTCATGCCCACTGTATAAACTGGGGGCAGTTACCCGAAAGGGCTATATCACTGCTCAGTCAGGCTGGGTATCGGTTGGTGGGTGGTGAGCGGTTGTATTCTCTTCCCTTGTTATTTCCCTTATCATTATTATTACTGGTGGTAGCAGTAGTGATTTGTGTTAAACCTTAGTTACTGGACTGCTCTTATCTCAACTCGTGGGAGTTGCACTCTTGATTCTCCTCCCCATCCCTTCGGGGCGGGGAGGGGAGTGTGTGAGCGAACAGCTGCGTGGTTTCTGAGTGACAGACTGGGCTTAAACCACGACATCTACATAGCAGCTGTGCTTGTACCATAGTTCGCTAACTTCTAACCTAAGAGTTCCAAAGTTTATGTCACCACCTCCCATTTTGTCTTTGCTTTTTTGAGGCTTTTAACTAGCAGGTTTGTAACACAAGACTAAGAGCCAAGTACATAGAGCCAATTTGAAAGAAGTGGTTGTACCTCTTCAGCTCTGACGTTTGTAGTGGCATTTCATATTGTCAGATTAATTTAACCATATATTAGCAGAAAATACATTGAGATTTCACAATCTTCTCAGTAGCTCTCTGGCATTGCTACTTTTGTTAAGCAGCTCCTAAAAACTAAACCACAGTTGACACGGATTTTTGCTGAGTACTCTTATCAAATGAGAACAGCCCATTTTACATGTTAGAGATAATCAAGTAATCTGTTTCTAATATGTTAATCGACAAAAAGAATATTTATCCAATAGTTTTCCATTTGGCTGTATCTAAAAATTAATCTCTTTTGTTTCACAAACAGAACAGTTATGTTCTGTTTGCCTTTTACAGTAAAGACATTTAAGCCATACAGTCATATGTTACACAGTGACTCACAGGGTACCTCTTCTCCCCTGGTGCAAAGTCAAAACCAATTTATGTCCCTACGTGGGAACTGAGCACAGCCACCCTCCAAGTTGTGTTCAACAACCTTTTGGAAGATCTCTACTGTGCTGTCAGAGGTGCAGGGAGACTAGAATGGGGTGACTAATGTTTTCCCTGCCTGGGTGGAATCCTGGTAAGTTTATTACATTTCCAGCTCAAGAGCCACATTTCTGCTGAGTGATTTAAAGATACCCTAAGCCATGAAGATGAGCCGTATGTGATCTAAATTGACTTAGTTGTGCAGGTTAGAAAAACCTATATCTCTTTCTCTTGATGTAAATCAAGCACAGAATAGGATGATCTTACCAAAGCAGACCCAAAGAAGGAAACAAAAGTACAACGACTTAATTGACTCCCTTTGCCTCAGTCAAGTCAGAAGGAGATGGAGCCTCCTTATCCAACAGCAGTGGAGCTTGGGCTCTAATGGAAAGGAAATAATGTGTCTAATTATCTTCTAATGCTGATTGTAGTACATCTGCATGAACTGAGTGAGTGTCATCACCCAGCATGGCATTTATGCACATTCAGGCACCGTTAGTTATACACTCATTAGCATCCGGACATGGGGAGAGACAAAGGATGGGAATGTTGAAATGTAGCAAATCAAAAAACAGTGCTGAAATACTTGTTTCAAAACCGAGATGCCCTTTTTCAAATGCTTGTCATTGTTCAGCAACTCATGATTTCATGTGATTGTAATAGGTTTTAATATGTTCCTCAGTAGATAGTGCAGATTCACATCAGACTTCTGCTTACTTAAGAATTACTAGATAAAAAGCAGCAAATGCTACCAGGCACTAACCAAGTTTCACAAAACCCTGCATAAAAATAAATATTCCTACTTTAACTGTCACAAATTCGGCTGCTGTGAATTGAGCTGAAGAACCAGAAAGCTTCATTGAATGCTGTCCTCGTAGGCATGATGTTGTAATAGAAAACATCAGTAGACTGCATATAGTTGTTTTGCAGGCTTTATGAAAGAAGCAAACCTAATAAAAGGATGGGAAGAAAATCCCACTTTATGTGGCTGGATTTGAAAACAGGTAGAGGACTTCAGAAAAGTTTTAACCAACAGTATTTGTAGCTCAAAATACATATAGAATGGAAAACCTTCCCACTTTTGATTTCTAACTCCTTGCTCAAGTGATGTTTATTTACAGTCTGACTGGGATCCTTAGCACGAGCCCCAGTGGAAATAACAGTGAACATGTACATGAAATACTGTATGACTCCAGCTTCAGCTGTCAGGGTAAAGGTTTGATACTACTGGTACAAGCTGATACCAACTGTCAGTGAATGTAATGAGGTGGCTGGAAGTTATGTCTGTAGCTAAGCACCTGGTTGAACTGATTGGCAGAAAGATTGGATTGCAGTGACAGCTGTAATAGGAACCATAGAATCAACAAGGTTAGAAAAGACCTTCAAGATCATCAAGTCCAACCATTCCCCAGCACTGCCAAGCCACCACTAACCCATGTCACTGAGGGCCTCATCTACATGGTGTGTGAGCATTTCCAGGGTGACTCCAGCACTGCCCTGGGCAGCCTGTTCCAATGCCTGAGCACACTCTGGGGAAGAAATTGTTCCTCACCTCTGTCTAAACCTCCCCTGGCTGTTTCCTCTTTCCTGTCAGTTGTTAACTGGGAGGGGACACCAGCTACTTCCTGGCTCCATCCTCCTTTCAAGTAGCGGTAGAGGCACTCAATTCTGAGCCTCTGGTCCCAAGTGTAATAAATTTGGCTCCATGTATAAAGAAATTGTGGCATAATCTGTATTTGCCTTTGTATAGGTGGTTGGTTGTAATTAAAATTGACAGGTATTTTCCAAACCAGGAACACACTTTCCCTTGAAAATGGCAATCTGAGAGTATCTGAAAACTCTAGTGAGACCTGGCAGTGCTGGGTCAACCCTCTTCCTTCCTGCCTCACCAGATCTAGGTCATGGTAGACTTTTGTGCTGCGTGTTTTCTCTAGGCCATTAAAAACGAAAGAGCTGCAGTGCCAAAGTACTCAGTGGCACTGGTGCCTGCTTTGGATTTGGAGCCTGAGTATTTTATTTCCATCCTCTTTCCTATTGCTGTTAAACAGAGATGGTGTGGGAAAAGGAAGTCTTACCTCAGAAGTATTTTCTCATCCTAAGAATTATTGATAATGTTTTATATAGATTGGGCCTAGCTCTCAGTGGAATTTTCTAGAGTTTTGATGGGAATTTTGTTTGAAAATACCACATTTCTGGTATTTATGCTGAATATTTTCATCTTTACATCTCATTTATGACAAAGTTTCTTCTTGTAGACAAACAGTCTGGCTGCCACAAAAGCCATTACCCTGGCACCTACACTATGCTCATGCCATTAATCGCATCATCTTCCTTAATGCATGTCCTGCCAGTACATTTCAGCTATTTGAACCTTTCCTCACCTTACCTGTCATTTCACTTACAATCAAAATATGATTCTGTACTGTTATAAAGTAGTCTTCCATTCCTGCCATCCAACATCAGACAACCTTTATGCTTTGTCACAGGCTGCTCCTCATACTTAAGGGCCATCCCACAGAGTCACAATGAGATCTCCATTATTAATAGCTCTTAAGATGGTTTTATCAACTTCACCATTGTTCTTCAAAGCTCTTTATAAAGCTCTTTGTCTCAATGTCCATATAATGAAAGACCTGACTAACGGGGGAGCTGCTTATTGATTGAGGCTGTTGTACTGACTGGTTTTCTTATAGGTCCTGCAACTCACCTATCTGTGTCCTTATGTAGTTCATAATTCCTCCAACATAATATGATAGTTTAATTCTGGGTTTGTATCAGGTACCTTCTTCCAGTAAACTACAGCTGAAATGTTTTCATCAAAATCCTGTTTATAATTTGTTTTGTTTCATTCTCCCTTCTCTTTGCAGAGACATCAGCAAGAATCAAATCTCTGACATTGCGCCTGATGCATTCAAAGGCTTGAAGTCTCTCATTTCACTGTAAGTAGAAAATAGAACTGAATGGGCATTTGGGGAGAGCTTGCATGTAAGGGAAATAAAGATGGTAATGTGCTGTCTGCGAGAACTTACGTTTCTGTGTGCAGTTGCCAGCTTATGTGAAGTATCTGATCTTTTACAAATGAAACACTGGTCACAAAGGTTAGGAAGAACTGTTTACACATCTCTAGTAAGTTCTTTTGTGGATGAACACCCCAAGGTTACTGATTTGTTCACTTCTTCAAATCAGTGCTTCGGTTGATACGCTGTACATGTGCACCTGCAGGCTAATCCATGGCCCCCAAGTCATCATGGCACACAAAACCCTCTTAGTAGCTCAGACACTGTTTGGCGGTGTTCATCAGGGAGGAGTTAGGAGGAATTCTTCCTTGCTTAATTTTTCTCCTGTGTTAAAGACCTGAGATTGCACTTTTTTGTGAATTTTTTATTTGGTTTTATTGGGTTTTGGGTTTGGGTTTTTTTCAAGCTAGTGATGGAAAAACCTAAGCCCTTAAGAAAATGTTTCTATTTCTTAGCTGTAATTACTACTTTATTAAGCTGGAAGAGGACTAAAATATGACTCCATACAAAAGATAAAAGGAAGGCAGGATCTCTTGACAACCATTCCTTTCTCTTTATAGAACACAGAAACTGTTTTAGTACCAAGTTGAATTTAAATGCAGCTATATTTCAACCTAGCTACCCATAGCACTATTAAAACAGTGGAGCTTTTAATGGGTAAAAGGAGCAATGCAAGGTCAGAAGCTGCATATGGAGAATGAAGTAGAATAGAGTGTTAGAAAGAGCCCCAGGTTAAGCGAAGAGGGTAAGCTCAACTGGAATAATATTTGCCTGCATTAGTAGTAAAGACAGTTTTAAAACATTTAGTTCATTAATATTCATGTAGCACAGTTTTATTTTTAAGGATGTAGTTTATTTCTAAAAGCTGCAGTAATTTTATTCTCTGAATACTGGAAAACTCAAACCCCCTATATAACTTGTTGACTAGTGCTAATATTAGAAGTTCATTCAGTACTACACTTATATGTTGCAGTACACTCTGAGCCAGATTGCAGAAGGATGGGCCTTTTTTTGTGCCCTGAATCCAGCTGGGAGAATGCCAGAAATATATATTAAGTGTTGCTAGCCTTTGTTGAGTAGTCAGGGCAGTGTTATTCAACATGCTGTGGAAATGGTCAAATCCCCCAATGCTGCCTGGAAACAATTCAGTAAGAGAATGACATTTACTGAGCACTACAGTTCTGGCTTAGTATGAAACTACTGCTGACGTTGCAATGCTACAGCTTTCTGGTATTGGCAAACCTTCTGGCTAGGAGCAAGCTGGACAGGCAAGACATTTCTACTGCTTGACTTGCCAATGCAGAAGTTATTCAGCTTTAGCTGTAGCTAATTCAGATACTCCCAGGTGGCCTCAGGAGAGGGACAGAACACGTCAGAATGGACAGAGAGGAAATGAGAATATAAACTGGGTGGGAATTTATAGTGTTTTGACTTGCATACAGAAGCAAGTGAAACGACTGTGTATTCTCTGCCCAGTCATCCAAAATTATATTTTAAGTAAATGATGTTTGAATATGTTTATATCCAAGTGGGTAATATAGTGCTGAAGCTAATGGTAGGAATTTCCAAGGGGGAAAAGAGAGGGGAGAGAGACGAGACGCAGCACAGGAAAGGTATTGCCTCTGAGCAGTCTTTCCTTTGTTCAGTGTTTGCCTCAGTTTCTTCCCTCTGCAGCCACACAAAGCTGGTGTAACACAGTCTGTTTCTCCTTTGTCTGTCAGACTGGTTTCTAGGACAGTATTGACTCCAGCCTTGAAACTGTCAGCCTCCTCCTCTAGGTTCAGTTGTCCACGGTGCTTGCCATTGGCTTTTACTTTCTTTGACAGGTTTTACTCTTGCTGTTCATTGCAAGTAGGTCTTACAAGTGTTTTCCCTGTGACTGATTGACAAGAGTTAGTTTCATGAGCTGTCACCCAGACCTCTGGCAGGTTTTTCCCTGCTGGTCACTTGTGTAGGTGTTCCAGTTTCTGAACCCTAGATATCGTCATGGAGCAAGATTATCTGCTCTTCTGTAGAAGCTGGGTTTCTCTGAAGAAACCTCTGCCAGGTTTCTACTTCTGAAAAGCAGAGGATCTTCTTTCATCTGATCTCTGCTCTAACCACCAGTGCAGTTCTGTCAACCTTAGAAAGACAAGTAAGTGCCAGAGAAGATGACTCCTTTGAAGTGCTAGCCCTCCCAATGAAACTGCCTAAGGGGAAAGAGCAAGGAGGCAGAAATGAAGTAAGAGGGTTTGCTTACCTGTGTTTTCTCTTTTAAGCGGCTCAGTCTTTTTGGTGCCTGAGGCCCCAGTACCTTTAGTCAGCTGCATGCCCTGAAGGAAGGCTGCTCTGCATACAATGCTTCAGCTCAGTGGAGAGAAACTGTTATTTTTCATGTATGTAAGTCAAATGTGACTGGTGGCATACATTTTAATGAGGCACCATTGAGGTTTCATCTCTGCCAGAGCAGCTGGACTTCTCAGCTAGCTGAGTTAAAATACAAAGAAAGGAGAGGAAAATGCTAATGCACAAATGGAAGTAAGCAACTTGGTCTTCGTTAAAAATGAAGTACTGCTGTAGTGCCTAAAATCCGCGCCTTTCCCTCCCTCATTATTCCCATTTTCTGCTCCTCCCTTTACTCCCTGCTCTCATGCAATTGCAGTGCTCCCTATGGGTCTAGGAGAGTGAAAGTGCTTCTCTGGAAGACAGCCAACATTGTTAGTCTGGCTGGCTAATGGAGCCCTATGTATAGTGGGTTGCTGCTCCACTTTCTTCTGAAGCGAACTTAGGGTAGTGTTTCCAGGCAGAACTATTTCTCAGAGTGCTCTGCCTATTGTACCTATGAAGTCAGACGGCTGCACCAGTTCAGAGAGCTTCTTTTTAACATCTCTAATCCGAGCCCCAGGCAGGCAGCAGACCTCCCTGTGTGGTGGATCCGGTCGACAAATGGGCCCTTCTGTTCCCCTCAGAAGGGAGTCACCCACCACAATTACTCTTCTTTTCTTCTTGGTTGGGGAAGTTCTGAGGCATGTGGGTGAGTGACTAGCCCTACTACCCACTGCTGGTTTTTCAGGTTGGCAGTGACGAAATTATTACGAGGAACGTAAGGGCAATGAAGAGAGACTACAGGGCCCTGGGACGGCTGGTTAAAGGGTCTGGAGCGCAAGTGGTGTTTGCCTCCATACCTGTTGCAAGCGAGGGTGAAGGGATATATAAGAAGACTCTGCAGGTTAATGTATGGCTACGTGACTGGTGCCAAAGGCAGGGGTTTGGGTTTTTCAGTCACGGGCTGCTGTATGGGACACCTGGTTTGCTGGTGACAGGCGGGATACACCAGTCCCAGAGAAAAAAAAGGGTTTTGGGGCAGGAGTTAGCAGGGCTTATTGACAGGGCTTTAAACTAGTTAGGAAGGGGGGAGGGGATTTAACTGGGCCTGTTGGGGACAAGCCCAAGAGGAACATGCTAGGGATTGAAGGATGGCGGGCTAAGGAGGACTATCAATCTCTTGTTTCACTTGTGGGAAAGGATAGCTCTTTAGACCCTGTCCCGCAGGGGAAAAAAGGTACTAGGACTGGCTCCCTGAAATGCCTGTACACCAATGCACGCAGCATGGGGAATAAACAGGAGGAGTTAGAAGTCTGTGTGCGGGCTAAAGGTTATGATCTAGTGGCGATTACAGAGACATGGTGGGACAGTTCACATGACTGGAATGTGGTCATGGATGGCTATGTCCTTTTTAGGAAAGATAGGTCAGCGAAGCGAGGTGGTGGAGTTGCTCTTTACGTGAGAGAGCAACTAGAATGTATTGAGTTCTGTCCGGGGTCGGATGAGGAGCAAGTGGAATGTCTGTGGGTACGAATCAAGGGGCTGACTGGCACGGGTGATACAGTTGTGGGGGTCTATTACAGACCTCCTGATCAGCACGAAGGAGTTGATGAGGCTTTCTACAGGCAACTGGAAGTAGCCTCGCGACTACATGCCTTAGTCGTCGTGGGGGACTTTAATTACCCCGATATTTGCTGGAAGACTCACACAGCCAGTCATTCACAGTCTAGGAGGTTCCTCGAGTGCATTGATGATAATTTCTTAATGCAAATGGTGGACGTACCAACTAGGGGAGCAGCGCTGCTAGATTTAGTACTCGCCAACAAGGAGGGTTTGGTCGAAGTGGTGACGGTCAATGGCAGCCTTGGCTGCAGTGACCATGAGATGGTGGAGTTTAGGATCCTGTGTGGGAGGAATAGAATACCTAGCAAAGCCACAGTTCTGGATTTCCGAAGGGCCAACTTTGGCCTCTTCAGTCAACTGCTAAGGGAAGTCTCATGGGAAAGTGTACTAGGCGGTAAAGGGGCTCAAGATAGTTGGTTAGCATTCAAGGACCGCTTCTTCCAAGCTCAGGATCGGAGCATCCCAATGAGTAGGAAGTCAAGTAAGGGATCTAGGAGACCGGCGTGGTTAAACAAGGAGCTGCTGGGCAAACTCAAGTGGAAAAGGAGAATCTATGGATTATGGAAGGAGGGGCTGGCCACTTGGGAGGAATATAGGACAGTTGTTAGAGGATGTAGGGAGGCAATTAGGACAGCTAAGGCCTCCTTGGAACTCAATCTTGCTAGTCGGGTTAAAGACAATAGAAAGGGCTTCTTCAAATACATAGCAAATAAAACTAAAACAAGAGGCAATATAGGCCCACTGCTGAACGAAGTGGGTACCCTGGAGACAGAGGATATAAAGAAGGCAGAGGTGCTGAATGCCTTCTTTGCCTCTGTCTTTACTCCTGCAGACTCTCCCCGAGGGCCCCGGATTTCTATAGCCCCAGAAGGAGTCAGGACAAAGGAGGAGTTTGCTTTGGTAGATGAGGATTGGGTTAGGGATCAGCTATGCAAACTGGACATCTGTAAATCGATGGGTCCGGATGGAATGCACCCACGGGTGCTGAGGGAGCTGGCGGAGGTCATTGCTAGGCCACTTTCCATCATCTTTGGTAAGTCGTGGGAAATGGGCGAGGTGCCTGAGGATTGGCGGATGGCAAAGGTCACACCAATCTATAAGAAGGGCAAGAAGGAGGACCCGGGTAATTATAGACCGGTCAGCCTTACCTCCATCCCTGGAAAGATGATGGAACAACTTATTCTTGACTCCATCACTAGGCATATCAAGGATGAGGGGGTCATTAAGAACAGCCAACATGGTTTTATGAGGGGGAAGTCATGTATGACCAACCTTATAGCCTTCTATGAGGAAGTGACTAGGTGGAGGGATGATGGTAGAGCGGTAGATGTGGTTTTTCTTGATTTCAGTAAGGCATTTGATACTGTCTCCCACAGCATCCTCATAGATAAGCTGAGGAAGTGTGGGCTTGACGATCAAGTAGTGAGGTGGATCGAGAACTGGTTGAAAGGAAGAAGGCAGAGAGTTGTGGTCAATGGCGCAGAATCTAGCTGGAGGTCTGTGACTAGTGGAGTTCCTCAGGGGTCGGTGCTGGGACCGGTGCTGTTTAATATTTTCATCAATGACCTGGATGAGGGAACTGAGTGCACCCTCAGCAAGTTTGCTGATGACACAAAACTGGGAGGAGTGGCTGACACACCAGAGGACTGTGCTGCCATTCAGCGAGACCTGGACAGGCTGGAGAGTTGGGCGGGGAGAAACTTGATGAAATTTAACAAGGGCAAGTGTAGAGTCTTGCATCTGGGGAAGAACAACCCCATGTACCAGTACAGGTTGGGGGTTGATCTGCTGGAAAGTAGTGAAGGGGAAAGGGACCTGGGGGTCCTGGTGGATAGGAGGATGACCATGAGCCAGCAATGTGCTCTTGTGGCCAAGAAGGCAAATGGCATCTTAGGGTGCATTAGAAAGGGAGTGGTTAGTAGGTCAAGAGAGGTTCTCCTCCCCCTCTACTCAGCCTTGGTGAGGCCGCATCTGGAATATTGCGTCCAGTTCTGGGCCCCTCTGTTCAAGAAGGACAGGGAATTGCTTGAAGGAGTCCAGCGCAGAGCCACAAAGATGATTAAGGGAGTGGAACATCTCCCTTATGAGGAGAGGCTGAGGGAGCTGGGTCTCTTTAGCTTGCAAAAGAGGAGACTGAGGGGTGACCTCATCAGTGTTTACAAATATGTGAAGGGTAGGTGTCAGGATGATGGAGCTAGGCTTTTTTCAGTGATATCCAGTGATAGGACAAGGGGCAATGGGTGTAAACTGGAACATAGGAAGTTCCACGTTAACATCAGGAAGAACTTCTTTACTGTAAGAGTGACAGAGCACTGGAACAGGCTGCCCAGGGGGGTTGTGGAGTCTCCTACACTGGAGATATTCAAGGCCCGCCTGGACAAGTTCCTGTGTGATGTACTGTAGGTTACCCTGCTCTTGCAGGGGGGTTGGACTAGATGATCTTTTTAGGTCCCTTCCAACCCTTGGGATTCTGTGATTCTGTGATTCTGTGAAGGGATGGAAGAAAAAGTTGTGTTTTCAAAGCACAGGAATGTTTATTACAGAAGCAGTTCCCCCGAAATGTATAAAACTTTAATCTTTTAAAAGTGCAAAGTGATCCATATGCTAGCAGGTCATAAGTTTTTATTTTAAATCTATGTATTTTCTGTAACAGGAAATCCACCTATGGGAGTCAAACAGGTCACAGAATCTTAACACTTTAAATAAGCCATTTCTACCTTAAGTTTTCTCTGCATTTAGCGAGAGAAAGGCAACCTTGTTCTTGTAAGGACTTAGGACATCTCCATTTCTCACACTCAGGGGAAAAGAAGTTAAGAAGTTGTCTTCTCCGTGCCCCATTTTTCAGTGGGATCAGTGGGATTTTGTTCCCTATTCATATAAGGACTGTGCGAGCAAGGAACTTCTGCTTCATTTTTCTTAGAAGTATTTGGGCTTTTTTCTTTTTCTTCTTTTTTTTTTTTTTTTTTTTTCCTAAGGAACTGGAATCATTCTTCTTTAAGAACATATTTTCTTCTTCCAGGAGTTTTCTGGCCTTTCCTTTTCACCTTATTGTGTCACATGAAGTGGCACTGTGAGTCATGGTCAGCTCTGGGGCTGAGGATTTAGTTCTGCTACAGTGTCCAAAGTTCCCTTTCTATATTTAGGTACTAGGGCTTAGACCCTTAGCGTATTTTTGGTATGGAGGAAACTTCAAACCTGCTTACAGACCACACTGAAGGTACAGTAAGATCCAGGCTGGTTTTGAGTTTTGGAGAGCTTAGTGGAGAATGGAGGGAGTTGTTGGGAAAAGGGTCCTTAGTGTTAAAGATGCCCCTGTGGGATCTGGGAGGAAGAAGTTATGTTGCATGATTCTAGTGACTCTGTTGGACAAATAAACTGCTTGTCTATAGCAAAGCCTCCCCACTTGAAAAAGCAGAAGTATTTCTCTGTTTCAAAGAGGTGATACAAGGGTGTATATATTAAAGGCTGTGAGAGGCAGTGATAGTGCAGTGCTCGGGACCATATGAAATATTCAAACTGAGAAACGTAGAATTATTTTAATCTAAAAATGACAATAGGCAGCACAGATGTGAGAGAGCCATGGTAGTGTAGCCATGGCTTTTGTGTTGGAGGGATTAGTCTTGCTGTCCAATCCTTCTTTCCGCATAAATATGAGAGCAAATAATTCCCTTGCTTTGAGAAGTGTGGCAGAATTGGTTGGTTGCAAAAGAATGTGTTATCTTCATTCTGAGCAAAACTTTGAGAAATGCTCTACTGCTAGTACCTGGTTGTCATGGTTTAAGTCCAGTCAGTAATTCAGAAAAACCACACAGCCGTTCACTCACTCCTCCCCTTTTCTCCCCCTGCTCCTGGAGGGATGGGGACGAGAATGGGAAGAATGTAACTCCCACGGGTTGAGATAAGAGCAGTCCAGTAACTAAGGTATAACACAAATCACTGCTGCTACCACCAATGATAATAATGATAAGGGAAATAACAAGGGAAGAGAATACAACTGCTCACCACCTGCCGACCGATACCCAGCCCGACCGAGCAGTGACCTAGCCCTTCTGGGTAACTGCCCCCAGTTTATACAGTGGGCATGATGTGCTGTGGTACATGTTGTACATGGTTAGAATAGAGCTTTGCTGGAATTGGAGTGGTTCATAACTCAGCATGGAATATAGGGGCCAAGTTATGAAGAGTTTCATGTTTCAAGATTGCTGCATGCACTTTCTGAAGTAAATTAATTTTGCATTTAATCAGCTCAAAATCTGTCTAATATCAACAAGAGAATTGTATCAGCATTTGGTTATTGTTAATAGTATCGAAGATAAATGTTATTCTTGGGGTCAGTAGACTTCCCACAAACGGAGGTTTGGAAGGCCATATCCAGACTGTCTGGGGACATTTTATGAGATATGACAAAATAGTCTAAGCCTTCAGTGTGTTAAATTAAATGAATTAAAGTTAAGACCACTGCAGAGGGAGAATTCCTCTGGTTTTGTTCATATACTGAATTAAGCTAGTGAACAATTTAAAAGCTTAGATCAGCCTGGGCACAAAGACAAGAGACAGCTTAGATTTTGACATAGCAGTCCCATTTAGACATCATCTCCTGGGTGATGATGTATGTCGTGTCATTCATGGTGATTTGAAATCTGCAGTAAAACACTGTCTATTGCAATAACTGCCAAACTTATTTTAAGGTAACAAATTGCTTGGGATAGTTTTACGGAGATTTATTTAGCCTAACTTGTTCTGAAGAAATATGAAATAGTGCAGGGACAAAAAATTATATGTCTACATTTCTTTCAGAGATGAGAAATTTATTGCTGTTTTTATCCCTGTCAATTCCTCCTCTTAAAAGACTTGAATTCTTATTGAGCCTGTGCCATGGTGCGTAGTTTGGGAAATGTAATTCTTCCTAGCAAGAATTGTTTTCATAGTCTGAAGGAAAGTTAAAAGCATTCTGAGGACTGAAAAAGACATTGCGTAAAGTCAAAATTTGACACTTCAGTTAAGAATGTTTCAGCCAAGCCAAAATAAAGCAACACTTAGCTGGAAACCATATGGTCCAGGGTAAGGGATTCTGTGGTAGGCTTTCATACCCCAAAAAATTTCTGTGGCACCTTCCAGGGGAAGATGTCTGTATTCTGGGATCTGACTTAACGAAGCAGCTGAATTGCAGCTACATTTGCAAGTAAGGTATACCAAGGGACCGTGAAATAGAGACACCACAGCAATTACTGCTTCACAGCCTCAGAAGGTGGTGTGTTAACTTCAGTGCGTATGAAAGGCCGTGTGTTGGGAAAGTCTTTGCAAATTTTCACATTGTTCAAGAGGTCGGAATGTCTACACTGAAGAATCAGTGAGACTTTTCTGTTTCAAGATAAAGTTTGTTACATGCTTCATTACATTCTCACTCAAGGTAACATGCTCGTTGCTATGTGCGCTTCCAGTCTTTTCTTTGTCTGGTATGTCCCAGCCTTTTAGATGAATCTATGCAGTGACTATTTTCACTTTAAACTACTTAGAACATCAGTTGGATTGATCTGCAAAACTTGAAGTTTAATTGTGACAGTGGTTTAATTGGAAATCTAATATTGTGGTTTGGAATAGATACATTTTCAGGGAATATGAAAACACTATGTCAGACCCAGGCGTCAGAAACGTAGTGCCTCATTATGACTTTTATATATTTGTATGATTTCTCATTAAAGATCCATAATGACTCTTCAACTGAATAGGGTGCTTCCTCCAGAGATCTTCTCCAGCCCTTGCAGTGCAGCAAGGGGGCTGTGCTTTAGCTGCGTTGTTGCATTGTTTGGAAGGTTGGCGGCAGCCTGAAAACTGCTGCCATTTGTGAGCCAGTCCACCAGGTACTTCTGAAGAGCTGCAGCTTGTGCTTTGCGGCCATGCTGAAAGCGTTTAGCTGGGAACTGGTGAGATGATGCTCTACGTGCTGCTCAGAATATAGCCCTCGGGTGGTTCAGCTGCTCCTGAGCTATAACTGCAACTTGCTTATGTTAGAAAGCCACCAGCAATAAAATGTGAGAAGTTTGAGTTAAAAATACAGTGACTGACTCTTCAAACTGGTCATTCTGGTATTGGATATACCTGCCTCGTGGAAAAGACAAGGATAAAATATGTGCACTGGCAAGTCTGATGCGTTTGCACATCCTTATGACTGTGTTCCCCATTTGGACCGGTTTCCATCTTTGTAAAAGAGACTCTTATGTGGTGAGGAAAGAAAGAAAGGAACAATAAGGAAAAGGATACCTATTGGTCTCTCAGTCAGTTCTTGCTTAGTCTTTAGTTACTACTTGTAGGTTTAGCTCTGTGAATATAGACTTAAGCTACAGCTCCCTTTTCTCTTTCTTCCAATAATGTGCATCATGTTTAGGGCAATACCTTCTCCAACCAACAGTGAATGGTGCTGGTCAGACCTGTGGCTAACTTGGTCTCCCCGCAAAGTTGAGAATCAAATGAACAGTCAAGAACACACAATAAAAAGTATCATAATTTTTTTGTGTTCTATGAAATGTCATTCTGATTCACTGATGTGCTGTCCATTGGCAGCAATTACTGAGCTGATTTTATTAGATACTAACTTTGTTAGTGTATTTTTAATAAAAAAATACTTGGGGTCTGAACTGTCAGGTGCTAGGGGATAGGAGGAGGGTTGTGCTGTGTGGAGCTGCTGTGCCAAGCTTGCACAGGAGCCAGGACACCTGCATGTCCTGCAACACATCTGAAGGGTAGAAGTGAACACAGAGTTTTACAACTTGTAATGCCATAGGCAGATCTCCTAAAATGTATCCCTGTTGGTAATAGCATTGGAAATCTAAATGAAGTTCTTTAATTGGCTTGGCTGAGGTCCCTGTTATGGCTTTTTGAAGGTTTTTTTCTGTCTGGGGGTTTGTTTGGTTTCTCTTTTCCCTAAGGCTGCTGTTCTGGAAATATTGGTGCACGGCAGTGAGATGGACCCAATGGCAGGACATACAGGAAAGCAGCTGCAGTAACGGGGTGTCCCTAACCTAACCTGGCCTGTCCTTTCTGCAGGCTGGCTCATTCCTAGTAGTTAGCAGTGCAGCACTTGGTACATTTAGGAGAAAATCATTTTGGATCAAGAACCTGACCAAGATTCCTATTTGTTGATATGAGTATGCTTGCCTATCTTAGACAAAATGAGAACTCTGGGGAAAGCAAAAGTTTCTGTGCTTTTTATTAGAGGAAATGGAAATAAGGAGCTGAAGAAATGAGATGCAATGCATTATGTATCTCCCCTCCCCTCCTCTTTGCTTCTTTCTGTAGGACCGTTTGACTCCAGCTCTGCCATGGCAGGCAGACAATGGCATTAGCTAATTTGGCTCCGTGTAGTGCTGAACATGAATATGAATTAGAGACAAGTGCCTGAGCTCTCATACTGACTTTTGTTTAGCTGTTAATTTGTTCCAGTGTTAATGTGCCGCATGCACATAAGCCCAATTAGGTTGGGAAGTGCTGCTTTTCTTTTCATGGCTTCTGAAAATTGAAGCTTTGTTTTATTTTGTAAGATATTTTATTCTGGTTTCTTTTGCTCGAAATAATAAAGAGGAGGTATAAACACATCCAGGCTTTTCAGTTCAATGGAACACTGCACTATGACCTTCTAACTCTTACAGTAAAAGTGAAAAATTGCTCCAGTAAGAGTCTTATTTTGCTATTTGCATTTGGTAGTACCATGATTAACAACTGCACTGGGTGTGAGTGTTGACATTTCTCTAATGTTTTACCTTACATAAGTGTACATTAATCTGGGATACGGATTTTTATTTCTACTTTCCATGGGTATTTTGTAGAGCTTAGCTTCTGAAGTCCTTTTCTGATGCTGTATTATTATACACTACTGATCAGCATTGATGATCCTGCTACTCCACAAAACTAAGGAAGATGTTCATCCAACATCACAGAGCTTAGAATCTAAACTTTGTATACAGATGATGCACTTGCTAAAGAAATGTTCAGAAAGTGGCGAAACTGAAGTGGAAACATACTGGATTCTGTGGGCATTAACATTTTAACCTCTTCTATATTTTATTTGTGGAGGTTTTGCTTCCTGATACAGGGGTTCACATCAGTTACTGTGTTCAGAAAGAAGTCTGAGAGTCAGCATTTGAATGCTGGTTTAGAGCCCAGTGAAATTCAGTGACTTTGAAACTGCTACCTAAATGGACCTGCTAGACCTTTCAAAGCTCAGCCATCATTTCTGTCTAGTGTGGGGTAGAGTATAAAAATCCATGTACATTGCATGAAATTTTGTTAAAGTAGGAAATCATGAGCGTCTTCTGAAGCTGAAGTCATGAAACAGAAAAATTTAGCAGTACTAGCATACATTACTCACAAAAAGCCACTAAGTGGAACAGCACATTGAAAAGCCAGCCTCCTGACTCTGCCATAGATAGAGAGAAGTTATGTTACTTGTGTTGAGAGAAAATAGAATGCTGGGTGATCATTAGTTTCTTGAGTTAGGAGTTCAGTTCCTGCTAAACTACAAAAGTACTGAAAAATGAAGTTTCAAGTTTAAGTTTTCCTATCTAAGTGGTGTTATTTTATTTAGATTCATTTTATTTAGGCTCAGAAAAGAGCTGTTCTGGGAACTCTCCCACAGAGGTGATACAGTTCAAATGACTGATGAAGAGTAAACTGAAGTGGTGATACTCTGGGAAGGCCAGAGGGTATTGTAAATGGTCCATCACACTGAGTGTTTGGTTTTCACTATGTTCAGCCCACCCTAATGTTGTAAATGTTGAAAGACAGCATAAGCCAGAATTTCAGGCAGCAGCCAAGCCTCACATGGCTAGTTGATTAATTGCTAACATGTTATTCCACATTAAAACGTTAGGGAATTAACAAGTTTAATGGCACATAAGCAACAAAAGTTTTGGCATGAGGTGCTTTATAACCATTTACTGTGTCCTATAGAAAGCATTGAAATTACATCAATACTGGCTCTACCTATTTGAAATCTATTAAAGTGTTTAGGTAAGGAGTAAAATTTTCAGAGGGAGGAAAATCTTCTTCCCATTTACCAGGACACACATAAGCTCCTACTCACTTCCTGGGTTTGACAAATTTTGCCAGTTGCAGAAATGACACAAATAAATACTTCAGCTGTGATTGAAATTCACGTGTGCCTGTCACATACGATTCTGCTCTCATCTCTAGGTAACACATCTTAGCACAATGGTGGGTTTGTCTGGTTTTCCCTTTAGTTTGTTTTCTGAAGAAATGTGCATTTTTCCATTAAAAGGGAAATATTTGTAATATTAAAAGTGAATAATGGATATCAGGTTATGTATATATATGGTCTTTACTGATTTTTATAACCAAACTCCACCTAAATAATTTCTGAGTTTCTGAAATATATGTCTATTTCCAGTTCAGGTTGAATTTCCTTTCATTAGGTGGTTGAAATGGTAACAACAGCTGGTGAAGCCATAATATTTTATCCAGTGGTGCCTGTGTCACATTTAATGCCAATTATTGTATCTTAAGAGATTCACTTACATGTAATTTTATCTACAACCAGCTTATGCTCCCCTGGCTTTTAAATTCAGTATCGCTGAGCAGGATTCTAGGTTTTTACATCAGTGTGTCTTTCAATGGTTAAAATATTTCTAAAAAGGGTGGAAAAAAAAAATCCCTCAGCAGACTGAAAAATATTTCAGATAGGGGGGTTGGACAATGTCCAGTTTTTACATTAAAAATGCTTTCCAACACCAGACGAAGCCTGAATCATAACGACTCATTTAGTACCATGTGCTCTTAGAAAAGCAAATGAGATAAGTAGTGAAATGAAATGCCCACAGATCCTGGGCATGGTGCACAAGATCAATAAAGATGATAATGCAGAGAGGTGGGAGGACACTAAACTGGTCTGTTATTTATTTTGTCTTCCTGAATCTTTCAGAGTGCTCTATGGAAACAAGATCACAGAGATTCCCCAGGGCCTTTTTGATGATCTTGTGTCTCTGCAGCTGCTGTGAGTATGATCCCTTCCTCTTTATTTTACAGCCTAGCTTGATTTACTGTTTTTTCAGCTTCTGACATTATTATAATCACCTTTTCCACTGAAAACTCACTGGGATGTGCTAGGCTGTTGTTTCTCTGTCAGGCAAGAGGAAGGCAAGGGCTCAAGAAAAAAAGGAAGGTGCCAACAGTTTTATAGCACAGTGTGTGTAATGGATAATAGAGAATTTAGGTGTGGGGAGGAAATGAAGACTTGGTGAAGTCCAAGAAAGGAAATTGGGTCACCAGATGATGTGTGGATGGGGATGTCGTCTGATTGTTTTTACACCTTTAGCATTTGTGCTTGAATAGATCCTTGAGGGCTACTGTGTCACAAGCATGTGTAAGCAACATGGCAATGGGGCTTAGTTGCAAGAGAAATAATTGCACAATATATTGTTAGAGTATTTTATACCATGTGTGATTTAACGCACAGTCATGAGCAGGGTAAGATGTATTCATACATTCTTCAGCATTTATTAATGTAGCATAACAAATTTCCTAACCCAAATGTGAAATTGCAAATTTCACTCACTCTTGTCTTCATAATCACATTGGGAACCAGTATCTCCTTCAAAAAGAGAGAAATCAGCTATTGTTTCAGCCAGTCAATAGAGAGAGCAGAAGTGAAGTGCAGTTAATGTGTGTATTGCTAACATTCTGATTACCATCACGGATGATGCACTCAGAAAGTAAAGGTGATACATGATAAATTCATCAATTCTGGTTTAGATTGCACACTACCCTCTACCCTCAAACAATAATGTTTATAAAGTAACTTTTAGACATGCCATTTTAAGCCTTTCTTACCGTGTTGACATAACCAGAAATGAATATTCAAAAGTTCATGGTTCCCATTGAATGTATCACTCTATGCTAGCAGTCTTTGCTGCACATGCTATCTAAACATAAGCATAGATTTATGTTAGAAATCCATGCGCAACACTGAAGAACTGAAGTCTGGACTACTTGCTCTATATGTTAAGGACTGCTCAGACATGTAATTTATCTGTAAGATCTTAAATCCAAATATACCCTGTTCTAGAGACAGACAAGCAAGAGTGCACCTGGTTTGATTGTGACAACCCTTGAGCTTGAAAGCTGTTTATCTCCTCCTGCACACCGCCAGTTCATTTGTCTTCACCTTTTGCACATACTTTTTCTGTCTCTTTTTCCTCTCCCTGTCCCACCCCTCACCAGTTCATTGTACTTCAGTGTCTTTGTGGCCAGCCTGTGCAGTAAATGAGCACTGTGTATTTAGTGGGGAAGTACTTTGCCCTGTGAGAGAGCAATAAGCTTGAAAGTCCTTCAAAGTTGGGACTTGGTACATGCTGATATAAGTGACATGTTAGTCATTGTCAGACTCAGGCTGTACTCAGTACAGTGAAGATGATGCAACCAAAATGAAAACTAAAATTTAACTTTCACTTTGATCTCTGAGAAAGAAACTATATTAGAGAAATCTGAGCTTTATTATAGTCTTCACCCCCAAGTGTTTAATGGGTGCAAGGTCAAAGCGATACACAGTTGAGTTGTCTAACCCAGAACACTTAACAGATAGGACCTTTCCCAGTAGGAAAACAAACATACGCAACACATGGAAATGGTGTCCTATAAAAATGTGGTTCTAGAACTTTTGCATAAAGCATTAAGCCAGTTTCAACTTCTTTATGCTATAGTCTTCGCAGCACATAGTGCTGGCTTTCAGTGCGTTACATGTTTAAGCTAAGATGCAATCATTTTCCAATCTGAATTAGCAAAATCTATATGCCAGAGAGCCATTAAAAGGTGTCATACTTCAACCTTTTAAACATTCTCAAGCTGAGAATATGAAGATGTGAGTAGGTTGTCTATTATGGGATTCCAAGAGTATTGTGTCTCTAGAACCTTTCTGGATCTTCTTGAAAGTGTTTAAAGTAGCTTTTGGCAAGGAGAGCAATGAATGATCATGCTTTAAATGCAAACAAATATCTGCACACGTTTCCAGCTGTGGCATTGAAGCAGCTATTATGGATTGCTTGTAGCACTTTAATGGATACCAGAAAAAATAAATGGCATTCGTTGGTTTTAGACCTGCTGTTGAACAGTTGGAAGAGTGCCCTATGATTAGATCTAATTTAGTGTTCAGTGGGCTCTAGATTGGATTTCTTCTTATTAGTCTGGAGACACACTGATAAGAATGCTCTGATTAAGGTACCCTGGTAGCCAGTCTAATTTCCTAAGCTGAAGCATTTCTGAAAATGCGCTGGTGTTATGGTAAAGCAGGACACAATCAGCAGAGGGATTATTGTGGGTCCTCTATAAAACCGTTCAGATTGTATTTAGAAGGAAAAGTAATTACTAAGAAATTGCAGAGCAGGTAATATTGTTATTTACTGGTTTGGATAAGACTCATCAGAGTTTCTCAGAAATGTCATTTTCCTTCTGTTTAAATATCCTGTCACTGTATAGGTCCAGATTATTCCACTTTTATTTTGACAGAATTGGTTTGTGTAAGTGGCTTATATCTGCAGACAGTACCACTGATGTCAGGAACACTGCAGCTGGGCAAAGTAATGCTCAGCTCAGGCGTGACAGCATCTTCAGCTGCCCCATTTGGCTTTGGTGTCTGGGAAATGAAGAAATCAGAACAAGTTTTAGACCACCTAGCTAGCACTAGAATTCTGTATTTCTGACATATAAGACAGAGGTGGGTATGCTAATATTGTATTATATTTGGCAAGAAACTAGCCAGGCATGGTTAGACAATGAAGTTTTTTTGGTGGAAAGTGGGGGTGTTTATGTTGGTTTGTTGGGGGTTTTTAATCCCCATAGGTTTGATTTAAAATGTTGCTTCTGAAATCTTCATTACAATTAGCTATCTTAAGTAGTTAATAGCCCTCATATAAATAGTTACAATTGGATTTATGTTAATTTGCTGATTTCCCAAATTTTATGCCTTCTGTGTATGCAATTGTAACCATCACAGCAGCAAGCATTGTTGTAGAAGTCCAACTACATGTCTGTTCTGGGGAACAGCAGCTTAGATATAAGGAAGTTCTTTACTGTGAGGGTGGTGAGGCACTGGAATGGGTTGCTCAAGGAAGCTGTGAGTGCTCCATCCCTGGCAGTATTCAAGGCCAGGTTGGACGGAGTCTTGGGTGAGATGGGTTAGTGTGAGGCATCCCTGCCCATGGCAGGGGGGTTGGAACTGGGTGATCTTAAGGGCCTTTCCAACCCAAACCATTTTGTGGTTCTATGATTTTATGTCATTCTCCTTATCCTGTTTGAAGTTGCCAGGAGAGAGGGTACTAGGAAGCTACTGTAACTGCTCTACCCTAGCCTCATGCATTCTTCTGTTCAGCAGGTTGGATCAAGTGTCTTCTGAGAATTTCAGGTCCGTTTGGGGTTTAGGGAACTACACTGTTTTCCAGAAGGGGATAGCTGGAGTCTGATTTTTGGTTTGGGATTTTTTTTCACAGTAAATTGAAACTCATTTCACCGAGGTAACAATCCATCCAAGATGTGAAATAGTGTTTGATTAATTATCATCTTGTGTATAACTTGGATTTACATATCAGAAGAATGAAAAGGGCTCCAGTGTAAGGTGGAAGTTTTCAAGTAACCATTAGATGTGGCCAGTTTGAACTCCTGCCCAGGAGGCATTTGACTAACCTTGATCTGCCTAGAAACTGGACTATATTTAAAAGTCATTCTCTCCTGTCTTTCATTTTTCCTGGAATGCGGACAAGCTCTTTCAGGAGCCCTTGAATTTGCCAGACCTCTGCCGGTCGCTGCGCAGGGGACACCACATCACACTGTGTATCTCCTTCTTTCTCAGCAGCCCTGTGGCAGATAAAGCTGATGGGTGCTCTGCTTGCTCCCAGACTAGCAAATATGCAGAGCCAGCCTGCTGTGAAACAGCGGTTAAGTGGCTCAGGACAGCGAGCTGTGGATAATGGGCACAAAGTTGGTTAACCAGTGCTTTTCATATCTAAGTAATACACCCTCTCTGCAACCATATTAAAACAAACATTCTGGGAGCCTTTTTATTATGGTTATACACTGTATGCTTCGCAGTGCTCTGTTTCCTGGAACAAGTATCATAAAATCTGTACTGTTTAAAGAGATTGTATAGCAAAATAATATAGGGGGATGAAACCTCATTTTTCTAATATGTGGCAAGTATCAGTTTTCAATAAATCCTTTTCCTTGAGGAAATGTACTTTGCATAGTTACTGATCATACAAGTGCTCAGGTGTGTTGATTCTAAGTCTTATGGTTGAGATCCCCATGGCTTGCTGGGCAAGAGAGAATCCCCATAGTGGACTCCGTTTTGATGTTGCTAGAAGTAGATACACCCTTGGGTTACATATATATTAAAATGAGAGGTTTGTTGTATTCCCCTCTCATAAAACAAAGCCAAGGCTTACAGCCTTCTCCTCTTTTTCCTAATGTCTGATCATTAGGGAAAACTCAGTAGTGTAGTTGGAAAAGACCAATAATCATATTAGTGCCTGAAGTCTGACATGCTGACAGGCAAACTAACTTTAAAAGTGGTGAAAAATTAGACCTCCAGATCCAAGTGTCTAACCTGGGTTAAAATGGGAGCTAGATCTCATATTTACAACTCCAGCTGACCTTTGTTTAAAATAGGCTAATATGAAGTGGCAAGTCATGGATGTACTGTCAGGAGCTGCTATTACCAGTCTTCCCAAAATTAAACCAGTGAAATCTTGCTTTGAGCAGTAATTTTTAGCCTGCTTTTTAGGCTGTTTCTCCTTGGATGAACAGCAAGATTCCTGGTGCTGCCATAGCTCTTCTGGAGAGGTTGCTTGGAAAATGTCTCCATGGCAAATTTGTCAAGTTTGAAGTGCTTGTGTTGAATTGTAATTGTGAGTTGAATCCCAGTACTTAAGAGCTTAAAATAGAATCCACCAGTTATTAATTGTATACTTTTGGAGGTTGTTGGAAGCTCAGAGAAAATCCTGTGAAGCACAAGCTCACACAAAGTATATTTAGAGACAAAGAAATACAAAATTACTGTGAGGAATGTGCATGAATTCCACTATTTTGTATTGTATACATTACACTGGTAGATACATAAACATGATTGAGGAGTGATGCATCATTAAACATTAAACAGTATATAAATGTCACAATAAAGAAATTACAGTTTTCCATTTCCAAGTGCTTTATAGCACAGTAGCCTCTCTTCCTTCCCATAGCAATCTTCTGAGCTTTAAGTGACGTATAAAAGCTTCATGTTCCGTGGAGTTCTTCATTTTTCTCCTGGAGTGAACAAGCATTAAAAGAGAGACTCTGTCTAGGTGTAAGAGGAAACGTTTTCACAAGTCCAGCAGTGGAGCAAGCTGTTGTGCGTTCTCTGGCCTTGAAGATTTTAAAGACCAGACTGAGTTAAACTCAAAGCAGCCTGGTCTGACCTTGCAGCTCAGCCTGGTTTGGGCAGTCTGACAGCACCAGAATCTGCTCCAGCTTCCTGGCAGTCCAAATTAACCTGTGACCTGATGAAGTAATTATTTCTCGGATAAAGTAAATATCTGCATCGAATATCTATAAATTGGCCATGCTTTGGGCAGTCTTCAAAGCAGATGACCTCTGGAGGGCCTTTGCAAGCTATGACATTTCTGGGTTCTGTGATTCTAAATTCTTAGCAAAATGACATGTGAACTTTCCCCTTGGTTACTCAAGATATTCCTGGCTACAGCAGAGATACTATGCAGCCCTCGTCCTTCTAGTCCAGGACAGAATGCTCTCTGCACAGTCCTACTTAATAGCTTTAGAGTTGTTTTCAAGCTGTTTGCCTCATGCTTTTTTTCCTTCGGATTTTTGCATTTAGGCTGCTATTGTGATAATATTACCAAACTCAATAACTGCTGTTAAAGTGAGCGAGCAGCATCTGCCAGGCACAGAAATACAATTACAGTTGAGCACTAATGAAAGACTGCAACAGCATCTGCCTTTTCTGTGTCACTTCTGTAGCCTGTCTGCTTGCAGCTTCCCAAAGCAACAGCTAGTTTGTATGTATGTCAGCTTGTAATTCATTAGCTCTTCTGACGCCAGTGCTCCAAGCTGGACTTACCTGACAGAAACGCTCCTAGTTATTACTGCACAAGAAACTAACTTCCTGGTAGTGCAGGAAGAGAAAATGTGTTTACTCTGTTGTGCATCCGAATTACCATGTGGTTATCTAGAATCAACCGTGACTTTATTGGCACGCCTAAGTTAGACACTATTGAATTTTGAGGGACAGAAGTCCAGATGCTATGACGACATGTGCTTATAATTCTCCAAGTAGTAACACAAGTACTGCAGGATGTATGGTGTTCAACTGGAGTTGCAGTCATATGGATCAGAAATGAAAGGAGGCCTTCAAAAATCTCTCCAAAACAAGACTGTCAAAATGCTCTGTGCTTCCTTCTTAACTCCTTATCAGCTTGCGACTTTCCCGTTTTAATTCATGTTGAATAAATTTCTCATCACCATCATCCAGTTTCCTGAACATGGAGAAACGCTTGAAGCTAGTTCAAGCGAGTATGATGATGATTTCACCCTGGATATCAGGTCACTGGTTGTTGAAGCACTGACAGACTCTTCTGTGGTCAGTCATCACGTAGGAAATGTAAATTTTAGTGGATGTCTAAATTCCCTGACATGGTGAGGGGCAATCACATTGCTCCCGTACACTCCAGGCCATTTTAAAATGGTCCTGGATCCTAATACAGCTATTTTGCCAATAAGTAAGCAGGGGTGCAAACAGCTCTGTCCTTAGACATTCCTTGTCATTGCCTGCTTTGATGGCAGTACCTGATCAGGTACTTCCATATTGGCGCTTCAGCTGTTCCCTCCAGTAAGTTGTGTTAAATCAAAGTGACTCTTGGTTCCCTGGGAATTTCAAAAGAAAATGCTGAAAAAAGCGTGCAAAAAATAGTTGTTTTTTTTTTTACTTTAGAACAGGTATTGTATATCCTAAGGAATGTTGCCTGCCGTGGGTGCTTTCTTTGCTGCCCTGTAGTGCCTTTGAATGTAGGCGAAGCCTTTGACTGGAGATACTATATAAAATTCAATTTGTACTCTGCTGTTACCCATGCAAAACTGTTACCCAGTTCTCCTCTCCCATACAAGTCTCCTATGCATTTTACATCTGCCTTTCTCTGGTGAGTTCTCATTTTCAGCAGTGGAGTCTGGCATGTGGGATGTGCCAGCCAGTTCATGGGGTGCCAAACATTTTCATTCTCCTCATGCTGTCGTTGCTGTCAAAGCACAAAGATCCTGAAAATGAAAGAGAAGTTTTCCAGTGGCTCTGTGCAGCTTTGCTCCCTCATACTTTCCTTTTAGGCTTGTTGATGTACCTTGGGTGACTTCTGGTCCATCCTGTAGCACCAGAAGTTAACCTACAGTCTCCAGCATGTGTTAAGATTGCTAGGCTGCTGTTTCATTCCCCCAGTCATATAGTTATTTGCCGATAGTTTGATTACTGGACTTCACTGAGCTGAAAATACAAATATTGCTAAGGGTAAAAGCCATTATAAACATCCCCATTTTCTCTTAAAAAACAATTTTTTTCATTCATTTTGGGTTTGGAGTTCAAAATGTTATTTAAATGTTAATCACTTGAAACTGTGCTTGGGCATATAATTCAATTACGGGACCATCTTAATTATGCAGATGGTGCTTATGAGCAGCTGATACAATTACAGTGCCAATTCAGTACACATTCGTTCAAAGGGCTTAGCTGAAACACATTATTACTTCAGTGTGTGTGGACAAATGCACTGTTTCAGGAAATGGGTTCATGGAATTGCAGTACTGCTCTGCTCATTGCTCTCAGTGGCGTGTAAACCACAAGGTCTTTAACCATTTGCCTGTGTTCTGTGGTGGTCCTAGGCTTGCAAGAGATTTCTTTATGTTCTTAACATAGCCAGAGGGATGGAAATGGAGACTTGAGTTCATAATCCATCATCCCTCTGGGTAGCAGGCAGTTTTATTTCAACTTGAATTTTTAACCTCCTTTTGAATGCTGCACCACATCTGGAGGCCGTGTGTAAATCTCAGCCAATCAAGCTGATAACAAAATAGGGAAAGCAGTGGAATTTACTTTCACCACGAATTGGTGCAAAATAAATACCATCTAATGCTTGCTAAAATAGGACTCGATTTTTAATACTGTCTGTTCTTTTGGTGAGAGTCCAATGAAAAGGAACCTTTAGTCTATTTTACAGCATGGTTCAGTGTTTAAGGAACGTCCGTGTTTCTGTTTCCTAAAGAGGTTTTTCTCATATGCCTTTGTGTTAGTTTAAAAACATTTTCTTAGATCCACTTTTAACTCCCTGTGAGGCCAGCCTTGTGTATCTTATTAATAATTAGATGCCACTGGGGAGACTGTGATAGTGAAGAGAGATTAAGCAAAGAATTGGGATTTATATAGGGGAACAGTCATAGAGGGGATACTTTAAAATAACAGAGTTTTTGGAAGGAACATAAACCTTAATGTTTCTGGCCAAAAGTCATCCTCTAACTCCCAGGAAGTAGGAGGAAAAATAGTTTAGGGATTATTTATTCAGCTTTCTCACAGATTTTTGCTTTCTTTCTCTCTCCCCGCCCTGCCCCCATTTCTTGCTGATTCTGATCAGAAATAGCACATTGATCTGTGTCACGATCCAGCGAGTATGGCCACATCTGTATTACTATTGAGCACACTATCTGTCCTCTCTAGATTTAGGGACTGAATGTATAGTGTATAGGTGATACACAGAATGGATGTTGTCACCTCAGAAAACTGTGTAGGATCCGAATTCCCACTTCTGAGCAGCCTGTACAACCACTTTCCTGTTCCAGGTTGGTTTCTCTGATGCTTAAAGTAGAGAGTGTGCCTCTGTACTTGTGGCTATTACCGGATCAGCTTCTCTCATATTTGGTATTTGGCTCCTACAGAACTGCCACAGATAATAACACCATGAGCTCAGTCGTTGAAAATTCATGCCAGGAAAACTTGCCACACTGTAAATTCTAATTTGCAACATTGGGTTTATTTGTATTCTGTTGAAACTAATCAGAGAATGGATTCGAGTCCTGCATATTCCGTGCAACTCTAGGTCAGCTTTGCTCTGAGGGTTTATTGAGTGGGATCAATGGTGGTTAGACTTCAAGCTCTGCAAGTGAATAGTATCTGCACAGTGCAGCTCTGCTGTGTGAGCACTTCTTAAGCATCACAGAAAGACATACTGGTTGTCCACATATACAAATACAACTGTAGTTCAGTTATAAATTCTCTATTACTGAGATTATTTTCGTGTTGGCTTTATGCTTTGTCACAAATACTGCTTGCAGAATTAAATATTACTGTAATATTAGGAAAAAAACTAGCATCTAGCAAAATAAATGGAAGTACATACTTGCTTTCAGTTTTCTTCCTGTATAACCTAGGTACCAGGAACCAATCTCTGCTGATTTACAGTGCCAGAAGACCATGTTTGACTAGTGCATAAGGGCAGGGGATAGAAACCAAAGGGTTTGTAATGCCAGAGTGCATGCCAGGAAATAAATCTCAGCAGCTGATTCTGCTTTCTAATAATGTGTTAACCTGGTTTTTATGGAATAAATAATGTCCAAGCTTGAAAGAGAAATGTATAATGCACAAGAACTGAGAGGAAATGAAGACTACTTTGACTTGGATGTATGAATGGCAATAAGAAACAAGTAGCAAGAGATGACATTAGTGTTTGCTGTTGGAGCAGAATCTCAGAAGTCAAATGCATGGGAGGAGCTGCTCCTGTAGCCTAATATGAAAATTACCCTTTTACTTCTGGTGGATTAAGTGTCATGCAATTATCAGTCACCGAAATACAGATTCCAGAGGGGTCAATCCTAGCTCTGCTTATGATCTCATAAAATTATTTTAGCTATTAGTTCATGCAAAAAAGGTAATTTCATTTATCCATCATTGCCTTCTTTGGGACTATCTCTTATCTAAGGTCAAACTTTGGTTTTGACACCATATAAAGAAGAAAATTTGGGTAAATTGGTATTGACTTTTCTGTAGACTAGAAGGTGGGTTGGGCTCTGATTCCCTCTTATTTCAAAGCACTGCATTCCTTTTCTCCTTGGGAAAAGGGCTTTATGCAAGTACTCCATCTTTTATGTATCACAATTGCCATAGCCATTTACCGCAGTAACGGGGCTCTGCCAAAACAGCAGTAGGAGCAGGGAGCTGCAATAAGGGTACAATGGTCCAAAGGTTTCAGCAGTGCAAAGGCAGGATGCTGTGCAGAGGAAGCACCTTCTGGAGCAAAGGGAAGGCAGCTAACTAGCATGCATTTCTTCCCTGAGGGGTTGCCCTATTGTCTATAGTGGTGTATGTGCAGTTTGTTGGAAGCTCCCTGTGCTGTTAGAGGTGTGTTTAAGATGGTATATTTGTTTGCTGAAAAATAGAGGAGGTCTTTTCCTTTTTGCCCAGAAAGACATTAGTCTTCTGGTTTAGTATTAGTGTGGTGCCTCACAGAGTGCCACAGTGCTGTAATACTAAGCTCTTCAAACTCATTGACTAAGTAGCAAGAATTTTGTGACCAAGAAAACTGAGTTAACATCATATGTTGTTTGCAATGTACCATTTTTGTCAGGTTGATAGTAGTTAAAGATGCGGGCTTTGGCTTTTGTGAGAAGAGCAGGTCATTTCCTGACTATCTTCTAGGTGTAAAATACTACATATGCAGATGACAGTGACAATCTTAAATGTCTTTGTGATTGAGTGTCTTGGAGGGAGCTCCAGCTTCTTGAGACTATCTACTTGTTATATGTGACAGAACTCTAGCTGAACAATCTAAGAGAACCTGCGCAAGTACCAGCCAAGGTTTTCTGGCTGAACTGATTAGTTCTTGCTGTTCAGAGGTGCAAAATAAAATGAGGGTGTAAATTGCCTTTGTGCTGCTTTTCCACACCTCCACAGGAATGTGGAGTAACTGGAATGGAGTAGGTTCATAGATTACTAGGACAGTGGAGGTTGAAAGGGACCTAAGGTGATCACTAGCAATGAGACTGGAGAACCAGAGCCTCCTTACTAGGTCAGAGAAGGTTGCTCATGGCTTTATTCAGCATCTTGAAACCCTCCAACGATGAAGACTGTACAACTCCTTCAAGCAACTTGGTGCATGGCTTGGCTACCCTTACTTATGAAGTGACCTTGCCTTTCAGTAGTTTTAGTCCAGACCCTACCCTTCTCTCTTCTTGTCTCTGAGGAGAATCAGGTTCTCTTTTCTTCCATGATTAAATTAGCCTCACACTGCTTATCAAAAGAGGACAAAATTCCAGGATTTCACTTAGACTTAAGGCAGATGCTGGTAGAGAAAACTGAAATAAAAGGGAGTTCTTCTCACTGTGGACTTGGTGTATGAGTGTGTGCATGGAATTGCAGGGTGGGGAGTATTGGCAGTTTCTGTGTATATCAAGCTGAAGATGCACAGCTGAAGGCACCTTCAAATATTTATGTAGAATTTCGAACAAATGGGGGGCAGGGGAGGCCTGAGCCTTAAAAAAAAGACATATTTTAAGTATTTTAAGGTAGCCAGCACTGTGACCTGTGTGTATATTCCCCCACTATGAGAGTACTAATGTTGACTGTGGGGTTTTCACATTTTAAATGTAACAGGCAAATGAAGACCTTTAAATGTGGGTTGGCTTTGGTGACTGGGTTAATATTTTTTTTAGATTTAACTCCACAGTTCCGTCTTATCTTTATTTGATTATTTCAAGATTAATGAATTTTAAACCCTTCCTCTGTTTTCAGGCTTCTCAATGCCAATAAGATCAACTGCCTGAGGGTAAACACGTTTCAAGGTCTGCATAATCTCAAGCTGCTATCTCTTTATGACAACAAACTGCAGACCATCAGCAAGGGGCTCTTTGCACCTCTCCGATCGATCCAGACTCTGTGAGTATGAAGGCGTAGCATAAATGACAGCCCTCTCTTTCACTCCCAAAGCTGTTGCCTGTCTTTGCAAAGGCTTTTTAACAAAAATCTGTGAAGGCAATTGGAAGAGACCCCAAAGACAGCAACCCCTCCTTTTCTGACAGAAATAAAAGGCACAAGAAAACAAAGTATTGCATAAATTCAGCACAGCCAGCTATCAGTGCAGCCTGCCAGTAGTGACATGAATGTCATAAGTGTTTTAAGCTCACAGAGTAATTCATTCATCCTGTTTGTAGGGAAGATAATATGTAAATTTGAGTCTGTACAATATATGAACAGCAGATTCTATTAAAACCATTGCCTAACAGTTTTTAATGGGCTAATGAGTTGGCATCTCTCCTTACTGGGTCTGCATCCTGCTGTATAGTTCCTGATTTCTGAAACCATGTACAACTCCGCCACAGTTGTGCTCCCCGCCTCTACCATTCTTTCTGCTGCTGCAACATGCTGTGTATGTACAGTGATATATCCATTAACAGGGGTGACAGAGAAGGTTCATTTACAGGTATATAAGATTTGTCAGTCTTATGAGGCAACACCCTTAAGGCTTAAAAGTTCCTCCTTGGTTTCCATGGGGTTTTATTGGCATTCCTGTGGCCAGGACATAGAATGGACTTGTTGCTTCACAGCAAGCCACTTTTATCATGAAATATCCTGATTCATTCTCCCATTTCTAGTACTCCAAGTGATTGCTGTCTTCTGCCTTTTTTCTGCAGCTACAGACCAATCCCATATCCTGTCTCTGTGTGCTAGTTTGGACCTTTCACACCAGGAAAGGCTCTACTACAACAGTAATCTTTAGTATCTTCAGGCACTTTTTGCTATGGTTTCACTTCCCACTCCTTGAAATCCCGTTGTATTCTGTACTTACCTCTGTTAAGTGACAGTTCATAAATATAACTGCAAACAGGAAAGAAAAGAAGTTGCTTCAGGTGGAAAAAACACACTGGCAGTAACAGAGCAGAGCTCTTGAGAGGCTGCAGCTTTACACCTCTGTCCAAACCAAATTGAAACATCTGTCTCATTTAAAACTGTCTTTGCAGAGAGTCGTGCCCAGCTTCCTTGGAAGTTAGAGGGACTGCTGCAAGTCAGCTTAACAGATCAGAATCAGGCTCTGAGAAAGACCTGGCAAACTCCCCTGATACAGTGCTCAACTTTGTGAAGCAAAGCGAATCATAACAGCAGCAGAGAAATGCTGTTTCTCTCTGAGATTTCTATTAACAAAGTCTAAATATCCAGTTAGAATCAATGTTACAATGCCTATTTCCGATTGTGTGGGGAATACGCTGTGCAAAGGATAAAGTTAAGTTCTATCTTGCATAAACAGTTCAGTCTCAAAAGTAAAATATTTTTGCTCCAGGAAAAAACGCATATAAAGGGAATATTATTCCACAGGATGAGTATATGCAAATACCTATTTCACTCTTGAGGAAAGACTTCTGGATCTCTTCTGGCTTTGCCCAGAGCCAAGATTCACTAATCACATTTGGATCCCTAGGAAACTGAGCTTGCCAATAAAATTTCTTTTAAGCCAGGATACAAACTGTTCGTCAGGTCAGGTGCATCAGAAAAGGTGTGTTTCCCTCGAAAGGCAGCATTTCAGGCTGTCAGGAGAAAACACAGGACTTGGTGTCCTTTAAAGCAGGTTTTGCTTTCTTAATTTTTGTTTCCCCTGCGAAAGGACTTGCAGCAGGCTTAATGAGCTCCGAAATGTGAGAGCTGACAGGATTCTCCCATTCATGTGCAGCTCCGCATGGTTTCCGCCAGGCCTGGGGTTTTGGGGGAAGCTTATTCAATTACTCTACTCTTCAGGTTCGTGTGTGTGAAAAACAATGATGGAGCACAGTGTCACAGGTCACTTCTGATTAAACATCCCATCCTTCTTGCAGACATTTAGCTCAGAATCCATTTGTGTGCGACTGCCATTTGAAGTGGCTGGCTGATTACCTGCAGGATAATCCGATAGAGACCAGCGGCGCTCGGTGCAGCAATCCGCGTCGCCTTGCCAACAAGCGAATCAGCCAGATCAAGAGCAAGAAGTTCCGCTGCTCAGGTAATTCATTTATCCAGGCTGTAGTGCACTTTCAATTCAGAAATAAGCAGGTCCAGAGAGCTTACTAATTGAATCTGCAGGACAGTGTTTGCTATAATGGATATTAGGGAGCATCTTTGAAAATTAGATTTGGAAAATTCAGTTAGTTCTCCAGAAAGCCAATTACCTTATGGATTAAAAAGGAAAAAAAAAAAAAAGGAAAAAGAAAGAAGGGAGCAGTCTGTAGCTGACTGCTTGTGTCTCTCACAAACAAAACAAAGAGAAATGCTTCTGACATTTAATTTTAAAGAATTACTAGGCTGTAAAATGTCTAAGGAAAAACAACAAGGATGTATATGAATCCGTGTGGCAAATGTCGTATTTTGAATGGGTGGAAGGTGGATGGATTGTTACTTGTTTTCAGGCAGAACTCTTATTGACCTTAATTAGAGATGAGCTCAAGTAAGTTCTTAGACCTAAAAGGCTGGAAAGATTTTTATACCACTGGCAAAGAGCATTTCTGACCTAGGATGTGAGGGAAGCTGGGGCTAAAGTTTGGGGGTTTTATACCACAAGTAGCATCCACTAATTCCAGTGAAACTGCCATCAAAGTTGGTAAGATTTGGGGGTTTAATAAGTTTTGAATCAAAACTTCCATCATAATTTAGGCAAAGATATTGCCTTGTGTGAGCTAGATGGAAAAAAAATGTTTCCACCTGAAAATAAGCTCTGAGGTAACATAAACACCTTTTTCTCAAGCCTATCCATATTTTATTTATGGCGCGGCTATCACTAAAATGACATTTATTGCCTTACACAGTACAGCGAGGCAGACTGCGGCTTCTTGTGTTTTTTCTCTTGGTCATATGTATTTTAGTTTACTGCATTTTGTACACCGGAAAGACAAGCAGGTTTCAGTGAGGAAACTTATTAGTGTGTACTGAGAAGAAAAATGAATGTTATTGAGAGACTGCTGGCAATGTTTTCTATGAAAATTACTGTGATTTCTGTCTTTTTCCCCTGAAAAGAAAAGGAAAAAAGACCCACAAAACAACCAACCATGATTAATTGTGTTCTGGTGGTAAAAGATTAATGACTCTAGATGGGGTTGCAGCATGAAGCTGAATGGCAGCAGCCCAAAACAAGCCGTTGTGCTTTGTGTATCTCTGCAAGCAATATGCTGAGCAAAACCTTCTCTTTATGGAGAAAATACAATAAAGATAACTTCATTTGCAGTCAGGTTTACCAGGGTATGAATGTTAAGTCTTCAGTCACTTGTGACTCAAGCCACAAAATTTATAACCAGAACTGAAATTAGGACATACTTTTATCGGTGGTTTTTGGATTGTGTCCATCATAGGAACAAGATAATTAGTAATATTCATATTTAAAGAAACTGGAACTTCAAATGCATAAATATAATTTAGAAATGAAAATAGACTGCAGAAACAGAGCAGTATAAATCTGCACCCAATTTGCAATTGTTATTTTCTCCTGCTTTTATTAATAGGCTAGAGAAATTAATGTTATGTATGTGCAGGCATGCCTTGAACAATGGTACAGGCTATTGGATAAGGCAAACACCACCTGATATCATTTATGAAAGGTCATAGCTAAGAGGAGTAAGAATGCAGAACACAGTACCTGGTGATGCTGAGAATAATATTGTGTGTGAGTTCTTATCTTGGGGGTCCTTTCCTTGAGGCATTAGGCTGTTTTTTCCTTGGTCTCCAGCTCTACGAGTATATCAAAACCACATGGAAAAGGCATAAACTTGACTTATGAAGGAGGAGAGCAGGGATTGTACAGCTTCAGAACAAAGATTTCAGCTGGATGAAAACTAATTCTATTCAAAAGCTCAATAGAGAAGATATCCTTGCCTGTAGAGTTTCCAGATGGCAATGAGATACGTTGAACTCGACTCACTGTCTGCTCACATGAGACGGGGAGCGTCTAATAGTTTAGAAGAATCTTAGTTTGTAAATCAATCCAGAGAACAGACATCCTTGGCACCTGCTCTGCTCAAGTTGTCCCTTTGAATCACGGCTGATTCAGACTTGGCATTTAGCAGGAATTTTCCGTGTTTCATTTTGAGGAATATGTTTCATCCCAGGATTTAACACAGCACGTCTCTGTGCAGAAAAGGCCATGAGGTATGAATCTTCATCATTCAATGTCAGACTTTTGAGCAGTGCTTTATGTTACCCAGCGATGAGCCTGCACAATCCCACTGGGATGGCAGTGCTTAGTAACTTGTCAGTGCCCTTGCTGGTTGTTGGATTCTGTTGAGTTTTTACATCGTTTGCTCATTGTATGAGAAAAGAATTTTTAATTTAAATCCTTCTGTAAATGTGCATCCCTTTTCTCAAAGGGTTCTTGTTTCAGGATCCTGTTATTTTCATGTAGTTTGTTTAATACATTTCAAACAGTGGTCAGAGAGAAGTGTGGGGTTGGAAGTCAGTGAATATGAGGGGTTGGTTAAGGAAGCAATGTGAGGGATTCTATCCTGATCTGGTCTTTGACCTTAGGAAAGTGATGAGGATGAACAGAAAGTGTCAGCTCTGTGGGAATAGGGTTACTCAGCCAGCATCAGGATCACACACAGTAGTACTTCAGCTTAGGTAAACTTAAAGCTTTGGAATCAGGAATAGGACCAGTTCTGAAGTTGTAAAGTTCTGAGTTTGTCCTGAGGCAATACTGTGTGTTTTCCACATTCATTGGGATTCTACAGTGGATCATAAAGGGGACTGTCAGTAAAGACCCAGCATGAGAAAAAATCTGGTTGTTCAGTACATTAGCAGAAGGAGGGAATAGTTAGGGTTGGAAAGGACCTTAAGATCATCCAGTTCCAACCCCCCTGCCATGGGCAGGGACACCTCACACTAAACCATGTCACCCAAGGCTCTGTCTAACCTGGCCTTGAACACCACCAGGGACGGAGCATTCACAACAAGGAAAGTGCTTTTTTGTACAAGGATAGGAAAGAAGACTGGTTAGCAGGAATATAGAAGAAAAGACGAGATGCTGGAAGCTTCATCAGTCAGAAATGGTAGAGGAACATCAAGAAGATAATTTGAAGAGGACACATTCTGAGATGCACATGGGTTAAATAGAACTGTATTTGATCGACTGAATGAAACTGTGAAGACAACTAAGCAGCACAGTAAAAAAAGAAATCAAATCTAGAAAACTTCATTCTGCATATTGTTGCTTCCCTCAGGTTTTATTCCAGCTCCATAGTGTCCTTTTAGATAGCATTCAGCAAGAATAACTTGCCTTCTTGTTTTAATTCATCATTAAGACACTTCTCTCAGATGCTCTTTCCTCCCTGAACCAAACAACTCAAGCTTTTACTGAGAATAATGGAGCAACATCTGCAAAGGTTATGAGTGTCCATAGGAAGGATATTCTGTGCAACAGGTATATAAGGTACATAATTCTTTTTAAAAGGAGAATTGGAAGCATTATAGCATGAAATGAAGGAACAGCAGGGAAAGGGGCATGGTTTTGCCTGGGGCTGTGAGACAAGCAAAGCTGTTGAATATGCTATCAAATATGTTTAAGCCTCAGATTGCAATAGATACTATTTCCTGTGGTTTTCTGCCTGCCATTTCATGCGATGCACCAAAATAATAATAAACCTCCCCTTGCTCAACTCTCTCCCCACAGCTATGGAATCAGAGACTAAAAGTGTTTTTTCTTGAAAGAGAAATGGAGCAGGCTGTGACTAATTCTCCCTGTTCTGTTTAGAAAAGGGAAATACTGTCATTTTCAGTAGCAACAGTAAAATTCTGATGATCATTTTCTTTGTGGCTGCATCTGCCCACTGTGACAACTTAAGGATCCAATGGTACTTGCCAGCCTTAGGTCACTGGAAGCTCCCTTCTTGGTAGGAATAGGAGGAAAAGAACAACAAATATCTTCCGCCCAGTAGCATTTGATTAAGTTCTCTACACAGCAGCTTTGTTTTCTAAAGCAGCACTGGGCTTTAGGAGAAAGGGAATTGAATCTATGAGCAGATTGTGTTGTCTCTGTGGTAGCTTATTGTCACTTCAAGAGTTGGCAGAATCCTTGATTGCCGTGTGACACTGTGTATGAAATAGCTTTTGCAGAGAGCTTGCCCTTGTGTTCAGCTGTGTATCTTTTTTTCTCCCTGTGGTATGTTTGTGCTTTTCAATATATTGTGTATTTCAAAAGCGATGAAAGTTCCACCTGCCCTTCCAACAAAGCCATTCTTGGTAGTGAGCAAAGAATATGCATATCTACAAGCATCACATTACGAAAGCTTTTTACCGTCTAATTCGTAGAAATAAGAATCTTAGAAATATGGTTATTATTTAAGATACTGTGTAGTAAACCTGTCTTCCTGCTTCCTCTTACATTGGGACATTCATGGTATCTAACTGACTGTAATTAGTGACTTCAGTTCCAGATAGTGCTGTGCAAATCAAAAGCACAGGGAATAAGAGGAAGAGGACAGTGAACCATCTGTCATCACGATTCTCTGCTTTTTGGACACTGCATCTTGTTAGCCCAAGCCAAATCAAAATCAGCCTCTGTGGTACATACGGATCCAGGGCTTGCATATTTAGGGCTAATGTTGTATCTCTTGCGTTATCATCCCGTTACTACGTAGTAATGTTGCTGCTTGTTCACTCATGATTCTTGAAGGCATTTGATAAAACCTCTTCCTACTAATTGCAGGTTTTGTACTAATTCTTTATGTGTGTTCTCTGGTCTCTGTCTTCATCCGTCTTCACCTTTCTTGTGTTACCTGCTTACTTCGGAGCAGAGTTTCTATTACCTGTTATCACTTGAAATTTCCTTCTCTCTTCTATTGCTGCATTGTTTCAACCTCAGAAGTGTAGAACTGCAGTGGACAGAGTGTTCCCAGTCAGGAAATCATAGGCTGCATATCAGGGGTTTTTCTCTGGTCCCGATGGTATTCTCCATGTTTCCTGGCCCCTGCACTCCCTAGGTTATCCCCTTCTCTGCTCTTATTGACATATGAACACTGTTTAAGTTCTTTGATCTCTCAAAATGAAAGGTGAAATAAATTGTTACTCCTCATCAGTGTTTAAAAGTCATGAATGACAAGTGAATTTAATCCAGATCTTTTGGTTGAAACACCCTCCAGTTGTTCCCGTAATTTGCCAGTCATTCTGATGACAACTTTACAAATTCTTTCCAGTTTTAGTAAGTAAATAGTCTCTGGTTTTGCCTGATCTCCAGCCGCTCTTGTCTGCCTGGTTCCAGTGCTGCAGTGACACGTGCTCAGGCAGTCGTGGTTCTGCCTGCCCTTAGCATGCTGGTCTGCAGCAGCCCCGGCTGAGCAGGCAGCAAGCCCTGGCAGCTCGGAGGTTTGTCCATGCAGGAGGTGATGCATGGACACGTTAACGGGAAGTCTCATAGAATCAACCAGGTTGTGAAAGACCTTTAAGCTCATCCAGTCAAACCATTGCCAAATTGCACTGCCAAGGCCACCACTGACCCATGGCACTGAGGCCTCGTCTCCACTGTGTGTGAGCACTTGCAGGGACGGTGTCTCCAGCACTGCCCTGGGGATCCTGTTCCAATGCCTGAGCACCCTCTGGGGAAGGAATTGTTCCTAATATCCAACCTAATCTTGTCTGGGGCCAAACTCCAGCTCTTCTGCTCCACAGGGCTTTTGCTTGAGCAGAATGAGGGAAAGGGCCATGAAAAATTGCCTATGATCGGGAAAACTGGGAAGTTAACTGGATTCAGAGTTCTTTCTGTGGGGTTTTTCTGTGTGTTTTGGTTTGGGTTTATGCAGTAAAAGACTCAGCAAAAGTACCTTCAGAAACTGAATATAGTGAAACTGAGAATAGGCATTTGTTATGCACAAGAATAATTCTGTCTGAATGGAAAACTGTTTAACAGCAACATATCACCTGCAGATTAAATCCTGGACTGAATTCATAGTTATGAACCTGAAGTCTTCACTATACACTGTAACTGAATATATTTGAGATATGGTTTGCATGACATGTTCCTGAAGTTGAAGTCATTAGAGAGCACAACATGACTGCTATGACTAATAGTAATGGAGCTGAATTCCCTTGTCCTGTCGAAATGTTCCTGTTGCAGAAGTAATTTGGCTGTACTGTATTCTGATTATAGCCCTCCCTTTAAATCTTTGATAGCAATTTAGATCTTTCTGTTAATATTTGTGTCAGTTCCTCTAACTCTTCCCTAGCTCATGATGAGTAGGATGGCGAAGGTTTCCTGTACTATAGTAGGGGGAAAGTAGGCAGGATGGAAACTGTTTTTCTCGAGGAAGCATAAGCTTAAGATAGAGCAGGTGGATCTGTTTGGCAGAGAGTGTGGTTCTTAATAAGAAAGCAAATTGGCATGTCCCAATTAGAAAGTTTATTTTAAGGCTGTGCCTCATCTTGTTTTTAAGTAGATGTAGTCTTCAGAAAAGCTAAACATCTGACCTGCTTTGTTAACCAGCCAACATCCTCACTTGCACTTATAGTAAAGAGGCAACGAAAAGGAGAATGAACATTGAGTCACAGCTGCATTCAGATCACTTAGACCCCCAAATAACATAGTTGTCCTAGATTCCCCGTGTAGGCAGTGTACAGAGCTATATAAATTCCCCACTTGAGAGCTGAGTTGTCCTCTGGAGGTGTCCTCATTAGCTATGGCAGAAAGCTGAGCAGTTGCTCTTGTAACTCAGACACCTCAAAAACTAAAGCAGGGCAAAGTTTGTTCTCTTCTCTCACTTGCCATGATGTGTGTTGAGATTAAGCTGAGCAACGCTTACCAGAGATGCAAAATTAGCACTTTTTTGTGTGTATGTAGTGGTCACTTGAATAGGTTAAAGAAAGTAATTGGAGAGGCCATTGGTATAAAGAGAGCTGATCAGCTAAAACCAGGGCAGGAGTGTTCGCGCCTGCAGTTGGGCAGTAAATTTTCATGTGACTATTCCAAGACTGCGGCAGTCTCCTGAGGTGTTACACTTGATGGGACAGTTAAAAGCAGGGTCCTAGAGACAAATTCTTAGCAAACTGCAGGTTTAGTGACTGATAAACCAACAGCTGTTGGCTTACGAAAGGTGAACTCGTGCCAAGGCCAAACCATACAATGCTGCTTGGATATAGAGTCTGTCTAAAAGGGTGGAGGTTTTCATGAAAACTGGCAGATATTTGGAGGTATGGTCATGCCTTTTTCAGCGTTTTCTTTTTCTTTGGAAACATTTATGCAGAATGATCTTATGTACGTCCAAAAGGATTATATATATACACGTAATTTAAAATAATGTGCGTCCCTGTTTTGGTTTGGGTTTTTTTTTTTTTTTTTTGAGAAAAAAGAACAACAACGACAAAAAAAAAAAAAACTACAAAAAAGGAGGCTCTGTTCCTGCACATGTTTTGCAATAGTCTGCAACAAGCAGAAAGGCCAGAATGTGCATGTGGATTATTTTACCTCTCTTGTATTCTGGGGACATACATTAGGAGTTTGGCAGCCTTTTCTCTGTGTGCTGGTACCTCTTGTTCGTTGGAGTTGCTGATTAGCTGAGGCAGTTGTTGTAAGCGGTGTTTAATTAGTGCAGCAGAGGAACAGAGACTTGTTCCAAATGTTCTCTGGGGGTTTCTCAGGAAGACGCTTGCAGGGCTCTGACTAAATTTGTTTCTAGTAGGACTGAAAGAGTTCATTGACACTGAAATGAGTGAGTTTATTACAGATATTCCACTTAATACTGTAAATCGGTATGTAATATCAAAGTCTGTAGAAGATACATGAAATACTACTTTTCGCTGCTTAACAGAGTAATGTGGATGAATTTATCTGAAGAGCCCATGCCAGAACTGCTGCATTATCAAACCAGTGTAGAAACACGAAATTCTGCATCGTCCTTTGCTCGAGTCGTACAAAACTACTGGCAGGAATACTGGCAGGAATACTAGTTATAGGTATAATTTGTAAATAAATGAGGAGTGGAGTCCAGGGTTGTGCATACTTTGGATGAATCATAGAAGAAAATTAATGGTTCTTTGTTCCATGTTGCATGAGTCACAAGAGAAAATTAAGAATCTAATTTTTGTCTCAGGACTCTGGCTAGTTTGGCAGCTGGTGGGGAATGAAGGTCTATCGTGCTAGGTTCGCCTAAAAAGATGCTTTAGCTGCTTTCTTAGGTTGTAAAGGTCGACAGTAAATCCAATTGTCTTACTTTCGTTGCTGTATGCAAACCCACAGTATGAGGTGACCAAGTTAACACTGTACTTCTTTTCTGGAGTTCCCAAGTAACTGTATGCTGCCTTTCTGCATAATAATGCTGGTTCATAGCAAATGGTGAAGCAGAGCCCCTTGCTGTATTATCTGTCATCTCTACTCAAGTACTCGCATTGTTCTCCATGTAGGCAATGAACAATATGCTTAATGCTGACTGCGTTCTTTGGGCAGTGCAAACCTCTTACTAAGGAAAGTGATACTTTTTTAAAGAGCACAGGCACTGACCTTCAGTGAAGTCCAGCAGAATGTTCTGAGCAGTTGCAGAGGACAAGCACTTCCTCTCTCATTCGTGAAGGCTGTAAGAACATTTAAGATGTGACTTTCCTCCGCTGGCATAGCTCTGCAGACATTAAAGTCAATGGGAGTTTCATTTCAGTGGGAGCAGTCAAGCCAAAACCTAACGCCCTACTTTCCAGGTCAAAGTTGCAGGAATGAGTTACAAGAAGTAACGCTGTTTGAAACAATCCAGGATGTCAAAAAGAGAATGATGCATCATCAGGAAATGACGTACAAAACACAACAAATATCATGCCAAGGAACAGAACACCAAAATGCGCCTGGTTGCCTTAATAACTCTGTAGTAGCATGTGTGTGCTACGTTGCTGTAAAATGCAGTCGAAAAAAAGAAAAGCAGTGGTAATTACAGATTGTCAGTGTAAGTGCTACCAGCATGAGAGGCCACCGGGAGCTGAAATCAGGCTCAAAAGGAGCCTCGGGAGCATTTGATGCCAGAGCTTGGCCATCAGCTCAGAACCTCCTTTAATATGTGCTGCGGTATGTCTGAGATTGCACTTAAATAAATGGAGCAAACCAAACCAGCATTTATACTGAAAGGAGACACCAGGAGAGAGTAAGTAGCTAATAAAGAGCAGAATAGATTGGGCACTCAATGTGTGGTAAAAGTCTCACATCCTTCCTGGAAGGAGCTGTTTGCAGTCCTTTGGTAGCATTTTCTGTCGTATTAGTTCTGTCTCTGAATTCGCCTGGGCTCTGTTCTTGTACACTAACCCCAATTGTGCTCCAGGGTGTTCCTGCAGTTAGAGCATAAAGGATGACCTCTTGTATCCAGCACCTTTTTGCATGGTTGGAGTGGAGAGCAGCTCTCTGTGAACCTTCAGCTTGTGCTTCTCCATGCTGCTTCTTCTCAACGCTCTTCTCTCTTTGGCGCTGCCTAACTCTGACTCTGGCTGTTCATGGGGTTTTCCTTTGTGCTTGATCTAACCATGTGGTAGAACAATACAAATGGAACATGGTTCTGTCAAGCACCATGGAAGGCTGCATACTCCCTGCCGCATGGCATGCTGGGATACTTCTGCTGTTTTCAGAAGCATCAAAAGGTGAGAGATTCCCCTTTCCTCACAGGAAAACTGCAAAAGGTGAAGAGTTGCTTGACCAGGCGCCCGGGCACTGCAGGGGGGAGCTCTAGTGATGTTTGCGACAGACTTTCCGGAGGGCTTGCATGCAGAATAACCATTTCTAAATGATTAATCTGTTTAATTGCTCTTGGAATGAAGAAGTTAGGCATCCTGTTGATTAATATGAATCAAAGGTGATTCCAGATATACCCGCAGAGATGAAAAATCATTTTTGTCTTCTTACCTTATAAATAGCATATGCTACATGTCTGTGTTTGAGCTGTCCAGTGGGTCCTTCTAGTTGAGGTACACTTTGGATGCCATTTCTGTAACAACAAGCTACTTAATATAACTATGGACCTCAGCTGAGCAATCCGAATGCGCTGGAATTTCATTATGAAGAAGTATATTGGAGCAGAACTTCAGAAGAGTCTGCAAAGCATTGGCTTTTATCTCTTAAGATGATGTGGATACCATGGCCTGTCTGAAACCAGTCTTATCCAGCAGTTACATAGCACACAGCTGAGCCAGCATGTGCAAATGGGCCATTTTAGCTTTGACAGCTTAGATGAGGTCTTTAACGTACTTGTGCCTAACTTTCCCCTTTGTAAAGTAGAGATACTGACACCTATTCATAAAGGACTGTGAGAGGCTTATACAGAAGTTTTCTTATACAGAAATGCTGCCTCATCTGACAGATCTGTTACAAATCTGTTGTGGAGCCATCAGAAGGAGAACATCTGAGATTCTTAGATTTAATCTGTGATTACTGATAAGAGTTAATAGTAGTGATGTGAAAGTATGACAATTTACCTCCTTTTTTCCCTGAAAACCCATGAGAATTGTGATCTCATGGTTACATGAAGAAATGAGTGTCGGGATTCCTGTTTTTTTGTCCAAGTTTTGGCCCAAGTGATCTCAGTGATGATATTTTTGGTGCCAAATTTGAGGCAGCTGGATCCATCTTTTCTAGGATGACTATATTCGAGCCCCTGTTGAGACAGCTTGATTTTTTCCAGAACAGATCATCCAGCACTGCTTTTACGTCCTTTGGGCAAACCTAAGTTTTAAAAACAACTTATTTTGCTAAACAGTGCCTAGAAAGAAGAATAGGACCAAAAGGTGTTTGTTTCTGCTGTTTAATTTCTCCATGTGGGTATTAGAAAAGCACCTAAAATTGGAAACATGCTGTTTTGTAGAATGACGTGTGTGTTTGGTTTATGATACTGAGGATCTGCAGTGCCCTGGTACCTAACAGTGGTGTGTCATGGGTTCAGGTCTAACAGTTATTTTATTCCTTCTTACTGGCTGGGCTTAAACCACAACATGATGTCACATAGGTTGTGAAATGAAAACGTTATCAAGAGTAGCTAGCAATTCAGGTAAACACAGTTGTCCTCTATTAAACACAGGCCTTGCTGTTGCCTTGGCTACTTGTTTTACAGCAAACAATTCTTCCTAATTTTAGAAATGACCAGAAACTGCCAGGCCATGTTCCATCCTGCATCTCTTTTCCATGGGTTTCCACAGGTGATTCTGTAGGGTGTAAGAAGTACTACATACCTTGGATGGTCAAGTGCACTTCCTGAGTCCAGTCATGTTCACTCAGAGCCCTGCAGCAGTACACTGGTAAAGCCCTGTGTGTAGAAATGAATATACACACTTAAATAGCTCTGCAAACAGATGGCTGAATTTCACATTACTACCCCAGATGGGAATATCTTAATAAAGCAGCCACCTGCCCAAGTAATCTCAAGGCTCAGGTCAAACAGTAAATTTTATCTAGTCTTTGGCAGGTGATCCCTGCTGTCTCGCAGGCTAACAGATGACTACTTGCTGAGCATATATGTGCTATTGATTACTTCAGACTCAGTGCTTACCTGGGTAACTGTTACTTAGAAGATCAACTCCTTACAGCTGATGTAGCGTGGAAAGTCATATGGCTTCAGGAGAGTGAAGCTGCTAAGTCAAAATGTGATAAATGTTCTTTATTCACTTTGCCTGAAAGCTGGAGAGAAAACCAAGACCTGATTCTTGCCTTCTAATGTTTTATACCCCTTTTTTTGTCTTTCATGAAGTGTTCCACTTTCCCAACCTTCTTTTTTTGCCATAGGAAGATAAATCTTGTATCCACCAGTAGACAAAAAATTATACTGAATAAACTTTCACCTTGTGCAACTTCATGGTGTTTGTGGTTATTCTTTCCAGGAAAACTTTTACAGTAAAGGTTAGAAGTGCTTCTCCAGGGGTTGATTTGGGGATTTCCAAGACACTCTCTGATCACTGAAAAGCTGTGGTGGGTTTTTCAAGGTGTACTGTAACTGTGGCAGTTTAATCAACTCTGGTCCTGGCAGCTGTTCAGCTTCAGCATTGTTTCCAAGGAATCATAAACAGCCAAAGGTACTGTCTCATAGACCTGGAAGAGAAGAGCTGTATGTTCTTGTAGCCAAGCCATAATATACCTGATGTTTTAGCTTGACTACCAAGCCTGATTTTTGAGGACTGGAAATCAGATGAGAGTTTTGAAAGTTTAAATGATGGTGGTGTGGGGAAACGCTTAGACTGTATTTTTGTAGCACTTTAGAATGCCCAGTAATCCTGATATTTGACTTTACAAATTCAGAATTTACAATCAGCATGATAACTTGCAAGGTACTTGGCACCACAGAAGGTAATGTCCAAAGCTGTATGTGATGTTTCTGATAATCTAGTTCAGAATTACAAAGCTAAACTGGAGTCTATCTGTGGAATCACAATGTTAGAGTGGCTGCAGAACTGCTCGCTTTCAGTGCCTCAGCCTCTGGAGGTAATGTGTAACATGAATTAAAATAATAGTGGGTTTAGGTGACTTCTTTTTTCTTATGGAAAATAGCATGTGGTCATAAAATGAGCAGAGGTGCATTTATCAGTCTGGGAAGGGGAAGCAGGTGCTGGACGTCATCAAGTCTCTAAAAACAAATTTCATCTTGGGTTTAAGTCTTTATTGATGTTTTCAGGTTCTTAGAAACGGAACCTGCTCACGTCATTCCTGAGAAGGCCTTGCAATTGACTTTTAAAACTCTGGAAAAGTTAAAAACTACTTCTTGGTAGTTACAGTTGTTGGGAATGTCACCGGTTCCTGAGACAATTCCGGTACTTCCATTATGAAATATGAAGTGAGTGGGCAAGTATTGCATGGTAGGGGCTTGGCAACGCTTTGCTTACATACACATTTGTTAATGCTCCTGGTTCCTTGAAGCACAGAGATCAGATTTCCAACCTGCTGTTATTAAAAGAGAAAAACCAAACCTGGAAGGGACAGATTAGTTCACTGTGCTTAATTGGAAAAGCATTTCATTAGAATGGGTCAAAAACCTAGTCAGAGAGGTCTGGCAATCATGGTATAATGGTACATTAGGGAGTGCTTCTCACTAAGTATGGTCTACCCGTTCCTTAATTAAAATGAAAATGATTTAAACTGCTATTACTTTCCTTTGCTGTTTGTTTAACGTAGTTAATAAAGGTATCTAATTGTTGGAAAATTGACAGGGTTCTCTCGTAAAAGATTGCTTTCAAACATAACTCCAAGAGCTGAGCTCTGAAAATTTGGGGCTTTTTAATGACATCTGTAAAAATCCTTTGTCATTTGAGTGTGCCAAGGTAGCCCCTGCTTTCATAATATCCCTTTTCCTTGTTGCTGGACTAAATGGGGGAAAAGTGACTTTGCTGGAATGTACCTTAACAGGTAGGTTTCTTAGACAAGGAATCAGTGTGTCGAGGGAAGAGTGGAAAACCAGAGGCCAGTCTTGGAGTAAGTTGAAAGATTGCTGAACAAAGCTCTTTGGCAAGTATTAAAATAGCCTGCAGGAGCTGTGAGCTGACAAGAGGTGGTGCTGAGAATGGATTCCATGAAACCTTTGCTTGCTGCAGTTGTCAGAACTGTTTGCTGGAATGTGTTTTTCTTTCATTGCAGGGTCAGAGGATTACAGAAGTAAATTCACTGGGAAGTGTTTCATGGACCTTGTCTGTCCTGAGAAGTGTCGCTGCGAGGGAACAATTGTAGACTGCTCTAACCAAAAACTCACCCGATTACCCAGTCACCTTCCTGAATATACTACTGATCTGTAAGTGCTTGCTCTCCATGCTGTGCTCAGCAGGGCATGTTGTGTTTCCTGCTTTTTAACGGCTATAAAAGGGACTCAGAGCATTTCAAGAAGGCACCTTCTACTTTAATCCCTGTGTGAAAGAGGGGAAGTTAATTTATTTCAAAGGAGCGCCACAACTCTCTTATTTCCTTAGCGTTCATGCCAACTGTGGGGATGAGAAAAGAGCCATGGCCCTCTGCATCAGCTGCCTCTCTGAGTCTTCTTGAAGTGCTGCCCTGTTATGTGGCCCATGCTGCCTGATTCCTTTCCATTCTGCCTTTGAGCACTTTGGCTTTGCATCTGGTCATTTTTACTTAAGAAATGGATTAACCCTTTTGAGTCAAATCTGTGATCAGGAACTCTCCATCTCGACAGTGCCTACTGCTTGGGTGAAGTGGCTCTCACTGAAACCAGTGTGCTGTTAAGCTATAAGTGATTTTATGAAATGTATTTGCTTTTAGAGATACTTCAGAGTTATAATGCTAAAGAGATATAAGAATATGTATTACTTAGTAGCTGAAGAATCTGTCTCCTTGCTATATTAGTATCCCCTTCAAACTCAATTCTGTTTTTGTGTTAGTATTCTTATTATACTTCTATTTAAACCCTCATAGAAATTGTTGATCTGAAGTTAAGAGAAAAATGTGTGAGACTACCAGAAACACAGCGAAGGCTCTACATAGAAAAATGGAGCTACGTGTAATCAGAGAAGAATTTTGCATGCGAAGTGCAAGCCAGTGGCCTTTGCATTGGTTTTGAAGACCAGCAGACTTTGATGGGAAAGAACCTGAAATCAGATCCCTTCTGTTTACACAGGCCGCATCTCCAATTGCATGTCTTCTGTAGCAGAATGCATGAGGGAGATTTAGTCCCGCAAACAAGGCTGTGTAATGGTTAAGGTTAATAATCCCTTATCGTGTGCATTGGAAGAAGGAGGCATTCTGATACTGTCCTTTGGCATTACGCTCTTAAAGGCAACTGAAGCTTTTACTATAGAAACTCTTCTATGTTCCCTTTCCTTCAAAGCCAAACTCTTTTCGCTCTGGCAGTCTGAGAGAGATGGCAGATAGTATCTTGCTTAACAAAGGTCATAGTTCTCTGTGTGGCAGCCCTGTATGTCACAAAGATATATCTATAGGCATCCGTGAAGTACTAAATGTCTCTTTGTTTGTTCCTATCAGGCGTCTGAATGACAATGATATTTCTGTTTTGGAAGCCATCGGGCTCTTCAAGAAATTGCCCAACCTCAGAAAAATGTAAGTTTGAGTCCCTTTCTTGTTAGAGCACACATTGCCTTGGGTTGTAAGGAAGGGGGGAGGGATGATGTTTTTCAGAATTTAGTACTGCAGTAGCAGAAATCACTTGTTAAATGTGAATTTAAGGGAAATGAGTGAGTTGCCTGTTAGGTGGACAGGCCCAGGTAAACCACAGTGACACACGGAGATCCCTAGGCTGACATTTCACTATTCTTTGTACTCTATTTGTTAAAGTCTGACTCATGGAGACTGGGGGGAATTCTGTCCCGGAATATATTCACATTTGTGAATTCACATTGTTAGAGATGGCTACAGAATTAAGCATTTTGGTTTTGTCTTCTGACTACATTGTGTGACTCCAGCTAGTGTGATTGCTTCACATAGTCAAAGGAAAGTAATATTACAAGCTGCAGATGATGGCAGCTTCTTTTGATCATTATTGTTTTGGAAAGGAGACTCATTTAGCTAATTTAGAGATATGATTCTGTTAACAGCCTGAGTCTTGGCAATGTCTATATTTAATAAGAGCTGTGTTTTAGAAAGAGGGTAATATGTTAGATGCCTCCTGATAGTCTTCCAAATGGTTCTTTTTGAAGTTATTTAAAATTTTAACCCTATGGCCCCATGGCTAATTTCTCATCCAACTGTTTGCTTTAGTAAGATTTTATTGCTTGAGTCAAAGTAATTTAGGGAAACCAACCACCCAGGCTTTTTCTGCTGCATTCATTTCACGTGGTTACTACCATCTGGAGCTCCCTTGCCACTGGAATCCATGTAAGATCTATGGGGCTTTGGAGACCACTGTAGTGGGATTCTGATGTCAGTTTTATTTCTGCAGGAGCTTCATATGCACCGCTGCAGGTTTGGGAGTGGGGGTTGTGTTTGTGCAAGTGCAGGCCGCCAGGCTTGGGGAATTAATCATATATGCCAGCTTCATAGCTTATGAATGATCTGTAAGTTGTAGCTATGGTGCCCTTAGAAAAGGCTGCTGACATTGTTGAAGTGCTGTTTTGTCTGTGTAAGTAGATAGTGGGCATGAAAAATGTGTGGTATATGGAAGTATACACAAATTGGAAAGCATCTGTCCTCATGAAACCTTCAGGATTTAGGTTTGGAAAACTGGAGAGGTGTAAGGGAAATAGCAGTGGATGGGATTGCCGTTGCTGATGGTCCTAATGCAGCAACTCCCTGTATGTGGCAGGAATGTGATGAATGCGCTCTTCATTGAGCTGCTGTTAAGGAGGAAGAATAGTGATCAAACCCTCATTATCATAGAATATAGAATCATAGAATGGCTTATGTTGGGAAGGACCTTAAGATCATCCAGTTCCAACCCCTGCCACGGGCAGGGACCCCTTCCACTGGAGCAGCTTGCTCCAAGCCCCTGTGTCCAACCTGGCCTTGAGCACTGCCAGGGATGGGGCAGCCACAGCTTCTCTGGGCACCCTGTGCCAGCACCTCAGCACCCTCACAGGGAAGAGCTTCTGCCTAGTATCTAACCTAAACTTCCCCTGTTTAAGCTTAAACACATCGCCCCTTGTCCTACTGCTACAGCATCTCTGTCCTGAGGGACATCAGAAGGTGTCATCTGAAGAAGAATCTGAGGTGAAAAAAAACTTCTGGAAAATTAGCTACTGAAATACAGATTTTCCAAAGAAGTGTGTCTTCCTGGATGTGGCAGGAATCTTAAAGCTCTTTGTTAAAGACTAAGAGTTCAGCCAAATCCTAACACATTTTCACAATGAAGATGTATCCTTTGAATTAAACACCTACATGGTAGTTACCAAGTAACAAGTTTGAAATGAGAATGTGAGTGCTTTGGTCTTTCCACAAAAAGAGTTTTGAGATATGGGGACAATGGTACGTTGGTCAGTTTCAGTTTCTGGAACAGGTGAACTTCCTTCCTTCGTTTAAAAAAAAAAAATAGAAAGAAAAATAAAGCTAGAAAGTGTCTGCCTCTAAACACGAGAAGGACCGCAGCTGGCAGCTCATTCTCTTGAATATCGCAGATGTTATAAAGCAAATATATACAAAGAAAAAGGAAGTGTCAGACCACCTTTGCAAGAGGTGGTCCTGCCAATGCTACCTCTAATGGATAATTAGTTTTTGGGGTGTAATTTGTCTGAAAATATGCCTCCTAAGCTGAACCATATTGTATGATGTGTCAGCCCAGGTTTTAATACATTTTAATGTAAATCAAAGGGAATTCTTGATATAGAAATGTAAAGGTCACAGACCCATAATGCAAAGTTATGCCACATGTTATTTAGGATTTAAATTGCTGAGATTCCTTGGCTGATTTTTAAAAGGTTAATACGTCTGCATATGCCTTTTAAAAAACAAAACCCAACACCTCGACTTCAATAATTAGCTGCAAAATCCCATTTACATGATGCTGGTTTATAACCTACATTTTAATCCATCCTTATATTTGATGCTTTTTGCAGTAGAATAAAAAGGCGATGTGCATTCATGTAGACAGATCTAACCCAGTCCAGAAGTAATTTACTGGGTTCTCCAGTGGGTTTTCCAGACTGCCTCAAACAGTGTTGTTTTCACTGAGCTCTTACCGTACTGCCTAACCTGATCTCACAAGTGCAAAGTTTCTCTGCAGCTTCAGTCACATTGCAGTGGCTTCCAGGCTCCAAGAGCTGTGTTGCCAGCATTTTGCAGGGTGGTTTGAAAGGAGCAGTTTGAATCTGCTTGAAGTGCAGGAGAAGTTCAACCATGACAAGTGCAAGGTCCTACACCTGGGTCGGAGCAATCCCAGACACGGCTACAGATTGGGCAGAGAAGAGATTCAGAGCGGCCCTGCAGAGAAGGACTTGGGGGTGCTGGTCGATGAGAAAATGAACATGAGCCGGCTGCAGTGTGCGCTCGCAGCCCAGAAAGCAACCGTATCCTGGGCTGCATCAAAAGGAGCGTGACCAGCAGGGCGAAGGAGGTGATCCTGCCCCTCTGCTCTGCTCTTGTGAGACCTCACCTGGAGCATTGTGTGCAGTTCTGGTGTCCTCAACATAAAAAGGACATGGAACTGTTGGAACAAGTGCAGAGGAGGCCACGAGGATGATCAGGGGCTGGAGCACCTCCCGTATGAAGAGAGGCTGAGGAAGTTGGGGCTGTTCAGCCTGGAGAAGAGAAGGCTGCGTGGGGACCTCAGAGCAGCCTTTCAGTGTCTGAAGGGGGCTACAAGGATGCTGGAGAGGGACTCTTCATTAGGAACTGTAGTGACAGGACAAGGGATAACGGGTTCAGACTGAAACAGAGGAAGTTCAGGTTAGATCTAAGGCAGAAGTTCTTCCATTTGGGGGTGGTGAGGCACTGGCACAGGGTGCCCAGAGAAGCTGTGGCTGCGCCATCCCTGGCAGTGTTCAAGGCCAGGTTTGATGGAGTCTTGTGTGACATAGTTTAGTGTGAGGTGTCCCTGCACATGGAACTAGATGGTCCTTTCCAACCCTAACTATTCTATGACTCTATGATTCTGAATACAAGGCTGAATTTCTGAGTTCTATCAGATTGAGAGCACATCCGTGACTTGCGGTTTTGGGAATATCCTGTCCTTGTGAGACAGAAAGGCTCCAGGATCTGCTGCCTGCCAACCCTGGGAGCTGGAAGCATCTGCCTTTTACAGAGGACTGCGTTGCCCAAGGGAGATCTTACTTCGCACAAGATCTCACGTCGGACAGGGGTGAGGCGCAACACCACCGTTCGCAGAGGTCAGGGGTTTACCTTTGTGGAAGGAGCAGTTCTTTCCTCACAGCAGTGACCAAATTCATCCAGAAGCAAGCCCTGGAGACCCCATGACTCCCTGGGACTAGCTCAGGTTGTTAATCAGTGAAGATATACTCCAGTGCTTCGGGGCTTCCATTGGCAGCGAGACCCTGGAGGGGTCTTCTGGCCATGGCAAACAGGTTTAGGCTCCAAGCCCCCCTGGATACCTAACTCAGTGGGAGCACAGAGATACACTTGCTTGCTGAAATGGAACACTGACCCATCAGGACAAGCTGCACTCCGTATGTCAGTTCCAGAGCATGCCCACTCCCTGTTGCCTATAGGAGATCAGTGGGACTGGCTGTTTCCACTGGGGTCCCAGCAGCTGTTTCTGTAGAGTTAAAAATGGCAGTGAGCTCACGTTCAAACAAGAAGGTGATACCTTCAAACCTGAAAGGGACGTTTAACAGTTCATTCTGTTACCTCTTGCGAAAGTTGCAAAGTGAACATAAAGTGTGGTCTTACATTAGGAAGTGTCAGGCTGTCTTGGCAATAGCTGGTATTGCCAAACCCATCTCTAGTGTATCATTGCTTTTGGAGGCTTAATTTGTCTGTCAATATTTCTCCTACATTGAATTTCATGGAGTGTCAGCCCAGGATTTAACACATTTCACATGCAAAATAAAATTGAATCATGACAAAGTTTGCAGTCTAGCAGTCAGTTCCAAAAACAGCATCTCAAGTTTCTTGGGGAGGTAAAAGTAGTTTGTGTCCTTGGAAACAACTGTTACCTGCTGCTCCTTCCCCTAAGCATGAATTTTGCCATGGCAATGAAGGTTGCGCTCATCTGTCACTTGTTCTGCAGAACAGAGTTTATTTTCTGGAAACTGTATTGTAGAGAGCAAGACCAGGAGGTTGAAGGAGGTGATCCTGCGCCTCTGCTCTCATGAGACCCCACTTGGAGCACTGGTGTGCAGCTCTGGTGTCCTCAGCATAAGAAGAACATGGATCTGTTGGAGCAAGTCCAGAGGAGGCCACGAGGATGCTCAGGGGCTGGAGCACCTCCTGTATGAAGACAGGCTGAGGAAGTTGGGGCTGTTCAGCCTGGAGAAGAGAAGGCTGCGTGGGGACCTCAGAGCAGCCTTTCAGTGTCTGAAGGGGGCTACAAGGATGCTGGAGAGGGACTCTTCATCAGGAACTGTAGTGATAGGACAAGGGGTAACGGGTTCAGACTGAAACAGAGGAAGTTCAGGTTAGATCTAAGGCAGAAGTTCTTCCATTTGGGGGTGGTGAGGCACTGGCACAGGGTGCCCAGAGAAGCTGTGGCTGCCCCATCCCTGGCACTGCTCAAGGCCAGGTTGGACACAGGGGCTTGGAGCAAGCTGCTCCAGTGGAAGGGGACCCTGCCTGTGGCAGGGGGTTGGACCTGCATGAACTTTAAGGTCCGTTCCAACACAAACCAGGCTGGGGTTCCATGATTTGGGCTCATCATGTGCCTCATTTTTTTCCAGTGAGGCCATCAGTCTGCTCTGCTGGATGAATGTAGGAGTGTCACTGGATGTACTTCAGTGTCTGCCTGTAGTACTTAAGACTTTCAGTGCCATTCTGTGTCTAAGAACAGCTTGCTCTCGTGGTGGTTCTTGGGGGAGGGTAGCAATGGATAGCACGCTGGAATGTAAAAACTGACCCAGCAGGTCCAGCAGCATGAATGATTCTGGTAAGTCCGACTAGAATCCAGCTTGTTCTGTGTTGAAGATACAAGGTCCACAGAAATAATGCTATTATAAACCGTAGCCATAAGGTAAGTAAAATCTGACTGGAAAGTGAGCTGTGTGAGCAATGTCACCTTGATACCTCCTTGGATCTGTTCATTTCCTATTCACAGCCCCACATAAAGTCAACCCAGGCTTTCTGAAAACTTCTTGTGACCTCTTACCCAAAAGAAAAGTCTGGAAATAGGATTAAACATTATCACCAGGGAAAATCAGAGAGTTCTTATGGAAACAACAACCTTTCTTGTGTGACCAGGTTGCTTAGGTTCCCACTGGGGCCCTGCCAGAGGGCGCAGGTATCATGGGAAATCCTCAAGATCCATTTCTTTTTCATTGTCTTCCAGTATGTCAAGAATTCCGTACAAAAGCTGAGCGTTGTAAGAGGATGGGCTTTTCTATAATGGGACTTGCTGTAAAGTCTCAGAAGTGTTTTTCTGATTAAAAACAATTAGGTAAATTCCTTATCAAGTGCCATGATCACATATTAAAACTTCTTCAGTGCCGGGAAGGATGGCGTAGAGCTCTCCTGAGCTGCAAAGCAGGCCGAAGTTTCAGTGCCTTCATCTTTCAAGGATTGTATCAGCTGATAATTTTTGCTGGCAGTTGTAGACTGAAGAGTATGCAATTCCTCGTGTTTGTTATTCAAGTAGGGCAGGATTCCAGGAGGACACATTTAGAATTTTTTGTAGTAAATGAGAGCTGTCCTCTGCCTTTTCTTTGTCGTTGTCGCATTCCATTGTGGGAAGCTTTAATTCAGGAACACGAATAAAGAAATCCAGGTTGGCAGAGCATCTGCTTTGACAGTCATAGAATCCCAGACTGATTTGGGTTGGAAGGAACCTTAAAGCTCATCCAGTTTCATCCCCTGCCCCAGGCAGGGACACCTTCCACTAGAGCAGCTTGCTCCAAGCTCTGTCCAACCTGGCCTCCTTTGCCTATTTATTATTGTAAAGCTTGTCTCTTCTCTGCCTTGCATCTTGCAAGTTTCACCATAGCATTTGATCTTGGATTTTCAGATCTTTTGCATGGGAAAGGTTTATAAAACTGGCTTCTCCTAACACCTCTAGCATATTTTTGGATAGTTTTGTGTTGTTGAAATGACCCGACATTATTAACTCAACTGAGTGAACTTGCCTATCTACAGCAGTTCTTTGGCAGCAATTAAAATTCAGATGGTTTGGATTGCATGAATGTGCCAATTTCTTTACAAATTATGGCCAGCCTTTTTTCTCCAGTATTTGCTCTTTCTTTTGCTTTGAATCATCCATTAAAATTGCACCCAAGTACTAAATATCTTTTAAATATTAAAAATATTAATAAGACTTGGTAACTGCAAGTATGTCAGTTTGCAGTCTGTGAACTGAAAGTCAAAGTCTTTGTGCATTGTAGTAACTCACCCTGCCCCCCACCGCAAGCATTTATTTATTTGCTCACGTATTTTTGTGCAAATATGCATCATGACATGATCCTTACCAGGAAAGGGATCACTGGGAGCATTTCTTTATGCCACTATTCAAAAGAGATGCTGAGCTATAAGCATTTCCACTAGAGAAATAGCTGAGGCCCAAAATTAAATGCATATGTCAGAATATGCTTCCTTGACTAGCTTTGACATTGAACATAAACTCTTCAAGTGAGTGTTAGCACAAAGTACTAAACTTCTGGAAAGCAAAATCTGCATGTAAGTATTTCTATATTCTTTAATGTTATTTTTGGCTTATAGCTGGCATACTCCTATTCTTTCTGATCACAGAATGCACAAGAGGTGATGGGCCACATGCTGTAGGGCCCACTATCTGACAGTTGTTCTGCAGACATGAACCAGCGTTCTCAGATTTCCCATATGAAACACAGCTCCGAGACTTGGCTTTCTTTTATTAAGTGATGAATTCTGCGAAGAGCAAGACCCACATATCTCTATCTGAAGCCAAGCTGTGCTGTTCCTATGTCTTCTGTCAACTTTTATCCCAACAAGATTGCCCTGTTCTGAGCAGAGTGGCCCAGGTGTTAATCTGATACCTTGTCACTTGTTTATATCACCTGGACTTGGAGTCTGAAACTACTACTCATGCTGCATGTCTGCTGGGGTCATTTATGGAATAATGTGTTATTCAGTATGAGTAATAGTGTTGAAATATGGCATCTTCTTGGGAGCAAAGCCTGTCTTTTACTTTCTCTTTTTTTGCTATAGGCAGTAAAATGAAGAATAGTGTTTCCTGTCATAAACCTAAACAAATAGGTTCATTCATCATAATCTATACAGGGCATCATAGGGGATGCTTGAAGGACTGAAGCCCAAGGTTTTAATGTGCTTAAGGACTTTTATAGAAATGTTTTAAATAATTAAAAGCCATTTATTTTAATGCATCTCTGGTGGTGCTTTGTCATTCAGAAGTTGTCTGTTCACTGGGTTTTGCACAAAGATGAAATATTCAAAAGAGTAATTCTGCATTTCATCAGAAGTTCATTTGACTTTGCAGATTGAAGTTTTCCCAGGCTGATCTGTAAGCAAACATCTTGAGACTCTATAGGCAGAGTAAATATTTAGAAAATAATGCTGTATATTGCAGAAACTGTGAATTGAGAATTAAGTGCTACTCATTTCGTTTCGAGAGGTGCCTGGGAGTTCATGAGTGCAACTATTAGAATTTACATCAGGTACATGCAGTTACACAGGTTTGTATGTTATTCCTGTGCTGAGGTTAAAAAGAGTAAAGGTCTTAGTACACGAAATAAAAGTGGGCCTTATTTCAATGTGTGACACTTGTTTCCATGGTAGTAACATTACATGATTCTTGCCAGGTGAGCCCCTGATCCCAAGTGTGGTCCGTAACTCCATGGACATAAATCAGATGTTAGAAACCCCAACTTATTGTATTCCTGAGACATTTATAAGCAAGAATGACATGAGGTTTAAAAGCTGGTAATACTATTAACTTAAAGACTTTTGATATATCTGATATACTGTGGTCTTGAAGAGTGAAGGCAAACTATGTGTAAGTACAGTAGGTACGCTTTTGAACTTCTGTATGTTCCTCTTGCTGAAAGAATGTCTCTAGATAACTACAAAAAGGCATATATTCTTCCTATCTTCCTCCTTCCCTTGGGATGACATATGTTTGGAATAGAACAGTAATAACTTTCTTATTGTGACTGGCTGTGTCCTTCCAGAAATCTAAGCAACAACAAGATCAAGGAGATCCGTGAAGGTACATTTGATGGAGCTTCAGGAGTGCAGGAGCTGATTCTGACAGAGAATCAACTGGAGTCAGTGCATGGACGGATGTTTCGAGGCCTCTCAGGGCTAAAGACATTGTAAGTGCAAAGACCTGGCTTTCTCTATCCCTCTAAGTGGAGTGGGAGTGCTCAAGTTCAGCAGTGCCTGCTAAAATTTATGTCTCTGGACAACAAGCTCCAAGGCAGGGTCTTGCATCACTGTCAAGAAGTCTTCGATATGTTTCTAGCCCCGGGTAGCTTTGAGATTTATCTGCTATTTGTGTAAAAAACAGATTTTCAAAAATTTCAGGAGTAACATGATAGTGAAATTCATGATCAAATGGGGCACCTTTGATCATTTAAAACTTCTAGTATTTCCTATGGAAATAAGGCATGTAGGAACACATTTGCTACCTCTTAATCCATTCTTCTGCTCAGCCTTCACCCAAATTGAAACTGTTGGTCTGCTTAAACCAAATCCCAGAGTATGCTAGGAGCCTAAAAGATTTTTAATATCCTACAAACTCTTAAGAAATCAGTAGGTAAAAGAAAGACTCAGGTTATTACTGCCACCAAAACAGGCAGAGCTAAACAACTTCAGAGCAGGCATGACCAAACCGTTACAGGTCCTGCTGACAAAAGGTAGCTGGCCACTCGCTCTGCACCAGGTGCATAGCCCACAAGCACAGGTATGACTTTGGACTAGCCACAGCATGCTCTTTCTTGCCCACACTAAGTACCATAAAAATGGTGTGGGTATACTATTCATGTGGTTGTCATTGGGGAGAGTGTGAAGGAGTCAGAGCCCAGATGAATAAGGAATCAGTTTGGTACTACTTTTGTGCTTAGACAACTGCGCTGATTTATTTCTGAGAACTAACACATGGAAACTCATAGTTCCTAACACTAATTTATCTTCACGTTAAAAGTTATATTGGAAGAGGAATCATAAACAAGATTTCAAGATAATGTTTAATCCACCCCATCCACCATCCTGAGAAGCACTCAGGGACTAGGCTTCTGGTGACAGCAGAGATACATGCCAGACAGTATCTATGCTGTGTACATAAAAAATACATCTCTTGCATAGTCTTCCCTGCTGTGGGAAGAAAGCACTTGACTAGGTGGATGCTGTCAGTAAACAGACTCTAGGAATCAAATGCAATTTAAAATCTGTGATTTATTCATTTGCAACAAACACTTCTGTTACAGAATATAGTGGCATGATTATTTCAGTCCCTTCTCAAGTGTAAAAAGAAAGCTTTCCTTCAAGGACTTTGGCCTGTAATGATGAATAGGAACTTTTCTTTTGCTGTTCCTTTAACATTTTTTTCTGTAGTTACAGCCATCTGTTCTTTAATTTAATGTATGCACTTTGGTGAGGGATTTGAAAATAGCGCCCATAGATACTAAATTAATTTTTATAGTGTAAAGCAGCCTGTGGCAGTGCTCCTAAACAAAATTCAGCGTTTTTTAATAAAAAGATGCTTAACATTCAAGCTATCCTGCTGACCTGACCTACATTTCCCCCCAGCCCATAAAGCAGTCTAAATATACACAGCATGATACGAGGATCTGTAAGTATAAGTTTTCCTTCAGGAAGGGCACACAGTGCACCATGAACTGTGATTCGAAACCAAAGGTTTTGGCTTGAGGAACATATATTTCTGTCCATTAACTGACTTTCTCTGAACATTAAGATTGCGATCTTTTATAAAGAGGCCCCACTGGACAGGGTCAGGGTCCAGTTTTTAAAAGACTGTTTCCTGACATGTAATAAAGCTCTGTGCAAGACTGGCATCCAAATTCAGTCATCCCATCTTGCAGTACTACTGTCTGATACTTTACATACAGAATTCAGAGGTTTCCTACTGTTGCTAAGGTCTTACTTATCCTATTTACTGCCCCCTTCATTTTAGAGCTTGTGATCGTGACCTGGCTTTCAGGCAGCTTAGTACTCCACATGTAAGGTGTGTGGGTCTGAGCCCTGCAATGCTTTTCTAGCACAGTTTCACCACAGTTGCAAGACCAGAACTGTTGAGACCATGGAGCCTGTCATGTTAAATGTACCTAGAGAACAGTAAATCAAAAGCAATGTTATGTTCAGGACTTAAACACTGAGTGCTTGTGATTACACTGTGAATTTCTTCTCAGCCATATCTGATCTCTCTTTGGTATTTTTCAAGTATCTATTGATGTAGCATCTGAGTACCCATCTGGTGGATACCAATCTGAGATTTAAATCCAGACTCCTAAAAGAGCCTGAATTTTTGTTGTTCGCTGCATGAATTTGATACCAAGGAATTAACCAGGATCAATTCACTGGAACAGCAGCATGAGCTGCATATATTTTGTGGATTTTTGGTAGTATGCTTTAATTACTGGGTAATTTTTCACCTAAGTAGGAATATCACACCAGTGTAATGATGTTTACAGCCCCAGATGTTGATTGGCATGCAGTGTAACAAATATACGTGAGCCTTTTTTATTATGGAGTGAAACAAGATACTACAGCCTTTCAGATTAATTGGGCTTTATCGCTGAGTTCATTGTTACCATAACAACTCAGAGAGATGTATCATCCAAAACACAGCACTGATTCATCTGGTACAAACACTGAGCGAAGACCATTTTATAGGATGGTTACTGCTTTCTGTCTTGTCAATTAATGAGTATAATGATATTTCAAAGCTTGCGTTAGGTCTGGAATTCTTTCTTAAGCTATTCCTTGATTTCTGCTGAGGATGCTGTTTCCTTCCATACTTATGCAGTGTGGATTACAAAAAACATCCGCAACTGGAGTAGACAGGATACAGACAGTATTGTTATTGTCACACATTTGTGGCATTCTTTCTCAACTGATCTCTGAAACACCTCTTCACTTACTCTCAGATATTTACTAAATTAAGACTTTAGCTTTTATTTCAAGGTTGTCACTAGTCGTAATGTTAATTGCATCCTACTTTGAGATGTGGATCATCAGCCTCTAATGCTGTGTGGAAGAAAGGCATTTTAAATTCATGAGACAATGTTTACATGAATGTAGCCCTCCTATAGCTGTGATGTACTTCAGCAATCCATAAAAATAGAGCACAGTGCTTGCCAAAGCATTCATTGATGCCCTAGATAAAGGATCTCCTATCCTGAAATCATACACCACCATCCTCGCCATCCCATCACCCCCCATAGTTCCTAATTCCCTGTTTTAATCCTTGCAGGATGCTGAGGAGCAACTCTATCAGCTGTATAAACAATGACACCTTTGCTGGACTGAGCTCAGTGAGGCTTCTTTCTCTGTATGACAATCACATCAGCACTATCACCCCTGGAGCCTTCAGCACATTAGTCTCTTTGTCTACAATGTAAGTTATCTTTTTATGGTATGAACATGTCATGATGCTGTTATTCTGTGCTTTTGCAAAATCAAGCTACTTATTGTTCATATACAGAAAACCTCATTTAGGGAAAGAAAACCCCATCCTACTGCAATTGCATGTTTGGAGGATTCAAGGTGGGATTTAGGAAAACAGTTGAAAAACATAGGAATTGCTTCAGTTGGAGTGGCTGAAAACACTTGGAGGCTGCCAGGCTGGGGCAGGGTGACTCTTGTGCTGTGTCGTAATCTATTCAATGGACAGCAGAAGTTCGTGTAAAAGATGCTCTGCAGCTTCAGAAGTGCGTAGTTTATCATACACTTTAGCTTCCCGAAGCTGCTTTAGTTTCAGTAGAGTCTAATTTTGGAAGAACAGCTTTCTTGGATTTCAATTAAATTAGTTAAATATCAGAAGAAATCTACCAGCTAATGCTTAGATTTTTAGAAGAGCTTAAGAAGACAAAATACTCAAGTCCTGCTGAATGTGAACTCGAAAATCCCATCCTAAGCTGTTCTGATAAGTCTCTATCCTTCTTTGAAGTACTCCCCTTGCTTCTTAAATATGTTTACATGCTTTCGGTAGTGTGTCCATTTTAATAAAGTGCAGACTGATAAATATGGAACGAAAGTCTGCCCTTTGTTTCCAGCTGTGAATGGGGCCCCTGATGTTGCTGTTAATGGAAGTTGTCTGCCCTGAAAGTACATCCTAATTGTCCAGTCAAAATAAACTGTTGGTGCTACTGTATTTCAGGTTTTGAAAACATTCCCCATCGTTTTTTAGAGGAAAAAAAGTAGTGTTAAGTCTCAGCTATTTTGTTGCTCATATTTTCATTCTGTTATAACTTTTCACCAGCAAATCAGCTCTGATTTTGGCGTTAGCTTCATGCAGCATAGAGAACTTCTCTTCCATTTACTTTCTGTAGTCCCAAAAGCCTCCTTGAAATTGATGGTCAAAAAGAGAGACACAACCAGATTCATTTTATTGACTGTTTTCAAGTCAGTGTTCAAAGCGAGTGCTACTTGCTGAAAGCTTGTTCTCCCTGTGCTGCAAGCAGTGCCTGCCTGCGACTCCTGTACTTGCATCTTTAATAGCTGTGACTCTGAATCAGTCTATAAAGTCCCTATTTTGTTTGCACAGAAGCGTGTTTGTCATTTTTTGTTAGAAGATAGCCCACTTTCTTCTGTTTTCAACTGTGAGTAAAGATTATTACTATTTCTAACAACAGCAATTAAAGCTGCTGTTAGAATGCCTTGCTTTGGCAGTGATTTCTAATCATGCTGGTCATGGCAGGTTTCTAGCCATGTCTTGTTGAAAAAGTTCGTTCTTTGACACATTTTCACCCCGTGCTTGATCTTCAGGTAGGAGAAGGGATGCTTTTCACCTCTATAGGCATTGATTTAAGGCCATAGTGCTATTTCACATATAAATTCAAAATTCAGATGTGTTCATTTCCTAGCAGTTCTCCACTGTAGGTGGATGTATTAGATGACACCACCACTGAAGATAGATAGTATGACTGCTTTTCCTGTTCAACCCACGCTTTGGGAGTTAATCGGGTATTGTAATGACTTATTTTTGCATCTATTAATGTGAGCCAGAAATTCATACAAAGTTTAACGTTTCCATTTTTATCTTGGCATATTTACAGCACTAAAAACTGTTGCTCCTTTTGTTGTTGCTCTTTGTGAGTCAGCCTCATTCATATTATCAATACACAAACAGCTCTGGAAATAATGCCCTGACGAATGGTTATTAATAGAGGAAGAACATGTATTTTGTAAGTTACTGGTAAAAAAAAATAGGAGGTTTTTATTTGTTACTGATCAAACTAGCTGCTATAGCGTTCTAATTTGAAGTCTGCCTGCACTGCTGCATACACAGGGTTCAGTCATGTCTTTCAGTCTTTACACACTTAAGTGGGCCTATTTGTGAGCAGAACTGGTTTTCCATGAATTATTATTCTGATAGCTGCGTGGATCCAGTATGAGAACTGGTTCATCTTAATGACATAAAACTATTCTAGAATAAATGTAACCCAAATTCCAGGATACATTTTCAACCCAATTTGAACGGTATGCAGATGGGTTTCAGTATGTTTGTCTAACAGGTCACTAGAATCTATTTAAATCATTAATATTCTATGGTTTCTTTGCAGTTTTTAAGAGACGCTTGCAGTTGGATATGCATATTTCATTCCTCAGGACTTGTGCTCCTCCATGATTTTACAAATATGCCCATGTCCTCGAGTAAACACTTGTGAATTTAATGTTAGTACAGCATCTTTGCTAAAAGCTTGATTGCTTTGCTTCTGTTTGAATGGTTAAATCAGTGCCTTACATGTAGAAACTCTGATTACTACTGATGAATTTTTATAACAATTTGTCTGCCCAACATTACTCTGTATGACCTGAGAACTCCTCTTGAATAGCCAGATTCCAAAATTAAGCTTTCACAAGGAACTGGCCTTTCAGTTGCTTTTCAAGTAGGGAATCTCTTGTCCCACATGATCCTTTACAGAGAGCCTTGATGTTACAGTTTTTCTCAAAGCTGTGTCATGGGAAGCCCACAGGGACATGTTTAAACTTCATACTACATTAAAGCAACAAATCACTCTGCAGTTGGAAAAAGAACAAAATCTAGGTGCTGCTAAAGTGTGTAAAGCTACACCAGGAGGATGTGTGTAATGTGTGACAAGAGAAAGTTGTCCTTTTTTACCCAGTTTCTTGGATTTCAAAACAGGAGATTTGTTTCTCTGATTGTTAATTTCATTTGTAAAACCTGATTTCTTAGTTCCTAAGAAAAACATAATCCAACTTCTGATCCAAGGATTTAATAAATTTTAGTTCATGTGTTAACCTTTTTGCCAAGAAGAAAGTGGGGGTTTGTGGGTCATTACTGATGGCCTCTCCTCTGTAGAAGGGTTCATTACTTCATTACTGTTCAGGTGGGAGCATTTTCTAATTTACCATTTGAATGCTTTTGAGAGTTTTTGCTGTGTCCCAGCAAGTTGCTTTCTAGATGTGCAAAATGTTCTTTACATACAGAGCTGCTGGTTTTCCACAAACACCTGCTGCTTGTTTCCAACTGTGGATTAGTTTGTTCTAACAGATTTGTGTCACGGAAGATGTTGTGTGAATATGATCTCACTCACTTCCATCAGTGGAACAAGTGGCCTTTGAAGCATTGGTTCACTTAGCATTGGAGGTTTAAACATTTGGTTTAAACACTCTGCTCATGCCAAAGTGTGTCAGTATGGAAAATATACAAGGCATCCTGCATGTGTTCCCATTATGGATTAAAGAAAATGGAAAACAATTCAGAAGGAAAGTAACTAGAATTAGAGTAATCCTTTCAGGACTTTTCTGTACATTCTGTCTGAAAGCTCTGACGGAACCTGTTCATTTCTCACCTTTATACTGCAAGTTAGCCTTACTTTCAAACCCTAGTCAGCATGAAGGAGGTTGAGTATTTTCATTATGGAACAATTATGCTGAGTTTTCTCCTGTCCCCAGTTCTCCCCCTACACACAACGTACAACAGCCTGTGCTTGATCCACATGTAATTACGCACCCGGAGCTCCAGGCTAGTGCAGTGATTGAAATAAGCTCCTTTACAATGCAGAAAGCAGCTGTAAATCATATTGTGGGTATGTGCTGCTGGCCTAGAACCTATACAATTTAAGACCTGCTTTGAGTTTGTTTTCTTGCTGCCACACCTCAGCTGTGCCATATGTTTTTGTCTTCAGCACTATTGTTTTCCGAAGGAATTGGTTGGCTGAAAACCTACATGTTTAGGTTTGTAAAAGTATGTTGCAAGTGAAGGCTTAAAGGTCTTTGGCTACTCCACCTGCATTTAAAATGCCTGTTTCTTTAAGGCCTTATTTTTTTTTTTTTTTTTGCCTTTAAGATATGATGTGCCTTAGAGAAATTCCATTATCGTCTTTTGTCTGTATTACCAAAATAACAACTCTTGGACATATTCAGATACAATGTGAGAATTCCATTGGTGAGAGTTTAGATACTCTGTTTACCACACATGGGGCTCTGACAGCTCATTTCTTTTTGGTGAGGCAACCTTAGACTGAAGCCACAGATTCTCCCTGTCTGTATATATTAGATAGTCAGCCTTCTGGGTCTTTTAGAAAGAATATCAGCCTCTTTCCTTAATTTGAAATTTAGTCACAAAACCCCTTACGCACAGGTTATGGATAGGCATTTCAGTACCGGACTCCAGGAGAGTGTTTTTCCAAGACACTCAGCGCTACGTCTAGTTAGCTTGGAAAGATGGATGCTTAAAACAACTCTCACACTCATTGAAAGGATCACAGCCTATTAAGAAATAGAATGAGTTATATATTCTCTATACTATCTATGATACAGGTGCTCTACTGAGAAACTTGCTGCACATCTACTTTTTCATGGCTTAAAACAGGGTGGATAGGGCTTTCCTTTCTAAATGCCGCTAACCCAAGGTGAGTTAAGAATCCATCCCTCTCACAGAGGATGTCAGGTGGTTGCTTTGGGTACTGCACAGCACAGCACAGTTGCAGCAAGGCTGCAACTAGAGTAGATTGTAGTGAATCAGCCAGTAGAGCAGATTCTTTTCCCTACACTGACCTTAGAAAGCTTCATAAGAAGTGCTCTAAGATGACAATGCTGCTTTTTAGACGTACATTTGTGCATACAGAGTGCTATCCTTACTATTTCAATAGGAAACCCAAATTCAGGTTGCCAGTGGCTCCCGCTGACAATGGTTTGTATGGGCTGATACAGGTGAGTGGGAAGCATGAGCACACTGGGGCAAGGACTGGTGTGCTAAGCTACATGGGGAGTGGTACGTGTAGCTCAGTGCTAAGCTTTTCCGTGGCATTACCCCAAGTAATCTTATTGAAAATCATGCATTTGTAGGTGCAGTGTGTGAGGTGAGTTTAAACTTGGATGTGAGTGGTAGCTTGGGTTGAAATCCACTGTAAATACAGCCCTGATAATGGTGTCAGTATCTCTAGATAATAGTTGTAGCAGTGTGTACTTTGATTTATAAACATATATATGCATATATTTTAATTACAACCCTAGTCCTAGTCTGAAGCCTGCATAGAACTTCCCTGATCTGTAGAAAAGAGAAGGCTCTCAGAGAAACAGATGGCAGGATAGAGCTTGGATTTGGAGCCATCATCTTTCTGTAGTTATTTCTGTATTTCTGTATGTTCATGTTTGAAGCAATTATGTTTTGTTCCATTTCAGTAATTTGCTGGCTAACTCCTTTAATTGTAACTGCCATTTGGCCTGGCTGGGAAAATGGTTGAGGAAGAAGAGAATTGTCAGTGGAAATCCACGCTGCTTGAAACCCTTTTTCTTAAAGGATATTCCAATCCAAGATGTAGATGTCCAGGACTTCACCTGTGATGGTAAGAAAAGCCAGTTCTTGGCAATTATGATAATGTTGGCACCTCTGTGAGCACTGATGAGGAAGAGAGCCATCTAGAGCTGAAGAGATCATTGTTTCCTATCAGGAGTTAATTTTTCTTCTTGATTTCCTGTTTCTGAATTTCTACTATCTACACCTAAATAGAAGAATAAATTATTCTAGACAAATGCTCTCCTTTATGTAATCCTGGTGTGATCCTGGCCCTTTCTCTCACTTCCTTTTTCATACACTTAGTTAACACTGTGAAGCCTATGGAAACAGTGCTTGCTTGGAAAGTCTTTTAGGTTTGGATACTGTCCAGTTTCACCAATAACAGGTATGAATACAGTCCTGGGTTCAGCTGTAGAAGTCATTTTTCTCCTTCTCAGTAGCTGGTGCAGTGCTGTGTTTTCAACTTTAGACCGGGAACAGCGCTGATAACACCGATGTTTTTAGTTGTTGCTAAGTAATGTTTACTCCTATCAAGCACATTTCAGTCTCATGCTCTGCCAGTGACGAGGGACATGGGAAGCCAGGAGGGAGCAGAGCCAGGACACCTGACCCAAACTGGCCAAAGGGGTATTCCATACCACAGCACGTCATGGCCAGTGTGTAAACTGGGGGCAGTCACCCGGAAGGCCCAGATCACTGCTCGGTCGGGCTGGGTATCAGTCAGCGGGTGGTGAGCGGTTGTATTCTCTTGCCTTGTTATTTCCCTTATCATTACTATCATTGGTGGTAGCAATAGTGGTTTTGTGTTATGCCTTAGTTACTGAGCCATTCTTATCTCAGCCTGTGGGGTTTACATTCTTTGGATTCTCCTCCCCGTCCCTCCAGGAGGTGAAGAAAGTGGGGAGTGAGCAAGCAGCTGTGTGGTTCTGAGTTAACGGCTGGACTTAAACCACGATAGTATTTGAAGGGACTCAGCGATGCTTTGCTGAATCTATGTAGGTTTTACTAAAAAAAGCAAACAACTGACATTTCTTTCATTCTCCAGGTAGTTCTTTGTCTTCTGATCAAGCAGATTTTAAAGAGAATAGTAAGGAGAAAAACTGACAACTGCATGATTAACTTGACTTGTAGGCTGTGAGTGCCTGTTCAGACCAGATATGGTAGAGCTGCAGTTAGTCACAGCTCTACAGATACCATGAGGGTGATAGAAGTTTCCTGCTTAGAGTGGAAATGAATTCCTGTCCCAGTTGTACAGTCTGGCAGCAGGCCCTGGAGCTTGGGCTCAGTGCTCGAAGGACTCCAGTTCAGTCAGTAAAGAATTATTTTATCTTAGTTTGAGAGAAATAAATAAATCAATCCTAGTAGCCCACAGAACGACATTGCACACTTGAGAGCTTTCTGTATCACAGAAAGCCACTCAGACAGCTGTGGTGAACGGAAGGTAGATCGTGGCAGGGTGTAACACACAGAGCTTAGGGGAAAATTGAATATGCTGAGGAAATGTGCTCTTCCTGCAGGTTTATGAAAGGCTTTGAATTTAGTTTCCAGTCATTAAGTTCTGCTGGAGAGAAAAAGAGAAAAAAATTCTTCCCTGTTCTTCTGTAGGCTGGTTGTGCTCCTCCGTCCCTCTGAATATGAACAATTCCCTACCCATACGTTGGTGGGTAATTTTGTTCTCTTGCATCAGGACTTCCAGTCTTATTCTATCATCTTAGTGCTCACGGGCACTTCCAGCAGAGCAAAGCAGGAAACAGATCCGTCTTAGTTAGTCTTTGGAAGAGTTAAAACAAAGTTAAAGCAAGCTGGTTGTGTGCTCGTGGGTTGCAGCACTGTGTCTCCATGCAGGTCGGCTCAGACTGCCTGTACTCACCAGCAGTTGTGTGGTTCCTCTCACTGTCATCTAGAGAATGTGCCACTAAGTGTTTCCTTTCATATGCATCATGACACTGTAGCATGCATTTGCCTTATGCTTTGCTAAGCCTGTTGCTTTTAGGGAAAATGAATGCTTTAATGTTCTGAACTTCAAAGAGTTGGTTTCTTCTGCAGAAAGGCCATTGTTCTTCTGTTACAAGATTTAATCTGCTGTTTATGGACCTTTGAAACCACTTTTGGAGAAAGTAGATATTTTTATGTGTGCACAGATGGATCACCAGCAGTTGGAAGTATGCTGCTCAGTTTGTTCTTTGCCTGGTTATCCTTGTCAAAAACAATGAGGTTTTACAATTCAAGATGATAAATGAAGTGCCAGGCTGACTTTAAAAAGGGAAAAATAAACAGCTAAAAAGCTGAATTTAAAAAGATCCTCCTAAAGCAGAGTAGATAGCAGATACCTTCTGTCTAGATGAATTTAAGGGCAATGTTCTGGTCTAGTTCTGCGTTTCAGCCAGTACATTGGGCTGGGGGAGGTTTTGGGATTCACATAATTAATTTTACTGTAATTTGCAAAACTAGAGAGAAGTAGATATTCCTCAGAAAAAAACATTTATTGGAAAATCTATTTATTTGAGTTTCGAGCCATTGTTCATGTTGCCTGAAGAACCTGTATGAAGGCAGCTTGATCCAAACCATTGGATCTGCTTTATTGTGATGGTTACCCTGGATTCAGGGATGTTCCTCCTTGGTCCTTGTAAGCAGTTCTCTTCAAGGTGCATGACTCTGGGCTGCCAAGCTGCCTCCCTAATGCTCCGTTTCTCTCCCGCTGCAGGTAATGAAGAAAGCAGCTGCTTGCTTTCACCTCCCTGCCCTTCCCAGTGTACCTGTGTGGACTCGGTGGTACGCTGCAGCAACAAAGGGCTGCGGATATTGCCCAAAGGAATTCCCAAAGACGTGACTGAGCTGTAAGTTACCTTTTACATAGCTTCATTCATGAGAAGTTAATGAAATTACATCATAGTGAGGCTTTGCAGGTCCTCAGGGGTTTCGCCTTTGACTTTAGTGACTGGTGTTTTGTGCTTTGGTGCTTTCCATATGTTTTCACTGTTATTTTTATACTTGTCCCTTGACTGACTACATTGCTGTGTAACGGAAACAGAGTTTATCTATCCTTGTACCTATTAATTTTGCATGTAGGGAACAAATGCATGTATTAGTATCGAATAATGTTGTAGTGCTTCTGAGAAGCCTAAGCTCGCAAAAGGCAGTTTGAAAGGATGATGAAAGTATGTTCCTGATTTACCCAGCTGTGAGCTAATTATCCTCTGAGGAGATTAAAAAAGGGGAAAAGAAAGCCAGTGGTGGAAACAAACAATGAATTCTTTCCTCCAAACCTCATGAAATGGCTAAAATAACAGATAATTACATTAAATTGTAAAGTAAATTCATCCTAGTAGAGAACCGTCTTTCTAGTCTTTTCATCTACCCCTCGCTATGACTTTATACTCGATTTTGGTTTTTTCCATGGAAAGAAAACACACTGGTGGAACTGCTTGGCTTAACAGTTGGCAATAGAAACACTGAGCTTTTCCCCCTCAGGTCCTTATTCAAATCTATCCCAGGTGAGTTGTTACTGAAACTTATTACAATCTCATCAACATTTCTATGTGAAAGTACTTGGTTGAGTTAGTTGGTATGTTCAGTGACTTTTGTAATGAATTATAATCTGATTCTGCCATTTTTTAGTGTCTAGTATTATTTTTACTCTTTTGTAACAGGGCAGCTGGTGAATAAAGTACACATCATTTTAATGATGGGAGAATGGGGTTTGCTCTGTTTTTACTGGTGTTGTAGTCAAATACAAGACTTTATTGCTGACTGAGGAGCGTATGTCCTTGAGACACTGTTGACCAGGTCATGGTTAATAGTGGTTTGAATTAAAAGATAAGTCCTGGCCCACATTCCCTTATATACTGCCATCCATGATAAAAAGCCTGCAAGGTGGTTTCTGCTCTGTTCTTGTTCAGGTTTCATTGCATTCAAATATGACTTGCCAACAATAAGATCTCACAGATGTTACTTTGATTTCCACTGCCACACTGAGAAGATTTTCTATTTCAATTTTGCATATTGAGTTTTACTGATACTATCTGATACACTGGTGACATAGCTTTCACAAAAAGAGTGAAATTAATCTCACATTCTTGAAAACTGCTATATTTCTTCAGCTATTTCTTGGCAAATGAGGCAATAGCCTGGAACTGAGCAGTTTGAGTTCAGCGGAGTTTACGTGACTGTCTTCTTCAGTAGGAGCCTCTTGGCGCTGCAAGCCTCTAGTTCAGCTTTCTGCTTTCAATCCAGAAATGTGTCAGCAGAACACAGTCAGCCATGGCCTGGCTGGCTCTGAATATTTCATGTTCTGCAAATATAACCTTGAATCTGTCCCAGCTGTCTCAAAATTCAATCCTGATCTCACTCTCCTCTCAACCAACATAAACTGAGCTCCTTATTTGTATCTATACCAAAAGATGAGCTGCAGGTACTGACACTAAAAATGTCATGTCTCTGTCGAAACTGTGACAAGAATGAAATAAATTATACATATTAAAGAAAAAAAAATCAATCTTACTTGCCTGCCTTCTGCTTCCAGACTGAGATAACGTGCTGCCCATAATCTAGAAGGGACTATATCACCTAGGTCCCAAGTTGCTAGCATGAACTTAAGTGTTTTTATTGTTCTGTGTTTGAGATCTGTCATTGCTGCTGTCGTAAACAGCATCTCCTGTGGAACCCCACCTCTTGCTTTGCTTTCAGGACAGCTATAACTTGGCAGAGAGAACCCAATGGATATCTGGGCACAGGATAAAAGACATTGATCTCGTTCAATCTGTTTACACTCCTCACACTAGAATACCCCCATTTCCCTAGGGCAGTCCTGGGTCCCTTGAACTGTGTCCTAAGGCTATAATCTTAAAGCTGTTTTGTTTCTGTGGTAGCAATGGGAAGTTTAGATTGGAGATAAGAAAGAAGTTCTTTACTATAAGCATGGTGAGGCACTGGAATGGGTTGCCCAAGGAAGCTGCGAATGCTCCATCCCTGGCAGTGTTCAAGGCCAGGTTGGACAGAGCCTTGGGTGACATGGTTTAGTGTGAGGTGTCCCTGCACATGGCAGGGGGGTTGGAACTGGATGATCTTAAGGTCCTTTCCAACCCAAACTATTCCATGATTCTATGATCTGTTTAGCACCTGAAACCAGGAAATGCGTAAGTTACCTGCTGAGAAGATACCATGGCTTTTGCATGGCTTGAGAGAGCCACAGCAGCCTCCAGGGCAGGGATGTCTTCTCCTTTTTCACCAATACAGAAGTCAGGTGCTCAGATAGATTAAAAACCCTTGCCCTGTGTTACTGCAGCCTAAGCTCCCTGTCTCCCTTTCCGCACTCTCATGTCAGACCTCTGGGCAGTGTGCTGGGGTCTCCCCGCTCCCACCAGGCACTCACAGCAAACCAGGATCATGAAGAACAGAAGTGATGCCAAGGGGAGAGCAAGGATGTAAAAGAGCCTCTTGTCCTGGTAGCCCACAGCTCTCTCCCTGCAGAGGCCTCAACAGGGACTTGATGATCTTAGAGGTCTTTTCCAACCTAGCTGATTCTATGATTCTGTAATGCAGGGGAGCATTTTAGTGGAATCTTATGAATGTGCCAGTCTGACATTTAAAGAATCATAGAACAGTTTGGGTTGGAAAGGATCTTAAGATCATCCAGTTCCAATCCCCCTGCCATGGGCAGGGACGCCTCATGTTAGACCAAGTGTCACTCAAGGCTTTGTCCAACCCACCCTTGAAAACTGCCGTTCACAGCTTCCTTGGGCACCCTGTGCCAACGCCTCAGCACCCTCACAGTAAAGGACTTCTTCCTTATATCTAACCTGAACTTCCCCTGTTTAAGTTTGAATAAACTTAAAGAATAAACTTCCATTATCGATATATTTATCTACAAGGCACATTAGCTGCAGTGCTTTTGATTAAACTGCAGTGTGCTTTTGCACAACATGGGTAAAGGAAAAGAACAGCCATGTATCTAGATAAACCAGTCTGTCATGTCTGAATGGAACCTTCTCAGAAGTTCTTTTAAATTCTCTTAAAGGTCTTAAAATAGCCTTAAACAGGATTTTTTTTCATTGTAACAGGTATTAAATAGCAACATGCAAAAATGAACGTATCTCTTGCACAGGCACACAGGGAAAACATTACCCTTTGCTGGGTCAAATTTCCATGTTCCTAAGCTCAGTGAAAAAGATCCACAGCAATGTTTTATTACATGGTGGACTGGAGACGCAGGCTCGCTCCCCCCAGCTTTCTTCCCGAGTTTCTGTTTTGGATGTGTATATAGACAAAACATGTGAAAACCATTATCTCCTTCACATTTAGAGCTTGGAATGACAGGAGACATCCCTGCGTTTGGTTTGTACCACCCTTGGGAGGAGGGATTACCTTGGCAGGGAAACCTTCCATCTAGAATAGAGTGGGAAAGATCACTAGGTCTCCTGGCTTTTTAGAGGGATGATGATGCAAGACGTTTCTGTTTTCCAGCTATTCCTTCACAAAACCCCGTCATCATGGGCAAGCCTCCTTTCAGCTTCTTGGGAATAGGGAAGTCTTACGTTGTTTCTTACAAATTCCTTTGCTGTATATTTACGTACTGCCTGCTTGCTTTCCCACTGTGCTTGCTGTGAAAAGAAGCCTTGGGGTTTTTTGAACATACTCAGTTTTCTAGTCCAGATGTTCAGAAGTAAAATGTTGATGCAATGAGCTAGTTTGGAGCTTAGCCTCGCTGCTGCTTAGTGTTTCAAGCCCTCCTTTTCTTTATCCTCTCCCCCCCCCCCCAGTCTGAACTAACTTTCCCATGCTCTTATTCCCTTTCCATATTACCTCAGTGTGCTAACACTAGGTTTTTCTTTTTTAGATTTTTTTATTTTCACTAAAGTAGAGTCTATTTCTAATAAAGTCTTATCTGACAGCATCCAGCTGCTTTTATGGACCTACAGCAAATAATATTTTGCACTGGGGAAAAACACTGGAGGCAGTTAATGTGGACGGCGTGTGCATAAGCTGTGACTTAATGAGCCTGGTGTATTTTAGAATAAATATGTACTAATCATGTCATCTCTATACTCCAAATGTTGTTTTGACACTGAGCTATATGATAGCGCTGATGGGATTGTTAGGAAAAACCTGCATCCATACATCATTGTTAGTGATCATTTTTCTTTCCATTTATGTTAATACGTATTAATATTTGCATTACTTTTGCCATTTCTCTTTCTCTCCTCACAAACCTTCTCTTTCCCGTGTGTGTTTTTGGTAGGTTCATTTAGCCTCCAAGCTTATTCAGTGCATGGCACAACAGTTCTCACAAGTGGCTCCTAGCAGAGATCCCCTCAACCATCTTTTGTCCCTTTGGTTCCCCTCTCTAGTTTGCTGCCTGTTGCTGCCTCAGTCTTAGCACAGCAGCTTTATTCAGCTGTATCTGCACTTGCCAGAGGATATTGCTTGCCATAATTTGCTGCCACATCTACTTGGAGGTACTTACCACCAATCTCAACCCTCCTTTCCATCTTCCAACAAGGCATTTGTGCTTTCTCTTGCCTTGTGACTAAAACCAGTGGCTCATATTTGGGCCATCCAAATTGCCGCAATAAATGTGCTCTAAGCAGTTGGTTATGGTACATGTAGAATATTGCAGCCATTTAGTTGCATTTTTCAGTATGCCTATACTGCTCTTGATCAAAGGGATGACTCTGAAGTGAGATATCTGATGAAAATCATCTGCTTGAGGATGCAAATTCTTTTATACACTAACCCTTAGCACAGAATTCAGTGACTTTTCCTTTGATAATAAAGGAGAAAAAACACTTTAGATCAAAGCTTGGGCTTAAATAGTCCTGTGTCATAAAAGGTTTTACAACCTGCCTAATTCACTGCAGGGGAAAATCCTCTCATTGAGAGAATGGATATTTCTGTGCAAGGATATTGTAGGTACAGTGGAAATAGAGGACTTAATCTGCATTTCAAATCTGATAGTTTAGAAAAAGTAAATTGTATCAGTAGTATCTAATAATGTGTTCAGTGACTGACGAAGTTTGAGTACATATCAGAAAGGTGACTTTAGTACCAGTAGAGACTGAAGGTGAGTTTAACTTTAGGGCTTCACTTTTCTCCCAAACACAGCCATGTTTCTGTGCGTCAGACCTGTAGGCTGGGATCTGATGTACAAATACAGCAAAATCCAGAGCTGCCAACAGTAAAACACATTCAAGATCCAGATTTGTACCTAGATCTGTACTAGAATTTTGTTTCTTCTCAAGAAACTGTAATTGAAGCTCTTAAAATTCATGCTTTGTGGATGTTCCATCTTTCACAGCCCAATTCTCTTCCAGACCACCAGTTTTAGGAAATGAAACTGGCCTCAAAATTTTAGGATCTTGGGTATGTGCATCCAAAAGTTCAGACTAGAACTTAACTTTAGAGCTGCATAAAATTGTCAAGTACCAACTTTTTCGTAAGGTAACTTTCTACATGAAATATTTAAAGAAATTAAAGGAGAGGCTTTGTGCCTTTTCAATTACTGCCTGAGAACTGATTTCTCTCTCCAGTTTCTTCTCTTAGCACAGATTGCTGCTGTGAGCTTGACTTTATGGCTGAATAGACATTTCAGTACAAAAAAGGTTCCAAGTGATTCCAATCGTTACATGACGCTTTGGCACCTTGTGCTGGTGGTTGTATCACCTCCAATCCAAGTGGTTTCAGTATAAAAATAGACAAGTTGGAAAAAAGAACAGCTGTCAACTTTTATGCATAGTTTTAAATATTTTATATGTGATGTTAGTGTGTGTGGAAGTTGCTGGATGAGCCCTGGGGCTGCTGCAAGCACTGGGCTCTGCAGTGCAGGCATGGAGCCAGGCATGGCCAGGCCCCACAGTGCCAGCATCCTGGCCAGACAGTTACCTGTGGCAGCACTTGGTCCTGGTTTAGAGCAAGCCTTCCCTGGTTGGTATTTGGTGGCTTGGTTTGGGCTTTTCCAGTGTTGGCCCTGGTAATTGCTTCTTGGTTACAAATCATTATTGAGACTTCAAGATTCCCAGCAGCAGTCATGGGTAAAAACCAGTTTCCAATCTGATACCCCAACTGCAGAATCTAAAGACTTTAGGAAGCAAATGAGTTTGGTTTGGATACTAGTCAGTGTGTCTAAATTAAGGCAGCTGACACCCACTCTTGACTTTGGCTATATATTAATAACCTGACTCTGAGCATGAATTTTTTCATTCACGCCAGAATTTCTTTGCACACCAGATGCCATGCATATCATCTTCCTTTGGCTAAGGATTGAAAAGAAGTACAGAAACAATCTTCCCTCTGCATCATCCTGTTCCGGCTTGTGGATTTTTGTTTGGGCAGGGGTCTGTAGCTTCATCCATGTTTTCTCATTGATATGTATGTGAACATAAATAAGCTGCACCCCTTCACCCTCAGGAATGGGTGATTTGATTCCCTGTGTTCACCTTCCAGCCCCATACCTCACCTTCAGCCCAGCAAGGTGCAGAGCTGCTGTCCCCATTTCCAGGCTCTGACAGAGGCCTGGCCCGCAGCGGGCAGCAGCCCCCCTGCAGCAACTGGTGTCTTCCAGGGTTGCATCTTGGATCCTGCTGATTCTTGGCATGCTCTTGTGCCATAAAAGCTCTGGTTATTTCAAATTCATTGCTCTTAAATGTGCTTTCAAAATGAATGCCTTTTGCTTAGGAAACACTGCCATTCTTAGTATAATGTGGTGAGAGGCTTAACAGTGGGGAATTATTCTTATGCCTGCATGAGAAGTATATTAGCAGTAATTTTTCAGTGTGTTTATTCAGAAATTATACCACTGGTAGAAGCATTGCAGCTTCCTGCTACCACGTTTCTATAACCATGGAATTGCTTGCAGTACAAATCCAAAGCTATTCAAAGCAGATCTTCTGTAGGGGTTTAGCTCCAGGGGTCTGCATGTCTGTTAGCCTGAATAATGAAGCGCCGGAATAAAATGTGTACCTTCAACTTTTGATTGCACCAGAGAGGAAAATGGGGGAAAGCCTTGGCTAGCCATCATCAGTTTGTTCAAATTGCAGGCTATTTCGTATTGGGATCAACAAGAGAATATACTGAAAATGTATTTCTGAAGATTTCAACACATTGCAAGAGTTGAGTCTCCTTTCCTAAAGGAAATTCATATATAGCTTCCAAATGCATAATGCATGACCTGCTTTTGATTTCCTTTGGAAATCCCTTGGATTTTGCATTTGGAATAAAGACTGGAACCTTAACCTACCCTGGTTCATGGGTTTAAGATTTGCGACTTTCTGGGATGAAAGAGAAGGTGCAGACTCCCAGCAGCTTGCTGCGTCCATCGCAGGGCATGACTGGGGAAATGAGACATGATCTGCCCTGTTTAAATAGTAACATATGTGCCTGAGTTCTGAGGATCTTCTGTGTAACAATTTATGGAGTGAACTCACCAAGGAACTCAACTTTCAATATAATTTATAACGAATCTAGTCAAAATGAAGCAAGTGGCTTTACACTTGCTGGATACGAATGTCCATGGGAGGTGTAAATGTGGCGTAGCTAACCAGTGCCTCGGTTTGTGGTGGTCTGTGTCAGCAGAGCAGCTGCCACTACTTTGCAAGGTCTGTTTGCTGGGCAACATTGTCACTTGATGCTTGCGATCATTGTGAATGGAGAGAAGAATTTGTTCAATTCGGGGATTTCCATTAAGGAAGGATGTTACTTTTGGCAATGCAAACGCCTGTGGTCCTGCTAGTCTGGCCTAATCCTAGCAGGAGCAAGGTCATCTCCACCGTATGCTCTGAAATAACTCTGCCGCAGTGGGATCCTGTACACAGGCAGAGCAGGTCACCATGAGCATGGGGTACTTCAGTTCAGAAGAAAATGGTGAGAGGGCATTGTGCTGACACTGAAGGGGGAGATGCAGCAGTTATAAAGGGCATTATGTAAGAAATTATTAGTGTTTATAGATTTTATTTTTTAATGATGTAAAAATAAAGTTTTCTTGGCTTTAGTTTGCACAAACATCTCTGTTGTTACAATTAATGTGGAGAGGGAACATATAGCACAGTAATAATCTATTATTATTTGCTGTAGTAAATGCAGAATAAGGAGATCTGTTGCCAAAGAAAAGGAAACAGTGTGTGTGGGATAAAAATTCTTACCATGATCACTGGGTTTTATTTCCAGCCATGGGAGGCAGCACATTGGGTGTTGTCATGTCTGTGGGCAGCATTTCCTGGCTATGCTTCATTATCTCTCAAAACATACCACATCACTTGTATTGCCCATGTCTACCTTAGGAAAAATCATAGAATCATGGAATCCCGGATTGGTTTGGGTTGGAAGGGACCTTAAAGCTCATCCAGTTCCAACCCCTGCCACGGGCAGGGACACCTTCCACTACAGCAGCTTGCTCCAAGCCCCATCCGGCCTGACCGTGAACACTGCCAGGGATGGAGAATTCAGCACTTCTTTGGGTGACCTGTTCCCCCCAAGTATCTTGTAAGGAAGAGAAATAACCACTTCACGTCGTATCCTCACCTGTGGAGGGGGTGTCCTGGTTTTGGCCAGGACTGCCTTCCTCCTACACACTATTTCTGAGAAGGCTGGATTTGTCTCCCAGGTTTTGTCTCTCTTCAGCTTCTGGCACATGTCTGGAGTCACCTTGACAGTGTTACGGCACTGCAGTGGTCAGTTTCCATTGGAGCCTTATTACTGTGGTATCTTCCAGGGGTGCAGTTTCACCCCAAAGCCAGCTCAGTCCCACTTTTTTTTGTAATAAACAGGAGAAGCCCCACATCTCATTGCTGCCATGTGCTTTAGCCCTGCTGTTCATGTGTCTGAATAGAGACACATTCAGTGGTGTCTCAGACAACTTCCACCCTGGAAGCACAAGCTATTTTATTAAATACACCTAGTGCTTGTAGCAGGAGCCTGTATTCAAAGAGAACTTGGTCTTCAGTGTTCAAGTTGTACCAAGCTTTCCTCCTGTACCAGCATGCTTTGGAAAGGAAAGGTGATGAGTGTGTATATCCCGCAGCAGGAAGTGCTGTAAAGGATGTGCCACCAGACTCATGGGTGTTTGTGCTGACACTGGAATGAGTGAGACTTTGTGCAACACAGAGACATGGCAGTGCAGCTCCTCTTCCAGTTCTGGCTGTACAAGGAACTTTTGTGACAAAACCTTTCCTAACCGGGTCAGTCCGAGCTCCATTCTTACAGTAACTTGTTAAAGGTAAGCTTAGGTTCAGGGCACAAGCTGTACAACTTTTCTCCCTTTCTTCAGTTGCTGTCATAGTAGAACCAGATGCTCATTTTTGCTGTAGGCCAAAGATCCTTTATTTGTTTCCAAGTCTAATAATAATTCAATAATAACTAATAATAGGCTCAAAATAAAAAGGACACGGAACTGTTGGAACAAGTCCAGAGGAGGCCACGAGGATGATCAGGGGCTGGAGCACCTCCCGTATGAAGACAGGCTGAGGAAGTTGGGGCTGTTCAGCCTGGAGAAGAGAAGGCTGCATGGGGACCTCATAGCAGCCTTCCAGTACCTGAAGGGGGCCTATAGGGATGCTGGGGAGGGACTCTTCATTAGGGACCATAGTGATAGGACATGGGGTAATGGGTTAAAACTTAAACAGGGGAAGTTTAGATTGGAGATAAGAAAGAAGTTCTTTACCGTAAGGGTGGTGAGGCACTGGAATGGGTTGCCCAGGGAGGTTGTGAATGCTCCATCCCTGGCGGTGTTCAAGGCCAGGTTGGACAGAACCATGGGTGACACAGTTTAGTGTGAGGTGCCCCTGCCCATGGCAGGGGGTTGGAACTGGATGGTCCTTTCCAACCCTAACTATTCTATGATTTTATGATTCTATACGCTTTGCATGTGGGATAATTCACTTATAAAGAAGAAACTGTTAGAGTTTCACAGCAGTGAATCGAAGATCATTTCCTTGGTGACTCTAGTGACAATTCACGCTGTAGATTGAAGGGCAGGAGTTCTTGTTAACCTGTTCTTGTAATTGTCAAATCTGCCATTTTTCAGGTACCTGGAGGGAAACCATCTGACTGCTGTGCCGAAGGGACTCTCCGCCTTCAGATACCTCACACTGATGTAAGAAACACCTGGTTTCAATGACAAGAAAATTACCTGACTCTTTCTGCACTAGCTTGTAGGTGGAACAGAAATCATGTGTATTTGAGGAAAAGAAAAGGAAAAAACAAAACCATACAAACCCCAAGCCCCTTCTGTAATTTAAATTTGGAAAGAGTTTCACAGTGGCCACTGTTGCCAATAAATGTTCATAAAGAGTGTAGAAAGAGCGAGGTGAGTGAGAGCACCAGAGCCCTTTCCTCTGCAGGAGCTTCCAGTCTCTGCGAGAGGACTAAACTCACACACAGGCTGCAAGTTTCACTTGGCAGATTCATCTGTGCAAGGCTGTAAAGGTCATTAGCAGAGGAGATGGCATTAATTTGTTCTAGGTGAGGCAGTATTTATAATGCTAAGGCAATGAAAATTTGCATAGGTGTTTCTGCTCCGAGCATTCATGCAGGTAGAACCACAACTAGACCTTGTTGAGTAAATTGCTCCCTGAGATACACAGGAGTGAAATTTCTTGGCTGAGCCATTTATGAGAAGTTTTCAGATGCTGTTGGAATCAGCTCTGTAGATACTCCAGTCAAATGGGCAGAACAACCTCAGACCAAAATATGGAAGGAAAGCTGGAATTCTGTTTTAAAAGGGGGGGGGGGGGGGATTTGGAAGCATTCCTAATTTTGTTTTTCAAGGGAGAGCAACAACAAACCAGAATGTTCTATTTGAGCCTAAAAGACTTTTTCCAAATGAAAAATGACATTTTGTTCTAGTAGCTGTCAGTGTGAAGAACATATGGAAATGGTATGCCTGTGATACACGGCAAAACAAGTTGGTACAGTACATATTCACCCGTGCTTGTATCATTTATTGTTTATCCTTCTTCAAAAATATTGCATGTATTCACTGATGCTTTCTTCTTTGAATGCTATATGCTGGAAATAGGCCTTAACATTTCTGACTGAGGCTTTTGAGGGGAGTCTGATATACATCAGGAGATAATATGTGACTTTTTAATTGCTTCAAGCATTTTGCTGTGCAGATATTAAGTAAACTTTAAAAAAGACATTTCTCCATTCACATAAGTGATATTTCTCTGTGTGTTTCTTCAGTGATTTGAGCAACAACAGCATAAGTGTATTGACCAACTACACCTTCACCAACATGACTCAGTTATCAACACTGTAAGTAGTCCAGTATTTTGGTAATAGTTGCAATTGCTTTTCAGATACCATCTTAGGTGTTGAACAATTAGTATATATTTTGTTACTTAAGCATACATGGCTTTCTATGCCACTTTGTGTTTGAGTTGGTAGTGAAATAATCAACAAAAATAGAATGCTGTAACTCTGTTTTCTCATTTTTCCAGCATCTTGAGTTACAATAGACTCCGGTGCATTCCAGTCCACGCCTTCAATGGGCTCAGGTCTCTTCGAGTGCTGTAAGTACCACTTCTTCAATGCAACTGAGTTGCAGCTTATTAGAATGCTGTTGGTGGCAGGAGGTGTTTAATGAGCAGATGGCTTTCACTTGATCCAGTAGTCGTAAATGTTTTCACACAATTAGCTTCAGTGTACTTGTACTTAGGTGCAATATGTCCGGTAATGACTAATGCAGGTGAATGCTAAACCTTGAAGCAATTACACATTTGCAGGACAAATGTCTTTCCTCTGATAGTTCAGGGACAAGAACTATCGTGAAAACAGCCCTCCAAGAGACTGTATAGTGTCTGTCTCTTCTACTTAAACAATGTTTGGGTGCCCCACAGGAAAAGACTTTTTGTGAAAAACTGATCATGTTTTAGAGTGTCAGGTTCCATTGGATGCTTTAGCAAGAGTGTCTGAATGTTTAGAATATTATCTGTTAATTCAGATTCCTGCAGGCAAGGTTTACATAAAAATGCAGTCTTCTGAAGGTAAGATAGAACGCCCACTAGAACAATGAGTAAGTGAAGCCAGTGACTAGGCACCAGTAATGCTGAGACGTCTGTCTCTAATGTTGTGAATGAAATTTCACCTCATGTTGACTGGTGGCATACTCAGAGGTGTCCACGTGTGGTTTCTTTCTTTGGAGATCCTTTTCTCTAATCTTTCTTTCCAGTGTAGCTGCTTTCAGCAGTTTTCTGAATTGAACAATTTGTTTACAGTTTCTTCTGAAAGTCATCTTTATATTGTCTCAGTATGGGATGTGGGCCTGTTCCTTACAGCAAGCAGCCCCCACCAGCTTTTCTTAGGCATCTGATAGACTGACTCCTGCTTCAGTCTCCTATATACTGTCTCCCATTCCCCATCTGCCCCATCAGAAACAGACCCTAGGCTGCGTGTGCTTAGTTGTTTGTGTGGACACATTACCCCATGTGCTGCTGTTACGTCAAGGTGGAGAAGCCACCTTCTTCTTCACCTTCTTCCCTTTTTTGCCCAGCAACACAAGTGGGTCACCATTACTTGCACGGTCAACTGAAAGCGAATGAATTCAATAGCTTATGTGTGCTGGGATTATTCAGTTTGCCGAAGGAGAGAGGTCTTTGAACACTGAAAGGTCAGGACAGAGGAGTTAAAGAGTATGTTCTGAGTCCTTTGAAACTTCATGCTATTATTTCACAAGCAGAAGTTTCTGTGGTTTGAAGAGCAATAGTCCACTGACTCCGTAAGTGTGGAATTAAGGTGTATCACATGCAGTACTGCAACTCTGGAAGCAGTAAGGCAGTGCTGTTTGGCCAAGCTCTTTCACTGTGGTTTGAGTGGTAAAATAGATATCCAAGTTTCAGCATCCTAACTTACAAGACAGCTTTTGATATCCAGTTTTCATTAGTAAAAACAAGAAAGATACGTGATTTGGATTTGTTGTTTTAAGTTTGGCTTGGGAGTCTGATTTCTAGTGCACTAGGATGGTCACATTCGAGCTGTTACACGAATCCTGAAATTCAGCCACAGATGAGTATGTTCTAGTCATGGCCAAATAAATTATTCCATATGGAGCTGTCTTCTGGCCTGTGTCTGATATGCAAGCTTGATTAAAGCTAGTGTGGGACTCTCTGCCCTGCATTACAGTGTAGATACACCACGTCTCACTCTTTCCAGTACCTACAATTTGTCTTTTTACTTCTGTTCTTGAAGGCCACATATGGACAGAAACAAAGGACAGTATTTTAATACAGTTTGTTATCTTTTGGCTTTTTTAAATTATCTGCTAATCAAATTGAAAGAGTATCTTCCTCCTTCAAGGGAGAAGCCCTCCCTGTCTCGCACAGAGCAGCATGAGTAAAATGAAGCCTAACCAAAAATCTCTGTCTCTGCAGCATGCATTTGGAAGCCTCCAGATTGATTTATTATGGCCCACAAAACTCTGGTATCATACAACTTTAGCCACGTCATCTATGTTGTTAGTAAAAATTGGTTCTCCAGAGAGAAAATGGCTTCTGAATAACAGTGTGCAATCTGGTATTGTCACTTATTTATTATCCATATTCTCAGGGGAATTTAAAAGAGAAAACAAAAGTAAAACAATTTCCACTTTTATTTTTTTAATGGAAATAGAGCTCTCATTGCCTTTGGCTGTACATGCCTTTGAAGGTAGCAGGTATTTCTTATGCAGGTGCCTATGTCTTCCCAATTCCTTATGTTTTCTTTACTTTTTGCCTATATAGTAAATATCTATTTGAAAATCAGAATAATCATAGCTGTATGATGAAGTTGGTCTTTGACAGATACCTGTGTTCACAGTTTTCAGCACAACTGAGAAAACTGCAGAGTCAATGTGTTGATGTTTAAGCCTGAATATGTATCAGTGTTTTTACACAGTCAGGCCTTTTCTCTTCAGGCTTCACCTGGCTTATCCCTAATGGCAGCCATAATGTGCTGGGGAGGTGTTTCCACATAGAACCTGAAGAGTTTTTGTAATAAGCAAAAGTTGGTATCAGTAGTTTTTGCACCAAAGCTATTGCAGTGAAACGTTGGCAGTTTGGTTTTGTTCAGGGGTTTTTTGTCCAAAGCTAGTCTTTGTAGAAGCTAAATGTGAATGGATTAAATAAAACTGAGGTTGAGACAAATTAATTATAATTATTGGAACTCTCTGATAGACCTGAACTGATTATTTTAAAGATTATTCTTGTTGTATGCAATGTTGTAACTTCTGACATATTGTCATGATTCAATGAAGAGGCAAAGTCCAGAAATAAAGGTACTTTCTCAGATCACTAAACAATTTTCCATGTTATATTTATTATATAGATAAAATAAGCTGCAGAATATTCTGCTAAGATAAGATGTTCTAGTTTTAATGAAAACCAGTGGATATTTACTGCAGTTCAAAGCTTACACAAACACAGTAATGTGTTTGATGATAAAGCTATCACTAATAATTTTGGAACTAATTTTTGCAATACACTTTTCTTGTTGGATCCTGCACTCATTTGGCTTTGGTATGAGGCTTTTTTTGCATCACACAATGACTACTTGAACCCATGCAATAAATCTGTAGAAGCATCACTGTTCTGAGCATTGAGCAATGACACGTTAGTTTACCGCTTACTCTGACATCCGAGTTGTGTTGTTTCCTGCAGGGTTTGGCATCCTTCGGGGTTCATTGTAGGTGTTTGCCTTTGATGGGATGTGGCTCTGCGAGCTCAGTCAAGCTTTTAGCCACATTTCTGGCTTTACAGGGTAGATCATAGCTTGCTGAAAAAGCATTCCCTTTGTGTCTGAAGTAACCTGGTGTTCCTTACCTGAAGACAAAGTAGTAAGTTAATGAGATTACATGTAGAAGAAAGTTTCTGTTTCAAGAATTCAAGGGTTTTGTTACTATGTCCTCTGAGAGATCCACATCACCTTAAATCCATACCCCTGCTGCTTACCACTGTTTAGGCAAGAGGATACCTGGAAGTTGTGCTTTTGAGGGAGAATACACACATAATTGTATGTGCTTTAACTGTTCGAATGTGTAAGATTCCTGTTGTTGATCCAAGAGGAAGAAGATTTTATTACACTGTTGAATTCTCTCACCACTATTTATTATTGTGACTTTAAAGGGGTTTAGCATTTATCATTTCATTTTAGCTGCTTGGTGATAATGTTGTTGGTGTGGTTTCTCTTATTAAAATGCAGGAAACATACCTCAGTGTTTGAGACATGTAGTGAAGTCATTCATAGTAAATGGGTTTGTATTTGTGATGGGTTTACCTTGTTACAGAGGCTTTGTCATTGTTCAGCTTCACTTGGAAGAAGTTTCCAAGGGATCTAAGGAAGAAAATGCACCCTTTCACAGAATATATGCAACTGATCTGACAGGAAGATAAATATAAGTTCTGCCATCTGTTCAGAGAGGATTGCCTTGCACATCTTTAAATAGTTCAAAAGATCGGAATATAGGCTCATTCTGTGTGGCTGCTTATTCAAATGTGCTCATTTCATTGAAGGAGGAAACACCTGGATGACAAGTTTTTGACCAGGCCTGATCATGCATCCTCATACCAACAAAAATAACTCTTATTTAATAGCTGTGGGGTATGTCTCAGTCAGTTGGTCATTCCGTGTAGAATTAGTGAGTGTGCTTTATCTGGAGTTACTGTGTGGGAGCTCATATCCGTCCTGTGCAGATGAATTGCTTGGAGATCTATTGTTACATGCCAGTATTATTAATAGCCAAAACCTAGGTATGCTTAAAAGAAAATCTCAGAACCAGGATGTTGGATGTTTCTGATGTACTGGCATTAAGAACTGGAGAAAGATGCCAGCAGGATAACTCTGCTGTAGCTTTTTGTGGTTTCATGCTCTATAGAAAAGCTTTGTGGTACAATAAGATAGAAACTGCAGCTGCAATGAGCAGCTGTGAAATGTGCTCATGGTAACATTGCTTATGCTCACATAGTTCACAGCCCCATGGCAGGGCCCATCCTCATGGGAGGCAGAACAAGGTGTGTTTGGCAAGGTGTATCCTTGGCAAGTTTGGCTTTCCTTGCTGTGTGTATGCTGGTGTAAGGTAGCATGTAAAGGAAGAATTCGTAAGAGTTATAAAGCATCATGTACATCCTGGTGAAGCTTACAGTGGTGTTGGGGAAGAAAGGATGCAGACCCAGATGGTTTTATGTTCATCTGGGGCTACTGTGTATCTCCATGGGCCCACAGGTTTGGTTTGCTTTAAATAAGCTCAGTGTGCCCCCTTTCAAGGATCTGTACAGTCACAGAAATGAAAGGTAAGATGTGATGTTGTGTTCCACAAATCACCAGGTGACTTAGAAAATAAATGACTCCAGGGAAAGAACTGCTACAAAACTGACAGCAGGTTTCTGTTTTCCACTCTCCTCTGCCACGTCTGGAGCACTGACAGTAACTCCTGGTCCTGGGAAGGTGGCCATAAAGAATATAGCAGTTTGCTAGAACTGAGCCAGCTCAGGGGAGAAGAGCAAAAGAAAATACAACTTTAAAATATTGATGTCCTTTTCCTTTGCAAGTTTTCTACCAACTTTTGTTTAAAAGAAACAAAACAAAACTTCAGCCAGTGAGATCCAGCAGCATCGACTCTTGTTGGCTCCTTATGACTTCCGTCTGTTATTACGAGTAGTAGTAAACTGCTATTCAGTGACATGCAAACTAGAAAAAATAGAATAAACTATTTTTCTCTGTGCTGTTGTTTTACCAGGTAGTTTTCTAGTGATGCGGAGGATGCAGCAGCTGAGTAGCTGATTTTATTTATAAATCAAATCAAATCAAATCTTACATGACTGTGTATCTTCTCGATGGGTTTCATGCAGTTGTAACCCCCAACGTCCTGTGCCCTCCCTCACATTCATTTGTTGCTGCATGTTTTCCCATCTGACCGTAGCTCTGTTTGTCTGCCAAAGCATCTGTGATGGTGCCCTACTCTGTCGCAGGGCCTTCAGTTACAATTGCAATGAAAACCACAAGTAGTCACAAATAATGAGTTTTACTCTTGTGTCTGCCACTCTGAATACAAGGATTATGCTCTACAAGCTGCAAGAAAAATTTTTTCATTTATCCTTAGCTATGTAAAAGAGATAAAGTGGCTGCTTCAATTGTCCTGGGAACAGTGGAAAACCCTTTCACAAGGATCCTGAAAACTCTGCTAGAAATATGTTTGTTTCTTTGCACAGGATGAAAAATGGCCTAAACCAACTGATTTCAAGTATTTTCCCCGGTAGCATAAATGTATTTGTCAAAAAGATTGTAAAAATACCACACAAAGAGGTATTTCCTAGTGTAAGAATAGGGAAGTAGGATGTGGACCCTCGTTCTCTCCTAGGATCATTCTGAAGTCAATATTTAATTTAACTTCCACAGTTCCTATTTTCCCTGTTCTGTTTTTTTCTGTGTTTCTGGCTAATGGGATTCTGCAAGAGAATACAGGTCTGTATGTGGGGTTCTGCTTGTCATCAGTACACTTTTAATAGCATGAATAGTATGTCACCTTTGTAATTGAAAACATTAGTCACCAACAGTTCCAACGGTATCATTATTTTAAATGCCAAAATCTAGAAGTAGAAGTAATAAAGCGTGGAAGCTCAGGAGTTGTGAAGCTCATAGAAACTCTCAAAGAAACAGACTTAAATACCCTTTGTAAGCCCTAATTCCTTCACTTACAGGGAGCAGATAAAATATGGTGGTTTGATCCATCCTGCTTCTCCCCTCTTCTAGGACACTCCATGGAAACGATATTTCCAGTGTTCCTGAAGGTTCTTTCAACGACCTGGTATCCCTGTCCCATCTGTAAGTACTTCTGCCTGGATTCATCCGTTTGGCTGAGGGTTTCATATTTATATAACAGTACGAGTTATTACAAATTAAAGGTTGTACAGCTTGTCCGGTTTTCCTGCTCACTTTCCATATTCTGCTGTGGATGTTCATGGTGCATCTGTTCAAAGGAAATCAAAAAATGATGGAATCTGTTGTTACTAGTTACCAAAATATTTTTCTTCAGGAAAACTAAATGAGCAAATGTGACAGTTTTCTCCTCTGTGGACTTTGTGTTTAAAGCTTTCTTTCAGCATTGTCAGTGTGAAATGCAGAGTGTGTTATGGTCTGAGAGTGAGACAGGAAACCTCCCACAAAGAGCAAATATTAAGCAAATGTGAATTCTTTGCTTAATAAGTGTCACATGTTTTGCATACTGAAATGCTGTCAGCATATGAACTCCTTGATGAATCACTACTTCAGACATATACTTAATCATATGGAAATTGGTCATTTTACAGCATTAATACTTCATTCCATAATTAGCAGAAATTACTAGACATTTCAAGCTATTTCAGGAAATTACTATTGTATTCATGGAGGTCCAGGATATTTTTTAACACAATTCAGTTGATGGAAGAACTGTAAAGACAAAGAGCTGCAATTCTTGCAAAATAAACCTGAAGTGTAACAGTTGGTGCCAAACGAGTTGAACAGAAAATGGCTTTGCACTGAGATAATGTGTGATAATACTTCACATCATTAGACAGTAGATGTAAAGGAACAGTAATTTGGGGTAGCCTGTTTCTCGATTACCGTGCTGAAGTAACCAGAGACCTGGGTATGTCTAGGTGATTTTGGGAAGTGGCTGGTGCACAAGTTGATTCTGATGCTGCCCTCACGCACGTGATGTGATGCTGATGTATACACGTCAAGACATACAGATACGTGTGCATTTAACATAGGTGTTTATTTCTCTCTCTGTTTCTCTCTTTGCAAGTGCAAACATGCCCTCCAGAGCACTCACCTGAACACAAGGTTCAGCTCATATTTACCTATTTTCTGGATGTCCTCAGGCTGGTTATTTTATGTAACAGCTTTCTGCCTCCCTTTCCCCCTGGACAACAAAACATAAATGTATCTCAGATTGGTAGGGACAGGAATCATATGTGAGCAACTCGGGCAATTTCAACTTCAACTGAGAAATCACCTTCTCTGTTTCAAGCTTATGCCATGGTATCCAAGGCAGAGAAAATACTTTTTCTGCACAAAATGTATTTCTAGTTCATATTTCCCAGTGTAGTCAAGTAATTTTGTGTGTTGTTTCGGAATGCAAGGCTGAGCCGAAGCCCTGTACCTCCTCTTGGAAGTGACACCTTCCATACTGGGAATCTGGCTTCTGAGGGTATTTTTAGAATTCAAGAGATAAACATATCATGCCCCATTTGTTTGGATTTTCCTCAGAGTTTACTTTAAATGAAGTGCAGATACAATTTTCCTGGGTAAACTGTTCACCTTAGGGAGTGATAAAAACCCCTTTGGCCCAATACAAGCACTGCAGTCTCTCTGTTTAGATATATGTGCTGCCAGAAATGTAAAATACACAAAGCTCAAATGAACAGTAATAAATAGGATCCATAAAATAAATAAGACCTGCCTGGGGTGTAATTTGCACAGCTGAACAATTGAATTTTACAGTGCAATTGTGCTCTCCAATTTCTTAAAAAGGATCCTGAAACTTTCAGCAACCACCATGGTTTTGCTTTTCACATGCCAGAATAATCTGTGCTTATCCAAGCAAAGTCATACATAATTGAGAATAAATTCATTTTGAGCTCCTCCTGATATATAGATCTTCAAGGAGGAAGCGTGCACTTGGGATAATGTTGAAAGTTATACAAGGAATTGCTACTCATCAAAATCACGATGCAAGGGAGAGCAGAGTTTTATGTAAATACACAAGCTGTGGGGCTAGGAGTGGGGTAGGTGTGGTGGCTGGAGAAGGCTGACTCCCAAGGTGGTGAGCAGGATCACCACCCTGGGCCTTCTGCAGCAGTACAGTTGGGGGCAGGGAAGAGAAAGTATCAAATCAACCTTTAGAATTGCAAAGAAATATTCGTGTAGCATAGGCAAAACTCTGTTTTCATAAATTTTTTTGTAATAGCTTTAAATTGGTCTGTAATTAGAAGAACAACACCGAGATCCAGATACTTTAATTGCTTTTTCCATAGCTGTTTAAAGCCTGCAAGGAAATGTTCACCCAATTTCATTTATATTAGAATTACAGAATCACAGAATAGTTAGGGTTGGAAAGGACTTTAAGATCATCCAGTTCCAACCCCGCTGCCATGGGCAGGGACACCTCACACTAAACCATGTCACCCAAGGCTTTGTCCAACCTGGCCTTGAACACCACTGGGGATGGAGCATTCACAACTTCCGTGGGCAACCCCTTCCAGTGCCTCACCACCCTAACAGGAAAGAACTTCCTCCTTATCTCCTATCTAAACTTCTCCTGTTTAAGTTTTAACCCATTACCCCTTGTCCTGTCACTACAGTCCCTGATGAAGAGTCCCTCCCCAGCATCCCTATAGGCCCCCTTCAGGTACTGGAAGGCTGCTCTGAGGTCTCCACGCAGCCTTCTCTTCTCCAGGCTGAACAGCCCCAACTTCCTCAGCCTGTCTTCATACGGGAGGTGCTCCAGCCCCTGAGCATCCTCGTGGCCTCCTCTGGACTTGTTCCAGCAGTTCCATGTCCTTTTTATGTTGAGGACACCAGAACTGCACACAATGCTCCAGGTGAGGTCTCACAAGAGCAGAGTAGAGGGGCAGGATCACCTCCTTCGCCCTGCTGGTCACGCTCCTTTTGATGCAGCCCAGGATACGGTTGCTTTCTGGGCTGCGAGCGCACGCTGCAGCCGGCTCATGTTCATTTTCTCATCGACCAGCACCCCCAAGTCCTTCTCTGCAGGGCCGCTCTGAATCTCTTCTCTGCCCAATCTGTAGCTGTGCCTGGGATTGCTCCGACCCAGGTGTAGGACCTTGCACTTGTCGTGGTTGAACTTCATAAGGTCGGCATCAGCCCACCTCACAAGCGTGTCAAGGTCCCTCTGGATGGCATCCCTTCCCTCCAGCATATCAACCGAACCACACAGCTTGGTATCATCGGCAAACTTGCTGAGGGCGCACTCAATCCCACTGTCCATGTCAGCGATGAAGATGTTTAACAAGACCGGTCCCAACACCGATCCCTGAGGGACACCACTCGTTACCGGTCTCCAGCCGGACATTGAGCCATTGACCACAACTCTGTGTGCAGCCATCCAGCCAGTTCTTTATCCACCGAGTGGTCCATCCATCAAATTGATATCTCTCCAATTTAGAGACAAAGATGTCATGTGAGACAGTGTCAAACGCTTTGTACAAGTCCAGGTAGATGACATCAACTGCTCTACCCATGTCCATCAGTTCCGTAGCCCCATCATAGAAGGCCACCAAATTGGTCAGGCAGAATTTCCCTTTAGTGAAGCCATGCTGGCTGTCACCAAGCACCTTGTTGTTTTTCATGTGCCTTAGCATGCCTTCCAGGAGAATGTGCTCCAAGATTTTGCCAGGCACAGAGGTGAGACTGACTGGTCTGTAATTCCCTGGGTCTTCCATTTTCCCCTTCTTGAAAATGGGGGTTACATTTCCCTTTTTCCAGTCGTCGGGAACTTCACCTGACTGCCGTGATTTTTCAAATACCATGGCCAGTGGCTTAGCAACTTCATTCGCCAGCTCCTTCAGGACTCGTGCATGGATTTCATCAGGTCCCATGGACTTGTGCACGTTCAGGTTCTTAAGATGGTCTCAAACCATATCCTCTCCTACAGTGGGCCCAAGGTCTTCATTCTCACAGTCCCTGCATCAGCCTTCCAAGACGTGGGTGGTGCGGTCGGAGCATTTGCCTGTGAAGACTGAGGCAAAGGAGTCATTCAGAACCTCAGCCTTCTCCAAACCCAGGGTAGCCAGTTCTCCCGGTAGCTTCCGGAGAGGGCCCACGTTGTCCGCAGTCTGTCTTTTATTCGCTATGTACCTATAGAATCCCTTCCTGTTATCCTTAACATCCCTGGCTATGTTTAATTCTAACTGGGCCTTAGCCTTCCTAACCTGGTCCCTAGCTTCCCGGACAACATCCCTGTACTCTACCCAGGCCGCCTGTCCTTGCTTCCACCTTTTATAAGCCTCTTTTTTCCTTTGAATTTTCCTCAGCAGCTCCTTATCCATCCAAGGAGGTCTCCTGGCCCTCCTGCCGCACTTCCTTCTAGTTGGGATGCAGCACTCCTGAGCTTGTAGCAGGTGATCCTTGAATACCAACCAAGAGTCTTGGGCCCCCCTGCCCTCCAGGGCTATATCCCATGGAACCTTACTGAGCAGGCTCCTGAAGAGGCCAAAGTCTGCTCTTTTGAAGTCCAGGGCAGTGAGCTTGCTGCACGCTCTTCTCTCTGTCCTGGGGATCTCAAATTCGACCATCTCGTGATCACTGCATCCAAGGCTGCCCTGGAGGGTCACATTTCCAACCAGCCCTTCCCTGTTGGTGAGCACAAGGTCAAGCATGGCACCTCTCCTTGTTGGCTCCTCTATTACTTGCAGAAGGAAGTTGTCTTCCACACAATCGAGGAACCTCCTGGATTGCTTGTGCCGTGCAGTGCCATCGTTCCAACAGATGTCAGGGTGGTTGAAATCCCCCATGAGAACAAGGGCCTGCGAGCGTGAGGCTTTTCCTGTCTGTCTGTAGAGTGTTTCATCCACAGGTTCTCCTTGACCAGGCGGCCTGTAACAGATCCCCACAGTAATGTCTCCCACGGCTGTTTTCCCTTCAACCCTGACCCACAAACTCTCTGTAAACTGCTCACCTGTCCCCAGACAGAGTTCCATACTCTCCAGCCTATCCCTATCCAGCCTCCCCGCCTGCCAGGCCTGTCCTTTCTAAAGAGCCTGTAACCTTCCATTCCAACACTGCAGTCACAGGAGCCATCCCACTATGTTTCTGTGATGCCTATTATATCATACCCCTGTAGACGTGCACACATCTCTAATTCCTCTTGTTTGTTCCCCATGCTACGGGCGTTTGCACAGAGGCATCTGAGCCGAGCTCCAGATGAAGCCAGTTCATTGGCTGGAGTGGCTGGAATATCTCTACATTGCTCCGAGCATTTATTATAGGTGTTGGCAACTGACTGGGTGTGTTGGGATGGAATGATGCCGCCCTCCCCCAGCACATCTAGTTTAAAGCATCCTTGACCAGCCTGGCAAGCGTCCTACCAAAACTGCTCTTACCTTGTCAGACCAGCTGCACCAGCCACCAGGAGACCTGGTCTACAAACTTGGGTCCTGTGTTCAAGTGTCGTGGTTTAAACAAAGTCACACAGCTCGATCACTCACTGCCCCCCTTCTTTCCCTCCCTCTGCTCCCGGAGGGATGGAGAGGGGAATCGAAAAGAATGCAACTCCCACGGGTTGAGATAGAACAGTTTAGTAACTAAGGTGTAACACAGATCACTGCTGCTACCACCAATGATAATAATGATAAAGGAAATAAGGGGAGAGAAATACAACACCTCAACACCAACCAACGGATAACTCGCCCCACCCCCCAACCGAGCACTGACCGATACCTCATCCAACCCTGCAGAACCAGCCCTTCCAGGTAACTCTCGAATACATCCTGGGCATGCCGTGCTGTGGTATGGATACCTCTTTGGCTAGCTTGGGTCAGGTGTCCTGTCTCTGCTTCCTCCCGGCTTCCCCTCCTCCCTGGCAGAGCAGGAGGCTCAGAAAGTCCTTGGTCAGACTAAAACATTTGAGCAGTAACTGAAAACATCGGTGTGATCAGTGCTGTTCCCAGGCCAAAAGTCAAAACACAGCACTGCATCAGCTACAAAGGAGAAAAATGACTGCTACTGCTGAACGCAGGACATCAAGACACCCAAACCCCTGACTGTGGCACCACCCTTCTAACCATTTATTAACCTGGCCAATCCTCCTAGCCTTTTTAGGGTCCTCCCCCGTATCCTGGAGAATTGACGAAAAGACTATCTGAGCTCCAGAGCCCCTAACCGCCTCTCCCAGGGCTCTGGGAGCTTCTTTATGCTCTCCAGACTGCTGCTATCTATATCACTAGCCCCCACATAGATCACCAGGAGTGGGTAATAGTCCGTGGGACTGACTAGAGCAGGCAGCCTCTCTGCAGCATCCCTGCTCCGTGCCCCTGGTAGGCAGCACACCTCCCTCGAGACGGGGTCAGGCCGACAGATGGGTGCCTCTGTGCCTTTCAGAGTCCCCTACTACTGCGCCCTGCCGCTTTCTCCTGGCAGCACCAGTAGCTTTACCAGCGCACCAGCCGGTTGTTCTTGATGTGCGGGTATTTCCTCATCAGCTCCTTGCAGGACAGCAAAGCGGTTCTGGGTGGGGACAACAGATCTAGAAGGAAGCCCCTTGCTTTTAATTGTCTTCTTCCTCCTTTTTTTGGTGTTTTTTTGTTTTGTTTTGTCACTAATTCCCAGCTTCCCTGGGTAGCGGCCTCCTTCTTTCCTCCATGAGCTGGAGGGGACGCTTGAGGCCCCTGCACAGTTTGGGGCTGGAGCAAGCAGCCCTGCTTCCTCTCAGCTACCCTGACACCTTGCAGCCCGCTAATAGCACCCCGCAGCTCAGCCGCTGCTGCAGGAGGACCCGCACCAGGGAGCCCCGGGTGCAGCCCTGCCCATCCTGCCTCCCCAGAGCAGTGCAGGCACCCTCTACGCTCCGCACTGCAGCCTCCCCTCCCATCGGCGCTGTCTGGGTGCCTACGCTGCCACCGCCGGGGCAGCCAGAGCGGAGCTCCCAGCGCGGGCCCTGCCCATACAACGGGTGCTCACCGCCCTGCTCGCCGCGCTCCCTGGGGCAGGTTTTCAGCCCCTCGGGGCTGGTGCCGCTGCTCCTGGCTCCGCCCCTGTGGCTCCCTGCTCGCCCCAGCGCAGCCGCCGCTCCGGGGCCGGCCGTGTCGGGGGCGCGGGGCTCGCTCGGTGGCTCTGGCCGCTCGGAGCTGAGGCTCGTGGCCGCTGGCGTGCCCGCGCTCAGGTGTTGAAGGCGTCCCCTCTCGGGCTGCTCGCCTCAGCGGCTGACACTGTAAACATCTCGTTGTTGTAATGGGACCGTTGTAACAGGCTGTGCCGCTGATACCCCTCGCTAAAGGCAGAGGGAGGTGTGTATGTGCCGCACACAAACTGCTTCTGTTTGCTATGTGTTACTTTATTTACTTGTGTCATAGAATCATCTGAGCCTGACTGAACTTACTTAGTCCGGGGCAATGATAAAAACATTACAGCTCTACAGAAGGACCACAGATAATGATACTTTAAAAGAACCCAAAATCCATTGGGGTAGAAATGAGGCCTCAGTCTCTGCCTTTGCTGTACTCACCATGTGCACACAGCTCTGGAACCCACTCAGTTTCCCAAATGCTGCCCACACATAACCTGACCCCTTGGTGCTCTAGGGACTGCCCGAGGAAGCCTTTGGGAATAGGTGCTGTCAGCAGATGTTCCTCTCAGATGTGGTTTTTATGAACAGCTCAGCTTAATAATCCTGTTGAATCAGCTCAACTTTACTCAAATTTGTGTTAGTTACCTATAAGAATAGGCTGTCCCCTCTGTTTCTCCACGTGATCATGGCTAGAGTTATTTTAACAGACTTTATTCTAGGCTGCCTCAAAAAAAACCCAGTGTCTGAACAGAAATATCTGCACAGCATTTTGAAAATGCTGCTGGTGGTATTTCCTTACAACACAAGATATTTTTGTCTTCTGGAAATGTTTTGCTATAATGGGAAAAGAAATAGAGAGAATATGTTAGAACTCGTGAATGAAAATACAGTATTGCACTAGAAATAATTCCTAGAAATTAATAATAAAAAAACCCAAACCAAAACAACCCAAACCAAAATTACAAACAAAAGGACAGAAAGATACACGTGATAATTTCTGCAGTTGTACAACATTATGGTAATGATTTCTAGTGTCCATGGAGCAGCTTTGGAGTACTCTGTACATACTTGCAGCAGTGTGTGCAGCTCTGGTGTCTTCAGCGTAAGAAGGGCATGGAGCTGTTGGAGCAAGTCCAGAGGAGGCCACGAGGATGCTCAGGGGCTGGAGCACCTCCCGTATGAAGACAGGCTGAGGAAGTTGGGGCTGTTCAGCCTGGAGAAGAGAAGGCTGCGTGGGGACCTCAGAGCAGCCTTCCAGTGTCTGAAGGGGGCCTATAGGGATGCTGGAGAGGGACTCTTCAGTAGGGACTGCAGTGATAGGACAAGGGGTGATGGGTTCAAACTGAAACAGGGGAAGCTCAGGTTAGATCTAAGGCAGAAGCTGTTCCCTGTGAGGGTGCTGAGGCGCTGGCACAGGGTGCCCAGAGAAGCTGTGGCTGCCCCATCCCTGGCAGTGCCCAAGGCCAGGTTGGACACAGGGGCTTGGAGCAAGCTGCTCCAGTGGAAGGGGTCCCTGCCCGTGGCAGGGGTTGGAGCTGGATGAGCTTTAAGGTCCTTTCCAACCCAAACGAGTCTGAGATTCTATGATTTATTTCCAATGTAGTTTATAAAGATTAATTAGCACAGTTACTAGCTTTCTGTTGTCCTCCCTCTTCCAGTTTATATATGGCAGCTGCTCAATGCTAAAGTGAATTTCTTGGTCCAACCTTCACTGCTGCATTTTGTTTGACCTTGGCCAAGTGAGCAGGTTGATCACAGTTACAGGGTCAGAAAGTCAACTCAGTAGGATTTTTTTCATTGTAAGCAATGGATTTACAGAAGGAATGGTTGGATATTTTTTAATAGTGTGCTGTAGTACACGTTTAATTTTGATGAATGAGCCCTAGACAGGGTCTGAACCTATGAACTCCCATTATGAATCTGTCTAGGGCACAGTGGGTTCATTAGTCACTCTAATAGAAATGTATCAACAAATTTACTGAGGTTTCTATCTTAATATCCCGTCTGATATGTTTTTATTTGAAAGAAGCTTGAGTTTAAAATACCATCTTAAAAATAGTTTATAACATATGCAGATAGAAGTGAAGTCTCAAATCCAATTTAAATTACTGGTTTCTGTAGTATCTTTTCCCGATGCTAGTCTTTATTTAGTTAATTTTCTTCCCATGACAATTCAGGTATTGTACAGCTAAAGCCTTACATTTACTTCCAGCAAAACAAATTCAGGCTTCCAACATGCATTTCTTCAGACATTCAAAACTTTACTGTTTTTAAACTTACTTTTCTGAAGTCTGAACTTTGTTGGGAATTGACTGATTGCCTGAAAAGACACTTTATTTAAGAGAAAAAGTAGTATAAATGAGGCAAGGCAGCACCTAAACTTAAGGTTAAAAGGTTTGTTTTCCTTTGGATAGATCACCATGAATAATGAAAAAGTTCTGTGCATTATAATTACACTGTGTGAGTACATCTGCTTCAGCCATCTGACCTAACTCAAGTGATGGGTTAACCAGGAAATGTGTTTTCAAGCCATAAACAAACTTAGCAGACACCAGGTTGCAGTTTGTAAAACAGGGGTATCCTCTGTATATATGTTTCATCTAGTGAGGAGACAGTAACACGAGTCCTCAGATACAACCTAAATTACACAATTCACTGTCAGAATATGCTCACAAAGGCCAAAGACTGAAGTAGAATAAGCCAGTGTGATAAATGTGATGAAAGCAATACATCTGGAGGCATTGCTCAAGCACAACTGTTTGAAAAAGCGATTTATAGTTTGGGAAAAGTGATTTCTCGTTAGGTATTTATACACCCTCCTAAGTAATGATGGGAAGAAGGGAGAAGAGTGGGAATACTGGAAGTGATAAATCTGCAATGCTTCCTGTACACTCCAAACATCTTTCCCGCATTTTGAAGTAAAACATTCCTGGAAAAGCATAGAATAGAATGTGCCTTGGTGAGATCAGGGATGTTGTCTTTGCTTGCAAGCCAGAATAACTGCTGCTCGTTGCTTTACACCGCCAGGGCTCTGGGCACCAACCCTTTGCACTGTGACTGCAGCCTCCGCTGGCTTTCTGAGTGGGTGAAGGCCGGGTACAAGGAGCCGGGGATAGCTCGCTGCAGCGGGCCCGATGCCATGGTGGACAGACTGCTGCTCACAACACCGACGCACCACTTCCAGTGCAAAGGTAAGAGCAAGCTGGAGGCTTTTCCTCAAATGCAGTGCTTTATTTCTGTGCTTTTGGGAACTCTTTGGTTTTAAAGTGAGTTTGGGCGGGCGTCAGGTTTGGCTTTTATTTTCTGAACCATCACATTACGTTCAAGTTGCATTTTGTTCCACAAAGCGCAGTTAACATCACCGCTAGAAGGAAACCCTGCAAACCTCAAAGAGTTATTGTTCCTGTTGCTGCACCAGATTATATAATGGCAGGTTAGCATATAGGATGTTGTTAGAACTTATTTGAGCAAATAAATGGTCTTGGCTTTGTACCTAAACCAGAAAGCATTGGTAAAGTTAGAGCTATTTTTAAAATACAGAGCACTCTGGTTATTATGTACCTTTACTTGAAAACTGGGAAACTCAGAATTCTTCTGGAACAAGTACGTACCAAAAGTATGTTTGCATTTGAAGATCTGCAAACTGTCCTCATCAGCTCTGCATCAGAAACTGGGGGTTATGGAAAATGTTTCATGTCTGAGTAGAGTGTACGTTCCTTCAGGAGAGGGGTGAGGGGCAGCTATGGGTGATTATGGGTCCTCACTGGTAGCAGTATGCTGCAGTAGAGAGCATGTAGAGCAAGGACAAGGAGCACGCTTTGTGGATAAAGTAAGTAGCTTATTACTGCATTAGGTAGGTTTGGCTATACCTGTATATCCCAGTATTACAGTAAGAACAGTACTAATGTTCTTCTTGTAAAGTTTTGGAGGTTCACTCAGGTTACCAGCAAGTACATGAGGATGAAGCTGTATTTACAGTGGAAAAGGGGTAGCAAAAAGGGTCTTAGAAATCAAAATGAGGGCATGAAGGCCAGTTTTATGTCTCTTGGAGTGCCATGCGCATTTGCAGTACTGCTTGGCAGTGTGATTTTATAGAGGCTAGGATTAAACTGCTGAACAAATGATTGTGTTGAGATAAGTTTAGAATGCAGGTTCCCAAGCCTGAGCTGAATTTTGTGTACTTTCAAATATGTTCTTAATAACTGTAACCCTATAATTTCATTACTTTGAAACGTCAGTTTTAAAACTATCAGAACTCTGACTATAATTATCACAGCTACAGACTCTCAAATGTGAAGTACAACTATACTCTAAAATATTAAAAGTACCAATGTACTTGTTCACACAAAGTGAAACAAAGAAAATGATCATATTTACATGCTAATCAGGGTCTGAAAATTAATCCAGGAAGACAAGCTAGATGACCTCTCCATTCTGAAACTGTGCTAGATCAATAGTCACGCTCACTTTCTCTCAAGACTAAGCAAGCAACTCTTAGGCAAGAGATAAGTAAATCCGTGATCCAGACTATTAAAAACACCTCTATGTTTTTTGTGTAAATATTAGTTTTGTCCAGTAGAAAGCTGGAGAGCTGTCTCCCATGCTGTCCAACTGGCTTGCTTTATCTAAATAGAAAAGGACAAAAAAAGTGTTGATTTGGAGGTGGTCTTTGGACAAGAAGAGACTTGATGGTCTGGACAAGTTGCAGTATACTCCAAGGAACTCCAGGCCGTAGAAAAATATCACTTTTTCTCATCACAATACATATATTTTGAAGAGCAACGCACAATTAGGTAGCCTAATGAAACCCACTTCCCATGTGCATGGTTAAGATCCAATGTCTTGTGCTATCCTGTCAGACATCAGTGACGCTCTCTTATGGTAAAGCAACAGGATTTATTACAGTGTCCAGGGCAGGTTTGCCTTCAGGCTGGAGCCATGAGCATGGCCTGTGACTGTGGAAGATTATGACTGTGTGGGGGGTGACAAGAGAGCATCCAAGGCTTTGTCTGTCCTTCAGCCTCTGTAGATTCAGTCCTAGCTCAAGCAGTGTTAGCACAGAGCTCAGGGTGGGCTGAGCCCCCAGGCCCTAAAGCCTGAGTCATTGCTGCAGAGGTCAGGCCACTCTGAGCTGGGTACCTTGAGGTGCTTGAATAAACGTAGTGCTTAGGTGTCCGCTGTGACCTCCAGTAACTTTGACATTAAAACCAAGTAGAGTGTAACTTACTCTAGTTAAAATTTTGGGTTTAGCCTGTGACTGAGCACAAGGTTATGTGTCTCAGCAGAGCCAAGAAAATAGGAGTATGTAATGTGCAAGTCATGCACACTCAGCTCTGCTTTTTATTAAATTGCCCTCGCAGTTATGCAGTAGAGGAAAGGAATGTGCTGGGCTGAGGGCATTTTGCTATATGGATTTATAAATCAAATCCACAAGGGCAAACTAAGGAACTACTTAACTGCTAGAAACTAACACTGTTCTTATTAGCTCCTGCATTGATTAGCTTTGATCTATGCCATAGGAATAAATGGGAAATGTGTGTGTGTATTATGAAATAAATACATAATAGAACAAATTCTGGCTTAGTGACCTCTAAATCCAGAAGAGCAGCACTGCTGCCTTCTCATGAGCTCTCTGAGGAGCTACCTTTGTATATTCCTCATATATTCTACTTTCAAGACAAAAGTAGCTCAGGTATGTCACATTCCACCCCCTGTCAGTGCCAGAAATTCAGGTGTTAGTTCCTCTTGCTGTCCTAACTTCAAATTAAAAACATGTATGGCATTTAGTTGGACAGAAACAAAAAGACAGAAGAGGACAACATCAATCTTCTATTTCAGTGTTTGGATTTGTTGCTTGTGTATTTTGTCCTCATTATTGCCTGGTGCACTCTGCAGGCAGTGGCCCTGATAACACCACTGTCTGTAAAAGATAAGGATATATATTTACGTTGCAGGTGCTTCTCAGCTGAGGCTCCTTGGTACCCATCTTTGTCACGGTTTTACCCAACGTTGATGCGCGCAATTATTCAAAGTTAATAATGAAGGTTTCTATCTCATACAGGATAGTCCAAAACTTAACTGGAAGGGATTTTTGGTAACCTTCTAGAGCTCCACCTTCTCTCTAATATTGAGGATAAACTTCTGTTCTTCACTTTCAGGATGTTCCACAATTTGGACCTTATTGTCTGTCATGCAGTAACAGAAACTTTGTGCCCACTTCTTATTGGAACAGGACCATTTTTAAGTTATTTTAAGGTGCATTTCCTTAAAAATAAAATTATTTTAGAGTCTTTACTGCCTGATGCAATTTAAGCCCTTCAGAAGTGGTAGGTTTAATTTTGTGTGTGTAAAACCCTTTAACTCAATGTTATTTGAAATGTGGCCATTTCAAAATCACTATTTCTTTAAATATAGCTGTCTAAATTAGCTTTCTGTAAAATCTCAACAATAACATATGGATCGACCTGGTACCCCTAATGTCCTTAGCTTTGGGTTGGTCTGTTTGTTTCCCTGCTCAGCCACAAACATCACTATTTCTCTGGAAGAGCTCTGTTAAAAAATGTGGTTTATTAAATGGTTTAAACATAGCCATGTGCATTTACCTGTAGCCGTTTGCATATTTGCCTTTGTTGCATTCTGCCTGAGATGGCAGAATGCTGATAATCAAACATCTGGGCAGAAAAGGAAGAAAATAAGTTTTGGGCTCTGTTAAAATTAAGGATAGTAGAACATTTGCACTTAAATATTTCCATAAGCCTCTAAATCTTTCTTATGCATGTTTTCTTTTTCTGCTGTTGCATCTGCACTTTCATTTGTGTTATCAGCCATAGAAATGTCACGTTATAGTTCCCTAGGGGTTGCTATTGCAGAATTTCCAGCACTGTGAGAAGCAAAAATTGCTGAAAGCAGTTTTGTATAGATATTATTTATATATATATATATGTATATGTATAAGCCCACTCTCTGGAGATTCACAGCATGTTTTTTCAGAGCTGATGTTTGCATGTCCAGGAGAATATCAGCATCACTGAAACTTGCCTAGCACTTGATTTAGTACCTAGAAGCTCTCTGTTCCCTGGGAATCCCATGCTGTTGTGTAAAGTTGCACCCGCAGCACGTGCGTTTGTGCCAGCGCAGGGTGAATACTGCATTAGGAATGAATGTATGTGTGAGACGGGAACTATTCATTTTGTAATCCAGTTGTCTATTAATACTCCTGTGTTTTGCCTTTCCAGAGCCAGTGGATATCAATGTTGTGTCCAAGTGTAACCCCTGCCTCTCCAACCCCTGTAAGAACAATGGGACGTGCAACAATGATCCCCTGGAGATTTATCAATGCACTTGCCCTTTTGGCTTCAAGGTATGACTACAAATGAACTACATGAAAAGCAATCAAGTGTTCCCCTCCCCTTCTGTTTTCTTTGTTGTTGTACCATCAGAAGTCAATTTTATAGGCAACTGAGCTCAAAAGGTCCCTTAACCATGCAGATTGTGTGTGATCATTCAACTGCACTCTGCTACAAATTTATCCTGTACAATTGGGGAGTCATTTCTCTGTGCTGCGACTACACAGATGTTGAAGTTGAGCAACTTGCTGTAGTTGCCCCTGCTTTGGGCCGGGTGGTTGGACCAGACGATCTGTAGAGGTCACTTCTAACATCGGGCATTCTCTGATTTTATCTTCATTTTAATTTCTTTTCTTTTGTCAGCGACAAGTTAACCATTTCATATGCTGCCAGGTCAAAGAGGAGGCAGCTCAGATGAGAATTAAGGGACAGTTTGGTCCATGGAGATAGAAAGCTGATACCTGCTTTACATCTTGCACAGCCTGATTAGCAGAAAGATGATAAATGATCAGACACAACCACTAGCTCAGCTGTCCCTTGACTTCTGAGCACTAATGTTCATAGAATGATGTGCAAATCACAAAAGAAATCTGGTAGATGAGCACTGTGAGCGTGCAGGGTCAGCTTCTTTAGAGCACATTTGAAAATCAGAAAATCATGTCATTGCGTAATACAGGTTCTTCAGTAGTGATGTGTAACTGCTATTGCTAATGCTGCGTCATGAGAGCTTCAGGCTACCAGGACTTTGTTTCAGAGTTGATATAACTGGAAACCTAGCTCAGTAGTCAGTAGCTGAAGGATTAAGTATAAGTAATAAATGAGGCATATGATCTGTTCACAGCCTGGGGGAGATTGGATGTTATGGCCAAAGAAGTAGGTTGCATCCTGGAGACTGTGATTCTATTTGTTGCATTGCATCTTTCTTACAGAGTCTTGGTCAATTGAAGCAGGTGCTCATAATACACAGAGTAATAAGAATTATAGGGGGGAAAAAAAAGAAGGGTAAAACCAGACATACACGTGGGAAGTAAGCACAAGTATCCATCTTACATTTCAGGTAGGATTTAGGAATTAGTTGGCTGTGAACGAAGTGGGTACCCTGGAGACAGAGGATATAAAGAAGGCAGAGGTGCTGAATGCCTTCTTTGCCTCTGTCTTTACTCCTGCAGACTCTCCCCGAGGGCCCCGGATTTCTATAGCCCCAGAAGGAGTCAGGACAAAGGAGGAGTTTGCTTTGGTAGATGAGGATTGGGTTAGGGATCAGCTATGCAATCTGGACATCTGTAAATCGATGGGTCCGGATGGAATGCACCCACGGGTGCTGAGGGAGCTGGCGGAGGTCATTGCTAGGCCACTTTCCATCATCTTTGGTAAGTCGTGGGAAACGGGCGAGGTGCCTGAGGATTGGCGGATGGCAAAGGTCACACCAATCTATAAGAAGGGCAAGAAGGAGGACCCGGGTAATTATAGACCGGTCAGCCTTACCTCCATCCCTGGAAAGGTGATGGAACAACTTATTCTTGACTCCATCACTAGGCATATCAAGGATGAGGGGGTCATTAAGAACAGCCAACATGGTTTTATGAGGGGGAAGTCATGTATGACCAACCTTATAGCCTTCTATGAGGAAGTGACTAGGTGGAGGGATGATGGTAGAGCGGTAGATGTAGTTTTTCTTGATTTCAGTAAGGCATTTGATACTGTCTCCCACAGCATCCTCATAGATAAGCTAAAGAAGTGTGGGCTTGACGATCAAGTAGTGAGGTGGATCGAGAACTGGTTGAAAGGAAGAAGGCAGAGAGTTGTGGTCAATGGCGCAGAATCTAGCTGGAGGTCTGTGACTAGTGGAGTCCCTCAGGGGTCGGTGCTGGGACCGGTGCTGTTTAATATTTTCATCAATGACCTGGATGAGGGAACTGAGTGCACCCTCAGCAAGTTTGCTGATGACACAAAACTGGGAGGAGTGGCTGACACACCAGAGGACTGTGCTGCCATTCAGCGAGACCTGGACAGGCTGGAGAGTTGGGCGGGGAGAAACTTGATGAAATTTAACAAGGGCAAGTGTAGAGTCTTGCATCTGGGGAAGAACAACCCCATGTACCAGTACAGGTTGGGGGTTGACCTGCTGGAAAGTAGTGAAGGGGAAAGGGACCTGGGGGTCCTGGTGGATAGGAGGATGACCATGAGCCAGCAATGTGCTCTTGTGGCCAAGAAGGCAAATGGCATCTTAGGGTGCATTAGAAAGGGAGTGGTTAGTAGGTCAAGAGAGGTTCTCCTCCCCCTCTACTCAGCCTTGGTGAGGCCGCATCTGGAATATTGCGTCCAGTTCTGGGCCCCTCTGTTCAAGAAGGACAGGGAATTGCTTGAAGGAGTCCAGCGCAGAGCCACAAAGATGATTAAGGGAGTGGAACATCTCCCTTATGAGGAGAGGCTGAGGGAGCTGGGTCTCTTTAGCTTGGAGAAGAGGAGACTGAGGGGTGACCTCATCAATGTTTACAAATATGTGAAGGGTAGGTGTCAGGATGATGGAGCTAGGCTTTTTTCAGTGATATCCAGTGATAGGACAAGGGGCAATGGGTGTAAACTGGAACATAGGAAGTTCCACGTTAACATCAGGAAGAACTTCTTTACTGTAAGAGTGACAGAGCACTGGAACAGGTTGCCCAGGGGGGTTGTGGAGTCTCCTACACTGGAGATATTCAAGGCCCGCCTGGACAAGTTCCTGTGTGATGTACTGTAGGTTACCCTGCTCTTGCAGGGGGGTTGGACTAGATGATCTTTTTAGGTCCCTTCCAACCCTTGGGATTCTGTGATTCTGTGGATTCTGTGATTCTGTGTGATGAAATCGCCATTTCCTTTCCCTGTTTGCCCAGGATACATCCCAGGTGGTAACAGAGTAATTGTGGTGGATCCCTTAGAACACTGGAAATGGGAAGATGTAAAGCATGTTTCCTGTCTTTCCCCCCAGTGCGCCCACACCCAGTACTCGGAAAAACAACAGTTGTCCTAAATAACTGAAAAAGCCACTGGAAATGCCCTGTCATTAAAAATCCTTCTACTCATTGGCATATCAGCAGTAACTTTTCTAGGATCTGAAAAGATTTCTATGTTGTCAGAAATTCATTTAACTGAAACAAACTGCTTGGTAATAGTGGATTTAACTTTGCAGTGAGAGACTATGGCTGTTTATCTCTTCAGGTTAATAGAAGAACTGTCATTTTAATTTGATGGTAACATAAACTAGGTTGAATGCTTCAGGTGGGGCTAGGTGGCTGTGAGGGTAACAGGAAAAGTAAAGGCTTTCAAAACTAGCAGGGAATATATAAATCTTTGTGTGAGTCTTACTCTGTAAGGCACATATTGAGGTATCCAGGTTATTCTAAGTAGAATTTTGTTGGTTATGAGCATTTTTTTTTGTCCTTCGCTTTGTTTCTTTGTTTTGTTTTTTTACAGTATTTCTGTATTAGCAAATGCACTCATACAGATGCATTTATACTGCTAGAAGACTTGTTTACAAGGGGAGAATTTGTTAACAGGAAGAATCCTCTGGTTATGTTAGCAATCACTTTCTTGTGTGTGTTAGACCTCAGTATGCATCCTTTTGCTTTGGTTTGATAAACTCCTGAAGTTACTCAGTTTAAACATCTCATTGAGCATCCAGCTTTTCTCCTCTCTCACACTTTCTCAGGTAACACTCAGTGTGTGACTGTAAAGCCTAAAACCACTTGTGAGCTTGTAAGCACCAAGCTGTCATCCAAGCATGGCAAAGAGCAAACAGAGCCAGACATGGCACTTAGAGCAGAGTTGAAAAATACTGACTGGGTAACAGTACAGGGAGAATTGGGGGAAATTTAATAAACAAAAAAGAACTGCGTGTCTTTACCACAGGTTTCTGAATAAAAATGAACTATGACAAGTCCAAATGCAAACCAGATGAAAGGAGCACTCTATCTACCATGCGGTTCTCCACCAGAGATTCATGCTAATTCAATAACAATACCTTGCTTCCTTCTCACCAGCCAGCACCAAACAGCTCTATCCATCTGGAAGCTATTTCCCAGACCTTGATAAATTGCCCTAAATCTGCCCTCTCAGCATTTGTTTTTCCTTGTTTGATGTAGATTTTGAAAAAATCCTGTGTGGAAGAGTGCATCAATAAAGTGAAAAACCCACCCTGTTTCCAAATGTAAGCTCATTCAAATGGGCTGACGGCTTGCTGAAGCTCCCTGGAAAGGGAAGGCAGCTACAGACTGCTTTGTGGGCTCCCCATGCTCATGCCTTCAGGAAAAAAACAGTAGGCCAACTAGCAGAAAGGCACCTGAGTTATCAGTTGCCAGACTGGTGCCTGATGGAATCTGGAACTTCTACCAGTACTTCTACTCTTCATCAGGGACTGTAGTGGTAGGACAAGGGGTAACAGGTTCAAACTGAAACAGGGGAAGTTCAGGCTGGAGATAAGGCAGAAGCTCTTCCCTGTGAGGGTGCTGAGGCGCTGGCACAGGGTGCCCAGAGAAGCTGTGGCTGCCCCATCCCTGGCAGTGCTCAAGGCCAGGCTGGACACAGGGGCTTGGAGCAAGCTGCTCCAGTGGAAGGGGTCCCTGCCCGTGGCAGGGGTTGGAGCTGGATGAGCTTTAAGGTTCCTTCCAACCCAAACCACTCTGGGATTGTGTGAACTGCAGTCTCAAAAGCCTATAGTCTTAGTTTTCACTACCACATTTTTCCTCTTCTCCATAGCATTCTTTGAAAGATAATTTAAATAATAGGTGTGGGTTAGATAGTGAGGTAATTCATTTATCCTTCAGAGTGTATGGCTTTGTTGGACTCCCATTGACACTGTACAATCAAGTCTAGGGGTATTAGAATTCAAGAGAGTAATCAAACTTGCAATCAATAAGCCATTGAGAGAGGATTTACTTGAATAGGTGTAGTAAAAACTAAGGTGAGTGAAACCAACAGTGTAGTTTGCTATAGCTATATTCTGAAAATGCCTTCTTGGATTTTTTGGGGGGCTGATTTTTGTGTCTTTCATCCCTTTTTTTTTTTTTTTTTTCCAATTCAAAATGTGGTAACAACAAAAGATGAATAATTTTATTTCTTCCAAATAGGGTTATTTGTAGAACTGGGGAAAGAGAGTTTTCTGTCTCTTCTTTAAGAAAGTTTTTCATCTGTGTTTTATCTGAAACAGAAGAATGTTGCCAGCCTGGAACATGACGCACACTATCTGCCCAGGCATCCCCACAGCCTCCTCAATTGCTCAGATAAATGGGAGCCTGAGCTTTTGGGATACAGGATGTTTGTCAACTCTGGGCATTGCTGTTACCATAAGCTGTCTGAAGTGGAAAGTGAAGATAGGTAAAATTAGCACAGCCCACACTTGAGGCAACAGATCCTGATCGTGTCTGGTGAATTTTATCCAACTCTCCTCACCTCCCTTTTGAGTTCAGCCAGTGTCCTGACTTTTCCAGCAGCACTGCAGTATCTCAAGGGTTCAGACAATTTCACCAGTCATCCAGAATGACAGATACAATCAGAAAATCCTGGGTAAAGCTCTTGGGTTTTGGGGAGATGGTATTCTTTGCAGCCAGACTCTTGTGGTGGGAGGCATTCTAGTGAAGCCAGAATGTGATTTAGTGAGGAAGCTGGCTCGAAAGCTCTGATAGGAATTTGGCTCTTCCTCCTCCCCGCCCCCTATGCCAGGTTTTCATCCCTGGAAACAGGGTTAGAAATTGAGACTCTCAGAGCAGAATGTCACTGGGATACATGAGATTCATGTCTATCACATGTCATACACAGATAGAACTAGTGTGCCAGCCCTTGAGCAGATCGATGTAGCTGTGACTGCTCACACAGGGCTAATGTGCAGGTTACATCAGTACAGACCCCACAGCATTAGCATGAACTCAGTGCTGCACTGGCTGCATCATTTGTTTGGGAGGATGCCTGTGGCCTGGCGTTTCCCTGGAGCATGGGCAGATGCAGTTTGCTCTGTTTTCACTTTGCCATGTACTTCTGTAGCATTACATGAATCATTCGTCACAGTCCTGGAATACTGGCTGTTTGAGCAGTATTCCACACAGACCTGATCTTAAAACATAGATATGGCAGTGGTTGTTCATCTGTGGGTATTCTGGCAGCTCTTACAGCTCAAGGCCGAGACCGTGCAAGCTTATTGCAATGGGCCAGTCTCTTGGTTATGCTGATTTGGGTGGGTTTATATGAGTGTATGGAGCTTGGCTGCTGCCACATGCCAGCCGTATGAGAGCCCCTGACTGGTTTGTTAGGCTAATGCTGTTAGTATAACTCCATGCTTTTGTTTCTTTGGATCTGTTATTATAAGCATGTAAGTCTCCATATACATTATTCAGAGCACAGATCTATCCCTGAGTTGAAATTGCAGAAGGAGGAGAAATTGGAAGGAACTCTTAAGCCAGCCTCCCCTCATACATGTGAGACAGGAGAGCAAACATCTCTGCCTTCACAAGTTATTCTGTCTTGGCCTCTTTCCTCAACAAGTGTCAGGGTCGGGGAACAGGCACTGGAATGTGAGCTCAATGCCAAGTTTTCATATGGAGAAATCAGGGCAGCAGAATACTGTGTGTGTAAGGTGATTCTTCCTTGAACTTTCATTCTAATAAATCCTCTTGGAGCGTGTGTATATGTGATCTGGGGTGGTTTATGTTTTGTTTGTTCATTTTAACGATACGTAAAATACTCATTAATGGATGTTGAAGAAGCATTTTCCACTCTTAGTAAAATAAAGCAAAAAGCCTTTAGGGGTGAGAGGTAATGGGTGGCCATGTAAAATGAGTAGATCTATATTTATGTATGGATTTTTAGGGCAAACACCAGTGTCAGCAGTAGGTGATTATAATTTCATATAATGCTCCTAGGGCAGAAAGAAACCCTGCAGAAATCAGAGTGTTTTCTTGCATTCGCTTGTTCCATAAAGCTTAGTACTCATCAGACTTGTGTTTCTTTCTTTTTATCCTTTCTGCTATAGTAGCTCTAAAGAAAAATGAGATTTACATCTAGAAGAGTATAAAACTGAAAGGCTTAAGGAGGGATTACTGCCACAGTTGCTGGCTGGAGGTGGTAAGGCATGTGTGCACCCACCACAAGCCCTGTAAAACACAGTAATATACTGTGGCATGTCCTAATGAGGACTCTTAACAATAGAGCCAGCTCTGAAGAAGTATTACCATTTTTCTTAGACCAACAAGAAAGCAGATGTTGAGCAGCTTCAGGCATTTGCTGTGTTTGATCAGTGTTGCATCAGAATAATAGTAAGCTATAGCCACAGGTGGGCACCATCACATTCAATTCTTTCTCAATGTGGACTAGTTCCCCTCACTTTATTTTTACTGCTTTTTTTCTGGTCTAGTTCTAAATGCCTTCAGAGACCAGACTTCCAATCTTTCTTTTCCCAGGCTAAAGGAGAAGTTTTTATTGGCATTTAGTCTGAATTTCAGGCTTTTGTTCTTACGATTGCCTGGTCCTGTTACTCTGAATCATAATTTTTCTTCCCGTGTGGTTTGTCTGCCTTTCAAGTGATTACTGGTTGCTATAACTCTGCTTAATCAAGTTCTGTTTAACCAGCTCTTAATTTTCTGCATCCCACCATTTCTGCATAATTGAGTCAGTTGAAGTAGGTGGTCACAGCTGAAAATCCTTGTTGTTAGATTCTCTTGTGATTGTCTGTATTATCCTTGAGGCTTTCTTGGCATTGACTGGACTTGACGATTCATGTCCAAAACATGAACAAAGATTGTCCTAGAAGGTTAATTGCCTCATTTTCCCCTTTCCTTTGGGGATGATGGAATTGGAGAAGTTGCTGTAAAGAGACTAAGCTGAAAGAAAACTTGCTTTATCATGTGAGAGTAAACCTTCTCCTGTTAATAGAAATGGTATTCTGCCAGTCTAGCTTGAGAATTAAGCTTCATTGGGTTCCTGCATGTCATGTGTCCCCTTCTGTCATGCAGGCGGCATTCAGCAGCTTAAGTGTTAGGCATAGGTTAATTGCCTAGAACAGTAAGTTTGAAGTACATCTGTATTTTGTTTTATTTCTTTTTTTTTTTTTTTTTTTACTAATAGGAATTATGGTTTCTGTGCAAATGCCCAGTCTTTATAACTTTCTCTACAGTGTTCATGTTAAAAAAAGAGGCACTGGCTTATGATAGCCTGAGAGGGAAAGGTTTGTGGTCACTGCAACATGTATTTTAAAATAAATAGGCCCTTAAAGGTACCAAAAATATTGTTCTCATTCATGAATGTTGGTTGAATTAGAGACTACATAGAAAATATTCAATGTCCTCTTTGCATCAACTGTTTTGGGTTGGATATTACGTATGGAGGAAACCCTGGGCAAAATCAACTGTTTTCAGTGACCCTAATTTTCTTCTACATCTCTGAAAACATTCACACAGTCTGCATCACCCAGTTTAACCTTGGAAGCCCTTGAGCACCTGCCCCATCCAGTCTGGTAACCCTGGACTCAGTTCAGACCTGTGCTATGTGAATTGACTCAGTGATAGATTAATGAGATATCTTCTGTCATCAATTAAAAGCCCAAAAGAGCATTGAAACCCAAAGTGCTTATGTAAGGAGAGGTTTAGAAGGACAATGAGGATTTACTTTACTGAATGTAATTGCAAAATAAACCTCAGGTGTCCACTGAGAATTAAATTTCAGACTCACAGGAGAAGAACCAGAGTTTTTAAAAAGAATATGATGAATCCTTGCACTTTGACTTTGACAGGCATATCCTTGATTACTAGTTACAGAGGTAATGGAAGGTGTATTATACCCTGGAGGATGATAAATCTTTCTGATTTGAATAAAATGAGGCTTAAGAGAGCAGTGTTCACCTAATTTGCTATAAACTGACAATTGTGATTTATTAACAAGGACAAGGAAGTCACTAAGTGCTGCTACCATACCCAGTCCTTGTTTAATCAGGTGCAGGATGAAGCTAGCTGGCATAGAACATAACTATTGAGTGCTGAAGATGGTGGGGTGTAAATAACTGGTATCTGTATTTTCACTTCAGACAGTAACGTGTTTTCAGAGGGAGTTAAATCAGCCAAATAGCAGGGGGGCAGCACCAAAACCAGGATCAGTGTATCTTCTATTCATAGTCCAGCTTGTATGTCATTTAACAAATAGTATTTCTCATGATGCTTGTTGACAGTGGGCAAATTTTTTGTTGTGCTGTTGTGTCAGTGTAAGTACAGCTGTAAATCACCAATAGCAAACAAAAAAAAAGAAAGCAGAATTGTCTTGGTAAATTCAAATTTGTTTTAAACCTTTTTAAAACCAGAATTGGATGAAATTAATGGCTTTTTCATGTTACATTAATTGCCTTGTAAGCAGCAATCCTCAGAAGCTACATTTTTATTACCCCATTGGGGCAGATGACTAAAGAGAAAGAGTTAATTCATCACCACTGTGCATATCTTAACCTAGAGGCATCAGAGACATTGTGTGTCTGTGGCAAGGTCTGTGTTCAGAAGGAAGAGTTGCAGCATCTTTGTGAACAACAGATGATCAAAATCTTTCAACTTCCACCTGGCAGTCTCAAAGCAATCTGATCCAAAATTACTGTGATACTATCCAGGCCTTGCCAAATAATTTGTATATATGCCTAAGCAGATGGATCTAGCATACACCCTGCCAGCTCTTGTAGTTTTTTGACCTTGCCAGTGAGCGTCATCTACATCTTTTCCAGGTTGAGGCTTAGCCATTATGTCCATGGCCAGAAAGAGCATAAACAAGGGAACAGTATCACCTGGATGTACTGAAATGCCTCAGACTGTATATAGATATCATTGTGTAAGCTGCCTACACATATCCTAATATCCATGCAGTCCATTAGAAAATCGGTTTCAAATGGTTCAGTTTGTAAAATAACAGTAGAGTAATTCCCAATGTCGTATTTTTTAGCTCTTCCTGCAAAAGGATTTAGATTACTTTTATATTTTAGTTTTCTTCGTACTCAGTTTGCAACATCTCTATTTGATAAGAGAGTATTCCCTTCACAAAGGTGTGTGGCAGAGGTGGCCATCAACTCCTTCATGCTGTGATTAGCATATGATGGCATGCTTTCGTATCTTGCTTTAAGATTTGAAGTTCATGCAACACTTTCCCTTTTCACAGTCTCATTACAGCAGATTCTCGGTTTCTTTTCATTAAAGGTTTCAAATGGTGGAAAAAGATACTGGTAAAGATGCCAGTAGATAAAAGACTGTAGCATCATAGAATCATAGAATAGTTAGGGTTGGAAAGGCCCTTAAGATCATCCAGTTCCAGCCCCCCTGCCATGGGCAGGGACACCTCACACTAAACCATGTCACCCAAGGCTCTGCCCAACCTGGCCTTGAACACTGCTAGTGATGGAGCATTCACAGCTTCCTTGGGCAACCCATTCCAGTGTCTCACCACCCTTACGGTAAAGAACTTCTTCCTTATCTCCAATCTAAACTTCCCCTGTTTGAGTTTTAACCCATTACCCCTTGTCCTGTCACTACAGTCCCTGATGAAGAGTCCCTCCCCAGCATCCCTATAGACCGCCTTCAGATACTGGAAGGCTGCTCTGAGGTCCCCACACAGCCTTCTCTTCTCCAGGCTGAACAGCCCCAACTTTCTCAGCTCCAGCCCCTGAGCATCCTCGTGGCCTCCTCTGGACTTGTTCCAGCAGTTCCATGTCCTTTTTATGTTGAGGACACCAGAACTGCACACAATGCTCCAGGTGAGGTCTCACAAGAGCAGAGCAGAGGGGCAGGATCACCTCCTTCGCCCTGCTGGTCACGCTCCTTTTGATGCAGCCCAGGATACGGTTGGTTTCTGGGCTGCGAGCGCACACTGCAGCCGGCTCATGTTCATTTTCTCATCGACCAGCACCCCCAAGTCCTTCTCTGCAGGGCCGCTCTGAATCTCTTCTCTGCCCAATCTGTAGCCGTGCCTGGGATTGCTCTGACCCAGGTGTAGGACCTTGCACTTGTCATGGTTGAACTTTATAAGGCTGGCATCAGCCCACCTCACAAGCGTGTCAAGGTCCCTCTGGATGGCATCCCTTCCCTCCAGCGTATCAACCGGACCACACAGCTTGGTGTCATCGGCAAACTTGCTGAGGGCGCACTCAATCCCACTGTCCATGTCAGCGACGAAGATGTTAAACAAGACCGGTCCCAGCACCAATCCCTGAGGGACACCACTCGTTACCGGTCTCCAGCTGGACATTGAGCCATTGACCACAACTCTTTGTGTGCGGCCATCCAGCCAGTTCTTTATCCACCGAGTGCTCCATCCATCAAATTGATGTCTCTCCAATTTAGAGACAAAGATATCATGTGAAACGCTTTGCACAAGTCCAGGTAGATGACATCAACTGCTGTACCCCTGTCCATCAGTTCTGTAGCCCGACCATAGAAGGCCACCAAATTGGCCAGGCAGGATTTCCCCTTAGTGAAGCCATGCTGGCTGTCACCAAGCACCTCATTGTTTTTCATGTGCCTTAGCATGCCTTCCAGGAGACCAGTTTATGCCTTATTGGATGGCTGTATGCCATAACTTCAGGAAAAGCTTTGATCATAGTTCTCACTTTACTAAGCATAAAAGGAAACTAAAGTCAAGGGGAAAAAAAAAATCCATGCAAGAGTTTAAACCGAGTTTTCTTTCTGTGCTGTGTTTCAGTCTTCTCTGATTTCTGAATGGTTTTCCCTCATCTCATCTCATCTCATCTCATCTCATCTCATCTCATCTCATCTCATCTCATCTCATCTCATCTCATCTCATCTGATTCTTCCATACAAAGCACCAGGAACCACGACTTGTTTGCAAACTACATTTAGCCCTTAACTCTGCTGTTAGACATTTGCAGGTTGAATACATGAATGTATGCATGTTTATATATGAATATATGAACAAGTCCCACAGGCATGTGCAGATGTGTTTTATGCTCGAGCTCTCAGCATACCTCAGATTTGTTCAAAAGCTGTGTTTAATAAAATACTTCCCAAGCTCTGTAGAAGCAGAGCAAAGCTACATGTAGCGGCTGGAGGTGTCAAATATTTCTTCATTTCACAACATTCAGAGATTAAAGCTTTACAGCTGGCAGGTACTTGTAAGTTTGGATAACATTCCTGAATGCGCCCTCACGGAACACAGTGCCTGCCTCCGTTTGTCTTTCTGTGAATTTTACTTGAACTAATAATTGATTATTAACTTCTGCCCAGGGCACCCACAAGACAAGTGGGTGAACGTTTGTGAGAGGGACATTTCTATACCGATGCATTACTTCCACTATTAGAAACGTAAAGGACTAGGTTTGCAGTACGGTATCTTTGTGCCTGGTAGTTTTGTCTGATTTCCCTGAAAGCTTCAGTTGTATTTGGAGCTCAATAATTAAATTGTTTATGAAAATTTCCTCATTCTTGATTTAAAGTCTGGATTAACTATATTTGTCTTTGTCTAGTATCTTTACTAAACACATGAGCACTGCCATCTGTTCTCTACATACACCATCCAAATAGAGTTTATTATGAACACATTGTATATTGTTAACAACTCAAATAAACTTTGCTGTTTCTTTTGTCTAATTCATTTTTCCAGCATGCTTTAGAACATTATAGTCATTGAACAAGGCTGTCATTAGCTGGAAAGAGGGCTCCCTATTCACAAACCGTTGCAGTTGGATGGACTGCTGCCTGTCTGCCGATGCCTTCATCGCCGGCTGGATCACGTTTCTCCTGTGGTCAGCACTGATAGTTTTATACACCAGCAGGTTTCTCCCTCATGGCTGTGGCCAGCTAGCTCTATGCTGCCACCTCTTACCTGAGCCCACTGCTGTTAGAAACAGGTGAAGGATCACATTAAAACGGACAGAGGTCGTATCTCTGCCACACGATCTAGAATGAAGTTTTCAGTTTCCATAGACAATACCAATTTGTGACGATTCATTTTAAAGTATCATTGCAGTGATGGGAACAGCGTCAAAGCAAATGAGTGCTTTTTTATCACATTATCCTCTGGTCTTCCTGCTGAGGTCCTTATTAGCTTTTGCTGCTTGTTCTCAGGTGTTTCACTAATCATGCTGTAATGTTTTCCAGTCCTGGCTACTTATAAAGGCCAGGATTTGGCAAAGCAGCACTGAGGAACAGCTTGTATATGCACTGATACCCAGTACGGTTAATTGCTGCTGAGTATGGCATGAAGAGCTGACACTTTCTAAGTAGGAGGGATAGTTTCTGTTCTCATTCACCAAAACATGGAACTGGAGCAGCCCAGATAAAGTCTGGACCAGCTGAGATACTTCTGATTTTAAAAGGCAGCTGGACTCTGAACATACGTCTTCTGATTAGCTACAGAAATGGTATGTTTCAACACCTAATCCTTTCCTCTCGTACAGAAAATGAGAGAAATTGCATCTAAGTGTTTGGATCAGATGCTCTCCTATCAGACTAGACAAAAAACTACTGCAGCTTAATAAAGCTCTACAAATAAAACATTGCAGACAGAGGGACCTTCATCCTCTTCCTGTGAATTGCTGAGACAGTCATATCTTCTTGCCTATTCTCAAAACAAAGACTGCACCTCTTTTTCTGATTCAGACCTCATTAAAAGGCTCTTTAATCTTGAAGCAAATAGACAATATTCTCCTTTGTAACAGTAGTTATTTCCAGGGAATGTAATTCAAAGAGTTTTTCCCAACTCACAGATAAATTAATTTTAGTGATGCTTGACAGCAATTCCATTTTTCCAGGAAGAGCAGTCTTACTGCAAATTGAGACTGAAGAAGTCCATTATTCGTTTGAAAGATGTTTCTAGAATGTCTTTAGGCTCTCCTGGGTAGTGACAGTCTCATGGAGAAATAAAATGGCCTTGCTTTGCTGTAGATTTATTAGTACCAATATTTGCTGCAACTTCTCTCCTTCCAGAATTCTTTGTTTTGTCATAGTCTTCTGTGTTAGAGAAATGGTACTTGTTTTGTGGGCTCTCAATGTGCTATTGATAAAGTCAGCTTGGAGAAGATAATCCTCACTGAACTATTAAGTGGTGTTTGCCCATTTATTACAATGAGTAAACTGAGTCAGAGAGACTCTTCATTTTCCTAAAGCCACACAGCAACTTAGTGTTGTAATTAAGTTGGATTCGGCAGCACATCCTCGTCGGTTTCCATGGTGCCTGAGGCCCAAGAAGCTAATAATTCAGCCATGATCAGTACAGAAATGAGCTAAGTCTAAGTCATGAGAAATTTCATGTGCCAGTGAGAGAGACTGAAAATGCCTTGCTCTCATTTTCACATTTATCTTTATTAATTTTTTACAAGAGCATTTGAAATAATCTGAATAATTACAGTAGAAGTGATGGGACCGTTTTACACCATGTTCAACCGACAAAACACTTCAGAAAAACAGAATCACAGAATCACAGAATCCCAAGGGTTGGAAGGCACCTAAAAAGATCATCTAGTCCAACCCCCCTGCAAGAGCAGGGTAACCTACAGTACATCACACAGGAACTTGTCCAGGCGGGCCTTGAATATCTCCAGTGTAGGAGACTCCACAACCCCCCTGGGCAGCCTGTTCCAGTGCTCTGTCACTCTTACAGTAAAGAAGTTCTTCCTGATGTTAACGTGGAACTTCCTATGTTCCAGTTTACACCCATTGCCCCTTGTCCTATCACTGGATATCACTGAAAACAGATGCTGTTTTGCTTCTTGCTATGCTTAGCTGCAAAGGACTTAATATAGTGATAGAGGGATGAAGAGTTCATATGTAACAGAAGTAACTGATGCTAGTGACGTATCTATAAAATAGCCAGTTCTTCAGGGACACAGGAAAAGTATCTGTGATCTTAGAAATATCAGAATGGCATCTTCCAGCTCCTCTGGGATAACGTGGTAAACACAGGATTCACAACACAGATGGACAGAACGCAGGCAGTGCTGCAGAAGGGTGGCAGTGGATTAGTGCTAATGCTGCATGGCTCACATCCGTGAAGGGCTGCAGACCACATGGTGCCAAAATAAAACCTGCAGGAGCTTCCCTCGGCGCTTTCCCAATTCTTTCCTGAGCCATTTGGGGCCTCGGGATTTCAAATGGAGAAGGACAGGCTGCTTGGCAGGCACAGCGTAGATGAAGCAGAAGCCCTCTCTGCCAGGTCTTGGGTGAGGGCTTCACATGCTGCCTGCACTGCTGTGTTGGGGGAATGAACACACAGTGAGGCAGGGGGCTGGCCAGGACTTTCTGTTGTTCCTTGGAAGTGTTTCTCTTCTCATTCAACCAAGGAAAAGGGTGTCCCTATTTCCTTCTATTTGCACAAATTTACCACGCAAAGCTGCTTCTCCTCTCTTGGGAATGCTGGGGACAGAGCCTCAAGACATACAGCTTTGTCTTATGTTTGTGTAACAAACTCCTCTGTGGTGTTGGACAAAAGCATAATTCCCATGTGCCTTCATTCTTCTGCAGTCAGACGGCATTATCTCCTACCTGACAAAATACCAAAGATCTCGTGGTGTTTGGAGGACTGAACTGCATTGCATGAAAGGGAGAGCCTAGCACCATGAGCGGACAAACCAGATCAAATGAGCTCCGTAGCAAAGGTCACACTTACAGGCTGGTTTGGGTTTTTTAATGCCTTGATTAGGCTTAATGGAGGTGACACCAATGTCAAGATAAGTATTCCAGAGGCAAATTCAGATTGTTGCTATTATTTATACTGTACTTCAAGCATGATTGGAACTTGAACTGCCAGAGAGCCAGCACAATCCTCGTCACCTCCAGGATGGGCACAATGTTGGAAATGGGCACACTGGTCAAGAGCTGAGCATGTGGTTTTCCTTAGAGATCATTCCCTTATAATGCACAAAGACATGTAGTCTTGGTTCAGGGAGCACCTTGGTTCTTTTGGAAAGAAAAGGTAGGGAACATTTTCGTTGTTGAGAACCAAATAAGTCTTTCAATAACTTTAACATAAGAACATGAGAAATGCCATAATAGGTCTCTGATGCATTTACTGCAGCATTCTGTCTTTCATGGGGCAGCAGCAAATCTTTGCTGTTTGGGGAGAGTACACAAGCCTGGCCACCACTCCTCTCCAGTTCTCCTAGCACCCACAGTCATCCAGCTGAAGAAGCTCATGTCTGCCTCTTGCCTTTCATATTTCTAAGTTAGATCCATTGTATGTGAATTTGTCTAATGGCTTTTATATCATCTGCCTTCACAACTTCCTGTGGCAAAAGCGTCCCAGGAGCTCATGCTTCAGAAGAAGTGTTTACTTTTATCTGCATTACACTAATGTTCTAACATCCGTAAGTGTCTCTCTGGTGATAAGGGATTCAGTGTGTGAAATTCTGCGTTCACCACCCCCATGATTTTGTAAACCTCAGTCGTATCACCCCCATCAGTTTTCTTTTCTCTCGACAGAAGAATCCTAGTCTTTATAGTGTATTCTTCCAAAGTAGTTGCTCCCTCTCCTTCAACATTCTGATAGTCCTTTTGTATGCCTTTTCTAACATGACTGTTCATCCTGAGGCAAGTCAGGTACCAATCATGGTCAGGTATCTGCCAAGTACAGTGTTAGGCTTCTCGAAGTCTGTTCTTAATTCTAATGTACTATCACTAGGCATATCAAGGATGAGGGGGTCATTAAGAACAGCCAACATGGTTTTATGAGGGGGAAGTCATGTATGACCAACCTTATAGCCTTCTATGAGGAAGTGACTAGGTGGAGGGATGATGGTAGAGCGGTAGATGTGGTTTTTCTTGATTTCAGTAAGGCATTTGATACTGTCTCCCACAGCATCCTCATAGATAAGCTAAGGAAGTGTGGGCTTGACGATCAAGTAGTGAGGTGGATCGAGAACTGGTTGAAAGGAAGAAGGCAGAGAGTTGTGGTCAATGGCGCAGAATCTAGCTGGAGGTCTGTGACTAGTGGAGTTCCTCAGGGGTCGGTGCTGGGACCGGTGCTGTTTAATATTTTCATCAATGACCTGGATGAGGGAACTGAGTGCACCCTCAGCAAGTTTGCTGATGACACAAAACTGGGAGGAGTGGCTGACACACCAGAGGACTGTGCTGCCATTCAGCGAGACCTGGACAGGCTGGAGAGTTGGGCGGGGAGAAACTTGATGAAATTTAACAAGGGCAAGTGTAGAGTCTTGCATCTGGGGAAGAACAACCCCATGTACCAGTACAGGTTGGGGGGTGACCTGCTGGAAAGTAGCGAAGGGGAAAGGGACCTGGGGGTTCTGGTGGACAGGAGGATGACCATGAGCCAGCAATGTGCTCTTGTGGCCAAGAAGGCAAATGGCATCTTAGGGTGCATTAGAAAGGGAGTGGTTAGTAGGTCAAGAGAGGTTCTCCTCCCCCTCTGCTCAGCCTTGGTGAGGCCGCATCTGGAATATTGCGTCCAGTTCTGGGCCCCTCTGTTCAAGAAGGACAGGGAATTGCTTGAAGGAGTCCAGCGCAGAGCCACAAAGATGATTAAGGGAGTGGAACATCTCCCTTATGAGGAGAGGCTGAGGGAGCTGGGTCTCTTTAGCTTGGAGAAGAGGAGACTGAGGGGTGACCTCATCAATGTTTACAAATATGTAAAGGGTAGGTGTCAGGATGATGGAGCTAGGCTTTTTTCAGTGATATCCAGTGATAGGACAAGGGGCAATGGGTGTAAACTGGAACATAGGAAGTTCCACGTTAACATCAGGAAGAACTTCTTTACTGTAAGAGTGACAGAGCACTGGAACAGGTTGCCCAGAGGGGTTGTGGAGTCTCCTACACTGGAGATATTCAAGGCCCGCCTGGACAAGTTCCTGTGTGATGTACTGTAGGTTACCCTGCTCTTGCAGGGGGGTTGGACTAGATGATCTTTTGAGGTCCCTTCCAACCCTTGGGATTCTGTGATTCTGTGATTCTGTATCTTGTGAGAACAACAAAGTCCAAAGCTAGGTGGGAAAACAGCAGCTGATGCTCTCATGCACAATATATGGCTGAAGCATCAAGATGCTTCATTTTGTCAACACGGTCATCTGAATGTCCCCCATTCCAGTACATTACACTGGGTATGTGGAGTCTGAAAAGGGTTGGAGGCTGTTGCAAATTTGGTGGAGAAAGGCATGACTTCTGATGAGTGTTGTCAGCCGGATAAGTTGGCAGTGGTAGGGTAGTGATCAGTACTCATACACAGAAGGTTCAGCTGCTAGGAACCAGTGTCACAGGCTGGCGTCTGCTCTCTTTGTTTAGAAACTTAGAACTAAATTTACCATTGTAATTCCTCTAAAGTACAACGTAAATAACAGCAATAACAAGGCACAGGCCCTGGCAACTGTGACTGAATTAATGTATCTCCTGAGATATTTTCCTCACTTGATTGCAGTCATGTATCAGCTTTCCAGTAGATGAGCTGGCAGAGGGCCACTGCTAACGGGACCTTCAGTAGGAAGAGTAGAGCGATCTCTTGAACTTCTTGTGATTGCACGGATCCCTTGAGTACTGAGGCTTTCAGGTGTCTTTATTCCACCCTACTGTGTGAGTAACTGAAAAGCAAGAGCAAACTCTGTGATGGATTTGCCAACTTTACAAATAGCCTGTTGTAATCAGCAGAATATAATGACCAGAGAAATCTGCCAATGCCTTGAAGAGCCAATACACAGTCAGTTGCTAACAATGGAGTTCATTTGGAATGGATGTTTATTTCAGGGCAATCTTTAAGAAGGGAACTGATGCAGTGATAATATCTGAAACAGGATTTGGTGTGTTCTGTACAGAAATTCAAACTCAGCTCCCATGATAAACATGAATTTTCCCCTTTAGGTTTTGACAACACGTAGCAATGAGCACGATGTACTGTTGCAGCGTTTTAAGTGAGCACTGGGTAAATGTGGTGGAAAGAGTGCTGACTATGTGGTCCTGTGCTGACTGTGTGGCCTTCTGCTTAACTGTGGTCATGATTAATTCTTTTCATTGTAACTAGCATTAGAGATGATAGTGTGTTAAAGTTGTGACAAAACCAGCTGTTTCCTTAAACCAGGCAAATGAAAGAGTTAATTAAAATCTTGAAGCTGAACAGATACCAAGATACCCACCAGACCCGTTGCCCAATTTCTCACTTGAATTGTGAACCATCAGTAGAGAACGTTAGGTGATGTGGCTTGAAGACCACAGACCTCTTGTAAATGGTGCCACACATAAGGTGAAGGAGCAAAAGACATTGATTGAGATGGCATGTCTTACTAACCTTGTTTCTTCTGAATTTTCCCAAATAGGGTCGTGACTGCAGCGTGCCCATTAATTCTTGCATCCAAAATCCATGTCAGAATGGAGGGACCTGCCACCTCACCGAGGCAAATAAAGATGGATTCAGGTAGTAACACAAAATTCATTTAAAATGAGCTATTAAATGTGTTTCTACTTTGTATTAATGAACTATAATGGCCACTTTATAAAAGCTACTGTGTGTGATACTTCTATTTGCTATAAAAAGTAATTAATATGGTTTCATTGGTGTGACATATTGCTACCTCTTAAACAGGCCTCCTTATTTTCTCACAGAATATACTCTTAAGAGCTATTTTGAGCAGTCTCCCTGTTCTGCATTATGTTATCTCTATGCTAATTTTCCTTGGGGCATTTCAAACTCACATACCCTTTCTTTATATTTGTAAAGTAAGCATCTGTTGCTCGACAACCAGATGCAAAATGTTTTCATATTGAAGAATCTTGTAGACAAAAAGGCTTGAGAGAAACAATTAGAAAACATGGAGAGATCGCCCCATCTGTGCCTGCCAGAGAATAACCTTTGCAGCTGGACAAGGCAGATTTCAGTTTTCTCATGTAAGAATGATATAGAATAGGTGGGGATACTCCAAGAAAAGTCTAGAAATTTTCATGAAGTGACTGAAAGATTTGTGCTGCTACAGGCACTACTTGACAGCTGAAAAAATACAAGTTTGGGGCTTCAGCCACCCTTTGTTATTAAAGTTGATAGAATTTTTATTTTTAGAAGAAAGTTGCTGAAATTTTCATAGATTTAGTCCTCACTATTTATGCTTTCTTTTCACAAAATATGTGTGAAAGTACACCACACTTTTCTTTCAATAGCATATGCAAAAGCTTCACTTCTACAAACTTATACATTACTGAGGCTGCTGTTTTGTCTTCTCCTATGTAGCTGCTTATCCATGGCAGCTGGAGGGAGACATGGAAATACAAGGTTTATAAATGGTGTGAGCAGGGAGTCAAAACAGTGCATTTTGATTCCAGTTTGGTTTCAGCTGCTATTAAGACTTTTCCAACTGAGGTTAACTGTTAACCAAGTCTGCAAACCCATATCATCTGTCAGAAAACAGGATTGGTTCAAAATAGAAAGGGCCCATGAGGGGCAGTTTAGAGCTCAGCCTGAGCACTCATGACAAGGCTCTGAGCAGAGCAGAAGAGCACATCTCCTGGGCAGAGGTCTGTAGGGTCATACCAGTGCAAGGTGGTGGGAGAGGATAAGGAGGTCACAGTACATGCAAATGGTCACACTGCCTCACAGACCCTCTAGATTTTGCTGAAACCACTACTCTGATCTGATATACCTCTTCTTGATTCAGATTTTAGCAGGCCAAGCAATTTTGGGAGAAGAAGTTATGGTTTGGTTTCTGCTTGAGAAGACTAAAGGTCTGGTGGTCTTCAGTTTGGGTTCCCTTCTGGTTGCATTCATGTAATAGTATTTAGATAGCTTTTTCCAGCTTATGCCAAAGCAGAATTATACCATAATAGAATATCTGTTTTCTGTCACTCAGTACTCATTTCTCCAAAATCTAGCTGATACTAAAAATATGCTAGTAAAAGATTTTATAACATCCATAATACTAGAATAAAGGCTTCAGCATGGAGTTTGGATCAGGCTTTTCTTCAGCATTTTTGTTCTGTTCTGTGGCAGAAAGTAAAAAGTTTGGAATGACCCAAAATAAAAGCTACTTCTGAAATTTTCTCATGAAGAATTCTACGGTTTCAGAGGCTTTGCTTCAGTTCCAAATGCGTGTAGTTTTTGAGATCCTTTATAAAACTGCAGGGGTGGTTTTGTTGCTTAACAACATTTGAGGCTTTTTAGGGGAGGTTTCTGCTTTTATAGTTATTTATATAGTTTCAGTTGGTCTAATAAAAGACACATAAAACCATATCTCATCAAAATCTCGCTTCATAAAATTGAATGTTCAGCTTATGCGTTGCTCTGTTTTCTCTCCATGTTTTTAATTCAGTCAGTTCATAGCCCCAGCTGCTCTGGAGAAGAGGAACGTGGAGCTTTAGCATGTCATAGACTTATGTGGTATGGGATGGAACAGTCAGTGACAGGGAAGATAAAGAAATACTTTGTGATTGAGTTTGGTTTATAGGTTGGGTTGGGGTTTTTTGGTGGGAAATGCCCTCTCCAGTGGATGGCAGCAGTCAGAGTTACGTGCATATAGATTGTGTTCATCACGATGGGAAAACGTTGCCTTAGATTATATGCTGCGAGGAAGTGGATGTCAAAAACATTTTCATGAGAGGCCTCCTTGGATTTTTCTGTTGTGTGGCCTGTAAAAGAAATTATATCTTCTGTATATTCTCTTCCCTAGGGAAATATATTCATATACAAGCTCTACTGCCAAACTTGTCAAATCTTTACTCTTGTAAAAAGGAAACTTAAGCCAAAACTCTCTCCCTATGAAATGCCAAGCTGTTTAACTCTCAAGTTTCTGTAGCCTTAGACAAGAAAATTACCTTTTCAATAATGCTAAGGTGGTGATGTTCCCCAGGCAAAGACAGGAAATTCATAGTGGTGACCGGATTCCAGCCTGACTCACCTACTGTGCCTGGTACCTGCCAGGGCTGGCAGCAGCAGGGGACTGGGACACTCAGATATGGTGTAATAGCAGGTCCTGGTGGGACAGCTGAAGGGCAGAGGTTCAGCTTGAGCTCTTGAGTCCTTCTTGTCGTCTTTTATTCTTGCACTTTCTCAATTCTAATTCTCACATTCTCTTTTCTTGGGTAGGGATGACTTCTGCATTAAAGAACGGTCAAGTGCCACTGTGCGGCTTGGTTCTGCCTCCCTTTGAACTGCTCATTCTAATCTAATCTGATCTATGTTTTCTTTGAGAAGAGGTTGCCAAAAATGGTGGTTATTGAGACTGATTAAAAAAGATGGACAATCAGACAGTCATTTAGTATGCCTGTAAGTAAGTCTTTGACAAGGGAGGCAGAGCTGTCAGCTCTGTTTCAGTTAGCCACAGGCAACCAGCTTATCTTTGATAACCTGTGGTGTTGGGAAGCCAAGTCTCTGGATTATTTTAACTTTTCTCCATATAAAATCTCCTCCCTTTTCCAGAGCATTTTCTTTAGTATTTGCCACACACTCTAGGTTCCCTCATAAATGTAAAATCCTGGAACTGATTAACTCCCTGGTGTTAATTCAGCCTTGTTCAAGGAAATACACTGCAATTCCAGTCTTACAGGCTACTCCATTGGACTGTAGGTGTCAAAAGCTCCTTTACCAAGTAACTGTAATGCTCCTGAAAGAATTTACTATCTCTTTTTAAAGTTGATCTTTATTGAAAGGGGATACTTGCCTGTTTTAATACAATGCCCATTTTAATAAACAGATGCTAAACTGTTTCATTAGATTTTATGGGGAAAAAAGTTAATATAGTAAACTAGCAACGTTGTCAGTATGCTTCAGCTCTAAAAGTTTACCCCGAAAATGTTGCCCTGAAGTTCTGTGTTCCCTTTTGCTTTCATGACGATAATGGGGTTTATTCAGTTTTAGTTTATTTATTTGTAGGAAAACACAACACTAACTGAAATTCCCTGAACTAGAGGAATAGGGAATTTGGACTTTAATGCAGTCATAGTGTCTTAGAAAATAACTCTTCCCTGGGTGGCTCCGTTTTTCCTGAGGTCCAGATGAAATGCTGTCTCACGCTGCTTCACTATTTAGTCAGGATAAAGTTTTCATCGTTGCCTCTGGAATTCATTTTCTCTCTGGGTCAGCTGGAGCCCGGGTTGATGACCTTCCACTCACTCTGCAAACTTCATTTTTCTTCTTAGTTTTTTTCTGGGAAAATCCAAACTGCGACTCTTTCAACATCTGCTTCAATGCAGGTCCCAAGTTGTATGTTTTATCTTTAATTTCAGTCCTTAGATTTGGCACATTTGAATGCAAATCAAAATAAAGAATCATACGTAAGCATGTAAAGACTCCCTGTAATACATAGGGACCAGTAGCCAAATGTCATCAATTATGCTGACATTTCCTTCAGTGTGGAATGTGTCCTAATACTGAGCGATTGTATGTTAACAATCCCATATGTATTGTTACTAATGGTAACTCTACTGAGTTGAACAATTACTGTGAGAGTATTTAATAATGTCATTTTTAATTGCATACATCCAAGCTGTCCCAGTCCTTTTGTGGAAGGAAAATGGTGTTATATTCACATAAAAATAACCAGCACAAAGCCACTCTTGTTGCTTTTCTTAAAATGGAGAGAAGAATTTGTGCTCCCAAACCGGGCCCTTGCATGCCAAGTTACAGCCTGGAGCATATTTTTATGGCTGAGCTATAAACCCCCGAAAATGGCGTTTGTAATTGAAAAGGGAGACATGATGAATGTGTCACTGTATTTAATTAGATGTCTTTAACCCCCTCCCTAACAGATGTATTGACACAGAAGATGGTGTACCAGCTCTTCTTCCTTAATCTGCCTCCTGTGATCCTCTGGATCATTGCAGGGTCAGCAAGAGGGCATATTTTGTTAGCAATAATGAGCTTGAGACAGGAAAAGAAAATATTCCTTATTGATTTATTGTGTCCTAAATTGGATTTATTTGAGCAGTTTGGTTTTGGTTATTCATAGTGAAGGTTTTCTAACTCTCATGACCTGGGAATGGTCCCTGCAGAACTGAATGAAGATGACTGTTAGCATGTGACCTATATGCCTGTTCTGTACCCATGTACAAGATCTTACTGTTGTGCTGGCTGAAGACACATTCCCTGACCTTTTTTCCTCCTCTTTGTTTGTTCCCTTAGTTTCTGAGGTTGCACATATCATGAAGAATCAAACCTTATCCTCAGGTTCCAACCTAGGACCTACTGAATGCAGATGCAGAGCCCTGTCCATCCCTCCCCTGGGAGTCCCTGCACTCTGCTCAGTTTGTGGCACACAGGAGGAAGAGAAGCAAATGTCATGCTGAGAGCAGTCATTCACAGATGCTGAAAATCTCCTATTTATTCAGGGCATTCCCAACTCCATGACACCTACGGAAAGAGGGATAACCACCTGATGTGCACCTTGTCCATCTGAGTTGAGCAAAAAGTACCCTGCAGCTATCTCTGCACAGGAAATGCCCCTGGTTTCAGAAAGCAGTGGATGGTCGTTAGTGTGACTGTGCCGGTGCTTTCTGGTTTTTGTCCTCATCAATCAGTAGTGCTTTACATTTGTTCAGTTCCTTTTCTGCCACCAGAACTTGCATGGGAAAGGAAATGAAAAGCTGAGCGAATGTGTAGTTTGGACTGAGACTCGAAACAACCCTGCCCTTCCATGCTCCCCCCCCCCCCCCCTTCTGTGACTAGTGAACACCAGTACTGGCAATCCCAAACTTCAAATGTCATTGCTGGCTTCTTAGAAGCCACTGAAATGACTGGAGCACTTAACATGTGTTTTTAGACTCCCTTTTAGGAAACTGTGGCCTCCACCTCTTCATCACTTACAGCTAGTTTAAAATATAAAGGTTCTCTTAGCAACCAGAACTTTTAGATCTAGAGATGAAACGGAGATTGAAAAAACAAAGTCATTCCTCAACCACTTAGTTTCTTACACTCCCTCTAGGGACCATACATCACAGACTTGTGAGAGAAAATATTTGGTGTCATTACTCTTCAGTAGTGTCCGCGTCCTCACAGAACCATTTCTTGTTTGTTAGTTGAATTACCTAGACATCATCAGGTCTTCTGCAAAACGATGTTAGAGGAGCTGCAGAAGTACTGAAACCTTATTGCACTTGTAAAAGCAGTCATTCCCAACCATTTCGTGTTTGGACAAGTGACAAAGTGGTAATGAGAAGAAAATGTTATGTCTGTAAACTCAGTTCGAGCCATTGTTCTTCAAAGACAGTGAGCTATCTAAAAGCTGCCGAGTTACCCTGTGATTGTGCAGTCTTTGGTAGGCAAGAATCCATACACTCCCAAAATCACTAACAGAGAAGGCAAAGATTTGAACATTGTGGTCTTTACTCTCCTGCCCTGGAGTTGCTTACTTCTACTCAGAGTTAGTGTTATCAACAGTCAGCAAAGGGAAGCATGACAGAGGCTGTCTCCTGCTGCTGCTTTTATGTCTCGTGTAAATGATTACATGACCCCATGAACCATCAGGCTGCATCCTTCACAAAACGCATTGGGTTAAAGTGCTCTGTACTGCACAGCAGCAGTGAATTTGGCTCCAGCAGCTCACTACTATATGTTTTAATTTCGGTTGTATGCCTCAAACCTCCAGCCCCTTCCGAGCCATGCTAACTTAGATTATCTTCTTTCTTTCTCCAAAGCTGTTCTTGTCTCCTTGGGTATGAGGGGGAGAGGTGTGAAATAAACCCAGATGACTGCGAGGATAATGACTGTGAGAATAACTCTACATGTGTGGATGGGATCAACAACTATGTCTGTATCTGCCCTCCTAACTACACAGGTAAGAGGGAGCCGCAACCGAAAAAAGTACAGGAATCTGTGAGGAGTCCCTTCAGTGGCTGAAGGGAAGGGACCAAACGCACATTCACTTTGTCCAAGAGTGCATAATTAACCAAGAATCTAGTCCCATTTTAAAGCAACCTGGATGCTTTACTGGAAGGATTTTAGTTTACTAGTATTGCAATACACATGCTCACAAACATGGCCACTTAGTTCTGAGTCAAAATACCAATGCCTCACTGTAAAAGGCAGTAAAAAATAATGAAGTTGAAGGTATCAGAGGTATCTGTACTTCTGCACACACAGTCTCTAAATGTGTTTCAGAAATATTCCCAGTGCTGAGCAGAGTCTGATATATATGCATCTGTTCTGCATCTTGGAAAACAGATAGTTTAAATTATGGTAGGAGAAAAGCTTTTGGGGCATGGCTTTCACCTGAGATCTCAAGACACATTCCCTACCCTTTTTTATTCCTCTTTATATAGTTGTTAAAGAAAACGAGCTGAGAGTGTGCTGTTTGAGTTCATTATCTCCATTTCACAAGTGGAAGAGCAAAGGCTGTGTAAGAAACCGCAGGCTCAGTTGTAGCTCAGCAGATGTGCTAAGTCCACAGTGACAGAAGTTGGTAACTGAGTTGGAAATGGAATCTGTAACTCCAGAGCCCATCCTGCATTTCAGATAAATTCCTTCCAAAACCTTCTGCTAGAGCAGAAACCCTCTTAACTGGAATCTAAAAATGCTTTTTCTCAAGTCATCACTGGAGCACGCCATTGACTCATTCAAACCGTGTTAGCACGGCCTTCCTGGCTCAGCATGGAGTGGTAAGGAAACACCTGCAATAGTTCCTACTTCCATCCTTTGAAATGAGTTTATTACCTTCTAAGCATGGAGAAGTAATGAAGGGCTTCTTGTACACTGGAATATATTACATGTCAGGGGATTTAATGAGAATCAAGCTTGAGTGGCTGAGTAAGGCAGGAGGAAAGCTTCTAGAATTTCCAAACTCTTAAAATACTTCTGTGGCTGATACAAAGGGGGCCCATGTAAATCTTGAGCTGAGAAAAGCCTTATGACTTGAATGTACATTTATTGGAGTTCTCAAATGATATTTCTGCCAGAAAAACTGAAAAACTTCAGCTTAGCAGAGTAGAGCATTTTGCTTATAGGATGTTGAGCCCATTGTGCTTACTTGTGCACTGTTTATACGAGCTGCTCCTGGGTGGTTTCAAATAAAACTCTACACAAGGAGGAGGAGTCTTTACATTTACAAGAGGAAATATATTTGCCCTGAATTTGCCAAGAAAAGACATATCTAATAAGGAACTGAATGCAGTACATATGCAAATGCACTTTCCTTTTAACATGTTGCAGGGTGGGTTTTTTTCACAGATGAAAAAGGTAGGAAAGAACTAGATTGAGATTTCTTCTGAAGTGGAGGTGTGGGCAGGGACCAGAGGACTCATATGATAATCCACAATCAGGTTTGAAATCTTTTCTAATCAACTTCCAGCTCTTTTTATTTTTCCCTGAATATTGCTTGTGCTGTGCTTATGCTTATTAGCAGGAGTTTGTCAAATACTAAATCTCAGTCTTGCAGTGTGGGATACACACAAGTGGATATAACATGCAATAAGCATTTTTTATCACAATGCAGGCAATGGCTCTGACTACAGTTGAAACAAACTGAATTGTTGAAGAAGAGCAGGAATTACTTCTGGAAAATATAATATGAATCATAAGTGAAAACCTGAAGGGCTACAGAATCACAGAATCACAGAATCCCAAGGGTTGGAAGGGACCTCAAAAGATCATCTAGTCCAACCCCCCTGCAAGAGCAGGGTAACCTACAGTACATCACACAGGAACTTGTCCAGGCGGGCCTTGAATATCTCCAGTGTAGGAGACTAGTTTATGTTGCTTAAAAATAGGAAGAGTTTGGTGATGAAAGGATTGCCTTCACCTGTTTTACCTCCATTTTGGAGGGGGATATTTCATCACACCTGATGAGTCACTGGGAAAGACTCAGCTGGCTGTGGTGAAATACCGTCAGAGGTACACCTGAACGTCTCTGAGCAGAAAGACAGGGAACAGCATGAAATAGTTGGAAGAATATAAGCCATCAGCCAAACATAAGTTACATACCAGCCAAGTCAATCCGAGCTGTGGCTTTCGGGTCCTCTAAGAGTTGAATCCAAACACAAGAAACTGGACATTATCTGAAGTGTCTTGATTGAATGAACAGCAGCTAAGCGAATTCCTTGGCAGTACATAAGCAAATCATGAAGAAACACTTTGAAAGGACTTGTGTACCTGGCCTGAAAAGAGAAGGATCTGTTGACCAGAGAGTTTGACTGTGGTCTCCTGTGACATTCAGGGCATCTCTGTGTATACTCTCTTTAAACCTTTTTATACTGAAGGAATACGTGAAGCTACTATGGCAGTATCTCTTAAAAAAACAGGGTAGGTGCAGATGATTTTAACATTGTGTTGAATATGTGAAGAACATTGAATGCTAACGTTTCAGAGAGAAAGCAGGACACTGGAGGGGTCAGGAATACTTATCCCTGTGCTCAGGAAGGTGCAGGAGGTACCTGCCTCCCTCTCAGGAGCTGACTGTGCTAAACATTGTGTTAGCAAACTGTGTGCTTCAGAGCTGCCAAGTGTATGGATTTTATCTATATTTAGATGAACAAAGAACGGCTGATGGGGGGAACTACAGGGAAGTAGTTTTTCTGGGAAGTAATCTTGGGGACAGTGAGCTCCCAGTGTGACACTTTGCCTAAAAGGGCAGTGATATCCATAGGCAGGGTGTATCTAGTAAGACAGAAAAGATAGGTAGTATTTCTTTATGTTGTGCCCAAATACTATACTCTGTTCTGGTGTTCAGAATTCAAGGAGTGGGTTGAGAGATGAGAAAGAGGATTAGAGGTGAAAGATAAAAAAACATTGGGGGATTAAAAATAGGTCTTGGAAAAACTCCAGAAAAATCTTACTTGGCTTAACAAAGCGTAGGCAGTCAGAGCAAACACGGGTGTGGAGAACAGAAGTTTCTTTAGAAGGTTCTTTGGTAAACATGGCTTCATGGCTGAACAGATCCAGAGCATCCATGTTTACCAGTGTAATTGTACAAGAGTTGTTGGTTCTAAATACAAACTGGATTTCTCAGCAGATGCTGTAGTTAAAACACAAGTTAGTTCAAGAATGGCCTACGTTACACTGGAGATCAGACTAGATGGTTCTGTACTGATGATCTGTGATGTTTTGAGTGGCATCCAGGCTGTTGGTTGGAAATGTCCAGCTCAGCTACTGCAGATTGCTTCTTTTCTTGACTGTAGAGGCAGGCAGGTTCTAGGAGCACTGTGAAGTAGGGAGTGTGAGTCCCTCATCGCTCTTACAGTCTTGGATGCCATAATGCTGGTAAGACTGCAATGATATTACTGTAAACACTGCATGTATGGAATTAATGTATGTTTTCATACAAAGAATACTCCAAATACAAGGAGGAAGAAGATCCAAGAGCATGTATGTGTGGTGTTAAGAAATATTTAGGATTCCCTTCGGTTTAGTTGGCGAATGGTTAAATGACGATAGTAAATCTTATGTTCCTAAATGAAATGCAAATTAAAAATGCATGTGTTGAAATTGTTGACTGTTAACAGAGTTGCAGTATCCAGGGTTTGGTTTTTTCCATACCTTAGTATTTTCCTGCTTTATCTCTGTCTGACGAGTTTTACTTGTTGCAGCCCTTTTAGGAAACGGTATCTCAAATAATGAAGTTTTGCTTTCACTGGTAGGAATAGTGAAGGCCAAAGATCTTTCTTCAATTAATAACTTTTTGCAGTGTTTTCCTTTAAAATTCTGTGACAGTCTTTTCCCCCACTCAGGGCGATGAAAAATGGCCCATTTGTGAAGTGACTGCTGAGGGAAGGAATTTCCCACACTCCAGCTCCATTTCACTTTCATTTAAAAAAAACCCAAAACCACCCACCCACACACCAAACCCAGCCCGCACTCACAATAACCTCCTTCCTAGTGCCTTTCCAGCTACTCACTTAAAACAATGTGGAAACACGAACAGATTCCATGAAACTGAGAGGGAGGATAGACAGAGAGCTGATGGCCGTAAAGGAAGATTCAAGCCCTGACCTGCACTGCCAGGTTTCCTCACAATTCCTGAAGTCAGTATTTTCAATGCTTGTTCCCTGGTTTTACATAATCAGACTGATGCTCGTGCTGTGTAGCAGAGTCCTGATGGCTTTTATTGTAAGCCGATGTCTTTCTCTTCCCTCTCCCCAACTGGTTATTTTAATCCTGAAGCTAAATTATACGTATATATTTCCTACAGAATAACTGTGTACCCAAAGTCCAGCCAGCTCTAAAGCCTGAGCAGCCCAGGGGCTGGTTTACAACCTGGTTGTACCCTTTGATGGATTACAGCTTCTCCTTACCGTTTTATAGGCTTTCCTCCTCTTCAAAACCAAGCATCTGTAGGAACATCGCAAGTGAAAACTATGAATTTAGATCAGTTACCCTCATTCTTTTTGTGTTTTTCTCATTTCTTTTTTCTCATTTCATCTTTTGGCCTTTAACATGGCCTATCTTCAGCTGATGTGATAAACATTCTGCTGTCTCCCTAACTTTATGGTTAGAAACATAGGACAAAATCCATATAATTTTTCCTTTGCATTCCTGTTTTCCATTCACTACTGTCTTGAGAGCCACTGTTTTGCTTACAGTTCATGTACAGTTTCATACCTCCAAAAAGAGATCCCCTCTTCAGTCTCACTGTCCTCTGTGCTTTCACTTGAAGAGGGGTCCAAACATATGTAAACGACCAAACGGGCTGTACCAAACATGTACTTTGAATGGTTTTATGCTTTACTTAATAGTCTGTTTTGTCTTGTTTGTTTGCTGTGGCTTTTTCTTCCTCCTATGTGTTTGATTTTAGCCAGAAGCAGACATATGTAGTGCTTACACACAAAACAAATCAGGAAATATTCAGGGTTTGCTAAGGATCCTATCAAGCCTCAGCAAACAGCCACATCTCTTTGTTCTGAAACCTAAAAAGAAAAAGGCAGTGGTTTCTACTACTGAAAATAGGTCTTTTCTAAAATACATGGCATTCCAAGGCAGGGAGAGCGGGAAGCAAGTGGTTGAAAATAGTTTGTGTCCCTGGGAAAAGGCTGTAAGCAGTTTGTATCACATTTTGAAGAAAAAATGTATCCTTCAGAAAAAAAGCCAGAAACTATTTCTGGGTTTATGTGTTTGGAAGAGAGGGCTAAGATCTATTTTACCTTAGGGGACCTTGTGGTGTCCTGTGGTAGATGGTATCTGAGATTTCTGCAGTTATGCTACTTTTAGGCAGAACACTATTCACTGGTAGTGATTATGGTCCCTTTTTCTGGCGTAGCTGATTGTGGTAATGTTGCATGGCCAAAGCCAAGCACTCAGTCAAGGCAAACAGCTCTGGAAGAAAGAAGGTGTGGCTGACACCCTTTGCTGGAGCTCTCCAGCCTGTTTCCCATCACTAACCATTGCTGGATGTGCGGCAGGCACCAGTGGGCACCAGTGCCAGCTGAGTGAGGCTGAAGCAGCACTGTAGGTTGGGTTTTCCCCCTTGGGAGTTTTTGACTACATGCGTGCTATAGGAACAGGAAGGTTTTAGGTAGCGTGGTTCAGCCCTGTGGTTCCGCAAGGATATGGACTGCCTAATAAGCACTGAAGGCTTAAACAAGCATTTAACTATCAGCCTCTTTTAAAATGTTGAAACTTTAGCCGTAATTTCCTTGAGACAAATGGAGAAAATTGTGGTCAAAGTTGAGTGGATTTTCTTCCTTTTATTTGGAGGAGTTCTGCCTTACATGGAAGTTTCTCAGTTTTAGTTACTTGGCAAATGCGAAGTGTGTTTGCTTTCTGTGCAAAAAATAAAAAGGCTCCCACATTTCCCACTTGTATAACTATGAATGAGAAGCTGGAAGTTTTGAGCTTTGTTCGAGAGCCTAAACCCATTTCCAGCCCTGTTTTATGTAAGAGAGAACCACATGCCATTGCTATCAGATTGGACTCTGTGCTGGGACAGAAGAAGGAAATAGCACAGTAACTGGCAGTGCTGCAGCCAGTCTTTAGTCTCAGTGTGGGTGTCCTGTCATGTTGGGGTCTCTGCTCCAGGATTTCCTTACTGGTCATATTCCCACTTGTAAAATGTAATGTGTCATGTTTGGGGAACCAGATATATTGGAGAATTTCTCCGTTCACCACATTTTCTTTAGGAAAATGGAATGTCAGCTACTACTGTCTTAAAGGATAGGTGGAGTGAATGTCATCCTCAAATGTGTTTCACGATTCATTAAATCCAATCTGTGAAGAAACATATCAGAGGATTAGAAGTTAACCACAAGCCCAATACTACCTGCTTACTGGCAGGTGGTGCCTAATGCAGAGTTAATAAAGCTGGAAGGAGCAGAGCTCACCTATAGACAGTGTATTCAGCACTCTAACACCATGATAAAACATGCAGACAAAGCCCTTAGTGACACGGTTTAGTGGTGAACTTGGCAGTCCTGGGGGAATGGGTGGACTTGATGATCTTAAGGGTCTTTTCCAACCTGGTTGATCTGTGATTCTATGGTGTTAGAACTGCCAGGAGGAAAGGAGTACATCTTTTTGCATATAAAATACTCTCCAGAGACCTCTGTTGGTTCATAAACGGTATTGGGTTTATGTGACAAGGTTTTGGTAGCGGGGGAGGGTTGGGGTTGTAGGGGTGTCTCTGTGAGAAGAGATCAGGAGCTGCTCCCCTGCCACTGCCCAAAGCTCAGCCCATGGGCAGTGCTGATGGAAAATGTGAGAGGAGCAACTATGCAAACACCAAGCTCAGTGAAGAGCAAGGAGGAAGAGGTGCTCGGGGGGCTGGAGCAGGAATATCCCCTTCTCCCAAGACGTCCCCAGTGAAGTGAAGCAGCTTTTCCCCTCACAGCCCATGAAGGAGCACACGATAGCAGATACCCACACTGAAGCCTATGTAAGACCCCATGCAAGTGGATATACCTCAAAATAGGCTGCAGCCTACGGAGAGCCCATGTAATGAGCAGGGTCCTGACAGGAGCTGAAGCCCCTGGAGAGGAGGAGCCAATGTAGGAGCAGCCTGTTCCTCGAGAACCCTATCCCATAGCAAGGACCCGTGCTTGAGCAGTTCTTGAAGAACCGCAGCCTGTGGAAAGGGCACACATTGGAGGAGTTCATGAAGAACTGCATCCCATGGGAGGGAGCCTGTGCTGGAGCAGGGAAACAGTGTGAGGAGGGAGTGGCAGAGACAAAGCATTATGAACAGGCCACAGCCACTATTCCCCATTCCCCCAGTCAGACCAGCATGAGTCTACAGTGTGTCCAGTGTCCTGTCTGCCAGCATGGAAAAGATGGCTCTGAAAACATCTGGCATCTCAGATGTGGCTGGATGTACTAGATTGTGTGAGTAACTGAATCGATCCCAGTAGATTCCAGACAAATTCCAGACATATTCCAGACAAATCACAAATGGAATACATCCATATGAAATAATACGGCTCAGAAATGTAGGGGGTCCAGCAAAATGAAGATCTCTTCCAGTCGTTCTGAGGGATAATCCTATATGTGGGTTAGCACCTTGTAAGAGCATTGGAAATTGTCTGGTTCAGTGCATGTTTTACACACTGTGGTGGTGTGGCATTTGTGATGTTGAATGTGCGTTTTCATCCTTTGGTACTGTATAGAACTGGAATGAATTCCTTCTTTGAGATTCAGAAAGAGTGAGTTATCTCTTTATTTCTCTCCCTAGTTTTTGTTGTTTAATCCGTTATCCCTTTGCTTAACCTCAAGATTAGAGGTATCCTTAATTCTGAAAACCAAGCCACTTTGGGGATCTCCGTGGAGAGTCTAACTCCGGTTCCTACTTAAAGAGGCCAAAACTTGGTACATGAAAACTCAGGTCTGAATTTTTAAAGCATTAGGACAGAATAAAAAGCTTGAAATAACTTTTGGTTCTTTGCCTGCCGTGTTGTGGGCAATGTTCAGCGAGCAAGAGCAAGCTTTGTTAATGATGTAGAAAGAATCCTGCTACAGTGCGATGCAGGTGATGTACATTTTGGGATCTAACATGGCCTCTGAGTGTATTTGCTACTGAAAATCTTCACTGAATTTTCTTCATTGCAAATTGAAACAGTGTGGAAGGAAAAGACTTTTTATGATTTTCCAAGATGAACCTCAAATATTCTGCACCAAACATCAACAACATTCCTCACTGAAGTGTTTTCTTGGAGGAACATCCTATGTCTGTTCCACTCAGACAGTTTTAGGTTCGGTGCTTTCCTGAGATTCCCAGTTGGCACTGACTTCTTTTTAATAACTGGAAAGAGGAAAGAGGAAAACAAAATGCAAGCCCCATTTTCTTCTGATGCAAGGTGTTAGGTATAAAATGAGTAATCTCTTATGATAAAAACAGTGCAGTGTTTTTTATGAGCAGTAAAAAAGAAGATTCCATTCTGGCTTACCTGGCAAAATTCAGCAAATTGCAACATAGCATTTAACCATTCCAATATATATCTCCTCCCTGTGCAGGCTGTAGAAGTTTCCTCTGTGGATAAAGGCCAGGCTTCCTTCATCCTTTCTTCACTGGAAGCACTTTCCTTTTCTCAAGTACTATTGTGAAATTCTTGACAGCATTTTTGCTCTAAGCCTTCCAGGCCCTGCAAAAGCTGCTCTCACGTTAAGGATGAGACTATTTCCTGTGTTCCTTTATCTGTTATTTCATGAATACTCTGAACTGAGAGACCAAAGTATCCCCCAACTGACATGTGAAACAAGAGAAAAACTATTGAACTCGTTGGTTGCAAAGTGGTGGTGGTCTAGGTTGTCTTTTCAGAACTGCAGCTTTACTTACAGATAACCGAGTAAAATATGATCACTGCATCCAATCTCTCTTTTAGTGATTAAGGAGAAACAGTGTAAGCTGGACCCTGGTTTTAAAAGTCTAATGTGTCATGAAATAAATAGCTCTCATGACAGCCCCGAATGCAAAAGAAGAAAGATGAATATTAAACTGTGTGTAAAAGTCATCTTTATTGCTCTATTGTTGTTTTGGCTTCCTTCTGAGACATGCGGAAGGCTACAGAAAAGCCCAAGCATGTTTCTTGGCAGCTCTTCATAAGCAGCGAGCCTTGTGAGATGTGAATGTGAAAGCCCCATGAAATTCATGATTTCGCTGACAAAATAAGACCAGGAAAATGCTGCATACACAAAAAAATATGTTTTGCTATGGCAGGGGGGTTGGAACTAGATGATCTTTAGGTCCTTTCCAACCCTAACTATTCTATGATTCTGTGATTTTAAGAGCAACGACCAGTGCTGGTGAAGGGGACGAGGGAGGCAGGCTCAGAGAGGCAAAAGAGCTTTAGTAAAGTCTGAGGGGGTTTCTCTCTCCTGTTTCTTTTTCTGGGAGATCCACCCATAGTATTCCACCTGCCAGCACAACTTGGTTCTCACCTGAAAGTTGCATGTTTTGTGGCTGATCAGACTGCTTCCTTCATATTTCTAATGCTTCCTTCTCCTAAAGAAGCACTAATGACCAGCACACTGCCACCAGCCTTAAGAAGCTTGAAATGCAGTGCTCGCAGAGCTGAGGATGTGCCTGTCCTCATAAAGGTACCCTCTTCATGTCATGCCTCAGTTCTACATACCACACAACATTAGTGACCTAATATATCCAGCTACTAAGAAAAGTAAAATCTGACAGCATTAACTGCTTTTCTCTTGTGAATCTGACCTAGTCTTAACCTGTATTTTGGTGAGGTGCGCTGAATGTTATAATCTGTTTTCTTGGGCTTTGATGAATCACAGAATCATAGAATAGTTAGGGTTGGAAAGGACCTTAAGATCATCCAGTTCCAACCCCCTGCCATGGGCAGGGACACCTCACAATAGACCATGTCACCCAAGGCTCTGTCCAACCTGGCCTTGAACAAGAAAGTAAGAGTCCCTTGATGAAACAAAACACATTCTTTGGGATTGAAAAATGCTTAACTGGTTAGAAAACAGATAGAGTTGTCATTTTGCTGACTTTGATATGGCCACTTCAGAAACCCTTGTGTACCCAAGTTGGAGGTCTGATATGAGAATATGTAGGAAAGAGGAAAATGGGGAGGCTGGGTTGTTTTCTACCTTTGGGAAGGCATTACACTGAAGTTTTCTGGGTTTTTTAGAGTGATCGGGTATTTTCCACAGAGAGAGTCAGTGCTGCTAGAAGTTGGCCTAAGATTAATGTCCAGCTTGGTTTTAGGTTCACATAGCTATCCAGTGAGGAATTTGGACTGGGTCTTTAACTGCTGCACAGAGAAGCAGCCCTGTGTCACTCCAAAAAAAAAGAGGATCAGGTTTTTCCTCAGATACTGACATTAAAGTGGCCAGTGACTATTGCACTTCCAGGTCTGAGGGTAGATTTGTTTGGCCCAGATATTCTCTGAGTGAATAAAATAGGAGAAGGTCTGTGCATAGCTGGTGCCTTGGGTTTTGCTTTGCAGAAGAAGTTTGCAGAAAGTGTTTTATTTCCCTGGCATGCTTTCTGCAGCATTTAGTGAACGTTGGGGAGCCTGAAATCATCTATCAAGAAGAATTTTCTTCCTGAGATGAGGCTGCTCTAGTTGCAGGGCATTCCCAAGTGAGCTCCCTAATGAGTGATAGATGGGAAAAATAACAGGAAGGATCCTTACATGTTCCAAGTTTTGCATGAAAAATGATAAATTTTTTGGATGCTGTGTTTGGTACCTAGCCTAGAATTCTCCCACATTTTGATAGTGGTGCCTTCAGACTGACACAGTGAGTCATAATATTTGACATTTGGGGAGATTTTTACTGGATCTCTAAGCACTTGTCAAGGCTTTTGAGGAGAATACTTTAAGAAGAATTACGGTTTCCTTTGAGAGTTTATGAAACTGTTCTTTTTTTCTTTTTTTTTAAGCCTGTTCCCTTTTTTTCGAAACAACCAAATAAAAAAAGCAAAGGAAACTTCAGAAGTATCTATTGACCATTTTTAGTGATGGTTTAAGGCATCTGTCCACACTCATTAAATGATCTTCCAAAATATTTCCAGCTTTAGATCACTGAGTCCTTTTAATGTCACCAATCAGTTGCTTTTTTCCATGTTTATTTTCACATAAGGTTCATAGCACACAGGGGACATGAGGAATACCAGGGTGATGAACTGGCAGTTATCCAGCAACTTCTGACCTGCTCATGTTCATGCCCAAAGGCCGAGGAAGTCACTTTGTTGGCATTCGGGAGGGTTGGTGGACCATGGGTTTGGGGATTGTTTACTAAATAGACCTGTCTCCAGTTCTGCCACCTCAAACGTGTGCTGATAGCTGTCCCCAGTGACAGCTGTCTTCATGTTTGTAGGACTTGAACGTCCTCAGTTGCTTTTGTGGAGTAACAACAGTGGCAAATGTCACGACCAGTGAATGAGGTTGCGTTGGTTCCCATGGATCTGCAGCATTCCGTTTCCTTGGCATGTTGGCATGTCCCCCTTCCTGAGCTGGATATATTCATTACATTTGCCTAAGACTTGTTCAGGGCAGTAAAAATACTTGGTAGTGTCTAATAGTGGTGGCTTCCAGGGATTCCTTTGCTCCAGACGGAATTAGTTGTCCTATAACTGATACTATGAGCAATAAACTGTCCACTGCAGATTGCCATGCCAGACCTCTCTGGTATTGCCAAACCCAGCCAGGAAAAAGTCATGAGGGTATGCACAGCACATGAATACAGGGTTTATGCTGGTAGTACCCTCTCTCATGCTTCCAGGACTTGTATTCTTGCTCCACTTTCTCACTAATGATTGACAACTCTCAAAACCAGATATGTCAGAGACAGCAACTAAAAACTAAAGAAGAGTAATTTCTGCAAATACACATTATAGTTCCATTTTAATATGAAGAGCCTAATAAAGAGATGTGTAGCTCATACTGAAGGGAGGCCAGAGCTGTGGGGGAAATAACCAGAAGGAGTGCGCTGGGGGTGTTAAAAACTTAAACCATACCTGTCACCACCAGAGCCAGCCTCGAAACTGTGCTCTCCGTCATCCCTGCCAGATCACTGTTAGAAGACGAATGGTTCTGATTTGCAATTTCCATCTGAATTGCGATCTTTGGGGTTTGCTGGGCTTGTGTGTTCAAGTGTTTCTGTGTAGCCAGTACATTCAGAAAGACAATTACTTTGAAAATGGAGTTTTTCCCAAGGCAGGTGGAGCTGCAGCTTCATGAAAACCCTGTTAAACCCTGCCAGCCCTCCGGCGCCTCCCACCTTACCCTTTTCCCCACACTAGCCACATGGCATGTTGCTCATGTGATGGTACGTATCGTGTACAGGCACAAAATACACCTAACCTTGAAACCCTGTGGATGCGGTTTTGTGATAGCTGCACAGGGGACGTTGGGCTTGTGGGGGTTTCCGTGTTGAGAGTACCTGGCTTTTGCTTTTGCTGCAAGGCTTTGGGAGGTGCGGGGAAGGTTTCTTGGGAAGGCAAAGATTCCTGTGGTCTTTGGCTGGATCTCAAATCCTGGGGTACTGAAGTGTGACCTAATAATTTAGGACTCCAAGAAGGATGGTATTTAAATAAACTATCTGGATTTGAACCTTCAGGAACTATTAATTGTTAAATGTATACAAATCCAGGGAGGTGCATAGCATGTAGCACACCATGCCTCGAAACAGCTGAGCTGAGCTCACATGTGATGGATTCTTTTCTGAACAGACATCATCCCCTGTGAGCACAATGGGGCTAGTACTTGTCTTACAAATACTGAATGTTCCCTAATTGCATGCAGTCCTAAAGCTGGTTCCTATTATTGAGAGTCACAGAGATTTTGGGGGAAGGCTTGTGGGTTGTTGTTCTTTTCCAGAATGATGTCCAACCAGCTTCTTTGGCAGAGCAGTAACTACGGCTAAAACATGTTTCAGTGTGAAAATATTATGGTCTAATGTCCTGGGTTCAGCAGTAGCAGTCATTTTTCTCCTTCTTAGTAGCTGGTGCAGTGCTGTGCTTTTTGGATTTACCCTGAGAACACACCAGTGGTTTAGTTGCTGCTCAGTAATGTTTACTCTGGCCAAGGGCTCTTTAAGTCTCGTGCTCTGCCAGGGAGGAGGTGCACAGGAAGTCAGGAGGAAGCAGGGACAGGACACCTGACCCAAACTAACTAAAGAGGTATTCCATACCACAGCACGTCATGCCCAGTATAGAAACTGGGGGCAGTTACTGAAAGCCCCAGACTGGTACTGGGTGGGTATCGGTCGGCGGGTGGTGAGTGGTTGTATTCTCTTCCCTTGCTATGTCCCTTATCATTATTATTACTGGTGGTAGCAGTAGTGGTTTGTGTTGTACCTTAGTTACCGAACTGTTCTTATCACAACCCGTGGGGTTTAAACTTTTTGGATTCTCCTTCCCATCCCGCTGGGAGTGGGGGGAGGAAGAAGTGGGGGAGTGAGTGAGCGGCTGCGTGGTTCCAAGTTACCGGCTGGGCTTAAACCACGACATCCAATAAGCAACTTCACTGCTGTGTCACTTTCTTGGTTTGACAGAAGAGGTTCTGGGTCAGGAACTGTCCATTTGATCCTTCCTCTGTCACCAGGTGGAGTTTGTATGTCACTACATTTTGTACCAGCCTTTCAAATTCATGTGATAGAAACAGGACGGTCGCTATAGGTCAAAGGAGCTCAATTTAATGAAGTCTCATGTGCCTTCATAAGCAATAGCATTGCTTACTGCTGAACTACTGAGCTGCTTACATTTAGGGAGCTTTGCCATCCCTTTGCCATCATGGCTGGAGCTGCTTCAGGATTGTTTAAGCTGTGTGACAGCAGTGTTGCTTTTTGCTTCCTCAGGTGAGCTGTGTGATGAGGTGATTAACCACTGTGTTCCTGATCTGAATCCATGCCAACATGAGTCCAAATGCCTTCCCCTCGACAAAGGAACCAGGTAAGCATGTGTGTATGTTGGTCTCCATACACTGGGCACATCCATCCATTGGCCTGACTAGGGCTGAACTGGCAGTGAGTTTGAGATAAAAATGATCCAAATTAACACAAACAGTGCAAGACTGTTTATACTTCAGACCATGACACATTGTAATTCCAATGCAGCCATACAGACTTTCATAGTTTTCTGTGGCTTACTTGAAAATAATGGAAGTACCACCAGAGCAGAGAAAGTCCTCTGGAAGAGAGCATGGAAAAAGGAGGACTTCTGCAACAGTTACTGCAAAGTATCTTATCTTGCATCAGAAATTAAAGACAGTTTCCTTCTGTTGATTTGGGTGTCCCTCAATTCAGATAGCGTAACAGGAGCCTTAACTGATGTAAACCAGCTCTCCTCAGCCCATACTGGCTCAGTGTTAAATTCCAATCCCCATTCTAACCACTGAGAAGTGAAAGAGAAACTTGTGGCCAGAGCAGAAAGCTGCAGGTCAGGAGTCTTCTCTTGTGTCCCCACTTCACTGTTGCCTTCAGGATGGCTGGCGGTGTTGGGGTGCACTGATGCAGGCCAGCCTTGGCCTCAGTGGAGCTCCTTTCCCCACACTTCCTGTCCTGGACAGCAGCAGCAAGCAGCTGAACTGAATGGCTCTCCCTCAGAAACCACCTTCTTCCCCGGCCACAGAGAGAAGCCTACTCAGCTCATGCTTGATTTTGTGAAGTCTGCATTTGCATTTCACAGGGCAAAATAAAGCCTCATGGTTTACATGGTAGTAGAGCCCCTGGAGATGTGGGGGTTGGGGTGTTTTGAGAGGTGCATATAGCAGTGTTCATCGCTTGTGTGGTGACAGAATTGCAGAACAGTTTAGCAAATAGCCAGTTGAAAAGTCCAACTTTGCGGAGAGCTTGTCAGGAAAAGTCCTTCGCATCAAAGAAATAAGAAAGGAAAACAATTCAAGAGAGTTCAGTGCAGTGTGAGCTACATTCTGTGCCTGGTTTCACGACTCCAGTGCACTCATGGTGCTCATGGATCCCTCCTGGAAGAGAGGGCTATGGATTTGACAAGGGACACCTCACCCAGCACACTGGCTGTCCCAGGGGAGTGATGGTACTGCTCTTTGGTCTTCCTCGTAACCTGCAGTTGGGGTCAGAGGGTGTTCTGTGAAGCCGGTGGCACTTAGAATAGTGTAAAGTGGCACACAGAATCTGAAACTGGTTTGGGTTGAAGGGACCTTAAAGCTCATCCAGTTCCAACCCCTGCCACGGGCAGGGACCCCTTCCACTGGAGCAGCTTGCTCCAAGCCCCTGTGTCCAACCTGGCCTTGAGCACTGCCAGGGATGGGGCAGCCACAGCTTCTCTGGGCACCCTGTGCCAGCGCCTCAGCACCCTCACAGGGAAGAGCTTCTGCCTTGTCTCCAACCTGAACTTCCCATGTTTCACTTTGAACCCATCACCCCTTGTCCTATCACTACAGTCCCTAGTGAAGAGTCCCTCCCCAGCATCCTTGTAGCCCCTTCAGGTACTGGAAGCTGCTCTGAGGTCTCCACGCAGCCTTCTCTTCTCCAGGCTGAACAGCCCCAACTTCCTCAGCCTGTCTTCATACGGGAGGTGCTCCAGCCCCTGATCATCCTCGTGGCCTCCTCTGGACTTGTCCCAACAGTTCCATGTCCTTTTTATGTTGAGGACACCAGAACTGCACACAATGCTCCAGGTGAGGTCTCACAAGAGCAGAGCAGAGGGGTAGGATCACCTCCTTCGCCCTGCTGGTCACACTCCTTTTGATGCAGCCCAAAGAACATTTCATACAGTTAAAAGGAAGTGAAGCAAAACTTCAGAGCTGCTGGCTCTCAGGAGGGCAGCTGGGTCTGTGCTGGACACTCATCTGCACAACTTAGGCCTTTCTGTGGGGAGAAAACACTCCAGGCAGAAACATTTCCAACTCTTGAGGAAGATGGAACTATTGAATCATTAGGATAGTTTCTGACAGGATGCACAGGGCTGGATAAGGAGGTGTGTTACCAGGACAGAAATAGTCCCTGATGTTCTTTCCAGCTTTCATTCCTAGTTAATCCATCATTCAGCTAATCCAGTAGCTACATCATGTTACCAGGCAAAGGCTTGTAACTCACATTACCTTGTGTTGCTGGATGTATGAAGGGATGGAGACAGCTGTGGTCCTGAATGGTTTTACCCTTTCTGGAAACATTTACATACCCGTCACCCAAACAATTTGAATAAAGAAGACATTATTGTTTTCCTTGCTTGCTAGAAAACTGTTCACAGTGGTGCCATTAACCCCTGAGGGGAGCCTAAGTATTTTCTACTACTGTTTGTTGCATTATTCTTCCCACTATTCACAGAATGCTACCCAAAAATCTGGAATTTCATTCCTTCTGTCCCAATTTGCTTTCCTGCATGCCAGACTTGGAGGTGAGGGAGCCTGCCAACCTTGAACATGGATTTGTCCAAGTGTTGCTTTTTCTCTCATACTTTATTTGCCCCAAACCATTCAGAAATGGGCTCAGATCCTGCAGCAGCTTCTGCAGTGATGTGTGGTGCCTGCTGGGTCTCACTGAAAACAGCCACCTCTAGTCCTGTGTTGCTGCTGATGGCTGGAGCAGTTTGATCTCCTGACCTGTGAGGTACCACACATCCAGCACGTAACGGTGTGGTGCAGTGCGACGTGCAGAGTGAGTCAGGTTCATGAATCAGTCCTCCCCTCTGCTTCCAGGGACAGGGAATATTAATAGCAGGGTTCAGGCTTGTTCTTGAACAGACCGTCCACTTGTCAGGTTTGTGCCCTGGGTGCATGGATAGGACACACCAGTGAAGACCAGCGTAGCAGCAAGGACACCAGCCAGTCTGCCTCTCGTGCCTTCAGCTCTAGTTGCTCTGCAACTTTGTGGAGGGAGGAAAAGATGACAAAGACAGGAAAAAATAGGAAGCCAAATTATTTATTGATATGGGGAGGGAAATTCCATTCTGGCCCTGCAATAGAAGCCATGATTCACGGCTTTAATGCAGCAAACATTGAATGCATGCAGATGGAAACCCCCTCAGGTAGGCCAACATTTTAAATACCACTAGACATGGTATTCTCCCTGGGAACGTTGCCATCGCTACAAGGCTGAAGCAGAAAACAAGATCTCCAGTGTACTGCTGTCAGGTTGTCACTGGGAAATGAGATAAGTGATCTAATGGTGTCAATTGCTGTCTTACCAGGATTTGACTATGAGAGTGTCTTTGCCACCTCTGCACTGCATCATACTTTACTGATCCTCACTTCATCACTTGCTGCACTGTGTGGGATAAGGATGGAGCTAACTTACCTTCCCAGGCCATAATGGGGAGGTTCATGGGTTTCCATGAGGAGGAGGCTGTGTGATGCACTCCTGGGGCTGAGCTTCTCATCTGCTTTCCTCCAGGCATACGCAGAGATGTTACAGACTAAATGCTCTGAGATGACTGGCCCAACAGGAATTCCATGTTTCTAAAGAGAAAGCCAAGCTTGGAAGCAAACTGGGCTATTTCAGTGTGTGTTTGGCTGTGCAGAACACTTTGCTTTTGAAGCTAAAATTGCAGGTGGCTTTCCTCACTTCCAGCCTCCACATCTTTATTGTGCTGTTACTATAGAAGAAGAGCAGCTTTCAGTATGCCAGACAACAAAACAAAGCAAAAATCAAAAAATAGCATCTAACACAATGAAATTACTTTAAAAAGAAACCAAAAAAACTTCAGGAAAGGAGCTTGTTTTTCCATTTGCTGTAGTGATGTTGGACCATGGTATAAATATACTTTATTATTCTGAAGCTTGGAATTATTACCTGACAGCTTAAAATGCTGATTTAATGCAGCCCTGCAGAGAAAAGTGGTGGTTCTGTCATTACTGAGATAGCCAATACACATCATAAAATTGATGCATGGCAGCTCTGAATAAGGAACTGCACATCGTTCGTTATTACATCACTTTATATTAGGACTGCAGGGATCAATAAAAAGCAACAGGATTAATGCTGCCAATTCCCCCCACAAAGTCTTTTGATTGACATTATTTGCTTGCAGGTGTGACTAAAACGTTGCCAAAAAATATCACCACTGTCTTATGGCTTGGGGGAAGAACACTTTTTGCTCTCTTTTGTCATCTCCATTATGTTAATCACAGTATTCCCTGAGCCACTAAGGGGTAAAAGAACAACTCAGGCGTGCAGGGCTGGACCATCCAGCACCCCATGGCTGTGGAGGGTCATGATGGGGGCCTCTCCTGGGAGGAGAATGGAGAAAGAAAGTATGTGCATCTACATAACATTATCCATCCTACAGCCCGCAGGTTTTGCAGGCTTTGCCCTGTTTCCTCCTTCTTTAGCCAGTCACAAGCTGTGTTTGGGTATGGAGGCTGAAGGTCACATTCCTCCCAACGCTTGAACTCGAGGGTTGCTGGAGCCCTGCTGCTGTGACAGCCCTGCACTGGTCATTAGCACACCAAGGACCTGCTGCCTTACCCTGACAAGCTGGGGAGCTGCCAGTACCCAAAGCACGCTGTCAGTCAGAGCCAAATCAGCGCAGTGACTGCTGCCTGCAATGTACAAATCTTTCCTCATCACCTCCTGTGTGTCCTGTTCCTCTGGAAAGCATTTCCATAAGGAAAGGTCCATAAGGAACCTCCTCCTGCACTTACACCACCAGGCTTCTGGCAGGGAGGAGGAGTAGGCCAGCAGAATGGGTTGGTGGAGCAGTAGTTTCTCTCCTGATGCCACCTCCCTCAACTTTATAATGTCGTTTCCCTTCCAGCTCTCGGTGGCAAGCTTGCTGGGTCTAAACTAGGGGCTCTAGCAAGAGCACAGACCTCTTTTTTATTGCTGGAGTTAACTGTAGCCCTTCCCTTGTTTTGGTCGAAGCGATGTGCCTTTTATTTTCCAGATGTGCAGTAACATGCAGCTGGGAGGAGTAAAACGTGTCTCATGGACTAAAGTGTGTTCATGACTAAACGTTGTCTTCACTATACGTTCAGAAAGAGGCTGTTCAGCAATCCCACAAGATCTGTTCCAAGTCAGACTTGGGGATGTATTTTCTATTGTCAGGGTATAAACTTCTGCAAAGGCTTATAATAGAAATGCTGAAGCAGCCTTTGTACAACAAACAGGAGAATTGGATAAAATAAAATACAAAGCCAATGTCTGCAGGTTTGGGCACATCCCATTGTGTGATTCCTGTGAATGGCATTACCCCATAGCAGCAGGTAAAGGACAGGCTTCAAAGACAACTTGCCATAGTTGCAGCAACATTTGCTGTTTATTTAAAGGTGGGAGTTGATGATCCTAAAGCTCTTTTCCAACCCAGTTGATTCTATGATTCTGTGCCTTGCAAATGAATGGCAGACCGGTGGTGATCTCAAAACTGATGGTTTTTCCTAAAATCTGCTGAGGTTGATGGCTTGCTTGCAGATTGTTTCTATTTGGAAGGTGAAGCCTTAGTGTACTCTATGTAGCTGCACAGGGTCAACCTCAGACACTCAGCACTGTGCAAACACTGGCAAAATCACAGTCTGAGACATCAGGGCAACTGCCCTGGCAGAATATTGAGGCTGTAAGGTTAGGGAAGATGTTGTCATCTTTAGCATAATAGGGGAGAACTGTATGATCGCCTTTCTCAGCAGAGTTGGCTGAAGATAAGCAGTAGGATGATATTGCTTTGCTCGGCTTGGATTTAAGTAGATTGCAGAAACTCAGCTGCAGGCAGGCAGGAGTGATTCGAGCATTGCTGATGGCAGGAATTGTGCTCGATGTTTCCAGGAATAATTGCTAACACCTTTCCATTGCGGATCAGACCAGTGCTGGACCTGCGTGTGCTGATGATGTGGATGGTGAAGCAAGCTATTAACAGCCGTGTTCTGATCTTGCAGATGCGAGTGCTTGCCAGGCTACAGCGGAAAACACTGTGAAATAGATGATGATGACTGTGTGGGCCATAAGTGTCACCATGGAGCTGTCTGCGTAGATGCAGTCAATGGCTACACCTGCATCTGTCCTCAGGGCTTCAGGTACGTGAGTCAGCTCCTCCCAGACTGTCCTCTGTACTGATGGGGCACCTAAACTGTTTTCATCGCCAGTGCTGATCAGTCTCTGGATATAGCATCAGTCCTACATGAATGGATAGCTCAGTGCTTCAGATCTTGAAGTAGGTCTCAGGTAGTTCGTGGAGTGCGGGGGGTTGATGATTCTTGCTTTGCAAAGAGCAATTTCCCTTTCGTGCAGTGCTGTGTTTGCCTGCCTGCCCCAGCAGTCCTGGTAAAACACTAGGTAGTACCCTCACAGAAATGATATGAGATAAACTCTGCATGCATGAGAGTGAGCAAAGGATGATAAAATGAGATATATGAACCTGGCTGCAAGAAAACAGAAGGTTGGAGATTCTGTGCCACTATCTCTGTACCTGGTGGTGGATGGGCTCAGCACGATTTTGGCAGTAAATTTCCAGCCTCTGATTCTGGCAGCTGCCAATATATCTGACTCCTGGAAATCTCTCTGTCTGTCAAAGATAAGTGTGCTGCTCCAAATGGATTCACCAATCATTGCCTGAGGCTGGATACTGGCTTCCTTCCAGCTAAACCTTTTCTGTGTTTCAAATACACGTGAGACAAAGAAGGAGTACCTGAAAAGATCAGTCTCGACAAAGCAGAAATCACAAGAACGCTTATAAATCATTTTCTCTGCTTTGTATCTACAACTGTTTTCATTCCTCCTGCTTTCATCCTTGCTGGTTTGGGATTTTTTTTCTCTCTCAACATACATTTTTATTGCAAAGCAGACAGCCTTCCCTGAATAGGCACTGATGTACAACATGTCAGCCCGTGGTTTCACAGAATCACACTTGTTATTTACAGGCTATCAGATACCTCTGTGTTGCAAATTCATGCCCTTTTCTCCATGTTTCATTCTCTGCTTCAGTCCCTTTGGTGGCCTCAGGGATCTTGCAGATTGGTGACTGGGAAGGATAACAAGTGGCTGTCCCACAGTGGAATTGTAAATGCTCATTGTTGTCTAATTGTTAGAGTTGAAAAACTGGATTGCAAAGCTGCATCGGGAGTGCACAGATGGTAGTGACTGGGAGACTTCTGCTGTGAGTCCCCTGGTTTCTGAGGCCTGTCAGTACCGGGCAGTGATGAGTGTGAGGGTCAGTGTTTGTCAGAGATGTTCTGAGTTGTGGCACAGTTGAGCAGAGCAGCAGGGGGAGGTGGGAGACTGATCTAGCCCCCTTCCTGTGTACGAAGCAGCTCTGATGGCAATTAGTGCCCTGGGTTCGCTGATCTCACACCAGGGTCTTCAGGGGCAGCCCAGCCTGCTCCCTCACTCAGGTGAGGGGCCTTCATTCCACTAAAAGCCCTCTAAGAGGAAACATCTTCCTACACAAGGCTCCAAAATCAACCACTAGCCTAGACAGCACTTCATAGCACAAGGTACACTTGGTCAAGCAAACTAATCCTGCTGCCTGTCAACAACAGAGACAGGATTAACTTGAGGTCTCCTGCTTGCTTTCTTAGTTTGTATTAGTCTATGTTACCTCCCTAAGTTTCCTGTGCAAGTTGCAAGGGAGAAAGAGTGGTTTAGAAGAAAAACATCACAGTGAGCACTATCAGGCTTCCCCTGCCAAGGCAGAGAGCAAGCTGAAGGCCCTTGTGTTCTCCATGCAGAATAGTCCTTGATCTTGTTTGATTTCAGGATTAAAATTCTGCTAACAAAATACATTTTGTTCATTATTCTTTCCATGACTCCAGCCTTTTGTAGTTTAAAGCCTGCTGCTCTGAAGGAGGTTCTGATTATTTTTTTTTCCCTCTTAAGACTGCAATTGCAAAGATGGTGATTGACAGAGTTCACCCTTCTGATGTTCAGGGTTATAGACTCAAGAGTTCACGAAGTGAGCCCCGGGTGCTGGGCTGTGTGGCGAGGCGATAACTTGGCAAGTATTTGAAGGCTGCAAGTGTTGATGAGAGGGAGTGAACACAAGGGGTGCTCTGACAAAGGTAACAGAGAGACCTGAGATGAAGATTTATAAAGTTTCTTGGCTAAGCATCAGGAGTCACTTCCCAGCAATGAGTTTGCAGTGAGCTCCCAGCTATCAGTACTTGTGCTGTTGTAATATATGCATAGAGCTAAAGCAGTGTTGTGGTTGTCACTGTGCTGTATGTCAAAGTCACTTGGAGTCACACATTAGAAGGATGTTAAAACTTGCATCCTCACACAGTTGAACAAATGGCACTCTGGTATTTCTCAGCCATGTTGGGCCTCATGTGCACAATGACACGTCTGGTGACAGCCCCAAAAAGCAATAGTACCAACACGCACACGCCTGTTTTCCCATCTTAACATCTCCTGTTCTTGTGTAGTATGCTCTACACAGCACCTTTCCTTACCACTCAGCAACACTGTCTCGTGAAAAGTCTCATCCATTGGATGAGACCTGATTTATCAAACTTTCCTTCTAGCAACCAGCCTCACAGCAATGTTGTCCTGGTTGATGTTGCTTTGGTGGGAAGCACACAGGGCTCCTGAGCCTGATGGAAAGCATTGTTCCTCCGCTGGGTACATGCCTCAGGCTTCTCCGCTGGGATAGTTTGCTGCAGGAAACTCTGCGGTGATTACTGAAATAAATGCGATTGTACCAGGCAGAATGGGCTTGGCCAAGCTTGCTGCAAGGCAGGCTGTGCTGCACATTCCACTGCTGGGGGAATAAATAGTATTAATGATGTCTAAAAATATACTTTAAAAATACTTTAAAATGAAAGAAGAAAAGGCCTTGGCAGGCGCTGTGGCTGATGTAGCTCCTAGATGCCAGCAGTAGGACAGTTGCACTTGTAAAGCCACCCACTGGAGGATCCCACAGCAAGGAAGGGTTGTGCAGGAGCATACTGGGAGCGCAGGGAGTCATTCAGAGCAGCTCCAAGCACAGACACACTGGCTTCGTGCAGCATTTGCTTTCTGTTAGTGAAGCCTGTTGCGGGTTGCATGGGTTTTTTATTATTCTTATTTTTAACTTCCATGAAATTAGAATTACACGCAGTGGCTTTCCTCCTGCGTTCTACTTGTTGCTCACAGACAAAACAAAGGGTTTGGCATTAGGTACAACAAAGCTCATGGGCTGGGTCAGCTCTGCTCCTTTCTGCTGGTCGCACCTGACAGCAGCCAGGGCTAAGAGGTCAGCCCTCATTTGATCCCACTGCTGGTGCTCCTGATGTGTTTGCCAGCCAAAAAGCGTGCGCTGGAGAGAGATCACACACTTAATGAAAGCAGGCTTTGAACAGGGAAGTGTTCCAGATGGACAGTGCACTTCAGTGCCTGGCTGCCAGTGGGGACGTGGCTCTGATGTGTCCTCAGCTCATCTGGTCTGACTGCTGTGCCGAGAGGCAGCTACTACAGTAACTACCTTAAATTGGCAAGAATTGCTTTCTGTGCATCAATCTTCCCATGAGGCTGTTGCTGTTTTCTCAATATTCCCTTGTTTTCTTGGCAAGGGGAATCCAAAGGATCTGTTGCTGAGTGGTGCTGTGTGCACCGAGGTGCTGTGCTCACCCTCCAGGAACAGAGTGGCCTGGGGGGTGAAGGGGCTGCCAAGAAGCTGCAGCAAAGGGGCTGGCTCAGGAAGGGGAAGTCTCTTAGTCTATAAGTAGTTCATAGTTCAGGTGTGCTCACAAAGAAATGTTCCCAAGAACAAAACCAACCATTTCCCACTGTGGTGGTCTGACCCTGGTGGGACACCACGTGCCAGCAAAGCTGCTCCATCACTCTCCTCCTAAGCTAGGCAGGGGAAAGACAATAGAATGAAAGGCTCTTGGGTCACAATAAGGACAGAGGGAGATCACTCACCAGTTATCAGCACAGGCAAAACAGACCCAGCTTTCATTTATTGCCAATCAAATCAGGGTAGGATAATGAGAAATAACAACTAAACCTTAAAACACCCCTCCCTTCTTCTCGGGCTCAACTTCACTCCCAGTTTCTCCACCTCCTGCCCTCCAGCAGCACAGAGGATGAGAAATGGGGGTTTTGGTCACACGTTGTCTCTGCCACTCCTTCCTCCTCAGGGGAGGACATTCCACACTCTTTCCCTGCTCCAGTGTGGGGGCTCTCCCCCAGGAGACGGTCCTGCATGGACTTTTCCAAGCTGAGTCTTTCCCATGGGCTGCAGTTCTTCACAGGCTGCCCCAGTGTGACCCCCTGTGGGGTCACAGCTCCTGCAGCAAACCTCCTCCAGCTCAGGCACCTCTCTTCACAGGGCCACAGGTCCTGCCAACAGCCTGCTCCAGCACAGGCTGCCCACAGGGTCACAGCCTCCTTCAGGTATCCCCCTGCTCCAGGTGGGGTCCTCCATGGGCAGCAGGTGGGTATCTGCCCCACATGGACCTCCATGGGCTGCAGGTGGATATCTGCCCCACATGGACCTCCATGGGCAGCAGGTGGGTATCTGCCCCACATGGACCTCCATGGGCAGCAGGTGGGTATCTGCCCCACATGGACCTCCATGGGCAGCAGGTGGGTATCTGCCCCACATGGACCTCCATGGGCTGCAGGTGGGTATCTGCCCCACATGGACCTCCATGGGCAGCAGGTGGGTATCTGCCCCACATGGACCTCCATGGGCTGCAGGTGGGTATCTGCCCCACATGGACCTCCATGGGCTGCAGGTGGGTATCTGCCCCACATGGATCTCCATGGGCTGCAGGTGGGTATCTGCCCCACATGGACCTCCATGGGCAGCAGGTGGGTATCTGCCCCACATGGACCTCCATGGGCTGCAGGTGGGTATCTGCCCCACATGGATCTCCATGGGCTGCAGGTGGGTATCTGCCCCACATGGACCTCCATGGGCTGCAGGGCACAGCTGCGTCACCATGGTCTGCGCCATGGGCTCCAGGGGAACCTCTGCTCCGGCTCCTGGAGCACCTTCTCCCTCCTCCTGCACTGACCTTTGTGTCTGCAGGGCTGTTCCTCTCAGTGTTCTCACTCCTCTCTGGCTGCAATTGCTCCTTCCCCCTTAAACTTGTTATCCCAGAGGCACTACCACTGTCACTGAGGGCTCAGCCTTAGCCAGCAGCAGTTCCAGCTTGGTGCTGGTGGCATTGGCTGTGTCGGACATGGGGGAGCTTCTAGCAGGAGCTTCATGGAAGCCACCCATGTAGCCACCCCAACAAGACCTTGCTACACAAGCCCAATGTACCCACATGCAGTTACTCCCCTGCCTGCCATGCTCCCATTCCCACTGCTGCCCACCCTGCACATCTCCTCTACATACTCCTTGGAGCAGAATAAATGGGGTTGGTTGGCTGCCAGCAGCATTGACTGCCAGATCATGCTGTTGGGATACACTTGTCTCAATGACTAGATTAGCTTGTCCCTGTGCAAGATTGTGCTCTTCTGGTAGAGGATGTTTACCCCCTCCCTGAGCTGTTAGCTAATACTATTAGCAGCCCATGACTGTGCCCACTGACAGCCCGCAGTGGCACTTGGCAGAGGAGGAAGATCAGGGGTCTCTGTCAACCACATCTCCCTACCCTTAGAGCAGCGAGGTAGCAATGGGATGGCCATGGGGAGCCTGGCTGGGAAGCTTCACTCCATCCGTGTGGTGAATAAAGGAAGTTTAGGGCAATGCAGTAAGAAAAGTGTTGAAATGCACTTTATCCTGAGAAGTACCAAGAGGTGGTTCTGGCTGAGAAGGAAGCATCCATGTGTCTGTGTATGTGACCCCAAGTGATGCCAGAGCTGGAGCAGGATGGCCCCAAGGCCCACATACAGATTAGGGCAGTTAGGAAGCTGGCTGGGGTATTCCATGCTGTGCCAGCCCCTTTGCTGCAGCCCTGGGGAAAAGAGAGCTTTCCTTGCCTTCTCCCAGGTGCTAATCCCAAATGTTTGCATCTTTCAAGGTATTCTTCAAGTAGTAATGTAAAGCCCTGTGTCTCTTCTCTCAGAGCAAGGCAGCTCCGTCGCTTTTGATGCAGTTCAGGAATTAGCCCATCCCTATTTTGTTGCGTATTCCTCTTTCCTTTGTGTTTCCCAGAGGCAGACCAGAGAGTGTGTGCTGGGAGAACAGGGACAGGGAGAGGTTTGGGCTCTCATTCCACAGAGTGCTAAAGATAGAGCCGTGGTGCTCTGTGCGAAATTGTACATGGGAAAATGGGAAAAGGAAAGCAGTCATCTCCCTTTCCTTCTGTTACACAGGCAGCGCGTCCTGGTCTCTGTGGCTGAGCAAGATTGCTCTTGAGTATGCTGTGGCTGTTTTGTTTGCTGTTCTTGCACGTCTTGGATAGTTACTGTAGGGGAATGGCTTGGGTTTCTATTCTGATTGTATCCAGGAAGGTTGCCTAGAAATTCCCTGAGCTTCCAAGAATCACCTGCTTGACTGGGGAGGGGTGAGGGCTGGGCATTTTTTGCTGTGTTTTTATGAGCGATTTGTGATTCCACAAAGTGCTCCCTGAATGGCAGGAAATTCCCAGTGAGATCTCACTGTTCAGGACGGGGCTCGTGGGTTATTCACTGCACAAACGGCTCTGCCACCGTCCTCTCCGGGAGGGCTCTCAGCGGTGGTGCTGCTGTCAGCGCTGCGTAACACAGAGTCACAGAATCAAACAGGTTCGAAAACAGCTTTAAGCTCATCCAGTCCAACCCTTACCCATGGCACTGAGGCTTCGTCACCACAAAGCAGTGCCTGCAGCCCTGCCCTGGGCAGCCTCTTCCAATGCCTGAGCACCTCTGGGGCAGGAATTGTTCCTCAGCTCCATCTAAACCTGCCCTGGGGCAGCTTGAGGCCGGTTCCTCTTGTCCCATCCCTTGTTCCTTGGGAGCAGAGCCCAGCCCCTCCTGGCTCCATCCTCCTGTCAGGCACTTGTAGGGAGCCATCAGGTCCCCCCTGAGCCTTCTCTTCTCCATCTGAACCCCCCAGGTCCCTCAGCCGTTCCCCATCACACTTGGGCTCCAGGCCCTGCTCCAACTCCATCACCGTCTCTGGCCCCGCTCCAGCCCCTCAATGTCTCTCTTGCAGTGAGGGGCCCAGAGCTAACACAGGATTCGAGGCTGAGCCCCAGCCCTCACTGCAGCTCTCCACACACGTCCCCCCAGCACAGCCCGACACTTGCCCCCTGCTCACCGCCTACCAAGTTTTCATCCTGGTACTGGCTGCACATTTCCAAGCAGTCGCAGAACTCCTCCGTGCAAAGCGTTGATGTTCTCTCCTCAGTGCAAAAAGGGTTTGTTGGGTTTGAGCAGTGGCTGTAATGAGAAGTTTGGGGTATAAAGGCACAGCACACTGTGTGCAGCAGCCAGAGAGCCTGGCTGGGGCCCTTTGCAGTGCCACAGGCCCAGTGGGTGACCTGGGCAGAGGGTTTCATCCTGACACGTGGCACACTGTGACCGATCACTGCAGCTTTGTGCACGTGCTCCCTTTTCCCTGCTCTGGCCTCGCTGGGGTGGCAGTTTCAGCATAGCCTGCCACAGGCGAGGGTGCAGCCGTGCTGAGCCGGCAGCCTGGGGACCAGGACCGCTGCTCCTGGGTGATGTGGCCCAAGCCCCAGGGCTCACAGGCTCCTATGCAGGGGGGTTGCTCGGCCTCTCACATCGTTATGGCTGAACCACAGCACTTCCCTCCAGATTACTCAGACCTGGCATTTGTTTCTCAGTTACCACTGATGCTGTGAGAGCTTCCTTTCCTTTGCATTGCTCTGATCCAGGACACTGCCAACCACAAACACAGCTAAAATAAAGTGAATGATTCTGTTGCTGTTAGAAACAACCAGTTCAGGAACACTGCCCAGCAAATAGTGTGGTACCAGTGCATTGCTTCTGAGACCTGTTAGCAGTTGTCCATCTGTCGATACACTCTGATATGCAGTAAACCAAGTGAGGAGACTGTAAAAAGTACGAGGAATAGAGGATTTTCCTCCTGCTTGGCACTTAACAGCAGAGATAGACTTAAATGAAAAAGCCTAGGATGGAGATATTGCAGGTTTGGGCTTAAATTGCTCCCAGTTTTTACTGGGGACTTGTATGGAATGCAGCAATTGTAGACAGACTGCTGTCCCTTGCAGGGCTAAATAGTCAGTGCAAAGTGCAGCATGAGCTGCTTTCAGTGTTTGAACTGGCTTGCTCAGACCCAGCATGGAGATCTCTGTACAGCATTGTGCTGTAAGGCTTTCACACAGCAAAGCAGGCACATGGCAGCCGACTCTCATGTTGCTGTCCCACGGTGGTGGCATCCTGTCAGCATCTGAATATGTCTCCTTCCTTAAAACAAGCTAAGACTGAGCCCACTTTGTCCTTCTGCAGTGGACTCTTCTGTGAGACTCCTCCGCCGATGGTCCTGCTGCAGACGAGCCCGTGTGACAACTACGAGTGCCAGAACGGGGCGCAGTGCATCGTCGTGCACTACGAGCCCGTCTGCCGCTGCCTCGCCGGCTTCGCGGGCCAGAAGTGCGAGAAGCTCATCACCGTCAACTTCGTGGGGAAGGATTCCTACGTGGAGCTGCCCTCAGCCAAAATCCGTCCTCAGGCAAACATCTCCCTCCAGGTGAGCAGCAGTCACCAGCTCAGTGCTCCCCTAAGCCATAGTACATGTGCTCTTACAGGTGTTTTCGTTCTGAAGGAATGGGATCCGTCGGCCGAGATGCTGACAAAGTTAGAGTCAGCTTGTCAGCCAGTGGCCTGCTCTGAAGTTGCTGAAAGCTGAAGAAACAGTAAGGCACCACTGTACTTTTGTGGACCTGCCTCCAGAATCTCCCTTACTCCCAGACTGGAGATTTAATAGGGATGGTTCAGGAAACCTCCCTGGCTTCTTACTGATTGACAGCATTGTGGCTCATCCTGTAGGAATTAGTGCTTAATGTTAGGACACTTACTAAGAGCTGCTCTTTGCTCTTTTTTTAAATGGCCTTTCCAGGCAATATTTTGCTGACTTTCTCATGAAAGGCGGAAGATTTTGTTACAGTCCTGTAGTTGCACCTAAACTGGATTTGAGGTCTAAGATTCAGAAGGCAATGGAAAATCGCTATCAAAGTGCTGTGCTACAACTGGCTTCTTTGTGACTGTGCATCAAAGGTGTTTTGGACACTTACTCAAATAAGATATTTAAGTGATTTTGAAGTTATTTGTACTCGCAGTCTAGTAAGCATTGAACTAATCTTTTCCCCTCCTAATATCCCAAAGTACATGAGGGAATAATTTCTAGCTTTATCTGTTTTCTCCTAAAGAGACATATAGAGTACCTGTATGACATGATAATCTCCCTTAGGCCACTGATAGTTAATCTGTCTATGTTAGATTCCCCCTGCAAATGAAGCCTAACATTTCAAAAGACAAGAGAAGAAAAATCACACCTGCATATTTATTTCATTGCATTTATTTTCTCAGTTTGAAAAGATTGTATTCCACAGTTGGAAATCATATTCTAGACTTATTTGGTGGAGTTTGGTTGTAATTAAAATACCAACATCAAGACATGGGAAAGCGGAATGAGTTTCCTCCTTAGGAATAGATTTTTAAAGGGTGGTTCCTGCAAAGTTTATTCTAAGGAAAAAAAAATAAATCCATAATTAATATTTATCTTTAATAGCTTGAGTATACAGTTCAAATGAAAATGAAGCTGATTCATGTATAATTGAAACTCCGGGTTTTCTTCCTTTTAATCCCTTTTATGTAAGACCACAAAAGAGGTTCTATAAATATGGGCACTCTAAAATATGGCTCCCTGAAGGCTCCACATACTATAGGTCAACTTTGAAGCTGAAAATATGGGCATTGTTTTCTTAAGTGTACAAAACATGTTACATCAGCCAGAGCTTGAAGAACCAAAGTGATTTTTACACATGCAGATGATGTTCTCACTTCTTTTTTCCCCAGCTTAATATTCTTGCATCCAGTCATTAATCACAAGTGAATTAAAATTAGAATACAACATTGATAATTAAGAAGAGATAGAGGAAATCTTACTTAAAAGGGCTCAAGAGTGGGGGACAAGGGCTACTCTGTTCTTCCTGACTCTGTAAATATCCCATTTGAAATCGGCATGGCTTGCAAATAACTCGGGTTGAGTGAATAACTGCGGCTATGGTGGATATGGGGACAGGTCCTTATTCCCTTCTTTGTGAACATACATGTGATATGTGATATATTAGATACCTGCGAACAGATCAGTGCCTGCTGAAATCTGTTTCCTTGTCATTGTGACACGCTCCTGCTGCCAGAGTTGATTTTCTAAACCTCCACTTGAAGCTGGGGTAGTAGCTGGGAAATAAATTTTTGTGTGACCAAAAATACAGCAACAGTCTATTAAGAGGGATCAAATAAATTGCAGCTTTCACCTCCTGACAGCTAGTTCTCATTTGAAGCAAGGGCACCGTCCCATAGTGGGAGGCCAACCTGGTTGTGTCAAAGTGCACTCAATGTCACCAAGACCTTCCTGTGTCTCATGGAGCTTGCTCAAATTGTTGCTTTTATGTATGATTTATTAATCATATTTACCTTACCTTACTAAGCAACCTTACCTGGCTATTAACGTTTCACAGGTAGCAACAGACAAGGACAACGGCATCTTATTATACAAAGGAGACAACGATCCTTTGGCTCTGGAGTTGTACCAAGGACACGTGAGGCTTATCTACGACACACTGAATTCTCCACCTACCACGGTATACAGGTAAATAGCTGAGCTTTACCAAGACAGTGAATTTCCAACAAAGATGAAGAGGTAGGATTTTTAGAACCTTTTATTTTAACTCAAGGTCTCTCTTTTATTGTACATTATTAGATAAGAAAATCAGAATAAAGATCTAGCTAGAGACTGCATGGTGAAAAATTGCCGTTTATTGGCAATACAGTGATACCGTGTCCTGCTGTGATTGCAGAAAATTGTTGTGTTTTCTCACCTACTGTAAAGATTTAGTTTTGGATGAATGTTGTCTTTGAAATAGCTCCAGATTATCAGTTTCTTTGATGTTGATATTTAGCATTTATTTACCATACCAAGACAGAACAGTGACTGTGCAAGTGCAGGATTAGACTGTGTTAAGTAGAAGAAGGGCTGAATCCCTTTACAGGGTGAATATCTTTGGAAGAACTCTTACCCCTCTCAGTAGTAACTACACAAACCACGAAAAGCACAAGTTACAAAGGTAAATCATGGGACAGTTCCACCTTCAGACGCTTGACTTTTGGAGATGCCAAACGCGGAGGTTTTACTCATTAGTCACAAGAAAGAATAGCAAATGTAAAAGTGAAACCCGTGCACGGAGGTATTTCACTAGGAAGGGAGAGGTGCTGCTCATTCTCCACTGCTCCTTTAGCAGCCCTTTCCCTGGTTTAATTCCACTCTGATCATTTTTAAGCCCTGTGGCTCAAATTTGTGCAGTGTACATATGTAGTTGTGACCAGTTTCGTGGTCGGTGCAGCTTCATGGCATTGTGTATGCAGAAAAGTTGATTTCCCAGCCCAACTGGCTCTCGAAGGAAAAACATCCGATTAGAGCAAGTGAAAGGACATCTCCAGGTGTCACTGGCCAGGATGGCCTGGTGCCTCTTCTAGGATGTTTTCTCCGCACTTGGTAAAACTTAGAGAATCACAGAACAATTTGGGTTGGAAAGGACGTTAAAGCTCATCCAGCTCCAATCCCTGCCACGGGCAGGGACACCTTCCACTGGAGCAGCTTGCTCCAAGCCCCTGTGTCCAACCTGGCCTTGAGCACTGCCAGGGACGGGGCAGCCACAGCTTCTCTGGGCACCCTGTGCCAGCACCCTCACAGGGAAGAACTTTTGCCTTATATCTAACCTGAGCTTCCCCTGTTTCACTTTGAACCCATCACCCCTTGTCCTTGAGTCTTCCATAGTCTTCTTGAAGGGGAATGGTGACTTGTTTAAGAAAATGAAAATATTCTTTCTGTCTCAAATGGGATAATACCAATGTGGATGTGTCACCAGGGAGAGCAAAGGCTTGTCCACAGTAGGAATGAAGGAAGTAGTTTGACAGTGATTTTCACCAGCTGGATAGGTGTGAAGAATTTCTCTGTGTGTGGCTATAATCCTGACTGATTTCATGTTAGAGCAAGGCTGAAGTTGTTAAACAGTTTTATGCAACTAATTAGAACATAGAGAAAAGCTCATTATGTGTGGGCAGTGCAGGGGGTGGCAGAGCAGTGTGAATGCTTGCTCTCCATTGTCAAGGGCAGAGCACTGTGGTGACAAGAGCTGTTGCCATCATCACAACAACACTTCATGGATCTTCCGCCTTCTGGCAAAGTTGCCAGAGCTGGTGAGCAGCAGTGTCCTCATTGTTCCTGCGCCCTTCATATTGATCAAGGAGGAGGTCTCCATTCAGACTGACACCTCATTACCATAAGATTAATGGCCTGTTCACTAGTTTTGCACTGTGTGATCTGTTGAGGTGGGAAAGAAGCTGCTTAATACAATGCCCTTTCTGAAATGTCACTCTAATCTTTTGTTAGTTTAAGGAGTGGTGCAAAATGGGATTAGCATGGAGCTTGATGGGAAAAGATTAGGCTGATTGAGAAAAACTGCAGCTAAGAATGTCAGAAAGGGCTTCTAAATAGATTAAAAGACTTGTTTTCCTTAAGGGCTGAGGAAGGGGGCGGGAACCTACTTCTCTGCTTACAGTCATGGGATTTAAGGGCAGAAGATGTGAGTGGATCCAGTTTGACCTCTCTGTAGAGTCTGTTTGACTTCTAGCTAAGGCATAAAGTCTGTTTGGCTAAGACATGACTTCCAGCTTGGCACCGAGTTTCAACAGGAAAACACCAAATAATGGAAAATCCCCCGTTTCCTTTAGTAGCTTGGCCAGTGGTCAGTCATTTCATTATTCAGGCATTGGCCATCATTTCTAAGTTCTGTTGCTAATACCTTCTGGATGGTTTAGAGCCTTTCTCCAGGGAAATTAAAGTGCTTTTATATCTAGTACTGGCTCCCATGAGTTAAGCTGTACTTTTAATTGCATTGCCTCCTAGCTTGCATTTAGATGAAACAAACAGCTGAGTCAGTGCAATGCGTTTTACCTAAGCCTTAAGAATTTGGGGAACTCTTTTCTTCAACTTCTGCCATTTTTCATTTTCATCAATAATAAGGTTGCCAGGAGAACCTGTAACATTCTGATCGTAGTCTCACCACTGGTAAAATACTCCTCTGCTCTGTTGCCTACTCCTTGCTGTCTTGTTTAGGTGCTTGATTTAAATCTCAGCCTCATCAAAAGGGGACTGTTTGAGAAGCTCTGTTGAAAGACTCTTAGGTTAATTCTGAGGGGTGGATCAGGTGCTGCTATCCTCCAAAAGGGCCCACTTCTCGGAAGAGATGAGCAGTGCTTTGGCTCTTGTTTTAACTCAGAAAAGTCTGCCAAAAGAGGAGGAGGCCTTAAAACACTGACTGGAGGGATCTGTGCCAGCTCCAGCTGCAGGGAGTCTGTCACTGACCTGGGCTGGTGCTGTAACTGAGATGTTTTGCTGGCAATTCAGGTACTCCCATGATGGGATGTGGAAAGTCATTGGCAAGCCACATTAGCTTCATCAGAGTCCCCATGATTAGATTTATTAATAGTACTTAGGAACAGTAAAATTAGTGAAGTACTTGGCTAATGCAGGTAATATCCTGTAGAGATAAGGTAAAACCTGTTGTGAGACAGGGTGGGAAGCCAGCAGAGTGTAGGTTGAACCTGGTGGTAGTTCTCAGTCTACAGCAGAAGTACATCAAGTACACAGTGTGACACTGCAGAGCTGTCGCAAGCTGCTCAGCATACAGCCAGGGGAAGGTCTGTACCAGAGATGTGAGGTGTGTGCTCTGAATTTATTCTGCAGTGTATTCCGTGGGTGGCCTCACGTTGGAAAAGGAGGCTGAGGGCAGGGATGTGGCATAACAGCAGGTTACAGGTGTGCTGGGAAAGAGCAATGCATTTCATGTACTCTGTGAAGGCAGATTTCCTGGGGCTGTTGGAGTGGAACTGTTGCTGTTGCTCCTTCGAGCAGATTTAAGTAGAACTGCAGTACCTAGTCTAGAAAAGACCAAGATTAACTTGCTGTACATTCAGATTTGCTTTACATGTATGCATTCCTGTGGTATGTTTGGATAGAAAGGTTAAAGTTGACCTTGGGCTTTTCTTTCATTCTAGTCAGATAAAGGTCAGCAAATGTCCAATGGAAAGGACTGCCTAAAATGTATTGTCATTTCTCATCAAGTTAGAAAGAAATACTAGTGCATGAATATGCAGTGATTGAACTCCTGACTGCTCTGTTATTGGAACTCCTCGCTGGTCACCTGCAGAATAACGGGTTCCTGGATGTCGCAGTAGGTATCTTACAGAAGGTCTGTTTGTGAAGTAGGATTCCTATTTGCTGTTTCTTTCGTTCAATTTAATTACTCTATAGAAGCACAAATGAGAACCAAAAACTGTTGCTTGAGTGCTTTACTGACCTGGTTTCTGCACTGGTGAGAGTCAAGTCTTCCATGCCATGACGGCACATAGCACTGAGCCAACAGTGAGTTCTTGAAATAAAGTAAATCTTTCACAATGACACCTTATCGCAAAAACATCAACTGATGAGGAATGTGCTGCTCTCAGTTACCACCGCGCACCAATTGTTTAAAGTTTAGATTAACAAAGAGTGGGTAATTCAGCATTCAGCCATTGATACTGGTATCTGTTGAACTGTATTCAACTTCCTACTTTCAATCTTTTTTCCTGCATCTGTTCCTTGAACCAGAGATAAGATCTTGCTTGTAAATTATCTTTTTTCATAGGTTTTATGCTACCATACAGTCATATTGATTTGGCTGCTATATTAATTCTTCCTAATAGAAATGGAACATAGAAATTTGACACAAACTACTGATGTAATTCCCTCCAGAGTTCCCAGATTGCCATGTTGCATACAGACTGTCATATCTGCTAAAGAGCAAGATGCAGATGTCATTGGTATAAAATAGCATGTTTTCATGCAGGCTTCCTGACAGCAGTGTGAAAGAAGGCAGTCATGAAAACGTAAGAACTAATTGTATTTGTCTTTCGGTAGAGCCTCCACCCAAATTACATTATAATTCCTTTTAAAAGTACCCTTAATCTATTTTCAAGAATTCTACATCATAACAAATATCTCTTATAGATTGTGTCATGCAGTTCTCATGGTCCTGCTAATTCTGCACACCATAGATGGATGTTCTTGTGGTTAAAGCAAAAGGCCTGGAGTAAGGGAGCATAAATTCTTCCTGTATCTGTCCCATATGTGATGACTGTGGGATGACAAACTAAATCTGTGCACACGAAGTACAGAAATGCACAAAAAGCAGATAAAGTGTTTCAGCCATGTGCTGCAGGTCCTGGGGGTGAGGTTCCTTCTCCCTCCTGCCTCCAGGCTGTGGAGCAGCACAAGACACTTACCCAGCAACATCTGCAGCTGCCTGTGCCATTCCCTGTCACCCAGCAGCACACACTGTGCAGCCCCATGTCCCCATATCCCTGCCCGTGCTGCTCCTCAGCTGACCCTGGTAGTACTCAAGGGCATTCTACTCGGATCTCATGGACTCCTCCTCTGCTTCTGGTGCTGAGGGTGAGCAGTTGCTTTTGTGATGGAAGAACTTCCAGACCTGCCAAAGATGTGGGAGATGGGATTTTTGTGTAATCACCTCTCCTTGGTTGCAAGTGCTTGTCATAGAATCACAGAATCAGTCAGGTTAGAAAACAGCTTTAAGCTCATCCAGTCCACCCGTTCCCCAGCACTGCCAAGGCCACCCCTGCCCCATGGCACTGAGGCCTCGTCTCCACGCTGTGTGAGCACTTTGCAGGGCCGGTGCCTGCAGCCCTGCCCTGGGCAGCCTGTTCCAATGTCTGAGCACCCTCTGGGGCAGGAATTGTTCCTCAGCTCCATCTAAACCTGCCCTGGGGCAGCTTGAGGCCGGTTCCTCTTGTCCCATCCCTTGTTCCTTGGGAGCAGAGCCCAGCCCCTGCTGGCTCCATCCTCCTGTCAGGCACTTGTAGGGAGCCATCAGGTCCCCCCTGAGCCTTCTCTTCTCCAGACTGAACCCCCCAGGTCCCTCAGCCGTTCCCCATCACATTTGTGCTCCAGGCTCTTATCTGCAAGAAAAGCCTGGGAAGCTTCCCCATTAATTCACTGCCTTGTAGGGAGGAATGTGCTGGAGGAGTGAAGACATTCGTTGTTCTTAGATGTAATGTACAGTATTAGATGTACATTATTAGAGCCTGTCAAACCCAGTTTTTACCAAAAGTCTCTTTGCAGAGCTCACTGCATCACTGGTCCTTTTCTTCCTAATCCCTTCCTGGTCTGCAGTTGTGCTGTGCCTGTCCGTTTGATACTGCAGGATGGACTGTTTTTCATAGATTTCTCTGAGGCAGCACTGAGTTCTTAACAATTCTGCATTTTTGCAATTCATTTTATTCGCTCTTTCACACACTCTTATTTTTTTCAGGTATTCCTTGGGGACTTTGCATCAAAGATAATTAAAGAAAGCAGTGTTAAACTCTGACCTGCACAGCAGAAGTTGTAAAATTTGAATGTACTTATGCATCTTGCATGAGCCCAGGCAAAGGACAGTTGAATTTTTTGCCTTGATAAAGGGCTCTGGCATATATAAATGGGACAAAAAAAAAGACAAGTGTGTGAGTTCTTGTCAAACTACAAGCACTGCATTTCCCTAGATTTCATGAGAGTGAAAATGTAAGGCCAGGACCTTAAAATATCATCTAACTTTTATCATTAGGTTTAGAATCAAATATTTGCTTTCAAGAAATTCAGAAACTTTTTTCTGCCGAGGTGAAGCTTAAGAAGGGAGAAGTTGTGTCCTTCAGGATGCTGAGGACTCAGCAGGCAAAGTCTTGTTAAGCTGAATTAATGTTTTTCTCTGTAAATCTCCTCAGAATCTCTTGCAAGGATGATTGTTTCTCATCTCTCCTCACCTCCTCCCAGCTCATTCTCTTCTCTGAATGAGAACCCACAAACCCTGTGCTGCAGCCCCACAGCTTTATTTCTGACCTTACACATGTGTGTAGGGTGCTTGGCTTTGGCTTCCCTTCAGAACCCATCACTGAACTCTGGAGAACTCATGCCACAGTCAGTGAAAGTAATCAACTGAGTAGCTGCTCCTGTGCCACAGAGGGTTTCATCCCATTCTCACTCATTCTTTGAATTAACTTGTATCATGACTGTGAAGGTAAAGTAGAGATGTTCTTTGTATCCTTTTGATTAGGAATGTGGCCTTCTACACCTTTATCATAGAAAAAGAAACAGAATAGTGCTGCAGACCCAACCAGAGGCCCTGGCAGAAGGCAGCCCTCCTCCTCCCAGATCCCTTCTGAAGCTGTCTGTGCTGGCTTTCATGCACAGACAACACACAAGCAGACTGTCAGTAGTCTGTGTTTCGCTAAGTGAATTGACTTACTGTTTTCTAAAGCAGACCCCAAAGCTGGCGTGTACCTTATTACTACAGTCACTAACCCTGTCCTCTGCATGGCTCCTGCTGTTCCTTCCATAACTCCAGCTGAAGGGGACAGGAGGGAAGCTGAGGCAGATATGCTGTGTCTATCCCCAGTGGTGGCTTTGTTGATCAGCAGCCTTGGAGTAAGCGTCACACAGAGGAGTGCAGTACACACGTGTACATATAACTTTAGAACAGTAACATTACAATGCTGATTTCCTTCAGCACTGAATAGTAATACAAATATAATGAAGTCAGCAAGATGCCAATAGTAATCCCAAGAAGAAACGAGAGGTGATGAGTTTGGGATAGTTCATAACTAACAAAAGCAGGGGGACACCCAAAATGAATCAATGTGTTAAAATACTTTGAGTCTGGCCTCTAGTTTGAATCTCACATCACAGCATACTGGGCCTGCGCAGCTCCTCTCTCCTGACAGTGTTGGACACCTCAGGGGATTACATGCAACGGTGGAAAGCAAATCCTTCCCAGTTATGATGACATTTCACTTAGCAGTGGAGACTGTTAACTGTTCCCTTAATGCAATTAAGTGTTTCCAGGAGCATCAAGAAGGAAGAAGTCATTGCTCTTGAAAGGCTGCTGAACTCTAGAAGTAGCTCAGCACCTCACAGGTACCTGCTGGTTTTCATGTTTAAAGTAGTCTTGGGTTTGTGTCAAAATGAATGCTGAAGGCAAAAGTTGTTCTAGACAGTGATTTGACTTATGACTAAAAATAATATAGCTCTATTATCAAAAGAAAATTGCTGCTGAGAATGCAGAAACTTGCACTACAAATGGTTTTCCCTGTTCACTCAAAGTCAGTAGCTGGGGTGAATTTTAGCCAGTTAACTTCAAGCCTTAAAACTGCCCAAGCAAACCAGAAGTAATTGGGAATTAAGCACTATTTCTTCCACCCCAGCAGATAAGCTGAGCTAGTAGTTCATCTGTCTGTGACATGGCCCCGCTGTTTCTTCTAGTGAGAGCATCAGTTAAAGTAGGAGAGTGGTCCTGGCAGCTTGAGCTGTCAGAAGCTGGTGCTGCTGTGAGTCCATCTTCTGAACAGTCAGTTTGGTTTCTATGTATTGGAAGCATGCTCTTGTGAGAAAATACCTTGATACAGGGCATTAGGCCAATAGTATATTGACAAAGTTAGTTAATAATGGTCGAACCGGAGAAAGGTTAAAGTATTCTTGTAGTAGACAATGATGGAATAGACCTAATCATAGTCAAAATGACTTTATAAACTTCCTATGCACTAATTACTGGCTCATGCCTTGAATTGTGAGGGGTTTCCCTTCCAACAACATGTAGCAAGCTAATACAACATGTTTGGGTTTTTTCTGTCTGTAAGTTTCTTGTAAACATGACAACTTACACTGAGTGTAGATCTGTACCATGTGTGATGGATCTGTATCCCATCTATACCAAGCACCAGGCTCTGGATTCAATAGATAGAGTCTGGCAGAGGCCATATGTGCAGAACCAGCACCAAGGGTTCTGTGCACAATCACTTCAGTGCTTCCTCCCAGCACAGAAACGTGCCCCACAGCTCTGTGTTTGCCAGCAAGCCCCAGTGCTGCTGGAAGAGGTGGGCTTGGCAGCGGCTGTTCTGCTTGGCAAATAGCAGTGGATTTTGTTTATTTTATCCTGGGCTGCATCCAAAGGAGCGTGACCAGCAGGTCGAAGGAGGTGATCCTGCCCCTCTGCTCTGCTCTTGTGAGACCTCACCTGGAGCATTGTATGCAGTTCTGGTGTCCTCAACATAAAAAGGACATGGAACTGCTGGAACAAGTCCAGAGGAGGCCACGAGGATGATCAGGGGCTGGAGCACCTCCCGTATGAAGACAGGCTGAGGAAGTTGGGGCTGTTCAGCCTGGAGAAGAGAAGCTGCGTGGAGACGTCATAGCAGCCTTCCAGTATCTGAAGGGGGCTACAAGGATGCTGAAGAGCAACCCTTCAGTAGGGACTGTAGTGATAGGACAAGGGGTAATGGGTTCAAACTTAGACAGGGGAAATTCAGGTTAGATCCAAGGCAGAAGCTCTTCCCTGTGAGGGTGCTGAGGCGCTGGCACAGGGTGCCCAGATAAGCTGTGGCTGCCCCATCCCTGGCAGTGTTCAAGGCCAGGTTGGATGGGGCTCAGAGCAACATTCTCTAGTGGAAGGTGTCCCTGCCCATGCCAGGAGGTTGGAACTGGATGGTCCTGACGTCCTTTCCAATACAAACCATTCTATGATTCTATTATTTTTGTGGAAGGAGTGGCATACAGCTGTAGATATGACATGTTTCTTCATCAGAACCTGAGATTTGATACCCACTTGAGTTGCAGAGATGGTTTAAATAGTGTTTGATAATGGTGCTAAAAAGTAAATCCAGGCACTGTGTTCTGTCCGAAGTCCCATGTATGCCACACAAGCACACACATACAGTGTCACCTCTTTGCTCAGTCCTGTCCCTGCTGGGCTGTGCAGTGTGTGCAGGGCCCTGCCTCCCCCCGTGCTGTTTGCAGTGTCATTTTGGTTAAGGAAAACTGATTTAATGAGTCCCAGTGGCACTGCAGGATCTTTGGGTGATGGTTGTTACGCTCTGTACTCAGTGGGTTTATTATTTTATATGGTGCATGTTACAGTGCAGGCACAGACGTGCTCATTGCACCACAGTGTGCTGTGTGCTGTGATGTGCGAACTTCTTCTGGTGGAGTAAGATGGGAAGGCAGGAATGTTGTGATCTATCATTTAGGAGAGGCCTTGAGCTTGAGGAGCTCATTGGAGCTATTTTTACTACTATTACACTTGCGTTTAACAAATTCTCAGTTAGCAGAATGAAGCATTCAGCTCTGCAGGGGCACAGTGATGCTGCAGGAGAGCAGCACAGCATCAGCTCCCAGCAGCAGGGCTGGAGAGAGGTGTCAGACATCTTCCCATGTCAGGACACTGTGAGAATTCCCTGTGAACAAGGACTGTTTGCCCTGGCCGTGAATCTGACCCTTTCCTGAATAACCCAGCGAAAGGGCTCAGGATTGTGTTAATTGCGTGGTGCAGGGGTATAAAAAAGGTCCTGCTTTTCCCTTAGAAGGTCTGTAATACAATCACTTTGACTGTTGGCAGGGGTGCTACAGGAACTGAATTATGACTGGAAATTAGATATGCATTGGCCTGGCCAAACGATCATTAAGGGAGATACGGTAATCAGCTGCCAGTGGTTAAAGGCTGTAAACACCAGGAAGAGAAAGGTGGTTTATTTGGGTGGTCTAGAGTTGTAAGGAGGAGAAAAGGTTTAAAACCCAGCAAATGGAGGTATCAAGGAAAAACATCTCAGCCTAGGAGACCTAATGCTCAAGTCACATGAAACAGGACTGAACACAACAAAAGAGAGTATATTTTAAGCTGAAAGTGAACTCAAGTGCTTTAGTATCTCCTTCACCCCCTAGTTCCTGAGTCTTGTGCTTATTAGCATTTTCATTCTTTTTTTCTCAATGTGTGTTTTTTCTTTGGCTTCTGAAGATGACAGTGCTTGAAGTGATGTTACTGGAGAGGTAGCACAAACACTGCTCCAGTTACGATTTCGCCTTTGTTGCCATGGAGAAGTTTAAATCTGTTTTAGGCCAAGGACTGATTATAACTGGAACTAAGGGCAGGAGGTAACTGTAACTTGGAAAGGTGAAAACCCATCAGTGCTGATACCCGAAGCCAGCCTGGCACGGTGTGAGCGTCACAGCTCCCACATTGCTGACATCTCCATGAGGTTCCCTGCGTCTCTCACCCTGTGTTCCTGGATTCTGGTACCTCTTCTCCAGTGCGTGGTCTCCCCACATGTTGCAAGCTCCTTGAGCTCTTTCAGACATGTGTTTTTGCTCCTTCCCTTCTACTGCAGATGCTTCCACAGGTCAGATAAGTTCAGTGTCCCCCTCGGCCTTCACTCCCCAGTCAGTTGTGTTTGCTTTGTTCCGTGCTTCAGATAAGGCATGTCCCCATTAAGAGAGAGGTCAGGAAAATCTGGAGACTGTAGCTAATGAACTGATGTCCTCATTTGCATAACTAATACTTACGTTTCCTCAGTGACATGGTTTGCTGTGGTACTTAAAGCTATTTTTGCTTTTCACTTCCTTGCCCTGCTGTTCTCTGCTGTCTGCGCTGAAGGTGTCTGTCAGTGAAACAAAATAACCCCGAACCCTGATTTTCACAAGTTCAAACTGAATGCTTTAAGCCTTTAATGCATTTCTGTTCACTAGCATATTTATAGTGGCTCAGCTCGAAATCCCTCATGGGTACTGGAGCACGGGGCGTCAGTGTTGATAACGGCTGTGTGTGCTTGGGGCAGGGGTAGAGGGGGAAGAAAACAGAAGTGAAACAGATCAAAAATGAGAGCGGGAATCAGTTCTTTCATGCACTGCCCGGCCTTTTGTGTTGAATACACATCCCTTCGCATTCATTGCTTCGTGTTCTGGAGCCTGAGCCCCCAGCAGAGGCCACGTCCTGGCCCCTGTGCATGGATGGGTCCGTGGCTCTCCCTGCTGGAGCTGCTCGGGCGGGGGAGCTCCCTGCGACCGGGGCCCTGAAGGAGCCTCCTGCCGAGCTCTCCGCAGGGGCCTCTCCCAGCGAGGGCAGCTCCGAGCTTGCCCCCGGGCGCGGAGGGAGCAGGAGCACCGGGGGCCGTCCGGCGGAGCGGGGCTGTCCGCACACCCGCACCGCTTTCCTCTGTTGGGTGGCCCCAGCCGGCCCGCGGCGAGGCTAACGCTGGGGAAGGTGAGGTTGTGGCGGACGCTCACCTGGGCTCTCGGAGGTACGAGGAGAAGGGTGAGGGTGCCGCTGGCTGGGGAGCGGCAGCTCTGCCCCGGCCGGGCGGTGTGGGACCGGCGCTGGCCGTGCCGTGCATCCCTGCCCGCCGCACACGGCCCGTCAGGGACCGGACCTGGTTACAGCCGGGAGCGAGCTGAACTCAGCGGCTCCCCGGGACCCGGCTGGCCGCGGGACTCGTGGAGGTGCTGTCGGCACTGTGCCTGGCAAAGCGGGTCCCCACCAGCCTGCTCTGGGGGCAGCTTTGGGGCCTGAAGTCTTCCCGTGCTGTGTAAATACAGAACTGGCCGCCTGATTCCTTTCAGCACGTACTTACATTAGCAAGTTTAATTATGAAATTCCTGAAAGTCCTTGCTTACACTTCAGCCGTAATTCCTCCCTTTTTTTGACAGGTCTGTGCTGTCAACTATACACTATCCAGAGGTGCTGGCCCAACACACTGCAGCTGAAACCTGGCTAAAATGCCGGTGTTTCCCCCTTTTTTAACAGCTTGGAGATCTCTCCAGGGCCAGGACTCGGTGCCCCGGGAGGAGCCGCCGGTTCACACCCAGCAGCCGTTTAGCTTCTCCCTTCAGCCCCGTTCTCCCTCCCCGCCTTTGCTGTTTGCCTGCCCCGTGGGGCAGCAAAGCCCCTCCGCGGGGCCTTGGCCGGGCGCGCGGGTGCTGCTGTAACCGGTGAGCAGCGAGCCTGGCCCGCGCCCGTCCGCGGTGCTGTACCGCCCCCTGCTGCCCGCCCGCCGCGCCGCGCCCCGCGGCGGAGCCCCGCAGTGCGCCCGGTCACAGCCGCCGGGTCACAGCGCACGGGGTCACAGCCCATGGGGTTACAGCGCATGGGGTTACAGCCCATCGGGCCACAGTGTATCAGGTCACAGCCCATGGGGTCACAGCCCATGGGGTTACAGCCCATCGGGCCACAGTGTATCAGGTCACAGCCCATTGGATCACAGCCCATGGGGTCACAGCCCATGGGGTTACAGCCCATGGGGTTACACCCATCGGGCCACAGTGTATCAGGTCACAGCCCATGGGGTCACAGCCGCCGGGCCACAGTGTATCAGGTCACAGCCCATTGGGTCACAGCCCATGGGGTTACACTCATCGGGTCACAGTGTATCAGGTCACAGCCCATCGGGTCACAGCCCATCAGGTTACAGCCCATCGGGTCACAGCACATCGGGTCACAGCCCATCGAGTGACAGCGCATCAGGTCACAGCCCATCAGGTCACAGCCCATCAGGTCACAGCCGCTGGGTCACAACCTATCGGGTCACAGCACATCAAGTCATAGCCCATTGGGTCACAGCCCATTGGATCACAACCTGTTGAGTCACAACCCATCAGGTCACCCCGCAGCCCCTGGCACCGCACACAGATTGCTGATGGACATGTTCAGTCCTCTCCTCGGAAGCAGGTATTTACACACCTCAGGGTGCTGCAGGAGGAAGGGCTCCGTGACACCACCTGATCCCCAGCAAGACTTCAACAAACCCCTTGCAGAGAGCTGGGTCAGGAAGAGGCCCCCTGGAAATCCAGCCAGGCGCAGCAGTTTGTGCTGTGAGCTGCCTGGTGATGCACTGCTCAGCGTCTGTGGCTTTCCTCCCTTCATCTCCAGCCAAGCCACTGTCTCCAACTGTCTCAGACGATTGCCGAGTCTCCTAAAGGCCTGGCTGCAGAGGAGGCTCCAAGGAGAGTTCATGTAGCATCTCTCTCAGCACTGGTTTCTCCCCCAGTGTTGTCTCCTCTGTCAAAATCCAAAGGCATCTGAGCGTCTTTCTGTCAGCAACAGCCAGAAGTGCGGTGACACAAGTGTCTCCTGGCTGGGGAGTCTCTGCCATCCTGGCTGTCCACGTTCAGCTTTTCTATCATATCTTTGTGTTGTCTTGGAAAGGAAATGAGTGCTTTGCCTGCTTGGACTTTATCGGCCTTACAAACCCGCACTGTGGGTGATGGCTGTAAATCACTTTGTTTCTCGGAGACCAGGCACAGACTGTTGCAACTCCGAGTTAAAAGAGTCAGAACTAACACCCCTGCACGTGTACCTGCTCCTCCCCAGCACAACCCCCACTGTGGGGATAGTGACAGGCTGGGGCCTCATGTGGGGTGGCTGCTACCATCGGGACACACACACTTGTCTTTGCCTGTTGGTCGAGGCATAATCTGGGAAACACACATGCTGTGGAGGAGTGGGAGATGAATGCCAGTGAAATCCTGGCCTTGGGAAGAGCCAGCGCTGCCAGACATGATAGTGTTGTCTTTTGACACATGGTCACAGCTTGGCCCTCTGCAGATAACGATGGAGTTCTGTGTGTGAGCTTCAGCTCTCGATCCCAGCAGGAAGGGCTCCCTGTTGCACACATCCATCCCCCTCTGCAGTGCTCAGCTCACACACTGGTGGGGTTTGGCTGTGCTTCATCCTTCCACTGGCGCTTCTGCACAGACCAACAGTCACAAATAGGCTTTTCCACTTATCTCGCACCTTTCAGCTGGAATTACTTCACTCCTATGAATTTAGCATTGCAACACAGTGCTGGATACGCAGGGAGCACACAGGGATCACCCGTCGGCGCACTGCCCTCCCACAGCTGTTCCATGTAACACGGCAGATACTTACCAGGGTTCAGGAATATCCAAACAGAGTGTCTGGACTGGCTGTTCCCAAACTCATTCGAGTTGTCAGTCCACGAAGCATCCTGCAGGAGGTGTGGGCCCTGCAGCGTGCGGTGGTGACGCCCGCTGTGTCACCCTGGGCAGTGGGTCAGTCCTCAGCCCCCTGCCACGGCCACACAGTTCCGTGCCTGCAGCGCCCGGCAGAGCTGCGCCCCGAGCCAGGCTGTCTGCAGGGTCGCTGCCCTGGATTTTGTGCAAGGTCACCTGAAAACACTTCACACGGCACCAGCAGCTCCAGGCTTCCGAGGCCGGGCCCCCGGGGTCCCTCAACAGCCTGAGGACGGGCAGCAGCCACTGTCCTGCAGTTTGTCCAGCTGAGCTTTCCCCTCCTGTGACAGAGCTGGCCTCGGGTGTGTGAAGCCGCACAGTGAGGGTGCTCACACACTGCCGTCAGCTTATAACTTGTGCAGTCTTCTGTAGCCCTTTAAAGGCATTTGTGCTCATGATCTGTCCCCAAACCTGTGGGGACAGCAGCACTGTTAGCTCAGATCTGGAATAGCAGCGCACTCTTAGACAAGCACGCCCTCAGAAACGCCTGTGGAGCTGCCTCACTGCCTGACATTGCTCATGTATAATTGGATGTGTCAGGTCTACTGAAAAACACTAGAAAAATGAGACTTCTTCCAGAAACAACTGAATTCCAGTAAATTCCATGTCGTGTAATTTGTTTCTGAAGTTGAGGGCCTATTCACATGCTACAACAGCTTTACACACCAGTTATGCAGGACTGGGCACTACAGAGGGGCAGTGTGTCATCTAGGTTAAGAGGTAGACACATCTTAAAGGTTGTTTCATCCCTAGAGATGCGTGACTCCTTAAGTGTGCCTGTTCCTCTCACTGATAGGAAAAGAAAAGCAGGGAAAATAGCTGAGACATCTGTGCTGGAGCTTTACAGAGCACCCCAACAGAACCTGACCTGTGACTTTGCAGCTTACTGAGACGATGCTGAGCTTACGGGCCACTGGAATAAACAGAAACCCATTCTTAATACTAACCTTTTGCATTTTAATATGGTATTTACCACTTGTGCAGTGATCCAAATCCGTATTGTTAGTTAAGCAGGATCTCAGGATGCCTAAATCCCACATTTGGTGCTTTCTGTCTCTACCCATGTGTTACAGAACCACCACCCAGCTGCTGGGAGGCATTTGGCAGAGGGTGCTCGCAGGCCAGGCTGAAGGTGTGTTGGCAGCACTCTGTGTGTGGGCAGTTTACATAGCCCACAGGCTAATTCCTGCTGTGACTGCTACTGCTATTACATCCTCATTATGCACTGGTGTTTGCATGTGCCTGGAGCAGAGGCTGCACCATTCAATTACCTCTACAGCAGTGGACAAGTCCCATCACACCTATAACTGCAGAATCCTGGAACGGTTTGGGTTGGAAAGGACCTTAAAGCTCGTCCAGCTCCAACCCCTGCCACGGGCAGGGACCCCTTCCACTGGAGCAGCTTGCTCCAAGCCCCTGTGTCCAACCTGGCCTTGAGCACTGCCAGGGATGGGGCAGCCACAGCTTCTCTGGGCACCCTGTGCCAGCGCCTCAGCACCCTCACAGGGAACAGCTTCTGCCTTATCTCCAACCTGAACTTCCCCTGTTTCACTCTGAACCCATCACCCCTTGTCCTATCAGTACAGTCCCTGATGAAGAGTCCCTCTCCAGCATCCTTTTGTTGATCAGAGTACCCCAGACATTTGTAAGCCAAAACCTCCTGAATTCCTTCTTTGGCTTTAAGAAGCTCAGCCCCTCCTTACACCTCAGCATGTGCTTACAAGATACTTCAGGGATTGCTGGTTTCGGTGGCCCCCACAGTCTCCTGCCCAAGCTGTAGCCCCCCTGCCCTGGGAAACGCTCAGAGTGTAACTATGCAAGAGGGAATCATTTCAGTGATACAGCCTGCAACATGGGCGGTGTGGCAGAGGGTGGCAAGCTGTGCCTGAGAGCACGCAACAGGGCATTGTCAGTCATTTTGTCACCAAAGCCAAGATGTCCTGTAGCTGCACACTGGGTTTCCTGCCCTGGGAAGCACAACGGCAGTAGCTGCTCTCCTGGTTGCTGTCTTCTCGAGTGTTGTGTATGTGGAGGCACTGCCTGCACGGTGGTATTTATGCCTGCATCAGTGCTGTTTAGATTCGTACCTTGGAGGCTCACACTAGAGGAAACCTTGAGAACACAGTGACTGTGAAGGAGCGTGGAATGGGAGCTGTGCCTTGCGAGGTGTAGTAGCGGGACACAGGACGGCGCAGGAGAGAGGCTGTTCATTATTAACACCATCTAATTCTCTTTTTCACTTTTAGCGTGGAAACAGTGAACGATGGGCAGTTTCATAGCGTGGAGCTCGTGATGCTGAATCAGACTCTGAACCTGGTGGTGGACAAGGGGACTCCCAAGAGTCTGGGAAAACTCCAGAAGCAGTCTTCAGTCAGCCTCAACACACCGCTCTACATTGGAGGTACCGTGGCTTGCTCTGGACCTTGAGGTTGTAACATATCTTCCCAGAAGCAAATCATCTTCCAGCCTACAGAGGGGACACTCCAGGCGGGGAGAAACCAGCATTTTGCTGTTCCCTCTGCCAGAGGCTGCTTCCCTGAACAGAAGCCTGGAATCCACATCTCCGCTGCTCCACTTCGGGCTCCACAGTCCATGGGTGCCCCAGCACACAGCAGCACAAGCTCTCGCCGCAGAGCAGGGCAGTTGACCTCCGCACAGGCAGTTCCTGGGCTACACAGCCATGGTGGCAACAGTTTTTCATTTCTAAAGCCTTCAGAACTGGCTGGCACTGAGATGTGGTGGTTGAAGAATACAATGAAAGTATCACAAACAGATACAGCAAAAAAAGCAGCTCAATAGTCAGTAGGTTTATATATGCCATAAATGAGTGGTATTGCTGCTGGGCATTTTATACACGATAAAAAAAGGGGGGGAGGGGGGGATGGGATTAAAACCTCCAGACCATATAATTAATACACACAAGCGCAAGCTGACTAAGAACTTGGCTTGTAGTTATCACATTGGAAACTGAAGCCAGAGCTCCAGTATTAGAAAGATCTTAGAACTGACCAAACTTCAGTTAAGAAGTTTGTTCACATTCAGTACTGAATGTGGGGGGAAGGAGAGGCCAAGTGGGATGGGGAACAGATGCCCAGAATAATGAGTATCCCACTGATTAGGTGTGTGAATATGAGAGACAGAGTGAAGGCTGTGCTCTGCCCAGTTGGCTTGGCTTTGTCAGCCACCCCCTTCTCCAGCTCTGTTCCGGACCGAATATTGATATCTCTCCCTTTCAGTGACATGGAGTTCTTGAGCTTTTAGTCAGCCAATTCTGAATACAACAGTCAGCAGAACAATTACAGACTCAGAAAGTCTTTGGGCTTTTTCCAACCAGTTCATTGAAGCCAACAGTAGAAACTCTTATAAACCTCACTTGGTGCTGGTCAAGCCTTTTGTAAATAGTTCCACTTAATAACACTTTCATAACGGACCCCTGAATATTGCCCTTGTAAATCAGAACTGTGGCTTATCTTGCTTTGTACAGAGCTGAACCTTGATAATGGGCTCATGCTGAGAATGTTATAGGCTGCTAAAGAGCATTATGCATCAAAGGTGATTTGCTGATGAGGCCATCACAATTTCTCCCTTTAGCATAGCATAAAAGATACCAACAGCAATTTAGCCACAGGGAACTTGGGAAGTAACCACATGGAAACGTTTTGTTAATGGATGAGCTCTATGGATCAATACTGATTCTCAAAAGGTTCCTACAAAAAATGCATTCACAGGACGAACCTGAGACCTGAAGTGAAGGACTGCTGGGTGCCAGAAGGGCTCAGTGGAGACTTCTTTGGTTGCCCATTAAAATCCTTCTTGCTTCTTTCTAAACCCTCGCTGTGCTGCATGTACCACTGGTCTGTGTGCAGCATACCCAGAGACAGCAGCTGCCCTCCCGCTGCAGACTGGTCCATTAAAGTAAGTGCACTACCCCAGAGCAGTTGTTCCCAACATACACTCAGCTTCAAGACACCTGAGCCTTCATGTGCCCCCAGTTTGGTCCGTCTCCAACTACATCATCTGGTTTAGCAACTTTACTCCTACCACACAGTTAAACAAAGATTCTGGTTTGTTTTCAGACCACTTTTAACAGTGGAGTCACTTATGGGTAGCAAATTCTTGGTGTCCTCAGCATAAGGGCATGGAGCTGTTGGAGCAAGTCTGGAGGATGCCACGAGGGTGATCAGAGGCTGGAGCACCTCCCATATGAAGACAGGCTGAGGAAGTTGGGGCTGTTCAGCCTGGAGAAGAGAAGCTGCGTGGAGACCTCAGAGCAGCTTCCAGTGTCTGAAGGGGGCTACAAGGATGTGGAGAGGGACTCTTCATCAGGGACTGTATTGTGAGGCATCCCTGCCCGTGGCAGGGGTTGGAACTGGGTGATCTTACAGCCCTTTCCAACCAAAACTGGTCTGGGATTTTATGCTAGTGCAGCCTAGGGGGATGTCAGTGGGGAGGGGACAACATCCTAAAGAGCCTGCTGGCCACCTCAGCGTGGCAGCTCTTTCAAGCTCTGGAGCAGGATGGAGGGCACTTGCGACAAAGGCTTGACCTGGCCTCCTAAAGCTGTTTCCTGTCTCCAGAGTTCTGCGCTGGTTTCGATGGGGTGGACTCTTTCCACTCCCTGTCTCAATGGCATGATCTGTGGTGCTGTATCCTTTGTTTCTTTCCATTAGCAAACTGAAGACAATGAGTCTTTGCTACCTTACAGAGGTCCTGTGCAAATTCGTTCTTTAAAGAGCCTGTGACAAAAGAAGTGTTAGCAATTACAATTTCTGTACTACCCTTGTAACTGAGTAAACCTTCCCTTTATGTCTCTCTCTGAAGGGATCCCGACCTCCTCTGGCTTGTCGTCACTGCGCCAGGGTGCAGATAAGACACCGAACGGTTTCCATGGCTGTATCCACGATGTCCGCATCAACAACGAGCTGCAGGATTTCAAGGATTTACCGCAGCAGTCCCTGGGAGTCCTTCCTGGCTGCAAGTCCTGCAACATCTGCAAGCACGGCATCTGCCGGTCCCTGGAGAAAGCAAGTGTGATCTGTGAATGTCACCCAGGCTGGACGGGCCCCCTGTGTGACCAGGAGATTGGAGACCCGTGTCTTAACCACAAGTAAGCTCAAACTAGTGCTGCTGAGAGGGCGGATGCTTCACAGCTAACGTGTGTTTTACATTTCATCTTACAAACCCACATCTGGCTATTTTTGGAGGTGCTGGGTTCACACATGAAGTTGTGAGTCAGCCCCCGTGGCAACCCTCACAGATTCCACTTCTTGTTCTGATGCTGCTTGTTCTGCAAAAGAGCAGATGTCCTGGAGGAGCTCAGGTGCTAATACTGCAGGCCGTGCCTTCAGCTGGGACTCCACATTCAAATGCAAAGCCTCCTGTTGATGGGCATGGCTCACCTCTGAGGTGCTGAGCTGCCTGTGAGGTGGAGGATCATGCTTTAGGGGTATGCTCACAGCAGCTTCAGGCCCTGAACACTGTCATTGGCTCCAACGTGAATGATTCTAAATACTGCACTCTGAAACACCCCTTTAAAATGCAAGTTTAAAGGATAGCGTGGGGCCGTATGCGAAGGGAGCGGGAGTGTAAAGCATTCACAGTTCAAAGGCTCAGTAACCACATCCATCAGAGACACTGGGTAAATAGCTTACTTATGGCAAGCACAGGGGGAAATGCTCTGACACAGAGCAGTGGGCAGCTCCACAAGCACATGGAAGTACTTTTGTTTTAGAAGCTTCTTTAGTTGCAGTATTGGTGGAAGGAGCTTTTCACAAGCACCTACTTTTGACAGGTAAATTGACACCGTGAATAATCACCCTCTTCATGGCAGAAATTTAACTTGGCAGAGTTAAATTGCTTCTGGGTCTAGTTCTGCAAAGTACAGAACCCTGGAAGGTGTTGAGAAGCACCTGACAGTGTACAGACCAAATATGAAGACACAAGTGAAGAAACACTCAGAGACCCAAATGTCTCCTTGAATTTCCAACATCAACATGAAGCTGTTTTGGTTGGACAGAGAAAAATAAAGGAGTTCCAGATGTTTATGTGATGAGAGATTGGTTCTCTCAAGGAAAAGTAGCTGTGCGCATTGTTAATGCTGACATACTGTTCCACCTTTCATTACATCACTTCAGCCTTTTGGAGTTGCCTCCTTAAAGCTAAGACCTTTATGTGGAGGGCAGTGTGGTGCCCAGCTGCGCTGTCTGCTCAAGCACTCAGAGAGGAAAGGTGACTAGCTGATGGTAACAAGAGTTACTACCCAAGCACACCTTTGTTTGGTGAGGCAGAAAATCCTGCTTTATATAGATCGTGACTGCCTTTATTACTTTGCATGCCTCAACCTGTCTGAAACTGCTTTTATTATTCGTGCTTTTTAGTTCAAAGCTTAAAAGTGAAATGTACAGGGATTAAACATAAGCAGGGGCCAATTTTAAAGTACCAGAAAGAAAACAAACCAAAATAAGAGGAAGACATGGGTTCACGTCAAGTAGGGCCTGATACAGCAAAGGTCTACAAGCCCTGAGCAGTTTCTCCCTGGCTGGGCAGTGTTGCCTTCTTCCCTGTCCTCAGTCCATTTCAGGTCTGTCCCTGTCCCCGAAGTGGGGTGGTATCAGAACCTGCTGAGGACCAACATCCTCCCTGTGGCATTCCTCAGGAGCGCCAGACCACGTGAGCCAGGGAACCCTTCAGCTACAGCTGCCCATCAGGAAGCTTGCACATGGCTTTTCCACAGGCACCTTCATTTATCACACTGCTTTTCATCACCTGATAGTAGAGCAATTCCGCTAAGGAAGCCTGGGCATGCAGCTTGATTGTCAGCACTTAGCTCCACGTGTGGTGCTGTAGATGTGAGCTGTCTCATGGGGATGCCAAGCGTCAGCCCATGCTCACAGAGCAGCCTGATGGTTTCCAAAGAGATTGCTTAGGATCACAAATCCTGAATGTATTCTCTGAACATCATCCAGTATTCCCTGAAAACTCACAGTTTCTTCAGAGTGCTTGACACTGAACTGCTAGTTTTGGATTAGTATCCTGGAATGACGTGTGCAGAAATGCCAAAACCAAACCTCCCTGGGAACAGGAACTGCCACAGCTAACACAGGCCAGCTCTAAATGCTTCTCTTTCTCCAGGTGTCTGCATGGTAAGTGCATGGTGGCCAATGTTGCTTACACCTGTAAGTGCATGGAGGGCTACACAGGCATGTACTGTGACAAGAAGAACAATTCCTCAAATCCCTGCAGGACTCTGAAGTGCAACCATGGACAGTGTAAAGTGTCGGAGCATGGGGAGCCCTACTGCGAGTGTGATCCCAACTACAGCGGGGAGCACTGCGACAGAGGTATGTGTGGCTCTGGGTCACACCTTTGGCTTTGCCTCTCGTCCACGTGACTTGTATTTAGGGGTAAATGGCAAAGAGTGGAAGATGAAGCCAAGTCAGCCTCTGCAGGGCAATAGAGGGAGGAGGAAAGACCCACACAACAGCTAGCGAGCTGCTGTCCAAATGTATGGAAAGGGCGACATGGGTAGTGAAGGGTCTCATTCTCCGTGTCCCGAATCCCGAAGGAGAGGTTGTTGCAAGGCGTACTCTCGGCCAGCGGGGATCAGTTAACTGCAGTGCTGGGAAGGGTCCCAGCCTGCACACCAGGGAGGTACTGCTCACCCGAGGTGGCAGGAGGGATCCCAGCTTGCTCCTCCTTGCGCAGCCGGGTGGGTTTCCTGGGGAACCCCACAGATCATGCTGGGCTTTCCAGCTGGGCTGAGGGCCCAGCTGTGCTGCCCTGACCTGAAAAAGCTCACTGGGAACTCAGGGACTCCTGGCTTCATCCCTTCTGCCTTTCTGTGTTCCTGTACAGAAGGAAGGAGCTGGCTTCTATTAGTTTTATTCCGGCTGTGCCTTTCCTGTGAATGAACCACAGGCTTCCCAAATTACACACAGACACAGCCCCACCAGCATGTATCTGGCTGCTGCACAGCGCCTGCAGAACAGCACAGACATTTTTGGGTATCCCACATTGCTAATGCCATGTGGAGCAGGCTGACCCGTGAGCCTGAGAAGCAGACATACTCAAACTAATCCATATTTTGCAGGAGTGTTGCAGGATTCAACACTCAGCATTCATTAAAGCACTTCCAGAAGTGCTGATCCGGGCGAGCAGGCCTCTGCCTTGTGCCGGATATTGCACATTTGTGTAACACCAGCTCGGGCTCGATGGCAGGTCCGAGGCAGTAAAAGATGAAGGTGCTTCTCGCGCAGTCTGTTTGCCTTGAACATCATGACAAGTGCAGGGCTGCGGGCTGGTGGTTGGGGAATACCTGGTGCAATAGTTACCACGTGTTGTTTCCTTCCCATCCCTGTTGCCTTACAGAGAACCTCTGCCAAGGAGACATCATTCGGGAAGTTGTCCGTAAGCAGCAGGGCTACACGTCGTGTGCCACTGCCTCCAAAGTGCCGCGCCTGGAGTGCCGCGGCGCCTGCGGCAGCGGGCAGTGCTGCGTGCCCCTCCGCAGCAAGCGGCGGAAATACTTCTTCCAGTGCACGGATGGCTCCACCTTCACGGAGGAACTGGAGAGACATGTGGAATGCGGCTGCTCCAAGTGCTTATAAGCCATTCTCCAGTCTCCTGCCACTTTAATCGACTCAGAAGCGCTATCAAAATGGGACCTATTTACTTTCAGAGTGAAGAAGAAGAAAAGAATTATTAAGTATATTGTAAAATAAGCAAAAAATAGAACTTATTTTTATTATGGAAAGTGACTATTTTCATCTTTTATTATATAAAGTATCGCACCACTTTGGGTATATGTATCATATAGTGAGCTATTTTTACCATGAAACTTTTTTAACAGTTGTAAGAAAAAAAAATAATCAAAAGTTAAAAGTTAAAAAAAAAAAGATTCTAAAGCAAACCTAGCCTAAAGGAGAGATGTGGGGTGACCGCAGGTGTGCACACAGTGACCCGATGTAAAGGTGTTCCAAGGACCTGCCGCAGGACTGATCTGGGCCGGAGGAGTCTCCGAGGCGCCGGGTGGGTGTCCCAGGAGCGCGGATGCCGTGATTCCCAACATCCATCCATCCTGCCCAGGCTCCCTGAGGAAGCGTCCCCTCAGTCCCTCGCTCTGCCTGACACTGCCGACGCCGTTTGCTCCTGTACAGTGGCTCCGCTTGCTCCTCTCGAACTGGTTCCCTATAGGCACTGCCGCAGCTTGAGGCTAACGACATTATTTGACTATTGTAATACTATACTACATTTTTTGCTCTGTATGTTGTATTTATCTGTGTTCACATTATATTCTGCAGCAACTGTATCTATAGAGCACAGGCAGCTTTATCCAAAAGAAGGGGACGAAGGGAAAGGAAGTGGGGAAATACGTGTTGCTTTGGGAAATTTGGGGGCAAAATGTGAACTAAGTGCTAAGTAATGCCTAATAAATGACATAGTACTTTTGTGTAAACTCCTCAGCTATGTTATTTCCCAAGTTTGTGCCTTCTTGCTCCCAGCCTTGAGCCCTTTTTTGTATATGAAATATAAGGAATGCACTGCTACATAGTTTGTTGCGCCTCGACACTTTAACTTGCAGAGGTTGTCAAGAGCATGAACATTCTGCTGGTGCCAGAAGGTAACACCCGCAGCAGAACAGCCCTTCCTGCCCCAGGAGCCAGGGGTGAAGGCTGGGCTGTAGCTGTCTCTATACCAAGCAGTTGGCTGCTTCCCGCAGCGCTTTACATGAGCAGAAGTTGCACTATACCCGGGTGAAGGTATCGAGCCGGCTTTGTCCATTGCAGCAGCACTCTCTTCTCTGCACAAGGAGAGGTGTCACAGCTCCATCCCACCCTGTTCTTGCCTCTGGTGCAGAGCGACCGGTTCAGCCAAAGCTCCTCCATCTGCACTGCTCCGCGCCCTGCACTGGTGTCTCCCAAAGGACTCCCACCAGCTTTGGCTGTGCTCAGAGCCAGTGCTGAACAGGAAATGGGAATCAGTGCAGGGCTGAATTCTCACCACGGATGCGAGGCAAAAACTGACTTTGTGAGCGAGTTTGGTTTTTGGAGGGTTTTTGTCAGGGCACCTTTCAGGGTCAGTAAGTTATGTGCAAAGAGTACCATGGATACCTTGATGTTTCTCTTCTGTAAGTCTCAAACATCCCATCAACAACTGGTCCGCTATCAGTGTACTTTCTTTCTTTCCATGACACAGCAAGTATCCGGGTCCTTTCTTCAGTTTCTCTAGGGGAGGTAGGCATGGCGGATTCCTAGCAGCCCTGAGCGCTTTTTGGGAATGCTTACTGGCCTCAGCAGAAAGGATTTCAGACGAGGGGCTTCAGCAAAGGAGAAGTAGGAGAGCTGAATCAAGAAAAAGGAGATTTTGTTTGACCAGAGCTTTGGGAAGATGCACAGAATGCAGCTATCAACATTCATCTGCCTTTACAGAAGTGACCGTCCAGCTCTCCTGCAACCAGAAAGCTCGGAAGTGCTGCTTCTGCTACATCAGTATCTCCTGAACTGCAGCAATTCACTCCTGTTTCCTTGTTTCTGCCAGAGCAACATGAGCAGAAGGGACAGAACCGACACAATCGCCATCTCACTAACTAAGCAGCAGCACGTGGAGCCTGCCGCCAGTGAAACATAAACCAATCACTAGTCCATGTGCCAAACTGATCGGAACAGTGCAGCTCAACAGCCAGGGGGAAACTAACCCCGGCTGCAAGCACCAAGGGCTGCTTTTTCGTTTGAACGTCGGAAGCTCACAGCAGCTGCAGTTTGCGGTGTACAACAAAAAGCCCCCAAACCCACAGCATGCTGGTGTTAAAAACTGGTGAAGGCAACCGCAGATACTTGTGCAAATACGTGCCTAGCACAGCGCTGCCGTCAGTGATCTGTTCCTGCTTACAACACTCGGGCAGGAGCAGCGGCTCTGTGCGCTCCACCGCAGGACCTGCAGCCACCACAGTGCCGAGGCCACCAGGGCAGGAGCACGGCCCCTCCTGAGCACCGCTCCGTGTGTGTGCACCGTGTCCCTCGAGCAGCACGCCTGAGGAGGAGGTGACATGAACCCGTGGACTCTCTCCTGCAGGAGGGTGCTGTGGAAGCCTCCACTGGCAAGGCGAAGGCCACCGGCACCTTGGTAGCACATCACTCTGGGATTCAGGGAAGCAAAGCCTTGCAGCAAAGCGACCAGCAGCAGCTCGGCAAGGCTGGCCCTGGTCCTGGCCCTTTTCTGTCGCAGCACTTCGATGTTAAGCCTTGGGGTAAAGAACTAAGAGTATCTATTTTGTAACCAAATGATGCAATTTTTGTATGCTTTTTGGCAGCACTTGCCATTGGATAGTGATGCTTTTATGTCAATGATTCTCTGACTTGCTATAGAGTTATTTTATGTTAAGAAGAAAATAAAAAGCATTCAGATGTGCCAAAAATGTGAGGTTAACTGAAGTGTAATCAGCTCTGAAAGTTCCTCTGTGACCTGCCTGATGTTACACTAGATTTCCAGAACTGCGGGTACGATGCAGTAGTTTTTACCTCTATAAAGTTTTAATATAAAGTGAAGAAAGATGCTTACCCTTAAAAAATGGCAATGCAGACTGGTGTGAACTGATGTATTTTATTAATAGATTCTCCTTGTGATGTAAGTTTAAATAAATTGTTGGGTTATGGAAGATTGTAACACACCTTGTGATGCAGGTCATTTCTATGTGTATGTGAGGTGCCGAGTCTCCCTTTCGGAGTACGGGAGGTAGCTCCTGAGAAATGGTGCAGGAATTACCCACATCCCTCTTGGACAAGCCCACCAGAGAACGGCTGGGGTTAAACACATCATGAACAGTGGTTACACGCTTTCAGGGCATCACAACCTGATCTTTCAGGGGCCTTACACGCACAGATGAATTAAGCCACATAGTTTTTGAACCTGGTCCTTTTCCTCCATGGCCGAGGGAACAGAAGTGACGCAGCCAGCAGTGGGTGACAGGGATCTCACACACACATGTTCAGACTTGCCACACCTCTGCGCCTGGTTATTACTGGTGACCCCCATGGAACAGACCTCTTCTGTTTCCTGCATCGCAGCCTCAGCACAGAATAAAGCAGAGCTCCCACCACATCCTTCCCTCACCCATGCCCCTATGAAATGCTCGCATATTGCTAATTACGCCTCAAACTACAGCTCTTAGAGTTGCCTTTGCCATTCCGTGCCAAGCTGGTGACAGGACTCAGCCAACAAAAACACTCAACCTCAATCAGCGTCATTAAGCCTGAACTGTGAAGGGTAACTATGTAATTGTAGCAGATGGTAGCATTTCACCTAAAGCAAACCCAGCTGAGCCCACTGAAAACGCTACTGGGAATTGCTCAGAAATGCCTCCGTCCTGGCTGAAGTAACTGCTTTGCACAGCATTTATTTGTGTTGCTCGTGGCTTCGAAGCGCACGGGTTCCTCAGTGAGGATGCAAGCAGCCACAGCCCAAGGATTAAATGCTCATGCTCCTGCGTGCAGGACTCTAGGTATCGATGTTCAGCCATTAGTCTGAGGTGAACAACATGGGAAAACCGTATCCCGTGTTCCTTTCTTTGTTTCTATCCTGGATGGTGCTGCTGTTTGCCGGTGTTTGGCTGTGGGGTTTATGTTGTTCCCTGTTGCTTCTGCTCTCTGTGGCCTCTTTCAGGAGCCCGCTGCCCGTTCGCAGTTCAGGCCGCAGAAGACAGCCCCGCCGTTCCGCGGGCCAGCTGTGCTTTACAAGCCCAGGCCGGTCTCCAGTGATCCCTGCAGATGCCAGGAGGGATCGCTGCGCGGCCAGCCCAGGACGGTCGGGGTCTGCAGGCAAGCCGCTGCCCGAGGCAGGGGCTGCTCTGTTCCTCGCCCACCCCACCCCAGTGGTCGCGTTCGGGGTCGTTTGTTTCGCCGCTCGTAGTGACGGGCGTTGAAACACCAACGGCGTGCGGACAAAAGCCACCAACGCGCCCGCGCACACCCGAGCCGCTCCGGCGGGGCGCGGGGCCTGCCAGCAGGTGGCGCCGCAGTGCCCGGCCTGCGAGCGCGGCGAGGAACGGGGCGCAGTGGAACGGGGAAGGGAATGGAATGGAGTGGAATGGAATGGAATGGAATGGAATGGAATGGAATGGAATGGAATGGAATGGAATGGAATGGAATGGAATGGACTTTCCAAACTTCTGTTGGAAGAGACCTACAACAACCATCTTCTATCTAGTCCAAATGCCGGAGCAATCCAGGGCTGGCCCAGCTGAAGCATGCTGTTGAGGGCTTTGTGCAAATGTCTCTTGAACACCAATAGGCTTAGGGCAATGACCACCTCTCCAGGAAGCCTGTTCCAGGGTCTGACCATCCTCTTGGGAAAGAAATGCTTCCTGATGTCCAGGAAGCCTCCTGTCACCGGTTCCCAGTGAGAAGAGCTCAGCACCTCCCTCTCCATGTCCCCTCCTTTGGAAACTGCAGAGCAATAAGGTTGGCCCTCAGCATCCTGCTCTCCAAACTAGACAACCCAAAACTCCTCAGCTGCTCGTCAGAGGAGCACATGTGCATGGATTTTCTGGGGAGTTTTAAATAATACTTCCTCAGGTTTTATTGATCCCATGCCATCAACTTCCTGGCGTTGTCCATGTTGGTCCTGTGGGGCAAGGAGCCCCCAAGCTGCCACGTGGCATCTGGTCAATGCAGCAGGAGCTCCGCAGCAGGAGGATGATGCTGCCGAGCGCCAGGAGGGCACGTGTGAGACCTGAGAGTGTGCAGCACTTCCTTGGTCCCATCCCTCTGCAGCAGCATGACGGCTCTGTGTGCTGGAACACGGGGTAGCTGGCACCTGTGCTCTGCGGTGGCCTCAGGACACTGCCCTCACAGCAACATCACCAGGCTGGTGGTAGTGGTACCACCATCACTTTGGTGCTGGCACCAGATGGAATAACAACTGATTCTGATGTTTACCCTACTCTTGCTGCAGTTCGCTCACATGCACACTGCTGGGGCTCTGCTCCGAGCTGCTGGGCGCACATGCCTGAAGCCCATGATACCTCTTGTCTATGAGGAAAGCACAGCTGCTCCTCTGAGCACCTCCAGTGCCCAGAGAGCCCTGCAGGCAGCAAGGAACTCCTCAGGCATGTAACGGAGCACACACAGAGTGCAAGCAGCGGTTATTAGCATGAGGAAGCTCAAACTTACACCACCACGCACAGGGGCATCCTCACAAGCAGAAGGAACAGAAGTCACTGCGTGTCTTTGCATCTTGTTCCTATGTGATCTCTTGACCTTCTCCTTTCCAGGGAGTCAGTGCTTTCAAAGGAAAGTGATGCTCAAGGTAGTCTGGGAAAGACACCACCTTCCCCTTCTGTCTATGACCACGTCCCCATGACACAAGGATGGCTCCTTTGACATAAAAGTAGTCTTTTACAAACGTCGTGTCTTACCTGGGGAGGCAAAGTACACATCCCACCTCAGAGGTGTCTGGCAGTGAGGAAAGAGGGTTAAATGAGTCCTGCGGGACCAATGGCTTCTGTGCTCAGGGGACAGCTAAAACCACACAGGGAACCAGTCCACTACATTTTCGGTGGTCCAGTCTTCCAGCTCATCTCCCGCCAGCGGCATTCAACTGGGCAGCTCCTGTGCCATGCCTCACCTGCACGGACAGCGAACCTGCGGCACTGCAGGCTGGATCCCGTGCTCCTGCATCCTGCCCCACTACCTTGCTGAGACCCAGATCCTGCTCTAGGGCAGCGTATGAATTTCTATAAGAACTGAAAAAGCCAGAAGTTAGGTACGGATTTCACCTCCATGGCAAAACGGCACGAGGCTTTGGTCCAGCGCAGGGTTATTCCCCAGCCTCATCCTTGGAAACTGTTTCATCGGAAACCTGAAGATACAGCTGAAGACACGGCACAAGGCAGACAATAACCAAGGCATTTTCACTTGAGGAAACCAAGGTTTTGTGAAGTGACAAGGGACTGAAGCCACCATCCTCCACTGAGGAGGGTTGTTAATGACGGGCAAATGACTCAGCCCTGCCTTAGACACTCTGCTCGCAGAGCAAAGTTACAGGGACCAAACACCACAAGGTGATTTACACTGGGGCTTTGCAGCACATGAAATTTTCACCCAGCATGTGACAAGAGCATGCCCAACTGGCAGTTACTACAGAGGAGCTTAAACTTCCTTAATTACACACCAGCATACCTCACATATCTTCAGCTGCCTTAGTTCCTTCTAGGTAAAGCACTCATTGAACTGCTGGGGTTTTTAATAGTTTTTTGCTTTTTTCTTCACTATGTTGAGCTGAATACGTTAAAGCACTGAGATCCAGATAGCTCGAGCTCATCATACCAATAAACAAATGAGATTCTTATGCAGAATCCTCCCACATGGCTTCGTCCCACACAGACACTGTATAGTACTTTAGGGTAGTTGTTAATGACTATTGCTTGGAATTGATTATACATTTATATAGCAAATCATCCACTCGCCTTCAGTGTTATTTATTCTTACCTATGGGACATTCAAAGCAGTGTGCTGACTGACAAACAAGTAAATCCAATCTAAAAAAACCCCTACAAATCACCTGGATTGATCTGCAAATCAAGGAATGTCCTGAGCCTCTTGCAGGCCAGCTTCTAGTTAAGCCAAGTTAAGCTTCTAGTTTGAGCTAAACCTCTACTCAGAGATGGACAAAAGACAGCTAGGAGCTGAGCTTGGGTTGTTCTCTTATATATTGGTGATGTTCAGCTAAAGCATTTCACCTCCTTGTGATGCAGTACTTCAACCAAGCATTCAGATTTGCTGATCTTGTTTTAACTAAACAGCCCTCAGTTCATTAATTATCATTTACATGGGGACATGAATTATGAGGGTTTACTAGATAAAAGATCTTGAAGTGGATTCAAATTCAGAACCTGCTCCTAAGAAACCCATGCACAAAATACCTATTTTTGCCCCGACTGAAGGAAAACAACCCCCGAATCACCGAATCCGCATTGCTGGAAAGGGAGAATTATCATTTCTGTAGTGAAAGGCTCGGTCAGGACATTTCCTGCCTCTTTCAAGACTGGGAATTGGACAGCTGTCAGGCTGGACACTGAGTTTGTCTTGGGTGTCAGGGTTGCATGTGTATGTCTTTGACCGGCACTGCCCAGGGATGGTATTTCATTTCCTCTGGAGACAGGAGGTGTACTGGAAACACAGCCAGAGTGCAGGGGAAAATGCCTGGGGACGAAGGTCCTGAAAACCGCCCTGCAGGTCCGTTCATCCCAACCCCACCAGAGACGCCTGGCAGCACTGGATAGCTCATTTTACACCGAACATGCCACACTGCAGAGCCGAGTGACGGGCAGGAAATGAAGGACCTTATTTTACAATCACAGTGTATATTTATTTATGAACAGGCACAAGTTAACTTCCAGGTAGCAGCTGAATTCTGGTATCCTCTAACATGCATGTAAATGCTTGTTAAAAGTTTCAAGTGAACTACATTGCAGTGAAAAACCGCAAAACCACAGCAAAATTTCCTCTCTTTGAGAATAACACCCGGGTATTTCCACAATTACATGCAGCTCACAGGAGGAGAGAGGTTCTGCAGCCTTGTTAATACACTCTTCCTTTAAAAGACAAGAAGTAATCCTTGAGAAGACTTCAGAGTAAGCTTTCCAAACCCAGATGTTTTGGGAAGGAAACGCGATAAACCAGAGATGGCATCCACATGAGGATTCCAGCGTTTTTCACTTACGGTTCTGGATGAAAAGGAAAAAGAAACCCTTCTATGACTGGTTTCAGAATGACACCCGACACACCACCAGTGCTCCAAGCAGATGCAGAGCCCCACAATGGAGCAGCTGGGCTCCCTCGTCATGTGCAAGGGGGTCAGCACGGGGAGCAAAGCTCTGCTGGACCTCCTGAGCAGGGCCTGAGGACAGGGCAAAGCAAGGATCTCTTGGTATGGGCTGAAGATGTTTGTAGCACGTGTTTAGGGGCAGGGGGCAGGGGGAATTGGCCATGAAGAGACGGCAGTTCCTGTTTCTGTGCAATGGGTTGGTGAATAAACCACTGCTTGAGGGTTTAGACTTCTGTTGGGTCGTGCAGGGTGGCTTCAACAGAGACTGCTGCTGAAGCACAGCTCCAGACACACTTCCAAGACAGAGCCGATGCCTAAATCCTGCTTCTGGACCACAGCTTGGGATGGATCTAACACCCCAGATCGCTGTGATTATAGAATCATAGAATGGCTAGGGCTGGAAAGGACCTCGGGATCATCCAGTTCCAACCCCCTGCCATGGGCAGGGGCACCCCACACTAAACCATCCCACCCACGGCTTCATCGACCTACAGACACACGGCACTTCCTCAGCCGGAGGAAGGGTGGACAGCCGGCTGCTCCACCGCGAGCGGGCTCCCGCAGCCTCACAGCACGGCACCGAGTGTCAGCCCGGGGCTGCACGGACGAGGGAACGCTCCCGGGGACTCAGCTGGGGAGCTACTGGGGTCCTGGCACCGGCAAACGAGAGCCTGTTCCCTACCGCCTGGTGCGCAGAGATGCAGCAGGTCAGGGACACGGAGGGCAAACCGCGGCCGCCTGCCCACGGGGCGAGCTCCGCGGCGGCACCGACCGGACCGCGCAGCCCCGGCCCGGCCCGGCCCTGCGGGCCCCGCGGCCGCCTCACGGCTGACAGGGCCCGCCCGCGCGCGGCGGTGGCGCGCCCCGATTGGCTGGCGGGGCCGTGGGGTGACGTGAGGGCGGGGCCGCCGCGCTGCACGCCGGGAGCTGTAGGCGGGTGCGCGGGCGGGCCCGGACTGCGGCTCCCGGCGTGCCTCGCGCCGCCCCGTGACGGGGTGCGGGGTGGGGGGGGGGGAGCCGCACGCGCTGCTGCGGCGCGGAGCGGGCGCGCGGGAGCCGCCGCGGCCCCATTGTGTGGCGCGGCCGCGGCCGCCCGGAGCCCGCCGCCATCTTGTGCCGTAGCGGCGCCTCCGCCGCCTCCGCCGGGGGCCCGAGCTGCGCTACCGCGCCCAGGCCCCGAACCGGGCCGCGCTCCGCCGGCTGCCGCCGTGCCCCGGGGCTGATGCCCGGCACCTCGCAGCCAGGCCAGGCGTGAGGGCCGCCGCCCCGCGCCGCCTCCCGGCCCTGCGCCCCTCCCCGGCCCGGTAGCCGATGCCGCCGCTGCACGAACGCGTGCCCAGGCCGCGGGCGTAGCGGGGGGCGCTGCCCACGCCGCTCTCGAGGGGGCGGGCGCCCGCCGCCCCTCGGCCGCGGATCAGGAGAGCGAGGCCCGGCCCCGAGGAGCGGCCGCCGCTTCCCGCCCCATCAGGCGAGGGGCAGGGCAGCCACCGCCGAGCCCCTCCCGCCCCAGCCGGCCGGCGAGCCGCGCCGCCATGAAGATCAAGGACGCCAAAAAGCCGTGTAAGGCCGCGGGCTGCGGCGGGCGGGGTGTGGGTGTGGGTGTGGGTGTGGGTGTGTGTGTGTGTGTGTGTGTCTGTCTGTCTGTGTCTGTGTGTGTGTGTATCTGTGTGTCTGTGTGTGTGTGTGTCTGTGTGTGTCTGTGTGTGTCTGTCTGTCTGTGTGTGTGTGTGTGTGGCTGGCTGGCTGTGTGTGTGTGTGTCTGTGTGTATGGCTGGCTGTGTGTGTGTCTGTGTGTGTGTGTGTGTCTGTGTGTGTGTGTGTGTCTGTGTCTGTGTGTGTGTGTGTCTGTCTGTCTGTCTGTGTCTGTGTGTGTAACCGGGCGTGGGGCCGGCCGGGCGGCTGGCTCCCGGCCATGGGTTCGGAAGCTGCCGCCGAGGCGCTTCCCCCTCCGCTGCGTCCCTTTCTGGAGCGGCCTCGCGGGTGTTCGGCGCTCTTCAGCGCCGGCGTTGGGGGAACGGAAGTCACACAGCCTGTTGTGGGGATGGTGCTGCCTCTGATGGAGACGGCACTTGGTCAGCGCACTGAGCACCTGCCCTGGCATCTGGAGCTGCCGGTTGTTCTAAGGGCTAATGAAAACCAAATATTATGAATAATTGTGAATAACTGGGTACGAGTTTTTCATTAAAATACCCTGAATTCGCCCGTTTAACAAGCACAGCTGTAACCCTGTTTCTTACTGTTTACGATTTTGGAGTACCATATTTGTTTTGGCGGGCACACACGTGGTTCAGACTCAGGTGAATGCAAACAGAATGTCTAATACTACTGGTGCGGTTCTGTGGGGAGGGAGAATTGGACTGAGTAAAGTTAGCCTACGTACAAACTGTTTTCCCAGTGTAACAGGTACACAGCAGCGCAAGTCAACACAGCTGTCAAGCTTATTCAAGGGTAACTAGCAGAAGGGGATGCTCCACTGAGTTAAGCCATCTTTATTTTGTCATCATACTTAAAAGACTTGTTTTCAGGGTGAGTTACCATATGGAAAAGATGGCTAGTCCTGAAGAGCTGGGCCTGCTGTTATTCTCAGTCATCTGACATGCCTGACTCATGAAGAGCATATTGAAAGTGTAGATTTTAAATACAGTGCTTGAGCAGCACAAGAAGAAAATCGCCAAGCGTGTCTAACACAGGAAGTATTAGTGTAGCTCTAGAACTAGCTGTAAATATTTATTTCTTGTGGTGTGTTAAAGAAACCCTAAATGTGCAGCTTCTAGCATGCAATTAACCATCGCCTCTTATTAGTGTAGGTGTGTGGAAATTCCCAAGTTGACTGTAATCATGTTTATGAAGAGGACAGTTCAGGTAGTGTTTGGTTCCCTGGTATAACATTTAACGAATTATATCAAGACTCTGAAGTAGTCAAGTGGCTATAAGACATTATAGTGTTTGGTAATTCAGAATGGTAAAAGTATGGCTGTTTCTACTGCACAACCTGCTCAAGTTCAGGAGGGTCTTTGCTGGGCCTTAGAGGCTGTTTTCTGGAGTGGTGGATTTAAATAGCAGTGCCAGATGCTATCAAGAAGTTTCGTCTGCTTAAATATGCTAAATTTGTAGTTGTACTCTTCCAGTTCTTGAACTTGGACTTTGCTGTTGTATTAATGATGGGAATCAGAAACAACTTGAACTGCGTAAGCAGTGAGGGGAAGGATACGGTGTCAAACTATAGTGTTTATTCCATCTTGACTCTTCAGCATATTTTGAAGCCACTGGCTTTTTTGAAGGCAAGAGCACTTAGTATCTTAGACAGTGAACTTTAAACCCATTCTGCAGATCTCTGCTCCTGGTTAGTTACACTGAAGTGGGAGAGCAGCTCAATGTTTTAAGAGGAACAGATCCACAAAAGCACTGAAAAGTCTGTGGATGTTCAGGGGCTTTGGTGCCTGAATAATGCTGCTGATTTGGTTTATGTGCTCAAGTTGATCTAAAAGCTGAGTTGGGCTTTCAATACCACTTCTAGACTGTCTAGACACAAATTATTTAGTTTAAGACAGTCGTAGACACTTTCCAGTATAATTGCTGAGTGGGTATACATTTATTAGGTGAAGCCAGTATTTAATTCTCTGTGCTGGAGCCACATTTGATGCAGGAGAAGAAGGGTTCATCATTATTTAACAGTCTTTAGTCTGTAGTAAGAGCCTGCAAAGTGGAGTTCAGAATACGGCTCTATCCTACCTGTACTTGTATCTGTGATGTTTATCATCATGGAGAAGGCATGATTGAAAAACTATCTTGTCTGTCATGAGAGAGGTGAGGGTAAAACGGAGACACCTCCAAGTTCAGAACTTCTGCTGTGGATACACTGTGCAGACATGGTTTTGTGCTCCTCCCTTCCAGTCTTCACCTGGCTGATGCTGTGCCTACTTCATTGTTGTGAAAACTGTGAGAAATGCAGCTGAATTTACGGCACAGGGCTGCTGAGGTTTCCTGTCTGAAAGAGGCTGTTTAAATTCCCTTTGCAGGTGATGGGAAAGGGTGGGCGTTTTAAAGGAGGGTAACAAATTCTGTACTTGTACTTGGTAGTTAGTATAGCAGCGGAAGCTGTAGAGGTTGTGGAGTGTCCGTCGTTAGAGGATCCTTGAAAACCTTCACAGGTCTTCAAGTATAGGTAGGACAAAGCTGTAGTTGACCTCATCTCATGTTGGCAGTTTTCCCGCTGGTGTGACAAAGGTTGAACAAGATGACCTCTAGAGGACCTTTCCAACCAGCGGTTGTGTGATAGCTATTCTGAGGAAATGGGGCAGAATGGCTGGCAATTTTAAGAGAAACTTCCAAAGGTTATTTGGGGGTGGAGATGATAAATGTGAGAGCAGAGTGCCTCGCAAAGCTGCTGCTGCGTGGGATCTGTCTAAAGGGAAGAACAGAGCCCCTTATTCAGAGAGCTCTTGGTGCTGGTGGGGCAGGCAAGGCACTGCTAGGAGGAGAGCGCCAGCCTGCCGTACTCCTCAGGTGAGCCCTAGAGCTTGGCTTTGGAATGGACTTCTGAGGGACAGGCAGGCGCATCTCATGTCTACTATGCTGTGTATGTTACTCTTAGTGTGCTTCTTCTAATTGTTTATTAAAAATAATTTGAGAACTAATGCCTGCTTTTCCCCTGAGGCAAATGGAGATACCTTCATGTGTGAAAGTGTATAAGTAGAGATTCGCAAAATGCTGTAGCAGTATAGAAAAAAAGATGAGAATGTAAAGTTTATTTTCTCTGATGTGGTTCTACAGACATACGTAGTTTTTGTGGACACACTGATCTCATGCGGTAAAATTGGTGAAGAATATATTCAGGTTGCTGGGGAATAGCTTTTAAGTTGATATTCCTGTTCACAGGACTTGCTGCTTAGTCTGGTGGTATCCTGCCATTTTCTTATGAGTCCTTGAAAGCTGAGTATTCGCCCACAGAGGATGTTCCAGGCTCTCATTTCACTGCAATTGAAAAATGTATTTTTAATAAAGAGTTAATCCTGGCAGGCACAGTGTTTGAATGTGTAAGTGTTAGAGTATGCCTCTGCATGCTGTATCTCACTAGAATCAAAACACCTCTCCCCAAAGAGCCTCCCGCTGCATGTCAACAACATTACCAGAATGAGCAAGGAGGGAGAAGCTGGTTTGTCTTGTGTTAGCTTTGCATGGCATCCACTTGTAGATGTGATAAACCTAATGAAGAGCAGTTACAGTAATTGCCAGTTAGCACCTGACCTCCCACTGGCAGACATGGCCTTTCTGTGGTGTGATGAGAGGTGGCCGAGTGGGAAGGTGGGGAGTTTACAGAGCTTGATGGAGAAGTCCTCCCATGGGAGGACTGGGAGGATGTAATAGTGCATGTCAGGTAGAATTAACACCCAAATTAAAAGTATCCAGCCGAATCTGTTTTGAGCAGGACTTGGGATATTTGAACCAAACGCCTATTACAAGACTAGTTAAGCAGAGACCCTCTCCAGTGAGCCGAGGGCTGAGGACACTTGATGTGCAGCTTTGCTCTGTTGAGGCTCACAGGCACACATCCGTGTAATATGGGCACAGCAAAGGCAGCTTGCTGCCTGGCGATAGGGTGTACCCCAGTTGATGAAGCAGTTCAACACCCTTTGATGTGTTTTAACATGGACCATTGCATATCGTAGCTGCCTTAGACTGCTCACTGATTTAGGTGCTAGAGTTTATCATTAAGTTTTACCCTGCTGTATGTAGATGTTTCAGGGAGTTAGTGGAAGTGTAAGGATATATGCATGTACATAGAGGAGAACTCATTTGCAGAAACTGCAAGGTACGTGTAGTTCACGTTTATAAACACTGTGTAAGTTACACTGTGTTCAGTATAACTTTTTTATAGTTAACTTGTTTGGTTTGTCAGTAATTGGATAAGAATGGGATCAAGGTTAGTTTTGCTATAAAAGGCTCCATACCAAGCTGAATTAGAATATAAGTTTTGTACATCAGAACTGATAATAATACATACTTTCATACAGTGATGCCATGCTGGCAGAGGTGAACTTTCATTGTCATTTTATTATTATTTTCCTTTCTTGTATTTTAAGCCAATATAGAATCATGAACTGCAGCATGCTTTGACGGTTGTTCCCAAGCTGTGTTTGTACTTCAAGTGCAACAGTCTTGAGTCTTAATAATACATAAGTTTTCTTACAAAGAAGACACAGAGCCTGGTAGCCGATTCTCTGCTGTTACTGACAGCTCTGAGATAATACTTTTATGTTGTTATGCTCCCTGCTTGAATTAGGAATCAGTTACTCTTCTTAATACTCTTCTTAGCTCTTGATAATCTGATGCAGAGTTGACCCAGACTGTTATCTTACAGTGAAAAGGAGGAATTTTAAAGGTGTTTGTGTTTCAAATGTGTAGTTACATTCACTGGAAAGAGTTCACTAGAAACTGTTTCTCAGTCTTTAAAAGCTAAATACAAATTGTGTTAAATGGAAGAATCTTATGCTTGACTGAAAAAGGGAAGTAGTTAAGTCCGAGTGTGTACTTAAGGCAGCCTTGGATCCAAACAGATGTACAAAGTCAAAATACTTGTATTTGGTCTGGGTGGAGAACTTCAAAGGTCCTCTGCTCTGCTGAAGCAGAACCCATAGAAAAGAAAACCACTTCAACCTTTGTGCTTGTATTGTCACAAGAAAGACTTTTTACTGTAATTATTTCCTTTTGGCGTAGAAAGACCTTGTATGATAAGATAAAAGTGGCCTTAAGGTTGCTGCCAGAAACTATGTATGCTAAGAACTTAAGAAGTGCAAACTCAAGAGAAGAAGGCCTCCCTTTTTAGCTCTAACGGGTAATTTTAACAACAACCAAGAGCCATCAAAATGGGGTTTCTTCCTAGGCAGAACTGCTGCCTGACCACAGCACAATGGACAGTACTCTTCCCTGCAGAAAGCACTTTTCCATGTGCAGAAAGCAGTTCTAGGGAATCCTCTTAAACATCCTTATTGTTTTACCTCTGAGCAGATGGCCTCTCAAAGCCGTCTTCAGGGCATGTACAGAACAATTCATTGCTTTATAGCAAAGATTCCTAGTTAGACTGTGTCTACCTAGGGACCACAGTGGCTGGTGGAAGAGCTGGGGAGTGATGGAAAAACTGGATTTGGAATTAAGGAGGTTGGGTATTGTGATACTTGTTTTGCTTTTGTGTTGCAGACAGTTTGATGTGCTGTGAAGTACCACATTAAACCATATGGATTTTGAATCCCCAATTTATGTTCTACTTTACATATTTGTCTCTTCTCAGTTATGTATCCTTAAAGAGAGCCTGGTGTGACTTCCTAAAAGCAGAAAGCATGGTTTTGCAGCAGTTTCATGTTATCTATCCAAGGCAATTGGGTTTGTTGAGTAAAAAACTCAATTCCTTCTTATCTTCTTTCAAATTGCAGCTGACCTCTGCAGAGAGGAGCTGAGCTTTGGAAAGACAGGGCACTGCATTTGTTCTGTGAAGAGCAGTTAAATTCTCAGGAAGGAATACTTCTGAGCTGTGCATCACCTGTTATTCCTAGGAGTAACAACAGTTATAAAGAGGAAGAGCTGAGAAAAGTCTTTTAACGACCAAATTCCTGTGGAGCTCAGGGAAAGGCCCAGTTTAATGCAGGTGCATTGCCTCTCCTTATGAACTGAAGCTGTGGAATGATGGTTACTGTTGCGCAAGTCCTCAGATGTGGTATCTGCAGAACTATAAGCTTGGGACAAAGGTTGTGCAATTGGTTTTGGTCTCATACAGGCATGTTTCTTGAACTGGAACTGCCATAAGCATCAAGCTGAAGTCTGGGGATGTTTTTTCCAAAAGGTTGGGTTGCTGTCATTCTGCTCCTAAATCTCTCACTCAGAGAAGCATGACCCACAGATAAAAGTGTAAAATACTTTTAGTAGAATCATTTAGGTATTCTCAGCCCAGGGTACACTCCATGCTATGTTTGTCTTCTTCCAAGGCAGCTTTCAAATACAAGACTGCCTCAGAATTAATTTTTTCTTGGATTCAAGAGACTGTACCAGCTACAGATGCTGCACATATCGTGTAAGAGTGAAAACTCTTGTGCTTTGAACCTGCAGTAAAAAGTAGCAACATCACCTTAAGCACACACCCCCTGTCAGAGCACCTCACACTAGAACGTGTTACTCAAGGCTCTGTCCAACCTGGCCTTGAACATTGCCAGGGATGGAGCATTTACCACTTCTCTGGGCAACCTGTGCCAGTGCCTCACCACCCTCACAGCAAAGAACTTCTTCCTTATCTCTAACCTGAACTTCCACTGTTTTAGTTTGAACCCATCACCCCTTGTCCTAGTGGTACAGTCCCTGATGAAGTCTCTCTCCAGCATCTTTATAGCCCCCCTTCAGACACTGGAAGCTGCTCTGAGGTTTTCACACAGCTTCTCTTCTCCAGGCTGAACAGCCCCAACTTTCTCAGCCTGTCTTTATATGGGAGGTGCTCCAGCCCCTGAGCATCCTCGTGGCCTCCTCTGGACTTGCTCCAACAGCTCCATGTCTGTCTTATGTTGAGGACGCCAGAAATGCACAGGGTATTCCAAGTGGGGTCTCACCAGAGCAGAGTAGAACTGGATGATCTTAAGGTCCTTTCCAACCCTGACCATTCAATGATTCTATAAGCAGTGTGCTCATATATGTGTTGTAAAGCGATGCACCGGTTCCTTGGATGCATGGCATGACTTAAAGTAGGTGTGTCGTCTTCAGCCAGGCTGCTGGAGGGGAGGACTCGTAGGAGACTCAGGTGTGCTCTCAGTATATTTTCTGAGTAGTCCTCTGTCCTCAGTCTGTCAGTGGCCTTATTTTAACCCTGCAAATGAAATCACTTTCAGTAACCGGAAGAGGAGCTGATGTTTTCACATGGTTTCCTGTTTTCTCCCTTCCCCTTTACATCCAGATGGGGTGGATCCTGACCCAAAGGCTGCAGCAGTAGGAGGAGAGTTCACAAGGTTTCCATGTTGCGTCCACATACAGTTACATTTTAGCTCTCTAGAATCAGTGTATTTCTAGTATTTAAAGGTAGGTGGAGCATGGATACATCTTGTATACCTGTAGTACTAAAATTGCAGCCACTGTTCAAGTGATTATTATCATCTCGATGTATGTGTATCCCCTTCTCTGTCTGGAAAACAAAGTGGCTTTATTTTTTCTGGCTGTACCTGTATACAAATCAGTCAGGAGTGGCTTATGTACACAGGAATCCTTAGAGAATATCTTCCTCTGGGTTGCCTGTATAAGGAGTAAGTCGGTAGTCTGTGTGCCCAGGTGCTTGTCAGAACTCCACCTTGCAAATGGAAGTTGAGCAATGTACTTACCAGCCAAGTCTTGACAGATTTTCAATAGAAAAATGGGAAACTTCTTGGGTTTTGGCACAGAGGTGAAAACTGACCTATTTCTTTAGTTTCAAAATCCTTAAACTGCTGATAAGATCATTCAGTTATCACAGCAAACTGGTATTGTACAGGATCCATTTTCAGCGTAAAAAATGTTCTCATTTTAGTTACGGAATAAACTTCCTTACAGTTCGACTGTTCTTGTTTTTTACCTTCAATACAAGATTCATAAACCTGAAGGTTTTCAGAGATGTGACTAACGCTACCTCTGCAAACCCTTTTGGGTCATTTAACATGGAATGCAGTGGATCATCTGACAAGCAGGTGTGACTTGCACCATGGCTTCCTTAAGCTCATCGCTTCAGCTTTGAGCTGCTTTTTCCTTCGTCCTTGTTGTGGAAGACTAGATCCTAGTTACTCAGTATGCCCACTGAGCAGGAAGAATCCCAAGTATTTTAGGTAATTCTTGCCTTGCTGTGTCCTAGTTAGATTCTGATTGACTCCTACAGACACTTTCTGTTCTGCTGCATGAATCAGCTTCTCTTCTTCCGTTTTGGTCTTGTGACATAGCTTATGACAAGGGGCTGAAACTTAGTGAGATGGCTTCATAAATTATTGGTTAGTTGTGGTCAGACAGTGAGATGAGAGTCCCGGTGCAGAGGAGTCTGTTTGCTGCTGTTAATTCATGTGTGATTTTATGCTTAGCCTAATGCTTAGATCTCAGCTTTATAGAACAGATATCAGGTTTATAGAACTTTCTTGTTCCCTACCTGGTGTTAGATTTTTACTCACAGAATTTATCCTTGTATTTCAATTTAGTTTCTCAAGATGAGTAAGGTTACTGACTCAGTCTTTCTTGTGAACAGCTGACTACATTCCCTGGACATCCATTACTTAAAGTTGAGGCAACTTCTGAGTTTCTGTTTGTTTTAACTTTTGCTCTCCTGTTGTAAATGAATGCAGCCAGCCTTGACTCAACATGTTAAAGCATTTTGGTAGGCCATTCTGAAGGATAGGTCCCACTGGTAATGTAAATCCAACACAGTTACTTCTTTTTCATGATGACTATGTTAATATCTTTTTGATTTTGTTCCTGAGCTTCATGCTTCTATAGCATATGAATTGCATATGAAAAAATAAATTGGAACTCTGCATGATAAAACGCAACCAACCAAACCACCCAGCAAGTTATAGTAGCAATTAGGAAATAAAAAGAGAAGCTTCCCAGGTGGATGTTCAGGATCTTATTTAAACTCACAAATTCAGTTTTAAACACTGTTTTCTGGGAGCTGACAGTTGGGAAACTCTCAGATGAAGATGGTGTCTAAGTCTCTGTTTCACCATACATTTATGGTGAAATTCAGTATCTTGATTTTCTGTGTGCTACCAGCTGTGTGTAACCTGTTCAGTAATCTTGACTTTCAGTAATCTTGATTTTCAGTAATCAGCAATCTTGATTTTTCAGTAATTCAGTAATCTTGATTTTCTGCGTGCTAAAAAATTCAGTAATCTTGATTTTCTGTGTGCTACCAACTGTGTGTAACCTGCTTTCTCTCCAGCATGCATTGCAAGTCTTTGTGCTAAACTGTGTCAAAACTTATTTGAGGAGTGAAGGTTATTGTAATCCTTTATTCTCTGTTTGTATGAAAGATATGAGGTACTTGGGGGAGCTTTTAGTTGGGCTTTCTGAGCACGTGTGACAGCATCTCAGTGAGTACCTGGAGTTGCTCATTTTTCCATTTTTACCTGCAGCTATGGGGAATTTCAGTCATGTAGAGGAAATGGAACTAATTCTCTGTTCCTGTGGAGGTTTGTTGTTAATGTCTTCTTTGTTGAAAAGTGTAACATTGGTTTAGCCTTAAGTTAGGTGCTTTTGCTCTTTAACAGAGCTAATTGACCCATTCTTGTATCTTCACAGCTTTCCCATGGTTTGGCATGGACATTGGGGGAACTTTGGTGAAACTTGCATATTTTGAACCTATTGATATCACTGCAGAGGAGGAGCAGGAGGAAGTTGAAAGCTTGAAGAGCATCCGCAAATACCTGACTTCCAATGTAGCCTATGGATCCACTGGCATTCGAGATGTTCACCTTGAGCTGAAAGACTTAACGATTTTTTCTCGAAGAGGAAATTTGCACTTTATTCGATTCCCAACTCAAGATTTGCCTACTTTTATCCAAATGGGAAGAAATAAGAACTTTTCCACACTACACACGGTGCTGTGTGCCACCGGTGGTGGCGCTTACAAGTTTGAGGAAGACTTTCGCACAGTAGGTAGCCTGTCTTTCCTTTTCCTGAAGCTGCTGCTGAAAGCACTACTGGGCGTGGTTAAAATAAGCAGTATGCTGAAAAACTGGAATGCTCAAATATAATTAGTTATTCATTTATTTTTCAGTCTGAAGTATGATAATCTAGAAATGTGCTTTCTGACCATAATAAACACGAAGATCTAATGCTAACAGCCTATTAGAAACTTCCATGAATGCAATGAAATGCAGGACACTCTGGAAGTTAACTGGGTTTTTTGATGGGAAATGGGCTTAGACTGGTGAGGTGCTTGGCTCACTGTGGATTTTCTTTCCTAAGCAGTCTTTGCTGATAGGTTTTCAGTGTTTGTGGGTGGGATTATCCTCATTAATTTAGTCCAGTGCAGTGTTTAGAGGTCTATGACAAAATGCCTATCTCAAAGACCGTCTTTTTTCAGCTGCAGAGTGGTTTGGGATTTTCCTGAGGTGATTTGACTTCTCTTGATGATCACAACTGATCATTTGGTTAGATGTGGTTTCTAGGCGAAGATAGCTGTTACTAAGACTCTTACCACAGTATCCAGTGAGCCCATGGCCTGGTTTTAAAGTGGCTGCAGAGCTCTTGTGCTTTTAGAGACAAGACAAATCAGTAGCACAAAATGTTTGGTTTCAAAAAAATTGGCTATTTCTGTTCCTGTGCCAGTCTTGCACTGAGCTGGTACAACCCTTTGTGGGTAGGGTCACAATTTGTACAGAACTAATTCACTAGAAATCCCCATGGAAATATTTGATGTTCAGTTCTCTCATCTGCTCAGCAGTGAGGCTTCTCAGTCGTGTCATGGCAAGAAAGGCTGAAGGGCTTTGGGGGATGAGGCAGGGACTGACAGTGCTGTGGCCTGGTACTGATGTCAGTCGGCAGTGTGCAGTCCAGTCTGATTGTCCAGTTTCCTAATCTAGCTGTGGGCTGCTCTCTAAATGTGAGCTTACCTGATTCACAGAGAGACTGGGTGTTTCCCCTTAGATTAGCTGCCTAATTGCACTCTTAACTGTTGGAACTCCGTGCTGCGGTAAGGGAGAAAGTGTGAGCACTCCGCGAAAGTTCAGAGTTCAGCCGATTTAAGTATTATGTGAAATTACAGCCTTCCTGGATTCCACAGCACCTGTTAAATTGTCTTTGTGCTTTGGGAGAGATCAGCAGCTTAAATATCACATGTAAAACTGAGGAGGAACCACAATGAGCCTGAAGGCCCATAGAATTTCTGCCTTGTGGTTTTCTTACCATCCTTGGAGTCTTAGGTGAAGTTCCAAGAATATTTAGTATGATGCCATTGAGCGTTTTATCTGCTGACATCTTAGAAATTACTGTTTGACATCTAAGGAAACATTGAAAAGATGTGCAGATGTGTGAGTTTCGCTAAGATGACACTTGATGGGGCTTCTTGGGAGTTTGGTGACTTATTTTTATTTAGATTGATGAAAAATGTGAATTTTTCAATGGATTAATGTCAGAATATCTCAGAAGTTATCTCTGGACTTACCAAAGCAGATACTTATTCTGCCTGTCTGTTCTTTGATTGGAGTCTCAGATCTAGATTTATAGTCAGAGTTATTTGCTAACTGATGTATTCAGAATTCACCTCTGAATTCTTTGTTGGCTTTATAGTGGGATAGAAGCTCCTGAACAGCTTCTTAAAGTTAGGCAGTACAAGTACACTCACAAATTTGTAGCATGTTTAAGCAATGCTAGAACATGTTGACACTGTCTCTTTTCTCTTTTTACAGATTGGAAACCTCCAGCTGCACAAACTGGATGAGCTTGACTGCCTTGTGAAAGGCTTATTGTATATAGACTCTGTCAGCTTCAATGGGCAGGCAGAGTGCTATTATTTTGAAAATGCCTCAGATCCTGAGAGATGCCAAAAGATGCCTTTTAACCTGGATGATCCATACCCATTGCTGGTTGTTAACATTGGTTCAGGAGTCAGTATTTTATCAGTCCATTCCAAAGACAACTATAAAAGAGTAACTGGAACAAGGTAACTTAATGACCTAAGTTGGAGTTGTTACTCTACAGAACAATCAGCCTTCTGTTTTCAAAGTGGTTTCTATCCCTGGCTCCCCACACCTATCCCTTCTCTGACTCTGTAGCATGGAAAAGTATTTTATCTTCAGTTTACAGCTGCATTCACTGAAGTCAGAAGCCCATTCCCATAGTTCTGTTATTGAAGAGACTTGGCAAGTATCTTGTCAGATGATGAGTGCTGGACATGCTCTGTAGTGAGAGCTTTACAGGTTTTGTCCCAGGTTTTGATAATGTACCCAGTGAACCTGTTTTTCTCTTGCTCCAAAAGAATGAATATGTCCACACATGTTTTACAGTTAATGATCAAGGATCAGTCAGTGGCATGATGTTGGTATTTAGGGAGTTTATCTCTGATTAAGTCTTCCAGCATACAGATTGAGAGTTTATGACTATTTGTTAGCTCTTATTGTATAGTTAGTTTCTTGTAACTAACTTATATGAATGTTAAATTGATTAAGAGCTGTTCGTGTGGTGAGCCTTAAGCAAGAAAGCAGAAGCTTGGTATGTAAGTTGGAGGGCTTTCTCTGTTTTGTTAGCTGGATGCAAATAGTATTTCCTCTTTGATATGAGGAAGCAACTGTTGTTTTTTCTTCTCAGTCTAGGTGGAGGGACCTTTCTTGGTCTATGCAGTTTGTTGACAGGCTGTGAAAGTTTTGAAGAAGCTCTGGAAATGGCCTCTAAAGGAGACAGCACACACGCTGACAAATTGGTTCGAGATATTTATGGAGGAGACTATGAAAGATTTGGCTTGCCAGGGTGGGCTGTAGCATCCAGGTAAGCAAGAAACCTTTTTGTTGCGTCTTTTGCTGGTCTATGGGAGGCTTCAAAACCAAGACTACTAATACAAAGAAGATTGCTTTTAGCAAACCTCCCTTGTAGTTAAGCTAAATGTGGTTATCCTAAATGTATGCATCCTCAGTTTTCCAGAAGATTTAAAGCCATGTGCATCCTGCTAGCTAGGTACTGAAGAAAGTGTCTGAAGCGTGGTATGTCATATATAGCTTCACATGAGTCAGAATGTGAGGTGATCACATATACAGCTTCACGTGAGAGAGAGCGGGAGGTGATCACAGGAGTGGCAAGAACAAAGTGCAGAAGTGCCGTGGTTTAACCCAGCAGGGAGCTAAACAATACACAGCCCTTTGCTCAGCCCACCATCAACAGCAGGACGAGGGGAGATTTGGGAGGGACATGGACTGAGGTATATAGGACAGAAACAGAAGGGAAAATAATAATAATGGTAATGATGAAAGAATTAGAACATACAAAACAAGTGATGCACAATGCACTTGCTGACTGCTCAAGATTTATTTCCATGGGGGAAGGTTATTGGTGATGTTACAGCTTCTCTACCCTTAAGAAATGTAAGAAGAATAAACTTTGGGAGTGAAACTAATATATTCATAAGAGAGGTCATTAAATCTTTGCTTTTATTCATTAGTAAGAGGTCTTAATTCACAGTAACTTAATTCTCCCTCTCCAGCCAGCTGAATCCAGGCCTGTTGAGAGAGCATATGAGAGGTCTTAATATGTGCAGACTTCACACTTTTAGTCAGTACATCTTAACTCGCTCTGTATATAGGTACTTGTTACTCTTGTTTACTTTTTAAGATTCTTAAGATCTTTAATGACTTTTTGAGTTTTAGACTAGTCTGAATTCCAGTTTTCTGAACTGACTTAGGTATGGCACAGAGTCCTTAGTGGTAAAATGCCAGGCGTAGCTATAGATTCTTGTCTTGTCATTATTACTATTTGTAAGAAATGATCTACCAAGTATAGTAATGAAAATGCCCTTCTCATCCAGAACTCTCCATTTATACAACCAAAATTGCAGTCTGTCAGCTGTTTTATTTTCTGTTTTGAGGTTTGTTTTTCTATCAGTAGATATTGGATAGATAGTGTGAGTGAGGAAGCAAGCATGAGGAGTTGGAGGTTTCACCAGTCAGACTTAGACATTGACTTAATTTACAGGAACTAGATTTGCAGAGTAGTCTTGCTTAAGAATAAGACTGCCCTTGCTGTAGATGGTTCTTCTTGGAAGTGAAACAATCTAAACAGATATATTTTGTCAGGGGTCATTATTGTAATAAGATTAACTGTTTCCTGTGAAGGAATAAACACCCATGTTGTAGTGTCATTTGTCAGAGTGCTATATTTAATACAGGCTTAAAAAAGGAGCTACTTAAGAACAAACACGAGGCTTAATTTTTATGCTGTAGCATAAAAATTATACTCTGAACAAAGGCACATGAATCACTTTGTGCTTAATAGAAATTTTTCCTGTTCTAGTTTCGGGAATATGATCTACAAAGAGAAGAGAGAGTCTGTTAGCAAAGAAGATCTTGCAAGAGCCATACTGGTCACCATCACCAATAACATTGGGTCTATTGCCCGGATGTGTGCAGTAAATGAGGTAAACTCTGACAAGGAAATGATCTGTCTATAGGTCTATTATTTGGTTTCAGATTAAGTTCCTTCTAAAATGATGTTTAAAATGATTTTAAACCTTTTAGTACATTCTCCAACGAAACAAATTCATGTGGTATCAAAGAACAAGGAATTGGTTCAGAATATTTTAACTGTCTTTGGAGAAGTGGAACAAGGATATCTAGGGTAAGCTGATAAGGAGGCCTTCAGATGAGCTTTGTTGGGGAATGGAGCCCGCAGCCTGCAGATAAATGAGGGAGCAGGGGAGCACAGGGTGTTGTGGTGAAAGGCCTTGAAGTCTGCTTGCAAAAACAGGATGATTATGGGCCCAGCTTACGTCTTTGTACACTGACACACGCAGCATGGGATACAAGAGGACCTCTAAATCCTGGTTCTTACGAGGGCCTATCAGAACTTCTACTGGAAGGTAATATGGCAGATCACAAGCAAGCCATACTTCTGGGTGTGCTGGGGATGATTTTCTGACAGTGCTAGGCACACTGACCAGGAAAGCACAGTGCTGGACCTGCTGTTTGTGAGTGAAGAACTGGTCAAGTGTTTCAATTACAGCCTTAAAATAGTAAGAGTTTAAAGTCTTGGGGAAAGTCAAGAAGACAAGTAGCAGAATGAAGACTCTAGACGGACTTGAGTAGAACAGGATGATAGTTCTGGGGCGATTTTGGAAGCAAGATGTTGTGGGAGGTTTTGCTAATGTCATAAAGAGCCCAGAATAGCTCACTGATCTTCCAGGATAGGATCCTCATGGCAAGAAGCGGTATACAGACTGGCTCAGGAGTAGCACTGCAGAAGAGAGGAGGGTGCTGGCAGTTGAACTGGACATGAATCAGCATGGTGAAGGCTGTCCTTGTACTGAGGTGCAAGGGCATAGCCAGCAGGTCAGAGGAGGTGATACTACTTTGAGCATGACCTCTATTTAGGAATACTCCTCTTTCTTTAGGAATAGAAGATATGGGTGTCTGAGCACCAGGGGTTTCCTCATTTGTTATCAAGAAACTGGATAAAGTGAGGTTTAGTAACAGCTTTCTTAGAGGAGACTGAAGGTAGCTGTACCTAGAGCTTTGCTTAAAACCTATGGACGTGATAGTGTCAGAAATACCAGCTTGTCACCTGCAGTGACCCTCCTGTTGCTTGGGAGCAGACAAACTAACATCTTTTTCTGGATTTACCATTGCAAGTTCTCCCTCAATTCCCTTCTCTGTCTTTCTTTCATGTTGGTCTTGGAGAAGAAAGTTAATTGTGTGGTTATTAAGTTAATTTTGGCTTTTTGGTTTATGGCAAACTTGATAACAATAGTTAAAATGAGGATGAAGTTGAAAGTACATAGTAATAATTTGAGTCTGAGGCAAGTGTAAGCAATTTATATTTAAGGGTGGGGTAAAGGAGTACAAATCAGAACTCAAAAACTGCACAAAGCAGCTTATTTCAAGGGTTTTGGTCTAATTCCAGCTATGTCACGTAACTGCAGGGATACATAAACTTGTAGCTTGAGCTGATGTATAAAGATAAAAAGCAATGAATTATTTTGGGTTCCTCCTGTAGACCAGAATTATGTTTGGGTGCCTTAACAGTGTGTTTGCTTTGTCTTCACTGTGGACTATTGAAGATGGGGGAACACAAGTGCATGTTAGTCATTTGAGTGCAGGTTGAGTTGTCCTGCTAGTTTTTGTAACTCGGATATGAGCATTCATCTGACATAACTAAGTGCTTATTTAAGCACTAACACAATTAAATGTTTTGGTTCTTGCTCTCATAGCATTCAACCACTGTTTAATGTTGCTTCCACTTAATGTTGGATTTCTTTCAGTCAATGAGGAAAATTAAAAGATTTTCACGTTTTTACATTTTGCTTGATTACAATTCACAGCTCACTTCTAGTGTTTAAGTCTTGGTCTAATGTTATGCTGAGGTAGATTGAGGTCTGAAGATGAAAGAAACATCTGTTATGTCTTACTGTCTTCGGCTTCTTTACAGTGCTGCCTTGTTGCATAAGGATCAAGCAGCATTGTACAGGGCTATGAAGGCATTGAGTCTCCTCTACTAAATACAAGTGCTTTTCATTTAATTTTACTTGTAGCTGGGCTGTTTCTGTGTCTTGATCACTGCAAATGCTCACTTAATTTGAAACACAAATGTTACTTCTCTGTAATCTAGGCCCTTCAGTTCTCGAGTGTTCCATGGTTTTTCCTTTTCCCCAAGTAATGGCATGTTGTAAAGTTTGGAACTTTAACTGTGGGTTGTTTGGGTTTGGTTTGGGTTTCTTTGCTGGAGACAGCCTGTTCTTTTGTAGCTTAGTTTTTCAAAGCTGTGTTAAACAGTGAAAAGATTTAATCCTTTGCTGTTATTCTCTTCTTTTTAGAAAATCAACAGAGTTGTGTTTGTTGGCAATTTCTTACGTGTGAATACTTTGTCAATGAAGCTTCTCGCATATGCACTGGATTACTGGTCAAAAGGCCAGCTGAAGGCCTTGTTCCTAGAGCATGAGGTAAGCTTTGGTTCATATATCTCTATGTATTGTGTTACCCAAAACGCATGTATTGAGTAGCTCTCATGACTGTGATGTCCTGACACACCAAGTTCTCAGTAAACACTGAAAGTCAGAGGAGGTTGGTCACGCTGTGCTGGTTCTGTGGGGGCAGCATGCTCTGCCAGAGAAGTACTTACGTTGCTTTGTGGTATCTTGGTTCACGTTATGTATCTTCAGAGAAGGACAAGAAAATGCTGAGGTCTCTGTCAAGGTTCAACAGTCTTTCTTTGGTTTTGGGTGGAAACAATAGTAAATATTTTTTTTCACATTGGAGAGAGATCTAAAGCATGGGCCTTTGGAATAGCCCCGTTGTTCTAAACTGAGCTTGAGCAACATCCCAGAAGTCAAGACTGCTTTTAACAAGGACTGCTTTCATACCATCACTGATACACCTTGAAGTTGTGATTTTAGGTTCTGAGACTAACCTGCTTTTGTGCAGGTTAGTCTAGATTTAGTATCCGTATATAATGCATCTAGATAAGTATGTAATGCTGAGAGACTTGACCTGTTTTGGTGAAAATATAGGCAACCAGTATTAACTACAGGTGCAACAGCTGGGAGACTTGTAGCTTCTTGGCAGTGGGGTGGCAGGTTTTGTCCTCAATTTGGTGGTTTGCCAATATAACAGCAGTACATCTATTCCCCTTCAGTGGATTCTCACAACTGTTTTCTTTTCCTGCTTATTCTGAGGCTGACAGTAATCTGTCTTGGTGCTAGTGGCTGCAGTAATAGCAGAATAGTGCCTTGGTAGTTCTACCCCTTCAGATTTGTCTTGCATAAATTTTAAATTCCTGCATTTGGTCAAGTGTAGATTCCAGACACTTAGATATTTCATAGTTACAGGGAGGGGAAACATCCTGCTTCCCAAGATGGGGAAAGTAATTCCACAGGAGGACACAGTTCTTTATATGCAGGTAAGCATACAGCCCGAAAGTAGTGCTGCGGTATGGATGTAATACTTTACAAATGAAGTGCAGTTAAAGAAACATTTGACTTGTACCTTAGGAATACTGTTGCTCCTGGGTACTGAAGATTCTTTGGCAACCAAAGTAGGCAGCTTCTCTAGGAAAACCAAACCAAACTTGATTTCTGTGCTTTAGGAGTCACTCATGCAATGTCTGCAAAGTTCTGCAGTGTATGGGGTGGCTTGGAGTAAAATCTTCTGAAGTTAAACTAGAAAGGAAAGGTAAGATGTTCCACAAAGGTCTACAAAATTGTTGCGAAAGATTAGCTGTTAAAAGTGTGTGGTGGGCTTCCTGTAGCATTGGTCCATTGGGCTGCTGTGTTGTCACTGAAGTGTGATTAGTGCAGAATTTACTTTAACCTGAAACCTTCTTCTGTTTGTTTTGAACAGGGATACTTCGGAGCTGTGGGTGCTCTTCTTGGGCTGCCAAATTTCAGTTGAGATACCAGATGTCACTACACTGAACTATTTTCCACCTAACTGACACGTGTTTATGGCAATGGGAACTAAATCTGGGGAGGGGGGAATTAAATAGCAGATTCTCTGTAACTGCTTTTACAAAGTGATTAGCTACTGAATATTGCTGTTATGACGAAGGGGGTTTCACTCTGTTGGGCATTGAAAAGTGAATTGTTTGAGGATATCGTTTATGTTCTTTGGTACATGTAGCCAGTATTGAACTTTTAATATGCAATACATCCTCTGAAAACAAGCTTCCAGAAGAAGGAATGCCAAACCTTAAAGTGCTCAGCATGAAAATGTTGCAAGTTTACTCCTGAGGCTTTAGGCCCAACAGTTCTGTATATATTTTTATTAGTTATATTATATTATGAGCACAATTTTCCATATGTACTTGCAGACAAAAGCCTTTAAAAACAATAAGGTACCATCCACAGGATGAGGAAAACATAGACAACTGCTTCCCCCAGTAAGAATAGTAACTATTTTTATGTGTAATGGGAATAATGGTTTCATTCTCAGTGGGAAGAATGGAAACAAAAAATCAGCCAAAGCAGCAGATTAGGCAGTTGATGTTTTGAAGGTTTTGTGAAGGTACTCACTTGCCCTCTTCATTTCTTTGAAGATACAGCTGGTGTTTTGGGAAGATGGCCCTCTATCTGTGGTGTGATTTAGTCAAGAGTTTAATTATTAGTAAAGGCAGGGTTTGGGGTTGGGTTTGAGTTTGGTTTTGTGATTTTGGTGGGGTTTTTTTGAGGACATGACTTCTAAAATGCCTTCTGGTGGGGATTTTGGATGTCTCATCAATTCTGACATCATGCATCATTATTTGTAAAGGTACCACAAAGCCTGAGAGAACTGGAGAAACCCAGACATAATAGACTACATATGGGACCTCATCCTGATGCTTTGGCTTATTTCTGTGGAGGTTTGGGAAATTTCTGCCCCATCTTACTAATTTGAAAATATTGTTTCTCCTTAGTCTAACTTGATACTGAAAATGAAAGGGTGTTAGCTTGCTTTTGGAATTGGAAGTTTGGTTTTGATGGTGGAGGACAACATCAGAGTTTGTATTGCAGCACCAAACGGACCAATATTTAGTGCACTTGCAGTGTGGAACCATTCATCAAATTGTGGCCTTGGGATAAAATCTGTTCTCTGGAACTGATCTTTGGGGTTTTCTCTATACTTTTACAGTTGTGATTATTGTGATAAGTTTAGTCCTGAAGCCAGGGCATGAGATCTGACACTTCTAAGGATATTCTGCAGTCAGTAACTACATGACTCTGTGGACTAAAGAGCTCCCCAATTTTGTAGTATCATTTTAATGTTGAATGTTTCCTCTGCGTGCATGAGGAGCAGTCATACTAGAACACATTCTTACCTTGAGGTTCAAGGTATTTTTAAAGCTGATTGCTCCAATATTCCACAGCATGGCTGTGTTGTACTCACAGACACATCTACTTAGTGTGCTAGAAACCTCTGTGTGCTGTTTTCAGTCTTCTCTTCCTTTGCTTAAAATTCAAAGCCCCATACTAACACGAGTTTATTATTTTTAGTTCTTTTCTGTGGTGCTTTAAGAGTACAGTAACTTAGAGTAGCCCGCTCATGCAACCCAATGCCAGTTGCAGATGCAGTTCCATTCAGCATTGCTTTTCCTTGTACTCATTGTACCTTTCCATTCTGCTTGCTTTTATGTTTCATTTTAGACTTTTAAAAGCCAAATCACACTCACAGTTAAACTGATCTAAAGCTGAATAGAGCACTTCAGACAAGAAGCTAATACGGTTTTTACAGAAGGTCTCTATAACTACCATATACTGATCCTTTCAAGTTCCCATTGACTATGGAAAGTAACCTGTATTTGGTTAGAAAATGTAAAAACTTCATTTCGTGGGTGTTTTGACAGCCGCCTGAACATTTTGTAAATCACCTGCGTGTTTTGGTTTTTTTTTTGCTAAGTGAGATACTTTCAGACACTACAGCTTGATTAGAAACAGTTCCTTCAGCCCATACTTACCACTACTTCTCATTTTGTGATGCTGAAAGAGCTGCTCTTGAAGCTGTAGTTGAGCGAGCTTGTTTACTTAACCAGAAGCACATGCAGAAGATGGTAACATAGTGACCATGGTTAATTTAAACCATTTGAAGTTGGTGCGGCCTAAGATACATTTTTAAAGTGAATTGCACAGTTAACAGAATAAATTAATGGAGTAATCATTAAATAGCTGTACCATACAGCAACGGCTGTGAGAATCAGAAAGTATGCCCTAACTCTTACTTCCCTTTAGCTTCTAAAAAAATTGGCTTGCTTTTACTAGTTTCATCAGCACAATGGTTACTTCATCACAAGAGCAACCAGAGAAGTTGTCAAATCCTACTGTGAAGCCCAGGGTCCTGTATTTAAGCCACATCTTTGGATTTAATTTTCTCCGGATGTAGAGCAAACTAGTAACAAACTAGTGTCTCTAAAGATTGACTCTACCACCAGTAGAAATGCTAGGCATCACAGAGGGTTGCAAGACAAGCCTTAAAGTCTTTTTTGTCTAAATTCTCTTCTAAATAGATTGAAAAGGTTTATTTCTTTTATATAAATCACTTAAGGAACTGGCTTTTTCCTGATCTCTGTTTTTACTTTCACCCTTGCTTTTTCTTTTCCTCAAAGCTAACTGGTTGGAGCAGCTTTAGAGTGAATTGACTGAATGCGATATGCTATAGTAGTGAAAAGTTGAGGTTTTCTAAGGGCTACTGTTGTCTCTTCAAGTGGAACCACTTCTCTAGAGGAAAGTTGTGTGCTGTTTCTTCTCAAGTACAATGTAAGGCTCACTGTGAATGCGTAATCCTTTTCAGCTCCATCAGCCATGTGAGTGCCTTTTCTTTTTCTCATGCAATGCCAATTTTGCTGGTACTGGTACTTTATCCATGAGGTTTCCTAACCAGTGTTGCTTACCAGAGAAATGGCAGGTAGTTGTTGGCCCTGGATGTGATCCCTTAAGTCCAGTGTAGCTAGAGATGCCAGGAAAGCAGCATCAGCTTTCTGCTTCCTGTCCCCGGAGCCTTTATCTTGGGGTAATGCTTTTGCACTTTTTGGTCTCCCCACTCCAGTTTGGTCTGTGTAAGTATTACACACAGGTTTATTGTATCAGTTTCTCCCTAAAACTCATGCAGGCTTTTAGTCAGGTAAATACAGATTATTTCTGGCCAAAGAAGTTCCATTTTAGATGAAGCTATTCCAAGTTGGTATGGCTGTTAAACTTAACCACTTGAACCTTTCTAGATCTAATCGGGGTAACGGCAATTTGAACAAGAGAACTTCTTCTGCAGTACATTTTTTGAATACTTAGCAAGCTGGAATTCAGCATACCCTCAGCATTCTTTATTGAAACTAGCAGAGGTTTAAGTCTAAACACTTCTTCATTCTTTTTAGTAAAGCCTCAATAGATTTTACAGTTCAGAGAGAAGCAGCACTTGATAAACTTTCTTTGTCTCAGAGTTTGGTCAAGATTTTCAAGGGATATTCAGATGTGACCTGCCTTTTGAAGACCTTTCCCCTCTCTCTAGTGTTCTGTAAGCAAGCCCCTGTGGGATTCTGCCAACACCTCCATTCATGGTTTGAGAATTAGAGCATGGAAAGTGTATGAGACCATGCTGTCCCACTTAGTTGCAGCCTGTATATTAAGAACAAAAGTTCTGGCTTCTCATAATGGATTAAATATTTCTTCAGTAGTACTGCGAGATTCCTACTTGTATTTGCGTTGTTGATAGTATATATGCAAGGTGATTATATTGCCTTTAAAGGCTATGATGCTGACTCTTTGTCTATCCAGTATAGGTCTTCAGGAAATGCCTACTTCCAGAGAAGCTGCAGTAACTTCTCATTTCTAAATGTTTCAGAATAACAGTCCAGTTTTAACATTTGGAACTAACGGAAGTGTCTTTTACCTAGAGCAAATTTGTGCTTCTTAAAGACTAGATGGTATCTTTGGCATTCAGTTACTAACTTAGGTTAATGCCTGAATTTGCGGTCAGCCTATTTTGAAATGTCACTTTTGCTATTCACATACTGGAAACTAGATAGTTACAGTCCTGAGGAAACAGGTTAGCAGAGGCGAAGGTCAGTGCAGTTCTGTTGAGCTGGTTGAGGTTGACTTTTTATCCTCAGTCCATTTACACACACAAGACTAGCTTTTAGTGTTTTCCTAGCAACAGGACTGTCTGCATCCTTTATTTGGATTATGTAGGCTTAAAACCCATGTAATATGTAAAAGTGAACAAAAATCTGTGGGTCAGATGGGAAGTCTTTGCCCAAGACCTGTAGGTCACATAGCAGAGCTGGAAACACATTTGCCACATCCAGTTCCCGATTTGGTTGTATTAACTTTCCCCTTTCCCATTAACACACAGTGAGGGGGGCAGACTTAACACTTGTTGTGGATGAAATGGGTGATTAAGTCCTCAGACATGACCATGGGAGATTGAAAATATGCTTTAGCACAGTATAGAGGGAGAATTCCCTGCTTGCGTTAAGTTTTACTAATACAGTCCAAAATGCATCACCAGTATTGTTTCATCTGTGATAAGATTACTAATTCTGGAAGTCTGCAGTTAATTTGATTAGTTTTTACTTCACACATGTAAAGCATATTAAATATTCTTAAAACCCCACTTTCTGAAAACATCTCAAAAGATGCTGTAATGTATTTGTAATTATTAATGGGCTAATGGAATATGTTTGAGCAGTATAAGTTTGCGTAACTGAGTGCCAAATCCTGCTCGCTTTAGTTACTTCTCTTCAGTGGGGACTTTTTAAAATGATGAGCAGGATTTGGCCTCAAGGTCTTATGCCTGGGGAACACAGTCGTGCTACTTTTCATATTCCTGCTGGTGCTAAATCCTCTTGAAAATAAAGATTCTAAATAGAAATTGTAAATAAAATATTTATGGCCTGGTCGTTTTGACAGACTGAAATTTTACCATTTGCAAATACTTTCTTGGCCTTACTTCAAGTTTCCCTTTTGTCTTTTTATTTAGACTATATGGACTGTGTTTGTTAGTGTCATTGGGAAGGTTGGCTTCCTGTGCTGCTTTCTGTAACGTTCCCCTTGTGCATCAGGATACAGATGACTTTTCATTGCCAGATTTCAGTGTTACCCTTCATCTTGTTTTGGTTTGGTAGCTGGTTGAGCAAGTAGTATCAAGTAGAACATGATTGGCATTTGTTCCCTGCTAAAACTTCCAAGAAAATCAGTCATTACTGGGGGAGGTTGTTAAAAATGCAAAAATACGCATTGAAGGTGATGTTTAAAGCTAGATGTGTTCATTAGTCTTGCCTGTAGAACTGGAATATGGTGTGTCAGTTGCTGATCTTTGCTATGAATTGCATTTCACCATTCTTCTAGCATCAGTTTAAGAACATTGTAAATAGAAGCTTTGGGAGGAGTTATTTTAGATTCAGATTGTGCATTGCAAAAGAATTTAACTAAAAGCCTAGTGAATTAGAAATTTGAGACATGAAATTGCCACACTAGAAGGTGAAAATTAGCGTGTTGGTGTGATAAGATTTATAGGGCTTTGATAATCCGCACTTTTTTACATTCCTGAGTTTTGGCATTAAACAAAGGAGTATTTAATTTTCCATCTGCTGTCTCGTCATATTCAGGCCTTGTCATCACCAGCTGATATCTTCAAATACTTTAGTGAGTTAGCAAAATGAAACAGGTAAGTTTAGAAATTGGAAACCCTGGTAGGATAAAGTTCTCTGAAGAGCCATTTGCTTAAGTTGCCTTATTCTATTACATTGCACTCATGTCTCCGCTTTCTTGTTTACTGTTCAGACACTGAAGATGTGATGTACAAATACTGTGCTACAAATTTGTATTCATAAATTACTGCTCAATACCATTGTGTCACCTGTTAATACAGCTCTTGTAAATGATCCCTTTCTGCCATCTCTAATACAGCTCTTGTAAATGGTTTAAATTATTTTTCTGTTCTAGATTCTCATTACTGAATGTACAGATTAGATCCCTTTAATAATGTCACTGAGGAATTTGATTGGGGCCCAAATATGGCCAATGCTGTAATTCATCCCATCAAAACTGTAAATAATTCTTTACTGCTTGTTTGCATGGATGAAGTTTGGATTTCCTTTACTTTGTGATAACCCAGCTCCTCTGTGATGGGCCTACTTTTTACAGTTTCTTTTTCTGGGTTTATTACCATTTGTTCTGTGTGAATGTTGAGAAGTACTTTTGTCTTTTCCTAATAAATAATTTGAGATTGTTCATTGTTTGCCTACATTCCTGGGGTGCAGGGCAGAGATTTCTGGGTGTGGTTTTCCTTTAGCATGATAAATTGCTGTGATACTTGATACTGGCAGTTATCCTGTAACATCTTACACTAAGGAAGCATAACTGAGATGGTTTTCATGCTGTTTTCTTCCTCTCCTTTAGTAAAAGCCTGTACTTCACAGTTATTAGATTGAAGCCCTGTTTTAAAAAACATCTGATGTCCCAAGAAACATGAGCATTACAGTCTTGATGAAGAAAACATGCCATAAGCTTTTGCCTTCAAGTTACCTGGAGAGGAAGTGCCAGTTCATGCACACAGGTGGCAGAGTGATGGTTTCCTACTGAATAAAGTATTTCATGTATAAGCTACATGTTATAGCTAAGCTGCAAGTACTCTTGTTGGAATTGTTCTTTGCTTATGTCTTGGAAAAGCCAAATTACATATTCCTGAAGTAGTTCTGACTGGATACCTAACGGGCAAGAAGTTGTCAGGAGTGAAGTCTGTGCCACAGCAGTGTGCTGGCAGTGCAGCTTGTGATGCCTGCTGTGTGTGAGGCTGTTCTTCAGGGTTCACTCTGCGGATACTTTAGCCATCCAAACTACAAATATTTGCTTTAAACTGCCACAAATGAACCTCTGGAAGTTCCATTCTGTGCTGTGTAGAGCTCTGCACCACAGTGATTCTTTTTACCCAGGGAAATGAGCTTGTAAGAAATACAAGTTTATTTACCAGTTTATGGCTTGTAGCTGGTTTGCATTTCAGCTGGGGTCCTTGCTGCTTCCTGGTGCAGCCTGTGCGCAAGCTCAGGGGCAGGGTAAGCTCTGTGAGCTTCACTGAGCTCTGTCTTATCTGTGGGTCTGATTTTTAAAAGGAGTTTTTATGAAAGAAGTGACTTTGTCTTACTGTTAAGACTACTGAGTCATCTGGATTTGAAGTGGTATTGGGCTCAGAAGCGCAAACCTTTAATTCAATAAGCCTTGTCACTTCCCTCTTCCTACAACTATAGATTAAAAATGAAGTATGGCTTTTGTCCCAGAGTGACAGCCCCCCCCCCCCCCCCCCCCCAAAGGCATTTCTGTCCATCAAGAGCTGTTCAGTAAGTACATCTACCTTCTGCCATTGCAGGCTGCAGCACAAAGGAGCAGGAGTGGTCACCTTGTGCATAGCCTGTGTGAAGTGGTGGCCTGCCTGTACCTGTGCCCAGTCTGGAGGAGCAGAGCGAGCACCACTGCTGGGGACTCAGGAGGCCACTGCTCTGTGTCCTCACACAACCTGTAAGTAATGTAGTTGGGAGAGTTACTTGGCAATGGTGGCTCCTCATAACCTTACGGGGCAAATTCCCTCCAGGAGCCTGCAGTAACCCTGCAGCTGGCCCAAGCTCCTGGTGTGGGGCTGGAAGCTGGATGCACAAGGGGAAGTGGTGAGAGGAGCTCTGTTACAGCAGGATCATAAGCACTTACAGAAGAAGCAACATCAGCTTCCTGTAGGTAAGAATTTCCAAGGACACAACAAAGCTCTTTGGTTCCTGAACGTGCCGTCCCAGGGAAGGATGTGCAACTTGCATGAAGAAAGGAAGTGTGTGCACCGAGGTGTTTGAGGTTTCAGGAACATGCCTGAGTTGAGCAAGTTGGCAGATTCCTCTCTGGTGTGCATGCTTTATCCTCTCAGCCCTTTACATCCTGGCTGAGCAGTGCTGACTGAGAGAAGCCTTTGGCCAGGGCTTGTTGAAGCATTGTGCATTGTTTAGGTAATTACAAAGGAGATTTACATACCTTTTTTTCTTTCCCTAAAGCAGCTTACACATTGGGCAATGATGAGGGGAAGTGTTTAGCAGAGTTTTGCATAATGAAAGCTAGGAAAAGAGATCCAAAATGACAGTGTGTTTCAAGCAGTTGATGAAATGCATTCCATGAGCTGAGGGGGAAGAGTGTGAGGATTGTTAGCCAAACTCCAGACCCTGCAAGCCCTGAAAGGTAAAGGGCCTGCAGCCTATGTGATATTGAAGCAGAGTAAGCACATAAGAAATTACTTGTGAATTGAATCTTGAGTTGTTTCTGTGATGCTTGTCACAGCCCTCTCAGTTTGGTTGTTCAGGTGAGTTTCCATCTATGCTCTTGTCTACCTATTCACCTTTTGTCACCAATTTGACATCATCTCACAGTTAACTTTGAGCCAAAGGCCTTGCTTAAAGTCAGGATAAGTATCTGCTGCTCCTCCGTTAGCTACAGAGCCAGTTATCACAGAGATGCTGGTCTATCAGGCAGGATTTGCCCTTGGTAAAGCCATGCTGCTCTGTGTGCCTAGACGTGTCTCCCAGTAAGACTTGCTCTGTAGCCTTCCTGGGCACTGGGGTGAGGCTGGCCAGCCCATAGGGTCCACATACACCTTCCTGAGGATGAGCATGGCATTTGCCTTTGTCCTGTCATTGGGAACCTTCCTTGGTGGTCATGACCTGCCAGTGCTTGGCTCCATCCTTGCTCTCAGACAGAGCCTTGCCTGGTCCCATGGCATCAGACATGCTCAGCCACCCCCAGTGCTAGCTGTTAACTCCGGAACTGATGTCATCTGCAGTGTTTGACTGGTTTCAGTTTATAGGCCCTTACACGTGTCTGTTGTGATTATTATAGCTTATCACTTCACTGGAATCCCGCAGCGAGGTCCTGCCAGAGGCCACATGTCCCTAGCAGCCAGCTCAGGACGCCAGGAACCGTTCTGTGTTCTCATGGTGGGTAGATAGGCCTCTTCCCAGCACAGTCCCCAGCAGTCCTGTCATCTGCCTGTCTGGAAGTGTTCCTATTAGAAAGAACGTTTTGTTTCATCATCTCAGTGCTGATACACTGGAAAAGTGTAACATCTTCTGGGGGAAGCTGAGAGGCTTTGCTCAGTTCTGTGGTTCATTGCCATGCAGCTATACTCACTTAAGGAACACTCTGCAAGGGATGAATCTGATTTAAAATCTCAACCAAGACCTACGGGTCTATGGCTGGTTATTAGCAGGGAGATGAGGCTGCAGGCTGTGAGCAATGCACAGTGCTCTGAGGGGCTGTACTGAGGGTGGGGAAGGTTGTGCATCTTTCACAGCTCAGATGTGTCCAGAAATGCAAATTATCGAGTTGTCTCTGATGTCATCTGTTCGTGTGCTTTTTATATCCCAGGCTTTGCGCTGTTTGCTCTCTGTGGAAAGTTACTGACATCACTGGGTGGTCAACAGTGCAGCTTCGCAGGAAATGTGTAGGATGTACAAGGGTTTACGTCACTCATTTAAAACTGGGAGGAAAAGGCATTACTGCTGAAGGAAGACTTTCAGGTCACCACTGGAGAGCTGCATGCAGGGCATGGGGAATGTGAACTGCTGTTCCGGAGCCAGCTCTAGGCTGGGGCTGACAACACTGACCTCCTCATGGATGCTCTGTTGTTACTTTCTGCCAAGGACATTGCTGTTACTCATTTGTCGCCTGGTTAAGCAGAGACCCTGGTAAAGGACTTGCCTTTCATAGAAAGGGACATTGCTGAGCTAATGATGTGCACAAACACCGCATGTGCTCTGACTGGAAAGGACAAGGGAGGGAAAGCCACAATAAGTCACAAGAATCACAGAATGGCTGGGGATGGGAGGGCCCTCTGGAGATCACCCAGCGCAACCCTGCCAGGGCTGGGCACCCAGAGCAGGGCACACAGGAACGGGTCCAGGCGGGTTTGGGACGTCTCCAGAGAGGGAGACTCCACAACCCCCCTATGCAGCCTGTGCCAGGGCTCTGCCACCCTCAGTGTAAAGAAGTTCTTGCTCATGTTGAGGTGAAACTGGTTGTGTTCTAGTTCATGGCCATTGCTCCTTGTCCTGGCACTGGGCACCACTGAAAAGGGGCTGGCACCATCCTCCTGGCACCTGCCTTTGAGATACTGATCCCATTGATGGGATCCCTTCAGTCTGCCCTTCTCCAGACTGAACAGGCCCAGCTCCCGCAATCTTGATCATCCTCATGGCCTCCGCTGCCCTGCTCCTTGTCTCTCTTGTGCTGAGGAGCCCAGCAGTGGACACAGTGTCCCAGATGTGACCTCACCAGGGTCGAGTAGAGCGGGAGGAATCACCCCCCTTGACCTGCTGCCACACTGCTCCCCATGCAGCCCAGGACACTTGTCCCTCCTGGCTCAAGGGCACACTGCAGCTCATGGTCAACTTATCCACCAGTAGTAGATGGTCGCTAAGGCTCTGTGCTTTCTAAGTTGGCACCAGGCGAACTGCAAGTGTTCAACATCCAATACCCTGGCCTCTTTTCTGGCCATTAAATGTATTTATTTTAAATTTGCAATTGATTAATCTGTCAGTTTGGGGTATTTGATGGCAGACAGGTTTTAGGAGAGCCCCTGTTCAGCGTCTTCTGGAAACCAGTCTGCTTGACGTTACCCGCCTGCCCTCCCAGATCCATTCTCTCATGAATGGCCAGAGGTCCTGCACTGGGCTGAGGCTTAGCATCAGTTTCTGATCTGCTGAGGAAGGTGATGAATTTCAGTACCATGAGACCTTTTGTATATGAACGTGTACCTGGCTCAGTTCAGAAGCCTTCCAGCCTCTCTAGCCCTCATTTGCACAAGATGTGGAGCTGGCAGTGGAGGCTGTAGCTCTTTCAGTTCTTGTCAGTTAATCCATTACTAGCTCTGAGTTACCACCCCAGCTCTCTCTGGCATTTTATGGGTATTTATTTGCCAGCTCAAACTGAGACCTACACGAGACACTGAATGAAAACACTTCAGCCCTGCAGTTCTCGCGTCCTTTGAGGGCTGGGGTTTGATTCTGCTACCACAGGAAAACTGTCAGTATGGAGAAGGATGGAGTGAAAGAGCCCTCAGTCACATAGACATTAAATTCTGCTATGGGCCTGTTTTAAAATGTCAGTTCCTGCTTCCACCAGGCATTGCTGTAGGTTTTACAAGCACCTTTCACACCAAATGCTGCTACTCTGTGCTCTGATGGAGCGAGAACGGGACCTCTGGGGTCTCATAAAAGGTGTGATTTCAAGTTCTCCTCTTTCAGCTGCTCTTCTCCCTCGTACTGGGCCCGTGCTCAGGGAAGGGGGCAGAGCGTTGCCAATGCAAACAGCTCCACGGCCAGACTCAGAGAGGGGCTGTAGGCAAGCACTGCACTATGTGGAAGGCTTCCTTAGCACACGGATACGGCTACAAAACACTCCAGAGCACGTTCCAGCCTGGGCAATTACTGCGGTGCTCATTTGGAGCTGTTTGGTGACAGTTTGCTAGCTGTGGCTGCCCTACAGCTCTGCTTTCATTTCCTCGGCATCAACCAACAAACCCCAGATCAACCTTGACGCAGAAATAACAGCTCATTTCGCACCCATGGCTCCAGAGGCGCTGCCTCAATGTGGTGCCTCCCCTCCTGCAGCTGGATTCAGCTGATCAGGGGGTGTAGGAGTCCCCCCCTTGCCTGTAGCCCATGACAGTGACACTAGGTGCTTGCTCCATGTGTATCACATAGCGTGACCCTTAGGGACATGGGTTAGTGGTGGCCTTGGCAGTGCTGGGAGAATGGTTGATCTTAAAGGTCTTTTCCAACCCAAGTGATCCTATGATTTTATGTTTTCCGTTAACTTGTTCAGCTGTTGTGAAATCTGGAAGTGAAGTCTCTTCCATTGAGTTTTCCCTGTGTTCTCAGTGTCTATGTCCCAGTTTTCTGGAACTGTCAGCAGTTTGGATGCAGGAAAAAAGTTTCTGAATCTTCACTCCCAAAAAAAGATTTTTTTCTAACCTTTTGCTGTTAGAGATGGATCTTAACTCAGACCGTGACGTGCTGCTGCCATGGCAATGGATGCAACGCAGCAGCATGTTCTTACATACATGAATGCAATCTCCTGACTTGCTTTGATACCAGCAGAGACTTGGACATTTTTTCTGTACAGCAGGGACCAAAACTGAGCCCTGGATTCCTGGTGTGGCCTGGCAAGCGCTGAGTGGGACAATGAGACCTTGATCTCTGCTGGTGCTGCTCTTGCTGATGTAATCCAGCATCCTGCTGGCTGCAGTTGCACACTGTTCATTCACCTTGAGCCTGTGTCCCCCCAGGATTGCCAGGTCCCTTTTCCACAGAGCTGCTCCCAGACAGCAGATCCAAGCCTGTGCCCTCCTGGATGGTGTTTTCCCAGGTGCAAGACCTGACACTTGTCCTTGTTGAACTGCATACAGTTTTTGTCAGCCCTTTGCCAGCCTGTCCAGGTCACGCTGCAGGGTGGCTCTTCGTTCCAAGTGCTCACTCCCCGCCTCAGGTTGGTTCCATTGGCAAACTTCATCAGGGTACATTTGATCCCATCGCCCAGATCACTTATGAACACATTGATCAGTGTTGTCCCCATACTGATCCTTGGGGACCCCACTGGTCCCCAAGTCCCCAGCTGAAGGAGCTGTTCACCACCACCACAGGCTGCAGCTGGTCAGCCAGCTTCCCCCCACCACACAGACCCCTCAGGACCATAACGTGTCCGTTTCTCTGTACTCTAGGGAACACAGCTTAGGACTATGGCCAGTTTCAAATGTAATTCCTAAGTTTTGCTGAGCTCTGTTTTACCCAGCCTAGACGGTTCTCTGGGATGCCTGCTCCATCTGGGAGTGGTCCCATGGGCAGTGGGGCTTGGGCATCACAGGCAAGGGCACAGGGGTGCTCTGCTGGCCCCAGGGAACCTCTAGTCCCAGGGAGAGCAGCAACAGTCACAGGCAGCACGTGGGCACTAATGATCCTGTTGATGAGCAGCATCTGAAACCAGAAGTGACTTGAAGACGTGTTTAACACCTCTGGAGCAGTCTGCTGTTGCTGCTGCTGCAGGACGTGTAAGCAAGCGTGGTGTGTGGAGCTGCTCATGGTCCTGCTGTCAGCACGCTCGACACAGCGCGAGTACAAACCAGAGGGGCAGCTCTGGAGGACAGCACGAGCCTTTGCTCCTTGGAGGGCGAAACACTGGCACAGAGATGGCTGCTCCTGAGCAGATGTGGTGCTGAAGGCGAAGCTGGGGTTTGTTCTTTGTTGACTCTCACATTTGGGACACGCGGTTTAACAGAAGAAACATGTTACGATGTGATTTGATGGCGTAACAAGGCTTCTGGTCACTCCGGGCAGTATTTACTTAACACATTGCTGGTTTCTCATCACTTTAGTAACTGGTTTGTAGGATTTGGAACAGCTTTTTCCAAATCAGAGGGTGTCAACAAGAGCCTAAAAGCAATGTCACACTTGAGAGCCTCCTGCCCAGCCGCTGCAGCTCCTGCTGGCAGGAAGTGTTGCTGGAGCAAAGAAATTCCAGCGCTTTGAGAGAGACTGAACAGCTCTTTCAACAGCCCCCAAGCAAGACGTGTTGAAACAGCACTTGTCACATGTTTATTTGAAATGCAGCTCTAGTTTATAGCATCATTCATGATGTTACCCGAGCGCCTGTGTTCTCTGCAGAAACACCAGACTGCTGTGCTGCCCGCTCCTACTCCCACACATACAACAGTATTTTACTCAAGGAGTATCCTTTTCAGGCTCTCAAAACGTGCTTGTCAGCTTCGTTCTCTGTCTCCAGAGACACGGTGATCCTCTGGAGCTGTCAGGCTTATAAATGTACCATTCTGAGACTATGACAACTAAAGCACAGCACTGGCCTTTCAGAATTCCCTGGGAAACTGAGAGCATCTTGTTTAAAAAATGCGCCAAAGAAATCCGTTCTCCAGCTCTGGAGCCTGCTTCCGCTGTTCCCTGCCTATGGACAGCCCCGGGGTACGCGGCTGGAAAGCGTGCCTTCGGGTTTCGGACGCTGTTTTCCAGTCCCTGTTTTCAGCAGGGTGCTGGACGGTGTCTGTCGGGCGGCCGCCTGCCTCCCGTGCGCCGGCAGCGCTGCAGCACGGCCCCCAGCGCCCGGTGTAGGGGCTCCCGGGAGCCTGCAGAGGCGGGCGCCTGCAGTGCTGCACCCTGCAGCCCGGCTGCGGCCGCGCACACAGCCCGCTGCTCCTCCGGCCCATCGGAATCAGCTCAGAGCTTGTGAGCATCACAGGGACAGCCTGGGGCGCGCTGAGCCGGTCCCAGATAAACTCCATTTGGTGCCCATGTGCTGTTTCTGTCACATGGAAATGAACCGCTTGTCCAGCAGTGCCAGTAGCAGTACTCGCAAGCCTGATGTGCTGTGTGTAAACAGGTTGCAGGAGCAGAGGGGTTGCAGATGCGCAACCCTGGGCAATACGCACCACTCCTGTCCCCAGACCCAGCCCTTGGGAGGGTGATGGAGTGAAGCTGCTCTAACAAGTTTTTTGTAATGATTTAGGCTTAATAAAATCTTCCCTAAGCCTCTAAATGGTTTCAGCAAAACCTGCAGTTGGGCCTTCTAAGTCCTCTCTCATCACCTCCAGCCCTGGTGCTGCTCTGGAAGCAGGCCTGTGTTCCCTCACTGTAACAGCACCCTGGCTGCAGCTAATTCCTTTCCTTCTAGGGCAGCAGCTCCTGGGTTTCGCCTTCACGCACATCCCGTGGTCCTGGTTCACACCGGTTGATGCCTGGCGGCGGCAGCGATGGAAGTGCCTCCAGCTGGTGCTCACATTTGGGTGTTTGCACTAGCGCGCTCCCACCAGCTGAGCAGCAGGACCACGAGCTCAGTGCACTCTCACTGCTCGATGTTTTCATCGTTTAAGGCTTGAAACAACTTGGAAATGCTTAAAATAGAGTGAAAATCCCTGCGCTGGCGCCGGCTCCCAGCCACGCTTGGAGGCTGCTCGCTCCTGGTGGAGCGGTTTCGTATGTTCCACAGAGCAGCTATGGTAGAGCAGAATTTTAACTGCCCAAACCTGTACGACAGATTCTCACTTAAAATGAGATCCACAACTTAAGGGTGGCACAATAACAAGTTGATTGAAAAGTAAGAACTGATGAGCACCATCATGAGACTACCCTGGCTTCAATGGACTGTTACAGGAGTTCCATTGATTTCCACAGTTTTCCACAAGGTGTTACCTGCAATTTTGGTTGTATAAGTTACAAATAACCACACCATTTCCAAGGCCCGTGTGCTGGGAATGTGCTGTGTAACAAGCCGTTCTGGGAGAAGGAAGGAGGGAGTGGGGGAAGGCTTATGGGAAGCAGAGGAGTGCTCTGTTGGCTGCTCAGCCGCGGGACAGCGGCTCGTCCAGGTGCAGAGAGGAGCCTTTGTCTTTGCCAAAGCTCTGACAGTTTGGCAAAGGTCTTTGCAGGTCTTTGCACATGGACGGGCTGAGCCCGTGACTCGTTTCAGCAGCTCTGGCCCTGGCCCTTTTCAGGACTCTGATTTTCCAGCCATGGAAGCTCCAGGCTATGTGCTCCCCGGGGTTAAGCTAATGCAGGTCTGCCCGTTTCCTACTGGGAAACATCTTGCCCATGCTGAGGTACCAGACCTGGGAGGGTTGTGGCTGCTGTGGTTGGTGGCTTGGCTCCTCCTCATTGCTCCCTGAAGGTCTCTGGCCAACAGGGAGTGCATGTGTTTTCTTCAGGAGAAAGGGGGATGTTAGACTGTGTGTGACCATTTGCCTGTTTCTGTCTTACCTGTAACTCCGACACGAGGTCCTACAGCTCTGCAAAGGCTCTCTGCTGCTGCCACCATGCCCTCTGCTATGGCACGCAGGTGACAGCTTGTGCTGGTTGTGTTTTTGGAAGCAATGAATCCAAAATAGGAGACACTGACCTGTGCAATCGGATGGGTGCAGCGCCCCAGCCTCCTCCCACTGCTTCAGGGTGCTAAGTACCAGGGTCAGCAAAATCCAGTCTCACCAGTGACCGCAAGACAGCTGGTGCTGGGCTGAACGGGGCCACCCCAGTGTGCTCTTTGTTCTTGCCTTGCATAATTAACCCTAAAACCTTGGTTGAACACTCCTCTTGAGGAGGAAAGAAGCCACCACTGTGGCGCTGTTCGTAACAGAGGAATATGGCTGTGGGTGAGGGATACAGGCTGCTCTTATGACCAGGGTGTTGGTAATTAATGTTAAGGATGACAGAGTTTGCTCTTTGCTTGGAGCATGAACATTAACTAGGGATGTCTCATCTAGTTATTACCTCCCTCTGCCAGGGAAGCCTCTCCCTTGGCATGGTCTGTTTTAGCTGTTGGACTGGAGATGGGAAGGCAATCTCTTACGCTGGCTGAGATGGCTGAATTTTGCACATAAAGAAAAGCCCAACATCCCTCTTACTCGACACTATCAGCACGTTTTGGAGGCAATGCCCAGCTCTGCCACTCGGTGCCTGCCCACTGCAGACAGACACGGGACACTTCTTGGCTTGTCAAGTGCTGTGAGAGCCCTTTGGCTACAGGAGAAGCCACTTGTCTTCAAACTGTGCGGCTTTTATTTAACTGTGAATAAATACCCCCCTGTGCTGGCGAGTAACACTATCTCCTTGGGCACTGGAACGAGGCAAGTTTAGCTGTTAAGTCATTAATTATCTTTTTTAACAGCATGCACATGCTCACACACCCCTTGAGTACTTCTGAGAGTGGCAGCATCCAGACACATCATCACCAGCTGCAGCCAGCTCAGGCTAAAGCATCACCACATGGCCTCATTCGGGTGCAGATGAAATCCAGATGCACAAATACTTAGTTCTCTACAAGGGAGGTGCTGAATGGTGCATAAAACCAGTTGTATCTTGGCCTTTCATACCGTGGAGAGGTTCAGGTTATTTTTGCAGCCACTCCAATGACTGGTTGTTGGGGTGGTTTTGTTCCTATCTGTTGTTTTACCATTGTGGATCATTTAAAAATGCTACCATTTCCCAAACATGTCCGCTGAGTGAGGATGTTTGCTTCATCTCAAAATGGCTTGGTATTTCGGGAAGTGCTTTGGCCCTTGCAGGAGTCCCAAGGCGGAGATGTGAATGTGAGAAGCTTCTAGGAATGTGGAGCGAATTTGCTGCTCTTTCCTAGCCACAGCTTTATTTTTAGCATGCCTCATGCTCCAGGGTCACATCTGGGAACCAAGAGGAAGCTCTTCAGAGCGGCCTCACTCTTCGTTTGGGACTTCTTTGGATTTATGACAGGTTTTCTCCTTTCCAGCTGCGGTATCTCCATGAGGTTGTAGGTGACTGCCCCAGGCCCTTTCGGCACGGGGTTAGAAATGAAGCCTGTGCATGACGCCAGGAGCACGCCAGCGCTGCTGGGCTTGCTTGGAGGCACCAAGCCTGAAGGCAGCTCTGCTCTCTCGGCAGGAGCGCGGCTGTCCCCACGCAGGAGGGTGTCAGAGCGGCACAGGAGACACGGAGCAGAGCACAGCCCTTGGCGCGGGCAGCGGAGGGGCCGCAGAGCCGCGGCTCGTGGCACGTCAGGGATGCTCAGTGCTCCTCCCATGCCCTGTTCCGGACCGTTTAAAACTCGCGTCACTTTTCCCAACAGCAGAAAGAAAACTCCGCTTCGCTGGGATGAGGCTTGAAGCAGAGCTCTGCAGGTGGCACAACATGTGTTTAACAGCTCTTTACTATTAAAAAGCTCTAAGTTTGGTTAGAGGCATTGCCGGCATAACTGCAGTGGGAGGTGATGTGACACGCACTGAGCTAACCGAAATGGGCATCACTTCATCGATTTCTCTCTGTCCCACTGCTTGCAACGCTTTTCCCTCCTCCGAGCAGCAGCTGTCTTAAGCTGCGTGGCCTGGCTGCAGGAGCGCTGCTTTGCCCTCGCAAGGCTCAGAGCGTCTCTGTGTCCCCCACAGCTCACAGGCAGCAGGGTTGAAACCAGCCTCTAGCAGGAGTTGCACTGAGTGTGCCATCACTCTTCAGGTGGCTGCTTTTAAACCTGAGCACCTTCCCCATGTTAAATGTTACCTTTGTGAAAGGGTATCCTGAACGCAGCCAGGGAGGTGTCTGCAAGCCATCCCGTGCAGGGTGAGCTGCTGCTCTGAGCCTTTCCCCGGCAGGGAGGAGTGGGGAATGGCAGCTCGTGTGGCCCTGATACCCCTGCAATTATAGCTGGGATGCATTTGCCCAAACCCAAAGCATTTGTTGAAATGGGAGCATACACGCAGTGCTTTCTCTGCACCGTGATTCCTACTCCAAGAAAAACAGGCCAAACGATCAGCTGTGAATGTAAATTTGTACCTAAGGCTTTACCTGTGGCTCAGAACTACCCTGTCTGCTCTGCAGCTCTGAGGAGGGGATGCTTCATGCAATGTTTCACAGCTCAGAGCAGCCACTATGCCTCTCATCAGCTGTGCCTCCAGCCCTCACATTTCCTTCAGCTGGGGGACATTAATTAAGTTGTCTTAATCAGGATGCAGGCTCACAGCATCAATCCCCAACATAAGGAATCAGCTTTAAAGACTCCCAGGGTGCTCGCAGCCCTCCCCTGGCTGCAGTTCTGTGCTCAGTGAGGAGCATCCAGCTGTGGGGCTGCGTGATTTATCAGCTGAGGTGTCAGTGAGGAGTGTGCTGCAGCAGCCTGGTAAGTGCTGCCGTGTGCTGAGCTCACTTCAACAAACGCCACTGTAAGTCATTCCTGTGAGAGGTCAGACCCAGACCTGCTGCCGACATTGGAGGTGGTGGATGTGGGAAGCCTTTTTGCGACACCAGCAGGCATTCACAACCGCTTTCCATTGGAGTTACAGCCCCATTAATTTCTTTTCTTTTCAAGGACTGATTTTGCCAAGGAGCTGCATTGGTGCTGAGCTATGTGGCAGGTATGTGGTTTCGTACATATCCAGCAGCTTCTGTTGCAAAGCTATTTCATTCTCATGTCCACAATGGGGAGGAAAACTGAATTTAATGATTGGATGTGCCTCTACTTCGTTTAGCTCTTGTAAGAACATCCTTCTGTGGGCCCTATTTCCAGGCATGTAAGTAAATGCATATGTAGTAGAGAATTCTTATATGTCCCTGTTGCTGCACAGAGAGTGGATAGCACAGGAGAGAAGTGCGTTTGGAGCAGCATTTTTCTGAGGACAGCTCTCAGGTGACTGATTAATCTGTGTCCTGGAGACCTTTCCTGTTTGCATGCACAGAACCTTTGCTTAGGTTAATCATAGAACCCCAGACTGGCTTGTGTTGGAAGGGACTCTGAGATCATCCAGCTCCAACCCCTGCCACGGGCAGGGACCCCTTCCACTGGAGCAGCTTGCTCCAAGCCCCTGTGTCCAACCTGGCCTTGAGCACTGCCAGGGATGGGGCAGCCACAGCTTCTCTGGGCACCCTGTGCCAGCGCCTCAGCACCCTCACAGGGAAGAGCTTCTGCCTTATCTCCAGCCTGAACTTCCCGTGTTTAAGTCCGAACTCATCACCTCCTCGGGACTTGTTCCAGCAGTTCCATGTCCTCTTTATGTTGAGGACACCAGAACTGCACACAATGCTCCAGGTGAGGTCTCACAAGAGCAGAGTAGAGGGGCAGGATCACCTCCTTCGACCTGCTGGTCACGCTCCTTTTGATGCAGCCCAGGATCCGGTTGGTTTCTGGGCTGCGAGCGCACACTGCAGCCGGCTCATGTTCATTTTCTCATCGACCAGCACCCCCAAGTCCTTCTCCGCAGGGCTGCTCTGAATCTCTTCTCTGCCCAATCTGTAGCTGTGCCTGGGGTTGCCCCGACCCAGGCTGGGGCAACGATCCCATCACAGAGCAGAAACATCCTGCTCCACCTCCAGATAGGGCAGCTCTATTCAAAATAAATCCTAATGAAAGCTCCGAGCCCATCCGCTGCAGTCACTGCACGCCAGTGCAGGGGATGGCGCCCGTGACCCACCCCGCAGCGAGCAGGAGTCGGGAAGCTCGGAGAGGCCGGGAAAGCCGTTACACAGACAGGGCCGCGGAGCCCTGTGGAGCGGGGGCCGCAGTGCTCAGTGCGGGAGCCTGGCCCCGGGGCTCGCTGTGCTGCGGAGGCTGCTGCCCGGGGCGCTGCTCCCCCGCCTGCCCTGGGGTGCCCGAGAGCCAGCGGGAGGCTTCTCGAGCGCAGCAGCGCCCGCGGGCAGGAGCTGCGGGAGCGCGGCTCTGCGCGGGTGAGGATGGAGGCGCAGGGGCAGCCCCGGCGGAGGCGATGCCTCGGGGACCACCCCGGAGGCGGCTTCTGGCAGAGCACGAGCGAAAAGCGCCCCTGACCCTGCGCGGGCGGGGAGCGAGCCCTGCGCAAGGAACGGAGGTGCCTCTGCTTGCCCGTGTGCCCGGCTCAGCGCCGGGCGTCGTGCCTGCGTGGTGCACCGGAGCGCTCGTCCTTGCCCTGCTGCCTCTGCCACGTGCGGGACCGAGCGGGCGTTTTGCACCGACGGTTTGCACATAGAGCCGTGAACACCCGCACTTAGCTAGGATCTGATTTCCAGCTCCCGGTACTCCTGCTCTTCCTCCGGATGGAGCTTTGCAGGCATTTTCAAACAGGGAGCTGTCGTCTGCGCAGGGCCCGGCAGTCTCTTCTCGAGGCACATGTGTAAGTATTTAAGCTGTATGGCCACAGGCAGTTGTGAGGACAAGCCCAGAAATAAGCCTGAGGGAGTAAACAAAGGAATATTCCCTCGGATGCCAGCTCGTAGCTAATGATACAGAAAGCACTCGGGACAATACAGCAAAATACTCACGTTCTGAGAAACCAGCTGTTAGTGCACAGACTAACACGGTGCTGGCCTGTTGCCTGGGGAGGGAAGTGTGAGTGTTGCATGGCAGGGTGAAATCACTGCTTACGAAATGCATACTAAGTAGAGCATCCTTCCAGAACAGTGAGGTGGCTGGAAGGGCCTTTGGGGCCTTTAAGCCTGGTATGTTGTGGTAAAAATACACATGCTGTGAGGAATACCCGGTGTGTGAATACAAGGAGCTTCTTGACTGGTTTCAGAGCCGGCAGATTTTCAGGGGGAAGTTGATACAGAGGTTTTGGGTAAACCCAGGGATGGTGGAGCCAAACCTTCCGAGAGCATCTCCGAGTGTTCCAAGTGCCACTGTGTCCTGCTGACAGCTCTTGCAGGCAGCCTGGCTCTGGAAGGCAGTGCTGAGGTTGTTTTCAAGTTGAACTCCAAAGTTTTTAGTGGACAGCGGGTAAAAAAGCCCCAAAGCATTGCTCAGCTTTTGCTTGCACTGGCAGCAGGAGGAGCTCGTTCGATGTAAGGCCAAGTAGGGAACTCCTATTCAGGTTCATATTTTCTTCCTGTTGCTGTTTGTTGCTGTTATGCTCTTCTTGGGTGTTGCTGATGTTCACAAGGACTGTAAAGAGCAACGTGGCCAAAAATAAGAGAGCAGATAGTCTGTTGTAGCTTGACTAAAGCACGTGAAACATGAAATCTCCAATCTGATCCTTTCAGTCTGGGAACACATGCCCGTCAGAGCAATGCGGGTTAAGGACTGATACCTAAAGGGGATATAGAGGAGTAGGTGATTCTGCACCTGGGGCTGGTGTGAGAGCAGAGCAAAGCTCTGGCCAGACTCGTTCTTCTGGTGTCCAGAACATATATTACTGGCTCTGTAACAGCCATGAGGCTAAACCAAAGCCTGGGTCAAGCCAACCCTTCGCAGGGAGCTTAGGAAAGGTCAGCTTTTGACTTCAGGTGTGAGCTTCCCAGCAGTTCTGTGTACCTGCACAAAATCTGCTGCTGCTTCAACCATGCCATGCAGAGTTTAGATCAAGGGCTAACTGTTGCCCTCCTGGGTTTGCACCATTTCAGGCCTGCTGGAGCTGGCTGGATGCAGAGGCTGAGGGTGGGCTGCATGAGCAGGGGGAGCGGTGCCCTGCCCTGCTTGACCAGCGCTGCCAGGTTTGGTGCCAAGCATCACCCAGGAACACACGTGGTTCCAGCCCCGAGAGGCTTGGTTGGTGCTGTGCTTTGGAGCAAGGTTTCTGGTACTCTGCATAGTGAAACCTTATGGAAACAGCTACTTACAACTGGTGGACAAAAATACGCACACAATGTTTTCTTTGGCTGGAACTGAGAACTTCTTGATCTTGACAAATGCAAATACATGGCAGGAACCCTTAGAACTAGTTTGCTTCTCTGGCTAAATACACATTTTTACCCTCAAGTTTTCTTATTTTTAGAGACAACCAAATAAATAACCTCACCAGAGCGCTCTATTTGGCCTTAACAATGGCTTGTCTTTAAAAAGTTAAAAAATTAAAATAACAGAACTAGATCAGTTCAGGATGGTGCCTGCAGTCTGAGAACCTGACCCCACCTTAGGGCACTCCAGTTTTCCTATTTCATTTCCTAGCATCAGCATCTCCAGTGTTTCCTTGGTGTTTCTTGATGTGTAATGGGTATCTATAAGCAAAAGCGTAACTGAAAGCTCTTAAGAATGACTGCCCCAAATCCCATTTCCTAAAGGTTTCTTTTCTTCTTCCTGATGCTGGGAAATCTGGGGCTAGTGTGGTTGGTACCATGTGGGATTTTGGGCGGCTGCTGCTCAGGGAATCGGCCCAGGCTGCAAGGGTCAGATCTGGTCCCCTCTTCATTTTTAGGTGTATTATGTGACCTTGAACCCGCATGGTTTTTCAGGAAGCCTTTCTAGGATGCCGGATGTGCCCTGTCCCACCCAGCTCTCAGGCTCTGTGTTACCAAGTGCAGATGTCAACAGAGCAGACCCTCAGGCAGCCGGTGCCAGCTGGGGGGTGCTGGGCTTGGGGCTGCACTGGGGCCCTGCACTACGTAGCACAGAGGTGAACACTGGGCTTGCAGCTGGGGTCTTATTCCCTTCTCAGGCAAGTGGTCCCTGTCCTCAGCAGGGAGCTGGCAGCATCCCAGACAGGCCAAGAGTAATAAAGGTTCTAGTGGCTGAAAATGGCTTTCTAGGTTGTTTTGAAAGAGCTCAGTGGCTGGGCAGAGCTCTTTCCACCCCTGGCTTACATTCATCTTGTAGAAACAGGAGATTTTGTAGCTATTTCTGCTAGCAACCCACCCATCTCTTGCCGCAAGACTTCCCCCTTCCAGCCCTGAGACAGTGATCAAAATAAGTCAAAGCTGCAACCACCAAACTGAGGGATTGCTTTTCCCCCCTGAGCCTACAGGCTTCTCACTCTTTCTAAGCAGACCTTTCAGAGGTGCCAAGGGGCTTGACTGTTATTGCAAACATCCCTGTTCCACTTTCAAAATGTTATGCTTTGTCCTGAGGTTGTGTTTCAGTTTGCAAGTTTATTGATGCTACAAGGCACGATGCACCCCTCCTGTAGGATGGAGCAAAGAGGCTGTCAGATTAACTGGGGACTTTCAGTGGAGGAGTAGGACATCGGGAATTGTATCTGTGTGTGAGATCTACGATTTGGAGGTCTCCAAGGTCCTCAAACTGCTTTGAAAACCCTCACTTTAATTTGTAGGGGCTGGTTATGGCCATAGGAGCACCAGGGTGTTTGAGCTGGACTGAATGGTGGCACCAAACTCACAGTTGTGGAGCCACCACCCCAGACTGGAACTGTGGTCCACTGGAAGTGGTTTATCATGTGTAGATACAAGATGTGCTGTTCAGCAGGAATGCCGAGCATGAGCGTTCCTGAGGCGCAGAAGGAATTCTGCCGGGTGGATGGTCTGTTTCTTCTGTAAAACAATAGCCAGAACTTACATTACAGGTCTCCCAGATGAGATGAGTAAGTCTCAGTGTGCTCAGGAATCCTTTCGAAGTGCTCATTGTGCAGGCATTTGCTGTCTCTCATTAAGGTCTGTGTTATCCCTCTGTCCTCAGTGTTGGAAAAGCACAAGCTCCCACTTCTGGTGCAGGAGCATATCACAAAGGTCAGACTGCAGGACCACAGATTATTGCAGTTCTGAGTTTCCTAGGAAAAAAAAAGTTTTAAATTAGTAGCCCTGTTATTAATTGGAAAATATATTCTAGCCCAACCTCCAGAGAAATGGCATTTCAAAGTATTCGTGCTTTAGAAGAGAACACGTCCAAAATAGAAACTCTTTCAGTAGTTTCCTATGAGAAAGTGCATCCTTCTGATTGAGCTCAGCCCACCCCTTCCCAGAGTGGCACAACTGAGGTGGCACTTGGAAACCAGGCTATGGCTATCTTAAAACCCCACAGAGATCATCTCTCACTCCAGCCTTTGGACTTTTGGCAGTCTGGACCTCTGATTTTTTGGGTATTTTAATTATATTGAGCCTTTTACAAAGCTGTTCCCTCCTGCCGTTTCACGTGCCCCATCATCATAGGCTTTGCCTTGAGGGCTGTGCTGGTACGTATGCTGTTGTTGGTGACACGGGTTAGAGTTGAGGTTCCTGTAGATACTAGATATGGTCTGTTTGTTATTTGTCAGGGGAGGAAAAAGTATTTTTAATCTAGTGTGTTTGCTAGACTTACATTAGAGAAAGATGTGGGAGAATTAGGCATGACAAACTCCTTGCTGTGTCAAAGTAATTCTTCGGCGTCTAATTGTATTGTTTTCTGCACAATAACAAAAGGCAGTATGACTTATTGTGACTAAGTTCAATCATGCCTGAGATGATATTAGTTCTTCTACTTAACGGTGTTAAAACCAAAGCTAACATCAAGAAAGCAACAGTATTCAGTAGAGCAAAAGCTGCATTTTCTTCTGTCTAATATTATTGCATCTGCTCTGTTCTAAAATCAGCGTCGTGATAAGGCTTTCCAAAGGAGAAATTAGGCAGCTCCTCAGTGCTTGTGTGTTTCTGAGTCAGTGCTGAGGAGAAGAAGAAAATAAAGCCCCACAAATGGTATCAGACGTGCTCCTGGCTGTTTTCTGGGCTGGGAGCTGTGCCAGCCCTTCCCAGCACTGCGTCCCGCAGCACCCGCGGGCTTGGGGCTCCGGGCGTTACAGCAGCACGGCCATGGGGATCCTTCAGCAGGGTGCCAAGTGGCATCCGGATGAGTGACAGCTCATCCAGAGCCGGGTCTGATGCCGGGCCCCTCCGGTGCACCTTGAGGTCTGGGCTGCGTTTGGAAAGGGAAGAAACCTCTGCAGTGAGCGGCCCTTCAGCCGCTTGTTTCTATTTTGGGGTACAATATAAAGCACAGCAAGAGCTTTGGAGGGGAGACAGCCTTGGCGGGGAGGCTTTGGAAATCGGTCGCTGCGTGCCAGTCCAAGTGCTGCAGAGCCGGAAGGGCTGGGCCGCAAAGCTGTGGCAGCGAGGCCGGCTCTGGCTGCTCGCCTGTTCCCGGGATGGCAGAGGGTGCTCTGCGGTCTCCCCGGCGGCTCCCCTGGGATCGCGGGAGCAGAGGGACCAAGACACCGTCTGCAGCCCTAGGAGAGGGGTCCGGGCTCCCCCCTGGCCTCTCCTCCTGCTCTGTCCGGGTTCTTATCCAGGGCACCGGTTGCCTCGACAGCTGCTTAGCAGCGTTGGCACAGGCACCCAGGGAGCCCGGAGCCCGGCGGAGCTGTGCTGGTCCTCACACAACAAAGCATGCCATGGCCTGCGCTGCACCCCTCTGTGCCTGGGGCACTGCAGGATGGAGCGAGGGCTCCCGCTAGCCCACACCTCCCTTTCCTCCAGCAGTGCCTGGCCCAGGTCCCTGGCCAGCGCAGTCGGAGATGCTTGTCCCCGGGCCTCTGCTGCCTCGCACAGCTCCTCCGTAGCACTGAACGCACCAGCTCCTCCCCTGGGCTGGGACAGCTCCAGGCGTTGGGAGATCCCCCATGGGCATCGCCGGGGTTGCTTCACCTTCAAAGGAGGTCACCGCAGGCTCTACATTCACCTTGTACCCCGGCGCTGTCCCTGCCTGCCGTGCCTGCACACGGTGGATGCGCAGACCCGGGTGGGACCAGCGGGTTTTGCCACGCCAGCAGCAGTGCAGGTTTTGGAGCCCAGTGTGGAGCCACGGACAAGCCTGGTGAGACCTGGCTGGGCTGGAGGTGCTCAGGGTGCTGCAAGAGGCAGCCGGCCATGCCCAGGGGTGTACAAGGCAGTCCCCTGCTCACCCAGGTCACTGCCTCCTCTCCCAGCGGCACTGGCCTACTGAGGCTGCTCTGGGGCTCCCGCTGAGCAGGGCAGAGCTCTGCTGCGGGTGCTGAGCATGGGGAGCAAGGTTCCCCCCAGGCTGAGCCTGTGCTGCCCCTCTGCACCTTGGCACGTCACCAGCCACCCGGCCTGCGCAGCTCCCCCTGCAAGAGCATTAGGGCCGAACCCTCCAAACATATTTTTGGGGGAATACAGAGTGGTTTGGCTCTGTAGCGGTTGACATTTCCCCAGCTTTCTAGTTTTGCGGTCACCACCAGAGACTTGTGTTGGTTCAAGCCTTGTAAGCCATCCTTTCCCTGCCTGTACATATTGGCCACCCATAGCCTGGCTCTGCTGGGCTTGCGTCTGAGCACACAGCTTGGCCGAGCCGTGCTTTGAGATGAAACATCTTGTGTTGACTCACTGTGACTTGGGTGACCTTCCAGAACAGACAGATGCACGCGAGTTATGCTGGGCTGTGAGAAAGCAGCATGGACATGTTTTCCCTAAATATAAGGGACAGAGACATGGTTAGTGTTTTCTTACCCTCCAGATGCCAGAGCTCTAACACTGCTGCTTCCTGCTTGCCCTTAGCTCTGTAAAGAAGAACAGAGATGCTGACTGTGATGAGCCTCCTCCTGGCTGCAGAGCACACCAGGTCTTGTGCATACCTGCCTGGAAGCTTGGAGCACCCCTCATTCACCTTAAGGAGAGGTTTGGGCTCTCAAGCAGGGGCAGCAGGGAAACATGATGGACATCAGCCCCATTCCTTGTGACATGGGACTGAAGCGGCATTTAGGGAAGGATCCATAATATTGATCCCAAAACCTGCTAACTGGAACAAATATCACCAGTTTGTAGGTAAGTGTTGGAAGAAGGGCAAATGGCATTGACTGGTGTTACTGCATAATCTTTAAGGCATTCACACTGAACCAGAGCCATCTAGCTGGTGTCCTCTGGAACGATCTGCACAGAAAGGGGTAGAGGATGCCCTGCTTTGCTTATGACAGGATGGCTAAAACACTAACGTGACTTGTGCACATGAATTCCAGGTGACTTCAGCTTGGAGCTGAAGAAGGCTGGTCACTTTTCTGACAACCGTTGCCACTGCTCTTGGGCTGCCATGTTTAGCCCAGGCATCTCAGTTCAAGACAGACACTGGTGAGGTGGATAATGCTCTCACTGCACACCATACAAAACATCCAGACACCAGATCCCTGCAGTTTCTTCTGGCCTCGTGGTCTCCAGCAGTGTTGGATGGGAGCAGCAGGATCCTGTGGTACCCCCACGCTGCTGCTCCTGCAGAGCTGTCTCCCCAGCGAGGTGAGGCTCAGAAGGAGAAAAGCTCATTACAGGAAGGGCAAGATGGTGATGTTCTCCTGGTGCTGGTTCTGGCTTGCTTTCCTTCTTTTACATCAGCACCTATCCTGGAAAACCACCTGCACATTGCTGCCCACTGGCTTTCAGCTGACCGCGGACTGCACCGCTTGTGCTGGCCTCAGCTCTGCTCCGGCTTTGTAAACAGTCTAAAAATACACGGGGCTGCTCCTCGGGGAGCTCAGCGGGGCCGGGAGGCAGCGAGGGCAGCAGCGGCACACGGGGCACGGGGCCGGGCCTCCAGCCCTGCGGCAGCGGCGCTGCCTGAGCCCCGCCTGGGGTCCGGGGGATGCCTCTGCTCAGGGAGTGCGGACCCTGCAGGAGATGTGGCCCGGGGACCCCTGGGGCTGCGTGCTCCTCGTGAAGAGCAACGGCTCTGCATCAGTGCCTGCACTGGGTTCTCTGCATCACTGCCTGCACTGGGTTCTCTGCATCACTGCCTGCACTGGGTTCTCTGCATCACTGCCTGCCCTGGGTTCTCTGCATCACTGCCCGCACTGGGTTCTCTGCATCACTGCCTGCCCTAGGTTCTCTGCATCACTGCCTGCACTGGGTTCTCTGCGTCACTGCCTGCACTGGGTTCTCTGCGTCACTGCCTGCCCTGGGTTCTCTGCGTCACTGCCTGCACTGGGTTCTCTGCGTCACTGCCTGCACTGGGTTCTCTGCGTCACTGCCTGCACTGGGTTCTCTGCGTCACTGCCTGCCCTGGGTTCTCTGCATCACTGCCTGCCCTGGGTTCTCTGCATCACTGCCTGCACTGGGTTCTCTGCATCACTGCCTGCACTGGGTTCTCTGCGTCACTGCCTGCCCTGGGTTCTCTGCATCACTGCCTGCCCGCACTGGGTTCTCTGCGTCACTGCCCGCACTGGGTTCTCTGCATTACTGCCCGCACTGGGTTCTCTGCATCACTGCCTGCCCTGGGTTCTCTGCATCACTGCCTGCCCTGGGTTCTCTGCATCACTGCCTGCACTGGGTTCTCTGCGTCACTGCCTGCACTGGGTTCTCTGCGTCACTGCCTGCACTGGGTTCTCTGCATCACTGCCTGCCCTGGGTTCTCTGCATCACTGCCTGCCCTGGGTTCTCTGCGTCACTGCCTGCCCTGGGTTCTCTGCGTCACTGCCTGCCCTGGGTTCTCTGCATCACTGCCTGCCCTGGGTTCTCTGCATCACTGCCTGCACTGGGTTCTCTGCGTCACTGCCCGCACTGGGTTCTCTGCGTCACTGCCCGCACTGGGTTCTCTGCGTCACTGCCCGCACTGGGTTCTCTGCGTCACTGCCCGCACTGGGTTCTCTGCGTCACTGCCCGCACTGGGTTCTCTGCGTCACTGCCCGCACTGGGTTCTCTGCGTCACTGCCCGCACTGGGTTCTCTGCGTCACTGCCCGCACTGGGTTCTCTGCGTCACTGCCCGCACTGGGTTCTCTGCATCACTGCCTGCCCTGGGTTCTCTGCATCACTGCCTGCACTGGGTTCTCTGCATCACTGCCTGCCCTGGGTTCTCTGCATCACTGCCCGCACTGGGTTCTCTGCATCACTGCCTGCCCTGGGTTCTCTGCATCACTGCCTGCACTGGGTTCTCTGCATCACTGCCTGCCCTGGGTTCTCTGCATCACTGCCCGCACTGGGTTCTCTGCATCACTGCCTGCACTGGGTTCTCTGCATCACTGCCTGCCCTGGGTTCTCTGCATCACTGCCCGCACTGGGTTCTCTGCATTACTGCCCGCACTGGGTTCTCTGCATCACTGCCTGCCCTGGGTTCTCTGCATCACTGCCTGCCCTGGGTTCTCTGCATCACTGCCTGCCCTGGGTTCTCTGCGTCACTGCCCGCACTGGGTTCTCTGCGTCACTGCCCGCACTGGGTTCTCTGCATCACTGCCCGCACTGGGTTCTCTGTGTCACTGCCTGCACTGGGTTCTCTGTATCACTGCCTGCACTGGGTTCTCTGTGTCACTGCCTGCACTGGGTTCTCTGTGTCACTGCCTGCACTGGGTTCTCTGTGTCACTGCCTGCACTGGGTTCAGGGTGCAGGTGCCAATGTGCTGCAGAGTGCTGCCTGCCCCAGGCAGGGCCACCCTGGCACCCAGGGGTTAACTGTCTTCTGGGCCCTTTTCTGAAGTGTGCCCTGTGTGGGGCCTGTGTCTCCATTTCCTCTGATTTCTGGAGTCAGAAAACATTATTCTTTCAGACATCCTATTTCAGAAGCAAGCGAAAGCTAATTTCTGTTCTCATCACACCAGTGTGGCTTGTATGTGGCTGTCCTAACCACTCCTGTTCGGGGTAACCGGGACCTGAGTGCGGATGTCTCCCTCCACAAATGATACAGGAGTGTGTTCCAATTAGGAGCCTCATGAGGAGTTGTTTCAGTTTGCTATATATGTCTGGCAGCCACGAGGACCCTGTTTTGGGATTTTCCTTCATTAGTGCTTAACCTTGTTACCTGGTGCGAGACTGTGGCACAGAGGTAACCAGTAGTGAGTGCCAGTGCCCTGTCAGGCATCTGCTGTGTGCAGCGAGCAGCTGGAAATGGAGGCTGGGAGCAGCTCTGGTCTCCTGGCAAAGATGCAGTGAGCTCTGCTGTGCACACTGTCTGGCTTCTCCATCTCTCCCTGCAGTGGTAGGTTGGGATGTCCCCAGGGTGAGCGGTGGCAGCGGGAGCAGGGCCTGTGCGAGCTGCCTGGTGCTGGGCAGGTCAGCCTCGAACAGAGAGGGAACAGGTCCAAAACTGAACAAACGGGTGTGGTGAGCAATAAACACATCAAAGTCCAAACACGCTACTGGCATCCTCTGCTCACCACCCACCTGAAAGCCCAAGGGAAGCCCAAACCAGCCAGTGCCCGGGTGGGTTGTGTGGCGGTGGGTGCTTCTTGCAGCCCATCTTGTTGGGAGCCTGCTGCCTGTGTGCAATCATGCTGCCTGTAAGGACCATTCACTGTGGAGCAGGGTCAAACCGTGCTTAGCTGCCTCCGGTCCAGACAGAATGAATGTGAGAGAGGTGGGTTTAAAGAAAATGACCTTTGCTGGGTATGAGTTCCGATGCAAAAGCGCAAGTTTTAGCAGGCTTTTCCCATTGCCTCTGGCAAAACTAGAGCTGTGCTGGAGTGGTGTCTGCATTATAGTGCTGGGCAGTGGGCTCTGCACTAAGCTCAAGCAGCTGGGCCGTGCTCCGGTTATCGGGGATTTCTCACTGTCAGAACCAGTGTTTCCAGCACCTCTGCATGTTTCACTCAGCTCCATCCTCATTCAGAGTACGTGTACCCTGCATTTGTGTCCTGACAGATTCCTTGCTGGTGCCTATGCCACCCACACCTTTGGCACTGTCACACTCAATCCCTGTTGTGAACTCGGTTGCAGATGCTGATGTGAGACGGCAGCCGAAGGGGCTGCTGCTGAATACCAAGGGAAAGAGAAAGGAAACGGCATGTCAGAGCCCTGCCAAGATGCGCAGAGCGGCTGGAGGGAGCTGTGACCGAGCTGCTCTTTCCCAGGGAGGATTCTCCACCCCGTCCTGGGTGGGATCTCAGCGGTCCTGTTTAAAGCCGAGCAGATGGGCTTGGAGTTCAGTTGCCCCGGGCAAGACTTCCTGGCTTGCAGGGACACGGGAGTAGCTTCTGCCCAGGACGGTGACACGCTGCGGTTCGCTCTCCCCATGGAAGGTAGGAGGAGGTTTATTGTTTTGCCTTGATTATTCTATTTCTTTAATGTTTTTACCAGAAAATGGGGCGTGAGCTGTTTTGGGAGAAGGAACGGCAAAGCGTGGCAGTTCCCACCTCAGATGTGCAGCTTCTGTTTGGACTTGGTTAGGCAGAAAACAAGAAGGTCTACAGGGATTTTGTTTGGGATTTAGAGAAAAAATATAGCAATTGGAAATGTTGAAATCTGATGCTTTAGCATCTGTCACACCCGGGGCATTGAATCAGCAAAGCCTGATCTGTGACGGAACGTGAGGGTTCCGTGCTCGGCACAGGTTTCTCCTCTAGATGGTAGCAGGTACCTACGGTAGGCTCCCCCGCTCTCCACAGCCACTGGGGTTCCCTGGGAGGGGAAGGAGTCCCTTGGGGGTATATACATGGGTGCATGAAGAATGTCCATGCGTGTGGTGTGCTGAAATTCCACATGCTGGCCAAGAAACAGGGCTTGGTTTGCTCAATGAGGAACCCTGTGTCTCACCACAAGTGACAGCGCAGGGCAGGCAGGGAGCAGGAGAGGGCACTGGGGGGTCCGCACAGGTCACCAGGAAGCACCCTCAGTGCTCACCACTGAAGCCTCGGCCCTGCCTGTGTGCATGGCCGGGCCGGGGGAAGCTGTCCTGCCCGGCACCGGTAGGCAGCGCAGGAGCTGGGAAGCAGCAGCAGTGCTGCTGGTGGGGAAAGCAAGGGAAAGCCCTTGGGAAACCATCAGCAACGGAGACGCGACCCTGAGCTCGGTGTCTCTCCCTGAAACCCGATGGTAAAAGTGATGTGGTTGCGGCAGTGAGAGCGGGACCCGTGGGGCAGGCGCCTGTGCCAGCAGCAGTGGGGGGGCAGGAGCAGAGGCTGGAGGGGGCAGTGGGTGCCTCTGCAGGCTGTGCTCCCAGACCCTGCCTGTCCTCCCCACAGCAGGAGGAGGGGTTGGGGTGCAGGTCGGGTGTGTTTGCTGCCTCAGCTCTCCTGCCTTGTGCTCAGGTGCCTTCAGCAGGGCCAGAGCCCCCGTGCTGGGGCAATCCTGGCATTGCTCTGGCCACCAGCTGGGCCAACTTCAGCTCCTGCCTTTGCCACAGGCTTGTTTTGTGATGCTGAAAGGATCCCCCAGGAACCCTGACAGATCTGCAGGAGGGTATTAAGTGTCTACACATCAGACAGTGCCTTTCATTCCACTGCTCGTGTAAAACACTTTGTATTCTCAGGGCAGGAGGTGGAAGTGTTACAGTGAATTAGTGTCATGTCCCTTCCCAGCGATGCTCTCCTGACAGCCAGCCACGGGGCTGCCCAGCCTCGCCTGCAGCGCTGCTCTCATGTGGGCTTTGAGGACTGTTTGCCAGGACCACGACTGGGAACAACGCTGCATTTCTTGTCCTTTGCCTCTCTATAAAATAAATCACGCCGAGTTTTCAGCCCTGTGTTTGCTGATGCTCTCTGGCCAAGTTCTGAGTCAATTTATTTCTCATTGCTTTGCGTCAGCCTGGCTATGTGCCGAGCACAAGAGCTGAGAAGAAACACAATTAGCTCGCTGCATTTGAGGCCAGGGCTGAGCATCCATCCGTTGCTACACACAGGTCTTCCAGGCAGGCGAAAAGGTCTCTTTTTTAAGGTGGAATATGAGTTGTCTTTTAGAAATAAATTAACTGTTGATGTCAGAAGATGGGAATGGTTTTTTTTTTTGCCAGATATTCACCCACTTGGGGTGTGTGGCAGTGGGGAAACCTGCTGGGGTGCTGAAAAGGCCCCGTGATGCCCCTTACCAGCTGTGAGTGTGGTACCCCCTGTCCCCAGCACTCACCCTGTGGGCAGAGAGCTGTGAAGAGATGAGGAGGCCGTTCTGGAAGCACCTTTATGTGCATTGCTGTTCCTGATGTAACGTGCCGTTCAAGCTTTTGAGTCCACAGTTTAGGAGCACTTCTAGGGTCAGCGTTACCCAACACCCACCAAAAACCTGGCCGTCGTGGTCAGGCAGGACAGGGCTGAGCGCACACACTGCCCGCTCTACCGGTTCCTCCACTGCCTCTTCAGGCATGCTTGTGTAGGAAAGGAACTTCTCTGCTGAACAAGTTATATAAAATAAGTAGCTGGTTTATGCCTTAAAACAAAGCTTTCTGAAAGGCAAAGCACAAAAGAAAGTCCCTGCTGACAGTTCACAGGCTTTTGTTGTGATGCCTGATGTCTTCTGGCTGCTGGAGCCCTGGGACCACGTGTGGGTCCCAGCTGTGCTCATGAATGTACATAAGCACCTGAAGCAGGATTGGTGCTGGGCACCATGGATTCAGCCGTGCAGGGCTGTGCACTGCAGATCTCGCTGCTGCTCCCATCACCTTTCGGAAGCAGGGCAGGATCAGTGTGCTTGTGATGGGTGCAGATGGTGGCTCTGGGAAGAGCTCAGCCCTCGTGTGCTGAGCAGCAGCTTCCCCCATCCCTTCCAGCCCCCAGTTCTCACACAACAAAGGGATTCTCTTGAAATCTGACCTCTTTTCTCGGTTTTACTCCTCAGATTTGGTAATTGTTCCTCCCTTCTTTCCCAAAGCAGCGCAGTAAGCGGATGATGTCCCTGACTCATGCTACCCCAGCCTTGCACGATGGGCCTAGGCAAAGCCTATTGGTTTGATTTCCGTATTCAGGCTAAGATGGAATATGTCACTGATGACAATGCATGAAATCAAACAGTGTCTGAAAAAAAGGGTGGAATATTAAATAAACCTTGCTAAAGGATAGTAAGGAGGTGAATGTGCAATAGGGATACACAGTGCCGGGTCTGCTGCTCCACCTCTCTGGCTACATGCAGGCTGTGCCCAGTGCCTTTGGCTTCTGGGAAGTGTTGGCAGGGCCACTGAGCTGGTCAAACACCAGCGCTAGCTGCTTCTGCAGGACGTGGATGACAAATACTGAATGCTCAAGCTCATATCCAGCCCCATCTAACTCCTGTGCCTTGGCACTGCTGCAGCCGTAGCTCTGGAGCTGATGCCAGCAGATGCTGGCTACCTGGGGTGAGAGAAGGGCAGGACCTTCCCACCTAGAGCAGCAAAGATAAGAGCTGTCTGTCGAGGTGGATATACTGTCCCTTTCTGTGGACACTTCGCTATGCCCCAGCACATCTTGGCCTAAGCAGAAACAGCCATTGTACTCGCTGTTACACACGGGTGGGTAATTCTGCCTCCGAGGAGTGTGCGATACAGCAGACACGCCTGGGGCTGGCTGTCCAGGCACTTGTCAGCCGGCTTTCTCCGGGTAACTTGCCACTAGATGTCACAGCGTGCTTGGGTTTGTGCAGGACCAGGAGCGCCGCTGGCGCTGGGGAGCCGCACCCAAGCCACCCCCAGAGTCCTTCTGCTGGGCTGAAGCCCGTAAATCGCACCTTGATGCCTGTTCTTTTCTTTTAGAGCGGTTTGGAAGCAGGTTTAGATTTCGCCTGTTCTTCAGCAGAGACCAACGAGGGGTCCATCTGCTGCCAGCCTGCAGGGGATCCCGGTGGGACCCTCCCTGCAGGTATCCAGTGCCCTTCTCCCACTGCAGGAGCACAGCCTCTCCATAGCTTCAGCTCATCCCGCAGGAGCACACTGTGTGTGTCTGAAAAGCTCTTGCTCCAAGGGGAACGTGTTTCGCCATCGGTCCCATTCCCTCCAGCATGAAGCAAATGGGAGCCAGAGCTCGCGCAGCTGCCTGGGGCTGACCTCTGCCTAAACCATATCCAACAACTATTTATAGGCACAGGAAACCGTGCTGGACCCTGCGCTTCCTTTCTCATCCCAGCTGCATCTGTAATCAGCTCAGCAGTGCAGGGAACATTGATTTTGTGTGCTTTCTCAGTGAACTTTGTGCTGAGCAGGGATAGAATGTGTACACAGTCAGGTTTGGGCAGGCTGGTGATGAGATAGGCAAGCCATCTTCTGAACTTGTTATGGCTTTATGAAGAAATGGGTATACTGTTAAAAGACTAGAAGTAGATTCGAGTGTGCTGCATTTGCTGAATAAATAAATAATAAAATCATGGGATGGTTTGGGTTGGAAGGAACTGTAAAGACCATGTAGTTCCATCCAACTCTTTTCTTCTCCACATATCCAGAAACCAAAGCTGTTCCCATGCTGGCCCTACCTGCTCTGTCAGCATGTGAAGGTGTTCTCACAGGATGTAAGGGTTTTATGAAAGGGTCTAGGACTTCATGAAAATATTCCTAAAAAGCGTGTGGTTTTCAAAAGTTACCTAGGAAGAAAACTCCTTTTGAACCCTAACGCCCTTCAGTCCATGGCAGACCCACTCTGGCAGTCACCACTGAAGCTGTGGACCCAGCAGGTCTTATCAGAGAGGGCTCTCTATGTTCCATGCTTCAACTGGTTTAGGCTGATGGTTTCAGAAGATAGACAGTCGTTTAAAGAAGCTGGAAGGAGAAGTCACCACGATTTTCCTTGAGCTGCTTCTAAACTGATTGATAGGACATCAAACAAAGAACTTGGAGAAACTGAAATGGCACCTTGTGACCTGAATGTCAGGCATCATGTGGCATGCACACTGGGGAGATGCTCTCTGCCACAGACAGGATGGATGGGGAGCAGCTGCCGACCACTCACTACTGTTCATTTTCACCACATTATCATTTTGCTTCATCTGGGATTGTCCCCCCACCCATAGCACCAGTCCAGAGTGCATACAAATCTCCTTTAGTCACAGTTAGTGACTGTGCCTTAATACTAGGAGCCTCCCAAAACACTTACTGTGCTGCTTTCTCCTTAGAGAATGAGCTCTGAGCCACCCTAGGAACCTGCAGGAACTATCACAGCCAAAGGTGCTTTGAGCAAAGCAGGTTGCTTCTCTGGAGAAGAAAGAGGGCTTATTGGTTAGGGGTCACCCTCTGGAGCTGGGAGGTTGGAGTCCAGTTCAGCTGTAGGGAATGGGGTATCTTCACTGCATCACTCCCCTGTTTTGGTGGGGGTGGGATGCTCAGGATACAGGCAGAGAGAAGAAAAGGTGGGATACATACAAACACCAAGAACAGCAGCAAAAGCTTCTCTGGGCTGTCCCACCTCAGTGTTCCAAGGCCTGGTGCTGGAGACAGTAGTGCACCGTCTGTGGGCTGGTAGCAGCTCCTAAGGGATGGCTAGGGCTGTGCTCCCTTGCCCAGTCTGGTGAACACAGCATCTGTGCAGCAGGCAAGAGCAGCCCAGCACTGCCTCCACACGCCCACCCTGGTCCAGGGGTCGGGCAGAGGTGGGAGCTGGGGATTGGCATCACCCTGGCTCCAGCTCCAAGCAGCCAGCGCCTGCAGAGACCATAAGCCTGAGCCCCAGCTAGTGCCAGAGTGCGGGCAGGAAGCCTTCTCCTGCCTGGAGACACAGGTGGCATGGGAGGGCTGTGTTGTCTCCCAGGTTTCCTTCTGCAGGATGAGGCTGGGGCTTAGAACAGCAACACCTGGTGAAAGAAAATCCCAACACTTAAAAAATTAACATAAATCTCATTTTCTGCAGGTATCACCAATCTCAGATTAATTCCGCAGTATGACCATGCTGCTGCAAGGCTCTCACACTGCTGTGCTTAATATATACCAGTGCATGTATTAAATGTATTTCTGGATTCATTAGGGCTTCTCAAGGAGAATGCAGATAATGTGCAGGCTGGCAGGCGGCTGGCCCAGGGCTCTGCAGGGGGAACCTGTGGGCACACAAACATGCAGGGCCTCAGGATCCCTTCCACGTTCTTTTTTGTGCTGCTCTGTCACCCTCGGATGTGTCAGCGTTTGATTTGCACCAGTGAAAGAGCCTGGAGCCAGGCAACTGAAACTCCCTGAGGACAGCGCTGGGTACTCTGAGGAGCACACGGTCAGCAGGGCTCTGAGGAGCTCCTTTCCTAAGGCTATGTGAGTGCTCCTGGCAGCGAAGTGCATCAGCTTCTCCCCCTTCTGAACTCAGAACCTGGCTTTTTCCCACTTATCCTGCTGGATTCATACAGAGTCAGGCTGGTTTCCCCGTGGCTGAGCACAGTGCCCCTGGAGCTGTGACCTGCTGGTGCCAGGAGAGTCTGCACTTACTAGTTTATAAGGAAGCTGCCTCTTCATTTTGCTTCTGGGTTCCACATTCAGAGCCGCTTTCTGCTCCTGAGGGGCAAAGCTTGTCCATCTTGGGGAAAGAGAAATTCATCCCTGGGGCCTTTACAGGAAGCAGATGGATGGCGGAAACGGGTGGATGGTTCTGCTCCAGGGGATGCCTTTGCACATGAGAAGGCAGTGATGATGCCCCACAACTGGCAAAGTCTCCATGAGAAACCCCCAAACCCATCCTGTGCCCAGAGAAGGTGCACAGGAGAGGAGCTGCCCAGGATCTGCCTGGATTACGTCTCTGGCCCATCAGCCCGGTTGACTCAAAGGGCATTTTCCCTTTGGCTTCAGAGCGGTGGGACTGTTCCTTCATGACCTGCTGCCCAGGTCCCAGGATCTGCCTGTGAGGTCAGGCACAGCAATGGTCTAGAATGAGGGGAGCCTGCTGGGGGTGAAGGGGAAGGACTTGGACTGAAATCCCAAGGCTGCTGAGCACCTCCAGACTCTCCAGCAGAGCCCACGTGCAGCCCCGAGGTCTGGCAGCCCTGCGGTCACGGCAGCAGCTGGCACAGCTTTTTTGGATGAAGCCTTGGGTGGGATGGTTTAGTGTGAGGTGTCCCTGCCCATGGCAGGGGTTGGAACTGGATGATCTTGAGGTCCTTTCCAACCCTAACTATTCTGTGATTCTGTGATTCTGTGTGCTGCTGCCAGGAGGAGAGGGCAGGCGATGTGCAGGAGGAGAGGTCGCGCCTCTTCCTGTTTAGGTGCTTGCAAAAAATGCGTGAGCATTTTAATGGAAAGCTGACTGAGGGACCCGTCTGACTGAGGACACAGGCAATACGGCACCAGCACACACACAGTTCTGACAGCTGGGAGCCTTGCGGTCAGGCAGGGCTGGTAAGCATGCTGCTCGCGTGCTGAAGCTCAGCAGCCAACGGGCACGTTCTCAGTGCCACACACAGGGACGTGCCTACTCCAAAGCTGTTGCCAGTGTTGTGCCAGGGAAGATGTGAGAGCCAAGTCGCTGGGCGTCTTTGATCTTGGGTTCTCCCAGCATAGTGCCAATAGGCAATAAGCTGTGTCCTTCAAGTGGGGAAAGCAGCATTTCCAGCAGTGGATGCTGAAAACTACGACACTATAATCAGGAGGTTTTTTAAGTATTAGTTAGTAGCAGGCTGCCAGTGCTGGGTTAGCTATGCAATGAAATTAGCTATTCATATCTAATGTCAGCCCTGCTCTTGACTCTTTCTCCCCTTTAGCAAATCACGGACGCTCCCCAAGCTCCTTTCTAGCCATATGTTAAGTTGATGTAATACTGCTTTTAAGTCTGTGCAATTACTCAATTACTTCTGCATCTGATTGCAAGTAATATGCCTTTAGGGCTACCATTCAGTTTTGCCCATTGATTTGCTCTGTGACCTTGAGCACAACATCAAATACACTTTTAATATTCAAAGAAATTATGCTCATTTATGCTCATGCTCTCCCCAACTTCCCAAGCAGAGTCTGCTTGTTATTTACTGCAGAATGTAAAGACAGAAGGTAACCTCTTCTAAAACACAAAAGAGACCTGGGAGCCTAATTTCATTCAAAGTCACCTCAAGTGATTTTCAAAGGAGCTTGAAGAGCCTAAGAGATGCTAGTGAAAATGTCACCCTAGCTGTACCTCCAGGGCCTGGCATTACAGACACCTGGATTACTGAGACAAGCTCCCTTTTCGATGCACCCTGATTGCTGCAGAGCTTGCAAAGCATTAAGCATGCACATACTTAATGTCTGCTAATGCTGGAGGGGGAGGAAGCCTCAAAGTGAAAACCTTTGTGCATTTGAAAGTGTTCTTCAAAACTTAGATGGCTCAGCTCAGCCCGAAGCCGAGCAACAACAGCTTCCCCAGCTCCTGGGGAGACATTCTGAGGGTGCTGTCTTCCTTGGAGGCACTTGCATGCTCCGGGCACTGCGGAAAAGAGCTTCCAAATCAAGGCGTGGTGTCCGTCTGAAGAGAGGTCTTCTGGCAGAATGAGTGTCCAAGTGTGAATCGGGCTTGCCCTGTCACTAGGATTAGCCCCTGGCTGCGATGATTCATGGCTTTTAAAATCATGGAATGGTTTGTGTTGGAAGGGACCTTAAAGCTCATCCAGCTCCAACCCCTGCCCCGGGCAGGGACCCCTTCCACTGGAGCAGCTTGCTCCAAGCCCCTGTGTCCAACCTGGCCTTGAGCACTGCCAGGGATGGGGCAGCCACAGCTTCTCTGGGCACCCTGTGCCAGCGCCTCAGCACCCTCACAGGGAAGAGCTTCTGCCTTATCTCCAACCTGAACTTGCCCTGTTTAAGTTTGAACCCGTTACCCCTTGTCCTGTCACTACAGTCCCTAATGAAGAGTCCCTCCCCAGCATTCCTATAGCCCCTCTTCAGATACTGGAAGCTGCTCTGAGGTCTCCACGCAGCCTTCTCTTCTCCAGGCTGAACAGCCCCAACTTCCTCAGCCTGTCTTCATACGGGAGGTGCTCCAGCCCCTGATCATCCTCGTGGCCTCCTCTGGACTTGCTCCAACAGCTCCATGCCCTTCTTACGCTGAGGGCACCAGAACTGCGCACAGTGCTGCAGGTGTGGTCTCAGCAGAGCAGAGGGGCACGCTGCACACCTTTGAGCGTTTTCCCTTGTGCGTGTTTGTGTGAGGAGAAACTGTGTTTTTCTCTTTAACTTCATTGGAAGATTACTGGGAATAACACGGGCAGGAAGCAAATCTGTTTTGAGTACCTGAAGAACTTGTACCTCAGTTTCTGTGTATGTTCACTGACGTCGAGCGAGGCTTGGGGAAGCATCCAGCCTGGGTGTGACCTGGGAAGCGTTCTGTGAATAAGCAAACACAAACAACCCTTTCCTAAACATGTTCCTTGCGAGCCCACCCTTAGGAGACATCTCCGTAACGATGTCAGCCTGGACAGCACTGGCAGCGCAGCGCTGAACTTCTCTCATTGGCACGCAGCAGTTACTCTTAGGATACAAACAGCTTCCTGGGGGCAGGGGGCGAATTGCTGGGAAGCCACAGGGCACATAGAGCGAGTGAGGATGCTTGTAAATAGGAGCTGTGCCATGCAAGCTGGTTCTTGGGAAGTGCTTCATGCTCCTTGCCCGTGGAACAACACTGGGATAGATGTGTAATTCCTACAGCTGCTCCAGCTTCTACACAGCAAGCCCTCAAACCACTGAAAGAGTTATCCAGCATCAGTGAAGACAAGGGCAGTGAAAGGCTTGAGTGGTTTAAATAAGTAAAGCTAGCAAACCTCAGCTGTCTTCTGATTATTTTCTTTGAATCTGCTTCCTTTTCATTGCTTTTTTTATCCTGAGACATAAATAATGTGAAATTCCAGATCACCCATGGGTCTGAAATGTAGCTGCAACAGGGACTTCTGCCAGCTTTTACAAAAGGATTTTGCTAACATGAAAGAAAAATAGCTCATGCATAATAAACACTCCTCCTGCCCCATGTTATCCTTCTGCATTTAAGGTCAAACATCTCTGAAAGGAGAAAAGATAAAGGAGATGCAGAGAGTCAGCTGAAACAACAAACCAAACCTCGGTGCGAAGAGCCTCCCATCAGGGTTTTGGGGTTTAAACTCTGCAGCTACCACCACGTCTTCTCCTTCACACCGGTGTAAATCTAGCTCGGGCCGTGCCCATACCCACACTTTGTCCCCGGGTGCTCAGCAGGGCAGCCTGTGCTTTCAAATTCATCACGTGTAAATCTATGCAGGACTTCTGCCCAGTTCTGTCAATTTGACTTCAGATGCCCTCAGAGCAGCTCCTCTGGACTCTAGCTGGTGCAGTGCAGGCTGAATCTGGCTTAGTACATGCTGCTGTACCCTCCACGGAGGCTCCAGCCAAGAGCTGGTAATAAACTGATGGTTTTGAAATCCTTCCAGTTTTCTTTTTCTTAGTGATAAGATTTCTCTCTGTCCTGCCAGAGAAAATACCTGCAGGTTTCATTATCAGCTTCTGCTGCTGAACTGATTATGCATTTAGAATGGCTAAAGTAGGGCTCCTTTTTTATAGATAATGAGAAGAATACTTATCTCCTCCTTATATTAACTTCTTTCTCCAAGCCCATGCCCTCCTGATTCAAGGAAGACTGGTGAATATTTAAGATGTGGTGGGAGCATGCCGGTGATGCGGTATTCATATGGTGGCCCATTTCAGATTCTACTGGTGTTTTAGTGAAGATGTTAAAATGCACTTGAAGGAGGACTGGCAGCAAGAAAGAGCTTGTGGGCAGTCAGGGGCTGCTTGAGCTCCATGTGCGGGGTCAAAGCACATCTGCCTTCTTCCTGACAGGCTGCGAGCTGCATGGCATGCACGACATGAGGCGGTCTTGGGGGACTCTGGTGTTTTGGAGCCCTCCAGGCTTTCCCCCGGGGGCAGTCAGAGAAAACATCAGTTTTCAGAGATATTTCTGATCCAACACACTCTCTTTTGATCATTTCTAGAGTCCAGGCAATCCTGACTGCTTGTGAAGTCATCTCTTCAGCTTGTTTTGATACCAAAATGTATAAGCAAAATAATGAAGTGAGCCAGACCTGTAGTTCAGCCCCACTGACTCCTGTCTGTGGGCATCACTTGGACCTAGAGACCCCAGCTTACAAATAGTGGCTGCTCAAGCGTGCAGAGCACAGGGGGAGGCTGTACTCATGTGAACGCACACACGTGAGCTGTGGCACTCCCTAACACTGGTCTGCACATGGAGGCTTCTTTACCTTTCTTACTCTGCAAGCTCCATTCCATGGATTTTCCCCACCTGCCCCTGGTGAGGGTCTCTGCTTCCGCAGAGGAGCATGGCACCCTTTGATGCTCACTGCTGTGTTGAGAAAAGGGCTGAATTCCTCCTCTTTCTTGAAATAAACCTGCAAACCCCTCGACCTTCCTGAGCTGGATGGATGTGTTTACAGATTGCTTAATCCTGTTTGTCTTCCTGAGCATGTGAGAGAGATGGCACTGGGATGAAGGGAAAGGGAGCCAGAGAGCTTGTGACCAGCCCATTTCAATATCACCAACGAATCCCATCCACTTTGCAGTGTGCAGCCATTCCCATTAATTTTTGGAGGGGCAAGGAAAGGAATTATTTAATGGAGCCTATATGAAGGTCATAACTCAGCCGTATGCCAGAAAATAATCACCTGTTGTATTGTGTTTCATCTCTTTTTGCAACACCTTCCAGTGCTTGTAGACTTCTAGAAAAATACCAGGATATCATTCTGTAGCAGCATTGCCACTGTTACACACCTTTACACTTTGATCCCTCTCTCAAGTCTGGGTAGCCAGAAGAAACAAAGCTTATCAGAGGATGAAAGAGGCAAAACACATGGGGGGTGAGTTTACTATACCTAAATTAAAGTGTATAGCTTTCTTTGAAGGCCTTAGCAGCTGGAAGAAACTCTTTAAGGCAGAAACCATCTTCACTCTGAGGCTGTAGTGCAGGCAGGTCCCATGGGTGTCATCACCAGGTACCTGTAATAATGTCACCATTTCCAGGACTCTTAGCATGAGCAGCGTGGCAGGCAAGGAATTGCTAAGGGTAGCTGAGTGAGGATAATGGATAGTAGGATGAAATTGAGAGGAAAAACTTAATTGGAATTAACTAGCTGAGAAAAGCCTCTTGATCTGTCAGTGAAATTTCTTCCCAAGAGCAATGGTGTAGTCCCAGCCACGTGGGCATTTAAAGCCAGTCTAATGCCTGTGATTCCCTCAGTTAACTGGAGTATCCCAATAATTGGAAGTGACACAAAGATTTATCTTCTTTGATTGACTCGCTTTCAGAGAGGCTCATCTCTTTGTGGTGCTGCACAGAGCTTTCGGGGCAGCTGTTTGCACTCAAACTGCCAGGAGCTGACAGTGTGTATCCATTGCAGCTCTTCAGATGTGTTCTTTGAAAAAACACCTAAATCACCCGAGTAGACAGTACTAATCAGTCTGCAGGAAAATGGAGCATCCTTACCTGGGGCAACCTGCTATCAATCTTGCCCTGCCAAAGCTCCGTTATCATACAGCAGTAGAGAGCCATTTAGGTGCATTACTGCCAAATGCCCAATCAGCCTGAAAAATTGGGCTGATTTTAGCCAAGACAATAAAAGGAAAAGGTATTTTGCCAAATGTATAAAAACAAATGGATGGTATTTCAACAGACGCTCCCATTTATGATAGAGTAGGATTAATCACAGCAGGATGATGGGAATGGCATCCCACTCTGATAGCAGAATAGCCAGTGTGCAGCAGCAAGCTGGCCCTGGAGGGAGCTGTGTTTGTACTCACGCTGCCCATTCACCTGCTGGGTGACCCTGCACAACGCCAGCATATCTCTCCTCTTGCTCTGCCTCCCCTGATTCAGCACAGCTCTTCAGAGCAACATCTTAGAATCATAGAATCACAGAATAGTTAGGGTTGGAAAGGACCTCAAGATCATCCAGTTCCAACCCCCCTGCCATGGACAGGGACACCTCTCACTAAAACATCCCACACAAGGCTTCATCCAACCTGGCCTTGAACACCGCCAGGGATGGAGCACTCACAACCTCCCTGGGCAACCCATTCCAGTGCCTCACCACCCTTCCCCCTGTGCTTTGGTCCTTTCTAGAGTGTGTAGATAGGGCCTGGGAACTGAGGTGCCACTTTTGCTGTGGTGAAGCACAGCACTTGGGAAATCAGAATTTATGGCAATATTATATCTCAAGATGATTAGGGTATGAGATTTATTAGATAGGCCTAAATGCTTCAGGTTGGAAGAAGACAGGAATTCGCTATGGTGAGCCAATACGCAGTCTGCTTGGCACGTTTGGTAATCGCAGCCCCTAGACAAGCTTCAGGTAGGATCTTGTGGTTGTTACTTCACGCTTGCACGGCTGCGGGAGGCCTGGCTCACAGCCTGGCTTCTGAGGCAGCCTCCCAGCAGCACAGCAGGCCGTGGGCACACGTCTGGAGGAGTCACCAGGGAGAGGAGCCGGGGCAGCGCTGCTGGGTCTCGCCGGTTTCCTCTGTGCACGTCCCTTCCCCGCCGGCTGTTTGCTCAGACGTGTCCGCTCGCAGCGCAAAGGAGCAGCTTCCCCGTCCTTCCAGCCCCTGCCCCGCCGGAAAAGCTCCGAGGGTTCCTCTAACGCTTCAGGCTGGCTGGAGACTTGCTCCGCCTTACAGCGCTAGGGTCACTAACGGGGAGCGTGCTCTCGCTGCGCAGCAGGCTCCTCCGCCGGCCCCGGCTTGCCTGCAGGCTGGCACGGGAGGTGCGCGGCATTTCCTCTGCTCGGGATGCGCGTGTGAGAGCAGCCCGTGCTCTTGCCCACTCTCCCTATTGCTTCTTGGCCCCGCAAGAGAAAAAGGAAGAGAGAGAGCAAAGCAGATGGGAAAATCGGAAGATTGCTCCCCAGGGACACAGCCACAGCCCGTGATGGGACTTGGGCACCAAGGGGGGGTCGCACACTTGGGAGGTGGGGCGATATGGCACTGCCCAGCTCTATTTTGAAGCAATTCAAGGTTTCAAGGTCTTCAAGTGTGGAGAGACAGTTTGCCTTTTTGCATGATCGGTTGCACTGTTATGCCTCTGCTGTTCAGTGCCTAAATGAGGCCTAGTTAGGGAAATGAATGCAAATGAGAGATGCTAATGTTTTGCCTGGAATGTTGTCAGGTATAGCACTGGAAGGAGAATATTCTGATTTACTTTTGAAGAGTAAATCGTTATAAAGGAGTTAGTTTGCATCTCATTAAAGCATTCGTTTTCAAACTGCTCTTTTTTCTGCTGTGAGAAGGTTGAGTTAAATATATCTATATAGATACAGGTGGTGATGTAGATACAGATGACGATATCGATGATATAGATATATATATAGATATGGACAGATATAGATATAGATGATATATAGATATTGATGATGTAGATACAGATGATATAGATATTGACATAGATATGGATATAGATATATAATAGACCCAGGGAGAAAATGCTGAAAATTTAAGGTTACCATTAAGGAGAGAGTTGATAGAAGATGGTTATTTAAAGATTTAGAAAGACGGCGAACAATTTAGGCTTTGGGTAAGATCTGCAAAGCTAGAGCCAATCGGTACCCCAAGGAATTTTACACAGATGTATATTCCTTACAATCCTCTCTTAAGGGTTATTTTTCATTCCTTCTACTGTTTGTAAAGTCCTCTCGGTAGATCGTATGTTCAGTTCAGCCTGACTGTCTCTGTATGTGGGCCCTTGGGTTACCAAGTAAATCCTTTTCTCATAATGACACAGCCGTTCAGTCCAGAATGTCCCAGTGAACCAGCTGGACATGGCTGGGCTGACGGAGAGCCCTTTAGCTGAGGGACATGGACCACATCCAGCCGGTGATGGCCACCAAAGCTTCCCAGGAAAGGCACCTGACGTAGAGGGCCCTGCTCTGGCTCGGACACCCGCAGCGGAGCAGCAAGCACCCTCTCTACCCGGCTCCACTTGGCTGCTCTGCATTTGGTTCTGCCCCACCACTCCCAGGCTGGTTTCCTGCAGCTCTTCTCCTTCCGAAGGCCTCTGAACAGCGCTGGCCTGGAGCTGCCAGCTCCTGGGACAAGCCACAGGTCCTGCTGCTTCCCACCACGGGCAAGGGTGCAAATAAACAGACGCTGTTGTAAAAGGATTCGGTCTCTATGAAACCCAGCTTCATGAAACCTACACCGCTTGGCTTTTAACAGCAGCAGCCCTGAGTTACACGGCTGGACAAGACACAGTGCAGAGATGAATTTCCTTTAATTTGTTCCACAGTAACTCACCATTTAATTTAACTGAGCCGCTCCTTGTTCTCCTGTGCTGGAATGATGGATTGTGAAATGCACTCCTTTAAATTAATCCAGACGCTTGATTTCTGTCAGCAGAGTAATCTCTCTCAGTGGTATGCTAAGTATGCTTTTAAAAGGTATGGTGAATATGAATGATATGCACTTGGTTGGTGATTTAAGTGTTTACACTTTCCAAACAGCGCAGAAAAAACAAATACAGCTCAGTTGCATGTTTTTATAACCTCTCTGAAGTGATCGTTCAAATAACATCAAAAGGACTCAAATGGGTTTCTAAATTTGACGGCTCAAGTGAGGGCAACTCCCCTCTCATCAGAGAATCATCAATTTGAAATGGGGCTGAGCAAAGCTCATCATATTTCTGATTGCAGGGCTTCCATAGATCATCCAGAAAGGTGTCTACTGCAGCCATTAGTGGTAAAATATTTCATGTGGATGCTGTCGCTACTTGATGCTGTGAAGGATCAGTGCTCTTTTTTTTTAAATTTCCCTATCTTTTGCTATTTTTACTTCTTAAAGATGAAGTGGGGCATTTCTGGAGAGGAGAATGAGGGGGAGTGTATGAGCACTTTGTATTTCTATACTGTCTCCTTTACAAGAACTGTTAAAACTTATAGTGAAGTTGAGTAAGTGATACTGATGTAAACCAACCCATCATGTCCTATCAGCCCAGACACGCTCCCATTCTGTGTTATCAGAGGTAGGGGCTATCTGACTGCCGCAGTTAGACACTGCACAGCATTCCCCGGGTCCAGCTGGAACCTGACAGCAGTAGTTATTCTTAAATATGGGAAGACAAGAGCAATCCTCCTGTTACTGAAATATGTGGCAATGCTTTTCAAGCAAAGGTAAATGTCCCTCAGCTCTTAGCAACACATAAGCTATAGTACACACTTGCCTACCCAGTCATTCTTGGCAGGTTTACACCTACAGACAATGGCACATCTAACAACTGACCTTGACTGAAATTTGGGTTCCTGTGTTGTATGCAGGGGCAATGTGCTGGAAAGGGCACCTGGAGTCAGGCAGCCTGAAGCCTTTTATTTCAGGGCCAGTGGCACAGGCAGAAGCGGTATTTTCTCTGCCAAACAGATTTAGATCATACTGAGAAATATGTAAAAGGCTTGTATTATCTGAAATAATAGGTCAAGATGTTTTGCAGGAAGTGAGGGCACAGATTACAAGGTGATTGCATGTGGTGACAGGATAATGTACTTTTTTCCTGACCCTTCTAAAGCCTTTTACATATGGAATGCACACTTGACTTGTTATCTTGCCTAGGCAGGTAACATGTACATTATACCTTTCAAATCTAACTCTACACCAGCCTGTGACATTTGGCTCAGGAATCCCGTGGACATTTGGCAAGCAGAGGAAATGGTGTGTGCATTTCCTATTATTTTGGCTTAGCCAGCTTTATCTGCTTAAAAAAGAAAGTGAAGAGTTGAAGTCTGCTCCATACCTCTTGCCAGCACTCTCTCAGGACAGCACAAACTGATGTGATCTGCCAACTCCATGTCCCGTAATAGCCAAGCCATCTAAGGAAAACCAGTTTGGCTTAATAAGGTAGAAATTATGTGATGCCTCCATAGAAACAAGAACATACGCACCCTCCAATCATGTGCATGCTGGCACCAAGCTTTACTTCAGTCTTAGGCAAGGACTGGGTACTGCTGACATCTTCAATGAGCTAAAGCAAATCAATGTCTTTTGATCTGAAGTGCGTTTATTAATGGGATTTAGTGGTTCAGGTTGTTTAGTGTCAGTATTTCTTTTTTTAACATCTTAACAGCAATCTTCAAATTCAACAAGCGTAAAATACTCTTAGGTTTTGAAAGTCTGTTATAGCAAAGTAGCTCAAGAACCAGCCCAAAGCCTTTAATGTCTTAAAGGCAAACTTTACTGGCCTTGCTGTGTTCTCAACTCAGAAACCAATTAAAACATCGTTTTCCAGGAGTGCCTGGATGGCAGATGTCTTTTACGCCCATCACCTGGCAATGGAGACCTTGTGGTCAACTAGAGGTGTTGTGGAAGGTGCAGTCATGTCTCTGAAATGTCTATTAAATGACAATTAAAATCTAGCTGGGCTTTTGTCTTCGCGCAGCTGTGTGACTGGACCATTGGCTCAATTAGTCTGCAGACCCAGGCTTACAGCCTCTCTTGGAACAAGGGCTTGTTAGCCAGGATGGGTGCTAAGAGAGGCTGAAGGACCTGACAGAGGTCACAGAACCAAAACTGGGTGTTGATGTCTTTCGTAGTGACTTTGGGTTGGTTGTTAGCCCCTAAACTGCAAATCACAGCTAAACCATGGCTGAGACCTGGTCTCTCAGACATTGTGAGTACCTGGCTTGTCTCACAAAGGACTTTTTGTTGGGCTCTGAGGTGCTTGCATGAGCTGGTGTGAGCCTCAGGCCACTCGGCGTGCTGCTACAGTGCTGTGGGCCAACCAGCTCGGGTACTCTTGACATTTCTGGATGTCTTCTAAGCATGTAATGCTGATAGAAACGTTATTGAAATATTTGTGAGTTATTTAAAAATAGTGCGTCAAATAAGAGCCTTGTGACGCCCGACAGATATCTGGCTCAGCCAGTGCTTTGGTCGAGAAGGAAGAGGTCAGCACGAGTTATGTACACAACTTCAACTCTGACGAGAGACATGCTGGACCCATAAACCACAGAGCTGGATCCATAAACCACAGAGCTGGATCCATAAACCACATAAAACTGGCCCCCCCTATACACAGGGGGCCGAGGTGAGGAGTTTCGGCAGTGCTGAGCAGCCAGAGCTGGAGGAATGCTCAACCCACAGCAGGTCCCATGGCAAAATGGAAAGCGGGATTGAGCGCGCCCTCAGCAAGTTTGCCAATGCCACCGAGCTGTGTGGTTCAGTTGATACGCTGGAGGGAAGGGATGCCATCCAGAGGGACCTTCACACACTTGTGAGCTGGGGCAGGAGGATGCTGCCCAGGGCTCGGCGTGCACCAGTGCCTGGTAGCTGGGGAGCTCAGGCAGACAAGCAGAGACAGGCAAGCCGTGCTGGAGCTCCAGGCACCCCTGCCCCTTCTGAGCTATTCAGGCTCTCTGAATATTCCCCTGTTTGGAGCCCATTTGCAGTTTTCGACAACAAAATATCCGGAAGTTCAAGGGAATGAATTTGCAATCCGTGATTCAAGCCTTTCAGCAGTTTCTCCTCTGTGTTAGAGCATTTTTTATCAGGCCAGGTGGGCGCTGGACAGAGGGGAAATGGCGTTCCTGTGATAGATGTAAAAACTGGACATTATTAGTTATATTAAATACTTATTTGATGAGCTTTAAGATATTCATCAAGTGTTTAAAAGTTGTTTTCATCTGTGCAGTGCATTCTCTTCTTTCACTAAACAGGTATCTCGTAGAGATTAAAATAAGACACCAGGCATTGCTGCGTCCTGTCGTAGTCTATTAAGGAGGCTGAGCCTGCTGAAACGTTTGGATCTGGTTTAATGTTGCCTTTAAATCGATTTGACACCAATTCCAGACCTGTTGTAAAACTAAGGTCCATGATTAAAGCGCCACTGTCATTCTTTCCAAGGCTTTTTCACTTTCTAGAATTGCTGCAGAGGAAATGATTTTTAAAGCATTCACAATATTGACCTGTTTCTTGGCTCTTGTCACAATCCATATAATGGCTGCAATGGGAGATCCTCTGTAGTTACTTCTCTAGCTGGCACATTTTGAGCATTTGGAAAATGGCTTTACAAGTGACTACTGCAATTTCACACTTCGCCTCACAGATTCTGATCTGAAATCCCTTTTCTTTTCTTCCTTTTTTTCCTGTTTTTTAACTCATTGGTTGTTTTATTTTGGTTCTCTTTGATATTTGCTTCCACTTTAAAGTGGCAAAGTGAGAAGCCAAAATGAGTCTCAGCTTCCCTGAGATCCAGACACAAGCTGTTCTGCTTTTCAGATGAAAATGCTACATCTACTTATGGAATTCATTGAGGCTATTTTTTGAAGTCTTTTGGATATTGTTTCTCTGAAATGGCAGTTGCGTTTTCAGGAGTTTTCTCTAGGCCTAACATTGATAATTGAAATGAAAAGTTTAGCCATATGTCATAGAAGAAAACCACAAACACAGAAAAAGAATTGTGTTTTCTGGAAAGGTCTCAAAGATTTCAGTGAATTATCTGCTGATAAACTTGAGCTGGGAAAAGAGAAATGACATCAGTTGTATTGGTCCATAACCTCTAATGATAGATTTGGTTCCAACACCACACTTTTTTCATTCTCTCTTGTTGTCGCATTCCTGGAAATATGTTGGTAAGCACTCATCAAATATCTTTGGAAAGAGTTTCATCCTGTGGGGGGATGCAAAGCAATCAGAATCACTGTGATGTGATTTGTTCATAGCAAGCAGCAGTTTGTAGTTGTAGGTGAGATCTTTTGGTCCCCAGGTATCCATCTGAACCAGAAGATGGTCACAAATGCTTGCAAATAACGAAGCGAGGATGTGAACACGGCCAGGCTGTTGTCAAGAATTCAGGCAAGTAATTGTTGAGCCTGTTTAATCAGTGTTCTACCAAAACCTCATCACCTTCAGATTTTACTATTCTAATAAGCAGTCTCACCAATAAATTATCAAGATTTCCTAATTTTATACATTCTAGTGCTTCTTATTGATGTGAACTGTTGTACCTGGCTTTCCTGTAATAAAATACTACATGCTCCTCTGCATCACATTGCTCACGTCGCTCACCTTGATGGCAATACCACATGGATGGTAATAACACCAGACCACCAGTTCCTAAACACTGAAATTCAGATGCCGTCAATTCTGTGGCACTTATTTAGCTCAAAAGCAAAAATTTCTTGGAAAAACTCACAAGCAAACCTGTTCTCAGGAGATTTCCACCCAAGCAGATCTGACTGTGTGCATAGACAAGCTTGGGTTAGTCTTTGATCTAATATGACACTTGCCTGTTGCTGCTTCCTGAGCTGTTAAGATACTTTGTCAGAAACAGCAACTGTCTTTTCATGTATAAAACTGGTCTGCTAAAATCAGGAGGCACTGGCTTCGGGCGACTGGCAGAAAATTGACCTGTCCAGCTGCATTGATTGGTTGCTGGAACGGGCATCCACTGGATCTTTGAGGAATCATCTGTCCGTCCACTTTGTTCAACAGCTGAGATATAATAAAAGTAGGAAGAAAAATAAGCACAAGGTCCTCTTGTGCTTTTCTGGTTAAGGAAGAAGCAGCTGTTTTGTGAGAATGATGACTGAAAGGATCCAGTTTGGATAGATCATGTTTAACTCGGTCGTGGTTCACAGCAGTATCACAGCAATGTCTGAACTCCAGAGAGAAAGACTGCAGCTCCTGTGGCCTCTGGCTTGGGAAAAGAGCAGATCAGAATGGATATCTGAACAACTTCACACTTCCAGGCCTGGTCTGTGTGTCAGAGGGACACAGCAGTATGGCAGTGATTCCTGTTATTTTACGCACCACCTTTTATTTCCCAAGTGTGCAAGGGTCATTTCTAGAATGGGTCATCCATTTATGCTCAAGTCTCAGCCATTTTGGAGTCATATTGGTAAGACAGAGTGGGCAGTCTGGTTTTATGTATTTAAATGGCTGGAAATGTCCCGGTGACTTTGTTCTCTTTATGTGCTGCTGAAGTGCTGTCTGCTGGACTCCAGTTCATGACCAGCACAAACCGTTTCACAAGTACTACCATTTTCATGCTACTGAAACGCTGAGCAGCAGTGCCAGGGAAGCACAGCAATGCCCATCTCTGTTCAGAAGTGGCATGCCAGGTATCTGGCAAACCACTCACCACCACTTCCACTTCAGAGCCCTCTCGGGCTGAGCTGCCAGAAGCAGATGCTGTATCCAAGGAGAGAGGTAGCAGTGGGTAGAGGGGTTGTGAAACAAGGCTTTGTGAATCAAAGCTAATTACAATCCGTTGGCTTCTTATGTGGGAAGAGCTGAAAGGAGATACTCTTCCATCCAATCCCAAGCATATTAAGTAGAGTATTTCTTGACATTCTCTCTTCTCCTTGCAATAGTCTGGCTCTCCCGTTTTACTTGATGTCTTTGGCAACGGTCACCACTGCCCGAAGCAGGACACTGTGTTCACTGGTGCTGGAACAGGACGTGGCACACGCTGCCAAGGCCATGCCGTGCCTTGCTCTTTTGGATTTGTTCCTGAAACCCTTTTTGGGTTCCTTTCTAGGGAACATGTCATGGCTGCAAAAATTTACTCTGGAGAGCAGCAGACCCTGGCCGGATTGTTTTGCTGGGAAAAGCACTTGGTCATTCGTGAAATAATGTTACCTTGAATAGAAAACACGCAATAGTGACAGTGAATCTGTAAAGGCCTGTGCGTGGTGCCGTGATTTTGCTCTGGGTACCCTGCTCTCTGCACTTGGCAGCTAAACTCTTCTGTGCGCTGTTCCTACGCAGGAAGGTTTGACAAGGATACTACGGCCCCTGAAGGGGAGGGTCCTCATGGAGCTCCATGCACCCACTACAAGCACATTTCTCCCAAGCTTTTTCAAGTTAAATGTTCTTGGTGAATTTATGAAACAAGATGTTATTTTCTTTGCTGCTACATTCTCTCACACGTATTTTAGGAACTTCACTTTAGGAGGGTGGTGCCAGACTCTTTTCAGTGGTGCCCGGTGCCAGGACAAGGAGCAATGGCCATGAACTAAAACACAACCAGTTTCACCTCAACATGAGCAAGAACTTCTTTACATTGAGGGCGGCAGAGCCCTGGCACAGGCTGCCCAGGGGGTTGTGGAGTCTCCCTCTCTGGAGACGTCCCAAACCCGCCTGGACCCGTTCCTGTGTGCCCTGCTCTGGGTGCCCGGCCCTGGCAGGGGTTGCACTGGGTGATCTCCAGAGGGCCCTTCCAACCCTGATGATTCTGTGAGTCTGTGATAATGTGATTCTGGAAGAATTCTTCAACTTGTTTAGTCTAAGCATAAAAATTCCTTGAGAAAATTCCTGGAATTTGTTGTGATAGCAGTGTTTTCCTCGTTAAAAAATGCTTGACTTCTAACAACAGGAGACAAAAGCTATGTTTCAGCTTGAAATTTGACCTGCTCTAATGAGAAGCAGATTGCACAACTTTAATGGAAATGGGTGCATGGGGATTTAAAGGCGTAAAGATTACATCAAGTCATTGTCACGTGTTGGACAATGGCTGTTTTCCAGGATCAGCAATTCCGCAGTATTTCCTTTCATAACAATATAGAGTAGTTGTGGTTATTGTAACAGTAAGTACACAGCCATATAAAGGGATACAGGAACCACGAGGATGCTTTACCTTTCCCTTAAAAGAAGGTGACTGTGTTTTATTCCGCCTTTTTTGTGGTATCTGGTATTAGGGAATTCTCCCAGGTCTTTATTTCCCTCTAGAAGAGGGAAAGAGGAAATTCCCTACCATTATGGGTTGTTGTGACCTGATTATTGAAGGCTGAGTTTGGAAAGGAAGATATAAAAATGAGAATTCATGATTATCTGACATTGTCATCTCTGGATTTCAGGTCTGCGTTGGTTAGGTGAGCTTGGAAACATGAGAGCTTTGTCTGCAGGAGGTTTCATTGGAAGGGCCCAGTGAAAGCAGCCAAGCAAAGTTCATTGGGAGATGGAGAAAATACTAAGAAAACTATTTAAAAGCTTTTGTGATGTTTTAAGATGCTGATGATGAAGATTGTAAAAGTCGGGTGTGGGTGGTTTTGAATGACTACAGCCTGGGCGAGCCATGAGGACGCATTTCCTGTAATCCAGCAGCTTTTTGACTGATTCGAGACCACACGGTTTTGTCTTGATTTTCAGGGGAAAGGTCTGCCATTACATGGGGGGCTATGAATGTGCTTATTTTCTCATACTTCTGCTCTCACACAGCTGCTTTCTGACAGGAAGACCAGAATGGTGACTAGATGCTGCTTCTGCAACAAGATGGGTTAATGGTTTTTGTCTTCACCTCAACATTACTTCAGTGTATCCAAGAATCTATTTTTAACAATATCGTTTTCCTCTTTTTAAGCAAGGTTAAAGGCTTTATTCAGCTTACTCTTGTCACAGGAGAAGAAAGATAGACACGCAGCCCAGGTTTTCGCTCATACATCTTGCTCCCTGAAATACACACCCTGGCAGCTCTCCTCTGCCTTGCATCATAGATGATAAAGTTCCAGTCTTTGTCCTTGGGAAAATATTTTTCAATCAATGGATTTTCTTGTCAGGAAGTTTTTGGTTTTGTTAGCCTGTGTTAGGTTGGGTTTTTCCCTTTATTTTTTTCTCAGTATTTCCTATTTAAATCCTTTTCTATTGAGTTTATTAATTTTCTTATTTGTAAATGGTGATTTTTTCCCCAGTACCTTCAATATTAATCTGTTTCAACTCTGCCTTAATGCATTGACTGTTTCGTTCTGCATTTTTCCTCCCGATTGGTCTGACTCCTTAATTAATCATGCAGCTTTTTCTGAACAACTTGTTTCCATAGAAATATCTTTCTTGATGCCTACTAGTATAGTCACAGCTGACGTTAGACTTCTTGATATAGAACTCAATATCATCAGCCATGAAAATGGAAAGCAGTTACTTTGGGATCTTACGAAGACAAAGTCAGAAATGAAATTCCATTCAGCTTCGATTCCTAAAAAGTGTTTGTTGTGGGAGGCACTGAACGGGAACCATAGGAAGAAAGGAGTGAGGTGATCTCTGATAAATGTATTTACATGGCAAATATTCCAGTGACATCAGAATTCAAACATGCAAGACGCTTGGCTTTAATGACTCTGCTTCTCGGCACGGCGCCTGCCTGAAATCACTGCAAGAACTTGGGGTTTTGTACAGTTTTGGTTAAGTATGAGTAAAGGATTTGGGAGCATCAGGCTCATTTAGAAACATGAATCATTGTGTTCATGCAGTATTTCTTGAAGTTGCTTCAAAATGACCCGCTCTGGGATTGTCTTTCACCATATTTGAGCAAGGTGGAATGTGACTGGTTTGGAGACGCCGTGTACAGAGTCCACATGTGTGCTGACCTGCAGTAGGCTAATGGTTGGGTTCTTCACTCACGCTAAGTCAGCTTGGAATTCAGCCTGGGTCTAGAGAGCCTTCAGCAAAGGTGAGTGGGTTCAGAAAAGAGGAAATCAAGCTCTACGGTCATTAGACCATCTGAGGAAAACATCCCGTTTTCCAGGCTTCATTCCCAAATAATGGGGTAAGCTTTAAGGCTTTACTAATGTAAGTGGGTGGTCCTTGATGGGCTGAAGAGCTGGGAATGGGAAAGCCCAGGGGAGCATGAAAAGGATTTTCTTGTCTCCTCTACCTCTGGCCCAGGAGCCTCTTCAGCAGCCTCAGAGCCTGTGGCCCCACAGCTGGTGTGGAGGGTTCGACATGCTGAGGAGATACCCAAATGCTTCTTCTGAAACTGAGACATCATTATTCCAGACATCCTTGGGAAAACAGCAATTCCTGCTTCAGATATAGGTGCTGAGGATCAGCTTCTGTAGGGTGTAACTTACTGTGTGCGGGCAGAACCTCCTCCAGTCAGAGCCTGATGTGAGCATCCCCCAGGTTTATTGCTGATAAAGTACTGGGTGATGAGAAGCTCCCCATGACCTGGCTTCAGCGTGCACTTGAGCCCAGAACCCCCCTGTGCTGGGCTGAACCCCCAGAGCGTGAGCAGCAGCTCAGGGAGGGGATCCTGCCTCTCTGCTGTGCTCTGGGGAGACCCCCCCTGCAGCCCTGATCCAGCTCTGGGGCAGCAGCACCAGAGGGATGTGGAGCTGTTGGAGCGAGGGCAGAGGAGGCCATGGAGATGCTGCGAGGGCTGGAGCAGCTCTGCTCTGGAGCCAGGCTGAGAGAGCTGGGCTGGGGCAGCCTGGAGAAGAGAAGGCTCCTGAAGGGGAGACCTGAGAGCAGCTCCAGTGCCTAAAGGGGCTGCAGGAAACCTGGAGAGGGGCTTGGGACAAGGGCCTGTAGGGACAGGCCAAGGGGAATGGCTTGAACCTGCCCGAGGGGAGACTGAGCTGAGCTCTTAGGCAGAAGCTCTTCCCTGTGAGGGTGCTGAGGCGCTGGCACAGGGTGCCCAGAGAAGCTGTGGCTGCCCCATCCCTGGCAGTGCTCAAGGCCAGGTTGGACACAGGGGCTTGGAGCAAGCTGCTCCAGTGGAAGGGGTCCCTGCCTGTGGCAGGGGTTGGAGCTGGAGAAGCTTTAAGGTCCCTTCAAACCAAACCAGTCTGGGATTCTGTGATTTTAGGGCTATGCATTGTCGCCTCATGGCAAATACCCAAATGAACATGAGTGGGAAAGAGAAACTGCATGGTGTGGATGGAGCATTTCTATCGTATGAAGCAGTGTGCTGATGTTGTGCCCAGATTTAAATTATACATTCTGTCTCCCTAACCCAAGCACATAGCTGAGAATTTAATCAGTGCGGGTGTGTACTTTTTATATTGCTTTGGGTGGGTCTGGCAAAAAGGATTTTCTTAGCTAATCACAGCTAGATGCCATATATTGCACATACATCACACATACATCACACCACCTTAATACCTTCTGTACTGTGTAGCCCACTGTGAGTATCAAATATATTTTATATTGTGCCATATGAATTATCAGTTTAGGAACCAACTGCATGAAAAACAGACCGTAAGTCTTCAAATTTTGCATTTGGTTTTTATACAGAGAATAAATCTAAAGATAATGAAACATGAGGGTATAATGATCCTAAATGAGATTGGGGTAAATGAAATTAACAGAAGAATGCATTACTTCTTCAATTCTGAAATCTTCATTTAGAAATAAAAGAGCCATCTCCAGAAGAATTCTTGTTTTAAATAGAATTAATGGATTTTTTTTTTTCTTATCCATTGCTTTCAATCTCCTTCTTTTCTACTGTGTTGTAAGCTCCAAAGTGTAAGAGCCTGAACAGCACAAGATGTCGTCCTACAGGAACCTAGAGCCTGGTCTGGCTACCTGGAGTGGTTCATAGAGTCTCAGTCATCTTTGGACCCGTCTAATTTAACACAGTATCCCACCCTTATGTCTGCCCTATAAAGAAGAAATGCCCAACAGCCCAGCAGAGACAAAGTTATTAGTGACCTAGGTCAGCTAATAAGACTTGACTTAACTTCCAGGGAAGTAACTTTAAATGTATTAACACTTCTGATACGTTCTTCTGGGAGCAGCCCACAGGACACCGTGCACCGTGCTGAGCATCCTGCACGAGGGCTCTTCAGGCTGTGAAGGCTCATCATGTATTTTTATTAGAAATCTACAGTTCTGTATTGCTCAGTTGAGTTAAAAATCCGCGCAGAAGTTTTTAAATAAGCTTTATGTGACAAAGCAGCAAATCTACATTGAGAGCTCGGGGCCGGGGTCTATATCAGTGTAGTCAATGAAAAGGTGTCATTACAGGCAGAAAATAAAATCACAGCAGTGGCAAACTACAGCATATGTGAGGAAATGGAGTCAATGGCAAAGGTCCCAAACCCTCATGTTTCCAGCACACAGATACCTTGCTCAAATACATACGATTTTTTCGGACCACAAACTATATTTTGTCTCGACTAAGTCTATATAAGCAAAATGAAAGCCCTGGTTCTGTCTGTTCCATGAAAACCATTGCAGCAAGAGACATAACTGCAACCACAACCACTCTGCAGAATGGCTGGGGCTGGACCTCTGGTTTCCACATGGATCTAGCTCCTGTTTCATCCCCAGCTGAAGGTCTGTTGCCAGGCACAGCATCATTTGAAAGGGTGCAATGTCAGGCTGAAATGTCAGTGTTCTGGGTAGAAGCAACACTGTGCTGGGGGCTTGTGGGGAAGGAGAAAATGGGACAAAGTGTAATTTGGTAAAAACATGAAAAATCCCTCAAAATGACGTTGGTGAGATGTCAGTCTGGAGAGCAGAAGGCTCCTTAATGGGAGATGTTAGAACAGCTCTAGGACCCAAAGAGGCTCTAGGAAACCTGGAGAGGGGCTTTGGATAGGGCCTGTAGGGACAGGCCAAGGGGAATGGCTTGAACCTGCCCGAGGGGAGACTGAGCTGAGCTCTTAGGCAGAAGCTCTTCCCTGTGAGGGTGCTGAGGCGCTGGCACAGGGTGCCCAGAGAAGCTGTGGCTGCCCCATCCCTGGCAGTGCTCAAGGCCAGGTTGGACACAGGGGCTTGGAGCAAGCTGCTCCGGTGGAAGGGGTCCCTGCCCGTGGCAGGGTTGGAGCCGGAGGAGCTGCGGGGTCCGTCCCAGCACAACGCGCTCCTCGCTCTGCGGGCAGCGCTGCCGCGGCGGGGCGGGCCCGGGGGCGGGAGCGGGCCCGTCGGCAGGCGCGGGCGGTCAGACGGGCTCTGCGCGCTGCGGCCGCGGATGCTGCCCCCGGCGCGGATGCAGGTGGGTGCCGCAGGGACCGTCGACCGCCTGCGGTCCCTCCGGGCCGCTCTCCCTCCAGGTCAGGCTCCTCCGGTACCTGTCGCTTCTGCTCATAGCTGGGTGCGCTTCGGAAACGCTTTGTAGGTCATGGAGTCATTACGGGCATGTTGCAGAATTGAGGGAGCCTTAGTGCCGCACGATGAAAGAGCACGGGCGGGACGCTTGGTTTGCTTTTTGTTACTTCTGTGCTGTAGTTTTGCTGCCGCTGGCTCTGTTGTAGCAAGCAGTTACCCTTCCCTTACAGCTCCTCCTGGGAATTTTACAGCAGCTATTTCTCAGTATTTCTCTACAAGGGTCCTGTAAAAAATCCAGCCATAAGGAGCTTCTGCACCAGAGGAATGGTGCATCCGCTCCTGCTTCAAAGCCAGAAGGACCAAAGCATGGAGAAACGGCGTAGCTGGGAGTAGACTGCAGGGTCATAAATCCCCTCTCTATTGCCCCCACTTTTACTTGGAATTTATAAGTATGGATTTGGAAGTTAGGTACACTCTCATTCCTCCTGAAGTCAGTCTGAGTTAGATACCTAATTCCCTCGAGCCCTTTGAAATTCCTGCAAACACTCCCTTCTCTATCTTACATAGAAGCAATTAAAAGATCAGCCAACACTGACAAGCTTGTTAGTGTGGTCTGCAAAGAAAATGCCTTTAAAATTGCCTAGGTCCCAATAACCAACATGGGAGGCTAATGGCAAGGACCTGGCTAACGATCCTAGTGTCAGCTTGGCACTCCTGGTAATCAGCTTGGGAAGCTCATGCCAAGGAGCTGGATAAAGATGCAGTAAGGGTTGCCACAAAGTACTGGAATACATGGCAGTTCCCAGCTGTGATAACTGAAGAGTTGGTTGCAGTATGCAAAACACCAGTATGACAGTAAAGGAGGAATGAAGGAACAAATATGTCTGCCTCTTCCTTTTCCAGATATTTGTATGCACTATCAGTATGGAGTCTGAATTATCCTGGCAAAAATTCCAAGCAATAATCCCCTTCTTAAGTGGGTTTCAAGTACAAGTAGACTTTGCTATTTTGCATTGCACAAGGGACAGCAGAATAAACATTATTTATGATCCATCTCAGCATTTGGAGAGTTTCAGTTTTACAAGCCCGTCTGCTTGTCCTGGTCAGTGTAAACACCCTGCTTTGAAAGCATTGCATGTGAACCTTCAGCAGTGAGCAGACAGCACGTTCAGACTCTCCCTTGAAGTAAAAGAAGGTAACAAGAAAAAACAGTTCTTGCAAAGCCCATCACAGGAATAGTGCAGTCCTCAGGAAATCATAGCTCTAGCACAGTGAATGCATCTTTCACTGAGTATGTATGGAATGAAATAGCTTACTAGCAGCTGTAAGTCATAGGGCAGTAATACAAATGTTTACAGACCCAGGAAGATACACAGACCAGGAAGATGCAATGGGAAAATCATCACTTTCTCTTCAAATGGACTCTGAAAAAGCCTTGTTGCTTCCGCTGCTGCCAGCACAACCAGTACCAGCAGGATGCGTCACTGCTGTGGGACCTGCCAGCTCACGAGCAGCAGGGGAACGCATGGCAGGGTCTGATGTGTGGCTGCCAAGCACACCCAATGCTGTTGATCCAGTTCTGAGGAGGGGAGTGGGACAATGGCTGGGGGCTGGTGGTGATGGGAGGACAAGGCAGCATCTCAGTGTGCTGGGCACTTGGTTGTGCTATGCCGAATCCAGCAGGTTTCAAGGTGGGACTTTGGTGTCTGCTTGTCTGTTGCTGTGGTGGGAGGGTTAGTGCCATGTGGAGAGGAAAAAAAGCCTTCCGGTGTAACAACAGAGGTTGGGAAAGAACAAAACTCTTTGGCTATTCTGTTTCATTCCAGATTGGTGTAATAGGCAGTCAAAGTCACGAGGCAGTCCTGCCTTGCCTGTTCTCCTGCCTGTACTCGCATGGCACAGGGAGGAGAGGCTGGATGAGTGCCTCCCAGCCAGGCACATTTCTGCTGCTTTCTGCATAGCAGCAAGTGGGGTCCTGGAGTAACTAATGCAGAGGTGCTGCAAACAGCAAGAAAACCTCTCAAACTGCTCACTGGCATAGCATTGAAAGTTGTTCAGACTTAAACACAAATCCCTTTAGTTAATGAAGACCTGATCACCACGTGATTCTGACCTGTCCAGACTGGAAAACTGTTTTAGGTGAGGATAGAAATAAAAGTGATGCACCTACCATGCATTCAAAAATCATTCTAAGAGACGATGTTGGAGGAGAGCTGCAGTGAGATGTGTCTGTGAACGACAAGACAGTGAGGCTCAGGTTTCCTACAGCTGAGCTGCCCTAAGGGCTGCCAGCAACTGCGTGTCCCCTGCATGTGCTCACCACGGCCCTTGTCTTGCCCACTGGTGCCCACTGGGGCGCGCGGCAGCTGGTTCAGAAAGCCAAAGCATCCCAGACCTGACCTTGCCAAGAAGCATGAGCCATTTCCTGATCCGTTGGCTGGCCGGGCTTGCTTTAAACATTGCAAGTACAATCTGACACTCTTCTTCAATGAAAGCTCCTTATTATCTTGTAAGAGTGACTGGCCTGTTTCCTATTCAGCTTTTTGCTGGTTTCAGTTGCTGCCTCTCTTCCCTTGGTGTTAGCAAAGTGCTGTTCTTGTGAGGAGAACATCTCAGAGAGAATGCTTAAATCTCAGCACAGATGTCTTTTCATTATTGCAAGCATTGCTGGTAACATTGATGTTCATTCTGATAGGGATTTAATACACACCATAGCATCTGGTTCCTAAGTACCTGATGAATCTGGGTTTGCTCTCCAATCTGCAAACAGGAAAACGCACACATGGGGGAACCCTGTTTTTCAGGTCTTAAGTCCAAGTGGATGAAGGAGAGGAGGTGTCAGCCAAGCTGATGCGGGTGCCGGGACTCTGGAGGAAAGAAGGCAGTGGGGCACGTAATGGCAACACCATGGAGGGAATGGGGCAGTGTCCCTGGAGGGCTGCCAGGGTCGTTGGAAGCATTGTCAAGGCTGTTTTCAGTGGGGCTGGACTGAGCCATCTTCAGCACAGAACCTGTGTAACAGCACAGCCAGAAGATACCACAGGCCATGTGTACCACTTCTCATGAACATCTGGTAGCCACCCATTGCCCATAGCACATCTGGCTTGGCTAGGAAATACCGCTGCAGCTTCTAATCTGAGACAGAATGCTAAGCTCTGCAGAAAAATTATTTCTTTCGCATTTGTTTAATTGTGAAATCAGTTGAGGAGGAGGTGACCTGCTGAGGTTCCTCTGCTGTTTCAGTGGTGCAGAGAGTGCCCAAGTGGTCTGTTAAACAGTTGTCCTCTTTCATGCCATGTAGCTCTCAGGCAGATATGCTGCAATTGCAATAGTATTTTGGGGTGCTGTTCTATACTGGCTTTCTGAAGGCTCTCCTATTTCCAGTTGCTATTCAGGAAGACCTGACTTCTCTGCAACAAGCATCTGAGCAGCTATTGTAATATCAGCCTGAATCCCCCTAGGCAGGTATGTTAGTGTTAGCCATTAATGCTACTTCTGATTATTGCTCTTTTTTTTTACTGCTCTGACTTCTATTTACAGAGCTTTAGAAACCTGTGGGGTCCCTGATGGAGAGCACTGCTGGGGTGCTTCGTCTGTATCCTGCCAGTACTATCTAGTGAGTTTTCACTCATCTCATGCCATAACAGCAGGGCAGTCTTGCACCTCAGCACTGAGTGCAGCCCTATGGAGACTGGTTATTTCCTTTCCAGCAATTACATCCTATTTCTTTTTTATTTCCTCCTCTCATATTGATCATTATCACAGTAATACGGGCTGGTCTGGGAATTCCCTTTCATCAGAGTAAAATTCCTAGGCGGCCATTATGTCTTCAGGATTTCAATTTCCAGCAGCATTGGGGAGAGGCAGCAGAGACCCTTTCAATTGTTGTTTTAGCAGTGAAATAATCACAGCAAATCAAATGGCAAATAAAAGTAGGCATGCCAAGAACTTATTAGTGCTTCATGTGTTGTCTCCTAACACAGCAGGGACACTGCAACATGGGGCTGTGCAAAGGTCTGATAAAAGGCCTGAGGATTCACATTAGCAAAGAAAATTCCCCCAGCTCCTGTGTCCTTGTCCTGTGGAAGAGGCCACCTCAAAGTGTTGAAGGCCATCGTGTATTCATGGAAGTGTCATTACAGGCTACAAAATACTTTCTAGCCTGTTCCTATTTACATCACTGTTCATGGCTTTGTTTGCTCTAAAACTAGAGCTGTACTTCTAATGTGTTGGGAATGGGGAAGCTTCAACCCCTGCTCAGTCACTCTCCTGTCTGCGCTCAGAAAAGCTGTGCTCAAGCTGTCTAGTTCAGAGTGAGGTGTGGAATGAGGACAGAGTTAGCTCCTCCACAGCTGAGCTGGTTGAGTCTACTGGGTTTTTCTAAGTGAAGATCACTCAGTCTTTGTGAAGCTTGTCAGTGTTAGGCTGGTCATCCATCCTCCTGGCTCTACAGATCCTTTTCCTTTCCTCTTTTGCTCTGCAAGTACAATGCTGGTGTTCTATCAGTCCCCTGTCTTGGCAGTCAGTAAATGCTGTGTTATGATAAAGATCACGATAAACTCTGGCACTAAGTATAGTAATAAATGTAGGCACAGTGTATATAGGCTATTGTGGAAGAAATTAGTTTCTGTTCTGCTGTTTGGGAAAGAAAAAAAAAAAGGAGTCATGCATCTGTTTTATGTAGAAACATTCTTATCATCCTGTGGTATCGCTTTATTCTCAGATGAAAAGCCATGGTTTTTGTGCAGAAAAGCCTTTGTTGCAGATGGCATTGTCCAAGTTAATCAAGTGATAATGGAAATAATTTAAAGTTTAGAAGTAGAATAATAAAACCATGGAAGATCTGTAAGTGTTTTGATGAGTTTCTTCAGTCTGTTGCACTGATAACTTACAACTGAGAAGCTGGGGCAAAGCAACCAGTGATTTTGAATAGGTATGTCTGTGAAGTGACTTGGAATCCAAATCTTTGGGTGTGTACGTAAAGAAAATGGTTTTAAGAAGCAGGTATGTTCCTCCAGCCTAGCACGCTGCATTTTAAAGTGCTTTAAAAACATTTCTCTCTACTGATCATGCTTGATTTTAAGGTAGTTTTAAAATGTTTCTTTCAAAGGAGACTTTGCCTTTGGGTGGTGTCTGTTGTAAGGTGTGCTGGAGCACAAAAAGCGTAGCATGGGAAACCTCTCGTCTTCAGTAGACCCAGCAGTTCCTAGTGTTTGCAAAGGTTAGAGCCTGCGGCATGTACTCATGCTGAGTATGTTTGTGCTTCTGAGGAATCTGGTGAGTGTTCTGTGATTCTGTGAAGTGATATTCCGCTCCTGCTCCTGGGGGAATGTCACAGGATTGGCCATGGGGCTCTCCGAATTGTCACAGAACGAGCTGCTCATTCTTGGCATCTGCTTGTGCTGAAGTGGCTGCCAAGTTGTGTTGGTAGTTGGCAAGGAAATAGACATTCATAGACCCTAGCAACAGGTACTCCTGAGAACTCTTATTCTGGGAATCCTTACCCTGTGCCCAGTGCTATTAATGTTGTGGTAGCATTTTGAGTTTATTTATAGGATTTGTCTGTGTCTTATCACCATCTCTCCAAACTGGAATGCACGAATGGGCTCTGCTCTGCAGGAGCATAGACATGAATCATACACCCTTCTCTCGTAACTCATTTTGACATATAACAGACACTTCCCTGTCCGAATCTCAGGGGCAGTTGATGTAGATTCATGTATGACATCTCAAGTATGTGTCATATCTACACTCTTGTATGTTTGCTCTCTATCCTATGTTGGAATGACTGCTCCAGAGCAATGGACATGTATGAGAACATCAGGCACAAGAATTTCTTTCTTTTTAGTAATACACTAACGAAACTGTCATATTCCTCTGAGAATCCAGCAGATAAAACTAACTTGCTTATATTGTGAAAGCACAACCCCTGTGAGCTCTACAAATGAACAACTTTATGTTCTCATGGCAGAAATTGAAGCCAGAGAAGCCTGCGACTGGCTGAGAGCTGCCGGGTTCCCCCAGTATGCACAGCTGTTTGAAGGTAGGTATGAGCCCAAAGACTTGTTGAGCAGCTGGCACCGAGTTCAGGTGGAATTGTTTGCATAAAGAACACTTCAGAACCTGACACTTTTGGTGGAAGAACTGCCAAATGCTGCGGTATCTTCATGCAAACCTGCAAACAAACAGTAAGCTGGTGCGTGGTCTCTCAGCAGTGACAGGTTAGCATGGAGTCAGTAGAATCCTGGAGAAGAACAAATCTTTCCTGGTTGTTGTTAGGCTGTAACTCCATCAAATTTCTGCTATTGTGATTTTTAGAAGCTTCTGATTTTCTCAGGCTCTTTTCCTTGCAGTGCTGGTTGTTTTTGCCAACTCCTTGATTGCAACCAAACCTCATCTAAGACTCTCTAGCCTTTGGTCTTGAGCAAGCTTGTTTTACTGCTGTTTTGAAAGAGAATGTTGGAAAAATCGTCTTGCAATCCCAAGTTTTCAAAGCAGGCACTCAGAGGCAGCCAACAATTCAAACAACGCCGTTTCAGCATGTTTTCATGTTGTTAAAGCTACAAGGAGTGATTATTACTTGTGGGGGAGAGATGGGTTTGTTGAGAGCTGGTGTAATATTCAGGCAGCACTTGTGCTTATACCCTGAAACTGCTCTTCTTTAAAACATGTTTGTTGTTATAAACATTGAGTGTAACAAAAGCTAATCTATTTTTAAGAGCAATTTTACCTAAGAACCACAGTTAGAGGACCAACAGGAATTCTGCCTGCTTCCTTCACTCCTCCCCCATGCACTGCAAAATTAAAGCCTGGAAGTCAAGTAATAGAGCCAAATTTGAAAGCTGTATCCTATGAAACATGGTACATCGTAGAAATTATTGATGTCTGACTACAGCAGGTTTCGTTTATAGAAGCTGTCAATCTTACGGTTTGGAAATGTACATTGTCATGCTTCTGAAAAATGGCTCCTCTGTGCTATCTTGATGCTTATGCAGTGTCCTGACCTGACCAGGTAAATTGAGCTTAAAAAGTAACCCAAGAAAATACTGATGGATCTCCCTGGCTCCCTCATCTGCAAGGCTAAATCTCTTCAGCTGGTGCATTGATTAGCTTCAAGCGCAGCATGATTTGTCAGGCTCACTGCAGCTCAAAGGGCATGTGCCATGTGCTGCATTGTACCTCGCCATCAGCAAAAGCTCATGTAAAATGCTCCTAGTTTTACACTGTACTGAAAGGCAGAAATGCAGAGAACCTTCGCCAAAGCAAAGAAATACTTCTGTATTTCTTGACTATAGTACTTAGTCACTGCAAGCTCCTGGGACTGCAGCAAATGCTTGTCTAGCTGTAATTAAGAACAGCAAGCAGATACCTGCAGTTACTCTGTCACTTGTAAGGAACTGATCCTTTCTTACTTGAATGACTTGTCTGGATATATAGTCATAGAAATGGATTTATATGTATTTCACCTGTGATAGATGTGCCACACAGTTCAAAGTCCGTGCAATTACAACTCAGATTTCAGCTTCCCCTTTGTTTACAGATATGCAGTTTCCTATTGATGTAAGAACTGTGAGGAAAGATCATGAATTTTTAGATGGAGATGCCATTGACACACTATTCAGGTAAACTGTAATTATAAACCCTCTTTAACACCTCCAGGCTCCACAGTTGTTGTCATTCATCTTTTCATGCCTTAGTTTTTGTCAGACTAACAAGGTCACCAATGCTGCAACTGAAGGAAATCCCTTAAGCACATACTTTAGTGCCACTGAAGTTGGTTGTTTTCAGAATTGAAAGGTAAAGGAAGCACGTGTCTGCACGTCTGCTTCAGCCAAGGTCTTCGTGACATTATACAAAGCATTAAATCATGAAAGCTCATCATGTGGTTTTTAATTAACTAGTTAATGATGGTCCTCTTCTCCAATTTTAAGATGGCAGAACTGGAACTGTGAACATCATGGGGCTATTGGCACTGGTTTTGGCAAAATGTGTGGACAACCTCTCTCAGAATGTCAGTCTTTGATAGCTGGAATGGAAACTCTGTGGTAGAAGTTCACAGCATGTTTGGTGCAGGTTTGTTTTCGAGAAAGGAAATGGTTTCCATTCAAAATGTCTCTCTTACACCCTAGGCGGCTGAACACACTGAACAAATGCGCAACACTGAAAGTGGAGATAAGCTGTCAGAGGAAACAGGTATGCTTGTACCATCCAGTTCACTTTCTCATTAAAAATGCGGTTAACATTATGTCAAAAACCTGGTTTAGAAGGTGTATGAAAGATACGCAGTTTCTGAACTTTTCTGTCTGTTCTCTTCCATCCTAGAATGCATGTGCATTTTCTGCTGAAAAACATAGTGATGGAGATTGAAATGATGTAGTGGTCATGGGTAACTTTGGGTAATGGGTAACGTGGGTAACATGGGTAACTTTAAAAGCAATTTGACACATATTACTGCCCAATAGTTGCACCAAGGCCCCACCTCAGTGTGTCTTTTATTGCTTTCCTAAGCAGTTTCACATCATATTTACGTCCTGAAAGTGAAATTTCACTCTTACTGACTAAATAAAGGATAAGAAATGAAAATGGAGAATCCAAATAGTGTCAGCCAATGTCAAATGTCCAGCCAAAAGCTGTGAGAAAGGTTTTAGCTGTGCTGGCTTTGTCCTCTGTTGCAAGTACTATAGCTAAAACAGAGTTAGAGCCACATCTTGGCTTGTTAATGCCAGGATTGGAAAGGCTCTCAGATCCCATGGATTAACTGCAGGACCAGCAAGAAAATAATGTCTTCTTTGGGAAAAATGTCCTGTTTTCTGGAAAGTTTCACTCTGCCATCAGGGAAGAATGGGACAGGAGAAGGTCCACAGAGGAGACATAGGTCATTCCCACCTCTCTACGGTCACTTGGAATGGGGACAGCTCATGGAGCACGTGGGGCAAGTGGCCAGTGAGGCTGAGGGTGGGTCAGCTATCAATGCACCACTCCAGGAAGGTGCACCAGCTACCAATGCTGCCACAGTCCCACAGCCAAAGGCTTCTTTACTTGAAAACTGGATGAGTTTTGGTCACAGAAGCGTGAAAGAGTGTTCGATTTGTTCGGCTTTAGGAAAGGCAATGTAAACCCAATACAATTATCTTTCAAAACCTTTGAATTGGGCACAAAACAGGATTTGTCATCCTCAGATCAATCCTGTCATCTTTTCCTGGGGTGAATTTATCAGATTGGTCAGCATGCTTGGGAGTGATTTATCAGCATGTGTTTCAACTAACAGCACAGAGCTCAGGGCAGACCCTCAGTAACTGAATGGTGACATTTCCATATGCTGCTCTTGGGGTTTTGGAGGCAGGCAGAAAATGTAAATCCCTTTTTTGCTACGTGTTTTGGTAATTTAAAGTTTGCCAAACTTTGCCCTTGAACTCTACTTTCTTTTTTTCTTTTCCTTCTAAGAGTGAGGACTCTGGTGATGACGAACCGTGTGCGATAAGTAACAAATGGGCTTATGAAAGGTGCAGTCAAAGGTGGTCTCGTATCGAGAGCACAGAAGGTTTCCCAGGAGAGGAAGGTGCTGGTGCACCAGTCCCAGGCAGTCCAATACTGAAGAGCACCAGCAATGAGGATGCTACCTTTCTAGATCCTGGCGAGAAACATGATGTGTCCTCAGTTCACAGTGCTAGCAGCGGTGACAGTGACACTTTTAGCTCCCCAAAACCTTTTGAAGATGTGGAAACCAGCACAAGTTCTTCAAGATGCTCCTCAGTTAAGGTGGCTTCACTGGACTCTGCTTTTAGTTGTTCTCTTCCTCCCAGTGAATTTTTAAGTACCACCAGTGAGGAGAAGCTTTTGGATAAGTCATCCTATAAAAAAAGGAAGAGCCTTCTAAAGAAAATGGAGAAGTTGCATTTAAGGAGCTGCAGCTTAAGGAGTGGCCAGTCAAAGGCCAAACCCATAATAAGTGAACCTGTTCTTCTGGAAGGACTTAATGAAGAGAAGATGAAGATGCTGAACTGTGTAAATATTTCTGACCTCTCTGGCTTCCAAATAAAGAATAATTCTTCTTTTTCTCCCCACAGTTTCAATAGCAGCAATCAGTCTGAAAACAGCAGCACTGTGAGTGCTCCAAGTCCTGTTATAAACCCACACAGCCACTGTGAAGGAAGGGGGGTATACGCAGAGGACTTGGATTCCAGCAAACTCTTTCTGTGGAATGATGTATCTCAGCAAAACCTCAAAAATGACATGAAGTTGCAAGTGAACCAGATGTTTCAAATACCACAAGGCCATAAACCTGGCACCTTCCCCATAGCACTTACAAGTAGCTCTCTGGCTCCAGCAGACAGCTCTTCTGTCAAATGGAGAACTGGGAGTTTTCATGGGTGCAGAAGGAGCCAGAGCAGAAGCAGTTCCAAGGACTCCAAAGTCCCCAGGAGTCACCTTTCATGTGCAGATCACAGGCTGAGCATATATGACAACATGCCTAACACAGAACTTGGTAATTCGGAAGCAGCACAAGCTGGTGATGATGATGTATTGTCAGAACTGAACAATGTTATAGAAGATGTCAATGGTCTCAAGCAATTGGTTGCTCAGTGGACAGAGAAGTTCTCAGATGGTGGGGATTCAGACTTTGCCAGTGACTCAGCCTCTTTGTTTCCATCCTCACCTAAAGGAATCTGCCATGAAACACACGGCTCAGAAGATAAGAGAGCAGAACTCCCAGCCACTGAGGGAGAGAGCTGCTGCGAACCGGACAAAGAGGCCAGTTCTGCAGGCCTGGCACACTTGGCAGAGTCTAGAAAGACCAGCAGGTCAGCCCTCCTTGGGTTTCCCTAGCAGACTGCCCCTTTGATTCTCTCCACTCAAAATGTGATTGTTTTTCCAGAACAAAGTATTCCCAAGGAAGTCTGTTCTGGGTAGCAGGGTCTGCACTGCTGCTACCAGGGACCACCTGTACTGCAGGTACCAGGTCTGTAGGCACCCCGGTGTCTACATCTGCTCTGACCTCTGCTGAAAGGAGGGTGCTCATAATCTGTGTGAGCGCTTACCCATTTCAGTTCAGACTTCACGGCTGTCTTGCTGCATTTCTTATTGAAGCACTTTGTACCTCCCAGATGAGAAGCACTTGGTTAAATCCACTCACCACAGGGTGTTTGGGAGCTGCAGGTCATTTAGAGTTAGGTGCTTCTCAGATGCAGGCAGAAAACTAACAGGGACAGTGGGAATACTCCTAAGTTTAAACATTATTTATCCTGCAGGCACGAGAAGCAACACTGCTCTGTGGAAGAGCATGTGAACCTAGGAATCCTTTCCCTGCAGACTGAGGACCAGTCAGCAGCACAGCTAGCCCGGACACAGAAACTGGCTTTGCTGAAACTCACCGCTTTGATGGACAGATACTCCCCTTCCAGTAAGCAAGGCTGGAACTGGTAAGTTGTCTAATACCTGTGTGGGAAAGACAGGATTTGATGCAAGCAAGTGGATTTCCATGTCTGCTTAGATTACGTGTGTTCAACAGGAGGAATTTAATCCTGTTAAATCACTGGCAGTTCCAGGGTTGCTTCAGTGGCTCCAGGGTTTCCCCTGCTATGGACTGCACTTTTGCTTCTCCCTGGTGGTCAGACTGTTACTGACTTTAAAGCACTTCACAGTTTCTCCCTAAACTTTGAGCCCTGTTTGCAGCGATCCCTCACAGAGATTGCAGGACCTGAGGTGAGAGTGGCCTGGGCTGAGTACCCATTTCCTCAGCATCCAGTCCTTGTTTGAACTAAAACAATGACAAAGTCATTCAGAGGACTTAGAAATACCCGTTAGTATCTTGTGAGAGGGATCTGGTACTTGAATATAGAAAGAAGTGAAGAAGCCTGCAGTGTCCTAGAGGGGTGGAGCGTATTTCACATGAGGATGCTTTATTAAAGCTGATTTCAGTTTTGAAGGAAGTCATTCCTGTAATTGCCCTTAATGATTTTCTCTTATGATTCCATGTGCAGGTAAGTATGGAGCAGAAGTTGAGGTTGAAATCCTTTCCCATGCACACAACTGGAGTAGCAGGTAGAGCTGTGCTGGAAAGTTGGTGAGTCGCTTGCACTGGTTGTTATTTTCAGGACTATACCAAGGTTCATCAAAAAAATAAAAGCCTCTGACTACAAGGACAAGAATGTGTTTGGGGTTCCTCTACTCCTGAACGTCCAGAGAACAAGCCACCCACTGCCTAACGGCATACTCCAAGCACTGGACTACCTAAGAAGCCACTTTCTTGACCAGGTATGAACGTGAGGCGGCCCAGAGCAGCTCTGTTCCATAAACGGATCCTGCTCCAGGAGCCATTCTCTGCTCCCAGCTTTTGTGAGGGACTTTCTTGCCTCCCGAGGCTCTGAACAGGCAGAAAGGTATAGGCAGCCTGTGAGGAAATGCCAGTGCTGTTTCCTTCTGGGAATACCTTCAGTCCTGTATTGAATTGTGTCCATGGCAATGGAAGTGGGTGCTGCAGATGGTGTTTTCATAGCAGAGCTTCAGGAATGGGAGTTTCTTTGCTCCAGCATCGGCACCATGTACATTTTCTGTCGGATGAACACACACTGGTGCATCAGAAACCTGCGGTTCCTGTGTGACAGTAGCCTGCTCAGGCGTACTAATAGGTGCCAATAGCAATGATCTTAAAAGAAGTCAAGAAGAGTAATTCTGATTTAAACAAAAAGGCAGCCGACATGACAACTGGTGTGTCTTTTACAGCTGGTTCTGTGGGCATCAGTCATGGTTTGCCATGTGCTGCTTCTAATGGGACAAAACTATTCTGGTGCTAGATCCCACTACCACAGGGTCTTAGGTATTGAAAGGAAAGTGAAGGATCAATTGTTTGTCAGAGGTTTGATTCCTGATGCCTCCTCTCTTCATCTGAAATAGTTCCTTTCACCCACAGGTTGGCCTGTTCCGAAAATCCGGTGTTAAATCCAGGATTCTGTCTTTAAGAGAAATGAATGAAACCAGCCCAAACAACGTGTGCTATGAAGGGCAGTCAGCATTTGATGTGGCAGATATGGTGAAGCAGTATTTCCGAGACCTTCCCGAGCCCATCTTCACTAGCAGACTCTGTGAATCCTTCCTCCACATCTACCAATGTAGGTAACAAAAGCTGAGGTTTTCCAATTCTTTTAATACCTTAATATTCAGCTGTACAAGGCTGTAGTCAGAGCAGGATTAGTGCCATGTCCCCTGCGGCACTGGAGACAAGTCAGGCAGGATGTTTCTGAGGGGAGTTCATTGTGGCTCTGGGCTGAAGAGCTGCACATCTGCATCCTATGGGCCAGCTGTTTTCTAGCACTGTCTTTTCTGTACTTTGAAGGATGAGCGTGATACCCTATGTCACGGCAGCCTCCTAAACTGTGCTTTAAAATGGCCGTTTCCTCATGCAAAATCAAGAATCTAGTCCCCTTATTCATGGTATGAAGTGTCTCCTTCTGCAAGGAAGCATGTTATATTGACAAAATTCCCTTATTAAGGTTGCTGTGAAACAGCCCTTTTCCCTGGACATGCCAGCACCTTTCTGCTCGTGCTCCCACTGTTACCGTCCTTGAGATTCAGTCTGTCAAAGAAGGAAAAATGAAGTTGAAATCTGGCTCAGAGCATAAACAGGTTCAGCCTCCGGTACATTGTCCTCAAGGAATTCGCTTTCCAGAAGCAGCTGGGTTGGGGAAGGAAATTGCTCTGGGGGCTCGTGATGATGTTGTTAGAGCAAGTTTTGAGGAAAGCTTTTGAAAGCCCAAGTGTGAGCTTTCTGCGATCAGTGTGAGCAAATGAGTTGCTGCTGTCCTGGGTATGATGTGGGTCCAGGAAGGCTGGGTTTGGGTTTCATTTTTTAACCTGGCAGGCTTTTAGAATTTTGTCTAAAAATGTTGTTTGATTGAAACAAGTTTTCTTTGTGCATTCACAAATCCTTTTTGTAAAGGAGTCCTCAATTCCTCTGTCCAACGGATGTGGAACTGTTTAATTCCATTTGTTATAACCTGGCCACTGTCCACCTCCTGTCTCTTGATCTGGGCTAGAAACAGCAAATGTCTGAATTCTGCTCGCCCATCTTCTGCCACATCTGGCTTTTGGAGGTAGAAAATGTGCTGCTTTCACCAAGAAGTGTATTTTGTGTGTTCTATGCACATGCTTGCACTTGAAGGGAAAGAGAAGCGATCTTCTTCCCTTCGTAGTGGTATCAGTTGGAGAAACCCTCATGATAGGGGGATGCATGACAGGATGAGCCATTCCTGACCTTCTGCAGGAGCTGTTTGGGCACACAGTCCCACTGTGGTTCAGTGTGAATTGAAATCTGCTGGCAAACATAGTTCTGTGAATTGAGTTATCCGAGAGCATCTGTTCTCTTCATGCCTGAAGCTGAAAGGAAAAGACAGTGGAGCAGCTATCCCCTCCAAAGTAACATTCCAGAGTCATATTTTACAGGGAGACAGGCCCTTATTTGGATAGCAACCAGAGCCAGTTCAGGATAAATCCATTATCGTGGTGTTCAAGATAGATAAACTACAAGTCAAGCACCAGCATCACTGGGTGTGAATGTGCATCTTGACAGGGAGCAGGAGAAAACTGTATTTGTGTGATAAATGCTTGGAGCAATGTAGAGATATTCCAGCCGCTCCAGCCAACGAGCTGGCTTCATTTGGACCTCGGCTCAGATGCCTCTATGCAAACGCCAGTAGCATGGGGAACAAACAAGAGGAATTAGAGATGTGTGCACGTCTACAGGGGTATGATATAATAGGCATCACAGAAACATGGTGGGATGGCTCCTGTGACTGCAGTGTTGGAATGGAAGGTTACAGGCTCTTTAGAAAGGACAGGCCTGGCAGGCGGGGAGGGGGAGTTGCCCTTTATGTTAGGGATAGGCTGGAGAGTATGGAACTCTGTCTGGGGGCAGGTGAGCAGTTTACAGAGAGTTTGTGGGTCAGGGTTAAAGGGAAAACAGCCGTGGGAGACATTACTGTGGGGATCTGTTACAGACCGCCTGATCAAGGAGAACCTGTGGATGAAGCACTCTACAGACAGATAGGAAAAGCCTCACGCTCGCAGGCCCTTGTTCTCATGGGGGATTTCAACCACCCTGACATCTGTTGGAACGATGGCACTGCACGGCACAAGCAATCCAGGAGGTTCCTCGATTGTGTGGAAGACAACTTCCTTCTGCAAGTAATAGAGGAGCCGACAAGGAGAGGTGCCATGCTTGACCTTGTGCTCACCAACAGGGAAGGGCTGGTTGGAAATGTGACCCTCCAGGGCAGCCTTGGATGCAGCGATCATGAGATGGTCGAATTTGAGATCCCCAGGACAGTGAGAAGAGCGTGCAGCAAGCTCACTGCCCTGGACTTCAAAAGAGCAGACTTTGGCCTCTTCAGGAGCCTGCTTAGTAAGGTTCCATGGGATACAGCCCTGGAGGGCAGGGGGCCCAAGACTCTTGGCTGATATTCAAGGATCACCTGCTACAAGCTCAGGAGTGCTGCATCCCAACTAGAAGGAAGTGCAGCAGAAGGGCCAGGAGACCTCCTTGGATGGACAAGGAGCTGCTGAGGAAAATTCAAAGGAAAAAAGAGGCTTATAAAAAATGGAAGCAAGGACAGGTGGCCTGGGTAGAGTACAGGGATGTTGTCCGGGAAGCTAGGGACCAGGTTAGGAAGGCTAAGGCCCAGTTAGAATTAAACCTAGCCAGGGATGTTAAGGATAACAGGAAGGGATTCTATAGGTACGTAGCAAACAAAAAACAGACTAGGGACAACACAGGCTCCCTGAGGAAGCTTTCGGGAGAACTGGCTACGCAGGATTTGGAGAAGGCTGAGGTTCTGAATGGCTTCTTTGCCTCGGTCTTCACTGGCAAAGGCTCTGACTGCACCACCCAAGTCTTGGAAGGCAGATGCAGGGACTGTGAGAATGAGGACCTTGGGCCCACTGTAGGAGAGGATCTGGTTCTTGATCATGTTAAGAACCTGAATGTGCACAAGTCCATGGGACCTGATGGAATCCATCCGCGGGTCCTGAAGGAGCTGGCGAATGAAGTTGCTAAGCCACTGGCCATCGTATTTGAAAAATCATGGCAGTCAGGTGAAGTTCCCGACGACTGGAAAAAGGGAAATACAACCCCCATTTTCAAGATAGGGAAAATGGAAGACCCAGGGAATTACAGACCAGTCAGTCTCACCTCTGTGCCTGGTAAAATCTTGGAGCACATTCTCCTGGAAGGCATGCTAAGGCACATGAAAAACAACAAGGTGCTTGGTGACAGCCAGCATGGCTTCACTAAGGGGAAATCCTGCCTGACCAATTTGGTGGCCTTCTATGATGGGGCTACAGAACTGATGGACAGGGGTACAGCAGTTGATGTCATCTACCTGGACTTGTGCAAAGCGTTTGACACTGTCCCACACCACATCCTTCTCTCTAAATTGGAGAGACATCAATTTGATGGATGGACCACTCGGTGGATAAAGAACTGGCTGGATGGCTGCACACAGAGTTGTGGTCAATGGCTCAATGTCCGGCTGGAGACCAGTAACGAGTGGTGTCCCTCAGGGATCGGTGTTGGGACCGGTCTTGTTTAACATCTTCGTCGCTGACATGGACAGTGGGATTGAGTGCGCCCTCAGCAAGTTTGCCGATGGCACCAAGCTGTGTGGTCCAGTTGATACGCTGGAGGGAAGGGATGCCATCCAGAGGGACCTCGACACGCTTGTGAGGTGGGCTGATGCCAACCTTATGAAGTTCAACCACGACAAGTGCAAGGTCCTACACCTGGGTCGGAGCAATCCCAGGCACAGCTACAGGTTGGGCAGAGAAGAGATTCAGAGCGGCCCTGCAGAGAAGGACTTGGGGGTGCTGGTCGATGAGAAAATGAACATGAGCCGGCTTCAGTGTGCGCTCGCAGCCCAGAAAGCAACCGTATCCTGGGCTGCATCCAAAGGAGCGTGACCAGCAGGGCGAAGGAGGTGATCCTGCCCCTCTACTCTGCTCTTGTGAGACCTCACCTGGAGCATTGTGTGCAGTTCTGGTGTCCTCAACATAAAAAGGACATGGAACTGCTGGAACAAGTCCAGAGGAGGCCACGAGGATGATCAGGGGCTGGAGCACCTCCCGTATGAAGACAGGCTGAGGAAGTTGGGGCTGTTCAGCCTGGAGAAGAGAAGCTGCGTGGGGACCTCAGAGCAGCCTTCCAGTACCTGAAGGGGGCCTATAGGGATGCTGGGGAGGGACTCTTCTTTAGGGACTGTAGTGACAGGATAAGGGGTAACGGGTTAAAACTTAAACAGGGGAAGTTTAAATTGGATCTAAGGAGGAAATTCTTTCCTGTGAGGGTGGTGAGGCACTGGAATGGGTTGCCCAGGGGGGTTGTGAGTGCTCCATCCCTGGCAGTGTTCAAGGCCAGGTTGGATGAAGCCTTGGGTGGGATGGTTTTGAGGTGTCCCTGCCCATGGCAAAGGGGTTGGAACTGAATGATCTTAAGGTGCTTTCCAACCCTAACTATTCTGTGATTCTATGATTCTATGATGTGACAGTGATAATGTCCTTTGCCTTGTTTGTGGTGCACTGGAGTAACAGTGAAATGGATGGACCTACTGTTCCAATGCCCTGCTTGGGGCTGTGTTGATGGATGAATCCTCTGCAAGTCACGTGTGATGTTCATCATTCTTTTCTGTCTTCAGACGTGCCAAAGGATCAGCAGTTCCAGGCTGTCCAGGCTGCAATCATCCTTCTCCCAAAGGAAAACCGAGAAGCTTTGAAAATCCTTCTGTTCTTCCTGCGAGATGTGGTTGCTTTTGTGGAGGAAAACCAGATGACCCCAACCAACATTGCTGTCTGTCTTGCACCGTCTTTGTTTCACCTCAACACCCTGAGAAGGGACAGTTCCTCCTCCTCCACTAGGTATTAGCATCTTAATGCTGGCATTGCTGCTCTCCATAGTGTTCTTAGCTGGAACAATGCTGGCCTAGGGTCAGTCTTCTCTGAAGAGGGAAATAGTGCATGTCTTGGGGTTTGTTTCAGCTATGTTTAGGTGCAGCAGGAGCTGACCACAGCGCATGGAGTGATCCAGCTGCTGCTTGTCCCTTGTAGGGCAGAGTGGTAAAGTCACAGTGCAGTGCTCCTGCCTGGTCTGTGTGCGAGCCACCCTGCCTCCCTGCCCACTGCTGTGCTCTTTGCGGCTGCCCCAGGTCCAGCTGCCCAGGAATGCACCAGTCTCCAGCTTAAAGAGGGGAGACTGAGCTGAGCTCTTAGGCAGAAGCTCTTCCCTGTGAGGGTGCTGAGGCGCTGGCACAGGGTGCCCAGAGAAGCTGTGTCTGCCCCATCCCTGGCAGTGCTCAAGGCCAGGTTGGACACAGGGGCTTGGAGCAACCTGCTCCAGTGGAAGGGGTCCCTGCCCGTGGCAGGGGATGGAGCTGGATGAGCTTTAAGGTCCCTTCCAAACCAAACCATTCTGTGATTCTATGATTGTTTCCCGCTGTCTGCACTGGGCTGGTGCTGGCTGTTGGAAATGTGACTCCTGTGCTGGCAGCCTAAGCCCAGGTGGAGCTTTAAGGCCCTGCAGGTATCTGGCAGGCTGCAGCAGCTGCTGGCACCGGTTCTGCTGGGTTATCACCAGGGGATCATTCCTGCCAAACCCAGCCACCAGGATGCTGTCAATTTATCTTAATAAGTAAAAGTCTCTGGGTTGCATCAGATCCAGTTTGTACGTGCAGGGAGGAAGGTGCCCTTGGGCCAAGGCAGATAAATAATCTCTGGAAGCATTCACGCCTTATCTGGTCTCCAGAGGCAGGGCTGTTTGTTCCGTGCTCCTGCGTACGGACAGACATCTGTCAGGGCAGAGGATGGCTGCCTGGTGGATGGAACCTGTGCACCCACAGGAGCAGCAGTTCATGGCCTCGCTGCGGGGAGCTGAAGACGAGGACGAGCTCTGAAGCAGAAGCTGTCAGTTGCGCTGCTGGCATATTCCAGGCTGATGGCGTAGGCTCTGGAGGGCACAGGGTGGGGGGAAGAAAACACTGGGGGCTTTTCTTGTGAGTGGCACAGAAGATGTGAAGCTGTCCAAGCACACCCAGAGCCAGGGCTGAGCCAGCACACGGCCTGGAGCCGCTGTGACGGAGGGTTGGTGGCAGCCCGTCCTGCCAGGCTAGTGCTGTGTTTGAGCCCCTGGGAGTCACACTTTGAGGCTGTACCTCTTTGGCTTACATGACCATTGCTCTGAAATACTGGACCAAAAAACAGAGTTTTCTCTTTGTTGTCACTGTTCAGAAGCCAGGATGCTTTGAAGCTTCAGCGTATTGTAACTGGGCATTAATGCCGAAGTGTCGGGTTCTGACTTCAAAGGGCAGGAGCTGACAGGTCTGACTTTGAGGAGCAGCGCTGAGGACTCTTATCTTCAACCCAATTTTCAAGCCATTTGGCAGGAATGCATGTAGACGGAAGTATGAGAAGCCAGGATTAATGATGTCATGTAGTGATTATGAATTACAAGAGGGGACTGTTTTTGAAATATGGTTGGTGCAGTTTGGGCTAAAAGATTTAGAAGGTTCTGCGTGGTCTTTGCAGGGCTATCAAGGGAGTTTGGTACTACACACACATCAGTTTGGGTCATTGCTGCCTTTGGCCACTTGTGATGATGTGCTTGGGGAATAACAAGCCTTGACTTGCCTTTCTCGGGCACAGCGGTCAGTGCTGCCCCAGGCACTCCCCGTGTGCTGGAGGCAGCGCTGGCTGTGGCCCTTGCTGCAGCAACAGAGCACTCGGCCCTGCACGGCAGAGCGGGCCCGTCAGTGCAGTGCTTTGCGCGCTGGGTCCCTGCCCCGGGCACTGCGGGGCACAGCTTCCTGCGCACAGCCTGCCCTTACCGTGCCCTCTGCCCAGGTCCAGCCCGAGGAAGTGCAGCCTGGGGAAGCCGGACCAGCGGGAGCTGAGCGAGAACCTGGCAGCGACGCAGGGCTTGGCGCACATGATCACGGAGTGCAACAGGCTCTTCCAGGTACCGCCCCGCGCCGCGCTGGGGGGGTCCCGCAGGGGTCCCGGCTGCTGCGGAGCTCAGCGGCAGGGAGGGGTTCACCGATCGGTCACAACCGCCTGGGGCCAGGCGGGGCGCCCGTGGGGCAGTGCCTGGTGCCGGGGGCGCCGCTCCGGCCGGGGCTGACCCGACCGGCCCCTGCGGGACGGGCTGGGTTTGGCCGCTGGGGCCCGGGCAGAGCAAGGGCCGTGCCCAGGGCTGCTCACCCGGTGACCTGCGCGCCTTGCCCGCAGGCTGACTTCCCGGCGTGACCCCGGCCTCCGCTGCTCGCCGCGGGCTGCCCCGGTGGCTGCTGTCACCGCACCGCCCTCGCTGGCTCACCCCCGGCTCCGCCTCGGACCTCGCCGCCGTGATGTGCCCGACCCGCCCTGCGGCTGCCCGGGCTGCCGCCTCCGCCCGGCCCGGGCCCTGCCAGCCCTGTTCTCCCGCTGGCTCCCGGCTCCTTCCCCTCAGGGCGCCCCCAGCAGCCACCGGACCTTCTGCGGCACCGCAGCCCCGCGGCTGGGCAGGGGCTCCCCTGTGCTGACACTGCCCTGCCCCGGAGCCCCGCACTGACCCCTCAGCCGGTGCCTGGCCTCTGTGTGACGCTGCCCCCCCCGCCCAGCCTGGGGCATCCCCCCAGAACAGCCCCACGGGGACCGAGCCACCCTTGGACCTGCACCCCTGCTACCGCCAGGCGCCGCCCCGCAAGTGCCGCTGGTGAGCAGCGGGGCTCCCCCGCCCTGCGCTGCCCTGCGCTGCCGAGGGCTCGGCGCTGGCGCCCGGCCGTGCTGCTCCCTTCTGCTGCGGACCGTGAGGAGCAGCCGGGGCCCGGAGCCCAGCGCGGGCCCTGGCACTGCCCCTGCCTGATCCCGCGCCCGGTGCCGGTACCACCGAGCCTGGCCCTGCCCGGTGCCCCCCGCCCGCTGCGGCGCCACGACCGGGACGCCCGGGCGGCCCCGGTGCCGCTCGCCCCGTGCTCAGGTACTCGGGCTGGGGTCCCGGGGCGCACCGCCCGTGGCCGGGGCTGTGGGTGCTGGCGCTGGGCAGCCACGAGGAGACCGCGTGCGCACAGCCTGTGCGCCGGGTGTGCCGGGGGCTGCCCCAGCTGAGCCCAACCGCTGCCTGTCGGTATAAAATAGCTCAGGTAAAAAATGCCCCTCTCTTTTGTATGTGTACCTATGCAGAAGCCGGCACGCACACGTGCATACACGCGCTGACGCACGCCAGCAAGCACCTCAACCCAGCGCAACGCCTCCTCGGACGGGAGCAAGGCCGCGTTTCTGCGCTGCTTTACCTCGCGCAGCGGCTGCCCACACCTCCCAGGGCAAAGCAGGGGCCACGGCCCGCTGCCTCGGAGCTGGCTGTGCTCCCTCGAGGTTTCCACTGCAAGCGCAGCAGCGGTTTGGCAGCTCTGCAGGGATGCGGAACATCTCTGCCCCGGGGAAGGGCATTTCGCCCGTGCGCTCCGGCGGCAGTGGTTGATCGCTGTGCTGCTCCCCTGCTGAGCCTCCTGCCCGCTGCTGCCGGCGCTGCTCCCGCAGCACGGAGCCCAGCGCTGCTGCCCTGGGGCACGCGGGGAGCCACCCCTCTTGCGCAGGCTGGTCCAGGCCGTGTGCACAGCGCCGTGCTGGGGATGCAGGTGGAGCAGCCCAGCGCCTGCGCTCCGGCGTGGGGGGAAGCGTGCGCTGCTTCACATCTCCCAGTTCTCCAGTGTGATGTCCCACCTCGGCACAGGTACCACACTTGCCTTGGTCAGCTCACGAGCACCTTCCATGAGACAAGCGTTCATGGCTGGCACTGCTGGGCTGGGCTGAGGCTGCCTGGCTCCCAAGAGCTCTGTGCTCTCAGCTGAGGGATGCCAGAGGTGACAGCAGAAACTGGGGACCTGCTCCCGCATGGCAATAAGGTAAAGAGGATGGTGAGAGCCATTAAAGCAAGGTTCCTCCAGCAGCATGGGTGACTGCACTGTGGCTGGAGGGTTTCCTGTAGATGCTCTTGGTGGTTCTGAGTTCTCAGTCCTTAAACTCTGCAGCCTGAGTCAGAGGAGTGCTGTGTATGGGTCTGGGGGGTTTGGCTCCTGCAGAGAAATGCTCTGAGCTGTGCCTGTGGCCGCTCATCTGCCTCTATACCTGCAGGTTCTGCTCCTGTGCTCTCCCTTCCTTACTCCCTCCCCCTTCCCTTCTTGCCTTCTTCCCTTACTTCCCCCTTGACTTTTATTCCTTCTTTTCTCTCCTAAGGGAGTGCTGCTCCCCCAGAGCATCTTTCCTACCACAACCCCACCCCAAAAGACACAGACATCTCCAGTTGTTCAGTCCCTTTATTGTCACCCCACAGGAAACAGCTACATCCTCTGCACAGGCTTAATCCCCAGGATGTCGAATCCTTTGGCCATGACAGTGGCAGTGGCTTCGCACAGCAGCAGCCTCCACATGTTCACCTTCACGATCTGGCCTGCAAAACATCACCATGGGAGCTGGAGCAGGACAATCAACACCGCTTTCCCCACGGAAACCCCCTCTGCTCACAGCCTGGCCCTGGCTGAGCCCTCTTCTGCCCTCCCAAGCCAGGCAGACTGACGAGCCCTGCGTTTCCATAAGCCTGGCTGCTTGCAGCTCTCTACTCCACCTGCTCACAGGCCGGTGACCCCACAAGCTGTGCCAGCCACCTTCAGTCCTCCCACATGAGTAACAGCAGTTCTGCAGCAGCAAGCCCCATGGCCAGCACTCACCACTCTGCCTGTCCTTCTCAACACAATAGCAGTTGTCGTAGAACTCAGTGAAGGTGGTGGCCAGCTCATAAAGGTAGTCACAGAGCGTGTGCAATAACAAGTCCTCCAGGATCTTCTGCAGGATCTCGGGGAACCTCAGGATGCACTTGCCCAGTTTCCACTCCTTCTCATGGTCCAGGATGAGCACCTCCTCCCTGGCTGCCTTCTGCAGCATCTGCTCATCAATGTTGGCCAGGCGGGCAATGGCCCTGCAATGACCCAAACCAGAGTTTGCCTGTGAGGGTCCCACCTCTCCACTGCCAGGGCCAGCACTGGCCATCCACTGGCCTCCTCACTTGCCCACTCCGGTTACCAGGCCAGAAGACAGCAGTCAGCCCTGGAATGCACTGCAGAGGAACAGGGAGGGACATGTTCTGGGCACAAGTGTCCGGAAGGACAGCTGATGCTGCCACACAAACCAGAGCTCAGGGTGCCAGAAAGTCTGCATGGGGCATGGTGATAAACCGAGGTGAGGAGGTGCTGGAACAAAGGCTCACCCCTTCCCAAACACCCAATGCCTCTGATGGAATTACTGAAACTCCCACAGTTCCTCCCAACCAGTTAAAGGCCTGGGACGTGTGGTGCAGAGGAGCCCTGCTGCAGACAACAGATGACACCATTCCCAATGACAAATAAAACCCTTCCTACGGTGCATACTGGTGTAGCTGGCTTCTCTTACTAACCACCCTTAGCAGCACTGATGCAATAATTCACCCCTTTCCCCACATCTCCCTTTGCAGAGATCAAATGCAAACAACTCTCAACCTACCTGATGCGGGTGAAGGCATACAGCAAGTAAGCAGCTGTGTTCCCCCGGTCATCCAGCATCTTGTCAAAGGAGAACACGTAATCATTTAGTCTGTTGTGGGAGAGATCTGCATATTTAATACATCCAAAAGCGACTGACGTCTGGGCAGCTTTCAGCTCTTCCGCTGTGAGGACCTGTTGCAATTCCAGAACAGATAAGTCAAAAGGAAGGAGGTTACGTTGGTATCACTAGCCACAACATGCAGCCTTGGCCACTCGGCATGGCTCCAGCCCTCACTTCCCCTGCAATCCAACGGCCCTGCAGCCCTGCCAGGTTAAGGCTGACTCCCTTGGCTTGTGAAGGCCCATCAGACCTCTGGCTCCATGACGAAGTGTCTGCCACAAAGGTTTGGTGCTGATAATGTGTTCCTGCTTCTTACAAACTGCACGTGCACATAAACATGCGGCCCTCCTACCTTTATAGAGGATTTAGAATCATAGAATAGAATAGAATCACAGAATAGTTAGGGTTGGAAAGGACCTCAAGATCATCTAGTTCCAACCCCCCTGCCATGGGCAGGGACACCTCACGCTAAACCATCCCACCCAAGGCTTCATCCAACCTGGCCTTGAACACTGCCAGGGATGGAGCACTCACAACCTCCCTGGGCAACCGATTCCAGTGTCTCACCACCCTAACAAATTTTGGACACAAAACCCCTCTCTGGTGGAACCTTGCCCTGTCAGCACGGCAAAGCACTTTTGTGTTGGGCTCAAATGATCCCTTGTGAGATTTTCAAGGTGGTTTTTAATGTGCTTTCTTGTGCTCCTGTTTAAAAAGGGATCTTTCACTTTCAACCTACACTGCACAGCACTAAGGAGCTGTGCTTCCCAATTTCAGACTCACACAGTGAGTAGACAGTGTGATCCTTCTGTTCCATTCCATGTCCCACACTGTTCAGTTCTCTCCAGGCTACTGAGACGCAGGACAGAAATGTCATTAAGGACATTGCAAAGCAAAGGGCTTTCAGGAAACTTAGCCACAGCACCCAAGGTGAAAAGGTGAAGCCAAAGTCCCCTGCAGATCCCCGGCCACCCATTACCACCAGTCACTGCAGACAAGCAGGCCAAGGCTGCAACGTTCCATTCTGCCCCACCTCCTGCACCTTGGGGCAGTCACAGCTGTGGCCATCACACTGCTGAGGCCTCACAGCACCAGCAAGACCAGTTGTCCTGCCAGGCCCTCCTCTCCTGAGGGAGCTCTGCAGTACCAGAGGCCAGTGTGCTGCCTGCAGCTCAGATCTCACCACTGCCATGTGTTCAGGGATGCTCTTCTTTCCCCATGACGGCACCTTGCCTTACCTGCTTACCAAGTAGTCACACTCAGCTCACATCCACAATGTGGAAATCATAAGTTAGTGAACAAATCTGGGAAGTTCTCAGGAAAGATAAGCAATTTGTCACAAGTACCTTGTCCCGCTCCTTGTCCTTCAGCTTGTCCATAGCTCGTTTCAGCCCTTCCTCCAGCAGGTCTATAAGACGCACTGTATCCCCTGAACGAGTTTTGAACTTCTTCCTGAGAACACAGAGCCAAAATGACCACCTGCATAAAAGGCCAAACCACTTCCACTGTCTGCCCAGGGTCAGCGTGTACCCAGGGTCAGCATGTACCCAGGCAGATCACAACATGCATCAGAACTTCTTGCAGGCATTTCCACCTTAAATTTTGTAACTACCCTCCAGCAAACCCAGCCCATCTGCAGTGGCAGGTGACTGTCAGAGCACACTGCTTCAACCAACACCTTCACAGAGACACTAGAACAGCTCTGAAGCACAAGGGCCTGCCTGCAGACCAGGACACAAGAGGTTCTTTTTCCAGCTTTCGTTTCATCAACCATGAGGCAGGTAGCAAATAATGGCCATCACGGCCTTTACCACTGCCATCTCCCTGTATTCCTATCAGCTTCTTCTGCACTTCCACCAGCTATTCCCAGTGCACCTCTATCAACAGCAGGCAGAAGAAGTCAGGCAACCTGACCACAGCACCAGTGACTAGGTGGCTCAAGGACCCTGACACAAGGAAATGACAGTTACAAATAACAGCATGGGATGCACTGCGGGGTTTTTTTAGCATGCCACATACACATACATACTTGTCTTCAAACAAGAGCAAGTCTTCTGCATTCACTCACACAGCCTCTTCAGAGCACAAACAGAGGAAGAAATACATCCACAGACTTACTTGTCCTCTCCCAGCACCACTCCGAACGCGGCGTGTGCCACTCTGGTTACTTTAGGATCATACCAGCCAATCATCTGCCCAGCCGCAAACACTGTCTGCAAATGCCCCGACTGCAAGGAACAAATGCCAACAACTGGTTCTCAACCCACTCCTCCATGGACAGTTTTCTTCTCAGCTTTCTCTCCTTCACAATGCTGCTTTCACAATGACACCTGAAATGCTTCTAGCTCCACAGACAAATGCCACTTCAGAATGCTCAATGCTTCCAGGAGTTTTCCTGGCTTAGAGAAGCAGTAACTGGCAAATTCCCATCATTGCTCATATATGGAGCTGACAACCCTGCATGTCTTCAGGTAAGAAGCAACCAAAGTATAAGCATCATAAATCCCATTCCAGACTCATCTATTGAGATTTAGGCTTCACCCACCTCCAGTGGTAAACTGGGTCTCTACCTAATCAACTGCTTCTAGGGTCTATACATGGAGACCACCAAACTCAATTCACCATTATACCAGTGAGGACAAGAGTAAATATACACACTAAAACTCTAAAGACTTCTGTCTACATGAGTGTTACATCTGCCATGTAACACCCTTTCTGATGCTTTGTACCAGCAGTGACAGAGAGTGACACACTCACCTGGCCACTATCAACAACATAGATAATGATATCAGCCTTCTCTTCACACAGCCTGTGCTTAAGAGCAGCTAAGTCAGATGTGTCATAGGTGTAACCTCCATCTGATTTCATGATCGTCAATGGGACAGGGAAACCTGGCACAAACACGATCTTCCGGCCATCATCAACCTGGACAAATCCTAGAAAATCAATGGAAAACATCCTGTGTTGTATTGCACATGGAGCTTTGTGGGCCAGCACGTGCAGAAACACCCCTTCCTGGATGCTACCAGAAAGAAAAGGCCATGCAACCATATTATGAAATCATTAATGGCTCAAAATATGAATACATCTACATGAACTCCCTCACCAACCATGTCACAGCCAAAACTCAAGGCTATGCACATGGAAGTGGATCTGTACAGATCTGGCCTTACCAAAAGAGACCTAATTGGATTTGAGAACTCCTGTCCCTGGCATCCAGATCTACCTTTAACAAAACCAGCATCACAAAGTGTGGCGCTGAAGGCAACAGAAACTTTACAGAGGTGCAGTAAGGACTTAGCACAAACACTTCAGATGGCAAGACTCAAGAACTGCCAAACCCAGACAAGGAACACATAAACCCAGACTTTTTATGCTCCATTTAGGTTCTGGCCAGTCCCAAAGTCAGCAGAATCAAAAAACACCACTGTCTTCTCAGAGCTCTCTCCAAGTTCCCGTTCAGTCACAACACGAACTGTGGGCAGCCTGCCATATATTGCTCCTTCACTATTTACTAAGGATACAATGAATTCCAGTAGTACCTCACACCATCACCTACAAATATCACAAACTGCTTCTGGCGTCAGCAACAATGATTCAAGATTTCCAGAATGAAGCATGCAAGAATCACTTCTGCCAATGCTTCTCTGGAAGGAAAAGCCACAAAAGACCCACTGAGGAAATGTGACTGTGAAAAAGAGCAAGGCTGGGGAACATGGAATTTCACAAACATCAGTTCTAAGCCTCACGGCACAGGACTGAGGTTACCTCAAGGTTACTTTGACTCTGAGACCAAAAGCCTCACCTTTATCTTCAAATTCTTTCACGATGTCTTTCATCATCTCGTGGTAGAACGATTCTCCTCTCTCTGTGAGCGTGATGTCCAAGCAGTTGTAGATTTTCTGGAACTCTTGAGGAGGGAAACAGAACAAAATGCTTCCATTAAATGCACACAGTAGGAATTAGTGGCATATGTTTACCAGGGGGCACAGCAAGTCCCCAGAGGCATTTTCCATCTCCCGGTCGAGCCATCAGACCAAGACTGAAGAGACAACGCTCCACAGACAGCCCAGTTCTTTGGTTGTGTTGGCTTTTATCTTTAAGCTCCTCCCAGCAGCATGGCAGTGATTTTCAAAGGAAAACCAGAGCATGGGCTCAGACTCAGAGGTGAGGAAAGGCACAGTTCTGCTGCTGGGACATGCTCCTGAACGTGGCAGTCACCTTTCCGTGACACGTCGCAGATGAGCTCCCAGGCTTTGATGAAGTCGGGGGTTTTGCTCTGCAGCAGCACCACGCATTGGTAGGCACGTTTCTTGAACTCCTCCTCTGTGTCAAACCGCCTCTTGGACTCCTACAGGGAAACACACTCCGTGAAAGCCCTGATACAAGCTAACAGGGGTAACAGGCTCTCCAAGCACACTCATCTCAAAAGACAGAGGCGGCATGCTTACAAAGTCTTCTGATGGTGCCCCATACAGACAACTCAATGCCAGATACCACAGTTCATCACCCAGTGACAGGTTATTGCAATAACCCATTAACAGTGATCACTTCTTTTGTTTCTCAAAAGCTATGCTGCAATTTGTAAATCTCCTCAATATGCTTTTCCAATGTTGATGTAAACATCACACTTATTTGCTACAAGTACCTTGTAAAAAGCTTGGAGATCCCCAATGGGAGGAGAAACTGTTAAGTAATCCGGAAATTTGTCTTGGAGGTGAGCAATGAGCATTCCAAACTGGGTGCCCCAGTCTCCTAAATGGTTTAACCTTAAAGCAATTGAAAAGCACAATAATGACTTTGCAAACATGCTTTAAAACACATGCATTTCAGAAACATACATCCTAAAAGAAGAAACGCACATAACAATACCAAAACCAGGCCAACACCCACAGTTTCACTGCATGAAGCTTCTGCCCATCTTCATTCCCAACCTACTATATTCCATCAGCTTAGTATCTTAACACTCAATAAGGATTATTTGTTGTCTGTTTATAAACAGACAGCACATACCAAAGCCCTGAGATACTGCACACACTCAGCCAAGCAAGCCCAGCACACCCCAAATGGACTCTCACCTCAAAACATCATAGCCAGCAAATTCGAACAGCCGGCACATGCTTTCTCCAATGATAGTGGACCGCAGGTGGCCAACGTGCATCTCCTTTGCAATGTTAGGGGATGAGAAATCCACGACCACCTTACACACAGCACCAGAGGACAAACAAAGAGCAGCAGTCATTACCACACTGTGTGTTTGACCTGGGCTTTGCTGGAGGAACGAGGCTGACCCTCACGCCCTTCAGTGCCAACAGCACACAGCAGCAGAGAAGGCCCGCGGGGGACATGAGAGCAGGCTTCCAGCCTGGGGCTCTGCTGCACCCATCAGATTGAGCTTGGCACAACACTCCCCACCCCGGGAGCCCTGTCGCTCACCCACCAGAGACCGCACCAGATACGCACAGCCCACCCTACAGCCCTAGTCCCTAAGTCACATCCCATTTGCTGCTGTAACAAGCAGCTGACATGGACATCTGCTCAACAAACCACCTCAGGGAGAATTGCAGAGCTACCCACAGCCCAGCACAGCTCATCCCTACGGGAGCAGGATGCCTGTGCACTCACTGCTGTACCTTTTTCCTTTTGCCAATAGCCGGTGGCTGAACTCCATTCACCAATAAACTGCTCAGCTGCTTCGACACAAAATCCCTTCTCAAGTGGACATTGATAAAACCTGGAGAGGAGAAAACCAGCAATGAGTGCTGCGGCTGCAAAAGTGCCTCAAACCACTTTTTGTTTCCTCACATCAAGGACAAGAGCACAGGAACCTGCCTTGACAAACCAAAACCAATTTTCAGCAACACAGCAACGAAGCTGTCACTAGAGAACAAATTCTGCTCCCAGTTTCAAGAGTGTATTTCGCAGCACTACAGCCTGTCGTGCAGGAGATAGATACTGCAAGTTAACCCATTGACATCACTCCTTTCTGCACACGGTCACTCAAATGACAATTTAAGAACATTTTTAATGAGAAAAGAAATAATCTTGCCAAGGTTTGCAGAATGCAAAACCAGATCCTGCTTTGTCTCCTTTCTTTAATTAATATCCTAAACCACACCATTTCACCTGGGATAATCCGTGCTTGTGGGACAACACTAACTTCAGCTTCACAAAGCTAAGGAATGAGCTTTTGCCCAAGCACACGAAGGGCTATGCCATGTGAATTTTGTGCTTATGCTGAAGTCCTGAGGAATGGAAATCCTTGTATTTCTTCCTGGGTCACAGGGACAAGGCAGATGCAGGAATTCATAACCTCCATGCTGCTGCAGCATCTCAGTGCTGAGAGGCCAAGGTCTCCTCCTCATGCCAGCAGCAGTGAGAAGGGCATGTGGATTTTTGCTGTGATTTCATGATGCGGGCTGATACCCATCACCACCACCAAAGGAGAAAAGCTGGTCCCTTCAAGATCAGTGGAAAACTTGCTAATGAAAGGGCTTAGGATGGCAACTGCCAGTTCTAATACAGATGCAGATTTGCTGCTCTACACAAGTCTGAGGGCTACAAAGCTCCCCAACACAAAAGCAGCTAATTCACCCTGTAACTGCAGTTTTCAATTGCGGAACAGTTAAAGTTTCCCTGATCACCATCCAATATAAAATTGCCCTATTAGCTTTAAAACACAAAGTGTGTAACACGGAACTCCCTTACCAGGCCCAGCAATTTCAACCTTCTCAATGCATTCATTAGCAGGAATATGTTTTGTTATTTTCTCAGCGATTTCTCTTGGGCTGACCTTCTGTTCCTTGGTTTTGAGCAGTATCTGAAACACAAGAGCAGGTAACATTCACTCCTCCATAATATTGTACAGAGAAACAGAAAGCACAGGTACAGCAGCACTGAGAGAGCCTCAGGATTGTTTGCCTTCATAATGTACAGACACAAACATCTCCATCAAATTTGTCAGATTAGATCAGTCCCTCTATAGCGCAGAAGTGTAACCAGACCCACCATGTTCACTCCTTTCCGCTAAGGACAATTAAAGAGTAGTTCCTATGTAAGAAGAAAAGTTTCCAGGGTATTTTTCAAACACTGTTAAGAGGTTTGGCAAATTCCTATCTCTCTAAAGTAGGAAAAGGGACAACCAAAGCTGGCACAGTCCTTCACACTGCTTCAAAACCCCATTCCTCAGTCTCACAGGTACTCGCAGCTCTGCCAGCATTCATATTTGAAGTTCTGAGCTGTGCCTGCAGTAGATGCTGAGTGTGGTTTCGGAGCAAGCTGCTAATTTATGATTAAAAGCAAGCAGAGCAAACTACCTTCAGCCCTACCTAGGACTTAATACTGAAGTGACTAAATAAACAAAATCTCACAAGCCAAGCAACCTAACCTAATTCTAACACTGACAAATTCTCTTCAAAAGGCATCAGAGAATCTGCTGGTAAAGGAGCTCTCCTTTTGTCTCCAGCTATCAATGGCCCACTTGGAGGAACTCAAACAACATGATGCAAGTTCACATACAATAAGAGCACCAGAATGGTCTGGGTTGGAAGGGACCTTCTGAGATCACCTAGTCCAACCCCACAAGTTCTGTGTCCACTCCCAAGGTACCTTCTCACACAGCTTTACAATCTCACAGAAACATCCCTCAGGAGGGCGCTCTGAGACAGCCCAAACTGTCCCTGCGAACCACTACATCACACTGCATGCACCCACCACAACCATTTGTTTCTGAGTACATGATTTTCCACTCTTACTGTGATGTGTTTGAAAAGAATCTATCCCCTCACTCCCATCAAGGACAAACAGCATGTACCTCTTTGTCAATTCAGAATTGATACTCACTACTGCTTGTATTTGCTAACTTGCAGTCTGTGCAAAATATGACTTCTACTTCAGTTTCAGCTTCCTATTTAACCTGTCATACAGCTGATAATAACAGGATCCTTACAAGCTGACAAAAGCTTAGCATGGGCAAGAAAAGAAAACCTCTGTTGCCTGTAATGCTACTCGAAGTGCAAACTACAGGAAAAATAAATGTAAACGCAGATTATGGGCATGTTACACCAGATGACAGGCGTGTTATCTGAACCACTCCAGAAACAGGCACCCTACTCCTATTAATGTAAGGAGTAAACACTGCTCCTGGCTCAACCCCCAGCATTCACACGCTAACGAGCTCCCAGTAAAACAATGTGCACTTGTGAGGGCTGTTTCCACATGGGCGCATCACAGGGAGAGGATGCTGCAGGGCACCTACCAAGCAGGGCAGGTCCTGCTCCTCTGGCAGTCGTGGTGAGCGGTGTTCCAGCTCTGTGCAGGGGACACTGGGAGACTGAGGCTATGGAAGACCTGCCCCACAGTCAAACCCTAAAATTTAGGCTGATGTAAAGTACAGAACCTGCTGCTCTCAGAGGGAAATGACTGCACTGCAACCCCTGGCTCTGCTGTGCTGACACGCTCTAACTGTGCTGCACGCTTGAGTATCACCCAGCTCATACACGGTGCTCTTTCAGGGAACAAACCCCACAGGCAAGCCCAGCACTAGGAACTGTTACTCCTCAATACAGCTGACAATATGGGACTTGACATCCTGGCCTGAAGGGGACTGTTCAGACACTGAGTTATGCGAACAATGTGGAGACGGGAAGCCAGGACTGCTCGAGAATCCCAACAGCCACTTAATTGGGGTAAAGCAGCGGTCAGAAAGCTGGCAAAGCTCTGCAAGGCCCCGTCAGTGCAGTCACCCAGTGCTGCCCTGGCTGCAGCCCAGGCCCAGCATGATGCTCATGAGACCAAGGGAAGATGGCACCTATTTATGAGGGCTGGCTCCAGAAGCCTGCTGGCTAGCACGTATGGATGCTGCCAAGCGTCAGTCTCACTGTGGCAGAATAGACACAGCGGCTGTAGGTGACAACCTGGGTAGAATTCCATGTGTGTCAGTTCCACGTCAAAGTTACCAGCCTAATAGATTGAGAATGGTGAACTGACAACAGAACACTTAAAAAAGTTGTTTCTAATTGCAAAATTAAAGACCTGCAATTACAAGAGTCTAACTAGTCAATCAAAGGCACCAATGCATTCAGAGTTGGGGTGTTTTAGCACCTACATTCTCTACCACCTCCTGGTTTTACCTCAGCACAGTCCCAGCCCACTGAGGCAACTCCGAAGTGTCTCTTATTCTGCTTGGGTCCTCTTTGGTTAAATGCCTTCCAGAAAGCAGCAACATCATAATATTCAAAGCGACCACTGATACCAACCAGGTTAAGAAAACCCACTCCTTCCCTTGCACATACTTAAGAGATGTTCTGTAAATTGGAACCACTCTTACAGCTGCCTGAAAACCTCCAAGATCAGAACAACATCGAATCATAGAATGGTTTGGGTTGGAAAGGACCTTAAAGCTCATCCAGTTCCAACGCCCTGCCATGGGCAGGGACGCCTTCCACTAGAGCAGCTTGCTCCAAGCCCCTGTGTCCAACCTGGCCTTGGAGACTGCAAGGGATGGGGCAGCCACAGCTTCTCTGGGCACCCTGTGCCAGCGCCTCAGCACCCTCACAGTAAAATCGTAACAAACACCCCCACGTTTCCTGCCTTTTGCTCATTTAGAAGAAAATATAGGTGCCACCAACCATAGATGTGGGGAAGCCCACACAGCCTCCCCTCAGCAAATGCTTGGATAACAACAGCCAGTAAGATATGAACAAGAGCACAAAGTGGGCATGGAACAGTGCACTCAGATCCACCTCAAAGAGCATTTGTCACAATACTGAAAATGCTTCCAGGAATGCACCAAAAATCAGCCAAATTCAGCTGTAACCAGGGAATTAATGAGAGGTATTTGAAACAAAGGAGTCAGAGGAGTATGCAGCACAGTGCCCAAGCAGCAGCCTATACCTGGTTGGGCACTGTGAGGAGATGCTGCGCACACCACAGCCCCTACACAGGCCAATGACCCATGTCACCAGATCCAAGAGCAGAGTAGTTCAGGATACAGCATGCACGGACTTGAACCCTAGCCGGGCACACAGGGAGCACCCAGGCCCCTCTCACTGCCATGTGTCAGTGGGCAGTAGAAACCTGCAGCACCCACACCAAGAGAGGTGTGCCCGGAAACGGGGTGGCATTCGTAGCTCCCCTTTCCTCTGAGAGGGGGGTGTGTGCACACAGCTCTGTGGATGTGGGGACACTACACTTCCCCCACACTACACAAGAGCATTCCGAGATTTGTAGTGTTTGTAACATTTGGAACTGCCCAGAACTGGGATTTATTGTTTTGCTGATACCAGTTCCAAACATACAGCTCACTATTTGGTAGCTAATTGCATAGTTAGTAAATCAATGTAGCACTTAAGTCCCAGTTTGATTTAGATCCCACAAACTGAGCAGTTGTTCTGTGCGACACACATGTAACTCTCTTACCATCTAACCAGAGGCTTAAGGATCTACTCTGTGAAGGCCAATGCTTCCCCTAAAATGCCATTAGATGCTCACTGAATTCTCAGCCCAGAGGCCTGCAGCAAGCTTGAAAGAGGTCCACAACTGCAACTCTCCCTGTGTTACCACATAGTTCCCAACAGAGGCATCCCCAGGTTTAGTTCTCTTTGTAAGACTGGTCAGATTTACCTGTGTGATGCCCATGGCACTGTTACACTGGTAATCTCCAAATTTGGGCTGCTGACTTGGTGTCACCACTAGCGGAGGGTTTTCTAGCTCTGGGTAGGCAGCCTGAATAGCAGCTCCGAAGATCTCCTGAAGGCAGCTGTTGATATTAATCATGCTTTTCGCTGGTTTACTTCTTTCCTCCTGAAGGCTCTGAAAAAACAAACCCCAGAAGGCTAAATTCACAACATCTGGCAGCTGTTACATGCCTCTTTTTTCCCTGGCTGCCTGGCAAAGCGTGGCTGATAGATGTGGCTACGAAGCAGCTACGTTGCAGGAGCAATGAATACGACAGAAAAATGCCATGATTCAGGGACTGCTGCTCCCGTTGAGCCTCCCAGCATGAACACTTCCCCTGAGTGCAGGGCTGCACCTTGCCAGTGATCTGGCAGAGATGTTGGCTGGGCTGCCTGTTCCATGACCAGCCAAGACGTGATACTGTGGCCTTATAAATCTACAGACACTTGTCATGAAGTAGGTTCCTGTTTGAGGAACAAGGAAGTATCTCATGTGCCACCTTCATTGGAAGGTGCTGGGATGCAGTGAGAGCACACTGTCACACAGCACTAGCTGTGACAACTGACAGCACTTATTTAGCTTGTCTTAATGAGAACCAGCCCCACCTGCTGCAGCATTCATTCTTCCTCCCTTACCTTCCGAAGGAAGTTCAAGCGATACTTGAGCTTCGCGTTCTCGTCCCGCAGCCCCTCCAAACTCGGGGACACTCCCAAGCACCCGGAGTTCTTCAGACGCTCAATCTCTGCAGTTAACAACCTGATCTCGTTTTCCTGAAAAGCAAATGGAATTGTCACACAGGCATGCCTGGAGGCGGGGGGACGGCAAGGTGAGGAGCTGCAAGATCTCAGGCAGTTCTAGTTCTGCCTCACAAAGGTTAACAGCTAAAGGAAGAGCGGAACAGTGACACGGGGAACTCATCCCCCCAACCCTCAAATGTGAAAGCACAAAGATGTCTTCTCCTTTTAACATCATATCATTCTGTGTCCCCCCAAATGATTCATGTTTTAAAGTTGTTTCTATTTCTGTCAAACCCAGGGATTCAGAGACATTCCTTAAAACCTCAATGAGAACAATCTCACAGATATCAAGACAGATGTGCAAGACAGACAACAGGTCGTGCTAATAGAACATACTCCCCAAACAAGCCCTTTCTCCAGCTTTTTGAATTTAATAAAGATGCTTCAAAAACTCCCTAAAGGCTCTTCAGGCAGTTTCATCATCTCACAGGCCACAGTTTCTCCTGCAGAGGGTGAAACCACAACCACTCATACAACCCCAGCAACCCAGACAAGAAGTGCAGCATGCCGCTTCACAGGGGGATTCACAGGGGAATCTATAGGGCCATTTCTGCAGCCTGCACTCACAGCCACCTTGCTGCACAACCTTTCCTCCATGGCTTCTCCCTTAAAACTGACACCCGGCATTCAGCAGCAATCAGGAATTTCAGGTAGGCCTCTGTACTCCAAATCACAGAGTAGTCTGGGTTGGATGGGACCTTCCAAGCTCAACTAGTCTAACCGCCTGCAATGGGCAGTGACATCTTCAACTAGATCAGGTTGCCCAGAACCACATCCAGCCTGGCTGTGAATGTCTCCAGGGACGGTGCATCCACTCTGGGCAACCTGCGAGGTTGTAAAAGATCTTTCCTCACATCCAGCCTGAATCTCCCTCTTTTAGTTTAAAACCACCACCCCTGTCCTGTTGCATCCGGCCCTGCTACAAAGCCTCTCCCCATCTTTCTTACAGGCCCTTTTTAAGAACGGAAAGGCCACAGTAAAGGTCTCCTCAGTGCCTTTTCTTCTCCAGGCTGAACAACCCCAACTCTCTCAGCATTTCCTCACGGCAGAGGTGCTCCATCCATCTGACCATTTCTGTGGCACTTCTCTGGACCTGCTCGAACAGGTCCGTGTCTTTCCTGCACTGGACTCCAGAGCTGGATGTGGGACTGCAGGTGGGGTCTCACCAGAGACCAGCAGAGGGGCAGAATCACCTCCCTTGACCTCCTGGCCACACTCCTCTGCATGCAGCCCAAGACACCATGATTGGCCTCTGTTCTGCAAGCGCACATTGCGGGTTCCTGTCCAATCTTTCACCCACCAGTACCCCCAAGTCCTTCTCCTCAGGGCTGCTCTCAACCCTTCCATCCCCCAGCTTGTGTTGATACCAGGGGTTGCCCTGTCCCACATGCAGGATCCTGCACTTGGTCCCATTGAACCTCATGAGGTTCACATGGGCCCCTCTAGAACCTGTCCTAGTCCCTCTGGATGGCATTCCATAAACAAACTGCCCTGTGCTCCTTAGACCTCATAGCTGGGTCACAGGCAAACACTTCAGCCAGCAGCCTCAGCCCAGTGGTTGGAACTGCTGTAAGGAGCAGTCGTGTCTCCGACCCCAGAGACACCAAGTACCTGAAACTTCATTGCTGGTGGCCACCTCTTGTCCTCCCCCATCACAGGCTTTGTGTCCATCAGCCACAAACCTGGCTCCCCAGCACAAGTCTGGAGGCTGCTGAAGGTGCAGGTGTCTCAGTGCTGCTGTGGTGGGTGCAGGCAGCAGGGGCAGTCAGCCAGCCCCTCAGGCTCTCCTCCACCAGAACCCCACAGCAGGAGGCAGCTCAGGCTACTCCTGCAGGGAAATAGGTCACCAAACCTCACAAAAAAGGGCTCATTTGCTTTGGTGCTTGAAAACAATCAAAATATTTAATTAAGGAAAAAACTGGGCCATGAAATCTTGTCTTACACATCCCCCTGAGCAACAGCTCTCACAGACACCACTGTAAGTGCAGATGCTCAAAACCCCTGAACTGAGCCAAACCCATGTTTTATGAAGCAAGCTGAAAATCACCACTTTTGAGGTCATTCTGCATTGGTGCTTCAGCTTCCAGCACACTTCTCTGCCCGCCTCTCTCCTGTACTGCAGGAGAACAGGATGTCCTGCAGGTTCAGATGTGAAGAGGACTTTGGGAATAAAACCCGTTATCAAAATCTCTGGTTTTTCATTTCAGCAACTGAAAGCATTGAACAGCACAGCTGTAGCTCAAAACATCTCACTTCAAACAGCTTATTGCAGCCTTTCCTCTTGTGGCCTATTACTTCGTTTTTTGTAATCCAAAGCAGCCCTCCTCCAAATCATACTGTTCTCTCACACGCACACAAATACCTTCTCCTATATAACAAGCAGAAAACACGTTTTTATGTTTTACTTTACTCACAGGCCTGACCATGCAGCATTTCAGGTGACTTACAGACTACTCTGAAAGATTTTCAGACTGAACTTCAAGTTTCAAACAGCACAGAGAGATTCCACTGCAACGTTTTACAGGTTCCGTGTCGGTCTGAGTCATCATTATTGCTACAAACTGACCTAAAGGAACACCAGAGCAGAGCCACGAGTAACTCATCCCTCCAACCCTAGAATGTGCTTTATGGAAAGCACAAAGCTATCTCCTCCTCTTCATGTCGCATTCATCTATAGGATCTGTGTCCACCCAGTATTACCTTCCCTTGAGCAAAGCTACCGGCTTCAGGAGAGATTAGCAAGACCTGGAGGAGAGTTTTGCATTGAGGACAAACACTTGCATTCTGCCTTTGAAATTAAAATCACAGAATCGTGATCAGAATCACAGACCTTAAGATCAGTTCCAATCACCTGCCATGAGCAGGCACATACCCAGTAAATGTGCCCCAAGCAGCTCACATTTAGTCCTCCTCCCCCAAAACTATAACTAGGTATTTCAGTTATATTTCAGCATCACTGTCAAACTTTTCACAACAGCAACGTGATTTAATGTCCCTCCACAATCACAAACACCTCTGGCGTCCACATTCAGACTCACAAGAGCTGAGATGACCAGCATCTTACTGGATGCTTCTTCCACATTGTTAAGACTACAGGAGAGGATGAGGAAAGAGGTTTATCCACGTGCACAGCCAGGACCCAGAACAAGGGTTCTCAGGAATCAGCATCCTCTGGGGCAGACATCTACCCCAAACAGCTTTTCCGACACAAATACAGGGTGACAATTGGTATCCTACTCACTTGGATTTGGGCAGGAGGTACAAAGCCCTAAACCCATGACACAGGTCAGTAGGTCTCATCTACTTCTTTCCCATGACTGCCCCAAAGCAGCAAACCCACACCTGCAGACAGGAGGCATTCAGACCAGCCCCATTTCAAATGTGACCAGCCCAAGGTGTCAGCTCAGACCGGCACACTGTTCTATCCCGTTCTGTGCTCCTCTTCAGAAACTTTTCAGTACCAGTCCTTATGTTACTTGAGGATGAACTGAAAGCAAAACGCTTCCCTATGGTGGCCTTGCTGCCTACCCTGACACTGCTGCTGCCATTTCAGTCTCCCTTTTTGAGCTCATCAACAGCTAATACAGGTGATGAAACAAACTCTTAATCCCAAACCACAGCAGAAATGCCTGGGCTCAGCACTGGCTACACTGAGCGGCAGAATGGACGGGGTTAAGATCAGCACAGAGCCAAATCAGGCAGCGAGGGCCATGGCTCATGGGCCAGTCAGGAGGGAACGCTGCTCATGCCCCAGTGGCTCTGGTGACCAGTGACAGGACACGAGGAAATGGAATGAAGTTGCTCCAGGGGAAGGGCAGGCTGGGCATCAGGAAAAGGCTCTTCCCTAGAAGGGTGCTGGGTCCCTGGAAGAGGCTCCCTAGGGAGGAGCCTGTCAGGAGTCGAGAAGGATCCAGACAATGCTCTCAGTCATATGGTTTAGTGCTGGGTGTTCCTGTGAGAAGCAGGGAGTTGGACTCCATGATCCTTATGGGTCCCTTCCAACTTGAGATATGATCCTATGATTGAGGAATGATTCCGTGATCCCACACCCACAGCCACGCTCTGAGCTTATCTCAAAAAGCTCTTTAGATGGTTGCATGCTACAAATACCTCTTCTGACAGTAGCTGTGGTACAGCTTGTAACACCCTAGCAAATCATCTGCGAGCACTGGGTGTTATTAAAGGGATGCTCTAGATTCTACATTCTTCCCAAAAAAAACACTACATTAAACTACAGATAACCCCTGTAACTCCCCTCTCACAGGACCACCAAGCGAGGAAAGGAGACAACACCAACACACCTCTGAGCCACAAAACGTCTAACAGAAAAGCTGCTGTTCAGGACAAAGTGTTACCCTGGGATTATTCTACCTGCACAGCCCTGGGCATATCACAACTTGCCAGTAAAGGGTCATACCTGATGACCACCTCATGAGAAGCTGCAGGAACTACATGAGGCCATGCTGACATCTCCAAGGGCTCTTTGGTCAGCTGAGAACTAGAAATCTTCCCCCTACCTGTGAACACAAAAAAGCTATAGCTTTTTCAATAGGACCAAAAGCATCTCTACGTATTCCCTTAACATCAGAGTGTCTTCCAAAGACCCCACTGAATTAATAAGAACCTTGCTTAGGCTTCTGTCTCTGGGCTTTAACGTGACAGAGCTTTTCTCCAACACATTAAAACAAAAACCAGAGCGTAACTGGCCTGAGAAAGCACGGCAAAGGGAGCAGAGCACCTCTCTTCCTTTCCTTCCAGCTTGCCTCCTGACCAGCTGTATCTCTGCTTCTCTTCTGCCACACCTTTGCTGAGCCGGCTCAGCGCAGTAACTCAGCACATACACTGCTCCTTGTTGGGCTGTTCTCCCAAGCAACTCATGACTCCTGCCAGCCGGTTCACCATGGGCTCGTGCCGGAGCTGGCATAGGGAGGATGTGGCTGGGAGCGAGGTGAAAGGTAGATTCAGGCTCAGTAATTCCATGTGGCCTCTTTCAGCCTCCTGGAGTTACAGAGCTGAACACTCTCCTCTTCTTCGGAAATCTGTTTATGGATTAAAGAGCAGATCACAGTGACAGCAAGAGGAGAACACCCGGGACGCTCTCCTCTCCCAGCAGCTACAAAGGGAAAATGCAAAAACAAAGGCAAAAAAAGAGTTGCAAAGATTCAACAGCCAGATCCATTGAGAATTCCATGGCAGCGCTTACCCTGTGATCGAACTGGGAACAGAAAACTTGCTGGAAAGTGACTTCAGAACCCCTGTGCATGGCAGACAAAACCCCACAAGCCAAACGCCCGGAATCTCTGAGCGACCCGCTACCGGGGCAGCACAGTTCTGCAGGACCCCACGCTGTGCGGTACTCTTCGGTGAGCACCGGTCGCTGACCGGGGCGGCCCCGGCGGTCTGACCCGGTGTCACATCGCCGCAGGCACTGACGGGGCAGGGCTGGCACCGCCTCCCCTCCCGGCCCGCAGCACCGCACGGCGGCAACGGCCCGCCCGGGCGCCCCCGGGCTGCTGCGCAGGGCCCCGCCCGCCGCGCTGCCGCTCCCGAGGCCGGCACCCAGCGCGGCCCGGCTCCGGCCCTCGCCGGCGCGGGTCTGGGGACTCCGCAGGGAGCCCCAGCACGAGCCCTGCCGGGCGCACCCCGGCCCCTGCGCCCCGGCCCGGAGGCAGCTCCGGCTCCGGCTCCGGCTCCGGCTCCGGCCCCGCCCGCCCGGCCCGGCCCGCACCTGCCGCGCCAGCCGAGCTGCGCACTGCGACACGCGCGCCTCCATGCTCCCGCGGCCGGAACCGGAAGTGGCGCAACAGAAGAGGAAAGCACGCAGCGTGCACGTGCAAGGGGAGAGGTTGCAACAAGAAGGCAGCGCCCCCGTGCGGCAGGGAGGACCCTGGCAGCGTGCGGCGGCTGGCACCACCGCCGGCGGGAGTGGGTGCGAGCGGCGGGACCCGGTGCCTGCCGGCGGCAGCTGCGGCACCTCCGGGCTCCAGGAGCGGCGGCTGCCCCATCCCTGGCAGTGCTCAAGGCCAGGTTGGACACAGGCGCTTGGAGCAAGCTGCTCCAGTGGAAGGGGTCCCTGCCCGGGGCAGGGGTTGGAGCTGGATGAGCTTTAAGGTCCCTTCAACCCACACCAGGCTGGCTCCACGATGTAGATTTGCACTTCATCACAGCCCTTCGGAAGGCAGAGACAGTGCCAGACCCCCACGTCAAACCAAACCCAGGTTTAGGGGTGACCAAGGAGTACTTTCAGTCAGTGAATCACAGAACGGTTTGGGTTGGAAAGGCAGCTTGTGAGTTACAGCTCCAGCACCTCCCATAACACCTGCATTTAGAGCAAAATGGGAAGCCCAGGGGCACCCAAGTCACTCCGGCGCACACCCACCAGGTACACCTCCAGAATCTGCTCCGAAGGACACGCAGAACAAGACACATTAAAAGCTGTGCGCTTCCAGCCAGTGACAAAGAACCCCACAATGCAGGTGGCAGCTGCTGAGAAGATGCACACGAGACAAAACCAAGGTGTCCAGAAAGGTCACTTTATTGGAAAAACCTAGAATGGACATAAAACCGCAGCCCTCCTCCCACAGCGTGGTTTCAATGGGCTCCCCACGTCCCCCCCCAGACCCGTTACAGACCGGAGCTGCAGTACAAGTGGTAAAAGTGCAAGTATTCTCAACTTCACACCTACTCTTATGACCTGGCAGGAAACAAAAACGCTTCACAGCTCACAGAGAACTCATTCACAGCACTGGGGAGTCCAAACCGGCTCCCTGCATTCCCCACGGGGTACAAAACACATCACTCAGTGGAGAGTCCAATGCAGGACATGATAGAAGGCAGGGGTGAGGTTCCTTCAAAGGTATTTATTGCAGTCAAACCTCTAAAAGGTAGAGCTGTACAAAAAGTCTAAACAGCATTATTTATGAATAACAGCACCTCACGCTGCATTTGTTCTTATTTAAAATTCTATTTCCCAAAAATACATTCCTAAATATACAAACTATACAATCTTGTCACTTTAATGCTGGTTTCTGTGATGATAGAACTTTAACCTAAAACTCTTTAAAACATCCACACACTGACAAAAGCTCTAATATACAAACGCCTCAGTACCTTCATAATACCACATAAATAACTTCAAACCCCAAACGGCATGTGTCCAACTGTCCAGAAAGCAAATACTTCATGGTGATCACACGTCATCGGCAGACAGCGTCGGGATGTTTATCCTCGGCCGGGTGAAAAAGGCCATTTTCTCTCTAAAGAGAATGATGGGTTGTTAATTCCACACAAGTCTTGCTAGAAACATCCATCACACATTCAGATTCATCCTTCCAACTGTCACCACGAGGAGCAGCAGCACACCCTCTCATGACCTACACCTCTTACTTATATATCAGTCAGAAGGCATCCTTACAGCTAGACTCACCACGCTGCCAAAAAGCCATTTCAGAAAGGCTTTCATTGGGTTTTCTGCTTTCAAGGTATGTTTCTTAAGGAAGCAACGGGCTGCTGCTGGATTAAACAAAGGATTTGTGAATTTGGTGCCAGATGGGGAGTGATTTGGAGCACTACTGGTTGCTTTGTGATCGTGTGCAGTGCTGCAGCTTGTTTCCCTGACTCTTAGAGCTTATACTTTTATATAAAGACACACAAGTTTTTGTTGAAATTAAGCATTTCTGCAAGGACCAGCCTTCCTCATCAGCATCTCAGTCACCCACAGGAAACCATGCTAGCCGTCCCCTTTTCCTGCCCTTTCCCCATGACCTGGGATTACCTGAATGACTGCACCTCCAGAGGCTCTTTCCGACTCTGCCCTCGCAGCCTGTGCACATCCTTGGCAGCAGCCCTCATCATTTTATCAGCCTTCAGCTCACACTGGTGTTCTGCTTTCTCCACCTAAACAAACAGTGGAAGAGTTGTTTGTGTTTTCAAGCGCAGCCCGGACCCAAGGACTGCAGTCTTCACCATCAAATGCTTGCTTGATGGAGCTCTAAGTGGAGAATGCTTCATTTCCTGACCATCCCAAACCCCTCGTTTCTAAGATGCAGTGACTACAACCCAGAGGCAGTTACTACTCACTCGCTTTTCCACTAGCTTTAGCAGCAGTCGAAACCTCTCATCATCCTTCACCCACTGTGGCAACTCCTTTTCACCCTGACTTTGAGCTTGTTCCAGCTGCTCCTTCAGCTCCCTCAGCACCGAGATCTCCTGCACCAGTCGATCATGCCAGGTTTTTGAAGCCTGCAGGTCCAGCTCCAGGTCTAGTGAGGTGCGGATCAGGCGCTCTGAGCCCAAGGACTTCACTGAAGGCTGGAAAGGAAGGGCTGTATGAACACAGGGATAAGAACTGTCCTGACCACTCCCCCATGACAGGCCAAATGCATCATGAGACCCTACTTTCCAACACTTCTTTTGGCACAAAGCATCACTATGGACCCTGCTTTTCCAATTCACCTCAAGACAGAAAGCACGAACTCAAGCAAGTTTCATAGATAAGCATTTTGATTTTGGTGCTTCTACTAGATCTCTTCCTCAGCAGCTTTTCCAAATCAAACAAACCCTGCTTGTACACCTTGCTCTCGAGTTTAATGTCTCATTGCCAGATGAATCCACAATGCAACAGAAGAACCCTGTTTTTTCCAGTAACATATTATGTTACCTTCTTTCTGCTAGCTTCAAACACAAGCTGCCCCAAGAAAACCATCTCCTTGCGAGCTCAGCATCAGCATCCCAGGGGAATTTCAGTGACTGCATTCCAATGGACACAGGGGCTCACTGTGTGCCACAGAGTCACTGCAACAGTGTCACCTGAGCATCCCTGACATCGCTCTCCTCACCAGCTCCTCACATTTATTGGAAGTACTTAAGAATCTCACAGCAGGAAACACAGCCAAACTGCTTGTGCTGCTTCTGCTCTGACAGGGTGGAAAATACTAGGAACCACTTTCTTAAATGTGCTGGTTTTTTACATGAGTTCCAACTCCAACATTCCTGCCATATTCTGATATATAAAAGTAGCCTTGAGAGACTTGCCACACCCAAAGGTTATGAATGAAAGCAGGTGGCAATTGATTCATGTTTGCAAATTCTTCCTTTCAAGCAGCTTTCCACTGGTGGCAAGTGTGTGTGCTGGAACAAGGACAAGGTGCTGTTGTTGTTACCCGCTTCACTCGGACGCTTCGTCTCTCCAGCGCATTCCGAACAAAGGGCGGCTTTTTGGACAATGTTGAACTGTCACTGTCACTGCGGTTCAGCTGCAAAGAAAGGGAAAGGCCCATGAAAGGAGTACAAGCAGTGCATACACACATCATTGGCAAGAACAGGGGCTTCTCTGAGTGATTCTAAGCAGGGATGCAAGCAGAACTAGGAAGTTTTGTGGAGAGCTGCCACCCTAAATCTGCGTTCACAACAGGCAATCCATCTGGCACAACCAGGTCCTGCCCCAAGCCTTGAACTCCATCACTTTCTGGGAATAGGCTGCATGGAAAGAGAGACACTAGTTTAGGGTGTAATATGGGACTCTACCACCCCACTGCCCTTCTCCTGGGCAAGTAACTAGGCTGAGCAAAACAGCCCAGAAAAATAAGCTCTAAGTAAATAAAAGTTACTCTTTTCTAGCACCTGTAAAACATGAGGCTATTTTATTAGAGATTTCTTTTTTTCTCCAATCACCTGTATTTTAAGCTAGTGGTGCAAGAGGTAGGTTTACCTGTAAGCTATTCCCCTGGGTTTTCCAACTTGGTTGTCACATTACACTCATACAGCTGCAGCCTTTTGTAACTGTCTCCAGACCATTTAAAAGAGCTCAACTCAAGCAGCATTTAATTCTCTTCTCATCTTCCTTCTCAAAGCTGGGGGAACAGGCGCGTGGGATCTGCACGTGCTGGGACACAGAAACACCCAAGCACTGGCCACTCCTGCAGATTAAATCCATTCTGATTCTATGCAAGCACCTGCTTCTGCATGGGAGAAAACCTGCACATTAAACCCAGCTCAGCTGCATTAGGAGCATGCCCACTGTGCACAGGTCATGCATGATAAACACAGCGCTTGCTTGTTTGCCAATTCAATTTACAAGATGAGTTAACTTATAGTTTAGGCTGACCCTCAATCCAGGAAATAATTGTGAACAAATACTTCAAAGCAGTGGCAGTGACATCCTGACCCAGTTACCTTCAGACAAGGCATGCTCAAGAAAGCTTCCACAGTGTCTTTGCTTACATTACCAAGTCCTTACCTTTCCGTTCTATAAAGCCTTCATGTTCACCTCATCTAAAGCCAGGTGGACACAGTGAATCCAGTACAAGTTAGCGCAGAACAGTCTTAAAGCAGCAGGAAAGGGTTTGATATGCAGCTTATTCGTACAATCAGAGAATCAACCAGGTTGGAAAAGACCTTTAGGATCATCAAGTCCAACCCTTACCCCAGCACTGCCAAGGCCACCGCCAACCCATGGCACTGAGGGACTTGTCTACACGGTTTGGGAACACTTCCAGGGACAGTGACTACTGGGCAGCCTTTTCCAATGCTTACTCAAATACCTCAGTATGTACTGATCATCACTGTCTTACAGCAGCCCTACCAGGTTAGTTTGGGCATTTCAGCATGCTGCGTGTACCAGACACATATGTGCACATACACACTTTATACATTTGTGCTTCATGCTATTAGTTCCAAGGAAAGGCATCATCTAGGAGGTGAGGACAGAGCAACTTCTGAAGTCAAAGGAGGAAAGAAGAAAGCAGTGTCAAGTCTCTGTGAAAAATCCAGCCTAAGTGAACACTGCTGACATGTTTCCATTAGTGAAAAGCAGCATTCATAACCCCATGAGTGCATTTTCCTTACCCGACACACATACTGACTTTGTGGTCCTGGTGAAAACGTTTTGGAGCGGATGATAGTGCTACCTCTGACAAACGGAGCTTGTGGTGGGTTTGCTGCTCTTTTGTCTTTGGGACGAACCACAGTAGAAGCCTGTGCAAGGCTCTCTGTGTTTGTCTCTTTATCCACCTGGAAGACAGATACAACAGTGTGAATGGCAGCTTATGGACCACACACACACACAGCTGTCTGACAGCCACCTCTGATGCATCTCCGCTGCTGGTCCCAGGGGCACCGTGTTCAGAACCAGATGTTCTTTAGCCCCTTCAAGCAGATGTCCTGCCACACCACTCTCTGAACTCAGAGGCTGCTACATGAACTCTCTAAGGGCTCTGCATCCATCCATCGCTGTACAGCACAACTGATTGCAGTGAGCTTTGCCTGCTGATCCAGTACATCAGTGTGACCTGGCAGTCTCACACACAACAGAGGTATGGTTTTAAGGACCACTCCCTTTGGATCTTTGCTGCAGATGCACAACTGCTGTATGTACATGCAGAGAGCATGTGTACAGCACACGCTTGTTAGAATACAGCTACCCATTAATGAAAACAGTTTTCATGAGCAGCCTCAAGGAAGGCATGAAACGGTGCTGCATTAATTGTGGGTCACGTAGAGTTATTTAAAATAGTTCAGGTAGATAAACATGTAAACACCAGTGACGAACCTCCAAATAACTGCTGTAGCCTCGCACAGCTCAACATAACCCCGTCAGCTAAGAAATGGGAAGCTTAACTCATCTTTCAGTTCAAAAGGCCCTTGACTCTACCTTCTCTGCTATTTCCATGTGCAGCTGGGAATTCAGACCTTCCTCCGTTTCCCACAGCGATTTTCCAGCACAGAATTCTTCCTCCTCTGCTTCATCTTCACTGCTCACGTCCTGTTCTTCCTGATCAGGAACCTCTTCATCTTGCCTGTTGAGAACGGCTTTGTTACTGAACTGGCCTATTGTGGACAATGCTCTGATGCTGCAGCAGGAATTTCCTCCTCCTAGCTGCTGGGCAGAAGCATGTCCCCAAGGCAGCCAGCTCTACCTGAGGTTACACAAAGACAGGCTTATACAGGAATAATTAAACTGGAGTGACACTGCACGAGAAGGCAACCACTACAGCTGAAAACACCATACTGATATGGATTCAAAAGAAGCAAGCCATGTAGTCTGAGCTTAACGTTGAGTGCATCTTAAGAGGAGCTCTCAGGATAACATTAATCTTAGTTTAAGAAGTGATGCTGGACAAAACTGAAGCATTGTTTTGACATCCTTTTCAGCTTCTCTGAATGCAGAACTGCCTTTTCTATCAAACCCACTGGGGTCAGGCTTGTTTTTTGGTTCAAATGTTGGGCTTCATTAATAAAATTGGAATCTGAACCATGTAAACAACAGCCAAAATTAATATTCAAGCAAAGCTTTGCACCATACAGTGGAGCTTTCGTGGACCTCCATAGAACGTTGTACAAATAACAAAATTAGCATAGTGCTATTGACTATTCTCAATGTTTATCAGCTTTGTTCCCATTTCCCAAGCACAACGGCCAGAACAGAAGCGGCAGGACTTTTCATCAAGACAGAGAGATAGAAGCAGCCTCCCACAGCTCTTTATCATCTGCTTTTCTCTCTGCACATGAATGCCCAAATGTTCTGATCATCCCACCGCACTAAGATGGTGGGATGCTACCTACCAGCTCTCTCCACTAGTTAAAGTGCTTCTGCTTTCCTCCAGTTTCTTCTCCACAGCTTCCAGTTCAACAGCTGTCTGCTCCAGGAGTGCTGAGACAGAATCCTGAGGAGAGCAAGAGGCTTCTTGTGAAGATGTAACTCTCACAAACTGCAAAGGGCTCATCCTTCCCGGTCAGGACAGCCCCAGCGTATGCACATGTGCAGCTGCAGGCTGAGCGTTGTGCATGCCATGCATGTGCAAAGGGAGTGCTGGATCTTGACCTGTTCAGCAAGTTCACTGCAGCAAGGTGAGCTGTCTAGTACGAAGAAAGGCAAGAGCTCACACATCACTTACACCGGACCACATCCCACAGCCCTCAGCTTCATGAGGAGCAGATTTTAGTATCTAGCCCAGGACAAAGGCATATCTGCTATCAACATGTTCATTATGTTGCTGAACATAATGACATTTTCAAGTTCTAAATATAAACACACCAGCTTTCACTTCTTGACTATTGTAACAGTTCTTCAGACACACAATCACTCTCATTAGTACTGCTTGGAAGAGATCTGTTTGATTTAAGCAGTTGTTCTTACTGTTTTCTCAGTGCAGGGTACTTCAGAATGGATGTTTCCTTGTTTACTCCTCCTGGTTTGCTTCTGCCCATACTTATAACTGAGGAGGTTGTACCAACGGGTTGATTTCTCTCCAGATCTACTTATTTCAGCAAGACTAATCTGTGCTCCACCCTAGGGACAGCAATACACCATTAGTGTGACACTCAAGTGAGCGACTACCACACCAGTAAGAAGAAATGAGAGCGGAACTCCAGGACTTGTCCATTTTGGCAAGTTTGACAATAAGAAACATTGCCTCATTTATCCCTGTTTCAACAGCTCTGCTGATGCTTTCTGTTTCATTGTGTTTAACATTGCCTTGTTCTTCCAATTCAAGTAGCAAGCATTTCACTACCACTCCTGTGTACAAAAACAGAGGTATGAACAGCGCTGCTGCAGTCAGGATGAACTGCAGCCAGAGCTCCAAATTAAACCAGAGAGGAACAGGAGATGAAGGCTCCCCTTCAAGAAATTTGCAGGGCTGTCAAAAATCACTGCCTCAGACAGAGATGCTTCAGCTTTGTATATTCCATTCCTCTTCATCTGCCCTGTCATTTTTCACTGCATTACATTTAGTACACATTCTGATCAATTCAGAACCACAGTAAAATTGATTCATAGTTTATTTAATCCACGCCTGAGTGGACTCCACTGCTGCAGCCCAGTCCAGCAGACATGCTGAGCACACCTCCTGCAAGCTGCTCTGCTCCCACCCAGAGCACAGCTACAGCCATGCTGTCAAAAGACAAAAACCCCGTGTGGGAAACAGTTGCTTTCCTCTACGAAAGGTGCTTTGCAAAGCAGGCGAAGGAAGAAATGCAGAAGCACCATAAAACATGTACCCCTCCAGCCAAGGGAGAGGCTATGGAACACATGCAGGACAGAGCATCAACTTTCCTGTAACTTAATGGCTGCTATGTCCCAGCTTAACACACGCTGCTCATACAATACTCCAGGAATAGTTCAGTTAATACTGAGCAACAAAAAAAAGCTCTTCTAACTATACCAGGTAGCTGCCTATGGCAATACTAGTACATGAAAAACTATATTCATGTAGATTTTAATAGTGCAGATTAATAGCAGGTTTGAAAAAATAAATCCTTTAGGGGTCATTAATATTCTACAGTGGCTTCCAAGCTCCTGGCAGTCCATTCTCAACCACATTACAAGTGTTTCCACCAAAAGGAAAAGAAATTCCACCAAAAGGAAGAGAAAGGTAGAGTTTCACATTAAATTGAAAAAGAAAGGAAATAGAGTAGTTTGACAAAGTCATCAGCAGTTCTGCATCAACATATTTCTCTAATAGATTGATTTTGTTTTCCTGATCAGAATTGTTATTGCAAAGAACACGATCTGAGAGAGATCGGATAGCTGAGGGTTATCAAGAACACTTGCACACTTCAGGGTTGAATATGCTGCCTAATTAGAAGAGGAAACACACAAAGGTATTAAAATAGAGACTAATACTAACCAAACATTCTTCAAGGTGAGACTTATCTACAGTGCAAACATCAACTCTTAAAGTCTTCTGGCGTAAAGCTGGATAAGAGATAGAAACCCAGAATGCTTCATTGTACACAAGATTGTCTGAAGCTTCCACCACTCTTGTGCGGAATAAGCAGCTCATGCTCTCGGAGCAGGGCAGGACAGCCACACGGATGTTCCTGTTGAAGAAAGCATCACAGTCAGCACTACCACCCAGGAACAGGTCTGCAGCTCCCTGCACTGCACCAGCTCCATAGCTCTGCAAGTAAAATCCATCCTAAGCAAGGGGGATATTATCATGCTGCCCTATTTCTTCTGGATATCAGTCAATTGAGCAGAAAATGAACATCTCGGCACAATATCAGAGGCATGAAGTGGCAAGAGCTGCCGCAGACTTCATCCTCCTGAATCTTGTAATCAAACATCATAGGTCTTTTCCAACCTAGCCGATTCTATGATTATGGGATTATCTTTAACATGTTCATTTACATTGGTGCAACCTGTTACACTGCCAACATGCCCTTTTGTAGGTAGGAACAGCCACACCAAAATGAAGCAAATGTCTGCCAGCTTACTCAGCACACAGCTGACTTTAAAGAAGCCTTTTGCCTGGAAGGAGGCTGGTAGCAGCTGTCCATTGCACCTTGCAAGGATGTCCTATGGCAGAACTCCACTCAATGCAGTGCTCTGGGCACTGCTAATTCCTGGCAAGTCTTTCCTCGACAGGTACTGACCTTTGAGGAAAAAAATGCACCTTGTTTCTGTTTGCAAGTCTGTCAGTTCGTAAATGTTGCTCCACGGAACAGTGCAGAAGTATTTCAGAAAGGGTTATTTTGAAGAGTGTGAAAAAAACCAAACCCAAACCCCAACATCTGTTTAATTTCCACTGAGATCTAATGCAAATACTTCAAAAGTGTGCTTATTTCACCCACTTACACTTTCTGATCTTGCTGGGACAGCAGTGCTGGGACATTACTCAGCTGGATGACCAGTATGGCAAATTGTTTATTTTTGTCATCATATCTGAATCAGAAAGAAACAAGAAAGCATTCTTTTTAGAGAAGTCAGCCTTGGACTCCATTGAGTGGGAATTCCACTTGTTTCATTAACACAACAAACAACATTAACATTTACAAACAAGACAACTATAATGGGAGCATCGCTTGCCTATAGTTTCAAACAAAACCAGTTTCACATTTGATGACATTTTGCTACCAGAACATCCAGAACTTTGGAATCCAGGTGCAATGGATCTGACCTAACACACATTGCTTTTCCTAGGGTCTAGCTCAATTGCAGTAAGATCTTTCGAAAGGCCTTACAAAATGGCTGGAGTATAAAAGAGTTACAAGTAGCAATACGTGAAGTACAGCAGCGAGGATGTTAGGGATAACCACTGGCTTGCTGTGTATGGCCATGACAAGAGAGTTTTGTGCTATTTATTTTTCTACCAGTCCTAAATAACCTCCACTAAACCATTTAAGGAAGATAACTCCTATGATTGACCCACCACTGAGGGACTCCGAGGGGTCAATGATCACAACTGCCATTTACTGCCAGAGCTCCCACTGCCGGTTTGCATCCTCTGACCACACCATCACCAGCTCATTTCCACCGACATGAAAGAGGGTAACTGGGCCGAAGACCTCCTGGAGTCGAGTGTAATTCTCAATTACACCTCACAGAGGACATCCGTTAGTTAATACTAATAGGACAGGATAAACAGGAGAAGCGAACAAAACAGAAAGCACTGTCTTTTAAATCCCATACTTAATTCTTTCCATGCATATTGTTTACCTCATTGCAATCTGCACTTTAGCTGTCCCAACTGCTTCTGTATCATCACTGTCAAATACCATCACTTCTGACACACACGGTCTGAAAGAAAGCAAAGACAGTTAAGGACTTGATTTCCCTCCTATTGAAGTGATTGTATTCAGGTGATACAAGATTTCTTCCCTTCCATTCAGGGCTTGGGTATATGGATTTTGCAAAATTAGCAGCTAAAAGAAAGCCCATTTGAGAAGTAAGTGCAGTCATCCTTACAGGTATGTGTTGTGGTGCTTATCAGCAGAAAGTCATATGCCTTCCCTCTTCACTGCCAAAAAAAGCCACATAAAAGACTGCAAAAATAAGGCTGTGAGGGATTTTAAAGGGTTCCCTTGACTGGATTTTATTAAAGACAGCTGACTGGCCAGCAACAGAAATAAGACTTAACAACTGCAATCCTGCCTGCACCATGGCAGCAAAAATTCTCAAGTTTGATTAGATTTAAATCATTCCTTTGTTTCTTTAAGTAATCAAACTTCCCTAAGCACATTACAAGTGACAGAGTACACTGACTGGTCTGCCTTGAAACAACCACTTGCATCACTGCCCTCCTAGTGTAGCTCTCTTCCAAAGTTGAAAGTCCCCAAAACTGCATTCATTGTCTACTTGGCTCAGAGGCTATGCTGAGCACATGAAAACAGGATTAGCATTCTGCCAAGCGTTTTCCGTATTCCTTAGCACACTCTTACGTTCCATTACATTTCAGCTACAGGACAAACCCATTGCTCATCCTACTCTCACCATTTATTATAGGCATCGAAATGATGCTGTAGTCATTATAAAGGTTGGTAAGTCAACAGCCCAAACACTACTAAGTAACATCATGCACACAAGTGTCTGTGTGGTTTTCTCTGTCACACGTGATCCCTCCTCCCCTCTCCACAGAACTCCCTGTCCTGTTGAGGGGACAAAGAGACCCATCTGTCTGACTGTGCCTGGCTTGAGCCCATGAGGTCTGATTTGCAGAAGTGTTGCACTTCTTGTCAAAGTGAATTGTGCTGTAAATATAAAAAATGGCTCAATTATCTAGAGAATTAATGAAAGCAATGAATGAATGAATGAGGGGAAAATGAGATGAGTAATTTTCACCTCTACAGCTGTATTGTGCAACAAATGATTCTGTGATTTATGTAAGTGCCAGTAAAACCAGTAGGAAAACCCATGTTAGATGCAGCCAAACCACGTATCAGTAAGATCAGTGCCTTCCAGTGAATGTTTTGTCAAACCACCTCAGAGAGCAAGCAGTAAGGGAAGTGCAGAAACCCAGCACGAGCAGGGACGTCCAGCTCTGGCTATGAGCTATGCCCTTAGGGGAAAACTCCTGCAGAAATCGCATCCTGCATCCAAGTACTTGGGAACTGCATCCCAGCATGCACACACATGGCAGCTCAAGGTGCTTCTGCTCTCTTCCTTAAACATCACCAAATGCTCTCCCGCTGAGGGTTGTCATTGACACCACAAGGGCTGACTGACAGGAGGAGAACTTGACACTGCCTGATGGCTCTGCTACCCCACCAAGGCAGGAGGGGCAGCTTAGCAGCACCTTCACAAACAGGCCAGCAGCTCTCTGTCACCATGCTTTCAGCTACTTCTGCTACCGGAAGCATGGCTCATTTTGATAATCAAACTCAACCTGCTAATCTTATTGTTCAGAATTATGAAGAAATGTGCGATTGAGATATTTAGTCACCAAAAAGGATCATAACCAGCAGTACTCCAGATGAGTCCTGTGTGCAAAGCTGAGTGTTTGGCTTCTTCCTAGAGAGAGGTCTGATGTCTACCTTTGTACAGACGCCTCATACACCCCGCTATCTCCAGCAACAGATTCATCAGACACTGCAGCTGACACACACGCCACCTTCAGTGCTGTCCCTCCTGCTGCATTTATACCTATCAGAAAAGCACAGAGGAAAATTAAAAACATGTGTTAATGCAAATGAACAGTCTGCATCAGGAGCAGCTTTCTTCCTCAGCCTCCCCCTGAAATGCATCTTTTCTCCAGCCAAGTTTTATTCAACAACATCATGCTTCTGAAGACAGAGAAGGTACATGGAGGGCAGGCTTTGCTCAACATCACATTAAGTTAGTGCTTCAGGAATGTACCCAACTGTCCTGGAGCACCAGCAGCTCCTGGAGAACCAGAGTCGTGGACATGACAGCAGGGATTCATTGCACAGGCAGTGCCCAGGACCTGCAGGACCAGCACCCACAGACTCAGGTTACACACTGGTGTGCTGAGTGCATTACAGCTGGCTGCTCTGGGCACCCTCATGGGTGCAGGTCCTTGCAGGCAATGCCAGGAGGACTTTCAAAGCACTGGAAAGAGATGGCTGTTGGAAGTATTCAACGCCAGGTTGGACGGGGCTTGGAGCAAGCTGCTCTAGTGGAAGGTGTCCCTACCCGTGGCAGGGGGCTGGAACCGGAAGAGATTTAAGGTCCCTCCCAACCCAAACCCATCTGTGGTTCTATGCACCCATGCAAGACAGGCAAATGTGCAGAAGAAGCAGAACTTCTAAATTCCAGTGAAGTTATAAATATGGACCTCTTGCAAGTCACCCTTAAGCAGGTGGTAGGCCCTCTGGTCCCAGCTACCCGGAGAGCAGCATTGGGCAAATGCTACTTACCAAGCTCTGGCCAAGTATTGTTGACAGGGAGGGCTGTACCCTGTCTGGATATTATGCCAAGGCTAGTTTCCAGGAGGGGCAACAGCAGAAAACCACCTCTCACCTAACCCCAAGCTCCAAAGGTTAGTGTATAAAAGACAGGAGCTAGGTCTAGATAGGTCAGTAACTATATTTAATATGGAGAGAGATTCTAGGACTTAAAGTAGCAGCCACATGCAGGAATGCAGGGAAAAGGAGACAGAGAAACTGCAAAAGCTGAAGCAAGGGGTTTGCACACGTGTTATCCCAGTTTTTTTGTGCTACAAAACCCTGTGAACTTGTGCACATCTGTACCATTCCACAGGCACCATCCCATTTCTGCAGAGATGCTTCAGCCCAGGACACACCTCTTAGCTCTCCCTGTCAGAGCTCTAGGAGACCTGCTCCAAGGGCGAGGGAGCTGTGAATGTTGTCCCACTGGGAGCAGCTGTAGCCCCATAGCAGGAGTCCGGCAAAGCCACTTATAAACAGTTTTGGAAAGACACTGGTGCAAAACGTGTGCAAGCTCATCATGGGGTTACGGAGTGATCCAAGGACTTGTTCTACAATCAACAGCAGAGGGTGCTACAGGTAACCCCAGTACATGGAGTGTACATGTACCATTTGGGCCCATTTATCTGTGTATTTTTTGACACCACCACTGAATGCTTGTTTTCATCTTAGTATTGCCATGGACAGAAAGAAATTTCCATCCCTTTCCTCCATGAATAAAAGTATCTGTAACACAATATATCAGCCATTAACTGAAACAAATGGATCCATTTAATCCTGGTATTCCCAGTTTAATCCATGCTCCCACCTGTTGTGTGCCTGGCCCCTGCTGCACTCTTGATCAGAGGCTGTGCTGGAGGTAAGGGGGTAAGGTCAAGACTATGCTTCTCTTTCCTCAATGCTGCTTTGTACCTCCTATTCCATGGTTTTAATAGGAAAATGATTCCTTGCCCAGTGGCTGGCTTTCTAGATGAAGGTGTTTGAGTTCTACACACCGCTCCCAGAAATGCTGCTCCAGGAATCCCCTTTGCATGAGCCTTGCTCACTGGGAAGGACACTTCAGGTTCATCTCACCATGCTTAATCTCTTTTTCTGCTTCAATTACCAATGGTGTCCAGTCATTCCTGCCAGAGAGCCTTCATTTCTGACCACTCAAGCCCCTTCAGGTGCTAAACCCCCTGCAATGAAGTGGCTGATACCTGCTTGTGCAGCAGAATGCTAAAGTGTAAACCTGAATGAAGATGAATGGTTCCCTTCGAAGGATTCATCATGCAGCCATCCTGTTCCTCACTTGTTTTGCAAAGGACTTGGAAGCCCTGCAAATCTTACCCACGCACTGAACCTGTGTGTTTTCATGTGGCCGAGTAACACAAACCTACATTTCAGCCTCAGAGGTTCTGCAAACCTCCTAATCAAAAAGCAAATCCCTCATATACATGCTACTCAGCTCTACTTACAGGAACATGTGAGCATGCTTTGCCCATGAGGCCAAGTGCTGAGCACCCCAAATCCAGTCAGTGTGTTACAGGTGCTACACTGACCCTCCCCAAATGCCTGAGGAATAAAACCTCATCTCCTTATTGCCCTGAAATAAACTACTTATGGTGATTATTTTGTCTGCTGACTGGCTAACAGCAATAATAACTTAATCTGCTTAACACCTGAGCTTTCACTTTGACAGCCTTGACAAAGCTCAGAGCTAAAAAGGTTAAAACTAATCAGTGCCCAGTTCTAATAAGAATAATTAGTGTTTCCTACTCAAATGCATAACATCTCTTCCTTGTAGGGAAATGGGAGTGCAAAGAGGAAGATCTGCATTTGTGTCATTTATTGTATTTTAAACAGTGTCAGCCTTCTTCATGCAGAAGGCAATGATGACAGGGTGCTAGTTCCCTTGATTCACATGGGCTCATTTATAATCTTACGCAAACCAGGAACAAACCTCACCACTGGTTCCTACGACTACAGCTTGCAAGTTTATATTGTCCTTCAAGCTTTTCTTCACTGCAGCTCCCAAATCCAGCCATTTCCTCATCTCCATGGGATTTAACCCACCTACAGAGTCAAGGGCTCCACGCAGGCCCCAGCAAGAGTGCCCTGACTGCTGTCCCCTGCTTTCCATTCACTCCAGCCCAGCCATCCTTCTAAAAAGGGATGAGCCCTTCCCACCCCCAGCAAGCCATATGCATACATGAGAACAGCCACTATCTCTGAATGTCTTATGCTCACGATCCAAACATGTTTTTGTTGCTAAGAGACCATCCCCCTCAAAGCAGCAAAAAATACAGGCACAGCCTTGACAAGTCTGCTCAGCTGAAGTTAATAAACCCATTGCCACTGATGTACTGGGAACCAGAGCAGGAGTTGTGCATGCTGAGGTGGTGGGGGAGGACTTCTATTATCATTTGTTAACTATTAAGCTAAGTGGCTTTCCCAGCCTTCCTCAGAACTTGGCCAGAAAGTTTGTGTCAGTATGGCATTCTGTGCCTCCAAGACCCAAAACACTAGATGACCTTCCAAAAAGCTTAGTGCCAAACTAAACCAGGAATCCCACCGCAACCATTCATATTTGCACATGAAATCCCTGTGATTTCTGTACACATGCATATAAGTACACTAAAAACATACCTGGATACAGTGTTCTCCAAGACTCATCAGATTATCAGCATTTGTCATGTACAAATTAAACCACCAACCCTTGCTCTCAGGAGGGATAGAACATTCAGTTGAATACACTTTTCAACACAAAGATATCAAGACGACAGACAGCTTTTGAAATACTCACTTCTCAGTGCTTTATAAACTACATTAAAAATGAACGCATGCATGTGCATGCAAACAGTTTGTTACCATACCTTGACCTAGATGTTTATCTCCTGTTCTAGGCTCTTCCAGTCTACAGTTGCCACTCCCAGTGTTTAGGGCGAGTTCTGAGAGATCTGTACTTATCTCTGTGTCATCAAAATCCATATGGCTTGAAAAGGCATCACCAGCTAGGAGTGGGTCTATCACCAGCGGAGAGCAAGGTGGAGATGGAGAAGAGAGAGATGACCTTGGAGATAATGAAGACATGGATTTTGGAGTACCAGACAGTGACCTCAGGGCCTGTACACGGCTGGTAGTATCTGCTGCATGAGTTTTCGCTACTTCGTTCTCGTGAATAGTGGTGATGTAGCCTGATGGTCTGAATCCAGTGGCTCCTTCTAAGAGCAAGTCAAACTTGCTTTGATATTCTGAGTCCAACTGCTCCAACTGCTCCAGGTGCTCGTAGTAGAGATCAGTGAAGCTGGCTGAGGTGGATGAATCCTGGCTGGAGGTGGCAAGAGATCCTCTGCTGGATGCGAGAGAGCCAGGGCTGCTGCTCGAGGAGAGGGAAAGCATGCTGGCAGAGAGACTGAGGGGAAGAGGTCAGAAAAGCATCACGCTGTATCTCTGATTCCTCAGGAAAACACTACAATGTCACCAAATCTCTAAGCCCATGTGGTACATTTCGCTTTGTTAGCTCAGGCCACACACATTAGTCCCCACAACAACCCCGAACCACAGTCTACCCAGCAGAAAAGCTGGGTCACTTTTCAGTATAGTCCATGCACATTTTTTACTCACCACATCGACCTCATGAGAGGCCTTGTTTAGCCAAAACAAGTCTAATGAAGAGTTTCAAATCAATTAAAATTAGTGCCAACATTCTCCTCCCACACCTGCCTGGAGAAAAAAACCAACAAACTCTGGTTCCCATTAATCTCCAAAGCAGACCACAAAACCCAGCAAGGCCCATGCAAGAAGATGAAGTTATTGCAGCGAGCTGTCTGAACATAGGGAAATGTTCTTCCATTTGCCTCAATCTTAGAGCCACAGCCAAGAGGCAGTATCACAGCTGCCTGGAACTGGCCCTCAGAGATCATAGCAGCCAGTGATTACCAGGGAACTGGCAGGATTTACCTATGGGAAAGGCTGCTACATGGAATCCAGGGCCAGGAGAGCAAGGGAAACAGTTGGGGCTGGGCTGTGAAATCAGTCCACACAAGTGATTTATCCCTAGAGATCTCGGTTGAGAAAAGAACTGACAGCAAAGGTCATTTTCAGCAGGTGCTGAAGAGAAGTGTGCTCAGATGGGAAAGCCCAGACACCACAGTATACAGTTTGCTGCTCAACAAATCCTCTGGTACTGACTAAAACATATACCTTCCCTAGAAATCCCATGTAAACTAACACTCCTGCTCCAGACTTTAAATACCTGGCTCATTACTGACTCTTTAAAGACCCTTAACCCTCACTTCAGATAGGCATTAGCCGTTGAAAAAATCTCTGCATACATCTAGGTGGCTTCAGCTGCCCCGCTGAAAACCAGTGAGTATGTTTGACCTAATAATCCCTTATTCGTTATTTCTGGGGTAAAAACTGGAAGCTGCATTTGTATACATATGCCATTGGCCTTACGAGAAAAAGGCAAGTATGCAGAATTTATTATAATTTTGACACAAAATGTCTTCTGCTTTTGTATGGCAGATTGCGTTGCACCACGTTTGTTCAAAAGTTTTGGTTGAAACATAACTGAAATCTGACGGATGTGTTTGTATTTTGGCAGTATATATAGATCTGGAAGGACTAATGAATTTTTGTGTTTCAGTAAAAGGAGGGATTTCTGATTAATCCTTTCCCTATCAACAAACTGGGCTCAACTTCATTTTGTGCATACCTTTGAATGCCAGACATTTTGTATTATGGGGTTAATAACAAATGCTTATTCTTGTACAGGAGCATGCCAAGAACACTGTGCGCATAGTCAGGAAGAAATTAGTTTCACATGCTTCTTGGTCACCTCAAAAGATCCCTAATCAGCTAGATGAAATGAAAATATGATGCATTTCCACTGCATAAGAGCATCACAGATAGCTATTCTCCATGGTGGCTTATTTACATGTCAGTCTTGCACTATGATTTCTTTCCAGTCTTTTCGGTGTCATCTTCACAAAATGAGACAGAATCCAAGTGGAGCAGAAGCTACAAACAGAGTAAATTCAGTACATGCTGGCAGGAAAAACCTCAACCAAACAAAAACCCCACCAAACTCTTCCTAATCAAAAAGATAAAACCAGTTTTAGTTAATGCTGATTTGGCCTTACTGCCCGCAGTCGTGCATTTGTCTGTAATGCATGTAATCCTATGCTCTTCTAAAACCACAGCCTGAAAAACCAGACCACATTATGACTGCAGAAACATTTCTATATATCATATGAACCACAACAGATTCAGGAATCTCTCAATACACTGCCTACATTGCAAGCAACAGCACACTTGGAATTAATCTAGGGAAATACTATCATGACATTCATACATGACATGTAGTTGCATTACTGGGATCCACTTAACTTACTGTGTGTCAAGATAACATACTTTATTAATGTAACACTTGAGTAATTCAAACATCAGTAATAAAAATCTCAGCTATTCTGAGTCATCTGTTACATGTCCAAAACAGAAGCAAACTCCTCATGTTGTCAGAGGCACCACCACAAGGTTATTTACTCCATGCTAAAGCATTCATCTAAACTGAGTGGGACGTATAACCCTAAAGGCTTCTCTTTCCACTGACTACACAGGGGTCTTGAGACACTACTGTTACTGTAAGGCCTTTCAGACCTCTGAGCTGGGAGATGAAAGCACAGAAAGGCAGCTACACAACGTGCAGATAAAGCACCTACAACTTCTGTAAAAGGTTACGTACCTTTTCAGCTGGGTATGCAACATGGCAACTAATCGCGTTGTGTCTTCCAGTTCTCGGACAAGCTGATTTCTTTTGCTACTCAACTTCAACCTAAGAGAAGACAGAAGAAAGAGATGAGCTGAAGCAGTGTTTACTACTAAAAATGAGGAGTAAAGCAAGATTCTATTTTTGCTATGAAATCCTACAAAAGTTAGTAAGAATACACAGTGTAATGTGGGACAGAACTTGGACAGAATGTGTAGGCATTTACCAACTTCCAGTACCCTCAAAATGTGGAACTCAATCCTGCAAACATTCTTAACATGGAAAATAATTACAGCTACTACTATGTAAGTTAGTATTTCTAGGATCAGGTAGATTTGTTTGCTCTACATTACTGCATTTTTATACTTCCTGTGCTAATAAAGGTGTAAATGCTTTCATTTGCTTTCAGTAAGGTCTATGGATGACTAAGGTTTACATGACTTAATTTGTGTAAAGCCAGAATGAGTCAGTTAATGACTACGGACTTCAGCAACATCTCAGTTTTATTTCACACCTGAACTGGTTTGAGACACACACATGCAGTTGGATGCTCATATCCTAATTTAATAGGCCTCTGGTCAAGAAATCCTTCTCCAGAAAAGTGCTATTTCTTTGGCACACTAAAAGAGAACCATACTCCTAAAATTCACCTCATGGAAAGGCCAGGAGCATTTGTTGAACCACAGGTACTTCAGGCTGGTAAAAGTCCTGCAGCTGAATCACCTGAGATGCCTACAATTTTCTACCACAATAAAACCACGTAAAGACTATGAAGAAAATTGGTAGTCTGAACACTGAGCATGTAAAAGAAATGAAAATATAAGGCCAAAGAAAGAGTGAATGCAATGTGCTACTCCATACATATTCAAAAGAATGCAGCTAGAAGTATTGCCATAGCCACCCACATTAATACACCCAGGTTGTAAAGCTCTAGTGTGCAATGCCTAATGCAGTATTCACCCTCCCTGTACATTCCCATGAGATCTCCACTTGCAACACAAGTAAAATTAGGGAAGACAGTTGGCATTTTTTCCAGCTAGTTTAGATTCACAGGATATTCCATGCAACTCCCACAGCCCTGTCAAATACCAGTTCCTACAGGAATCACATACAGGGATGCTCAGAACAAACACTACATTTTAAAAACGTACAATTCCATCTGTTGACATTTGCCAGTCTCCAGACTGCAGGAGCTGCTGTGAGGTGCTGCCTGCACACAGAAACATTAGAGTACACTAACATTACACTGGACTATTTTGAGCACTTCTTCCATGCTCTCAGAGGATCCATTTGTAGGAACCACCACCCTTCCCCACTTGGGGAGTAGAAGACTTGCAAGCAGTTCCTTCTGGGAGATGATTTCAGGTCCTTGTAAGTAGAAACTGTCTCCCGGAAAGCTGAGGACACACTGCTATCAGCATGTGTGCCCTCATACTGCTATCAGCATGCAGCCAGAGGATATTTGCTGCTGCTTGCTCCTGATTACCCCTTGGCCAACAAGGCAAACACTCTCCTATGCCCTGTAGCATACCTCTCAGTTAGAGCTTTGCTCTGTGTGTCTCTGGCAGCCTGCAGGTCTTCCTCCAGGCGCCTTCTCTCTGTTTCCAGCCTCTCCACCTCTCCTCGAGTCCATTTTCTGGGGCTGATAATCCGCATTTCTTTTAAGAGCTCCTCCTTCTCATTGATGAGTATGAGGCGGTCCCGCTCCGAGTCCAGCACGCCGGGCCAGGCCTCGCTGTCCAGCTTCGCCAACTGGATTTTCAGGTTTGCTATTCTGCAGCACAAAAACCAATCAGTTATTTATATATATATATATATGAGTGTACACACACACACACACACACACACTTCTCATATATATATATATATATTAGAAGTGCCTGAGCTACTGCTCCAGACACACAAAAGTGCACGACAGCCAACCACATCTTCCACTGCCCCCCGAAGCTCACAGACAACTAAAAATATCTAATCTTCAATCAGGCTTATGGAAAAGAACTGGATCCTCTCTGTGTATGCCTTGGACAGGCTGATAAAGATCAGTGGTTACTCAGAAGTTTAGAAACTATTTTTGTCTTTACAATGAGGAAGTTAATCATATGCATGCTGCTACTGGAAGAATCTAACTATTAGCTCAATGAGAAGCATTTTGGGCACATTAAAAGAGCTATCCTACTTCTGGTGCAGTGTGCACCTGAGGACATGAAGAGTGATCCTACCTAAATCCAGAGCTACTTACCTGCGTGAAATTAAAGTCCATTTGCATTAGAGGTATCATTCCAGATTTCAGTTTCAAGGCTGTATCACTAATCCCTCAGCATCATACTGCATTATCTCAGGCAGGAATATGACTACTAAAAGCAACTGCAATACAGATCAAGAATTTAGCAAAAGCTTTGACTGACAGCAGAGGAGAGCACAGCTTTTGGCAGGTGAGGAGGCTGCTCACTCCAACTATCCCAATGTCCTAAGTACCTGAACTGCTCAGTTAGCTCCACAAATGGTCGGCTTTGAAATGCAACATACAGAGGGAAGCAAAAACCCAGCAGCAGGTCAGGATACAAAACCAAGGGCAGTAACATCAACCTTCCCAAAAGAAGCTGTCTCCTTTGGACTCATTGACCTACAACTCTTCATGACCTGACAGGGCGATCGTGGTAGTTTGGTGAGAAAAAAATCACCACAGATAAAGTTGAATAAGAGCTACCAAGGACTTGCATTTCTGGAACTTGCACAATCCGAAATGATTGAGTGCGGAGCAGGGAATGGGGAAAGCAGAATGGGCTGGGTGGAGAAATTACAAAAGTTGAGAAGGCAAGCAAGGAGGAGAAGTATCCTGCAGTATAAGACAAGATATCTGCAAAAACAAGTCACCTGACTGACTAAAGACAAGAGTGCCAAGGCATACATGCCCCCTCCCACCATCAACTCAAGGTAATCTCTCACTCAGGTTTAGTAAATACATAAGAAATGGAAGTGAAATACTGTGTGTGTACAATGAAATTCCAATATTCATCTCCCTTTGATAAGGGTTTTGGGATCTGATGACAGAATTACTGGACTTAAATTGGGCATGACAAATAGCTGCAGCTGCTAATCTGGATTCATCCCTTCCTAGAACCTAGTTTATGCTACAGAAGCGCACAGGATGGTGCATGCTTCTTGCACCAACCAGCACATACGCAGACACAGAGGAAATGCAACGCAAATTAGCCAAATCCAAGTGTGGAGTAAGTAATAAGATGCAGATCTAGGCAGCAGCAGCTACACGATTGCTGAATGGCCTTGAAGAGTAAAGCTTTGTTCTCCAAGCTCCGGAGGCCAAGAGGAACTTGAGCCCTGAGAGGGCCTGTGAAGGATTAGGCTCACACAGACCTGCCTGCTCCAGCACAACAGACAGACGAGAGATCACCTTTGTGAAGAGAAGCCTCACTTTCTGTAAACCCATTTCCCACAGCAAGTTGCTAACTCTAATTAAAGTTCCATACCTGATATTCAGCTCAACTATTTTTAGGTCTTCTGAGGAGCTGTTTTGTTTTTGAGTGCCTGATAAAGCGCAATACTGTGCTCCAACAAAGAGCTAACAGTGGCATTAAGTCATAATCCAAGAATTCCTCTGTGCATTTTGAAGGGATATGAGTTTAAGAGGATTGGTTGGCATTAATCTGATCACTTTTGGCATACATTTGCATGGATATGTCTTTTCCACTGGAATTTGTTCTCTATGCATTTCCGAGTCTAACAGCTTTGTTAAACTAACCTCAAGTTTTACATTTGTAAATGATCATTCTTTTTCCCCTTCTCAGTTACAAGGAGGTTTATTCTTCTGTTTTTTTCCAGTAAACCAGCATCATTACAGAAGAAGTGCTCTGCAGACTGCCTGGCATTTGGCTGAGAATTCCAGCCCTTCAGCATCACCGACCAAGTCTGAACTCCATTCCTGCCCAGCTACCCTGTGTCTGCACTGCAAAGAAACCAGCACCTCTGGGCTCAGCTCATCCCATCTTTCTGAATGGCCACTTGCAGGACTGAACAAGATACAGAACAGGAAGTCCAAGTTTTATTTACCTGTTTTCCTTTTACATAGAACAGGTAGCTAGATGTTTATTCATTGTTGTATCTTGTTTTTACTGGGGAAAACTGGTACTTACAACATAACATATAACATTTTTAGTCTCTAGAGCCCATTCAGAGCACATGCATCTCCACAGAAGTGTACACTGACATGGGCATCCACAAGCAGTAATCAGCAATCCTCTATCAGATCAGCCTTCAGAAAAACATAAAATCCAAGTGGGAAGTGTGGTCTAAAATTTATCAGTCAAATACCCACCACCTTGCAATGCTGATGAACGTGACATTAAAATAGTCCATTCTAGGAGACTATAAAGCCTAGTTTTAAAACCCCTGAGTTACTACCAGTCACACAAAACCCAAGCTGAAAGTTTAGCTGTTGAAAGAACTAAAACAGTGCTCAGAATGCAAGTGCTACACCACTGAGTTACTACTGTATGTCTGAAATTGTACAACATAGTTTAGTTGCATCTCTGATTACATTTATGCTGCGGTAGCTATCTCCTTGTTGCAATGGAGCACTGACATCTCTTTTGACATGACACCCATTATCAGCTTCCAGTGCAATTAAGCTAAAGGTTTGCCACTGCTGTTGCCCTTTGTTCTGTTTTGCAGGTTTAACATTAAGGGCTCTCGTTGTCTCACTGAGCTGTGAAGGGAGAGGACTCAGTGGTGGGTAAGGGAACATGAAGAATTTTACCCTGGTAGCTCCGGTGTCATGAAGTTCAGCAAGATATTCGCCTGCATCTATCCTTTAGTCTGGTTCACAACAATGGTGCAAACTGTGTCTGCTACAGTCCACCTTTAAATTCATCAGCCCCTTACAGATCTCCTAGTTCTAACCTAATTAACATGGGATCATCATAACACTACAGGAGCAGAAGGCTCCTCATGAGTCATTGTATCCATAGTATGTATCCCACTTAAAACCAGTCAAGATACCTGTTTCTGCAGCTCCTATTAAAGATCATGCCAAAACCACAGTTCTCCAACAGCTTTTCATTTTAGCATCAAATATTCATCCCATTCAGACCCATGCTAATTGTTTCTTTAAACTCCGAGAAAATTTACAGATAATCTCAGACAGACACAAGGTATCATAGAATCCCAGACTGGTTTGGGTTGGAAAGGACTTTAAGATCACCCAGTTCCAACCCCCTGCCATGGGCAGGGACACCTCACACTAAACCATCTCACCCAAGGCACTGTCCAACCTGGCCTTGAACACGGCCAGGGATAGAGCATTTACCACTTCTCTGGGCACCCTGTGCCAGCACCTCACCACCCTCACAGGGAAGAGCTTCTTCCTTATCTCTAACCTGAACTTCTCCTATTTAAGTTTGAACCCATCACCCCTTGCCCTGTCACTTCAATCCCTAATGAAGAGTCCCTCTCCAGCATCCCTGTAGCCCCCTTCAGATACTGGAAGCTGCTATGAGGTCTCCATGCAGCCTTCTCTTCTCCAGGCTGAACAGCCCCAACTTTTTCAGCCTGTCTTCATCAAACCTTCTTTAAGTGCAAGACTGTGTTCTGTGCCCTTTGTAATTACTTCCAATGAACTACGTGCTGCCTTTGCGAAGTTCTGTCTCTTCCTAAAGAGCGTATTAATTATCTTCTCAGGTTTGCCATTATTCACTCATCCTTCCTTGGAAAAGATACAGGCTAAAGTAAGAGTGCTCCACTGCAATGTGGAGATGAAACGTCAATATGAATTAAATGGCAGTCTTCAGCAAAGCTTAGAAGTAAAAGGCAATTTTAACACTGAAAAATTAGCCACTGCATCTGGAGGATTCATAATTGTAATGTTGTTTTAAAAAGTCACAGAACAATTTGAATGTCAAGGCATTCATGTCAAGGTTGGCAGACCTTGGAATGCCAAAATAGAAGTTCTGATAAAATTGCTCCATCTAAGAAGTAAGGAGTAAGTTCACATCCAAAGCTTCTGGGCACAGTCAGCCTTTGACAACTGCCACAGATACAGATCAGAGAAACACAGCCTATTGACCATGACAATATACTAAAATGAGAACACTGTGAGTAACCCCAGCCTTAAAGCTCTTATCCCTAAGCAAAGACCAGAGAAAAATCCTTCTTTTCACACATATCCCAAGTACTCATTATACCATGCAGGTGAAGTTTTTTACTCTGAATTGCAAAGTCCCTTTAGAGGAGTTACAATTGAAGACACTACCACTACTGGTTACGTGGCAGCCAAACGACCACGCCAGTCAAAGTCTAAATCATAATGCCTGGTAGGTTTTCTGTTTAACTGAATAGTTGTGTTAGCTATTAGCTATTAAAAAAGTAAATCCCAGAAAACATTTGCTTAAATTGGCTTGTTATGTAGAGATGACATTTTAAATCTGCTCTCCATTCATCTCAGATAAGAGGGCAAGGGTAAAAACTTACCTTCTTGCAGATAAGCTCTGCCATTATAGCCACTGATCATAGTCTGATATGTTAGGTGTTAACACAATATACATTTCTCCTTATCAGACTTAAAGCCATGCAAACATTCATTTCATTTTGAATAAGGGAGGGAGATGCCTTACAGTACAGTCTCCTTATTAGGAATGGGGAAGCACTAGCAACTGGTAGCAAAACCATTTATGTCCCCACAGGTGTGGGCAGACTGAATTCTTCATGCATTAGTCATTCCTTAGTAATTTCTAGGATGGTTATCTATTTCTTGAATGATAATATTGGCCTAGAAAGCCTACTGCCTCACTGGCTCCAAGACTACACACACTATGTGTGTTTAGCAGGAACACCGTGTTTTAAGCTGAGTGGCACCCTTTCTAGTGAAACATCTTCAGAATAAGCTGTGTAACAGCCAAAAATTACAACAGTCCAAAGAATTACCTTCTCTTTGCTTCTTCGTACTGAAGGCGTAATCTCACTTTCTCAGCCAACTGGTTGTTGCTGCTGGTAGTAAACTGAGACACAAAATACAAAATCAGCAACATAACCACTCCTCTTTGGATATTCCCTATTGAAATTGTTCCTGTTACAAGTTACACTTGCTCTTGTCACACTCATTTACTAGTTAAACCAAGCACAGAATAGGAAAATATTGCCTTTGATTAAAATTTTCATGATTCCTTCAAACTAATTAAAACCCCACAAGATTCAGAGGCTCTTTTTAGACTTGTTTATCAGAAAGCCAAAATCTACCACACAGAATCACAAGTTGGTTTGGGAGTGACCTTAAAAAGCTCATCCAATTCCAATCCCCTGCCATGGGCAGGGACATCTTCCACTAGAGCAGCTTGCTCAAAGCCCTGTCCAACCTGGCCTTTCACACATCTTGGGCTTCTATTCTCATGCACACAGAGCTTTGCAATCTTTCTTCTTAAATGCTGTTTGCCATCTTTAAGTGCTGTGTTGTATTTTGTTTTGGATGGCATCTTGCTTTGGTTGTAAAGTCTTACAGACATGGGACATCCATCCCGTCATGCCCATATCTGCAGACCTGTAGTGACGTGTGGCCCTCAATGAAAGCGGCTGCAAACATCTAAGTGAAGGTTCACAAGAGTGGCCTCTGTGATGAGCTGTGAGACATACCATGTACCCACAGCGCCGACTGAGTCCTTGCTGAGGCTGCCACCAACCTGACACAATATTGTTGCACAAGTGGGACTGAGGGTTTATGAATATTAAACATGTTTGATGGCATTAAAATTTCTGCACATATGCCATCATTCTCACTTGTAACCACTAAAAGCCAAACACCCTTAAGGGAAGAGTCCACGTTAGAGTTTAGCCCATATATAGCTGCTGGATGTTTCTAGTGTGGCAGTATATCACTGCTATAAAGGGTGAAGGGAATATTTGTATCACAAGAACCTACACCTACATGCAAAATAAAACCTAATTCCCCTTTATTCCCGCCTGTGTTATTCTAACAGAGACAGTGTGTGCAAACAGTAGGTTCCCTCTGGAGATACACTAACACTGCACACAGAAATGAAGGTCACACTGAAGTTCAAACTAGAACTTCACAGACACTCGTACTAAGGCAGTAGTACACGTGGTTCAGAGGAATGCCTCCACATGCACTTGGCTTCCCATGAATTACTCACACTTCCTGAAACATCCGTCTGGGAGCTGACATCCAGGTACTGGCGGGGTGACAAAGGGCTGGAGCTTTCCATGGACATGCTGCTGCCCCACAGGTCTGGTTGGGATCCTCTGTCATTCACAAAGCTGTCTTTTAGCCTGGCTAAGCTCTAAAATCATAGAAAGTCATGATGTAAGCTCACTTCTGCTTGAAGTACCTCAGCAGCCCCATAGCTTTAGCCTGACCTACACCATTAAGGTCTGACCACACTTACTGTGTGCACTCAGACTCTGCAAGTGTGAAGTCAGCTAGACTCCATCTCCCACAGCAGCAAGTAGCCCACAGGCAGCAGCACACCACCCTGCTGGGCAAGCAGGCTCTGCCGGAGATGGCAGACCAAGTGGGCCACAGTGTTTTCAAGGCTTCTTCAGGTCTGCACTTTGACAGCAATACAGTTACTCTGGCTTATTCTAGACCCCGAGACAAACACTCATCTCTAAGCAAGTGCTTACTACTGTTAGTTGCTATATTTTATACTTATTCTTTCCAGGATCTGGAGAACAAAAAGGCTGCAGTCCAACCACAATACAGAACCGATTTATGTTAATAAAAACCTCCATTACATATCCAAAATACAGAACACTTGAATTACTTCTCAGAAACTGAAGCTGATGGCAATGGTGATACAAAATACTATAAAGGCATCCTGCTTCAATACCTGAATGAGGTCTTGTTTTTCCTTCTCCCCTGATGTGATGGCCTTCTTGAGAGCTTTCATTTCACTTAAAATGGCTTGTGCCTCATCAAGTTTGTAGCCACCTTGAGTATCAGACATTTTCATGTCAATTCTGCATGGAAATGTTGAAAAAATATACAGTAAGCTGATACTTTCTAAAGTCCACTTATTGTAATTATCCCAGACACATGCATCTTGACATTTGTTTTGAAGGAAAACACACTCCTAAGCATAACAAAGACAACAGAAAGAACAAGGAATCGCATCATCACCACCTAAGTTACTCCACTTGCAAGTACATTAAGCTTCAGAACTGATTTTAGCCATATCATCTCTTTGAGTTCTTAGGGAGGACAAAGATGTACACAAAACCCCCCTAACAGTATGTTTTAGCAGGTTGTTGCTGGTTTCCTTGTTTCTAACTTAGAGAGGTTCAACTCAGCCATCAATGAGAATTACCTTGTTTTCAGTCAGGATTTCAAACCCAGGCCCAGGCCTCCCATGCACAGCTGTATTTGCTTTCATAGCCTAAGTACAAGCTGCCTCATCTTTCCCTTTTCTCAAAGGAGTCCTGCCACAGCTGACATGTATAATAAATAAGGTATTAACCAGTGATATAATTTAAAACACACCAGATGTCTCATCATAAAAACATAAGTAAATACCTGAAACTTTTCCTCCTCTTCCACTCCACCCCAAATTCTTCCTCAGTGCCCTAACCCAATGGCTCTTATAATGAAGATAATGGGCTGTACTGTGTCATCTGTATTGAGCAATGCTGAGTAAAATGGAATACTATTTAACTGATGAGATCCTGGTTCAAATTCTTTTTGCCATTAAGTCAGTTCTGATGCAGTCAATCACATAAAAGCACTTATTTGATGCCTCAGGATTGTGTACTGCTTTCAGTTGCATATGCCTAAAGATACCAGCAGCAACATGTTTCAGCTGACTTTATTTAGACAGCTATTTATAAATGTAGAGGGGGATGCATTACAAGCCAGAAATGTTCTACACTGAAAATAAGATCTTGAGAACAAACTTACTTCTTCAGTGTTTGAAATCCATGCTCTTTGTACTGGAGCTCTTGCTTCATGTGAGCTACTTCTCTCTTGAGTTTATTAACCTGCAGCAATGTGTGACGGTTTTAAAATGATATTTTATATGAACATTTAGGTGCAGCACTGTGCATTCAATTCAAACCTTATTATTCACTACAGACAGCACTCTAAACAAAGTTAACAGAAAGCCAGTTCATCTCAACAGCAGCTAACAGCCCTGACTGCATCCTCATCAGGCCATTTTACTGGCTAGGGCTTCATTCAGCACCCAGATACCACATCACTTAATAAGGGGCTCAAGGGAATTTTCAACCTTATAAGCAGAGCAGTAGAGAAAAATTCAAGACAGAGGGATGAAACACATGTTGATTTTACATGGAAACATTTAAACCCATCTCAGGCATTAAAAACCACTCAGCATCAGGATGGGAGCTACACTGCAGCGATAGAAACCATCCTCCAAGATACATAACTAAAAGCCCCACTGCATGAGTAACACAGCAGGATGATAATACATATTGTAAACCCACTGACCCTACAGCTTGCTGGTTTATATTCCTGCACAGAGGCCACACTGACCTACTTTACTTTGGTTGTTTCTTTTTCCCAAAGTGAGCTCTGCATGGGAGCGTGCACTGCCACTGCTAACAGCTTTCACTGAGAAAGGACACACCAGCTGACAGGCTCTGGAGAGAGCTCCCAGACTGCAGCACCGAGGGGCCAGCACAGCTCAGCACCCCACAGCGTGTCCTACACAGCGTGCACTACAGCTTCTAAGGGAGTCCAATAGGAAAAAAGTGCTTCCAATTCCTGAAACAGCTATGTTTAAGGATTCTGATAGATTACCTCCTAGATTCAGAACTGCTGTATTAGCTCTTTTGACGGCTTTGGCATCTCCTTTTAGTATTTGCCAGGAGGTCTGGAAATAGCTGAAGCTACTTGTGGCAACCTGAGGTCCATTCATACCACTTACCCTGGATTTTGTAGTAGCTATCTCTGCTTTGAGGATCTCTGGATCATACTTGGAACTTGACGATGAGCTGGAGATCACTAGAACAAATATAACACCCAGTTTAGCAGCTCTGCCTTCCACACATCAAGACCTCCCCTCACTGCTGCACACCCAGATGTCCACACATTGCTGATGCAGGCCTTTAGGCATTTTTCAGGTCTCTTGGAAAGGCAGAGAAAGGCAACAGTGCAGTGAAGTGCTCCACAAAAAGCGTATACTAAGAAGGCCAGAGCATGTCCTACATCTCCAAGGACTGGATTTGTTCCAGGTTAAGACACTTAACTCAGGCTCCCAAACTTGTTCACACCATTCAGTAGTGTGGCTTCCTGCATCACAGGCACTGAACAAAACTGATGGGACAGGCATAAAGATTTACTCTGTTTTTATTTGCAGACTTTCTCACTGAGTAAACAACCCACCAAATGTTTAGAAACAAAGGAAAACACAGAATGAGGAGAAATTGAAAAATGCAATGCAACCCTTTCACAACCTCGAGGACACAGCAATCATACAGCATGTCACACTGGATTAAATCTATGTCCCAGTAAAAGCAGAATTCTCTTCTCAGCAGCAGTTAAAACCCTTCTGCTTCAGAAGTTACAGGAGCTCTCTGCTGTGCAGTGTACTTAGAGGTAGCTGTAGGCAAGAGAGGTATTTTGATCCTTGCAATCATCAGTTCATGCCTGTAAACATGGAAAAGCATTTCTAGTTCTTTCTGGTTGTATTTTAAAGATAGATCATACCACACCAATGTAACTCATGTTCACAGTGTTCTGAATGGGCTGGTCTGGAACACCAGCACTTGAGTAGAGTGCTTGTAGGAAAAGACCAAAACTGTACTTCAGAGGTGATGGACGGGACCCTGCTCAAATAAGACTCCTTCAGCTGACAGAAAACTACTTAAGCACTTTCTAACTCAAGGCACAGGATTAGCCAGCAGAACTCGTGGAGGGGGGGGAGATCAGCCCGCTGATGTGGCTGGCAAGAACATAAGAATTCTTCAACACTAAGGATTATAAAAACAATTCTTGCAGGCAATAAATCCTCCTGTGGGCAATTTGCAGCTCCTAACTAGGAACAAAAAGGAGGAAATCTGTCCTACTATAAACCTTTCTGCACCAACTCTTGAAGCACCAGGTATTGTGTTTCCCGTGTGACAGAGAATAGGGAGCATGAAACAATGTTCTTCATACGCAGAGAGGTAATCCAGCCTATTTTCTACATGGCCTAACATACAGACCCTTAGCTCCCTGAGACTATCACTCAGCTACCTGCAATGTTAAAATCCAAAAGTGCCTGGGAACAATACCTGAGGATGAGCCTCTTTGCTTTGTTTCTATGCTCCAGACAAGAGATCATGGAATACCAGGGAACCTCACTTTTCTGCACTGAACCAGCCCCACATTCTTTCACATTTGGGGAAGCCCATACTGAAAACCTGCACACTGCCTGCAGTGACTGAGCCAACTGAACTAGTGATCTGTAGCAGTTCTGCTTTATCACACAGGTGCCAGGCAGCTATTGCTTTTGAGACAACCTGAGCAAACGTGAAGAATGACACAGCCTAACACATCGCAGTGCTCCATCAGAGGACCAGCTTCAAGCATTTTCCTGTCCTAGTGGGTTCACAAATGAGAAAGTCACTGGATAAGAGGTCAAAACTACTCACAGCTGGTCTGAGAGCCAAGTTTGTGCTCCCAAACATCATGCAGCTGCTGATATTCCTGCTGGGCCAATTCCAGCCTCTGCTGTTTCACTTGGTAGATCTCCTTCTGCGCAGCAATTGCCTCTTGGGCCAGGACAAGGTAGTCCTTCAGCATATGCTCCTGCTCCCGCCGCCACTGCACACGAGGGTCTTCTATCTGTGTAGTTTCTTAGAGAGAAAACAGAAAGAGGCAAGATCAGTGGAATGCTGCCTGGAGATGCTCCACCAGCTATGGCAACATTTTAAATAGCCCTTATCCCCATTCTGTATCAAAATCAGTGGAATAAAGACATTTTCCTTTTTCTCCTAGGAGCTGACCATTGCTCCACAATAAACACCACCAACTGAGTCACTGTACAGAACAGTTCCTGATGAAATCACCACACAACTCCAGCTCGGCTGCTGAAGCCACCCTGGTTCTGCCTCTTACACCACCCACACAGGCACATGCACACTCAGTTCTGAGATACTGACAGTGACTGTTAGACTCATTTTTATTGCAAATGCATTAGAACATGGCTAATAAAATACCTCTGCTATTCACTAATAAAAACACTTCAGAAAATACTACTGCCACATGGCTGCCTTATGCTGCACCTGACAGCATGAAAGCAGTTTCAATTCTGCCTGGCCTCTTTGGCTGCCAAGTGACTTGTATTACAAAGGGGAAAGAAACCCTTCTCGCTCAGATCCTGCAAGCAAGCAAAAATTATTTAAAACCTCATTAAATCATAGAATGTATTCATGAAAGCCTCTCAAATGCCATTTCATAAACAGCAGCTCAGGAGGGGAGGAAACATTTCCCTCCCTGAAAGCAGGTACAGCATGAAATCACCGTAAATGCAAGAGGTGGAGTTGAAAAAGAGTAGGTTTTGGTGACCCAGGCAATGCAGTCATGAATGGCCACACCACTTCATCCCTATGAGCCCAACACAACCAGTACAATGCTTTTCAGGTTCCTAATCATGAAAGAGGCATAAGGTCACAGCCATGTAGCCAGTCCTGATCCTAGTGAGACAAATTCAGTGTCAATATTTGACTTGGGTTTGTGAAGAAGTGTTCAAAATATTTTCATTTCTCTTTCAAGGCTGTGTTCTTGCTTGGAAGAGGTTCCAATAGGCAGTGGACTAAGTGCTTTGCAGCGGCTAAACTCCCATGTTGAAGAAGGATGCCTGGTTACCACACACTGAATCATTAATAAAGAGGAGCCGCTTGAAACAATCCCCAGGCATCTAATCTGCATCTCTTCAGAGCCTCTTGAAATATTTAGTGAAACCTGCCACAGTGGAAGCAGCTCTTAAGCAAGTCAGGCGTAAGACTAACACCACAACACACAGGAGGTAGGGGAGAGAAGAGTTTGACAATAACCCTAGGAGCAGAACTAGAAACAAAGGATTTTACCCAAGGGATGGACACTCAACCATTTTCACAATCTGCTCATGATCATGTTGATGAGACAATTCACAGGATACTCCAACAATAACTTGTCTTAACAGTACCTCAAGATCCAGAAGAGCACATGGCATTACAAGTTACATAGGAAATCTTAGAGAAGCTGCAAAGCCTTTTTAAGACACCAACAGTATAATTTGTAGAAGCATTTCAACAGGAAGTCCTGTACAGGTCCTGCAGAAGCAGCATTTCAGCTGATGTACTACTAAAACTAAGCCTAAAAATGAAAAGCTGCCCCAAAATAACCTGAGCAAAAAGCAGCTACATGTGCCAACTGCAGGTGCTGGTGTCTGCCCAGACAGCAATACGGTCTCTCTTAGATAGAGCAAAAAGTCAGGAAGACAAAGCAGCATATTAACTGTAACAGCTTGAAAACCCAGGCTCCTGTCACTGTTCTTGCCCCCAGATCCCATTCCCAGATAAGCCCTACCCAGTAAGTAGATCCCTTTACTCCACAGTGGAGCCAAAAGGGGAAAGTCAGCTGCAAGCTTCCCAAAGAGCTGCCCCCATATTCCCAGGCACGCAGCTTCCCCAGGCCACACTGCAGGAACTGGGCAGTACCCAGGACTCTTGAAGTCTAATTCAAGACACTGGGTCATAAGCCTACCTGTACCTATGGCTTCCTCAAGCACGGACAGTTCCAGTTTCCCCTTCAGCTACCACCCATTCCTCCTATAATCACGAGAAGGATGGTGGAAGCTGCTGCAGGGAAATCCCTCCATTATAACAATAAGGAGAAAGACCACAACCTACAATCCTGAACAGCTCCATTTGGTGGTGAAGCAGCGATGCTTTCCTCTAGCACACACACCACCTCAGGGATCAAACACTTGCCAGGTCATGGAGAGCATGGACAATGCACTTATAGAATCACAGAATCAACCAGGTTGGAAAAGACCTTTCAGATCACCAAGCCCAACCTTTACCCCAGTACTGCCAGGGCCACCACTAACCCATGGCACTAATGCACTGAAACAGCTTCGTTCCCAATTTTTCTAAGCATTCATCTCACCCTCTTCAGTAAGCACAGCACTAACTGTACCCCTTGATTGCAACTTTGAGTTTCAAACGTGTGATAACAACCCATGAAACTGTTGGCCAAGGGCTCCCCATATGCCCCAGCTCCTGCGAAACACAAAGGACATTCAGCAGTCAGGTGAAGGGACTACAGAAATGCAGCTTTTACATCAGTTGGTGTCTTGTGAATTTTTCATTTAATGTTAAGCTTGTCATAAAGAAACCTAGTTGCTCCATGGCTGAGGAATGCAGTCTTGCCTTGCCGGCATCAGCATCATTCTCTGTGCAAATCGAATTCCAAAGCAGCTTTTCCAGACAGACATACTCAGGGCTACGCATTAATACTGCATTAGAAGTATTCTAGGTACTCTCTACAATTTAATTGTATTTATTTTGCCTCAGAGAGGAGCAGAAGTGTTCTTCAGCTCATTTTTTTTTTAATGGCTCCTGGCTTTAGATTTAATTTGGGTCTGTCCTTGGGCTTGTTTCTGATAATTACTCTCAAATACTTTAAGTGTGCAGCAAGAACCAAGCTGCCTCCATGCCCTTCATACCCTCTGATGATGGTTCCTTCCGCACAGGGCATCTACAAGAGACCTTGGAGAGGAAGAAAGTTTTGGATGCTCTCCAGAAGATACTTCAACATAAACCACAAGGATGAGCCTCTTGATTAACTGAAAGTAAGTGGCTGTGGTTTGCTTTATTGTGAGTTCTTGGATTAGAGCTGGCAGAAGAAAGAGTGTCATGATTTTGTTTCTCTTCTTTTTAACATCTCATTGAAATCCCAGGTCAAGCCTTGTAGGCTCTGGCATCCCGTAGAAGTGAAACATTTTAAGAGCAACTGCTATGAAGCAGCTACCAGCATGGTTTGGAACCTCCTCTGCACACCCCTGAAACTTGTGAAGCTTTTGAGTGCTGTAGGCTCGGACCTGCCACCAGAGCTCTGCACAACCACCCTGCAGGCAACCCAAGTGGACAACCAAGATCCTGTCTGCCTTGTCCCACCTACATGCTGCATTTTCTGCTAACACTCAGGAGGCTGACAAGCATTCACGTCCCACAGCAGGCTTCCTGTACCTGAACATGTCCTCCAGGAGCAAAGCTAGCCATCCTCACTTAGGCAAATGCCACTGGAGTACATTGTGCCCCAGTTTTAGCTAGGATAGGCCACAGTGACAACAAGCACTTGACATCCTCCAGTATGGATAGGAGAGGAAGACAAATAAGAAGAAAAAAACACATCTCGAATTGAAGAGAAAGTTCAGAGGAGACAAGAAAGAGACTCTTAGAAACATCCCTTATTTTACTTGAGCCAAGTCCTTCCTGTGCTCAGAGATGACCCTGATGTTAACTTCAGAAGGTGGCTGAAAATTATTTCTTTGTGGGACAATGGCAGCTCCCAGAGCTCCTGCAGAGGCTTACATCTACAGCAACAGCCCATGTCACTGCTTGATAAACTTGAAAAGGGAACTCATCCGAGGGAAAAACCATCAAGCCCCAGAGAAGTTTCACTGAGAAGGGACGGGGAACAAACAACTTCCCCAAAGCACTGTACAGGTAAAACTGAACGGGCAGGAACCTCTTACTCCAACACTGCTGCTTAATACAGCAAAGCCCTTCAGAGTCACTGAAGGTGGCATGGCCCTGTATGGGGGCTGTGCTTACCCTGAGCACCCTGGTCAGCACCTCCTACATCCTACACTTCATACAGCAAACCTCTAACCAGCAGAGACAGGAGGAGAAGCCCAACCATATTTCTGACTCCTCTGGAGAGCCTGACCAGCTCTTCTCAATTCCTGCCTGCACACAGCTATAAAAACATTAGATCATGGAGAAGGAGGAAAAAAGAATTGTTAACACGACTTCTAAACTCAGCTCTTACTCCTTTTGTAAGTGTGGTCAGCACAGGGATAACCCACACCCAAGTGTGACTGAAAACGCAGGAAGATTCAGTCTGTCTTTAAAAAGCAACCTCATATTTAACTCTCCAGAGTGCTCTGGAAGTAGAAGTGAAATGGACTCACGCTTTTGCAGACCTAGAGGAGACCCCAGTTCATGTCTTACAATTTAGCACCTTCTCAAGCAGAGTCCGTCCAGTTCTCCCCTCTGCAGACCTCCTCTGTGGGATCCTGTAGGCTTGTCCACCCCTTCTTCCACACTATCCACTTCCAGTAAGAGGTAAAACCAACTTCCCCTGCCTCACAAAAATGATGAGGATAAAGCCACTCAAAGCTATGTAAATACTGTGACATTGGGGTGAAAAACTCTCAGTAAAAGTGTTTGTGTCACCTTCACATCTGGAGACGTCTGATCTTTGCCCTGCAGGGAGCAGCTGGTGCTTTCTGAGAACAGGCTGCCTTCATTCTGCATTTGTAACACCCAAGGGAAGTTGCTAAACCCTAGAAGGTGCAGTCTTACAAGTAAAAATGGGTTTTTTTGTGGGAAAGGGAAGATGTGAAGATAGCCAAGGAAAAGCAGACTGCCACATTTGTATTTAAACAAAGATCTCTACCTCCTGAAAGCAACTGCTGGAGCTCTCAGCTGAAGCACAAGAAGCTGATTAAACTCAACCCCAACCAGAAAAACAATTTGGAGGCACTTTTGTCTTTTAAAGAGTTTTTCTCTTTGCCCAAGTTACAGGCACCCCCAATGGGCCTGGGCCTGGTTCTGCTGTGAACTTCTGGCTGCAACTGGAGCTACTCTGTAAAAAGAACCAAAGCCACTGACTCATTCTGTTGTCTGTTACCTTTTACAGGGGATTTGTTCTAGCACAACCCAGTAAGGAACTCCTGACCATGTCTGGAATGACAGATCCAATTTTGCATTTTCTTATAACTCAAATGAGTTTATAAAGCTTCACACTTCTGGTCTATCAAGCAATCTGACACAGTAAGCACATGCTTAGTTTGAGGACACAGAATAAAAATGCCACAAGCCTGAACATAACTCTTGCAGCCCGCACACCTCTCAAGTATCCCAGGCCTTCCCGAGTTTCCTCTCCAGTAAAGGCAGTGTGAACTGCAGCAAAGGGAGGTCATGCCAGCATTCAGTATATCTCTGCCAGTGGAGGCAACACCAGACCTTTGCACTGTTTCAAACGGCCTGGTCACAAGGACAAATTCCAGGCTAAGAACAAACTCCAGCTCATTGCTCCCGAGTTGGACTCCCCAGCAGAGCTAAATCTTAGAGGTGTGTCCAGGGTATTAGCTTAAATGTGGCTTCTGATTTGAAGACTGCAAACCAAAAAGTCTCAAATTCCTGAGAGAGGGAAGTAACTTGTGTGATGGGGAAGGACAGGATTTGATTTCACAAGTGCAGGTCTGACGTACCCTAAAACGTACTGTTAGCAACTCTGTGGCTTTGTGTTCAGTACATTTTAACACAGGCACACGACAATCACTCTGCAAAAACACAGGAACACATCACTTACTGGTGTTGTGGTCTATGTAATAAACTCCAACCTGAGGGTCATAAGCTTCTTCCCATCCTAATGGCAACTCATCACTAATGCAGTCTGCAAAGGTGAGGGGTTTAGTGTACCTGAAATGCAAAGTAATAGTGAGGATGAATAAAAGAACACTCCCACATGCCTACTCCAAACAACTGTCCAGAAAACAAGTACCTCAAGAGCTTCAGTATAGAAAACAAAGTTGAAAACTATTTGGAAGCTTTTGTTCTTCTCAAATACCCCACAAACTCGTCCCTTTCTTCATCTAAGTTGCAGCCAGATGAATTCATCCTGACCGAGCTCCTAAGCTCTGCCCAGATCAGCCGGGGCTCGCTCCACAAAGGAACATAAGAACTTTGCCAGAAACAACCCCAGCCTCTCAAGTGAAAGAACCAGCCTGTTTGCAGGCTAGTCCTGTATCAAAAATATGTAGACAAGAAGGAACAAGATGAGAAATGCAATTTGCATAGCATGAATAATTAAGACTGTACAATCAATAGCAACTGCTGAGGACTGTGGGACCACTTGTCATGCAACTCCACTCATTTGCATTGCAATATGTTGTGTCATTAATGACAAACCAGATTAGTTTCCCAGTATCCCAAAATGTGTAACCTGCTCTGTCCAAATGAGGAAGTATTTCCACAGTACTGCTCTGATGAGCTTTGCTTTTGGAGACCACATCCAGCAGCAGTCTGAAGGCTCGAGTGGTTAAAAACACGGCTTACAGTACCCATTCCTTGAGTGACCCCACGGACTGAAGTCACTGAAACCAGCCCCTTTCCTGCCCCTGAGTCTGAGCTACTAAGGTTCACACTGCACCAACAAAACTAACCCTACCTAGCACTGCAGGAGGCATGAGCTTGCAGGTATCTCATACCCAGCTGCCAAGAACACAGGGTGCCACAGGCCCAGAGGTCCATCACACAGCCTCATGCACTGCAGGTGGCACATCTGGAAGGAATGACAGAGCTTTGTGTTGGGCCTGTGAGCGACCTGGCAGAGGACCCTTGGGGCAGAAAGCACAGGACACACTGCAGAACACCAAAGCCCCTCTCCAGCAGTTACACTGCACATAGTAAGAACAAGCAGGTCAAGCAGCAGCCGTGGAGCTGTACCAAACCATGCCATTTGTATGCAGTGTGCCACAGCAACATAAGGTGGTTACAGAAGAAGTTCCCAACCCACTGTAAGAGACTGAAGAGGCCTGCAGAAAGTCTTTCATATTCCAAAATAGTTCAGCAGGGCAGTTAGAGAAGGTTTTAATGAGTTTTGAGCACATCTGAGTACGCTTCTTCTGGCTGCACTGAGCAACCAGCTGGTAGCCCCACAGTAACATCTTACACTCAGTGTAAAGGAGACTTTTAGGGAAAAGCCTGCATCTACAAGATGTTCAATGCAAAAATCAACATTTAATGAGTAACATAATTCCCCCCAAAAGATGACCTAGAGTCTGGTACATTGTGGGAACATTTCGGTAAAAGCTACGTAAGGCACTAAGGTCCCCACCTGAAACACTGCTGCTTTTCACTTTCAGCACATTGCCTTTGCCACCTGGAGCAGTCCTGCGATCACCGTTTCCTCAGAAGACTTCAGCTTAGAGCTCCGCAGTGCAAAAAGAACTCAAGAGCTTCACAATGTAACTGTGACAGTTTACTGAGAAAGTTTCACTGACAGGTTTATTTTTACTGTTCTTAATCTACACTGTGGATCAAAAGCATGTTTGTATAGAAAACAGAGATTACCTGAAAATGAACTAGAATCTCAGTCCCTCTGATTGCTATTCCTTATCCCATGTTTTTCCCTGTGGATCAAGCTGTTTCCTCAGCCTCAGTACTGTGTGCTGCTCTGAGTCAGTCAAATCAAAGATGGACAAGGGTGCAGAGCAAGATCAGGTACAAGCAACGGCCTGGAGGTAACAGATGAAAGTGCTGTTGCCAATGTGTTTTAACTCCAACACTAGAGTTAGTGCTTCCACCTCTGAAAGTGGCACCTGCTTTTATGTGATGTTGGTTTAGTGGTTCACATGGAAGCAGGGCAGGCAGAGAAGGGGGAAGAAAAAGCCAGGCAGGGTCAGCGTACTAGGGCAATGACATGAGCCAGCTGGAGACCTGCAGGTACTAGGGCTCAGAGACAATTTCACCTTTGAGATTCATGTTTTCAGCGTATCTCCCAAGAAGCACCCACCACCGAGCACATACCAGTGCTGTTCTCCCTGGCTGACTGCAAGCCATTTGTACAGAGCAGAAAGTGTTCGTCAAAGGAGAATCTGTCATTCAACTAGTAAGCAGAAGAGTCATTAGGCTTAGAATTAAGAGAGTAATTCCATTTGTTACAGACAACATATGTTACACAGCTATTTCCCCAAATAGCTGCAGCTTCATAACTAAATAACTAACTCATCTCAACTCCTTTCCCTTGCTGTTATGGGGGAAAGGGGCACAAATCGAAGCAGTAATGCTACAATTAGAGATGAAAGATATGTGATATGTTTTGTTGCCAGACTATGAATAAAGCATAAAGGAAAAAAAGGAGATTATTTCTTCGTTTTAAGATATTATTTTAGGGGTTGTTATGAAGACTGAAATAAAACACTTTTCCAGAAGGGGTCCAAAAATCAAGCATCTCCCTAACCACATTCACAGGGTAGCCTGACACATTAAATGAACAAAAGGTGAAGTTTCTTTCTTGTAGCATGACATGATTCAGTTAGTGTATTATTTTTGCATAAACCAGGACTGCGCCTGCATTTGGGAAGTTAGAACCTAGGGCCCATCTGCAGAACTGCTGCTTTTGAAACACCTCCTCTGCAATTCACAAAGATTCCTTGGAGAGTTTCCCCAACTCGGTCAAACCCCTTACCATACAACAGGTTCTCTCTGCAGCCAGGCTCAAACCAGCAATCTAGAACATGGACCCTTTCGCCCACTGTGCTTATAACTAAGGAAGGAAAGCTACAACTGGTTTATGCATCCCTTACCCTCCTCCGCTAGGGAAACCTCTGGATACATCCATACAGCTTTCAAAAGATGCAATCACCCCAAAGTTCAGACAATCCTGATGCTGACTCTTGATGTCCAGTCACAGAGAGGAAAGCAAGTGTGGCAACCACACCTGCAGGTGCAGCGGTTTTCATTCAGCCCCCACTGGTTGAGGTGACACAAGACCTGCAGACACGAGTCTGCAGCTTCCAGCCATGCTTGTTTTGTTCTAACGCCCTTGAGATCATCAGTTAGACCAGAACTACTCCTGAGGCATTTCATCTGCTTCTAAGCTAGAGGCTAAACTTGGTGTGGAGCTCCTACAAGAGAACACAGCCTGAGCTAAAGATGTCTAAATCACAGCTTAACTCTAGTCTTTTAGCTCACCAAAAAGTCATGCACACACTCACCTCACCTCAACTCACCTGGATCTCATGTTCATCCTACCTTTGACTGCCTTTCCTCCATTAGCCAAGTTTTATTCATGATCATTTTTAGGAGCATTTAGTATTTTGAAAAAGACACCTCAACCCAGATTTACCCATTTCCATTACATTTTCCTAGTTTTCAACATGCTCTTTTTGCATTTGATTTCATTCAAGAAATTCAGATCTATGTGAGGAAGTGCAATGGCTCATCAGGAGCCCTGGAAACCAGGTTCCCTCAGCAGCCACTACACACAGGGAGCCAACAACCCCACCACAGAAACTTCTCCTGATAACAGAGGTAAGAGATAACAGCATCACCCTGAGGAGCAGCTTACGGTCTTCAGGCATAGGAAAACCACTGCCCACCCACAGACCACTGAATGTATGCGAAACTTCCAGCTTTGTGGAATGTTGGCCCCAATAGCTCAAGTATTTGTAGAGCAAATGACAAATCCCGCTCCCAGGGTAGGCAGTAGGAAGTTAGCTCCCTAGTAAACTAGCTCTAGTTTACAAGTCACAACAGCTTTAAATAAAGGTTAATATATTTCTTATTTTGATTGTCACCTTCAGGTTTTCCACAGATAAAACTGGAAGATAATGTTATAATGTGGAAACTTGCTCATCTCAGGTTCAGAAAGCCTTTCTGTAGTCTTTAACTCCACTGTTGTCAATCAAAACCCTCATTACACAGGAAACCAAAGGCAAATAATCCTTGTGTAACAAGCTTCTGATTGACAGAAGGTTTGTTAAACACGGCTGCAGGGAGGTTCCTGACGGGAGCAGGAGATGGGGGATCTGCACCACTTACAAACCTGGAGTTAATACTACAAAGGTAACAGAAATAAATCCTCAGCTTCTTAAACCAGGAAATGTTGGGTTTGTAACTACTGGATTTCAGTGCACATGGTGGCCTGCAGCAGCCCAGCACACACAGCTTTTCACCTGGGCTCATGGTTGTGAGTACATATGTGCATGTACATACACGTGTGCTTGGGTCACCAAGACGTAAAACGTTTGTTAACCAATAGTGGATCACCAAGTGTGCTCCACCATACGTAAACCACTTAATCCCTGTGTTTGCAGGGCTCCCCAAACCCAGAACACATAAAGCCAGTTAAACAAGAGAGCCTTATGTTCATGAGTTCAGTGCAGATCACACAGCCCCAGAGTAGGTGGAACAGCAGCCCAGGGGATTTCCTGCAGCTCACTGCGCTGACAGCAACGCCTCACTGCGGGAGGGACAAAGGAGCACCTGCATCACCAGCACCTTCACATCAGCTCCTCCTACAGCTTCAGCCACCAACCTCTAACAGCTTAACAGCTCTCCCCTTCCTTTCTGCACACACAGGTACACAGTGAGTGTTTCATGGACACATGGGTTTCATGAGCAAGGAGTCAAGTGAGATACAATTATAAGCTCTGGCAGATCCTTCCACTCATCTCTCTTACAAAACCAAACAGGTTTTAAAGCCAGCATTTTGTGGCACACTGCTGGAGTCAGGTTTTATTTTCAATGGCTTCTACTCCAATTATTTATTTATTTTTACATAGCATTTCTGCATGTGAATAGGACTCATCACTGCTTATGATGTGCCAGAACAGAGGACCGGCTGAAAGCATCTCAGTTCCCGCTGCACACAGGATCCTCATGGGCCTGAGCTGAGGAACGTGCCCATGGGCAGAGCTGCTGGCTGCTGCAGGAGCTCCTCACAATGACATCCCAGCTTCTTTGTTTTCAATGAGGTCACCCCATCCTCAACACAGACAGTGATTATTTCTACACTTCAGCATAGAAACCCTTATCCCTTTGCAGACCAATTTTCCAGCACTACAGCAATCTCCTCCTCACAAAAGCTTTACAAATAGACTCCCACACGTTTATCACTCAACTTGGTGCTCCAGTCTCAAACACACCAGGGCTGTGCATCACTATAGTAACTGTTTTCCCCAGGAACATCTCTCTGTGGGGAGGGTTGCCTCTGCAGGCTGGAAGTGTGGCAGCACAGAGCCCTGGTTATGAGCTGGCCGGCAGAGCTTTCCTCACCCATCCCCACACACCCGGGCACAAAGCATTGCTCCCTCAGATTCTCACTCCAACTGCCATGGAGGGATGAGGTGATGTGAACAGCTCACCTGCAATAGCCAGTATCCTCGGCAGCGACACAACTGCACCAAAACCTCAGCAACTGTTATGGAGGAGACCTCCTCACCCAGGGGCAGAGAGGAGGCGTTCGGGGCAGCCATGAGATCTATGAATAGAAAAGTGCTTCCCAGATAACAAGAAGAAGCCTTAAAGAAGTGATCATAAATTTGAGAAGCTTCTTAACTATGCTCCAGGGAGTCTGATGAGAGATCAAATGTGACAAAATTCTGGAAGCCAGACATTACTCCAAGACACACACAAAGGCACAGCCACCTAAACTTCTATTACCTCAAGCAGATGCCATTCAATGACTGTCAGTACATGCAGCATTACAGCCTGGTCCTGGTCTTGCTGTGGTAAAGGATAACTAGGAACAGAATTACATCCATGATAGTAAAAATGGGGTCAAGTCTGAGAAAAACAGTTTGTTTGAAATTGTTACGGTAAGCCAATTTGCTGTAACTACGACATAAACATTGCCAATAGCAATGCCCTTAAAAAGCAACACTTCATCTCAAGCAACTCAGGCTGCAGAGCTCTTTCTTCTCAGTAGTGGTCTCCTTCTTTGTCATGGGTATTGAGCATCTTCTCAGCCTCCCAAAGATCTTTCATCTCCTCGTGGCCCCTCCATGCACTGGGCCACCTCTTGGTTAAGTAAGCCCAACATCCATCCTCAGAACTTATCTTCCAAGCTACCGTCATTTTAAACAGTTCAATTGACACTCATGGACTCAGTGATGTCCTCTACTGCTCTTTGCCCAGGACATGAGAATGAGCCTTACACCTCACCAGTGTAGCCTTGAGTTGTGTGTAATATGCCACTGTAGACCCTTTGCATGAGCAGGTAACATCCAAATCCTACCTTTTCTACAGAAATCAGTCACATGCTGCCCAAGTAGATTCTCCACAAAGCAGGTCAGGACACATGAGAGACGCCTGAAGTCGGACAGCAGCCTGCATTTCAAGCATTCCATATACAAATATGTATACTTTAAATAGTAATACATTTCTATTACTCAGATTCATGAAAGCATTGAGCTACATAATACCCAATTTACCACTCCACCAGCTACAAGCAGCACATTGAGCATGAATCAGTCTAACAGCTTGCTTGCTGTATCCACCTCTGCAAAGGCTTGCATGTTTACAAGCTTGGCTTTGCACAGTGACACTTTGCCCATGCATTTCTTTTCAGTACAGATCATTTACCCCTGGAAGCAAAGAACTACCAAGTTATTTGTGAGAAGACTATCAAAAACCACTTTGAGATTTGAGCTCATTCCCAGAGATTAACAAACTGGTTCTGCTAGCAGGAGAGAGGCAGGAGGTCACTCATACCTTCTGAATCACTCAAATGCAAAATTCCTGGGATAGCTCAAGGTTAAAGAGTCAGGAAATGGGAGCTGAGGCTTCTCACAACATTAACTTGCCTGCCAGCCTGTATATCCTGCATGCTTTCCTGAACCGATTAAGCAGAAAAGATATAAAAGAGTAAGGTACAACTTGATGAGAATGGTGCAACACGACTAAATTAAAGGCATGCAAGGGTTGGAATTTAACCACACAAGTAATGTGAATGGCTTGAGTTTTCAGTAGTGGAGGTTGGGTTTTAAGCTTGCCTTCAGCTGTAGGGTGAGAAGCAGCCTGGCCACCTCCACGGCCTCAGTAGATTAACTAGGGCCAAGGCAGCTCTCTCCAGTCGGAGGTTCAGCTGCTCTTGAAGAAAGGGGCTGATCACAGTGAGGGGTAAACTGTCTACCAAACATCCAGACGGAGTAGTCAGACTCGTTTCTTGACATATTTGGGAGATTATGAACTGGCAGGTTTGCCTCTGTACTTACAGTATGCTCTCCTATCCCTCTGAAAGGCTGCCTGCAGTGTGGGTGGCAGCAGTTTACATTGGCAAGATGCCTCAAGATAAAGAGGTAGGTAGGATAGGCTCCCCCCACAACACAGCTCCTATAGCAGGGAACCTGGAGCTACTGTCAGGAAAAGATAAGTATTTGAGATCTCAGCAATGAGATGGGTATTGGACAATTGCTGTACCTTAGTGCTCAGGAACACATTATCCCATGGGTGGCAGCAGAGCAAGCACTGGGCTGACTTCGGGTGCTTGACCTCACAACCAGTCCTCAGCCAGCAATGAGTTCTCACTCACTTCATCTGTGGTGATTAAAACCTTTGACTCTTTCAGAAACAATGCATATTGCTATATTTCTTACCAGCACGTGCCATCTCTACTGTGAAAAAGTGCAGTATGACAGCAAATACCTCCTGCAACACTACCAGCTCCTTGTACCCCTTATTCATGTGGCATTTGAAGTGGGAAAACAGACAACTCTAGGATGGTATCACTGGACTAGGGTCCCTAGTCTACCCACTGCAGAACCCAAGCATTGCTAGCATGGAAGCACACTTAGAAAGAGGCAAGGAAACCACAGGAGGCTGGGTTTAAACACACAGAGTTTGCACGCCGCTCTGTTGCTCCCTGGTTCACCTCTTACTAGCACTGGGCTAATTGCTAACTCCATGCACAGCTTTAGTAGCACTGCCTGCCTGCTCTTTCTGAATTATAAACTTTCTTTCTGAGTTATATTGCTATTTGATGTTCCCGATCCCAACGAGCAACATCAGCAGTCTCTTTGTTCTGCATCACTTACAGAACAGACTAGGCAAGCAGCAGGGCATCACAACAGCCTCTTCTGCTCTTTGCCCTAAGACAGATCAGCCTCAGCCACTTAGCTGTTGTGCAATGCCTACATCACCTCTAGAATCAGACTGGTTTGGGTTGGAAAGGACCTTAAGATCATCCAGTTCCAACCCCCTGCCATTGGCAGGGACACCTCACCCTAGACCACGTTGCCCAAGGCTCTGTCCAACCTGGCCTTGAACACTGCCAGGGGTGGAGCATTTACCACTTCTTTGGGCACCCTGTGCCAGCACCTCAGCACCCTCACAGTAAAGAACTTCTTCCTTATCTCTAACCTGAACTTCCCCTGTTTCAGTTTGAACCCATCACCCCTTGTCCTAGCACTGCAGTCCCCGATGAAGAGTCCCTCTCCAGCATCCTTGTAGCCCCCTTCAGACACTGGAAAGCTGCTTCTTGAAGCTTTACTTCACTGCTCTGACCTTACAGCAGTCCGGCAGCTGGGAAGTCCTGTCAGGTAGAGCAGAACCCAGCCACACATAGGAAGCCACTAAGTCAAGTAAAGCCCAAAGAGGTCTAAGCACAGCCACAGGAGGACACGGGTGCATTCAATGCCATTGTAAACTCAGCAGTACCAGGTATGAACAGGATTATTTCTGGCTGCCTGTAACAATCGGAGGAGGTGCTTGGTCAAGCTGATCTTGGAGCAGTGGAGAACACAGAAGAACAAAAATCTTTCTAGTTGCAAAGCAATCGTGAATTCAAGATACAGAACACTTCCTTAAGCATAAGCATTGTCCTGGACACTGTAATTCCTGCCATATCCTTCCAAAGGGGCAAACCAAAATCATTTCAATAGACTCAGCCTTGCAAGTTGGCACTGAAAACAGCCAAAGAGGAGGAAGCCCAGGGTACACAGCACTCAGCTCATGGATGAGGCAACTGCAGAAGCACATAAGCAGCTGGAATTCACAGTATCAGATATACTGATATCATACAGATTCATTGCTTTCTCAGCTCCTAAGAAGTCGTACAATATCAAAACCAACAAATGTCAGAACAGGAACAGAGATCTAGAACCACCTTGGGAGAGTAAAACTTAAGGAGATTTAAAGTGTTAGAAGCAGAAGAGTATAAAGCTAATAGGTTTAGTACCTTTATCATCCAGTATAACAAAGCCTTGATTACTTGATTACTGAGAGGGTGCTGAGGTGCTGGCACAGGCTGCCGAAAGAAGCTGGGAATCCTCCACCCCTGGCAGTGTTCAAGGCCAGGTTGGACAGAGCCTTGGGTGACATGACCTAGGGTGAGGTGTCCCTGCCCACGGCAGGGGGTTAGAACTGGATGATCTTAAGGTCCTCTCCAACCCAAACCAGCCTGGGATTCTATGATTATGGAGTTAAGTCACAAATTACTCCAAACTACATTTACAGACAGACCCATATAAAGCACAAAACACAGCTCAGAACTTCACACACTGCGAGGGAGTCAATACAAATCAACAACTATTGAAGTCTGCTCGCTCATTTGCGGGCAGCAACAATGAGATCTGCATCACCAAGTGAGTTTAACGGATTTACTCTTACAAACAGCATTTATTTTGACTGATCCACTATCAATATATTTTGCCAACAGATTCAATTTGTGCTCACACAGTTCTAATGCCACTTGCTCTTTACATCCCCCTTCCCCATCTACCTCACACAGCTTGAAGCCCACCTGCAGGCCTTCTGCCAGCTCCCCAGTGGCACAAGCAGCTGAAGATCTGCATGCCCAGCACTTGGCTCAGAAAGAACAGAACCCATCTGCAGAGAGGAGAGGTGAGAGGCTCAGGGACCACGGCTCATATCACACAGGGGAAGGACTATGGTGTTGGTACTGCCTGCTTTCTGTCTACTTTCCAGACTGGAGCAGTGCCACTAAGGTGGAAAGCTGCCTTCAGGTTCAGGACAAACAAGCATTTCATCATAGGCAAAGCCAAACATGGTATCCTGAGACTGCGATACTGCTTGTAGCAGCCCCCTGCAATTCCCAGCTGTCAGGCCTGGGGATGGTGCACAGGGATTCTCCTCAGCTACAGCGTGTGTGACAGACCAAACCAGCTGCTCGTTCCCTCCCAAAACACCAGCTCCTCCAGGGACACTGTGCTCCTGGGGGACCCTTTCCCTGTTCTTTGCATGGGATTTACACAACCCCAGGAAAAATAACCGAGTTTTCCTGAAGCATTCTAGATGGGTGAATGAGACTGGGAACGGGGACAGGGCTCTGGAATGCAGCGCAAGTTGCCTTGTCTCCTGACAGGAGCAGCAGTTTAGTCTTACTCAGAATTTAAAGAACTTGAGGCAAATCCCAAAGCAACATGTCATTTTTCAGAATTCAAGGGAAAACTCCTTAGGAACAATTCATTCCCCAAGTCTGTTTACAACTCAGACATTCCTGCAGGGAGTATTATCAGAGGATGTCTGTGAACACACGCTCATGGGTGCAACTGGCAGCACTTGCTCAAAGAGGATGCAAGGATGCTCAGCCATTAAGTACAAGCAATGAACAACACTCTGGTCCCAAACTGTAACTGGCTGCCAAAAAGCAAGGTGACATTTCTAAATGTGAGCATGTGTGAAAGCCATCTCTTACCAGGTAACTGACAGGTACTTTGCTGTAAGGGCCTTGCAGAGACACTCCTGTCTGGTTTGGCCTGAGGCAGTTAACCAAGTTTCTATCTAATTCAGTGTATCATGCTTTTAGTGTCCAACAGACCTCTACAGAGGTACCAAAAGCTTGTCACTGTAGCGATTCCTCAGTTCAAAATGCACATGTGGAAGCAAAGACTCAGCACATGTACCACTTCATCACTGCTGCTCACACTTCGTGATCTAGGTATGTGTCACAGACACACCTTACATAGTCTTACTATTAGTATTTAGCTACTATTTAACTTCGGTGTATGAGAAGAGAGCACAGGAACCTCCTTCCAAGGCAACAATCTTCCTTTTTCCAATATGCTCTGCTAAAGGTCACTCAGAACACTTTAGATATGGCTGTGTTCCTACTTCTCCCACCCCAACTTCTCCCTCATACAACAGATGTCCAAAGCTCATTTGAGCCTTGAAAGATTACCAGCTGCTGACAGCAAAGGTAGCTACTCTAAATCCCTCTAGAAGCAATAAAACATACTTTGAAATCTTTCACATAAAAGAACTATTCCAGACAAAACAACTCAAGACTGCAACTTTTATAGAACAAACTAAAAATGAGAGTAGCCCCTGAAGATGAATGCTGGGTTTGGTGATGGCATCATAACCTTACTGGCACCCATGTACAGGAAAGAGTTCCAGCTCAAAGCACTGGCCACTCGCCACTGGAGTTAGAGCTGATGGAACATACAAAACCTCCTACACCCGTGTTAAGTGCCTGAGATACTGGCCCTTGTGAGAAGACAACCAGCACTCTGCCAAGCCAAGCGCAAGCTGGCAGTGCTGCAGGCAGCTCCCTGCTCAGAAACCCAGGTCACAAGCTCTGCACTGCAAAGATGCAGGCACATGAGCATGTAACGGTCCATTCCCCTCAGTTTTCGTTCTAACTGAATGCCTGATGGTTATTGCTTCATCACCAGTGGTTTCAAGGTTTACAGTAACAGCCTGCCTAAAAAGTTACCTTCATGTCTCTGAAGAGACCCCAGCTTCAGTACCACCAGAGCAATTGCTCCACTTGAACAGCACAGGAAGTGAATCACAACTAACAGCCTGCATTTCAACCTGGCCTTACAAGCTGAAAAACTTAAAGATAAAAACCCAAAGATGTCACATTCATCTTGATCAAAACCAAGCAGCTGGGGTTACAGCACTGAGCTCAGCCTCACAAAGCAGCTGCTACAGCAAATGCACCAGCTTTGGGATCAGTGCTGTGCTCACAGCATCCCCTGCTGTGCCTGGGAGCAGGCTCTGGACACACAGCACCACCTCTGTAACCCAGCTGGATCCAGCACACATCAGCCTATGAATTCTGACAACTCCACCACCCACAGGACCAAACACTACTTCCACAGAGCACAAGAGGTGATGCAGGACCATTCACTGCATGTCCCAGGGAAGCCAGTTCAGCTCATTCAACTGGGAGACAAGTCTTCACACTGCAGCTAATGGCCTGCCCCAGCCACAGGAGTGAGCAGAGGCCACACCATTTCACAGCACCTAAACCCAGACTCCCGAGACCATCAGCACACAGCCACATTCCCAGCACGCCCCCAAGTCCCCCAGAACTGAGAAGGCTGTTGATCAGCAAGACAAGGCTTTTGCCCAAATGCTCTACACTAGGAATTTGGAAAGGAGTTTTCCGAGAGAGACTAGAAACACCCAAATTACTCTAACAAAAGCAGCACAAAGAGTAAGTTCACAGAGCCATCGGGAAAGAGACAGGATTTATTTTACCCTTGTCAAGACGTAAAACCTACATATTTAAGTGCCTGCTCCCAGAGTTGCAGGACAGTGTCAGCAACAGAAGTGCCCCAGTCATAGTCAAGCTGCAGTGATACTTGGATTTCTTCAGGAACACAGCATCTATCATCTCAAAGCACATTCATAGTCAGAGCAGTAAGCATTGGTTTCTTTTTTGCACTACAAGGGTTGCTTTATCTGTACCATGCAATGTGCTTTGGGATTAAATGCACCCAAAAAGCATTTTAAAAGAGGATCAGTTTCTAGGCAATGCAGTTTCTTAACCTGAATCAGCATAACTGCACAAGAACACGTGCTAGTGCTGGGGAGGGAGGGAGAATTGTGTCAGATCCACAGCACAGACATCAGCAACTGAGCCAGGCTAATGGCTTGTGACTCCCACTAAACCCATCATTCCCACCTCCCATCCCACACACCCTTTCCTTGCTCCTCTCCCAGATGCACCCTCCAGGCCCTCCCACAAGCTGCTTCCATTCAGGAACACACCAGAGGCGCAGGCAGGCTCTCCTGTGCATGAATTCACAGTTGGGTTGGCAGGATGCGGCAGGCAGCACAGCACCAGCAACGGAGGAGTGTCAGGAACAGAAGCAGCACTGGGGGAAACCACAACCCCCTGGCTGGTTGTGATGAGCTGTCTGGCTGCTCACTACGTTTCTGGGTACCAAACTGGTCAATGAGCTTCATCTGCCATGGAATCATAATTAAAACTGGTCCTCTCCAGTGGCACGTGTTCTTCAGCTGCCAGACTCTGCCCTGCTGCTGCCTTCACGCTCATTACTGCTTATAACTGAACAACTTCAGAAGCTGGCCCCTTGGCTTTACACACCCCCTTAGACCACACCAGCCCTGCCGGGGGGCAGCAGACACCCTTCCACTGCCCGCTGCAGCCATCCCCTGCCGCCAGCACAAGGAGCTGTTTGTTGCCGCTGTCAACCCGGCGGGCAGCGCTGCGCTGCGCAGGAATGTGCTCGCTGACTGCACCTTTTCATCTCGATAAGGATTTTCAAGGTCATGTTCTCTTCCCTGCCGGCTCCGCCCCGGCTCCAGTGCAATCCCAAGCACGCAGCCCTGGGCCCCGCTGCGTGTTGCCACCCCACCGGCACAACCTGCCGCATTCCTCTGCGGCAGCAATCCCTGCTGCTCGCAGGCAGTTCCCGGGGGCAGCAACACCTCTGCCAGGAGGGAGCAGGCACAGCGCTGCAGCAGCTTCGCCAGGAGCCCCGGCCGTGCCTGTGCTGCAGGGGCAGAGCAACCCTGCAGCGAGGCTCCAGAGCTCCAGCGTTAACGTTTCCGAATTAAATATTTCATAGGAAAACGGGCTGCAGCCTGGGACAAAGCCCCATCGCACTCACGGCCTAAGCTGCAGCCGTAACTCACACTGTGCATGCTACAGCATGCACACATGCTTCACATGGCTGGTGAGCCCAAGGCACGGCACGGAGGCTGCCTTTGGGGACAGCCCCTGTCACCCTGTCCCCACACACCACAGCAGCAGCCACCAAACCAGCCCAGCATCAGAAGCCGACGGGGAAGAGCTGATGCCAGCCCAGGGCTCAGGGGGAAGGCAGAGATGGTGGTGCTGGGCCTGAGAAGCCCCTCTCCTATTGCAGGCACAGGAGGGCAGCCCCTCTCCTGCACCCAGCAGTCATCTCCACATGGATACAAGAAGCTTTCCGGACCTGCAGACACTCCCCACACCAGGCAAGATTTCTGGATAACTACCGAAGAATCATACATGCCGCCTGCTTACAAAGCCAGCTAATTATACAATCTGTTAAGCATGTATGTGCGCACAACAGTGCTTTGAGTCATTAGAGGACGGGATTTATACTTCATTGCACGCATCTTGCTCTTTGTGAGTGCGTGCCTGGATACAGCCAAAATGAACGCAAGTATCTGGAATGTCTGCAGCTCGCAGGCCAGCGCATCTGAATACAAAGCTGAGCCCTGGAGAGCCTGACTGGCTGCATGTGAGCCCCCACTGCAGAGATCACTCCCCCCACATCTAAATTCCCTATTCCCTCTTTTACCACTTCAAGCATTCAAAAGCAGAGCACAGCATAGTATTTAAGCCATATTCTGTACGAGTGATGTTAGCAAGGAAAAAGCAGCAGTGCAGGTGAAGGGCTGTGAAGACAAAGAGCTCGGCAGCTCTGTCACAGTGCGGCTGTCCCAGGTCCAATGCCAGCAGCAGGGCCCTGGCACTCTGGCAGGACCTCAGCTCCATGGCAGCAGCCGCTCCTCACCACCAAGCCCCCTACCAGATGGACATCCCTGTCCTCGTGCTGGCCAGGCAGATAACGCCATGGCACATCACAGATGCTGTCTCTCCCCTTCAGCCACTTTGTCTTCATTTACTATTGCCCGACTTGCTCCCACTGATGCCAGGCAGTGCCACAGGCGCTTTGTGAAGCAAAGGGCTGCAGCACAGAGTGGGGCAGATCCAGTGCCACAGGGCTTTGTGCAAAGCACCAGGGGGTGCCCAGCAGCATAGGGACTGCAGCACAGCAGGGCTCGCCCCATGCTGCAGCAGCAGCAGCAGCAAAGGCTCATGGCAAGTGGCACAGCACAAGCCACAGGGCTGCCTGCACCTACCTGTGCTCAGCACCTCAGCTGGCTGCTCTCATCCCTGTACTCATCAACAAAGCATCTGTGTGCTGCTGATGTAAAACCAGAGAGCAATAGCTATGTTTTGCACGGGTGTTTCTGGTAATTGTTAAAAGAATTTCTTCTGCTGAGGATTTTCCTTTGGCCTCCCAAATACGCAACCTTACCCACAGGTGAGCTCTACCCCCCTAATTCAGTTGGCTTCACAGCCATAGCATGTCCCATCCTATGGAAAGCCCTATCCTAAGGAATCATATACCTATACATTATGCTATGCTTTCAAAGGGATGCACTTGATTTCCTATTCTTTACCTTCAATGCACTGCTATTTAGCCCAATAATCTAACTTCAGTTCTAAAATAGACAAGGACTTTAAGTATTTGTGCATAAGCACAAGGTATTATTTAGAGACTTCATAATGAATCAAGCCAAACCACCTCCATTTTCACACATTACTCTTCCCTGCACGTCAGGGGAAGTAGCAGAAGGCACCAACTCTAAGATCAGGATTGGCTTGGAAAACACGAGCTGGTCAAAATAAGCTCTTAAAACCTCACAGAGACCACAACAGACCTAGCAAGGTACAGCAGCAAATCATATCTTTATCCCATCTCAACCCCAGCACCTGCTCGTCTGGAGCAGGGTATACGTGCTCCCCATTTTCAACGCAGGGTGTGCAACCAGGAGAAGCAGATGGTGCAGATATCCTGATGCTCTCCTGGTACAGCAACCTCACAGACAAGTCACAGCATCTGCAGGGGCTTTAAAGCACAAGACATTTAACTCCTGAGATGATCTTGTGGGGTATTAAATGCCCCTGTGTCACCAGAGCCACCAGCCAGAGCACACCTTGCCTTTCCCAGAGGAACAGGACAAGAGGCAGTACTACTTCCCCAAAAGCCATGCTTAAGAGCCAAGCAACTCAGTTGTGTTCAGCTCTTTCATACACCCACCTTGTTCACACAAGGAAGTGCTTGCAAATTTGAGTATTGAAATCAGCACCACGGGATTTCCAAGGTAACACCTCCACAAGGAGATGTCAGGGTATGTCAAACTCCAGAGCAGGATGTCTTCCTGTACATGTGCGCTGTGCCCATCTCCAGTTAGCTTACAGGACCTTGCCTTGAAACTCAGAGAGCAAGGGTCTGAAATGCAATCGCTTCAAAACCAGTCTTCTCTATACACAACCCAGACCCTACATAGCTGGCTAACACTTTTAGAAAGGGTTTGCAGCCTTTAGAGCTGCCAAAGGATAAGCAGCAGCTGAATCAGTAAAATCCCATTTTAAGTCTTACCCAGGAAAACGAGTATTTGTAGCAAGATCCTTGAGGTGATGCTAAAGCAGGCAGGAGGTGGGAAGTGCTGTGGAAACCAGAACACTGCGGGTGCACACACCATGTGTGCTGCTCTCCAACCAAATGGTGCCAGGCACTCTGCAAGTTGCTTCCTCTAGTCTCACAGCAGCTTGTTTGTAACCCACTGAAGCTCTCAGGATACAACCATCACTGTTACACACAGCACTACCTGAAGTATCTCAGCTATTCTTTTCCACCCCTCTTTTTCAAAGCTGTGTTTAATGCAGCTGACATTGTGCCTTATAGCACCATGCATCAGGTCTTAAGCAAGCCATCGCAAGAGACTACAGGTTTGAAGTTTGCTGCTTAACTGAATACCACTTCACCAGCAGCACCTCACTGAACCCAGCTCCCATGCCAGTCAGTTTCACTGTATTATCCATTTTCTTCTTTCTACCCAAACCCTGATCTATAGCATCAATGCAGACTTCTCAGCATGCACATTAACTTACTCCATCAGCTCAGCCAAATAAATCATTATTCACAGTTCAGCTTATCTGCAAAGCCCAACCTGAATTCTCTGGCAAACAACATCCTCGTGCTGTCCTTGTCTCTAAGCTAACTTCCAGGCTGACCCAGAGAACCAACCTGCTATCAGGTTCCAAAATCAGTGATGAATCTGCAGAACTATTAAAACCACCAGACCTAACTGCCAGAAGCCTTCAAACACTTTCCGTTCATAATGTCCTTTATCAATGTCCTTTAATAACTGCCAAATCAATGGCATAAACAGATGCTTCTACTGTTCCAGACCAGAGAAGATAGAGGAGAGCAATACCGCAGAAACTGCAGTGCTTGGGATGAATCGAACATGACATTTAAATTCTCTCTAACAGCATTTCAGAGAAAGATGCTGAGTGCTTTGCTCTGCTGTGAGCAGCCACATGCTGAGCAGGACCAACATGCAGGGAAAACCATGCCTCCAGCTGTGCATGCAGAAGGTACAGAGAGGACACACAGAAAGAAGCACATACCTTTTTAGGTGTCACCTTCACAGTGTTGTAGCAGATGAAATTACAGCCCACAGCACTGAGAAAGCATCAGTCTGATATTTAAGCTGTCCGCTTTGAAAGACACACTCCAAAGGACAGGGCTGCCTCAGCACCCACAGCGCCAGGCACAGCACCACTGCATCCACTGCCGCTCAGGAGCGAGCTAGGGCTTCCAGGGAAACCTGGTTAGCAGGAAGGTCACCGCCATGCAACAGGTCCCTGCTGCAGTCCTTGGGCCATTTCAACTGACCTGCAGCAGGTGCGCCAAGAAAGCAGGGAGCAGTTTTCTGCGTGCCAGCCAGTTCAGTGAGGAGAGAAATGAGCACCAGGGCTGAGAACACCCACCTCCATAGCAGGAAGGTCAACTGCCCCTCAGCCTGCTGCAGCCCACAGCCAGACCTCTGGTGGCACAAGAGGGCAGGGTTAAATGGTGCACTTCAGCCACAACCAAGCTCTAGGACAAAGCCTTTTTCACCAGCAAATGTACCAGCGGTGACAATGCTGCAAGCAGTGTTCCACTGCACTCTTTTGAGAGGGATCCAGAGGCAAACACTTCTGGTTAGTAAAAGGCAGGGTGAAAAGAACGAAATTCACATCCCATCCAGCCTCCCCCTGAGCAATGCTCATTTAATAAGACAACTTTGTTAAGAAATTAATCTCTTGTGTTTTCCCTCATTAATATATAATACAAGATGTTGGCATAAAACCAGCTCATACAGCCCCGCAATAATAGAAACATCAGGTCTCACACACCAGCCATTGCCCTATCTGCATCTCAACTGCTTCATGGGAAAAGTGTTACAGAATCACAGAAGAGTTAGGGTTGGAAGATCACCCAGTTCCAACCCCTCGCCGTGGGCAGGGACACCTCACACTAAACCAGGTCACCCAAGGCTCTGCCCAACCTGGCCTTGAACTGCCAGGGATGGAGCATTTACCACTTCTTTGGGCAATCTTTGCCAGCGCCTCACCACCCTCACAGAGAAGAGCTTCTTCCTTAGATCCAACCTGAACTTCCCCTGTTTCACTTTGAACCCATCACCCCTCATCCTAGCACTACAGTCCCTGATGAAGAGTCTCTCTCCAGCATCCTTGTAGGTTCCCTTCAGATACTGGAAGGCTGCCACAAGAGTGGTAGTGTCCATCATATAAAGCCAAGAAGTCACCCACTCAGGGGTCAGTTTAAGACACACTGGGTTTGTTTACCCCTATTTTGTCTTTTCTAAACTAATTCATATTCTTCAGGTACCCAGTACTGCTTCTCATCCCCTTCTGTGACTAGCCACAGCTCAGGCACACTATGCTGTGACATGGCACACAACAACAAACTCTCAGTGCTCATTGTAAAAGCAACTTTTCACAGTTACCTGGAAACATGATTTCAGATCGACTGAGCTCAGCTTTGTACAGCAGAGCCCCCAGGCACCAAAGGGACATCGCCTCTGCTCCATGCCCCCCGATCACCACGAGACAGCAACAGGCAACACAGGGCTCTGATCACCGAGGAGCACAACCTACCTGTGACCAAATGAGAACAACAAGGAAACAGGACTGAAAGGGCAATTTGTTACAGCCACAAAAATGCATACCCAGTCCTTAGTGAATTGAGTGCACTGCCCTGTTCTCTTGTTCAGTTCAATCAAGCATCCCAGCAGTGGGCTGTTACAAAACAGGCACAGGAAAACTAAATCAGACCACACAGCTTTCAAAGAAGGGCTAACCTCAGTGGGGAAGAAAGAACACGAGAACTTTGCTGGCTTTCCCCATCCAGCACGGATGTAGTTTATATTCTTCCCAACACGGAACTGCTGTGCAAAGCAGGAATAGCTCATAAAGCTCAATTGCCCAAAAAGGAGCAACTCCAAAATGACCCGTCAGGAACAACAGGAGAGAACGCAGTAACACTTTGTGATGGTCCAAATGAAAGAATAAACTACATCTTTCTCAAAGGGAAATTCCCAGACAGGGAATTTACGTTGATGCAACAGAACATGCTTAGGCCTAGTTTTAAAATCTGAGCAAAACATTAACACCCCCCCCCCCCCGAAATGGTTCTTCAGTAACCGGCACAGCAATATAGCAACGCCCAGCTCACAGAGTGCAGTGCTACCTGGCCCCAGCCCACTGCACAGGCAGAGGCCTGTGAACCTACTAATTCCAGCTGTGAAAGGACTCAAGGAAGATGGGGGCAGGCATGGAGCATGGTATGTTCCAACATCATCTTAACACAGTGGCATTGGAGGCATACACTGAACTCAGCTGCCATCCTATTGCAGAGGCTCATTCAGTCACTGATCTTAGGGCATCACCCCACCGTGCCCAGCAACACTGCACTGCTATAGAGCACTCACCACACAGCCACCCAAGTGGCAGGAACAGTTGTTCTTATAGCAGTGTTCTCCCCACTGCTGTCATTGGAAGGTGTATACTTTGTCTATAACACTTTAAAGCTTTCAAAAACCAAAAGCATCAGCAACAGTGCACTCACATTCATTTTTTACTGTTACATGAAGAGCTGAGGCTGCATCCTTTGAAGGCAATTCACTTCACTTGTACAAAGGCTACTTTCAAGCATCAGCACTCCAAGCTTTCTTATCCATCTGCCTCCTTCCTTACCTACAGGATATGAAAACTTGGACAAAGCTGTTTGACATTCAAATCAGTTGAAAAAAAACAAGTTTCCAAGCTTATTTGCTTCTTTTAGCATGGTAAGAGTTACAATATTTCTTGCAAGTCTCCACTTCACATGTTTTGTTCAAGACTTACTGATCATCCTAATAAAATAATGCCCAAAGCACGCCAAAAAATCTTTTAATAGACTGAAAATGAGAGTATCAGATCTATTACACCAGCCAGCCCTTCCTTTCCACTGGAGAAGCATTAGAGCCTTTGGACATCCCATTTCAACAAGAAGGTTATTTAGTTGTAGAGTTTGGAGTAAAGTATTTAATCGCCAAGGGATTTGCAAATGACACATGAATATGCATGTAGCACTTCTCCCCATGACATAAATCCTATTGTGTATTTACGAATGGATTGCTTTGCCTCCAGCTTCTACGTGTACATAAACACAGGTTTTAATCTGCAATTCCTTCCTCCCTCCCTCCTTTTTAAAGAGTTGCTTAAACAAATTTGCATTTTTGGAATCCATTATCCACAGTGTTTTTCTAAACTCTAAAAAACCTCCAAACTCTAAACCTCCTTCTCTCATCAGGCAAAAAGCTTACTTTATGAAAGGCTTTACAGAGCCTGCAAGCATGGCCAGAAGGGAACTAAGCAGCAGTGTTACACAGCTTGAGAGAGAGAAAGGAGAAGCAACAATCACTGGAAAAGAAGAATGCTCTGAGCATCAGAGCTGGGAACACAAAGGCAGGGAATGACAGGTCAACAGCCTGCCTTCAACTGCAAAAAATACCAGCTAAGCGGAAGTAAACCCTCCGTAAGCACCTAGGAAGCAACAGAAACAGTAAGACTTGCTGTAAATTCCTTAATTGCTCCATTACTCCCTACAGCTTTCTTCAGGTATCCAGGCCAAGCAGAAGGCAGCTGGAGCAAAGCAGGATTTCAGCCCACCTTCAATACTTACAGTGAGAGCCACTACTGTCATTCTGAGGTGTTGCACACATCTGCCCATCTGTTCCCAGGAAGTCATTCAAACAATGATGCCTTTAAAGGTCATTGTTAAAATGATTTAGTTTGCAAATCTATTCTGTAATCGATGTGACTGCAAAGAAACACCACCATGCAGCACTCCATCAGAAGCAAGTGTCCCAAGCAGACTTCCTAGCAGATGGATTACGGGTATGAGTTACCACTTGGTTTGTTACTCCACAGGAAACCCCTCAGCCCCAGGGAGCTGCCTGCACCAGCTGCCTCCCTTTTCCAAGAACCTGGTGTCACTTGGCTCTCTGTTCAGAGCATGGGAACAGCCGTCACGCCCCAGCCCCATCTTGCTGCCTTGTGGTTAAGGGTACAAGGGCTCTGCCAGCAGCCACGAGACACAATGGGACATGGGCTGACACAAGACCAACCCCTCCCATCCCCAAGTAGTCTCTGTGTCACAGTTCTAAACCAGGCTGTAAACTCAGCATGTTCAGCTGCAGTCATGTCATCCTCCAGTAATCAAGGGATCTGTTCTGATGGGAAGGAACAACCACCACAGCACCAGCCTCAAAACCCTTAGTGACCACACGTGAAGGGACCACCAGCCCATCAGACCTACTGAAGATGCAACACAACTTTCGGAACTGTATCTGGGAAGCAGACAGAAAAATAAACTAGGAAGCATTATGGATATTAGCTACAGACTGCTGCACAAATGGAGTACAAAGACGAGAAAACAACACACGACATTTGCTATAGGGAAAAGAGTGGCATTTACAAAGGCTGGGTGAAGACAAGCCTGAGTGGAGGACTTTGACCGTTCAGTTGCAAATTTGGCTCGTCGAACTGAGATTTTTATCCATGCCACCCTTTTGCAGGTGGCCAAGCCAGGTTCCTCTGCCCCACACGCCTCCCCTTGCCCCCATACATTCTTTTCCTTAAGAAGAAACCCTCAGAAGGAAGAGTAGTGCCCAAGGGGCATAAAACCTCCGGCAAGCAAGCACAGCAGTGTTCAAAGCCAGGTTAGATGGCACTTGGAGCAACCTGGGCTAGTGGAAGGTGTCCCTGCCTGTGGCAGGGGGTTGGAACTGGATGAGCTTGAAGGTTCCTTCCAACCCAAACTATTCAATGATTATATGATGGCAGATACCATCTAAGCTGAACTAGTAGTAAGCCAGCAGCATAAGAAACTAGCAATGCCGTACAATAGTCTATGAAAAACGAACAGACGACATATGACAATGGAACTACCTTTATTCAGAACTACAGGCTGTGTCAACTGAAAAGATACCACTTTGCTATTTGGCAGCCTAGAGTGAAGTTAAATCTGGAAGCTTCTACACTCAAATTGAAAAAGCAAACAAAGCGGAAGGTTAGGAAGTGCCACATAAAGCCAGGGGCCATGATAGCAGCCCTCACATTTCACTCTCCTGCACATACAGATTAAAATAAAACAGAATAACACCCACTGAGACCTGTAAAGAAACCTCTTCACCAGGCAAATATGCCTATCTCTAGAATACTGGAAAGCTTACTTTTGAAGAATTAGCTGTTAAATAGCCCAGAGCCTCATGTGTGTGTCCAGGTAAGAACTGAGTAGTCAGTGACCCATCAAGGCAAAAGACTGTTGAACTTTGATGCTTGGATCTTGAGGTGTGAAACACTTCCTAGTGACATAAGACAAACTGCAAGCCCGGCTTGCTCCTGGCTGGCTGACAGGCTCTTTAGGTTAGCTGGATGTGGAGATAAACTCAAGGAATTCCAGAAAAACCCCAACAGGTAGGTGAACTGACAACTGGAGAGAGATCAGACAGTGAGAAATGTTCATTGAGATACTCAACAGGGGAGTTTAGCTTCCTTGTTCTCTGCAGGATTAACACACACCATTAATCCAAGAAACGAGCATCATCACATATATGCTCCAGCAAAACAGTCTGTTCAAAGTGCTGATTTGATTTCCCCATGCCAAAAACTGCAACACAAAAATGGTTTTCATATGAAGGATTTTTTTAAATTATTATTTTATTAAAACAAATTCAATCTGAAAAGCTCATCTGGAATGCTGTACACAGAACAGGTCATCCTGATTTAGATAAACCATACCATTTTGCCTTAAAATACTTCCTTTTCATAGGAAGTTCTCCCTTGAGAAAACTTTCTATCCCTGCCATACACAAATTAAGTCAGAGCTGCAGCAGCCCATGAAGCTGCATCATTAGCATCACTCCACTAGTCACAAGGAACATCTAGAGAAATCCTAGGAAGAACACAGAGGCTGCAGCAGAGACCTTTCGAAGAAGGGTACCTGAGCCCCTCTCTTCCCATCCAAACAGCAGGAACCAGAAGGCTGAATCAAAGTCACATCAGATGGCTGAGGAGCTAGAGGCTGCAGCAGAAGCCTGTCTAAAGAGCACTACCACAGTCTGACAGTTAGAAACCAGAGCAGCATCACTACCTGAGCATGGACCTTCCCCTGTGTGCACATCTGTCACGTTCACATCAGTGATGTGAGATGCAGGGCACAGAGTGCCTCAGCAATCCTCAGCCCCCGTGCACCAGGCAGCACACAGGCTGAGCATCTCAGGGCCAGCAGCATCAGGGTGAGCATTACCCAGGAGCACTGCTGCAATGCCCTGCCAGCACAGGACAGCCACTGCCCCACTCCCACCCCATTCCTGGGGTGCTGCCCCACTCGCAATGCGATATCACATCTCCTCCCTGGCACTTCAGCAGCTCACAGCAAGGCTACCACATGAGTACGATAAACTCCACCTCCCAAAGCGGTTACTATGAGCTTCCCTGCAGCCTGGATCAGGCTGACTGCCCCAGCACCACCCAAGACAGGCCATCAAGCCCAGATACTTCACAGGAAGCAGACTGGATAATTTGCAGAGCTGCATCACATGTGACAGTCAAATACTTTCCATTATCATCCCCACCCAAATTCCCTTTGAGATAATGTGAATAAGCAGCTCCAAAACATACTCAATCTTTCAAACAGTCCAACTATGAGAACTTCAGGCATCCAGGATGAAGCTGTCAGCAGGAGGACTCTCCCCATTCACTCCCAGGCCAGTGCCATGGTCGCCACGGTCTAACAGATTGCTAGTGCCAAGCTGCCCCAGCCCCTGGCAGGACATGCCACAGGGCTCATGGCCTGGGTGGCCTGGGGGCTGCATGGCCAGGGGACAGCCCATGCAGTGGGGCACCAGCCTGTGTGCTGGCAGCTGCAGAGCTCAGCTGTCACACGAGATCACAACTTGTGCCTGGCAGTAGCAAAATCCCCTGCAAGTTACCCACCAGCACAGCATCACAGAGCAGTTCTGAGGCTCCCTATGTCTTCATGGGCAGCTGTAAGGGTCCAGAAGATTGTTCTGGCCACTGCAGCACCTCTGCAGGCCATCCTGTAGTAGGGCTGTGAAGGATGAAACAGCAGAGTCCTCTCCTTGGCAGGGGGCTACCCCTGCTCTGAGTCCAAGGCTATTAAGGCAGTTGCAAGCCACATAGGAGAAATTTGCTAGTTGTTTCAGGGTCACAGTTCAAAACAGTTATGTGGGGACAATAACTTTCACTCCCACCTTCCATTTCAGCTCTGCATGGATCAGATATGAATGGCTGCATCTTGCAAATCAATGCTGTTTATTGCGTGCTTTAAATCAATAAAGCTTTCCTCCACTGAGTAAATTCTTCTACAAGAGTGATTAGGCATTTGTGGAGAACTAAAGAGTTTCGCTGAACAATACCATTAGTCCTGAAACATCAGCTTGACATCCCAGCCAGAAAGCACTTTGTCAGAACTAATTAATCCCCACAGCACCTCGGTAAGACTGAGAAAGCAATTCATCTGCTTTTTAAATGTGGTGGGTACTTCTGTTGCAGAACATTGTGGCTGGGGTGGAAGCCATGAGTACCAGCACAAACAGAGCACAAGCCAAGGCAGCAGAACCCATCCAAAAGAATGAAGAGTCAGAGAACACTGACAGCTGTAGGATTTGGCTTCTCTGCATCTTCCTGTTACACACCAAACCTCCTGTGACTACCCAGAGAGTCTTCCAGATGTCACTTGACTGGATGAGTGGCAGTGAAAAGCAGTTATTATTCTACTGGGAGCAGTTTTGTCTGCTGTTTGTTCAGCCAATTATAAATGCATGTAGCTTAAAAAGGAGGGGGGAACAGTAACCTTAGGCTCTGGGAACAAGAACTCTGGGGTTTATTTGAGCAGTTGAAGCTAAATCCTCATTACCATAAGGCAAGCACGTCACCTTACTGAACAGGTCTCGGCAATGGCAACCAGCCAGCATTTCTCTCCAAGGAAGTGGTCAATCTACATAGCTCTCATACATGTGTGTGCATCAGCAGTGGTGTACACACCTCCGCCTGACTGCCTAGCTGCTGCCACCCTCCTTCATTCATTCAGCTAGCACTTGTCCTGCTGGTGTGGCACAAAGGCCAGCACGTTCAGGAAGCAGCCCCTGCGAGGTCCAGGCAGCAGCCCCTGCACAGAAGGAACATCAGCCAGGCTGCCCCAAGCCAGCTCTCCCCCTTAAAGAGATACTTGAAGTTCTCTCCAGTTTGACACAACCAAGCCCAGCACATTCCAGTGCTGGCAGGCCAGCAGGGCCTCTGTAAGGCGAGCAGGAACATGCTGTGTGGTGGTGACACTCCTCAGCACTCCAAGAGTGGAAGCCTGGCCCTAGCAGCGCCCAGCCACCTTCAGGAGCACAGAATGTGGATCATTCAGTTACTAGTAGATTTCTCCAGTAACTGAGGTAAGAGCCCAGTGTTTTTGCCAGTTTTTTAGACAAGTCTTCCAATGTCTTTCAGTAGGTTTTCTGGCACAAACTAGAGGACTTAAAATCAGATTCAGACATGGAAAAGCTTGTTGCAAACTCGTCTTCCTGTAACTATGCTAGCTACGAGGACACCAGTGCAAATTGTACATTTAGGAAACGCCCTACCCCACTGCTGGCTGCACCCAGGCTCCAAGGGGGTGAAAATCCAATCAGGACTCACAGGGCAAAGCTACACACCTCCAGCTCTGGAACACCTCAGCCGAGCTGGCACAGCCTGACCAGGTCCAGTGCCTGGGGACAGCTTCCCAAGTGCATCCTCAGCAGCATTCCCGGGTTGCCATAGGACCCAGCTCCCTTTCCACACCTCCCAGCCTCTCGCTCAGCCCCCACAGGCTTCTGCACAACGCACAGGCTGGAACAAGACAGCAAAATAGCAGCTTCCATCCAGAGCAGCTCCTGGACCGTGCTCCCTGCACTGATAGAGGATTTTACTGTGGCTGCAGCAGCAGCTCAAGGTGCCCCATCAGCAACACCACCAGGCACCCACCCCAGGTCACCAACACAGCACCCACCCCCCCACCGGCCATACCCACGTCTTGTGGGATTTACCAGCCAATTTCCTGCCATTCCACTGGATGGAGATGAAGACAACTGCTTCTATATGAAAATACATGGCTTATATAGGGATGAAATTGCTGATGCACTTGCCAAATGAATTTCCAGTCCATAGCAGTGTCACTGACTTCACAAGCCATCAGTTTTTGAGGCAAAATGAAAGGTCTGCTCTTCTGAGCAAGACGACCTTGCCAGAGCAGAAGATGGAGCTCAACCTACATACTTCTAAACAATATGACTTACAGAGATTTCTTCAAAAGCAATTCTGATCTTTTGAGACTCGGAATTCCCCAAGACGCATTAAAAAGCTGCTGAGCTTTAAAAAGCTTCACGGGTTTTTTTTCATGTTCCATAGGGAAGGAAGATAAAATAGTGCTTTGAGGAGTTCTGAAAGCACTGTCAACATCCTCTGTCACTACACACGTGTGTGTACCACACCTTTAGCATCCATGCCCCTGTGACAAAGCATCCTATCTGTTGTTTTCAGCCACCCTCCCCAGCATGGAAGCCAGTTTACCCAAGGAAGGAAGCACACTGGCTCTGAAGCAGCCCCTGCAGGCTCCAAAGCCATCAATACACCCTACCACCAGCCTCAGGGGCAAAGGTCCAGTCCCAGGGGAGTGTGTCCAGAGAAGGGCAACAGAGCTGGTGCAGGGCCTGGAGCCCAAGTGTGATGGGGAATGGCTGAGGGACCTGGGGGGGTCAGTTTGGAGAACAGAAGGCTCAGGGGGGACCTGATGGCTCCCTACAAGTGCCTGACAGGAGGATGGAGCCAGCAGGGGCTGGGCTCTGCTCCCAAGGAGCAAGGGATGGGACAAGAGAAAGCAGCCTCAAGCTGCACCAGGGCAGGTTTAGATGGAGCTGAGGAACAATTCCTGCCCCAGAGGGTGCTCAGGCATTGGAACAGGCTGCCCAGGGCAGGGCTGCAGGCACCATCCCTGCAAGTGTTCACACACCGTGGAGACGAGGCCTCAGTGCCGTGGGGCAGTGGTGGCCTTGGCAGTGCTGGGGAACAGTTGGGCTGGATGAGCTTAAAGATCATTTCCAACCTGGCTGATTCTGTGATTCTACAAAAACCCACTGATTTTTCGTAACTGGAGACGTCTGACTGATTTCAGCTCCAATCCACTTTTTCCAGCTCCAGGGGCAACCTATGTTAATGCATCTTAGAAGACTCTTGATATTATTAATTAAATAAAATGCAAATGTCACCATAATCTTACTCGCTGTCCTTGTCTCACTGTACATGAGCACTTACATAAACCAGTTCATTCTCATTTACTGTTGAAATAAAACTAACAGCAGCTCAAGTCCTACACACTAAGACATCCTGTCCAGAGACAGCACTGAGGTGACTGTAAGGACTGAGTTTCTGTCATGCTTCTGTGCTCATTGAAGACGGTTCTCACCAGCTTCTGTGGGCACACACTGAACTGCCTGTGCTTTAGGAAATAGCTATTTTGGGGAATGTAAAGATGAGAAAGCAGCAGTACACACACATATGACAGCGTGTTTGGCTAGCTATCAGTAAGGAAAGGCAACAGCAGGCATCAAACTCACAGCCTTCAGCTGCATGACCTACACTGCTGCTGCTGATGAAAGAAGATCTAGGGAAGAGAAATGTTCCATCTCCAAGAACTCCCCTCTCTTCTCCTGCTTACTGATTTTCATCTTCAGAAAAGCACAGCTCCTTTTATTCCTGCAGCTTTTCATCACCCTCCCTTCTTCTAGCCCTTCTATTCTGGAGAACTCCCACACTGAAGTTAGTTATGTTTAGCTTTATTCCAGTGAGGAGAGCTGTGCTGTAGGCAAGTAATCCACATAGTGGACAGTTACACAGGAAATTTTAGCCTGATGCTCACATTTCTAAATCTTGAACACAGGAAACTTGGAGGCAAAGTGTATGAAGCGGAATGGGATAAACCTTCAGGATCAGAACACTGCAGAGGAGACTAAATACTCGGCAGTATTTCACAAGAAGTCCAGAAGGCAGACCCAGAGGGGCATGGCTACATTCTTATGCTCACTATACGACATGCCAAGCTCTTCTCCATCAAGATCCTCAGGCTTGGCAAACCTGAACCTTCCTGAGTAAATAGGTGGCTCTATTTTAAATAGACAAGGTCTTCTACATGTGACGGTACATAAACTGGCACATAATGGCCCTGAACATTGGCAAATCTCTTCCCTAATTCTCTTTACCAAAGCTCTACTTTGGAGGTTCACACTGGAAAAACCTCCATAAGCAGTAGGAAGGAATTTCAGGGAGCAACTGCAGAATCTGGGATTTCATTTAAGAAACATCTCCAATCCTTTACACCAGGAACAGCCTTCAAGAAATGAAGGGTATCGACTGAGGCACTTCTGCCTCCCAAACCTGAAAACATCTGTTGCTGCTCAGCAGCTTCACCAAACTTGAACAAGGAGTGCTCTTATTTCACTAGCTTTCACCCCCAATGGGAGGCCAGTGAATGGGGTAAAATGAGAAGTTTGGTCAGCACCACCTAAAATAACCTAGAAACAACTCCTTACACCACCATGGCAGTAGGAAGAGAACAAGAACACAAACAGCAGAGAGTGGTACAGGTTACCAGGCATCTCCAGATCTTCAGTGCAACCAGGAAGCTTCTGGGATGAAAGTCAAGGAGCAGTAAAAAAAACTATCCTCTTCCAGGATGGTTTGAAGGAGAGTAATGTAAAGAACCCAAGGACAGTGCAACCACCAGAACCTACCTCTAACCCTCCTGTCTGCTGAAAGCAGGAATCTCCTATGGGGCACTCTGCTGTTTCAGTGTTGTTCATGCTGATGTTTAAGCAGCAGCAGCAGCAGCTGGTGCTAACCTTTACAGACACCTTCCTTACATCCTGTTTGGCCATCAGCACAGCAGTCACAGTGCAGTCACACCCTCCGTGCTAAGAAAGCCACTGGGACATCTCTGTGGCATGTTTTATCAGAAGGCTGTACTGGTGCATACCTCAAAGATCATGCTTGCTTTTAACACTAGGGATGACAAACTTCTTCCCCTAGCTCAGTAAGGTTTGATCTCTGATTACACTAACAAATCTACAAAGAAGTCAGCTACACCAGCTTCCTTTTACACAAGGCAAACCACAGCAGGGCTGTTTTGTTTTCCCATCTCGTCACTAGAACTGCCTTACAGCTTTTTAGCCTGAACTCCTTTGCAAGTTAACGCGATTCTTTTTTCTTACACCATCCCACAGGAACAGTAACAGTGAAGTCACAAAATTCTTCAAATGATTTAATTGCCCCAAATGCTTTAGTTCCACAGGTTTCCAGCACTGCCCTGAAGGCTACTATACCCTTAAGCATTATGAGGTAAAAGCGCTCTGACAAGCAGCATCTCCAGTCAAGGCTTCAGGCATCTGAACATTACTCAAGTCAGCTTTACAGGAAAGTGAGATGCCACCACGTGCCAGTGACTTCCTACTGGCAAAGTCTAATGGCCCCTCTTACCAACAGCCTACCTGCAGGATTGGTACTGTGTGCTACGTCAAGGCTGGAAACTCACCAGCCCAGCTTTTGATTCCACAGTCCAAGACCACCTCACCCCCTACATCCCTTTCCCTGCTGCAGTCTTCCCTGTATGTCCACAGCCAGGCTTCCCAGCAGCCCATGAACCCAGCCTCAGCACGACCACAAACCTAACACCAACTGCTGTCGCAAGAACAACAGGCAAGCCCATGCCCTGAAGCTAGATCGTATCCCAGCTCATGTTTATTTCCACTAAATTAATCTGGAATGAAAGATTTAGGGAAGGTTTAAAACCTGTGTGTCCTATCTTTAGCTACCAGTTGTTGTTCCCTGAATAAACTGATCAGGTATTACAAAGGTACAGTCCCACTGACAAGCAGCTGGGTTCAGAGCAAGCCCTAGCCCATACATCTTCCTCCACATCCCTCTTACAGATTAACAGCCACATTTCCTAATATTTATTACTTTTCACAGGGTAAAAGACAGGATGTGTAAGCACAGCACACAGAAAGCACTGTAGCAAACACACAGACTAACCTCTCTGCTGCAGCAGTTTTAACGCCGAGCTGTAAAACACAAGGCTTACAAATATTTAAAACACACTGAAAGTTCAACAATCACTGTGTAAACCCAAGCTCACTACTGCAGGCAGCAGTCATTTCATGACTTGAGCTGATCAGAAGCTCCCCATTAGCTGGTTTTCTTAGACAGCAGGCATTAGGTGCAAGAGAAACTTCTTTCTTGGATGTCAGAGCAGGGTTTCAACTCACACAAGCACACAGTCCCCCAGGTGATGGGCAAGTGCTGTGTCACATCATAGGTGTTAGTGTGGGACCAACACACACTTCAAAGCCCTGAGGAGTTTCAGGGGAATGTTCAACCCAGCTTGTTTTCTTGGTATCTCCACTGGAAGGTGACTCAGAAGCAAAGCTCTCAGGGCCACGTGTGTACAAGGTGTATTTCTATGTGTACAACAAACAGTATGGGTTTGAATGCTCTCCCTTACCAGTGATGAGTGGTAATGGTTCTGCGACAGCTCAGCACATGTGTAAATAAGGCACCATTTAGTAATTTCTGTCATTTCTCAATCATGAGACGAGGACACACAAGAATTTTTATAAGCCAGTATTAGGCCTATTAGATTTGTCACTTGTCTTCATTCTCTGTAACAAAACCAAGATGCCAGGAAAGCATTCCTCATTTCAGCCTGTATTGACTTTCAGGAAGGTTACAAAACACACCTTGACACAACTATTTTACCAGCCCTTCTCAATCACATTCCTGAAACAAACGCCCCAAAATGAGTTCCAACCCCTGGCCAGCAGCAGGTTACATTTGTGTACAGTACACACAGGGATTATTCCTGGAATGCAGAACACTCATTGACATTTGTAAAACTGGACAATCATTCACTTCCCTGGTTAACGAAAACACATCCAAGTAGAACTGCAGAGAAGCAAAGTACTGACACCCCACCAAGCATGGAAGCCCCTCTGAGGGACTGCTGGAAGAAAGGAAACCAAACTCAGGAATCCCAGTACAAGGGGAACACTCACTGTCACATAGGGGAGGTGTAAAATTTATCACCAATCAACCGCATATTCCGATAGCTGGAATTTCCAGCTCATCAAGACAGATTTTTGAGTTGCTGTGGCTGGGAACTTCAGCTAACAGAGGACTAAATGTGAAATTTAGAAACTTGTGATTTCAACAGTGATGCGGTAGCTGAGTTTCCAGCATGCTCCAGCTACGGTATGCTGGCTTATTCTAACTCCCTGCAGCATAGAACCAGAGCATGCTAGCACAGAGTAAGTCTGGGAAAGCGACCTGGGTCTTGAACAGTAGACAGTTTTCTGTTTCCCTTACTCTTTAAAGACAGCAAAATAGCGAAAGAGCTCCTCGGAGCAAGGGGTAACTGCTGAGAAGCAGGAGGCAGGCAGGGGCGATCACAAACACACCCTGCAGCCCACGACCTCCGTATTCATCACGCACACCGAGGGCTGCCTGCAGAGGTGGGCCACGCTGCAGGATGCAACCCACGACACCCCCTCACCGCGCCTTGTCAGTGCCTCCCCACCCAGCGCTGCTCTCGTGGGGTGCCCCGCGCGGGCTCCAGCCCCGCACGGCTCCGGCGGCAGCGCTGCCGCTGCCCCCAGCGTTACACTCGCGCTGCGGGCACCGCGCGGGGCAGAGCCGCAACGCGGGAGCAGAGCGGAGACGGGAGCGGAGGCGGCGAGCAGGAGAGAGCACGGGACAACAGCCGGGAAACTCTCCGCGCTCCCGCCATCGCTCCCCGCCCGCGCAGCAGGCAGGTGCCCAGCGCGCTGCCAGGGCCGCGGCCGAGGCGCGGCAGCAGCTACCGGCCGGGCAGCCGGGGAGACAGGGAGGCTGTCGCTGAGCAGCCGCGGGCACGCTCCTGAGCGGCCCCGGGAGCGGGCGAGGAGGGCCCCAAACGTCCCCGCCCGCCGCCGCCCACCTGTCGCGGGGGTCCACCCAGCTGGTGGTGCGGCTGCCGTGGTCGATGTAGTACACTTTCCCGTCGTAGTCCCGCGCCTCCTCCCAGCCCTCCGGCAGCGGCAGCTCCTTCCGCGGCATCGTCCCCACCGCCGGCCGCGCTGCCCCATCCACCGCTCCGCTCCGGGACGGGGGCCGGCCCCAGGGCAGGGCAGGGCAGGGCCGGGCCGGGCCAGGCCGCCCCTCCTGCGGGCAGCGAGGAACTGTGCGGGGCCGCGCAGGGAGCCGCCGCCGCCGCCGGGCAGCCTCACATGCCGGGCCCGCGGCGGGGCGGGGCCGGGCTGAGGAGGGCCCGGTGAGCGCTGCCGCGGGGAGCCCGGCCCGCCCGCCCCTCACGCCTCCATTTCCTGCTGCCCCCGCCAGTGCCGCGGCGGCCCCGCCCCACACCGCCGGCTCCGGGAGGCTCCGCCCAGCCGGCGCGCGCCCGAGCGCGCCCCCTGGCGGCGGGGAGGGTGGTGCAGCTGCGGGCGGCGGCGGCTGCGGGCGGACGGGGCCCGTGGGGCCCGCGGGTGGTGAGCGGCGGCTGCGGCCGCTGCCTCAGCGCCGGTGCAGGGCATAGCCCAGCGGGTGCGCGGACATCGCCCTGGCCCGAGCACGGGCTGCCCGGGTACCGCAGCGCGGCTGCGGCGCGGCTGAGTGCTGTGTGGGGGGAGCTGTGGGGACCTGCCCGCTTCGGTCCTCCGTCCCCAGCTTGCATGGTCACAGAATCGACCGGGTTGGAAAGGAGCCTCAGGCGCATCCAGTCCAACAGCACTGCCAAGGCCACCGCTGCCCCATGGCACTGCGGCCTCATCTCCACGGTGTGGGAGCACTCGCAGGGCCGATGCCTGCAGCCCTGCCCTGGGCAGCCTGTTCCAATGCCTGAGCACCTCTGGGGCAGGAATTGTTCCTCAGCTCCATCTAAACCTGCCCTGGGGCAGCTTGAGGCCGGTTCCTCTTGTCCCATCCCCAGCCCCTGCTGGCTCCATCCTCCTGTCAGGCACTTGTAGGGAGCCATCAGGTCCCCCCTGAGCCTTCTCTTCTCCATCTGACCCCCCCAGGTCCCTCAGCCGTTCCCCATCACACTTGGGCTCCAGGCCCTGCACCAGCTCCATTGCCCTTCGCCAGCTTTGTTGCCCAGTAATTTAGCCTTTATTTCTGTCATGTAGGCTTGAACAGGCTGCCCGTGACGAGGCGGCACCACACAAGCTCATGCCATGGCGGGGCCACGCGCTACCATGGGCAATGAGAGGAGCTTTACGTGAGATGGCGTCTCCCTGGGGAGCACCGTCCAGCGCCAGGCACCGGCTGACCAGGGTGGGGGAACAGCAAGAAGCGTGGTGGAGCTCCAGCTATTGAAACAGCAGAATGGAGCGGGGATCACTGCCAAGCACAGCGGTGGAAAGGGAAACTGGAGGATGGGAAGAGGGGAGCCCCGAAGGGCTGGAGAGGGAAAGTAAAAGCAAGAAAGACAATTAGAAATAACATCTCATTTTTTGTGCCAGATTTTGAGGGTAAGATAACTTCTTTCATGCTTTCTGACAACCTGCTGGGAGTCAGAACTGCTAAATCTCCAGAGGCCGAAGCAGAATGCAGTAGCAGTTGGCTGATGAAGTGGTTGAGCAGGGAAGAAAATGAAGACAAGTAAAACTGAAAGTGAGGCATTTGGAAAATAGCCCAATTTAACCCCATTTTATCTGAAGCCAGGCTTGGAGGGAGCCACTAAATGCGTTGCTTTTGTAACAGGACCACGTAGAAGGGTTTTGAATTAATAAAAAAGCAGGAATAAGGGAATAACTAGTGTATCTGCCACAGCTCTCAATGAAGCTTGGGTTTCTTTTGGAAGCAAAGGCTGGGAGCACTGGGAGCAGTGCCGCTCCAGCGAGCAGACACCAGCGCCGCCGGGAGCCTGGGCTGGTGCCAGCGGTGTGCAATGGATTTCTGTGGGGCACTGGGCTACTCCCTGCAGCCATCATTTTCTCCTTACTGCTTCTAATCTCGTGGATAATGGGGGTTCTCTCTTTGTAAAACACTCAGCAGAGTGCTGAAGACATTCAAAAGGGGGGTCTGTAAGAAGGGAAAAAAATCAGCAACAACAAATAGTTTAAAATATTACAGGAGACCAAGTGTATTACGAAGTGGTAACAAATGAATGTGTTTTTTTTAGTGTTGCTGTATTTGTGGTCCTATGTTCAAGCACAGAGATACTTCCAAAAGGCATGTTTCATTGTAAGGTGTTTTTCCATGTTTTCAGAACGTGCATAGATTGTACAGAGAAAGGTTGTGAAGAAGCTGACCAAACACTTCCCTTTTCCAGATGTCATCCACTGTGTTTATGAACAAAAGTCATTGTGTAATATGTTTAAAGAGAATAGCTTATGAAATTAATACCTTGGAAAGTATTTACAGGTAGTTCTGACTCAGGTCGAAAGATCTTGGTTTTAAACTCCTCTTTATATTTAACTCAGTATAAAAAGCCGTCTCGTTGAACCATATGAATTTATGAATGTAATCAGGAATGTGCTTGTGGTAACTTACTCCCTTTTACCACTTAGACTCACAACAAAAGAATTCAGTGTTATCAGAGCCTGTTTGAACTGTAAAGCAATAAACAAACAGGTGATTGTTTTCTCATGAGCAAAGAAAGGGAAGGTTTGGTTCCGAGGTGAGCTCTTACCGCTGCAAAAAGGAAGAACAGAGCAGAGAACAAAGTCTGTAGAAACCTCTTTTTTCTCTTTGCCCTGGGGCCAACATCTCTAGCACAACCTCACGTGCTGCACATCTCAGCCCGTGGCCCCTCCAGCTTTGTGGAGCCCACAGCAGGCCGGGTGACACATTATCCAGGAACAAGAGCAGCCATTTTCTGCTGGTGATTGCTTTCAGAGAAGCTGCTTGCTCGCTTCTTGGGGTTTTTTCCTAATGTATTCAAAAGTCTTTATTTTTATAGCTAAACTATTCCTAACAGACTATTCTTAGTAGAATAGTCTATTCTTAATAGCTCTACTCTTAATAGACTGTGAACAACAAAACCACAAATGTCAAAAGCTTCTAAAGCACAATATTGGTCTCCTACCCGATATCTTCAGGTGTTTAAACTGAAATAGGAGGACAAACAGGTTTAAATCCAATTGCCAGGGAACAATTACATTTACCTGAAATACCACATTTTGTCTAAAACTCCCAGCACTGTTCAGCTTGAAGCAATCATATTGTTTCTGTGGTGGGTTACCTTATCTTTCTTTCCAGAAAGCCTCTTCCCACCCTGCCCATCCCCAAACAGTATGTACATTTTTTGTTCAGTTTCCAAATGGCATTTTAGTTATTTAAGAAAGAGTCAAACCACGTGTGGAAAGATGGAGCATTGCGGTTTGGAGGTAACCCAAAGCCTTCCTCCTTCCCAAAGCTGTTTCCAGCCTGGCGGGAAGAGAGAGGCGCTCAGGAGGCAGGGAGGAGTGCACACAATGTGCTGTACTTTCTAGTCCCAACATGAAAGGTTCTTTCTGTAGACTTTAGTAAATCCATTTCATTGTTTTCTTTCAAACTGCTCCTTAAAAGCCACGTTTCTGGAGGCTGGCAGGTATTGAGGTATTGGCAGGTGTCGCCTGCGTCTTGCCCCGTGTCCCACAGCTCCTGGCACCCCTTGTTCCAGCTGAAGCATCTGTGGTTTTGTCCTGCAGGCACCAGTGTTTGGTACAGTGCATGCGCACGCACAGTGTCGTGTAGACAAGGGCAGATGTGAGGAGTGCTGAGAGTTTCGGGTTCACCTAGCAAGGTCTCTGCTAAGTAGCCTGTGTTTCACCCCTACCCCAGGAGATCTGCTGGCTGGATTTCTGCTGTGTTTTGGCCTCTCACAAGAGGGTTGTAAGAGGTCCCGGCCTAGTCTGTGGAAGAAGAGGCTATAGAATCATAGAGTTGTTTAGATTGGAAAAGCCCATTAAGATCTTCGAGTCCAACCATTAAGCCAGTCCTGACAAGCCACTACCATGTCCCTAGTTAACTATGCGCCAACTGGGCACTGTTTGGAGCAATTTCACAATGGGACTTGCACCTTAGGAAATGTGCTGATCACTCTCACAAAGTGCATCCACACAAGGAGATGCTACTCGGGTCAGGTTTGCTACATGGGCACATCCTTAGTGATCCAACACGACTGCTTAACTCTTTCACTTTGTTGTACAGAAAACAAAGCTCTGGGGTATTTTGTCCCTTTAGGCTGCAGTTAAGGTTGTGCTTTCTGGGAGTTTTATTTTTCCTCCTGTTTCCCACCACACATTACTGAGGAGCAGAGCTGGAGCAGCATCAAAGCTCAGGGGACTTCGGCAGTCCCCCAGAGTGTACTGGGAGAGCTACGACTGTCCTGCTGGGCTACAGACAAACCCACATTTTAGTTTCTATATGTTTTCTGTTTATAGCTTCATACATTTTAGGTGTCTAAGCAGGAAATAAGATGTTGAAGTAGTTGTTAGTAAATATTCCTGATCATACCTGAGGTCCTGTAGTGTAAAAACCCTCTTGTATCTGTCTGACTCCCAAGCTCACTGTGGAAGCAGAAATATAAAATGTAGGACCAGGAGCCAGGAAAGCAGGCTCAGAAAGCTTCCTGGGTCCTGAGTGAGGAGGTCACAGTCCTGTTGGTGGCTGGCTTTGGTGGCAGCACCTTAACAAAGCATTGGGAGCTCCTGTCCCTACAGCTCTCACCCTTACTGACAGTTCTGGCCACTTAAACACAGGCGTGCATGGGCAATATTGCCACTTCCCCAGACAAACCACCCGGTCTCTGATCTCTCCGTTAGGATGTGCTTATTTTTGCTTTTATCCCGTCATCCTGGGTTGCAGCATGACCCACCACCACCTGCACTTGCACAGCAAAGCAAACAAACTGACTGAAACCACCCAGGCTTCTGCATGGGCTGTGTCAAAGGCAGCAGAGGGAAGAGAAAGCCATCGAGAAGGAAATGTTAAAACTAAATACAATGAAAAGGGCAGCTGGGATATCAGTGTGGGGAGGTTGGAGACCCGCTGTTCGTAAGCCAATCAAACTAAATAAAGGTTTCTGACAAAGGGGAAAGTTTAATTTATCCTTCTTTTATGAAAGCCTCAGGTGGCGGATGCTGGATTTCTCATGTTAAATTTCAAGCTGTCTTCGCCATGGTTCTTATCATGAGCAGCATTAGTAAACACAAGGCAGTTCTTTATGCTACCCCAAGCACTGAAAACATTGAGCGGAATCCCCCACATTGTGTTTATTAAGTAGTAAATACATGACTTGCTTTTGTAAGTACATAGGATAAAATTATGTATGTGAAGGAAAAGTCAAGAATATGCCACATGGCATCTAAAACATGATTGAAAAGTCAATGCAAGAGACCTGAGAGCGAGGATGGAAGAAGCTACAGCCTTGGGAAGCCTCACCCACTGCGAGGCTCATGGACATAGAAGAGCATGTGCAGCAGCGAGCCTGTAGGACTGTCCACATGCAACCCCCCCAGCCGCCAGGCATGGACTACCTTGTGGGGCACAGGAGGACGCAGGAGGTCTGAGGCTTGCCCTGACAGATGCTCTTTGAACTGCAACTGCATCCGTGAGCACTTGAAAAACAGCAACCTGCCAGGCCTGAGAGGTTCCTCCCCCCGCCCTATCCTTTGCTGCACATTTTGGGCTATTCTGTTCAGAAGCAGCGTGCTGTAAGCAGGAGCGGGCAGTGAGTGTGTGGCAGGGCTGTTGCACAGGGCTGTTTGTGGGACAGCTCCCGGCCACTGCGGAACCAGGGTTTGCCAAGCCACAGGTCAATATTTGCACCAGGACCAATGTTCAGGCCATCCACTGCCACAGGTGAGGCTGGCTCTAACACAGCAGCTGCAGTAACCCAGAAGGCAGGGAAGCCCTCCCTGGCTGAGCTCTGCCTTGGAAGAACAGGATGTGTCACAGGACTCTGGTACCAGACAGGGACAGTCTTTATGACTCCGAGGGCTGTCAGGGCTGCCACGAGCATGTCACTTAGACACAGCTTTACTCTGTGTTGCCTTCACGATCCTTGGCACTTTGTACACCTGCACCAAAGATCTTTATCTTTCAGCAAACAAGCTGCAGTGAGGGCATACATTCCTAACTATGACCTTTGGGTGCTTTGACATTTTTTTCACCTACAAACAAAACAGGGGTTTGTTGTGGGCTTTTTTTTTTTTTTTTTTCCTGTCTTATGTTTCTTTTTTTTCCCCCAAACAACCTTTATCTCTTGTTTTATGAGACCCTTGTGTGCCTGCTGGAAGCACTGAACTGCAATCTTCCCTTGACATTGATGGAAGATCAGGCCTCTGCCGTCCCCAGCTGTGTGGACATCCCTTGCTACACACACCAGGAGCCAGATGTGTGTTTCCTACCCTGCAATAGCTGGGAGCTGCTTAACCCAAATGGAGGAACACCTGAGCACAGCTGGAGCTGCTCTCACGTTGTGAGCCCCTGTGACAGTGCCCTGGTGCTTGGCTGTCCCCATGGGGCATTGGCAGCTCTTGCCAGTGGTGCCTCCCAGGCGCCCGGTGCCCAAGGCCACGGCACCGGTGCTGAGCACTCAGCAGTGGCAGGGGCAGGCCTGCCCTCAGCAGCTAGCCTGGCCCTGCCACTGTGAATGTGTGAAGGGCCAAACAGGCTCAGTTATGAAAAACACAAGTTTTAACACTTTACAGGCTGAGAACACTGGGGCTGTTCAGCCTGGAGAAGAGAAGCTGCGTGGAGACCTCAGAGCAGCTTCCAGTGTCTGAAAGGGGCTACAAGGATGCTGGAGAGGGACTCTTCATCAGGGACTGTAGTGACAGGGCAAGGGGTAATGGGTTCAAACTGAAACAGGGGAAGCTCAGGTTGGAGATAAGGAAGAAGTTCTTTACTGTGAGGGTGCTGAGGCACTGGAATGGGTTGCCCAGGGAAGTTGTGAATGCTCCATCCCTGGCAGTGTTCAAGGCCAGGTTGGACAGAGCCTTGGGCGACATGGTCTAGGGTGAGGTGTCCCTGCCTGTGGCAGGGTGTTGGAACTGGATGGTCTTAAAGTCCTTTCCAACCCAAACTGTTCTATGATTGCATCAACCTGTCATGGAGAACACATAAGAAAGCAAGACCTATTGGTTTGATATCAATTGCCTTTCTTTGTCCCATTATTTGTTCAGAAGTTAGGAAGACCTTGTCCCATAAGCAGGTTCCTCCTGGTCACTTGCCAGCTCACCAGCCCCAGAGCTGCCACAGAGCTGCCGCAGCACTCCACCTTCCTGACCTGAAAGTATGAACTTTTGCATTCCTGCCAGCGTGGCTTGTGCCTTCCAAAGCCAGTCACCTCCAGCCCGTGCTGTGAGGCGGCGGGACACAGCACAGCCAGAGCTCATCCTTATCAAATGTGACAAGGGCCTTTTGCTGCGGGAACAGCTTGCACGTGTGCAGGCTTGTAAAAGGATATGTGTCCATGTGCACTGATAGCAGCAATCCTCTGGAGCTGTAAAAACACCGCGGTGCCATCGGCACACCACATCAAAAGAGAAGGCCAAGCACCGCTGTGACCAGAGCTGCACAGGCACCACCAGGGTGGCAGTGTGTGCCTGGCCCAGGGCAAGCGGAGTGGCATTTAGTTTTGCTGACATGCATTGCGCTACTAACCCTTCGGATGTGGTTTTTCCTTTGTAGAATGACACTGGATAGCAAACCCAGGGCACTGCGGGTGGATTTCTGCTGCCGCTGCCTCTCATCAGCGTTAACGGGCAGTTTCAGTGAGGCAGCAGCTGGTGAAGGGCAGGTGCCGTGGTCTCTCCCAGCAGGAAGCAGCCCAGTGAGGATGCCAAGGCTGCTCTTGTGAGCCGGCTGCTCTCGGCATGGCAGCTGTGGGATGGGAGCCAGGGCCTGGGCAGTCTGTCCTGCGGCACGTCTGCTGCTGCCAAGTGCCAGAGCAGCGCAGGGACGTGCCCACCACAAGCTGCCATTGCTGTGCAGGTCCCAAAGGGGACAATACAACTTGTACCAGTGAAGGGCACAGTGCTGCAAAGGCAGAAACAAGTTCTCCCAGGCTTTCCCTTTCCACCTCTCTCTTCTCACTTGCTCAGCAGCAGGCTGTTTCAGTCAGAGACAAACTTGCATTGGACACACGGAGGCTGGTGAGGTGGTGCTGATACCACTGTGCAGCAGTGATTTGTCCCCTGTGCTACACTGGGTGAGTAGCAGAAGGGCCGTGGGGCAGCACAGCAGTGATGGTGCTGCTGACAGCCCCACAGAGTCAGAGCCCCGCTCCTGCCCAGCACACAGCACCTCACAGCTGCAGCCCCAAAGAGAGAGAGTCAAAAAACCCCAACAAACCCCACCAAGTTACTTTACTATATAAATCAGAGACAGTAAAGAAACAACTGTCCATTTAAGCAGCTTAGTTTCACTTAGAAAATACTTTACATGTGGCTTGGTCTCTAAGGACCACTTATTCCATGCTTTAGTAATCCGAATGCTGCTTTATAGCTGCTGCTCTTCCCCATCTGACTGGCAACACAGCACTGAGCTTTACTGGTGGTGTGGCTATCAATCCACCTCACCTCTCAAGGTCCCCCCGCATCACTGAACTCCCTGTGAAGCCGGATGAGCCTGTGGGCCCGGGGACAGCAGTGTGACAGGTACCCGTCAACCTCAGCGCAGGAGCTGGCGGCTGAGCCGAGGTGGATGCAGCAGCCAGAGGTCTACCTGGCTGCTGCTGTCGGGCGCTGCTGGGGCTGGGCAGGAGGGGAGGTGCACGCTGCCAGCGGGGCCGGTGGAAGCACACACCGCAAACCTGACACCTCCTCAGGCAAACAGCACACGGTGTAAACTGCAGCGGGTGTTGCGGTTCCATTAACTGTGTCCTGCTGCCAGGCAGTGCCCCCGTGCAGGGCTGGGAAAGAGCTTAGCGGTGCCCAGTGGTGTCCAGCAGTGTCCAGTGGTGCTCAGCGGTGCCCAGTAGTGCCCAGTGGTGCCCAGCAGTGGTCAGTGGTGCCCAGCAGTGCCCAGAGGTGCCCAGCAGTGCCCAGAGGTGCTCAGCAGTACCCACTGGTGTCCAGCAGTGCCAGCCCTGCCCAGAGGTTCCCAGCAGTGCCCAGTGGTGCCCAGCAGTGCCCAGAGGTGCCCAGAGGTGCCCAGCAGTGCTCAGTGGTGTCCAGAGGTGCCCAGCAGTGCCCAGAGGTGCTCAGTGGTGCCCAGCAGTGCCCAGCGGTGCTCAGAGGTGCCCAGCAGTGCCCAGTGTTGCCCAGAGGGGCCCAGAGGTGCCCAGCAGTGCCCAGAGGTGCCCAGCAGTGATCAGCGGTGCCCAGCAGTGCCCAGCAGTGCTCAGCGGTGCCCAGAGGTGCCCAGCAGTGGTCAGTGGTGCCCAGCAGTGCCCAGAGGTGCCCAGCAGTGCCCAGCAGTGCTCAGCGGTGCCCAGAGGTGCCCAGCAGTGCTCAGCGGTGCCCAGCAGTGCCCACTGGTGCCCAGCAGAGCTGCTCAGCGGTGGGGCTGGGTGCAGGGCATGGCAGGGCAGACCCTGTGTTTGTGTAAGGACCAGCACATCAGTGCGAGCTCTCTGCCAGCTGGGGGGGGACTTGGTGACCCAGAGGAGGCTGAGACACTCAATGCCTCCATGGCCTCTGGCTTTCCTGGTATGATCTGTGCTCAGCTCGCCCAGGGAGAAGCTCTTCAGCAAGGATGAGGTGAGGGAGCAGCAAACGGGACATGGGCAAGTCCCTGGGGCTCAGTGGGATGCACCCAGGAGCACTGAGGCGGCTGGCAGGGTCATGGCCGCTGGGGGAGGTTCTGGGCAGAGCGGCTGGTATGCCAGAGGATCTTGTGCCGTGCAGCGGGACGGGCTGCAGGAAGGCACCAACAGGAACCAACACGAAGCACGGCAGAGGGAAACACGGGGTCCTGCACCCCAGGAACAACCCCAAGCACCAGGACAAGCTGGGGGCCTCCCACCTGGAAAGCAGCTTTCCAGGGAAGGACCTGGGGGATAACAGGGTGACCACGAGCCAGCCGTTACGGCAAAGCAGGCCAGCGACGGCTTGTGTTGCACTAGGCAGAAGGTGGCAGGGCACTGGAACAGGTTACCCAGGGAGGTTGTGGTCTCACCCGTGGAGGTATTCACAAATCCATGTGGACCTGGGTCTGCGCCCCTGCTCTTCACAGCAGTCAGCCTCACTGGCCCTGTGAAACCTAGAGGAAGGAGCTGGGCTCCCCCACCAGCCGCAGCCTCCACCATCCCCTTCGTTTGATAAGGGCCCTCTGCCACGTCAGGCGTGGGAGCTCTCCTCCCAGGGGCCTTGCCACGGCCTTTTGATGGCCTCTCCCTCCCCTTCTGGGCACTAAGGTATGTGTTCGAAAGCGTCACTGCAGCACACAGAGGCAAACAGGAATCCGGTTTGTAGCTCTAGGGGGAACTTTTGACAGATGAAAAACTCTGGTTTACCAGGAACCATAGGATCCCAGACTGGCTTGGGTTGGGAAGGACCTTAATATCATCCACTTCCAAGCCCCTGCCATGGGCAGGGACACCTCACATCAGACCGTGCCCCTCAAGGCTTTGTCCATCCTGGCCCTGGACGCTGCCAGGGAGAAGAGCCTATTGAGTCCTTGACTGTTGCTGACCGCTGGCAATGGATTTCTCATTTATAGCGCTGAGTAGCGTTTCTAATGTTTCACTTTCATCTACGTGATGGCTTCATTCATGAAGTCTGGGGGGGAGAGGTGTCTGAAACAGGCACAGGCGTGGGCTTTAGCAGCACAGGCAGCTGCTAAAGCAGAGCCAACACAATCCTGCTGGCAGATTTGCCTTTTATATGCAAGCACAAAATCAGACTCAAGCTGCCAGAAGCTGTTATCTACAGATGTAAAACTTCTGTAAACATCATTTCTGTAGTAGCAGTGCTGCTGCGGTGCTGTGACACAGCACGGACAGTGTTACAGTGTGCTGCCTGCCACCCTCTGCACTCACGATGGCTTAACTGCCACTTCCATTGCAAATCCTATTTGTTAAGGGTTTATAAATTGGCTGCATTCACTTGCTCCTCTCTGGAAGCTGGCACATGGCTCTCTCCCATGGTGCTTTTACCACATTTTACTTTACTACTTGGCTTTCTTTTAACTCCTTGGCTCAGAATCACCACAGAAGGAGCCTGACTCTAATCCCAGAACCCTAAAACCCTCGGTGGAGGCTAAGACGTTACAGCAGTATTGTGATGAATAAGGAAATAAGGGGAAGCCTGACCTGTTACATTAGATGTGTACCCCAAAGCCTCCTTCTGGAAGAGGAGCACCCCCTTCCTGCTGCAGAAGGAGTGGGAGGCCTGGGCCCCGCCGATGGCATCTGCACATGGGTGGGTGCAAGGCATCTGCTGGGCACTGACCTTGCCTTGGTGCAGACCCCAGGATCCAGTGCCACGGTGGCTCTGGGGCCGTGGCCGCAGGGGTTGCCTGGCCTGCAGCATGCAGGGTGCTTGCAGCCGCGCAAACAAAGCACGGGAGCGGTGGCAGGGTCGGGGCCCTGCTCTCCTGCCGGGCTGTTCCCTAGGCTGGGTCACCTGGCCGGGGGCCTGATGTGCTACCTGAGCACGCCCCACCGCGCTCCCACCTCGGGTTTCACTTGGTTTTGGTGGCGCCTGTGCTACATGGAGAGCTCTTGGCCAGCTGAGATTGAAATGACCGACTCAGCCCGCCAGTGTGATGGCTCCAGCTGCGGGGGTGCTGCAGCACGCCGTGGTGACTGCTGTGTGACCCAGGATCAGCTGCCTGTCAAATACCACTGGCTCTTCCCAGTCACTCATGCTACTGCATCACCTGTCGGATGTTGCTGTAGACACGCAGCTCAGGATTGCGATTCTAGATCTGCCCGGCACTGCTGCCTCGGGTGGGACAGGAGCAGGAAAGTCTTTACCAGCACAGGGCAGTTTGTGCTTCAACACTGGCAGTAGTATCTGTCCTTCTAGAGCTCTTGGTCATGTTTAAGCATTGAATGAAACTATGTTTATTAGGGAGATGACAGACATCCACGGCAAAGGGGGAGAACTGTTTGGCTATGATGTACCTAAACAAGCAGTTACAGTGTACAGTGTATGAATACTGGTACCTACCAACACCAGCAGCCTCGGGTGACAGCTTCTGCCCAATGGAGCCACCTGCTACAGCCAGCAATCCTTCACTATGTTCCATGGTGTCCTGGTTGCTTCTTAGTTTTCTTCCTAGCAGCCGGTGCAGTGCTGCGCTTTTCGGATTTAGCCTGGGAACACCGCTGATAACACCGATGGTTTTGGTTGTTGCTCGGTAGCGCTCGCTCTGATCAAGGACTTCCCAGCCTCATGCTCTGCCAGTGAGGAGGGACATGGGAAGCCAGCTGGAAGCAGAGCCAGGACACCTGACCCAAACCAGCCAAAGGGGTATTCCATGCCACAGCACGTCATGGCCAGCACAGAAATAGGGGGGGTCACCCTGAACGGCAGATCGCCGCTCGGGTCGGGCTGGGTATCGGTCAGTGGGTGGTGAGCAATTGGCATCACTTGTGTGTACTGGGTTTTATTCCTCTCTCTCTTTTAGTTGCCTCCCTTTTAATAACAGTCCTTATTATATTTTACTTCATTTACTAACCTGTTCTCAACCCAAACCTGGGGCTTGAGTACAGCTTTTGCTTGATTCTTCTCCCCATCCCACTGGGGCAAGGGGAGGGCAAGTAGCTGTGTGGTGCTGTTGCTGGCTAGGGTTAGACCATGACACATGGGCTGACAGTGACTGTGAGGCTGCAAGTCTTCTTTGCTGAATAAGAGATCTGGCAAGTAAAATGTCTTCTGCAGCTGCCTCAGCCACTGCCCTGTGGCAAGTGATGGCCCTGTGTTAAACTCGTGTGAGCACTTGGTGCCACTGAGGTGAAGAAGTGAGTTTGACTCCAGAGTGGCAGATTTTTGCAAAGAGGATGATTGAAACTAAGTAATCCTTGTAAATAAGAAGCCTTTCTGCTGCTGGATAGAATCTGCATTTCCTGAGATTAAGGGCCTTGTGCTTAACATTTGGCTGGTGTAGGACTTGTGAGGCCATCCCACCTTAGTTGTAAGGTAAGATCTCACCTTTGAACACATGCACAGTTAAAATAAAGGCCACCTCAGTATAAGTCAGACCTTATCATGTGTCTCTCATGCAAGATGAACAGAGGACAGTATCACAGGGTGACAAAAACTTTACCTTTTGGGTTTCCTAGGGCTGTGGCCCCAGAGCTGAATGTCAAACATGTTCCCATGTTTGATCATCACCGAGTGCTTCCGAAGCGTTTGCAAGACTTGTCAGCAAAAGCTTCAGCCTGACAGAAAAGTCAGCATGAAGCAGTTAATGCAAGTTACTCAACAGCACCCAGCTCTGATGCAGTTTTCTTGAACTCCCGGGGGAGGCTGGTACTTGTTTGCACAGGAAATTCTTGACCAACAAACATGGGAGAGCCTTAGGAGCAGGTGCTATGGTCACATCCAGAGCAGAGGAGGGATATCTGCCTTTTTGCTCTTACAGCAATGATGAACCTGGGCTACACGAAGATCAGGGGCTTACAGGGTGATGTTACAGAGGCAGAATGCTGTTGGCACAGTCATTTCTGCCAGGAAACCTCGTAGGGACTACATTACCCAAGGGGTGGGAGGTGAAAGCCAACAATGCCAAAGCCAGCGCCTGCGGAGGTTTCAGACTGCACATTCCCAGAGCCCAGTGTGTGTGTGTGTGTGTGTGTGTGAGTCTTAGCACTCCAGGTAGCAAAGGAAAGACAAATAAGGTCTAAATGCTTCCTTCCCCATGTATTCCCATGAGAGTATCGTGGGGTTGGACTAGATGATCTTTTTAGGTCCCTTCCAACCCTTGGGATTCTGTGATTCTGTGATTCTGTGTGATCCATCGGTCCGGCCCAGCTTTAAGGAGAGTTTCTGTTGGTACCTTTATCTGGGATACCCCAAGGCCATTCAGGAAGCCTGACACGGCACTGCTGGGGACTGGTGCGGCCAAGGCAGTGCAAGGAGGCAAAGGCTGGTACCCCCGAGTGTCTCCTGGGCAGAACTGCCATCATGCGGCCAAAGTGCTGTGGAGTACGACCTTGACAGGGAAACACCAGTGGTGGTGAGGAGCAGGATGTGCAGAGACACAGCCTACACTGAGAAGCACGTCCCAGGCTTTGGGCTAAGTCAGGAAATGCAAGGTAACAAATACCAAATCCCTTCAGTTACAGCAATCTAATAGGAAAAAAAGGAAACACGCTCTAATGCTGATCCTGCGTCTGGTTTTAGCTTCAAACAGAAGCCTGTTCCCAGGTTTGTGATCGCTCTGCAGACACCTCAGCGAATGCTCAAAGGAGTTAGAAGGACAAACCCACGCCTGTGGCCCAGGCACTGAGCCTTCCCACAGCGAGGACAGCTTCTCAGGGCTGGCCCTTGCATGGCTGCGCTTTGCCTGTCCTGGTCACAGCACTGGTGGGGACACGGCCACAGCATCACTGTTAAAGCCACCACTCTCCCATAAGGGATCCCAGTTCAGGCCTCCTTCGTGTTGCTTTAGGTTAATCGCCTATTCCACATGGAAAAGTGTAGCAGGGAGGAGAGAGGAAGAGCTTTGAGAGGAGCTGGAGATACTGATTTGAGGGGAATTAGGAAAGGGAGGGTTGCAGAAAGGAAAAAGGAGAAAAAGATACTTCAAGGAACAGGAAACTCGGATGGGCCCACAGGAGAGGAGGTCGGAAGAGTCTGACCATGGCCGCATCAATACAGCTATCTCCCCCATTCATTAAGTGAAAAGCTCTTTAGTAAGGCCTCTAACAGTCAGCTATTTTTTCCAGACATGAGAGCATCTAGCTCTTTGTCATACTGACAAAACACAGTAACACTTCCAATCTCTTTAAGGCACCACACAAGGCTTTCTACATCACTGGACATAATATGGTTACTTGCCCAAAGGACAGGCAGGGAGCTTTGCCCATGCAGATATACTGCTTCATGCAAACATGACTGAACCACCCCCAAATGCGCTTAAGAACATCCTGATGATGCAAAGGAACCACGTAGGGAGTGCATCTCCTGCAAATCTGTTACATCTCCTCCCATAGTAATTAATATTAAAAAGGTACTTCTTTTAGTTTCACTGCATTTCCCTTTGAAGTAGCAGAATCTCTAATTCTGAAGAGTTTCGGTTTTAGGAGAATGGTAACAGAATAAAGGACACCAGGGACTGTGCAACAGGTTCTGATTTCAACCCTCTCAACTGCAAGAAACACTCCATTCCAGGAAATGAACGAAGAACCTTACCAGTACAGGCCAAGGGTAATCCAGAAAAGCTGTGACAATGAAGTGTCTGCACCCGGGGATGTCATGGTTTATGCCTCGATTAAAAAAAAATCACAATACATCATTAAGAGTTTTCACTGGCAAAGAACAGCGTGATAGCAGAACAGCACTTCAAGTCCATCAGCACAGAAACACATCTGCCGTGATGGGCACAAAGGGCTTCGTCTGAAAGTGTACCTGGACTCAGCCTTCAGAAGGTAAGTAACTGAGCTCAGGGTTCCGGCGCCCTGCACATGGGTGCAAGGCTTCACCACAGTGGGGTGGCTCTTGTTTGTGCAGCAGAGGTTAGATGCACTTTGTGAGTGCTGTAGGTGTTCCAGAACACAGCCACTGAACTGCTCTGCTTTAAAAGTGACCTGGAGTGAATTAATACCCGCAATCTCAACTCCAGCATCTCTGTCGATATCATGAATAATTAAAAACCTCATTTGCAACCCCAAAAGCAAAATTGTTCTCAAAATTAAGTAGAGCTCCCTAGCTACATACTGAAATGAGATAAAAGCAGCAGGGCTCTGGCTGATGGATGGTTCCCTTTCAACATCACCAGGAGTGACTGTTTGCTTAGGAGAGGGTCTTTGGGCTTACCTCCAGTTAGAAATAAGCACTCTCCCAAAGAAGACAGATTTCATGGAGACTTCCTGGCTCACAGCACAGCCTTCCCCATTCCATTTAGTAGCGTGTTGCTGCAGTTTCAGACTGTTTGGAGAATACTTTAGTGCAATGAAACTGATTCCAGGATTGAAACATGGCAGTTTGAAGGTTGCTGGTTGGGAGGTGCACAGGGGGAACTTCAACAACATTTACCAGTTTTCTGCTGTGCCCTAAATGGAGGTTTGGGTGATGTGTTGCTCACCCAGAGGTCCAAGGACCAGCCTTCTGCAGAATCCATGGTCCAACAGCACATCGTTGTGCCCCATGAGATGCTGTGTGCATTAGGTGGCAGCGAGACACCGACTTTTTCATTTTGAAAAGATTTCACAATGGAAGACAAGTAATTCACAGGAGTTTTAGAGACTTTATTTATGTATAAACAATTTAAACACTTTGCCATAAATTATCTTTGCCTGTCTCTAGTCTTTGCTTAGCAGCAAATTAAAATTAATATAAAAACTCAATGAACAATTCATACATGTATATTACAAAAAAGTTCTTGTACCAAAGTTCTTATTAGACTTTTTTTTTCTCTTTTTTTTTCTTTTCTGTGGTGACTGTAATGTGATTGTCTCAGTTTCTCGACCAAACAAACACACTAATAATTTTTAAATCTGAAACAGTGATTGTGCCTTCTGGCTGATGTATGTACAGGGTGATCTGACGTGGTGCCCATTTGCAATAGTGTAACACAATGCCCACAGCTCTACTGGAACTGATACCAACAAACTACTGAATCTAAACAGACTACACCCTGTAACTGTGTTATACTGTCCACAATGGAAATCTTCAAAGACAAACAGAGTATGAAATTTATTTGTAGTGATTTATAGCCACCATTTTGAATGTAACTTTACACTCTGCCCTCTTTGAGTAAGTTAAGCTTCAGGCCAGACCAGGGGAGGGTCAGAGTGCAAGTGTGGTTTTGTTACTTTTAAATATATTTTGCTTTCCTATTTCCAGTGTGCTCTCACTTGCATTCTCATTGTCCTCCAGTTGCTACACACAAATCACCCCAAAGTCATGTTTTAAATGCACCTGTATTTTGCTTTAAATGAAAACCTCTTGGATATTTATCAAACAAGCAGTCTGAATCATCTGTGTTTCATCAGCTGGTTAGTGAAAGTGGCCCACTTGGATTTCTTAGTTTGCTCACGTGTGAATGGAGTGAGGTAATACAATACGAGGCCTTCTTTTTGTTTTCCTTTAGACCCAGAACAAGTGGGTAATATTTCAGGGGTACTTTTTAATTTGTATGGTTAGAGTTTTCAGTCTGGCTTTAGTCCACTTCAGGATGTGGGTTTTAATCACTTGAACAGTGGCATTTAACTCAAAAAATATGAGCTTTTTGCCACTTACTATCCCAGAGTAGCTCAGCCTAGTGCCCCCATTTAGGTCTTCATCTCCTTAGGAGAGGAGATAACAGTTATGACTACTGATTCATCCAGCAAAGGATGACAGCAGATTAATTTGTTACCTCTTTCCCATCTCATTCTGTCTTAAAAACTGGATGTTGCTGCTACTGTCTGCTAGCTCTGGGTACTGCTCCACGGGCAGGACATAATATCCCTCGTAACCTTGCACCCTTCCCGTGTTCAGAAGCTGCTGCTTCTCTCCATCTGTCCATACGCGGCTGCCCTCACGGCCGTCCCGTGCCTTCTGCTGCTCCTTGGCCCAGGCTGCTCCCAGCGCTCGCTGCCGAGCCTGGTCGAGCACTCGGGCCTTCTCGTCGTCCAGCGTGTCGGGGGTCAGTCCGTAGCGGATGTTGATGAGCAGGGTGCAGTACTGGAACTCAATGTTGGTAAACCTTCGAGTCCTCCCGCTGACGAGCAGGCTGGGCTGGGACACCGTAACGTTGACTCCGCTGTCCAGCACCTTCCTCCCGCTGGTCATCGCGAGGGTGACGAGGTCACTGTCAGCCGAGCCTATCTTCACAAAGTAATGGGTGTCCTTCCCCTCGATGCTGTAGTGCATTTTCTCCAGGTAGTGAGCACTGTTCAGGACAGAGGCAATCTTCCTGCTGTCATCTGTGGCTATGCTGGAAACGCCAGTGGTTACACGGCCTTCCTTCACAGCAAACATGATTCCTTTCCCAATGATGGGAGTGGTTGTGGCAAACCAGCGACCTGCTTTTTCTCTAATATTGGCATGTAATCTTTTAGATATGACCTGGCCCTCAAGAGCCATGAAAGCCTGGTTGTGTCTTTCTGTTGTCTGCTGAACTCCTGTAATTAGCTGGGGAAAGTAAAAGAAGACACAAAACCACCAAAGATATAGATCTGAAAATACTAATTTCAGAGACCAACACTAATCTCTGCTTTGCCTTTTTAAAGGAAATCTATGCAGTGAAAAATTCTGTGCTACGGGAAGCGCACCCTCCGCTACCTGTCCGTACCCGTATCTCCTTCGGAATCAGGGAAATACTCATTTGGCAAATTATTTTGCTATTAGCAATACCAGATTCAGTATTTCTCATTAATCACTCTCTGTAGCACATATGTACCACAAATTTCGATTTTGGCAAATAGAATGTCCATTACAAGAAGAAGGAAAATCCGAGACTAGAACAATTTTAATCTGAGCTGAAACCAAACAGACTCCATCTAGTAAAAGACAGCACAGCACTTCTGGGATTTCAACCAGCACAGATGACTAAAATGCTTAGGAATGTAAGCCTCTGCAACTAGGTAAAAGTTGGGCTCCAAAATAACAAAGCAGTTCCTGAAGAAGGGATTTAGACTCTCAAATGACTTAGAAGCCTGTAAAGTGGTATGTTTAGGTTTATATGATCCTTTCTGTTGTATTACCACAGATGTGAAGTAAAAGCAAAGACTAAGTTTGGAGTTGGCCTAGTACTCTTTCTAAGTTTATTAAATGGGTTGAGATTTATTATAAAGCTATAATTATTTATTATATACCATTTTCCATCCTTAACCTGACAAGTGTGAATGCTGTAAGTGAACTTAACTGTAGTAACTACAGCAGCAAACCAAACCCTCTAACTAGGAAAAACATCAGGCAACAAATGGTGAGAAATCCTGTTCCGGGGGAGAAGAAGAACCGTTTCTTAGCAGTACAGCCAATACCAACCTAAGTTTATTGCAACACATGCTATTAGGATGGTTTTTCCAAAGGTACAACAGATGATGAATTGCCCTGACAAAGTCTCCCTTTGTCATTGCTAATCAAGTTAATCGAGTTACAACTTGTTAATCAAGGAAGAACTCAATAAAAGACAAACTAATGACACTGCAATTATGATAACAATGAAGGCTGGCAAGAAAGGCATATGTTCATTAGGATAAAATCTAGCTATACTCCCTTAGTTTTACCCAAAAATAAATACTTGGCCTTCTACTATAACCACACGAGAGCCAGCATTTCTATTCATGAAAATAACTTCATATTTCTGCCTACCTGTCCGTTTTCACATGCTTGACTCTCAGACAACTCGTATGGCGGTGACACAAAGTACATTTTTGCTCTAGGGAAACCAGGAATAATGTTGCTAAGTTGAAATCCGAACATCACCAACCAGCTTTTGACATCTAGAAATCAAAAGGAAGCAGGCAAGTGAGAAATGAATGTGTGTAATAAAGGCAAGAAATCAAAAAATTTAAGGAATCCATCCTTGACCTCCTTGATTTCAAGCAGCTGTGGAACTCATCATTTGTATTACAGCGTGGCGCTTGAAAGATCTGTAGTAATCCACCATGAGCAGGCACAGGAAATACTGCTGTACATGTACCCTAAATAGTTCAACAGGGATATATGACCTTGCTCATCCTTATTCCATTAAAGCACATGAATTATCCAAACATTTCACTGTATGCAATACTTGTTCCATCTCTGACACCTTCTGATGTGGCTCCTGTTACCTATAAACTCTATTGTTAAAAGATGTTTTATTAGGTTAGTACTCCTAGAAACATCTGCAAAGTCCTTGGGGAAAATACATGGCTTGCTTTCTGCGTCCTACTTCTATTAGCTGTCACCAGGCCTCTGGAGGCTCCATTAAATGCAGTGAGGAGCTAGACTTGTAATTCAGAGGGCTAAATTTAGACACCATGAATATCCTCACCTTCCCTTCAGGCCCAGTATGGAAAAGCAGGAGCTGCTTGGGAGGGTCAGAGCTCAGCTCTGCAGTGAGCTTTCGGAATTTCCAGCTCTGGGTTCAATCAGTAAAACCCTGTCCTCATATCTTGTTGAAAACCCAGGTACTAAGGAACAGTAACTCTCACTCACCACTTCTTAAGAACTTACGATGTACTTTAGTCATCAAGTGATATTTTTAACAACAACAATGGAAAAGCCCATGACCCTGGTTTACATTTGTTTCCTGCTTCTCTTTTCTGCCAGCCACAGGGCTGAGCAGCAGTGTGGGAGCACAAGCACTTCTCATTTGATTTGGACCTATATTCATGACCATTTCTGTTTAAAAAATCCCATCCTTTCCACTGGCCTTCTCTCCTCACTGGCCTACAACAGCTCCTGATGGTGCTATTGCTGCTTCCCTGTGTGAGCCAAACCCTGTGTCTGAAGAGATGTGACTGCGCAGGGCACTCTTGCTGCACGGGGCTCTGTCTGCATTTAGAGCACCCCAGGCACAGTGCACAGCAGCTCCGCTTGCTGCCACAGGCACATGGGGTGCCTGCAGAGCACCCACCCTGCAGACAGACCCTGGGGACACTCGCAGACACAGCACGGAGGCTGCTTGCTGTTGCAAAGCCTGTTTTCCCAACATGTTACACCATAAAAAGTGCAGTACTCCCCAGCTGGGGACATTTGACAACAAAACTCTTCCTTTCGTTAGCCATTCTGACACTAAAATTAGTAGTAAGATCCTCTGCTTCTGTGAAGACCTTTGTGTGTATCTCCCATCACACAGTGACTACCATATTTTTCCTGTAGCTTTGGACAGCACAGGGTCACCGCTCCTTTTTAAGGCTGCAGTTTATTTTATGGTATAATGGTATATCCCGAACAATTCACTTCAGCTGCCCTATTTCCACAAAAAAAGGGAAGGACCTATATGCAAAGTAGTTACTGTTCTGCTTTGCAGCACTGCACTTGGTACAGGAATTCCTTTCCATCAAAACCTGTGAATAAAGCAGTGTCAGGGGTTAACAGTACAAATGGATTGGGGTGGGGAAGTAGATCTTTTATTTTCTTTTTGGGTTGGTTTTTAAGCTATGACAACCCAGGTGCCACCATAATCCCTTCTTGTGCAAGAGAATCTCTTTAGTACATACAGCAACAAATATTTTCATCACCAATGAAGTATTTTTACAGACTGCAGGGTGTGTGTGGACCAAATGCAATAGATCTTCCCAGATTTCATCCACTGGGTGAATAAATTAAATGACTGAAATTTCAGAACATAGCAAAATATCGTAAGATGACGCTGAAAATCTAAACTAGGGGATTTAGATCTAATAATTTTCATCCACTGCTGGATGAAAATAGGACTTGAATTTAGGACAACAGAATTTGATCCCAAGGTCGTTTTAGTCACCAGTATTTTCACACTATCAGATGCAAGTTGCACTATCTTTAAATTGGAAAGTAGCTCCAATAGCACCTCTGGGATGTTACACACATGATTACATCCCAATGTACCAATGAAACTTGCGGTGATTTCTCTGAAGGAAATGTGCTTTTCTTGAAATTCAAATTACTGCTAAAATTAAGATAGCTCCTTTTTATAAATGATACCACCGCTCTAATTACTGGATACTGCATATTCAGTGCTGAGAAAAGGTTTTCCTGAAGACTCGCTAATTACCTTTCTTTTTAGAAGGTGCCAGCAGCGGGCTTGAGTACTGTGTGATCTCACTAAGTGAAAAATTACTGCTAATTAAGAAGAGGTTACAAGTTTTACCTGGTTCTAACATCTGCAATCAAAACTACTTTATTGTTTCTCTTCCTCAGCTCTACACATTCCATCACATTTCTTACACTTGCAGGAGGTAAGAATATTTCTAAAAATCAATATTTTGGTTTTAAAGACTGAAAACTGTTTGTATATTAAAAGTTAAATGGGAAAAGTGGTTTAATTACATCAGTTCTTGGCACTAATTCATAACGCGCCCATGGGCTCAGTCAGCAGTTCATTTTGAGAGTTTATTTATTTTTTTCCCCTCCATAAATTCCTTGTGGCTTCTTATTTAGTGCCCTACATTTGGGCTGGGGCAGCATCAAAGGATCAGGACTAGCCAGCCCTTTTCATAGCACAAAAAGGAAAGTGACCCAACCTGGACAGGAAGATTCAGAAAATGGCTAGTAAGGAGAAGTCTGATTTCCTTCCCAAATCAACTTCCAAACCATAGTGTTGTTTATAAGGAATGTAACACAGTCTCACCTGTTACATAGTTCTTTAGATCCAGTTCATTGCTTAGAGGGTTGTTACTCTTGAACATGTACAGATTGAAAGGAGCGGGTTCTTTACCGATGTTTTTCCACATGGTGTAATCAGGAGATGTCCAGCGTCCAGCCAGGACATCATAGTCCCTTTGGGTAAAATGGACGAGTTTAGTTAAAGGGTCATACAGCCCCCCATGGAACCCAATAACCAGCTGGAAATCAGGATTAGAGTCATAGTAAATCTCCCCATATGCTGTGTACTGAAGCTGTTTGATCATGAGGCCGTTGATGCTGAACACGGCTAATGGAGTGCCTGTGTTATCAGAGGCGACATAATATTCTTCCCCGCTGCTACTCTCCATTGCAAAGAGGTGGCCTTGCAGATCGTAGTATAAAGAGGTAATTTCTGAATTGGAATGATTGTAGACATGAGTGACTCTTGTTGGATTGTGAAGATCAGCATAAAAGTACTGCAGGTGGTGCCCCAGGTTAGTCTTACAGGAAGCCCTTCGGCCGAGTCCATCGTAACGGTACTGAACACTCCACCCATTGGCTTTGTTGTAAGCTCTTGTCAAGAGTCCTTTGGAGTTGTATTCAAATACGTCTGAGCCTCGCTGACACAGGAATCCATCCTCATCAATTTTGTAGGGTATGTCACCTAAGCGTGTAATCCTGTCTCTCAGGTCATAGCGCAGAGGCATCAGTCTGACACTATTTCCAGGATTCAGTAGATGAAGGTTTCCATTCAGATCATAACTATAACGCCAGGTTGGCCTGTCATTTACTGCTACACTTTGCAGTTGCCCATCTCCATCATAGTCATAGGTGTACTTGGTGGTGTTGGCATATGGACCAAGTTTCAGTTCTCTCTTGGTTACCCTTCCCATGCTGTCATATTGGACAGTCATCCAGTACATTAGAGATCGGAACATTTCATACTGAACTTCTTTAATGCGCCCATGGGTATCAAAGTGCTTACTCAATGTCATAACTGCTGTAGTAATAATTTGATTTATATCATAATAAATAACTCCAAATTTGCCAAAATGCTCTACTTTGCCAGAAATCTCATCATAACGGTAAAGATCAACTGGAAGAGGCGTCTCGCTTATTATAGGCTTGATGCTTGCGATTCGAAAGCTATTATCGTGATATGTATAATCGAACCTTGCATTGACCATACCCTCTTCAGAGAACCTGTAGATCTGTTTGTCAACGAGAGGACCAATTTTACGATAGCGAATTGTACAAGAAAATCCTCCACTTTGCAGATTCACCATTTTTAGGACACCTGTAGTTTCATCATATCCAAAAGTAACTGCGGTGCTGTCATAAACAATTTCAGATAACTTGGATAGCTTTCCATACTTGTAGAAGACTTGTCGCCCAGTGCCTAAAAATGATGTTTTCAGAATCCTCCCATCATCACTGTAATCAAAAATCACTGATGCATTGCTTTCAGGAGGGTTATAAATGTTTCTAATGTAGCCAATGGAGGTGTGAGTTGACATGCTGTGCCGAGCAACGCTGGGCATGGTGACAGCATGAAGGCGGTCTGAAGAATCATACTCAAAGATGTACTGGCGTTGACTCTGAAGCAGTAGTACCATGGACTGTAGGGAAACAATTAATACACAGTTACCAGCTTTTGGCATGTGACCTCTCAGGGCAGTAAAGAAAAGTTTACTGAGAAGGCACCAGTGTTAAATGAATCAAAAGAGAATGAGATGCATCAGTAGGGGCACAAAGCTGTGCAAGAATATTGTCAGATTGCTAAATGGCAGGATGTGCTACTGGGAAACCAACATGCTGACACTCCAGGAAAGTGCAGGTTAGAAATCTATTAGCTGCCCTCCCCCTAGTAGGACCTTTTTGTTTTCATTTTTACTGAGGGATGCAGAGGTGTTAGATAAATTACGTGATTTACTTTCCAACTAGCAGTTGTAATTCACAACTATTAATGTGAAATATATGTGACAAAAAGCAGAGAATATTGGCTCTGGTTTGCTTAAAACAACAGGTTCAAAGAAAGGAAAGAATATGCAATTTTGAAGTATTTAAGGCACTTATGATTGAAGTGTCTTAGTTGGGCCAAGTAAAAATGCTTTACCATATTTTCATTTAAAAAATAATGATTACAGATGAATTACCTGTTTCTACTTGAACCTTTTGTCAGGTTTAGTGATGCGTTTTTGGTCTTCATAAAGGGCAATTCATTGGTTTCAGTTTATGCTATTATATGGCAGCCAACTGCTTCCAGGAATATATCAAAAGACACAGTCCATGAACAATGTATTTCACATTAAACATTAGTCAAATTAGTTGACTAATTGAAAAATAAGGAATCTTGAGACCAGGTACAGAGGGATTCTTTACAGCTGGAACATGTCAAATTGTAGATAATCTGTGTGTGTGTGTGTTACATACAAGGCTTAAAATGAAGCCGAGTAGCACTTTGTCTCTTTGTAGCTGCTGTCAGCAGGTAAAACAACATCACTTACTTTTTCTAGATAGGTGTAGCTCCAAACCTTCCCATCGGCAAACATGCGGGATACGATCCTGCCTTGCTTATCCAGGTCTGTTCTCTCGCTCATGGCTCCGCGCTGCAGCCCAGCCAGGCGCCCATTGAAGAAGTAGGAGACGTTGACAGCGGCCAGGCCGCTGCTGGGCAGCCAGAGGAACGGGCGCCCGAGCTGGTCGTAGATGATGCGCAGGGTGAACTTCCGGTGATCATCATAGATTTTCTCTGTGCGTATGTTCCGGTCGTAGTCAATGGACAGCAAATTCCTTCCGTGCACCTGTGGAGGGAACGGAGGCTGCGTTCAGCCAGCAGTGCCACAAGCCCCTATGGATGAAAATGGTGTGCACATTGGAGACCTCAATTTCCCCACAGTTTAGAGAAGTGTAGCATCTCTTCCTGTTAACTGGCTTCTGCTTTCTAGTTCTTGGATATTCAAATATATAAGTTCAGGTGTTTCACTGGGATATTCCCCATCTCCCTGCAACATGGGAGCTGTCATCTTACAGCAAGGGGCTTCTGTTGTTGTCACAACAGAAAGACATACTGCACACCTGGGGCCTAAAGTGCAGTGCTAGCACTTGGCAGAGAAACAACTTCTTTTACATAGAAGCAGCTTTTCTACTTCTGCCATCAGTAGATCTTAACCTCTTCCCCTATTATGACTCCAAGAACAGAAGAAATTATGATTTCATGTCTTCACTGAGGTTTAGCCATGCAGGCTCTGTACCTGCAACACCCTGCTTATGAATTCATTCATTTACTGTTCTCTTCATTTGCTTTCCAAATAGTCCATAGATCCCTCATCAATCCAGTCACCTGGGATGGGTTTCATTTCTTCTGATTAAAGATTCTGCTCATACAGGCTGGGAAAGATGGACTTAGTTTTGAGAAACAAACTAAATAATTAGGTTAAATGCTTTTATTTTTTTCTTTTTTATTTTTCTTCAGTTACAATTTTCAAATCAAAGTATAACAGGAAGTGTTTTGGGCCCAGATTTTTTTGGGTTTGGTTTTTAATAAAAGAGCAAAACAGAAACAAAGGAGCACAAGAATGCCAAACGGAGAGGCTGCTAGTGAGAGTGCTGTAAGAGGTACATAAATATATTCACTGCGGACTACGCCACAGAATTCAGGCTAATGCTGTAATCCGATAAAGCCTCTTAAGTAATTTAATTGTAGATGCATCATTAATAAAGTAGAAGTCTTTAAATTAGATATAATTTGAGAGCAATGACTATTTAAAAAGTATTCATCAGTTTGTGGGAATTTGTTCTTTGCAGCAGCTTTGATTAGGCCACGTTTTCTCTTAGCCAGAATTAAACTGCACATCAAACAATATGTAAATTAACCCTGGGCCTTTCTCGAGGACATAAAAGTTATTCTGAGAGATTTTCCCTGCCAGGGGTGGACCCAATTCCCATCCCACCCAACTCTGCAGGAATTCACTTACACAGAAAGCAAATTTAAAAGGAATACAATTTTGTGTTTGTAAAGAAATAATTATTTCAAATTATTGCTCATTATCCTAATTTTTCCCATTAATAAGACTTAGCGCTAACAGTTTACATCTACTCCGTGGGCAATTATTAGAAAAAGCTCTTTCCTGTAGGTTTTCCCAAAGGTTATCCCAGCAAAAACTTCTCCTGTGATTCAAAGAAAAGATAGAGCATTTCTTATAAAACATCTTGGCCAAATAAACCTCGTTCTGCCCTCCCATTGTAATGGAAACAAACCCAGGGAAGCCAAACTCAATAGCAGAAATTTCTCAACTGGTTACCCTAGTTCTGTAAGTGCAGGATTAATCCTGATGACAGAGCCATATGAAAACCCTTTCCTTCACAGAGCTCAAGGCCTTCCGGAAAGACAGAGAACTGAATTTTAGCTTTTATGTTTTTATTTGTTTTTGTTTTGTGATTTCTGGGGTTTCTTCCCTCCATTACAGTAACTGCAACTGTAAACTGCATGGAGGAAAGTCTGACTCCAGGTGTCCTCCCTTTTCTCAATAGCATTATAAAAGTTATTAGTTTTTTTGCCATAGAAAACTGAAGTATTAGGGGTTTTTTTAACAGTTACCCAGACAAGAGCTATGCACACAAACATCACTTGGAGAATAAAGCAGCACCTGCTTGGGTAATTCAGCAACCTCATTTTCATTTGTAAAAAACAGGTAAAACCAGAGAGTGTAATTGTAATGTCATATTAATTATACAGTAACCCAAATTGAATGAAAAACTCCCATGACTGAAGATCACCTAACAAGCTTTGTTTCTTTTGTTCCACTACCTACGTGCACATCTGGTTTCTCCCTTGGCTGCTGCTGAACAAGTGGCCATAGGGACGAGCCCTCTGTGCCTTGGGTAAAGGTCTGGCAACAAAAATCACTTATGTGAAGCTGCACTGTAAGAAAAACTCTTCAGAAGGGAATCGTCAATACTTTATCTGAAACTACTGCAGCACACTGGACGTGTGGTGCATAGGAGAGTAGTGGACAGTAAGAGAGAGAACTCAGAGGTGAAGGGCAGGTCTTCCTTTCCTTGCTTAATGAAGTCAGCCCAGCATGTCTCAGAGGCCAACATGTACAGCTGGGATGTGCCTACAGCACGATGAGCACAGCTGGGGGCACAGGAGGCAGCTCTACCTGGAGAATCACAGAATCATCAACTAGTTTGGGTTGGAAGGGACCTTTAAAGGTCATCTAGTCCAACCCATGCCCCTGCAATGAGCAGAGACACCTTCCCCTAGACCGAGTTGCTTCGAGCCCCATCCAACCTGGCCTTGAACACTGCCAGGGATGGGGCAGCCACAGCTTCTCTGGGCACCCCGTGCCAGTGTTTCACCAACCTCATTGTAAAAAAAAGTCTTCATTATATCTAGTCTATATCTCTTTTAGTTTAAATCTCTTTTAGTTTAAAACCATTACCCCTTGTCCTACTGCCCTACTAAAAAGTCTGACAGCCTCTTTCTTATAGATCCCCTTTAAGTATTGAAAGAAAGGGGTATGGGCTCTACCAAGAGGCGACTCCCATGTCAGAACAATCCCTTTCAGCAATAGTTGATTCTGCGCTGGGGCTGGGGATTCAAGATTTGGGTCCGCACACTCCCTGCCTGGTCATTCCTGTGTTAGTCCTGCAGTGGCCCATCCTGTACCACTATATGCCACATCTGCCCCAGCTGCCACAGCCGACCCTGCTGCCACCTGCTCCCCCAGTGATCACACACACGTGCTCCATTTCATGCAATAAACAATTTATAAAGATGAATTGGAGTAAATGAGATGCAAATAAATTCTGTGCTTTCCCCCTCATTTTCAAATTTCATTTTCCGTCCACTCAACCTGTTATAATCTCATCGTGATTTTCATTTAAAAGAGCTAAATGGGTATGTGATTATTGTTGCAGGAACTAAACCCAGACAATTAAATGTTGAGGTGTTGCTAGATAAAGCAGTGTTTTGATTTGCATAAACATGATGCAAGAAACCCCATCTCAGGCAAGGTTTCAGCTCCAAGATGTGTTTAACTTCAGCTGATTACCACAAGTACTTCTATTACATTTCTAGCATTGACAGTTAGGATTACCACAATTTTGTTTCGAACACCTAGTCAAAATGCAGTGCTCATCTGGTTTCTACTTCTAATCAACTTCTGCAGGTCAACACATCACAATCAATTACGCAGCCATGAAATTTAGTCATTAAGGATTAGCTGCTAATCTCATTCCTTTTTTGTCTAACCTTCCCCCTCTCCCCAGTAGGTGCATTCTGAGCATTTATGAGAAAAGGAAAGTCTTGTTAATTCAACACTGGGAATTAGATGTTAAGCAATAGAAAAATACCAAAATGTAACATCTGATTCATAATAGTTTTTGTGAATTGCTACATAATTGTTTAGAAATTGCATTTAGTACATCATCTTGAACACACAGAACTGTATCTCTGAAAAGAACCAGGGCTCGATTAGCACTGCACTTGTTCTCTGCCCAAGTATCTCAAAGCCCTACCAAAGCTGCCTACACTGAAGCAGCCAGTGAAAGTTTAGGTACTCAAGGGGTGAAAACCAGGCCAGCTAAGCACAGAATGGGATTAACCCAGCTGCAGCACATTTTTAATTTGGCAGGGGATGGATTACATGACCTGAGTGTCTTTCTTATCCTATGCTTATGACTTCGTAATTATGGCAATTATTTTCCAATCATGCCATTTGGGAAGGGGAATAAACACAATATGCCTGTCTCAATGAATCTGCAGGCAGATTCTACACAAGCAGAATGTAACTGCTCATGCTGTAATTGTGCTTCCTGCCCAGGACTAGCTGCGGTGAGTGTGCTGTAGCAGTTTTACGAATGCTGAGTGGTTGGATTGGTTTTCCCCCCCCCCTTCAGAAGCGGAGTGACTTTCTCCAATGTTCTGGGTATTTTTACCAATCCCTTTTAGAACACTTTTAGTAATGAAGCTTCTACAGCTGATTGTAGCACACAGTCCCATGCAGTTAACTGACCTCTCCAATACAGAAAATATTGTCATATTAAAAAAATCCTAGAGTTGTGCATTTTAAACAAGTAAAAATAGGAAAGATGTCCTTCAAAAAGAAAATTAATGTTCTGCCCACAGAGGAAAAGATCGTTATTGTAATGACAGATTCTACTTACCCTGAGCTTTCTTCCAAACACAGTCACTTTGCCTTTAATCTGTTCCTTCCTCAGACGCCATTCAATTGAGTTTAAACCATTCTCCATTGGTAGAGAAATATTACATCGTCCTATGGTGGGAGTCACAGTCCCAGCCAGGACATGAGGTTCGCTGTGAAAGCTAATGCTCATGCCATTGGCATACATCACTCTCAAAGTACCATTATTACAGAGCTGGTAGCTGTTCCTCACTTGATCTACAGCAATAATGAAAAGAAAATAATTTAGCTACTCCAGTCATAAAGAAAACATATAGCTTAATTTGATTGGGTTTTTATTGCACTCCTGTTGATGTTAAATGAAGTCAGCCTGCAATTACCATTTACGTGGTACTATGGTGGAAATTACAGATGTTACTGATTCATGTAAAGAACAGTAGTGCAACAGTGAGCCTGCAGAGAGATACTGTGTTTATTTCATTAGGTTTTCCCTTTAGTTTTAATTGTAAATCAAAATGCACAGTGATACGCTTTCAACAAAGTAATTTATTTCTAATATGAAGAAAAAACTCCCGAAAACTGAACTGGTGGATGAACAACAAACCATCAAACCCCAGGACAGAAAGAAAGGGGTAAAAAAAACAGACTGCTGGACTCTAGGAGTGGGAAGAAGTGACTCTTCTTTTTCTTTCCCTCTGTTTAAAAACTGTCTCCAAGGAAGGACTTTTACAGCGTTTGACTTTAAAACCTCCAGGTGTGAGGCTCCAGCAATGCAAGCTGGCAGTCCCTTCCCTGCCTGCTGTCCTGCCACCCTACCAGCAGCACACCCGGCCTTTTGGCCCCATACTGCTCTGGCCATGCAGTTCTCCAGCTCTTTGACACTGCCAAGTCCATTCTCCGCCAGGATGGAGAGCTAAGGTGTGCAACTGTCACCACAGCACCAAGGTTTGTCTGACAGAAAGACAGCATCTACATAATTAATCATCTGGTATAGGAGAAATAGTCTTTGTAACCAGACATATGACGGTATGATAGTCTATAACTGCTGACATTTATGGCAGGAGAAGACTACTGCTCGATTATGATATTCTCATTCCAGTGACATTATATATTATTATTATTTATATATATTATTATTTCATCCTGATATCTGTTGGAGCATTCTGATATCTGTTGGAGCGATGGTATGGCCAGGCACAAGCAATCCAGGAGGTTCCTCAATTGTGTGGAAGACAACTTCCTTCTGCAAGTAATAGAGGAGCCGACAAGGAGAGGTGCCATGCTTGACCTTGTGCTCACCAACAGGGAAGGGCTGGTTGGAAATGTGACCCTCCAGGGCAGCCTTGGATGCAGCAATCACGAGATGGTCGAATTCGAGATCCCCAGGACAGTGAGAAGAGCGTGCAGCAAGCTCACTGCCCTGGACTTCAAAAGAGCAGACTTTGGCCTCTTCAGGAGCCTGCTTAGTAAGGTTCCATGGGATATAGCCCTGGAGGGCAGGGGGGCCCAAGACTCTTGGTTGGTATTCAAGGATCACCTGCTACAAGCTCAGGAGTGCTGCATCCCAACTAGAAGGAAGTGCGGCAGGAGGGCCAGGAGACCTCCTTGGATGGACAAGGAGCTGCTGAGGAAAATTCAAAGGAAAAAAGAGGCTTATAAAAAATGGAAGCAAGGACAGGCGGCCTGGGAAGAGTACAGGGATGTTGTCCGGGAAGCTAGGGACCAGGTTAGGAAAGCTGAGGCCCAGTTAGAGTTAAACTTGGCTGAGGATGTTAAGGATAACAGGAAGGGATTCTATAGGTATGTAGCTAATAAAAAACAGACTGGGGACAATGTAGGCCCCTTCCGGAAGCTATTGCGAGAACTGGCTACCCTGGCTTTGGAGAAGGCTGAGGTTCTGAATGAATTCTTTGCCTTGGTCTTCACTGGCAAAGGCTCTGACCACACCAACCAAGTCATGGAAGGCAGACGCAGGGACTGTGAGAATGAAGACCTTGGACCCACTGTAGGAGAGGATCTGGTTCTTGATCATCTTAAGAACCTGAATGTGCACAAGTCCATGGGACCTGATGGAATCCATCCACGGGTCCTGAAGGAGCTGGCGAATGAAGTTGCTAAGCCACTGGCCATCGTATTTGAAAAATCATGGCAGTCAGGTGAAGTTCCCGACGACTGGAAAAAGGGAAATGTAACCCCCATTTTCAAGAAGGGGAAAATGGAAGACCCGGGGAATTACAGACCAGTCAGTCTCACCTCTGTGCCTGGTAAAATCTTGGAGCACATTCTCCTGGAAGGCATGCTAAGGCACATGAAAAACAACAAGGTGCTTGGTGACAGCCAGCACGGCTTCACTAAGGGGAAATCCTGCCTGACCAATTTGGTGGCCTTCTATGATGGGGCTACGGAACTGATGGACTCGGGTAAAGCAGTTGATGTCATCTACCTGGACTTGTGCAAAGCGTTCAACGCTGTCCCACACGACATTCTTGTCTCTAAATTGGAGAGACATCAATTTGATGGATGGACCACTTGGTGGATAAAGAACTGGCTGGATGGCCGCACACAAAGAGTCGCACACAAATGTCCGGCTGGAGACCAGTAACGATTGGTGTCCCTCAGGGATCGGTGTTGGGACCGGTCTTGTTTAACATCTTCATTACTGACATGGACAGTGGGATTGAGTGCGCCCTCAGCAAGTTTGCCGATGACACCAAGCTGTGTGGTCCGGTTGATACGCTGGAGGGAAGGGATGCCATCCAGAGGGACCTTGACACACTTGTGAGGTGGGCTGATGCCAACCTTATGAAGTTCAACCATGACAAGTGCAAGGTCCTACACCTGGGTTGGAGCAATCCCAGGCACGGCTACAGACTGGGCAGAGAAGAGATTCAGAGCAGCCCTGCGGGAAAGAACCTGGGGGTGTTGGTCGATGAGAAAATGAACATGAGCCGGCTGCAGCGTGCGCTCGCAGCCCAGAAACCAACCGTATCCTGGGCTGCATCAAAAGGAGCGTGACCAACAGGTCGAAGGAGGTGATCCTGCCCCTCTACTCTGCTCTGGTGAGACCTCACCTGGAGCATTGTGTGCAGTTCTGGTGTCCTCAACATAAAAAGGACATGGAACTGTTGGAACAAGTCCAGAGGAGGCCACGAGGATGATCAGGGGACTGGAGCACCTCCCGTATGAAGACAGGCTGAGGAAGTTGGGGCTGCTCAGCCTGGAGAAGAGAAGGCTGCGTGGAGACCTCAGAGCAGCCTTCCAGTGTCTGAAGGGAGCTGGGGAGGGACTCTTCATTAGGGACTGTAGTGACAGGACAAGGGGTGATGGGTTAAAATTTAAACAGGGGAGGTTTAGATTGGATCTAAGGAGGAAATTCTTTCCTGTTAGGGTGGTGAGACACTGGAATGGGTTGCCCAGGGAAGCTGTGAATGCTCCTTCCCTGGCAGTGTTCAAGGCCAGGTTGGATGAAGCCTTGGGTGGGATGGTTTAGTGTGGGGTGTCCCTGCCCATGGCAAGGGGGTTGGAACTGAATGATCTTAAGGTTCTTTCCAACCCTAACTATTCTATGATTCTATATCTTAATTAGAAACACCCACCAAACTCCTCTCAGTCTTTGATAACTGACTGTTTTAACTTCATGGGAATCAATGCTGGGGCCATGCTGGAATGCATTAAGCAAACATTCACCACTTTGTTGCTGCTCTCTCCTGCCACACTTGGGCTGTAACACTGTTCTCAGAAGTGCTAACCGTGGGTCAAGAGCATCCACTGCCCTGATTGTTCTGAATTTTCTTTAATGGTAGTTTATAAATTTGGCAGATTCCATGTCTAATAGTAGGAGGCCACCGGAGCCCGTCTCTCCACAAGGATCTCTCCCCAGGCAGCTGACACTTGGCAGTCACCGTGCATCTCTGTGGCACCAAAGTCAGAACCAATTTTGCAGTGAAATACAGAGAAATATCTGAGTGCGTAAAGTGATCCTGACCCAAGAGGCAATAGCAGGCCTGACACCAGCACATAACAGTCAGACATAGTTGACACAAAGCATGATTGTGAAATGTCTCTTACCTGTCCTGCAGACCTGCTATTTTAGGAATGAGCTTTAGGGGAGTTTTTTTGCAAACCTGTTACATTTTTCCCCTGCTCATAACTGTCCTAATGACACAGATCTTTTGCAAATTGCTTTCTCAAGTGGTGTGTGTGGTTAGGAGATGTGCTGAGAAGTGTGCTTTGGTACCTTGAACAACTGTATAGGAAGCCTCCACAGAGGAGAGATTTGTGATGACCGTGACATCGTCATCCCGATTAGAATTCTCAATGTCGATGGTAATAGACTTTTCCATCTCTCGATGAAGGCTAGTTACCACTCCAGTGGGACGTGTTACATTGGTCAGACGCCCTTCATGATCATAGCTAATAGAAAAGTTAGTGAGAGCAAAAAGCGTGAGGATATATGTTCATTTCAATACCCAATGTATTAATAATGCACCACATTTGTGCAAAAAAACCCAGAATGAAACAGATTTTCAAGAACATCCTGGCCATACCTATTGCTCTGTTCTTGAAAGAGTCTAAAATGATTAAATAATAATTTTTAGCGATACTGGTCTCAACTACACGAATGTCATAATTAAATTATTATGATATACAGAGCGATATTCAGCTCAAACAATTCTAATTAGTAAATTCATTTGCATTTTAATGGTAGCATTTCACTCTAAGGAAGTGGACTTATGATGGATACTACAATATACAATTGCATTGACTGCATGTTTGCAATTGAATATTTAGTGGAAAGTGTGGTCTTAAGTGACATATCAAGGAATAAACTTGCTAAAGGAGATTAAAAAGGACATCAGCTTGAGAATGCAAGGGTTTAATTTAGATCTTATCTGTGGTATTAAACAACATTTTGGGGTCAGTATTTTGGCTCATAACGATGGATGATGATAAGTTAAAGCACAGGATAAGGTGGAGTTGCACAAAAGGCAGCAATCAGTGCTCAGAATATACCTGAGAAGATGAGTTAAGTGCTCCAGAGACACAGAGAAAAATACAAGAGGGCTCTCCATGAGATCATTGAGTTAAATTTATTTAGAGGTATAAAACCTGAGGAGGAGTAAAGAAAGAATGCTGCCTGAAATGGAATGGTATGTTTCTCCCTTTCCTTTAGAATGCTGTATTTGTGTGCTAAAGAAGCAATCCCTTGGATCTTAAGGGCAAGAAATAGGGACCTGAAACAAAATCAGTATTCCAGTCTGACACTCTGCTTGACGCAATCTCTACTTGTGCAAGAGTCTCTCACCCAGCCGCTACCAAAGTGCACATACTTCTGAACAGCAGAAAGGCAAGAAAAAATGTCCTGTGTAGTTAAAGGGAAAAGTTTAGGTAGAGATTGAAACCAACTGGTCATCCTTGGAACGTAGAAATCCAGGGTGCGAGGAGCCTGGAAGAGAACTGGTAAATCCATTGCACTGCCTGAGAGTAACAGAAGAGAAGAGGAGCACATTTAGTACCATGGATCCAGGTGAGTTCTTTGTATGTCGTGGTTAGCTGTAAAGATGAAGAAGAATCAGTGCTTTCAACATGACTTTACAATGACATCATTCAGAAACCTCAAAGTACCTCCAAAATGAATACCCAAATTGGCTTCTCAGTTAATACACATATCAAGTATGCCTTTCAAATCCATTGCAAATGGTTGCACCCATGCAACCAAATATTGAGGAGGAAGGAAAAAAATCACCTGTGGAGCAACAAGCCTTACCAGAACCACTGAAGTGTTAGGCAAAGAAGTAAATCAATAAAACAAAGCATCATGCAACCTAAAAGGGAACAATAATATATTGTGTTTAATTAAGCAGTTCAGGATCAAATAAAAGATTAAGCAGCATGACTTTTCTTAATAAAAGTCACAAGTTTATATCCACATATATGTATATATATATATATATTTATATAGTTGGTATTATTTACCATAGACAACATACTAGATAAGAGATAAAATGTTGAGAAAATCTATGAATGGGGTTTGGTTAAGTTTGTATAAGAGTCTTTACCAAAAAATACTGAAAGCACTTGTAAAATAAGGACTAGGGAAGAATTTGATCCAGTCAAGCATCTGTCTAGCAACGAAAACCAAAAAGGACAAAAATTGGACAGTTTCAAAAATGGGATATACCATAATAGTCTGTATATAGACACTTGGATATGCTTAGTGCTCAGCAGAGTGGCGAAGAGAATACTTAGATATCAAATACTACAGAAGAGACAATGTTATTTAGGAAAAACTAGAAAAGGGCCGTGAGTGGCTTCAGCGTGACTATGCAGAGCTTGGTGAACATCCACCAAAATGGAGGCTGAAATTCATCAGCAAGTATATTTTAGGCAATGCAAATGAGACCTTCATTTAAACGCCTCATTCACATTGCTGGGTTTTTAATTAACCCAGGAAAAATTCCTGGGGATTGCTGTGGGCTACTCACTGGAAATCTCTGTTCAAAGTGCAAGGGCAGTCTAGAAAGTAAATATGGATGAGGATGTGCAGAGCCTGAAACAGGAACATTGCAGTATTCTGATGCTGCTTCTAGAAGTCAGTGGTTTCCCCCCCCCCATGGCGCATGTTCCCCAGGGCTGGTCACAATATTTGAATTCCACAATGGCAGAGATTAAAAGGTTTATAAGCAAGTGCTGGACCCGCTTAAACAAGTGCTCTCTAGGAAGGTCTGCAGATCACTTGGCTTAATAGCAGACATACTCACTACTTCAATGATATATTAAGCGATTTAGACATAATCCACTACTTAAACACTATATACACACTGCAATACCAATGTATAATGAAGGCTTTTCTACTTTATCCATGGCATCGATAAAATCCTGCTTAAAAAACATACGTTAAAGGTAAAAACTTTAAAATGAACGAAACCAAAACGTTTTCTGTACCACAAAATTTAAAGTGACATATTACTGAGGCTTTCTTTTTAATTTATGTATTTTGTGAGAGCAAGTGCTTAGTAGAACACAACACCCAGACGTTTAACTGAATGATGAGAATAAAGCTATATGGGAATTAAATGGTTATAAACCATATAAGATATGTATGCATTTCTTTATGACATGAACCTGGGTCTAATGAAGTAAAGAAAAAAAAATTGCAATGGAAAATATACTAATGGACCTGGGGCTTCTGGTATCTTCTTCAGAAGCCGCCACTGCATGTCACAGTGTGTGACACAGCATCAGGCTAGCTGAATCAGATCTGGTAAGGTGACCTTTATATCTGCAGATGAGGTGGGTTCTGGGTACACTGAAATCCCTGAGCTTCAGTTAGAGGAAGGTTTCATCCTGAGTTTTTCTACTAATAAAATCACACGGGGACAGATCCTTTCTTAAGCCCAGTATCTTCAAAGATCTCCCCGTGCCCACCGCTAACCTGCCAACACTTTGCTAACTGCGACCAAGTCCGCCCAAGCAGGCCAAGGTTGCCAGGACCGTGGTTGCCAGGGCAGCTCTGGGTGACACAAGCCACCGGCACCCGGGCAGACACAGGAGCTGTTGGCTGATGGTGCCTGCAGCCTGGAGATGGTGCCTGGGAGCCGGGCAGCTCGGAGCCAGCCTCAGCAGGTGCTATGTGCCGGGCCACCAGGCACGGCTACAGCTCAACCGCGAGACACGCTGAGCACTTATGCATCACCTCCTCATAGAGCTACAGATACCCGACCCGCACGTCCCTCAGCAGGCTTGTGATAGTGCACCCAAGGCCAGTATTATGGCACCTCTGTATCTTAGGCAATTTTTACTGTTGGCAACCTTTGAGGTCTGGGACATGTACAGCTGGACAGCTTGTAGGTGGGAGTAGCCAGGACAGTGCCTTATACAGTACTGCAGAAAGGAGTAACGGCAGTTTTGACTTAACATAGAGCAGGCCAAGGTGCAGATCACATGCATTTACATACATCCCTATTTTCTCTCCCTTATAAACCGCAAGCTGACTCAAGAAGAAAACTGCAGCACTCTCTTAGGATGCTCCCAAAACTAAGTGGAATACCACTGAGAATCACTTCAAATATATGTGCTTCATGCCCAAAATCAAGCTTAAATTACCCCATGTGAGCCTGCAGATAGCTTTTACATTATTTAAGAGCCTTGCCTGTTCCTACTGCAAATGAACTGCGTGCATATACACATGCACTATATATATAATACATGCATGAGTGTGTATGCACATACATAAAATCAGTTAGTGTATGCATTTCTCCACATATTCAATGCATACCTGGATATACTCCATGAATTCAATTCTGTGAGCATTTTCAGGGTACAGCTTCAGATAAAAAAAAAAAAAACAAAACAACCCAATAAGATAGCACAGCACTTCAGTGTCTGGTTGATATAAATGCACTGAAGTACATTTTTCATAAGAACTTTCATTTATGTAGTATTTTAGTATTTAAAAAACATTTGTTCTTTTCCAGTTCTTTGGCTGTACCTGGGGCATTGATTATCTCCGTATGAATGCATGAATGTAATGGCACAGAAAACTATTCTGTTGTCCTTATAAACTCTCAACTGGCCAAGTATTTCTTTCATCTTTATTGATAGTAACTTATACCTACGAAAATAAATTGCATAGTGATGAATATAGAATTTTCCCCTTGGAGCTACTTTGATGAAAAAACAGAAACCAGAAACCAGCATTAAGGGGCTGTGGACTGTGACTATTTAGATTTTTTAATTTGATTTAAATAATTCTCATAATTTTATTAATAAATCCCTCAACTGTGGGGGTACATGAGATGACAGAGCATATGACAATTACTGTAAGTCAGCTGCTTAGGATCAGCCTGAAGGACATGCCTCTATTTTTCTGTAATGAGTATCTCCAGTGCATATAGCTAACTTCTTGTGCTTGCTTAGGGTTTTCCATTCACATATAGAGATGCATATCTACTTTTAACATCTTAATGAATGGCATATTATGTCTTTTCTTCTTTTAATGCACAAATGATTCTACTGTCATCTATGGGCTCTATGCTTATGAGAATATACGTACAAATCTGGCAGAAAGGCAGTTATTTCCACTGCTTCATCAGCGCCAGTCATCATCTAAGGCAGTACCTCAGGTATACTCTTTAGACCTAAGTATGGTGCTTAACTTCCCCTGACCTAGGCAAGAGTCAAACATCTTTTCTTACTTGATCTTGGAAAGCAATCTAGTCAACATGTCAGCACTATAAACACATTAAATTCTATTTTCAGCTATACTTCAGTAAGACATCCACGTTCTAAGCTTCCTTAGTGATCAGAGCACAATTCTTCTAATAAATCATGCTAGCTTAGTACTTCATGTAATTCTCAGCCACCAGTTATACCAGTTTGGTAACTTGTAACCTTCTGATGGTGTTTTTTAATGTTTCATTGTTTTCAGATAGAGTTTGAAGTTACATTGCCATTTCATTTGCTACAATTAATTACTGGTGTTTTGAGAAATAACTAGTCTATACGACTTCTGATCTGAAACTTGGCCTAGCTACTGAGGAAAAAGCAACAACAAAAACCCCACCTAGAAAGGCATCGACATCTCATCAGCAATAATGTGACATTTTTCCATGGTCCAGTACAGTGAGGTTTTGCCTGATCTTGCAATCAGCAGCCAAATCCTTCCTGTGCTCACATTACTGGGTTATTTTTTTAATTGAGGTGTGGTAAAGAAATACTCTTTACACAATATTAAGGAGGAAAAACCTCCACGTAATCCTCCGTATTCGCGACGGAAAAATCACAGCGGTTGAATTTCCAGGGCTGCATCAGGAGGGGACCACGAGAGGGCACTGCTTTCCTTTCTACGGGAACAAAACGCACTGGACACAACGCTGATGTACCAGGCTGATTTAGATACATTCTGAGGTTCTTTTTATTCCTGCATTATTCAAGTTTCCTCTAAAAAGAAAGAAAGCGGTGGCCAAGATGAATCCATTAGTGAACTAAACTACGTGTGCGTCAGTGCTGGTCTGTAGCCTTAAAAATGAGCTTGCAATTTAGAATTAAATATAAAGCCCTATTCATACTTTCTACCCACTAATTTGAGCAATGGTATTTAGTAATGGTTAATTAACTATGGCAGCAGATTCGACATACTTAAAAATTATATATATATTTTCAATATATCGTTTTGTTTCTATTTTAAAAGTTGTTTTGATCAATACATGGCAATGGGACTAGTAAGAACAGAGTAACTATTAATACGTATGTGACTGTTTCTTCTAGATTTTTAATATACCCTTGAACTTCACCTCTGATGAATTACATTTAAAGAGGAACTTCTGTTTTTCTAATCCATATGGTCACCAACACCAGTGTGCTTCCAGGCTATCTACAAAGCTACACTGGGGGTCTGGCAGGTAGCTGGGGATCTAATCTCCGCGCTTGTCTCAAGAATGAATAATCAGTGAAGTTAATCAACATTTTAACAACCATGAGTAATATATGAGTCTGAACAGCAGATATTTAGCTTGAGTTCCAAAAGAACCTGCAGCATTAGGGTTCCTAGGCAGAGGCAGCTCAGTAGGAGCTGTGGGTTGCTGGGGACTGGTCTGGGTGCCAGTTATCTACAGCCTTGATAATGACTAAGAGCAGGGTCCCAGTCTTGTAAATCAAACATGGGTTTCTGAAGGTGGCACACAGTTCTTTGTGCTGGAGGTGGGTGAGAGTCCCCACAGGCCTCATACTGTGGGCAGAAACTAAAGTGGTCTGGTACCCACCCAGGGGACCTGGCAAAAACTGATGAAATCAAGAAGCCACTTAATCATTTTCAGCATCAGACTAGACTGAGATGTCATGGCCTTATTCAGCATCAGTGAAAAGCCTACAACAGATTTCTGTAGGGTCAGTTCAGGGCCTACTCACTACCATTTGAAAAATAAATGTATGCTTAATAGAGCCAAAAACATTCTTACTCATAAAATGTTGTCCATCCTGTTTCATCACTCTTCGTTGCTAAGAGACCACTGTTTCCGTTATATGTCATTAATCCGAGCTCCAGGGTCTGTGTTGAGACTAGCTTGAGTCCACCATTAGTGCCAACAGCCAGCGTGACAATCTGATTATCCGGCATCAGTAAATGGCGGGGCATCCCACTGGCATCCCGACGGACCTTCAAGGAGTTGCCATTGTTGTCCATCACCTCCGTGACATCGTTATCGCTGCTATAGGTGAAATTGTACAAGTACTCCCCGGTAACAAGGCTGAGAGTGTACTGGTGAATCCCATCAGCATTGAAGACATACAGCTCCTGTTCTCCTGGAGATGCAGCTTCATATTGGTTAAAAGAATTAAGAATGGGCCTGTTTTTACTGACAGCCCTAATGCGGATATTTCCAAGATCAGCTATGTAGATGGTACCATCTGGGGCCACAGCTAAGGAAGATGGTGAATTTAAGATGGCATCAGTGGCATACCCATCATCCCCAGAATAGCAATTACAGTTGACATCATTTTTGCAATCACAGTCTGAAGCTGCCCCTGCAAGAAGGCATATTTCTCCATTGGTAGTTACCTGGCGTAGCCGATTAATTTTTTTTTCATCTGTCTCACTGATGTAAAGAACTCCTGTGTGTGAGATGGCAATGGCACTGGCTGATTCAAGTGCAGAGTGAATAGCCAGTTTGCTAAGAGAGTAGTCTATACCAGGAACCTGGCAGTGCATGGGGCGTCCAGCAATAATGCTAACTTGATGATTTTCTGTGATCCGTAAAATAACATTGTTCTCTAAGACATAAAGTGAGTTGTCCATGGGATTGACAGCGAGATCAGTAGGCCACTCCAGCCGTACCTATGAGTTGCACAAATTATTACTGTAAAACTCATAACTGAAAAGTACACTTCTAGTGTTTAAAATTCCATGTGTAACAACAGCAAATTAGTGAGGGGGTTATCAGCGTAAATCACGAAACCAAGTCATGAACGGCAACTATTTCAAACAATGCTTTTGTTTTTCGGCAATATTAAAGCTACGTGCAGTGGTAACTTTGGCTAATTGTGTTTCTGTGCAAAGAATGAATGCTACATTGTGGAAGCTCTACAATAATTACAGAAAAACAGGCAATTAAGACAATAACTCCCATTATCTCAACCTTATCTCGCTACAGTTGCATAAATAACCTGTGTTAGCCACAGTAAAAGGATGGTTCACTCATTTCAGTAATGAATCAAAAATACTACCATCTTGTGCTGCATAATGTATTTCTTAAGTGGCCGGGCAGTCATCCAAAATAGATGCCCATCTCTTCTAAGGCAGAGAAGAAAATAAATGCACTAAGATACCTGGGTGACATCCATGCTGGAATCACAGCTGAGTGGTCGAACAGCAGTTAGGTCATTGGAGCCCAGCAGGGTTGATATAATTCCGTTCTGATCCACTTTTCTAATCATAGTGGCATCAACAAAATACATGAGACCATATTTATCCACTGCAATTCCTGAAATATAAAAACCAGGCATCAGTGAGGATCCTGGCTTCAAGGCAGGCTTCATCTTGTTGACAGCTTTACAAAATGGTGACAGTTGTTCGCTTCCCCTGTTCTTTCCTTCTTTCCAACCTGAACACAGGTCCTGGATCCCTCCAAGTACCTGCAGTTCTGCTGAATAAATGGCATCAAGCAGGTTGATCCCTTGGGGCTTTAAAGAAAACCAAACCACAGAAATCCCCACAACATGTCAAAGAGCCAGTGGAATGCATCCTCTTACATCTAAATTCAAACTCTGTATGATGCTGTGTGTGAACCCTATGAAAACCAAAAAAACCTCAGTTTTAATCTCGGAAATTTGAGGTGTTGCTTCTTCATCTGAAGGATCTGAGAATTTTTAGAAATCTTTTTAAATTTCTTTAAGATTTGGAAAAATGAAGAGGACACTACAGTCTTTCAGGATTGTTTTTTAATTCTTTGACCTGTTGCAGCAAGGAATATGGGAAGAATATCTGGTGTTTCCAGATGAAGACACAGGGGTTTCCAGCCTAGGAAAAAAGGAAAGGTTCAATGGCTGTCACACTGGGAGTCCTTAGAAAGGAAAGGCACAGAATGAAAGGTGCTCCCTTGGAGGAACAGAAGGATGCTGCTGCCTGTGGTGAAGGAGGGCAAGCTTTTTCTCTCTTGCCTTTCCTGCTTTGATTTGGTGCGCTGCCTTGTCCGTTTTGTGGGCTGAAAATAAAATATTGATCTAAAAATTCTGTCTTCAAATGGTGCAGTGCTCATCCTGTTGGGCAGTGAGAGCAGGTACAGCTTTATCTTCTCAACTTCTACATAGAGGCTTACCTTCAAACATGGAAACAGCTCTGTCCTGTTAATACGCTCTGTACATATTAACTGAAACTATTACCTCTACAAAGAAATAGGACCTTTCATTCTTATTGGCTTTTACCATCATCTAGTTTTTTTCAACCATTGAAATAAAACCCAAAGAAGTTTGCAGCACCTGGCAATACACCTGATCAATTCATCCTTACAATTAACATGAAGCAATGGAAAAAAAAATCCTAGCAACAAATCCCCAAATCTCTGTCATCTTGAAAACTTCCTGTTAAAAATTAGAAACTGGAAAGGGCAAAAATCCTTTTATTTTTCCTCTGCCTCTGAAGAAAAAGGGAACGCACAGACTAGAAACTCAGATGAAAAGCCACAGCAGGCAGTTTTTCTCCCCAAAGACTATCTCAAGCAGTGATTTGTTCCCCAGTTTACATGCTTGCTTCTTGGAGTGAGCGGTACCCTGCTAATTTGTGTTCTGTTCTCCTTTCGCAGCGTTCACTGTTGGGGTAATAAAGTTTGCTTTAACTAAACAAAGCACGAACACTTGCCAATCCACTGTAATTAAAGCCCAGAATAAAAACTACCGAACAAGGAGTGATTTAATTGCCAGATAATTATTTCCACACCCAGCCCAGGCTCACACAGTCATTTTCTCCAGCTTCTTTTCCTACTTTACCTCGAGGGCTCATGAGGGTTGCGTCCACTGCCTTCCCTCCATCCCCACATCTGGCTTCGTCAAAGGGCAGGCATTGCTCTCCAGTCCCTGCCACCACTTCAGAATTACCAGCTAGGTCTTTCGTGCCAGAGAGGGACTTGACTCTGTATATCCGTCGACTATTGGTGTCCGATACATATAGCGAGCCTGAAACAGGGTCCACGGCCAGATAGTATTTATGAGCAGGATTGTTGCTTTAGAGAAAAAGAAAGCATAGAACAGAAAGAGCTGAGCAGTCTAGAAACTTCACAGGCTTCAGAACTTGGATACTCATCAGGCACAGAGAGATCTGGAAAGAAAGTCTGACACCTTCACACCAAGGTGGGGTCTGAGGGACTACCGTCTACAGCTCTAATGTGATTAGGGCCTGGTCAGTGTTGCTAAAGGATTGCAGTTTCAAATCTCATTTGTCCTCCTACACCAAACCTTGCACAGCAGAGCCCGATAAGCCAAAGCTGCACAGCAGACTTGCCTCTTGATCTCTTCTGTCCTTTAGGTCTGCTCCAGGTGAATTCTCTTTAGCTTACCTCTACCTGCTGCCCTCCTCCCAGCCACCTTGTTTAACTTCTCTTGAAAGCAGAAGTCATGAGAGCAAGATCATAAAATCAGCTTCTGAGTTACTTATGCCACAAGATTTGTGAGGTCTTGTATAAATAGGAGGCAGAAGCATAACAAATTTATTCCTAAAGCAAATTTGTTCTCATTCATTCTTATCAAGAATCTCATTTACGGCAGATGAAGTTGATTATATAGCTCAAACCAGAGACCCCAAGTGTCTGACTTTAACTCCAAACCTTCTGTTATTGAAAAACTGGTCCTCAGTTTGTGATTAGAATGGGCGCTCATATGGAAAGCTACTTCTCTTCTGAAATATATGGGGTTTTGACAGCTCATCACGTTTTGGAACTACTTTAGCAAATCTTCTGCAAATTGAGAAATGTCAATCTTTGCCATATATGTACATTCACACACACACAACTCCAGTGCAGAAATATTTTCAAAGTCTTGCCTGGCTAGTTTAACTCAATTTAGTTGGATTTTAAGCATGATGTGAATTTCGCAGCCTTTGGAGCCTATGGATGAGTGTAAATAAGATCAATGGCGGTTTGAAAGCATAGAAGACAAATGAAGACAAGAAGAAAAAAAAAAAAAGGTTACTTACCAGTAACCAGAGATATTTGCCTCCAAATATCCACACTCCTAGCTTCATGTGGCAAAAGTGCCCATCTCCAAGAGTGAGGATACACAGAGGTAAGTTATGATGGACATAAGCCAGTTCAAGATCAGACTGGCTGAAAATATCAGAAGGCCACTTTCGGCAGACGGATTTATCAGCACCACAAAAACAACTGCTTTCATGTGGTCATGACCAGATTAGGAGGAATGAGGAGGTCCAAAAATGTCACTTTCTACAGTTATTTTCCTCTATGCCAGTCTTTGGCATGACATGATTTTAGGTCGATAACGGTTCTGAAACTGTAGAAAGGAGGAAGGAGATTGGTTTGATCAGCATTCAGTCGGCAGAGGTAGTACCATCTGCTGAAGTCTAGGAGTGTAGAAATTAGAGATGAAAAAATACAAACAAAAAAATACTTGGCAGGTTCATTTCATGCATGGATCTCTAAGTACTTGAAAAAGATGGGTATTACACCCATTTTACAGAGGAGGAAACTGAGGCACAGAGAGGTTAAGTGGTGTAGACAAAGTTATGCAGGGAGACTAGTGACATGCTTGCGATTAGAGCACAATCTCTTTATTCCCCAAGTTCCTCTGCTTATCTTCAGCAGCAGACTGCACCTCTTCACTAGGCCCTTACTACATCCTTCTTCTCCCTCCCAAACAAAGCTCAGTCTTTGTCACTTAACAAGATATTTCTTTCCACTCACAAGGTTTCTGCAGTCTCTCAAGTACCTGTGCCATTCAAACAGCTGCACGTTTGTCCTTGAACAGGAATTCTGACCTCTTCTTCCCCACCCTCTCTCCTTACACTGAACAAATCCTGCTAGGACACTGGTGTTGTGCAGCGCTTCACAAATACACCCAAGCTCAGCTTGAGGCTTTGCAACAGCAGCAGATGAGCCAACAAGGCACAGCTGTGCCTGCAGGCTCTGGGCTCCAGCCCTGAGTGCCCATCACCTGGCCCTGCTGAAACACAGGCCCCCCCCCGGCTGGATGGGGAGTCCCAGGGCAGGTATGAACTAGGTGCAGACACAGCTGCTGGTCCCATAGGTGGGAGCTGTGCCAGCAGTGCCTGCGGGAGCCGTGCAGCTCCTGACATGAGCCACAGTGGAAGTGTCTCTTCTCTTCAGACATGATTTTGCCAGCCTGTGCTGCCCTCCTGAGTGAGCACACCCTGCTTCCCTGTGCCACAGCTAGCCTCAGGCATGGCCCACTGCTACTGGGATGGGGTAAGGTGTAAGTCAGGGTAAAGAGCAATGGCAGAACACTGGGTTACGTCCCTCTCCTCTTCCAGTTATTGGTGTGTCCATGGAGCTCACCCTGACTTTCTGCCCTGGAATCTTCCTCACGGAGTCAGTCATGAGCGTTTGTTCCACACCAGGAAGCAACTCACTGGAGCTGCAGATCTGCTGCATGCCCCTTTGCTCTTTCCTGGGCTTGGTAAGGGAACAGATAGTGGCAGAATGCTCCAGCCCTGGCTTGGAGCAACCCGATCAGGTGGAAGGTTTCCCTGCCCGTGGCAGGGGGTTGGAACTGGATGATCTTAAGGTCTCTTCCATCACAAACCAGTCTGATGTTCTATGACTCTCCACATAAAATATTTGAGGGACTTTAACAGAAAACAACTGGTGGAAGGTGATGTACACTCACCATGTCCCCAAAGAAACCGGGAGATTATTACCTCAAAGAGCGATGCTTTTTAAATGAGAATAAACATTTATCAAACCAGCATCTGAGCAACCACAGACCTCTGCCTCCCTTCTCTCTGTGCCGCTGGAATCTTTTATTCAAATTACAGGAAGCCAATGAATGTACCTGGTTTTAAAAGATTTCCCATAACCTTCAGTATTGCTCAGAGGTTTCTGCCAATAATGGCTCTGCCTCTTACCCTCCACAGTGACTGCAGCAGATACCACTGGGCAGCCTTGCTCTGTTCTGGGAGGGAGCCCAGTGCTTGACAGCAAGTGGTACAGGCAGGATCAGCTTGTCCTCCCTTTTCTTCTCAAATGTGCACCAAATTCACAACCCAATGACAGCTTTTCTTTCAATCCAACAAAAAAGCAGATCTCAGAGCAAATCTCTAAGCATCTAAAAAAAATAACTAAGCTGAGTTAGTGCAAATGAGGAGCCTCAGCAACACCAAAAATCACCAGCAAATTATTAATTGATTCATCCAGAGAGGAAAATTTAGTGAAAATTTATACTTGCTATACCAAAATATATTGTAAAGGGGAAATTATACTGTTTAATCCAGACCATCTTTTGTATCTAATTGTGTCACAGAAATGGAAAGTATGGTTTTAAAAGGGTGATGCACAGGACACTATGGAATACTTTCTTGTTCTTGCCCTTGATACTCTCCAGGGTGAACATCCTCCCTGTCCTGGAAGATGAACAGGCGTCTCCTATGCTGCTGCCATCAGAAGCCCTAGTGCTCAGGTGAGACAATGAAAATCTCTCCTAAGGTCCGGGGAGGTTCTGCCTCCCTCCTGCCTCTTACAGTGACTGCATCTAGTGGTTGCATACAACCAGCCCCACAGGTTGACTGACTGTTAAATATATTTGATGAAAGAAAATAGAAACTAAATTATGAAAAAGGACAAAGGGTTCAGAAAACCATTAATGACCAGAAAATGAGTTTTTGACCTATCTGCAGTCATTAGTGCTTTTGTGAACCTTTCTGGCATTTGTAAAACGGCTGTGGTAGTTTACCTCAACCATTTAGACCAATTATAGACAGCAGGGAGAAGTGCTTATAGAGAAGTTAGCTTCGGGTTCATTATACTGGCATTCTACTAGAAATTTCTAATTACTGTCAGAACTTATTTGGTTGCTTTTTGACTGCATTTCATAATTGCTAACGCTTATCATATTCATAACACACAATTAGCACATAAAAATGTTTCTATATATGGTACATGAAGAACATAACATTACACAAGAAGCACAACACAAAAAGCAAACACAATGAAGCAAACAAACCATATCAAATTATATGGGAAAGAGCTCGTGTCTTACCTATGTTTAAACTCTTTATTTCTTTATAGAAAGGGAACAGAAGAAAAAAGAACAAACAGTTAGCTGAAGAATAGATGGTAAAGCAAACATAGTATTTGTTTTATTTTACAAAAGGACACAGGAGAAGATATCTCTTTTCAGCACTAGCCTTTGCTTGGGTTACGGATGAAAAGTGACTGGGAGCGATAGAGTTGCAAGCTGGTTCTCTGCCCCCAACCTCCACCCCCCATATATTTTACAGGACACTTTCTAGACCACTGAAAGAGTTTCTCACATGGAAATATGTGTATCTTGTGGGCTAGGAGCTAGAAAAACTGGCCGTTTTGTGAACAGATCTGGGGAGGGAGAAGCACTGGGCTCAGGATATCATCTGCCAGTTGGAGGCAACCTCTTTAATCAAAATAGTTTTCCAACAGGCTATTTCTAAACAAATTTCTACTACAGAATATACTTTCCTCTCCTCCCAGTGCCTAGAATAATTGCTTAAAGCAAGTTTGGATGCTACTCAGTATCTATTTAAGCCTATCAAGGCAAACCTGAGGGTAAAAAAACCCAACCCTTCTAAGTGAGCAGTAAGATACTGTACAATGGGTGATAAATAGCATTAAAGGATCCCTAGTTTACCATCTGGACATGAAGCCAAAGTGTCCTTTACTTCCTGGAAGTAAATTAATACATTCCCCACACCACAGTGTTTCACTGTGTTTAAGTCATTTCCATTTAGGAACATCCAAGGAATGAAACAAAGAGGTGCATGAAAACTCCTGAGCTGCAGCACTCAATGCACAGCCCCAAACTTGCAATACCAGCGTGAAGCGTGACATGCAACACTCCTGAGTCAAAATTCCTGTTAGCCACTCAGAGCAGGCATCTTCATAAACGACAGTGCGAAGCAAATGTGCACACTGGGATGTTCTGACTTACAAAGTTACTCAAGATTTATACTGGCTTATGTAAAACCAAAAGTACACCCGCTGGGAAATCTAAATAGTGATGTCTTTGTTTTTTAATACTTATGAACATATTATTTGCAACATTATTCAAGCTACTTGATACTAGCTGAAGACTGGTCTTATTCTTTTATTTAGCTCAAACTGTCAACCTCTTACGCATGTAACTTGTACAGATTTTAAGTTTACCACTGAATTGCAACTGCTGCTATAGATGATGTTTGCTGGAAGGGACCTTAATTCCCTTTAGAGGATCAGGGGACAAAAGATACCGCTGCAAATCCTAAAATTCTGTGTGTCAAGCTATTTGCAGCTGTCCAATAGTACTCAAAATGCAATGGCTTTACTGTTCATTGCTAATAGCTGCAACAGAAGCTAAAGAAATTATGCTATGGAAAGCAGACCTTCCTAAAAGTAGAGAGAAAGTGGACAAAAGCAGATTAAGAAGTCCATCTTCTGTTTCTTTACAGAAACATTTTCCCTCACACATGCTGAAAAGCCCAAGTTCTCTTGGGCAAAGCACTCAGACTAATACTGTTTGTTGTAAACTTGAAGACAACATTTTCAAGTATCAGGTGGGCCGGGAAGCTCTCTGGCTGATATTAGCAGCTGAGCTGTATGTAAATGCCTTACGTTAAGTATCCAAATTTGAAACTGTTTCTCTTCACCTATAAAGCTGTGATCCTATTTACTGGAAAGCTAAACCAAACTGAACAAATCAGAAACAAAAAAAATCAGCATTATATACCTTATAATGCAGAGCTACAGTGTACGCTGAAATAAATACTTATAACGGGTTGCACATCCATACCAGCTCCCTCCTGTGGTTTACACTGAGCTGCCAGCAGAAAGCATGCCATGATCTATGACTTTTTGGAGTTTCAAATCTAATGAGGCAGCCTGATGGTGTATGAGGTAGGTGTCAGAGAGTGATTGCAAGGTAGAATTGGCCTGAATTGGAACTCTTTTGTTGTATAAAATCAGAATTCACAATAGTGACATCAACAGAATGACATGAATGGAAGAGAGGTGTAGAATAGAGCTAGGCCTCCTATTCTCTCACTGTCCAATCATTTTGCACTTTCTCCCACTAATTAAAAACTAAAAGTACAAAGTACAGTGGAAGAGACAAACTGGTTATGGCCATATCATCAAAAAAAAGGCTAATGACCTAAATTTACTCTATGGACTTTGCAGCTATATCCAATTTACAAGAGAATTAGTTCTATTGCCTGAGTGGGCTGCAGAAGTATCAGGAAACAGCCAATATAAGCAATTTTTTCTCATTTTTCTGCAAATACTCAATAGTGCTGTAACTATAAGGTCCAGTTACATGAGTTACAGTTTGAAGCAGTAGCTCTTGCCTCTCCTATAAGAATGAAGAAAGATGGAACAGAAACGGGTGAAGTGGTACACTCTATGCTCATGCCTTCCCTATTAAGTGACCAAATCTTAATGCTGGGGAGGGGGCGTGGGATGGGGGGACAGAGGTACAATCTTAAAAGGAGTTCTGATGATGAAAGTGACTCTGTATGTCAATCTTAACTGCACTAGTCAATGTACAGAAATAGACTCACAAGCATGGGAAAGCAGTGGGAAAGTGGCTGTCAAAACCATTGACAGGAAAACCTTCCGGCTAACCTTGTAAATCTGTTTGAATTTGCTTATCTCTGTGGCTCAATACCTAAGGGCAGTCAATTCTGCAGTTTTCAAACGAAACTAAATGATGCATAGTACTGAGGGGAGATTGTATCAAATGATCACCAACAAGAAAGAAGAACATGGTTTGTCCTTTTTGTACAAGCCGGTTTGTCCTTTCCTCTAACTTCTCTATAGTTATTGCTCTGATAAACTACAGACTTTGAACTATGCATTTCTGTGCCCCATTTCTCCACTGGAATTTAAATAGGTTGAAAGTGACAATGTTTTACAAATTATAAAAAGTAATGGCAAAGGCTGGTTTGAGCACAGGCTACAGAAATGAAGCAATAAGGTTAACACCTTACCTCAGCTCCAATATACTAGTAACATTCCTGGATGGGAAGATACGCCGAATATAGTTAAAATCTCCAACAAAGAGACTTCCATCAATACCCACTGCCAGTGCTACAGGGGCCAAAAGCTTATTTCCTTCTGCTAGACCGTTGCAGCTGGGACAGGATATGCTTCTTCGGCGCCCATTCCCCATAATGCTGGTTATCACAGCTGGCTGCTGAGTTAGAAACTGATTTTCTCCATTGCCTTTGTGCAATATACCTAATAACAAAGAGGAGAAGAAGTGGTTATTACTGTCATTCACTGCAGGGGACTTTAGGTAGTTCTCTTTTCAATAGCTGCTGTTAAGGACTGTACACTGAAATGACTGCAGCATTTGCTTCTTCAATGGTGCAAAAGGAGTGGAAGGGCTTTCCGATGGTGAAAATAAAGGTTTAATGAAGATGCTCTGTTAAAAACCACACATATACACAACCACAGCCCCAGACATAAACCCACAGTCCTTTGGTATTCATTATGAAAGAAAACACTGCTATACAATTCTCTGGCTTGTCACAATGGTTTAGATTGTCATATTAACTGTGAAGCGAGAAGGCAAACAGTGGATGTGTTCCTTATTCGTGTCCCTGGATCCTCTCACTCCAGTTTCCTATGTTACATTCTGCCTGAAATTTCATGCCAACCTTACTGTTCTCTTTCCATCTTTCAGTCTTTCACAGTTTTTTTCATGGAAAATGAGAGGAAAATGAGAAATGGAGGCACAAAAACGAAAGCACAGCAAATGGAAGGAGAGGAGGAAGATGAAACTCTGGAGGGGCTGCTAAGTATCAACAAGGGAAGCTAGTGGTACGGATCTTTAGTAGGCTTCAAGAAAAGCCTTAAAGATAGGTTTTCTTCTCAAAATATTTATTCAAAGAGCAGACCCCTGCTCCCAGAAGGGAGCAGATCCTCTGCCAGTGACCATTTTCAATGCCATCAAAGACTGTAGAAACCTAACCAAAAAATTTTGGCCTCCAGTTCTCTTGGAAATGCAGTTGTATGATGCTAATGTCACCGGGTCCCTGCTGGTGACAACAGTGAATATCGTGCACCATCCAAATGACTATCTCTACAGCATTTGACCATTTGACTGCTGCACAACACTTGAAGTGTGTGCAAAATCTTGCCTATTCTGAATACTACTTCAGGTTTCTTGAGTAACAATATCCTTTGCAATTGGTTAATGCTGGGATCAGCAGCAAGGCTGTAGAAAACACTTCAGAGGATCAAATGAAATATATGCTAAGCATTAAGCTCCCTAAGGTATTTCAAGTAAAATATGAAGAGCAGGAACATACAGCTTAGGATATGTAAAGACAAAGAAAAGGGAGGGAAAACCAAACAGGTGACAAAGAAGGACAAATGAGACTCAGTATCTCATCACAGACTCATACTCCCTCTAAGCCCTATCTCAGATCAGAGGGAAAAAGGTCAAACGGAACCAGGAATGGGTGTGGTTGTTATCAGAAAAATAGGGAAGGAAGACAGAAGGACATTACAAGGGAACAAATGAACAACAGAATAGAGGATAAAGGACTTGCTGTGCAGAACAGTAAAAAATTTGTTGAAAGTCTACAAAAACCTTCTGCAACTGAAATGTGTGCCATGCCTTCCTGAGCCAAAGGTGGAACAAAAAACACTGGAGAAATTGCTTTTTTTAAGTGTAAATATAATGCAAATAAAAAGGGTTCACAAAATTCCATACAGCACAGAAAACATGGAATTAACTAACTCACCACTCTTGACATTAAGTACATGATGTTTATCCAAAGACCATCCTCCTAAATTTGAAGGATCTAGTTCAAATCCTTGCAGCAGTGCTGTCCTCTTCTCCCATAAAATGAGACTGGGGCAAGTCTCATATTCAAACCCCACAGAAACTGAAATAAAATAAAATCTAATATACTTGCTGAACAAACACTGAATTAAATGTCCAGAGCACATTCAAATCATTCAGCATTCCAGCTCCCCAGCCCCTCAAGATGGAGTGATTATATTCCTCTCTTTTATTCTACAATATTAAATTCAGATCTTTGACTAGACACAAATTTGAAACTTCATTCACATGTACTCTGCAGGGATCTGATCACTTCTCTTTGAATAGCTGGCAGTGAGAAGTGAGAGTTTGGTGAGAGTGAGAAATACGGGGTTTAAAATATCATAAAATTATTCTATCAGATCACAGGATGAGATCAAAGTCTTCATTTGCCAGGTGTTCACAGGATTCATTCAGTGCGTTCACCTTACAGACCGTATGCCAAGGAGCAATGAAAAGTTTGGGTGCTTTTAAGCACACAGGCACGGCAAGCATTACTCAGAAAAGCAATATCCTATGCAACAAAGTAAGAAAAGCTACAGCAAAGAAGATTTTAGAAGATACAGAAAAGAAATCAGAGTTTTAAATCAGTTTTTCTTTTCACACTGGCACAGCTCTGATGCCCGTTTTTAGCACTGCTGTATCAAAAGGGTTCTGATATGAAAATGAAAACTTAAAATATTATGATGATCACCCTTCCTCCCGCCCCCCCCGCCCCCGAACCAAGTGAACTAAAGCCAGCTATAGAACTGCAAGACTGAGCAGCATTAGAAAAGGACTGTTTTCATTTCCAATGTATTACACCGCAAGAGGCTATAATAACAGCATGCATGAAAACCCAAATGCACTGAAGAATGCCAGCCAGCCCAGCAGGATGTCCATTTGTTAACTGAAAGAAAATAAACACATAGTGATGGACTAGGTTTCACCTAAGTTCCTGTGGCCAGTTTTTCCCAAGTCTGGTCTAAACCTTCTAAGTCAGCTACCAATCAGGAAACACAGGCATGTTGATGGAGTTTAGACCCTCTGAATGTGGTCTTTAATGTGTAAAAGAAACATAATACAAAGATAAATTGTGTCAGGAAGACAAGAAATGTTTAGTCTGTATTTGCTTCTCCGGTCTGTATTTGCTTCTCCATAAGAAATCTCTGCAGTTTTCTTACTAAGAATTACAAGTGTTACTTGAAAAGTTTTGAAGCTTGTATATGCTGACTTGACTTACCTACAGCATCTGACAACCCATAAACCTTCTGACCATACGCATCTGTTTTGTCCCAGATAAATGTATATGCCAAGTTGGGAGACGCCTGAAATGATTTTTGAAACAAATGCCCTTCTACCGCTACCATCAAATGAACTTTGATTAGATTCAGTGGCACAAGTGACTGAGTCATGGTGATCTTAAGTAAGGATTTGTATCCAGCAGTACGGGAACTCAGGTAGCTGAGCTTTATGCTAGAGCCAGGGATCTCAATTTCTTCATGAAGAACCTGAATAGGAAAAAGTTCAAACATTTCAAATTAGTGCTTCGTTATTTTTTTTGAGTAATGTCCCCTTGCATATTCTTATGAACTTATGACTTTCTGCTACTGGGAATGGCTGTCCTCCACTGACATTTCTGGAGAAGTAACTCTTTGGTATCTGTGTACACTTTCTAAGAGCCCACTGCTGGCACAAGCACAAATAAATACAAGTACTTTGACTGCACGTTACATTTAAGGGGAACATAAGAAATACAGTCATAGGAACCAGCAGCTTTCACTAACAGTATAAAGACTAACTAAAGCAGTGAAACAATAGCATTGGTAGAGTTTTCCTTTGTCCTAAACAGCCTGTAGTTAGCACCACACACTTTGCATAATTCTCTTGAAACACCTAAGCTGTCAACTGAAATATGGAGATGTACCTGATATATTGTTTGATAATGAGAAGGTGCACGGTAGTCAAAGATAAATGTATCTGGGTGACATAAACCTAGGAAATCTGCTGCAGACCTCATAGGAAAACTTGGAATCTGTCAAAATGAATGCAGCTCTCTAAAAGCATTTGCTACAGCAATTCCAGGGGACAAATGGTGCCCCTGCAGTAAGTGCTCAGTTCAGTACTAGCACCTTACCACTGATTTCCCCATCCTTTTCACTCGCACTGTTCTTACCTGGGTTTCTGGTACAATGGGATTCCGGCCTGGAGCATCACTGAAGAAAGTTGAAAGTGGTGATGAAATGATGAGTGGGTCAGGACGGACAAAACCACTCAGATCACAGCTGGGAATGGAGTTCTCCTCTGTCTTCATGGCAAGTGTGTCCATGGCATAGAAGCTATTCCATGGCAACCATACTGTCCTTTCCTGACTCATAAATGGAGCCCGTTCAAAGTGCAAGGTTAGGGATGCTCCACCATTTGCCACCAAGTCAAACCTAGAAAAATGTGGGCTTTAGAAGTGACAAGACTGAATAATTCCAGTAACAGAATTCCTGGCTAATGAAATAGGTATATTGGTATATCTACAGCAATAGGTGTATGTCCTGGCTTTGGCTGGGACAGAGCTAGTTTTATCCCTAGTGGTTGGTACAGTGCTGTGTTTTTGCTTTAGGACAAGCACAACGTTGATCACGGAGGGATGTTTGAGTTGTTGCTGAGCACTGCTTACACTAAGTCAAGGACTCTTCAGCTTCTCATAGTGACCTGCGAGCAAGGACGCTGAGGGCACATGGAGAGGACACAGCTGGGACAGCTGACCCAAGGGATATCCTGTGCCATAGGACATCCTATGCAGGGAAGGCTTGGCCTGGCCACTGCTTGGGGACTGGTTGGACATTGGTTGGCGTGGGGTTGGCAGCTGTTTTGCACTTGCATCACTTGTGTTTCTTGCATTTTAGTTATCACTTTTTGTTGTTTTCCTTTCATTACAATTATTAGCACTATTATATTACCATTATTATTAGATTTTATTTCAATTATTAAACTGTTCTTATCTCAACCCATGAGTTTTCTCACTTTTACCCTTCTGATTCTCTCCCCCATCCCACCAGGGTGGCTGCACAGGTCTGAGCTGGTGGCTGGGCTTAAACCACAACAGCATTTTTTCAGTATTATGCTTCAAATGATCAGTAATGGCATGTGAACATCTGGCCATTGAACAACTGAAATCCAGCCAAAACAAGCAATGGCTTGAAGTTACCTGGACAAACCTTGTTCCTATATATTATAAACTCTGCATTAAATAAATAAAAAATACCCAACAAACAAATAACCCAATTAATAACTACAAGTCAAATTAATATATCGAATCAGTTCATATGGCACTGGGCACTGAATTATCCCTTTTCTAAGAGATGCTGTTCATTAAGCACAGAATGGGACACGTGGCAGTATGAGAATAGCAATGAAAAGCTTTGCTGTTTGTGTTCCACAAATCAGATAACAATTCCTGTGGCCAGGACAATTGATCTATCAGTTTTCAGAGAGACGAGGTATTTACTCCCACTCCCCTACATAACCAGAGCAGTAATATGTAGCTGCGCAGGCATTTTGAAATCTGGCCTGAGTAAAATACTTCCAGGTAGTTCTGACAAGAGGACGCAGACATCAGTCATTTCATGTAAATGCTGGCAACATGACAAATTACTCCATGATTTAAATAACCTATCTGGATTTAAATACAGTTCAGCTCAGCATTTACTGTAGTATGAAACCACTGAAGTCAAGCACAGTATGCTTTTATTATAACAGAATAATATTCTGGGAAATATGGAAATTAAACACTCCCTATAGTTCATTTGACTCCTATTAATTATTTCAATTCAATTGTTTGCATGCAAGATGAAGATAAAATGGCAAATGTTTACAATGCATGTGTCACAGAGAAACTGGTTTAGTTACCATAGCCAGGAAACTAGATAAACCACAACACTCTGATTTGTGTTTATCTGAATTTGTGTGCATTTCAAATCAGCTGATACAAGGGGGAAAAAGCACTTTTTTGCACAGCAGGAAATTGTCTAAATATATTCAATTAGAATCTTTTGATTACATTCTACCCTGAAGAAGCTCAAAAGATAGTGGATCTTCAAAAGGGAAGAGTCAGAAGGGAACTCTTAACAAAATATACTCTTCTGTAATGATACTTTTTTTTTCCCTAGCAGTGTTCGCCTGCCTTGCATTTTAAAATGCAGTATTTCTGGTCTCAGCTGGATATTACTGTAGTCCACAAATGTTTTCATAGATACAGAGTAATTTATTGGAAATAGTGTGCCTGCTAAGACGTCATTATCAGAAGTCAGCCCTTGCACATCTACTCGCAGTTAGCATTCAAAGTGCCATGTGAAAAATTACTTTTGTGTTTACTTAATAGCTCTTTGCCCCGGGAGGAATGCAATGCATGATACCACATGGTTCCATTAGATCATACCATCTGTTAATCAGCAAAGACACTATCTGAAATAGAGACACAATGAAGCAAGCAAACTCACGTGCCATCCTGACGAGTGATGGTATAGCCATACTTTGGATACTTGACAAATGACACGTTGACCCCAACTAGAGGCGTTCCATCTGTAGTCACCACTTGGCCTCTTATGAGAGACACAAGACTGAAGAAGAAAGATAATTAAAGGTATTAAAGTTAGTTACAAAAGTTACGTTGTTTATAAACTGAGTAGTGGAACATTTGTGCCTCATTTACTCTAAATCAAAAGATTGTTAGAAGATGCTACAATGTTGGCCCAGCGTCATCTATATACTTACACTGCTGGCCTATGAAGTGAGGTCTGTGTATAACGGGAGCTGGTGCTTTCCTTGTCTAACAAGGCTTTGTTTCACTGTCTAAGGAGGCTTTGCAGAGAAGAAAGCTATCTCATATTCAGCAATGTCAGAACTGTGACCTTGAAGTCCCATTGAAACAATACTTGGGCACTTCCCAAAAACCTCCCTGGGTACAACCAAGTGTCTGTGGATGCCTCATACACTAGGCAAACACAGTGTAATGTCATACCTCTTTTATACAACCAGTTTTCCCAATTGAGGTTCATATTCCTTCATCTTAGGGTGCGACTGATGTTTGTACACTGCATTTGGTCCTGATCTGCAACCTTTGCTTTTCACTTTGTCAGCAGGTGAAAGGACTTTAAGGCCAGAGTTTTCTTAGCCAACAGGTTAAGCAGCTTTGCTTAACCTAAGGGAGAAGAAGAGGAGTCATTCTCATACGAGCCACAGTCAGTCTGTTCTCTTTTGAGAGTACTCTGCTGCAGCTAAGAGCACAGTGGGCAGAAATCACTGCTGCCCACCTGGTTGCCTCCTCAGTCTCTAAGCACTGGAAGCAGCAAGTCCCACTGCTCCCTGCTGCATTGCTCTCCTGCACAGCCAGTATGTTCCTGCCCCTCTCCTCTCCCAGCTGGAGATGAGTCTCCATGCCCCAGCTTCTTTCCTTTCCACATTCCCTGAACCCTGAGAGAAGCAGACTGGTGAGTGGGGAAAGCTGCATGGTCAGAGGGAGATGGAAAAGACATCCTTGTACATGTATGTCTCCACAAGGCTTCCTTTTCTATATGGGAAACATGAAAAAAGGAGAAAGCAATCTGGGGAAACAGGGAGAGAGTTAAATCCTGCTGTAACCCATAATCTATGGGATCAAAAATGAAGCAGAAAAGCCCCATTTCTGAACTGACTGTGCTGGAGGGACTGGAGCTGCCCCTAACGCTTTGCAGGCTCCATGCACACCAACAGGCATAGCATCCTGACACCCAGCATCCAGATACCCAGCATCCTGACACCCAACCTGAGCTGCAGGACACGGGGATCCAGCTGAGCTGCTTGCCTGAAACCTGGCACAATGCAGTTGAATTCTGGGATGCCTGTAAGCAGATGGCATCAGAGCACATCTATTTGCACTAGTAATATCAGGGATCGTTTTCAGGTCTTTTCTGTTAACTCTGAGATGTTCAAGGTACTTGATGTAAATTTCGAACTGTGTTAACTGGCTATTTAACCACTATTTGTCCCATTTTTATTCCAAACAAGGTATAATGTGTTCTTCAATACTACATAAAAGAAACTAGTTAATGGAAATTAACTATTTCTGTTACTTTGCTTTCAGACCTTTCAACCATTACTTGACCCTCCAGGTCAAATTCGAATTTGCAAAATCAACATTTCGTAACAGAATATGGAATTTAATAGAAGCTGCCCAAGATGGCATTATTGACCTTGCTTGCATTATTTTGTGTTACAAACGTACAGAAATAGTTGTAGGAAGATAGTCACTCAAGCTTCTATAGGGGAACAGTACAGAAAGCAGATTAAGGAAGAAATGGTAGAAGAAAACTAATAATGTTCATGACTTAATTTTTTCTACCTGCAGTTTTAATACTTAAGGAAATAATTTGAATAAGAACATTGTGGGTAATACTTTTCATTTCTAAAATATGGGACACAATATGATATGAAAATTTGTCACTAAAATCTGGATTTGTAAGAGTTACTATGTTGATTGATAGTCACAGAGAGGACAACTTTCATTTTGTGATCTTTCAAAAATCTTTAAAATTGACAAAATAGGTGTTTTTTGCAATCAATGCATTTTGTTATTTACTGCTTTAGCAGATAGGAAATAACTTTCTTTTTCTTATGCTAGTACCGGGAAAAAATTATAACCACTATTTTGTCCCAGTTTGAATGAGAGGTTAAGCTAAGAAAAGAGAGAAGGCATTATCTGTCCTGTTAGGTATTCTTGAGACTGTGGCAGCTTCAATAAACGTGAAACTTGGAGTCTAACCCTGTGGCACTTTTACAAAGTCAAAAATCTTAGTTTTAAAACCTTCAATTTGACACTTTGTATTAGATTTGCCTAAAATCAGTACCAAAAATAACAGCTGAGCTGTAGATTTCTCAAAAGCACCTTCATGACTTAGAGGTTAAGGCCAATTTAAAAATGTCATTAATATGCCATTTGCAAAGATGTGTTAAAACACACGACACTTCAGATGAATAAAACAGAACTAAAACTCCTGCCACCAGGAACCCTAGAAAAGATACTTAACATAAAGCTAAAATTTAGAATGAGATTTTTTTCAAAGAGCCTCAGGATTGAAGTCCCCAGCTCCCACTTAGTCTAGGGCTCTAATTCTTACTGTTTAGAAGACTCCAACCTCTATCTATACCTACACAGCTTGATTATTTCTAATGCAGTTTCCAGTATTTCTTGCGTGGCACAAGAACATCCGCATGTCACGATACTCCTCTAGAAATCTGGAATGATAATCACCTGCTTTTGTACAATACTTCAAGGTGCAGGAATGAAGTGTTGGATCATGTTAGTAACACAACTAAACATTGCAGATGATAGTGCAATACAGATACAGGGAACACTTTCATTTTATTCTGGGTGGCTTAATGAGGCAGTGGCTCAAGCACTCATTACATACAGTATGGCACAGGAAACTGCCTGCTCCTCTTCACTCCAGGAAATTTTGCTGATCATAACACATAGAGAGCAGCAGGCACCAACCAGCCTATGGACTGGATGCCTTTTATGCTTTAGCCTGGATCCTTTTTGAACATTTGCTCAGCTCATGAATAAGTAAGCTTCACTCTCGCCTTGTTTTCTTTCTCATACAACACTGCAAAAAATCGCAACATTTTCCCCATCTTATTTTTACAGAGCTGATGAGAAAAAAAAATCACAAAAAATTAGATGAAACCAGAACAATTTAACAATTTCCTATTATTGTGCCAAACACCATGTGTGCATGCATAGAGTATTTTATAGAATACAATAAAGTCTGTATTACATAAAGTAGGATCCAACAGGGATTTTCTGATAGAATATGGAAATCATTTGAACATACAGTGGAGACCTGCCTGGTGCATCCAGAAATGTTATGATCCTCATTTTACAGACAAATATTTAGTGTCTTTCTCTGCCTCACCCAGTGAGCCTATAATGAAATCCTGACTGAAAAAAGAGTTTCCTGTAATGAAGTCCAATCTTTTGGGCACTATCTCAAATGAAGTTATTTCTCCAGTTTTAACCTTGGCAATATGAACATAATTAACATATTCATCAACTTCCTAGCATCTTTCCATGGAGATATATTTAAATAATATTGATAAATAGGAACACCCTTTTCCTTGAAGCACACAATGGCATCAAACATCAGTTAATGATGTGCTGGCTTTTACAGTCGTTATAAATATACAATTAATAATAATAACAAATGCAGGAAAAGAAAACAAAGAATAAATGAAAACCTAGTGAGATGCATTGATGATGCAAGTAAAACAGATTTATATATGGAATACATAATCAAATCCCCCCTCAGTTAATGTATCTTTAGAATAATTTGAAATGTTATTCCATTATTGAAACTTGTGTTAAGGGCAGTAAATAAAATGCAATCTCTAACTGGAAACTAGTTTGTATTTTCCCTTGTTCTAGACTGCAGTCTTCATAAAATATAAAACTCAGAAGCTCCTACCTAGTGGAAGGAATCTTTTTCTAGGGGTTTCCAATATGTTAAAATGCCAATATGTTAAAATGCTAATAAAACTCAGTGCTATAAAATAAAGGTCACATCACAAATTGCAAGACCGTGCCCTCAGTGGGAATGATGCGTCGGATGCAAACACATGAAGCATCTGAAAGCAGCACCTCATGTTTAAACATGAATAAAGTCTCTAGGAGGAATTCTCCCAAACAATGCAACTGCACAGACACAGTATCATATTTTATAGCTGCTACCTGCTGTTGAAGGGATTTTCTCCTGGGATGATGTGAGTGCTGTCCTTCCCCACTAAAAGCTTGATCCGATCGTAGAATGACTTCACAGCTGGGGAACCAGAATGGCTCTGTTGTATGATGTCAAGGGGATCACGTGAACCACGGCACAGCAGGCTATTTTGACAAGTAGACTGGAGGCAACAGTCTGGGTCCAGGCAGTCAACCAAGCCATCTGAAAGGTAAGAGTCATCTGGAGTCAGTCAGCTGCACAGTGCTATCAAGCAATAACATCTAATGGACATCTTAAGGAACTGGAAAAACCTTAATGCTTACTCTCCGTAACATCCCTATGCCATAAAACTGCTGGTTGAACCAACAAGGCTGAGGCTGTCCCAAGAACACTGGTTAAACACCATTACTGCTACAACTAATTCAAATCAGTGTTAGGTGAGAATTAATCCCAAAGAAATCTCTTAAGGGTTGAAACTGGGAAAAAAAGAATAGTGGCAGGAGTTCAGGATTTTTTTGTTGCTTTCTTTTTTTATTTGTTTGGTTGTGTTTGTTGGGAATTTTTAAACCTCTCCAACTGTTTGTTTTACACAGGGTTTAGAGTTCCTTGCTGGGCTTTAAGATTCTTGAGAATTATGTTTAATTTAATTTGTTCAGTCTGGGGAGATGAGGGAAGGAGACAGGAGTGAGACACTAAGTTATCATTACCTAAGTAAGATACAAACTACATTGTACCCATTCTGGCAATAGAGAAGTGCTGCTGGAACTCCCGCCTCCCACAGATACCTGATTCAGGACTTGTTTGCACGCTTTAGTAAGGAAGGATCACTCACAGAGCTGGTGGGTTCGGTCACCACATTACACGTTAGGTTGTCCATCAAGAATATGTCTTAGTAAGTATTTTTAAGAAAAATTAGAATTTAAACACAAGAAATTAAAATGGACTCCTCAGGGGGAGATTGATCTGTACCCTGAGATAAATCACAACAGACTATTTTTAGCGCATACCATAACCACTTCTAGCATCATACTTTCCACTGGTATTATCATTTAACTGAAATATGTTCTCTCAATGAAGCTCTACTGTAATTTAGAGATTAATATCCATTTACTTTAAAATATTACCCTTTAACAATTCAGAAACATTTATTCATCTTCTCTGGCAAGAATCAGGCATCCAATCTGAAATCTACTTAGGTCTGTAAACTTTCAGACTCCCCAAGACATATTAATCTGATTTTTGAGTACAAATAACGGCCTGGGCACCTACTGAATACCACGCACAAGACAGAACATTCCAGTAGGTTAGCTGACAAAATTACTCCAGAGTACGATCATGATTCATGTATTCTAAAGCTTTTCAAATGCACCACATACCAGCATTACCCTACACAGTGGTAACTGGAAAAACAACAACATCAAGAGAAAAACCCAAACCTATAAAAAGGTTTCTTATTTTAGAATCAGCCTGGTATTTCCAATGGCCTGTGTGTGCCTGAAATGACTGTTTCTGATTTAAAAACAAAATTGCCAACGTTTCCTGACAATGTTTCATTCAGCCCTCTAAGGAAATTTAAGTTAGACAAACTACCTTGTTGCAAGAGCTATACCTTGCTGTAAGGTCAGTCGCCTGTTCACATTAAGAGCTGCATTCATCTTGAAACCCTTTCCAATGTGGTGGTAGGAATTTTCGTTCTTGCTACAGTCCTTTTTCCACCCACTTTATATAATCATTGTAAGGGCACCATTAGCTTCAGATTATAACTCAAGGCAGTTTTCCTATTAAGCTCTGAGAACTTTCATTCCACATCCTGCTTTCTCTCTCAGTTTGTGACACTCCTACAGCCATGAACTTTAAGCTGACCACTGTTCAGTCTGCTCAGTTCTTTCATTCATACGACCACCAGTCAAGAGAATCCTACCAACACATTAGAAATAACAGAAGCAAAACACAGCATATAAATTACTGCCTTTGCTAAATTTACATTTACCTGTTCAAGCTGCACCATATTTTTGCTATACCTGTTATTAGAGGTGAGCATATGTTATGTCTGTAATGACCTCATCAAGCAGCAGATTATGGGATGCTGCAACTGAGCACTTCTGATGGCACCATGAACTTTAAATTGGCATATCAATCTCGCAGCGTCCTGTCAGTCATGCGAATCACATCTTGATGCTCACAAGCCCCTTTGGATATAGTCTGACATTGCAATCTTCAGTAAATTACCCTGTCACTGCCAATCTCACCGTTATCTCACAAACAATCAAGCAGGCAATCAAACTGCTCTGAATTGCTAGTTCAGGACCTGGGAGGCTAGAAACATCTCCATTCAATAGCAGGGAGAAACCTGTGTATGATTCCTTTCATGTAGGAAGGTTTTTATGCAAGCATGTGCATTCAGACTTGCGCACTTTTGGATGCTCACAACAATATTTAGAAAGGACAGGCATATACCTTAACATAAATACACACCATTTACTTGTTGGAAACACTGTTACTTATAACATATGGCTATTTTCACCTGTACTAATTTATTCCCAGGTGGCAGGATTCAGCATTAGGATATTTTTACCTTTATGCCAACTAGCTGATCCAGCTTGTTGCAACAACAGACCCAATGTATGGATCTGTTCAGCATAGGCAGCCAGAACCTGGGCACTGCTGTTGAATGTCACAGGCTTACACACCACTACTCTATTTGCATTCAGAGTTGCACTGCTGCTACTACTTTGCTGCTCCAAAAGCTCTGACTCTATGTATGAAAGAGTATTGATTGCTGTCAGAATGTATTTGTTTCTAGGTCATCTTTGCCTAATTTGCTATCCAGAGGCATTATCCCAGAATGGCTGAGGTTGGCAGGAACTTTTGTGGGCCAACCATCCTGCTCAAGCCAGGCTACCAAAAGCTGACTGTTGAAAACTATGCCTGGACAGTTTTTGAAAATCTCAAGGATGGAGACTCCACACCTCTCTGCGCACTCTGCTCCAGTGTTCAGTATTCCTCAGGGTAAAGCAGAGTTTCTCAGCATACATTTGTGCCTGGCATTGCCCCTCCCCAGGTGCAGGGCTTTGCATTTCACCAGATTCCTAACAGCTTATTTCTCCAGCTGTATTGTACCATTCCATATGAAGCAAATCCTTACAGAATCATTTAGTTAGACTCAGTTGATTAAAACCAGGGCTAGAAAAAAACCACCCTACCTTCTGTAAGAGAAAACTGCCATAAGCATGAATTTTAATTAGAATTCAGTACTTTGTTTTTTAATACATACTTCAGAGCTCGTCATCTTCCAGATCTCAGGTACACTGAATTATTTATCTGGCTAATTCAATGACAAAACCCTCACCATTAGCCTCACTGACATATTGCTTCTTTTCATAGCGTACTCATCCGAGTTTTAAGTGGCCAGTTAGTAGCTTTCTAAAACTCTCTATACTAAAGGAAAGAGACTGTAGAAGGAATTAAGGTGATGCTCAACCTCTTTCAACAATATGAAACCAAAAGAAGTCCTGACTTGGTTGTAACTGAGAAGAAAGAAATAGGAACTTTTGATCTGATTTCAAGTGGCAGCACAGGATTAGCTCTCCTTTGCTGCTCACGGTTTCCTGAAATCCCAAATCTTTTCAGGAACAAAGCAAGTGAACATGGTATTCCTCTTGAAGACATCACTCCTGCTAGTGGGTGCACACATTTCCTGTCTTTCTGACAACTGAACAAGCATTTTGGCAGACTTACTTTACAGCAAGAAGAAAATTTTCAACTATTACATGTAAGTAGAATAATGTACTCGTCTATGCCATATTTCACAAGGGCCTTAAACTGTCTTCCTCCTGAACATCATTACAATGCCTAAAAAACTGTGAGCAGAAACAGAGATGTATTTTTTTGCTAATGTATTTAGAACCTCTCATCATCGGTTGTCTTTCACCACTGAAGAGACTTCTTGTCACATTCAGGGGACTGGATTCCAGGAACCAGAGAGTCATAGAATAGTCTGCTGTGGAAGGGACCTTAAAGAACATCTAGTTGCAGCCCCGCTTTGTTTCCAGAACAAAGCTTCTGCGCCCCTGCTCAGCAGAGGGCATCCTTACACTTCACCAGCTCCGGGAGCTGGGGACTTGCAGAGTGTAATTCCTGGAAATTTTTCTTTTTCCAGTAAACATTTCAGATCGATGATTAAAACGGAGGAGGGGCGGGGGCGGCGGGGGGCGGCGGGGGTGGGGGGGAAGCAGCTATCACAAACCCTGAGGGCAAAAGGGCCTTTGATCACTCTAAGGGCAAATTAGTTAATTTATCATGATCCAATTTTAATTATGTGTAGTATTAATATAACCAAGGTGAAAGAATTTGAGATGCTCTATCAGATTATCAAAAGAGTAGGCTTTCTCTGTGCCAACACAGAAAGATTTTAATAGAGCTCTAAAGCTGCCCACAGAACTGTTTCCACAGACAGGCTATTCCACAGCCCAAGATATCTTATTACCAGGAAGTTTTATCTAATATTTAACCCGAATTTTCACTTTCATAGCCTGATCGAATTGTTCCTCAATTAGCCAGACTGGGAAGCCTCTCTGTGAACTGTCAGGATATCCAAAGTATATCACTGGCTCTTAAAACAAACTGTGAGCACAGCAAAGTATTTCTGGAACCATTAAACCTAAATCAAAGCTGTCTTTCAGGAAACGTTGGATTGTAAATCCAAAACTGTGGTTAAATAGGATAAACCTGGCTTATGTGTAACCTGGGTGTGCCTTGAATGCTCCCAAAACTCCCCAATGAGGTTTCAAAGTACCCTGGCATATGACATTGGCTTCATTTCCCTTGCCCACTCAGGATCCCTGTGCTGCCCTGAGCTCTGGCAGCTGGGAAACCCCTCATCCCTAAGAGCACCCGCTGGAAATGACTACTGCAGGTGTAGCTCCCACCTACACCCTGAGAGCGGTGATCCACAGCTTGTGAATACTAGTGGACAATTGATGCTGGACAGAGCCTTGGCGACATGATCCAGGGTGAGGCATCCCTGCCAATGGCAGCGAGGTTGGAACTGGATGATCTTAAAGTCCTTTCCAGCCCAAACCATTCCACAATTCTATGCTCCAACCTCAAACCACACATGGCTTAGAGCAGAGCTGACCTGGAAGGCTCCACGACAAAAACAATCGTGACAAAACTCTTTGTTCAGTTCTAGTGCACCCACAGACACTTACCCAGTGACAGGGGGCTTTTTAAACCATGGAATTGCACTGAATTTCTTGCTTTCAGTTCTCCATGGGGTTATAAGAGTGTGTTATTGTAGTAACATATCCCAGGAGGGACAGTGTAAGAATAAGCTGGCTAATGTGTGTAAAGGCGATTAGAGGCTGACATGAGTTTTAGCAAAATCACAGACAAGCACACTCATTAGCTCTTGTCAAACTTACATAATGTCTAGTTTTGATCCAGATTTTCTACTCAAGCCTACACGACTCACTCTGGCCCCCGTCCACAATAGATTTCAAGTACTCATTACATTTAATGTTCTAAAACTGACTATTGTACAGGCTCTGGGAAGGTGTTTTCTGTGCCAAGAGTATTCTGGGTATTTATATTGAGAACTTCATAAAATCTTTTGTCTGTGCTGAATTAGAGACCCCTGCTGAGGCAATGCTTGTTGAGGCAAGCTAAATTACATGATTTGCCTTTGTGCTGTGAAATACTTGTATTATCTTAAATGTCACAAGCCTGATGCAGTATCAAGTCACAGGATTTGTAATTTTCTAAGAGCAATTTTTTTCTAAATGTTTATTGCAGAAAGACACTTCTCTTTTCTTTCTATTTTCTTTCTGTCTAATTTCAGAGATGAGTTTTCCAAGACAACTCAAATAAACAGCCTTTCAATCAGCCAAGTGCACTGTCCTGACGGTGAACTTCTCTAGAAATGTGTTTTTCTCCTGAATTGAAGGGAATTCATACTGGAGCAGAGAGCTGCTTTCCCTCATTCATTATCTTTAATGTATTGTGCCAAACAGAATTACTGCCAACTGTACTTCTTGGTGGGGTTACAGCTATATAGTAACAAACTGCAGGGCAAAATTTCCTTCAGAGATAGGCGCAGCTCACTTTGGAAAGCCAAGTGGAAATAAATTAAAATGTGTTTTGAAAAGAATGTCCCACTTTGCATAACAAACAAGGAGTTCCTCATTCCATTTAGTTTAGCATTCTATACTGCCATGGGTCGCTTCTTTTTCTTCACCACCCAATTTTAGTCCAGATAATTACATTTTGAGGAGAAATGTGATCTGTGGCATGATATAAGCATTTTCTTTTTCTTTTTACCCTGCCTGTAGCTGTCCTCTCCATCCTGATCAAATCTGAAACAAACCCATTTAGCAAAACCTGGGTTAGTTTGTGCTCATCTTTCTCTGAGAGTACCTAATTTTCACTATCTTGCTAGTAAAGATTATAAACATGAGTAATTCTGAATGGATACAAAAGGTGGGAGAAAGGAGAAAGAAGGAAAAGAAAAGCCTGGAAGGAGCAACCCCAGAGGGCAATATGGTCTCCTGGCAGGGCTGCCTGGGAAGAGGACAGAGTTCTTAAGTAGCTGTCCCAAATTATCCCACTAAGTTCAGAACAAAGCCCCCCCAAGCATGAGCTCCATGTATCAGCTGCATCCAACACCTAGTGAAACTGTTCTTTGGAAAAGAAGTATTTTTTTGCTATACATTCCATTATCCATTTTACTTGGAGGCACTGGAAGGTCTAAAATGAAATCTAGTTAAACATGCACAATTTATACAGGCTATTCTGAGATACCAGAAACCTTTTTCAATTTAGGAACAAGCAATTTTTATAAAATAGTTAGTGTAAAAAGATGCGTCTAAATATTGGTTTCCTTATGAATATATCAAAAGAAATATGACTTAAAAAGCAATGTACCTTCTCCCATTCCTCAAAATATCATTTCTAATCCCTTAATTTCCTAAAATAAATCCACAATGATTTAAATGGTTATACATGTCTATTGGGGGGATTATACATCGTAATCACAATTACAGGTCTTAAAATAAAGCTATTTCTAATCCCTCCAAAAGATGCTTAATAACTATTAGATTACTGAGGGACTGATTATGGAAAGGATTAGATTTAGAAGTGGCCGCAGTGAGTAAATTGTGTAATACAAACGTGATTTGGAAAACAGAATAATTTTCCAATTTCAAAAGATTCTTAAAGTGAGTCAGTGCCAGAACCCCCTTACTTTTCAGTTTGGCTTCCTCCATAAAGATACATAAATAGATAAACAGATGGATAAGTAAGGGATTTTCAAGCTTTTCCAGCAAAGTAGCCTACACACCATAGTTACCCTGAATAGGTTCATAATGAAGGCCCAGGTGAGCCCATGTCTAAATTTGACATGGGATGGTGAGGACAAATACAAGTGAATTTCCCAGTGCTACCTTGGATCATGCACAGTTCTACCTGAACAGCCCTAGGACGAGAGAACAGCTTTGGACACTCTTCCCTGGAAATCCATTTTATTTATCTGAGTAATGCACATTGACATCCCATTTAAAATGAAGATTTGTATGTCTCAGCAAGACAGGGACACATCTGCCTCTTCTAGGAATAAGCCAACTAAAGGGAATTAATCTAAACTGGAAGAAAAATACTAAGTATAATCTTTCATTTTTCTCTTTCTGAACTATGGTATGGAGTTCGCATTGTGGCAGATAATGAGACAAAACAGGACAAATGGGAATCCCTTTGGAGTCAGTGGCAATGCTCTTCTTGACATCCATGAAATGAAGACTTGGGCCAAGGCCTTTGAGTCTGATTGTGAGATACAACTGCAGTAAGAATGGCTGAACAGTGAAAATGCTCCAAAATATGTTAAATTTGTTGCTGCATGGGGAAGAATGGAAGGCAGTAAATGATCCGAGTGACTTGCTGAGGCAACTTACTTTAACAACATGAATAGAGGGACAGAAAGAAGGAAGTTCAGCTGTCCAGATAAGGACCTCATTTAGGCAAAAATTGTATTTCCAGCTACCTTACTGCCTTCTGAAAGAACAGCTTGCATCTTCACTACTGCTCCACTTAACATACTTGCTTATGTTAGCAGAGCAATGTTGGTAATGGAGCAGCAAGCGTGTTCACCATTTTGCTGCAAATAAACTTGGTTGAGTTGCAAATGAAAAGAGTGACTGGGAGGAGAGGGAATTTGTTTAACTTTCAATAATCTTTCACTTTATATGAAACTTGGGGTTCTGGTAACTAGCTGAATCTAACATTGGTTCCCATGGTACAGCTTCCAGTTTTGTCTAATGAGAAAACTTAATTTTATCTGCTCCTCTATATGCTCAGTCACAATTATACAAAGGTGCAGCCTGAAGCACAGAGTACACATTCCTTCTTTCCTTCCTCTCCATTCCTGCACACTCCTGTGCTCTCACCTGTGTTAGCACTGATAAACGTACAGGTCACAGGATGTGCCCCTGGCCAGATATGTAGTGAACCAGACGCACAAAGACTAGTAAGGCAAAGGCAGAACTGCATTCTAAGATACCAAGTATTAAGGATTAATGTTATATCCAGTTTTGAGTTTTGATGTCACTCTTATGACTGATGGTTTGCCAAACAGATGGGAATGACAAAGGCTCTGTCCTTACAGCACATATTGGGAAGAACCCCATGCCATTTCAAAGAAATCAGAAATTCAAAATACAATAAAGCAAACTGAAACAGCAAAAATCACCAAGGCATGAGAGAGACAGCAGAGTTCTGCATGCCACACAGCCTGTGCCACCTCAGCTGTGCACACAACACAGTGTGGCTGAGGTAAAGCATTTGTCTGTTCATGTTTTCAGGTACAGCTTAAAAGGGTATGTAAAACAGCAGCTGAGCATGTGCTGGACATCTCCTGCTCTCCCCTGCAGAAAAACTACAGAAACCTAATGAGGATGAGGCTGTTGGAGAGTAGTAATGATCATCGGGTTGAACTCCTGAGCTAAGGGTCAGAAAACAAAGGATTCATTTCTGCCTTTATCACAAAATCCCCATGTGAAACATGTGGGTCAAATGGACTTTTGAGGTTGTTTGTACCTTGGAACAGGCATACACTTTCAAACCATCTACACTCTGACACGGAGCAACGAGCAGCAACCACTCCAGCCTCTGGAAAATCATGACTTCAACCTGCAAGCATTGAGAACGACCCAAGTGCTCTCCCCTCAATCTCTCTGGCCTTCAGCTAGACCAAACAGTTTTCTTTGAGGTGCAACTAGGGCAAACCAGAAACCACGCACCTTTCACATTAACGCTGATTAACATTATACATCTATTATAGGCATATTTATTCTACGTATTCTTTGATTTTGACAGACTTTTAGAATTCTGCAATTTTAAATTGGGATGAATGGCTGAATGCTCCCGCTGGTCGTTTTTTCCCATTTGCATGTTTCACAAGTGCAGAATATGGTCTTGGATGGGTAAATAAATGTCTTAGTCAAGAACTTCTAATAATGTTTTCCATACTCATTCTTTACTCTGATGAAAATCTGATGCCATATCCATTTTCAAATTTTCCTCCATAATCTTCAAAGCCTGTCAAATCTGAAAACCTGAGCAGTTCACCTTTTAGTTTCTTACATTGCATATTAACACAAGTTTAGTGGGTTTTGTTGTACAGTTAAAAGCCAACTAATGTAATCTGGCAGTTACATTCTGGTCTTAATTCAGTCACAGAGATAAAGCAAGTTCCAGTTTTCTGAAACTGAATCAGTTCTAGATCTTTTCAAGTATTTTGGTAGCACTGATCACATGTGAAACCAAGGACCTAACAGGAGTTACAGATTAGGGCTAGGGGATGATATTCAGATGTGGTTAATATCATGTGATCAAACCCAAATATACCTGTTCCTCAGTTTGGGACTTATGAACAATTTCCACACCCTAAAATCTTCTATAGAATTAAAACACTAATCTTAATGACAATTTTACTCTTGAAGCAGCCATTCAAATAAGCCAAATATTTCCTTGCAGTTTTAGGAAATACCATAGAACATACACCATGGAAAGCTTTGCAAAATAAGATACACTACAGCTACTTTTGACAGTAAACAGAGCCTTACCTCATGTGACTGCTCAGCGCACCTCGCTCAGCCCTTCGAAGTCTGGCACACGAACATGACAGCAAGTACAGCCACATACACAGGTTGTGTGTGTGAGAGCATGACCCTGGCCTCCAGCACAGAGCAGGAAAAGCACTGCTAAATGTCCTGGCCAGCCAGCCACGATGCACGTGCACAGCGGCAGCTGCCTTGCCATTCACCTGTGCCCACAGCCCACAGGAAAAGCTCTGTCCTGGGCCATGCTCCGCACCCAGACTCAGCAGGATGGGGTGGGACTGTGCCTGCCCGTGCTCTCCTGACCCATGCTACGGGTCACCACATCCCTGCGGGTCACCATGTCCCTGCGGGTCACCACGTCCCTGCGGGTCACCACGTCCCTTGCAGGTCACTACATCCCAGCAGGTCACCACGTCCCTGCAGGTCACCATGTCCCTTGCAGGTCACCACATCCCTGTGGGTCACCATGTCCCTTGCAGGTCACCACATCCCAGCAGGTCACCATGCCCCTTGCAGGTCACCATGCCCCTTGCAGGTCACCATGTCCCTTGCAGGTCACCAGGTCCCTGCATGAGGCCACAGCTCACTTGGTCTCATTTGTTTCAAAAGAAATGTAACAACAAAAAGTTCCACCTCAACACGAGCAAGAACTTCTTTCCATTGCAGGTGGCAGAGTCCTGGCACAGGGCACTGGCCTCTCTGGAGATGTCCCAAACCCACCTGGACCCGTTCCTGTGTGCCCTGTTCTGGGTGACCTGCCCTGGCAGGGGTTGCACTGGGTGACCCCCAGAGGGCCCTTCAGCCCTGGTGATGGTGTGAACAGCACTTGACAGCAACGACAGCCCAGGTCCTCCTGAAAGGAAACGACTCGCGAGGGAAGCGGTGGAACGCGGTGCTGTGGGGCGACCGGGGCTGCAGGGCTGTGCTCACCTCCCTCATTGTCCTTGCTGTCCGCGCAGGCCGTCTCCATCGCGACGTTGCAGCCGGGCCCCCTCCATCCGGGCTGGCAGACGCACTGCCAGCTGTTCTGGCCCAGCGTGCACCTCCCGTTGCCGTTGCACAGGTCGGGGCACCCATCTGGTTGAAGAAATGGAGAAGGTGAGGACATGGCCCTGGCGCACGCTGCCGCTCAGACCGGTCACAACATCACTGTGCACACAAAAGGGCTCGTTCTGTTGGTGGGACAAGTGCTCTCCTGGCCCAGAGCCATAGAATACCTCAGAGCAATGGGGGTTTGCCTCAAGCCAGAAGGCAGAAGCACTCCTGCCATCAGATATAATGTGTACCTTGGGGACCCAGTAAAGGTTAAGAGCTTGAGTTGGTAGAAATTGCAGTCTGCTGACAGAAGATCACAGCCCCTCATTTTTCCCAATGTACATGTGTGGCTACACATACATGAGGGAGAACATCTTCTTCAACAAGCTTGTCAATGTTCAGAGTGCCTTTTATATTGTGCACTGCATAATTCTGCAGAGCTTCTCTAAACACAGTTTCAATAAATAGCTATAAAAGTATTTTTAGCAGCCATTTAAAAAGACCTACTTATTTTACACTAAATGTACTTGTGACAACATTCCATTAGAAGAGAGATGCCACAAAAGATGCCTGTTTTGACTTGACTATGGATATCACATGACATTGTATAGCATGAGCTGAATTAAAATCAAAAATATTCATTAGTAAGGTGCTTATATGGTCTACCAGAATGTCCATAGGTAACAGAATACTCTGCTTTTTCCTGAAACTAAGTCTCTTACTGAATATTCATGATAAAAAAAGGGTAAGAAAACCAATTTCCAGCCTTAGTATATACAAACAAATGCATTAACACCCAAGCCACACAAACATGTCTGTTTGCCTGAGGCGATAGAAGGTTTAAGAGTCCTGCAGCAGACTTCTCATCACACCTTTTCATGTTGCCTTACTGACAATAGATGTTGGGTCCCAGTTATTCAAAGACTCTCTTGTTTGGGTTGGAAGTAGATAATCCTGCCATCTCTACCACCACCAGAGGACATGGAACAATCAATCTCACTGCTGATGCATTTGGGCAGAAAATTAATCTCCAAACAGCTCAGAAAGCTTCATGCTCTCTCATCTTCCCCTCCACAAGCAGTGATGAGTCACTGCTGGCATCAAGGTCTGCAGGGACCTGCTGCAGCCCTCTCAGGTCTCACCGACTGGCTGGGTTAGTCCTTTGCATTTGCCACCATAATCCCAAGGTGTGGCTATTAAGTAAGCACTCCACTTCCCCAGGCATTTTAAGAGTTCCAAAGAGCTAATGGGCACCCCACCAGAGTGTGGATACTCTTTGCAGCAGCTGTGAAGGAGGCAATATCCTGAAAGCAAATATGTCTGTTTTGTTTGAGCAGCACCACTTCAGATGTGCATCACTGGAGAAAGACTAAGATGACAGTTGCCTTTGTGCCCCTTCGCCTCCGCAGGTGACTGGGAACAGGAGCAACTGTCAAACCAGCACAGCTTTCCCGGCAGTGCTACAGGTTGAGCAGCCCTCCAGAGATCACCGGATTGTCTCTGCGTTTCCTCAAGCCTGTTCAGAAAGCCACAGCTCTGAGTTTGTGCCTTTCTGCTCCTCCCAGCTGCCTCTGCTGGAGCCAGGTGAAGGAGGGAAGCTCCTCCTGTCTCGTACTGGTTTTCACACTGCTGCAAGTTTCATGTGTGGGAACAGCGAGCTGCCTTGTATCCCTGGTACTCACACAACTCTATCACACTACGTAAGCATCCACTTTTACTTTTCCTCACTGCATTGTTACCTGAGACATTTACAGTGATTCAGGAGTCCACAGCCACATTAATTTTTTATATGATTAGGAAAGTTTCTTATACTCCTTAAAAAACCCCAGAAATAAATGAATGTTGGGCCTGATGAAGGTGCTAGGCTGAGACCCCACCTGTCCTACAGAAAAGGTTCTTTATGTACAACAGCAACCAAAGTTCCTGGGCATGTTCCTACTCAGGTGCCAGATACTGCATCATTTCTAGCACTGGCAGAGCAGCTTCATCTCCACCAAAGCTCTGTGGAGTAAAACACCAGGCCTCTGCCAGACCATTCAGTATATTTTATACAGAAAGGTATTAGCAGCTAAAACCAAGTCCTAGAAATTTTATTTCAATGCTTTTGCATATAAAAAAATACAGCCCCCTTTCACTTAGCTGTAAGGTTACTTTGGCATTACATAGCTTAGCTATAAAAAAAATTGCACTTATTTTGCGGCACAGGTAATATATTTTCAAGGCATTTTTTCCTCTCTTTCGTCAGGTTGTTTGAATGACCAAAATGATAATGTTTGAGGGGAGGCATCATACTGTAGGCCAAATTATTCATTTTAAATGAAAACCAAATAGTAATTGTGAATATACACACAGGATGAGGCACTGAGGAGAATTAAATCACTGAAGCAGTTTGCTTTGCATCATATGAGCAAGATGAAAACATGAACAGTGGGGAGCTAACAAAAGCTCAGAAAGTTTTACGTGCGCTGGGACATGACTTTGCGTTTAGCCTAAAGAGAGAAGCAAGCATCACTGGGTTAGACATGGTGTTGCTAGGTAACACTATGCTACCTTTATGGAATCTATTTAAACTCTGGCCTTCCAAAGACAGACTTTGCGCTTCAATAACATAAATATCAGAAGGAAGGGTTAAAAACCAGCAGTTGATTATAATAAGATCCAAGTACTTTGACAATATTGTCTTCCTTAAAGGATCTATTAACTGAATGCTGTATTAATTTTCAAAACAGTTTTAAGTAATGGACAACTCTTTAGATATTTGGCATGGTTACCTGTGTTTCCATTCATGCATGTGTGCATATATGCATTTCTGTTTATAACTTTGTTTCTTCAAGCAAGTATTTACATAGTATTATAGTTTGTTAGACCAAAACTTGTTCTAAAAGCCTGTTGACATATTGGCAGTTCTGCTGACAGCAGAGCTCCACTATGATCTATTAATAACAAGTTTTCTTCTAAAAAGAGTTTATATTTGGGCAGTGCACTGAATAGCGCACTCAATTTAAATCTTTGTATATGTGCATGTGTGCAGTGATTAGTACGGATGAACATCCTGGTCACACACAGCATCTGCATGTGGCTAATGGGTCTTGATACCCTCCAGCAGGTTTTGACACTGGGCAAGGTCACAAAATGTCTAACTGAGGAGCCCCCAGAGCCTCAGGAAGTGCTTGGTTCTCCCAGCTGGACATACAATACGGTCTTTGCTGGACATGCACACTGTATGAAGCACGTCCTAACACCAAGTGCTCTGTTCAAGCTTGCTTTCATGTTGCACTCCAGCTCACACAGAACACCGCATTGCCTCCTGGCTGTCTTATGAATTCACTCACAGAATAAGGCAGTTAGAGGGAAGGGCTATCAACATCTAACCTTAAGAAGCAATCTGCCATAGTATGAAGCTCTCAGTCACGGCACAGAAAAGAGCCCTTCATGCTAAGGAGACAGGCTGCTATTCCTGGTGTGTAGAGAAATTCTACTCATCTTTTCTATTATTGTATACTTAATGGAAAAATGTCAAAAAGCTAGATAAAAAAAAAAAGAAGAAAGTACTTGTTTAAAGTGCTAGATTGACACCGCTGCAGCCTGTGACTTGCCCGTGGGACTGCTAACTGGGGCTTTAATACAGGGACATATCCATTTACAAGTAAAACAGCACTTACATTTCTTCAGCTTATCTGTTTCCGTGCACATATGGTGACAGAGAGAGGAACTTTGGTGATATGTATCACAAATAAATACTTGATTACAACATGTGAAGACTATGGCTTAAGGAAAAGTGTGGTAACTTGCCGTAAAATAGCTGAATTCCTTTGTCTAGGAATTAATTAGATTTCTGTCTCTTGACTGCGTATTACCAAGAGGAAGAGGACCTACCAAAGATGCTAAGTAAATAATGTATTATCAGAAAGATAGGACAATATTTAACAAAGCACTATGAAGAATGAGAACACATCAATAGGATGAGGAATATTTAGTCAACTACAACTTCATGTATACAGTTATTATGTTGATCCTATTTCACATTCTCAGTATCAATGGAGAAAATGGATCAAAAAGGATGGAGATCTTTGCTTAGACAAATTAGGAAAAGAAAGCTCCTGTACGGAAGCACTTAGATTTTGTTACTTGTTTGTAGAGCTGCACAATGCCACAGTCCATGAGGAGGCCTAGAAGATGCTACAACAATACAAATTAAAGTGTTTTTCATAGCCACAACAGAAAAACAAATAGTGAGTCTAGAAAACAACCACCACTGCCATAGTCAGGGCCACAAGGATGTTCAGGGGCCTGAAGCATTTCCCTTATGAGGAGAGACTGTGGGAGCTGGGCATGTTCAGTCTGGGGAAGAGCAGACTGAGAGGGCATCCCATCAATGCAGATCAGTATCTCAGAGGCAGGTGCCAGGAGGATGGTGCCATCCCCTTTTTAGTGGTGCCCAGTGCCAGGACAAGGAGCAATGGCCATGAACTAGAACACAACCAGTTTCACCTCAACATGAGCAAGAACTTCTTTCCGTTGAGGGTGGCAGAGCCCTGGCACAGGCTGCCCAGGGGGTTGTGGAGTCTCCCTCTCTGGAGACGTCCCAAACCCACCTTGTCACGTTCCTGTGTGCCCTGCTCTGGGTGACCTGCCCTGGAAGAGGTTGCACTGGGTGATCTCCAGAGGTATATTTATGAGAGAAGACTCATAGGTTTCATCTACAGTAAAATTATTCTGAGGCTAAATACAAGGTGATTAATTCATTTTTTGACTCAGCAAATTAATTTCCAGAATGTAGACAGTACCTCAGAGACTCTATCCACTTTGGGGTAAATTCTGCATGGAGTTTCTTTTCACTGTACCTTTTTAGTACCTTGTACTGAAAATTGTACCTTCAATTTCATTGAAATGAAAAAAAAAATCATTTTTACCTTTCATTCAATTTCAAATTTGAAAAATTTAAATAAAATAAAATTCAATTTTCAAATTTGAATTTTTACCTTTCATTCATTTTCATTGTACCTTTTCATTGTTTCCTTTTCAGTACCTTTTCCAACGGTACTGAAAAGCTCCACGTATATAAATACATGTATAGCCAGCTACCAGGGCATATATAGATTTTCCTTTACATAAACTACTTTAAAACTCCAAACCAAACATTTTATAAATCAAAATATAAAGACTGTCTGAATAATCAGTAGTTTCAGTCTAAAACTCAATAATCATCAGAACTTCCACTTATGGTGGGGCAAATCATTCTGGAAAATGAAGGAAGGGAAAGGGCAGACAGGGAAGGAGAAATTAGAGAAATCTTCTTTTTAATGCTTTCAATCTTTGAAGGAATAGGTAGCCTCCCTCTACAATTAAAGTACAAAGGGTAATAGGAGAGAAGGAGGAAAAAGAAATATGAATCACTCTAGGTGATATAACCACTTACAGAAACGGACAGTGTTTTTAGCCTTTAGTCAGTTTGTACATGGAAAACCAGACATAAATCCAAGAGGTTACACCAGCTGCATCCTTCTGATCCAAAGCTGTAGTGTATGTGTAGTGCAGCTGTAGTCTGGAACACACTAGCTCTTGTTTGTCTTTCCACCTAACTTCATTTCACACACTTGTACCCAAAGCCCACTGGCAGTCAGTGAAGTCTTTCCATTGACCTGAATTGATGCTGGACCAGGTGGTCCTATGGGTAAAGATGTCCAGCAGTAGAGAATATGTTGTACAGCACAGTGTTTTCTTGCTCATGAGATACGCGTGAGTTTCAAGGACAACATTTAAATTACATTTAAATCACATTTAAAATCCTCTTCTTCTCATTACAGCTGTTAACTACAGAACTGTAACAAATAAAAGTAGTCTGATGATGGTACCTACAGAATACAGAGAAATTACAGAAAAGCAGCAGTGACAATGGCCTGTTTAATTTGGGTTTTAGAGGATAATCACTGTTTTCATATTTTCCATTCATTCCTTCAGTGAGTTGCTGGTCTGCCTACGGCTATCTCGCAAATAATAAATGAGGTACATGGAACGAGGTACCTAGCAACACTGAAAATAAAATTATGCTTTTTATTTGCTATTGTTATTTTTTAATCCTTCAATTCCAAAGCCTGCAGGGCTTAGCTAAAGCCAAAGAAAGGGTATACAAATAAAATGACACATAGTGTTATGCTAGGCACACACAAGCTATTTTCTACAGAGTAACATTTTGACAAAAATAAACTTTAACCAAAACCATGTAACTAAACCTATGTCAATGCAAAATAGTATGGGTTGAGTGAGAGGTGAGGCCCCTTTGAGTGCGTTTGGACAGTTCTGCATGGCCAGAGAGCCACGCAGAAGCACTAGCTCAGGTCTTCAAAGCAGGAGTCACACAAATTGACAAATGGTCAAGAATGAACCAGACCTTTCAGTGCAGCGCAAACCTGGTGTCACTGCTCAAGTACCACAGCAGTGCAGCTGGCGTTTCAGAGCTCACACACACAGAGGGGAAGCTTCTCTGTGGCACAGAAGCCTGTCTCACCAAGATGCTGTGACTGGCTTCCTTGCTGCTGCTTCTTTTTACCTTTTTATATTATAGAGAAAACATGTTTCAAAATTACCCAACACCCCCAATAGTTCTAATACTTCTTTAAGATAGATATCGAACAAAGGAATGTATGGAATAACTATTCACAGATGTGTTGGGAGGGAGGAATACACGCTGAGTTGAAAGAATGGGCTACCTAGATTTATTTATTGAAGAGGCTGAAAAGATGGGGAGGCTGAGAACTGAAAACTCCTGAATCCCTCCACTCTAATACTTTCTGTGGAGGCAGACAACTATGAACACTAAGTAAGGCTTCTTAAATTGCCTGGGATATGTACATCATAACAGAATTTCTTTCTAAATTCTGTCTACTACATATCTATGCAATTTCTGTCTTTCACATGTAAAGGTAAGAACCTGGAGAACATCAGCTTTCCCAATGAAATAGAAAAATGTGGGAACACCAGGTGTGTTTAGAAGAAGAGAAGTAAACCTCAAACGAAGGGATCTGCTGGTATTAAAAAGGGAGTCTCAAGAGAAGTCGTCACTTGCATCTTTCAGAAAAACAAGAACTATAGAAAAAAAAAAACCCCACAGAAAAACCCCCTCAATACCCCCAAAACATGGAGAAAAGCTCACATTGCAATACAGGTCACAAAAGTCTGAGACTGAATAAAGCCCCCACGGGTGTCGGAGCATCTCACCTTGTTGACAAGGGATTATTCCCAGCAGTACATTCCACTCTATCCAACTTCATTTTGAGCGACCTAAGCAGATGGGCTCCCATTACTTTCTTAGGGGAAGACACCCTTGAGGTTTCCCTCTTATGCACAACCAACAGAATTCTCTAACTACCATCAGCTTTTGGTGTTACACCCCCACCACCGCTCCCCCCACCGTCAAGCTGCCAACATCTGAGCAGGGAAGAGAGGGTGAGTTTGTGCTACCCTGTCCTGAGACTTGAGGAAACCAAACAGATCAATAGTCAAAAAATCCATGTCTGCTCAGAAGGTTGAGTACACACAAAAAGATTCAGCTGAGCCCAGCTGGGCTATTTATGTATATAAGAAAGACAGATTCAAGAAGGCTGTTCAGCCTGGAGAAGAGAAGCTGTGTGGAGACCTCAGAGCAGCTTCCAGTGTCTGAAGCAGGGTACAAGGATGCTGGAGAGGGACTCTTCAGTAGAGACTGTAGCAATAGGACGAGGGGTGATGGGTTCAAACTGAAACAGGGGAAGCTCAGGTTAGATATAAGGCAGAAGCTCTTCCCTGTGAGGGTGCTGAGGCGCTGGCACAGGGTGCCCAGAGAAGCTGTGGCTGCCCCATCCCTGGCAGTGCTCAAGGCCAGGTTGGACACAGGGGCTTGGAGCAAGCTGCTCTAGTGGAAGGTGTCCCTGCCCGTGGCAGGGGTTGGAACTGGATGATCTTAAGGTGCTTTCCAACCCAACCCAGTCTGGGATTCTATTATTCTATGTAGGAAGGAAGACTGCATTTATGGGAAGGTTTTTTTTTGATGGGGGTTGGAACTAGAACTAGGACTAAGACCTTCAAAGTCCCTTCCAACCAAAACCATTCTATGGTTCTTTGAAGTTTAGTCATAAGACTGGGAAGCTTCTGCAATGCTAAAAGATGAAGTGTTCTGCTGCAGGCAGGAGGCTAGATCTATTCCTGCAGATGTGGGATGTCCATGATATCTTGCCACCACACAGCCCCACATCACCCACCAACTGCAGTGGGTGGCCAGGGGTAAGGGAAGGTCTGAGCATGGTGTGCAGGCAGCATGCTGACCGCATGCCCCAGTACTGCTAACCTTAACATGGAAACACATCATACCCTGCACAAAAACCTACTCTGCACAGTAGCTTGGTCAGTGATCAGCCAGTGAGTTTCAGATGTGTACCAGCATCAGCAAAGTAGTTACATCATTAGCAAAGTAGTTACATGAAACACATGGGCAGAAGACATTGCTGCAGCCCAGCATAGCTATGCAGTTTCTTCTACAGGCTGAGCAGATTATTTGCTGAGATTCTGAGCACAAGCTAAAATTTGACCCTAGCAGCACATGCAAGTCACGCAGTGTATTTTCAAACAAGACTCTCATTCAACTCCTATTCAAATGCCCAATAAAAAGGTACATAAAAGATGCAGTAAAATTTGTATTTAAGATAGCTGGTTCTTTCAAATTAATCTTACTGTAACAAAATCCATTTAGAATATATATATAATTCTGTGTGAAACTGCATTCATAAAACCAGTACCACAACCATAATCTTTTACTGTATTAATGTTTCTGATATTGGATACAGGGACTGGCACCTTCCTTTGTAATATGTAATATCATTTCTGAGAAAGAAGCCTTCTCAAGTTGGATTTATCTCTAAAATAACATCTCTATAAATAGTTTAGTGGCAGGGCAATAATAAAGTGACCTATCAGACAGGATGTGTGAATTCAGTCAATCAAAGAGTAACAAGCAAAACATTGACCTCATATTTAAAATAATATACAACATAGATACAGAGTAACAACTCAAATCCCTACATTAATCACAGTGTTATGGCAGGCAGTTTTAGTCATTCATTCATAAAAATTAGGCTTCACACAGTTAATTGCTCCCCAACCTCCCTGCACACAATGCAATTTGCTTTATTGCCATTTGAAATATGTGGCAGTCACAGCTTTTCAAAAACACACATTTGAAGTTTTCTGAATAAATGTCTTGGTAAAGTGTTGCTATACTTTTAGATACACTTGTTAACTAAAAAGATTCAAGAATCCCATATATGCTGATGCACAGAATTGTGTCACATTTCCATACTCCTTACCCACTCTACCCTCTTCGTGTCATCGGGAGAGGCAAACAGGAAAAACTACAAAAAACTCTTATATTAAGTGATATCCGTACATGACAAAAGGATATTTGATATTGTGCTGTCAAATCCCAGACACTAGATTGATTTCAAAAGCTCAGTTTCATTTGGCTAACATAAATCGATAAAATTCAACATAAGTAACCCAATTTTTCCTTGTTTCAGATAGAAAACAATGCAGCACCCTAGTTTGACCTTTATTAACAGCTCAGATGATTTATGAACTCAGAATCATATCAGCTTACTGAAGTACCTGTAGTATTCTATTCTAACTTTGGAGGAAAGCATGAAGTCAGGTGATTTTAAAGCTACTTCTGGCTTCATGTTCCTTTATGTAGTTTTCATACAGAGCCCAGATACCAAAGGATGCTGCTACTTTATCCCGTGCTCCCAGAACTATCCAGCTGGCTGATGGAGATGGCATGGGGCCATGCTTATCCAAAGTTGAACCCAATGTAGCGATATTGTGAATGCAGTGTATAAAATGAGAGGCAAGCCCAACCCTTCACCTGCTCAGATCTGAACTCCTTAAATCCTTTTTTACATGCAGGTGCCACAAAGGTAGGCCCAAATTTCACAGATTTAGAATCTAAGACTCTGCTGATATAAAAAGTAAAAATCTGGCTTGAAAAGGGCAGAATTGCTTGTTACTACCGAGCCTTTGCCTGGCAGTACAGGGTATTCCCAGCTCTCTCGTTGGATTGAAAACCCTCCAGTGAGGCAGATGTTCTTTTTCCCTATAAATGCCCTGATGGGTCAGCAGAGAAGACTACACTGTCACCGGCTAGCTTGTCTCCAGACACAAATGTCACCCAGCACTTTTTATTCTACTTTAAATTTTAGAGGGAAAACACTATCACTGGCTTTACTGCTCAGAAGATATTTCTAAGCAACATTATTTGTTACAACAAAGTTTCAGTGCAGAGGCAGAGGTCAACACCAAGTCAAATCAGACATTTTCTGTTAAGTTCAGTGTATAGATACAGTAAATATAACTGCATTTATGTAGATCTAAAACTACCCTACGAACAGGATATTTGTAATTAAGCATTGTCTTCCACAGTGTTTGCACATTTACATCGACATCTAGGTCTCTCAATTAGATTTGGAAACAATAAAATTGTTTCTAGCATTCTGGAAATGATGGCCTAACATAGAATGATCATATGGGAACCCAGGTCTCCACAGGAGCATCACCCACACAGAAACAGGGATAACAACCCAACCACCAACAGGTATGCTGTGCAGAACACAAAAGCTGACACTACAGACAAGGCCTTGGCATTAGCCCCGTCAGACACAAGGTATACTAAAAATACTGAAAACTCATCTCCCTGAGAAAAACTGACACGTTGTAATGTACAATTAACTGTTAAATCTGAAGTGCCTAGACCTCCTGGGATCACGTCCTCCTTCACTGCCCAGACCGGTTCTTCATGCTTCTCACCTGAGGGCCAGGACACAAGCTGGTCCACACCGGCAAAATTCAGCCGAATTCAACAGAACTACATGGGTTTCAATCAGCTTCAAGGTTCATGGCACTTTGCTGTACCTAAGCCCTTCATATAATAGTTAAATTAACATTGTGGTTGTTCTTCAGAAAAGCATGGGTTTTCACTGGTTTCTATGCATTAAGTGACTACCATGCATGGTGAAAACCCCTGGATTAGAAACTGCTACTGGTAGTTTTACAGCCCTTCCTGCCTCTTACAAGGGTCACAGCTGACTAGCACTTCTGTCTGAAAGGTAGTGAATAACTTGGAAGCAGAATGCTCCCTTCAAGCAGGTGCCTGACCATTCCACAGAGAAGCATGAACCTTGGATGTACCCATTCTAGCCAAATATCACTAACAACAAGTTTTTAATTTCCAAATGTTTTTATAAAGTCCTACTAAAACTAAACTAATATGCCAGATCTAATACAGTTTGGGATTTTTGGGGAAGACACTCATACTCCTCACTTAAGTCATTGACTTCAGAATACCTTTATTCTCAAATCCTCCACGCAGGGCATACAAGAGGAATTAATTCCTTCACCCTGTAAGTGAGAACTTACATATATATATATATAAATAAAAATCACCTATTATCCACTTTTGCTCTAAATACAAACTGCATCTCTTTGACCATAACTCCTTTAATACTTAAGATACCTTTACGAAAAAGAGTTAAGTCAACCAAAATGCCCTACTAAACTAAGCCAGCATTTTCAGTGACCAAACTGCTTCCCTTACACCAGCACTACTTAATAGTTATTTACGCCAGCATTTATAACCCTGTTCATATTCAGGGCTGTGAGGGAATGGGATGTGTGCCCACACACATACATGCACGAGTAGGGTAGTGTAGTGAGAACAAGTAGATGTTACACACTACTCATGTTGATGAGTAAACTATAGAGGATACCTAGCTAGGGCACTGAGTGGTAAGTAACAGCCTACCCAAGGTGCAATACAGAGGACTGTAGGAAGTCTGCCCCAAAAACTATGGGCCCAAGTCTAATATCTGACCTCATAACTACCCCTGCTTTGAGGAAGAGGTTGGACTAGATGACCCCCTGACATCCCTTTTCAAACAGAATTATCTGCAATCCCTTCAGTTTTAGAGCTGTATAATTCATACTTCTCAGGGCAGGGAATCCCAGTTTTCTCCTGTATCATCAAAATATAATTACTTGCTGTTCATCAGATATTAACGCCTGCACAGAATTTATAATTTAGCAATTACATTTCAGGTATGCAAATGCAGATCCTGTATAAATGTGCAGGATATCCCTAGCAGAAGAATAAATATGAACCTTAACTTGTAAGTTCTCATTTTCCTCCATTACTGTGTAACAGATTAATATGTTCTATGAGCAACTATCCCTTAAATATGGTACAGAACTTCGGAATCCCTTCAGGATGAAAAGTACTATACAGATGTATTTTTCAGCTGTTCTTTTTGAAGTATTAATTACATGTATTCCGATAAATGGCTGCACACTGTACGGTTTCAGACTACAGAGTCCGAACATTTCAGCAGTTCCAGAGGAAAATCAAAAGAAAGCACTGAAGAAAATCAAGAAGTTTTTAAGAAGCACCGTGGGGTAGTTTGGAATGAAAAAAGCCTTGATAACATACACTAAATGCTGCTTGAACCCCTTAGGTTTGCAGGAATACTAAAATTTGTGACACTGAAACATGGTTAGAAGTGACAAAAAATAATGGATATTTGAACATTAGCATAAATATATCTTATATATATTAAAGCTAGAATTTATGGACTTTAAATATGTACCAATGTAAAGGATGAAATAATGCCCACAACATAGCAGCGGTATTCTGCCACATCATAGGCAATGCATGTAAAAGAAATTAAAATACATAAACAGTGCATTCTGAGTTCTGTATTTGTGTATGCTGGGGTGTTTGGCAGTTGTAGGATAGAAGATGAAAATTTCACTACGTAAAATACATTTTATAAACAAGCTTTTAATTCTAAAGTGCTCTGCATCCATTCTGCATCTCTTTTCAATATATATAAGCTTCACGCATATCATTCAATTTCCCAACTTTATATCTACCAACTGCACAAATAACTAATAAAAGCTATAGAAATAATAAAGTTGTTTTCACAAATGAGCTGTTTTCAACCCTGCATGCTCAGACAAAGCACAGGCAGCTCTCTTTTTGTTCTTTCTTTCTCTGCCTAAGTGGTGAAGGAACAGAACTCATAATCCTCCAAACACAGCCAGTTGCCTTGATATTCAAATTCTAAATAAATCTGGGGAACTGATTTTGATGTACCAGGGAGATAACCTTCACCATTTCACCCCCAAGAAAGGCAAGAGGATTTAATGTGCACTTGGAAGAAATTTGAAAGAAGAAGGACTCCTAAAGCTCCTCTTGCTTTACATTAAAAATATTTACTATCATGCAACTGACAGCTCTGCTCCTGTCCTCGTCTCACTACACATTGCCTTACTTCTCTGAAAGAAAGACTTTTGTTGTTCTGCCTATAGACAAAGCATTTCTTTTCCATTCCACTGAATCCATCAGAAGGACCAACTAGGTTTTGACTTGGTTGCCTTGCATCTGTATTTGGCAGTTTAAGCCACGCTGAGACAGGCAGGATGTTATTACTTAGAGTGGGACTGTTTGCTGGGAGCACTTCCCTTGGGAAGAGAAACACGATTCCTAAGTGAGTTGGAGATGCAGCCAAGAAATCTGGAGATCACCCCACCTTGAGTAAGAGGATTCTATGATCCTTCATTGCCTGTTTCATGTAGGTGAAAAGGTGCACAACTATGGATTGTCATGATATTTGGTTTAGTTTAGAACCAGGCAAAAGCAGACAGTAACACAGACCACTCAAAAGACATTTCCAACAACCCAAAACCACACAGGCCCCCCCCCCCAAAATGAAAACAACACACACCACTTCCTGCCTTTAACTTTTCTGTTTTCTATCAAGGTTATTAAGTATCTTAGAAAAGTTCAAGGGGAAATTTGCAGAAGGTGAGCGCACTCTGCAGACCAGCATTCGTCTCGGTGTTCAAATTAAATGGTAGCTTGGGTTACCATACTCTGCCCATTGCCCATAATTTCAGTGGGGTATAGTATAATTTTTCATAGACATAGTTGAACTGTTACAACATTCCAAAGAACATGCTAGAAACACACATTAATTAGTCTTTCCTTTAGACAGTAATGATTTGAACAAAGCTGGGAAACCAAGCAGTATATAGCAGCCCTTCCCCACTGCATAGCAGTGTTTCACCACTTCAGAGCAGAACGTAAGTACTGTTCTGACTCACACTGCAAGAGGAAATCCATAGCCCCCCACTCTGGATTCCTTGCCTAGTTAACAAAGGGACACCTTCCAACCTCACAATATCAGTTGAAGGTCTCTCAGCTGAGGATTGGTGCAGTTTGACTCTGCTGGGTTCAGGAGATCTCCACAGGTCTTAATCAAGCAAAGTGAATTTTGGAGCAGCTTTAGGTTTCAGAGTAAATACATATGTGGGAATATGTTTAAGCAGGCATAGCACATATCCAATTTGCTATAATAACTTCTGTAAGTTGTTAGGAAGTTTCTGCAAAAAATCCTTTTTAACTGGGTTTCACTCACTGGAAAAACTATCTGCAGTTTAATGCCATAGCCCTTCTCACGGTACAACTCAGTAAACTTCAGACCCTTCAAGTGCATTTCTCAGCTCGCATACCAGCTCCTCATTCTGAACGAAACAACTTACTAATCTTAATTATTTCTTCAGCTGGAATGAAGTTACCTGATTTAAGTCAGTAGCTGTAGCCCTGTCAAAGTTTGTATTTAAGAAACCTGTAATTTTTAGTCATAGGACAAAAACCAGAAGCAAGACTGAAAAGAACAGATATCTTCTTTGTCACTTTGCTGCTGTTTCTTCACATTTGAATGACATCTCTCCTCACATTTTGTAACATCTTTATCTAAAGCAATAAAATACGTAAGATAAAAGAAATAATTAAGATCCAGGGCCATATTCTGCAAATAACTTTTGAGAAAGCTCCCATTTAATACTGATAGGAACATCCAGCTTAAGAAATCAGGTTCTTTATATACATCGTGCTGGAAATTGTTTTCAAACACAGTGTTTATCTCAGAAATGCTGACAAAAATCCTTACTGTAGTAGGGGAAACTGCAACTGTAAAGGCTGAATAAAGAGGCACAGTCTTAAATAGGAGGCAAATATGTTAAATTACCCCAGTTCTGCTGAATAAATATTTCCCTTTTCAAAGTATCTCATACTTAAAACTTTCCATGCAGTAACACTTTTAAATTAGGTAATAGGGATATTGGGAATTTCATGCTAACTAGAAATACACTTACTGGTCAAAGAAGACAGACTTAATGAATTCTCTGTGTATGGAAGACTTAAAACTTAGAGGAAATAATTTGGTTTTAATAAACACTGTGTTTACTTTAACAACGTTTTATGTGGAATGAAAATATTAACAACTTCAGGAGACACTTCAGTGGATCCATAGAGGTTGCTGAGTGATTTTTTTACATAATTAAGTATTTATTTAAAGTACATGAACTACTGCTTGAAATTACAGGGCGGGGAGGGGCTGACCAATTTTCATTCACTTTTTTCTTCAGCCTATAAGCAAACAAAATTGTTATAGAATATATAACAACGGATTCTAATGGGAAAGTATCAAACTGACAACATTTACAGGCCTCTCTGGATCTGAATTAAGGAAAGCTGCAACTGCAAGCTAATGCCTAGGCTTCTATATAGATTTTTACATTTCCCTTTCAGCCTTCTAGTTACACACCCAAGAGTAACACAGCATATATGTTGCTTAGGCTTCTGGTTCATAACCGGCTCTGTAGTGGAATAACGCAGAAGCAATGAGTGCAGAGCTATTTACACAAGCTTAACATTTTCTATAGTGTAACACTGACCTAATATCTCCTTCAAGAAACTATTGCCCTCTCAGCCTTCACACACAGAGTGACCTTGACTCTAATAACCTGTTCTCAAATATGGAAAGCTTCCTCCATTCTAAATCAATATTTCTGACTTATTTGGAGGGAAAAGAAGGTTCAAATATTCACAGGACACAATGAAGATATGTATGGATTGGCTTCATGATAAAGAATCAATTAATAACGATCCAAGGGAGGCTGTAACAAAAAGCAATTTTACTCCTAGTTTCCAAAGAAGACAACAAAAAGATGGATTGGATCTAAAAATGTGTGTCACTATACTTCCCTCCCCCCCACAATCAACTACCTATTAACAATGCTGCATGGTGAGCAATGTCAACCCTCATTTCATATTCCTAACAAACTCCTATGCAGTGATTTTCTGTCTTAAGCCTAAAACATCTTTTTTCTTTTTTTGCCTGTTTGAAACCAGAAAAGGCACATTGCCATTACCTTTCCTGTACTGTAACAAATTAGCCTGGAAAAAATAATGTAAGGAGTAAAATAAATCAGAATCTGTTAACACTTCACAAATTCATGTTGTGCTTCCACTTTTCAGCAGTAAATAATGATCCATAGCTTCCTGCTTTCAGTAATATTTTTGTTGTTCAAATGCAGGGGATTCTGCAATTTAAAACTTAGAGAATATAGGGAAGATACACCCAGCTTCTCTTTCTATAAGTGCTTCATTCTAGGCACACTATCTTCTGTTGTAAGCCTATATGTTATAATGCTAATTCCTCTATTAATTTCAGAGATAGGTGATCTGTAACCCAGCATGTACACATTTTGCCTTGCTTTATTAACTGGAAAGCAAAGAAATCAGAACTGTTTATGTTTAAAATGTGCTGCAAAGTGGATGGCAACATGCTACATTAGGAACCGAGTTCTACTGTCTTGTATTCCCAGTGGTTAAAAAAAGAAGTCAGTTCTCTCATCTGTACTAACGTGTTTTAAGAGAACCAGCATCTTCTGGGACACTCAGGGGTTTGTGTTTGTGCACACTGAATTTACAAAAATATCTTCAGAGCTGTTCACAAGCAACTCATTTTAAGAGAAGCTCAGCAATCCCTTTTGAGTCCAACAATTGGAAAATTACAGTGTTTGAAGCAGTAATACTTTTAAGATCAATAAATCACAATGTTCTACCAGGTAAACATGCTATTCCTAAACTGATTGTTTTCCTTTTTTTTTGTTTTTAATTTGTTCTTTTGGGTAATTGTCCTCTAAGTGCTGTTTCTAGCCTAAAATTACAACCTAGTAATATTTTTCACAACAAACTGATTTAGTTTTTAATTAAAAAGAATGGGTTTTAATCATGACTACACCATTAGATTTTTTTCTTAGATAACAAAGCTATTATCACCACTATTTCCTTCACAACAGGGACTGCATCTTGATGCACTGTGGTTCCTAAGCTCAGTTGTTCAATGCCCTGAAAAACTGACTGTTTGAAGGCAAATTAAAACATATTTGGCCTAGATGAATTATGAATCTTACTCATCTGTCACACTCATCAGTAACTTTACTCTTTGAACTTCTACCTAAAAAATTCTCACCTGCAATTGTATAATTAACCGGAATGAATACAGAAGAGAATCATCTTTACTTTCTCTAGTTTATGTAAAAATATATATTAAGATGTTAAAAGTGTATATACTTTTTAATTATATGAAAGTTTCACTATCAGCTCATGTAGTTCAATCTACCCTAATAATTCCAAAACATTTAGGAAGAAATACTTAAACCTTTCCTTGCAGCTGTTGTGCATGGTATCATATTTTACAGCATTTTAAAAGCATTCCATAGTCTCTTGATGCTGAGTGGATCAACCTGCCCCGTGCTGGACTGTTAAAAACTGTGAATAGAAATAAAACCACAACAGGATTAGGAAAAAGCAGTAAGCCCTGATATTGACTGGAAGTTTGACAAAACTACTTACAGAGTAGAGGAAATCCACAGCCTTTTAAAAAGCATTGTACAGCAGAGAAAATAGGAATGAGTTGGGTAGGACTCAGGTGCCCTTATGCAAACCATGTTTGAGAGAATGCAGAAACTCTTTTACACTTGAACATCTGGGACTCACTGCATGGCTCCCAATAACCAACTAGACAGCACAGGAAAAGGCAACGAATGCCAGATGTTAGATATCAGTCATGGGCCACAGAACAGCCTCATTACAGTAAGTCAGGAGTAAAAGTATCTTTGTAGTAGAATGGGAGGGAGCAGAGCTTTACATAAGCAGACAGACATGTCATCTCTGCCTGAATTTTCATTAGGGATAATGTTATGATCCATGTCACACTGAAGTCTTTGTGAAAGCAAAAGTTGCTACTTTTCCAGGAAAACTGCTAAAGTGTTTACAAGAGGTACTTGCTTGTTGTGAAATATTTAAGCGTGTAACACCCAGTGCTAAGGGTCATCTCTCAGATTTTACAATCTTCAAGGAATAGCTGGACCATGAATATCCTTTCTGCTCTACTCCTGTAACTGACTGAAGAGAAAATGAGGATAAATACAGTAACTTTAATTTCTCATGTCCCACTTTTCCTTTGGCTTTTAGTTCTATGACTGTGAACTGCTGGTAGCTTAATAAGACCCCAGTACTGCTTTGTCTCTATCTGAGCATGGATGTGACAGAATGAGATGGGCAATTATATGTCAATCAATACTGTATCACTGAAAACACTACAGTAGTATGTGCTGGAGACCGTAGAGATCTACACACTTAGTTAGAATTTTCATGGCAGCTATAAATCAGGTAATAATGACTCGGGTATTACTCCAACTACCTGCACTTTCAACATCCAGAGATGAACATGGACCATGCCCTCAGGCCTGAATGCTTTCACGAACACGTAAGTTTGTATTTAGCTCTTACATTGCAGTTACCTAAATAGTGTTTGCAATTTCTTTGGGCAAATGAGATGTATATGAGATATATAATCTACATTACATGATTATATCTATTGGACAGAAAACTTTGCTTCTTTTTGTATGTATAAATAGACTATACATAAAATGGACTGAGGCTGCCTACAAGAATAATATCCAGAAGCGAGATTATCCTAATAAGCATTTCTAAGCAGGTCAGAATAGGGATGGAAAGAAAGAACAAGAGAAAAGAGCCGAATAACATATATTTTGTAAAACCTTTGTTCAATGAGAATGGCTCAGGATACCTCGTAGCTGGTACCTGAACATGGCCCTGTATTCCATTCTTAAGATCTTTTTCAAAATTGTCTGAGTAGGCTTTTAGTGAAAGAAGGATGTATCAATATTCAACATCAGTGTATTTCATCCTCAGCGAGCAGCTGCTGCATAGCAGATAACTGACAGTTTAAAGAGAAAGCTTTCAACAGTTTCATTTTTTCCCCAAAGCCCCAGGTAGATCACACAGCAAAATCCTGCACTGACACTTCAGAGATGCTACTGACACTATTATTTCCTTTTTCTTTCTGGCACTAATATTTTTAATACAACATTAAACTAAGAAAATATTAAGTAGAGAATTTCAAAAGCATCAAGTATCTTAGGAAGACAAGCTTCTAACTTCTAGTGCATCCTACTGTTAATTTGATACTAAATTGACAGGAAGCTGAAAAGGTAAAGCCTTGCATCTGAATTGTTATTCCATAGGGTTTGCAGCAGTCAGACGAAACACATTTGGCTTTATTTGCATCTTCAAGCATGAAATATTACGTGAAACTGAAATTGAAGTTATAAGAATTATACCTTGAGAATGTATAAGCAAGAATGAAAGCAATTAAGGGAAAGATATCTTTAACAAGAACACTATCAGCAGGCCTCAAAAGGATGGGAAGATATTGTTCTCTTTTGTATTTGTTTCTAAGAAAGTCTAAATATTATCTATATGTATATACATATATATTTCTCAAGATCAGGTACTACCTTCTATCTCTATACAACCTATGTCGCTGACCTCTCACAAGCATTCCCATGTCTGTTGTTTTGTATCCAGCAACACCATGTAATTCACTCACTTGCTGAAGCTGTGCTTGACACCACAGGGTACAAAATAACACAGAAAACATTATCTGTGGAAGAAGAGAAGATTGCGTGATGCTGGGAATACTCCTATGAACAGCAAAATCAGCTTTGCCCTTTCAAAAGTTAGATCAGCTGCCTGATTGATTGCCTTCCCCCTCTTTTTGTGGTCTTTTAAGAGTTCAAGAATTGGCTGGAAAATCAATATAACTCATGGCAAAGCCCCTCCAAAAGGAGAAAGAAAAGAAATCTGATTTTAGTTTAGGAAACTATTCACCAGTATCTGCTGGGTTCATCTTTTAAGTACTAGTCAAAATGGAGGAAGCCGTGCTGAAAAAATGCTCATTAAATTTTTGGGGCTAGAAAGGGAAGAAGTAAGGTCATGTTCTGCAAATATCCTATACAAAGAGAAAGAAAAAAAGCCACTCAAGTGTTTCGACGCTGCACTGTGACATATTTCAATCATTTACAGGAAGCCTTCAGCAGTGAATGCAAACAGGAAAGTTCTTCCTCATGAATAAGCTTGCCTTTTAGAGAAAAAAGATCCCCAGCTGCCCTGTGTAAATTCTGCAAAGGAATTCTGTTTCTGAATTCCCTGAAAGTCAAACCACTCTCACTCTATACAAGTCTCTACCTAGAATATTTCCTTCAAAATATATATTGTCAGCTATCTTGCTCTGCTATGATAAAGTTAAAAGGATGCATATGGTAGTTTTGGATTCCTTAGTGCTACAGAAATTGTTCTGGAAGTGTATTCATCCTTTATAAACAAAATTAGCAATGTGTATGTTAGTTACTGGGATAGGAATTTACAAAGTTACAAATCCAAAACAAAAATCCAAACCAAGAGCTATTTACACTGTGTGTAATCCGGCAATGCTACAGATTTCATCTCCAAATGCAAAATTTTGGAGGTGAAATAAAAGATTGCATGTTCACAAAACAACAAAGAACCCCAGGAGCAAATGTAGCTGGAAAGAACCAAAAACATCATCTTTCCAGGAAGATATGCATAATTGCTTCTTTACCAGAACCTGCATCTCTACTGAAGCGTGGTGACATTGGACTAGATGACCACTTGTCTAACTGACCAGTACATTTCCTTGGGTGTGGTTATACAATGTAATATGACACAACATACATGACCAAAGTGTCTCTTTGGTCATGTAAGGAAAACTTGAGGTAAGGAAAACTTCAGGTAAGGAAAACTTCTAACTGATGAGCCTCTCTCTGCTTGCATGAAGGAAATGTAAATTGTGCACAGAGAATGACAGAAATCATTAAGAATCTCTCAGGTTACTTTGTGAGGCATCTGCTGTTCTCCTGCTTTGGTGGAGACAGACACAGGGGAAACCATCACATGAAAGCTGGACACCACATACCTGAAAGACTGCATGAAACCTGCTACCAGGTGCAAAGACAAGAGCATAACTGTACTGCACAGGTGATGAACCTGAATCTACGGGTACAGCCAATGTCTCTAACATTTTTGGACATAAGATATGTATTACCAACGTATTTCTATATCATCAGCAATCAAAAATGGTCATGACTCAAATATTCTATGTATTTTTCAAACAAAATGAAAAGATATATTCCTCCCTCTCCAGAGCATGCAATCTAAATTTCTGTCAGTGTCATTAGAGGGGTTTTTATGCCTTGATAGGTTATAAACTGTTACAGATTAATTTTAAGCTAGAAGTGCATCAGAGAAGTCTAATATATCCAGCTCCTTCTAAATTGCTCTTTGTCAGATCCGATGGCTTTCCTCTGTCTCCTCCCACACACTTTCCATCTCTCCTGAAAATTGCCTCATCTTTGAATCATTACTGTTGTAATTACAACAAGAAAAATCAGTAGTAGGAGAAAAAAATCTTTTACATAGAGAGCATTATCCTGGACAGAAATATCCTACTGTATCCAAAGATAACACGATGGTGCATTATTAATCTTTCTATCGATTATTGACTTCATGATAAGATGAAAATCTAAACCTTTGCACTTTGTATGTGGTATTCCTTCCAGCTGACAAAAAAAATAGAAACATGACTGAAAGCTGGAAAGGGCAAAGTCATCCCAAAACACTCAGGGAGCGGTGTATGTGTGTGTATTTTAGTAAACATTTGTTTTAGTAAAACCAGAGGTGGAATAGCATCCCCCCAGTGTGCAGTTAGGCTAGTCTTGGTGCTTTGAAGGGTGAGGATCTGAAGTATTTACCTACTGGGTGCAATATTTGCTCTTTGTTTGGATGTTTCAGAATGGCTCAATATATACATTGACAAGCCATTGTTCTGCAAATACAGAACACACAGATTATTCTCCTTGGTTGGATAAATGATCGATTTACTTCTAAGAAAGAGCAGTGTTAGATTCTTAAAGGGGATGACAGTACAAATCTTAACCATAGGCCATTATAAAATAAAGTACTTGGAATGAATGCTTCCTCCTCACTTCAAAACAGACTGGAAGCTCATACAGTTCAGTGACTTTCTAGTCAGCACAGGAGGATGAATTACCTCTGCTGCTCCTGACAGAGCTTTGTTTAATTTGTATTTAAAAGCTCCGTTGATGAGGATTCCACAACTTGCTGTTTTTCGGTTACCTTACAACAGTTTTCCTAACACATAACCCAAATCTCCCATACCATAACTTGAACTTATCTCACTCATCCTGGACAGGGAGTCCTCTCTGTTTTCCCACATGTTTTATGTATCTGAAAATTTTAGGTTATTTCCCAAAGGATCCTGGTTCTTCAAAATCTTGCTTCCTTATTCAAGGCTCTGGGAACATAGAAGGTAAGGCATAGGGCTAATACAGATTTCCAGATCCCTTTTTTACTAAGGAACGTGTCCCACCATTTGACATTTTTAGTGGAGAGGCCAAGGACTCAGGGCAGAGAGTGGCAGATCCCCACCTCTGGAGTTAGATTCCAAAAAGCAGCAGCAAGGCCAAAGCAGTGTTGGGTTTATGGTTGGACTCAATGATCTTAAAGGCCTTTTCTGACTTAATCAATTCTAAGTAGAGTCTGCAGAGGTGCACATATCACCCTGTCTGTGTTTTGCCTAGCAGGTAGATAGCTGGAGGTTCAGCTTCTATTGCTGTCAAGGCAGGGATAGCTCATTTGCTATTAAATAGCATTGACTACAACCTTTTGCCACTTACTGTCTGGAAGCAGGAATGCTTAACCGACATCTAATGTAGTATGTGAGGAGGTAAGAGTAAAGCTTTGGGAATATGACAGATACCACCAAGAAAACCTCACATATCTCCTTCAGGTGAGAGCTCACCTTATAAGATATGTTTGCAGACTTCTACATTTTACTCTTAAATATTTAGAATTAAACCCTTATTTCACTGGTCTCACAGCAAGATTTTTACCAATGACTTAATAAGAGTTGTATTTCATGCTGCAGCAATATGAATAACAGAGGCAGTTAAACTTTTAAAATGGTATTTTTGACTAAACAGTGACTATACAGAAAGATCTCTGTATATATCACACTTTCCTTAGTGTACTATCCTGACAGTATATATGGAGAAGGTTCTCAACAATACTTTAAAAACAACAATTTGAAACATCTAAATATTATTTTCAGTGACAGTAACGTATCTGTTTTGTAACAGCTTTAACAACAGTCAGATAATTCAAGGAAGAGCTAAATCCTCCATCATAAAATTCCAGCACAAAATTGGTTCAAGATTTAGCAACTGCTATACCTTAGTCATTTGCTTTGTTATTAGTTTTCCAATATTTTTTTCTTTCTCTACATTACCCTCTATTATTTAGTTATAACTTCCTCCATAATTGCAATCAATGAATAGTAATCACTTAATAAACATATCCTGACAGGTCTATTTTTGCACTGGGAAAAGATTCATTTTCTTTATCATCACTCCAGTAAGCAATCTTTCTTCTTACCTGAAGTAGCAACGTGAAATATAGTGCCTGGTGTAGAGTTCTGCTCTGCTGCATATAGCATCTGAGCAAGAGCACACACCACTCCTTGCATTTTCCAATTATTTGGATAGAGATTTATCAAAATCTGTGCAACGTGGAATTTGCATTCTCTGATTCTTATATGTAATTCTGTTGGTGCACATGGGTAAAAGCTGCTTTGCCCAAACAGCTTGTGAACACTCAGCTAATAGTGGCATTCAGGGAGACTGTTCACAGTGTTTTTCTTAAAATGCTAGTATTGCAGAGAGAAACTGTGTTTTTGTTACATGTTTTGAGCTTAGATACTCGACACTGACACACCAAACAGTGTGCAATCTGTCACATCTCTATACAAAGGCCTAATTTGACATTAAATAGAGTAAAATATCCTGAGTGAAGCTGGATATCTGCAGGTCACTATAATGATTTATTTTCCACTGACTCCTTAATATACCACGTGAAACTGGTAAAGAAAAAGAAAAAAAAAAGCATCTTGGTTTGTATATAGAAACCTGTTTTTTTCCTCACAAATTAAATCAACTTGTTTTCAGTGGGCTTTGCCTGAAGCCACTGATATCAAAGCAAGTTTTTCTACTGACTTCAAGATATTGCAGATTTGCATTTCTCAATGTTATCTTTTCAGGTGGACACTCAGTGAGTAATTCTGACATTAAATGGTCTGCCAACCTTTCAGCTAAAAGTAAAACCATTGAGCGAAATCTCTACATTAAAATGAGTTTCCGTAAACTTTAAGTCCCCTTTAGTTCTTCACACTAACATCTGAAACATCTTGAGCAACTGATCCTTGCTTCCGATTCACTCTAAGGACAAATTTTCCAGTGGTATCTCCTACCATGTTTTGCACAAGTACTGACCAAAATTACTTTTACCAGCCTTATCCTCCAAACTCTCTCTGTTTCAGCCCCACATAACACAAACCAGTGGGATCTAACCCAGCTGTCCCTCTGAACTGAACTCCATTTCTGTCATCATGCTCTGTGCTTCTGTGAATGGCCTCACAATCAGGCCTCATGAGATGAGCGTATGGAAATTCCTACCAATACAGGCCTGTCACAGGGATATCTGTCTGTCTGCAGGCAACTTCTGACTGCACACACTTTATATACAGTAACTACAAGGGCAAATCTAATTTTTTTGCCATAGTCCCATCTTTGCCATAGGCAGACCCACATTCAGTTTCAAAGAAATCTTTCTAATACATACCAATCAAAAAAAGGCTTTGCATATTTTAACCATTTTAGCAGTATTGCCCTTCCTCTGAAAAGAAGAATTGATAATATGTAACAGTAATACGGAAAATACTGCTTTCACAGCTCTAAAATTAGACTAAAAATCTCACTTGAGAGTTCACTAGTTCAGCTTGTAATTTTCAGCATTCTTTCAAGGTATCAGTACAAGAACACTTTTTGTGTGCACAGTAATGAAGACTTTAAATGTACTAATTACTTCTAAACATAGGCATATTACTAGGAGATTATAAATCAAAACAAATTTTGTGCAAAGCAGCAACTTTTAAAATAAGCAATTATTACACAACTTAATGCAAAGAAAATTTATATTCTAGGCATTTTGTGAGGATCAGGGAAGCACTTAACATGAAAACAAAATGCCTGGATTAATCTAGCAGAGATATGTTGATATGATGTAAGTCAGAAAGCAATTGTGAAAAAACACTCTGCATCTCTGCTGGTCACAAAGTGTTCAGTCATAAAAGCTTTGATTTAAAGCATATTAGCATAGTGTGGTGGAAGCATGCAGCACCACAGCATCAAAGGATATGCCCTCAAATGATGTACATTTTGTTTTTAATTCTTTCCAATAAGAGCATACTTTTAGTTTCCAACTCGCGTGTATTAGAAATGGTTTGTATATCCAGGAAATCAGAGGGGAATGACAAACAAAAACAACTTGAGGGATGCAGGAATCTCACCATACTTTTAAGTAAAGAAATAACAATTCACTTGTAATAGGACTGTCCCATTAAGGTCCCTGATTGCCATGAAAATCAAAATTGACCTATTCCTTTCTTAAACTTACCACTTTAAGATAGTTAAAACAATATGACCTTGTCTTTAGAGTCACTAGGGTTTTTTTAAGGTATATCTTAGTCCTCCAAAAATTCCTTGGAGAAAAATACAATTGCATGAATCTCACATTGTCTCAGGAGTTGGATACTCTTGTTCCAGGTAATTTTGCTCAAACTTCTCAGAAGAGAAGTGATCACTCAGAATTTCCCATTTTTTATTACAGCATAGGGCAAATAACAATGCTCTCCTTTGCTGTCAGTAACTTTGCAAAATCATCCAAATACACTGATTGCTTGTAGAGACAAAATGAAGAACTCCATTTAGGAACAGTTAATTCCTCTTCAGAATAGATCTTCAAGCACGGTAATTGAGAGGATAGAACACTGTTGCTTTGTGTAAGTATAACCTTTTTGAACTTCCCAGGCTGACACATCACAGCTGAGCTGCAGCCGTGTTAGTCACAGTACTCTGCGTGAGGCCAGTGCTGTACCGAGCAGCACGCCATTAGGAAAGGGTACAGCAGCATGCTGCCCTACCAATGGGCCCTCTCATGCTGGGACTGTCTATATGCAAACACCATGCCCACTGGCACAGCACAGCACAGGAGAAGGCAAGGGAGCTATTTTTGTTACACCAGGAACACTTATTCCTGCCCAAGTTGACCCATGCTCTGTGTGGTGATGGTGGTGATGTGTTTCAGATGTGATGTATAATAGCAGGAGAGCACCGATGCATCAGCCCAGGAAATTAAAAAAGATGCCATTCACACAAAGGAATGTTTAGTTAAGTTTGAAAATCTTGGCTCAGATGATACCGTGATGGACCATTTGTTACATCTTTACTTACTAACATCCATTTGCTGTGGAATTTGCTCTTGGGGCTTTTTTTCTCTGCAAATCAATTTGTTACTGATTTTAAATGATTCCAAGAGCTTTCTGAATTTCACCCAACACATTCTGAGTCAGAGATAATATTTGAAAGCACTAGGGTCCTTAAAGGAACAGCCTATTACAATACACAACAATAACTATGTCTCTACGATTTATGAAAAGAAAGCAATATGTGCCTGTTTCGGTGCCTGTCGTTTGCCTACCAATGGTGCAGTGTTCCCCATTCCAGCCCTCTCTGCATTCACATTTCCCATCTTTACAAGTTCCGTGTTCTGTACAACGGGGATGACACACACGCTGGTCACACGCCTCTCCTGTCCACCCTTCTTCACAGCGACATGCTCCACCAATGCATACCCCGTGGGTGCCACAGTCCACGGAGCACACTTCTGAGGGGGGCAAAAGAATAAAGGTTACAGCTAGCTTATATCATGGCAATGGGGCAGAAGCAGCAACCTAGCCAAGAAGGGAAAAGGGAGCAGGACAAGTAAGCTTTTGCTGAAAACCGTATGCTGTCAAAAGCTGGCCTGTTCACATTCTGATTAAAACTGGCATTTAACTTCTGCTTAAAACCAAACTGAACGATACTAAAAAGTTGCTGCTGGACAGACTGCTGTAAAGCTACGTCCTCCATTCAAATGCAAACCCGTTCCAGAGGTAGCTTCCTCAACACCTGCAGCAGTGAAAAAGGGGAGAACGCAGCTCTGTTTTACCCAAACCTGGACCTCTGGTGATTTTGACACAGACATTGATTTGCAAAGAATGAGACTGAAGCTCACCTAAAACTCACTCAGCAGAGAACAGTGACAATTCAGGGTCACTTGGACTCCAGGAGTGACTGGTAAGACACTTTCAAGGAAGAGATTTTTGGAATGCTATTGCTAACATGGTCAGCTACTCAGTGTCTCACTCCAAAAATTCTTCTACTGCTCTGCCAGCTGAAGTTGTAGAAAAGCAGAGGGATCTTTTGCCTCCTGCATCGACAAAGACACTGACAGTGAAACTCTCATTCATGAATTTTTCTGGCTGCTGATGCAGGAAGCAGAAAAAAACACATCTTGATATTCACTTCACTGGTGGGGTATTCTAAGTCATTCAACTTAAGAAATAACTGAAAAAGTGTGAAAACTGTAAACATTATTTTGAGAGACTTGCTTATGCCCTACAGCTCTGTCTCAAGGTTCAGCTTATGATAAAAATGGAAAATTCCCAGTGATTTTTCCCCCGCAAATAGAACATTCATTGTTTTGTCAAAACTCTTGGGTATTGGATTATTTTTTTTTCTCTTTAGCTCCTTCTGTCAGAATAATCAAGTTTTACAACTGTAGGTCTGGAAAGGATGGAATTTTTTAGCCTACGCTTTTGTGCCTTTTAGAGTCTCTTGCTCTCATAATTATTTTCTTAAACAATACATGTACAACTTGGAAGGGAAAAGTATCTCATAGTTGAAAAGAGATTTTTCTGCTTTGTGATGATTTTCATCAATGAATAGCATTTTGATGCACGGTAAAGCACCCCAAAATACATACTCGGTTTTAGTGTTACAGTGTTATAAGCATATTTATAAATTATGGAAGTTTTCTTTACAGATAGATATGTAAAACATATTTATAAATTATGGAAGTTTTTTTTACAGTTGGGTAAGAGATGTGAAGCACTTAAGTAGCTTTTTCAGACCTAAAGAGTGTCTAACCTGTTCCTAACCTGCATCCTGCTTGCCCCCAAGCTGGCAGCACCAAATTAAGTGTCAAAAAATAGCATCTAAGATATATACACACTTCTTCCCAACACACTAAACATGACCAAACATGTTCCAAAGTCCATGATCTAAATTATGTGCATTTCAAACTCACCACAGATATTAACATTTTAACAAAATAGGGATATTATTGCAAGGCTGGAAAAGAGAAGGTTTTGGGGAGACCTTATGACAGTCTTACAATACCTAATGGGGGCTACAAGAAAACTGGAGAGGGATACAAGGGCCTGTAGTGACAGGACAAGGGGGAATGGCTTTAACCTGCCAGAAAGGAGATTGGGATGAGCTCTTAGGCAGAAGCTCTCCCCTGTGAGCACTCTGAGGTGCTGGCACAGGGTGCCCAGAGAAGCTGTGGCTGCCCCATCCCTGGCAGTGCTCAAGGCCAGGTTGGACACAGGGGCTTGGAGGAAGCTGCTCCAGTGGAAGGGGTCCCTGCCTGTGGCACGGGTTGGAGCTGGAGGAGCTTTAAGATCCCTTCCAACCCAAACCAGCCTGGGATTCTACAAAATCAGGAAAAAATATTGTTCTTACCAACGGAGCAGTCAGGTCCCATCCAGTTGGGATCACAGCTACACAGACCTGTGTCAGACAGGTAGGAACCGTGCCCACTGCACTGGTCTGGACACTGGGCTCTGGGAAGCTCACAATTTATTCCACCCCAGCCTGGGCTGCAGAGACATTCTCCATTCACGCAGACTCCGTGGCTGGAGCACGTTGGATCTAAGCAATCAACTACAGAAAAAAAACAAAACCAATGTAGGCAAAGGTCAGTTCACACAATATGATGTTTGGAAAACATGTAGATGAATGCTCTGAAAAGTTTATATTCCTGTCATAAATCAAGCAAATTGAGGTAGCTCTTCAAGTCAGATTAACACCTGGTCTGAGAATGGGAAAGCACAAAATAATTTGTGTTGTACATTGGCTCCAGGTAAAACAGGGTGTGACTGAACAATGAGACCGTACTTCAGGATTGCTGTAGGGAAGAAGCACAAAGATTTAAAAATAATACTAATATGTATAATAAGAGTTCCATACATCAGCCTTCACCTGGGGACATTTCTTCTGAAATACATTGACATTGCAATGACTCATGTACTGTAGTTGAATAACAAAATAAAAAACCCTAAGTGAAGAAATTGCACTTCTTAAAGGATTTTTTTTTTAGTACCTTCATCGATACTGCTAGCACTACTATTGAAATGCTGGAGCCCTGTGAGAATAACATCATGATGTCCACTTTCAGTAGCCAGAAGTCAAAATATCACTGGCTTTCACTTTCATTCAGGCTCCTAAATTATTCAGGCACTTCTGAACCTTTGATTCCTGGTCCATTAGTAGCACAGCTGTGAAACTCAGAGTCCTAGTTACTTTAACCCATATTTTAACCAGCAGATAATTCCTCTTAAAGAAAAATAGAAAAACACATATAGATATGGATTTCATCTTTTCTCAGTTCAGAAAGAACAGACTAAGAAACGGAATAAATATAGTTATGATGGAAAATCCTCGAATGAAATTTCAGTTGCTCCTTTAATCCTGATAAATAAAGGAATGTTACGAGTTCCACATAAACTTTATCAGTAACATCATGGTTTTCCAAAATTTTATCTTATATAATAAATTTGTATAAGCATACTATGCTCTACTGCAAATACCAACAGAGAGGCTTTAACCAACTGCCTTTTGCTGTGGAATTGAGGGCCAAGGTCAAATTCATGTCCTGAATAAAATGAATTCATCTCATGACTGGTACATATTAGCTCACAACAGAAGGACCAGGAATGATTGGCATGCTCTCTTGCAGCTCCAGGAAGATCTGAGTTTATAATGAAAATGATTTATCTCTCATCTTTTCCAAATTGATCCTTCTAAATTAAGGCAGAGACATTTTCACTCTACCTTATGTGAACAATACTTGATCTTTCAAATCTCAACTTTTCTATAAATATAGTCTTGTCAAATTATTTTATGTAGTTGCAGAACATTTAAAGTAAGTATATAGATTAGATACACACAGAGGATTGAGGCAAGCGCATTTACAGGTACAGTAACAGGAGTTATCAGAATAGTTTTGACTTTAACTCAGACTACACTAGCACAGGAATAAATTACTATAAAAGTTTTAGTAAGATTACCATTTTAATGATCACACTGCCTATAGGTTTTTGTTTGATTGGGTTCTTTTTAAGATTTAATGCTTAGTTAATTGGAAATGAAAACATTATAATGCAATTTTATATTTATAGGTAAACCAAGATTGTTTTGTTGTTCAGCTCAGATAACATCTGATAAATTCATAAACTGTTTTAGATTTTTTGGTTTATGATATTTTAATGGAAAATGTAAAAGGCGAGATACATGAAGCATTGCATGTAGTAGGACAGCTAACTTTAGCAGATACTGATGAGTCCTAATGTACTCTCCGTTTCAGAAATATATTGTCTTCCCAAATGAAAGTACTAATAAAATCTATGTGGAGCGTATGACAAACACCACCTTCTCGTATGTAAATTAACTGCCTTGCCCCTGTCCTGAATTAACTGTTCCTGCAGATAAGATTTATTTCCAAAGCCTATCAATACCCCTAAGACCCCAATCTCCCTTGCTTTATACAATAACATACTACATAACTTCGTTCTTTGTTCTACACAAATATGCTTTATAGCTGTTTTATTCTATCATATGGGTAAGTAATAGCTTTCAAAGTTTAAATTGAAGAGAGTTTTTACTTTGAACTCAAATCTTATTCTATTTTAATACATGCTCTTAGAGCTATCATTGTGGGCCAGATCCTCAGCTGTTAAAATTAGCATAATGTGATTACCTGCAATAGAACTACACTGCCTTATGCTGCAGAAGTTCTGGCCCTGACTCTTTAGAAGGGTTTATAATGGTATGTAATAAGGATTTATAAATGGAGCTTCTTTGGTGTTTAAACAAAGGAGAACACGCCTTAGCAAGTAAGTACATTAGACTTAGAACTCATAGCCCCTTGGCAGCTTGGATCATTAGAGCTCATTTAGCATTGGGCTCTCTGTAGGTTTGACAAAAATGGCACTGAAAGCAATTTTTACCCCTAAGGACAAAAAAGGAGGTCAAGGAGTTTTCTGAACAATATGTATCATAAGGCCCCCAAAGAGCCATGAATTACACCTACAAAGTTAAATGTCGTTGAAAAATGACTCGACCATGAAACTAAGAAGAGAACCACCCTTAACTCCACCTCATTTGGCAATTTCACTTGTCTCCCCCCAAAACAGATTGAATGAAACCTGACAAATATGCCACTTCATCTTGTGTGCAAATTTGTTAATAGAACAACAGTGTTTATGCTGCAAAAATTGTGCATCACAAATATTGACTGTGGTACCATTTTCATTTCAGGTAAATTGTTTGAACGATATGACCATGATGAATATCAGAAATGAAAAGCTAACGGGAAGAAAAAACATGCTGACCCATTTGTTCTAATTCAATATCCTAGTAGGAAAATGGTGAATAAATCAACTTCCTCAATTCCTTTCGGCAGTTCAAAAGAGTAGAGGAGATTTCATGTATAATATATATAAATAAAGCTACATTTATTTGTTTCATTCTACCATTAGAATGATAGAATTTTAATTTATGCAAAAACTTTTCATAAAGTCAGATGATTCCCTGGAATTGGAGAGACAACACTTAATGCTATATTGTTTTTCATGTAGCTCTGGAATTAATATGAGAAATGTGTACAGAAGAAATGGACTTTTAGAGTAGATACATGATGAATGTTTTTTGATTTATTTGTAAATTAACTTATTGACTTATGTATTGCCCAATGATGTATGCAAAAGGTTATTTTAACCTTTCTTTTCATGCTATTGGCCCCTTCTAAGTTTGCAGTCAATCACTCCTGCCTTTGTCATCCACTTATCTTTCTTAAAAAACCTCTCATACTTTCAAGTACAGTGTTGATTAAATAATGTATACCTTTTCACCTCAGATAGCAATTTACCTCTTTCACTGCAAGAGCCTATTTCTCTTACAGGAGAGCTAGGGGATTAAAGATGTCTAGCCCAGATATACCACAGCCATTCTAAACAACTGAAAGCAGAGAGAACTAGAAGTTCCATGCAAGTAGCTGGGAATTACAATCAAGATGAAGGAGGAATTGCTTATGAGGTAAAATGTGCAGAATCGAAAGAAAGACCATTTTAGGCTATCTGCCATTGTCTTTCTAATAATACAAGCATTGATATGACAACACAAAACATGATAAAGTTTACATAATTTAATTAGACTAAGCAAACAATTGCATTTAGTAACAGAAAGAGCTTCTGCATTCCTTGGGCATAGACAGTCTTTTCCAACTTAGATTTCAATGAAAATGCTAGCTATAGCAAGGCATTTCAGATAATTTTTAGTATTTCCTATAATCACACACTCAGGGTGAACTGAGAACTCTCAATTCTAGCAGGCAAAAGGACATTACAGCATTTTCTGGATAGAGCTAAAAATGTAACCTATTAAAAACGATGGGAAAACTCTACTGACTTCAATTGAGTTTTGGATTAGGGCTTTAATAACCAGTGTTGCGAAGCTTTCCTGGAAGGAGATGACAAGAATGAACTGAAAAAACCAGCTGCAGTGTTGGCAACTAGATCCACTAGTGAGGATCCCTGTTTTTTTTTTTTTTTCCGTTTAGAAAAGCAAGTTCATTGAGACTAATGCAAGATCTTGTACTGCAGGTGATGACTGCAGTCCACACCCAGAGAATAAAACTCTTAGGGATTTAGGTCCCTCTAGTTTTCTTCCTTTTGTTTTCTGATGGGAGAAACAGCTGTTTACTACAGGATAGGATGAAAATTGATGCGCATGGTGCACAGCTCTGCATCCCACTCAGAATACTCCAGAGAGACTCTTTTAGTCCTAAAACCGTGCAGTCCTCGAGCTATCACTTCAAGCTATCAAGTCCTATCACTTTAGTCCTCAAGCTGCTCTGCCTTTTGGAGAATTAATAAGCTCTGGAATGTCATCATAAAGCAGCCTGAACTATTACTGCTCTGAGGATGTTCCAAGGTATGCTGACCTGTCTATTTAACAATTGGCTGGGGAGTTAAATTCCCCTTTAAAACCATACTAATATATTTTAAAAAGAAAAGCAATCCAATTTACGCTGTGCATTTTAACATAAACCACTGTGAATAAAACCAATATTGAGCTTAATCTACAACCACACTTGCATGGGTTATTTTGTTAAATTTGCTCACACTACATACACAAGGAATTTGACACTTTCAATATGAAGATTTTTCTGCATTTGAAGGACACACTGGTTTTGTGCACCATCTACCTTTCTTTAATCCCATATGACTACAGCTAACAGGAGTAATTTGCCCTGCATTAAGTCTAAGTAACATAAATACTTAAGTCTTTGAAATTTGTTTCATCAGCTTCTGTATTAATAGTGACTGATATGTTTGCTTTGTGTGGAGCTGCAGCTACACAATTCTATCGCTGTTCTTTATTCCTCTGCATTTCACATCTAAATTCTTCAATAAATATAATCCATAAGAAAAGATTTATCTTCACTCTTCAGCGAAGGGATTATTCAGGTTTACTTGTGGCAGACATTCTTAATACTGCAAAACAATGTATACAGAAGGCCAGAAGTGTTGTCTGAGATTTGATCAGTAAAATTGTGATGGACTTCAGTTTTACCCTCTTATACAGTAATCTCCTAAACTACTTTTACATTAAATTTTTTATTCTGTTCTTTGATTTTTTATACCCATTAAACAACTCCAAAACCCAGAAAACAAACTCGGAGCAAAGGAAGAAAATGCCTTACCTTCTTCACAGTTTTCTCCTTTATAGCCAACTGAACAGACACAGTTCCCATCAATGCAGGAACCATGACCTCCACATGAGGGATCAATACACTGGCTGATGGGTACATCACATTCTGGACCTTTCCAGCCACTGTAGCATAGGCAGGTGCCTTTAGAGTACTGACCATTGCCACTGCACAGAACCGGGCAAGCAGCTGGAAAGAAAGGAAAGAAAAACAGCATACAGGGTTATACATGTACTCACATAAATGTACACTAAAAATCCACTGCCAAATACTTATATTTAAATATATAAGTGGGGGGAAAAATCTAGGATAAGTTGTGGTACTTCAGTTCTTCATTTCCCAAAGGAATTTTTGATTAGTATTTAATAAAACACACATTGGGCATCCTGAGAATAAAACTACTATTCTTCATAGACTATTGATGATGTTTGGGATAAATGAGGAGAGAATGTGAACAGACTTAAGTCTGACATTACTCTGCATTGTTCCACTAGATAACATCCAATTTTCACAGAAAGCAGCACACAAAACATTCAGCCCCCAAAACATTTGATAATGTACCATCTTTCTCCTTCCATAACACTTTTTAAATGTAATGTTCCCAAAATGTTTTAGACCCTTTTACATGTTATTTTTCAGTGTAAGGGTCTTGAGCACAGGAATAACACAAGCTTTCATCTACAACAAATGCACCTTGCCACTAATATCCCTGCTGAATCTTGTTTTCCCAAATCCCAGAGTGACTGCTTTTACCCTGTGTGTATTGGCAAGAAAACACCATTAACCCTTATCCCTCCCTCTTGTATTATTAAGGGGGCAAGACACATTCTGAGCAAATATTCATTTATGCAAATGAAGTAAAGCCTATGAATACTAAAGGCAGTCACAGGTCTTGGTGCCAGGAATCATATGTTGTACATATGCAGAGCAATGGAAAGAAACAAGTGGTTTAACAAAAGCCAGTTGCACGTAAATGTTACACACTAAGGCATATTCACACTCCCAAATGCCCACGTCTCCCACATGAACAAGGCAACCTGTGAATTTATATGCCTGCCAAAGACTGAATGTGTGGTTACAAGTCAGAGAAATGAAAAAAACCAACAACAGAGGAATAACAGAAAATGGGAGCAATGAAGTGAATCTTTGAGAAAAGGTACACTTTCATGCTCTTCTCTCTGATGCAGTTTGATAAAGAGAGTATTTCCCTGTCTTTTCACCCTTCATAGTAATCAGAAACTAACACCAAGTTTTACAATGCCAAAAATACACTCAAAAGCTACTATCAATCATTAAAAGGTCCTAATGTCTTCTTGCTTCTATTGTCCCTTTAACCTGAATGATCAAGAAGAACCTGAGTAATGGATTTCCTACAAGGAAATGTGTAATTGTCCAGTTACACAACTTCTCCACTTTCCAGTTCTGTAACTCTCATTAATCTTCGCTATCCCATTGATCTGCTGCAAAAAAAAAAACATTTCAGAATAGAGTTTTCCAAGATTTTTCTTATTTGAAATGGGAAAAAAATGATCAGAAAAAAGTAAATTCAGACTTGTAACCTGAGTTAAAATTTAGAGTGCTGAGAATTATTTCAGTTAAGACTACAGGTTGATGGGATAGATGTCACACGCATAACCTTTTTAGTCTATTTTTTACAGTAGAATAATAATAAAACCAGTGCGCTAATGTCTGGGGTTTAGTTGCTACCCTAATCTCTCTTAGGGCCATATTATTCATCCTTTGGTAGGATGGATATAATATATAGTCCCCAATAGAACTTCATTCTTCTTCATTCCTGTCGTCCTCTCTTACTGTAAGTCTTGTTCAGTCTTTTTCTTCCTCACTCAAAAAATGAATACAAACCTGAATAAAATATAATTTCCAACAGCAGTGTTGTGACTTCAGCTGTGACATATGTTCACAAGTGCTTTATTGAATTCAGCGAAAAATTTATGCTGAAGTTCTACCAGTTTCACTTCTTGCAGCTGGTTCACGTCATCATCAAACACCCTTTCATGACATACAACATGATGAACTAGTAGCAACTCAAATGTCATGTGACTAACTATTCCTTCTGTCTACACACATTACATCATGGAGACTATCATGCACTGCTTTTCACTGCCTAGATATGTTGACTGCTGCTACTGTCAGTCATATAATTGAGCCTTAAAGAAAGGGATCAAACCTTCAAGTATGAAGACCTGGTGGCGCAAACAATTCCTTTGTCCCTATTATCCATTTCATTGCAATTAAAAGTCTTGTTTGGGCTGAAATGGATACATTTTTCCCAAATCACTGTAAGAAAGGTAATCACTTCAGTCCCACTCTCTTTACTTGCCATGAAGTAGAGGACCTGGAGGTGAGTGATCAGAAGGCGGCTTCTCCTGGAGACCTGCAGCAGTCATGAGTGCTTAGTTTCTTGGTGCCACCTTCCACACCCTGTCACACTGTAGAGACACTGTCCCTTTATCTGGGTCTCATCTCAATACAAAATTATCTCTCTCTAGAATAAGGCACCTCTCAGCTCCTATATGCGGTGGTCAAGCTTGCAGTCCCTTTGTTCAAGTGTCCCATGAAGGAAGTAATGTTGTTAGATGCAAATTCTCTACATGCTTCCAAACCATTGCAGAGACTCAATGTTATCCTTTTTAATGGTTGCTCAGTGTGGATTCTCTGACTGCACCAGGACATGCCAGCATATGACTTGCTTTTGCCTATAAACTTCCTCACCATACTGTCATAAAGCTGCATAGAAAGAGAAGGTCCCAAGAAAGCTAACTGAATCAGTAGACTGTAGACTGTTTCTTCAAACAACATTTGTTCAAGTAGTTACAAAGACAAAAAGCTAGAGTTCACTCACAAGCTGGATACAAATGAGAAATAGCTTTTTTTGCTTTGTTGCTTTACAGGTCAATATAGCACTCAACTCCTGAAAAAACCTCTGTTCTGCAAACCTCTCCTCTAGAGTCAAAACTCAGATAAAAACAGTAACTCTGTTTGAACATCACAGTCCCCTGCAAGAGGGACTGAGCAGAAATAAATCCATTATTAAAATAAATATAAAAACAAAAGCAAAAAAGCCCAAGCAACTTTGACATGACCAGCCTAGACCTAGCTAGACAATACAGTGCCAACCACCTGCTGTAAGATTGCTGCTCTCCTTGCCTTGCCCCTAAGTCTCATTAAGCAGTCAGCAATTGCGGTCCAGCTAACAGAGATGTATGTCTGTTATCTGGAACTTGTCTATAGGAAAGCCATTCTTAGCTCCCACTTTTGATCTGCATTTGCTGGGTTCAGTTTCTGGAACACCAGAGACATGCACAGCAAAAGGATTTACTAGATGGTGCTGGGTCTCGGGCTAAACAGCTCCCACAGTAGGTTTTTTTTTAGTGTTCCTTTACTCTGCTATAGTGCTTTAGGAATTTAAGTAAAGCTGAAAGCCATGTTCATTCCTCTCTTCATGCTTCTCCCAGGTCAGAGGTCTTGCTATGGTTCATAAATCAGTCCTTGTGAAGCTTGTATGTAGGTTGAACAGTAATCTGCTGCCTTCAGTGGTCTGCCACCGCAGTATGCATTTCCAAGATATGACACCAGAACTGACTTTGGACAAATGAAAGAACCTGTCATTTAACCTCTGGGATGAAATGAACGTAGTAAATGTTAACACACTTGCAACCTAAAGCCACAAAGTTTAATCTACAATCCTCTGCTGGGGTTATTCTACAAGCTACATAACAGGAATACCACTTTCAGAATAAGAAAAATGACAGAGGTTCTTGGTCAGATTTTGGCATTTTCAAGACTGTCACTAGAACTGCAGAAGAAACATATAAGCAAGAATGCAAGCAAGTGTAGGTTAAAAGAAGCTGGAAAGCTACTGCTGTAACAAATTGTTCTTCATTAATCTTTCTGCTATGGGTTTATAGGCTGCCTTCAGTGAGTAACAGAGAGAATCAAGCTGATCTTCCATAGAAAACAGAGCAGCTCATCTAAAAGAGGTCTGCTATGCTTATTCATCAGACCTTATTGCTGCAGGCTGAGACACAAACCAGCCCACTCTAATTTTATATCCAGGTGGTTTCAGTTAATTTGCAAACAACTCAGTCATCTGGGGTTCTTGACTGCTTATTTTCCCTATGTGAAGCAGATGGCCCCTACTCCAGGACAGAACTCACTGTTAAAAGTCTGTAGAAGGAATGAAGAAAGATTGGTTGAAGTAATGCAAGAATCAAGCTCCATCTCATTTCTGTGGGCAGAGGTTGCACAAAGACAACCGTGTATCACACACCAGCACTGCCAAAAAGTGGATAGATATCTTCAGGAGTAGTTATGGCAACAGTAAAGCAAGTTAAGAACAAGCATATATCTCCTAGGTGAAGTTTGAATAAGCAAAAACCCTAAATGTGATTTTGGTGATGTGATTCTGCCCTTACTGATACGTGAACAAAACAATGTTCTTAACACAGGCCTCAGCTGATCAATGAATACTACAGATTTTTAAGTCCTGTAGGCTGCACACGTGTAGGAGCATGAATTAAGGGGGAAAGATCAGCCAAACATCCCTCTAAAAGTTGTCTGTCTGTTTTCAGATAGGTATTTTGGAGTAAGGTTAATATTCCCTGATGCATGAGGAAAGGTGATTTGATAACAGCCTGTTACACATGGACTAGGAGGGGAAATGGTAAGCGATAATGCCCAAATGGTCTGGTATCAAAAGCCACCATTTTGCCCAGTGATGCTCAACACATAGGTATCCCACTGCAGTCTGTGTACACACTCCTTTCACCCACCCTTACAGTATTCACACATACATACTCACCAGAGGTGTTCTTCTAGAGCATGGCAAGAAACCAGTAAAGGATATCTGAGGAGTCAAACTCTTGGAGGCGGTTGCAGAACTTGGTTTAGTTACACAGCTGCTTGGTTGAGAGACCTTCCCCTGCTACTTGAAGTTCCAAACAGGATTTGAAGGCAGACTTCAGGCTTGGTTCCTCTTGCTGTAGAGCAAACATTACCCTGGTGCAGAGAGAGTCCTGTACTACTAGGATCTAGGCTGTCAGTTCTCTACTGCATTCTTTTTCCAGTTCCTCTTCACAAAATAGACAAATTGGTATACTTCTCTTGAAAGTTATTTGAATTTCTGGGCATAAAAATATGCAGAGTTGAAAGGTTTTTGAACTTGCATCTGCAATGCCTGCCTGTCCTCGACCAGGTCACAAGAAATACACTTACATTGCTCTTATTTTGCAAGCAGCTCAGTTTTACCTCCAAATGTAAATTTTCAAATGTGGCATAAGGCGGCTAGCTTCCTCTGTGCCATCTACAGGCTTATTCGGAGCCCACACAGACTGTCAGGAGTCACCCCATATCAAGTCAAAACTTTATAACATCTGTACCACAGAATATTGTGGTGAGATGCTCATGGCATGTTGGCCAGGGGAGTCACTGAACTGGATGGACAAAATTGCTTCAAGCCTGCTGGGGTACTATTTGAGTAAGGACCAGAATGGCTGTGTCCATAATGCTTGTAAACCCTCAGCTTGCTTATAAACCAGATTCTTCTTACTACAAGTTGGTGTGCATAAAAGATGACTTTGTCAGCCTATTCACAATGTTAACAGTAAAGAAAATTAGGACTGAGTGTTGAAGTGCAGGTTTAAGGCTCCACTAACAGAGCATTTAGACACCATCTAAAGTGGTCAAGCAGGTAACCCTGGTTGCCCTTTAAGTACTGTTAACTGAATATGCACTGACAATAGCATGCATAGCACTTGTTGAGGTTTATATAAAATTTCCTTGGAGTCCAACAAAAACTTAGTTCTGCTTCCAAACACATGGACACATTTTGACTCTTCTCATCAAGAAGGATTTCCAAATTTTTTGAGTCTGGTTTTGCCCAAACAGTTCTTCCCTAACCTCATTAGTGCAAGTCAGCCCTAGTGTGTGGGATGTCATGAAACAGAGTAAATGTTTTTCAAGTCTTTAATACAACCATATTAACACTTACAGTTGTGTCTCACAAATTCTCTGAACCTACAGATTGGGTAGTTTTGACAAATTCCTAGTTATATTAAAAAAATGGTAACAACACTATCATCAAGTTGTTCTTTGTTTCACTGACACCACGAATTGTACTGAAGACAGATGTAGGTCAAACTTCTTACCAATGAACCTCAGTAGTGACCAGTGAACCTTCTGGGTGCAGTTCCTCTGGGGGATCATTAATTCAGTCTGTAGTAGCTCACACTTGGACTTCCTTTTAGCAGAGATTAAGTTGCTACTGCTGAAAAATTATGCATGATTTTGCCAGTATACAAAGATGATGGAATACTGTTTATGACAGTCTATTCTGAAACCAATAAATGCATTCCAGGTCAGCTCCAAACTGGAATAGAAACACAGGCATGATCCAAACCCAATGTCATCTACAATTGCCTTCTTCCAAATACATAAAAAATATGAGTAGGTTCACACTGTTCTAGCGTTTTTCTGCTTGGTCTTTATCTTGGTGATGCATATGTAATGTTTAGCCTATAAACAGCAATTTCTCTTTAATGGACAAATTAGATGAAGATGTAAGCAAGTGAAGACATATTTTACTGATGCTAGTGCTGAATCACAGAATCACAGAATCACAGAATCCCAAGGGTTGGAAGGGACCTCAAAAGATCATCTAGTCCAACCCCCCTGCAAGAGCAGGGTAACCTACAGTACATCACACAGGAACTTGTCCAGGCGGGCCTTGAATATCTCCAGTGTAGGAGACTCCACAACCCCCCTGGGCAGCCTGTTCCAGTGCTCTGTCACTCTTACAGTAAAGAAGTTCTTCCTGATGTTAACGTGGAACTTCCTATGTTCCAGTTTACACCCATTGCCCCTTGTCCTATCACTACTATAGTTGTATACCAAAGCCCTGGCTGACTAGACTGCTTGCTCTTCAGAGATCACTAACTTTGGCCAGGATGAAACCTCCTTACGAACAGAAGGATCTAGAACATCTGTTATGTTGCTCTAAGAGCTTGGGCTCTTCCAAGTCACCTTGCAGAAATTCACCCAGAAGCAGAAGAATGAACAGCTACGAGTAACTGTCACTGACATATGCTTTATTTGTTACTCCATGAAACTGTTTACTTTGACTACACGCAAATAATTAGAATTATATACCGATAGTGTTACTTTACTCTTGCAGGCATCAGGCCAGTGTTTAGACATGTACAGCCTTTCACAGCAGTCACGCCCTGCAATCCTTCCTTCAATAGCCCACACATGCTCCTTACCAGGCTCCCTTGCCCAGCTCTGTCAAACTGCACATTAGTAAGCAAGAGATTCACAGAAGAATTTCGAGAAGGACAAAAAACCCATCAGGTGTGTCAAATCTCTGACATTCAGAAACCATTTGGGGAAAGCAGCACACGCTGACTTAAGCACTAAAGTATGGATGCTTTAATTAATCCAGGGTGAATTTAATTGCTTTAGTTAAGTGGAAATCGGGTTAAAAATGATGCAGAGCATGCTGGGGTGCGTTAAAAACATGACATATGAGTTGGATGAATCGATAAATTAAAAGCGCACAGATGTTTTAATTAAACCCAGGAAAGTTAACGAAGATCACTAGAGACTTTTAAGCCTATGATTAATTCAATTCATTTACAATACCTGTAGAGATATGGGTATGTCTCCATTTTGGGAGTTACTGAAGTTCTCAATCGATAAGCACTTAAGCAGTTCTCCAAAAATAACGGCAAGATTTCTCATAGAAGTGAGTGTACAGCATTAATTGCACACTGAATATTTACATTCTTCTGAAGAGTCAGCAAACTTTTGCTTTGGCCAAAATTTATCAAAAGGATCATAGTTTTTCTCATTGCCTCCAGTGTGACCTTATCTGTCAAAAAGACAACACTTGCTATTCCCTCCTCTACCATTCTGCAAAGGATCTATTTCTATTAGATAACTGCTTTGCTTATGGCTGTTACCAAAAAATCTATGTAAGAAATATGAATATGTCTTCCCACACAATCTATCTAGCAGCAATTTATAGAATCACAGCAAATTCTTAAAATGATCTCCTTGGGGTTGGCCACTTGTACAAGAAAATTTTGCTTCATGAATAGACTGCTCTTTTCAATAACAATAATAATGCAGTCTGCAAAAACAGGGAAAATAAAAATTAAGCAAATGTCAAGACATATTAGAACTGATTTAGTGGTGGACTCAAAGGGCCAAAGCTCTATTACTGCCAGTGTGAAGATGAGTTCAGATAATCTAGCTAACCATCAACAACGATCTAAATCTTGGTTCTCTAAACACATTGGAGTCCTGAAGGGAAGAGGAAGAAGCCACTGTACTGTCTCGCCGGAAGAGCAACAGCTGAACATAAAGAAAGTGGTATAAACCTAACTACATATTGGAGACAGAGAGGAAAGAGGACATCCGAGTTCAGCTAGACACTTGAAAAATGAGCTAGCAGTGCCAGGCTTCAAATGTCTTAAGGACTTTTTCTTACTGGTACATTCAGGACTTGACACTCCATCAGCCCGTTTGCTCCCCATCCACTATTATAGAAGGTCTGCAACTTTCACTACCTACATTAAAGGAAAGATTGTAGTTCTCCATGTACACTAAGATAATTAGAAATATGGTAGCTTGATTTGCAGCCTATCTGGTTAGGGTCCTCCTTATTGACTACATCGTGAAAGAGCAGCACAGTACAATTTCTTTTTCATAGGCAACAGTGCATTCAAGGAAATGGAAGTTACCCTGCACCAGTTCTGGTTCACCACAGGAGAATGTGACTGATCAGTCTGCCATCTAACTTGTGCCTTTGAAAATGAAGACAAAAAAAATCAAAAAAGGGGTGGGGGGAATTCTTTTCAACTCTGCATGATACATGGGACTGGAGGGAAATTGTGAAGTCCCTGTTTTAGATATAAGCAGTAAGGTTGGTACAATTACAAGAACATGCAGAGAAACAAATTTTACTTTCTACCAACAGATGGAAATAAACAGATGCTGAAATCCACTACTGTCATAGACGAGGCTGTAGATCTTCATTTGTATCCCTTGATAACTTCATCACTAGAAAAACTGAGGAGGAAGGGAAAACTAGACTATTTCAGAGGTTTCAATAGCTATCTTGGTGGAAAAAGCCAGTGAGGAATCAAAGAGCTGATGCTTCAAGCTCACAAAAAGCAGCAGTAAGGACAAACACCAAATACCAGAATTATCCTTCGAAACACGTGCTGTGATTCACAACAGAGAAGCATTAAGAGCACAAAGTTATTTATGTATCCAGAAAAAGAAATAAAAAAACCGAAATATGCTTTTGGTAAGATTTTATACTATTCCCAGTGAATGGTGTAAAAAAACTATTACTTCTCTGGTAATGGTTTAGCTCTGGCTAAATATTAATGCAGTAGATGTAGGACTGCACTCACAAGCTACAGTTTTCAGGGTATTTTAAATACCCAGGGAATTTTAAAATACCCTAAATACTCAGACTGCTTTGGTCTCCTTTTAGTTACTACTATTGGCTGTATTAAATTTACCAGAAAAGATTTGAATCATAACATGATGAATTGCACAGTTCCACGCTGGCTGCAGATGTTTAAACATTTTTCTGCATTTGAATTAGAAATATTTTTTGTTTGTATGAGAAGGCAGCTAACTGAATTTAATCTCAGCCAAATAGGGTCTAAGTATAGGAAAAGATCTAAATTACAGGTTCAAATCTAGATATAATGTAGATATGAAAAAAGTCATGCATGCGGAAATCTGAAGCAGTGATTCAAGGCTATTTCTATTATTCAGGGATGGCAAATATCTAATGATCTCTAACAGCTGTATTTCTATAACGTGATTTACAATACTACTTAATCATAGTTGTTTCAATGACATTTACCATCATCACAAGGACTCCAAGATGATCCCAACACAACTGCAAAGACAATCTCTTAACTTAATGAAATAAAAAAAACACCAGTACAAATCCATGGAGACAGTGTAAACTAAAAACAAAATGTAGATTGCAACACAATTAAATGAGCTAACCAATTAAACACAAAAACAAATTACAAAGCACACATCACAGTGAGCACAATTCAGCTCAGCAGACTACAGTCAGAGCAGGGAGATTCTTAGCCACCAATGGAAGTATTATAAGATTGAAAGAAAGATTTTTGGCTTGCCACAAACTAAGCAGCTTAATGGTTTGTGTCCTGCATATATTTGTATGCATGTCCACCTCCTTACAGCACTGGGAACCTTTGAAATATGCTATTTATTGAAAACCTATTGAAACAGAAAACATTTGTGCAAATAGATGTGCTGCTGCTGCACATGTATAAGAAGGGAAGAAAGATAAAGTGAAGTAACTGATAATAGAGCGGTCTTTGAAAGTAACTTGAGAGATCAAATGAATGCACCTAGCTTTTAATAAGTACAAAAATATTACTATAATGCTATTGAAGAAATATCTGTTAATAAGATTTTACTGTATTTTCACATGCTTTCCATCTTGGATATAAGCAACACAAACTTCCTTATCATACTAAGCCAATATTTATTGGCTGCAACCTGTAGGCCTTGGCTACAGTTCTACCTGGGGCTCTGTCTTTGGTTTCTGACCAAAGAATTTCTACAAGTTGGGTAATGAATGATCAGATAAAGATGCACCAGGCTTCACTGAAATCAGAGACTTCTTTTCACCTATCATGTTTTGACCAGCAGTAGCATTAGTAACTTTTCTCAGTTATTTCCATCCTCCATCATTAGTGAATTCATAGAATCATAGAATAGTTAGGGTTTGAAAGGACCTTCAGATCATCTAGTTCCAACCCCCCTGCCATGGGCAGGGACACCTCACACTAAACCATGTCACCCAAGGCTTCATCCAACCTGGCCTTGAAAACTGCCAGGGTTGGAGCGTTCACAGCTTCCCTGGGCAACCCATTCCAGTGCCTCAGCACCCTCACAGGAAAGAATTTCCTCCTTAGATCCAATCTAAACTTCCCCTTGTCCTGTCACTGCAGTCCCTGATGAAGAGTCTCTCCCCAGCATCCTTATAGGCCCCCTTCAGATACTGGAAGGCTGCTATGAGGTCTCCACGCAGCCTTCTCTTCTCCAGGCTGAACAGCCCCAACTTTCTCAGCCTGTCTTCATACGGGAGGTGCTCCAGCCCCTGAGCATCCTCGTGGCCCTCCTCTGGACTTGTTCCAGCAGTTCCATGTCCTTTTTATGTTGAGGACACCAGAACTGCACACAATGCTCCAGGTGAGGTCTCACGAGAGCAGAGTAGAGGGGCAGGATCACCTCCTTCGCCCTGCTGGTCACGCTCCTTTTGATGCAGCCCAGGATACGGTTGCTTTCTGGGCTGCGAGCGCACACTGAAGCCGGCTCATTTTGAGTTTCTCATTGACCAGCACCCCCAAGTCCTTCTCTGCAGGGCCGCTCTGAATCTCTTCTTTGCCCAATCTGTAGCTGTGCCTGGGATTGCTCCAACCCAGGTGCAGGACCTTGCACTTGTCGTGGTTGAACTTCATAAGGTTGGCATCAGCCCACCTCACAAGCGTGTCAAGGTCCCTCTGGATGGCATCCCTGCCCTCCAGCGTATCAACCGGACCACACAGCTTGGTGTCATCGGCAAACTTGCTGAGGGCGCACTCAATCCCACTGTCCATGTCAGCGATGAAGATGTTAAACAAGACCAGTCCCAGCACTGATCCCTGAGGGACACCACTCGTTACCGGTCTCCAGCCGGACATCGAGCCATTGACCACAAATCTTTGTGTGCGGCCGTCCAGCCAGTTCTTTATTCACTGAGTGGTCCACCTATCAAATTGATGTCTCTCCAATTTAGAGACAAGGATGTTACACGGGACAGTGTTGAATGCTCTGCACAAGTCCAGGTAGATGACATCAACTGCTCTACCCCTGTCCATCAGTTCCGTAGCCCCGTCATTGAAGGCCACCAACTTGTGCAGGATTCCTTGGCATTCCCCATTTTTTTTCTCAATACTTCTAGCTTTCAGCTTTCTCCTACAGAAATAAGTCTACCTTCTTAGCTGAAACACTATCCCGAAAGCTCTTTGAGAAAAGGCATCATACATAATGTCAAGTTCGTACACTGCAACATGAATTTAGAAACACATGAAAGGGCAATGCAATCCAGTAGCACAAATGTGGCTGTCTGTTTGCTGATGTTTTAATATAGAAAACAAATGCTCATGAAGTTGCTGTGGTAGATACATCTAGTATATATAACAACATAAAATAAATACCTTTAAAAAATTCTAAAACATTTTTGCTGCCTTGTAAGGGCACAACTGTAACAAAGGAAAAGAGGGAAATGCTTCTAAACAACAGGAGCATCCCTACTTGCAATGATTCAGGACAACCTTTCTGTAGATAAATTCTTTATAACCCTGAATTCAATTCTGGAATCAACAGAAGCTATAAAAGCTTTAATAACAATGAGAAGATCATATTTAACTTGCTGAAATCCATATTTTTAAAGTCTGCTTTTTTCAAGTATTCACAATGTTAATAGTAGCTCCTTGGTCTTTATTTCAACTTTATAAATATTCTCTTATAAAGAATGCAGAGGACATGAACCACCTGCGCAGGCAGGCTAGAGAGTGTTCTGAGTACTTTTATGTTACCAGCCTGTTACTAATAGCACACACCTTGCTAACATCTGCTAAACCTCACATTTCATCTACAATGTACTGGGACAGGTACGTGTTTTTAAAGAGCAATGAAATGTTGGGTGCTGAATGACTTATTGTAACAGAAATTTAACAAGGTGTCTGCTGTAGAATTCTGGAGTCCAGACTCTTCAGTCCCCTGTTTTTACCTCTAATCTCCCACAGTTCATGGGATTGATGAGGAAAACTGCAAACTAGAAATGATGGCTCCTGTATCCTGTTCCCTGTCACACTCCTGACTGTGCGCTTGGAGACCCTTTTGGAGCCATCACCACTAACAATCAGAAAGAATTCAGCCTGTGACCCTCTCAGTTCTTGGCTCCTGTTTAAATTGCCAATTAGAGTGGTGGATTTTGTGTTGGCTTTACTTGTCTACCTGACACTGGATCAAAGCTATTATCTCATTTCATGCAGTCAAGCTAGCAGCTGATGGACAACAGCGACTGTCAATCATTGTCAAAACAGGTTACATGTCCATTTATTTATCCTGCAATTATTTTAGGCACACTTGATAGCACAAAACCTTATTCAGAGTGTACTGCAGTTCCATAAAACTAAGCAAACTGAGGGCAGACAGGCAAGCACTGCCCTGTACACAGAACTCAGTGGAAGGCAAGTGAGAACATGATCAGTTTGCCAGAAATGAGAAATGTCTGCTAATACAATATGAGGCTGGGAAAAGAAGAAGAAAATTTATAACAAAGGCATGTTGAGGTACTGAGTCTGAGAGGTGGGGACTGATGGAGAGGAACACTGCCAAAGACAGCCCTGTCTGTTCAAGTAGCAAGATGACGCTTCCACCCACTGTGAGAGACGATTTGAGTGACAAGCCAGGGCTGTGCTGCTGCTGCAGCACATTCATAAGTTGGCACACATACACACATAAACATACCAACCCCCAAAACAAACCCACCCAGAAAGACATACTAAGAGAGAAGCTGAACATGCTGAATTTTGTCAACTGCAAGGAATGATGTAGCTATGTGTGGGTGACAAGTCATGAATGCAGCATTTCCAAAGAAAAGCACACTTTAAAAATCCTTTTTTTGTTTTTGAGTACAGTGTGATGAGACATGCTATGATTATGAACGCATGAAGTGCTTGCCAATGAAGTTGTTAGTTCTCTTATTTCTGTTTTCCCCCTACCCCACTACTTCTCAGCCCTCCCCTGCATTCTTGCTCTATCACAGTGGTCAATACCATTATTCTACCTACCATTAAGGTTCAAAATCAGGGTGTTATTTTTGACTCATCTGTTTCCTCACCTCACATTCAGGCTTTGACAAAGTCTTACAGATTTCTTCTTCATTGCATGTCACAATTATTACTCTAGCTTTCAGCAAATGAAATCTACATTAAATCAGCACCTTTTTCTCCAGCATTGATAAATTCAGCCTTCTTCAATTGTGTCTGTGTGCAACAGTGCTGCAAAAATCATGTTAATCTGTTAATCCATCCATCAAACAGGGCTCTTCTTTCTCAGTCCTGTTTCAGGTCCTTTCCTCTTGTCACATGGAACATGAACTTCATGCTGTAACTTCATTTACAGAACAGCTTTACCCCAGACTGCTCACTGCTAGAATTATGACTTCAGCCTCTCTGTGATTTACAATGCTTTTGAAAGTCAAATTGAAAAAGTGCTTTTTAGAAGTGCACTTTTCTATGCTCTGTCTCCTCTGGAAGCCCCATTTGCCCTCCATCACCCGCATGATGTTATCTATCTGCCCCATTATCCCTCTTCAAAACTGTCTTTAACCACAGTGTTCCCCAAAACTGACAACAGTCACACTGCTAGTGTGCTTATGACATTGGGTATCACTTTTTTTTTTTCCTTTTATCTCTACATCTGTCAACTGGCTCCCATTCATTCCCCTTCAGCTTGCATCGGTAAATTCCTGGAGGTAGGCGCTGGTTTTACTTATTTGTTTTGCTTGTGAAGCACTAAGCACGATAGATTAGCTTTAGCAAGTGCTATTACTCTTGACAATCTCTATAATACCATAAAGATGGCATTTTTCCTGTACTATTGTTCCTTTTGTCTGCCAAGCCAATCTGCTTTGGGTACTTTAATCCAACATACTTCACTTGTCTCATCTATAATCAGTTATTGCACAAATTTATAGCGAGTCACCTGAATAGTACAAGGCACATTCACCAGTTTGTGTCACAGAAGACCTTAAGTGCTGCCTCACCACGGGTCCCATTGCTCCTGTGAGGCTACAAACATGTGCAGGACAGGCAAAGGAGACAGGCTATTCAGTATCAGCTCTCACCTTTCCCTTCAAACTCCAGTGAGCTTCAGTCTGCTTGCACTATTTTCAGTTCTTAAAATTTTCAGCCAAGTTATAGAGGCAAATATTGTTTTCCTCAGTCACAGACAGAGGAAATATTATCTCCTATATACTACCAACATACGCTGGACACTGTTCATTCACATGGACCACACACTCTACAGCAATGAACTGAGTACTGAATCATTTGGCAAGATGCACTCCGAAATTCATGTTTTCCCCATTGGAATCACTCCCAGAACATCTTATGCCACTGGGAGCATTCTGGACGTGGCACTAAGAGAATAGTTTCAAACAGAGTATTCAATGGACTAAAAATCATTATTTTATGCACCACTGCCCAAGCAATAAGGCTCTGAATAACCTCAGAGCAAGAAGAGTCCCAAACGACTGAAATTTGAATAACAACAACTGAGAAAAGCAAGAGTTGCTACTTCTAGCAATTATACCTTACTTACCTAATAATTGTCAGCTTTTTACAGTTTTATGCAGAGATTAACAGCACACACATAACAAAGGAAATGGCAGTGGTAGGAACTCTTATTGTGCTGCGGGCAATCATCAGAAACAGCAAATCCATTAGAATAAATTCAAAAATATATAGACTACACTTTACAGCTTAGTAACTATGTCAAACTAAATAGATGTTGCAAAAGAAAGAAAAAGAAATTTTAAAAAACCTACCCTTCTTTTTATACTTATTAAAGTGGCGCCGTCCTTTGCCAGTAAGCCAAAAACAAACAGAATGAAAATAAAAGAATGAAAAACCCACACAAGGAGAACAGGAAAAGAAACTGCGAATAACATAAATCTGAATAATTAAGAGCTTTAAAAATCAGATTAAAAAGTCAACTGATCAAACATGGCACAAATTTCTGGTTTAAAAAAAACCCCAAACCTTCAATCCATTTAGATTCAAATATTAAACATGTTTCTTATTACATTGCATAATCAACGGAAAGTATCTGTTAAATGGCAAGTTCATGGCATCTGACTTGACTCAATTTTTTTCCTTCTGTTACAAATGAGATACCATCTCTTAACAGGCTCTGCTCATCACGTCAATGCAGAAATCCCATGTGATGGTGCATAGTTTCACCTTTTCCGATTAGCTAAATAAGCTCATGATGCAAACCCTAGTATTTTAAAACGCGAAATTGAAGGAGGCTCTGAGCACATTTGCAAATCAGTATCAGACAGTATCTTTGTTAAAGGAGTGGAAGAGTTGCATGCCTTTCAAATATATTATGAGATGGGACGAAATTGTAGCCAACTCTGAGTTACTTCTAGGAACCCACCTCATTGTAACACTGAACCCTACAGATGGGGAAAAGCAGGGCATGACAAAGGATGCCTGCTTGCAGATTTACCACAGAACTTGGCAGCTGAAAGACCAAACTATTATTAGACATTAACAGTGGGAACACTAAGAAGGACATCTTGATATACTTAGGTGGTTATGCTATAGAGGTTGCAGGAAAATAGAGATGAATATAAAAAAGGGACAACACACCAAAATAACAATCATAGCTGCATGTCTGATTCTTTAATCGATCCTTGGCCATAGCATCACTTCTTATCAGTAACTCCTACAGATAATCGTGGACAGGAGGTTACTCACCGTGCAGTTCAATTTAAAGCAAATCTTCCACTGGCTTTAACTGTACACATTTTCTTTATCAGGATAAATCTCCACCCACTGCGTTATCTTTTGACTATCAGACTTTCTTTTTCTTTATATGCCGTGTTTTATCCACATGAGATTAAAATGTATGATTACCTTTGTGTGTGCATGATGGAATTCTTAATTAGGTTAAAGTCCAAATGATTTCATAGGCAATCTTGCCTGAGCAAGGATGGAATAAATCTGTTGATATTGGCTACCTGAGAATAAGCTATTTCCACAGATAAGGGTGAGAAATAAACCCTCCCAGTATTCTGCAAGAGTGCTTGAGAGGGTGAAATTTCTTTCACTTCAATCAGGATATGAAAACTTATTTCAGCCTGTGGATTGGTCCAAAAGTTAATCTCTAGTAATTTGCATGGTATTTTCCTGGAACTAATGGATCAGAAGTCAAATCTGAGCTGTCTTTTATAGATTTCCTTCATTTTTATCTTTTAGAACTACATGAATGGAGCAGAATAGCAGGGAGAGTACCTGCACACTGTCTGCAATAAGTTTGCAGACAACTTCTTGCAAGATTCATTGCTCCTGATGCCCTCAAGAGCAGCCCTGTAACAGGAGACTCACTGCTATAAAAGATCATGCTTCATGTCTATCAAACCTGGGTTTCACCCTATGTGAAGCTCTTGTACTGCTGTGTTACTGCATGAATCAACTTCTAAAAGCTGTCTGAGGAACTTGTGCACATTTTCTCCACATTAGTCTATTTAAGTCTTGCCTCAAATTATATTTTACAGTGGAGAACTGAGACAGTGAAAGATGTGTTGCTAGGGAAATAATAATAAAAAAAAGTCAGATGGAAAGAAAATCATTATCCTTCTATACTTGTGACAGCTTAAATATAACTGTAACATTATGGTAAATGTATATTAAACATGTGTCCATACATACAGCATTCCGGAAAATATTTAATTCTCTCTCTCATTTTATTGTGTTTTACCATGCAGCCAATTCCAATTCTGATTTCTGTCTTCTGAAACTGCTCTCACATATAATCTGCATTCAAACAGGCAGAAAACTCTGTGGACATTAGAAGAGGCCTGACAGCGCTGTGAAATGGGTAAGGCATACAGCCCTTACACCCAGCTCAGCAGTACCCTTCTGGGTATGTCTCCTAGTGTAAGGATGTGTTTCTGTGCAAGCACATAGCTGCACAAGAATTCTGTCAACACAGCTTTTTTGTCAGTTTATGTAGCTTTTCAAGCTTCTTTGTTCTTTAGAAATACCATGATGTCTGACAAGAAAACAGTAAAAGAGTTGAAAGAAGCTTCCAAGAAACCATTTCTGCTTTTGAGGAGACAGAGACAACACAGAAAGGACAAAGCAGGAAGCAGAGGGAAGGTACTGAGGGGCAGGAGAAGCCTGGCAGGTACAGTATGACAAGTACCCTACAAAAAAAACTACTTATCTGGCACAGCCTGAACAAGTACTTCCTGGCATTAACATAGAATACAGTGTTACACAGAGTTTCAGTACACAATGCAGGGCTGATCCACAACTCAAAATGCAAATGGCTTGATTTAATGGCCATGGATGTGTGAAGGGTGGCAGTGAAGCACACAGTCACTGCATGCATACTTTCACAGGTTAACACCACAGAAATGCATATAGCTGTCACTGTGTATTTATAGCACACATTATCATACCATTTACTTTGTAATATACAGATATCTCCTCTATAGATTTGCCAGAGTGCTTTAATTTCTCAGGTAATCAAACAACATGCAAGCTAGTTGAAGCCTTCTTTAAAATGAGTAGGGCTAGTACTGAAATAACATCATTAGCTTTCCAAGGCCCTTGGGGTCTTTTCTTCTATTTATATATATATATGTATGTATATAAATACATATATTTATACTGGGGCACCTTCAAGAGCCAATCATGGAGACACAAAATGGAAATTACTCCCTGCAGTACTACTGTAACAGCTATTGATGGAGTATTTTATAGACACACATTGGTATGCTGGATGCCACCCTGCTACACCAGTGAAAGAGGTAGGGCACAACAAACTGTCCTCAGGACTGGGTCAGGAATCTAAGAAGAAATGAGCACATTGCTAAGACCCTTTGAGGCATGTCAAAAAGCTTTCAAACAGTAGGCTTTCCCCCTTTGAACACTAACAACCCTATCCCTGTGGAAAATAATTATAAGCTTATGCTACTGATAGTATGCCTAAATCTCACACTAAGAAGGAAGCAAATTCTAAAATGTTCTGACTGCTCAGAAACAGCAGGGAATACAAGCTAGTCATTGAATTTAGACAACATATGTGCTACTAACTGTATAAACTAAAGAGGTCCTCCTTTATGAATCTTTTCCCTGTGACTGCTATACCAAACTATCAGAAAAACTTAGTAAATACATACAGCCAGTCCACAGATGGCTTTTAGATTTCTGTTTAATCCTTTATATGCACCTCCTAGGTTTAGTTACTAAAATTTACAATCAACATTTAAGCAAAAGTCTATTTTAAGACTTTATCGGGTCCTACTTCTTTTCCTAAAAAAGGTGACCTTCCTTTGGTCAAAGAGTAATTGCATATGCAAGAAAGATGCTATGTATTGGAAGTAAGGCTCAGCCAAGCCAGAAAATACATTACATGCTATCAATGAAGATAATCAGTCTTCTGTAGCAGACCAGTTAAGGATTATCTGAAAGCATTGATAATTCATCCAGTTTTGCAGAAAATAAATCTTTTCTGCCATTTCTACCTACTACCTTTGACACAAAAAGATCTGTAGTTGTGGAACCTCAGTGGCAACGTAGCAATACTTCCACTCAATCGTATTTAACTAAGAGATCTAAGGAAGAAAATGCATATTGATCTATTTGAATCTAGCTTGGACCCATGCTAACTATCAGCCACTGAAGATCCATACATCACAAACACACACTGTGGTTATTTGTAAACACAGGGACAATGATACCTTTAGCACAATCTGCTCCATGAAATCCTGGAAAGCAGTGACAGACACCTGATACACACTCGCCATTCCCATGACAGTGACGTGGGCAGTCTTGCACTGAATCTGAAATACAAGCATCACAGGCACATTAGCTGGTTCCCATTTAGGCTACAGATTCTTCATTTATTTTTTCTTTATTTTGTCTTCAATACCTAGGAGAACAACTGCTAATAATATTAACACCACAAAGTCCAGGTGGGGCAGAAAGGTATCAAGTTTTATGGCAGCATGAGTAAGTGTAGAGGTCTAATGATAGACTAAAATCATATATAAAGTCTCTGCACACTATTGGAACTCAAAGTAGTCTAGTAATGCTCAAGTCCTCTGTTCCCACAGGTAGACAAGATCGGCTCTTAAGACCTCTACAGCTATGTTTGAATTCATATTAGGTAGCAAACATATTGCTTCATCAGGAAAATTGACAATCTGCCTTTTGCAATTAGACTTTGAACTTGCACTACCACTCTTCCATGTGAAACTGATTATCCCAAGGAGTATATCTTCCCTTCCTTCTACAGACATTTAAAGTCTCATTAATTAAGCTGACAGAAATATCTACTGAACACGACAAATAGGAGCTCTTTTGCTCCAGAAAATATTCTTTATCCTTAAAAAAAAGAATACAAAAGGTGCAAGTTGCCATCCAACAGGATGAAGAAAAGGTCTGTAAAAACATTAGACAAGGTTTAACACCAGAGTTGAAGTGAGTGATTGAGGTGTTGATGACTTCAATAATCTGAGAAATCAGCACACCAGCTGTACCAAAATACTTCTTCTCCACAATTTCTGTTGTTATTTGGATAATACACACACTACTTCACATCACAGAAACCCAGAAATAAAATTCCAATTTTGAAATTAATTTTAAAAATCACTTCATTTGAAAGCTGTTGGATTTCAGTGCAGCTTATTTTCAACACTGAATTATTGGAATAGAACTCTAACTGGAATGGTGTTATCCTTCACTCTTACTCCCTGTTGTTGTGGGACCTGCGGTCCCAAACTAAATGGCTCTGTCAGTTCCAGACACCAAACAAACGGCAGCTGCACAACACAGAAAATGAATTTTGGATTTGGAACTAGCAGAACCACACGAAGTGTTTTTCTGTCAAATTAAACTGAAAAGAGAAGAAAGATTCAAGCACAATTTTAATCCTAGTTTCACAGTTGCAGGACACTAAGTAAAACCACTGCAAAGTAAATGTTCAGAGAAGTCATTAACTTGGCCACTTGAAACGATTCATGTAAACAATGGAAAAAAACCCTGAAATATAATGCTCAAAGATATCAATTTGTCTCATGAAGAAGCTTATCTATAGATTATTTTCATTATTTGGCTTCATGGCACAGAAAAGCATTTTCTGTGTATTCAAAATAATGGTAAATTTAGTATTCTCTGGGTGTTAACATCATTTCTTTTATTCTTTCTCCTCTTCCACATCAGAGAAACTTGCAGGTGTCTCAGATCCTTTGATAATGAAATGTCTGATACTAGGTGTGTGCAGGAGAACCTCTGAACTGGATAAACCACTATACTTTTCTCTACATTTCAGCCCAATTACTGTTATTGCACTATCAAGTAGTCTACCTGACTATTAGACCTTTGATGCTCTTGAAAGCTGTAGCCTAGACCAGGCAACTCTTTTAAGGACAGCTTATCATATGTGAAGGCTTTCTAAGCACAATAGATGTGTAACAGGATATAAGCGCTAACGTTCTTGTTGGTTTTGAAGCAGCAGACAAAGTCTTGTATAGGCAAATATGCATATATATACATATATATATATATATATCCACATGCATAGCACCTACTAGCTCTTCCAAAATCAGATGTAAGCTATGGAAGAATTTTTTCACCTCAACTGAGGTTAGCAGAAACAATTAGATTCATAATTAATGACAGAGTATTGGCTGTCCTCCTGTACCCTCTGTCTTAAGCCAACAAACTGAATTTTATACTAATGTAAAAGGAAAAAATATAAGCTCCATATCATTACTCAGGTAAGACTGCAAAAGACCTCCAACCTTTTTCTACCAAGCTTAAAAACTCACTTGGACTTTTTGCAGTTTCTCTTCCCCTAAACTAACAGGTATTACAATTTTAGACAATCTAGTGCCATTTAACACTTCACCAGCCAGGACAGAGTAACATGGAGACTATCACAGAATTTTTATGCCACTGTGACAAGATATTCAGCAAAGTTCATTAAGCGCTTCAAAGTTCAATAAACCTTCTAAGAAACCTAGAACTTAGACTTGGTTTGATTTTCATCTAAATGTAACACTACTTTTTTAACAAACTGCAGGGTTCTCAGATTGTAGGCTAGATGTTCTTCTGCTCTTGGTTCTACCATGTTGAGGATATGACCCACTATCTGGTAGGTAGTGAGTAGTAAGCTGTAAACCAGCATACAGCTAACTTTCTCGATTAATCTCTGCAAACAGTGACCTCATTCGCAGGTGTCAGTTTGTTGTGCTGTCTTTCTACTATGATTAAACAGCTTTCCTGTTAGATCCTCTTCCATAATAAAGAATACTCTTTATTCCAGATAAAAAAGCTTCTCCAGAGAAGCAAATAGGAAGTATAAAACAGATAAAGGAGAGGAATATTAACTGGGGAATGCTTCCACCCAGACTGAACTTAGATGTGAGCCTTGCTTTCCAGAACTAAACTCAAGATCTACGGGAATGCTAAAATCTTAAAAGATAAATAAGCAAATTCAGATCAGCACCCCACTGCAGACCTTTTGACATAGTATTGAGGAAAAAATACCCAACCTCATAACATAAGGATAAACAGGACTAATACTGAAGACCACAACAAAGTATTACGGCTTTAAGTAAGGCAAAGCATAAACAGATAGGAACAATGTTCAGGTTGTGAAGATACCTACCCAAAATAACTGTACTGAAAGAGACCACTTCTTTGTCCTTGCCATCATTGTAAAATGCCAGGTGCCACAAACCCACATCCAAGTATTGAACAAACACAGCCTCATTCTGAACAAGGGTCTGAATACTTCGACGTTCCCGCGGGGACTCCACCACACTCCATTTCTCTTTCCCATCCAAACGTTCCATGAAATCGTACTGCAGCAGGAAAAAACAGGGGGGTGGGGGAAAGAAAAAGAACACAAACAAACCAACCCCCAAACAAACAGACCTGTCAGCTCAAAATCTCACACCATATTTTCTCTTCTACCTGGTCAGAAAGTGGTATTTCTGGAAGATACGTCAGCATGAAACTAGTATTTACTAGTCAACATTGGCACACACAGGGATTCTGTGACTCTTGCCTTTCTTAAACAGTGCCATAGAGTCATGCATCTTTGCTCTGCATACATGATCAAAATATGTACAAATGGTACTTCCTGACAAGTTGGGTTTTGAAAAAGAAATGGAAATCAATGATATGATCCATCAAATTTTAGGTTCCTACACAGCTTTCAAAGCTGAAAACCTTCATCCTATGAGATACACACATTTTTCAAAGCAATTGCTACAGTAAATTCTTGCTGCAAGAGGAACAGAAGTCTTGGATGTAGCTCCAGACATATAATTGAATGGAAGCCCCCAGAACGTCAAAACAAACAGGAACAGCCCAAACAAGAAATGTGTTTGTCTAATGTTAGCACCCGATTAAAAGACACTGTAGAAGCTTACATCACAGAGTAAGAGCTGCTTACCTGAGTTTGTATGTGGAACAAGTAGGATACAAAAACCAGAGGGAGCATGGAAAGGAATAACACAAATCAAGTGGCTGAAAGAATTGAACTTATATTAAGGAAAATTGAGAATTTCTGGTTGGATGGTTTCCAAGTAAGGTAGAACATTACATTATCTTTGGAAAAGGGATCAAACCGAGTAAGTGATTATTTAGAGCATAAGAGGAATGGCACCATTAATGGCATGAAACTAAAAAAGGAAAGAAAGAAATTTAAGATGAATGTCAGATAAGCTTCCCATCTATTAAGCTCAGTAAATAGCCTCCCAGTGGAGATGCCACCGCACCACACAATTAAACAGGACTGGAAGAAATATTGGTTAATCTACAACAGGGAATAACTGCATAACAAAGCAGCTGGACTGGCTGTCCTAATAGGCTTTTTGTCTGTTTTTAATGTCTGTGATCCTGGAGCCCTCAAGCTGATGCTAATGCTCAACTTACTAGCTCTCAAAGTCCCTATCTAAGGGAAGCCCTTAAGGAAACAACAAAAATGATATATCTAATCTTTTGATAGTTGTATAACAAGTCCCCCATGAAAACACATCTTGTTTTAGACACATTTATCTACGTAGGAGTAGACAGAGAGAGATAGACATGTCTAAAGAAAGATGTATGCGTTCAATAAAATATAGTAATAGCATGTGCTTGCTTGCTTGCCAGTAGTTTCATTGCATTTCCCTCTAGCACATACAGTCTGTGCTTGCGACAGCTATGGGAAAACATACACCTTCACTTGCTTTCAGTTGAAATAGAAAACTGTAATCTTGCATCCTAAACAGACTAAACATCCACAGAGGGCTGTTCTGTGCACTGCATTCTACTCATTAACAGTGAGTTCTAGTAAATAATACACAATATGCAATAAAATGGTGAAGATTCTCCCTTCTAGTAGAAGAGACAGGCAAATGAACTGATTTAACACTAAGTGCCATGCTACACATCTGTCTAAAACTGGGGTATGAAAAAAAAATCTGTAGCAGTTATATACGAGCAGTGTAGAGTCCTTGATACACTCAGCCTTACGACAAAGGGAAAAGTACGGAAGTACCATTACCTTCCAGTTAAACATGTGGAACTGACACCAATATGTAACTATAAAGGAAATCCATGGCAGGGTAGGAATTTGAGCCCAGGTGTACTAATGTTGAAATCTATTGTCATAGTGAGAGCATTATCCACTCTTTCCTGCGCCTTTAATTGTGGGAGAGAGTAGGAGAGGTGGAATAAAAACTGCCACTGAACTGTTAATATCAGATTGCCATCCACTTGAGCCTTTTCTTTTTTCCCCCAAAGGATTATTTCAGGAGAAGGTGGATCAGGTAAGTTAGTACATTTAAGCCAATGCAGACCAGAGATTTAGAGAATTCTGGCATGTCAGTAACTTTCAGAGTATCAGAGGTTCCAAATATACACACACATCTATGTCTTAAATCAATGACATCTGGAAATATTGCTAAAACCCATCGTCTAACAGTCAGAGGTTAAGGACAGACTCCTCACCTCCTTGGGAAATGTTATTACTTGGGCACCATCTTGGGAAAAAGAAATCTTGCTCTTCAGAACAATTGTTCACAAAGGGTCAACTAAGGAAGTAGCAATAAAAGCTGACATTTCTCACTGGCAACATGCTGTTCGTCTCTGCTTCTGCTGGCAGGTTCCTCTGCCTCCCCTCTGTTTGATGCTGATTCTACCTCATATAGTAGAGAAAGCTCAGCAGTTGGCAAGATCGAAGGGGAAGAGTATTCAGGCTGAAACAGTTTGAAGTAGTTTTAGCTACAGAATATCTTTTCACAATGATGGGGTGTGACCTAGTGAGAGCAGGTCCCTTGGCATGACCTCCCATAAGGCTACAATTTTAACTTTGGTAAAGTTATGACTGGTATTGCCGCTGTTCAATCCAACTATGAAGAACTATTTTAAGCTTAGGCAAAAGCAAAATGACTAAACCTGAATAACTTTATGAATGGTAAAGTACTGGTGCAAACTGATACAGGACATAACAATACATTTTTATCCCTCTTTGGATTCCTCAGTGCTGAGGAAAAAGAAAGAAGAGAATGTATCTGCTGGTGGTTTCCTGGGTGTACAAATCTTAATGTGTCAGCAAGTACCAGGTACCCCAAAATCTGAATGTCCTGACTAACGGGTCACCGAGATGGTGCTGTGAATTCACAACTGGGTAAGATGTCTTCACATGGTTCTCTAGATCATCAGTTTGCCTCTTGAGGCCCTGTTGATTTTCTGATTTACCAGCTGCATGATTAACTACAGACTATAACATTGTGCTGAAGATATCACTCTTGCTTTAAAGCTACTTGTTGACAATTATGCATAGAAGAACCATCTAGGAAAAGAATGAAAGCACTTTCATGATCATTAGGAAGCAACTGTAGAGTTTTTAATCTAACACAACTGCTAAGGAAGAGACTACTAAGTCACATGAATTGGGGAATGGATCTGTCAAACCCAACTGAACCTCTGAAGTAATTTGGAACTTTCACTGACTTTTTTTCTTTTTTTTTCTTTTAATGATCCTTTATATCTCAGGGCTTCATGCCAAAAGTCACACAAAAATGGCAAAAGCTGCTCAGAAACAAAATGCACCAGAAATTCCAAATGACTGCATCTTCAGAGATCAGTTTTGCAGTGGGGAGTACTTACTATGATTAAAGCTCCATAGAACCAGTGACTTGCCAGCCCATATTTCTAATGAAATTTCAACTCACATTCCCAGTAAGTTGGTTTATTTTTACTACACAGCATATCAAAACCCTACTGCATACTTTTATTTACAAACCTAAATCTCGTACTAAGTTCTTTCTGGGCAATTTGCTTTTATAATTTCTTCATTCAGTGCCTTCTATCCTCCTAAGCATTTTATTCACAGGCTAATAAGGATTTTGTTTTTCCAGTAATCATGGGGAGTCAGCAGAACAGCTTTGGAATTTTACGTATACCACAGTGACTACACTGCCCAATGCTATCCATATAGCACTCAAGCCCCATCCAGCCTAGCTTTGAACACTGCCAGGGATGGGGCAGCAACAGCTCTGGGCAATCTATGCCAGTGCCTCATCACCCTCACAGGGAAGAGCCCTTATATCTAACCTGAACTTCCCCTGGTTTCAGTTTGGACCCATCACCCGTTGTCCTATCACTACAGTCCCTGATGAAGGTCACTCTCCAGCATCCCTGTAGCTCTCTTCAGATATCTTTGTTTTTTTCTTAGACTTGAAACTATTTGCATGTGTCCACAAAATCCCCAACAGTGTTTGAAATTAGGAATTGAAAAGAAAGAATGTTTTAGTGCTCTTAATGGATGCATATTCAAATAGTGGGGGAGGAGAAAGAAAGAACATGTTTGGAGTTGTGGCTAGCATTTGTCTTTATGCCAAAGCCCTGGAAGACCTAAGCAGCCAAGAAAACATACATCAGGGAAACTTGTTTGCAAAGTGTGTTAAAATTAGTTCTTCATAAAATCCAGTTGGTAATTATTCATTAAAATACACCCATGAAACATCTGATACCCACAGCGACAGCCAACCAATTTCTTTCAACATTTGAATATGACACCACACAACCAGTCCAGTGCTGCACAGCATTCAGTAATAACAGCTCAGCTGTCATAAGGTAACTTTTAAGGTGGCCAGAGCACCTAAGCGTGTTTGAGCACTGGCTAAAAACAAGGTAACACTAAGGCTCTCTAGCTATTTAAGTTGTTTCAAATAAAGCCATTTCCTGCTATAAATGACACAATTTTCATTTTGCCATGGAAAATTTGTAAGTATACGACATTGCTGAAAATGAAAACCTTACCACTTCATGCACTACCTTCTCTAGACATTATAATGATGTTTATATCTGAGGTTACCTTATTCCATGTGTCACTTTAAATGTTCTACCAATGTGTAGCATCATCATAATTGCTGTAATCTCTGCAAAGCCACTTCATGCATTATTTGACATCTACAGCTCATTTTCTATACATTATCAAATTTATTAATATGACTACCTTCTCCTACTTTCCTATTGATTATTCAAGCCTGCAATGTGCATTTTGTTATTTCTATGTATTACTAAACAAGTTGGAAGAATTTTGCTTGAAAGCAATGCATTCCTGTTTGTAGTCTGCTTGCCACTCAAAACTGCATTTTCACTTTTCCCCCCAGAGCTCCATTCCCTATGCACATGGCACACAAGACTGCTTCTAGACAAGTTTACAGCTACATCAGTTTGACTGACTAAACCAGGCATTTGGAATATTTGCTAAACAGTAATACTGAGAAGGTTAAATCTCAGCAGGGCTCTCAGACAGGAACTGCATCTTGTTGTCTCAGGTTAATCATGTACCTAATTTGCTGATTATTGACTTGCTCCCACAAAGGATTTTACTTGGCTTGACATATCAACACTGATCAGTGATGAACTGTCAAGTGTAGTTGTTCACTGCTTTACAGCTCATGTTCCTAACCTTGCAGAAACAAGGATTTTAAATTTCAATTTTAAAATATCATCTGGTGTCAACTTCAGACTATTTTCATTAATAGAAACACATTCTCTTCCTTTCTGTCAGACAAGGCTTCTTTTCACTAACTCAGGTCTGTAACAGGTTGCCTTTCTTTCGCTAAAATTATTTCTCTTGGTAGCAACTTGGCTGAATTTTGATTGCTGGGCAAAAATGCTAAGCAATCTTCTGCTGTACCACCTTGTTGACAAGCAGTAAGACCCAGCATGACATGGGAAAGTAATTCTGTAGATCATACTGGTGGATTTCATGAACTCCTTTTATGGAAAAGGGTTGGAATTGCTTCCTTTAAAGCCTAGAAAACAGGTTCTCTAAGGAGTTATCCAGCCCAGTAGGAAACACAGTTGATATTTCTCATTATTTAATAGAACAGAAAGGTCACAAAATTTATATCCAATCCACATAAGGTGGAGAGAAAGAAAGAAAGGAAACTTCACCTGTTCATAGTCTTCTGAGATGAGAACATCATAATGAAAACTAGAACAAATATATTTGATCACAGTGCAATAGAAATTAAAGTTCATCTTGAATTAAAAAAAATAAGTTATACTACCAGTTAAATCCAACTGGATTTCTTGTGAAAGATACAGGCAACCCTTCATCATGGCTTAGACAATTATAATTAACTTGTATTTATAGCTAAACTTGATGACTGCTTAGCAGCTTTGGTTACCCTAAGTCGTTTTCACATCATGATTTATTTGCCTTCCTCAACTAAATTGCTCTTTTTTCCAAAGGTGGATTGATAGGGGAAGTGAGAACCAAAATTCAGAATTAAATGAGACATGGTCAATATATTATGCCATTCCTTCACTGAAACAGTTAAAGACATAATTTTGCTCTCAAAACAACATATTTGAAGCATTATAGCCAAAATTAAAACATATTTAGGGTTTCTACCCTGGAATATATTCTCAGAGGATAACTTCTGTGTTGCATGGATGTCTGGAAATGGCTGATAATTAGTCAATAGCCCACTACAATTTCCACAATGTATCTAGTCTTTGTATAGAACCTCAGGATGCTGTATGATAACCTCTAGCTATACAGAAAACTATCCACTTACCCTCCCTTCATATGGTTGTGGACTGCTGTTCCTTATTTCTAAACAGGCAGATATATCAATTCAATATCTCACATTTTTAAACAGCATATTACAGGGGTCTGATTGAATTTGGATAGTCAAATCTCCTTGTTCACAAATTCTTAGAAGGAGAGGTCATGAAACCATGTAAACCTCTCCTTTCCTCCCAACTCTCTTCAAAGATTTTGGTTTACGATTCAGATTATAGGCAAGAATAAATACCAAGGAACAAGCAGCAATGCAGAATAGTTCCTTAAATTTACCTCACATTGGGAAGCAGCTCCAAATATCAGTTAATGTAAGTGTGTTTTCCCCAGAAAATTAATTGGTTCACTGTTTGTGCCACGAGTTTGTGCATACACATGGATACAGGTCACTTAGGGCAATATGAACATCCTTCCCCTATATGGCAATATGCAGCAATGCAATTATGTTAAAGCCTCTGGGCTTTTAGCTTCAATCATGCATTTTAACCATCTAGGTAGCTGCAGTTTGCTACAGTAGCAACTCTTTGTAAATCAGGGCAAGACATCTAGAAATGTTAAATGAGGCTTTCCCAAAAGGAATCGTGCAGTTCTATGTTTGCTTTTTGGAAATCCCACACTCAATAAAGCATTTTAAGTTTAGGTGATAATTTCTGAATGAAGAACTGATTTTTACCAGTAAGGGTATCCTTTTCAAAAGCTGGTTGCTATTTCTGCTTCCCTTGCACTCTAAAGAATGGAGGCTCTTTCTTTTTAGTATGTGTAACTGCAAATATATTATTTCTCATTACAGTTCTAATCTAAGTAAATGGGAAGCCTTACATTCACATTAAGGGGTCTTCAATATAATAAAAAAAATTCTCTATGTAACAGAAAATATAGCTATATCTTCTCCCAGGAATTAAAACACCCACTGCACAACCAAAAAAGGAAAAGATAGTTCAGTTTGGTCTCACTAACTTTACAGCGATCTTTACCTATGACTCTTAGGTATGCACTATAGGGTCACCATAAAGATGCGGTGTTACTGAGTTTTCATTTTGAGGCTGGTTAGAAATCAAGTTTTCCAATGACAAGACTTGTCCCATGTCTGAGTCAGATGTTAGACCTAAATACCACCCTTGAGGGGAAAGCGGGAAAACTAGAGCTCTCAAACGCACAAACACATGGCCACTGCATTATGTTGTCCAATACAGCTGGGCAGCATGATGCCAGTCTGTTGCGTATCCCAGCAATAATATTCCAACAGCCTGCGGACATTAAAACTTCTAGGAAGACAGAATATGATGTTAACACATGCACTCCAACTATATATAGTGCTTCGATACTGTGAGTCTCACCAACACTGCTTATCATTTTTGACTGGTGTAAAACCAGATAGGTTTATCCCAATTGGTGCCAAGACTTTGTCGCAGATTTAAAACCTTGAGTGCCAAACTGTAAGTTACCTTAAAAACCTGGATGGCTAGAGTATCATTTACTTCTTTTATCAACATACTGTTGAGGTATGTAATAACCTAGAGAAGGTATGAGGGTGTTCAGTCAAATATCACAAATTAAGTGATTCCCAGGAATCCCTAAACTTGAGCTCCATAAGCTACAACACAAGTCTAACACAAATGCTCTAAACTTTTGCATTCTGACATTTAAAGCCAACAAACACATTGACAAAGTACCTGGGCATGTGATGGTGGGAGTCCTCTTCTTATGTAAACACCAAAAAGAGCATCCTTCCCTAAGGATATGTTGAACTTCAGGAACTGTGGCTGGGTGATATGGATCTGAGACCGCCAGAAAACCCCAGGGGGCACTTCCTGGGTGACCCTGCGGCCAACTTCTGTTTCTCCGCTATCTATGCTGCTATTCCTAGAGACCCACGGGCCTATAAAATAAAAGCAAATAAAAATCAAATGAGATAACTGCTTTTAATACAGGTATTTTTATTTGAGATGAACATCTGTGGCAAAGCTACCTTTTAAATCAAACTGTAACTTTCCTTTCTGACTCTGAAGCAATCTGCCCGCTGTTTCGATCTGCATGTAAGAATTTGGCCCCTGTATTTGAAGAGGACCTTTTTCTGTGGAGCATCTGCAGTCTTCTACTCCCTCCAACCCTTTAATTCTATGATTGCTCTTTACTGATCAAACACAGTAGCATTAGAGAAATGAAGCACACGCAAGTCTTCCTGAGCTCTTTTCAGTTGCATCATGTACACAACCAGGGTATAAAAAATCATCAATCAGAAAGGTGAACTTTAGGGGTAACTTCAGTCTAAATGAACTGATTGCACGTTTTTATTACCACTATTTTATATAGTAAAGTAGTCCAATAAACTGCAGGCCATAGACAAGAGATTGGACAGAAGAAATGCACAGAAAAGGATTTAGAGGACAGTTTCTGTACTCTGAAGTGCATCTCTCCTTCTTTAAAGAAAGTTAGTACAACTCAATGCATTGCCTTCTAAGTTCTCTCTGCCTGAAGCAGGGACAACCTACAACTCTTTCTCCCTTGTGCTGTGGTTAGTTAAAATCCATCATTTGACGATTCTTCAACATGCATTATTGAAGACAAGACACAAGACCTTTCTGCTCAAGTGCTCTGGCTTCCAGCCCATGAAATAGTCAGCCTTTAAAACATGGTGCAAACCTTTTTTGTTCTCAGCTGAGCAGGATGGTTCTAAGGCTGCACGTATTTTAAGCATGGAGTACACGAAGAGTCAGAAGTGCTTTCAAGGTGTAGGATGTAGCTACATTTGATTTGTGTTCCATATTGCCAAAGAACATGGTGAGAAATCAGTTTTAGAACTATTACAACAGAAACTATAAACATCAAAACCCCACAGAAAATACGTTAACAATCACAGAAATGTAGCAGTACCATCAATATCACTATTGCCACACACAAGATACTAGTGACACCTCTAATACAACCTGACAGTATTAGTGCAATCTCAACATTTACTCCATGTTTTTTTCATGGTGTAATGCTGTTTTCAATAAATGGCAAGTTACTTTTGAAATATATTCCAGCACTGCCTGAATGTAACAGGATGGCACAGAATGACATATAATTCCAGCAGGTAAATACATAACAGCTTTTCTGTCTTGACTATCTTTAATTGAGAGAGCTGCAATAGAACAGTTTCAATTATAGATTCCAAATTATCTATGTTAGCAGCACTTACACTTGTACATAATGAAACAGATATTATGTTGGCACTGTTTTGAAATGGTAAAAGAATGCTCTGAATACCAGCTGCTATACAGGTTTGGCAACTTTTTTGTTTTTTCATTTTCTGTGTTAATGGGTCTATGATAACATCCTAGCACTAACACAAACCAAAGACAAAAAGAAAGCAGAAGCTGCTGCAAGGACAAGCTGCAAAGAAAGGAAAACTGGCTGAAAATGTCAAGCAATGGGCTTTCAGAGCCACCCAAGATCACAGTGTCAACTAGACTCAAACATGTAATGTTGCATAAAAACTGTATTTAATTTGTAATGGATTACTGCAACAGCAGCTATCTCAAAGTTCCTATCACGGTGAATTGAGGCACCATCTTACCAGAATTTAAACTAGTCCTTATGCACCTGTATAGGAAAACCAGATAGAGAGCACACATCACCTGTTGAATGCCATACTGGAATCACTGGCAGAGCTGGGAAGTCAGCATAAGACTGAGAACTCCTTCCTCTCCTTTGTGTGCAGTGTTACAGTTCCTTCACTTCACAATTCCAAGTTATGGCAATAAATGATCTTTTTTCAACATATTTAAAAAGTGTGCCATTAATGATTTCTTTGAAAGCAGATCGTGCATACTTAAACAGCAGTATCCAACCTGAGATTCCCCTGCTCTTCAGGATCACTATATCCATTGTCAAAGTGAAAGAGTCAAAGAAAAAGTTACTTCCAGAAAGTATCAGAGTAGGCATTATTATTGTGATAAAAGTAATACCAGTGGGAAGATTAACAGACAGTGTCTCATGAAAATCTTGAAGTTGTTAGCTTAAAAATGGGTAAAAACCGCAGGTCAGAACTGAATTTGTACATCTTTGGAAGCACCTCCCCATAGATGCTCTTTTTCTGCTCTGTAACGCAAATGACCTGGTTTTCTAGCTGTCCAACTGGGACATTTCAGTGTCCCAGGAAAATCTACCTAGGAAGAGAACTGTGACAGCTGTGGGCATTCAACATAGCAGAGGAGTTTAAGAGGAAGTTAGATGAGCGGCTATCACAAGTGATCAAGCTCTACTTACAACAAAGAATGGAACAGATGGATGCCCCCTGTGTTCCAGTCTGTATTCCTGTGGTATGGCATGCAGCTATAGGCAACATGTACCACGTCTGTGAGAAACAGCTGCTGCCTCACCTCTGGCATACTGAAAGGGATCCTTCTGTTTGCTTCTAAGAATTTAATAAATGATATCCTGGTTTTATGGCTGTACATTACAAAGCTGAAATAATACAATTGAGAAATGCTTGAAGTTGTATGTAAGTTCTATATTTGCAAGTTTAACCAAAAACTCATCAAGATCCAGCAAGCTCTCAGAGATCTAAAGATAATGCATTATTGAATTATACTCGCATAAATTCTTGCAGAATTACTCTTATTGGTATAAGCCAAAAAACTAGTGACAGCATCTTGGTTCTGCTCCTTGATTTGACACAGCACCTGTGTTGATCATGATCTCGATGCTCTTAGATGACTGCTTGTAAAAACAGAAATACTATCAATGATCTGAAGATGAGTAATGCAGAGCAGTCACATAAAAACACTACAGGAGGCATCTCAGCACTGGCCACTTCATGTTCCTTCCGTCCCAAGTTAGAAACCCAGAAATGAAATGCAAAGTACATATGACCACTAAATCCCTTTTCTTAATTAACAGGCTTAAGTTTATTTGTTTAAACTTGAAGAGCAAAACATGAGCCTTGCTTTATATTTGCAGTGCCTTTTTCCGCACTAACAACTTCACTTTCAGAGTCTCTAGGGGCAGAGTTTGTAAGTAAACTTTTTTATAGCTCCCTTCAGTCTTCACTTCCTCTTGCAGAGAACGCGTCTCCCCACCTGACTCACTCCCCGCCAGCTGTTTCTAGAAGCTTTTCCATTTTGATGGACCACTGCAGATCACACTCAAACAACATCAACTGCATGTAAGTGAAAGTACAGATGTGACAAACTGACAAATCAAGAAGAAAGACTAACCCAAACAACTCATACTACTGTGAACAAATAAATCCCAACATCATTATCTCAGCTGTGGGTGACTGTTTTAGGGTTTCGTCTGTTTATCTCATAACCCCATGGATACTTGATTTTTTTCTGTCATTTCTTCTCTATAAACATCTACAAAAGAGAGTTTTAAAAACATACTTCTTCATTTTACCCACGGGAGCCATTTCAATCATTCAGTCAAACATATATTTATCACCTAAATAACACTTATTCATTTAAACTGCTGTGTTATTTACCCGGTTGAATTACTGTTTTGGCATATACATTTGAAAAGACAGTTTTAGCACTCCAGTATATTTGCCTCTGAAGCTCTCAAATAGGCAACACATGACAACAGGGATGCAAACTCCCCCTGCTCAGCTGTCAGCAGACCTCATCTTGGAGCTGGAGGTCAGTTTCAAGGTGGCAGCTGATAGGACATGCCCGGTCAACCTTTAATTTAACTGATGTCAAGCAGTGTCAGCTATGGGGGTAGAAGTGTATCTACACTCAGATATGCTCGAGTCTTTATTACAGGCTCCTCTCCCATACTGGAGTTAAAATTAAAACACAAAAATGAAATCTGGCTACCAGCCGTGTCAAGATCCAGACATCTCATTGAAATAGCAATTAACTCCAGAGCTTTGCTGCACGCCTTTAGAAAAGTGATGACTGTAAACAGCGCCTTGATAGCACTCTTCAAAAATGTCTAGCAGAATAACTATTCCATGGGATCCATAATGGACTACCAAGATTATCTAGACAATTTCAGATTACATACAAGAACAAATATCACCGATGTTGGTTAAAAAGAAATGGTTTTCACTTCTCTTCCTGTACATCTGCATTTCTCACAAATCAGTGCCGTAGGCATGGCTTTCCTTTTTATCTAACTTATTTTATGCTGTCCTTTGTTATAAAGTTATGGATTTTCACAAATAACTCTGAATTCCAAAGATATTTATGGTACAGTGGTGTAAAGGAAACCACTCAATACAAAAATACACTCCACTGACCTTTTGCCAAAAAAGAATGCATGGGAATTACTATGGTTTTCCATGACAGCTTGATTTTTTTCCTGAGACAAATTCGCTACTTATGTGACCAGACATTTCTTATTGTTTCAGAAAGGCAAACAAAAAAAAGTAGAAAATGTCTCTTCTGTATAAATTTCTTCAGTAGAAAAATCGGTGCTATGCACTATTACCACACTGATCACTCCTACCTGAACTTATGCTTCAGAATAGCTACTGCTAATACCTAAGTGCCCTAGGACCCAAATGAAAACAGATTCTTCTTGAAATGTGTACAATAGATTGACTGTTGATGCAAAATAAATTCCCACAGCTACAATAAAGTAAAAAGCTAGGAAATGATAGTTTGTCTGGAGAAGCTGCTATGACACATCTTGAACTTCAGTTATGCTGAAGATGCTGAGGTACTAACGAGCTCTATTTGTGAAGTGAGGAGGAAGGAAGCTTCTGAATTTGTATGAGCTTCCAGGAGTCCAGTAAAACAGCTTTTGAAACAAAATCAAAACCTCAGGTTTTCTGGTCAGTGACCCTTATTTCTACTGTGGCAAAAGGAAAGAAATTCTGTAAAGAGAGCGTCTGCTTAAGACCACTGCTGGGGCTCAGCTGCACTCAAACAATCTGGCCCTGCAGGTGGAATTACGAAACATGCTTTAATACCCTGAGACACCTACAGATTTATGTACATTCTCACATCCATGTGGGCATGGCTTCACAAGATTCATTGTTTTCAGAATAAAGCAAATGATAGCTGAAATAAAATAAAGATCATTAATTCACTGCATTTCAAAAGAACTAATACATGCTAGCATGAATTTCTATATAAACATAACAATCATCTCCGATGGCATATAATACACTTCATCACCTAACTTTAACCACAGCAACTCATACTATTACCATCAACACAACCACAGAAATAAGATTCCTCTTCTGTTCTGTTGAGCTTAGTCAAATACTTTGCTTTTGCCAAGACATCCCTAGAGCCTGGTCTATTTTCAGAAGACCACATCTGCAAGCCTTCATAGCGTCCATATAAATACTTCTGCTTGCTAATGTGTTAATTAAGATCTACATTACATTAGCCACATAACTACTTAATTAGATTAATCCACCTGGAAAATGATGGCATGTCTTGATTAAATTGAATGAAGGTAACAGAAGTGACATTTAAAATACATTGATTGTTATTACATTTTGATCATCTGTCTCAAAGTGTCTGAAAGGAAACAGCAGAAACCAAAAGACTCATGTTGCTCACATTGTTGATGAGGTACGAGTTTTTCATCTTTTTATCCTTTGTAACGTGACAAAGAGCTCTCTCCAGTTGCTCCCAAATGCTTACACTTGTCTGATAACCAGGATTAGGTTTCAGCAAGAACACAGCTGGGGGTGGCACCAGTGTCTCAGGCAGTCAAGTCAGGGCCTATTCTATTTGCATCTAAACCCCAACTCATCAATACATAAGGGTGGCCAACCTTCCCATTTAATCATTTTGTTATTTCTTTAGCACTGCCTGTCTGCTGCATTGCTAATGAAATAACTATTAGAAAATCATCACTTTCGTGTGCAAACCAAAAGGTGACTCTGAGCTGCAAGTATCTGGCAGAGGTCACAGAATCATTTGGAGAGAGCTGAAGACAAACTAGCCAGCTTCACAATGACAGCCCAGTTTAGCTTTCCACATCTATTCAAGGCAAATTTTCCCTCTCTCATCTCAAGCAAGTAAGATAAGTAAGTAAGACAAATTTAACAGCAAATTTAACTTTCTTAATTTCCTTATTGCTATTGTATTTACAATGCTGAATTTGATAACTGCAAACAAGCTTATTTTGTTAACTGGAAACAAGTATTTTTCTGTCGTTTTGCAATGCACACGCTGTGGCAGACGCAGGGAAATGTCTCCTAAGCAGAGTGCAAACCTGGCCGAAGCTGGTTGGTCCAAAGAGACACAAACCCTGGCTTATGTGAGTATCAGAACACAAATTCAAATCTACCTATTCCAATTAGTCATTACGTTCACGGTAACTGATCTTTCAGGCCCACAATCATTTTTGGTATCTTTTAAAATGTGGATTTCCAGGATCAGAGACCACAATCTCTTACTGCTCTATAGAATCTTATTATAAAAAACAATCAAGAGAAAATATAGTAAGTAAATTTTGAATTATTAGGAAATCTGTAAGATTTGTGAGCACACCAAGGACAATATGTCATAAAGAAAAAAACTCTACACCAAAGCATTCTTTATTTGCAAATGCAGCTGGAGGTAGTTTGAATATTTCTACATAAATGGTAGTTTATCTTGGGTGTCCTCTGAGATGATTAAAGCTGACTTTTGTAGTATATGCTGTCAATTAGAAAGGAAACAGCAAATAGATAGTCACATATTTTATGGAAATGTGGTCTACCTACTACATAACTTTAAATGTAGAATACATTTTTGGCATAGATTAAAAGAATCTAGGTATAGAAAATTCCCATAAGGTCATCTAATTCACTTCCTTGCGAAGAAGCAGTTATTCTCAAACATGCCTTTTTTTTCACTCTTCCCACACTTTCCCCTAATTTAGATTTATTACACAAAAATTCTAACATTATGTCTGTAGCAGACAAACAGGCTTCACTCTAAAAGTTTTTTAAATGTCATTATCTACCTATCTATCTATCTATCTATCTATCTATCTATCTATCTATCTATCTATCTATCTATCTATCTCATCCCTGTAGCAATCCCACAATTCCATAGCAGTGCCAGCTTTTTGCTTTTATGTACTAGGAAGGGAAACTGCCTTATCATTTGTACTAAGAAAGGAATTTTTCTTTACTTCTGTCTCTTAATGTAAATCCCTAGTTCAGCACAACTTCCAGAGCATGGGGTACTTCACTTGCAGTTTTACAGCAGCACTGAGGGCGTTTTTACCCACTGCACTTGCCTGCTTCTTTCAGACATCCCCAGTATTAGCGAGATGGAGTGTGTAATTACAAAAGCCCTGCGACTGTGTTATCTCAACAGTGAATTTTGTTTTCATTCAGATAGGAAAATGCAGTAATAAAGTAATTTACATTCCTCTCAAATTGCAGTTTTCTTATTTCATACTAGAATGTAGTCTCCTAATAAGGAACAAACAGATCAAATTGAAATATCTGCTCCCCCCCCCCCCCCCCTTCAAATTGCTCTGCTTTAAAATGCCTTGCTTGCTTGCTGAGTAGGCACAGCTTGTGTTTAAGTGGCCGTTCTCAGTCTAGGGGTTAAAGGTTTCTTTGGGAGACCCATGTTTTGAAAAGAATGGCTTCATCCTGAGTTGTGTCAATTATAGAAAGGTCATTCTCCACAGCCAGAGCCCTGAGCCCTGAAATGCTTGTTGTGCTAAAAGCTGTCAGAGGCTTTCCTAAAAACTGCTGGGATAGCAATATTAACTTGGACATAATAAAAGGAAAGGTGAGGTAGAAAAACTTTTCACCCTTCCCTGCTATGAGAATTTGTCTTTCAGATATTCCTTGAGTTCATCCAAACCTGTCAGTCATATTATTCCACTGTGGAAGAGTCCTTGCCTAAATATTATTCTACCTCCTTCCCCCAGATTATCAACATTTCAGCAACCTTCTATAAGATGTCAGAACAAGCACACTTTTCCAGCATGCTCTGAGGAATGCTGGCTGCAGCAACTGCAGAGAGAACTACCACTTCTGTCTCCTTGTCTCCTCTACAGGAAGCTACCACTCCCCAAACAGCCCGCATCTTGGCCTCTTCAAATGTGCAAAGCTCATTAGAGTGGGCCTGGGATGAGCTGCCAGGATTTGCACTGAAGTGCCCCAGGCAGATGAGCACATTCCAATTCAACAATCCTGCTGCCCTATATTTGCACAGAGATGGCAACAAAAAGCTGCAGGGGAGGGAATTTGGAAACGTGTTAAGCACTGCAGTTGTCTGCTAAGTGACCATAATTGCAGACCTGAGCTCTTCAGGTTCCTGCCTAAAACCACAGGGTCTCTCACCTGCGCATGATCTGGAAGTTCGGCAGTGATATAAACATTCTGCCTTGTACTTGGGACTGTGCTGTTTGTCCCGTTTGACCTACAGTCAGACAGCAAGGAAAGCCAAGCCAAGGAGCATATGTCTGAAAAGCTACAGGGTTTTGCCACCATTAGTATACGGGATTGCATGAAAAAGAGGAAGCCAGAATTAGCCCCCTCATGGAAAATGTGAAGAAGCTGAGGTGCAGCAGCATCATTTATTAAAAACACAAGCAAATCCATAAAACGACTGGGCACACCATAGGACAAGCCAGCTTCCTTCCCCAGCTCTGCTTTAACTGTTTGCTTCCCAATACATCCAATGCAAGTATCCTGTGTTAGAATTTGTTTCTAATGTTTGCTTCAGCAATCAGCAGTTGAAGACGAGCCACTGGTCCTGAGAGCCAGACAATGCCCAGCTCTGCACAAAACTCTTCTGTTAACCAGTAGCAAGTGCTCATGTTTCTTGTGTTCCAGTCACCCTGTCCCACCTTCACAGTGCACTAGGACCTGTGAGGTGCTTTGATTAATAGAAAAGTTCTGGTCTTTTTATCATAATTTGTGTAATAACCAGGGAAAGCCTTATCGTGATGCACGAAAGAAACCCCTGAACCTCACCAGTCACAAGCATTCAATTTAAATGATTAAAATCCTTTTCATGGCATGCATTTTCTCTCTATGTTTAATACATGCTCTCTCAGTTTAAGAAAGTACTGATGTTTCTAGAGTTCCCCTTCATTCTTCTCATTGCTCCTCCACAGGAACACGGTTTTTCTTTAGGAGAAAAATAAACCATTTTTTGCCAACATTGTTTATGCTAAACCAGATTATTCACTATGGGTGAAATTCTTCTGTCCTTGATGTTTTCTGTTAGAATTACATCTGAGAATGAAGAAAAAACAGGAATTTGGTCCTGGCTGGAAGCCAAAGTGTTTGACTTCTCTCAAGTAAGTACAATGTACCCCTCCTACTGAGTCAAGCTTTTTCTCTGAAGTCTCTAAACTATACCTGGAAAGAGGACATACAGCCAGTAAAACATATGGGTTTGGACTGATCACTTCATTGAAGCATCTGAGGGAGCTCATCTGCATTAGAAGATGAGGATCTAGGAACTGAGTGGTTTTCATAGAGCCCCAGACTGGTTTGTGTTGGAAGGGAGCTTAAAGCTCATCCACATCCCTTGCCATAGGCAGGGACCCCTTCCACTGGAGCAGCTTGCTCCAAGCCCCTGTGTCCAACCTGGCCTTGAGCACTGCCAGGGATGGGGCAGCCACAGCTTCTCTGGGCACCCTGTGCCAGCGCCTCAGCACCCTCCCACGGAAGAGCTTCTGCCTAAGAGCTCAGCTCAGCCTCCCCTCGGGCAGGTTAAAGCCATTCCCCTTGGCCTGTCCCTACAGGCCCTTGTCCCAAGCCCCTCTCCAGGTTCCCTGCAGCCCCTTCAGGCACTGGAGCTGCTCTCAGGTCTCCCTGGAGCCTTCTTTTCCGCGGGGGAGACGATTTTGTGCACTAGAGCAGCGGGCGGGCGCAGGAACAGCCGCGCGCGGGCAGCGCACCGGCACCCGAGCACAGCGAGCGCCAGCAGGGGCCGAAGCCGCCGCTGATGCCGCGCCCGCGGGTGCCGCTCGCTGCGGAGCCGGGCGCGAGTCCGCAGCCTCACCTCTGCCTCCAGGTGGCGCCGCCGCCCCGTCCTCGGCGCCCGCGCGGCCGGGCCGCCGCCCGTTGCTGAGGGTGGGTCCGTCCGCCGGGCGCAGCCGCCAGTTGAGCCCCAGGAGGTGCATGGCTGCGGGGACAAACCGACAGTCAGTGCGAGAGCAGCGCGGAGCGGCGCGGGCTGCCCCTGCACCGCCGCGGACCGCGCCGTCGGGCAGCAGCCGCGGGAGGGTGGAGGAGGCAACACCCCCCGCCCCAAGCGAGCCCTGCTGGCGCGCACGCATCTGCCCTTCTGTTGCTCATTTCAGTTCTCGGATCTTTAAAACTGCTGAGACACAGAGGGACAATGGGCACGGCCCCGCGTACCGAACGGAGCAGAGCGCTCTGCTCAGGCCACGGCATCCCGCACAACCGTCCTGGCTCACACGCCCCGGGGGATGCGTTCCTGGAAACAAAGCACCACTGCGAATACCAGCTCGAGCTGAAATTATAGGTGATAATTTATACGTTGATTATAAAATTAGCTTTAGCCCTGTGTATGCTAATGACATTGTAATGCAATTACTTTGTGTTTATTACAACTTATTTAAATCAACAGATTTAACAGCCTCTGTCTTCATTCTACAGATTAAGCTTCCCCAACAAGCCCAGGCCTTTGCCACTCCTTTGACCTCACAGGTGGTTCTAACCCCGTGTATGCCCAGCCAGGAGGTTTCCCAGCTCACAGAGCTGGCTGGTGCAGCACTGTGCCATGGGCCCCAGGCACACCTAAGAGATGGAGCAGGAGAAAGGCCATGGCACCACTGCCACCAGCGCGTGAGTGATAGGCGCTGTGGTAGGGGCTAATTGAATAAGTCCTGTGCATAATGCATGAGACTCGACAGGTCTGAATCATTCAGCTAGAGGATTTATGCGCATCTTCACCCTGTATAAACAGAAGCTACCGGAATACATCTCCATACTTTCATCATATTATCCCTATGGCATCCTCTCAATCTAGAGGGATAGAAAAGCCCACCAAGCTGCTTTTATTCAGTTTCTTTTTATGTCCCCCTGTTTACATAGCATGTATGTAAAACCACACACCACAGAGAAGAGCATGCTCACTTTTATACTAAATTGGTGTTTGAGGGGATTCACTATCAAATTAGGGGCAGAAAATATACGTGATTATGGGCAGCATTATAATTGTTCAATTCTGCAGTGTGAGATCCATGTAAGATTAGCAGATACTTTACATCTAATTACAAGCAATTGTAGAAGTGCCAGTGTGGTCACAAAGGACCAGCAGAGCCAGGTAGCCCAAGTGTTCAGAGATTAAAGGGTTGGGATAGGTGAGGCAAAAGAGACTTCTCACAGGAACTACCAAGTACAGTGCTTGAAACAGATAATCTCTGAATACAGGGAATGCATTTAGATGTGACCAATTGCTATACCTATTCCTAAAACCAAACAAAGCATCTCCCACCCCCCAAATCCATCTCTCCCAACTCCTGGGAATCTCTCGACGCACAATAGGAAGTTTAACATTCCTATTCTTGGCAAAAGCAGCCGAGAAGCAAGACAACTTTCAGAACATCATCTTCCCCCAGATATACCTATGGACTAAGCAGATGTCTAAGAAGAACAACTAAAATCAGGAGACATCCCATGGGGAGAGGGTAGTTGCCAGACTTTGCATTCGTGCTGAACTGGCAAAATAATTTTTTCATCAGGAAAAAATCCTGAAAATACAATAAAGCATGTGGTATTTTAAAAAATACCAAGGATGAACCTGGAAAGGACATTTTGCTGAGAAGCTAATCCAAATTTATTCCTACGTTTCAGAATTACTGGAAAACAGACAAAATTTTATGTGGGATCAAATATTTTCTTCAATTACCATCTTTTTGTTTTGCCAAATCAAACATTTTAAAAGGTTTTTCAGTCTCATCTCAACCAACTACTTTTCAGGATGGCAACGAAACTGAAAAATAAAGCTCAAGCAGCGAACAAGTCTCTAGCTCATACAGACCCTCCCCACTGTGTGAGCGAGCATCTAGCGGGGAAGGGCTGGTGACAGCAGGCAGCAGAGCAGCTCCTGGCCTGTTTGTGCTGCCCACAATTCTCATGCCATGCACACAACCTGGGGTTCTAGTTTGGCTGCACCACTCCCCTAAGCAAAGAGTGCATAAAGATGAAGTGGATTTTAGAGCCCCAAAGCAACAGCAAGTCACAGAGGGGAATTAGACTTCTGTGTTTTATACTCTCAGTGTGTCTGTTCCAAGTTGCAATTCTTGTATATTTTACCGCAAGCTTAACCATAAATGTAGGTCACTTGCAGAGATGAAAGTCTGCTGCTTCAAGTGCGAAACATTCCTTACAACAAAGAGGTAAGGAACTCAGAACTAATAGTCTGTCCAAGAGAATTATAGTTGCTAACTGATAATTACCAGGTAAATTCCGACAAGGAATTATAAAAGATCTTATTAACATGGTATTAAGGAAAACTGCGATCCATCTGCTTCCAAGCACGCCATGATTTCATTAATAACTCCACTGCTCTGTTTTTTAATCATAGATGCACATTAGGTAAGAGCAATTAGAGCTCCTTCCTAATGGGGCACGTCTGCTGTATTCCCTTGCAGAGACAAAGATGACAATCTCCTGCACAGCTCACGTATCCATTACGTGATCTACAAACTTCCACTAAGACAGCTGAAGTCACAAACAGAAGGAACGTTCACCTTCTACTGAGAATACATCACGAAAAGTATGTCACAGGGGCCTGAGGGGAAAACTCTGTGTTTGCATTGCACAGAGCAAGCCTGACTGGCAGCCAAGAGGGAGAACAAGGAGCTACCTATTCTCTCCTGCTTCAGAGTGCTATGAGATGGCAAATTTATATGATTAACCTTTTGTTCTGTTAATCAAACAAAAATGCCTCCAGCAAAGGAATAAGTAGGAGCCTGCTTAATTAGAAATACAGGGAGCTACTCAGAAGTCGAGTGCCTGTGTGTGTGTCAGAAGAGAAATTCTGGGCTAGTGAATTTGTGCCTGTTTCCTGTGTTTTCTACTGGTGGTATTATTATTAGTATTGCTATTACTATTGTTGTTATTATTTTAAACTACAACTAAATTATCTGTGTTGCTCTGGCTTTGCCTTCTTCCCCAGAGACACACTTTCACCAGCTATTACAGTACTGACATGTTTTCTGCAAAGGATATTCACCAGACATCTGGGTTGGGATACTCAGCTTGATCCAAAGCTGATCATCAAGATGAGCACTGATTTTCCAAAACAACCCATTTACTTGAACACATTTCCTGTGCTCCTTGTGCTTCACATTTGGTTACAGATTAACCTTCAGGGACAAATACACCCCTGAAGAGTTAAACCCCAAGCATCATTTTATCTGTTACATGTACTGGTTATTCATAAATTACACTTTACAGAGGGCTCACGTATGTTTTATAGGTATTATCTGGGTATGTTTGCTTTTTCCCCTTCAACATTTAAGCCTGATTTCTAAGGTCTATGATACTGGGCTTGTCAGAATTTATCTGCTTCATTTAACACTAACATCAAGTAACTCAGGATAGTGAATTGTGTATTTATATTCTCTAAAAATAAGACTACAGAAACAATAAATTTTCAGGTCAAACCTTTGAGGTTAGCTAAAAAGTAATAATCAACCTCTCCCTCCTTCCACAGCAATGCACACAGCGAAAACACCTGAACCTGCATACCCATGAAGAACAAAAGCAGAGAACTAGTTCATCACTCCAGGTGGTAGAACTGTCAGGGATCAATCTAAGACTTACATAAGATAGAGGTTGCTAGAGTGAATCACAAATTATTTTAAGAAATCCCAAAAGGCATACAAATCCACAGAAAAATGACTAAACTTACATGCAAAACTTTCTTGAATGTTCTCTAAGACTCAGTAGTGTCCCCACATAATTTTCTCAGTCAGTCTTCTCTCATTCTAGCCATAAACCCAGTGCTCACTCCATTCAGAGTTCAGCCTAATGGACACTGGTTTGCAAGCTCGGAAAGCTCTGTCTTCCCTTTGTGCTCTCCTGTCACTCGACCATGTGTTTTTAAAATGAGAGACCTCTAGTGTCTTCATGTGCTAGAGATCTCCCTGCAGTACAACTCAGTGCCTGCCAGTAGGCAGGGCAGAATCAGGTTTTGCACTTGGCCCTTTAAACTGTGGTATTCCTTCTTAAAGGGAGAAATATGCAGATTAACAAGCTACCATTCTCCCCATTCCTACTGCATCTTCCCAGTTGAGGTCTGAAGATACACACCACTTTCATGTTAGAAAGTTCAGTATTCCCTTAGCAATGCTAAAAGATGGGAAGATTATAAAAGTTATCAGAATTCAAAATGTTTCCATATATTAATTTTCCAAGTTGTCATGCTTAGTAAACCCTAAGTGATTATCATCCAAAATGAACCGATCAAACTATGATATCACTTTGTTAGGATATATCAAGTCATATTATGTTTAACTGTAGCCTCTTTTCATTTTACACATGAAAAGAGATTAGCCTCTTTTCATGTGTAAAAGAAATTGGTCCATTATATCATGAACAGTGTTAACAAATAAACAGTAAAAGCACATTTGCTTTTTGTAGACTATTATAGCGTAGTGGAAACACTAGAAGTTTCCTTTCTGTCCACTCATGAGGTGAACAATGATGTAACTCTTATTATTCCATATATGTCGTCTTGAACAACATTGGTATGAGTTCTAAATCAGGCCTAATGAATCATAGACATGATGGAACAGAAGGTACCTACTAAATCTTAGCAGCATGTAATTTCAGAGTATATATATTCAAAGAACTATCTGCACATCTGTTTCTTATTTCATATGAACTGTATATTATTTCAATGCATCACAATTATTTGTATGAAACAAAAGTAGTTTAGTGTTTTATACATCTAGGTGCACATAGATGGGTAATCCAGGTAACTTGAAAAAATAAATGTATCCCCCCAAATTAAAAAACATCATAAAACATTATTGCATGCTTACATGGCATTAAATGTTATTCAGCTGAGAGTCATGTTTTTTTACTCATTACTACTTCTTGATCATGCAACAGAACTCCAGGAATACTAGAAATACTGATCATAATTATAATTCATAAAATAACCATTACTTAAAAGACTAGAAACATAGTAGTTTAATGTTCTACTACTATTTCTCTGGAGAAATAAGCTCAAGTTCAACCCAAGTCACAAGTAAAGTGAGTGTGTTAGGCCTACTCCCTAGTGATTACTTGCCCCCATTACAAAATGAATGCACAATTCATCACAACTGACAACCTCTCCTCAAGAGATGCCTGAGACAGGAATAGTAGGGGTCTGAAAGTCAGAAAAGAGCAATGGAAGAACTGCAGGGGAAAAGCTTGCATCGTGCCTGAAAACACTGCACTTGATTCTAACCAGTGCTTTAGATCTTTGTCTGAGGAGCACAGATTACTGGGTAGCTATAACATGAAAAGTAAGAAGCATTCCCTAGCTCCTCTTGCATCTGAAGAGCTAACAAGACAGTTCCCAAGCACACACACCCCGCATCAGAATTTGCTGAAGTAGGTCTCAGTTTAGATCCATATTTTGCTAACATGTTTTAGGATTAACAGAAGCTGAACACAGAAAGCTAGGCATTGTTGAAAAGGCAATTCTGCAAGTGTTATTTATGTATCAGGTATCTCAGCATTGTGGGCAACCAGGAAAAGTCCTCTCCCACAGAACTGGCAACAAATATGCCTGACAAAGTCAGATCTCAGTAAATTGCAAATGTTTTACAGTGGCTGACACCATCCTCTGCTCGATAATTTAGTTGGCCAACCTTCAGCTGTGTTTGCAGCGGGAGGAATACAAGCACTGTCAGTATGCAGCTAGAATGGAATGTATGACTCCTTGCAGTGGCTGAGGACTCATACAAGTACACTTGCATACTCTGATACCAGCAGAAAGGGACAGAGTCTCAAGGAAGTTCTGATCTGTGATTCTTCCAGTTTAAATTTAAGTACTTGGAAAATCATTACCAAAAATACGAGTCTTTGTTACTTAAAAGAAGTAACACTGTGATCACGTAGCAGCTTTCCTTGCTAGAGAAACAATGACATCTCTCCTAAAATTCAGGACTAACTGCCAGGACTTTCTGTTCTTCCTTGAATACCTAATGTGACTGTGACAAAGATGCCAGAGTTCCCCTGAGGGTATCCAAGAGATCTCACTAAAAGTCATCACATTCCCAGGCCTTTTCCTAAAAGCAAAACAAAAGCCACACGGCTTGCTACGTGAACAGCTGCCATTTTTGATATACTATCTGCAGGGAAGTTTAAAGTACTATTTAAAAAAAATTCCAAACCTATTATATATATATGATAGAATTCCTTATGGAAAACAGGCTGCGCAGGGTGGTGGCACAGCCTGCTGCTGATACTGCTATTTAAGAAAAGGGCTGACAGAGAACTATGTAAGGACATAGCACAACTGAGCAACTGGGCCATAAAATAGACAAAATTCAAACCCATTAAGATAAAATAACATACACTGGAGAGGAGTCATCTTAATTCCACATATAAAATAATGAGCTCTGAGCTGACTGTTATCAAACTAAAGGGAAATCTGGGGCTAAATGATGAAGTGCCCTAAAAGTTTTAAGTCAGTCAGACATTGAATCATTATGGGAAGAGAAAACAAAGCAAGGAATATTAGGGCACCTCCCCTCATCTCAGAAAAGACGTAGGAGAACCAAAGGTTGGAAGATCAGTAGAGAACAGTACATATAAGATTTGCCCGTTCTTACAAGACAACCACTTTTGGATGCTGGAGGTAAATTAATGGACTATTTGATTTTTATCTGATGCAACACAGCTGCTCCTACACATATACAACACCCCTTGGTGTAGCTACTTCAAGCTCAGCGTTGCTTGGAGTATTTGATGCTTTTTTATGTACTGTACCACAGCATGCCCCTCCTCATTTCACCAGCCCAGACAACCCAAGGAACGTTTAGATCAACATATCATGGGCAAACCCTTGAATTTTTATGCCATAAAGCATTTCCTAGAAGCATTTCCTTTTAGGTACCTTAGGGCATAAGCTTTAGTACATCCAAATGAGCTGAGAATGCAGTATATAAAATAGCAATTGCTGACATGCCACAAAGTTTGTGCAGGTTTCTCAACCAAGTGTAATTATTCACCAGCACAATGGTAAATACTCTATTTAATTAATAGCAAAACAGAGTCAATTGTAATCAGAAGAGAAAATATGTTGTTGGAGATCTCAGGGACACAGGAGGCAGGAATTTAACTTTTACATTTGATATCACAGATCAGGTAAAAAAAAGAAATCTCTGGACTACAAGTACCTGGGGAATTTATGAACTTGTGTTGTAATATTAATGAGTACGAATCCTACAGATGTCATGTAAAGCATTTGGATGAACTCCTGTTCATACTGTCTCCTCTACTTGTGAGCATTCAACTGTTTGCAGGAAAGGTTAAAGTAGTATTTCAAAACCAGATCATTCGATCTATGTTTAATTCTACTGTTGTAGAACGCATGCAGAAAGTACTGCTTATTGACTGGGATCAGTGAAGCTCAACAACAAATAGATGCCTTACTTTCAAGGTCATTCACTCTCAGTAAATCATCTTAATAATCAGTATGCTATTTGGTATGCTCTAGGTTTTCTTAATAAATTTATGTGAAAACTTCATTTGCGAGCTCCATTTAAAGCATTATCAACTACACAACTTGAAGACTTAACAGATCACACTATTTTCATTAAAGCAGTAGGTTTGCCTGTGTTATGGCTAGAGAGCACAATAAAGAACCATTTTTTTGTCTTATTTATCCTACCCATAACATTGAACTTCTCAGAGTGACTTTTTTTTAATTTACAGCACTGAAAATCCAGAATTCCACTAACTACAATAGCACTGCTGCATATCTGTATAGCTTGAAACATGTTTTTTTCCACTTCTCCATTGAGTTAAGTTGATATTGGCACCCACATACAAGGTTCTATATGTAACTCATCTACGAATTTATGCTTGTTAACTGTGCCTGAGCTTTGCAATAGTTTTACTTAAAATAACAACTCCTTGAAACTTTCCAAAGAGAATGACTACATGAGGAAAGCCATGAGGACTGATTTCCCAGTAAGCTTAAGAAACAATGAATGTAATAAATGCCAGGCTACCGTTTCTGCCTTTTTACAGCTGCAAAGAGAATACAGCTCTGAGCTTCTCTAATCCAGGAGTGATCCTATGAACAGTCACAGTAAAACTTGAATTTCAGCACCTCGCATTCTTGGACATAAGCTGAGGGAGGCAGAGGCAGACCCTTTGCTCCTGTGCTCTGTGTAAGGGGAGCGCTTGGCGTCTCCTCTGCACAGCAGAAATGTCAGGCGTGCTCCTTCCGCTCACCAGGGAGACATGGGAGATATTGTGCCTTTTTGAGAACACAATGGAAAGGAAAGTTGGCTTTGCACAATCTGAAACATAAGAAAGCAATCCTTGGGCATAATTTCACCCTCAGCATGTAAACTCTTTTAGACAATAAACTGTTTAGAACAGGGCTTTTGCTTTAAAGCATCCAGCCCAAGAAGCATTTTATAGAAATCCCACAAAGGATCTCTGAATAAGTGTATTGTTATCATCAGCAGCAAAACTTCTGCTGGGAATTATTAATTGCTTTCTTTTCAATAAATGTTATTAAAGATGAAAAAGGAGATGGAAGGAGGGCTATAAGATGGTACATTGTCACTGCGTTCATATGGAAGAAATAGGGGACCCAAAAAAACAGCTTTTTTTTTTTTTTTTTCAAAATTGGTCACCCCCCCTCCAAGCTGACTGATTTCTTTCCCCATGTGCGTCAGTAAACTGAATGGAATGAATTTTCAAAGCACAGCATGAAAGATATACCCACAAATCCTATTAGTAGTAATGTGATTTGTGTGCTTATCTGCCATGCAATGCTTTGAAAGTTCATTCCTCTATGTTCAACTTCAGTCTTTCTACTTCCAAAAACACTTGAAGAACTTACCCACACTTGCAGTTACTTTGGGAGTGGGGAAAACTGGAGGTTGTGGAAACCTGCCTCCCAGTTCCAAGGATAACAACAAGCAAGCAAAACTTCAGCCTGCAGAACAAGAGCTGTACCTTGGGTGGTTGTTAGCTCCCCAGTCACCATTCTGAGACACAATCCCTGGTTTACACTATTCAACTTTTCTCACTTCAGTCCTCTTTACTGAAATGCTTTGATTTTATGCCACTTTGAGCAATCTTTTTGTCACAAGAAGGGTAACAGCATTGCATGCTACCTTCAGAATCTGGAATCTCCCAACAAAGACCTTAAAAGAGAAGCAGAGTACAGTGCACTATTCATTTATTCTTGTGACAGGCCTTAGATTGTACAGAGCGTAGAAAACTGGCAGAAGATTAATCAGTTCCTGAGACTATATAAAATGAACGCATGGCAATTTTAGGAATCAAGGCTGCAATCTTTTTGGGTTTTGCAACTGAACTAGGTGGTTGCAACTAATAAGAAAAGTGTTTATATTTTTATTTACCTAAACCAGCATCTTTCAGCCTGGAAGATCCCAAATCACATTATACAATACCCACTTTACCAGCCTTGCCAAAATACTGCCACTTTTGAAATAGGCTTAGAATAGCAGAAAGGGATGCTCTTGCCTAAACAGAATGGAAAACCTCATTTTTCTGGAGCAATTGTGAGCATTTAATGTTAATGCAAAGCAAATTGAATCTAATTTTAATTTCACACCTAAAAGACACCATTATCATGAACAAAGTACCCAGCTCATCTTTATTCTGTTTCCAAGAGGAGAAAGAACCTAGCTGAGACTTGGTACTGGTGTTTCAAGAAATATAGACACAAATATACACTCCAAAATCACCGATGCCTGAGCTTACAAGAATTACAATAACTGCTTTACTTTGTAACCCTAAAGGATATCATGTCAAACATTTATTTGACTACGTTCATCTTCTGAAATTGTAACTGCCCTAACTTGTACAAACATGCTGAACAAGATTTTCTTAATCTAACTGTTCCAAAGCATTCAGACCTTGACTCAACCTCTGGTTGCTAGCCATAGTGATAAGAAAATAGTTTTAACCTTTATTACTCCTTTATGTACACCAAATTCAGTGGAACTGCATGATTATGAATGCCCAAATATACCTCCACAGTGCAAAAGAAGTCAAAGAATCACAGAATGGTTTGGGTTAGAAAGGACTTTAAGATCGTCTAGTTCCAACTCCCTGCCGTGGGCAGGGATGCCTCACACTAGACCATATAATTTCTGATCACAGAATATTTTCTTCCCTTAGTAGAAATCCTAAAGAATAGCTTAATTTAATCACCTGACTGAAAAACCTTGCATGAATGACAAAATTTAAGTAAGTTTTTACTTTCTACATAAAGTAATTACTGTAGTTAAAAGTTCATAACAAAGAGGAAATAAATCTGAAGATGAAAAGTAAATATGATTTCTTCTCACAAAGCTCCTCATTCATTTTCAACACTATGAGCTATTTATACTTCTCTCACAATATGCTTCAGGAGGTAGATAGATAGAAACAGAGCCTAAATTGTCTTGACATTGAGATACAGGCACAGATTTTATTTAGCATCTAGGCAGATTCAGACCTTATGTATGCCTTGCAAAGCTCACATTATTTATGTGTTGTGAACTAGATGTCCTACTGATCCAGAAAAGAAACACCTAAGAAAATCAAATATACAGGTTTTATTTGATAAATATATTATATCGTCAGTTACAGCCTTGTACCTCAGATTCTTTTATGTTTTGTTGGGTTTTTTCTTTTAAATTTTTCCATTGTCCTTATATGATTTCTATTCAGCATTTCCCATAATGGCTTACCCATAACTGGGATATATCCTATTTTTAATCTTATACCTGCCTCATTCTTGCCAGGTTTCCAAGTCTGAAGTCTGCTTATTTTGCCTTCACAGGGAAAAAATTCTTTTCCATCAAGGCAGAGACTGAAAGCTTGCCCCTCTGCATCCTTGCCTTCTCAGCTTCCCATCTAGAACTCTAGGAAGTACAGGCTGCAATGAGGACAGGATTTCAGTGTGATCATGCCAATCTGGAAGTACAATAGGAAACAGAGAAATCATACATGGTGCTAGGATTTTAGTGTCTGATCACTGCTTTCTTTGGAAGTGACAGACTGCAGCAAGTTAAATTTTACAGGAATTTCTGCCTGTGTATGTTCATTTGTTATTATCGGTTGCATCACCAATACATCCTGTGGTAATTTCATGAGTGATTATAAGAATGAAGAAAAGCTTGCGTATGCTTTTTAAGTCCCAAGAAACATCAAGGCAGCACACCAGTTTACATAAGCCCACTTTGAGCAGCCTGGGCTAGCAGAAGGTGTCCCTGCCCATGAGTTGGAAGTGGATGAACTTTAAGGTCCCTTCCAACCCAGACCACTCTGTGATTCTATGATTTCAAACACTCTGCATTATGCATGATGGAAGACAATTATATTTCATTTGGACACCTACATCCTACTTTATTTAAGGGACATTATCATAACATACACTTAATTAAATATTAATATTATTATTACTTTTTATCTATTATGTCTTTAATTGCCTTTTATAATGCAGGCTTTTTAGACTAGCTCCATTTGATCTTCCTATTGATAGAATTCACAGCAGAGCTAGTAGAAATCACTGTTACACAGAGCTGCTGTCCACAACAGAAAAGCCAAGCCTGCTTATTGTACAGAGCATCTGATACCTGATCATTTTAATGAAGCCTTCCGTCTTGCATACAGAGTGGTGCAGAAGCCAATTCCACTGTCTGAGGTCAGCAATGCAGAATGCTCATCATCAGTCAGTTTAGAGCTGTTTAAACTCAAGGCCCATTGTAATCAAGGTCAAAATTGTCATGAACTTCAGTGAAGAGAGCTTTACTTCAGAACTCCTCTATTTATTTTAAGTATCTATCTGAGGCCATGAGTATCATAAGAATGCTTGAAAAAATAGTGTTTTCTACAAGCAACAGCAATGAGACCCATAAAAAACTTTACCCTCTAAAGTCAACAACATAAACTGCAGGGTGAATTGGACACGACTGATAATGCATTAGCATATGCATCTCTGTATACAATTAATTAATGAATCATAGAATAAAATAGGAGCTAGATTACATAGCCTCAAAAACCTTTGGCTTCAATAACACATACTTTGTAAAGCATAACTGAATTATGTTAAATGAGTAAGACAGTAAATTTTAACGTATGTGACCATATTACTTAATAACACCAGTAAAATAACTAAAAATTATCCTTGAAAGAAAAGACAACTTATACTACAAGGGGCTAAAGCAATATATAGGAGCTACAGAACTACACATTAGTACCTTGTAGCTAACTCTCAAGTTCTGCTTCTTCATGTCTGTAACACCCAGTTGGCCAGCAACCAAAGCAGGATTATACACCTTTTTTTCCTTTGATGGATGAAACAGTAAATCCTATATTTAAAAAGAACCCCAAACCCTAAACCAGATTGAAAACCCATCTAGCATTTCAGCTTCACTCTTCCCTGTGAAATTCATTTCCCTTTTTCTTTCCTTTCAAGAATTTGCTTCATCTTGGAAGCATGTATCAAAGCTGCTCCTCTATAACTTAAAAGAAAAATGACTAGAAACTCCTCAGTGTCGCTTTATCTGACAAGTTTCTGCAATGTATTTACCTCCTCCTTTCACAACGTTATTAACATTTAAGTACCCAGAAAGTGCTAGAGCTGAGATTTTTTTCCATCCATTTCAATTTCAAAATGATGCATTTGATTTTATGGTCTAATAGAGAAAACCTGCTTCTGTCTCCTGGAAGTGGCTGTCCATACTAATTAGAGAGGAACACAATGCACACAACCTTTATTTTGCTAGGATCTGAACAGAAATCTCAATGAAGACTACCAAACCTATTCATAAATCTTTACAAATTTCACCTTTTAGGACAGGTTTAAAAAAAAACCCCAACCCTGTGATAACACCTACAGTTATTTCACCAATTTTTTCATTTAAATGGGATTTTGACAATTTAATGACTGCATTCTCGCAAAAATAACAATGGTATTATACGACTGTCATGTAAATGTAACTCAGGATTGCTATCAGTTCATAAAATTTTTCCAGAAATCTGTTCACATCCCGTGTTTTTGCAGAGTTTACATAAACTGCAGCTCTCGCTTTGTTGTGCAAAAGTATTTTAACATTTGCATTCAAGTCCTCAGTGGTAAATGTTCAGTTCAGATGCAGGATTAATAAACTTCCATCCCTATATTACAGTATGGCATTTTATGCAAAAGGAGGTCTCAAAGAGCCCAGTCCTTTGGGACGAACCGGGCATTGCATTGTTAGCACTCACGTTGCCAAAAGCACCATGAGAAAACCTGCTTTCACACACTGGGCTTTCTAAAATATAATATCACCCAATGCAATAACTAATGAAGCTGAAATGATCCCATATTGTTCTGAACAATGTATCTGACTGCATACTACCAGTGAGGTCTGAGGAAGGAACGCATTATATTCTGCTGTATAATTCTGAGTCCGACCTGTGAAGTTCTTTGAACCTCTACTGAACCAATTCTGTATTTGAAATATTTTCAGGACTTATCTTCTCCATTTTAGCAAGCCAGACACAACATAATCCCTGCCTCCTGTCAGGAAATAATGGGAGGGACTGAGCATGCAGTGGCTAAGCACTCTCATTGAAAAAAACAGGGGATGCTGCAATAATTGTCCTGAGAGGCTAGAAAGGAAACAAGACTCTATGCTGACAGCTTAGCTCAGCGTGAACTCTCATTTTTCACATGGAGCTAATTAAAAACTGAAATTAGTTAAATATGGAAATGACACTTGCAAGCACTTTAGCTGAGTTCAGGCAAAATCCCTCTAGAGTGCTGCGACGCTACCTGCTGCTTCAAAACTCCCCAACTGAATTTCACAGTTAAAAGGCTGAGCAAAGGGAAAGTTATTACAGAGATTTCCAATTCAAAATGTGTCTGTAAAAATCTAAATTAAATTTCATGGTAGCCCTTTCAGTAACTAGAGACACACTGTGCAGCCCAACGATACGGTGCTCAAATAACGTCCCCGCATGTATTCTCTGATTATCTCACCTTTAGGCACTGTGCTGGTGGTGCCAGCACTGTGAATAAGGATACCAGCACTACAATGCTACAAAGATAAACTGTGTACTGCTACTGAAGTAGTCATTTGGAAAGCATGGACGCACAGCGCACGGAGGAATTATTCCTAAGTTTAACAGTAAAAATCTCAGAATATCAGAACTCAATGACCAAAATATCTCATGCCTCCTGATTTACCTTATATTTGCAAGCGCTGAATACATATGCAGAGAAGGGTCTATACTGCAATAAATTATATGGCCTATATATACCTATATCTCAATGATTTACAGGCAAGGTAATAATAAAAAGCACTTCTGCCTATTTAAATGGGCATAAAGAACCAAGGGACTGGATATGCATAAAAGGTAAGGTGACTGACATCAGCTTTTTGACTAAAGCACCATGTGAATTCCATTTTGGTGCACATGACTTGCCTGGTATGCATAAAAGCAAGGGTATTTGCCCAAGGGCAAGTATGATTTCTGAATGCAATTTAACAAAACCCGCCCATAGAGCAGATCATTTTGGATTCATACCAAGGCATTCAGGATAGCCAATCACTTTCAGAACAACTGGAGCATTTTGATTTTATTGTTTTTCCTACATTCCATCCCTCTACCCTTGAGGCAATCCCCTCCCACTGGCCTGCTGCCACTATTGCACCAACAAATTTCTGTCTAGGAAAGCCAGCAAAAGATGCCACATAGCATGAAAGCCACTGTTACTCCCAAGTCTGCTGGCAGGGGGGACTGCTGCACCCAGCCTGCCAAAACCTCTTCCCTGGCAGCTATCTGTATAATCTGTATATCATACCCAGGCTTTGCTAGTCCAGGGCCTTGAAATATTTCATCTTACCCAGCTGGAGGGGATATGCTGCAGCTGCACCATCAGACCCTCTTATTTTATTGAATTTTGAATTGCAGTTTCAAAGCAATTCAAATGAATTTGCCCATGGCCTCAGATCAGTAAAACTACTGATACCACCTGCATCAGGCTTCCTAAATTTGAAGCATTTAAAAGCAGGTGACAGGATAGGAGCTTTCAGTGTAAGGACTAACACTCATAGAAAGCCTGCTAAACGAACTTGGTCATGCCCCTTTTTGGCAAGGAAGGAACTGTATGGCTTTCAGCCCAATTCTCACAATAGTACTGGTAATGACGGGAAATTCCATTTTAAATTATGTTTTAAATCATGTATATTTTTCCAGGTTAAAAAAGAGATATTTATTTGATCACTGAGTTCCATCCATTTTAAAGCATTTATATGAGTAGAGATAAAGAGCAGACTATGATGAACATGAACTCTTTAAGAGGAGGGTGTATTAAGAAATCCAGGAACCAACATCCAGCAGGCTGAGGCCTCTTTCAAGTTTATGAAACTCCAATGAGATCATTACAAGATGGGTTGCCCTCAGGGAGGAAATCCAAAAGCCATCCATGATCATATCACCCTCCCCTTCAAGTAGTATTATTAATAATTCCCATTGCTTAATCATATTCAATACCCTTAAACATCCCAGATGGTGCTGAAATATAAGTATATACAGCATCATTTAAGTCCTGCAGGGACATAGGCAAGACTATAGTAAACAGGTAATATATTTTGACCAAGGTCCTTTGTTTAGAACTTTACTTTTACAAAACAGCAGAAGTGTGAATATCCAGAAAGGACAGAACAATAATTAAAACAAACCAAACAAAACCCCCTTGATGCCCAGGATCATATGTAGTTACACTGAGCTGAGTCTCCTACAGATTCTGCACTGCTAACATAGCCCAGATCTGTAAGCGAGGAAACCACTAATGTTTCCCCACTCATAATGCCATCCAATTCTTCTTCCAGCAACCAGAGGTGAAGGATTAAATTCCCTATCTAGCAGTTGTCCATGACCATGGTCCATCTAGAATGTGCCTGACTGACAGGTACAGGTTTAAAAACTACTGAGACATATATCTGCCTGGCTATGGCTGCCTATCTAACCAGGAGCCAGAGCCTCAGCAGAGGTAGCAGAGCATGTCAGCCAAAGTCCTTTGCAAAAACAAGGTGGTTGTGGTCCCAGCCTGGCACCTTGCCCTTAGTCACTTCATACTGAGCAGGGATTTAGTGAGCTAAATATTGGTTCCTCTTGTTTCACTGCCCTCACTGTGGCTGTATGTACAACCCTGTCCAGAGCAATGACATAGCAGATAACTAGTACCTACTTCTCTTGTCTGTGGGTTTTAACAGCACCCATATTAATTCTATGAGCAACTATCATATTTGGGGATCGGTATTCCTAAGGAGAGAAATTATTTATATCTTCTTCTCTTCCTCTTCTGTCATTCTACCTGAGTATACTCACAGGAAGATACAGCTTGGTGAGGGAGCTAGAGGCAGAAACAGGGAATCTGGGGAAGGGTACTGTCAGATACAATCAGGCAGCTTACTTTGAATGGCAATCATAAGGCAACAACTTATGCCTTTTAAAAGATCCCTAAAGAATAAACCATAAGGAACTTGCTAGAAAGAACAATGTATATTCCAATCAACTCATGATTGTACTTCAGATCTGCAATGAACATTCTCTCTCCAAAGTGCTTTCTGCTATACTCAGCACATGATGCACATTTGGGTAAGCACCACTGGGATAAAGCCTAAAGACATGCTTACAAGGGGACATCCATGCAGACAACTGCTTTTGTCCCTAATGATTCTGGGAAAGTACTTATTCAAGAAGAAAATGAATAGTGGCTTAAAGGTGAGAAATTAAGATAGGATTTTCATCTTCAGGCACTTAAAGGTGTTTAATCATTCTCTTGGATTTTTCTTCCTCTTACACTCAGAAATATTCAATAAAGTTTAAAAACTTGAATCAAGGAAAAAACCTGAGCCTGCAGCCTGACTTTAGGGAGGAAGAAGAGAAGAGGGAGCAAAAGTGGGCTGACAGACATAAATACATTATTTATTCTTTCCGTAACCAATATAGCATAGTGTGAGCCAGGGAATTACACCCACCAAACACACAGTACAGCCATCTTTGCCCTTGTAGGAATCATTTCAGTGCTCAGAAGATGCAGCATGCACAACCCAGCAATGTCATCCTTGTGACATAAACCAGCCTCCATATGCAGAAAGCAATGGAACGAAGATTATTCCCAAAGCTGGGGCCAAGAAAGGGCTACTGGTTCCAGGAGACTGGCAAGCCAGGTACCCCCAGAGAGTATGCAAGCTGTTTTTTTGAGCCATAGGCGAGAACAACACTCCTAAGATCATTCAGCCTCACTCCGAACTGCTGCCTCATACCCACTTTCGCTGTAAACAGAGCCTAAAATCATCCCATAAGAGGCAGAAGGAATAACTGTCTTTGCCAGGTAGAGGCTTCTCAGTGGGAGCTTCTCAGGTTTTGCTCTGTAAAGTGATTCTGGCATCCTAGATAGTCAATTAATGAATTCTTTAAATTGTAAAACTTTAGTCAAGGTCATTTGCAAATGCAAACCTTGAGTTCAATTATGTTTTACCAGCGGATGACACAATTACAAGAAAAAGCCTGTTTTTATAACTCAACCGTCTTTTCCACTTGGTGATCAATTTTTAAATACAGGGCAAGAAAAAAGTGTGCTTTTGAGAAAATTCTGAACACATAAATGTTTCAGATCAGTTCTACTGCACAGAAGAAAATGTTTCTTTTAATAGTGTGATTTGATGTAATTTGCCTTATGATTTTTCTTAAGGTACAGCAAATGCTGAACAGAAAATGGCACATATTTCATTTCAAGATACAGAGCCAAATTCATCCCTGCATCTTTTTCATGCCCCATTGGTCTAAGCCAATTATTTTCAATGTAGCTATATCACTGTGAAAAAGGAATAATGCAATCATGAATCAAGTCTATACTATTTTTCATGACAATTCCACTTCAGCAAAGCCTTAGATATAACCTAGTGAACCACAGATCACAGTAATATTTTATAAAATTTATTCAACAAAATGTATTAAACAAACTTACCTTTCTGTCTATATCTTAGTAACTTAGCAACCCTTAAAATATCTGAACAAGCTTCCTAAATCTTACCTACAAATGCAGACTTTACTTTTGAGTATTCTCTGTGCCAGCATTGATGGCCATAACTGCAAGAATAAATTTTGCAGAATGGGGCTGTAATGCACACATTTTACCTGTATCTTCACAAAGTCCTTAAGGTACCTCTTAATTAATGGTGTCATTTTCTAGGCTATTCACTAGATCTGTCATGTAAATTCAATGGCAGGGATATTAAGGCTTCATTACAGGAGATACTGTAATAAAAGTATCCCTAAATAGCTTAAGCATTCCATGGCCACTTGTCGCATGTTTTATGGTTTCTACTGATTTCAGTCAGAGCACCCAAAGTGAGCTGGAGGAAAGAACCTGCCCTACGGTACTGCACCTTGGGCTCGAGCATCCTTCACAGCACCAGTCTGATGCTCCATGACCAGTGGTGGCCAATGAAGTACCACAGGTGCACTATACCTTAGTATGAGCCCACTGCCAGAGAGCCAAGAACAGGGCTAACTGAAGTTCAATGCCTGCATGCAGAACAGGGAAATGAAACTTAATTCCTTGTGTTAAAATGCAGTGGGACTGTATGAATACTGCAGGAGCTGGTTGTCCTGGGTTCCTCTCTGTCCCTCCAGGAGCAGGGGGAGGGCAAAAGGGGGGGAAGTGAGCGAACGAGGTTTGTGATTGGGTTTAAACCACGACACTGGTGAATACCAATTTTAGTCATATCTTTAAGTAGATGACAATAAACCCTTATTATTTGCAAGGAAAACTCATTTACACTAAAGCAACCTGCAGTTGTCCCTTGCAAGAGCCAAGCAGCAGCTTAACTCTGCACACAGAGGGTACAACCACTGTCAGCTTTGTGAAATGAGGGAGGATGCAGTGTCAACAGGACCATGTCTAAGTGATAATTAGACCCAAGTAAGAAATCTGGGGTTAAAACCTGTAATCTTAACTCAAGATTGCTCCCTCAGTACCTTTTCATCAGCTTGTTCATGATTTAGAGTTTAAATTAAAGCTTCTAACCCTGAGCTCAGTACTGTGGAAAGAAAAACACTTCAGGAAAGCCTGAGTCTTCAGTCAGCTACTGAAAGGGCTACATCCGCTCTGCTTGGGCTTCTGGGGCTCCTTATCTGCTGCGGGAAAAACAGACGGTTTGTGGGCTGGGAAACGCATTCCTGCCTTTGCCAGCGCGAGGCTGACACTGTGCACGTCACTGGTCACCCCTCGCTCCTCACACACCTCATGGCCTCCCGCCGCCCCTGGGAGGCCCACTGCAGCCTGCAGCCAGCCCAGGAAATGGCCCTCAAGGCTGCTTGTGCCCTCCCACCTCCCCCTCCACTGCCGGGCCACCCCCCGGCTGCCGTGAGCAGTGCCAAAGCTCCATGTTCCTCGAGTGGAGCGGGAGATGCGGCTCCTGCCCCTTCAGAAAGGCTGTAACCAAGCCGCGTACAGTAAATCATAGAGACACAGAATCGACCGGGTTGGAAAAGGGCCTCAGGCTCATCCAGTCCAACAGCACTGCCAAGGCCACCCCTACCCCATGGCACTGAGGCCTCGTCTCCACGGGGTGTGAACCCTTGCAGGGCCGGTGCCTGCAGCCCTGCCCTGGGCAGCCTGTTCCAATGCCTGAGCACCCTCTGGGGCAGGAATTGTTCCTCAGCTCCATCTAAACCTGCCCTGGGGCAGCTTGAGGCCGGTTCCTCTTGTCCCATCCCTTGTTCCTTGGGAGCAGAGCCCAGCCCCTCCTGGCTCCATCCTCCTGTCAGGCACTTGTAGGGAGCCATCAGGTCCCCCCTGAGCCTTCTCTTCTCCATCTGAACCCCCCAGGTCCCTCAGCCGTTCCCCATCACACTTGGGCTCCAGGCCCTGCACCAGCTCCATTGCCCTTCTCTGGCCCCGCTCCAGCCCCTCAATGTCTCTCTTGCAGTGAGGGGCCCAGAGCTAACACAGGATTCGAGGTGTGGCCTCACCAGTGCCCAGTGCAGGGGGATGATCGCTGCCCTGGCCCTGCTGACAGCACTAGTGCTGATATATAAATGAGTGCAATCGACTCAGTAAATGTAAATATCGATACACTAGACATGTAAGAAACTACTTCAGCAACATCCCCTTTAAATATCCTCATGTGGGGTTTGTCAGCATTACTGTCAAGTGCTGTAAGTAAAAAGTGAACAGTTCTCCAGCACCACAGCAATATTACTCTGGTGTACATAAGGCACTGGCATCCTGGAGACCAAGTTGGCACAAAGCAAGCTTAAGCATAAGTGAGATAAAGATAAAGCAGAGTACTGCTGGGTTGCCTCCTCTTTTTTTCCAAAAAGACAAATATAAATTTATCATTCCTAAAATGTTTTCTTGACACAAGCCCTGCAAAGGACAACTGGCTGTGACAGGGATGCGCACCCGCCTTGCTGTGAACACCTGCCGGGAGCTGCTGGAGGGCGGCCGGGCGGGAGGCACGATCCTGCCGCAGTCCCTGTGCCTCACCCCAACACAGGACCAGGCTCCGCTGTCACCCTGCACTGACACCCTCCAGCTGCCAGCCACGGCGTGCTGCTTAGCTTAGTTTATCTTAACATTGCCTCGTGGGTGCCTGCACCATGAACTCGTGTAGGCTGATGATTTAGTAGTTGCCCGCTGATATCAGAGAGAGAAGCGTTTTTCCCTCAGTGTCTGCTTTGTAAATCAATCGCTAAATTATGTGCTACTTCATTCACATTTTTTGGGCCTCTATCTGCCCTAAGCCACCTGCTGTGGCGATAACTGACAAAATATATGGAACCTGGGGAGAGGATGAGGAAAGACAGGAAGGAGGAGGGATACAGCTATCTTTGCACATGCGACCTATTGGCAGAAATGCTCAGGCAGTGGCATACAAATGCTGTAGATTGAAGCTATTGAATTTTTTAGTAGCACAATACACTGCATAGCACTGCTCTTTAAGTGCTTGTATTCTGGTGCAACAGCAATCTTCAAAGCAGTAAAATAAGACGTACCCAGCTGTGTTTCAATTCATATACATCAAGAAGAAAACTTGTACTTTCCTGTACTAATTTCACAGAGGAATCAAAGAACAAAAAGCTGAAAAAAAATCTATAGAGTCAGACTTTAACAACCAAGAAAAATAAATCGAGTTTTATTTACCTGTATCATGGAAACACAAGCTATTTAAAGCACCTTTGCAACATCTCTCCTAATTAATCTGTATCAGGTTGTCTGGATGGAATCACAATCTTACTGTCAAGATCAAAATATTCACTGTCTCCTCCACAAACCAACAATTAAAATCTTTAAAAGCAATTTGAGAATGTTGGCAGGCAGAGCTACCCACATTACAAACAGGTACTGTTAACATTCACATCTTACAGTTATCTTTCTTTTGCAAGGCCTTGTTTATTGTTTTTGTTTTCAATAATAGCATACAAATGACTTTCCTCAGAATCAGACTCAAGATCCCTGCAGATTCTTAAATGAGAAAACATGTTGCCGCCACTAACAGTAACACAAACAAAGCAACTACTCCTACATGTAATAGCATTGAAAGGAGGCGTGTGTAGTATCAGCATTAGAAGACGGATGAGGAAACCAGAGATGGGAAAAGACAGATTACTGCGAGCAGAGTAATTCTGAAAGCTTTGCTAGGGGGCTGGGATCTGCTCCCTCCAAAAAAAAAAAAAAAAAAAAATCAGACAGAAAGCATAAAGAGTAAACTGCTCTTCCTTGTTCTGTAAAGTTCTTCCGAGTTGTGTGGGAAAGAGAATGAAACTTGTCTTCTTCCCTTCAGAATAGAGCATTACTGTAAAATATTTAATTATTATTGTTACAGCTTCTGCCACATCAGATTGTACTTTAACTAATTTTATTTTTTAAGGTGAATGTCCTGCTAATAAAAGACCCTGGGACTGATAGTCCCAGAACCCAGTATTTGTCATTTATTCTCATAATAGGACTAGCACTGAAAGATTCCCCAAGTGGTCAGCTTCACTCCTGCTCTGAAGAAATTGCTCCTTTATCATTGTCTATTCCAGAAGAATAATAGACGTCAGCTAAAATAATGGTAACAAGTGACTTAACGCTGTGTGTGGGCAGAGGGTATCCTACCCGACATCCCAGCAACAACCAATGAATCCTCTTGATGTCACGGGAGGGAAAAAAGCGCAGAAATAGTGGCATTTCCCTCCAAGGACAACGTTTCCCCAGTAAACAACCTGAAAAGCAGTACTTTGCCCCACAGGGACAGTAATTTGGGGTCCTGAAATAAAAATGGATAGAGAAGGTTGTGCTGGGTGAGCAAGTCCTGCATTCTGAAAGATGAGAGGAAGATTTTAATTACCTTGGCAGCACCCATGGCTACAGCCCTCTCCTTGCATACCTGGGAGAATCAAACTACCTGGGGCACAAGCTGGTTAGGTGGAGCAGGACAGGGAGAAAAACACGGACACGCGGACCCCCAAAACTCGGTTGAACCTGATACAAAATTTTAACAGAATATCAGAACTCAAACAGCATACTGACATTCTTCACTAAAATAACTTACAAAATGTCAGTTATTCACAAATAAAGGTGGTGAGACATTAGCTAGAACAAACTACTGCACCTACTGTAATGGAAAACAATGTTAAAACATTTCTCCAAATGTGATGTGAATGACTAGGATTCTTTGGAAAGTGAGGGCAGTGAATCTGGTGTTATCGTTGAAGATCATATCACTCAATGAAGAAGTTCCATCATTGTCAACAGACAAACATTCACACACAGAACTCTCCTCCAGAACTACCTGAAAATAGGTGTGAATTGTCAATCATACTTTACCACCTTGTGCTATGATTTCTTTCTGAAACCCAATGATCTTCATTAGATCTAGTTATTATATTACCTTTAAATACCAGAATATGGACCATGATACTACTCAAAACACACTCTCAAAACCAGCAGACCTAAGGTCCATTTTTTACAGTAATGTAAAATATATACATTACTGAAACTCAATTTAGTCATCTGGAATGTAGGAATGATAACATTTACTTTCCCTACAGTGAAGTGCTTATAAACTAAATTAGTATTTACTATAATTCATCTCAATTCTAGAAAACAGTGAATCATAGTCTTATTTTTTAAAAATGAATAAGCAATTTCATTGAGCAGGGAATAAAACTTTTGTCTTGGTGTTGGGTTTTTTTTTTGTTTTTCAATTTCTCCAACTATCATTATTTACCAGAAGCTTAATTTAGCCTATTTACAGAAAAATCAAGTCCTTTTTTTGGCTCCTGTGTGCTAGAATTAATCAGAAGCTGCATGATTCCATCTTTAATTTCAATCACAGCAGCTATTGCTTTACAAATAAATAATACTTACATGATTTTTATTACTCCTAAAGAAGACGCTCACTTTTTCTTAAGGAAAATATAAAGTAGAGTACTGGCTTCTACACTTTTGTTTAATTATGAGAATACCTCAGGATATGTGTTTTCCCTTAATAAAATCCAAGTGCATAATTAAATCTGCATTTTCTTGAAAGACATCAGCAATACCTGGCTTATCTGGTAGGTGTCCAGACTGGCAAGAATTAAAATGCCCATGAGAAAACAGAATTGGGGAAGGGGGTCGGTGGGAAAACAGATTGTGGGTCAACGCAATCTATCAAGTTCAACCACAGAGGCAAGTGCTATGCAGTATTACATGGAATTCCTTTTGTAGACCTGGGTCATAGTTATTCAAGTTGAAAAAGCTGGATGTCAGTTTTCTAGCTAGATTTACTAAGAGGATAGCAGAATTTAGCCCCATCTGTTAGTCCTTGGCTAGGACACTGGTGCTATTTGTTTTCTTAGCCTGGCATCCCAGTCCATTTCTCACTTGCAAGCTCATACAACAGATTGATGGTGCCAGAGAGACACTGTGAAGTGGTGCCTGCACCACTGCCAAGGGCAGGGAAGAACGGATGGTCAAATCCAGATGATTTCACATTAAGAGAGGTTGAAGTGAAAAATCTGCACTGTCCTCTGCCCCAGCCCTCCATGCTCACAGGGGACTGCATCTAACCTTCAGTCAGCAAAACTGAAAGAGAAAAAACTTTGCTTTAAAGCTTTAGAGGTGCCTAAGAATATTTTCAGTTCAAGTTTTGCCCAGCCATGGGCTGGTTTTAAAACCATACCGTCAAAATAAGACTTAGAGGGATTTTCCCCACTTTCATAACTGGGACAAAATGCTTTGCCCTAAATAGCTTTTGCCTAAAGACTCTCTTCTAGTGCCCTCTTTCACAAAAACATACAGAGGGAATGGCAGTTTTCTGCAGACCCAGCTGATCTGTAAATCTGCTGGGAGACTGCAGATTTAGTGTGCAGTGAACCTTATGTATGCCATATTAAAGTTTATACAAAACATTGCACTGAAACTACATTCAACCCTGTAGCACCAATGGGTCTACGTCATGTTTCTCACTATAAAAGAGTTCAATTTTATACTTCATTATCAGTTAGTACTAGTGGCATATATGTGCTAGATTACTCCAAAATATTAAACATTTTGAGACACTGTGAATTTCAGGAAAGAAAATAAAGGTGCTTTCAGTTACTGACTAAGCTATTTTTGTAAACTCCCCTGCTGCAGAAAAGCCTGCTCCAACTCTGATTCATTTTCATATTCCCGACTTTACTTATGTGGGAATTCCCAACAGACTTCAGAAAGGTACACATGGAGCATTTTCAAGAATGGGTCTAGGGTAAAATTCTGACAAATACATAAATAAACTAAAAAGTAGGGGAAATATTTTCATCATTTCTGTCAATTTATAGTAATATTAGTAATTTTTAGCTCACCACAAAATATTACCTACGCGTGCCTTAAGTTCATCTAGGAGCACAAAACAAAAAACAGGTAAAAGAAATCACAAATATGTATCTAGAAATCAGAATCTGTAGGTATCTATGCACATAAACACAAACAATAAGCAAAGTAGAGACATGTATAATATAATTCTGTCTACTGCAAATTTGGCCTTTTCATATTCTGCAGCTCAGACTCTATTATAAGCTTGCCATTTCAATCCAGACCTTTGACTTCCAAGAAAAGGCTTTAGGGAAAAACTCTGTTTATATTTAGGCAAGGCTTTAAAAGGTAAAACCATCATAGAATAATATTATCTTTATCTTACCACACTAGTCAGAGAGTTCAAACTCTCTGGTATTTTTTACAAGCAATAATGTCTCAATTTGTAAATGGCATGCAGGGCATCTATATTACTGCTAACCAGGGGTAACAACTGCAGGATTTCCACGCCCTGCGTTGCCAAAGGGGATATTTTCATGACAGTGACACACATGGGTTTCCAAGTCCACAGCTCGCACTGACAAGTGCCATGAGTGAACACACGCTGCACAGTGCACAAGCGTGTTGATGGAAAATATATTTAATGTAAGATATCCAAGTAAAAGAGGACAGAAGAAGAAAGAAGCCCTACAGCCCTAGCCCCCTTCTCCTCACTTCAAGCGAGGAGAAAGCATATAGGATTTTGTATTTTCCTTAAAACAAGAAAGGACATGATGGTGTTTACATTTCCAGCCAAGGAAAGCAAAGCTTCAGTTACCTTCAATACAATTGTATGATTTCATTTTTACCTATGAGTACCCATGTGCTGAACCACTGTGACTGAGACTAGCTAAACAGCGTTTAAAAGAATCAACTTACTTCCAAAGCCTTTCTCCTGCCAACTGATCAAATCAGTAAATCTTTCACCAGAAGATCTTCATGGGCAACATTACTGAGCAAAATAAAACACTGAATTACTGCCACCTACAAACCCCTGTATCTGACCCTTGGTATTTGAGGCCTGTTTTGCCTAGTGAGAAATACAAACGTCTTTTGTCTCTGAAACCACAAAGATTTGGGTTCAAACCTTAAAACTGTGTGAGAAAACTTGCAAATTTTGGCTAAAAGAAGCCCCACAGAAACTTACAGTTGAATTGCTGTGTTCAGTCATGTAACTGCATGTCACCCCTCTGAATACTGAGCTTGGGAAACTGCTTTGTACAGCTCTAAAAAACCAGATACAATTCCAGAGTCACGACTACACTAAAGAAAAAGCAAGGTATGCAGTATATGCAACCATTACCTCTTTTGCAAACCGCTCTGGGATTGTCAGAGTGCTGTGGTTTAAACCCAGCATGAGAGACTGGAAAGTCCTTGATCAGGGTAAGCACCGTTCAGCAGCAACGAAAACATCCGTGTGTTATCAGCATTATTCTCAGACTGAAGCCAAAGCAAGCACTGTGCCAGCTTCTAGGATGAAAATTAACTCTATCCCAGCCGAAATCAGGACACAGAGTATACAAGTTACATCATGCAGCAGAAGCTGGTAATGGAAAGCGTTTGAAACAAAACCTCTTCAAAGTGTGTAAAGGATAGCTGACAGCTGAAAAAAACCCCATGTTAATCTATGTGTTAAAAGAACCAGAATTCTTAAACTCTGGGCCCTAAGCTTTGGTTTGGACCTCCCTATTCAGAAAAGATCTGGGCTCAGGATAAGGCTCCATACTTTAAAGGTAACAAATAGGGTGGATTTTATGCGTTCAGTCCAAGGCCATGTGCTGCCCCTTCCCTGAGAAGTGACTGAGCACACACTCATCACAGGTACAGGACAAAGGCATCCTCCATGTGAAATGACCAAGTCCAAGGTCTTAGGCATAGAGCTGTCCGTCCTTGTCAGGGGAGGATTTGTCACACAATCCCCAACCCGCACTTCATTCTTCTCCTGGGTCTCTGGGCCCCTTGAGGACAGTGCCAGGAGGAGCCCAGGAGCTGCCTGGGTTGTTCTAGCAGGCTATACCTACCTACTGCCTGAGCCCCTCAGCTGTGCTGTACTGAGGTCTACTCATCAGCACACCACCATACTACACACTACTACAAGTAGCTACTAAAAGGTTTCCTACTCTAGACTTGGGTTGGAATGCAGGTTGCGATGTGAATAGCTTTGAAATCGTTATCCAGGAATTCTGAAAGCATGAATTCCATACTAAGTACCTGTTTCCTCAAATCATGGAAACCACAGTCAAAAGTGTTCATTTTAAAATGCATACACAGTCGAAGCAAAACAAATTCCCACTCCTTCAGTTTACCTGTTGTGTGTCTAGTATTCCAGGAGTTTCAAATCAATGTTAAGCAAGTTGCATGGTCTTTAAAAGCCCTTTTCTGTTCTACCTGTTTACAGCTTTCTACTGGTAAATAAGGGAGAAAAGATGAGTGGTTTATGAACACTCACTTTAAAAAGTCAAACAACATGTTAAAACAATACTTCATAGTACCATGAAATAGAGTTAAGCAGACCATTTTCACAATGATTTTTATAGAAAGAACATGCATAGATTTTTGACAGGAAAAAAAATAAATGTAAAGATGAACAGAACCGCATGTATTAGATCTTGTTAAACATTTATTTGTCCTAAAGCAAAAGATAAAACTCGTTCCGTCAGAGATCTATATAAAATCTAAACAGAGAGATGAAAATCAGTTTTTCAACCTCAGTAATTTCCCTTTACAAATACTCTAAGATGAGATTGAGTGAAACCTTTCACCAGACTACATCCTGAAAGCCAATACTATTTCCAGTCTCGCTGCTAATGTGAGAGTGGGTAATGCTGATCAAATGACAGAAAACCAATCAAGTAGCAAGACATATCTTGCTGGTTTCTTGAATGTCTATAAATTCACTGCTTTCAGTAGCAGTCACACACTTCCTTAGCTACAGGCCTAATTGGCGTTACTTGCCTGTGGCTGCTTAGGCAATTGCAATGACCCAGGTTGTGCAAGCAGATAACGAGTCCCTGAATTGACTAAGAAGTGTCAGAACGACAGAAGGAAAAATTGGCTAAGGGAGCACATCAGCAGCTGCACGTGCATCCTCAGGTGGTGCTCAGAGAGAACCTATATTTTAATTTGTAGCCCATTTGTTGCAAAAGGATAGAAGTTTAAGATCTGCCGTGGAGTACAATATGGCAATCCAAGCAAAGGAAAGGAGAACAACTTTTCTGTATTTCTGAGAACAAATAGGTGTCTCTACCATCACATCATTGTTTTACTATTACCAGTTAATACAACAGCAGACAGAAAGTGCAGCTGCGGTCCACAGAATATTTGGCATTTCTGGCCCAAGCATAATCCCTCATGTAATGAAAAACCTATTTCTATTTCTGCATCCTCGCTACTCTTCATACTGAAGAGGCTTGCGTCTGTCTCCCATTTATTGAAGCTTATTCTTCATCCAGACAGCCAGGACTGGTTTGTATTAGAAATTAGGTTTTAAATCACTATTTTTCTATTATTTATTTTAGGATTTTCAGGAAGCCTCCAGAAGTGCAGAAAAATTCTTCTTGTTGAAAAAGACCTTAACACTCTTAATGAACCAAGCACCAAATCCCTGACCCATGTTAAAAAACTTTGATGCTTTTAAGGTTCAAAATAAACTCTGTCTATAAAGACAATAACATTATTTTAAGAGTTAAAATGACATTAAAATATTAACAAAGAAAGAAAAAATTAAAACATGCAAGAGAAATGCTCAATCCCTGAGCTTTTCTTAATGAGCAGCCTCCATTATGGGCTCCTCTTTCCCTTTTCTCATGCCGTTGGAGTTTCGGTGATTAATGGAGTTGCAAGCTGTAGAATGGGATATATATGAAGAAAGAAAGAAGGTGAAATAAACTTTTGCCTCAATAAATCTTATGGGCCTAAATTGCATCTGTTTTTTCTTTATGCTCTCTGCTGCCTTGTGGCCACTTTTAACATGATTCTCTGTTTTTAGGTCCCAGCTCTGCACCACATTCTTATAAATGTGCACAGTTCTCTCCTTGGAAGAGACCTTAGATGTTACAGGCATACTAACCCATTACTGCAAGCTAAATGGGACTATGATGCTGCATTGCCTTTCTCTGGAAAATGTTAGTGTGCCTGCTGTGAAATTGTTTAATTTCTGTTTCACTTTGAAGTATTCTGCATTTACCACAGACCAGCAAAGATGTTGTAAGTTCTTATCTATCCTTATATTACCTTGGGATACTTGCTATGTACTCCTGATATTTTTCCAACATCTATTAATTTTCTCAGCATATCAAGCACTATTTTCCCCTCTTTAAAAGACTTCTAATAACTGAGCACAGAAATCCTCTAGCAACAGTACATTCTTACAGAAGAAGTATCTCCTTTCTTCTGCAAAAGAAAACATTACCCTCACAACTCCAATTCGGTTAAGACAGATTCCAGCTGTCAGGAGCAAAACCTGAGTTTGCTGCTAAACCACGTGCCTTGCATCCAACTAGCTCCCCTAGAATTACACTCTGGGGTTTCACGGTTCCCTTATTTAGGAGGCCCAGCTGTAGCACCAAGTTCCTGATTTATAAGTTAAAGTTGTAAACTTGTTCTTCTGACTACACAGAATTATTTCATTCACATTGGCAAATCTTTTAATGGTAGCAGATTGGCTTTGCACTTGCTATTGGTACAACTGCATAAAGTTGGTTTATGCAGCCAAATTAGGATACTGAGAACCAGCAGTTCATGCCCTGCTTCATGCTGAAGTAGACATGTATGGGGGCTTCCAATAATCTCCTGCCTTCCTCTTGTAATTCTTCAGTCTCTGATTACTACATCAGCTATATACAGTCTTCTGCACCTTACAGAAAGCAGGAAGTCTCTTGCAGGATAAATCAGTAAATTGAAAGAAGATGCAAATATACAGAACATACACTGCAAGACTAGTGCAGTGCACCCGTATTTAAACAAAATGATGTTAACATATATGTACAAGCAGCGTGTTATTGATTGACTGACCTTTCAAAGAATCTTGTCTAATCCAGGTCAATACCTGCAAGACCAATGAAGTGTTGCAGAAAGAAAGTTTAAAATCTTCTCATCCAGCAAATGGGGAACCCAGTCCACCACACTGGCATTAGTATGTGAAGACAGCTTCTATTTTATGGCTTTCCTCAGAAAGTATTTAGTAAGAAAAATGTTGGAAGAAATCAGCTGATCAACCAACCAGCAAATTAAAAAAAAAGAAGTTTAAAATTAACTGCAGCAATATTATGCATTATGCATATTACCTTTTAAAAATTAAACATGACAGAGGGGGATAAATCTGGATATCCCAGAGAAGAAAGCAAACTAAACCCAGAGACTGTTCAAAGTTTTAGGTAAGGTTCTGCAAGATCAACATAAGACAACACAATTCCTTCCCATGCAGGAACTATATTAATACAAATGTTTGTCTTTTCTAGTAATTATTTAGTAATAGCCAAGTCAAAGACATTAATAGTGTCTAATAATCACACAGTGGGGCTCAACAGTGATTCTCTCATTATCAAATCTGCTCAGGATACAAGTCAAAACATGATTTTTCTAACCAAATACATTCTTCATTTTGGCATTGTAATTCAAGCTTCTGATGTCAGAAAAGATTATGAGAAAAGAAGTAGGACAGAATTTCCTGAATATTCATAAAGTATACGTGCATCAGTCAAAAAAGGAGCCTCCCCTTTCTACACCCCTCAATCTATTAAATAGTCTTTGGCTCGCTTACACCCATCATGGTCAAATTCTGTTGTGGAAAACAAACATTCATGCTCAGTGAAAGGACTCCATGTCTTGGAGTATAGCACTCACCATTATTCAGGCAAAAATGCCTCAAATCATTAGAAATGGGTATAATTCCTTGCAGTGGTACAAACCAGGGATTGACGGCCTGGGGAGCAGCTCCACATGAAAAGAACTGCTCCTGTTATCCCAGTGAACAAAGCACTAAACATGAGCCAGCAACATTCCCTGGCAACAAAGGTGGACAGCAATATCCTAGGCTGCAGGAACAGAAGCATGGCCAGGAAATTGTGGGAGATATGTATCCCCTTCAGCTCTGCACCCAGTGGTGTGCTTCTAGGGGTATCTGCATCCAGTTTCAGGCCTTTCAATACAAGAAAGACATCAACAATCTGGAGCAAGTCCAGGGAACACCAAGAGGATGGGTGGGGCTGGAACACATGCTGTGGGAGGAGAGGCTGAGGGAGCTGGGTTAATCTAGCCTGGGTTCTTAAAAGTAGCCTGCTGGTACCTACAGGTCATCAAGAAGACAAATCCAGGCTCTTCACACTGGAACATGGCAAGAGGATGAGACATGAAGGGTACACATTAAAGCGAGGTGGAGGCCGGATATAAGGATATCCTTCTTCCCCACGAGGGCAGTCAAGCAGTGGAACAGGTTGCCCAGGAAGGTGGTGCAATCTCTGTCCTTGGAGATCTTCAAGACCAGACTGGACTTCAGAGATGACCTAGGTTTTAGCAGATGACTGGACTAGAGACCTCCAAAGGTCCCTTTCAACCTGAATTATCCTACAACCTTGTAAATATAAATCTGGAGCACGAAATTTGTCCCAGGGATCAGATAGGTTTTTACAGAAGATGCTATTTTTCCCAGTTATAACTACAAGACTATTATAAAAAGAATTAACAAGGCACAACATAACATGGAGTGCTAGGTATTCAAACCCCCTGACCTTGGCAAGTCAAAGATTTTGTATCTGAGTAGTGACATAAGCAGACAGCTCAAAGTATGATGGAGCAAGACTGCAGAGAATCAAAGCCTGAATAAGCATAAGCTGAAATGAACCTGAAAGCTGCTTCTTAAACAGTTTCTTAAATTACTTAAAAGAGGTAATGTCACCACATTACACTATATGGTGAGTAAAGTTTTCTGTCATTTCACAGTGATGTGTCATTTCTCTTCCCACTGTTCAACTTCTTTTGCTCCATAATTTCTGTCGTGTGTTACCCTGTCTTATTATTTTCACAAATGGAATTTAATTTCTATTGTTATCTTTTGTCTTCCTGCCAGTTCCTTGAACATTCTCTTGTCTCTTTAGTACACTTAAGTATTTTTTATTTGTGTTTCGTTTTTCGTGGCTTTCATAAGTGTTGTAAAAACTACATTATCCACCCTTATAAAAGCTATGTCGCACTTTTCAATCTGATACTAACGCACTGAGCAACAGTTCTTTTCTGAAAGGCAAATATGCACTTCTATATTTACATGAACAAAATGCACAAATGTGCTAAGTGCAAACCAACACAATGAGTTATTAAAGAAGCAGAGCAACAAACAATCAAGAGGAATGAACCAATAAATGATCACCTGGTGGTATCAATATAAACAGCTGCTAAAAGAGCAATGTTTACCTAGGGATATTTTACACTCATACTGAGCACTGACTTTTCAGAGAGAATGACCACAGGTTTATTTGACAGGTATCTCTGACTTGGCAAAATACAATCTTCACTATTCCTTATGTTCGCCCTTCCCCTGAAAATTGCTCTCCTCTCAGTCTGTGGGGTGGGTTATAATGCATGTCCCGCTAAAGCATCTCAAAACTTCCAACATTTTTCCCCCTTGACTTCCTGCAAGACCTGTTTTGCATCCAGTTATCTCTGCTATCTCTTTGCCCTGACAAGACTTGATACCTGTGATTCTGGGATTAAATCCTAACTTCTAAACAAATTCAAAATATTCAGTATTTGCATTAAGAAAAGTGAGAACAGCCTCCGTTACGGAGCCATTACAAAATCCAGGCTATTTTCTAGTTTGTGGCAAAGACAGTGCATGTGAAGCACAGCATGTGCTTTGCAACTCAGAAGGAGAAATAGGAAAAAAATACATTTTCAGCATAGCCAGTGCTATCCTATCGTATCACATTGCTCATTTTTGTGATACTAACCTCTCCCACGCCACATATTTTGAGCAGCACAGCATCAACTAGGCAGTTCCATTACTTAAGTGCACAGTAATATATTTGAACAGCTTCTGGGGATCACTACCAGCATTTGTCAAAACTTCTCAGACCCATCCTAGATTGTGTTGTGCAACATATATTAGAAACCAAGCAAAAATGTGCCCCCCAAACCAGAACCCTAATATCACAGAAAAGAAAAATCCTCTTGGCCTGCTAGTTCTTGCCAAGGATTTGGAGTCCATTCAATCAAATCAGTAGCTAAGCAGAAAGGGTTTTCAATTTCAAGTGCTAAGTATGTGATAGCAGTTTGTGAGTTATGGAAACATTAGTCTCACTCTGGTTTCAAGTGCTGAGGTTCACTGGATGAAAATCCCCAACAAAGTCAAAGAGAATTGCACAGGCTGATAAAACTGCTCCTTCACACTGAAAGGCACCTACTCCATTATCTCTCAGATCTCTGCTAGGCAAAACAACAGGTACACTGGGTTGGGGTTTTTTTTGGAACAAACTTGTAAATCAAGCTTTTATGATTGACTCAGGAAAAGCACAAGCAAACTATACCCAAGTAATTTCACATGAAGGTCCTCCTGTTCTTTGTGGTATTATGCATATACAGCAAATAGAGTATTTTGACTAGGAAAATTGTCCCCTTCGTATAATGAATCTCTTGCACCTTTGGACTGTGGAATAGGACACTTACTAGGCTAAAAAGCTGCATCTAAAGTTCCTGGGGCCAAGCTCCATGATTCCCAGCATTAGTGCCTACTTTTCTTATGGAATGGGGGCCAGATGATTTTCCCTGAAAGGCTCAAAAGCCTCTCTTATCAGTGGTAGCATCAGACAAGCTTACTGAGCTACCACTACTCTTTTCTATCTCAGATTGACTGATATCAGTCAATAACAATCCCTGTACATGTGACATTTAGAACATGACAGGCATATTCTAAAATTTAATTACTGCTCCTTCACTGACACCTACTTTTAATGCAAATTTAAGAACAGACCCTTCTGTCATCAGCTAATCCTGCAAGATGCAGAGCTCCCTCGGTTTACATTGATTTCAAGTGAATCTGATAGCAGTGATTGGCAGCCAGATGACCTCTGTCTCTCAGAGGTTCCATCTTTGCATGATTTTCCCCTTTTCCAATCTCGGTTTCCAAAATGTCTAGCATTTTGATTTCAGTGAAGCCTGGACAAAACAAAGTCAGTGGTTTTCTGTCTCTATAAGTAAAAACCAATAAATGCAAGATAAGAAATCACATGAAATGTTGCCATTCGTCAAAAAAAAATTGGAGAGAAACAAAAATCAATTGGTACACCAGCTAGCCACTTGAGCACACTGTTTTGATTACTCCTGATATGTGGAATGAGGGTCAAAAAGACAACTGGAATTATGACTGGACTAAATTAGAGATATGAATGAACAAGAAACTTAATGCAAGCACCTACATTAGCAAATATCTGACTCATTTCTGAGAAGAAAATAATTCGAGTTGATCTCAACACCAGAAGGACACAATTTTATGCAGATTGTGGCACCTACATATCTTTGACGCAGGGTGAGGACAAGACTTTTATTTCTAAGTCCTTTTTCTCAGGAACCCCATCAATTTTATTTTCTGTCACAGAATCAAATGAAAACTTTTGTGGCTACAAGCAGGATAGCCAAATAAACTAACTGTTATTTGTCTATACGTCTCGTGTTCTGTAGGCAGCTATATTTCAGGCTTTAATTTTAAATATATATAGGGAATAATAAGAAGGAAAGGATATTTTCATTTGCTTAATTAACTGCCAGACCCTTTGGCAATTCAGCCCTCTCTATAGCACAGAAGTGAATATATTATTTTAAGTTTATGCTACATGTGCACTGAATATGTAGTGCAAGCATGCGATTGTTATAATTTCTGTCATGTTCCTTTTATTTTCCCTATATCTTCTTGCACATAATAGGATTAGATAAAATACATCAATACCCTAAAAGTTATTAGTCTGAGTCTCCAGATACTATCTTCAAGTGGGGCATCTTTAAACCTTACAGATTTTATTTTCCACAGGACATAACAGTTTGGTGGGGTTGGTTTGTTTGTTTTTCCCAAAGCAAGTCTGAATACTTTAAATTACCACATTTTTAATATACTGACATGTTGCTGGTCTGATGTTCTTTGATGCTCAAAGTTAGATTGGCAGAAATCAGAGAGAGCAGCACAGGGGCTTGCAGAAATGTGATATTCATGCTTGGCAGCTATTGCTCTGTGAAAAGCACAAGGTGACTTTGCTTTTTCCTCTCCTTCCTTCTTTTATTTTTCATATTTTTTACCCTCCAACTTTGGCATGAATCTAAAGAACGAAAAACTAATTTAACATGACAAATGCTTTCATCACTCCCCTAACCTCTGAAGTGAACACTCTGACAAAGACAATATGCGTGCTATATGCTTTCCTTTCGACACTTTATAAATTACTTTCTTGTAACTGGGTTTTACCACCAGCCCAATATCTTCAGGATGTCCTAATTTGAATGGCTAGCTCTACATTCTTCATATGTCACCCGTGGATAATAGGAATAACTCCTGGCCTTTGTGAAGTGACGTATGCCTCAAATGGGATTGTAGGACAATTTTATTTACACATTGCATGTTGGAATTTACCAAAATGTACAACGCTACCAACTTATACTCTGCATTTCATCAGCCTGCTGAAGAAACAGGGAGAAGTGATAAATCTGGCTTTAACTCATCAGACAACATTTTGTATACTGTGTAAGGAAAAAGTTAACTGAGATGATTTTTTCCTATACTCTGCTATTAAAAACAGTGTAACAGTCAGACATAGAAACATCTTAAAATGCTCTTTTTAGTGGAAATGATCCTCAGAGGAAGATTTAGGAGAATCCCTGGCCTATAAAGGAAGAGTCTATTTAAAAACACAAACTTCAATAGTAGGAACCAACAATCCATATGTATCTTAAAAAAGAAACCCCAAAGTTTTGTTTTAACAAGACATACTGTCATTATTTTGACAAATGTTTCACTTCTTAAAATCTCAGTAGTATCTTTACTTAACATCACTAATGTACTGTGGCAAAAGATTCCAAAGGTTATTATGCACTTATTACTATGAAATTATTTTAATGCTTTAAACATACTGTCTTTTAATTTCACTGTGTTTTTATTGGCGTGTTATCAGAAAGGGAATTGGAATGCCTGAACAATTTAAAAGATATTTATTCTTTTTTCTCTGTTATGATATTTTTTTGCTCCTCTCTTTAAGCCACCCCTCATTTGATATTTTTTTCATGCCACCCATATCTTTGGCATGTTCTCTGAAAGTCCCACATTTAAATGTGGACTATATTTTCAGTGACCTAACTGTATCAATTCCCACATATTTTTTATTATAGGAAAATACATTTAAAAATCCTGAAGTCTAAGAGAATTTCTAAGTATTCTTTCAATGTAATTTACCTCATATTTGCCAGCATTGCTTTTTTCATTTAGTCCTGCAATGGTCCTGATTAGCATTGACGTGATCATCTTCACACAGCCTAGATATATAGACAAGCCTAAGTAGCATAACAGGATTATTCGCAGGATTAATTGCAGCTGTTTTCTGGCTTTGATGTATACTAATTCTTTACTGTGTATGGAACGAAGCTTGTCAGGTAACTTCTCATTATTTAATCCTTGAGCCAACACTCTTGTTCTAAAACCTGCTTTCTTGTGTTTACTAGCCAACTCTATTGCACTCATCATTCTTTAGTCAGGGAAGACAACTTCAAAAACTTCTGTCAAAATGGATCACTTATGTCATTACTTGAAATGATAGATCATTCATCAATTATTAAGAGTCAATGCATTATCTTACATTCCCTCTTGTCTTAGTATATGAAAGTGTATAAAGCAATAGACATGTTGCAAAGCTTTGCTTTAGATTACAGTAACCTAAATACCAAGGAAAAATATGTTTCATAATCCATCACTTCAAAGTTATGCACACGATTAAAAAACTCAACTTGCAGTGTATCATTCCCCATGTGCATAATCACTCAAACAGAGAGTTGTTGTATGGTAAGTGTCACGGTCAATAAATCATGGGCTTTCCAATCTTTTTATTTATATATCAAACTAAGCCTGCTATTCGTCTGTGAGCTCTGTAGTATCGAGTATACTGGGATATAGGCCTGGCCTAAAGAGACAGCAGCAATAAAACAGCCAGTCAGCTCTCTCTTACTGCTGTATATATTAATTACATATGGAAGCTCATTAATATGAAAAATAGGTTTCCCTTAGAAAACAGTGTCTATGCTGTTGAGTGAGAATAGGGAGTAAATTCAGTACATCTTTATAGGTCTTTTGAGCACTAAATATGAAATTAGAGTCAGAGACGAACTAAACCACTCACAGAATAGGTCTGGAAAGTATCAAGCTCCCGTAGTTCCAAAATACTCATTGAAGCTAGAGAGTTTGTGCAGCATCTCATTGTCACCAATGTATTGTTAAAGGCACTGTGAAAGGTATAAACTACACAGCTAGCCGAAGTAAATACTTAGATAAACCTCCAGAACAACAGACAAGGAGAGGGGTGCCTGGGGGAGTGGGTGCCAAAAAATAATTGCATTAAGAAACACAGAATAACAGAAACATGTTAAAAAAAATATCTCAAAAGACCACAGAAAGAATGAAGACACGGTGTGGACAGTGTTCATATATTGATCCTGGGAAATAAGCACAACATTTAGAGTTTCCTTTCTATATTTTTGCTGACAAAATACTAAAGAAGTGTGGAATACCAAAAATAACAGTGCATAAAAATGAACTATCTATTTAGATCTAACACCACCAGGAATTTATTCACAAAGATACAGACTGAGACTTATTAAATGCCAGGAGCTTCTGTTACTTACAGGGAGTCACCCACCAGCACAAAAATCACAACTTTTTCCAAATATTTTTTTAATATATGGTAGTACAACAAAAAAATCATTGTATCACCCACTGGTTGGGCTATCCATGAGAGATGCGTATACAACACCTAAAGTTAACGCTGCACTGAGAATCCTGAATAGATTTCTTGCTTCCGCTGCTCTTACGACAGTGAACAGGAGGTTAATGTTTCATTTTACCTCAATCATCAGTATAAGGAATAATAATTTTCTTTGCTCATTACAAACACGAATCTGTGTGACAGACTGACCATCCTAATACCTGCTGAATTTTCACTTGCTGACATAGCTGTGTGATTTGACGAGAAAACACAGCCTTACCTATGAAATATGCCAGCAGGATGGCAAGCAGGACTGCAGCAGCGATTGCAGATAAAGCGGCACATTTCCAGCTACAATACTTGGAGGGTTTCTTCAGCTTGAATGCGTTCCTGGAGAATGTATTTCTAGGTAACAGTCTGGGAGGTGGAGTATAAACTGTTCCTGAGGTCAACGGGTAACCAGGGGAAGAACTACTGAACAGTGGAGTAGTTCCAGAAGATGTCTTGAACAAGAAATGCCTGAAAAACATAAAATGGAACATAGTGTTGTAGTTAAGAAAGAATACCTTCTATTCCTGTTCCATCCCAGCTATGATAATGTGTTAAATTCGACTACAAAGGAATTGTATGAAGAAATAAGATGAAAATTCCCAGTCTTTTTCCTATCAGAGCTTAAGAACTGTCACTAAACCACAGTGTTAGGATATCTGCTTAATCCTTTCAGTACTTAGATGCAACTTGACCAGATAAAACACCAGCGTGACTGATGAGGTGCCACTGAGTACCAGTTGAGATTGCACGTGTAATACATGAGTGCAGTCTAGTAACAAAGCTCATATTCAGAATGGATGTGACTGTCATTTCCTTTTGGTCAGTGTTTGACTAGGACAAAGCAGAAAAGAAAAAAAAGGACTTCAACTGCCCACACAATTATTAAGAAGAAAATAGTATATACTGCCTAACAAAACCTCAGAAAAGGAAATGCTGCCAACACATTCCAGACAGAGCAAGTGGAAAACACAAGAGAGAAGACTGGCTTCTCTAGGTTAACTTCTCCCAGTCAGAAAGAACTGAGTACAGGCATGCTCCCAATAAATGATAAAAAAGGGAGAAGCACAGAATAAAGGCAGTGGTCTTCAAGGCTATTTTTTTGAGAGAAAAGAACTCTGAAGATCCATTCCTTCTTAGCTCTGAAAAATAAATGCTTCTTGGAACAAATGAGACTGAAGATACTTGGTATTCTCCAAAACCAAACCCCAAGTCTTACTTCAAATGTAGAAAATGTTTAACCATTTTATTCAGATCAGAATCATGTATGTCACTCTCAAATCACCTGTTAGGACTCCAAAACCACTTTATTACAACAATGATTTGGATGTTTGAAACTGAAATGTGTTTCCTAAATATGTTTTCCAACCCATCATCATACATGTGTATACTTCCAAGCACAGGATTTACTGCATACTGATTATACAGAATAACGGAGATGATTTTAAAGGTCACTAAAACATTTGTTTTGAAATGAAACCCAGAGCATAATAAATTACATAGAATTTGCATACAGGTAGAAGACAGTAAAAGGAAGGCTGGCTAGGTTTCTCAGTTGAATGATTGACCATTCACATTTGAAGGCAGTCTCTAAAATATGGTCTTGTTTTTAATGCAGTCATTAACAAACTCTATTAATAACCATAAAAAATCCCTTAGCTTGACACTACCTTTGTTATTGTGTGGTTTTTTAAAACCCCAAATGACCTGGGACATCTCTTGACCAGTGATCAAGATTTAGTTTGTTTCAGAAAGTATTTCAGTCACTTAAGATATTCCTGTTCTTCACTGCCATAAGTGTACACCTGTGCTTTGGAGACACTGTAGATAAAAAATTAAGACACAAAAGTACACAATCAGAAATGGCTTTCGAAGCCTCACTAGTTCAAGATTAATTCTGTATTTTGTTTTGGTTTTATAAATGCAGTATTTGGAAAGCAAAGAAGGAGAATTAAAAGGGAATATTCAAGCTAGAAATCTTCTGTCATTTTGTTTCTCAAATAAAGTTGCCCTTTCTTTTTTCCTTATCAGTGAGGCTCATTAGACATTAGAATTGCTTCTTTTCTGCACACTGTATGCAATCTATGAGAAAACACAGTAAAGGCAAATGCTAAAAGGTTTCCCCCCTGAATTACCTAGCCTTTTAAACTAAAAAAAAACCCAACCCTTTCCAGTTACAAGAAAAGAAGAAATACTGGCAGTCTGATTTAATGAACACTTAATTTTAACTCTTTACTTTGCAGCAGCTGAATTATTTGCAGCAGCTGTTGGGAAAATGCTGCTACTGGGCTGGTTGGGTTACACTAGATCTAGTGACACTTATGTTCCTTTTGTCTGGTTAAAACCTGATCAACTCTTGTTAGCAGAAGCAGTTTTAGTCCTTTCTACTTTACTTTGTCTGCAGCATTGGCAACACAATTCCACTTCTGTAATAGGAACTAGGGACTGAAGTGCCATGGAACATGAGGAAGGAAAGAAGGAAGGACAAAAGGAAGAGAGATCTGGTGAGATAAAGTCAGGTAGGAAGGCCCATCTCATTCAGGTTCTGCATCTGCCTGAGCCCAGGACCACCTTCTCCTCCTAAATCCTCATGGCATGAGCATCCCTTTCAGGTTTGGACCCACGGGTCTACAACAGAAAGTTCTTAGAGTTCTTTCGTTGTTCTAGCCCCAGAGCAGATCTCACAGAATCAAATTGGAAATTGCAGTCCTTGGCACTGCCTTTATCTGCACTGTCAAGGTTTTTAAACCCAGGAATTTTTTGTCCTCTTTAGCTGAGAAGGCAGATACAGTACCAACAGAATTTTTAATTTAAAGCATTGTTAAAGTAAACTCAGATACATAATGAAACTCTACTCCCATTAAAGTTGAATTAATGACTATCTAGATATAGTTTAATAGAACATGTCAATCATATACTGTTTCATGTGAGAAGAAAAAAGTAGAAGAAAAAATTAGTTCCACTGTGATCCACATTGAGATACGTAAAGAATATAAAGAAAACCACATACTGATCCATGCAAACATAATCTCTATTATATTGTTAAAACTGATCCAAACTTGATAGAAGCAAGAAAGGCCAAATGAAATGATATGGGGAATGGTGTCATTCATAAAGCAAAATGAGAAAAAATATCATTGGATAAGCTCTGAATTTTGTCATACCTGCAACTCCTACCCATGTATTTTGAAAGCTGAAAGTTTCTTGTCTCTATAAGATTTCTAGCAAAGTAACCATGAGAAGGTACTGCACCATCTTAAAGGGCAGAAAATCTACCTTCAGGAGCTTGTAAATGACATTTCACTAAAGATATGTCCCACATCCACTAAGCCATTGTGGAAAACTGTTGCTGCATTCAGAAGTTGAAGACCAGAGTAGCAGAAATACCTTAAGTTATAGCAAAGCACACTAGAAAGACTGAGAACATAATGGACAAAACACTTGGACCCCCAGAGTTTTAAGTATAGATTCAGCTACTAATAGAAATAAATTGACTTGTCTCAAGTCCATCCCTAAAACCAATGATCTATAGCTATATTTTTATGTAGGATTCGACATGCTCTGATACAACCAATTGTCTGTGGGCCCATGCTGTACAGACAGAACATGAGCATTTATCAACATTAATTACAGTCTCACAGCAGTAACACTGGGAGGTACAGTACAATGACTGCTTATGAAAAGAAACGATCTTATTTGTGCTCATTCACTTGATTTGAAATACATTCCATATTAGAATTAAAACCCCTGTATATTCTCTGTCTTACCTGTTCACCTATAAAACACTATCAAGAAAACCACACTTTCTACCTCACAATTAGCATCAATAATTTGATGCAGATTGGGACTAGATTTCTATTTCGAAAACATGAGAGTAAATTGCTAATTCTTAGCCCGGTCTCCCTAATTCCTGTGCATCGCAAAGACATTCCTACACTGGAAAATTGCAAGAGATGACTGTCAGTACACGGTGATTCAGTAATGTATGCATCCATGAAAGCTATGGAAGGAGCCTGCCCGCTGCTCAGAGGGAAGAAGTGAACCTTGTAGCTTGCTCAGTGCTCTCCTCTGCTGCTCTGCAGTCTCCTGGGCAGTAAAACGCACACCCCGGTTTTAGAGCAGTGTGTGTTGCTGATGCACGGGACCACCGACGCCAGGAGAAAGGTGACATCTCTGAAAGCTGGGCTTGCAAGGGGACATTTGTCCACAGTGCTGGGGACTAATAATAAATGGAAAAAGCTTTATTTTGCTTTCTTCATTAAGTCAGAGCTCTCTACAGCATTTATTTTCCCACAGGTCAAAAGGAGCTCTGGTGTTCAGGGAATAGTGGTCTGACTGAGACTGTATTAGCTTCCATATTCTTTGAGAGAACAATCTCTGTTTTTTTCCCCTCCTTTCTGTCCAGATTGTCTTGGCAGCACACTGCAAGAATGAGTTGAGAAAAAAAACGGTTTTGCAATGAAAAAATGTAATAGAAAGGAAGAACAAGATACTTTCTAACATAAATTGCTTCTTTCCCTCCGCATGCTATCCTAAGCTTATTCTGCAAGAAAAAAAAAAATACAGAAAGCTGTAATGCTTAAATTGTCTGTCTTTTTTTTCATATTCCTTTTCATAGGTTTTTAGTAGCAATTAATAAATAGAAATAAAATGGTAACAGCTCGATTTAATGGTTCTAGGACTTAAAGAATATCTTGAAGCTGTGGTAAAATCACATCTGTGTAATTTCACTGGACATTTACTCTTGGCAGAAAAAACCAATGAATTATAGAACTTATGTTCTATTCAAGCTGGTTTTCATTGGGAGAAAAAATAATCTTCTGTAGTCTTCTAACTCGTCTAAAAAGTATCCATGAGTCATTTTATGTCAGCAGTAGAATCAAAGTGTCTGCCAAATTCAGACAGTGAGGTTTTATGGCAGTTTTCTAACTACCAGAAAACCCCCAAGATGGAAGAAAACTACAAGCTGTCCCTATGCCTTTTTTGCTGAAATGACCTCTGAGTGTTAGACTGGTGCAAGGTTTGGTTACCTGTGTAAGGGCCTCTCAATCTTTCCCCAAACAAGATTTAATTGAATGTTTTTGTTCTCAGGTTCTCGCAGCAAAACACAGAGTTATCAGCCAGGCTTACACAGCTGAGGCTTCGCCGGTGTGGTAAATTCCACAGGTTTGACCCTTTCTAGCATCTACAACACAGGGACCTGGGTATCCCCCAACTACACTAAACTTAGCAATAATGATCTAAAATGTGTAGTTAAAAGAAATTGTCTAATCTCATCAAATCTCCAGACTAAACTCAGCAAAATAGATTTTTCAGTGGAAATCCACACTGTATAAATGAACCGGCCATTGTACACAAGGGTGCCTGTGCACACCCTCACACCCAAATGCCTGTTGCAAACATAGTACAGCCCTCTTCACAAGACACTATTTCAGTGCTTTTCAGCCTCCTGCAGATAATCAATTTGTAACTCACTGTGCATGGTGCAGGAACCAAGGACACTCTATTAGGCACGGAAACAGCAATTCATAATGAACCCATCAATACCAGTGGGACACTTCTATTGACTGTAATGTGACTCTGAACCTCGCAGCAGCCACCCAGCCTACAGCGAAGCTCTAACGCCAGTTCCTCGGCTTTTGAAAGGATCATGATTCCTTAAAAGCCTGGGTTTCCAAATCCCCAGGCAAAGTCTTCAGGAAAATGCAGGGTGTAAAGCAGGGTGCCATGGGTAAGTACCAGACCTGCTTGTCACCATCATCTCTGCACTCTTAATATAAAAGACACAGTGGGACACACAAAAGCACAGTAATTGAAAGCTGCCTGACAGGGTGGTAGGATGTTTTACAAAGAGGCAGGTGCCTGCCTTTGGGCACCCTGATCTGTCATATTATTAAACAAAAACAAATAGGCAACGTTCACAAAGCTGCAATTGAAAAGAGAGAGTAAGTAAAATCCAGGTAAAACATGTATTGTCCTGCAGCTGCACTGTTAGCTCTGTTCTGGATACCTTTCTATAGGAGAACCTGCTTTCATCTGGAATTTGTTAACTGAGATACTGTTGGATGAAGTTTTTATAACCTCTCTCACCCCTACTGTGAGCTCCATGCTGGAGCGGTCTCGGCTGCGTTGCCAGCCTGGCTCTGGTACATCCCAATGGCACAGCCTTGGGCAGCTGCTCAGAGAGCTGCTCAGTTGGGATGAAGAGCTGCAAGAGAGTCTGTGGAAAGATGAGGTGAAAAACATGAAAAGAAGAAGGATTGCTGCGATGGGGGTCATTAGTAGGTTAACAATTTGAAAGGGAGAACTCCTGCATGGAAAGGCATAAAATCTGTCAGGGGAGACCTGGGAAGGCAAGCAAGGATGCATGAGGTTGAATGGCTGGTGTTGGTGGAGCTCATGGCACACAGCAGCCCGGTGACCCTAAGGAGCTACAGGGGCCACTCCTTATCTTACTGACTGATGACTGTGGGGCCAAAAAAGATTCTGGGTGCCCTGCAAGAAGGTGGTGAGCACACTCACCCAGCCTGCCAGCTGCAATCCAGTGAGCTTTTGTGTGAGTTAGCCAAAGAATTGCTTTGCCCTTTAAATTTATGTTAATCTTTCTTCACAGTTGTTTGCTCTCCAGGAATGGATCAATTGAAACATCTAGTTAATGCCTAGTAAAGAGTAACAGGAACAGCTACATACATAAACACAAAATAGTGGTTACGTTGCATATTTTCTTCCATTAAATGAGAGCAGGATCAAGAATGCAGATATCTCAAGATTTAGGTAGCCCCAAAAATTACAGAACTTCTCCTTTTTTAAGTGGAAAAACTTGGGTTTTTTCTGCTGTAAAGTTCTGAGTAATAGTTGCACAGTGCAGTCACAGGGATAAAATCCAATAATGCACCACATTTGTTATTCTGCTAATTATAAGAATGACAACGGTATTTTGCATTTCAATAGGCCTGTTCGTTTTTAGCTTTCTACATCAGTTCATAGAATCATGGAATGGTTTGGGCTGGAAAGGACCTTAAAGCTCATCCAGTTCCAAACCCTTGTCATGGGCAGGGACATTTTCCACTAGACCAGGTTGCTCCAAGCCTTGTCTGACCTGGCACTGAACAATGCCAGGACTGGAGCATTCACAACTTCCTTGGGCAGCCTCAGCTCCAATGCCTCACCACTCTCACAGTGAAGAACTTCTTCCTTACAGCTAAGCTAAATCTGAACTCTTAAGTTTGAACCCATTACCCCTTGTCCTGTCACTACAGTCCCTGATGAAGAGCCCCTCCCCAGCATCCCTATAGGCCCCCTTCAGGTACTGGAAGGCTGCTATGAGGTCCCCACGCAGCCTTCTCTTCTCCAGGCTGAACAGCCCCAACTTCCTCAGCCTGTCTTCATACGGGAGGTGCTCCAGCCCCTGATCATCTTCGTGACCTCCTCTGGACTTGTTCCAGCAGTTCCATGTCCTTTTTATGTTGAGGACACCAGAACTGCACACAATGCTCCAGGTGAGGTCTCACAAGAGCAGAGTAGAGGGGCAGGATCACCTCCTTCGCCCTGCTGGTCACGCTCCTTTTGATGCAGCCCAGGATACGGTTGGTTTCTGGGCTGCAAGCGCACACTGAAGCCGGCTCATGTTCATTTTCTCATCGACCAGCACCCCCAAGTCCTTCTTCTCTGCAGGGCTGCTCTGAATCTCTTCTCTGCCCAACCTGTAGCTGTGCCTGGGACTGCCACAACCCAGGTGTAAATTAATAAACATTATTTCAAACCACTTCTAATTTAAAAGGCATTCACACATGTAAGCTCTCCACTGCCTCTTAATTCAACAACTCAACAACAAAAAAAGAAAAAAACACTAACAACAATTGTATTTTAAGTCTATAAATAATAAGCTATGAATAATACAATAGAATAATAAACCCAAATATCTAAACCAATTTTGTTATAGTTTTGCTATGTCTACATGTAAACTCAAAGCCCAGAAACCTAAATCACAGCATTTGAGATTATTATTTTTAAATATAAAGTAACACCTTAAATGTACCTGGTGTTCACTGTAGCGCGCTGCCTGTTCACTGCACAACCCAAAACTTAAAAACCCAAACCAACACGACTGTGAAACATGCAATTATCTGCAATCTGTGAGAACTTCTTTGAGCTTATCTGCATGTGAGTGGGAGTACACCTAGATCGATCCTCTGAACCATTATTATGTATTCTGCTTTTGTAGTGTTTGCCTTCACCCTTTTTCTCTCCTATCACAGTCGACATTTGTTATGGAAACAATGCTCCAGTGGCCTGCTAAAAATGACCTTTCTACAACATTTTTGGAATTCCTCCAAGTACATGGCCCAAATGTGCCTGAAGTCCTTGAGGATGCTTTTGACTGTGCTTTACTCGACTCTTCAAAATGCTTTTGATTTTTAGGTGCAGAATCTATCTGTTCAGATCCCATTTATTTGCAAAGTCCACACACAAACTTCCAGCAACCTTCACATGTGGGACCAAAGAATGAAGGAGTCAGTTCTCATCCTAGCCCTCAGACTCAGAGGACTAAACGGCTGTAGCATATGTGTCTGTAGCCGAATTGTTTAACTAAATGGCAAGAGAAAACCAGATAAGACAAAGCAAAATTAGTGAGGAATTATCTGCCTGTTCCAAGTAGTTGTTTGTTATGCCAAATATATCCTAGAAATTTGCATTAACAAAAGGAAAAGAAATTTTGTTTCACTATTCTGCTCCAGAACGTTTTGCATCATGTATAAAGAGATCAAAATATTGAGACAACATTGAAAATAGGCAGGCAGTTGAGGAGAAGGGCTGTAACTTGGAAATTCTACACATTCAGAAACTTCAAGTTTAGGTATTCAGTTCAGAAGGTCTGCAGTTGATGTGGACACCCAAGCACGGAACAGTATCTGAATCCAGCTTTAACAACACATATTTAATTTCTTTCTTAAAAATAAAATAATAATACACACACAGAGCAGTAACTGCCGCTCTTTATTCTTGGCTTTTTTTTTGCCATGGCTGCTGCAGCCACAAAGATGCTGTGTGCAGATGTTACCCTGCTATGATGCCCCATAGGTTTGAGTTCATGCACTGCATTGGTGCAGACTGGCCTATAGCTCAGGCTGCTGCTCCATCCATTAATCTCTCATTTCTGCCATAGCTCCCTCTCCTCAGGCTCACCCAAAGTGAGTGTGTTGGAATCAGACTGGCAAAGTAAGAAATACAGCTTGAACCCAGGAGCTGGCAAATATTTTAAAGAGCAACATAGGGGGCCTTTTAATGCTAATGTTCAGATTATTCAATCATTAAACTGAACTTTGCTTGCATGACCCCAGATTTGCTCTTACACTACAGCCCACAAGATCTAAAGAACCTGATTTTGTAATCACAAAAGTGACTATCATCCATTCTCCTGAAATACAGGAAAAACATTTCTAGCTACAGTCTTCCTTGAAGCTTGGCAAGAGATCCTTGTGAGCAAGCTCAAAGAAATTATAGACATACATGCAATTACAACTGAAAGATCTGAACTGAAAATATTTGAAAGTATGAGACTAATTATAACACTAAGGAAATAAGACTAATTTCTGTTTAATTTTGTCTTTTTCTCCTGGATTAAGTATTATTAATTATAATAGTACCAGCTAAATTAATATCAATATAAAGTACTGGAACAGGCATTAATACATTAGGCAATCTCAGTCAAACATCCATCCATGAAAGCTCTTCTGTTATCCTCACGACTCACGTGGTGTTCCTCAGGGGTTGGTACTGTTCACCATCTTTGTTAGCAACATGTACAGTGGGATCGAGCACGCTCAGCAAGTCTGCTGATGACATCAAGCTGTGTGGTGCAGTCAACACGCTGGAGGGAAGCGATGGTATCCAGAGGGACCTGGACATGCCTGAGAGGTGGCCAATGCCAACCTCATGAAGTTCAACAAAGGTCCTGCACGTGGGTCAGTGCAATCTCAAGCACAAACACAGACTGGGAGAGACTGTGTGGAGCAGCTCTGAGGAGAAGGACTTGGGGGTGCTGTTTGACAGAAAGCCAACCATTTGCTGGACTGCACAAAAAGGAGTGTGACCAGCAGGTGATTCTGCCCCTCTGCTCTTGTGAGACCCCACCTGGAGTCCTGCATCCACCTCTGCAGCCCCCAATACAAGAGGGATGTGGAGCTGTTGGAGCGAGGCCAGAGGAGGCCATGGAGCTGCTGCGAGGGCTGGAGCAGCTCTGCTCTGGAGCCAGGCTGAGAGAGCTGGGCTGGGGCAGCCTGGAGAAGAGAAGGCTCCTGAAGGGGAGACCTGAGAGCAGCTCCAGTGCCTAAAGGGGCTGCAGGAAACCTGGAGAGGGGCTTGGGACAAGGGCCTGTAGGGACAGGAGAAGAGGGGAATTGATTTAAGATGAAAGAGGGCAGACTTAGATTAGATTGGATATTAGGAAGTTCTTTATTATGAGGTTGGCGAGACACTATAGCAGGTTGCCCAGAGAAGCTGTGGCTGCCCCATCCCTGGCAGTGTTCAAGGCCAGGTTGCACAGGGGCTTGGAGCAAGCTGCTCCAGTGGAAGGGGTCCCTGCCCGTGGCAGGGGCTGGAACTGGATGAGCTTTAAGGTCCCTTCCAACCCAAACCATTCTGTGATTCTGTTTTTGATCGCCACCTGCAGATGGGCCTGTGTGAGGTTCCCGAACCAGAAAGGTTCCTTGCACAGCCATACTTTTCTCCCTGTTCTCTCAAAGCATTTTAAGCTTTAAAGTAGACCACTGCCTCTCTAGCTGTCTGGAAGTAATGAGACCCAAACTGGGATGTTCAAAGGTGGTATTTTCGTCATACAACCCTCTTCCAAACCAATGATTAAAGAAGCAATAAAGGAACACCTCTTAACTGGAAAACACAGAAACCAGCACTTTGGAGAGGAGGAGGAGATGGTTTGAAAGAGACTGCAAGAGGACAATAAAAGTTAAAGAGCATTGAACAGCAGCTCCGAGCTTAAAGGTAAAGCTGCTAAGTACCGCAGAAATGAACCATAAAAATAGCACCATAAAAATGCTGTGACTATGCATTACTGCATCCTTAGTTAAAGATATTTCAACTCTTCCATTATGGACCCTTATTTCAAAGAAAACAGAACGATTACAAAGCCAGCCTGGGGGGCTACTGCAGCCAGAAAGAAGCAGCAGACCAGGGAAGATATAGTCCGTATTTGTTTGCCTTGAACCAGAAACAAGCACAGTAAAATCAACACACATCCCTAGCAGTGTTCAAGGCCAGGTTGGACAGAGCTGGGAGCAACCTGCTCTAGTGGATGGTATCCCTGCCCACGGCAGTGGTGTTAGATGAGATGATCTTTAAAGTTCCCTTCTAACACAAAGTATTCTCTGATTCTAAAAAAGCACAGTTAGAGACTCAGTATGAATACTGTAACCCCACTAAAAGCCACAAGCTACTAAAATACAGCTAAGCATAATGAAGTAAAAAATACAGAACCACAAAGTGTACAAGGATTCTTGGGCACATGAAAGAAGAGTTGCCTGAAGAGGGTACATGAAAGCATGTACAAGCAGTAAAAGCTTACTTGACATCACAAAAAAAGGTGATTAACCCTCCCATCAATATTGGAAAAAAGAGGCAGAGAAAAGAGGTATCTGGAAAGAATGTGCTGTCTCCACGCAGCCTGAATTTATCCCCAAGTGCCTGAGGTAGCAAAGAAAAGAAGGGAAAAATATTGGTACCAGAAAAGAAAATACACCACCATGCAGACACACATTGCACTACTCAATAATTCCAGTTTTCAGTGCTGTGCGGTAAAGAGACGTCTGGAATTGTGATCTGGGTTTTGTAGAGCTGACGTGAAGCATTCACACAGCTCAGGTTCCGCTTTTTGTTTCACCATCAGTAACGTGACCAACCTGCACATAGCTTCCAGTCAAAGGCAGAATTGACTGGAGGTAACTGAAAGGTGAAAACTAAAAGTTGTGAAGCTCTGTGCTGGTAAAGCCGGTGCTGTCAGTGCTGGCTTTGCCTCCTGAGCACTCCACTACCCACATTCATAAGCTGACAACAAGAGAAAAAATGACAGAGTGAAGAGGCAGCACAGAAGGGATCAGTGTTCCACCACAAAGTAAAGCTATAAAGCAAAGGATAAACTAAAAAGTTAATAGTTACAAAAAGATGTCTTTTTATTGTTTTTTTGGCTGCTGGTATGAATGTAGGTGAAAGACCAGTTTTAAAGTGAAAGTGTCCAATGATTCTGCAGGTACCAACTTCAGCACAACTTGCTGCAAACCAGAAAAAAAAGAATCCATCACCTTCTGAGTTAATATTCTTGTGATGAAATTTGTCATCAGGTGCTGTCAGGTGTGTGGCTTCAGACAACAAAAATCGATCCTGAAGCAAGACTGGCATGGTCTTAGAACACAGAAATACTGGCAGGATGTTTTCTAATATCTTAATGCTTGCCTAGGACAAACCTAGCTATGGAAAAGCTCCAATTAACTACTGGGTATCTCCAAAACACCCAGTATTCGCAAAGCAACCTTTTGTCATCGACACCAAGATATAGATATTCCCAGAGGTTTTAGGATAACAAAAAAAAAAAAAAAAAAAAAAAAAGAAAAAAGAAAAGAAAAAAAAAGGAAAGGAAAAGAACCAAAGTTAGTAACAGAATTGAAAGTCTTCGCTGACAGGGGACACACAAAATCAGGCAGCGAAGGAAAAACAGCCAGGGAAATGCCCACTTTTCAGGGTGCCATTATTATGCCAAAGAATCTCTTTCGTGAATATCTCAAGGAATTACCTCCTTATAAAGTGTTCGATAAATTGGAACAATCCTAAGCCATCAGAAATGCCATATTCCAGGTACTGTTGTACCGAAGAACAATTTCATATGAAAACAAATGGACAAGGAACTGCAGGGAGTCACTCTGCACTAAAAGTAAAGATGTGTTATAATCCTGGGCAGTGAACTGCACAGCAACAACTGGCCCAGCATGAACAGCACCAACAGTTTTATCTTGTAGTTCTTAGCAATAAATACCAAATTCTGGATGCCCAAATTATGCTCTAAAGAGGAGCAGATGCTCTCACAGAAGCAGCAGCTCAGGGCCAAACTTCACTCCTAATTTATTTTATTTTTTGGCCAAAGTTAGCTCCAAACTTCAATAAGCGAGAATCCCTTTCCTGTCTTTTTTGGACATCTCAGGCTTTGGATAACTTTCAGTTGCTTCTCAGCCCCCCTGCTTCTTCATGGCACCCTCGTTACCATTTTAGCAAAGCAGGGCAATGTGAATGAAGCCCCTGAGGAGGTTTCCAAAGCAGCACAGGAGCACAGACTGGGCACAGACTCCCTGCTCTAGTCAGCCTCATTTGCTCCCCATGGTGCTACAACCACTGATTAACCACTGAGTAACAACAGCCTGGGTGTTGTAAGCTTCAATCCAACTCTACCAACTCCTCCCAGAGCTCCAAACCAGAAAGCAATCGCTAATCAAATTCAGGAAGGGACTGGCCTGATGCTGTAATTACACTACTGCACAGCGGTGTAACTACACCACACCTAGCTACTGAGTGTGATCCAGCACAGCGGTGTAAATACACCACACCTAGCTACTCAGCGTGATCCAGCACAGCGGTGTAACTACACCACACCTAGCTACTCAGCGTGATCCAGCACAGCGGTGTAACTACACCACACCTAGCTACCAAGTGTGATCCAGCACAGCGGTGTAACTGCACCACACCTAGCTACTGAGTGTGATCCAGCACAGCGGTGTAACTGCACCACACCTAGCTACTGAGTGTGATCCAGCACAGCGGTGTAACTGCACCACACCTAGCTACTGAGTGTGATCCAGCACAGCGGTGTAAATACACCACACCTAGCTACTGAGTGTGATCCAGCACAGCGGTGTAACTGCACCACACCTAGCTACTGAGTGTGATCCAGCACAGCGGTGTAAATACACCACACCTAGCTACTGAGTGTGATCCAGCACAGCGGTGTAACTACACCACACCTAGCTACTGAGTGTGATCCAGCACAGCGGTGTAACTACACCACACCTAGCTACTGAGTGTGATCCAGCACAGCGGTGTAACTACACCACACCTAGCTACTGAGTGTGATCCAGCACAGCAGTGTAACTACACCACACCTAGCTACTGAGTGTGATCCAGCACAGCGGTGTAACTACACCACACCTAGCTACTCAGCGTGATCCAGCACAGCGGTGTAACTACACCACACCTAGCTACCAAGTGTGATCCAGCACAGCGGTGTAACTGCACCACACCTAGCTACTGAGTGTGATCCAGCACAGCGGTGTAACTGCACCACACCTAGCTACTGACTGTGATCCAGCACAGCGGTGTAACTACACCACACCTAGCTACTGAGTGTGATCCAGCACAGCGGTGTAACTGCACCACACCTAGCTACTGACTGTGATCCAGCACAGCAGTGTAACTACACCACACCTAGCTACTGACTGTGATCCAGCACAGCGGTGTAACTGCACCACACCTAGCTACTGAGTGTGAACCAGCACAGCGGTGTAACTACACCACACCTAGCTACTGACTGTGATCCAGCACAGCGGTGTAACTGCACCACACCTAGCTACTGAGTGTGATCCAGCACAGCGGTGTAACTACACCACACCTAGCTACTGAATGTCATCCAGCACAGAGGTGTAACTACACCACACCTAGCTACTCAGCGTGATCCAGCACAGAGGTGTAACTACACCACACCTAGCTACTGAGTGTGATCCAGCACAGAGGTGTAACTACACCACACCTAGCTACTGAGTGTGATCCAGCACAGCGGTGTAACTACACCACACCTAGCTACTGAGTGTGAACCAGCACAGCAGTGTAACTACACCACACCTAGCTACTGAGTGTGATCCAGCACAGCAGTGTAACTACACCACACCTAGCAACTGAGTGTGATCCAGCACAGCAGTGTAACTACACCACACCTAGCTACTGAGTGTGATCCAGCACAGCGGTGTAACTACACCACACCTAGCTACTGAGTGTGATCCAGCACAGAGGTGTAACTACACCACACCTCGCTACTGAGTGTGATCCAGCACAGCGGTGTAACTACACCACACCTAGCTACTGAGTGTGGTCCAGCACAGCGGTGTAACTACACCACACCTAGCTACTGAGTGTGATCCAGCACAGCAGTGTAACTACACCACACCTAGCTACTGAGTGTGATCCAGCACAGCGGTGTAACTACACCACACCTAGCTACTGAGTGTGATCCAGCACAGCAGTGTAACTACACCACACCTAGCTACTGAATGTGATCCAGCACAGTGGTGTAACTACACCACACCTAGCTACTCTGAGTGTGATCCAGCACAGCAGTGTAACTACACCACACCTAGCTACTGAGTGTGATCCAGCACAGCGGTGTAACTACACCACACCTAGCTACTGACTGTGATCCAGCACAGCGGTGTAACTGCACCACACCTAGCTACTGAGTGTGATCCAGCACAGCGGTGTAACTACACCACACCTAGCTACTGAGTGTGATCCAGCACAGCAGTGTAACTACACCACACCTAGCTACTGAGTGTGATCCAGCACAGCGGTGTAACTACACCACACCTAGCTACTGAGCGTGATCCAGCACAGCAGTGTAACTACACCACATCTAGCTACTGAGTGTGATCCAGCACAGCGGTGTAACTACACCACACCTAGCTACTGAGTGTGATCCAGCACAGCGGTGTAACTACACCACACCTAGCTACTGAGCGTGATCCAGCACAGCAGTGTAACTACACCACATCTAGCTACTGAGTGTGATCCAGCACAGCGGTGTAACTACACCACACCTAGCTACTGAGTGTGATCCAGCACAGCGGTGTAACTACACCACACCTAGCTACTCTGAGTGTGATCCAGCACAGCGGTGTAACTGCACCACACCTAGCTACTGACTGTGATCCAGCACAGAGGTGTAACTACACCACACCTAGCTACTGAGCGTGATCCAGCACAGCAGTGTAACTACACCACACCTAGCTCCTCTGGATCTGGGTGTGATCCAGCACTGTATTCCTGGAAGGCTGCAAATTAAATACAACAGAAGCTGTGTCAATGAAGCAACTGAACCCCTGGTGCGAGCCAGCGTTCGAGGTAGTCCAGCTCCCCTACCTGTAGATTTGCTCCTCTCTATCTGGGCAAGCAGGAACACCCTCCTCTCCCAGTCCCTTTTTTCAGCACCACAATGGCTAATTTTAAATTCTGTCAGACCAGCTCCACTATTTAAAGCGCAAGTTAAATGTGTTTGACATTCCATACCCAACTGACAACAAACCAGAATATTTAGAACGGCAGCATGTCAGGCCTTTATTTATTTATTTCTCTGGCAGGCCTAAGTGCTGCACCTTTTCATTTCTATGCAACTGTTTGCCCCATGGGCATCAAGCTGTTAACACGTACAGAAGAGATTAAAATGAGCTTGCATGGTGGATGAAATATAAATTAAAATTATAGTAGTGCCAGTCTTGGATCCGGGATTGCTTCTCAAGGTCTCCCAAAATTCATAATTTCAAATGAGCCTCTGTTACTTCAGGAAAAGGCAAAAATGTGTATGTTTTTCAGCAACACAGCCAAGCTGAATTTTAAGTGGTCCCTGAGCCTGTGAGCAAAATACGCTGCACTAACACGATGAGCTGTGTAAGCAGGGATGCTGCAAATGAATAAAAGCCTTCAATATGGGACATGCACATGTTCCCCTGCCCCCATTCCAATGCAAAGCAAATCCCAGGCTGGGGGGTATTCTCATGTCACCAACTCCCAACCCGCTACAGACACAAGCTGAGCGAACCCCATCTCCTGACGAGCCAAAGGGGTTCTGTGTGCACTTGAGAGCGCGGAGCAGGGCGCGCACCCGTGGCCCACCTGGTCTCCAGCGGGACGTTGCTGTTGAGCACCCAGCTGTCCTGCAGCTGCACGGACTCGGGGGTGGTGGCCAGGTCGTTGGGTGCCGGTGCGGGCGCGTGGATCTGGTTCCGGCGGTTCGTGAGCGAGTTCCTGTTGAGGGAGTTGGCAGAGGAGTGGTGGTGGGACAGGGAGTGGTTGTGAGGAGGAGGCAGCGGCGGCCTCAGCGTGGATTGGCTGTGGTGGTTTGAAGGGCCTGGAAGACAGGAGAAAGACACATCACCACTGTGCGTCGATGGTGCTGCTCTCCTCGGCATTCTGAAAGGACCACTGCCTGGAAAAAAAGCCAAGCTCCACAAATAGACAACTAAGCCTACATTCCTTTTGGACCTGTAGACGTTAAATTATGGTTAAATCACATCAGTGACTATTAGAGATCAGGGATACGAAAGTGTTGTGAGGCTGCACAGCTGGGATGTGCAGTCTCTGTATTTGTACAGAGATGTAAATCTGCATTTAGATTTAAAAATACTTCTTTATAGATTCTTCCTGGAGAAAGGACCCTTTGTTGAGGAGCAGGACAGCAGTCCAGCCTGGCCACTCTGTACATCCACCCAGGGGAATGTTTTCCTCCCTGTTTCTCTCAGGGTCTTTAAGGAGATGAACCTTAATGGATTAAACCCAGCTTTTGAAAATACGGTCTTTAGGCTCCCATAAAACTTACTGAGAGATCTCAATCTGCTTTCACTTGCTGCTGTTTTACCAATCAGCATCAAATGAACATTATTTGTTCCAGTGAAAGAAGATTAAACTTCAAACATGAAAAGGGAGCAACAATGCAATGATGGTATCTTTCATGTTCTTCTGTTTGATCAGGATTTGGCCTTTATTTTTCTACTTAGCAATGCCACAAACACACACCAAGATCTGAGAATTATGCTCCCCGTTCAGCCTCTTTGATTGAAAATAGCAGATGACTTTCAGTGATAAAGAAGGATAGACACTTTTTTCATTCTTTGGGTACTGACGTGTTTGGAGATAATGAAAATGATTTTTTGTAATCAATAAGGCGAGTGGATTAAAATAAAAAGCACATGAGAAGAAAACAGAATAAGCAGGTGTCATTTGAGCGTAGTCACTTTTCCAAACGTAAATGCAGAATGGTAAATAAGTTTAAGGGCAATTCCACATTACAACTACTTACTTCTAGTAGATATAGCAAAAGAGACTAAAGAAAACAAACTGTGTTATGCATGCTTTAGTCATTATATTAAGTTATAGTTTTCTAGTGAACAATAATCAGAAAAAGTTATATTAGTGAAATGATAATTATAATGATGTATGTTTGTTTTTAGAAACTGAAGCACATTCTGTACTTAGTGAATCAATAAAAGAACACATCACATTTGCAGTGAGACTGATCTGTTTTCATATGAAACAACAAAGTATAGAAAAACTTCTGAATGTATTAATTAACTGTAAATTGAGACCAATATTAAAAAACATAAAAATAAAAAGCACCAAAAAATCCCCCAAATCCCCCCCCAAACCCAAAACCATTCAAGGGGGAACTCAGAATCAGGCTGCAAAGCCAGGAACTGAAATTGGTGCATCGTTTCAGGCTTTTGAATGCTAAAGCTGTGATCAAAACACCTCCTATAATCAGGGATATGTTTTAGACTCCCACGAGACAGAAGTAACCAGTTTCTTTTCTTTTGCATAGGGAAAAGCACATGATACTGAAGCTTAAATGCTGGCAGTCAGAGGGGCAAACTGGCACAGCACCCAGAGCCATGACAGTGACCGTGTCCTGCCTGGTCCCAGGCACTCAGCTGGGCTCTTCCAACACATGGAGTTGTGGCACACAGGGACATGGGTTAGTGGTGGACTTGGCAGTGGCAGGACTTGATCTTAAAGGCCTTTTTCAACCTAAACAACTCTATGATTCTATGCAACACCTTAGGGACCAGTTCCTCATCTAACACTGCTCTGCTGACTGCCCACCCTGGGAAAAGCAATGAGAACACACACTCCTAACAGCAGCACAATGGGTGAAAAGAAAGGGGACAGAGATTTTTGGAGAGAGATCATTCATTTTCCTACACATTTCTGTGGGCCTGGGGAAGCACAGGCTGATGAAGAAGAGACAGGTTTACAAAGTCACCTTTCATGAACACATCCTAATTTTAGGACCATCACATGTGCTAATCTCCACACTATCCTTGCCTTGGCTATGTCTTACTTAAGTTTAAAAGAGTCTGTTTAGCCCCAAAGTCTTTATGTTTAAAGCCCCTATTTGCACCTCCTAGAACAACCAAATGTCTAATCTACACTAGGTCCTGTGCCATTCACCAGCAGCATGTGGAGTAAGACTCAGCAGGAAGAAAATGTGTTTGGACAATATCCACACGCATAGAAGCTTAAGTGGAATTACTCTCCCAGTCTGTGTTCCGACTTTAAACAAAGCATGTTTGGATTTCAATAAGTGGATATTTATGAGTGATAAAATACAAACTTGTGCCCTTGTATTAAAAATGACTTCAGAAGATTCATGAGCTTCATATTTTCTCAGCTTCCTTTGGATGCAGCTTTTCCTTTTGGAGGATAAATATGGGAAAGTCATACGCACATAAACAAAAAAGTTTTCCTCCGAGAGACACAGTAGCACCAGCTAAATAAAGACTGAATCTTGCAACCACAAATCATAGAGGCTGTTCTTAAAAGTGAGCCAACTGCACATCAATAAGAATGAACAGAATTTCTGTGAGATTAAGGAAGCAAGAACTGCATTCAAGTTACCACAAATTAATTTAATCTTCCTCAAGACTCAGTTCCCACACAGTAAATAAAAGATACTGCGCAACATAAGCTGTGCAGAAGTAACTGAGTATACACTACTGGAGCTGCAAAACCTCAGCGATCTGGCATAAGATGAATGTAGCATTTAATACAGAATAATAAACCAAACACCAATATCAACATTACATAGATATATTTAGTTTATATTAAAACGTATAAAAGCTTATATATATATAGAAGTACTAACTAGGGAGCATGCACACACACTCGTGTATATAGGAGAGAGCTAAAAGCTTAATATGCTGCTTCTTCATAACCCTGTTTAAATGAATCAAAAGCTGAACACTATTGAACTTGCCAGGAATGTAAAATTGGATTCACATCTGAACATCTGAGCACTTCTTTATGAGCATCTTTGCCTAAATTAAAACTTCAACAGCATTACCTGCAAATCTGCTGAGCTCCCAAGTTCAGAAAAGTAAATCACTTGCCCCGTAATAAAAGATCAGCAGCCTTAAGGACTGGCACAATGGATCTTAGGACATGACATGCTCTGTGGTCTCTCACAAATTGCTTTATTATTTGGAAGCTTAAACACACTGTGTCTAGATGGAATACATCTGGCTTTTTACAACAGGAAAGAGATTTTATTTTTGAAATAGCAGTTGCCAGTACTGGTTTGGGGAAAAATAATGAGGAAATTTTGCCTTTTCTCAATTATTACATGAAGTGCGGATTTCACCAGAATACACCCTATAGCTTCAAACATTTAGGATTTAAGGAGAAGTCTCTTGAAACTGCAATGGAAAACACAGGACTGAAAATCTGACATACTGGTCCTCTCCATGTTTTGGCTTTTTTTTTTTTTAATTTATTTTATTTTATTTTGTAATTTCTGATTTAGTTCACAAACAGACAAACACACCTAATTCTAATGAATTTTAGTACACATTGATTGTGCTGAGCACTTCTGAAAAATCAGGGCTTGATGACCAGGTAATCAACACGCGATTCTTCAAGAGATCTTACTGCAGTCAAGAATATCAGCAATGCTCATTTCAAATTAGGAGCTGAGTGTGGATAAATTGTGTTCTAATTAAGTGATCTGAGAATACAAAGTCTGATCTACATATCTTTGAAGCAATCATAAGCTATCCAGCCCTTAGTTGAGTTTAATCAAAACCAAAAAGATAAAAAAGAAAATACATTTTTTTTCCCATTCATTCTTTTATCCAGTGAAACCATTAAAGAAATCAGGCTGGAACAGAGGTAAAATGTCAGTTAAAACAAGATGCAGAGCAGCACTTGTCCCCTTAGAAACAAAAAACCCCACCAAACCCAACCAACCCTGAGCAAAACTCTGTCACTGTGATCTTCCCCTTTTCTGCACACACAGGGACAGTAAAAGACCTGTAGCTCGAAGTAAAACCCCGAGGCTACTGCCCTGCTGTGCACACCGCAAGGGTACCAGGGGAAGCGCTGTGTGATGGGCAGCTGCCACACGTCCTTCGGGAGCCTGTGCTGCTGCATCACAACACGAGCCCGGCAACTTCGGGGATGAGGGAAAGTGTGGGATGTCACGGTGTTACAGGTACAATGGCGATGGCTGCTTGCTCCTGAGCACACACTTCCAAACATCACTTCTCACCTATTTTTGCCACCCAAACGTTGTCTAAAACGCAATGTGAAACTGCAGATTCGCTTTAACATGGGCAAATTGCTTTCCAAAGTTTTTCCAAGCCTTGTTACGCTGACTTAACACGTGCTAAATCCCAGCAACACAATGATCTGAGAACAACTTAATCTCCAACCTCAGATTAAATTCAAAGGAGAATCAGCTGCTTCCCTAATCTAAGCAAAGCAGTTCTTTGTCAATACTACCTCAAAAAAGTAACTGTAGATTGTATCTTAGTTGTGCTGAATTATCTTCTGTGCCATGATTAAGTGTTAAAAGACACAGAAACACCTCCTCATCAATCCTTTTCACAAAAGAACCAAAAGAAAAACAACAAACATACCTTATTTTTCTGAAATGAGCAATGATGCAGCTATTTCCTTACACTTCTAAACAATACAAATTCTGAATGCAAAAAGATAACAAAGCTGATGCATTGAAAGAAAAAATTGAGTAAACCCACAGAAAATCCTTGTTAGCCAGCATTAAAAACCCGGTCTTCAGTATTTCTAGTTCTTTATTCAAACAACTCGACCACAAGGAAACCACATCATCTGCTATCACAATGAGTAACAGGTTTTTCACAGAACCACAGGGCCACCTTCCAAGCTAAATTCATCTTCAAAGGCAGATCACATTACTCAGAGTCAGGAATAAAAGGAAGCACTGAAACACCAGGAACACAATACAGTATCGCAGGGAGCTGCCGTCTCCACGGCCAGCTTTCACCTCGGATTTCAACCCTCACTGGACTTTGGCACAGTGGGACCACGGCTCCTTCCCAGCAATACAGACTTGGTTTAATGCTATGTCTGCTTTAGTTCTTCTGCTTGTTTGCTTTAATTCTCTACACTATATTGTGCATGGCCATAGTTAAACAGAATCTAAATGTTCTGAAAACATTTTCAAGGTATGCTGTAAATAAGCAAGTTATCTCACTCCTAACCATGGATATCATTAACTCTCTCTTGTTGTTGTTGTAAACCCAAAACATTTGCCAGGTGTTCCTTCTTTTGTCTGCATGTTTTTACAGTGTTTGAGGCAAGAACAGGTTGAACGACTGGCTGCCGTCCCAGACTGTACATTTCAAACTGAAAATTCAGTAAACGTGTGGTATAAAATTGTAAGTCACTTATCAGTCTCTGCCAGTGCACTGCAGCCACCTCCTCAGCGCGGTGATAGAGTAGAAAATAAAATGTTGCTGTGGCAAAAAAGAAGCAACAAAACCAAACAAAAAATACTCCACTATGTACCCACAATATCCAGATAATCACAGAGAAGGGGAAAGGTGGTTCAGCGGATAAAGTCTAGGACTTTGTCATAGTTTCTGTATCCTACTCTGGCTGAGCCAACCTCTGAGCGATTGTGGACGAATCACTTGTTATCTGTAAGCGTCTTTATCCATATCCTTCGCAGGAGTGCTGAAGGTAAATTACCTTACCACTTACAAGGCAATCAGATACTAACGCAGTAGGAGCCAGTAAAGTGCTTTCTGTCTGCGGCTCCCAGCTGTGGGGCATGAGTTCATCGCACGGGAGGCAGAACCAGCAGCCACCAAATTAACTCTGCCTGACCTGAGCTGCGGCTGCGTGCGCAGAGTGCGGCGTCCACTCCAGAGTGAACAGAGGTGGTGGGATGCTCTGTGCAGACGTCCAAGTGCATCTAAACAGAACTGCCCTGCTTGGAGCAGGATTAGCTCCTATTGTCAGTGCAGAATCACAGAACAGACCTTCAAGCTCATCCAGTTCAACCTTTACCCCAGCACTGCCAAGGCCAACACTAACCCATGGCACTGAGGGCCTCATCTACATGTCTTCTGAACACTTCCAGGTACAGTGACTCCAGCCCTGCCCTGGGCAGCCTGTTCTGATGCCTGAGCACCCTTTGGAGAAGAAACTGTTACCAGTATCAAGCCTAAACCTGCCCTGGGGCAGCTTGAGGCCGGTTCCTCTTGTCCCATCCCTTGTTCCTTGGGAGCACAGCCCAGCCCCTCCTGGCTCCATCCTCCTGTCAGGCACTTGTAGGGAGCCATCAGGTCCCCCCTGAGCCTTCTCTTCTCCATCTGAACCCTCCAGGTCCCTCAGCCGTTCCCCATCACACTTGTGCTCCAGGCCCTGCACCAGCTCCATTGCCCTTCTCTGGCCCCGCTCCAGCACCTCAATGTCTCTTGTAGTGAGGAGCCCAGAACTGAAGACTTTGCTGAATCTAAAAAGTGGCAGACTTGGTCTTTGTGCTACATGGGTGGATTGGTTGTGAAAAAGTGGTGTGCATACTCATCAAGCAAAGGGAAAGAGGTAGGAGCCTTCACCAGGAGTCTAACCTGAGGGATTACAGTCATATAACCAATGTTCTCAAGTGAGGGTCACGTATAAAAAGGCTAAAACCCACTGTCCTACAAATAGTATTATCTGAGATACAATGGACTAATTATATTTGATGAAATACATCACTTAAATATTCACTATCACACTGCATGAGGTGCACTAGCTGCAGAAAATAATGGCTAGTCAATGGCAAAATGCAGCACTTTAATAATAATGCTTTATGTGGACTCAGTGTCCTAGTGTCCTGTGGTACTTTATATATGTATATACATGTGCATCTATTTTGTGGTAGGCATACTTCTGTTTTCACATATCATACAAATGATTCACAGAGAGGTTAAACAAAAGAGTCTTCTTTCCAGCTGAAAAAGAGTCCATGTATTTCACATCTTTTTCAATCAACCTTTTCATTTAGTTTTCCAATAATGAAATAAATATAAAACGTATTCCAGAGAGACTAAGGGTGTATTTATCTTCTTTAGCTTAAATATATGACTTTATCTGAGAAGGCACTGATGTAAGAGGAACTATAAAGAAAAACATACAGATATATTTCTAAGCAATGAAGTTCATTATTACTGTCATCATTACCATGGAACAGCTTAGTGCAAAATGCTCAGTGTTACTCTACAGACTTGATTCTGCAGAATGGGAAGGAGTTGAACCCTGTCTAGACACACAAATCCTCTCCAAAGCTTACACAGTTTGATACACTGAGAAGCCCATCCAAGGGAAAGTGAAGACCTACATTTTTCTGAACAATCTACAGACACTTGTGAACAGAAGCATTTAGGCCAGCAGCGCAAGCCTGGTGTGTTTCAGAGCTTGAAAACGGCTGTTTCCCTGGATGGTCCAAGAGGGAGCCTGAAAATTTTCACAGTGACATAAAAATAATTGTACTGCGATTTCCAGTTCATTGTGATTCTGCAGTCAGGTGCAATAGAAAGTCATCCCTGAAGCTATTAGAGCAGTACTTTGGATTTTACATAACGCCATCAGCTAGCACACAGAGCTGTTTTCCAGGGGGGCAAAGAAATGCCAGTCACAGGTGTTTTAATGCAGTGAATTACCTTGATTATTTCAGAAATGTCACACAATGTATTACACATCATCCAAAATGGTATTTTTGTTAAAGCTGACCTCGTGAAAATCTTACACGAGAAAGAGTGCCTCAAAATACATTAATGAAAGTAACCCTGTCAGAGAGAAGATCCAAGAGGAGACTGAGATCTCGGCAATTCCTAGGTGAGCTTTTTAATAAATCAGCCTTCCACGTACTGCAGCTGCTTTAAGAAGGAGACGTTTATCGGTAGAGTCACAGTTTGGAATCTTCTGTTGTTCTAAGAGTCTGCAATGACAAGTTTCACCACTGAGAACTTTGGCAGCTGAATTATTAATGAAACTAAATTTTCATTAATGAAAAGGTTTCATTAATGAACATGACTTTCAGAATCAAGTAGTTCCTCTGTTTCTCAGGCAGTATTTTCATCACTTCCCAGCAGCATTAACTTCTGCCAACTGCTGACTTTTTCTGTTATTCCATCTTATAGTGCAGCCTTGGGTTGATTCACCATAATGCATAATTCACACCAAACTAGGATGTTTTCAGTTCAACAGCACTATCAACAAAACCACACTAGTTTTCTTGTTTAAGGAAGAAGTTCGATCTTTCTGTCCTGGTTTTGGCTGTAGTTAAGCCACAACATGTCTTACAATGCTCTTCCATGGGTTTTTAGGGTTAGAGATGCTTCAGAAATATTTCCAATATTACCCCTCCAGCCCAAAGAAAGCAAGAAAATAATAATGAAATACAGATTTTCCTTTAGGCTGAACCATCTGATAATCAAATGGTGGAAATAAACACTGATATATATAAGAACTGTTAACATGAAGATTTACTGGCATATACCAGTAAATACAAGGCTCCTGGAGGAGCTTCCTGGGACAATTCAATTTCACAGCTCCTGGGAAGTCAGTTATTTACTACCAGGACCATCTATTTCCCAACATGTAGAACAGGAAAATATCATTTGTGTAATGGAAAAAGAGGAACGTTGCACAATGCTATAGTAAAGAAAAGCAAATACAATGCAATGAATATGTTGCATGAAATCAGACTTTTCAACAGGTTATTTCTCTTTTTATAAGCAACCAAGATACAAATAAGTACAAGACAGAAACAAGCAGTTGTCAGCCTCCAGGGTACTGCAAGCTGCAATACATCACTAGCATTTCTTCCATAGGCAGAGGAATTTGTTTTGAATTCGTTATTGGTTGGTATTGGACAAAAAAGAAGGTCACAAATGATTCAAATAAGCAGAGTCCTGTCAAAGATGCCTGATTTTTCAAGGTTTATCGTAAGTTAATTTCAGCTACCACAAACTACAGGTTCTGTTATTCAGAAGATGAAACCATACGTTAATGAGTAAAAATACGGGGTATCATAAGGGGTGTATGAAAGCCCTCACACAGTCTACCGCTTGGCAGTAAATGAGCCAACATTAAGCCAGCAGTTCTATTAAAAGTTTTTAATTAGCTATTTTAGTGTGTGCAAAGAAATGAAAACCAAACTAAAGCCCAGCCTTAGCCCTGGAGTCACAGACAATAAACCAGAAAACTAATAAAGGACAATTTCAGCCATGTAAATGATCAGTCTTTGTCACTGGGCGCTGCAGCTGGGCTGAACGTCTCAAAATATGGTGTCTGATGTGACCAGCTTCAGGGGCTGATTTAAGGCCCCATCACCCTCAGCACGGGTACCCAGCAAACTCCTGCATAGCAGAGCTAAGGGAAACCCATACCCCAGTAGATGCCGGCAGGCACTGCCCAGGGATCAAAGGACTCTGAGCACAGGGCAGCAGAGCCAAGGCCAGCCCAGCATGCGGAATGTCAGTGCTGGGCTGGGAACCAGCTCCCCACATGGACCCCATGCTGTGTCCCTGCTGCTGCCCAAGGGGCTGCTTTGGGCACAGCTCCATGCCAGCACCATAACAGCTTTCAGGCTGCAGCTGGATCTCCGTCAGCTTGCAGACCAGGAAAGTCAACTGCCTAACAGCATTGTGATTAGGTACCCACTGAGTTTATGCTGTCCTGCAATGGTACTGGATCAAATACTTAACTACTGCTGCATTTACCAAAAACAGGTTTACTGCAAGCTGGAAAAATACTCCCTGGCAAAGAGGAGAGGAAGCAGCCCACCAAAAACCTTGATTGGCTGGAGAAGACCAAGTGTTGCATTATTTAAATAGCATTACTGAGTGCCTGCAGAAACTTAATCCTTATCAAGATGTTAAACCTCAATTCAGTTCGCTATTACGAGTCTGAAGAGGCTCTGAGAACAAGGCTATGGGTCTTTTTTTAATTAAAATACACCTGTGTAATCACTTACAATCAGTGAGAAAGAAAACAGAGTCACTCTTCATCCCCTGGGACTGTGCTGCTCACTTATCCTCTGCCCAGTTTACCCAGCCTGCCCCGACACCATAATTACAATGCAACTATAAGCTTTGGGCTGCCACTTTAAATATGCACTGTTCTTACTTCTACAGCATGGAGAAGACAATCGAATTTACAACTTGAAGAGACTGTGTAATCTTACTGGCAGACACCAAGCACTGAAGTGCTCCCACATTATCAGAGCAAACAGAAAACAGAGAACTCTAATGGTTTTTGTCAATGCTTCTTGTTCCTGGTGTCAAGGGTAGAGTCAATAGCACAGTCCTGCCCAATATCTATCTGGCATACAGTTTTGAAACACAGCTTTGCCCCAGATAGATACTCAGATCAACGTCATCTTTACCTGCCCTTCTTTGTCTCAAGGCCATGACTTTTATTTTTCTGCGAAGACCAGCAATGCAAAGAGATTCAAGTAAAGAGCCATGTGAAATATGGTCTTAATTAAGCAACGAGGGAACAGATTCTGTTTTCTATTTAAGGTATAAAAGTAGCTATGATAGAATTATATAATGTTTGAATCCACCACAGTACTAAGTGGAGTTTAGCACCAGGAAAAGAAAGAGAAAAAACAGCTCTCAGCTGCAATTCTGTATTCAGAATAATGATAGTGGCAACATTAAAGATGAATTTCAAAACGAGAAAAGATGATGACCTCAATATGCTATTCATTAAAGTCATAGGATAGTAGAAAGTAGTTGAATACCAAGATTGCAGTTTGGCTAAAACCTCTGGATAAACATCTGCCACCTTGCAAAAATTGCTAACAGCTTCTTCTGATGATGAGAAATAATCGAAACCTGTGGTTGAAATCTCTGCTTTAAAATGCGTATGGATTACTGGAATCCCTTGGACAGGAAGGGTTCATGGCAGTTAAAGCCATAAAGTGATAGATGAATTTCAGAAACCCCACAGACCAAGGGGCAAAACTTTTTGACACTGAAGCTGACTTGTGAAATCATGACAGAGAAGAAAAGGAGATAAGGAGGATTCTGAAGTCAGTCAAAGAGTTCTGCTTCTTTGAGACGTGGGGGCAAGGAAAAAGTCAGAAGGGAAAAAGCCTCTAAACAAATATCTCCTATGAACACTTAAAGTAGTCATCTACATAGAAAGGAAGCTTCTTGATGATTATCTGTGCTACACATATAGGTTATATGCGGATCAGCAAGTAATTTGGCACAAACAGATCAACAGATGAGAGTAGAAGGTCCAAAACCCCCTCTTATACACTATATGCTGCTTGGATAGTGTAGAGTGGTAAATTTGGACTAGATTTAGTTTGATACACTGGGACCAAGAGTCCCCACCATCCATGTGCTTTGAAGCAGCCTCATGCACCAGTCATTGTTTCCACCTCTCATGTCCTCCCTAAGAGAGGGAGCACATTTGCATCAATTTGGAAGGATACTAAGAATTTAATAGATATTAAGTTGCAAGTTTGTATTTAAACATTCCAGTCAGATTAGTTTGGTTTGATACTACAGCTATGACACAGAATGATAGCACACAATCTTCCTATTTCTAGATAAATATGCAGGAAATATCTGTGCTAAGTCTTCACAGCTCTCTAGAGAGACATGCTCAACACGTCAAGGCTTTTCTGAAAAGACCTTTTATCAATTGCATTTTCCAAGGAACATTCAGAAGCAAAGAGCTCATCAAGCTTAAATTCTGAAGTCAAGAAGAGATTTTGTTTCCCCCTAAAAATCTCTAGTATTTTAAGTTAAAGTTATTCTACTCCCAGTAAATTACAGCTATCTATAGTTTTAGGTAGTGGGATACTTATTATGTGTCCCTGCTTAACATGGAATGAACCAAAACCTTAAAAAATAAACCTTATCTAGCTAAATTGTTGCTGTGCCTTTCCATGCCAATAGCTGTTATCTTACAAAATAAAAAATAATAAAAAAAATAAATTACATAAATGTGTTAATTTTTAGTAATTTTCTTGCTACTGGTAAGTGTTAAACATATTAATTTACACTCCGTTTTCACCTCAGACAACTCTGCTAATGGGGAGATTTATTCTGATAACAAAGAATCAGGCTGCACCTTCAGAGGGGTGTCACAGGTGGGTACATGCATGTGACACCTGGATCAGGAATAAGTATGATTGTTTTATCAGACAGAGCTCTCAGAAATGACAGTTAGCTCTGGCATAGTCACAAAGGCATGTGGATGCCCCAGTAGCAAAAAATTCGTTTTAAATGAGTGTTTTTTGAGAGAAATAGTCACAAACGTGGGAAGGTGGAAGAGATGTTAGACTGAACAGTAAACATGGTATAGAAAGAGATCTTAAAATCCAGCAACCTTGTACTCTGGGAATGGCAGTTATGAAGTTTTACCTGTCAAAACTGCTTGCACTTGATGTTACATAGACTTGATCAATACCAACAACCACCACCTAATAATAATGACAATACTCGGTGTTCTCTAAAATATCCACATCGTGTTCTTTTTAAGGTGCTTCATAAACAAGGCCTCATGAGGTAAGGATGTTATCAGTATTGAATCCTATGACCTAGTCCCCTGGTTTTACCCTGGTCCTTGTATTCGTAAAACAGGCCTTGCTCATCTGGCACATACATTTCTCCAGTCACAACAAATATAACCACATGAAGACTAACTCCATCGGGTGCCAATACAGAAAGTAACCCATGTTTAAATTTAACTATTTTTTTCCATGCAGAATATCTGAATAATGTGTTTCAGGAAGCAGAAACAAATGGGGCAATTTCTACATTGGATAAAGTTCTAGAAACGCTGTTGTTCTGCATGACCTTTTAGCTAGCTGTTAAAAAACAACCCCCCAAAAACCTGAATGAAAACCCCACAGCTGATCATAGATTTTCCAAATGCTAGATAAACCAAGTCCCACCCATTGCAGAGGATTGTGTTTTTAAGCTAATGTGCAATTAGTATATTTTGACAGAAATTAACAAGCAAAAGCTACCCTCTATAGGGCATGCAAGTTGATCCCTGTTAAAGCTTAAAGACTGTTCCATGCATATTTTCTTCATCATAAAAAAGTAGTCTGGAATAAAACCCAAACTACACATCTGTGTAGCATGCTGACAGGCATCTTGATATGGTTTCACAATTTCAATTTACTTGCATATTGTTTGATACAAGCTCAGGGAAATACAGCAAGCTGTGCCATGAATGGAGGGGAAGAGAATGAATTCTCTGTTGCTGTATGTTGTTTTTTTATTAACTGAGACTCCCCAAAACTCTAAATTTATGAAATACTCTCGAAAAAGTATTAAATTATTCATCAGTGATAAGACAATTAAGAAGCAAACTAAGGAGCAAGTGGAAGCTTGGTCCTGAGGGAGAACAGCTGGTCCTCTCATTTAGAGTATGTTTTGGCAGCAAAATACCCTCTGAACAGAGGGAACCTGCTGCTAAAAAAGCCTCCCTCAGAGTCAAATTGAGGAGCAAGTGACAGACTCATGTGAAGAGTAAGGTGGGTATAGTCCAGGTATCACTGTGTGGCTGGTGCAAGCTGCATACCTCCTGCTTTTGGCAAGAAAGTGTCATGACTTTATTGCACTCGAGAGCCACAACAGATGGCAGCCATCTCAGCCACTGGGCAACTGCTCTGCCAAACTACAGTGAAATTAGCTTAGAACTCAAGGAAAGATGCTGTTCGTACCGAACAAGCCCTTAGCTGAGCATGGAATCTAGTGGTAAGGATGGTATGCAGGCCACTGGACCAGCCTGCACCCCTGCCTCAGATTCCTAGTGTATCAAATAGAAAAGCACACTGCAGCCCCTGAAGGGCACTGGGCTGGTAATAGAGGGAAGTTCCACGAGCAGCCTGAGATCTTCTCAGGAGCAGGTACCATGGATGTGCTGAACAAGAGCACCGTACACCTGCACAGCGGACAACCACCCATGGTCAGGAAGGGAGATTTCCCATTGGTGGTTGACATGGTGCAGGTGCTGCTGGAAAGAAAAAGGAACTGTACGATGCTAGTGACATGGAAAGCCTTTCAGAGGTGGGAAAGAGAAGAGAAATCAACACTTTGGTGCAAGGCCTTTTATGGAGCAAAACAGCACGTGCAAATACAGCACCACCCTGCTCTAACAGACTGGTTGATAGTGCCAGAGCTCTTCGCGTGTCTGAAAGACCTGTCATTTGTTACCATTGCTCCCTTCCTTCTCTTCCCTCTCTTTCTGCTACCTACTTATCTTTAGGTTGTGGGTTTTTTCATACTTCCTTTTGTGTAGTTTTTATTTCTTTTCCTGGCCTGCCATCTCTGCAGCAGTTCAGATTTATCCCTTAGCTCATCATCTCTTACAGTCTATCCTCCAGAGCAATCCATCTGAAACTCTAAGTAAAAAAACCCCAAACAACAAACCATCTCTCACTTGCAGCACCACACGAAGGAGTTATTATAATTCCATTGCCAAAATATGCAATTAATGACAAGTTCAATTTGTGTTCTTCAAAGACAGTATCCTTAAACAAGTCCACAGCAACAAAACCCTTTCTGTAGCATCAGCTGAAACATGAAATCCCCACTCACTGGCATACCTGGTTATATACAGCTGAACTTTTTTTCAAATAACATAAAGGTCCTTATTTTCTTTTTTTGTGACATAGAAATGCAAAATCAGATGCTTCATCTTCACTTTATACCATCTTATTTCCTAATTAGATAAAAGACTGCTAAGACTTTGCCTTCCCAAATGCCATCCTCTTCTTTCCCGTATTTCACCATGTGTGTGAAGAATCTGTAGAGCCCAAAGTAGAAAGACACAAAAGTGTTTTTTTTTCCTAATCAAATAATTGTGTTTAAAATTGTTATTTCAATTCTTGTATAAGACTCAAACATCTTGCATAACTGGCAGGCATTCTGACAGCTCTGCTAAGCACCAAATTAGGCTCAGCCTGTTTCAAAACCTGATTCATCATATAAAATGCAACAATTCCCATTCCAATCTTTCTGTATCCATTTGTTCACTTAGGTCAGCTGGCAAAATAAACATTTCATCCTTTCTTACTGCTCCAGATATGTCATGCCAAAGCGGGTTTTGCATAAGAAGAAATGGCATGCTACTATCCTTGTAACATTTTCAGAGCCTTAGTTATAAATACTTCAGATGATGCTTCAGACAGGAACTCAAGTGAAGCAGATTTCAGCTCCTCACATGAACAGCAGGGAGAGTTTCAGATTCGGCCTGAAGCAGCCCTATACTAATTTACCTGAGATGATCAACAAAAAAGGAAGCATAGACGGAGCAGAATTTCTCAAGTGATGGAGTTTATACCTATCACTAACAATTTATTAGGTACACACAGTTATCTGAGCATATGCAGGTACTGGCTTTTCAGGAATACATGGGACAACAACCTGGTTTACAGAAATGATCCTTGATATAGAAAACTAATCCGCAGCTGCTCAGGAACAAACAGTGAGCAGGTGAAGCACAGAAATCCTGCTGGAGAGCTATCAAGGATGGGACAAGGGAACTGCAGAGGCAGGAGGAATGAAGTATGGAACAGGGTAAACGCTGCTACACACTTTAGGCATATCTGTAGAGCTAGATCATGTACAGCTAGATCACTTACTGCAGACATATCTACCTGTAATTACTTATAAATACACACCCACCTTTTTGGATTAGCACTACAAATGTGCAGTGGTTTGTGTAATGTACAGCTTTCCCCTTAGTTACATGCTACCTTGTTTCCAAATTCAGAGGCATTACTGGGAAGTCCAATGACAGGTGCCTCTTGAACCTCAGTACTATTTCAGAGGGATTTAAAAATAGGGAGCTAATAGCTATAGAGCCATGGAACAGTAAATTGAAAAGATACTTTCATGGACTCACCATTATTCTTTCAATCCTGGAGTTTTTGCAAAACTGAATTGTTTTTCTTTCTGAAGATGGAACAGCTTTTGCCAAAACCCCTTCTGCTAAGGACCAGAAAGCCTCAATGATCTTAAGCCATGTTAAAGGAATTATTTTAATCCTGCCACTTAGAGGTACAGTTTGAAGGGTCAACCTCACTCAGAGCAAAGACTGATAAAGGAATTGTTTTAACCCCAGTGCTTCAAGATAGCATCTTTGGAGTCAATCCTATTCAAAGCAAGCAATGACAAGACAAAATTGATACTTCTATCTCTTCTATAGCCTTAAAAAAATATTTCCTAAGCTAAAACAAACAGATCTGCCTCCTCTTTACGCATTAACAATTAATATGGATGCTGCTTATAGACATCTGTAATGCTTTGGGCTGTATTTATGGTATGATAACTGTGTCATTTTGAGACACCGTGCACCAACATGATAGAAAGACACAGCCAAACTGTTTCACTCATGCTCCTACCTAAGGGACAACACTATTATCTTGTTACAAAATACTGCCCCCAGCAATGAAAAGTTTCATAAATCTTTTTCTACCACTGTTGTCAGCTTCTATTTTTGCCTGTGGCTGAATGTGATTATAATCTGTTTTCACCGTACAAGAAAATAAAGTGATCTAGAATATAATGACTGGGGAACATTTTGGAGCCCTCCTGAGCTGCAGGATATTTCCAGCTGCTAGCATAGCTGATAACGGACTTAATAGAGCTAATGATTTCTAATACCACTAACACAAGACTATTTTCACAGTGGGTAAATAATGACTCTTTTGTTTTGGAAATAGTTAAGGAGTCATGTAGATGTTTGATAAGTACATGATACAGTATAAATGCAGCAATATTTGGGTAACAAATGGTAGATTACAGCATAGCTAGAAGATAAAATACTTTTTTGTTTCCGTTTAAGAACTTAAAAGTTTATAACCCTGTTAACACCACTGTGACAGCAAGGAGATTTCACTGTAAACAGTTACAAGTAATGTTTTAATCTAAGCATAAAAAAAGCATCCATTTGTTTCAGTGCACTGCATCTTTGTTTTTATGTTGGCAATTAATATTACAAATCTTCACTAGAAATATAATAAAAACTAATTGGATAGTAAAAGAAATTTTCTTGAGGGCTGAATGCAAAATCTACATCGATGGGGCAAACTATGAATACCATGTAAGCTCTGCAGTATTTTACTTCACCATGACTGTGAGTTTCTGATGAGGATTAACAAGATTTACTTGGTTTCCTCCTTTGGTGGTGTGTTGTAACCTGTACTCCCCATTCAAAGGCATGTGTTGCCACCAGGGAGAACACTCTGTGGGCTGGAAGATTCCTCCCAGTCCTTTGTTTGCATGATATAATTAAAAAAACCCTAATCAACCAACCAAAAAAAAAAAAATAAAAAATTCCTAGGTAAAGATGTATTCTCCTTCCCTCTTCTCTCCAGCAGTTATGTACCTATGTATGTTACACGTAAGAATCTTCTATTTTTCCTTAAAAGCCATTTGAACACTATACATTAAGTTCACGGTAGCCCTAAGGACCATTTGGGACTTCTGCTCACTGCAGTATTCTGTAAACCCAGCGTTTCATGCTCCCCTCCCCTAGCCTTAACTCTTCCGCCTCCAGCATTCCCTGCCCTGTGCTTGCTTCTCTGCTTGGGTCCTCCAGCTTTCCTCTGGCCCTGTCACTGCTGAGCGGGGACAGGGTCAGGCCTCATCACAGGGAATTGCAGGCAGCAGCCAGGAATGGCCCAAAAGGGGCCTCCCCATGCCACGATGGGGCCTGAGACCTCTGTGCTCTGTGGAGGGGGCATGGTGCAAGGGCTGGACAGGTCACAGAGGATGGAGCACTGGTTTGAAAGCAAAGCTTACTGAGAAACTGTACACAGCTGGAAGCATGGCCGTTAGCACACAGCTTTACTGCTATTTGAGTTTCTGAGCTGTACTCAGTAACAAAGTGTGTTCCCCGACTAGGATTGCGTTTCAGCATGCTCTGCGTTCCTGTATCACCCAAAGTGGGTCATATCAAGCTGCTTACAACCCAAACTTCTCAATGAGAAGAAAGAAGCTGAAGTATAATTCTGATGAAGGAAACAAAGTATGGTTTAAATAAAATAAATTAAACTAGGCAGAGCTCCTAAAGTCAAAATTAAAGACTTATGGCATGAACAGAGAACAACAACTAGTGTAACACAAGAAAGCAATATCTACCCATTATAAACTTTATAGCTTTTAGGAAAGCATATGATAACCCCCATTGTGATTCATTTTCACATATCTTGAAATATTACAGGAAGCAAGCCAAAATAATTAAGTTTACCAAACTGTATTTCAAGGCATGGCTTCTTCAGTTAAACAAAATGCAAACTTAAGCAAAGAGCCTAATACAACTGCTGGCGTCAAGCTGAGAATTCAATCTCTTCTCTTGTTTGTCACTGCCATTGTTTCATTATGAGAAGAAATTGTAGACTGGAACAACAGAAATGTTTCATGGTCTAAGAGTTAATCACAGATTTCGTTTGTGCTGGTGATACAGCAGTTCTAAATGACAGGTCAAACATGCAAGGAACACCATGAGATTGTTCCACATTACAAATAAATCAGGTTAAATATTATGAAAAATAAATCTAGCAGGGACTCCAGGTTCCAAATCAGGTTTTGTATTAGAAGGCCGAAAAACACAGGGTTTGTAAATTCATAGAGTTGACAGACATCTGCAATCCAATGGTTATCATCATAAGGAAACAATACCATGATCAAGTAATGCGACAGCTACATTCACTGACTTCAATGACTTGCTCAAATGTTACTTTTCCTTTAACATACAGATAGGGAAATAAAAAAGCCACTAGATATACTTATTTATGTATTCTAAATGTTAATGTTTTCAGAAAATATTAGATATTGCATTAATTTAATTCCTAAATACTAAGATTCAGAATTCAACAGTTCGTAGGGTTTTTTCAAGTAGCACTCAATATAAGACAGAAATTTAAGATACATTAACTACTAAGGTAGAGCACACGACATAGCTGGCATACCACTGATGATGTGAGAAGCATGTCAAAGGGCCTACCCACTCTTAACACTGAGAATAGTGAGCAACTTTGAGAACAAGATGGCCAAGCTGCTCAAATTAAGGATTGGATAATTAAAATCAGCTATAATATCACAGGGCAGAGATATATTACATGCATCAGCATATAAAAAATTAAAATTTGGGAATTTTGGAGATCAAGCAGCTCTTCTGTATCAATACAGAAGTTGCAATGCCAACTAAAATTAGATTTAAACATGTACAGGAGGAATTTATGATAGGAATATAGATGGTTGTGAAAGAAAAAGGTAATAATCAGTGAATTAAATATTTTCATTATTAGGAAAATGTTTACAGAATGGAAAATGTCTAGTAGAGAGCACTTAAAGATCTTGAAAACTGAGAAGATACACAGGGAGCAAATGTTGCTAGGTCTAGAATTTGCTGTATTTTGTTATAAAGAATTAAAATACAATATCCTAGGCAGTCCTTCAAAAGGAAGCAAAGCTATGTAATAGGTGGTGGGATAGGAGATGCAATTCAGTGTTGACAAATTAAGGAGCAACGTGATATTCTTCTATTAACTATTGATTATAAACTACCAACCCAAATTCAAAGAAGAAAAAGGAGTGGAGGGATGACTTTTTGTAAACAAGCCACTGAAAATAACTGTAATATAGTAGATATTTCAGGATAACATTCTCAATGCATAACAATAGAAGAAAATAACAATGCAGCATATCTGCTAAGCTCTGACCTCAAGTGATTGCATGCTGCACCCTTATTACAGAACTGAAAGACAATCACTGGCTGATTTAGGACATACCTTGTGTTAACATGCGCCAACGTGCTGAGTTAGGAAATACAGCATCATTCACTCACACTGTGTGGAAGATGTTTTGTGTTATCCTACATCTATCCTGCCTCATTCATGCACAGTAGTGTGAAAAAAGCAAAAAGATTTAAAATACCTATTTAATACAACTGTTCTCTGTAAACTTGGATTAGAATTTAGGGTATGAGCCTCACAGTGTCCTCTGCTGCAGACAGAGCTGGTCTATGCCCCCCAGAGTGGAGGAAACTCACAACCACTGAGGACGCTAACGCAGCCACTTGCTGGCACACAGGCTAAGGGCATCTAGGGGCAAGGCACTAAATGTGTTCCCAAAAATCTCCTAGAGCTCTCTGCACTTGCATCTGTGTATGACTGAACAAACTTGCCACTCCTTCATTGAAAGTTTGTTCTTTCTATGTGTATAATGTTGACTTAGGTAAGAAATGTTACTGATTCTGTTAAAGAACTAAGAACTGGAAAAAACAACAAGGTGTGCAGACAGACATTTTTGATGCTCAAGTTCCACTGAGTGAAGTTGGTATTTAAAGTCAATCAGTAATCTCTTCCAGTGAATTCTTATACTAGTGTTCTAACGAGATATGCGTATATATTTGCCCACAGTGGTCGAGAACAGGTGCTTACCATAACGTCACCATCAGGTGACAAGCACAGAATTTGGCTTGCTGAAGTGATATGTCGCCTTGAATAATAAAGGAAAGAAACATACACAAAGGCTCAGGTAGCTAAAAGGTGGCTTACGGCTGACTCCCTGAATACTGCGGGAAGCCACAGATACAATCATCTGGCTTCCGACCTGACAATGGGGGTTACACTGCTGCTGCTTAGGACAGGCGTTCTTCTAGGAGTCATGACCCAACATTTCTGTTGTGAGATCACCGACACTGCCAAAACAGACACAGTGACGTATTTCTGTGCTGGCACAGAGCAATCAGTTATGTGGGGAACCCAAATACCAGGTTACAGTACCAGTTAGGTCTGACCAAACTCAGTGTGCCCTGCGGGGCGGTCAGAGGCCAGGCTGGGGCACTCCAAGCTCTATAAGCAAAGACATCCAGTAGTTCTGTGTTCCTCAAGTTCACCCCAAAAGATCCCTAACTTGTCAAAGGGACTAAGGTATCCCCAACTCCAAATGGAGGAGCCTGTGCCCATATTATAAACACATTGTATGGCTGGACATAAACTGCATAGATGAAGTTAGATCTTCCTGTTCAATCCAACTACTTTGCATTGTATATATTATTCTTTTGACTTGTTAGTCAAGCCAGTTACTGCTATATGCTGCTCAAATGAACTGCAGCATCAACAGAGCAAACCAAAGCCAAAAAAATTGCTTAGGCACAGCCTAAGTACTTATATTACGGTCATAAATGATACACAATAATACATTACCTTCAATTTTCTAACACTTCATAATTTTTCAGTGAAAGAGGCATTACTCTTCTGCTCTCATTTTTTGGCAATTCTTAAGACTCATATTAACCAGTTCAGACCCAACTGTAACACACTTGTTCTTCAGCTATTGTTAGTTTAAACACCTGATTTTCTAACTCCAAGCAAATAGAAGCCCAGTACAACTGCAAACAAAGCTCCTGGTCAAGGAGACATAGCACCGTGAAAACAGAATAAGGCTTCTCCAGATCATTAATTAAAGAGCTGCAGTGCCACAGTGTTTATTCACATTTGATAAGGCTGCAAGAAACAGGCCTGCTGTCTGCCTCAGTTTTTAGGGGGGATGTGGAGAAAAGAAAACAAGAATTTTGTGATTCCTAAAAGCTAGAAATAGCTTATCATTTATTAGTGGTCCTTGAATTATCTATCTGGCACTATCACTGTCAGGCTTGCACAGGCATACTGCTGGGCTGCTTTCACTCCCATCCCACAGAGCAGGAGACCTCTGAAACAGGAAAATCTATTTTGTTTTTATTTTTCTTTCTAAACATCTTGTACTCTCCAAAACTGTATTTGTTTTCCTGAGGTAAAAGCAACAATAACCGTTACATGAGAAAAGAAAAAAGGGTAGGAAATAGAAGGGGGGAATGCTGTCACTGGCAAGGACACTGCTGGAGAAAACGCACAAAATCCATTCACTTTGATGTGTCACGAAGGTAGAGTTTCCAGACTTGAACGAGGCAGGTAAATGTTATCTTTGTTTGGCTTTATATATATATATATATATATATATATAAAATATATATACAAATAATAATATATAATAATAAATATATATTTAATATATTATAATAAATACAATTATATATTATATATAACATATATAATAATAAATAATATATTAGATTATTATAATTAATATTATAATAATATTATAATAATTTATATAATAATATGTATACACATACATGTAGATACATATATACATATATATATGTAGATACAGATATACAGATATACATATATATATGTACATATATATTGCTGCTATTACCATATAACTCAATAAACAGTTTAAATGAACATTGCACTTCCTTATGACTTTTCTCGTATTTCTCTATCAATTTCTGACACAGAGATTTTTCTCTCCTAAATATATCCATCAGCACTCTTTCCTACCAAGTTGGTGACTGTCAGCTGAGTTGGTGACAAATCAGTTGGTATTTATCCCAGGATGTAAACGAATGCAAACAACCTTTTCCTTCCACATGATGTTTTTCCTTACAGTGCCGCGTGCCACCATCATAGTTTGCAACAAATGGTGAACCCATGGTGCATGAAATTTACCCCAAGCAAAACAGAAGGGTCACTGAGGCACTTGAAGGCTGCGGAACAGGTCACAGGCATTGGTCTACAAACAGGAAAAAAGGAGCAGGCAGGGGCCCTGGCTATTTCGCTTCGCTATCCCTGCTCACCTCTGATTATTTTATTAGGTTCTCATTATCAGCCTTCATACCTAAATTGCCCTGTGGAGTATTGCAGAATTCTTTTCCATGCCTGCTCTCTGCTGGGCTATTCTGCTTGCTCTCATTATTCCTTCTTTCCAACAGAGAGATATTCATTACTCAGTATGTAAATCTGACTCGTTTCAACCCTTTGCTTATAGCTCCAAATCTATCACTACACACAGATTATGCTAGTATTTCTTACCTACTAAACTATTTCAGATCACAGCTTTTAACTGAACAGATTTAGGGAAGGAACTGAGTGCAAACTGTTAAACTGATTATTAGAAAGCAAAAAATCTGCAGGAAGCAGAAGAGCTTCCTGAGGCCTCTGGGTATTCAATGTTTCTTGCTTAGTTCTCGTTCACACCTCTAAGTTTTCAAGGCAGTCATCTGAGAAAGTTAAAACAAAAACTACTGTTTACAAAGCCAGTCCCACCTGTAACGCAGCATGTGCTCTACAGCACTCTGGACTTTATTCAGCTCTCTGCTAAGAATAAGTAATAACGTCTTTAAACCACCATGTGCTTCCATTCTGTGAGTTCCTTTCTACTGCCACAGTATTCCTCTATGTAAATAGGATTTATCTATTCATAGGCATTGGCATACCATTACTTTTGTCAAAGCTGGTCTCGCACATACTGTTGTCTCTGCATCCTTATAAACGAACTGCAAAAGCAATTAAGATTCCCTGGCATTTCGGAGAGGGGAGGGGGCAGCCACCGCACTGTTGCTAACACAATCTCCGTGGGCGTACGCTAGTGCAAAATGACTGCATCTCTGTGTAGAGGGAGATAAGAGAAGTGACATAGATTAAAATAAATTGTTGATCCATACCAGAGAGGAGCTAGGCAAACAATAGCAGTAAAAGCATAAATGTCAATTTGGGATGATAAAGGATACAATCTAAATGTAATATGAGAGGCCTCCAGACAAAAGGCAGAAATAGAAATTACACATTACTGAAGTACCAGATGCAATAAACAAACAAATATGTAAACACACACATGAATATGCATGTGGAAAAATTCAGATCACAGGGTTGATTGCTCAAGAAACTGGATTTCAAAGTAAAATACGGAAAATTTTCAAAAAGTTTCAATGCAGATTTGACAGAAAATCTTATTTATACTCTTGGCACTTTTGTTTTAATTTTGAATAATCCACAAGTATCTCCACATGCCTTTCCCTAAATCCTGCATTTGCATATTCATGCCAGAACTGTCCACAAGACGCTGCAACCCACGCCAGGAGATCCTTCCTTGTAAGAAGCTGGCTTTTTATCTGCTGAAAAGAGCTGTCAAAAGGTTTCTCTAATTGCTTTCAGAATTTCCTTGCTTCTTCCACTTAATGCTTTCTAACACACTACAGCAGTTTGCCAGACGAATTAAGGTTTCAAAGCTCATTTAAAAACTCTTATGCCTATTCTAGCTTTGGCAAAGAAATCGCGTAGTTTCATCCAAACTATGAGCTAATAACTATCACACAGATCTGTGAAAAGACCTATCGAAAAATCACTTATCACAGCCATCCTTGGTAGTAATATTGCTACTTTCTACCTGGTATCATGGAATGATCCCAAACTTCATTTTGTTATGAGAACACAAGACACCTCAGCAGGTTAAATTCAACTTACTACAAAAAAGTTCACAAATACAAATGAAATTATCAAAAGCTACACATTAGTAATCAATTTCTATAGCACTACGAGAAAAAATTCCACAGTACCATGAAACTGGGAGAGATCCCATTTATGATTTTGACCTGTATTTGTGGCTGTCCAGACACACATCAACCTGTCAAGATCAATTTTTTGATGTGAACAAAAACCAACACAAAGCCAAATTAACCAAATATGTGCATATATAGACATACACAGCTACACACTCACTTAGTGTAATTACACATGGTATCTAGAACAGAATTGCTGCTGTATCAAGTTCTGCATTTAAATAATCACCTCTCCCGGGTACGTGTAGCTAGTGCCGTGCTACAGACCACCATGATAGCAGTGGCCACCTCGACAGCTCCTTCTTGACTCAACTCTTTCCTTAGTTTAACATTTCAAACTCTTGCCTTCAAATATGTAAAGGCAAGAAAAGGTGGGAAAGAATGAGAACAGGCAGGCATTTTATTTCTCCAAGCCTGAAATGCAACTCCTCTTTGAAAGAGTCTCTAAATATTAGGTGAAAAAAATGTAGAATAATGTGTTATTCAGCATTGGTGCTGTTGCTTTTGAACCCTTCTGAATGCTCTCTAAAACTAGTGGTAGTTACTGTTTCAAAATTCTGCTATTAGGCAATAATATTGCCTATCATCTAACACACTGCAAACCAAACTCACTTCCAGTTATTAAGAATTAGCTGTGTTAACCTCATTAAGAAAGACAGAATATTGGTTTTCCAAGTGTTCTTTTAGAAATGTGAGCTTCTGAATCTGCCTTATAGTGCAAGGTTTCCATTCACAACTGTTCCCTATTCTAAACTCCTTTTTTGTTCACAACCAAACAGCATCTCTGCTTTGTATTTTCAGTGTTTTAGGTTTTGCTTGTATCCTAGTGATACATTAAAAGGAAATCTCAATATGCAACACAGCAGCATCCATTCATTCTTGTTCCAAGCAAAAATGTGTATATATTGCAAACATGCAATTATTTTCTGCATTGTCATTTTCTAATATTTTTCTTATTCTTACAGGTGTAAATAAATATTAATCTCTTCATCAGGGATTGTAGTTACATGACAAGGGGCAATCGGTTCAAGCTTAAAGAGGGGAGATTTAGGTTGGATATAAGGAAGAAATGTGAGGGTGCTGAGGCGCTGGCACAGGGTGCCCAGAGAAGCTGTGGCTGCCCCATCCCTGGCAGTGCTCAAGGCCAGGTTGGACACAGGGGCTTGGAGCAAGCTGCTCCAGCGGGAGGTGTCCCTGCCCATGGCAGGGGTTGGAATTGCATGAGCTTTAAGGTCCCTTCCAACACAAACCAGTCTGGGATTCTATGATTCTATGACTAATTCCAATGTAGTTGCTCCTACACCATTTTTCTAAAGATTAATAAAATTGATGAAAGAATTTGAACAGAAAAAGAAATACATAAAGTTACACGCCCACATTTCTGACAATTTTCCATCTGTACATACATCCCATGCACTACAAACTCCACCAATTATTAATCTTGTCCTGTATTGCCTACTCAAATATCCTGCTCTTCTGTCTTAGAACACCCCCAAACTGCCTGGTCATCATTCTACAAAAATCATACCAGCCTGCTCGTGTTTTGGAGAACACCAGGTGAAAGGCTTACACTTTTTCTGGAAGACGGAGCAGGAATATTTTGCCTTTATCAACAGGCAACGAAAACAGAGGAACACTTTGTTTTAACAGGTAGAATACCCTGTGCTCCAGAGCGGAGATAAGGCATGTGGAAATGCAGTGACTGTACCAGGGAATTGCTTCTTGCCATCCCTGTGTCCACGCACACAGCAGCTTTATTTTACTTTGCAAATTCCACATTTTCGAAGACTCTGCAGTTGGTCGCTTGCCTGGATCAAAAAAGGGCTTTCCTCTTCCCCCTGCAACTGGGGCTCCAGGCTACTATAAACCGTAAGTTTATGACATACAATACAACAATACCATACCAGTATCACATTTTTCAATGTGCATGACGACAAATACTAACAAAATCATTAGGAACTGGTAATAGTAGCCTCATACTCTGCACTGCCTTGACTTACAGTGTCTGTGCTCACATTTACTGGTGATGAAATCACCAGCAAAGCATCTCTGCAGCAGTGGTGGCTTAGACAGGAAAGACAGCAAGTGCCTAGTATTTCGCTACCACCTGCTCAAAGACCAACACTCCTTTTTCTCCAGCCACCAATTGCAGCAGGTAGGGGCACCTGTTATGTGTGGAATCCACAGACTCTGAGGGTCATGGACAGAGTGATGCTAGGGTAGAATAGGGTCATCTCCCAGAGAGGTGACGTTAATGCTTCCCATTTCCATCTTACACTGCAATCTCTGCCTTGAAGTCCTTTGTATTCAAGTCCTGCTACAGAAGAAATCAGGAGGACCAGGGATTATGTAAAGGAGAGTAAAAGAGAAGAGCATTTCCACTCACAATGAGCTGTTGTCCAAGAAGTCATGAGTAGTATTAAGAGACCTGGCAGTAATGCAAAACTCCACCTGATGTCAGTCCTGTAGAAGACACTGCTGCACGCTGTGCACTCTCCCAAGCATTTCATGCTGGGCGGAGACAAAGGCTCCTGCTGTGCAATGCAATACAGAGACGAGAACCAGACCTACAGAAGAAGCAGCATAGACAGACCACTGCAACTAGCCTGAACGGGGACTGGGATTTGTCTCTGGTTAGCCAGAAAATAGGACTTAGGACTGAGGGCTGGAAAATACTGAGGTGGGACAGGGAGCTCTCAGTTGGGGTGATGGAGGCAACAAGAGAACAAACTATCAAGGTGCTGAGAGCAATAAGACAGAAAGACAGACCTAACAAAGACAGTGGAAAAACAGAGACACATTTGAAGATCCCAGTAAAGCAAAGAGGGACTGAAAACTATTGAGAAAGGAGGGAAAAAACAAAACAACAATAAATTCCCCACACAGAGCCAGACAAAGTAAAGAGTGGAAGTCAGTTCATAAGAAACACTAGAAGATGAGTAAGGAAAATGGGAATTAGGACTGGATAGCAAGCAGATTGCGTACTGAGTAAACAGGAAAGTTGGAAAAAGATCAGCATGAGGATGGTGGGAAGGAGCCCTGCTACAATGAGGGGGGCATGCTGGAGCTGGCCCCACAGCTGCTGGGGCCAAAAGGACCAGAGTAGTGCTCCAGCTTTCTGTACACTGCATCGCAGTGTAAAACACTGGGTGAATTCAGATTGTATAGACAACCTTTTTTTATGACATCAGGCTTCTACATATTTGACTTTGCAACTTTAAGACCTTTTTAAGATCTTTTTAAGTGTGGTTTAATTTTTTTTGGCCACTTGTGTTGTAAAACAGAGCACTACAGCTTCAGCTCGTGAGCAGGAACTGTGGCTGCTACCATACACACAGCTATTAATTTACCTGAGGGTGATCCTTATTATTTTTCATGACAATAATATTAAATGAACTATGTACATAGACTGATGGAAAACAGACTTTACAGTTTCTGTCAGCAGTGCTGTATTTCTTATAAGTCTGAATTTTTATTTGAAGTTTCCTGACCTCTTTTGTTAGCTAGTGAGTTGATCTCAATTTTACATTAACACCAAAGCAGAGCACATTAACTTGGAAACGATACCCAAAGCTTGAAGTGCTGCTGGATCATTTGCCCTTATTGAATGAAGGCAGATTTCTGCATTATATTACATATTGCTACTGGTGCCACAGTTTTAAATATTGTTCTTTTCATCACTCTTTGTCAATTATCCTACATTCAGAGGTTTTTTTAACGAAATAAATATTCCTGCATGGTGAATGTCAGAATTAGGAGAAAAGTCCTGAAAAGCCAGCTTATAAATGAAATTCTGATTTCAGTAAATTCATTCTTCTCAGATAGCTACATTTCCAGAATAAATTATCATCTCTAATATCATTACCTGAATATAACAAACCTGTATTGTAAAGGGTCTTGGCACTGAATGATGATAGGCATCAGAGGCTTAATGTTTAATTACTGAACAGAGTTTTCTGGAGAGTTAAGAGCTAATATCATTCACTTGCTGCTGCTGGCAATGTGGCAGAATATTGTGGCTGTTACGATCTGTCAAGGAGAAGTGATTCATAAACTTTGCTTGTGCTACTCAAACCACAGCTGGTGGGGATAAAAAATGGACAGCTATTTATGGCAGTAAACCCCATCAGGAAATGTCTGACATTGAGCATACGTGAAGAGCAAGTAGAAAGTCTTAATGAGAAGAGGAACATACATTCCTGTATATGGTAGAGCACAGAACACCAATTAGTTACTGGTATTCCCTTTATATGTTTTAGAGGCTAAACTTAATCCCTCAATCACAAGTGTTACTACGAGTAAACTAATTCTCGTGTTAATTAATGAAGGTACCGTCACTGTTCAACAAAGAGAGCAAAGGAAGCTGGGCTTGGCACCTTATTTTAATACCCTCTCAATGTAAACTAGGCAGCAAAGGGACAAAAGAAGGGGGAGAGTGAAGAAGATCCCAATGTCTAATTTTTGGCTTACTACAGACAGTAGAGACACATCTTTAATTCCTCAGGGAACTGAAGACAAGGACATCCCCAGCGACCATATAAAGGTTTCGTGGGGAACAGCAGGTGTGTGTGACTGACTCAGATCTAATGTGATTTTTTTCCCTTCCAGCTTGTTCTTTTGTTCCAAACCATTGAGCAAGCCAAAATACAGGGAGTTAAAATCCACAACCTGCCCCAACATATCAAGAATAAAATATACATCTGAGCATTTTGTTCACTTTGTCCAGAAATGCTAGCAATAGAGAATGCAGGAAGGTGGCAACAGTGCTGTGAGCATTCCTGCCAGCACTCCATCCATCAGGGTTATGCACCCACCAAAGCAATCTACTTGCAAATACAAGCTCTTAGCACCACAATTGATAAAAGTTCACTTTCAAAGGCGATTTCAAAGAAAAGAACATGCAAGTCGCATACCTAGATATGCTGAACAGTTGTAAGAACAAATGTTTGCTGTGGTGGTAATAAGGCCCAATTTCTATGCTAGATACAATCTATTTAAAATAATATCTACACATTTCAGTATTGACGTGCTTCTTTGTATGCGTGAATAGCTGCATCCATGTTTAAGAGTCAAGAAAACCAGAAAGAAATCCTTTTTCATATAGCAGCCTAAATGGAGATTAATTTCTGAAAATGTAAAGCTTGATTTGGATATTGAATACATATTTAAATTTGCAGAGCTCTGTTCTCCACTCTCATCTGTTTCAATCTAGCTGATGAAATAATGTTTTATATAATAAATAACATGGGAATTAAGCCAAGGAGTTAACAGTAAGCATTAAATAATGAATCAATGCAAGTCTTGCAAAACACATAGCTTAAAGTTGTCTTCAGAAGAACAGATACATTAGATTTGATCTTAAAAAATTAATCAGAAGCCTAAATTGCTTGGGAAAGGTGATCGCCCCCATTTGGTACCTGCTGGCAGAAGGCCCTGCGATTCTGCCATGACTGCATAAGGAAAAGCTGTTTACTGATAACTGATAACTTGAAGAAGGAAGAATAAGAGGAGGTGGGAAGAAATTAAAAATGAAAACAGTGCAGAAAGGCAAAAAATAGAAGCGACGGAAAAAAGTACAGAATCCTTTATCAGAGAAAGGACTAACGAGGCATGACGTGTTTCTGAAATGTACTCCAGAGAGTTAGCTCAGCAATAAGAATCAGCAGATGAAAAGACAAATAAGGAGCAGCACCTCTCAAGCATGGTACGACATCCTCTAAAGGAGACATGAACAGTGGACCCAAAGCACACATAATTACAAGCTCATCTTTGCACACATATCTGTAAGAGTGCAGCTTTCCACAAAGTCCAAACTGCTGCTGAAAAAAGCAGTTTATTCCCAGCCCTGTCACCCCAGCCTCTTTCCTTTCTGTTGGCAAGTGATACCACCAGTGTGCGCAGAGTCAAACCAGCCCGATCATCCAACTGAAAGCAAATCTTGCTATCTAGACTGGCCTAGCAGTCAGTCAGACCACTTTGATGATCCAACTAACTAGACAGCTTGCACAAGGGAAGGGAGAGCACAAGCAGCATGATGCCAGCGGAAGGTAAAACAGGGCTGAGGCTTTTGAAAGCAGCACAGTCTTAGGGTGGTGGTAACCAATGATGAAAATGTTCCCCAAGGTATGGACCAATAATGGGATTCCCTGGTCAATGGCTGATGAACTTTATTTCTACTAAGATCCACCCTCTCTGCATCATGCTGAATGCTTGTGCAACTACAGGGTGCCAGGAGCTATCAGCTTGTGTACTAAGCACGTATTTCTTTTTTCCCCCTGGGGGTGAGATTGTCTTGCTATCATCTACATGGATCACCCATTTCTTTGGAGCTCCAGTGGTGATACATGGTGGGGATGGCAAGAGGAATGCACAGCCCATGGGCAAGCTCGTACTGCCAGACCACATCCGTATGCTCTATCAAAGTCAGAGGCAATGGAATAAGGAGTTCTTAGGTCACCTGGGGGTGCACGGAAAAATACATAGCGTGAGAGATTATGTATAACTCATTGCATGTACTGTTATTTCATCTTGCTCTATTAAGTACCATTTACAGAACACCTAGGCTTTTAAGCGAATCATTAACAAGACCAGATGTTTTCTGCAGCCTTCCAAAGAACATTTGAAGGCATCTCAATCCTAGATTTAAGGAAGAGAAAAAAGAAAAAAAAATTCTAATAAAAATCATAGTAAATGAATTTAACACATTTTGAAGGAGAAACACTTTTTGTCAGTGGTCTTATGACTGAAAGCACACATACTTTTCAAGTCCATTCACTTAAGGCATTGTTGCAATTGGACAAAAAATTACTGGCACAATGATATATTCAGACACAAGCACGTATACACACACTTAGTTTGGTTCGTTAAAATAGGCAATATTTTAATTCTAAATTAGAGAGTATTTCTCTGTATAGACAAGTCCCTATTTAATAATAGGATATTGACAATTAAGATTTATGGCATCTGTAAAGTACCTATTTTAATAGTAAGAGTTGGATAATAATGTGTATTTTTATAAGACACTAAACTAAGACCAAAATAGCCTTTGTACTTGAAATCTTTCCCAGTTGGCTAAAGCAATCTCTTTAAGTCACTGTAAAGACTCTCTCCATTTACCAAACATGATATTCGGCTAACATTGTACTGCACTTTGGCAGGAGATACACGCAAGTTGCACTTACAATACCAGGAAGCTGTACATCACTTTTATGAAAACGAGGCACTTCAGAAACATTAATGCATTTCAAGCAAAAGGTGTCAGTGTTCTGTAGCAGTGACCTCAGCCAGCTCCTTTCCTAGAGGGATGGGGATGTTCAGCTGCGGCTGCTCACAGCAGCTCACTTTGAGCCAAGACAGAGCTGACTTGTGCTGCCAAATGAAGGCAATATTTTGCCCGTAAGTCTCAGCACTGGTGAATAATCAAAAGAAAAGGCTCTCAAATGTAGGCATCATTACTGAGACACTCAGAAGCCTTTTGGAAAAACCTGGATCTGAGGCTTGCTGCTTGTCAGCACCTAGAAAGGCTTGTCAGCACCAGTGATTAACCTGAGCACATCTCCATGCTGCGGTCTCACAGCTCCGGGTCAGGTAGGAGCAGGGGCGGAGCAGGAACTGTGCGAACCTGCCCTTTGAATAGGGTTTGTCTTTCTGCATGCTGAGGGAAATAGCGTAAGGGTCATGTTAATAAAATGAACCGGGGATAGATCCAACTAAATGAAGAAATAAAGGTATTCCAGCCCTACACATTACAGCTCACATTCTTCATTTCAGATAAGGTAAGCATTAAAACTTAAGTGTTAAAGCTTAGGGTGGCTGAGTTTCTTTAAGCAAAATATTAAATAGTCTGTAAACTGTTCTCTTTATGTAAGTGTAATGGATGTGAGAACACAATATGATTCCTACTATCATCTAAATTGACTTTCTGTGTGCTGGTCATGGGGCTGGAGTGTTACATCACACACTCTCGCAACTTGCTTGGATCCTGTGTCCCGTCCCCCCCCCCAGTTCAATGGCTCTGAAGTGCTGTTCCCTAACTGGAAGTGTTCTTGTAAGATCTGATAACTTAGGTAATATATATACACCAAACAGCTGTTCAGCAACACCTGCACAGGTTTCAAATTACTGTCACACTTCAAAACATGAGTGAAGAACTCATGAAAGATTATATAAACGGATTTCCATGTCCACAGTTTAACAGAACTTAAAAAACCCACCTCACTATTGAAGAACAGAAATTCAGTGAAAAGTGGGGTTAGGCTGAATAAATGGATCAGTTTACCTTTTGAAAGAAAGAACAGGTTCCTGTTCTTCCTACTTGCTTTCAAATGGTTGACTTCCATAATGCACACTGTAAATATAATTTGGATTTCCATACCTTAGCATCCTTCCTCAGATTTAAACCTTACCTCCTCAGATACAAGCTCTGTCCTGGGGTTGAATTAAATTAGAATTACTTTTGAGGGAGGAAACCAAGAACCTTTCTTACAAGTTTCCGTAAGATCTTAAATTGTCCTAACAGCAATGTTAGAGCTTTTGCTGTTGACAGACAGACACTATATAGATTAAAAATCACAGGAGTTAAACTGAAAACACGACATTTTCAGAAATTACACTTCCAGAAGTTAGCATAAGATGCCCTTCTTTTCCTGAGATGATTCCAGGGAAAAATGAGTTGCTTAGCTAATCCAAAATCGTATCTAATGCACAACAGCAATTCCTTCCAAAATAAATGTTACACATCTGCAATCACAGCAAACAGGGATGATAAAAAGTAGACTCTGTGATTAATGGCAATTTAAGACCAAGAAATGCAAGTGCTTTTTAAAACTGTGCCCTGTAATGATACTTGAACAACGCTATTCCTCTGTATATTCATGTTTGGATCTAGCCTATGCCAAAACACATTTCAGGAATTTTGAAGTACAGCAAAACCAGAAAAACATTAGTTTCTACCTGCAAAATATTACCCCAAACCCACAGGAAGATCTCTTAGCTGTTTCTTACTGAAAAATTGATCTTCCAGAACATCAGAACTGCTTCTTGCAGCCTGGATCATATCCCCAGCTCTGCAGGCACAGAAACATTTCCAGCATGCAAGTGGTGTGATGTATTGCTTTCCTTCCCTTCAAAAAAATGAATTCTAATCCTATGGGTGAGCTTCCAAGCTCTGAGTGAAAGCCGGGATTTGCTCTCTAAAGCAAACAGATAGCACGTTTTCTCAGAGCATGGGTCTGATGTGCAAGGAATGCTTTGTCTGAAGTGCTGCATTACAGCACCTTTGTGTGTCTTTGCAGAAATTCCTTGAAACGTGCTGCAATTTGAGCAGTGCAGCACGACTGACCCTTTCAAACCAACCCCCCAGCCGACTACAATGCCCTCCCAACCAACCCACACCTAAATCTTACCCAATGCTGTCTCCCAGGAAATGGTGACAGATTCTGCACGAAGCCTGGGACTTGTGCACATTAGAAATCCCTTCCTGCAGGGTTAGCAGGTGTGGGCTATGTCAAATAAATTTATTGCAGTCTGTGCTAATAACGGAAATTATAGCAAACCTCGCTGAAAGTGCTCTGCATCCAGCTAATTTGAAGCTACCTTATGAGACAATAACAAGCTTCTAACAGTTTTTCCCTTTTTTAAAATACACTAATTATGCTTAATGTTCCCTGTCGCATTAGCTTTCATGGTAATTATATTTCAAAACTTTTGCAATTAGGGTACAGTTAATATTGTGGAATATTGCAATTATTTTTCATTGTGACACCTCTATTGAAAACTGGTGGCATAATGATCACATTGTTCAGCTAAATCAGAACTGTAGAAATATGGCAAATGAACCAATTATACATTATTATTTCTAATTACAGATAATGCCCTTTTCCTTGCTTTCGTCCAGAAGAATTTCTCAAATACCCAGACTCTTCCTAATTTAAAAAAAAAACCCAAACAAGTAACTGATTTCTCCACTTTCATTTTCTTTCGTATGGAGAGTAATATGTATGTACAGCATGCACATTATATAACACATACGTGTATGGGGACATCAGCGTATACAGAGATAATCTACAGTTGATACAAGTTCGGTCAATGCTAGCTATAAATGTAAATGCCACTATGTTGTACTCTGTGTAAGGAATTTACTCAGGTTGATCTTTGGAGGTAACTTCAAATGCTTTACAAATGCACTCTCTACACCTTTTACAATTCAGCCCTATATTGCCCCCCAGAATTTCTAAGAACTAATATACGTAATTGTTAACATTTGAGGTTCACTCCTGGGTCTTGAAGAGGCTGTTTGCAACTAAGCCATTCTATCATGTGGTAAACCACAACACTATCACACAGAAGTACACTCTGAGAAACACAGTAGAGGAGTCTGAAAGGAACTGATAAAGCAAAGCAGCTAGACAGGTAGTAGGAGACATTCTAAGCATCTGCAATACTTTAGCAATTCAGAGAGTAATTACCATTTACCAACATTTACATTATTCGTATGGATTTTAATCAAAGCTTACCTAATTAAGTTTTCATTTAAATTACAGTGAACCAGTGATAAATAAATCAACTATCAAATCACTGACTTCAAACAGAGAAGACCTTTACCAAAAACACTGGCTTGCCAAACCCTACCATCTGTACGCTTCCCAGCTACCACACTAATGAATTTCAAGGTTATATTACCAAGTGTAAGATATAATTTCTAGCCAACATCAGATAACAGAAACAAAACATGCATAAGATGTCACACGATTTCTGGCACAAAAATATCTGATACATGACTCCTTCCTCCCCTCAGTAAGGAACAACATAAGATTAAAGCAGAACTCCTCCAAAGATTATTTCAGGCAGAAATCTGGAAATTACAAATCTCAGCTTATTCAATAGTATTGAGTAATGCTTTTTAAGAGTAAAGCCTCATTTGGTAACCTGAACAATGAGCATGTTTTCAAGATGGGCTGTAACTATCTCCTCTGACCCTCTGAAACTCTAAAAGCTGATTTAAGTGATTAAATGACAGCTGCAAGTCCTGAGAAATCTGGCACAAAATATCATCCTTAAGAATGCCCCGAAGTCCTGCTATCACTAATGTCTCACTCATCACCCACGTTTCCATCATTTCTTGGCTTGTATTAATGGATTTGTGTGTGTGTGTGTGTGTATATTTAGTTTATGCGACTTTTTTTCTTTTGGACATAGTATTTTTCATCCAATTTTTGTTTCCATTAACTTAGACATTCAGTCTTCACCATCTGCTGAGCACTGACAAAATACAGGACAAGCAAACTGCACAGCAGAGCATTTTATTCCCACTGTGGGAAACACCAGTGAATACCGTAGAGCTACAGGTATAGCAAATGGGAAGGAAAGCATGTCTCACAGCGGTTATGTGCATGTTCCATATGAAAATCACCTATAAACTACATAGGCCTCCAGGGCGGATATGGGTAATAACCAAACACGTCTAGCAATATAAATATCTATTAAATAATAGCTGCTGAAATATTAATAATAGCAAAATATTACAATCACCTTGAAATAGTTTAACAAAGGTGTTATAAATAGTGGCTAGTGGTTTAAAAACAGAGATTGAATTAGTTTCCTCATGAAAAACAAGCAGTAAATATTAAAAATAAATAGCTTTTTTTCCTAAGCTCATGGCCACATGTAAGATCATATTTGAGAATCAGCTCATCTTCACACATATTCTTAAATGGCAAATTCAACAGTGCCAACATTTCAACACAATAACCGTTCTACAGGATGCACTTCACTTTTTTTTTTTTCTACGGAATAATTCTGTGCAACTCTTTCAAACTTTCCTATGACATTACTGGTCAAAGTCTTAAGGTCATGATCACCTTAAAAAGGGCTGTAAGCTTTTGAAGATTTATGGAATAAAGACAGTATTTCTGTGTACCTATTTAATTGCTAGCTCATCCCCTCCACATGTAGCATGTCTATTGGATCAGTTTTCTGAAGCAGGGAAACCTGTAACCATAAGGTATTGATTACCCTGTTCTTCACAATGATCATTCTTTCCATTGGACAGTAATATTTGCTTTACTGACAGCTGTCACAATATTCCATTATGATCTCCAGGGGATACAAAATGTACACTTCATTGTGTGACAGGCTAGGTAATGTAATGTTGGAGCACAGAGATGCCCTTCCAAAACATGTGAGTAATTTTCCCATGTGAAATTCCATTACTCTCACAAAAGAAACTTGGATATTCCAAGTTCAATTAGAAATCCACTGCTATTTTCATTTGCTTCACTACACAATGTTCTTTTTTTTTTTTTTGTTTGTTTTAATCAGATGTGTGTTGTGTTTGTAAGTGGAAAAGCAATTTTATTTCCTGAAATCTTTACTAGGCGGTTTTAACTCCATGCAAATTCCTGATGAATTGGTTAGCCCAGTAATGCCTATGTGAGGCATAACAATTTTCTACAGTGACACAGCAGAGCTGTATGTTGCTCTGAGCCACTGATATTTAAATACTCATAAAGCGAGTAGCAATGGTATTTTTGGAGCTCTTCTAGTAGTCAGAAAAAACAACCTAACTTTATTATCATTAAAAGCAACAGCATTAGATTTCTTTTACTTGTCTCATCTTTGTGAAATTATTTTTTTCCTGGTGATTTAATTTTTATCAATATTGAATCTTGAATGTCTCATGAAAAGGGTTCAACAGAGATAAATGGAATTGCAGGAACCTGAAGTTTGACTCTAAATTCAGAAACTTCTTCACACTACTGTCTCTTATCTCTTGACTAAATATATAATGTTTGCAGTGGACCAGCCAATAAATCACTTCTATTTTAAGCTTGATTATCTATTCTTTCTTAAATCCTGTTAAGTAAGATTTTTACACTTTCAGCTAAAGAACTGTGGCATAAATATTTCCGCAAAAATCATAAGGTTTACATCCAGACATCATAAAAACTATCCATCACTTGTAAGTATAAGTGGGTTTAATATCCTTACTTCAAGTTGCTTAGCAGTGAAAATTCTGGTATAGAGCACTGTCTTTTGCTGGTTTACATTCTGTAGTTGTGAAATGGAGATCACCACAGGAAAAAGTGCCAAAAGTAGCATTAGCCATTGGGTTAGTGGCTCAAACAACATTTAAGAACAAATAAGAGCAGGAGAACAGTTTCATTATCTGAATTTTGATGAATAGGGTACAAATAAGGAATCATTAGAGAGCCTTTATCATCTAATAATACAGATTAATACAAAGCAGCTAGGGGAGCAGTAAGAAAACATGCTGGGTTTAGTTTTATGAAGCCTGTTAAAGCAGGTGGATTTGTGTCACAGGTTGTTCTGGGTTTAAGCAGTTTGCTGCATGTCTGCTCTAAACATTCTCCATTGCTGTGATTTTACTCATGGGAATACTTAGCAGTGTTCACATACTGTTATTATACTATTAAATTAACAGTGTCTCATGTCTTCAGTAGGTTTCAAAGTGCAACCTGAAAGTGGAGAAAGCATCAACTCTTATGAAAATACATCATCTGTACTTTCAGAACTTGGCAATTTCTGTAAGTAAGTACTTGGTGGCCTGGCAAGCCGAGAATCCCGCTCTCATGGTTGTGTTGCTTTGGAAGTACTAACTGCTTCCCATCTATGGCACTTGCCCTCTGTTTGCTTGTCTAACAGTTGCTTGGATGGAAGAGTAACAGGAGAGAGAAGTTCTGGTGTTGGGAAACACGTGGGGTTTAGAAAAACTGTACAATGGAAAATGCTCATTTTTCTTTATTTCCATTTTATTTTTCTATTCTTTAATAACACTATGCCTTAACCAAATTGAAATGATACATTTTCTCTACAGTCTTCTGAAACTTTTTAGATGCTTTCTCATAAAACCACCTGAGAGCACTTTCTGGGAATTAGGAATAATTAAACTGCAGAGTTTTTGCATAGAGTGAAACCTAATGGTAATAGTTCTGTAGATCCTTTTAATATAATTCAGCATGATAGAGCATTAATCCCTGAAAAGAACCAATGACAATGTATTATTTTGTTAATCAAATGAACCTAATGAATTGGTTATTAAAAACCAGTTCCAAATTAAGATTCCCAGAAAGACAATAAAGTATTTCATGCATATATATTTAAGCAAATGAATAAACCCCACAACATAACCCCAAACCACATGCATCTTTCCCTCACCCTCAAAACCTAACAAAGCCCAACCACCTAAAGGAATGGATGTCAGACCAGCTATCCAGAAACTGAATTTGGGCCTGCAAACCCCTTGGGAATTTAAATTGAATGTGACTATCATATAAAGAAAATACTGTTCTACAGACTAACCACTACTATCCTATGAAGAAACCACCGAGTGCAAAGGCTGCTTATCGAGCAGGATCCACCAGTACCAATTTCCTCAGAGAAATTTAAACATTAAAAAGCTGCTATCATTTGAACCAAACTTGACTGAGCAGCGTAACTTCCATATTACCTCTAGAGTCCACGACTCTGTTGGGGTTCTAGGTCTCAACGAGCAATGGCTGTAGCTCCCCAGAATAAAGCTTCCACAATAAAGAGCTGTAAAACTGTACCAGTTGCTTTATGACAACAGGATATTAATGGAAATTGCTAAAAAAAAAAAAAAAAAAGTAAACTAAACAAGACTTTCTAATGCATATTTCTGGCATGGCCTCAGATGAACTGAAGAATCTAGACTGTGGACTCAAGAATGTGGAATCTTCCCAACTGTCAACAGTAAAAAAGAAAAAAACTCAGAAGAACTGCTCTGCGGCTGGAAAACAAGCGAGGAAGTAAATTTGGTGGCCATCTATGTACTTCTGGTGCCAGCTTCTAGTGATCTATATTATGCAGGGTTTTTCTGTAAATGATTTGGCAGTAGTGGCTGTGCTACCTGTGCAGATGGACTGGGCTTTAGCTGCTGACAGAACACTTCTGAAACTGTGGTTTCTAGCCAGTCTCTTAAGGCTTTTCCTCAGATTAGTTTTATAAGTACAGTCCCTCCTCAGCCTTTCTGCATTACCAGAACCACCAATTCTCAGCCTCCTCACACACATCAGGATCCATAATCTCATCATGCTTTGAAGTCAGTCTCAAATCAGAAGCTCAGCCTTGGAAATTCCTCTTTCCTTCAGGCAGTCTGGTTTTCTCCGGGACCTCTTCTTCAGCTGCACAGGGCTCTCACAAGTATAGCTGACCAGCTTTACCATGTCTACTAAGTTAATTGATTTTAGAATAAATAGCTATTCTTTAACTGGTTTCTGCCTAGTGCCTGCTTCAGACCACAAAGAGATAAACTATTCATGAATATCTAATTAGATTATGCTACACTTTATCTGAAAAAAGAGGAGAAAGGGAAAGAGATTTGGAAAATGCAGAAACAATAATTATTTAATTTCTGAAATGCTGAACCATTTCAGTTGCAAGATTTTTAAGCAAATATTTTCATGTTTCATTTTAAAGATTTGTGTCTTTTTTTTTTTTTCCCCCACATTGAAAGAGAAAAGGTAGTTAAGCAAAAAGGTTGAAACTTAGAATGGAAAAAACCTCCAACAAGCCACATTTTGCTTTAGAATAAAGTAATCTATCCAAGTTTGCAAATGGAAAAAGTCCAAATTTCTTCTTTCATTCCACACAAGCCTTACCAAATCCCTTTTCTTGAGGGGTTTGACTCCACATTACTCCCTTTTGCTTTCATGGCAACTTTTCAGCTACACTGGAAACGAAGGTGCCAGGGGTTGATGAAACCTGTACTGAAGGGTCACTAAGGATTTATATGTACTCTCAAACCATCCCAGTCCCAATGCTCATTCTCAGCGCTTGATAGAATAATTCAAAGCTATCATTCACCACTTGAGCTCTAACTCCCCAGACTCCCTTCTCTTGGCTTCATAAATTACGTTTCAGAAACTTGGAGCTCACAAACTTACAAAGATTTTACACCTTTTCATGTTTGCTAGTCCCTAGAATTGACAGATTCATGTGAAGTGAAACACTTATCCACCTGTTTGTGAGAACAAATACTAACAAAGATGCTCAAACATTGTTTTGTTAGGCAGAACATTTCACGCTTCATTACATAGCTAAGTAGCTAGCCTGGTGTCTGCTGTGCAAAATTCCTACTGATTCTAGTAGAAAAAGTGATTTGTAAACCCCAAAATAATTACCATGGCCTATATGCTACAGATTCAACTCATTCAGTGGGCAGTATTAAAGTCTGCACTTCTGAGATTTCCCCAAATCATGTGAATTTGCAATTGGGACTTCCCATTTTAATATATACTAACAACTGTCTCCCAGGTTTGGAGGTTCAACACCAAGAAGGATCTTTCAAAATAGCAAGGTCATAAATATTTTTCTTAGGGAGTCCTGGGACGTTACTGGACTCTTCTGTTATTACAAATGGAAGTTCTAGGGCACTGCAGCTGACAGTGAGCCAGTGCCCCTTTGGCAGATTTTGCAAGATCTAGCAGGACAGTAAGAATTCCTGGCTTTTAGGGTTTTGGTATGTACAGGCTTCTAAACCTACACATTGCTTTTTATCATTTATAAAAGGTCATTCTTATTTTCTAGAGAGTTCTAGTTATTGCTCCTGAATTAACAGAGCACCAAGGACAAGGAGTCTGCTCAAAATAATACAACTTCCCCACGAAGTTATCATTTTGATGATAACTGTTTCCTTTTGATTTACTAGGGTTTTTTTTTCAGAGCCAGATAAGTACCAGCTATCACTGCAATCATAAAGATACTGTTATGTTTCTGCTTCTATGTAAGCATTTATTTATTTATTTCACAAATCATTAGACCTGACCTGAATAAAAGGAGAGGAAAAGCTCAATTACTGAAAATCACACTGTTACAGCCCTATGATATCCAACACAAATGCATTAAATTGAAAGGAACTATTGTAAAGGAGTGACATGTAAGGCAATACCTTGGTGGGGTGAGGCACGGACTGAAGAGGAGCCGAATGACAAATAGCACCCTACGCAGATAGAAAAGGTCACTGCAATAAAAGCAACCTAGGGAACTGGGTGCAAGTGCAGCACTGCTACAGGCTGGAAGAAAACACAGAGTCCAAGCAAATGGAACAGAGCCAGAGACAAAATTGCATTCAGGTGTGAATGCCACATACTGAGCTGCGGAAACATTTGGAGAGCTGACAAAAGGGAACAGGATTCCCTCTATGCCTTGATGTCAGGTTATCAGAAAAAGTATGCATTTACTCAGGCCAGTAATTAACTTTTACAAATCGCCGAAGACCTCAGCTTTTCTGTGTAAGAATCTATCAGGAAAATAAATGACATGTATTTGTAATTTAATAAAAGGCAATAGTTTGTTTGATTAGCTTATATGAGAAAAAATAACCCCTCTGTTGGAGCTTTAGTATGTAGTTGTTATAAACAACATAGGAATTACAACCAACGAAATGGAACTGATCAGTTCAAGACTTTCAAACTCCTTTGGTTCCTGAATCTTTAGAGTGGCATAGTGTCAGCTATATACACAGGCAACATTAGGACAGACATGATGCAAGTAAAATGCATCGCCCCAGACAGAACCAAGCTGAAATAGAATCACAGAATCATAGAACAGTTAGGGTTGGAAGGACGTTAAGATCATCCAGTTCCAACTCCCCTGCCATGGGCAGGGACACCTCACACTAAACCATTCCACCCAAGGCTTCGTCCAACCTGGCCTTGAACACTGCCAGGGATGGAGCACTCACAGCTTCCCTGGGCAACCCATTCCAGTGCCTCACCACCCTCACAGTAAAGAACTTCTTCCTTATACCCAGTCTAAACCTCCCCTGTTTAAGTTTTAACCCATTACCCCTTGTCCTGTCACTACAGTCCCTAATGAACAGCTCCTCCCCAGCATCCCTATAGCCCCCCTTCAGATACTGGAAGGTGCTATGAGGTCTCCATGCAGCCTTCTCTTCTCCAGGCTGAACAGCTTCAACAGTCTCAGCCTATCTTCATACTGGAGGTGCTCCAGTCCCCTGATCATCCTCATGCCTCTCCTCTGGACTTGTTCCAGCAGTTCCATGTCCTTTTTATGTTGAGGACACCAGAACTGCACACAATGCTCCAGGTGAGGTCTCATGAGAGCAGAGTAGAGGGGCAGGATCACCTCCTTCGACCTGCTGGTCATGCTCCTTTTGATGCTGCCATGCTCAGCTCTGAATGCATCCCACAGCATCAAAGCCTCTGAAGATTTGCTTGGTTTCCCAACATAAACCCCATGGTGTGCACCTCCATTATGCTCCCTCTATAGGACATACTTGTACCTCCATCAAAATGAGGAAGCAGCTGTTGTATGGGGGAGCCACACACTTCCATTACATTTCCACTGCAACTGTGGCTGTACAAAGTTGATAAAATTGAAACTGTAAGAAAAACCAAATCCTGGTCTACAAAAGCACGCATCAGCAAAACCCAGCAGAAGATGCAGTGATGCAAGCAAAGGAGTCCTTTTTACAATATGGTTTAATGCACTTGAGGAGTTGGATTAGGAAGTAACAGGACAGCGTATTTTGCTTGGATGAACTGTACTTTCAGTGGATGCTATATGTGCAAACCCTTTTAGTGTACATACTCCCTGAGGACAACAGGGCTGCTTCAGGTAAACAGAAAGAGAAAAATATTCGGAGTAAAGTGACAGAGTTCAGATTTCTTTCTGTTTATGCTGAAGTGATATGAAAGACATGCATGGGAGAACTGTCAGGCAAAGAGTCACGAGACCATGAGAATAATTAATAACCACTGAGTTATAACCACAATAGTTTCTCCAGCGATGCGGTGAGCTCCCCATGTCCTGTAGCTTTTAGGATACGACTGAACATCTTCTAAAGGAAAAAAATAATCCTGATTTCTGTTCATTGAATCGTGCTTTGAATGAAGATAAACTCAGTTTCTAGAGATGTTAATGTGATTAACAGATGACATATTTATAGATTTGCCTGATAAGATGCTAATATTTGTAAGCATATTAGAAATAGGTATTCTATAACTGTAAATCTAGTCAAGTAATTCTATAACTAGGAATAATAATTAAGCATTAGATAAATGCATAATTTATCATTTAAATACAGCAGAAATGTTTGGCTTTGTTTTGTCAAAATCAGGAAATCCATAAGACAAAATATACTGACTCAGACGAAAAGTGTCTGCTTGCCTTCAAGGGTTTGTAACAGCACTTACTTGGATTTATAGGGAGAAAGAATGAAGTTCTGACACTTTTTGTTACTACAAACCCAACCAACCCACAGAAGTTCCTGTGTTTAAATACTGCAAATAATTCTGAAAAACATATCCTACATTTTAAGTTCCCAATTTTTTATGGCTCACATATGCTTGACTCTCCACTTTGAATCGGCTACCAAATCCTGTTGAAATTCCAAATCCCAGTTAAAACCAGGAAATGTTTCCTAACTGTTGCTTTTCCATATAAACAGCAGCTGAATCTCCTACAGAATTTGTGAGGATTATGTCATTGCCAATGAAAACAAGAGATTAAAAACTGTATCAAAAGACAAAACTATTAGAAAGCCTGAGAAATTCTTTCCACACTTTCAGCATGACCTGAAGCAGTGAGCATTAGCAAGAACACTTTTAGAGATTTTCTGCTTATGATCGTTACATCCCCAGCACCTTTCAGTTTTCCAGCAAGGTATCAAGTCTAGACACCCATTTCTTGGCACAACATCTAATAGGGCAATAGCATCTAATCTTTAAGTCTCCAAAGTATGACATTTATTGGTGATCTCCAACTAGATGCTAGGAGACAAACTAAGGATTGGGAATAAGAAAAAGCAAGGCCTGAGTGGCTGTAGTAACTAAGCTGATTCCCAACCATTATGGTAGATATCAGAACGCAGCGGAGTAACAGCTGGGGATACAGACCTATGGAAAGTTAATACTGCAGCTACTTTGCTGAGCTGCTTTTATGGCTACAGAAACTTCCAGTTCAGTATATTTCCAAGCCTTAAACTAAAACGGTGTAAAAGCAGCTAAGAAAAAACTCTCCAGCTCTCAAAAACACGGTGAGCTTAAGAAAAATACAGAAATAACAGAATTTGAATCTGATCTCAAATTTATAGCTTTTTGTAATGCATTACCATTCTTGTTACCAAGGAACCTTCTGTTTGAGATTTGTTTGTCTGTTACAATTATGAATTCATGAATTAATAAATACAACATTTCTGCAATATCTTAATATCTAGAATAATGTCTTCCGGCTGAAATTCAGACATCTGTTGGCATCATCAACATTAGCTACACACACTAACAGCAATATATCAAATAATATCAGTAATAGTTGCAGCAACATGGAGCTAATGCTTTGAAAAAGTACACCCTTCAGTTTCAGTGGGAAAACATAGCTCATGCTGTTCCCTCCATTTCTAATTCCAGTCCAAAGCTCTAAAATTAGACCTAGTGCTCAAGAGATACAACAGAATTAGAATGTGACTGGCCATTAAGGATTCAGAGAATTTAAGTATTAAAAACAAATTGGGGAAAAAATACTCTATTTAAAGACCTTGCTGCTAAATACATGCACTGTTTAAAACAGTATGTTTAGAGAGAGACTATTGCTTAAAACCTGAAAGTCTTGATACCATAAGCACTAAAACCCTGTGGGGTTTAGTTTCTATCCAATCTTATCTACTGTAATAGAGGAATCTTTATCAGCCATTGTCACCTGCTGAAGAGAAGTCTTGCAGAAATACAGGGTGGTTTATGCTCTTCAGCTACATTAAGCATTAAGGATAGAAGCCTTCAAACTAGTTTTGCTTTCTTCTGCTTCTGGGTCAGTGCATAATAGCCATGGGTGTCAAGGCAGGAAAAAAAAAAGCCTACAGTAAGAACAACAACGATGGTCTCAGAAACAAACATACCTAATTTACTCTTAATTTGGAAATAGAAATCCAAATAAACAATCTGCAACTCTTTTTTGCATTGTTGTAAAATGTCATGGGAAAAAAGTAGCTTCTGCTATTTCCCTCTGAACATACTGAACAGAAAGCACCGTTCCTCAACATAATTGTATACAAAGGGCTGCCTTTCAGAGGCAGATATTAGAAGATTAATAGATATTAGAAAGTATATAAAATAATTTAGAAAAACCAACCCTGAAACCTTAACTGATTTCAACTGTTGCTGAGCTAAGCATAACTTAGCTAAGTCTGAAATGAAATATTCTGAAAGAGGTTTCAGAAAGAGACGCTGCTGAAATCCTAACAAATGCATACAGCAGTTAGGACCGAAAGGGAAGGCGGAGAACACCAAGATTTCCCTTCTGTTACTGTTCCTCACTACATGACCTCAGAAGTCATGGACAGAGACCACAATAACCAAACACCAAAGTAAAACAACAGCCCTTCTCCCCACCGGAAATGTAATATGGACAAGGAGAGGAAGATTTCAACTCCAATTCCAGTTAAACAGTTTAGAACCAGGACTTCCAAATGAAAAAAAAAAAAAGAAAAATCAAAGAAACAATAAACCAAAACCCAAAATTTCTGCAAAATTAAAAATACATATTGATCAACCATCCTATGCTAATTTTCTGTGCAAGTGGGTGGGCAAGACCTGTACTACCTGCAATGATAGTATAAGAGCAAGACAAGTTTGATGGCACCATACTGACTGGATTGAGAAAGAACGTGCATGGACTTGGAATCACCATGGGAAAGCGTTCCCTTCACTACCAGTAACTGCTTGGGAAAAAAATCAAAGCAAGCCCTGTCTTCTAAGCAGTGTCCAAACTACCCTGTGGGCAAATACTGTTACACTGAACCAGAGCTTTGGATTATTGTCTCTGAGACAAAAAGACATGTTAACACTGAAAAACCAGGCATGATTCCCCTTCCAGTTAAACTCCGGTAACTTCTTGGGCATCATGACAATATCTAATCCACAGTTTAGAATTTTCCCCAAATTAAAATACTCCAAAAATCATTCTGCATCTACTTTTTAAGTTTTTAGAATGGCTGAAGATGAAGAATATATCCAGTTATGGTTCTATTATATTGCAAACTATTGTGCAAGTAGATTTATCCTAGGTGTTCTACTCAGGTTGGAAAACAGTTTTTCTGTTAAGATTCCAAAATTTGGTTTAATAGGAGTAAATCTTATATAAAAAAGTAAAGGCAAAGGTGTTGGCAACAACACTCATCTTTTTTTCCTATGTAAGACTGAAAAACAGCCCATTATATTGTATTATGACCGAAGCCATTAAAATGGCATTCCAACAAGATGAGTCATCTTATATTGCCAGGAAGAAAATACAGCAAGAAGAAACAAACCTATTCCTCCTTCTAGCTGTAAGAAACCATCCTAGAAAATGGTGTGACAGGAACTGACCTTTTAGAAGGGAAAAATATAATCCACTAGCTTCTCATGGATGAAAGTCTCATTTCCTTCTATAATATTTGTGTTTTTCAAAACACTATCAGCAGGTGCACCAGATTTCAAAAACCTCTTGTCCTTCATCACATATAATTGTGCTGCATATTATATTAAGAAATACAAGCAGAGGAATGTAAGTGATGTGAGTTCAATTAAAACCAGCATAATATCTGTTGCACAGAAAATGATTCTGCAACTGAAATCAGGTTCTAATGAGAGAAAAAAGGAATACATTTTCACGTATTTTTAATTATACAGACTTTCCTCAAACATGATTTTTGATAATATATTCCATTAGGTTAACATCATATTTAAAGAAAGTGCATTTTCTGATTTCATTTTAAGTCTGATTTTGAGCAATTATTGTGTCATTGTTCTGCAGTAGAAAGGTTGAATTCATTTACTGTGTGGTTATGCTAGTTATGATTGATGTCGCTTCTCCAAATGATAAACCAATCACCCCAATGATGTAATGTCATTTTAAGAGTGCTATAATCACATTTCTCTCAAACTGGAAGCTCTGATGAGTTCTAACAAAGATTTATGGTAGATTAAAGGCCTTCATAATATCAACAATAGATTGCTCATTTGATGGAAGATTTGATTAGGTAATTTTTTTAGGCAAATGAGTTTTCCAGATATACCAAGAATGGCTCTTGTGAAGGGCACAGGGCAGTATATGTGGATGACTATCACCTCATATCCAAGAAGACTCATCTTCAAGTTGTTGAGGAGCTATCCTGTAATTGTTGAGGTTGAAGCAAGCGTAAGTGTACAATCAGACAAATAAGAGGACACTTATGTAATGTAATCAGTATGAGACTTCTGCAAATATTTAATCTTCAGCATCTACTTTGGAGACTGATAGATTCGGTTAGAGAATCTGGAATCTTAAATCTAAGTATCTTCAAATCTTGCTTTTCAACCCAAGACCAAGTGTAAAATATTTAAATATATTTATTCTCTCCTAGATGCCTGGATCTATGGTAGTAAGTTTCCACAGGAATTAGATTAGTTTTTTTAAAATATAATTAAAAATAATGAAGAAAAAAAAATCAAAGCATGGTTCCACCTTTCCATATCATCTAGATGGTGAAAGCTACCCTGAAAATCTTACAATAATAAGAATGAGCCACATAAAAAGGTGAGCTTTTCCAAGTCAAGGTATATGGCACTATCTGTGGTGGTTTTTTATAAGCTCTCGAAAGGAAACGTTAGAGAACTACACGAGAACACGTGAGAACTACAGAAAAAAATGACATCATTAGAAAACACTTATTACTTTCCAGAGGACATATTAAGTATAGAAGAACCTGTGCTATAGAACACTCTCAGTGGTGATCACGCAATTAAGCATGTGTCTACGGTCAAAAAATAAGAACCCAAACCAAAAACAACAACAAAAATCCCCTGACACCCCACGGCTGTTTCTTACATCCTGAAAATTAAGTTATTATGACTGTTCATTAAAGAAGAAAATGAGACATTTGGAGGAGAAAAATGCTAAAACATAGAATGAACAAATCAGCCATTCATATACAAATCAAATCATATCTGAGCCTACCAAAAAGGTTCATTGGATCAAGTCCACTGCAACACGTCCGAAACACAAAGCTTTTAAGGATATAAAGAAACAATGATTATTTTTAAAATGAAACCTAAAGAGCTCTTCCATCAGATTTGCAGTAGTGTTTTACTGTGACTTGCTTTATTTGGCTTCATGAGAAAAGCAATGCTGGTTCACTCAGCCTCCAATGCAGCTATTAACATCAAGTACCAAGTATTCAAGTATCCTCCAAGTCTCCTTTTTTAGTCAGCATTCCTTGACCTTGGTTTTCTTCTACTTTGTAACCCTTATTGCATCTCTCCCCCATTCACTTTTCCCATTCCCCTTTAAACCCTTATACACTGTTTGATCCACCACATCTTTTAGACAATGCTCTTTTTTTTGTTCTTTATTCCCTTCTTGTCAACATTCACCTGTTCTGAGCTCTGAGATGATGCATGCACATCCCCAGCAACTCACTCCTGACTGGCAACAGCCCATCACCATTACCAATAGTGAACCAGAGTTGCTTTTTCCATGAATATCACTTTACATTTCTCTGCCCTGAATTTCCTCTGCCATTTTATTGCCCTGTCACTTGGTCTCAAAAGGTCCTCTTGTGATTCTTTATAGTCTGATCTCATCCTTACCATACTGCCATCAGGTACTCTTCTTACCCCACCATCTTCTCCAAGTATCTTCATGTCCCATGAAAAGTCATTGGGGTGCTCCAGCTTCTACTCACTGTCTTTCAAACTGCTTATTGTGAAGGGGTCTTTCCTCTTTCCCTTTTTTCCCTTAAAAGTGTTTAGCAACAGATTTTGCTGAGACCCATTTGAAAATACAAAGACCCTTTATTAACTAGATCGCCCTTATTCAGAAATGGCTGACCCCTTCAAAGAACTCTTAAATGGCTACCTTTTACAGAAGCTACACTGTCTTATCAAAGAGAGATCATATTCACTTCCCACCCCCTACACAACAGTTTCTACTGAGTTGCCTATTACAGATTTTGAGGTCTGCCACTCTCAAGATCCCCCTGAACCTCTTAAAAAAACCCCTCAAAACTGGAATCATATTTTCCACCTTCTAAGCTGTAGTAGCAAAGATGCATGCGCAATCTCTGAATTATTATTTCTTTGTATAATTATATTTTAACACACCTGAATGGCTGATCAGGTTAAAGGCTAATTCAGGATGGAAGGAACCCCAGGAGGTCCCTACTCCAGCCTCCTGCCAGTCAAGGGGCAGCTCTGAGGTCAGACCAAGTAGTTCAGGATTTTAACCACTTCGTTCATGAAAGCTTCTGAGGACAGCGCCTGCAGAGGATCTCTGGGTAACCCGTTCCAACCCAGTCCTTAGGGAAAAAGTTTTACCTTATATCCACTCTGAATCTTAGGTTTCAACTTCTGTTCATTGTCCCACCCTCCCACCACGAGCCCATTTAAAGGGCACTACAGAGGCCAAAAGTTCCACACACCACATTGTACCTCCAGAACTCTGTTGTTACAGGAAAGAGTGACCTTGAGCAGATCAGGAAATGCATATAAAATATAAACTTATAGTGTTTAGTTAAATAGACATGCGCTGCACAACAGACATCTATGTTAAAAAAAACCCAAACAACAAAAAAGGCAAAACATAAGGAGCTATAATGGCCTTCCTTTGTTTTGCCTGTATTTCTAAAAAGGGACTGCATCTTCATTTCTTGATTTTTGGCTGTCAAAAAGAAAAGTCGGCATCTGTTACTAATAACAACAACAACAAAAAAAGGAATAAAGAAAACCCTGAACACTGCAGATGACTGAAAGAAGAGCTGCAAATGTTTTAAAAGTGGCCTGAAAGACAAGAAGTAATTTGTAGAAAAATAGCAGTATTTTAGTTGAATGTGACATTGGGAGTACAAAATCAGACAGATTCTGAAACAAGAACAGACACAGAATGGCAGAAGCAACACACATTTTTAGATATAGAACCTCATCACCTACATGAGCCTATGCAGAACAAAGAACCATTCTGTGTAAACTTCACTCTTAGAAAATGCATCAAGGAGCTGGAAACTTACTTTGAAAAATAAATCCCTTTGATGAGACAAGAATACAGTAATATTTTTTATGCTGCTTGGAACACTCCTAAAACTAAAAAGCTCTCTTCAGTAAAATGAAGGAAAAACATAAATGATGTATGGTGCTCCCAAAAAACGTTCAGTGCAATAAAACCGTAAGTTTTTGTTTGCCCTTTTCCATAGATGCTCTCAATTTTGTGCTGATGCAAGAACACATTTGCAATAAATGAGGAAAAAAAAAAAAAGGCACAAAACTGGCACAAACATGTCACAAACAAACTCCATATGTTTGCAATTTTCTTACCACTGCTGGAGGCCTGCTGCGGCCCTGAACACGCTCTTAGCAGATATGAATTAGGAGAGAACTCCTCATCAGGATTGGTGTCCATGATTTGATGGGACGTATTGCTGTCTAGCAATGGCATCTGGCAGCTAACTGGTGGAGGATTATGAGAACTGGGCAGCTGAGCAGATGGGAGAAGGCTAGACGAGGATGTAGGTGGAATGGGACGACCTGGGAAAGAGGACACAGGGATCAAAGATCAGCAATGAATGTAATGAAAAAAACCCCAAACAGCCAAGTAATTGCACTGTAACTGTCCATCGTTACACACGATTACTGCTGTGCAGAGCCACATCATCTCTCCACTGGTATGAACTTGTCCCTTTGCATCATATTCAAGGCATTGTGAGCAGCTCGGCTGTGAACTCATTCCAAAAATCTCTCTGCAGCATCGGCTTGTAACCCATCAGGTGAGCAGATGCTGGTGAACTGAGAGCAACTGCAGACCACTGGATCGGGAGCACCTATTCTGCACAGGTGCCACAAACAGAGCACCCAAATGTCCAAAGGCCCCATGCTGCATCCTCAGGCGCTGCAAGATGCAAGGGCATCAGCTACAGATTTTACCAGCAGAATTTTCACAGAAATAGGGTGGGGTTTTTTTGCTAACTAAGACCAATGGGAGAGGGGACTATAACGAGCTGATTTCTGGAATTACAGCACATGTCTGTAATCGTCTCTTAAAATAATGGTGTGTTCTGGTTTTCTTTTTTTTTACCAGGGAAATTGCTCCAGTACAGGAATCAATTGGAGGCATATAACAAGAACCATATGAAGGCTATCTCCAAGCTAAGGACCCTCTGTATTACTGTAGATCTTTCCAAAACCCACTGATGGATGTGATAGGGAGCACAGGGGACAGCAGGACTGAAAGGGATTTATCCCATTTGAAGAAATTAGCTAAGCTGGAACATGGACTGGAAATTCTTAAGTGTTTCACTGTCATTTCTGCACTGGTGCTGCAGGGGCAGAATTTCTTGCCTCACTCACCAGACAGTTTAATTTCAGCTCTGAAACCCAGTCCTTAATGTGTACAAGATAACAGCCCACTGAAGCAACACATTTTTGGTCAAATAAGCATGTGGCATCCAGTCAGCAACAAAAATGTCCATACTTATTTATTCTTTACTTTTGTGAACTTCCCTCTAATGACTTTATATTAATTATAACTTTGTACCAATCTATTGCATCAAATGCACACACATGAATACAGGTTTTGAGGGTTTTTTTTGCATTGGCTATTAGAGTATGACTGATTATAGAGATGAGAGGAAGAAGAGAAACATGAATTCTGATCTCTGCAAGTTTATCTAGTGCATTTGAGAAATTGTTCATGAATAATTTATACATAGGAAAATATGACCTCTGTGATACTGCTGAAGTCTGTGAGGCACAGAGATCTGCTGTATGCTAGCTACTGATGTTAAAACGCAGCAAAACTACATAAAATGGTGCATCCTTATTTCCATCAGTCTTAAAGAAACAGTAGCAGAGCAAATACACACTGGCTTCCTCACTAGTTACATTTTCTTTTGGGGAAAGGCGAATGATTTTTTTTTTTAATAGGAATTTTATATGAATTGCACTAAGGTTCATAACACCAGTACGAGGCACACATCAAATTCCAAACGACAGAAAAAAGTAAAGGAAAATTAAATAAAAAATTCCATTCATCACATAGAAATTATACGTGGGAGCAGCACTCAAACAAAGGAGCCCAGAGATACTAAAAACCCAACTCCTTTCTCTGCATGGTAGCAGCAAACAGCATGAACTACTTTTTTACCTTCAAAAAGTTTTAAACAAAATAAATACCTGGAGATAGACAAGTGACTATTCTGCCTATTTTATTATCATGTTTTTAGCACTGCATAGATAGATAACGTGGTGTTTTAACCTCAGCTGGTAACTAAGCACCACACAGCCATTCGCTCACTCACCCCAACAGGATGAGGGAAAGAACTGGAAAAGTGAGAAAACTTGTGGGTTGAGATAAAGATAGTCCAATAGAGAAAGCAAAACACACACACACACACACGAGGCAAACCAAGGAATTCACTCCCCACTTCCCATGGTCAGCCAAAACCCCAGCCAAAACCAGCACAGATGATAAGACTAAATGACCAAGTTATCATATGACAAAAATAGGCTTAAGCTACTTTACAGTAATCCCCATCTACTGTCTTTTATGCTAGAGAAAATTCAATATAGATTGAATATTTCACTGTGGACTTGCATTTAGGAGGAAATAATTCTACTATTGATGATAGGAATAATTACTGTTACTGTTCATGATTATGCAATTGTTACAAAATACTACAGTGAATATCCTAAATATTAAAGGAAAGTGATTGAGCAAAACCCGTTCCTAATTATTCTTCTGCAATGTGTTAGAAACAAGGAAGGAGGCTGAGGTTTGAGACAACTCACACAGGAATACGACACTGTGCCTATTGCATGCATTTAATTTTCAGATATGCTGGTTCTGCTTCAACATTATGAAGCTAAAAGAAGAAGATTTATAATTCACAATCTTAATTTGCTGTATCATATGGAAATATATTACTGTATCATAAAAATGTTGGATGTGAGGTTATGAGATGAAGGGAGAAAGATTTTTTTTTCTTCTGTGTAATGTGCATATGGTATTTCAGGGAAATTTAGGAACAATTTTGCAGAATACTTTGAGAGAAATGAAAAAAACCCTTCTTTTGCCAGGAAGGCTAATCACATTGATACCTTCATGAAACAATACAGCCCAAATCCCTGAAGACAAGGTAAAATGTCTCATTACTACACCTCTGTTTGCAGCTTAGAGGAAACAGAAGGTAACAAGTTGTTAAAACATTGCATTATTTTGGGGGGAAGTTGGCTCCTGAGGAAGATTTGTCCATAAGCACATGTTAATTGGAAACCATGGATGTCTGCGAGTCACAAACCCTATTGCTGATCTGTCCTGTGCTTGGATTTTCTAATAACCTGCTAAATCTGATTAAAACTTTTCTTGTGGTTGGGGAATTCTGATCTTTCTGTCAAGATGATTTTTGACACCTTGCAAACATTAATCTCCCACTACAGCTTTTTCCTGTACTGTAGTGGGGCTCCAGACAGAGCTCCTCTCTGAACAGCTTTCCACCCCAGCCGCTGAAACACACGGAATGGCTGAAAACAAGCAACCTTTTGTAAAACCTGTTGGGAGCCGAGTTGAAAAATTACCAAGGAGGAACAGAGAGAGACACTTTAGCTTTGTTGCCTTAGGAAATGAATCCAAAGGGTAACTATCTGCAGTACCACAGTCAAGAGAATGGTTGTGAAAGTACCAAAGAGAATTGAATGGATTGCAGTTAGGCTATAAAGAGCATGATAAATGCAATTTATTTGTTACTATATACTCTTAAATTAGAGCTAATGGGTTCAATTCGTAGTGTTGAATACTAATACCTTGGTCACACAAGTGCAATGTACCATTTAAAATAACAGACTAAGCTTTCCAGGTTTCAGAAACCTGAGCTTCCTGCCAGACCCATTAATGTGTGTGTAGATACTTTAACAGTCGTCGTATTATGACACCTCCCATCTCTTGAAATGATTCTAAATTTCCATCACTTCACAATGGGACTTGCAATCCCTGCAGTATTATAGAACATACTGTCAATTCTACTACACTGCTGGTTTTGAAAGTTAAATCCATAATGTAAATAGGAGCACATACAATTTTTGTCTGCTTTTCTTCAAACAAGACTTTTGTCTAGCTGTGCATTGACAGAAACCCTGTGTAGTGGTACTTATTTCCATTGACAGCCACAATGTAAATGTGTAATGTACCCACAGAAATTTAAACCACATACACATGCTAGAAAGGAAAACCAAAGTCTTAAAGCTGACATATTACAATTCAGTAGTAAAAGTTAATACTAGTTCTTCCTTCCAGTATCTGTTCATATGCATGTTCATACTGCATATGGTCATGCATGGCAACAACTTGTACAGATACTGAATACAATATTTGTAGGGCAGCCAAGAACAACAAAAGCTTTTCCTTTTCCTCCTTCCTCCTTTATGGCTTTCTCCTGACATATATCTTATCTTACTACTTAGAGTGAAGGAAGAAACTTGATAACTCTCCTTCAGGAGGGCATTCTGATCCGAGATAGTTTTGGGCTCCCGTGCCACACAGCATCTCAGTCTGCAAGGGCCTTTCTTATGATCTTATCATTTATATTCCATTTCCCCCCTAAGATTATGTAGCAGACAGCATCGACTTACTAGTTCAACTTGTATTTTTTTTGTTTTACCAAAGTCACATCTTTTTTCATCAGCCCAGGAGCCTTTATGAAACCACTCCTCAATTACTGCTACACTCCAAGTCCCTAAGGCTTAAAATCTGCTGTAGAATCTACATTTAAAAATGTAGCTGGTAATGATGCCACAGCTCTGCCATCATCTTCAGGGGGACACCCACAAAAGCTGAGGATGCAGATCAGACACTGGTGTGAGGAATTCCTATAATCTCCTTGTTAAGGACAGCTTCATAGTCAGACAGAGGTACAACAAGGAACAAGCTTGCCAGTGGAGCCTGCCATGTGTGGTCATGGAATAACGTGGCAATGGGGTAACAGAGAAGATGGTGTCAAGCCCAGACACTTGTGAGACAGCTACGAAAAGCTCTGTTCACCTTAATCACAATAACACATTTGGAAAGAGATGCTCCAGTTGCTGTTAGCCTGAAAGACCCCAACTCATCACAGGAAGAAAAAAAAAGGAATAAAAAAAGGACTGCCTGCAATCACTACTAGCATTAATATACATAAATAAGAGACACAATCAAAGAAGAGAAGCAAGCTGCTTATCAGTTCCTGAAGGATTCTTGAGACACACCTTCCATACCCTTTCCCTTCCTGTTCCTGCAAAGCACCTACGGAGTTCTGTGGGTGAATAAAGCCCCTGTGTGTGTGAAACCCTGGCATCTATACTCCACCATGGTGCATGACAGGAAGCAGGGTATAAACGCGACAAAACCACCCGGAATTTAAGAGTTTTGATGCATGAGCAGTCCCTGTGTAAATATGCATCACAAAACTACGTCTTGAAGCGCTGTTAAGTAACCTTTCAGCTAACTGTAATATAGTATAGTATTGCTACCTAGCAACAACATAAGAAATATAGTTGTATATCTACTTATATGAATATTCATATATTTAAATATATTTGCCCACACACATTTAAACAGATACACAAAATATCCAAAAAAGAACATTATTTTAAGCATTCTGAAGGACCAATCCAGACTCCTCAAATAGCCATTTTGCCATTAACTTTGGTAGGGGGAAGATCACAACCCGTATGTTGCCAGCCCACCCTCCTAAGTTAACCATTTCAGCATAAAAACTTTCATCATTAGAAAACACCTGAAACCCAGAGGTTGTAAATACAGATTTCAAAGCTTATTGTACCTGCAATGGAATTCTCCAGGCTTTTGCAGGAGAATCTCACTTCTAAGGTTAGCACATGTAGCAAAAATCTGTGTAGATTGTTCAACCCCACACATTTTCAGCATGTCTCACTGAGTTCATCTACCAAACCAGCATATCTTCATTGATAAGTTACAGTTATGAAGGCATCTTCCTATGTGTACAGGCTTTTATAAGCAAATCAAGTTTCAACAGCTTTAAAACAGCTGGTAATCTTCATAATCAAGAGGATATAACTATTTTGTACTTCTCTAAGTTAGGCCACCTACTATTCATATAGAAAATAAACATAAATTACCTCATAGCAGCCTTCCAATATCTGAAGGGGGCTTACAAGGATACCAGAGAGGATAAGGGGTAATGGGTTTAAACTTACACAGGGGAAGCTCAGGTTAGATCTAAGGCAGAAGCTCTTCCCTGTGAGGGTGCTGAGGTGCTGGCACAGGGTGCCCAGAGAAGCTGTGGCTGCCCCATCCCTGGCAGTGCTCAAGGCCAGGTTGGACACAGGGGCTTGGAGCAAGCTGCTCCAGTGGAAGGGGTCCCTGCCCGGGGCAGGGGTTGGAACTGGATGAGCTTAAGGTCCTTTCCAACCCAAACCATTCTATGACCTGCAATACCTACAGTTAGTCACATGTATCCCTATCAATAAAATCACTTATGCCTGTTCTATAGCTTTGGTCAAGAGGACCAAGACTCAGACAGCAAAGGTTTACACAAGCCAAAACCTCACTGTGCAATCCCCAACACATCAGACTGCAGAAAGAAGGGAAACTTTAAAATAACTTATTGTTGGTGTGGGTTTTTTTTAAATAGCTGTTTGGAAGCTGGAGCAGCATTCAGAGATTAGTGCAGGAAGCTGGGACGTAAAAAGTGAAAGGAGATGAGATGTAACTGATGCCATCAGGACAGAAACTGTAAGGCACTTAATTGGCAATTAAGATTTTGACATTTACTGATTGAAGCTGATACTCACGTTACACCAATACAAAGTATAGAACCCTGTAGAAAGTAGTCCCATAAAATTATGTTAGTGACTTAAACGATGGGCAGCACCATTAACAGCAGTTGCTGTGTTGCTCATATTACTAAAATTACAGAAGGAAAGCTAAGTAATGGCACTGGGTGGACATTAGCTAAAGATGATAAAAGAGAAGGATCAGATATCCTCCTCCTCTGCTCCCTGACTTCAGGAAACAGCTGGAAAGCTAAATGGAATCAGTACATGAACACAGGCAGGACCGTGCTGTCAGGGGTAGTGCACACTGCCTTCCGCCCGCAGCACACAACACGTTCTCACCACATTTCCAAGACAGCCCAGCTGAAGCACCTACACTGTCAGCAATGTGAAGTTCACTTAAGGAGTGAGAAGTGTTGCTAAATGTGTCAGGAAACAACTAATAACGTCAGATGCATGTTTTTGCAGTGCAAAGCACTACAAATTAACCAGGCAGCTGATGAAGGTGAAACTTTCCTGAGGTATAGCACATTCAGCAGACTCTCCTATTCCTCCCCAGAATAATTGCTTTCTACCAGAAAAAAAACCCTGCTTTCCATCAAATATGTGTGCAAATCACATCTTGCCAATGGGCTGGGTCCTCCCAAGCAGCCATATTTAATAAATAGGTATTGTCATAACCAGAATAAGGAATATAAATATTTTGTACCCGATGAAATTACTACAGTCAACTGACAACAGGAAAAATCACCCATTTCCCATACAGTAGCAGCATCTATTATTTATGTAGCTAAAATGGCATTTGTACGTCAGCACACTGGAGGCCAGCGTGGAGCCCAGGCAAACCTCCCAGGGGAGAAAGTCCTTTTCTCCACTGCTAAGCAGTCTGTACTGCCAGCCCTCAGGAGACAGACAAGACACACCAACAGTCACCTCCTCTAGCAAGCAGCAGTGCTAGCCTGTCTGTAAAGAGGACTCTGTTAATCCTGTATTTATCAGACTGTATTTCAAGTTCAAAATACTAACCAAAAGCCCCAAATGATGCTTGTTAAGAAGAGAGAATGAAAAATCTAACAATTGGTGATCATTTTCTTCAGCACTAAGTTGTTTTCTGTTGCCTAAACTGTTTTTTCTCTAAGGCAAAAAAGCTTCAAAACAGCAAAAGATAGGAATCAGGATCTGGATGACAGAGTTATCATAGAAGAAAGGTACTTCCAGGGTTTCTGAGGTTCCTATCTCTCTGAAAACAACAAATGAACAAAACCAGCCAAGGTAAGAGAAAGGTTTTCACAAAGTCTATTGCACAAAAGTCAAAGGAGAAAATAAGGTCTTCCTAAAAGCATGGGGCTGGTATTCCTGCACAAACCTGTTTATTGATGTCTTTTGGGTATCTCTCTTCATCAAAACATATAGTAAGGGCAACTAAGGATAAAGTTGATGCCATCATATCATACCAGGAAAAGACAGAAGGCGGCTTTGAAACAATGAAAAAAGAATGCCAAAAAAAGATCTAGATATAGTAAGTCATCCCCTGTGATTTACATAAGAATGAACCAGCGAAGAGGAGTCAGTACTATGGTTTGTATCCTTCCCATTTAAAAAAAATTAACATCTGACATGGCCTGCTAAGTTTTCTCAAACCTTTTGTTATGCATAAAAAGCACAAAAGAGAGCATGAACCCAGCGCAGGTGGTAATAATAATAATAATAGCAATAATAATAAATAACAACAACAACTATGGTATAGGCAAGAATATGCCCCAAAAGGCAATTTCTATCAATTTACAAAGCTTGTATATCTTTGGTCAGTAGCTCCTCAGAAACCAGAGCCCAGCATGGCACACAGACAGCCGAGTTACGCTGTTTTCACTGACACACTGTGTATCCTGCTCTCAATAAGAGACAGTGGAGATGTTTGGGCAGGCGATAGCTATGCCTGCGACTATGTCTTTGCGGACTGCAGGGATGACAGGTTGGCTACTGCCTGCTGTGCTCGCGGCTGCTGTGTTCCTTCAGAAGACTTCACTGGAGCCCCTGAAGCCCTGAAGCCTTTCTTCCTTGATTTTTGGAGGGTTTTTTTCATTTCAAGGTCACTGAAACATTAAAAGGCTCATGTCGGAGTTCCCCAGAGCAGCAGCGTTGCTGAGGCACAGCTCCATCACATCAGCAGCACATGAACTCCCACAGCATTCAGGGTGAGGGAAAGCATTTCTGTTGGCAAGATCTCCAAAGATAATACTGAAGACAAACTTAGTGCAAGTAACATCCATTCCCTCCCTTCTCAAGCAGGCAATGGAACTACCTCTTCTCTTAAACACATCCAGGTTTCTGTGAAACATCAAAATGCAAAATCATCTCTAAGGGGATCAAATCCCTCAGGAAAAGGGAACTCAAGAACTTAACACATGCCTGCCAAAATCTGTACCTCCTTTACAAAAATTTGAAAGACAGTAACATAGGGTGATCTGAGAAAGCATAAAATATAGTTTGAAAGAGTCTTAAATTCACACTGTACAAGCCAATAGAGCATTTGTTTAAAAAACATGATCCTAGGAATCATGATCTTACCTGTGTAGGTATAACATTTTTGCAGTCAGTAAGTTTAAATATCGCTTAAATAAAACTACCCTAAAATTCAAAGTTATTTCTTCTTAGGTACATGTTATAATTTATATTTTCATTTCCAAGCAATCTTACAGGATATGGGGGGTAGAAGGATGTGGTGGTAGAGATAAATCAAGAAAATCCCAGACAAAACAAAATAATCCTAGATTCTTCATGAAGCAATGCATGAAGTCTCAAGTGCTTTAGCGTTGTTGCACTTCTAGTTGGATTTTGCCGGCAGGACAAGAAGTTGTTTCCAAGGAGTTATGTGTGATAGAAAAAAAAAAAAAATTAAATGGCAACCAGTTTCTGTATATAAAAAAAAAAAAAAAAATCCAACATTAAAATATACTCAACATATTCCTCTTCCCTGTCCTCTGAAATAGAAACAGTTACCTGCACACCTAGGAATGCAATTTGAGAGCTGTAGATAATAGAAAAGGGTTGAATGCAGAAGAACCAGCCAGTCCTGGTCTCTGTGTTTTATTATGGATCCATTTGACAAGCTTGTTCAAGTTTTGTACCTTCCTTAAACCATTTCACCTCTGTATGTGGTTAATATTTCCTGAAGTACTGCCCATGTGTAATGCCTGAATATGAAATTCACTGTACCAATGCAAGGTACTATTATTACTAAAATCTATTCATTAGAATAAGGCTAACTTGGAAACCAATCACTTCTCTTCTGACTTTCAGTGTTAAAGTTAAATTAATTTTCCTAAGCAATCCACCTACCAAATATATCAGTTTTACAGAATTCATACCGTACATGACTTAAAAATTATCTAAACCAATTCAGAATGTAAAGGAATAATTTGCTGCTGTCAAAAGCTAATGTCACTTAATTCTTGTCTTGTTAAATCATCTGATGCCCCTTTCTTTTTTAGTTAAACAAAGATAAATAATAAAAACAATTTACAGCTAGAAGATGTGAGGGGTTTGCAGCTGTTCAATGTCTTTTGGGCAGATTAGATTCTGTAATGAGAAGTTATAAGCCTCATTTTATAAAAGCTGTTGCTGTCTTGGGAAAAACATCAGTGAATAAGATTAGAAAACTCTTTTCCTTCATGAACCTATTACACTAGCAAGCTGATTACTTGGCATATGTTTGATACCTTCATAGCTGGAAAACAGTAATTTGTTTCAATGATTTTTTTCCTCATCACTCATAAAGTCAAAATGCCTTCTCTAATATTACCATACCTCTGAGTTAGCCAGTAAAGTCAGAGCAAGAAGGAACAGAAAAACTCACGAGTGTAACTCACATGAGCTTGAATCAATTCAACTTCCCTAAAAAAGGTTCTACTGAACTATAACTAACATTAAATTATAACAACTCATCAACCGCCTGTTCCTTGGGGGACAAAAATAACATTCTAAGATTAGGAATGTATTTAGAAGAAACTTATTGGAAGACTCACAGCCATCATCATGTATGACCAAATTTCCACCTTTATAGAAACTTAGTGGTATGTGCAGCTTAAAAAAAAAATGGGAAGAAATAGAATTTCCTATTTATCAATCTTATAGCTAAGCATTCATGCCAGGGAATTCCACTAACAGAAGGGCTGTAATGAGGCCCTAGGTAGGTAGTTACCAGGCACCCTGTAAACTCTACCTCCTTAGATCAATCTACAAGTACTTCTTTTGATCTTTAGTGACACACAGTTTAGATTGTGCTGTGCTACAAACTCGTTTCTACCTTCCAAACACCTCCTGTTTACCTTCACCTTATTTTATTGAAATTCTAAATACTGTTCAACAGCCATGCATACCATCTCCACTCCATATCCTCCTGAATGATGCTGTCTTTATTTCTGTTAGGGGAATTTATTTCCAGGAACGTTGCAACACTTAGTGACTCAAGTGCCTAGAGTCACTAATAGGTGGGAAAAATAACACTGCCTTGTACAAACATGAGAAAACTCCAACCTGTAATTATTTAACAAACTCCGTGAAAAAATCATATATAGATAGTACTAACTGGTGGGAGTTGGATAATGATTAGAGAGTTTGTGTTAACTCTTTGCAACCTACTAAAAAAGGAGCTCTAATTTCTGGTGGACAAATACTAAATGAAGACAAGGTTTCACATGATCAGTATTAGGTATACGGCTAAATTTAAACACTATACTTAAAACCTGCTGTATCATACAGTGCAGTGCCAGTGCCGTATTCTGGCTAATTCTGCTTCAGGTTATTAAAATCTACTTTAGTTAGCTACACCTACAGTTTGAATACAGTGTTCTTATTTGATTTCTAAATATGCTTCTGAATTAGTGCTGAAGAACTGCTGTGACACACTCTAAACATGTTTGTATTTTAGTGCTGGGAGATACTAAGGTGCAGTGAGAAAAGTATCAATATGATGGGAATTAATCTTCTATTACTCTTGGTACTGATACATGATATTACCTTGATATTTACAGTTTCCTCTTTCATGATCTTCACATTTCTTACACAAGCTGTATGGAAACTTGTAGAAGTTGTGGATGTATAAGGAAACTAAAGGCTTCACTTTTCAGCCATGCACGATACTGGTGTGATTTTCCAATGCACAAAAGCACGTAAGCATTTACCTTCCCTGTGATTAACTGCATCTTCAGGCAGCTAAACATCTTTTCTTTTTGTCTTTAAGATTTATCAGGTGCTACAAATATTTAAGACTCTTATGATATTTTACACTGAATATCTGTGTTCCCTAAAAAGAAGTTACCAGGCCTTGTAACGGATCCTGCTTCAAGAATGACTATTCCAACATTAAATAGCAAACCTCAGTGAAATCTCAGCTCCATAAAAGTCAATACAAATCTTATTTTTGCCTTCAGCACAGCCAGGATTTCACCCTAGAGCCCTAAAAAGCTTTGCATAGAGAGATGCTCCCCCAACAGCATCTGTACATCTTTTCTGTACTGGAATACCAGGCTGTTGCTGTTCATTTAATTCTGGATGGTCCACCGTGCTCAGGTCTTAGGAATGCAGCTTGGAGCCAAATTGAAGTTCAAAATCAAAAGGGGAAGTGAAATCCCATCACTCATAAGGAGCCAGGCCTATTTAGCCCTTTAAAATCTCTCTGATGTCTTCTGGTAGAGCTGACTAGTCCCTGAAGAAGACATGGAATACAGAAAATATCCAAACACAGAATTATGGACAACCTACAAAACCACTTCCAAATGAGCAACTTAAGGGCAGATAAAACTTTGTTTGCTCCCAGTATTGAATAAGGATTGAGAGATTTCCACCTTTGTAAAGTTGATTTCCAGTTCAAAATTTGAGAAGCAGACTCAATAGAGAATATAAATTATGGAAGAAAAGAAAATATCATTTATTGTTTGTGGGCCACACCTTAAATGAATACAGGAATCTGTTCATTTTGCTTACTTGAAAGCTGAAAAATGTTGATTTCTTAAGTGAGAATGTTTATGTCAAATTTCACTTTATATGAAAAGATTTAGCCAAAATAAGACCTTTCTGAGCAGAGACTGCAACCCAGGAGCTATCAGCCCATTAACTCTTTTACTATTGCTGTGTATTGCTGTAATTAATGGCACTCTGAGAGAACAGTACAGGAAATTAAAAAGATAAAATTTCCTTTTAATGAAAAGAAATTGCAGACATGAAAGACTACTATGTGGAAAAGGGAGCTTTGCTCTGCAGTACTAAGAAAATCTGTAACATGATTAAAAGGCATTTGCAAGCACAAAATTAGATAACTTGAAAAGGTAAGAAAACTTTTCATTACAGTTAAATTTGTGAAAACCGAAGGAATAAAAATACATGTTCTTCCCCTAAAACAAATGGGCTCTGTTCCATGCCTTTTGGTAAAGCAAAAACCCCACCGAAAATCAAACAGGCTACAGAATAGCTGGAATGTACTATGCAGTATTTCAGCATAAACTGTATCTTTAAAATAATGACAGTTTCTCTCATTTTTTCAATCTTAAAGCACTTTATAACTACAGCTCAGAAATACATGGACAGAGAAGAATTAAAGCAACTGAAGCTGAAATATGCTACTTAGGAATCCAAAGTTTGTTTACACGATTAGAAGGCACTCAAATATATATCCCTATAAATGACAAGGTCCCAGCAGCAAATTAACAGGAACAATTTTCCCATCTCAGGAGCTGTCAAGATGGGCTCTGTTAGCCAATTTATCTTACTCTAGCACATCTCTGGTGCTTGTCAATCAGTATGTGAAACATTTGGTGCTGATTGCCATTTTTCTATCCACTTCCTTTTGCCTCTTGTACCAGGCAATTTACTGCAAGTCAATCAAGGTTGCAGCAGACCTTGTTTAAATAAAACACTGTTGAGTTCTTTTCACACCAACAATTTCAAAAACAGAATGAGCTGTAGCTTTTCACATTTACATTTATACTACTTTTTCTGGTTTTCCCAAATGCCATGCTCAAGCTAGAAGTCATATCTAAACTCAGCCGGAAGCTTATTAAGAAAACAGGGAAGATGAACGAAACATAACTGCATATGCTTTCATTGTCAAAAATGCTGTCTATCAATGGAGACAGAGGACATCAAAAAGTACTTAAGTAATCTGAGATTATTACTTCAGCCTTGCTTGAAGGCAGGTGCCTACATCATTACAGCAACTTCTAAATTGTCTGAACTTAACTGATGGCTTTTTCGACTAATTCATTTACACTGTGATTTTAAGGTAAGAAGAAGACCAACTTCTGTATTAATAACTGCATGTCACACATAAAAGTATTAGGAAAACCAATTGTCCGAACTAAAAACTTTTCCCTAAGCTCCATACAGACAGCTTAGCTTCCCTCTCACATCCAGACGAAACAATCCCACAGAAGCCCCAGGTCACATCATGCTAACTCTGGCACTACCTTTGCACCATCTGTAAGCAGTGAGGTAGAGAAAAAAGGTGGGAGCAATTTCCTTTGCAATATATACCTGATGTACAACTGAAACAATGTACATTTATAATGCATAACACTTAGCAAACAAAAGTAATTGAAAACTTTGACTTGTTTCTGCACAGTAAGACCTGGCTTTACAAACAACGCCTGTGTAACTTTGCTACTGTACACAACACCATCCCAGTGCTTAGGTTCACCATGGACTCCAAAATCAGCTACATGATCATCTACAACAATGGAGCATAAAACTGAGCTGGAACAGCAATTAAATACCTGTAGCATGCATTTATGTGCTACTACTATACAGACTGATGACAGTTTAGTCAGTTTAATCTGTTATTTATTAGATCCATATACACTAAAACCAATGATGTACGACAGCAACAAAAGAAAATGCAAATCAGATCAACCCCTAAGATGGCACAAGTAATAATCTCAGATGAGCAACAGAGGACATATTCCTTTAATAACAAAGAGATAAAGAAGGTGGCTACGTTACTGTTCTTATTAACAAGATTATTCATTCCTCCCCTTTTTAGTCATAAATGATGCAAAAGTGTCAGACATTCAATCCCCCACAATCTCAATGGCATATACGTATGTTAGCATATACAATATATACATATTACTTTGTATTTATTTTTATATATTATTTTCTAGCACATATATATAAGATATATACAATATACACATGTATATACACATATATACACATATATACAAGATAGAAAATAAACTGCTATACACATATATCTAGAAAATGAATGGATTTTGAAAGAGGAAAAAAAAAAAATCAACTCCTTCTCTGGTCAACAATTTACAGCTATTTTAAAAAGTATGAAAAGAGCTTAGATTACTAAAGAGGATGCCTGAGGTAAGAGTCTTCAATTTCCCTGTGGTTAACAACTTAAAACACGTCATGACCGGAACATCCATGCTCATTTGCTAGTAATTTAATATGAGACCTACTATCTTCTCAATCTATAGCTCACATGATAAAATACATAAATCACCTATAACGGAGTCACAGTCTGATGGAACATTAATGCAACTGTACCATGAGGTGTATATAATCACCAGTCCTACCCTTTGCAGTATTTAAAAATCCTTACATTAAGCCAACATAATGCACGATACAACTATAATGCACTGTATTTCACTATCTTTTTGATAAGGAATTATAGCTTATCTTTTGGATAACCACTAGTTTAATTATAAAGGAAGAAGTGATAAACATTTTAGAACATTAGTCTCCTAAGAAGCAAAAACCTCTTGCTGCTTCTCCTCACCACGGGGGTTACTGCAGGTAATCCTTCTGAGGCAGTCCCCAGTTTATGCATCTTCCTTTACACTGCTGCAAGTAATAGGGCAATAAAAAATTCCACATAACATAAGAGTTAGATATATACAACCGATGTGGATATTATATAAACACACACAGATATATATCTCCACACACAAGAATATGTTTTGGCATACTAGGTACGTCGTGTCCTAACCTTAACCCTACCAAGAGTTGACCTTTGAATTATGTCCAGAAAAAGATCCTCATTACTCATGAGAAGGATGATGTATGTTTTGTTTTATATTGATGTAACTAACCCCCCCTGCCCCCTCCCCCCCCCCCCCAATCCAAAGCAAACAACAAACCAGCAAGCTGTAGATAAAAATGTATTTCCTGCAAGGCAAAATCAGATAGCCTGACTCATGCCCATATGATGCAAGTATATGCTTCAGTAACAACAGCCAGTATCCCACAGTAAAATGATCATAAAAGTAGTATAACAATTTCAGATTTCTAGTTTAAACTTAATTAATGGCAAAAGATAATTATTTTCTTGCCTAGTCTTCAAAAAGATGCCTCCTACACTAAAGCATGAAGATCCAGACTTATATAACATTTATTTTATCATTTTCAATGATAGGAGAACACTTACATATTAAGAAATTTTCCATTCATTCCACCTCATATACCTAAAACATCCTGGAAGAAAACAAAATGCCATTCTAATGCTCAGAAAGCTGTGTGCTTATTCAAATAGAAACGCCGCCACTGGCAAGGCATGCATGGGAGTTTTACAGTCCTCTCAGCTCTATGGAAGAAGTTACTCACAGCTTGCAGACAGCTCATGTCTGGACCACAGGTCTACAGCTGGGCTCCTTCAATTTAGTGGGGAGACATCTTTTCCAAGATAAAAGCAACCACAACAAACCAAAAAGCCCCTACACCTGATTCGGAGCTGTTTCTCTTTGCTCATAGTAATGATTGCCTTTTCATCACGTCATTTTTCCCAACAGTTACACCAATTTATTGGTTTCCGATTATGAATGTGAAAGGGAACGTAAAATGTTTCTGCCATAGAAAGAAGCAATAAATGAGGAGTGAAGTTATTTGATCGCTAAATGCCCTAAACAAGCAATTGGCTTAAGTGAAACAGCCTGGAAGACTGCCCCCTTTCTGCCTGCCCCCACCCCCAGGCCCTCTGTCCTCCAAATCTCAGACTTTCTGTTAGGGCCCTACACAGACTGAACACAACATCTGACGGATTTTATGGAAATGTAGATGAAGTCAGTAGGGTGGAGAGGATCAATACAGAGAGCAGCAGCTTGCACAGCCTGACATATCACCTGCCAGAGTCTTACAAAGGAAGAGTAAGTTACAATTCTCTCTGAAAAGTCGATCACATTTTTCACTATCCTTACCATTAACCACAAGTCCAGGATTTTTATCTGTTCCTATCCTCTTTCTTTTTCCCCCCAATTCCTGATTGCTTAAAACCTTAATTTTAACCAGTACCTGCAATTTTAGCTGCTAAGAGAATTGCACTTTCTTGTCTCTCTACAGCCCCAGGGACTAATTGAGAAGATTACCTGAAGGCTTGAGGTCTAAACGCCCGAGGAAGAAAAATCTGCTCAAAATGATTTCTACGAAGACGAATGACAGAAAAAGGAACAACTGGAAGATCTTTTTTGTCACTGGATGCTTTTATATTACAAATGATGGAATGCTGTTTGTGATCATCTGCTGGGAAAACCAGCAATAACACAATGAGTCTCAGTGATTTCTGTTATTGCAGTACATAGAAATAAGTGATAGACAAGAAGCTTGTTTTCACTAAAATCACAGAACTAAAAAGAAGTCTTGATCTAAAAATATTATAATCTAAGCGGGGGTCAAGTTTCTTTTGTCTTTGCTAACTTGCCACTGTGAACAGATGAAAACTGTTAAATCTGTAAGACTGAAATCACGGTGCTTCTCTCCAGCTATCCTGGAGACCATACTAAAAGCAGTATTGAGGCCTAAATGGAGCAGATATGTAAGGAGTCAAAGACAGTTTTAAAAAATGCCATTTTACCTACACTTAATGAAACGAAAACGAGAAAATCCACACTCCTACCAGAAGTCATGACCCCATCAAAAACTGATGTATAAAACTGTTCCAGCAAGGTCAGTTAATAGCAATAATACACCACTATCCAGTCCATTTGGGGCTTTTGTTCTTAAACACTTCAGTAAATGGGACTGTTTGTTAACTCCAACAGATAATTATGAACTGCAATAAAAAATTCAAATTATGTTAATAGGCCAGAGAACAACAGCTGTTTCTGGAATCACTGGCAATTACTAGACATAATGGTTCTCAATTAAGCTGGAGGGTATTTTCAATTGTTCATAATTCACTATTTTAAAAGTATCATAAAAATATATATGTGTGAGCTGTTAATAAAACTTTCAGATGAACAGTGTAGCTGTTTGTCACAGAAGTAGGACCTATCTTATTTATAGTGGTTTTTCTCTTGTGAATGTGCAGCTATTGTTAGTGAAAAGAAGGGAACTACATGGGGTTTATTTCTCATAGTGCTCCTAAGTGGAAGAGGAGCTAAATTCCTTTCTCAAGTAACTTCGGTTTCCCTTAGGAATACAGTCAGCAATCATGCACATCTTCAACAACCCTATTTTTAGATACTGCAGCTCACTACATAAAATGTAATGCAAGCGTGGGTGTGAACCGGGGGACTTGCTGCTTGTCCACTTTCAGATTTCTACTGATATTTTTCGAGGGAATAAAATTGACCAATAGAAAAAAATGGAACAAATAAGGACTAAAATAAGACTGAGAAATCCTAAGGATCATCCTTCAATCATAAGCTTGATGCACTGTAGATTTCCATTAAACCAAATAAAACAAACACTTTCAATAAATTAAGCCATTAAGGAAAGATCAATAGGCAATAATTACTACCCTCACTTCCACTAAAACTAGCACTTCCTTATCCACCACACGTGCAACCTTGAATTAGGAAAATGGCACATTTAGCAGTTGCTAAATCCTCATTATAACTTTATTACATATGATTAATAATCATTTTACTGGAGACATGCCTGAATACCCTGAGTAGATTTAAACACATGTGTGCACATGCATTTTATTTATTTCAAAATAGCACTTTAAAAACATTTTCTCTAACCCAACCACTTCCATCTTCCTCTTGCCAAGAAGCAAAATTTCCTCCATTTTTATTCAAATCCATTTGTTCACATTTATCAGGAGAAAGAATAAATTGTTTGAGAATAGTTCCTAACTGTAGAAGTTTATGTTTTCATATTTAAACAACTCAAAGACTTGAGCACAACACTGTGAATAAGCAGTGGAAGACAGTGATTCATCATCCAGACCTTAGGATCTATTGAGAGTCTTTATTGCTTTGACCTCATTAAACCAGTGCAAGCCATGAGCTAACATAAATCTGCCTCTCTAAATACTTTCCCCTTTAATTTTTTAATAGTTCCAAACAAAAGGAAAGGTTAAAGCCAATTAAAAGAGACACAAATACCATTATTATTGCCCTGACAAACTGTTAGTTATTGGATTTGATCATTTCACTTTAGGAAACCATTACTCCCATTTCTGAATGAATTAGGAATTACACTCTTCATTGACTGTCCTGAGGGGCTCTGGGTTTGCTGGGGGGAGGGTGTGTGTGGGTGTGTGTGTGTGCGCACGCACTGTAGCTTATTTTTTTCAATCCTTCCATTTTTATTCCATTTATTCTTTCACTGCTTGAAGTCTGAAACTTAAACCTAAAGTAAATCTCAAGTGTTACAGCTGGGCAAGGATATTGCCATAAAGACTAAACAGCAATTCTAACTTCATTCCAAATCGGACAAAAAGATTCTGAATTCACTCCTATGCAGTAAAATCTTGGCTTTTTATCTCGTTAAGATCAGCATACAATACCAACAGATGCTTAAAAGCACGTAGTGCTGAAAGAACTGCTGAGAAAATCGAAACAAAAGTACTGAAGTACTGATGAATGGTAATCTAATGATACCACAAAGATTTTGCTTCCCTGTACCATGTCTAGCAAAACACACATATCCCAACACCCCCCTCCCCCAAACTCAAAAAAAAACCCTCATTAAATAGGTAGCATTTTAATGTCACTTCACACTGCTTGCCACTGTGAGCAGCAGACAGCATTTTCCTTAAAAAAATTAAAGAAAAAAAAAAAAAAAAGGAAAAGGTAGGGGTTAAAGTCTCCCAGAATTCCCAATGACCTTGGTAGCTGCTCTTCACACAGAACTGCGAACAGAATATTACCATTAACGTTATAATCATAGTAAACAAGCATCTGGCTGTCATTTAAAATACAGCTTTTCTCTACTGATAATAAGAAGCATTTTCTGCTAATTTCTGTTATCTGTAAATCTCTCTTGGCATTCCAGCTCTGCACTTAATGTGCTGTACACGCTTCACTGTATGCACAATGAACACTTGCATCAAATGTCAGCGTGTCTTCTTGTTATCTTAAAGATAGGCAGGGATTCATTCAATAAAACATCTAAAGAATAAGAAGATAAGGAATAAAGAGATATTTAGCTATTATGTCACAGATATTCACTGGAATTATACATTTATTTCTTTTCTTTTACATTTGGAAAATTATCATAACTTTTTTTGCAAAAAAGCACTTAATTTTGTGGCTAGCTCTGTGAATGGGAGCTGAAGCAAAGTCCCAGTCACCTATTTATCCACATACTGCCTCTCTAAATGAGCAAGTACTACAGCCCATCAGCCCCAAGTTAATCACATCTGCTCATTTGGAGGTACCAGTGATTTGCTCGCTGCTACTCCATCCCTATAGGATACCTGCATAGATGCAAACCGGAAACTAAGCTGCAATCAGCTCCCATGTTTTGATTTTCATATTTTCCATTTGGTTCTGTTAGACTACTGGAAAATTAATCTGCAAGTGACCCTTAAAAACATACAGGCCCAGAGCACAGGTAAAAAGCAGTAGCCTTGAAAAATTAAACTTGTGTAACAAATTTCTCTCCTCCTTGATTTAATGGTGCAAATGACAAGCAACCCAGTTGACTGAATTCACTAATATGACATCAGTACAAGGAATGTCACAATTCTGTCTCAGGTTCTGAACTTTAAATGGACAAAGTATTTCATACACATCAGAAACAGTAATATACCTGTTAAAGAAAATTTTTAAAATCTAAATTGAGTTCAAATTGAGTGCCTATCTTTTAAATTTTTATTAAACTTTGTTTCTCATTCTCCCTCTCATTTAGATGCTTGCAAAATAAATATAATTATATCCAACTTTAATAACTTTGGTACCTTGAGCTGCAGGTGCTAGTATGCTGTATCTATTACCATATTTTAAGCCCTTTTAAGAAGATTGCATTAATTTCTATGATAATTTAGAGCCCGTAATGCATTCCAAGATGCGAATAGATGTTAATCACTACAGAATGATTTTCCTGTATACTAACGAAGTCACACTGTAACCAGTAACTACTAACTTTTAATATTCAACATTGCCTCTGAAAGACTTGATTAAAATTTCGTTAGAGTAACGATACCTTTGAGAACAGTTTAAAAACCTCAAACTAATCAACAAGTACATGAAATGCTATATCCTTCCTAAAGAAACTTTTAGGACTGAAAACGCTTATAATATCCATTCCATTCTTTGGCCAGTACTAAAAGAAGCTATCTACGCACATCTATCTTTTGGTAGCAAAGATACTAGGTCTGTAGCACTACAGACCTAGTACAGCAGCTAGCTCGAAGACAGTAGGCAGAATAGAGTCAGCATTATTGAAATGATATTATGTTCAATATCACAGGTACATCATTGAGAAAAAACTGACATCAGTGATTGCATAACTATTCTGATATTAGAATATTTAGATTGATAAAATAAAGCAAGAGTTTGCTTTATGATTTATGTCAAACCTCAGTTTGTTTCATCAAACAACCTCTAACAGAGCAACATTCAAATTTAAATATCTATACGAAGAAGTGAAAATTGGCAACATTTTTCTGGAACAAAGCCATTTACAGCTTTTCTGCAGCCTAAAAGTAACTAAGGGATGCCTTTTCTGCATTAGCCTGTTCATTGTTGTTGCTTCCTGACAGTTACTTAAAACACTATGTACTAAAAGTACATGTTTTGTCATTATCAGAAAGGTGACCCGCATTGAAAGGATCCTCCTGCCTGTTTCAAAGATGTTGCTAGGTGACCCAATACACAAGCTGAGAAAAGCTTTCAGCTTTGCAACAGTGTGCCCTCTGGACACACAGGGACATCTGGTTATCTGTTTCATTGCTGTGTCGATGTGCATGGTACCGACAATATTAAACCTTCAATCTTCCTTCAATAACCAAGGAAGAAACAGCTGTAGTAGAAATTATGTCTGTGCTGCACAAATTAAACAGTTTCACTTAACAATGGATGGTTTCTGCCATATTATTGCATATAAAGGTTATAGTTCCACCTTCCCAGACCTAGAGTACCAACTTCTTGAAGACTGTGGTCAGAGAACAAGCTTTTAGGGAATTTACGACAAAGCGTTGGTTTAAGAGTGAGAACAGAATAGACTACTACGGGTGGAGGGACCTACAATAACCATCTTCTATCTAGTCCAAATGCAGGAGCAATCCAGGGCTGGCCCAGCTGAAGCATGCTGTTAAGGGCTTTGTGCAAATGTCTCTTGAACACTGATAGGCTCCAGGCAATGACCACCTCTCCAGGAAACCTGTTCCAGAGTCTGACCATCCTTTTGGGAAAGAATGCATTTACAACATCTTAGCATCTGCCCACGTCCCAGGTGATCTAAACAACACAATCAAGTTGACATTTCAAACTTTCTATGTGTTTAAAATTCTATACATTGAGTTCTCATTAAAGAAAATTACTGGTTTAACATTTTTTTGACTGTAGACAACAAGCAGGTTCAGGTGAGCAGCTGAAAGCCATTAAGACACTGTGATAATTCAAACTGTTGCTCCCTCTATCAACAAATTAACCTCCACGCAGAGGTTTAACTGGGTGCCGTGATTCAGCAGTGTGAACAGGACTGTATGCATTGTGTCCCTATTATAATGAGTATTTTCCTCCAAAGTCTCTTCTCACTTCTTTGCAGATTTAAAAGATAGCAATCACTGCAGTGACATGCTCTAAGGTGGGTTTCAGTTTCTGGGGTCTCTATGATGCTGTCAGCACAATCCCTGAAATACATAATGATGTGCTAGAAGGAAATCAGCTCCTATAAGAAATATGCCTCAGAAAGAAAATAACTGGGGGGCTTCTAGATTCAATTCTATTATGATCACTTAAAAGACTTTGCACTCTTTCTGGCACCAATCTTGATAGTGTTGAACACTTCCAAATTCCACTGCCCTCAACAGAAGTTCATTATGCCTTTCCAAAATGTGTCAAACTGTAGAAGTTTTAAAAGACAGCTTAAAAGGTCCCGAATCTTCTGAAATCCACAAATGTAACAATAGTATTTCAGATGAAATTTCAGTTTTGAAAGATAGATTTAGGGATTCTGTAAGAAGAATAGTTTATTTACTCTTCTTTTACATTTAAGCAGCTCACTTTACAAGATTCAGAACTAATTGAGAAATTAAGTATTTAAAGCTGGTTTGCTTTTTTTTTTTCTTAATAACAATTTGGGATTTATTTCATGGTTGTGTATTTCTGTAGCAGCAGTCAATGCCATTTAAGCAGTGACAGGATTTAAGCTGCCACCAATACAAATTAAATCATTAACTGCTGTGTGTATAAAAATTCAAAATCTTGAATTTAAGTCTCAACAGACAAGCTGAGGAAGAATTTATTCTCACACATTTTATATAAATAATCACTTAAATCTGTACATGTTAAGTACAAAATATGTGTTAGCATAACAAAGTATCCGGATGATACAAACGGGATTCTTGCCTTCCATGTGTGTGTATATATATGTATATATAAGTAGTAGCATAAAACAAAGGAATGACTTGAGGACTTAAATAACTGAACAAACAAGTGCAGTATGGCTATAGTATACTTAGAAGCCCTACAGAATTTTAGTCACAAAGAAGAAAGTTTAATACACCTAAGCAATGAGCTCCTCTGGAGAAGCCTCAGATGAAAGAAGACAAAGGACCCCCAACTTCAGCTCTGTAATTCTCCAATTCCTTGTCTCTTCCTCAGAAACACTGCATTCTTAAGTGGTTCCAGAAAACCTGGGGCCAACGAGGGCTCACTAGCACCCCTTTGTTTCTGCCTTTGTCTCCCCTGTGTTAGGTACCACCTCTTCCTCCCTGCAGATGCATCCCTATGCTGACACCCTGTAGGTGTGAGAAAGGACTGAGCAGCCAAGGCTTGGAGTGGAGACAGTGACAGAGAGCCAAGGTTTCACCTTCCCTGGTCACAGACCATTTCAAATCACAGCTCTTGAGACCTCGTTTATCTTGAATTATAAATCTTTCCTTGGGGATGGAGGATGGAAGCAGCACCGGGTGGGATGTGTGTGAAGGACTTGCAAATGCAATGGTGCACTTGAAAAGGACAGAACAAAGCATGGAGTTGCAAAATCACTGCAACTCCATGACTCTCTACTGTAATAGATTTTAGACATTCTAACAGCATAACCCTAAAAACACAAAGTATGTTTCTAAGCTTACACAACAAAACCCCTGAACAAGCCAGTATTTCATTTTCTATAACTCCACTGATTCAATACGATTAAACTCAATAAATAGTACAGAGAGGAAGATGAAAAACAGGCCTACCCACGTACTGGAGTAGGAGACAGAAAAATAGTAAAAGTTAACAGAGACAAGTGTCACTACAGAAAAAGGATTAACGCTACACTCCATCAGAAATCTTTCCTCCACGTCAGTGACTTACGCAGTTGAGAAATACAAACCAAAAATGCCTGAACAAGCGATAAGCATCATGAATGCTTCTGGGAGCTCTGGGGTCTCCAAAGGACCGAGAGGCCACAATAAACACCATGTAGAGGAACCGAGCAGACGACCAGGCAGAGCAGGAAATGGAAGTATCTGTCATCATTAAGTACACACAGGGACTCCTATTTTGGTTCACAAATTCTCCTTCCTGGTATCAAGTCACAAATTGCACAACTCAAAACCAAGATAATTGATAAAATACAAACTGAAATGGAAAAAATATGAACAGTTGAATAACACTGACTTGTTTGCTTTGTTCTGTAAGCATGGAACTCCTGAAACATCAGTCACGGTACATTTCTAAGGACGATAGAGCCGGGCGTTTAAAAACTGTTAAGCCCTTGAGTAAAAGGTACACAATAAACTTCAGAGCTTAAAAAAAATAATCAGAATAGAAACCATGACAGCTTTTTTTCAAAATATTTTACTTTAACTGTAAAGCTGAAGAGGAATTTTCTATCATATAATTTATGATGTCAGTCAACCTACAAAAAACCTAAGCTAGAGTTAGGAAGAACGTTCCCATTTACAGCACCACATTACAATACATGTACACTATCGATATTTTATGACTTATAATAAAGCACTTGCCCTTTGTCACTGTCAAAAATAAGACAATTACTGTAGCTATGCCTTCAGCCTGTTGTGGTGTTGTCTGCTACATCTCTGGAGATGAAAAATATTTTTACAAATGTTTTTAACTTGAAATGCACAATGGATGCACCTCAAAAGACTACTCTGTGTGCCTCTGTGAAGGTGTTCCCAGTTTCTAAGAATAAAAGATGAAGAGTTATATATTTACGTCTGATAAAAGCTTAAGATTTGTTTAAAAATTAAACAGTGGTGATGGATAGAAAATGCCAACCAAACACTTCATCAGCATTATTCTTTAAGATACCTGGTTCTTTTTTTTAAGGAACATTTTTTGAGTTTCTTTTTCAGTTTAACAATTTCCTTTAAACTTCTTTCCCCATTTAGGCTGTACTACCTAACAAATAGCTTCAATGTCCTTTTCCTCCCTTCAATGGCTATGCATATTTTGCCAGAAACATGAAAAGTAGGAATGCAATTGCATTTGTGCTGATGCTAAATGTTAATAGATTTGCCTAAATGTCTGCTAATAGCACCCCTAGAATTAGCTAGACTAGTAGTGCATGCCTAATGTGCTGTTTTTGTTGTTGCTGCCTTAGCTGTTTTCCTCCTTTTTTTCCTCGGTAACAAAAGGAACGGCATTTTTAGTAAAATGTTGCTATACATCTCCAGCCCGTAGAGCAGGCACGCCACCAACATCGTGTAGTTCTGACATAGCATCATTAGGATTATAAATCCCAACATGCTACTGTTTCCTTAAATTAAACATGAAAAGTTTAATGTTCTCTTATATTAAACATGAAGTGCTGACTTTCCCAGCCAAAATATGTCCTTCTGTCACCTCTTCAAATTCCTCCAGGTCCCTTCTTTTGCTACAGAACTTAGCTCCATGCAGTGAGAAGGGGATGCTGTTTTACTGGCATGTTCTTTCAGAATATCGTGGGTGAACAAAGCCTGTGACAAACATGTTCTACAGGCCAAAACATTGAGTAAGTATGTGTTACACCTCCAGAGCTTCAATTTGCTTCAAATCATAAAGCAATATACAATTCTAACTGTATTTTTTAAATCTTTCACAAGTGGCTCAATTGAACAATTGCATTTTTAAAACAATCATCTGTGAAAACTGGGTAACACTGTATGATGAAGAATCTGTTTTACTAATTTGTGTTTGCAGTAGATGTACGAATGCATTGTATTATCAAAGTCTTCTACTATTTCAAAATATAATAAATGTACCTTGGAAGACAACACCTTTCTTCCTCATAAGGAGTGCTAATTTATAGCTGTCAGTTGACTGAGCCACCTTTAAATACTTTATGATGACTGTAGTACAGGGCAGATAGTTAACTAACTTTCAAATCTCTAATTAGAAATTCTGTTCCTGACTGTAACTACAACAGTAGATAATAAAAAAACCCCAAACGAAACCCAACACCCCACACCCTTCCCCACAAAATAACAAAACCCCTAACACACACACACACACACGCACACACATACAAGTCCTTTGTGTCAAAAGAAAGACAATGAAGCTGGTGAAGGATCTAGTGCAGAAGTTCTATGAGTTCCTGAGGGAGCTGGGTTTGTTCAGACTGCAAAAAAGGAGGCTCACAGGAGACCTTATCACTCCCTACAAACTACCCAAAAAGAGGCTGTAGTGAGGTGGGACTGGTCTCTGCTCCGAAGGAACAAGGGATGGGACAAGGGGAAACGGACTCAAGCTGCCCCAGGGCAGGTTTAGATGGAGCTGAGGAACAATTCCTGCCCCAGAGGGTGCTCAGGCATTGAAACAGGCTGCCCAGGCAAGGGCTGCAGTCACCATCCCTGGAGGTATCTAAAAGAAATGTAGATGTGGCATTTAGTGACAAGGCCTAGTGGTGAACTTGGCAGTACTGGGGTAATGGTTGGACTAGATGATCTTAAAGGTCTTTTCAAACCTAAATGATTCTGTGATTCTAAGTGTTTTCATCTACATTAATGGAAACATACCAATGTAAAGGGTATGAAAAATAAGAATCAAGTCTGATTATATTACCTTTCAGAAAATTTGTTAGCATGTTATTAGCAAAATGTTTATTTGTTAATTATAGTTTTAATTAAGATACAACAATAAATTATCTTTGCAACATTTCTGCAGCTATTTACAACCCTTGAGACTTAGGTATCTCATTCTACATCTGTAAGCCTGACTGAAGTAAATTAAAGTTATACCATGATGACTGTACTTTGCTCACCCAAAATTCCTCCTGAAATTTGACAGGAGGAACACAGTGTTCCTCCAGCTGCCTCTGCAAACCAGAACAGCACAAACATAACAACCACTATTCATGTAGAATATGTCAAACCTGGTTTTCAAGAAGGAAAATCCTGGGGATTTCATTAATTTTTTTCTCTAATGACTGTTACACTGCTTGCATAATCTAGAATCTTGCTAATGCCAGTCAAAATTAAAGAGACATGGCATGACTGGGAAAGAAAAGTCTGTATGCAATAGATCCATTTGCTACCTTACTTTGGCGGCACCTGTTTCCTGCATCTTAGTAATTTCAGATTATTCTTTACAATAAGCTTCTATTAGAGGATATCATGTGTGGCTTTTCTGCACAATAAAGCATATTTTGCCTAGGCAAATAGGGCAGGAATGCCTAAAAAGTCTAGCTGTAGGAAGATTCTTCCAAGGTGGACTGCGATGAAACATCTATGAGCCATACACATATGGCCTAAATTGTGACTTAAGTTTGGTAGCACTTTCTTCGTGACCTGTCACAGAAAAATACATATATTTTGATTTCAAATTAATTTAGACAATACCAGACCACTAAGGATAGAAGGGGCTGGGATAAAGAGCACATCAGACAGATAGAAAATACACCCCAAATGTTAACACATTCTATGTCCAGCAAGAGATGCAGTAGCCACTGGCTCCAAGTCTCAGCAGTACCAATATTCAGAACTCTGCAATATTTTTCCAATTACAGTTATCAGGCAAAAAAACCTCTCTCCAATATCCTCACTGCCTTGATTGGGAAAGGAAGATCTGCCAGGTTCAAAAGCAGTAGGTTTTCCTCCTGAAAGCAACTGAGCTCAATACGCCTTTTGAAGAAGTATGTACATCAAATTTTATCTTTCAATGACAAGTACATACAGGAGGAACAAACTGATGATGCTTCCTACCTGAAATGGTTCCCTCCTCACCCCAAGTCCCACTCAGAGTAGTTCTATCAACCTATAAACATGTTGCTTGAGTTGAAAGAAGAATCATGAGTTACTTCCATAGGTATTCCACTGTGACTGTACCATGAAAACAGCTCTATTCATACATCTCTTCTTTTTTCTGTCTGCCCCCCTCCCCCCCCATCTTTATTGAAAGGAAAGAGCAGCCACATGGAAACGTTTCCATATCACATCTGTACATACCACCTTCTTTTCCATGAGTCAGAAGGCACAAAGAAATGCAAAACTAAAATATGAATATTTGAAAGGCGAGTGTTTGTTGGATGATGAAAGCTATGTGGCAATTCAAAGTCAAATACGTAAGATGTTTTCTGTGGTTCTGATCTGTGGTTCAAGGACAGCAAATACAACAGCACTAACACAGACATATTACAATAGTTGCTTTCTGGGGTTTGGTTTTTCTTTTCCTTCATGTAACTTCTGCCTTTCTTATTACCTACCAATTATCTGGATTTTTATGGTCAAAACGTGACAAGGGATATACGTATCTGCCAAAAAGCCTGCAAACAGAAACAGGTTTTATAAACAAACCCGACAACCATTCAGTTTCACATCACTGATGAGGTTGCTGTTCCGCAGACATAAGCAGTACTTTCTCATGCTGTACATCGGAAGTCTTGAAAAATTTACTAAGGGATATGTGTGTCTGTAGAAAATAAAAATGAAACTCTTTAGACTGTATTTTCTCAGTATTTCTGCACAATTACTAACAATTAGTTAACACTAGATAGAAGTACCAAGTTTGTTCTTTAGTAGCTCTTGGGAATACATGGGAATAAAGAAATTGTACAGTATTATTCAAAAGGATAAAGTGCATCTAACTGATGAGGTTTCATAATTTCCAAACCAACTCTACAGAGAAAGAAGAACTGCTCTTCTACCTCCCTTTAAAGAAGAATGTTTTTCCTCTCCTTCCGCCAAGCTATTGAGATAGAAAGGTACTTTAAAGGCACTGATGCTGTTTTCTGCTTTTAAAAGTCTTTCAAGTGCTGCTATTTCTGTATCCCTTTGGTAAATATATTTTGCTGCTTTAGTTTTGCATAAAAAGGAACAAGACTAGGTCATGGATGCAAAGAAACCCTGTGGCATAATGAAGAGAAGACCTGACCACTTTTACCTTCCTAATTAGTTTGTTATTAATGTCATACTGCAGTTCATAATGACAACTTTTGCTTCATAAATATATCTATACACACTAGAAAAATACAACTGAACAATAACCTTGAAGAAACGTGGGTTGCTACAGCAATAAAAATTGACAGCAAATAACTATTACCGTGTTACCTCACATTTTCAATAGATGCATTTAACATCACTATTTCTGCAGCCGTGTTGATATCCTTATGCAGCTGAGTAAAATCTTGCATTTGCAGTGTCTTACACTCAAAAAGCGACTCTTAGCTGGTAAAAGGTATACTAAACCCAAGCATGTTCAAAGCTGTAAACCAGGGAAATGTATGGTCTCAAAGACACAAAGCTTGCACTGGAAAGAACCAGGTATTGCACTAGATATACTCTAAAGTGTCACAGCCTTAGCATGAATCCTTCTTATTTTTCCCATATTAAGGAGTAGCACAAGGGTGAGACTACTTGATTTGAATATCAGCTGTATTGCATAATTCATATATATGGCAAGGATTTGTGAGAAACATAAAAAAACATCAGCAAATTGATACTGGAAAGTGTCCCCCCAAGAAGAAAGTCCCTTTTAAAATACTAAACCTATTATTTTTATTAGGAGATGTTTTAATGATAAAATGCTATTAGTGTCACAGCTAAAAAAGCACATGAAAATTTATTTATTTGAGAAGCAGAGAAACATGTTTTGATTTGGATTAGATGGTTTAAATCATCAAAAGTTTAACCTTTTGACAGCGAGCTGTTTGACAAGCCCTACTTAGCACTGCAGTCACTTGAAGCCTGTATTATAGAAAGACATCTCTAGTAGAAAGACAGGAAGGTAACAGAAAGCAGTTATTCAAAGATCCTGGCATAAAGTCCTAAATAAAAACACAGGGCATAGTTCTCCCTAAAAGGCTTTATACCGAAATGCGATAATCAGAAATATGCCCATATTTTACCCTCCTCTCCTCAGAAAAATTGTTCACAATCACAGCCAATTTATTTAGTGGTTCTGTCAATACAGCTATGAGGAAGTACAAAAGATTTGCTGTACTTAGAATGTACCACCTTCACTTCTTAAGTTTCAATTCCTTTAGCTCATGGAGTGGCTGGTGATAGAAAGGTGGATTACAGTTGGTCTTCTTATGAAGTCTTCTAAGCCATCTACTCCCTACCTAACTACTGTTAGTAACGCCTCACCTTGCCTCCCCTTTCCCCATCAGTCAGCAAATGATTCTCCAGACTCAGGCACTTACTTAAACCTTTGGGAGACTGTAAAACTGTTTTGGAAACATATAAAACCATCCTGAGATAAAAACAGCTTAGGCAAGTTACTGTCACTGTTATAGAAAGCTTCTACATCTTGAAGCAGTTCAAATGCAACTCAAAGCTAAAGCAGAAGCAGTACTCTGTGGTATCTAAAAATGCACTCTTGGTATCATTTGAGACTTAAGCTACAGTGTGTGTTACAAGCCATCATTATAGTGCTTTCTACCTACAGAAAAGTCTCTGATCTCTCTTGACATTTAGTAGTCAACTCTAATTTCAAATAATTTCTATCCACAAAGATTCAATGACACAAACTGGACTTCTTTAACTGGTTACATGCTTTGCTTGCCTCACAGTGCTTTACAGAGCAGCCCTCCCTTTTGTAGGATACGTTCTTATTATTCTGTTTATTCCCTGACCTTGCAGTGTATTGCCGATTACTTTCCTCCCACCAAGTTTCCAAGGCACCTATTGACACTGACAAGCAAAAGGATGATGGTAGGAACATTGCTTTTGATTTGAATTACAATTTTTAAGCATAAACTGATTCCAGTATTGGATACCAAAATACTTGAAATCAGTCAGAGGCTGGATTCCAGTTCTTCTAACAAGTCAGGGGCTAGATTAGGTAGGAGATTCAGGTTCATTAACACCTTAACTACCACGTCTTATCATATTCAGGCTTTATGTCTAGTAGTGTGTTTCTCATTTTCTTCTCAAAACTAGATCTTGAATGCGATTGTGCTGTATGGTGATGCTGCAGAAAGATTTGTATAGATAAATATACTAAGATGAAACCATGATAAAGGCCAAAATAACTTCTTGGCTGTCAAAGCCCCATCATGACCTGAAACTGTAAGCTAGAAAATAGCATCTCCGTTAGCAGGCTCAACATCCCTAACTTTCCTTTCAGAGGCAAGCTTACTGTTTGCTGGGATCCAGAAGACACCACCCACCTTCTTCTTGAGCCTTTTAGGTCCTTTCTTCCAATCATGGTGTGCACAGGTGGTTCTTTCCAAGTCTGCCCTATTCCTTGCCTTGACATCAAGCCCGTTTCTGTATCTGTTTACAAAGAGGCTGATACCCTCATTTCAAAAAGTGTCCTACGTGTTCTCAATGTAGGCCTCTAAGATTTACACAGAAATACACCCTTCCAGCTGATCTCACTACTAACGTGTATGTACCTTTGTAATCTGAGCTTCATTTGTTTTGCTTATCCATGCTATTTCCTGTCTTCCTGTTCTCAACTTATGTTTCATTCTTTTAATAGAAAACAGTTTATGACTGAATGCCTAGAGGAATGAATCGTGAATGATGTGTGCTTTTGCACTTGTCAATCTTTTCCAGTCTTAGCTTAAGATCTTCTGATAATCTTTATATTTTAAATGCCAGCAGCATGCAGTTAGTACTATTTTGGTTTAGATGAACAATAGTGTTTAGAGAAGAATGAGAGAGAGGACTACTGGCTCCTGAGAGCTGCTATGAGACATCTGACCTGCATGCCTACATCCACTGCTCACAAGATGCAAGACGAACTTGTAAATGTGCCACCATATACTAATGGACTAAATCCCAGCCTTCCTGAATCTGCATTTTATTTTGCTTCTAGGAACCTATTTTCTTCTTTTGCATCTTTCTCAGCTCATGCCCAACAACGTTTACTGCCTCCATACTGCAATGACTCTCTATCAACTCAAAATTCAGCCTCAAAATTTTCCTTCCACATTTGGCTTCATATGAACTATAAATTTCCAGCTCAAGTAGAGGGTTCCTGATCTAGTTATGATTTTCTCTGACAGGACTAACATCACCTTCTCTGAACAGTTCACAGCTTGCTTCTATATGTGTATACCTTTGAGCATAACACCATAGTCTATGTGAAAGTGTGTGACTAAGACATACTCATCTATACTACTGCCTTGCAGCCCTGGGAACTTACAGAACATCTGTGGTGCTATGTTTGCAGTTGGCTGTACTACTGTATTTTAAATATGGTGATTAATTTAATTTCTGATGTGACCATTAATGAAATACAGTTTGCTGTTCTAGGCTTAAAATGTAACAGAATTTAATTTTATTTTAGTACTAATAAAATCTTATTTGGGACTTATTACCAGTAGCAAATGCTAAGCTGAATTAATCTGCCTCTCTCTAAACCCAGAAAGCATAAACCATAATGATAGCTTTGAATCAGTCTGACTCAAGAAGTTCTAATATTAAGTGCTGGAACTAGTTCCCAGTTAGAATTCAACTTGGCTAGGGATGTAAAAGATAACAGGAAGGGATTCTATAGGTACACTGCAAATAAAAGAGACTAGGGACAAAGTGGGCCCTCTCTGGAAGCTATCAGGAGAACTGGCTACCCTGGATTTGGAGAAGACTGAGGTTCTTAATGACTTCGCCTTGGTCTTCACTGGCAAATGCTCTGACCACACCACCCAAGTCTTGGAAGGCAGACTCAGGGACTGTGAGAATGAAGACTTTGGGCCCACTGTAGGAGAGGATCTGGTTCGAGACCATCTTAAGAACCTGAGCGTGGGACCTGATGAAATCCATCTACGGGTCCTGAAGGAGCTGGCGAATGAAGTTGCTAAGCCACTGGCCATCGTATTTGAAAAATCATGGCAGTCAGGTGAAGTTCCCAACGCCTGGAAAAAGGGAAATGTAACCCCCATTTTCAAGAAGGGGAAAATGGAAGACCCGGGGAATTACAGACCAGTCAGTCTCACCTCTGTGCCTGGTAAAATCTTGGAGCACATTCTTCTGGAAGGCATGCAAAGGCACAGGAAACACAACAAGGTGCTTGGTGACAGCCAGCATGGCTTCACTAAGGGGAAATCCTGCCTGACCAATTTGGTGGCCTTCTATGGTGGGGCTACGGAACTGATGGACTCGGGTAAAGCAGTTGATGTCATCTACCTGGACTTGTGCAGAGCATTCAACACTGTCCCGTGTAACATCCAGAGAAGAGATTCAGAGCGGCCCTGCAGAGAAGGACTTGGGGGTGCTGGTCGATGAGAAAATGAACATGAGCCGGCTGCAGCGTGCGCTCGCAGCCCAGAAAGCAACCGTATCCTGGGCTGCATCAAAAGGAGCGTGGCCAGCAGGGCGAAGGAGGTGACCCTGCCCCTCTACTCTGCTCTCGTGAGACCTCACCTGGAGCATTGTGTGCAGTTCTGGTGTCCTCAACATAAAAAGGACATGGAGCTGTTGGAACAAGTCCAGAGGAGGCCACGAGGATGATCAGGGACTGGAGCACCTCCTGTATAAAGACAGGCTGAGAAAGTTGGGGCTGTTCAGCCTGGAGAAGAGAAGCTGCGTGGAGACCTCATAGCAGCCTTCCAGTACCTGAAGGGGGCCTATAGGGATGCTGGGGAGGGACTCTTCATCCGGGACTGTAGTGATAGGACAAGGGGTAATGGGTTAAAACTTAAATGGGGGAAGTTTAGATCGGATATAAGGAAGAAATTCTTTCCTGTTAGGGTGGTGAGGCACTGGAATGGGTTGCCCAGGGAAGCTGTGAACGCTCCATCCCTGGCAGTGTTCAAGGCCAGGTTGGACGAAGCCTTGTGTGGGATGGTTTAGTGTGAGGTGTCCCTGTCCATGGCAGGGGGGTTGGAACTAGATGATCTTAAAGTCCATTCCAACCCTAACTATTCTATGATTCTAACTATTTTAACAGTTAGAATGTTTCAAATGAGGAATATAACTTCATGTTCTTTGTCAGTGTTGTAACTGCAGTTCAAGAAATTGGTATTACTCTCATAGAAAGCAACACAGAGAAAGCAGAATTACTTAATAACTTCTTTGCCTCAGTCTTTACTGCTAAAAATGTCTCTCAAGAGTCCCAGACTTCAGAGATACAAAAAGAGGCCAGAGAAAGTTAAGACTTCCCCCTGGTCGTAGACGGTTGGGTTAGGGACAGGCTAGATAGACTTAACACCCATAAATCCATGGGCCCTGCTGGGATGCACCCATGGGTACTTAGGGAACTGGCAGATATTGCTGTCCTGCCACTCTACATCATCTTTGAAAAATCATGGAGAACGGGTGAGGTGCTTGATGACCGATGTCACTCCATCTACAAAAAGGGCAAGAAGAAGGATGGGGGAACTACCAGCCCGTCAGCCTCACCTCCATCCCTGGGGATGCAGAAAATAGAACAGTCATTTCTTCCACTGGGTCTTAATAAGCAGCAGCCTCTTTTTTTTCTTTTTTTTTTTTTTTTTTTTTTTGACAATCCTTTACTCTGTTCTTCCATTTCCCTTCTTCTCCCACAAAAACAAGTTATTCCTCATATTTGGAATGTCATCTTGTTTGCACTGTTCAGACATTTACCTGTTTGGTAGGTGCAAAGTCTAGTTTGCACAGGCTTTAGTATGCAGAGCTCAAGTATACTGCTGAACAGTATGGAGGTAAAAACCCTGCATACTATTCCAGAGGAAAATATTTTCTCTTAAACCTTCGTGACTGACTCCTATTGCCAAACACTAACACAACTGTGCCTAAAACCGCCCATCAAAACCAAAGAAATAGAGAAAGAAATAAAACAACTCCTTTGAACATTCTGCTATGACATTGAAAATCAATTATATCTGCTCCTAGGTAGCTTGGGAACTTATCCTCCTCTTTGCTGTCCCTCTGTCTAAAATAGCCCACAGGCTCATCAGAGCAGGGATCAGCCACTGAAAAGCACTTAATACTGTACAAATAATGCAACAACTCTCAAGGTCATAAGGTGAAAACAAGAGAGCTGGGAACATTGATATGAACTGGTACCTTAGTTGCCTTTATGAAGTAGAGATGATGAAAAGACAGCATGTCAAGATGGGAGCTGTGTGAGCACTGACACCTTTCAGGAGTAATGTGTTAAAAAAAAAAAAAAAAAGAAAAGGAAGAAAAAATATTCACGCTAATTCTTATCCTTTAGCTCCTGCATAAGGGATTGTAGTGGTTCCATGATTCACTTCGGCCTTTCTGAGCTACTTCACAAATACACCTTACGCCCTGGCTGCTTTTTCCTTCAAGTAAGTGTCTATCCTCATAACATATTTCTCAGCATAAATTGTATGCTGTTCTCCACAGCAGGCATCAGCACTTAACTGGATCAACAAGTAAAGCGACACACTTGTTCACACACACTCAGTTTAGGCAGGTTGAAGATGCTCTTCAGAACCAGGGGAAGTAAGATTTCTGGACCTCTTTTGTATGTGCTATCACACATGTAAGACTGAGAGGTAAGTAGGAATTTTCCATTAGCATTCTACCATTTGGAAGTTCAATTGTTTGAAGACGCAAGAAAAATAAGGAGAAGCAGAAAGAAATCAACTGATTTTGTGAACTAACCTACAATATACAATTTAGATAATCCAAGCCCAAATCTTAAGTCACGGAATGACTTTAAGCATTATGTTAGTCATTATGCATTACCTCAAGTTTCCTCTTGTAGAGCTGATAAAAAAACTTATAATGTATTGAAAGCTACTACTTTCTTCTCATGTGGGGTGACAGGCAAGCACCTTGCTCACAAACAACTACCGGTGCTAGAACACACCAACACTTATTCAGAGAGGTCCAAGCTACTACCAAGCTCATGGGCAATACAGAGGAGATTCTCTGGCTGATCAGAGCATGGACACTGCTTTACTGAATCCCATTAAAGCAAATGCTGCCCACTCAAAATCAGTAGGTCATATTTAAGTATTAGTACCATTATGGTCCAACACAGAGGTAAATTTAAACTGACCAAAGCAAAAAGCAAACATCCCTTTGTTGTGATAAGAGTTTTTTTGACTAAATTTATAAGGTTTCTGTAACACAAAGTTGAAAGCATACAGTGGAGATGCTCTCTTTTTGCTAAACATTTACGAAGACCATGAATAAAAACCAGAAGCAATCTAGACAACATGAGAAAAAATTAAAGAAGTGACTCTAAAGTTAAAATGGGGCTTAAAATGCAAGTAAGACCTGACAGCAACAAGAGGAGGTAACACCACTGCTCTGCTGGTCAGAGACGTTTACACAGGTTTTTAGGAACGCTCACAGTGAGCCAATCTCTTGGGGGCTGAAAGTGCACCGGTTCTCACTGGTGAACTGGGCATGCTGGAGTGTCAGTTCAAGTATCCAGCAAATGTATTTGGCAAGTAACGTGCTGCTATCCCACAACTGTATGCTAGGATCTAAACATGATGCAAAAGCTGCTGCAAAATTATTATTCATCTATTGAGTATATTCTCTCTATTATAAAGATTCAGCAATGCACTGGAGAAATCAACCATTTCTTAAAATGTGTTTAAATATAATCAATAAGAAAAATATTTAACAAATCATAATTTGAGGTGGATTAATCAATAAATAAGATGATCAAGCAGAACATGTTTCAGATTCAAGTGCAGAGAGCAGAAAACTACTGGAAAGCCCTTGTGACAGAATTCAGAGTATTCTTAATACTCTCCATCAGTTCTGACAGAGAGACCTGACTGGTTTGTCTGTAATGTAGGAAAGATTACTGCATTTCTCTTAATGAAGTGCTTTATTAAAAATGTGAACACAATCTTTCTCCCCAGTTCAAAAGAAGAAAGTCTCAAGTAACAAATGTAATCCTACAACCTGTACCTAAGTTGTGGTTTAACCCTGCAGGCAGCTAAACACCACCCAGCTGCTGGCTCACTGTCCCTCCCCAGTGGGATGAGGGAGAGGATTAGGGAAAGAAGATTCATGGGTTGAGATAAAGACAGTTTAATGGACAGAAAGGGAAGGGAAAATAATGATTATTAAAAAAAAGAATATATAAAACAAGTGATGCACAGCGCAATTACTCACCACCCACTGACTGATGCCCTGCCAGTACCAGATGCGAACTGTCATCCTATGTCACTGGATAGGCTTTGCACTGAAGAGAGTAATTTTTACCAAGCTGACCAACTACTAAATTACTGAACTACACTTTATCAATTTTAGCTCTCAGTTTAACAAACTCATTTTTTCCTGTTTCTTTTATAGGAGCAGTCCATTTTGACATGGCTTCAGTTCTAATTCATGGGAACAAGATCAAAAACCAGCAATACCAAGGTAATCAGAATCATTTGATGTTCACTCTGAGACTAAATAATCTCAGATTAACACATTCATGCTAAAGGGGCATCCACATATTTTTTTTTTTTAACACAACCAGTACCAAAGTGTTTTAAATGATCCTGGGGCACCAACAATTTGCAGTTTATCTGCTGGCTTCCAGCAAATACATAATGGGTAATTAGATGCTGAAACTTCCAGGGACTTAGAAAAATAGTTACATGTTAATTGCTTTTATGAGTCCTTTAATGTGATTTGGGGACAGAAAGAATTTTGGACTGTCTCTGAATAACAACATTACCAGCAGCAAGCTTAATTTCTTTCTCTTTTGCTCCCAGACATTTCTTAGAGGCTTCCCTCCTCCCTGTACACTGTGTGTATATGTGCATATTTATGTGTTTATATATATAGACCACTAGATTTTCACCCCTCCCCATGAAGAGTCAAATATTTTCCATCAATTATTTGTTTGTAGGAAAAAACCTTCTCTCTTCTTTCTTGTTTAGCGTCTTTTGTTGTTTGGGTCTTTTTTTTTGAGAAATTATAATTGAAAAAGGACCTTTGCTTTCTTTCTCCTTCCAAATCTTCCCATAGATTCCCCTAAAGATCTTTGACTTTCCCATAAATGGGGAACCCTGAGCCATCTCATCTTGCTCTCAATAGACTGACAGTGGCAAATCTTCCGGCAACAAAGCTACTACTGCTAAAACACAGACTGCTAAAAGCTTGGCATTGAATGCTGCCTATAAACTCCTCAAGAAGTGAGGTGAATGTTCTAGTGTTGGACTGTTAAAAGCCGAATGTTTGTGTGATTTAGTTGAGAAAACTTTGAGTGAATTTGAGAAAGCGGAAAACAGAAGAGAAAAATAAAAAGGCACCCAGAATATTCAAAATTAGCAGGGAAATACAGAAACACAAGAATTTCCAGAACATCACATCAACACTGTATCTTGTCCTCACCAGCAACAAGCATGTCTAGGAAAAAGTATATCAACAGGGCAAGTATATACTTAGCTTTTCCTCCAAAATTTCTATAGTCTACACCAACTTAAGCTTCTTGAAAGAATACCACACAGAATTTTGTAGTCAGAAGGGGAAAAAAGCATAGCAAGACAAAGAACTTAGACAAGGAAATAAATCATATGGCTTAGGGGAAAAAAGTAAATCATGGAAATGTATGCACATGCTGCTAACCTTTTTGTGAGGCTCTCCACTTTGACCCCCCAGATAAAAATTTTGAACTGGAATTCCTCTGTTTCTCTCAATCATTCACATGTATTGACTGCAGCAGAATCCAGAAAGTTCACAAGTTCCCATAAAACAAAGTTCCCTAACCACCAACTGTAATACTGAAGCAAGTCAACAGCAGGAGAGCGAGGTACAAACAACAGAAGTCTCAGAGCAGATCATTACTGAAACTCATCAGCACAAGACAGAAGAAAAGCCTCCATTAGCAAAAAGCTTTTTCTCTGTTTTGTTACACTTTGGGGGATGTAACATGGAGCGTAAGTAACACAATTTTTCTGAAACCTTTGCGTGATGAAGTTACCAAAGTATAGATTCCCCTCTTTGAAAGCCCTATGTAAATCTGAGCATATTAACTGCCATACTTCTCAAGTCTTCCCAAACAATTATCTTTAATCACAGAATTCTTGAAGGGAAGAAGAACTACCAAGAAGCACTCTATGCTATTGTGAATAACTGGCTTCTGGGCTGTTAAAGTCTTAGCTCTCAGAAAAACCTATAAAATCAGAAACTGCTTCCAGCACATACATAAAGAGCCCAGTTGAAAGAATTCCTGCTCATGATCCTACTACCACTTAGGTACAACTCTGATTTAGTAAAATGGCATTGTTATTACAGAGATATTTAAGTAACAATAAGAAAACCAGAAAGAGCAGATTACCAACACACGTAATTGTCCAAAGCAGCCAAACATATTTTTTTGCGAAAGTGGTTATCAAAATTTAGAGTACAATATATTATTGTATTACATCCACTACTGGTGAGCTGCAATCAGGCTGTGTGCAAGTTAGTAAAAATCAGAACAAGAAAGATTTATAATTAAACTAATCAAAATCTTACAGGCACTATAATAAGTACTTCTGAATTTTTGATGTGGCATGCTGATTCCTAAATTTTGAGAACTACTGCTCTACGTGACACAAGCACCCTGGTGGGTTCCATCAAATAAAAGTCTATATCTTAGAAAGCTCAATTCCTTAACACAAATCTAGATGCCAGACTATAGAGGCCAATGTGCACAGCTAAATGAAAAAGGAATCTTTGTGAAAAGAATTTTAGGGCTCTAAGCCTGTATCATGTTGTGCAGTCTTTTGAAATGACAATAATCCACGTGCTTAAGAACACTTCTTTGCTAAACATACAAAGAAAAACCCTCCACACCCAACAGAGAAAAGGGTTCCCTCAGAATTTCTGTCAAAATGATGTCTTAAACAACAACGAACCCACAAACTTTTCTTTCTATAGCTTCTTAATAGGATGTCACATCAGTCTTGTTTATTCTGACAGGGTCAAGTATTCATTCTATAACCTGTCAACACAAATGAAGTAATTTGATATTGCTACATACCAAATTTTAGCATTTTAGTTCCACAATTTCTACTTCATTTGGTGAAGTAAATGAACTTTCATAGCATCTTCCAAGATGCTTTAACCATTTAAATGTGTACCTGATCTCAGAGTTGGGCATGTAAATAATAGTAGTTAGTATTATCTTCAAAAACATTCAGTACATTCCCTGGAATATGCAGAATTCAACTACATATTAAAAAAATATAAAATAATTTTTCTATAAATACTTCTTCAGTATTTTTAATTACCTTAGATCTAAAAGCTACACTCCCTCTCCATACAGAAGCGTCACTGCTTTATCAAACAAGCCTGGAAATAGATTGGAAAAGCAGCTGTGCCAATTCTATTGAGGTCAAGTGGATTGAAGTCTGCTTGTGCTAACTGAATCATACATTGGCAGATGAAAAGACATACCTTTTACCATCTGTAAATTTTGATGTGCCAGATTTTGGCTGCCATGCAACCTCAAGTATTCACTTCCCTGAGGTACACAGAAAAAAGAAAGGACAGAAGTTTTTATCTAGATTTGAGCCACAGCATGAGATAAAATCAGTTTATGCCACAGTTTATCAGTTTAAACTTAAGCACTGAAGTAATTTTCTCATCCATACAGAGATGTTCTGATGAAAAAAACCCCACCAATTGTCTCTTGCTGCCTCGGTGGTTTCCTTTCTGCATTTTAGAGGAAAACAAATATGTGGATTTTTACAATGGCCTTGAAAATGCCATTTCACTAAAACTGAAGGTACATACAAATGTCCGATCCTTTCAGGGCTTGTAATCTCAAAAGACCACTGCAAATGCAAATAGCTATAGCTGTTACTGAGGAAACAGAAACAATGAGAAGAATAAGAATGGCAGTGGCAGTGAGGACAAGAAACAAGACAGGTGACAGAAATGATTTGCCTTGCAACAGGAAAGCTTGAATCTACATCTGTTTTGCAATAAGTTATGTGGTAGACTATGGATCACTTCAATCAGTTCTATAAACCTCATTGTCTATTTGAAATTACCATGATTTATACTCTGCCCAGAAACAGTACACAGTGGTGCAGCAAAATACCTTTGGCATATTAATATATTTGTCCCATTGCTCCCCGTTAGTTTTTAATCCCTTTCATATTACACCCTTATTTCTCCAAAATATGTTTTCCCCATATCTGTCTGATTTTTAAGGAAAAATATTTCTTTCTTGGTTAATCAGATGTCTACTGAAGCCAGAATGGTACAAGCAGCATTTACGTTTTTGCATTGTTGCTTTCCACTTGGCACTAGCACAAATGAGAAGCTTAAAATTGAAAGTTGAAAAAACTCAACAAACCCACCACAAAACATGAGTTTAAAAGTACACAAAAGGCAGCTGTGGAGTCGTTTCTCTTGTTGCTCTCATTTCAGCTTGATTTCTCTTTTGCAATTTTACCTTGTTTTCCTATGTTTAGCTTTAAGAGCCACAAACTTCTATCCGAAGAATTAAGCTGGATGGGGAATGTCAATTTAATGGAAGTGTAAGAGAATTAGAGAAATTCTGGAGATTAGCTGCAATTTTAATCATATCTATTGTAAAATGGAAGAAATTCCTCCTTAGATTTGTAAGAAGCAAAACCCACCATTTCTGGAACAGAAGGAGGAAAAGCAACAAAGCATGCCACAGAGATAGTTATTGTGGAAAAGCCTTTAAGCAAATGCGAATCTGGCAGAATGAAACTATATGAATATAGGGAAGAAAGAACGAAACATGAGATTCACAGATAAGATTTAAAATCATGCTTTTCATCTAGCTAAAGTCACTTTCATACTTACTGAGAACAAAAGAGATGCTGAACTACACGGACTTTTCTTCATTCTGTTCTCAGAGCATCTGGTGCTGTAAGCAGCATCGAAAATACTGAATATCTAGAAACTGTAAGAAATTCCAATATCTTCCAAAACTAGGAAGATTTGAACTGTGAGACTGTGGCTACTGAAAAGCCCAAGACCCCTTCCCTCAAGAGCATCCCCACTGAACAATATAACTTTTCTGTTCCAAAGTGCTTCAATGCTGCAATACATCTTTACATAGGTGCAAACTGCCTTCAGAGCCTTGGCTGCAGCTCTCCTGGACCAGGTTCACCACTCAGACCTATTCTCTTTTGTTCTTACCAGGGACAACGGCAAAAAAGCAGAACTGTCATACATGCACAGAGTTTGCAAATTACTTACATATGTTAGAGGTGCAAATATTTTACAGGATAGACATGTAAAGGTACCACATATGCATATGCATTATCTTGCTGTACTGCATGCAAGTCAATCTGTTTGCAGATCTTCCCTAGCAGTAACCATTACAATGCACACTAAGAGACACAAGTCCACTACGGTAGAGGGAATGGACTAAACACCCCAGGTCTAATTTCTATTCTTTTCAGTTAAACTCCCCTTTCTGCTGGAACATGGATCACCTGCTCCACCATGCATACTTCTCCATTATTAATTTGTTAGCTTGCTCGAATCACAGTTGAAAACCTTTCAGCCTTGGTTTGCAGCAATAAATTCAACTGACAGCTGAAATTTGGAACGCTCACTTAATATTGATTCTGAATGTAATAACAAGCGACATGACCTTTTGGAGGATGTAAAATATGGCTGCCACAACATCTGTGCCACATTTCTTGCTGTGTAGTAATATGCTGTAACAGCATGGAGCTGGCATTGAAGTTAAGCTTTATTATCAAGTAGATCACTCCATCTCACTGGCTTCATCAAACCTCCCCCCCCACCAAATCTTACTCCTCACCCTACCCCCAAAATGCTTCCCACATGTAGAACTTCTGCACATATCACTCTAAGACCTAATTTATCCTGCACTAAGAAAAGAGATACTGGACTATGAAAAGAGCCGCCCTCTCCGTGAGACATGGAAATTCCAGCAGACTGAAAGTCTGAATGTCTTTAGTCAGGGAGGAGAAGGGAAGGGATTTTACAGGTATCCTAAACAAATATCTACCAAGTCATACTGTTTACAGTTATCTTCCTACATATAAGAAAAATACCTTTACATCTTTCCTTCCATTCTGACAAATAACACATCAATACCATTTTTGTGTGCTCTGACACCACGGACACCATTTTCATTTAGCATTACCCCAGGATACCTTGAACTAATCTTGCTAGGCTGGATGCAGGTTGGTTCCTTTCAGTCATTTCCTTTGAAGTGTTGGTATCTTTAAAATATAGCCCAAGTAGGCAGAATATCAATTTCTCTATTTTTAAAAACCCAATTTAAATAACTTCAAATTATCCAAGCAATCTAACCAAGTTCAAAACCCAGAACTCTGCTACAGAAAACACCCTCCCCACACATTATAAAGAATGTCTTACGCATCTCCTGACTTCTTCTATAAACTGAAACATCTAATCGCTTTATCCTTATGAACAAAACCTCTTTTATCTCTTAATGAAAAGTACACATAATGAAGCAGATCTTTACCATGACATTTTCAGTTTGTATTTTGTGATTTGAGTTTCTACATTGCCAAATACTTAGTAGCAGCTAAAATTTTAAATGCTTTAAAATTTACTATTGAAGAAAAATGAAAAACCTTCCTAGTTTACACTTAAATAAAGGTTATACAGGAAATGACTCTTGGCACTCTCAAAAATTAGGTATAATATAAACAATAAAAAATATCTGCTTTTTAAAAATCTTAGTAGACCGTCCAATGCAAGTTTTGTACGTCTACATACCTGTAGCAGCCCTGTGGCCAGTAGAGGTGTAACCCGCATCAACCAGGGAGCTCTTCTGCTAGTAAATGTTTTATAAAAAGTTACAAAGACAAAACACTGTCATTTATATAAAAATATGCAAAATATATTAAAGTATTTCTTGGATGTAACCCTGGGATAGTGGGAACAGATTCCCAGTATGTAAGTTTCAGAACGCATTAAACGTCCTTGTATACACGTACTGACACATACTATTCCCACATACTACATTTAAGGAATATATGTATTTTTGAAATCTGCACACTTCAGCTGCATGGCAGTTGTTCTCGACGGGCAGTATTTAGAAGTCCTACATGGTAGAATCAGTTGAAGTATGAGAGAGTGCCATACACTCACAACTTTGGGAAAGATTTCTCACTATGGAACTGTATTAGACCCGAGAGTTTAACTGCACAACCAGGCTTTGGAATTTTAAGTAGTATATACCAAAACAGCTGCGGTTAGTCTCAATAGTTTCAAACATGTCTTCCTTAGAGGCTTAAAATCGGCTGCTTCTCTGCACCACAAGCCTAGCTGCCCTCTTTACCAAGCTGCTGATGTGGCATTGCTTGCTTGCACCCTTTGAGGCATCACGAAAAGCAGAGGTAAACAACCACCAACTGGATTACTCCTACCTTCTCAGCCAAGACAGAATTCAAAACTAATCTGATTATATGTAGATTATGAGCCACTAAGAATCTTTTTGCAGCAATTACCAAGCTTCACACATAAAAAAGGGCATTTTATTTAGCACTGGGCTAATCTATCAAGTGCTAAGCTTCAAAGGGAATGTTGGGGGGGGACGACGACACAAACAAAAACCCCCATAAAGAAAGTTTATGAATCAGTGATATTTTGTTTTTTTATTGAACTGTGAAGAATTATTTCAGACTTTAAAACGCAGTGAAGGTCTTTGAAATAAAATACAATTTCTCCTTTGGACTTTCAAAGCTTAATTCCCAGTGATTCAACATCTGTAAGTTCTAAAAGGCTCCAGAGCAGCAGTGGGAAGTGCTGTCACTGTTTCTGATACACATCTCAAAACCGAGGGCTCTGGCTGGTGAGGGTGGAGGGAACACAGGCTAACTAGTAGTGGCTGACACCTGCCTTAAAAATTCATAGCCAAGATTATGGGAAATTACATTTCTGCTTTTCAAATTCCATTTGAATTTGTGAGGCAAACAAAAATGAGCTATATGTTTATAGGTAAAACAAGGCTGAAAATGAAAACTGGAGGTAATACAGTATAATACTATACACATCTGTAAAACTAGATTTTTAAGAAAGCTGTCAGTGAATATATTAACATAGCTGTAGGAGTATAAGCATGCAATGTGGAGTGAAACTCAAAAGTAAGAAAGGAGCTGTAAGTGGAAAAATGGCGCAAGAGGGGAAAGCACAAGAGGTACTTTCCATGTTCCTGCTCAGAAACAGGGGCATTGAAGTGTCTGAACACTGGCGCTGAGTTACGGCAACAGTCAGGAAGAAATTCAAGTGCACTCAGAAATGTGTGATGTGATTCCAGAGAGGGACTCTTCATCAGAGACAACAGCAATAGGACAAGGGGTGATGGGTTAAAACTGAAACAGGGGAAGTTCAGGTTAGAGATAAGGAAGAAGTTCTTTACTGTAATGGTGGTGAGGCGTTGGCACAGGGTGCCCAGAGAAGTGGTAAATGCTCCATCCCTGGCAGCGTTCAGGGCCAGGTTGGACAGGGTTTGAGCAACAGTGTCTAGTGTGAGGCGTCCCTGCCCATGGCAGGGGGGTTGGAACTGGATGATCCTAAGGTCCTTTCCAACCCAACCCATTCCGTGATTCTGTGATCTTGGGTTGCCAAGTGTACTAAAAAAAAGTATGGATATTGCCCTAAGGAGAAACTCACCTGTGAAAAATCACTGCCATGGGGGCAAGTCCTTGCTAATGTTATGCTCATATAAGAAAGGCCAGAAAGAGAACCTAGGGAACGACTGACTCACCTAGTCAGTCTCACCTAGAATGGTGCCCAGAAAGAATTTCAACTATTTCTCTTTGGAAGCCTTTTCCAAGAATATCAATGACAAGAAGATAATCAGGAATAGTTAACCTGAATTTACCAGAGGGCAAATCATGCTTGACCAAAATGATTACATTCTATGATGAAATGACCAGCTACGGAAACGAGGGGAAAGCAATCAATGTTGCACTTGTATTTTAGTGAACCTTTTGACACTGTCTTCCACAGTATTCTCAACTTCAAACTGCAGAAATATTGCTTGGACAAATGGACTTTTTGGTGAACCAAAAACCGGCTGAATTGCTGGGCTGAAAGGGCAGGAATTAATGATTCAGTGTTCTGCTGACACCAAACAGCAAGCAAAATACTGCAGAGGTACTACAGTCTCTATTACCCAGTATCTTCATCAGACACATGTACAATGAGACAAGTTACACTGTCAGCATGTTCTTGAATAGTGTTAAACTGCGAGAGTGGTTGACACAACTAATCACAGCATTTCAATCCAGAGGAACCTTTAAAGCCCAGGAACGGCCCACTGAGGCCTCACGATGTTTTGCAGGGAAACAAATTGTTCTCCAAAGGTGGTGGAATAATCCCAAGCACCAGTCCAAGCTGGGAAGTGACCAGATGAGTGGCAGAGCTACTAAAGTCTCCTTTCTTTAGTTCTACTCTCTGACCTGAGCCTTCGCAGCCAGGTGAGAATCCTCTTTGTTGCTCTCAGTAAGCAAGTGAAAAATAAATGAACTACAGTTTTCAACTATCATATTATAGCAATACAATGGTGTGCAGGTTGCTTTGGAAAAAAAATAAATCATTAAGCCCATTTAATTCTTGCCCTTTATAACAATCAATTAGTAAACACCAGTTTCAGCAATACCCAGCGTCAGAATTCTTACATTTATTCCAAAGACCCAACAATTGCCGTGGTAGCTATTTAGTACTAGATGCAATAAAAGACACAAGGACTTGCAGTTAAGCACCACATCACTTGTTTCCAGTCAGGCAGCTGTGATTCTCCATAGATAATATGTCAAGAATTAGAAAACTGAGAAGCATAAATAGAAACAGCAACCATGAGTTGGCCAACAGGACGCACACAACATATGAAAGCATCCAAATCCCACCCTAACTCTCCTCCTGAAAGCCCAGGTACACAAGTCAGTGTCGCAGGATGTACCCTGGATCATTTCGGATGCAGACTTTTGAAAGTTCAAATTTACAAGCCTGGAATATTTAATCCAAAACCCCACCTACAAAAAGGGAATGATTTTGAAAACAAAATAAAAAGTGCAAATAGGCAGTTAAAATATAATTGTAAATAAAATGAACTAATAACCATGTGCTATAAAACTACATGTATCTTATACAAAACAAGTAACCCTGGCCCTAAAGAATAGTCTTTACATTTTCATCAAAACATAAACGTAGGTGAATCTAAAATTAACTATACATAACATCAATTTAAATTCAATGGATGCCATCTATTCAAATTCATCGTCCATAGGACTACTTTGCTACAGGAACTTATAAATTCATCATAAAATGGGAGTAAATTTAAAGTAGTGTAAGTGCCACTAATACAGAAGGCAGCTGTGGTACACACCAAGCAACACACTTCCTAACACAATACTAAGGGTGTTGTGCCATAGGCATTAGAACGCGTGATGTCTAAACCCTATTCCAGCATGCACCTAGGACCAACAGACATTTCCTTCAAGTACTGTATTCCCCAACCTGACATCTGTTTTACCGAGATGTCAGGTACAGACTCTGTCACAAGGCTTTCTTAAGGGACACAGAAAATCAGCAAGTTCAAACAACATGCAATACAAGCTCATAACTACAATTTGTCTTCCAGACCCAAAGGTAAACACCTGAAACCCAAACCAAAACCAAGCCACTGAAAATACTTCTTCAAAGAATTCACAGCTAAATTTCAGGAGAGTCACCTTCAGAAAAGCTCAAGGATGTTTATTTGCCTCTGTGCTGTCTTCAAGCTGCAAGAAATTCCACAAGAACTTACATGCATTAGCTTCAATGCTGGTTGCAGAAGCATAACTGTGGCCATGTATCCCAGCACAGCACTACTTCAAGTACTACGAGGACATCATATCTATGGTCAAGATTTGCTTCAAAATAATCTTTAAATGATAACTGCAATAAATGCTGTTGTCCAGAAGTATTTTAATAATGTAGATTAACTCCTCAATTTTATAACTCCATTTCCAGGTTAGCAATGCTGTTGCTTTAGAAATTGTTTAGTCGCCATTGTTAAACCTATCTAACATAAAAGCTAAGTCAAGGGAAGATTACAAATAGGGTTAAAGTTTCTTGCTCAGTTTCTTGAGCATATTTGCAAGCTGAGACAAGTCTTGGGAATATCCAAATCTGGGCTATGTGTCCAAAAAGCCTGTAAGTGACAGCAGCTAAAAATTAACTGCTCTGGTCCCCCAGTGCACCCCATGGACAAGCAGGTGGCAGCAGGACAATGGATGCCGAAGGTCAGAGCAGAGCAATTAACTACTGAAAAAACTTCAAATTAAATACACTCTGCTATTTTCAAAGTTCTGGATGGGCTTCAACTAATTCTAACAATTTAAAACTAGCTATGAAAATATAACTACTCAAGTAGTTACCTCTGCAGGTAATGAACAGATACACACATCACAATAGGGAAATTTCTCCCATGTCATCCTAAGATGAAGCATGCAGGAGGCACCACTCTGTAAGTGCCTGTCTTATTTTACTGATGATTAACTTTGATTAATAGCATATCTTTTATATTAGCACAAATTAGACAAGATGAATTCTATCTTCATTGTCTCATTTTCAAGTAGCAAGAATCTTAAGCCCTCAGGCCGGAGGTTATTTGGAGCCTACAGAATGGTAGAACAATGTAATTTGCCTGAGCATGTCACTTGTGCCACCTCCTTTTAATTTCTAACATATTAGCATATACTACTCTCTATTACCCTGTTGAATTTGGTGCTATTTAAGCCTACTGAGTCACATATGTTTTATTCTGTTAATGTGACTAACCTCCTTATTTGGTATTTTTACTTCAAGCTGCCACTCCTAGAAGGAGCTAATTGTTTGAAAGTCTCAGTGTTACAATCCTTCTAGCTTCAGGAAAAGAAAGGATGCGGGTGTAGCATAAGGATTTAAAATCAAAAGGCCTCTAAAAATAATCCATTTATAGAAAACAAGCCCATTATATTATCAGACAGCCTATGACCTGCACTTCAAAATTCTACTTATTTTTAGACCCATTATTTAACTATACATATTTTCAACCTTGTTGATGGAAAGAAAGCTGACAGCCACGGAAACATCTAGACAAAACACCAACATCTCCGTTGCATGTTCACTAGTATCATATACTGAAAAATGAGGGCTGCTTCCCCTCAGTAACTTCCCTGCTAGTAAAATATTATACTAGTGACTTCCCAGTATATTTTTAGGCCATTCTTTTGTTCAGCTGCTTTCCTGTGTGGGGAAGCTTCTAACAGGCACAGTTCCATCCACTTGCCTAACTTTACTGCAGTACTGGAGGCACATTTATGGTATGCAAAGGCTGATCTGCCCAGCTCCTCTCATCATCACCTTTAGAGTCTGGGCATATACACAACAAGTGCTAAGATGTTCATCTCAGGCTGTGGGCAAAATTTATCTCCCAAAGCTTTATCATTCTATGTCTGCACTAGATAAACCTCACTGTGGATGTTTACTGTGAGAGCTGGAGAGTTCATCTCCATATCTATTTGCATGCGCATATTAGTCAGTTGCAGAAAAAAAATAGAAGACAATAGGATTGGTAGAACTCTCCATTGACACACTGAGCATGAATGTTTATCCAGCAATCATAAATATGTATTCTGACAACATTCTCCCATCCCAGTATGCAAGTGGAGACCAGAATAGCAAAGAGTAGAGAAACACACCCTCAGAAACCCACGGTTTCCAAGTATTTTCGAGGAATATGAAATCACTAAGAACAGACAAATGCAGGACATTCTCTGGAACCACAGAGCTTTTTTTGTATAGGTGAAAACATATTCACACTGAAGTGGAAAAATATTCCAAGCAGCTTATTAATCAGAAATACAGAACAAACATATCAGTGCAACTGAAAATCATCAATGCTAATGCAGAAGGAATCTCTGATTAGAAAATGCTCAAAAATGATTATACAGATGAGCAAGCCTGATTTTTGGGATCATCTTCTTTCTGCATCTGACATGTAAATGTAACTATTCTGATAAATCAGAGTATGAAGAAGCAGAGTTTAATACCGAAAGTTGTATTTTAGCTTAAATCGATCTGACCAACTTTTTAGTAAGAAAGCTGTGATTAACTGTATGTTTCTGTCACTTTGTAGACAGGTTGCAAAGTGGAGATGTAAAACATGCAAGCCATATTTTGCAGAACAGGTCAAACCTTTTCTCTTTATACTAAAGCTTCCTAGGACTGGTATGTTTGTGACCTTGGGAAAGCAAAATTACAAACAATTTAAAAGAGAAAGAAGAATCAAGAGAGCCAGGGGACAGGAAAAGGAGCTAAATCTTGAAACGAGTCTAGAAAACACCCAGAATCATTTGCCACATATTCAAATAACATTATACATCAAGAGTAGTAAGTGCTACCCCTTTTTTGTCCCTCTTTCTCTGTTGAGTCATAATTATGTCACACTTCACAGAACTACAGAGTAGGCTGACCCACAGGACACATCTCTGTGCAGAGCTGATGGGACTGTGCTTGCCATCTCCTGGCTGGAATACAAAAGTATCACTACATTCCATAGTATGCTGCTCGACAGTTGGCCTGTCAAATTACGACACACAGATTGGCAAGAGGGAGAAAATATGGCCCAAGTAGCACATGCGATACTTCTCAGCCATCAGAAAAGGGCAGAGGAATCAGCCATCACTAAGATGAAGGAGTAAAGAAATGCAGGAGAAGAGGGAAAAGCAGGGTACCATGGGTGGCACCTTGTGCTGGCAGCGTAGAGCCTGCAGTATGCCCCTGCTCTTTCTGAATGATGCATGCACCTCAGCCCTCCCAGTTCTAGGGTATGTTTTCCTGAAATGTCTTCCCAGGTATAAGGTAAGATAGTTCCTAGAAGAAACAATATTATACTCATGCTAACTGTTTCTAGGGTGATCATATGAGCATTAGCAGGGTCTCCTACCTGCCCAAGGTAAGAAGGGCACAGGTAAGTACATAGACAACAAAATGTCCTCCATGCTGTGGCCCTGTTTCTATGAATCCCTGATGTTTGTGCACTGGCACTTTCTATTTCGACCTCTCAGGAATCAATTAAAAAGAGTCACATTCAGAATGCAGCACTTCAATAGCTCTGCTGGCAGCAACACTTTGAGTTGTTTGACATTTACTGATCATCTGGTAAGCTGAACGCTACAAATTCTAAGTTGCAGAAAGACAAAGCTAAGGAAGGAAAAGCAAATACCAGCACCATGAGGCTGGAGGAACAAAGAAGCCTGTCTAGTGTTCTATTGAGTTACTCAAGACAACTCTACACTTAAGCACGAGAAAGTGAAGGATTGAGCACTAGGGAGAAGTTGCACTCACTGAAGTTCTTTACTCTTAAATAGCAATGTTTCCTACTAAAAGAAGCCCTCCATGAAATCCCCAGTGTAAACAATAATTCTCTCTCTCTGTTTTTAATTAGGCCTCTCTTCCTGCCTCACTTAAGAGTCAGTTACCAGGCTTTTAACACAATGCCATTAATAAAACATTGTCTGAAAATCAGGATTAAAATAATTAGAGCACCATGGAATCGCATCTTCAAATCCCATTAACGCTGACTCAGACCATCATTCAGAAACAGTTACAGAAAGCTTCATGAAAATGACACTACTTTTAAACATTAAACGATTCAAAATACTTTTCTATTTTTTCCTTCACTGGTGCTCAGTTTCCATTACTAGAATGTAGCCACAGGTGCATTTCAGATACATTAGTATGGGAGTTAAACAAAATGAAAATACCTCAGCTTTGGGACTACCATTTTAATAAACTATAAAAGAGGAAAAAAACTAAAGTGAAAGTAGATTTTCCTTAAGACAAGATATCTTAATTTCTTGTAAAACGAAAACAAATATATAACAACTAGAGCTTTTGTCATACTGAGTTTTGACCAGAAGTTGTGACATTCCATAACTTTGTCTATGTATGCCAATGGTTCTCTAAAGAGAACCATAAGGGCTTGACAGTAGCTCAGCAAAACACTTGGCAGTGAATATGAAAATGTGGACAGCAGTGTAGTACCACTGATGCTTTATTAACTATCATTATTGGATATTTTAAACCTTGGTCAAAGTAAAAACTTAACGCAGGTATCTCTGGAGCCACAGAAGCATAAAGTTCCATCAGGAATGCTGAACTATTTCTGATGAGGAAAATACAAAGAGAATAAAGGAAGTGCAGAACTTCTTTTTTTAAATCATCCACTACACGGGATTATGAGAGAAATGTGCCTACAAGCTGGTGCCGGCTTTTGCCTCCAAATGGAATGCTAGATATTTTCCTCAAAAACTAGAACCAAATACTGAAAAAGTCTAATCCTATACATTACCATCTGCTTCTTAATATAGCTCTGAGCATATTTACACATTGGAACAAATATTAAAGATTCCAATGAAAATTTCAAACCAAGAGAAAAAAAAATATGAAAGGCTCTAGAGGAGTTAGTGAAATTCTCCACAAGCATCCCAAAATTATCAAATTCTCTTCCCTATTTATGACAGTGAAGAATAAAGACTTTTCTTTATCCAGAAGTTTAAATGGTCAAAATGACTTTCGTTTCCCAACCCAACAGAGTGGGAATCAAAGTATGGTTCAGAGGAACAGGAAGGTCCTCAGGCTAGCCCCAAGCACACTGAACAACTACAGCTGTTGAATTTTCTTCCTTGCTAAGCACACTAGTTACAGTTGTGCTCAGGTTCCATTTGAGAAAGACTAGAAAGCAAAGTAAAATTGTGCAGTTTCAGGGTTTTTTAATAATAAAAATGTGATTCCATCAAGCTACAATTTTAGAAATAAAATGCCAATACTACATCTTTCCTCCAAATCCTCCCATATACCATTGCATTCCTTCTCTACTCAGACGCAGTGAAAAAGTCTGCAGTCAGAATCTTCAGCTTTACATTTAATTAAATGTTTAAACAATTAAGGTTGAATCATACAACATCTTTATGAAACAAAAGAATGAGAGGCATTCACAATTATTACTGTTTGCCATATAAGAAAAATTAAGAATAAACCCAAGGATATTTGTGATTTTTTCAAGCTATTTTTCTAATTAATTTAATTCTATTCCTCTGGAAAGCTACAAATAATTATTGCATTATATAGAAACTGTGGTTTGTTTTCAGTTAATAACACAGATGTTAAAAGTCATTTTCCTATTAAAAAAAAAAAAAAGGTTATTTTTTCCTCCAAGTTGAGTGAGAGCATTTAGTCCTTACAAAACAAAAATCCCATGTCTCTCTAGTAGGAAATGGACAGTAACACTTCACCATCATCTAATGTTGGGGTTTATGATCAGCTATTCTACTGTCCTGCACTTCTCTTTCCTCAGTGTCACGCAATGCATAACGGTACAGAACTCCTAGTTGGTCAGAAAACTATGACCACCACATACTAGGTAAGAATTAAGTCTGCCATCATTTGAGCCACCTTTGCCTCAGAAGCCACTTCTGTACATGAATGGCATCAAGAACAGAGTTACAAATCTGGACTTGGTGCCCTGACTGTACAAAATACAACAACATCCTAGGAAGGAGGCATTTGATGGGTGAAGCTGACATGCACTGGTCTCAAACAGTGGAATGATAGAGTGGGTTTCACAGGGAGAAGCTGATACAGCAGCTCAATAAGCCAACACAGTCCATGTTATCTTCCACATATGCTGGTGTAGCATATCCTTCTTGACAATAATATATGGTCCACTAAGTTAAGTATCTTTGAGTATATGCTTGGGAAACCTCTGAAAAAAGGCTTTTATTCCTCATCTATTAATGAACTATTTTACAAGATTAAAAGAAGAGCTTTACTATCCCCTATTTGTTTTCCCTATGCAGTTAACATGAGGGACACAAACACAGTCCTGCTGCATAACATTTAAAGTCAAATAATGATTATTGCTAGAGATAAAGTTTGGTTCATCGTTTGCATCTATTTGCTGTCAGTGAAGCTGCAATGCACAGTAATCAGAATTTTGGCCTAATACTGAAAAAAAAAAAAAAAAAAAAAAAATGGAACAACCGTCCATGAGGGAAAACTTCACATTGTTAAATAGAAATTTAAGCTTTTTAATACACTTTTAAAAGAAATTTAAGGTTCCAGAAATAATTTTTCCTATTTTTCCTTTTACCTAAATAAATCTTTTATTTCGGTGGTACAAAGTCTTTTCATTTTCATTTTTTTTGAAAATTTCAGTTTTCTTTTTCATTTTTTTTCCTTTCCATTTCTGTCTTCGCTAGTTTCATAACAAGATGTACTTGATTACTGCAGTTTATTCACACAAGAAAACAGTTTACTGGCATAGGAAAACATTGTCTTAATGACAGCAAAATTAGTAACAGAACACATCTTGCCAACTTGAAAAAGACACTTTTCCAGCTCTAAAGACTACATAATTTTTGTTCATGCAGGGTAAAATTTAAAGTCATACCTGCCTGAACCAAAGGCACTCTTAAAGTTTTTCTTAACATACACTAGGTCTGGTTTTCACTGCATTTGGATCATATTATAAAAAAGCACCTCTGTTAATGCTAATTGAGACTATATCAAATCACTATAATAAACATGAAAATAAAAAAAAAAAGGCAGTGAAAAGACAAAACTATAGCCTAAGAATCTGTTTTTCCACTCAGTGTTGCTCCTATAGTTAATAGTACTGTTACATTCGGGTGATACTGATTCTAATGTTTAGAGTTTATAGTCTAAAAGAGGTTCAAAATCTTAACTCTTTACATGTACGGTGTACCTAAGCAGCTCACTACCGGGAAATAATGGTGTATAAACTTAAATTATAACTATCCACTACATTCTTTGTATTCATTAATATATTTATTTAATTGGAGAAGATTTGGTTCTGAGTTTATAATGATACTTAAATTCCATTTCCCTATCATGTTCTTAAACCTACTATATCAATAGTTTCAAATTAAACATCTGTAGCTGAAACAAACAACTGTAGCATCATGGATAGTACTGCTGGGATAGCACACGTTACAAAAGCCAACTTTTCCATTAAATTCAATAGGACAGCTGGTTTCATTTTCTGGCAGAACTGAGAGGAGGGAAAGTAACTACAATGGCTAAACCAGGGAATCAATTCCCCTCCACAGCACTTGCCCCTTATGTCTGAAAAGAGAACTCAATAAAAGTATGTGACACAGGTTCACCCACAACAGTCAATAAATCAGCAGCAGATAATAATTATTAAACACATCTGATTTACAAGAGAAGAGATTTTAACCAACTTTATATGTAGCATACTAGTATTTGCCTATTGATACCCTTAAGACTAGTGAGCTGCCCAATTTGGTTTTTCGCATAAACCACAGATTTTATTCCAACTCAGAAATATATAAGACAGCATGACTGACACAACTCATAGTTTTCTCTTAAAGAGAAAAAAAGCCTGTAATACACCTCCACAAAATAAACACTATATGCTTCTACCTCTAGCCCTTCTTCCTCCCTGCAGACAGACTCAGCGTGTGGTTCCTGAGGAATTAGTTGTAGAAGAACTCCCCTGCTGACAGCAAAATGCCAAATGCACGTCCTGCACATGTAATGTGTCTGACATTTCCACATCTCACCAGGTTAACGCTTCTGACAAGTGCTTAAAAATATATGTCTTTTAAAACGTGTTTTTATTGCTGCCTTCCTATCTCCACTTTATAATGTTTTAAAATGTTACTTTACTCATGAAACCACCTCCATATTTGTCATTTGACTGAAGTAGAAGTAATTGCTTTTTGAGGGTCAAATACCTTTTTGGAATGAATGGGTATATTTCAGTTGATGGACGCTGTAAAATGTGCAAATATTATCTTCTTCATATACAACAGAACTGTTAAAAACTGAAGAGAATCAACATGATTGACAGATTTAACAGGGGCAGCACTGAAGATGTTTTAACATCCTACCTTATTTACTGTTATTATTCTTTGCAGTGGGAGACCTAGGGAAAATCTGCAAAATTTTCAAGTGTTAAAGCAATTTATTCCCTATTTCTATTTTTTCCCATGCAAGTACAAGTTCTCAGTTGGGACCTTTTACAAACCAAAGAGGGATCTGGCATAGACACAGGATTGGTGCATCAACTATTGTTGCAGTTGAGTCATTACAATGATTTTTCTTCGGGAGTAGCATATGATATTTGCAGAAGCACAGCACTAAAATGTACAGAACAGATTCTGTGCACACCTCCCGAGAAGTCTTGTGGCATTACACACAATACACGTTAAATTAATTTCTTCTCAGAACTTCAAAATGCTTCCTAAGAGTCAGCCTTCAGGTTTAAAATTTGAATCATGAGAAGTGATTTGATCTAATGCACCCAAAGAGACCCCTGCTTGTACATCTGGCTTCATATAAAATAATTCTATATATACATATCTACATTTACCTATGTTTCATATATGCTTTTGAATACTGGAAATATTTTTTCCTCATTACATATATGCTTTTTCCTTCAGTACTGATAGTATTGCCAATGAGAGTAACAATCACTGATGCTGATTAAATTTTATGATTTTACAGTGGAATTCATAAATTACTATAATTTCTTTTAGAAATATAATTGAATAATTAAGCATTCCTCAGTAACATGCTGCATATTATGAAGCCCCCCAAACCAGGCATTTTAAACTCTGCTATAGAGTATCTGCACCATTCAGTAGAGGTGTTTTTTCCTTTCTGGACTGTCAGCCTTGTACTTTTTAACTTTGCACACCCTGATCATTATAAAAATAGATTTTAAGGAAAATTAAAGGTTTTTGAACTTCCTTGGTATTCAGTCAGAGAGATCATTCCTGTTTTGAAGGAAGACAGACCTTGTCGAATGCAACACAGGGAAAAAAACGAGTTCTCTATAAAATTCTATTTGACCCAGCCACTACTCATTTTCCTTTCTCACTCACAATATATACTGACAATTGTCATCCAAGTATTTTTCACTTGAACTGAAATAACAATATTTCAAAATATTTCTCATGAATCAACAAAGGAAATTAAGCTTATCATTCTACTCAGCAGAGGATAATCAAGCTCAATGCCCTTATCCAGAAAAGACACTACTTCTGGCACATGAGAACGGCTGCAGGAGCAGAGTAAATGTGGGAAAAAGATCTATGATATATTTAGATGCAAGATAGCCATGTGATATAATTTGCTGAAATACATTAAAAACAATAGAGTACTGTAACGTCTGCACTACAGATTATTTTACTTTAGTTTCATCCGAGTTAACCTCATCAAACATGTATAGAGATAAATCTGCAGTATTCATTCATTTCCTTGTTGTCCCACACCTGCTGTAGCAGTGGACTCCTGACATGGACAAGGTACAACTGAAGCCATACCTTCTTAAACTGCTCCAACCCAACTGACAAACAAACGGGCATCTATTCCTTAAATCTGCCATCCAGTGCTTCCCTTGCTTCCTTGCATCTTCTTGCAATCCTCTGTATAACCTGGGAAAGACAAAATTCTCTAGCAATCCACTGGAAAGGAATCCTAGACCAGCTCTTTTTATTTTCCCAGACATAGTAGGCATATGTAGTGGCGAAGGCAGTATCAGCGAAGACAGAGTAACTTCAGACTGGCCTCCTGCTCATGACCAAGCCAGCGTTACACTGGCAACATACACTTCAAGGGTTGAACTCCTTTTTACTCCAGTCAGGATCAAATACTTGGTGCCCTGTTCTGAACTGTGAACTTTCCAGACCACCAGGCCAATTCACAAGGTAAACTTCATCATTTACTCCTGGTTACAGACAGGACATGACCTTCATTATGGCTATATTCTGTTCCTGCTTTCTTTCACCAGATTTTGGATTAACATATTTTAGAAGCTTTCCAAAAGTTGTAATTTTTAACAACATTTTGCTGACTGATTGATTCCTCAACAGGGACTGCGAATGCTCCTGACTCTGGGACAAGGTTAAAAAGTTTATTTATCAAAGTAAATAAACTTTACATTTGGTTCCATCTTGTCAATCTGTTCATGTGCTAGGGGCAATTTGACCATCTAATTCTTAAGATATCAAACCCATTCTATGACTCTATAAGGAAGAAGTTCTTCACTGTGAGGGTGGTGAGGCCCTAGCACAGGGCCTCAAAGAAGTGGTGAATGCTCCATCCCTGGCAGTGTTCAAGGCCAGGTTGGACAGAGTCTTGGGTGACATGGTCTAGTGTGAGGTGTCCCTGCCCATGGCAAGGGGTTGGAACTGGATGATACTATGGTCCTTTCCAACCCTATTCTATGACTCTTGACACATTCTCATGACGTTCACACACTATCATTATGTGAACTATAATCCATACTTGCAGAAGACGAAAAGTAAAGTTAGAGACTTCTTCTGACAGAATTTTACTTCATTAGTTTCCTACTGTGCTGAATAATCTCAGGCCAGGTAGTAGAACCTGGAATAATCACCTGTGCTATAAATATTTGAGTACAAGTGTCAATTTTGCCTTATTTTGTACAGTCCTGTCGTACTACATGCAGCATAATACTGCTGCACCTGGTAGTAAAATATTACAGTAAGTATCACAGCTACAGTAAAGTGATTTTGCACGTCACAGGGTTTTCAGGAGCTAAAAGAACACATTTCTCTTTTCCCGTTCCCCTTTTCTTCTTAATGTTAAGGCAACATATTTATTACAAGGCTTAGATGTAACTGTTTTTCTGCAATTTGTTTTATCTTTGGGTCCTTTAAATTACCATCTCAATTTGAGTAATATCTTTCCTCAGCATATAATGACATTTATTATTAAAACATTACTGTAAATATTATCCTGCATTGTGAACTGTATATTAAATTGCTTTCTTTTGTTACAAAGATCTTAGAGACTAAAAAAATTCTTAAACTCTTATCTAGCTAACAGATTGAATCGTGACTGTGTAACAGATTGAAATCTCCATAATGGAAGATCACATCAAAATTCCTTTGGAAGTCTGTTACTTCTTACATGAACTATTTAAGATGCGGGGGAATACAATTGTGGGGGAGCAGGAGAGAAAAAAGTGAAGTAGTGCATTCAACAAAAGAAAGAAATACGGTGCATAAAATAACCAGACTTGTTGACAAGGGAGCTCAAAAGCACAGTGAAGAAAAACCTGTTACTAATTAATTTCTCTTAACCAGAGGATGATAAAGAGTACCTGTCTGCTTGATTTAGGGATTAACGGGAGAAACACAAGCCTTCCTGTCTGAGAAATCCTGTCTTACATCAGACACAGCAAACCTGTCTTGCTGTGCCCCTACAAATATCTAACAGCATTCACAGACCTGTTTCAACAAGCACAGCTGATATGTTACGATGTACAGGTTACCAACATCTCCAAGCTATAGTAACTGAAAAGCAGAGCAAGACAGGTGAATGCCTGCAGTTCATCAATTAAAACCCAGATGTTCAGCTTGAGGAAACGGGAGCAAAGATTATATAAATGTTTTAGCAACCAACATGTTTAAAAAAAGAAAAGCAAATTTGTGAGAAGAGTAAAAGAAACTCTAGATTCAATGCTGGACATTCTGTGTGACAGCACTGCCTGTAGAACAACAGACATTGCCCAAACTGCACAGAATCAGAGTACTGAACTGGAAAGAGCTTTCTACCACGGAAGCACTAAAGAAGAAACAAACAAAACTTTATTATGCTTGTAATAGACTCCTTTTTCTTTCTTCTTTTCCACACAGAGCAAGACCGACTATTGTACTCTCTGTCTTTGTCTGAACTCCACCAGTGTGATAATGTGATGTTGCTCTAATTTAACCCCATTATTCTTTTGTCTTTCCCAAAGTTAAATGCCACTTCTCCTCTTCCCTTTGAGGCTCATCTCAAACAACCGTCTTTGTTCTTAGCGAGAGCAATCCATATGTTTGCTCCTGCATATTGTGTTCAGTTAATGGGAAGATTTTCTAACACTGTAAATACATTCTATTATTTGATTCCAGTCGGCTTTGTGTTCTTTTCAATAGCTGTTGTAATGGCTACCTCTGACAAAATGTCCCTCATCCAACATGTTCTACTTCTGAATAGTCATCCCTCACGTGAACTCAAGCTTATTTGTGTCCCTTCAGCAGACGTATACCACCTTTCCTCAATTTCTTCCTCATTGTATTAAGTGTGTTTAAAAACACAAAAACCAGAATATAGAGTGAAGGCATTAATCAGGCAGCCTGCAGTGATGCACATGAACTCATACATCACAACTGTCATTTAGGTTATTTGTCAACAATTATACTTTTAAGTTATTTCCTTTGGTGATTACCAATAATTCCAACAAATAGCCATGATCAGAAAACAGCAAGTCAATCTTGTTTGCTTTCGCTGGGTTTTAGCTACTACACAATGAACAAGAATAGTTCGTGTATGTAATTTCACTCGGATGATTTTTTTTTCAGTGAAAATCAGGAATATGTATAAAATAATACAGAAATAACTAGATTAGTGAGAGTTTTGTATGAGTGTACATGCACAGTGTGAAAATATTATGAAATTCACTGAAATTACTAGCTTCTCTTCTAATGTGAAACAGCTTAATGACTTTCTTGATTTAAATTTAGACTCCTGCGGCTCAAACAAGTTGCTCTGGCAGGGAGACATTACCATAATAGTGTCAAGCCTCAGATAAACCCTGTTTCCACACCATGCCACCTTCCGACAGATGCAGCAGCAGCACAGAACGGTGTGGCACACAATGGTAGTCTCACACTCGCCATGAGAGAACATGACTAATCCTGGAACATACCCAGGCACACCATATGGATGCTAGATGTTTGCTGCTGCTTTGCTCACAAAGCAATTCTGAGGAGCCCTAGTGCTTTAACCAATATTCCCAATTTTCTTTTTAAATAGATCTCATGGGTCTGTAAACAAAATACAAGACAGGACACAGGAACTCACACAATTAATTCCAACCCTTTGCATCTAGTATGCATAACGGTTGTTTTACTTTAGATTGCAGTGATCATGAGTCCAACAATTTACATCCAGTTTTTTCTTGGTGAATACCTAGCAAACTTATCCAGCACCGAGAAATGTCTCATGGGTATTGTTCGGTTTTCTCTTACATCCCTTCCCCATCAGATGCTGAGCTCTTCCAAACGTGATGGCCTGCTGCAGTCTACCCACTATAGCATTTATCTTGAACACGTGTTCAATTTTTCATAGTAATCTGCAACTATGACAGGATTTAGTAAAACAGTTTCTCTCTCCCCATCCTATTCCCCTGACAAAATAATACATGTTTCTTCTCAAAAGGCTTAACATCATTATTCACACATTACCTTTTACCAAGTTCCTTTGTTTCAGGCTTAGAACTTCAGTGATCAATTTTTATTTTCTGAAGAAATAAAGAGGGCTGAAAGCTCAAGAATTTGTACTATGGTCTGAAAACATACACCATACAACAATTAAAACCTCTCACACCCTCACTGCATGGGACTGCAGTAGCCTTACAGTAACCATAGCTACTTGTTCCAATGAAAAGAAATTGCAATGCATAACAATGAAACCATAAAATACATTATGAAGAGCCACATCAGACCCTGAAAGCTAAAAAAACCTTCTTAATGTAATGGTGAAGGACGTGCAAAACAGCCAGCCTTTTGGTTTGATTTCAGATGGACATATTTCTCTCTTCTGTAACACATTCCATAGGCACTTTTGGACAGGAAACAAATAGAATTTACCAGCTGTGTGTCCTTATCTGATAAATACCGAGAAATGTGCACTTTTTATCATAATCTTACTACATTCAGGTACGTAAAATAATACCTCCAGTAGAGAAATTAATGTGAAGAGAATGAAGAGAACGGTTTGTTACAGTCCTGTGAAACCCAACACAGCCCCAGACTCTCCACTGCAAATTTACACAGCACATTCTGAGACTAAACTCTGATCCAGGCAGGCAGACTGCCAGTTTGTAAATCAATTGTAACTGCTGACCTTCCCTTGCACCATGTAGATTTACTAAATACACGCCACGCAGAAAAAGCTCAGCCAGTTCTCCCAAATACAACGAGGGAGGTTCAGGAGGATTTAGATCTTGTTAATTACTTACACAGCAGATAATTTCTAGTATTTTAATTCTTATTTAGGTATGGAACCCACATCACATTATGAGGCAATAAACCTTTTGTTACAACTAGCAATAGGGCTGACTTTACAGTCTGTGTTTATCATCATTATCATCAGTGCATTTTGATATATATCTAGTGCATAAGTTGAAGTACTGCTGTCGCATGTGCAGCAGAGAGCTTTGTGATCAGGTAAGACTTTTTAGATTACATTTTATAAGATCAATTCTGTGAAAAAAAATGGAAATTTGGGATGCAGGTATCATTTTTATTTCAGAACAGTGGGTCTCTGCTCCTTTGCTATTCATGCTACTGGCATAACCTGTGGCAATACAGCAATGATCTGGGTTCCGAATAGATGGGAAGTTCCAAAAACGCTACAAAAAGTCTCAGTAACATAAATGTCTATACTTAGGTCAAAAGTATCATGATTTCAGGAGAAAAACTGAGGGGCTCACAAATCAATTATCTTCTTTCTATGCCACAAAGATCTATAAGGAGATATTAACACAGACATATAGAACAACTAAAGTTAAAAGGGACCTCCTGAGGTCACCCAGTCCAACAAACCAACCTCAGGGCCAGGCTCAAAGTTAGATAAGTTTAACTTCTTACTCATTATCATTCTTGATAGGAATACACACATTGTGGAACTTCAGATACCTATTTTTGGTGCCTCAAACAGAAGCTGAAAGGGGAAGAAATGAGCTTAAAGCCCTTACTTTTGCTGCTGTCTGCATAAGGGGTCTGAATTTTGTTGGCACAAGCATATCAGATTTTGTCACAGCAGACTTAAACAATAAGCACTCTTCTACTCCTTCTGTGTATGCTGTATTTCTATGTTTAGAGAAATTACGCAGCGTGCTCTTACAGCAATACTGGAAATTATTTCTAGAACTTAAAAATCTATTATTTACTGAAACCTACGTGGAATAGATGACAGCAAGACACAATGTTCAAGTGACTCCAGCGTCAGAGCTTCAGGCATTAGAATAAATGTTTCTCTTTGTCAAATCTGGCATATTCATAACTTATTTGTAAATTGGAAAGACTGTTTCAAAGCTCCCCCATTCAATGATGAAATCTCATTTTCCTGGTAACCCCAAGCATGTCATTTATCTCTGTCAGAAGGAAGCCTTCAATAAACAATAAAGCAAGTGTCACCACTTTTCATTAACAGGAAATCTCCTAGTAACCCTGACTCTCCCAATCTACATCTGATATGAATGGGAAGATATGGGGGAAGAAATGTGAACATACATGAATATGTGCATATATATTAATAATATATATTCCTATTAACATATATTAACATATTAATATGAATATTAAATAAATAGCTGTCATATACAACTTCAAAACCTGTTATTTAAAAAAAAAAAAAAAAAAAACCCTGCCCTACCCATTTCTTTTTATGCTTTTAGCAACTCTTGTACGTTAACTAATTTTCTGACTTCAATGTTTTATTCGCATCTAAATGCGAATCCTGCATTTTTTTCCAGATGAGTTATGAATAAGAAGTTACATTCGCCAGAAATACCCACATTTCCTTGAGGTCAGATTTTTTTTTTTTCTTTAGAAAGAAATGATGCAACAATAAGAAAGCAATCTATCACATCACTTCACTGAAATATGTGCCACTTACACCAACACCGCTCAGCAGGTGCACTGCTGCGTGAAGTGCTCCCTCCTGCTAGCACTTGCAAGGTAAAATGTATACTACATCAAGATGAAAATTAAAAGTGGGATTGAACAACCTCACCAAGCTACAGAACTCCAGGGTTGCAGATGTTTAAGTACAGACAAATTTAGAAGAAAGATCATTAAAACTGCATTTATACAAAACATTCTAATCTGCCAAAAGCCAACTGATGGAACCTTATGGGAACATTTTAAATAGCAGCATCCTAGAAAAAAGTTATTCGAAACACTACCTAGGATATGTAAAAAGCTCAAAGTATTGTACACAAAGTCACCAACGTAAGTGAGTGTATATGAATACCTCAGTGCTACACAGGAAATCCTACCTGGGGGCAAACCAACAATTTGAAGAAGTATAAATTAATGTCTGAGCTGAACAAAGGAAAAGATCTGAGATTAAAACTCTAAACTCAAATGTCATCTGTATCACCTTATGCATATATACAAAATCATCTTTATTGAAACTTCAGTAGCATTGATTTCATATGTATAAGAAAACTGAAGGTCACACTGCAGGTAAAATAATACTTTAATTCAAGGAGTAAGTTACAGAACTTTTACACCTACACAAATAAGAGAAAGTTCAAAATCACCACTAACTCTTATTCTGTATGTACCTGCTATGACACAGATATCTGAACGGCCAATGCCTCCTTCAGCTTTAAGAACAACTGGGATCTCTCTACATACCAGATGTCGATTGGGAGAGTCAGGGTTACTGACAAGAGGTTACCATGCTGCTGACGGGGTTTCACCTTCTTGAGGAAAAAGGGACAAATAAAACAACAGACAGAAAATTAAAATAACCCAACACAAAATGTAACGATAGAATAAATCATTGTTACCATCAGGAAATGCAGGACTGCAATTCAGAGTTTTGCTTTTCAGCAAGTAAGTACAACATCCTCTGACTTTACCATATAAACCAGAATAAGATATTCTGATTTTAATTAATTTCCTTTTAGCTGTTACGTGTGGATCAAACAGTCTCCACACCTTGGGAAGATACGCTTAAAATTATTTCAAAGACGTCTCTAGCTGTCAATGCTCAACTGGCTTATGAAACAAAGATTATAATAATAAAACCAAAATAGCAAAGGAAAACCATATCCTGACCCAGCTACAGAAACAAGACACCTTGGGATAAGTTAAGATGCAGCAGATAGTTAAGACTCATGGGAACCAAACATCACACGCTTCAGAGGCTTCTAAAACACTGGAAAAACAAACAGAACTATATTAGGCTGCATTACTCAGAAAGGGCAGATGCTGTCCTTAAATGCATCCAGAAGAATCCTGCTGATTTATGCGCTTTGCTTTAGCACAGGGCTAAAAGAACCATGCATATTATATTCCCAGCTTAAAAAAACCAACCCAACCAGCCAAAACAAAACCAAACCAAAACTAAGTACTGTTTACACCAATGTATAAACTGTTTTCTTTCGACACAGTTCTGTTAGCTTTTGATTAATTTTCACCTCTAGTGTACAAATTGTTGAGTCCCTTAACTGGAGAATGCAATCTGGAGTCCTTCTCAACAAATTCTTCAGCTTACTGAAACAAAAATTATGTTGAAACAGCTGCTAGAGTATGTTTAGCGTTCAGTTTGCTCATCTACATCTCATACATGTTTAGCATAAATATACACTATGCCTCTTAGCATGGTCATGCAGGAAAGCACAACTTCTGTTGCAGTCCAGATTTACAGTCCTTTGTCTTCACCTGCACGCGCATTTTGGAACAATAAACATCTGCTCGTGCTACCACTCATGAACTTGTGCCTAGTATGAACCATACTCAGCAAGAAGACCCTGTGAAGGCAGTGTATTTTGTGAGATGTACATAAACAATTCATAAAATACATGCACATCTATTATTTTAAAATGTAAATTCACTAGAAACACGACTTAGTTTTTCTTTAATGCAATTAATTTTTCATGTCAGGGTGCTTGCAACCTGTTGGATCCTAACTATCTATCTCAACTACTTTACCTTCTTATGGAAGTGTACTTGGCTTGTGTCATTGCTGGGTCTCAGCAGCTCAACTCTCCATCAGTATCTGTCAGTATATAGAAGATGTAGATATATACATGTAAAGTGTGTTTAGCTATCCTATTCTATAGCTGTCCTATTCTAACACTCTCCAGTGTGTTTTCCCCCCCAGTTTCCAGACATGCAACATTTTTCCATAATAGAAAAATACCTTTGGTTTTGTACCTCTTCAGTTATAAGGAAGCAACCGTTTAAAACCAATATAATTTTATTACTCTTTAACTAAACCTACTGATGTAATATGCTTAAGAAGTGATTTGCCTTTAAGCTGGTAAGTTCAAACATTCCTTCAACAAATTCATGATTAAAAATTAAAGGTTCAGTGAACCACAGCCATGTGTTTGCTGACACTAGTAAGTGTTTGCTTGCGAGATGCACTGCCTGGAGAGGGGGGCACAGCTGACCTTTGCAAAAGAATACCCAGCTGTAATATGACACAGGGGAATCTAAAAATGCAAGGTGAAATAGGGAAAAATAAGGATGACTTTTGACACCTGGAGCTTACCAAGACGCGATTATGAAATCAAATTGGTTTTTACTTTTAGCCAATATCCCTCAAAATTAAATGCAACTTAATGACCTTATGTCACAGACAGTAATAGATGCCACACATGTGATACAGAAGAAAAGGTGACATGCTCTTACTTAAGAGTAAAGAGAAAAAACTGACAGTGATTAAGTTAAAAAGTTACCATTATTCTGGGAATTCAGAAAGTCAAATTCTGTATATTTTCCTGTCAGAAAAAACCTCACAATAATAGAACTCACTGCGTAAGTATCTATAACATAGGGATCATGTTACACATTCCCCTCCAACTAAAGCAATCAGTCATCTGTCACTCTTTTATTAAGTAATACCACTTCAAGAGCAGAACCTGCATTTTCTACTCTGAACAGGTGAGGCCAGGAGAGTTGCTTTAGCCACTACTAGTATTACAGACTAGTATTTAAAACCAGAACCACATGTTCACCTTCTCTTTCTGTAGCTCAGAAAGAGCTACACCACAGTGCAACAGATAATAGATGGATTTTAAGATAAAGACATAAGGCTATTCAGGTCCTGTATATTACAGTAAGCAAGACAAAAAGATCTTTAGCCTGGAGAAGAGAAGGCTGTGTGGAGACCTCATAGCAGTCTTCCAGTATCTGAAGGGGATGTACAAGGATGCTAGAGAGGGGCTTTTCATTAGGGACTGCAGCAATAGGACAAGGGCTCATGAGTTTAAACCTAAACAAAGGAAGTTTAGTTTAGATATAAGGAATTTCTTTACTGTGAGGGTAGTGAGGTACTGGCACATGTTGCCCAAGGAAGTTGTGAATGCTCCATCCCTGGGAGTGTTCAAGGCCAGGTTGGATGGAGTCTTGGGTGACATGGTCTAGTGTGAGGTGTCCCTGCCCACAGCAGGGGGGTTGGAACTGGATAACCTTAAAGTACTTTCCACCCCTAACTATTCCATGATTCTAGGATCTTCCACACGACACTTCAGAAACTGAATGGATTGAAATGTTACTCTGAAAATATGCATTTTATTAAGTACAAATTATTGTTATTAAACTTTGCATACTAGTAAACTTTGTCTTCTACCGTTATATGACCTATAATCTTTCAACTGCACAGAACATTCATTGGCTATGCTCTTTTAGCTTAATAATGACTATAAATGTAAGTAGCCTAAGAACAGACAGGTTTAAAGAAATAATTTTGTCTGCTACACAGTAAGAAACTGTGTATCATTTGTCAGAAGCCTCTTTGATAGTGCCTGGGATCTTCTCAGACAAGTACCTCTAACCACTGTCCTGCTGCCAGCTATGAAATACGGCTCCGGGATCATCTCCCACCTTCTATATATACTGCTGAAGAACTGGCCCTGCTGAAGTCGACAGGAACTGTGCCACAGAGCTCAGGGACACAGAGGTGTATATATTATTCCACTGTTACCTCCAAATTTGGGTATAAATATAATTCAAGGATATATTTCTGTATATATATATATGTATTACACAAAACCACAGGTTTGCATGTCACATTCTTGACATACATATACTCCTGTAACTTACACATACAGAATTTGCTTCATCTATGAAGAAACAACCAAGCAAATGGGAAACTACAGTGGAAGTATACGAAGTTGAAGTTGGGTAGGAAAAGTTACCCAGACTCAACTTCTCCCATATTTTGCTATTAATTTTAAGTAGTGAGAACCTTGTAGAAAATTGTTTATTTGGGGTTTTCTGGTTTAAAGACAACATTAATGGCTAACTAAAAATCAAGTACAAGAGCAGCTTTTAGGAAACACTCATATGCAAACCCTTGAAGAAAGTGAATTAGGTATTTTAATAAACTGTGGGATTTCCAGATTAATTTTAGAAATCTCCTATCTTTAAAGAGATCAGGTAAATGTCACTCGTTTTAATTTTCTGAAATGGATACACAAAGTCGGGGCAACATTTACAACTAATCCTCAGAATCACCAAGTATCCTTTGAGTGTAAAGAGGAGGAAGGGCAACAGTACAATTTGGCCTAGCAATGAATACATTACAGTGCTCAAAACAGGCTGAAGGTTTTGCAAGTCAGAGAGGTAACAGATGGAAACTCCTGTTATCTAAAGAGAAAGAAGCTACCTGATTTTTTTTCCCCTAGTTGCAGATCATTTAGTTTTCCAAAAAGCACTCACTTTCCCACTTCCACATGCTACTTAATCCAATAAAATCATGCTTTAGTTAAAAAAGAAAGATTATGTCAGTATGTTTCAGTAAGGCCTTTTGAAGGCCTCCTGGCATTAACACCTCATTCGGTATTTCCATTAATCAGGACCAGGTAGTTGAAGCTCATGGCATTTAAGTGCAGTATTTTTCCTACCCCAGACTTTGAAGAAACTAAGCTTTTATTCTAAATAAAAGAAATAAACCAAGTACAATCAAGTATGGGCAGACTCTGAGCATTCAAACTACAAAAAAAAAACCTGTCTCTGAAGCACATTCAATTTACTGAACCATTACTCAAAATCTAAACAATTACTTCGGGATCAAACACTAACTCCTAACGATCCTGTTTAAGGAAATAAATTTTGAAGAAGCATGAAAATACATTACCAGATGTGTCTGCAAGTCTTACCGGCAGGAGAAATACTGTTAAGTTTGTTGAAAATACTGAACTCATCTGTCCCAGTAAGGAAACGGATATCAAGAAATGTGCTATTTAAGTCTCAGCTTTTCACCTCTGCTTCTTACCCCAAACACACTTAATTCTTTAGATACAAAAAGCCCATCCACTATCTACACTTCTAACGGAATGCTTGGCTTTTCACTGACAACTTCTGAATGTAGCTATGCACCGACAATGTAAAAATCTTTAATATGGGGAAGAGTTAGCAAGTAACAGCTTTAAATAATTCACTGTCATCATTTTCTCACAGCTTCTCCATAGTAAGACATATAATGTAATGTATAATGCAATCAATTAGAGACTACAAAAATTGTGCCCCAGATGCAGATCCAGTTTGGAATAAAGAACATTATATTTCCAGTTCAGAATCCACACCAAAGGAAGTGCTTATAAAAGCAAGCTAAAGAAATTCACAAAAAAAGCACTGGTCAGACTCTCTCCACTTTTACCTAAGCACTGTATGCAAGTAAACCTAAACTAAGGAATTATGGCACTAGTATAAAAAAATACGTATGTAATTTATTTTTTTTAAAAATCATTTTTTCTTGTCTCCTTCCTTATTCAAGTTTCACAGCATACATATGGGTATGAATAAGTAAGGGATTCTTCACCCTAACTTCATGCACAGCAGCTTGAGAAATGTTTCAGATTAACACAGATGATAATACACATACATAAGGCTGTCTTTCAAACAGCTCTGATAATTCGTAAATGTAATGTTTACACAGATCAGGTCAAGTCAAAAGGTTTGTAATAGAAGTATTTAACTTATGTAAATCTGTTTATCACTGCTAATGAACATGGGATGCCTTCGACTGCTCACTATCTACTGTACACAGTACACATTTCATGCAACTCACATGAATTCTCATTCCAATTCTTAATTACTATGCAGTCTGTAAAGACAAAAGTCCACTAAGTCAAGACTGCTCTTTCTAACAGAATAATTAACATTAGTAGCCCATTACTTCACAGGCAGTGCTTCTCTACACATTCATCACTGAAATAATAAATGAAGTTTGAATAAAAGCATTAAAATAACTGCAAGTACAGATGCTTATCCTTAAACATATTTCCATCAATACTTCCTTAGCCACTGTTCATAAGGAGGTAATGCAATGCTTCATTTATACTCACTATGTGGCTCAGGACTCCCAACAACAAGAAAAGAAGCAACAATTCCTGTTAAAATTGTTAATATTATGGTTTTTCCAGGCATAATTTCCTGTATACAGTTTTACTGCGTAAGTTGTCAAAATGCTTTTTGAGACCATAGCAGGAGGACAAAAATTTAATTCCATTAAACAGACCTTGGTGGTAGTAAGAGAAGACACTGAATTTAGGTTTTTTCTTGAGATTTGTAAAGTTCTAGACAAGGTCTGAATTCACATCTCTGGAGTTCATCCTGTTCTTAAACCTGCTAGAGAATAAAGTAGCCAAAGGGGTTTTTCTAAGTTTTCTGGTTTACTGCTTTAATTTCTATCAAAATCTTAAAATTAAATATCCACCCATCCATATGGAGATCCAGCCATTTAGTTTTTTGGATTTATTAAAACCTACTTATACTGATAACTGCACAGGGACTTATAATTTGGCATGGTAAACACAGGTTTAACAGCCTAATTGCTTGGATTTTGTATAGTAGATCATTATGTTAATGCCTCTGCAATAAAGTGCTAAAGAGGAATTCCCACAACAAAGATTTCTCATTGCTGACTGAGAAGGAAAAGGTAGAACTTACTGGGGCAATTTGGGAAGAGACTGCTTTGTAGGGACACAGGAGAGGAGTCTTCAAGCCAATAGGACAACCAAGCTCTACCAAAGGGAAGAAAACAGGCCACAGCACAAAACACCACAAATTATGTCTTTGTCTGAATAACCCAGGGACACCAGACGATTACACCTTGTCTAACAACCTTGCTTGGGAGGAAAGATAGCTTCACAGGATAAAGGCATGCTCTGTAATAAGTAAACAACCCTGCATGTATGTAGAATTTCTTATTGTACAGCATTCAAGTGGATCTTGAGGTAAACCTCACTATTTTATTGTGCAGTTGCAATGATGGCACTGTACATTCTGCTCCCTCAAATCTGATACTGATCCCACATGACACCTGAACCTGCTCTGTCCTCCCAGCCCCAGATCCACAGATGTGCTAAAGAAGTGGGCTTGCTTAGAAAACTAAGAATAATTAATTGGTTAAAAAAAAGAGGCATCAACATATCTATATATTTTGTGAGTTCCTTTTATTAGCTTAATACATCCTTCACTTTCCCAAAGAAGTTTCAGTGTTGTTTTCCCTAAACTTATGTCCACATTTAATCACTGAAAATGCACCTCAACCACACAGCAGATGTGTCATTAACTATTTCTGAAAAAAAGTGAAATAAAATCACCCAGCATGAGAATACTATGGAATAAGTCAGCACTAGCAGATGGTGTTTATTTTGTCACTGCTTGTGTTAAAAATTACTACCTATTTCATCAGCTTCTTTAAGGTAGAAGCTTCATGTAAAAAGCTATTTTTTATAAGCTGTCAGAGAACTCCTTAAAATATAAGTTCTTGTTTTCATGACTTCCAGTTTTCTAGGACATGGCGCGTTACACAGGAGATCAGCTGGTATAAATCTGACATGATCGAGTATTTTGCTCGCAGCTCCGTCTTTCAACACACAATCTGGTTTGTTTCTCAAGCAAATTTGCAAACCCTTTAGTTCAAATACCGGTGTTTTCAAGACAAATCCTGTAACAAGTGTTAAGTCTGCTCCTGGGAGAGGCACCTGGTAGAACTGTCAGCTTGTTTTCTTCTAGAACCCAAGATGCAAGGGAGTTTTCCTTCCCCCTCAGAGTTTCCTACATTCTCATTTGATTTTATCGCACACTTTTGGCTTTGCAGTTTACATTCTCTGGTTGATTGTTTCTTATCAAAACAGTATGTTGCATGAAGAGCAATGGTACAACCTGGACTTGGTTACTTAAAGAAATCACTGCTAAAATCCCATGGCAAACCCAGGTTTTGCTCATGTATTTTTGAAAGGATTTCCATTAAAATGGAAACCCAAAGCCTTCCCAGAAATGCAAACCCACATAATCCTCAGTAAGGCAAACCATGCTGAAAGCCGCAAAGTGATCGAAATTCCTTGCTACTGTGATTTAAACAGAATTATTACAAACACTATTCACAGTCTCCATATACAATACTGAAATAAAATCTTCAAAGAACTTATTTATATCTGAAGGCTACTGGACAGCAGTCTCCCATTCTCACTGATGATTTTAATGTCATAGTGATACCAAATTAAATTAGTATTTCACTGAATATAGAGACTTAGACAGGGCTACAAGAATTCTTAGACTAGAATTTTACTGTGCATAATGGCTATAGAGACTGTGTACAGGGGATATAAAGATAAGGAAGGCAAGCAACAAGAGAACCAGATGTCTTCTCTCAAACCAATGTGGGCCTTCCTCTTAGTGATAGGCCGGAGAAAGAAAATAACCTGGGGAGCCCTTTAGGATCATAAATTAGCCCGAAAAAGTAGTTAACTGGAAAGACTAAGCAAGCATTCCAATGTCCTTAACTACTGGATTTCCAAAGCAGGGTAAACTGAGTAGGGGTATTTCTCCCCAGACAACCACCAGGACCCCCAGGCATCACTCCTTAAAATTCAGAGTACCTGAACAGTGGCCTTATCTGCCCAAATTCCCATATGCATGAGAAACAAGAATTGGGTGGGCATTTCATGGAATTATAATGAATATGTATATAATGAAGATAAGTTGTGAACTGTCTCTTCTCAGTGTGCATGACAAGCACAGCAACCCTCCATGCACCCGGTACCGTAATAAAGTCATACTGATTTCTAACCTCTCATTCTGGTTAGAGAGTTTATTTCCCAGATTTCGGTGACAACAGCATGGAGAGATCATCCTCCTAAATCAAATCCTCATACACACAACCAGCTGCATTTTGTATCTAAACATCATAAGCACAGGATAAAATTCAATCCATTTTCTTCCCCTGGAACAGGCATAATCCCCATCTTCATTAAGTTACATTAAATTGATAATGTCCCCAAATTACTTAAAGAATTTGCTTGCACATCACAGATTACCATAGGTCTTTGAGATGTATGCTTTCTGCAACTACATTATCAAATACACAGCTTAGTAACTATAGTCATTCAAACCTCCTTTGGCATTCGCAGGCTTATACATGAATTCATAGAATCATAGAATCACAGAATAGTTAGGGTTGGAAAGGACCTCAAGATCATCTAGTTCCAACCCCCCTGCCATCGACAGTGACACCTCACACTAAACCATCCCACACATGGCTTCATCCAACTTGGCCTTGAACACCGCCAGGGATGGAGCACTCACAACCTCCCTGGGCAACTGATTCCAGTGTCTCACCACCCTCACAGGAAAGAATTTCCTCCTTATATCCAATCTAAACTTCCCCTGTTTCAGTTTGAACCCGTTACCCCTTGTCCTGTCACTACAGCCCCTGACGAAGAGTCCCTCCCCAGCATCCCTATAGGCCCCCTTCAGGTACTGGAAGGCTGCTATTAGGTCCCCACACAGCCTTCTCTTCTTCAGGCTGAACAGCCCCAACTTCCTCAGCCTGTCTTCATACGGGAGGTGCTCCAGTCCCCTGATCATCCTCGTGGCCTCCTCTGGACTTGTTCCAGCAGTTCCATGTCCTTTTTAGGTTGAGGACGCCAGAACTGCACACAATGCTCCAGGTGAGGTCTCACAAGAGCAGAGTAGAGGGGCAGGATCACCTCCTTCGCCCTGCTGGTCACGCTCCTTTTGATGCAGCCCAGGATACGGTTGGTTTCTGGGCTGCGAGCGCACGCTGCAGCCAGCTCATGTTCATTTTCTCATCGATCAGCACCCCCAAGTCCTTCTCTGCAGGGCCGCTCTGAATCTCTTCTCTGCCCAGTCTGTAGCTGTGCCTGGGATTGCTCCGACCCAGGTGTAGGACCTTGCACTCGTTGTGGTTGAACTCCATAAGGCTGGCATCAGCCCACCTCACAAGTGTGTCAAGGTCCCTCTGGATGGCATCCCTTCCCTCCAGCGTATCAACCGGACCACACAGCTTGGTGTCATCGGCAAACTTGCTGAGGGCGCACTCAATCCCACTGTCCATGTCAGCGACGAAGATGTTCAACAAGACCAGTCCCAACACCGATCCCTGAGGGACACCACTCGTTACCGGTCTCCAGCCGGACATTGAGCCATTGACCACAACTCTTTGTGTGCGTCCGTCCAGCCAGTTCTTTATCCACCCAGTGGTCCATCCATCAAATTGATATCTCTCCAATTTAGAGAGAAGGATGTCGTGTGGGACAGTGTCAAACGCTTTGCACAAGTCCAGGTAGATGACATCAGCTGCTTTACCCTTATCCATCAATCCTGTAGCCCCATCATGGAAGACCACCAAATTGGTCAGGCAGGATTTCCCCTTAGTGAAGCCATGCTGGCTGTCACCAAGCACCTTGTTGTTTTTCATGTGCCTTAGCATGCCTTCCAGGAGAATGCGCTCCAAGATTTTACCAGGCACAGAGGTGAGACTGACTGGTCTGTAATTCCCCGGGTCTTCCATTTTCCCCTTCTTGAAAATGGGGGTTATATTTCCCTTTTTCCAGTCGTTGGGAACTTCACCTGACTGCCATGATTTTTCAAATACGATGGCCAGTGGCTTAGCAACTTCATTCGCCAGCTCCTTCAGGACCTGCGGATGGATTTCCATGGACTTGTGCGCGTTCAGATTTTGAAGATGGTCTCGAACCAGATCCTCTCCTACAGTGGGCCCAAGGTCTTCATTCTCACAGCCCCTGCATCTACCTTCTAAGAACTGGGTGGTGCAGTCTAATTCCTCTTGTTTGTTCCCCATGCTACCGGTGTTTGTATAGAGGCATCTGAGCCGAGCTCCAATTGAAGCTGGCTCGTTGGCTGGAGCAGCTGGAATATATCTACATTGTTCCGAGCATTTATTATAGGTGCTGGCAACTGACTGGGTGTGTTGGGATGGAATGATGCCCCCCTCCCCCAACACATCTAGTTTAAAGCCTCCTTGACCAGTCTGGCAAGCCTCCTACCAAAACTGCTCTTCCCCTTCTTTACCAGAGCAGCTCCACCAGCCCCCAGTAGATCTGGCCTACTAACTTCAGTCCTATGTTCAAGACACCCAAACCCCTGACTATGACACCACCCTTTTAACCATTTATTGACCTGGCCAATCCTCCTAGCTTTTTCTTGGTCCTCCCCTGTGTCCTGGAGAATTGACGAAAATACTATCTGAGCACCAGAGCCCCTAACCACCTCTCAGAAACTATGGACTCCACAACAATGTCCAGATTTGTATGTTTACAATTTACTCAAGATCATCATGTTGAAACAAGCAGCAAAGATGCTTAAACCACATGACAACGGTTGCAAAGTGAACCAAAAGTTAGGAAATGGTACAAAAAAGGGTGCCTGGACAAGCACTGCTAGTGCACTGCAATATGTTTCTTAATTATGTGATTCAATCCTCTCTCCCTCCATGCTAAGCCTGCCATTGCACTTATTGGTCAGGTAGTTTGCACACACTATAAGAGGAACTGATCCTTTCATCTGTATTATTTAATGAAGTGCAGGCCTCTCAATGTCATATTTAAGTCATACTCTAAGCTGCATGCTATCAGATTTCTTCTTTTACTTTTATATATTGCTCAACATTACACTATGTGAATGCTTTAAAAGCTTTATGTTTCTGTTAAGTCTCTGAGCTTTACCTACATTATTTTACAGCTTTAGAAAGAAACCCAGGGTGGTTTCGTTCTCTGGTTGGTTTTGTTTTTAATTTCTGGGTGTTCAGTATGAGATAGATTTGAAGTATTTTTTTGTTTGTGTGTTTGGGGATTTTTTAAATCTATTAAGAATTCTCCCAGAAAGGGAGAAGTCAGAAAAGGTGAAATTTATGTAGGTCTACACCAAAGAGAAGGAAGGGAAGATATTTTCCCTACAGGATGCTTTTATTGGTTTTCATTCCAGAGTCTGAACAAGGATCTGGCAACAATCCTTCTGCCTGTATTTCTGAAGCACTGACCATTATAACACCCTTCTTCAGCACTTAACCTCCTTTTACCCATTACCTGTTAGAATCTGCTGGTGCAGCCTTTCTCTTTAGCAAAATAAAGGCTCAGCAGATCAAGAAACCTAACCTTTCACTAGAACACAACAAAGCAATCCACCCACTAAATGAGCACACTCAGTAACTGGTTACCTTTAAAATAAAAAGTCTGAGGGCTCCACTTACTGGGATAAAAAGAGTCCTCTTTTGTTGACACAACATGCGAGCCAAAAGTTTTGCAACAGCGTTTGGATGCATTCACAGCCAGCTGAGGCTTTAAACCAAGGTTACTGCCATCTGTCTGGCTTTGGCAGCATTCAGACTGATCCAAAGAATCCTATGGCACTTTTTAAAAGAAATACAGTTAAAGCTTGGTTCTGGTCAATTCCCTTGAACTACCACCACAGTTGATTTGGCTGACATCAATGCCAGTCAGCACACCTGGATCTATAAGCTCACTGCTCCTTTCTTATCGCATTTAGAGCATGCAATTAACTATTTTACTATTAATGTCAGATTTCATATGTCCAAGTAATTAGACTCAAAGTCACAAAAAGTACCAAGTTTTTCTATTGCTGTCACAGTTCAATATTCTAAAATTCATTACTGTCAAGTCAGAGGTGAAAATTAATACTATCATCAAGTATTTTTGAGTTGCTATGTAGTTATTAATACATTCTCATGTTTGTCTTAATTTCTAGAGCCCTGAATGATACAATGCCACAAGTTAAAATCAATATATAAATAAAATTTGTTTGAAATTTAATTTCCCTACTCTATGCTCTGGCTCCCATTCTTTTAAGAAGCATGGAAATACATAAAATGGTCCTATCTCCAGTTTGAAAACACACTAAGCATTCTTTGGCTGCAATACCTATAAGATGGTCATAGAACTCATTACTTTCCAGAATTTGATGTAAGAAACTGCCCCAGTATTTGCTCAGACACTGTTTGATTTTTCAGAGCATAATGCCATTCACTATTTTTCAGGAACAATCAAGCAGTTATGGAAAGAAGTATAACAGAAAATCAAATTGGGGGTGGCAAGAAAACACTGGTTTAGGTCTCATTTAAATATTAAACAAGCAGAATATTATTCCTGGTTAGGAATAATTTTGCAAACTATTTCCTTAAGTGCTTAAGTGAGAAGCCCAAATGGAAAGCAATCTTTCATGTAGGTAACAGGTCATTGTTGCAATGGAAGAATATAATGAAATACAAGAATATATCTTTCATCTCTTCTTGTCAAATACAAGGCAAAAATTGTAGTGTTGAGGACAAAAGATTTTACAATAATGGCCCCTGATAAACTGGTAAGGGCACATACTGGTATAGTCAGTGTAAGCATACACATCTGACGAATGAAAACGTTTTGAACTCAAGACACATGAAGAAGAAGATGTCACTAAAATGCCTTAAGATGCCCCTGGATTTATATTACTACAGCTTGCTTTTTCTTTTGCTAAAAAGTATATACATATATATTTTTTTAAGCATCCTTATCCTCTCAAAGGCATCTTGCTCTTAGTGAAACAAAAGGTGTAGGGGGGGAAGGTAGGGAAAGGGGAGTAAAAACAATAAATTAGCTGATTCCCTATAAAATAGAAAAAATAAATACACCCACCCCTCCCCGACTGTTTTGCACAGCCCCTAAGAAACAAACCTTCAGTGTTACACCAAGAGTCACTGGCTGAATCTGAAACACTTAGAACAAAAAAACTAAAATCAAAACTACAGGTGAACAGAGTTATCACGAAATCTTTCATTGGAAAGTCAGATGTAAGAAGTATCTATCACAAGGATCACATGGCATAAAACATGCAATTTCTTTGGTGAAAATACTGCTAGATACATGTACCACAGTTTTACAGTTATGCCTGTTTGTACCCAGACCTGGCACTCCTCAAGTCCTAGCTTTCTTTCTCTTCATGTAATGAGCCCCATCCTGTGAAGCACCATCAGCTGCTTCACCACCTGGTGAACACTCCGGACAAAAACCAGAAGCCCCACCCTGAGTTCAATCAAATCAGGAAGGTAACTCAACAATGCAACAGAAGTAAGTAGTAAAGAGAGATCAGGTTTATTTAACAGAATATAAACACCCCGGAGGAAACACACAAACAAAATCCCCAAATACATAATAAGCAGAACATAAACAGAACTAGATTAATTGCTGCAAACCCCACAAATTCTAAACTAGGTTCTACATTTACAAGAAACACAGTTTAAGCAAGATAAAAACCTTACGTATTAGAGAGTTCTTTGTCTCAGCCAGCTGCTGCCAGCTTGTCTGTCTGTCTTTCAATTTCTCAGAAAGGTGTGTGTGAAAATCTAAATGAAATAAAACAAATACAGTTTAGAGATGGCTCTTCTCATCCTTTTACATCCTATTCACCTTTGGTGACACACACCCAATAGGATGTTTCACCTCCTCCCACCCAAAACATTCCTGAATAAGGAAAGAAATATTACTCATTATTATCTGGAGAACAAGAATACTTTTAGAGTTGTTATCAATGGCATACAAAAAGGTGTATTGAGCAGCAGTAGTACTGATGAAATCTTGCTTTGCAGGAGGTACATATACTCACTGTCAGTATCATTAACCACAAAAAGGACAGAGTACATAAAAAACTGGCTCTAATACATGCATTAGAATTTAACCTGAAGTCCTACATGTGCTGAACAGTAGGTATTTAAGATCATACTAGCTTATTTTGAGTATATTATCTATTAGTCCTATAGCCAAGTAGGTATTATTGAACTCTTCTAAAGGATAACTTTTATCATCTAAACCAGACTCTTAAAATACATTTGGAAAATGGCCACTTTCAGCTGTAATATATAGATTTTTATATGTTTATCACAGCAGCACGATAAGTTTTTCATTTACCATCAACATAATCAGGCTCAGTCTGCTGCATCTCAACTAACACGAACCAGTGAAGCTGCACTGTTGCAAGAATGCCATTTTTTATTTTTTTGTCTTATAAAATCTCTCCAGCTTCAGGAAGACAAATTTCATTAAGGGTTTTTGTTTTAATCTTGTCCTTTTTTATGTAAAAATGGGATCAAATTCTTCAATACAGTATTATTCTTCTGTGCTACTCACAAATGAAACCATTTTAGTAGTTTGCAATTGTATAGTTTTTGTTATATCACACCCTATAACATGCAAACATTTGACATCTTTACTGTCTCTATTTTCATATTTTGCTTTTAATAGAAGTTTTGCTTTCATTTCTCTTTCAAGAGAAAAAAACAGAATTAATCCACCAACGGCTCATCTATTGACATTTTGTCACATTAAGCTTTAAGTGTGTGTTACTGAATCTGCTGTCATCTCTTTCTACCTGACTGTGTCCACCTTGGGATATTAGATCCTTGCAGTTTGTCCTGGGTTCAGCTGAACCCAGGACACAGCTATACAAAGGGTATGGATGAGGACAACAAACTGTTCCCACCAGGAAGCTGAGACATCCCTCTTTTTGATGTGAAACCTCAAAACCTAATGGCTAAAACCTAAGTTTCCAAACTGTTTCTCCAGGAATTAAAGTTTGTTACCAATACCCAAAGGAAAGAATAATTTAAATGTTGAGACACTTTCAGAATAGTGTCATCTAAAGGGAAGTCTCCATGGGTATTACCTTCCTTTGACACTCACAGGGAGTTAAACCTAATTGCATTTAGGGTTATCTCTAGCAGCTACACTCAGAATCAAACATCCTCATGAGGACTATTTTTCTAACTAATCTACTTATTAGGTTTTTATTCAGATTTAGTACAGCCTTTTATAAAAAACCATCTCCAAGGGACAGTAATGGATTTTGCAATTATCTTACAGTAAAGAATAGACTATGCCCTACAATCTTTGGCCTTGCCAAAAATTAGGAAACAGAACTTTTTGTAAGTAAATCTTTAGATCATTAAGCTAATTTTAGCCCTTATCAGCCACCACACTTCACATCTGGAAAAAGTAAATCCTGTGTGTATTTACTATGCTCGCCTCTTACACATTCCTCTAAAACACAACCCCACAATGTCCACAGGTCCACTTGCTCCTACAGTAACCAACAGAGAGAAAGAAATCTGCTTTCAGGATACCACGTTCAAAGATAAATGAGTAGCAGCTTCCAGCTTGCTGCGTCAAGCCCCAGTTTAACTTAAAAAATCAATGCTGATACAGCTAATTTTAAATAATAGCATAAATACTAGCAGCCGATTTTGAAAATGGAGAAAATAAATACTGCAATTCTTAAGCCACTCTCCTGTGAGGCACACGATATCCAGATTAGCTGCTTGTCTTCTGCACATTATTCAGCAAACTCATTTTCTCTTCCTTTCTCACAGCAGCGTCTTCAGAGACTGACACTGCTTCTGCTATTCCATTATGTTTTAACATTTATCAAAGTTCCCTCACAGCCCAGCAGTCTCCCACAAGGCCTGGCGTGAGACCTACGCAACGACTTCTTGCTGTCCAACAAGGCAAGGTTGTAAGTACTCCCCTCATTTTCACTACCTATCACTACGCGATCGGGGGCACCTCTGCACACCCTGCAGTCAGAAGTCCCACTCCTCAGCATCCCACCACAAAGCACTGTTGCCCCCCACAGGACACATCTATCTCACAGCAAAGAGGCTGCTCACCAAATATTGTGGTCTTAATTTATGGTCCCTCTTTCAAGCTGGCCTGAGAATGCTTCATAACTGTTACCTTTCCAGGAGCAAGTATCACTCCTGTCTCTTCTTCTCCACTCCCCACTCCCCCCCTCAATCCCCAGTTTTCTTTCCCTTCACAGTCCTGCTTGAATGGATGCTTCCAACTAAGCACTATGAATTTTCAACCTAATTTAGTCAGGTGCTCTAGGATTTCACTGTTCAGCATTTCCCAACAGGCATAGATAAAAGCTTGGCTAACAGACAGTATATGCTTAACCCTTTAAGATGAGAGCACATTGTTTATATTTTGGTTTGGGCTTTTTTTTTACAGTATGAAAACTTTTTGCATCTTATAAGGCTTGGTTCCTCCACCTAGAATTGTGCCTCTCCATCAACGTTCATCCAGGAAATAACTATGGAACTTTAAATATGACTGAAGCATAAATATCCTCCTAAACTCTGTTCTCATTTTCCCTCTTCTACTTACCAAAGTGGCAAACCCCAACTTTTACTAGTAATAAACAACAAAAGGATGGTTTATTTTCTATAAACTAGCACTTCAGAAGTATTAAAAAAAAGTCTCAGAAATAAATGCCCTGAATTTCTCCAGTTGCTTCCCCTCGCTCCCAATATTCACACAAAAACACCCAGTAATGAACTCTCACTCCATTTCTGTCATACCCACATGGCCGAGGCTTGTCCCAACTGTGTCTGATTTCCTCTCTGTTGAACACTTTCAATGGCCAGGGGCTGCTCCTCTGTTAGTACCTTGGTACTTTTTCATAGTTATTTGCTCAACATTTATTACTATCATTTATCACTGATTATGTTCCTTGAGGAACAGGACAAACCCCATAGGAACTGACACACCACTCTCAGAACTGGGCAGGTCAAAGCTCTACATTTTACTCAAATAACCTTTCTTGGTTTTGCATTTTCATCACATTCTGCCCTAACATTTTGGACCAAGAAACTGGACAGACATAACAAACGTGGTACTCTTAACCTATTTGCAAACAATGGTTTATGAAGAAATTAGGAAAAAGTCAGTAATAAAATCATGCAGGAAAACATGGGAATATGAACTGTTCTGTAGTAACAGGAATACGCAATTTTTCTTTTCCTATATTGTCTTAAGAGAATTACTCTTCTGTTTTACTCCATTACGCTCTATCGCATATTTTATACCCACTGTTTTGTTCGATCTTTTACAAAAGTCACATTCATTTTTCTTTTCTCTGAAGCACATTCACCAAGCCAATTAAACTGAAACAGCTTTACCTGAACTGTATACCGCAGCTCTCAAGCAGAAGCATTCTCCAAGAAAAATATCCACGAGACATGTTTTATTTTTGAAAGTAGACATTTAAATGTGTGCACACCCCAAATACTCATGCAAGAATGACAACCACCACAAAGGAAAATGCTCTTAGTTCAAGTAGGTTTCAAAGAATATTATAGTTCAGCGAACTCAACAGGGATTACATCATTTTCTCTGTCTGCAGTTGACCAGAGGTAATGCTATAAAATGGGAGGCAGAAGAATTTTTTAATCACATTTCTATTTATGACACTCTAAACATAACCAAACACGATCTACTGCACCAGGAGCTGGATTTTCCACACACATTGTCCATGTCTTTTATAGAGAATCAACTAAGCAATTAGCTACATCAGAGGCAACAGTACAGGACTTCAAATGACAAATACCTTAATTTTGCATTTCAATTTCCCCTGAACTAATTAAAGCATTAGGATGTACTAGTACCGTAGCAATCACAGGGACATGCATCACATCAGCACTTAAGCAGAGTGCAAGATGTGTCTATTTCTTTGTGCAGAACTCTGTCTACATGTGAGAACTTACAGTTAACTGAAATTAAATTTCAAATGGATTTATTTCAGTCAAATTATATGGTTTCTACATGTCTTATTTCCAAAAAGAATTAAATATAGGCCTTCTTAAGTTAAACGGATGTCTATATGGGAATTTCAATCAGTTTCACAATACCACTTTAAGATCATGCTACTAAATCACTGGCAACTTGGATGAGTCTTCTCAAATGCCCCCGGAACAGTCAAGCTCTTACACCTAAAGTGTTCATAATTGCCTCTTAATTCAACATGGTCACTGACTTGTACAAAAAGAAAAACTCTAAGTGAAACTTCATAACATTTTTGCTCTTTTCCATATTGTTTCCTTTCAGTTTTGTTCTGCTTTTCTTTTAAAGTAAGGGTCAATGTAACAACTATTACTTCATGCTTGTGGGAAAGGGTTAGTATCCCAATACAGGTCAATGATTCAGCTATGGGTCAATATCTCCATAATTTATAAAACCGTAAGACATAATTCTCATGGGAATAATTTATTATAAACTAAGAAAAGCTTTAATCTCAAGTGGCAACTAAAGATACTCTAAGGTTTATTGCTCTTTCTTTAATACCGCTTCCATTTAAGTCTTTCTCTCAAATAACACGTTATTAGTTCAGCCTCCCTGTTTTTGATCAAAAATTAATTCCTGGAAAGACCAGCATCTGACTTATTAAGTTTGTGGGACAATTTAAATTGCTGAAGTACAAACTAAACAGTTCCTGCTGAAAACGTAACTTTTTCAACCCTACCTATTCGGAAAAAAAAAAAAACAACCCACTTAAAAATCACTAAATCCTGGATCCTTACAGAAATAAGGTGACAAAATTCACATTAACCAAGTTATACAACAAAAGTGGTCAAGTAGAAAGCTGGAATTTAGAGGGGACTATATGCACTGTACTACAACCAATCAACACTTTGATTAAAGCACCCACTGCTGTTCTTTGTCACTTTTGGCAGCACACAGGATGTTGTAAATAGAAACTGCTTAGAGAAGGCTAAAAATAATTTGAATTCTAAAAAGAATTCCCTAAAAAGAATTCTCTTTATTGCGAGATACTGATATCCTGTACTTCTTCAGCTTGGAGGTGGAGAGAAAGACTAAGCCAACCAAAATACTACATAAAAAATTATCTGCCACATACTAAAAATTATCTCCCCATACTATTTTGCTGCTTCTTTTGTGAGCAAGGGAATAAACCAGAGTTAGCTGCTCCTGATAAGACTGCACTTGTTTTAATTTATCAAATGTCAGCAGAATGGAGCATTGTGACAGCTGTGAAATAAACATTAAGGGATTCATAAAACAATGGAAAGAAGGTTTTCCATGCAATTCTAACAGCACCAAATTCTTGTAACCACATGTTGGGTGTTGTCACCCTGCCCCTTCTCCAAAACAAACAAAAGTAGGAAACAACTAAAACATGATTTAATCTGTCAAAAGAACAATGTAAAGCCAAGACATATGGACAAAAAAGGTACAAAAGACCAAAGACTAACATGGTAATGTTAGTCCTACTGACATACTGAGCATTCTTTCAATGACCTGAATATTCATAGGCCCTACAACATGCTTCTAACAGTGTAGTTCATTGCTCACTTAAGATAAAGCAAGCCCCTAAAAATACGAAGAAACACTAGAAGAAATACATGCAGTTGTGTTCCTAGGGAAATCAATGGCCAAGACCAATGTTCTAGCAATAATAATGCCTTACAAAACAAAACAAAGAAACTCTTAAAGTAATAACTTCAGCATCTGACTTCCTATTATACAGCTAAGTTGTTCAGTGTTAAAAATTATTCTTTGCTTTTAAATTGTTATGGCAAGTTAAGTAATTGATGAGCCTGAACCACCTTTAGACCTACTTTCACTTACTCTTCTCTTTCTATGGCAAGTTGTATTAGTGGGGGAAAAAAAAAAACAAAAGAAAATTACAGTTTTCAAGTAATTTAGTTGGTAAAATCTAATTTGGCAGCTATGCCTGTAAACACTTTTGAAGAACTAAGAACTGACACACAATTCACAAACAGACAAGCAGACAAACTTACTGTCTTACTGTGTTATTTGTTGGGGAAAAAATTACAAAGGACAAGATTCCAATCTCAAATTTTACCAACTCTCTCTTCAGCCTCTATAATGAGATCACCTATAGCTTCAAACAAAATCATTCTCAGTCTGCTCTGACAAAGAATGTAACTATAACCTGTAGCAAGTCAGATCTTTTATCACATGTCTAGCTTAAGGGAAAGTATAAAACTAGAGCAAACATATGAAGAGAATCCTTCAGAACAGCCTCTCAAACTCCAGGAGTTTGTCTCTCAGATTTCCTAAAATTTTTATTCAACACCCCGGTTGGATTTTTCTTCCATAAGTTTCTCATCTGGTTTTGAACCAGTGTAAATTGTTAGTATTTGCAAATCCAGGGACAAGTAGCCCAACAACTTCCCTGAATGTTGTATGAAGTAGTGATATGACAACAGGCAATGGCTTTAAACTGAAAGAGAGCAGATTTAGATCTAAGGCAGAAGCTCTTCCCTGTGAGGGTGCTGAGGCACTTGCACAGGGTGCCCGGAGAAGCCGTGGCTGCCCCATCCCTGGCAGTGTTCAAGGCCACGTTGGACAGGGCTTGCAGCAACCTGCTCTAATGGAACATGTCCCTGCGTATGGCAGGGAGTTGGAACTAGGTAAGCTTTAAGGTCCTTTCCAACCCAAACCAGTCCAAGGTTGTATGATTAAGTCACTCTTCACAAGGAAGCTACGTCTTGTTAGGTTGAGTAACCCATCTCACTGGCTTTTACCTTTTGCGGTTCTACTACAGAATTCCTTAAATGGAAGAATGAGAACTCAACATATTGTTCAAGGTACGGACACTGCACACCTTTATAGAATGGCAGCGATAATATTTTGTGTTTTGTTCTTTATAAAAACTTTCAGCTAGGTTTTTTTTTTCTGCATGAAGGTGGTTGCATTACAGCCATATCCAGTCATAGGATTGTCCACTCTCGCACTAATGTAACCTTCCTGAATAATAACGGACAATCCAGGATTCATGGTATTTCCTCAGCAATTACCATTTTCCCCTGCTCTTTTCTCTCCCACCTATACAGCATCTTAAGACTCTACAAGAAATTTTTCACTGCTTTTTCTCCACCACCCTGGATAACAGTTGGCACACAGAAAATTAGCACCTCATTCTGGATCTGTTTTCCCAGCTCATTTCAAACAAAAAAACCCAAACACTAAAATCAAGTTTGTCCTATGAATGGAACAACCAGTGCAGGAAGAGGCACAAAACCCACCACACTTTCAGCTCTCATATACTGTACATTTACCTTACACATCATGGTAGCTGCTTCCCTTTGCATACAACATGGGCTAGTAATAATTCTATTCATCTGTTTCCTGATAGATTCTAGCCTCTGCCCAGTTTCCACAAACCAGTTTATAGAAGAGCCAGAAGAATTGCCCGGACAAGACAGGTGCACATAAACATATTACAAGTTCATACTGTGCACTGTTAGAAAGCATTAGACACAATGACTCAAAAGGGATAACATTTTAGAGCAAATAGACATACACATACACAATACATCCTACATATACCAGGAGGATATTTATGATGTGAAAAACACTGCAATATATTCTATCTAAACTACAAATACTGAGTCATGTGGTGAGCGACCTAGTTTCCTCTTCATTTTAAGTGTATTTTTAGTTATTCCCCATTGATTTATATTTTCATTAAAACCTCAGGGATATGTCCTTTGGAAGTCTACTGGAGACTGAATGGCCATATGATGCTCTGTGAAGACTACCTAGGCATTTTTCCCCCAATATTCTCTCTCAAAGTCGTAAGTCTAATAGGAGCTTAACTAAAGAGCAAATAAGCGTAATTTGTTTACCTCTATTTTATCTTTCCTTCACAGGAATTGAAATGCAAACGTGAACTAGAATGAACACTAACAAATGCATCAACTGCTAGTGCAGTCTAATGACTACAAACAACACAGGAAGAGAGACTACTGTGCTCTCTGCTTACTGCCACAGCATTCTACACTTGGCAGTACTAGCAGCGTTCTGTATTCTACACTTGGCAATACTAGCAGTGTTCTGTATAGCTCGGTTTTGCAATTAAATTTATATTGAAATACTTTGAAAATCATCCCAGTATTTATAGAGAAGCGGTGTACTTCACTGCCATAACCTTGTGGGACAGCACATAACATTTTATGTAGTCAATCAAAGAGATTGATTTGAAATAGAAAAGAAAACCCACCTATGAAAAAAGCCCTCTGGGTGCCTTTAATCCTACAGAAGATGCATTAGAAGGGTTCCCTTTTTAGAGAATTCTGAGCTTAATTTGAAATAAGTGGAAACTTCCAACTGTTTTCAAACCAGACCTGTAAAGTCACTGAAATGATGTCCACTTTTGTCATTTTTTTTTTCTAATTATTAAAATGGACCATAAAACTTCAAAATTTATGTATGGGATCCAAACGTTCAGTGCGAACTGGAGCTGAATTTTTGGTTTTTCCCCTTCTCTGCTACTGAATGAAGTTACAGCATTAGATTTTGCATAACAAACAAGCACAAAATATTGCATAATGACCTAGCTTCAAATGAAGGCTCAATTACAGTAATGATCTTGATAATTACATTAGGACAATCTAGGTTTCCCTACAGCTTTCTTCTTCTCAAATTTAAAGAGAGTTATGTGCATGATGACAGCTCTGTGTGCTCATAAGACTCTTCTTACTTTATCCTGTCTACTTTTGCATGCTCCACAAACTCAGTTTTACGCTGCAGTTTTCAAGTGTTTTGTCAATCACAGTTTATCAAATGCATTCTGCTAAGGCAGCTGTCAAGATTCAGCAATGACAAGCTGTCTTAGCTCCTGTTCATCCTACCCTTAAGTCACCAACTCTTATTTTTATCTCTGAGGAGGAGAAATACTCTGGCTAGAAAAGGCACTACCTGTTCATGAAACAGGCACTTGAGTCACTGTATTGGCAAGGCTCCTGATCAACAGAACTAGGAAGCCCATTTATGCCTACTTTTTCCTTATCATAAGTGCTATTCTGAAAATACTACTGCCACTCTGCACATAGAAATGATTGAGTAAAAAGATACAGTGCAGGTTGTCAATTCATCCTGAAATAGCCTCTAGTGGTTACATAAAAGCCACCTAAACCATAGCAGAAGACAGTGCTATTACACAGAGTCACCAAATCTGCCCCAAAACATTCCAGACAAAATTTTGGCCTCTACTACACACGCTCAGAATTATGTCAGTCTACATCACTATTTCTGCATACAGCAAAAGATCAGTGCATACTGAAGTATTTTATTATAAATCCTGGCAATAAAGAGCTTCATGGCATCCTACTCTGTATAAATGTTGTATGTAGTATATCACAAAGGCTGAAACTGGGATTACGCCAAACTTGCCTTTTAGCATTAGTTGTGATGTTCAGTGTATTACCCAAGAGAATGTTCACTTATCATGATAAATCATGACTGGGAAAAATCTGATAAATCTAATGTCCACCCCCTCCACACTTGTTATCATGGAAATGCCATTAGCATAAGATAGTACACAGACAGCTTAGCTCCAAATATTTCACTTGATCTAAATGAGTGCATTTGATCCTACATATGGTTTGTTGTGGGATGAATAAGGGAGTTTGAAAAGCAGATCCAGTGTTGAATCTACACCAAATCCTTCTACTTTAAAGGGAACAGAATGAAGAAAGTCTCAGTCTTCATTAAAAAGGAAGCAAGAGAAAAGTGATGTAGTGACTTGAACTTATAGAAGTGCTGAATATTTTCCGGACCAGTTGAGGTTAACAGAAAATAGCATTTGAAACAGGCTGGTATTTGAAAGCAGACCTTATATGAACTTTTGATAACGTTTTCAATTATTATCCGTCTTTTAAGTGTCCATTATTGTTCATGCCACACAAACAGGAACAAAAGCAATAAATGGGCCAGAGTCATCTCAAAACTAAGAGAAAAATAATTAGGATATAAACAGGAGATATCAAACTACCTTAAAAAAAAGTCTCATTGCCAACCCTAACAGAAGAGAAGGTTAGAAACAAAGTGAGTGGCGAGAGTAAGCATGCAGGAGGAAGTCAGAGATAGATCACAGCATGCAAACACATCAATAAGCAGCTTGGTGACAGCTGGCCTGATGTTGCTTCATAACACTGTAGATTGTGTACTTCTGATTTGGTGTGTCACAAAAACAAAGGTCTGTTTCATTCAGCAGCACTCCCCCATGCCCTCTAAGTCCAGCTATTTTTGTATTATGATTCTTAAGGTCCCAGATAAAGGAAGACAAAGCAAATGAGAGAATTTCAGTTTTATTTCTACCCTATATCCTCAACTAGCCTGAATAAAAATACTGTAAAAGGTGAGCAGGGGCTTTTTGCTGTATCAAAAGGAATCTGTTCCCCCTAGTAAATGGTGCACTTCATTGTACCACGTAACTGCATTAAGAATGTGTGTATCTGAACATAATGCAGACAATAGTCATAGTCTGTAACACAACAGGTCATTCCCACAACTGTAAATGTCTGAGGGCAAAATGATGGTGGCTGACCTTACTGAAAGAGTAATCAAACAGGACCAACCCTTGTCAATACCACAGAAACTTAGTATTTTGGTTACACTGACTTGCAGAATGTGTAGAACATTAAGGGCATTGCAATAAAAGCACCACCAAAAATATCAAGAACATGTAAATAACAAGTTTTATGTTTTTCAGCTTTTTGGAGAAGAACCAGCTGTTTCTAAATGTTTTTCTCTCGTTCATTAGCTCAGCAGTAGCCTTATTTTGTGTATGCGTGTATACAAAAGTGGTTTTCCACTTGAATAAGCTGCTAAATGTCTGCTAAAGACAGAAGGACATGAAATCATGTACTGATTATTCCATGGAACTGTCTCCTTCACTATCACTGAGGGTACTGTCTGCTCTAAATGGTTCCCATTCATTAGTTTTTGCAGAAACTCAGCATTGACTTTATCATCTCTGACATGTTACAGATAAAAATCCTTAGGCCATTTTTTTGATATTAGTTTTTACAGATTCACAGGTCTATTTTCAACATGCTTTCAATACTAAGCCAAAATTATCTCTTCTTTTCATTGTTCTAACAGTCTTTGTCTGACATACTTATTTAGAAAATATGATTGTGGATGTGCTCTAAATTCATTATCTTATCAGTGTCTATATCAGAACAATTTATAGGAAGAGGTAAAGTTGGTAAGTTATCAGGAGAAATACAATTAGACTTCATTAACCCAGAAGAAAACCTATTCCCTGGTATCTGCTGGTAAGGGACAAGATTGGAAAGATTACAGAGACCTTAAATAGATTAAATAAACATACAGTTATATTTCTGATAAGAATATTTCAAAGGTTAGCAGTGATGTTGGACAAACAGCACTGCTGCATTTCTTACTGTAGCTCAAGCAGTAAGAAATATAACTACAGTCAAATAGCTTTCTGAGAGCATAGAAAAAAATTAATCTCTGTGCCTCAAATTCTTATTTTTAGGATACCTGTATGAGCTGGAGCTTGGGTGGCAGAGGAAATCAGTTTAAAAATGTGATCAGAACGCTACTTCAATTCTGCAATCTGCTGCAACAGCTCTGAGGGCTCAGGGTTAGCAGGATGTAAATAAAAGCTAAGTTGTATAAGCCAGAAGAGGTCTTGGTGGGGGTGTTTGTGTGGGTTTTGTGTTGCTTTTTTTTTTTGTCTCTGAAGTTTGCACGAGGAATAGCTCATCGAAACCAGAGAACCTATTTCCATCAAACTAACCATTTTATGAATCTATTTATTTAAGACTCAAACCATTCCCTTAGAGGAAGTACTGTTACACTTTTATAAGTGAGAAAACTGAGGGCACGCAATGTTACTCTGGCTTGATATCCCTGCTTATCCCCACACCAAAGGACAGTCAAATCTGCTGAAACTAGTGGTAAATGGTTGCTAGTCTGCCTAGGAGGATAAAGGAAAATAAGGCCAATTAGATCTTAGATACACAAGGCAGAGTATGGAAAAAGCAGTAAGGTCCAGTATTCCGGCAAAAGAACTTTTGCCTCTCCATTGAATAGGCACTGAACAGACGGATGAAGTCCAAGTATTTGAAACTAATGCAGAGGCAAAGCTATGCCAGTGGGAACAAAAAATGTGACTGTTACTAAGTCATCCCAGTGAACAAGTGACTCTGCTACTTTCATGTAAATTTGGCTAGTCAATTAAAATGAAAAGATTTCCCCTTTTACCCTCATGACTCACTGAGACCTTGATATCAGTGTGAGACTCATTAAAGCAACCATGATATGTTCTATATCTAACTCAGTATTGTGTGTCCTAGAGTTGCCATTCTGGATACCTAAAACGAATGAAAGAACAAGAGAAGCGTTTTGTGATACTTCCAAGCTATAGCCCTTCTCCCTTCTCAACAATACTCCATTATAACATATAATGTTATATATATACACATATATATTTCATATATATATTATATATATAAATAACATATAATCAGGATTTCAGGATTTGCATCTTTATTATATTACAAATGGAATAAATGGTCTGAGATAAATAAAATTAATATGTAAAGTGAAATGATTAGCCTGACATCTACAGCAGGAACAGAAGAAGGTGTAAATGTAAAACCACAAACTGACCACAGAGTAACACTGCAAGGAAAGTACTGTTGGATGTGTTAGTAAAAGTTTGCGCATGACACACCACAAGTAAGAAGGCTTCGGGTGAAGAATGTGTTATCAAATTCAAAGTTTAATGATGAAGATAATTTAGAAGGTACCGAAGAAAATGACTTGAAATTAAAGTGTTTATAAAATGAGACTTGCAAAAGAGTTTCTTAGTCCGGAGAAGCTAACTGTAGGTTAGAAAAAAAGTTGTATTAGTGATTAATTACTCTATGTTCACACTAACAGTAGGAGAAATAATGACAAATTTGAGCAAGACATTGACACTGAATGCTCTTCTAACCAAGAGGTTATTACCAAATGAAACACATTGCCAAGAAATTTGTAAAGCCAGTGTTAATTAAATGCTTCCACGAGTAGGTCAGGGAAGTACCTAAGGGATAGAACCCTTAAATGGAGGACAAGTGAAAAAACAGATCACACAGAAATACAAGTCCCACGTTTGCTTAGTTCTTGAGCAAGTTCTCGCTCAGTACAGTGACCCTCAAAAACTTTTCATTCACCTGACTTTTGTCTGTCCACTGCACAAGGAATTTAAGCACTCTACTTGAAGATGCAAATCCTACTCCAGAAGTAAGGAATATTAGAAACAGCACACAGCTTCAGCACATGTATCCAAGTTAGTTTGTGGAGATGAGCCAGCGAATCCCTTTCAACACTGAATGTAAAACACAGGATTTTGCTTGTTTGTTTCCAAGTGCAACAGATTAATTCTTCAACCATCACAGTGACTGACACAAAGTTCAGAGAATCCTTCAAAGTCAGATTCTGCTCCTTGTTCTCCTTTCTTACTCTCTCTATACACCAAATTAATTTAGGTGCTCATCCAAAAAACTGTACCTCATGTTCACAGAGAGTTGTCCCGGTGAAAAACTGCTGAAAAAGAAAGTACATGAAAAAGAGCTTCTGCCTGCTCCTTGCACAGTCCATGTGGCATGTAAAGGAATAGTAAACTAAAAAACCTACAGGAAAAGGTGAAGTAAGACTCAGCATATCTGAAAAGACAACTAAGAAGGTGAGAAAACATATGCAACGTAATTGGGTAAAATTCTGTTAGATTTAGGGGAAAAAAAAAAAACCAACTCAAAAACTTCAAGGACTAAGAATCAGAGAGGACTGTCCTGAAGAAATACTTTCAGACTGTAATGAGTGTAGCTGAGCTCCTTTTTCCTCCAGGGTAAAGAATCACAGAATCACAGAATCCCAAGGGTTGGAAGGGACCTAAAAAGATCATCTAGTCCAACCCCCCTGCAAGAGCAGGGTAACCTACAGTACATCACACAGGAACTTGTCCAGGCGGGCCTTGAATATCTCCAGTGTAGGAGACTCCACAACCCCCTGGGCAACCTGTTCCAGTGCTCTGTCACTCTTACAGTAAAGAAGTTCTTCCTGATGTTAACGTGGAACTTCCTATGCTCCAGTTTACACCCATTGCCCCTTGTCCTATCACTGGATATCACTGAAAAAAGCCTAGCTCCATCATCCTGACACCTACCCTTTACATATTTGTAAACATTGATGAGGTCACCCCTCAGTCTCCTCTTCTCCAAGCTAAAGAGACCCAGCTCCCTCAGCCTCTCCTCATAAGGGAGATGTTCCACTCCCTTAATCATCTTTGTGGCTCTGCGCTGGACTCCTTCAAGCAATTCCCTGTCCTTCTTGAATTGAGGGGCCCAGAACTGGACACAATATTCCAGATGCGGCCTCACCAAGGCTGAGTAGAGGGGGAGGAGAACCTCTCTTGACCTACTAACCACTCCCTTTCTAATGCACCCTAAGATGCCACTTAACACCTCACACATCCTTTTAGATAAAGGATTAGATACCATCCAAACACTAAGCCTCCATTCAGAATGTGGCAGGGGAGAGGGTTGCCCATATTTCCTCTCCTTGACGCTCCTGGTACAACAGTCTAGCTTCTACCTTCTTATGCTGGGCACAAATACTGAACACATCACCAACGTTCAGTGGATCCAAAGAGCGTATTAGGATGGAAAGTATGCTTTATGTATAAAATACTACATGGAACTTCTAGTTCACCGGCTAATGTAAAAATACACCAAGAGATAAATTTAACAACATAAAAAAAAAGAACTTCCACCTGACCACTTTTTTTTTTCAGAATTTCTTTTCAGTACCAGCCATTGACACATTTCCTTGTCTTAAAAAATGAAGTTGCTTAAGAAAATAGTTGCTTTAAAAATAATTTTCCATATTCAGTATATGTAGTATCTCCCAAATAAGAGAAGATGACACAGTATTTCCCCTCAGAAGCAGGCATACTAAAATGCATTGCCTAGATATGATGCACTAAAAAGAACAAGGGATTTATGTGCACAGTAGGACAGAAATCTTTATCTAATTGTCAAGAAAGCAGAATGCAAAGATGCAGTAACAGGACTCTTCCAAAGAGAGATGTTACTTAACCACTGCTTCCTGAGCAGTTTTGCAAGGAAAGACAAGAGAAAGGTAATGGAAGTGTATTCCAGACTTCCTAGAATGCTATGTGGAAACAGAAGAACACAGACAAGAAAAACAACTCAAGCGAGTGAACAGGTCATTAGAAACCCGTTTTCTCAGCAGTAGACTGTCCCTTCACCCAGCAGCAATCCTCCAAATGCCTTTTACCACAGTCCCCCTGAGGTGGCTAGCTAGGTACTGAGCAGTCATTAAATTGGGATGGCAAATATTTCACCAGTCACTCATGGCCCATGAACCGTACAATGAGTTGGGCTACTGTATGATGCAATAAAGGTATTCAATCATCTGGGAACAAAGGCATGTATTAGAATTTAGCATTTAAAACCAAACCTTTAATCTATGCAATGTTTTTCATTCATAAAGTCTATATAGCTGTTGACCATGTTCCAACACAGAGGAACTTACAGTTGTAAAGCCAGCACTCTCTGAAGTAGGGAGCGAAGAGAGTTTGGCAATTATTACAAAGCAGAACCTCTGCTTTATAGAGCAAGTTGCAAATGCTCTAATTCACTTCTATGCATGAGAATTGTACAAAGCAGCATAGCATGACACAATACATACATTCCTTGTTGAAGCAAACAATGGCACAGAGACATTTCAACTAGTCTTTAACAACTGAAAGGCCTTTTTTGTCTTGCCTTTTTTAGAATTACTCAGTCATTATTTCATCACAAGCATTTGCAACTATTTCACACATATCAAATTCTGTTTTTCAGTAATGAGAGACCCTAGACAATCTTGTAGATCAAGACCATTAGGAAAATCACACCCTATAATAATAGTACTTCAGAAAAGGTACAGCTACAAGGTGGAACATATTACTTCTGAAAGGTGCAAGTAAGCGATGTCACAGCTAAAAGCAGCCTTTTGAAAAACAAATACATCAAAGTTTATCTTTATGACCTTTCCTTTCTCAAGCTAACACTGACAAAACCCTTTTAAGCTGTTATTTACTGGCCAACATCCCTAGCACGCATTAAAAATAATTATGGGTAGGATTTTGTTTACCTAGCTTGGACACTTAGCCCATGCCTAAATTCTTGACAGTGAAGCCAAACTCCCTATTCTCTACAGTCAGCAGAGAGAAATAAGTGCTCAAGAACTGCGTTCACAGGGAGATCTTGTCTACCTAACTTGAAGGAGTGAACAGAATGGCCTTCCTCTGGCCAGCATCCAAAAGATCTACCACTCCCTAAATCTGTGAGGAAATCAAGTGCATTAGTTGCAAAACTGCTTCATTAAGCACAAGCTAGGAGCAGAATTAATGTGCATTAAACCTGTGCTTCGGACACTGTTCGTTTAATTTGCAGAATAGAGCATAAAAAAATCCTTGCTAAAAAAAAAAATGTCTTTCCATGACTGGGTAATGTAAATTGATACAGCAAGGAAAAAATGTTACATTTAAATGTCACCAAGCATGAACAACCCTTGGCTGTGTTGAGCTATGAGTTGCTCAGCCGAGGCAATAATTCACTATCAAGAGAACTTGAGGCCTGCGAATGAGTCTACATCTCCATCCACCGTGTTGGAAAATTCTACAGAGCCGCTTCCACTGACTTCACCAAATCCCTGTTGCTTTGCTCCTGCATTCTGAACATCCAAGAAAGTCCCCCAAGTTCAGACTCCACAACACGTCAGTATTTTGAGGTAAAAAGCATATAAATGGCCACAAAATTTTAAATTCATACCCAAAAATCATATCTAATGACTCTTTAAATGGAGAATTGGAACCTTCTTGATACTGAAGTAACACCCTGACTTTTTGAGTAATTTTGACAACTTACACATGGGATTTGAAATACATCCCATCTTAGAGAGCATACACTGAGAGAACACTTACTATTATTTATGTACTGCAACTGTAGTAAGTAACAGAACATTCACATGCTAGACTATGTATAAATACAGATTCAATGCAGTATTATATATTATTGTGTCAGTTCTATTTATTTAGACTACCCAATTTTATTTGAAGGAATGCATAGGAAGTTTTTCAATATAATTTTGAGGACTTTGTGGATTTCCCTAGAAAATCTACAACACTCCCCAAGTCTTCACCTAAAAATGAGATTAATGGATCTAAGAGGAAAATCTAGGACAGCAACTACATTGCATATAGCAAATAAAATACGTAGATATTCCTGAAGTCTCACTTACATGAAAGTAGGGTAAGAAGGAAGATTATATTAAATGAACTGTGACACACTGAATTAATCTACCTTCAAATATTAAAAATAGTAAATTTTCTGCTCATTTCCAGTGAAGAATCCCCTTAAAACTAAGTATTTTAATGTGTCTGTACTAGTTAATGCATTTTCATGCTACAATGTTCTTCACAGGACCTTGTGGTTAAAACAGTATGCATACTATATTTATTCAGTTTCAAATTTTTACTACCTTGGCTTTCAGAAAATGAAAGAATATGTTCTCATTGAGTGTCAGTCTAAAAATGATGCAAATGAGGAATGGTAAAGTAGCGTTGTTACTTGTTTTCTTTTTGTTCAGTTCATCTAAGACTGCTAGATATATAAACCCAGGGCGATTAAAAAGAATACTCAGGACTGGTTATTCAGATGTACCTTCCAGAGCTGCATAATCAAGATGGATAACATCTGTCTTACAGCAGAAGCATTTCTCCTTTTTAAAATCACCTTTATAATTAAACTAGCCTGAAGATTCTGTTGAATTGCAAGAACTGAATATAAAGATTTTAGTGTTACTGTGAATCAGTTAATTTCTGGTTTTAATTTTCATCAACCAACTATATCTACAACCCTCCGTTGTCCCCGCACCCCGAATTCTGATCTGTGCTAACTACAAACACAAATCAAAAGATGTGAGAACTCTATTGATAGCTATAGCAGCGTACCTTTCACTGACAGTAACATACTTTACTATTTGCAGACTAAAAAAATTGGTTTTCTACATGAGGATTATTCATTTCACACATCTCCACAATGCTACTTTACAACTTGGCTGTAAAACGAAAGAAATTACTCTGTTAGCATATCGTTAAACTTAGTAAGCATTTTTTATATCCAATTTTTCCACAGTAATTTTGCTCAGGCCCAAACCCCCACATAACCAACCATTTGTACTTTTTTCTCCTTTATGATTTTCATATCAGACAATCATCATATTCAATTAAATATAGATAGGGACTGTGAAGACAGCTGCTTCAGGTCATGGCAACAGGAAATTACACGTTCCCAGCTCCCCAGCTACACTAAAGGTTTGTAGGAATTTTACTTCTCCAGCAAGTTAACACTTATTTTTTTCTTGCTTTGGTTATTTTACAACCAGAAGCTTTTTTCCCCCCACTGTTAAGAGAACCTTCTTTAATAATATCAATACTATCTAACAATCTATGAAATGTTCGCTCTTCCATAGATCTAATGTTTAATTGCTTTTGCATGTCCCTGACCTTACTATTTTGGGAACAGAAATACAGCAAGAAAGGACAAACTGAGGTGATCAGGTAAATGAGTTTCCCAAATCATTAACACCATGAAGAGCAAGGATTCAGTACGTTACTTCAGCTTCATAGGATATAATTACATGTTTTGATTAGCAGATATATTTTCCCAGCCTCAGGTGTCAACAAGGGTTCAAGTGTATAACACGTATAAATGGGTGCTAATTTTACTAGTCATGAAAATGTGTTTCACTAATTACATTTATATCCTCTTAGCCAATTTTCATTTGATATTGCTTCTCTGTAGTACATCTTCCTGTTTATTTCCTTACAATGACATTTGAGCTCTTCCAAAAGACACAGTGATTCTAAAATTTGGTAGGCATGACAAGTTACTTCACCACTGAACATCTGTCAGTCATGAAAAAGCAACAAGATTTGCAGAAGCCTATACAACTTGGTGGTCATTCCTGTACCTCTGTGAATTGTATCCCATTTAGGATGCTATAACCTGGGATTAAAATAAAAAGTACTGCTCTTCTTTCAAGCAGTTGATTCTTGCTAGGAGTGTAAGCATTTCTGAATGCTGACACCAAAAAATAAGGGAGTAAGCCTGTCTCAGGAGAGAAGGAAGCCCTTTTCCTTGCCTTGCAGTTTCCTGAAGAAGTCCTTCATGTTTTGCTAACAGAAATGAGATGAGGACTGACAACTGAAAGAACCACTTTTCAGATAGCAGCATGGTCCAGTGTGAAGTGTCCCTGCGCATAGCAGGGGATTAGAACTAGATTATCTTGAAGTCGTTTCCAACCCTAACTAATCTATGATTATAACTAGTCTGAGGATGGTTTGGGTTGGAATGGACCTTTAAAGATTGTCTACTTTTATGTACTAACCCAAACATTATGGAAAGTATTTATGGCCCTATGCAGTGCTGTTGGCATGGCTGGGGAAAAATTTTAAACCATTTAAGAAAGAACAATAGGCCAAGAAAAGAAAATTCCACAGTATAGCTTAAGGAGCTGCATGAATGCATATGATAAAATACTAGCTTAATCTACTCAAAAGTCTGCTCTTGCCACTAATACTTCAGAGCTCTTATTAATTATTATAAACATGACTAACTAAAAAAAATAAGGGGAAAATCACACAGAAATTACTATCACATTCAGGTGGTGTTAAGTATTGCAGAAGAATGCTAGTGTAGGGACTGGATTTACAAGCTTGCACATGGATTGATATAATTACCAACAACTGTCAGACTTTAAAACCCAGAGTAAGAGTTTAATGTAAACACTTCCATAGGGAACAGATTTAAAAACCAAACAAACAAAAAAAGCCCATGCTGCCAAACCCGGTAAAGGTGATTTAAATTTCCCTTGTAAATATCCTGAAAGATTTTTTAATGGAATAAATACAACAGATTCTTTTTTATAAGACCTGGTGATAATTTAGGCTTATTCAGTACATATAAAAATACTGCCTCAAAGCCTAACTGGCACTCATCAAGTACCTGAGCACTGCTGAGAACATTTTTAAAGGCTACAGTGCCAGTACCCATACAAAAACCGTAAAGAAAGATGAAAACTTTCAACTTGTAATAAGTATAGTGTGACAGGTAACTGAACCATGCGACACCTCACTGAAGCTGCATGCAAAGCTTATTACAAACTGTAAGCTTTAAAAACCACTAAGGAGACAACTGTAAAACATGGATGTAAAACTATTATTGTATAGCTGGCACCACACAACAATTTTTAATTTTTTCATTTTTAACTTCTGCGCTTTTGCATTGTATTACGTGTCTTCAGAATTACCTGTTTGGATAGATAAATACAGTTGAAGTAAGCATGCCTATGGTGAGAGGCTTCTTTTGCTTTACTCTAAAGGCTGGATATCACTTTGCCTTTGTTTTAATACTTTAAATTTGAAAAATGGGAGCAATAAGGACATAAATTCAAGGATGTTATATGCATGTTCACTTTAATGGAGTCATAAGTACTATTTAGTTAATGGGAAAAACCTCTTTGTCCATATGGCCTTGCCAAAGGTTTTAGAAGCCTCATTTCAGAGAGTAGGAATATTCACACATGAAGACAGGTGCATGTTTAAGTGTTTTAATAACCAGGAGATTAAATTTGCATATTCTGTACTTGGCTAAACAAATTAAAAATACAGTTTTCTTTCCATTAAAGCTATCTTTATGATATAGAGGGTTTTAAGGGAGGACAAACAAAAGCTCTGGGGATAATACAGGATTTCATGTGCACAAAGAATGTCCAAAAACTTACTTTTCATGGTTTTAATTGTATATTTATCAAATCAAGTCAGCAGCCATAAGAGAACAATGATACATTCGCCCTTATATTATGAACTCTGATATGGAACCCATTTTCAATCTTGACAACTTATGTATTAATTTGTTCTGGGTTTCTTTGGGGTCTTTTATGATATTTCTGTTAATAACAGAGTAAGGTTATGCATTGTACTTTTATTCCTGATCATTAGAAACGTAAAGCACAACATGAGCCAGAAACTGTAAGGGAGAGGGGAAAAATAAAAATCTTAAATATAAAGAGGTGGGGGGGAATAAGCAAAGTTGTCCTAAAACTGCATGAATTAAACATCAATTTTGCATTTATCTTCAAAAAGGCAATTCACTACAATTAAAACTTACAATTTAAAACTGTGTACAAGAATATTAAAAAAAAAATAAATCCATGAGTTAAAGAGCATTTGGGCATCACAGACACAGTCACATGGAGAGTACCAGAAACCGAGCCCACAGCTTTCAATTCCAATACTTGAGGAAAAATAAAACAGAAGAAATCTCTACCCAATTAGTGATCATCTCAGAACACTCAGAGAGGATGTCCCAGAGGAGCACAAAGCAATACCTGCCTTTACAAAGGGAGGGGTAGGGGAGGAAAAGGAAAATTAATAGACCTGTTGGCTTAACTCTGATATCAAATGACATGGAACCAATTGCTAAGCATGAATTTCTTAAAGATAAGAAATGAAGATAAGGAACAGTCAACATAGATTTGTTATGAGTGAATTAAAAACCAATTCATATTTGTTTCTTTAGCTAAAAGGGATGTGGTATTCTCAGAAAGGATTTCGACATCATGTACCAAATGATACATTTTACAGCGATTTCATCTTCACCACGAAAAGACAATGAAAAGATGCCTAGCCCAAGGCAGGACTAAAAAGTCATTCCTGAAAGACAGCACAGAGCATTTCTATCCTTAAGGACTACAAACTGTAGAGCTGGTTATCATAAGACACTGTGGTATGGAAATTGTATTTATTTATTGATTTATTTTAAATTGACAACAGGTCTTTCAAAAATCACCCAATAAATCGACATGTAAAGATCTGACCCAACTCTAAGAAGGGAATAAAATCCAGGCACACATTTTGATTGTGCATACCACAAACATATACCACATTCAAAAATAATCTATGAATGGTGTATTATGATATAAATATTATTTATGACAGTTCTTACAGTAGAGATTTTCAGGTGAAAAAAAAGTGTTTCAGAAAAACATGAAGAAAAATGGGACTTGCTAGAGAGCCATAGGAGGGAAGCAATCCCCCCCTCTCCTGCATCTGTCAAACTTCTCTTGAAGGGACAGGGAAACAGATGATGTGCCACATTTTTTAAATTGTTACCTAACAGACCAAATGAAGAGGAATGCAACGTTCCAAAAGCCACAGACAACAGCCTTTACAGGAATATGCTAAGAAAAGCTTCCCTTCGGAGAACAGTGTTAAGGATTTATTTTGTACTATGCTATTTGTCACAAATTTGGGTAGTCCTTGCTGCGATGGTAAAATAATACCTTTGGCCTTGATGGGAAATCCCAGATTCTGAACTGTCAGGTGCGGAACTGAGACAGGGATGTTCCATGTGCACTGCCTACTCTTGTTTCCTCAGGGAGGGATGAAGGAGTTGCCTTAAGAGTAAGCAGATTCTGAATGTACAAATAAGCAACACTATGCAATTATTAACAAGCTACGCTATCCCAAAGGCTAGCCTAGGTTTAAACACTCAGTGGTATTTACCATATATTGTAACTAACTTGATTCTTTCTTAGCACCTTCTAATAAAGACCTGACTCTTCTCTGAAGGGTGAGGACCCCAACTCTATTGCACTGAAAAGTCTGCTAGCAGATGTAAAGCTCCTTTCTCCTCCTGTGCTGTACACCCAGTATGCACATTAGGAGCCCACATAACTCCCGTTATATAACCTCCTTGCTACTATTTATTTCCCTAATTCACAAATTAAAATATAAAAAAAATAAAATAAAAAACACCATTACTTTGCTCAACCTAAACACACTTTTGATATACTTTCAAGCTATTATTAGTTCATCTAGTTATTCAGAAACAAGGAGACATAAAAAATGAATTCCTGGGTTATCACAGCATGCCTTTGGGTAGTATTATATAGGCTGGGAAGTGAAATAATCATAAAAATACATGGCCTGCCGTGCAGATGTTACTTTAACAAAATGAACTCTGTATTTAAAACTCAGGGAAGACAAAAAAAACATGATGAGTATTGCAGTACACATGCAATGACATCACTACCACAGCTTTAACAGCCCTCAAATCTCGAATCTATTTTAATGCTAAATTGGCTCATAAGCCATTTCTATTTTCCTATCGTGAAAATCATTGCCAGCTTTTGTCATGAGTTATGGTGTATTATTAGGACTTCGGTCATGAGAAACATTATTTACAAACACCCGGGTCCTTCTGAGCATGCCTAAAGTAAAACAAAAAATAACCCCAAATCCAAAACAACCCCCCAAAACAATCAAACAAAACCACTCCTACCTAATACATATAGCAACTATCTGTGCTGTACATATCTGAAAGGCAAAGAGCCTCAAGATTATTTTCTCCTTTCCAAAGAGAAATAAAAAGTATTGAGAGAAATAAAAGGAACAGAAATTATCCCTTTTTCATATACATTTATTTCATAGCAATGTTATGAAATACATACATATATAAAAAACACAGAACTCTTTACTCCTGTTAGTAGTATTTACACAGGAAGTGTATTGCAGAAGCACAAATATTTTCTGTAATTAATTCACAGAGTTACATGTGGTTTGTTGCTTAGTTATTGATGAAAACATTTAATTTAATAAAATTCAGCCTTTTCCTCTGTATTCCCGCTCCACATTCCATTGTCACTAATTACAGCACCTTCTCTCTCACACACAGGGAAAGCTGCCAAGCAACTCCCTCTGGAGTCAATGTCATGGCTACTTTTCAGATTACTAGGAAGGACTATGTAAACTGCACTGCCAAGTACCCTATCCATAGGGATTAAGTGTGTCATTTCAGTATCCAGAGTCTCAGATAAGTCAATCTGAAGTCCTCTTGCCCCACTCTGCTACCTCAGTCAAGTCTTCCCAGCTGGCAGGTAGTCACTTTATACTCTACTGCTGTCAAACTGTGAATGCTTATGTTTTCAACAAGAGTTCAGAAAAACTGAAGTTACGGTAATAAACATCTGTCTGTTAGCCAATGACATACACTGCATCTGCAAAAACATCTATCATCCTCTTTCGTTAATGCTCATTTAGAGACACACCTGCACTGAGTTATTTCTTTTATGATTTCTTATATCTCACTAGTTTACCAAATGTTAAAACAAAACCAAAGCATTCACTCTAAGTTGTATTTGGTCATAGTTTCCTCATCCAGATACACACAACTCCTTTAACTCAGCTGGGATACCTCAGTTAGAATGACATTTGCAATTACATGTAAAGCAGGAGCAATGTATTTTGTTGGCCATTTCCATCCACAGAGCAATCTCCAGAGCAGGTATGTGCAGCACAAGAGCTACAGCGAGCTTCACAAAAATAGAGTATCTTCCTTTATTAAAGACAGTATCTGACAGTGAAAGAATCACAGTCATGACTTCACATTAACATCAAAGCCACCCTGCAGTGGTTTTGGTACTCCTATGCTACCTGCCCCTTTATTACAGTTCAACAGAGCAGCTCAGGCATCAGCTCTTGATCGTGATGCCTTCTGTTTGGCATTGCTCACAAACAGTAACCTCAATTTGTACGGCGCATTTCCAGGCTTTTCCATTACTCCATGTTGCACACCAGCATCCTGCCACTACAGCCACACCTGGACAAATCCAAGCAGCAGCTAAGAGTATTTGCCCAAAAGGAATTATTTTGAAACACTGGCAAAAAGTACAGATTTCCACTATGATACCCAACGTCAGTAGATGAGAACTTTTCATTCAGTGAAGTTTGTCATTTATTTCAGTGGAAAGATGACTTCACCACCACATTCCTACTGACGCAATACTGACTCAGAAAGCTCTGTAACTAAGAGCTACTACTGCTCTGTATCTGTAGCAGAGAGAAGTATTATAGGTGCCCTTTTTCTTCCCCATACACTCACAACACAGTCAGGAAAAGAGCTAACAAAGAGTAAGGACCAGATGAGAAAAGCAATCAGCATAGAAGTAATTTTGCATCCTTAACAGAATATTACTGTATTGAGCTAAATATCACATTTCCTTAGTGTTTTCAGAAAAAAATAACTGAAATTTAGTGATCTTAGACCCCGTACCAGGATAAATATAGAAATGTCACAAGTCTCTTTTTTGGAATTATTGTGTGAAACTTGTTTCAGTGTATTTTGCATAGAATCTTCTTTATTTTTTCAGTAAAAATTAAGTAATGATAAAAGTTAAGGACACAACAGCTGCCAATACCTCATCACAGCAGTGGACATCTTAGGACATTTCCAAACATCCATCAAAGTTACATCAGAGGAATGATGAGCAAAATAATAATTCTAAATATTTCAGAAGTTGGTATTCAACTGAAATTTAATTTCACTTAGTCAAGAATATTCTCTTTGTCTTGGTAAAAGTAGAATCCATAGTTTCTCATGAGAAAAATAAAATAAATGCAAAGATACTGATAAGTGAGCAGCAGTTTCAAAATACAGAGCTAAATAAAAGACAAAACATTCATCACCAAAAGTGATGATTCCCAACTCAAGCTTCTCTCCAGCTGTTCAGATGTGTACATACAGAGAATAAAGTAACTGCAAGGCTGTTTTTCCTTCCTTGGGGAATTGCTGTCTTTTCCATCACTGAAAACATTACTTCAAGCAATTGTCACATCTGTAGATCTTTGCCTCTCCCTACCCTTTTCTAAACAAAATATAATTTCAAGCTTGAACTAGAACAGCATAAAATAGAGCAAAATTGTCACTAAATCTTAAATTTGACAAAATTCCTTCATACACACACATTTTAGAATAGAGATTAAAAAAAACCCACTTATTTTTTTACTCCCTTGAGTAATATCTTACTATTATCTAATGAGGTAGGCCAACCTGTGCAAGACAAAGAAAACATTATCATCTTCCCTAACTCACCATGTTCATAAAGTATAAACTTACACTATCTAATGTGACTTAAGGACAAATACGTGAATAGTTTAGAGAGTATACTTGTTGGTCCGAATGTCTCAAATTTTCTCTATATGCTTTAATAGCCCATTATGGAATATTGCAAAAACAGAATGAAATTTTGTACATAAACAAGCAGGATTTTCCATCAAAACCTTATGAGGAGTTGAACTCATTCAGCTACAGAGACTATACTCTTGTTCCCCTATATTCAGGCAGCCCATTACCAAAAGAGAAGTACACTAACAAGGTAAAGGACAAATGAATATTCTGAACTAAATAATGCCATCTCCAAGAAAGGATCCTTCCTTTCACGGAAACAACAAAGTGATGTACAAACAGAAGTGTGCAAACTTTTATGATTCTACTCCTGTTTGCTCAAAACATGGTACACTGAAAAAAAAGACTTGTCCTCTACAAAATACCGATTTTTAGCAGTGAACTCTGACACATCCAATATCTTCCTGTCTCCTTGAAATTTTAATATAAATAGAAAAGTCTGAACAAGCAGACATATGTATGGATTAAGAGTCAGGAAGATCAGCTAAGGCCTAATTCTCCAGTTTTGACATCTGAATGTAATCTCTCAACTTTTAGTACACTATGGCTGGTTGTGCCAAAGAGAAGATTTTAATGAAACAACACGTTTATCCACATAAACCATGTGCAGATAGATGATTTTATCTGCATTCTATGCAGAGCATGCAAATACATGAAGCATAAGCAAAACTGGGAAGAAGTATGCACGCAACAATACCCATAAACTACACGTAAGATGAAGTACAACTTAACACAAAGGTCTGTACCTGAAAAGATTCTTCCCATTACTGCAGCAGAAGAGGCTTAAGTATCCTACTATTTCACATAGCATTCTCCTGCACCAGTTTCACATGGCTCTGCTCCTATTCTGCCATGTGAACACTTGACATTAACAAAACTCCAAGTGTAGACTGCCATCCTGTTTCCTTGCTGCACTAGTGAACGTTAAAAGCCTCTGATATGGCCTATTGACTACACCCCTCCCTTCTGAACCTTGGAGACATAATGATGCCATAATCTATAAACCTCAGTGCTTCTTTAACAATTCACAGAATAATCAAGTTAGTTGTTCCTCATATATCCCTGTAATTGTATTCTGATATGCAGTGGAATGCAGTAAAGCTATTGTTAAAGGAGTTCACCGGCGAAGATTAGAGTTAGCTGGAAAACCCAGCTGTCAGAGCTCATTATTTTCAACAGATTCCCTGACAGCTTGCCAGAATTTGCCTTATAAATGGTTCCATGCTGTCTTAAGAAAGAAGAACTCCCAAAAATGCCTACAGGTTGCAAACTTCACCTTACCTTGCTAAAGACACCAGCTGATCTGAGAACCTGACAGACCGCTCCAGGTCCATACTAAATAGTCATGGAACAGTTGGGAATTTCATTTCTTACCCCAACTGGTATGCTTTGGGCAGAGAAATGTTACAGAAATTTCTATTTTCCAGAAAATTTAAAACCAACCTGACCTTTCACACCATGTTGGAGCTAACTGCCGATTTGAATGAGCTCAGTGAACATTATAAGTCACATGTTCTTGGCTGTGTGCAAATTCTAATAATAAATAACACTTAGAGACATTCTTTATAAAGCTTGGTGAACATGGCCTATATTTGTTAATGCAAATACAGATACAACTGGCTACATCTACTCAGAAGAAAAGAAAGCCAAAGAGACTGGCAGAGCACTAAAGCCATGATAATGCAAGCAATACTCATCTCCTCAAGCCATTGGTTTGTCAATGCAGAACCACAGAAAAGGACACTTTCAATCATAGCAGGATATAATAAAGTGAGAATAACATAATTTCACTTAATTTCACAGGTTCAAAATAAACTTCAGTAATCACATTTCACTGATAAGATCTAATTTTAATGGGATCTTTATATTAAAATATACACATTGCTTTGGTACAGAATTATAACCACATGTTTGCAGATGGAAGAAAGGCTAAGAACAATGTAATTCAGTGGAATCTCAGCAACTAAAAACAGAGCAAGCATTACATAATGAAACACACTACAACAGCTTTTAAAGAAAAGATTGTAGTAAAGCTTTCTTAATTTCATTATGACAGTGAAAATAAATATTCTATACTCCCCAAAGTAGGAGGACTATAAAGAAATAAAGCAATGATGTGCCCAAGTAAATCACTCACAGCCCAGGAGGTGGTTTGGGTTTATTTAGAGATCCAAAAAAGAATGCTCACATTTCAAACTTACCTCCCCATTGTTTCAACTTGGTAGCAAATGCTGCACTGCACCAAATGCTCTAAATGTAACTTGAAGTACTGGAAGAAGGGTGAGGGATTTCCTATTTTATTGTGCAATGTAAGAAACAGATAGTTTCTGTTTAGCAGAAGAGCAGTTTAAGCTCAAAACAGAAAGCATACACAACAATTAACTACATGTGATATTCATTCAAAGATTTCAGTTGGCTGGACCACTGTATATAATGACTTCTGTATACTGAGCTTCTAATCCACAACACAAAGTTAAAAGTATCTCAAGGAGACCTACAGAAATACTAATGTCTTTCCCACTTCAGATAAATTTCCTTTTCTCTTTCTCAAAGAATGCAAGCTTAGCCATCCACAAAAAGTCAACTATTACCTAAGAAATTTTCCCACACAATATTCTATGTGCAATTGAAAAACCAAAAGTAGTTTTTTTGTGAGCACCTACGGTGCTCGGAATGCACTGTAGTTCAAGTTTACGTGTATTCATTTTTACTACGGTTCATTCCCACCTCTGTTGAAGAAGGATAACTTACTTTTTGAAGAAGACTAAAGGTGAAAAACGAAGCAGCACAGGCTCGTATCTGAAGCTGAATTATGTAAACAAGTATTCAAAACACCTTTCTGGGAAAAATCAGACATGCACTATAACTAAACGTACACGTTTTTCAATGAAAGAAATCAGTTCCATATTTACTTCCTCTTTTATGATAACCAAATCTACCTTTTATGATAAAGTTTTTAACTTCCCAATGGTTGGACGCACATATACAAGATGGTGAAAGATGCAGGATTAAGTAGTTATGACTGAAAATACCAATCCCTATCCAATCTTTCAGTTACTTATACTTTTGAATGAATTCTGAAAGTTCCTCAAGTAGCATGAAAACCCCAAACCCACCTGAATTAACATGCCAAATAATTTTTACGGTATGCATTTTGATTACCTACTGCATTAAACATCCTACAGAATACTTTCTCTCAAACATGCTTTTCAAACATCCATTATCTAAAGTTCTTAATTCTTCCTGTTTAATTATCCCACTGCACTCCACAGACAGAGTGTTTCCTCCAAGTACTAGTCTAGACATTTTGCAAATCTGCTGGCTTGGGCAAGTCAGAACGAAGCAAGCTTTAGTCCATTACTATGACAGGTAGTGCTCTTACTAACAACTGCTTTTTACTCCCTCTGACAAATGTGCTCTGTGCCATGGCTGACGTTTGTGTAGTAATCAGGACTGATGGATAGGGACGCCGGTGCTGCCGAAAGTGCCCCCCATTTTAATGTGAGCGATTTGTCAAATGTGCTGCTATTGCACTGCTGTCAGGCACAGCCAGGAAAGCACTCTGTCATCTCTCCACCAACCAAGGTCACTTTGGCAGGGACAGGAGAACTCCCCAATGAAATTTTCATCTTTACTGGCTATGTGAATGGCTTAGTCTTCACAGCATTTAGTTTATTTTAAGGAGTCCTTAAAAGTTCTTGCAAAATGTCCTTGCTACCAAATACTAAATTAAACTATAAAGACACATTGAAGCAAAAGTGGCGCTAGCCAACAATATACATTTGGATTTTCAGAAATGCAGACTTACAGTAAACCCCAGCACGTCAGGTCCTCACAGACTTAAATTAAAAATTATTTAACAATCCAAGGACTTCTGCCACCAGAACACCTTAAAATGCAATGAAAACACAGTATGGAATAATGACTGAAAGATTAAGTTGACAAATCTACAAAATATGCCTGTGCATCACCATGTAGTTTTGAGTAAATGGGAGCCTTTGAAAACAAAAGCTTCAGAAATACAGAGAAAAGTAGAACCTTTACTCTCTATGATATAAAGTGCAGAGAACAGGTAACTGTTTCAGCTCAAACTGTCATCTAGGAGCACATTACAAGCTTTTTTGGCAGTATAGCAGCCTCAAAGTCTTAACTGTACTTTTTTTTTTTTCCTCCCTTATTTTATTATTTTTTAATGCTTCCTCCCTTATTTTATTATTTTTTAATGCCAACACTCAATACAAGCACACCAATAAGATTTAGATGCTTATGGATTTTACAGAAGTTATCTATATCTTCAGTCACTTACATAAAAATCTGTTGTTCAGTGACTAAAGAATTTAAAGAAATTAGTTTGGTACCTTAATGCAAAATGTGAGAGCAATGTTATACCAAAGGCATTTGTGAAGTAACAACCTACTGGAACAAAAAGTCTTTTACAGAACAACCCAAAATGAATAGGTAGGTCATATTATTCCTATCACTTAAAGAAACATAATGCGAGTTTGTCCATGAAGCAGAATACAAATCAGCACACTTGCCTACAACTCCATTCTAAATCTTGAGTATTTACTAACAGAACCCAAAGCCTGTAAGAAAATTGCCTGTAAAAGGCAGAAAGGAGCTGCAATAACAAAATGAAATATACCCAACTACGCTCATCTTTTGCCTGCTACAAAAACCTGAGTGGTGTGGGCAACCCTGCATAAAGTTCCCCTCACAACTACATCCACCACGATCCTATTGGCAATTTATTTTGTTTTCAAGGACTGCAAAGATGAAATAGTGTAGTTCGCAAACATTGATGCTACATCCTTTTAATCTGTATATTCCTCCAGAGCCTCAGTTGAACTGACAACAGCTGAGAAGATCTCTACTACTGCAAAGGCACTCTCAGGGCTCCTACTCTGATCCCAAACTGTGAGCACCACTGAGCTGTTTGATAAAACCTTCACATACTCTAAGTGCATTATCTCTAACTTGAGTGGACATTCATTCTATGATTGTAAAGCAAATACATATTTAGCATTTTAATGATCACAGAAAAACTACTCTCTCCCTTTTTCTATGGCATATCATTACTTCACATGAAGAGAGACTCAAGGACTAAGGGAAAGGGAGGTTGGAAAGTCAAAAAACCAAACCCAGTAGACACCATTTCTATTTTATTTAGAAATTAATGTAGCCCAAGAATGGCTGTATCATATGAAATGCTAAAAGCCCACCAGGACACTCAACTCAGCTCTTTAAAGGTCTCATACTTTTCTGCTGACCGTATCTTTAATAAAAATTTGGATCAGGTAGTGATCTCAACTTGCTCTGAATAATGTTAACGTGCCTTCTATGCCGTAAAGCCTTTGGCTGCAAACTGTGGCATGGCATTACTATAAGCATAGAAGGTAAATAATTACTAAATATCTACTTAGTTAAGATTGACAAAACCAATTTATTCTAGGCCAAATTCCTGGGAAGCTTCAGAAAAATGTGATGGCAGCATCCAGGAATACAGTTAAGAGAAAATATGATTTCCTGTGAAGGAAGAACTTGTGCCATTTCTTCCCTTGAAAGCTTAAACACCTCTACATTAGAAAGATATCCCCAAAGCCTGTGTTCCCTTAGAAATCAGTATTGCCACGTCAAAGTCAAACAAATCTTTCTGAAGGAACAGTAACAGTAGATGTGGGACAGAAAGGAAGAATATCTGTTGTGCTGTACTTCAAGTTCTGGATGCCCAGAAAATAAAAAATAAGGAAGCAGCCGAGCTTCAATGAAAAGACTGGAGAAGCAGCACAGGAGAAACAAAACAAACCCAACCAAAACTGCAGGAAAACAGAAAGAGACAGGTGGAAACTGCAAGAATAACTAATATATATGCAAACCTATCATAAAAATGTTCCCAGTTGATCAACCATGACAGTAGAAAGCTTTTGCCAGTCTCAGTTTAATCTGTTCGGATCTCTCCTCATGTGAAAGTAAGGCTATCATAACCAGTTCTCAAACACAAGGACTCACAGAGATTACATACAGACAACTGCATACAAACATACACATTACTAACACTTAAATAAATGCATATGGAAAAAAACATCCACTCAGAATCCTTTGGGAAGAGAGGGCTTTGAAGATGACAGAATAGCAGCAATTCAAGGTCTAAAAGTTAAACTGTTTGAAACTGTACTTGAGAACAATCCTAAAAGAATTTAAGATTGATGGCTGCATACAACATCAACCAGCAAAATTAATACTTAATCACATTCAGAAGTAATAAAGAATGTGGGAGCTTAAAAAAATACATGTATTATCACACAACCAAAAATTATCATCAAAACAAACAAAAAAAAAACAACCAACAAACAACAATTTCTGATCTACCAGGTATCGTCATAGAAAATGGAGAGATATATCTCAGTTCACTCTGTACTTTAGAAGGAACCAGAAAATGACTCAACAGATTTAAAAAAAAAAAAAAAAAAGGAGTTATTAAGCATGCTAAATAATGGTAAAATGATAATTACACTGGAGATTTGTCTTAATAAATGAGATGTGAAGGGGTCTTTATTATCCACCCATGTGCATGTAGAATTTAATTAGTTATCACCTATAAATGCTAATACCAGAGCTGCCAATCAATCTCCTACACAGTAACTGAGGAAACAGTGATTGAGGAAACTCCCCCAAAAATCAGAACTGAATGCTTGAAGAACTCTTTGGTTACAAAATAGTTAACCCAACAGCAATATGGAGAGAAGGAATTCCTCCGAGAGCCTAACGAAAGAGATGTTTTCATCTCATTACATCTACCTTCATAATTATAACAAACTCATCAGCCTCGAGATGAATACCATATATAATCATTTTCCTGAATATTTTCTAAAGCAGGAAACTTAACAAGGTATAAATGCTACCGACTAATTTAAGCTATTTGCAGTTCTCATCTCATCTTGAGCTGCAGTAAGAAGAAGTATAGTTAAGCTAAAAATAAGTAGACAGAGACTTTTCCTTATTTATTTACTGTAATCCTTGCTCACAGCCAGGTAAGTAACAGGTTTATCCTCCTTAATGGAAGGTAATTTTAGAGTATGGTTTGACTCTGGTCTTTAACTAATAAAAAACTAATGCAAATAACTAGACAAACTGGCAAGCTTCTATCTTCCTAAATGGCTGCTTTCATTAAAACATTTAAAAATACATTAAAAAAACCCAAACCAAACAATAGGAAAAAAGAATTAAGCCAAATTAAAAGAACAAAACAATCAAAAGCCACAAAACAAAACCAAAAAAATCTGAAAATATTACCATGCCAAAGATTAATTTCACACTAATAGGAAAATAAGAAACAAAATAGAGGACTATACTTAAACAAAATCAGTCACATATGAAGTACAGGCGAATCCTGACCCACCCAGTGCAAGTGGAGCTCTGCCAGAATACATTTCTTGGCAAGGCTCTGTGCCCACTAATTAGAGACTGAACCATTTGGGGAAAGTTACTCTGTGTCCTCAGGAGTTGATGCAGAGCCATCCAAATCCACCTACCTCTCCAGAAGTGAAACTGGGGTGTTACACATACTGGCACAGAATGGGCTCAGGCAACAGCGTCCAACGCAAATCAGGAGGATTACAGATGAACTGGGGGATAAAGGGTGGGTGTATGTACACATGCACAACTCCTGCTCTGTATTCCCCCCAGAAAGGCAATATTTTTCTTCATTAGCTGACTATAGTGGAGAGCATGCAAAGCTGCCAAACGTCTGCTTCCACAGTAGTGATGCAGTTCCATAGCTCCAATATGAAGATCACTGAAGGAAGTAATACTCTGTCCCCTGAATACAGCTATTTTTGTTGAAGCATACAAAAAAGGAAACCAGTAAATACCCATGTACCCATTTGAAAGACTATTTTTCCGTTTAATAACATATCTTTCTGTTCTGTTTTCTTCACAGTCTACCTCGCATTATCAATATGGAACTGCAAGGGAGGAGAAACACTAGAGTTATTTCTAATAGTGGTTCCAGGAATGAGCTGCTCAACGTATCTCTTCGTTTTCTACTTCACACGCTCAAAAAGGCATTTCCTCCTAGAGAGTCAACGCGCATCACACATTAGGGTCACCTAAAGTTTTTAAATTCACTACTATGAAGAATGGCATGCACAGAAGTAAATGCATTTATACATTGCTAAAGTCACCAGGGCAGTGGGAGCTCTGCTTCAGCAAGCCTTAAAATCTGGCCTGAGAAGGAAATTGGTTTTTAACCCTACAAAATAGACTGAAATCTCTTTCATTACTTAATAAGCATAATGGGGGTCTTCCAGATGTGACATGATTAAGCTGCACACTGAAAGAGAATCCTACTTTCTTATTCTGCTTTGCAATGTAACAAACTTAAATTTCTTATATTATGAAAGGGTTTAAAAATAGCCCTTTATCCCACAAATCACAAGCAGTGTTAACAGAGAAGAATCAAGGCTGTTGAAAAGAATTGACACAATCATTTGTATTTCTTGACAAATCATTTGTATTTCTTGACAAAACAGCCAAGAAGTTCAACACAAAATAATTTAAGTTTCATTTTAAATGCTTATTCACTTGCCAAAAGCGTAATTTACACGAATGTTAAAAACAATACACAGCTTTGCAAAAAATAACTACTATGGCTGAAGGGCTAAATATGACCAGAAAAAATGGCTTGAAATCAAGCAAGTACAAAGATTTCTCTCTTTTTCTGTTTGTAAACCCAAACATATTAGCATAGCAGGTGTCTCACCATGCCTCCTGTCAGCACGCTTTACACTGCCTTTGTGCACTGATTGCTGTTCTTGAAAAGGTCGGAAAAGAGAAAGGACACAAAGAAAAGCGAAGAAAAAAAGCAGAGGGAATATCTGAAACTATCATAAACCAACCCCAAGTGCTGACTCATGCTGTAACTATACAAAGCTGAAAACTAGGCTACCGCAGAGAAAGCGATGGAAACTCAGAAATATTCACTGCCTTCAGTAACATGTACGATTTGTATTTGATAAAACAGTATACAAAGGAGGAGTCCAGCTTTAAAGCAACAGCTTTAATTGGAAAATCTTCTGGAATGTATTCCTGTCCTTAATTCCTGGTGCAGGCGACAGCAAAGAGGAGCAGGCGGCAGCCCTCTTGCCTGGCACCCTCCAACAAAGGGGCGTGTTGTGTCCATGCAGCCAGCCACAGCTGCTCCCAGGGCTCTTGTGTGGAAAGCTGCTGAAGATCTCAGTTCAGACCCTGAGCACTGATGGTACATGGAGATACTACCGGCCCCCCCTCCGACCCTTCGTGTCTCTTTAGCTGACTATTATTCTGTACTAATCAAGTGAAGCAGACTAATAACTTTGCTATTCAGACATAATTCATTATCCTTATTTACCCAAGCCAGCAGAATTTAGAAAGGTTCTTCCTTCCAGCCTTTTTAATTACCAAAATTCTACTCGCTTTAAAATACCATAGTCTCCCTTGAGTATTCAGCAGAGCTGAAGATCACCATGGCAATAAGAAAATGGTGCCAATGTTATCTTGGCACTGACTGTCTACAGATCTCAGGAGACTTAGCACAGAAGAAAATTGAGCTCACGTAAAAGCAGGAACTCTCTCTAATGGTTTTAATATACCTTTTATTTTTGCTAATTCAATGTTAAAGCAGTTGAATAAAAACCAAAACACCTCAGAAGCATACGCTTTCCTAAACAGACAATCAAAACAGCTAATGAGTTTACTATTCCAAGGTGAAATCCAGTTTACCTACACAGAAAGCAAGCAAGGTCCTACAGTTAATAGCTGGATATGTGCTAAAGTACTGCCAAAGCATTGGAGGCAAGAAAAACAACCCACATGAAAATGAAGTCTGAGAAAAAAAATAATCTGGAGTTCGTCAGATCATTTCAGATAACAGATTCAGACATGCCATGAAGCTTTTCTCACAACCACAACATGTAAAAACCTGTAGTTCTGCTGCCCATGTTTGCTTTGCCCCCTTCCTTAAACTGTGTTAGGGAGACAAAGGACACCTTTTATTAGGATTATATCAGTAATCACAGCATAATTACACAAAACCCAACAGCAACACAAATGGAATGTACTGCAGTCACTGCAGTACTGCCCTGAACTTCTAAGCTTACCCTTCTGTAGAAAACCAGCATAGCACAGGAGTGTTTCCTGAAGGCCAAGTGCCACCCAGACAACAGTGACAATGTCTACCAGAAGAAACTACTACTAAGCCATGCAAGACAAGATATTAACAAAGAGCACCTTCCCTTCACATTTACTGTAGTGCCAGTTCAAGTGCACGTTTTCTTTTTCACAGTATCAAAACAGCCACTGGTACATTATTGTCCTTCATAGTCAGCAAACAGTACAGAGGGGGAAAATAAACTACAGATCATCCCAGTGCCTATGCACACAAAAAGACAAACTAATTCTGTACTAGTTGAAAGATGCATTCAAAATTTCAATGAAGAATGAAAATGCTGTATTGCAAACACCAGAAGAAGAATTTAACTTCATACATTGTTGAGTAGGAGAATTGCCCTGAATTAGCAGACTTCAATGTGAAAATGCCAATTCCCTCAATTCCTATTTTATAAACATGGTTTCTAACTTTTTCGTATTTTCTCATATGTGCCACTCCATGTACACATAGAATAATTTTGTAAGTGTTTAATATAAACTTGTGCTGACATTTTCGTTAAGGAATTGGAACATGCTAGAATATTGTTTTACAATGATGTATTAGTTGCAGCAGTACATCTGCTTATGATAATTTTGGGGGGAGCAAGAAGAAAAGGGGTGAGAGAACCACCAGGGCCTCTTCCACTTCCTGCATTCTGATGGTCAGAACACTGGCATCAAGCATATAAAAGCCATGTGCAATGCTTGGCTTATATGAAGTCAGGAGTGTCTTGAATATTCAAATCTTCATTTTGAATCAGATATTTACCTCAATGATTGTCACCTGTGACACTCACAAATGCCACAGCTACCAGGGCACAAAGTCATCCACAAATTAAACAATGTTTTAATTAAAAAGCAGATATTCTGATGCAGATAGGCTTTTTGTTAAGGTAGATGAAAGGTTCTTTTTTCATCAGAAGGCAGGGAAGGAATAAATATTAAAAAACCTCTACATGTGCCACCCCACAGACTTGATATGTGGATAGCTCTGGTTTCATATACAGGTATTGCAAAGACATTGTACAAATACTGTGGTATAGAACAGGTTTGAAATACAATGAGAAGATTGCATAGAAAACTGTCCTACTTTGCAAAATGGATATTGCATTTCACAATGTAAAATTAATTCAGATCGTCATGAGTCAGGGCTATGACTTGCACATCCCTGTGCTGGTCACCAGCACACAAAAAAGTCAAGAACTAATCACTACTCAGTAACAGAATTCTAGATGAATGGGTTATTTTCCACCCTTAAAATGTACAATAAGCGTCAAATAAGCAACCTGAAAGAAGATGCCTCTTCAACTTTTCAGGATGGACTCTTAAACTGAGCAATCCCACGTTGCTGTTCTTACTGCTTAAAACCCCGGGGGCAGGAGGCAGGAGGACACCTCTCAAACTGCGAGGCCTCCTAACACTTGCTTAGCAGACGTTTTCTGAAAAATAACACAAATATCTGCTGGACTGCAGTTAGAACAAAGCTAATCCTGACTCCATGAGCTTCTTGGCTTTCCCCCATATGCTATGCCAGTATCAGAAAATTACAAGAAAGAATTAATTAATTTACAATTATTTTTAGATATTAAGCTCAACCTTTGTGGTCACTTGCCTTCTCATAACAAGGCTCTATCCTTCCCAGATTAGTTCTTCTAATGAAGGAGAGTAAGACAAAACCTGTGATCTAACAGGAAGAGATCATCTTGCTTAGCTTAGGGACCCTAGCTATAGGACAAGGGGGTAACAGGTTTAAACTCAAATACGGGAAGTTCAGGTTAGATATAAGGAAGAAGTTCTTTACTGTGAAGGTGGTGAAGAACTGGCACAGGTTGCCCAGAGAAGCTGTGGTTGCCCCATCCCTGGCAGTCTTCAAGGCCAGGCTGGACAGAGCCTTGGGCAACATGGTCTAGGGTGAGGTGTCCATGCCCATGACAAGGAGGTTAAAACTTGATGATCTTAAGGTCCTTTCCAACCTAAACCAGTCTGTGATTCTATGATTCTGTACAGACAAAATTACTCAGCCAAGTACTTACAAAAGGGCATAATCTATCTCTTTAAACATAAATGGGTGCTGCAGGTAACAGTTTTATTAGTCCAGGGTTTAACTACCAACCACTAAACCTGCATGAAAATTACTCCATTCATGACTATGCAATTCTTTACTTCTATGTATAGTTACTTGTCCTTTTCCTGAGAGTTTCCCCTAAGCAGTACATTTTTATTATTTTACAGATTAAAATGAAAATACTACATGCTTTATTAGGCTCAGATCTCTTATAATTACATTTGGGCTAAAAGACCAATGTTGATTGTCAATGTAAAACATAGCTCTTTGACACAAATGTTTTATTGCTTGTTGTTTCCCCCTCCAACTCTCTGGCATATGTCAAATGTTTAAATAATATAATATTGATGACAGATTAATGTTAGTACTAAATGTACAACATCAGCTTTCCAATGCAAAAAGCAAACTGAGAAAATATAATTGTTTTAAAGCTGTTTTAAGAAATTAGTTTAAATTTAATCACAAAGTATTTAAATGAAAATAAAACTCACATTTGGGGAAAAAAAAAAAAAACAACAAAAAAACAAAACAAGAAAACCCCAAAACCATAAATCCATGGCAGCACTTTCCAGTTAATAGGACATTCTAAACCAGCAACTTCAAAGCATGTAAACAAAAAATATAGTAGAGTAGGTTTGAAACAGAACAGTTGGATTGATATGCATCCTGCAAACCAGGCCATCTACTAGCTATATCCCTAACAAACTGCAGCACCACAAAACCAAATCCAGTATGAAACATAGGCTTCAAATTAAAAACTGGGCATATCATAGAAAGTAATAAAAGCGTATTATTGTACAGTACACGTGAGCTTAGTGCCTGAACCACACTGCTAGATACACAACATAGAACTAAAGAAATGGGTTAAGGCTAAAGCGTCCAAAGACAAACAGCAGGTACGTAATTCATGTATTTAGTGGTTATTACATTCCTGAAAACAATTTAGTCTTCAAATGGTCACTTTTCACTACACTTATTCTCTTGTGCTTGCACTGTGCTTTAGACCAGCACAATGCAGAATCAAATGCTCCTTACTCTTGTGATGGTCATCATGCACATCTCTGTTCACACAAAAGTGTGAGCAAAAGTCTTGTAACATTGCCCTTTGTTACAACTGGCAATTAAAATGAATTTTTTTTTTTTTTGCAACACATGTATTGCTAAACCTTGTTTATTGACCTCCATTGTTTGTATACTTAAGAGTATACAAATTAATCAGGAATTATACCACTACTGCTACTGACTGATTTTGTGTTAAACTAAGTATATGTTCTGAAAAGATGTAGCCAAAGACTGAAATTAATGCAAAAGTCAAACGAAGCAGTGTAATATATATTCCCTCATCATATCACTATCATCTAGGTCCTATGCTTAAAGCAAAATTAATTTTTAGATTTATTAGAACAAAGTCATTTTCCAAAGCAAGCACATTTCTGCTAGTAGCCTCTTATTTCAAATTTCTCATGAGCAAGAAGAAAAGCCTCAAAATACTCAGATACTACATAGTTATGTAAGTAGGTAATAATTAGATTATTAACTCACCAATGCATGGATTGTACCTTCCCAATTATTTGTTCAGCACTTAACACAATTAGACTTTGAGTTACTGAGACATACGGACTCTACTCATTGTAAATCAAGAACAGGGTGGCTTCAGCAGGGGAAAGAAGTTTCCTGTCAAATCAGTTGATATAACACTGACCTACTTGTATAACATAATGTAAGGCATTTAAATTTCACTACTTCTTGTAAAAGAGAAGACAACCTATCTATTCCACAAGGAAGAAACTGGGTTACTGGTTCCTCATTTTATATTTTAAGTGAGCAGATTATTTGGGTGCAATTCTTACAAGCATATGAGTTCAGGCTTTCCCTTTCCAACATTCATAGGAAGGATCAGCAATGGTAACATTCCATTCTTGGAAGTAATGAATGCATAAAGACAAAGAGGTACTCGGCTCCTTTTCTCAAAGACACAGTATTACAAGTGACAGAAAACAGATCTAAGAGCCTGTCCACGTATGAGCAAGCATGTGTAACAACTGTGAGGTCCTACAAACTTAACCGAGGAAATACTGCAAAGAGGAATTGATTAATATTCATAGAGTACTCAATCTCAAGTGCTTCTGTAAAGATCTCTCTCTCTTTTGCTTTCTTAAGTTCTGTTACCAAAAATGTGGAAGGCATAAATGAACACAGGTAGGACACAAAAAGCTACTCACATGGCTGTTACTGACTGCACTTTGAGAAGAAGTAGTCCATTTGTCTTCTACGAGATCTTTCTCTGGTCCTTACTACTTGTATGTAAGTTCCTAGCTATTCATCATGAAGTGAACCATTGTATTTATAGGTAACCCTATGGCAGACACAAACAAACTTTGAAGAAAAACAAAAAAACAGTTACAAGAACTCCAATCCTTACAAGTATTTTCTGATTTCTTAAATAAAGACAAACTAACCACCTTGAATAGCAATCCCTTTTGTCTTTATTTAAAATTAAAAGTATTAGCTAGAAGCCTTTCATGACTCAAACTAATCCCAACTCAATATGGTAGTACGCACATCAGTATATCAGATATTGTTTATCTGAAAAATTACACTGACAAGGCCCTCCCAGCTTCCCTTGCAATATCTGTTTGAAATCTTCCTCTTTTTTATCCTGGTCTGAAATCAGAAGCAAGCTGCCTCCATCATTCAGAATTTAGCTGTTAAATAAATCTCCATGAAACAAAACATATCAGGTGCTGAAAACTTTCCATGTTGGCTTCATTCACTACTGAGGGCAGACACAACCTCCACACAGTACTCCACCTGGTAACTATTAACGCTCCATATTCATTTCTATTGTGAACTTCGAAGAAATCACTCCTATAGCAGGATGTACTATCGCTTGAGGTAGTTTATACAGGTCAAGTGAAGCAACTGTCATTCTACATACAAAAGTTTCACTCCTGCCGCTCACACCACTTGTTTTGTTATTGTTTGCTTTGTGTTTTGCTTCACACTTTTCACATTGTATATTCCTGAGGAAAGGAATAAGGTGATTTCATGGCTTTGGAAACCAAGCCGAATATTACGGTATCAATGCAATTAAATAATTAAAAATATAATGATCTTGACTGAAGAGGTATTTCAACATACCTCTTGGCATAATGACAGCAATTGAAAATCCTTCTAGACTGCAGCCTACTTGGCACTTATTTATCAACTTATTCATTTCTATTCTGTTTACAAAGTGGAGGTAATGAAGGAAATCTCAACGGAGTTTTGGTGGGGTTTTTCTGGGGGGGAAGGGTGGTTCTGGTTGAAGCCACTCTCCCTGCTCTAATGAAAAGCCTCCCATTGAATGATAAAGGACTCACTGTTACACTATTACAGGAGATGAATTGCATTAACCCTTGCCCTTCCCATTGTACTCGTTGCCCACTGGAAACAACAACAGAATTACTAAAATCCCACACTCTCTAATGGGATGGTAATAGGATTCAGAGGCCATCAGGGTAAAGGCAATTCATATTTTACAGTTTAAAAAGCTTTTGCTGAAGATGCTGGATCCCTCTTCAAAGGCAACAATTACTGATGTAGTATTAACAAATCCACAACAACTGTCAAGGCTGCAGAATGCATTCGAGATGAAGTCAACAGCTTATGGTGACAGACTTTAAAATGTGTGTAGAAAAATGAAACCACTTAAATTGAAATAATTTGTAATTTTACAGTGATACTCATTATTACTGTCATTTCAGATTTCTTTACATCCAAATGTCATGGTTACTCAAGTTTGCACATAATTCTCTTGTTTCTGTAGTATTTGTTTTAGAAGGTGAGCAATTTCATCCTGTTTTCTAAGCATACACCTCTTGCCACAAAGAGATAAAACAGCACAAAGCTATCAGACCAATTGATTCATTAAATTAATTTCTCCCCACAGATAATCGCACAATTTATTAATATTATGATTATTATTATGGATTGTCTACTAGGTTGTAGATTCAAAAGAACCCATCATTCCTCAATAGCATGGCTTGAGTGTAAAACACATACTTACTCTGCCCACTATTATCTCAACTATTTTCTTAAAACACCAGTTTATATATTTTTGAAAGCTCAATGTCCAGACTATTTTCGTAGGTCCTTTTAAGACAGAATCTTAGAATTGTATTTTTGCTGTATCCAGTTATTTCCTGTTCTCACACAGTAAGATGCAATCCATTCCTTACGTTCCCGAAACCAAAAATATACCTCACTTAAATACCCACCATAGGCACTGCTGGATCTAAAACCCCACTTTCCACTATTCTTTTTTTTACATTTCTGATGGGGGGAGAAAAAAAAAAAAAAATAAAACACATGCACATTTAAAAAGTGATAATTCTGAGACTAAGTTTTGTCCCCACAAGCATTCATACTAGCTTCTTTGTGGTTAAAACAGAAAACAAGCAAGTATTCCGCAAGACAGTGGTTGTCAATTGCAGAGTAAGTCCCTCTCTCAGAATCCAGCAGAGTGTCCAAGGAAAACTGAGTTTAGTCTAGCTTTCCTTCTAAAATGTCATCTTCTCCCATGCTTCAGTGAGGTAATTGCTTTGAGTGGGAACCCACCAGCTTAATACCAGCCCCCTTGCCAACTCCTTGAACAACAGTAAGGAGGCATGAAAAGGAATGCCAAATGGACTGTATGTGTCTCTGTAATGGACTGAAAACAGGCTTTTCCACAAGACTCCTGCCTTCTCAGCAGCATGTTGCTTGGAACCCAAGCAATGGGGAATGAGAAGCAGGTTGTTTAGCTGTGGACCTAGATCTCTTTCATGCAGCTACATAATCTAATCTTCTCTTCTGAGGTGATGTTTTTACATATTCAGATATTGCAACTTCATATATCAGGACTAGGCTGATCTTCAAACTTTTCTGTGCTGTTTATGTGGAGAACCACCAGGCTTCAATGAAGACCATACATAGTCACCATTTATCACCATCAGAACATAATAATGAATATAAGCACATCTTTTATTACCTCCACAGTTTATGTTTACAGCATACATTTAATGAAATTTAGAATTGATAGTGTTTCTGCTCCTCTAAAAGCAGAGACACTGAAGTCTGAGCTTTACTTTCACATCATCTTTGCTTTGTCACATCTAATGCTTAGAAGAAAATTTTCAGTACACTCAAAGAACAGCGGGGAAAGAAAACCAGAATTTATTTTTTTTTTTACTACTATAGGCAGTGTGGTTAGGCAGCAGCTGCAGGCAGCTTCAAAGATACTAAAAGCCACATTAACCGCAGTGATGTTCAGAGACCGCTAAAGCTACATGAGTACATTTTCCCATGCAAGTATGCCTTGACAGGACATGTTGCAGCACAATCATGTATTGAATTGACAATCACTTGTATGCTACGGACACATACTAGCCAGTTCCACCTTCTGAGAAGTACTGGACTAGAGGTGGAAAACATTTGATCAATGGTTGGTGAAGTAGAGCTTTGTGAGTATGAGTAAGTTTTAGCAGTCTTTTTTTTTTTTTTTCTTTTCAGATGTTTCTTACAATGATAAGGAAAAATATGATGTTAGGAAACACAAAGAAATAAAATGGCACAATCTAGACAGCACTGCATCTAAATAAGCCCACCAGGTTCCATCATCTCTGATGCTTTCACTACCTCTGTGAATCACCACTTAACTGTTGGTAGCAAAATGCCATCAGATTAATAAAGCTTATTATTTCTGTGTCCACTACAGTACACTCAATGTCTTTTTCTCTTGACATTGACTAAATACATCAGTTCCATGATGTAATGAACCAGCTTACTATTCTCCTCCAAATAGGATGGAAACATAAAACAATGTACTTGCACATGTTCCAGAATCAGTATCCCTATTAAAACATCTGCTTTCTCAGTCACCGGGCTCACATATTTTCAGTGCTCAGAACCTGATTTTTTTCAACATATAATTCGAAATTCTGCACTCACACCATAATAATTGTGAATCAAATAATAAACACATTAAAAACCTGCACACCCTCCTTGCCTGCTCTACTGCAGATTTCTTTGAAACAATCATCTGTAACACCCTTTCCTACCTTCCTCAACTATTCTTTAGCACAGAATTAATAGTTGGTTTAGACTTTTATGTTAGATTTATAAAACACCACTAGAAACACAAAACTTCTCACTTGCAACATAAATTAGAATTCAAACCAACTCTTTCAGAGATAAAAGCTCTACATTTGCTTAGTTTCCCAGAAAACAAAACAAAATCAAGTCATGGTATATTAAAATTACCACTAAACTTGCTGATTGTAATAAGGAATTATCAAAACAATTTTAAAAAAGAAAGCAGAACCTTCAAGCCCAAGTGATCAGTTCATGCAGAAAATTTCATTTTAGAAGGTGGCGAACAAGGACAAAACAAATAATTTGCTAACGCTGGCCGAGGCTGACTGGGTAAACATGGAAAGAAAACGTGTTGCCTGCACTGTAGTCCTGATTTGCTTGGCATTTCACATACGCTGTGTCAAAAGACCATTTTGAGTTTTATTTCAGACAGTCCAAAACATCATCTTAAAAAAAGAAAAAAAAAAAAAAGTAGTAAGGAGATGCAATATAATGAACTATAATATGATAATCATGGTTTGGATTTCTGTCAAGTTTCTTGGAGTGTAAATGAGCATTTATCACAAATTTGCCCAAAACTAATAATTTACGCTCATTTCCGCAACAAGACAGACAAGACAGACATGATTCTCTTTCATTCAGCTCTTTGTTAACTCTGATTAATTACTTCACTTCCAAATTTCATTAGAAACATATTCATCTTTTCTAGGTAGCAGCAACTGATATGCTGCATCTTGAAGTCTCATATTAGAAAAACTGAACATCTGCCCATTCCTTACATTCTACTGACCTCTAGAGACTGTATGTATATATGTATAGCACATATACATTATTTATGTGCATGTACACATACTAGAGCAATGTCATACTAGACTGACTTCAGAAAAATCTGTATGCAGTATTTGATGCTACAGTTTTTACTCAAACCACAAACTGTTCTTAGGAACATTGTCTTTCCTGTGTTTTCTAGACATGAAAAACCTCTTGCTATTTTTTCCGTTTCTTTTCTGGGTCCTTCCAACCCAAACACACCACAGCCTCCTTTATCTTTAATGTATAGAATTAAGCTACAAGTATGAATGTAAATATTGAGATATTCCAAGTCTCATTTAAGCATGAATGCCTGCCAGGAAGGGAGTGCCACAAACCCAGAAGCTCCTAGCTACTGAAAGATAGGAATTATTGCATGTAGGGAGAGAAGACAAGTCTCTCACAACTCAGTATCAACAGTTCCTCTCCCCATCAAATGAGAACATTTTCCAGCAGCCTCCTTGTCTCCATTTTGCTGCCAACGAAAAAGCTGTACAAAAGCCTTGCTGGGTTTGACATTTAGATCGAACAGAAAGGGCTGAAGGAGTTGAATTTGTCAACTAAACCCTATTCAAAACAGACATTAATCCAATAATAAAGAGAAACTAGGGTAACAGAAAAGACATGTGACTCTATAACAATATTGGCATAACTGACATTGTTATGAACCATTACTTGGTACTACTTTGTGGTCAAGTATAACAAAAACCATTACCACAAATACAAAATTAATGTGAAATTTTCAAGACACATTTTCCAACTGAAAATACTTTGTATCCAGTTTCACAGTAAAATGCCCAGAAAACATACAAGGGGCTTCCTAATACTGCTAATGTTCTATAGAGAAGGACCACTCTTAAGATGCTTTCATAATTCATATTTTTTCGTATTTCTATGATTCTATATGACTTTGTCCTTTAGAATCTCATGGACAAAGGGAAGTTTAGGAAGATTATCTGATTATTTTGGAGGTGGGGGAGGAATGACAAAGCTTTTTATGACACATTTTACAGTGTTATAACCACACTGCACATGATAGGAGATACAAACTCTGCTTGGGAATCACCTGAGCTACAGCTGGAATTCTATTAAATCAATATAAACTACAGATAGAAACAGAGCTCTGTGTCTTCCAAAAACTGCATGCATAGATTTAAGAACTGCACTGGCTAAATATATTTCACAGAGTACAGCTAAAACAGAACTTACATCCACTACTCAGGAGTTACTTCAACATAAATAAGGAAAAAAAATGCTTATCTCCAGGTCTCTTTCTTCAGAAGTAACATCCTTAAGATAACTTGTCAAATCATATTCCTATTTTCTTTAATAATTTTCATTCACCTTATATAAAATTTTAATGAAACTATCACAGTGACAGAACAAATTATACAAAGGCATTTGAAAAAAGCTTCCATCATTAAATTACTATTATCTGCAGTACACTTTCCTGTTCAGTAAATTACTGCAGACTTCTAGATATCCATTCTTCCTGTATTCCAATAATGTGAGACTAGGTATGTATTTAAAAATGGGTTTAAGTTAAAATACATATTCAGATTTATGTGTTTCTTTATACATACATAAGCATCCATAGACAAACCCAGAAATACAACATTGCTGCTACTGGGAAATGTGGCATTAGGCTCAACTGTGGCCAGAATTACTTACCCTATTCAGCTAGTCTGAGCTTTTCACAGTGTACTCATAAATAGAATTCTGCTACACAAGTATGCTTGCTTGTCTGTTCATGACTTTGAGAACTGAGAAATACAAAGATAAAAGTTTATTCCTTAGGGCTATATTGTGTCATAAGCCTTTAAACTGAATTTGCCAATGTTTTCAACAGGGAATTCTCTGTAGAAACTGATGACATATTACGATCTTTTAAACTAAATTACGTACCATTTCATTGAACTGACAAGTCTGAAAGTAAACTGAAGTAGGGAAGGTACAAGAGCATAATTCTGGTAATATTCTCTCACTGGTAACAACCAGCCTTATTTTTCTGAATGACACAGAACTGTAAAGACATAAAAGTGCTCATGAACTTCTGGCCATGCCCAGCTGAGATTCACAGTGTTCAATATTGATTGCAAGTTGTCTCTAAAGCCCTAGGAACTTCTAAGTTTGAGCATAAAAACGCACAACTGTTCAGTAAATATGCACAAGCATTAGTGGTTCCTAAGCCACACTCATGAAACACAGACAGATTTCACTCCTTCCACATACAAAGCAAGCGGCCAGTTTTTTGAAGGTTAAGGAATTGCCTCAGTATGTGCACAGTTGTAGGCATGCACAAATTCAACAATAAATTAAAGCAGAAGAACATTAAGGAAAACCCCTACTGGCAATAGCACATCTGTGTGAGAAGAGAAAACAAACCATCAACCTAAAGCTTGTCAGAATAAAGTAAATTTGGTGTTCACACCCTCCAAACCCCATCAAAATAATAAACCTGAACTGCAATAAATAATCTCCAATTCAAAGGACCTGGGAGATAATTTCGGAGATCTGCCACATTTTTTCTCTCTGTATTTTCTCCAATTATAAGCTGAAGCTGAATTTTCCTTACACAGGAAGTAGCAAACTGAATAAAACTATGATGCTATGTATTATAAAAGTCAGTTAAATATAATAATTTTAATTCCACAACCTGAAATCTCTTCTCAAAAACATCTTCAACTAATTCTTGTTTTTCATTTTTTTATTTAAGGTACAAATAGGTACAAACCAGGTGAATGCGGAGAGACCACATTTTTTATTATGACCAGCCCAAGTTTTTCATGTTAATCCTACTTGACATAAAAACCTAGGATTAAAAAGCCAACACACCACTCATTACTGGCTTGAATTTGAAATCAGTTCTGGTTGATGATCACCTCCAAAAATAAGTATTCCCACAGATAGAGGTCAGTGGTTGCCTGAAATTGCATCAGTTAGTGCCTGTATACTGGGATCCTCCATCCTTTGGGACTGATTTATCATTTGACCAGATTAATTAATAAACCAGTAGCTTTAGCACAGACCATCTCAGCTTCCTACCCATGCATTTGCCATTAGTTACTCTAGAATTTATTGATCCGAGACTCATCACAGGATTTCTCTCAGAACATACGCACGGAAGATGGTAACTCACAATTGTCCATAGCTAAAAAATATAGTAAAAATAGAAAAAAATAAATATACAAATGAAAAAAAAAAAAAAAAAAAAAGAACATACAAATCAACAAAGAGAATGGATTTTTGCTATTATGTTATCTGTTGATTTGGTAAGCTCTTACTATTCTCAGAAGAAAGCAACTTCACTGCATTGGAATTCTAATTTTGATGTTGCATGTATTTCACTTCTTAATTTATAACTAAACATTTAAATTTTGTGAAGGCACTAAAAAAAACCCCAAATAAACCAACAGACACTCTTTCTGCCCTTCCTCTGAGAAAACATGTATTTGAAACAATCTTAATACTACTGGTAGAACGTTAAAAGTGGTAAGAGAAAACTAAAAGCCTTAAAAGACAAGCAGTTGTCTCTCCATGTGCCTCATTTCAGTGCATGTATTTCTTCAGATTAAACAAACCTAGGATCATGATGTAAAAAATTATTGATCTCATATAATTAAACTACCAACAGCCTGTATAACCACTCGCTTTGAGATTTTTCTTTGAATTTTGTAATCCCACTGCATTACTTTTCCTCTATGAAGTAATCCTTCCTTTGCTCTTCAGCAACATCTACTGGAACATCAGTAAAATGCTGCGATTTCTATTAATCACCCATTTAACATCTAGTAGGGCAGAGTTAGCAAATGCCAAAAGGAAAGATAAACGATCCACAATTGAAATCCTGCATTCTGGTCTCAAAGAGATCAAGTTAGCTTGTCTTCAACCTTCTAGTTTCCTGCCATTTCATAAGGAGCAATTTCTTTGTGACTAATTTATATCAAAAGTCATCTACCATTGACACTTACACATACTTTAAGTCATAAATACCATTTAAAGTACCATATTACATCCAGGACTTCCATTTTTGTCAGGCAAGTTATTCAATTTCATTTCGATCCAACGTGGTTTTAAATAGATCTGAAGCATACAAAGAGCTTGAAAAAATGCATAGGAACCTTTTTTGAAGGTGAAAGAGGCACAATGGCAATTCCAATGCCAAATAATAAACAAGTTCAGCAAAACTATAATTAAAAAGTAAAAATGTCCACTACGAATCAGTGAAACAGTTACAAGTTCTTTTGTCTGATTTTAAGTCCTCAGAAAAAAACCCCATCCCTTTAGATGAGGCTTAATATGTACTATAAAACACCACTGAAGGTAAAGTAGTAACGTGAAAAGTCTCTCTGCACTGATGGGAGGCAAGGCTTCCCAGGGGCTTGATCCCATTCAGCTGTGCAGTGGCTTCTCACTGCCTATCTTATAAAATCAGCTACTGCAAAACTGTACACAAAGCACTGCCACTGGATTTTGCAAGGTACATAGTAGCACCATGCATCCGTATGTCTGCATGGAGGACTCAAGTCATTAGGGTAAACTGGCTTAAAGACAAAAGTTCTCAAGCAAACATAATTTCCACCTGCAGTATGCTCATTTGTAGGTCTGCAACACTAAAACCTACCCATCACTGTTTACGACAGCTTATAAAGTTCGCTTTCCACAGCTCTGCTTTCAGAGACAGTTAACTAGTACTCTACTTTTACAAATAACTGATCACTGCAATATTATTTGCTTTCCCTTAAATCCCTAATAATGGTCTAACTATCCTTGACTGCTTGTTCACTTTCCAGTATGACAATGAAATTCAGAAAACACTGCTGCTCAGAATCCTTTCCTACTATTTGGTGTCTCAGTTTGCTCATACGGAGGGCAACTGTAAAATGTAAGAGCAGAAATATGGGGAGAGAAAAAAAGGCACCAAAGCCAGTGAAGACCACAAACAGAAGTCCCAGCAGCTAAATATACCAGTTGTGAATAAAAAGCACTTAATGAAACGTAACATTTAAAAAGTAATTAAAATAATTTTCCTTTAGTAATCCCTATAGAACCTCAATGTATTTTTATAGAGAATAAAAGGGCATGTTTCCCCAAACCACAAACACTTTCAGCTACACAATTTTATGTTATGACAAGACTTAAGTTCATAAGCTTTGCCTGATAAATTAGCTCCTCTCAATAACTGTTAAATAGAAAGCCCTTTATTGTGATCCAAGTGCACTTGTGGACAGCACTTTCAGAGTTAACTCCATTTGACAACTGACATAAATCCATTATTCTAATTTGGTGATTGTTTTACTAAACACAGATGCATTTTATGAGTTTTAGTCACGTATTTCATTCAGGATGCTACTTAATCTCAATTTACAAAACATAAACACAAAATAGGTTTTACAGTATGTCTAAAAGGGTATATCCATTAATCCGATGAAATGCCAGGCAAACAAACCATATTCACCTAGACCCAAACTCAGTGTTAAGATTTTTACCTTAGTAAATAAATAGTAAATAAGTACAATTAATTTTTAGTTCAGCTGTTGCAGCCAAATTGCAGAATGCCAAGCTCCACGAGGCTTGTAAGACTCTAAAGCTTTTCTTTTATTGAGATTTCAGCACTGAATGTAACCTTAAGCAAAGTCCAGCTTTCACAAAAGCTGGTTCTCTGATTTATTTTGATACACAGAGAAAAGGGGGGGAACAATCATTCAGTGTGAATACAGCATCCTCACAACCCCATTTCTAATTCAAATTACAGCACATACTTTACATTTTAAACAAAAGGAATCTGATACAACACGGATGCTGCCTCTTGCTGCAGTTGCTTGCCTCAGTTACAAAATGCTGAAAATCTACCGCTCTGACCAAGCCACTCCATAAAACATTCGGATACAGGCACTTCTTACCTGCCTCAGTTGAAGGCTTCCTTCCCTTGTTAGCAGTATGAAGCATCCTCTAGCCTTCCCAATCTTCACCACCAGCCTCAAATTGCACAGCTAAGTCCCTTTTTTGCAAGAAAACGCTTATTGAAAGTGATTAGTTTTTGTTGTCCCTTTAAAGTCCCTCCTGCGGGAAAGAGCAGGGGAGCGATGTGACGCCACCTTTTAATCTTTTGCAAGAGTGAAAAGGCAGAAAAGGAGCGCTCGATCAAACTGAGCTTCACACATGACTAAAACTCGCCTGAGAGGCTGCAAGCTCTGGCTAAAGCACCACTAGGCGTAAGTGTAAGAACAGAGAAGAGGGGAGAGTCAATGAAATGTGACAACGTATGTGCATCAAAGACAGGAAAAGAGGGAGAGAACAATAAGAGAGAGATCGAGACAGCAATGAGAGAAAGAATGAGAATGTGAGGGAGAATAAGCATGAAGAAAAGATAGGAGAGTTTTGAAGCAAAGAATTCACAGAATAAAGCCAAAGTGTCTGGCAGCTTCTGTTTTTATCTCAGTGAGCATGACATACTGCCTCTCTCATTTAGCAACACACTCTTGTCTCTTCCAGGTTTGAAAACTGAGATAATCACAATGTGTGCCTGGTTTTGCCTGATTGGCATACTTGTGTGCAGTATACCTGAGATTCCCCTCAACCATCTTCGAGAGATGCATTTATGTGCAATGAAGTTCATATATTCATTAGGAAAGATGCCTTCCCCCACCCCCAAACCTCAGGAGCTGCTAATTTCCTCACCAATTTACAATATAGTTTCACTGGCAGATGGAATTCTACTTATAACTACTAACAAACTGCCGCTGATAAACAAATGACTGAACAAATGTTTAATGTTGATAACTGAGTTTTCATAGCAACAAAACATATTAGCATTGATAAATGCATGTTTAAAACAAAAAGGTATTATGGACACTTTCTTCTGTTTGTCTTCTTATTTCTATATGAAGCTGCACTAAGTAGTAGAAGAAAAAATGTGACCAACAAATAACATTTTAAAGGAACCCATGACAGATCCAATCACATTTCAAATTGTTAAAAAAAAAAGGCAATTAGCAGCTAAAAACTACATTTAAAATTTTATATTCAATTATGAATTACTACTCATTTAAAAAGGTTCACAAGTAACTCCTCCGACAAGTAGGGTTCATTTTTGCGCAAGATGTGTGTGTGTGGGGGGGGGGGGGGGTGGCGGCAAGGGAGGGTTGTTTGTGTTGTTGATGGGGTTTTCTAACTACATACAGCATCTGTAACATTAGGACAGATTCTGTAATTTGCTTTGTTTATACATTTTACCTTTTTAAGGTAAAAGCAATCAGACTTTTAGCCTACTGGCAATTGGTCAGCTGGCCAAAAGGCATAACACTGGTCTGCAGAACCAGCACAAGTCCACAATCAGCCTTGGATATTACATGGAGATAGAAGGTTAAGAGAGCAGCAGGAACATAAATTGGCAAAAGAACATATATTTTCTCTTTGCTGCAGCATCCCACTTGGGCCTCCCCTTGGATCCCAGCATCTCAACTCTATTAGGGAAAGGGGAGGACTATGTCAGTGGCGTAAGATTCTGGAAATCTGGATCTAGATCTCAACTGTAGAGCATGTTGGATAATTCAGATCACACAGGGCTACATTTAGGCATCTATGTTTTACAGTACCCAGCTAGTATATAAAAAAAAGAAGTTTCAACAGCTCTACATAACTTGGTATCTTTTTCTGTCAGGATTTCCCAGTTCAGAGAGGACGTTATGAATACGAGTTCACAAATGATTATCAGGGAATCAGTGGCCAACTTCAACACTAAGTACTTATATATGATTGTGCAAGAAATTTTACAAGAATTGATGTTTTTCTGTGAATGTTATCCCCCAGAATGTCCCCACAAACCATCATATTAAGCTCTGAGCAGTCAGAATCCAGTTTTCGTATTTGTAAAGTAAAACTTGCAAAACAACTCTAAGCTTGCAAACTGTTTACCCCACACTTACTGCTAAATGTGATTGCTTCAGTGTTTCACCTCTTATTTTTTGTCCCCTGGGGGTTAGCAATACATTTACATAAATATGGACCCATTAAAATCAGATTCTCACTAATCTTCTTGAGCAATCTTCGGTAGATGAGCTAAGAGTAAAATTTACCACAAGGAAAAAAACAGTCAAAAGAACACTGAGCTTTTAAACCTCTCTCCGTATGTGTATCAATATGGCATTAACCTGACCTAGCAACGGAGCATTTTGTGTGATGGTTTACATCAAGTATTTCTCCTTGCTCTGTTGGTGTAAGGAATCTAATCGAAACAGTGTAGCTGCTTTAAAGGCCTCCCGTTATCTCTTCCAGACATGAAGGAAATAAACACCACCTGAAGATTCAGGGGGACAAGAGGAGGAAGGAGAAACAGAGATCCATGTGTTCAGATACTGCAATTTTTTGCCAGAGTATGATTAGTAACTGCTGTAATGGAAGTGTCTAGCTACCTTTTAATAAGAAGAATAAAAGCAAGTTTATAGAACAAGTTGCTATAAGAAGTTCACTCCATCTATGCAGCGTGTCCATAGGCACATGCCTATGCACACTTAAAAACGAGTAACAGGAACAATGAAGTAAGAGATCTTTCCTGGCTATTTCCCACTTCATTTTGTATTTCTCACTCTTATTGGTAAATTGCTTTTCTTGTGGAAGTCCTGATAAGCAGTTTCCTCCTATCTCACAATGTACTAGATTATATTGATGACAGCAATTCTCAAAACCGACAAACACATATATGCCTACTTCTAGAAGTATTAATTCAGTCTCACAAGCTTATCTAGACATTCACAAGGCAATCAAACCTCTGTATTTACATCCAGGGTCAACAAAACACTTGAAAGCATGCACACAGTATGTTTGTTTTCATGAAGGGCATGAGATTGTGTGGCTAAAACTAAGCGTAAGCTCAAATACTAACTAAATAAATTCTTTTCTACAAGAATTGACCTTGCGTCTGAACTAAAAAATGTTTGGACACTGAACTGCTTGATCCCTGACAGCTCCAGTGAGCAAAGCAAGTTATTCTCCTATGGAAGTTATTCTATAAATCAGCCACATTTCTCTAAGACAAGCTAGGTCTCTGATAAACAGGAATGCAAAACTGTATTTTACTGCCATTAAATGTGCTTCCACTTCAGCTTGCCCAAGCAATGCTCCAGTAGCACACAGGCACCACACCACATAACATTATAAAATAACAACACAATGCAATGTACCAGTCATGACATTTTGTGCAGAGATATAAATAACTGATTTCCAGCCCATTTTTTATACTTACAATATTACAGAGAAAAATACTAATCAGAGCTTTCCCCCAATCTTACCCGAGAAAGCCAAGTCGAGTTTAATCACAGAAAACTTCTTGATCCCTTCTCTACTCAACTAGAAGTGTGGATCATTCCTCTATCTGAGGTCTAGGTTTTCATCAGCCTGCATGCAAACGCATACTTTATGTCTGGCACTTAAAACTTTCATAGCAATAGAGCAGTGACTAACATTCAACACATTGCATTGTTTCACTGATGCTGAATCCCCCTCCCACAGCTCCCTGCCGGGAAAACACAGTGATAGTGTTATCTAGAACATGCAGCGTTAGGGCAGCAAATAATGGGGAAATTGTGGCAAAAGACTGCAGAAGTACTCGTGCCCATTAACAGGAGTACTGGCCAGAAACACTCATTGCCTACATATCCTTGAAAGCCTCTGGCTAGGCAAAAGAGCTAATGACCACTTACCAATATCCTTCTGTTCTACATCTAGCAAAGACTTTTTCTCTGCCAATTATCTAGTTGAAAAGCATGAACAAAGAACTAATTTTTCCAGCCTTCTGTTTTGGTTTCTTCTTTTTCAGACCTGTAGAAAGACTGTCTGCAAGTAGGTTTTTCTTCAGTTATATTGGTTGGTTTAATAAAACATACCACCTTTTCCCCCCACAAACCTTGCTTCAATAATAACTTTGTATCTTTCTCTTACACCACAACCACTATAAAAGTAGAATGACACTGGAGGGTCTTTCATCCCTCCCCAGCCACCATTCTCTGGACTGTGATCTGTTCACTGCTCAGAGGAAATACAACAGAGTAGCACAAGGACTAAAACAGAGGCAGAAAGAAAATCCTCTGTGCCTTATATTGTGTATACTTAACTTTCCAGCACTCAATTTGCAACAAGAAATGAAACTGGTGCAGTAAAAGAAGTATCACAATCAGACATAATTTTACTGGTGAGAAGCACAAGTTTAAGACCTTGCCACAGGCATAAGCTCCATGTAACATCCTGGCAGAGAGAAGGAATGCATGTGATGCTACTGCTAGTATGAATTATAAAACACTTAAATACTGCTTTTTGAGCACAACTGAATACATGTGATAGCTCATTATAAATTAAAATTGTTTATGACCTCCATTTGGTCCAAACACTACAACCTTACTCACTATATGCATGGTTAAACAAATTTATCTGTGACTGCTGGTGTTACACGATAGAAGAAATAGCCAAGTGACATGCAAGGGAAACAGAGAAAACACCAGCAGAAGCAGCCCGTCATCTGGCTCTGAGTCATAGCGATTTCTTAAAGGCTACTGAAAATAATCTTTGATTTTTATCACTGTCACCTCAGTAAGTGATAATAACTAATACATCAGCTGAGTTTTGTTTATATAGTTAATTTTTAGTTTTCTCTGTTTCATAGAGTGTTAATATATTATGAAATCTGTCATTTCATGAATGAATGGAAATAAGTACTTTTGTAAATTTTGCTTCACAGAAGAACTAAATAGGAGATAATCAGTAAGTTCCTGGTTATTTTGGAATACCAGTTTCAAAGCACATGCAATTTTCTCCTTTCCCTTTCCCCCCTTCTGTTTACTTGTAAAACCACAGAGGAATATGCACTAAAATGACACTTCAAAATTCAGACTTCTGTGGCACCAACTTGTACTAGTGTCTGCTTCGTGTATTTCTGTTTAGAAATCTTGCTCCAACTATAGCTCTGAAGACAGTCACACAAACAAAGGCCCTTTAAGACAGTCATCTGTACGTCAAATAACTCCTGAAGTATCGCCCACAGAAGAGTTACATTTTTTACAACAGCAGTAAACAGATTACCTTCATCTCTGCCTAAATAGCAGCCAGTTCACATAAGCCTCCTGTGCCTCACTTAACATTAGGGACAGAAAGAATAACTTACCTTCAAGGTACAGGTCTGCCTGCCATGATTTCTTCCTAACATGGGCAGGGAGCTCCTTTACACTGTATAGGTAAATTCTGTTTGCAGAGACAAAGGCCAGCTTCCAGGAAAGAGCTGTATGGCCCATAAAGGATTTTCTCCACTACTAGGTAATTTAAGTTCTCTACATGAAGTACAAATCTACAGAGTCAATAGCGTACATAGCTTCACAGAGTGCACAATTTATCTTAGAGTACCGGGCAACACACTTGAAAACTTAACAAAGCCTAGTTTTACTGCCCAGTCCTCTGAATTAATATGCAACATTCATGCCTTAAGTATACCCTCGAGCATTCAGCACTTCTGTGAGCCACAGCTTTGAAGATGTGTTGGTTTCCTATGCACTAACTTGACCTATATTAAGGCTGACTTCTATTCTGAGATTCCTCCTACTGTGAGCTCAGTTCCAGACGCTATATACATTGCTTTGCTATGCCTATGATACAGATGCCAAAAAGCAGAAGGATATCAACCAATTAAAAGGCCACTGCTGTCATTCCCTAAAACCCAGGGCTCATCAAGAAACCATGCTTTTTGTGAGCTGATCTTAGCACAATCATGTATTTCCTTGATAGTGTGAAGCACGTAACCAAATCTAGAAACCTCCTTGAATTATCTGTTGTTATGCCAGGGCCCAAAGAGCTTCTGACTGGCCTGGAGCTGAGCTTGAGCTGTGCCACGTGCAAAGGATGCCTGAAACACTTTCAAATGGGGAAGGCTTCCCTGAGAAGGAAAATAAGCCTGTAAGAGGTGGTCAAAAAAAATAAAAAATGAAGTGGGGGGCAAGTGAGAGAAAATAAGAGTTATTAAAGAACAAAGTTCCAAAATGAAAACAGAAAAATAGCTCTCCATCTCTTATGCAGGGCACGGGAAAGGAAATGGAAAATGGGGATAAAGGTCTTACTTTTTAACACTTGCTCCTGTTTACTCATGTCACAATCACAATTTTTGCACCAAACCACCAGTTTTCTTATTTATAGTGCAAGGGACTTACAGACTTAGGTCTTACCCTACTAGTAACACCTAGCAATTCATTAAATGCTTAAATGCTTCAAACTGCTTCACATAATACATAATCATATACTATACATGCACCTACATATGACACCTAAAATTCCACTTATCTCATGAAACAGAATTGTAAAGGCCTCTAAGTCGACTAGGCCAGCTGAAAGCCCCCCATGAGAATCCTGAGGACTTCCATTTCTGCACATATATAACAGACCCATAACAAAAATTTAACTTTACACCAAGTTACCACAGTAGTAATGATGCAAGCACCACTGGCAAGACTGCTATGCAGGCAGTGCCATAACAATAGCATATAAAAACAACTGCTCAGTCCCTACTTGCTGCCTGCACATGTGCAGAGTCCTACTTACAACATGAGTCAAGAGGGGTTTTTATTAAACAGTTTCACACTGTATCTATGCTATAACTCAAGCAAGTGAACAGCTAGGAGAAAGGGTGGGTAGTTTCAAGAAACTATGGTTTACTCTGGTGTGGCTCAGAAGAGACTAAAATTCCACCAAGGAGGCTTGATATGGCATTTAAAAGCTCTCTCGTAACACTTCTCTTGGCACACCATCAGCTCTCAGCAGGCGTAGGATATTGGTTTTGAAGAACCTTTGGTATGAACCAGAACAGCTGCTCCTGTCTTTATCCCTGTCACACCACTAACAGGCAACGCACAGTGAAGCAAAAGGCTGAAAAAAACTCTGGTAAATGTAAAGTACTGATGGAAATGTTGAGAACAGCAAGAACTTGACATGATTGATTCTTGAGAACTTTAAGACACAGTCTTTGAAATAAATTGTTAAAAAGCGACAGAGACGTTCAAAAAAGTGTATTTATATTAAAAGTTCTATAAAGAGTGAGGATGACGTTATATTAAAAATGACTAAAAATTAAAAATACAAATGCATATTTAGTTTGGCTTTTAAGACAACTGTTTCACAGTTCTGAAATGCAACCACATCAACACCATGAATAGCAAGATGTGTTTTTTTAAGTATGTTCATTTTCTTAAAAATAGTCATAAGCATCTTGCTGTATTGAAAAAAAAAAAAAACCCAACCCTAAATTTAAGAACAACATTCAGTATTTTTTCCTAGATCCATTTTTTCTTTAGAATACACAGATTTTGATTGCATGGAAACTCAGTTGAGGCTGTGTCACTTTCCACTCAACAGACTAAAACCACTAATGAACTATCTGGCTCTTATTTGAAATATTCTTCAACTTTATGAAGTCAGAGATATTAGAGCAAAAGTTTTCTGGTAAACAGCTTCCGACAAGTGACAGAAGTAGTTGAAGAAAGAAGTGTTAACTATTTTTACTCTTAATAGTTTTCAGCCAACCAGTTTATTACAGCCATTGTCATTTTTTTACATTCTCTCTCCTGTGACAATCACAGAAGCAATTCAAAACTTTTCTTATCAGCCAACTCTCTTTCACAATAACCTGATTCTTACTTGTGAAATCTGGAATAAAATGGTACAATTTCAGATGCTGAATACCTAAAAACCCCTCCAGAAGCTGCCAGGAATAGATATGAACCACACTCTATAGTATGATGGAGTCACCACACGCATTTCCTGGAAAGCTTTCATCTCTACGCACAACATCAAATGCAGGACATTTAAAGGATCCAATATTGGGAAAAAACCCCAGACAGACCATCTTATAATGCTCAAATTGTTCAGTAACTTCTATTTTGTCTATGAGCCTCCTTTTTTAAAGACTTTTAAAAACAGCACGTTTGTGAAGGTACTTTGCAAAATTCTATTGAAGAGATCAGGGAGGGGTGTAACATTTTCAAAATCCCCACCCACCCAATAAGAACTTTTTCAGCTTCTCCCCCCACACCGACCCCCCCCCCAAAAAAAAACAAAACAAAACAAAACACCACAAAACAACTCCATTTTCTCTATTAAAGCAGTGCTTATTGACCTCAGTGGGAAAATGTTTGGATCCCTGATGGAATTTTATATAATCTTAGGACAAATCATAAAGGATGCTTTAAACATTCTGCTGCCTTGCTCCATCATTATCAAGTAGTTTTCATCTCAACTCCAACAGGTTTTCTGTTCACCAAATTCACAGAGCATTGACATCAACCTGTACGTGTTCATGACAAAAGACAAAAGAAACAACTATGAAGAAATATACAGGACTATGAATCTCGTTTTTAAAATGCTTCTCAGTTTGATAAGAATTAGCCAAACCCATTCTATCATCATAAGTAATGTCTGATTCAAGGTCTAAGTAGTTACAATACATTTCCTGGCATTCACCAGAATGGAAACATTTCTATGGCTGCCAAGAAGCCCTTTAAGAGCAACGAAAGGGGGTTACTGAAATACCTTCAACATCTGCTGAAGCTTAAAGCTCACAAGCCTACCTAACTTTGCCATTAAGGCAGCAGGTAGAACCTGTTAGTGCAGGATAAGCCACCTGACACCGAACACGAACACACACACACGCATTCCTCTTACACGTCCTACTGAAACGACGTCCGCGCCAAGCAGCGCTGCCCCTCCGGAGCTGGGAGGCAGCCTAAGGGAGCTCTGACCGCGGCCGATGCTGGGGCCCACCACGGAGCAGCCCTGCTGAGACGGAAGGGCAGGAGGGGCAGCGGCCTGAGGGGCACCTGCGCGGGAGCCGTGAGGAACCCGACGCCGTAGCGGCTGCGGGGTTAGGGTTAGCAGAGCTGCCCCGCACCGGAGTGACCGCCGCCACGGCGGGGCCGGCCGCACGGCAGCGGGGTCAGGCACTAGGTCCGTACCGCGGGCACGCCTGTTGTGACAGCCGGGACTCACTGGAAGGGCAGCTGAGGACTATGGCAGTCGGGTTATCGAGTCACAGCGCTTCGCCCCCAAACCCTTCCACTTGAACTTAGGTTCCACATCGCTACAGAAGGGGCACCCACGCAGAGCCTGCGGGGTCACTCCCGGTACTGTCCCGTTCACAGGAGCGCCGAAACTCCTTTAAGTAGGAAGCGCCACGGCTCCAGGGGCTCGATCCAACACCCCGGCCCAGAACTCCCGCTGCTCCCGCCCAACCCTCCTGTGCCGGCCCCCTCAGCACCTGAGCGAACTCGGTGCTGGAGAGAGGAAGAGCGCGGCTGCGGCGGCTGCTCTTCCTTCGGACTCGGAAGCCTCAGGCACAGCCCCGCTCCTGAGGCAATCGCTACCCCTCAGCGAGCCGCGGTCCGGCCTGGCCCCTCTCGCACTCACCCTGCCAGAGGGGCGGCCGCTCCCCGGCAGCAGCACAACGGAAAAGCCCCGCCGGCTCCCGGCACCGTCCTGCTGCGGCCACGGAGCAGCCCTGTGGGGAGGGCGGCGCCCCGGAGCCGCCCCGGCCCTTCTGCCGCGCACACGGGGTGCAGCGCTGACCTGCGGGCGGGCCGCGGGCCGCGCTGGCCTCGCTCAGCGGCGGCGGGGAACGGGCGCGGCCCTGCTGGGCAGCCCCCACGGGCGCGGTGAGTCCCGCGCAGTGTCCCTCAAGCACAGGGCGGCCCGCACCTCGCACGGGCGGGGGCCTCCAGGCACTGCCCCGCACCGAGCCTGGCGCCCACCCGAAGCGGGTTTGCGGCACCGGGCTCTTCTTTGGAACAAGGGGAAAATGCGCGTCCGGTGCCACGAGAAGGTCGCGAACTCGCGTGGGCGCCGGCCCCGCCACTCGCTGAGGTGAACTCGAGGAGCGCTTGCTCGCCGGCGGACGCGTGCCCCTGGGCGCGGTGCACCGCGGGCGTGTGCGCAGCCCCCAGGGACGGCCTTGCCGAGGGAGGGCCGCAGGAGAGGAGCGGTGCTTGACATAAACCAGGACTGACAGTGCTTGAGTGGAGAAAGAGCTTAACAAAGAAGAGAGCGGAGAGTGCCCTCGGATACCGGTTGCGCTGCGGTGTGCGATGAATACCTGAACAGCTCGGCAGGGCTTGCAGATCAAAAAGAGATGCCAAAGGGCTAACACTAATGGCAATTCTGTCTCGCCACAGTCATCAGCGTGACAAGGCTGATGCTGTAGGTGCCTGAAGAAACAGATCTTTTATTTTCTTAGAGAGCCAGGTACAGGCTGTGGGCTTTGCTCATGCATAAAACCCAAAATTAGCACAACTGATAGCTGCTAGTAATGTGAACAATTAAGGTGCATAGTTTTCACTTTAGATTAACAATTTTAAACATGGGATTCCAGTGAATTTTTAACTACATCACTGCTGAATGGAAACAAAAACTTCTTATGAGAGTTGTATAAGAACTGAAGGCTTTAAATGAAGTTAAATAACACCTTATTAAGTTGCCCCATTAGCCACTCGATTAAGATTCAGCAAGACTCAAAATCATTAAAAGCGCACCAAAAAAAAAAAAAAAAGAGTAGGAAATCGAACAACAGAGGGAGACAGGGACACGCAGAATCAGTACACATTGCAAAGAACAATATGCAAACATGGAAATGTTTTTGCTTTGGCTGCAAAGACCTCGCTCAACATTTGCCTGTTTCAGCCTTTAAGCAACGCACACACTTGGAATCTTTGCCAGCTCTCTATGGCCTCAGAGTGGACTGAGCTGTTTTCCTAAGCTGTATGTTTCGTACCTCCACATGTGCATATACCAGATCATCATGCTCTGTACCATGTATGCTCATGAGCCTTACACCTTTGGGTGTGCAGTGCAGAGATGCCACTGCATCACCTACATGTTCCTTGGAAAGGTCTGTTACTGTAGGCAGTAAAATAAATAATAAAACCCCCAACAAGCCAACCAACCCTTCTTGGAAGTGAGGCTGCACTTCTACCTCTGCGTGTCTGCACAGGTGATTGATGTTACCTGCTCCTATACCAGCATTCCCCGAGTGGAAAGGCAGGTTGCATCTATTTAGTTTATTAAGTGGATAATGACTCTTGTGCTGTCCTGCAACCAGACAGCAAATACAAATTATAATGTACAGGCCAAGCAGCTTTCTTGGATACTAGACATATTACTATGCATAATTCCCTTCTTAATGGTTATAAACAGACCAGAGCAAGATACAAAAATAACATTCTACACAGAAGCATGATTCTAATCAACTATGTATGACATGTCTGTGCCATTTGGGTTAACTTTAAACAGCATTCTAAAAGCTTTTAATTTTTCAGGTAATACTTTGCTTCAGTAATTTTATTTCAAAGTGGAAAACACCACCTAAGGTCATAACTGCTAACACAGCTATAGAAGTCATCCCAAAAAAAAACAAAACAAAAAAAAATAGCTTTTTGTTTGCAGTAGGGACCCCCAAAAAACCACAGGGCTGGTACTGACAACTTATTTCTTGTGCAATGACTGGAAAGTAAACAATATTGGTTTTGTTCAGACAAGTTACATTGACCTCCTGGGAGTCCGTGTGTTAAGGCACGCAAAATCCATGACTCAGATAGAACTTTGGAGATCAAATCGCATCTCAGTTTGAGATTTACTGCTGGAACTTGGGAAAGACAATTATCTTTGATGTGGTCAATTTTTTTCTATGTATGTAATAGTGGTAATGATACCTCATAGGACCCATTTATGGGTTTAATAACTGACATTTACACAAAATTCTCAAGTTGATAATTATGATTACTTAGCTGTGTTAACCTAATACATATGTAAGAAAACAGTATTAATGTATTCCCAAAGATGCTACATGGCCAAGTGCAGTTGTTCCTCACCCGCCAAGGCATGATGTTCAGATGACATTATGGGTACTGACAGGAAAGGTATGGCACAGCACCTTAAAACTTATAATGCGTGAAACTACACTAGAAAAGGAAATGCTAGAAAGAAAATATGCTGGTACAGTTCTGGAGTGCCTTAAGAAAGCCCGATTTAGAGTCAGCCTGAATTGGTTAGAATTACCGTTGTGATTTGCTAGCTCTGTGTTGAGCAGCAGTGGTGCTGGGGGGGTCAAGGAAAAAACAGCAGGAGTGCCAGCAAGGCAACCAGGAAGCAGCTGCAACATCCTGAGACAGAGGAGGAAGTGAGGAGGTAGCAGGAATTGTGGTGGGATGGGAGGACACTAAGAAAGATCCAGGGAAAGAAATGTCATTGCCAGTTTTCTCAGGTAATGTTTCACCCCGACAAGACAGGGAATCATTGCACTTGGTACAGTCCTCCTCAAAATAGAGCAAGGTTTTATTCTAGCAAATATGAATACATTAGGGAAGTGAATAATTGAGAAGACTTTAGAAGGCTCCAGGAAAAGAAAAATCCTGTAAACAAGACTGAGCAACAAGTCTTCGAAAAAATCCTTTTGTTCCCAGCACAATGCTCGCAAAATCTGCTTTTTCAGAACAGTATTCATGTTAAAAAAAAAAAAAAAAAAAAAAGGGAGAGCTAGCTAAAGCGAGAGCTGAGAACCCATTTTATGGAAAAAGCACTTTAAAATCATTTTCTTACTCCTCAGATTTTATGTATCTGTGCCTGGAAGTACAGTGCCCACACTCCTAAACACTGGAGGTTCTTGGCCTTTCCTGTTTGCGTGCTTTTTACCCTACCTGAAACAGCATTTCCTAGCAGGTCCAGCACAATTTTGTAGTTAGCAAAAACCATTCCATTGATTGGCCTCTCAGTGGCTAATGGACAACACACCTTGTACAGTCTGTGCTGGTGCTTATGGGCATCCAACTGGTGAAAATATATACACCTCTTAGGTGCAGCTTACTGCTTGGAACACAGGTAAATACAGCTGTAGGTAACAGTGAATGTTCAGCTGCAGTTAGGAATAATAGATTCTCAGTTTCAAAGAAACACATGGTCCATTTCCCAGAGGAGTTCTCAGAACAGCCAGCTATCTGCCTGTGGCCGGTGGTACCTTATGCTGAGGCTGGAAGGATGTGAAGAAGAAGGCTACAGGCTAAGGCTTTTGAGGGCAGGGTAAGAGATGGACGGGATGACAGCACCAGACCAGGACAGGAGCATGTGTGGCTCAGCACTGGTGGGCTGGAGACTTTTCAGTGACGCTTCACTCTTATGGGGACTGACTGTCAGTGCCTGCATCATGGGATAGGAGGATCAGCTTTCCACTGATCAGATCAGAATGAAGCTTCAACATCTTAAGGATTTCCTTAACAAACAAAAGGGGACCGCTATTAGCATATGAAACAAAAGCGCAGGTTTCATTTTATTAAGCAGTGTAGGAAAAAAACCCACTAATACCTACACTTCTTGTTTCTCCAGTGGACTTCCAGAATAGCCTTGAGGCTGTGATGATTATTGTCACCTTTGCTAATGATTATAGGCATTCTAACTCTGTCCAGAAAAGGCAAGGCTCCTGCTTCAGCTTGTCACAGTCCATTGCATCTAAAAATGTTAACACTTTAAAATTATCATACATTCAAAGTATTCTATGACTCTTGAAGAACAGGCACAATAGCAGTAATAAAGAGGAAAAAGGAAATTCTAGTCTCTATAATGAAGACCAATGGCTCTAGAAATCAAACATTAACTTTGGCACATTTTTACTCTGTCTCTCTGAGAAAATCTGCTTCTCTGTCACTTCTTCCTTCAAATAGTTAGTTAGGGACATGCAAATCTGTGTGAATCTCAAAAGGTCTGAAATTCCTACAAGTTTCACAGAAGATGAGTAAGGAGCCAACAACCAAAGTTGTTGTCCTTACTGACAGAAGGGTTTTGACACAATTTAAAATATCAGACCTGGCACATTGGTCAACAGGGTTCTAGCAATGGGCATTGGTTTACAACTAGTAATGATCTTAAAAGTTCTCATTTTCCTTTCTCTAATATTAGCACACTGTCATTAAGTCTTTACTGGGGTAAACTTGTTTCTAAACTCTCTCCAAACCCCTAAAAACTGCTTCTGCAGCCTGTTACAACATATTTCTCAAAGCAAAAATAAAATAACTAGCTTAAAAGAAACAAACCAAAACAGATTATAATTAATGTGTATGCATTTTGGCTGCAGTCAGTAGAAGGAAATGCAGCTTACTGTAAAGTAAACTACAATTAAACATATTCATGGCATTCAACATACTAGATGACAAATCTAAGATAAAAGGGACATTTAAGAGAATGATTTCCATAGTCTGTGTTCCAGTATGTTCTCCATGTTCAAATGCTGTCCCTCTGAAAATATCATACTGACATGGAAGCCCCTGGAGATTCCTTCTGGGGCACTTAACAAGTTTTCTATTAATAACTACTGAAATACAGTGACTTACTGCAATATTTTTATACAGTGCTCTTCCTGCTTTGAAACTAAATCCAAAATTACACCATGAATGAGCAACGTAAGATGCTCCCTGAAGGGCTGTAGTGGTGCGTGTGACAGTCTCGCTTCCCCGGAGGTGAAGTATGTGATATCCTCAGTAATTCCAGTCTCACCCATCTACAAAGCTGATGCCTATTCCCAGGGCAAAAAAATCACATATTCACACATGCTTTTTATGTACTGTGGGACCGACAAAAGCTAAGGAAGACAAAACCTCATTTTTCAAGCATACATAAATCAAAACCTAAATGTAGAAGAAATTTATACAAATAAGTTAATCTAAATGAAAAAAACTTAAACATGTCTAAGACTGGACTTTTACTATGTCTGTTAGAAAATACAGTGAGGCAGGCAGTCAAGTTAGGTTTCACTGACTTAGAGGTAGCAGGCCCATTATCTTTAATGAGGCCAGGATTTCAGTAGGAGTTTAATTTGGGAAAATCGCAGCAGTGTTTTGGCAGAATAGTGCAGGGCAGACTGCTACATGACTGAAGGGGGCACATAAAAGTGTACAGAATATGTCACCAAGATAGGTACACAAGCCATATCTTGATGAATTTAGCACAATGCAGCACTATATATTGCATTAAAGACTTCTTTTGCTTTGTTCCCCAAGTAACAAGTGATAGGGCAAGAGAAAATGGCTTCAAGTTGTACCAGGAGAGGTTGTCAAACATGAGAACAGGCTGCCCAGGGACATGGTGGAGTCACCATCGCTGGATGTATTTAAAAGATGTGTAGATGTGGCACTGAGGGACATGGTTTAGTGATGGCCTTGGCATTGCTAGTTTAAAAGTTGGACTTGATGTTAAAGACCTTTTCTAACCTAAATGATTCTGTGACTTTATGACCATTAGGAGCTGTTACAGGGTTTTACTAAAGTTATACTGTGTTATTATATTGTCCTTTATGTGAGAATTAATGAATGTCCTAGATCAAGCAAAGAGACAAACTTGCAGGTGAATTCATGCTTGTTTACGCTGCAATTTTTCACAGGGAAGCATTTATCATCCTGTGGACTATTTTAAGACAAAAATGGTAACATTTTCTAAATTTTTTACCAAGATTAACATTATAGTTTAATTTTTGTTTGAGACAAAAATGAGAAAGGGATCCAGTAGGTAAAAAATTATAGGGTTCTATTTTATTTACTTAAACTTTCAAAAGTAATCATTTAAGGATGCACATTTTCCAGTAGTTCATAGGCATACAAACCTGGGAAAGCCGCAGCGTAGGTGCAGCTCACTCAACTGCATGCCGCTTCCCTTAAGTAACCCATTATACAAAAAAATAAATATCTTGTGACAGATTGTTTTGACAGCTAAAAAAGATTTAAATTTTTTGAATGCATTTGACTGAAAGGCAAAAATGTTAGATAGATGTTAATTTAGCAGATGTCTAGTTTTGCATCATCAGCCTGAAACAGGCAATTTCTAGCAAGTCTCCTTGCTGTATCACAACACGAAATCCTATGAATTCCATACGGATATGCCTTTCATAAACTTCAAATGAGCCATTCTCATTCAAACGGAAGTAAAATTGTTGTGAGAAGATGGTACCACCTGGTCGTACTTCTGATCAAGCAAGTAAACACATCCAGGGAAAATAAAACTGATACATTATCATTTACATTACAGTCTGGAATAAGAGAACATCATTTGAGACTATATGTTAAAAGCATTAATTTACATGGGAGATAAATTAGATACTCTAAACTCCATGTAGATTTTTGCAGATTTCATTATCATACAGCTAAGTATGGACCTAGGATTTTTGTTTTTTTTAGTTGTTTTGCCTGTCTTAAAGTCTTTGTATGTTGAGTATATTGCCACACCACACATATTTCTGCACAAGTTTAATTCTGGTTTTGTACTCGTTGTAGAAGAAACTGAAATAACTAGAGCTTAACTAAAGCTGTTGTTGCTAGCACAGTTACCTCCAGCCTTCGGAAGCTTTGGGATCCAATCATCACCATCAAAACCATTTTTATGGTTTCAAGACTTCAGTGGGCTATACCGCACAGAAAGCTGAAGTTAGTGAAAAGTTTTTTTCCTAAAAGCAGTACAACACAGTTGGCTTTATCCATTTTGCATCTCACAAGTGGCAAGAACCGTTCTGTGCATTTTCATGTGGAATTTGCATAGAGTATTATTGTTCCCATTTTACAGAAGAGGAAACAGAAAATCAAGAGATCAAATTACATGGGAGATCAGGACCTACTTACTCTACTGATTTAGAAAAGATCCTAACTGACAACTCTGAAAATCTGCTGCTGAAATATAATGTGTGTTTGCTAATGCTAACTGATGTCTAAATAATGAGGATCGAGGATATTTACCTACTTAATAGGAATATTATAAGAAAAATCTAATTCATGAAAGGGTATTTAAAATTACAGTCACCGATTTATATGCTTATATAAGTCACGTTTACCTGTTCTAGTTGTGCTCTATCTATTGTGGGAAGCCAATGCCTTTGTGAAATTGAATCCAGACTTAAAATCTGCAGATCTGAAAATTAAAAAGATGCTTCCCCAGCAACAGCATTCAGCTGCTCCAGATTCTTTATCAAGTTTGCCACCTTTTACTAAGTAGACACCTGTTATTTCATGACCCTGGCTCAGTTGTAATTCTTTCTTAAAGAAGCATGAGGGTTGGATCTTTTCAGTTTTCTGTTAATGGGGAATATGTCCCAATTTTTGGTTAAAAAATAATATGGGAACACATAATTTTACAAGCTGAAAATATTAGTGATAACTCATAGAATTCTAAGAGGTATAATAAAATCATAGAAACTTAGAATCATGGAATCATAGAATAATTAGGGTTGGAAAGGACCTGAAGATCATCCAGTTCAACCCCCCTGCCATGGGTAGGGACACCTCAGACTAGACAGTGTTACCCAAGGCTCTGTCCAACCTGGCCTTGAAAACTGCCAGGGATGGAGCATTTACCACTTCTCTGGGCAACCTGTTCCAGTGCCTCACCATCCTCACAGTAAAAAACTTCTTCCTTATATCTAACCTGAACTTCCCCTGTTTAAGTCTGGCCCCATTACCTACCCTTGTCCTGTTACTACAGTCCCTAATGAAGAGCCCCTCTCCAGCATCCTTGTAGCCCCCCTGCAGTTTATTTCTAAGATTTTTTTCTTTTTTTAACAGAAATAGGGTGGGAAAATTTTAAGTACATTCAGATTATTCAAAATCAACTTTCTCAAGAATCAAAACTTAATAGTTAAGTTAAAGGAATGAAGTTTCTTTCCCTGGTAAAGCCATGCCCCAAAGTGACTGTAAAAAGGTTCTGAAATGTATGGAAATGCTTTTACAAAGTCAGTTTTAACAACAGAGAAAGGCTAAAAAACACCAGGAGACTATGAGCTAAAAAATAGGAAATATAGTAAATATAAACCCCCAAAAAATGGTTTTGCCTACATATCTTAAATATGTCACTACATCAAGCATAAAATATGCATATATATATATATTATTTTTTAATAGAGAATAGGAAGGACAAAAATGAAATAAAACGTGGAGATCAAGTTTTCCCACAAGTAGTTAATCACCATGAGATATTAGGGGTCTGCTTAAATTCATATTTACAATCTGGTCATTGTTGCTTTATATACACGTCTTTGATACCTGCCCTTGCTAATCAGGCTGTGTAGAAATGCCATTAACTGTTCGAAATAGATGTCAGACACATGCAAACCCTACCATAAGCTGATGTTTACAAGCTTAGCTTAACAGAAATCTTCTTACAAATACTGCAAAACATTACTAATGAAGGTGTTCTTTAGTATTATTTTTGGTTTGACTAGTATAATGATTCAACAATTCTGACTATTTTCATTTTGCTTATTATTCTGCCATGTAAAAGCAATACAGAACAATAGATCTTCGTATATGTAGCACATCTCCTACTGATCACAGAAATAAAATTGGGTTTAAATTAAAACAGCTCCCCCTTGCTCCTGGACTGACACAAACTAAAAGATGGCATATGGGAATGGATCTATTGAAAGCAGTTCTAGAGATCCTTTGAAGAGAAGATAACAGCAGTGTCTCACTATCCCTATTACCCATGGGGGGGTGGGGGGGTGGTGCTCTTGCATTTTCATTGACATGTCAATTACTTGGAAGGGGAGCAGGAATAAAGCCTAAGGGTGTTGAGTTATAAATTAGGACACTCAAGTTGACAGAGAGATTAGCTCAGTCTTTGAGGAAAGAAGACAGTCCTATAGAATACCCACTATGAACTGATTCTTCTGTCACCCCTGAGGAGAAGATAGACATTGTCCACAAGTACAACAAAATTCTTGTCCTTACAAACATGCCCTGCTCTGACAAACATGAGGAATTCCAGAGAAATACGACTCCCCCGAAGTTGCACGAAAATGAAAACCACAGCCAAACAAAGCAATTACTATTCAACATAAGAAAACTCTCTTGTGTTGAATTTTTCCACACATCTACTAAACTTAAACTCAACATGTTTATATTAAAAAAGTTAAAAATGCTAATATGCATTATGTATTCTCGCTATTGCGTAGCAATTCCTGACCAACTACAGCCTTAAACTCAAGGAAAAGCCCATAAAGCAAGATTGTTTACCTAAAACCAGCAGCATACATTTTAATATTTTAGTAACGTTCTGAAACTCTTATTTCTGGTACAGACAATGCAGTAGGAGGACAAGTGACTAAAGAAACAAACTGGAGTCTGGAAAAGGAGGTTGTATTCTCAAATTTGCTTCAAGTCATTTGCCTCCCTCTTCCTCACTGTTCTCATCTGTAAATGGAGATAATGATACTAACCTTTTCTATAGAAACGCTTTGCAACTGACTGATTACAAGCTGTATGCAATAGTTAAGTATCATTATTGTAAACAGTAGTTGAAATTAGAAGAGTCAAAATATGTGGAAAACTGCTATTAGGGAAACTATTTGTGCAGCATTTTGATGATGAAAAAGATGTGCTGATATGCCCCCTTAAGTTCTGAGGAACATCAGCAGAGCGTACCCGCGTAAATCAGTCCATTTCCAATAATGCTGTTAAGCCATGCATGGAAGCCTCCCTAAAACACACTCATTTTCCCATTTTCATGTATTCAGTGCAGAGAAACACCATTTCCTAAATACACTGCATTTTCCAGAGGTCTCCTTCTGAACTTTCTTTTTCCAATATTTTTATTAAGCCCTCATCCAGTCTTTATAATCTAAGCACCATTCACACTTATATTTTCATTCACATGTTTAAACATTCACTGAGCTGTACTCTGTGACCCACAGTTTAGGAATCTGCAGTGATTTTAAGAAAAGGCTAATACAAAAAACAACATTAAAAAAAAAAGCTGAAATTAAGAGTTCACTGGGACTGAAGACAGGGAATAAATATTTTCCTCAGCAATGTAATGGATAAGATTTTTAAAGAGCTGACATATGATCAAAATGGTGATTGGCACTTCTGTTGTATCATAGGTATTGTTGATGGCTTTATTAATAAACTTGGGGTATACGTGTAAACCACAGAAAACTAACTATATCCAGCCTTTATGCTATTTATTTACATCTGTTTTCCATTCAGTTCCTTCAACAAAAGTGACTACTCAAGATCTCTAATATTTAGGAACCAGACTCTGGATAGTTATGACAAGTTGATATTGTCCAAATAGTGCATCATTTGGAGGAAACATTCTGGTGAGGACAGTTGAAACTTCAGTAGAAGCCATTTCCACTGAAATGAAAATCAATTTAGCTGAGATCACAGATGAATTGCTTTTTTCTCTATCAATCTAAAAGCTACATTTTGAACCCACATTAGCTTTAAAATTAAACTGATAGTAAACAGTTATTGAAAAATGTTTATGAATATGAATTAGAAAGGCAACTGGATTCAATAGAGAGATACTTCATTTTCAGAAAGTTCAGCACAAAGGTTTGCATTATCGAACTCAGTGGAACCAAAAAAAGACTCATTCTTCAGTCCTCCAGCACTTTTTAGTATTTTGTTGCATATTTAAACATTATACAAGCATAATGTCATTAACATTATTTTCATACCTTTCCTACAGTATGGTTATATTCAAAATCGTGTTCTTGCTCATATTATTTTAGAGTTAACTTAGAAGTGTTGCCAAAACAAGGGATGAAAACCAGGAATGAAAAATAGCTGGTTTCATTTCCTCCTTCACATTTGTAATTTTGATGCTGACAGAAGTGCAACACTATATACTGAGCACTATCTATGTTTCTAGCTAAAATGCATTTACCTGCTCAGTGACAAAATTACCAGTAAGGTATTTTTTCCTTAAATGGAATTCATGTCTCATAAAAGAAAAATGCAAAATAAAACCCACATAATAATTAACCATCAGAAGAAGAAACTTATCAACATAACATACGTGAGCTATTAATCTTCAGAATGGTAGAATTCCTAAAGCATTTTGATTATCCCGCCTTTGGCTGTATTATGTGTTCAACTGATTTAGGATGTATATAGTTACCTATTTTGTAAATAGGAGCATTATTGCTAGTTTCTCACCTGGAAAGTAAAAACAAATTAATATTATACTCTGTTCTGTCTTTTGAATTCCCCATCATCTGCAGAGGTTTCGAAATAATAGATAATAAGAGGTTTCTTCTCAGGAAGAACTTCTTTACTGTAAGAGTGACAGAGCACTGGAACAGGTTGCCCAGGGGGGTTGTGGAGTCTCCTACACTGGAGATATTCAAGGCCCGCCTGGACAAGTTCCTGTGTGATGTACTGTAGGTTACCCTGCTCTTGCAGGGGGGTTGGACTAGATGATCTTTTTAGGTCCCTTCCAACCCTTGGGATTCTGTGATTCTGTGAATACCTCCATTTTAAGTTTGCTGGATTGTGCCTTACTCTTTATCAATATAGTCATTTTCCCACCCCCAATTATTGGAGCTTAATTTTGCTTTTTATTTTAATTTACGCAGTTCAGAGAAAAAGAAAAGTTAAAGTTACTGTACCTTAACAAATGTACCTAAAGTGGCACTGTTTTTGCATGCATGAAAGCTCAAAGCCTCAACAACTCCCATGAGCGATTACTCTTCTAACACTAATTAGATATTTGCTAATTAGTGTCTGATGTGTGAAATGAAAAACATTTTGAAGCTGAAATGGATAGGGTCTATAAAGATAGCAGTGCTATCCCAATTCCCTTTTTTCTGTTATCATATTTCATAAATATTAATAAGATCACATGATACTACCCCTTCTATAAAATTATCTTTCTGAAAGAAGCCTATTGTTTGGTATAATAGGGCTGTGTCAATATTTTGCATTTAGTGTAAAGCACTCAATGGAGGGAAGTGTTTTCTCTCAGTGTTAAAGAGATGTCACATTCCATGCATCATTTTTATGCTGCATTAACTGGTCTCTCTTTTTAATAGTTTATCTTTATTGCACTGAAAAGAAGAATGCAAAACAGTATTGAATTATCCTTTACATTTCTGAATAATCTTGCTACATTTATCTCATTTCATATGTATCTGGAATAAAATATAAATGATGAAATAGCATTTTTTTCTGAAGCAGAATCTGAGAACACCAAATTAGTGTCTCTGCTGCTCATTTCCAGGAAAAGTTTTGGAATGTTACAATAGGTAAAATGTGATAGTGTCTTGAAAAGAAACTTATAAGTTTTTACCAGAGATGTTTGAACTATATCTATCTTTGATCATGCACAGAAAATTGTTCCAAACTGCCAGGGAGAGTCACCAGTCTCATTTAATGATAGAAAACTATCTATCAGAATATTAACAGATCCAAGCATGAGTTTCAAAGAAAAAAATAATCATTAAGGTGACACAGGTGAGTGACTTCAGGTGAGGAAGATGATTCCAAATGGGGATACTGAAGTGCTGTTTTAGTGTAACTGCTCATCTGTAAATACTGCCCATCTCACAAATGATTCCTAATCACAGGATTGATACCAAAATTTTAAATAGTAGCTAAGCCTGAATTGACAAAGGTGACATTGAAACATAATAATGACTAGATTATCACTTTCCTCAGGCTGACATTTTGTGATTATAATAATACCGATCAAGATGATTAAAACGATAATAAAAGGCAAGTTCTAAGAACCAGAATAAAACAGACACAGGCAAGATAATATATGGCAAGTGAAGCTACAATTTTGCATTACACTTTTTCAATGAAATTTCTTCATTTCAGCTTGAAGTTAGGCAGCTCCTTAGTCCCAAAGGGGCTTCTGAAATAGATACCACCTTTTCTACCGATACAATGTGCTTTTCATTTTTCACATATTCAACAGAAGAATAAGTTCTTCAGTACCTATTTATCCTGAGAAAGTAATTTATACTTCACATTAGTCTGATACCTTTATCTAACTTCAATAATTAAGGCATCACAATATTATTCACACTGATATTCAGGGACAAATTCTGATTTCACTTGTATTTGTTTGCTTACTGGTGCAAACATATTAATGGCAACTACAATAGCTATGGCCCCTACCTTTACTTACTGCTGTTTCCTTATCAAATATTATGGGTTATCTTCTAGAACACACTGAAACAGTTTGCCATTTACAACCCCAAAGATCACTTCTGTAACAGACAGTGATAGAAATGTGAAGGAAATCAATCCAGTAATTATTAAACCTATATACAAGTGGCCCACTGAGTCAGAGAGGAGTCGCAGAAGGAAGATGGCTGCTTTCTCTGTGATTACACAGGCAACCAAGAAGCAATTGAGACAGACGTATGTGACATGGTACAGTACATCCATATACTTTTTTTTCTTCTTCACATTTTGGTACACCAAACTCAAGAGTTTCAGAGTTCCTATTAATACTCCCTTATGCATAGCGAACCTTCCTCAGCTTTGCCTTAGGAATCATTCTTCTTTCAAGTCACCAAAGACAACTTCACTACAGTGAAGGGCACCATCTTCTCTCCTTTGCTAACACAATGCCCATGAGTTAACTTTACTTCTAGATTCAAGATTTATTTGGCTGGGGAAGACAGGGTTTGCACTCTCAGCTGCCAATTCACATGAGCTAAAATGCTTGCAAATAATTGTTACATTTATGAGTTCTGCACGTTAGTCTAGTTGTGCTCTGCTGATGTTGTGAAGGAGTGAAAAAGCCACTTCTTTGCTTCTTTGATCTGCAAAATAAATGCCTGTTTAGAGCCAAATGTCTTGCAAATACAGTATATACAGTGCATCTTTTGAAAAAAAGGAAAGGAAATTTAGGTACTTGGACAAAGGTTTAAATTGTTGGGGTAAAAACAGTGTAACAGCCGCTCAGCTTTAACAAGTTGCCGTGTTCAGGGAAGTAGAAACTGATACCAAGTGCGTATAAACCCAGTTTTTCACTGCCCTAGATACAATGAGAATATCTTTTCAACAAAATACAGAAACTGATTTGGTTCAAACACATCACTTCCAAACCTGAAAGGAATCACCGGGCATTTTGAAGTATTACAAGAAGTCTGTGCTAGCGTATTTCTGATGAAAGTTTTGCCAACAGATTTAGAGTTCAGTTAGGTTATGCAGCTGCCTCACTCAGAAGTGAAGCTGAGAAAGGGTGCAATCTGAAGCAAGCACAAGTTGCTATTTCTTGTAGAAATCATTATGGTCCTAAAGAGATTGATCATATGCTCATTGCTAAAATTTACCCACTGTTATCATCTGTAAAGTAGTAGCAATGCTGTCATGAAGCAGTCTGTAAGAAACATTTTTACCAGGGATGAACAAGGGACAAACCAGATTTTCCTTCAAGCTACTTTTACTTATGTAAAAATAGCAGAAGTCTTGGAAGGGCAGGAATGTATCTATTTTCAGAGAACATGTAGCTCAAGCAGCATGCTCTATTTTTTTTTAATAGGTAACTTCAAAGAAAACCTACATCATTGATGTGTAGAATACTAATAATCTACACCTTTGTGTTCTTCTGGTTTTCGTCAGTCTTACAACCTGTTAAAGATACTTTATTAATATATTAAAAATATTTAATATTCAGTCTAATTCTTTTAGTTTCAGCTGCCTTCTTGACACAGTGCAGATGTATGGGATTGCAGTGTAGGTCTAATCAACTTCACTGTATGGCTTTAAAAAAATCCACTAATTAAAACGAATCTTTGCTAACACTTGTTTTGTGAGCCATCATCTTTATGCTGAGGAAAAGGCTTGTCTAGTAACCCACAGCAGCTCACCATTTTCTGTATGCTATTTCTTCCATTTTCTTGCAGAACAGGAAATTAACTGAATCTCTAGAAGGGCCTATTTTTTATGGTTCACTTATCTAGCAAGGAAGTTTTTGCTAAAGAACCCCGAGGAAATCACAGCAGAACAGAAGTCCAGTCTTCACTTAAAATAAAAACATTTTTTTAAAACTGTTTCTGGTATGACCAAACATTTATTCATTTAAATGTCTGAAGAAAGAGTAATAGCCTAAGTTTTACGATAATGAAACTCACTTTCAATGAAAATGAAATGGTGCTATATTGTGTAATAAATGATTGTTTCCACATTTTCTGTTTCACTAACTGAAATTTGACTTTCATTGGCAAAGCTTAATTATTGAACTTTTTATCTGAAGAGAAAATGGTGAAGAATTTGTCAGAAGACTGAGTTTATACAGCTGTCAACGAGTAACAGCAACACATTCTTAGCTAATATTAAAAGTATTTAGTAGCCTTGGATTCATGGAGCTGCAGATCCTTCTACACCTGCATGGAAGCCTGAAAACCCAATTGCATTTGCATTGCTCTCCTAATGTTTCCTGGCACATGGAGCCTGCTATTTTTTATCAAATGCATTTTGGTCTTTCACACAATTCTGCTGTACTTCGGAACGGTTCAAATTTCTACATTCTCTCTTTTTTTTTTTTTTTTTTTTCCCTAAATATTTCCAAGTGCACAAGCTTTTAATCCAAGAATGAAAGTCTTGCATGGCTGAAACTTAATGAGCTGAATATTCTGCTTTAATGTTCCTCCTAATGGATCACATGGAGATTGTGTTAAAAGAAACAAAAAAACCCCAACAAATAAACAAAAAGTTCCCCCCCCGCAACAAACCCCAGTAAACTTAAACCTAAAAAGACTCTGAAATGACAGGTAAGAACTGGCAAGCTGTACAGTAGCATCATCACCAAGCCCCACAGAGCCAGTATCTTCCTCCACTGGTCCTAAGAAAGTTTGTTGCAAAAGGTTCTGTGCTCAGGAAATTAAACGCATTTCTGTATCCCCATTAGGGCCACAAGTGTCTCTAAGACTGATCTCACATAGTTCATCTCCATGGATCTGTGAGACAGTTTGATCCTATCGTACTCATGTGGATGTTTAATGAATGGTAAACTTCTGGAGAAGAAGAAACTGAGTAAAAGTCACTTACATTCATATCATATTTAAGTACAGGAGTGTACAGAGAACAGAAATGATAATATTTCCATGTCATTCATTAGATCACAGGTATTGCTGTAAGGACTTCATAAGTTTTCTTACACAGATCCTTGAAATATGCATAAGATTTGTGGTTTTCATATTTATTTTCACTTTTCCTGTTCTTTGTTTATCCTTTTATATACAGTAATATTTGCTAGATAATATTAATCTACTGTGGGAGACTGAACTCCTGGGAAGGAGCAGGAGGGGGAGTAGTATGAAACCGTCTTGTACAACCTGCTGCATAGGTGTGCTGTCTGTGCCCAAGCAATAGCACCATCAGTGCCTCCTCAGTAAAAAGGAAACAGGACAGCAAAGGAGAGGGGGAGTTCAGCTTGCACATTGACCCAGCCGAAGAAACTGGGACACTGGAACAAACTGTAATGCAGCAGTTAATCAAGTAATGTTAATGTAACGTTACCTGGTGGAACTCATTGCCAAGCTATCACTAGGATAAAACACCTGAACATCTGAAGTGGATGGCATTTCCATCCACTTCAGATATAAACACCAAACAGAAGCAATTGCCTAATATCACAGAGATTAAAAATGCCAAACTGTATAAATCCTCATGCTACCAAAATAACTTCCTACGTCTTAGATTTTTCCTCCTAATAACTTACACGATTGTAGGGTTTATATATATATATAAATTTTAGTTTGTTAAATATTCCTATGACATAATTGCTGCCATGACTAGTAGAAAGAGGAGCTTGACTGGTTGTACTGAGCTCCTAATCTAACAGTAGAATTCCCATGGTAATAAATTGGAAGTCAAGGGTTGGCCCCTAGAGCGGTTGCATAGCATGGCTCCAGATGTTAGCTACCAATGGAACAAAGGAGTTACGGCAGCACTAGGAGTATAAAGTACAACCATGCTGATTTCATGTTTCACATAACATGACAGTTTCCTTTTGTAACTTCAATGTAATAGATTTTGAGAGCACCACTCAGCTGATCAATACCATTTTTTCACGGTATTTTTGCTATTTCAAACTTGTTCCTCCTTTACTGTTTTTACATTCAGTACACCCAAAGGATTAACCTCAGTCTCCATTCACAAATTATTTGACTTTAAGAAAACATATACATTCACTTTCTATCTCTGCAAAAATCTATGAGAAATATTCTTATCACATTACTGTTATTCATGCTACCGTCAATGCTGTCATCAGTATAAATAAATGCATGTAAGGGAGACAGAAGCAATGGACAACCCTATCAAAATAACACAGCAGAGCTCTTGCTGACTTATTTAATAGAGTAGTGGTGGGTGCCAGCAAAAGGTGCTGCCAGTGCCTGTGGAGGCACCTGGTTTGATGTTAACCAGCAGCACGGGCCTTGGCTGTTGCTGCCCTTGTCTGTCCTTATCCTGGCCTTCCTGGAGCTTTGCTGTCAGCTCTAACAATGATTTTTTTTCATAAGCAAGTGGTTATTGCCTAATTTGTTTTACGTTTCTTTCTCTGTGTACAGTCATGTGAAATAACCATCATTTTAAAAGAAACTGTCAAGACAACTGGTTAGTCTGGGCAACGTTTACTATTTCTGATCCCAGCGTAAGAACACAGCATGCTGCAGCGTGGGCATGACTGCAAAGAGTGGGGCACAGGTGACATGGGAAATCCCAACACTATAAACGCCCCAGGGGCCAGTTAAAGAACCTGGGAGGTGGGCAGAACTGTTCCTAAGGTGACATGAACAAGTGTGAGACACTGCACATGCAGTACATACGGAAGTCACACAGACCTGCAGATCAGTGAAGAAGGAGCAAGGGCCAAAAGCATGTCAGAAAATTATCAAGCGTTCCTCAGAGTGAGGAGGATGAAAAACCACCACCAGCAGCATTATGTTCTTCCCAGCCAAAGAGCAAGATGACATCCTCACCAGCAGTGCCAGCCCCTCCTACAACATGGGTCGCTCACCACAGCCTCCTCCCAGACTGCAGTGTGCAGCCTTTGGAGCCAGGGGCGCTGGAAGGGTAGCACAACACGAGAAAGGAAGAGGCAGATGCGAGGTACTGCGTGAAGCAGTTTTAAACAGCATTATTGAGACTTGTATTAATTGTTTTTATAGAGATCTTTCCTGTAATAGCTTTCTCCCCTCTCTCTTTTCTGTTTTTTCTGTAACAGCTACATCTGGCCTAACTGTATTTTTTTTACTAGCCAATTTTTTTTACGATTTCAATTATATCTACAGTAAATTCTTGACTTTACATACAGTTGTGTTTCTTTTTTGTCCATAGCTTTTGTCCGTACTGTCCAAAGACTTGGGTGATAAATATAAGGAGCTAACCTGCATTTAAGGCTAGGTCCCTAGTTCCCCAGTGGAACTGTGAGCTTGAACAAAACAGAAGATCCAAATCATCTTATGCCTCCATCAGAGGAGACAAAAGCAGCCTGCATTTTTGTAATTATTCATGTTCAAAATCCATATAGATTTTGTTTTGAAAGGCTAACTGTGATTAAAGAACAGAAGGAAAACATATGTCTAAAGAAGCACTGTTAAAAAATACTTTAGAAAGATGTTTCATTGCATAAAAAGATCTCCAACTTCAGGAGCTGTTTAGCTTGATATTTGCGCACAACCAACAGGAAAAAATGACTGAGTCACTCCAAATGAGTGCGAATTGGCAGGTCTGTGGAGCTCAGCACTACCGCTGCTGCCAAGTGTCATGCTTCATACAGAAGACTCACGCATCAGGTGTCCATGTCACACTTTTATTTCACTCTGCATAAATCTCACACAGAGATATCTTGACAAGGTTTGTTTTGTGCCAGCACAAGTACTCCATAAGCATTGCTCTGATGGGAACTGGGAAGACCAAGAGCTGGCAGCTAGATCAGCTTAGGTGAAGTTTTGATTCCTATATCAGATACAGAAGTTACCCAGTGAACTGTTGTGTCAGTGGTTGCTAGAGCCTCAACACCTCCCTGGTAACGTGTGTGATGTCCTCAGAGCTTCAGCAGCTGCAGTGGTCATGGCTATGCTCTGCTGCACCAGCAAACCTAATACACGTTGACCTTGGTAATACTTTCGCTTTTAGGCTCTGGAGAAAACGTCTTTGTTTTTGTCAAATGAATGATATAATGAAACCTGTCATGTGGCAAGCCACATTCAAACAGATTTCAGAATGTCGTGTAACTAGTATGTTATGTTTTATTCTATTTAGTGTTTTAAGTTTGCTCTTTTATGCAACACGCACATTTTGTTTAATTCTGTTGATATTTTATTCTATTTTGTCACATCCGATTAACCTCTATTTGAAACTCTTTGCATTAGCACACTGGCTCTATTCATAGCTGGTTTGAGCTACATGGATAAATCATGTGCTTGGAGCACTGCCTCAGTAATCAAATTGTCTGCTGAGAGTGCAGTTCCGTGCTGTAATTTTTGCTGGTGGTGAACCCAGTGTAAACAGATCCTGTCCTCCTCCTCCTGCACCCACTCAGCCCTGCCTGTCCTGCCAGCTCTCCCCCGCTCAGCACACTCAGCTGTTTATGCTGAAGAAAGTGGCAGAAGGGGAGACAACAGCAAATGCATTAGCTGAGGATCTGACATAAACAGAGTAACTGCTCTGTGCTCAAAATAAACCCCAACCCAAACCAAAACCAAAACAACCCCCACAAAAACCATCAAAAAACCACCCCAAAGCACCCGCACCCTCCCCTCACCCCAGCCCGAGTGTCATCTATAAACTGGTCTGGACATTTCACTTGTGCAATTTGACCTACACCACTGCAGGAACTGTTACAGGAGGCAGGAGGGAGAAGACGAGCAGACAGCCGGCGATGGCTCTTGAATTAGCCTTGGTGGCAGAGGTCATTACTGCAGATCTCTGCCTTGAGGGCAAGAAGGTGATGGGGCTAACATGCATCTTAGAAGCAAAAGGTCATGATCCATTATGTTCCCCCAAAAATATAACTATGCCGAAGATTTCTTCCTCTATAGGGAGGCAATTTCAACTTTGAGCTCAGTTTCCTTTGTGCACTTTGTTCAGTATATATCATGACAACCATCCATAATTTTATATTGTGTTTGAAGAAATACGAGTATACAGACTGCAGATTATGGAATGTTTGAAATATTCCATGGTATTTTGCATTTTGATAATGTTTTTTCTCTATCTAATGTCCATGAATATTACACATTTCTTTTAAAAATATTTTTTAGACATCTATGCCAGACAGGAAGACATCTATCTAAGAATTACTGGAACTCCACAGTCATCTAAGAGAATGGTTCTTCCATTTATAAAATCGCTGCAGTATCTACTGCGTGACTTAGACCACAGAGCTCAGCTGACACCTGCTTTACTCAGGAACCCTCTGCATTAGGCACCTCCAGGTCTTTTACTTTAATGTGATGCCAGTTCTCCTTTTGCATTTGCTGCCATCCTTGATCCTCCCAGTGCTCTGATGCCACACACAATTTGGCTGCTGGTTTACCAGGAACAGTTCTTGAAATAAAATGTGCCCTGCAATCATTTCATTCAGTCAGAGGTTTCATCATGGGAGTAGCAGTTTTCAAAAAGAACAACGTTTAGCAGGCAAAGAAAAAGCTCTATTCCCTTATGGTGTTTTATGAAAATTCCTTCAAAGAGTGTATGGGGTAAGCAACTAAAGCAACACTGTCTTCTTAAGCATAGGATTCCTTGGAAATGTTGTTCTCAAACAGAATGTTAAATCTGTCTAGGTTATGCATCTCCTCCACTTGCACATTTATTTCCTTATCTTTTCAACTTACTCCTTTCAAGTACTTTACAACATCCCTGATTCCTGGACCAGCTCATACAGTGAACTCATTTCCCCATTAAAAATGCCATGCAACATCCCGCACTTGAAACGTTACTAACCTGAAACAAGGTGAGCTAATTTAATTAGAAAGAAATGCAAGCTTCTTCATTAAGCATAATAATTCTTTTTTCCTCTTTAGTGACAATTTCTTTACTTTAGTTTCAGCACACATTCTCTTTTATATGACAGTGGAAAGCTGGAAGAAGGATCGCTGGTACATTACTACAGTTTTGTTTACCACGTGGGGTAAAACGTTCTTAGATAACACCTCTATTTGTCAGTGACACAGCAGGGAGTAAATGAAAATGTTTATTCTGACCCCTCAGCAGAAAGAACTCCCTTAATCCACTCACTGATGAGATAACACTGTAGGATTACAATAATCAACTTGCAGTATGTCCTCTATTAGGGCACTAAAGATACAGCATTTCATATCCACTGGGAAATGATTCTTCACTTACATAACAGTGACAGGCTTTCGCCCTTTGAGATAACATTTTTCACCCCATGCTGAGCTCTCAAACTGCTTTGGTATCAAATGGCTAATATCAAGCTAAATACTACAATTCTAAAAGCCTGCAACTAAAAGAAAAATGATTCGCAATGGCCACTATTGACTTAAGTAATGGAATGATAAAGAGACAGATGTTAACAATATACTTAAGCTTCTAAGCATCCTCATAGGCGTAGTTACAATGAACTGCTTGTGAAGGGCTGTTATTTGAATGTAGATACAAATTGGAATAACTTCCTGCCCTAACAAATTCCAAAATTGCTAATACTGAGGAGTTTAAGTGATTGCTACGTGGATTCCACCACTGTTGAGTCACGACCAGTGCCTAATGTCATGCAGGAATTCTCCATTTGCTACAGAATTACTGAGTTTTGTCAAAACTCAAATAATGAAGCCCAGGGAGGAGGGGAGGGAGGACGAGTGAATTCAGATAATTCATTCAAACCTGGAGTTTTTCCATACATTTTTTTTTTTTTAAAGGAAAATTTAAGTGTCAAAAAATACATATCTTGTGCTCATTATTAAATGCTAAATACCAGAGTGTTTTGAGTTGCCTTGTGGCCATTGTAAAGAAAACAGGTGTTCTGATAGATTATAAAGTGTGAGTCAGAGGATGTGCGGCACGGAATTTTAATGAGGCTGCGAGCACAGAAGGCTGACTAGCCTTTTGAACATGATGCTAAAACACTGCAAGTACTCTTAAAAGAGACAAATGGCAGGAACACAACTAAAAAATCCTCATTAATGTACACCAAGTGAATGTGATACAGAAAGTCATTAAGCCAGGTTTTGTAAGGCGACGGTGGAGCTGATTACTGCATGGGCTGTGGTAGAGGAGTCAGATGCTCAGGACAAGCCCCTTGGAGGTGGGGTTGGCTGGGTCAAAGGGGATAGATTCATCATTTCTGCCTTTGGTCTGTCCTGCTGCTAAAACATGCAGTTTTCTTACTGATTTGCTTGGTGATGTAAAGTTCCACTCTGACGTTACAGCAACAATAGCAGAGAAATCTTCACCGAGCACCTGAGCCAGCCTCAGTCTCCATTTTCTCCTATACTAGCAGCAGATGGCACAGAGCCTCTGTGTGGGCTTGCTGACGCTAGCTCTGAGACCTTCCCAAAACAGGAGCTAAAAGCATCCTTATCACACCAGATAACCGTTCAAATCACTCTTATCATTACATTCACACAGAGCTTCTCCAACAAGATGAGAAACAAAGACAGTCTGTGATTGACATTTAAGAATAAAGTAATTTTTTATAAAATTAAATCATTCTGGCCGGCCTGGTATGTCAGGAAAGTTTGTTCTGACTGATCACAAAATTGCTGGCTGAAAACCAAACACGGGCATTACTAAAAGGAGTGCATCTGGGTGGTTGTGAATGAAGAGGACTGAAAATGGTCTCCAATCTGACACCACACCAATTGCCCTTTAGATCGTTTTATTCATGTGATTAACCCAAAAGAAAAGATGGAAGAAAAAAATTGTGTCTCTGTGTGCAGTTTAAATAAGCAGTTGTACATGCACTCACTTTTGTGGAAGCGTTTGTTTTGATCTCTGGGAGCTTGAAGTGAGGCATGAACGTAAATACAGGACTGGATCTTCTAGTGAAAGAGGACTGCATCAGATATAAATCCATGTGCAAAATATAGAGGAAAAAATATTTTGAGCGAAAATATGACATTTGCTTTATATGAATTAACTATTTTAGTGTAACTCCATTAGACTGTTAATTAACCACACACTTTATTAAGGTTACTCTCTTCCTACAAATTTCTGTCAAACACATACTATCAGTAGCAGTACTGTGTTTCTGCAGCTATCTAGTCCATGCTTTGTGAAGCACACAAGTTGTTAAGTGTATGCATTTTTTGCCTCCCACACACTCTTGGACATATGCTGTTTACTTTTTAAACTCCAAAAAGTGAGCATAGAACATTACTTCTACACAGAGAGGATTTCTTTAGCTCAGCCTTAGAAGCTGAACATCCACTTGGGCTTCTGATGTTGGAAGCTAAAGAGAAATGACATGGCATTAACAGCAGAGGGAGGGAGCTAGTCGCTACTGCAAGCCCCACGTTAAAAAATGCAGGTATAGAAGTCGGAACAAGGAAAAGAGCAGCAGTTTCCCCTCATAAAGTTCATTATAACACCAGTGGACAGTCTCTTCTGATGACACTGGGCACATGATTTGCAACAGAGAATGAGGATCCACAGACTTGAATACAAATACAGAGCAGCCCGATCAGCTGGGCTGCACTAGTTTTTGGTTGAGAGGGACTAGGTTTTGACTTCCTTCCTGAAGCAGAAAAATGGCCAAGCAGTGGGGATACCCCAAAACAGTATGGAAAGTCCAGGTGAGAACTTCCAGGAAGCCTGAATAAGAGAGGCAGTTGGGAACACCAGGCTGCCAGCCTGCTGCCAGCTTTACTGGCTGGGCTGGTTGTCACATTCCACAGGCATAGGAAGTGTAAAACTCCAGAATGCCAGGGCAAGGTTTGCAACCCAAAATGGCAAAAGTTGCCTGGAAAATGTGGTCACATGTTATCCTTGTGTGTATGTGAACACACAACACTGCTTTCCTGGTGTCCTTGCGGACATATGTATATATAACAGAAAGAGTGCGTGTGTGCATTTGTACATGTGTGAGAACGTATCTCCCCTGGCTATATATAAATGACAGCTTCAGCTTCCACAGAAAATATCCTCTAGCAGCGGTAAACCTGGAGTGCATCTCTCAACAGCAGAACTTGTAAAACATAGGGTAGGTGCAAACAGAATATTCCTAGGAGTGATTTAATCCTTTCATTAAGCCTTTAACCTTCACATTGTACACTGTGCTGTGTTCTGTCAGAGTTGGTTTAGTTCCGTTGTTCTTCTGGATGGATTTACACATTTTTAGAACTACGTCAAGTTAAATTTCTCCATATTTAGATAATCTTATAAAAACTTTAGGGATATTTCCTGTTCACTTTCATTCTTCTCCCTGCTATTCTAGCTTTGAAAAACAGAGACGGAAATAAACGTGGTAAGGCCAAATTAAGAAAATCCTGAAGCTGAAACAGTTGCATTAATGAAACTAAACAAGTAATTGAAAGTATGGTGAAATTCCAGTTTGTATCCTGGTAAGCAGAGGACTTAAACTAAAATGTATTCACCAGTGCCTTAGTAAGCACAAACATAATGAAACTACACCGCCTTACACTGAAGTGCCAGCCCACACATAAAATGCCTCTATGATTATAGCTTAAAGCGCACATGTAGGTGGTGGGAAAGGTGACTGAGAGTTTCATTTGCCCTGGCCATATACTCTGGTCTCTCTTTAAAAGTAAAAAAAAACCACTACAAGAAACTGGAAAAACAAGAGTACATTGGGACAAATATGTCAAAATTATTCCACACCCCCACCTCTTCCAGTCCCATTCAGAACAATTCATGATGCAGAAAACCTGTGACTTGAACACACTTTCTGCACTAAAAATACAGTTTACATAACTTATTTGCAAAGCTCTTGAACAATACAACACATACAGTGGGTACATCTGTATCACAAGCCTATAAACTGCCAAGCACCATTGGCTAATTCTTCAGTGCTCCTGATTTCCCACTTCAGTCAACTGAGGATCAGTGGTGCCAAGGGTACTCATTCATCCATGAATGCAAGATCACCTCTGAGCACTTTGCAGAATTCTTCTCTGAAGAAGCTTTCTAAAGTATAATTAGGGATTTCTGCACTAAGTGGAAACTTGTTAGCACTTTACAATGTAGTGCAAAACATATGTTCTGAAAAGAATAGCTGGAAAGGGTATTTTGGTAATCTCAACAACAGTTCTATCTGGATACTCCTGTGGATACTGGTCATTTTCAAGGCATCTGTTTACATATACCCAGAGGGAAAATATGAGCATTAGAATTGGATCTTATTTTTATGAAAATAAACTTCCTTGCTATCTTTCTATCACAAGCTTTGCTGTAACAAGGAATTTTTATTTCAATTTGTAAAACAGATTATAGAAATTGAGATTTTACAAGCTTTTTTTTTTTTTTAATAAAAGTCTCAGCTCCTCAATCTGTTTCACCCAACTCCCTGTTCCCTCAAAATCTCTCAAGATATCTGTTAGTATAAGCCAGTTAAAGCTGTGGCCATTGCCATTAAAACAAGATATTATTGTTTGGGTTACCAACAGATAGCTTTCAGGAGCACTTTTTTTAAGTCTCACATTCAAAGGCAAACCTGCTCTAACAACAACTTCTTCCATGTTTGTGTGTTTTACAGTCAAGGTAAATCAAAGGAAAGGGAGCCCGAGCACCAGCTTAATAGAAAATGCATACTTGATAGTGTTCTCTTACTCATTTCAGCAACACAAGTTATCAGTAGCAAACCCAGGCTCAGGGCACATAAATGTTCTAAAGTTTTAGTATTAGTGTGCTATAGATACTGTTTAAGTTGCATTTTTAAATAGCTGTAAATGTTGCCAATTAATCACTTGCCTACAGAGAGTAGGTAGGAGTTTGACAGTGTTGCCAAAGAAATGTCAGTAAGTGAAAACTAAGTGCCGAGAGGTTCGAGAGCAATAACCCTTCTAACTATTGCACATAAGTTATGGCTTTTGTGTGGGAAACACCTAATAATCAGTAGCTTAAAGTTAACCCTTTAGGTTTGAGAACAAAACGTTCCAAATATTTTAATGACAATACTAGTGCAATGGCCCTTTAAAATTAAAATGCATGAGATGTAATAGTTTACACCCTGCCAGTTCCCTCATTCAGTTCAGAATGCTCACATCCTCAAGGAAATAACCTTGTTATAGCATTTCCGTTTCATTCCATAATGTCTTTCATAGCATGTAAGAGAATAATCAAAGCAAAAGGACCCTATACATTTGATTTTTAAAATTTTATTTTAAAGCTGATTCCTTGGCAATAACCAGTGCTTAAGCAAGTCTATAGATCAATTGCTTCAAAGACTTGTTCCAGGCAAGTAACTAAAGGGAAATGTTTAATTATCCCAAAGGAATCTTTAGGCTTTTCTCCTTTCCTCACTATGATAAAACTGAAAATTGTGCAAATGCACACCTCATTTCCAGTATCAGATTTATCAGTCTCCTAAGCAACAATATACCCCAGGCCAGAGAGATCAACTTACAAGTGTCATCAGAACTGTCACGTCTTTCATTCATCCACACAAAATTATTTCCTGCCAGCCCAGCTCCCAGAGCTCCAGGTGGGAGCTGTGCAGCTCAGCTGGGAAATGGGAACCCCACAAATGTGCCCTTGGACCACAGGGCGGTACAGCACAGCATCACCATCCACACAGGGCATTCAATCTGGATTTCAGTGACTTAGCAAAAGAGCTGCACCTAATGATCCACCTAACCTAGTCCTCAAATGAAGGAAAGCATACACTCAGATATTCAGAAGACTTCCATATTTTAAGAACAGCCAAAAATGGGACAGTAGGAAACAGCTGTAACACAGCCTGTTAGATGTATTCATTTGTACTTTCTGAACAGCATTCCAGTGGCACAAATGATATCTCCCACATGCCCTCAGTCTACAAAAATGATGATGGAAGCTTCATAAATTACTGATGCATTGCTTAGACATACTTTATAAAATTAATAAATTCTTCATGAAGCAATGAATTGACGTGAAAGCTTCCAACAGAGATTGTATGTAGGTCTTCCTTGGGTAGCTGTTAAAAAGAAAAGCCCCTTTAGAATTGAGATTAAGATGGACCAGCTTCATGATTAGACAGAGCACTCACACAGCAATGAAATTAGGAACAACTTCAGTATTTTCCAGCACTCTAAAAAGGAGTACACACATAAGACTAATAGAAGTTACACAGCAAGAATGTAAAAGAAGGAGAATCAAGACCGCAAAGGGCAGACAGGACTTGGCTGTGAATGTGAGTGTACTGAAGCACAGACTGCTGTGTACAACTAGTATCTAGCAAAGATAGGCCTCTCTTCACCTTCTATCATCTCTCCTGGAAAACTGTCAATCGAGAAGGTAACTGACTTTACAGTACATTAATTAGTGCATGCTGTGTATTTAGCAACAAGTTCTCCCTCGGGTTACAAAACCCCCACAAGGTCTGTAAAGCACATACCAACATGTGCTCTAATCCGTTCCCATTGAAGGTACAATTTCTCAGGCCTAGAAAACTCAGAAAAGCAGCACGAGAACATATTAAATTAATACTAAAAAGTTTTCAAATTATTTATAGAAAGATCAGCTCTACCTTCTCTCGGTGGATGCTAGCATTTAAGTTCATATTTTCTTCTCCTAAATGTCAGATGTTTCCTACTTTGTATTTACATCTAAATATGCTGCAAAATGTAAAGCTGCTGCTCAAATAACCCTGCATGGCTAATACACAAAGCAAACTGAAGACAGTATATGCTTTTCTGGAGTGGGATTAGAAACAATACACCATTTTCAAATAAAAATCATACAACGAGACAGGGCAAAACAGGGAATGAAATGGTAGCCAAGGTGACTATGTCCAAATACCCATAAACTGTACCGTGAAAGCTGCTGTCCTTCAGCCTCAGCATTAGCCAGTGCAGACTGCTGTGCACTGAAGGCTGCGGGTGAGACACCACCACCCAGGATAAATGCTGGGTAGTCTGCACAGAGACATGCACCTAGAAAATTCCTTGGGACAACTGGACTGAAATAGAAAAAGACAGAGATACCTAGCACTCGGATCCAGCAAGGCGTATGAGCGTGTGCTGAACTTTCCAAGTGTACACTGGACTACAAAGAGACTGTAGAAATGCTCGGATAAAATATACACGTAATTGCTTTGCTAGACTTGAGGCCTGATTATCAAAGCATCTGGCAGCCCCACTGCAAACAAGATTTGTATGTGACTCAATGGAGCTAAGAAAGCCTGCTGAAGAATGCAGATGCTTCCAGGGAAAGGGCCCCTTTGTTTGTCACAGTCCTTCCCTTGCTACTTGCTTAGACATACTGCATCAGACAGGAAATCTTAAAAATCAAATGGAAACATGGTGCTTTGTTTCCAAAGGTATCCTCATACACTTATTGCCATCACTCGTACTGCAACTGGCCTGTAGCCGTGATAAGCTCTATTATTTTTCTTTGCTGCAATTATTGTCATCATTCCTGCAATGCCATAAATAGGCCTTGCACTAAAAATTTTACTTTCTCAGGTTTCTTGGATTACAATTGCAATATTGAGCTGTTTATGGTTACTAGATGCTATGAATTCCTCTGTCATTTCTATGAACTATTTCTTTTCACTACCTATCCAGCTCTACCTTAAAATGAACAGATCTACATAGGAGATTTTAATTCTTTAAAATATGCAGTGGGTAGATGAGATTGTTTAGAATATGAGGGAGACTGCATTTGTAAGCCTGCCCATAAGCTTGGGATAAATGCATATTTTAAAGAACTACTGAAATTGAAGTACTTTAGATGACGGGATTGAGGAAAGTAGAGATGTTTATGATCAGGGAAAAAGTTGTTTGAAAGTTTGTAGACGAAAAAGCATTAAACCAAACACTTCATAATCAACTGTGCCAGTTTTGGCTGGGGTAGAGTTAACTTTCTTCACAGTCACTACTATGGGGCTGTGTTTTGGATTTCTGCTGGAAGCAGTGTTGATAATTAAAGGATGTTTTAGTTACTGCTGAGCGGTGCTTACACAGAGCCAAGGCCTGTTCTGCTCCTCACCCCACCAGGGAGGAGGTGGGGTTGGGGGCACAGGGAGCTGGGAGGGGACCCAGCCAGGACAGCTGACCCTAACTGACCCAAGGGATATCCCATGCCATAGGACATCATGCTCGGTGTATAGAGCTTGGGGAAGCAGGAGGAAGGGGAGCGTTGGGAGTGATGCCTGCTGTCCTGGGGATGGCTGAGCACCTGACTGACCATGGGAAGTGGTGAGTGAATTCTTTGTTTTGCTTTGCTTGTGTGTGTGGGTTTTGCTTTCCCTATTGAACTGACTTTATCTCAACCCACGAGTTTTCTCACCTTTACTTTTTGTGATTTTTGCTGCTATCCTGATGTGGGAGGATTGAGTGAGCAGCTGGGTGGTGCTTAGTTGCTGGCTGGGGTTAAACCACAACAGTCCTTTTTGACACCCAATATGGGGGTCAAAGGGTTTGAGATAACAACAGATTTGATCGGTATGTGCTAGATCAAATTTATAGCTGCCATTGCTGTTCAGCTGTTAATTGGCAGGCTCCTGTGCCTGCCATGGGACTTGCTTGCCTTACTGTAAATTAGAGGCTAGTGCTTGTTAGTGCCTGATTTTTGCTTTTGCTGCTTGCTGTACCACTGTACTGCTGATATCTGACTCTGCTGTGCTGGGAACATCCTGATAAAAGCAGTGATGATGTGGCTGGGCTGGCAGATAGCCAGGGTACTGATGCTGTTCCTAGGCTGCTGTACTGGACAGGATGGAGCTCCAGTGGGAACTCGAGCTGAAGGGACTGTGACCCGTGGATGAATCCATGCAGGAATAGGACACCCCAAAGCATCTGTAGCCGTGGGTAAACCCATGGCAGAGCAGGTATATCTCAAAGCTTCTGTGGCTATGCTTATGTCTGAGTGGCAGCAGGTACATCTCTGAAGGGATGATGGCCCAAAATAAGCCCGTGCTGTAGCAGGTACACTTTGAAGCATCAGTGGCTGTGCGTGAGGTCATGCTGGAGCACCTCAAAGTGTGTGGCCATGGACAAGCCTGTGAGCAGGTACATCTCTGAAGGCATTGTGGCCCATGGATAAGGCCACGCTGGACAGCTGCACCTCAAAGTGACTGTGGCTGTGGGTAAGCCTGTGCTGCAGCAGTATTTTTTATTTATAGAAGTATTTGGAGTTCATTATTTGTGAAGTACTTATTTCACAAGTAAATTAATACATCATTCAAGCCCCTATAAATAAAAATCATATTCAGAATGTACGCCTGGCATATCAAAGTTATTCAGGAGAGTGACAAATTACAGTTTTTAATTATTGTTGGCGTCCTAAAAGTAGAGGAGCCTTGAGCAACTTCCTTTGATCAATATTCTGAGTTGACACAAAGATCAAGGTTAAAATGTGGTCATCATATCTTAATGAGGACCTTGCTTGCAGAGGAACCCCATATGAACCGATCCCTGATTATAGGCACTTATTATCAACAACTTTCTCTAACAAGAAGGAAATCTGGAGTTCAAATGCCTCTACAGCCCTGCCAAGGATGGGTACCAGTCTGCAGCAGAAGGAGACTAAAATGGAGTTAATGAAGGAATCAGCTGATTTCTTTGAAGTGATTCTCCACCAACCTTTATGACAAATGCCGAGGAGCTTAACATCTGGTGTCAGCAAAGACACGGGTCTGAGAAAGAGAGAAAGGAGGGGAGGAGCACTCTCTGCCCACACAAGTCACAGTGGTACAAGGCTGTGCCAACATCTTGCTTTTCAAAAAAACAACTAATGTGTGAAATCCCATATCCTATCTACAACGCCGGTACATTTTCCATACACGGCAGGCAACAACCATCCATGCCATAGTCACACACAGACAAGGATCTCATAGTAGTTCTCAAACTACACACTGCAAAAAACTGACCTCATTGTCCTTAGAGTAAAACTACCCAGAGAGGAGTCTGGGCAACAGTGACAGACAGATGACTTCTTTAGCCAACTGAAATCAGAGAACAACTTTCCAAGTGCACAGCAGACGATACTTCCACGGGTTGTTAGGATTGAGAGTCTCCTTTATTGCTTTGTGCAGAAGGAGCTCTGCAGGTTTTCTAATAGTCACATGCCCTGAGTACTTACAAACTTGTACATCCTTATAGACGTGTAATATTCCCCTGGAGCCACCCAGGGGAGGCTGTGCTGTGTGGAATACACTGATGCTGAGGCCAGCAGCACTCTGTAGCACTTGAATTTAAAAAAAAACCACATATGAAAAAACCTTAGAATGTCCTGGCCAGCCCTGCTGGGCATCAGATTCTAGGGCACATGTCAGAGTTTCATGCTCCTGTGCCACAGAAAGACCTGATGCTGACCAACGTGAAGTCTGGAGACATCCCAAATGACTCATTATTTGTGTCAATTCGAGAAGGTCATACCCAGGCTCATAAGAAAGCACATAGCACAATTCTATGCAGACAGAAAAAATGAGACAGTTGACAGTTGACTTGAATGTTCCAGTACATCACATCCTATGGAACACAGAACTCATTTTTGCTGCTGAAAACATGCAATCCAGTAGCATGTTTGGTCTAGAGACAAAAAAGCAGAGCCAACAAAATCATCTTGAACTGTTTGACAGGGTTTTTTCCCTTCCAAAAGTCCCAGATTGTGACCATCTATCAAGCCATCATTTCTAATTTAACTGGGTTGTACTTTATACTCACAACCAAACAATAAAGTTAATGAGCTTCAATCAGAGGACTCTAGTAAAGAGTTTAATTTATACAGGTAATGAAAATCACCATCTTACTGTCCTTTGCTTGTTCTTGGTACTGTACTAGAAATGGTAGATAGTGGAACGTTACCACTGCTGATCTTCTTACGGTATTAGAAACTTCTTCAGAGATGAGTAGCAATTTTCCTACTTGCAAACAGTATCAGGCTTCACTACGCTGAAATGAAATGAACACATCCTGACTTGTTTTACTTCTCTCATTTTTAAAGACCCAGTAATACCTTCTAAAAGGGCTTCTAACAACTGGTTATGTTTTAACAGCATTTTAGTAGTATTAATAAGTAAGTAGTGATTTTAAATGTAATAAAAACCATATACATCTTCTGACAGAATGATTAAATAGGTACAGGCCCAAACTTCAACAAATTTAACTTGGCATTCCTTATTTTGCTTAATTTAGAATCAAGAGCATGAATAACTTTCAAAATGCTAATTAGAAATGTGAAAATACAATCTTCAAATGGTTTCAAAGAGTCACACTTTGCACGATTTCTGAATTAACCTAAGCCAATCACTGCTTCCTCCTAAGAATTAAACAAGAATTCAATTAGACAAAACCATTAAACTGGCAGCTTTAAGAGCAACTCTTCTTTTTGCATTTGGATATAAACACTTATCTTAATACCAAGCTAGGCACTGTTAAAGTCCCTTGTATTCAACGGAATCCTTGACTCTTGTTATACGAAACAATTTTTATATCAGGAAATCAACTGCTTGCTTATTTCTATTTATTTATTTATTTTCCAAACTAAATTAGTATTTGCCAAAACACTTCAGATTAGAAAACAGCTTTTCTATGGACCTACAGCTAGTTGGTTCACATATCTTACAGTCCCCAGTTCATGTAAACCATCAGGTTTACACACTCAGAAATAATCTGAGCAAGCAGTACCAGCAGAGGTACCAGTACCCGGACAGAGAATCCAGCTTTATTTCCCTGGAATCAGAAATGGCTTTCCAAAATAAAACACTTGCAGAAAACTGCATTCAAGTAAGGACTGGGAAATGCTGACTGTCCATATTACTCTGGGATCCCAGATGGAAAACCTTGTCCCACACTCTCACAAAGTTTTGCATGTATTTCATATCGTCATGTGTAGGAGAGCTGGGGTAGAAAAATGCTAACTGGGATCTGTAGGCAGTGTGTGAGAAGGAGAGGAATTACAGGCACTATTCTGCTTTACATGTTGATAAAAATACCAGATAATTGGCACATATCAGTTGCTTCAATTGCTGTTCATGTTCATCAGGGTATTTTCTTAGAACCAAGTAACATTAGAACCCACTCACTTTACAAAGTAGAGATGTCTTCAAAATAAAAGGCAAACAACCATGTCTTGCCCCTTCTTTGCTAAGTGACACTCACTTCAGAAGAACACCCAACATTTGTATGTACAGAAAATGAAATTTAAAAGCATCATTACGAGCAACTGCTGGTACCTCCCTGTACCAGGACACCTAAATGTCCAGCACTGAACTTCTGGAGTCATGTTACTCCTTGGGGAAGAAGCCCAGCACATGAGAGGAGGAGGAGCAAGACTCAGCACTGGTCTCCATGCTCCTCTCTGACCTCCTTTTCTGAGAGAGGGCAGAGGTTTATTTAAGAGGGAAATAGCCATAAAAAGTCAAAGGAGAAAAAGCCTGAAAAGTAGCATCATTAATAGGCCAAGGCAAGGCTAGAAAGAAGCCAAGATAACGAGAGCAGGGAAGGAGCCAGCTGGACCTGATAATTAGTTGCAGGGCAGCAAAAGCCCCAGCGAAATCTCAGGAACATTCCTCCAACGGCAGAAGCGGCTGCCTTTGCTGCTGCTCCAAACAGCAGGGTTTCCTCATGCTGCATGAGAAATGGAAGCAAGGTGTCACATTGGCCTGGCAGTTCTTCCTTCTAGGAAGGATCTTTGCACACTAATAGGTAATTAACACCCCCTGTTTATTCCCCTCCGGGCAAGGGAAAGTAGTATCTTGCAGATGAGGTGCTCAGTGCTCTTCTCTGCCCTATAAAAGTGCAGCTCTTGAACATGACCTCTGATACCAGTCACTCATGAAGAAAAGTAAAACGCTTCTGCCACCCAATTTCGCTGCACATGTATGGCCACTGCATTTCCCTGGCTGAGCAAGGGTTCGTTTGTCTCACTCTTGCATTGTTTTGTGCTATAATATTTTGCTTTTCAATAAGACAAGATACTAGCATTGTTGCAACAGGTTAATCGTATTCTATTTTAATAAGCATCTTCGTTTAACCTCTGCTTGTATGAGATTAAACTCCCAACCTCACCTACACAGTTGTTTTTTTTTTTTTTTCCAGCAGGGAAATACCAGACTGTCTGTGGTAGTCATCAATTTTGCTTAACCTTTCTGATAGTTTTTCCAATACCTCTTAGTTTATTACTATTAGTGCAAGTATTCTGCATGCAAAATCTGCAACAGTCTTAGTGATTGTGGCCTTAGTGATAATCCCAGCTCTCAAAAGTTTGGTGTGAGGAATTCCCCTTGTGCCAACTGCTAGTCAGAAAAGTATGCTCTGTACAAAGCACACTGAAGTAACGGGGAGGTGACGGTAAGGTGTGTTGAGATACCATCATCTGTTAGGGAATAGCTGGTGGGCAAGTCACCCTGCTCCACTGCTCCCTCGTGTTCCTGAATGCATGTGATGAAGGTGCCACGTTCAGGTTACCACACTGCTGTAGGTGGATTTTTGTGTAAATGAAGAGTCAGTAACAGCCTCTCCTCACCCACCTCAGAGACATTCTCCTCTGGGGATGAAAATGTCAGGGATGGGACATGGGTGGCACCATTCAGCCCAGAGGGACAGATACACCTCCTGGCCCAGGGGTTCTTCACCCCTTTTGATTTTGCAAAACCAAGCTATCCTCTTCAGCAGAAATGCAGAAAATGAACCAATGGTAAAGGAAGGGTTAAGAAGTTGCCGGGTTTGTCTAAATCATAATTTCAGCTCCTCTTAGCAGACAGGGCCAGGCAGAGGTTATTTTAACAAGCAGGTGGTGCCTCCTCTGTCAGTTCACTGGTAGTTCAGTGTACTCGAAGCAGCCACCAAACTCAGAGGTGCGTATGAGCCTGTCCCTGCCTGCACACCTTCCCCACCACTCTGAGCTAAGCAGAAGGTGAGAAAAACTTGATTGCCTTTTCCTCATCATTCTTCAACCTCACATTTTCATATCAGGAGTTCAAGGACTCTTCCCAGTGGAAACTATTGGTCAAATGCCAAGTAAAACACTCCAGCACAGACAGAGCACACTTGTTTAAAAAATTCTGATTGTGTGACTTGCTTAGGATTTGCTGGCCCCCACAGCCATAGGGTTCTGTTTACTGCTGGAACCACAACCATATGAACATAGAAATGACCATACCACATCCAACCCCATACTTGAATACACAGTGAGTTTCCCAGTATACACAGTTGTGGGAAGAAACAAGAAAGTGGAATTCAGTTAAATAAAAACAAGGGGGAAAGGAAACTCAATGGCAATCTTTTCTCATCAAAAGCATGGGAATGGAAGAAAAATACTATCTTGATTTTAAGCAGAGATCGTGTGTGGGTGTTTCCCAGATTTGTCTAACTTCAGTGTTTCTACAATCCTGTGCTGTGCCAGAGCCCTCAGTCTCTGCTGTTCACTGGTAGGTTAAAGAAATGTTTTCTCCTGCAGGATGCACGTGATTTTTCATACTATGGCTTTAAGACAAGCTTCATATTCAGAAAACAAGAAAAGGGAAAATCAATGCTGTGTAGTATTTAGAGTCTGCATATCTAAGTAGCCATGATGAATTAACTGCAGCAACAATGAACTGCAGGGGGGAAAAATCAAGAAGTATAGTGAAGTTTCAAAATCTACACTGAAGTAAAATGAACCCCTCAAGTCACACAGTACAACTACCCTAACACTATTTTGGCTGTGCACAGTCAGTTAAATAAGATTAATTTAGTAACTTTTAAATAACAATAAGTAATAAACATCTTCATGTGTAGGCCATGCTTGCTCATTCATGTGCTCTGGAGTGTATTAAAAAATGATTTCTTCAATTAGCTAGACATAGTGTCTAACGAAGGACCTACTTCTCATTAAGGATTATTTAATCACATGTGGAGATTGGAAGGCATTTTCATCAGCTATTTTTGAGTTCTTGATTAATTTAAGAGATGCTTAAAATGTTTTTCAAATGTATTTTCACCCAGTAATAATGCCAAAGAATTTGCTCTATCCCAATTTTTCTCTATCCCCATTTCCCTGCTACCATCAAGCACAAGAAACACGCAAACGTCAGAGATGGGCCAACAGACCTCACCTCTAGTATTCACTACTCTGACGCCTGCAACAGGGAAAGGGGAAAAATAACAATCCTTTAAAAATTACAGAAAAACCCCACCAAGACACAATCCTGCTGCACGATTCCTGTCTTACAGCAGCCCATTCGTTTTCACATAGCTGTAATCCTCTGACAGTATTACACTTCATCAGGATTTTGCAACTTAAATCAACACCTTCTAGAAACTACAACAGCAGCAATATTTTGGTTTACTTGCAAGTCATTATTACCTTGGTTCCCACCTATGAAAGATTGTGTTACCGTAGGTAAGCTGATCCTTCTTCAGTCGTGTGCCCTGAAATCCATACAGAAACGCATTACATAACAAAATGGTCTCATAAAATACTGTTTTCACTCTAGACAACACAGACAATGAAGGAGAGATGAAATTTGTAGCTTAAGTACTGGAGTAAAATAAATAAAGCAGTAGATGTCAACATATTAACAACAACTTAATCTCTTGAAAATGGGAAGCAGAAATGAAATCGAGAAAAAATGTTCCTGACAGCTACAGTTACAGGTGACACACACAAATCTTGTTTACTGTTCTCTTTGCTTGCGAGCTGGCATTTTATGCGTCCCACTGCTTGGGAGTTGATTATGAAAGCGAATGGTGGGGTCAAAGATTTCTCTTACAACCCTTCCTCTGTTTTAATTCCCACAAGAACCGCAGAAATAGGTCATACCAGCTCTATACCGCTCTGTCTAGCTAATTTAGTTTGCTAAGTCTTACTAGCAGTACACTAGATTTGCCTATAATACATCACGAGCTGCTGGCACTTTCATACATACAAATAATTGCTTTTAAAGAACGTATTACTTCATCAGTACAAAGTTATGGAGTACTAAGTAATGCATGAGAAGCTCATCTTAGAAGTCTACCACATGGCAGGGTTCCCCATTCATTTAAATAAAAACGGCTGAAAGGAAAAGTATCACACTCTAAGTATTCCTCTTCCCTCTATTATTTCCATATATCATCATGAATACTGAATGAGCTTTAGCAAATACAGAGACTGACAAACAGCATTGCTTTTGGTGAGATAAATCCTTCCTTGAGCAGCCTCATAACCACATTCCTTTTCTGCCTTATCTCCTAGCTCTACTCTGTGCCTGTTCAGACCACAGTTTTTTCTGCCAGTCTTCTAAATCCTTTGACTTTCTCAACTCATCTTCTTCACTTTTCCTTTACTCCCATTACCACTCCTGCCTGTCTATATTTTAGCTTTAATTGTTAGACAGCCAAGTGTATTACAACACATAAGAAAAGGGTAACTGTTATGAACAAGTGCTAGAACTGAGTATTGTCATGACCCAGTACAGAGACCAGAACCCCCCTGTGCTGGGCTGCACCCCCAGAGCGTGAGCAGCCGCTCAGGGAGGGGATCCTGCCTCTCTGCTGTGCTCTGGGGAGACCCCCCCTGCAGCCCTGATCCAGCTCTGGGGCAGCAGCACAAGAGGGACCTGGAGCTGCTGGAGCGAGGGCAGAGGAGGCCATGGAGATGCTGCGAGGGCTGGAGCAGCTCTGCTCTGGAGCCAGGCTGAGAGAGCTGGGCTGGGGCAGCCTGGAGAAGAGAAGGCTCCTGAAGGGGAGACCTGAGAGCAGCTCCAGTGCCTAAAGGGGCTGCAGGGAACCTGGAGAGGGGCCTGGGACAAGGGCCTGTAGGGACAGGCCAAGGGGAATGGCTTGAACCTGCCCGAGGGGAGACTGAGCTGAGCTCTTAGGCAGAAGCTCTTCCCTGTGAGGGTGCTGAGGCGCTGGCACAGGGTGCCCAGAGAAGCTGTGGCTGCCCCATCCCTGGCAGTGCTCAAGGCCAGGTTGGACACAGGGGCTTGGAGCAAGCTGCTCCAGTGGAAGGGGTCCCTGCCCGTGGCAGGGGTTGGAATTGCATGAGCTTTAATGTCCCTTCCAACCCAAACCCAAATGTGATGATAAATAATATACAGTCCCAAGTAAAAAAGCAACACTGAATCAAATTACTTTGACTGTGCCTCCTTTGACCAGACTCTGCAGCTAAGACACATTACAAAGTTTTCATACTTACTGTAACATGGAGAAAGAAGAAACATAAATATTTCATGTATCTCAAATGTAACACTTTAGAGACACATTGTATAGGTACACAGGATATAGCCCTATATGTGGTACCTCTGTTAAAGGCTAAACATATTATTAGAATTATCCCACCCTGGCCTGTTTAATTTCTCAACCCCAAAACTGCCCTAGTCTTATGGTAGCTTTTCACTTAGTATAAGACATTCTGATTTTGTAAAGCTTTATATTCCAAGGGAAGTCAAAGTGCTTACTACACTTTACAGATACAGAGCAGCTCTATCCAGGTCTGGGGAAGGAAATTTTAAGAACAGGACTGATAACACACCTACATTAAATAGAAATCTTCATCCTTCCATGAAGAAGGGAGAACACTGGTTACGGAAGTGTTTACATGATCTTCAATCACCATGAAAAGGAAACAGCAGAGCAAGATTCAGTTTCAAGGCCCACAGCCATGGTCTGTCACGGTGACCAGTATTTTTACCAGGTGGTTACCTTTGATGTGTGTTTGAAAATGCATTGCTTGAAGAATGAAGCAAAACTTAATCCTGGTATTATGTTTCTTATTGAAATCCTAGATGGTTCTACACTTGTGGATTACTATGATTTTAAGAAGTACAGCTACATTGTAGAGGAAGCTTCACAAACTCCTCAGCAACAAATCCCTACTTCTAAATATTATACTAACTCCTGCTCAGGAAATTTTATCACGCTGAACCCTGTTTTATTAGAAACTATGATTATCAACATCAGCACAGTTTAAACTGCCTGAATACTTTTCTCACGTAAAATTTATTAGCTGTATTTTACTGTAGGATACTGCATGGGCTCAGCTTCAAATCCTCCTCATAACAGTTATATTGGCAATAACACAAATGACACAAAATTGGATTTTTTTTTTAACTGCCGCTCTTCCCACCCCCAGCAGAGCACACAGAAACCTTTTCATTACTAAAGCCTTTCAGTATTTCATATTTTTTAATTTCTCTTATCGAATTCCAGTGGACACAGGATCCTATATAGCACATTTACTGTAGCAAATGAGTGAATCTGTACAAAACTTCTACTAATACTGAAAAGAAATGGTAGACACTTGGGTTCAGTCTATCTTAACAATATTCACTATATTTGAGAATGTGTTATAAGAGAATGATGTATTGAATCTGTAATTACATTGTTTCACTTTGAACATACAGCTGGTACTGACGGAAGTGTTTTACCGTAGATAATTAGTGCATGAAATTTTTCAGTCATGGAAGGATGTAATAGCTGAAGATTCCTTGTAAGTATGATTCATGATAAAAAGTTAAAACTTCAGGTTTTCCGTATAGATTGAAAAGTAACAAATAATTTCTGAAAGATATTGCAATGCCTTTTTCATGAGAACATTTGAGTAATCCCGATTATCTATCATGTACTATCGACTCATGCACTTGTGAATTAAGTTACATTATAAAATCTATATCAAAATGAGGAACCAAAAATAAATGCACTTTTTACTTTTGAGCGAATTCCATGAAATAGCTTGTCAAAAATATTCATACCCTGACATTTCTATTTCTGTCTATTTAACAGAAAACTGAGTCATCAAACCTGATGTAAATAGTTCTAATTTTACCTAGCTTTACAGTCTACTTAAAGGGCTATAAAAAGATTAATTGTAAAAAGCAGGGATGATCTAAATATGATCATAGGAAGGGAAGCTGTCTCCTACGGTGGTCATAACCATCAGCAGAACATTTTTACAGTGTGGCTCTGGACAGACAGAATCATCCAAGCAGAAAACTTGTGCAAAGGAATTTTTCTGTAAAACGAAACACAGAATCTGTGTTTAAGGCAACTTGTTTTAATGAAGTGAAGAGAATTAACAGCTTCTGTCTTTGAATTCTTTGGGGTTTCTAAAAGATATTGACTTGCCTGTTACACAGAGTCACCTTAGGTCAGATTCCCTTGCTGTCCTCCAAACTCAAACACAGTATCATGCTGGTAGCTCAAGAAAATTAAAAATAAGAAGCAAACCCCAAACTGACTTTTTCTTAGAGAGGGAATGAAATGCAAAATACAAACAGAAACCACGTACAGAAAAGAAGAAAACCGATCACTTACATATCCAAGTATTAATCACGAATAGCTGAACTTGGTTAACAATTGGTGGGTTTTGTGTTGTGGGTTTTTTCCTGCTGAAAAAGCCAAACCGGTGTGAGGTTCTTCAGGAACATCAACACTCATAACACTGGGTCATTTGCTCCACTTGTCTAAGCTGTGCATTTTTTACTCCGCTCCATTAACAGTATAATTATTTGTGGAAACCAATCATTAACTTTGTGTAATTGTCACAGCGAGAAGCTGAGGCCATTATTTTTAAGGGTTTTTTTCCAAGCTCCCCATGATTTTTGACTGGAATGAAATGAGTGAGTGGGAGGGTTAACGTGCACGTGAGCAGCTGTACGGACCTTGCTGAGAGCTTTAAAACACCAGGCCCTCGCAGGGCACATGCAGCTGGCAAGGAGCAAGGCTGCAGATCTGTGCTGCAAGAGGCAACAGCATTAACCCAGCAGGCTTGGAAAATGAGCTCCAGCACCTGAGCTGGGCAAAGGTGGTCCAAATTAAAGAAAATAAACGTTACATGTAACCAGTCTTTGAAATCTTCACGTTGAGTTTTCTGCAAAGAAAGGGATCCAATCTTCTGCCTGCCCTTTGTGCTTGTCAACCTCACACCACAGAAGAATACAATACATTCAGATTTCAACATGCCTCAGGCCCCTGAACAACATTTTTACAGAGATGAGAGACCTAGTGCAGGACCAAGGAGTTAAATCAAACTCTCCGGGGCAGCACATAAGTATGTACAAGAAGTAAGATTTAATCAAAGTGATTATTTTTTAAATCTATTGATTAATGCAATACACAAGATACACACGTGGAGTTTAATACAAAATCACTGGCACATTTATTATTGTGGCTATTTCCAAAGTTCATTCCATTTGGTTCCTTTGCCTTTATCTATGATTAAGAAACCTACAGTAGTATTTGTGAACAAGAAAAAGACCACAAAAACCTCCTGAAAATGCCCTTTGAGAACAAACTGGGGAAACTAAAAAGCAAAACCACCTTAGGAAACAAGTATTATATTTAACATAATGTAAAATCATTACATTAAAGATACACTGGAATGTTGCAAATGACAGTAGCTGAAAGCAAAATAACTGTGAAATTTTTGACCACAGCTACAGTTTCCCAAAAATTAAAATCTGATTTATTTTTCAAAAAATCAGAGCTTGTTTTGACATGACAAATATAATAAATAATTTCTAAATTGTCATGGAACTGAAAGAATATTTAATGTTTGTGCTGCATAAACAATAGCTACAAGAATGAATCACTTGTTCACAATCATGAACTGCTAAATAGAACAGTCTGTGAGATATTTGATAAGAGATTCTCACATACCTATTTGCCAGAGCCAAAAGCAACACTTGTTATAGGTTTTCTGTCTTCATTTGTATGTGTAATTTATTCAAGAGACAAGTAGGTGATAAATTATCCATAAACTTAATTTTAGCAACAGAGCATGGAAGGGGTTTGCAGATTACCTGCAGGTGATTTGCTACGGGTAGTTCTCTGTATATCTGACATGCTATCACATGCACTGCTGCCTAATTTCCTTGATGAACAGCATCAGTGACAAGCAAATAAAATCCACGGACAACATGAACTCAGAAGAATAACCTATTTGTGCCACCCTGTTCTATATACTCATATGTAGAAAAGTGAGACCTTGTAACGCAGCTGACTAATACATGAGTTGTAGGTAACTGCACAAGTCCTCATTTTATACCACCCTCAGAGTTTTCTTTTGCACCTTTGAGCAAGACTGGTCAAAGCTGTGCTGACAAATGCTATGATGATCAGAGTATGCGTGCTATACAAAGCAGGAACTGAAGGAGAACTTTTAGTGACCTATTGTAATGATGCAGTTAACACTTCATACCTGAGATCCTGATGCTGCGTGTGGAATGACAGCTGGTCCCACTGTCTTCAGTGGGAGACCCTCAAACCCCAGCTGTTGCCATACGTGCTTTAAGCACACTACCTAGGGGCTGGTTGCTAAAAATCGGCAGCTACGCTTGAGTCTCTGATCACCAAGCAGATTTGCAGCTCCATGACTTGCATCTAGGCAAAAGTAACACTCCCACGGAGTTCCTGTAATACCTGCCTTTTGTGATTCCTCACTGGTTCAAAAAAACCCAAACCCCATGATGACTTTAATAAAGATTTTTATTGTAGCCGATGACTTGAATCATCAAACCAGTTCTTTCACTTAGAACTTTTTCAAAACAAGACAATATGTATTGTGAAATCAAAGAAAAACTAAGTTCACTTTAAGAACCAGGGTAATTCAAAGCAGTTGCTTGCTTGTCACTTAGGAAAGTGATATCCAATGGTATGCACATTAAAGTACTTGAAAAAATGTATTTGGTTCTTTTCCTCCCATTGTTCCCGTACTCAAAAGCATACACAGTCTCACCGACTGCAGAAAAAGCTCCCTGAACTTTGATTTACAGATTTTTCCCTACCAGGGAGACTGATGCTGGGTTTGTGACTGTATACATCTATGGCAAATGCTGCACTTTAGAGCATTATTTTCACAAATATTTTCTCTTCCTATAGCCCTGATAGGTATAATCAAGTAGCTCTAATGGATTAGCCTTACAAAGCCAGAACTTTCATCATGGTATGTGTGAAGGTCTGGTACACCAAGAGAAATGGACCAACTCCACTGAGCAAAGTCAGAAGTATTACTGCTGGAGCTTGGACTGCATTCACTTCCTTCAATTTACATAGACAAAGGAAATAGATAAGAATTGAAAATGTAATTTAAATCAAAGAACTTAAATAAATCCTCTGTTTACTTTTTAATGGCCTGGTATTTCTATTCCCATGTGACTGTGGATAATGTGTTGTTAAGGAGGCTTGGCTGGCACCTACTTGAAGCCGCGAGGCTGGCATAAATCATCCTCCTGTTATAAATAAAGTCTACACTTGCCCTACCAGCCTGCCAGGTGTCTATTGGTCATGAACAGCAGCATTCAGGTAGGTGGGACATCTGGGATTAAGGTCTGAAAGGCTCAATTTTACTTCTTGAGATTGCTGTATTCACCGAATGGGAACTGAATAAAAACAACACTGAAAACCTCATACAGCTGCTGGGAAACACTGTTCCTACAGGGCTGACAGATTTGGTTAATTGCTAGGACTCCTTCACTCATAAAATGAAATGGCTTCATGTCATTTCAACAAGTGTGTACCTGGGAACTACAATATGAATTAGTCTGAATTTATCTGCAGTATTGCCTGCATGCTTTATGAAAAGTATATGTGTGTGTATAAACAGGGTAGAAATTAACTTCTGCCTAAGGCTACCACCAAATGTCAATTAAGCTGCCAGACTTGCAGGGGTGGGGATTCTGTCTCTCTGCCTGGGGGAAGCTTTGTATTCAATTTATTGTTGAATAAGACAACCAGCTTGGCAGGGAAAATAGATTAACAAATTATACAGTAGTTTTTTTTAAAGGTGAACATAACTTACTGAAAACAAATTTAAGGAAGCTTTCTTGTTACTGCTGTAACTATTTTTCAATGTATAAAGCTGGAGAGGGAAAAACCCATTAACTGTCTGTAAGCAGGACCTAATATGAGCAATATAAGTTAAAAATACACTCTTAGCTTTATTTTATTATTTTGCTATTTTATTAACATATAAATATTGGTGGGAGAAGATGCCATCATGCCCAGCCAGAGGAAGTAAAAACGAGTTGTGTTCTAAACAAGACACTTGTGTTCTAAACAAGATACTAATTCACTGACTGTTAAAAATGCCTTGCTCTTTCTGTTAAACAAACACATAAATTACCCCTCAGTCTGTCTTTCTCTTTGCAAAGAAATACTACTTACCATTTCAAACTTAGGTCTGTCTTAGTATTGCCATACCTGTAGTGAAGCCCAAACAGTTAGGTGCCAAACTGTATCCCAGTTCTACCCAAACACAGCCAATCTATCCCAAATTAATTACACTAGAACTCACAAAGCGCTATTGTAGCTAGAAGAACTATGTAGACAGAAGAAGGGGAAGCCGGGAGGAAGCAGAGACAGGACACCTGACCCAAACTAACCAAAGAGGTATTCCATACCACAGCACATCATGCCCGGTATATAAACTGGGGGCAGTTACCTGGAAGGGCTAGATCATTGCTCAGTCGGGCAGATGGGTATCGGTCGGCAGGTGGTGAGCGGTTGTATTCTCTTCCCTTGTTATTTCTCTTATTATTATCATTGGTGGTAGCAGCAGTGATTTGTGTTATACCTTAGTTACTGGGCTGTTCTTATCTCAACCCATGGGAGTTACGGGGGGGGGGGGGGGGGAAGGGGGTTAATGAGAGAGCGAGCTGCATGGTTGGGCTTAAACCATGACACATTATACATACAACTGAATTCTTCCTCTAGGGTGTAAACTGAACCATTCTGAGACAAAATCTCCACATGCACCCACATGTATGGAGAAGTCCTATGCCCAAATAATGCTTTCACCATCAATTTGTTGTTCAATTATATGGCTGGAAGTCAGAAAAGGGAATGTGATCTTTTGTGTTTGGGTTTTTAATTTCTAATTTTGAGTAGAACTCTTCTCTTTACATTGTGATCTAAAGAAAATCAGTGTTTACAGAAATTATTTATAACTACAGGGACAGGATGACTTCTGTCTCCTCAACGTGTACTCAGTTTAGTGTTCTGCAAGGCTGAAAAGAGAGCTATAAAAATCACCATGTAAGTGCACACTTCACTTGTTTGGAGAGCACCACAAGAACATCTTCACATAACTGCTGGCACATGGTGTACTGCCTTACACCAGAGAAAAACTTAAGCCAGAGGATAGTGTGACCAGTCTGCTGTATCAAGCACATGTCCAGGTATTGCAACAGCAGTGCTCATGCCATGTGGAACTCGCTTTCATCAGTCTGGCAAACAGGGCAAGAGGGGTAAGGGGGCATTTCTGATTTGAGAGCTGAGTTTCTTCCCCTCAGTCCCATTAACAGTTTTCCTGCATTCAACTCTCATTACAACAATAACACAGGGACAAGAAAATGCCATCACTGTAGGTGTCCTGCAGCTCAGATGCTTGGAGCGCATGCTTTCACACTTTCTCTCCATACCCCGAGTATACTCAGCTTATGCTTTTCCAGGATCCATTAAAGGTTACCAACATGTCTCATCAGCTCTCAGTGTTTGGAAACAAATATTGGCTCAAGGGTTCTTTTCTTCAACTGAATGGTTTACAAAAAGTTACCAGTTTACAAACACAGAACATCAGAAATAAAAAGGCCTGAGAGACTGCTGTGGCAAACAAGAAAATCCTCACAGATGGAGCAAATACTCTCTCATTTTCTCTCCAGGATTATACTTAGCTGTTTAGATTCTTCACACATTTAATTGTACACTAAAAAATATCTTTTGCTGTCTTTCTTTGAGTCATTTTTTGGTAAAATGTGGAAAGGATTGAAACAAAAGTGTAAAAATTACTAAAAAAGAATAAAATTCCCTTGCCTGTAATGGCTGTTCTAACCATCAGTCTCTTTTTCCACTGATCCCAATAGGCCTTACCCTTCACAATGCTAAGGGTATTAGCACTGTGCAGTTCTGTACCTGCCCCGTGCCTCACTCTTGGCAGTGAGGCAGCAGTTCCGCCTGCTCCCATGCTGCAGTCCCTGTAATGTTATTCTCAGGGCTTTTGCAGCTGCAAATCCCAGAGCTGTTGTTGTGTTCCTCATGGCACAAAGATCACTTCTTTCCTCCCCTTTTTCCTACCCCTTGTTTTGTTGCTTCTCCTTTCTTTATAGGAAAACAAGACTTACTGAATAATGAGGTAGATAATAGTCATTTCGGTAGGCGAGAAGCACAACCCAGTAATATGCCTGCAGAAAGCAGCCAGAGGGTATGATGTGACACCGCTCTGGTCACATCATCCACTGCAACTAATAAGGTTATTTTTTATTATTTATATTTATACTATTTATATTCAGATGCCCTAATATGGGCATATGAATCAGGAATGAGCACAGGGATGCCTGAGCAGCTCCTGAGGAGAATTATACATTGTTATGGGACAGGGACATGGAAGAGGACCATCTGCAGCAGTTGAGAGAGCACTCCCCTGGGAGAAAATGCCTTTCCTCTGCCCAGCTTTCCGAGCTGACACATGCCGTAAGCATGGCCCCCACAGGTAAATCTTACAGCGTGTAAGCCTGTCTCATCATCCTTTCTGCAATGCTCTGCAGTTAGGTTCACAAACTATGCCTTACTAAACCTCAAAATAAGTCCTGACACCATTTTCTTATGCTGTGGAAGACAAAGGTGATTTCAACAGGAAACTGAGTTATCACATTAGCAAATTTGCTGGATCACTATAACTTTAAGACAAAGGGGTAAATAGGGATGTACAGCACTACAATCAAGTTCCAAAGGAATAAAGAAATGCTATCAAGGCAACTGTACTTGTTATCAAAAATTGAACTTTTGATTGTATTTTGATTGTCTTTTTGCTCAGGTTTGGTGGTTTGATTTTTTTTTTTTTATTTTTTTTTTTTTTCTAATTAGGTACAAGTATGCTATTTACCATGGCAGCAGTGCTCAAATCTCATTTATTGAATGGACATCATTAGAGTGAGCAGAGCTCAGAAAGGTTATTAGAGCCTCATCTGAACTACGAAAATGTCAAGTCAAGTGGGAATGGGGAATGGTGATATGGAACTTATTCCAGTTATCTTATGTTAATGAGAAGGAGCAATGAAAAGTTTTCAACAAAGCCAAACCAAAACAAAACAAACAGTAACATGAGATGCATTTATGACCGCAGCCAACAATATATTCAGTTTTATATATTCCCAACATCATTAAAACATGTCCATCTTACCATCAGTTGATCATTGCTTTTACCTCCACTAGGTCAGCTTTGGCATGCTAGGGGTTACTGCTTACGACACTGACAAAAACTACCTGCTTATATGGGCAAGTAAAAACCATCAAACAACCGCCATGAAAACAGTGATTTATAATTGCTCTTCTCTCACTAGTAAAATGCACATGTCACTTCTTTTTCCATAAGCTCTATTTTTTCCTCAGGACATTTCTCTCAATTTATTTTATGAAGTCAAAGGTCTGACAAAATTTTAGAAAAAAAACACATACACATTAATTCCAGAAATTTAAAAAAATAGTGCTCATGTTCAAAAGCCCTATTTTTTCCTTGTTACACATCTTTACATTCTTTACAGAATGATGTCTTAATAGGACTTGCAGTCAAAAGTGTGACCACGAAGATGCACTTTTTACATTAGTTTTTGGAATAACGTAATCCAAATTAAGTTATCTGGGAATTTCTTTTTTATACAGCATACATCCTTCCTCATTTTCAGATATAGCTTTTATACATGTAGGAAACACACTAACTTGAGTGTTATATGTAAAATACATATTGTCAAAAATCCCAAACAGAGCCTTATAAAACCCCTCCACCTCACCATAACAGCTCCCATACCATGCACACACTGTGTGTATTGAGTATAATGTGCACAAAAAGGGCATTTTTCAAGACCACTAAAGCACCAGTATTGGCTATGATCTTTTGTCTTCTTTAATGTACATCTAAGTGTTGTTTTTGTTCACATTCTGTTCTACAAAAGATCTTTAGCAGCTATTTTGGCAGAAAACTTCAAATACTAGGGCAATCAGAAAAGAAGTGTAACAGTGACTTCAGAGAAAATTGAAGCTGAGCAACAGAGAGGAAAAAGGACCTTCAGTAATCCGTGTAGGGCATCTGGCATCTGTTTGTTGTTTTGCTTAGACCAGTTTGGTATAAATTAATACCTGAATTTTGGACCTTTTTTTTTTTTTTAAAGACCTCTTCAGTTTTCCCATAGCTTTACACACTAAACCTACCTGCAATCCCATCAGTGCTCATCCAGGCAAACCAAAACCTACAGAGCACACAAGACCTGAATGGGAAGACTTGACTCTTGGCTAGAAAAAAAATCAAGTATTATTATAACCGTAACAATTAAAAGCTGACACTGTAGCCTTCCTAGATATTTCCCACTAAAAACTGAAAAACCTGACAGATTACTTTCAGAAATTAATAGGTAAGAATCAGTACATTATAATAAAAGTTTCATATTCTTATTTTCCTTATTTCTAGTTAAGACCCCGTTACATTGATTTGTTGTGTGGTAGAATTCTGGTGTGTCTTTGGTGTTTCTGCAGTAAACTTGAGTCTACAGAGCAAATTTCCAACCACAAACCTGCACATATTTATACACATGTTGTAGTAAAGTCAATTGGACTGTTCCTATGCTCACTTTCCTAAGCTTATATTTGAAAGAAAAGTTTCTGGAGGCCTGATATGGCCATCACATCACTGTAACAGAAACTTGCAGTACAGAGGGACTTTCAAACTCAGGCCTAAATTGAATGGCACCAGATCCAGTTCAACAATTCAGGATAACTGGAGTGAAGGTGGAAAGGAAAAAACCCAGAGTACCTAGTACAGGTACTCTATTCAAATAGAACCTGTGCTCCAGGTCTCCTGAAATCATAGCTCTGCAGTTTGTAAGGTTTGAAGTCTGAAGGGCTGTGTTGCCTTATTAAGAAATGTTATCTTGATCTATAATTACATCTGGACCATATAAAATAAGCAATTAATTTTTATCAATACAGATTAATACAATTTATGTATTTAAGATCCAAGGAACTGATCTATGTGTTTGTAATCTTTGCTCATTTCATTTTGTGAGGCTGCCTATTACTGGCTTATTAAAGCCTCATTATATTATTAAGCCCAAATGTCAATCTTGGTTCCAGTCCAGGCTCTTCTCTCTGTATTTAGTAATTACCAACAGAAGTAATTTCCAACAGCAATGAGTTTGACACTTGCTGACCAAATACAGTGTGTACAGTAACATTCTGAGACTTCATTTCTTTAACTAAAAGGGTACGTTTACTCAAGACTAATTTGCAGTACTGGGAAATGTGGAGCAATGAAGATCTTTATATCAGCTGTCTTTATATGCAGATGACATATATGCTTCTATTTTACATGGGGAAAACTCTCAGCAGAGCTACCCAGTTTACACAACCATCTGTCTCATCCGTAATGAAGTCAAGCCACATACCCTAGTAGACTGTTACGAGTTTATTAGAAATGGACAGTAAAACTGCTCCAGCTCACATCTCCAGTTTTCATGACACTTAAAAGGTAGAAGCAATTACTTGTTTTCTAGCCTAAGTTAAGCTTGTCATCTTTCATGTTATTTGCATAGTCAGGAAAACCTCAGCAACTGTGACTCTAAAACAACTAAGATTAGCTCATTCCTCCAATAGTCAGTATTCTGTTGTGGTTTTAAAGGTATTATGGCATGAAACTGTAATTAAAACAAACCAGTAATAAAGTGAAAATTGTCTCATAGAATTTCATAAATCAGTGAAATAATGGCTTTATAGGTAACCACCCTGCAGGTAGGACGACTGCCTAAGAGATCTTATTGTAAGTAATTAGATATATCACTATGAGCCTAAGAAACATTTAATAATTACTCCCAACTACACAGAATTATGCATTAAAAACATATTTTTCATATTAAAATATGACGACCTAATCTACCAGCACCAGCTTCCAGGATTCTGTCTAATGTGTTATCAGCATGTTTCAAATTCAGAAATTTGATTTTAAAAAGCAGCAGATTTTACAAAGATTGTTCTCACACTGGCTGTATATGATACCCATCTGTGAATTAAAACAAATATATTTAGAAAGCTATCAAAATGTTCCTTAAAATCAAACATATGGTAAGTGTTCACTGTGTCAGTTGAGCCAATTTCTCCAGTGGCCAGGCCTCTCCACAGCTGACCAATTTCAAGATTTTTTTTGTTTGTTTGTCTTAATTTTAACCTGTCACAAAGGTTTAACAAATTCAACAGGAATATCTGTAAAACCTGAAGTACGAATTTAAGACTTTCATTTCAAATGAAGCCCAGGAAAGTATGGTTTTATTTTTACTTTCAGTTTCAAAAAATAAACACCATACTGATAAAAGGTGGCTTATGATAAGGAGAAAAAGGATGCTTTAAAGGTTTTGTGGAAGAACAGCCAGACTAAAGGAAAAAGCCCAGCTACTCAGCTTGCTCAGTAATATTTTGCTGTGTTATGATCTGAACCAATTTCAAATGATAAATTTAGAACACAGTTAGCAGGAAATAGAAAAGAGGTGTCTCAATCCTTTTGTGAATCTCTCCATAGGCCCTGAGCCCAGCACCTCTGATATCGATGCAGAGAAAAGAAAAAAAAACTAGTGGGACATTCCCCCTGTAAAGTATGAAAAATCTAAGGGTTTTAAAAATGAAACTTTGGGCTTCTCAAAAACAATTGGAAAAATACAACAAAAAACCTTTTCATGAGGTCAATAGAAGAGGCAAGGAACAGAAAAATAAAGTAAAAATATAGTGGACTATGATGATACAAATTGAAGAACACAATTTCCAAAGTTGGAAACCTGCTTGAACTTGAACCAGAAACTCCCACCATCATTTCCCTTTCTTGGATTATGTATCTAGATATTAACGTACATTTAACTGTGTGTCCTGGGTTTACCAGGAGCCACTTTGCTCCTTCTTAGTAGCTGGTGCAAGCTCTGTGTTTTGACTTCCAGCCTGGGCAGAGAGCTGATAACACCGACTGGTTTTAGTTGTTGTTAAGTGATGTTTATTCTGGCCAAGGACTTTGTGAATCTCATGCTCTGCTGGGGACGAGGGGAGGCCGGGAGGAAGCGGAGACAGGACACCTGACCCAAGCTAGCCAAAGAGGTATTCCATACCACAGCACGTCATGCCCAGGATGTAACAGGGAGTTACCCTGGAAGGGCTAGTTCACAGCAGGGTTGGACGAGGTATCGGTCAGTGCTCAGCTGGGGGGAGTGGGGCGAGTTATTGGTCGGCTGGTGTTGAGGTGTTGTATTCTTTCCTCTTGTTATTTCTTTATCATTATTATTATTGGTGGTAGCAGCAGTGATTTGTGTTATACCTTAGTTACTAAACTGTTCTTATCTCAACCCGTGGGAGTTGCATTCTTTTCGATTCTCCTCTCCATCCCTCCAGGAGCAGGGGGGAGGGCAAGAAGGGGGGGAGTGAGTGGATGGGCTGTACGGTTTATGGCTGACTTTGTTTAAACCATGACACTGTGTTATTTTAAGGACTCAAACCTGTACTGTTTGGGGACACCTGCTTTTCTTTGAAACAGCTGGGAGACAGATTCTGAGGGTCAATTGATTTATTCCAGTTGTCAGCTTAGAACAAGAGCTGCAAACACAGATTTTCAGATTTTTCTATGATTTTTTCCTGGTTTTCTGAAATATGCAACAACCTCTTTATTAGTGCTTTCGGCGCATTGAATGGGTGCAAGTTAGCAAACCTATTGGGAAGCTGTAGAGGAGTATAGAGACGATTTCCCAGCAACACCTGGAGGGGCTCTAACATACAGGACATGAGTTCTGACAGTTGCGAACAGACAGCTCTGGACACCTCACTCACTAATGGCTAAAACAGATTCCTCAAACTGAGGGGTTTGTGCTCGTAAGAACTGAGGCATTTTGTGCTCCTGAATTCCTCAGCCTGTCCTGGGTAGGTTTCTTGCTAAAAAAACCCAAAATCAGTTAAAGATGATCCAGTCCATTATTTTTAGGCAGCTGCCTTTTGAGGCCAGTGGATGACAACAGAATGAAAAATTCCTTTCCCTTCCAGCTCTGCAGGTACACTTGCATCATGAAGGAGCTTCTGAATAAAGCAAATTGTACATATTACTACTGTCTTCAAAATACCTTATGAACTTTTCAGTCCATTGTGATCACAGTTCCCTGTATTAGAAGGGAGCCTATGCCCTTAAATCTTAACTCTGTGAACTTTTCCCTTTAAAGTATCCAACATGAGAACTTTTTTCAGGAACAGGAAAGTCTGAACTCTAATGAGATCCTCTCTGACAATTGTAGAAGAAAACCTTCTATTATATATACTACAGAGATTGGAAACACATTTGCTATACCTCTCTTTTTTTTTTTTCTTTCACGATCCTCTCAGTCCCTTAACTAGAGTACAATGTCCCTGACTTGAATTTATATCATGCTTTTCAAGATGCAATAAGCAGCAGTTTGCAGAAGCTAATCACTTAAGGGAAGATAACTTCATGGAGAGACAGACTACTGTGAACTAGACTAAACAAAGCAATATATTAATGCCTGCAGTAACAAATACATAAATATGGATCAAGAGCCACTTCTTCATACTCTTGCTTTTTGAAAATCAACCAATTGACTGACTGAGCAGATAACAAAACAAAATGAATTAATTCTGGAGTATCCAGTGTTAAACAGATTTTCTGCTGTGTAGCCAATGACTGAAGCTTAAGTGTAACCCATAAGGTAGGATCTAGGTATCTGAGTATCTGTGCTCAGGAGAGAGACTGAGGGAGGCAATGCATGACGTGACACAAATCTTGGTATCCTGACTGCATATGCTCTGCTATTGGGTGCAATGAATTCAAGTGTAGGGTACAGGGAATTAAACTTTGAAGCCTACCTAAGGATATCAGTGCAGTTGGGTTCAGGGTTCCAGAGATTCCCAAACCTCTGCTAAAGCCAGAAAGCAAGTAAAATTGTCACTCCCAAAGGAACGGGATATCAACAGTTGCTATTTCAGAACCATGAAAATAGCTTTACTGATTTTCATTTTAAAGTTTAGAAACTGTTGCCTTTATAATCACAAACATTAACTTGAAGTAAAAAACTGGATCAAGACCCTAAGGCAGAGTACAAGCTTGTAACACTTGTTTTCATGCATGCTGTGGACTGTGGCCAGAAATTAAGACTAAATTTTAGAAGCAAGACAATGCCAGGGTTGTGAGGTCTTTGTTAGGGTTGTTTGTTTGATTTTTGGAGTTGTGCTCCCCAAGAGGGCAAGCTGATGAAATAAGTATCTCAGGTATGTGTCACGATGCTACTCATTTTCTTCATGGCCATATCACCTCTACTTCTGCTTAGACTGAGCTATCTGGACAAGCAACTTGGAGCCATATTAAAACTTAATTTCTGCTGAAAGAGAAGCACAGGTAACATTACTGGTACATGATCAAATGACCCAGCTCTTTATTTGGACAGCGCCACCAATGTTTGAACTGAAGACGAAGTGATCTTAACTCCTGGCAAAGATGAAATGAAGATTTAGTTAACAGTATCATAGAGAACTACTACAAGGTTAGGAATGGAACTTAAAGCAAATTGTGCTTGAAGCCCTTTAGCTATCACAAGAACATTGTGTAGATACATAGAACACTCCATTGAAGGACACTGAACAAATTTACACACAGATGTCTTACAGCTCAAAGCCTTCTTGTGGTTAGCAGATATCACTGCTATTGCTGCCCTCCTGCAATTCAGACAAGGGAAAGAAAGAAATAAAAAGACTAAAAACCATCCCCAGTGTCTCAACAGGCTCAAAACAAGAAAGAGCAGTCAAGTCCCCCTCTTCTTCAGTCCATATAATTTTTTGCAGAGCACCCTGCGAGACAATGCTGCCTTCTACCCCTCACTATTGCAACATCACTTCAAAATTTTTTCTTTCAGAAGAGAGAATTCGGGTTTCATCATAACATTCTGTTTTGTAATATTAAAAATGTATCTCAAAACAACTGAGTCTTCAGCAGGCTTGTCTTAGCCTATCTTGACAGCATTGCATGCTCTACCTGAGGATTGCCAGAACAGCGAAAGATTTCACTATTAGTTAATTTTTAACTTGTTTTTCCCCTGTTTAATACTATACATCCTCTTAAGCGCATTGCATACTTTCATCACAACTGATGTAGTCAGGTTAAGCAGCTGAGTACAAAAGCATGGTGTAACCAAGAGCTGTATTCTCTCATGATGTTCCTCTAAACAATCAGAGATTTTTACTTAAAAAACCAATATTCTACCTTCCTTTATTTTCGCTTTTTTGTAGGGAAAGCCATTTGATGAAAAAGCGTCCTGTGCCATGCCATATCTCCTAAAACTAAATTTTAATGACTACACTAAATAATGGCTACAGGCCAACAGGAAAAGGGCTTGCGCGGCAGTTTAATTGACAGAGTATCTGAAGTGCCCTTGAAAATGATTCAAAAGTTTATTACAGTCCTGGAGGTCAAGAAAGAAAGGCCTCAAACAGCAGTTCTGCTGAGGTCCTCCTCTGGCCCAGATGCTGTATCTTTGGTGTTCCTCTTAATGCAAAAAAAATTAGCACACAGACACCTTCAAAAACTCTCCTCTTTTGAATATTTGCAGTCATTCATGTGCCATAGAGCTCAATGGTGTTTGAATATCTGACTGGAACAGAAATCTGTGATGAAGCATAATTACTTTAAACCAAATAACCTACAAGACGCCACAAGCAAAGCAGAACACACTTTAAATGTCACACATTTAATATTCAAGCTGTAAAGAAGTGAAATATGTTGAAAACAAGTCTGAAACGACACAAGTATTTTATATATTTATGAAATAATTCACAATGTACTTACGGCGTTATCACAATGTACTTATGACATCCTTTTCTCATGAACATTGTCACTGTGATGAATACTGCATGATGATATCTGCTAAATAAGTAGTTATTGCTGTACTTAGTAATAAAGTTTGCAAAAACTGAATCACTTGTGAGAAAGGGAGTGTGCTTTCTACACTGACGTTGCTTCCATCACACATCTTGGTGTGCAGTTTATACATTAGAAGCATTTAGCATACATAATTGTGCAGAAAATAATAAATGTCTTTATACTGAATCTGAAGCCTAAATTTTCATTCTGCCAGAGGACAGAGATTATCTGAATGACTGTATCATACACACAAAACTATCAGCATGGCAAGCTGACAAAAAAGAGGTTAACTGACAGATACAATAGCTTCACCTTAACCCAGATGTCAGGAAACATGTCATTATTGATATTCAAAGCTGGAACGGAACAGTTAAGAGAGTCACATAAAGCTGAATAGGCAGGTATTCAAAATACCAGACTATACAGAAATAAATTAAATGCTCACCTTGTTAGAAAAAAATGAGGTTTCTTTTGTTTTTATTTCAGTGCTTATCATTCTGTTGAGTATCTTCTCTATATGGCTTTGGACAATTCTACAATATCCACATATGGTCTAAGATAAACTGACCAATTTTTCTCAGAGTTTTCTGCATTAAATCAACAGAATTTTTCAAAGTCTTAAGAAAACCTGAGCTCAGAATTCAGCCCAACTGACCTCACTGTTATGTATGAATATAAACTCCAATCCAACATGAAGCACAGTTTAAACTTGTTGATGACAGTTGGTCAGAAAATGTACATGGTGAAAAACAAATCTGCATGCTTCTCTTTCTTGATTTTCATGAATACAGAGCATTTAATTCATGTTTTAATTATGACAAAATATGATAAATGCTTCAAGGGAAGTGAAGGACAACAAATACTAACTCTGGGTTTAATTAATTTCTCCTCTTCCACAGACGTATCAGGTATTCTTAAAAGGACTTATGAACTGTCAAAATAAGGCTCCTCCTCTTACTACTTTCACAGCACATATCTTTAGATCTACATAAAACTCCAGAAAGGCACCTGACCACAATTTACATATTACATATGAGAGCTGTAAAGCATGCCATTACAGAGGCTCATGTTATGGATCACAGGACCCGCTCACACACACAGACTATCCATACTACTTCTCTTACTAAATTCAATTAGTTGCTCCTATTTCCAGCAAAAGTAGAGTGACAAACAAGTTAGAAGAATTTATTTTGGAAGACACGAGTCTTTAACTAATATCAGTGAAAGGAATATGAAAGGTGAAAGTGTACCTAGCCTTAGACTGAAAAAGCGATTGGCCATAAAGTCCACATACTGAAATTACGATAAGAATTGGTATCTTCAAGACATGTTAGAAACCTTTCTTCACTTTCCTTAGAACAGATTTATTCTGGTCTCCTCAGTGGAGGTGAATAATTTACAGTTCCCCACCCCTAACTTGATAATGAAAATGAGTCAAATTTGAACTTTTAGCTCTTTGACATTGGAGAATATGTAATGAAGAATTAGAATGTAATATGAATGCAGGCTGGATCAACCTATTAATCATTTTGTGAACTTAGTAAAAAAAAACAACCCACAAACCTATTAAGAAAATTGGTCATTCAAATGAATTATTACATTTCAACAAATGTTAACTTTCATATTCCTCATTTGAGAGGAATCCCTGTTTTTACCAGAACTATTTCTCCAGTCACCTTTTTTTTGCTGAAACAATAGAGTGCAGATACCCCAAAACAAATATGACCCCTCAAACTTAACTAAGAAAGATAATTTTTAACCCAGAAAGAAAAGTCTCAAGCACTTCTCCTCAAAAAAAAAAAAAAAAAAAATCCTTCAAATTATCTTCCATTTTGTGCCCATTTTTGTAGCCACATGTGTCTTTATTACAACTGCATATAAAACTTTATAGAAGGGTAACAATGCAGTAACAGGAAGCTTATTATAGTTAATACTCCTGTAGCAGGATGACTTGATACATAAATTAAAACAACAAATTCTAATACTTTCATCCCTTGGTAATGACACAGAATGATTTCTGCTGATCATGAAATCCATCACAATCTCCACTACAATTCATATCCCAGTTGAATTTGAATTCATAACAAAGGGGATAAGAAGGTCAATGTACCAAGCCAGACAAAAGAGATGCTGCCTGAACAGACACTGAATATTCTATTTCAAGCATCCATCCTTGACAAGCAAGCTGCAATTAAGATAAGATTTACTTTTATGCATCAAGTCCTTTAGTTTGATCTGTGTAGCTGCACACACTTTCCCCTATTGTTTGAAGCACCATTTCAGAATATGCAGCACAAAAATACATAAAACACTATCAGAAAGTACATTTGGTTTATTCTGTCACAGGGCTGGTCTGAACCAAGGACAGAGAGGATGGGATGGGCAGAAATACACTCAGGTAGAACTCTAGACTCCCAGCTTAATTTCCTACCCCAGTGACAGCCTTATGCAGCCTTGGGCACATCTCTTCCTGTATCTGTCACCCCTCCAGTCTGTAACGCAAGTATTCATAATAATGGCATCAAGTGATACTAAAGGAAGAAAAATTATTCATTAATTTTGATGCTATTTAACTACTATTTAGCAGTTAAATACATACTAACTAGTATGGGGACTACTATCACCCATCATATGTGAATTTCTTATTTATGCAAAACCTGGTATTCCGGTACAGCTACTTAGTCAGCAAGTGCTCCATCTCCTTTTTTCTAACCATACTGAGAAACCATTGAATTTGTATTTTATCTGCTCACTGAGCTCTCCTGTGTCATTGTAATGGAAGAAAATCATGCAGTATGAGTTCAAATATAAGCTTAAAAAACCTAACCCAAAGTGGCAAAAGATCACACTGCCTAGTACAAATAAATCTAGACTTTAACCTTCCCCAAATACATGGATACAACAAAGATTCATGGAATCCTGTAGATTGCAAAAGAACTTCAGAGGTCATGTAGTCCAATCTGCTGCTCAAAGCAGGGCCAAATACAGCAGGATGCTCAGGAGACCATACAGTGAAGCTCTGAGGTTCTTCAAGGATGGATAATGAGGTGCCTGTTCCAGTACTTGACTATCCTCATGGTAAAAACTTCCTCCCTTTACTGAATGAGAATTTCCCATGTTGCAGTTTGCACCTATTGCCTCTTGTCCTACAGCAGTACACCTCTGAAAAGAGGTTTGTCTTCCTCACTTTTTGATTAGTAGTTGTGAACAGAAATAAGGTCTCCTGTTAGGGAAGGACAAAACTGCTCCTTGCGGTCTCTCTTCTAGTATCATGTACTCCAGACACGAACTAAAAGGAGCTACTGTCTGCAGACCCACCTTGGTTTTAGATCGCATCTCAGTTAGATGAACAGTGATCAGATCTGTGAGACTTCTCCAGTTTGTCCTTCATCTTTTGCCTTAAACAGTCTGACTGAAGTTAGAGCTTCAGCTGAACATGTCACTCTGTCATTGAGGCACATTAACTGCTACAAGGCCTGCTGACAAAAAGGATTATGTATCTTTAAAAGGGATGGCTCTTGCTCTCACATTTCTGATGCTAATTTTCTCCTCCATGTGTCAGTTTTGTCAGCCATGTGTCAGCTAAGTCTTTGGTTGATGTATTCTCAAATAACCACAAGGTATGATAGTCACTCAACATGGTACAAAAATATGTGATCTTTGTAAAACCAGGAAAAGAGAGAAATTGGCAGAACATAGAAGACTAGGAACAGTTTTTGTGCTATACAGAATCACAGAATTCCAAGGGTTGGAAGGGACCTCAAAAGATCATCTAGTCCAACCCCCCTGCAAGAGCAGGGTAACCTGCAGTACATCACACAGGAACTTGTCCAGGCGGGCCTTGAATATCTCCAGTGTAGGAGACTCCATAACCCCCCTGGGCAACCTGTTCCAGTGCTCTGTCACTCTTACAGTAAAGAAGTTCTTCCTGATGTTAACATGGAACTTCCTATGCTCCACTTTACACCCATTGCCCCTTGTCCTATCACTGGATATCACTGAAAAAAGCCTAGCTCCATCATCCTGACACCTACCCTTTACATATTTGTAAACATTGATGAGGTCACCCCTCAGTCTCCTCTTCTCCAAGCTAAAGAGACCCAGCTCCCTCAGCCTCTCCTCATAAGGGAGATGTTCCACTCCCTTAATCATCTTTGTGGCTCTGCGCTGGACTCCTTCAAGCAATTCCCTGTCCTTCTTGAACAGAGGGGCCCAGAACTGGACGCAATATTCCAGATGCGGCCTCACCAAGGCTGAGTAGAGGGGGAGGAGAACCTCTCTTGACCTACTAACCACTCCCTTTCTAATGCACCCTAAGATGCCATTTGCCTTCTTGGCCACAAGAGCACATTGCTGGCTCATGGTCATCCTCCTATCCACCAGGACCCCCAGGTCCCTTTCCCCTTCACTACTTTCCAGCAGGTCAACCCCCAACCTGTACTGGTCCATGGGGTTGTTCTTCCCCAGATGCAAGACTCTACACTTGCCCTTGTTGAATTTCATCAAGTTTCTCCCCGCCCAACTCTCCAGCCTGTCCAGGTCTTGCTGAATGGCAGCACAGCCTTCTGGTGTGTCAGCCACTCCTCCCAGTTTTGTGTCATCAGCAAACTTGCTGAGGGTGCACTCAGTTCCCTCACCACCTGATAACAGGGCAGAAAATAAGTCTCTAAGGCATTATTTGTTCAACTTCTGTAACACAAGAGCATGGCTCAAGGAACAAGTCATGAGACAGAGATAAATATCCAGCAGTCCAGCACTGTATGTGTGATTGATAATTTCTATCTTGAAAATATTACTGGGACTGAAGTCTAGGTCCACCCCCTTCCTCCTCCTCATCGTTACCTGAATGCTGTGCCATTGGGCTGGTAGCAGCAAACACGTATTCCTTATATGTAAGAAGCCAGAAAGGAGAACAACGAATTCCCCAAAGGGTTCACAGAATAGCAACCAAGTAACAACATAAATGCTTAAAAGGATTGCACCAAAAACCACCACCTAGAAACCGGAAATCTGTGATGCCTGGCAAGTTGTAAGAGAAAATTTTGTCCTCTTTGTATGATGTTAGCAAACATCAAATACATGTATGAAATGAGCATCAGTACTAAAAAGACCTTTTATGGATGATAGAGCCGAGAACTTAAAGGATACAACTAGCTAATAATGTTTATGGTTTAAAATAGATATGTTTTCTTTGCTGTCAGAATACCCACTACTTCCTTTAAAGGGGTATTTGTTTTGTTTGGGGGGTGTGTGTGTTTTTTTTACTCCGGTTGCTACATAAAAGATGCTTAAGTTAGGTAAGAACAAGAGATAGTAATCAGATAAAGATCTAGCACTCTGATTTTTAACAGCCTAGAAATGTTCAGAGATGCCGGATATTTTTACACAGACCCATTCTCTCTTGTATATTACATTTGAGAGAGCATGAGAGAGAACAACCATTTAGGTCATTACAGCAACATTTTCTACACACCTATCTGTCTTTGGAGCCTAAGTTCCATTGATTTTCCATGGAACTTATCTTCCTCAGTCACTCCAGGGCTTTTGAAGACGTCATCATTAAGCAGTAATTTAATCTTGGTTTTCATCAATTGCTACCAGTCCTGCCTTGTGGAAGTCAGAACTATCCCACCTGCTGGCTTAAAATAAATACTTGAAACTAAACTGTACGACAAAATTTTGTTTTGCTATAAACAATATTGACAAAAGACCACAAAAGCCCACCTTGGAATGCTGACGGGTCCTGCTCAGTGAAGAGAAACAGATTAAAATAGTCAGGAAGGTGAATCCCCATTTGTCATCCAGCTTGAGAGCAACACATAAAGCTCCATTTTGCCATACTCTTTTCTTTTAATAAACTACTACCTTCAAGTATTAAGGTGGTTCAGGACAATTAAACTGCCATCTCAGATGGGCTAACTTGGCACAAAATTTTACTCATGCGGCTACATCTGATCTATCACAGTCTCGTGAACTGTGTGTAGTATGACAGTGAGTAAAAATCCCCTTATTATGCTGCTAAAAATACCAGAACCATGTTAGAGATAAGCATTTAAGCCACACAAAGCAACTAAAAGGGAGAAAGTTGATAAAATGTGCATTTCTCTATTTCTTGTGTTTTGGGGAAAATTTGCAGTGGCCTAAATTCTTTTTTATGTACCTCTCAGGCATTAGAGGATAACTTATTATTTTAAAATGTTCTCTCCATTTGAATAAAACCAGCAGACAAATGTGACTGAGAACTTACTCCCAATATAATCAGTAAGACACAGAAATAAAGACAAATGCCAGAATTTTTCAATACTCAACTCTAATTTTCACCTCCATAAATTGCAGACCAACTCCCTGCTCGTGTGGGCTGGTAATGGTTCTCCTTTGGGTTTATTACACACTCACTTAATGCTTCTGATGCCAGACATGCCCTCGCTGTACCTCCTCTTTCATTATTGTCTCCTTTTGGGAAGTGGGAGGTATTCAGTAGGTGTTCACCCAGAAACTCTGACAGATTTTTTTGTCCTGGAGGACCTTTCAGCCCTGTCCGTGCTCCTGCATTCTGTGAAAACATTTTTTTGTTTAATTTTTGCTTGGGTATTTTGACGATCTTGGAAAATAAAACCAGCAATATATTTTATTTTTTTTTAAGTGGACTTAACGCATCTGCAGTATAGAATGAATTTCAGTGATTATTCCTTGAATATCGTGTTTAAGGTCATCCTACCCCCAAACAGGAGGAAGTGTATGATTACACAGCATAAACGCTGCAATTTCTCAGAGACCTCCGGCTGAAGATAAGCTTATATCTCTTATATTTCTGCAACATATTGCTCTCTTGTAGGTCAGTATAAGGGGATAAGGATGTAATTATCCTGTATCCTTTTCACCTGCTTGGTAATAATTTCTTCCCTTTATCCCCTTTCTACACTTGTCAGCATATCTAGTGATAGATAAATGATACGTCCTGGTGAGTACTCAATGTTTATTCCTACCTATTTTACAAAAGCATAAAAAGAATATTATGAGGACCATGTACAAGGAATATCATTAGGTGGTTTAAGACCTCCACATCTGGCTGGATTACAGATATGAAATTAATGAAACTGGAGAGTGTCCATTTGACATTTATAGAGAAGCTTTGTGAGGAATCTGTCTCAGAAAATCATGCATGTAGAATTACTCCTTCAAATTTGCTTTTGCAAGAAAGTTGTTTGATCTGTATTTCAAGCTGATGAGACCCAAAACCAACTGCCAGTTGCTAGTTGATTTTTGGAGCTTTATTTTAGCTGTGTTAGCTCCTGTTTATTTAATTTATGGGTTTTTTTATTTTTAAACAGCACTTTGTAGTTTTTTCCATTGCTGGCAATTAATTTGTTCACTGAAGAAAAAAAAGAATACTTTCATGTATGTTTTTTAATTCTGTGCTGATGTGTGATTAAATATTCTCTTTCACTCAGAACAAAGAAAGAGACTTGTTTCTCTGTTATTTTCTTCTCTTTTGTTGTAGGAAGTACAGATGAATCCATTTTATCTCAATTTGATATTTCTAGTAAAAATTAAACTGATGATTTACTGTATAGTTTTTTTAAAGTGTCATGTTTTTCCCCAAAGTTATAGATAAGCTGAGAATTACGTATTTTTATGTAGAACTCTTTTGCCTGATAAATCCTGTGAAGGGAAAGTTACTGCAGAAAGTTTAGAAATAAGTTTGATATGAAGGTTCAAGTCTTAAGTCCGAAAGCGCTTCGTGTTCCCCAAGGACCAACCAGTTCACCCTGCATATTTTCATTCTCAACCTTTTCCAGAAGTCAGAACTACTTTACAGAAAGGAAGGAACCACATAGTTAAATTACTTATTTTAACATAGCAGAATAAGAAAAAAGTAGTTGGATCTAGTTTAGCAGAGATGAAACAGATTTCTCATTCTGATTCCACATTTCAAGATACGAAAATTCATATAACATTGAAGTTATAGTACCTAAAAATTATAGGTGTCAATTTAAGAAACAGGCTGAATAAGTTCAAGGAGCTGATTGTTATGAATGGAATTCAAGCAACTAAAAATTCATTACAATAACTCAAGAACAGAAGAAATCAAGACTTAAAAGATTTAGATATCAGGTTATGTTCTGGTCTTGTATTAAAGAGAAAACATACTGCTGCAAGGTTAATAAAATGGCAATCAGATATTGAAAACCTAGATTATTTTTGGCAGCATTGAAATTTACAGTAGACTGCATCCCCAAACCTGTATTTATCCAGGCATTTATGATATTTTACTGCTGTTTGGGTGGAGGGAAGAATTATTTTAAGGAACAAAGACTTGTTGGGAACAAGAGAACCATTTTATATAGAGTTAAGATGCATATGGCCAAAAAAGGCTAGCTCAAAAATGTTGAATGGTTATTGTTAGACAGGTTATGTATGGCAAACAAATCTTCCAGGACAAGAAGATAAACAAGTGCAATAGTGGTAACAGAATGTATGTAGAGAATAGCTTTGGAACTACTGCAAAACCATGACTGATTCCTATAAAATCCTTACCACACAGTCTAAAATCCTATACCATGCAGGTATAAAGGCAGCAATTAAACAGAGGCAACTTTAAGTTACCGACAAAATGAGTTTGAAATACAATCTAATACAACTTTCTAAAAGCAAATATGTATCACTGGATGCTATTTTTAATAAGGATCAGTATACCTCATTTTATAAAGCAAAATGCTGTAAGATGCTAATACAGGTAGACAAGTAGGGAATTACCTTTTTGGTATTTTTTTTTTATTAATTTTCTCCAACTGCACAAAGAAAATAAGCTTTAGGTAAAGCAAAATCTAGCAACCTACACATCCAGGCATGGCTTCCGCTCACATCTGCACACCTTCAATTACATTAGATGGTCTCATTTTAAGAAAAGTACTAAATACTGTAGAATTCCTACTTTGCTGAATAATTGCAAGAATAAATCAGTTGAGTTGCAGTTGGAAACCTGGCTGTATTATTCTTCCCATTTAATAAGCTTTACAAATGAAAATCTATTATGCCTAAACAGCCTGTATAAAAAAAGAGAGGAAATATCTGAGGTTATAAGAACGCATTGCTTCCTTTAAAAGTGTGCTCAAAGGCTTTAGAAAACATTTAATAGTGCTTGATAAACTGATTCATTCTCTCTCCATTCCTCAGCCATTGGCTCCATAATAGAGACGAATCCCTATAGAAGAGATCCGTAGGCTGGGTCTACATACCCTGAATGTCATGTTGTCCCTCTTTGTTGGGCATCCTAGGACAGATGGCTCTGCACACAGTCTCTTTCATAAGATGTATGGCAATGCCAAAAAATCAGTTGCTATGCAACCTCAGTATCCCTTCACACCAACAGAAGTAGGTGATGTGTAAGCTTGAAAAAGCTAGTTGTTTAGGGCAAAGAGCCTGCAAAGATGTCACAATTCCAGGCTTTTGAGAAAGTCATCATCAAAATAACCTGCAGGAGCTGAAATGGACAACTCCAACAACTTGTTACCACTGCCTGCTGGGGGAACCTAAACCCACTAGGTCAGCTGGCAGTCTTGACAGGCGAGCAGCAAGGAATCCTGCAGCAAGTGGCTGATCAGGGTATCTCCAGGAGCTGAACCAATGAGTATTTCTATTTCTCAGAGAAGCATTGGACAGCGAGACATTTTCAAGAAGAGGAATAGAGACTATAGTACCTTGCAAAGTGATGCAGGTGTCTGCCTCCCTCCCTCCCCCAGGTTGCAGAGGTGGTGAAGAGATGACACTGCTGGAGGTGTAAATGATTTAACTGCTAAGTAATTATATGAAGAAGAGACTACGACCTTTATTTTGCTAACTGTCTATTAGAAGAGCTTCTCTAATTTTGACTGGGACAAATTAGACAATTTCCAGAAACAGTTCTTGACCTTGAGCACATAAACCTTGAGGGCAGCTATTGCATAGCAAATAATTAACTAAGTGATATATTACCAGATCATAGTATAGCATCCTTTAACAAGGCCACATTCTACATATTCAAGCAGTGAATTCCTATTTTCTAAGTCTGAGTTCTACACAGATAAAAGTGAACATTAATAAAGGAACAGAAACCAGAGGCTCAAGTATCTGAACCATGAAGAAGAGAATCATTTAAATTGTTTCAATCTTTTGTTTCTGGCACCATGCCGTCTAGTCATATAAAGCTGTAATTGAAACCATGCGGTGTGTGTAGTGGGTTCATTACTGGCTCCAACTGAGTCGTCTCATGTGCTAACCATGTACTGATTTTTTTGCATCCTTAGCATCAAGAACTCTTCACCTATGTATTTGATAGCACATATGGGGTTTTATTCCTTCTAGGAAATTAAAACTATCTAATATTTAAGAGCCACAAATTGATTTCCGAGTCCAACTCCCCTGTGATACTGAATGGCATGTCTAAGCATCTGTAAAATAAATCAGCTGTAAAGTTTTATTCGTAGACTTAAAATATAACAACAGTTTAAATAATTGATTTGTAATACTTTGCTATATGATAAATACTCAGTTTACTGCAAATCCTTATTTGCTGAGTAATAGCTTTCCACTGCTAAAAAGAATGCTGCCATTTTAGAATTAAGTATCTTGCCTAGAAATAATTAATATATGATTTTAATATTAAGTATAATTTTAATTATGTTTGAAGTAATATGCCCTGAGATGAAAGCCATATATTTTACAAAACTTATAAAATTAAAGTCTGATAATGCTACTTCTGTAGAATTTAACACAACCGTATCTATTTCATTAAACTTTACTCATTATCTTAGAACCATTATAGAATTAAACTTTCATTCAGGAAATACAGGTGAAAAGTCATTTAATGTTCAAAATACTCCCTGTCCTCTAAAGTAAGGCACTGCCAAGTAAGCTGAAGCAACAGAAAAATACAAAGATACAGGTCTCTGCAGTGCGAAAAAGGTGCAAATTTTGACCTGATAACAGTGACAGGTTTTCAGAACAAGCAGTACACTTTCAGACTCAAATTTTGCCTTTTTCAGAAGTGTAAATAAGAATATTTCACACAATTGATGCATTTACTACTATGTTTAAACATCAGGCATTTAAGCTTACCTTACTCTCATAGGACAAATTCTGCTACCTATAGTATAATTTTGTAATGTTTTCATAAACAAGAGGATTAAGTGAAAGCTCATCAAAGGTCTGTCCTTATTCCCTTCCTCAAACGTTTTTAATCTCTAACATGAAATCGGCTTGTGTTATCATGAAACTAAACAAAATCCACGGTGAATGTAAGAAGAAAAATCCAAAGAAAATCAAGCCCCTCTTTTAGTTTTAGAAAAGCACTACAAGATATTCTAGGGGTCAGTGGGAAGATCTATAGGGAAAGAACATTTCATAGGTTGCTACTATTCAATCCCGAGCTCAAGATGTCACCTTTCATCTTTTGAACGGTGTTAGACATTTCATCAGCCTATGAAATCATATATCTTCCATATTTTAAGCTCTGATAATCCACAACTGCCCTGGGAATTTATGAGGGGGAATAAGTTAAGCACTTCAACTTAGGAAGCAAGATTATTAACATGAGGTATGTCAGCTTGTGTTTATTTGTGGGTGTGAACCTGGGCTATGTTATTTGGGAAACCATTTTATTTAGATATACATGTAAGTAAACGCAATTCCTAAATAAAAATGCATTGTTCTTTTGCACTATAAAGGAGTTGATCATATTCGCGTCTGTACATGTCTGACCAAGAAGTTTCTTTGATGAAGAAGCTGATCTAAGCAGCTGGTTTGCTATTTACAGGCACAAGTATTCTTATAACAAGTAAAGACAGGAATAGTTTAACTAAGATGGTGGCTTTAAAAAAGGCACCCATTTTATTTACACTAAATAAAAGCTAAGCTATAGCATGCGATTAGTGTAACATTTAAATGAGTCTGTGCAAACAGTCAGCAACTTGTAGATATCCTCGGTGTGATCCGTTCCCTTCTGTAGCTTAGCAACATTAAGACTATAACAAACAAAAATTAATTGTGCCAATGCTAATTTCCATATGTGATGCTCATCCAAGTGCACTGGAACCATTTACATTTTCACCTGCAATATACCCTCCATCACATGCATATAATAATAAAGTATTACAATGCAGCTCAGGGAGGCGTACTGTTGTTGTGTTGCATGTAAGTAGGAATTTCACCGTATCAGTAATGTTGACTGTCAATGGGAGCCAGTGCAGCTGAAGCAGATGTTTCATGTTGATAAGCAGAGACTGGAAAAGAAATTTCTAAGCCACATTTTCTTTTTCTTCATTTTCTCTACCATACTTGGCAACAACTGATCTAGTACTGTTGCCATGTGTAGCCACTCTGCTCAGTGTAGACATCCTCATCTCGTCCATAAATCCAAATTAACATTAGTCATGCTAAATCACAAACCTCTTCCTTTCAAAGCTCCTTCTCATGCCTCCAATTGGGAACTCTCTCTTGCTATCACGTAGAGGTATTTAACTTTCTTTTGGTTATTTTTTCTCAGGGACTTAAAAGGGGAAGACTCAGCCTATGTCAACACTATTTATCAACACAGCTATAAAAACTCACATACAATGGGAATCTGCAGTCAAAGCATGTATTATCTTATTGCTTAGACATCTGAATTTAAAAATGCAAATTTCAGTGCAATTCTGTAAAATTGTAATTATGCCCTTCAATATTCACAGTATTTTTTAAATCCACCACAACATGAATAAACTGAAGACTAATGTTACAAGCCAGAACTAAGGTAATAGAAACCTGATTCTGAAACTAAACAAAACAGGTAGATTGGTACAAAAGCTAACCCAGATTTACAGAATAGTTTATATTGGAAGAGACCTTTAGATATCATCTAGTCCAACCCCCAGCAGATACAGTAAGACCTGGCTGCTCAGGACCCTGCCCAGCCGAGTTCTCAGTATCCCAAAGGATGGAGACTCCATATCCTCTTCCACCATTGGATCATGTTGAACAAAATTTATCCTATATCAATTGCAATGTCTTGTGTTTCAGCCTGTGTCTGTTGTGCCTTGTCCCATAGCTGTTCACCTTGAAGAACAGGCTGGCCTCATCTTCTCCATACCCTTCCACTTGACAGCTGTGGCTGGCAACGTATAGCAGAGAGGCATGGGAAGGGTATCCATGCCTGCCCTGGGTGTACACGCCTGGTGTTTCGTCAGTTGAGAGCAGAAGTGGACAGGAAAAGGTGAACCATTTATCCACCACCATCTCTGAAGCAATAGTGCAGTCTGTGCTAAATGATCACAGACCACATGCCTGCTTGTGGGGTTCTATAAAGCAGTAACTTTCCTCAGTGCCCTTATGGCATGGCTTTGGATATCCACACAGGTTACAGGTGTCCTGGATAGTGCAGTTTCAACATTTCCCTCCACTTTTCTCTCACCATTCTTTAGATATGGGAATAAACTCCTTGCAGGTGACATCCAAAAAACCCTACCTAAAGAACAAATTATTTTTTAGTATGTCTGCAGTTTTCCTCTCCTTCCCCACATGGAAGGGCCACGTTAGCTTTACATCCCAAACTTTTGGAAGTCAACTGAGCTATACAGAGCTTTAGGAACACTGTATCAGCTTGAATTCACAGGAAGTCAACCATTTCCCTTACCAATTAGTTTATAAATTAGAAAACGGTTCATAGAGAACTGTGTTGGAATGCATTCTGGAAGATGTGAACATACCACTCAATCTCAATGCAACCTGAATTACAACAACAACAAAAACCTGCACAGAAGTCTTAACAATAAGATAAATTATACCTTCCTCAGTGGTTAAAATACTTGAAGTAGAAAAAGTAATAAAAATCTATAAAACACACTCTGGAATTTATTGCCCTTTAAAAGCTCTATAATATTAGTTGCAATCACATCCCTACAAATTAAATATATATTAGGCTATAGAAATCAATGCAGTTAGAGAAAGTAAATCAAAGGCAGAACGGAGCTTACCGATTACAGAGAAAATAGCTTGCTAAAAATGCAAGGACTCCTAAAGACTGTGAGGCTTTTCAAGGTATTTGCTTATAGTTAGGCTCCGAGTTTTGCAAAGTAATAAAATATTTAACATGCATTAAAATCGAGTTGAAGAGAACTGTTACTATGTGAAATTTTAAGAAGTACAATTTATTTAATGAATTGAATCACCAGCATCCAAATGACAGAAGTTAGAGGACATCAGGGACAAGCTTTTAACACTAACCTAAACACTAGAAATTGTTATTTTTGTTTTCTACAAACTATTATCTTCCATAATCCATGTTGCCAAAATCTGTCAGAGTAACGCAGCTAAAATACAGCTGTTGTTTTAAATTTCCAGAGGTCTTCACCACAGTTGTTGTAACTGTGCAGCCTTTTCTGAGTCACTGATCACTGTAATATCTGCCCACCTTAAAATGGCAATGAACTACCTTAACGAGTTCCTGTCCCACCAGGTTTGCTGGGAAAGCCTGCATGCAACAGCTCTTTCTCTTCCACCAAATCCACTCCAGCCTGTCTGATCCCTAGCTCAGGGGTGATGCCACCAGCGAGGCAAGTCAGGGGCTGTGATGCGTCAGGGGCTCCTGGGGAGTGAGGGCTCACCACGATGCCTCGAGCCCTGCCACAGGGTCAGCTGCAGAACCTGCTCTGGTTCAACCTCCTCCACTGGCGAATGAGTGGGACCTGAGTGCATGAGCTCAGGGGAGGAGAAAAGGGGGATGCTGGCTTTGCCTTGTTGGAGAGCTGGGGAGAAAGGGCAGGGAAGAAGGGCTGCTCGTATATCCAAACTGCTTTGGAGACATGGTTTCAGGGAGATATTCCCTGTTTATGCTTTGCAGGGAAGAAGGAAGCTGCTCTGTAATAATGGTACAGGACAAGAGGTCTTTCTGGAAAAAAAAAAAAAAAAAGGGAATTCACACAAATTGATCTATTCAGGCATCCCTCGTACACCAGCAGTTAAAGTATGGGAAGAAACAAGGTAAAATTCTCTGAAGCACCTACATGACTTGGCAATCTTCATTTTGGAAACAGATCCATTTTAGTGGGAGTCTGAAATCCCTGTCTGCATCTGATGGTATGTGAAAAGCTCACTTAAGTCTTGTGAAAATTTTACTTTGATGTAAACCACTGAATCTGAACCAGAAGGTGATCTTGATTTCATATCTTCTGGTACAGTATACTTAAAAACGTACATATGTAGCTTACTATGCAAGTAACAAAAAGAACGCAGCTGGGTCTCTTATTTCTAGGATTAAAAACGGTAGCATTATTAAGACACCCTACTAGCTGTTTAGCTGTATATATTCTTTGTATTTTAAATGAAAAAATGCAAAACCAAAACAAACAGACCTCTAGCAATGAAAACCACCAAGAACATTGTGCTGCCTGTCAGACCTGTGTCTGCAGATAGAAATTGCTATGTTACAATAACTTCAAAATCATGCATAAAAAGGAAGCATCTTTCCATCTGGATGTTAATGAATCATTTAAATATCATTAAGAGTCTAAACTTGGTTATTCCTATATATACATAAAGCTTCTAATCTCCTTCCCTTTCTTTTTACCCATTCAACCTTTGTGGTATTTATGACTGGTCAAACATTTACGTTTGTTTGAATTAACTAATGGCTCAGGGGTTTGTGAAGGTCATCATCCTGGTTTACACACATGGCTGAATTACACATCTCCAGAGCTAAAAGCATCAGATATTAAATTTTGAGCTAAGCATCCTTTCTAGCAGAGACTGCAAATCACCATCTGTAGCAATGTCTTCCTTCAACCTTGACATTGCCCTAAATGTCAGACACCAACACACAGCCATCGAACCCATGCGCCCATCCGACAGTCACTGCTGTCACACTGTCCAGTTTGAGCTCTGATACCCAGCACAGCTCTCTGGTGCAGCAAACCCAGTCCCTGCCAGCATCCTGCGGTGAGCTGGGCTATACCTGCAGCCCTGCAGCACTGTCACACTCGCTCCAGGCTCCCTCTCCTTCCATGGAACGAGGACCCTTGTGAAGGAAAGAGCCTGCAAAACATACTGATCTGACAGCTCCACTGTGGGGCATGTAGTTCTACCCACAGAAAACTGACAATATGAAAAAGACCCTGAGTGACCATTCAGACCCACAAATATTTCTAAACCTGCAGGTCAGACCTAACATAGGAAATGCCCGCTCACTGTCAAAAAAGAGTACATCGGTATTAACTATATAATACTCACTAATGGCAGCTTCTGTCTTTCCTCCTAGAGCAACTTTGCTATTGCTATTGCCTCCACAGCACACTGCCAAAAAGATGAGAGGAGAGAAAGAGAAGGGAAGAGAAAGAAGAGAGAGAAGCAAAACCAGCCAAACTTGGTTGGCTTAGATGCTTACAAGAGGAAGCAGCCATCTCCCCGAACTGCACTTGACTGCAACCCATCACAGAAGGAAAACACAACAGGCACAGAAGCTGCAGCTGTTACTGGGAAAGATATATGAAGAAATGCTGCCAAATGTATTTCCAAAAGTATCGCAAACCTGAACATCCCAGGAACACTGAGTGTCTGCAGTACGGCTGTATGGAAAGGAGAGAAGAAATGCCATTATATATGTTTATCTGCCTGTATGAAATAAAGGAAAGTGTAAATATTCATTCTCTCTTTCACAAAAACTAAACAAACAAAAATCCCACAACTTTTCAGCAACTACTGGGAGGCCAAAGGAAGAAGTAGCAACAGAGCCTGCCTGGGGAGGCTGGTTCTCTTTAGGGAATCTTGCAGGGTGCTAGGAGCTATGCTAACCTTTTATTTCAGAGCTCCTTCCAATGCATTATTTACGTGTAATGTTCTTAAATGTCTAATGGAAATGCAGAGTCACATAAACATAGGCAAAACCCAACAAAAAACGCATATGTATAAATTGTGTAAGGTAATGCTATTTGAATCACTGCTATTTTAATTATAACTAATACAAATTAAACAGATACAAGTTTCTCACAGCATGGGGTCACTGCTGTACTGTGGGCAGAAGCAGATGCACACTGCCATGTATCTGAAGATTTAAAAAATTTCCTCCATAATTGTCCTGCAAAATACAAGTTTAAAAAATTCTTTGTGATCCCAACCAGAAGGACTAACCTTTCCCATATTACTCAGATGCAAGAATAGTTTGTTAAATAGAGAGTCACCCAGAATGACAGCACTTAAAGATGTAAACCACTGCTGTTCGTCACAGCACAGCAGTAAATCTGACCCTTTCAATCATGACAATTTAGCTCTTGGCTTCGTTAGCTGCTTCATATAGCTTCTTAGCTGGTTCAGCGAGCTGATGCTGTACCACTGACCCATCTATCCATGCAGGCAGCTACTGAGGCGATGGCAACACTGAGGTAGGTTCAACCATTTGTGTGAAAAAAGAACAAATTTTAAGTCGCATCGCTCTTCTTTCCCTCTTCTGAAAAGAACAATAAGGAGCCTGATGAGTTATTTCACCTGTACCAGAAGCCTTTACAACCCTCTAATACTGGAAGTGTATCTGGGAGTCTGAGAAGCTGAAGAAAAAAAATATGTTCACATTATGCTGAATTCTCAAGAAACAAATGACGATATTAATTTTGAGTCATTATTAACCTAACAGACCATCAAATGCAAATACTCTGAAGTATTATTCCATTAACATTTGAACAATTACAGCTTTTCTTAATAAACACATCCATGCCTTCTACAGTTCATTAAAAAAGAAAAAAAAAAAAAAAAAAAGCAGCTCTGTTCCATCTTAACAAAACCATTGTTTTTTAATACCGTATGATATAACCAAAACAGTATTTCAAATGAGGATGCATTTGCCCAAAGAAGCAAAGACACATACTCTGTGCACCCAGGATCATTAACCCGCCTTCTCAAACCTGGTAGAATTTCAGCTCACTCCTGTTTATCATACTTCTTATTAATATCAATCCCCCTCAATACTGAGATGCTGTATCCTTTCATTACTTATCAGCTGGCATTGTAGGCTTCACTGCTTCAGCAGGCATGACGGCAAACTTAGTTTTCACTTTGTTAACTGATACAACTTGCCTGAAGTTGGCAGGTATGCATCTGGGTGGATGCATTACATATGTATGTATGTACGTACCTTCTCTTTTTTCTCTTTGTTCCCAAAAAGTGACTGGAAATCTTCATTAGAAATTCAATAAGTAATCTGAGAAATAAACTAAGATTTAGCTGCTCTTCTTAATGAGTTAGTTGCATACAGGCCAATGATGCTAGCAATTGAGGATATACAGCTGAGTGAGGGACAACAAAACCCAAGGACCAGAATCTCTGAAAAATTCCGTCTCTGTCACTCAGGAGTGTGGCAGATTAAGTGATGATAAAACAACTCCAGAACATTTCAGTTTATGGAAGTCAATTTAAAATCCTAAAATGTATATTTTTGAGCCTTGAGAAACTTTGCTTTGGTTTCAAAAGATTTGGCTTTGATACCAGAGAAAGGTAATATGGTAAATAAATGGAAAAATATGGAGCTATTTTAAGTGCAGCTGCATCTAGAAGAGAAAATCTTAGCTGAATTGCTATCTCCAGTTGGAAGGCACCAGCCATGGCTAAGAAGAGAACAGTATTTCACAAGCAAGAAAGGAAAGTCATTGCAAACATACTGGCTTTTCTCACAGCACTTATCCTGAACTTTACTTCTTTCTGTATGAGAAAACAAAGGGAAGGGGACGGGGATGGAAAAAAGAAAAAAGCTAGCAGGGTGTTGGAATGAAGCTGTAATACTCAATCGGTATTAAAAGTGAGTTGGGACCCAATCAATACCCAATAAATTCATTTTGGTGGCAAACTATTTAAGTTACAGGCTATTAAAGGATTTCTCTCTTCTACCAAATTGATGTCTCACTGCTGTAGAGAATGTCTGCAGTGCTTTATTTAAAAACTCAATTAACCATTTGATGAATGAAACAGTAATCTGTTGTTTTGTTCTGACAGGCAAAGGTGTTACAGACTTAACTAACACACATAATGTTAGTTAATACACCTATTACATATATATTATAATATATATTACATAATACATCTATCTTTAAATAAACTTTCCTTTTAATTTTCAGAATTAATCACTTTTTTCCCCCATTCTACCTGACATTGAATCAATGGTGCTGATGAGGTGACAGTACCTTCCCCTATAGAGAATTGATATCCCACAGACCCTTGTAAGACCAGCTGCAGAGACCCGCACTGATCCATCAGCATGCTTTGCGTAAGAAATCCCAGTGACACAGCACAACTTGATGGTCGAGCAAATCTGCAGGATTCAGATTGCTTTCCTTATCCAGAAATCACAAAAACAAGTGCTGTTCTCCAAAATGCAGTGATACAACTGTTGTTGGATCTACAGCAAAACACAGAATGCCGTGCAACCATTGAGCAGTACTATCTGCATAATTGTTACTAAAACCTCAGGAGCTTCACCAGATTTTTTATTCAGCAGAGGCACTTTATCCTGTACCACTGTGTTTTTGTTATGATAATTTAAAACTGACAACATTATTCTTCATGACAGAAACAGCTCATGATACCATATGACTATTAACTTTGCAATAAAATATCTGCATTTTGACAAGATAAAAAACAAAATGTAAAAGTTATTAAAATAACCTGAATCAGATTTTTGTGTGTGTGTGTTAAGCTACACAGTACAAACTTCCTGATATACTCTATGTTGTTCTTTTAAAATGTTTGTTGGTTTCTTATCCTTTCTTTTCCCATGTTCTGAAAGTTACAACTTCTGCATGTTGGGTTGCATGTGTTTATGAACATCATTGTAAGAGTCAACTGAATCAGAGAGAGAAGAATGTTTGTCACATATAAAAAGCTGCACCAATAATTATTCAATGAATTTAGAAATCAACTCCAGCAGTGAAGTATATGAGATTCCTGCTGATATTGGTCATCTGAGAAATAATGATTTACTATTGTTCAGGGCATGCTTGCTTATGTGAATACAATTTTCCACTAAGAAATGAAAACAAAATAAGAAGCCCAAACATTTGCATGGTTCCTTCAAAGAGACTGATAAATAAATTGAATACTAATAAGTACGTTTAGCAAGCTGATTTAGTGCATCTCCATTAAGTTTAAAACATGCAAAACCCCAATGTAGCCAACTTCACATTTTTTTTTTATAAATGGGTTATATTTTGAGCAGTCCTCTTCTGCTCAAAATTAGAGGCATGCTCTGTAACATTCAGCTTTAGAGAACACTTTTAATGCTTGCTATTACTTAGTGTAGCATCCATGCACAACTGCATTCATTTCAATGTGGCTACTTTTGATTTACAGCAAGGTAATTAGCTCCACAGGTGACATTTTAAATCAACTCTAATGGCTTAATGGAGTAGGAGGGACAGGGGAGGGGAAGAAAGAAGTCAAACTTTCCAGTCCAGGTGTTCGGTTTGCGCTATATTTGACGGCTGGATCTGAAGACGGGTATTAGCATATGCATGAGAAGCAGCCAGGTACGAGACTAATACAGAACATAAGAATATGCAGCCCTGTATCCCGCAGAGTCATTATAAACAGGATTGGGAGACTGGATTACTTAATGAGGAAGTGGACCCCCCACAAGTATTAAGTGATCTCTTTTTTGCAGAGTGCTACAAGACCTCCTCTGTCATAGACTTAATTCCAGATTGTAATCCATTATGTACAGTTCTAAATCATTAGTAGGCTCAGAAATATTTGCAACCAGCACCCTAAAACCCAAACACCACCCCCCCTAAAACCCCATGCTGATAATAATTGAAGAAAGCCTTTGAGATGCTGAGTGAATATTAAGCCACTTAAAATTAAATGCATTCCCATTGTGAACAAGTTTTGCAGTGCTATGAGGTAAGGGTAAAGCATCGCTACCAGTTCTCAGGGGGGCTACATCCATGAGGGAGATGTGCAATTCCTGCTGCTTTTTCTACATGTGAGCAATACTATCACCATATCTGGTTCTATTCAGTTGCCCCAAACCATATAACCAGTAACACTAAGGGTCCTGCTTTAACTACAAAATGCACATTTGAGTCAATAAAGTAAGCTTTCAAGACAAAAGAAAAGCAACGAGAAGTTGTATCGGTTTTACTCTGTAATGCTACTTCTATAATTTTATGTGGTTAACCTACATGGTAATAAAATATTAACCTTAACTTTTTTTTTTTCTTTGGAGCACATCTGCCTGTTCTTCACTCTGTTTTACAGAAAAAGAAACTCAAAAGCATTGTCTTTATAGGTTGGATTAAAGAGATTTTTTTCAACAAACCAAAATCCTCCAAACCTTTGCCTGTAGATGTCATTGAACATTCACAGCATCGGTGGAGTTAACAATTCCAAAAATGTACAGTAATGCCAGATGCTGCAGCCAGTTGTTGTTGACTATTTAAAAAGAAAAAAAGTAAATTTGAACACATCCTGACAGTATGATGCTCTTTTACAACTCTTCTGTTTCTTACAGAGTTCCAGCTGGGAAATTATAACTGGAAGACATCTGTCCTTATATCTTATATTCCAAAAATCTGTAAAGGACAAGCTTTTTATCAGAGTGGTGAGAGCTTTTTGTTGAAAATGTAATTTGTCAGATAATCAATTATCTATCCAATTAGATAGCTTTTTGAATAAATCCATCTTTTCAGAAAAGGGAATGACAACTCCTCAGCCTCCCACTAATATCCTACAAATATCCTAATCAGCTTCCTACAGTCATACATGCTCTGTGAAGCAAAAGCCTGATTGGGTCTCCTTGTAATTGTGAGCCTAACTTCATCTAATAGCTCTTGCTAAGTAATAAGCTTACCAGATATCACACGAAAATTATGGCACCAAGTTGAATGCATACTTTGTACTGCTCCTGAATGAATATTAATGCCTGTTTAACTTTACTTAGCACTTGATCCCGATTCCATTCAGCTCACAGAAGAAAAACAGTCCTTGAAATTAATGCTGCAGAATCAAGTCGGTAGGCACGTAACCCACTCAATTTCTGCAGAATACTCAGTTAAGAGTATTTAACTCTAGTTAAGCAGATGCCCATGCACTCCTAAAATTGGGTTTAAATATTTGAAATTCAAGAGCCAAATATTACATGGTGAAAGATCACTTCCTTCTGATCCAGCTGTCATACTTGTTGACAGGCTTGAGTCAAGGAAATCAGATCTTTCTCCTTACTGAGGTGTCTAGGACCTGCCTCTGCAGTGACCATGCTAACAAAAGCAGACAGTCTATACAATGCCAGGGAACACATGGCAGGATGAATGAGTGAAACAGTGACCTCTAAATGATCTCCAGCTATTCTTTCCAACCTAAAATGTTCTAAGGTTCCCTAACACAGGCTTAAGCCCAGGACACAAATTGCCTCCTTAAATTATAAATAAATGAAAATATCTAGATAGCTCCCAGTATGAGCCCACAAAAGAGAACTGGTTGCCCCAGAGAGCCTCACAAAGGTAGACTAGAGCTGTGCATTTTGAAATATGATTCCTTTTACTTATGCAGTCTCCTATGAAACTCAATTCTCTGTGAAGTCTCCGGTGCACAATATTTGTACACTTTCAACAGAGACGCGGACAATCAGGAATGGACCTAATTTTGCTCACAGTTGCATCACAGGTTACCTACTGTTTTCCTTCCTTAGTTAAAACTGCATACATACGTAAGAGAAACTGAGAAGTTAAAAGGCTTTTGCTGATCATTTTATCTTTAAAGAAAAGTAGCTTTTCTTCTGACTCTGCTCAAAATCTTCCAGACATTCTTGCTAACTCACAATCTTGCTAAACATCACAGTCAGATGTTAGATACTTGTACTCCATCAGTAATTTCACTTTCAGCGGTCAAACAGCAAAGTCAACCAATTGCTACTTTTGTTCCACTTCTCAAAACATTTTCATCTTTCAAAAAGATGAAAATAATTTTGCAGTGGTATGCACAAATAAAGCAGCATTTGCATTTTAACTGGAACTGGTAAGGTCAACATGATCTGTGCTTATGCAGCCAAGTCTAGTAACATGGGGTATGAAATGACATTGGGTGAGTATTCCAAGAGTTAATGAATACCAAGGGGGACACAAATAAATTTATGTTGGTATGTTGATGGAGAATTTGAAAGAGATTAGGTTCATAGCATGCTCCTGAGGGAACCATGAGTAAGATAAGAAGTATGAGCTATGAGACTTCATTTCTGAGAATTACTTAGAAAATAAATAAATAAGCAGCCACGGAAGTTTTGATGACTAGTGTATGGAGACTTATACCTGGCTGGCAACCCTTGGGGATGAGATAAAAAAGAGAGTCCAAGAAATAATGGATTTCCAAGCAGAAATAAGATATGTTGAAAACAGGTGAATAGAAAATACAAAGGGGGAAGGTGAAATGAAAACAAGGTGATTCCAGTGAGCTACAGAAAAACAGCAAATTGTAAATAACACAAACCATGAGGAAGATAGATTCACTGAAGTCCTTGGTATCTAAATGTCATTGTTCTATTTTTAGGTGCCTGGTATTTAACACAAAATATGACCTGTACTAATTGATATTTAACTACTGTATTCAATTTGTAAACATGATATAAAGGAAAAGACAAGATGAATGCTTTATAGACATTAAGAAGATGGTGACGGCAAGGACAGTGATGAAAATTGGAAGGGTTTAGTTGGCATCCTCTGAGATAGCATACTGTACACATCAGTCCCTCACTGTCTGCTTCACTAATTTGCATGAGCATTATAATTGACAGCTTGTTAACAGCTTATTAGGGACTCTGAAACCCTGTTACAAACACCACACACAAAACAACAGAGTGGACAGAAACCCTAGTCATAAATTCTGTTTTAACAATCCCAAGTGAACCCTGCAGGTTAAAAACTGCATCTTGACTGCATAAGAATGACTATGATTGGGGAGGGGTTATAAAATCTGCAGGTACAGGAGTGAAAATATAGGAACAGCCACACCAGGTGAGACAAATGGCACATCCAGCCTAGTTTCTTGTCTCCAACAGCAGGAAGCACAGTGATAGCTCCTGCACACTCACTCAGCCTCAAGCAATCTGCAGCACTGGGACTGCCTAGCCAGGAGTGGTGTTTCATGTTTAATAGCCACTGATGGATTTTCTTCTACTACGTATCTCTCTAAATGTATTTTCAACCTCTGTAAAGTTTGAGCACAATTAAATAGTTTAAAATATTGCCAGTCTTTGTGTAGATATTATTCTAATGTTCATTTTTGGGGGGTAAAATAAACAAACAAACAAAGATGTAAACTGCAACTCATATTTTTCTGAATTTCTAAATATAATGTAGTTACAACATGGTGTTACCACAGTCTGCGATGGAAAATATCTATTAGTGTGAATTGCAACATACCACATGAAAGACAATAACAGCATCATAACACAGAGAAAGCTATTTGTATTTTCTGGTGAGGAAGTACAGAGCTCCTGAATGTTTTCCTTACTTATCTTAGGATGAAAGCCTTATTATAAGCTCATTTCAGTTGAACAAATCTCTCTGGGCTCCCTGCTGAGCAAGGCATTTAAACTTTAAAGCTAAAGGCATTCATTTTCCTTTGCTGACAGTGAAAACCTTACTGCACAAGCTCCACGATGCACATGGAAGCTTTTAGATTGCTCAGTGGCAGAATGCATTAAGGCATTTAGCTGCTTACTGCGTTTCTCTGCAGTGAATGGACATCAAAGGCATTCATTTCCACGGGTAGCAAGAGTGGTCTCTTCAGTGCAGCTATCGTTATCCCGCTCAGGTTTAAGTGCTCTTTAGATACCAAATACAGAATGCAGTGACAAAATATTCTGGGCAATATTTTTCAGATCATTCTGATTTGCTGTTATTTCTGAGGAATATTTAGCATAGTTGTCCAGGCACTAGAAGGTGAGGCCCTTCTGTGGGACAAGGCACATAATATCCATCAACATGGAAAAGGTGCATGTTACAGAACTCGAGCTTCCTATCTTTCACTGTCCTTCTTCCTAATAGCTTCTACTAACAAAGCTTTTTTTGTTTTCTTTTCAAGCAAAATAATATTTTGCTTGTTCTAGCTGGTGATCTCTGTCTATGAAAAGTTACTGTCAAATACAAATATTCCAAAGCCTAACTACACACTACAAAATGGACCAAGCACTTTTGTATACACACTTATAAGCAAGATCTTATATGCTTATCTTCTTGTGTAACTTAGAGATCAGAGCCAAAGTTTAATCACTCCAGTTCACCCAAGTGTAACATGACCCCAAATCAAACACCCAAGTCATAAAACCTCTCACATACCAGCAAAGCAAATAAAAACCAAAATATTTTAATCTCATATATCTCTTCAATTTTACTTAGCTTAAATGTTGGATCTAGTCCTACACTCATTGAGTAGTCACTGAAATCAGAAGAAGTTTGCTTTATTTCACAAGGGCAGCTTTTGATACCTCTTCTCAAGAAGGAACTTCTTCTACTGTAATACCCCAAAAAAGTCTTTTTAAATACTGATGCTGTAAATATGGCAAAAAGAACAGCTCAAAACATTTGTTTTGGATGTTGACTCCTATAATTTATGCGTGAGGCGTTTTTTTCTTGTTTGGTTGGTTAGACTTTTTTAAAACATATTCACAGTTTACTGTTGCAAATAAGCATGAGAGTAACTTAATACTAATTGCTATCAGTACATAGATGAGGAAGATTAGGAAATTACCCTGTGAGTGCCATGTTCATTAACTAGACTGCACGCAGGTAGCAATACTGAGTTCACAACGCTGCAGGAATAAAACATGAGACCAAGCCAAATCTTCCTGAAGCAGACTGATTGACATCTGAAGATCTAAACAGATGCAATCATTATGGAAACACTAGGTTACTAGATTATATTTTTTTAACATATCTATGACGAACACAAAACAAAGCCAAACCACCAGCAACCACCATTATTACTATTAGGTAACAACTTTAAGACGGGTTCTGTACAGGTTAGTCAAAAAAACCCAAAAGCCCCGAGAATTCATTTTCTTACTTGACAAATACTATGTCTTAGTCTACAAAAATATGTATGTATGCTACTAACGTTAAAGTGTATGAATATTTGAGCTATTTAACATTTAAGTAAAGGGACTATTTGCTTACACTAAAGAATTGTATAAATAGATTTCTTAATTAACACCAGTAGTAACACCAGTATTTAGCACTTTACTAATATTAAGACTTCTACCAGTAAAATAATAAGACTGTTGCCAGCTCATATTACTGAAAACTGTGGTGGGGAATTATTTTTATGATTACACTATGCTACATATTTTGCTTAATGTATTACTTTAAAAAATTAATATATGTGACTCAAACGCAAGATTTTAAATGAGCCTAATAATTAACAGAAGACAGAAAATCTAAAGCAGAAGAAACAATCCATTCTTCGCTAAAACCAAACAACCAAGAGTGCGCTTCCACTTGGTAAAAATGAATCAAACTAAACATTAAGACAAACTTTGAAATGACAACAATAGCAAACGAGAAAAACGGACTAGAAGTGCTTAGGTCTTCCGCATGCATATAAACTGATAAGCCTTGCCTATGCACTAGGTAATCTGCAGAGGTCTGCTTCAGACTGCAGCTATGAAAATGTTTCTCTAATGTTAAAATTAGAATGTGATTTTTTTTTATGAAAAAGAAAAATTGTATTTGTTCTTACAGCTGCCTAACAACACACATAAAGAAAACTCTGCTGGAGCAGACACACAGACAAAACCAGTTCTGCTATCTGGTGCTAGGTAGCAAAACAGAAGTCTGAAGAATCTTCTCCAGGGCCTCTCTACCAGGAAGAGACCCCACAGTGATTAAAAATTATGCAGTGGTTACCTATAACAGTAAGAATTCCTTTCACAGTTCATCATATAACTACTAAAAATATAAGAGTATTTCATGCTTTTTCTTTCTTTATAAGAGTTTTAACTGACATAGCCAATATTAACAAAAATGACTTAACACCCCATTTTAGGAAGCTCAACAAGAATTTTATTCAGATGTTCGGCAGAGATCATAGAATCATAGAATCATAGAATAGTTAGGGTTGGAAAGGACCTCAAGATCATCCAGTTCCAACCCCCCTGCCATGGACAGGGACACCTCACACTAAACCATCCCACACAAGGCTTCATCCAACCTGGCCTTGAACACCGCCAGGGATGGAGCACTCACAACCTCCCATAGTACTACTGACATATCATTTATTAGGCTCACAAAAAGAATGAGTTAACTATACAGTCTGTTGTCTTTTGGTGTAGTCTGCTTGCTTTTATATACAGGCTCTGTGTGTTACTACTTTGAGAATGTATTTGTAGAACTGGCTTTAATGATTGCGAATATTACAGTGAGAGCCAACCTACAATACTGTAAATGTTAAAGATGTTAAATTTGAATTCTAAGCGTCCAGCAACTAAGCAGGGCAAGCTGAAAAGAGTGGGAATTACTACAACGTTGGCCACGAGTCAATTTTTACATAATTATTACCTACTGTAACCACCAGCAATTTTGACAGTGTTTGGCAATCTTTATTTTACTTGCAGTCTTTATTTTACTTACAAATATTTGCATAAAAGCAAAATAAGACATTTAAAATAGCCTCAAATCAGTTGTAAGAGTAAAAATCAGCTGTATTTGCTGTCCTCCTGAAAGGCCCTGCTGCTGTACCAAAATCTGTGGTGGTCTCTAAGTACTGAAATTGTGATACAAGATTGCATTCACTTTTATCTCACCCTAAGTAACACTATTTTCTACAGCTGTAAAGAAACCGCACTAGCGTATACTATGCACTATCATATCATAATCCATTTAAAGGAACTGGCACAGCTACAATAAAAGTCATCCTTTTCTGTAGCTTGTTCTTTGCAAATCACCCAAATGCTAGGAGTTGAAGAGAGCCTTTGATTTCTTTTCATGTTGGCACTGTAAACCCCCTCTTGTTCGATGCACACATATCCCTCAACTTCTGTCAAAAGCAAGAACGAATTTCCTAACCAAAACTGAAAAGTCCTTGGCTTTTCAAATGACTATAAATTGCATGGCTAAGTGCATATGGCCACAGGGCTGTCACAGCTACTTTTCCTGACAATTCATCATAGCATACTAATTCTGTAATATCATTACTGTGTCTCTTCTCACTGTACTGATCCAGCCAGTTAATTTAATCAACTAATAATAGATTCAGAAATGGATGCAAAGGGCCCTAGCACTTCAAATTATATTACTAGAGATGCACAGCAGTGAAAGCAATGTATTCTGTACTTGCCATTAAATGTAACCCCAGTAAGTTATATTCTTCGAGTAAGTTGGAGATTTTCCTTTAAAAGGAATAGAAAATATATTTGTAGAAGTTTAGAAAAGGTCTTTTCCAACAAGATTAAAAAAACAGTTTATATCACACTAAGCATAATTTACAATTACATGGCATTAATTTGAAGAAAAAACATAACCAGCTATTTAATCAATTATCATAATTACTGCAGGTAAATTTCAAGGTAAAAAAACACTGTAGGAAAGAAATATATATCTGTAGTAAAGCTAAAGGTGTATGATTAACTGCAAAGTGAGCCATTCAAATGGACAATTAATTTTATTAAATTTTAATCTTCTCTGAAAATGTCAATGATGATTAAAATCATTATTCTCTAACATCTCAGTCCATTTTGCATGTCACGATGACTAATACTTAAACTTTGTCTGATAAAAAAACCCACAAGCCAAAACGTAGAGAACACTGAAATGCCGACTGCATCCCACTTTTGCTTCTAAGCCACTGACAATCACAGTAGCACCCCATGAAACTGTTCAGTAAACAGCACAGGCTCTGATCTTGTATGTGCTCACTTCAGCTGTGAAATCTACACAATCTAAAGAGCACATCCTGCAAGATGCCACAGACCCAACATGGGGGTCACAGAACAATTCCGAAGTACATAAACGTGTGTGTGTGGACCCATGTATCTAATATATCTGTGTATGTTCAAAACAGCTGCATCCTTCATCACCAACAGATTTTTGCTTTCCTGTTCTCACAAGGTGAGGAGCAGAGTTCTTGCACATGATGCATGGAGGGCAGCACTACCGGCTCTTCACTGGGCTGGCAGCAACCAGGGACCGCACTCACCTGGAGCTGCTGACTGAGCTGCTCCAAGTCCCATTTGCAACATCGGGGTGTTAAAAAGGACAAGGATGCCTCTGTGGGCATGGTTTACTGTGATGAAATCATGTGCAACAGACGCGATTTCAATCCCCACACAGAATTTCCTACTTAAAGTTGGATGAATTGCTGAAGTCAATCCAATTAATCTTTAGGGAAGCTTAGACTAAAGTCAACGAATCTCCTCACTTGCTGAGGCATTTTGTGTATTGGGGCCTAAAACAAGACAAAAGTGTGTTTTCTGATGTAAACAGAGTTAATTTTGGCAAAACTCAGTGAGCAAGGGTGATAGAGATTTATAGACTTACTCTCTGGCCATGATTCAGGAAGGCAAATGTTTAACATTTTAAAAGCAATTAGAGGTCTCCAAAATGCAATTAATCTTCTGTACCTGCCAAGGCAGTCTCCCTGAAATGAGGGTGCCTGAATTCAGACTTACATTAAGGCTAGACTAAATACACATTTCTTAAAGCACATTATGCCAAGACCACCGTGCACTCCCTCTTTAAGGTGTCCGACGTCACTTGTTACTAAGCGCGACTCAAATGCCTACCTAGTCTAAAAGCAAAACATCTGCTTGAGTACCATAATCTAACAAAACAAATAATTTTCCTTTCATCAATATACAACAGCTTTGTTCATTACTGGGAAACGTTAGGTGGTGAAGTATTGAGTGCTATGCATTTTGCGCTTAAATCAATGTACTGTCTTGCAGTTATGCCACCTAATGTGTTTTTAAGCCATGCACTACAGAAATCAATGTGGTTCTTATTTGATATTCAGTGTTACGTTCAGCCTCATAAATTTAGAATTGCACTCTGTTATTTTGATGGTTATGTATTAACCATGTCCTGTAAGTTTTATGATTTTATATTCAGACATGCAGTAAATCATGCCAGTTATACCCAAATGGAATATGGTGGCTTTATTTTTACTGTCCATTCTGGAAGAGAAAGACAAGGATGATTCATTTGACCTATCAGGGAAGAAAAATACAGTATATCAGATAAATTTCAGGAGGTGTATCAGTAACAAAATTAGGCTCCATAAAATTTAACTGAGTCTTTTCTGAGACAAACTGATTTGCAGCAGATAAATGTGTTTGATATACTTCATCTTACCAATATTTTACACTGGAACAGGCACACACCACTTGATCATTCTCTGTAAGACATTTAGCAGGTGCTATGCTATTGTCTAGAAATCAAATGCTACACTGCAAATATTTTTTCTAAAAAATTGATATTGGTATATAGAATACAAACCAAGCCCTTTCCCAGCACCTTCACATGTTTTAATAATGGAAAAACTTTTCTTCATTATTTTTTTGAAGTATCTAACTAAACTCTCTCTTATACAGAAGCCAGAAAAGCAGTGCTCTGCGAGGTGAGCTTTTATTTGTAAGAGGAAACGTTATTTTTCTTCTAATTTGCAATTTAATTGCTTGCCATGAAACAAACCACAGGTTCCTAGACCACACGGTAACATAAAGGTTTTTTTGGTAGCTTCATTAAATATGACTTCTCGTCAGCATTTTATACCATATTTTTCATACAATGGTAATGTCACTGATTATTCAATAGATTTCAAAACTATTGTCAACTATAGTTATATTGAGAAGTGCTTTTCCCTTCATCACTGTGTTTCTTCACAGTTGCTACTATGGGGCTGTGGATTGGATTTATTCTGGAAGCAGTGTTGATCACACAGGGATGTTTTAGTTACTGCTGAGCAGTGCTTGCACAGAGCCAAGATCTTTTCTGCTCCTCACGCCAGGAGCAAGGAGGTTGATGGGGCACAAGGAGGGTACACAGCTGGGACAGCTGACTCCAACTGATCCAAGGGATATCCCACGCCATAGGACATCATGCTCAGTATGTAAAGCTGGGGGAAGAAGAAGGAAGGGGGGATGTTGGCTGTGATCGTGTTTGTCTTCCCAAAGACGGAACCCTGCTGTCCTGGGGGTGGCTGAGCACCTGCCTGACCATAGGAAGTGGTGAGTGAATTCCTCATTTTGCTCTGCTTGTGACTGTGGGTTTTGCTTTCCCTATTGAACTTTCTCAACCTACAAATTCCTCACTTTGCCGGTCTTGACTTTCCCCATCCCACCTCAGGGCAGTGAGCAAGCAGCTCATTCCCCAGACAAGTACAACCTCAAACTGACCAGCCCCATCAGACCTTCCCAGTCTGGCATATTTCCAGATGAGACGACATGCCTGCAGCCAGACAGTGTAATGCCGTTAGTGACAGAGGATGCTACGGTTACACCAGAATTCCTGTTTCTTTCTACGTCTTCCACTATTTCAGGTGAAATGTTGAAACTAAAATCCTCTTTCTTTTACCAAAAGCTGTTGAAGACTGAAAAGGCCATTTAAAATCATGGTGTGCAGCACTGTAATCTTTAATTTTTTTAGTGTCATTATAGCTTAAAAAGTAAAAGAATAAGAATCACAGGGAAGACTCTTTCTCCTGATAGAAATTAAATCACAGAAAATAATCTAACCGTATCCACAGTGTAATCCAGCAGAAAAACAAGAAAACTTTTCTTTAAAATGAGTAAAATATACACTCTAAGCATTTGCAGGGGTTCTTATCTAATCATAATATGTCATTGATATAGCAGAATAAAAAGGATCTAATTTATGTCATCCCAATGGGCTGAAGTGTTTCCCAGCTCTGGGCAGAAGGTGCTGTGCTCCTCTGCCCACACTTTACCTGTCAAAGTTTCTTGGAGTTAAGCCCTACATTTTCTGAATTACATGGTACGCCTATATTCCAGGATATGCTGCACTTTACAGTTCAGAATTATCCCCACCCCTACAGTATTAAAACTAAAACATAAATGAACCATGAAATGTATTAAATGAGCACTGCCAAGCAACTGCATTTGGTTTTGCATTACTTTGAATAGGAGAGGAAGCTTGGTTTCTCAGGCCTCACTCTTTTTACAGACTTGGTTTTACTTTTTAACTTACTTTCATTAGTTGCTTTTGTTAATAAATACAGAATGACTGCATAGGTCTAATTTGGGTGACTTAACAATGACAGATAAAGCCACTTTTACATGGCCTCATTAGAGGAAGATAATGCAGATTTATTCCTCTTTGGCCCATGTAGTCTTTGCCTATACAACAGGAGAACTACTACACTCAAATCCTGTTCCCATTAATTCTTTCAGTACAGCTTCTATCAACTAGACCTGAAAACATCCTATGGTAGAAGACTTATTATCAAGGCTATTCAGAATTTATTTTTAAGCTATAATTCAGTTTATACTCTGCATTGTTGGAATATGTCATGGCATTTGATTTTTCACGCTTCTATCATCTGGTGCTAGGAATTAAAAACAATTTCTCCTGGGGGCAGGATCTACCTATTCTAGCAGATACATCAGTGCAGAGAACTCAGTAGTTTTGGAGCGCCAAAGGTCATAGAATCGTGGACTGGGCTGGGTTAGAAGGGACCTTAAAGCTCATTCAGTTCCAACCTCCTGCCACAGGCAGGGACACATTCCAGTAGAGCAGCTTGCTCATAGCCCATCCAACCTGACCTTCTTTTCCTTTTGGAACAGACATCAAAGACTAACAAGTGCACTGTACACACAAAGAAACAAACCCAACAATTGTTGAGAAATACCAGATGACTGATAACAAATATAATCATACTCAAATTAGCCACTGCACAGTGCTACTTGTATTCTTTTACAGTATTTTTTTCTAAAACACAACGACATGCTGGCAAGCAAAATTAGATGCTCTTATCTTCCAATTTTTGCTATAATCCTGAGTCCTGATTTTCTCTGCACAAACTACATATAGATTTATATTTTGACAGTGGGAAGTGGGAAATATTTATAGTTAAAGAGAAGGGAAAAGGAGAGAGAGCTTCAAAGTATGTTACATAGTAATTATTTCTAAATGAGAAATGTTTTTATTCATCGTATCTGGTAAGCTGAAGCAGTTCACTGCCACAGTAATTTATGGAAAGGATTCCCAAGAACTGAGGAGACTTCTTGTTTGACTAAAGCACACAGAACAGCAACATGAGAAATGGGTAACTTTGCTTTGAAGAAAAACTACATTTTATTTTAACGGATAGGTCATTGTCCAGCTAAAAGTCGTTTCATAGACAGACAGAATGAGAGACAGGGCAAGGCAGAGGGGAAGGAGAAAGAGACCATAATATGGAAATGTAACTTTATTAAAAACATTATCCTAGAGGGTCCATTTCTCCTGGATTCCTTCAGCAAAAAGGTTTCCAGGCAGGTTTCGCTAACACACCAACAGCCCATGTTTTAACAACCCAAGGGGAGATACAAAGGCAGCAGAACCTTGAAGGAGAAGAAAATCCGTACAGCACGAAAAAAAACCCAAACCAAAACAAACAGCAGCAACAGAAAAACCCCTTTCCAAACCACAGACTGAACGACCTAGCCCTTAGGAAACCGAGAAACCAAACTCTCTAGGGAAGGGTAGGGCTAGAACAGATCAACACAGTGACTTTCCATGGAGCAAGGACACATAGGTCAGACTGCAGAGAGAAGTCAAGAGAAACGACTCCTGTGCACTCCCAGCCTGGAGCACATCTGCCCAGCGGCTGGCAGCAAGGCCCAGCTTTTAAGGAATCATCAGGTGAAAACCTCGTTCCAGGTATTTTCTTACCATTTTCCTTAAGGAGGAAAGAGAAAAATCCCTCCACTACCACCGGGCTCTTCACACCACAGCGGTGCCTCAGTATGAGCACCAGAGTGCAAAGAAGCCCTGTCTTACGCCAGTATTCTCGCCAGGAGAAGAGAATGCCATTTCAATGCTTGGGCATTTGTATATGATGTTTATTTATATATCCAAGGTCATTCAAACTTGCTTCTACTATAAATACCGGTGTGTTACATCCATCTTTTTAATCCCTGCTTCTCACTGGGAGAGCTCTGTGCTTTAAAATCTGCAATGTATTTTTTCTAAAATGTTCTTCTTGCCTACCAGGGGAAAAGATTTTCCAGCAGCCATTAGCTACAGCCATTTTTACATCTCATTTTAACAAGCTGTAAAAGCAGAACAACATGCCAATTACATGAAATAAATAAAATGAGTGGGTACAAGATGGCTAAGAAAACCTCTTGCACTGCATATATTTGTTAGAGAGTGTATTAGGGTTGCACTAATGCATTCGTAATCCTGCAGAACAGTCTGGCACATCTGCATCTGCAGTACAACAGAACGGCAAAGATGATACAATCCTCAGAGACGTTCTATTTGAAATAATTTTAGATCTGTTTTATGTATACCAAGTAATCTGCCAGTCAATCTGATCTTCAAACATGCTGAACTCCATTGAGGCAACTCAGGTAAACTGCAGACTGTTCACCAAAATCCATTTATTTTAGCAACATGAAAACTAGTTGCTGTATTTGGCTAATAATACATTGCACATTTGGAACTTTGTTAAATACCTTAATTGTGTAGCAGAGAATAAGGCAGTTAATTTACACAAAAGGACACAGAGGTGAATTTTATGTCTACATCTCAGAACAAAATAAGTAAATTCACTGAACATATGGCTTATTAAATTTAATAGTTCCTTTCCAAGATGATTCTGATTGCCATGTTTTGAAAGATAGGATTTAAAAAAAAAATCTTTTGGATATTTGCCGTTAAACAGATACGCCATCTGTCTCCCCAAAAGAAAAGAAACTCAAGACTTTGATTACTATTTTCCTAACCAAGATTTGGGGTAATCTATTTCTAGTACACTGATTAACTAGATCTGAAATCACATCTTGGACCTGTTTATTATTCATTCTCGAAGAACTACCCACATACATGCACAAATATACTACGACAAGAGAACCATAAGGAAGCACCATCACCTCTTGCATCACGTTAGAGCACTGTCGGTGACACCATGTTATTCAAATAGGCATCTTGTATTTTCACTCAAGTTTTAAGGAGACAGATGTCCAAAGTGTAACACTCCAAGCTGGACTTGGAATTTTTGTCATAAAATGCTCACATTAAAAAAGGAAAATAAAAAAGGAAACCACTCACAAATTTCATTGTAAAAATATACCTAAGATGTTGGACTGTGCAGATCACACAAATTCTATATGTCAAGGGAAAAAGTGTGAGCCTGACAGTATGCCCAATTCTTGCAATTTGCATATTTTATACTTCAAATCCTCAGAAGTCCAACTCATTTTTCCTGCCTAGTTATTTTCTAGGGAAATCTTTTTAGCTAGTAGCCTTTGAGCCAACAAAGGCAGTACCTCACTTGTGTCTGAACCAAAACGATCCTTCCGTTCCCACTGATAAATGTATAGTTTATGTATTTACTTCTCAAATCACCGAGTATCTCTTTCAGATCCAGTATGAAATGGGAGAGAAGCCCAGGAACAGCGATCAATGGACTAATGGCCCCTAATCATTCATAGGGGCCAGCAGGATAACACGGCATCACTACCACAGATATACTGTATGGTCTGGTCTTGACTCAGGAGGGTGAATATCACTGTTCATTTAAATCACATGAAGCTTCAGCTGGGACTCCAGGGCATATCATGTTCAGCACTTTACAACAAAGCTGAACAAAAATAAATCCTATACATAGTCAAAGACATAGCAGAAAACCACTAATGGCAACCCCCACAAATGGCAACCCCTAAAAAACAAGTTTCATCACCTAAGTCCAATGTATACTATGGAACTGATTTATTGTTACAACACTTTTCTGCTGTTTCAATACCTGTATTAACCAAAGTATTAATCAAAAAAGGTTCTGAGCCAGAACTTGACTCCTAACTGATGGCACTTAAGCAGTGCAAGGGTAAAGGGGCACTGCCCTCTGTGCCCTTGGGTACCATCACATGGTAGGACACTGAAAGGCAGCCGCAGGCAGAAGCAACAGATTCTTCCCTGTGCCCTATGGACAGAGACCAGTTACATGAAGGCTTCAATAACATAACCCCCCCTTAGCCCCTACCCCCCATTTTAAAAGTTGCATTTTAAACTATTATTCTTTTAATTTTTGTTTGTCCTGGGACAACACAGGTGAAGCAGAGGGTGCCGCACCCCTAAGGCAGGAACCCGCCTTCCGCCTAGGCAGAAGGGCTCTGGGTAAAACCTGTACAAACAGCAACAGCGTATGAATGTTTTCTAATATTGTACCACTGCAAGAAGCACAACCAGTAAGAGCACAGAAACATTTTATAACACTGTTAAATTAAGTACATAAATAATATATAACCACACAGCGGCAAAAGGAGAGTTGGGATATAGCTGGACAAATGGGGTACAGGGAAACGTGTGAGAAGTAAAATCTGCAAGGTAAGAACAAGGGCTGTAGAACAAGCAAGAAAGATGTACAAAGGAATATCGTCCTGAAAATAAGATGTACTATGCTAGGAGCAAATGAGATCCTTGCTTTTGTGGGAGGACAAGAAGCATAAAAGCCTTGAGGAAGAGTGAGGTACAATGGGGAAGATAAAGCTGTTCATTTTGGTCCCAGCTCCTCACTCCCATGAGCTCTACAGCCGGCAGCCAGCCCTTAGCATCGCTAAGTGCCATGGAGGTCAGCCTCCAGGTCAGCCCTGGTGCTGGACCTGACCAGACGGCTCAGTGTGAGGCTGGTGAGCACCAGCTCTGCAAGTACCCACTGAATCAGCATCAAGAACTGAATGTTTACTGTTAATGAATATCGACCTAGTAGAGTCCATTTGGAGATTTCAAACGGGACAGTGTTTCAAACACTCCCTTAACCAGTACATAAACCTAGTGCAGCTGACATCCAGCTTGGACACAGATGGCTGCTCGCACCGGGAGTTCAGCCTTTGCAAGTGGGAAGTGATGATGGTCACCACAGGCTAACAGGAGGCAGCTCGGCTTAAACCAGTACAGACTGTGCAGGGTCCTCTCTTCTAACGCAGAACAAGATAAAAAGAGACAAAGTGCAGCACAACACTGGGAGAGCATCAGCCGAGGGGCTGTGCAATACCATCGCCCCATCAAAGGGCATCCTTAATTGGGACATGAAAAGCAAGAATGCTTGGAGGCTTACTGGTCATTGCTTTAGGTTTGAATCAAGCACATGGTGTGAAGACAGATCACTTGCTGCCTGTTATGGTCCATGTGAGACTATCCCTGTGTGACAGATAACAATCCTTACATAACACAATCAGCATGAGACAATTTTTCTTCCAGATATTTGATTTAGAGCATGAACCAGTACTCAAGCACATGTTCAACCTGCAAGGTGATCCTGATACTGCTAAACAAAGGCTGTTTGGCAAGGCTTTATATTAACTCTTTAATTATAGCAGCTGAAATTAATTTACCCAACAGGATGGAGCTTTCATCAAAATTCTTGTACAAAATGATCAGAATTCACTTACTGAACTTTATGTTTCAACAGCATAAGAAAAAGTCTGCAAAAAATGCTAGCACTGTCATTTTAATTCCACAGATGTCTACAACTCTTTAGAAGATGAGCTGAGTATTTTGAAACCATTGGTATACAGAACTGATTTCATTAGGTTTACAACCATTTCCTGGACTGATTAATCCTTCTTTGTGCACAAATAAATGGAGCATGGACTACACGTTAGTACACTCAGCACTGCTAGAACTGGGCATGTTTGTTCTAGGTTCCATATCCGTGATCATCACATTTTTATTACATTGATATAAATTCACAAATTGTATGAATGGAACCCAGAACTTTACTTCATTATTATTGATAAATCATAATAATGAAGTTACCCTCTGATTATTTTTTGAAAATCTTTCTTAAACTATTATTTAACTAAAACTCAAATGGACTTTCAGACCCAAGCTTTGTTTCTAATTCTTGCAAAATTTCCTTGAATTTTGAGGGTTATTAAGCTTGACTACGACATATTGTGCTTACATAAATATCATAATAGCTCACAGAGTTATGAAATTTACCTTGCCTTCCACAAATAATTAAAATAGATCTTGGAAAATTAGATAAAGTACTGTCGTGGTTTAAACAAAAGTCATCCATAAATCACACAGTCGCTCTCTCACTCCCCCCCTTCTTGCCCTCCCCCTACACCCAGAGGGACGGAGAGGAGAATCGAAAAGAATGCAACTCCCACGGGCTGAGATAAGAACAGTTTAGTAACTAAGGTATAACACAAACCACTACTGCTACCACCAATAATAACAATGGTAAAATAACAAGGGGAAAGAACACAACACCTCAGCACCAGCCGACCAATAACTCGCCCCACTCCCCCCAGCTGAGCACCGACCGATACCTCATCCAACCCTGCAGTCCCCCAGCCCTTCCAGGTAACTCTCCGTTACATCCTGGGCATGACGTGCTGTGGTATGGAATACCTCTTCGGCTAGCTTGGGTCAGGTGTCCTGTCTCTGCTTCCTCCCAGCCTCTCCTCCTCCCTGGCAGAGCATGAGGCTCAGAAAGTCCTTGGTCAGACCAAACATCTGAGCAGCAACTGAAAACATCGGCGTTATCAGCACTGTTCCCAGGCCAAAAAATGAAAACACAGCACTGTACTAGCTACCAAGAAGGAGAAAAATGACTGCTACTGCTGAACCCAGGACAAGTACAATGAAGACTATAATTTAATGACAGTGTGCCTTTCTTTTGGGGGGATGGGTGAGTAAGGCTTAACTATGAACCTCATCTGGACAGTTCCAACACAAACCCTCCTTTCCTGCTGCTAGTTTTTGTTTCAGCTAATCTGTTAGAACAGGTTTCACTAAATTTGTTGTATTATAACGCAAAAATTATCAACCAAATGATAAATCCATTCATAAATGCATTTTCACAGAATCACAGAATCACAGAATCCCAAGGGTTGGAAGGGACCTCAAAAGATCATCTAGTCCAACCCCCCTGCAAGAGCAGGGTAACCTACAGTACATCACACAGGAACTTGTCCAGGCGGGCCTTGAATATCTCCAGTGTAGGAGACTCCACAACTCCCCTGGGCAACCTGTTCCAGTGCTCTGTCACTCTTACAGTAAAGAAGTTCTTCCTGATGTTAACGTGGAACTTCCTATGTTCCAGTTTACACCCATTGCCCCTTGTCCTATCACTGGATATCACTGAAAAAAGCCTAGCTCCATCATCCTGACACCCACCCTTTACATATTTGTAAACATTGATGAGGTCACCCCTCAGTCTCCTCTTCTCCAAGCTAAAGAGACCCAGCTCCCTCAGCCTCTCCTCATAAGGGAGATGTTCCACTCCCTTAATCATCTTTGTGGCTCTGCGCTGGACTCCTTCAAGCAATTCCCTGTCCTTCTTGAACAGAGGGGCCCAGAACTGGACGCAATATTCCAGATGCGGCCTCACCAAGGCTGAGTAGAGGGGGAGGAGAACCTCTCTTGACCTACTAACCACTCCCTTTCTAATGTACCCTAAGATGCCATTTGCCTTCTTGGCCGCAAGAGCACATTGCTGGCTCATGGTCATCTTCCTATCCACCAGGACCCCCAGGTCCCTTTCCCCTTCGCTACTTTCCAGCAGGTCAACCCCCAACCTGTACTGGTCCATGGGGTTGTTCTTCCCCAGATGCAAGACTCTACACTTGCCCTTGTTGAATTTCATCAAGTTTCTCCCCGCCCAACTCTCCAGCCTGTCCAGGTCTTGCTGAATGGCAGCACAGCCTTCTGGTGTGTCAGCCACTCCTCCCAGTTTTGTGTCATCAGCGAACTTGCTGAGGGTGCACTCAGTTCCCTCATCCAGGTCGTTGATGAAAATATTAAACAGCACCGGTCCCAGCACCGACCCCTGAGGGACTCCACTAGTCACAGACCTCCAGCTAGATTCTGCGCCATTGACCACAACTCTCTGCCTTCTTCCTTTCAACCAGTTCTCAATCCACCTCACTACTTGATCGTCAAGCCCACACTTCCTTAGCTTATCTATGAGGATGCTGTGGGAGACAGTATCAAATGCCTTACTGAAATCAAGAAAAACTACATCTACCGCTCTACCATCATCCCTCCACCTAGTCACTTCCTCATAGAAGGCTATAAGGTTGGTCATACATGACTTCCCCCTCATAAAACCATGTTGGCTGTTCTTAATGACCCCCTCATCCTTGATATGCCTAGTGATGGAGTCAAGAATAAGTTGTTCCATCACCTTTCCAGGGATGGAGGTAAGGCTGACCGGTCTATAATTACCCGGGTCCTCCTTCTTGCCCTTCTTATAGACTGGTGTGACCTTTGCCATCCGCCAATCCTCAGGCACCTCGCCCGTTTCCCATGACTTACCAAAGATGATGGAAAGTGGCCTAGCAATGACCTCCGCCAGCTCCCTCAGCACCCGTGGGTGCATTCCATCCGGACCCATTGATTTATAGATGTCCAGATTGCATAGCTGATCCCTAACCCAATCCTCATCTACCAAAGCAAACTCCTTTGTCCTGACTCCTTCTGGGGCTATAGAAATCCGGGGCCCTCGGGGAGAGAGTCACACACATGCTCACATAAGAAATGTGAAACATAAATTATCATAGTATTAGGTGTTTTGGTCCAGTCTTTGGATATAGATGTCTCATTGCCATGGAAGTCTGTTGGGCTTTTATTAAATAGCAGATTTTTTTCATAATTACAAAATCTGCTGGTTAAAATTCCTGTCAGAAATATGCAACTTATGCCCATATTGATAGATGTTAATGCATTACTTTCAGTTTTATTAATAACTCTTTTTTTTTTCAATTCTTTAAAGAAATCAGAAGGTATGATGTTAATCACACTGCCTACTATACAGCTCATACTGCATAGAAGACTTGAGTGACACCAAAGGCTAATGGTGGGCTTCCAAGCAGTCTTTACATTACTCCTGATCCTTTTATGTTAGGGCATTCTAGCATCTCCATAAATACATTAAAATATCTCATAAAATAGGGTCCTTGTGATCATGAGCACCTCCTGTATGAAGACAGGCTGAGAAAGTTGTGGCTGTTCAGTCTGGAAAAGAGGACCTGCGTGAAGACCTTGGAGCAGCTTCCAGTATCTGAAGGACTCCTAGAAGTATGCCAGAGAGGACTCTTCACCAAGGACTGTAGCAACAGGACAAAGGGTAACAGGTTCAGACTTAAACAGAGGAAGTTCAGGTTAGAGATAAGGAAGAAGTTCTTCCCTGTGAGGGTGGTGAGGTGCTGGAACAGGGTGCCCAGAGATGTGGTGAATGCTCCATCCCTGGCAGTGGTCAAGGCCAGGCTGGACAGAGCCTTTGGTGACATGGTCTAGTGTTAGGCACCCCTGCACATGGGCAGGGGGTTGGAACTGGATGATCTTGAGGTCCTTTCCAACCCAAACCATTCCATGATTTAATATCAATAGTTTTTCTTATCACACTCACCCTGACAGAGGACAGGTTCCAACAAGTGCAAACGCTACGCTGCTTACCTGTTGATTATAATAAACTTCTGAAAGTATGTCTTCAGGTCTGTGTCTACACCGATTTCAAAGTCATTGCCTACTTCTCTCTCCTTGTGCAAGTTTGTACATCTTTATAATACCTCCTGATTAATTTATCACATAGTAAAGATTTTAAAAAATCATTATTCCTTTGATCTAAAAATCCTTATATTTCATCTTTAATATGTTCTTTTGAGGGAATCTTGCTGGAGAAGTTGCCACGTATGTTCTACTCCTCTGAGACATAACAGCAGAGCTCAAGTAAGACTTGGAGCTTCAAATCACACTTAAAATTGTTTGAAAAGTTTTTGGTTTTTCTTTTATGTCAAGGAAAATGAAACTACTATTGCAGTACCTATGGCACAAGAAGACTGTCAGAAATGAAATACATGAAAACAATATTTGAAAGAGTGTAAAAATTTATCACCACAGAAGTGATTTGAAGAATTTCTAACATGCAGTTATTTTGTGAACTAGACTCAAATAAGGAAAGACAAAAGCAGAGAAAGGAAAAATATTGATTTGTTCAGATTGTTTTTCTATGACGATCATTATTTCTGCAAGATGATCCGCTCCTCCATTTTTTAAGCCATGCAAAGAATTTATCATACATAAGAAAAATAATAACCCTCACTTTGCACAGTCATACGGTAATATTCTGCTTTATAAAGAGTGCTTTTAAGCCATCACGTGTCAAACAGAACTAGAAGGTTATCTGGAACCACATTAAAGTCTTAAGCTCAATGCATTATGTTATATTAGAAAAAAAAAATGCAGAAAAGGAGAATAAATGGTCTTTCAGGCAAAGAACAGCAAACACCATATTTTTAGCAAAATGGGAATGATGGAAAAAAATATGGTGAAAAATGCCAGTAAAAAATAAAATACCTAAAAAAAAAGTGTTAAAATGAATTGTCAGAGGATTGACCCAAGCCATAGAAAGCTAACAGCTACCTGGTTTACCTCCCTTTACACTTCACCTCTCTTTACACTTCACCATGTACAATTATTTCTCTTAATGATGCTGACTGTCAGGTCCTCAGAGGCATGTTCAGATCCTCCCCTCACAACCCCAGCCTTCAAGTTAAAGTGCTGCAGTGCTGATTGCTCCCAGAATGTTTTCTCAGGATCTTTAGCAAAACAGCTGGACTGAGGATAAGATAGAAAACACTGATTATTAATGTCAGCCTGATGTGCCTATAGGTCTGTCTTCTAACATTTATCACAGGTCTTGTATTTATCTTTTTCTCTTAAAACAAACAAAAAAAAAGTGCCACACAAAATATCTTAGTTGTAATCACACCAAGCTGCCTTCATCTGTACTGATATCTATGGAAGTAAAACCTAATGAATTAATTCAAACCACCCAAAAATCTGAAAACGGAGGAGAAATTCTGCTTTTAAATTAATATGCTTTTAATTATAATGCTTTTAATTATAATGCTTTTAAATTAATTGTCAATTTGAAAAGACCAGCTGGCATTCTGTCACCTAAAAGAGATCACAGATTGCTCCATTATGTACAGAATGTCCTTACCTCTGGGTAAGGCCATTAAGTCCACAAATAGAGAGTCCACAGGGAACAGGACAAGTCCCGACTGAGACAGAGAGAGGACAGGCTTGGAGTGCGATCCAGTCCCAAAATTTAGAATGAAATTCAATATGGGTAACCATATTGTGGGACTCAATATGGGTACCACATCAGGGACTGCAGTGACAGGACAAGGGGCGATGGGTTCAAACAGAGGAGATTTAGGTTAGATATAAGGAAGAATTTTTTCCCTGTGCGGGTGCTGAGGCGCTGGCACAGGGTGCCCAAAGAAGCTGTGGCTGCCCCATCCCTGGCAGTGCTCAAGGCCAGGTTGGAGAGGGCTTGGAGCAACCTGCTCTAGTGGAAGGGGTCCCTGCCTGTGGCAGGGGGATGGAACTGGATGAGCTTTAAGGTCCTTTCCAACACAAACCATTCCATGATTTTACAATTCTATCTTCAGATACTGTTAGGGAAGTCAAATTATAGCTCAAGAAATAAAGTATCTCAAAGAATAAAAACTGGCTAAGGATCACAATAAAAATCATCTCGAAGTATGCAGTAATTATCCAGAAATCAAAGCCGGCAAATTGATCTAGAATTAATGTAGACTCAAGGAGCCTTTGAACAGCTACCCAGGGATGTATTGACACAACTGGGCAGATAAGGTTTATTATTTCGCTATTTAATACTGAAAATATAAAGAACTCTGCAAAGTAAAGAAAAAACTTTAACTATTTACACATATAATTCACTATAGAAATAACTATGAAAAGCATAAAATGAGAAATAAAATAAATATTTGTATTTGTATCCAATATTTGTATCTCCTTCACAAATGTGTAACTCAAATATGAGTACTCAATTTCTACCAACCTTGTGGCATCCACTAACACATTAACCCTTCCAGGCCAACAGCTTCAAAGGCTGATATAGTGAAAGAGGTTATTAAAGTGAACATCAGCATTTACATACAGATGTAAACCATAAAAACTCTGTATTGCTGTATTTGAACAGCATACGCACATGGTTAGTAAAACCATTTCTGATGGCAGTTTATTACTTCCCTGCAGAGGTGTGTTGTTTCACTGGATGTCATAAACCAAAGCATCTGATGAGTTCTCTGCAGCCTCCTTGGACATTTTGTTCCTTCACACCTCATGTCCCACAGCTTGCTCTCACTCGTCTCTTTGCACTGCAGGTCACAGTCTTGGTCTTTCCCTCATCTTTCCCATCCCACCCCCTCTCTCTGCATTGTACAAAACTGTTCAGAAACAACTTTTCAGCACAAGTGTTAGCGATGCTGTGTTTTACACAGCAAAAGGAAGTTTGCAAGAAAAAAAAACAACAAACAAAACAACCCAGAGAGCTACAAAAGACAAACTTGGCTCTGTTAAGCAATTATATCTATTCCTTTGTTTTGTCCTTATTCACACCGTGTAATATAGCTTAAAGCTATAGCATTATGCAGGAGATATATAAATAGCACAAGACTCCTAAAAATAACTCCCCTTGTCTGAAAGAAAACTGGAAAGAGGAGTAACTTCACTGTAATTCATCTTATTTCAAGTTTACTAAATAGAAGTGTTCTATGGAAAACTGATAAGCACTTTTCTTATCTCGTACCACTCATTTTTTGAAAAATAAAAACTTTTTTTCCCCCAGGAATCACGATTACTCATTCTTACATCTCAGCATCTGAGGAAACAGAAGCTATATTTTCACTCATGAACGCTAATTTGATGTTGAGAAAAGTCCCTTAACCATTTGTGTGAAAAAATCCAACTGCTACCTTTCAATATTTCTGAATGACAGTCATGGCTCTAAGCAAACAAATGATGCTCACATATTGTGCCTTGCCTACAGGCATGTTGCTATAATTGAATGATATTATGCCTTCTTACAAGATGGTATCTCAGTTTCAATAGGGCAAACATGGCAGGGAAGTATCAGTTTCCATAGGCGTCTTGAACTTCCTGGCAAATAGAATTTCATCAGCTGAAGAGTCCTCCTCTCTATCATCACTGCACCTCTGGAAAGCCTTAGAATGACTTGAACAGTCAGAAACTTCTGAGATATTTATAACAACTTCAAAAATCACAAAAGGCATCCTTTCCACAGAATTGTTGCTCAGCTGTAAAACCCATCCCAGAGAGCGGTTATCTATAGGCCCTCAATAATGCTAGCATGGTTCTTGATAACTGAAAAGTAAAAAGCCTACCAAAACTTACTCTTCCATCTCAGCCTATAGGAAAAGCTTGATAAGTTCACATTTTTATTTCATTTATCCGCATAGCTGTGTTGTGTATTTTGGTTCACAGAGAACACACCAAAGGATGGAAGGGATAAAGATGAGTTCATACTGCATCTAAATACAGCCTGATATATTTTGTGAATGATCTGTACTTGTGATACATTCCATGAATGAGCTAAGTTTCTTATAGTCGAGCTTGTGTAAATCTCTGCCTCAGACCTTCCACCTGACTACAGACGGGTAACCACCATGCAACCACAGACTAAGGTAAAGAGAGGTCCTTTAGGAAAGAGACCTTGAGGAGCTAGCACAGGGTATGTCAGCAGCTTATGGTGTGGTAACTATACCTCTTCCTGTGACTTCATTCACAAACAAAACTGCTTCTTCTGACATCAGCATTGTTCTGCTGCATAGCACTCAGTATCTAGACACTTGAGGTGATTTTCTGTGTAAGGAATGACCCACATAGAGTTGTATACAACCACAGAGTAAGTGGGAGTAGTTAAATGTATTTACATGACAAACGAGTGGATAACCAGGAAGCAGCCCTTTTCTAAGACTTTGTTGTTCCAACTACTGCTTGATTTCCTGAAGACAGCAGCACTTGAACCTACCACAGCTCTGCTGCCAGTTGTGCAAATTATTCTCAACAAGGGCACTTTTCCTCAGTTACAGTTACAGAAAGAAGTACTGTAAGAAGTACTGTTTAGAAGCAGTACCTCTTCCAAAATTCAGTGGTTCTTAGCACAAGAATGTGGAAGATCACAGCAATGGCACCCTCTGGTGACAAACAGGAACACATTATAATGAGATAAATTATTCAGCCTGGAAAAAACACTTAATGCTACTGCTTCATGTAAACCTATCACACGGAAAGCATTCCTTCAGCAAGCTGCAAAACGTAAGTGGTTGTTTTTAAGAACAATGATAACTAGCCTTCAATAGCAAGCAACTGTACTGAAAAGGCAAGTTCTTCAAACTGCTTCCATCTCCTCAGTATCATTGTAACTTCCTTTCATGGGTTCTAGTCTAATCTGTTGTTCTTTAACCATCAGATAGACAAACTACAAATTGAATAAATGGTCCTCTTTCAATCATAGCTAATATTTCATGTTCAGGTGAAGTTACATATTTCAGCATGGTTTCTGTAGTGCTACCAACAGCTTTGAGATGTTGAAGAACATCGACAAGTGGTCTATAAGCTAAATAATTTACAGGCAAGTGTTCTGGAAGAGGACAAAGAGATGCTCATAAGAAATCTTTCACTAGGTTTGAGAAGCAGAACTTTTTTTCTGAAGCATTGCCAGTCATCCCCATAGCTTCTTAAAGCAAAAATGGTCAACAATTTCAAATGCTACAGAAATGCCAAACTAATATATAAAAGTATTTCCCTTATCAATGTCAAGGAAAGACACAGTCATAGAATGTGCAAAAGCTTAAATTAAGCAGAAGGTTGTCTTTAATCCATGTGAAATATAATGAAATTAAAAGTAAAGAAAACAGTTGATTTCCAGATTGCTCCTGTAGTATTAGACAGAAGCCCAATTCTGCCAGGAGCTTCTGTAAAAAGCTGAGTCATAAAAAAACTTTATGGGTAAAACCATAAAACTTGGCCTCATGAATTAGATTAGCTCTCCTCTGACCTAAGGAATGGAACTTACGGCACATCTTTATAATTTACTCCTTAAAAACTATGAAAAAGTTTTTTAATAAAAGGAAGAGAAGTAATAATAATTTCTCTAGAAACTTGGCAATTACAGGACTAGCTAGTTTTCAGCAATTTCTGGTTATTCTAATGTATATGTATTAAAACTTTGTCACTAAAAGAGCTAAGATGTCATTTCCTATCTATTTCCTAACTGAAGATGAATTCTATTCTCCCTGAATAGAATGTTACATTTCAGCATGATGTTAACAATCAGTTCAAATACATTGTCTTCAATAAGCTTCGCGACTACTTGAAAAGAAGAGCATGCAAAGTATAAACACAAAACATATTGAATGAAATTTTTAGAAACTGTAATAATACTTAAATAACTATCTATGTGTGTAGGCTTACATGTATAGCAAACAGGCATTCACTGTACTGTCAAACAGGGTTGGTTGGCCAGACTCAGACCAAGCTTCATAAATGAAGGGTTGACCAGAAAAACCAGTACGTACCTTGACCTAATTATGCAATAATCAGTGAAATATGCAAGTCCTTGCAATTAGGAAGATTATTAACGGTGGCATATGCTACATAAGCAAAGGTGCCGGTACCTGACTTGGCAAATTCAGATGAGGCTTTTGGTAAAAGTTCATGGTCTTTTGAAAGGGAAGATGATAGAATATAAATTCAGTGTATGGTTTCCTGTGATGTGCGCTTCAGTTCACAAGCAAAATACATGTGGTTTTTGTTTCACCACATTATATTTTGTTATCCACCACATACAGGCAAACCTCCCTGTGAAGGTTTTATCACTCATCAGCCACTCACAATGCATTTATTACCAAGCTGGATTAACTTTATCAGGTATGCATCTCTGTTATAGAAAAGTATAAAAAGGCATTATTCCAACTCAGTTATACTTTGAATAAAGGCACTGGCACTTGCTTACCTAGGTGACCTATATCATCTAAGTTTGCTTTGCTAAAGCTAATAATTGACAAACTGAATAATATGCTGTAATGGAGTTCTTGTTAAACACAGTTTTATAATTTCTCTCCAGCAGATGGAAAGGCTCATAATTAAAATATTAATTGAAAAATCTCATGGTTATTTTGAGAGGTTTTTTTAAAGCACTCCATTTTGTGACCTTGACATAGTGATGCAGACATAGCTGTATGCAAAAGCTCTTTCCCTATGAATTCAGGAAAAAAGAAGATCCCAGCTAGCCTCAGCAGTTTATGAAACCAGCTGCTGCAGTATTTTTCAGGTAGACTTAATTCTCCATCTTTTATTTCTGTTTTTCCTCAGTTTCCTGGCTAGATACTGGATTTCATTTCCATGGTCTCAATTCCTGGTTGCCTTGGTTCATTCACATAATCCCCAAAAGTCACTATGAAGATAAAGACTGCAAAACAGGGCACAGCTTCAGCCAGGTTCCCATATGGTACATGGAGAAGCAGCATGATGGTCAAGGACCAGCAGCCAAAGTGTGACATGGACTGGGGGAGAGGTACTGAAATCACTGACACCTCAGAGAAATTACCATTTACAAATTTTACGGGCATCAAAGCCCTGACTCGAATGGCCAAGAAGATTATCAGACCTCACCACACCATGCATTTGTGGAGTTTTGTTTTTTTGTGGGTTTTTTTTTGTTTGTTTGTTTGTTTGTTTGTTTTTTGTTTTGCTATTTTTTAATACTCCATCCAGTTCTTCTATAATCATAAGGGTTAGAAATACATATATCTCTGGGAGAATAAAACCTGAGATCCTGGTGCACATCTCTCTGGTCAACACTGAACTGAATGGAGAACCTAATGGCTGCTAAATTGCTGACTGCTAGCTACAAGCTACTGAATATCAAGATGGCATGTTTTTTTTACTTTTGTAGACCACCTAAGTAAGAGCTGTCACTCTTGACACACCTGCATCCTTGATCTCTAGAATATGACCAAACACTATGTTCCAGAGATGATTTATTTAGCTCTTTCAATATAACTATGTTTAGCACTACTTCCATCATATCATCCTGCCAAATGCAGTGTTACTGGGTTGTATTAAAATGGTAATGAATGTTTAAAGTTTTATATACTATTATTTCATATTCTTGTCTTCCACAAAGCTTTAAAATTTACCAGTACTACATATGCATTTTTTGTCCTTAACCCCATCGTCTAGCCTCCCCCTGCACTGAATACATAAGCCATTTACCTGGACAAAATTGTAGATGTGTAGTTAAGTCTTTAAAAGTCATTCCTGCTAGTCAATTCCCTCATTAGGAAACCACTTTCTATCAGAAGTGCCCTCAGGTTTGAGAGCACATCAAAATTGGATCCACTTAAGCAACCAAGCTTTGATACTGTGCTTAATGACTTTCCAAAATTGTCATTTACAAAGTACTTTACAAGCCTTGCTAAAGAAGAGATGAAGTATGCCCATGCATGAGCTAACCTCCCTAGCACTCCTCCTTAAGAAATCTAGTGGAGGTATGATGTATGCGATTCCATTTTCTGAGTATATGACATTCCATTTCAGTCTCACCATTTCCCTAGGACAAGCTGGGCACTTTCTTGTCTATAAACAGATCACACAACTGTGGCAGATCTTCGTTTTTTCTGCTTCATATCTGTCCCTTCTGCTGTTTCCAAGCTACCAGTTTCAATCCGGGAGGGAAATGGGCACACATTTCCCAGACAGTACTAACAACTGAAATTAGTGATCTACTATACAATAGACAATAAGTCTACATCTTCCCTGCTTCTTGTACAAAAAATGTAGATATACTATCTCAAAATGTAAGGGCATATCACTTCCCTCCCTGCCCACCCCCCTGCCCCCCAAAAGACTACATAGATCTCAAACTGTATCACCACTGTTTAAAGACCACATTTTAACAAGGAAAGTATTTTCCACAATCAAAAGTGAATATTAGCAGTGACAGTTAGGAAGCAAGCTTAATATCCCACTTTTTTAACCCAGACAGAATTCCGTCACTGGGAATGTTAAAATATTCTACTTTCAAACTGGTTTTACCACTCAGAGACATTAGCATGCATACAACAAAACCAAATTCTTCTCAAGAGTAACATCACAGTTTCACTATAACCTTTTCTGCAAATTATGAAGTGTGAAATAGAAAACAGAATAAAAATTTAGAGTAATATAATATTGAGAACATGTCAAAATTAAAACAGTAAAAATAAGAAAATAAACTCACTGTCATCTGGTGACTCTGTAAACTTCCTGAAGCAATAACATCTTCTCTATTGTCTGCCTAAGTCTGTTATTCAACAACATCCCTGGAAAAGCCCAGGTTATACTGCTCATAAAATGGAAGCAACAATAAAATATTAGGTCAGTTTGAATTATGGGGCAACTTCTGTTAATTTGTTTTTTTTTAAGATTTACTTTACATACGCATTTGAGAAATTGCCACTGAAAATTTCATAGTGGGGAAACAAAGAAAGAAAAATGTAATTTCCAATTTTCTCTTAAGATTCAATAAGGAGTACAACAGGTAAATATTGTTTCTCATATTTTACCTTACAGTTTTACCAAGTTCATTTTACTTTATCTGTGGTACTCTTCCCCCCCCACCCCCAACAAGTGATATGCACAAATGCCATTGCCTGGTATTCAAACTTTCAATTATTAGCACAAAAAGCACCACTAAAGTAATGCAGAAAAAAAAAAATAGAATCCATTATTAGCAATATGTCTAGATAGCAGATATTGAGGGATATTGAACCTGAAAGACTTGTGAAGCATCCTACAACACCTTTCCACGTGACATGAATCCTCACATCTGATGCTGGAGACAGGCTGACTCCAGGGGACTATGGAATATCTTCTCCAGGAAGAAAAGGAGATGCAGTAGGGAAAGTGCATAGCACTACCAGATTCAATGTCAGGACTCACATGTTCGTTCCAATAATACACTGCTTTTCCACACCTCAGAAGGTGCAGCTGAGCTATTATCACAAAAAAAGTTTCCATACTTGCAAAATTGTTTGCTTTTCACAGGCATTATCTACAAAAAGCTACCAAACTCACAGCATTTTACTGTGGATTTCTGTAAAACACACACACAGATTATCACAGGATGACCTTGAACTATTTTCCTTATTTTGCTGAAGTTTGAGATTGCCTTATTCCTTCCCATTCATTCTTGCCTTGCTGTTCAATTCAGATTTGTTGCTAGTAAGATAAAAGCATTCCTTGATCATTATTTTTGGTCTGACATTATTTTAATAACATGGTTTCAGTGCTGGAATCTCCCCTCCTCACACCAAACACGCTTCTCTTTTCTGACACACAAATGTAAACTTCTTGGCTCCTCTATCACTTGCAAAATGTAAAATATGTCAGCCTGACCCAGTCTCGAGGGAGGTGTGTTGCCTGCTGGGGGCTTGGATCAGGGATGTTGCTGACAGGCTGCCTGGTCTAGTCAGTCCTACTTACTATTACCCACTTCTTGTGGTCCATGTGAGTGCCAGTGATATTGACAACAGCAGTCCGGAAAGCATTAAGAAGGACTACAGAGTCCTGGGAACAGCTGTCAGGGGCTCTGGGGCTCAGATAGTTTTGTCATCAATCCTCCAGGTCAAAGGCGAGGACCTTGAAAAGGCCAAGTGAATCTGACAGGTTAAGAAATGATTAAAGGGGTGGTGCTATAGTCAGGGGTTTGGTTACTTAGACCATGGGACTAGATTTGGGAGTCCAGGTCTAGTGGATGCTGGTGGGGCCAGTCTGACAAGAGCTGCTTTGGTCGGAGACTTGCCAGGCTGGTCCAGGCAGGTTTAAACTAGGTTTGTTGGTGGAGGAGGGCACCAGTCCTTCCCCACTCTCAGTCAGATGCCATCACCTGTAATGGATGCTCGGAGCAATGCAGAGCTATTTCAGCTGCTCCAGCCAATGAGTCGGCTTCATTTGGAGCTTGGCCCAGATGCCTCTATACAAACACCCATAGTGAGGGGAATAAATGAGGAATTAGATATGTGTGCACATCTCCAGGGTTGTGATAACACTGGCATAATGAAAACATGGTGGGATGTCTCGTATGACTGGAGTGTTGGAATGGAAAGTTATAGGCTCTTTCGGAAAGACAAGCTGGGCAGACAGGAAAGGGGCTTAGCTATTTATGTCAGGGATAGGCTGGGGAGTCTAGAACTCTGCCTGGGGATGGGTGATGAGCCAAAAGAGAGCTTGAGGGTCAGGGTCAAAGGAAGGAGAACTGCGATGAGGGACATTACTGTGGGGGTCTGCTACAGGCCCCCCAGTCAGGAGATCTCTGTGAATGAAGCTCACTACAGGTAGATAGGAGCAGCCTCACGCTCTCAGGCCCTTGTCCTCATGGACTTCAACCACCCTGATATCTGTTGGAGGGGTGGTACGGCTCAGCAAAAGCAATTCAGGAGGTTCCTCGATTGTGTGGAAGACAACATCCCCTGCAAGTAATAGAGGAGCCGACAAGGAGAGGTGCCATGCTTGACCTTGTGGTCACCAATAGGGAAGGGCTCATTGAAAATGTGATGACCCAGGGCAGCCTTGGCTGTAGTGATCATGAGATGGTTGAGTTCAAGATCCTCAGGACAGTGAGAAGAGCGTGCAGCAAGCTCACTGCCCTGGACTTCTGGAGCGCAGACTTTGGCCTCTTCAGGAACCTGCTCAGTAAAGTTCCACGGGAACTAGAAGGGAACCCTAGAGGGCTGGGAGGCCCAAGATTACTGGTTGATATTCAGGGATCACCTGCTACAAGCTCAGGAGTGCTGCATCACAAGAAGAATGAAATGGAGCAAGAAGGCAAGGAGACCTCCATGGATGGATATGGAACTACTGAGAAAACTTAGAAAAAAGAAGCTTATAGAAGGTGGAAGTGAAGACAGGCGGCCTAGGAAGAATACAGGGACATTGGGAAACTAGGGATCAGGTCAGGAAAGCTAAGGCCCGCTTAGAATTGAGTGTGAAAAGGGATGTCAAGGGTAAAAGGAAGTGTTTCTATAAGTATGTTGCAAACAAAAGACAGACTAGGGATAACGTGGGTCCTCTCCTGAAGGAAATGGGAGAACTGGCCACTCTGGAATTGGAGAAGGCTGAGGTTCTTAATGACTTCTTTGCCTCAGTCTTCACTGACAAACGCTCTGACCACACCACCCAAGTCTTGGAAGGCAGCTGCAGGGACTGTGAGAATGAAGACCTTAGGCACACTGCAGGAGAGCATCAGGTTTGAGGTCATCTTAAGAACCTGAACCTACACAAGTCTATGGGACCTGATGAAATCCATCCGCGGGTCGTGAAGGAGCTGGCAAATGAAGTTGCTAAGCCAGTGGCCATGGTATTTGAAAAATCATGGCAGTCAGGTGAAGTTCCCGACGACTGGAAAAAGGGAAATATAACCCCCATTTTCAAGAAGGGGAAAATGGAAGACCCGGGGAATTACAGACCAGTCAGTCTCACCTCTGTGCCTGGTAAAATCTTGGAGCACATTCTCCTGGAAGGCATGCTAAGGCACATGAAAAACAACAAGGTGCTTGGTGGCAGCCAGCATGGCTTCACTAAGGGGAAATCCTGCCTGACCAATTTGGTGGCCTTCTATGATGGGGCTACAGAACTGATGGACAGGGGTACAGCAGTTGATGTCATCTACCTGGACTTGTGCAAAGCGTTTGACACTGTCCCACATGACATCTTTGTCTCTGAATTGGAGAGACATCAATTTGATAGGTGGACCACTCAGTGGATGAAGAACTGGCTGGATGGCCGCACGCAGAGAGTTGTGGTTGATGGCTCAATGTCCAAGTGGTCAATCAATAACAGTGAATCCAGGAGAAAAGATTGCAGGTCTGCTGCAAAAGCATCCTGTACTGCTCTGTTTTCATGGAATTTAAAATTGAAAGTTACTTTATTTCGCAACGGGGTTTGTATTTGAGAATAGTGTAATTTTGAACTTAACTTGGAAAAAAAAATAAAATAGGAACAACTGCTCTCCTTTAAAATAAGAGAATAATAACCCTGGAAGAGCACTTGGTTGAAGGTCACTACCTAAACAGAATCAACGCCTAGGCTTTACTCTGGAAATAGGAATACTGGAGGCTTAGGAAGGAACATATGTCAACTGACCACAAACGCTACTTTTGAAAAGTATTCCATGATGTTTTGGGATAAACAGTTACAGGATTTAACAGAAGGAAATGAAAACAAGCATTCAGAAACTCCTGTGTATCCCCTGTACTGTGTACTTGTGGGTGCCTGTAAGTAATTCCATCTACAAAGCTGGCAGATGACATCAGGGAAGAGCTATATTTCTAATCGACTTTTTACATTTGTATGTATCCTGAAAAGATTAATTTACTTAAATCTCACAAGTCAATACATCACGTTGAATAACAATTTGATGACAGACTTGCTGTAACATATTCACATTGCCATGTCTAAAGAAGAGATGGCCAGGATGGGACAGTGGTGAAAACTGTGAGATGTGATAAGAATCTAGAGCTTAATCAGAATTGTGAAAATAAAAGTGCTGCTTTTCAAACTGGATCACCAAGAAGGCGTTTTGTTAGGAAAAATTTTCATATACGAAGGAAAACATTGAATTTAAATGAGTTTCCATTATTTCAATTTATCTATAAGTATTTCAGACCTGATAATATTTCAAGGTTCACAGAATTCTAATTTATGATAAAATAAAATCACACTAAATCTCGAAGTGAGAAAATGGTCATGAGCTTTGAGAATGGATTTGAATGGGAACCAAATCACATTGTTAGAGCAATTTTTAGAAATTAAGCCTGCTCTGTGCTACTTAGAGATGCACTAAGAGTGACAAAATACATTTGTATTACAAGAAAAGTGAGAGGTTTGGGTTTGGTTTTATTACAGCGATATAAAATGTGATATCACCTCAATATTAAAAAAAATAATCACCTTTTGGAGTTGAACTACTGTTTTGTAACTGTATCAGGGAAAAAAGTTTAACAGTACTTTAAATAAATTCAGTACTCTGTGCATCATGGGTTCCCTCTAATATTGCTAGGCAGAAATGGATAACATCTTATGCCAAGAAATGTCTTGTTTTATGTAGTATCCTGCAAACCTGAAACCATATCAGAGAGTGAATTTCTCTTGAAGTATAGATTCTTGTTACTTCTTCTTCAAGATGAATACCTAGCAGGTTATTGATCTGCTTCTGAAGGACACAGTGTTTTTTATGTAGGAAACCACTGCTGGCACAAGCGTGAGAAATTAATGATGGTTTTGTAAGTGTCCACACTGTGGTGCTGAACCAGTGGGGCAACTGTCAATCTATATGATAATGCATCCCCAAACTTCATAAAATCAGTGATGTGAAGAAGCATTGATTTTTGAGCTAACCAGGATTTGTGAGGGAGTAAAACTCTGTGTATATAATAGTTGCTTCTTACTTGCATGACGTATTTTTTTAACCAACCAAACATACAGAAACCCTTACCACAAAATCCTTTCCAAGTAAAAATGAATTCCAGATGCTGGTTTGTTTCTTGCATGCTGTTTGATCATGTAATTTTTTCTCTTATCAACATCGTTACAAAAATTACCTATTCAAACTGGACTCACTGCACTGTATTTCCAATTACTTAACCATTTATTACAAGGAAGAAAATTAAATGCAAGCAAGCAGACTCATTCTTTTATCAATCTCTGCAACAGTATGCATGAAAGTAGGTCCTGAGATGAAATTTTGCCAGGCAATAAGTGTGGCACATTGCTTCTACTGAAATGGAGACAATCACCTTCAGAGAAGCAAATCCATGTTAAAGAATGAATCCCACTCATTCCATAATGCCAGAACTTCCTTTGTCAAGTTTTTTTAATTGGAATTATTTACAGTAACCTTATCAAAACTACCCTAAAAAGTCAATGGAACTTATCCTATCTTCTGTGAATTGTATTCTTATTAAAAAAAAAAAAAAATAAATTAATCACTGATTATTTCTAAAATACTGTCTTCCTCGTACAAATCGTTATTAGTAAATATATATTTCCTCTTTGGTTTTGATGAAGAAACATATCCTGCTATGCCTGCTGAGGGGAGATACTACTTAAAGACTGAATTTAAATCAACAAAAAAAGGCTGCAGTTACAAAGAAAATCAATTGTATTTTTCTAAACTTTTTTTCCACCAATGTAAAATCTGTACTTCGGTTTGGCCTTGCTTGCTTTGACAAGCAGTTGCTTGTGTTTCTAGTGCCCAGCTCACCGCTTTTGTTGAAACCAAGACAACTATCAGTAAGTACAGGAAAGAGCCTAAAATAAACATCTAAAAAAAATCCTCTTCTGAGAGATACCCAAAATGTAACAAATTAAATTTTATCACAAGTAATATGCGTAGAGAGAGCTGCTTTCATAGCTTGTATCAACTGTTTGAATAGTTCCTCTGAGGCTATGACATTAGGGAGATTCCTCTTCATCTTAGAATGTCACGTACCAAACCCTTCACTTCATATTTTAACTAAGCCGAGTTGGCACCTTCATCACCCTATAGAATGGAGGTGCAACTCCTGCAAATCCATTTTTACGATTTTTCCTGTTTAGTTTAATTCAAAAATATGTGAGCACAGAAAATTCCCCTGTAAAAATGTTTAGCTGAGACATTTGAACACCATGGCTGTGGGTTACACGCATTTGAGAGCACAGGTGGCCTCATGCAGTACACTTAGAGAGTCACCCGATGCCTAGGTGTTCTGACACAAGTGATAGTTGCGCTGTCCAAAGTCTCATTTCTATGAACTTATTAAATTATATGAAACAGCAGTGCTTTGCCTCAGTCTGATGCAGAGATTTGCTTTCTAAATCCCCACAATACTTACCTATAATCAAACAGCAAGTTAATTTTACTTTTTTAAAAATTCAGCACATGAAAAACCACACAAAATTAGCACCACTGTCACAGCTACTGGCATATTGTAGATTAATAGTATTGTAATTACTTCAAGCTGTGTATAAAAATCACATACGAAACTATTTCTCTTAATAAATTTCTTTCTGCTTCTCACTGTTAAGTTTGACTTAGTGTACTCTGAGCACATACATCTGTGAAAGATAATTGCATAGAAAGTAAACTGCAAGATAAACCACAATATATATTGTATGATATAGAAGTAATAGAGTTTCCTGATATCAATGCTAAAAAACCTCCAACACTAAAAAGCAGCTTTAGTCAAACTCAGAAAAAAAAAGTGAACAATTGACCTTTAAAAGAATCCTCATATATTATTAAGTATTATCACATTCTCATACACGTGCTTTCAGTATATATTGAAGAAAAAGGCCTACCATTCTCCTCATCCGACTTATTTTCATTGTCAGAGTCGGTAAGCGTGAGAGCTGAGTTTTCACGACTTGACAGACCGGAACTTCGCCTGGATTTGATCCCTCTTCCCCACAGCCTGATGGCATGCTCTGGAGACATTCCTCCCTCCGTGTCTGAGTCAGCATCAGAGCCCGTGCTCAAGGAATAGCCTTGATGGAGTATTCCTATGTCTGAGCAGTAGCCGCTTCGATGGGGAGAGGGTTCACAGATTCCTAGTTCTGCAAGGGTGAAGTTTGTTCCTAGAAGAGCAATAAAAAAATGCCAACTTAAATGAAATAATTTAAAAGTTAAGGGATTTATTTTAAGTTTGAAGGTAACAGGCCTTTTTAATTTCTCTTAATGATGCTGTATGCCAAGCCTTTGTAATGAATTACAGAGATCTCTGGTGCACGGACCTAAAAGATGGTTAAAATGGATGAAATATACAAAACAAAGATAGGAAAGATATCTAAATCTTAGATTATTATTTTGGACCCTCAAAATTAATCACTTAGGTATGTGATTACCATAAAGCTGGTGACAAGTGCTAATGACTTGACCTGCCTTATGATGTACCTATATTTGTAGGACCAGGGCACAAGCTTTGAAGCATTTGATTACTGAAAAATAATTTTTTCTAACAAAGCTAATTTTCTCCTATACAAGTCTTCTATAGAGATAGGATTTTTAATTCTAATATTCATATAGTTTCCTTTTTCATAAACCATAAACACTTATTTGGGCAAACAAAATTTACCAGTTTTGCACTTTCATGTTTGGTGAGATTGGTAGTTTAATATCTGCTCTCAAAATTAGATAGACCTTGTCATCACTGTCATTGTTTTTTACCTTTTTTCCCCATATTCCAGAAGAAAGTGTGCATCGATACTGAAATCAGGAGGTCATTTGGCTTAAAGGCAAAACTTTGAGGAACAATGTCAAACCATGTGACCCATAGCAGTTAATAACGACTCAGTGGTAAAAGTCTCATGCATTTTTAAAGCACATGGAGGCCCCCTGGGTTCTCAGAAAGTGCAGACTTGCCGGCTGATTTTGGCTTATGTACTTGCTTCCTACAGTAATGAACAGGATGGTAAAAAAAATACACAGAAATATTTACTGGTCTCTAAGGCTTTTGAAGGTTTTGAAAAGCAAAGTGGATTTATCTTCATTACATTGGGTTAAAAATGAAGAACAAAACCAGGCTGAAGTTGCTCGCAGTATAACTGCCAATTATTTATTTTCTTAATTCATGGGGAAACTAGATTTGTGGTCTATGTTTCTTAAACAGTAGTTTTATTTTGTCCTAAAGCAGTTTATATTTTCTCCCCTTCCTCTGTCTACATATCTATCAGAATGAAGGTATACAGAGGAAATTCATACACTAAATAAATAACACACTTAAGTGTCATCAATTAGTAAATTTTAACTGGTTGTTTTGTGTATTTTTAAGTATTACAACTTCTTTCACAGATTAGCCAGGAAAGATCATATGGTATTAAGAAAGTGCCCAACAACATCAGGTACGTAAGTATCACAGACAGGATGCTTCTAAAGAAATGAAGTGTGTAGTGGTAATGTTTAAAAGAATATACAAAGGCTGATATTAAAAAAGTCAGCTCTCTTTCAACATCAAATTAACCCAAACTCTCCTAGCTAGGGGAATATCTTAATCTGCAGTCTAATATTTATTCTAGTGATCAGAAACCTTGTAGTTTAGTCAAAGCAATGGACTGAACAGTCCTAAAAATGAGCTTCTCAAGTGCACCTCAGTCTACAGATCTTTTGCCTTTTTTTAAGAAAAAAAACCCAACCAAACAAAAAAAAAAAAAAAAAAGAGTAAAAAGCTCTAGAAGCTCTAGCACGACAGATGAAACAAAGTCACTCTTACAGAAAAAGTGAACTCTAATTATGTGAAATTTCAGAAGACATTTTAATAAAAGCAGCTCAAATGATTATAGACTTGTTTTAGCCATATTGGCAAACTAACCCTAGACTCATAAAAAAGGTCAAAATCAACTCAATATAAAAAATGTATTAAAAAATGAAGTGAACTGAAGCCTAATAGCTCCACGGATTCTGACCTACACAGGTAGAGTCCATGCTGACATTAGATACATTACAATTACCAAAGTCACCATGAAAGTGAAGTTTTTCAGGTTTCCTTCTTTGATGGTGGCATAGATGTCTACAGATACACACAAATTATAAATACATTAATCATAGAATCCTAGAATGGTTTGTTTTGGAGAGACCTTAAGGATCACCCACTTACAACCCCTGTCAAAAGCCTCTCTCCAGGTTTCTTGTTGGCCCCTTCAGGAACTGGAATCTGCCTAAAGAGAAGGTCTTCCTGGAACCTTCTCCACATTGAACAAGCCCAACTGTCTCACCCTGTTTTCATAGGAAAGGTGCTCCAGCCCTCTATAGTAGCTTAATTAAGCTGGTTTACATACACAGTAAAACATTTTAATGATATTCTGTGGATTTTAACAGCCATTACAAGTCCAAATGATTTCACTCTGATTAGCATCCTGTATTGACATCAAAACCAGACTATACCATTCAGTGCAAAAGATAAGCTTCAGAGAAAGTCTCACTTTATTTGTCTGAGGAAAATGGCAAAGGAAAATGATAGGAAAATACAGTATTCACAGAAACCATTCACCCAATTGAGTTTCATTATCTGGCAAATTGGCATCTCCCAGAAACATGGAGAAAAAGACTTGAAAACTGACCAAATAAATAAAATTGAGAGGTGGATCAGATCAACTCAACATAATTAGAATCAGGCTCCGAGCCTCTGGGAAAGGATTTTCTATGCTGCTTCTCAGAAATCTCCTTACAGTCTTACCACTGAAAATCTCAAGCATCCTGATGATAGACATGAAATATTTCAGCGATTTCCCTCTCTACCGAAAACATGTTCTTCTCTGTTAAACTCTAAATTAGTTTTATTTATTAGTTTTCACTATTTGCTTCTGCAAAATATTATTTGAGAGTGTTCTGTAAGACAGCATGCAATGGTAAAATAAATTGTCCTTGAGTACCCATGGATAACCACAAAAGAATGCATTTTAGAGTTTTTTTCACATCTGTATACATACATTTTATATATACATACAAAGCATTTTTCATCTATTAGATCTAAATATATAAAAATGTATCTATGTATACTATACTTCCTGATACCTTTATAGCCTTTAGTTTTATGTAAAATCTGGGGAAAATGAACTCGAATCTTAAAGGTATTTTCCAACCTAAATTATCATATGAAAAGGAGATAGAAACACTAAAATTACGAACTATAGATTTCTTGATCTGTATCATGTTCTCCTACATGCCTTGTTTCCCTAAAATGAAATTGCCCACACCTCTCAAATAACATATGAACTTTCACAAATGTAATATTATCTTATTTGCTCATCCATTACTGCTTATTACAGTACTAATGGCCACTCTTGTGAATTCAGAGAGAGGATAAATATCGTTCTGGATGCACAGAAATCACTTATCCAACAATTCATTGTGTAAAAAACCCTACTATTAATTGGCAAATAAAGCACAGTCTCACAAATAATGAGAAAATATCTAACTTGTTTCATACCACTCATACTGACAGCATACTCCTTCTGGAATCCCAGTGACAGAAAGGTCACAGGAACAGAACACCTTTCCTTGCTGCCACTGCCAGTAGAAACTACAGCACCTATGAGCTGGAGTGAGTAAACACAGACAAAGCCTGGGCTGGGGTTCAGACTAAATGTCTCTTTCAGGAACTATCTTCCTTACAGCTCTTTAAGTGATTAGGAAATCAGGCAAATCAAGCCCTCCTGGAAAAAAAGCGAAAGAAGGAGAGCAGCAGTACCCGTTGTTTGCCATATCCCGGGAATTCAAATTGTGCTGCTGTGTATTCAGAAATCTGGTCCCTGAGCTAAACTGCACTACTAGCACGAGTAGTCAAGGCAGATGGATGGCTTCTCACACTGTTATAAAGCATACTCCCTCTCTAGGGCTTGCATGGAGTTAGGAATAATTGCATTCTCCTGAAACTCCCCTTGCAAAGTAGGACTGAAATGTGCAGGCAGAATCCATTCTTTCACATGCACAACTTCACAGTGTTTTCTTTCAGATTCTCATGGCAGCTACTACATTGCTGGTGACATGAAATGAAAACAGACAAATAACATCAGATCCTTACGGGTGGAAAAGAAACCTCCTTCTCTCAAAGAACACATCACATACACATAAAAACAGTCACTAGGTTTTTTGCTTTTTCATATGCAAACCAAGCTTACTTGCCTGAATCCCCAGTCCCTTCATCCACACCTGCAGAAATCACTAGCCTGTTTTCATTAAAGAACAGCAGTTAATACCAGCTGCTCCCTTAAGGTGTATGTAATCTCTCAGACAAAAATAGACCAGTAGTATACTAGTTTAGAAATGTAATATAATGTTATGTACTTGCTCATCATTGCCCATAACCTACATGCTGTGAATAGTCTCTCAATAGAGTAGAAAAGATGTTTTCCTTTTAATTAGCACATTACTTCTATTATCTTTAGAGCATTATTTAGTATATAAATACTTCCTAAAAGTGTGTTTAATTCAACGATGTACAATTCTACTCATTAGCTAAGACTAGAAAGCATTACCATACAAGCAAAGGTTATTTTCACCTAACCTCTAGGCAGAGGTCTCATTTGGGTAATTACAAATTGCATGACTTGCCCTTCTGAAGATTAATCTAATCCAGCTGTGATCGCTACAAGCTGCCTCAGAGGAAGATATCTGAACCAGTAATGCATAGATAGGAGAAATCTGCCTTCAACACCAGATCAGTAGTTCAAAACTGGGCTAAGTCTAAAATCAAAAGGATAAATATCACTTACATTCTTTGCTACTATAATCAATTACAAGAAGTAAAGATAACAAGAATGTATTTAAGACATTCCATTCTTGCTCAGAGTTTTGCTATGCTCATAGTTATAATGATTTTTGCTGGCACAAGTACCACAGTTTAGCTCCAATCTGTGGTATATGAAGAGGTCGTTCTTTTTAACAAACTCCAATGCACACTTCATTTTCCTCAATTCTTTATGCATTCATTTAATGACAGGGAGAACAGATGATTAAAATCTCATTTTTTTATCTACTTACCATACTAATTTTTAACATTTACCCTTTTTTCCTCATCTTTATCCATTAAAACACTGCCATCTTTTTAATCCTTCTCTGTATTTCACCTGTCTCTATATTCTATACTACTCTTTTCCCATGGTTAAAGATCCTGTACTACAAAATGTTTTACTCAATTATGTTTCTAGTTCTTCACTATAAGATCCTCTGAACTGAGACTCCAAACCTAAGCTGAGGGATACACGACTTCTTCCTGCATTTTTGAAGCTTTTCTACTGTATCATTTATGCTTAAAAAAACCCACAAAACAATGTAAGCCTTTTCTTTTATAAAAGCCCATCCCCCTCCCCCTTGATACATCATTATAAAATGCACTGGATCTTTCTGGTGGTTTAAGTATACTTAAATCAGAAGTATCTTTCCTTTGCAACAGACAGGAATTTTAACCATGTAATCACAATGAATAGCCTCTGTGGCAGATTTAATATTAGCATGAAACATGCCTGGAAAATTCTCTCTTAACATCATTGATATTACAATGACTGAGGTATTCCATCTCTGAAGAAAGCACAAATTCAAAAAGAAAAGCGCAAGGAAAAGGTGAGCTCTCCTTTTACTGTGATCCACCCGAGCAGAGGAAACATCCTGTGCTTCAGGGGCCAGGCAAGGAGGAGGTGATACTGCTGCTCGAGCCATGAGACCCACTGCCCTGCAGAGGTTATGAGCTAGCTCGTCCTTCCTTTGTAATATTCACAAATGATATTACATAAACTGAACTATTTACTTGAACTCTCCAACACTCTTATTCGCTACCTATCCAGCTTTCCCTAACAGTCCTTTGTAACACAGGGAAGGGGAGCATAAGCTCCTGAAGGAACAAGCTCTTCACTGATCAAACACTAAAAATCCCAAAGATGGATTCCTCAAAAATTAGGAAATAACAATAATGAACAAGCTATACCTTGTTTTAGGTTTAAAAATCTAGACCTGGAGGTTAACAAGAGCGGAGCCACCTACATGGTTCTGTCACTGCCTAGTAAGAAGATTCACAGATGACATGTTTTCATTTAAGATTATTAAATTCCAGGTATTGCTAGTGAGGAAAGCTAAGCATTTTATAACCAAGCGAGTGTGAACTTTAACGACTTAATGATGATAAATCTCACTTTCATAGAGCATATTTGTGACAAAGGCGTCAGGAAATGATTTATAGATGTTCCTCATTCAGTCTTTATATACCAATAGAAAAGACAATATTTTTAATTACTTCACACTTTCTATGGTTGTACTGAATGTAGCCTCTGAGAATATCTCAAACACTCTATTTATCTTCACCTCCTTGTGAGGTGAGCTTTTATCATCCCCATTTTATAGCTTTTATAAGGGAAAGGAGAATAGAACAGCCTCCTTCCAGAATACACACTGATTTTGGCAGAACAAGTACCATCTAAAAACTATATTTCTGGCATCACCTTATGGTGATGAACTTCTTTTTAATGATATGCTGGTTTAGGACAAAGTATGCATTTGTTTTCTCCTCAAATGCCCATTTTGATTAAGGACAAAATCAGATTTGGGAGGACAAGAGGATTGAGCTAGGTGGCAAGCATGACTATTATTTATTATCTACCCAACACAACCCAGGTTAAAATGTAATTCTTCGGGCTAACATTTTATTTTCTTAGGCAGTCTTTACTGTAAGCTTTCCAACTTTTTCAAGCTCTAAGGAATTCTAAAAGGAGAACAGCTTCATATATTACAAAGAGATGAGCTGTTCTTGCAGATCTGTCCATTCTGAAACCTGAAGGAGACATGAAAAAAACACTGTGCAATGCTGAAAGCAGTTGCTCTGCTCTCCCCCACTGCTTCGCACCTCTGCATCCTGCCTGGTGCACTTCTCCTCCTCCTCACTGATTAAGTGCCAGCAGAAAGCAAAGTCAGGGCTGCAACTCTCCTGTTATTCCCAGCATTGGTGCTCAGCAGCAGTCCAGGAGGAACAGCTACGGGAGATTCCTGCTCAGCGCTGGCCCTGCAGGCCAGTAGCAGCTCCTCGGCACACACAGAAACTTCACCAGTTCCATACTCAATCTCCAGTAACACTATCGTATTTCATCTGAGAGATCTGCTGAAATACAGATAGCAGGGAATAATTCTCCAAACTTGGAATCTCTTATTTAGAGGATACTTCAGAGTTAATCAACACAATGGCCATGTGATGTTTTCACTGCAGGCAAAATAATGTTATTTTCTCTAGCATCAGTCACTCAGATACTCCCTGTCCAGTCTCCAGACAAATCAACTTGAAGCAGACAGAATTCATGGCAAATTTCAACCTAAATAGTTTGATCTATTGACATTTTGAAGTGATATTATAAGAAATTTATCTAAACTCAAGTATACATGACACATTAACATGCAAATAAGATCTTCCTTTCTCAAAGCAACTTTAGGCCTCCCCATGTATCTCCTTATCTGTAATGAAATGCCCCATCTAGTATTTAAAAGGCAATGACTGTTTTGCAATCAAACTAAAATTAAAAAACAACAGGGTTTTGTGTGCTGCACGTGAACAGTGCATACCTCTATTTGCACCAGCAAATCAGCAGTGATGGGCAACCTCCAGCAGAAGGGAAAAAAATCTGCTCTTTTGGGGGCTACTTAGTGTCTAGTGAGGCAATGAGTATGATGGGTAATCAAAACCAAGTCTAATCCAATGTTCTGCACTTTCTGTTACAGTGCCAGGAAAGCATGAGAAATGATTTGTATTTAAAACTACAATACACTTTTTTCCTATGTGGACAAGACTGGAAATGCTTCTGCAGACATTCACAAAAATATAAAGCCTACTGCTGCTGCACAGCACTGGGGACTAGCAGAAACTAACTTCCACACATAAGAAAGACTGAAAGCAACACACAAAAACTGTGACTGGGGAAAAAAATAGCACAAATTCTGTTCTTTTCATCCATAGACAACCACATTGTGATAAGACAACTGTCCAAATGATCTAATGTACATCTGCAGTGACAAATGGTGCATTTTGGGGATAAAATCTGTACCAATTCACAGCTATGTCCTGTGATAGACTCCAAGAAGAATGTGGTTTTCAATGACTAAAATTCAGTTCCTATTACTTCTTTACAAGTAGCAGAGACAGAACAGAACATGAAGCTTCATGGCAAGTAATGATGTTCTTGCTATAAATTTCCCAGCTCCAGTCCAAACACCATCAAGGTAATAGTGGATTTTGGAGGGGGCTGGGTTTTTTTTGTATGCAATCTTATGAAAAGGAGTTAGAGCCTGTATTTTCTACTCTCAGTCCAAAATGGCTCAAACCATGAGCTAATTTTGTTATATGACTGTTTCCTTTTTTGAGATAATGAACTTCTAAATAAAACTCACCACAGACATGAGGAAAATATTAAGATTATACTGCATTTATGTACATAAAGTGATAGCTGCCATAAAGAATGCAGAAAGAATTATTTTCAAATCACTTTTTCAGGTTAAACGATCTGCCCAACACCTGAGAATATCTCTTGTCACACTAGCAGAGTATTTTTCTATGAAGGAATAACAACAACAGCTCTGTGCGAAAGGCAACCTTCAAAAAGGAGTCAGTTTTAAAGATAATATAAGGAGAGAATGAAGTGCTGTCCAAATAGAGGACAGCTAGCATTTAGCGTCCATATTGACTGTCCACATGCACAGTTAGACTCATTTAGCACGAAGCAGTGCAAAAATTAGACCATGGTTCCCACTGAATCAGTTTCCACCACTAAAAACAATGGCACGAGTTGCTTGCATTCTAGTCCAGCTCACGAAGCTGTTGGTCTTCTGTGGTAAAAGCATTTTAGTTATGTCAGAAAAGGACAGGGAGTTCTCCTTGGTCTTCAGAGAAAAAAACAACCACCCCAGCTGATCACAAATATACAGATATGAGTACTTCGGGATTAAAATACTGTACAGCTACTAATCTTCATTGATACACAAATCCGAGTTCAATTATTAAGAAAGATTTCTATGAAAATCTGTAGGGAACTACCAGGGGATAAATTAGCTGGTGATATTTGGCTGAATTAATGAAAAGCCTTTTCTTACCTTTATACTGTTAAATCTAGATTAAAAAAGCAGGAAAAAGTCACTGTTCATGACTTGATACTTAAACTGTGCTCTCAAGAAACAGGAGAAGTCACAGGTAATAAGCTTTCATACTTTTATAACTGTTTAATTGGGAACTCTTGAAAAGCCTGAATCAGCTGTCATCACAGGCAAAACCTTAATTGTTTTCTTTCATACCTTGCTTCACAAGTTAGGAACATGGATACTCCATATTTTATGAAGGTCCCCAGGCACATGTAAAGATTTCTTAGCAGGAGCAGCTGTCAGCTGTTTAGTCACAAGGTGCTCCTTCACTGTAAACATGTTACCTAGAGATAATGGTAATGGAAATTGTATCCTTTACAGTCGAATAAAAGTCTGTAGATCACTACTCGGCCCAGATCTTCTGTGTTGCCATTCTAAATGATGTTGTTTCTACCAGGTTTTAGAAAAACTAGAGATGCCAGCCTTTAACTGCATTTCTAGGGGGACAGTCAGTAGACCAACATGAATGACTCTGTGGACTGATAAAGGAATCATTCTAAGATGGAAAGAAGAGCTTTCCAAAAAATTCAAACAACCTAAATGGAGCACAATGTGAATAAAAAAAGTGTATTGAACAAACCCATATAAGCTTTATGCCAAACTTAAAGAATAATGAAATTAAAATCATTTTAGTACTATAATTTTGAAGAAAAAGATAGATAATTGGGTATTAAGGAAAATAGATTAAGCTCTTTGAGACAGTATAGCTACTAAGAAACAGACGCAACCATATTTTCTTTATTCATCTTTCATGTTCATTACATGAAGAGATCAGGAGATGTCTTTATTTATTTGATTGAATTATAAATTGCTTTCAGCTTTTCATTTTTAATCCTAGTAAAATAATTAGTTATTTTCACGGCCAGTCAGTTGTGGTACTACAAATGCAATAGTTGGCACCAATTCAGATTACTATTGGTCCTGAACTTTGCTACCAATGAAATACATACCCTTAATACGGGATTCCTTTTATTTACCAATGACTATAATTTGTAGACTGCATATACAATCACGAAGGCAGAAACTTAGTGTATCATGGCCATTCTGGCATGTACCATAGCTATAGGCAACACCACAGCAGATCCACCAAAGCCACTGCTGGAACTGACTGGTCTTACTAGGCTTCTACAGAACTGTGGAAGGAAGAAATGCCTCCTTCCATGCAAGTCTTTCCCTTCCCTACAGTGGCATTTTCCACATACACAAAACATGACTCTATTTTGATTTTTGCCAGTCACTATATACCCAAGTCCAACATCTTCAGTTCAGCCTGTTGCACTTGGACTGCTGCTGGCAGGTGCATGCTGCTCCTACATGCTCTTCCTACCCCAGAAGCACAGCTCTGCTTGGGTAATGTAACCTGCTTCTCTAATTTATCTAAACTTCTGTCTGTTCCAGTGTTTTAGAAACTATGTCTGGTTTTATAAAACTCCGTTTCAACAGTTGTTGCCCTTCTGTTGTCCTTTCCCTTCCATTTTTGCCTAAGATCTGAAGGACTGCTGGCACTGCCTTTCACTTGGTTAATAACAGAATAGAAATGCAAATGTGCCAAGCAGTAAATTAAGCTCCAGCCATCATTTCAGCACTGAGTTTAACAGGTAGCAGTGCATGATCCTTTCAAGAGGCAATATCAAGATATCTCAATTAAATTTAAGATTTTGTCAAATCTTTCATGCGTGGGAAAAATGCTGTTCCTGAATTTTAAAAGCTGATTTTAAAAACTGGCTTTCCCCCACTAGGTCAAATATTCTACACAAGAAGAGTTGTAATAAAAACACCCACATTTTTCTGCCTAACCCTTCCCCATTGCTTAGTTCTGCATTAAAAAATCCTCAGTCATAGAATCATAGAATAGTCTAAACCCTTCATGAGATATTATTAGGAGATAACACAGTAAATACTACAAGGAAAGCCGACCAAAACTCAGTCCATTGGAAAGAGAGTTACCATGTCGGCTGTTATCTGACTATTTTTAACACACACATGTCATCAAACTTCGTAAGTGCCTTTACTTGCTTCATAAGTGCCTTGCAGATCAGGTAAAATTATAAATTCACATCTCACTAATAAAGGTCAAGTATACCTAGGTATCATATGATGCCATTAATTTATTATTAGTAGTAGTAGTATATTATTATTATTATTTTGCAGACTCCAATTATAAAATTCTTTGGATTTAATAAGAAGGAGATTAGATTGGAATATTCATTAATCCTCACACTATTTCACACTTTTTAACCTACCAACCATTCTCAAAGAAGCATTTTGGTCTAGTTCATATATTTCCTTTTTGGCTATATGGGAGCCACAGGAAGTTTGAAACCTAAAATCAGGTTTGTTTTGAAAGGGCATATGGAGGAGGAAAACGAGAGCTCTGAAGACTACAGATGGAAAAAGAAACTCCTCTCTCCTACTGACAGGGTACCTTGGATGAGAGTGTGTTCCAGGTCTTGTTTTCCATTATGTGAACAGTAGCAGAAGTTCTGTGGCTGTGTGGTGCTATTGTACATCCCTTGCCTGTGGCCTTTCAGTCACTGTCTTATCTGAGCAAATGGTTTTCTTAATTACTGGTGTGACAGAGCACATGAGCTGAGCTAGCCAGTAGCTTCAGATGGCTTAAGCTACCATGACAGGCTCTGGACACTTCACAGATTTATCCATCACTTTCAGACTGATGAACCTCTGATTCAGCTAAGCATATTAAAACTTGCCAGCACATCTATTTAAATTTCAGATTTGTGGTTCTCAAAGGCATCTGGTTGCACTATTTTCTTCTTTGTCATCTCTTTAATGGTTTCAGAGCAGGGAACAGGCACCCATATTGGAAAACCATCCCTGATTTCAGTTGTCCTACAACTTAGTTTTTGTCACAGAAACCAAACACAGCATATATTCTATGGCTTTTATATATATATATATATATATATATATATATATACACTTCAAAAAAACCCAAACCCATGGGAATTCAGCAGACAATGTGTATGGGTGTATAATCACAGAGAAAGCTATTTCACCCTTCAGTGAGAAAGCCAAAAGTAAGAACCCTCAAGCCAAACAAGTGAACAACCCAAAAGTTTCCAATGATTTCTGGTCTGGAAAGTCAAAAGTGAAATCTCTAGCTGGATAACCAGAAGTGTCCAACACCAATCAGCTGTGGTCCCCTAAGTTATTTTAGAGATAACTTTAAGAAGTCTAAAGCTGGGGACCCACAAATCAAGTAATTCAAAGTCAACTATGTTCACTGTACAGAGGAAAGTACTTTTTTTTGCGAAAGCAAAAATGATCTGCACAAAATCATTAAACGGTATGAAAGACTGCATGGTAAAAATCAAGCACTGAACTAACCATATTCCTGCTTATTCCTTTGAAAATTACTAATATGTAAGAATATGCTTGACAATGAGCTCTAAAGTGAAGTTACTTTTAAAACTAAATGCAGGATACCATGCCTGGACACCGTGTACCACACCAACACCCTGAAGAGCTACTCACCCAAGTGAATGCTGTGCACTGACCGCATGCACATCAGGGATTTCCAGTGTGGATTTGTGGGCTGGAGCTGGAATGCTAACTCCTGTTAGCACTGCAGTCTCTTATCTCCTTGATCTCACAGGACTGGCTTGACCAGTCACATCCAGCCAGAATTAGTAAAGCTTCACTTTAGAGGGCTGGTAGCAGAACATTGTGAACGAAACAATGATCGTCAGGCATATGACCATCCAACCCACTGGAGCTAGGTGAAAATGAGAAACACTGTCATCTTGTTTCCACTTCACTGAAAATTTTGGCTTTTTATCTTTGACCTATTTAACAATACCTGCCTCTCCAGCGTTCCTCTGCAGGCACAGCACACAGCAAATGGGGAATGCTGCCCCAAATTGGTCTCCATTGCAGGCTAATGCCACTGCTCTTCTTTTATCAGCTTTTAACACTTCTGTTATCAGCAAATTGCCCTTTTTGGAGGGGGGAAGAACCCTACAGAAGTCTGCTTTTATGAATGCCTCAAGCCTTCAAAATTAACAGTGAGAATTTCGTGGTCACTGTATACTCCTGTCTTAAGAGCAGATGTGGCACTGTATAGTTTTGGTATTAAGTACTGCCAAGCTTCCTTTCAAGCAGAGAACTATTTATCTACTTAACACAGAACATAACCAACTTTTGTAAGTTTCATATATTACATTTATTTCAAAATGCTTGGCATTATTAATCCTTTTTATATTGTTAATATAAAGATTCTACTTCAAAACCTCAAAACCCCAGAAAGTTTATTTTTTCTCTCTTTTTTGCATTGCATGCACTGATGAACTAGCCTGCTCAGCAAGCATTTAACAGATTAGACACTTGAACATGGTTTCAGGCAATGCTCTCTCATGTTTCTGCGTATAGCCTGATAAACACTTCAAAGTAAACCGCTCATAAATATGAAATGAAAAGCCAAGAAGTCGTTATGCACAGCTTTGAGATACAAATCTCTTTATTCCCCTCTGAAGTGGAGTTTGATTGGCATAATGAGTCATAGATCCTGTCCAGGGACACACTGCCTTATCCCCTTTTCCTCAGGAGACAGGGAGTCTTTAAAGAAATCCACTTCAGAACTTTCTGATAGACAGCTACAGAAAAGTTGAGCACTACACAAATATATTATTTTGTATTAATACCTACTTTAACAACTGTGACGTACGTCAAGGATTCATTCCAAAGCCACGAACAGGCCCTAGCATCTAGCCCTTTCAAAGGAGGCCAAAGCCAAGGTGTATATTTTATCTCATTATTGACAACATGGCAATGCAGACCTTGGATCTGCAAACACAGGACGACTCTTGGAGCCAGGGAGGACCCTTGGTGAGGTGGGGACTGTGCCCTGCTGTGACAGGGATTTCCATATCCACCTGGTTCCTCTGCCAGCTCGGGGAACAACACCTCCATTCCCAGCCATTCAGGAACAGCTACTGCTAACAGAGCTTCACAAAGACACAGGTGAGCACTTCTGGCTTGGACTAGATCACCTCACACGTTCCCTCTGACACTGCAATAGCAGCTCCTGACTGCAAAACTGCATCACACGCATTTGCAGCCCAGACCTCTCCACTGCTAGGCTCTAGCTGACAGACAGGCAGTACCTCAGGGGAGAGAAGGAGACAAAAGATGAAAGGGGAGAGGAAAGGTGGGGAGGGAAGGAGAGGCCCAGGGGATGCTATCACCCCAAGGAAGTCCACATTGCTACAACCCTCATTAGAAGGCATATTTATCAGGCACAGACCCCTTATAGACATTTCCTGTACTTCTCAGGTCTGTTCTGTGAACGAGATGAAGATCGCCCTGTGAGGAGGAGCGGTTAAAATCATCTAGCCTGAAAAAGCTCTGAAATGCTAATTTAGATATTGATGTTGAAAAATGATAGCCATACAAAAAGGACAAAAACTATGGCATGTATAATTGTTGGCCACTGCTATTCCACAAAAAGTTAAGCTTTAAGGCACCACAGTGAAACTGCTAATCAGTAGCACCATAGACAGAATTATGCTGTAATAAATTGCTACCCTACAATATTCTATTCACAACCTGCATTTGCAGTATTTGTGGAGGTTTTTAGAATGAATCCAGCAAATATCTGCCCAAATTGAGATGCAACTTCTTGCAATTTATTTGCTAGCCATACTGTATGCATTAAATTTTACATCGTTATCGGCTTTTGTTAGTCTCTACTCCCTATGAAATAACCATATATACAAGATCCACCACTCACAACTTGGCTTTTTTTGTTAATGGTAGTGCTATTCTTAATGTTAGACATGAGGCATTCACATAAGTTATAAATACATCATTAAGATTTAAAAAGCAACAGTAAAAATTATCTTAATTTGTGGTGTTTAAAATGCACTGAAATATTTGTACTTTGCCAACAAAAATGAAAAGGCTAACATCTGTAAAATAGCATACAGTGAAACAATGAAACGGCAAGAAGACTAGATATCAAAAGAACTGAATTATCTTACATTTAAATAATGAAACATTCAAGCCTAGCTTTGCAGCAAAAGGCTGAAAGGGAGATTTAGAAGCTTAAAATGATGAAAAAGCCACAATGTGGTATCGCCATCCATCTACAAAGAACATTGCTGCCTCTTCTCAGTCCTCACTGACTGAGATTACCAAGGCATTATTTCTCCCAATGACACATTTACTGTTAAACACTTTTACTGCTGCTACAGCATGTTTGCAAATTGCAAACACATTTTGACCCTGCCCTATATAGTGTGAGCCCTCTTCCTTCTCCGCTGTTTATGACCACTCACATCTTGAAAGTCAGTCATCTTTACTGGCTTTTCTATCACTTGCAAGCAATATATATTTACATCAAAATACAAATACATGAGTTGAAACAAATACCGAGCAAAGTGGGGAATTGCTGAAAAAGCAAAAACTAAATCAAAACTTATGACTAAAACCAGGCATTCTCCAGTTTTGAGTGTTTGTATTGTGGATTGCCCTTTTTGTGTAAATTAAAAATCTTTGGCCCAAATTGCAACATTTTATAACTATATTGAATATTTGTGAGTAACCATTATCACTAATCACTAATGAGTAATCATTATAACTACGGAATTACAGGCATGCATCTTGGCACATATCTGAACAAAATATCATGCCCAATTATTAATTTTAACACAGGTATTATTCCAGTGTACTGTTGATAGATTGTCACACTGAAAAACAAAGTAGGCATCTGAAATATTCTGAATTACTGACAGCCTTCACAAGATCTTTTGCAGCACTCAACAATTTCTATGTAATTTAATTTAGACATACAAGTAAAATTAGATACTTCAAAAAAGAACTAGACCCTAAAATAAACAATCCTTCTTGATGATAACTATGTTAGAAACACAGTGTGTTTCCATAAACTAATATTATTTTAAGAAATTATACTTCTGTTACTGAGCTTTCATTACAAGAAGTGAAATATTTTGATGGGGCTTCAAGAAGCATTAGGTATTCTGATGAGGTCCAAAAAGCACAGCTGTCAGTCATTCCCGTGGCTCTGTCAGTCACATCAGCACACTGAAAAGAAGTCTTCTCCAGGATAAGTGCTCCTCAGAGTTCTGCAGTTGCTGCTTGACCTACAGCTGAAAGGCAAGTGCTTCACTCACTAGATCTATTAGGCCTTTGACTTCATTCATTCACCAGCTAATATAAATACATTCCTGAAGTGAGTGATTAATTCAATTTCTTCAGAGAATGTGCTAAATTCTGGAAGCCTTTAGTGAGACTATCCACAAAGGCTCCAAAACATTCATATAATTAGTTATCAATTACAGAATTGCAGTTAGAAATCTGGTGAGAACCAGTATATTTTTAGATTATTTTTCTTTTCATCTTCTCTCCAAGAATAGCCTTCCCTTACTGCCCATAGCTTCATTTAACAGAGACACTAGATCAGCTTTCATCTCCATCTATTTTTATGTAGTTATCTTTTGCATTGGAAGCCTGTTCAACAAATCACCATTGTTCCATTTCTTGTCCATGCTTTTCAGGTTCGACATCAATGCAACAGCTCAATCAATAGGTAAAGGAACAAGACTTCCATTAAAAACTGCACAAGTTTAGACAATTTAAAGCAGTAGAAGAAACCGTAGAACACTTGTGAACATACTGTTGAATGCCAGCCTTTCCCTCCTTTGCTGGAAAGAACCAACAAATATTTAAAGTTACTTAAGATACCAACGTGCACCAGGGATTCTGGAATCTGACCTGACAGTCTATTGCTTTAACGTTAAAAATGCCTTTTTAAAAATGCCTTTTTAAAAAATCCATATTTAAGATACATCTTGGCATCTTCCTATGCAAGTATGGCACTGTGATGAAAATATTAGACAATGCAAGTGTTCAATCTAGAACAGGAAGTTCCCTTCCAAACATGTTAACAATCTTTTTCATTTGTAATTGGATAGAGAATATATAGTCAGTTTTGATTTCATCTTTTTAATTTTGTAATTAAGGCTTATATTAATCAAACAAATTCCACAAAGCTGGACATAATGGGGTAAACAAGCCCACAATATCTTCTAGAAGCATTCTAAACAGAATGCTTATATCTCACTCTGTGGAGAGAAAAGAAGGAATACTTCTGCATGTGTTACGATCAATTCTAGTTTTACCTACTGGAACAGTTACAACTGTAAGAGAAAGGCTGTATCTGCTCCTCCACTCCCTTGATTTGCCTTAAGCTTCACCAGTTTTCAAAACCCAAACCCAAACCCATAAACAGGAATGCCACACACCCCCCACCCCTAACCCCCCCAAAGCCTGCAAAACATGCAAAGACAAGCACTTTGTGTTTAAAGCACTGGGTAATACAGACGTTGCTTTTCAGTATTTATAGAGTATTTAGTCCAGAGAAATGAGCAAGAGTATTTGTGACTCCTGCGGTATGCATATATTGACAAAAAATTCTTCCCATTTATGCAATTAACTAAAAATTATTAAATTAAATAAAAAATTCTGATAAACAGTCAAACATTCAACAATGTTGTAACCAGAGCTTGTTTGAAAGCTAGCAATCAACTGGAAGAATTAGAAGTCAAACTAAAAAAAGAGTAAAACATACGTAGCTATATGCAATTTGGTTGCCATTTTCAACAATGACAACTGGTTCTAGTACCCTCAACTCAAGCAACAACCATAAATGGATAGAAATAAAAGGTAAATGATAAACTGATAAAATAAGAGCTTACTTGGACAACTTGCACTGCACAGTGTCTGTGCAGTGACTAACAATAACCTGAGTTCAACGTAACTTGAAGGATGCCTCAGAGAGATTGCATTTCAGTGATGGAAAGCATGATCCTTCCTACACAGTATGCACTGCACTATGCATTTAGTCCTTTGAGAGCTTTCAGGATGAAAAGACTATAGTTATTACTACCATCATTATTATTAATGAAAAATACACATGTAAAATTAGGTTTTGAACACAATGTTTTATGGCACCTATTTGTCTCAGTGGACATACACCATAATGGCTTTAACGGACCTTTAACACTCACTGACTAATTAATCTTTACACTCTGGACCCAGCACTGAATTTTACTCAGTATGGAGCAGAAAATAGCATCTGCGGATTGGGCTTGCAATGTCCACTGCATGAATAAATTGTAGGCTGCAGGAAGAGTCGGTATTAAACAGCTCCTCTCCTCCCCTCAGTACTCCTGTAACAGCCTTCACCAGCCACTGAAGCTTCCCCTCACAAACTTCTTGCATACAATTTATTTTTATATCCTAAAGTGACTATTTTCGACCTTACAGAGACTCAGTCTTCCAAACACATTGACACTGATAGAAAAAATATATTACAGGGACTTGATATCACTTTCAAATACAACTGCATTTCCAACACAACCAAAGCCTGCACAAGCAAATTCTGCTTTCCTATAGAGAGCACAAACGAACCATACAAATTAATAGACCCCAGCAATTCATCAGAAAAACCTTTAGGCTTCCATTTCAAACTCAAACATGTTCTACATATGAAAAAGCACAGGGAAAATATTCTGCGAAAAGAAATCACAAAGAGAAAATGCACCACACAATTTCTTAATAGAATAAATTCATTCTTTACTCCTCTTAGGAGAATTGTAAAGGCATTGTAAAAGAATGAGCATATAGGGGTAAATTTCTCTCATCTTATTTACATGAATCAGCTTTAGTCTGTACAGCTTACCTTGAGTCCTGCTGTACTTCAACTGTAAAGCCAGGCAACCAGAACTCCATCTTCAGGTATAAAAAATAAAACATTATGTGTTTACTAGTCAAGCTTCAGTGGTAGAGACTTCATCAGGATGAAATTATTAAGGATTCTAATTGTTTTTTGCTAGGATAAGTATAGTTAAACCCTAGTAACACTATTCAAGAGCATGACATCTGTTTTATTCCCACAGCTAACTTCAAGAATAGCTTATTCCATTTCTTTCACGAGTAAAATTATATTAGGAAGGCCTTATGAACTGTAGCACAATAAGCGGTAATGATGATGGCACAGCACTCATTTTGAGAGGCAAAAGTGACCTCCCTAGACTGTTGCTTTTGCAAGGAAGATCAAGAATTAGTCATGGCGTATTTCTTACAACAAAGTATTTATTTCTCTGTATGCCTACAGAAATACTACTTGTCAGATTAGCTCTTTTTCCTTTGGAGTTTTGAATCACTTGTGTAGCCAGTCTGCTTTTCACAGCACAGAGCTATTAATTAAAGTCCAGAAGGACTGAAATCTGCACTTATTAATGGTTGGGTAGCCCCAGCTAAAGACACATATACTACACCTCAGTCTGCTCGCCTTACTCCCCTTGTGTTTCCTCACTTGTTGAAGCACACTTTCATAAATTCCACAAAATCCTCCCTATCAGTGAGCCATATCCTACTCTCAAGCCCCCTCTAACTGATATATCAGCCTGAAATAGGGAAACAGATATGAATCAACTAGGAAACAAAATCCTCATTGCCATTACAGCTTATGGTTTTATCTCCCAAAACATTTTCCCATTAAAAAAAAAAAAAAGCAAGCTAGTAATGCTCTATACAGGGACTTGGCTTTGTGAATTAGAGTAATGCAAAATTAAAACAAATAATCTAAAAGTTTTTTCTATTTAATTTGAATCCCATTTCTGTATGACAGCATCTGCTATGTTAAGAGATCCTGACAGGAACAGTCCAGTCATAACTGCAAACACATGAAGCTGGCTCTCTTCCCACTTAACTGCAGTCCTCTCAAGTGGGGGAGGAATGTTACTAAGCATTGTGTAAACCTTCACTTCTGCTTTAGAAATAGAAAAAAACCCCTGACATTAAAAAAATAAGGAATCTATTAGATTAGTCTTTACTCAGATTAACCATTTACCCAAAGGCCACATCTAGCCTAACTTCCTAACTGGCTACACACTGTGCATGCATTTTAAAAGCAACACGGTGCAGAAAAGAGTTGTTTTGTGAACAGCTATATCACATTCATCATCAGGACTGAAATAACCCTAGCCCTGTCCATCAGAAAATTGTAAGCAAAATAAAAATTCCAGCAGAAGAAAGACTGGAAATTGCAGCTGCATAATTCCAGTCTATTGGTCGAGTTCATCAGGAAGAACAAATAATGATCCACAACATGTCACTTACATACAACATGAAGGGTATGGTTCGAAGCAGAAAAGGAAGGGAGGTCAGTATTAAAGCAGAAGCTTAACTTTCATAACCTACTGCCACAGTCTCATCTTCACCAGCATGCACTTTCACAGCCAGGAAAGAATAGGCTGCTGGCTGCTGTGAATTTAAAATGCAAGTCAAAACTAATGTAGGGCTGGATCAAGGTGGTATCAGATGTGCCTTGATTCCTTCTGCTTCATGTATGTGATTTGAAGAGACAGTGACCCTTGGACCTAAATTTGTTAATGGCACCTCCACACTGGAATAGTAACAAGCTTTTTCTTTTTCCCAGGCTGGAATAGAAACTAATGGAAAATTGCAATGTAAAGGGCAGGACAAAGGACTCTGGTTTGGTTTTTTTGTTGGTTTTGCTACATCTGTTCTGAAAAGAAAATAAAAATCATTGTCAAATGTTTCATAAAACAGGTCAGCGCATATATTCATTATAGAACAGTGCCATTACAGCGCTTATTTATATAGAACATTTAGTTTTACTTGAAACATATCTCATTATTCGGAAGCTCCTGAACAAAGTATTCACACATATATCCCCACTCTGTTATATTGATCAGCAGCTGAATATCATTTGCAGCCATGACTGTGACATGGGAACAGGAGCTTGACTTCTGTTGGGACTTCTGCATTGGATTGCTATCTTAAAAATCTTGATAACCAAAGTCTTCATAACAACGGAATTATCCATATAAATGTGTCTGGGAGAGAATTTAACCGCACAAACCCAGAAATCTGAAGGAGAAAATCTGAAGATTAAATTAATAAATATACCTATAAGAACTCTGATTTTTAGAAATGTAATAGTTTTACTTTGATGTAATAGCTTCCAAAATCGACTAATGAAACTGAAATAAGGTCTGAATAAGAGCATCCACAAAATGAATTAATGCAGTTTAGTTACTATTTTAAACTCCTATGATTATTTTTTCTCAGTGTCTTCATTTAGATACACCTATGGTTTAATTTTCTTGGAGGCACTGATAATTACAAGCATTGTCTCCATAGAAAATGTTTTGACTTTTATGAATGGATTTTTAAATTACTGAAATTATGTATGTATGGGATTGTTTTTGTTTAATCATGCACATTTAAATGGAATTTAAAATACTCCTTGCATTCATTTTTTCTAAAGTTCCATGATTTCTGAAGACTTCATCCTGCACTTTATAGGTACCTGAGGGTAACTCATAGTTTCCTGCTTTCTCAATATAAATGGGTAGATAATGAAACTCCTATTTTCTATGTACAGCTGAGGCACACATATAATCGGTACATGCATATTTAGTACTTCCTATATTTAAGCTACATCATGCTTTGCAAATATACTAAGTATCACACAGAGAAGAGACTCATACCATTGCCCTCAATGTTACAGATAGGAAAGCATTGCTCTTTAACCAAGTGCTGCCTGAACACTTAGAATAGTCACTGGTACAACAGCAACAACCCAAACCCTGCGTTTAACCTTATGTTTTAAGCCTAGGTTGGCTAGATAATTCTCTAAAAGGAGTATCTTTTTTTTGACAGTGATATATACCCTGAATTTCAGGAAAACAGAAGATCATCTTGTTTCAGGTCTTTAATGAATGCAATGAAAGAGTTGCACTGCTTACAAGGCTGGAATAATCTAAATAAGCCAGCCTGGAAGTCTTAGCTACTTCATTTTTTTTTGCTAAACAATAAATGTTGCACATGGGACCGCAAACTATACTGGTACAAACAATATAATTTGTCAACACCAGTACTGCAAAGGATTCAGTGACCACCACTGCATATTTGAAACGTTTTTTATTCTGCACTTCAAGCACAAAAGCACTCATCTGTGAGAATAATGAAAATCCCTTAGACCCCGACCAAGAGGGTGGCTGAAATATTTGTGTTACGGCTTCCAAGTGTGAAAGGGAAACATATCCAGGCCATGTTAAATGTTGTCTTTTTTTCTTCCCTCATGATGAACAGACCCAATGGAAAGCTGATTTACGATTAGCTCTCCTGACACCACAGGACACTAATAAGTAAGAGCATTAATGTAATGAAGATAATAGTAAATTTTCATTTAGAGTACCACTCACAGGATCAGCACAAAATCCTGTCTCCAGAAAAGATCCTGCAGAGCAAATACTGGTTTAGCCAGAAAAGCAAAAGACTTCTTGAAGCATGCTCAGTCAAGCAGTATTAACTTTTTTTGATGAGTCACCACAGTGAGCAAATGAACCTTGATTCACAATGAAAGGCATGGTTATCCCTGACTTCTGAGATCTTATTCCTGCTTGTAAGTCAGTTGGATGACTCCTAAAAATTTTGGTAAATTCAGCTTATTTTTTTCTTCTCTTCCTCCTTTAATTTTCTTTTCCTTTCATTTTGCCATTCATCTCTAAGGCATGAGAGCCCTCACTGAGCCTCCACTACTATGTCTCTTGAAGCCTGCCTTTCCTATTTCTTTGACTGCCTTTTGTTCTCCCAAATCCAACAGTGTCAGACTTCTTTATTAAATAAATTATATTAATAAAGATGTCAAACAGCTTGAGCAGGAGTAACTCGTATGTTAATAAAACCCAGTAAAAGTACGTCTTTGACTTCACCTTCATATTTTTAAATTCTATTTTGTAACGACAAATAGAGCACTTTTAGCTTTATTTTTCTAAATGATTATTACATTTCTGTGATGGATAAAGGCAATATGTATTTTCCAGAAACACCAGAAAATTAGATGAAGGCAAGACACATGGAATTAACTGAAGTGAAATTCTCCCTTGTGATGGATGGCTTGAAGTTTCACTAATCAGAGAAGTTTGCTTAGAAACAAAATAATTTTTGATTAGTTAAAAAATCATGCTACATAGACAATAAAAAAAACCAACAGTGAAAATATTAGCTAGTATAAATAAAAATGGATTACTAATCTAAGTGCAAAGATTCTTTTTTTTCCTTTCTCTGCTCACAACCTTATTCCTGCCCCGAAGCAACTCACTTAATCTTTTTTCTTCACGCATTTTGTCTGTAAAATAGGAATAAACCAACATAATTTATCCCAATGGCATAATATGTGAGGTAGAGTAAGACAAAAAAAAAAATAACAAAATCTAAACATCTCATAATTGTTTAAATATGATTTAGTACACCAGGATGACATATATAATCTTAGCTTTTGTTCTCTTCAGGAAAAATAACCTATGAATTACTTAAAATGTGTGCGTTTTTCACTCTTAAGCATTCGGCTGAGTCTTTGTCTTCTTCCATTTTAGATTATTTTCAGCTACATAAAAGATGAAGCAGATGTATTTGTAGTTGTTATCCTTAGACTTTAACTCTTGGGTAACTCTTCTCATTCACCACCTTTCACCACAAATTAGCATGTACATCAAGACAAGTTCATTATCCTTTAGTGGCCTGTTACAAAGATGAAAAAAGAATTGCACCTAAAGTGCCCTGAATTGTTTGCTGGTTAATAATAATAAAATCAGTACTGAATAATTTTATAGTTCAGAATAATCAGTTTGCTTTTCTTCCTTTCTAATCAAAAAGCTCTGAAAGTAAAATTTACATTCTAAGCAAATAAATGCTCATTGTCAGAAAGTTCCATCATGTTTGTTTTCTGAAGGTAAGAAGGATGTCTATATAAAATAAATAAGAACCATAATTATATAAATAAAGCTCCAATATGAGTGCATTCTGGTGTTTCTAAATGCAGTACTTTGGGAAACTGTAGTTGAAAAATTACTCTTAGCATGTAACGATCCCAACTCAGAGAAAAATGTCATCTACATCTTACAGATTTATAGAAAAGCTCCATTATTAATGCATCTCAAATGTTTGTATACTACCTAGGAGAATAATACAATGCAGTCTTCAGGAACAAATAAGCTTAGCATATGATTGTCCTGCTGACATGAAATTTCATTTCACATTAGCAAAGTGACAGTTACTTTATACAGGGCCCCAGCACAGAAGAACTTGAAAGCGAGTAGAGCATTCAAATGCATGGAAAATAGTGGTGGCCAAACCATCACAAAATCATTGTAAACATTAATAACATCGCCGTGAAAACTGTAAAAATTAAACCAGCTGCTTGTTACAGGGAACTTAGATGTAACCTGGGTATTAATTCTTAAGGATTAGAAAAGAACAAAAAAGAGAAACAAACATGGCATCATTCTGGCCATGGGCTCTGCAGCAGCACAGTACTTCAAGCTCTGAAGCAGTCTCACTGAGCTCAGCCACAGACATGACAAATACGGATTGGGAGGGGAAGCTTACATGGGGAAAGAGAATAGCACAAGAACAATTCCAAAACCCCCGGAGGCCTGTGCAAACACTGCCTGCTGGATTTGGCAGGGTCTGAGCTTGAGAAGAGCACCTTATAATGCACCAGACACTAACCCCGCCTCCAATGAGTGCACATACCTCAGTAGTTAGTTTGTTCTCAGTACTGTATGAGTTTAAATCTGCACTGAAATGTTCTCAAAATATCTTTAAACATATTCTTCAGAAAATGCCTTTTTTTTGGGGGGGGGGGGAAAGAGTGTCCAGTGAGCAGAACAATCTTCCACTCCCAACAGTGCACTCATGAAATTATTTTTTATGTTGCTTATCACTATACGTGAATTCATGCTGCATTTTTAAATGCACTTAGAAATCTAAACAACAAATAGACCCCCCTAAACTCTGCAAAGGGTGTCAGGTGATCACAGAAATCCTTATGCTGTGGAAGAACAATGATCATAAAGAGTATTAAATGAGAGTGAACCTTTGAGGCTGACTAAACACAGCAACAAAATATTGATGTAAAAAAAACACAGCATTTTTATTAGTCATTGGATTCTGATCTTTCAGTTTATTTATGCCATTTTTCCTTTTCCAGTCTTCAATTTACTTTTTGATCCAATTCGCTTTTGAAAGTCTTATTATGATTTGTTCTGGAAAACAGACCACCCAAAATATATTTCCAAATAATACAAACATCACAGTGTCTTCACTTGTCAGCAGGATGTGTTGAAACTTGTCTTCAAATTGATGTTCCTTCACTGGGCAACTTTAGCAGATCAGTACATTCAAGCTTATTTTAATATGTTGGTATTTTAGCGTGCCACTTAGAAGCCCATCAATCTTAGCTCTATCTTACAAAATAAACACAATGACCTGGAAAGTGGACTCATCATACCTACTTCATAATATTTTGAATTTTAATTCCCAATTTTCCATAATATTATTGCATTGTTGGTTGACAAAAACTGGAAAAACACCTAGTACTAGTAAAAGATTTGAGTTTGTTGAGTTGAACATTCCTTCTAAACTCCTATTTAACAACCTGATTAATTCACAGTTAATAGGGAAAGCTTTAATTCTGAACTCCACTTAGGCAGGCGGAACTGCTTTCCAAGATGTCAGCAGCCACTCACCTGTCCCACAGCCCACGCTAAAGTACCCTGCCATTTGCACCTGCAAGCTGGTCTCTGCACACCACTGCGTGGGTTGGGGATCTGGGCAAGCTGCTCACTTGTGCTTCACCCTCCTCTCTCAGATAATGCTTCCCCTAGCTACCATCTGTTAGAGCATTCCTGCACTTACAGACAGAGCCTGCTATGTTAAAAAACATGTTTTATTGTGACAATTGTATGTTTAACATAGGGTTATTTCGAAAACTTGCACATTAGGTATCTACATAGATATGGACTTGACTATTGGTGCATTTCACAGAGTCAGTTACACCACTGATTTTTCCTTCAGCCACTCTGTGGTTTTGAAACATTAAACAACAACTATATGGCGATATGAATTTAAGAAGCTTTTTCCCTCAAGAGCTTAAGTAGTATTTATATTTGTAGCCTAAATGCTTCTTAAATGACACCAGTGAACTCAGGAATTAAACAAAGCTTTTTACTAGGAATGAAATTTCTTAAGGTTTTAGGAAAGTCATTTTGCACTATTTTTTTTTTCTTTCCCCAAATTAACACAAAAAGACAAATGACAATTTAAGAGAGTTGACAGTAAGATAATTTGGAAAAGCTCATTAGCTCTTGTTAAATTAGAAACTCATGAGCTGATGAAGAAAGGAAGGAATGCTAAACGCAGTTCAGACACATCGCCGTCAGGTAAATAAAGCCAACCACATATATTTCAGCCATCCTTAAAATATGAGTTGTGCCGTACGCACTGAGCAACAAGAGCAGAGACAGAATTAGAAGTATGCACACCCATTATACTTGCCACCATCACTCACAACCTCTTCTGGGCTTGGTCCATGCGAACATCTGGGAACGCACCCTCCCCTTCTGTCCTTCTCCTGACATTGTCAGATAATGCTTCCCAGGTTGCAGAATACATGACCTGTTTTCCTGGCTTCCACTTCCCAAAATGGAAACATACTGCAGATAACACAAGAGGAGGATCCAATAGGAGTGTGAAGGTAAGTGGGGTTACAGCAGCATTTGCCTGTGCTGCTGAAAGTACATATGTCGCTGATGAGCTGCAGGGTACCGTCTGCATCTACAGCCATGCTATTGGCTTCCCACAGATCTATTTTATTGCTGTTCCGTAGCAATTCCACTATGTAGGCAAGAAGCAGAACCTACTCCTGCACCATTACCACCAGATGATGCTCCCAAGCTGTAGAACAATGCCAACTGATACCATCTTACACGTGCCTTTCCTTTTACCTCCTTCCAGGTTATTTTGCAAAGCCGTATCTCTACTTCTCTCCCTGGCTGGGATAGCCACTTTATTGATAAGAATTTCCAGAAAACAGCTAGCTCCAAAAATTCTGCTAATGCTTTCTCTTCTTGCTGCTTCTCTCTGGAGTTAGCACCCTAAAGCTCATATGGATACCTTTTGTTCTTTATCCTTCTTTCAAGCATTGCTCCTGACTGGCCTTATTAATCTTCTCTTTATCTTGGTAACTCTCTTCCATATCAATCTTCATATCTCAAAATTTACCTTGCTTTTTCAACACTGAAGATACTGTCACTTAATTTAGCTTCATTAGAAAAAATCTTTTCAGGGAATTTAAAAGCCTTTAATTTACCAGTATAACTGTGTGCACGTTAGGAGTACTTAGGAAAGGATGTCCAATGTGAGAAAATCATACAATTGATTACTGAATGCAGAGAAAAAAAGAAAACAAATGCGTTTAAAAAATATTGTCAAGAATCTAAAGAATCTTGCAAAGAATTCCTTGAGAGAAAAAAAGAGCTAGAAAATTTGACAGACAGACTCTACCACCTGTGTATCCAAAAATATCTACAGATTTCAGCAGAAATTTGAAGCTTCAAGCATAACAGTCTCCTTGACAGTAAGACAAGAAGCCACTTTGCACAAGTGCCCTCTCTCCCCTCATCTGCATTTCAGATTACGCTGTATGTTAATTTACAACCTCAAGTCATCAGAAATTTAAGATAGTCCGCACAAAGACTTTTTTAAGTGGAACAGGAGGAAGATAAATGGTAAGGATACACAGTTTGCCCTCTTACGCAACAGGGTCTACTTACTACTTTGGCTGTTCAATCTGCTAACAGATTTCCTTTGGGTTTTTTGAAGGAGGTTTGTGACTGCCAAAGATCATATGCAGAATTTAACCATAATACTCTCTTCTTGGAGCTGCTGACAACAGAAAAATACCTTTTAATAAAAAGGCTGTAGGAAGGTAAAGTTTGTGCAGAGATTTAGCTCAACTTCACCCTCTGTCTTGAAAGATGAAATGAAAAAGGCCTTTTAGGTATGTCTTCTCTGTAGGGGAGAATTTCTCTTACACGAGCAAACAATGAATTTAATACTTATTTTAAACATCTCACTGCATATGAACAAGATTAATTTAAACCAAACAATTTGGCATCTTTTCAGCATGTTGTATAAACACAACTCTAAGTACACTATATTGCTGGACTTACTATAGGCTTTAAACACAATGGGTACAATTCTTATTTTTAAAAACATACTTGATATTCACTGATGCTACCAATAACTACTAGTCTGTTTTGTTGCTAAATAGTCATATGACCTCCAGAGACACAGATTTTAATTCCTATTCTGAAAACCAGTACCATAAACATGTCCAGGGGCTTAATTTATTCAATCATTTTGTGGAAATTTACTGTGCATTTTGGTAACAGCAATTTGTGATATGCTACCATATCTTCAGTCTTGCAGAACATTATTTAAGTCACATGAAGAAGATCTAAGGTAAATATCAATTTGAGCCATTTGTTTACTGTGTCCTGGGGTAAGTGCAAGTGAAGAAGGGGATCAGGTTAGGAAAGCTAAAGCCCTGACAGAATTAAATCTGGCCAGGCATGTCAAGGGCAACAAGAAAAGTTTCTTTAGGTACATCAGTGATGAAAGGAAGACTAGGGAAATTTTGAGCACTCACTGGAAGGACATGGGAGCCCTGGTTACCTGGGACATGGAGAAGGCTGAGGTACTCAATGACTTTTCTACCTTTGTCTTCACTGGCAAGTTCTCCAGCCACACTGCTCAAGTTGCACAAGGCAAAGACAGGGACTGGGGCAAATAGAGAACCACCTGCTGTAGGAGAAGATCAGGTTCAAAATCGCTCAAGGAACCTTAAAGTGCATAAGTCTACAGGATCTGATGAGATGCAGCCATGAGTGCTGAGGGAAATGGTGGATGAAGTAGCTAAGCCACTGCCCATCATATTTGAGATGTCATGGCAGTTCGGTGAAGTTCCTGCTGACTGGAAAAGGGGAAATATAACCCCCATGATCAAAAATGGAAAAAGGACAACCCATGGAACTACAGATTTAATTATTATATTATTATTCTCCCAATTCATTACTCCATAGCTGAGCAAATTGATACTTTGGCTTCAATAACTGAATCAGTGCTATTAAATGATATTTATATATTTTACAATTTATTACAACTATGAAAATCACCCCTTAATTTTGGGTTTATTTAATCTGCCAAGTCATTCATTCTAAGTTGTTTCTATGCACAGATAGCTCATCTTGTTCTACAAATAATTGTCACATTTCAAAATGCCAATGTTTCTGTTTCATAAATACCACATCTGGTAAGAAGATAGGTTGCCATAGTCCTGAAATTTATTTGGTGCACATTTTCTTAAACTGGAAACCAAAATCTTGAGCAGTAAAAGAGATACTGGGTAAAAATGGGATAAATCCTATCCGTTATGTTTTTGCAAGCTGTAGAAATACTGAAGATCTAAAGAAAATTGACTCTAAAAAAAACTACCTCAGAGGAATTTTATTAAGGAGAACTGCTCTGCCTACTATAGTGATGGCTACAGAAAAAAAGCCACACAGAAACCCCCCTGTGTGGGACAGACATACATGGATCAAGGTATAACACTGTTATGCTGTCAAAAAAATGAAGGGAGAAGATGATTTTAAGAGTCTGAATTTAAGATGGAGGAGTCTCTCATGCAATAACAGCGTATAAGGGTTACAAAGCCAACACATAAACATAAAAAGCACAGCTGACACATTTGATAACCATAAAGCCTGCTTATTCCAAATATACTCTCAATTACAGTCATTCTGGATTACACAAAGTGAAAATAAAAAAGTTCAGAGAAGTACAATATTACAGTGCTCATCTCAGTGTCTACGTGTCAGCCTCTGAAAGCTTCCTTATGTGTACTGGAGGCCCAGCCTCCTGACTGGGATAACACTCGTGGTTACAGAAGGCAGTTTCACAGCCTCTGACTGTGCAACACCAATTCCACCAGGTCACTGACACTCAGGGCAATGCAAGAACATGGCAAACATGTCACAGCAGCTTCTTGTGGTTTGAAGCTGAATGTCATCATGGAGTTAGATGTTTTCTTTAAAGGTAATTTCTAAAACACAAGCTAAGCCTTACCCGTGCAATACCACCTCTCAAAGGCAGACACCTGTGAGTAGTAGACTTTTTCAAAACTACCCTTGTCTGTGTAGCTTTGGTGCAATTACCCCAGAATAGCCAATGCATAGTAGCAAGAGCTTCATTATAGGTTGTTAACAGTAAAAGCAAGCACAAAGGTTCATTTTACTTTAGAAACGGTAAAGAAACAGGCAAACACAGATGAGAGATTGTTGCACTGAGTCAACAAGAGAGAATCAGGAAATTGAAGTACTGAAGACATCTAAACCCACAAACTGTTGTGTACACAGTGATTTCAGAGAGCAAATAACATCTCATTTTTCTGTGCTGTGTTCTGGTTGAATTGTCCACATTCAACAATCCTAAATATAAGTACAGGATTTTAGTCCTCTATCAATACTAGATAATATATATTTGCAAGTCCCTCAAATTTAATGTTCTTTCTTCTATTTAGAGTGCTGCTAGGTCTGTAGGCAGTCTTATAAACCACTTTAACCTTATTTTAATTTTTCATTATGAAAATTATAGCTGTTCATTAATTCTGGAAGACACAGTATTACAGCTGTGATATATCATTCCTTATATTATTAACAATCTACTTTACAAATTCAGTGCTTGAAGCAGGTATTGGCAATAATGTCTTATGAGTTATTTCTGTGTTTATAAGAATTTAAAAAATACTAGGAGCACACACACCTAGTTGCCTATCCATACACAAAATTTTATTCACTCTCATTTTAAAATTAGTGCCAAAATATAATTGCACCAAATTTAATAGATTTGTTAGACACTAAAATGCAAACCCCCCAAACAAGATACTATGTGACTAATCACCACCTATCCACTAAGATTACTTAAGCAAAAATTATGCCCTGACTACCATTTTTGTGTTGTAAAGTTTTAGCATAGTGTGAAGAATTTTCATTGAAGGCAATAGTTTTCCCCAGAGATTAAGCACTATTTTAGCTTAGCTTTAATATTGTTCGAATGTCTGAGGGATAGAAAAACTCTTAAGAGACAACAAGATATCAATATGAAATCAAATGGGATATGACTTCTAGAAAGACTTGTGGTCCTGTAAGTACATAATTTGAAATATTAATATTATTTAAAAAAAAATAATATGCCATCTTAAACTGCCATCTTCTTTAAAACACAGTATCCTATTGAAAATAATTCAGAAAAGCTGGAACACTGTGCTATACACTACTTACCACAGAATAGGCCATTTGCTTCAGGGAATGAAATTTATCCTATTTGTTCTACATAATTGTCTCTTCTTTTTTGTGAGGTTTTTTTGGGTGTTTTGTTTTGAAAATTACCAAACTTTACATTGCCTCTGGTTTAAGTAGCAAAACCTAAATCACGGGCGATTTTTAGTTCCATACTTATACAATATTAATTAATGTATTTGAGAAGACAAAGCTGTACTGAACTGAGCCATCCTGCAACTCAGCACTTACTATTTCATATAATCAAAATTTAAACTTTTTTCTAGCCAGCAGTTAGCACACAACTTGCTATTTCTAGGTAAAACCTGACCAAATGCTATTCTACTCTTTTTTTCACATGGAATAGTGGGAAAAATCTGATTGGTTGGATATTTATTTAAGTTTTCTTAACATTAGATGTTTCCTGACGTTATATGACAGCTGGTGGAGCTGCCAAACCAAAAAACCTCAGCTGTAGCTCTCTGTGTAATCCCACCATACATGAATCTTTCCAAGAAGTTCAGGTCACACTGAACACACTGAAAAGTTACTCTAAGAGAAGAAACACAGTGACAGCAAGTACTAAGATTCAGAGCTTAAGAGCGGATAAACAAGCTGATAAGGAAAGAAGAAACATGACAGTGAAGGGCGTACAGCTGAGAGATGTTTACAATGCTAGGCGTAGTAAGCATACCTGGGCTGATAACCTGGGCAAAGGAAGCAATGCAAGGAATGGAACAGAATAGTGAGGTGTCCCTGCCCATGGCATGGGGGCTAGAACTGGATGATCTTAAGGTCCTTTCCAACCCGAACTATTCTATGATTCTATGATATTGGTAAGATCTTCCAAGGAAAATGTTTATTAAGCTGAAGAACCATCACGCATGGTAATTAACAGAAAACCAAGGCTTGACTTTCAAAATTACATTGGATAAACTACACAGAAGGGACATTTCAGTGCCAATGATCAAACTCTTCTCTTGTAATCTAGCTCAAGCAAGTATCTTTGTGAAAGCAATGACTGTCACAAGAAAAACAGTTAACTAGCAGCATCAAAAACAAGGGTAGTTACACAGAGCTCAGAGAACCAAATCATAAGTAAGACAACAGGCACTGCTTTTAGTGTTATGTCAATAACATTTTCAAGTGTCAAATTTAGTTTGCAACATCCAGTTTTTGACTAAAGTTTAGAAAAACTAGTTCTTAAGTTCTGTTTCCTATAATATCATTTTAGATGGGTTAATTCCTCTCTCTATTTTCTGGACTTGATAATACACCTAAAATGAAGTCTCCTACTTTACTTTTCACTGCATTAAGAAGAAACAGAGAACAGGGTTTGTTTCTTTTTGTTTTTTAGTTTTCCTGTATAAATTTCATGCATCCATTTTAACAAGGTTCTTTCACACACACAAACATCTGAGACCCATTCCACATCACATATGAGAAAGAGCATTCTTCAGAGAGGCTTTTCTCCAGAGTTTAAAAAGTATATTTTCATTCTGAGCTAAACAGGATGTAGGGATTGCCACCAGCTGAGGAGTAGGAATCACCAGCAGTTATAACCCAAATATTCTAAGGAAATGTAAGCAAGTAATTACAAATAAAACTGCTTACATTCATGTGACTTGTTTGGCAACAGCAGTATAACATAAGGAAAGCTGCTACAATTCATAACAGCATCTTGTAATAAAACAGCTTTATGCATCCCTCTCAAACTGTTTAATGCCCAAATCTCATCAGATGGCTGAGTAAGCATTACACTTTGGGACAGTAAATCTCTGTTTCCAATATGGTCTACATTCACAGACATGTACTTTAGCATTCACTGTAAGACACTTCCAGCTAAGCACTCATACAAAAAAATTGCAATGTATAAACATATCTGCATGCTATTTTGTCTAGTCAGCTATCCAGGTTCTGAAAGAATTTAGGAAGCATGATGGACCAGCAGCTCAACAGGAGCCTACTGCTACCCAGAAGACACTAATTTGAAGTTTGGATTTATAAACATGAAAGTAGTGTGAAGGGGCTATCTGTGTACAAGTCTCAGTCTCTTCAACAAGTCTTCATCCACCACAATGAGGCATATACAGCATTGCTATGGCATATTTTACTTCCTTTACAGAAAAACTAAAAGATAGGAAAGGGTTTAGAAACAAGCAACAGATCTGAATTCATGACAGAAGATGCTCTACCTGGACAGACAAATAATGGATAGATAAAGCTCACAGAAAGACAACTGGCATAACTGCAGAATCTAACTGCATATGTCAAGGAAAAACACTGGGTATTATGGGTGTTCCAATAAAACAGAAAAGGGCATCACCAGACCTAACGGCTAGCAACTGAAGCCAGTTTCCAGAATCCAAACAGAAACGGACATCTGCTCTTCACATGGAGGCTGACTTCTTACAGATGCTGCTCACCGGTGTAAATGGTGGATTTTCTGTCTATTGATGTTTTCAGGACTCCAGAATGTATTTCATTCAAGGACAGATTACTGGGATCAGTACAGAAATAGAGATGAAAGTTAATGAGCAACTGGATAGCAAGCCAAACAAGGTAACTGGTAGGTCTTCTGATCTTACATGCTGAATTCAGAGACAAACAATATAAAAGAAAAAGAAGTAAACAAAAATTGCTGGGCCTACTTACCCAATTATACTTGTTTCTTGTTTTTTTTTTTACTAATTTTGATTGCCATTTATAGGCTTTAAGTGAATTGGTTATCAGCACTTTGACCCAACTCCAAAACATCCATGGTTATCTAAGAAAGAACAGGAGGTTTGGGTAGCGGTTTCGTTTGTTTGTTTGTTTGCTTGCTTGCTTAAAACTTTCCTATGTTTTTCTAAGTAAACTGAGTGCATTTGGGTCCAGTCACAGTATTTGAAAAGCTTCTAAAAATCCCTTAATCTGTTTGAGGTATTAGGAGAACAAACAGGGACAAGAAAACAAACATAAACATAGTAATCATCACCACAGACCAACCAGTTATCCACCAAGTCTAGAATTTAGTCCTCAACAATAGTAAGATATTTAAAAGAACGTGGGCAGAAAAAATAAGGTGCAAAAGGCAATTACAGAATAAACATAATAAACACTTAAAGCCTATTCCCAATGCATGTGAACTGAAAATGCACTTGTGCATTAGAGCTGTGCATATACTCTGGTGCTCAGCCCATCTTCCATGCACTCCAAAAAAATACAAATGACTAAGCCTTTCCTTCTTTTCCTGAAGATGTGGACTTTAAAAACATCTGATATCAGAGAGGTCAACAATGTATAATCCAAAATAAATGCTTTTGTTGGTTTAAAACTTATGGATTTCCATTTTCTTTAAATATTTCTTTCTTCCTGTATTATGAGAAGAAGGAGAAGCAAATGGCTTAACTCCTTGCCAGAAACCAAGTTTTAGTGGGGTCCCAACTTCACAGGAGAAAGAAACAATACTCACTAATGTAAATTCTGGACTATGTGACTTCTAAAGACTAATTTTCTGGTACGTGCGTAGGATGCAGGGACAAAAATGCCCAATTCAAACCCAGAGCAAGCATAAAAGCTTTTTAAATCTGAGATTTGCACGGTAATAGGTGTATTAGAAAAGCATCTGAATCTCTTCTTTTCATCAGTTTGAGAACACTCACAAGTAATCAGCCTCTTTTCCAAGCTCTTCTTGCTGGAAAATACACCCTAAAAAATACCTGTGTTAAACTGCAGATCTTTGTATACACAAGAACCCAGAGAAGATGGAATATCTGCAGAATTTGCACAAGTTAGCTATTTGTGTTAGTAGGATTAATCAAGAAATAAATATTTTCACTTAAAATATCTTATTTTAAAAAGAAAGATGTTATTTCATCTCCTTGGAGTGCATTATTTCCCTTTATGATGGATTTAATAAGAGAATGAGCATCCACATGGATGCGCCTAAATATTAAACTTGGAAGAGTGTGTGCACGTGTATATGAGAAAATGGAGAAGGATTTATAGGCTCAAACATTTCTACTTTCAGTATACAAAGTTTTAGACTTCTATTACATATTACAAAGGGATGAGGATTAAAAAAAGTACAGCAAGGTTTCCTTCAACATTCATTTCAGCCCTAGCATTACAAGGCAAGCAAACACTTTGTTGTTTCAAAGCATAAGACCTTTTTCCCGGATATAAATTTCGAACTATAAAGTACAGGAAGTGCAGTTCTTATTAATTCTGAAGTGCTTTTGAAAATATATTTGCATTAGAATGGTAACTACTAAGCCTATTATAGAGTAGGCCTAAGGTTTTAAAAAAAAATTCTTTTATTCACAGCATGTGCTAACTACATGAGCGGATAATGCCTGTGTTTTAGAAGATGCCCTTTTCTATCTAGTTTGCATAATGTTCATGTAACTTTGTAAATGGTTAAAAAAATAGAACTGAGTTTAACTTAATCACCAACTAATGAGGAGTCCAGTACAGCAGCACTAAAAAACCCAGAAGCTCTTTTCAAAAGCTAAATAATTCTTTAGAAAAAAAGGAGCAAACATTTATATATACTTACATATGAGGGAACAGGGGTATAGTCTGGAGAAGAGAAGGCTCAGGGGGGACCTGATGGCTCCCTACAAGTGCCTGACAGGAGGATGGAGCCAGCAGGGGCTGGGCTCTGCTCCCGAGGAGCAAGGGATGGGACAAGAGGAACCGGCCTCAAGCTGCCCCAGGGCAGGTTTAGATGGAGCTGAGGAACAATTCCTGCCCCAGAGGGTGCTCAGGCATTGGAACAGGCTGCCCAGGGCAGGGCTGCAGGCACCGGCCCTGCGAGTGCTCACACAGCGTGGATACGAGGCCTCAGTGCCATGGGTCAGTGGTGGCCTTGGCAGTGCTGGGGCATGGCTGGACTTGATGATCTTCAAGGTCTTTTCCAACCTAGCTGATTGTATGATCCTGTAGATGCCTGGGAAATCCCTGCATGCTGATTCTGCAATGTAAACTGTAAACAAATGCTGATTTTTAATAATGATCACTAGAGAGAAACTGACAGGAATAAAAAATTATTCCCCAAGAGAAACCGTGTGTGTACACAGAATTCACATATTATGTCTAGCTGGTGGTTGTTTATTCTACAAATACATATTAATATTAGAATACTACTGTGCTTTTCAGCACTGGTCATATTAATTATTACTGGCATCCTCTGTCAGCACCATAGTTTCACTATATAAAGTTTCAGGAGAGAATATTTTATTCAACTCCATCTTTATTACGCTCACCTAGAACAAGATTCCTGGTAATACTTTAACCGATTACACTGTGTATTTAGCTTGCTAGTTGATTACATTCTTCCCATAGCAATGACATTTTAAATACTTCAACATGATGTATTGCAACGGCCACCTCTGAATTGCCAGGATGCAATACATCTCCTGCATTCAGTATCTGCTCTCTCAGAGGACGACTCACCGGCCAAGATCACAGACTCACAGAATCATCAGGGTTGGAAGGGCCCTCTGGAGATCACCCAGTGCAACCCCTGCCAGGGCCGGGCACCCAGAGCAGGGCACATAGGAACGGGTCCAGGTGGGTTTGGGACGTCTCCCGAGAGGGAGACTCCACAACCCCCTGGGCAGCCTGTGCCAGGGCTCTGACACCTGCAATGGAAAGTTCCTCCCCATGCTGAGGTGACATTTCTTGTGTTTTAGTTCATGGCCATTGCTCCTTGTCCTGGCACTGGGCACCACTGAAAAGGGGATGGCACCATCCTGGCACCTGCCTTTGAGATACTGATCCCATTGATGGGATCCCCTCTCACTCTGCTCTTCTCCAGACTGAACAGGCCCAGCTCCTGCAATCTCGCCTCATAAGAGAGATGCTACAGGCCCCTTGTGGCCTCCACTGGATCCTCTCCATCAGCTCCCTGCCTTTCCCGTACTGAGGAGCACTGGACTCAGTGCTCCAGATGTGGCCTCACGAGGGCTGAGTAGAGAAAGAGGAATCACCTCCCTCAACCTGCTGCCATACTCCTCCCCGTGCACCCCAGGACACTCTTGTCCCTCCTGGCCGCCAGGGCCGGCTGTCATGGTTTAAACAAAGTCAGCCATAAACCACACAGCCCGTCCACTCACTCCCCCACTTCTTGCCCTCCCCCTACACCTGGAGGATGGAGAGGAGAATTGAAAAGAATGCAACTCCCACAGGTTGAGATAAGAACAGTTTAGTAACTAAGGTATAACACAAATCACTGCTGCTACCACCAGTAATAATAATGATAAAGGAAATAACAAGAGGAAAGAATACAACACCTCAGCACCAGCCGACCAATAACTCGCCCCACTCCCCCCAGCTGAGCACCGACCGATACCTCAACCAACCCTGCAGTCCCAGCCCTTCCGGGTAAATCGCAGTTACATCCTGGGCATGACGTGCTGTGGTATGGAATACCTCTTCGGCTAGCTTGGGTCAGGTGTCCTGTCTCTGCTTCCTCCCAGCTTTCCCTCCTCCCTGGCAGAGCATGAGGCTCACAAAGTCCTTGGCCAGACCAAACATTTGAGCAGCAACTGAAAATATCGGTGTTACCAGCCCTGTTCCCAGGCCAAAAATAAAAACACAGCACTGTACTAGCTACTAGGAAGGAGAAAAATGACTGCTACTGCTGAACCCAGGACAGTATCCATCCCTTATTCCATACCATTCATGTCATGCTCAGATCCCACATTTTCAATATACCATCACTCTTATCTCAGTGCACTCTTATCTTAGTGCATGGACCAGTCCCTATAAAGCTGCTGAGTCCATCTGGTCCATGATATCAGGCTCCATCTCTTGTAACAGTCTCTCAGAGCAGGAGAGGCTGTGTGCAGTGTTCACACTTGTGAATAACCTGGGCAATAGTGTCCATTGCTAAGTCCACCCCTCGACCATGAGTCCATCTCTATGTTGCATCTCTGCCCTGATGGCCTGAAGTGCCATGGGCCCACCAGGCTCAAAATAATTCACTGTCCCCTTCAGCAGTTTCTGCAGCTTGTTGCTGGGGACTCCATAGAGCTGCCTTCCATCTCTGATGCTTCCAAAGCACTGGAGGGGTCCGGTGGACTAGATACTGGCTCATAGTGTCCCACACACACTGCCACTCATGACTGTCCAGCCTTGGGGAAAATCTCCTGCTCTTCCCATATTGTGGTCTAACCCCAGAGAAGAAGCAAACCTGACTGTGCTTAACTTCTGAGATCAGACAAAATGGCCGTGGGTAGAACACACTCTGTGTGTGTGCCAACATGCTGATCCCCATCACAACCAGCAGGCAGGTCCCAAGGGTACCCAAAGTTCATTCAAACCCTTCAGAACTCTCCAATGACGCTGCTGTACTTGTCCCTGGGGCTGGTGCAGCTGCTGTGCCTGCCGGCTCTCCCACCACCAGCTTCTCTTTTCCTGGGTGCAGCTCTTCCTGCTCTGCCTTGCCGAGAAATGCTGCGTGGGCTCCTGCATCCTCCTGGGGCTCGGCGGGCGGCTGCCGGGGGACGCTCTCGGTCATCCCGGGGCTCGGCTCCTCCGCGGGCCTCGGCTCCTCGGCCGCCTCCTCCCGCTGCTCAGCAGCCGCCTTACTCCCGGCCTCCGGCTCCGTTCCAGCCTCCGCCTGCTCCCCGGGGCCGCTCTCCCGGGCCGCTTCGGCCGCCGCCGGCTCCCGGGGCCGCTCCCCCTCGGCTCCCCGCAGCCTCACAAAGACGGAGGCGAGGACAAGGGCCAGGGCGGTGAAGAGCAGCGGGACGGCCGGGTACAAGGCCACGGCCACGGCCATCCCGCCTGTGTGCTGGAGCCCAACCGTGTCACAAGTCATTGCCATACAGTACAGTGAAACAAGAACCTTAGCCCAAGCCCCACACTTGATAAACACTATCACAGCAAATACCGGCTCTAAGTAATGTACTACATTCTGAAACTGAGAGCAAGAGAAACAACTTTGAGAGCCAATAAATCAGCATTGTGACGACTATTAATCTGGTCAGATCTGTCATTATCTCAACCGTTTGTGCCCCACGTTGGGAGCCAAAAAGAACTGTTGTGGTTTAAACAAAGTCAGCCATAAACCACACAGCCCATCCACTCACTCCCCCACTTCTTGCCCTCCCCCTACACCTGGAGGGATGGAGAGAATTGAAAAGAATGCAACTCCCATGGGTTGAGATAAGAACAGTTCAGTAACTAAGGTATAACACAAATCACTGCTGCTACCACCAGTAATAATAATGATAAAGGAAATAACAAGAAGAAAGAATACAACACCTCAACACCAGCCGACCAATAACTTGCCCCACTCCCCCCAGCTGAGCACCGACCGATACCTCGTCCAACCCTGCAGTTCCCCCGCCCTTCCGGGTCACTCCCTGTTACATCCTGGGCATGACGTGCTGTGGTATGGAATACCTCTTGGGCTAGCTTGGGTCAGGTGTCCTGTCTCTGCTTCCTCCCGGCCTCCCCTCCTCCCTGGCAGAGCATGAGGCTCAGAAAGTCCTTGGTCAGACCAAACATTTGAGCAGCAACTGAAAACATCGGCGTTATCAGCACTGTTCCCAGGCCAAAAATCAAAACCACAGCACTGCACCATCTACTAGGAAGGAGAAAAATAACTGCTACTGCTGAACCCAGGACAGCGGCTCATAGTCAACTTATCATCCACCAATACTCCCAGGTCCTTCTCATCTGAACTGCTCTCTAATAGGTCAGCTCCCAGCCTGTGCTTTATTCCTCCTCCCCAGGTGCAATACCAAAGATGCTGATCTAGAAGCTGCTCAGCTAGTCAGATAGGTAAGAGAGCAAGAGTTGAATCTTCGTTCAACAACCCTGTGTTAGACAGGCTGACTACTCAATAATGAGTGCCAGTAGGTCTGAGCAACCAACCACACCCAGCAAATTGACTCACAGTGTATGAAGATAGCAAATGGTGAAATGGCAAGAACACAGGATGGCAGAGGAATGGAAGTAGAAAGTAAGAGATTACCGGAACAACTGATTTAAACTCCCATGCACAAATGAGGGAGCTTGCTGCTCAAAAGGAAATAAAAAAAATACAAACCAAAACCAAACTAATCAAATAAAATACCCTAACAAACAAAGCCCACAAAAGAACAAGAGAAAACAATTCCTCATCCGTACTTGGAAGTAACCTTGAAGACAGAGTCTATTCCATTATGTTTCCTGAAAAGCCACTTCCAAGCAGATTTCCTTTTGATTTTGTGTTAATTGTGACTCGGATCTAATATACATAAAGTTTTAGTTTAGTTCCTACTTATCAGCAGATCTTAATACCTGCAGCTCAAAAGGCCACCTGACGCTACAGTATAAATGAGAGGAGGCTTGTTAGATTTTGGGTTAGACTTTCTTACATTTTCCTTTCCTAACTGCATTTTTGAGAAGGATGTTATAAAGTTTTGTACTTTGATTTATTTGCTGTTCTAATAATGCTGCTGCATAGCTCCATTATTTACAATATCAGCACAGAGGAAAGCACAGATGAAAAGTACTTTCATGTTTCTAAATCACTTAACAATAAGAACCATATAAGTTTTCATGATTTGGGAAGGGAGAAGGTAGGGGAGGGAGTTTTCATGCAATGTATTTGCTTTATTAAATAAGGTATACATATTAAAACATAAATCTTTATTTCTTACTAATGCCGTGCTTTCTAGAGTTGTCTCACCTGAATAAATATTTCACACTGGGATCACGTATGTCTTAGGTAACCATTAAAACAACGTAAATCTGAATTCATCAGCAGTGGAAGTTACATGTATATACCAGTTCTAACAGGAAATTTGCCCTGAGGACTTTTTCACCACACAAACTACCCTGCATCTGACTCCACATTAAGGGCTTCCTACCCAAGCTTCTGCCACCTGCCTCTACCTCGGATCTTCTTTTATTATTGAAGAGTATGGATACACTGAAAAACAATGTGTTGCATAATGCCATCCAAACCAAATCAGACAAAGAAAAACTAAGAATGTGCTCCCTCTCTAACCAGCATACAATAAAAAGCTTTCTGTAATGTCTTTAATCCAAATGTACATATTGAGCATCTAATTTGCAAAAGGTCACAGGTTCTGGAAAGAAATATTAAAACTAGAATGAGTAAAACTCAGTTGGAATGGTAAAACTCAGAAGGGATATGCAGACTTGAGCCTGAAAGTTCAGTATGACTTGTGTCTGATGACAAGATAATCAAAATCTAATTTCGGTGTTACTGGGTATAGAAGCAGCAAGCCAAAGCCTAGTTAGTCTGAGAACCTGTGACAGCAACTAGCCCCACCATACAGCAGCACATCAGTCACTGCCGAACACAGAATACCAGACCACAATAACTTTCAATCTGGACAAGCTTAATCACTCTCATGAAATGTTCCTACTGCAGTGTGCTTCTTTGAATTGTGTCCTAGTAAATTATTTGGTGAAAGATTTATGATGTGAAGAAGAACGAGAAGTAAAAACAACATTCATTTTTCTCAGCAATCAGAGCTGCCCTAAAGTAGGCTGTAAAAAATAGAATGTAGATTCATCAAACTGGTTTGGGTTGCTTTGGGGTTTTTTTTATTGGGTTTTTTTTTCTTTTTTTTTTTTTTTTTCCTTCAAGAAAGCTATTGAATATATATGCAAAAGAAATGCAGTATGAAATACCCAAGAGATTATGAGTGGTATGGCACGGTAACATGACTGCATGTGGAAAAAAAACTGAGTGCATTACACTTCGCAAGTGCCTCTCTCTGAGAATTCTACCAATATAACTCAATTTTCTATTTGATGTTAATAAAAATACTGGACAATCTTAAGGGATGTTATAAGACACTTATTATAATCATTGTCACTATTACTTTCTAACTCCTGTTAACATACCTATAGTGTTAGAAACGATTAGAAAGCATGTTTGTACATATAAAAGAATAAAAAAATGGAATTTGAGCTGACATACAGAAAGGAATTGGCTGCTGTTCATGACTGAAATTATCTCACTATACAAAAAGAGATGCAGTGACATACACAGAGCAATTCAACTGTGGTAAAAAAGCCAAAATATGTCAGAAAGCTGTTAGGTCCAGATTAATGTGATTGTCTTTTTTAGACTTCTTTTTACTAACTTCAATCATATACTGTAGTTGTTCTAACATTTCACAGCAGAGATTTACTGCTAAACTAGATCTGACCTGAGAATGAAAAAGCAGTCCGTTCACTATAACTATTGGCTAATAAATTTTGCATCAGCTGAAGCCTGGTTCAGGCAGAAACAAAATCCACAAGCTATGAATGCCAAGTGGGGAACTCTGGAAAAGCAAAGTTTTCAATCACCCCTTTGAAGCCCAGTTTAAAGCTCTTAACAACTCATTACAGTGTTCTTTTAAGTACAATTTGGTTACAAAGAATACTTGAAGAAAAGTTGCCTTTCAAAGCAACCTCTTTAAAGAGGTTTTCTAAAATCCTCATTTTTTTGCCTTAAAGTAAATCTACCTTCACTGTGCTGTGTCAGCAGATGAAGTAAGAAAGAAAGTATTTTCTTTAAAAAGTAAAAAAAAAAGTAAAAAAAAAAAAAAAAGTTAAAGTTTGATAATTGGTTCTCTTTGCTGGAAAAATACATGGCATAGAGAAAATTCACATATTACCAGAAGATTGTAAAATATTCAAATATTCAGAGGTGGCAGAACCATTGTCAAGCTTTTGACATATCCTAGCAGAAAGTATAAAAGTTTCTATTCATCTTAAAATACAGCATTCAAAAAAGGACTCCTCCACTTTAAATAAATCTTGTGATGTTTGAACATTCTCTCAGATTCACTGAAGGACTGCATTTTTGAGATTGATTGACTAATGAATATCCAGTGCAGGTGCTGAATTACGAATACATTTCTATCTATAGTTTGCTATATTAGGGAAAATCTAAGACAAATTAATGTCATGGACCTGTCATTTTAGCCAAGAATCTGAACACCTGTTTTGAAGATCACTGGAAGAAAAGCTCGACATAAAAATACTAAACTTATCCTGGATCACTTTGTACAAATATTATTACCGATACATTAAAATCAACTTTAAAAGGGGAATTCTATTACTTAGAAAAATTACAGGTAAACATCTTAGAAAGAGCACAGTAAAAGTTATGCCAGACTAAGGAGCTTTAGGTAATATACAGTCATGTCATCCATCAATCCTTTATACCAAAACTTCCAAATCCCACACCAGAAAGCAGCATCTATGCCAAAGAGGAACATACTTTGGTAGGCACATTGGTCAGCAATTAGTAAATAAGCTTATTTCAAAACATGCAAATGATGACAAGCTTTAAAGTTATATTCTCAGAGCTAAACTTCCAACAACATTTAATTTTCCTATCAAATGCTTTATTCACACTAGCTTCCAGAGGGATTTATATTTCGGAGATCTGCTTTTTCGTGAAGACAATCAAGTCAGAACAATAGAATACTAAAGCAAACAAAATGATCTGTTTCAAACTTCTGAGCTCTGAATATATTTTTTATTATTAGCATTTCACTGTCAAGCCATCATAAACAAAAATGGAAGTAGTACAACTTGGTCTTACGCTTCACAGATTTTCATAACTGAGTAATGTATGACCAGGCAGCAGCTAAAACCAACTTCTTTGAGCAGTTCCAGTATCATGGTTAAACCAGATATTTTTTTCAGTAAGTCAAATGCATGAGGCTTTACTAACAGAAGAGACAAAATATTGAGGAAGATATCTACAATTGCTTAAAAATGTCAGGCTTTTTTATAATAGAAGAATAAAAAATTCTCTAAAGACTATTTATTTTAAGCATGTTTATTTCCTACAGAATTTAATCCCATCAAAACACCCACTCAAATTTAGAATAAATTTACATGTATAAACTCCTAGATGTCTGCAGCTGGAAACTGCATGTGTAAGATGTAATGAACAGGATTTTCTACTATGTGAACTACATTTTTATCCCTACAACATTAAAGTAGAAAGTGAGAACATGTACTAAGCCTTAACTTACTTTTTGCCACGTTATCTCAGATTTCATGTCAGTAGAGAAACTGTACAACCAGAAATCTACCAAGCTTTCAAATACAAGTAATTGTTATACAGACTTATTTTCTGAAGAAATTTGCTTTCTAAACTTAACAAAAGCAGGAAAAGAAGGACTTACTGCTCATATTCAACAGACATGTAGATATGGCACTGAGGGACATGGTTTAGTGGAGGACTTGGCAGTGCTGGGGTAAGGGTTGGACTTCATGACCTTTTCCAGATTTTTTCCAGCTTAAACAATTTTGTGATTCTATATTATTTAATAAAAACTGACTTTGGTTTTCTAAAATAAATTTTATTCATCCAGACACAACACCACAGACTAACGGAAAGGGGAAAAAAATATAATCTGAGTGTTTCAATTCAGTTACCAATAATTTGCACTCCCCTTCATAAAGAGGGCAGATAAGAGCACATTAAGAGCAGGAGGAGGATGAACAGTTGTCAAATCAGTAATCAAGAGAAAAAGAACATCCTCATGAAATGCTGAATAATGACCTGGAAACTAAAATGAGGCACTTGAGCTGAAGCATCAATCATCCAGACAGGGAAAAGTAATATTTAGATGACTCCTGTACACAAAGGCTGAACAAACCACAGTGAAAATGGCCCAAGTAGTTCATATGATGTAGCTGCAGTTTGATGGGTTCTTTCTAGTTAAATACCTATAAGCAAAGACAGACCCTACAAGAACAGAGACTACCTCAGAAAACAGAACTGGATGTTTGATAGATCAAGCACAGTGCAAACACCTCCAAATGTCTGTATACAGATGTGAGACAAACAAGGGATTAGACGAGGGTTTAATTAGAGATGCTAATTAATAGATATTTTGATTTAAAGGTGAAAGCAGACACTGACTGCTGGCAGAATGCTTTAACAAGTTGAGCGACATGATATCATATATAAAAAAAATGAGCTTTCATTGAACAATCTCCACAGAGAATAGTAAGAACTTAGAATATCCTGAGTCACAGTATTAGAAATACACAGTAGGGAACTATCACATGGCATTAACAAGCACATACATAAAGCAGTAGAGTTTCAGCAATTCAAGTTTTACTGGATAATTTACCTTCCATAGAGGGGGCACAAAGGGCTGCACATTTGTGTCTTAAAACTGCCTATACCTTACTTGATATAAAGCATATCTGATTCTTCAACTAAAACTAAACCACGCCATTTATTTTAAAAACCATATCTAATTGTTGGCTGAATGACAATTTAATAAGTCTATTTGGTCAAGTTAACCAGATGATTGGATACTGTTCCTATGAAGCAATATCCACTAATGGCTTCAACACACTTGACTTCTGATTGATTCAGATAAGTGAATACCTGAATGAGAATAAAGCATTTAGATTGTTATTGGATATAACAGGTATTTAAAGTAAGAAGCATTTTATAAAAGAAGAGATTGCTTCACCATGCTTACAAGTTCACACAGGCAGGTTATTTCAAATATACTAGGATCTCAATGCTGCAATAATATATTATAGCAGTTATAAAAGTAATTAAACAGGTTTCCTCCTTTCAGTTTTTATGAGGTGAAGGGTGAGAAGGAAGACTAAGCAGTGACAAAATTAAAGCAGAGGAAACAACACTCCCATTCCCACACTTAAATTACACAGCAGTTAGGAACAGGAAAAGAATTCCAAGGCACCTGACTAATAGTGTATCTAAGTTGGCCATATGGGATTTTACCATAACAGTGGTTTATTCTGAGAAATAAGTTCGTAATTTAACACGAAACAGTTGAAATGGTAAAATGGTATCCATTCTCCTACAGTTCTTTCATTAAACCTCCTTATAACACTGGTTACTTTAACAAGCAACAGAGATTGTATACTGAGGATTACTGTAAGGAAACCAGTTCTAAGTTGAAACAAACCTTGTCTTGGAAATTCATCCGACTCCCTGTGAACAAGGTCAGAAACTCTATTTCCATAGTGCATCCTGGTGTCATGATCATACGCCTTCAGTGTCTCACTTGAGCTGTAAGACTTCTGAGTTGGTACTCTGCAGTCTTCACTGTCCAGTGAAGAACTTGTATAGCGACACTCCTTTCCGCACCGGCCCCTGGTCAGAGAACGGTGTCTTCTGTCTTTGATATCCATTATTCTGAGTAAGGTAGGATGTTTCCAGAAAAGCCACTCTTATATTTGGGGGCAGTCACTGTCACCTAAAGCAGGAAAGGATAACAAAAGAGTGAGCAATGTTGTTACTAGAGTTTGTTTTATTCTAATTCCCTTGAATTATCCTTGAAGAACAAGGTGACACAGATCGAGAAGAAAGAGAAGACCCACATGACACATCCTTAGAAATTGAAACAATCGCCCTGAACGGGTGGGGGAAGAAAATCAAATGCTACAAGAGAATGGCATTGTATCTAAATTATCATCTTGTTGAAGAGCTTAAAAAATAAGGATAAAACAAAATGACTGTTATCTTTTGATTTTTGAATGAGCGCTGATAACAGCACACAACCGACAGAATCGTATTTGTTCCTGTCCCTGCAACAGCACAACGTAAAACAGACTCAAACCAGCTTTAATTATTTCCATTCTTCCTGCAGGAGGACTTGCAATTAAGAAAGAAGCATGCAGGAGAGTTGCATAGAGGAAATTATTCCTATCCAGCATTGATGCATCACAAAGATTTACGTTACCCTTGAACAATGTGTTCAGAAGCAGCAGCTGATTTTATTGCCCTGGATAATGTAATCCAAGGCCCTGTTCCAAACAAAAGGTGGACCAGGTATCTCAGAGGTCCTTTCCAGCCTTGACAGTTCTGCATTTTCATTATTCTCTGAAAACACTTTGGGAATTGGCTGCTCTTGGGCACCACAGAACATGACTAGATGCTCTCCTTCACAATCCCTCAAGAAGACCAGTTTATCCATTTCAGCAGCTGGAGCTCTGGAAAATTGTGTAAAAAATATCTTCTTGCTCACTGGACCAGAAAGAGAGATTCTTACATTCTTCTTAATTAGGACACCCTTACTGTGGCATATATACTTTAATATATGCACAGTTAGCATGCATAAACCACAAAATGAAAGATATTGTTGAAAGCAAGAAATACACTAAGCATGAGCACCCTAACCACTGGGGTACTCATTATTTTGAGTTGGTATTTGGATCCGTGTCTTTCTCTCATGGCATCCCATGCCCAGGTCTGTATTAGTCCTGAGAAATCCTTATGACAAAGCTTTTTGTTGGAAGGGAAATCTGCCCACACAAAGAATACCCACATTTGCTAACAAGCAAAAATCAGAGCTAAACCTCTGCTTTTCTATTCCTGGCTAAGGAGGTGAAGAAATGGTTTTGGCAAATCTAGATGGGACAGTTGAAGACATTTTCTTTCCTGTTGTCAGTCCAGGTGATACTCAAAAGCATTCCCCACAGAATGGGAGTAGGTCCTTCACACCAGCTGCACCCAGGCTCAGGCCAGAATCTCAATCTACAAAAGCGCTTCAGCAATACTACTGCTTCAGACACCTCTGCCACCAAGGTAACAAACTCCAGTGAAAGGTGGCAAAAAGCCCAGAAGGCAGCCCTGTATCTCACTGTTGTATTTGTTTGAGCTGATAGGAAAGGAGGTCATAACATTGGTTTCAAGTATTGCCTAAATCATGGCTTTATGGCTGGAATAGATTTTGTCCCAAAGAGAGAACAAATGTACTTGGCCAGAGGAACTAGTGAACTTGAGAAAAGGTTTATTGGCTTCATTTAGAATCTGACATTTAGACTTGTTGTGGGTTGGTTTTTGGTTTTTGTTGTTTGGGTTTTTTCTGGTTTTTGTTTTGTTTTTTTTTTCTTTCTATATTTCAAAGAAGAAAGTTAGGTAACCAGGAGAAACAGCTGCTTTAAGCCACCCACAGATACTCTGCAATCTGTGAGCAACAGAAAGTGTAAACATGCTTACTTTTTTCTCCTTTCTCTCTTATTTGTAACCATGATGGTATATTTCAGAGGGAGCGAAAGGAAAAAAAAAAACAAGACCACAAAAATCACAAAACAACACATTCAGAAAAGCCAAAACAAAATCAGAAGACATTCAGCCCTTAAAACTGGAAGGGTTAGTTTAGAATTTTAGATTAAAGATAACAGAAGACTCAATATGTACTCCCATTTCTCACCTCTCTGACTGTGCAGTGGCTGACTTCTCCATATCCAAATTAAGGTCAATTCTTTGATCCTGTAATATTTATTAAACTGTAAAGTATATTAACACTGGTGGCACAAACACTTGCTTGAAGTTTGAGGAGATACATGATCATTTAGATTAACAATACCTGGCTCTCTGATCCCAGTCTAGTGCTATCTCATCAAACTCAAGTATCAATAGATCACAAGTATAAAACACAGAAACAGATGAATGCAACACCATATTGAGCAAAACCTGCCAGTTATGCTCTGGATGTCTTCGTGCTACTGGTCAATGCAAAAGCCTATTACTCCATATGAAGTCTATCAGATCACAAAGACAAATAGCTTTTTGTTTTTATGATTGCTAAACTTTAAGCTGTCTGGCCTGATTTCTGTTGTTTTGGAAAGAACATTTAATTCCTGGTTACTACAGTTTAAAAGAAGAGTTTACAACGACTGAGACAAACTTTCTGATTCTTTCCATGATATCAGCTTCTTAAAGCATCTTCTTTAAGAAAACAGATATTTTTTAATTTTTCCCTCAATAAATATTCTTTTGTTTTGTGCAATTACAACTACAAAAATAAAAGGAAATGGTAAGACAATGGTCTAATGTTGATAATGCCAAGAATATTCCTCAGTTACCCTTATGTGCTGAATATAAGGCACCAACATCTGCATGCTTGACACCATAAGAAGCACAAGAAACTAAATGTAGAAATATGATAAATCTATTTCAACAGCTTTACTTTGAGCTTTCTTATGGAAAGTCTCGTTACAAGAATCAGACACCAATAATTTGGTGAAAGACTTGATCCTTATAAAACTATTAAAAATTTCTTGAACTTTAGTAAATTTTAAGAGATGCTTAAAAATATTACAGATAAAGTGAAAACATTCTTGGGGGGTTTATTCAATGACATGTTCCTATTTATTGCAGTACTTCTTAACTTTTTCCTAATTTTTCTGTTATTAAACTGTAAAGTTTAATAGAGGACAGATCCCAAGCATCTGAGACTAAATACATATCCCTAAATGCAACAAAATATTCTCACAGATTCTCCTCTCATCCTCCTCTCTGTTTTGTTCACAGAAATCCCCAAAGCAGTCAGGCAAAAACAGTTCCACAGCATTGGCAACAAACCGCTCTTCAAATTCCGACAACGGTATCACCATACACAGCTTAAAATGTGACAAAATGAAACTGTAACACACTTTAAGAAAACTTGCTTCACATTTTTCACATACTTATCTGAAAGAGATGAAATACTGTTTCAGTTCTATGCTAAATACCTTCCCTGTTAGAATGTGAAATCTTTATGCAATCTATTCCTGAAAGGTAAAATTTGATAAGCTTTGGGTAAGCGAGAATAATGGTGAGACTCAATTTGGGTTTAAAATCCCTGATACTTTTTGACTTGCCTGTCTCAAGGGCACTCTATGAATGGTTTATTTTGAGTAATTGACCTAAATAGTAACTGATTTAATAATTTCTTTTGTTTCAAAGGATTTCACTAAGTCTGCTCATATTGACCCACTTATACTACAGAGTAGTACTACCACTAACTGACTTCAACAGTTTTTCTCATCTATCAGTGTCTTAATTCTCTATGAAGCACTGGTAGGACCCCTGTCTAACTTTCTGAGTAAGGTATTTATGGCTTGCAAAATTGTTGGTCAAGTTTCAAAGGTGTGTAGTCTCAGTCTCTAGATCTAGACCTTCCACGGATAGGAAATCAAAAGCAATAAATGGGACATGCTCTATTTGCTGCTGACATCTATCTCATGTGCCACAAGTTACACATGTCTAATGAACTTTGGACTCACTATTCACCCTCTACAAAACTTCTGTGTTTACGTGAAGCAACTATTTACCTGGACATGAGTACTGCTGTGATCACAAGAGCGTAAGTGGTAACCATGGGGTAGTCCAAGGATGCTAAAACACTGTGTGCTGAGGAGAGAGAAGAGAGCTGAGGAGCTTAGAAGTGGAAAACAGGGGTTTGTTTCAGGGGGCTAAAAAAAAATAATTGACCACTTCTTGTGTTAGCAAAGTCAAATCAATAGGAGGCATGCAGAGAGGATTCAAAATGAATTTTAATGGCTTAGAAAAGCCTATGTTAAAAGTCTCTTTAAATTTGAAGTTGATACTTACACTGATCTTACTTAAGTTATGTGCTTGTTTCTTGCATTTTCTAATGATCCCTTATACTATTAGAGGGTACATGGCCATTAGAACTGCCACTCACAATAGACAGAATGCAGTAATCACTTGGAAGCTCAAGAGAAAACAAAGCACTTCACATTTACTTTGTGCTCCTAAATAACCTAGCACAACTAGATCAAGACATTACAATAGTGCATACAGTATGAGAAATAGGCTTTTTTTCCCTTCTCTTTTTAAAAAAGAAGTAGTACACCATGTACCAATCTGTTCATTAAAAAACAGGTCTCATAAAAGCCTGTACTCCTTTTCATCATCAACAATTGGAAATAAGCTTGTGATTTAGAGATTCAAATGCTGTTCATTATTTTATGCAAAGACTATTTTTGAAATGAGAAAACTCAATAATTCAGCTTTGGCACAGTACAAATTTTCAGGGAATAAGTAAAAGGGTTCTTTAACTGCTGTATTTTCTTCAGATTTTAATATTAGTGAAAAAGTACATCTCTCTTGCATCACTTCTGCCTTTTAAAAAAGGCAATAAATAAAATGTGGGGTTTTTTTTTTAAATGAAATACTACTATAGTCTGTACACTTCGTTACATAAAATAATGTTGATGACAAGTATGCTGGTTTTGATCTGAGCCAAAAATCAAAGCATATTTGGACAGTCTGTTTGGTGTAATAATGTAACCTCAATTTCCACTGGTAAGTCTTCCTTCTGATTTTTTCATATTCTCTTTTTTTTTTTTTGTGTCACTCCGATTACTGAATTTTCCTTTCAGTGTAGCTACTCCATGTATTGTGTTGAAAATTAGGCATATTTAGTGTGACATGTGAAATAGCTATTTCAGAACAGTTTTGATGAATGATTCAAGTTTAAGTAATAGAAGACATACAGTGCTTATAGGCATCCTGTGTTGTGCTGTACTGCAAAGAAAAACTGCTTTTCTTACCATGTTTCTCTTTCAGTAAATAAAAGCTATAGGAAGCATTTTCAGACTAAGGGCAGTCAAAATCGTACACACAACAAAATCAAGCACTGTGCCAAAGCTTTATCTCATGTATGTGTTTTTATCTATGTAAATATACATATTTTTATTTCCAGGCTATCTTCTGAGATTTCTGTACCGCAGGAACTTCTTACAAATCCCAGAACTGTTTAAATCTATTTTGAAAATAACATCCCATTAAGAAAATAACATGCCATTAAGAACTGATGAAAAGCCCAGGAGCTACTAGGCAGACAGCTTTCTAACAGCCGTAGTCTCACATCATGCACAGGCTGCTCATGCTTAACCCCTTATTTTCCTCTGAGTGTGGGGCACGGGGGTTGATACATGTAAGCACATCCTCTTCTCTGTACTGTGAGAGGCTTCAGAATGAAAGTGACACTGCGGGTAAACGGGGAGTTTCTTTCTAGCAGGTACTTTATGTCAGTTGAAAAAGCAGGTGGACAAACTCAGATACAAATATCTAAATGTTATTAAATGTGGCTTCTGGTTTATGAACCTCATGAGCTGAGGATCACCACAGATTTGGAAACCACACCAGTAAAATTTCACTATTAGCCAAACATCTGCTATGAACTGTGTGCTTTTTCCCATCTGAGAACAACATGAGAAATAGCAGGCTTCAAACTCATGTAATAGGTTCCAGAGTAGGGAGAAAAATACCGGCTTTTAAGCCTCTGTCACACAAACCTAATGAACTGCCTCAGTGAGCCCACACAGTATATTTACATGAGTATTCTTGAAAATTTATTTTAAACTCACTAGAATATTACTTTCATCCTAAATATTTCAGCAGCTGGTCATCACAAGAGTGTGGCAACCATCATGCTGATTCCCACCCTAGGTGTTGCATTGGCCATTAGGAGTAGACTGTGTCACACTGACTTGGAAAGATGGTCATGTTTTGTGAAATGTGAGACACAAGCAATGAAAGAGTACAGAATGTCCAAATAGCAAAGAGTTTATCTCTTCTTTTCAGAGAATGGCTTATCAGGGCACTCAAATTAGTGCTAAGCAGAACATGACATATAAATAAGGCTGAAATGACACCTTCTTTTCTTCCAAGAAACGTGGAGGTAAAATGATAGAGAGTTTGAAAGAGAAGAAAAGAAAGTGGCAGAATCATTTTTTTCTGTGTATCCTGGAGTTTCTCAGCTGTGCGAAGTTTTCAAGTTTTGCCTCTTGGGGAGTGTTTTTCGTTTTCTGAATGAGGCATTAATATTCCCCCCATTCCAAACACTGCTCAAGGAAGAAATACTGAAAAAAAGAGGGTTGACCCAGGGATAACATATTTCCACTCCTAACTCACAGCTGCTTACAAATATTCATTATGCTTTAAGACAGCCATAAGAGCTAAATCTGTATTATCTTTATTCTACAGAAAAAAACACCAAAAGCGAAGAGCCCCCCTGAGGTCATACAATGAGTCTGCTGCACACTGGGAGCCCCAGGTTCCAGTTCTCAGTTTCCTGCTCACAATATAATCATTATCTAGCACACAATAATTATCTACATACTTCCATCATTCTATGCAGTCAGATAAAAAAGAATCAAGTCACCACAGAACAATACAACAAGCCAGCTTCTTAATTAATATAATTACTTAAAATGACTATAGCTGAACAAGTTCACAGAATGGATTTAAAGATCAAATACAAACTGGCCACTTCAAAAGACTAAGTTTACAAAAATAATTGCCTAAAGAGCATTATTACTCTTTGACTGCCTAGAAAGAACAAACAATACTATTAACTGCTGCTAAAATGCTGTTAATGAAGAAAGGTAGACTAATTTATCATTGCATAATTAACACCATGCAGTTAAGCACGCTTTAACAATTCTGTATAATAGTTTCCTATCACTAGAGAATACTTTTGAATCAGGAAATAATTGTCTAAATAATTTTTGATTAAGTCTTTGATCAAAATGATCAACATTTATAGAAGTGAGATAGCTCTAAATGCCCATGCAATGAACGACAACTTGCTTTATATAATCACCTGTTGGTGATCTTTTTTTCTTTCTAATCCTAGGGTAGAATGCTGTCTTTAATTAAGTTACTAGGATTTTTACCCTAACAGTTTTTACCCTTAGCTCCATTACTAGCAATGAAGCCAAGACATCAGGCTCATTGGAGAACAAGTTGTGCTCCAGCCATTCCCCCTCTCTTTTGCTTTTACCAAGACTTAGTCATTAGTTTAATTTTTCTGTCCTCTTGGCAAGCTCCTTATTTATCCCCATAGCTTCAGTTATGGATTTGAATGCTGCTCACTTCCACAAGCCTTTTCCTTTACGCCCAGGCTGATCTCTGAGAACTCTTGGGCATTGTGCTTCCACATTAAACTCGAGGGGGTTGATTTTAAACATATGACTGTGCTACAAAGCTGGAGAAGGGACATGTACTCTTCTTGCAACAAAGTAGGTCCATGCCAAGAAATTTAAGAGAGTTACTTCCTTCCTTCTCCACTTCCTTATGTTAAAACATTCTGTAATTCTACACCTGTTGGGCACCTTATTCTTGCTGGCTCTAGCAGAAGCTGTGCCACTGGGTAAATGATCAGCCAAAAGAAAACCATTGGGAACACACCTTTCATTTCTTCTTCACTCTTAGTAGATGCGTACTCTGTTAATGGGGAACTTTTCCAAAATCTGAGATCAAATGAAGCTCCGGTGTACATCTCATCAGAAGACGCTACTATAAGAAGATCATGTTGCTGAAGAGGTTTCTCAGCGATTTTCAAACCTCTATAAGACTGTTCTCAGAACTCATCAAACGAAGTAATCATGCAAACAGTTACGAGTTTAGGTACTTTACTTCTCATTTCAGTTGAGAACACCACCTGCTTTTGACTCTAAATTTACATCACTCCCGTTCTTTCCTTAAAGATTCCATGGAACCTCTCATATCTCAATTTTACACTAACAATTTTCATATACTCATTAACAAGATGTTTTAATATGCTTTCTCCCTGCTAGCAGTGCCAACCTACAAAAATATTCTTTGAAGAAGGCTTTGTTAGTGACCATTTTTAAGGTTGTATAAACCTGTCATGATAATAAAGTGTGACAACATTTTAAAATGCCTATTAGTATTTAGTATTACTTCAATAAATACGGCTATTCCCAATTACACAAGTAAATAACACACTCTGCTGAGCTCTGATACTCCCCTTTACTGTGGGGGGAGAGAAAAAAAACAGAAGGAACAAAGAGAATCCTTTTATTTGTGTAAGCTCTCAGCCTTACTCCTTGGGAGTTCTCTGCCTCTGTAAGCACACAGATTGTATCAGAAATAACAACTTCCTAAAGCAATTCTTTGTTTTAAAGGTTCAAGGGAGGTTAAGAAAAAGTTAGAGGGGAAAAAAAGATATATGAATGGAAGACAACGGAACATCATGTTACAGCACACAAAATAGATGCCATTATATGTCAACAACCTCCATTAAAGTATTTTCTGAAACATTTTAAATCTAGATCATCTCAGACAGTAGACACTTTGCAGAATGAAGCAAGAAAGCTGCACTTTAAGATTCCCAGCTAACAACTAGACTTCAAGTGTTATTCCATCTTTCAATAAAGCAAAATAAATTGCTTTATAAAAAACAATTAACCCTCGCAGCAACAGACAAAACGAACAACAACTGCTCTATGAAATGACCAACTGTAATTAAAAAATCTCCAGGGAATTTCCAGAGTCCACACAGCCAGGCATTGGCAGGGATAGAACTGAGGTCTGTCACCTCAAAAGCTGGTCCACCTAAACCTGCAGTGCAATGTTTGCTTGCATATTATCATAGCAGAAGGATATCCTTGATTAATGGAAATATTTTTAATTAGAAAATTACACTTCTAGGTAATCAACTGGTCCAATGCCACAAGAAGCAGCAAATACCTCATAATATTGTACAGCCTCTGTTCCATCACCAAACCATGAAGAGAAAGGCCACATCACTCTGGAGGAAAATCACTCTAGAGAAAAGGCCACATACTTCAAGACATGGTAGCTACATACTCATTTGGGCAGCACATGGAATACAACATATATATACCCTCGCACTGCAAGTTCCTTCTGCAGACTTTGTGATAGAACCGCGATTTTGTTTCCTATCCTCTATCTGTGTGTGTCTCCAAAGAAAGCCTGATATTCGCTGGGGGTTAAGAGGTTTCCTCTGTGTCACTTTGTCAGCAGTCACTGCTCACGTGGCTGAGTTGTCAGAAGCAAGTCCATCCTGGCTCCTCAGCTGCCACAGTTGTCAACGTTCTATGTGAACTTCATCCAGCACCTAGCAGAAGATGCCTGAAGGCACCCGGAGACAGCAAAGTCTGAAGCTGTACCAGCACAGAACATGGAGCTCACATATTCTCAGATAAGCTACTGCATGAGAAATGCAAACAACCATCTCCTATGCAGCATGTGTGGCTGATCTTTAGAAAGCAAGAAGAGTCACAAGGAAGTAACCAGTTAAAAAACCTCAAAACTGCAAGGCATCTTTAAAAATCCATTCTGTCCTTTTGTTCCATTGCCATTTCACAGAAAGTACAGTAACAAAACTGCAATGTCTAACTTCTTCTCGAGACTAAGCTCACTTCATTAAAGCCAGCCCCCACGATTTTGCCATCTGCTGCCTAGATTGCCATGTATCCAGAATGCAGAGATGCCTACATTCTTCAACTGCCATGGTCAAACTTTCCAGCAAAAGCATCAGCATTTTACAACAAGGATAGAGATCAAACCTAAGGGAATCTGGCCAGAAAGATCTAAACCAAACGTAAAACAAATGTTTCACAGACCACATTCAGCTGAACCACCAAGTCTTCCACAGTAAAATTTGTAACTTCAGTGAAGGCACTTGGTTCAATCTATTGTATTTGCACAGCTATATGGACATGCTGTTCTACATCCACAGAATATGGAATTGAAATATTCTAAAAATGCTCTTAAAAATGCTTATGCTCCAAAGATATTAGAATTGGTAAAGTTTATGGCTTTGTTTTGCAGAACAGAAAAGAAAGTAGAGGTCCAAAACTCAGTTGATTCTTCTACTAAGGAAGATGCTATGTTCAGAGAACAAAAATAAGGAAAGCAGTTTAATAAAAATTACATCATGGAATTAGAGTTCTTTACACTCATAACCAACTTGTCAGAAGTTAAACACAACAAGCCTTAAATTCTTTCTTTGTTCCAATGCTGTATTATCTACCTAGGTAAATGATTTCTTAATACTGTTATTTTTAGCAGTACTCTACAGAAGGCAACAATATGGCATGGAGTTCTACCCCCCCACAAAACAAGAAAGATGTCCATGAACTGGAACAATTCCAGGCAAGGATGTCAGTGTCTCAAGAGACTGGGGAAGTCATTTACGTAGAGAAATGAAGGAACTGGGCTGGTTTAACCTGCTGAAGAGATGCCTAAGTGGGACCTATCAAGGGCCTTCCTATACCAAAGAAGCTATGGAGAAGAGGGAACCAGGGTCTTTAGTGAGGAGAACCAAAGGCAAGTGAGAAAGCATAGGCACAAACTGAAGTACAGGAAGTTTTGATCAGAAATAAGGCGGGTGAAAACACTGTGGGGACAAATATGTACTAGAAGGTATTGCTGCAGAGGCTGGGGAATTTTGCACGTTTTCAAGACTCAACTGCACCAAGCCTTTAGCAACCTGGTCTGAGTTCAGTATTGAAGCTTCGATTAAGTGAGCTCCAGAGGCCCTCTCCAGCCTCAATGGTCAGTGACTCTATGATATTCTTCATTCAGGTAAAGTTCCACAGCCATTAAAATATATGTAATGCATATATATATATTTAGGAAACAAGCCTGTAGAGTGAACACATGATGAAAGCTTTGTAAGCTAAGCACACAGGCTTAAGAAGTCAGAGTTTTTTAAAGCAGAACATTAATGTAATCTTGCAGACTTAAAGCTGAGCTCAAAGCTTCAATAGCACAACAAGGCAGAGATCCCATTACATCTGCACACAAGTGCAGAGTGCAGAGGACCAGCAAACATCACTGTAGCGGGGTCCTTGCTACACCATCATGCTGTGGCAGAACATAAGGAATCCACACAGCAGTGGTAAGCCAGAGAGAGCAGAATGGGCTTTGTTGCTTCAGTTTCACAGTACAGACCATCTGAGGGAACTGAAAAGGCCCAAAATGCAGTTCTAGAGAGCAGAAAATTTACAGGAACTAAAAGCACAGTTTAACAATGGTAACAAGTACAAACTTTATCATAATTCCCAAGACACTGCTGTAAACTCATACACTTCCAAATTTATCATTTGACAGTACTGACTTTGAAATGGTCCCTTAAGAATGCGAGAATAAATCTAAAAGAAATCAACTCTGCCATACATTATAATGATACTACTATAAAACTAAAGAAAACAACTTGAGAGAAGGAACTGTAACTTCTAACACCTGAGAGGCCATCTCTCCATCCGTCACAGCCATGTTCTCATGTCATGTAAATCAAGCTATTTTGCATTTTGCACTGAGGATTTTGTCTTTTGTTGGCAGCCCAGCATCCATAGGATTCATCTGTGCCTATCCTATAGATATGTGGCCAATGACCAACTTTAGCTCTGTGTGTGATACTCAGATATATATGGTACATTATTCTGGATGAAAATCTATAGATAGCTGTAAAACAGAAAAAAATATCAGAAGCTGAACTAGTTATAGTGATTTATCTACCAAATCCTTCCATTTCTATTTCCACTGCAGAATATAGCACAGGCAGTAGGTACGAACCTATGCCCTCACAGTTGTGGTTTCTCCTCCTGCATAATCCCATCTGTCAAACTGAAAAAGGCTTGTTAATTTGAGCCAGTGTACTGGGGGGGAGGGGGGGGGGGGCTGAGTAATGCCTCCTCTCTGCTGCATTTAATTCAGAGCAGGGGTCAACCTCTGCATGTGGAGAACAATCTACTAGGCCCGCGTATACAGATGGAACAGTCGTACAACTGCGTTCCTGGGATCAGTATAGGAAAGGTTTGGTCCCCACAAGTGTCCTGGTGCACCAAGAAGGTGCACCAAGAGTGAGTTCATCCATTGCAACCACAGGTAGGTTGCAGCTATTATCAGAGGAAGCCAACTGAAAGTTTCTGTGTTTGGTTTATTTTCCAGGTTTTACACAGCACACAGTCTTATTCTTGAGGAAACCTAGAAGAATTGGAACTGACCTCTGGAGAGGGCGTCATTTATGGTATCTGCATTAGAGCTGTGATCGCTTAGTGTAAAAAGCAAACAAACTAACTCAGCCTTTTCCCAGCATCTTCATTTTCCTAGAAGTTCTTCAAGGACATGCAGACTGTATGTGGAATACTAGGCACAATTCCTGCCAGTAGAAATTGTGAAGATAGGAACACTTAGGTACATTCCATGAATGAGTGTTGGTATTTCTTGAGATGTGCAGAGTCAATAAAGTCTCCCAATTAACCATCTCGTTTGTAACTTGCCTTTTTGGTAGTTATGTCTAAGATGAGTTGCCATCAGTCTTAATTGGTCCAGAATTTCAAGCTCTGTATTTCTATGTGTATGAAACCTGATCACCCAGACACACACTTCTGGCTTAATAGTCACACTTGTGCCTCAATGCCCTGGACAAAGACTAATGTAAGTAACATCTTTCTAAGTCTTTCACAAACAATTTTACTAATGTTCTACCCTTTAAAGCATTTCTTCTCTTCACAGCACTGCAATTGCATATTTTAATACATAAAGTTACTGAGGCAGAGAAGAGCAAAGCCTCAAAGCCACCCTGCTATTTAAAGCCTCCCTTAGCTTCAGTAGTTTGTTCTGCCTTACAGGCAGTGGGAAACAGCCTCCTCTCTCTGTACCTCTCAGAGCAGGAAGGAAACTGGAAGCAAACACTATAAATGCTTTATTATCCTGAACTGAAATCAATAAACTATGACCAGTTTTAACCTAATTTACTAGGAAAGAGAATTGGAAAGATATCCGACAAAGCTTTTCATATACATTAAGCGCCATTGGGCTGTAAATTTAGGTCAACAGTGAGACACACAATGACCTACAGGTAAAATGATCCATATACCATTACCAATTTCCTCAGTTATCCAAATTACCTTGGTAACATCTAACTTGCACAAAATCTTTTATGAATTATTAAAATTAAAACTAAAAGGCAAAAAGTAAAGGAGATAAAAGGAATCTCATTCTTCATGGCATTTTCAGTGGTAAGCACGTGTCACTCTTGAACAGCAAATTCTGCACAAAAACAGTGGCAGAGACCATGACCATCAACTCCCAGAGGCACTGGATGCATGAGCTTGGTCCGCGGCCAGGCAAGGCAATGGTCCTCAGGTACTGATGAGAACTCCAAATACCTCAGAAGTAAAGAGCTTCTTACAAAGCTTAGAGATCTCATACTCTCCAAAACCAGTCTCCTATGTATGTTTGAGTATCTTCTAAGTGGAATAGCCAAAGCCACTGACATCGCTTGCAGCGCTGCCATAAAGATTTCATGGAAGACAGAAGTTACTGCAGGACTCAGGACAACTCTAGTTCTGTCTTTCCAGCAACAGAGAACAGGCAGCACAGGCAACTGCATCTGAATATAGTGCATCAGGCAGCAAGGATATCTCCTTCAGCAGCAATTCATGCTAACTTCCTTCTAGCAAAAGCTGCTCCCTGAACCATATAGCAAACTTTCTATGGGTAAGAGTTCTGTGCTAGAAGAGTTCAGGTAACTAGAATTTAAATCAGAAAAAGAAAAAAAGTATTTGTTAAATCATATGCAATTAGACTAAAATCCAAACAACCAAGAATCTGTGAATAAACCACTAAACTGGTTTCAATTGTAACATTATTAAAAACATAATCATTTTTATGTGTTTTTTTTTTTAATTTCAGCTACCATATGATTTCCATTTTAATCACTCAGTTACCCTCTTCTCATTCTCATTTCCTAAGAGGCAAACTAAAAGAATGACATCCACCAGGCTGAGTGAGCACACTAAGAGTTAACAACTGAGAACACAACTGACGGAAATCAAGATTCATCAATTGAACTAGACTGCCCAACTCCAGGATTTTGATTGAAGAGTAGGTTTTAGTGAAGATGTGGTGTACATACGTGTACATACACAACTTTGAGATTTCCTTGCATGAATTTTTGCTTAGGATATTCTTGCAAATAAACAAGCTGTTTATTTACTTTGGCTGTAAGTGCAGTTCCTCATTCTCATAAAAATATTGTCAAGGACAAAACAGTTTGCATGAACATTCGCTCCTTTAAAAATCTATATACTCACTGAGTATCTTGATGGAATCCTCAGATTTGCAGTTGGACTGGCTTAAATTGTCAGAACTAACATTAGTTTTCAGAAGTTCTAGCCTGAACAAGCAAAGTTTCCCTGGTCTGCAGAGGCAAAAAATGTTGGATGTCTGCCTTTAAGTCATTTAGCCATCTGAAATGTTTTATATTCAGTATAAGAAACTTATATGAGGCTACTGGAATACTTTCCAATAATCAAGACTACAGAATTAGGAAATGTCCCATTTAGAAATTGAGTTTTGAGTGATAAGAATGAAATACAAATTGGTCCGTAGTTCCATGACTCCATTTAGGCTGCACTAATATTAGTTCTGATACAGTGCAAGTGCATCACCAGACAGATGGGCAGATCAGTGCTTCAAATGCGTATGATTTAAAAATTGTAATTCAACATAAAATTGTGACATATCAGTTAATTAGATTTTTTAAAATGAAGAGTAAGAATGCTTTTAAAAGTTATTTCTTTATATAGAGGGACTCATCCATACTTCCTAAGAATTCCAGAAATCAGATAAGTCTAAGGATAAGTCTACTTATCTATGTAGAACTAGGCTAATCCTCACCTTGCTAAGTAACACGGTTTATCAGAAGAAGCAAAAGCTTGTTTCATTATCATTCCCAGTAAGAACTTAACTATGGAAAAGCAAGGTGTCATGTCATGAAAATCACCCATAATTTCTGCTAAACCACACACACATAAGATTACAAATGCTGTGTTCAAGCTCTGCAGTTAAACCAACCTCTCTGGCTCCTGTCAGAGCCCTACGCAGTAATAAAAGACAGAGTAACAACGATGGAAAGAGTATTCAAGTTCGCAGAGAATTTTGCTCTAGAACAACCTGTGACAAAAAGCAAAATAAGGAGCATTGAAAACACCCAAACTGGATTTACAAGGTACAAAATTTGTAGAGCAGCAGGTAAAACTAAAAGATTACCAGTAAAGGTCAGAGCTTGGTGCACACATTTCACAGCAGTGTACTGACAGTAGTGTAAGATTTTCTTTTTTCCATTCTGAATCAGAACTTTAGTAACATTCCTTGGGTTTCAGCTACTTGATTCTGACCCATTTTTGCCTCCCAGTGTTTACAAGCTTCATAATTTTGTCTGCTCCCCAAACCCATCTGCATTTCTGGAAATCCTGCTCCTTCATTTCTCTTGATTTCGCAAATTCTAGGTGGAGCTGCACTTGCAACAATCTACAATTCTCTTTATAAATTAATCTAGTATGGGGAAACAGCACACATTTGCAGAATTCAGCTATTCCTCCTGTGCATATCCAAAATTAGTGAAAATTAATGAGTTTCTACCGTGTATATTTATATGCAACTCTTTGAAGTAATCATTGCTAGCCGGCAAAATCACTTGGAGAAATGGGTTGATAAAAGAAAAGTAACTAATACATTATCCCTGTATCTGCAGTACCATTCAGTAACACTTGTAACCCTTGTCCTATATCCAAAGAAGACTAATAGACCAAATTCTATATCCCACAAGTAATGCTAACCAAAATGATGAACTTTTTAAGTATGCCGAATGTGCCTTAAAAAGTGAGGTCTAAAGACTTTTCCTCTCTGGAAGGTAAGCTTTTCTACCAGGACTCAATTTTCTTCTGGTCCCAAAATAAATAAGATTTCATGCACAATTGACTTTATCTGCCTCAAATCAATAAAAGCATTAAAATCAATCTTTTAAAAAAGGTATATTTAACCAATGTGATGATTACTGTAAGTCTTATAGGAACACAAATGTGCTGAATATGAAACCTACTGGTTGAAAGGTGCTTTCGAAGGTTTTCAGGCATTGCTAGACTGCTTTCAAAACAGTGCAGCCACTTACAAAGAGTATTCAGGTGCTGTACCCAGCTGCAAAGGAGTGCTCTTTCATGGCATTAGTTTTATAATGAGTCTTTTCAGGCAAATGTCAAAGAATGTATGGTTCACATACTTTAAACTGAATTCACTTATAATTCAGTGTTTGACAGAGCTAATGCTCAATTGTTTCTAAAGGGTCTACAAATGAAAATATTTAATTTTTTATTCAGCAAACATTTAACTAAAATTATGTTTTGCATTATTTTCATGCTGAGGATTGTATTTGACACTGTAACAGAGAAAAGCAGCCTGTGCTAGTAAATGTGATTCTAAATATTGTAGGCACAATCTTCCTTGGTTTATATTAGACAGAATTTAATCAGACCTAAATTTTGGAATATGGAATTAATGCTGGTAGAAGAGCCTTTCTCCCAGCAAATTCTGTTTCATCATCCAAGCAATTAAAAAACTTCCTGACAGATGAGTTAATGCTCATAGTGTGCAGGTTTGAATCCCAACAGGGACACCACAACATGTTTTCAAAAGCCTACAAACCCATGGGCATATATACCTACAGCTAGTTTAAGCTATAAGTAATGCTAATGAGAAGGCTGAAGTTACTGTTTCCTTTTCAAGTCTTATTAATCTTACATTTTCTTAAAAACAGACACGAGAATTTACTTTCTGTTTAACAGTGCAAGGTTAATAAACACTTTGCAATTAACGTCATAATCTACTGTGTACGTCTTCAGAGTCAGTTTTATCTTCTTCACACAAAGATAATGATGATTATTGGCTCTGCAGTTCCTATAAATTGCTTCACCTCACTGAGTTGATGGAGATATGTTGATTTGCATCGCCTGAGAATTATGCCAGGTTCTGCCCCTAAGCAGGTTCTGCCCCATCTGTTTGAAAGCTCTTTTTGAGGGGAAATGCAAAGTTACATACCAGTAACAGTTCTGGTTTTGTCAAAAGTATCTTTGCTTATATGTCAAATATATATATGTAAAAAATATGCTTGTTTATATAAATATAAACGGCACATTTAAATTTAAATATAAATTTAAATATACCATTTTGAATTTCAGTCAACTCATCACAGGTAAGTATCAGCTGATTCTAGATTTCTGAGCAACACTGGACAATCAAATATCACTCTCGTTGGACACGTTTGCCACATTCACATCATATTTGCAAGCTAATTTTAAAACCTAAGAAGTCGAGAGTTATGGAATGTTGTCTCACATAATAACCTAAGAAAACATGTACTTCTCAGGAGAGATCTGTGTCACATCCATGTCTACAAAAGTGTAAAAGTCCCCTCCATTTATTAAAGTTCAAATATACAGCAAAATAATGCTGCAATCCCACCAGCAGCAATGGCAAGTTTGCCAAATTCTCTCTCTATGAGAGCACAGAAAATGGAAGTTTAAGATTGAAGCAGCTGGTAATTCTACCAAGATGTAAAACACACAGTTCTCACACGTGGGGCCTCCTCCCAAGAAATGCCCAAGGAGGACAGAGGTGTTTCTGACAATGGGTTCATCCTACTCAGCATAAAGAACTACTTTCATTTGTTCATTTCAACTCAGCTGGAACCCATACTTGGTCCTATGGGTGCTAAACATGCTTGAAAATGCGATGGACTTTACTTATTTATTTTTAGTAGAAAGTCTTCAAAAAGAAAAGAAGAAAACTGAGACGTCTTACATATTTGGGGGGTTGGGGGGGGGGGCAAGGTGACCTCCAGAGATCCCTTTCAACCTCAACCATTTGCTGATTCTGTACTTTTTCTCTCTCAAGTCCTGTTCTTTTAAAAGGTCATTATGAAGAATTATCAGCAATTCCCTGTGTACACAGATGACGAAGAAGAAATGCAAAGAAAGACGTAAGATTTGGACCCAGAATTTGCAGTATTTCATTACAAAACCTGAATCAATTCCTTTAAGGTACCTTCAAGGAGACAAGTACCAGCACAGAGGTAACTTGATGAATATTCCCATGCAAGCTTCAGCTTAGTTTTCTTTCAAATCCAAAGGTTTTTCTCCTCATTTCTCCTTACACATGACATTCACAAACATTCAAATGCAGAACATGCCATTTTCATATGGACAATAAGAAGATGGAAGAAGAAATTCTGCTGACAGGGCAGATGGAATGGGAATCTCTATAGTAATTTATAATGGACTAATCAAATAGCGTGTCTCTTTTTCACTTCTGTATCTGTACATTTTGTGTATGTGGATATTTATTCATTTCTTCAAGCAAATATTCCAGATAGTTTTAGTAAAAAAAAACCACTTGAAATTTGTTATTACATGATGGAATTTTAATCTGAGTAGATAGAAAACACTCTCTCCAGATTATTTTCAGAATATTTCAGGCTTTACAACCTCCCATAGACCTCCAAAGGGAATTATAGCAGAGGAGTTTTTCAGATTTACACCTCACTGAGATGGAAAGGTCTGTGTACATCAAATATTAAAAACAAACTCACTATAAATAACCTCTAACTGAAGCATAGCCCCAGTGACAACTAACATTTTTTTCTTTTTCTCTCATTTTTGCCCTTTGACATAGCAGTGTGAAAACACTAAAAGAAAAGATGGAACATGTATCTATAAAATGATCTAAAATTTTCCAGTTCTCATGATGTTACCAGTGAAGACAAGGTACAGGGTGTATGTGGTCATATTCCATTGTCATCAACAAATAAAACTGACCAGAAAAGAGAGCACAGTGTTAACTACAATATAGTCCTGCTACATAATCCCTAAAAAGAGATTTAATTTTTAATACTATAAAAAAGACGATTCCATATCTCTCCTAAAATATTTGTAAATTATATCACAAATTAAGAGGTGGCCCTAACTATCTGAGCACCACTTGATATTTGCTTTATGTTAATAGACATTCTCTTGAGTAGCTGTGCTTGAATATGTTATAAAGAATGAAAGGAAACACTATTTAGCAGTGTTTTTAAAACCCTGAATGATTTCCATAATTTGTGACAGTCGGCAGATTTTGATAGTATCTCACATTGATTTTTATGTTTCAAGATGACAATCATTATGCTATTATCTGCAGTTTGAGCAGTGGAACCTAACCTCCTAATTAGGATGAAAAATTGCTCCAGTTGCAACCCCAGTAAGTCACAAGTCGTCAATTATTTTAATAAGAATTAATTTAAAAAACCCAGCAAGGTTGTATTGGAAGTTATTCTGGCATGTGTATTGATTAACACTTGGTATTACATCCAATAAAGGACTCATTAAATACAGCATCAATCTAAATAATATTTTGGTATTCCTTTGATATTTTTTTTATTTATTAAAAGTAAAATAAAATAGAACAAAGCGCTAAAAGATTATTAAGGTAAAGTAGCTTTTTGATTGGATGTGTTAACTTCACACTACACTTGAGAGTAACACAACAGAAGACTTCACACTGTGCTACACTAAAAGGGTATATGACTAAGGAAGCTGGTATTTCTTTTCTGTGTCAGCATGAAATATCTCGACAAATCTCACAATTTTCCAAATATAAAATACCTGCCACACACAGAATCAGTCATGTCTTGATTATTGTGACCTTGTTTATTACCACCCCACAGCCATTTTTTCTTTTTAGGAACATGTAAAACTGGGGTATGTGCACTGAAAACACAGAGATTTTGTCATTTTCCATTTTCTGCTTGATGCTGGAATGACACTGAAGGAATTCAAAATGCAACATTTTTTTTTTTTTTTTTGAGATCTGCTAAAGTAGCAATATTTATTAACATGGCATCTACCAAACAAACTGGGAAACCATTAACCATAATATAGCTATTAAAAAAAAAAAAACCCACCATTTTTTCTACTCCTATTTCCACTTGTCTGCATTAAAAAGCTTTTCAGATTCATATTTGAGCTTTCCCATGTAAGAAATGTCTTTTTGCAGCATCGACATTTATACTGTTAAAGCTCATAACACGGTTCAACAGAAAAAGAACTCTTAAGTGAAAGCCCGAAGTGAGACAGCTGGAAATCCAGAAACACACACACCAACCCTGGAGCCGCTGCTAGGTGGCACTACTGTGTAATTAAACACCCCGGATTTCCTCCCTCCATCTCATTCACTTCAGGCATTTCTCAAAACAACCAACTCAAACATTTTGAATAATAATTTAAACAACAAACAGATCTTTTATCCCTTTTGTTTCACCTCCTGAGAACTATGTTCTTTATACATAAAAGGTCTCAAAATTAAATTTTCTATCCATAAACCTGTGTTCTAGCAGAGCAGCATTATATGAAACAGCTCACGAAATAGGAGCCAGATTTTGTTTCCATCCTGCAGCGTTACACCCCTGTTCTGTATTACACAAATTCTAACTTCTACATAAGTTCTGACCTTGGTTTTCTCTGCATCTCAGGGACAGAATTCCCTAGTGCTTTTAAAGCCTGTTTTAGTCTCAAGATGTATTTGATTGAAAAGCTCACTTCTAATAATTTGATCCCTTTAAATGCTACTGTTTTTAACAAGCTACGTGTTCACTATAATGTAGTAATAATTATTTGTAGCTACCACAGATGATTTTCCTATACAGAATTTTGGGAATGTGTCTCACTCCGTACAATGTTTATTTCCATGAGGAAAACTGGTACAGTTCACACACTCACTTCAATTACAATTTGAAAAAGCTTTCTCAAGCAAGGTAAGGCAGCCTGTTCGAAAAGCATCAATGGCAAAGCTGCTAGGAAAAGTTTCAGTGCTGTTATGACTGAAGTAATTACAATAACATACAATGTCAGTTACATTCAGCTTCTTCAGCACTGAGCACTGCTTATATAATATGCAGTGTGGGTAAATAATACAGTGAGGATTTCTTCATTCAAACACACATCCAAATGGGGATACAGAGGAGCTCTTACTATAATATTAATACAAGAACAGCATATTTGTTTTCCTGTGAAACAGACTGCTAAGGACCTGAGAATCATTGGTTAGGTCTGAAGAGGTATCAAACCTCTCTTCCCAGATTTTACTAATGAAGCACATACAGTTACTGTATTCATTCGAGTATGAACTGAGATGCACAGAGTCCTGACTCAAGAGAAAAGCAGAGGAGTCAATTAACAGGCTTCAAAATCACAGCACGGAGACTTGGAGATGAAAGTAGAGGACACGTGGCTGCTCCCACACTATCAGAAGTGAACTTGTCCAAAGTTCTTGAGCCTACTTAATGAACACCTCTGATGTCATTGCTTCCATTGCCCACCCACATAAACAGTCTTCTTGTCTGCCTGACTATAACATTTGTTTCTAGGAGGTTAATTTAATATTCTAGTACTCAGATCACATTTCTCTTTCCAGTTTTGATAATCACTCCACATTTTCTTATTGAAAAATTAGAATTACAAAATCAACCAGGCTGGAAAAGACCTTTAAGATCATCAAGTCCAACCATTAACCCAGGAAAATTCTGTTTATTTTGGTGTTTTTCTCGAACAGAACATGGACACTATGCTGTCCAAATATATGTAATGAATCTTCCACAATCACAAACCCTGTGTTTTTCAAATACACATAGCTGTTGGATCTATATCTTGCAACACGGTGTGAAGAAACTTAATTGTGTCACTGGGACACAGTGCCAACTACTCACGATGATACTACCTATCTGTGACAACCACATAATCTGCAGAAGTGTTAAATAATGGAGCAGGTGGTTCTATTTTGGTGTCTCAGTAGCATTTACAGATAAGAACACCAATTTCTGCAACTGTGCTTCGTGTCTCAGTAACTTCAACGCCTGCCGGAATTCTTTTAGGGCACATGAGGAAAGTTACTGAGGAATAAAGAAGTTTGTAAACCACCCACATCTGCTGAAGAGCTGAGTCAGGCCTGCAGCGCCTGGTGCTCTGCCTCCCCGCTGAACCAGTGCTTGAGGAACGAAAATGCAGCTGTGACCATTTTTCTCAAAACTCTCTTTTCCTCTTGCTAGTCAAACAGTAATTGTGGCCCCTGTGGCCCTTCATTTCCATCCAGCATCTCAATCTAAATAATCTTAGAAAGGAAACAGAAATCAGCTAAGGAACACTGAACTTTCTAACTCCCATGCAAGTGAAAGCAACAGCACTTTCTTCTTCCCTTTTAGCAGCTTTTCTATACCTTTCCCAGTGAATCTTAATCACTTATTTATTTTTTAGTGAAAGGTTAAACCCTTTCTGGAAATGACAGCGAGCCGACATACCATGGGTTTTTTCCACAATGCAACATCTTATAATTGACTGCTTATGTAGTAATTGCTCTATTTATAGTGATTATTTGCATGAAACAAGTGATTGACATCACCTGGTATTAATGATAGAGAAAGGGTTTATTTCACATTTATGACCTAAAGCTCTTACATAAATTATTTTCCCCTCCTAAGTTGCTGATGTCTTACAGCCTTAGGAATGTATCTCTGAAATGAAATGCCAACGTTATCTATGTACATTAAGTATCTAATAAATATTACTGTTCTTTCAAAGTTACTTTTAAAGTCTTCTCTTCCTGTAACTATCTAAAAAAGACTCTTCCTGGTAATTTAGTGCAGCCACATTCAGCAGCTTGGCTCTCTACCTGTTCAGCATCTATGTTTGTAATGCCATTTTTCTGTAAGAATTCCAGCACATTATGTATTGCACATCCTTTAATTCTGATGGACAAGTGCTCTGATGTGCTGTCAAGCAGTAGCTTTTGGCTATCACAGAATAAAAGTAAAACGATTGGCAAAGAAATTAGGAATGGAGATAAGATCCTCCTTCTGTCTCTGAGTCAGAACTGGAAAATGTAGCACAAAAAAAAACCCAAATCACCTGAGAACAGCATTATAGGAACATGGGTTTGTCCCACAGGAAAAAAATGAAGCTTAAAAATTGATCAAAGAGTGTTTCAGATTGTAACCAATAATCAGATTCGCCTCTCATATAATTTCATTGAGGTCAAGTGAGACTAAACAGTCATTGTGCAAGAAAGCAAAATATTCACAGAAGGCTTATAAACTTGCAGTGTAATTCTGTTATTCATTAAAAGGATAATAAAGACCACAGCCTTTCAATTATTATGCATTTATATTTCTTTTCCATGCCTGAGTTCTAGAACTGTAGCTTGTATTTGTACCTTGAATGGTAACACAAAGCCACTTTTTATAGGAATGACTGAAAATATTGTCTGTCCTGGATTTGTCAAATTAATTTTTAAGAGATGAGAATTTGAATATGATTACAGCTAATCCCTGACAACACCTTCTTCTTACTAGAGCCCGAGCCTATAAATGAAAAGAAATTCTCCTTTTTTATACAGCACATTTGTTCTTGCACATCACAAAAGGCATTTGCATTCCCATTAAATTAATTATTAACAATAAAATCAAAGACAAGGACCTGCACTTGTGTGGCGCTATCGTCTTAATGTCATCACAAATAAAAACTTTCCATTTTGGGAAATTATACTGGGATGGTACAGGAGGGATTGCTAAGAAGACTTGTATAAAGCTTAACATCTTCATTCAAGGCTTAGCTTCCCATTTTACAAGGTACTTAAGAAGTACTAACACCCCTGTTTCTCACAAGGAACCTTTGAAATGTATCAAGGAGATAGCCTAAGGGTTAAAGGCAACATGCCTTTTCCCCTTCCGAGAGTTTATTTAGTTTCAGCAGAGCTTTTGCACAGAATTTTGCTTCCCCTCTCCGCCCCTTTCTCTTGGCTGCACACAGAAGATGTCAGTACAATAGGAATAATGACAATTTAGGATGAACTTTCTCGAGACGAATCCCCTTTCTGCTGCCCTAACCGAGTCCCTGTGAATGCAGTGGGGGGTACAAAGAGATACACAGAGGCAGTAGGAAAAAGCTTCCAGCAGAGCTGCCACCTTCTCTAAATGTAAAAGAACTGAACTCAGAGTTTTGCACCAGCCATAGCACTAACTGCCCTTCCCCTGCCAACCCCATACAACAGAGCAGAGTGCCTTCTGAGCTGCAGTGAGGGAGCCAAGACCTAGAGAGACCCCTCTGGATAGCCCCCGACCTTGACATCTGCACTCCATTTGCCATCCAGCTTGCTCACCTTCCTAGCCCAAGCCCAGCTCAACTGCAGGTTTCAATTTATGATAAGAATCTTGATAGAGGTTATTAGAGATGTGCATGATATAGTGCTTATGCTTTTTGGAATTTCTTTGAAAACCATTTCATAAGCACATCCACACTGATTTTCATCTACAGGTACAGGTAGACATACTCAGTCCTAAGGTACCAATAGAACTTATTAGGGGTTTTTGTGGCAGTTTTAAACATACTGTTAACATCTTTCAAGACTAAACCATAACATTAACGCTCTCTAGTTAGTTAAAATTTATTTTCAAAAACCTAAGAATAACGACTAGCTATAAAGCAGAACATCTAAAGAAACGTTTTAACAATTAAATATACCTAAGACAACTGTTCATTCTTTAAAATTACAAGCAAAGAATTGTTAAATCATGTTTGTGACTACTAACAAGCCATGAAGAACAACCTTTGCTTCCTTCTCCCTCTCCTAATTTTCATCTGTTACTCTGTATGGAACCAATATCCATTACATGAAAAGACAGCCTCCTAATCCAAATGACTTCTTACACAAGTCTATTTAATAAAAATTCATTGTTTTAATCTAGTAAGTGTAATATTCATGAAAACTAAATGGTGACTCTTTATTATTCGGTTACTGATGCTCCTCTGCAGTTTATGGAACTAGTTCTCTTAAAGCTTAATACTTCAAAACACAATAAAATGCTCAATGGCATTTCCTAGCACAACAAAAAATGGTTAGGCCAATACCATCAACAGGATCTAGGCTATGTGCCTTCACACACAACCTACACTGATATAACCAGGATGCTTAATAGGTATATTATAGTTTAATAAAAATCAATATATCTTGGAAGGAGCAAGCAGCTTGTAGATGCATGTTGGAAGGATGTGCTTCACCTGGCACAGTTTTAGAGAACACTTAACACGTGTGTTCTGAAAAGAACTAATGGAACTGGAAATAACCAAGGGCAAAACAGCTGTTGAGATACAGCGTGAGGGATGTTTTTTTCTTACATCACACTTATAACTATACAATCATGTACTGGTGTGGTCAGTAGGACAGAACACAGAACAATAGATGATACAGGTATACTACTGCAGCATGCACTCATTTCTTGAAAATTATAGCTTTGAATAAATAAAGAGCTGAATGCTCCCAGCTGTTAAGATAAATCTGAAAATGCAATCCAAATTTTTTCGTACATCAAGGAAAAACTCCACCTGTAATGACTCCCACTGAATAAACAAATTGTCTCTGTGAGTGGGACCTCTAAGTTTCTCCTCTATTGTAGACTTCTCATTCTGACCAACACCCTCATACGGTAGGAGAAGCATGATTTCTTTAATCTCCTATCGGAAATCTGTTCTTCAGATAAAACCCATTTCTTGGACTTCTTCCAGAACACAGTCCTACAGATCTCCTAACACTACTCAGACTCCCAGCCCCACTACTTGCAAATGCATTGAAGCAACAGACCAAACTCCAATTTGCACCTTTAAGAGCTTCCCCATTGGAAGCCTGTGTCCAGCAGCGTATCTGAGTAACTCAAAGCAGATTTCTTCCTAACAAATTTATTTATTCAAACAATCAAATCACAGAGGATTGCTTTCACTCCTACCAATAGCTCCCAGCAAGCACTTTAAGTTAGCTGCTTCTGAAATATGCCATATAGCCTTATTCTCAGCCTCTGCTTGCCCTCATAACTAGGCCATGCTCCCTATTTAGGAAAAAGTTTGTTGCTGCTTAACAAATTTATCTGTATCTCTTGCCCTCAACCTTTGTGTACAAAGTGTGTGACACTGGGACACAGAGGAGAAAGAAGAAACAACTAACTAATGATCCAGTCGTGGCCCTAGATACTCACTTGAAACTATTTATCCTGAGACATCGCTGGATGCTGTTTCATTCATTAAGAGACTAAAAATGAAAGCAATTTATTATGAAGCAGTCATTCAAACACACTTGATAAAAATAGAAGCACAGGCCTCTCCCACATCTCTCATAACAACTAATGCAAAAACAGGCCTGAGATGCGAAACAGAAAACAACTGGTCTGAGACAAAGTGCAGTGAGCACCTCCAGGCCTGCAAATCCCACCAGCGCTGGAGAAATGCTGATGCATCTGATCCACGCAAGTGATGCTTTACTTGCCTGTGTAAATAGGGGGTGGCTGAAGTCCTCTTTTAAACATGCTGTTGTAAGGGATTTTCCTATTTCTCTCATCTTTCTCTGACAAGTCACATTTGTGCCAAGTACAGCAGCTGAGGCACGAGAGTAGTGCTGAGACCTTTGGGGAGATGATGCCATGATAGGGCTCAGAGCTCTGCTATACTATATAAACAGAGTTACAGGAGAAGGTTTTCCTTACCCTCTCTGCCAAGTGACATAAAGAAAGTAACATCAATACCTCTACATGATTCATATCTCATACGTTAACCTTCTTCAGGTTATAAACGGCATTTTAATATTTACATTTATTCAGAAGCCTTTCCTTCCCTAAATCCTTTATTTTTTCAGGTCTGGTACCATCTCCAATTGCCCATTACCTAAAAAGCCTCAACCAGATTAGGGCAGCACTCTCAAACTTCTTCTAATGCTTAGCCTTAGATTTCTTAAACTCTGCAGAATCAGATGAAGCCACACTCCTCTGGTGGTATTGAATGCAGTGGGGAGAGCTGATTTCGATTCCTTTCACAGAACTCTGGGGGAGAGGAAAGGAGAACTTATTTTCCCTCTGCAGGGAACTGCCATGCTTAATGGCTGACAGAAATGTCTCAGACCTCTTCAGCTGCCTCCCTCACTAACGTACTAGGTTGTGGTAGGTAGCTGTGGTGAAGTTGTAATCATCTAAGGATGTAAGTAAGACAAGTAACTATAAAGACTATCATTAGACCAAATAATAGGTTAAAAAAAAAAAAAAGCTTTAGCAAACAAGCGGTGATTTTGAACAAACTTCTTATTCCTCTTGCAACTAAGAAGCTGTCACTGAAATTTCAGCCCCCTGTCCCACACAGCAATGTGTAAAGCTATTATGCATACGTAGAAGTTGATAGTGGGAAGCAAATTTTCTTTCATACACAGGCCAAGCCTTGACATTTATAAGCACTCAGAATTGAAATCTCCTCAAAATCCAATATGAAAAGCATGTGTGCCCCTCAAGTCAGAGTACTGGCAGCCAAACCTGTGGCTACTGACAGCAACACCGTGTGACAGGGTAATAACTACTGTGTATGACTACGTACATTACCCACACTAAAGTAATATTATCAATTACGATCAAAATCCATGAAGCTCTACAAGATGCCAGCTCAAGATTATTTAAATGTCATTTTACATTCTAATATTTACAAGCTAATGTTCCACAATATGAAGACAATATGTTCAGTAGTATTATGTCTACTTCCTGTGGAAGCACTAGCGAAAGCACTCCTGACTTTAATATTAAAGTAATCGTTGAAGGGTGTCGACAGTTTTAACCTACATCCTTTTATTCAGAAAGACTTCTAATCCCGAATCTTGGTCCTTTGTTTTAAATCAGGGATGTATTGATTAACTGTGAGGCTGAACGTATCTCAGCAGTGGCTGAGTCAGGTATCCACTATGGAATTAGGACAGTTAAACACTGGAATCGATCCTCTCATTGTAGAGCCATGGCTGCTGTGGCAAGCAGTTTCTCTAAGCTATTAATTTTATTATTAGCACACCTGGAGACATTGTTTCCCTTAGGGAAAAGCAATTCAATTGTGTGTGCTGCAACAACTAGTGGCAGATGATCAATGAGACAGCTGGGACCACAAGCTTTCTCTTGGAGCTCGGGGTAGATATGACAAAGTAGTTTGCAAAACAGTGATGATACAAAGTAATATTGCTTTATGTTTTATGCACCTCATTGTAAGCATATTGAGAGCTTACAGTTTCTGGCACTTTTAAGCCTCTTTGGAGTAATTCACCAGTCAGTGTTTCAAAGCTATCTTCCCTACAACATCAGGCATCAATTGATGACCATTCATTCCTGACCACTGACTGCTTCTATTGTTCCAAGGAGCAGTTGCCATCCTCCCTTAAAAGGCAATAGCAACACTTCTTTAATACAGAGGAGAAATCCTAATTACAAGTTTCTGAACATTTAGTTTTATTTCATAAGCATGTTAACAATAAAAAGACACAAAGCCCCATAGGGCCGCCAGCAAAGCATCAGGTATAACTGACTTTCTAATGACAAAATAACTGATGTGTCTCAAAAACTTTGATCCAGCAATACTTGAAATTTACTCAACATTTAATAACAGGAGGCAGTAGAAACCAGAAGGAAAGGCGGATAAAACAGAGACCACTCAGGTATTACAGGCATACATAAATGATGGAAGAACATTCATATATGCACAAAGAAAAAAAAAAAAAACCCACCAAAAAACCCAAACCCCAAAAAACCCCAAACACCGACCCCCAACCAACCAACCAACCAAAGCTCTCATAAATATAAGCTGAACATAACGCTGCATCTGATGGAAACCGCAGAGCTACAGTACTGCTTACAAAACTTTCAGGGTTTGGAACATTACCCTGTTTCCTTCTGAATTGCCACTGTGGCCAAAAAAAGTTCTCTGCTGTGAAACCTTCTTGCAGATGCTACCCATGTTGTAAAGACCACAAATTGAAGAAATATTTAGCATTTAAGGGTTCCTGAAATTTATTAGGCCAAGTTGGTCCACAGACCAGTGTCCAGTTTATGCTTATTGACCCTGGGTTTTGTCTTACCATATTTCATTTCTGAAGACAAATACAGTCCCTACAAATCCATCATAAGGTATGCTACATTTTGGGGAGCAGAAGGAGAAATCAAAACAAGAATCGCTTCTGGAACAATTCAAAGCTATTACCTTCCAAACACCGACTCACATGAGGATTCTCCTACGATTTTAAAAAGCAGTCAAGAGTCTTGTTTTAAAAAGTAAACCACTGTAGAGCAGCAATTTAACCGCAAATTATATTATTTTTCAAAACACCAACGTAATTTTTCCATAACCTATCCTAGTCCTTACACAATTACTGAAAAATCATTACTCTCTCAAAACGCCCCTCCTAGTCCTCCTCCCAAATCACAGACTCACCACGCTTAATTTCAATCCACAGGCATCAAAACTTAGAAGTTTTGTTAAGTTAAAATAAACCCAACTTTCTATTCTAACTACATGTTCTGAACTAGGATTTTAGTTTTGCTGCACAACCCAGACGCATACAGGAAAATTTGGAACTCCCTCAAACAAGTAATCGTTACGTCTTCAGTTCCATTCCTCCTCCTGTTTAGTATTAGGCCTAATGCAATCCAAGAGGTTGTAGATACAACTATTGAGTCTCCTGTTTTACTGCCTGCTTGGTTTGGGTTTTGTCCATTTGACTGGCAGTTGGTCATCACCAGTCATTTGTTAAATACTTTCTGACATGATATGGGGCCTTTTTCAGCATCAGGCTAAATGCCAGATATTCAGGATCTGCTTGTATGTACTCCCCATGAGAAGGGAAGGTAAATTTCTCATCACAATTTATATTGCATATCTACCTTGTATATCTAAGGGATTTTTTGTTTGTTTAAAAAAGCAAAATGCTCAATCAGCATTAATCATTCTGTTTGCTTTTCTGGAAGGGTGAATTACTTCCTAACTGAAATTGTTGTCGTCATCATCATCTGATAGAGGCAAAGCTGTGTAAACTGCATTACACATGATGAAAACCCACAGTTTGGTCCAGATCATCATAAGGCAGAATAGCACAAGGAATAATATAGAGAAAACTGAAGTAAAAGAGAAAATCCCCAACTGAATCTTTCTGTCTGCAATGTCTCCTTCCACAAGCTTTATAATAAGCATGAAGCATTTTACAGACAGAAATCTAAAGGTAGGTTTCCATATCTTGAGAAGGACCCCTGACAGCAACAGATCCAACCCAGCCTAACAGACAGGCGAGGCACTGCAACTGCCTTCAGACCGCACAATTACTGACACTCCTTTGTAGGTGGATATCAGTCATTATTAAATCTGAGCTCTTATTAATTCCAAGTGTGACTATGTAAGGTTGAAGGTAAATCAGGCCCCTGGATCAAGCCTGAATGAACACATGACCCATTAGTAGCATGCGATGGAGAGCTGTAGTGATTGCAAGCCAGTCACAACTGTTATTTGATCATCATGCCAGCAAAGAAGACAGTTTATGTGTCTGTTTAATTTGCCCAGGGGCTTATGAACTACTCTTTGAGCAGGTAAGAAACAGGAAAAAATGAAAAATAAAATCAGGCAGCTCTGAGGCCAACAGATGAGCAGAAAGTAGAGGTGCTGAGTGGTTGTTTTCACCTAGAACACATGTACCACCTGCTGAGTCCCCAAAAGCCTGATGGAAGCTGGTTTGCACTCTGAAATACACCTTTGTGCAGCTTCTGTGAGAACACTGGAAAGACTGTATATTATGACAAGTAACAGAGTAAGGGTTGTTGTGGTTTTTGAATGCAGAAGAGAGATATACACCACCTGTACCCTCTGATCTATAAGCTCCTGTTACACAAGCATGCTCAGTTTTGCCAAAGGAAAAAGGCACCCACTCCTCCAGTCTTTTCCTCCCTCTTAGTGTCCAGCACACAGGAAAATCACAAGATCCAGCCATCCCTTCTGCTGTGTACCCATACCTTTTTAACCAAACACAACATATAGTCGTTACTCATCAAATGCAATAGTGCCACTGTTTTAGGTCAAGAAAGCATCACAAACTTGGGGAAAAACATGGAGTGCTTGGTGTGGAGAGCAGCCACCAGCTGCCACCAGTCAGTATTATCAGAGAACAGAGGCAGAATTCTGAAAAGGGTAGCAAGGAGGTAGGAGAGGGGGAAGGAAGAAACCTTTGGTAACCAGAAGAAGCAGAAAGAGGGGGACGGTATGCAGCTAATGCACTGCACTAACCTTTAATGCCACCCATGGTCCTTGAGGTGGGGTTTTACAACTAAACCGTATTCAAAGTCATCCATTCACAGTCCACAAACTTAGCTACAGTCCTACTGCCTGGCAATCAAGGACGACAACACTCTATCCCATGTAATTTCCATTTCAGGTTTTAATGAGAAAACATTGATTGCGAGCATGATGGAATTCCCAGATTTTAATGATTATTTAATACGTTCAAAATTAACCTATCATTATTGCCACTTCTGCGCTAAAATCATTCTGTCGGCCTGCTGTATCCATGTCTAATTTGTGCAATCAAGAAATGAAAAGACTTGGGATTCAATGCGCCTGACAAGCTATTTCACATAATCTAATCTTTGAGCCATATTTCCAAAATCAGTCCAAGAATCTCAGTGACTAACGAAGGAAGAACAGGTATCCTAGTCAGCAGATGTTATGGCAAAACCAAGACATAACCTTTACCCTTCAGCTTCCAATGTTTCTAAAAAGGGAAAATAAACTAACACCTTGAAATACACTGTATGAATACATAAAATCTTGGGGGGTAGGGAGAAGATCTAGCCAAACTTCTAGTTACTTTACGTACTTGAACTCTGAGATCTCTACCTCAATGAGAATTTTTCTTATTGAATTATTTCAATGAGATACAAGTACAAGATGCCATCATTTAGTAGATCGGAGACTCAGTTCTACAGTCAAATAACATCTTGAACACCATGCTTCAGCAGCATAGTCTGTACAACCTCCTATATAGGACAAACAAGACCAAATGTTAACTAATTTCATTACTAACAGAAACAAAGCTCTGAGTTTAGAATTATTCTGCCTGTACTGTTTGTCTGATACTTTTTTCTACCAGGAGAACATTAAAAGCAGAAATTGCTCACATGGAATACACATTCACAGCACAGTATGCAACCTGGAAGTAATGCAGGCATTGCAGGAACACTAGCATCATTAGCACAGAATATCTTTAATGAGATTACCTGTTTATAGACAACAGGCACTTCCTTTTTCTTAGGCATTCAACCACAGCTCTGCCCAAGCACTGAATATCAACTATGTTGAGTCTGTTATACAGCAGAACCACAAGCAGTTTTAGAGTACAAGGAGGAACACAATGCAGACCACCAACTGGATTTGACATACGCAGCTGGAATGTGCACATTGACACAAGAGAATGATTGCAGGAAGGTAAAACAGAAGCTAAATGCCCAGAGATTCAAGCTTACTGAGTAATCAGTTCCCTCCCTAAAGACTTTTGTAAGAGCTCTTCCAAGCCATTTACAACCATTATGTTCCTCATTCAAAACAACATTAAAGAACAAAGTCTCAAAAATTACTTCCTAATATTTTTCCATTAATACTTGATGTACTTAAGGAGAAGGTGTCATAATATCTCACATAAGTAAGATGTGATTTAAAACCAAACAAGGGATAAATGAGGAAGCATCAACACCTGGTGTCTGCTCACTCAAACCAGGATTAAAGGCAGGAGAATGTAATTTCACAGCTGCCTTTCACAGGACTCATTTTTCCTGAGGCCTAGAAAACTTGTCCATTTTGTCTTCTTGTCCACCAAGGGGCAAGCCAGGCACTCAGGTGAGTGTTCAGAAGGCTTGCCTCTGGTTGCACCTTCCTTCCCTTAAGGAGTTAGTTCCTCAGTTTTCACAAACGTGTGTAGCTCTTTGTCTTGGGTTCAGCAGTAGCAGTCATTTTTCTCCTTAGTAGCTGGTGCAGTGCTGTGGTTTTGACTTTCAGCCTGGGAACAGCACTGATAACACTGATGGTTTTAGTTGTTGCTAAGTCATGTTTACTCTGACCAAGGACTTTCTGAGTCTCATGCTCTGCCAGGGAGGAGGGAAAGCCAGAAGGAAGCAGACAGGACACCTGATCCAAACTAACCAAAGAGGTATTCCATACCACAGCACATTGTGCCCACTATATAAACTGGGGGACAGTTACCTGGAAGGGTAAGATCACTGCTCAGGTAGGGCTGGGTATCAGTCAGCGTGTGGTGAGCAGTTGTATTCTCTTCCCTTGTTATTTCCCTTATCATTATTATTACTGGTGGTAGCAGCAGTGATTTGTGTTATACCTTAGTTACTGAACTGTTCTTATCCCAACCCGTGGAAGTTACATTCTTTCTATTCTCCTCCCCAGCCCTCAGGGAGCAGGGGGAGGAAGGGGGGAAGTGAGAGAGAGACTGCGTGGTTCTGAGTTATAGCTGGGCTTCAACCATGACACTCTTTAATGCCTACATCATTTTAAAGTGACCATTTACTGCCAAACTATTTTATTTCTTCCTGAGGATGCTATTACATAAACATCTACGTATTTCTTGAAGTGTAACTCTATTAATAGTTCCAGTTAAGCTAGCAGGACTATTCACTATTCTTAAAGCATGTGGTCAATTATTTCCTGAACTGGACATTAATGTAAATTCATTAACATTTATTAAAATGTCCTTCCATCACTTTGTATTGCAAGTAGTGGAAACATTATTCCCATGTAGCAACACTGCCATTTATCATCTTCATGCATTCACATGATGGAAAAATAGTGAAGACTTTATTATGATGTTTAGGGGAAGGAAGGGTATTTTCACTTTAAATCCAGCTTTCATTAAACATCCAACATCTCTCCCTGCCTCCCTGTTCATATGTGAAAATCCCTCTACAGCAGTATTTTATTCATAAATTTAGGGAAGGCAATATGATTTCAACTTATAGCTGGTAGATTAGACACATTATAACTTAAATAAGATTGACTTGCTAAACAAAGAAACCCTGGATAGAGTCTAGAATTTTTAATGAAAAAAAAAAAAAAATCTTCTTCCAACAGATAATTGGAGGGAAAAAAAAAAGGGATGTCTCAGGAGACAGTTATTAAAAATCAATCAATCATATCTTCAAATGAAAGTCTCATTTCTGACAGAGAACCAGAAAAATTCTGTGTGAGCACTCTCAGTTGCCTGGGTGAGGACAACACGATTTACACCAGCAAGAAAACAACAGCTCCTGGAAGCACAGAACCAAACCTCCTTTGGTGAATTCTGAGCTTTTTGAGCTGCAGACTGAAAGGCAGCACAGCCAGTCGTAGCTGTTGTGAATGAACAGGTGCCTGCGGAAGACAGCTCCTCACTGATTTCAATACCCTACAGCTTCCTAAGCCTTACACTGTGTTTGCTTCTTTGCTTACTGAATAGGAAAGGGAATGACTAAGAAAATATTTCATTTTTTAACAATGGGTGACTTTTAAATCCAACCAAATAAAGGCATCATGTCAGAGTTGATCCTATGATCAACTGCAGTTCTCAGAGATCCATCATGATTAATTCCTGACTGGCCAGAGGCTCACAGGCATATATTTCATCTTTCAGAAAAGTAAAATTCACACTGCATTTAGGAGGACATGGCTGATCATTTCCTTAGTTTTTCTCTAAGGATACCAAGGAGCCAGGTGGCTGTATAATACAGTACAGTAACTACTTCTCACTTTTGCTAGTGAACCAGCTCAGGACCTTTTTTAACACGCCAAGGAAAAAAAGGATCCACTGAACTTTTTTCTTCCTATCCCCAACTCTCCAACCATTTCCTTGTCCCCTGTTTGTTTTGAAACATTAATTTAAGATTAAAATTGAAAGATAACTCAAATCGCAATGCAGAAAGAGGCAGGAAAGCTGGCATCCATATAAACCCATGCAAATGCTTTATAGAATTCACTCCATTTGTAACAATATTAATAAAAAGGCACTTGCTAGATTCCTTTCTGTTTGATTCCCATCACCTGTACACTGCTAGACCTAAACTGGTGAGGCAAACTCAAAACCAAGAAAAGGAAGCAAGCTCTTATTCCATTGGTTTTCTATTCAAAGAAACTGGTTACCATTCTGCTGAAGTATATCAACATGCAGTAGGTATTACTGAACAACGCATTCATGAGACAAAGTACTAAGTCACATGCTAAAAGACATGCAAATTGGGCAAATATTTGAGCACAAAAGAGAAAAAGTACTGAAATAAAGATTACTTTTTTTTTTTTCATTTCCTGATAGGGCTTCAAAATCCTTTAAAAGTTCAATAAGTTGTTGTCATTCTGTTACCTGCCCTAGTGAGACCAAGAGAGAAGTATATGTAAGTGCTGACCGTGACAGCACTTAAACACAGACAAAACTCTACCAGCACACAGCTCTCGTCATAAATGGCACTTCTCACCATTCACAATACAAAGCCCTTGTACCGACCTTGACCAGTGGAAGACATGAAGTATGTGTAGTTTTATAAACTGTACATCATCAAGGTAGATTTTTTCCACTTGATTACTGTAGTTTTTGAATAATTGCAAATTAACTTAAAAACATCATAAAACAGAAAAAAATGGATTTTTAGAGTTCTCCTAATAATATGAATTTATTTTTACGGTTATTAAAGTACAAAGAGATGGGGAGAATAATAACATATTGAAGAAACTACATGTTCTTTATAAGGCATGTTTGTAAGCATACCTTCTAAGATTAAAGAAGAAAGATTAAAAAGGAAATACATGAGGTTTTGCAAGCATGAAACAACAGTTTGGATTCCTATGAGTATTGCAAATTATTACTATTAACAACAAATACTCATATATAATGTTTTACTTATCTATGTGATTCCTTCCTGGTTCTATAGTGTATTCTCACTGGATTTCACTCCAATGTTCCAGAAATACATCTTTGAGGAAAGGACTTAGAAATGTAATTTCTACTGAAATGTTGCATGTGCTACCCTGAATGCCAAGCTGAGTATGCATAATTCAGAGGCTACGACTAGTCTAAACTAAAGAGTACTTGGATAGATGTAGGCAATAGGCAATGTATAAAAAAGGAGGATATGGTGCTTTTTAAAAATGATTATCAGGAAATAAGATAAAGACAAGCATCTCATATAACTAATGGAAAGAGACCGTCAAACTAAGTAAAGTAAATTCTGCTGTAAACATGCTGCATCAACAGTCTGATATGACTGTGTGACTACTTGTACTCCATGAAGATATAAGGTGGTTTTCCCAGAGGTGACAAAACCATTTGCTGTGGTCCAAGAACATGATTAGTCAGTCACCGCAGAACAGATGACTTGTGAAAACAGCTTGACTTACTCTGCAGTAACCAGATAATGTGCCTGTGCCTGAAATGATAACTGTGGATATGAAATGCAAGGAGATGCTTAAATGCATGGTGTTGGAACATACTTGAAATGAGATAGCACTTTCCTTTGTTTCTTTTATACAAGGAGACACAGTTACACCACTCCCCCAGTCTTGAATGCAATAATTCTGCTCTTCCACTTGTAAACACTCATCTGCTTATGGTATTTCCTATACATCCAAATTATCTGAGATACAGAAAAAAGAACAAGCTGAAATCAAGGTACTCTTATTCCCCTAGAGCCTTAGCAGATGGGAGGGTAAGTCTCCCATGTCTTAAATAAGACAGTGTTATTGATATGTGAATGAGAAGACTTACAAAACAACAGCCAGGGAAGTCCTTAGATATTGATGAAACGTGAATGAATGACTGCAGATGGCACTCTGAGAATTAGCACTGTCCATATACAGCTAAATGCTGTCGGGCAAGGAGTTGAAAGAAGGGAAAAAGATAACATATGACTGCCTTATTCTGAAGGCTGAAAAGATTCTTCAGTGCCACTGTAATCTATGAGGTTGCTGGAAGACACCAAAGCCAGCTGCTATGCCCTCATGCTCCTTCGCAGGGAGAATGCCTACATGACCCCCATTGTCTTGGTTAGGTATTGCTGGGTCTCTGAACCCTGTGGTATGCTAAATGAGAACGAACACAGAAAGAAAACTGACAGAACAAACTGCTGTTAGTATGTAGAGACAAATATGTGTATGAACCAATACATCTTTAATCTCTACAGGTACAGAATTCACACAGGCACCCCTGAGCAGGGATGATGGCTGGTTACAAGCTGCCTGTGGCTCTAGTAGTTCAGTTCTGCTGGCAGACCTGGAAAGCAGTGCAGAATATGAAGTGAACCTGGTCAGAAAATAGCTGTGTTCTAGTTACACTGATCTAGTTACACTGATCTATTTGCACTGAGTGTTTGTACATTCTATGAGCAGGAAGAGTATGTTCTGGGAGTATTATTGCACTATGTGCCACAGACAGGTTCTGCATCAATCCTACCACAGTGTTATGACCTGTGGGGTTTAGCTTGAAAATGAAGCCAGTAATGAACACAGCATATACATTTTCGGCAACATAGGAGCAAATTATTGTATGCTAAAGCTTGAACACTGCGGTTTCCACTTCAGATTGCTTATGAGATTTTTCTGTATTACTATTAATGTGTAACATACACTGTTATAAAACTTCTCCTATCAAGGAAAATCAGACATGCTTAGGATACAAGTGAGCAGCTGTTTAATAACTCAAAGCATTATTATACTGTAGTTAAGAACAAGAAGCAAAGAATTAAACTGGTAGGAAATTGAGACCATATCTAATTTGCAAGTTGGAATTTATCCAAGACACTGCATTTAACACCTTTACTCCTGTGAACAGTGAGCGAGTTCTTTAATGACCACAAGTGGTCAGGACCTCAGTTTTAGATCTCACCTGACAGACAGGCTAATGAGATTTCCACTACTACTAGGTTTTGCTCAGATTGACAGCCAGTATTCCCTAATATTTCCACATTTCCAATCCCTAATGGAACTAAATAGCAAAGCTGTGCAAAAAATCGTAATACAGAACTTTTTTCTCCCCTCCAAAGCTCAAAAGCATCTTGACTCAGGGTTGTGATGAGCTTCAGGTGTACATATGCATCAGTTCCTTTTCCTTACATGTATTCTGCAGTCCTTGACATACAAAGACATACACGTGCCTTTCTGAAAGTCACCACACCAGAATGGTGTATGATATATTGATATATATGTATGTATGATCTATATGCATGTATATATTGATATATATGTATATATGTATGATATCTATCATGATTCTTTCAACATATCATGACTATAATTATTTACAGTAATTTAAAGGATTATTACTATATCTATGCCTTTCATACGTGAAAGAACAGTACCTATACAATAGACTGGAATGTCTCAATAGGATGTGCCTTATGCTAGCTATAAATAATTCAGATAGAAAATAAAAATGGAATTAACCTGAATATCAGAACTGAATAATTATTCAAAATGCTTCTCTGAAACACAAGTGTACCATTTAGCCAATGATTACCACCTCTCAATTTATCAGATAATCACTAATAATTTTAAATGTTATGAGCATTAATTAAAAATAAAGCCCCAAACCTAAACATAACTCCATGTAAACTACACCACTTCCTACATACACAGTTGAGGCACTGTCAGTGGCTATGGAATAACCATTGTAGAGAAGTGCTTAACTTGTAGAACACGTGCTGCCTTCGAAATGCTGGAATTATTCATCTCGGCCTGTGATTCTCACTTGGAAAGGCGTTTTTTTTAGGACAGAGAAGGTCAGAAGTACAGATTAATGGACTGGCAGCAGTACCTGCCATTTGCAAGTGACATCTTCCACTGCAGCATCTCCCTTATAAATCTGTGAGGGGATGTCATGAGCCTCTAGGAAACAATGTACCTGTGAACAGAGTGGATAAAGTTCCTGGTGTCAACTACTCACTCCTACCTACTGTCCTTCACTATGCATCTGCATCTGAAGTACACAAGATGTGTACTATTTTCTACATGCACCTATAAAACACACCAAGTTGGACTAATTTACAGCCATGGATTACTGAAATTACTCTTCTGTGTGGCTGTCCTTTAACACCATAAAAAAACTGATGGCTTGGTACAAAGCTTCTAAGAGAAGAAGAAAGTAGTGCACATCACTGTGCGTTACCAAATGCATATGTAAGAACAGTAAAAGTTTTTCTCTAACACCTGAAATCCTGTATTTGAGCAACTGTTCTGTACTATGACTGTGGCACTGAATGACTGTTTTTAATGCAATGGCATCAGTTCAATGGTTTTTGTTAAAATTACCATATCATGATTATTTATCCAAAGTCTCAATGTAGTTTAGTAACTGAAAAGCATGTGGGGTTTTCATTTATTAATTTTTTCTTTGCGGGCACAGTCCTATTGACTGCCTTACCCACAACTTCTAGAAGTAAGAGTAGGAAAGTGTTCCAGTTACAATTTCCCAATCCAAACATTCTACCACCTTCTTCTGCTCCTCTGTAAATATTCTTGATTATGTTTCACACGTAGGCCTGGGTTCATCCCGAGACTTGAATTAATTATGGTCGAATTGATCAGCCCTGCAATCTAGATCATAATAAAGAAGAGCTTTATTAAGGTGCATATTTTCTTTAACACAGAAATAAAATATTTTTAACATTATTTTCACACTATGCAACAATAATAATAATTAGGTATATGCTTCTGTACTGATTTAATGGCTATGTCATTAGAACCAGAAGCTTCAAGACAATGAAGTACTTCTCTATGTTGCTTCAAGATTGTGCAAAAATTACATGAGGAAATAAAGCATTCTGCTCTTATTTATCAATCAGATACTGCATGGCATACATTGTATTTTCTAAGCTCTGTGAACGCCATTCACATCTATTCACTGTCAAAATAATGGAAAAATTTACAATTGCCTGGTTTTTGACCTCAGAATTGATTTCTATAGCAATCCTGCCTCCTCCCCCTGCCCCCCAAATATACCATATGAAACAAAAACAGAGTATGGTCTGAAGTTTGACTTCAGTGACAGCCAATTACCTGTTTACAGTCCTCGTGCTTTCACTAGGGAAGTGTAATCTATGTAAACAACATATTCAGTGGATCACTGCACTACAATCAATGTACTTCACTATTTTTATTACATCTAAAATTGAATACAAGGATTTTAAAGTTTATTCACATTATTCATTATAACAACTTACAGGCAGAAGAGTCTAAGACCGAACCACCCTGAAAAGCAGAAAAAGAGGGGATTATCTGAGATACTGTTTCCTGAGAAATACTACCCATAACTCCTGTCTAAAGTCAGCTAATGGCTCCTTCCCAATTCACTGCTGAATTTCTCATCTGGACAAATCAACTGAGGGGGAAGCAGCCTTAATCAGAAGACACAGGACTGACTGAGCTGATCGGAGTACTGACAGGACAAGGCTTGAACCTTCCCGAGGGGAGACTGAGATGAGCTCTCAGGCAGAAGCTCTTCCCTGTGAGGGTGCTGAGGCGCTGGCACAGGGTGCCCGGAGAAGCTGTGGCTGCCCCATCCCTGGCAGTGCTCAAGGCCAGGTTGGACACAGGGGCTTGGAGCAAGCTGCTCCAGTGGAAGGGGTCCCTGCCCGTGGCAGGGGCTGGAGCTGGATGAGCTTTAACCTCCCTCCCAACCCAAACCACTCTGTGAGTGTATGAATCTATTTTTAAGTCTGCCGTTTCCTGGCATCTTTTTTATTCTTGTTTCCACATAATTAACACAGGAAATCTGTAACTTTCTTAAAAAAGAGGTTACACAATGTTTGAGAGTACAAGTGGCAACATTATTGTAGTAAACAAAGTTGAGAAATGAAGACATGCTGGTATCTGGGATATGAGGTTTGGTGGGGCTTTCTGGTTGTTTTAAGGAGGCATTTGGGGTTTATTTTTGGTCTTGTTTTCTGTTTAAGTTGCTGTTGTTGGATTTGGTGGTTTTGTTTTGTTTTGTTTAAGAACATTCTCTTAAGTCAGTCACTGAAACTAACTTTGAGCTAAATTTAAGTTTAGCACAAGGCACTTAGGCTTGGCTGACAGTTAAGACAAAGCTGTAAGAGCTGCTCCTTCCACAGGCATAAAGGCCTGCAAAGCAGCTCACAGGGAGAAGCTATAAAGCAAAGCCTATGCACTGCATTCAAGCACAAAAGACCTTTGGTTGTAGAGATAAGGCACTTAGGCTGTGGAGGAGAGGACACACCGTAACACTACTGCTAGCACTCGAACAGAACAGCCTTCCAATTTCATTTGGTTTTTCCTGACCCAGCTCTGCCTCTAATCCTCCAAAGATAACACGAAGGCCAGTAAGACAGAATAACAGGTATCAGCATCCAGTCAGATCTACAGCTCGTGATGCTTTTCTGGTGATTTTCAAAGTAGAAATTAAGATCTATCATGTTAATGTACTCCTCAGTAAGTACAGGCCAACATCTGAAACAAGAATCTGCATTACTAAGCTGAAAGCCCTTCAGCATTCTTCTGAAAGCCTGGGGCACTAATGGTCTAAGTAAGCACTAGTGAAAAATTTTATAAGCATCATTTCCAACTGCTGCAGCAAAGGAATTGTGTATAACAGAAATGGGAATAATACAAAAAGTATTTATGAAAAGATGTCTGAGAGTCTTTGTTAAATCTTAGACAATCTTTGTTCACTCCTACAGTATGAATCACAAAATAATGACTAAGCAATATATCACAGCATATAGGAAGGAGTGGAGATTTGAATTCTCTAAGAAAGCTGTCTGGTCAAAGTTGAAAATAACTTTGCTTTTTACTTTATGCTTTATATAAAGTGAAGTTGTTCCTACCACTGGCATTCACAGGACTTGAAAATAAATAATAATCCCAATAAATGTGAACTTCCATTCTGTGGATTTTTTTATCATGTATATACTAAAATGCCAACAATATGTCACGCCTAAGAAGAATTCTTTTATCCTATTTTAAAGCCAGTATTCAACTTAAATGGTAAAGCATATCTCTTGATCTTGTTTTGTAAAGGTTGTACTTGCTACATGCTTAACACAACTGTGGGAGACGGTGTGGAAAGGATCGATAAAGCAGTATTACCCTTTGTGATAGTGAATCTCTGCAGGACATTCCAGCTTAACTCTCCTGACTGCACTTATGCTTCACACCTTCCCACTGGGAGAATGGTCTAAAACATAGTAATGGACGAACAAGACCAGAAGAGGTGTGTAAAAATTCCCCTCTTCTTCCTGCCCTGCAGTTGCTGCCTTTCTGTAAGAGCCGTACAATAAAAAATATTCTGCTAAATTGCAGGGTTTATTAAGACAAAAACGTACTCACAAGCACTGCTGAACACAGGTCCTGGCTTCATCACACAGCGGGGATGCAATAGGCCATAATTTTAATTTTAGCAGCATGATAAAAAAAAACCCCACAATAATTTTGTGAATTTTACCAGACAGCAAATCTCTTTGGTATTACAGAAGCATATAACAGAGAATGTGAAAGGGTTTCTGTTTCAGCCCAAATTGGGCTGTTAGAAATCACGTGCGAGTGATTTTAGTGAGGCCAGCAGGCTGAATTGATGACAAGTTCTCTATGGAAGATTCTGACTTACAAGTAAAGAGAGTTCTTGCTGTTTGAAAAAAGATCTGAAGAGACAGGAATATTTTGGGCACAAAGTGAAGTAAACAGCTTCAATTATAAGTGGTAGCATAGAACAAGTCACAGGCACTTAAGTGGGTCAGATGCAAGATGAAGACTGGAACAAAGTCAGCAGAGAAGAAAAAAGGAAGATGTTAAAAAACAAAGTTTTAAATACAGTTTAGAAGAAAAGTTTCAGAAATTAGGACAAGTGTTTCATACTTGAGTCAGACATGAAGGGTCTGACGGGGAGGATACAAAGGTGGAGATGATATAGCTTGTATAGCAGAAAGGGAACCTTATTTAATACACACACAGATTGCTACAGAATCACATTACGAAGCATTAAAAAACACTGGTACAAAGACTAATGCCAGAGCCAAGAGGCAGTTGTGTAACAGTACTTAATCAAATGTGCTATAAATATAAATACACACATAAACAAAATCAACTATTGGAATCTTTGTGCACTTTAAAATTCATGCACTGTAGAACAGGTTACAGTGAGCCACCTGTACAGTGTGTCCTTGCAAGGTGGCACATAATGTGGGCCTTAGATTCCTGCTCAGACCACTTGGAGTTTGAGATAAGAAGCTTCATTTGAGTAGCTCTAAAAACATGTAATCTAATAAAGACTGAAATGTAGGAGTGAAGAAGACATGGAGTCACAAGCAGAAGAGTTAAAAACCAGGTCATAGCAGCAGGTGGAAAAAGTAATTCTGTTTTCATAACTTCACAGCTTTAAAATATGTATATGCTAACAATTTCATGCAAGAAACTTCAAATCAAGCCTCTGAACGTGAAAGGCTACCTGGTGCAAGGACACTGCTGTGGGGACCTCAGGACTGTAACCTTTTTGTGTGCTGTTTCTTTTGTTTGGGAGCAGGCTTTTTGGTTGTTTTGTTGTTTGGTCTGTATTTTCCCTTTTAAACAGCAATTGGCTCCGGGTCTGAGTAGCATGGAAGACAAACCGGCACATTCATTCTTGTCAGGGTAAAGCCTTGTTATTGACTAAGCAGACAAACCCTTCTCAAAGAATCCTGTGTGATGCAGATGTGTAGTATTCGTTCATGATATAGATAATGTACACAACTTTTGACATGTTCTGAACTGTTAGTTTGAATGCATTGCTTTTATTTAAATTCATTATTACAAATATATCCAAATGTATTATTTGTAAAGAAACACATTTCATTTGTGCCATTGCTACTGGAATAGGCACTGGTGTTTATGATGGCTCCACAGAAGTACCACATGGAACCAACAACCCGGCTGCAACAATGTCTTTCCCCAGGCTGCACAATAGACAAACTGTTGTTTCTAGACAACAAAACTGATAACCAGATGTTCAAAGACTCGGGAGGCTCCCCCTGCTCCCAAGCATGGGTGATGTCTGAGCACATCCTTGCCCTTTGACTAACCACCCTGCAGGGGGGGCCTGATCCAAACCTGTCACCACTGTCACCAACAGCCTGTGAATCAGCCTCCACAGGCTGTCTGTAAGAGGAGAAATTCATCCAGTCCCAGGGGCTGTCAGCCAGGGTTTCTGAATGGTTTCCCAGTGAACCAAACATGTTCCCAACCTCAGCCCTCCCCACTGTGCCCGGTAGTCCTTGCCAACCACTTTGTCATCCCATAAGCAAAGCATTGTGTAAACATGGGAAAGAAAAAACCACCTTGTCTTATACTCAAGAACTTTTTAAGACATCTTCATTATCAGGTGTTTCTGCTCTAAAAATATTGAGAATTTAGTCTTATTAATACAAATTTGCGCTAGTTCCACAAACCAATTGGTGAGTAAAGTAACACAGCAAACTAACGTAATTACATGTAAAAATAGTACATATTGTTAATTATATATATATGCCTTTATTACATGGGGTTAATAATAAATAGGGTAAGATGATGATTGTTGTTCATGCTCAGAGTAAATATTCTTAATATGAACATCACAGTTACTCATTTTCAGTACATACACACCATTGCAACAAACGAAGGCAGAAGTTGGTTTTGAGATCAGCTCTTTTGATAAGTGTTGTAAACTAGCTACTGGATTCCTTCCCTTGGTGGCTTTAGCTGGGGAAAATATATTTAGACATTGTACACACGAAACAATTTTGTGCTTTCTAACCTGCCCTTTGGTTTCTTGTATGTGCTGTCAGGTCACTGGAGAATATTTTGTCATTTACTGATATGCAGAACTCTCGGCCTATGAGCCAATTATTAAACTTCCCATCCAAATCAGTGCAGGTAGCATGAGCAGCTTTCTGCAGCGCTATTGCAGGTGTGATAGAGTTTACATATGGAATTGAGTGTCATGGTCTTGCTGAAGATGAACTATGCTGTAGGTACAACTAAGCCAGAAGTACTAGTAAAGCTATATTCACTGTATCTTGTTACATAGTGGAAGCAATTAAAATAGCAAAGTTAGCTAAAAACATGTGGGTGACTAAAATTATTTCACATTGATGTTAGTTAGCACCTAAACAATTAGACATCAGCATTAAACTGAAATTCTCTTATGCTTAACAATGCAGAAATATATATAAAACTATAGACTGCTGTATCTACTCTTCTGTGTATATTTATATGCAGTACATGTTCATATAAATATACATGGTTATAAAGCAATGTAAATAAATCAGATCAATTCTACTTTTATTTGAAAAAAGTGATTCTAGTAAAATAATCCTGTCAGTCCCTAATCACTAAAGATTTAAACAAATAATTACTCATTTCCTACAAAGTCCAGACTGATGAAATTTCAGCAAAAAAGTGGTTAAAATTCATCTTAGCTTTTCAATGCAAAATTGGATTCCACTTTATCAGAAAACTTTCAAATGCAACATTACTTTTCATTACATATACAGCCTGCAACTTAGGTAGGGCACTATTTATCATTCAGACAACTTAAGTAAAACACAAAAATTCACCTTGAGACAAATGAGAAATTCTCTCTTGGGAAACCCAAAACTGTATTAATATGATAAGCAGTAGAGCTTCATTTTTCCTTCATTAACTGTAGCAGACATTTCCGATATAACTAAGAAAGAAGTTTTTATTTTGTTTTGTTTAAAAAAGCAGCTTAAAAAATAAAACTAAAAAACCTTTCCAAGGTTCAAACATCCTTCTGGTCATATCAATCATTTTCAGCTCAACCAACTTTATTCATTGTCACAAAAGCATTAAAATCAAGATGGAAATCAGCTGAAAAATTCAATTCCCACAGGGAACCTAAAGCTTAGATAATCTAATCCATTTGGGAAACAAAAAGTTCATGTCAGGTATTTAGTAAAAGCAATTATCAGAAGCTAGTGGAATTGGGCTGAGTAATATTTCCTCAGATTTCATCAATCCTGTTGGAACAAAGAAAGTTGTGGGGAAAAAAAAACACCCAAACATAAACCAAATCAAATACCTGGTGTTCATAATATAGTTCAGATAACTAAATTGACAAAACATGCAATTATTGTCCTTATCTTTCTGTTAGTATTTCCTAAATAGATTAGTACGTATTGAACAAAGATACTATTTTCAAAGCACTGAAATGTGCAGAGCAGAGCAGCCATTTCAATCCCTGTATCTGCAGCACAACTACATTATCCAAAGCCTTACATGCATTGCAAATCTATGTGCACATCTCTAGCTCCTCCGAGTCTCCTCTTGAAAACAGGAGAAAGAGCTACCCCGAGTAAGCAAGATGTTTAGCATCCCAGGATTAATAATATTTAGACTCATTAGTTGAGCAGTTTACAGGAAACCAGCCTGTTTGGGTTTCCAGAGCAGATGTGAACCCACAGCACTTAGCCATGTGCTAGAAGACATGCTTGAAAACGTGCTTTCAGTGAGGATTCTGTAAGTTAGGATTTCTTTAAGTTAGGATTCTGGAAACAGTTAACATTTTACTGAAAGAAATTCTTAAAAAATTACATTTTTAAAAAACATCACTGAAAAATATTTTCAAGGAAGCAATTTTAAAAGTTAAAGTTTTAAATAAACGTTATACCCATGAATATAAACTAGTATTTGCACAAATGTGTTTTATGCCTGCAGAATCTATCATACCAGACATTTCAGTTCTTTAATTAAATGTTTTATGCTCATAGTTTAAGGTGGCCTTATATTTAGTTTAAAATAAAACACCTCGTCTTCTTAAAAGGTCATCAAGTAGGCCTTGACCATATAGACATAATGCAAATGCTGGTTAACAGGTTGGCCTGTATGGATATATGGGCGAGTATGACACACACCTGCTCTGGGAATCTACTGAGTCCTACTTGGAAAACCAGACCAATTTCAACTTAAAAGAAAAATTCTTTGGTGTACTAAGACCCCCTCAGCAAATGTGATTTTCACAGCGAGCTGTGCACTGAGGACCAGCGCTTACTCATTCAGCACCAGCTAAACTCACAACTTTGCCTACTTAAAGTGAACAGGAAACTCAGAGTCAGAAGTCTACCGTTGCTAACATGGACTACAATCTTGTATCTCAGTACAGCAAATATCTGAGGCAGCATTATGCCTTTACCTAGCTGATACTTAAGGCAATACAGGGGATGATCAAGATGACTGGTTTGCAAACAGCAGAACCAGTTGGCTATCAAGACCCTGGAAGAAATGATAGACTATTATTCTTTGAGTGGTATTCATTTGGAGCAGCTCCTGCTAATGAAACAATTAGTGACCAAGATGTTGGAAATATCTTAGATGAATGCTAAAGAAAAATATAACGTGAAATCATAAAAGCCTCTCATGAAAAAGAAATTCACAGCATGGCCTCTACTGTTTGGTCTGTAAGACCAGATTGTCTATGAAAACTGTTAATGCATAATACAAAAACATTGTACCAGTTTTGTCCCCGAGATGCATCTTTTAAGCTATGTTCCAAATAAACCCTGCCCTTTTCCTGAAGCCACTACCACAGACAAGAATGGCCTGTGTAATCCCCTGCCTTTGCACCTTTTCCTGGTTCTGAGGGATTCTAGTTTTCAAAGACTTCCCAGTGTTATCTCCACAACAGTTCATCTTTTTAAATAGTTCAGAGATACAGAACTTACTCTAAAGCAAATTAGTTGTACTACTGGTCTTCACATGACGAACGTTTGCAAAGAGGTTTTGTACAAAGCTGTCACACTTCAGCTGACTCTCTTTCCTTTCCTACTATCCTCCATGCTAAGTATCAGAGTATTTCCAAGGAAAAAGATAATCACCTTTTACATAACTAAAATCTTCTTGTAGGCTAATGCTTAAGCCCACAATTCATTATTTCTCTAAAGAAAATACTGAAACAGACCAAATAATAAGAAAACAGTACTAGGATATTCCTGACTGGCTAACAAGCATAGCAGGACGGACAGAAGTAATTTAACTTTGCCCTGCTGAGTCACTCTGCCTGTCCATCTACAGAGTATGCACCTAATTAGCCGGTATCAAAAATGCCACAGCTTGAGCGATGGGCAAAATGTATGAGGGAAATAAAATCAATCAGCATGAGACACCTTCATTTCCATTCACTAAATATTAAGTGCAGTAGTTTGTCCCAAATTAACTAACAGCTCAAACTCAGAATGTAAAAAAGATTTCAGAGTACCCAAGCTTCTCCATCCGTTTCAAATTCTTCCAGAGTACACTATATCACAGAATGTTTCAACTTGCATTTGTAACAGAACATTCAACCACAGAACACTGTATTAAAATAACATTAATGGTCTGTCTTAAACAGATAAAAGCAGGGACAAAAATTCGTGCTGACACTTTATTATGGTCTTCTACTGCCATGCAACATACCCCCCCCACACCTCCAGACACAACAGCTTAGTTTAAAGCAAGAGTATCTGTCCAACCTCTACCCAAAGCGCTCCTGCTGTACTGCATGGATGCAAGCACCGAACACCTCACCATTTTCTGTAGTTGCCTGTTTGTCTTCCAGGAGCAGATCTGGATTTAAAGATGAGCTGCATAATTTTCTCTTTTTAGCTGTATAACTATCAGTTTCACCTAACAGCACAACAGCTTGTAAAAATAAAGACACATTTCAGTTCCTATATATGTATTGTCTCATTGATTAATGTATTCATTCTATCAACATGAGCATGCTACACAAAATAAGAGGACCTATTCAGCACACATTTTATTTCAGTCTCTTCTTCAGCTTTTACATAAGATGTAGCTGACATTTCCACCTAGTCCACACAGCAGTATTTTGACCTTGCTTTCAGAGGCTCTTTAGCATAATATAGTCTTTGTGGTTACAGCTCGCAACTTATGCTGAATTATGGGTACTTTACAGTAAGGAAATAAAAAAGCACAGTCAAATGCTGCCAGTACTCCAATGCTTTTCCCACAAGTCCTCTGAAGAACCAGCCAATTACCCTGCAATTGACACAAGTGATGGAAAAAAGCATCCTCATTTCTAGCATTGGTAAACCTATTTGCAAGTAGCTCATCAAAATTAAATGTATAGTTATTACAGAAACACAAAGACAAGTCTAAATCACATTAAAGGGATAATTTTATGTTATTTGCCATTATTTTCCCTAAAACTGATTTTTCTATGCTGTTTGTAGTAATCCTTCGCAAGCTTGAAACTTAAATCTGCTTCTTTACTAAACTGTTTTCTTGCAGTGTGTGTGAATGCTGGCTTGCTATAATAGGATTGCTCACAAGCATCAGGCTTCTGGCATTGATCTTTATAACAGAAAAAGGAACACTGAAACATTTGCTCCTGGGGGTGAAAACATACACAGAGAGGACTGCCTGGTGGTTTGGGGAAAATTTACAAAAAAGGAAGGAGATCAAAATTGTGACTAAATCAAAGATGGTTGCATTCCTTTTGCAGTCATCACAAACTGTCAAACACTATTGACATTAAAGAGTTTTATCCAATAACAAATCATTAAGGTTGGTATTAGGTACCAAACATTCCTGGTAGAGAATGAAAAAAAGTAAGATAAAAGGCAATGGGAAGGGAATAATGGTAGCACTCATGACTGCCTGATTTTAAGCTTTACTTAAAGGTTTATTCACAATGCTTATCTCTAGTTTATCCGAGTCTTTCATATATATGTATTTATGGACTCACAGACACATCTTTTTCTGCCTTTTCCCTGCAAATATGAAAAGCCTTTTATTGCTCTAAATAAAAATGTGAATTGACAAATACAAAAATTTGTGGGGAGAACACCCTGGATAACACAATTTCCATGAATCTTGCTCCTCTAGTCTGTACTATTACTTCAATTATGAGGGCATTACACTTCTTTTTAGACAGAATGTACCTTACTCTCCAAGAAATGAAATTGCATTAGGGACTGAAAGTGTACTTACATACTTTTTAAAAGCATGTAATGATAAAGAAAAAAAGCATAATCAAGTGTTAGCATTTAAGTTACAATATGAAATAGCCTGCTTCATCCTTCAGAAAGAAAACCATATTTAAAAGCCAGGAAACAAATCATTTAGTAAAGGACTATATTTAAATATTCTCCAACAGCCTCATAAAATGTTCCAATGTGTTTTTTAAACTTGGCTTTACTCTGCCTCAGTAGCAACACACAGATTATAGGTATCAGAGCTTTTAAAGCTCCTTTCTAATACAATTATAGTGAATTTCAGGCTTTAACATTCAAGCCAAAACCCAGCCCTGTGTTTGGGTCTTCTGCTTTTGTAACATTAGCAGCTCCTCAGTGCTTACCATAATCCTCATCTTCCAGTTCTCATCCTAATCATCTTCCAGAGAGTTGACATCTCCTTCTGATTAAGGCTACCTTTCATAAGGCCACGTACATCAAAACTGTTCTGAGCACCAATTTAGACCACATCAAATTCTAAACCCTAAGCTTTAGGTATTCTAACACCTAAGCTTTATGGTATATTTCCCAGAAAGTGGTTAATTTGCCCTGATCCATAACAGCCAGCTGCTTCAAAGCTCTTAATTCAAAAGTCACTGTGTTTGAAAATCTGGACACAAAGTGTTCCAAGAGCCCCTTAAAGCAGGGAACAGCAGAAAATACTGCTTTCACAGTTCCTGTGCCCAGGAATGAGCAGGTTCTAGTCCTCATGCAATAGGCTTATTTTTGAACATTTTTCTGTCCTTGCATACTTATTCAAGTACTTATTTTTATGTTTCCATCATACAAGAAAAATAATGGAAGGACGTTTCATGGTTAAGTACAGAATAATTGTAATCAAGCTTGCAAGCTGTGACATGGCTGAAGTAACTCCTGATTGTTATAGTATATATAAACCATCTGAATTTAATTTGGATCTATTCTTTGTGAGTAAATGGTGTCTCTCACTTGCAAAGCAAGACTCAAAACCACAGAGAATCAGCAGCAATATGAAGGGCATGTTTCGCATGAGATAATATAGCCACTGGGGCTAGTGCAGAAGATTTTCTCCTACCACAAGAGATTGACAAATTATTACACTGGGGTAATGGTTTCCCACTTAGGTAACAACTAACTGTTCCTGCACTACTTGCCCCACAGACATTTGCTGCAAGGGCAGTGACTTTCAACTGAGGGGAACAAATACTCTGAGGAAAAAGTTGTATATTGTTGATTCATGCAAAATAAAAGCTTTGTACAGAATGAGGACAGATGACAGAGTTCCACCTTAAAAGTGACTGTTTGGTGATATGCATCCCAGCAAGATCATATGGGGAAATAGTCTTACTCACTGAATCACAGAGGAATTACAATGTTACTTAGCAGTCCACCTTAATCAAAGGTGAAAAGATAAATACTGACTCTACAAGTCTGGCCTAATTCCTTATCCAAAGACTGATTGCTTGAGATCTACACAGAAAAGAGTAAATTTAATCTTTCACCTGAGTTGTAGTGGCTAGATAAATTACAGAAGCCCACATAAAATTGACCTTCAGCTACCACTTTCTGATAATAAAGAGCAGTTTCTCACTTTTTCGTTTATCAGATCCATCTCAAAATTTCCTGCAGGAAGATTTCCCTATATTTAGAAACAAATCAGTGCCAGCAGCTGCACGATTTGCCCTCCAAGCAATCAAGGGTGGGAAATACAAAAGTCAAGAAACCCAGTGAGGCAGAAATTTGTGACCAGACTTTAGAGGAAGCTCTTGGGAATCTACATTTATCTAGAAATTAAGAGGTAAAACTCGGCCTCTTGCAAAACACAACACTGAGTTTGTTCTGAGGCTGGGAGTTTTCAGGTAAGATTTCAGAACAACAGTTTGGACAAGTGGCATGAACCTACCAGGACTATCAAAACCCACTAAGCAGATAAAGTACTTGATCACAGAACTGCAGAAACACTTGGTATAGCAGGACATCAAGCAATTCTGAAAGTGTCTTAAAGTATACCCATCTGGATACAAAGTAGTTGAAGCAGCAGCGAATCTACAGTGTTTTATCACAGTGCCTCCAAACATTTTGTGTGTTGAAGACTCCAGAACCTGAATTTTACCATGCACATGAATCAGAAAGGGATGTCACTAAAAGAAGATCAAGTAATATTTAATCCAGCACTTTTACATCATCTTTTGCTCTTCCTCAGACTGAAACGTGGTACAATGGGAAACATTTCCTCACAAAACAGGAGTTATGGTACTGCCACAGGAATTCAGAATTGCCCACTTCATCTTAAGCAAAACGCCTGGATTTCAGAATTGCAGTCAAGCCAGAGAAAGGGTAAGACCCAATAAGTAGGGTACATCACAGCAGTCAAGTTAAAGATTGACTACATGTTATAGACACTTTCTTATCAGTGCAAAGGCACATATTTATCTTGGTATTTTTCCAGTGACAGCACAATATAAACTAAGGGCATGCCTATCTCTTGCTCTTTTCACTGCACTAAGCACTTCAGCTTCACTAGCAGCAAGAAACAATGTACAGCCTGAAACAAAGGCAATTTGTAGTCACCTGTGTTCTGCACTTGCAACAAGAAAACCCTTAAGAAGTAAAACCTTTCTCAAGATAGATGTGATCACATTAGTGTTAAAACTTGTGTCCTGATTTATTGAAATTATCATTCTCAGGGTACTCTTGCTAAAAACAAGTAGAAATAAAGGTAAAAAACACCTTCTAATGTATTTCAGAAGAAAACTGTCTTTCAGCTACGTGAGTTAGAAAGTATGCTTCAAGACAGAGAGGGGCTATCAGAGAAAAGAGTATGCTACTGTTCCAGAACCTCTACTTGAAATACCATCTTTACAAGACGACTGCTGTTCTGTTACATCAGATGTAGTCAGCATTTTGCACAGATTACTTAAAGATGCCACAAATATTTAGTAACTGCAGCCTGTGACCTTCTATTGCCTTTTTACAAATTCTAAGATTTTTAATTTCCTACTTTTTACAAAATAGGGCTTTATACAACTGTTTTATTTGCAAATTGCTTTAAGGAAGCTTTAATCACAAAAGCCAGGTTAATTCACATGCCTTCTGAAAACTGCACACCAATATGAATCTATGCTTGCCTTTCATCCATTACCACTTAAGATTCCAATCACTATTTTGATATTGATAAGATGTATGTGGTTTAGACAGGACAAAATCCAAGCAACCCTAAGAACTAATCATAGTTCATTCTTACTTAGAGTTAGAAATTTTAAAAGTTGATTTCTATTGCTTTTGTCTTACACTGAATTAATTTTTCCTATTGTCAGAAATGCAAAACTTTTCCACAGTTAGAAACATCCACTCAAAAATTAATATTTTTTCACTAGAAACACCTAACAAATCTGCTCTTCACAGCTTCTCTGATGCAAATATCAGACTATGAACTAGAAAGATTAAACTTCTCTAGATACTGTAAAGAGCTATATTTCATCATGGCTTTTTTTTCATATATATATATACACTGCTGTATGCATAAGCAAAGTTCCTCACCAACAAGTGGTAAGGGGCTAACAAAACACAGAAAGATGGCACAATTTTCTACTTAAAAAAAATAATCAGTTAAGCTCATAATTGTCAAGGGTCTTCAAGATTTAATCTGTAATCAAGTCTTATAAAGGTTTTAATATCCCTCCCAGTATCTAAGAGAAGAATGGAAATCTCCAGCTCATTGATAAATTCGCAGAAAGAGTTGTGGACAACTGATGAAGCTTATTTTTATTTAATTTAACTAAAAGGAAACTGTGATCATCTTTTACCTCTACACAAAACCAGTTTTTTTTTTTTTTTTTTTTTTTTTTTACAACTCTACTGCTGTAGTCATATTGCAGATCCTGTTTACATCTATTAATAAAAGTATGTCCTATTCTAAAAATGTATTATACATGCTAAAATAATATGGTATTCATCTGTTCTTCCAACTTCAGTAAGATATCTTTCCATAGGAAACGTAAGACTGACTACCTCTGATATTTTGGAGATAAAACCTTGAATCTTGCTCAATAACTTCGAAAACACAGCTCAGTGTGGAACTGCACTTTTCAGGAAGGAGCCAGAACATTCTGTGATTCTTCTTTTTTGACATGTTAATTGTTCTTCCATGCACAAGGAGAACAAAAGCAGCAGCATGCCATATTTATTCAATGAAAGTTGAGCCACAGGGGTTACGGTACATTCTTTCTCCAACATCAGCCAAATTATCTCAGCGCCCAACTTTTAAGGGGCTGCAATAATACTCTATCATTTGAGAATGTTGGTAGGCTTATGCATCATTTTAACAGCATGAAGGCAGATTGAGATCATCTCTCTGTTATAGGAACCTGGAGACAAGCAGCAGCCCTGGTGAATCATTTTCATACATTCTTACTCTTCACAATAACCTTAAAGAGACACCACCATACTAGTCAGTCTTCATTCAGCATATAGAGGAACTTTTTATAGGATAGAAAATAAGTTTGTTGTGTCCACAATTATACCTAATATTTTTATTTTTTTTTAATATACATAATCAGGAGGCTTCAAACTAAGGTAATTCTGTCTACCAAGAGAACTCAAGTTCCCTGAAATTAGTTGGGGGGCATGGGGGGAATAGAAATTATCTTTGTAGGTGTCAGAAAATGCATGATATCCAAATATTATCTTGAGCACATTTGATTGTAGCACTCCAGAAAGAACAAAGGAAATTCCCTTGAACATTTCAGTGTAAAGTTATTACTAACAAAATTAGGTGACTACACATACAATGGAACTACGCACACAAACCTTCCCATACACACAGATATTGCAGTAATAAAAAGAGAGAATCTTAGACACAACAGAGCGGTGACTGATGAAATAAAGGCAATAAATGTAACTTTTAATGAGAAAGCTCACGGCCCTTAGAAAATCAGTTTATTTGAATATTAGATGTTTGCCTAGAAACCCAATCCTTTAAAGCAGGCTTTCTTTTTTTTTTTTTTTTTTTTAAATAATTTTAAAGAATGGACCAAACTCTCCCTTTCAAAGGAAAAAACCCAAACATTTAAACTTGAGGCCACTGAAACTCAGTTAAAATTTCATCTTCATATTGTAGGAAATTTGGATATTTGTACATATTTTTAGGAATTAAGTTTGACTTGAAGTAAAATAGAAATAAAATATAGCAACAGAAGGGCTGCCAATTCTTATTAGGTAAGCAATACTTACACTTCCTGCAGTGTCACAACAGCAAGTAGAACTGTATTTCTAATTATGCCAAAGAGGTTATTTCTTCACTGTTTCTTGCATTAAAAATAAAAATACAGTGCATATCATTAAAGTACTTGGAGAAGGTAAGTTGGTCTGTCCAAATGGGAGTTTAGGGAAGAATACTATCCTTAGCTTTACAATCCAACATGTTTTTCCAGAGCAGGAGCAATCAACACTACCTTAAGTCTTCTTTGAATTCACACAAGACAGGATGGAAGGTTGGAAAGAGAAATTGTACCTTGAACACAACAACTGCTTGGTTCAATGAAAAAAGATAAGGATGCCCCTGAGCGAGTGGTGGTTTAGAGAATAGCCATCTCCTAGTTATTAGTGCTTTAGAAATAATGTCCATTTTTCTTTGGATGTGCAACATTGTTCCCTAAGCTCTGACAAACATAGCAGCCTATGCAGTACATGGCTGCAGACTTCAAAACACAGTTGTCTAGAGCAAGAGTGGCACATGGGTGAAGGGCAGGGAGAGCAGGAACAGTGGGCTGAGCCAAACCGCGAGCCTCATCCTGTTCCACCACAGCCCAGGAACCAGGTGAAGTGATGCAGCATCCACACTGCAGGGTGTCCAAGCCTGGGACACCCATGGCCCAGAATGAGAAGTGAGAATGGCAAACTGGTTTCAGCTAGTGCCTCAGGCAAAAGCAAAACAGAAGGAGAGTCATAAACGAAAACTGAGAATTCAGAGACTAGATTTCCAATAACATTCTGGGTTTTCAGTAGTCCTGTGTATTGAAAAGTACAGATTAATTCAGGCCATTCTGAAATCCACAGTCATATGTTAAAGACTTACTTTTTCATCCAAGTGAGAGACCTACCTCAATACAGAAACTGAGGCACAAGGTATCACCCGACTCAGACTACAGGATACACTGATACACATCATTGAGTAAACTTCAATGACTTTGCCCCTCTTGCCATCCCGACATTCCCAGGCTGTAGCTCTGGGTCACAGGCCACTATACTATGTTTTATTATAGAAAATAACAGCAGTGGCACCTGGAGAGTGAGATTACAGCAGGTAGCTCATTACCCAACAATATTCTGTTTGCAGGCAAGCAAACCAGCAACCTGACAGTCTCTCAACAGTCTTTTAAGATGGGAAGAGATGCAACAAAAAGTTCATTAACAAAAATACCCAGCAGAAGAACCTATATACTGGGTGACTTCAGACTCAAGCTAAACACCAGGCTAAGTACCTTTTGCTTTTTCTCAGTATAGAATCACAGAGATGTTCCTGGGTTCTTGAGTCAACAGGTAAAAGAAGCTTCAAAAGTCATGTTCAAACAACTACAGATATTCAGAGCAACTGCCCCAGGTAAATTTTTAATGCTAGCAAGAGACACTTTTGCCAGGGAGGAAGCATGTCACTATAGGAGAATGTCTTGCACCAGCAGAAAGGAGGTGTAGGATCATCTTCGTGGCCCACTTTAAAGAGATGTCAGTATGCTCTTCAGATTGTGACAGACAGTAGCATCAAAGGCTTGGCAGGATGTGCCTGAGGGCTTCTACTTGATCTTTCTTTTAAAGAAGTGCCAACAAGCTCGGAATTGTGGCAGGAAGCAGGCATTACAAAATACATACCCTTATCAGAATTCTTCTCCAATCTAGGAACATATATAGTTGGAAGCTTCAGAAAAGGTAGGTTAATTTATGGAGTGACAAGCAGTGCAGTAATATACATACTCAAAAGAAGAACAGTCAAGTCCCCGGAGGGCCATATGGTCAATGAGGACTTTGCACTTCCCTGGCCATGATAGAACGTTTTGGTTTTTGTGCTGTGCATATGCTTCTCCTGGAAAACAGCAGAGCAGATTATCTGTTCTGCTTTCAGAGAGCAGCGTTAGACATCTGGCATACATGTTGCTGGAAGTCCATGACCATGAGTGTCCAGCCTTGGAAACTGGGAAACTAATGTCTTCCTGTAAGGCAGAAGGATGTTTCCATCAAAAAAAGAAATTACTCTAAATCCAGGACTTCGTGTCATTTTGTTTTGTGCTTCACAAAAATAGTCATTTTGCATGTGCAAATGGTGCAAATGCTACTGAGAAGGGTGAGGGTGAATTCTATATGAAGAATATAGTCATATGCCAGTAAAAATCACAAACAGAATTATGAAGTCACAAGAATTGTTCTGTATGCCAGCAGTATGGTATTTAAACAACAGTACTGAACAATACATTAATTCACAGCTGTTTAGGTATCCATTAATGAAATAAAAGACTCATTATGTGGCTGGATTCAATAGCAAGTACTGACTGAATACTGCTGTTGACCATGTCATACTTAGTGGCATCTAATTGCAAAAGGCTGAGCACAATGAACTACATCTATGCCCAGGGGTCAGCAAGGGGCAATGTGAAGCAGACTGGGCAAGCTTGATACAGGGGAAAATACCAAACCACAAGAACAACTAGCCATCGACATGGGGTTTGGCGGACAGACGAGCACAGACATCTTCAGGCACTATTTCCCTCCTTCCTTCCTTCTATTCAACTTTGACTGACTGATTTTGGCATTGCCTGAGACATGGATCATATGATTAAAATGTCAAACTCCTAACCAGAATATAAGTTATACCCCAAAATACATGATAAAAAAATGTGCCTCTACACATGTAAATCCTTTGATGTATATAGCTTCTTTTAAGTTGCTATTGGCTATTTGGCATAAAACCCTATGCTATGACCTAGCAAATCCTGCTGTGAATACAGAATTGATATTTACAGCCTTCATTCTCTGACTGCTTAGCCCTTGCAAGTAGGCTTAGGAAAAATAAGAAAGTATTACATGTCTTAACTCAAACAAACCTCCAAAATATTTAACTTTAAAAAAGACATAATTTCTTTAGGATTATTTCCTTTGTTGCAACATCCTGCTGAAAACAAAATCAGGACAATGTTTCAGGGTTTTGCAGAATACAGGCATCACCATCAGGTTTAAAGCACCTACTTCAGTACTCTGCTAAATTTCAGCTACAGCTATAAGATAGGCCATAGTGTTTCATCCACCACTGAAATATGAGAGCCAAAGATAATTACAAATGAAAGAACTATTTATTTTATATTATTGCTCATCCTGGTGCACTTGGCAACTTGGGTTGAAAACAACAAGCCTGGAAAAGACAATAGTTGAACTACCATCATCTGTTGAGAGCCCTGATAAAAAGCTTATAAATGTTCAAAGAGATGGTTTGTCTTTAAAAATACCAAACCACACCCAAACATGTGAATCAAACCTAGCACATACAAATACAATGTACTGTTTAAAGGACACAGAATAAAAATTGGTGCAGTCTAATTTTGTCAGGGTTTTCTTAACTGATTTTATGTGTTGTAAGTGTCCCTTGATAGAGTGACTTAATGACATTTTGATTTTGATAATTTGTTCAATTCAGCTTGATTACAAGTCTGTTACTTTGACATTATCTACTTAGAAGGTACTGAACTCATGTTCTGATGTGAGACATTATAGTAGCAAATCACTTCACTGACAGACCCTGGCCAAAAATATAATTAAATCATTATACAGTTAGGTATTCCTAGAAAAACAATCCTATAAGATATCATTACTGGTCAAGGGAGTGATCAGCTCTGTGAGTCTTGCCCATATTCACAGATGTGCACTAATCAATGAGATACACAAGCACTCTGTAACAGCTGCAGATTGCATTCATCTTTCACATAAAAAGAGCAACTGTACAAGCAATGAAACTTCTGCTGAATATGTAAGGAGAATTGAATAAATACAAAGACTAAACATGTATTTCAGACACCAGAGTGAAATAAAGCATGTGAGTTAAGGAATATATTCAAATACAGACACTGACGCCGTACATGAGATCTGCAAGGAAAAAGCACAGGCACAACAGATGGAGAACATTGCTCTCTCTTACTGTACTGAAGTCCTGCTGCAACAAGCCAAAAGCACAAAAAGAATCTCAAGAACAACAGTACCTTTACCTCAGGTTTTTCTCATCTTTTATCTTCTGACATTATATTTCAAATGGTAATGTTTCTATCAAAATGCATAGTTCTAACGAGATAGCTGTATTACAACTGAATCCTCTGCAATGTAGGAGATCTAAATAAATTACAGTGTAGCTTGATTTCTGTGTTTAAAATTTCTGCACACTCATGGAGGCAACTTTTTTGTTCTTTTTATAATTCTTTTCTGACAGGGAACGGTTAAGAGAAGTAGACTGTTATGGACAAATGGTACTGAACACTTCTATAATCACAGATTTTCCTGAATGATAGTCACATTAGACTTGATTCTACTCCAGTTAAGAAAATCTAGGCATTTCCTTTGAGAGGGAAACTTTACAAATGCACCAATCACAAGGGAAAAAAGAAATAGGGATAAATAAATGAATAAAATAAAAACCAACAAGACCTTGTAATCCAGGAAAACAGGCTTCATGCCACGGCTCCTGTGGATTAGGGATAAGAAAGCATTTCTACTGCAGAATCATCCAAAAGAAATACACTCTGCATCTATAGAGTGCAGAGTGCAGCACAGTCTCTATACTCTTTCTTTTTTAGCTGTTGGTACACTTACTTCCAACACCTTAGACTTGCTCTTGGTCCTCAAGTCTCTTTGTGCAGGTATCAAATTGCCTGCGCACACCTGCAGGCTACAGGATGCAGACCCTGGGCAACCATGACCTTAGACACAGCACTGCCACATGCCCAAACACTCCACAATAGAAAGGATGCCTTGAAAGATCCACTCAAACAAAATCTGTGCGGAGAAAAAAGGAGAATGTCTAGTAGAGTTCTGATAAACTTTCAATTTTCCACCAATGGGCAAAATACTGCCTCAAGCTTATAGGATCTCCTGACCTATATGGCAGAATTTATCTATCTTTAGGACATTCACTCTATTGTCTAATCAGGAATAAGTCAGACTAAGTTTAAAAGCGAGTGAGGGCAGGAAGGGAGAGGCGGAAGCAGGGAAAACAGGGCTAGACTGACAGCATCATCATATTAAGACACATGGATAAACATCCTCAATTAAACAAACATCCCTCACCCTCTGCTGTCAAAAGCTCCCCAGCTCCAAGGCTGAGCAAAAGGACTATAAGGTTTTCCTAGTGAGTAGATGGTAAATTCATGGTCTGTTCAAGTCAATTCTAATTCTGCCTATGTAATTAGTTATCATTACTTTCAGGAATTCTAGTCTATCAGCTTCCTTCAAAGGCAGCTAACGTGTCTATGGTGTTTTCTACCATATTCACACCATTCTGCTTGTTCTTTTTTCATTCTACTGTTGTAGCTCTGGAAAAGCTGTCATTTTATCTATGGCCTGAATTTCCCAAGCTCCAGTTCCAAAATTTCGTATTCCAACAGGACGTTCCATTCCAAATGTAAAAAACCTAACCAAACCCTCCCCCTCCCAGATTTCTTAGCAGTCTGTTCTGTTATGCCATCACTACCATTATATTTTTTTATGCCTCTTCTGTACAATCCTCATTATTATGTGCTCTTAAAGTTCTATGTCTGAAACAAACAAAGGAGGAACATATGGGCCATCAAGGTCACTTATTTAGTGAAAAGTCCTGCTATGAGAAGGGACTGCTGCTTTCAGAATGCTGCTGTGAGGAATGACCTTAGAGATGATAAATGCTGCTGTTCTTTACTGTGCATGTCACAGATTAATTCATTTGATCAGATCTGATGGTTCCACAGAGTGCTAACAGGAGCTAAGTGCTACTGGCAATAGGAACTGATTGGTTCAAGAGATGTCATTATCTCTGAAAAAATGCACTGATAAAAGAAAATCGTTTCAGACCAAGAGCTGACGTAATTAACTGATATATCACCATAATTTTTTCCTCATTCATGCAATCCCCAATGATGTGCATATTTAAGCATGTGTTTCATCACTTGATTTGCTTCAGTTCTGAAAGAACATCCCCTTTTATTCTTGCATGAGTATTTCTATTAAAATTCATGTGTGTATATATATATATATACACTCAAGTAAGCACAATGTATTTTATGACAGTAACCTTCCCTTGCACTTTTGCACTGACATAGGTCAGTTAAAGACGCCATACCAAACCCCATGCCCCACAGTGGTCTAACCACAGGAGTTACTAAAACTGACTCTTTCCTGCCATTGTGCAGCAGGAACACTCTGACATAGTTGCCATCACAGAAGCATGGTGGGATGAGTGACACAGCTGGAGTGCTGTGATGGATACCTATAAACTCTTCAGGAGGGATAGGAAAGGAAGGAGAGGCAGTGGGGGAGCCCTGTGTGTTAGGGAGTGTTCGGACTGTCTAGAGCTAGTGACGATAGGGTTGAGTGTTTATGGGGAAGAATTAGGGGGAAGGACAACAAGGCAGATGTATGGTGGGAGTCTGTTATAGACTACCCAACTAGAATGAAGAGGCAGATGAAATATTCTTTATGCAGCCAAGAGAAGTCTCACAATTGCTAGCCATTGTTCTTGTGGGGACATCGACTTCCCAGTTATCTGCTGGAAGTACAATACAGCAGAGAGTAAATAGTCTGGGTGGTTCCTGGGGTGTGTGGAAGAGAACTTCCCTGACGCAGCTGGTAAGAGAGCCAACTATGGAAGGAATCTGCTGGACCTGCTCTTTGTGAACAGGGAAGTCACACACGTGATAACATGCTAACTATCCTGTCTTAGAAGATGTGGGTGATGTGCCCCTCAGTTTTGAGCCCCTCACTACAAGACAGACATTGAGGTGCTGGAGCAAGTCCAAGGAAGAGCAGCCTACCTGGTGCAGGGTTTAGAGCACAAGTCCTGTGAGGAGCAGCTGAGCGAACTGGGGGTGTTTGGCCTGGAGAAAAGTAGGTTCAGGGAAGACTTTATCGCTCTCTGCAGCTACCTGAAATGGGGTTCTTGCAAGGTGGGTGTTGGTGGTGACAAAAGGAAACAGGACACTTACTTACAGACACTTTTGTTTGTAAGTTGGTAGAGGCATCTTGAAGCTTTTATGTAAGTTTTGTTTATTCTGAAATGGGACAAGAGTTGAAGGATATTCCTCTGCCCAGCAGTTCTGAAAATGGCAGCTGGCTGAAGAGGCACCAGCTGGCTTCACGCTCAGCACTGACAGGCCCTAGGGGTACTCAGCATCACTTTATCGGTATAAAAGTCCTAGTAATCTAAACTGAAATATGACTGTCTTCAACAGTATCTTAATGGTACTTTATCTGCCAGGTGTTTTTACTGACCTAAGAAAACGCTTTGGGTTCATATCCTACAAAGAATTCTAGAGACACACTGTGATTACTCCCTATTTACTTCTCAATAATCACAGAACATATGCAAGTCAGCACAGCAGAAACTCATTGACTTCTGGATCAGAGTTAGAATTGAAATGAGTCCTCCTAACTATATCAGTAACCTCTCATACTTCTTGTACACGAATTCCCTTATAAAAACCCTAAAATAGTAAGACTTTCTTAATCCAAATTATGAAGTTCTGTATGTCCTGGGTTCAGCAGTAGCAGTCAATTTTCTCCTTATTAGCTGGTGCAGTGCTGTGGGTTTTTTTATTTTTGGCCTGGGAACAGTGCTGATAACACCGATGTTTTCAGTTGCTGCTCAAATGTTTGGTCTGGCCAAGGACTTTGTGAGCCTCATGCTCTGCCAGGGAGGAGGGGAAGCTGGGAGGAAGCAGAGACAGGACACCTGACCCAAACTGACCAAAGAGGTATTCCATACCACAGCACGTCATGCCCAGGATGTAACGGGGAGTTACCCGGAAGGGCTGGGACTGCAGGGTTGGACGAGGTATCGGTCGGTGCTTGGCTGGGGGGAGTGGGGCGAGTTGTTGGTCGGCTGGTGCTGAGGTGTTGTATTCTTTCCTCTTGTTATTTCTCTTATCATTATTATTATTGGTGGTAGCAGTAGTGGTTTGTGTTATACCTTAGTTACTGAACTGTTCTTATCTCAGCCCGTGGGAGTTGCATTCTTTTCTATTCTCCTCTCCGTCCCTCTGGGTGTAGGGGGAGGGCAAGAAGGCGGGGGAGTGAGTGAACGAGCATTGTGGTTGGGTTTAAACCATGACACTGTGACACACATAGAAATCTTCAGTAACTTTGCCATCAGAGCAGATTTTCATGATTATCAAATCATTTTCAAAATAGTGTGTGTACAAACTACCTCTATGATATTTACTCTTTCTCCTATGAATATAAGGTTGGAGCTTAGCTACTTCATTTTTAGCATATTCTACTTCCATAATGGCTACTATTGTAACAGATTGTTATCTGTATCACAGTGATGTTTCTTAATTATGTCAATCCCCAGTGGAGTGCCCCTAAAAGAACCACTCGAAATTCTCATTTTTCCAAAGCAATACTTAGGAAAAAGTCACACTGTGATAACATGCTAACTATCCTACCATAGAAAAACACAGTCCAGCTTTGGTTCCTTATGGAAACACACAAACCTTCCATTTCAAGCAAGTAGGATTTGCGCTGGGGGGCAAAAAAACCCCAACCAACCAACCAATTCTAACCAGTCAGGAGAAAGGATCATCTTAATAAGCACTGCAGCTGTTTTGCATTTTGCCAACTATGCACCAATTCTGATGCAGAACAGACTCTTTAGTCCTAAAGTTATGCAAGAGAGTACTTCATCCTTATAGTAACTCAAATTACATTTGGGTTTAACTTGAACATTCCTTTAAATTATTCCTTTAGAGTTCCTTTAAATTATTCCTTTAAATTGTTTTCATTAAAAAGCCCAGAAAATGGAAACTTGGTATGATAGAGTAATTTTGTGAACATTTTTAGAATGCATCTTAAATGCATGTTAATAATTAACAAGATCAATAAACAGTTCCTTAGTTACTTAAGTACAATGATTATCACAATTATTACAAGTCATAAATTTATTTCCCCGTACTCAGGGAATCCAGATAGTTTGAGCCTTCACTGATTTTTATTCTGATGTTTTCCCTTAGAACTGTGGGAATAAAGTACAATTTAATTGCCCAGGAGAGCAGATTACCAAATTACAAGCATATATTAGACAACTGCAAAAAAAGCAGTAACTTCCATCTTTTTTCTGCCTTCAATTAGGTAATTTAGAAGTACACCAACAATAATATAAATGAAAGAAAATAACCCGTGAATTTTGTTTGATGTGGTGGGGTTTTTTTATGATATATTCCACATGCACAGTGGGATTGATTCAAGAACTTACCTAGAAGTGGAAATTAAATATTGACATTGTTAAATGTGTTAAATCTATTAATTATTTGCAAATCCCAAATATCTGATGTGAAAAAAAAAAAAAACAAACCCAAAACAAACAGAAACACAGAACAAAGGCACAAAAAAAAAAAAAAAAAAATCACAGAATCCAGATGCTTAAACTTCTCAAGAAATTTAGGAATGACATAATGCTTTTATAGAGCTCATTTAAAATAATTAGGATGTAATAACAACCTAGGGCACATGCAAACTCACTGCAAACAAAGGATAATGCCATGTTTTCCTAGCTTCAGTAATTTCCCTCATTTTACTCCATTGTACATGCTAGACATAATGCTTATAGTCTGAAAAACGACTAGAAAATTGTACCTTTTATCATCTCTTATTGTTTCCCAGTCATTCCGTATTGCATTTGTTTATCAAAGCAACTCTCATACCATACTCACACAACTCTGGCGTTTCTTTTGTCCCCTTTCAGCCTCATTAGAGGATATTTAACAATATCAACTATCAATTTCCTTGTCAGGTTTAAATTAGGGTAGTTATTACCTGATCAATCAATTACTCATTCACATCGATAACTATTTCACACATCTCCTGCTTTCAACAGTTCAAGCTACCTTCTCTGACACAGGGCAGCTGTTATTTCAGTGCTTCCTTTCACTAGAACAGGATTCCAGATACGTTATGTTCACAAATGCCTTGCTTTAGTTGATTAATTTGTCATCTGCAGCCACAAGCTTAATTATTCACATTATTTGAGCTGGCAAAATTCCTTTTTATATTAGGGATGGAAACGGAGATGCTTCACCTGAATATGTCACCCATTGGACTATGTAGAAGACACATCTGGACTCTTCCTAACATTGACAAAGTTTGTATCTTAAAAAAAATGGACCAGAACTGCAAGTATTGTTATATATTTATGTCCTTTGGTATGTTTTGATAGGCTGATTTTAATCCAACATTTGAAAAATACAAATTGTACTTACTTTATAAAAAAACACAATTAATAAAAAATTGCATCTCTGTAACAACAAGAAAAAAGCCTTGAATAATCACACTGAATTACTGCATCACTTACGAGCTTTTACCTTCCTGCTCCTATCCCTGGAAGCAGAATAATTATACAAGAATTTTTAAGTCCATCATATAGATGAAGAAATCTTTTCTCCTTTCTGATCCAGAAAATAGAGATTTTGATATCATGGATAAAATCTGACCTTATTGACGTGCATGAATTAGGCATGACTTTGCTCTAAATTTATCATAAATCCTAAGCATACTTTTAATAACTCTTGCACATAGAACAGAATTCAGCTGTACGCTCTGCATTGAAATATTCAGGTTAGGAAGATAAATTCAGTTTCACCAGCTTAAGTATAAATTGGTACTGCATGCTAAGTTGTCCCTGTATTTTAAAAATCCTAGAATGGTTTGGGTTAAAGCGATCTTAAAGCTCCTCCAGTTCCAACCCCTGCCACGGGCAGGGACCCCTTCCACTGGAGCAGCTTGCTCCAAGCCCCTGTGTCCAACCTGGCCTTGAACACTGCCAGGGATGAGGCAGCCACAGCTTCTCTGCGCAATCTGGGCAAAAATGAACCCCTAAAATGCCTTGCTAAGTTTAACAGCTGGTTTTCTCAAGAATTTAACTGCAGGTCTGCAGAGTGCTCATACATCCTTACATTTAAAGAAATGCAACAGGCAAGAAATCAGGACACAAGGTCAATGAAGCTCCTCAGACCAGATTTCTTAAAAAAAAAAAAAACCAAAAAAAAGTACTAAGCAGTACATAACAATCTCAATACAAAACTAATGAGCAGCCTCATGTAAGCTCAATTAATTCTTGACACTCCTATGTATTTAAATTCTTCCCTTCTGCTAATCCATTTATTGTCTGGTTGTTTATTTTTACTTGTAAGCTCCCAGACTTAATTTTAAGGTTCTGTTTCAGCTTTTTCTGCAATTATATTCATATTGTCAAAAACTGGATGGAAATAATTGGGTCCTTTTTCCAGGTAATATATTAACTCCTAGATGAAGGCTTACATGTTACTCAATTCAAAAAAGCATTCATAATGCTCACTTCAAATAATTTGTCAAAACACATGTTTGCATAAAGCTATTTTACTCTGATAAATTGTACACATTGCTTTTTGAATCCTCTTTAGATAGTTGCTTTTGTTCAACTTATCAATACTGCAATTCTCATTTAGAGCTTAATTTAAAAAATCATACTTTTTATGTCAATTATTTTTCCCTATAATTTGTTCCTCTGCAAAATTAATTATATGAGCATTTATTATGACTTTCTGTTGCAAGTTATTGTTCTTTTTATGTTACGGATTAAGACTGCAGGTGCCCTTCCCAAGAACTGAACCCTCCCAGCTCCAGCAAGGATTATTTGATTCCACAAATATTTTCTCAACTTTTAACCAACCGTTTGCATTAAGGGCATTTATATAAAAGTTAAAAGAAAAAAATCCAATTGCCTCAGAACATCAGCACTCACATACTTGCTACCAAGACACATTCTATGGTTTGTATTAAGAATGCTATCGTATAATTTTACTCCATTGTAATCAGAGCCCCATGACTGACAGAGAAAAGTGTTTTTTTCAATCTATCTCCATTGTGCTGTCTCTAATTGCAAATAAACCCTGCCAATTAATGTTGAGGAATAAGAGAAGTCAGGGGAATTCACATATGTGATGTTACAAGGCACAGTTCTCCCTGCCCTTCCCTGCACATACAGACAGAAAAAGATGAGATGGCCGTTTGAAAAAGGCAGCTGTGGCAGTACACCACAGCACAGGGCTTTAACTGAAGCATGACATGTACAATACAGAGAGAGAGAGAATTTTGAAGGGCATGCATTATCGCCATGCCAGTTTGATGGCATACAATTCCTGTATCCACAACGGATACTGGAAGCCCATTCAGACAGAGCAGCAAACCAAAGCACTAAGCTTCATCACTTCGAGGACCACTGGTCCCTGACAATTTCTGTGAGCAAAAATGTCACAGTCACAGGGAAGACTAAATTTTAAGTTCACACAAAAATTTATAGTATGAGGCGTTTTCCATATTATGCAATTATTCGCTCACTATGAAGAGCAAATATGGGCTTGTACTGCAAAAGCAGCTTGTCCATGGCAGCACAGTTTACATCTGAAGAAGTGCAAAACCATCACAGTGAAAAGCTCAGATTAACGCAGCTGACTAGAGGCTTTAGGAGGAAGCAGTATAATAAAGCACAGAGAAACACTACTCCAACCTGAACTCGACAATCGTTTGACTGACAGAAGTGACTCTGGTACTTCAGGTAATGAAATATGCACTAAGAACATTACAGAAATATACTTCACTGACAACATCCTCCCAGGATCCAATCACAGAATCATAGAATGGTTAGGGTTGGAAAGCACCTTAAATTATCAGTTCCAATCCAAGTCTTTGAGGACAGGCCTTCTTTAAGTGCAAAATTTGATACAAGGTCATGTAGAAATATTATTACTAATATAAACAAATTCAGTGACTAATTTCCAATTGAAAATAAGGAACTTCTGCTAATCTGTAAGAAGCAGCTCCAAGGAACACCTCAATTTGTTCAATAACCTTGTCTTTTCTACAAAATACCAGAAAAATCCATGTTTTATCCAGAAAGCACTGTTACATGCTTTGCTAGTAATAGGGAAAGTTCATATCTCATCCTTTTCCCATCAGTTAATCTCTCTAAGTGCAATAAATGGCAAGAGACAGATACAAGCAAACACTTTAAATTAGAAACCTATGAACATGAATAATATGTAATTCCAACAATTCCCATAGATCGAGGTGGGGTAAAGAAATTGGGGGAATATTTTTACCCTTTAAATTGACTTGTGCAAAGTTAATCCAATGTTTGTGCACCAGAGAAATGCAAGCCCATCCCCTTAGTGTTCCTCTGAATGCTCATCTGAGTCTCAGCTGCATTACTCGCTTACCACATCCTGGAGCCTTCTAAGATGACAGGCCAACAGCTAATGCAAAAGGACATGGAAAACCTGAACTCCATCAGTGTCATGATTTAACCCCAGCCAGCAACCGAGCCCCACCCAGCTGCTTGCTCATTTCCTCCAAGTGGGATGGGAGGAAAATTAGAGGAGTAAAGGTGCGAAAACTCGTGGGTTGAGATAAAGTCGGTTCAATAGGGAAAGCAAAACCCCCACACACAAGCAAAGCAAAACAAGTAATCCAGTCACCACTTCCCATGGTCAGGTGCTCAGCCATCCTGACGACAGTAGGGCTCCAGCATGTGGAACTGTGACTAAGGAATTAAAACTGCATCACTCCCAACATTCCCCTTCCTCCTTCTTCCCTCAGCTTTATATACTGAGCATGATGTCCTATGGAATGGGATATCCCTTGAGTCAGTTGGGATCAGCTGTCCTGGCTGGGTCCCCTCCCAATCCTTTGTGCCTCCCCCGGCCTCCTCACTGGTGGAGTGAAAAGCAGAACAGGCCTTAGCTCTACATAAGTACTGCTCAGCAGTAACCAAAACATCCCTGTGTGACCAACACTGTTTCCAGCACAAATCCAAACCTGCCTCATAGTAGCAACTGTGAAGAAAATTAACTCTACGCTAGCCAAAACCAGAACAAAAGAGAATGGCAACAGTGCATCAGAACTGAAACTAAATAAGAAAAGGGGGTTTGATCCCTAATAACAAATGCAAGATCCCGGTTCAGCTGGCAACCAGAATTTATGCCAATTTATCCTCTCTTTGCTAGAGATGGTATGAAAAGGTTTTGGACAGGCTGACAATGGACTAGTAGAACACATGACGTGATGCAGGAGGCCAAGACTAAACACCACCAACTGGTCCTCACTTTTTGCTTGCCATCAGCGATGATGCTCAGGAGCAGCAGTTCTTAATACTACAATTCATGGAGTTGATAATTACTTATCAACAGAAGATAAGCTAATTATCACTGAGAAATAGGCTCGTTCCTTTCCTTCAATGAATATACCTTACATGTAAGAAACGGGGAATCGGCACACTATCACAGAATGACATTGGGCACACATACACACAAAAATGGGTTTATATCACCATAAACCAGCTGCTAAAAATCACTGCATCCATGTTTCTAAACCTGTTTTAATAATCACTATTCCAAGAATTTAAAAACTTATTCTAAAAATTGATGCAGGGCATTTTACTGCTAAAGGGTATGAATTTTTCTGTATGTAATGCCACGTTATGAACGTAGCCAAATGAACAAGTACATTTCCTTTCTCCTTGGAAAATGATTAGAGTGCTTAAATGGTAAGAGAAAATTCTAGCATTTTCTATATACTCTAAACACTGGGGCTGAAATATCAGTCATTTTTGTCTTCCAATTATTCGGGTTCCTTAAATCTAATTAAACTCAAATATTGTTTTTCTCTAATCGATTTCAGAATATTGGGAAAGAAAGAATATTAGACATTTTTTTCTTCACCTAAGTGCAAATATATGGCACAGCCTACAAGAAACCGCCTCAGAGACTGGAGATGGTCTAGAGTTAGATTACCACCTCAACAAATTTTATTGGGTCCATACACATTTTCACTTGATTTTTCCATGTTTTTTATTAATTTTCATGAAAACTCAACAAAACCATTTTGAGACATTTTCTATTACAGTTTTTCTAGCAATAAGATATGTAAAACAAACAAAAAAAAACCCTATACACATTTTGAAACCCCTGCTGATGAAACCCTGCATGGTTGATTTCTCAACAAAAGCTATTAATTCTGTGAGCAGTGGAAGTAATGAAATTCAGTTGCTGGTAAGATGTATAAGATATCTGTGTGTGTGGTTGATTGACTATGGTGCCTTACAAGGTGCATTCCCTGATGGACACTTTTCCACAGCTGAGGCATTCTGAAACTTGTTCTCTCTTTCAAGAGCTCCCCATAATACAAGCATTTCAAAGTTCTCTGTCACCTTGCAGGAAATTAGTTATTTCTGAGATTCCTTGGCCTTCAAAGTCAGTGGACATGGTGAAAAAATTCAAAATTTAGGTTGAAGAAGTTGACAGAGATGCAGAAAACGCTATCTCATAAGCCTTGCTTATGAGAAGCACGGAAGCAAAAGATACTTCAAGAGCAACTTCGCAGATCTCTGTTAGCACCATCATCTTCCAAATTCCCATTGAAAAGTGTGAATCAGGTTATTTAAACTGTAATATATATTAAGTGGGAAGCATAACTGTAATCTAATCACTCGAGAAGTAGCTTTCTGAAATTAGCATTTTTTCAAAACTGAATGCAAATTGTGCACTCAATAGAATAAAAAGCATAACTATGACTTGTACATATATACTTCTAGTGGCTTAACGAGCAGGAGTGAGCCTAATTTTTCCTTAATGAGAACTTTCCAAAGGCAAAGTCTAATCATAGAATTGAGTTTCTGTGCCAGTATGAAGGTTTAGCATTAAATTTGAGTAATGGGCTGCAGAAGCTAACTTAGATTATTTCTACTATTCACAGTCATAGAGTGGTTTGGGTTGGAAGGGACCTTAAAGCTCATCAAGTTCCAGCCCCCTGCCATGGGCAGGGACACCATCTACTAGAGCAGGTTGCTCCAAGCCCCATCTAACCTGGCCTTGAACACTGCCAGAGATGGGGCATACTGCTTCACCCAGTTTTAATTCTTTTTTTATGGCACAGAAAACATTTTCCTGCAACTTAAAAAGACTTAACTGTTATCTGTGCATTTCACTTCTTCCTATCTGCAACCAAACTAGCATTCTAAGTATTTTCTGCATGTTAATCACTAGTTTCTTGTTTTTACAGTACCTTCTTATGCCTCACATTTGCACCTCCAGATGGTCCTCGTTCTTCTAGAAGTATTTCCCCATATGCACAAAAGGCTCTGAGTTCTGCTACTAAAGTAGCTCTAATTCTTTAACATCCCATTCCTGATTTTCAGTCCTTAAGCATCTTCCTTCATTTGTCTACAGAAACAGAAACGAACAAGAAAGAATATCTATGTCTGACTCCCCCCAAGGATCCTTCCTTCCTTTTCAGAAGCATAAAGCCCTACATAAATAATCTGGGTTTAGATCCATGGCAAGACATAAATGTGAAAATGCAGCGTCAGGTTGCAGAAGGGCAATTGCAAGAAGTTTGTCTTCAAAGTCCACACAGACACATGCAATAATAGAGATAGATATTTATTTGACCTATGTCTAAGGAAGTACCTTCAAGGAAAACAGCAACATGACAGGGTCAACCAAGAATTTAAGCAATGAAGGGAAATCATAATAAATAGGCCATTTTTACACTTCAGCTCTGCCACACCTGATCCACTAAGAAACTGAAGCAAAATGAATGGATTGATGTTCAATAGCTACCTATTTAAAAAAAAAAAAAAAACTGTTTTTTAATTGGTGTTTCATTAGTTGTGCTACATACAATTATGTAATAAAATATGAAATGATACATAATTCAAAATCATCATTTAAAGATCTATTACATAGTTTCTTCTACAACAGCTATTAATCTTTAGACAGCTCCTATGAAGATTTACTGCATTAAATCACATGAGGAAAGAAGGAGCATTCCTGATTTACATTAAAATAGAGAGAAATGAAACAGCTCTGACATTTACCCAAGTACCCAAGTTATCCTCAGGTACTTGGGCTCATCTCTCATTTCGGTGATTAAGTTGTTCAGAGAAAAACAGCTCCTATACGTCATATACAGATTAGTCTGCTTCTTGTCAAGTGAGCTCTCTGTCAAACCTTCCTGATGTCCCAAGCTAATGTGTATTTTACAATGTATGATTGTTGTGTTAGCTTGGAAACATGGCAGGAAAAGGCACAAGAGAAATATATCCTCCAAATAAAGGTAAAAATACCTGAACAAATATCACATTGATAATTTCAATCAGGTGTAATTCAAATAATGTTAACAACAGAAGCATACTGGTTTGAGGGAGAAAAGAAGGAGACATGCAATTCCTGTAACACTGTACAATGTTCAGATAATGTTACCTATTTGCCCATTTCTACATACACATGCGTTTTTTAGTTAGAGAGCTTCTAATTTATTGTACATGACGTAAGATTTTAATAGTAATTTCTACTTTGTTACATGTGATAAAAATAAATATATTTCTATACATGCAGTTCTTCCCAAAACTGGGAAATTACTTGTACAGAAGGAGAGGGAACAAGATGTGCAATGTTTTGCACTTGTAGCACTGTGTACTTTTATTTACACAAAATGCAAAAGCCTAGCATTAATTTCTATTTAGCCAACTACAAATTTAAAGAAAAGTTTAGGTCTGCTAAAAATGACTGTAAGTATTTTCATTCTCACTTAACTTTAGAGTAGTGACGTAAGTTTTTTCTGAACTAAAGCCTTTACACTTTTTAGACTTTTACTGCTCTTGCAATCAGGAAACCAAGCAACAACAAGAAAATCTTGTTAACTTCTTCTGAGTAAAGACAACCTTCAATCACTCTAATTCAGGAGGTACTTCAAAAGTCTCTAATCCAGGTGCTTTCCTTTCACCTTCAGTACTGTACTTCCAAATTACAAGTAAATTTGCACATTCACTTATGGCCACAACTAGTGCTTCTTAAATCAATACAAAGATGCTCTCAAAGTAATTTAACTTTTTATTGCTTAACATGAAAATTTAGAGTCCTCATATACAATTTAAACTTGAACAGGAACTGTGAAATAGGAAGCTTTGTAATCCTTTTACTGAACATGTTACAAAACTGGATCCTAGACCCTGTAGTACAAACTTCAACATATACTAATGTCCAAAAACTCAACAGGAGCTTTGTATTTCTTTACAGAGCTTTACATTTTTGGCAACCTTTTCCAAAGAAGAATTATACCTTTCTTAACACAAATACAGAAGGGCTAAAGTAGCTTTGGTATACACAATGAAAACACTTTCAAACATTTCAGATCAGTAAGAAATTGTTGTTGAAAAAGAAACATTTATTGTATCTTTTAACAGCATTACCATAATGAAAAAAGTCTTTAATTACTTAGAAATTGTACAGCTATTCTTCAGCTCAGACATTCCCCCTTCCAATCTTTCAAATTCTTACTCAAGACAGGAATCTGGTATGGCTCCAGGAAAGCCTTAGCTGAAGACTTGTGACTCTCACGTGGATATAGGCAATAAAAGCTATATGACTGACAAAGCATGAAAATTCAAACACGAACTGGCATCGGTTACATACTTTGCATTAGTACAGTGAGCAATCCACAGAAAGCATTTGCCACAGGAAAACTAAATACACCCAACTCACAGCAACAGCAGCTGAATTACAAACTGCAGAGGCATTCTTTTAAATGCAGAGTTAGGAAGAGAAGTGAGCCTCTCCCATTACAAACAGTGCATGTCTGTGGTTTATCATTTCAGCTAAACCAATACCCGTTTAAGGTGTCCTATCAAACACTTACCTTCAAATTAAATGTATTTTATCTATATATAATAAAATAAGGTTGATATACAGTGTCTGACAAAAAACACTTTATGTACAGATTCTGATAGCAAATCAAAATAATTCAAGCAACAAAATGTACTTCGTGGAAGTAGCTTATTTCACTGTGTAGGCTAAACGCATTTTGAGGAAGGATTACATTTTGTTTGGCAATTTATTTTATTGACAAAGAGTATTTCATCAGATATTGCTGCACATTTTGTGGACAAATGCATGTTGCAAAATGCCCCATTTCATTTGGTGGAGGAAAGTATTCTTCCACAGATTCTAAACTTCTCTGAAGAGCGCCGTAGATCCCACACAACAGTAGGTTCTATGGAGAAGGTGTTTGTACTATAAATTTGTTAGAAATAGTACAAATATTTTAAATAAGTACTCAATATCTGTAATATACAATAAAAAATGGCTTTTAGCATTGTTATGTGTGTGTGAGCCTTCACAGTAATAAATAATCATTATTGTAAGATTAGAAACCAAACCAAAACAATGTCTACATAACTTTGGGTTCTGTAATCCAAATTTATGCAGTAGTTTCACTGAAAATTTGCCCTCAGCTCAAAATAAGTATGAGGTTTGAGAGTGGGAACTGCCAAACATTTTAAGACAATTACTTTTCACTTCTTTCCTCCAAAATAGTTCCCTTTTATTTAGAATGAGGACCAATATGTAGGCAATGATTTCCCCCAAATCCAGAAAACACTGAGACAGCTAGCACCAAGGGAAATTTTGCCTTTCAGTGAAGGGTTAAGTAGGAAGAAGCAACAAAAAAATCCTTTACATATTTGAAATGGCTGGATAGTCAGCAAAGGAGACATCAGGTAACTGAAGTTTCTGCTCTTCTTATCTCAAACCAGCTTATTCTTTTTCCACCTTTTAGTCATAAACTTTCAGGCACTCCTACAGAACTAGGGCATACTGCAAAGTCCCATATCGATGACTGTATTATTGCTCCAAGTGGCACAGCTTTTTCTCACTGCCTGATTTGCAGCTATCATGAAAGAATTTCCACCACCCCTCGCTTCCAAGAAAAGGCCTCCTATTCTAACAGTTCAACTAGAAGAGAGTCAGGAGCTAACCTAATGAACTGTACATGCAAGTCGACATAAAATGCATGATCACATATACTCCTAATTATATTTAGAGATGATAACACCAGCAGTAAGATTTCAAGTATTTATCTGCTCTTACTTTGTAGGATCAATATTTGTTTCACCTGGAACAAACTCAACACTTTGTAGGAACAACCATACGTTAGCAGCCAGCATCAGGCAGAAGACGCTGCCTATGGAGCAGCAGACATCCACTGTGGCAGCCTGCGAAGCCTCCCTGCCTACACAAGACAGCAGGGTTTGGTACTTCTGCAAGGCTCATCCCTGCAACCTGTCAATTTTTGTAATGCTGTCCCTGAGCCCAGCTGGTGAAAGTCTTCCCTACTGAGGTCCTCCTGCAGAAACCTCTCCTCCTGCCCATACACAAAAGCTACAGTATGAGGAATAGAGAATGCTGCTTATCTTCACTAAAACTTGGCCTCTCCCCTCCCAGCCTTCCACAATCCATCTTTCTTCACCTGCCTACAGCAGCTTCATCCCCAAGGAGCTGTCAACCAGCTCCGCCTTCAGCATACAATGTATGCACTTACTGAGTAATCAGGAAAGGTTTTATGTTTATGTTTTGGACTACTCTGCACATCTAACTTGAATGCAGATGGCTCCCCTATCACTTTAGCAAAACCTAGAGGGGAAGTACGTCCTGCTGTCTAAAACTCCCAGGGAAATGGCATTTGGGCAGCCTTCCCGTCTGTCTGATGTGCTAGCCAGTTAAAAGGATTACAGTCACAGTTTACTGCTTGCTGCTCCACCCAGCTCATCAGTTCCTTCATGGAGGAAGTTCTCAGTGTTCTTGGCCCTCATACATGCTGCAGATGGTTCTTTGGTAAAGCTTCTCAAAACCATTTTTGCCACCTACATGTGCCAGAAGTAGTCTCATGCAGAATTATTATTTTCAGGGTTGGTGCGAGAAAGCATAAGGGAGAGTACAAACAAGATGAAAGGTTGGAGCATTGCAGTAATCTTTTTCCTTCTCTATCTCAAAGTTCTGCTGGTTCTTGGAGCAAAATTCAAGTCAAAGGCTTTATTTTCTTTTTCCTGCTGTACACCTACTATAATCAGAGTGTACTACACGCAATAAGAGAATGTGCCCCCCACAAACAAAACAAAGAAAAAAAAAAAAGATAGAAAAAAGCACAAGATATACACTCTCTAAAAGCCTTCAAGACAATTTATTGTGTGGCTTCAGTGTACAGAAGCACTCAAATTAGAACTTCATATTGAAATTTGTAAAATGCCTCACGTTGCTATTCATTTCACTCTAAAAAGGAAATCAAATTGTCAAGTACTTGTAGCCCTTCAGTCAAACCACACTTACTGATTGCCTTCTTAAGCTTGACATGTTTGCAAGTAATTTCAAATCTACAATCATGATCTTTCCAGGGACTGAGGTCAGGCTGGCCATCATGTACAAAAAGCATTAAATTAGCCTTTTATCTGTCTGGCGGCACTGCTCCTCAAACTAAGATTTAACACACACGTCTGGAATCAGACGCTGCTTGCAAAGAGCAAGGCAAAACTGGCATTGGATAATTCATCTTTCCATAGAATCAAAGTTTTCTTCCCATGGACCTATGAACACCTAGAAATTCTTTTTGTCAATGAACATACACTTCTGTAAGACCCCTCCTTGTTATTGTTGCTAGTTTAGCTTCAGGTAAGCTTAAACCTTCTCAGTTTCACCATCTGAACATCTCCCCCCACCCTAAACACTGTCACTGACCTCCATGTGATGCCCTAACTAGGCAAACACTACCAAGAAGCAGTTTCCATTTTCCTGCGCTAGTTTTTAGGCACATATGCAGATCCATCCACACACGGTTAGCTCTAAATGGCAGTCACTCAAGACTATGGTAGTTGCAAAGGTCCTTCCCTCTCAACACTACAAAGGGAAGTGTGTTTCTCTTGGCTGAGATCAGTTCATGTACAGATCCAGCAGTCCTCCCTCATTTGTTTCTAAATCACACTTACATGTGTCGATTTCTCATGATTTAGGAATGCACTCTTGGCCATACGGATCAAGATTACAGATCAGTAAGCCCTTTCGAAAACTAATAACAGCTTTAAATTTGGTTATCAATATCTACAGAAAAAAATACAGTAATTTGAGAAAGAGCCTCACTATAAAACAAAGTCCATATTTTGAATAAAATATGCTGTTCCATATTGTAGATTGACATACAAAAATATGTATTTGTAAGGCCATGCATATTTAGTTCTCTGTCTTCAAGGCAAACCTCTTCTCTGACTTGCTTTGAAGTTGCAGATTAATAAAACATAAGGTGCAACAACAATCCACACATTTAAACTAAGTATCTCCTAAATAAACCACAAATAGTCAAGCTCACTCTTGCCTCTATCACACAGAAAAATCACACAATGAATGCATTATAAGAGCTGATAGATTATAGCTCACCTAACCAGCACAGGTTAACTAGATAGCTATATTTCAATTAAAGAAAAAAGCCAATTGTTGCATGTCTTATTATCATACTAAAACATCTTGGCAACAATTAATAGCTACCCAATTCATAGAAATTGCTTTCATTATTTTTGAAGCAGCTACTTTCTTTGAATGTAATGACTAAGAGAAAAGAAACAGATGTTTCTGTTGCTAAGGAGATTGGACGAAAAAAGAGATAAAGCAAATATTTAGAATATTTTTTTAAAGGGAAAATTCCTTCCACTTGGATTTAACTACTTGGTTTATAATCAGCAGCACAGCCAGCTATCACGTAATGAAACACCAGTGTGTTTCTTGTTTTGCATTGTGATTGTTCTACTGCAATATATTCTGCATATTTATTCTGGGACAACATAGCATAACAAATGAAGATGCCTAGACACATACACCAGCCTAGACACATACACTATGACTTGAGTAGCTGCAGATGCTCATTGTCAAAAGGGGATATCTGCATAATAAGCTAGATTTTTGCTCAAGTGAGGGAAACTTGAACTGTCCATGAAATTTGTCACATTACAGTTATGACACAGCTAAAATTAAAAATAACCAGAAAGAAGAAATCTTGTAAAATTAAAAACCTCTCTACCAGTGGGCAGATTGTTTTACTGTCCATGTCCACATTACTGTAATTAACCTTGTGTGGTACAAGCACAGACCAGATTGCCAGGGTGTATAGCTAGGTCATAACCAAGCTAGGTCAGTGAAGACCTGCATGAAGTAAAGCTGCCTTTGCGGCACATGCTCAAAAAGGCAAGGTTATACCCAACTGCCAGTAACACAGGTGAGCAGGACTTAAGTAAATAAAATAAAATAAAATACATTAAACTAAATAAAACTAAATATAAAATAAAAAAATAAAAATAAAATCCAGTTATATTGAGTTTATTATACCAAAAATTATTCTGCTGAAACACGTAAGTTGGAAGTTAGGTATATTCTGGTTTTCTATAGGAGACCATGGAAGATGATGGTAGTCATACTGTTTTTCCATTTCAGGTCACTGTAAATGGACTAACATTATGAGAAATGTTTATGGAAATGACAAACTTGTATATGGCACAGTGAAACCGAGAAGAAATAGTAGCTTGAAAACAATAGCAAACCGCAACCTTCCCTGCATACAACTTAAAATTTAAAAGAAGAATAGAAATGAAGAACAAAAATGATTTGTGCTACGAATCATCTTGCCTCATATACCTACTGGAATTGCAACACGGCTACAGTGCAGCATAATCTTGTCACTCCCCAGTGCCCTACTAACATGTTTTTCTCCTGCATTATTAGCACCTTTGGAGAACTCCCTATTACTCAAAATTGATTTATTATTGCAAGGTATCTTGTTCTAATATCTCCTTTCCTGCAGTCAATAGCAGCCACCTCCAGGATGACATCTGAGCCTGTTTTCAGGTTTGTTGTAACTGATTCATGTCCCAGCTTCAGTGACAAACATATGTAGCTGTCAGGTGGAGTACTGATGGTGGTAGTTCTTCCCAATACCAAAATGCCTGTGAGTGCTGAACAGTTTGATTTCTCACTGTGACAGGACTTTAGCTTTACCTACTTCCATTTCTTTCCTATGAAACCTGATTTTTGAAGATCCTATCCAAGGGGATACAGCTTAGTGACAGAAAGTTAACTTGTGGTTTTATTTCAGGCTTACTCAGAACTGGACTCTTACAACAGGCGCTCAAAGCCTAATGAACCAGTTTATACCTGCTACTTCTATAAACACAAATGGAACAACAAAAAGTAAAGGAAAAAACTGTAAGAAGGATTCCCTTCTCTTAAAGACTTTTTTTCTTTTCTTTAAATACACAAAAACAAGCTGTTCATGGGGGCAAAGGCACTAGCCTGGACAGGAATGAATGGAACTGAAACGCAGCTTTAGCCACTCATTTCTCACCCATGTGCTCTACTCCATCAAAAACATTTATCAGACACCTACACAGCTGCACTACCTCAAACTCCAGTCACAAAGTAATTACAGAGGGCTCCTTCCAAGAAGGATGCTGACTGCAAACCTTTTCACAAGGTAGCTCTGACATACTTCAGTTCAGGACTCATCAGCAAACATGAAGGGCTACATCACCTTCAAGCACATAGAACTTTTGAAATCATACCAGGTTCCCAGTAAGACTTCAGAATCAGTTCTACAAAAGTCTAGAATTGCCAGTGCCGAATTTCCAGTACAGGAAAGAATGGATAAAGCCATAACTAAAGGACAGAAGCACCCCAGCTAGGATTTTACATTTCCTTCATGTCAGATGCCCTTATTCAGTGCTTGCAGCAGGTTACATATGCGTACTTTATAGAGCATCATCTGTGATGAACTAGAACTCTTCCTGTTCTTTGGGCTCTCCAAGGCCAGCCACAGAAGACATTTCAGAGTTTCTAGTCAAAATCTGTCAATTTCAGCCTCCCCTTAAGAAGTAGCCAGATCGTTATTCTAATATTTCCTTCAAGCTGGCATTCTAGGTCAGCCTGAGTATCTACAGCATTTCCCTTCACCCTTTCATCCTCCACAGCCCCATATTCCCACAGAAGATAAGAAGAAAAAAACAAGTTTTCTTTCTAAAGTTATAACATATATTAAAACCTGACCTTACAAAAATCAAAGGTCACAGCTCAAATGTGGTTTGCTTTGTTTTTTTTCCCCACAGAGCCTTTTTTTTATACCAAAGCTCATATCCCACTGACGTGTATGAAAAAACATATGAATTATACAACTTCATGGCACAGAATGCAGATCATTGTTGGTAAAATCTCTAAACTCCATGAGAATCCTTATGAAATACCAAATACTATCAGCACCTACTTATCAACACTCACCTTTGTATGCTATGTAGTAATTAGTCAAAAATCCAGGATTTTAATATCTAGTTATCTTTGCCAGTACATTCTTACTTGACATTTAGTGATAATCTTGTATTTTTGTAGTTAGTTTTTCTCATTACAGCCTCTCAGGCTAAATACTCCTATCTGGAGTTCACTAAAAATATTTTAAGATACAGTATTCCTTTTTTAAAAAAAATCATCCTAGACTTACTGTTCTGCTTGAATTATTCTCATCTTCCATACTCTTTCATTCTCTTCTGAGAGACGCCCGAATTTACCCAAAATAAGATTCAATTTCTCATCTATTCATGGAGGACTTGAGAAATGACAGTGTTTCATTTATTTCTTCAGATCAAATCTTGGGTCTTAAGAAATGCTGTAAATAAATTTCTCTCCTGACAAGTATTTTTACAGTGCTGAGGCCAACGTGTGGGTGAATGTCCTGAGAAATTTAAAGTTACTCCCAAAACTAAATAAGCTGAACCCCATCAACATTCTACAAAACGCCACAATAAAGCCAGAAATTTAAATAGCCTTTCTTCTTCCTGAAAATATGATTTAGTAAAACAAGTAATTGGTGATACAGCATAATTTGCAAAAGCATGGGTAACATCTTAATTCTACTTCTTGCAACCATCACTCATATTACAACAATCCATTTTAATCAGCTCTTTCAAAATTCTGAACTATTGCTGATAATTCCAAGAAGCATCCATTTTACTGTATTAATTTAAAAATAATCAAAACCATTTTCAGATGCATTGTTTCTTATTTGGGATACAGATTTCAGGCAAAGGGTGAGAGGAATGCCAGAGCAACACTGTAGCAATACTGATTTATTGGTTAGTTTATAATTTAAAGTAATTTACTAAGGAAGTTTTATGCTTACAAATGGTGGTGTTTTGCGTTTGCTGCCAAAATAGTAACACAGGAGAAAATCAATAGCAGAAGTTACATTGGTTTTGTGGTTCCATTTCTGAGTGCAAATATTTTATTTATCAACTTCTGGTTGTGAGTTTGCTGCTTAGGAAATAAAAAACATAATTATTCAAAAAAGTAAGTATACAAAAAAAATCAATGGAAAAGAAATAGTTTGCTTTAGGGAAGGATAACAGCATACTTAAGATAATTTTTTTACAAGACTACATATTTAGAGAATATAGACTTTTGCCTCACATCTATTGACCACAATCCCTGCAAAATGGTATCCTGCATCTTCAAAAGATACAACAAAGGTGTGGATGCAATCTCATGGAAGTGAACCCATTCAATGGAAGCAGAGTTTGGAGGTTTTACAGGAGAGTTAGGTTTTAGTGGTTTGGTTTTGTTTCTGGGTTTTGTTTGGGAGAGGGGGAGACTGAGCACAGAGCTATGCTGTAAAGGGGAAAGGAGCCAGAAAATTAAACAATTACAAAAAGCAATAAGCACAAGAACACTAGAAACTACTGCTAAATCATCGAAAGTACATCTCAGGAGGTGGCCAAAATATATTACATGATAGAAAGTTGTATGTGACTGGCAGAAGTAGCCCTGGAATTTGGCAGAAACCATGCAAACAAGTCTTTGATCGTTAGGCTCAAAACCAGAGCATCAGTGTTGGTGATGAATGCTGACACTGACAAGATCCATGAACATTTCAGATTAATTTGTATACTTCTGTTCCCTTTGCAAATCATTGGAAACTAACAAATCAAATATGGTAGAGGCACACAAGCCCGAGAGTGAAAAGGGCTACTTCAGCAAATTTCTCAAGTAGATCTGATTATTCATACCAGTGCAAGTTTACAGAGGGTTTTCAAACCATACAGAATATGCTCTTTTATGAAGAGAGGCAGCCCTAAAAATACAAAGCAGTTTGCATCCACCAGACCCAGGCCTAAAAGCAGCACCAAAGATGTGATTCAGAGGCTTTTTTTCTTCCCACTCCCACAGAACTGAATTTACAGTCAAGATACGTAAAGTTAAGAAACTGAATCCTTCCTTGAAAATAAGTCCAGGAAGGTTTGGTTCAAGAAGTTAAACTTGACTTTTCTTGAAGGTAGTTTCTTCATAAAGGCTTTGATCCACTATGATGGGACACTAGCAGCCTTTGAAAAGAAAACAAATAAAACCTCCAAACAAAAAGCAAACCTAATAAATATGCTGAAACACTAATGTCACAGCAATGGCCTCTGAATAACACTGAAAATGCTGGGGAAGGACACAATGAAGGGAAATGAGTCTCACTATTTGTCTGGGTACTGATGGTGAGTCTGTACCAGCTGTATAAAGAACCAGTCGAAAGGCAGAAACAGGCAGTGCTCAGAGGCTGGGCAAAAAGCACAATAGGGAAGTAACTGAGAAGTTACCAGCACCACCTCATCACACCAGCAAATCCACAGGAACACAAATTAAATGAGAGAATTAAAGAACAGACGGCACTGGTTCAACATGACAAAGTCAACAGCAGAGCCTACGACAGCACCAGGGACAGACCAAGGACATATTCCCAACCCCAAACATACATCTAAGGAAAATTCATTGTGTCATGTAAGGACAGAACATCGCCCCACGCAACCCAATTAAAACCCCAAATCAGCATTACACTGTGTGTGATCTTGCGGTACTTATGTTCTTCCCCCATCTTGGAGGGTGTGAGGACCCCTCTCTAAGCTGGAGGAACTGCTGGAAATCCTCTTAAGCAACTACTTTACTGCTAGTGAAGGAAGGATCTGCTCATCACAACCATCACAGCATTAAGCTTTCTTGTCGTAGCATGTGTCCCAACTCAAATGAAACCCTAGCAAACACCCACAGCCATGCAATGGGGAGCAGTAGGAAGGAATGTTTTAACTCAGTATGTGAAAATCCTTCTTGGCCTTGGTATTTTCCAGAACAATGCAAAAAAACCAATATGCAGACACTACATTGAAAGGTTTAAATGGACACATTCCCAACCTCAATTTGCTGCAGGAAATTATGAATACAATTTCACATTCAGCTTTGCTCCTGAGCTGCTGCCTGACCTTGGGAAATTGCTCAGCGTTATTCAGGTTCCCTCTTGAGCAATGGGCAGCAAAACCGAACAAACCAAGACTACAGCAGGGGATTTTGAGATTGAGCTATCAGGTGTGTTGAAATCTTCACTGAGGACCCACTTCTGCAACCTTTTCCTGACAAACTGCAGCTGAGATACAGAGCAAAAGTGAGAGTTTATGGACTAGTATCTTTTATCATTTAATGTTTGCTTTCCAGGAATTTGGTATGAGAGGTACTTCTTTAACTATTTGAAGACTGGATACGAAGATCCCTTAAACCAAACATATTCAAATTTACATGGGGTATACAGATACATTTAGAATAGTAAAATCAATTTTCAGAAATGCCCTATTTCACTTTTCTAATTACAAAAAAATGGCAGAAAACCATCCTGAAATTCAGCATTATAAATAATAAAAAGAAATTAAAAAATAACTTCACAATCCCACCAGACTTTCTTTCCCAATATAAAGAATTACTTGCACTGATACATTTCTGGTTTTCTCATTTTCATTTTCTTACTCTACATACATTTTGAAGTTTGAAACACAAAGACTCAGGCACTTAGAATAATCTGTAAGTAGGGAGCACAAATCTTAATTGTCTAAAAACTCTATTTCTTTCTAAAAGCTGAAGAAAGAGAGAGTCATGGAGTCAGAAAATAATTGTTTAGTAGAAAATAAACAGTGACAACCAATTGACCCACGGCAAACAATGCAGAAGAATGTGTTGATGTTTTCAGCATGAATGAAAGAATTTGCTGGGAATTTGGCGCTTGGCATATCTAAGAAACACAGTTCTGCGATGCTTTGAAAGCCGTGGTACAATTGAAAATGTTACATTAAACCAACTCCAATTAAACAATCTATTTTACAAAGGGCACAATCAAGAAGTATTTTCTTCAGAAATATTGCCACTGAAATGTCTGGCTTGAGTAAGAATTCTCACGTATACAAAAAAAAAAAAATGTATTTGGCAAAATGAAAATCCATAGGAGAATAAAAAGCTCAAAATTAGAAAGAAAATAAAACATTTTAAATTTTAATTGGAATTGATCACCTGAAGGTTTTATTTCCTTCACTCTTGAGCTACCCTAAGCAAGATAGCCTATTTCTTCTACTTAGACACATGGGGACAAGTGTGTCTCTGCATGTAATTACGTGAGTTCCCAGAGTTTATGTACAACATTAATTAAATTATAGGGTGTCTTATGAGCACTCTGTCCAGCAGTTAGAGACACCACAAAAACCCCCAGATAATTCAAAAGGTTCTTCCTTTTGTTTATCTTTTCTTTGTACAGCGTAAGTTATAGGATTGGCAAATTTACAACCTCATGATATGCAGCCGTTCACATAGACTAAATAGTTTTTGCTGGGTTAAATATCTGAATAAAAGGGACACTTGAGTGAAGAAAGAATTTCTTTTTTTTACGCCAGGAGCATTAAATTCCTAACATCTGCATTTGACCCTGAATTTGTCAGGATGGGCAACTCCAGCAAATGAAAATCCAGGCAGGTATGAAAAAAGCTCATTTCTTTCAGCAAAGCATTCTGAAGTGTTTCAGTTGGGCTGGAAAAGACTGAAGCAGATTCTGTAAAGGAAAGTGCTGAGGCAAATTGCTTTCCTCAACAAAAACACTTTCCTGCAGAGATCTTTCTAGGCATTTCTCAAGCATAGTTGGAAGCACTTCCGTCAATGATATAAACACACCTAGGAGCAAAACAACACACAAAACTGAAGTTGTGACTACTCACTAAAAGGGGCGGTCGGCAAAGCTCTATTTTGCATTCATTATGGCTCGTGTCTTCAGCACAACAGGTGGGAGAGAATTCTTAACACGCTGGGGCAATGAAAAGCAAGAGGGATCTGCCAGGAAGAAAAAAAGTACAACTTTCAGGAAAAATAACTACAAAATAAGAAATAATCACAAAATACTGATGCTAAGAAGCAAAGACTTTAAGAGTATTTTGGTATTGATCTCTCAGTTTTTAACTACCAGAGGGACGACACGCTCTACTCTCAAGGATGTAAAAAAAAAAAAAAATAATCCTCTAGATGCATTTTTTGTTTTGCTTCTCATTTTCCCTCCTCCCTGCACTGAATGTAGGCACCCAAGCAATGAGATTGCTTAGTCATTCAATTTTTACACTGCTCAAACTAGCAGCTAGGAACGGACCATGTCTCCTCTACCCAATTCCCAAAGAAAAGACATAGAATCATAGAATCATAGAATCATAGAATAGTTAGGGTTGGAAAGGACCTCAAGATCATCTAGTTCCAACCCCCCTGTAATGGACAGGGAGACCTCACACTAAACCATCCCACCCAAGGCTTCATCCAACCTGGCCTTGAACACCGCCAGGGATGGAGCACTCACAACCTCCCTGGGCAACCGATTCCAGTGTCTCACCACCCTAACAGGAAAGAATTTCCTCCTTATATCCAATCTAAACTTCCCCTGTTTAAGTTTTAACCCATGCTAATCTTGCATAATATCCCTCAAAATGTTTTGATCAAGACATTTTTCCTCAAGGTATCTTCATTGTGGAAAGTTTCAAGTACTCTTAGATGTCTTCACTTCACAGTCCACTTGTTGCTTCCTCTGTCAATTTATTCTTTTCTTTCTCACTATGCAATACAAGTACTTTATACTACCCATTGGTTCCCACAGTTCCCTCAGAATTTTCATTATCCTCAAAAGTATTTTTGGAAAAATAAAAATTACCTAAATATTCACAGCCTTAGCGACTGATTTATTTTTCACCTGGTCAATGAAACCATCCAGGTAGAGCCACAGACTACTTGCAAGATGACTCGGAAGAAACATAGGTTTCACCTTGCGTTATGAAATTGAACAGTAACAATGAAGAAGTGATTGGTCGTGCTGCCAAAGAAATTCGGACAGTTGATACACACCCACTCACACATACAGAATCACCACAGGCTGGAGGTAGGAACAGACAAAACCATCAACACTGGAGCCAGACATTTCATAAATACATACAAAAAATCTATAAAGACAAGCTAATGCTTTTCCACTGTTACACATGCAACTTTTAAGCAATTTTCTATTAACATTGGGAGTATTTAACACTACGGCTTTATCTATTGCTTTCACTGAAATTAAATTAATGGTATTTATTTTTGGTTAAAAAAGAAGCTTGAAGTACTAGCACTACTTAACTGCTGAGGTCTATCTCCCTGGAAATGAATAGGCATAATTGTATTTCAGGCCAGTGGGTTTCCATAAAGCATCAATTATTTAAATAAGACAAAGAATTCAATACGCATTGTACATTAGTATCATGTAAAATCTTTAAGGCCAAAATCATGGCATAAGATCTTCTAAGAATATGAATCAATGTGGAAAAAAACCCAGTGCTTTTAATTTGCAAATGCAAAAGCCGAAATACAGATAACCTCACTAATTAGGGGTTGGAATGCAGCCTTTACTTTCATAATCCCCTTATTTTCACTATTATGCTTACTTTCCTTTGTGCAATCCTATCAACCTATGCCTCAATGCAAATTACACTCCTATTACATACCTCCCGCCTTGGTAATTTTGTGCCATTTACAGTATTTGCTTATAATTGCTAATTCTTTTATACCTTTCCTGTTTGTATATCACTATTTCAGGAACTGCTGAATTTGGAACAGAAACATTCATAAAAGCATCATCAGGTTACACTGAGACACAAACACGGATAATCTAACAGGAAAACGAGCAGTAAGTAATTTGCGAGAGCTAAAATCCACCTCAAGTGAGACTCATGCGAAGAACAGGAACCGGATGTGTAGGATCCTCGCTAATCCTCAGGAAAGACCATCTGATAAGGGCTTTTAAACTGACCATGGGGAGCTGCCAGCCAACAGGAGCATACACACGACCCCTCCCAGCGACATTGGAGTGTTTGAAAGACAGAACAACCGGAGCACCCAGCGGTCACGCTGAGGCCTCAGCCAGGGTGCTCACGGGAGGAGCCCATCAGCCCTCATGCACTGAGCCTGCGAGGACACAATGGCTGCTCGGAGCTCTGGCAGGCACCCAGGCTCTTGCTTGGCTCTCACTGTGCTGCTGGTATCAGGTCTTCTCATGGAGTTATTTGCAGGGAAGAGATAGTTGTTAGAGGTGCAGCGAAAGGTGGAACGGTAGAGCTCTAACTGAGTAAAACCAAGGAAAAATCCTAAATCCATGTAGTAAATTAATTAACCAAAATAAAACCACGTTTCATGTTTCATTATAGGGGTTTTCAGCAAGGTACTTGTTACCAAGAAAGGCTGAAAATGCAATCTGACAAGTTAAAATGTCTCTGAATTCTAACAAATATTTTTTTACCTTGATGTGTCTTTCTGGAAGGGGACAGGTGAGGAATATTTGTATCCATCTAGCAGCATTTACACATAAACAAAACCAAGCAAGAAAAGAAGCAGTAGACAGAATGGAGTTGTTCCCTTCAGGTCTCTCTTACACTAAAAAACATTACAAGATTCTCTAAAAGTTATTTCAGCAGGTACCACACAACCAGCAGAGAAACAGAGTACCCTGTTCTCAAAAGAGAAGACACCCCCCATGTCCTGGCTTGTCACCGACACTAAGCATTTCTGAAGTCTGAGAGACTCCATCTCCCTCCTAGTTCATCAGCATTTAACGAGGAGGTGATTATTTTCTAAGGTAGCAGGAGGAACAGGGGAGTACCTCTCTAGTAGTTAGGAAAGCATCTATTTGCTTCACAGCACTACTGCAAGTTTACAACAGAATTGTCATCACACAGTCAATTAATCAATGAAGAAAGGAAATCGGAATTAAGTTTATATTGAAAAAAAAGTATAAAAAAGGATAATTTGCTGGTTACATCCCTGCTAATTGCACAGGGTGCCCATGCTCAGTGCAAGCAGGGGGGCTGCAGGGCTCCTCGCTGAGGGTAGGCTGGGGCTGGCCGGTGCCAGATGCAGCTCCACAACGGCCCCACCACAGGACATTTCACTGCACAGAGCATGGACAGTTCCATAATCCTCTCAAAACTAGTGAGAATGAGGCACACGTGGAGATTTAAACGTTCCAGTGGGCACCTATTTGTACACATACCATACGTCAGCCACAGTCTATGCTGCCGTTCAAATTTCAGCTAATACCAACCACAGTAACAGTGCACCTAATATAGAGTACAAAGAAGGTTAATTAAATGTAAAGAATGGTTGTAAATTACTCTGAGTAATTTACTGGAGTAATTGATATAAAAATCCATAAATTTACTATGTGCTGCAGGATCTGCAGATCTGCAAGATTTGCAGTTCTGGTGTCCTCAGCATAAGAAGGGCATGGAGCTGTTGGAGCAAGTCCAGAGGAGGCCACAAGGATGATCAGGGGCTGGAGCACCTCCCATATAAAGACAGGCTGAGAAAGCTGGGGCTGTTCAGCCTGGAGAACAAAAGCTGGGTGGAGACCTCAGCACAACTTCCAGGATGTGAAAGGGGCCACAAGGATGCTGGAGAGGGGCTCTTCATTAGGGACTGTAGTGATAGGACAAGGGGTGATGGGTTCAAACTGAAACAGGGGAAGTTCAGGTTAGATCAAAGGCAGAAGCTCTTCCCTGTGAAGGTGGTGAGGCACTGGCACAGGTTTCCCAGAGAAGTGGTAAATGCTCTGTCCCTGGCAGTGTTCAATGCCAGGTTGGACAGAGCCTTGGGTGACATGGTTTAGTGTGAAGGCGGTTGGAACTAAATGATCTTAAGTACCTTTCTAACCCTAACTCTTCTATGATTCTATGATTAAGTTCTTATAGAAATATTCTTACAGAGTAATCTGCCAGTACTACTGTGATTGTAGCTACAAGCAGTCAGACAGTTAAAAACTTTGAGAGAGGATTTTGGCACACCTCATGCTGTTGCATGTCTTGCCCTTGTTAATGATTAATTAACAAGTTGTGTTGCTTAGATGAAAGTTATGGATTACACACACAGTAATGATAGAAATGGAATTTCACAGCTGCAAGCATATAAAGGCTAGGGAACTGCAAAATCTACATAACACAGGCAGTTTCTATTTGGTCCTGGTCCATATACACTTCATGTTGTAGTCTAGTATTACTCTCTTTGTTTTTTTTCAGTCACTGGGTTATTCAGCACAAGGTACTCACCCCGTGAGTGTCCCTAACACGTTTTCCTGCTCACTCTTGAATCTGCTGGCCCTGGGCCAGGCAGCTCTGCTGACTCAGCACCGCAGCGCCTGCGGCCACGCAGCACTCACCGCTTGATGTTCACTGCACCCGAGAGGACACTGCTGCCATGGGAGGGGCTGTCCTGGCACGGGAAGATTGAAGAAGTGCCCCACTAACGGCACGTGCACAATTTCCATGGCACATAGCTTATACAGCACTTTGTGAGCTGCAGGACTGCTCTGGGTGCCTTCAGCTGTAAGCTGAGAATGATTAACATCTTTATACAATAAGGTATCCAGTACAAGAAACAAGTATTTACTGGCTATGTCACAGTCTGTTTAATACAGGTATCTGTCACCATACAGAGGGTTACGGGACATAGAGATTTCAGTTCACCTCTCTCCTCAACACTGCAGACATGTGAATACATCAGCAGCAGTTGTCATCTCTGTGTGCAGGCTAAAAGAGGCAACATTGCTACCAGAGACAATTCTATCCTTCCTTACCTCAGCAACTAACTGTCTTACTAGTTTTGCAACATTCCCCTCTCCTCTGAGCCAGGACAGGAGCCGACTTCGTTAATCAATGAACCTGAGTGGGCACTTTACCAAAATATCTGTTTCTTTTGTCTCCTCCTACCACAGTTTTAATACCCATCAATTCCTTAATCTGTCTCAGTTATCCTTATGTAATATGCAATGACAGCACACAGGGATGGCGGAATGCACAGGGCACGAATGGGCACACGAGAATGTCCTGGTCAGGTGCTGATGACTGATGGCAGAACTCCAGTGTAAAACAGCACATGACCACTTACTTGATCTTAAGATCATCGCCTCCCGAACTCTGTTTCATCAACTTCACCCCAGCAGCAAAAATCCCCCCAAACCAAACAACAATCCAGTGAGCCTGCAAATACCACCATACTTGGCTTCACAAGACTGGTTTGTCCTTCGACAACATACGATCAAAATACTGCATAGACTGGGGTTCTGAGGAAAAGATAACACCATGCAACTTCACCCAAAGGCCAGGGCAAATTCAAGTTAGAGGTTTTAGTTTTGCCTATGGAGTCCTTTACATTCCTCCTCACCCTCCCTTCTTTGCTTTTTTCATTACTTGAATAATTGCATTCTCCTATAGCCCATATTTCAATAAAGACAAATGGGTGCTTACAGCAAGTCTACTTGTAAGTAAAGCTCATACACACCATTTTTTAAAAAATGAAGAAATCTAGTACTTTTATGTAAACTCAGTTTGAATGTACAATGCAAGCTTCATATTAAATATATAGCATTATCATACTCCAGGAGCTTATATAAACTAATGCTTTATAAAAGACCAAATATTCCAACACATAATGGAATATCTAGAATTTGTATACATTTGATACTTAACATACAGGTCAACCACTGAAAGTTACATTGATCAAAAATTAACATCTTTGTTTTTCCTCATCCTGAAAATGATACATATAATGAAAACTAAGTTTGTGAGCTTGAGGCCAAACTTGAAAGAAAAAAAAATATGATTTCTTCTTCCTATTATCCAGCAAAAGATATGAGAGTGGTTGATAAGTAAATGAAAATTAACTGAATTTTGGGTAATGCATAATAATAATATTAGTAATAATAATGAAGCTTTTAACAGCCATGAGATTATAAACACAAGTTTTTCAGTATATTTTCAGTATATTACAGCTGTAGAACAGAAAAAGAAATTACAAAGAAAAAATTATGTAAGTATGTAAGTTCTGGACTGCTTCATAATTGATAGAGTTTCAAAATTCTGGCTTAAAAAAGCAATCCTTTTTTTCCTCTAATGAATAGTCGTACAAGTTGAAGTCAGCGGTCTACATTTTTAAGAGACACATTGACCAAAGTGAACAAGAACGGGAATGCAGTCCTTGACAGTAACAGAAAAGATCACAGCAAAATCTAATTGCACTGCTTGCAAGAGGCAGTGAATGAAAATCGCAGCTGAATCACAGCAGAATACAAACCACAACACACAGAAGTACTTTTGCTTACATGTTCAGAGACACAGCACCCTTCATCCAAATAAAAACAGTAACAATGAAAAATATAGCAGCCTTTGTGACATATCTACTGAGAGATGTATTGAGAAGAGCAGGGAGAAAGAATGCAGAAGCTGAAGTGAACCAGAACGGTCATCCAAAACATGAAGGAGACCATGATTGCACAAATAAATTGAAAATGCTAAAATGAAGTAACCGTAAAAGTTGGTGCTTAACAAGCAATTGCTGTAGTGCCATCCCTGTGGAAAGAAGCCTCTTCTAGCACAAGAATCAGGAGAGCTGACACTGATAAAGCAAAAATATGCCCAGTGAAAAACAGAAAGTCATTCACCACCACTACTGGGTGTTTTATCCCTGGTCTATATAGAGCTACAAACCAGTGCTTTAGGTAGACTACAAATCCCTGGACAGCAGACTTCAAAGATTCTATCCTCTTCCAGGGTATAAGGAGTTCCTAAAACTGCAGGGAAAGAACCTGAAAGAGACCCAAAAATGTCTAGAGGAGAAAACCAAATATTTTCCTACGAATTTAAAAAGTCAAATCTGAAAGGGAAGTTTATTAAATTTTTCAAGAACAGGTACAGTGTGTATTCAACATCTACAAATAGTACTTCTTGTTTGCAAATACAACAAAGCAAAGGACTGAAAAGTGTCAGGTAAACAGAAAACATATATCAATAATTTAGAGAGTGAAGAGCAGGCCAATGGTGAAGAATTCATTAGCTTCTCAAGAGGAAGAAAAAAGGAGCTGGAAGCAGAAACAAAGGGTCTGAGTAAGATTCATGAAAACCACCCTGGTGTTATGCAGGACACAGCAAGAAACAAGTTCATGCCTGTGCCCACCACAGCCAGTGAGCTGTGAAGCCTCAGTCTGTCTGACCAACAAGAAAACCTCCATTTCTTGATATTTAGGTTTGGGTTAGTTTTTCTTTTTAAGTAGCTCAAGTAAGCAAAACATTAATCAGTGTCACTGTAGAGTACAGACTACAGCATAAACCTGAGTAATTACTAAAAGGTGCAAAGTCTTAGTGCATATACATGCACGCTCAAGCATCACAACCAGCAGTTTTGACTTGACCAAGTCCAAGGGATTCATTAAAATGATATAAACGGCCAAGTAGATAATAACCAGAGCAAATGAATCAGGAGCTTCACTTTCAAGCATGAAAATAAATATAAGACTATAGTGGCAATCGTTTTACACTGTTTCCAATTACAAAGGATTAAAAAAGAAATAATAATGGAGAAAAGAATAAAACTTATGATGAAAATGCCAGAATATCACAAACTTCCAGAAGTACTGCAAATCTTCAAAGGTGGTCATGGTGCAAACATCAGGGGAGGGGAGAGGAAACAGCAGAGATGGATAATCCTATTAGGCAAAACACAGCTCACCTAAGGATGAAAGGAACTGGGGCTACAGGAAGTGAAGGAAGCATCAGCAGGGTAGAGGGAAGACCCGTCTTTTTCAGCCATTTAGTGCTGTTAAAAGCAGCAGCTGGCACACAGTTATGGCTGGTCAACACCTAAAATGGATCTGCAGCCTTGAATCACAATGCACCCCACAATTAAAGCCCCAGTCCTTCTATCTTTACACTGCACCTGTTGCTAATGTAGAGGCACCTGAAGAAGCTTCAAGCATCAAGAAACATTTTTTTGGTGGGAGGAAGGAAACTCTGCAACCATTCACAGCACTGTCACCAGGCACCACTAGAAATACAAGTGCAATTTGGTCTGGATATAAGCAAAACTTAACAATCCAATAAATGAGAAACTATTCCAAGAGTATTTTATGAAAAATCAATAGTATTTGCAATTCCAAACACTATCTACGGATAAAAGTTATTTACATGCATACAAAGATAACCAGTATATTGTCTCTTTAAAAGGGATGAATAAAGTAACTCCAGGAGGGTCTCACTCTCTCTCATTCAGAGTGTGTGTATAAATATATACGCCATTTTTTTCAGAGGGATACGCATACACACACCTCTCTATATGTGAAGAGCAGCTAAACCGAGTTGCTAAAGGCACCTGCATTTGAAAGCCTGGATAAGAATGCCTCTGTCGTTTACCTAATCTTGGAGAGGTACACATTCCTACAAACTGTCTAGACCCCAACAAGAATAGCAGCATGATTCACAGCTCTTCACATTAAATTGTCAGACTCCCAGTGTGCTTTCATCAGATCAGAAGACAGTGAGCAATGCAACAGTGATCATCTTCCCTTTCTGTACCTGGGTGGACAGGAGGAAGGCTTCCCTTTGCCAAAGCCACAGGACAGCACCTTGTCATCCCACCACATCAACAGCATTGAAACCAGCAATACAACTAACAGTGTGCAGCACACTTAACATATTTCCCTTTGTCAGAATTATACCACTCAGTGGAAAGCACACCACAGAGAAAGCTGTGAGTTATGCTATCCTGACCTTCCTGACTCCTTCCATACAAGAACCAGGGGACATCAAATAGAACCAGCAGTAGTCAGGTTCAAAACATTTATTTATCCATTCTTTCTTCCCCCCTCTTTACAAAAGGTGGTTCTTTACACAGAAAATGCATATTTGCTGGAGAATGCTGAGGAGGCCACAGGTTTACAAGGGTTTAAGCAAAGGCATGAAAGATCCATGGAAGAGAACCCCACTGAGGTTTCCCAGCAGCCAAGACCACATCCAGCTCAGGAAGTCTCAGGACCACAAGGGCTGGAAGACTGGGAAAGAGTAAGTGGCATTTCAATTACAAGTGCCTCTTTTACTGTCCCCAGGCATCCACTTTTGCCATTGATCTGAACCAGTATGGCCTATATTCTACTTAGTGTCCTTTCTAGCATCTCTTTACCTCTATACAGAGACAGAAAATAATTATTTAGCTTGATATATACCAGCTAATTGTGATAATGCCTTTTGAACTGGCAAATGAAGACAAGAAGTTACATTTTCACCTATCCCTGAACTAATAATCCAACCCCAGAATGTTAGTTCAGTGTATTACCTTATTTATTTAGGCCCACAAGTTGGTATGACTTGGAGACACAGCATCAAAATACAGAACAAAGTAAAGAAAAAAGGTGTCATGAGATGCTAATCTCCTTCAGCAAACATCAGATTCAGAAAAACCAACACAGATCACAATAAATTTTGTCCCTTCCTGATTTTAGTAGATCCTTTTCCTTTAATTACAGAGAGCAGACATTCTGTTTTACAAAGTGTTGCAGACACCATTTTCACCTCTCAATGTATTCTGTACTGTATACGGTACTAGTCATGTATTAACAGCAATGGCTGCTGGAGAGCAACATAGCACCTTGATGCCGATACATAGCTGCTGATGAGCATAAACTGCTCTTTGCACTGAATTGTATTCTTCCCTGCCCATGGCAGGGGGTTGCAACTGGATGATCTTAAGGTCCTTTCCAACCCAAACTATTCTATGATTCCATGAAGTGTGGAAAACTAGAAGGATTTTTTAACTCCTCTGTATTTAACCATATTTTATATATCTAAACATGGCCTGAAATTGCCTTTATTTCCCCCTTTCCCCAAATGCAAGTTCTAACAAAGCTACTGCAATGAAATTTTAGCATCCTTCGGTATAGGACTGCTCTAATAAAACAGTGACATAAAACCACATGGTTGTTTGTTTAATTTGTGACACAAAATAAAAGGCCAACTGAGTGGCAAGCCAGAACTGTCGTTTGAAATTAGGGCATATGACAACCCTAAAGTGATTTGAAATTCAGATTTATATTAGGCCTCATTAAAGAGTTTAGAAAAATTCACACATCTTTTTATTAGGTCTTTTTTCTTTTTTTCCTTATCTAATTACCTTTAAAGAATGATGCACACAACTATGTAAATAAAAATACGGTATCTCCAAATCATAAAATATTTTATTACATTTTTTCAACCTCAATCATCTCTAAGGCATGAAAGTAGAAAAGGCAAGAGCCTTCACAGTTCATTAAGAAAGCCCAAACAACAAAACAATGATCAAAAAATCTGGCATACATATTGAATGCTGCTTCCAAAATTATTTCAAAGTAAGCAGTACCAAATATTCAGAGAAAGAAGAAACAAGCTGCCAGTTGACTTTCAGGTAAGGGCTGTATTTATCCTAAGACCAAAGCTAACTTCTGTTTACAGATTTTAGTTTGAAGAGAGATTTGCCTTTTTAATGTAACTTTTATTATTCCTATTCCTTGCCTCTTAAAATACCTGTCGACTCCTTAGCTTAGAGCTTGAGCCAGGACCTGGATACAACACAGCAGTAAAACATATATATCTGTAAATGCTTCTGGCTTATCAATGATCCCTCATTAAGAGAAATTATTTCATTTGTTCATTAGTCCCTAAAAAGCCACATGTACATTCTTTGCCGGCATAGGATTCACTAACAGTAGTTTATTGGTTTGCAAAACATTTCTGCTGAGTATATTTATATACACCAGAACAGCCTAAATATTTATTTTTTTCTTTTTTTTTTTTTTAATCTCAGTAAATACATTAAAAAAAAAAGTGTTTTTATTTTTTAAATACACCTTTGGGAAAGTAACACAGAAAACAACTTTTTATCACCAGGAAGTTGGGCTCTTTGAGCCTAAGCAAAGAGCCATCTTGCTAAGCACAGTGCAATTCTTCTGCTCCCCATTAATTCTATTGCCAATGCTCTGCACTCTGCAAAAGGGACAGTTTTAACATTTGCAGATATTTTCATTAAATACATATTGAATAAACCAATACTGCACATACTTTCATTTTTACAAAACACAGAAAGACTCAATGCAACAAACGAGCTTAAAGGCCTCAATTGAGAGTACTGGCATTCAGATACCAAATACTGGATAGCACCTAAGTGAGCATAAACAGACTTAGATAGGATTTTCAAGTATTAAAAGCTAAGACAGTGAATCTATATATAGCCACTGAATAAAGTGAAGCTTAGAAAGACGCTGATTGCTGTGGCTTTGCTAACTTAAAACAGTAATAGGCAAGAAGTTCAAATAGTTTTCCCTCTACAATGAAAATGGTATTTATATACCTTAAATATCTGTACATACATGGGCAGGTCACATTTTAGGTAGTAAACCTCTGGAAAACATCATTAGTATCTAAATTTCAGAGCAGAGAATTTTAAAAGATAGTTTGAAAAGTACTTGGATTATAAAAGAATACTAGGAGTTGCACCTTGGTGTTCAGGAATCCAAAACAAATGTTGCTGATGTGAGCAAATATGATATACAAAGTACAAAACTTTAAACATGATGGCTAACCACTCCTAACACAGAGAAACAAAAGGTACCAGCACAGCTCCTTAGGTAGCTATGGCTGACAAATTCTGTCTGAATGTCTGCTGGAGTTAAGTTCTTACAATATTTTCTACATTATCAGGCTACTTAGAAGAATCCCAAGAAGCCATCTTGAGGACAGACTGTCATCCAGCTTTTGTTCTCACATACTGCTGCTCAGCTCTCAGATTTTTACACCTTTTTCTGTTTTTTACCAGCAAAGCAAATGTGCACATGTAGGCTATTATTCAGAACTGTTCTTTCTCAAGTGAGAATCTTAATTCTGTGACATTTGCCTCCGAATACAACGCTGGTCAAATTATGTTCAGGAGACACTTGTACATCACACACACTTCTGTGCATTACAGCGTGTGACGAGAGGCTGAGAGAGCTGAAACCGCTCAGCCTGTGAAGACAGGGCTCGGGAGATCTCATCCATGTGCACACTCTCCTGAAGGGAGGGTGTAACCAAGAGAACAGGACAAACAGACACACAGGACATTCCGGTTCAACACTGCTTCCCAGTGCAGGTGATCAGACACAGGAACAGGTCGCTCGGAGAGGTTGTGGTGTCTTCATCTGTGGAGATGCTTAAAGCCCAACTGGGCACAGTCCTGAGCAACCTGCTCTGGTTGACCCCACTTGAGCAGGGAGCCAGACTAGAACTCCAAAGGGACTCTGTAAGTAGGAGGAACTGGCAGGACTCCAGAAGTTCCTTCCAGCCTTATACATTCCATTATTATTCACACTTCAGTATCAATATATGCTCTAATTGTGCAATCTGCTATTTTTTATTTTTTGAAGCTCAAGATTTTGAGTATTCATCTTCCTCTTTTCTTTTTGATATGCTTGAAGGCAATCATTTTCTACAGTCCTCAAGTGCAAGATCTAGAAGTTTATTAGTGGAAGTTGCATACATGCCCTTAGAAATAATGAGGGGCTAAGCACTCCTTTCCAGGTTTGTGCTTGCTTTCTATCCAGTTAATAATATTACTAAAAGGGTGGTAAGTATTGCACTTGATTTTCAAAACAAAGAGAGAAGCAATTTAGCAAAAACAAAGCAAAATTAGTCTAACAAAGTCCTATCACTGGAATGAGGAGGAGGAAATGAAGACTCTTCTCATGTTGGTCCACTTCTATGAAATTTAACAGCAGGCAGTTGTATTGAAGGTATCCAATACCCCTAAGTTCTGAGGAAATCTGTCAGGTAGTAAAACAAGAGACTCGAATTAGCATCACCTCTGAGAAAAGAATCTGAGGCTAATAGGTGTTGGGTGGCTGGCCAGCTGCCACTTAGCACTGCAGCCACCCATGGCCAGGCCCAAGTGTTACTGAGATTTAGAGGGGACAGGAGAATCCTGCGGAAGGTACTGTAGGAGCTTTAAAGGATGAAGGAAAACAGGAACTGGCATTGCTGTAGGGCAAAAAGGACGAGGGGAAGATCATAGAGAATATGAGCAGAGAGAAACTTGTAATTCTTCTGGTGGGAGGGTTGCTAAGGGGCTCAGGGACGAAGGACACAAAGCTGCACGCAGTAAAGCTTCATTAGTTCCACTAATCACAGAACAATTTGTTTACAGGAAAGTATTGTGGTTTGTTTGTTGTTTCCCTTACAAGGATGAACAGGTGTCTTAATATATTCTGTATGTGGAGTAACAGAGGAACAGCCAATATTGAGAGCGCTGTTCAAGCTCAATTTATAAATGGAAAAGTGATTCTGCATTCAACAGGAAGGATAAAAACGGTATCCTGCTGTTCACAGTGGGAGACAGAATTTAAATATCCTGTAATATAATTTGGTACATCACCACATGTCAGGCTTGACTTTTGCAATTTACACCAGTAAGTTTTACACAAGAATAAATCTTTTCAATTCAAGGCAGTAACTCCGGATTTACACCGGGACACATAGAAAAGCATGAGGCCCTTCTTATCTTAATAAAATTTGTCATCTACTGTTAAATGCATTAATGGCAGATATAATCATGTGTTAGCATTGTAACACAAGATAACTGTATCATCACTGGAGTGAAAGGGGAAATAGATTACTATTTGGTGTTAAGTCATTTACATCATCATTCACAAAAATCAATTAATAGGTGGCAGCACTCTCCAATTTCAGTTTCTTTTTAATGAAAAGAATAAATCAAATCACAACTCAAAAGATACCAGAAGCACCCACTTTGGGGAAAAATGTTTTCAAGGGTGGCTGTTATGTTCAATTTTAGATGATGCAAGATCACAACAAAAATATTTGTCTCAGTAAAGTCATACCTTAAACTACATATGGGGAGCCTTTTCTCCTTCAGTTCCCAAATTCTTCCCTGGAACACTGGTGTTTGGCCACAGACACAGTTTGATGAAGACAATGCCAACAAAGCACCAATCACAATGCAAACACCCCTTGTCTGAAGGATTCTTATTAACACGTTCAAAACATTCTTGCACTTCTAGGAGAGCACTACTCTCTTTGCAAGCTGAAATGCTCTCTGCTAGCCCCACTGCTCACTCAGGTGGACAAGGTTCAGCTGCCTTTGCTCATACATTTTGTATTTAACATCTTTTAAACATTAAAGTTCATTAGAAGAGGGCATACACACACCTATAGACATATAATCCAGCTCTTGAGAACTGTTTTCCTTTTTATGGCAACAAGGATCTGCATTAGGGAAAATAATAGAGTTTTAAAATTTGCACCAAGAATTGAAACTTTGTTGGCTTTGATCAGGTTCTCCAATTCTCTGCAGAGATGACAGGCAGATGAATGACCACAAAAACAGCAAAATAGATGGACCAATACTAAGAACACCAAGAGAGCAGGTGGGTACAAACACAAAGCAGAAGATCAAATGTACCAGAACAGAGAATGCAGACAAGATTCAGCATGGAGATTCAAGAAGAGAAAGAACATAAAATCCATCCATGATGTAAACCATTAACCAGGTACATCTTTCCTCTCCTCTGCATTGCAAAAATGTAGTTGCTAAAGCCTTTATGCTGCTTTTGGTTATCATAACATTCAGAATGAGAAAGACAGAGGCGCTAAACAGAAATATATAGGGAAACAGAAGATGTTAAAACAGGTTTTGGAGAGAAAGTATATCCTGGATCAATGGAGAAAGGGACAAAGAATACAAGTGACCTCAAATTCAGGTCCAAGACACAACAAGGAGAAAAGAAAGTTGGACATCACTTGCAGACAATTTTGTTTGCTTGTTTAAATCAATAAAGACTTCCCATTTGGCCAAATTAGATTTCAGCCCTGAACTTAACTAGGATGATAAAGTCAGATTCCTCCACACCATTTCTCCAGACAGGAGATGAGTAGGTCATCCCCCTTTTTTCCTTCTGAACCTTCTCTAAATCTACAGGTGCCTTTATACTCAAGAGCTGCTTCATTTGATTCCCTTAAGCTTTGCAGCCATCTAATTCTTCAGAAGCTCAGCAGGGGTAACAGGAGACTTGTCTACTTTTGAAGAAGGAGGACAGCTTCAGCCAAAGAATATTAGTTATGCAGTAAACTCCTGTGAGATATCTGCCAGGACGTAAGAAAGATCAAATTACTCCCAAGCTGCTCCATCTTTTCCTGCTCTTACCTTGCCATTAGATCCTTCATGAGGAAAATAATGCACAGAAGACATGTTTTCTTTCCCTTAAAGATCAGAAGCCAAAAATGTGGATCTTTTTTTAAGGTAGAGTGCTTCCCTAGTAGAGATAAACAACAGCACGGAGGCAGTAAGAAGGGTCAGTAATGCTAAGAACCACAATTAAAAACTTAAAATTGATCTCAGGCTGGCCCTATAAATCTTTCATTATTCTTATCATTAGCATTAGTTAGACTTCTATGATAAAACAAATACCATCCTTCCAAGGGGAGGTGGAGAAATCAGCTTTCATGCTTGCTAACTGAAAGACCTAACAAAGGATAGTAAGTATTAGAATGCATCCAGATTACTAAGTCATAGTCTCCAAAGAATTTTCATCATTAGTCAGTTACTTTTCATAGAATTCTTGCATGTATGTTCAGAAATGTTTTATTTTCTTCACATTTAACATAAAACTCAAGCAGAATAAAAAACTAGTGTTTCCCTAAATGTAAACCAGTTTTAAGATTATTAGGGTCAATCTTCTAGCGCATTACATCAACTGGAATGTCATCAATTAAAGGGGGGGGGCAAGAATAGTCAGGCTTAATAAGTTTAGTTAAAATACAGCCACTGGCATTCAACCACATGCCCATAGTTGCAAGCTTTCTGGAACAAAACCTTACCACACTGCCTCTGATGCTACTGTACGATAAATCCATTTTATATACAATATATAGCCCATTTCATAGCCATAAAATCAACGCCAAACTTAAATCCACGTAGTTAAAATAACCTTGAAATAATTAATGATGAACAGGTACCATTCATTTTTCTGCTCAAATTTGACATATACACAACAAAAATACTCGGTTTAGTTCTGCTTTTCTAGCAATAGGTGGCACTATCAAATACCACTTTCATTAATGGTGCTGTTGTGCACCATTTCATTCTATATTCAAGTGGAACATCTGCAAGGAAACGTAGATAAAGTTATTTTCCTTCCTGCTTCCCCTAAACAGAGCAGAAATTACATCTTGCAGTTGTTTTGTTCCTGCTTTAAACTGTAATAATGCTCAAACACATTTACAACAGTTAGAAACTCAAGAGAAATATGTTGCTACTGTTCTGAAGAGTATGATACTTTAGACAAGTGGCAAGGAGATAAACATACTGCATGCTCCAGCAGTCTGTATGATAGCATTAGTATATTAAAAATAAATAAGATCACAGTTCTAAAACAGGCATTCTTTCAGCACCTTCAGCTACCTTTTTGTGACCTGTTAAAATACATAATATTATTATTTTTCCCTTTGATTTCCATATTTTCCCAGGTTTTTGGACAATATTCATGGTTGGCAAACAATACATCCTCCTAGCTTGCAAAATAAGCACTTTGCTACTCTCCCCCTTCAATCTGTTGATCGCCCTCCTTCTTTCTTCCACACTCACCAGTCTCTTCCTCTGTGCGACGCCCACTCTACGTGCTGGTACCTTTTCTTCTCCCACCAGTGCTGTGCTGGCTCTGCACTCCTCATTTCTGAAAGATGCCTAACAGCTGCAGCACCGAGTCCGAGTCCCGAGCTCGCTGTTTACGAGGCTGATCATGTACATAATATTGTTTTTGAGATTTGCCACTTCTCCAGTGTAATTTTTGAAGTCCCAACTCCAATATAACATTCTTCTCACCTAAGCTGTTTACACAAGGGATATGCTTCATAGGATAAGAAAGCATACCAGACTAAGTCTCTTTTGGATTTTAATTTGGTCTGTTTCAAAATAAAATGCACTGGAAGCCCAGGAACATCCTCTGCTTGTCTCAAAGCAAGGAAAGAATTAAACACCAAAGCTGTTTTCTTAAGTCTTCTGGTTATTACGGCAAAAGCATTAAATCATTCTTGAAATTGCTACATGCCATTAGGCAACCTTCTACTCTTCCTCTACAGATCAGCCCCAGCCCTGCAATTTCATAGCACTTTCTCATGCAAAGCATGCCCAGACTCCACTGACAGTGCACTGACACGACATGCTTCACTTTCCATTGCCCACTGTCCTTAGCCGTTCATTATCCTGACTGCTGTTCCTACAGAATAATGATACACTTGGCCTCTGCCTGTGACTAACACATTTTGCTACAGGGCTTCTTTTAATTGAAACACATAGCATATACTTTCTGTTTTGGAGCAACAGCCAAACATTTAGTAGAGAACTTATTTGCTTCCCCAACTGGTAGAAGGCAAAAAAGTAAATATGTTTTTAAGCAGGGGGCATTCAGCCCAAATAAAATAGCACCTCTTCCTGCACCAACCTGGGGGATTCTCACTGATCTCAGAAACACTTGCACCATATTTTGCTGTGCTGAAAGGTGCCTTCCACCAAGAAATCACCCGGATATAAATAGCTCCAATAATAACAAAACATACATGAAATGCTAGAAAGTTCTCGCCTTTTTAAAAAACCTTCTTTATGGCTTGGCACCCATTTAATGATTTCAGCTCTAAGTAACCAGAATGGATTCCTTTAACTACAGAATGATTTAGAGCTGAGCTTAGCCAAAAGCCAGCAATCAGCCCATAACTACAGCAGATGTTTCCCCAGCTGAAGTCACTCAGACTAATTCCTTACCCAACAACAAGAAACCGGACATCTAAGACTCAGGAACTGACATATTTAGGTTCTCAATGATAAGGAATTACCACTGACATATATTTAAATGAAACAATAACTTTACATAAAAATCTTCCCCAAAAAAGGGCAGCAGATTTTGTTTTAAAGGCTTCACTAGAAAAAGTCTAAGCTGCAAAAATACTCAGTTTCATCAGCTCCAGTTGAACAAAGGAAAAAAAAACCAAAACCAACAAAAACATCTCACTATCTGGCTAGCAGAGTAGCAGCAGCCAATCTGTGCAGAAAAAAAACTTGCAAGAACCCCATGTAGTACCTTGATGCATGGAGCAGAAATTATTATCTTTAATTAAGATAAAATTACTAGCTTCTGACATTAATCACATCAAATTTTGTTTCACTGAGTTCTCAGTTATGTTGGCCATGTGTCAATAATAAAGCATACTATTAAATATTTTTACCATTAAAGATCCAGCTTGTATTTACACATTACTGTCCTGTATAGAGTTAATCTGCATCTTTGTAGCATATCCTAACACATTCTAGTTGCCCTGGCCCCAGACATACCTCAAGATAACTTTATTTAGTGTCAGAAGTGAAATAACCGATTACTGATTGTTCTTCACTGTTATCGAATAGATCGACCTACTAGTTGTATACCAACACACACTTGTTTAACTCCTTTAACTTCCCTGGTGCCTCAGTCTCCCAGAAAGCTCCCATCACAGTGGCCACATCTCCTACCCCACTGATTCCTGGAGCTGTACAGACTCCCTGTGACTCAAATCTGAGAAAGCGAGGTCTCAGAGGAGTATACTCCCATTTATCATGGGGAACACAGTAGGTCATGATTGAAAGGCAAGTTTCTGCTGTGCAAGAGAACTGTTACAGAAGATACCAACAAGTGTGTTCTATAATAACTTTTAAATTCTTGCCTTGATTTATATATGAGTGTGTACAGCATTACATGTCCTGAATGACTACTTGTGTTTACATGTATATCATCAAGGTTAGCTGCTAAGGGTAGTAAATGTTATATTGATCATTGCTGCAAAGCCAGCAAATCCAGATATCTCCTTCTCAAAAACCTGTAAACTAAAGAAACATACATTATCTTTATTGAGCAATTAACATGAAATTTATTTCTATAAGTTTGGGTTATTCCAATCTGCTTTAAAAACAACAAGAGTAGACTGCATAAGCAATAGTCTTTTAGAGGACTTTTGAAAATAAGCTACTAGTAAATCTTCTCTGCATGTAGAACAATATTAAATTTCAGCTCTGCCTCTAGCATAATTAAGTACCCACAACAGCATAAAACTTTCATTAAATTATGGTGTTTGGAGTGAAATGTAAATTTGTCTTCAGATACAAAGTTGATATTTCAACCCCTTCATAGACTGAATATCATTATGGGGGGCGGTAGGGGGGAAGACATAAAATAAGCAAAACAGTTACTGAGTACTCCTCTTCTCTGGTAGCACATAATCAGAGAAGATAACAATTAAATGCCCATGTGTCTGCCACCTCCCCCCAGGGGAGGAAAGAAAATAAAGAAACAAACAAAACCACTAAGGATACTCTTTAACTGCTACCTCACTAGATACAATGACTATGTTGTTACTTCTGATGACCACATGGAAGTTTTTTGGGTTTCCCTCGCTCCTCAACAGCAGCCCTCTTCACGGGAAACAAGATCAAGACAAGAAACCTATTTCCAAAATTAAGAAAAGCCACACAAAGGCTTGAGTATGCACCCACTCAACAACTACAGCACTTCAGTCACTGTTAGCAAGAGCATGGACTTGCTACCAAGAGTGAAGTCCAACAGTGGCTGCAATTCACCAATGGCAACAATTTGTATCACCTCCTCAAACTAACAACCACCAAGGCCATCAGCTGCTCCATGAGGATCCACCTCCTCGATAGAGACCCATCTCTGCAGCCCTCCACATCCTTGAGCAGATACCCAATTGATGCATGCATTTCTTTAACACTGGCCAATGGCTCTGGCCAGCAAGTGCCTCTGTCTGAAGGCACCACTGAATCTACTACATCAGGCCATCCATCCGTTGAGCAAGACGTGGTGTGCTGAACCAAAACATCCAACTTCCTATATATAACACAAAATTTAGGCCCTGTGGTCACAGTTGGGACCTGATTAAATGCTTATAAATGTATGAGTTTGACATCACATAAAACTACAGGAAACTCAAAACATTGTATCTGATGGATGACCAAACAAGATTGATTCATTTTTGGTAATGACCAGTCAAAACTAACTAACTAAGAAAGATCAAGCTGGTTTTATCTTGATCTATACTTCAAATAAATTGATACTGAAGCAGTTTTATACTGAAATTGTCCTCACTCTTAGATTACATTCAAAACCCCCTTCATTTGTATGTGTAGCTCCTGACTGTTAGGGAACAATGCAGAGTACCTGACATTCATGTCTTTTTGGCAGGCCACACACAGAAAGGAGGCACCAATAACCATCAATAATGACATTTTAAGCATATACTTGGGAGCACATACTTCTTATTTCTTACCCTCTTTCAAGGACTTTACAAATTAACTTATCTACAGAAACATGAGAGACTAAAATGATCTGTCAGTATCTTCTTTTTTTTTTCAAAACATGAGGACTATATAACATGCTCCAAGAATACCTATAAATCAGTATGCTCTTCATGCAATAAAACACTGTCCCTTCAAATATTAGTCTATGTATATTTTATGAAAAACACTTTCACAAAGCTAGTAGCAGTATTGGTGATCCACCCCACCCCCCACCCCACCCCCATTATCTTTTTTACAGAAAAAAAGAAACCAACTCACAACCCGTAGGAGTACCATAGAATTTGTAAAAATACTTGGGAGCTTCTCCTGACTTGAGGAATACCACACACTCTCCTTCCTCAGAACACTCAGTGTTGTAACACAAGTCCCAAATTCCTGTTCAGCTTTAATGGCCACAAACTGACCCCACGTATCTATCAAAACATTTCATTAAAATTTCTACTTAGAGTTGTCTCCTGCAGCAAGCCTGGATTTCTGCAGCAGATGTGGGGTAATAAAGCACTTCACTTCAGAAAACCTAATATGAACATTATTGTAAAACAAGTACTGCCAGGTTTGGAACTTCAAGATTCCATATATTATAGGATATTAGAAAGCTAAGAATATCTGTGAATCTACCTTATCAGTTCAGTTACTTACAGTGTAAGTTAGAACACAATTCAGTAGTTTTCTGGTTTCTCTACATATCACACCATGTTTGAAGCCTCAAAAGACGATTTACAGCAATCGGCATTTTAGGATATAAATCTTCATCTACTGAAATCTAGAAAGTGTGCACATTAAAAGCATACTTGTACTATTAAGTTGGAATAATAATTACTTCTCTGTATTTATCTCCTAGTGTTACTACAGCCAAATAAGAAAAAAAGGAAACATTCAAGTACTCTTATACAGACACTATCTTTATAATGAGAACAACAATAAAAGCTATTAGATGGTACATAGCTAAAGGAAAAAGCTTTTCCTTTAGGTCAAATGTATCAGTACTAGCTTGTAATAATCAAACCAGAAAGATTATTCCTTTAAAATCCTTTAATTCTTGATATCCACAGTTCTAATCCTTAAGTCATTGTTGAAGGCCACTTTAATGTTTGTGTTATACTGTTTAAATTTCGGTGTCAAGACTTTTTTTTGCCAATACTAAACTGCTCATGCTTCACTTCTGTAATTCATGTCATTTTAGAAGCCCTTAATTTAATTAAAATCTTGTAAAACTAAGCAGGTCTGACTTAATTTTCTATATGCAAAGGTACAGAAGCACATTACGTGGATATTTTGTTTGAACAGCTCATTTCAAAATTTATTATAAGTTACTATCATACCGAGAATAATAAAGATATATATTTTAATTACTTTTGCTCACAAGAACAGGCTAATACGTATTCCATCAATATTATGATCCCCTTGGATGGAGAGAAGCTAAATGCTAACCCAAATAGATTCTAAAGCTATAATTACTTGGTAAACAAGGGAATCATACTAAATAATTATTCATTGAGTTCATATTAAATTAAACTAAAAGAAGTTTTTAAGATCTGCTGTATTGTATTTTTCTCTTTTGCTCCTGCCTACTGCAATGTCATTGAGCATATCATTACCCGGGTGACACTGCTCTCCAAGCCTGTTTCACACAAAGCAGGCAGACTGTGCAGGGTGCACTGTACTTCCTTCTTTCTCTCCCCAGTGATGAAATACAGATAAAGATACAATGCCACTGCATACACACACATCAAATTAAACAGCAAAATATTGCTCTGATGATGCAGGGCCCAAGTAAAAAGCAACAAATCAGAAGGTCACCTGGGCAAGGTCATGCAGAAAGATTATTTCTAATCTGCTTTAAAAATATTATTAGGGCTTTTTGTTATGATGTCTGCAGAAAGGCTCTCTGGTTGGCTGAATAATAAACACTGCTATCTGTAACAGGGGGAAAAAAACCCAACGCACACAAAAAGCCAGCTCTTTTGCCCACTCAGCCATTAAAAGCCCCTTTCATTTACAAGGATTGATGACCTCCTCTGCAAAATTCGGTATTTCACTATTAGCAAGAAAAGATGTCCTTAAAAGACCATGCTTGAACAGAGCCCTGCATACACAACACAATCAGGTTTCTCAGAAGAGTTTTTCAAAGAAAGATACAGGCTGTAAAGAGTAATATTTTCACTAGAACACTTCTCCTCTGAGTATTTCTCCCCAAACCTGAAACATATCAATAGTGAGAGTTGCTAAATCTGCAGGTATTACCAGTAAAAGTCCTGATACATTATGTCCCTGTTTCACAGTGAAATCACTTGGTAACTTCAGTTATTCGGAGGCAGCATTTATCACCTTGCATCGGCAAAGCCCAGTTTCCAGAAAAGCAAAACATCCATTTCCTCTGAGCACACAGGAACATACACCATTAGGGGCTGTGCTTCTAGGACCTGACCCAAAATTTTCCAAAGTATTAAAAGCTTTTCCAACAAGTCCACCGAACTCACACGTAAAACTAAGGCAGCAAGGTTACCAGGGAATTGGGCCTGACAAAAGCCTGAGCACTGCAGGCCATACCATGAGGCAGTGCAGGATAATCACAGTCACCCAAACACTTACAGGGTAAGAACTGGTAACAATGCTTTTTAAGCTGCTATAGAATTATGTAGCTGTAGAATGTTACAGTTTTACACACTGCCACAGATTTTTAATCTTTAATTAGACTATTAAAAAAAATTAAAAGAAAAAATTAAACCTTGCCATTAAGCTCCTTTTGCATGCTTAGCACACAGGACATTTTGTACCAAATGGTTTAATCCATTAAATAGCTCTAAAATAGTTGGTCTGTGTTAAAGAAATTTGAAATCCTGAGTCTAAAGGAGTATGCTTCTCTAGCCCCAGTACCACCATCAAAACTTGTCCCACAGTCTCCTATGACCTCAGGACCAAATCCTAACACGGGCCCAATCCAATCATAACTCTTCTTGCAGCGTTTGCCCAAATGAAACACATCTAACCACAGCTTTGCTTCCCTACCTTCTTCAGCACACCTCTCTCAGGACACGGCACCAACCTCCTAAAGACCTAATTCAGCCCATCTCCAGGCAGCTCTCGATCTACCTCTAGCTAACAGGCATAACAGGAAGCAAAGTAAGGATCTGCAGCTTTTCACAAATTTAGCTCACCACAGACAGGGTTTTGTAGCAACAACTGCTACTAAGAATACATTTCTTTCAAATGGCCTTTCCTCTCATAATACCAAACCTGGCATTCTAAAAGGAGCTGGCTTCTCGCAGCTTGGTGGGGGATGCAGCTGAAATTGCTTTATGTGTCAAAACAGTAAGACCATGCCCATGCACAGCTAACAGGCAGGTACTGCTTCAAGGGAAAGCCAAATTAATAACCTCCATTTATGAGTCAGTTAATGCCTACATAGACTACCTAAAGCTTTTGCTTAACCCTGAAGTAAAGTAGTAGTGAGAAACTAAAGCTTTTAATTCTGAAAATCTCACAATTTGACCTTCTGGCAACAGAAGGGACAAGATGACCAAGCTAGTGAAGCAATCTAGCTAGAGAAGTAAGGGGTAAAGGGAGAAAGCTATTTCCAGAATCCTTCAACCCCAGAATACTCTAAGGAATCACAGTCAAAGTACAAGTACACATTGTGTTGAGATCCACAGGGAGATGTGCTGGATCTAGTGTGACAAACACCCTTGACTGAGAAGCTGCAGCAAGGGGTTGGACTAAACAACTTCCCAAGGTCCCTTCCAGACTAAATGATTCTATCATTTTACAGACGAAAAGCTGGGGTACTGAAAACTAGAAACAACACAAAAATGACAAAGTAGAGTGGTACCGGACAGGTTTCAAATTAAAATTCAGCTTGACATATGGGCAAAATGTTACTGAGAAAAAGAATTCACGACAGTGAGAAAAAGGGCAAGATTCTTCCTGTATGCACACAGATGAGAAACAAGTAAATCTGCAGTAAAAAAAAGCTGTTGGCTGTGGCAGATCACAAGCTTCACATGAATCAACAATATCATGCTGTTCCTCACTCTCTAAATATATATTATGTTTATATTTATATAGGGCTGTATAAACAAGAAAACAGACTGAAATAATCCTTCCAGCTCTGCTCAGATGCAGTTCTGCACTTAGTCTGAGGCACTGTACTTCAAGAATGAGGAAAGCCAGACAAGGTCCAGAAGAGTGCCACAGGGATAATCAGAGAAAACATGACCTACATAAAACCAGACTGACAAAAATCTAGATTGTTTAGTCTAAAAAGGACTTGAGATGGTAGAAGAAGGGGATGAGACAAGATAATACACTTTCAACTGCATATAATGCAGAAGTAAAAAGGAATAGTTATATTCATGTTATTCAGTTAGCAACAGTAAGAAATCTAACTGCACAAACCAAAGGAAAGGTTGAGATAACAAATACCTTTTAATGGTAGAGAATGAATGAAGTAGGTGGGATAGAGGTTTCAGAGATTCACCACCGCTGGAGGCCTTTAAAAATGACTTAGCCAAGTACCCGAGAGGAATGACTGTATCCTGTCCTCAGGCAAGAAACAAACCAGAGTCCCTCTTAAAGTCATCTCCAGTGTTATTTTTATATGATCCTATCATTTCTGCTCGGCTGGAGGTTGCAGTGTTATCTAACACTGCATGACTCTGTTCTAACGGCAAACATTATTTGGTTTTGCTTCCAACTTGCTGCCCTTAAAATCCTTACCTCCAACAGTGGGTCTTATGCCTTCAATGTCATTCAAGCATGCCCGGAATCCCAATAAACCAGTGTCAGCCCTCATGCAGAGGGAGGTTAACGGGTAAAGTCCAATATAAAGCCTACTGAAGCCACATCCTAAAACTCAGAGGATGGTGCTGGCTGGCAAAATACGCTGTTGTGCAGTTTCAGATCAGCCCCGATGGGTGGAACAGCCAAATGCCCACGTTCAGCACGAGGATTTTATACCACCTCAAAGCGTTGTACAGGTGGGTGTTTTGTAGGGGGTTGGAAGGTTTATCACACTTAAGTCTCAGTTATAAACAGAATCACACAGAGACTGATTTTTTTACAGTCTTTATAAAAAAAATGTTTCAAAAACCCCCTGAATAGTCCTTTCTCTCTTAATCCCTGCAGTGATTACCATTAAATTGGTGGGGGGCTCGGTTTTGACAAGATTTGTCTCGGACCAAACCGCTTCAGTTATAAGCATTCCCGGTTAAGAACTCAGTCTGCTCCAAAGCAGGAGACCACCTCACGCGAGGTCTGGTGTTTCACAGAAGTCACATCATTGCATGATGAGGTTCTTAAGTTAAAAAAGTTACTACATCAATAACATCGACAGATTGTTTCCCACTGACACTAATTAAACATTTCGCTTTAATCAGTGGAAAAAATGTATTCTTTATTAATTCTTTTCAAAACCATTATACCCTTAACTCAACAGCAGTAATTCAAGGATTCAAGTTACCTTCCCCACACCCTTGATGTGGGACCAGAGGAACATGAAGGCAGCTGTGCGCCTGCAGAGAGCCAGACTCCCTTCAACATTCAACCACCTATTTTTGCAGCAGTAAATACAACAGCATTGGGTGTGAATCACTCTTCTCTTTGTTTCAGCTTTATTTCTGATTTTCAGGTAGTCATGAGTGAAACACTGTGCTCAGCCTTCCAAACATTATGTAAACTCTGAAATGAGACAGTTCGCTGGTCAGGACTGTGGCTTGGAAAATGTGCAGTATCAGTGTAGCTCTTCTGTGCAGGCTCATCTGCTTTCTTTATGTGGGGTCTCCACGTGTAAAATAAAGAGCTTCCTTTTTCTTACTACTCATGCTGTGTGTTTTATTCACAGATGTTCGGGTGTACTAGACCTTCAAACCCATAGCTTGAGCATGAATCTCACCAGTTCCTCTACACTCATTCCAAACATCGCCATGCTGCTATGTTAGACACAAGCATGCCAAGCAAGAGATTTACTTTATGCTCTTTACTGGAATACCATAAAAAGCCTCTTTTCAAAGACATCATTCCTGGCATCCTATTTCTAAGATTTTCTCTCTTTTTGCCCTAATTCATAGAAAAGGAAAAAGAACATCCTTCTGACCTCTCCCACCTAATTCTACATCTTCATCCTACAGTTAATACTTTGTTGTTAATCAACTTCTATGTCACCTTAAAAAAGAACTCAAATATTTCTACATGTCTGGATTAACAGGCTCCGCATCATACAGCTACCAAGTCAGTCAACATCATAATAATATATGCCTGAGCCTGAATCTAGATAAAAGATCTGTAGAGCCTTATTCAACGAGAACAGAAAATTCCTACTTGGATCTGCTTTTTCATGGCTGTACTACAATCTCACACTGTGCAACTCCAATTTTCCCGAGGGAATGTATTTTTTTGCTGTTCTGAACATAATACTAATCTTATCATGTACTTGTCATGTCACTCATGGCTTCCAGAAGATTTTCGTGCATCTGTGCATTCTATAGAAAACAAAGCACATCTTATTACTGTACACTTCACTTAAAGCCTACTAAGGTAATGACCTCGCAATATTCCACCTGTGGCTTTCAGCAGCAGGACATCCTCCTGCTAAGAGTCTTCTGCTAATAGCAGCTCAGTTCATCACATTTCAATTTACTTTTACCAAAGACTAAAACTGGCTCACAAGTAAAGCAGAACTCATCTCTCCCTACCCTGCCACTCCCTCCTTCCACAGGCACCATTGCCACACACAAAACTCCCTGAAGAGCTGCTGTGTAACTAAACCTTTCCTTGGAAGGTGATTTCAAAGAACACTGCAATTTAACTTTAAAAGGAAATTGAAATTTTGGCAGGGCTGGAAAACAAAAATCCAGGCCACACTTCAAAAAACCCCACAACAAAACAAAACATGCAGAAAGGTGAATGCAACAGCCTTTATTTTTGCTTTATTCAATGACTACAAAAAATTTCAAGTCTGAGATGAGCTCATTTTATCTTTTTATCTAAAAATATAACCCCTACTTTAATAGAAAACTTTTTGTACTAGATGAAATGGTAACACAAGTCTTTGGAGCTTAAAGAAAGACAAGACATAGGCACCTGAAACTCCCTGTAAAATTTCTAAGGAATATTTCCTTAACCCACATTCAAGTCTGAATCATTCTTGAACTATTTCCCTGACTACAGGAGAAAAATGTAACCTCTTAGCAAGGACACTTAAGTTGGCAGCTGCTAATTAAGGGACTCATGTCCTTAATTCATATGCCCCCCAGTACTAGGAATTACTGAGCAACATGAGGGATCATAAGCCTGTAGGACACTGGTGAAAGAGGGGAATGCCTGCAGATCCTCTCTCTGTGCTCTATAAAGGGCAATTCTATGGTTGCAAATATAGTGAGTACTGCTGAGATTGTGACTTCCTCGCCTGGGACGTGTCAGTCCTTCAGCAACACTGCCGAGTCACAGGTACTATGAAGGGCCAATACATGGACTGAGGCCCAGAAAGTCCAAGGTAAAGATAAAATACTGAAGCAGCATATCTGCCACTGCAAAATGTGTTAGAAGAGTGCCACAAGAGAGTTCCAGTCCCTGTGAACATTAACCAGTTCTGTAAGAACATCACCACACAGGCACTGTGTCACCCTACTTATAAGTTCATGGGTGATTAGTATAAGCCTAACAACAGGTGTCCAGGTTTCAACTCTAAATCTGCTCTTAAAACCTTGTGAAATAAATATTGCTACTTTCTATGTCTTGAAAGAAATTCCCTCCCTATGCCAAAAATAAGCTTCATTCTTAGGCCAAAATGTATTCTTATCACAAGTCACAAAAGCAGTATGAAAAACACATCTCATTCTGGGAAGCCTTTAATTCGTATGCATATTTTGCCTCAAACTTAGAAGGAAAAATAAAGAGAAATCCCCAATATTCTAGACTAGTATATTATTGTGCCAGAAAAACTGACAAGTTAATTTGGCTAAAATTAGTATGAGGGAAGAAGCACATTTTAGTGGAGCCTAAAAATATAGCTTCAACATTAAAGGGATAAGGAATTTCCCATAAGAAATACAAGAGCTTTCCCAAGGAAGTCAGTCAAACAACTTTGCAAGTCAACTTAGCAAATTTTATAGATACATTCCAAGGTCAAGGGGGTCCTAGTTCATGTAGCTTACCTTCCTGTACACCAACATGCTGTGTCACTTAATTTGTTTACTTCTGGTTTGAGCACAATAATCCATGTTGAACAATGGCAGTATTCCTAGTATTGATGTAAAGATTGGAAGAGATGGATAATTCACTTGATCCAAATGCTTGCAGATCAGTCTATTACTCACTATTCCTATCTACATAGGTAAGAACTGTTTGGGCCCTTTCTTGTATTTGCAGAAAAGTAGTACTGATTTGTCCATAGAATTCCAGACTGGTTTGGGTTGGAAAGGACCTTAAAGCTCAACCAGTTCAAACCCCCTTCCACGGGCAGAGACACCTTCCACTAGAGCAGGTTGCCCCAAGCCCCTGTGTCCAACCTGGACTTGAATACTGCCAGGGATGGGGCAGCCACAGCTTCTCTAGAGTTTCTTATTCTTCAGTTCCTCACTAGCTTCACTCAACATGCCTTTACTTCTTTGCTGCAATGCTTAGCATCTCACGAATCAGAGTACATTATGTCTGAACACAGGCAAGATCAGTATAGATAATTCTGTGTTACTCCCTGCCCTCATTATTTACCACTTGGGTAATCTTAGTGTCATTTGCAAATTTTACCACAGTTCCATGTACTTCGGATCAATGATGAAACTGCTAAATGGTGTCAAGCACAGTGCTGATCCATATGGAGCTACACTCTATTATTACGATTAATTTTTTAGGTTTGTCAGCTGGCCAGTTCTTAAGCCTTTTAACTTGTGCTTCTTTTACACAGGGCAGTGCTATTTTTCAAACTGGAATGTCATGCAATGCAAAGAACTGTCTTTCTAAAAGAACTGTTACAGCTACAGGATTAATTTCCTGTAAAGCTACACATACTAAGAATTACATCCCTTATTGCTTATCTCTTTGTAAACCAGGCCTCTGAAAGATTCCCAATATCCTTCTCAGGACCCACATCTGGATGCTCAATCTGTAGTTATTCCAAGTCTCTCCAAGTCTGTCTTCAGAACAGAAGATTTCTGAACAGAAATAGACATGGAGAGATTTGGAATAACTATGAATTGAATATCAGATCCTACCATGTTCTGACCATGTCCTCTCCTGAACATAGGCATCGTAAGAACAGCCCATGGTACGAATGCTGGTGCATTAACACACTTAATGATATGATTTCTTGGTAAAGTCTTAGGATATCAGGATACAGACAAGAGGCTTTCAAATTTATGTCCACTATAGACAAAACAGGGTCCCCTTCTCCTTCTGAAGGATCTTTTTGAACCCTATTCAGAGGCAAATATAGGACTTTAACATCTTTAAGTTCATTTTCAGAAAGGAGACTGTGGTAACTCAGCAATAAATCCTACAAGAATCTGAATGCTCTTTAGTTTTCTGAACTTCAGATGCTGAATAACATCCAAATACTGCCCTTTGGCTTCACTTCCCATTCAGTCATTTCTCACTACTGTATTTCATTCTAAACTGCTGTGACAATCCCAGTGAAGAGAACCGCCAAGGCCAACACCTTCAATCGTGCTGAAGTCAAGAACTGACAGAAGGCAGGAACATGTTGTTGAGAAAAGCCACAGATCAGACACATTACCTAGGGGTACTGCCAAAACGCCATCAACATGGCTCAAGTGACATTCCACCTAAACCCCCCCAGCCTGTTTAGCTCTGCTCCTGATCTCTAATTGTAAGTGGTAGCCAAGGCTAGTGGTGGTTATCCTGATGATGGTACTTGGCTATTTACACCATCAATCTACAAATCAAACTGCTTTTTGACAGAGCTAAGGCTGTTATCTTTCCACCTCTCCCACAGAACTACACACACCTCCAGTTTAGTAAGAGACCAGCACAAAGACTTTTCTGTGAAAACATCAGTAAGTATGAAAAGAAAGAGTACCATGAAGCTATCCATATAATTTGATTGATTCTAACAGTTACAAACAAGTTTTCATTACCCAGTGCTGTTGAATTTTTAAACAAAGACCCCAAAACATGCCATCCCTCTTAATGATGCGTTGCACCTCCCTCCCCTATAATCAATCCTAGAGTAGACTGCAACTCACCGTGAGTGAAGGCAGCAGGCTGAGCTCTATGTAATTACCCATTTGATCCTATTAAGACATAGAATTCTTAAATTACAAGGGTGGTACACTGCTACATACATAGGTACTCAAGCAACTTCAGCGTGAAAAGCTACCTACAGTTAGTAGTTTGACTTCTCTAAAACAAACAGATATGTATTATTAACATCATGTATTACAATAATAGAACTGTTACGCACAACAGTATCGCTTTTAACAAGGTTAATGTAGACAACAATACAAAGTAAAACTCTAGGAATGTAAAATAACCAAAAGTGTAATTTCTTTTTAATGTCATTAGTGAGCACATCAATGCATAGGTATTAATTTGACAGGAATACATAAAATACATGTGTGAATTAAACCTACTTCTGAGGAGATTCAAGAACTTGATTTTTCATTGTTGAATATTTGAAAACTCTACATAATCATTTATAATGAAAATTATAACAGCATAACCCATGTTACACTATCAAAGCTCACAGAAAAACATTCAGCACCACAGAAGTGTTCGATAAACTGTCAGACCAAAATTTGGCACATTGTGCTAACAGAAACAGTAAGATTCTTAATTTACAACCCCAAAGAAATCTGGTTATTTATCTCAACTCATCAGGAAAAAAAATTCGTTCTGAAAAAAGCATGCACGTTGCCACAACTTTCAGATAAACAACTCTATCAATCTTTTTATGCTCATTTATATCATTTGCTTCTTTGCTACATCATTAATAGATGACAATAAACTTCCATTATTAACATAAAGTGCAGAATTATTAATAATAAATAATCTACATTTAGTTTTTAAATGTCTTTTCTGCTAACTTCTATATATTTGTGCTAATACAGCGTTATATTAAGCATAAAAGACAAGTAGCTCAGGGTCATCTAAGAGCCAGAAAACATTTTACACTAGGTCTCCAAAATGTGGCAGAGTTCCACCTTCCTCCCCAAGGGACAGAGTTCCCTCAGGAAGGGGAAACAGCGAGCTTGCAGCAGAACTGAACTTTGAAAGTCCTTTCATCAAGAGAGCATAAAGAAGTAAAAGAAGAGGAAAAAGAGGAGAGGTCAAGGCATTGGGGTGTCTCCAATTGGATGTTTTATGAAGAATAACACCTCCACGGCTGGAGAAACACATGAAGATCAAGCCACGAGGCAGCTGAGATCCTAACTGCTTACATTAAAGACAGAGCTACTCAAACATTTTATTCTCCTAGATATTCTAAATTGTAATGTCTTAGAAAAATACTCTTTATCATTTGCTGCCTGTAATGGAAATGAAGAATGACCAAGATTTTTTTTACTTTTTTAATTTTTAATTAAAAAAATCAAATTTTCTTGGTAACTACAAAAACAAACAAAAAACCCCAAACCAAACAAACAAAAAACAAACAAAAAAAAACACCCCAAAACAAAACCAAAACCCAACCAACCAACCAACCAAAATGTTTTCTTGACAACCAGAACTATCCCAGCATTCAGCAAGAGCTCAGAAACTGATTCCACTGCTCTGCTCTCTGAGTACCACACAGCAGCTACTGCCTCTTGAGTAGGTCTGTAAGAAACACACTTTAATGGGTCACTTTGATGGGGCTCGTGTCTGAACCACGCGGGTAGAGGTTAATCTTGATTCTAACACTAATTAAAGTTGGGGTTTTTCCCCTCAAAAACTAAAAGTTCATAGTAGTGTAAAGTGAATGAAACTTCAACAACTTCAAACTACATTTTTTTGCTTTATTTGGAGGTCACCTCAATCCTTTTACTATTACCAGGAAAATGGCATTTGAAATAAAGTAGTAAAACATTTTCATTATAAAACAATTATTTTCTATTAAGCATAGAAATAATATTAAAAAAGCCCTTTCTTTCCTCAGAAAGCACTATCCAAATTTATTCAGAAAGGTATCTGAATGGAGGAAGAAAGAGTGCAAATATACTTTTGTTTTAAGAATTGTCATAGAGTCATAGAATGCCTTGTGCTGGAAAAGACCTGAAGATCATCCAGTTCCAACTCTCCTGCCACAGGCAGGGATGCCTCACCTAAACCATATCACCCAAGACTCTGTCCAACCGGACCTGACTGCCAGGGATGGAGCACCTTTTGTTTCAGTGGTGATAATTAAGTTCTGTGGGTTTCTGGATACAATGTTAATAATCAGTAAGTAAAGGATTTTTGTGAGTGTTATTGGACTGTCAAATCACAGTTTCTATTATAGATGAAAACATTGGCATCATGGAGTGAGGCAGATATACTGAACTTTAAAGTCGCCCACATACCAAGCCCCAAGCCCTGTATCATGAGCTGTCCTGGAAACCAGCAGACAGCTTACATCAATGGCAACACACCATCAGATGGCAACGCCACCGCCTCCACAATTAAGCTAATGTCTGAGAAAGCACACACAAGAAGCAAGAACGTAACACCACCCCGCTGGTGTGGTAAAGGTCTATTCTCAGCATATAACAAAAATGACCTGTCAGAAAAATAGGAGTTAAGAAAATGTTCAGTAGCTTATACTACAGCTATACTCACTTCATACACTACCCGTCAACAAGGTTACACAGATACACACATAGAAGCTGAACTTACAGGCTTCCTGCTAGTTGACTTCAGCTGATTTCCAGTATTTCGTAGTTTCAATGTGTTTATCCCTACTCATCTCAGGAATGACTTTGAATAGTGACAGCGAATCTGTGCTACTACTAACTACAACATGATATTGCTTTTGCTTATTAACAGCTTTCTGAAATAGAAAATGAGAACTTACATTTTTATGGCTTATAACGCTGGGCTAACCTAACTAGCTTTGTATTTATGTAAGTTTGTACATACTGTTACAGTGCTGCTTGAGCAAAGAAAAGATTTGATTAAAATAAATATTAAAAGCTGAAGGTGTAAATTAAAGCAACATTAAAATACAAACTTCTCAGGTTAGTTAGTCGAAAGATTAACAAATGTATAATCACCAAAATTTAAATACAAAGATGTAAATATCAGATAGCATGGATCACTGCTAACACTTAGTGAAAGAATACCCAAATAGTCTAGTATGATACTATACTGTACATGCAGCCTTTGCAAAAGCAAAGTCGTAGAGTTGAGGCGATGAAGAGGACCGTGATGGAATTTAAAAGCTTTGATCTGACAACTAGGCTCAAATTCTAGAAGCTGCAACAGGATTTATGACCCATATAAGACTTCAGCTCTCTTTGTACCAAGAAGAATATTCATTTTGTTATTAATGAAACAGCAGCACAGTACAATTGACAAGCAGAAAATTATACAGAAAAGTATTACTGAGACTGCTAAAAGAAGGAAGAAACTTTACGTATTATTCTAAACAAGTCCACCACATAGAACAATACAGTATGCAAATGACTTCCAGCCCCAATTTATCTCAGAATCTGTCCATTTTTTCATGTTGGACGGTTAGATATTTAGGACCAGGAATGCAGGAAATAATTTCATCAGTGTTCACGTACAGGCAAGTGCAGCTAGGACTAACTTTGAACTGTCTAAACCCAGTATTAGATGCTTTGGAGCACAGCAACACAGAATCCTCCTCTAAGAAATGATAGAAACTAATTCTTGAGAAGCTCCATGCTGGCAGACCACTGCTACGGCAACCACCGTCAGGAGGCACAGATAGCTCTGACATCCACACTAACACAATTGAGTCGATTTTAGCTCTGGTGGTATCAGCCTAGAGCATGTGAAGCAGTCACCTCTCAGAGCACCCACAGCCCCATGCCTAAAGAAGGTGGCACATACACAATCCTATCAAGACCAGGAAAGACAAGTGGGGTTGACAGTCAAATCCACGAAACTCTTACATCTCAAGCTTGTACTTCACATTGCCATTTTTCAAAAAGCAAAAAGCAGTAATCCCCCAAACACAGATGAATTTTAAATGACCAGAAGCGTATCCCTGAGCTGTTAGGTCGGTCTATAAAGTGCAGGACCACTAAAGATGAGCCTCCACATGAAAAAAAACAGAGCTGTGAGCAGTATTGCTCTCTATCTGTGTGCCCTTGCAAATTGAGCCTGTACCATCTGCCCAGCAGCCCCAAGGTGCGCGTAGCAGGGATAAGAACTAAATAAAGTGTCACAGGCAAGATAGACACTACAAATAGCAGTGTGGGTTCATCTAGTAAGCACAGAGCATATGGAACTCAGGAGCACTTTAGCAGGATGCAGTGATCTTACAGGGGCAAATTGAGCATCTAACTGCTGCTTGCACAGTTCTCTCTGCTTTAGCAAAAATGGAAAAGTGCGTGTGGAATTTCAGCCTGACTGTATGTTATGCTCTAAAAATGTCTTCAAAATATTAATGCAATCACACATTTTGGATTTTTGATTTTTTTCATTGGTGGTTTGGTTTTTAAACTAATTGAGACATCTAAATAGAGAATTAAATATTTGGGTACATGCACATTTGAAATACTCTTTGGAGCACCATACATGAACTAGTAGGTGAAACACATCTGTCCCCATCTTTGACAGACACAGTAATAGATAATGGTTCATTTATTAAGACAAATATTATTTAACATTATAATAATGCTGTACATTAATCTTATTCTTCATTTTAGTTAACTGTTTATGATGTTTAAGCCAGACGAGCCTGAGAGAAAAAAAAAAAGAAAGCATTAAAAAAGAGAGAAGAGAGTAAAGCAATTCCTTCCTCACATCAGAAAATCCTATTACAGGAATTTTTCCAGTGCTCTCATAATTTCACCTCCTTAACATTGCCCACATTGCCTACCTGAAAGTTAAAATGGGGAAAAATAAAGAATATGGTCTCTCTGATCTATAAAACTTCCAACCTGTTACACCCTTACAGCAGAGACTGGGGACGAAGACCAGAGACCAGCGGAATGCAATGCAGTACTGCTTTCACTAACTGGGTAGAAAAGATCAAGATCTGCCTTAGTTTTTCAATGATGCTTTTCACCATCTGTGCTCATGACAGTTTTATTCTGGGCCAACAAATGGCCTTTTTTGAAATGTAAAATTAATTTGCACTTTGTTGATAAAGTAGACTGAAGAACAGATACTTCCTACAAAACATCAACTTACAGTAAGCATTCTTTTCTGGATCATAAATCAATACAGATGGTTATCACAGAAGTAAAGCATCCAGCACTTACAAAAAGACACATAGGTACACCACTGTGGGTAAAGCATTATGTACTTTCTGCCATAAAAATAATTTAAAAGAAGAAAAGGAAGACATTTGCACTTACATTCACAGAGAGAAACATGGACGTATTGGTTCAGTGCACAGAAGGAAGTCATAATATCATTTGTTACATCTCTGCGCTAAAAGATAATATTTTTCTCAAAAAAGTGAACTTAAACTCTGTCTACAGCTCTCCTGAAGATTTCTCTACTTTACCTTCCACAGTATTTTTATTTTTTTAGTAAATGTATTTTGCTCTGTACTTGTTGTTTCATTTTTGCAGTTTTCCAATAATAGGAATCGTAATAATTTCCATTTTCAAAATAAACCTCTATGTCACTGCTATGTCACTCTCCAGCATTGATTTATAGTATTTATAACCCAAAATAACTTTCTATTTATAGAAAAAAAATTAATATATCCTTATAGAACAAAAATTTAAAACAAACCACATATATTTCCAATATATTTGAAACATTACTTTTATGCACAGGCCTAAGCTTAGAACGTTCTGTCTCTCTAGCACGAGGAGAGATTATCGCTATTACTGAAATCACAACAAGAAATACTGCTCCAACTCTACTTAGGTGTCAGTGATGTTATCAGCTCCTACAAGAGAAAGAAAATTCCTAGGTGGAGTTTGGTAAGCTTTAAAATAAAGGTTTCTACACTTAAATTTCATTATAAAGCTTAGAGACTTGATTCAATGCCATTTAATGCAACTAACTGCTTCAACTCTCAGCTACATCACAGCTAAAAGGCAGATAAGAAGATATGGCAATGCTTATGCTACAGAATTTCAAATTCTTGTCCAATAAATAGCTATCAAACATCTTATCTGAGTTCATCTATCAGATACAGGAAATATTTACATGAACATGAACTAACAACATGCAACAGGAAGGAAAACAAGTTGAAGTATAAAATGTTACATTTCTGTAACATATGATTGTATATGCACTATCTTCCAGTAGTTTTATGTCATTAACACAATCTCTTTTTCATCAGAATATGAATTTTTATGATGAAAGTCTTTATATAACACTAATCTTTCTATTATGACCTGAGGGAATATACTGTAATAATATTAGAAATTTCCATTTGTTTCTTCATGCCGTGATTCAAAGATGATGTCCTGGTTTAAACAGAAATAAGTAAGTGACTAAAAAAATCATACTTATGGGCATTATGCCATGCCCTTTTAACTTCCCCTACACAGACCAATAGCACAACTCACTGGAGGAAGCTAATACCCTCCAAAACACACTCTCACAGCACTGTGATCATTTATCTGTTATCCTTAGGTCACAACAAAGGTGTTTCACCATGGAGGTTGGTGGGAGCCCCAGGACTGAGGGTGTGCTTCTCTCTACATGCTGGACCACTAGTAAATGACTCGAGGCAATAAAAGAGCCCTTGTACTAGAAACTTTTGGTCAATAATCTGGAGTCAGGTTATAAATCTGTTAAGTAATAGCTACCATAGCAAGGGCAGATTTTCAACCTTGTAAAACTCAGTTCTTGCTATGTAAGCACTCTTCCTTCTACTCCCTTCAAGTGAAACACAAAAATGATCCAAAGGCACATGGGCAGATTAGTCCACCTACAGAGTCCAGATGAAGCCCATGGCTCCTGCTTAAGGCCCTTTGGAGAATTAAAGGGATACAGAGTATAAATCTCCCACCCGATTCTTGATAAAAGCAGCAGGGAGGAGAATGCACTCCCTTTATTTCCCACCCATTAAGCATTAACCTGGACTCTGCAAGGATCGGTTAGCCCCACCTGTCCCCTCTTCTGTAGCTTTTAGAGTCTGATATGCCCTGACTGCACAATAAATTAGCAAGTCAGTTTGGCCCTTAAAAGATAAGTATTTCAAGGGTTAAAAGAAATTTAAGAATTTTAAGTCATACTTTCCATTGACTAATCATTACTCAGCTTGAACTCCTGATGGTGAACTCCTTGACACTAATGAGCCTACATCTGTTCCTCTGACTCAAAATTACTTTGCTCTATGTGCTGTTTTTATTAGCAGACCAATGACCATAATGAATTTTTGACAAGGGACAGCTATTCAGAACAAATCAACTTGAGCAATTCTTCCATCAAGTTTAACTGTGTTGTGTTAGAGGAAGCAACTGATTGCAGCTGTAGGCCTGTAGGCAAGCCAAGCTCTTCTCACCCACCATGTAGGTAACCAAAAGCAAACTAACAGCACTCTGGGCATGGACAGCCAGATCTGTCTGTTCTCAAGCAAGAAAAAAATTGTGTTGCACCAAAATACAAAAGATTATAAAGCAGATTAATTAAATAAAACAAATATATAAATGCTAAAAGCAACCCTGAACTACCTGAGCTAAATGACCTACGGTCGTAAAGCTACTACAGCAAATTTACTGTAAGCAAAAATGCATATGGGAGTCCAAGTGTTGTTTTGCTCCCCAGAATGGCTGAACTGATTTGACAGCTGGCTGCAGAGGATCTATTTCTCCCTCTGTGTGCAGCTTTCAACAGTAGCAATACTGGTATGAACAAAATGGAGAGACTGGAGCAAAACATTCTGTGCTTAAATATATTAAGTCAGGACCTGAGAAAGCTGATTAACTTGTATGATCACTGACAAAGCTCCATAGCTGATGTTTTCTCTGGGTTGTTTTGTTCAAGTGACCACAAATGAGGTTGTTTCTATCACTTTCAAGTAAGTTTTAACCACTGAAGTTTACAGATACACTTCTTATGTTTTATATACTTAATAGCAAATGGAGTAATAAATAGGTACAGAAAAAAAAAAACCCAAGCTGTGTGTGTTGTGGTATACGCAATGCGGTATGCAACATGCCCTACCTTCCAAAGGGTTAAAAAAAGCCTCTCTAAATTCACTTGCAGCTTTTAATCTGAAAATAAAACCATTGCCTTCTCATCTTAATAATTTTAGACTCTCCTTTACACCCCAGGTGTAAAGCACTGGCTGGTGATGACATTTGAACTCCAAGGTACATACACAGACTCAGAAGCAGAACATCAAGTGAAATTTATGGGTCAGATATGTCAAAAATACCTTGTGAAAAGTCATTTCCTCCCACTAACAGTCTCTGAAAGCTCATAGGCACTGTCTGATCTTTTCTAAATTCAAACCACAGTGCTGATCTGGATATTTATTTACATATACATACATACATACACATTGCATATTATATGTGTGGATGCTGAAATATGTTTGTGTAAAATGCAACCTATAAATCCCAAAGACACAGATACTGCTGATGCCTGACACTTGACAGGGTCTGAAACAGCCAGAATAAAGGATTCCAAATTTTATTTCAAGAGCATTTCCTAAGATGCCTGAATTTTAAAAGTCATGGTTACCAAATAGGCAGCTGACAGTTATTCCTTGTGTAATGTATTTCAGAAATAACCTAACACGATCACAGTATCTCCAAACCTTACATTCTCATTAAGAAGTGAGCAGGTGGGTTTCAGAGTACATGAAAGCACCATGCTCCTAGTAGAGGTAACCTTTTTTATCCTCATTAGGATGAGTGATGACAGCAGCAAAAAAAAAAAAAAAAAGAAGCATTTTCTCTTTTCCTTCCTTCTCCCAGCATAGTAACAATAACCAGCAGAGAGGATTCTTTGCAGCAGATGAATAGATCCACACTGTTTTCATGGTATAGTTTATTAGACAAGAAGTATCCCAGGTATTTCTATCTTGTGTTTGATGCAAGATGACATAAAAAGAAAATGCTGCTTGCTATAGCAGCATTTGATCCGAAATTCTTCTTTCATCTTAGCCTTATAACTCTGCATTTTGTCTTTCTTTCTATCATTCTTTCCAACATACTGCAGGATACAAATCAAACAGCATACCACCAGAAGGGTAATGATTGCGAGATTAATAGAACACCAACAGTCGAATCGTAAAAGACAGCAACTAAACTTAGGGAAGACCATCCTTGTGTAAAACCAGTTGGATACTTAATTCAAAGTGAAATCATAAGAAAACAGAAAAAAATGGCAATTAAAACAAAAACTTCTAGAATTTTTACTAGAGAATTTTAACTTTTCCCGTAAGAACTCGTCAGAAGTAAATACATTTACACACACAAATGTACCCTTCTAATATGTCTATCTTTCTACACTAATCATTACATATAGCTTGACTACCACTTCTGCCTTCTTATAACATGCAGAATCCAGAAGGCACGTGCCCGCTGGGCCACTGTCAGGCTTACAGGTCATCCTATCCCATGAAAAAAAAAAATCCCAGAATATTATCTACAAGTCCACATAAGGAGAAAGGAAAATAACTCCATACTGTTTCACCAGTTAAAATGCCAAAAGTCATACTTCCTAATTGCACTTTCCTGTTCTGATCAATTCCCTGTACAGTTCCTCAGTGCTCATGTAGGCAGACAGAACGTGTGCCAGCTCAGGTCTTGGCATTGACAAAAGCCACGGAATGCTGGCTGCAGCAAGCTCTGCTGATTTGAAAGCAGTAACGAATGCAAGGACAAGGATTGCTTCTAGACCTCTTCAGTGCCAGAAACCAGGTGCTGTCATGGCCTGTTTTTCATGGCCTAGGGAAGGAAAATCAAGGGGTTCTCTAGTTTGTTCCAGCCACACATACAGCAAGGGAAAGGAGGGGAAAGAGTATACAAGAGTCTCACAAATCCTCCATTTTAAGAACAGCGAGGATCAGCCCATAGCATTTTCATTCATCATTACTTAATGCAATCTCCACTGTACCAGTTTCTCTGCAAAGAGTAAGCTTAAAGGTCATGTAAGAATGCATATGCTGCTGCTAAACTTGTAGAATTAAAGGATCATAGAATCACAGAATAGTTTGGGTTGGAGATGACCTTAAGATCATCCATTTCCAAACCCCTACTGTGAGCAGTGTCACCCCACACAAGACCACATCGCCCAAGGCGCTGTTCAGTTTGAACACTGCCAGGGACAGCCAGAATCAAAACAGATGAGCTCCAAAATCAGCAAGAACCCAACAGTGCTAGAGCACAATTGCACCTGATATGTAAATCTAACACTGACAACTGGTTTGTTTAGAAATTGGGTTCACATTTCACCTTCAAGGGCTCCAAAGGCAGAAAAGCCAGCTCTCCCTCATATGATATCATCAAAAGGTCTAAGATATGCCCAAAAGACTGAGGCTGTAAGCACTACCAGAGTGAAAGAGAACCAAAATGGTTCAAGGCCTTAAAAAATATAAAGGTGACATTAAGTACTCTGCATCATATCATATGCAAGGAAAGAAAAAAAATACAGTTTTATTTTCTTGAGTTTCTCAAAGCTGAAATACAGTTCAAAAATTCTCCTAAGATTTATTTCTGTTTTGAAAAACAGACATATTTTGTTTTCATTTAAATTTAAAAGCTTTCATTTTGTGTACAAACAGCAGTGACAAAAGCAAATATTTGCAACATAATTGTGAATAAGAAAACAAAATAGGTACTAGCATTAATTCCTACTAATACAGAATGCCAAGTAGGTTGCTTGAAATTAATTTAAAATATTAATTACTTTCAGTCACCATAAAATTAAGCAGTCCAATGTATCAACACTTGAAAAATACACTTGAACTTACTTCCCTAGTGAGCACTGGTCTAAGCTATCAGCTTCTGTAAAATCCAGACACCAGCACCTGTAGCCATGGAGTTTTAATGATAGCACTTAGTTAACTGTTCAGGGAATGAACAGTTCCAACACTGCTTTCCTCAGTCTACGGGCAGTTCGAGTGCTTCTCCCGTGGCTGAGGATACTGATGAATATTAGAACGAAACAACTGTCAAAGACTAGTTTCATAGCTCTTCTTCAGAACATAAGGGAGGCTTTGCAATTTATTTTTTGGTGCTGCAGCTACTGCTTCAGAAAGTCATAGGGTTGTACTCAAATTTTTCCTTGAGAGAAGCAAAGCGCATGAGGAGCAAAGGGAATAGCATTTCTATCTTTTCTTGCCCTCACCTACAGGCAGGAGGCTTTGAAGGCGAGGTGAAGACCTAACAGTAGTTTTGCATCCTCATAGATCTTGAGTTCGAGTAGGAAAGGCCAGTGTGCTTTCCTTGATCCACCGCATTTTTGGAACGCCTACCTGCCTGAAGTGGCTATACAGCATAAGACATGTCCAAGGGTGTGGTACAGTACAAACCCCACAGCAGTTGCTCTTCTGATGGGAAAGGTAAAATTCTTTATAAAGTACTGAACTTACTGGCCATCCACTTTCACCCTTTTCCTTCATTCATCTGTTTTTGGCAAAGGATGTCAATTTTCTATCTTGATAAATAAAAGCACCTCATACATTAAGCAGCTACGGGATTTTAGGCTTTAACTAACACCATTTCAGGTCTTGAAAACCCAGTCAAGCTCTCAGTAACCCTTCCTTTTCTATTTACCGCATTATATAAAAATTCAAAATGTAGGAACTAAAGCTTCAAGTTCAAGGTTACAGCCCATCTTTAATCTTCTATTAATATTACAGGAGAGCAGCTCTGGAACATTATGTTCCTTTAATTATGAAAAATTAGTAATGATTAGCATGGCCATATTTTACAAATAAGACTGTGCTGTTACTCCTGCAAGTGTAATCAATAGTGTTGTAAAATTTGGTTTACTAAATCCACTGGAGTGGAGGGACTAGATAACTCCCTTTTAAACCCACTTTCACAATTTCCCAGCTGTCTAGTTCTCTACATTTGTCATGACAGACAAAGTTAAATTAAAAATTCTAAACCATCACCCTAGGGCAAAGTTTGAAAGAAAAGTGTAGAGCAATACTCTTTAAAACCAGTAACAAAATATATCCCAACACTACAGAGAAAACACGCTGTAATTTTTCAGTGTGCATTTACTACCCTAGTCCTTTCTAATAGATGCAATTTTCATGAAATCTAATCATAACACACAACTCAAATGGGTGTCTCACACTACTCTTTTTTTAAATACTCTAATTCAATTGGTCACAGCAATGGAATCTTGTATTCATGACGGCGTGCATTCAGGCACAGAGGTTAGATGTCACATCTGTGATTGATAATGTTTGTTTTGTGCTCTGCTTTTCAATAACTCTTCACTTTAAGCAGCATTTTGCTTCTGAACAGGAGTGGGTGTAAGGACACTCAGCGTAATGGAATGGGCCAGGTTTAATTCCCCTAATCACTTGGTCAGGGCAACAGAATTAACTGTCCACATCTGTTCCCTCTGAGCACACATGCTTAGTTCTCTCTCTTATGCAATGAAGGGGTGTGGGGTCATGAAGCCACATCCAGCCTGCCTTTTCTTTCAAACTGAACCCACAGAAGAACCTGTGGACTAACCATGGATCACCACAGACTGATTCTGGAGCACAAAATACTTGTGATGTGGCAAAAGCAGCTCAACATCGAGCCTCAAGAGTAACTTCTTATATAATATGCTAGATGTGTCCGAAGGTAAAAGCAAAGTTGTGCCACTTGCAAACAGGCAAACAAACCCCACACTAAAACCCTGACAAAAAAAAACCAAAACGGTTGCTCATCGAAGGTGATCTTGATAGATCACTAAAAGTGGAGTGTAACTCACTCATTGTCAGGGTGCTCTGCTCAAAGAGGTTCATAAGAACCATTTTAACCACAAGGGTAAAGATGATGTTCAACATCACTGCTCACTCTGATGGAGTGCTCTGGATAGCTGCTTAACAAAGTCTGTGGAGGGTCTTGTTCAAAAGAACATTTGAAAAGGCATCATTTAAAATGGGGATTAATTCATACCCATTGGTTTCTGCTTCTGGCTCGCCTCTGAAACCCCAGGTTTCTGTACTGTTGGAAGCAAGATGACGGAGGTCAAGTGCTCCAGGCCCCTGGTGTTCACAAAATGATGATTACCATGGTGCTCAATCTCAATCTGGAGCCAGTAATGAGCCACCTACGCTCACCCACTTTTGACATTTGTATCAACTATGCTTGTGTAAGGATGAATAGACACAGAAGTGTTACATTCAGAAAAAAAAAACCCAACAGATTTCCTGCTGGGAAACAAACACTGAATCACCAAAAGGGGAACGGAGGAGCCACCAACAGCCAGGCAAGTACAGGGAACAAACCATGGAGTAACAGACAGGGGTCTTAAAAAAAAGTGACAAAACCCATTAATATATAGGAACAGCTGCACTATTTTCTGGTATAAGAAATAAATTAGTTATGGAGAGAAAGAAAACAGCTTTCTCCTCTAAGGCCAAGGACTCAAAAAAGGGATTGGCAGTAAATGCTATGTTTCACTAGGAAGTTGTTCTCTTCAACAGGCATCTTAAAACATACTGGATGCAGTAGAAAGACTGCCAGGAAAACCTACAGGTCAGCTGACAATAGAAAGTTGAGGAAAATCTGCCTCAACTTATCTAATTAAAAACTGATTAAGAATCTTTTTCCTTCCTTACACCGTTTGCAGCAACATTTGTGTTGTTTCATTTGGATGCTGTGACTACTTTCAGTTGGCATTTTGTCCTTTGCCTGACCTGAGCTAAGGGTGATTCCAAGATAGCAGGTTAAACACAAAATAATCCCCTCTCAAGGCTGTGTCAGTCTATGGGACAAGGTAGGAGGTAAGACACCTCTCCCTACTACACGACACTCCACAGGGTAATCCATGAAGCCGGCAGCTGAACAAGCCTATGCAGGAGCCCTGCAGGCCCAGAGCGGAACTGTCATCCCAGGGAACAGGAGCAGCCAGTGCAGTCCAAAGAGCAAAGAGTAGGGATGAAGCATTGTGGTACTGGGGTATCCAGCCAGGTAGCAGGGAGCACACCTGAGCCTCAGAGTCCCTTGGGAGCTTCTCCTATTGGTGCTGAAACCTCACACTCCTGGTAACTCCTACTAGTTTCTACATATGCATAATCCAAGACAACAGCAGTTCAAACCTGCCTGTGGACCTCTGATTTTATCACTACAGTAAATAATACAGAAGTGCAAATGAGGATGATAATATTGCTTGTTTTACATGCAGAAGGTCAGAGAGCATGAATTAGTTACTCTCCTGTGTAGGCCACTGCTGGCTCTCTGACGGGGAAGAACAGACGACAAAAGACACTATTTCCTCACGCGGACTTAAGTAGCGACACACGGTGCTGTGATTCTGCCTCATCTCGTCCGTGAGCCCACTAACAGCCAAGGAATGAGTAGGAGAAAATAATCAACTACTGTCTGGAGATAAGCAACATATTATTTCTCCAGGGAGCAAGTGGGGGAACCAAGATGTAACAGCTGTTTTCAGTCACACTATTTCTGCCTTGGACTGCTCCCACTACATACACTGTCTTACTACGGCTTGAAAGGAATAGCCTATATTTATAAATATAGAGATAAATAGCTATGCCTGGGTGAGTGACTGCATCTGGTTGTAATGCAAAAGTGAGGAGAAAATATCCCTCCCACACACATTAATGCAAAAGTAAAGAGAAAATATCCTTCCTACATACATTTATTTTGAAGTGTGTGTCCTAGCATATTTTTATTTTAGAAATCTGGTTATTTCATCATTGGATTGTGTCCTTACTGCACTTAGCAGTTTGAAAAAAGAAAAAAAAGATGAATTCAAATGTAACTCACAGGACAGACATTTGAATTTTTAAACAGCCTGGCGATTTCTCTTCTCCATTTCCTACTATAATATAAAGCACGTTAAATGGAAAAAAGTGTTAGGAATGCAAATCCCCTGTAAGTGAAGTAAGTGTATGGAAAAGCATTAAGCTATTCAGGCAAAGTTGAAAATAATTTTTCTGCCAACACAAATGAAAAGTAATATTGCCAAAAACTAACCATGCCTGCAAACCTAGGCACGGGTAGCAAGTCAAACCCTCTGACCTTTGTATTTTCAGAAACTGACCCAGAATCCATCCAGCCAACACTTAAAGACAGTGCTTGAAACAACAACTTGCCATAACTGCAACTTTTAGAAATATTTGCTACACTATTGCAATGTGTACCTAAGAGAGTGATACGTTTAATAGTATTCAGTCATTGTATAATTACACGCACTGTATACAGCAACAATTTAACGATGCAGCTGAGCCAATTTAGGACAATATGCTCAACCACTAAGCTATTGCAGCTTAGAATGATGTTCTTATCCACTTTAAAGTTCAACTTAGCATTAATTGTTTAACACTAATAGAGTTCTAAATAAATAAAGCCAACAAATTAGAATGCTATAGTTAATTGTAATTAATGTTGCTTTGTGTAAAATCCTACTTTCATAAAGAATCAGATGGCAAAGAAGATTGCTTTGTATTTTGCTAATGAAGTTTGAATTCTTTTACTGCAAAACAACTACTTACTGCTACCATCTTCACACAAATAAAAAATGGTCAGATAAAAATTAACAACCCACATTTCATAGAAAAAATACTCTTACCATCATTATTGAGTTCATAGCAAGGGCATCTGCATTGTTAACCTTTCCACACATGTAAGTATAGACACATGTGCAAATATAGTAAAGGTAACAAATCATCTTAAAACCCCAGACTTACACAGTTTCTAACTGCAATTTACTGCCTGTTTTTCCCCAATCTGTGTTCTACTTCTTTCTCTCAAGTTTCTATATTCAACTCAAATCTGGGAGGGAAAAACAAAACAACTCACAATAAAACAAACTCAAAGCCAAACAATACGAAGGATTTTCATCTTTATCTATCTGCCTGTATCTCTTGATTATATAATCACAGCTGTAATCTCTAGTAAAGGCAGACTCAATCAGAGAGCATAATAATGCTGGGGAAGATCTCTCAAAGCTGTGATGTGTTATGGAATCTAAACTGACTGTTAAAGCCTCAAAAAGTTTACATCAATTGACCAGATGGGGATGCAATCCTTCAAATCTTCTGCAACAGTAAGTGTAGCAAGACCATGAAACTAGTTTCTCGATCATCTGTCTCAGAAATATTGGCAAGGTAATCCAAAAGAGAAACTTCTCATGTTTCTCCAAAATATGCATAAGAGACTGTCCTGAGATGTATCTGTTTTGGTCAAATAACAAGTACTTGTCTGAGGCAGAACCATTTGCCATATATATAAATGTAACACCAGGTGCTTGAACACTACTTGCTAAGCATTCTGAAGACTCCACGTTAGGCTGCTCATTTCTATTCAGCAGGGCAGGAATCAAAGCTGACTTAAAAATCCAATATAGCTATCATGGGTTTTTTTAAAGTATTGTGAAATACAGTGTCTTTGAGAATATATTTTCTGTGAACTTTGAAAGAATGAAAGAAATCCATAGTACTTGCAGTCTGAATCACACACAGAATTCATATTTCTTGTAAATTCTTGTTTCTGGACTTCATCACCTTTAACCAAGGTGATAAACCACCCACTTTTTATGACCAAGCTCCTCTGAAATGATGTGCTTACTATGCAAATTTTAGATGATACTTGCGAGTGGCCAGAATAAAGAAATACCCTATTTTCTTCAGATCTATCAAAAGAGTTAGCTGCAGGTGAAATTAGATTTTTAAGTTCATTCATGGTACTTGCTACACTTAGCACATCCTTTGGGAGTAGGAAATGATGGTTAACAGGCAGCTTGCATTTTCAGTTGTGGCAGGGTATCAGAGTACACTATCTGGTCTTCAATATTTCACTCCTAAGAATGTGCAATAAACGAAAAGCCCTCTCCCAGAGAATATAGCAATGAGAATAATGGAATAAACCTTGCTTCACCTTTCCATACAGCTTGGAAAAGCCCAGAATTCAAAGTGCCGGTAGACTGAGATCAAGTATCAAAGTTCATAAACTGTTCAGGAAAGACTTGTGACAACATACTTTGGTGTAAAAACTTTGTCCACAATACTTTGTACTTTTCATCTGGAGATGCACAGGCATATCCATGCATATCTAACCATCACACACACTATTTCCGCACTGGGTGCTGTCATAGCTAAGGTACTCACACCTAGACAGATAGATATGTCTGGAGCAGAAAGGCCATCGTGTTTTCTCATGTTCTGTCAGCTTGTCACAGATTACAAAATGAAAAATCTGTTTTCAGGTATTAGGCATCCTCTCCTTAATTTCTCATACAGGGTACTGCACCAATAAAAAGATGATGGACAGGACTACTGCACCAACTAAGAGGGGAAAACAACTCACCCCAATAACAAATCTAAGAATTCCTACCCTTCTGAATCAGCATAAGTCATTCACTTAGTACTTCATGTCACAGATCCATTGGAGGGCTAGATCCCCAGCTGCAGCGTGGCACCCATTTTTCTTATGACAGGCATGTGTCATACAGGGAACAGAGACCAAAATAAAGTGAATCCTGCTGCCATACAGAACTGACCCGAGCAATGCTGCCAGCACCCGTGTCTGGCTCATACATGGCACAGCAAACTGGAAATATCAGATGGCAACACCTTGTTAGGCAATTGGTTTTGGCATGCCTTGGTCATTAGGAAGCAGTGTGCACTGCTCAACACAAGTTCTGCAGTTTTCTGCATCACAGAGAAAAATCACAGATATTAGGACCATATTAAGCCTGATATTAGGACAGATATTTGGACCATAACCACCTTGGAGCCAGCAGGACCATTAACTCTGCCCTCTAGCCTGCATTCCTATCTCTCCACATGGCCACAAGAATCCAGCATTACCTAGCGCCAGCTGGGAGTTTGTGACCTTCAGTGAAGCACCTCAACAATATACAAATCTCTTTCCTATCATCTTCCCTCAGAAAGCTCCATAAGCACCACACTGAGCACAGTAACTACACAATAGCTAGTCTTTCTCAAAAAAAGGTGCCAGATAACTTCGCCATATTTTGCCCACAACATAACCAGTGATTTAACAGTCATGGCGCAAAAACAATCCCTAAGCTGAAGACATATGAGAAAGCTGCTAGGATAGGGTTTGCCCCAAAACCCATATAAACAGCGAAGCAAATTAGAGACATAAATGTTTCAGAAAATGAAAAATAAATCAATAAAGCTTTAGGAGTATTCTTTTACTTCTCTGATATAGTCAATGCAAGACTTGCAGACTGTATGCTTTTATTTACCTACTTTTGTTAGAGCACTTAAATGCAACCTCATGAGGTACACACTGATGATTTTTTAACAAAAAAAAAAAAAAAAAAAACCACCCAAAACCAAACAAAGAATATTAAAACAATATTATGCCTGTGTAGTACAACTAAGGACTATGTGGTACTCGGTACTATACTGTGTTCTGGTTTCAGATTTTGATGTAACACATAACCCCTTCTCTAATACACTGAATGGACAATCATTTTTTCAGATAAGTCATTAGAAGTTTTTTCCTAGCTGATGAAGATTTAGTTTTGTTTTGCTTTATTTTTAAAAGTCAATATCTGTATTCCTTTCTAATATTCACATTCAGATCTTAAACTTGGAAACAATTTATATTTTGGTACAAAAAAGCTCAACAGACATTCTAGGAATAATTTAATTCAATCATAATTTGATAGTCAAATATCTCCTCTTAACAGGAATTTGTTTCAGACGTCTTTTTCCTTCCTCATGGAACTAGTAATCAGAAACTTACCTCCCCACACTTTCTTTTTTGAAGGAAATTGTGTGTATACATGTATATCCTTCCAAAAGTTAAACAAGTTTACCTCAACACAAGAACAAAATAACAGCCTACAGACTGTTGTGCTTTCTCCGAATAGATTCTGAGCAGCAAGGATTTTATGAGAGATTGTCTGCCAAGTCTTAACTTGAACTATACTTTTGCAGTATTACCCTCACTTTGAACTACTCATTCACAGCAAAAGGCAGTTTCATCGGTTTTCTTTCAATCCTCAAAGATTTGAGTTTTTTTTAACTTCTATTCTGTGTTTACTTTCTATCATTCAGAGAAAAAAATCACAGTTATCTAATGCTTCATAGATGAATGTTTTGTAGCTAACTTAACTAGGCCATAGTAGGAATCAGTATGCTGACAAAAAAAAAACCAGCTTTGTAGGTAGCTAATGGAAATTCACTTGCTGCAGGAGCATCACTGGCTGCTGACAGATGAATGATTCACAAATGCAAATGAGAGAAATAATATTTTACAGAAAGGAAGCACATTTGATTTTAGACACAATTTTGAAATGTGTTTACAAGATGTTCTCAGACATGACACATTCCTTCCAATGCCCTTGTAAAAGCCTTTTACCAAGTAACACAAGAAGCCTCGTCCACTAACCCAAATCAACAAAACCTCCCCTACACCCTGCAGCCTACAACAGCCAACAATCCGACAAACAAACACCCTACAAGTTTACAAACAAAAATTACTGATTTAGTCATTTATGGTGAAGATAGAGTGGAACACATTTACTAGTTTCATAGTGATATATTCACCAGCATCATGGCTACGCACGATGCCACATCATTGGTGATGGCTATTGAACCAGCAAGTAAACCAGCAAAATGAGACTTCAGAGTCTCGTTTTAACTGTCAGGCTCAACAATGCCAACCCATCTAATGTGTCTGAAAACCAAACTGGGCTTTGACATCACGCATCAAGATAAGCAGCATCAATTCTCTTCTTCAAGAGCCTAACAGACTAGGTCTGTTCTTCCAACAAATCTACTCAGCTATCTGTACTGATCACTGCTGTCACCAAGGGTGAAAAGCCTGATTAACAAAACCTGAACAAATGACTGCAAACTTTGACAGGTTTTTAAAACTGACGATTCAGTAGCCATTTGCTATCTGACCTTCATTAGATTTTTTTTTTCATTCTCATGTTGCAAAAATCTATTACATTACTGACTGAAGCTATTAGTCACTAGAAAGCCACTACCATGTTCCCCAAACTGGGAAATCATTATCACCATTAATTTCAAAAGATAGCATTAAAAGAGACAATATTCAATACTTTACTCACTAATCCCAGTGTAACTTCTACGATAAAAGCAAGCAGGTTATGCTAGCCTGGGTCATTTCTTCTGAACCATTTTATTTCCAGGGAAAACCTCAACAATATCTAGGGCATCTGGGGATACCTTGGTGGAATTCAAGAGTTCAAGGATCTGTTCTGTAGTACTGATATAGTGGTAGACACAGAGGGCACCTATTTCCACATTTAAAAAGATCAGTACTGATGCAATACAGGGAAACAAGGAAAGAGGCAGGGCATTCCCTCACAAAGCTGTTTCAGCTTAAATCTTTCATCCTACTCTATTTCATGTGCGTCCTATTATCCTCTCCTCACAATATTTCTGTATGACCTAAAGCATGATCTACTTTTCTATACTTTTATTTCTCTCATGTCAGGTTCATTTACCAAGTAAGGATGCTTTAATTTGCTTTACAAGGTATTTGATAAAACCTCATCAGCTCTTTGGGTGTTATTCTTAGGATATGTGATGCCAAATGAATTGCCCAGAATATACAAACACTTATTAGTGCAAAATTTCAGCTGTGGAGAAGGTTGCCACAGCACTTGCAGAACAGCTCAGCAAAACACCTATCTTAGTCCTGATCCTAGCCTCTTTCCACACGTTAAGGGCTTGCTTACACAGGAAGCCTTTAAAGGGAAAAACAGTTTAACAGAAACAACACAATATCCCCACCTTGTAGTTACAAGGATTTTTGTACCCAAGTTGCAAACCCTTATGCATGCATGCACAGATATATCTATATACCTATCTAACCTCAAATAGCACTGTTATAATCCATTTTTACCATTTCTGGGCTGCATCAAAAGGAGCGTGACCAGCAGGTCGAAGGAGGTGATCCTGCCCCTCTACTCTGCTCTTGTGAGACCTCACCTGGAGCACTGTGTGCAGTGCTGGTGTCCTCAACATAAAAATGACATGAGACTGTTGGAACAAGTCCAGAGAAGGCCACGAGGATGATCGGGGACTGGAGAACCTCCCGTATGAAGATAGGTTGAGGAAGTTGGGGCTGTTCAGCCTGGAGAAGAGAAGGCTGCGTGGAGACCTCAGAGCAGCCTTCCAGTACCTGAAGGGGGCCTATAGGGATGCTGGGGAGGGACTCTTCGTCAGGGACTGTAGTGACAGGACAAGGGGTGATGGGTTAAAACTTAAACAGGGGAAGTTTAGATTGGATATAAGGAGGAAATTCTTTCCTGTTAGGGTGGTGAGACACTGGAATGGATTGCCCAGGGAGGTTGTGAGTGCTCCATTCCTGGCGGTGTTCAAGGCCAGGTTGGATGAAGCCTTGTGTGGGATGATTTAGTGTGTGGTGTCCCTGCCATGGTTGGAACTAGATGATCTTGAGGTCCTTTCCAATCCTAGCTATTCTATGATTCTATGATTTCCAAATTATCCATGTTTTTAGTCATCCTAACTCCTAATTCCAGTTCAGTACCTTGAAGAAAATAGATTAAATTTCTAAGACATGTACTTGGAAAAAAAGTTGGAGGGCTGTTTTTTGGGACATCTGTTTAGGTCCACCTATTTCTATTATAAAGTGCTAGCCCAGTAGACTGCAGAAAAGTGTAACTGGGAGAGATGTCCACTGCAAGGCTGCCTAAGCTGTCCCATAAGTGAAGACAGCATCAATGGTAATACTATCATCCTAGATGGATGTTTGTCTAGTCTGTACTGTAATATCAGTAAACAGTGAGGATTTCACAGCATCCGCAGATATACTATCCCAATGCTTTACTACTGGTATCATTTGAAAGGGGAATTTGGGTTTTGAGTTTGTTTCTTTTCTCTAATTTGTACCCTCAATCTCTCTCAGTGAAAACAATGCAAGCTTTAGAAAGTCCTTAGAGACCAGGGCTGTGCAAAGGGTACAAGAAATGAAGCACTGTGGTGACTGTGGGAAAAAAACCAAAACAAACAAATTGTATTTCTGGCCTGGAATTCCTGCCAGGAGGTGGGAAAACAGAAAACTGAGAAAGTCTGAGAAGAAGTCCTGTGGACCTCAAAACTAAGATGAATAGAACTCAAAGATTGTGGAAGTGGTAGGTAGGAATTGGGGAGCCAGGTTAAGAGTTCCTTTGATGCTGTGTTTTTTATGTAGGTAGAATGTCTTTGCCTTTATAAGTCATGGTACTCAAAAAAGAAAGTAATAGTGTCTTGGAAGTGAGCTTTAACAGTGACACACGCTATGGGGAGGGGGCAGTCTATCTAATGGAGAAAGAAACTACTCTCTGCTAAGAAAAGTGTGCAAATACATCTCACAAAGCCTTGAATAACAGGGCTTTGTTAATATATAGCAGGCTTGGAGACATCTATAAACAGATTGCTGAAGAAAAGCAAGTAGCTCCAAGGTATAATTTACTCTGTTTTCCCACAAACATGCTTCCTATTGAGACACTGTATTCCATTATCCACAGGGATAATGCTTTATATCCTCAGAAGACTGAATCTGTCCTTTCCAGATACATCCCAGTAGCAAGAGGTGCTCAGCTCTCGCATTCCAGAATTTCAGCTTTTACCCAACATAGATCCTCCAAAATAGCAAGAAAATGGTGAACAAGACAGTGGGATTCTAGTGCTGCCACCCAGTTTTCATCTGGCAGAAGCACAGGTGCTCCTGCACTACAGGACATGGTCATGGTCCCCAGTGGAGGTACTTGCTCACCAAAGGACTTCCATCTCACAGAAGTTTAAAGAGAAGACCTAAACTGGGCATTCATTATTCTACTGAACATATGCCTTGGTAATTTAAAGAAGAATATGGTCCCATAGTGCTCTAAAAGCAATCAGTGAACAGGCCACTTGGTACCATATATTTCAAACGTAATATAGCCATTTTAGTTACTTTGAAAGACTCTTGTCCGTGTTCAGACTAATCGCAAATGGAGAAGATAGCCTCTATAATAAAGCTGTTTATCTGAAATTAAAAATTGGATTAATTTTTCTTTCCCTCCTACACGACTGGAACCTCATCCAACTTCCATCATCTTCCAAAATAATTTCTAATTGACACATTTGCAATTTAAAAGAAAAAAAAATCACAATGGCAAAAGGTGTGCAATTAGCAAACATAAAGACATGCATCTCTCCACAAAACTAATACATTCCAGGCAGTAAATCCAGTTTCAAAATGGATCTACTGGGCGGGTGAACTGCCCAGCAGAACTCTGTCTGCTGTTCAGAGGCAATAGATCCATGTCCTTATCTGTGGGACTGCAACAATAATAAATAAACCTGTTTTTCAGTGCATTAGCTTATCCTGCACCACTGCTTCCCTACTAAAGGAAGGACTATTTTCCATAATACAAAAAGCTATTACAGATTTACTATGTGAGCAAACTGATATGTTGAATAACTGCTAAGTAGGGAAGATGAATAGCAGCTCTATGGACTTCCAGAGTAATCAAAGCGGAAATAAACATTCATTTATAACATTCAGCATTTAGCTATAATCTACTGGTAATAGACACAAATAAGATTTCATACATAACAGAAGAAATAGCATCAAGTATTCACACAACTTCTGGCAATAAGATAATTAGTCAACTACAAAAATTAAATTATACCTGTAAAACCTTCCCCATCAATGTCCTGGCTGAGGGGAGCAGGGTACGGAATGAGGGGGGAAGATGAAAGGGAGAAAAAGTACCACCAGCCAACCAAAGAGATTCCTTTTAGCGCCATGGCATAAAAGTGGTAAATTCAGCACCCAATCACCTGACACTGAAAGCATTACTTTAAAGTACATAGTGACATGCACAGAGTGACTTCTGACACGAACAGACCTCTTCATAATAAATCTGGGGAATTACGTTCCAGAATATTCATGAACTGACTGAACCAAGTCAAATAACCCTTGGTCATGGAGCTTATGTGTCGGAGCTTAAAATACACCTGTGCAGAGTTAAGTTTAGAGCAGATAAGTGAAGGAGAAGGAAGACAGCAATAAAGATTTTAATCCTCATTTTTGCTAGGTCACCACCTGGACCCAGGAAAGAGCACAGCGGCCACAGTCCTGCAGCTGCCAACACTCCTTTTGCAAACAAGGTAGGACACGGGTGGAGTAACACATAGCTGCTCTTGAACCACCAGTAGAGGCCCCTGATTTTACTTGTTTGCACCACCTAAATAGAGAGCAATCTTAAACCGAACATGTAGTTTTTTTTCTTTAACTTCTGCAGCTGTTTGTGGAATATGTGGTGCCAGGCCTCATCTTTTTTCCTTCTCCTTTAAAAGGAAGCACTTAGAAACACAGAAATCTAACCTCCCTACCCCGTTAAAAAAGCAGCATGTATGACCAAGGACGGATCCAAAGTCACTGCAATCATTGCAAGGCATTCTTTAACTTGAACTGCCACAAATTCAAGCTCATATATGCTTGATGCGGCTTAGTTTGAAAATAAAACCTGGTAGCTATAAGGAATAAGTTCTGCTGTACCAATATTATGGCCTACTTCATACTAAACGGCATTTCATTAGCAAGATAAAAGTGACATCTAACTATTTTTTCAGTGCCCTTCCTTCAAAAGCATCAGTTAAACTAAACTGCAAATGGATGACAGTGGGAAAAACATGTCCTAGCAGAGCTTGCCTTATGCAGGTGATGCTTCTTCACATACACTCATTTGAACAACAGCAGGACAAGAATGACTATTCACAGGATCAGACCCTAATATTCAAACATAGCTAATTCAGGCTTAGCTGTTGTTATATCTAAGTAATGATATGTTGCAGATTTAAAGACATTCCTACTCTACAATTCGTAGAAGCGAGTTAATTTGTTTTCAGGGAAACTGCCCAAAGATTTTTGGAATCCCCACCAGGTTTCAGCCTTACTAGGACTAACCCAATATGACTATACATCGGACTTCTAGCACATTGTTCTAGAGGTCAGGAAGATTTCAATAATCAGAGACTCTTCGGTATTCAGGGCTAGACAGAAATTTTTTGGCAAATGGAGGTAGTACAAAGCAGCAACCAGAGCAGCTTTTCAAGAGATCTAAACCCCACACCTCATACTGCTTCTTTTCTATAACAGCAAGGGAATTAAAAAGTGTCGTGGCTGTCTCCCTTGCATGGCATCACCAGGAAAGACAGGAATGACCATTTGTGTTGGGAGTATTAACAGAATCTGAATTCTGATGTTCCCTGAGAAGACTGCTGAGGCAAACAGAATGACACAGCTCTCCCTACATCAGTATCCAGTGTAAAGTGAAAAGGCCATCTACAAGCTGCCCTTAAACTAACTGGGGTACAATTATAAATCTTAATCTTGTAACACACGCTAAGTTCAAGAGCTGAAGAACTGACAATGTATAAACTCCAATACCTGCAGTCAGAGAAGGTTATAGGCAAAGAGTGACAAGCATTGAAGAAATGCATAAGCTGCTCTGCAAAAGAGCAATCTATCAAGGGCTTATATTTTGGACAGTTTGAGAAACACAGGGGGAAGTGATTACTGCTCCTTTAAAGGAACAAGGCAGGAAAAAGCAAGGCAATTTAAGCCTGGAGGAAGCTGATACAGAATGCCAGCTGAACTAGAAAAACTATGGAGGCCCCTGGGATTGCTGGAGAGATGGAAGAAGAGTTTCAGTTAGGTAATTAGAGCTTCAATAGAAGAATAAATACTCCACAGGCAATCCACAGGTTCTTCTCACCTCTCGCCACTTCTTCTCTCCAGCAGTGACAGCTGCCTGCGAAAGCAAAGGGAAAGGTCTCTCTCATTCAACTCATTAGTTAGTAATCCTCACTGGTAATGCAACAAGGAGCGCAATACCAGGAGGAGCTGCCAGCCCTTCCCTCCACTGCTCTGAGGCAGAACGCAGGGCTCCAGGCCCCACAGGCACTCACCCTAGTAACAGTGATGCAGTGGTGGAGCCAAAGGCCATGAGTACTCTTTGGGAAAAGAATTCTCCTGACCCCCTCCTGGCCACAGAGGGAAAGAGACTGCTGCTTGCAGCCAGGCTCCTGGAGCAGGAGGTAGTGCCTTGCTAGGGAATGATCCTAAAGGCGCAGAGGGAAGGCAGCAATGACAGTGATTCACTGAGGATTTGCTACTTCAGCTTTTCTCTGTGACAGTGAAGGCAGTTACCAATGGAAGCATGTTGGGTATCAATGTCATAAGCTGAAAGAGGCTACTTCTCTCCTTTGCCCTGTAATGATGAAACAAAGTGCCATGAAGATACTTCCACCCTCCAGAGGGCCTTTTTCAGAAGGATTACTGAAAGAGTTTTGAGTTTGATTCCCTAGGAAAATGCTGCAGCAAGTTCTGCCACACAGTGAGTCACTTAGGCATTGGTCCTGACCACTGACATGGTCTTCTGAAAAGATATGTTCTGTGCAGCTCCACTCTCATGTCATCTCTCAACCTGAAGTAGGTTCCACAGAAAAAAAAGTAGGTGACAATGTTCTGGATTTCAGTCAGCATCCCTTAGCACGTAGGAAAGCTGAAAGACAGTCAGCTGCACTGCTTGCTCTTTAGTCCATAGCTGGGGACATTGGTGTCAGCTAAAATTTGAACTGGAATACCAGGTACTTCAGCACTGGTTAATAAAACTGTGACCTCCAAACTTCGCATGGCACTAAGAATTTTTCTAAAACTGCTCTGTGTCTGCAACAAGCAGCTGGAGAGAAAAGGAAAAAGAGAAGATTTAGTTAGTGTCTGTGCAGGGAGACCACTAAAGCCAGCTCACTTCTCACTAAAAGAATGGTTTAGTTCCTTTTGTGACCAAGCTATACACAAATCTTTGTTGCCATACCCTCCTTTTTAGATTATTAATAATCTACCTGATTGTCCACTTCTCATCTTTCCTGAAAAGACCTAACCACCAAACACAGGCATTTGTTTCGAGTTCCTTAACTGAAATGCCTACATGCAGGAGGGTTTCTCAAGGATTTTCCATAGCTACAGATGGAGGATGAAGTCCAGATGTGCATTGAGTAAAGCTAAGAGGAAGTTTTGATCATCTTACAGGCACCCATTCATTCCTAAACACTCAACTTTCATTAAAAATCTGTTCTCTATTGCTTCATTTCCAACAGCGATCTGCACACTTGCACTTTCCCTCAACAGTCTTTGCCAGTGTTCTTTAGCTGATATTTAGGCCACATGTTCCAAAACCAGATCAAAACCATTTGCCAGGGCCTATCTTCATTGCTAGCAGACCTTCATGTGTCACACAAATGTTTCCATAAACTCAGTCAAGGTTTAGGTAACTGTACACATGCAATAGAGACACTGAGGAAAATCAAACAGTTGCAAGATCATTAAAATTACAAATCTACATTCTTGTTGTGTTTACTAACAGCCATAGTTACAAGTTTCAACTTCACTTATGTTTAAGTGAAAGAAAAAATGATTTCCCCATCCTCTTACGGGTTTATGGTTTTGTGGATGGTCAGATTTGTATGTTCTCATGCAAAACTAGCATACCAGCCATAGCTCACTCTCAAAAACCACAAACAATGATAGAAACATTTTCTCTGTATCAAAACTGTGTAGAGAAAAGTTAGAAGAAATGCCTAGAGAAGAAAACATGTCTTGAGAGAAAGCTGTGGGCACAAAACCAACACCAAATGCACCAACAACCTGCACACAAGCACAGCCAAACCTGAAATCTATGAAATATGAAATACTACAATGAAGAGTAACCTTCTTTAAATGTTTAATTCAGCCGTAATGGTGAAAGTATCTACACAGTGACAGCAGAACTAGGCAAACAGTGTGCACCAACAGGCATTTCTAATATAGGCACTTCTAATGAAATTTATTTTTTTATATATTCTTTAAGTGTATTAAGCTCCATATGACTTGTTTTAATTCAGTTCAGAAAACTCATTTAATGTTGCAAGTATATAGTAAAAAAAATAGATTTTCATATTAAGACCTAACACACATAAAACTTCCCAGGAGGCACCCAGATTCTTACACAGCCAACCACTGAACACACATGGAGACAGGCTCTGTTTGCTCTTGACCATATGCACAGATATAAGAAAATTACTAACAACATTAAGGTGCTGCACTAAAATTTGGCAGATCTGGACTCATATCCACCAGGTTGAATGGGGCTCAGAGCAACCTGGTCTGGTGGAAGGTGTCCCTGCCCGTGACAGGGGTTGGAACTGGAAGAGCTTTAAGGTCCCTTCCAACCCAAGCCAACCTGGGATTCTATGAAAACCTTCTACAGGTCTCCCAGACTGTAGTTCAAAACCTTTATACTAACTCGTATCACTGGTCCCACCGAAGCCTTCCATAAGTAAGGATAAGCAAGAGAAGACAGTTTTGTTCCTATCGCTTATATTGCTTCCCCCAACCAGCGCGCCACCATTACCCCATGTGCGGTCCTTGCTGTGCAACTGTGCAGTACAGCCCCAGCACAGGCGCAGCACTGGGTGCCAGTTCTGCCCCTCCACACAGTTCCCAAAGTACCTTCCACAAGGACTTTCTACAGAAGTTATTTCCATGCTCCTAAAGTGTCTTAATGATTTCGGCAGGCTTGTGCACCCCTCTGAACAATCCCTGGTGCTTTCCTTGTTTGCATGGGCTAAAAAGCAGCAGATAAATCTGGAGAACTGAGACCAACTGAAAGATCTAAATGTCCTACTAAAGACACAAAGACAGCTATGGTGTGCCCCAAATTAGTAAGAAAATCCTTCAAGAGCAGCTACTCATGTATTTTATACAATCCTAATGGAGGTTTGTAGTTCCAAAGGGTTACAGTTTACATTTTTGCTAAATGTATGCATTTCCATTGCGAAAAAGTCCCTTAAGACAAAACTAGAATGAAGACTTTCTTGTCTAAAACAAAAAAGGGGGTTACTTTGTGTGTTTTAATTTCTCCATATTAATTGACTGACATCATATTAAAAAAACAACAAAAGAAGTAAAACCCAAACCCCATAACCAACACACACACACACACAAACCACACAAACCCAAACCAAAAAGAATCCCCAAACCCCAAAACCAACCCCCCCAGCTCAGTGTAACTTTGCTTTCCATTCAGCAGACAATAAAACGGATATTTCTCAAAACCTGTTCCTGAGTTAAAGAAAGAAGCATGACTTAAGATCACTTGTCTCCTGAATTATTCCCCCTGAATGTGTCTGAATACGGCCACTGGTGTAAGGGAGTGTGAGCATCATGGATCCATTCACAACCTGCTCAGCTAAACAGAAGTCTGCAATTCAGTGCTGTGCAGCTTGCTGCTGAAAATCTTATAATTACAACCCTATTTGGATGACTACTAGGTTATTAATGTTCAGCAATAAACATGAAAGTAGACAATTTATTACTATTTGGCACTGGACGTCAATCAATTCAACCAAAAAAGAATCTATTTAAAAAATAATAAAAAGTGAATACTATCTAAGCTTAGTGTGCTTCCTGCTTATCCGAAAAGTCTGATAATATTGAGTTAGTCAGCAAGGTGGATTTAAAACAATGTATTTGAACTTCAGCAGTATTATGAGATCCCAATGCAGAGCAATAATTGTGAGACAAAATTCAGCTAACAGAGAACGCCCCAAAGTATCTTTTAAATCTGTATGTGGATTAGGTGAGACTGTACTGCAGAGCATGTTGTACACCTTCCTGCAGCTGCTCAGCCAAGTGACTCAGAGTAAGAATCAGGACAAGGAGCTCTTTGAGGCTACAGAGATGACCAGGACACAAAGTTGGTCCAGTCTGTGGTTGGAATAGTGTGATGCAGCCAGAGTAATTTCATACTCTACCTCCTACATATGAACTAAAGGTACACTGTACAGGAGCTGTTTTGTGCAGGAAGAAATTAGAAAGATGAGTCACTATCTGCTGGCTCTGGGACATGGCACCTCAGGTCAGAAAGTATGAACCCACTCTGCAGATGTGTAGTATCAGCAAAGCTATCTTTTCTATTATAGCACAGTATTACATAAAGCTATTCCTCCTGATAAAGATCTTGTGAAATTATTAGTTAAAAAGAAAAAAAGCCTGGAAAAAACTTGCCATTTCCATTAAATACTAATGTGAAAAAAACAAGCTAGGACTGAAATATCTCATACCTTAATCAGTTCAGTAGAAAGAATTCTAATTTACATTCTACAGTTCTATTTCCTGTTATGGGTCCAGGGTGGGGGAGGGCAGACTTTTTAGAACTATCCATTTAGATAGTTCTAAATAAATAGAAGAATACTATTATTTAAAGGATCAGTCTAATAATTTTTTCTTGTTTTGTCTTCAAGCATGGACTTCAGAGGTGCTGCTCCTAAGTGTCCCTTGTGCCAGAAACATCAAGGATTGAGGGATTAAATTCACAGTAAACTGCAAACAAACACGAAACAGCTTTTCAAACATCGGTATATTGACTTGAGTGGTCTAACAGTGGCCTGAGCTTTGTCTCTATCTAATTTGACCTTCAGTTTATTTTGACCTCTCAGACAAGAAAGTCTAGACATTGACCTTGACTGAACTGAACAAATATTTTCCCTTTTCTATGTTGTTCTAAATAATTTTAAGCACAAGATCACTAGCACATTTTACACCATTACTTACTCTAACAGTAATACTGGTCACCAGAAATTTTCTTTGACTGCAAAGAGAGAAACAACAGTATTTGACAGAAAAATGCCAAAGCCGTGACCATAATATAACACAAGTTGATAGATATGTATTGCTGCTTTTCCCAGAAATAAAAACACTCTTTAAAAAGGCAAAGAAATTTAACTGTTAGTCCCCTCAAATCAATGCTCCTGCTCCTGTTAATTGCATGTGACCTCTATTTTCTCATGTAGCTCTTTGACTTCTAATATGAAATATTAAAAATTAAAATACAGTTCAACTTAATTGCAGGATAACATCACTAGTGTGTTCACGTGTAGATTTTTCCCAAGCTACAGAAACGCTAGAAAACTAATGACACAGAAACACAATTATTTTATTTTCATTATCCAGATGAAAAATAAGCACATAGAGACTTAAAAGATTACTGGTTTCATATGAGCACTGTCTTAAGAGGAAATGTTTAAAGATAGCAGAAAAAAAATTCTAAACTATTATTTGGATCAAAGCTTCTGGGTTTTTTGTTTTTCTTTTTTTGTTTTTTTGGGTTTTTTTTTTTTTTAATATGTTGAACGTGTGTTAACAATTGTAATTAAATAAAAAATACTTCTGTGAGCACTTGGACGTTGCCAGGACATGAAGAAACCTCAGGTAAAAAAGTTTTCTTCTCAAAGTGAATTAAAGTTCAGACCTCACAGCTGGCTTTTTGAATACCATACAATCAATAGCAGTGTAATACAGGAATAGTTTTTGTTTATTACTCAGTGACTACAAAACTCAGCATATGGGTCAAGAAAAATTAATCAACCCGGTTACTGATTTGCCAATGCATAGGAAAATTATGCCCAAATACGTAGTTTGCATATATATTTTAAACCCTGACAGCGCAAGAAATGCCACCTATGTTCAGGTTGTCAGCCCCTTGTAAAAATTCACTTTACCTCGCACTTACATAAGCCCCTTAGGAAAGTACCTGTCATCGTTCTGTACGGTGGAGATGCACCAGCTCCTCAAGTCAGTATAATCTGAAGGACAACACAAATATCTTGAAGGAAGAATCACCTCTCTCTAAATTCTTCTGAAGCTTGAAGAAAAACTTTGAGACTGTACAACCCAGGCTCACTATTAAACTTGCACCAAGTAACCACATTAACAGGTGATTACTTTGTCATTAACTCTGCCCTTAACAAAGACTACATTTTTAGCTACATCAGATTTTATACAACATTCCATAGTGCTCTATGAGGATAGTAGATAACTGCACATACTTATTGACAGCTTGCACTCTGTATTCTTTCAATCCAGGCTGATTTTCTTAAATTGCCTCAATACTACTGCTTCTAGACTTTGCTTTTTTACAATGCATGCATTTGAAATTTCTTTGATCTTATATAATCTTTTAACTATTCAAGTAAACATTTTAAATGAAGTCTCATTTAATTCTGTGTTCCTGAATTTCAGTTCTGTTATAATACCTGTTTTCTCCATGTCATACAAGGTTTGGTAAATTTAAATGAGTGCGAGGCAAACATCATCCATATGAATACATAACTACTGATGTACACACATATACACACACACAGACAATACTTGCCATTACCTTTTGAGCCTTTTAAGAGGACAGAACACTTAAGAATGGAAGTACAAAAAAAAATAATAATAAAAGGCACAAAAATCCTGTATTAAGACATCAGTAGTATCAAATCATCCGAAACTGCTACAGACAAACGTTTACACTGGCATTTACAAGCATCCTAACAAGAAGTGTTGAAAAGGGAGTCTGGTTCAGAGATAAGAGTTAAGAGCTCAAAACACATCCCTTCAGCCACCTTATTTAAATGTCAGTTTGGGTGTACCCAAGGCACCAAGCAGCATCTTGTCCACTGGCACTCCAGGGAAGGTCTGACAGGACTGGGCTGTGTCAGCGCACGACGCCGGTACATTGTCTCAGCGATGGACGCGCTACGTGCCAGCTTCCTCCACAGCTCTCAATGTATTATTAAGTGCAATTTCGAACCAGCTCAATCGCAGGGCTAGATGTGACACACCAAAGCGCTTCTACGTTTATTATCTTAGCAAACAACACAGTGTTATAGCCCCTTACTGCTTCCTGCAAATCCGCAGCAATGATGCAAAGCAGCATTTGTTTTAATTCCCTTTTGGAATACAAATGCCTGCCTTCGTTCTGCCTGTTCCCAACCAAGACGCACTGTGGACAATAGTTTCTGAATCAGTAACACCTTTTCACACTGTTGGCAAAAACTGGGGGGGGAATAAACATTATACTTCAATCCCAGAAGAAACGGGAAAAAGAAAAGAAAAAACCACAAACAAACAAACAAACAAACAAAACCAAACCACGAAACAAACCAACCAACAAACAAACAAACAAAAAAGAAACAGCTTAAAGAACAAAGGCAACATTAAAACACGGTAACAATGACAGAAATACCAGCGATCGGGGATGAGAATTAATGGGCAGAAAAGCAGCAGCAGCAGCACTTATTGCAGAGGCACAGAGAATCCTCTTTCCCTGGAACTCACGCAACTGATGACCTCTCCAACTGCTGAATTAAGCGGCTCCGGGAAAGCAAACACTGACTGCCTGGTTTCAAGACACACATCAGAAGTTGTCAACTCCAGTAATACAATTACAGGGGATGCGGGGGGAAGAGGTGGAAAGGAAGGGAGCGACAGAGACAGAAACGCTGCAGCTCCAGGCGCTGCTGCCGAACGGAGCGGTGAGGAGAGCCCTGAGCATGTAGGCGAGTAAGAAGTGAAGAGCATTTACCGGCAGCGGCGGCGGCAGCAGGTTGAGCAGCCCGAGCGCCTCACACCGTCTCCGGGAGATAACTTAGCACCGGTGCGGATTCCTCCACAGGCGCGGGGCTCCCCTTCCCTCCCTTCCCTTTCCGCGCTCCGCTGTCCCCTCCCGTCCCGTCCCTCCCCCAGGGACCGGACCCGCAGGCGCGGCCCCCGCAGCCTCCCGCAGCCTCCCGCAGCCCCGGCGGCGGCGCGGAGGGGCCGCGGCGCCGGAGGGAGCGCGGGCCCCGTCCGCCTCCCGCGCCAGCCGCGCTCTGGCTGCAGCCCCGCCGGACCCCGCTGCACGCGCCGCGGCCGGCGCCGCCAGCCAATCCCCGCGCTCGGCACCCGGCCGCGCGCGCGCAGGGCCCCCGCGCGCTACCGGGGCCTGGCGGCGGCGCGGCGAGGGGCGGCCGCGGGGGGCGGCGGCGGCGCCCGGGCCCCTGCGCCCCTGGTCCCTGCGCCCCTGGGTCCCTGCGCCCCTGGGTCCCTGCGCCCCTGGGTCCCTGCGCCCCTGAGCCGCGGCCCCGCGGCGCTGTGCGGGCGCGCTCGCTGCCCCAGGCCGCCCGCCCGCAGCGCGGGTGCCAGCGCACGGCGCCTTCCTCCCGGCGGAGCGGCCGCGCTGCCCCGGCCGAGCGCTGCCGCAGCCGTGCGGGGGGGCCGAGCGGGCGGCGGGGAAGGACGGAGGCCGCGGCCCCGGCCGGCCCAGTCCCGCCGGAGCCGCGACGAGGCGGCGGTGCTGAGGTAGCGCGGGCGAAGGCGAGCGCGGCCCCTCCGCGCCCCGCAGCTCCGGCCACCTCCTCAGCCGCGGGCTGCGAACCGCGAGATCGCGTCGCGGGGAAGCCCCGACCCGCTGGGACATTGCTCCCGGCCTTGCGCCACGGGTTAGGCGCGTTTCAGTGAACTCCACCGCTTCGGAGGGGAATGCCTGCCGCTATAACCTTCCCCTTCTGAACGACCTGCCCACGGGTGAGCCCGGGCATCGTGTCCTGTGCAATGTTACTTCCAAATACTGCGCGGAGCACTTTTTCTGTGAAGTGTAACTAAATCTTGACTATTACCTAACCTTACGTTTTCCCTCCTCCTTCGCTATAGATCTGTGATGGCACCAATGGTGCCCCAAAAAGGAGCACTAAAGCAGAGTAGATCAGGAAACGAGAAAAGCAAAGTGCTCGGGCACAAGCTGATGTCAACCTATACAACTTTGTACGGATTCTTGGCAAGGCCAGGAGGAAAGCAGCAACTTCAATTAATACAGAGGCAGCAGTGAAAAGGAGCTTCGGACATGGGTGATGTGCATCAGCAGGGCTAGCAGTGCTGTTGAAGCATAACATAATGTTATAGTCCTTAAAACAGAAAATCTGGGTGGAGAAATGGAGTAAATTAGAGCAGACTGGATTGCCTGTAGCTGGGAAAAGTGTACTGCAAGTGTCTGATTAGAGAGAAACTACAGCAAAGTTAATTTTCCAACTGCAAGTGTAGTTTTGTAACTGTCAACAAAGAGCAGGAGTTTTAAGGGGCAATCCAGAAAGCAGCAGGGAAGTATCTCTCAGCTTTTCAAGGTTAATTGAGAAGAGGGGAGAGCGTACTGGTAGAGCTTGGTAAATTGCATGCAATGCTGTAGCTTGAGGACTGCATCTATTCACCAGGGTGAGGAAGATTCACATAGCCCCAGCTTCTCCCTGGCCTCATCTTTTTCTATGGCATTTCACAGATTTCAAGATGTGTCCTTGTTCTAATGCTGTGGTCTAAATTTCAGTGTAATATGCTTGGTGATGTCTTGATTCTGCAGAGAGGCTTCTGTGCAGAGATACTGGGATAGTCATTTTACTGGAAATAATCTCTCTGCTTGAAAATAAACTAGATTGGAAAAAATGAATGTTAGAGATGTATTCAAAAGATTGTTGCAGCTAAGTAATGAGCCATCCCTATCAGGAGGAAAGACTGAGAATTACACTCAGAAGGGAAACAAATCTTGTCAAAACTGCATTTTGATGTAATGCAAGTTTCAGTGAGAAAGGCAGTGGAATGTCCGGAATAGCAATTCATGAAGCAACTGATTTGATGTTTATCATGATTAAACAGAGATTCACAAAACCCAAAATACGTTTAGTCCATGCAGTATAAAGGTATTTATAAATCTTCATCTCACTGGAGTATTTCTAGTAGTGATACACAGAATATCACAAAGCCACTTAATAGACCAGTGATTTGAGAACAAATGGCTGATTAAACATCACACAATGAAGATCTGTTGCTGGTCAATTATGATGGCTACAGGTGAACGGCACAGACCCATCCATACATCTAGGAAAGGTGGCCTCAGTTGTTCAACAGACCGGTCGATGTCAAGGCCAGGCATCTAGTGATAAGGAACATGGGTTACATTTCAGGTTGGGGATTGTTTCTGGAACTCAGTTTACAATAAATGCATTAGTTTGTCCTGGTGAAGAAGTGAACTTTTGCTCTGGCTGACATGGGTTAGTAAAGATGAGAGCTGTGAGTGGGTGGGTAGCAGAGAGAGTAGCAAAGCAAAAAATGCACAGAAGTTACATGTGTAGGTGTCATTAGAAAGACCAATACTGGTAATACAAGGTTTGTGTCCATACTCAGGATTAATGATAGCTATATAAAAATTAGAATATCTGAGAGACAAATAATGTATATTTTAGAAGGAAAACCATGTCTTCTTCCCACAGCGAGGGTCCTAACAGAAGACAGGGAACCATGCTCTCTCTTCCTCTTGTTCTCTGTTTAAATTAATCTTGGATTCTTTTAGATTTAGTGATACAGCTTCAATGGAAGAGAGGTTTGTTCTGATCCCTTTAATCTGGTGGTAAGTGAATTCTCCTGGGAATGAGAAGTGAGACTGAATATGCATGAGGCTGTGGAGAATAAACCAAATACTTCTATTCTTGGGTTAGAACTCTTTAACTACTGGATCAGTAACTAGATGGTGACTATGGGCTACTGTTCCTCTAGCGCATTTTAAATCCTTTAGCTCTGTTTAGCCCTTTAGATGAAAGAATGTAAGTGCCTACCCTCAAGAATAAGTTCCAAGCAGTGAATCCCAAATGAATACGAATGTATTTCTAGACATTTTCGTAAAGTGCCTTAGGAATGGGACTGCAGAAGCATCCCTATCCTGTCGACTGCATTAATTGCTGCTCCATGCTCAAGATCCCTGTGATACACAGCCTAGCACCTATCCTCTTTACTAGCTTCAGTCCCTAATGTCTTTGGAGTCTCTCTCAGTATCACCTTGTCACAGATCTGACTGACAGAAGAAATCATGTCCACTTCCAGAAGGGCCATGGTTCTCTTTCTCACACTACTTTGAAAAATTGACCTTCAGTTTGATTTGAAAGGAAAAGAAAAAGGAGACAATAAAAAAGATTTGCAGTTTACTGAAGATAAATGCTAGATGCTTGTCCCTTTGCCTTTTAAACACGTGTTTGAATTTTCTAACCTGGAAGTGCTGATTTTTCAATGTGTCTCTGTATGTCATTATTCCTTTATTAATATTTGACTGCTCCACCACACACATTGCTGATCAAAACAGGCAGAATTAAAGACAGTTTCTGGAAGCTGATGCTAGGTAAACGGATTGTACAATGAAGGTAAATTTTAATACTGCAGCTAAATAACAACTGGAACATTTTACCTACGGAATGTGATTTCTGTTTCTTGGAGTTTTTAAGTAGAACTGAAAATCTATCTGAAATGTATCTTGCACCTCAAATGTAAGATATGGGGTTGCCAGAGTGTTAACTTGGGTCAATTTCAGGTGAAGTTCACTGCTGGCATTACACAAGAGGTGACACCAGATGATAAGCACAGGTTTTGCCAACCCTGTAAACTAGAAATCATAATATGCAATGATCCATCATACCAAGGTAGGACTCAACTCTTCAGAGTAAAGAGAGAGCTTATCTTACTGAACAATGCATCTCAAATGCTTTAACACATTGGAAAGAGTACTAATTTAATTGTACAATTTCCCAGATTTATTATATATACAGGAATATCATGCACCTGATTTCGATGTCCTCTTTTCATCTTCAATGCTATGCCTGCAATTGCATAGTAAGACACATCCTCCAAACAGGTAGTCTGCATTACCAAAAAAAAAAAAAAGGGGGGAAAAAAAGTAAAATAAGAACAAAAAACCCCATGCATGGGAGCATCTGTTCCAAGGAAGTAACCACACAGGGTACAGGGGAAATACCCAAGCATCGTGCATTGAGCTACCTGTTCTGCAAGAAAGGGAATTTTAACACACTGGAATTACCATCTCTGGTAATTCAGTAAATGTGGGGCATTTTTGACATTAAAATAAAGGAGGTTTTGTCATCTCTTGAGTATTGCCAGAAGCTGCCTGTAATTTGTCAAACAAAGAGAAGAGAAAGGTGTTGAAACTGTACTAGTATTTTCAGGTTGTTTCCAGACCCCCTGGCCTTTTTTTCTCTTCCCTTCTACAGCCAGCCCATCTACCTTGTAAGAATTATAGCCTGTCTTTGAAATGGCTCAAATGGAAGTACCGAGCAGGTAGAAAGCGACTTGCTATGTGCTTGAACGGCTCTGAACAATTCAAAGCCATCAACAAGTTTGCAGTTCTGGAAGAAGAAGAGGAGGAAAAAAGATGGAAAGTCTTTGTAGGAAATACCTGCTCAGTGTAAAGTAAAGAAAATGTGAAGACTTTTATAGGAACAGAACGTTGTACTAAAAGAGGGATCATTTCTCTTTAGATAAATTGCTGTCTGCAAACGAGCCCGTTCAGTACATAGCCAGGCCTAATGAAACCCTCTCCCCCTGCAAAATTGAGTAGGATAGTACCTGTCTGCCATGGTGCCCCTCTGCAGTATGTTCGACACACTTCACACTCTTACATACCTACACCCCATTTTCGGAAAGGATCTTCACTGACCCCAGATATTTCAAAGGAATTCTGGAGAACAGAGCTTCCAATTTCTTGTTGAAGTGGATTAGTGCCATCTCTAAGAAAATGATGAGCCTTTGCTTACCTGGCAGATCAAGAGGAGAACTCACTGGGCTCTGAGAAGAATTTTTGTGTACACGTTGTCTAGGCCTCAGGAAACACCACCTTGTGGGTGCTGAAATGAGGTATTGCTCTCGAAAACTTGGTGGGATGCACTGTTCCCATGCAATGACTGCACTTGTGTGCTAATCCTAAACTACTAGGATGCAGGTCTCTTACCTGCTTCTGGCCCGTCCAGTTACTGGAATCATACTGGTTTCTAATACACAGATTCCAGTTCTGAAATGTTGAAACCTGTATTCTCATTACTGTTGTAACAGTGGAAGAGACAGTTGTTGACTAGTCCTTTGTTTTTGCAAGCTGCTGACTGCTCTTGGGTGTCACTGCAAGCTATGACTGTTAATTCTCTTGGCCATTTTAATGACTCTGCCACCACAGAGGATGAAAAGTCTCACTTATCTTCCTGTAGTAATTACTGAGAGGTTGTAACCACTGCATTCAAGTGTATGCTATACAAATGCCTTTGCAGTTTTGGCCTTGGAGAAAATCCTACAAGGTGATTATGATAAAACCCTGGAGGTCAGGGAGCATTCTGGTTAGTAACAGTGAGTTCACTGACAAAGTGAACTAAGGGTGAAATGAGCATTTATTTCTGGTACCAGAAGTATTTTTCCTCAGCTCTGCATTAAACGGTATCGGTGTGGGTGAGGTACACCACAGACACATACTCTGCACACAGAGTAATTGAGACTAATTTTGGCTAAGTGGCAACGCACACCGACAGTTCCAGTATCTAGGCTAGGGGACAGGTCAGTTAAATTATTATAGCCACAAGAAGTGGTAAAATAATATATCTGGAACAATACATAGAGAAAAAAGAAACCAGCAAGGTGTAAAGGACACAGCAGCTCTTCTGCATAATAGTGAAATGAATTCAGTCCATACAAGATTTAAAGTCTGACTCAAAAGCAACTGTAGGTTAGCAGTCTGCTTCAGCAGGAAGCATGTCAAAAGGTGCTGGCAAAGCATCTGCTGGAGGGTGCATGTGAAAATGCAAAGAATGATCAGTGAAAGAATGCTGAGAACCATAAAGAAGTAAAAATATAAGTGTACAATATATAAAATAGGGCATGCCATTTGTGACAGTTTACCTTGTAAGTGATACAGTTCCATCCCTAAATAAAATGCCAATGCAAACCTCACTGACACCATTTGTTCCTTTTAAACAAGACCACTTAGGAGACTGGGGGAAGAATTAGAGGGGGGAAAAGCTGAATTCATTGCCTAAAAATACTGTGATATATCAGTGATCCTTTTAACTTTCATAGGCTCACTTGGCATCAGAAAATAGGACCAAACAATATTTTTCCATTTTGTAGTATGCAAGAATTACCAAGAAAATGAGTAATATTAAATAATAATAAACCAACACAAAATTCTTAGGATTGGATAACGTTTTCCTAACAGCATAAATTCTGTATTATTATATTGCTTTTTTGGTAAAATAGTGAAAGAATAGAAACTACATAACATGTTTAAGTAAGCTATTAAACAAATTTATTTTTTTATTTTTATTTAGTTTAGCCCCATCTTTCATGAAGAATTTTTATGTTTTGTGCATTCTTCTACCCTCTTTTAATGCAAAATATTTTCCTTGAAAATAAGTTCCATACAAGCTCACAAAAGTGTTCACTTGCTTTATTTATCTTCTGACAAAATCCAACTTTCTTCAGGATCAGGGCCCCATTTTTGCTGCTGGCTAAACAAGAAGACACAGTCCTTTCTGTGGGAAGGTCATGGTTTAAGTGCCTGATTTCCTGAATATCATATGAAAGAAGATGATGAACTCAGCCATTATCAGCTACTTTGTGTGACAAGGTGCAAAATAAAGAGGAAGTTTTCATGCCCTATCTCCTTTCATTACCTGTTGTGTTAAACTGCAGTAAGCAGTCCATGATTAGCCCAGTATTTAATGCATTGGCTATAACAGCACTGGACAATAGATTTATAAAGTGATATGGTATATGCAGTTTATTTGCTGTAAATATGTATAATGCAAAGAAACATGTTAATTTATCACTCCTACCAGTAAGGACTCTTGCAGTGCACACAGAAACGAAGGCAGCCATAGAAAAATGGGAAGTAGGAATTATGTTTGCAGGGATGGATAATCTAGAATGTCTTTTAAGATTAAAAAATAATGTATTATAGCAATCACTGACAGTAAACCTAGATTCCAAAATGTGTTCTAGTGAACTGCAGAAGAAAACAAAGCATAATGGTAAACATAAGGTTTACTTTGTCTATAAGTTTTACAAAGTTGAAATTTAAAGTGGTGAAAACAGTAAGAGAAGAGCAGGCAAGTAACCAGGGAACAATGAGAATGCCTACTCACTAGATTAGTTTAATGGATGTTTTCTCTTCTGTTGTTTTCTCACTTTAATTTATGTATCTCATTTGAAAAAAATGAAGTCATATTTGCTATATAAAATCTGACAGATTAGTGAAGTACAATTTCCTTCTAGTTTTAATGTCACTTCATTGTAATCTTTACGGATTTTCACACAACTGTTTAGTTTCCCATGCTCATTAAAGTCGTAATTTCTGTGCACCGAAAGGGACTTGTAGTTGCTGGTTCACACGCTACTGCATCAGGACTTACTAGGCAAGTGAGTCTGTTATTCTCATTCTCTTCCAAAGACATATAGGTATACTTCAGTTATTTAAAATAATTGTCCTGGTGTTCTCACATGTTTCAGTGTAAAATACGAGAATGGCAGAACTTCCACACTGATACACGTTTGCAGAATTGACATTTGTGAAACTGCATTTATGTGTTCTCCTCATTCTTCTGTCCCATCAGTGTGAGAAAGGTTTGGGGAATCCTTTGTACTTCTCATGTCTTACGCTATTCCCAGGCTGATTTCCAATCTTGAGGAAAAAAAAGGTGAAAGCTGAGTCTGTCAGACCTTAAGTGACAGCTTGTAAATGGGATATAAAGGTGCCTCAAAAAGAGAACTTAAAACTCTCCCACTGTTTCCTTAGGAATGTGAAACTTAGCTTATTCATACCACGATTACATTTTTTGTAATTACCGCTATTGAAATAGTAAACTGAAACTCTGAAAGATAAATGTATTAAATATAAAAACATGCACAAAATTAGAAAAATATATAAAATAAAACACATTTTCTCATTGCTAATAAGATTCTGCAAATGAAATTCACTCATTGAGTTCGTCTTACACAATTTATCCTTAGAATGCTGCAGTCTCTCAGGTCTAATGACCTGTTTCACTTAGAGAAAGAGTAAAATTGGATGTTTCCAGTATTCTAAATAAATATGCCTCTAAATATAATTAAGAATATAGGGCTGTTATGTAAGAAGGCACAATATGTACTAACTCATTAATGCGTTCACATTCAAACTTCAACACATTTCTAACAACGGGGCCGCAAAAAACTTGATGCCTCTCCATGACACCAATTGTTACTAGTGGTGTAATTAAGCTTGCCTCCTGCAATTAATCACCTTGACTGCCAACAAATAGTATATTTATCTTCATTACTGTCCTACATGCAAGTCTTTCTTTTCTGCTATCCAGCAGAAGCCGACACCATGTTTGGCTACATGCTGGATGGAAATTCAGCCATCATGTACACAGAGGCCCAAGCTGCCCATGCCATCAGTTACTTTGGAAGCGAGCTGAAAGCACAAGCCATAGGTGACACACAATGGTTTGTCACTGAGCCAAGCTGCACAACTGCCACACTGGCCATCAAGGGTGAATAAAGTAAAACAGAGCACACGCATTTGGGCACGGAACAAAGTGAATTTAAGTGGAACTCTACACTGTGGCCATATGAAACATGAGTATCCTTAAGGCTATGATTTTGTATTTTCAGGTTTCTCATGTATTTTAATTAAAGACAAACAGAATTATGGACAGTACAAATTATTTTTCTCAAATGAGAAACAATAGAGGGGATGCCAGACTAATTTATTTGCCTTTTTTGTTGCATCTATTTTTCCATAATTATTTTAACAAATGAGTTTACTAGCAGGAATGTTTGGTAAAATAATGAAGCAAATATTGTTAAATATTGTGATTATTCATAGCAAAACCTATAAGTTATGTTTCTCCAATTGCAAAAGAGAAATGTGTTGTACAACCTACATACCCATTAAAAAAAACACCCTTGAATATTTAAAAAGCTCTGCTTCTGAATGGATTGCAGACAAAAAATTATGCATAGATATTCTTCAGCAAACAGTTTGAACATATACATCAGAAAAACCAGTTTGTTTGGAAAACTTGCAAACACAAAATGGAGCAAAGAAATTATTCATTATGAATTATTTGCACAGCATCTGTCTTACTTTCTCATGTTAATTGCCTCTGCTAAACTACATTTTCTCCCCCTCAGTATGTAAATTTAAATGATTTTGCATATTCTCTGAATACCCAGTAAATGCAAGTTTCATTACCTTACTGCTTATATCTATTTTGTCAGGCTAATTATACTAGAGTTTATATAATTTTAAAATTTGACCTACCAGCTTCCTGTAGATTGCAACCTCTTCCCCTGGAGTCTGAGTATCACCTAGTATTAAAAGAAAAAATAAATATTAAAACCGTGCACATTAACTGCATTTGTGGAAGATCTTGTAGGGGTTACGTAAATCCCACTGTACTTATATCTACATAAGCATATATATATATAACTTTATATATATCTACAAAAGCTAGGGTTTGTTTTTAGTCACAATACCTTTAATGTAATTATCATAAATCTGGGACCTGACCCACAATTGAGTTGAATTACCAGAGAGAATTTTACTGGCTTTTCAGAGCGTACACCATCTGTGTCCATACTGCTGTATCTTTCTGTGCTTCCTAGGAGGTACCACTCTAGTTGTATATGGTTATTCTTTCTACAGATACAAGCTTATACATCAGGCACTTTGATTTCCTCTAAAAAGATGTCTTTCTTTCACTGAATTTTCTTTTTGATTCTTTGAGCACTGACTCACATTGTCTCTTCAAGAAATACCGCAAGAAAATGTACAAATTATCTCATGCCCTTCCTTTGCAATAGCTTCTTGCCACCAGTAGAAATAAAAGTGTCTTGTCAAAAACTGTGCTCATCTTAGAAACTAAATGCAAGTTTAATCCTTCAGGCCTATTAACAGAAATACCCCTCCGGCCAGATCTGTCCCACTGGCTCACTGAGAATGTCACCTAAGTAAAGCCTCAGGTTTGGTTCAACATTATCAGCATATACACTTCATTAAACAGGGAGGTCTGCAGAAAACTCTTTTTATAGTGCAATGCTTAGAAGTCAAGCACTTTGTGTAGTACAAAGATACACGCTTCTAAAGGCATAAAACCTTCTGGTTATGTGCACTGAAGTGTACCACAAAATACATAACCCCGAAAATGTTTTGTTTTGTTTTGTTTTATTTATACAGGGGTTACAAAACAATGTGTTGACAGAGGTAGAACAATGGGGGGAAAGTGTGTTTGTTCATTTATTTCTGCTATGGGCAGAAACCTGGTTGAGTGCTTATAGGAAGAGTTTTGCAACAGCCAGTAGGCAGATGTTATTGGCTTCCCATCTCTACTGAATATTCAAATTTCCTAGCATCTTAATGGATTACGACAGGGGAAGAGGATTCACGATACTGTTTTATGATATAGTAATTTTACATCAATGTGAAATTTCATTGACTGGTGCTCTCCAGGTGTTTGTGGGTCATAACATAACTTCTGTTTTAAGAAGCTCCCCAGTGCAGCATGGAATGCTCAGTACAAGTTTTTGCTCCTGTGCTGTCAGGTGACTTCAGAAATGAACTGCCCCAATAAAATTTTGGGCCTTATCTTCAGCAACTCCTTTTTGTGTATGTGTGATTTTTTTGTAGTATACCTTTAGGCTACAAAACACATCTATAGGGTTTTCCTCTCTACAGGATATGTTGTCCCCTATGCTTTAGCAGTTCAGTGAGCTGAGCTGATTCAAATGAGCCTTGAAATGTTAAATACAACTTGTAATATCAAAGGTTTTCATATCAAATAATTTTCTTCCTGTGGATCCTAGGGAGATTAAGGACTCGAGCAGGGTCTAAAATGTCCACTACTCATATCAGATATCTCAGCACTGGCTAAACTGTTAACAGTTAATTGAAGGAAAATACAGGCAAAGTAAGAAGTGCTGCAGCTGTAACCCGGGTGCAAGGGCATAGTATTAAATCCATATGGCAATGAGTGATTGCTCTTGCAGGGGGGTTGGACTAGATGATCTTTTTAGGTCCCTTCCAACCCTTGGGATTCTGTGATTCTGTGATTGCTCAAAGTTGAGTAATTGTGTGACAGAAGCCTTGGGGCTCAGTCTTGAGGGGATGTTTTCTTTGCAACTGGTGTATTAATTAACTTGGGGGTCAGACAGTAAACTAACTGCAGTATGGCTGCACTTCAGTTTTTCCCCCAGTCTGGTTATCTCAAAGCCCAGAAAAAGAAGTTTTGTCTTCTTTGTTGTTTTTTTCTGGTTTTGCTGTCATATCTCACAGCAATGTCTGTTCATAGCTTCCTTACCTTTCTTTACTGCTGAGCTGAATTAAGATGAAGTGTAGTTTGAATCGTCCACAATACCAGCCCCCCAAACACTCTTGCACTTTCTGAATTGATGAACAGGAACTGTCAAGAAATCACCTGCCTCTTTCCTACCATCCTCCCATCCTCAAACGCTTTGCAGATGCAGATGCAGAAGAGATACTCGGAGAAGATTCCTCTTTCAGTGTTACGTCTTGTATCTGGTCTATTTATGAGTACAGCTGTTGTATGCTTGCCATCGTATGCAGGACAAGCTTTCCACTGCCAAGAGGCTGAACTGGATCTACAGTGCTAATTCTGATACATTCTTACTGACATGCATTTTTGTACTACAATTAACTTTAATTTTCATATCATAAAGCAGGAATATGACTTCTATCTGTGTGTTTCATGATAGTCTTAGAATAAGCAAACATTTTGAAAGGTAATTAGTAAGCAACTCAGTGTGAAAAATAGGGAGATTGTGTTTTCCAGGACTGTATTCTAATTGTAAATGCAGTCAGTCACACATGTAATCCGATGTTTCTAAAGATTCTATTTCAATAACTCTGAAAATGACAACAGAGTATAAGTGGGCATTACTCAATATTGCCAACAATTAAAAGAATTGTATTAGGATTTAGAAAATAACCCCACATTTATTTCAGGATCCTTGTTTAAGGTTTAAAATTTGAAGTCTTGATACCACAGTGGAACAACTGTTAACTGCATAACGACAATCACAGTATACAAAAACGAGTAGGGAGAATTTTAATGGAAAGCATATTGCCATTTTCTTTGCATTAAAAGTCAAAGGCAATTAAAACATAATTTAATTAGAGAATATCTTATCAGCTGTAAAAAGTAAAATTGATTGATATGCAGTGTATGGATAACTTAGCTGCAGCTACTTGTAAAGTGATGGTGAAGCTGACAAATCAGTCACTTGGTTTTTTATTTGATAATTTCATGTATTTTTATGTTTTCTTTCACCACTGAAGGCATTTTAATTAGCTAATGTTTGATTGCTCATTGTTTGAAATGGAAAATGTTAGAAATGTATTGTGATATGAAGAGTTGTTGGCGTTCAGATTAAGCATCTAGCATGACTATATCCTGCTCTCTCATTACTAAAAATATTTATCTGGTAATGGAATTTTTCTGGTGATTCTTTCTGTCTACATTTCTGTCCAAGAAGATGTCTTAGTCTCCAGCTTAAATATTGCATGCAGCTGGAAACAGGTCAGAGTAGCTCACAGCAGCTACAAGTGCCTCATTTGGAAGCACCCATATTAGCAATTGCTTTGTATGGAAGAACCCATACCGTTTATCCATTGGCTGACTTTGGCTATGCAAGGAATGACTAACCAGAGGTCATGAACACTGACAAAACAGCAAAGGTAATTCTATTTCAAACAATCCCCCAAACCAGGGACAGCCAAAAAAACTGTAAAACATCACTCTTGCAGTGATTAAACCAGAAATGTGCATTCAATCGTTACTTCAGTCAAAATTTGAAAGGTAGCTTGAGATCTTTAGAAATATTAACCAAATATCTCAGTATCTATTTTGTTCTGCCCATTTTATTTTTTACAAGTGAAAGAGCTTATGACAATGTTTCATCAATTTTTTTTGCTATTCCTTTAGTTTTGTACTACTATTTCCCTTCTAATGAGAGAATATCAGCAGACTCATGTCTACATGAATTACAAATTAATGCATTCTTTCCCTCAGAACAAGCACTTCTAAGGAAAGCCCTCAGACGCCCTCAAAGGACTGGTAAATAAATAAATTAATAAATAATTTAAATTACCTTGGTCTGCAACACTTGACTCCAAACCAGATGCCAGTGTTTTAGTGGTAGGACACCTGATCCCTCTGTCCACAGAATTTCTGCAGCACTCCTACAGATTGACTGGAGAAAGAAAGAGAGAAAAACCTGTTGCTTGGCTAAAATAATGTATTCAAGGAATTTTGATATTTTTTTTATTATTATTTTTTTTTAAGGTTTCTGGCCCTCTTTTCCAGATAAAAATCCATTCTTCTTGGTTCTATCAAAATCTTTTTTAATGTGTCAGCCATGGCTTTTTCTTGTCAGCTGTATAAAGACACTTCTATGAAGCCTAGTTTTCTATATGGGCTAACTTTTTTCAAAGCAGAGAATGATAAAAATTGAATATGATTCGTACGATATATTTCTCTTTGGGTCAAAGAAGAGGGATCTGTGTATGTGTACCCTTTTTTGTATTAGAACCAATTTAAGAGCATAGTTTTTCATATTAAATAGGAAATTATTAACAACTGTCTCATTTAAAACCAAGAAAATATATAGAATTCTGTTTAAATATTGCAACAGTGTGAGGAGGGGAAAATAATAATAAAGAATAACTGAGCAAGTCTCTGACTTCCCTGTGATGCTTAATTTAAAGAAAAAAGCTAATATCAATTAGTTGAGTTTTTCAGAGTGTTGGAGATAACTGCCCTCAAGGATATTAGATTATATATATATAGTTATTTATATGTTCTGCAGTTATACAGCAAAAAAGAATGAATGTTAAACCCTGCATCCTAGATGAGGTATATAACATCAAGAAGGAAATCTATATGAAAATGACACCACTGTGTGGTAAGATGATAATAGCATAACAAGTAGTATTACTACACTGAGATATGGTCCAGAGATATTTTGTTGGGGACTTTTTGTTTGTTTTTATTTGTTTTCTTTTTACTGAGTTGTTTGTATGTGGCAAAGGCTGGGTTGCAAGGAGGGGGGGAAGGAGAGGGGACAGACAGGACCAACGCTGCTCTGCAGTTCACAGTAACGCCAGTGTTTCTGTGGGAAGTGTAGTTATTTAGGAGCTGGTTGAAAAAGATTATTTCATTTGAAAAGCCACACAAAAAGCTGTAAAAAACTGGCAGCATGTTACTAGAGACTCATAAGTACACTGTTAGAAAAGTATTAACTAATAAGTAGTTTAATCTAGTGGAAGGTGAACCTGCTCATTGGAGAGAGGATAGACTAGATGACCTTTCATGGTCCTTTTCAACTCAAAACTATTCAATGATTCTATGAACTAATACCATGGAGTAATTTATAAGTTTGTGAACAAACCCCCTGATAAAGCCTCTAGCTACAACCAAAGGAGATATTTCATGAAAACAGTGCAGTTATTAGGTCAGAAGCTTAAGGAGATAAAATAGCAATTTATTATTTCACCAATTAAAAGTAATTGGCAAGTGGTAGTTACAGAGCCTAATAAAATATCTCTCATTTTTGCTGCTCATTATAAAAATCTCTGTACTTCAGGTAGTTTGTACTGTGAATTTATTAAAACTATCTGAAAGCAGCAGGCTTGCCAAAAAGGTATGATCACCTTGACATAAGTAACAACAAAATCTGAGAAGTAATGGCAAGCATGCAAAGTGTTCAGGAACTGTCATCTCCCCTCCAGTTCATTTTGCAAGATGGTTAAAACTCATATTCTGACCTATGAAGATAAAACCTTCCTTAGTCTGTGCGAGAAGTTAACGTTGCTTTCCTTATTGCTGTTGAAAATATACAAGTGTTGAACCAGGGCAGAAGGAATTTAGCTTAAGTGCTAGTTCACAGACTTCATATTGTGCTTTCAGTGGAGTTCCTACCCGTGGCTCTGAGTACTGTCACAATGCTTTCAGAAATGGCCTCAACATGGGTATTTGCACTGTCAAACTTAATTATCTACAGGAACATAAGTTACACTGTGAGGAAAAGATTAAGGCTCCTAATTTAAATGATGCAACTGTATTTTTGAGTCTTCACAACCTTTATATGATTCCTCTTAGAACTCTGAGATAGCCAGCAAGATAAAAGCTTCCACTCATCAGTTTCAAGGAGATCTACAGGAGGAGTATCTGCTCTTCACTTTGTTTTTTTTGTTTGTTTTTACAACAAAGATCAGGAATACCTTAAGGAACATGTTACAGGAATTAAATTTACAGGAATATTTTAAAGTAGTTTTAAGTATGGATGATCCAAGATATTTTTTGCTTAGCCTAAAAATTCCCCTAAATAAAAGGAAGAATAATCCATGATGTAAAGCAAAGCATGTCTTTAACTATCTGTTAAAAAAATAGTTGACTACAAACAGACAATAAATTCTGGGGCTGCAAATCTCTAACAGCGTAGAGGAGAAGGATGATTTCAATATAATACCATTATTTCAGTGAGCCAGTTCACATGTGGGAGGTTGAAGAATGCTGGTGATGTCCACCTTGGGAGCCACCACAACACAGTTCAAACGTGTTTTCCCAAATCTCCCTTTCCTGTTTAAAAATCCTTCTGTAATCAGCTGTGCTGCAATGCTAGCAGGAACATATCAGATGTTACAAATTATATAGGTTAAAATAGGATTGAGAAGGTCAGAATGATGTTAGAATGCATTTATAGTTTATAGTGTCTCTTCTGAATATGGCATGAACATTGGCTTTTTCTAATGTAGCCTGTTTCTTATAAAAATGTTAAAACTTTTAAACACAAATCCATAAATAAGAAAATAGGACAGGCAGAGGTATAATTTTGATGCATATTTCATTGAAAAAAATCCCAAAGCCGAACGCAAACATTACTGATCATGCAAAACTGTAGACTCTAGGGTAATCACTGTCATCTAAAGAAACTTAGCATCATGCTCCCAGTGACAGGCTTCTAATATAGTAAAAGAAATCCTCAGTTGTTCTTCTAGGTGATGGTAGGCCTGACAAAAATGGTAATGGATTTTTGGCCAAGAAGCTCAATATAAAGGCAAATATAGGAGAGAGGTGCTAGTCAAACAGAAGTTATTGGACTCAGTATAGAGTAAATGGATGAAATTATATGATATGCTATAGAGAAGGTCAGGTTACACAATCTAATGATCCCCTTTGGCCTTAAGCCTGTGATTACATGAAACCTTACTCCTGCTGGAAGTCTGTAATTCATGTACTACTATTGATTTATTTATAAGAGACCATACACAGTAATAATGCCTGTGCATGATTATTCACAGTATTTGTCCCTGAATCGTGTCAGTAAAAATGTGTTTAAGTAGAATTTTGACTTGCGTGTTTTTAATTTCATGGTGAGATCAAGGCCTAATGAGGAGAACAGGTATATCAATTTCCTAAAGGGGAAGCAGAGTTCTTTCGTTCACTGTTTCCCACCGTTGTTATTACCAGCACAGCTTCTCTGTAGCAACAAAGAAAGCTGGAACAGAGAAAGTCCCAGGTGTTCTCACTGTAACACCCAAAGAAATGTTTTTTTTCTGGAGAATTACACCCAATACTGGCACTTCTCTATGTGTTAACGTTCACATCATGACTCACTAGAGATGTACTGGTGATACTACTGGGAGTTTTGATAAGACAAAGTCCATTAATGTGCTGACTCGTAATGATTTACAGATGATGTCCATACAAATCAAACAGATTCCAGATTTTTTTTTACAAAGAAATCACACAGTGCAATACAATGTGACAATTTTGAGCTCACCCATGTCTGATTCTGACTCCTGATTCTGTCATATGGACATTTCTTTTGTGCTTCAAAAAATGATGCGGCTGCCTTTTTGTTTTCAAGCACCATTAAGAGAATAATTAGTAAATTATTGCATAAATACTGAGAAGCACTAACCATAAAGTGTAACAGCCTAGTAGAGTCTCTTGTTCTGTGTTTGTGCATTTCATTTTATACATACATATGTAAAACTGGTGCCAGTTTATATATATACATATCTATGTGTCACAAACTTGTAATATCAAATGTTAATTTTGGATAAGAACAAAATGCAATTAAAAATCCATCACAATATACAGCAGGGAAAATCTTGCATTTATATTATGTATATCCTTCTGCTCTCACAAATAATTTGGGTGTTGAATTTTAACAGCTTTTCCTCATTATTAAATTTTCAAAAGAAAATCCTGAAAAATACCTGAAGCTATTCACCAGATCACAATTGTGATTCGTATGACATTTCCTACTTTTTATTAAGATTAATCCCAGTATAATGGTATTTGTAGAAAAAAAAACCTTTCAGATACACACCAGAACACATACCACCCACTTATTAAAATAAAATTAAGAAAATTTGTTTTACTTTCTAAGTACTTTTGGTCTTCTAAACCAAATTTACATGTTCAATGGTATTAATATCATCTGAGCCATAAATATTATTTCATCAGACAATCTGTTCAATAGCTTTTCTTTCGTCCTATTTGCAACGTCCCATAAAGTGGATTTTGTTTAAAAGAAAGTGTTTGCTATACATATGTTACTGCTACTCTGTCAGTTTATGGTTTGTTATTCCTTAAATGGTGTTTTCTGTGTTTAGTCCTCACCTATTTGCTATTCATTAACGCATGTAATAAATTGGAGTCATGTGATGATGTCAGAGGTGGATGGCATGATAAATAAAACTATATAAATAGCCATAAAACATGAATTTCAAGTAAGTTTCTAACATAAACACATAGCCAGCATATGAATATGGGTTACATTTGTGTCAGATTACACCAGAGGACGCACACACGGTGAAATCAAATAAAAACCAGGAATTTAAAAATATTTACCAATATATTACCCCAACAAAATGTACTACTTTAAAACTAGTTATTTTCTGAGTAATGCCATGTTACAGTAAAACTAAATGGACTAAACAGTGTTTCCACAAGATTGGTCAATAGTGTATCCTCCTGTTTAGCTAGCTCCTCTAAAGGAGTTCTCAGATATTTTATTAATATGTGATGAATGGCACAGTTGGAAACCATCTGACTAGATAAAATCCTATAGATAAAACACATACAGATTAAACATTACACATTTGGTTTCAGAATGTAATACCTCTTTTTAAGTATACTAGCTATAAAAACAGGCAAGGTAAGGCCTGTTTCTGAAACAGTATTTTCAAGTAGACCAGGAAGCACCAGTTGAAAAAACTGACAAGTGTGTGGATATACAAGTCTGCCTTTCAGATCCTGAACCACCAAAAAGCTAACAATGCTGGTTGACCTAATAGAGAATATTACCCCTTCTTCCACACAACAGCCTCTAGCTCATCAAGTGCACTTGCCATCCATTTCCAAAGGAATTTATGATCAGATCTTCCTTAAAAATAGAGTACAGCTGTGTGATAAACCTGCAGACGTGTAAAGCAAAAAACTGACCAGCCCAACCTGTAACCATAGCGAGGAGGAAAGTATTTCCTCATCTCTTTGAGGCAGAGGAGCTGCAGTCAGGGAGATTCTAGGAAGCATTCAAAGTTTCTCACAGCTTCCTGCATTCCTGGTGTTATCAAAAGCAAGACTGTTGAAATGATCTGAGCCAGAATACAAGCACACACTAAAGTACGTGCAAGTGCTTCTTCAAAGTGACTTTGTATTTTTATCCAAGGATAGGTTACGCCTGTGAAATAACATAGACCCAGAATCCTGTCACTTCTGCTGCTCAAGAGAAAATCATAACTGGATAATGCTACTGGGCTTTATTACGGGATAATTGATTTTCACTTCTGAAATCTTAACAGGTATTTCTTGTTCTCAGAGATAATTTGTCTAAGTAAATGAAAGGACAGGAACAGCATACCTGCTCCAGGAGTAAAGCAAGATGAAGCATTTAAACCATATTAAATCAGATCCAGTATGCAGACCTTATTCTGCTCTCTCATGTACATGCGAACAGTTCAAGGATACCCACAAAATGCCACAAAGTTCCGCCCTTGCAGTATCTCTGCTATAGATTTCTAATGGGGCCAGGAAGGCTCGTGGTCTTGGTCTGGATCAGTATGTTCTTCCATCACTCCTGTACCTGTGGCTGTGTACTAGGCAGTTGGATCATCTGAAAGCATAAGAGAATAACTGGAGGGAAGGGGATAAATGAAAAAGAACATCTGATATCCTGAGGCATTGTTCTCTGATGGACTGCTAGCACATTGACTTTGGTGGTTTATATCTGCTATTTTTTTGTTGAAATCTAATGCCAGGAGGATTTCTATTCCAAATCTTTCTGGGAATGTCATTCCAGAGGTGGTAAATTCTTCACCAAATCTCATATTAATAAGCTATGATGTTAAATGAAGCACCAAAAATCTCAAAGTTACAAGTATCAACAAGAAGTGAAGAAGTAGCTAATGGAAGATGAGCTGCTGAACAAAAGTTTTCCATGATTAATTGTAGTGCAGTAATTTAGTTTCTCTCGATCTGTAACTTCAAATATCTACACTAATTAGTTGCCAACCTACAACATAATAAATGAGATAATGAAATAGAGATGTTTTAAACACCCCTTTCTGTTACATGTACTTTTTTCAGCATGCTACAGACAAGATGGATTCTGATTTTTGTTAAAAAGCTATATTAGCCTATCATGTACACGAATGCCAAATAAAAGCTTTCTCACAAGAATAATGTTCAACTACAAAATCCACAGGAATTTAGAAATAAAACAAAATACTGGGTATTGGGTGAAGGCTGGCATGGGTTAAGCTTATAGAAAAGGCAGAGGCAGAACACTTTTTCCATCACATTTTCACCTGCTCATGTGGTGCAGGCTTCTGCTTTAATGGAAAATTCCTTTGGGTCTTGGTGTAAAGCTGTTGGTGCTTGCAGCAAAATCTGCAGAGCAAGTGGTGAATAGAGAATGTTTTTATGTGGTTGGTAAGACAGAGAAATACCATCAAAGGGAGCATTGCTTTTCTGTGAGCTTTGTTCAATTTGGGAACAGGTTACACAAACTTTTTCTGTTTTTTTCTTTCATTACTTTGGAAAAAAAATAATTATTCTTCTGAATTTATCTTAGGAAAGTGCAGTTCTCAGATTCTGAATTAATGCTAAAGAAATCTGCTGTATTCCCCATGTAAGCTGCAAGAACTCTTAAGGAGCGATGCACAGGCTGAGGCAGTATTATTCTCCAGGAAGCAGTGATGACAGCCAGAGCACAAGCAGTGCCGCTTGTTTTATGGATCAGCCTTGAACGTTTTCCTGTCAGCTTTGCAGTTTGTCACCCACAGCTTAGCCTCCAAATAGCATGAACTTTGAGGACAGCATGCTGGAATGAAAGACTTGCTGCCTTCCACACAGAAGATACAAGACCACCAAGGAATGGCAGAATATCTGTTTATTCCGCTTTATGTAGCCTAGATTATGGAAAAATATTCCATTGTTAGTAGAAACAAAATACAATTCTGTTAATGGTTGTATCATTTGTTGTTACTATTTGGAGTGAATATGCAAGGAATCTAGCTAGTATAATAGATTAAATCACAAAAGAAATTACTAAATGCAAAATCTGATATTCGAAAGCAAAGAATGAGTTGGAACAGCTGCAATAGCTTATTATAAATACTTGTCAGAACTGTTGGGCTGGAGCAGTGTTTGCCAGCTGGAGTGCAGTCACTCAGAGAGGGAGGTGAGATATCCCTCCTCTCGGTGTGCAGAAACAAGGCAGCGAAGGGAGCGCTCGGGCACACAGCGGTGTGGTGTTTCATTACTGGAATGATTCCTGGAGACAGGAACACATTAGGCTGCTTCATAGCAGTGCTGCCAGCGGAGTGCCCAGTCAGGCCGGAACACCCTGACAGAGTTTAGCCTTCTATCAACTGCAATATTTTAATGACCATTATCAGTTGTTGGGTTTTTTTGCCCTCTGACAGTCAGTCACAGACGCGTGCTCACTACCCTGGGTATAACTGCAGAATTTCCTCCTGGTTTTCTCCTGGTTCTGCCAAGACTGAATGGCTGGGAATTGTATGTGTCGTGAGCAGCTACACCAAGGACAAGAAACTTTCCATTGCATCACATCTGCAATTTACCTTGTCGGTTTATCTCAGAGAGCGTTAGTTTGTAAGGTGGTAAATATAATTATTGCATGAATGAAAAAAGAAGATTCAAACATCCCTTAATATTTAAAATTGCAAGAGTCCTTTCTAATTAATTAAAACTGGTATGCACTGAGTTTATTAGACTGAAGGCATATAGTGTGTTGGTCATTATGTTATCAGTCTGAATGTGCTAAAAACACAGCATAAGACAAAGTTCACACAGAATTGCTGTTACACTGGTCAAACTGCTCTAATCAAATTGTTTTATTTGAGGCTTGTTCTAAAGCCCATGAGAGTTTGGCTGTTGCATTCAGTGGGCATGGAGTTCAACCCGTGATGAAACTGAGCACTTTACCCTGTATAATTCAATTACTTGTCAATTGCTGAATATATTAGTCATTATACAGTTCTTTACATGTAACCACCAACAGGTAGAACATCCAGAAACCTCAAAGCACGTATTTTTGCTGTTTTCCTTTTCAGCTCTTTCAAATCGTATTTATTACTGCCTCCTGATTCTGCTATCAGTAGTGTCAGCAAAAAATAGTGTTCATCCTGTAACAAGAAATATTTATGGTATCATTGTGAAAGGCTTTCACATGCTTTTAGTTACAATACACCACATCTCTCATGTTCATTTTAGAAAATTATATTTTAGCATCTGGCATTTATTATCTGCTGCAGTGTGGCTGCACTTTACTGGGAATTACAGGTACTCAACATAGTCACACATGTTCACATAAAGGTGGCATCAGCTCTTTTTATCACATTTGTCCATTCTGATGAATTTGGCCGTCATCACACCCAATCAGCCAGAATAGCACAAGCTGGCAGGGACGTCTGGAGGTCACCTCATCCAACCTCCCTGCTCAAGCAAAGCCACCTAGAGCTGAAAAGAGCCTGGCTTCACCTTTCTTCAGGTATTGGTCCACACTGATAAGATCCCTCCCGAGCATTCTGTTCTCTAGGCTAAACGGGCTGAGCAGCCCCAGGTCTCCCAGCCTTGCTTCATATGTGAGATGCTCCAGTGCATCCTCTCAGTGGCCCTTCCCTGGACTCTCACCAGATCTTTTTTGTACTGGGGAACCCATAACTGGACTCAGTACTCCAGATACTGCAAGGATCAAGTCTGGAAAACATTTACTCACAATAATACATAAACTAAAGCATAACGTAAAAGAATTGTGAGAACTTACAGTTTAAAAAAAATTAAGAGAGTCAGAAGTTCCTACATACAAACATCACTAACTGAAGGGAATAAGATTTCAGTTTCATAACTGAGTAGATGAATACAGAGAACTTTTTGCACTCCCTAAATAATAGAACAGTAAGCATGTCTGCTGTGGAGAGGATGAAACATGGCAAATCATCCATTAATAAGTATCTATTTTCCTTGACAAATGCCTAATTATTCATCAGAGTAATTTAATGTTCTGTATTAAACTAAGAGGCACACGGATTAAAATACCCACATCAATGGGCTCTGTTCAGTATTCCCTACTCACTCCCACCAAAACATTCACAAGCCTCAAGAGGGAATTTTCCTGAGAAGATCAGCTAATAATGTATTGTACCCTGCAAATGAGCCCTTAAATCTCTAAAGTTGATTTTTGTCAACCAAACCACAGAACTGTCTTTCTCTCCTTCTTCTGTTAAGAATCCTCTCTGCCGATGTACTGTACCTCCCTATGTATGCCAAGATATAACTCCAGCTATTAAATCTAAAGACTGAAAACATCATAGTCTAGGGTGAAGCAAAAATTTAGTCCTTAATAAAGGGGCTCAAATTAAGCCGAGAAGTGCTTGTATTTCAGGTGAAACACAAGACTGAAATTTGGAGGCCTGTGGAAACACTTGAAAAGCAATTGGTCGCAGCCATAAAATGACTAGTAAGAAATGTTTCCAGGTGACCATGCAGCAAGCCTGTAAGGGCAGCAGTGGCTCTACTGGACCAAGAGGAACTGAAAGAAACCACTAAGAGAAAAGCAGCACTGCAGATAGCTGAATAGCAAGTCTCTACAGGTTTGCCCCAAAATATTGGAACACCCCCCCCCCCCCCCCCATGTCAAGAGCTAATGGTTACAAACACTTGCTTGATGCCAACTGTATGAATCAGGGTAAAATCAACTAAAGTGACTTAGAATCTTAGCATCTTGAATGGTTTGGGCTGGAAAGTACCTTAAGATCATCTAATCCTAACCCCCTGCCATGGGCAGGGACACCTTGCACTAGACCATGTTGCCCAAGGCTCTGTCCAACCTGGACTTGAACACTGCTTTGCAATACTATGACACCAGGGTCAAGGATAAAACTTTTCATTGCATTATTTTAATGAAAATAAAGATAAGGAATATTCAGCCATACTAGAAGACACCACACTGATTAACAGAGAATGAGTAATTGCAGTAGCTTAGAAGTTACCAGCGCTGAATAATAGAGAACTTAAACGGTAAGTAGCTGGACTTCTCACAAGGTATGCTATTTATTCTTAAAACCCAGGGAGAAATAACAGGTAAAAAAATGTAGCTGTCTTTCAAAGTAAGACAAGCAAAGCTGCATCACTAACAGATAACTGCCTAACATAGCCACTGAAGGACACTATATTCATCAACACCAAAACAAGCAAGGCATATTAGGGTCAAACATCTTTAATCTCCAATTTACTGTATGAAATGAAGAAGCATTCAATTGGAACAGGCAGAGATCCCATTCCACATACTCTAGCACTTTAAATGCCAGTGGAATTAGCTATGAATCTGACCTAGAAAAAAATAGTGTATGCTTAAAATTAGAGAATATCTAAATTTATACCCTAAATCTTTTTGTTTGTTTGCTTCCTCACCTAATATCAAGTTCTGCTTAAGTACGTAGATACCGAATCTTAAAGACTATATGATTTTCACCACAATTGGGATTATTAAGCGATGCCACCCCCAGCATGGGATGAGGAGGATGGAGGGCTATTAAGAGACACACTTTTTTCTTAAACAACTTTCCAGCTTTAGCCAGTATTTTGTGTGTGTCTATATCAATGTTTTGATGTGTTTACACCTATCAAAACAATTCATCAATAACACTTTTCAGTTACACAGTTTATTTCATCTAGGAATACATAAAGCATGTGAAAGTATGTCACATGCTCTAATTCAGGCTCGCATCTACAGAAGTGTACACAATAGTGCTTTCTGCCCTAAGGCTAGATTTAGTAAGGTACTGACATGCCTAATTTGTAAGGATTTCACTAGACAGGAGGGTAGAGGTCACACTTAGGCCTGGCACGTGCATGAGTGTGTTTAGCATGATCCTCAGTGTGCTTTTGGCCTAAGGCAGCCAGCCCTCTCCCAGAGCACTCCTGCACAGGGCTGCAGCGGTAGCATTGGCCACCCAGCCAGGTTTGGATATAAGAAAACCTAGCTGTGTGCATGAGAATGTTGTCAGGCCATAGTCTGCTCCATTTTCTTTATTATACAGAACCCCATCCTCATGTAATGCATTTTTAGCCAACAGCCATTTAATGCAAAATACAAACCCAGTGCAGAGGCTTCTTGCAGTTGAGTCCATGCTACTTCTTGTGCCCTTTCTCAGCAGCAGAATAAGGCGCCAATTCCCTTCTGCATCATAGCAGAACTGGAGGTAAGAAAAACATGAGAGGGAAATCCCCCATCAAAAAAGATCATTAACTCAGTCCTTCCATTTCCTAGGAGAGAGCCCTCTTTTATAGCAGATGAAGCAATGCTATTGTGGTCATGATAATCTAAGGGGACAAGCAAAGTTTGAAGGAAAATTTATTATCTTTCTAAGGCTAAATGATGCCGTGAGACAAAAAAAAAAAAAAAAACAAAAAAAAAAAACCACCTTTTTTCAGGTCTGGTGTCATGGTTTAAACAAAGTCAGCCATAAATCACGCAATCGCTCTCTCACCTCCCCCCATTTCTTGCTCTCCCCCTGCTCCCAGAGGGATGGAGAAGAGAATCAAAAAGGATACAATTCCCACAGGTTGACATAAGAACAGCCCAGTAACTAAGGTATAACACAAACCACTACTGCTACCACCAATAATAATAATGATAAAGGAAATAACAAGAGAAAATAATACAATACCACCACTGAACAAGTTCTACCGCCCCCAAAGAGAGCCCATGCCCTTCCGGGTAACTCCCTGTTACATCCTGGGCATGACGTGCTGTGGTATGGAATACCTCTTTGGTCAGTTTGGGTCAGGTGTCCTGTCTCTGCTTCCTCCCAGCTTCCCCTCCTCCCTGGCAGAGCATGAGGCTCACAAAGTCCTTGGTCCGACCAAACATTTGTTATCAGCTCTGTTCCCAGGTCGAAAGTCAAAACACAGCGCTGCACCAGCTACTGAGAAGGAGAAAAATGACTGCTACTGCTGAACCCAGGACATCTGGAAATCTGTTGGTGGACAGAAGGAGCGTTGGTACTACTACCATTGCCTTCCAGTGGGCTATGAATTCATATGGAAGTCTGTCAGAGTATCTATCAAGGGCAGGGCTAGGAAATGGGGCAGATCCACCCCAAATCGTCATTTCTTCCCTCCTTCCAAATGATGATACATCATCATCTCTAATCACCTCCAGGCCAGTGATGAGCATGCATTAAACCCACTTATGCAGACTGTATTAAGTATGATTGCAAATTACAGTACAAGGTTATATCAGATATATGGACTGATGTATGCCAAAACTCTAACATTCTTTTCACAGTTGCAAGGATATTTTTTACTTTTTAGATTTTTGAGGAAAGGATAATTTAAATATAATTGCTTAACATCAGGATATGCTATCCTAACAACTGTGGTGGCCACAAGCTTGGGGAAATGTCATGCTTTCCAAGACATTCTCTCCAGCCTATCAAAAGGGTACCATGATACACTTTCACTTAGCTAAAACTTGCCCATATGGAAGCTGGGAAGATGACTCTACAAGGAGGGGGAGTCTCCCACTGCTCAGTGCTCAGGAAACTCCTTAGCTGCCAGCAGGACTGTGAGGAATACACCTGAACACACAGGCTCAGGTAGCTTAGCACTCGCCATTGCCATATCTGGGCAGCGCTTGCTGTCATCAGATCGGAGTGGGCTGTCCAGAGACAGAACCAACACACCAGGGTGAAGGAGGGTAATAACAACTGACACAATCTGTACACTCTGAGCATGGGTTTTCAGGAAAGCACTTTGTGATTTATGTTCCCGTACTGCTTTTAAGTTTGTTACTGGATTTTGAGCTTTGGTTCTATTTTTTGTTACAAATGATAACTTATTTCTTAGCCAGTCTCTCTTGCAGCCTGTAACTATTGTCTCTTTTATAAACTGCAGACCCCTTGTTTCCAATAACACGTGTTCTGGGGGAATGATTTAAATGAAAAAGAATGCTTACTTGTAACACGAAAAGAAATACTACAATATAAGCTAAGTTTTAATAACTGAAGGTATATTTAATTAAAATTGCTTTCCATTCATGAGCTAGAGTTTTATTTAACCAGCTGCCCTATGAAAGTTATTACCTAGAGTTTTCATTTTCACGGTACACAGCTGCAGAAAAGATTTTATTCGGGTGAATGAAGAACTGTACAACAGCAAGGACAAAGCTCACTTAAACTAACAATGGAGCCATGGCAAAAGTCATAACCTTCTGCTGTCTTAGGGGAAGCACACTTTCTGAATATAATCTCTCTGATTATGCCTAGTATGCAAAATGCAGTTTTATATCTGCAGCTCAAATGGATTTCAGTATTACCACTGAATACTAATCACCGATGCAAAAAACGTACAGCTCCCTCAAGGCATTTCAAAAATCTTGATTATTTAATCAGTGCTCTTGATTTATAAGGCGAGCTGGTTGATGACTACCAAAATGTGACACATTGGACACTATCCAGATGGAATGCCAGTTTTCATTTGAGGTTAAAGAGGTAAAACCCTACAAGAGAGGTTTTCCGGTATCCTGGACTAGAGCTAGAGTTATAACAGATGATAAATAAAACCTGGCAGTTTGGTTTGCACATAATATTAAAACAGAAACTTCACTGAACTGTCAGTTGTAAAATGAAGTAATCAACTTTCTTTCTGATTATTCTCCATTGCCACTATGGACTTTTATTTTTTTTCATGTTTTCCATCTTAATGTCCTCTTATCTTCTTAAATAGCACTACTTTACTTTTTTACAAAGACATAAGCAGTGAGTTCTGCCTTTTCATAAGCACTAATTTCCCAACCAGCTGGATGCAAAATTCAAAGAGTTCCGTTTCTTTCCCCTGTAACTACAGATACATATATATGTATGTATTTGAAAATAATTTTGTATCTACATCTCTATAAAGGAACATATGCTTAGGTATATAAGAAAATCATTTTAATTCCTGCTTTAAAACACAATGGAATTATCAAAAATTGTTTAAGATACAGATGCATAACTTACCTTCATTTCTGAGCAGGTTTTACTACTTAAGTTGCTTACACTTTGACGGTCTTATCTCTGTCTTTAACTGCCACCAGTGATACTCTGTTAAAGAAAGTTTCCATAGCAAATTCCCAGAGGTTTTCCTATTAGGACTCTAAGGAACAGAGTGACTTCAAATGGAGATAACCAAGAACTAAATTCTTCTTTAGATGCTTAATTCTAGGTCTGATGCCTACAAGTTAGCGATCAGATCACTTTACATACATGCCTGTATAGACAGAGAGTCCTCAAGTTTCAAACTAACCCGGCAGGTATGGTCCCTGTTAGAGGCAGTGACTGGCACTTAGTATTCAAAGCCAAGTTACAGCTACAGAGCATTATTTTACCAAGCCAGTCCTTTGTCGGTGTTCATGCTGTGAGTGAGTGGCACACATGGGGCACCCGGAGACTCCCAGCGCCGGCGGCTGTGCCAGCACAGCTGGGTTCCTCACTGTGTGCCAGGGGAGCCAGCCCATGCTCTGCACCACCGGCTATCTCTGAGCTATCAGCAATAAAGCTGATGTATCAATGCAGATAACTGCACCAAGTGGTCAGCGTATCATTTCTGCAGGGGAGATTCAGGTTAGCGATAAGGATGAAGCTCTTCCCTGTGAGGGTGCTGAGGCGCTGGCACAGGGTGCCCAGAGAAGCTGTGTCTGCCCCATCCCTGGCAGTGTTCAGGGCCAGGCTGGACACAGGGGCTTGGAGCAAGCTGCTCCAGTGGAAGGGGTCCCTGCCCATGGCAGGGAGTTGGAACTGTACGAGCTTTAAGGTCCCTTCCAACTCAAACCAGTCTGGGATTCCTGTAAGGATGACCCTGTGAGCAGAAAAGTGATTTGAAGGTTAAAGAACACCCTAGAAGGCTGCCTTGGAGGTAAAAGCATCCTTACATCCCAGTGCTATCATCTCAGGCCTTCTAAAACCAAAATGACTAAAATGATAATAAAATCATGTGAACTTGATGGAAAATGTAATCATAAATAAGCATTAATTATTCTATGATTAAAATATCAAAAGCCACCATACTGACACACTGTAAAGCTACATCTACACCAGAAACAATGGCTTCAGTGAAAGACCTGCCATCAGCCATCCTGTGCTGCTCGCAGCGGGCTGAGGAGCAGGCGCGAGGCTCCCGGATGCACCCACCTGCGGTACAGGAAGGCACACACAGCTTGGCTGGGATCAGCAGCACCCAGCCGCCTGGCGTAGGTCAGGGGTGGTGGGTATGGCCCATGCAGGCCCCGTGTCCCTGCCCATCAGCTCCCTGCAGGACACGCTTCCAGGGAGCGTTTCCTTGTACCAGTGCAGCCAGTGATGCACTCGCCGCGCACTCTGCAGGGCTCGGCTGTAGTGCTCAGGGTGCAGCAGTGTGAACGCAGAGGTGTGGAGCTGAACATTAAACTAGCTTGGGTGCGAGCAGCAGCACAGAGCAGTGCAACAAGAGCAGCAACATGTGCTGATTTACTACACGAAGCAGCCCTGCTGCTTTAAACCGCCTCATGTCTGGCTCCCTTGTTATGTTCTTCCTTCAGCACTGGGGTGACTAATGCTCATAAAACACTGTTGTCATCCCTCACTTTAAAAACATTTGCTAGGAATGTCCCTAGTCTGTATGCCAGTGCTCTACAAAGGAGCACAGAGAAGTGTTCCGGATGACCGGAGCCCCAGTTGCCCATCCCACCATACCCCAAGCAGTGCCTGGGCAGCTCTGGCCACACCAGTTGGGCACCCAGCAGGCAGCACCCCACACGCCAAACTGCTTCCAGAGTTGTAACAAGTGACACTGTCACCTCCACAGAGGCCTTGCACCTAGGTTTGGCAAAACTGCAGATTTGTGTTCCTTTGCAATGCCAGAAGAGTTTAATAATTGCAAGAGTTCACTTATAAAATCTGTGTCGTTTGGGCTTGTGCCTTTTATAATTACATCGCTGTATCTTTCTCTGTACATGCAGACTTGTATCATCTGGAGCCTTTGAAAGAATATCTTACTTGACTGGACTTGTGGGTAAAGCCATCGTGGTGCAGTTCAAATAGCTGCATTATTTCAACTTTCTGTCAGGAAGCCAAAAAATCTGCTTGAAACACAGATGGCTATTTCCTGTCATCATCTAGCTCCTCGGCTGATCTCCTCACCCTTTCAACTTCATTCTCTGTAACAGTTTTCCCTGAGTAGGAAAGCTTTTGCACCTTCCTCTTTAAGGGAACAGAGCCACAAACTGCCAAACGAGGATGCTTTGATCGTATATGAAAATGTCTTCCTGATTTTCTTACCTCCTCAAGCTCCTGGTATTGTGAAAGTAACAATGTCATAGATACCTATCTACCTCACAGGTACCACCTGGCCTTCTGCCATGAGTACAGCATGACAATCCTAGCTTGTAGGGATTATGTCCCCACATTCCAGTCTTTAATGGCAGCAGCCGTGCAGCAGGGAACACACTGGAGCCAGAGCTTGTCTGTGCAGGGAAAGAGGGATGTCTCCTCTGCAGGTTAGACTGCGCTGCACGGGAGGCTGCTGGATAACCCTGAAAGCGACAGGAACTTTTCTTTACACACAGCAAGTGACACTGCTGCCCACATCATCCTACCCTTCCCCAGGTCTCTTCTCGCCTCACAAACGTAACCATGTCACAGAGAGCAAAGAGCCACATGATTTCATAAAAGGCTCCATAGTTTCTGAACCTAGAAAAGGCAGTCAAGAATGCTCTTTCAATACTTTGCCATTCTGTTCCTGCTATTTAAACTGGGGCAAAACGCCAGTTCTCCTTCACTGGACCTCGCTAAGCAAAATTAAAACCAGTTCTCCCAATGCATCTGAACAATTAAGGACTGCCCGAATGAAAAGACCCTCTGCTACAACTCTGGTATAAAGCCACTGGGACATTGACTCCTGTCAACTTCTCCACAATCCGGTAAAGACACATGTTGTGTAATCACATGATAACTATGGTCTTAATTCTACTTTCCACTTTGTTCCTATATATATACAGGTCTCCACCTTCTCGAACTATTTTGTCTTTCTTTAATAAGAAGAAACCAAAATAATATTGGCAAAGCATCTCAGAGGAATCATCTTGTGGATGAGGCTTGTGGTTAACAGAACACCGCACAACAGGGATGAGAACGTTGTATTTCCTGTACCTGACACAAGCAGCAGGACACAGATGCATTAGGTCAGGCCACAGAGCTAACATATTTCAGGAAAACGTTTGTACTACTTTTAATGTCTCAGTAAGTGTACATGAAAGCTGAAAACGTCATTATTCTTAACTGCTGTTAAACCAATGACAATGCAGAAACTTGTCTGTGTTCAAAGAATTTTTCTCTTTCTTTGCTGCAACCCTGTACTGCTGTACCATAAATATACCAGGTGCAGTGATTTTTCCTCCCTCCCTCCCTCCCCCACCCCCACCTCCCCCAGCTGATGGTGCAGCAATGGGAAGAAAGATCATAGAGACTCTCCATAGATCAGAGACGCTGGGTTTAAATAAACGTTCAACATTTGTGACTCTGAAACAAAGGACTTGTTACAGAAGTAGACAGCAATATCCTAATACTGCCCTGCAAAATTCTGCTTCACAAAATTCACCATCACTACAGATAAAGGATGAACACCAAACATTACAGACAGGTAAAATTATCAGGGAAAACAATACTAAATTCCTGTTTTCAACAGTTATGTTGATTCCAATCTGTGTCCTACACATGCTGTTTATGCTATTTAAATACATGTAGTAGGAAAGCAGACTACTCCTTTTTGGAATTTATACATGCATTGTACACCATAAAAAAATAGAAAGTAGCAACAAATTGACTTTGTTAGCGGAAAACCTGTAATTTTGTAGATCTATGAAAGGGCAACAACATCTCCATTGATGGGAAACTTTCATGTTTCTGAAAACATACTATAGTATATGTATTGAATGTAGGAAGAGTTAAGCTATCTTCTTCCGGACAGATTATTCTGATTTGCAAGGACAGAGAACTGAGAGACTTTATTCCTTCAATTTACACACACCTTTGTCAGAACTAATAACCCAGTTCAAAGACAAGAAGTTTCACAGTATTTAACTATATGGCCTATAACATGCCATGCTGTTTGAATTCAGATGATCTTATGTATTTCAGCATCAAAAGCCCTTTATTTTTCTTAATTAGAAACACAGATTCAGTGCAACTTCACTTGAAAATAAATTCAATTCATACGCATTACTTCTGAGCAATGAGAAATAGCACTGATTGAACAGGGCTGTTTAAATCTCTGTGGTTGGCAGTGTTCATCAGCGAATTTGTTTACAAAGTGGAAAGAATGAGATGCTGTCAAAGAATGAAAAATAAAAGCTAGATTTCTTAGGAAGGAGACATCCGTCTTTTTCTATTTGTAAATGCTGACGAGCAGGGTTTAAGGAGGGCTAATGTCATCCATTCATCTTAATTAAAGAGTTAATTGCTCGTGTATCCTGATTTGGTTAGCTGATATTAGGAGCATGAAAAGCGTTTGCTTCTATGTATTTTATTGACCACTATAATGACATCATCAGTAAGACTCAGGATTTATTCATGCCTCAGCCTAAACTCATAACTTTAATAGCTTCCTACATGATAAAACTTTCAAGAGGGAAGGAGTTCTTTAGCATGGTACAGAATACCGAGAGGTCTGTTCAGCCCCTGTTCAGGAGCTGTTAAAATGTCTCAGTTCAGCTGTCACTGAAGTATTACTTCAAAGTCTAGAGTCATGAAGATAAGTAAAAAGTAATTTTAAAGACTAGTTCTCACTGAATGTATATATGGAAATGGCATAAAACATCTAAAAATTGCATATCAAATATAAGCAAGAGACATTACTATTCAGTTTCTCACATCTGTAGTCATAGTCAAGTAAGCACTGACACAAAAACAGACAGGCGAGGTTGACAGCATGTTCTGTGGATTAAAGACCAAATTGGTTTAGTCATGTGTCTTATAACACAAAGAGGGGATACTCGGATCTAAGGAAAGACCAGTTAAATAGCTCAGAAATCTGTGAGGTTTTCCTGTACAATGCCTTTTAACATTCACTGCAATTCCTGATGTTATTTCTTAAAATTCTTCACAAGAATGAAATTCAATTTTACACAAGAGGAAAATGGACAGTACTACTGCTTTTTGATTAATCAGCTGCACAGCACTTCAAAATGAAAGGAATAAATTACAAAACATAATACATGATATTCGTTTATCCTGCTAATGAGTCTTCAGAACTGATCTATTTATGTTATGCTACTTTCATGGGATCAATTTCTATTGCTAATAATGTGCATAACTTACATGAAGGCTTGAAACAGCCTTTAAAATGCACCATGCACCAAACATAACTCAGCCTAACACAGTCTTACATGCTGTGAGCATGCACTTGGAAACAGTCACAGGGTAGCTCCTGTGCACTCTCCTGACATATCCAGAATCACTAAGAATAATGTGATAGGGTGCTACAGCTCATCTGGCTTTATGAACTTCATGGTGGACCTCACTTTGTGGTTTCTTTATGCAGTCTAAGCTTCTCAGCTGACTGGTTCAGAAGCCAGTTCTGGCTCCTGTGCTTTCTCTGACAGACTGGAGATTTTCTGTTTAATACTGATCAGGTTTCCATGTTTTCTCAGGAAACTTTCTGTAAAGTATAATAAAAAATTCTAGGAGCCTCTGTATGATATGAATACACGATTACATCACCCTTCTCATGGGAAAACAGCAGGCAAGTCCAGGCTTGACTGACTATGGTGCGGTGGACCCTAGCTGCCCCAGAACAAAGTAGCTGGCCCCAGAGCCAGAACCAGTTTGCCTGTGTCAGTTTGATGCTGATTCCAATAAAATTAGCCTTGCTGAGAAGCAGCAAGTGTCAACATAGGCTCAGGACCAGCTGCTCTCCACCTAGGTCTCTAGTATGATGCCATGTGGCTCAGGAACATGCCTGCAGCCGGCTCACACATACCTACAACTATGCAAGAGTGTGCAGTGTGTGAAGGGAAGAGCACTGGAAAGCAGGATATTTGTTGGCCATCACCCACTCCAGAACTGCCCAGCTGGGTAACCTTTAACAAGTTGCTTCAGCCCACTCTGTCCCAGTAATCTCCCAAATCACCTTGTTAGAAATCTCTTTTTAGAAATATTTTGAGATTCATTCATGGAAAGGTGCTGCCGGTAACTGAGAGTTAAGCAGTATTGTTATTTCTGAATAGTTCACTACTGGAGAAAGCAACATGGTCAGTGTAGGGGGTTTACTATCAGAGAAGAGGACAACAACTGAGGTTGGATGGGACCTCAGGAAGTCATCTGTCCCAACCCTGAGCTTACTACAGGGGTTGTTCCAGACTTGAAAAATTCAAGGAGGGAGACTACAACACCTCTCTGGGCAACCAGCTCCAGTGGTGAACTATCTTCAGGGTGAGGATTTTTTATGTCAAGGTATATCTATGGCCATGATAACAGAATTCCTCAGTAGGGTATGGATGATACTCATCATCTTTTACAGCTCAGCTCCAATTAAAAAACCTGTTTAAATTAAAGTTTGTTCCAGTTTATTTGCACTCCAAGCAAACTATCAGTCAACCTTTCTGTCATCTCCAGTCTGTTTAGTGCAGAATCCTTAAAAAGTCTGACAAGATAAAATCTAATCCACTGCTCTGCCATGTGGGCCTCTGTGCAACAGTACTTTACAGACTCTTTTTACACCAGCAGGGCACAGTAGCACTTAGGCAGTGCTACCCATAGGCACCTGTAGCCCTGCCTCACGTGCTCACTGACACTGAGTTAGCTCAGAAATCTCTGCTCTGCACTGCTCTGTCTGACCGTGTCTGCAGCACGGTGTCATAACCAGGGAACTGCTCAGACCACATCTGAGCCTTCGACCATGCCAATGCCTGCCCTGTCAAGAGGTTAAACACACAGGTCAGTGACCTTGGAAATAGTTTTAAGCAACTGTAGCTTTTCTATTAATTTTAAATCTGTCGTTATCTCCAATTTCTTTTTTTTTTTTTTTTACCCTCTCATGCCTGTACTGAAACTACAAAGTTATTTCCTAAACACTTACTAGAAAGAATAAAAAACATTCTTGGATACAGACTGTGGACTAGGAGCAGAGACTGTAACTTTTGAAAGCTACTTTACATAACATTAAAATAGAATGTCAGTAAAGAGAAAGGCATAACATTTTGTTGTTCAACAGAAACACTTTGGAAAATGCTGAAATAAAATCTCTAGTGGCTTGTGAAGTATTTAGTTCAGCTGTTTAGCAACAACATCTTTTGATCTGCAAAGCTTCTATGGTATCTCAAAATAACCTAAGAAAGAAAGTTCTTAAAATTTTCTTTAACTAGCTAAAACCACCTGCTGTAGCGTGAGTAGCAAGTAGAAGTTCATAAGCACAACCTTCTTTTGAGATAACACATTTTTGAATTACTATACTGTAATTTTTCTACACTACATCAGGCAATGGCTAGTGGAACTTCTTACAACATTACTAGCTTACTAATAAACATGTGCATGAAGCGGAACAGCGCATACAAGTTATAACTCTGGCTGTGCCTAGTAACATAAACAGGTCTGATACCATCAGCTGAAGAATTGAGGAATTAAACCATCGGAAAGACTGATGTAAAGGATTGGACATGCTACAGGAGATGGTGAAAAGAGACGCTAAGAAATGGAATGGCATTCAGAAGTGAAGAAACAGACCCACAATGGTTTGAGAATGGAAATAAACACAACTATGAGAAAATGCTTCCTGAACATAAGAGCAACAACAAAGCTGTGAATCTCAAGATAAGCAAAAATTGTTTTTGAATAAAAAAATAGTGTGCTAGGTAGGACTTCAAAGACTAGAAAAGATCTAATAGACAGAAATGAATAACACAAAAAATACAAAAGAAGAGAGACTGAAAAAAAATAATAAAAAGCACAAGATCAACTTGCTCCATGTCCCCGGTATTACGCTGTTAACCCTTTCGTGCTGACACTGTGGAACTGGTTTAGTGATTATAAAGAATGAATATTTCATCACCCCAGCAGCTGGCTGTCTGCAGTCAACTCCTCAGTCCCTCTCCCGAACTCTTCACCCTGCTCTTCGCCCCACTCCGTATCTCTAGCAGCACACCTGCAATTCCTTTCCCCGCTGGAAGGCACAGCAGCTGCCTTGCCCAGCTCTTTGTCACGCTGTTCCCATGCCTGCCGGAGAATGCACAACGGCCTTTTCAGAAAGAAGCCACACAAATCACTGTGCCCTGGCTGGAAAGCCCACCTGATGTTGCATTTCTAATCACAGGGAATAAGAGACAATGCATTCAAAAGAAGGACATAGAATAGGTAATTAAATGTCATATTGGTTCTAGGGTAGAAGATGCTGCTATTACAGTAAATTTGGGTTTGCTAAATTCAGAACCACCCACCAGAATTATTTTAAACTAGATTAAAGGAAAGGCAGGTAAAGCTGTGGCTTTATGCAAAACACACTGCGGCATGCTTTGGTCTTGGTTCTGAATCATTGACACACGGAGAATTTTTGTCATTTAGCAGAACAGAACTAGCTATAAATGGACTAAAAATCAGCTATTTAGACATTATTCCCAAAAATGTCAAAATAATTCTGAATCCAGGAAAGATATGTAAGACCATTAATCTACAGTCAGATAGGATGGTAGGCAGAAACGGAGTTTAAATGATGCTGAAGAAAATGAAAACTCAGCAGTTACCACACAGAAAACAAAATTTAAGTGAAAATCTGTGTCTAACACAAGTTCAACTGTAGATGAAAACAGAAAAGAAAATTTTGGAATTTAATTTCCAAAGTTTTTGCACCTTTATTTTTTTTTTTCCTTTGTTTGTTTGGTTTTCCAAAATTTCATCCCGACAGTTTACTTCACATCTCTGGACATGTAAGGACAGGACCTTTCCACTGAGAAAATCTTGATTCATACACTTCTACACACCTATTTCAATTCCTTTTTCAAGTGATTTTGGAAGCCATTGTGAAAGTGGGTATTGTTTTGCCTCAGTGTATAGTATGCCATGAAAATCTAATTCTGTTCATCAGGGCCAGATTCCCTATGCTTTGATTTTAGACAGTCATTTTCGCAGAAAAGATCCTTTATTATGTCATTACTAATGACATTACAACCTTCTCCTGCTATCCCCAAGAACTAGCTCTTTTGGAAGAGATAATAGTTGACATCTTAGTTTGCAATCTCAGAAAAAGGCAAGAGAACAGAAACTGTCCTATCAGAAAAAAATGGCTTCAGAACCTGGTAAATATATCATGTTTCTATGGTGACATGTTAAAAATTGGTGTGTTTGAATCAAGAGTGTACCTGCTTTGTGATTAATTGTAGACGTCAATACCTAGAGGTACCTGCAAGGCAATTAGCACTGTACTTGCCTAAATGTCACCCCATTGTAAATACAGAATGGAAATAAATAGACAGATTGGCCTAGTGCATGTTGTTTGGATTTGGAACAAGAATCTCAAAAATGTGAATCCTAACCGAGCCTATGTTTTATTATGTGCTGCTGATAAGCTACAACAGACTCCTCTCTTTCTTTTTTTCTGGTACACTGTGAGGCCAGTGCCACCCATCTCTCAAAAATGCCATGTGGAGGGAGGTCCATACTAGTCAAAGCCATCATCAGATTGAATCCTAGCAAAACCAGGCCTGTGCAAATTTCTGTGTTTTCTTTGTTACTGGAGCCCAGGTTGCTACATTTTATGATCGGCTTTACAGCGACCAGTTAATTTGATAACCATTTTCTGTCCTGTCTTCCCCAACATTACAGTCTCATGAACAACCGAGAACTGAAACAAAACTATAGGCTGAGGTACGGAGGTGACAAATGGAGCCTGATGTCACTGCTGTCTATACAAGATTGAATATACATAGCCAGAAAAGTGACATTTAATAGTTTAACTTCTAAAAGGTAAAAAAAAAGTTGTCCAACCTCTCCCACCCCCCCACCCCCCCCCCCCCACCTTTGGGCATTCAATCATGTTTTTCTTCTGGCAAGTAACTACACCTAAAGATGGGGGGGGAGGGGGGGAGGAGGCTTTTCTGTTTCATCACATAGCCAAGATTTTATTTTTTCCAGCATTTTTCTCCTTTTATCTATCATATATTAGCTGTTGGTGGCCTTTCGAAAGCTAGCGGATCATATGATGTTGGCTCTCCTTCTTTCCATCTGCTAGCCTGCATAATAAGAAAACTAAAATATATATTAAATATTACTTTTTTATGAAGCTAATTAGTACAGATGCTGCAAGAATCTGACATGATCATAAAAGGTTTTGTGACAGAATTTCTCTGTTAAAGTAAAACTCATCTAGAAAGCTGGAAATCCTTGTCTTTAAGGGTCTTTCATTAGTAGGACACACTAAACAATGATCACTGCTGTACGATGAGAGACAAATTAATGAATCAAACATTACAGATTTCATCATATTGGCTCATTTGCATTTAAGCTGGTTTCCAGCTCTGTCATGCATTTGCTTTTAAACGAGCCCCTGTGGATAGTGCTGCAATGTTTGATTCATTAATTTGTTTCTCAGTGTACAGCAGTGCTCACTGTTCAGTATACGGTGAAATACTTTGAAAATATTTGTTTTAACAACCTATCTTTTATTTTAACATGGAAATAATAAAACCCCGAAGAAGAAAAAGCTGGCCATTTTGTGACATAGCCTCTGCCAAATCTCCCAGTTGCTGCCCCAGCCCATCGTTATACCACTGTGATATTATCTGGATTAAGTCTTCACAGCTTGCTTTCACATACTCTACAATTTCATAAAGCTTTGAGCCAGCTCTTTGGGTTAGTGTTATGATGCCCAATTCAGCTCCTGGGAAGTTAAAGGTGGCTTTAAGCCTTACTCTCTGATCCTTGGATCAGTCCCAAAGAGTGACTTAGATCAGCCTCCCGGATGCTTGGTGACATTCTGCCACTACTGTGCCTAGTACACCAGTTCTTCCACATTATAACAGAGTGAGTTGCTTGGCAAAGCCATCTCTGCGAGAGCTGCGAAACTTTGGAATTGGTTTTTGGTTTGTAACAGCTTGAATTTGGTGACCTTACAGTACGTTGAAAGCACCATCTGTTTTAGAAGAAAAGAGAGGCATGTTCCCTAGCTGGTCAGCGCGGGGAGACAAGTGTTTTGGTAATTAGCTGGGTAGTTGAGTTCTCAAGCCCCTATCCAACCCTCAATTTTTTAAGTTTGTGCACTTGAATACAACACTAATTATACATGTACAGCTTTGTTGTAGGGATCATTGCTCATGTTTAATTCTAAAGAAATAAATACATGTAGCAAATGAGCAAGATGGAAGCTGGTTTAGCAGGCAGTAGGAACTGGAAAGCAAAATGTTTCTCGAGCTAGACTTGCCTCCTCTAACATGACTGTGATGGATTGTAAGGTTATAAAGGCAAGCCAAGACAATACATTTGGACTATGGGATTCATGGAAATGAGGAACTAATTAAATGAGTTGGTTTTTTTTTTCATGAAATAGGCAGGTTTTTATATACTGAGAAATGGAGTTCAGTAGCATCAGCATGTTGCATTGCACAGGCATTTTCCCCCCACTTTGATTTTTTTTCTTTTAAGACTCTCTCTGAGCAGTGTGTTATATGTGAAGAACAGGACAAAAGTAAATGTGATGGATAGCAAAAAAAAGCAAAACATCAAAACAGAAAAACAACATCTTACACCCATGTTTCAGAGATCTTAAAGAGAAATTAATATAGGTCTCATGCTTGCTTACTCCAAATAATCCATAAAATCAACTGTACAGTAAAAAAACCTAAAAGAAACAACCCCCCTGCCTCACTGTCAGACATAACCAGCAAAGCTACAGTATGCCAAGTGCAACCAACACAAACCTACCCTACAGCTAGAAGAATACAATACCCAGAGAGCCTAAGTGGGCTGTGTATGAGACACTGTGCTCCACTGATTAACACACAGAGAGAAAGGCTGTTTCCATCACGTCAGAAAGCCCCTGAGAAAGGCTATCCGTTTTCAGTGCCTGTGTAGAAAATAGGGATGAAGTTCGTAAGGGACACCCACACCTTTGGAAAGACAGCTGCACATTTGTCCTTTAGGACATTTAATGTTTAACATTTGAATGTTTACCTGGTATTTGCTGCAGCAGAAAATGGTTTGGTTTCCCCTTACAAATACAGTAAACGTCGTATTTAACCATTGCCTTAATTCTACCCACAAGGAATTATAAGATGGGAGATTCTAAAAATTATTTGAAAGGCTGGAGTCATTTGAATGTTTATTATGAAAAATGTACCTCATTGGAAAACAAGTAGGTTTTTTCTAAAACAATAACCTCCACATTTTTCTTCCTTGAAAGATCATATTTCACAAAGACAGAACAAATACTCCCAGAGAAAACCTAGGCTGTCTTCATATGAACATAAGAATCTATAAATATTCTTATAGGAGCTTGCACAATCCAATTACAAGACAAATTTATATTAAATGCCCAATTAGGTCTTGCTCAAGGTAGAAATCACTTGCTTATACACATAAATATACTGAATCAAATAAATATGGCAACAAATACTCAAAAAGTCTGTCAGTAAGATGAAAACGTGGAACTCAGTGTCAAGAGCATGTTAACTACACAGTACTATCGTTTTCTCCCCAACTCTCCCACCACACTCATATGGAGCTACAGCAATAATGATGCAGGAGGAAATAACTCTTTTCACTCTGTTTGCACTGTCCTACTATCTTAACCATAAGAAACTCCTTCCCAAATCACTTCTCATAAAATGCTTCCAGTGCACAGCATGGTCTCTTAAAATAGCTGACTTCGTAACAGAAAGTACATCATCGCTTTCACCTTATTCTGGTCTGCTTTCAGAAATCAACTATTTAAAAAGCCCCCCTCAAACCCAACCCACACTTACAATTCCATAACCTGGTAACCAAAAAAAGAGCCACAAACACTAAACCCCCAAATAACCCAACAGTGATGAAGATTCATGTTAAACATTAGGGAATAATTTTCAACACTTCTGACTCTCCACTCACTGAAATACAAGTCCATTTGTCACCAGTATTTTAGATGGCAAAGTGAATTTAGTCTTAACCTAATGAAATCACATAACAACAGATTGAGTAGGGTGCCTATGAATTTCCATCACTCTTGGTTTTTAATAGAGACAGCAGGTTACTTTCTGTCAGGTATAGCTGAGGCAGAGTTTCATGTTAGGAGGTACTATCAAAGTTAGCCATCATTCTGGTTAACTCTTCCTCAGATCTTTCCAATATTTCAATCTTCCATTTTGTTTATTCACTAAAGATGATTGATTCAACAAAAAACATCAACGTGCAAATAAACTAATTGTCTTAAACTGTGAGCATGAAAGTCCTCCCATACCTCTCACTGATATCCTTTCCATTTACAGAAAACTCACATATCAATTAAACTCACCTGTTAATTAAAAGCTTGTCTGGAAAATTCCTTGCTAGTTGGAGGCAAAAGAAAGTGTAAAACATATCTGAATGCTGAAGCTTTGAATTTTAATTACTTACTCCCAGGTTCGTTTGTGATCCCTCAGGTGTTGGCTGGGCAACAGCAAAGAACTGGAAAAAAAGAAACAAAATTATTTTGTAATTCCTGCTGTGGGGAAGAAAATGCACTGAGAAGGTTTCCCATTTTCTCTTCTTATCTTGTTTAGATTTATTCTTTATTAACGTACTTATAAGAAAGTATCTACACACAAAGAAAAAAGATTCTGGAAGATTACAGGCAACTACACCAAGTAATTGCTCTACAAATTTGATTATTTTTTTTTTTATTAATATGAGAATTCCTATTGTGCATCTCTCACAATAGAGAATATCAGTATAATTATAAAAGGGGAAATAATGCATAGAAATTTGGTGTAAGGGCCACAGCTTTTATCAGATCACACATTACATGTATATATTAAATTTGATAAGTTGTTTATTTTATATGCATCTAAATAGAAAAGCCATTAGTAGATTTAATAAAAATTCTGCAACTCACAGGAATTGCATCCCCTTTCTCTATCCACCCGTATCATAGCTGAGGGGTTTGACTGTTTTCTTTCTTTCCTACATTTTCTTAGTCAAAATATCTTTTTATTAACACAGAAGGATCCTTCATCTTAAGACAGATTGTAAACTAAACACAGAGGCTGTGGACAGTTCTTCTGCTTTTCCTCATAATCACTATGTTACTCCAGAAGTCACAGTATTGTAATAACCTGAATTACTATTTTTTTTACTATTCATTTATTAAGGATAAATATCTGAGATTCTGGTTTGGATCAGCAATTTTTACAAAATGAAAATTCATTTTGTGACATTTTACAGAGGAACTTAGAGATTTCATGAGTTTTTTGATGAAACTTTGTCTGTGAAAAATTGGGCCATCTGAATCAGGCAGAGATTTACACATTCGGTTCTCCAAGAACTGGAATGAGGACTTTCTATTTTTTTATGACATATACACAGCATATGTACATCTGTTTAAAAAAATTCAATTATCAGTTAAACTACTCTAGCAAATTAACTTGCAAGCAAGTAGAAGATAATAGCAGATGCACTTAAAAGTAACTGTGTTCACATTATGTAAGTTTTCTTCCTCAAAATACTTAAGAATGAGTTTTAAATTGTAACAGCCCCCCCCCCCCCCAAAAAAAAAAGACAAAACCAAACAAAAAACTCAACCAAACCCAAAGGAATATAAACAGTATATTTACTATGTATGTAAGTCAGACTCAAATATATTGAGTGAAAACACTAAACAAAAAACTGAGCAGGTGTGGCTATTCAATTTTGATACAGATTATGAGAGAGTTAAAGAAGCAGATGCTTCTTTAAAGTGCATTTAAGGGACTAGCAATGTTAAATAGCTTAGATCCCACTTGTATTAAGTTCATGATGAAGGTTTCCTTATCAGACTCCCAAAACTGTATGAACTGTCCCAACACAAGTATTTCGCTATTACTGTCATTTGAGTGCTACTGTTTTACCAGTATATATTTGGTTATATATTCAAGTAGAGAATACTGGTCACTATTCAGTGCAATTCAGTCTTTTTAGGAGCCTTAAATAAATCAAAATATTAAAGCACATTAGGAGTGGATGAAGAATAAACCATAAGAATAAGCAAGCAGTCCTCTATCAGCCATTTTGTTCTGAAGCTCTCTTTCAAATGGAGACAATATCTTGTTTACTGGGGGATAGGCCTTATAAACAGAATCTTATTTATAATGGAAAATGCATTGCACCAGGAGTAGCCATGATACATTCAAACACCCAACCTACAATTACTGAATCTGTAATTCACAAAAGAATGCATTATAAAAATTCAAGACATCAGCAGGTCTTATGTAGACTACTTGCAAGTATGGCTTTCAAAATTAATACATATTCTTTCTGGAAGAATGAGAATCTTCTCTGAAAAAACGACAATACCATATGTGGCTGAACTTCAGCATTAGGAGCTGAGGTAGCTAACATAAAGTGTAATCACAAATGTTTTTATTTAAGAATTTATTAATATATTATGCCCTGTATAGTTATTTACGAAAGGTCTTCCTTCTCCAGCATGGGATGGAAGCATTATATCCACTTCTAGGTGATAAAAATGCCTTTTACAGTATTTATATTAAAATAAAACATCTATTCCATCAGCATGGACTACAGGCACAACAGTATTACAACTGCTTAAGTATCTAAATAAAGGGATGGATAACATCCATCATTTGTGAAATCCATCCTTCTTATTCACAAGAAGTGAAAAACCATGACATGAAAAGGTAACAGAGGGAAAGTCTGGATTATAACTGAATGCAGAGAGCTGGGTTCACTGAGCCTGCCCCAGATCAAGGCGCACCAGGCGAAGCTCACCCTGGACTTGATTTTTTAAAGCATAATGGCGTCTGTTGAGCCAGATTAGGAATGTCTACGTTTCACGGGATGTGTAAAGTGCGATATCCTTCTACAAACATGTCGTGGTTTAAACCGATCCACACAGCTCGTTCACTCACTCCCCCCCCTTTTCTCCCTCTTTCTTTCCTCCCCCCTTCCCCCCCCCCCCCCCCAGCTCCCAGAGGGATGGGGAGGAGAATCGAGAGAATGTAACTCCGACGGGTTGAGATAAGAACAGCCCAGTAACTAAGGTATAACACAAATCACTGCTGCTACCACCAATGATAATAATGATAAGAGAAAATAACAAGAGAAGAGAATACAATACCACCGCCGAATGAGAGAGCCCGTGCCCTTCTGGGTAACTCCCAGTTACCTCCCTGGGCATGACATGCTGTGGTATGGAATACCTCTTTGGCTAGCTTAGGTCAGGTGTCCTGTCTCTGCTTCCTCCCGGCCTCCCCTCATCCCCACCAGAGCATGAGACTCACAAAGTCCTTGGCCAGAATAAACATTTCTCAGCAACAATTAAAAACAATTGGTGTTATCAGCTCTCTGTCCAGGCTGGAAGTTAAAATACAGTGCTGCGCCAGCTACAAAGAAGGAGAAAAACAGCTATGGGTGAACCCAGGACAAAACACAAACAGGTGATTGTAGATATATTAATCTCAGAAAAAGAGAAATCCTTATGCACCTGACACTTGACAGTCACTGATGCAATGAGTAAGTCACCTGGAGTCACAAAAGTCTTTTTATTGCCAGTTATAGTGGCCGCTGGATTCTTCTATTTCCTTAGTTTTATTGATCCTCTACGAATGAGGGTGAAGGATTCAATGAGAATTTTTCCAAGGATCAATTTTTCACTTCATCTGAAGTATGAGACAATGCTGTGCATCCTTTTCTGTTTATGATTGAACAATTAAATAAGGAGTTAACAATAGTGTGTAAATGAATTGCAAGTTTTCCCAATGTTTTGCATTGTGCAGAGCCTTTAATAAAAACACCAGCTGGAAATAATGGTAAGTTCCTAGGAGAAAAGGAAAATGCTAAAGATCAATCTGATTCTCTCAAGTTCTCTCTTTAGCACATTTCCTACTTTTGTCTTTTTTCCTGTACATGAATTTTTGAATTAGTCTTCTCTTTGTATATCTATTTTATCCTTGAAATTCAGACATGTTTAAACGATGACACAAAAGCCTTAACCATTTTGATTATATCCAGTCAGCATTTGTTAGTACCCCAATTCGGTTCCAAGTTGCTCTAAAGATGTTATTTAAAGAGCAATAAGAACTTATTCATGCAGTCATGCTTCTTTGTTATGCTTACTTGTTGGCATCCAACATCCAATATTTTCTGCATATTACTGTTAATTTGTGCTTCATGGGGAGTGACTGTTCTTTTCCTTTATGGCAGCAATCAATGACCACTTCTCAATAGTTACGAGACAGAATCTTATATAAAAATGGGAATGCATATTAAGCTTCTATATGATCCTTGATCTTTTGCCAGTGTGTCTGATCCATTTCCAGACTACACGAGTCAGGCTATGTGCCTTGGTTAATAAGTAAACAGTTCCTGTAAAATTTCTCTTTTCTCCTACCATCTTAACCTTCCATGTTGTTTGAAGAAATCCATATTATATTTCAAACAAAATCTCTTTTCTTAAGGAACATCAGTAGTGTCTTAGGTCTGAAACTTTAGAAATGAAGCAAATCTCTTTTTGCTACAGAAGCTTTTGGCAAAATATTTTCCTGTGTATTGCACAGTATGTTATGATCATGATCAGCACAGATTTTGTAAGTCCCAGCAGCCTGGTCTCTTATGACTGAGACATTTTAGTTCTCCAAATGAAGTGAAAGGATAATGTATGTGACTTAGAATGAAAATCATTCTCTCCCTGTTGAGTGCTTTTCTGGTTCTATTCTTGGCAAATATGAAAAAATATATCTGTCATGATTAGTAATATAGACATGTATCAACTGAGACTTGGACTATAGCTCCCAAAACAATTTCAAGTTGCCATTGAACTTTTCAAGTGTTTAAAGTAGAAAATTTTAGCTACTGCCAGCTTGGTCTACATTTGTCATGACTTTGTTGAGCAATGATTAATCACTTCATTTATCAATTAAAAACTGATTTGGGATTTACTGTTATATTTAATAGTGTAACAATTTTAGACATACAAAATGCTGGTTTTATTTCTATATGAAGTGCTTTTCTACATTCCTGTATTGTGCAGCAGAGGAAGTACAGGAATTCTTCCTCAGGACAGATCTACCTGTGCTGAGCTTAGTGGTAGTTCAGCACAGGAGGCTCTTATCGCTAAGCACAGCTAATGGAGGGTAGTTTCAGTCTCTCATATTTCACACTCAGAAGAACGCGGGATGGAATCAAAGGCTGCATTCTCCAACACTGTGCAAGACAGCTCTTTCACAAATATGACTATTTTTCCAATCCTGCCAATGAAAGGGGAAAACAAGTATTCAGAATGTGAGCTCATACTGTAAGCCTGTATAGAAGGTATTTTGGCTTTCCAATGAGCTCTGCTAAGCTTGGGGGCTGGTTCACTCTTTTTCCTACTGGCATCATGACCTTTCAGCAATTTGTTAATGTCCAATTTATTTAAAAAATGTTATGATGATGACTTTTGCTAATTTCAAGGGTTTACAAATGACTGCGGAATACTTTGTCAGTAGAAAAGAAAGCACAGACCAATAGATCAGAGAAGGATCTGAGCAGAGCAACAATCATGCTATAAATGTCAGCGCTGAGCACTTTCCACACAAATAAAACAAAGCTGCCATCGGCAGACAGTTTCAGGCTTGAAGCGTCAGGCTGCTGCTGTGTGACTGTGTTACAATCCCAAGGTCACTTACCTGGCGAGCAGGTGGCGCGACACTCGGTAAGCCGGTATCACAGCTCTGCCTTTACACACAGCTACTCCCCAGGAAGACAAAGCTTAACGCTTCAAAGTGACATCCACACCCCACGCCCCTTTCACAAATGGAAGAGTTCAAGACAGGAAATGTTACTTAACAAGAAAACGAAGAGGTTCTTTTCCTTCTGTTTAGTTTGTAACTTTGTCTTTCAAGTAGAGAAAGAGGAAGTAGGGAAGATGCAACATTCATGTCTTGTGATTTGCTACAGCCTGTGGTTTCATATCCTCTTATAAGAATATCACAGAGGTCTGACAACTGACCACGGTTTACCTCCTGATACAGACAACTGATACCTCATGCTGCAAACGTCAGGTTGGGTCTTGCCTGAGAATCTGAGGAGCAAATGTGATTCTCAGTCGTACAATATGAGTGTTGTGCCGAAAGATGAAAGTGAACTTTTTAAGGTAGGAAAGCCAGCTATCATAACAATGCTGGTTTCCAGCTTTTCACCCCAAAGCTGCTCCTTTTCATGAAAACAACTCTTTAGTAATAAACTTCTGCATCTCGTCTACAACTTGAGATTGACATATTCACCTCAGATATGTCTGGAGTTTCTATATCGTCTTATATCGCTAGAGGCTGACCAGCCTAGCCATCTATCCTACTGTTCAGACCATCCATGCATGTTATGTCAAATTAAAGATCCCATTTTGATGGGATCCTGATATTCAGTTAGAGTGTCAATCTCTGGAATCTAAACTATTACCCAACATTTTAAAAATAGCATAAAATGTATTAATTTAAAAATCTATGACCCAGCTAAAAAATAGATATGAGGAAAAAATTATATATTTGGGGATTTTTAAAGTTTGCTAAGAGTAAATGGGAGATTTTCAGAAGGATTCAGTACTCAGGATTTCCCCTCCTGCCGTTTGTATCCTGACATTTGAAAGCAGTCGGTATCTCACATGATGAGAATATCTGAAAGTGTGGCCATTTCTTTCAGCATCTAAATAATGAACAAACTTTCTGAAAGCAGTGCCTTGCTGTCTCTAACCACAGTGTGCTGGTGTCTTGGGTTATCAATAATTAGATATGAAACTTCCGATGCGATAACTGAACACCTTTTATGGGCCTTACATTTATAAAGACAGTAACCTTTCCTCCTCAATGTATTAATTGTTTTCCATGTGAAATATTACTATGATTTCAGCTGATCTGTAATTTCCTCCTGATAACGTGCATCCAAGCGTCATAAGGCTCTACTCTTGTACAGGGTAACCAGGGTTTTTTGACATTTAAAATACCCAGCGGCATGACAAGAATTTGTATTTGCATATACATAAACTGTGCCAGGGAAACTAGATGAGTGACAAACCATCAACAAGCTGCAGCATTGCCCGCAGCTTTCACATCAAGCATGGCTGCATATGAAAATATTACAATGTTTTATATATACTCCTCTGAAAAAGAGAATGTATATTCTAAAAATTACTGTGAAGGAGAAAAACATTTTTTATATTTATTTGAAACCCTTTTGTATTGGCAATCCATTGGGGGGGGGGGGAAGAAAAAAAGAAGTTTTCTTTCTGATATGATGCTTGACAACTTCTATGTGAGGATTTTCTTTCTCATCCATCCCTGACTATCAGTAATGGTATCTCCTGAGGTTAAACCAGGCTGCATGATGGCTGTGAAAGGTTTGTTATAGCTTACTATTGCATCCCACCGGTGTGTCTTCCTTCCCTCACCTGAAGAAGCAGCCGAACTATACAACTAAACCTATGGCTAGTGAGGATTAGTGTCACAGAAAAGTAAAACATGATTTGGTTTTCATGTGACTGATAGTGCATATATTCCTCAGAATCACAGCAGCGTCCAAAGGGACATTTCATTCAGGTGAAACAGGCAGCTCATGCAAACCATCTGCAACTTAAGCACATGACAGACCCAGTGGTGATTTCATAGTTGCCAGTGAAACAAACTCCGACTCTTCCCAGAGAGACAACTGCTGCTGCAAAACAATGCAGAACGTTTCACACCTTGCCAAATGAGTCTTGTGAGAGCTGACCAAAAGGAGAATAAAGTAACAAAGAAACCACAGCTAAAAAGGAAACTAAACTGAACTAAAAAACCCCCATAAATCTACAAACTAATGCACGAAGTAAGAATACTCTTGTTGCATAACATCCTGCTTTGTCTCCAGCTAGTAAGGTTACATATTGCATGAGACAGTGCATTTAAGTGCACAAGTACCAAATTTTGCATTTCGTACCTTCAGCTAAGACATTTGTACAATGCAAAATAAGAATGGAATGTGGAAATAGGTATGAAATTCCTTTGCTGAAGATTTTTTCTTTTTCTAATGATGTTGAATTCGTTTAGAATGGCTGATGCATCTAAATGGTTATCACAGAGAGTTATCACAGAATCATTTAGGTTGAAAAAGGCCTTTAAGACCATTGACTCCAAACCTTAACCCAGCACTGCCAAGCCCACCACTAAAACGTGCCCCTCAGTCCCACATCTACACACCTATTAAATAGCTCCAGGGATGGTGACTCCACCACTGCCCTGGGCAGCCTGTTCCAATGCCTGAGCACTCCGAGTAAAGAAATGTTTCCCACTGTCAGGTCTAAACCTCCCCTGGTGCAGCTTGAGGCCATTTCTTCTTGTTCTAGCACTTGTTACTGGGGAGAAGAGACCAACCCCACCTCACTACATCCTCCTTTTGGGTAGTGATAAGGTCTCCCCTGAGCATCCTTCACTCCAGGCTGAACAACCCCAGTTCCCTCAGCTGTTCCTCATAAGACCTCTCATACACCACTCCTCATAATGAGCATATAAGAGTCAGAACTGTGAGAGAAACCCAAGTGTCCCTGTTTTTTGGCGAGGAGGAAGTAAGTGATGTCCAGAAAGTGCTCCACTCCCATGGACAAGTATTTCATTGACCTGTGCATCGCACTTCTGGCTCACAGGCTGCACCTGCCCTGGAACCCCTGCAGACCCATCGTAATTAGATCTGCTGAAACATAAGTCACTTTGGCAAATTCTCACCTCAGTCAGCTTAGTAGCACAAGGTACCTAGGAGGCCCCAGGGGCACACACTGGGTCAGCGGCAGACACGCTGAACTCAGAGGGAAGGGAGTTTTGTGGCACACCATTTACTGAAACCTGGCATTTGTAAATGAAGAGTACAGATGCATTACTGAGACAGAAGACTTGTACTCCTGGCTCTTCCTGAAGCGTATGTTTCAAAAGGAGGCATGTTATTTTGTAGGAAAGGAGAGCTATATTGATGCTTGGTAGGTCACAGAACTTCTCTTCAGCTGATTCAATAGACATCTGTTACACATCTATTAATCAATCATCTCTAAGTTGATTTTATGGTTGCAAGTAGCAGAGTCGCATTTCGAGCAATTTATAAGATTATGAAAGCAGCTAATAGCTCTATCCTGGGTTTCATTACACAAAAAAATTGTTTGATTCTATAAATAAGACTGAATAATGGAGGTCCTTTGTCTCTATGTCACTACTTTTAACAAGGTTAAACAAAAGGCAGTTTAAGAAAACCACACTGCTGAGCTGATGGCCATTTCCTCATATCACCTGTTTGTTTGACATGACCTGATCACAAGATGACTTACCAGTTTAAAGAAAGAAAAGCTTCCCAACAGGCTTTATCAGTTTCAGAGACTCATATATTATACACAAAATTGCTTCTAACCTTTCTGTTAGGAATTACTACCTGGAAGAGCTTTCAGGCTACATTTTTCTCTTTCTGTAATTTCTTGTGAATAATTACTGCCTCAGGTACCAAACATACTTTGGCTTCTCTCTGCTGTGACACACTGATGTCCACACTGCGTATAGATCTAAAGAAAGCCAAAACCGTCATCATGTCAAACTGCCAGCTACTGAAAAATTATTAACTGTTACACCTCTATGAAATCTTCTCAAATACCCAATGCTTTGGTTACGTTAAGTCTTCAAAAAATGCAACCAGATAACAAGTTTTAGTGACATTTCTATAAAAAAAAATCAATTTATTTGTTAATATGCCAAAGAAGGTTGCTCTTATAGTCTGGACTTTGGGCTACATCATCTGGGGAAATGAAAAAATGCATTTATCAAGCACTTGACTGATGGATGGTTCTTTTCCTGGATGGTTATAGAATAGTAGCTGGGAGAAAAATAAATAAAAATCCCTTTACTGGGGTTTCTAGATTTACAAGTCTGGGAATAAGCTTTCTCTAAACCTTGCAGTTCTAAAGGAAGTTGTGTCGTAGCAGCTGACCCCTTTGAGGTACAGGCTGTCATCAAAACCAGGAGCCATTTACCAACTTAAACCAGAGAAACACAATGATATAATTACACAGAAAACAGTTCAACCATGACAAGTGCAAGGTCCTACACCTGGGTCGGAGCAATCCCAGGCACGGCTACAGACTGGGCAAAGAAGAGATTCAGAGCGGCCCTGCAGAGAAGGACTTGGGGGTGCTGGTCAATGAGAAAATGAACATGAGCCGGCTGCAGTGTGAGCTCTCAGCCCAGAAAGCCAACCGTATCCTGGGCTGCATCAAAAGGAGTGTGACCAATAGGTCGAAGGAGGTGATCCTGCCCCTCTGCTCTGCTCTCGTGAGACCTCACCTGGAGCATTGTGTGCAGTTCTGGTGTCCTCAACATAAAAAGGACATGGAACTGTTGGAACAAGTCCAGAGGAGGCCACGAGGATGATCAGGGGACTGGAGCACCTCCCGTATGAAGACAGGCTGAGGAAGTTGGGGCTGTTCAGCCTGGAGAAGAGAAGGCTGCGTGGGGACCTCAGAGCAGCCTTCCAGTACCTGAAGGGGGCCTATAGGGATGCTGCGGAGGGACTCTTCATCAGGGACTGTAGTGACAGGACAAGGGGTAATGGGTTAAAATTTAAACAGGGGAAATTTAAATTGGATATAAGGAGGAAATTCTTTCCTGTTAGGGTGGTGAGACACTGGAATGGGTTCCCCAGGGAGGTTGTGAGTGCTCCATCCCTGGCAGTGTTCAAGGCCAGGTTGGATGAAGCCTTGAAGTGGGATGGTTTAGTGTGAGGTGTCCCTGCCCATGGCAGGGTGGTTGGAACTAGATGATCTTGAGGTCCTTTCCAACCCTAACTATTCTATGATTCTATGATTCTAAAACATACAAGATAATCGGCAATGTTTATTTGCTTTGTTCTTTACTTTGAAAGCTCCTGAATGTAACAAAAGCTTTGAAGACATGGATTATGACATTACATCATTGTGTTTAAGTGTTTTCATGCAATGAATTTCCTGTCAAACAAAGAAGCTCTCTTTCACTAACAAAGCTCTAAGGGCAGTAGTCAAAGACCAAAAATCAGCCGCTTCAATTGTGCTTCATGGCTAAACTGCAATAAGGGGAGGGAGGAATATTTGTACTCGTAGTCTTAATTCCAAGAGAAACACCTACATTAACTATTGAGCCCTCTGTGCAGTCATAACAGGGTGAAAGAGCCTTAACTTGGAGAGTAATTTAGATAGACTTCCCTGACTTGCTTCGAAAATTATCTTCCTCTCCTGCCCCTGAGTACACACGCAGCCAAAACCACAAGCTGCCTATCTTGGGAATATCAGTTGAGTTCCTAAAATTAGACTATGCCTACCTGCAAAACTCCCATTGTATTAGCTTTCTTCAGCTTTCACAGTAACCCTTGGAAAAGAGCTTAAGACAGTATAGAACTTGTGCAAATGTGATCAGCCATGGGAAGTTTCTTTTAAAGAGTAAATACCACATCCATATGCCTTTACTTGGTGAATCTCGTTATTATCTTTTTTTAAGCAAAGCAGTACAATATATTTTCTTACTTCTTGGAAGTCGCTGTTCTCAGTTGCTATTTCAAATTAACCTAGATATGGAGATTAAACAACCATTTGGGGAAAAGTGCTAATCAGAGGGAAATAACACTGCCTAGTGTTCCTCAGCCAGAGTGGCTTTGGTGTGGATTAAGTCTCTAGCACAGAAAACAGAGACAACTCTTAAGAAATGAAACCATCTATTTTCTGTGACCTCCTACAATAAGCAAGGCTTGAGAACAGCAGCTGTGAGAATCCCCTGCATATGCTGGCTGATGGCAATCCAGGGCTGACTTGATTTCAGGCCATATCCCTTGTGAATGATTGAAAAGCTGGCAAATTCATTTTGTGGCCTTATTCCAGTTGCTAAGGTTTATCTCCCCAGTCTTGCAATCCTTTGTGCACACAGCTCTCGATAGGAAGTCCTGACTAAAATTCCCTTCATCACCATGAAACTAAGTGCTGAGAGTTTACTTTTGCAAACACCATTCTTTTTCCCCCGTTTTGGGCTCACACAGCACAGAGTACTCGTAACACTGAGTGGCAGCTTGCAGAGGCAGGGTGGCTGTCTTCAGGCACAGGTTTAAATGCAGCACTGAGGTGGAGACTTCCGGTGGGGCACGGCATTAAAGGGACGAGTGTGCATGGAGATGGCTGTATCTGGCTCAAAGTTTGACAAGTCTGTGCCGTTAAAATTGCTTTTACAGTCAAAGGAAATAGACTTTACAGAGGGAGAACAAAAAATCTTCTGAGACCTAATAGTTGCCCCTACTTCTAGGAAACAAGAGTGATCATAACGGTCAAGAAGTTATTTGAATCTGCCATATAGCATGAACCCAGCCACCAGCAAATAATGCAGAGAGGTTGCTCAGCCTCCCTGCAAGGGCTCACGGAGGCTTCCATCTCAGGAAAAAATTCCTGCCTCACTTTAATTGCTTTGGGGAGTCCTAAAGCGCCTTACTCATACTTGGATTAACGCCACTGTTCATACAAAGCTCAGCTTACTTAAAAAATAACAGCTCACATATTCAGTAAGCCAAATGTCTCCTTCCATGGCTACCTTGATTCCTGTGTTACTTACAAGAAATACCCGTAATATTTTAAGTCAATTTATAGAGCTTTTAGCTTTTGTTTTTTGAAACTGTGTTTTCCAAAAGACTGCATGAATAATCAAACCAGAAATAATGAGTCAAATCAGCAAACGCACTAATTTCTATGTGTAAAATAGTTTCAAATCAGAAATTGAAGATATATTTATACTAATGACAACTTTAACATCCTAACAGGCTCCAATTTTTGCATTAAAATGATACATTTTAAATATCTAAAAGCTTGACGGGAATTTTATACTCTGTTTATGTTAAACCAAAAAAGTGAACTTAAAGTAATCATGTAAATTGAATGATAATAAGAGTTCTTTTATATTTTTAGACTACTTCAAATGAATAATTTAAAAGGCATCAAGCAAAATATTTTATTAACATAAAGTTAATGGTATATTTTTATAGTATCTGATTTTCAAAAATTTGTACTAAGGCATTACCATAATCAACTCATGTCAGTAGTATGCAGTTTCACATGCTTTTATTTTTGACTCGACTTAATGTACTCCCTGGCACAGACATTGAGTCTAAACCTTATTCCTGAGCTCTCACTACTGGCTTTCTTAAAATACTTGTAATTTGTTACCTTTTACACAATTCTAAAATAAAGAAGACTGTGCTCTGTGAATTGTAATTTCTGCTAGGATTTATTCCAATGACAAAATCAAGCTCACAGCACCGGGAAATTCCAGCACTCTCAGACAAAGAGAGAAAATAAAAAGGATCAGCCTACACATGTGTCTCAAAGCAAGTATTATGTTGTGAAACCAAGACAATTATAGAATATTAGAGATCTCCTCTTCATTCTGTGGCTAGAAAAAGAAAACCACCTTACTCAGTGCCAGCTTGAGGACAGGGAAAATAATTCCATATTTGGGTTCTAATTCAAAATGCAAGTTTTTTTTTTTTTTTCAAAACAGAGATATACGCTTATTACCAGTGGGGAACTATACTTGAAATGTGATTTTCCTCCCGCAGTCAAATGCTCATAATAGTTGCAAGCTGTCTGCAGGATGGCCACAACTTGCTGTAGGTTTCTGGCTTCAACAGTGGAGACCATGCCAAAGCAAGTATTTCCCTGGACTGGCGTTTTCAGGTTTTGCTAGGAGATGGAGGCCATGACACTTGCTATGGGAGATGTACGGTTTTATAAAAGCTCGCAAACCCTACATTTAAACTACAGTAGAATACACAACGTCTATATTTATTTTTTAAAAAGTTATTATTTCACATTGCCCATTAAAATAATTTTCCTGAGAAATAGGGATGCCCTGTTTATTTCTTCTTCTGTCTTCCCAAATAAAGGGCACATGGAAAACTCATTCTATCCAGTATCCAGAAAACTCTCATCAACAATCAATGCAAACCTGACATTTATTTCTCTGTGATTGCACTTTCTAATGTCCACTGTTTTGTTATCTACTACAAAATAATCGTTTATCATTAACCCTGATGATAAATATATCACCATTTAGAACTGTGTGGAACACTGCCATTGGCTTTGCCGTAAATAAATAGAGAGAGCTGAAGTAAGTCATGCGACATAATGAAAGACTAAGCAATTGCAGACTTAGGGCTATGGAAACAAACTTGGCATGTTTAATTACCCTTATCAAAGGACTTGATACTTTGATAATATACTGTGTAAAAATGCTGTAACATTTGAGAATAGTTTGAATTAAAAATTCCAATTGATGGTTTGTCTAAATAAAATATAAAAAGGCTATGAGGGTGAATATGTAGCCTCATGAGTCTTCTTCAGTACTTCAGTGTCTTAATAATCACCCAGTAAACATTTGAAGCCCCTAAAAATGTTCAAATGATTAATTTAAAAAAGAAACAAAGCAGGAAGATTTTTGAATGTGGAGTCTTGTGACAGACTTCAAAGATCCCTTGAAAAGAGAACACTTTGTGATGGAAATATTTTTCCTCAGGGGTTTCTTATCACCATTTGAAATTTTATATGCTTTCCCCATAATGTTTTGCCCATTATATTACCATCTTCTCTACAGCAGCAAAAAAATTATTAGATGATGTGAAGATGAAGAAAATACACTAAATTGCTTGGTCCCACAAGTTTTGAATTGGGGGAATCCATGATACATTTTCATTCAAATGAAAGAAATTAATAGTCTGTAAGGAGGACTTTGTGAAATTTAAGGCAATCCTGACACTGTTGTTTGGTTGTTTTATTTTTTCAAATTATGAATGACACAATAAATATGTTTTATTTTATTTATTAAACACTCCTAGATGTACATCGGAGTTCCATGTGGAGTACCACATCTCCAGCATTGAAATATATCCTGTGCAAAGACTTAGTTCAAAACCTAGAGCATTACTTGAAGTACTCTGCTTAGATTTTGAAATCTTAGAGGACTCTGCTCTGCAGAAATTGCAGTTTCCTAGATATACATCTTGTGTTGTTGTATATGTGCACACTTGTATGAAAAATATGTCTACATGATTGCGAAAAACCCCACAGATATTGCTTACTTCTATCACTCCTATTGCAGAGAATAGAAATGAACAAAAACCTAAACCTAAACCCAGAAATAAAATAACAAAGAAAAAAATTCACAACCACCTTGGCCAAATGTTATTTATATACTCAAGAAAATAGTCCCCAGATTCAATTATTCTTCAAATACTTGTGTTACTAGAACCTATTCCAATTCATATTCAGTTTATTAGCAAATTTCCAATAACTCGTAAATGAAAGGAAAATTAAACACAATGAAATTACAGAGCAGTCAGTCTCACCTCTGTGCCTGGCAAAATCTTGGAGCACATTCTCCTGGAAGGCATGCTAAGGCACATGAAAAACAACAAGCTTGCTACAGAACTGATGGACAAGGGTAGAGCAGTTGATGTCATCTACCGGGACTTTTGCAAAGCGTTTGACACTGTCCCACACAACACCCTTGTCTCTAAATTGGAGAGGTATCAATTTGATGGATGGACCACTGGGTGGATAAAGAACTGGCTGGATGGCCGCACACAAACAGTTGTGGTCAATGGCTCAATGTCTGGCTAGAAACCAGTAACGAGTGGTGTCCTTCAGGGATCGGTGTTGGGACCGGTCTTGTTCAACATCTTCGTCGCTGACATGGACAGTGGGATTGAGTGCACCCTCAGCAAGTTTGCCGATGACACCAAGCTGTGTGGTCCGGTTGATACGCTGGAGGGAAGGGATGCCATCCAGAGGGACCTTGACACGCTTGTGAGGTGGGCTGATGCCAACCTTATGAAGTTCAACCATGACAAGTGCAAGGTCCTACACCTGGGTCGGAGCAATCCCAGGCACAGCTACAGATTGGGAAAAGAAGAGATTCAGAGCGGCCCTGCAGAGAAGGACTTGGGGATGCTGGTCGATGAGAAAATGAACATGAGCCAGCTGCAGTGTGCGCTCACAGCCCAGAAAGCCAACCGTATCCTGGGCTGCATCAAAAGGAGTGTGACCAGCAGGGCGAAGGAGGTGATCCTGCCCTTCTGCTCTGCTCTCGTGAGACCTCACCTGGAGCATTGTGTGCAGTTCTGGTGTCCTCAACATAAAAAGGACATGGAACTGCTGGAACAAGTCCAGAGGAGGGCCACGAGGATGATCAGGGGACTGGAGCACCTCCCATATGGAGCCAGGCTGAGAAAGTTGGGGCTGTTCAGCCTGGAGAAGAGAAGGCTGCGTGGAGACCTCAGAGCAGCCTTCCAGTACCTGAAGGGGGCCTATAGGGATGCTGGGGAGGGACTGTTCATCAGGGACTGTAGTGACAGGACAAGGGGTAACGGGTTAAAACTTAAATGGGGGAAGTTTAGATTGGATATAAGGAGGAAATTCTTTCCTGTTAGGGTGGTGAGGCACTGGAATGGGTTGCCCAGGGAGGTTGTGAGTGCTCCATCCCTGGCAGTGTTCAAGGCCAGGTTGGATGAAGCCTTGAAGTGGGATGGTTTAGTGTGAGGTGTCCCTGCCCATGGCAGGGTGGTTGGAACTAGATAAACTTGAGGTCCTTTCCAACCCTAAGTATTCTGTGATTCTATAAATATCTATAATTTCTGAAGCTGAGAATTTTCCTATTATAGTCATGTCAGAATCTTTTTTCCTTTTTCTAATCCAATGACATATTACATTAACATCAATTAATCATAGGAAAGAACTACCAAGTGAATTTGTACATTGTCATTTCCTAAAATCTTTAAACCCAGACTGAATGGATTTCCAAAATAAACTATTCATAAAAATAAGTAATTCCTCTTATATAGAAGTAATTAGATAAAGACCTATCTCTGTGTACAGGTCTACAAATCAGATTACATGACCCTTCTGACAGAAATTCAAGGATCTAACTCCATCAAAATGACGAACAAGAAAAGTGGAGCCCAGAGAAAGCCTTGTTTGCCCTCTGCACCATCCTGGCACGTGGTTGTGAATGTATTGTGAAAGGACTACTGAGGAAGCACAGCTGAGATGGGGTAAGGCTGGTGAGTACATGAACTTGCTGTAAATGCTGGTAAACCGCTGAGGAACAAGGGCAAGTCTTTGACACGCTCCAAAGGTGACTAATTGTGAACATTTACAAATGATGCAAGTAGAAAAAACAAAAAGATCTTAGACAAAATTTCTTTTTGTATTAGGAGATGTAAATGTCACAAATCAAGCTTGCACTCAAAACTGGGCTACAATGATGCTTGAGACCCATGCTGAGGGGAAACTTTCATCCATTATCACAAAATTGCTGAAAATTAAACTCCATAGAGAAAAATGCCACTTTCATTTTACTGCTGCAAAATGTCAATATTTTTTAAAGTTCAAAAGAGATAGCTTTGCTGTTAGGGCTGGTTGAATAGCCAACCCTCCCCCACCTTCCACCTCCCCCCCAAGCCCACAACTATACACACTATATCTCTACTTCATAAACCTAATAATTATTACAAGCATGACAACATTTTCAGGCCATTTTATTCTCTTTTTATCTGTTCTATTAACACCACCTTCACGATAAATATTCAAGTCTAATTCCATTAAAGTGTACTCAAATCATCTAACTGAAAATAAATTTCACTAACGTTACATCTAACTACTGACACACTGTCTGGTCGTTCACACTTGTTTTATTTTGAGCTAATAACAACCACCTTCTGGAAATCAAGGATATGGAATATTTCCTTTGAGCCCTACTGACAGTAGGTACTAACTGTTAGTAGGTACTAACAGTACCCCTCCTTGCTTAACCAGCTGAAGATAATCTAGAAATATCAATTCCTGAAAGAAAAGGGGGTCAAATAAACAATCAAACCTGCCCTTCAGCAGTTTAATATTGTATCCAGTCATTGTCCCCTTGTCCATGAAGGGAGAACAATCAGGATTAATAACTCCTCTGGACGTTCTAGGGAACTGACCAAATCAAAGACTGGCTCAAGGTTCAGCACCCATGACTGCAATCAAAGCCTTCATGCTCTAGAAGAGAATTATTTTAAAATGATGGTGACCATCCTGTTTATGAAAGGAGGAGTTTAAAGCCAGGAAAGCTTTTTTTTTTCTTCTAGCAGGACAAGCCCCTCACTGGAAGTGACTGTGAAAGACATTCAGTCTGGTTCTGCCTAAGTAATTAGACAAAACAGTGGTTTTGAGCTTGAAGGTCACCATCCTTTGTAAATGAGGTGGAAGGGCTTATTAGAGAAAGAAAGCTCAATATCAGGTCTCCAGAGGAGATACATGTGCAGGTGGATGGAACTGGTGGTCTTAGTTCTATACTGTTTAATGCAAGTAGGCAGGAAAAAAGATCCACAATTTTCTGTGGCCTCCATGCTGTGGTTATTTTCTGCTGAATAGCACAAAAATAAAAGCTTTCATATGTATTTTTGGAAGTGGAATTCTTACAGTGGTAAAATAACAGTAATCAAGAACAAGCTGAACATGAAATGTAGGAGGATAAGAAAGGTTTTCAAGGCTAGAAGGTCCTGCAAAAGACAAGAAAGTCTTAAGTAAATATATTTTCAATGGAGTTTTAAAAGAAACTTTTAGATTTAAAAAAATCTCTTTTTGGGGTCCATGTGAGAACGTTTCTTGCAAGATGTTTACGTGGATATTTTTAGGGGTATTCTCAGCTGCTTGTAGATTTGTGTAACCTTCTATGATTCTCTCATTAGGGTTAGAAGCCATAAACAGTCAGGAGAATTCTTCATTGCACTTGCACCTACACAGAGGAGTAATTCAATTCTTCATTGCACTTGCACCTACACAGAGGAGTAATTCCTTATTGCTTAGTGCTAAGATGGAAAAATGTTGGTGGCCCAGATCAAGAAAATGTCATGTACTAGAGGAAGTGATTAAAACTATAAAAAATAACCAGCAGACAGCCAGTTAGATAACTAGGATATATCTGAAAGCTAAAATCCACATCTGTTTCTTAGTCTCATCCAAATATGATGATTAGATTCAGGATTTTGGCTCAGTCTCATAAACAAAAATGAAATAAAAGTTAAAAATACTGACAGAAATGGAGAGTGTATAGGTTTACTATCCAATAGTGGGGTTTGTACTATGCCTTTACTTCAGCAAACTGTAAACAACTCTTCAAAAATTCTTTGTCTGCATTGTCAATACGATTTCTCTTTCTGTCATGAACAAGTACACACGTAAATACTCTTTATCTACAGTGTACTTAGAGCACTGTGGATACACCATCCCTGCTAGGCAGACTTGACATAACCACGCTCAAGCTACCTGCTAAGGATTTTTATTCTTCATGTATACATTGTTCTGCAATGATTCAAACAAATTCTTGCCTCTACGTTGTTTCTTTAAACAATGGCGGGTTTTTTTTTGTTTTTGTTTTTGTTTTTTTTTTTTTTTCCAGATTGAAATACAATGCTTCAGTCTTATACAAAGAATTAGCTAGGGAATAATAGCAGTGCACATACAAAAAGAGAACAAAGTACTCAGATATTTTCCTGTATGTTTTATTTTCATCCATCCACACAATAGAAGAAAACACACAACTGTATGTACACACACTCTAGAGCTTATATGGGGAAACTAGTATATAATACAAATGCACTGCATTATTATGTGGGTTTTCTTCAGTGTCAGACATAACTTTTTCTACTTAGCACTTCCTTGAATGTTGAGAATTTTCATCTGATATTCATCTGGACATCAATAGTAATTTCTCTGTCTTCCCTTATGATATGTTATTATTCAATCCAGCAACTATAATCTATACAGAAATAATGTTTCATCTGTTGACTACAGTTCCAGGAAGAATAGCAACAACAGGGAAAAAGAAAAGGTAAAAAAGAAACCATTAACATCTGTACAACAAGAACAAATATTGGTGTATTAAAACACTAATACAGAGACATCCATCCCCTGCAAGTATAAGAATATCTTTCCATACCGACTGCAGCAGTGTACGCTCAAGGGATGTGAAATTAATAGCTGGATGGACCTACTGTTTTGTGTTCAACCTTCCCTTACACCTCTCACCCTGCCCTGTTTTCACAAATGGAACAACAAATTGCCACTATTTTGGCTGCTGATTACGTTGAGACAGTGCTGACGGATCGTATCTCAAAATCATAGAATGGTTTGGGTTGGAAGGGGCCTTAAAGCTCATCCAGTTCCAACCCCCTGCCATGGGCAGGGGCACCTTCCACTAGACGAGGTTGCACCAAGCCACATCCAACCTGACTTTAGCTTTGTTTCTATATACAGTTTTATAGTTAACCTGTAAGATCGCCGGGACAAGGATAATACTTTGTTCTTTGTATGTACTGAATAATGTAGGGTCCTGATTTGTGACTGGGCTCCCAAGTGCTGTGATGTAATACAAATAATGAATGAAAGCACTTAATTTGTAATTTAAAATAAGATTAACAAAAATGATTACTAATTTTAGACTTATCAATCAGAAAAATCTGGGATCTCATTTTAGGAGATCCCAAGCATCTCCACTCTCAGATAATTCAAGCGCTGCTGGAGTGCTCAGAGTGAGCACCCAATATCCTCAGACCCCAAATTAATTGAGGATTTTGAAAGTGCTGGCTCAAATAGTAGCACATTCCATTGATTATCCTTTTGAGGGGGTTGTTTTTCTGTATTCGCCATGCAAAGCCCTGTTTTTTTCTGTATTTGCCATGCAAGGTGGAGAAGCCTGTCTTGTCTTCATGTGTTTCATTAATCCCCTTCTTTCTGAAATGACGTGAAAATAAAGTCTCTCCTCGAGGGTACGCAAAGAATCAAACAACTTATACCTCAAAAGCTAAATGCATTTCTACCTTTGCCTTATTTTCACCCATGTCATTCTCTGCCCACATACTGGGCATCTTCCAATAATTCCCTCCAGCAAAGAGAGCTGGGACAAATCTGCCTTGGATGCTGCCGGTATTCTTGGATGGTCAACAAAGGGTGCTAATGGACACGGCAGCTGGCTTTCTCCCCCTTGAGGCTAAACATTTTCCCTGCACTAACTCCACACTTGAATGATCCAAAAGCTGACAGCTGTGAGTTTGTCCTGAAACCATGCTGCAGTAACTGCTGCCATTTCACAATATAACTCCACTTTCTCATGTGGATTTAGTGCCAAGTACGCAGCAGTTTGTGAGCCACGCAGTACAGAAAAAAGCTGAGAGAAACAAACGCATTTCATTTCAGTCTACATTACCAGCACTTTTCCTTCTTTATTCTGAGACTATGAGTTAAGGAAGAGTGAAAAGCAAACCTGAGGCATTTTAAAAAATACACCAGTAAAATCTGCTTTTGCACGAAGGACATGCAGGTAGAATTACAGAGTCTAATAAAGATTTAACTGGATTAGCTCTTAACACTATATTGTATTTTATTAACATCCATGAGTACACTTCTAGGAATTTTCATTAGGAATGAGTTAAGAAGAGGTCAGAGATTAAAAAAAAAAAAAAAAACCAACACACAGGAAGATGTCTCTGAAATGATGCAGGTGTATGTGATAGCTGGAAGTAACTCAAAATTTAGTGCAGTATATTGCAACTTTATTATTTAAAATACTTGTAATATTCTTGTTCCCACTATGTAAAGCTGGATGCTTTCCTTCCACTTTTCAGACCAATGAACTAAGGAAACCCAAATAACTGAAATATGTAACCTAAGTCAGGAAATTCATAGATAGTAAACTTAACGTGCAGTATGTGTAGTACAGCAGAGCAACAGCTGCCATCTCACAGCACTCACTTATATTTCTCTATACATTTGATTTTATTCATAACCAAACAATTAAGAGGAAAAAATAGCAAATCATTAGTGATTTTATTCCATTAAGTTTAGAAAACTGGACAGTCCACCTGAATTTTAGCAGATAAATAACTCTTTCAGAAAGGAAACAGCTATAAGAAACTATTTTGGGTTTCATTTCCATTTCAGAAAAGTCTGTATGTCTCAACTGAGTTACATGTTATTTTCAATAATTAAATTGAAAATAAATATCTTCAAAAGCTTAAAAATCAGCCCTGAAATAATCATCAGAATGAAGCCAGGCCTCATGATCCGAACTGCTAACAAATCTCAGGAATCCCAGCATCTATGGAGGTCCGCCCTTTTCTCACTGCCACACCTGCAGCCAACCCCAAAGGCCCAGGGTAACTGCAGGTGCCTAACCTGACATTTCCAGTGCCTGAGCCCAGCAGCCAATTCATTTTGAAAGCTGAAATTATTTTCTCTCTCTGAAGTTCTGATAATAGCTTATTTGTGAAAAATACCAGTCTGAATCGATTCCTTGCAGCCAAAATGCAGGGATGAAGAAAATATGCAAGCATTTACCACAACAATAAAGCACTGGAAAAAGTGGTATTGCTGTAACGAATCTGGAACAAACAAAAAGTACTGAAGAGGTGGAAAACAGACTGCTCCACCAATGCCAGGAAGATTTCATGCTCTAAGACAGTGCTGTTTCTATTTTTTTCTGCCTTTAGAATAAAAACAAATTTAAATAAGAAATGTGAACATTCTTGTGCATTTGGTACTTGCAGGCCACATTTTTATTCTTCTAATACTTCACCTTAGGGAAAGGGGGTTTTTTTAGGCTACTGAAAGATTCTAGTCACAGTCCCCGATATCCAGATTACCAGCAGAAGAGCTAAAGCTTAGACAGCAGCAATGCTACAGCAATGCTGACTTCTCCACAATTCTCTCAGCAAAGTACTTCAGCCTTGAAGATCTCAGATGCAAGAGACACAGGGTTTTACAACCTCCCCGGCTCAGATGGTCTTTGCACCCCCTTCTGAGACTGTCAGAGGCTGTTAACTATATTCAACTGTAGCCTGAGGCTTGGGCTGTGAGCACTTGCCCATTAGAAATGAACTTTCACACTGCTGCAAAACTGTACCAGCTTTAAAACAATAATGAAGAAGAATAAATCCTTAACATTTCTACCTGTCACTTGTCACCAAGGTCTCTAAACATTAGTATTCTAACTTCATTTTATTTTCAGAATAGGATAAGTGTGGGGAGCATGACCATCCATATGGGGAAGATGAAATGGAGCACCCTGAGCTGTTCGAGCTGGAGCACCTATTAGGGTGTGCAAGGACTGGACAGCAGAGGCTGGAGCAGTTCAGCACAAACCATAGTATTTTCTTAAAATTGCTAAGGCTTATTATATTAAATTGCATATTTAAAGATGTGAAAAGGGCTAAAGAGAACATAGCATGGTTTTCTCTTTCCTCCTTTCAGTAGGGCAGTGAAAGGGAGCACAACCACAGTAAATATCTAGTCCTTCTGATACTTACTTCATTTTCATAAAGCTGGTTTGCTTGTATGCTTAAAAAGTAGCCAACGGAGATTTACTGTAAAGCTGAATTAGGAAATGGATGCTTTCTAAATGCTGAATAAGGAAATAAATTAATTCTATCATTTCAGATCAAAATAGGGCAGAGCATAAGGAGCTGGATTTTGAATTGAAATGAAGTTGTGACTGCAGCTGGTAAAATTATTGAAAATACTGTTTGTTGAGAAGTATTGCTTTTTCTGCTCACAACACATTGTAAGCAGGATACTTCATATGAATCAGATCACAATTAGTGGACCTTGGGTGAGAACATATCTCAGCATCAGAGTTGCTGATGAGTTATTTTACTCTGCATTATTCATGATGTGCAATTGGTCAGCTAAAATCACAGTATCACTTTCGTTCCTGGTGTAGACAAAACACTTTTAAATTGAAGAATAGAAAACAGGTCTGCTCATGTATGAATATCTTTGCATGTAAGAGGTTAGGGCTGGTTTTATATAAAGAACAGTCATTCAACCAACAAACTCAGTTTAAAAAAAGCCAATAAGGCAAAAACACCCAGAAAAGTCCTCTCAGATTCAAATAATGTTTGTGATCTTCTTTTCATTATTTGATGAGCCTTGTTTGCAATTTTGTATGTAATTACAAATAACAAGTCATAAAAGAGGGGTAACATCATGTGTATCAGGTTATTAAATGGATAATGTAGTCTTTAAGCCTTGAAAGAATAATTTATACTGCTAACCTTTCTTTTCACATTCATTTTGTTCTTTTGTATTAACTTGAGTTTGATTTTTGAGAACTATGAGTTAGAAGTCCCCTTCCACATAAATATTAGCACATGAGGATTAAGCATGGCTCCACTAGAGTCAGCGGTGATATTGAAGACACTGATCTAGCAAGGCTCTTAAACACGTGCATAATCACTTTGCTGAAAAGATGGCTTCAGTAAAACGCTCTTTTAGCCATATATTAGAACCTAATAATCTTGAAGCAATGGTTACACAAGCTGGAAAGTAATGGGGAGTACCAATGATCAACTGCCTCCCCCATTTGAAAGGCCTCAGCTGCAGGGCAAAGGGTGAGAGCTACCAGGCATTGCCCGCAGAGCGGGATGGCTGCCTTTAGGCTACTGAGCTGTCAATGCTGGCACACGGCAGATTTTTTCCAGTAAGCAAATGTAAGGAAAATAGATGTCTATATGGATTTCTATGTTGTACATGCAATCCTGGAAGAATTTATATACCTCTAGCATAAAACAGAATACATGCACTTCTTAACACCTGGAAACCTAGAAACTTAGGAAGTCATGAACCTTTTGGTAGAAAGCAGAAGACACAAGATTAAAAATAATAAACAGAGTACAAAGCCCTTGTAACTTTGTATTTCACCTGAGACATAAAAACCCTCATCACTCGCAGACTCACACTTTCCGTCATGTTTACAGATTGTTCTCCTTAAACACCATTAGGTATCCAGACCTAGGTTGTAGAATGGACAAATAGATCAGGCAAATACAGCACATAAGCATATTTCTGCTCCATAGGAAAATGCTAGGGGTGAAATCACACATAAAAATCTCAAATTGAGAACCAAATGTCAGGCAGAATCAAGAGGTATAGATGTGACTCTCCATACAGTATGGGCTGTAAAAAGTATTACAGGTTAATAAATGTACGTAACTGATACATCCTTCTCCATATATAGGCAAACAGTGTGTATACCTTAATGTTCAGCTGTATAATAGTTATTCCCTCTTTAGTAAAGACGTGTGTACACAGTCTCCACCTACATTTTTGTGGTACTAATTTGTACCATCACAAAACATATCTTGTACTTTGCTTTACTAGCAAAAAATGCCAGTTCAGTACTGAAAAACAAGCCAACATTTAAACAGATTCATTTCTTCAGCAGTTACTTCAAAATGGATTTTGGTATATTTACTTTGGATTGTTGAAAACAGCCTTGGTCAATCAAACACAGTTTCCTTGTTGCCAAGTCTTGATTGCTTCCATGACAACAATGCTATTTTATAGCAAGAATATTGTCATATATAATTAAGATACAGGAAGCTATATGCTTGTTTGCATTGAATTTGAAAGATAACTTGAAGAACTCATGTTTCTTCAGTTGTGGTGTCTGAACAGTACTGTTAATTCATAAATATTAAGAATTTAGGCAGCAATCTGCTCTGTATTATAGAGCTGTTTGCATAACTGCTGTTAAGCTCTAGACTTCCATTTAAACAGCATTTAAGATGACTGACACATTTTCTGGAAGCTGCAAGTCATGAAACTCTAATACTATGGTATGAACCTGGTATTTCTTCAAGCAGTTCAAAATACCTTCAAGCACACAGACACAGCACAGCCTACATGTGCTGCATGCAGACTGTGCTGCCAATGCTGCCGGTAATCTGCAGTAAGATGTGGGCTTCTCCTGAGAGGCTTCCTGTTGGAAGTTCTCTATCAGTCCTGCTTTCCTGTTGAGCATTTAATTCATACTCAGAGTAACAATTTCTTTTGTACTTCAGTAGCGATGTGATGATACCAAGGACTGTGACAGAAGAATCTGGAGTTCAGAGGCAAAATCATTTAATGAATGCACAGCACATGCCTTAGTCATTATACTGAATACAGCCCTGGAGTTGGGCAATGCATACACTAATTCTTTATTAAAAATGTGATGCTACATTCCTCATTTAGAAAATAGCATTAAAAAAATCAAGATGTTTGGCTAAAAAAGGCTTTCATGCCGTTCTGAACTTTCCTAGTATGTTTTTAAAAGTGCAAGATAATCCTTTTTCTCAGCTATTGTAGGGTTGCTGGATATAAAACATTGTACCTCCCTTTAAACTTTTCCATATAACTTGATTAGACAGCAGTAATCTCTAATGCTTTCATGTGCAAATTTAGGAGTGACCCGGAACAAGAGTTTTCTTCATCGCCATAGCAACCAGGACGATGGAAGAATGCCACTCACCAGGCAATGCAAGGCAAATTTCATCCCTTTGATGTTAATTAACAAATTGCTTTCAGAAAAGTCAATACATTTTTCTTCTTTAAATGTTTGTGATAAATTTTTAATATGTCTGAAAATGAAAGAGAAATACAGAAGCATCAACTGCTGACAGGTGAAGTGTGGACAGCTACTTTGGCAGATAACCCATGCACTGGTGCTACAGCAGTGATGAACCCAAGGAAAGGCTTGCTTCAGCTGGCAGCTCAAAAATCACCTTGGGTGAATTTTGGGACTTGGAGTTCAGGACTGATGCCTCCAGCTAGTTCAAACCATTTCTGATGCACATGGTGATGTGGATACTGCTATAAGAAAGTGTTTTATCCATTTTGAGTTTCTGTCATGGAAAAATAATAGCTTAACACACACAGAAAATTTATAAGGATGAGGTTATAGGCATACCCTAAATAATTTTAATATATTTAGCACTGAAACCACTTTACTTATGTACACTTTGTTTGTATAGCTACTCAGCTACTTGTTACTCTTCTTCCTCTTTCCCCTGTTGTCCTAATGCTCTACAACAGTTATCAGTTCTTAGTACAAATTCCTTTAGGGACTACTGAATTGAACACTGCCAGGGATGGAGCAGTCACAGCTTCCCTGGGCAACCCATTCCAGCACCTCACCACCCTAACAGGAAAGAATTTCCTCCTTATATCCAATCTAATCTTCCTCTGCTTAAGTTTTAACCCGTCACCCCTTGTCCTGTCACTACAGTCCCTGACGAAGAGTCCCTCCCCAGCATCCCTATAGGCCCCCTTCAGATACTGGAAGGCTGCTCTGAGGTCTCCACACAGCTTCTCTTCTCCAGGCTGAACAGCCCCAACTTCCTCAGCCTGTCTTCATACGGGAGGTGCTCCAGTCCCCTGATCATCCTCGTGGCCTCCTCTGGACTTGTTCCAGCAGTTCCATGTCCTTTTTATGTTGAGGACACCAGAACTGCACACAGTGCTCCAGGTGAGGTCTCACGAGAGCAGAGTAGAAGGGCAGGATCACCTCCTTCGACCTGCTGGTCATGCTCCTTTGGATGCAGCCCAGGATACGGTTGGCTTTCTGGGCTGCGAGCGCACACTGAAGCCAGCTCATGTTCATTTTCTCATCGACCAGCACCCCCAAGTCCTTCTCTGCAGGGCCGCTCTGAATCTCTTCTCTGCCCAACCTGTAGCTGTGCCTGGGATTGCTCCATCCAGCCAGTTCTTTGGGCTTGAGAGTTGTCAGACAGCTGAAAACCACCAAGAAAACCCACCAGAGTTTCTGATATGAAGCCCTACACCAATTCACTGGTCAAGATAATTAATTCAGACTCTTAACCGGACAATGTGTTTTCCCTTCTATCCTTGGCTTTTTGGATCATCCAGGTCTAGTCATGTGGCCTACAACTTCACTACAGAGGTGATCTGAATAACTCCAGAAGAACTAACTTCAAGTGAAACAACCACACCATAAACTAATACCGCACACAAACTGATTTGATTGCTGTACATTATGTTATTAGACTCTTAACTTGATCTGCATCTTCTGTTTCCTGATACAATCACTTTCTTTAATAATGATTCTACTTGCAGAGGAGATTTCGGTTAGAGGCGACACTGTAACTAGATCTAACTTCAGCAAAGAAAGTTCAGACTCTCTTTTGCTACTTATTCAACAGGGCAACAGAACCTTACAGGGTCACACAACGATCAGGCACTGACCAGGCTGCCCAAAGAGGTTGCACAGGACCTGTCCTTTGAGGTTTTCAAGACCAGACTGGAGAGAGCCCTGAGCAACCTCAGCTGACATTAGAGCTGCCCCTGCTCTAACCAGCAGGTTTGGAATCGAAACTTCCTGAGGTCTCTTCTAGCCTAAAACATCCTATGACGATATTAGCTGATGTTGTGAAGATAGACATAAAAAAGCCCTTTGCGATATTATGGCAAAAGGTAAATGAATAAGAAGCAAGTTTAAGAAATCAATGTGTTTTTCTGGCACTGACTGCCCCAAGTTACCTATACCTGCAGAAACAAGGGTCTGACTGGAGACTGGAATGGAAATTTCTAATCCCCAGCAATGATAAATTTATTTATATCAGCAAAACCTTCCCTTCCCTGAAACTCACAGATTCCCCTACTCCAGTGCTATTTTGCACCTCCTCATCAGTTAGGGATTGTGTCCTAAACTTGACAATGTTGTTCTAAAGAGCATTACAGTGAAAGAGTCTCCCTACTCATCAATTAAAAATATTACAGATTAATTTCCACTTGTCCTGTATTTCTGTATGATCTTATTTAACAAGCTTGCTCTCCAGCACAGCAGGAAAAGTCCATTAGAAGAATACTATGCAGGAATCCCTTCAGAGTATAATGAAGGACTTCACATAAGGTAAAAAGTCACCTCCTCACTGATTTTTAACTATTGAAAACAAAAAAACTAAATATAGATCTGTGTGGCTGTAATCCAAGAGAAGTAAACCTGGTGGGCTGGCTGGTGACTGACTTGGAAATCACCCTAAGTCACCCTCACAATAGCTACACTCACCTATATGGAATACAATTTTAGAATCCAAGTCTCTCTCTGGTGAATTGCCAGCTATTGGCCCACAATGCTCCTTCAAGCAGGGCAGATAGTAAGAGTGGATGATGACAAGATAAATATCTCACCTTGTACAGGATAATGGACTGAAAAAACCTGGGTATCTGAAAATGCACAATCCTTTTTGCACAATTCAATAGAAAGAAAAATGTCCAAAGTAAAAAGCTTAAGCCAAATTCTAAAATAATTTTCTAAAATGGAAATTTTAAGATATTGGAAATGAGATTCAGTGTAATTCTGTATCCTGAAAAACATTTATATTTTCATTCAGCATCTGAAATCCAAATCCTTATTGTATGCAGTGATATGAAAAACACTTCTTTTGACAAAACATACATTATATCCTTAAAAGATTAGACAGTTTCAGAGATTCTAAATGTGTTGATGTCGTTTGCTTAAATTTCTCTCTTAGTATTTCCTTTTTTTCTTTAGTTACCTTCTAATGATTTTAATTTTTAATGTACAACCCTATAACAGAACAACTGTGTTTTGACAAGATCTCCTGTTTTCTACCAGGCAGGTTTTCAGCATTGTCTTTTCATACTCATTTACATATGGGGACCTGTTTTCTAAAAGAGAGGTAGTTTCAGGAAAATACGATTCCATGTGTGAAAGCTGGGGTTTTTAGCTATCCGAGAAGGTGTCACTCTTATCTGTCAATGACAGAGTGGGGCTGGGCATGAGGAGCAATCATGTTTTCTTGGAAAACTATGAAAATATGCATATGCAATACAGTAAATAAAATTAAAATAAACATGAGATTTTGAATTCTATTTACTGGAAGTGTCTGGCTTAACTGTGAAACTGCTCAGCCTTGTATGTGAGTCATGCTAATGTATGAATTCATTCAATGCGGTATGCTTATTTTGCCAAGCAATGTATTAGGAAACTCTTACCAGAACTTCCCAGAGCACACAGACATATGAATTCACACCTCAAAAGGAAAACAGAAATCAGACTATAGCCTAATATGGAGTACATAAGGATCCTTCTCAGTATCCCAAATATAAATTAGTGTATACAATTGTTGTTGTTTAAACCCAACCACAAAGCTCGTTCACTCACTCCCCCCCCCCTTTTGCCCTCCCCCTGCTCCCAGAGGGGCGAAGAAGAGAATCAAAAAGAATGCAACTCCCACGGGTTGAGATAAGAACAGTTCAGTAACTAAGGTATAACACAAATCACTACTGCTACCACCAATAATAATAATGATAAAAAAAAAATAACAAGAGGAAAAAATACAACGCCTCAACACCAGCAGACCAATAACTCGCCCCACTCCCCCCAGCTGAGCACCGACCGGTACCTCATCCAACCCTGCAGTCCCCACCCTTCCGGGTAACTCCCCGTTACATCCTGGGCATGACGTGCTATGGTATGGAATACCTCTTTGGTCAGTTTGGGTCAGGTGTCCTGTCTCTGCTTCCTCCCAGCTTCCCCTCCTCCCTGGCAGAGCAGGAGGCTCACAAAGTCCTTGGCCAGATCAAACATTTGAGCAGCAACTGAAAACATCGGCGTTATCAGCACTGTTCCCAGGCCAAAAGATCAAAACACAGCACTGCACCAGTTACAAAGAAGGAGAAAAATGACTGCTACTGCTGAACCCAGGACAACAATCTTTGTGTGATTACTTTCTAAATTAGCTGACTGAACTAAAATCACTATTAAAATACATTGTGGAATATACCTGGAGTTTGAGAAAGATACAGCACACTAGATCACCCCCTGAGAATAGAGCTATATGTTTCTTATGTATTTTTTGTTACAGGCATGACAAGAAAAATGTTAAATTTTACATATTCTATATACAATACATTGCATTTGCTAGAGCAATTACAAGCAGTAATGTATGATACTTTCTAAAGGGTCTGCAAGCAATGGAGGTGATGCTTGACTTGCACATTTGAGGAGATGTAGAAGATTAAAATTAAGTGAAATACTGCAATACTGTTCATGAACAGCATTGTTCGAAGACCCTCTTATTTTCTACATCAGCAATTCTCTACCTACAAGACAGACATAAATTACCACCGAAGTTGTAGGAAAAATAAATCAAGCGCCTGAAAGGACTAGATCGTTTGAAGCTGCAGTCATCACTGAAATGAAAAAAAAAGCAAACATATTTGCTGCATGCTTCAGTTCATGTATGTAAATAATACAAATACATGCCTACGGCAGACAGCACCAAATGACCACAAAAGCTAAGGGCAAAATGTTTCAAACTAACAGGAAAGCTTCATATTTATTTAAATTTTCATTCATTGTTACTATGAATGAAACAAAACACACACACAAAAAGAAAATCATGCTGGAATATTAATATTTATGTCTAGTGGTGGTATTTATTATTGCTGGTTCATTATGACTACTGGTCTGCGAAAAAGATTAAGATAGTAACATTAGTTTAGTAGTAGTTTAGTATTATGTGAGGATCTGAGCCAAATTTGTGTTGGCAGAGAGAATAAATTAGTAGACTTAAAGATTAGTAAAGGTATTTCAAGCCTCACAAAGGATGAACTTCCATAGTTATTTTGCAGAAGTATCTGGATTCTGTCATCTTCATGTGGGGCAAAGAAGAGGGGGAAAAAACCCCAAACCAAACCAAAACAACCTCTGTCAAATTTTTTCTCACACTGAGCAGAAACTTTGCAGTTAGTAGTGAGAAGGCGAAGACGACAATTCTTTGTGGTGGCATTAAAATTTAGCAAATGGTACTTTAATGCAAAGAGTTTCATTTACACAACCCCATGCATGTTTTGTTAATTATTTGTTTCAGAAGCAGCCCCTCAGACTGCACTGTGTTTGGGAGCTGCTGTGCAGAGCAGTGCTGTGCACCACCTGACACAGCAGAAGAGCGTCTGCTACAGCAAAAAACCCTACAAGAAAGACAAAGGGGGAAATCTTGGTTGTGCACGCACAACTCATTAATAAATCTTCCAGCAGTGTGTTTGGAGGAAGGAAACGTATCCCAGAGATATAAACAGGCCTCTGAAAATCAGTAGAATAATCCTGGCTAACAACGAAACCCACTTACAGCCAAAAGGAGAGTTGCCTTCATTTGCAATGGCAAATGAGCGGTGCAATTTCTTACTTTCCTATTATGTTTCCTATTGAGACTCTCTATATGCTGTCTATAGTTTACAGCAGGCTGAGGGAAGGAGACTCTCTGTTGACAAAAGAGCAAAAAGAGAAGAAAAAGAGTTGTAATTTTTCCTGCTTCATAGCTGAGCAATCACCAGGACACCTTTCCCTTATTAAACAACAAAAGGGAAATGTGAATATGTAATGTTTATTGGTATTTTCTGTATTTGGCAAGAAGTAGTTTGCTTCTGCAACTGTGATGTGAAAAATCTCTTCAATGCTGGATGGCTTTAGTCTATCGGCACCCTGATGAGCACTAAGAAAGAATCACAGAAAGACATGACATCAAATTGGCTGCCAACAACACCCTCACTTTACTATAGTACAAAAAAGAGGAAAACAAGGATATGCATGAACAGTATGGGTTTCTTTTTCTGTGCTTGATACCAAGGAAGTTGCTAATATGTTTGTGATATGAAAACATTTCACACATACATCAGTGCTTCCAAGCACCCAGTTGAGACCATAGCAACAATAGACTTGACTACATTACTGCAGGGAAAGTCTTCCTTCCCTTGCTTGCTCGAAGTCCTTTTTAAAGCAAAATCAGTGACCACTTGTCACACATCAGTGTGCTTGTATTCTCTCCATGCACACCATCAGCCCATTTCAGAAATACAGCAGAACTTGCTTATTCCTGACTACACAGAGAAAACAGGATATACAATACCCTTCTCAATAATCAATAACAATTCAAACATTTTGTTGTCTTAATTTCATACCCTTCTAATGTCTTTTTTTTCCCAGCCTGTCATAATGCACAGCATTGTGTTTAATTTACAGCATAGGTTGATATAAAATAAACATTCTGATAAGGATATGGTGAGATAAAGACAGCTGCTTGCCATGAAAAAATAGGGCACAAATATTATTACTTCTCTGCAATGCCTTACTTTCACAAAGCATTCCCTACCAGTTTAGCCAGGTAAGTACACTACAGGCTACTTTCACTGCACTAGCTCAAAATGTTACAATAGATAATTGCTTAGTATAACAGTACTAGGAAACATTCATATGCATTCAGAAACAAAGCAGTAGAGAAAAAAAAAATACTCAAGTTATTGATGTAAAGGTTGTGTATTCAAAGCTGCCTTATGCTGGCTATTTATGTTCTTATTTTAAGGATTCTCATTTTTCTGTTAATCTTCTGACTTTATATTCAATATGCAGCAAACCATTGTCTATGGAAAAGAAACTTACATTTGATTCATTAAGAAATTCCTATTTAATAAAAACTAAGGAACCTAACAGGCAAAAATAAAAAAAAAATCAAATTAAAACACCAGACCTATGTCCAGTAATATATTTTGTCCAATGTTTATTAAATACAATTACGTCCATAAATACACACTTTAGGTCGAAGATGTCCTCTCTGTGAGCTGTGTTTTCATTAAACAAATTTCTAAACATTAAAGTAATTTAAAATATCATGACCGCAATTTCTAAAATGCTATTTTTTTTTTCCTCAGATGTAATTGCCTCATTTTTGCTTATAGCTCTATTCACATGCTACTGAGAGTAACAGCATGTTAACATCATTCCGTGCTGCAGAGAGGATGAGAAAATACCTCAGTTTGCTTTTGGTTTTATTTTCTTTATTTTTCTGTATTTTTTTTCTTTTTATTTCAAGATTTTATTCTTAATACTTTGACACTTTTGAAATACAGCACATGGACTGTTTGCTTATCAGTGTCATACTGAGGATAAAACACAATTTTGCATAATCGTCTGTTGAATAATCACAGCAAAATATATTTAAGCACAATAAGTCAAATAATTTCAAATTTAGCGAAGAGCTCTTGTCCTCAGGCAGGCTAACACAAAATGTAACCTGTGATAATCTTCCAGGAGCTGAGAAATTAAAAGTTATTTGTACAAAGCACATATCTCTTAAAAGCAGTGTTGTCTTAGTATGTAAGCGCATGCCTTCCTTCCATGAACTGCATTTCAAACACATGCATTTCCCAGGTTCTAAACTACGTATTTCTATATTGACAATAGGAGTCCAGTAACTGTTTTCCAACTTACACTGAAGAAACTATTTTTCAGAAATAATGGCATTAGCTCAATGAGTTAAATTTAAGATACCAAAGAACTGGGTTTTCTTTTTTGTCATAATTTAACTTTTTTTAAAGAGTCACATTTATCTGGCTTACCCTAAGGCTTGTGTGTTTCTAGGTTCCAGTGGATTATCAGCATCAAGTGCTACTTATTCACTGCTAAGCTGGTACACAGTAAGTGAATTTCTTATTTTACATTCTAGTGGCCAGCATGGGAACATCAGAGCACCGAGAACTGTATGGGACATTCAGCAGGGCAATCCCTACACTATTTGGTAGATTTGACTTTCTTTTCAAAGCAAAGTGGGGCCACAGATGCTTTTTACACCTCTGCTCACTGATGAGTTGTGCCAGTCATAAGTGTCCTTAGGATATCCTCTTTTTACTGTCCAAAATAAAATTAAAAGAAAGAAAAAAGAGAAGAAAAAAAAAAAAAGATTAAACGAGAGTGGTGTCAATGCATTACAGTGTCAAAGTCCTGTTTCATGTTGGTCAAGACGGCTCATCTCACAGGCTTTTCTCACTTTGATGTCGGGGAAGTGTGATTGTGCTGTAGCCTCTGAAGTCCTTTCCCTTGTCAAGTATTTTGAATTTTATGATAATAAAATGAGGAGGGAGAGCAATGAGGTTCAAAGACCCAAACAGCATAGAGGAATGCTGCTATGAAGCTAAATAGGCTAACTCTAAAGATTATAAGCAGAAAGCGACACAATCAGGAAGGAGATATTTGACTTAATTGTAAATTATAAATGAAAATTCTCCAATTCAGCCCTTGGAATTCTAAACAAGACATCTTAAAAGAGAAACACACAACCTAAGCAAAAAAAAAAAAAAAAACCAAACGCCCATATCTGGCTCCTTTACATAACCATGGTTTAAAATTACAGAAGTTTCTTTTTCTTTAATGCAACATCCTAAAAAAGATCTGCCCTCACTGTCATTGTTCACGGCCAGACTAGGAAAGTGCAAGCACTGACAGGGATATTAATTTGTAAAAAGTTTTGGTTTAACACAACAAAATCCTTTCAATTCTGTTTTTGAAATAAGGTGGGAAAGCAAAACCACATTGAATGCTCACTACTAATATTTCGTGCCAAGATAGCAGATAGCACTTATCTTCAGGCAATCCTCCACTCACAGTCACCCATTCTGTCACCAGAGAAATTGCTATCTATAGTAAAATATATAACTCATATAGAAAATAGCATATATATGTTGCAAATATTTATCAGACCTCTTGCTTTTACCTCCTTAAAACAAAAGTAAGCTTTACTATGGTTGCTTCCCTAATACTAAATTACATTAGTCAAAAACGTCACGGTGCTGGCAGAAAAATTGACAAATACTAAACAGACCAGATTCAGAAACTTCGTGTTCTGGAATCCAACTTCCCTTACACAACACAAGTGCCCATCTAAGCAGCAGTAAAATATCTGAATGTCTACAGCCATGATCTATGGTATTGGCAAACATGAATAATGGATTAATCCAAGGGGAGCAATCTGTGACAGAATATTCCCTGCCCCTGTATTTCAGTGACTGCAGGGGATGTCATTTTCTCCATGCACAGCAAAGAGAAAACCACCACAGGCTTCTTCAGTATCTTCAGCATAACCATACAAAGAAACAAGACCACAGGTGGCTTCCTGGCACCATCTCTTTGGACCACACAGCCCAGTGGAGCAACAAGGAACAGATAAGGCGACCTTCTGTGGGGCTGCCCAGTGCTTGCTGAGGAAGACATACAGCTCTGGGATTGCTAATGATCAGTGTGGAAGCTCTTGGGCAAGGGCATAAGGATGGATGAACTCACAAGTTCATACAAGGTGAGAGCTGTGAATCCTATGCATACCAGAGAAATGCAGAAAGTCACAGGAAAATGAAAGTTAGAAGGTCACCTTCACATCATCTACTAAATTTTCCATTTAAAAGAAAGGCTAAACTGTCCATAGTCCTTTCCACGAGGACCCCCAGATCTTCCTTGGGTAGACCCTCTTCCTTTTCTTTTACCAAGCTGGGTAAAAGCTACTTCCTGCAATGAAGACCCTCACCCATTGGCAGTAACCTTTCAAAGACAGTAACTGACAGCCTCACAATGACATTGGCCAAATCCCTCCACACCTTTGAGTACACACCATCCAATTCCAAGCTGTTGCTGTATAGCTAAAGATCTATTGTATCACTTACAGAAATATTGGAACGGATTCGGCACACATATAACTGTGTGTTATGTTAACATAACACTTAATCCCAGAAGGGTTCACAAAGAGAATGAGAGTCAGACAGAAATGATTGCTGAGAAGAGGACATAAGACAGAGATGTCACTAGAGACAGCCTGGAAGGGTATTTTTTTTCCTCCTGTGTTATTTGGAGAGGGAACATAAGCTCTCCCATATATGAGGAGAATCATAACTATAGGATATGACAATATATGGCCTCCATGGTTGGGTGAGATGAATACAAATAGTCTTAGGCAGAGATTTTGAGGGTTGGAAGGAGGAGAAAGAGTTGCATGTGCAATATAGAATATAGAATGTAGAAACTAGAAGAGCAGTCATTGATACTGTACCAATATATGGATAAATATGTACAAGTATATACCATATATAAATATATGGTAAGTGTGTATGTTATGTACAGGCTGTAAAACCAGGGTGTTTCCACCATCTTTATAGAAAGAAGGTGAAGCAGACTGCATTTGATTCCTCCTGTGCTCTGTTGATCAATGGGGGAATTTGCCCACAGAGCAAGAACCACCCCTGCATGGCAGCTTCTCACAGGGGCCTCAGGGGCAAGGACTGCCTGGAGAAATTCATTGCTCTCCTGTTCCTGAACACGCTTTTCTATCCTAAGGAGGACCAGCAACATTTTGGATGTGTTGCTAAGCTTCTGCTGTTGCTTGATATGTAGCTGCTTTAGGCTTTGGTGGAATACTTTAGCAGACACAGCCTAAAGGGTCATAAGAATCACGCACTCAGTTGCATAAGCTTTCCCCAAAGGAGGGCCAGATTTTAATGCCTCCTCCACATCAGAAAAAGTGGATAGGGCGTAAGTAGGTGACTTAACTATCTGGAGGAATTTTCACAGAGCAAATGACACACGTCATATACTGAAAGGAAAATCCTACCTGCACTCTGCTGTTGTTTGCTTTCCCATTCTAAAATCAGAACCTGGAGTTAACTGAGGACGACTGTTTAACAAAGGAAATGTAGAAATATTCTAGATCCAAAAATACGCTGTTTGCAAAGATTTTTTTAAATCTTTTCCTCTGAAAAAATGAAGATAAGAACAATAAGAATGTGGGGCTATAAGAGTCCATTGAAATTTCTGTTTTATCTGCTCTCTTGTTTGAAAAAAATATTATGTATTCCCAGCCATGATTTTTTGATGTTTCCCAACAGAAAGATTATATAATTGTATACATGTTATTATCAATGACATCACTATGCTATGGAACCACTGACAGTTTAAACTTAATTACAGATGGCAGCTTATGAAATAATTATAAAGAGAAGATTGGACAGCAACCACAGTGATTTCCTGCTTCCTCTTCATGTGTGTTTAGCACAACATTGTTGAGTCCCTCAACTTTAAAAAATAATGCGAGTTATCAATCAGATAGTGCCACTGCAGGCTGGGAGGCTGACTTGCTGCTGTTGGAAATGATACCGTGTAACGTTTGCCACTCAAAGTCCACTGCTTTGCAGAACACAGCTGTAAGACTGGCTGTTGGCCATATAATGACCACTGCCAAAATAAGTAGTAATTAGCAAACCACGTTCACAGGCTGTTCAGTCAGGGCCATATACCACATTGAACAATGGATTTGCAGAACAGCAGAATATTCCCTTGTGCCTAAAGATCTGAACTGAAAAAGTGGAATTTGAGTCTGAGGATCTTACACCTGCTTGATTTCATTCTATGGCGTTCATTTCCAGCTCCAGTGAAATTCCCTCCCCTCCATGAATTAACTAATTAAATTGCCAATGGCTTTGATACTGATGCTACCTCACTCCAGGGAGAATTTTGCCTGGCTCTCCAGAGATTATTTTAATGTGTTCCATCTTAAATTGCTAGGCGCTTTTTAACCTGTTCCTTCCTGATTACATCTCACCTTTATGTTACTACTATTAGTGCATTAACTATTATCTTTTTAGTGAAGGGATAACTCAAAGTAGCTATTAAGCTTTTCAGCTTTCTACATACCTTTTTTTTTCCCCTTCCATCCTCTTAAGCAGAGGACCTACAATTCCTTTTGTTATTCCCTGCCTTCTTATGCATTTTAAAAGCGTGCTCTTTCTGCCTTTTACATAGTTTGATAATGGCACCTCATTTGGAGCCTTTACCTTTCTGACTCTTTCTTCAGATTCATCCTCTCCATGCAATCCTGCCTCCCACAATTTTACTCTCTTCTTATGCGGGTACAGTTTTGTTTTTCCAAAGATGCTGAGAATTTTGACGGGGATTTTGGTGGGGTTTATTTTGTGTTTGTTAGGGTTTGTGGTGGGTTTTTTTGATGAAAAGAATAAGGGTGGCAGGTGAGGAGGATTTGAGTAACCCTTATACTAAATACAGCTTCTTTCATTTATTTTTTTTTCTCCACCTGACCTTTTGAAGGTCTTTGTGCTGAACAGCATTAATTACAAATGTATCCCTCTTTTGTCACTCTCTCATAAATTGCTTATGATTTTCCAAACTATAGGATGCTTGCTGGATTTCATGTTTACTTGGTTTTAACCACACAATTAAATAATAAACAATCAAAGGTCAAGGCTGCTGTACACTCTCAGTTTAGCATCTATGCTAAAATTTAGGGCATTTTTAGGATCAGCACACTTTTCTCATCAAACGTGAGGAGTGTTTGGGAACATCTGTACATTAACATCCACACGGCGATATTTTGCAATTTGTATTTCAGGCAGAATTTGTGAATTAATCATTAGTCTTTCATTATGTACTCAGCTCTTCATTGGAACGTTGCACCTTAATAATTATGTTGCCTGTAGAATTGGACAACAGAAGCTGATTAACAAGTCTCTGCTTCATATTATCATATAGGATAATTCAGACTGGAAAGAACCTCTGGAAATCATCCAGTCCGGACCCTCATTGAAAGCAGAGTCAGCCTCAAGGTTAAATTCAAGTTCAACAGAAGGTAACTTGATGCTTCAGGACACCAAGGTCGTGTGTGAATGAAACATCCATTCAAACCATGCCATGCTTTTGAAAAAGGCAAGCTGAATTAAAAAATTACTTCTGATGTCTAACACATCACTGACGCATTCCCAATCTTTAAACTCTGTGATATGTTGGACAGCTATTAATGCATACACAGCTGCTTTAAGGTTTTTTTCTAGACCAACATACAATCGCTTCGGAAGGAAAAATTTCCAACACACTTTCTACATGCCTATGAATTCTGAGGCTTTCTGCAATAGCTGAAGATCACACCCACTCTTCTAACTATAAATGTTTTTAGGATAAAACCCAGGAGGTGCAGGGGGCATCTGTTGTTTTGTTGTTTGGGGTTTTTTTTCTAGGAAAAATGTGCAATAGTTGTTTACTTATTCATACCCAAATGCAATTTTCACATTTTCCACCAATGACAGCATCACAATTCCATAGAGCTCTCTGTATAATCTGTTCTTGTTTAGAAATCTTTTTGTTTCTGAGAAGTGCAGTTCTACATTTACTTGACAATATTTATATTACATTCTCTATCATCAAGTATATAAGAACATACCTTTTATAGTCCAAACTCTACTCTGATGGGTCAGAATGCCAGATGTATAGTGAGAATGAAATACTTCACTCAAGGGCTATTAAGTATATATATGTAAAATCTATATATTTAAAATCTAAAGTTACAGAAAACAGAAAAGGTTAAGACAAACATTTTCAAAGCATAAGAAGTCTAAAATATTAAGAAACACAACTGTATTATGACAGATAATGTAGTTAGTTTATACCCAGTGTGATTGTGATTTGAAAGTTGTGTAGATTAATATTAAAAATACAAAATATACATTATAGGATGACAAAATACAAAATGAATCACCTACAGTAGTAGTTTTCTGTACTGATTTTCTTCTGCATTACAGACATATAAATCAGAAGCAATTCTGTGAAATCAGTGAAGATACAGTGTGTGTGAGACATGAATCAAGTCCAACATTTCCCTAATCTACCCAGCATTTCTTTCCCTGCTAGCAGATGTACCCTCCATTCTCCCCAAACAGAAGGGACAGCACAGAAAATTACCACCTGTCGGTGATAATGGTGACTAATAGTATCTCCCATCATACTGATTATTTAAAGTGTTTTAATGTGATCCTTCACAAGCCTCCTGATAGATGGAGAGAAGGAAAAATACAGACAAAATGCTGAGCAGAAATACACTTGCAGACTCACTGCTGAACTTTTCTGACACAATCTCATACTTCTCGGTAAAAGAAGAAAGTAATTCCAGAAAGACTTGGTGAGGAAACTTCTATGAATCTAGGCAAAGTGATTGAGCGATTACTCAAGAATACATCACAAAGAAGAGGAAAACAATAGATTTATGTTCTTAGAATAAAACAAGAATGGATCCAAGAGAATATCTTATAACTAAATCATGTGCTTTTCCTTATATGGGAGATTTGCTGAGTCCTTAGCCTAGTCACAGCCTCTTTAGCCAAGCTTAAGTAAAGTACAACTGGGCATACAAGGTGCACTGTTCATAAAACAGTTAGCACCTGAAAAACTGCACTTTTTTAGTTTTTTCAATAATAAAAAATGCAAGATTATCTTTTTTTCTTTGTGCTGTCATGTCTGCAACATGTAAAACTGGAATCAGAGATACCAATCATGCTTACAGGGCTGTTAAAGAACTGGAATCTTTGGGGTTAAATACGGTGGCCAATCATTCAATCTTCCCACATACCATTAAGGAAAGCTGCAACAGTGCTCTGTTGTCAGTTCGCTCCTCAGCTGTGCAGAGCCAGTTACTGCTCTGGCTCACAGTGATAATCTGATTTTTCTTGCCTCTATATTTGCTTTAAACAAAATCACTGTTAGCAGAAGTTGCCACAGAAATTCAGTGAACAGTGTATTTCTCTTGGAAATAACACTGAACTAATGTCCTAACAGAGTACTAGAGATATTTGTCATGAGAGATTACATCTTGTGTAGCTGTAAAAAGTGGCCATGTTAACATTGATGTAATTACAGAATTCAGCCCCATTTTCTTTGTTTTGCCTCAGAAAACCTAGCCTGGTACTCACAGCATCCAGTTAGATCCTACTGACATAGCCTCCACTTTATTTTGCCTTGTAAATTGCCATATACTGCTGTTAAATAGTGGACAAGTTGCTCTCTGCCTTTATTTGAACATTCTGCAGAAGACAATGGGAAAAGGTAAAATATTAAACCTATATAAATTGTTTCTAAAACTTTAATAAAGTGCTTTAGTATATTAATGTCTTGTGGTTTAAAAGGTTAAAAGCAGTATTTCTTGCTTTCTGTGGGTATTTGAAACATTTCTAGAAAACTCCGTCAAATACTATGTGATTAAGAAATACTAATTTCTATAAGGTTGTATCACAAAATTGCAATAAACTCAGCAATGCTGAGGCGATTCCCGCCTGTACTGACAGTACCTGATCTTGTCTGGCAGACAGGGAAGCTGGAGGACATGTGTAACCTTTTCTGTACATACACACATTCAAGTACCTTTTTTCAGTGAATGGAAATAATGTCTGTGCACAAGCCTGCATTAGCCTGGCACTAGTAATAGTTGTAACTTCTCCAGTCTGGTTTCACATGTGAAGAAACACAACCTTTACACTTCTCAAAGGTGCAGCTGCATTTTGAAGACCACAGGAGAATGTTTCAGGCACAGTAAGCCACTGCTTAACCTCTGCCAGGGCCACAGGCCAGAGTCACAACTGAGATCACATTGTTCACAAACTATAAATGCGCCATGGCTAAATCTACATTGCATGTTATTGGGTGCATTCAGGTGGTCAACAATTGTCAAATGTCTGAGATTACTTCTATTTTTATTCTGAGCTTGCTTTCTTTAAAACAGACACCGTCCCAACACACAACTTCCAGACCCCTCTCCTAAACAACAGTTTCAGAGTCATTAAAGAATAAGTTCAACTGCTGGCAATGCATCCCTTAATCAGGCCCTTCCAGCGGCACCTTAACTTACCCTGTGCTGCTACCATATTACCGGTGTGTTGAGTTCAGCTGCTGGGTTGTTTCCAAAACCAAGACCTTGCAGTGGGGGGTGTGATACTTCTATAAACTGGAAACCAGGGCAGAGCAGTTTGAAGTATCCCACTGCTGACAACTATACACATTAAACACACATGCAAAAAGTCTTCTTTGTCTCCTTGGATTGTTTTGAACTCTGCCCTCAGAAGTGACAGAAGATGAATTAATCTCTTTCTTATCTGACTTTATGCCTGTTTCATGGGCCCGTTCTTACACAGTGAGGTTCAAGAGAAATTGATTCACTGCACTTTTTAAAGGGCTATTTCCATTCTCTGTTCATTTTCGTTACTCCACTTGAGAAAGTGGATTATAAAGCTGGACAGTGAAGAGTGGAAATCAGAAAGGAAAAGAGATTAATACAGTGCCTTGCCTCTACAGGAGCTTTGCCTTGAAGGCTGCCACATCCACATTTCTCTATGTAACATTATAAGATGATTTGACCTAACATATCACATCACATTATTTATAAATTATACTGAATATGCACTAGGATACATTTGAAAAGATGCCATTAAAGGAACTCCACGCATGTGGAGGGTGTATAGGCCTTTTGATCAGAAAAAGAGGACATCTGCATTAAAAGACAAAATGTCTCAAATCTTAGTTGGAGATGTCAAAAAAATTAGTTTGCTTATTAATAAGAGAAGTTTCATTTTCTGAAGATTCTTCTTCCAGTACCATGAGCACAATTTTAAAGGTGGCCTGTATGACATCTTCATATAACAGATTAGAACCCTCTCTTCTGACAAAGGCAGTTTTCCTTGCGGTCTCTCTGAACTTCTGAATTTTCCACATTTCTGAATATAAATACAGACCTTTAATGCTCTCCATTTTATTTGTCAATGATTTTGAAAACACTTTGCATTATATGATGTTTTTCATTCACTGAATTTTATATTAACATTAATAAAGCAATAAATGTAAGCATTAAGAGGTTAATGGCATAATAGCAAAAGGAAAGGGAATTCAATGGTAAAACATTGAAAGCACTTCCATAAAAATAATAAAAATACAAAGCTTACAGTTTTGCAATACACTGGGGGAAGGAGGAAATAAAGCACTGCCAACAAGTCACAGGTATACAGTATGACAGAAAGTGAAAATGCTGCCAAGAGGGAGTGATAATGGTTTTGCTTCCATAATTCATTCATCTCGAGGGATGCAAGATTACGTAATGTAATGGCATTGCTGTATCCTGATTCATTAGTAAGTCCTACAGCGTATTTTCTGCATTGATAAGTTGGGATGGTGTATGAAATGCACAGCCACTTTGTAAATTACTGACTCACATTTTCCTGACAGTGCTGAATACTCTCATGGTTTGAAGTTCAATCTCATATAGTGGTAAGACAGGGTGAAAGTCTGAGTGACAGCTCAATCATCATTGCATGGGCCAATCAGAAAGACTAGGATTAATCACACCAGTTTTGAAAGAAGAAAGAATAAAAGAGCAAATATACTTCCCACTTGATCATTAGTTTGTGGTAACACAAAGGGTGATGGAAGCTTGAAGGAGACACAGATAAAAGTGGCAGTAATAAAAACTGGCACAGATGAAATATGGGACTCAGACAGGCAGGTGAGAATTGGAAGAGTTCAGAAGGAACAGCAATTAAACAAGGGGGGAGAGAGAGCATGTTTGTGAGCATGAGTATCTTACAGAACACTTGGCATATACAAGGCAGGTTAAGGGAAAAAAGGTTGGTGAGAAACCAAAAAGAAGGTCAACGAAGAAACAGTGTTGCATTGTAATGGACGAAGAAAGGAAAAAAAAAAAAAAAAAAAACAATCTGGAAAATGACAGATTGTTGGAGGAAGGGTTATTGTAGAACAGAGAATGAATCCTAACATTTTAAACAGGGAAGTTCAACATATGAGTGAGAAAGATGGAGGGAAATGAAGTATGGAATGACCAGGAGAAGTTACAGCAGCGCCTAATCTGAGTTGAAACACATCTTTCATTTCCACTGAGCATAAATTCTTCAAAGATTTCTTTCGACATATAATCTCACATTTTCCAATTAGAGGAGAAGTGCAAATGTAATTCATCATAGAAAACACTGTGACATTCTCTTCCTTCACCTCAACCATGAGAAAAACCTGTCGGATATCCCTGAGGCTTCCATGACATATCTATATGATTTTCATGCTGCAACAATAACTCTGAAACATGTAATCTCTTCTGTGACTTTGAGAGCTGGGTTGTGTCAAGACTGTATTGTACAATCAGGAATGCTTCATGGAACACTTGCTTTTCAGACCCTTGTCTTGGGACTCCAGGGAGAAGGTACGTGCATTGTCCCCCTTTTTACTGCCCTTTAGGATAAACTACATCGGGTCAGAGAATATATAATGCTCTTCCTCACTCTGGCACCATGACTTTTCACTCAATTGACAGTTCACTGAAACCCACAAGTGCAGTCATGAGGCTCCATGAGAGCACTGATGGAGAAAGTAGCAGGGCAGGTGGGCTGATGGCCGGGGAAAGCAGGGAGTCCCATAGAATTGATCAGAGGACAGCCACCCTGGGGTGTAACAGCCCTGGTGAAGAAGCCGAGGTGAGACCTTTCATACCAGTGTAAATGTTTCTTTGAAGTACTTTACATTACAGTGAGCAGAGAGTACACGTTTCACAGTAATGTATTTGGAAATTGTCCAAAACAGGGCAACGTTAATATTTTGTTATCTGATGCTTGTAAGCCATTATTTTTGTTAATTTAATTTCTAATAGTGAAAAAAAAAGTTACTTTCTTCAACCTCCATGTAGTTTCTAGTAACAAATGCTACTGAAGTGAGTCTGCCTCACACCCACAAATCAGCAGTTAGTGGCTCCTTCCAGGTCTGGGGTAATGAGATATATTCACAAAAATATGTAGTCAGTGCTGTGTAAAATAACTGGAGGAGGGGCTGTGATGTGAACATCTCATTTTGAATACTGTTTTTCCCATCCAAGTATGGCAAGCTATATACATGTACTATAAAATCTAGAATTTGGAAAAAATAGCAACATGCTAGCCGAGCATCTCATGAGATGGAGGACCTGCTACCAGGTGATGAACATCTCCAAACACCGCAGAAAGAAAATGTATGCTCAAAGACATAAAGCAGGCACTCACCTTGCATTGAGACAGGGAAAGGTCTGTGAAAGCTGATTGCTCCTTTGCCTATCGATCTGAAACTCTGCCTTCAAATTGCTTCTAGCTTTTCTTAATTGCCATCTTCCTGTAATCGCCTGACTGTTTGACAGAGACTGCATTTCTGAGTAATTTGTCCTTTTTATTCAGTTAGAATAAGGTATAGGGTGCAATTAATATAGGGAAATTGGGAAGGAATACTTTGCATTGGAAGACGGGCGCACAGCGACACACAAGAGGGTTATTACTTAGTACAAATAACTGGCATCAGTTTTTAGTAGTAGGACCTTACAGTTGTGCCCGTGAAACTGAAATCCTAAAATTTAATCTCACAGAGAAAGAACCTGGATTTCACAGTGCACTTGAACGTAGTGGAAAGGAAAAGGAGTTTTAAATCTAGACCACCATCTTCTGCAGTATCATCAGGGCAACCATAGAAGATAAAAGTGGTTAGGAATCCAAAAGACTGAACTGAAAGCAAGGGATAAAGCACTTAGCTTCATTCTTTATTTTACTGTGGGGATCTTGTCATTGCCTCTCTGATCTGCTGGAGTGGCTCATATCTTATACCAGGCTGGCAATTCCACGCACACCTGTGCCTGTCACTGTGTGCCTGCCATCGTCCTGCTGGGTGTCTTAGCCAAAGACACAGTAGTATACCCATGGCTTCTTTGTTTACACTTCGTTTGAGCAGTGTGCACACCTGGACTGAAAAGTTATGCAGAAATACTAGGCTTAAAGCACAGGATGCTTAGCAGGCATCACCATCGGAGGAAAAAGACTGCTAACTGAGCACTTCCCAATAACTGATTGATTTAATCAAGTCTCCCTAAAGAAGTATGCCAGCAGCAACACTGACAGCTATGAAGGAAAAACAATAGGCAATGGAGCAACAGTGCTGGGAGAAATAGTAAAGACACAGCTTTTCATAGAGCTGATCTGAATCAAAATCCTGAACAGTATTTGTCCAAATATATATATGACAAGAAGACACTTTTAAATGACAACAGGGAGACTCAGATTTTTCAAATTGCTATAATTTGAAATATTTTGTTCCATTAAAAGTAAGTACAGCTCAAAGGAAACCCATTAATAAACCTCCATATTAATGAAAAGCTCTCATTGAAAACTAAGCTATCAGTTTTCCTTTAGGCAGAGGGCGTTAACATAAGAATGCTTAAAGAGGGTTTTTTTGGTTAAATATATCCCATTATATAAGGGAAAGCTACACAGAACCATTAGCCTGACTGACATATGTATTGGTCAAAAATGAGCACTTCTAGAAAGTCCTGTTTCATACACAGAAATAAAGTATTACAGCAAGTTTTGGCTCTTGTAGTGTTGAACTGCTATTAATTTTAAATAAATCTTTGACAACTACTGGAATATTTTCCTGTGTGTATTTCCAATATGTGATGAACTAAGGAGCCTGAAGTTTAGATACATGATGGCTGGTGGTATAAAAAGAAAAATATTGTATGCAAGGGACATTGTAGGAGCATAGCCTTCAAGCACTACGCTGGATTTTAGAGCTGACATATCTTTTGCTTTGTACTTGGATCTGTGACTGTGGCATGTTCAAATATGCTCTTTTGTCTCAGATCAAATGATCTAAATTGCCTTCAATGGAGTTACTGGAGAAACTGTCACTGTCGTGTTGGGATTTTTTCCCATCTTGGAAAGAAGGACACTTCTTTAAAGCCACTGCCATTTTAACTGTTGGGTTGAATTGTTGTTTCCCAGAAATCCCAAAGGATTCTGTTAGGATATTATAAATCTTTACTGTAACTTTTTCTTTTGGAGAGCAACAATTTATTTTTTTTCCCAGTAGAACTGGGAAAATGACCAAGTATCTAAAGACACTGCTATGAATGTACTGCACACAAAGGCCTATTGGGTTTATCAAGTTAGGGATATCTTCTGTAAGAGCTGATGCATAGGAAAATGTAAATATTGGAAATGTCAAAAGAATCTTTTAGCATCTTTATCAGTAGCAAGAACTACACTATTTTTAAGTGGAAAGACTGAGTCTTGTTAGCCTATGTGAGTTATCTGGAGATCACAGCACTACCCAGGGTCTTTTCTGTCTCTATCCTTGTCATGTCTCCTACACAGGCAATTGCTTTCCCCAAAATGCCCTGTGAGTCAATTAGGAAACTTGGATCAAGTTTATGGCTGTAGAGGTCATGTGTTGGTTTTCATTAGGACTGTCTTCACTCAAATAGCAAAGCAAAATAACTGCAATACAGTATAATGGTATTTCTGCCCTCTCATGAAGCACTAAAGTCCAAGAGTCCATCACCTGTAGAACAAAAATTACTAAACATGGCTGTCTTTACAGCAAGTCTGTGTTCTAAGATGCTGCAATAAATATTCAGTGCAAAGCATGTTCATGGTTATCCTGACCATGTGTTTGGATTACAAAACACTGTTGCCATGCTTGGATTGCTTCAATTTACCACTGAGTTTATGTAATTCAAGCTTTTGAATATATAACTTGCAAGTATATAACTATAACCTGCCAGAGCAGCCTTCCTGTAGCTGGTCAAGATGACCATTATTCAACAGTTCCAAGTTGTTACTGCACATCACCTTATTCTGTATTACAATCAGATGCTCAGCAACCTGAACCACAGGTGCCAGGGCAAAGTCACCCTGGAGCTGAGGCTCATAGTGGGGCTGGAGCTGGGACTGAGCAGCTCCTCCTGGCTCCTTCTGCAGCCCAAACCCAGCCAAGGTGGGGCCGATACCGATCCACTTACCTTCCTAACACGGGGTAAAGCAGCATTTCTTGTCAGCTCCTGTTTCTTTATCAGAACACGTTATGTTTGAGAAAGACACCCATGATCTGGCACACTGCCCTTCAGTGGCTGAAAACCCAGTTTGGCTTCAGTACCTACTAAGGGCTCCTCAGCAGTTCAGGCAATGAGACGATCGACCTGAAGACCTTATATACTGGCTCTTTTATCTAATGTGGGTAGCCAGGGAGGAACTCACAGATGTTCTTTGTTAAATAGTGTGAGATCAAACAGTTTTGCCACAAAAAGCAAAGCCTCTCCACTTATGTCTTGGGAACCAGGAAGATAAAGGTATTAAGGATCAACAATTATAATAACAACTGGTGATATATTATTTTGTGTTAGTATGAGTTAATAATACTTTAGTAACACATTACTGCTCTTTGTCACTGTACTGGCTCAGTTTTATTGCTGCTCCAAAATCAATTGCAATAAATTTTAAAAGCTTTCCATCTGCCAAGAAGACCTGGCATGGGGATGAGTCTGATTCCAAAAATCCTCAACATCTCCAAATTGTCCCAGTCCTTCATTCCATGCACTTACTGTTATACCACAGAAGTGAAGAAGTGTCAGCACACAGGTCAGGAATTACCCATCATCTTCTGAGTCACTACCCTGAAGAACACTTTCTCATATGAAAGCCCTGCTGATTCGTGTCATGCACCTGCAGTCCCTCAGCTCTCAGTTCACTGCCACAAAGCCCACATGTACAAAGGCAAAGTGAGTTAGCGTTAGGAAGGATGAGTGTCAAGCAAAGCGTGGGGCTTATCACATCCACTTGTGCCAGCCAGCAAAACCACCAGCAGCAGCAACAGCTCAGGCTATCGATTCGTGAGGTTCAGCCCACACAGGAGGAAGGTGTTTCCTAAGCAGATGCCATTCTTAGGCTCACCAAATGCACTTTTTAGAGATATAGGCAAACATAGACTGTAATTGATCCAGGACTAACAAAGGGAAAATATTAAATGAGGCTGCAAGCCTGAAAGAGAATTAGGCAGAACTGTAAAGACACTTGGGACTTCTTTCTTCCACAAAACCCCCACATGTTTATGTCATCTAGGCACTAAGTAGCTTTCTTTGAGAAAAACTGTTACCTTATCTGAGTAAACATGTCAGTCAAGAACAACAACCAGCAATTTCCAAAGATGATGCTTGATTATTTAACACTGAAAGAGTAAGGCTCCGTGGGGAGAAATATTTTTATTTGCATTCTGTGTCTAGAACAGGTTTGGGCTGAGATGGGATAAGCATAACAAATACTAAGGGTTTTTTTAACTCAGCAAAACTCTCCAGGCCTAGTACTGCCTTCTTAAATAGGCTTGGCTGTAGTTTCACCATGTGGCTCATTGACACGTTCAGCTGCTCACTCTGTGTATATTCCAAGGGATCTTCTAAAGAGCAAGAGGTCTTCTAAAGAGAAGAGAGAGATTTCTCCCTTTTTCAAAGGAACAAGGCAAATCCTTAGAGTGAGCTGGGCTCTAGTGTTACAGATTTTTGAGAGCTCCTATTTATTTCACTGTGCTCAGCATATCACCTGATTAGGCTTCGAGTCATTAAATATAGCTGCACACAAAAGGAAATGATGGAATTACACGTTGCTCACCAGTTATTGAGGTTTTCATTACTGCAAGCTAATTTTCTCATTGTACTTCTGTGGGGTTTCTCCTAACTTAACATTCTTTTAAGGTAGACTGTGTTGAGGGAATTATCTTGTTTTTCAAAGCAAATTTCAGCTGATTACTAAGTATTTACATACTGTAATTTGAATGTCTAATTATACAATTAGTGTAAATACATGTAATATGGTTTATTTTTCACAAAAGCTGATAAGGTACATTGCTTTTTGCGTTTCAGTGTTATGAGATTTTCATTGCTTAGAATGCACAATCCAAAAACTCACATTGAAAGCTTCCGGTAAAAACTGTTTACTCATCAGTTAACACTTTCCAAATGATTTGAAACAGTCTTCTTACCATAAACCAAAAAAAGACATCTACCTTATTGCTAAAGACTACAGCTCCCAACAGCACTTTCCATTCCTAAATTGAAGTCTCTATTTTTTCCATGCAGGGCTTCATGATAAGCTTCCTTTCACCTTAAAATACCCAACACTGCATGAAAATTGACCTGCTGACTCCATTAATACATCACAGCTAGCCCAACAGAGATATTCATGAAACTTGCATTGACATTTGTGATGATACCCTTGATGAAATAAGGAAAAGAGCACTTGGGAATCTGAATGGAGAAGATGCCCCTCAAGTTTTAGAGCTGCTTCTTTTTTTAAGCATCTATAGATAATAACTTCCTAATTACAGGGCAGGAAAGTGCTTCTTTAGTTTGAGTTACTGAAGCAATAATGCATAGGCACCAAGCTGCAGAAAGCTGCCAGCCACTTTTACTTGTCCTCTAAAACTTATAATGTGTGTTTAGAATCAAATTTGACTAAATCTGAGGAATGTATGGCTACGTGACTGGTGCCAAAGGCAGGGATTTGGGTTTTTCAGTCACGGGCTGCTGTATGTGACACCTGGTTTGCTGGTGACAGGCGGGATACACCAGTCCCAGAGAAGAAAAAGGGTTTTGGGGCAGGAGTTAGCAGGGCTTATTGACAGGGCTTTAAACTAGTTATGAAGGGGGGAGGGGATTTAACTGGGCCTGTTGGGGACAAGCCCAAGAGGAACATGCTAGGGATTGAAGGATGGCGGGCTAAGGAGGACTATCAATCTCTTGTTTCACTTGTGGGAAAGGATAGCTTTTTAGACCCTGTCCCGCAGGGGAAAAAGGGTACTAGGACTGGCTCCCTGAAACGCCTGTACACCAATGCACGCAGCATGGGGAATAAACAGGAGGAGTTAGAAGTCTGTGTGCGGGCTAAAGGTTATGATCTAGTGGCAATTACAGAGACATGGTGGGACAGTTCACATGACTGGAATGTGGTCATGGATGGCTATGTCCTTTTTAGGAAAGATAGGTCAGCAAAGCGAGGTGGTGGAGTTGCTCTTTACGTGAGAGAGCAACCAGAATGTATTGAGTTCTGTCCGGGGTCGGATGAGGAGCAAGTGGAATGTCTGTGGGTACGAATTAAGGGGCAGACTGGCACGGGTGATACAGTTGTGGGGGTCTATTACAGACCTCCTGATCAGGGCGAAGGAGTTGATGAGACTTTCTACAGGCAATTGGAAGTAGCCTCGCGACTACATGCCTTAGTCGTCGTGGGGGACTTTAACTACCCCGATATTTGCTGGAAGACTCACACAGCCAGTCATTCACAGTCTAGGAGGTTCCTCGAGTGCATTGATGATAATTTCTTAATGCAAATGGTGGACGTACCAACTAGGAGAGCAGCGCTGCTAGATTTAGTACTCGCCAACAAGGAAGGTTTGGTCGAAGTGGTGACGGTCAATGGCAGCCTTGGCTGCAGTGACCATGAGATGGTGGAGTTTAGGATCCTGTGTGGGAGGAATAGAATACCTAGCAAAGCCACAGTTCTGGATTTCCGAAGGGCCAACTTTGGCCTCTTCAGTCAACTGCTAAGGGAAGTCTCATGGGAAAGTGTACTAGGCGGTAAAGGGGCTCAAGATAGTTGGTTAGCATTCAAGGACCGCTTCTTCCAAGCTCAGGATCGGAGCGTCCCAATGAGTAGGAAGTCAAGTAAGGGATCTAGGAGACCGGCGTGGTTAAACAAGGAGCTGCTGGGCAAACTCAAGTGGAAAAGGAGAATCTATGGATTATGGAAGGAGGGGCTGGCCGCTTGGGAGGAATATAGGACAGTTGTTAGAGGATGTAGGGAGGCAATTAGGACAGCTAAGGCCTCCTTGGAACTCAATCTTGCTAGTCGGGTTAAAGACAATAGAAAGGGCTTCTTCAAATACATAGCAACTAAAACTAACACAAGAGGCAATATAGGCCCACTGCTGAACGAAGTGGGTGCCCTGGAGACAGAGGATATAAAGAAGGCAGAGGTGCTGAATGCCTTCTTTGCCTCTGTCTTTACTCCTGCAGACTCTCCCCAAGGGCCCCGGATTTCTATAGCCCCAGAAGGAGTCAGGACAAAGGAGTTTGCTTTGGTAGATGAGGATTGGGTTAGGGATCAGCTATGCAATCTGGACATCTGTAAATCGATGGGTCCGGATGGAATGCACCCACGGGTGCTGAGGGAGCTGGCGGAGGTCATTGCTAGGCCACTCTCCATCATCTTTGGTAAGTCGTGGGAAACGGGCGAGGTGCCTGAGGATTGGCGGATGGCAAAGGTCACACCAATCTATAAGAAGGGCAAGAAGGAGGACCCGGGTAATTATAGACCGGTCAGCCTTACCTCCATCCCTGGAAAGATGATGGAACAACTTATTCTTGACTCCATCACTAGGCATATCAAGGATGAGGGGGTCATTAAGAACAGCCAACATGGTTTTATGAGGGGGAAGTCATGTATGACCAACCTTATAGCCTTCTATGAGGAAGTGACTAGGTGGAGGGATGATGGTAGAGCGGTAGATGTAGTTTTTCTTGATTTCAGTAAGGCATTTGATACTGTCTCCCACAGCATCCTCATAGATAAGCTAAAGAAGTGTGGGCTTGACGATCAAGTAGTGAGGTGGATCGAGAACTGGTTGAAAGGAAGAAGGCAGAGAGTTGTGGTCAATGGCGCAGAATCTAGCTGGAGGTCTGTGACTAGTGGAGTTCCTCAGGGGTCGGTGCTGGGACCGGTGCTGTTTAATATTTTCATCAATGACCTGGATGAGGGAACTGAGTGCACCCTCAGCAAGTTCGCTGATGACACAAAACTGGGAGGAGTGGCTGACACACCAGAGGACTGTGCTGCCATTCAGCGAGACCTGGACAGGCTGGAGAGTTGGGCGGGGAGAAACTTGATGAAATTTAACAAGGGCAAGTGTAGAGTCTTGCATCTGGGGAAGAACAACCCCATGGACCAGTACAGGTTGGGGGGTGACCTGCTGGAAAGTAGCGAAGGGGAAAGGGACCTGGGGGTCCTGGTGGATAGGAGGATGACCATGAGCCAGCAATGTGCTCTTGTGGCCAAGAAGGCAAATGGCATCTTAGGGTGCATTAGAAAGGGTGTGGTTAGTAGGTCAAGAGAGGTTCTCCTCCCCCTCTACTCAGCCTTGGTGAGGCCGCATCTGGAATATTGCGTCCAGTTCTGGGCCCCTCTGTTCAAGAAGGACAGGGAATTGCTTGAAGGAGTCCAGCGCAGAGCCACAAAGATGATTAAGGGAGTGGAACATCTCCCTTATGAGGAGAGGCTGAGGGAGCTGGGTCTCTTTAGCTTGGAGAAGAGGAGACTGAGGGGTGACCTCATCAATGTTTACAAATATGTAAAGGGTAGGTGTCAGGATGATGGAGCTAGGCTTTTTTCAGTGATATCCAGTGATAGGACAAGGGGCAATGGGTGTAAACTGGAACATAGGAAGTTCCACGTTAACATCAGGAAGAACTTCTTTACTGTAAGAGTGACAGAGCACTGGAACAGGTTGCCCAGGGGGGTTGTGGAGTCTCCTACACTGGAGATATTCAAGGCCCGCCTGGACAAGTTCCTGTGTGATGTACTGTAGGTTACCCTGCTCTTGCAGGGGGGTTGGACTAGATGATCTTTTTAGGTCCCTTCCAACCCTTGGGATTCTGTGATTCTGTGAGGCTTCATCTATAATGATATTTCTGCAAGTTTTAGAAAATTTCACATACTAGCAGAGAGAAATTTAAATCAGTGCCTTTGTGAGCAGCAATTTGCACTGCCATAAATCCGTCCACTACCTGCCACAAAGCAGGACACACCTCCGAAGGATGCTCTATGCAAAGAGTGGGGACCAGCGTGATGCACATGGGGACAAATGAGGAGACAGGAGTTACTGTGATGGAGTGCGTGGGGAGCCAGAGCAGAAACACAGAAGAAACCCTGCTTCAATTCCACTGCTCTGGGGCAACCTATTTGTATGTGATCAGGGTTCTTTTTAAAAAACATTTTATTGAGATGCAGAGATGACAGTGATTGAAATGAGTACTTGTACACCAAATATGCAGAACATAGATTAACACCTAAATCTTTTAAATTGCTGTACAGGTTCTGAAAGACTGAAGGCCATCAGAGAGGCTTCCACAATTTCTGTAAAGCATGAACTGTTGCTTCTGGTAGAACAGAAATTTATGTCACAGTGTGTTTATTTTTTCAGTTTAAATATGATTTTCTTTCACACAAACTAGTGTTGAACTCACATGTTCCTTTTTCCTTTTTTTTTCCAAAACTTGACTTTATTTTAATTAAGCATATAAAAATCTAATTTAAACAATGTGGAAAGATCAGTTATGTAAGGGAATGTTTCTGGTTTATGTTATAAAAAGTTTTCTTTATGTATATTTCCTTCACTTAGTATTCATGTCATGGTGGAAAATTTCTTCAGTTGGATATTGGATTTTAGAGCACCTTGGAAAATTGCATCAGCGTTTCATGAGAACAAGATGATCTTAAGGTCCTTTCCAACTCAATTCTATGATTCTGTGCTGTCAACATGAAGCTTTAACCTCAGCAGCTGTTCCCACTTCCCAAACGTCCTTTATGGAAATGTCCTTCACAGAAATTAATTTTAAAAGTAAGAAAACCAGAATTAAACCAAGGATCTTGACACTGGTGATTCGGAGAAAACTCCAGGAACAAATTCACCAACAAAGTTTTCAAGCTGACAAGCATGTATTCTTTATTGCGGCGCCGGGAGACACGGGGGATAGTTCCTCCTAACGTGTGTCTCTCTGTTGCTACACAAGCCGTCCTTATATAGTCCCTGGGCATACATACATTACGTCATTTTCCAGTAAGTTCCCCGCATGCGTACAGAATTGTGGTGGTGGTCTCTGAGGGTCGTTTATTTCTTCCAACAATCTTCATCACTTCTGGCAGCCTTTGGAACACGCGCACTAGATGCTCATACCAGTTTAATTGGTTTGTTAGCACCAGAGACATAATAATCCTCCTAGCCTCCTACTTATCAGTTAGTTTAACTGTAGCCCATCCTGGACACCTGCCATTCCCAGATACTCCTTATCCCTGTGTCCTGTTCTTCTAGACTGTTTTTCTTAAAACTGTGTCAACTATAACAATTTATCTTGTACAAGAATGCTCAGTGTGTTCTCTAGCTGCATTCTACTTTTTTTCTATGTATCAGCACTTTAGTAATTTTCCACTGCTACTGTTACAAAGCCATCCAACTTAACATTACTTAAAACTGATTCTAAAGGTTTATATATTCCATTTTGTGATTTTGTGTCCCCCTTGTCTCACTGGCCACCAGAGCACTAAGAGCTATGAGCCTTGTCTTCAGATAGCCAGTTGGACTAGCCTATGCTCCTAATGTACAATAAATGAAACACTGCAAGCACATTTTATTTCCCTCAATGTATACACCAGACTTTGCTCTCCTTGATCACACTGAGAAATATCTTATCCTGAGAATAAGATTAAATTAACATGGTGCTATTAAGAGTAGGTCACCTTTTGACAAGTGAAGATGTCACATTCTGGACTAAAGATAGCACTCCTATACATTTAATTCCTATTCTTATCGAAAAACAGGACACCGTCAAACCACAGTCAAAAGACTTTGCAGTATGAAAGAATAAATCAAGCCCATGAAATGTGTATATCTGAGCAAAAAGAATTAAAAAAAAAAAAAAGAAGAAGAAAAAGGACATTGACTTTATATATACACTGCAAATCAGTGCAAAAATACATTTCTTACAATTCTGGGCAGAGCAACAGAATATTGTCAAGTCATTAAAAGATGTTGAATATGTACTTAATTTTCAGCTTATTTTTATGCCCCCCTGGCCTCAGTGAGATTTAAATACATGTTTAAGTTTTGTATTTAATCAAGGCTTCATTTTATAAGAATAACAATGCATTAACCTCATATATTTTTCTACTGTAAAATGCAACTTACAAACCAAATGTGAGGAATATCATGTTTGGCAGCATTCCCTAAGGGAGTCTGGATCTATAAACACATGGATATAATGCATTTGTTAATGTAATTCTTCTTCCATTCTCTGACTGTTATAATATAAATATTTTTTTTCCTTAGGAAGAAATCCAAATACAATAAAACTAGTATGTTAATGTCTGTTAAGGTAATCTTCAACCCTGTAACTGTTCCAGAGCTCCATTTCGTGACAGGCTATAAGATACTGTACACAGACGTGAGATACCAGCCTTACATCACATTCCACCGCACACACCGCTTGTCCTGGGTTCAGCAGTAGCAGTTATTTTTCTCCTTCTCAGTAGCTGGTGCAGCGCTGTGTTTTGACTTTTGGCCTGGGAACAGAGCTGATAACATAAATGTTTTAGTCTGACCAAGGACTTTGTGAGCCTCATGCTCTGCCAGGGAGGAGGGAAAGCTGTGAGGAAGCAGAGACAGGACACCTGACCCAAACTGACCAAAGAGGTATTCCATACCACAGCACGTCATGCTCAGGATGCAACTGAGAGTTACCTGGAAGGGCAGGCACTGCAGGGTTTGGGTAGGTATCGGTGAGTGCTCAGTTGGGTGGGGTGGGGGTGAGTTATTGGTCGGCTGGTGTTGAGATGTTGCATTTCTCTCCTCTTGTTATTTCCTTTATCATTATTATTATTGGTGGTAGCAGTAGTGATTTGTGTTATACCTTAGTTACTAAACTGTTCTTATCTCAACTCATGGGAGTTGCATTCTTTTCGATTCTCCTCTCCATCCCTCCAGGAGTAGATGGAGGGAAAGAAGGGGTGGAGTGAGTGATCGAGCTGTGTGACTTTGTTTAAACCATGACACTGTTCCATGGTGAAACAGCTCTGTAATGCCTTGGGTTACTTTGCTGTGGAAGACAGACTTATTTCTCTGCCAGTCTATGATAGACACTTGGACATTATGCTTTAACTTTAACCTCTTCTTTATTCTTTCTGCTTACTCAAAGGTCAAACAGCCTTTGTGTAAGCCCTCTGCAAGCTAGGAGTCTCATCTGCACAGATGGGAAGGCAGGATACGGCTCTTGGTCTGTAGTCAGAGCCATTCTGCAGGAGAACGTATTTCTGAGAACATGAAAGGGGGCCATGTCCAGCTCAGATATGAAAGTCACATCTGCTTCCATCATCTGCCACCTACAAGCACTTCAATCCCATGGAAAATCTAAGGCTATCAGATCTAGTTAAGTGAGACTGGAAAGACCTCCTGTATATAAGCCAGAATGAATTGATTCAGTCTGTATCAAAATGAAATATCTCACAAATAAACACAGTCATACCAGCTACTCATTTATATGTGCTGGACTAACAAGCAGACATTCAAAAGAGCATGACAAAAAAGCCAGAAATCAGCCCAAGTTCAGAAGAACACAAGGAAACCCTAATATGGCTTTTTTCAAGAACTTGCCAGTTAATCAAGAAATACACAGAAGAAAAGAATCAACAGATTGGAAAACTCAGAAAAAGATCCAGAAGCTGGAAAAAATGTGGGTTGTGGATATTTTGTTCAAATTAATATTCTGGCAGCTACATTTTGAACAAGATGTAATTTGTATAAGGCACCTTCTGTTAAATTTGTGGCACAGAATTATAAGGACCAATCCAACTTGAAATCAAACCATGGATCTACAACAGTACATCTATTTACTCTTACTCACCCAGGCCTAAACTACTGAGAATGTGATATTTAAAATAAGAGAATGCAAATAAACACTTCAGAATAATTTTCTTTCAAAAATAAATATGAATTTTATCTCTCCAAGGAAACTAAAAGGACCTGCATAAGTCTTGTACCAATACTCATGCTCTGACAGCCTTTGTTATATATATTAATTTTGTACAACACATAAATTTATAGCTAGCAATGAGGTTTTAGGAACAGAATTAAGAAAAGGGCTAATCTATCAGCTATGTTGGCAACACTATATTTAGAGAGCTGAAAGCAGAAGTATTAATCTGTCAAAATCGAAGCCATGGACAATGCTCACTTCTGCAGAGTGGCTCAATCAAAAATTTTCCGCCATGCATTTTATTTTTGAGTGCTTGCTAAAAAGTTAAATCACTTTAAGAGGGGTATGTAGCGTAACAGTGACAAAATAATCTGGTAGAGAAATAGAGTTGACAAATTATAACTTAAAGAAAAATGAATGACTGACTGTTCTTGCTAGGATAATAGGGAAAATAATGGGAAAAATAAAACAAGCAGCATGAATTTTTAGAACCAAAACACACAACAACATTATTTTAGCTTTATTGGAACACACATTCATGCAACAAACATTATTTGAGCTCTGATCCAATGATTTACGTATCTCAATTTTTGCTTCTTGTATTATTACCAGTGATGTCAGCCATATTGGTTGTGCTTAATATAAATAATCTATATCCATGAATCTAAACAGGTAATTTTACTTTCCTATCAATTATCAGATGCTGATTTTTCAGTGATATCCCCAACTATTTTGTGCCACAAATACTATTTTCTGAGTATCAAAAGCCAAGATGGTTATTAAAATCACTGATGTAGAGAATAATGTTTTAATGTTAGCCAAGCTTTAGAGGCTGCTAAGCATTAGGTGGATTGTACACACTCTTCAAAGTGACTGCGGCTATGCTACCACACCATATTATAAGTTGATCACGTGCACAGTTGCCCTTAAGTCATATTTTATGTATTCAGTGAGGCCATACCCTGGCAATTTGATGATACATAGTGGGCATACACCTGATCTATAATTCAAAACAGCAAAGCATATTTCAGCTTTGACAGAATGTGTGCTATATATCCAATTCTTGCTTCTTTTCATTCAATATAAATGGCTTTAATAATCTGTGTCAAATTATCATGATAGAACCATTTCATATTTTAATGATCAAAATACTCTGATTATTGTAATAAAATCAAGAAGAAAATGTATCCAGGTCACTGCATGCAGTTGATGTGGACAATCCTAAAGACACTCTTAAAATTATACGGAAAGGGTATCATAGTCTGTGGTTTATTAACCTTGTGAAGAGTGCACTTGAAACCAGCATCATCCAGGCTCTGGAAGAATAGTATTCATCTGCCTCTGTTGCCTGCTAGAAATCAAATAATTCTACAAGAAGTAGGAATTATCCAGTAATGGAATAATTTAGGTTGGAAAAAGACCAGAGGGGGTCACCTAGCCCAGCCTCTTCAAAGTAAGACCCACAGTGAGCTAGACACAATGATCTGCTTCTTAAATGAGGTGGACCAATCAGCCAAAATCTAATATAAAATACTGCAGAGGACATTGCTTTTATGAATTCAGGTCACAAAATCTAGAAGCACTTCCACCTAACAGATGTCACAAAAAGGCCTACACAACACCAGAAATAGATGTAAATGTAACAGACACATTCATTCATACTTCAGCATGACACAGGACCAGGAAAACTACGGCACTGAAGTCTGTGAACAATTTCTTCCAAACATACCAAGCAGTAAACAGCCTCTACATTTGCAATAAATATTTTCAGTGCATGATATAAACAAATGTCTTGTCTATGTTAAGTCCCAGAAGGATGTGGGGTTTGTCTTTGCAAAATTTCTTCAGAATGGAAGCAAACTCCAACTGGCAAACTAGTTTATAAATATCCACACCTCTGCTAAAAGCAAAACATAATCCAAAACCAGGATGTTCTGAACTTTTTTCAGTGGACTACAGCGCTGCTCCACAGAGTGTTTCAGATGTCCAAGAAAAACCCCAAACCCATGAGGTATACATGGGTTAAATACCAGGACAAGCATCTGAACTACGCTGCCCATCCTATGTGCCACAGGCCACCTGCAGTGAAAGGCACATTTCCTAAGCAGGTACACCAGAAACAGCTTGGGACCTGGCTGGGTTACAACTGGCACAGTAACAAACAAATCCCTTCACCTGTTTGTGGGTCTCTAAGCCAAAAATATTTGCTGTAGCACCTTTAGTTTCTTCTTACTCTCCTGTTCAGGCTGAGTATATAAATGTAGCAAATTTCTTACAGCTGCAGATTAATACAACTCCTGCTTATAGTGATGATGTAATAAAAAGAGCAGGGTCTTCACATTACCTTAAGACCTGTATTGCCACCCCATATTCTAACTCTGCAGGTCTGTGTATGGCATATGCAAGCCCTGCTAGTGGTTGGTGAGTGATGTGGAGTTCAGTCTACCAGGAAAAAGACTCATCACTCAAACCAGTTTGCAAATGGAGAAAAAAAGTCTTGCATACGGGTGTGATTTAATTTTAATTAAATTTATCTAATTCCCCCGTCAGACACACTGAATCTGTGTTACAGTAAAACAAGATGTTCCATTTTCCAGAGCATGTGATTTCTTTCTAATACACATGAAGCCTTCTATCTCATCAACGGCATGAAGCAAAACCCGCTTATGTATGACATTTTGTGAAGGATAAGGACTTCCAGAAATGACTTTTGAAAATATTGTTTTACATTGTTCTGTTTGACATAATACTCTTTTTCCTCTTCATGGGTAAATTGTAAAAGTATTTCTAAACAAAGACTTATCATGAACTCATCAGTATGCATATTCTATGCTCACATTTTGGATCTATTTATAAAATCAATTCTGTTCTGGGCTCTGAAAAACAAAACTGAAATGCAGCTGTGTGACATGTTGATAATTTTCATTAGTTCTAAAAAGCCTCAATTGAAATTACAATCTTATTTATTATAACCAAATAATCCCGGAGAACCCACAGGAAAGGTGACTTTTCTATATTATCTTATTTGTTAATGGAAAGAGAGAAGCGGAAGGAGGGAAGTGGAAAAAAATTGAAAGGCAAAAGTAAGATGAAAACTTAAAAATCACAGATGCATATTCTTGAAGCCATGCTGACTAGGGAAAGTCTTATGCATCACTGTCAGAGACAAACATATACTGAATTACCCTTGCATTATTTGCACATACTTTATTACAATGGAGGACTATTTGCTCAAATTTTGCATCAGCTTTTTATTTTAAAATCTGAAATCCTCATGGTATTTAACATAAAGAGATAAAATTCAGCAACTACTTCTTTGAACAAACATAAGCATATTTTGTGTGCAAAAAAGATGTAGTAGAGTTTACAGTGATTCTGCAATGATTCTTTTACAGTGATTGTTGTCTACCTTGACTTCAGCAAGTCTTCTGATGCTGCCTCCCATAACATCCTCGTGGGTAAGCTCAGGAAGTGTGTGTTAGATGAGTGGACAGTGAGGTAGATTGAGAACTGGCTGAATGGCAGAGCTCAGAGAGCATTGCCAGCACTGCAGAGCCTACCTGGAGACCTGTAGTCAGTGGTGTTCCTCAGGGGTCCTGTTCAACTTATCCATCAATGACCTGCATGAAGGGACAGAGCATACTGTCCGTAAGCAGGTTTGGCTATGATACAAAACTGGGAGGAGTGGCTGATATACCTGAAGGCTGGGATGCCATTCAGCAGGACCCGGACAGGCTGGATACCTGGGTGGAAAGGAAAACCTCATGAAGGTGAACAAAGGCAAGTTTTGAACTTGCTTATGGAAGGAGGAATAACCCCACGGAAGACTAATCTGAAGTCTTCTTCAGGTATCAGAATTATAGAAAAGTTGTCCAAGAATAATAATAAGAAGAAAAGAACGTCCCAATTAAACATTACTAATAAATTATTAAATTTTCAGTATTTTTTTTTCTACACTTTTATTTAATTAACCCTCTTGGTCAGAACAGGCAAACATCAAGTCTGTAAGTGTAAACCAAAAGCAGAAAGTGAAGAAGGAGACACTGAACATAAGACTGAGGTTCATCGGCCCAGGCCCAATACCAAAGCAGACAGCTACCACACTGGCCCTGATATGGGAGCTGAGACTCTCACACACGCCCTTGTCCATTCTCATGTGACAAAGCTACTATGAATTCATCCTTCAATTGAGAAACTAAATTTCACATAAAGAAAAGTTCAAGATACGTCCTTGTTGCCCCCCTCACCTTCTGGCTAGCATAGAAATCCACACTGACCCTCAACCCACGTGCCCAACTCTCCAGGCACTGACTGGGGGACCTTCCTCACACACCTCATGGCAATGTATTCTTTTACAGCTGGGAGCATAAAAAGTAGCAGCTCTACTAGTAGCTATCAAACTTTCCTAACTGCTGTCTAGGCTGTGAAGTTTGCTGTGAAACCTGAACCCTGATTCAGAGCAGACAGATCTCAAATTGTTAATTTTTAAGAACACTACTTAAAAAAGAAAAAGGGGGGGAATGGGGAGGGGAGGAAATCAGGAAAAAACTATCACAAACATCTGAAGACTGTACTTACAGTCTTACTGACATAGAGTTACGTCTTACTGACATAGAGAAAGAAATCAAAAGCATTCCCTTGACTAAGAATCCCTTCCTTCCCTTCCCTTCCAAATGATTTAAGCACTGGTCTTCTAAATACCCATAGACCAAATCTTTTTAAAGATAGTTCTGAAGCAGAGACAGGCAGTGGCAGCGATATTCAGAAGTTCCAGACTACATTTGTTTCAAAGTTAGTATTTAAGCACTTCTGAGAATCCACTAAGCAAGCCTTTACACACCATAGATACTTTGTTATGCAATCACTTTTGAAAAGGAAACATAGGTTCATAAAAGGAAATAAGCATTTTTCAATGTTCCTCATTTCCTGAATGTCACAACAGCAACGAAGTTGGTTGCCTTTTCCCTTTTTGATCTGTTTAAAATGCTACTTAAATTTGTGCGGTTTTGTGCAAACTGATATTTCTTTAATTCCGTAAGGGAGATAATGAGGACTGATTCCTTTGTAATTCTGGTGTGATATTTTTGTGGGTGGTTTTCAAGGCACACGGTGTGTAATTAGGGATAATGCTGACAGTTTCTTTGTTTTCTGGTGGATACCCAATTTTTTAAAAAAAGATTGGGCTGTGGGAGGTTGGGTTGTTTTCCAAAGTAATTGCTATGTGACTGGATATGAAGTGGAGAGGGAATTGATGCTCTTATTCACTTCTGGGTATTTACAGTTTAACATGACAATATCTGATTTTAAACCATTTCATCCTGGCAGAATATTTAGAGAGAAGAAGGATTTTCTTCAACCCAAATGGAAATGGTTTAGGAAAGAATGGCAATTATGAAACAGATCACTGCTCAAATCTTCCTGCAGGACAACTGACATAAGCCAGCAAGAGCCACTTGTAAACTGCAAAAAGCAGTCTGAGTAAGAAGTGCACTGCTGTACAGCAGTATCATTTCACTGTGCACATATGTCCATACTTCAGAGAATACTGAAAACAGAGAGTTCCCTTCAGTTTCACTGAAACATGAATGTATTTAGTAGCTTTGAAAATTAGGATAACACTGAAAGAATGGTTTGTGCATAATTACTGAGTATGAAAAAAACAGCAAATACTGGACAAAAGCAAAATACGCTTTTGTTGAAAAAAAAGACCCCAACACCATTCTCATGTGATTTCTCTCTGCACAGCAGTACAGCAACAAGTGTCTTATGAGCAACTTTATTAAATGTAAAATCAAGTATGCTGCTAATGATTTCAATGCATTCTTAGCAAATAGATTTAACCCTAACATGCTTTTATTTAAAGATCAGCAGAATGAAGAATACATGATACATGGAATACTAATATATTGATTTACAGTCTTGTTCTAGCTATAGCTGCAGTTCACACCTTTACTGTGACGAAAAAGTACTATATAATTCCAGCCACTCTTCAGTTCATCTATGCAACTGGTTATATGAACACCTAATAAGACAACATAGGAAACTGTAAGTAACTGGTTCTGCTATTGTGTTAAACTAACATGTAGCCTGTTATGTGGGAAAGATGCTCTACATCATTCATCATATAAGGACCATATTCACTCCTTTCTGTTTTTCTTCCTTCACCTCAGTTTGCTTTACATTGTTTGTTTTCTGATTCACTTTATTTAAACTAAGAAGAAAAGAATAAAGCTCTGCTATCAATATTTTCTAGATATGCAAAATCCTATTGATGAGTATCCCTTTCCAGTCCTGAAGACAACAGGTTTTAATAACTACCTTCACATACATACCAAACAGTGAGCTCTACAATCCACAGACTGGATGCGTTAGTTAGCATTATAATTTTTTTCCATGACATTTACTGAATTCAGTTTTGTTCGATAGCAGCAAAAGAAATAGCTAAACACTGCTCTCTTGGAAGCTTGCACAAACACTGAAATAGAAGGAAAGTATTGTTATCCTGACAGATAATATAACTTTACCTTGCAGGTAATACCTATGTAAATAATGTTAAAACAAATTCTGTAACAGTAAATGTTAATAATGCATAGCACGTACCCATAGTGGATTGTTTCATTCCTCTGTCAAAATTTAAAATTACCCTTGTTATATTGCTTATTCATTGTTAAGTTGGCTTGGAAAGTCAAGAAAAAGCTTGTTTCCTGTATGTGCTATCTTATGAGTATTATTTTTGCAGAAAATAATGAAAATATTCATAATACCCCAAGGTTTTATTCTAAACACAGTGTTCATGGGAGTCTGATTTAGCCTACAAAAGGACCAGACCTTTTTTCAAAGCTTTTATACTGACCATTTTTGTCTTATTCATAAAAGAGTCATGGTATGAAGACTCAATTTACAAAACTATTTTAATGTAAACATTATAGACAGCCACTTGAAAGTCTATTTGAAAATCAGTACCATCCATACACTTACAAGTTACCAGCAAACCCCATGTACTTCCAGAACTATTTAGCTTAGAAAAGATCTTGCAGTATTTCAAATTTCCCTTAAAACATCCTGAAGTACAAATATTCCTGTAACTATAACTTTCTCTTTTGGGTACAAGCTGAAAACCTGTTCCTGCAATTAAGGGAAGAAACCCCTCCAAAGCCTGGAATACATGTTTTCCATGTATTTCACAATATCTGAAATACAAAGGACTTACTCAACTATGTTGACATAATAGTCAGGAATATCTTAACACCAAATCTATTTCAAATAGGTAAAAACACAACTTATTTTGCCTTCTCACTTGAGATTTATGTTGAGTTACTAGCCAAACAGACAATAAAGGAACTTCAATGAATAGAAAAAGAACAAACACCACCAGATAAGAGCACGCTCCTGAGACTTCCTGCATGCTATCTGTGGGTCTAAATGCTAATAATTTAGCAGACACATTTCTCATCTTAAACTGCCAGACAAATATATATATACTAACAAATTATTTTGTTGATGTTTCATAATAACTCCTGAGGAGCTTTCAGGACTGGCCCACAGACTCATTATTTTAAATGAAATTATATTGAATCAAATTTTCATAATTTATCCACCATCTAGATTAAAAGATTTATTTCCACAATCTTAAACTGTTACCAGATTACTTGGAATCTCACATGTTTTTGTTTTTTTTTATTTTCCAGTGTAAGTTTGCCAAAAATTTTTCCATTTTATACTTGTCCCACAAGACTTTAGATCCTCATCCCCACATTGAGACACCAGTACGGTTTCCATAGCCAATAATTCTGCCTCTTTAAAAAGGCTTTGTCACCTATGTGAGCACTTTCATTCAGAGGAAGAGTTGTCTACTTTTAACATTTTCAACAAGAAGTATCTGCAGGTCAATATTTTATAGCTGTAAAGTTTTACACACACAGTTGTTGCTACTATTTTCTAGTGAGAGGATCCAAGAGTCAGAGTGGGACCCTGTTGCATGCGGACAGGGCCTGAAACTGACTCTGCCCATGTGCTTCCTGAGATTAGAGAGACAATTCCACAAAATTAAACCAAAGGCTGAACAGATAATCAACAGAGTGAAGTTAATGAGATATGGTTTAAACTTGGTGTAACAGAAACGCAAGTATCATAAAAAGGCTTTCATGGTTAGGCTATTCCAAATTTATTACTATAGTCAGGCAGCAAGTGGTGCATACTGCACATGTTATTTCTGTGCACAAGAGGCAGGCTGTGAATGGGGGGGCTGGCAAAGCAGGGCAGCTGACACAAAACAGTGTGTTTGCAAACTAAAAAGCTATAAGCATACTGAGCTGACTCAAAGTTGTCTTGTATTTAAGATAGGACCAAAAAAAAGCCACTCTGCTATTAAACAGGTTACGGAGCCATGATGTGATTTTTGCCATACAAATCTCCTGTTTGTCACCAAACTAACAGTATGGCACATGCAGTTTGTACTTATGGTACTTTTCAGATGAGGCTTCTCTGTCTCTACAAGAGGTAAGAAAGAAATGAAACAGGCAGGCCCACTAAGTGCATATTAGTATGCACTTTCAAAGCCATGCAGCTACAGCTGGCCAATTCAAAGTCTAGAAAGGAACATCCAAAACCTTGGGAAGTTTCTTAGACTTACAGAAAACCAATACTAGAAATGCAGCAAGAGGAATCTTACTTGTGATCTGAGACATCCATGCAGGATGAAATACAGATTTTAGCACTTGGAAGGAGTGTGATAGAGCTGGTTATAAACAGAAAACGTGTATTTCACAAAGCAACAACCAAAATGCTGTGTGCCTGAATTAACTGCTTTGGGGCCAGGACATCACCCACAGGCTGAAACTAGAGTCAGATAATGCACTGAAAATATCAGCAATGGTGAACAGACACAACCCCCTCAGGAATACCTTCAGTGAAATACATTCTATTCTGAAATGCAGGCTAACTTCACTCCAGTTATTAACAAGGTATCGGAGGTGAAAAATATGTCAAGGTTCTCCTCATTGTAAAGAAAGTTCCTTATCTTTGTCAATCAGTTTATGGTATAGATTCTGTGATCACACTTTGCATACTGACAATGACAAAAGAACAGATGTGACAGAAATTCAAAGAGAGATATAATTTATGGAATGGCAACATCAGGAAAAGCAAAAAGAAAGAAAAGAATGTAATGAGGGAAAAGGTGGAGAACCTGGTATAACAAAATTAGAAAAGCCTGATTAATGGTGGATGCCCTCAACAAATTCAATCCTCTGAGAAGTTTTTGATTTAAAGATATCATCTACACAAGAGCCAGAAAGCTCACAAGGAAAAAAAAAAATCATCACAGAAGCAGCAAAGGGCAAAAGTATGCAGTTGTCTACCACTGAGAAACAGAGAGACTAGCCATTAGGGAAGATACTTGGGGTGAAAGAAATACACACACACACAGATAGTTCGAGCAGAACAATTAGATAAGAATCCTATAGGTATGAGAGCTGTAAACCAGTAGGAAAGCACTTGGCTAAGATGAAGTGTCATCACTACACAGCTCCATGGCTGGCTGATTTTGGAGAGGCTGGATCTTGTTGAGCTGCTACTCCTCTGAACTGTCTATCCATTACACACCATCAAGAGCTGAGGGCTATGAAATGTGCACACTCAGGGGAAACAGTCAGTGCCAGTCTTATTAGAAGATGGAAGTATACATAGGTGGTAAGCCAAGCTGAAGTAATCAATATCAAACTCAAAGTGACTGAATCTATTTACACAACAAATTTCCATTCTGTAATACTTTCACTTGAGCTTATTTACTGTCATTAGAACAGTGAGACTCAGTAACTTACCTATGGTGGAGGGAAAGTGAGGAGTAAAGTATAAAATGAAATTTTATACTTTTGATTCACAAACTCCAAAGACATTTGTTTGTGTTTTAAGAGATTGGTGCATGTCCATGCTGTAAGTATGAAAAGATCGGAAACAGAGCAAGTGGTAAAAACAGCTCCTGGAATACAAACTAGATTTAAAAGGACCTAAAAAAAGGCTTAATATATAAAGGCTTTTTATTTAAAGCTAGTAAAAAAATTATGGTCCTGGAAACTACATATATTCTCAGGAAAGGCAGCCTACTCTCCCATTTCTTCACCCCCTCATATACCAACACTGCCTAAAAGAGCCAAGTCAAATTTCTGAATGAGAAAACAGCTGGGTTGCTGTGGACACAACCCAGACTTCATGGAAATCAACAGTGTACTATGTAGCCCTGCACAAGTCACCCAAGCATCTATGGGCTCACAGTACAAAAGTATGTTACCTTGAAACACCCATCACACAAAGGTAAGTTACCATGTTTGGAGATGCAGCTGAACAACTGCGAGAGCATTTTCCCAAAATAATAACAATATTAGAGATTAATGTGAAAATATCTTTTTTTTTTAACATTAAATGAAAAGAACATTCTATATTAAAGAAAAAAAGATACTGGGATTTGGAGCACATTCTCAAACTCATTAAGACATCACATAAGAATCACATGCGGAGAACAAAAAAATCTTATGTTTATTCCTCTTTAAGAGATGCCAATATATTGACAGAGATATGAATAATCATAAATTTCCCATCCAGTATCAGAATTAGAATACTGAATATTGCTGATGAATTATGTTTTTCCAAGCTATTCAGATAATTAGACACACTAAGTTCAGAGCTATTTTTACAATGATAATGGACTTGTTTTGCTGTGGTCTATTTAACAAACTGTTGGACATGTTTTCTAAAGCTTGTTTACATTCCTGTACATCCCAGCTTTATTGATATTCTGTCCTTTGGATTATAGTGTCATGCCAGCAACACCACTGAAACAGCTCAAGACAATATAAACCTCACTTTTCAGAGCTTCTACAATAAATCAGACTCTAATAACTCTTTAGATCCTTCCTAGATTGAAAAATGGCGTATTATGTTAAATAGCTTACTTATTCATTTGATACGCTCACACACGTGTGTGTGAGAGAACCCTACACATAATGGCTTCCATTGAGTACACTGTTTCAGAGCTGGCATTAATTAAAATTATTCAGAATTATACGTAACCTTAAATCATGTATAGAGCACCCCCCAAAGTCACAAAGAAACAGAACAAAATTTAGATGTCTTCAATTTCAATGCTTTTAAATAACATACTTAAATTTAGGTACGTACATGCATGAATAACCCTAATCATACCAGGCAAATTCTTACCCTTTCACTGAGTCAGCTTTTTAAGATGCAGCATAGATTGTACTGAAGTCCCACTGGTTTCGACAGTCTAGTATCACATCAGTCACATCAGTCTATGCATTTACGCTACCAAAGGAGCATGTGAGGTGCCAGACATCCTCAGCTTCCAGCACAGTCTGAGGAAACATTCTGCACCTCCTGCAGTCAAATATTCCAGCCTGAGCACATAACCAGCACTGACTATTCTGAAACATGGAAAGCTTTAAAGAGAAGCATTTATATATCTTCACACTTCCTTGTGCTTATTTAAAACCTGATTAAGTGATTGAAAGAACTATCTACCCTAGCTGCATCAAGAAATCTTACCTGACACTGAAATCTCATGCATAACAAATATGTATATGCATGCATGCGCTTGTTTAAGATATACACATATATATTTGTAGTCATTCATATTGTCTGGCTGCAACAAAAACACACAAAATTTGCACAGCATTTTTGAAAGACTACAAACACTTAACACGAGTATCCTTGGCAGGTAAAAGCCATTTAAAATCATGTTTTTGTTGTTAACATGTTACAAATGAATAAAATCAAAATGTGAACTATAACAGAAAGAATTGCAGAATTATATAATTAAACACTGCTTCTTTCCTTCTGGGTACCATTATTCAGAATGTGTAAATGTATTATGCAAAATAACATTAAAACAGAATCTGCATTTTACCCTTGGGTTCATCCAGTAGTCGAGTTCTAGAAAAAGAAGTTAATTTAGGACGAAAATAAAACAATTAAAAATATTTTTTTTTTCATATTGTCCTTCAAAGATCAATCTAAACAAGACTTGAAAAGAACAGTATGTCTATTTCAGCATAGGTCCATTTAAATCTCTGCTTTTCATTCACATTGCACATCCCAAGAGTCCTGCAAGGACTGTTCTCTCACTTTGCTTAAAAGAAAAAAAAAAAACCTCAACTGTATTCTCAATCAAATTCATTATTGGAACATATATAAGAGCTCTGAATATCTTAGCTTTGTGAGTATTTTATTTCCAAAGTTACAATTATGTGGGTTGGAAAGGATTACACAGTACTGAATCACCTTATGCAACTGAAATTTTTGATGAATTTCCATTGCATATTCTATTTTATAATCCCAAGGTACAAAATTGCATCTATGCGTCATCTTTTTAAAGTTGTTTGGGGTTTGTTTTTTTTCTGTTTTTTTTTTTTTTTTTTTTTTGTTAATCCCTCATACAAATTAGAAATAAAGATTTATTTATTTATTTCTAGCATTTCTCCAAATCAGCTTTGCTGGTTTATTCTTGTATCTTACATTTAGCTTGAGATTAATTTTCACTGGGGATTCATGTTCTTTGTCTGTATCAGTTTTGCTTCTTAAAACAATGCACTGACAATATGCAAGACTAGGGTTGCAGGAGTTCATTCCTGTGTCTTTATTGAAAAATGCTCTTCTGTAGGTGGCAATTAAACTTCGCATATTGTGAAACAATACTCAACTCCTTAAGGGCAAACCTCAGTTCTGTCCTTGCATTACCCTTGAGTCTCCAAGAAAAACTTGAGCTGATGCATATGAGGACTGTCATGCTGAGCATGAGATTGCACAGTGGTTTTGGTCAATTTAAGCGAGAATTTCACTGGAAAGCCCTGCCCTGACTTTTTGTGTCCTTCCCTTGGGCTAGTACTGTGCTTTTACAAACACATGGTGATCTAGTTCATCCTTCCATCAGCCAAACGTCCCTCCTCAGTAATTTTTGATCACACCCATACCCTAAATTATTTCCACACACAGTCACTAGATTGTCATTCCCCAGAAAAAGTAAATACACAGCAAAAAGGCAGAAAAAAAGTAAGGCAGAACCATTCCAGACCTGGTGGCCCTAACAGTCCCTTAGCTTTCTCTAAGCTTGTGTGCACTGGTATCCCGAGGCAACACTTGAGATGGTCTTCACCTGCTCACAAGGGAGCTGTGTTTCCAGAAACTCACAGCATGTGACAATTCCGGAAGTGGACCAGTAGAAAAACACCGGGGACAGAGTCAAAGCCGCAAGTGTATCAAACCCCAACCCAGAAAAGTAAGAGCAAAGCAGCTGATGGTACTAGAACTATGACGGTATAATAGTGATTTGTGTTCAGAAGGTGTCCCAGATCGTGTACCAGTGATGTATTCTGTTAAATATAACTTGTGTACCCAGCATTTCTTTTTAGAAGCTTTACAGCTTTTGTTTTACTATACTTATGCGAAAGCCATTCCTCCAGTTCTAGGCAACAAAACATGATGCCAAGCCAGCTGACTAGCACTGACACTTCCTTTTTAATCTAGAAGAAATTCAACTGCAGAAAGCAATTAAAAATATTAAACATTTTCAGTGTCTTCCGTCTCTTCTGAAAGGAATTAAACCACTGCTGACAAAGGAGGAAATGAATTGTTCCGGACTGCAGATAACCCATTTGAACTCTACTGATCATGACTCTCAGTTTGAGATGCAATGTCCAGGCTGAGTGAGCATCTACTACCTCATAAATGAGCCACAAAAAAAATATGTTTCTTCTATATTATGATATTCTATGTAGAATCATAGAATCATAGCATAGTTAGGGTTGGAAAGGACCTCAAGATCATCTAGTTCCAATCCCCCTGCCATGGGCAGGGACATCTCACACTAAACCATGTCACCCAAGGCTCTGTCCAGCCTAGCCTTGAACACTATCAGGGATGGAGCATTCACAACTTCCCTGGGCAACCCATTCCAGTGCCTCACCACCCTCACAGTGAAGAACTTCTTCCTTATATCCAATCTAATCTTCCCCTGTTTAAGTTTTAACCCTTTACCCCTTGTCCTGTCACTACAGTCCCAGACGAAGAGCCCCTCCCCAGCATCTCTATAGGCCCCCTTCAGGTACTGGAAGGCTGCTATGAGGTCTCCACGCAGCCTTCTCTTCTCCAGGCTGAACAGCCCCAACTTCCTCAGCCTGTCTTCATACGGGAGGTGCTCCAGTCCCTGATCATCCTCGTGGCCTCCTCTGGACTTGTTCCAACAGCTCCATGTCCTTTTTATGTTGAGGACACCAGAACTGCACACAATGCTCCAGGTGAGGTCTCACAAGAGCAGAGTAGAGGGTCAGGATCACCTCCTTCGACCTGCTGGTCACACTCCTTTTGATGCAGCCCAGGATACGGTTGGCTTTCTGGGCTGTGAGCGTATATTGAAGCCAGCTCATGTTCATTTTCTCATCGACCAACACCCCCAAGTCCTTTTCCGCAGGGCCGCTCTGAATCTCTTCTTTGCCCAATCTGTAGCTGTGCCTGGGATTGCTCCGACCCAGGGGTAGGACCTTGCACTTGACAAGGTTAAACTTCATGAGGTTGGCATCATCACACCCCACAAGCTTATCAAGGTCCCTCTGGATGACATCCCTTCCCTCCAGCGTATCAACCAGACCACACAGCTTGGTGTCATTGGCAAACTTGCTGAGGGTCCACTCAATCCCACTGTCCATGTCAGCGACAAAGATGTTCAACAAGACCAGTCCCAACACCGATCCCTGAGGGACACCACTCGTTACTGGTCTCCAGCTGGACATTGAGCTGTTTGCCACAGCTCTGTGTGGGGCCATCCAGCCAGTTCTTTATCCACTGAGTGGTCCATCCATCAAATTGATGTTTCTCCAATTTAGAGACAAGGATGTTGTGCGGGACAGTGTCGAACGCTTTGCACAAGACCAGGTAGATGATGACTACTGCTTTACCCCTGTCCATCAGTTCTGTAGCCCCATCATAGAAGGCCACCAAATTGGTCAGGCAGGATTTCCCCTAACTGGGCCTTAGCTTTCCTAACCTGGTCCCTAGCTTCCCAAACAACATCCATGTACTCTTCCCAGGCCGCCTGTCCTTGCTCCCACTTTTTATAAGCCTCTTTTTAACTTTGAATTTTTCTCAGCAGCTCCTTATCCATCCAAGGAGGTCTCCTGGCCCTCCTGCTGCACTTCCTTCTAGTTGGGATGCAGCACTCCTGAGCTATAGCTCCTGAGCTATAGCAGGTGTTCCTTGAATATCATCCAACAGTCCTGGGCCCCCCCAGCCCTCTAGGGCTATACCCCATGGAACCTTCCTAAGCAGGTTCCTGAAGAGGCCAAAGTCTGCTCTATTGAAGTCCAGAGCAGTGAGCCTGCTGCATGCTCTTCTTACTGTCCTGAGGATCTCAAATTCGACCATCTCATGATCGTTGCAACCAAGCCTGCCTTATCATTCTTTATTAGGACAGAATTCTTCATCAAGCACCGGCATCCAGGTTTCACACCTCAAATGACATCTTGAAATTTAAAACTCCAATGAAAAATCATTCATAAAGCAGCCTTAACAGAGAGCAAGAACATTTGTTGAAAGTTCCTCAGAAGTCACTGATGATGGAAAAATCACGTAATCTTTATGCTCCAGGACCCAATATTTCTAGCTAAAGTGCATTAAAAGAAAAAAACTAAATAAACCTTAAGTTTATCACCCCTGTCTACAACCTGTGGTGTGATACTTCCCTTTATAGTACTGTGAATCTTCCACCTCCCAAGAACAATGGACTTCAGAAAATAATATGAAAGGAAAAATCTCTCTTGCTTTCAAGAATATAATTTCAGAAGTGGCTTACTAAAAATAGTTTGAAACAAAGAAGAGTTGGGATAAAATATGAAAATGGCCATTTCATTTGCTTTGTATTGATCCTGTTCTAATCTCTCTGTAAAGTCTACGTATTTGTAGGTGTGAGGCATGGCAAGTAAGTGGAATGAATGGGACATCAAAATTATATAACAGTCATACTGTTCTTTATTATATAGACTCTTGCGTGTGTATGTGTACATATATACATATATATATATAAGCTGCTTATCTGCTCTGTGTATCTTATACCAGGAAAAGACAAGAGAATACTGCTGCTGTTGCTCTGTTTTAATTCTAATATTTAGAAATTGTTTTCATAAAGAAATTTATTTGTAAATTTTGCAAAATCAAATTCAGAAGAATCTTTTATTCATATAAACACCTAACAGAGCGAACGTGATTAACCGCAGTCTTATCTGGTCTTGAAGTCAAGCAGCAAGCTGCACAACTGTTTTTCTATCTGAGTTTTCCCAACGGCCATTGGAAACCTGAGGGGTTTTCCCCTCATTTTTACACCCAAATTCCCCTCCCCATCCTGCCCGGAGAAGAAAGAGGAGGGTAAGTGAAAAGTTGTGTGGTGCTGAGTTGTCAACTGGGTTTAAACCATGACGGCCCCCTTCTGAGAACAAGAGAACTAAATCAAAATTCAGACGCTTACCTCTCAACACCAAAATGAAGCACCTACCTGAACATCAGTGCTGGGCTGAACTCCTTAAGAACAGGGACCCAACAGACTACACCGTTACCACACTGAGCCAGCATGTTATTTCCATAAATGGGTTATTAAAAGCCTAATAAATGTTTCTATGAGCCTGTCACATTACTTTCAAATAAACTGTTTCTTCTTTCCTCTCTTCTTGCCTACACCAATTAATAATAATTTGATTCAGAAAATGCTCAAGGATCAAGAAGACAAAAGCCATCCTACTTGCTGTAGAAATGCAGGGGCAGGAAGTAAAAGCCAGGCAGCTATTTTAAGGCAAACAAACTGTAGGTATCCTAGGAAAGCAGCACAGCAACAGCCACACTGCAGAAAAAAATGACACATCATATCCAGAATCAAAAGCCTCCATGAGCCAATATATCAAACCTGCGTACTTGTCACTGAACAATATATGATTTAACACATTGCCATTCCATCTGCAGCTGCGCCCGAACAACAGGAACAAGCTAATGCCACCACTAAGAGTCTTGTAACTGAGCTTGCCATTTAATAAAGCTCCTAAGGACATTCTAAACCTCTAGTGCAACTACATATGTTTAAATCTTTCTGTGTTAGCTGCCACATACTTCTCTTTTGATGACTGTGTTCACATTTATATTTAAAAGATACATACATAAGTGTTTTGCTACATGGTATGTTCACAGAGAATCCAAGAAACAACAGAAACAAGTGAGTCCTTGGCTGCCATCATCTTCTTGAAATAGCAAGCTCACCTTGGAAAGGGAGCCATTTCTAGGGAAATGTATATATTACGCTTAAAAAAACATTACTTATTTTTACTTTTTAATTTTTGATATGACATTTTCTCTTTTTTTCTCCACCTTACATAAGACTTTACGTTAGTGTTCATCCAGCAAACATTTGTGTTCAACTTTAAGCACATCTGTAAGCTTGCTTTAACAACATATTTAGTCACCAAAGAACTTGTTTAAATGTATATTTGCAGTTAAACACAGAGAGCTCAGCACCTGCTGGACAGAACCCTTTAATAAAGCTAGGATAAACTAGAACCCTGATAAGAAATTGCTGTAACTACTTAGGAAACAGAAACACAGTTCTGTAAAATATATTTTCTTCTCGTTTGTAGGATTTATCTGGACCTATTTCTAGTTCTGAAAAAGTTTTTCACAATGCCTTTTATTTCTGCTTATACAATTAGCAAAATTGTTTAAAATTAACAGACATGATTTTGTGGTAAAAAGATTAATTTTTTGGTAAATATTTTACAGAACAAACTCATGACATGACTGACAGAATTCTACTAAAATGTAAGAGCAATGTCAAAAAAAGCTAACACTACTTGCAGCAACATTTTTACCACAAACAGTGGTTTTTTTGCTCAACTCATAATGAAGCGAAATATGTTGTAAAAATAGATTCCGTTACGTAATATAATGTAAGAAATCAATGTTTAGCACAACTGCTGCTATTGGACTACAACAACAGTGGGCTTGACCATGCCTAGACACTGACTGCTATGATGCAGCTGGTTGAAACCAACAGAACCAGTGTCCAGCCCCAGCTATCCTGCAGTACATACACTCTCCTCTACGGACACTGTTCTGTTTTTCACCATGCTGTAGAAAGGCTTTCTTTCTACACTCTTCTATAAATGCACAGATGAGAAGCACAGACAGAAGATGTTCACCTACTTGGGCTATCCAGCATAGGGGTTTTTCTTACCTATTGGTGGAACTTACTCAGGCAAAGCAGGGGGGAACACTGCCAGCTACCAGGGAAGAGAGGAGCAAGCCCTCTTGGTCTGCAAAGCCCTGACAATATGCACCTGGAAAGAAGAGGATGGTGCTTATTTTAAGTCACAGGACTTTGTGATTTATTTTACTTCTACCGTCCAATTCAAAGCATACTTCCTTGGTGAGATGAAGCACTCTGTCTAGCTATGTACAAAGGAATTTTGAGTAATTTCTCCTTCATAATGTGTTTTGAGAGCAGCTGACCAATGTTATTTGCTGCAACCACTGGGATACAGTTAGGAGTCTGAATAAGCAGAAGCTGGAGGAAGATGAAGAGATGACTCAGCCAAGGAGGAACAAAATTCTTCAATGTTAATAGCAGTAACTATCACTGAGCTCAACTTTCCAGCAAGTTAATACAGTTAAGTATTTATTCAGCTTATTTGAAGTGGCTTTTCCTTGAAACGGTGCATCTAGATACAACACTAGCAAAAAGCGCCAGCATGCATCTTCAGTGACAGAAAAACGTTTTACTTGGTGTGCAAGTTAACCTTCTTGACTGTGAAATCCTGTGCTAAGCATGTATTTTTAAGGATGACAATTTCTGCCTATTCTAACCTGCACTTATGAACAGAGACCTGGCCTAGAATTCAACTACCTGAGCAGGATCAGACAGTAGCCTTTTCAGCAATGTTCCCTTTTGATGAGAGATATCAAGCATATGTAGCAGGGGCAATGGTAGACATAGGATTCTTCATGTGTGTAGTCCCTTTAAATTAGGCAGGAAAAATAATACCATTATGCATAATAATGCTCTGAATGACTGGGTGATCATATAAACATAAGAAAGAATGAAAAACTTGGTAATGTCAATGATGAATAATCATAAATATTACTGATAACAGTGATAACCTCCTGAAAGGCCACATTCCTGGGCATCAAATGTGGAAAGGCAGGGCTCCACTCCTAAATTAACATAAATGTGAGTGCCCAGCAGTACTTAATGCTTTTTAATATCTTACCACAAAGCAGATTGCTAAACCTGTCTATACTAGTGTATATTCAGACTTATGAACATTATTAAGTATTTGATGGAAGGAAATGTCCCATAAACTTTCAGGGGATACTCTTTCACATCACAATTTCCTGAGATTTATAAATCCCATTTTCAGTAACTAAGAGAAATTAAATAATTCCAGCTGATGAATCCAGTAGATCATTTGCAAACACCTCCCTTAGTGCTCTTCTGTTCCACACATCTTCACAAGCTCACAGCTGAGGCCCCAGTTCTGCTGGGCTCCGGATCAGAAGCCCAGCAGAGCCCATCCTCCTCTGTTATCAGGGATGGCAGAGAAAACTCCGGAATGTGCACTGTGCATGATCCCAAGGAGGACTGAAAACTAGTCCAGCCACAGTGCTACATCTGGTATGCAGCTACTGACAGCTGCAAGGGACAATTCTGGCATCAGGGATTATTAAATGGTGTAGTACCTTAATCACTCTTCTTCTGTTTGAAGAATGTTTTCTGCTCTGGGGCTTGCAGAGAAGTTCTGTACCGCAAAAAACCTTCAATTGCTCAATATCCAAAGGACCTTTTTCTTTTTGTGTCAGTGAGGAAGCACACTGTAAAAAATTGGACTCTTCGAGTGTTCATATGATGCATACACGTGAAAAAGATACTCTGTTTAGTCAAAGTGTCATCACGTAGACAGTTTAAGTCATGTTCTCTGTTCAAATATTTAAAAAGTCAAATGTATTCATTTGTATTTTTTAAACTTCAAATTCCTGCTGATATATCTTATTTTGTAAGAGCTGCCTCCTTCCTACTAAGCAAAATAGTGGTTACAGCAAGAGATTTAAATAACAAAATCTTTATTTGCTAAAAGTACAATCCTAAAGACTTGGACAAATTGTCTTTGAAGTTAATACGAGTTTTACCTGAAAAGGATAAAGATTTAGCATTGATTTTGAGCTTCTTAATTGTTTTTAAAGCACGCAGGCAGCTTTATCTTTGCTTTTCATGAAAACACAGACTTAGGACAGTTGCTACTAAAGCTTCACATGAGTGCTCAAAACAGCCACCATCTGCTAAGAAAAGAAGAGCCAGTGTCTTCTGAAGTCACTATCACAGCACATGACAAACAACCCAGACTGAATAGAACAGCGACAGTCCTTTCAAACTTTTGTTTTGGTGTAAAACACAAGAAGAGAAAACACTATTCGATCTTCACTAGGCTTATAATTCATTTCAGAAAAAGGTAGAATGGAGGCCTGCTTTAGTAGATAACACTAATCCCTTCACCTCTAGGACAGCTGCTTTGTCCAACACAAGTTCATAAACAAACAGAATTTGGTGTTCAGCTTTACAGTAGTAGATCGTATCACCAAAGTGACTCAGAACAACCAGCAGTCTTGGGCAGGAAGACTCGGTGTTAAGCTATCGCAGGGTGTGAATCATCTCTGATCCTGGGAAGTGTGGAATTGGGAGAAAAGGGCAGAGGTCAATACCAGTGCAGCAGAATGACAGCATATGTTTTTGACCAGATGCACTGTATCTGGTTATATGAATAAAGAGTCGGAGCTCTCCATTTTCACCATTACTCTGATCTTCACTGGCCCACTCAGTCCAGAATTAGAAGGAGTAAATGAAAAAAAGAAAATTAAAACAATTACAGTCTTATATATGACCTTTAGAAATTTAGATCTGAATGGAGTGAGGTTGCTTGCATAAAGGTTGACAGCTCTAAAGTTAAGCATCTTGCATGTATCAAAAGTGTTAATAGACACTTGGAAAGCTTTCCAATGCAATCTTAACTAAAAGCAGCCTCTGCAAATTTTGAACTGTCTGTCAGCAACAGGAAATTCAGAATTTTGATCAGTGCTTAGCTTTCTGAAGACATTTACTCTGAAACACTCTCTATTCCACAAGCTATATGCCTTGTTTGTCAATGAGTCAGTTCCTGTTAATAAGTCATGCAAAATGATGCAGATTGAAGTTATGCAAAGAAAATTATCTTTCTTGAAACTACTGTGTTAGCTGATTTGCCTACTTAACATGTTGTGACAGCTTCAAGATCTTGAAACTGTCTAGAGATATACACAAACCATTAAAAACTCCAAGAAAAGCTGCATTTGAAATAATAGCAAGTGTCAAAATATCTTGGAAACCGTAGGGCAATAAAATATTAATAACAAAACAGCTGTTTAACGGCAGCCTACCAAACACTTACAACATGTTGATGTTATTTATACAAGGAGAGATGTTATGTCACATTTGGAAAATTAAGTCCTATGATTCTCCAGAATGCTTTAAGCACATATTAGGGGGGGAAGATAAGAGGGGGTGGGGGTGGGGGGGGAATGGAAAAGGAGCTATTTAACTAAAATGAAATTTAAGCAGTATATTAACAAAAATGGCAACTTAGCTAAAAAGCTTTCTTTGTACACTGACACTTGACAGCCTTAAAGGAAATAAGAACAAATAATGCCTTGTTCTGATGTTATTTGTTACCTGTCAGTAATTTTTTTATGTTGGTTGATTTGTTTTTAAGTACCAAACGCATAACAGCAGTCAGAAGACTCCTGTTATTCATATAGGCTGAATGAGCTTAAATAGGTATATGTATCTCCAGCTCTAAGAGACAAAAAAAGCAATTAAGAGCTTCATATGGTACACCGAATATCTAGATCACTCTGCAGGACTAAGAATCATCAAAATAAATGATGTTTGGGTTTTGCTTCATTTTTTTTTTTATGTTCTCCAATTTTGAAAATATTGCGAATGTGTAAAATCATTTCAAAATAGCTAGTGACTGATTTAAGCATTCCAGTCTGAAGCTGTAGTTACCAAACTTAAAGAGCATAGAGTAGTTGCCCATCCTGGGGTTTACAGAACGCCTTAAAAAAAAAAAAAAAAGACAAACCTTTATTTTAATTTATTTATTTTTTTTAAGAGTGACTTCTTAATGAGAAATTGACGAATGATGACATCTGGCAAGAGAAAAAAAACATATGGTCTAACTAGCTGTTTCTACACAGGTTAGAGTCAGTTTTGCAATTTTCTCTGGTTGCCATTATGATTGACAGATCATGAAATAAATCACTCTTCTCCCCCTCTGTGCTGGTCCTCTGTACCATCAAAGACACCAGGGGGTAAATTTGCACTGTAGTGTATGAGGAATTAGACACTCAAGATCCATTAACATAAATGGGATTTTTGCACCTAATTCCCCGCACACCATGCTGAAAAATGTAGCCGTAGGATATAATATTCATGTTTTCTTCTTTATTCTATTTATATTTTTAATTATTAATTTCTAGCATAATTGGGTTCTTCTGAAGAAAATTAAATGCCTAGTACATTACCTAAAATATTAAGACCCCTTGGGCTTGATGTGCAAGATGATAAGGAGTATGCATGCATGCAATCCAGAAACTCAAAGAAACTAGGGTGAAATAGGACTGTTGATCACACATTCAAACTGGCTCTGCTTCCTTCTCACCTATTACCCAAACCTTAACTGGTTCAGCCCAAGCCATCTTATTCTCTTCTCTTCCAAAACGTAATCACAATAGATAGTTTTTCTGAACGATACTTAAATGCAGTCTGCTTCCCTTCCTTTGCTTTCACTGAAAACTTCTGAAATTGATTTACCTAATTTCAATCTGCAGCAATATTAAGTCTTTCATTTTGATAAATGGGCAAATAATCAATTTAACTCAATCTATTTGCCTTTTTTTTTTTTTTTTTTTTTCCCCAAGGGCTTAATGGTTATCTGAAAAATTATAATTTAACTGCTTCAGCATAGAAATGTGATAGGAAAAGTTCATGCTTAGGGCATGAATTGATATCCTAAAATATTTCACCGGAGAATATAGAACCTTTCTATAAGCAGACAACACCCTTCTTTGCTTTTCTATCTTATACTGGCAAAGGCACCACAAAGAGCTGTTGAGACCAGGCTGTTTGTCTGTGTTATATCTGTGTAATGTGACTAACGCTGTCCAAAAATTGAAAAATTAGGAGTCCTTCCTACTGAACAGCTCAAAAAGATAAGATAATAGCAAGGTTTCAGGAAAAAAATCAAAATAACATAAAGCACGCACCAGGTTGGAAGATGGGGAATGTTCAAAGAGAAATGAGATGAAGAGCAACATAGAGTTGAGAAGGCTGAGTTTGCTATCATACAGCTTAAGATCTGCAAAACTGAAATAACGTTAACAAATTCTCGGGTCAGACAAATAATTTGTTGTACTTATTAGGAACTAAAGAGAAGCCAAAGCAAAGAATGCTGTATAAGTAAAGATGATAACAATGAGGATAAAGCATGTCAATCTGATATCAGATACTTTGTTGAGGAAGATACTGACAGATTTTGACATAATGGGCAAATAGGAAAAAGTCCAGAATAGGTGCTAGCTTCCAGATCTAAACAGGAATTGCATTTTTGAAAGTGACAATGAAGAAGGGGGAGGACTGCTGAGATTCATTTATTTCATTTTCCGTAAGATTAATATTGCCAAAAAATGTCAGTAGAACATGCCAGAGAGATCGAAAAAACACCAAGTGAAAGAAGTAAAGGAGTGTGAATTCTACAACCTATTCAACATATTAAAGATACAATATAAAACTATGAGGTACTATTTAGATCTTTACTTTCAGTGTTTTCTACCACATTTTTTTTTCTATACTGTCACAACCCACTTTTTTGTTTGTTTGTTTTTTCATTTTTTATAATGTAAATTCAGGGTCTAGACAAAGCATGTTCATATAAGAAGGGTATGGAAGCAAGGCTTACTTTCTATCTTGGCCCCTCGGCCTGACAAACACCATCTTTGTTCTTTACAGATCTTTTATATATAACATAAGCTTGTTTTGAAGAAGTATTTTAGTAAGCAACAGATATGACTGAAATGATTTCCATAAAATGTTCAGCTTACTAGTTAATCTAACAGCTTTACACATCACTTCAGCAAACAGAGAAGGGAAACCTGCGCACATTTGCTTATTGAATAAGAAGTTTTTATACAATAATATATTTTCACATAGTATAACAGTAATTTTCATATTTTTTTTAAGATTTTTGTTTCTTTTTACTTTTCAGAAGCCTTGATTGAGAAATATTGCAATATCTTCAATTCTCAAGTAGAAAACCACAACAAGCCTGCTCACATCTGTAAGTATTTTTAAAGTCTATATGCATTCCCCTCTCTCCCTCCACCTTGCAGCAACCATATACAATGAGAGAAATATGTCTGTTCATATTAATGCTCTTTCAAATGTTAAGGTCTAGTTCATATTTACATCCTCTTATATATAGTCCTTTTATATCTGACATAACGGGTTGTCCAAACAATGCTAACACTACCTTAATTTCTGCTGAAGCATAGATATTTTTTCTCAATCAGTCCTGAAATTACTGAATATGAGCTTTTTGGGATGTCTGCTAAAATGGTTATGGTCATATTTGGCACCAGTTCTCTGTTTTATTACTCTGCTTTTTTTCTGTGACGAACAGAACTTGAATTGATGACTACTTTTTTAATGTTTCCAGAACTTCTTTGTTGCTTTCATTTATTTATGAGCTTATGGTACTCCAGCTGAAGCCGAAACCTCTGTGAATATACTTTCTGTTTATTATCACTAAATTGCAATGGACATAATTAATAACATGACACTAGGCAATGCAAACACTGTTTGTCAAACACAGGATATGACAGAGTCAAATAGATGCAGTTTAACTTCTATTGAAGACATGATGAAATGCTTAACAAGTTACCAGAGATAGTGCCAAGAGATTAACTCTTCTTGTTAATGGCATAGAAAAATCAATGTTACTTTCAAGAGACTGCTGATGAAAGATTATAGAAATATTTTGTCTCCTATAGGTAACAACTGCCCCTGTTGCTCTTATATTTTAAATTCTTTATTAGGAGATTCAAAATACTCCTGGTGACATGCTTCCTGTAAACGTTTGGATTTTTATGGATTCAAGTTTAAGAGCTTGTCTGTTTCCATTCCCTTCAGAATATCGTTCCCTGGCACTCCAAGGACTTTAATTTCCAAGAAAGACACATGATAAATAATGCATATAGGAAGAATGACCACTAATTTGTACATAGGTGTGTAAAATTTATATATATGTGTGCGTATAATCTAAGTCACCTTCACTGTAGTTATTTACCTAGTTTTCCTTAGCAGAAAGTGGCCCAGATAGACTACATTATATGTATATTTTGTCCCTTATAAAACAGAAAAGGAAAACTATGAAGGTACTCATGCATGAAAAGAGTATATGTTATGCATCTAATCTTATTCATATCTAAGAAAGTCATTCCCTAAAGTATTTAAGCATTGTAAAAGCTTTAAAAACATGTCTTTCAGCATCTTTATGCTGTAATAATAAAGCTTGCCTTTTTGTTGCTGTCATAGTTTAAACCCTGTCACACAGCTCATTCTCTCACTTCCCCCCTTCTTTCCCTCCCTCCACTCCAAGAGGGACAGAGAGGAGAACTGATAAGAATACAACTCCCACGGGTTGAGATAAGAACAGTTCAGTAACTAAGGTATAACACAAATCACTACTGCTACCACCAATAATAATAATGATAAAGGAAATAACAAGAGGAAAGAATACAACACCTCAACACCAGCCAACCGATAACTTGCCCAACGCCACCCAACTGAGCACTGACCGATACCTACCACAACCCTGCAGTCTCAGCCCTTCCAGGTAACTCTCCGTTACATCCTGGGCATGACGTGCTGTGGTATGGAATACCTCTTTGGCTAGCTTGGGTCAGGTGTCCTGTCTCTGCTTCCTCCCGGCCTCCCCTCCTCCCTGGCAGAGCATGAGGCTCAGAAAGTCCTTGGCCAGAACAAACATTTGAGCAGCAACTGAAAACATCGGCGTTATCAGCACTGTTCCCAGGCTAAAAAACGAAAACACAGCGCTGCACCAGCCACCAAGGAGAAAAAAAAAAAAAAAAAAAAAGACTGCTACTGCTGAACCCAGAACAGTTGCAATGTAGTAGAGTAGATGAACAATATATCCCTTAAAATGTCAAATGAAACAGAAAAGCATTTCTGTTTTTTAAATCTGACTCTAGCTCCCTTATCTATCTTACTTTAAGCAGATTATAATTGGTCAGACTTATCAGCAATTTGGTATCTTGAGTTTATTATTTCATGAGCTCTATTGAAAGCATCTCTTCTTCCTCTGTCCAAAACTGAGACGACTTTGGATATGCTGCTTTTATAGAATCATAGAATAGTTAGGGTTAGAAAGGAACTCCAGATCATCTAGTTCCAACCTCCCTGCCATGGGCAGGGACATCTCACACTAAACCATGTCACCCAAGGCTCTGTCCAGCCTAGCCTTGAACACTATCAGGGATGGAGCATTCACAACTTCCCTGGGCAACCCATTCCAGCGCCTCACCACCCTAACAGGAAAGAACTTCTTCCTTATATCCAATCTAATCTTCCCCTGTTTAAGTTTTAACCCATTACCCCTTGTCCTGTCACTACAGTCCCTAATGAAGAGTCCCTCCCCAGCATTCCTATAGGCCCCCTTCAGGTACTGGAAGGCTGCTATGAGGTCCCCACGCAGCCTTCTCTTCTCCAGGCTGAACAGCCCCAACTTCCTCAGCCTATCTTCATACGGGAGGTGCTCCAGTCCTCTGGTCATCCTCGTGGCCTCCTCTGGACTTGTTCCAACAGTTCCATGTCCTTTCTATGTTGAGGACACCAGAACTGCACACAATACTCCAGGTGAGGTCTCATGAGAGCAGAGTAGAGGGGCAGGATCAGCTCCTTCAACCTGCTGGTCATGCTCCTTTTGATGCAGCTCAGGATATGGTTGGCTTTCTGGGCTGCAAGCACACATTGAAGTTTATTTTCTCATTGACCAACTTTTGCAGCTATACCACTATGCCGATTAACATCTAATTTGTTTTCCCACTATCACCTCAAGGTTTCTCAGTGATATTTCTTCAGAGCCATTTCCTCTTAGTTTCTCTAGTTTTCATTTTCCCCTGATGAATTTTCTTATAGTCATTATGAAATTTTACTAAGACAATCTATTGGTGAGATATACAAGACAATAAATACTCTTTTTAAAAAACAATCCCTCATTGATGAATCCTTCATGATGCTGAAGAAAAGACCCTAAAAATCATCATGTGAAGTCCATAATAACATTTCTTTCTCTTTATCAGAAGAGGCACATCTTTGCCAAAATGATTAAGTAGTTTCATAAATATTTTTCCTCATAATTTATACCAATAAATAACTTGAAAAACAGATTCCTTCAAAGAAATTGGAGCCAATGCTGTAATTAAACCAACTGGGAGGTGCAACTAGAATTTACTTTTGTTTTCATTACAGAGACATGAGAGGTACTGTTTGTTGTTTGACATAATTCTGTCTTCATGTTTAGCTTTACACTGTAGTGTCTTCCTGTCTCTTAAGAAAACCTTAAGCCAAATTACTCTATGGAAAAAAAATTTAAACGATCAACTAAACTGATTGTCAACATGATTACTATTGAAAGTCATGATACCATGTACCTTTTCCCTTATAATACCAATAAAAAGGCTAGATATTTCTGATGAATATATCTAAAGATCCTAAATCACTACAGAAATTAAGTTAATCACATCTCACTAAATGCAAGGGTACTCAAATATAAAGTTATTTGGAAAAACATTGGTAATCCTGATTTTTTTTGAAGTGGTGCCTTGGTTCAGATAAACATTATCTTGTTTTTTATCATAATTAATGTACTATTTTATATGTGTATATATAGACACACACAAAGCTTGTAAATTGAGACACACCTATATGTGTGCTCAGTCTCTTAAACAAGTATCATATACAATATTCAGTTACTTGCTAATGAACATTCAGTTATTTCCTACAAATTGTGTACTGATTAATGAATGCAGAAATTTTCCCATGCCCCGCGCCCAATAATAACACTGAGAATATTAGTGCTTCATATCCTTGATTTGATTGTCTATATTCTGAAACTGCAATGCTTGCACACAAAGCGACTATTTCCTGGCAATAAGTTCTTCATAGATGGCACTACCTACTGAAGTACCATTTAGACCTTAATTATTATGACTGTTTACAGGAAAACTGTGGAAGCAATCTACCGCGTAGGTAAAACCATAGAACAAAGGCAGCTTGTCTTTCAACGACTTGGTGTTATGTTCCACAAAGAAATACACAGAAAACAGTATCATATGTAGTCCTGTGCAGAAAAAAGAGCAGCTTAAAATAAGAAGACTTCTTATGTGGTTATTTTGACTCTTTAAAAGAAACAACAAAACAACCAATCAAAGAAGACCCAAACCAAAACCAAACAGCAGTAACTGAATTTAAGCTGATTTTTTAAAGGTGAGATACTTAAGTAACTCACTCAGTTATGGATTATTCTTTCTAGATCAAGAAATAGAAAAATTATGTCTAAATTATTTAAATATTTGGGGTTTCCATACATGTGCTTCATAAATTATAACTAGCATGTTTTGTGACTGTGTTGTAAACATAATTTCTTTTCATTTCATTCATATCTGTATTTCTGAACTGAATATAAAAAGCACAGATAACAAAGTAGTATTCTTATGCTTAATTTGTGAAATAAAAACAAACCAAAACAAAATCAGAAAACTGTCATGAAGCATTGACCAAAAAATATAGAAAGAATGTAAAAATTCACTCAAGAAAGAAACAGACCCACCTATCTATGTTGTTAGTTTGGTAAACCAATTGAACAAAAACTACAATACAAAGAGCAGGACAGAACCTGCTTCCCATCCCATGCAATGGTACTGTGAGTTCACCAAGCAGATGTTTTTCTTTCTTCAGTCTTATTTCTACACATCGGCTGTGCAAGCTAGAAGCTTGCATGCTTTCACATGGCTGTGAAAACAATATTGGAACTGTGAACACCTAAGTCTGAAACAACAGAAAGGAAATAAAACAACAGTATTTGAATCTTAATTTCAAGACCTATAGTTCATACGGATTTGGTTCCTATTTGAGTGCATAGCGTTATCTGTACTACAACAGTATCTGATTTTGTCTCACTAAACTCTTTACTAACAACAGGGGAAAGAAAGAGAAACTCTGACCTAAAATATATGGAGAATATTATCTTAAATGTGTTAGTAGTCCCTGACGCTTCAGACTTTGCTGAGGAATGGACAAAGCGTCCGGCAAAATTTAAAGGAGGCTGAGAACTCCAGACAGGGCAGCTGGCAAGGATAAATCCAGCAGCAATGATAAAGACAAAGGTCAGGGGGCAAATATATGAAAATTACTTTGTACAAGTGAGGACGGCAATACTGTCACATTTGTCATTTCTTTAGAGCTTCTGACAAAAATTTCCTTTGGATCAGGACCCAAGTGAGCCTTATAATATGAGACTGCAATTCCCTTTTGGGCATAAACCTTTTTACATGCAACAATAGCCTAAAGATTACTGAAACAGGAACAACCAACACCACTTGGTCACACAGAGAAATCACACTGGAGCCAGCTCACAGTTATGAAAGAGTCCTTGCTACTTGAATGACCTCAAAAGGACATAGGCAGTGCAAGACAGAAAAAGCTTCAGCAACGATGATTCACAGACATCAGAATTGCAAGCAAAATATTTACTAGAGCTTCCAGTGACACATGGGGCCTGCTGAGTATGATGCCACAACAAGGTGGGAGAAAGAAGCATGTTTCAATATAAGATAGTATCCTATGAAGGCAGACCTGAACCTCTTGTTCCTTTGGAATGTTTTTGGGCTCTTCAAGAAAGGAAAGATTAGTATCAAGCTATAAACATGTTATTTGGGAAAGTATATACATACTGGTCTCTGCACTTGGATGATAAAATTAGCCACTGACTGAAATGGAAATAAGGACACTAATCACAATAATAATTTTTTTCTGAACTCCTTATCAGAATAAAAGCTCTGTATCTGACATGTTTGCCCTTCTACATTTGCTTTCTCATTTCCCACATCTGATGGAAGAAAGCATATGCACACATGTGATCTGCCACTTTGCAGCAAAATGATCCATATTCATATCTGACAGTGCAGTATTGTAATCCTTTTTCAGATAAGATAATTGTAATGTGAAGTGATAAATGCTGAATAAATCACTTATACTGATAAGTTTTTCTGTGCAAATGAAGGTCTAAAGACACCACAATACTTGGGGAAACATTCAAGCTAAAACAGGAATGTCATTTGTACAGGTATTCTCTCTGACCTCATGATGTCCATCAGGACTGGACAATATACAACACACCGTTAGTATTATTCCCAGAGGAAGAAAAATCCATCTGTATAATCTGAGAGTCCTCTGTGGCAGTGTAGTATTCAGACAGATTAATCATGGCTGTAATGGATGGTAACATAAACACAATGCTTTCGTTATTAAACTCTAACTCCAAAGTCATAACACTTCCCATGCAGTAGCAGTACAATTCGTAAATTAGGGAAAGCATTTGACATTCATTTTTTAAATAACCCGTTTCTGAAATGGAACAATGGGTCAAGATAAGTCAATTACTGTTTACACATTTACCCAGCTGTATGACAGCTGCAGTCATAGGTAAAGCACACTCTTGCGTAAGGGAAGAAGGCTGTTGAGAGCGGAAAACTAACCCGATAATTTGTCATGGCCATCTCCATTCTCAGCTTTGCTCTGTGCCATCCCCCCCTGCTTCCCCCCTCCTTCTCCCCAGTGCAAAGGCGTTTGAGTGGGGCGGCAGATTGTTATAATTGCACTAAGTAAAACACTGCATTGCTGAGCTGACTCTCCCCAGAGAGCCACAAAGGGCAAGAAGAGGTCTGAGTTTACTGTAACTGCTACATGCTGCCCTTGGCTGGACCTGTAATGAGCTGTGCCTCTGGATAAAGGCAAAGCCCCATACTTGGGACAAGAAAGGGGGAAGGGAAGAAGGAAGGACTTTGCTTCCTTTTCCTCCTAGTACTAGTGTGTATAAAATTAAAGAGAAATTGAGAGGTAAAAGGGAAAATGTAGAGATAAGTGGGAAGTGACAGAAGAAAAAAAAAAAAAAAACCAGCCGAAGGAATGAAATATTTGCACTATCAAGGAAGCAATGGGATAAGAAAGTTACTCTTCAGTTACCATTAGGATTTTGTTTACCCAAAGAACAGAGCTGAAACATAAAATGATTAACAGCCAATGGAGAAAGGAATATTTATAACCATCTATCATTGTAGGAAGTAAATTCAAATTCACGTAAAAAAGAAATATCAAACTTGCTGGCATTTAAAATAAGACAAGGTTAGATTATTTTAAATTAAATTTTAAATGCAGGTGAAATTTATAATTTGTTGTACAGCTGCTGACATTTTTGGCTCTCCCCAGACTCCTGCAGAGGCTCGAAGGCTTTATCTCAGAGAAGAGAGGGAGAACAGGAGTCAAATTCCTGCTATGAGATATGTAAAAACATTCAACCTGTGGTATCTCATGGTTTTGATCTCAATCTTAGACTTTAAATCAACATAGCTCATTGTCAAGGGGGAGAAGATATGGTATAAGGAAACAATAACACAGGTATGCATAGGGAAGTAGCAAATATAGCAAAGTAGATTTCTAGATGAACCAAAAAAAGTTTTTGTTACTATTAAAGACCACAATGCAGCCACCCCACAGTTGAATTCTATCACCAGTTACTCTGGGCAGTCCTTCATATCTACCAAAGTTAATCTTAAATACTTGAACACTCTTTCTTCTTTTGCAGTATTTTATATTCACTTTGCACTGATGCATGATTTAACAGTCATACAGGGAAAAGGACAGTAAAGTCACTGATCTCTGCCTGCAGAGAGGCCTGGTGGTTTTAAATAACATTTTAATTTGAATTATAATAAGGTTAAGAGTGGGATTCTGAAAAGTTCCTTATAAGCAACTCGATAGGGCATTACAGCTGCAATCATCTGAACTTAAGGTCAGGGAGATATTGTTCTAATGATTCATATTTCATTTTGCTTTAGCTTCTGTATGTCTCCTTAAGTCAAAGCATTGGTTGCTCTTAAACACGTCTCTGACACGTGGGGTGAGGCTCTGAAGGGTTACCTCAAGATAACAGCAGACAACACTTGCACAAGCCTCAAGTGTTACCTTTGGAATGTATGAAAAATCCATTTGACAAATAATCAAAGACAGAGTAAAACTAAGTGCATGTGAGCAAGTTTGTCACAGAATTGGAAAGTTGTTTGTCCATCTTCTGCACCAAGTCACAACTGTAACTGCAGTCAAGGCTTTAGTCTTGTGTGAACATTTTCTCTACTTACCAAATGATCAACTAACTGCCTCACAAAGACCTTGTTCAGTAGAGACCATTGGTTTTGGAATCAGTCTTTGAAACACTACCCACAGAATGCAAGTGGATCAGACAACACCAGAAGCTTCATACAAGCTACTGATTAAAGGAAGAATCAGATTGCCATCAGGTAATTTAACCTTCTCTCACACCCCGCCCCAGTGGGGACATACTAAACAGGAAGGTCTGCTTCAAGCAAACTCTATTTCAGACACCAGCCTACCTCAAATGTTGGCAGTCCCTGTTAATCACTCTAAAGTGCATTGCTGATTTGTTTACTAGTGAAACTGCCACTTGTCAAGCTGCTTGCAGTATTGTTGTTTACAAGCTGCAGATGTAAATCATGACATAACCATACCAAGGTGACAGCAACAAAGTGTCCAAGCTCCTTTGAGGAGACAAACTGACAGGAATAGAACAGAGGTGCTCAATTGTTAATTCCCTGACACTGAACACAGGCTGCCAATTTTAGTCAATATTTTTTTTCAGTTTCAAATAAAACATGAACCATTGATCTATAATCAATGGATATTGCTGAAAAGGACCCATGTCACTTCACAGAGTTGTGGGTCCCACTGTAAAAACTGTCAAAGGAGGGACAAAGTAGGAGGACATTTGGAGATGAAATTACATCCTGTCCTGTGATTTCATCTGAGTCCACCATACCCTTTGGCAGGGCCAAGATGCATTACTATTATAACGGAGCAGACAAGAAGACAGAGATAATTGTATTTCCATCCAGCTATTCTGCATGAAGCAAAAATGAACTTCATTTAACTGCAAACACACCACCTTAGATATTTGCTCGAACTCACATGCCATGAACTCTTCAATGTCTTTCAAGAACAAAGCCTCTTACCCGAACCAGGTTGACTGCAAAATGGAGAAAGTAGAGAAATATGGGTGATAATTTTGTCTGGACTACATAATAAATTGGAAAAACAGCAAAGGACATTGATCTTCACTCACTAAAATGACCTTCTGTTATCCTGAATTAATTCTGTTATTAAACAGCTTGCTAATACTTACTATGGCAACAGTTTGATCCAGACGTATTTTTTGAAGTCAAAAAACATAATAAAAAGTGGCTTTGGGGACATGGGGGCACAGCTGTTTGAAACCCAGCTAAACTGGTGCGACCTCTGTGGGTTCCAACTTGGCCTTCACATAAGATGTACAGCTGGGGAAAAGGAAGAGGGTGCAATGATGGCCTTTTAGTCCCAGTTATGAACCAGACCTAATCTGCAGAGGTCAGTGGAAGGTTTTCTTATACTTTACATTCTTCAGCTGTGTTTCAAAGCTTGTTGATTTTTATTGACTTTTTAAAAGAAATTGCATATATGTGAAATTGAACATACAAACAAGAATGCTAGGAACACACTTAATGGCTCTTTCCCAACACCCACAGCATTTCACTACTAATTACATGTTAGTCTAATTCACCACTGCAACTTCAGTTAAAAAATATGTTGAAGTATATGCTTTAAAATAGCTTAAAACTTGCGAGTAGCATCCATCCAAAAACTTGATACTCATGTCTATAAAAAACAGTCATGAAGCCACAGTATAAGTTCATTTCCTTCAATCCTGTTAAATGTGAGAGTATCAGCAGAAGCAAGCTTAACATAGATGCTTAAACTGCACCTAGGTTGCATTGTTGATTATCGGAATCATCACCCCATCTTAACTTTCCACTGGCTGAGAAAAAGGTCAGAACACTAAAGAGGCTTCAGGATTCATCTGAGACACCAAAGGCAAGCCCAAACCATTGTGTTCGCTAGGTTTTTTGTTGTGGTTCCCTCCTCACCATCATAGGCATTTGCTGTGTTTAGCAAGTTTGTGACTCATTTTATTAGCAGACAGTACAGACAGTACTACCTGCAGATATTAGGACATATTAACATTTTGTGTACAATGTATTGGTTATATACAGACAGAGAAAATAGAATCACAGAATAGTTAGGGTTGGAAAGGACCTTAAGATCATCTAGTTCCAACCACCCTGCTATGGGCAGGGGCACCTCACTCTAAACCATGTCACCCAAGGCTTCATCCAACCTGGCCTTGAACGCCGCCAGGGACGGAACACTCACAACCTCCCTGGGCAACCCATTCCAGGGCCTCACCACCCTAACAGGAAAGAACTTCTTCTTCCTTATATCCAATCTAAACTTCCCCTGTTTAAGTTTTAACCCATTACCCCTTGTCCTATCACTACAGTCCCTAATGAAGAGTCCCTCCCCAGCATCCTTATAGGCCCCCTTCCGACACTGGAACTGGTTAGCATGTTTAATTTTCTTCTTTGCTGCTTAAGCCAACCACGAACAAAGACCACCGAAGTAACAGCAGAGATGCTAATGTAAATGCTAGTGTATGGAGATTCAGATGTTCACTATTACAATCATTTGTCCCAGTTCAGTTACAAGTCAAACAAGAGGACTGCTTCTCACTGCTTTTTAGTAGTGTTAAGATCATGAGCTGAATTACTAGAGTCAGCATTTGAATTGGGAATAGATATCAAAGAATACATCATTTCATCAAGTCTCACAGGGAGGAATGGCTGCCTTCAGAACGTTTCCTTCCACAAAAAACATGAGTAATGCAACAAGGAGGAAAAACAAAGAACAGACGGCAACCTCAGACTCTCTAAACAGGGGCACTGTGTTGTCATTAATGACTAACACCAGAAAGTGTCTAGAAAAACTGCAACAATAAGCATAAGGGAAACTGAAGCAATAACATCACACTTTCACAGTCATAAAATCTCTCTTACATGCTTGGCAAGGATTTTAGTGTGAAGGGACTAGTATATGCAGGATGTAGTAGCAGCAGAAAAAGAATGAAAGAAAGCTTCTCCATTTGTTGATTAATCACAGGCAAGTCCTTGAGTTCCTTTGAAATGTTTGACCATGATAAAAAAAATTAATACCTAATGAAAGAGAACGTCACTGTCTTTGGAGAGAAAAACTCAACAAGGCATCACCAAATTTGACAAATTATAGCAATATACTGTACACTGGCCTACATGACTGGATGAAATTAGGATCTGTCAAAGTCAGTAGCCTTCTGAGATGGAACTGGTGAAGAAATCCTGAGCACCCTTTGCAATACTCCTACCTACAAGGTTTGTTTTTTTTTTTTCAGAAGTTAGCTTGTTGTAACTGAGAATATAGATGAAAAAAAAAAAAAACCTGGAAGAAGCTTCCATTTGAAGAAGCTGAAAGTCTTTGCTAAAAAATGAGATCTCACACACTTCTGTGCTTAAAACATAACAATTTTGGTACCCATGGATTAGCACTGACTTTTCGCATGACCATTGCGGTCATCTTCCATACGGAGTGACAGTTATTTTCCTCCATGGGATTCTGATTCTCCATCTCAAGAAAGCCATTCTCCACATAAAGCCATATTTTGTAAAGACTCAGCTTAAGGCCCATAAGAGATCCTTTTTTTGCAGCTGAACAATTTTCTATGAAAACCTAAATATTTTGGTTAACTGCTGACTGCATTGAAATTAACCACTAGAAGACTCTCACTGTACACTGAAAGAGTGCTGCAGGCAGGGCAACACCTAGCTGCTGTTTGCTTTTGTCAGGAATGTGACCTGACACAAGGAATTCAGGTAATTATCAAGACATTAATCGGGTTTGCTTGGCAGAGCAGTTTCTGAGGTATGCCCTCAAATTTCTCTGAGCTATTGGGGAGTAATTTCCTCAGCCTAATCTCCTTCACAAGACTGTAAAAACTGTAGGATAAAAGGGGAACTGTGGCGATTTACCTACTAATTAGTTGTTCTTATTAAGAAGAGTGAGATAATTGATTTTAGGATGCACTACCCCTTATTAAGACCTAATTTAACTGTATAACAAAGACTAATTAAATGGCATTATTCCATCTCACTGATGAGTTTTGATGCTTGGTGAATAGATTTGGGTGAAAGATGAACACACAGTAATAGATTTCTAACTCACACCAATAACTATAAACTAAGAAGCTGAGCAAAGGGAATTTTGAATTATCTAAACCCAACACATTTATTGGTATTCCTTTACACCAATAGTTTGAATTGAAAAACATTTAAATACCTGCTGAGCATCAACAAGGAAAAGGAAAGACAATGAAAAGGCTCTCATTTTAAACTGCTTAGGTATTTAGGCGATTTTCTTAGAGTGAAGAACTGCATTTGTGAGAAAGATGCATACTTTCACAGCTGTTTTTTCTGTTTATTCTGAAGAGTTGTGTAGCAAATCAAGGGGCCAAAAATGATAAATACTATTTATTCGTGCCATTTGTCAAAAGTATTTAAAGAAAACAGATAGCATCTCTCTCCACCTTAAGAATTATTTGATCTTCGAATTATTCAGATATGTTGTGGCATTCCAATTTTATTTAGTGCTTAAAGGAATAAAGAGAGAGGACTATATGACTCAAGTTCTTTTTAATAGTCAGCAAGTTAAAATAAACATGAAATAAGAAAAGATTATTTTACTTTTGAGCAAAGGAATGGCAGGGACTGAGTTTACTAATAAATTCTGAAGGTTTTGTTCCTTCGCTCTTCATTTAAATGAACTCATCTGTCCTAAAATAATTCTTTTAACAATCCACTTGCTGGTTTAATAAAAAGCAACTTACAGTAAATTTGTGTGTGTAAAGTAAATAAATTCAAAGCTTTAATCCCATCAATCCACCCCCTAAATAAAATGTTTTGTCCTCCAGATGGAATTGCTCTGACAATACAGACTCATCATTCTATTTAATCTGTCAGGTCATGGCCTCAGAGATTATGATGAGCTGTCCTTCAGAACCCCAGTGCACTGCAATACAATGTCTCTTGGATAAATCACAAGATCCTCACGAAAAAAAACCCAACAATGACTTCACTAGAACCCTGGGGTGTATTTCCTTTTTCTTATAATTTCTTCCATTGGCAGTAAATTATAATCTGCACACAGGAGCAATATTCATATGTCATTTTTTACATTCATTTATTTGGTTAAATTATAACTGTCCAGTAGCCATAATCTATAATTTTTAAACATCTAAAACATCTAAACATCACCTTGTACTGACTGTACCTTGTAGGGTATTAGTCTGACACTGGAATTCTGCAGGTATAGCTTACTCTTTATTGTCTGAAGGATATTTATGCATTAGCTATTCTTTTACTAATGTAAATTGAAATAGTAGTACTGCAAATGGAACAAATATTCATTTAATCATTTGCACAAATCATATTTACAAATAGATAAGTGAGCAAACTATTTGTGTAAACAGTTGACCAACCTTGCAGCTAAGCTGTACGGAGGCGATTCTGGAGCAAAGAATAACCACATAGCGTTTACTCTTCACTTTACAGGAAGTGATGAGGGTTTTAGACATGAATAGAATTATGTCTAAATACTTAGATGTCATTAGAGAAACCTTTGTAAAAAGGCAGAATTAAAATTAAAATTAATTTAATTTAATTTATTAAAATTAAAATTAAAATTAATCTTAAATATTACATAATAACTTTATGCTTTTCCTTCTTATTCAATACACGTCCTTTCCAAGTACTAGAAAGCTGATGTCTGGATATAGAAATACGTATGTCCATGCCCTTCTGTACCCACACATATTCATGAATGCACATGAACACTGTATGCAAAAATGCTCACAACTGAAGCTGCTCTGCAACTAAACATCATTTTTATTCATGTTTTTGCTTAGCACTCAGTCTCACTATCACAGGTATTTGGTAAAAGTGTAGGTGAAGAATGGGTATCTTCAGTAATTCAGAATCCAAATGCAGCTCTTGCACAGCTACTAATCCAACATAACAGGCAAAACAACGCTGCTCCAAGACCTTTCTTCAAAATCTTCCCTGTTCATAAAATCATAGAATAGTTAGGATTGCTAAAGACCTTAAGATCACCCAGTTCCAACCCCCGTGCCATGGGCAAGGACACGTCACACCAAACCAAGGCTCTGTCCAAACTGGCCTTGAACAGTGGCAGGGATGGAGCATTCACAACTTCCTTGGGCAACCCATTCCAGTGCCTCACCACCCTAACAGGAAAGAATTTCTTGCCTATATCCAATCTAAACTTCCCTGTTTAAGTTTTAACCTGCTACCCCTTGTCCTGTCACTACAGTCCCTAATGAAGAGTCCCTCCCCAGCATCCCTATAGCCCCCCTTCAGATACTGGAAGCTGCTATGAGGTCTCCATGCAGCCTTCTCTTCTCCAGGCTGAACAGCACCAACTTTCTCAGCCTATCTTCATATGGGAGGTGCTCCAGTCCCCTGATCATCCTTGTGGCCTCCTCTGGACTTGTTCCAACAGTTCCATGTCCTTTTTATGTTGAGGACACCAAAACTGCACACAATACTCCAAGTGAGGTCTCACGAGAGCAGAATAAAGGGGCAGGATCAGCTCCTTCAACCTGATGGTCACGCTCCTCTTGATGCAGCCCATCTTCTCTCCTAACTTGGTATTTCATTACAAACTAGCAGGTTACCTTCCAAAACAAGTTTCTGCATTTACCCTAAGATAAAAAAATTTAAAAAAGCCCTGCACAATCCTTTGGCTCTTTTACACAAATCTCTATACAATCTCTCTATTTTCTCTGTTTGCATTTTGCTCTCTCAAGATTTCTGCCGGCATTTTCTGGTTTACACCTTAAGATATTACTGTTCCATCACAGTGCTTTCATATTCTACCTCAGGCCACTTCTCTTTGTACTTAAGTCAGAGACTAATACTAAGTGAACACAACCTTTGACTTATTCATAAATTTCCCGTACTGCTGGCATGAAAAGATACCTCACTACTGCAAAAGGAAACACTGTAGGAAGAAAAGTAAACAGTTTGAAGCCTCCACATTAATGTGGTAGCACTGTCTCTTAATGGAGTGCTTTCTAGAGTAATCATTGCAGACTTTGGCACAGGAGTCCGAGAAATTCTATTCTCCAAAAACAGTTTTTGAAGATGTCCACTGGCAAAATGGCAAAAAATATTCTCAGTGCTCAGTACACAGCTATGCTGGCAGCCCCCCCTTCCACTTTGTAAATATGTTGGCACGGGTATGGATTTGGCATTAAGTATAGGACATTGTACTGGAGAGAAGAACAACTATTTCAGTTAGATTTTCACTATGCTTATCTGGTGAAAAGGTTCATTGTATGGGGACGTTAAAATATCAAGTTGAATTTTTTGTTGTTTACTCATAGAACAACAGGAACACAAGGTAGTTAAATAAATTAAAAAAAAAAAAATCAACTTTCCCCCTTCAATTAACATTTACAAAAAGAAAAAATCTGACAGGATTCAATAGCCAAACTTTAGAAATTAAAAACAAAAAAAGCACGACCCAAATAGATAATCAAGTTATATAGTGCTACGGGAAGAACCAATGCTAGAACATGCTAAATGGCAAAACAAATAAAGCATAGGCTGTCTAATTCAAACACAGAGATTTAAAAATTATAAATAAGCTTCTCCAAAATGAGAGCACCCTATTCTGGCTGCCAGTTACTATTGCATAGGCAGTTTTCTCCCTTCCAGTGAACAGGAGCTAAGTAACATATGTCAGTAGAGTTTTATACTTGTTTCAGGTCTCTTCCCTACCAAACTAGAAATACCTCTTCTACACCTTTTTATCTTCAATGAGAAACCAGCTATTAGATTACAACTGTATGCATAATACCAATTTTCTTGTCTGATTTTTACACCACAGTCCTAGGAGTGAGGAATGGTTAGTACAGAGGAAAGAGATTAATCTAGTTTTCTTAATTCTTTTTTTAAGTAGAAATTTAAATAAGAAAAAAAAAGAAGAAAAATGAGGAAAATAAAAAAGTGGAAAAAAAAAAAAGAAAGAAGCTTGGAATCAGTTGCATTTGATTTGATCTCAAGTGTTCATCTGAACACCTTGCAAAGTCAGAGCACAGAATACTGTTGGGGTCAAAAAGAATAAGAGAAGTTAAAAAACAAAGCAAAAAAAAAAAACAAACAAAAAAGGCAAAAAAGAAAAAAAGAATTAGAAAAATAAAAATAAATACATAAGAAATAGCTGATGCTGATCACTTGCTTCCTCAATTTCAATTTTTATTTAAGTTTTTAATAAATTTGCACATTTTGTTAAAGACTGAATCATCCTGACATACAAAAAATTGTGTCAAATAAAAGATTGTCCTGGGTTTAGCAGTAGCAATAATTCTTCTCCTTCTTAGCTAAACCCAGGACAAAGACACACAGTATTTTTAATGCAAAGATTTTCTTGAAGATTATAATAGCAAAATGCGTGTCTAGAAAGGGAGTTGGATGGAGGTCTTTTATATGAGAGCTTCACGCTGGTACTCTTTTGTAACTTTCCTTCCTAATTCAGCCCGAGCTGTCTGATGTATTTAACATCACAGTACAAGCGAGGTTACAGAGGTCAAAAAATATGACACTGATTCTACATATTCCAAACATTCCTGCTAAAAATCCCATCTAGCACATTTGAAAATTTCAAGGTGTATCACAATCCTGGAAGACAAAGAACAAATAAGAAATTTGATCTAACATGCATTACAGTATTAAAGAGCTCTGAGTTTGTGCAGTTTTTCTCTCTTGTATAAAAAAGGAATAGAATTTATAAAGTAATCAAAAAAATTCTCAGAAGTAATACTGTGACTGTCTCAACACTTGTGAAATGGTCCATGTAAAACTTTGGGAAATTAATCCACTAGCTAATGAATTCTCTATAAACAAGTATTCTGGAAGGCCAGCAACAATGTATGGTAATAAGCTAACTATAATTAGTTATAGAAGCTTCAAAATAACTGCATCCTCCTGAGCTTGTTGTATTTTGGAAGGGATAAAATAATTTTTTTCAGTGTAACTAAAATGTTAATTGAAGGCTGATTTAAGACCAAAGACAACCTCAAGGTTATAAAAATTTGTAGCTGGGCTGCCAAGTATTATCATCAAAATCTCCTAAATTTCGATGCCCTGATGCCCTGCTCCAATCAATGGTGGCACACTTGCAGAAGCCAAACAAAAATAAAATATTTTCTCAAAAACAATACAGGAAAAAAACATTTTGGGGTGGAAAAAAGAAACAAGGCACTTTGGAGAGGGGGAAAAACCCAAATGCTTTGCCACAGAATCTAAGTGCTGTAAATAAACCACCATCAAATCAAAACAAGAACCCCAACACCACTAATAAATAAGCATCAACTGCCATTGATGAGTCAGAACTACTTCAGAGATTCTTTATTCTTTCCATCAGAGTTTCCACAAGAAACCAGCCATTACAGCAGCTTTATTTTTTCTTCATGACTTACAAAATCCTGGTTTATAATCCCTCTGGGTACTGACTTCAATATTTGCATTTGTATTTAAATTATTTTCTTCTATTGTACAATACTTTCCAAAGGAATATGCTTTAAGTTTTTAAAGCAGTGCCATAAATATGCAACTTTTTGAAGTGTTCTTTTATGCATTACACAAGGCAGCAAAACCAGACAGCAGCAGTGGAAACTTTTAGCGACAAAAGAACCTACCTACCTAATCCCTTCCTCAGCTGCCCTCCAAGGCTGCTTGTGGACCTAAAGAACCAGAGTATCTCTGGGACTGAAACTAAGGCATCATTTCCAAACTGATCACTTTTAGGGATAGTTTAAGATGCAAATGAAGAATTCCCGTGCAGAAAAAACGTATGAAGTAAAAATTCTGCATAAACTCTTTTGTTGCTTGAATTTCAAGAAAGAATTAGCTTCGAATTGCTGAAATTTGCCCTACATTTTCCTTCAGCATAATTACCATCGCATGAGAAACTGTATTAACACATCTAGTCAATGTGGAGTGTGCAAAAAAAAATCCCCTAAAAAATAGAATATATAGTAGTGGATCATTACTGCATATTCAAATCCAGTTGTTTGGGGCATAACCTCTGGATTGCATTTACTCCATTTTAACACATTTATTATTTAAAAACTACATGTACACCTCTTTATTCCAAATTGTTGTTCTCTTGAGCAATCTAACCAATTTATTTAAGGATCTGAAGGAATTAATGTAATTAACACAATTTAAGGGATGGCCTATGATACAAAATGTCAAATTTCAAGTTGTTTTTCTCCCCTAGTTATCAGTGCTGAATGATTAGTGTATGCACAAAACCTGAGCTTATAGCTGAAAAGTGCACTTGAATATCTGAAACCTGCTTAGAGGCTGATGACCTTTCAGGTGTTGTTGCTACACAAGTGAGAGATCAGATCCAACAACTTGCTCACAGGTTATGGTGTATTAGCATAACAAATTCCAGAGTCTTTGGGACCACAGAAGCTGGCAGCCACTGGGGAAGGTGATAGGGGGGAACATGCAATGACAAAATGAAGAAAACCAAGTGACAGAGGAGGATTAAGATTTTCCATCGTCCATTAGCACAACTGCCTATGTAGGTTTCTGACTGCATCTTCCCCCCTGTGTGGGGGGTTATTAAGTGGGTTAAATATTATCTAATATTTAAATTAAGTGGGTTAATTTCCTCTTAGTTGACTACCACTAAGCTTTCCAGAATAATCGCTGTCTAAATTTTTCAGTCCTGTAACACAGAGCTTTGCCTGTACGTACGCAAGCTGCAGATTTTTCGTCTGGCAGTTCTACATAACCTGCACATATGAGCAATCCTGTGATCAACTGTAACTATCAAACTTGTCTCCCAAAAACTGAACAAACAGCAAAACCTTGGAAGCAGCATTCTCAGGTATTACTGTATTGATTCTCAAAACTCAGAAATAGGTCTTTCAGTACATGTCTGACTTGAAAGTGGAAAGGGAAGCTATAGACAGATACAACCCCTCACGTCACCAATTTATATGGGCCATAATCTTTTGCTGACAAAATCTATTTTTTTCCTGGGAAAAAGAACCATATTGTAAAACACAGCGCTGAACACACAGAAATAAATAATAAAAAATGAAACTGCGCTAGGTTGGCACACAAAAACAGAGAAAAACCCTCCTCAGTAATTCCTTACAACAGCGAACTACAACACAGTGATACATGGTTGAAATTAACCATCTTGCTGCAGCCTAATCTAAACAATACAGTAATAGTAATCAATACAAGTACTTGAAAAGACTCATGATTATGTCCTACGTCTTTTATTTTCGACAAGCAGCCAGAGCACTGCGAATAACATACCCATTTTTATTTTCTCAAATAATAAGACTTACTCATAAAAGATGACCAAGAAGACGGAAGCAGATGGCTGCAAGAGTGCCAGCAGCAGCCTAAAAACCCCACGCTAGAATATGATACATGTTTATTCTGCAAAGCACAAAGCTATCAACACAGCTCAGGAAGCACATCCATAGATTACACGGACCTTACAGTCACCACAATATCCTTTCTTCTCAAAAAAGTATCTCCCTTAGTGAATTAGGCATATACAACTTTATATAATTTGTTTTAAGTGTACTAACAAAAGTTTTGTGTGTGTATATATACACATATATGCATCTACATGCATATATTTATATGTGCCTGTATAACTGTATATTCAGATGTATTTACATGTATCTACATAAACATAGTCTTGAGGATTTGAACATACAAATATTCCACCAGAAAATCCAAAAGTAACCATTATAATGGAAATGCTTTCGAAACTCACACAGGCAATGAGCTGATACACAAACCGCACTGAAGGACTGAGAGTTATTTCAGAAACTAAGTGCCCAAGCTCATTTGCATGACCATACACACAACAAGGACCAGACACATTCTTGGCAGAGAAGTAAATTAAGTAGTTGAGGAGATGTGGCAAAAAGTAAGACCAGATAAGGCACTAATCTAGTTGGCTTCTCAAGCAGGACAGAGAGAAAAATTCAAGCAGGATACTGAGATGAGATGACGGCAAAAAAGGAAAAGATAGCACAGGCAGAGATATCAAACTGCAAAATCTGGATGACAGTATGGGAAGTGGAAATATGATTAAAAGAAATAACCAAAAATAACCAGAACAGAGACTTGCCTGGATATTTAAGCAGCACGACTGACAGAGGCTGCTGCTGGTGCTGAGGGGAAGAATGCAGACTGCAGCATTCACAAGCTCTTTGGATGAGCAAGAAACATTTTTCAGATGTTTTGTTTACAAAATGCCTGCTGTCATTCGCAACCATTACCTTAGAGGAGACTTTCAGCGGGGGATAAACTCTGAAAACACTTCACAGAGAGGTGTTTGGATTTCTCCGTTGAATCTGAAAAACAGAAAATCACTAGTTAAAGCCATCAGCTTATGACACAGAGGTGGCACTGGCAAAAGTGATAGAAAATATCCATATAAGAAATCTGCCCACTGAACAGAGAATGTGCCAAGGAGAGAGGTGGATTAGCGGGTTTATCTCAGAAGTGACAGATTTCTGCATTTCAAAAGTGCCATGCTGGAGTGGGTGATGGAGGGACTTACATGATCAAGAGGAACCTGTGGTTCCCCAATAGCTAAGGGTTTTGATTTGATCTAAACTCTGTTGCAGAATCCTGATATTAACCTCATACAGCCACTTTTTCCCTTGAATTTCAGGAAGATTTATTTCAGGGAGGTAGAAAGACAATGGATATATATCCAAATAAAGTAACCATATGAGGACAGGCTAGAAGAGTGCAACACAGGCATTTTTAACCTTCTTTCGGCACCTGTCCACCCACCCAAGGGATAAAAAACAGGACTGGGGAGCAATAAACTTTGTTGTACGTGCAGGTGGAAGGCAGCATATTCTTTTCATTTATCATTTAAAGATAGATCATCGGGAAGGCATTACATTGCAAAGATTGGATCTCTGCACAATTGTGCTGTAATTGAGTACTGCAACACACAAATATTGTAAATAAAACAGAAAACGCTTTGCAGTATTGTCCTTTTCCTACATTTAGTGCCAGGTTTAATTCAGCCAGCAAAATAGAAGTTTTCCTAAAACTCAGACATTAGTGGGTTGGAACGTCTTCCATTAACTTCTGTCAAGCTTAAAAATTAGGTAAATTTTGCCCCTAAATATGATTCTAGCTAGCTCATGGCTATGATCTGAACCCCATCTCTATCTGACAGAGGATTACAAACATGAAAGGGGACAACTCTCAGAATGTAAAGAAGTGGTAGGGAAGGTAAAAAAGCAAGCAGCCTAGCTATTCAGCATGTCTCAATTCACAGGTCAGCAGAGGCTATACTGCTTTCAAGTCAGCAGCAATGCTCTGACAATATTTTTTAGCTCCTTCTTGCAACATCAGCTGCAACATCAGGATCACCATGGATGAGAGACTTGCTGCAGGCTAAATTCAAGGAATATGCAGAGATCCTGTAATGGTTACAGATACTTCAATATCTCATGTCTGTTTTGGCAGGGGATAGTATTAGCACTATTGAGATAAGGATACAGTAGTGCTGTTTGAAAATATCTGTATCCTGCCTGCTGGGCTGTGATAAACAGTTGTGTGTTTCACACATTAGGTATGAGTATTAAAAGGATGTGTGCAGGCGCCTAAAAGCAGGAGGAAAGCGCAAATAAATCTGTGGTATGCTGGTAGCAGGAGCAATCCTGCATAGGTGGACTTGTATTGCTTAACTTCTATCTCTCATCATGATCTTAAAAGCTCAACTCAAGTGTTACTGGGTTCAGGTCCTGATTAGAAAATATGATAAAGATATGAAGAGAAGGGTCAGAGAGCAAAAATTCAGCACAGATGAATGGAGTCAAGTAAAGACTGCATAGGTACATCTACTCTGTGAAGAGATGGACAGACAGAAATACTCTATAAAAACATGAATACTGTATTTTCATTCTACCTACATCATCAAAATGACACGACCACTTTTAAGAGGTGTTTTGATTTCTAATACACAGCAAGGAATTCGTTATCTCCTACAAAAAGCACTTTTGTTTCCGCAGCTTCTTGAAGAAAGAAGGATACTCAGAAATTGCTTTAGACTGAAAAAAAGAGATAGGAAAAAAATACCTGGAATCAGAATGGTTTTGCTATGTCCACAACTAGTTAAAGAGGTTTCTAAAACTGCGCCATGCTGTGAGCTCCACTCCTTTTTCACAATAAATTACTGCTCTTCTTTCTCCTCACTACACTGGTTCAGTCTGTCATTGTGATTAAATACTACCTCCAAATTTTCCAAGCATTCTTCTCTGCCTTTTGAAAGGACAACATCTTATTTAGAAGTGGCTTTGCCAATATGAATGCACAGGTCAACTTGTATCGCAGCTCTGGGGCATTACAGTTTTTTTTTCAGACACAGAATGAAAATCTGTGAAATTTCCAAAATAAATTAAGGTTCTGGAATTCTTTTTCCTAAATTACTTGGGGCCAAAGTGCTGCAACTCAAGCAGATTTGGAATTATATTTTTCTAAGAACAGTGAAAATAGTTTCTCATGGATGGAGACACAACTGTCTAGTCACAGAGAGCTGCTCTTAGCACTTCATTTCAGAGGAACTGCTTAAGATTTACAGGAAGAAAATCGCAAAAAACATTTCCCGCAGAATACTCACCCTACAAAGAAAAAGGGTAACTACCTAAAGTAATTTTGCTTCCCAGAGTATGTCTTAATATTAACATAATTATAAACACTTAAAACAATATTTCCCTCACATCTTCGTTATTAATCTCTTAAAGCTGAGTTATGAACAACATAAAACATTAATGCATCAGACCCTAATAATTATTGTCTTATTAGAGCATTTGCCCAGTATGGTTTTTAGATGGTCTGTGTTCATAAAGGAAGATAAATTTCCATTTACCAGAAGATATTAAAAATTAAAAAAAAATCCGCACCACCAAACCAAAACAACACACCCTGTCAATATTATTTCCATCAATATAATTTTCATAAATCAATAAAAATTTAATGAACCAGACAAAATGTACTAATCTGGTTAAATATTAATTTTATACTTCCTAATTTTTCTAAGAGCATGTCTGCTGAAATTCGAGCAGTGCGTATTGGCAGCACCAGAGGCCTCACCTTGCCCTCCTCTGGAACAGCTTTCTATATTCACTCTCACTTGGGGGTACCACCTACAGCCTCAGCCATTGCACTCAAGAGCCAGTGACTAGAAAGAGCTGAAGTCATGGCACCAACAACTACAACATCTGCTCACCAACCTGTGCACTTTCTCCTCACAGACAGCTAAATAGCTGTTCTCAAGGCAAATGGCTTCTCAGATGGCAAATACTCCCACAGACATCACAGAAATGCAAGCCAAGTGCTCATCAGCTTCAGAGATGGCTAGAAACATATCCCTAAAGGAGACAGGAGAGTCTTCAATCACACTTAAAACTTCTGTCCTCTGGACTTCTATAAAGTTATAGCTTAAGCCTTCTAGTGTGAAGTTTGTTTCATTACAGCAACAGGGTAATTTCATGGGTTTTTAAGTTTAACTGTATATTGATAAACTGGCCACTGTGTTCAGACTAGAAGAATGAGGCTTGATTCTCAGTTTCTGCTTTTTGCCTAAAAATCAGGATTGCTTGCTCTTTAATTACAAGTTTGAAGTCAATGAATGGTGATCCTACTTAAATATTTATCTTTCAACAAAGTTAGTTATGCCCTAGCTTCCAAACCCTTCCCTTTCATAACAATTTTCAGACCACTTATTAAAAAGAAACAAATCTCTTCTGGTTTCTGTTGCTGTCTTGCTCTAATAGAGTTAAAATCTGTGAGATTTAAATTTGTTTAATCTTTTAACCACTGTTACACAGTATTTGAGTAAGAGACTGTATTTTCAACCAACCCTCTGCAGACATGAGGAAGGAGCAGAAACATTTTGAAGTCTCTTTCTGACACCTAACATACCTCAAAATTTAAGGATTTAAGTTTATAATTTTATATTTTAAGAGACAGATCTGGAGATCTGAAGATTTTCATGTGCTTTGATTTGACAGTTTAGGGGGAGAGGGAGAACCAGTCACACGAAGGCCCCCTACGGCAGCCTGTCATACAGCTTTCTAGATCTTTCCACATACTGTAGGCCACACAAACTGTGCTGCCGTGCAAGTTTAAATCTCAATCCACACTGTGGAGCAGAGATTTGCGGAGAGGCAAACCCAGATTTTTAAGAAACCAGGCTCCCAGTCTCATTGTACATCCTCTACTTAACAGAGCAAATTTTACATCAAATGGCAGTTTCTGCTTAAGACAATATATTTTTACACTGGGCAGCAGCAGCATTAGCCAGTGTGTGAGTTTGACAATTAGTAAATGAAGACTCTTCCACTTTTTAACCAGGAGGATTTTCCATGTGGATTTTCCAGGCAGATTTGGGCAGTCATCACTACTGTATGCTTAAATTATGCTTTCTGTAGTAGTAATTTTTGTGTTAACTGTCAACTGACCTACACTAAACATTACATTCATTAGGTGTCTTAAAGTTCATGTTGTGATCCTCCTCATTCAGGGTAAGTATCGCTGACATCATCATTCATAAAAACCTGTGAAAAAAAAATCACAGGTTAAAACCTCCCCTGTTCTCCACTATGGCCTATGCACCCAACAGATGCACCTACCCAGATGTGCAACCTAGCTGTTATAACCCAGCTGTTATATCTAGTAGACCTCAAGAACTTTTTCATTTTCAGGGAAGTGTCTATTTTACTGGGGAAAAAACCCAAAGCACGTGAGGATCCTCAAAAAAATTACATCAGCTGATTTCAAAATACTCTTGTAGCACTTGGTTACAATTTAGGTGGCACCATTCTCATCTTGCCTCATGTCCTCATCTGGCTTCCCTGTAACTAAGTGCATCCAAGAGCTCATCTAATGCAGCGGGCCCAGAATACCCCACATTAGCCTACTCAGGAATTTATCCCATAGAGAGCAGAATGGATACAAATCACAATGTTATTTCTTACTTACATTTTTGAGGGAACCCCAAGAAATGAATTTTTCATTTTCCAAAGAGTTTAACATTTTGAGTAAATATCAGAGTGTTTTAAATTCAGCTAAGGCTGTATCCAAAGTAAATTGTTTCTGAGGCAACCCATTCATGCATACACTCAGGAAAAAAAAAATAAAAAAAAAAAAAAAAAAAACAAACCAGGGAAAACTTGCAGAACAGGTTTTTAAAAAGATAATAGTCTGTCCAACTGCAAACATATTTCCTATCAAAACAACTTCTAACAGGATTTCATTAATAGAAGCTCAGACCTCAGCCATAGTGAGGGCATTAATACCTATATGTACATTTGTCAAGAGAGGAAGAATATGGTGGTTTGAGCAGGGAACCTGGAAGTACAGGTCTGTGCATTCTAATTCCATCTCTGTCACCAACTGTCTTGGTGATCATGAGCTAGTCGCAAAGTGTTTGCTTCAATTCCTTCATCTCTATAATGGCAATGATATCTAACTCAGAGGGATGCTGTGAGGATTAATTAGTTAATGCTGGTAAGTGCTTTGAAGATGAAAAGAGCTACAGAAGAGATAATCAGTTTTACAGTCTCTAAAAGCTTTTACCATGTCTGCAGAATTATTTTGGAGTACTACATGAATATTATCTGAGAGAATCTGTCATTTAGCACGTACACCCAGGGGGATGAGGGGTTGGGAGATGGAAGGAAGGGTGTGAAGGAAAGAAAAAAAGGAGCAGGTATGCAAATGTTCCAGTGTTAAATCACTTATCCTGTTCTAAAATCTGTAAAGATGTTTTAAGATTCCATTTCTGAGCTTTCACAGCCACATGTGGTATCCTGTTTTGAATGCTGACTTTATCCAGGGGTAAAACCAGTGGATGGAGCTAAGGCAGAGCCCAGGAGAAGAACCAGGGCCTAGGTTTGAAATGAAAAGTTTGTACCAAGGAACATTGTGCTATCTGTGCATTGTTACTACTTCCTTCAGGAAACAAACACCAAAATAGTTCTAGCAATTTAACGCCTCTTTTTCCTTATTTCAGATTCTGAAATCAGTGATTTGGGGAATTCTTTTCTATGTGTCTGGATAGTCTGGCTTTTTCTCAGAATATATATAGCAAAAAATTAGCAGATGACATCCCATTCCCTGAAGGAATGTCTTCAAGGCAATACGTATATATTTAGCTTTGGCATATTTACTTTATGTTCCTTAGAAATCTTCAATATGTACATCCTAGCTGCATTTCCTCCCTTCATTGTTTTTCATTCCCAATAATCAAAAAGGAATTTTATAATGAAATAGTCAGAGTCCTCTCAAACTTTGCTAAGTCTGCCAGGAAACAGAAGCATAAATGGTTGAAAACATTCTGAATTCTCAGAAAAAAAATGTTGGTACTAACTTAAACTTACTCAGATATTTTCATATCCCAGAGAAGAACAGCCTTATCTTCTCTTTCAATTTTAAGTACAGTTGCTTTCATGAATGATTTGAAGCACACAACATTAAAAGAATGTCAACCTGTATAAATAAAACTAATTCATAGCTTGTGTGTTTTTCTGGACAAATTACTTTTAAGCATCATAATTATATAGAACATTTTCATAAACAGCATATACCTGGATACACCGTTTTTCAAGTTCCCAGCAAAAAAAAACCCCAAACAAAACAAAACGATAAAGATTTATTCTGAAAGAGGCTCTCTAGATACAGCACAATGACTTTAGTACAGATAACAGACACATATATCTTACCACCTTTGCGTTGTAATACCTGTGCTTTATTACAAGCTAAGAGCAATACTGCCTGGCACTATCTACTGTCAGAAGAGAAGAACACATTTGATTTCTGCAAAAATATCAGACTTCATTAAGCCATACTTTCCTCTTTAAAAATAATGTCCAGTGGCAGTCAGAGTACCATTAACACCTTGTGAGACAACCCACATTCAGCAGTATTGTGCAGTGAAATATATCTTGCTGTTGCTTATAATCATTACATCTGGCTCACAGACCTAACGTCAAAAATCTACACTGACAGGGTTGAAGAAGAAAAAAAAAAAGCAAAAAAGAAGAGTGACCTGAAATATTTAAGTCCCTTGCGCTTCCCATGGCAGTAATGATTCTTTATGACTCCTCTCTGCTCCTAAGATACTACCCGCTAACCTCCCATTACACTGAATACTGCAAGACTGAGCTTCTGTTTTGTAAAAGGAGGTGGAATGTCTTGACTTAGATGTATCCTTTTAGAGGGAAAAAGACACCTCTAGATTTGAGGAAACAGTTACATATGGAAAAGAAATTTGGTATAATTGAGAAAATCCTTCACTACTGTGATTATCTTCATTATCATGGTCTTTGTAAACTGACACCACTCTTCCTTGAATTAAGTCATTTCCACTGATCCCATTAAATTACTCAAAGGTGACTCTAGATCCTCAAGTAAATAGGGCCAGAATCCAGTTTAATTATGGATAGATGGTACCTTTCAGTTCTTTCACCAATATTTTCCTTCAGGTTAAACAGTTCTTTTACCTTTCCCAATATTTATTCTTAATGCATTTATAACAAGTACTTATAAATTTAGATCCTTTCTTATGAAGGCCCAATGATTAAAGGCCTTTTAGACTCATTTGCATGACAGGTTACCCATTATCCTAATTGTCATTGTGCAGTATCTAACCTATCCTTCCTCTTCCCCCCCTCCTCCCATTTATTGAACATGAAGAAACAACACTGTACTCCAATGCAAGGTCATTTTAACACTTCCCTGTCTACAGCAACTATTTTAAAAGTTGCACTCTATGGGCTGGCAGTCATCCTTGGAGCAGCCCATTCCCCAGCACTCATTCTGTGAGCCCAGTTGATAAGTTTCAAATTCACAGCAGAAATCTTCTGATTCCTTGACTGCGTACCCCATATTTCATACTACTGGATTTGAATTAATTCTGCGTCTGCCCTCAAAGTCATTCAGCTTTCTTGTATGCTGGAATGTCAATGTCACCTTACTTTTTAGATTAGCAAATGTCACCTACAGTGGTATGTTTTGCACTGGTTACAGAAGCTACTAGAGCAAAACACATTCTTAAACAATTTGCTACTGCTTCTTCCAGTATCATTTTCACTTTCTGTCCTCTAGCCAATGACTACCTCAGTTTACACTTCTCACGTCTTACTGCACGTTGTTGCTAATTTGATAAATACAGAAACAAATGTTGAGGACTCCTCTATTGTAAAACCCTGGGGCTTTTCAGTCAAGTTCAGCTTCACAATTTTGCACATGTTCCTACATACACAGGGATAAAAATACTGGTATTGGTTACAATGACAGGAACACTAGTGGTATTGTCCCCTAAAAAAACAGTGTTCAGTTGCAAAGTTTGAAATTTCTTCATTGTTATCCATTTATTTAGGGTTATTAAAAAAAAAAAAAAACCAACCAACCAACTTCAAACTATCCCACAGAGCAAGACTCAGTGCCACATGTGATTTTTTTACTTCTTCCCTCTCTCAAGAGAAAAAAAAATCCTGAAAAATTTCTTAAAGAGGATCCGAGAGCATTATTTCACATGCTGCATTGCCTCCACTTAGAAATGCATGATTCCTGCTGTATCCAAAGTGTGCTAAGACAATTTACATCCCTCAAAATGCACAAGACTTGGTGTGCCAGCCACACAAACACTATTTCATGGTGCTACATATTCACCAATACTAACAAAAATGAAACAATTGCTAACCACTTCAAAAACTGATGCACACCAGTTCCTAGCCCTCAAGGAGTGCTGGTGTGAGCTCACAGAGCTGCTGCTCGCACCTAAATTTTCCATTGAATGATCGATTTTAAGAGGAAACAATCTTGACAGAACTAGAAACACACAAGTTGCCAAGACAGCTCTAGCAGTTATTATGCTACATACCCCCTTCACAACATTCATAAGTCCTACATGTAGGCATGATAGCAGGTTACATATTTCATCGAATGTATCTGAATTCAGAGTCAATAAAAGGACAAATATCAAAATAATCATCCTCCCTGATCTCTCGTTCTTCATAATCAAGGAGCAACATACTCTCAACAGGTCATTTATGCCTTTATAGATGTTTCCATTCTGTTCTGTTTGCACCAACTATGCTTCTTGCACAACTAAGTTTCAAAACTGAAAAATGTATCTCAAATTGCCTCACTGAGAAACAACATAGGAGTACACACTAATCAAAGTACAGGTTCAGAGAAAAATCCTCAGTGTTTTTGTGTTCATACTGGATGATGAACAGTTTGTATGCCATCTTCCCTTAGCCTTTCTAAGGACCAATAAAATGTTACAGAATTAATCTGAGTAATATCCTCCTGGACCGTCTATAGGTTCTCATTCTGCAGAAGTGTAATAGAAAGATAAGAAGAGAGGCTGTTAAAGGTATTTCTTAATAAGGGTTTCTGATGCTGCATTTTTCTCCCTCTTTATTCTTTAAGGATCAGGTTTTAACACTATTTTGCTTTGTCTTCTTTAGCTTAAAACCTGGCCATTTTATAACACAACTCATACTATATTGCCTATGTTCAGATCAGAAAGGCTGAATTTGCCTCTTTAAGAGATTTCAAGCAACACTGCTATAAATGGCTACCCAGGTAAATATAGTGGGTTTTCTAGATCAGATTTATATTTTGTCATTTAGATTAGAGAAATATCAAAGTCCTATGACAAGATAAACTGGTAGCTCTCAGAAAACCTGTTACTAAGGAGAAAACAGGCAAAATACCTATTTTTCTATCTGAACTCTAGGAAGAGCCTACAACCTTTCTTGCTCCTGATTTTGTCTGTCTATTTTCCTTCTCTTAGAGCTTACCATTAATACACAGTTGACCAGTCCTTCTTAAGAAGCCCACTTCAGTGCTCAGACCCATCTAAGAGTGTCCCTCAGCCTTTTTTTTCTCTTTATGGATAGTGAAATTCGGAGAAAAAATTAAAAAGAGGGAAAGGTATGCGTCATAAAGCATAGCAAAATATATTGGCACGTTCTTCTCAGAGCAGCTTTTGAAATAAGACAAAACATGTTTTGGATTGATTTCCTCTTCCCCTCATTTGAGTAATAAACATCTTTATCAGAGTTATATTTATAGTGTTTTTTGCTTTGAGAATGCTCTCAGTGAAGAAGCATTTACAGGAGATGAACTAAGAACCAACTGAATTAGCTTTCTCTATATCGTTATGTTATTTCAGGTTTTCAAAATACCTTTTAAACCACGGAGAAAACATTTCTGTTCTCTTCACTGAATTTCAGAGACTAAAAGAAAGTGTCTACACTACAGTGACAAACAAACACCACTTGTAAGTAGGCAGCTCAAGGACTGCTAAAATTAACACAGCAGCTACAGAGAAATCCACTTTATCTGTAAAAAAAAGAAAAAAGAAAAAAAAAAAAGAAAACAACAAAACCCAGAGAAAATACTATCATGCAGCTGATTGTAGCAAAGTGCATAGGGTTATTAACAGTGAACTAGCCAAGCTGCATAGTAACTGTAAGAACTGCTATTGCAGCAGTACAGACACACTATAATTAACTCAGGTTCGCATAATAACAATTAGTGCAAGAAAAAAAGAAAGAAAGTGGAAGAAAGAAAATAAGCAAACATTTTTAATTAATTAGATTTGTTAATTCTATGTATAAACACTGCCTTACCTAATCAGAAAATAGAAATATCCTCTATCTCACTTCAGATCTACCAAGGAAATAACCACACTCACAGCAACTATCCATTAGTTGCATTAGCTACATTATTGTAGCTGCATTAGCTGCAGCCAGCTCAGCTGTAGCTAATTTAAAGAATCACTAGCACAGCAGTATGAAATCATGATAACTTAGGCAACTGAAAGTATTTTAACTGTGTTAGAGCTCAGGTACCTTATCTTTACTTCTGTGTTAGAGCTCAAGTACTCTATCTTTACTTCTGTGTGTGTCCTAACCATGAGTAGTTAGAAAGACTTGTTACAATATAGCCCCCATAAGTTCAGTTATGAACCCCTTGTCTTTCCAGACGCTGAGAATTTTTTATATAATTTCAAAATAGATGTTATTTAATACCCAAAAGATCATTTGAGTTCCATTCAAGTCACTCTGTGGCACAAAAGAAAAAATTACCACTAGAGTTTTGCTGTCCTGAATCACAGTCTCCTCAACCACAAGAATACCTTGTTTTCAAACCTTAAACAGTTTTTGTTAGGTAATTAAATTCTTACACTTGGTAAAACATATTACCAGCCTCTAGAAGACGTACAGGGAGAATAACTCAGTAAAAAAGGAATACAGCTGAGTCTGAAGCGGCATTAACTTTAAGCACACTCTGACAGGGCTGTATGACATTGGAAGGCTTTTTTGCCACTTGAAATTAAGCTGAGCTGGGCTATCATTTCTTAGGGGTAGGTTGTTGACTTGAAGGTGTTGCCAACATATGTACACTCTGCCAGCTTTCTGAAATGTCTCCTTAATGCTATTTTGTCTACTGACCAGATTCTTCTGGCTCATTGTCCTCTTCCCTACTCTCAAAAGCACTACAGAAATGATCACTAACCTCTTCCCTCCCAGAAGATATTCCCCCTCAAGCCAGAGCTCCTATCATGATATAAAAATACAATAGTGGAAAAGCTAATGAAAATATTCTTAAGCACGCAAAATACATCCATTACCTGCTGAAATAAAAACTTTGGGTGATAATTCTTGGGGAAACGAACATATAGGAAATGTTTCAAAAGCTGACCTGCTGGTTTGCAGAAATTATCTGCTAATCAGGGCAACCTGAGTTTTTATGATTGGCACCTGGAATTGAAACAAAGGGCGGTACATGTGTGTGTGTGCACTACAGCCTTCCTCTATCACCTGATCTGACACCTACAGACATGATGTGTCTCAGCACAGAGTCATGATTGGATTATCACCCTGCCTTTTACACAATTTTCATTGACTTCTCCCGTGAAACAGATTTAGTTCTGAGGGGAGGTGGTCATTCCCAAAATACTGCCCTATCAAGAGGGGGTGCTCCTCTAAAATAGTTCAATCACTAGAGCATTTTCAAGAAATAATTAAGCAGGCCTTGAGATCCTACTCTCAGCCATGATCTACCTAATAAGAACAATAATGGCAAAAAGAATATACTGGAAAGATAATTCTGCTGCACCCAAGATGGAGAATTTTATATGACTATGGTATCACCACATCAAGCTGAAAAGTGGAAAGAATGTAGTTCAGGAGCTAACTGGGTTCAGGGATGGATTGCTCAGAATTGGATCAAAGTACATTCTTCCATCAAGGAGCTGGTCCTGAACTGCCAGTGATATAGCCAACCAACAGAGCTCAAAATGAGCTGAACTTCACCACAAGTATTCTTGCTATCTATTACATCACATGATATTCCTTGTGGTTTAGAAGCTACAAGTATCAGCCTAATATGTCAAAAAATCAGGAGCTGCTTTGTTTAAGTCTTTACAGCAAGGCAACTTTTCACAAACCACTTTGGTACCATCATACCCAAAATTAAGAAGTGCTTCAGAAAAATGTCTATCATAGGCTGTCGGGTAAAGAGGTCAGAGAATCTCCCCAGCAAGCCTTTGAAAGATCATTATGAAGCTCTGCTCTGACTTTGGCAAAATAAATATATGCTATCCCAATTAAGTGGTAGAGGTTTATCTGATTTCAAATGCTGTATTGGTTGCTTAATACTAATAGCACAGACTGGAAATGTAAAACATCTAGCACTATCACCAATAAATAATTTATTCAGACCTTAATGTTGTTTGTATAATACATTACTCAAAACAGACTTGTTGCAGTGCCAGCATGTATTGAAGTATTCCCAATAGGAACCAATCATAGAAATCTGACCTTGCTTTTTATAACAAGTAAATGTAAAGAGAGGAAAGAGAACAATCTAAACACTGTTTAACACCTTCAACATCTGTTTGAAAACAAAAATGAAGACTAGATGACCCATTCCATGCTTATCTATCTTAATGAAGGCTATACAAGCAACAGAACAACTGTTGAATAGAATTACAATAAAATACAATTTTTTTACAGACAAAAAAGCACAAAATCAGTTTTCATTTGCTCAATGACTATCCTGTATTTGAAAAGAATGTTCATATTCATTTCATTTATCATTTAAAGTCAGATAATCAGGAAGTCATTATGTGGCCTACATTGGGCAGCTATTCGATTAGAGCGTAATTGAACACTCTGTAAGGCAGCCAAAGCTGACAGGTTGGGAATGTATAATATCCTTCCCATGGTATTTTGAAGCAGGGGAAAAACTGAAGGAAAATCATTGTCAATCAAAACCTGACAAGTGTGAGAGGCTGGAATCTCTGCTACTTTGAAAACAGAGAGCCAGCTTTATTCTGTAAGCTACTGAGACATGTAGCTTACATCTCTGTGTTTATCAAATTATAAAGCATTCTTATTAAAAGATTATAACTGAAACCGGAAGACTTCATTTGGACAAATGAGAGGCAGGTTAGATTCACTAGCACAGTGTTTTAAATCTGGCTTTGAAATGTGCCGTTTGCTGAGAACAGCTATTAACAATGCACACACACACACAACTCCATGTCTTGCAAAACAGATTTGCCTTCCAGTTGCTGAGTATTGAAATTACTTACCAGTATTATGAAAGTCTTGGAATTTAAATGTTATTTTTATTAAGATACTTGAAACTGTATTTCCTATTAGTAGCAATATAAGTTTTCTAATTAAAAAATAGTTTGTTTCCCAAAATTATCAGTATATATTTTAGTAGAAACTTACAACTCCTTGGGTAAGCACCTATGTATTTTCAGGGTATCTAAGTTTGCTCACACACATAGACTAGTAACGTGTACGTCACTATTCTATCAAAGATGAGGGTAAGGACTTACAGTTGTAGATTTTACTTGAATAAATATTCCTGTATCACTAGCAAGCAGAATAATTGAGCTAGTAGATGATGTCTAATATCATTGACATGGATAAGTGTGTGTTCCAGCTACTCACGGGAGACTAAAACCACTTTTTAGACCCAGTATCTTTGAGCAGCTGTAGTTGACATCATGGAAAGCAGATGTCTTAAGCTTTCCAGATTGTCTTTGACAGCTGGGCTTCTCAACCTCTCTACACAGCATCGCATGTCAGAAGATGTTAAAAAGTGGCCAAAAGGTGATAACAAATATATACATGCAGTACATGATTACACGTGCATGATTAGGTCAAATGGAGGTAAAGAACTGCCCATGAAAGATTAGCCTAATTTCTACTTAGCTGACACAATGGTTTTCCTTTATTGGTTTTTTTTTTTTTTTTACTTCCCAGAAAGCCAGGTCCATGTGCCCTGTGCATAAAAGGTTGAGAGAACTACATGAGTAGGAAACACAAGCAGGAAGCTCCTCACGTTATCCAGACAACACAATAACCTCTGATAACCACCATCTTAAATCATTCAGCCTACGCCACTAACAAAGCCTGGGAATATAATGGAGCCTTTCAGCACAAGCTGTAAATCACTTGAGGTAATTCAAAACGCAAGGGGAGTTGTATCCCAGGCTAGGATAAATCAAGTTGTTAGATGCCTTACTTTAAAACAAAGGCGACATCTTGAGCTCTTTTGTGGGTATAGTGTCAGGACCTGGAAGCCAGAAAAGTACTGCTTCAGGCTGTACTCCATTAATTCACCACAGCTGCCAAACCCCTTGGGGTTTACAGTGAAATTAGCACATACGCTAAATTTCATCATTTCACTCCATGGAGTTTATCTCTCAAACACCTCACTGGCTGTGTGTTGGCACAGAGGGTGTGCATCAGGGGGCTTGGCATCCTGGGAGAGCACCTTCTCCCAGAGAGGAAATGCTCTAGTGTGAAGCTCAAAGAAAGGAAGGAAAAGCAAGAAAAGAAATTGCTTAGAATGATGTGTATTCTCTCTAGTTTTCTAACATCAAAATACTAACAAATACTAACTAGATGTTGTTCATGAACTAGAGTTATTTCACGCAAGATCAGCACCTGATTTACAGAAGAAATAGTAAGATACTATATTTAGCCTTCCATTTCAATTTATAATTATTTCAGGATGTGCATTTATGCCAACTAATTTGTAAACATGGAGATTTATTAATCTAATATGAAAGTCATAAAACCTCTACCACCTTTCCAAGCATTTACCTTCTTGACTTCGCTTTCCTCACAATTTTTTTTTCTCCTTGCTGTTTGGCTTTTTGCCTTGTAACCCTGACGAGCACAAATAGAAGTAAATCCAGTGGAGCAGCACTAAATTGCATTATTCTCCCAGAGGTCATCTCTCTCCTCTGTTGAAGGAGCAGCCTAGGGTTTGCACTCTGCTGCATTAGTCCAGCTCTGTTACCTGATACTACAAATCGTCAGAGCTGCTGAGGATTATATCCAATCAGGAAAGAGCAAAGAAAATTAAACTAAGAAAATGAGGGTAATTTGTCAGACATTTTAATTTTTCATGGTTTGGGTTCTACAGCCAAGTGACATTATTAGAAGTTGGTAGCTTTATTTTATTTTGGTTTAGAGTGGGAGTGGTCTATAACTAAATTTGATGGAAACATCTTTATCATTCAAAATAAATGTTTGTGTACAGACATTTCTTTTGTCATCTGACAAAATAATTCAACTGAAAGAATTTACTGACTTCTAAAAATTCTTCCTTGATTTTCAGAAGCTAAACTAAAAGGGGCGTAGAATAGTCCTATGATTACGGTGAAATAGTATAAACAGTATAAATAATAGCAATGTATTTGTTGAAATTATTTCACCAACATGTCTTCTATTACTTAAGAGATTCCATAATTTTCTTTCATGATGTTGTATGATCCATCTGAATTCCTGGGACCAGCCCAGAGCAGCTTTTCCCCTTGGTTTAGATTAAACTGATGTATTTGTACGGGCAGAATGTCTCTCTTTCTGTTGACAGCATCTCTCTATCTCAAGCACACCTGACTGCACCCAAATTCGGCATAGTTTTTCATTTAGAGATGACACTTTCAACAGATTAATTCCCATCTGAAGTTTAATCATAAATTTGCCACAGATCCTGAAGCACCAATAAGGTACCCACATTTCTTATGATTCCTTTCAAGTTCCCCAAATAGGACAATATTTGTAACACCAAATTTATTTCAGCTGCTGTGTAACATCAAGTTTTACAACTCAAATGGACATCTTTAAATGACAGAGGGTTGCTGCATTTTGTTTCATTCAGTATAGACATTTATATTGCAATTGTATATGCTTCTCGTAATTTTTACTTAGAATATACACACAAGGGTTTACAAGCAACAAAATTCATTTGTCCACAGTGTGTGTCAGGTCAAAATAATTTTATGGGAAAATTAGTAGTAGAATGGAGATATCAGGATGCTGATAAACATATCCAGATGCATTGTAAGAGTCTTAAATAAGTTTGTTGATGGTATTTTGGTAAAAAATTTTAGCCCTGCAACTGATCACAGTGCCTCTGAAAAGACAGAGTTACAATTCCCAGAAAAGCTGCAACTCTCTCAAAAACTTGCAATATTCAACTTAAGGGTGTAAAATGGGAAGCTATAATTTAAGTAAGATTCAAAGAGCACTCCAACACATGGGTTTATGAGATTTTCAATTATAACTAAAATAACTGAAGATGTAAACAGAGACAGAAATGACTGTACCATCAAACATCTGTTTCATAATTATTTGAGCAGCAGAATGCTAATGAATCTCCCATCTATTTATAATCCTGGCATATACTGAAATCTCTCATTTTGTTTTAGTCTTCTTTGAAAGATACTGTTCAATAAAAATACTACTTCCCACACTGGTATGTTGTGTTTACTCCATGAGATAACAGCCTATTCCTTGAAACTTGGTGTCACGCTGTTTGCAGTTGTGATTTTAAGAAATTATCTAAGAAGCCACATCTGGAAGTTATCTACATCATTCATTATCTGAAGTTATACAGATTGGTATTGCACAACATGAACATATTTTATCTTCTTATCTGAAGATAAAATGGAGGCCAGGACTGTTGAGCACAGATAGCTCTTTAACAATAAGCTATAGAGAGTTCAACATAGAAATGTATTTTAACGAGAAATCATGTAGAGCTTTTTTCCCCCATAATTTATGAAATTAAGAAATAAATGAAGTTGGAAGTGACTTTTTATTACAACTCTCTATTACAGTCAATTTTAGTCTCAAGAAATGTTATTACACACAAAGATAACTCAAGCAACTAAGTCTCTTGAACAAAAAAAGAAAAATATAAAATTAATTTAAATGCTTCCAATGAATTGTTGGGTGACTGAAAACATCTGAGATGGTTAGAAAACTCAGAAGGCAGCATTGTTCCACCAAATGAGTTTATAGTGGTTTAATAAAAAATGTATACCTTTTTATTTTTGAATGCCAGGCAAATCCTTACCCTCTAGCCTCATCCCTCTTTCCATAAAGTGTATATGCAAAATTTTCATTTAGCATCTTTAGCAATCTTACATTTGGTTTGAATAGTACATTTTCATTTCATTCATCATTTAAAGACAGATAATCAGAAAGTCATTACATTGGCTGACACCATGCCCTCCGCTCGATTGTATTGTAATTGAGCACTGCAGAGCGTGTGCCAGATCTAATGGATAATGAATATATTATGTCAGCAGAACCTCCTCGGCAAAGCTCCTGGGGAATCAGAGGGGGCTACTGCAGTGACATGGAGGGTCACAGATGTTGTGCTGATTTACTGATGGAGTGATTGTGTAATTAGGTAATCAATGGTGGGTAGAGGACTATATGTGGACAGCTTATTTTATACAAATAAAGACCATATGAGTGCGACACTCACGCTCTAGACAATGAAAGATTATATTTTGCTTTGGCTTAATTATTTGCAAATTCTTGATGATACATTCCAAAGGTCTGAGGGTGGGAGGCCAGCAGCAGGGGCCTGACTCCAATTCAAGCACTACGGTGACCTATTTTCACAAACTGTTTACAATATTACCCATGTAATTTAGTAAGCTCAACTTTTTTGACTTTCATTAAAATAAAATTCAACTTGCTTTGTGGTTCAGCTGTACTTTTAGTACAGCTTTTAGCTTTTCATGCAGAGGTAAAAAGCAGTCCTTGTGATAAAAGTGTGAAACATCTTGGAGCATTTTCTCTACATTTACTCTGCTCTCAGTAAAAGCATTTAGTAATATTTACTTTGTTCTGAATGACAGTACATTTATGAAAAAAACCACCCAAACCAAACAAAACAAGGAGAGGGAAAGGGTTCACATCCTAAAATACTGTTAGAAATATTATGTACGTTTATGATAGAAGTTGTTATGAATAGAAAAAAACATATTCCTTTTTTTTTAAGTCAGATGATTGAACTCTTTACTAAAGATGACGAATGATCACTAATTCATATTTCTGTCTTTTTCCTAATTTAGACTGGCTGTGTAACAGCAGCTTCTCTCTAAACCACACCTTTCTCTGGTCCATTTGAGTGTAAGACTGACACTTGGCTTCAGGTATGGTGCTTAGCAAGGGGCTGTGTAATGCACCAGTGCTGGAATACACCTGTCTGGTTCCCAGTCATGTTAATGACAGTGGCTCGGATGGGGTTTTGGCATTCATAGGAACTTCCCTGCAGTGTCTGTCACAAGTGCAGGTTGAGGTTTGGCATCCATAAGGGTTTCCTTCCAGGAGGCCACAACAACTTTGCAGTGACATGGGTCATTATTTACTCATTACTCACAAATATAAAGTAGGGAGACAAAAGGTATGAACAGGCAAAGGCCAGCAAACACGGTTTTCATTTGTACCAGTTTCATCTGTGGCAGAGAAGCAGATGGCTTCTGCTTCATTTTCTACTTTTCTCCCTCTGTAAACCTTTGCCAAACTGTCAGCTTTTCACTGACACCCTGTGCCGCCATTTACTCAGTTCGCTCAGTTCCCTTATCTTTACTATGGACAAGGGATCTTCTTAGATGCCAGGCTTTAACCCTGGTAAGAATAATCCATCCTAGCCAGAGGGATGCCAAAGAGAGAACATGCTTTAACAAAGAAGGACAAATCCTTTTTTTCTCCTCCCTACGACATTACTTTAAGATTTCTTTTGGGGCAACTCCTATAGATAAGCCACAGTAAAAAAGCAAATGGAAAAGTGAAATGTTTATAACAAATATTGAAGATTTTTCCTAGTTTACTAGAGTCATAAATTTAATCTCAATATAATTTCAAGTCTAACAGACATTTTTCCCTGTACTCTCTCTGGAGGTATACACACCTCTGGACTGCATTATTAACTATTTGGAAGTACACACTAACACATATAAAGTATTTCTATCCTATATAAGGATACATATATAGAGTATGCTATGTCTATGCAGCCTAAACTTCATTATTACATGATTTAAAGCCTCCTCCCTCTTGCCTCTCTCCTGGTCTTGTTCACCCTTCACTAGCAACTATATTTGTCAGTGCCCAGAATAAAACCAGGCTGTTACTTTTTCTCATGTTTTTTTCATTGATTTGTCCATTGGGCGATACCTATCAAACATGTATTTGCTAGAGGGCTACTTCACAGTCCTCAGACTCAGGAGAGACATCAGTGCCAACCTCTCTGTGAAAGTAGGACTACACTTCTATTACAGAGTAGTGATTAGTGCAAATAAGATTTATACACTGACTTAATTAAGACACTCAAAATATCCTTGGTGTCATTAAGGAAACACTCTAAATCACGTTGGTTTGGGTTTTAAAAGCATAGCCCAAGCTGTCCCTTGTAAGGCTAGAACAAGAAAAAGCTGTGTTTATACTTCATGTACTGTAAAATTTAGCCTTTTTGCATATCAAAATACCACTATTGTAAAGCTCAGCTCTCAAGTAAAGATATTTCTCTCCATTATCAAATCTTGACAGAGATTCTACTGTGATTTCAGAGTAAAAACTGAGAGAAAGCTGAAGTTTCAAAATAAACTTCCTATTTTTATTCACAAACATGACTAGAAGATATCAACCATTTTTAAACTGAAAGCTCTTTTTATCTTGTTAGGACTACCCAAGTACAGAGCATGGAGAGCTGAAAAGAAAATAAAAAATCAAAAGTCACCATGCACAAAGAGGATTTCCTGGCAAACACAGACCAAAGTGAAGCTTTCTTTAGTATTCCAGCACGTTCAGGATGCAAGGAATTCAAGTGATCCTCAGAAGAGGTACTATCACTAGCAAGGGGAGGTAATGGCTTTTGAATGGTATTTAGCAACGTTGTAGGATATTTATGACGATAATGAGATAAATCATTCATTTATAAAAGGAAAGAGAAATAACTTGATCAAGCAGAGTCTTAACTACCTCACAAAATTATGAATCCTGTAGCTCATCGGAATTTCTGCAGAATCTCAGGATTACTGTGGAGCCAGAGCTCTCATCCGCATCAGATGGTGAGCAAGCCTGTACAAGAGGACACATTCCTCTCTTCAAGAATGGTCCAGAATTCCATAACGTAAAGAAAAGCTATCTTGGTACACATGGAATAGTTTTTATTCACAAAGGTTATGCTATTCCACACCAGACCTTCAAAAGCATGTTTTGATTGTGGGAGATAACAAGGGAATGCATAATACACAGAGCTTATGATTCAGCACTACTCTAACAGTAGGATGAGAATTTTTAAAATATTTTTAGAAGACATACCAAACATGTCTTACAGGGCAATGTCCAAGTGACATCAATTTTAAAACTGAAATGTAATCTCACCTTGCTTCAGTTTCCTTATGTGGGAAACTAGAGATTCTTTCTCTTGGCAATTTAAATGAGAGCAAGAGGGTGAAGACATAAGGAGATATGGCTGGAGCAAACTGTGCTCTGATGCTTTACAAAATCGAGAGGAAAGGTGGTAGATGTTCAGACATGCTAGAGCAGAAGGAAGGGGTAAACAAAAGAAATGTGTAGATGAAAGAGAGGAATCTTTCATAAACATTCCTCAAATCTTAAGAACAGAGAGAACAGTCTGTACAACTGAATCTTTCCAAAGCATAGAGAAGGAAATTAAGAGAAGAAAAAAAGAACAGAGTAAGTAGGTAAAAATGTAAGGAAAATGGAACTGAGGTAGATGTGGATAGACAGTATAAAAATGTTAACCTCAGCTAATATTAGTAATGTTTACTGGTTTTAAAGTACCTGGAACATATCTCAAGAAGCCTTAACTTACAGGACTTACAGAGTTCTCAGGCAAGTTTTTATTACTATTTTACTTTATTACTTTATTATTTGCAACTTGCAAGCTTCTCAGTGTGGATTTCAGGATTAAATCACTGAAATATTTTTTCAAACACCTTAAAAAATCAGGTTTAAATCACTTTTGTCAAAGGACTTAAATGCTGAGCAGAAATAACTTGGAAGTATTATGATACAAAATAGGATACACAATATTAAATAAAGAATTCTATTAACAAATGAAACAAAATATTTTAAAATACTGCAAGCAAAATAAGATGTTTTAATCCTGAAATTAAATGGAATTTAAGTGAGTCAGATTAATTCTTCCCTTTCTAAATACTGAGTTTTCAATAAATCACCATTAAAAATAATTTTTTGCTATTTAGATTCTTTGAGCTGATTATAACTGAAAAAGTTCTTGCTCTTAATACCTCTGTATGAATGCAGGACTTCTAAACTTGTAATCATTTCCAGTGGTCAATATAGACCTTTTGCTCTTTCCACAGAAATACAAAACATTTCTCATTCTTAAATTTAGATACCTTCATACATGCAAAAGAAGATGTGGCATTTTACTTCTGAAAGAAATACATGTCCTTGCTAGGCTTTTCTAAGTCTTACTGGAATTATTGATAACTGATGTGTTAAGACTCACCTTCAGTTTCTATGGTTTCGTAAGGGGTTATTTCCAATATTGCAATGTTTGTGCTATTTAATAGTAATTTTAATGAGAATGACTGCTCAGCAGTTAACATGACATGTCCTTAATTCAGCCCTCGTGTCACCACATGCTGCCATGCCATCCCAAGACTTTTGGATTACCTTGACACTTTATTTGGCAGCTGTTTACACTGTGCTGCCAATTCTGTAATATGCTGACTGTTATAATGCAACTTCAATCCTACGTTGCTGCTTCCTTGATGCTGCCTATTGTAACCCTTCAGCCCCTGCACAACAGGAAAAAACTTACATAATTCTGGGGGGAATAGGGGATGGGGGGTGTGAAATCCAGATCTAAGACATTGTACAATTTATACATTATAGGGCAACAGTTTTGGGTTGTTTTTTTTTCTCAAGTCTCTATTGTGTCAGAAATGACAAATGGATTAATTTATCTCCTACTCATGTCTGAAATTCATCTGGAAAAAAAGAGGATATTCTTAATCCTGAAGGTTTAATCAGAAGAGAGGAATGGATAGTCTACATTTTCTCCCTCAGTTTACTATCTTTTCTAAGCAACAGCATGCTTTGCACATATAAAATCTTTCCTTCAACTCATATACCCTAAATAATTTTGTCCTTGCCAGTGAGGAAGAATATACGTTACGAAAAAGTGTGCGACAGAGATTATTTTTAATAGAATTTTTCATTGCTAAGGAAGTAATGATACAGCAGCCTCACAGCACAATGTCTTATTCTAGAGATGAACTGTCATTTCATTCATGTCATTCAAACAGCATTCAAACTTTCCTTCCTTTCTTTATAAAGCCAAACATTCAGCGCTCTCATCATTTGAGAACAATAACATTTCCAAAAAGGCCTAAGACAACATTATTGCATGCCACAAATCAGTCTTGCAAGTTCAAATGATGAAATGCAAAATGTCAAACATACACTTTTTCTTGTCAAATTGATATTCTTTTACTGTATATTTAATGTACAACTTCTATAACTTCTATCAACTTGCTGGATTTCTTGAAGGCAAAAAGGCAGTTACTGTCAGGCAGTTTTGAAAGGCTAAAGAAATATTTCCTTTTGCAAATCCTCTCAGTTAAGGCTTTGAAAAACAAGCCACCACACAACAATGTCAGCAATGTCTACCCTCCACTGGGCTTACAGTTGTATTGGGTTTGGAATAACTTTTCTAAATTGCTGAACATTTTCTCTGAACAATCTACTTTGAAAATGCTCTTTTCACATTCAAAATCTCATAGCATTCCTGAATAGGTGGGATAAATTGTGTTTTACCCAAGGCTCTACCTCAAGGATCAACTTCATTGTGGATTTCATGTATTATTTCCACTAAACTGTTAAATATTAAACATAAACAACAAATTCGTCATTTTCAGAGGTTTTCAACCCACAATTCCAAGAAAAATATATTAATGCAGAACATTACATAGCTATAATTCATGTTAAATCATTTGCATCTCATCTTTGAAATGAGATTCCACTGTTATTTTTAAGGCTTAAGGGGGCAAAAGCACTCAAGAACAGCTCTGATCGAAACAGCCACAGTCTGATACACTTGAAGTTAAGACTGACCCTAATTACTTTGCTGAGTTACAATATAATGATTAAAAATACATTTATACATTTGAAAGGATTTATAATGCAACCTCAAACAAGACTCCGCTCCTTAGGCTCCTATATTAACTGTGCCACAAAGCCCATTTTCTGAAATTTGTCTCTCTAACTTTTTCTGGTATAAAAATATAAAATGGGTTGTTGTTTTATAACTTATCTCTTGGAGAACATGGTGAGTACTTAAGAAAATATATTTTCTCTCTGTAACCTCCATGTGAATATACATGATAGATTTGTGCTTTGTTTCTTTGTTAATTTCTGTTTTACATGGTGGTCTAAAAGCATTTCACAGGTGTTTGCTGGAACTCATTAGGCTACTTGGAACTCCTTCATGCTCTCTAAAAGGCAATTAAAATGTGTCTGCAAATTACCTCATGTGGTCTGAAGCACAGCTGCCTCTCATCCCCCTTTTACTAGGCAGTGTGGCCGAACAGAATAGAAAAGCTGCTTTGATACCTGCAGTTTACAAAGGCAAATCACGCCTTCATGAATGAGAAAATCCTGTGCATGCTTCTTAAGCCTTCAATGCAATTGCTTTGTTGACACAAATAAAAATAAATAAATAAATAGTAGTTGATAACAAGTTAAGAGATGCAACTAGTTAATTAAGTAGATAATACAGGCCACAGGAAACCACCAAGTATTCGAGTAGCTCAAAAAGCAATTGGTGCATACATGGAAAACCTCTGTATGGGCAGGTAAGGCATATGTGATTCTAAATGGATAAAATCCATGGGGTAGTATTTCTACTTCTTGTTTCTGCTTAAAAGGGAGAGGTAAAAATATCCAGTATCTGAGCAGGTGTACTTACAGAACTTACCAACCTTCTGCAAATATCTGGCAATTAAATCTCAGATTGAGTTTCTATTTTAACAACTTTTCAGAGAGATCAAATTCACTAAAATAAAGAGCTTTTTTACTTCTCTCTCAATCCTAGAACTGACTACTTCATTGGAAATTCTGCCCGAGTAAAGACTGAATAAATCTGAAACATTTTTTGTTTCAATCCTTTTTTCCACTCTATTTTACTTTTTCAAATGAGATATTTATGCATGGAACATTTCTATTTTCCAATCAGATGCTGGTCAATTAAAGTAAAGTTCAACAAGGTGTTTAATCAGTTGCTTTACTATATGCATTTGGCAGTTCCAGAGGAGCATGGTGTTAGAGAAATCTAAACCAGAAAGGTTCAGCTCCGGCATTTTTATTTTATTTTCTTTCTGACCAGCTGCAGAAAGGAAAAGGTATGTCTGTCCTTTTTTATTCTCTAGGGTTAACAAGCAGTCCAGAACAGCTTCCAGCCTATAGCCACACCCATCCTCACATCTTCCTTTTCCGATCCAAAATCACTACCATAAATGGCAGCAAGAATGGCTGCAAATTCTTTAACCTTCCATGTATGTTCAGTACCCATCACATCAAGTGTACTTTGAGCTCTGAAGATTGGCTTGGCCCTTTCTGGCTGTAGTTGATCCCTCGTTCTTCTCCTCCCCCAACCCAGTATTTTCCCACTTTTTCTTCCCACTCAGCTTTGATCTCTGTTTAAGCCTCTGTAGTCACCACAGTCCATTCCACCCAGCTGCAAGAATACCAAACAACACACCTGCATTTATTCCAAACAAATCTCCCAGGTTACTCTCTCTTCCTTTTCACTCTTCTCTCAGCCCTTAATACTCATTCCCTGCTACTTTCTTCCAGTAAGCCATAAAAGATTAATAAGTAATCACTGTTCATTTTAAACAAAGCAATGTCTAGTAGCTGCAGAACAACATAGTGTTGCTTAATGGGAAATTTTACATAAGACATATAATTTATATTGTGGGCACAGTAAGACTCCTGTGAAAGCAGCAGCTGTGGGTCTGAAGGTATCCCTAAATATATTCAACTTTTAAAGTGCAGTCACATACTCAGTGAGTGCAGTTCTGGGGTTGCATTTCCTAACATATAGAGGAGGACTGCAGGTTGCAGCAAGACCTGTCTGAAGATAAAGAAGAATAAAGTGTAGTCTAGAATTTATCATACATAAACCAGCAAAAATCTTTGGGTTTGATCCTACACTCTTATAGCCTGTTTCTGGACCCTGAGTCTTTATGGCACACATGCAAACATACAGCATATTCCTCTCTAAATAGCCTGAGGGATAACCTCATCTTTTATGTGAATACAAAGTTATGAGCTTTGTCAGAGTCTTACAAGACATCAAAGTAATTGTTTTGGCTCCTGATTTCACATGTGTTTTCAATGATCAGAAAAAAACCTTCTAATCATGTAATATTCAACCATCAGATTTACACAATGAAACTTCCAGTAAGTAAAATCATCTACTTGTTTAAAAATTACCAGAGATACTGTCTTCTGAATTCCTACAGCACCTTGTCTAGTCTACATCCATCTTAGCTGCTTACTAAATGTATCATTGTGGCTTACTATATGAGGTTCTTAGTGACGTGGTTTAGCGGTGATTTTGTCAGTCCTGTCATAACAGATGGACTTGATGATCTTAAAGGTCTTTTCCAACCTGTCTGATTCTATGATTCTATGATTCTGTGATTATGTGAGGTAATTAGCACCACTTTACAAACCTTTCAGAATCAGAAGAAAAATATAATGCTGCATTTCACTTTCAGAATTGTAGAAATTAGAATTGTTAGAAAATAGAATTGTTGCGGCTGGCTGAACGCTTCTTCCCAGTGTAAGAAAAGAATGGAAACTCTACTAACAGACAAAAAAAAATATTTTCCTAGATGATAATTGAATACAAAGACACTCCTAAAGCTTTGGAAGCAAGCAGTGAAAGTTCTTTTAAAACGGATGTATCCTGAACCTTCCAAATCACCTTCAGTGCTCAGCTCGAAGTACAGTCAGGGCCAGGCCAAGACAGACAGGCACACACTGTTACTTATGTTATTAAAAATATTTGTAACTTTGAAAATAAAATGCACCTTCAGTTAAATCAATGAAACGATTATATGAGACTTTTAAGAACTTGTGCCATCTTGCAAACTCTTACATGACTTAGTGGTGATGTCAGTGATGGTTCTGAATTTCTTTGCTTTGAATGCAGTTTAAGATCCTATAGTTACATTAACAGGAATTTTTTAATGGTAGCACATGTTGTGTCATAAAACATTTCATATGGCATATTTAGTACTGCCAGTGCTCGAAATCTTGATGTTTGTTATACCTGTAGCATGGACATGTAGAAGTTTTACTGAGTAAATCTTAAAGTTTCCTCTCTATGACTCACTTAATTATCAGCTCCATTTGTAGAAGAATGATTCATGTAAATGTCATGCAGGATCTGTTTCTCAATAAAATGAAATTTCCATTTATTTTACAAACCAAAGATAAAAAACAAAAAAATCAATGGACAAGAATTCAGGAAAATGGTGTACATTTTTATTCAGATTTGGTTTGCTTTGATTTTCAGCAATGTACTATACATGTTTGTTCAGACATATTTATATGCAGTAAAGGGAATGTTTATGTTTATAAGGAAAAACTGTTTGCGATGTTTATAATGAGTAAGGAAAAAAGTTATGATTTCATGATGTTCATATCTGTCTAGTTGTTACTGTTTAGCTTTACCTACTTTGGGGTGTCATCTTGCACTAGTCCTCTCATCTTGATTGAACTGTTTGGGAAGTGTGCCATTTTTTATGTATTTGTAGAGTAGCTGGAATATTGGAGGAACTGCAAATCCTATGTACCACAAACTCTAGTGAGGCTACTCATCTGCTTTCAATTATGTATTAAGTATGTTAGAAAAATCATGTTAAAAAGATCTTTTTCTTCATGTCGAATTAAATAACACTTATTCCTCTTCATCCTACAGATGTATCATTTTCATTTCACTAGAGACCATTCCACATATCTCAGATGCTGTTGCTGGTATATTCTCCCCACCCTCTCAAATTGACACCACTTGTCAAACTGATTGACATAACTTACATAACCTTATCAAATGCAAATTTATAGCAGAAATACTGAAAGACTTAGTCATAAGAATTTCAGATTAAAAAAACCTCTTCTCCTATGGGGTTCTTTTTTTGGTATAAAAAGAGTATATAAACCACATGTCTGCCACCAATTTTGTACTTTTCAAGCACTAACATTTTAACAGCAGAAATGTTAAATATCAAAGTAATAGATGAGCATTCCACTAGAAGGCAATTTCACTAAATACCACAGGTATTAATCTTTCTGAATTTTAATTATACCCTTTTGACATATTATCCTTATCTGACCTTTCCTCCAGAACTGCATGAATAGCTGTGAGACAGGTAGGCAAACTCGGTTATGGTCACCACCAGCATGCATTAGTTCAATTTAAAGAATGAATGGACATAATGATGCAGCTCATATGCAGGGCAGGAAGCCATTAAGCCACTGTTTTCCTGAAAGTTATCATTTAACTTCCAGCTTTTGTTCCAGAATTATCTATCAGCTTCCCTTAACTGTCTTTGGTCATGCCTCAGAACATGAAGTTTTAATGGATTACTAAAAGTGTAGAACCAAACAATACTGCTGAATACCTAAACTTTTTGAACAAGAATCATCCAAGCAATTAAAACAATTAGTAATGGCAGTCCTTAATCGAAGAAACTGAATTTCAGTTGAGAATAGTAAGGGCTGGCAACTCCAAGATTAAAAAAGTAATGATTCTGCCATTAAGCCACACTTAACACTAGTCAATACCGAAAAGTATCCAGATTTTATTAGATCACCTGAATAAGAAAAGTGGGTAACTTGGATTTAGGAAATATTTTGTGGGAAGTGTAGCCTAGTGATGATGCACAAGAGATCTCAGTCCTACTCTGACCTTAAGCAAGTTTTTAACCTGAAGTTACTCCATCTTTCTGGGTCACAGTTTTCACATCCATACTGACATTTAAGGTGTTTAAGGTGTTGTCCCTTAATATTCTCTACTTTTGTCTGATGCTCAAATTGTTCTTCATGGCATCTAACAAATGTAGGGCAACTACTTAATACACATTATAAAATTTGACTCTCAAAATGGAGGTTATACATTTATATTTGTAAATTTGTATTATAAATTCTCAGCTGGAAGAATCTGCAGCACTAAACTTTCTGTATCTTGCTACAGCTTTATAGCAATCCAGTTCACCACAAAGTTCTCACCATGACCCGTTACCTAGCATAAGTACTGTCCTGTACCACTAGTGGCCTTTCAATAGAAAAACAGCCTCTAAGATATTGCCTGAAGTACAGCAATGGCACGTTCTAAAAGGAACAAATTTTTACAATACTGCATTAAAGCTGAAAGTTTAATATGAATAATTTCTTTAACCATCAACAAGTAAAGCGTGGACAAATTTGTGAGCCAAAGTGTTTGTCAACTCAGTCTCAGACTTATGCTTGATTTTTTAGAATGCTTTTATTTTTTGATTGTTTTGTCAGCAATTTTTCAAATGCTGCATCATTCTCACGTGTCATTAAGCTGAGCATAATCTCAGGATGAATTCCTATCAATTTATGTTCACAATTCTACTTGAAAAATACAATATCAGCCAAATAAAATTAAAATAGTCTAATTGAAGCACAAACATATCTCCAGAGACACAGACTTTCTGTAAACTGAAGGTGCTCTCCTCACTGTTTATTATTTATGTTTTTAACTGGAAAGAAACATAAGGACATAAAATAACTATGATGAATGTTATCAACTACTTCTGAGCTGTTACTATATAAGTGAGATTTGGTTTTAATAATACCATTAAAACCAAATGGTATTATTTGGTTATAACCATTACTATGGGTATAACCCAAGTACATAAACTGGGGTTTTGCTTTATCAGAGATAAATATAATAATTTATCTAAGACAAATCCATATGTGTCTTTCAGAGGCCTTCCAACAATTCATTTCCTGAGTAGAAACCAGCTGAATGAATACTATTTGATAAATATTTACTCCTCATATTTGCACTGATTTTTCTTTTTTTTAAAAAAACTTTCTGTTTAAATTTGTCTTGTGTTAATAACTGCCATTTTTTGCTGATATTTTGTTAATAAAAAAAGTTTAAATGATTATTAACTCTGACTGACTAGCAGGATAAGTATGCATGAAATTTGCAATACTTCAGCTGGGGCTGTGGTTCCTGTTGGTTGTATTCTTCATTTCGTCTCATGTTTCACTGTTAAAGTAATATTCTTATCCATGCGTAGAAGAGAACTAAGTAGAGAACTCCAAAGATCTGCCTGTTTGCAAATCCTATACAGCTTTAATAAGCAAATATAAAATTGTATCCCTACAATCACTAAAGTATTCATAAACAGCATCTTTTTCAGGATTAAACCTGTTGGATTACATATAATCAGTGCATATGGTGATCCAGTCTTCTGTTCTGAGAAATGTGTGTTTAAAACCCTAATCATCTACTTCTGAGAATGGGGCTTGCTTTTAAAATTTTAAGTGTCCAAACCTGAACTTTCAAATCAGTGAGACAGGTGAGAGGCAGACAGGAACAAGGTGATGTTTTGCACATATCTATGGGAATCATAGGGGGGAAGTATATTAAAGGATATTTTCATTTCTTCAACTTTAATTAAGGAGCTAGTGAATGGCATGTTTGTGAAAACGTCTCCCCACTATCAAAAGCAAATGTATGCGTATTTAATTATAACTTTAATTATGTTAATCACTAATTATGATTTGTGTCTGCACAGTTTGGGCTGTATTGATAGTGAAGGTAAGAGAAGATTTTCACAGCTGATGCAGAGCAATACTTTTTATTGCTCAATGGATTAACTCTCTCCTACATTGCTGGTGCCTTACCCAGAGGTATTGTACCTAGTGGATTAGGACTTCACATACTGCTAGGATACAAAAGCTCTTTACAGTAAAATCCAAGACTCTAGTAATTATTATCTAAGTCTTTCAATGATTTTTTGATGTTTGGGTTGAGCTTTCAGCAAGAAGATTAAAAAAGAGAGGGAAAAAAAAAAGGGAAAAAATATTTTCAGTTGGTAGAAGAGTCTTCAATGTCTCATCTATTGATTTTCTTCAGATCTTTAAATTCACAGTGTGACTTATATTCCATGAAATAGGGTCATTGACATCTGAAAACGCACTACAAAAAATATAGACTTCATATCCCATGGACTGAAACACATAATTGTCTAATGAAAAGGTTATCCAGTGTGTTAAATCCATCATTTATAGAAATTTTTTCTTGCTTCTAAGTGAACAGATTTTGCTGCATTTTAAGAGAGGAAAAGCTTCATGGTGACTGGAAAAGTGTGGGTACTTTACTGTTGGACCATGAGCCTAGTGTGCCTTTGTTCTAAGGTTTCTTTTTCATGTAAGATTTTATACAGTGATATCCCTACATTGACCAACAAGGTAAAACACCCTATGGACTGCAAATTTATAGTCCTTGTACTATTGCCTTTCCCATTTCCAGCATTTATCAAAATAGAAAATAAAGTAGGTCTAAGATTTAAAGGAAACTTTGAATTGCTGATGAAAAAAAAAGCAGTCAAAACCTGTTAACAAGGTGTTTCACAACGTGATAGTGTCTTTACAAAGAGCAACCTCTAAACCAGTACATTTTGTAATTTTATTTATTTGCCCTCCTAAAAAAATGTTTTTAAATACATTTTCAAGGGCTTTTTTATTTATGCACATAAAAACTCTGGTGCTTGGTAATCAAATTATCTTTAGAGCAAAGTCGTTCAGAAAAGCATGGCATAATGTACGATTAACTTTTCTCTTGCCAGTTGTATTGCTACTGCAAAGTATTTAAAAAATTGCAGTATTCTATCCAACAACACCACAAATTAAATAACAGAATACAAAAGGTGTTCTGTAAACTATTAAAATAACCAGATTATATTTTAAAGTAATGAACAATTGTATATATATTTAACTTTTTATTATTCCCAGTGAAGTCAATTAAGCTGCTAATATTAATTTAATCACACCTGCATTTATCAGATTAGGCTTTCATTTTTGAAGCAGACTAATTACAGCAACAGTTTTTTACATTTCCAAGAAATCTTCACTCTTCCTTAGTTTAGTTAAATTAAATTAATTATAAATGAACAGTCAGTAGACTATTTGCAATAACTTTGACTGGAAAAATTATATTCCAGGTTCTTTATAAGGATTATCAGAGCTGAGCAGAAGAATGTATTTATTTCACTTGTTGTGTCATAGATGACCTCAAACTGTGCATTGCAGAATTCATTCATGGGGGTGATAACCATGTAATCTCACCACTCCCTCACTTTCATGTCAAAGGAGACCTTGACATTGCTTCTACCTAGTCATGTAAGTGAATAATAGATTTAGAGGCATGATAAAGAAAAAGAAATCTCCACATTAGGTAGCAAGTCAGAAATACAAAAAAACAAAAACAAAACACAAAACCCTAGCAGAAACAGAACAAATATTTTTATAGGCTTTCCTTAAAAAAGATAATTTTTATCAAACAGTCATCATTATATTCTATAGGAATTGTCAAAGTATCTTATGCAAATTCAATTTAATCTTTTCATGAAAGATGGCAATTATTGGTATTTCACTGTGAATAAAATGCAATTCCTAAAGGAATAAAATAATGCAATGCAGAGTTTACATTCCAGTTCAGTCACTGACTGAAACTTCTAAAAATGCTAATTTCTATCCCTCCAAAAAAAAACAAACCCCCAAAAAAACCCAAAAGGAAAGAAAATCCCTGAATAATAATCTTTCCAACATCCTTCACTCTAAGTTAGTCAGTATTTAAAATCAGACCTCGAGAGAATGGTTTCAATGATGTATCAATTCTCTTATAGCCTAACTCATATTTATCCCAACTGCTCAAGATTATTTAAAATTTAACTGTGGGTGCAAATCTGACAAACCTAACAAGAGGACAATTGCTGGTTGGATTGGGTTTTTTTCTTAAAATATTCAGGCTAAGCTAATGTTTTCTCCTCCATTTCAGAGGAATCTTGAAGGAAAGATTGTCCCTGCACTCCTCAGGAATACCGGACAGTGAAACTGTCTGAAAATAGTCACCACTACCAAGCACTATAAGGCAGGATACAAACAAACATACAAACAAAACCTCAACAACTACTCTCCCAAACACCTTTCTACAAGTTCCCAGCCTTTCCAAACCCTTATGGTCATCAGAAAGCACATACATCTAAGAAAACACATTCTGGATTGCACAAATCCTGGAATCTCTCTTCCACTTATTTCAAAATTCAACTTTCTTAAATAGATTTACTACTTTAGAAGCTCTCACTTTCTGTAGCCTGAGAGATAAAATACAGTAGTAAGGTAGCTAAAATTACCATTGCAGTACCAACTTCAGTACAGTAGATTGCTGCTACTGATATACCATTTTTCACTGAGGGATTTTTCATTTTGTCATATGCTTGTAAGGCTCGAACTTAGAGAAGAGAAATGACACTGCTTTACACAAGGGTGAACCTCACTGAACCCATTCACATCCTCGGATTTAGTCATGTTTATACCTCTTGCTGGACATGGCCCATGAAATCTGACTGTAAGTCTCCTGAAGTCTTTCGAACACTTTTTACCGATTTCGATTGATTTTAGATCATACATTTATAGACAAGTTGATGATAGTATCTTAATTTTATACCCCTTATGTGTGTGTTTATCTATGTCATACAAAGCTTTCACTAAATAGCTTTCTACTGTAGTATATGTGAGGAAATGAATGGTTGAGTCAGTTCAAGGGAAATGATGTTAAAATACAATAAATTATGTTTCCTCTAAAGATGACAGTTTGTTGTCACATAATCTGTAACGATTAACTTAGTAGTACTTTAGCAATAACATTCTGAAGGAATAAATTGTGATCTCTGTAAATAGATACAAACATTCTGAAACAAAGGGTTGAAATCAGACTTTTTAGAGATTTCCTGTACTCTTGCTTTGTAGAAGAAGAGTACATGAAATTGTAGAAAATTGAAACTGTAGAAGAAAGGAAGACCTAGAGTTCTCCTCTTATACAAGACTCACACTATTTTATGAGTTAAGGCAGAAATTAAATTTTGTCTGTTTTTATTTTGGTCATTTAAAGTGCTTACTAGAGATGTCAAGTAAGTAAAATGAAACAAAGTGTAAATTAATCAAAGAGATCAATTTCTATTGGTTTCAGAGCAGTAATTAGTGTGTATTTCCTGTACTGGAAGACAGGTGCTTCTGTTGATACACATGCTGGAAGAAAAGTACTTCCAGCCCGCTTCCACACAGGGTTTCCTGAACACCCCATTAGCAAGCTCTCCTCTAACACTGCTCTTGTTTGTGAGCAAGGAGCTTTTTCTAACCACAAGTAAGCGAGCTTCAAGTACGGTTGTAACCAGGTACAAAGAAGTCAACGAATGGTTGTTCTTACTGAAAGACAATGGGAAATATCCTTTACTAGTTTGGGGTAACGGTATGTTACTTTATAAGATTTATCAGATTAACACTAATAGAAAAAAGCGCAGCAGGAATTTATTAAAAATGGATTTATATGTGAATAAGAATTCACGATGTTTAAGGCAAAAGCAATCAGGGCACTTTGAGTAACAGCTTTAAGTGGATGATTAGCTAAGGGGATTCAACACTTAATAGCCAAAATAAATTACTGTAATTATTTTATTACCTATGCTAACTGATTTCATTGTTTTTATTGAAACAACAGCTCCCTAAAGAATAGCATGTTGCTTCAAAGAATCCCAGCTGCAAGCTTCTGTGTTCTCTTGTGGCTATCAAAACCAACAACAAAAATAGCTGTCATTAATAATACTCTTCATAACTATGCTACAGAATCTTAAAAACACATTCCAGATTTGTCTGTACACCTGGATGTGAATATAAAATTTTTGAGCCACTGGAGGGTTTTAGGTGGAATTAAAATAAATCTGTAAAGCACTTATTAAAATAATCATGAATATTTATGGAGAACAATGGAATGCTTTAAATAGATTTTTAATAAATAAGTATGTGATTAGTTGAGGAGCCTGAGAAACCTTTCAATTTGACCTTAGAAGAATGATTTAAAAATCTGTATACTTCTGTTTTTGCTCTCACTGTGAAGTGTTAAAAAAATATACTCTATGCCAGAATGATTTTCAAAGAACCTTACTGAAACATACTGTGAATTTTTATGGCGTTCATCTACATCACTTTTAAGATCCTACCCAGGTCTAACTTTGAGCTAATTTGTATTCATATCACTCTGTATTGCTGTTCAATACCTGCTGCACCCTCTTTTTTCCTCCCTTTCTCCCTCTGCAGGCTTCTATCTTGCATCCCTCTGCAATTTAGAACCTACTGGAAAAACTCCAGTTAGCTGCTAGGAACTACAGATCGGACTCATTTTCATCATATCCACTTTTCCCTTAAAAAAAATGGCAGTAGTATACAAGAAAAAGAGTATTGATGGCTTAATTTGCAGGCAGCATTTTAGCGATTTTCACCAGATCTGCTACAATTGGATACTCATGAAATGAGCACCTTCCGCTTCTATAGTGGTTAACCAGCTAAAACAGTGATGCTGGAAGGCTCTATTATATCAAGGACAAGAGAGCCGAAGTTCTCTTTGTCATACAAAACAGAGCCAAAAAATTCTGGGACTGAATCCAGTAGTAAAAATGCACATCCTAAGGACACTGATCAGCAGCATATTTTGACTGACCAGTCTACGTCCCCCTGCTTTCTAATGCCTTAACAAATGCCTAATTCTCTTGCACAGCTGGGGAACTAATTATCATTATAATTTTTGGTGCTGGGTTTTTGTTATTTTGTATAATATAATACACTAGTACCATACACATAATTGGACACTGAGATTTTCTCATTTGTTACTTGTGGGTCTTCAACAAAATGTTGGGCCTAACAGATGTTACCCTAAACAGAGCAAACAACTACCTATGGTACAGCTCATCACTGCTTTGTCACAAGAGCCAGGACTTTAAATCCAAACAAGAAATGAAGAGTCAAGGCAGTAAAACAAGGTACAGAAGGGCCCACTGAACCCAAACCTTTCTGTTACTGAAATGAAATGTGTGAGTCTCAGTCTATATTATGGAATTCGTCTGATTACCTTAGCAAAACATATTGAATCTAGAATTTAGCCTAAACTCCATTTTGAGAGGTAGTTCTCAATGTGCTGGTACAGTTTCAGTGTGGTATCACAAGCCCAATGATTGTAATAATCAGTATGTATCTCCTTACTGTTGTAGAACCCTTTCATTTTGTTTTGTTTTCCAAGGAAAACAACTTTCTTGAAAGCAAAAGTAAAGTAATACATATAAAAAACCTTCCTAAAATTAAATGACACTGTCATTTGCCAACAATACTGGCAATATTGCTGGAAATGCTGTTAAAAAAAACCCCACAAACTAGTGTCAGTTAAATAAGAACAGGCATTAATGAAGACAAAATTTAAACCTTCAAAGCCAGGCATTAAATATGTTACAGCTTCTCAGTATCATTAAATCATATTCACTGTGTGTATCTTCTGACATTTTCAAAGTTAATATTTGGACATCTAACACTGATCAGAATAATACAGTCCTCACGGGGCTTTCAAAAAATACTTTTTGCATTAGTAGTCATGTTGTAACTAAGCATGGAATAGAGAGAAGAAAATAGCTTACATGCTGTTTGGTATATTAAACATTTTTTGCACTGACTTGGACGACTAAAATTATAATTTTGATGCTGCGGTCATGCAAATATTGGTGTTCGATTTTCTTAATTTTGTGTTTAAAAGAAATCTAAAATATCTCTACTGGTTACACAGTGTAATACTTGTATTATTGGTATTGGAAACTCCATGATCACAACAGCAGTAAACAAAGAGTAAGAAGCACTGACATTCAAAACCTGATATTGTACTTTCAGTAATCTAATACTCTGATGAGAGATAGGAAAAGCTAACTGGCTGTCAAGGCCTCTAGCGCCTTTATCCACTCTAATATGAAAAAGTGTAGTCCAAGTAAAACACAGATTATGCCCAACTATTTAATACAACCTTAAAAATTTGTCCAAAGGGAGGTAATAGGGGGCAGGGGACAGTAGCCTGCTGGGTGTCAGACCCTGCACTGGGCAGGGCTTTGGGCAGCTCCCATAATAGGACCACACGTCTGCACATCTTTTTGTGTGACTGCCAAGTGGTATTTGCACATAAAACCAATACCTGCACTGGAAACCTGTCCCCAGCAGGCAGCCTGAGGTCTCCCAGCAGATCTCGGGCAGCCCACATAAACACCATGTCTCGCACAGGTCAGCCAACAGGCAGACAGCTCTTCGACGGTTGCTTCCTGGCACCAGCGTAGCTCTTGTGGGGCCATATGGGGAAACAATCTGGATTTGAAAGATCCAACCATTCTTTTTTGTCACCCAAGACAGTTATTCTGTTTCTAATTGTAATAATTTTGGTCATTCTGGTTATGATGCAACTCAGCAAACACTTGAATCAAGAAAAATTCAAAACATGGGGATATAAATTATACCAGTTATGAATGGGTCAAGAAAGTGGAGAGAGAACTGAAGTATGAAATACAGGAGTAAGAAGAAGATTAAATCAATAAACCAAATATATAGTTAAGTATTTCTCCAATGTTTTTCTTGCAATTTAGTCTTGCCATTTTGTTTATTCTTACAGTCTTGCACCCTTCCTCAAATGCTGCCTGAGTGTCAGAACAGGTGCAATTGCTTTGCATGGCCACGAAAAGAATTTTTCTAAGAGTGAACCTTCCTTTTCCCACAGTCCAAAAACAAGACACCCCCTCACTCTCCAAATTTAATCAGGTACACAAGTAGTCTCTCTTCTGAGTAACGTTAGATGAATTTCAAGACAGAGGTAAGGAAGGTGTGAGAGCATCACATCCTTCCTGAGTAACAGCAGGTGAAGATGTGGAGAGTCAGTTTATTTTGCTGCCTTCAGTGACTCACTCTCTCCCCCCTGCTCCAAATCAAACAGGAAGGACTAAAAATCTCAGAAGATATAAACCATTTCAACTGACCTGTTTCTATGAGACATCTGCTCCTGCTCTTTAATTCATTTTAAATTCACCAAAGAGCCTGTGTCAAACTGTTTACTTTACACGTTATTTTCAAAGACATGCTCTTACCCAGGCTTCAGTTGTTTAGATCACTGCTGGCTTTAGACATAGCACACACCTCTGGGAATTACCCTAGCAATACTGCCATACTTAAAATTTCATGTGATACCAATGTGACTGAATTTGTCTCCAAGAGCAAATGTTTTCAGCTAGGAAAAAAAAAAAAAAGATGAAAAAGAAGTAGAACACTAAATCCAAAGACTGGGAATGCTGCTATCTGCTAGTATAACACTAAAGATCCTGCAGTACTGCTTTCTGTGTTTCTATAACTAACCAGTGGTTTAAAAAACAAAAAAAAAGAAAACCAGAAAGGAAGCACGAAGAGGCACAAAGTTTGCACTGGAACAGAAAAATTTGAGTTTCACACCAAACAATAAACACAACTGTACGCACAAGTACACATGTTGCATGCATGTATGCACATACTGTTTCTCTAATGCAGCTCATGTTCTAAATTCATGTGATGCTTTTGCCAACTGCTCCATAAGTACAGCCCAGCAGAGCTGTAAGATACTTCCAGAGTTTCTCCTAGTTATAGCATATACACATATATAATATATATATATAGGTTATAACTTGAAGGAATTTCAATCTTTCCATTTATAGACCAGACTATTATAAGCCATACTGAGAGACTAAGCTATGGTGGGACACAGTTCTCATGGCAGGATATGTAATTTCTCATTCCTTTTGATGATCGTAATATATTTCAGGGACACATAACAAAACACATGCTCATTTAAAGTGAGAGAGGGACTGAGACCACTTGTTAGGTAGGAGCTCTACAAGGAAGCATTCTAAAAGAGAACAAAAGAGGTTGCACTGGTGGAGAGATACCATCAGCTTTCCTTCCATTCACATCCTCTGGGCAGAGTCACAAAACAGTGGTTCTGTCATCCTTGTCACAAGAGATGGGAAGGGCACAGCACTTACAGGTCAGAGTATCCCCTGTTCCTTTAGAAAGCAGTCAGCCTGTGCTAGTCTGCGAGAGCTTGACTTCACCAGGTAGTTAAAAGGAGAAAAGAAATAATCATCCTAATTTTACTGTGCTCCACTTGGGAGGGCAGCATTTGTGTTAGCTTTAGCATGAAGATCATTACTGACACTTGAGCCACTGCAAAGCCAGCCAAAGTCAGCAAGTTTTACAAATTAAGCCAGGTAAAGTACACTCAAGTACTGTGGTGATGGTATAAACTCAGCAAAGTGGTGAAGTTCAGGTCTTTCCAAACTGCAGTGTGGAAACACGTGTGATACGGCGGGGAAAAAAAAAAAATCATAAATATTATTCATTGCAAGGAAGAACATACCAAATCCTCTGATGATGTGGCCCACTGCAGTTTTACTAGGGACACTTAGCTCTTTGAAAAAACAGAAATGAAGCACTGAAATTGGATGTCCCACTTCACAGCAAGAACCTTGACTTCATAAATCCAAGTCTAGTTCCAGATTACAGCGCTGCTTACATGTAATCCCTTCTCCCATGATGCACTTTGGCACCTTTTCACATAATGTCTGAAATGGAGAACTGGTTATAGAATGGTTCTATGAAGGATCTCTAGATTGTGACAGACAAAGAAGAAGTGTGACTGCTGTGAGCAGTTTCAAACATTTCTCCTAAAGTCATGATTATTTCTTCTAGGTGAGAAAATTACAGCCCACAGAAAGAAACCTAGTAAATGCTTGTATTCTATTTTTTCTATATGGTCACACTTCCCACTGATTAGCACTGAACAGAGTATCTGTCAACAGCACAAAGTATTACTATTCTCACTCGAGCCTTGCCTTCAAAGATCTCTTAATCTTATTTAGTGACCTTGCTTTTCTAAAATTGTGGCTTACTTGGCATTATTTCTTTGCCCAGAGATGATATGAACATGCCATGGTATATTCAAGCTACAAAACTGCCTCCAGTAACACAACAGAGCTAATACATTTGACCCTGCACACCCATGCACTATAACCAAACAGTGTCATTTTAGCTATACTAGTCAACAATCTCTGTAGAAGAAGCCAAGTTCTTTTCACTTTCTTTTTATCTCTTTCAGGAAAGACAGTACCCAGAGTTCTGAATTATTTATTGTTTCAGAGCTTGAAATGTGTTTATTTGGCATTTTGTTTTATGCTGGGCCATGTTCTCAAGAAGCATTCAGTGTTATTTACAGAAGTCCTACCATTCCCATTTCTCATTTGTGGCATTACAATCACCAGCCACAAGGATGAGGCAATCACTGTAACTGACACAGCTATGCAACCAAGTATTAGATGTTAAAGAGGTTCCTCTAATAGTTTCTAAAATAGGTGGAATACAGAAGATCTCTTCAGAGAAAATATATGGTATTTGCAGTAAGGAGACATTTACATTTATTATCTCATGTAATAGGAAACTCAGTATTTATGAAGAGAAAGAGACCTATAGTATTATGTATATCCCACACAGACACTAGGTAATCTTAACTACATCCTTTACATATGTACCAGTATTCTCCATCTCACAGATAGCAAATTGGCATAATTCCAGCAAGTGTTATAAAAATTACGGAATTCAAACAAAGTTTCTTCATCTGAATGGTTACTGAACAGCAAGTAATTGAGGAAGGGTAAAAGGAAACACTTGTTTCAATTTTAATGAACAGCTACTTTGATCAAAATACAGTAAGAAATCACTGCCTTCAAAACAACTTTGAGTGAACCAGGCCCAGAATGCCTATTTATCTACACATTATTATAATACACTGGTATGTGCATTCATAGCTCTAGCATTGAATTTAATTTTTTTTTTCCATGTATGTATAGAGATATATATTTCAAATGTAATACCAATACGATGAGACCTGGACAATGTTCTAAAACTGACATGCCGTATAAAAAATAATAGAAAAAGAATGGACTTCTGAGAATGCAGTTATCAATTTGACAGGAAATGCATCAAAATTCACATCACATTAAGCTTAAATGTGTGATGTAATACCTCTATACCTAGCAGGTATAGAGCAGATTATTATTTCCTTCACTGTTGCTACCCCAGGTTATCAGGGGGCTGTCTACTACTGTACAACCCATCAGGGAAGGGGCTCCACTAGAAGCAGTAAAGTAACAGTTTGCAGACAAAAAAAGGGAAAAAAAAAAAAAATTATATCAGACTCCCAACTGTGATTAGAATGTCAGTTACAGCTGCTGCCTTGTTACAACACCCCCACACTTCTTAGCTCACAAGGACAAATTCAATGAGAGAATGCCCTGCATTCATTGTGTAATTATCAACCTCACACACCTTGGAAACAGAGTACAGCTCTGACATGAGTATGACTAAAAACATTACTGTAAGATTATGGTCTGGAACAATAAAACTATTTCCTACTGTAGTTAACAGACTATTATAACGGGAAAACAATGGCAACATAAAACCTTGCTTTTATCTTGACTTTTTTTGAAAGATTTATCATTAGAAAAATGATATGACTCAGATAAGTTAAAAAAAAAAAAAATCTCCAACAAAAAAGAGTCAAATGCTGGAAGAGGAGGGCCAAGAACTTGCTTGTGAATTGGCAGGCTGCCGAAAGCACCTCTGTGGGGGAATATGCAACTTTAATCTTTATTATGGAATGATCACAAATGGACTGTTTCAGAATACCATCTGTTCTCACTGAAGCATTAGATCAGCAGGCTGTATGCTTCAGTCTGTCCTTCACCTTGTATCTGGGATTTTCAGCAAAGCTCCCATTTTGGAAAGGGAGGGGTCTGTTCAGTGGAATGCTGGTGTAGGAACTAATTTTTATTTCATTTTTATTGTTGTGGTGCCTGTATTTTTACTTTCCGTAGTTCTCCAGCTTCAGATAAAATAATCATAGTAAGAGTGTGTTTACTTCTGATTTCTATTTTCCCTTTGTGAAAAACAAAGTGTTGTTACCAGCTGTAGTGTCCAGACAAGCTCTTACCAGACTAATGATCCTCCCAGCAACCCTTCCAGCATATCATATTGTTTAGATGTCTGTATCTCTGCAGATCTCTACATGGAATGTGCAGATCTGAATTTGCTATTAATTACAGGTGTTAATGTATAAAATACGATAAAGAAATTATTGGCACAAAAGGAATGCAAAAGGACCTGACTCAGTTCAGCACTACCCATCCCTCTGTAGAGGACACCCTGCTGCACAGCTGGCTAAGCCACTGAAAAACCATTAGCCCATCAGCAATTGCTGATCCTGTTTAACATCTGGCTAGATATGCAGTATTGCAAGTGGACATGCTCATAGGGTATTAGTACTCCCAGGAGGGGGCAAACAGAAGAAAAAGGAACAAATCTTTTTCACTGAGAGATTCAGAAAATCTTTGAAGGATTTAAAAACACAACAGAGGAGATCAGATTTATCAGCAAAGAGAAACATAACAAGGACATTAAAAAACAAAAAGGATGTAAGGATGCATAGCCTGGCTAATGGCTAATTTTCTCTTCTGAGCAGAGATAGCAGGTGTATGGTATGTATGTGCCGTGACAGAGTCTGACCATAGGGGTTAAGTCTTTGCAAGTTCCAAACTCGATAGACACAGAGAGAGGCTCTCAAATTCAGTCTTTGATAAACATAGTTTGGCTGCATGTCTTGCAAGTCCTACCCAACAGCTTTCTCAAAGATAGACAGTTTCAAATTTTATAAATAAATACATTTGTCTCAGTCTGCAGTAAGAATGATTTACCAGTAGAAGAAAAACAACAGAATACAAGACATACCACTCCATCATAAGCAGAAATCTGTAAGAACTGGGTATCCAAACACTTGACAACAGTATTTAGGAAAACTCAGCATTATTTAGAGAGTAACAGGATGCTCTCCCCATACAGCTGCACAGGCTACAATGCAGGCAGGAATATAGGGGGTCTGGTAGTACCTTCTGAGAATTGCTGTTAAACCAGCAAGGATGCCAGACAGACCTTATTAGGAAAAGGACTTAGCCCACAGCACATTTGTGAGAAGCCTGGGGAAGTTCAGCACATGTTCTGTTTTCACTTCTCTCACTGGAAGCACTGCAGCTGAAAACCATCTCTGTTGTATCTCAATTTAGTCTTGCCAACTTTGATCCACATATATGGGAAGAAAGCTATTTCTCCAGAGAATGATACTAGTGTGCAAATCTATCAGATCATAAATCCTCTGACCTAGTATAAGAAACTAGAGCTGGCTATGTAAACTAAAGGCTGATTTCTGAGAACCTTTCATATTAAAAGGAAGAGAAGGAAAAAGAAAAAAAAATGTGCATTTGGGGGCATAAAGCTATTTTTTTTTCACCTCGTTTTCAACATCTGAAGAATGAAGAACACAAAACTATTAGTAATTCTGAAAAGCTCAGCTAAATCCATTTATTAGGGCATTCCTGGCACACCCAGGAAGCATAGCATAATAGGTGGAATTTTTCTTTAAAAATCATAACCCCTTTAAAGACTCAGTTTTGTTCCCTCTGAAATGAATGTATTTTCTTTCTTATTTTGACTAAGAAGAATAAGCCTTGTATTTTGGCATTAAAAAAAAAAAAAAACAAACTATTTTATATAAATCATGTACTCTAGAAAATGAATAAATGCAAACATTCTCTGTTATGTTTCTAGTTTTGCAGTTTTATTGAAGATTTGGGGATTGCCAGTCTATCAGCAGACAGAAAAAATTATTTTTTCCTCTATTCCCTCTCCTTCTCTTAGTGCTGCCACCTTCCTCCAAATGAACATCACAGAAAAGGAAATTGGAAATCATTGCAGAATTGGATTATTGACCCAGTTGATAAGCAACATTTCAGCCTACCTTTACATTTCTTAAATGCAAAAGTCTTTAGAAGAAATGTGCTCAACAGAATCATGTTTTAATTCTTTTAATTTTTCTTTGTGACCTTAACACCTACTCTTTATTTGTAAAAAATAAATAAAATTATTATTGTCAACACGACTACTTGCTGCTGAGTGTAATTAAATTCTTCTGACAGCACTTGTGCCATTTTCTCCTACTCACCGAGACTGGTGTATTCATTAAGACAAACTTCGGAAGAAATAAAAAGCATGCTAACGAAATCCTAATTTGCAAAGGTGATAAGAAATTACTTTAGTCTCTTACTAATGTGATTACAAAGGATGATGTTCTATGTATGTTTTCTCCTTCAAAGAGAAATTTAAGCAGTTTCTGGTTTAAAGGTGGGAATATTGCTCATCTGAAGATGTCCTTGTGCAGTGCACACAACGAGAAACAGAAGTCAGCCTGGAAGGGAGGTGAAAGTATTCGGTACAGGGAGCGAAAAAGGATTTCAATAGACTATATATATATAAAAAAAAAATACAGTACATATTAAAGGAGGCAAATCAAGCAATAAAGCAGATTCAACTGACTTTTGAAATTAAAATAAACACGTAAGTCATATATCTTGTTAGCAACACCATTTAGAGTTCATCTTCATCCAGTACACAGACTGCAAGCTTAGGGGAAAAATCTTACTTCTGTAAATGATCACATTTGCTGTGGCCTTAGTCAGTCAGGGTTATACCTGACTTCAACGATTTACACAAAATCAGGCTGAAAATCTTTCCTTTGTTGCTACAGCAATTCACCTGTTACAGGTCCTGCAGTTTCAGGGAAGGTGACTACTCCAACATCCACTCAGATCCCGCAGGCTCCGTGATGGCTTTCAGCGTTTCCGAAATACCTATTAGATGAACCATGACACTTGCTTTCCACCAGAAAAAATTTCAGTGTCTTCCGAAGGATTGCACACATGGAGAGTGTGAGCAGCAGCCTGCATGGTAGCAGGTCTGATCCACATTAGGCACTAACATGATCAGGAAGTTTGTACAAAACTGCCTGAATTTAAAGAGTCTTTTTGTAATGCTGCTTTCAACAACAAACTTGTCCTTGTGGCTACAATATTGGGTGAATCATATTACGTCACCTTGTTTGCTGGGTGAAATTACTGCAAGGCAGTTGAGAGAATTCAGAGTATGATATAAATTAAAAACCAGACTAAGTCTATAGAAAATCTCATGAAATGAACAGGTCTCAGGCAAACCGTGAACTACAGCACAAGTGCTGGGAAGCGCATGTCACACACAGCAGCATGGCCACGCACACACTGACAGCACACTTCCTTCTGGAAGAAATCCAGCACAGACACTGACGGCAGTGTCTGTGTCAAAGGAAACTGAGCTGAGTATCATGAATGTAATTTGGAGCAGTTCTGATATCTTGAAATTTAGAAACTGTGGCATGAGAAAAAGCCAGCTGCTGACAAAATAACATGATACGAATTAAGCTACGATGGGATGATTTAAGCAACAGGGTTTCTAATACAATGTCATACAAATGACCTATAAAATAGAAAAGATTCTGCTTTGTTTTCAATAAGAGCCAAAATCCAATTCCTTTCATGTAAGAGGCAGCATTTCTGTCTAAACTTCAGGGGAAAACATTCCTGCATTTGACAATACCTTTTTAAGGTCTTACTATCATTAAAAGAGAGAATAAAAGAAAGCCTTCTGAAATTAGATGATGCTAGATTATCTAGATTAACTCACTTATCCCTTTCATGACACAGTTGCACAGATGCTCAGAGTGGCAGAGAACAAAAGACTGAAATGAAAGACCAGCTTAGAAAACAGAGAGGACAGATCTACCAATATTGGTAGCAGTGCTGACTGTGGCCTAAAACATCTTGCTACTGAAAACATCAAGTCCTTTAATCTTGTGCAACATATCTGAAATGAGCCCAAGGTAATGCTGACTATCCTTGAATTCATCCTGCATTATGCTTATGAAAGCTTAATAAAATTAACTGTTTAGTGTGCACATGCTCATTACGATATACTGTACTCTGTGTTTAAGGAAAAAAAAGAATCATTTTCCCTTGGAAACATTCTTTTATCAGCTGCACAGGTGATCTCAGTAAAGGAATTTTTAGCAGATTATTGACTATTATTTTCTAAGTCTAAGAGTAATCTAGAATTCGAAGAATATACACCCAAAGCTATTAATTTATCACATGGGTCACTGCTCTGTATGTTACAGTGCATACTCCCTTTTCTCCCCTCTGCACCTCTGTCCTGTAAGAGACAGACAGCTTTTCACCTCCATTAGTATAATGCAAGCACATTGCCATAATATCAACCCAAAATCCAACATTTGTTGAATATGCTTTGTTAAAACTATACCTCATCCCATTTAATCAGTACATTTTATTTTTTTTCTCCTCGAAGGATCAATATAATACCCCACATCTCCTAGTCTGGAAATAATACTGGATAAGCTTCTAAGTAATTAGCTGGGGAGTAAACTTCCTTTTTCCATCAGCAATATTAATGAGGAAGAAAAAAGAAAAGACAATCCTGCCATGCTAGCCTTTATGTACATGTCATGCCTTTTTGTTAGCTGTGATGGTGGCAAAAGCTGAAAAGTTTGTGGTTAGTGTTTGCATGTCAATTGGAATTGAAAAGAGAAGACAAATCAGATTATTTGTTATTATTCTTACTATATGTCTCTGAGGTAACACAAATGCTATGCAACACAAAATGAGAAGTAGGAACAACATGGCTTTAAGCAATACAACAGGTTTAGAGCTGCCAGAAGTGTTTTATGTCCCAGTATACTCACTTGCTTACGGATCCTTCTATTCTGCAGGTCAAAGACTCCCAGGACCCTGTAAATTATACTTATTTAAAGCATTGCACATTCATAAGTGAGTACACATCTACAGCCTTTTCATACTATACCCTAGTTGATGCTAAACTTTCCCCTTATAGGCTAGCAATAAAGGTACATATCTCCTCAGAAACCCTCAGCTTACTAAAACATGTTTTCAGGTGACACATAAATTTCTACTTCCCAAAGCCACTTAGTAAGAACATTCCTGGTTCAGTAATTACATACTGTATAATTTAATTACATATAATGTAACTTAATAAAAGATTGTAAAGTGGTAAAACAGAAGGAAAAGTGCTGAACTTCTCTTTCTTCCCTGACGGTTTGTGAGGATCCCAGCACAGAGTGCTGAACTTGTAAACTTTGGGATGATGCTAGACCTGCATTCTACACATCAGCTCTTGTCTCTGCCATGGGAATATCAATGGCATTACAAATTGTTCTAACCAGCTGAAGTAACTAAGCTTCAATCAACAGTGCTGAAGGACAGTTATATGCTTTGTTTATCCTCTATATAGTGCCTAGCAATTTGGAAACAAACGCTTAATAGTAAAGAATTCATTTCTTTAAAGCCATCACACAAGAGATGTTCCCAGAGTCTTATTACTTGAACTTGCAGGCAGATGAATTGCTGAGGTAAAGGACTTTACTCAGCCCCGTGGAGTTACAGATAAGGACAGATGCTGAAGACTCATCAAGGGAAGCTTTGCCTCCCCTGTTTTGAATCACATAAAATACCTGCTGCTGCAAAAGACCTCTAAAGACATCTTTTCTTGTCAGTTTTGTTTACCCACTTGCATAGCAGATGTTACTGGTTACCATTAGGATTGGACAGTGTCTCCTGTCACTGGACAGCAGTCCCTCCAGTTGGTTATACACAAATGCTGCTGACGGGCTCTGAAGGAAGTTTCATTAGTCCTCTTCATACAAGAGGGAAGTTTAATTCTTTTTTGAAAAGTGTTCTCTAACATAGCTGAACTGTGTTAGAAAAACAAATAAGCTTGTCTTGGGCACTCCGCTAACTGCTTTCAGGGGCACATTCTCTTCCCACTGAAGTAAAAAACAAAACTCTATTGCATTCCAGGAATCAAGATTTAACTCTAAGTGTTTCCGACATCGTTGTCAAGGAGAAGCATCTGAGAAATGTGCTTCACTCTGCAACGCCTACTCCGACATCTACAAGAGCAAACATACCTCTTAATGCATTTGCTGGGTAGCTGCCAATGTATCAGAGGTCCATAAACTCAGCCCCAAACTTTATTCTTAACATAAATTGAGATCATTTATATACTACAGCAATTACAAAGCAAAAATTCAAACCTCAGAGCAGAGATGGGGTTTTATTTCCCTGTAACTGAAGCATTGGAGGCAGTGAGAAACAAGGGAATTTTGTGAACACAGATTTTGAACCATATTGAGTAACTACGCAATCCATGTATTCCTCACATTTCCTTGGCACAATAATGCTATTTCCAGTGCAGGTACTTCTTTGAATATCTTTACAATGACCCAAAAAGATAATATACCAGAGGAACAAACACACAAATATCCCTAAGATTTTCTTTATTTTTTACGAACTGACCATCAGTTTGAGTGTAGTGACATTCCAGAACCATTGGTTATTGTCCAGCTGATTTTCAGTGACATATTTCTATGAGAAATATGTAAGTCAGGTTTTAAAAATTCATTTTTAAAAATAAGGGTTTTAAATAAAATACACCATCACTTTTGTTGAATTATATAACTGACTTTAAGTATAATCATTGGGATAAAATAGTGTTGATAAGATTATATTTTCAGGTTATGAATACAATCATGCCAATCTCATTCAGAATTGTTTGTTTGTTGCCTTTTGTTGTCAGAATATCTTCTGGAGAAGGACCGCTAGCTCAAAAAGTGATAGAGATACATAGATTTTGTCAACCCTCCCCTATTCCAAAACGGAGAAAGATAAATTCTGCAAGACAAAGCATTTGTGTTACCATAGAATCAACCAGGCTGGAAAAGACCTATGAGACCATCAAGTCCAACCATTACCCTGGACTGCCAAGTGCACCACAAAACCATATCTCTAACGACAAGCTGGTCTCCACTGATGTTCTCCACTCACAGCCACCCCTCATCTGCCCCCATAATGGCCCATGCTGTATAACTGCCACCCCTACCCCTCATCTCGCCTCAAGATCGCCCTCATAGATGCTTCTCACACCCCAATGGTCACCCCTCACAACCCATGGGTCTCCTTGCTCTCCCCTCACTACTTCCCCTCAGAACCGCTCCTCCTCTCCCCTCATGATTTTCACTCATGACCTGCCCAGCCACGCTGCTGCCGGGGCTGCTGGGGTGCTCAGACCAGCACTGGCAGCCCCTTCCCTGTCTCTGTCAGCACACAGTTCTGAGCAACTGGCTCTGGGTGACCCTGCTTGAGCAGGGACATGGGACAAGACCCGGTGATCTCCAGATCTCCCTTTCCACCTCAGCAGTCCCTGCCCCACACCTACGCAACACTGCAGCTGCTCCTTGCACCTCCTTGACTTTGCAGAACGCTCCTCCAGTTGCTCCTCAAGCACACGGAGGGCCTGCTTCACCTTTCTTCACACACAGTGACACCATGCAGTCCTTGACGACAAGTTGCAGAAACTGCTGAAGGAGAGGGCGAATCAAGTCAGTTTGCCGAGGTGAAAGCCATCCAGCTGGCCCTGGACATTGCTGAATGAGAAAAGTGGCCAGTACTTTATCTCTACACTGACTCATGGATGGTGGCAAATGCCCTGTGGGGGTGGCTGCAGCAATGGAAGCGAAGCAGCTGGCAGCGCAGAGGTAAATCCATCTGGGCTGCTGCACTGTGGCAAGATAGCGCTGCCCGGGTGCAGAACCTGGTGGTGAAGGTACACCATGTAGATGCTCATGTACCCAAGAGTCGGGCCACTGAGTAACACCAGAACAACCAACAAGTGGATAAAGCTGCTAAGATTGAAGTGGCTCAGATGGACTTAGATTGGCAATATAAAGGTGAATTATTTTTGGCCTGGTGGGTCCACGACACTTCAGGCCATCAGGGCAGAGATGCAACATATAGATGTGCCCGTGATCGAGGGGCGGACTTAAAAATAGACACTGTTGTGCAGGTTATTCATGAGTGTGAAACACATGCTGCAATGAAGCCAAACAGTTAAAGCCTCTTTGGTATGGAGGACAATGGCTGAAGTACAAATATGGGGAGGCCTGGCAGATTGACTATATCACACTCCCACCAACCCGCCAAGGCAAGCTGCATGTGCTTACCATGGTGGAAGCAACCACCGGATGGCTGGAAACATACGCTGTGCCCCACTCCACTGCCTGGAACACTATCTTGGGCCTTGAGAAACAGATTTTCTGGTGACACGGCACCCCGGAGAAAATTGAGTCAGACAATGGGACTCATTTTCGCAATAACCGTATAGACACTTGGGCCAAAGAGCATGGCATTGAGTGGGTATATTACATCCCCTACCATGCACCAGCCTCTGGGAAAATCGAACGGTACAATGGGCTGTTAAAAACCACACTGAGAGCAATGGGTGGGGGAACTTTCAAGCATTGGGATACACACTTACCAAAGGCCACCTGGTTGGTCAAAACCAGAGGATCTGCTAACAGGGCTGGTCCAGCCCAGTCGGAACTTTTACATACTGTAGAGGGGGACAAAGTTCCTGTGGTGCACATGAAGAATTTGCTGGGGAAGACAGTCTGGGTTATTCCTGCTTCAGGTAAAGGCAAACCCACTCATGGGATTGCTTTTACTCAGGGACTCAGATATACTTGGTGGGTAATGCCCGAAGATGGGGAAGCACGATATATACCTCAAGGGGAATTGATTTAGGAGAAAACAGCCAATGAACTTAATTGTATGCTGTTGCCTGCTGTGTAATAGAATCACAGAATCGTAGAATCATAGAATAGTTAGGGTTGGAAAGGACCTTAAGATCATCTAGTTCCAACCCCCTTGCCATGGGCAGGGACACCTCACACTAAACCATGTCACCCAAGGCTTCGTCCAACCTGGCCTTGAACACTGCCAAGGATTCACAACCTCCCTGAGCAACCTATTCCAGTGCCTCACCACCCTAACAGGAAAGAATTTCCTCCTTTTATCCAATCTAAACTTCCCCTGCTTAAGTTTTAACACATTAACCCTTGTCCTGTCACTACAGTCCCTGATATATGCCCTCTTCAGGTAATGGAAGGCTGCTCTGAGTTCTCCATGCAGCCTTCTCCAGGCTGAACAGCCCCAACTTCCTCAGCCTGTCTTCATACTGGAGGTGCTCCAGTCCCCTGATCATCCTCGTGGCCTCCTCTGGACTTGTTCCAACAGTTCCATGTCCTTTTTATGTCGAGGACACCAGAAATGCACACAATACTCCAGCTGAGGTCTCACAAGAGCAGAGTAGAGGGGCAGGATCACCTCCTTCGACCTGCTGGTCACGCTCCTTTTGATGCAGCCCAGGATACGGTTGGCTTTCTGGGCTGCGAGCGCACACTGAAGCTGGCCCTTGTTCATTTTCTCATCGACCAGCACCCCCAAGTCCTTCTCTGCCCAGCCTGTAACTGTGCCTGGGATTGCTCCGACACAGGTGTAGGACCTTGCACTTGTCATGGTTGAACTTCATAAGGTTGGCATCAGCCTGACCACTTTTGCAGCTATACCACTATGCCGATAAATATCTAATTTGTTTTCCCACTATCACCTCAAGGTTTCTCAGTGATATTTCTTCATAGCCATTTCCTCTTAGTTTCTGTAGTTTTCACTTCTCCCCCTCACAAGTGCGTTAAGGTCCTTCTGGATTCCATCCCTTCCCTCCAGCGTATCAACCGAACCACGCAGCTTGGTGTCATCGGCAAACTTGATGAGGGCGCACTCAATCCCACTGTCCATGTCAGCGACAAAGATGTTAAACAAGACCGGTCCCAACACCGATCCCTGAGGGACACCACTTGTTACTGGTCTCCAGACGGACATTGAGCCATTGATCACAACTCTTTGTGTGCGGCCAGCCAGCCAGTTCTTTATCCACTGAGTGGTCCATCCATCAAATTGATGTCTCTCCAATTCAGAGACAAGGATGTCATGTGGGACAGTGTCAAACACTTTGCACAAGTCCAGGTAGATGACATCAACTGCTTTACCCTTGTCTATCAGTTCTGTAGCCCCATCGTGGAAAGCCACCAGATTGGCCAGGCAGGATTTCCTGTTAGCGAAGCTATGCTGGCTGTCACCAAGCACTTTGTTGTTTTTCATGTGCCTTAACATGCCTTCCAGGAGAATGTGCTCCAAGATTTTGCCAGGCACAGAGGTGAGACTGACTGGTCTGTAATTCCCTGGGTCGTACATTTTCCCCTTCTTGAAAATGGGGGTTATATTTCCCTTTTTCCAGTCATCGGGAACTTCACCTGACTGCCATGATTTTTCAAATATGATGGCCAGTGGCTTAGCAACTTCATTTGCCAGCTCCTTCAGGACCCGCGGATGGATTCCATCAGATCCTACGGACTTGTGTGCATTCAGATTTTGAAGATGGTCTCGAACCAGATCCTCTCCTACAGTGGGCCCAAGGTCTTCATTCTCACAGTCCCTGTGTCTACCTTCCAAGACGTGGATGGTGTGGTCAGAGCCTTTGCCAGTGAAGACCGAGGCAAAGAACTCATTCAGAACTTCAGCTTTTTCCAAATCTTGTGTAGCCATTTCTCCCAAGAGCTTCCTCAGGGGGGCTATGTTGTCCCTAGTCTGTTTTTTGTTTGCTACGTACCTGTAGAATCCCTTCCTGTTATCCTTAACATCCCTGGCCAAGTTTAATTCTAACTGGGCCTTAGCTTTCCTAACCTGGTCCCTAGCTTTCCAAACAACATCCCTGTACTCTTCCCAGGCCGCCTGTCCTTGCTTCCACTTTTTATAAGCTTCTTTTTTCATTTGCATTTTCCTTAGCACCTCCTTATCCATCCAAGGAGGTATCCTGGTCCTCCTGCTGCACTTCCTTTTATAGCCCATCAACTAGGTGTTCTTCAGGTCACCAGCAACTGGCCCTGACTTTCCTCCAACCATCATCCCAACAGAGAATGAACTTTAATAGAACCAGATGAGTTCTGCAGTGAAGGAACGATCAGCATCAGCAGGCAACGATCCAACACTGCACACAGCCTCTCCTGCCCCGAAAGACTGTTACAAGAGATGGAAACTGACATCATAGACCGAATGAACTCAGCAGCATTATAGGGATTGGTCCATGCACTAAGAAATGATCTCTTTCTCTCTCTCTCTCTCTGTGTCTGTGGATGTATATATACGTAAGAGCAATGGTATATTGAAAATGTGGGATCTGAGCGTGACATGAATGGTATGGAATAAGGGGTGGATACTGTCCTGGGTTTAGAAGTAACAGTCAATTTTTCTCCTTCTTAGTAGCTGATGCAGCACTGTGTTTTGACTTTCATCCCGGGAACAGAGCTGATAACACTGATTTTTAGTCTGACCAAGGACTTTGTGAGTCTCATGCTCTGCCAGGGAGGAGGGGAGGCCGGCAGGAAGCAAAGACAGGACACCTGACCCAAACTAGCCAAAGAGGTATTCCATACCACAGCACGTCTTACCCAGGGAGGTAACTGGGAGTTACCTGGGAGGGCACTCTCTTCTCGGTTGGGCCTGTTTCGGCAGGTGGTATTGTATTCTCTTCCCTTGTTATTTCTCTTATCATTATTATTATTGGTGGTAGCAGCAGTGATTTGTGTTATACCTTAGTTACTGAACTGTTCTTATCTCAACCCGTGGGAGTTGCATTCTTTCAATTCTCCTCCCCATCCCTCCGGGAGCCGAGAGGGGGTGGGGGGGCTGGGGGGGGAGGTGGCACAGGAAAGAAAGAGGTGGGGGGAGTAGAAACTGTGTGGCGGACTGGGTTTAAACCACGACACCTAGACTCTAAAATAAATAACAAACCTCTTAATTCCTTCAGCAGGTCTAAGAATTCAGTTTAAAAACTGATTTGTAGATTATCTGTGCTCAGTGAGATAAAAAGTTGTGTGACAAGAAGAAAAAAGATGAAAAGAAAGAATAGGATGCCACCTAAAAACTGTGAGGCCCTCTGTGATTTCATGAAGAGGAATGCAAATATTCCTCCTTCAAGGAGAATAAAGACAGTTAAATCACAACTCAAAGCACTCTAAGTTATTGCTATTTTAACTTGAATTCTTTGTGAGGGGGTTGAAAGAAAAACTTGGTTAACTCATTCTCTTAATTTTGTGGAGTCCCGTTTTCCTAAAGAAGGAAGAGCTCAAACTGAGGTTCCAGGACTGTGAGGTGTATTTTTGTAGTAAAAAGGGTATAGTTGACAGAAAGCAGAAAGTCTCATTACACAGCCCATTCTGGGAATTTTTCCAGTCCAAGTTTTGGAAATTAAAGCCAGGTACATAGGTACATAATTATTTATTTCATACCTTGTGGTTACTGACCGCAACTAACATAAGAACATCTGTAAATCACCTGTCTGCAGAAGATACAGGCCTAAAGCAAAGGTTTTCGAAAAGTATTGACCTGCTACCTCCTCTATTTGAAAAGTCTGACATACAGAAACTAGAATTAATAGAAATCAGCTTTAATGACTGGTTCAGATACTAGTAATGAGTAGCACATTTTTAGAAATACATACACACTATATAGGCACACAGATATATATATTTATATAGGAACTTATATATAATTAGAGAAACCCATACACTCCTAGAGGAGGCACCACTTTGGCTCTTTCTCTAATGACACTCAGTTCTCCAACCCTGCTTGCACCAGCTTTACAAAACATTCAGAATTCATGCTGTTATGAAAAAAATCAGGACTTAAAAATGAATGTACCTCTTCTGTCAGTTGGGAAAAACCCAATGTGACATGATTATATAGCAGTGGGCAACAACATCTAGATGGACTCATGGCATTCAAGCGAATTCTAAGTTTTACTGTACTTGGTGACTGGTTAGCTGGTTCAGAGTTATCCATTCATTCTGGTTAGACAATAGTATTAAAAAGTAAAATAACAAAGGTGGACCCCCATGAGAATAGAGCATGCATTCGAATGCAAGTAAGAGCACCTGTACTGCTCCACTTGGATTCACAGTAGTGGCAAATTGTCCTAATCAATCAGTATTTCAGTCTGAAATATGCAAATCTATACCTATCATAAGGAAATACTTCTTTTTTTAGTTGAGAGAAGTGTCTAGCTATGTGTCTAGCTCCAGTAAACTTTAAACATGCTTCTGCATATCAACGAGGGGTGTAGATTAACAGATTTTCATCTGCCCATTTACTTCAAAGCAGACATATGATTCGATCTTTAGAAGGTGGCTCACTTTAAAATCAAATCTCACATTCACATAGCAAGTCCTAATGAGCCTGCTAGGAGTAAACAAATTAGTCTCCAGGATGTATTATGCATTAATTAATCAGACTAATAGTATTATGAAATGTGTAATAGATGAAAATTAGTTCCAAGTACAGTACTTGCATTGAAGAATTAACATAGAAAAATTAGCATAATAAAAGTATTCTCAAATTTCTACCACTGTCAGCTAAATCAACTATACTTAATTAATGACATATATTTCTCTTCCATTTAACTGCATATTTTGGTTAGACAAATTACAATATTTCATGCTAGTTTATTCTTGACTGCTACGGTAAATTCACTTTCTGAAATATCACTGTTGGCAATCACGGTGAGATATCTAACCTTGCACTGACCCAACTATAACAGCTCAGCATGCAGCATATAAAGTCACTTCAGTCCAAAAGAGTAGAAACAAGGTAGTACAACTCTTATTGCAATTTTTTTAACAAAAGAGCTTATTTGGCCCTGAGCAGAGAATCTGAAAGTGCTCTTATTCCTAAATAAAATGGACACAGTACTGAAAGAGGTGGGGTTTCTAATAGAAACTAGAAGCTGGAAAAGTTTGGGTCCTTAATATGGAGATGAACTGTATTTGTTTCTCTCTCCTCCTCCTTGACTGTGAATGATCTAACTTTCAATAAGATATTGGAAGAGATCCCACAGGAGAGATAAGATCAGTAAACAGATATATTGCACATACTTGCTACTATTTCCATTGATGTGTTGTCACTGTCATTCACTTGGTATAACACTAATGCCCAACCACCCAAGCCTGTAAAGGACAGACTGTGGCAGGTTGTGTTCAAATGCAATTCAGACTCTGCTGAGCACAGCACTGAGATGGACACAGGTGAGTGAGATCAGAACAGTATACAGAGAGATACAGCAGCTTCCATAATGCAAGAGTGTTGTGGAAAGGCAGGAAGCACTAAGCTCTGCATGCTGAGACAGACACTTCATGTTAATGTTTCATTAAACTGATGTATGTGCCAGACAAAATCACACCCTGAATGAATATGGTGGGGAAAACAGGGTAGAGCCAGTGTGTATCTCTAAGACAACAGGCATTACTATATTAACTAGGTAAATATTTTAGACCGTCATCAGTACATTTTGAAATCCTGCTGATTTCATCTTACCCACCTCTCAAACAAGAGCGTTGTTAACTTTCCTTTTGTTTCTCTGTTTAACAAACAAGCTAATGTCTGTAGGAGACAGGATGAAGAGAAACCAATGCAACAACCATTGATTCCATCCAGAAGTCTCTAAATCTAAGTCCACTTAACTACAAGCCGGCCCCAGACTTCTTTCTTCAACAGAACTTGCTCATAGCTATGCCTAAATATGTCTTACCATTACAAATCAAAAAAGTAATAAAAGGGCAGCTCCTGTTCAAAGCCACTTCAAAATCACCATTGGCAACAGAAAGGGATCATTTAAAGCAGAAACCTTAACTGTGGTTTTCTCTTCAGAATAACCTGGAATAATACACAGACTGCCTTTCTTACCTGAGCTTCCTGAGGTGCTTCCAAGAGCTAACCCAGTCAGCATTTCTTCTGCAGATGGCTGATCTCCAACTGAATTCAGGTTGCCTACAACTATCATCTCTTTTCATAACAGATAGTGTAATAACCCTTTAGGAAAGACATGTTTGTCCAGTTAAAATCAAATAATTATTTGCACATCTCTCCCATCTTTCCTAAGGACAGGAGAGATGTGCAATCCAGACAGAGTCCTAGGAGCTTTTTGTACACAGCAGGTTTCCTCAAATATTGAACAGAATCAGTTTTACCTCAGGATTTTCTTCAAGACTCAGTTCCCAGCTTATTCCAGCATTAAAAGCAACTGAAATGAACCCCAGTGACACCTTGGCAGGGCAGAGGTAGGGTACCACTGTCCTTTCGCATTTCCCCCCAATGTCAGTATGTAACCACAGTGGGAGACAGAAGGAGCATCATGCATTCACCTTCAAGAAAGGGATCTGGCCTCAAAGCTGTTAGGGCTGCCAATGTGCATGGCCAGTATTCAGCAACAACATTAAGCAGATCCTTCTTCTAGGCACAGCTAAGTGAAAGTTAAGAAACTTGAGTTCTATGTGCTTTCAGCAGGAACTGAGTGCTTAACTGCCCTTGCTGTCTCTGAAAACCCCCTGCTCAGTAATGAAGCTTGGCTGAATATGGCAAATGTTTCAGCTGCTCTTATTATTGTTTATGATTTTCTGTCTTATTAGTCACAAGTCATATACATTGACCTAAAAGCAGTAAAAATGCATAGCTGTAAATACCAGGAGAGTGTAATAGGTGTACTTCCTTCACTCAGAAATTAATATGATGTACTATTGAACACTGCCATAATAAACAAAACATTTTTATGTAGTACCCTAAAATATGAACTATGATTATTTCAAAATAAAATCGATGCCAAAAAATAAAATAAAATCATTTTAACCAATTAACATTTCACTTCCGCACTTGATTAGATCAGGCAGCTGTACTAGGAAGTCAGTTCAATGAACAAGGATGCATCAATAATGAGGCACAGAACAGAAGGAACATGGACCCCAAGCCCCTGGAAAGACTGCAACTGCCGTGTACTAACAAAGGCTGTGGGACCTGTGGACTTCAGTCAGTATAACCAACAGCCAATTACAGTCCTATCTTCCTACCATGCAAACTTTTCACACCCTTGTCTAGCTCCATGGACTCCAAGAAAATTTTACCTTTTTACACCAGAGAAAAGACAGAATCAGACTCAGTCACAAGCAGAGCTGTGTAAACACGGGTGAGACCAGGCTCAGCAACCAAACAACACAGCAGAACTGACCCAAATAAACAGACAGCAAAATCATAAACAGCCTGGAAAACTGGCAACCAGGTTTTATATGGCACCCTTATCTTCATGAACAGTCCAATGGCACTTCATGAACAGTTCAATTGACTTCAGGACTACAGTATGACATGGTTTGGTTCAAGAATGAAGCCAGAGCTCAAACTAAAGCCTTAGTATTCCAGTGTTTTACAGTCAACGTATAAACTTAAGTTAAGCTTTAGGGAACAAAAACCTATTAATTTAAATCTTATCTCCTGTTGACTTACGAGGGATGTATCTGTGGAAGAGAGAACTTGTAGTACAGGCTGAAATAAGCAGAATAACTCTTGCATTAAATCATACTGTTATTTTAAGAAAAGGTTAATTTGTAAAACAAATTGAGCTTCATTAGGGACTAATTGACTGGAACATTTTCTTTAAAAATGTCTTCTAATTATACAGGTGAAAAAAAAATCTTTTCAAAGCACTTTTATAATTAAAAATCATCCTTGATCAATTTATTTTAACATTTAGTCGAGGAAAAAATACTACCAGAAGGTTTAGCCAAGAGTTGGCTGTTATGGTCCACACCACTGCAATAAATGCAACAGGATAAATATGTTGGTAAGACAATGTCTGTAATTGCTGGGAATAATCCAAAAAGAAATCCATAAGCAAGTTCAAACCATTGAAAGAAAACATGAGAGTTTCAGCGATGGTGCTGGAGCGATTCAGCTGATTCAATTTTCTTTTCACAACTGTAAAACTAATGCCCAAGGCAAGAAGAGTTATCTCACTAGGAAACACCCTCCTCCAAAAGGTGTGTTAGACTCCTCCTTTTCACCACGTATCCCAGTCCCTGCAGCACTGAACAGGAACACCTTGCTTCTGGCTTAAATTTGGCTAACCAGATTCTAAGCTGCTGGTCCAGCTTCCTCTTTGGAAGAACTTCCAGAACAAAACCAGCACACGAAAACTGACTGCTTCCATCCTCAAAGCTTCAAGCACTACTTGAACAACCTGATTGAAGTCTGCTTCTTCACTGCTTTGGACTTTGCTTAGCCCCTTTCAGAGTATGCAAAGTGTAATGCTCTGAATACTTCAGATAATGAATCCTCTTTTATTTCTTTACCCAATTAGGACTTCACTTCCTAGAAAATTTTCACTAGTAGTTTCATGAGAAATTGCATAGGATAGTAGGGGTTCAGTTCTACCATGTGACAACTGAAAGATCAGTAGCTAACCCACACTGACTGTAAAAATAAACTCCACTTATTCCTATTTGTTATTATATGAGAAATTAGACATCCAAGAAGATTTTGCCAGTAGCTAGGGATCCTGGTTTTTATCATCAGTTGTACAATAAATTTCCCTGCCTAAATTTTAAAACTCTTTCAAGCATCATTAGCTTCCATGGTCAGGCAGATTTGTCAAAAGCAGTGAGATCTGTAAGCACAGGGAAGTGGCTAGAAATGCACCTCATATCTAGTACTGATTCCAGAATGAACATGTTCTGTCTTGATAAGAACTGTTGTGTGGTTTACGGTTTGAGCTTATAGAGGGAGGAAAAGGGTAAATTCCTCCAAAAGTGCACAAAGAAAATGGTATTGTGTATTAAGTTTCAGTAATAGATCTAAGGAATTAAATGCTCTGCCAAGGTCTTGTATCAGATTAAGAGAAAGTAGCTTTGGGTAGGCTTATTAAACAGACACGCAGGCCCACACCCTTCCTAAATGCATGTTTTAATGCAATGACTTAAATATCAGGACTGTGACTTCTTCACTACAACAAGGGAGAACAGGTTGGACTACAAAACTTTCTCATTTGAAAGGAAATCATCAAGTAATTGCTAAAAGTGTCATATGAACCACTGCAAGTTTATGTCCTGTGTCATGGAATCTCGAATATAGGAAGAATCCCATTCATGTACTGTAGGACCAAGGGATGGACAGAAACCCAAGAAAGAACTGTGAACACTCCTCAGCTCTAGAAAATAAAGGAAGAGAGTTCCAGTCTCCAGAAGACTAAAATGATAAAAGGACGCCATATATATGAGTAAAATAAAGGACAGAAGAAACAGGAAATATGCAAGTATGTAGTGATTAGATGTAGGTGCTCTTTGCATGAAGGAATTTGGTTTTGGAAGCTCAGAACCTGCCAGAAAACAAGCAAAGAATTTTCATAAAGTAAGGCAGACAGAAAAGGTCAGAGATTTTTACTTTATTTTTCTGCCACTCCTTTCTCAATTAGATTGTAAATAATCATGTGAAGAATGTGTTTTCCTTCATATATAAAGACCCTCAGTTCTCTTTCTGTGTACCATTAAAACAAAAATTAATAATAATGATGAATAATGGCAGCAAGCTTACCTGCATGAGTGAATCTATTTTCAGACCTGGAGACTGATTGTGTGGGTTCAGGCACAGCATGCAGTGCTTATCCACAATGAATCCACCTAGTTTGTTTTGGAATGTGACCTCATTCTAGTTAAATTAATTACATCAAAGCTTGTAAGTCAAAACAGCACCCAGTTTTTTAAAGATTTCTAGACCTTTGTGGCTCCTAGTTTATTGTTGACCATGTAAAGTGTATAGTACTTATTTTCACATAATTCCATATGTTAGCTTTACATATGTAGCCTTGTCTGTATCAATTATTTCTGAGATATTTAACTTCTAATCGTTCTACTGTATTCACAATAACTGTCAAATTAAAGGAAATGTAAATTGATTAATGGGAAACCTTGATCTAATTCTAAAATTCTGATTTCTCCATCTGAAATTAGAGAAATAACTGAATGAACAGGACTGGGGAAAATAAAACATGGGAAAAAAATTCAGCATTAGGTACAATGTTAGGTACCTACCTTGAAATAAAACCGCAGATAATCACTCTCTCATGATTTAGAAGAACAATATTATTTTTGTCTTTTGCTTTTACAAACCTGAAATACAATTTGACTATTAGTCTTGCTTCTGGACTAAAAAATCTAGAGGAAATCCTTTGGGTACAAAATTCTGCTCCCTCTGATAAGCTTTTATTATAAGGTTGTTCTTATTTGTATTGGCTCCCTGTCTCGGCTTACCTGCTCAGATGCACAAACACTAGTACCAGAACAAAGCATAGATGTGACCAGGAGCAAGGGTAAAAACACAGTAACCCGGATTTAGGTTAGCTTAAGTTGCAATGAATATTTGCCCCAATAGAAGATACAAATAATGCAGAAAGAGCTTATCCCTGCTATAGTAGTGTTCAGAAAGTCCTTGGATAAAGACAGAAAACTTTCTGGTGTAATTTCAGTGTAAGTAAAGTGTGGTTTTAAGTAAAACATTTGATTGCTTTGCTTGTTTTCATTTTTCCTTTTACATCTTTTACAAACATTTGGGAGTTTTCGGATACTGTGAGAAACTTGTTTTCTTTGTACTTGACTTTAACCTACCTTGAGTCAAAGGTGATTCAAAAATAACTTGGTAAGAATGAGGTGTTCCTCATGCAGATCCACAAACTGAGGACCAGGACAGACCCACATCAAGCACTCTACCAATGCCTAATGGGGAATAGACAATAAAATCTATAGAGGCATCTTAAAGAGCAGGCTAAGACAAATACCAAGAAAGAGGAAATTGTCTCCAGCTATCAAGCTGTATTAAAAGAATGGGTTCTCATAACAGGATACTGCAGAGTACTCTTGAACAGCAAGGGTATTTGGGGGCAATAAGACATGATTTTTGTCTATTATGCATGTAACATAAAGAATGGTTTACTCACAAGAACACTTATACAAGGATCATTGTTCTAAAGAAATAGAAGGGTGTGAATTTGCAGAAGGAAACTGCTGAATAGGAAAGATTGGTACAATAAAGGACTGTCACCTAAATGAAAAGGTAAAATAGTATGAATAGAGAAATGTCTCTGTGAAAGACAGCTGAAAGAAGTACTTGGACTTACATAAAAGATACCTGTAAATCAATCAAATGGTCTATAACTAGCAGAGTGCTCCAAAAGTCTAGAGCTGCTGCGAAAGCCTATGTCGCTGAAAGAATGGCCTCAGGTTGGGACAATTGGGAATGGTATAAATTAGCCCATGATAAGGAAACCTGGAAGTCTTGGAAACTGACTGACCCAGAGGCAAAGCAACTCATCCAACAGACCACGAGACTTTGTCAGACTCTATCCATAGTGCCACAAAGGATTATGTAACTGAGGAATAAAAGTTTGTTTGAAAGGTGAAATAATAGCAGACGAGCACAGAGATCTTCCTTTAAATTTGAATGAGAAATTCTGTTTTCAGCTTCTCACGAGAAAGGACCACACTTAGCTTTACCACCTGCTTAAAAGGGACTTACTGAGAAAGGGTAGAATCTCCCAGAGATGTACTCCCAGAAACTCCAGAACTTCAAGAAACAGGACAGATTAGTTTCAATATGTTTTATCACTTTTAAATATTGACAGCTGAGGCAGGGAATAAAGAAGAAACTTATTCAGAATCAGAAAATAAGATGCCGAATCAATGTATTATCCCTCTGTTACTTAGTCTTCCTCTACACCCCCAAGAATTACCTATTCCCCAAGACACTGCAATGGCAATTCAGCTAATTATTCATTGCAATTTCCAAATATTATACAGCTACTTAATATAATTATCTGTCTTGATGGGATGGCTTACACAGGGTGGGCCATGGGCTACAGATACGGCCATATGATCAAATTTCAGGAATTTCATCACTGAATTTCGTACTATAGGTACCTCTGAATCTTGGCTGATATTCACTTTCATTGAAAAAAGATAGCATTATAAGTGTATACCTTTTTTTTTTTTTTCAACTAAACTGGTGAGAAGAACTTAGAAAAAATATTTTGTGCACATATACGTATCAAAATTACATGAGAAGACACATATGAAGTACTTGTAATGTCAATGAATACTTTCCAGTACTTCAAAGGCAGATTACTCTTTCTCATCTCTTCTTCACAAAACCAATTTCTAAATGATTAAATAAAACCTCAGCTTGTTCAACCAACAGTTCAGCCTAAATGAAAGGAATGGGCTTGTCAGAAGGACTTTTGTTGCACAAAGTGTTCTGAATAGCACTGCTCCCTTCTGATCTTCACTGCAACTTCATGAATGGCATTTTACACTACACTTAAAATATAGAACTAGTATCAAAACCTAGTGTGACAAAATTATAATTATGTGTTGAACTTCTCTAGGCTTTCACCTATATGTCAAATGGACATCTTTTTTATGAAGGTCACGGTTAGCTCCCTTCTGTTAAATGAGCAGAAGGTGGTTAAGTAGTCTCAGAGATCAAGACAAGGGTAGCTGTTCGCAATGCAAACAAGGCAGAAGTTATAAACCAACTGCACAAGGCTTATTTTTAGTAAATAGACAATGATGAAGCTAAATTTTCCCAGATAAATAGTGATTATATAGCGTATAAGCCCTTTTTTGATGCATGCATGCAAGCTTCATTAATATTAATGAAGTCTCATATGCCTTGAAAAGACAAAATCATCGTTCGCTTTACGAAATGCTCTACCTAGTCCTCAAACATAAAGATACAAAGACAGTAATCACTTATTAGCTCATTACATATAGGCTGGTGGAAATAAAGCGCTGCTATTTTAGCAGCTCTCTGACGGAATGCCCTGATTGTAATCTCCTGAGACAGTGTCCCTTGCAACCATTTCAAAGCTGTTAAAATCTTATTGGCACATTCAAAGTACCTACTGCTGACAGGGCTTGCTGTCACTAAGAAACCAATGAAGTGATTTGCATTTGGAGTGTGATTGTAAAGCAGCAACATAATACACTGTGATTAGGAGACTGAGTGAAGCACTTCTAAAAAGAAGAGTGAGCACAGGATCAAAACTGAATATGACATTTCTTTGGGGTTCACTTTTTCTACTGCAAACTCCATTGCCTTGAAAAGTCTGGGGGTCCACTGCAACATGCCTAGTTCCAATACCCAGCTAAACTGATAGGAATATAGATCTCTGCTGAAATGGATAGATCTATGCTGATGTACATCACTGACAATCTGGATCAAGATTCATAGCTGTTATGTCGTAAGCAAAGTAACATGAAAGCTACTTAACTTCTGGTTTACTGCATGATTCAGGTTTAGAAATAATTATTTCATTTTGGTGTTGATGAAGGCATATTCTTTTTAAGGAAGCTGCTTTGACCTGCAAGAACTGTGGTAAAGACTTGACTTTCTATGGTCATATTTCACCCTCTAAAAGGAACAAACATAAAGTCTCAGATTCACAATGTGTGCTTTGCATTTGAATCAAAAAAGCAAACAGTTACAAAAATTCATCATTACCCTCCTAGCAGATCAGTCCTTATGTCCTTTGTGGACAGGATATAAACATTATTGCTCCTTCTCAATTAGCAACACTTTCAATCTTCCACCCCTTGATAGATGGCTTGAGTTTATTGCTTATTTATGATCTGCTGCACATCATGTTATCCTTCCTTAAAGTGTGAATGAAGGGGTGGTGATGTGGGGCACCACCTTAGCTTTCTATGGCTGCTTCTGAGGAGGGTGTAATCCCCTGAAAGGAAAAGAGGCCTGGATGGGTCTGAGATTGTGGGCATATAGGTCACCATTATTGCACTGGGGCAAGTGAGATGTTCAGACTGGTAGAATCTATAGTTCTAGCAGAGAGGAGGAAATTGCTAAATGAAACAAAGAAAAAAACTAGGTCTAAGATAAGGATAAAGTGACTTTTCCAAAGAAGCTGGACAGATGTAAGGAACTTGTTGAAAATGAGTTGCTGGACTCAGCAAGGTACAATCCTTGATTGTTGTAGAATTATAGAATCATAGAATGGTTTGGGTTGGAAAAGACCTTAAAATCATCTAGTTCCAGCCCCCCTGCCATGGGCAGGGACACCACACATTAAACCATATTACCCAAGACTCCGTCCAACCTAGCCTTGAGCACTGTCAGGGATGGAGCATTCACCACTTCCTTGGGCAACCCATTCCAGTGCCTCACCATCCTCACAGTAAGGTATGGTAAGATGGATGTCAAATCTTCAGATGAGTTTGGACCCTGAAGTATCTGTCTTGCTCTAGAAGTCTTCTCTGAAACAGCGTTTATAGACTAAGTGAAACTAGCAGTCATGTCTTTGCAGCTATATTCACTGAATGACTGAGATTGAGCCCTGGGACAAAATACTAGTATGTCAACTCCTATGTCAATGCATTCTAGCCCTTATCATGCTATGTGTTCACAGCCCACTACCCCTCCTTCCTCTCCACAGTGAATCGCTTCTTGTAAACAGTTCCACGCTAATGAGGCATCTTTGGAAAGTGTTGAAGGACCCAAGATGACAGGGCAGTGCTCCCTGAGGGCCAAAATTCAAGTGCTTCGTTGTGCTTTGACATACAAGTACAAAGTGGTTTGAAATGTACTTTGGAGTTTGCAACTGTACAAGCGGAAGGGTAAACTTTGGCATTGAGTTCTCATATTCAAGAATATCGCTAAGTTTTAAATCCCCTATGTAAGCTCACAATAACTGTTTTTTCCTTTCTAATTCTGCTATTCAAAATGTTAGCCAGCTACAAATGTTAGGAAATACTAATAGTATTCACTAGAATGGGTGTTCATCTCTTCTATCTGAGCAACACCTCCTAAAGAGCAAGAAATGTTCCCTTTATCAATATGGCAAGAGCAACAGATCGGCATATTGCACTGCTTTTTAATATCATCTTTACTTTCAGAAACCACATAGGAAATTTGTAAACATTATCATTGCACAAAAAATAACTCAAATGCTTTTGTAACCAATGTCTCTGTGTTTATAGAGAACCCATTGAAGGAGTCTGAGATATGAATTCCCCACAGAGAAGAGTAGGTGCTAACTCACATGACAATAATATAATGATACCCTCTGGGAGTACTAACGGGGTATGCTTTCTTCTGGGAAACTGCTTTTCATCCTCCTGCTTTTCATCGTTCTAGAAACCGCATCACTGAAATGAGCATTTAAAAAGTCAGAACAATTGAAAAAGAAAGGTGCTGGATTCAACTTAATGAAAAGGAAGCAAGAACAGAACTTTCTGTCTTCCGGGAGTCAGTGGGAGTAAGCTGGGTTCACTGATGACAACAGCAGAATTGCTACTGACTGAATTTTTACATCTTCTTCTATTTGTTTTTTGTTTGTTTGTGTTTGTTTGTTTGTTTTTAAACAGAACTGACAAACAGTTTTTCATTCTCAGCTATGTTAATATACTGGAGCATAGACATGGTGAGCTGACGGTAGGATGTGGTGATATTTACCTTATAATGCCATGCATGGTGTTGCATGACAATTGTGTGGAGGCATGGCAGAGTTTTATATGGCATTGTGTTGTACTTGACAAACTATATTGCTAAATCCTAATTCTATAGGCCTTAGTAAATTGCTCATTGTTGTAGCAGCTGCAACAAAATCTGCAACCACCATGATGCATTTGGTTATTGAAGTTTTTTGGGATTTGGTGGCGTTTTTTAAAACATCTGATGTTTTATCCACATGAAACATTGCAGGTGTTGAAAATCTGGCTTGGTCAGACTGTAACAGAAAAACATCCCATGAGGACATCTCCCAGGCTCTTCAGTGGCTTGCAAATTCTTGCATTAAGCTTCTATAATTACTATGACATTATTATAATTTTCCGGTAGTCTGGAAGATAGGAAATGTGTACAGTGCCTATGCAATGACACACACGCATTCAAACACTTTGTGTAACACCATCCCAAGAGAAAAGGAAAGGGAGCATGACAGGTTTTTTAGAACTGTCAGAATATCCTTATGTATCAGTGTGTTATTAAAACAGAAAAGTGCATTTCATAAATATATGGGCTAAAGCTTTTTATCTCCATTCACTGAATAGCAGCAGGTAGCTCTACATCTCAAACCAACTATCTACCACCCCTCTTCAGATACTGCTAAAAACTTAATAGCAATGTTGATGAAAAGTGTAATTGCATCTACATCTTACTGTATCATTGCAAGATGGTGAATCTTTAATAAAAGAACAGAAAATCTGTGACAAAAGCAATACCCTAAACAAACAGGAATTCATAGTAACTTTGTCAATACAATGCAATAAACGCTTAAAGAAAGAGTGCTGTTCATTAAGGTGTTAGTTGGGGAGTAAGATGAAGGTCCTCATCACACAAAGAGCATGAGTTTAAGATCTGCACTGCAAGATGAATGGGAAACATAAGCTTATTTTCTGCTGTAAACTGCTGGACTTCCCATGCATACTTTTTCATAAATGGCAAACAAGAAGAAATAGTCAGCAAATAAAATAAGAAATGATCCTCCACTGGCAAGCCACAGCATAATTCCCTAGACTAATAGTTTTTCCGGCCCTTAAAAAGACCAAAGATATAGTACAAATAAGTACCAGCAGTGAAGAGCTGAAAAAGTGTGGTATAAATTTTTTAAAATGAGTGTGAGTCAAGGAAAAAAACATCAAAGAATATATTTAGGTTTCAATCATTCTTAACATGCAAGAAAGAGTAGTATTTGCATATACAGCTATCCTTAAATATATAAAAAAAGAAAAATAACAGTAATCAAGGATGAAATTCTGATTAAAACTGACTTTTAAGTTAAACTCTAGTGTTCTTTGAGAAGAAAAGGTGTATCAAATGTGCATAAAAATTTCAAACCTGTTCTTTCAAGTGTAAATTCTTTTGCAGGAGTGTTATTGCTATTCAACTTTCAAGAGCAATGAAAGACAAAGTATTATAGTTATATATTCTAAGAAGGTGGAAAATAGTTTACTTGGGCTTGTTATGCAACTACCCCGCACAAAATTAATACTACAGATAAATAAAATATTAATCTGACCTGTAAAAGTACTTCAGTTTCACAGTTCGAGAATCAGCCCATTGCTCATAAAGACAAAGGATGAAAACTAGGGGACCAGCATTCTAAAAACTGCAGGTATTTCCAAATTAGTCTGTAATACTCCTTATGTGCACTTCTATTTGTTTGAAATTCCTGTTAAAAGATTGCCATCACCATCACTCACAGGGTAGATTACAGGTCTTTCTGAAGCAAGATGGAAAAGGACAGAAACTTTTTGTTGCTTTGACACAAAACATCACATCTTTCTTATCTAGGTCTGTAAGTTTCTCAGTTCTCTGTGTGTTTTCCAGGAGGTATTTAGTGCTCCAGCAACATCTCCTGACAGCAGCATCTCCTGGAGGACTCATTTCCCCAGTTCCTCCTCCCTTTCCTCCAGCGTTTTATGGAAACTATCCTTCCAGGGTATAAAAGCACATTGATAGCCACACTGACTACTTCTGTGTCCCTCTATATGATTTATTCTTGTCTTTTTCTCATAATTTCTCAATACCAACCATAGCCTACTATTTTCCATTCAGACATAAATAAAAAAAACAGTGCCCAACACTATTTTGTGCTCATGCTGGGTTTGCAACTGTTACTCACAGAATAGAGTAGTGTGCATAGACAAGATTCTCAGGATATTGAACAAAGATCAGACTGGAAAGTTCTGCCCTGAGACTGAGGATGGTCCAGCAGAATTTTTCAGGTCCCTTCCATGCCTGTACTCTGATTACTGTCATTCTGATCTGAAGAAAATATTTCCATTCTGGTTCATAAAGAATGTGATTGATAGTAAATTAGCAACTTAATACAAATAAAATTCTATCTTAACATTTGCTTTTGTCTTCGTGGAACTAGATCACATACTAATTCTTAACAGGCCCCTTAATACCTTTTACTTGTTTCTCTTACATCAGCATTGTTGATACCGATATTTGAATGAACAATTCCACATTTCCAACAGAATCAGATTTTAGCTGTTCATTACTCCTAATGATGCAGAGTAGAATTTGATTAATTCTCCTATTTATTTAAACACATTAGAGGCTTCAGTGGTACTGAGGAAATTTTATTGGTCTGCTTTATAAGAATAATGATAACAGAATGCTACTAATTCCTGTGGGTTTTGTGTTTTTTTTTCTTGGAATACCTGAGCAAGGAAACACTACCACAATTTCCTACAATTGCCTTAAAAATGGCTGAGAAAGGGAAGGTAATTATAAGGAAGCAGCACTGGCCTTGGGTACATTAACACTAACCTTGTCTGAAACTTTTACTATCAAAACTAAAAATACCTAAACCACATAAAATTAGAACCCTTGCTTTTTTTTTTTTTTTTTTTTTTTTTTTTTTAAAGTAACTAGATGGATGCTACTTAATTATATTCCTTAGATATATGAACTACTAATTCAATCTGCCTCCTATTTCAGTGTTGGAATTAATACTTTGTTAGTGTTTACACAGACATCTTAAAAACACACCAATTTGGCAAATTAACTATGGAATATGAAATAAGCAATTACTCTGAACTGAGCCACCTCCCATCAAAAGTTCAAAGACCACCAAAATCGGTCATTTTGACAGATGCAAGGCTTCTTCAAACTATTTGGGCAATAACTTCTAGCAATTGAAAACGCTTGCAAATTTAGGTTTGAAACAGTCTTTTTCATTTACTCCTTTTCCTTCAGACTGCAACTTTTGATGAGTAAGTATTTTCCTACAGAAAAATCTTCTCCAGAATATCCCAGCTTTCCTCTGCTTACTGATCTCAGGAGGTGCAGAAATCCAAATCTGAGCCTGCTTCACTCTGAATTTTAAAAAAGTTCCCAGCAGGCAGAGCATATCCACTGATCTGAAAGCCAGCTCCATTGCAGGAGCCCTATTAGAGTGAAATGCTCTACAACTCTGCATAAAAATCCTGACTTACAGACACCACATTTCATGTTTGTGAAATCTTTTCTGGTTGCATTTGCCCTGTCTGAAATGTAGGCGCTTGCTTTAGACAGTCAGCTTCCTATGAATGCATAGCATCCAATTCTGTTTGGCATGTGGCAATCATTTTAATTCTGAATATAATCTGACTTGTTCTTTCCATATAAGCTTCTGTAGTTGTTAACTCTGTTGAGAAAGCATTGTACTAACCAGTTATATTCATTATGTTTGAGACTGAGCAGCCCAATTCCCTTGCAGTTCTGACCAGCCTTTGGATCTAGTAATCTTATTCTGCAAGATGCAGGAGAGTCTGGCACTGATCCAGCAATATACATGAACTCCAGCTTAACTACTAATAGGTGAGTAACTCTCTGAAAGACAAAGACTATTTTTATGCTCATAGTTAGGCAGAGTACAAGGTTTTGAAGGTTTCAAAGGCTCTTAATTGAATAGCTGTACTGCTGCACACAATACCCTTGAAATGGGAATATTCATTTTCGGGAGGACACTCCACAGAAGTAAAAGTTTATAGAAGCAGGCTGTTTGTTCCCTTGAATTTTATTTGTACACTGTGAATAATGTCTATTAATAATATATTATGCTTACTGTGACATATATAAATAAGAGGTTCTTGTATGAATCAAGGATTGCAGAATCAGGTCCTTCCTTTTGTTGTGCTGTATTAGCAGACAAACAAGAGAGAAAGAAACAAGTTGCTTTCTAAAACAGTGGGGAACATAACAGCCTTTCTTTTTAACCTTGGCTTTATTCACTTTGATGTTGAGTATATATAAAATTAAGAAATGCTCATTCTCTTGGCAATGAGACTCTCTGCCTATTTGGAGCTGATGATTCATGGCTTATTGTTTCTCTAACAGTTCACAGTTAATTGGTATGGTGAACAATTAAAGATTTACTGTCAAAATGCAAAAGTGTCAGGAATTTTTTTAGAGAAAGAACAGAAAATATCTGCAGATGAAGAACCACTCTCTAAATAAGCTCACACAATATCCACACAGCTACAAAATCAACCCTTATACCATCACACAAGTGAGAATGATTTTAAATAAAGCAGTTTCAATTTTATAGCATCCCATAACTTGCAATCAGCAGCTCTTTAATAAAACTGAAATAAGCACCTCACAGTCAATGGGTATTTCTTATATTTTTTGCACATCCAAAAATAGGATTCACATTAAGCTGAAAATTGGGTCATGCTTCAGCACACAGTAATTTGACCTAAAGATAACATTCCTTTTCAAACAATGAAAACATATAAGAACTACAATTTTTTGGTAGTTTGTATAATGTAAAAATGTCTGTCATGCTCCTGGAATCCAAAATAAAATGAAACCTTTCAGCCATGGCTATGCGTATCACCATGTTCCCCCAGAACAGACAGTAGCATTGTATCATGGCATAACATTGGCATAAAGAAAGCACACAACAGGAAAAATGACATGTCTGATTTCATCTGATGGTTTATTTCTTACTAATAATCTGCAGCGAAACTGAACTTAAAGTTCATGGCAGGTAAGACAAGTGTTTGTTGGTAGCTGGTTGCATCATGAGAAATGTTCTCAGTTCTTTGATCATGGCTAACTTTGTAGCAGCCTGAAGACGTTTCACTCAGCTCAGGTAGATGAGGGAGCATTCAGATCAAGAAACAAAACACAGGTCACTTGCCAGGTACCAATTACACTGGGTTACAAGCCAGTCACTAGCATATCTGCAGAAAAAAAACTTAGGGCAAAAGAAAATGAGGAAAGGAGAAAGTAAAAAAAGGAGAATAAAAATATAAAAATCAAGAATAACAGTGCAAAGAGAAATAAGAAAACAAAGACTGTGGATACTACAGCTAACGAAAATTCCAACATTGTTTGGATGTAATTTGCTGTTGCCTTCAGTTTACCACTTTCAGCATTTAAATAAAATACCTTGCAACTAGTTCTTCCTGTTGCAAAGTTTAACAAAGCATAGAACCTCCTGTCCATAAATATCAACATAGAGCCACATCTTATGAAAATGGTAACTTCCTGACAGCCTGGCTTCTCTCTACTGCCTAGTAATGAGTGAGTTGGACACCACCTGACAGTTCAACCTCAGATAAATATTTCAAACATATCATGCAAGAGATTCACAGATCAATCCCCACCTCCAGGAAAGCAGTGGAGTGAGACAGAAAACCATTCTGATCTGGCGCATCAGAGCGGAACACAACCAGCAGTTCTCGTTGGGTTTTTCTGGGATGAGGGGCGTGTTGGGTTATTTTAACCTCTGCCAGAGTAGAGTGATTAAAGGTAAGACTCTGATCTGTGTATTTGACATCCCAACACTAGAACACATGCTGGCACATAGACAAACATGCACAGTAAACTCCCATTACATTCCCTGTATAATGCTCTGACATAAAATTAACATTGTCTATAAAACCACTTTGAAATGGCCTCATAAAAAGTCTCTCAGAAAGCAGCATGCCAGACTTTCGAACCTTTTTGTGATCCATGTCCTTCCACACACAAGATGGGCAGATACTGGAAAACAGGAATCAGGGGCTAGTACACTCAATGTATTTCTTGTTAGGTGTGAAGTCCATGAAATAAGCAAGTGAATTGTCTTTTCGAAACCTCACTGAGAAAGGGAATTTGTTTACAGATATGGAAAATAGGTAACTCCATAGTTAAATAGTATGAACCAGCCAGTAACAAGTCTCTCAACAGAGAATTAAAACCATGAGAACATTTTCCAGTTATGATGGAATACGCTTTGCCCAAAATTTACTTTGGGCCAGTATGTCTTTAGAGCTGAGTAATCAGTGCAAAATTACACCCGACAAGGCTGAAAAGCAAGCTTTCATCCATGATGACAGAAGAAAAAGGCTGAGTCACACATATTTACCTCCATATATAGCAGAATTAATGAATATCTAGCAGAATAGATTGTCTTTTAGGTCAGAAAGGAATCACGGACTAAAGTAAGACTGTAGGCTAATGCACTCTCTTGATGGATAACCACATAATGAATCCCAGGGCTCATGGTACAATTTTCAGGCATTCTGAATACTGACATCCATCTTGTTGGCTATGCCAGGATAACTATTCCCACCAATCTACTCCCCATCCCTCCAAACTGCATGTACCTGTGAACTCTGCCACTAGAACTGAATATAGTCCATCTGCACATCAGATTTATTCTGCTGAGACACTCATGTTAGAGAAGCTGTAGCTAACATGGACCCCAGCAGAAGCTCATACTTTTTACAGGTTATGTGAGGACACACCTACGCCCACCTTGGCTAGGCTGCTCCTGAGTTAGTATCTCCCCATGATACTGCATATGTCAGCATGTTTGCAGCTAGGTTAGGAATCTCTGCACTTCATCACAGTACACACAGAGTTGTGAAGGAATTTCCTATTCTCTTTTACAATCTGTTTTAAAATATACATCATCTTATATTCCAAAATAAAAATTAGACAAGGTCATTTATATTGCATTAATTAGGAGCAGAGCGTTGCACTGGCAATTAAACAAACTCTTATAATCAATAAACAGTACAAGAAAGGAAAAAAAAAAAACAAACCCAAAACCAAAGCATGAGGGTGTAAGCTTAAAAAAGAAAAAAAAAGAAGAAAAAGAAAGAGAACTGAGACTAATTATCTGTATTCAAACATGTGAAGATCTTACTAAGTCTACAAGGTTGAGATCTTGTTCCCTAATCAAGTGCATCAAAGGCATTCCCCAAGGCTCATAGCAAAAACTGCAGAACATCCATAGAAATCACTTTTATTCAAGAAAGCCCCTGAAGTGAACTGAGTTTTCCTCTCCTCTCTGTCATAGTGCTACACAGTCCTCTGTTCCTGGAGGTGCACAGTTCTATACCATCAGGCTTTGCAGATTCACAGTGACATTCTGAATGAGCTCTTTATTTTTGTTCTACTTTAACGATTAAGAGGGCCAGACTCTGCCCTGATTCACAACCTCTTGAACATCATTGACTCCAGAGTGTAAATTAAGTCAGATTTTGGCCATCATTTGGTAAGCACTATATAATTTCATGTTCTTCAACCTTCAGAATAATTGAAGGACTTAATTTACTACTAATTAACTGCATAAAGCCTCTTTAAGGGGTAATACTGAGTTTAGTTCTAGTTTAAGGGGCTAATACGTAATATATAAGTAGTTGTATACAAGGCATACACTTTCAACCCTTTGTTCTGACTGTAAAATGTCAATTGGACTCATTCTGGTTTTCACCCCTGCCCCTTTATTACTGTCTCGAAAACCGTGCTGTGAATTTGTAGCTGCCATAAATGCTTAATGTAAGACCTAATTGTGCAATGCTGTCAGAATTCTGGTTTCAATACTTTATAAAGCAACATTTTACTTACTCTTTTTCCTTTCTTGTTTCAAAAGAAAGTATACAGTTCAATGTCACAATCATAATAAATGCAGAGTAACTTGCAGAAAATAATGAGTTGTACCCTTCCACTTTTTTCTTTGAAAAAGAAAAAATGCATAACATTATTCCCAGTAGGGGAAAAAGTGTCACTGTGAGTAGCATTCATGGCTTATTAGAAATTTGATTCCAAATCTTCAACCTCTGCATTTATTTTTTTTTTAAAAGGGAGTCAAATAAAAAGATAAATATGATTATCCATATTTTCTTTCAGTTATCACTGTGTTATGGAATAATCACTTCACAAACATAGATTGCTCTTCTAACACAAAACAATCAGCTGGCACAATCAATGCTTGATTTTTCTTTTTTCTTTTAGTCTCTAACTTAATAAGCATAATTTTGCTGTGCCCAATTGTAGAACAATTAATAGCACTCAGCTGCATCCAGCAACCTACAGATCTAGCACTTAAGACAGCAAAGTGCTACCTCACAGAGCTCAAAGCTTGCATAGAATTGCTAAGACAACAGGGATATGCTAAAAATTTCAGCTAAAAATTAGTTATGTGAAACATAGGTTCTGCAGGGGTGAAACCAAAGTTTCTGTTATTTTCTTTATTTTCTTAATTTTATTTTTTTCTTATACGGTTTTACTTCAGAGGAATGCAAAACGAGCCTCAGAGCTATTCCTTAAAACAGAAAATACAAAACCTGCTGCTGATAGGTATCTTGGCATTATATTATGCTATCCTGCTAATAGCAGTGGAAAAAAAGTAGACATTTGTAACCTTGGCTAAGATTTAAGTGAAAGTGAGAAGTCTGAGTTACACTGAAGAACAAAACACAGCTAAAATGTTCATTTGATTTGAGTTATTCTTCAGATGGAATAAAATAATAGATTGTGTGCACTGGTTTTGGATGGGATGGAGTTAATTTTATTTTCTTCAACCCATTTGTATTGTGCTGTGGTTTGGGGCTGTGGTCTGAGCAGCACTGGCAAAACAGGGAGGCTTCAACTTCTGTGGAAGAGCAGAACAGCTCTGCCCCACCCCACCAGCAAGGAGTCTGTGGAGCTGCAAGGAGGCTGTGGGGCCGCAAGGAGCTGGGAGGGGGCACAGCCAGGACGGCTGATCCAAACTGAACCAAGGGATATCCCATGCCTTATGACATCATGCTTTGCAGTAAAAGCTGGAGAAAGAAGTAAGGGGGAGGAACATTATGCCTTTCAGAGTAACCATTATGTGTGATGAAGAGGAAATGGCTAAACATCTGCCTACCGATATGAAGCACTGAATCAACAGCTTATTTCATTTTCTTGCACACTCAGCTTTTTCTTTACATTTGAAACTGCCTTTATCTCAACTCACAATCCCCTACCTTGCTCAGGGGGAGTGAGCAAGCAGCTATGAGGGACTTAGCTGCTTACTGGGGTTAACCCATAACAAGATGTCACAAGGGTTAATTCAATAACCCTTAAATTACCATGAAAGGACTACGAAGCTATGGATAAGGGTAAGATTTGTGGGTATAGACTGCCTCTGAGATTGTCTCCCATGCTACAACTAGCAGTTCCGCCAAGAAGGCAAAAATGCATACAAGGAAAGCAAGTAAAGAGCTGTGCCTGTCACTGGAATGAAACCAGATCACATTCCATGTGAGCACATTCTATATCCTTCAGAAAGTAGAAAGCTGTAAGACAATAGTTCCGAAATCATCTGTAATGCAGAGGTAGGTACAAAATCAGTGATAGTACTTACACAACTTGGCCAATGTAAACATACAATGTTTTGTATGCAGTAAGGAGACGACAGGGATAATGATCAAGAGAAATTCAGTGAGGTGCTGTAAAATTTCTCCTAAAGGCCTGCTAGATCCGCTCACCTCTGGTCTGCTGTATCTCTCGGACAGACTGAAAGACAGTCTGTAATATATGTAATTATATTCATTTGAAACCACTATATAGCAGTGGTTGTGGAGGTTCAACAATGCTGGCATGACCAGTTAGCATGGACTAGCCATGTACAGCATGTGAAGCAGAAGTTGTACAAAGCTCTGCCGATAAAAGTTGAGTTTGGCCTGTCTAAATATCTTTCTATATATGATTCTGGCATGACAGTATAACAGGTAATGAAAGCAGCTAAATCACTTAAAGCTGATGATGTAAGTTTAGATTTAAACTGAGGTCCTCAAATCTTGGACTTCAACATTTGTGTTTTTAAGTTTGCAATGTACAGATAAGGGTTCTTTATTGCTCCTCCTCTTTAATGTCTGAACAATGATGTGACTTGGTTGTCATCTAGGCTTGTGCAAAGTAACTGTTGTGGTTTAAACTCAGTCAGCCACGCAGTCTCGCTCGCTCACTCCCCCCCTTTCCTCCCCGCCCTGCTCCCAGAGTGATGGGGAGGAGAATCGAAAAGAATGCAACTCCCACGGGTTGAGATAAGAACAGTTCAGTAACTAAGGTATAACACAAATCACTACTGCTACCACCAGTAATAATAATGACAAGGGAAATAACAAGGGAAGAGAATACAACCGCTCACCACCTGCCGACCGATACCCAGCCTGACTCCACCAGTGATATAGCCTTTCTGGGTAACTGCCCCCAGTTCCACATCCTGGGCATGACGTGCTGTGGTATGGAATACCTCTTGGGCTAGTTTGGGTCAGGTGTCCTGTCTCTGCTTCCTCCCGGCTTCCCCTCATCCCTGGCAGAGCATGAGGCTCAGAAAGTTGTTGGTCAGAGTAAACCTGACTTAGCAACAACTAAAAACATTGGCGTTATCAGTGCTTGTCCTGGGTTCACCCGTAGCTGTTTTTCTCCTTCTTAGTAGCTGGCGCAGTGCTGTGTTTTGACTTCCAGCCTGGGAACAGAGCTGATAACACCGATTGTTTTTAGTTGTTGTTAAGTAATATTTATTCTGGCCAAGGACACTGTGAGCCTCATGCTCTGCCGGGGACAAGGGGAGGCCGGGAGGAACCAGAGACAGGACACCTGACCTAAGCTAGCCAAAGAGGTATTCCATACCACAGTACGTCATGCCCAGGGAGGTAACTGGGGGTTACCCGGAAGGGCACGGTCTCTCTTCGGGGGAGTCAAACTCATTTGGCGGTGGTATTGTATTCTCTTCTCTTGTTATTTTCTTTTATCAATATTATCATTGGTGGTAGCCGTAGTGATTTGTGTTGTACCTTAGTTACTGGGCTGTTCTTATCTCAGCCCATGGGAGTTACATTCTCTCAATTCTCCTTCACATCCCTCCAGGAGTGGGGAGGGGGCGGAGGGGAGGAAAGAAAGAGGGAGAAAAAAAAAAGGCAGGGGGAGTGAGTGAACAAGCTGTGTGGATCGGTTTAAACCACGACAGTTCTTTTTGGCGCCCAACGTGGGGCACGAAGGGTTGAGATAACGACAGATCTGACCGGATTAATAGTCACTCGTCACAATGCTGATTTATTGGCTCTCAAAGCTGTTCCTCTTGGTCTCACAGGTTCAGAACTCTGTACATTACATACAGCCGGTATTTGCCGTGTCTTTCAAGTGTGGGGCTTGGGATAAGGCTTTTGTCTCATTGTACTTTATTATAATGACTTGTAATACAATAGAATCATTGATCATGAAACTGATCGGTCTTATGTTCCCAGTGTGGTCACCACCCTTATACTTTGGGAGGTATATAATAAAGGTGCTTAGCAATTACACATCTTTTTTCTCCTTCTCGGGTGGTCAATCTGTGAAGGAGACATTGTTTTACCCTCCCAGCCCCCCTCTCAGACCATTTACAGCATCTTTTGAGAGTTTTGAAGTTCTCGAATGGCCTTTTACTATTGTTGAGACCTGTTTACTGATTGTGATGGGGATCACCATGTTGGCACGCATACAGAGTGTGTTTTGCCCACGACCATTTCGTCTGATTTCAAGAGTTAAGCAGAGTCAGGTTTGGGCCTTGTCTAGGGTCAAACAACGATATAGGAGGACCAAGAGATTTTCCCCAAGGCTGGACAGTCATGAGTGGCAGTGTGTGTGGGATAGTATGGGCAAGTATCTAGGTCAGTGGGCTCCTCCAGTACTTTGGAATTTCACCACCAAACAAGTGCAAAATCCAGAAGAATTAGTAAAATACTTAAATGAGGTGTGCGGTCAGTCTGGCCATACCAGAGATGAACAAATAATGGCAACGTGCTGGGGCTTGGCCTATGTATGCTTCTAGACTAGGAGTAAAGAGGGAAAGCAAATTTTTAGCGCACTCTCAGGGAAGCACACAGGCTGAAAGTCAAAACACAGCACTGCACCAGCTACTAGGAAGGAGAAAAATGACTGCTATTGCTGAACCCAGGACAGTAAGTTACAAAAAACCCCATACTACTACAGCTCCCAGACACAATGGTAAAGAATGGCACAGAACATGTTAACAGGACAAAAGGCAGGTAATTTTGGGAACATCTGAAAAAGCAGAAGTTTAAATTGGACCTTGACAGAAGACAGGGTCCTAAACCATTACAAACAGCTGGATATGGATACACATCCACTCCTTCAACCTCCCTGTGGAAAAAAAAAAAAACAAACCAATGTTGGGATGTTCTAAGTGTATTACATGGGGAAAACATGAGGACTTTCAATATATACAACTCTAGGCAGTGCCAGTACTATCATAACAGCTCAGACACTTGCCTTAAACCCTGCTCAGTACCATCCGCAGTTCAGCCTGTTTTTCCTCTTATCATCTCCGTTTCCTACCTTCTTAGATTCTCTCTGTTGATAAAAGTATCACAGCACCAGAAGTGTGGAGGGAATAGGCCTGAAAGAATGTTACATCATCCCTTTCCCTGGGCTAATGTTAATTCCTATTCTCCCAAAAGTACTGGAATAGATTTGCTGTCAGTGTGCAGTCAAAGGGAGTCTGTGAGGCTCTGGAGAAATGGAGTTAAGAAGATTGTTAACACTTTGCTAAGGAGTCTTTCCCCCCATGAACGATGAAGAGAATCCACTCACATTATCCCAAAAGGGTGGGAGTCCCAGCTCCAAGTGACACAGCAATCTTCATTGCAAAGTGAAAGCCCTGTGGGCTCAGCTTCCCAGTGAGATCAGAGCAAGAGTGGGACTGGGGAAACCTTGAAGGCAGACAGGCAAAAACTGAAAGATATCTCAAATGTCATTAATTCCCTGATGAAAAGTATCCTGCTTTTTTTTTTATTTTGGATTCATTGTGTGCTGCAGCGGGGGCTCTATCGTGACAGTTCCAGCTGCTCTCACCATTGCCGATAAAAGTTCTTTTTAGGAATCAGAAATATGAAATTACTGCAGTCATGCCCTACTCAATACATACACACTAAGCCAAATATCCTTAAATACCCAAACTGCTTTTTCCCTGCAACAATGTATTCCATAATTCTCTTTCCTGAGGTGTATTTGTTATTTCAATGTGCACGACAAGCAAGCTGGTTTTCTCCCACTTCTTGGTTACAGTAGAATCATGCACACCATTTTTTAATACAGTATCTTTTAAGAATTTGCCCTCTAACAGCTAGTAGTAAACCAAATTGATATCAGTACTTCCAAGCTGAAAACATAAGGAAAACATCATGATGACTGTTACAAGTTCATGGAGGTATTTGATGAAACCCACTGCAGAAAGCCTTGAATAACCTTTCCCAAGAAGTACTTAAAAATTATCAATATCAAATTTAATGCCTGAATTCACACTCAGGCTTTAATCTGAAGGAAGATTCATGCAAGTATTTATATAACTAGCCAGAAACCATATTCAATTCTTATGCGGTCCCTCAGTGTAATCTTTAGTGCGTTTTGGAAGGAAGAAAAGCTTGTCCATACACAGGCATGTGCAAGTTGAGGCCAACAGAATCTAAAGATCTACAGAAAAGGTTTATTTTTAGGCACAAAAATACCCATGCATGCCCACAGAGTTCAGCAGGATCTGTATCTTTTAACAGGTTTGAAAGATAAGACCACATTTTCCCCTACAGGTTAACTCCGGAAGCCTGAAGCTGAAAATCAATACCAGGTCCCTGAGGTAAGAACGAAGTACTTTTGTCTTATGAAACGTCTAGCAACATCAACAATATGGAAAACAAATTCTCGACTAGGTCGCTCTGCCAGGCATAAATATATGCACATAACTTCCTGAATGCAAGCATTTCCCACAGAATTTATGTCAATATTTCCTGGAAGGGACCTAGCCTCAGTAACTCAATTCAGAGGCTGTATCAACCTGCTTTGAAACTTCATCTGTGCTTGGGGATCATTTGTACACAGTTGCACTCCTGTACATGAAAACTGATATTCAGCAAAATGAATATAGGGAAGCTTCCTAGATCTTCCCTTTTCTTGTTAGAACTGAATAATTATGAAACCAGAAAATAATCCACCGTATAGTTGTATCCCAAGAAACTGGAGCTGTGCCAAAGTCATTCTATCATGAAGAAAGTGAAATGTTTTTTAAAAGCAGATTACAGGCTGGATGAAGAGTTGAGGCCCATCAAGTAAATGCAAGTTAATTCCTCTGTGAGCAGAAAATCTAAGTTAATTCATCTAGTGGAGAGATCTCAGACAAATGAAGGTAAAGAGCAGCAGCAATTTACGCACCAAAAGGAAAATAATTTTCATCTGCCTGTCCACACACAATTACATAATTCTTAAGAAGATTTTCTCATTTCCTACTTCACCTTCTTGTGCAAAACAATGCAACTGTATTGCAAATAAGGAGTAAATTGGTTTTTAAAATTCTGAAAAGTTAAACTTTCATTCTTCACACTTCAAAAATGTTTGCGTCACCCTACAGACAACCATTGTTAACACTTCATTTTCATCTTTGTCTCCAGCATTCCTTACAAAACAGATGCAACTTATTGTAAAACTGGAAAAAAGGAGGCAAAGAAATGACAAATATTTTCAGTGTTTACAGTAAATCCGGAGACCAGTTGAATTTTGTTTTCTTTGGAGGTAAATTTCAGGACTGTGAAGAGAGATTGAGGTCTGAGCTTCAATCAACGTGAACGGTTGAAAGCTGTCATACTGAAAAAAAAACAAAAGTAAAGGCAGAGAGCTATAAACTGATCAAAAAGTCCCCCAAATTAATGGTAGTCCAAAGGAAGGCTTAGGGAGCTTGCCGAAGGTTACACACCTTGTCACTGGACCACTGAGGATTTTAAATCCTATTCGTAAAGTTGCATTGCCTCAAAAACAGAATTTTGTGTGTGAAAATACCAAATAAAACCCCTATATGGATGCTCTATTTTACTTCATCTCTTCTTCCCATGGAATGGAGAAGGGGTGGACACAGAGAACAGGAATACAATATACTGCCTTGTTTAGTAGCTCCAGCTTGATGCCGACTTTTCTTACCCTTTCATATGAAAGACTCAATCATAGTCATTTCTGTCCCACATTGCAAAGGGACCAGTGAAAATAAGCTTTGCAAAACTGTAAACATACCAACCCCAAAGTCTGCAGTGACAGAGCTCTATGCAAGAAACTAAGGAATTCTTACTCAGATAAGCTTTGCTGCAGGCATTCAAGTAGAGACAAATAGGAAAACATCTCATATAATTATGTGCTGGTCCACTAACAGCCTCTGTAAATGAACACTAAGGTCTTCAGTATCATCTAATCGTAAATGTAGAGCTAATTTTTGTCAGTGAAGAACAAGTTATAAGTATGCAAGCCCTCTGAAATTTTTTCCTTTACTCCATCTATATCTTGTTTGGATTAAGTGTAAGACAGGTATTACAGAGAACTGCCTTCACTCAACTAACAATTTACTCTTTAAAGAATCTTTTTATGATGAGCAAATATACAATTGTTGAGTATTGGTTTCTTAGCTCATAGTTAAATTACTTACTTGATGGATACACACATGTTAAGGCTTTATGTTTATAAATTATAAAATGATCTGTTTTCAGACAGTGATCATTATCTTGCTGAAGTCCTACAAAATTAGTTAACATTTGAAGCATTAGAAAATACATAGAGTTAAATCCACTTTAAATACATGGTTGGCTTCATCATATTTATAAATATTTTTAGTCAGGAGCAGACAGTTTCTATGAGAATTCAAGTGCATTTTATTTTTACTCTAGTATAATTTAGCTAAAATATTCCCCATGTCTTCAAGTAAAATAATACTTTTACTTCACAGAATTATTTATATGCAAGTGCACACAGTGGTCCTTTCATGTATATGCTACACTTACTGGAACGAATACTCAGGTGATACAGCAGGAAAATTCTATTTTACCTTCATAAACAATAGTTATAATTTCATCCTTGATTTATATTTTCTAAGCATTTTTACAATGCATATACCATGTTTAATCTTTTTATTTAATGCACTATCTAAAAAGTGATTGCTCCCATATGCAAAAAAATAAATGAATTATTTAGCCACACTATGTAATCAAGGAGTTTCCTTTATTCTATTACTACCCCAGGGATCAGACATGCTGCTAGACAATCACTACTACAGAACCTGGATCCCAGGCAGTTGTAATCAAACCTGCAATGTCCATTCCAAAAAATAACAGCTTCTGCAGCTCCGTGTAGCAGTGTTTCAGCACTGCACATCAGTTAAGGACTGCCCTAATCTGCTGATGGACATGTTCAAGAGAATTAATAGATACCAGTGTGTCAGGCAAGCGGCTATGCTCTTAATTAAGTAAAAAGAAGCTTCCCCGAGGAGGTGAAATCAATTAGTTCAGCCAGTCTCACACTAAAGGGTTGGGGATTTCTTTTGGGAGCTTGGGGGGACTTTTTCCCCCCTTTTCAATTGGAACCCGTTAAGGAGGAAGCTATAGCTGAAGCTCTGCATATAGTTTGGAAACGTAGACTTCCACTGCAGAAAAGCACTGCAGCTAAACTGAATTCTGCCCTGCCTTATTTTCTACTCATTTATGCAGCAAAGTAATAAAACAGGGCATGATATTTGCTGCGGCCTATAGTATGCAACATCCTGGAAGACAGCTGGTACTGGAGCTTTCCCCTAATTGTGAGGTTTCCTGGGCTTCACCCAATTGCTGCTGCAATTCCTGAGTATTTTGTTGCAATGCTTAGCAAGCACACGTTAAATTAAAGATATCAGGATTCTCAGCTCCAAAGAGATGAAAGAGACCTAGGCCAATACTGTTGCTGAGAATTCTAAGCAGTGTAATTTCATTGATTTTAGTGGCTGTCTTACTTGGGGTATCTCTACCCAGTAACTCTACATTTACTGTGAACACAGCAATCAGAAGAGAAATATTCTGACCACTGGAATTTGAAACCTGGTGATCACAATGCAGTTGTGATTATATTGATTCATCTATTGATGATTGACTGTATGCTTATATATATATGTTGGTTTTGTTTGCAATGTTCAAACTGTTTTCCAACTCAGATGTTATCTTGGTCAGCAAGCCGGCAGGAAATGAAAGTATGCAAGAGTGGACTTTTCCTCCCCCTTAAATCCCATTGAATTCTGTTAGTGCTCATCATGTGCTATTTCCCTGGGATCATTTTATGTCAGAAAACAAAATTATATTGTCATTTTAAATATCTGGAGAAAAATCATAACAGGAATATGATACAGCATCCTAGTTAAGCACTTTCAAATTGATTGTGACACTTTCAGATTGATTTTGTCATAAATGTATAAGTCTGATCAGGGGGATATCTGGGCTTGTAAAATAGGCAGGGTTCAGAACCTTACACCTGAACATTAGGAGTAAGGGAAAACATCCTCCATTTTTTTCAATATCCCCTGCCTAATCCTGCATCCCTACTCCTGCAAAAATGTGTTCATGAAGATATTTAATATAAAGACAAGAGAGATTATAAAACACTAATCTTCAGAATTCTGAAATCCATAGAATGAACTGTGGAAAATGCTGAAATATCCTTTATTTCATGTCAAAAGCTTGGCTCAGCAGAGAAGAATCAAGAGACTAACTTTAGTGCCTCTGTGTAAACAAATAATAGTATATCAATAGTTTCTTTTCATAATAATGGATATTCCAATCCACAGAATATTCAGAATTAAACTTACAAATTTATAATTGAATTACCATTTCAATTGGACCTAGCATTTTTCCAAGCAGTGAAAACAAATCACCATGTCGTGGTTTAAACCCAACCACAAAGCTCGTTCACTCACTCCCCACCCCCCTTTTTTTTTTCCTCCCTCTTTCTTTCCTTTCCCTCCCCAACCCTCCCTGCCCCCAGAGGGATGGGGAGGAGAGTTGAGAGAATGCAACTCCCATGGGTTGAGATGAGAACAGCCCAGTAACTAAGGTATAACACAAATCACTACTGCTACCACCAATGATAATATTGATAAGAGAAAATAACAAGAGAAGAGAATACGATACCACCGCCAAACGAGTTTGACTCCCCCGAAGAGAGACCGTGCCCTTCTAGGTAACCCCCAGTTACCTCCCTGGGCATGACGTGCTGTGGTATGGAATACCTCTTTGGCTAGCTTAGGTCAGGTGTCCTGTCTCTGCTTCCTCCTGGCCTCCCCTTGTCTCCGGCAGAGCATGAGACTCACAAAGTCCTTGGCCTGAATAAACATTACTTAGCAACAATTAAAAACAATCGGTGTTATCAGCTCTGTTCCCAGGCTGGAAGTCAAAACACAGCGCTTGCACCAGTTACTAAGAAGGAGCAAAACAGCTACTGGTAAACCCAGGACACACCACCACCACCACCAAAATGCAATCTAAATGTTGCTTTTGTGACAAACAAAGCAAAACTACTGAACCAGGCTGTGAAACTGGTGTTCTATTAAAAAAGTAAGTCATTAAATAACCATATTGGAAGAAAAAAAAAGAAAGGAAGTCTCAACAGAGATAGATAAAGCTGTTAAGGCTGATTTTTTAAATCTTTTGTTTGTAGTAGGGTATTATTAGTCTCTTAGGCAAAACACTTTGAAAAGCATTATTTTTATTTTAATAACATTACTTGCTATGTCCATCTAGGAAATATTCCCCCATAGTCATTTGCTAAAGCTATGTGACATGGGCATAAATAAATACAACATATTGTAAAAGCTGAGATAGTGCCTGTCTGTCCACCTACCATAGAATTCACTTATTGCTTATTCAATATAAAACCTGCTTCTATGATTTGGCACATCTTTATTCAGAAAGATGGGCTGATTGCTGACAACTTTGATGCAGTAAAGACTGCTGCAGCATTACTGGAAGAAAGTCATTTGATAAATGTATATTTTCCATTTTGCTTAAAAGGAATCTATTATAAGTGCAGCTGCTTTCCGAATGAAATTAATGCCGAAGCGAAGCTTCGTATTACAAAGTAAAATGGGACTCTCTCTCTAATATTAGACTGAAAGGCATTGTAATGCAGCAGGAGAATTGAACTTTGACTCCTTCAAGAAGACTGATTCATATAATAAAAAGGGGAAAAAAGGCTTTAAAAATGCTAACATCCTCTTTTCAAAGCTTAGCAAAGCTGCTGTCCAGAAAACAGAATAGCAAATACAGGTTGTGTGTGTCTCCAAAGAAGATATACCCTAAGGAATACCATAAGGAATCCACATCACAAAATTCTCAAGATTCTTTTGAAGTTTTTGAAAGATACTGAGACAAAAAGCTGGGGTAAGAATCTCTCACATTTTTTTGCAATCAGTGGTGATATACATGCTTATTTAAATGGGGTTTAACTAAAATATATACTGTTGGATTACAGCTAAGATGTACCAATCCTTTATGATTGCTACTTCATATCTGAGAAGTTCTCCCACTGTTTTCAAGATTTCAAAAATATTCCTGCTTAGTTTTACTTTCTATTTAAGGTGTTTTTGCCTCTGAAGCAGGCAGAAAAGAAGGCGGCACAGGGTACTTTGCAGGGAGATGCGTTTTCAAGGACATTCCTTACCACTTTCTGCACCCATGACTGGTAGGACTGTCCTATGGAGTGGTTCCCACTCTGACCCAATGATCAGTTAACTTCTAACAGAAATTGGAGCGAGTCACTCTCTGATGAGAGGCCCAGCACAGGTGAGCCAAGGACCTTGTGATCACTGTACACATGAAAAACATACAAAAGAATCACATCAGGGAATTTCAGAACATCTTTAGTTTGGCTACACCCCACGCAAGTGGGTTTTTTTTGTTTTGAGGTTTTGCAGCTTAGAATCTGTGGCTGCTCTTTCGCCTAATACAACGTGGGTACACGGACTGCTGAAAAAAAGGCGAAAAATCCACTTTCCTTAAATGGAAACCTGCACTAATTATGACACTGTATTTGTTGGGTATGAAGTCTCCTGTATAAATACATTCTGGAAAAAACAAAGGATTGCAAAGGCAGAACAGAAGTCAGGAATATTTTAAAGTGTAGGGAAGAAAACTAGTTGCACGCTCTTCTTCAACATGCTTTGCATTTACTTTCAAGCTGAGCTATGTTTTTACAGATCCCTATCCTTTTTTTCTTGGCAGAACTCACGCATTATTATGATATTAGTTGTTGAGAATGGGCTTCCACTTCTGAGATTGCATGGGTTAATACAAGACTGTAAAACGAAACAAGAGGATATCCATAAATGTTAACTTTAACCCAAACCTCTCCTGCCGCTTTCTATATTCAACGGAGAGAGTTCTCAAGAGGGTGATTTTGGTTTTGGCTCTGAATAAAATCTGTGTTTCTCTTTCTCTGCAGTGGAACACCACAGAGATCAGTCCCTCTATTCACATTCATAAATACCCCCTAAAATGTTCTTCTCAAGAACAGGTTCATCTGCTCCTAGATAGAAGGCAGACAGGTGCTACCTAGTGAGTGCCTACAATAAGATGTCCAGTGTTCACACTTTCAAACTTTCTGCAGCCACAAACAAAGTTGCATGGTACAATGGCATTTTGTGTGCAGCACACCATAACTGAAAAGCAAATAGCTATGTCAGTGCCTCAATCTGCCCAGACTATTTGAATGAGAAGCTAATAGAACTTTACAGCATGGTTTCAGATACATAAATGCATTTACTTATATAGCTTTAACAACACTTACCTTATCTACATAGCTTGAATACTGGTACCTGACATGCCCTTGACATCTCCTATGGGCAAGGGCTTTGGAAAACTTTACTTGCCATAAGCGTTGCCAGTATATCAAAAAAGGGTAGGCATTTGCCTCATTCGTTCAGATGTCTATGATGTTACCTAAAAGAATTCCTTAGTTTTTCAAACAGAAATAGCTTTCACTATATAATTGACAAAAGAAGGCATGAGTTTTCTCTATGTAAGCATTTTATTAATAAAAAATGCTGTCACATCAACAAAACATTTTGCTATGATTTGTTGAAAGTGAGGAAAAACAACACCTTTCAGGAAAGAGTCTTTCTTGATAGTTATATGAAAACCTGTTGATTTTATATGTAAAGTTCTTTCTTTACAACTGCCTTCAAATTATCTTTCAAATCTCTTCAAATCTTCAGCTACAGATTATTTTTCATCATTGAAGAATTCTAGTGTTCCTTGAACAAGAATTTTTTATTATTTTCAGGAAAAAAATTATTAAGGGTATTTAAATACTTTGTGTGTGTGAAATTAGGAAAGTCTCTGTTTCTAAAGATGTTTCTTTCCAAGTAATGCTTACATTCTGGGAGAAAACTTAGTAAGGGAAAAGTAACAACCAGATGTACTCTGCAATACAAACCATCAAATGAGAGGTGATATGCATCACTACATCTTGTGCCAACTTATGAAGAAAAAGAACTTGCATCTTCTGTAAAAAAGAATTTTACACTGACAGAGTGAACTGGTGCCTTCAAACCAAGCAATGATGAGGAAGATTTAATATATTATGTTGAAAATCCAGATCTTCTGCAAATTGAGAAAGACTCCGAATTCAAATATTGTTAAATTCATTCTCCAGATTAGTTTTGATTTGCAATTAAAATTACAACTAACTCCTCTTTGGCATCATCATTCAAACATCGGAATGATTTGCCTAGAGAGTCTGTGGTATCTTCATTCTCAGAGATATTTAGAACTAGACTGTACAAGACACTGAAAGCCTCAGTGAATTCAGTCCCGCTCCGAGAAACAAGATGGACCAGACAGCCATCAGAGAGCCTTTTAAAACGTGAACGCTTCCATCATTCCAAAATAAACTAAGATTCCTTTCCTTAACATAGCAGAAAGGAACAGGACAGTAAACCCACTACATTCTGGAGTACCATATCCTCTTTCATTACAAGTCTCCCTCATGTGATTTTTTTTCCAGGTTTTAGTTAAAACAGTTTCTTAAGAATAATAAAAGCCTTTCAACTACTCACTCCTCCTTTCTGGTAAAAAGAAGGCAGGAAGAAAAGTCTATGTCCTATTTTATATATGGATTTCATAATTCCAGCTGCTGTGTGCAGATTTGAGGCTCCTGCTTCTGCTAAAGAAACAGACTCTAAATGTCAAACTGATATCTGGATTTGGCCTCAGATTTTAGCCCCTAATCACAAGTGGAGATGAGAGGTGTTGTTTCAGTGGTGAAATAGGAACAAATGTCTGGGGTTTGCCAGTACTGTTTGCAAGCTCTTCCTCCTTATTTCATTTTTTTCTTTAGAGACATTAAGGCAAGATAATCTGGATCATTTTATCTGTCTCAATACAAAATATACTACAAGTAGTATATTCCGAACCTTTCTTCCCTACTATCCATTCTTGCAGCTTTTCCTTCCTAAGCCTCATAAATAGAAGCAGCATAATTTTTTCTTAGTCTGTTGTATCAGAATTTCCTATCAACATTTTAAAATTTTGCGAAGTGTAGATATGATTTTGTTATTCTGTATTCTTGCTTTTTGTGTCTGTAAAATATTTTGGAAGTAAGGAAAAGTCTTTTTCAAAGAATGCTCAGTATTTTCTCGTTATTTTGCAAGAGCAAAGCTGTCTTACCATCAAACAGTCCCTCCTCCTTAACAGACTTGTTTGTAAGATCACAAGTCTCAGTGCAGCCACCTCTTTCCAAAAGTTATCTTTTGTTTCCCTGCTTTCTTTGTGTTTGTGCTTGCAACAGTCTGTACTTTCCTACTGGATAGCCGGCTAACTCATTTCTAATATTTAAACGTTTTAGGTTTGCTCTCATCATGACCCTAATACAGTGCATTTACACTACACTCAAAAGAGATGAATAGCAAGCCTACCAGATAAATGGCCACAGTCTCACAGCCTTCAAGAGACTTATTCACTGGAGTAACAGCATTAGCTCGCAAGGGCACTTTCAAAAGCTTTTCATGTCTTTCTACACTCCTGCTTCCAATCTCTGTCATTACTGGGTGATGTTGCTTTCCGACAGTTAGGGCTTTTGGTCACTGCCAGCTTGGGAAAGATTCATATTTATGACCTTGAACTGAAAAGTTTCCTACTGCACTTTGCCTACTTGTACCATCTTCCATCTTACCACTCGTGTAACATTTAAACTCATTTCCTTTCCTCTTCAGCTTAATCACTCTGTGCTCTTACATCTTGGTCCTTGTGGCTGCCTGCAAATTCAAGGGAGACACCAGGACTGCAGAAAGCTGCCACTGTAGCTGTTAGTGGCTGTTTTTAATGGTGCCATATTTTGTGCTGTACAAACTGTAAAATGGAGCACTTCATCCCATAGACAATTCAGATCCCATATTTACCCTGCAGTTCACAGACCAGTGACTCACACTTACATACCTGCCTGGTTCTATTCTTGACCATAGTCCAGTCATATGTACATACCCAGTATAAAATTCAACCATTTTCTGTCATTGTGCCCTACTTTATTCTTTCCCTACCTGATTTACTCGGAAAGCTTCCAGTAACATGTGGGGGAAGGAGGAAGAAGGTTCCATAGTTCCATAGTCAAAATAATACTGAGTCTGCATCATTATGCAGGGCTGTCATATTAGCCAGAGTCCACCATACATCCAGCTTTATGATTTCCCATTGGCTTAGTTTTGGTTATGAAAGAATAGACAAAATCTGAATTGATTCTAAATCACTGCTCAACAAAAAAATACCTAGCATGTAAGGACATCTCACTTGACAGGGTACCCTGTTAAAATGTATTCAGCATAAAAACAAAGACAGGAGACAGAAAAAGCAATAAATCACACCTATATACGCAAACCCTAAGAAACAGGAGATAATGAAAACAATACCAAAGATAGAACTCTCAGGTCCCTGAATGACAGGCCATTGAAGGAACCATTCCAAGTCCTAAAGAACTGATAAGAAGGGGTGGAAACAAGGTTACTGAGTCTCATAGGAGTGACTGATTTTATTGCAGGGGCACTGTGGGACTCTGCTAAATTTATGGGATGCTTAAGATCAAGGTGGATTCGGAGAAGCAAGCATGGGAAGATGGAGAGGAGGGTTACATGTATATAAAAAGAGGCTGGTTGCATACCAACAAGCTGCTGCTCAGAATACTTGCCTAGCCAAGCCCTGTGCCTGATCACTGCAGTCTTATGAAACTCCATTCACCTATTTTCTATGTAACTGCTCTCTGCCGTGTTTGTGCATGATTTGTTAGCAAACTGCAGATTTGACTAGCCAGCAAGTCCTGGAAAGATGTGAGGCTGGACATGGAGGCAAGATAAACAGGGCTTAGGTTCTGGGCTTGGATTCTGTGTGGACTTATGGTTCAGTGTAGGGCTTGAGACACCTGAGGAACTGAGAACTTCAATCAAGCTGCAGGAGCTGGCAAATGGAAGAGATTGGAAACTGGCAAAAGAAAAAAACCAAAAGAGGCTGGAGATGGAGGAGCCAAGAATCAAAGCATCAGTTCTGCATGGTTTTTATAGCCAAGTTTTGAGGGTTCAGCAAGTATGAGAGTGACTGTAATCCAGACAGAGTTTATAAATATATATTTGCATATATATGTGTAGAGACACATGCACTTACTAAATACTCAACTTCCTAATGATTTAGAGCAGAGGAGCAGGAGTGGTGTGTTATTCATATTCATGTATGAAGACAGGCTGAGAAAGTTGGGGCTTGGAGAAGAGAAGCAGCATGGAGACCTCGTAGCTGCCTTCTAGTGTCTGAAGGGGGCCTCTAAGGGTGCTGGAGAGGGACCCTTCATCAGGGACTGTAGTGATAGGACAAGGGGTGATGGGTGCAAATTTAAGGGAAGTTCAGGTTAGATATAAGGAAGTTCCTTACCGTGAGGGTGGTGAGGCACAAGCACAGGTTGTCCAGAGAAGTGGTGAATGCTCCATCCCTGGCAATGTTCAAGGCCAGGTTAGATGGAGTCCTGGCTGACACGGTCTAGTGTAAGGTGTCCCTGCCCATGGCAGGGGGATTGGAACTAGATAATCTTAAGGTCCTTTCTGACCTTAACTGTTCTATGATTCTATGACTCTATGTAAGTGATGTAGGTGCCAATAAAGGCAGGGCTCTGTTGACCTATGTATCTGAGGATGTGAAGGGGGGGGATGATGTACGTGCACAAGTGCATCTACCAGGGATGCAAAAACAGCCTCGCTCTTGGCACAGCCTGCAAATGGGAAGAGCAGGAAACAGACTGGGACGGAGAAATCCAGCTTCCCCAAGAGCCTCAGCCAGTTTTAGATCTTTGTTACAACAGTAACTCCATGGTTTTCTATAAAAAAAGCAAGAGTCTGCTTACGCTTGTAGCAGACCCCAGAATTTTTCCTCATATTCATTTTTTTTTCTAAATATGTAACTGTAAATTTTAAACTTCAGCCTTTCTTGTTTGTTGATTTGCTCTACACCTTCTATGTTCAGCAACTCTAACAAGATGAATTGAAAATAAAACAATTACGCTATGAAATTAATCCCTTTGTTCCAAAGATGGCAATCAAAATACATTCAATTGATGAGGTTATAACTAGGGAAGTGGAATTACCAACTCTTGGACTCTGTGCCAGGTATAACACAATACAAAATCATAACAATCATTACAAAGAAAAAAGAGGGGAAAAAAAGAACTACAGCTACCATTGCATTAGTAGATCTCAATTACTGCTGCACAGTCCAAGTTTCTGGAATGCAACAGGTAATTTTAACCACTTATCTGAAACTGCAATAGCAGTAGAAGCACTTTGGCAAGTGCTGTCTGGAGGACTATGGCCCTACTTAGCTGCATCCTATGTTGACATCTGAGAGGACAGGACATAACTTGCCTGAAGCATCACATCACTGTTGCACAGGACTGGATATTTCTAAAACAAAGCTGGAGATGAGAGGATCTTGCACATCTACGGAATCCCAAAGGCAATGAGTTTCCCAGTCATTTGGTCATAATGGCTGCTGTTACTATCTCTTCACTGGGACAAATATTGTAAAAGACTAAGTTTCTAGGTATGCCAGGATTATAAAGCTGATCAAGTACAGCACACAGGAAACCCCTATTTTCCCTTACTGTTAGCTTTATTTAGATTTCTTTTGGAAGCCTTGTAACTAAGTAGCTGGTGCTGCTCTTACAGGTACATGTTTTGAGTAGCAACTAGACAGAACTCAGATTTGAGAGTAATCCAGCTAGCAAGAGAACACCAGCAGAAATGCCTTTCTTTTTGCTCAGAAGCCAACAAGGAGTTACCTGGCAGAACCCACACACAAAACCATAGCTCTGTGTCTTACAGAGGCTTCTCCCAGATGCTTTGGCTTTTCCAGCTTCCTTCTTTATCTAGCCTTTTACTGCTTCAGCTACCAGCCACCCTCCACATGTACATATATCCCAAATAATGCTGTATGGAAATCCCAGGCGCTCATATTCCAGAAAACATTCAATTGTTTTGTTGCAGCTGAAAACATATGCCTGATTGCTTTTTACTACTTCTTACACCAAAATAATCTAAATATGTACTGATAGTGTTTATCCCACTCATTACTTTTGGACATCCTTGTGCACTGCTACAAGTGTGATCACTTGGCTAAACAGGCTGTATGAGCCTCCAAAGCACCCGAAGGAGCTGACGATGTCTCTGCTAAAGAAAAGAGAATGAAAACAAGACAAAATACTGTTGCAAGGTGGTTGCAGTGCATACTACAGCAAGAAACCTGTGGCCATCCCTGAAACCTTTGTGGTAGTGGTTCCTCTAATGCTGAGATGGAGAGAATTTTCTCCCTGCCCTTTCTAAATGTGATAATGTGAGAGTGTGGAAAGACTAAAACACTGTACTCTACGTAAGGTATTTGTTCCTAATAAACAGTTTTAATGAAAAGGGGCCCATAAGGCCATTATCTATTTAAATGTTATTACTGTATTTTTCTTCCACATTACTATGACTAAATTAGCTTGCTCCCTTTGCCATTCCTGTGACAACATAGCAGACTATGTTAAAATAACATAAGATTTTAAAAGACATGATAATGCAAGAGCACAGCGAGAGTGATTAAGATCTCAAACCCCATTCTCCTAGCTCCAATCAACTTTGAGACAACAGTTACGACTTCAGCTGGACAGCTTCTGTGGTTTTCCTCCAGCACTTTTTAGGGGTGATAATGTCCTTTCTGGTACTTTGCCTTACGCGCAATAACAACTTTAGAGAACGGATATAGACAGCTATTTGACTCAAAAATAATTCCTTAACTGCAAATTTAGAAATGCCATTTTCCTGTGCTTAGGAGGAGACAGCTGAAAAGATGCAATCGAAGTAGAGTGATGACAACACAGCAGCTGCACCATCTTCCTAGCATGAGGAAAACAGCATCTGCAAGGAAAAAAGCTGTGTCTGCACATGTGCACACACTGCTCACACACAAAACCAGGGCTTGGCAAAGTAGTTGGCTTGGCAGCTCTGTAAGTTCAGTAAAAACACATGTAGTAAGAGTGAAAGTATCTTTGCAACTCCCCTGCGTGACAGGCTCTTTTGCAATGACAGCTTTTTGCTCTGAAACCGGCAAGGCTGAAGAAGAGCACATGACGGTGGGGACCCTGCAAAGGCACAACACACCTCTGGAAGCCAGGGGGGCCTCAGAGCCACCCCATGCAACTAAGAGAGCCCTCTGTGCCTGGGCATTACCAGTTGGTTGTCCAAGTCTGGACCGAAGTTGAATGAGCAGTCCACAGATGAAATGCTGCTGATTTCATTCCCATTCCTTTGAGTTTATGTGGCTACATGACTTTATTTATTCTTCTTTGGGACATAAAAATGCTCAGAAAGCTTTTCGTTCCTTTGTTTGCTTTTAAGACAAATCACGTGTACTAGGATGATAAGTGTGATACTATTTCTGTTGCAAGTTCTGATAAAGATGCTTGAAAGAAAATAAGCATCTTTCATTAGCTAAAAATCTTTGCTTTTCTCAATGTAGTGAAACTGATGCAATGGCATTCTGGCAGTCCCTACCCCAGTATCATTAATACATATTCAAAGTAAACACAAGGTTGTATATTCAGAATTTAACTAAATTGCATCAATAAATATGATCATACTCTTAGGTATAAAACACATATTTAGCTTTTAGCCTGTTCCTATTATGTATCTTCTCGTTCCATTAACGTACTAAGGGATGTTATTATTAATCCAGTCAGTGTATCATTCTCCCCCTTCACACTTGAGAAATACATTATGAAGAAGAGTGGCTAAGCCAGGAGTCCCCACACATTGGAAGACATCAGGTTTATTATGTTTTTTCCTTTGGTGAGGATTATTATTTATTTTATTTATTTATTTACTTAACATAAATTCACAAATTAATTTAGTCATGGCATTATCAGCACTATGCATTAATGACTTAAGTTTCAATTTCTAGAATAGCTCCAGAGACCAAATCTAAATGACTGGATTAGTCAAAGGACAAGTCCGCACATGGATAGATTTTTAATGGCTTTTATACCTAGATGGCCCCTGGCTCCTGAAGAGACCACGATAGGTTTGGCATCTCTGTGCTGCAGCACAGTCCCTGCTGAGCTCAATCTGACTGCAGCTGTTAAGTGCTGCAGGGTAGGCACACCCCAGAGCAGCCTCAGGTCACTCGACAGCCTGCAGAGAGAAGTGAGAGGGCAATCCAGAAATGCCGATACCTCACCTTAGTTTTGTGACTTCTCTTTAATTTATTTATTTGTTTTCCCTTCTTTTTGATTACAAGCAGTGCAAGTTAGAAGCCAGATGCCCATGGGAAAGACCTGTGGAACCACAGGATGCAGCACTGGGATTAGTGAAGATGACAAGCGCTGGAGACACTCTTGTGCATTACCCAGAGCTGAATGGGTAAATTTACAGTGAGAAACGGCTACTGTAGTGCAACATTCCCTGCTCTGCTCTTTCTTCCATACACTGAAGTCAGGGAACAACAACAAAGAAATGTTCCAAATTCTGCAGTCTTTGCTTGTTCCTATTTACTAAATGATATTTTAAATATCTTATTTCTAAGTTTCTAACAAATAGGATTTCATTAATCCTCTTTATTTTACACTGAGTGGGCCATAGAGATATTAAGGGACAGCAAAATGAATGAACACAACACTTGAGAGACACAAAGTTACTTATTAAAATTGGTTTAGACATTTATCTTTTGGGGCTTTTTTCAAAAAAGAAATAAGCCTTCCACAATCTTTGCTGAAACCTAATGCAATGTGGGAGATGTGCACTAGCTACTTCTGCGATAATCATGGTGTGAATGTGAGCATTAAATTAGCTAAGGGAACAAAATCTTTCATGAAGCCTTAAGAAAACATTCGATTATACTGACAAATATACCTGGCTAGGTAATTACACTGTTGTGCAGTAAACGCTTTAGCATTTAGAGGCACAATAACAACCAATAACAATGGTACACTACAGCTATTTTTTTCTGACTATGAAGCACTAAAGGGAACTGGATTGCCCAAGGATTTACCGTGTGACAAGATGTAACTAAAACTGATTGAGAGTCTCCTCATGCTGGGTCAGTCCTCCCTGAAGAAGCTGCATGCTAGTCTGAGGTTTGCCATGGGTAAACTACATATCCTTATTTCAATATATTTATTTCATCAGCTAAGCTTCTCAATCTGCATTTTCAGGAGTTTTCAGTAAAATGACGAAATCCAAATGGAAATAATCTATCTGGCTAACAAGGGTGCACCAACTAGCTAATTGTATAATCCAATCTAGTGGAATACAAATGAACAGGAAATGGCTTTGAGCTACAGCACAATTCTAAGTGTAACAGGGAAGGCAAGAAAAAAGGTAGTTACAGCTGATCATTTATTGCAGTGGCGCCTAGGCAGTAGGAACCAAGAGCAGCAGGCAACACACTAATCCCCCAGAATGCCTCCTAGCAGGTTAGTTTCCCTGTAATATTTTGCTCACAAATCACAACAGTGTTAATAATGCTGTGAAAAAAAAGCACATGTAGATAATGCAATGCGGTTAAATAATCTTCCTTGGACAATGGTAATTAAAGGGGGATATCCCCATTTTCGACAGTCACATTCTGTTACTTAGGCCTGTCCTGCAGTAATTATTGGATTTTTTTCTCCTGTAAAATGATTTTCAGCTGTAAAAAAATTAAGCAGATTCGTGTGTAGTCTGAAAAGGTCAAGAGACCTGAATCTGAATGCTCTTATTTTTTAATACTGTTGACCTACAGGGTTAAGATAAAAGTCAGACTCCATGATTATATTCATAGATGACTTTTTAAAAGTAACTTTGTTCATAGTGACAGAAAGATACAGTAGTTTGAATACAAACTCCAGGAGTAAAGAATGAGGACAAATACCTCCCTGAGGAAAGTGGGCCTAATCCAAGGTCCATTGAATTAATTAGCATCAACATTAGCTTTGCCTAAGGGGCTAAAGACTCTTTTTCTTTCAGTTGTTGATCAGGCTGCATATCACAATATGCGGGCTGGCATTCAAAACTATACTGCAATCATCTTTGTTAGCTAATCCATTTATTTATCTAACTCCTAAAAAAGAAACAGCATTTATAATGCTGGTGTATTCTTCTCACATTTGATCTCACTGCCTTCATTTCAACTGTTGCCCCTTTAAAGCAAAATAAAATACCCCCTTGGAGCAATCTGAAACAGGGAAATACCTGTAGGTTATTTTCAGTATTAGAATAAATTTTGTACTTTCAGCAATCTAAATGTAACAAACTTAATCCATGCTTGACTGAGAATGTATTATCACCCATCCAAATAATTTGCATTAGCAACTTCAAAAACTTCTAACGATAGGATGTGAATTAGAAACTGCTCATATTACATGACAGGTAACCAAGAACTCACTTTTAATTGGGGGAAATGCCAACAACTGACCTGCAAGGAGCCTCGCCAATGGAGCATAGGTCAGGTGGCAGTGCCACAGTACTGCAGCTGCCACCATCCTACTCTGTAACTAACTCCTTTCAGTGAGATTGTTTTCAATCTATTCTAGATGAAAGCTGTTTATAAGATGTTTTAACGTCATTCAACTGCAAAAGACACAGTGACTAAAAGTTAAGTGAAAGGACCAACCCATTATGTATCAACCTAGCTCCTCATTTATCAGGGAGCTTTGGTCCACTAACTCCAGAATAGCCCCAAGAAGATGTGCTCCTCCATCAGCTTCTGCAATGTAAGGAGAGGAAAATAAATATAGCAATAAGCTATCCAAAAGTATAGGACTTTATTAGGCAAAACTAGCACCTGAAGATCTCCTGAGAAACATACAGGATATCCTTATATCATGAATCCTGGCTAATACTGTTAAGACACAGCCCTTTTATGCTTGGTTGGAAGTTTTTCAAATCATCTTCTAACACAAAGAGCTTCACCATTCTTGGAACCATGCAGAATGGTAATGTCTGAAATAAAAGACATCAACAAGACCAAATTAAAACATAAAATAAATTTGCAGTCATTCAGGTTGTCTGAAAGGTATTACTGAATACCATACGCTGGTATTCAGTGACTAAATGGCATTACAGGTATTATTGGTGGTTTTTTTACCAGTTCATCATTGCAAAATTCTATTCGCTAAAGACGAAACTGGACTGAAAGCGCTGGTCTAAAAGATCAATGAAAAATTGTAACTTTTAAATGCTTGATAAAACCCCAATGAACCAATAACTTGTTATCCTAGAAGAAATCTTTACCATTATCATCTGAAATCCGGTGAAATTCATCAATCTTTTAAGATCAACTATTTAAAAAATAGATCTTTATTTAATATGAAACAATATATAGATCTGAGCTTTCATTACTAGTAGATTGCAGGGATTGAAAAAGGTAATAGACTGTAAAAGTCATTTATGGGGTTTTATATGGGAATAGATATTTAGCCATTTAAAGAATCTAAACATATGCTCCTTTAAATCTAAGACTTGGAGCTGTTTTTCTGCGAGAAGACTACCAATAGTGGCAAGCCAGAGAATAGGCAGAAACAATAAGACTGGATTTTGCCATTCCCAATTTTGAAATTATTTGGTACAGCTCAAAATTAATTACAGGCTCAAGGGCTTTGCTGTAGGACAAACATTTCTTCATTGAGTAAGATACGTCACTATTGTGCAGGTCATCAGTTAAACTGAAAATTCTTGTGCAGAAAGAACACTTTATTTTACTTGCTGAACTGCATTGAGAGTATTATTCTCCTTTTAAAGAAAGAAACTAGAACTGAGTAAATTACATCTTTTGGTCCAAACAATAAAATATTGATGGCAGAACTAGGACTGAGATTTTTAACTCTGTGCATCAACTAGAAATAGTTAAATCTTTCAGCTATAATTTTGGGATGAAAAAGGGATTTTTCCAGTAATTTTGCAGTCCACTTCTGAGCTTTCGTATTTTACTACTGCTAACGTGTAACATGTCAGATATTGTACACAACTGCAAAAATAAACATAATTTGTAGGCTATAAACTCCTACAGCCTGTGACATAGATGAAATTCCTGTATCATCTTGACAGGTCATAACACAGATACAACATCTGGGGATGCAAGAAATTAAATTCTGTGCTCTTGGTGCTAGACTGGCTGTCCAAAAATTTCAAAGTTGATAGTTCGTCAGTAACGAGAAGGTGACCATAAAGTACTAATGTTGCATAAGCAGGAGCTGCTCCTGGTGTCTTTGGGGAATTATATACATCCTTCTCAAAACTTTGGAAAGGACTGCTTACATAGGGAGCACTTTTCTTCCTGGACTCAAATATTCTCACTTAACTGTCTCTTGGAGGAAAAGGAAGAATGAATATGGAGCACCTTGAAGTGCCTGATGACAATGTTCAGTGCATTTGTGGGACAGCTCATTAGATGCTATAAAATGGACTCTCACAATGTGCATTAAAGAATCTGAGGGGAGCACATTCTTGATAAGGTTTAGATCCCAACTCAAAGGCATCACGCCAGCTTTCTAACAATGGGGTGAGGCCAATATGGAACACTTCAGAAGGATTTACAAGAATAGGATGTTCAACCATGTATCATGGATGATCAATAAGGAAGAAGAGAGAAACTACTTATGTCACAGACCAGATAGAGGAGACTGCACAATATGATAAAAATAAAATCAACCTTCTAAGTCAGAAGATGATAACTTCTGTAACAGTCACCCCTGCTATCACTGCCTTTTTTTCATGATTTTTCTTTTGATGCACAGTAATCTTCAATACCATCTGAAAAATAAGTCTGGGTCTGGTTACTAGATCTAGCTTAACAAATGACCCAATTTCTCTGACTGTCATTTCCAATGATGAATCATATTTATACATCATTTTTCATTAGAAGCCCACAAGAAGAATTCAGTTACTCTTAAGAATTTTATTCATGGCAGCATTTAGTTGTTCATATACACTTGGAAAGAGACCATATTAAGCACAATTCTCAGTAGGGGATGGAAAAGTAACTAATATTTGTGGCTGTACTCTGTTTTTAACTTTAGCACTTCCACATGACTGAAATCACAACAATAAAAGGCTGAATGATATACAGTGTGCAGCGTGAAAAGATGTTAAACAGTATCAAGACAATTTCTGAAATCTAAACAGACATTTTTCATGATGAGGCAGCTGCTCATAACTAAACTTTAAGATGCTGTCACTATGTCATACCTACTCATTTCCATTTACATGTTTTAGTGAAATGAGAAAGGCACCATGAAAACAGTAATCCTGCAGCACTCCCCTTCTGCAGCATGGTTTCCTGTCTAAACACAGAAGACACTTCCACCTCTAAAGCTCACTCTGTCAAACTAATTGTTACAGCTTCTATTTCTTCTGAGATATTTACATTTCCATCAGCACTCATTTCTCTGTCAAGAACAGTGAAATGTCATACCTGGAGACAGTTCAGTGGAGCTGAAGTAAAGGAGGCCTGTAAGCTCTACAAATCAATCTCTATGTATAAGTCACTTCGTGCTTTTAAGAAACGTTTTCCCCAGAATTAATTTCTCCTTAGTCTGATAGTCCTGAGAATTCTGAAGTATATGTTACCTCGTCTATGTAAAAATCTATCAAAACCAATTAAGAATTACATATTGTACCCTTTTTAATCCTTTTTTTGATTTGGTAATGCCAAGTGTAAGTGTAAGTGTTTTTAAGAGAACTGAAATACAGCGGTTTAGGTCTGCTGGGTTCACTAGGAACAGACATCCAGGCCTGGTGTTACACCACAGCACTTGTGATTAATATGAGTCACGTCATCGCACCCAAAGGCAGTTGTTTACAAAGTACAAGAATATCTGATCTGTAATTTTCCTGTGACTATCACAAATGAACAGCAGTAAGCTTCAAAGTTGGATGAAAATTTATTTGGTGACTAATCCACTCACTAACACTTAGTACTAGTGAGAATCAAACTTATCTCAGGGTTGTTGTGTCCTTCTGAAATGGAGTTGAACAATATCATTGGCATTTTCATATGCTATGGGCAGAAATTTCAGTACTGACATTGTTTCAGCATTTGGGTACCAACCTTGAACTGACCCAAACAAGTATGATTTCCAGAGGAAAAGTACTCAGCCTTTTACGAAAATCAGCTTCATTACAGTAACTGACAACCCCATCTCTAGAATAGATTGACTATGAGATATGTACTGTATTTACTCAGTCTACAATTCATCTCTCAGAATGCTATTCCAGGGGTGTGATTATACTTTTGATGCAGATAGTAGCAGAATAGGATGTGGAGATTTTGTCCTTCCACCACATTGCCCTCTTCTAGTGTGAAGGAAATCGAGGGTGCTTCTAACATTGCAAGACCAAAGAGATATTTTTTACATTAGAAAAGAGTGCAGTGATCACTATCAGCCTAACTCAACGGTTTAATCTGAAAATGAGTCTTTCAAAACTGCTTTTATTCATTGGCAATTTACTTAACATTGCAAAACAATAAAAGTATAGAAAGCCGATAACCATCCCAAGTGGGTTTTGGTGACAAAGTTCACAAAGAGAAATACATGCTTTCATATTATACAAAATTATGGCATATTAATACTGCCATTTAGTACACTGATTACAACTTTTATACACCCTTTTGTTGCTTCAGTGAAACATTATATTCAAAGGACTTTTACATACTTTGAATTCATTTGTTTACAAGGTATCTTGAAACTGAATTCATGTTGTCTTTTGAATGAATTGAACATGAATTCATGTTCTGTTGCCTTAGGATGATACAAACATACTCAGTGCTTATATACAGAAATGCACAGTCACAACACAGATAGGCCCAGAGAAATAATTTAGGGAAAATGTAATGTAAAAATTACTAATAAAATCTGGGACTGCAAGCCCCTTTTCATCAGCATTTCTTTGCTGTGAGGTAAAAAGAGTTGACACAAAGTCCTGCAAAAGGTTTATGAAAAGCTAGAAATAAGCTATATATCCTCTAAGTCCTATTCCTCTGAGGACTGGGGGGGGGGAGCAGGGTTGGAAAGAGAAACCCTAAGGACTGAACTCTTAGCTTTGGAGGAAAGTTGATATAAAAGGCAACAAACAAATCTACTTTAGATCTACTGATTGTTATGGAATGATCTTCAACTCCTGCAATGTGGTGACTGACAAAGTAAAACTAATCAGATTTATATTCTGTGAAGACCTAACCCAAAACTGCAGTGGAACTAAAAAAATTCTGACACCCCTTACTCAGTTGCTTGTTTAAGATATGGCCAAGCAAACCTACAAATGCTTTTCCTCGTATTCCTATTTGCCCTCTGAGTGATAGTCTGTGTGAAAGTGGGAGATCACAAGTTTAACATCCCATACCTAGTCATCCTTGACAGAACACCGAACAAGTACATTGATACTAATTAATCACTGTCACAAGCTGACCATGTGTCAGGGCATCCTGTTTAAGGTCAGAAAATGAAGTCAGTTGTTCAACACCATAAATTTTAGAGAAGGCATGAAAAACGTGATTTTTTATTTGAAGATGTAATACACAATTAGCAGGTGCTTCTCATATTTCAGAAGATAGCTGTAAAGCATTTTCATTTACTGACTGATTTCAAACAGCTGCTGCTACTAAATGGTAATCCTTTGTAGTAGTAACCGATCTATAAAATATTTTTATCAATGCAAAGAGCATTAATTGACATTTTTCCTCTGGCTTTTTATTTCTTTTGCCTAACTTTCTGATTAGCCATTACTACAGTGCAAATTATGGAAGAGCAAAGCAAAATTCCTCTAAGGTATGACTCAATTTTTGAGCAAAATATGAGAGAATCATAGAATGATTTGGTCTGGAAAGGACTTCAGAGATCATCTACTTCCATCCCTCTTGCTATGGGCAGGATACCTTCCACTAGACCAGGTTGCTCCAAGCCCCATGTCCAACCTGGCCTTGAACACTGCTAGGGATGGAGCAGTCACAGCTTCTCTGGGCAACCTGTGCCCATGCTTCACCATCTACCTAGTAAATATCCATATGAACAGCTAGTAAGGGTCATATAAAGCACAGAATTCCCAAAGACTTCTAAAGCTGGATAATGATCAAAGGTGACTTGCTGACCTAAGCCTAACCAAGATATTTCATATGCCTCTGAATCATCAGGGACTGGTCGGTTAAGGAAGAAATATTTGTCAATGGGTTTCATGGCTTGATTTGGCTTGGCAAACCAGATGTGTCAGATAGTGTAATGTTAACTTCCTCACTGTTGCATGCAATAGCAAAGGGTGAACTACTCTGAAAACCAAAGTCATGAATGAATCTGGAAGAAACTAAAATATTACAAGTATTTATAAGAGTCACATAGGAGTCTGTATAGGATGCAGGATTTGATTGATACAGCAGAATCCTAAAATAAGCTTTTCTGGCTTTAAACCATTCTGAGTTTTCACCTGTGTAATTATGAGTTTTTACACAAGTTACCTGTTACTCAGCTTCACAGTGTTTCATGAAAGAAAGGCCTTGAAGTTCTACAAGAATATTCAACTGCATCCACCTCGCTGTATATGAATGTTTACCAGTCTACACCAGCTAACTCCAACAGCCTTCCTCAGTCTCATTTTCCCAGTCTTTTATATCAGTTCTATCTCTATTTTTCCTCTGACTTCAAAGAAGCAAAAGCAATACACATTGCTCAAAGGATGGGGAGTAAGCAAAGAGAAAAGGCTGAAAAAATAAGAAAATAAAAAGCTTCAAGTAAAAATATAATAGGTCAATTGATCAGTTGTCAAAAAGATAATTCCCTCCATTAGGAAAACATATTAAGACCATTTAAGCTGAAGAATACACATATATCCATTTTGCGAGGATTTGCTTCAATGTTCCTACATGTTCAGGATTGATAAAACAAAGTGTCTTCTGTAGTTCTGAAACTATTTTGTCAGAGAAGTGATTGAAAACTTGGCTACATAGTATTTAGTCTTGAAAGCTATCTCATCTATATCATGCTTCCTTGGAAAATGCATGAACTAAGTTACAATACTGGATAGGAGCAAGTACTATCATTTTCCTTATATTTACATAGAAATGGCAATTTTTCCAAGATAAAATGATAAGATACTGTCAAAGTTCAAACAATTTATGTTTAGTACAAACACTTCTAATAGAGTTACATTGCTGCATTGAAAATCGGTAGACAATGGAGCATTCCTCATCTGTTTAGTAGTGCTGTGCAAGTATTGGGAGTGGTATTTCCCAGCCTGGGCATGTTTTTGTGCTGTGGTTTCACAATGACCATTAGTGTTTCAATGGAAACACTGCTTACTGAGCATGGATGCTCATTGAGAAACCATACCAAAAAAAAATTACTTTTTGTAGAGTATCATTCTCATCTCAAACTTAAAGCAGAGCTAATTTATTGTGTGAACACAAAAAGCTGCTTTTCCTAGGAAGTTTTAACTGTCACTATTACCCTGACAAACACAAAATACTGTTTAGTTTATTGTCGTAATCAAGCAATCTATATTTGTTCTAATGGGTAAGTCTAAAGTAGACTTCTGTGCAAAGTTTTTCTGTATAATTCTCCATGTGCTCACATTTCTTGAAAAAAAAAAAAAAAAAAAGTACCAAAAAGTTTGCTCTTAGAAGGTATGCTAGAACAGTTTCCAATAATCTGTTCTCTTCTCATGTTGTCAGAACAGACCCTGCATCTTCTGCATAGAGAAAGCCTTATGGCAGTTATTGAGATCTTCACTGATCCATGCAAAAATAATTTCTTCAGTCATCCTAGAAAGTATAAACCCATCTCTTCTTGAGAGATTATGATCAGTACTATAATGACTTCTGTACAAATATAGCTGCACTAGCTACAATGTGCAATCCAAGACTGCTTTGTAGATCATAGTGATTCAACACTGCAGCATTTGTATATGGAACTTAAGACTAAATTATTAGGTAAAATATGACTACTGAATGGTATTTTCAGAAACTATATACATTTTACTACCCTGTATTTCGCTAGCAGTTGAGTTCAATTCCATGTAAAGTTTGTAAGTAAATTATGACTTAGAAAAGTATCAAAAGGTTAGTGACTATTGTTTCAGAATGTGGGTCTCAAAAAACATTGTTTTGTTTTTAGTGAAATTAAATGATCACCAGTACAGAATTACAGATTCATAATTAATATAAAATAGTTATAAATTTTAAATTACAGATGAGAAAGTCCTTCAAATGCACTGATAGCTTACAGGATTTCTATCTATTTTCTTTGTCTCACACTGGTCATGTTCTTCAATTTTTGAGCATTCAGCCTCACACAAGGGAGTCTCACAAGGGAGTGAATTTTAACTCTAATTGTATGAATTTTTAATGCTCTTGGCTGTTTTCTGAAATTTAGCTGTCCTTCCTGGGCTCAAGAAGGCCCTATTTATCTTTCCAATTCCACAATATGGCTTCGAAATTCTGCGCAGCAGTTTTTCAGCAGCTCAGCCGAAGTACAAGCTCAGCAAAGCTGTTGATGGCTGGAAAACTTCCTCTACAAACACATCTGCTGCTGCGCCTGGCACTGGATGAAAATTTTAAAAAACTCTGTTAAGACAGATGCTTAGAAACTTCTAGGAGAAATTTCATAGAATGATGGGATCGATTAAGTTGGAGAAGACCTTAAGATCATTGAGTCCAACCGTAAACCCAGTACTGCCAAGTCCACAACTAAACCATACCCCTAAGCACCACATCTACAAGTCTTTTAAACACCTCCAGGGACAATGACTCAACCACTTTCATGGGAAACCTGTTCCAGTGCTTCACAACCTTTTTGGTGAAGAAATTTTTTTCTTATATCTAATATAAACCTACACTGGTGCTGTTTCCCCCAGTCCTGCTGCCACACTGGTGCTGATACAGGGCCAGGATGCTGTTGTCCTTCTGGGGTGCCTGGGCACAGGCTCATGATCAGCTCCATCAATCAGCACCCCCGGGTCCTTTTCCATGAGCAGTTCTCAGCCGCTTTTCTCCAAGCCTGGAACATTGCAGAGGGTTGTTGTGACCTAAGTGCAGGACCCAGCACTGAGCCTTGTTGAACCTCATAAAACTGTCTCCTTCCTGAGGCATGTCCAGCCTTCCTGGACTGTTTTGCCCTTCAGGACTGCCTCCCAAGGGCCTTTGTCAATCAGGCTCCTAAACAGGCCAAAGTCTTACCTCTTGAAATTCGAGGTAGTTGTTCTGCTGACCCTGCTCCTTACTTCTCCAAAAATCAAAAAGCTATCATTCTGTGATCGCAGTGCCCCATATAGCCTCCAACCATCACACCACCTGCAAGTCCCTCTTTCTTCACAACAGGTCCCTAGCTGGCTCCCCCACTAGCTATGTCAGTAAGTTCTACTCCACACACCGCAGGAACAGGAGTTAGCAGGGCTTATTGACAGGGCTTTAAACTAGTTATGAAGGGGGGAGGGGATTTAACTGGGCCTGTTGGGGACAAGCCCAAGAGGAACATGCTAGGGATTGAAGGATGGCGGGCTAAGGAGGACTATCAATCTCTTGTTTCACTTGTGGGAAAGGATAGCTCTTTAGACCCTGTCCCGCAGGGGAAAAAGGGTACTAGGACTGGCTCCCTGAAATGCCTGTACACCAATGCACGCAGCATGGGGAATAAACAGGAGGAGTTAGAAGTCTGTGTGCGGGCTAAAGGTTATGATCTAGTGGCGATTACAGAGACATGGTGGGACAGTTCACATGACTGGAATGTGGTCATGGATGGCTATGACCTTTTTAGAAAAGATAGGTCAGCGAAGCGAGGTGGTGGAGTTGCTCTTTACGTGAGAGAGCAACTAGAATGTATTGAGTTCTGTCCGGGGTCGGATGAGGAGCAAGTGGAATGTCTGTGGGTACGAATCAAGGGGCTGACTGGCACGGGTGATACAGTTGTGGGGGTCTATTACAGACCTCCTGATCAGGACGAAGGAGTTGATGAGGCTTTCTACAGGCAACTGGAAGTAGCCTCGCGACTACATGCCTTAGTCGTCATGGGGGACTTTAATTACCCCGATATTTGCTGGAAGACTCACACAGCCAGTCATTCACAGTCTAGGAGGTTCCTCGAGTGCATTGATGATAATTTCTTAATGCAAATGGTGGACGTACCAACTAGGAGAGCAGCGCTGCTAGATTTAGTACTCGCCAACAAGGAGGGTTTGGTCGAAGTGGTGACGGTCAATGGCAGCCTTGGCTGCAGTGACCATGAGATGGTGGAGTTTAGGATCCTGTGTGGGAGGTATAGAATACCTAGCAAAGCCACAGTTCTGGATTTCCGAAGGGCCAACTTTGGCCTCTTCAGTCAACTGCTAAGGAAAGTCTCATGGGAAAGTGTACTAGGCGGTAAAGGGGCTCAAGATAGTTGGTTAGCATTCAAGGACCGCTTCTTCCAAGCTCAGGATCGGAGCGTCCCAATGAGTAGGAAGTCAAGTAAGGGATCTAGGAGACCGGCGTGGTTAAACAAGGAGCTGCTGGGCAAACTCAAGTGGAAAAGGAGAATCTATGGATTATGGAAGGAGGGGCTGGCCGCTTGGGAGGAATATAGGACAGTTGTTAGAGGATGTAGGGAGGCAATTAGGACAGCTAAGGCCTCCTTGGAACTCAATCTTGCTAGTCGGGTTAAAGACAATAGAAAGGGCTTCTTCAAATACATAGCAAATAAAACTAACACAAGAGGCAATATAGGCCCACTGCTGAACGAAGTGGGTACCCTGGAGACAGAGGATATAAAGAAGGCAGAGGTGCTGAATGCCTTCTTTGCCTCTGTCTTTACTCCTGCAGACTCTCCCCGAGGGCCCTGTATTTCTATAGCCCCAGAAGGAGTCAGGACAAAGGAGTTTGCTTTGGTAGATGAGGATTGGGTTAGGGATCAGCTATGCAATCTGGACATCTGTAAATCGATGGGTCCGGATGGAATGCACCCACGGGTGCTGAGGGAGCTGGCGGAGGTCATTGCTAGGCCACGCTCCATCATCTTTGGTAAGTCGTGGGAAATGGGCGAGGTGCCTGAGGATTGGCGGATGGCAAAGGTCACACCAATCTATAAGAAGGGCAAGAAGGAGGACCCGGGTAATTATAGACCGGTCAGCCTTACCTCCATCCCTGGAAAGATGATGGAACAACTTATTCTTGACTCCATCACTAGGCATATCAAGGATGAGGGGGTCATTAAGAACAGCCAACATGGTTTTATGAGGGGGAAGTCATGTATGACCAACCTTATAGCCTTCTATGAGGAAGTGACTAGGTGGAGGGATGATGGTAGAGCGGTAGATGTAGTTTTTCTTGATTTCAGTAAGGCATTTGATACTGTCTCCCACAGCATCCTCATAGATAAGCTAAGGAAGTGTGGGCTTGACGATCAAGTAGTGAGGTGGATCGAGAACTGGTTGAAAGGAAGAAGGCAGAGAGTTGTGGTCAATGGCGCAGAATCTAGCTGGAGGTCTGTGACTAGTGGAGTCCCTCAGGGGTCGGTGCTGGGACCGGTGCTGTTTAATATTTTCATCAATGACCTGGATGAGGGAACTGAGTGCACCATCAGCAAGTTTGCTGATGACACAAAACTGGGAGGAGTGGCTGACACACCAGAAGGCTGTGTTGCCATTCAGCGAGACCTGGACAGGCTGGAGAGTTGGGCGGGGAGAAACTTGATGAAATTTAACAAGGGCAAGTGTAGAGTCTTGCATCTGGGGAAGAACAACCCCATGGACCAGTACAGGTTGGGGGGTGACCTGCTGGAAAGTAGTGAACGGGAAAGGGACCTGGGGGTCCTGGTGGATAGGAGGATGACCATGAGCCAGCAATGTGCTCTTGCGGCCAAGAAGGCAAATGGCATCTTAGGGTGCATTAGAAAGGGTGTGGTTAGTAGGTCAAGAGAGGTTCTCCTCCCCCTCTACTCAGCCTTGGTGAGGCCGCATCTGGAATATTGCGTCCAGTTCTGGGCCCCTCTGTTCAAGAAGGACAGGGAATTGCTTGAAGGAGTCCAGCGCAGAGCCACAAAGATGATTAAGGGAGTGGAACATCTCCCTTATGAGGAGAGGCTGAGGGAGCTGGGTCTCTTTAGCTTGCAAAAGAGGAGACTGAGGGGTGACCTCATCAATGTTTACAAATATGTGAAGGGTAGGTGTCAGGATGATGGAGCTAGGCTTTTTTCAGTGATATCCAGTGATAGGACAAGGGGCAATGGGTGTAAACTGGAACATAGGAAGTTCCACGTTAACATCAGGAAGAACTTCTTTACTGTAAGAGTGACAGAGCACTGGAACAGGTTGCCCAGGGGGGTTGTGGAGTCTCCTACACTGGAGATATTCAAGGCCCGCCTGGACAAGTTCCTGTGTGATGTACTGTAGGTTACCCTGCTCTTGCAGGGGGGTTGGACTAGATGATCTTTTTAGGTCCCTTCCAACCCTTGGGATTCTGTGATTCTGTGACTGTTTCCTCTCTGCTGTATTGTGTTTCCAGCAAATACCTGGTAAGTTAAAGTCCCTGCCACATCTCAAAATCACCCTAACAGAAGATGCACTGAGCCAGAAAAGAACCAGTGTGATGATGTAGCAACTGGAAGATTGTTGCTATAACAAAATTTTCAGCTGTTTTCTTCCCAGTATACCAGCTTACACATGCAAACACAGAAACCCTGGTATTGTTTGGAGTAAAGGTCTCCAACATGGAATCACCCCCACACTTTCTAATTTATAGTTATTCCAGAAAAGGTTGTACCTTGGGGTTTGTTTGTTTCATGTTTGTTTGTTTTTCTCTGGTTTGAGGCTGTGTATGTATTCTTGTATTATTCTTGTTAAAACCCAATAACTCCCTAGGAAACTTTTGGGGCTTGCTTGTTTTTTGTGGTTTTGTTACTGGTGATCAGAGAAGATGTGATTTCTTAATCAGACAAATAATTTTTCCACAGAACAAGATGGAATTTTCCAAATTATAGTTGCATCTTGCATTTAGGAAACTTACTCCATCCTTACTGCCTTTTAACTGTTCAGAGTGCGCCTGTGACAATTTAGAAATCCTGATAGAAACTGAAGTCCAAGTTCAAAATTCCTATAAAAGGATGACCTAAGTGGATGAAAATCCACTTTTGTTAACTTGTGCGCACTCTCGCCTTTAAAATTTCACACCATTTCCAGTGAAATTGAAACTAAAACTTCGAGGTTTAATCTCAGTCCTAATGAGGAGAACTGAATTTTACCAGTAGTGGTAGAAAACACTTCACCATATTCTTTTCTAGGGTTGCACCCATATATCTTAAAACTGGACATGTCATTTTCTCCCTTGGGATTCAGTAAGGCAGAGTGTGTGGGCATGTATTCCCAAGCTTATTTAGTCATTCTGTGCACAATGAGCTGGGAAAAGTGTCCCCCTTTCTGCTAGTCCAAATACCAGTTGCACTGCCTTGCTCTTCTGCCCTGTGACGCTTGCACAGAAAAAATCCTCACTTATGTTAAGGCACTTGTGGTGCCATTATTAGGATGGAAGACTTCTAATGCTATGACTTTGTTTTCAAGTAATGGATGACTTTGCATATAAAACTATCATTTATCTTTGTAGAACAGTATTTCCCTTCAACTGATTGTTTCCATGTAAATAGAAACATTCCTTTAAATTATATATTTGGAAGACATGCTCTCTGTGACAAACATTTGAATTGACCCTGTTATTGATATCAGAGAGAGGTTATATGTAACTAACAGCACAGCCCAGACATTATTAATTCAGGATTTGCTATAGACATTTGGCTTTAAAATTTAAATTAGAAATGTATATTCATATAGTCTGGTCTTTCAAATAGATACTCACATATCCTTGTTTACAAGAAAATGCAAGTGAGACCATTTATAGTGGATTTAGAAAACTAAGCAAATGCTTAAATTATTTCAAGTTAAAGGGATATGAAAAGCGTATTTAAGCACTGAACTGAATATCAGATGGCAGTGATGGAAGTCACTTATCATTCATAGCTGGACTATACATGCCATCTGGTTTCATACTTACAGGACAAATATTGGTACATACAGTCCCTTCCCCTGCAGACTCTTCATGGCAAAACCTCAGGTTTATTGTTTCTGTGTAGCCTTTGGTTATATTTAGACTACTGTAGCACTATTATAATAAATAATGGCAAAACAGAGAGGAAGTAATAAAAACAAAACAAAAGAGTCTCCTAACAGAACCATTTACTGACTTCATTAATAGCCTAAATGCTTAAAGGTTTTATATTACAAACTGTGCAGCACAGAGACATCTACACGTATCCTAATTAACAGCAATCACACACACTAATAGTATAACCTACTGCTTAAGTAAATGAACATCCTTGCCCCCTGCTGCCTTGAAGGCGCTGATAGGCATGCGCTTTATTGACAAAGTAAGCTAATTTAGAGAGTGATTGTCCAAAAGGGAACTGATGTTTATTTGTAGAGTTTTTCCCATTGAACTTACAGGGCAAACAACGTGCTTAAATTGTTAATTAAAATATCAACAGCTAAATGTAAATACTATGGTCTCTGCAAGTACAGTGACACATGTTTTTTAAAAAAGAAATACTCCTGACAGTTTCCTGTTTTAAAGAAATGCTGTAAATCAAATAATGATACCACCAGGGGGAAAGGAAGGGACCCTTCTCTGTTTCTCCAGTAATCACTGTCAGTGGTTACACACCTTAAAGAGACCAGAGACTTACAGACCCATACAGGGTTTAAATCCACTTCACAGATTGTTTGAAGATACCTTACTGAAAAAATAATGAGGCAGGCTGCTGCTGGCAGAAGTGAAGTCTGCAGGAGACATGATGTTATAAACTTTTGTGGAGTTTTCAACACACAAAGTAAAGGCCCACTTGACTCTATTTTCTTTGCCTGAGCACTGAACTGTTTCTCTCTAGCTTAGTGGGATAATAAACAGGCAAGATCAAATAATTTTGAAACAGTCAGGGCAACAAACACTTCTACATTCGTCTGCAAAGTAAATGAAGTTAAGTTTTGGAAATCATGTTGTTTTAGGAAAGAAAATGGTCTGGAGAAAAAAAAATGAAACAGTCTAATATTAGAAGGTCAAATTAGTGGTGAAATACCATTGCTTAAGCAATGAGTTAGCATACATTGTGAAAGTCCAGGGCAAAGTACAAAACTTGTGAAGACATACAAAAGTAGAATCAACTAAAAGAGACTTTGTTTTAATTAAACAGCAACTAAAGACATTACTCAGATGTAGTAATACATTTATTCAAATGCTTCTCAAATGCCTTTGCTGAAGCTCATACGTTTAGTTAAAAAGCTACATATTGGAATACTGAACCCAACTTGAGTCCTTCCCTTTTTCCTGATGAGTGTTCCAAATTATAGACTGTTATTCACTTCTCTAGATAGATAATAAAAACATCATTATTTTTTAAAACGATAGTTTCAGTAGGAGGATTAGAACTTGGACCTCAAAGGCAACAGAGATACCTTCACAACTGGAGCAGCCGACACACTGAGAACAATGCCAATTTCCTCCTTCTCCTCTTAGATTTCCCTTTCGCAATGTAAGCATTTTCAAATTCCTACCTCTGAAAATACCAAAATTAAAAAAAATGTTGTGCCTCATGTCAACTGAAGTGTCTGGTCTTACCAAAAGTAAGTTTTGCTGGCTGGTCAAAAATAATTCAAAAACAGTGTTTCAGGACAACTAAAACACACTTACAAACAAATAAAATTTTGTTCAAAACCCTTTACCTGAAGCTAGCAATTACATTACCATAAATCAGGAGACAATGCTCTCTTCTTATATGTTAGATTAATGCTTACAAAGGAAGAAATAATTTGTTAGCTTTCATACAAATTTCTCGACAACACTTTGTCATTTTAGAATAAGTGTCGCTTTCTCTATGCACTTTAATCTTTAAATGCATGAAAGACAAATCTCACTTCATGTTATTGCAATGAATTATGATCAGCTGAGGTGGTATTTTCAGAAAAGGGCCTTTCAGATAGTTTCTGTTCCAATCCATCAGCCCAAACCTATTAGACTCCTAGAAAAGTTTAAAGCCTGTAAATCTACAGTTCCAAATTGCAGATTACACAAGTGAAAGAGGGTGCCATGAGGAGATTTAGATTAAACTTTCTTTCTTGTGATAAGCACTGTATACCTTTAGAGAAGAAAAATAAGTATGCTGCTGATAAATGGAGACACATAAAATTATTAAATGTCATTTTACTTACATTTGAATAAAATATCAGAAGATGAAAATTAATGTTGAAAAATATTACATAATGTAAAAAGCATTAAGCATAACAAACAAAAAGCAACAAGACAATTCTCTCAGATTGCTAACGGAAGTGATTTACAGTCATTGTAAATGCTGCTTTGAAAATGCCAGTTCTGGGCTTGGAGACATCCAAAAAGAATGTCTGGAATTATTAAGAAACAAATTTGGAACATGCCCTAAATACATCATTACACTGCTGTGTAAATCCATGATGGATCTACCTCAGATACTGATTCCCCTTCTTAAAACAGAGAATAAGAATGTATGCCATAGATCTCATTGGAGAAAAGATGAAGTGACTAAAAACTTTCATCTTGAAAGAAATGACCTAAAGGAAATATGAAACGGGTCTACAAAACCATGCACAGTAAACAGAACGTAAAGAAAGGTTGTTCACTATTCCTCATGAAATATGAACTAGAAGGAAAAGCAAAGAAAAGCTCACACAGCAAGTTTAAAATTGTAAAACATGCAATTCACATCTGCAACTGTGAAGTTACTGCCACAGAATGACATGAGGGCCAAAATACAAATGGGTTAAAAAAGTGCTTACACGAATTCCTGATATATTGATAGCAATTGAACATAACGGTCTGAATTCAAATTCCAGCTCAGAAAGCTACAGATAGCAACTGAAGTATAACAGAAAAAGTACCATTATCCCTACATTCCTGTTTTCCTAGGCATCTGCTAGCATCTACCCACTGCTGGGAGAGTGGATACAGCAAGTATGAACCCTTAGCCTGAATCACTGCTGCCATTCTTACTTTCCTGTATAATTGCAACTCAACACACCCATTTAATTATTTTGTGATTATTTGAACAGACTACAGCTTGGTATGTGATGGATTTGCAAATGAGCTCTGACTCCATCCTCTGACTCCATTTTGCAGGGGGGTAAGGGGTTTGTAAACACATTTTTGCAATTTTTCATCCAGTGCTGTTAAATTTTGGAGAAGGGACTGTATGGACTTAAAAAGTGGTACTTGGTTGAAGCTGTCATATCAGAGCTCTGTGAATGATTTCAATTCAGATTGTATACCCTTTCACAGAATGATCTAACTTCTGGTAAAAAGTAATAAAACCACAGCTATATATGGATAGGTTTGAGATGTAATACAGCTTATTGCTCTAACTATGAATACAGATGGACTTTATAGCTTCAATTTGCATCTGCTAACTAGTACGTACAGCCTCAGAATACTGTTTTTATATGAAACAAATCCCATGTTGATAGGTTACATGGTTCTGAAGAAACAGCTGCATCTCAGACATATTTTTTTCCCCATAGGCTAGAAAGTCTTTGGGGACATGTTAGAGTTACTAGTTCTTTAGTTCTTTAGTACTTAAGGGATCAAGCAAACTCTATTTTGAAGATATTTGCATGAATAATCCAAATTACAAATAGGTCTGCATTGTAACTGAACACTGCAGACAGAAGTGGAGTTCCAAGATTTGCACACTTAAGGAAAAGGAAGTGTTTTTGTTTTAATCACAAACTTTATTAATCACTTGTCACAGATGCAATCATAGCAGCTATTAATCATTCACACAGAAGACCATTCCTGTTGCTTTGCTAGCCCAGGTATAAATTATCATGTCAAAGACTAACCCATTTTATTTCATTAATACTCTGTTTTATTTCCTTCCACCCCCATTTTCTTCTGCAGAAAAGGCTTGAATTGTCTTTTTGAACAACTGGAGTCCAGATGATTAATCATACTAACAGAGGGTTGACCACAGGGTCAACAAACAATGAATAAAAACATAAGACATGGGTTCATTCTAGGTTCTACTCATGTTTCATTTCAGAAGTGAGAGAACAACAGTTCTTTTCTTCAGAAATTACTGCCTAATAGACAGAAGGAACCTTAACACAATGCATGTGCGGTTTCTTCCCCACAAAAAAGCACAGAGCCGTTTGTTATTAGAGTTGCTGTGTAGGCCACCCAATCTAGAAGAACAACAGACTTCAGCAATTTCAAAGCACAGTTAAATGCTGACATCCCCAGAGCTTTGACTACTGCAAACAGAGCCAGCAAGCAAGCTACAGAGCTTTCTCTGAAGTGTGATATAGGACCATAAATACGGTGTGATGGCTATTAAGCTCATAAATTGTAGTCAGAAGATTTTATAATCAAAAGTCCCCAGGGTTGTACTGCCAGAAATAAAAGAACTGTGAAAAAAAACCCAGAATGTACAGAATTGGACATTACTGATTGACTAATAAAGAGTTTTATGAAGACTTCTAGCAATTCTTAGGAAGAAAAGCAGAATGTAAATTACATTGTACTTGTGAAAAGAATAGATTTTTATCATATTTAAGCAAATGACATTTTTTAATACACCGGCTTCTGAGACCAAGTATTTAGTGACAGGCAGAATAGAGCAAACAGAAAAAAGGTAGCAAAGCTATTCCCTCCTTAGTGCAGTTCAAAAGGAAGTCTTACATTTGAAGGGTCATGAGGTTTTCTTCTGTTGGGCCATGAGCCTAACAAGAGTGACATTTTCAGCCATATGAAATGACTCAAAATCCCTAGCAAGTTTGCAAAGTCTAATTTGCAAAATAAAGGTCTGGAGAAGGATGTTCAGTCAAAATCTCCAAGAGATAAAGCTCTGTAAATTCAATATTTAATAGGCTTCATTTCTGTGGTGACACCTCCTTTCTTTTTATTTCCCTTTTATTTATTTATTTTATTCTTTTTTCTAAATGCTTGAAGAAACCGAATGAGAAAAATCAAGGAAAAGAAAAAGTCTTCAGGTGAGCTCAAAAATAATGAGCAAATACTTGGAAAGATTATATGGACTTTTTCCACAGCTTCAATACATAATCTACATTCCAATGGACGAAATAGCTTCCCTGGGACCTATGACAACCATATATAGCAATCCATTCTTCAAAGATGCTTAACAATTTATCTGTATATCTACATTTTCAGAGCTCATTCACAGAAGAAGTGGGGAAATGATTCTTCACACAGTTGCCACTATCATAATATAACCTGGTCTTATATTATTTCAATATACTAAACTTAATGTGAATGAAAACTCCAGCACATAATACTTTAACTCATTTTCAGACTGACATTTGAGTTGACCCAAGATGTGGCTAAAAAAGAGATGCAAATACTTCATTTTGTCAAAATCTTTTAGAAATAAACACATAAAATTTAGAAACCAGATAAATTCCTTAATGTGACCTTACATGAAGCAGAACATTGGTACAAATGTTCTTTGTACTCTGGCTGCATCTATCAGTGTCCAACCATACATTGGAGATCAAAAATATTTATCAAATCTACCGATGTTTGAACATTAGCCTACTCTTGGGTAGTAGTTTCTAGTTCTGAATCTCAAAGCACATGGAAAATATCAGCATCAGAATTATCTTAGAACATGGAAACCCCAGGTGAAGAGAAATGCCCAAATAACAGAGTTAGGAACCAAACCAATGCTGAACTGCATTTTAATCAGCATAGCCCCTTTTCCTAATGACACTAAGCAGACACATGGGAGAATTATCATGGTGTGGTTTATCCTGTATGCAATATTGATACATCAAATTAACCTACCAGCATTCTCCATGTATTTCTAACAGTACATGGATTTCTTGGAATGCGTCAGCTTACAAACACTCTCTCTTTTATACACCCATTGCAAACAACAGCATTTCTTCAAGAGTGTATGGGTAAGCCAATATTTCCATGTTAAAAAAACAAACAACAAAACAAACCAGTGGATAACTACTGACACAACCTCAGTAATAGAAGTCAGCTGTGATATAAAATATTAAATAGAATCTATTTGGGTAAATGAAAATTCAAAATACACAACTAAGTTACTTTAAGTTCTAAGATTTAAGTTCTTAAATTCTAAGATTTGTGCGACTGAACTTAATTTCAATTGTCATCTCATTCTTGAGTGCTCTCTAAATACTTCCGTTTGAATTGTTTTGTAACTGCTGCAATTACCACCAGTCTCCAAGAAGGCAATTTTTCCCAACCAGTTAAATGCAGGACTCGGGAAAGATCTCTGTATACAATCTGTCTGATCTTGCTCGTCACCTGAGAGGATAAACAGGATTTACACTGGCTTGTAGGCATTAACTTTGTGAGCTTTAAAATCCAACCTGTTCTCAGAGTGATTGCCTGCCCAGCTCCACTGTATTACACTGACTTCCTCTGAAATGCCAAGACTTCTGATCAACCCAAGAGCTGTGCAAATAGGGTTTCATAAAAATTTGCTGTTTTTTTTTTGCTTGGTTTGGGGTTTTTAACAAGTCATGGATAAAACAGAGATTATTTTCCTCACATTTCTGCTCAGCAAAATTAACATCAAAATATTTTGCCTTGAAAAGAAGTGGTTAGTTTAATTCCAGATGAAATTAATTCTTTTTCAAAGTTTTCCTCTTTTAGAAAGTTACATGTTAACATTAAAAAGTAAAAAAAAAGATGAGCAAGTTTTAATCTAGAAAATGCCCAAACTTCATCTTTCATTTTTCTAGAGAGTTTTGTCTTCCATTTTTTAGTCAAAACAATATAATACAGAATATAAACCCCACACTATATAGTGATGGATACTTGAATTACTGTACCTTTTGGACAAGTAGCATTCTCAATGGAAAATGTAACTCTTTTAATTTTTTTTTTTTTTTTGGTCACAAAGAATTAATCAGGATGTTATTTTCTCTACTTTTCTCAGAGCAACTTCTACTGTTAAAATCTTTCAATGAAATTTGAGGCTTTGATCTCCAGCATGATTATTCTTTGTTAATATTTAGTGTATTTCATAACTTAATGAGATGAATGATGTTTCCATGAAAAGGTGCAGTTTTTAAGCACATATTCAAAGAAAGTGTGAGGTTGATGCTTTCCAGTCTTTTATGTTTAACTTTTCCCAGAACTGTATAGAGGTTAACTGAATAGAACTGTAGAGAGGTTAACTATAAACTAGGTTTAAACTAAATTAAACTGATACTACATAAGTATTGCCCAGGGAAGCTGTGGTTGACCCATCCCTGTCAGTGTTCAAGGTCTGGCTGGACGGGGCTTGGAGCAACCTGCTGTAGTGGAAGGTGTCCCTGCCCATGGCAAGGGGTTGGAACTGGATGAGCTTTAAAATCTCTTCCAACCCAAACCTTTCTATGGTTCTATGATAAGTGATGTTTAATTCTGAGCCTTGAAGTCTAATGAGTAATTATTAGCCATTTGTTTAAATTTATTATTTTGCATACTAGTTGATTTGTGCATTTTATACCTTTTTAGACATAAACAGAGAGTTAAGGACCCCAGGGAATATCTATTCTCAGTAGCAGTTAGGCACCTGACTTTAAAAATATTTTCAAATTATTAATGATGTTAATATGCAATTAAGAATTAAAGGTTTCATGAAGTTTTAACCTGTGGAAGGGAAGCATTTCTAAATTGAGAATCTTCTATGAACAGTATGACAATGCTTTCTCAAATCTGTATTCAGATTTGCCCTCAGAAATATTTAAATAATCTTCATACACATATCTCACAAGATGTTTGTAAGATGCCAGCACTGCATCCTTGAGTCAGCCTTGCTCAAGACATCCATTTGGGAGACACAACTGCCATTTTCAACACTGTACGCATTTATTATGGAAGTAAAAGCATTATAATATAATTGCCTGCTCATGGTAAATATGTTTGACACTTAGAGGGAAAGATCAAAAAATGGAGGTCAATAAAAAGTATTAGTATGGCCCTCAAGACAGGTGGACTGCAGACAGCTCTTGCTGAAGAGGTATAATGCACTTTGTGTACGCCGTCAGGGTGGAGCCAGCAAGTTAGAAAATGCTCAGCAAAGGAATTTGCTGCCCCTTATCCACTTTTCACAATTACTAGTCAGGAATTGTGAGAAAGGATTGTTCGTTTCTTATTTACCCTAAAGGACTGCAGAAGTGCTGGAACTTAGGGTGGATCCATGGGTGCTCAAATTCATCAACAACTACAGTGAAAGGTCATTCTCTCTGCAGATCCTCAGTGGTGTTACAACCAGAGATTGCCTTGATTTATGACATTACACCATATGTTCATTTTCCCTTCATTTACTATTACATGAGAAAAAAAAAGGTGGAGATGGATAACTTAAAAATTTTTAAAGGTAACTTCTGGATAGTTCCAAACAAGCTCCATATAAACCTACTAACTTAAGGGCAACGAAATACATCAGATGAAAAACATGTCATTAACCCTTAAACAGCTCTCTTGCAAATATTTTACCAAACTATCCATTATAATGTTTCCATATACCATTGATCACCATGGGACATTGCACTTACCTCCTTCTATCAAGAAAGGGAAGAGATACCTACACATCATGCCAGCTGCAAAGTCTGGAGCAGTTACACAAACTAAACAAAATTAAACCAATTTTAGTTGTCTTGTGCAAGGTTACAAGGTGAAGACTACAAGCTATAAAACAAAAGCTGTTCCCAAAGGTAGCTGATACCTGCACGTCAAAAAGCCTGTTCAAATTAAAAACTACAAGACCTGGAGGTTTACCTAGAAACACGGAAATGATTTTCCAGCCTTCTCTTGAAAACTGGCAGTATTGCATTGGGAGCATCAGTCTTTGGAAGACCTTCTGTCCTGTATTAAGCCACAGGTGTAAGCAAAAATTGCAGTGGCTGCCTCAGAAGAAGCATAAACATTATAATACACAGGATGACATTAGTAATTCAGATGATAGCATAAAATCCTGATTTATTCAGAAAACGACATTTTACTTAGCATAGCTCTGCAATCTGAAAATTTACTGAAGACACATCAATACTTTTTTTTTTTTTTTGCTAAGAAAAGGTGTACATATCTGACATTGCTGTCTGCTGACAACAAACCACTTTCAGTATTCACACAGGAGTTTGCAAGCAGCAGTGTGTTTGAAAACAAGAGGGAAGTCCTTTATAATGAAATGCCCATTCATTTTTCATGTTACACTGTTCTGCCCATTCTTTCCTTCCCTCATATATCATGCTTTTAACAACACAATTTTTTGCCACTGCTCCATTACCTTGGTATCCTTTTTCAAACTGTTGTCAACTTGTTATTTTTCAGCAGTTGACAACCTGACTATGAAGTGCTGTACCTGGGGGAATATTGCTTGCTGGATTCCTACAGAGATTACAGAGGAATAATTTTGCAATGTCTTATTGAACTATTACAAATTCTGTATGAATAACAATGAAAACAATAGATTTGTATTTTAATTGTTCTCCTGAACACAGCCTGTTAGAAAATGTCAAAAAAAATCACTGAAAGATCTGGTTCCATCAAAATAAAGGCAAATTGTGAGATCATTTCAATTTCTTAATGATGGACTAAAGGATCTTGCAATACCTTAAAAAATGTCAAAGTATTTTTATTTTTTAATCAATTATTATTCAATTATTTCATATTATGCAAATACTATAGAACAACTAAAATTTATATAGGATGGACAGAATTCTTTTTTATAGAAATAAAGACCTAAAGTCTTCAAAATACTTTTCCACCCAAGAAATTTCTTTAAAAATTTAAAATATTCTCAAGTATTTGGCTTGTGTTAAATTAATACCTAAAGAATTTGAGAATTTGATTTTTTTTTTTTTTTACATAATTGGAATAGCTATTTCATCATAGGTCAAAGTCTTTGGCTGTCCTAAATGCGTAGCAGTAGAAAGGAGTACACAATAACGTAGAAAAGATAAAAGATAAAATTGCTGCAGTGAAGTGACTTAACTATGCTTTGTTTCAGACGTTGTTAAACAACATGATGTGTGCACACTAAAAATATTCAGAATTCACATCAGTCCTACATTACTGTTATGATACCCTGTGTGGGGATTTTCCATTTTACCTTTTACCTTTGTCTACCCATGACTTTTATTTCTTTAAAAAAAATTGGGGACTTTTTAGCAATCACATTTGCTTAAACTGTATATAAGGATCGAACTAGAATCGTTCAATGAGAATTTAAGCCAGAGAAGACAAAAAATTCAGAACTGTGACAAATTATAGGAATAATTTATGCCTTCAGCACAAAACCTAAATGACTATTCACAATAAAAGTGTCAAACTCTGTACTGACATTAAATTTGAGATTTTATAGGAATGCTCAGTATATACAGAGTACTTGAAACATTTTGTTGTTTTCCTGCCTAAAACTCTCAATATTACAATTTACCAGCACTAAGTAGGGATAAACTTTCCTAACATACCACCATCTCTTTAACCACAATGTAACTCCTGTATCTAATTCCCAATGCAAGGTGCAGCTAGAGTTTCTGAAAATAAAAAAGATAAAAATAATGTATGATACTAACACTGTTAATAAATATGAATATCTCAATTACTGTTTCTGAAATGACATGTAACTATAATTTCTGAAGTTAGAAATATTTTTAACTCTATGCTATGTGTTTTTCAGTTGCCTCAACACAGAGGGCCAGGAGAGGGCATGTTATGAAGGGATGCTAGAGGTAGGAGCCACAACTGGTGAGTGAGAGGATTGCTATAGTTGTTGTGAAGCAACATTTAGTAAAACCCTTTAGCAGGGTAAAACACATCTTCCACAGGATGAGAAGTGAGCTTCCTGTCCTGCACATTCTCCCTTCCCTACTTCATATTTCCATGAAACTGAAATCTTGATTCACAGTTTCTACACAGCAGGGAAGAGAGATACAGGCACTTGGGAGTACTGTGGCAGCACCCTCAGAGCACACAGGTGGCTCCAAGCTCCAGGGCCTGCGACAAATCCTCCAAGTTAATGACTGAGCAGGGTGTCCAACAAGTTCAAGTGCTTCCTCTGTCACCTGTGAACTGACCAGAACTGCAGCTGACAACAGAAATTCCCTCTTGAAAATATTTTTTTATTTTAGCTTAATGAAAGCCACACATATCTATGAAAATGTTTGGAGTCTAAAATGAAACACAAATACTCCCAGGCAAAGCGCCTTTTCTAATGAATTTCCATTTTCTCCCGAGAAATTTACATCTTAAAAAATTTCTAATCAGTTCTTATGTCTTTTCCAGTCATGGTTCTAGCTACCCAGGTGAGCTCTGGAGGGCTACCTTGGAAGAAGTCATTGTTACTCAGAGATTATTCTTTTGTGTTTTTTTGGAAACATCTTACCAGATCACTGCAGGTTTTCCTCTGGGGAAATAGCGTTTCAATTTTTCCAGAATTTTCTGTTTTCTACTTTTTCATTACCTCTGTTCAATGGTAAATATTTGTTACAAATCTGAGCACTCAGCCCTGGGCAGCTGGTGGTGTGCTTCCCCAGGCACCTGACAGGGAAGAGCCAGCAGTACGACTGCCTAAGCACTCTGCTCTCTTCTGCTATTTTAATACCACAACTTATCACACTCCAGCAGGGTGACCCAGCTGTGAGATTCCAAGTGACTTACTAGCAAAAGATCATCTTTATTTGTGCAGTTTCTTTCCCAACTAGCAGGTTGTAAGCCTTCTGAAAACAGAGATGATTGATTTTTTTCCAACATCCATAACTGAAAAAAACCAGAAAGGACTCTCAAGTTTTTGGTGAAAGTAAGGCCACAAAAGCTAGAGGGACAGGCTGAGGGAAGGGGGCTGGTTTAGCCAGGAGACTAGACAGCTTTGGGAAAATAAGACAGCAGTCTGCCAGCCCTGCAGCGAGCTCACACTTGAGACCGAGCTAGGCTCTTACTGATCTGTAAGGTGTAAGAATGATGGACAGCAGCGATAAACTGAATCAGGGGATGTTCCAACAGGACATAACAAAAAAGTTCACTATGAGGGTAATTAAGCAGTGGAAAAGGTTTAATGGCAAGGTTGTGGGATCAGCAAAACTTGATACAGTCCTGAATTCAGCGCTTGCGTTGCTTTGAGGACAGTGTTGGACTAGAGGCTCCATAAGGTCTTCCCAGCCTGAGTTGATCCACGGTTCTATGAGTACTAGAACAATAGGAAAAACATAACTTCACCATACCTCAGGAAAACAAACCAAAAAAAGGTAAGATTTTTTTTGCTTCTTAAGTTATAGAAAATTATTTTAGTATTTATTTTATTTTTCAGTTACTTTGTCCTGAATAAGAAATAGTTGACATTTGACAGACGTTTTGAAAGTTTTTATAGATATTTTGAAATGTCATGAATTTTGAAAGAAGCAAGGCTTTAAAATGTCTTTTATGGAGCAGCTTGTCTAACTGGCTATTATCAGAACCTACCCCTTAGTTTTTGAGCATCTTGGATTTCTTTTTTTCTTAAGAAGTAATACTTCACACATCAAATTGTATGAAAAAACCTTGGCAAAATGAATCTAATGAATGACCTCTGCTGACTTCAACTTGTGGCTGAAGCCCTAATTAAGGGAATAGTACACAGAAACACACTATTCCTCTTTTCTCCCTATTTGAGCTCTGTTCACTTATAAGAAAAAAATTACCAATTCATTGTCATGCCCACACAGATAGTAAAATACAGTTCCAAAGATCTTACAACCCAAACATAAGAAGGAATTCAGCTTCTCTTACACTGCAGGAAGCTAACAGGCATCATGCATTATAAAGTGATAAGAGAGCAGGGTTTCTGTGATGTTGTAGCACACTTAGCTTAAACAAAAGGAATTCAAACCATGAATGCTGGTGAGGTGTACATGTCTACAGTCATGAGTATATTAATTTTATCTTTACCTAATAGTTGAGAAACAACTAAATACTGTGCTAGAGTCATAGTTTCTGCTACTTCATCAGGAGTTCTGTTTAAGTAAGCATCTTCTGTTCTTCAGAGCCACAGAATATAACCATATGATCTCACTCAACTGAAGTGTAATACACTGAAAGATGATGGGCATTACAAGAAACTTTGTATTTTTACTAAAAACAAACTTTCAGTGAAAATCTTTTTCATACAGCAGTAGCATCATTAATAAAATTATAGAAATGCATGAAAAAACAAGCAGTGCTTCTCATAGAATCACATAGTTAGGGTTGGAAAGGACCTCAAGATCATCTAGCTCCAACCACCCTGCCATGGAAATAATGAATCTGGTATTAATACAAAATAATTAAAGCTGATTAATCATTTACTTAAAAACATAAAAAAGTCATGTAGTTCAAAAATGTGTGTGCAGGAGGATTCTGGAGGCAGAACTGACTGGTAGGTGGGGATAGAAAGTTTAAACATTTTAATACAGGCCTGCCACAGGGGAGAAAAAAGTATTATGTCACAGTTTTCAGAGGTCTTCATTTAGACAGTTTCTAAAGCTGTCAATTACCATCCTGTTTTGATGCTGTGTGCTGGTTTCTGGGTTCTCAAATTTATCTCTGCCGGGTTTACATAAATGCTTTTAAAATAGAAGTTATCAGTGCATGAAGGACACAATCTCACTGACTTCTAGTTACCTGAAAGTACAAGGCTGGTAAAGAATAAATTTGTAACTTTCTCAGAATTTCGGGAGGCAAGGAAGGAAGAAGCAAGTGAAGTACAGATGTGTTCTCAAAGATATCTATTGAGTCATCAAGAAAATGGAATCTACCTTTTGCAAGTACACCATCAAATACCGCTACTGTGCAAAAGCATAGCCTCATTGATATCCCCATTAATGTGAGCTGAGGATTCAGATAGCTATGCTAACAAACATGTTGAAAACCTAATTTCCCAGACCTCTCACTGAAATGTTCAAGTTCCAAGGAGTAAAAATTATGTAATTTTTAATGCAGGCCACTAATTACAACTCCAGTGGTTTACCACTCTAATAAATGCAAAGTCCTAAGCAGTGGTAATCTGGATTTACTCATTCAATTTCTTCCATTACCCCAATCTACTACAAACAAGTCTGAGATCAATACTAACAAAACTGTCTTTGTGGTATCATGTTCAGTTCTGCTGATGTACTGTTGTATCTTAATTTTCCTGGACACAAAATCCAACATAATTAGACATACTCTGGAGAAATTGTTTCATATATCCCCTTACTGTCATTAGTATTGAGATCATGGGGGAAAAAGAAGAACAGTAACCTGCACAGCATTGCAGTAAACAATTTACCACGGTTGCCTTCTAGCAATGTCATTTATTATTGTTTCAGAAAGCTCAAGCCAGTTCATACCAGTTAACAACACATTTCTGCCAGCCTGAAAATGATAATTCTCCAGGGCTTTCACTAAAAAAAAATGGTTGAATTCAACAATTACTATGTATAAATATTCTATATGGCTATACAGAGGTATGTATTCTGTCATTAAAATGAATCGACCATTAAGCATTTATTATAAAACACTATTCAGTAACCATACTTTCTACTAATAATTCAAAAACATACTAAGAAAATGCAGTAACCCCCCCACAAGTTGATATCAGCCTTTTATTTTCTTGTGCTTACTATTTTAAATAACATGATTCACATTTTCTGAAATACTTTATATTACATGGAGAAATAACATTTGAAATAAAGCTTTTGGAAATCAGTACCAAAAAAGATTTTGATTTATACAGGAGTGGATGCCCATTTTTCAGAAGACAATGATAGAAAACTTCTAGTGAATCTAATAAAAATTTATTCTGAATGATTGGTAGAGCAAAAAGCCTGATTTTAATGCTACAGTCAAAAGGCATGTTTAACCTGATAGATTATTTTAGTTCCTAATTTTTCTATTTCTGAACCCCAGAACAAATGCCCCTTCTATGGGGACAGCTGAACAGGGTGAAGAGAAAACATTCTTTCTGCATAGGCCAAAGAAAAGGTTGGTTGTCTTCTTGACATAATTTTAAAAAAGAAAAAGAGAAACCCCACTTGGCTAGCACATTTTGCTCATTTTCTTTTGCTATGTACACATAGATACCCTCTGCCAACCTATATATGTTTCAGCTTTTTCTCATTCCCTGTTCATCCATGCCTCACACTAGACCATGTTGCCCTGTCCAGCCTGGCCTTGAACACTGCCAGGGACGAAACATCCACATCTTTGGGCAGCCTGTGCCAGCTCCTCACCACTCTCACAGGGGAGAACTTCTGTCTTATATGTAATCTGAACTTCCCCTTTTTCAGTTTGAACCCATCACCCCTTGTCCTATCACTACAGTCCCTGACAAAGAGTCCCTCTCCAGCACCCTTGTAGCCCCCTTCAGACACTGGATGGCTGCTCTGCAGCCTCCATGCAGCTTCTCTTCTCCAGGCTGAACAGCCCCAAACTTTTGTCACCCTGTCTTCATAAGGGAGGTGCTCCAGACCCTGATTGTCCTCGTGGCCTCCTCTGGATTTAATCCAATGGTTCCATGTCCTTTTTATGTTGATGACACCAGAACTGCACACAGTGCTCCAAGAGGGGTCTCATGAGAACAGAGTAGAGGGGCAGGACGACCTGCTGCTCACGCTCCTTTTGATGCAGCCCAGCACACGAGGGGTTTCTGGGCTCTAACACGCACACTGAAGCTGGCTCATGTTCAGTTTCCTATCAACCAGCACCCCCAAGTCCTTCTCCTCAGGCTGCTCCGAATCTCTTCTCTGCCCAACCTGTAGCTGTGTCTGGGATTGTCCCCACCCAGGTGTAGGACCTTGCACATCGCATTGTTGAACTTCATGAGGTTGGCATTGGCCACCTCTCAAGTATGTCAAGGTCAATCTGGATCCCATCCCTTACCTCCAGTGTATCAACTAAACCACACAGCTTGGTGTCATCACAAACATGCTGAGGGTGCACCAATCCCACTGTCCATGTTGTTGACAAAGATGTTGAACAGGATCAGTCCCAACATGGACCCCTGAGGGACACCACTCGTTACTGGTCTCCAATTGGACATTGAGTCATTGAACACAACTCTTTGCATGTAGCCATCCAGCTTTTTTATTCACTGAGTGGTCCATCATCACAGCCATGTCTCTCCAGTTTAGAGACAAGGATACTGTGCAGGACAGTGTCAAATGCTTTGCACAAGTACAGGTAGATGATGCCAGCTGCTCTGTCCCTATCCATCAGTTCTGTAGCCCCACCACAGAAGGCAAAGTTGGTCAGGCAGGATTTACCCATAGTTAAGCCACGTTGGACCTTTAGTGAAGCTATGTTGGCTCTTATAGGAGCCATGTTATAGATCATGACTGTAGATAGATGCAAAAGCCCCATTATTCTAACAGCCTCCCTCATTAAATAAAACCACTATATTTTGTGATTAGAAAGAACTCTGATAATAAAAATCAATCAACTCTTTCAAGTCTGCATTAGAGTTACTGTCACTCACAACCTTGATTTTAATATATTGAAAGAGCCGTTACCCTAGATTTTCCTAAACATACTGGTGTTAGACATTGTGAGCTAAATCATCTACACTGTCTTACTTCTCAAATTACATTGGCAGGTCTCAGAGTGAATATATACTTGGAAGAACACAGTCCATCAATTGCTTTATGTAAAAGCATCAATTAACATAAGGACAACAACATTGCAATATTAGGTGATGGAGTGGGTTTTTTTCCTTGGAAAATGAGAATTGTTAGCAGTAACCTATTTTCTTCTTTCTCTAAAGAAGTGAATAAACTAGAATGAAACAAATTCATGATTTGTATGACAGTGGAGTAAGTGAAAAAAATCAATCACTCTCACGGGATTAAGTAGAGCTTCAAGTTGACAAAGGTTGTTTACCTTTGAGAATAAACTGTTTTGTAAAAGAGACGATCTCAAAGATCTCGAAATCTAGGTTTATATTTGATTGGATTTGTGTTTGCCATCTAATGTGGTAACAATGATGCATAGCTAAACATTTGAATGAAATTAAATAGAAAGCATCTTTGATTTGCAGAAAGTCAAACCAAGTACAAGTTTACTTTGAACTAGAGGTATAATGTGGAGTGGATGCCCTCAAAAGTCTCTAAAACTTTCACATTAGGTTACTTTTGGTTAACTGCAAGTTTTTGCTTTTGAGGTTTTGGGTTACTGTCCTATGAATTTGTGACATATTGAATTAACTGGGAGCAACTGATACTACCAGAGTTTTTCCAAATGTTTGGAACACTGCAAGTACTCCTGATGAAAATAGCAGCCACAGCCAATGCCAAGTGTCAGTGGTACTGCAAGCATGTCATATCCCACCATTTTCTAAAATATATGCACAAATAGATACATGTCTGTACATGCTAACATGTACCCATGTAAATGAAGAATGTATCTGGAACAAGAATACCCTAAACCATTAATTTTCTAGTTGATAAAATTCTTCAGGTTTATAAAATGTCTACTTGTACATCTTTGAAGTCACTCATTACAGAATTTTTCTTCTTCGCTTTAGCATTCTGCAGGTGACAGTATAAACACAGTATATTCCACTTAGTTTTCTCATCAGCCATCATACACTGCTGTGCACGCAATGCTACAAACAGCATTTTACAGCAGCACTGTAGTTATAAACCTATACTTGTATATTCTTCTCCTCCATTTTAAAGCAAGTCATAAATATTTACTTGGAAAATTTGACCAAATTGGCTTGCACACAGTTCACACAGTAGCTCTTGTGCCAGTGAAGCACCCTTCTCCTACATAAAATATTTCTTGAATTTATATAATGCATCTTATGCTTAAGATATGCAAATTTCTCCTAAAACATGAGTTGAACAGACCAGCAGACAAGCTATTTAAGTAAACACAGCCTACATCATAGGCCAGCATTACACACGGGCTTACATTCACTCAGACCTGCACCTTCATCTCTTTTCTGAAACAGGGAAGCTTAAGGGTATTTGATTTCGTTAGGATACTGTAAGGATGATGTCAGCAAGAAGCTGATAATGAGTGTTTAACTTGAAGTAAATAAGCCAATAGTTGTTTCATATTTATTTAACAGCACAGGTATTTTTACTAGCCAGACACTGTCTTCGGAGGAATCCTTAGAGGGTTTTTAAATCTTCTTCAATTCATCAGTCTTTATCATTCTAACAAAACCATATTTGATTCATCTCTGATGTTAACCAGGCCAAATCTGATTCATTCACAAACAGCTGGTGCTTCCATGCTTTTCCATTTCCTTTCAATGATCATATGTCCTGGTGGGAATAATGTCTTAGCCAGATTTCTGAAATGAATACAATCTTTCTCTCTCTCTCTCCCTGTCTCTCATGCATATTCAGAATTTGTATTTCTGTGTGGAAATAGTACTTGAATTCATGCATATGAAATTTCTCAGACTAAGGATTTGAACTGAGCTATTTTCTGGAACTGATGCTCATGGTCTGTAGATGCTGGCAAAGCTGCACTGCTGTCCAGCAAATCTCCAGCCTCACACTTGTAAGAATCAGAACCACTTACTCTGTCCAGCTGTCACAAGGATACACGAATGGACTGAGGAATCAGAAAATGGGGACAGTCTTTAATCTCTGGGAGAGAGCAACTGTCATCTTCACAACAAATTTTGACTGTAGATGAGCGAAAAGTCCCTATATTATGAATTAGATAAATAAAAAAGCTAATCTCTTCATTTCTGCTTCCAGTTTAGAATTATAGTAATTATTGCCTCTAGAAAAGCAGAAGAAAATATCTTTTGTCCATGGATATTTTTCTACAACAGAAGAGTGAAAAACCATTACAGAACATCCAGACTCTACCTTCTCTTAACAGCTGTAAGCAAGTGCTAACATCCTTAACCGAAGTCTGCCAGGCAAATGGTACTTAGCCATCAATGTGATCTGGGATGATGGATTTTTAAACATCCACAGTTGTGAGCAACTGAGGCTTTAATCTATATTAGCTGGTCATTTGGTGCTATCAATGTATAGTACCAGCTAGTAGCAGAGGTTCCTATATGAGCATTGCAGGCGCTTCATGTCTTATTCTGGAATACATTCAGCCTTGTACCCTGCTACCATCCCTAAAAAAGATACCAAGTATTATACAACAGGCCAATTATTTATTTGGACATTTCTTTTATGGAATGAAGTACATTTTGTATACTCATTATAAGAAGTTTCAAAATTCGTTGCCTTTGAAATAATCTACTTTACACTTTTAAATGTTTTATGGATGTAAGAGGGGCCGATATGGCACAATTGAAAGCAATCAGGGCACACACTCAAAACCTGCTATCATTCTGAATTGAAACACTAGCAAAGACACAGTCAGAGACAATTACTATCAAAGCGCTCTGCCAAATCAATAGAAACTAAAACTACATGGGAAAAATCTGTGGAATTGTTGACAACAAGGTAGATAAGATGGCAGAAGAGATGCAGCTGATGGGACATAGCCTGGGCAGCACAGATCCAAGGAGACAGGAAAGTGATGAGAGGGAGCAGAGCACACCAGAGGTTATAACCTTTGGTTATAAATTTGGCTCTTATTTTAACAAGTGGTTCTACACCTAAACTATATAGAAGCAACTCCAGCTGTATCATGAAAGTTACGGTTGTATGGATTAAATATAGTAACATGAAACTGCAATCCTTACAGGCACATTTTTGAAAATACATTTTGAAAGTAAGTTTCCAGTCCATTCTCTCTAAAAGGGTAATACAGTTATTAAAAAAAACAGCCCCAACAAAACAGCACAAAAGCATTTGCTGCAGTATCCACCAAAACCACTGCTGCTCCAAAGAGTTTCTTTTAAACTCAAGGTTGAAATCACAACTTGAAAATTATTTAAAATCTTGTAAAAATACTGTTGCTCCGATTTCATGCATCTGTATTCAGGCTTATGAATATAAAGTCAGGACCAGAAGAACAAATACTAGTTCAGTTAATACTTTTTTCATCCACTATGAACAAGTGAGCTGTAACCAATTTAAGTGTTAGCCTGCATCTGCAGCCAGATATTTGTCTTCACTTACTTTTTTTTTTTCTTTTTGAACTAAATCATGTGGATGAATGGATTTTTAAAATGTCTAATGATAAATTAATATAAAGATTCAAGGCTTGTAACAATGATCCCATAGAACAAGACCAAGAAGATAGCTAACCTACTGTGTTTCATTTCTTTACAAGCAATCTCCAAAAGCAACTCCTCTCTTAGCTGCTTCACAACATGATGCAGCAGATGTCTATTCCAACTTCATCAGCATTGTACCCTGCAAACCTCCGTTATAACAAAATGTGACCGCACAACAGTGCTCCTCTGGCTCTATTTTCATTTGTTATAAAGACAGGTGTGCAGGTAGGGAAGTTACCTTTGAAATATCCTCTGAAGTTTCGCATTCAATACTAGCTATTATTTTGCAGGAAGTATCAGAACTAAATTGACTATTGTAAAATGAAACAATGAAAATATGGAAGTTTGTAGGTAGGATACCTCCATGTGTACAATATTCACCTGGCTTTTTCCTGCAGAACAGCGTGGTACAGTATTATGACACCATAGAACAGTGAGCCAGTACCTCCTCAAGAGAAACAATAAACTCACAACACATGCTAGAGTTGAAGCAGAAAAGACTGCTATAAATTCTGAACATCATTAAACTGAGATACCAAAATCTTGGTTCAGGAACGGATACACACAGGAGGCATCTAGATAATGTAGATGCGAGAATGAGACTGCACTACTTCAAATTTCATTTAGCTTCTTTAAATTTCAAAGGCTAGCAATTCCGGGGATTTTTTGTTTTATCCTTTCACAGATTGCATTTACAGTCCGTGGTAGTCTAAGACTTTTTACATAAGAATACATTAAAAAATGGAGAAGGTCAATGCATCCAGACAAAAAAAGCAATAAATACATGTTACAAGCCCTAAAAAGGGTTTAGCTGCTCCCTGGGCAGAGGTAGACTTATCCCAGTAAAGCATTACTATATTTCACATCTGCAAACATCAATTTTCCAGTCCAGCTGGAGCATTTTTCCCTATTTTCACCTGTCTACTCTTAAGTAACAGCTGTGAGGATGCAGTTTGCATGAGGTTAGTGCCTCAAGCTTTGCTTCCACATTTTTGTGTCCAAGCATAAGTAAATAAAGCAACAGATCATTCAGCTTTCAAAGATGGCAGCCAAACATGGCGTAAATCACACTAGCACTGTTCACTCAACATCATTGCTGCAGAAATGCTTGTACACTACCTTGTATAAAGTGACCAACTCAACATCTTTCATGCCCATCCATCTGGACTATTTTCAAAGCACCCATAAGGTGAAACACCATGACAGGAGTAACTGTTATGATACAGTCAAGACACTTTTTCAGGAAATAGGTCTGATGATTTAAAATGTCTTTCAGGGATTTTACTGTGACTATAGTTCTCTTGCCATCAAATGCATTCCCTGATGTTAATCTGTTACTCAATACACTTCCTAATATATACAATATATACTATACATACAATGACCTGATATGAATTGTCCTGGATTCCTACTTGTATTGTATTTGCTGATTTCCACAATTACTTTATTCAACTTGCTGATTTATTTAGCTAATTGACAGTGGAAAACCTGAAGGACAGATCTGATTTCATCAGGGAACAGAAATAGCAGTGTGGTAGTTCTGGTGTCCTCGACATAAGGACATGGAGCTGTTGGAACAAGTCCAGAGGAGGGCCACGAGGATGATCAGGGGACTGGAGCACCTCCTGTATGAAGACAGGCTGAGAAAGTTGGGGCTGTTCAGCCTGGAGAACAGAAGGCTGTGTGGGGACCTCAGAGCAGCTTCCAGTGTCTGAAGGGGGCTACAAGGATGCTGGAGAGGGACTCTTCATCAGGGACTGTAGTGACAGGACAAGGGGTGATGGGTTCAAACTGAAACAGGGGAAGTTCAGGTTACATATAAGACAAAAGTTCTTTACTGTGAGAGTGGTGAAGAACTGGAACAGGCTGCCCGATGAAGTTGGAAATGTTCCATGTTTAGGGTGTTGAGCAACCTTGTCTTATGTGAGGTGTCCCTGCACACGGCAGGGGGTTTGGAACCAGGTGATCTCAAAGTCCTTTCCAATCCAAACCAGTCTATGATTCTGTGATTCTAATTACCCCAGACATATTTAGGCATATTTATAATATTCAGTGTTGGTAGTCCAGACTAAGATCACTTTTGTCCTTTGGAATGACCTACAGAACATAATTCATTGTTCATACACAGATGAAATAATATTTATTTTATCTGATAATTTCAAAATATAGAAAATTAATAGTGCACTAAGTTAATGCACACTAACATTCATTTGGCCACATCTGTAGCATGCACTGTTTTGCCACTGTTTTCTAGCTGCCATCTCATGCTGCTTCATAGCATTCTAGAACTAATGTATCATACTTGTGCATGCCCCTCCTTTTGCTCTAAGGCCACGTATCTCCTCTCCTACTTCAACAGGTTGTTTTCTTGGTAATAATAATTATGACAGATTACAAATTGAATGTGATGCTTATTTTAGTCAGATAAGAAGCTGGAAGCAGTCACACTGAGCGGATGTCAGGTTGCTAGCTCTGCCTTCTCCTTCTCAGCTACCACTTCTGGCCTTGAATTATGGCAGCCTGTCCTTTTTGTTTTTGATGTGCTCAAAAAGCAGTCTAGCTGAAAACAGTATCATTATGATGAAAATCTAATACCTGCCTACACTTGAAAGCATACAAGCCAAACATGCCTTAAAAGACTGGCTGATCCTTCTGGCATCACATCACAGTAACTTCATTTTCCTCTGGGTATATCATGTAGAGTCAATATAGAGGCCAGGTTTAGCACAACAGTGTCTCAGTGACGGCATCTGCAGTAGCAATTTTGTGTGCAGAAGGGCTTCTGCTTGGTGCCACCTTGCCTTTCATCTCTGCTGTTTGAGAGGGGTGAGCTATGAGTGGTGTGTTCAGAGTTGTGTCATGCCACATTGAAGCAGAGCCCTTAAGACACCATCTGTAGGGCAGCTCTTGCAGCACAGACACACCCAGGACGGGTAATGGGAGTGAAAAGAGACAATGTTGACATGAAGTGCTGGAACCATAATGTATCACAGCAAATCAAACCTCTCTCCTTCCTCCTTTGCACAGTTGTCAGTAATGCTGTTCAGAAATCATACTTCTCTACTGCGTTCAGCTTACTGTATCATTGGATATAGTGCTCATGTGGAACAGTGCTAATTTCAATCTTTGCTTCAATTTGATCCATGAAATTTAAGAGCACAACTTCCACTGTCCATGACAAGATTTTACAAAGATTTACAATACCACAATAGGAAAAAAAAAAATAATCTTTCTGAAGGTGAAAGCATTGTTTTCGTGGAATACAATAGTATTTGTCTGGGAAAAAATGTATCCATGTGGCAGAAATGTGAAAATGCTACCAACACACCAATAAAGACTGAGAAAATACATTCCCTAGAGATATGAGCAACACTTGAACAATTCGTTTCATTATAAGCTGTATAAATTATTTATAAACTTTATAAATTATATAAAGGAAAATCAGCTTCACCATTACAAGGTTCTACAACAGGTAACTATATCCTTCCAGTCATGCAGGTATGAGACAAAAGCTATCTGATGAATAACACTTTGAGACATTTTGCTGGGCTTCTCCTTCCTTTTCTGTCTCTTGGCCCCACTGATCAATGACGTGCTCTCCAACATAAAGACAGCCTCAAGATGTGCAAACAAAAATGACAATTTTACCTAAGTCGTGTTTTCTCTTCTTCTTCCACATTCTGGTAGGCCCAAGCCTTCAATCTGCTGCAAATCATTTGCATGCTGCTACACAGTCATGAGTAGTAGTCTGCACTAACTACTTACTCTAGAATTTACTGAGTCCAACACGTACCCAGAGACTTACCTTTCTGGCCTCTAAAATTAAGGAGTCCACACAAAGAGAACATCAAACTTAAAGGCTAAAAATTTGCTGTGTGTCATGAAACTTGGTAGTGAAACTTTGAACTTGATAGGTTAATAGTTGGACTCGATGATCTTAGGCCTTTTCCAACCTAAATGATTCTATGAAAACCAGTCCACACCTGACCATGTATTTCTTTACCAAGATCAGTACTCAAGTATCACAGACAGTTAAGTCCACAACTTAAGTAGCAAACACTATCAGGAATATCTGACCTTGAAGAACAGAAGAGTTCTACAAAGACTGAGAAGCCCCCACCAAGACAAAACGAATGGCTTTACCACGTATGAAAAGTAAAAGAACAGAAACACAAAGTGGGACCTGGCAGAGACTGGCTTCTTTGTCTGTCTCTGTATTGCATTTCCTAAAAAGTCCCAGCTCTGAGGCCTGGGATAAGCTCCTTCCAGGCTGACAGAGACACTGTTCCACCCACTTTTAAGACTGTCCTGTACTTTCTGTGCAACTGAAACCGAGGTATTGGAGCTAAAAGTGAGATGCTGTCTGCTCCAGTCTGATGCCACCTTGAAAAGTTAGAGAACAGTGTATAGGTCATGACAATGGCATGGATCAGCCAGTTTACCAGTGACAAATTCATAATATTAAAGCAGCAGAGGGAGATCATGAACATAAGAACAGCTCAGTGGAAAATACATCCCATGATAGCTCTTTCCTTACTTGCTTCTTTGCCCCACCACAAATTTCATTGCATTTCATTGCCTTTATTTTCCCTTACATTTACACAATCAAGGAAAAGAAAACCCAACATTTCACTCCATATCAACTGATTGACGACAAGGGAGGCAGACAAGCTTGTCTTGATCAGCCTTTCTTTTTATTTCTCTCTGTTAACACTACTGTCTGGGCAAAAGGAAACAATAAAAAATCTCTGCATGTGATCAAATGTTTTTCTGGTGAGCTAAGCACTGGAATAGATTAAGATGAACTGAAGACAGAAATTGATTACCTTAAACAGTTTTAGCCAGTTAATACAACACAGACTGTCTTCAGCCATGATGTGCTGCTTTTACAGTTAAAAGCACCACCTAAAATATCCATGTGTTCACTAAAACATGCAAAAAAGGGTAATTGTGTAATTGTGCCTGTCCTGATGTCTGTGAAAATCCACAATAGACAATTGTGAAGCTGCCAGTGCCAATTACTTTCCTCCTCCAGGAAAAAAAAAAAAAAAAAAAGTGGATTTAGTGCTGGCAAAGACGCCAAATTGACAATCAATCACTCTCCTGGCAGCCAGAGCATAAACAGGTGGATGTAGCTGGAACACACTCACCCAGTGACAGCTCAGAGAGAACCTGGCACTCCACCAGTTATAAGGGCTGGCAAATTACAGAAGTAAAAAACCATCAGCTTAAGTCTCTTGACTGACCAAATATTCCAGTGAAATTAGAAAGGTTAACAAAGTAAAATATGTTACAATCCTTCAGAATAATGCCAGTGCTAAAATAATCACTTATTCTTCCTAGGGCAAAATCAGCAAGGTAGCAATCAGCTCTCCCCAGCATACACACAATGCTTCTGCTAGCTGAAATGCTCTGCCTGAAAGCACCCTCACTCTTAATTGCCTCAGGAAAAAGGGCAATACAAATGAATCCACAGAGATTTTAGCAAACCAAGACTGAGGACTTTTCAGGCCTTTTCCTAGTTTGTTAGTTATGAATACTGACTGTCTGGCCTTGATGCTGCACAGAACCGACCGAGAGCAAAACTCCTCTCTTAGTTCTAAGTTAGACACGACGCTCTCAAAATCTATGATTCACATAAAAAAAAAAAAAAACATGCTGTGCAAAGAAATACAAAACTACGTTTGGAAGGGGATTTATTACATTGAACAGAATAATTACGAATGGAATAGTTATTTAAATACTTTAGGGATGAAGAAAAGCTCTCAAAGAAGTCATAAAATGGTTTGGAAAAAGTAGCTGGCAAAATTTTTCATTATTTGTTTACCTTCGAGTCATGCTGCAAGGTGGACTTATTTGGTATGGCTGCTGCAAAAGTTGCTTTGAGGCAATGAATTAGTGAAAGATGTCTATTTAAATATATAACTGGCTCTTGACCAGGTACATAACCATCAAGTTTCATGCAGCTAAACTTTTGATATTTTATGTTAAGTATATATAACTAGCACATGATTTGCAAAGTGACTTTAAAATATTATCTTTACTTACCTTTTCAGTCTTATTTTTAAAGCAAATGTAGGACTTATTGCACATGTACAGCCGAAGGGCCACAGTCAGGAGAAATAAGTAATGTGGAGTCTCAGCAGATATGAAATGCTAAGCATTGTTGAGTTTGGTGAAACAAGGAGACAGCAATTCACTGTTTCACTCATTTTTGCTTGTCCCTCAGTTCCTGATTAGCATCTTTCCTCTATGAATAACAGGTTTCAGGAACTGCTGTTTCTCATGCACCTTTCAGCTCTTTCAACTTTTCAAGCACCCTGATCAGCTCTTAAGAACTTGACTATCTGACCGGGTATCTCTTGCTCCATGCAGTCTACAAAATTAACAGCAGAGGGTACGACCACTCAGCACAGAACACACAGAAGCAAAACTATAGTTTTGTGATAAGCAAACTAAAGACAAGGGAACAGCTGAGAGATGTAATTCCACAAGAAGCCTATTTATTGCTAGACAGAGAGGTATAGAGACAACACGAGTAAATACAAGAATGAGCAAAACAGATGCACAAATACTCCAACATCATCATCCACACTGGCTAGGTCAGATGCTGTACCTGCTCAAGGTTCTGACTGAAGGAGCAGTCTGCTCTCAGACAGGTTTCCCAGACAAGGATTAGTTTAAAAAATAAAAGATGTAAGCAAGAAAAGTGTATTTGTAGTATTGAGGATGGGTGACCACGAATACTCTTTGTGCTACCCCATCTGCTAATGAAACACCAATTAGGGACTGAAGAAATATTTTCCTGAGCAATCCCTCATCTCCAGACAGTACTTATTTAGATTTGTGACACAGTTTTCTGTAACTCAGTGTTACAGCTGCTTTGTCTTTTCTAACATAGGACTTGGTAAGAGGCGAGCTCTCATCTCTTCCTCTGTGTGTGTGTTTGCATATAAAGAATTTTGTTTGTATGTAAATGCCTGAAAAATTTGGAACTAAAACCAGTGACATGTAAAACCCTGATGAAAATGTAGCTGCTTCTGAAACGTGGGTTTTGATGAATTTTGTATGATCTCTTTAAAGATTCTCTAATACATATTTCAAAAGACATTTCAATACTGTGTTTTAGATCAGCTCGTAACTGATAATTTAGATTTTTCCAGGACTATTCTCCTGTGGTATCTAGCTTCCAAACTGAGATTTAAATGTATAGTAGTTCTGAATGAAATCACAGGCAGAATATTAGATTACAGCACATAAAACATCACAAAATCCTTTGTTAATGCTAAATTAAAACTTCAGCTAAGACAAACTTAGAATCATAGAATAGTTAAGGTTGGAAAGGACCTCAAGATCATCTAGTTCCGACCCTCTGCAATGGGCAGGGACACCTCACACTAAACCACCCTACACAAGGCTTCATACAACCTGGCCTTGAACACTGCCAGGGATGGAGCACTCACAACCTCCCTGGGCAACCCATTCCAGCGTCTCACCACCCTAACAGGAAAGAATTTCCTCCTTATATCCAATCTAAACTTCCCCCGTTTAAGTTTTAACCCATTACCCCTTGTCCTGTCACTACAGTCCCTGACGAAGAGTCCCTTCCCAGCATCCCTATAGGCCCCCTTCAGGTACTGGAAGGCTGCTATGAGGTCTCCATGCAGCCTTCTCTTCTCCAGGCTGAACAGCCCCAACTTTCTCAGCCTATCTTCATACGGGAGGTGCTCCAGTCCCCTGATCATCCTCGTGGCCCTCCTCTGGACTTGTTCCAGCAGTTCCATGTCCTTTTTATGTCGAGGACACCAGAACTGCACACAATACTCCAGGTGAGGTCTCACAAGAGCAGAGTAGAGGGGCAGGATCACCTCCTTCGACCTGCTGGTCACGCTCCTTTTGATGCAGCCGAGGATACGGTTGGTTTCTGGGCTGCGAGCGCACACTGCAGCCGGCTCATGTTCATTTTCTCATCGACCAGCACCCCCAAGTCCTTCTCTGCAGGGCCGCTCTGAATCTCTTCTTTGCCCAGTCTGTAGCTGTGCCTGGGATTGCTCCGACCCAGGTGTAGGACCTTGCACTTGTCATGGTTGAACTTCATAAGGTTGGCATCAGCCCACCTCACAAGCGTGTCAAGGTCCCTCTGGATGGCATCCCTTCCCTCCAGCGTATCAACCCAACCACACAGCTTGGTGTCATCGGCAAGCTTGCTGAGGACACACTCAATCCCACTGTCCATGCCAGCGACAAAGATGTTAAACAAGACCGGTCCCAACACCGATCCCTGAGGGACACCACTCGTTACCGGTCTCCAGCCGGACATTGAGCCATTGATCACAACTCTTTGTGTGCGGCCATCCAGCCAGTTCTTTATCCACTGAGTGGTCCATCCATCAAATTGATATCTCTCCAATTTAGAGAGAAGGATGTCGTGTGGGACAGTGTCAAACGCTTCGCACAAGTCCAGGTAGATGACATCAACTGCTTTACCCTTGTCTATCAGTACTGTAGCCCCATCATAGAAGGCCACCAAATTGGTCAGGCAGGATTTCCCCTTAGTGAAGCCATGCTGGCTGTCACCAAGCACCGTGTTGCTTTTCACGTGCCTTAGCATGCCTTCCAAGAGAATGTGCTCCAAGATTTTGCCAGGCACAGAGGTGAGACTGACTGGTCTGTAATTCCCCGGGTCTTCCATTTTCCGCTTCTTGAAAATGGGGGTTATATTTCCCTTTTTCCAGTCATCGGGAACTTCACCTGACTGCCATGATTTTTCAAATACGATGGCCAGTGGCTTAGCAACTTCATTCGCCAGCTCCTTCAGGACCCGTGGATGGATTCCATCAGGTCCCACGGACTTGTGCATGTTCAGGTTCTTAAGATGGTCTTGAACCAGATCCTCTCCTACCGTGGGCCCAAGGTCTTCAATCTCACAGTCCCTGCGTCTGCCTTCTAAGACCTGGGTTGTGCAGTCAGAGCCTTTGCCAGTGAAGACTGAGGTAAAGAAGTCATTAAGAACCTCAGCCGTCTCCAAATCCTGTGTAGCCAGTTCTCCCGAGAGCTTCCTCAGGGGGCCTATGTTGTCCCTAGTCTATTTTTGTTTGCTATGTACCTGTAGAATCCCTCCCTGTTATCCTTAACATCCCTGGCCAAGTTTAATTCTAACTGGGCCTTAGCCTTCCTAACCTGGTCCCTAGCTTCCCAGACAACATCCCTGTACTCTACCCAGGCCGCGTGTCCTTGCTTCCACCTTTTATAAGCCTCTTTTTTCCTTTGAATTTTCCTCAGCAGCTCCTTATCCATCCAAGGAGGTCTCCTGGCCCTCCTGCTGCACTTCCTTCTAGTTGGGATGCAGCACTCCTGAGCTTGTAGCAGGTGATCCTTGAATATCAACCAACAGTCTTGGGCCCCCCTGCCCTCCAGGGCTATATCCCATGGAACCTTACTAAGCAGGCTCCTGAAGAGGCCAAAGTCTGCTCTTTTGAAGTCCAGGGCAGTGAGCTTGCTGCACACTTTTCTCGTTGTCTTGGGGATCTCTAATTCGACCATCTCGTGATCGCTGCATCCAAGGCTGCCCTGGAGGGTCACATTTCCAACCAGCCCTTCCCTGTTGGTGAGCACAAGGTCAAGCATGGCACCTCTCCTTGTCTGCTCCTCTATTACTTGCAGAAGGAAGTTGTCTTCCACACAATCGAGGAACCTCCTGGATTGCTTGTGCTGTGCAGTGCCATCGTTCCAACAGATGTCAGGGTGGTTGAAATCCCCCATGAGAACAAGGGCCTGCGAGCGTGAGGCTTTTCCTATCTGTCTGTAGAGTGCTTCATCCACAGGTTCTCCTTGATCAGGCGGCCTGTAACAGATCCCCACAGTAATGTCTCCCGCAGCTGTTTTCCCTTGAACCCTGACCCACAAAATCTCTGTAAACTGCTCATCTGTCCCCAGACAGAGTTCCATACTCTCCAGCCTATCCCTAACATAAAGGGCAACTCCCCCTCCCCGCCTGCCAGGCCTGTCCTTTCTAAAGGGCCTGTAACCTTCCATTCCAACACTGCAGTCATAGGAGCCATCCCACCATGTTTCTGTAATGCCTATTATATCATACCCCTGTAGACGTGCACACATCTCTAATTCCTTCTGTTTGTTCCCCATACTATGGGCGTTTGTATAGAGGCATCTGAGCCGAGCTCCAAATGAAGCCGGCTCGTTGGCTGAAACTTGCTAAAAGTATCTCAGAATACCAGAAATTGAGGCCTTTTGTGCTTAGCGGTTTTCTTGTATGATTTGCTTCCACGGTCGCCGTATAAAGAATGATCAGATATTACCAATGACCTTAGACCCTAAGATATCCACAAATTACAATTACATTATTTCTAAAAACCCTGATTTCTTATAAAAAAATATCCCAGGCAATAAATAACTACAAAATATCATCATTTTATGGGGATGTAGTCTTGAAAATGTTACTGCATATTTTAGATCATTTACTACAGTTAAGTGAGCTCTAGGTGTTTACTGACGTGAAACTCTCTGGGCTCTACACTGTAGCATTTCCTGTCCCTGCCCTCCAGCCCCCAGAACTGTGTGATCCCTGTTTCACAATCTGAAGTCAACTGACGCCACCCTGATATCAAAAGTGTAATTTCCTACTCCTCCTGCTAAACCTGGCAACAGGGAGCTGGAGCTCGGGTGGCAGTGTGAGCACCCATGTTAGGCAGCAATGATTAGATTAGCTCAGTTGCCTACACAATTACAGGCTCTGTTTGCCCCCTGGGATCAAGATGTTGACTTGTTTTTTAAAGTGCTTTGAGGACTTCAGAGGGAAAGCACTGACGGAGGGCTGTGCCTCCATCTAAGCCCCACATTAGGATGCAGTCATAGTGCAGTTGCCATAAAAAGATCTAAGTAATAAAACCCCCCATAGGATATAATTACCTTTGTACATAAAGTTAAGGATCAAATTTCCAAAAGTTCTTAGTTCTCATTCAGGCACCAAAACAAATGGTTTCAGTGGAAGATGAACTCCTTTGGGAATTCCTGCCAGACATGTGGCAGGGTACCAGCAACTGAAAATCATTCCTGGGCACGTAAAAGTCTGTGGCATCACATGAGTAACTGAACATAACAGGGGAGTTAAAGGTATCATTGCTTTTTATCTATCTACCTCTTGTTTTGATGCCTTCCAAGATGACAACAAATCAGCTCCAAATTCTAGCCAATGTCAAAGATGTAAGTTAGTTTTACACTCTTCTAAACCATGTTTATTCAAATCATGTGTTGTTTTGGGGGGGGGGGGGTTTGTTTGTTTGTTTGTTTGTTGTTTGGGTTTTTTTGTGGTTTTTTTTTGTGTTTGTTTTTGGTTGGTGTTTTTTGGTTTTTTGCGGTCCCTAAAGCCTGTGTTCTCCAAAAGTCTGAAAGACGAGCAACAAAAATGACATACAGATGAGGACATAAGTAGTTTCAAGGCATGATGGTAAATCTTTCACAATGTCTGTCTGCACCACAGAGAACAGATCTATGCAGCAGTGCTCTTAGCAATAGCATATATACCTATTGCTTAGTCTATACACATAATTTCTATTAGCTCCATTTGCTGTGATCTCAGTATGAGTGCAGAATATCCAATGGAGAACTGCACTGCAGAAAAGAAATCTCAGGTGCAAGAGAAGTCCGCTCTAGACCAGAATCAAGCTATTAGGGTCTCAGCTTCATAAGCATCGTATCATTCACTAAAATTATATAATTAAAAAACAAAATTGACACGTCTATTTGCTCTGTCCATTAGCAAACTGATGCTCAGAGTATCCATGAGTTATTTTAATTCATACATTAAAACACACAAAATCAAGATTGCAAGTAAATCATAAATGAATGCAGAAATGTGTCTGTTTAATATGATAATTGTTTAATATCTGGCATTAATGATGTTTTTTTCTAGTGCCAGGTAACTGACATTTAAACGCATTTAAACATTAACATGCAGGTGCTCATGCAGGGACAGGAGGTTATATAAACAGGTAGGAATATAGTTTTAGAGACAACAAAATAAAACATTTGCTGCCCCCCTGCAACCCACAAGCTGTCTTACTGAAGGTTACACTTGTAATACAGTTTCATGTAGGGTTTGTACCTATAGTAAATATATATATTTATATGTATATTCAAAAGGTGAGTAATTTCAAATTTAATTTTGCAAATTTGATCTGCCCACAGCAGGCCCCGCCCAAGACTTCTACAGATCATCCAATTCAGTTAAGTCTAAATTACATTTCTTTAGTTTGCCACCTTAGTTTGTAGCACATGAGCTGGGAAATAACTGCTCTTTCAAGATACAACGTGTAAAATTCTCAAAAGTGAAGTGCTGCACTTGCTTATATTGCAAAAGAATGTATTTTCTTAACCCCTGATCCTGTAATGCTGCTATTAAGAAAAACACTTAAACTTTCCTTGCAACCAATAACCAATCTTTTCTGTCCAAATAACAAGTTATCTTCTGATAGTGTGTGGCCAAGTTGACAATCTGCTGTATGACAATGTATTGCTTTGTGGTAATGTTTATAAAGACTACAGGGTTGTGAACTGGGCATTTCAAAGGGCTCAGGATGACATTCTTAGCCAGAGTTCCCTGACGAAGGAAGATTGTGACCTATGCAATACCTGCTCATACTGCAGGTGCTACAGGTAATGAATGTAGGAGACGGGGATAAAAAGGAAAAAAGCATTAAACAATGATACCAGATTTTACTAAAGAAAATAAAACATAAATGTCCTGGGTTCAGCAGTAGCAGTCATTTTTCTCCTTAGTAGCTAGTGCAGTGCTGTGTTTTGATTTTTTGGCCTGGGAACAGTGCTGATAATGCCGATGTTTTCAGTTGCTGCTCAAATATTTGGTCTGACCAAGGACTTTCTGAGCCTCATGCTCTGCCAGGGAGGAGGGGAAGCTGGGAGGAAGCAGAGACAGGACACCTGACCCAAGCTAGCCAAAGAGGTATTCCATACCACAGCACATCATCCACAGGAGGTAAAGGAGAGTTACCCGGAAGGGCTGAGGACTGCAGGGTTAGAGGAGGTATCGGTCGGTGCTCGGCTGGGGGGAGTGGGGCGAGTTATTGGTCGGCTGGTGTTGAGGTGTTGTATTCTTTCCTCTTGCTATTTCCTTTATCATTATTATTATTGGTGGTAGCAGTAGTGATTTGTGTTATACCTTAGTTACTAAACTGTTCTTATCTCAACCCGTGGGAGTTGCATTCTTTTAGATTTTCCTCTCCGTCCCTCCAGGGGTAGAGGGAGGGAAAGAAGGGGGGGAGTGATGGACGAGCTTTGTGGTTGGGTTTAAACCATGACAATAAACTATGAAGGCAAGCCACTGTAATTTTCTTCTGACCTAACCCTCCTATTTCAAGTAATCGGAAAGAATTATGCAAAAGCACATAATAAGTCATAATAGTTTAAACTTCTTTTGCTTAATCACAGGGCAAAATTGCTAGGGGACTTGCACTGGTCTCTGTGAGAGCAATGGAAAAACTCCCCAAACTGAAATCAACATAATTATCAAGAATAAATGGAACCAACAGGAATTTTGATCTTTATTTATTTTGGACATGGATTTGGCCTTTAGTACACAATATTTCAAAGAAAAGTCACTAATGCTTCTGAAATAGTCTGGAAATTGTGTTGGCTACAGAACTAGAAGAACCACCTCAGCAGACAAAGGGACCTGGCTGTCTAAAAGATTTGGCACAAGCCCTGTCCTCAGCTAAGGGAGAAAGCCCCAGTGACTTCTTTCTCTGAATAATATGGGACTAGACATCAGATTCAATACATATTGTGTTGAGCTAATTCCAGTAGAAGATAAGCTACTGTTAAGATGCTAAGCATTTTTTCATGCCACAATATGAACATTTAATATCTGAAACTCTTATTTCCTGTGAAACCATAATACCCAATTGTTACAGCTCTGCGAGAGACTTATTTAAATTTCTTAATTATTGCAAGCAACTTTGTCAATAGTATAACATTTTCAAGAGATTAACTTTTTTTTTAAGCAATAAATTCTTTTGTGCCAACAGCAAATCCTTTAAGGGTTGCATCTGATTTGCATTTCTAAATGGCCAGGGAAACTCAATATTCACAGACAAAAATAAAATGTTTAAATAATATAATGGTTGTGACACTGACTGAGGAAACAAGTGAACTTCTATGTTTGCTTTCCAAACCACAATGCAAGGATTTGTGCATTGTGTGAAATTATCTGCTAGATTTCTTTTACTCACTGCATGCACAAACTGCTCACTGAAAAACAATAAATTTAAATTTATATTTGAACTACAGGAGCTTCTTTTGCACACTCATATACGGGTAAGCTACAAACCACAATGCGCTTCTAAAGTATTTCAACAGAAAATAAAAATGGGAAATCTAATGTCTTTAATATTGCCTCTTCCATCATATTTTCTAAATGAAGCTCTTCACATATTCAATAAAAAACAATGTTTCATGGTTGGTAGTAGAGACAGCTCTCATTTAATTAAAAAAAAAATTACATAGAATTTTGTTTTTTGAAAATAGAAGTAAGAACATTTTTGTTTTCTCTCTTCCATCATCGTACCAGTTCTCCAGGGAAACAGGGGTTTCTCAGGACTGATGAGTGTTTACCTGCTTTCTTCTCAAACTAGATACTCAACGCAGCTGACAAACCAGAACAGCATCTTGGACTTACACTTCGTGGATAACCAGGGAGTTTTGGGAAAGCAGGCCCACTAAGGGAACTCTGAACACTCTGGGTGAAGTCACCAATTCTATACCCATTTGTGCCTTTCCCTGTTAGACCTTCATAATCCATTTTGGACTTGTTGAAATGTCTTTCTTAGTGGATAAGATACATATGTTGAGTTCTGTCCGGGGTCGGATGAGGAGCAAGTCTGTGGGTACGAATCAAGGGGCTGACTGGCACGGGTGATACAGTTGTGGGGGTCTATTACAGACCTCCTGATCAGCACGAAGGAGTTGATGAGGCTTTCTACAGGCAACTGGAAGTAGCCTCGCGACTACATGCCTTAGTCGTCGTGGGGGACTTTAATTACCCCGATATTTGCTGGAAGACTCACACAGCCAGTCATTCACAGTCTAGGAGGTTCCTCGAGTGCATTGATGATAATTTCTTAATGCAAATGGTGGACGTACCAACTAGGGGAGCAGCGCTGCTAGATTTAGTACTCGCCAACAAGGAGGGTTTGGTCGAAGTGGTGACGGTCAATGGCAGCCTTGGCTGCAGTGACCATGAGATGGTGGAGTTTAGGATCCTGTGTGGGAGGAATAGAATACCTAGCAAAGCCACAGTTCTGGATTTCCGAAGGGCCAACTTTGGCCTCTTCAGTCAACTGCTAAGGGAAGTCTCATGGGAAAGTGTACTAGGCGGTAAAGGGGCTCAAGATAGTTGGTTAGCATTCAAGGACCGCTTCTTCCAAGCTCAGGATCGGAGCGTCCCAATGAGTAGGAAGTCAAGTAAGGGATCTAGGAGACCGGCGTGGTTAAACAAGGAGCTGCTGGGCAAACTCAAGTGGAAAAGGAGAATCTATGGATTATGGAAGGAGGGGCTGGCCGCTTGGGAGGAATATAGGACAGTTGTTAGAGGATGTAGGGAGGCAATTAGGACAGCTAAGGCCTCCTTGGAACTCAATCTTGCTAGTCGGGTTAAAGACAATAGAAAGGGCTTCTTCAAATACATAGCAAATAAAACTAAAACAAGAGGCAATATAGGCCCACTGCTGAACGAAGTGGGTACCCTGGAGACAGAGGATATAAAGAAGGCAGAGGTGCTGAATGCCTTCTTTGCCTCTGTCTTTACTCCTGCAGACTCTCCCCGAGGGCCCCGGATTTCTATAGCCCCAGAAGGAGTCAGGACAAAGGAGGAGTTTGCTTTGGTAGATGAGGATTGGGTTAGGGATCAGCTATGCAAACTGGACATCTGTAAATCGATGGGTCCGGATGGAATGCACCCACGGGTGCTGAGGGAGCTGGCGGAGGTCATTGCTAGGCCACTTTCCATCATCTTTGGTAAGTCGTGGGAAATGGGCGAGGTGCCTGAGGATTGGCGGATGGCAAAGGTCACACCAATCTATAAGAAGGGCAAGAAGGAGGACCCGGGTAATTATAGACCGGTCAGCCTTACCTCCATCCCTGGAAAGATGATGGAACAACTTATTCTTGACTCCATCACTAGGCATATCAAGGATGAGGGGGTCATTAAGAACAGCCAACATGGTTTTATGAGGGGGAAGTCATGTATGACCAACCTTATAGCCTTCTATGAGGAAGTGACTAGGTGGAGGGATGATGGTAGAGCGGTAGATTGTGGAGTCTCCTACACTGGAGATATTCAAGGCCCGCCTGGACAAGTTCCTGTGTGATGTACTGTAGGTTACCCTGCTCTTGCAGGGGGGTTGGACTAGATGATCTTTTTAGGTCCCTTCCAACCCTTGGGATTCTGTGATTCTGTGATTCTGTGATTTCAGTAAGGCATTTGATACTGTCTCCCACAGCATCCTCATAGATAAGCTGAGGAAGTGTGGGCTTGACGATCAAGTAGTGAGGTGGATCGAGAACTGGTTGAAAGGAAGAAGGCAGAGAGTTGTGGTCAATGGCGCAGAATCTAGCTGGAGGTCTGTGACTAGTGGAGTTCCTCAGGGGTCGGTGCTGGGACCGGTGCTGTTTAATATTTTCATCAATGACCTGGATGAGGGAACTGAGTGCACCCTCAGCAAGTTTGCTGATGACACAAAACTGGGAGGAGTGGCTGACACACCAGAGGACTGTGCTGCCATTCAGCGAGACCTGGACAGGCTGGAGAGTTGGGCGGGGAGAAACTGGATGAAATTTAACAAGGGCAAGTGTAGAGTCTTGCATCTGGGGAAGAACAACCCCATGGACCAGTACAGGTTGGGGGGTGACCTGCTGGAAAGTAGTGAAGGGGAAAGGGACCTGGGGGTCCTGGTGGATAGGAGGATGACCATGAGCCAGCAATGTGCTCTTGTGGCCAAGAAGGCAAATGGCATCTTAGGGTGCATTAGAAAGGGAGTGGTTAGTAGGTCAAGAGAGGTTCTCCTCCCCCTCTACTCAGCCTTGGTGAGGCCGCATCTGGAATATTGCGTCCAGTTCTGGGCCCCTCTGTTCAAGAAGGACAGGGAATTGCTTGAAGGAGTCCAGCGCAGAGCCACAAAGATGATTAAGGGAGTGGAACATCTCCCTTATGAGGAGAGGCTGAGGGAGCTGGGTCTCTTTAGCTTGCAAAAGAGGAGACTGAGGGGTGACCTCATCAATGTTTACAAATATGTGAAGGGTAGGTGTCAGGATGATGGAGCTAGGCTTTTTTCAGTGATATCCAGTGATAGGACAAGGGGCAATGGGTGTAAACTGGAGCATAGGAAGTTCCACGTTAACATAAGGAAGAACTTCTTTACTGTAAGAGTGACAGAGCACTGGAACAGGCTGCCCAGGGGTGTTGTGGAGTCTCCTACACTGGAGATATTCAAGGCCCGCCTGGACAAGTTCCTGTGTGATGTACTGTAGGTTACCCTGCTCTTGCAGGGGGGTTGGACTAGATGATCTTTTTAGGTCCCTTCCAACCCTTGGGATTCTGTGATTCTGTGATATGCTACTTACCCTTTTCTAGCAACAAGTAGTTTTGCATGGTACACATATGTATTGCAAATACACATATGTATTCACTGAGCACACATGATTACAAGTATCTTTCCTGTCTTTTGAAGACAAAAATCAGCAGATTTTGACTGGTTTTGACAAAAATATCTCTGACGGATGAGTCAGTGAATTAGTATTCCTCTGTCACAAAAAATAACCTTGGCTTGGAATTGAAATACTAAGGCTAGACTTGTCAGACAATTGCCATTAATTTGCTCCAGATAGGACAGAAGCATGCCGTAACTATGTCATTATATTTCAGAAAGCGTATCAAGAGAAGTACATACGTGTAACAGAGGAAGAAAGACCTTTAAGGAGAATCTCATCAATTTTGCCTATCCCCACGGAAGGCTAAAATTGTAAGCAACATAGGCACACTTATTGTATGATACAATATATGCGTATACCTATAGGGGTATTTTATTACATGCGTTTGAAATACTTGGAGGTGATCCTGCCCCTCTATACTGCTCTCATGACACTGTACTTGAAGTACTGTGTACAGTTCTGGTGCCCTCAATGTAAGAAGGACATGGAGCTGTTTGAGCAAGTCCAGAGGAGGCCACAGGGATGATCAGGGGCTGGAGCATCTCCCATATGAATATGGGCTGAGAAAGTTGGGGTGTTAAACCTGGAGAAGAGAAGGCTGTGTGGAGACCTCAGAGCAGCTTCCAGTGTATGAAGGGGGCTACAAGGATGCTGGAGAAGGACTCTTCATCAGGGATTATAGGTTTAAACTTAAACACAGGAAGTTCAGGTTATGTGTAAGGAAGAAGTTCTTTACTGTGAGGGTCGTGAGGCACTGGTACAGGTTGCCCAAAGAAGAGGTGAATGCTCCATCCCTGGCAGTGTTCAAGGCCATGCTGGACAGAGTCTTGGGTGACATGGTCTAGTGTTAGTTGTCCTTGTCCACATCAGATGATTGGAACTAGATGATCTTCAAGTCCTCATCAACATAAACCATTCTATGATTCTATGATTCATAGCTAATATTCATATACAAGAGGTATTCATATATGCACACAAATACACAGACACAAGCTTATATAAGTATAAATACCTGAATAGCAATGAGATCAAAGGCTTGATTTGAGAGGCCTTTTTTAAAGTGAACAAATTTTACGCTCCTATCAAAAATAACTCTTATGAAGAACTAGTTCATAGGATGCAAAAGAAATTATGACCATTGTGTGAGTAAGAATATAAATAGCATACCCCTTCTTGATTTCAATGGATTCAGAAATCCTTACCAGGAAATCTCAGGCAAACAACAGCACTATATCACAACTTTAACGAATCTAGACCTGAAAGATTGCATTTAAAGTGGTTACAACAGTTTAACAAGTAATAGAAATTATTAAATTTCTATTACTGCTCATCATTCAATCCCATTCTTGATGACCTTGCTATTTCCAAATACTTCAGTCTCACGATAATTCTTCAGGTAAATACACCTGATTACCATATGGATTGTTGCTGTATAACCTCATATTACCCAAAATAGAATATATTCTAAGCTGTAATGATATCCAAGCCATTCCATAATCTCACCTGTGTACTAGAGCCTAGAAATATTTACAGAATAAACAGTGAATTAATGACTTCTTGTTCCTTTTGGGCAGAATGCAAATTCTCATAAGGAACAACTTTGTGGACAAGAAAATAATAGATTCCTTCTCTCTTGCAAAACAAACAGGTCCAAACAATTGCAGAAGTAGCACTTCAGGTTGCTGCTTGAAATAATGCTGCCATGACAGTTAGTCATTGTGGTTCATATATCATAAAAAGCACTGAGTAATAATAAATACATCTATGTATCCTATCCATACATTCACGCAACAGGAAGAGTGCCCAACAAAAGACATCACCACTGTACCAGAGTTTGTGTCAATACTGTTATCTCTGGGTTTTTTTCAGTAATGGCACCACAGTTAGGGATCAAGGAAACTTCCAAAAGTTTCAAGTATCAAATCATTTGCATAAGGGAGGAATGATCTCTGAAGAAAAATAAAACAAAATCCTAAAATCTACCAGTGACTTAAATATAACACAGATGATCTACAGGCTTAAAGGCTTGTTTCTTACTGCAATTCAGTTTGAAAATTACCACCTTCTTTGTAGCTTGACTCACTGGTCTTGCAACCAGACTACAAGGTTTCATTTCAAGCCATGTACATTCTTCGCAAAGAATGTTAATGTTAATGACTACATTTCTCATCTACTCATTGTGACAGGGGACAAGGAAAAAAGGCAAGATATATTTCCCTATTCAAGTGACTTCCAAATATTTCTGTTCTTATGAATGCCTATTTAAAAGCAATCTGTTTAGTTTACTGTGTCATGTTACCCTTTTCAGCTGATTAATATGTTATGGAAAAATCTGTGAATGTGTGGACAATTATTGTATGTGCTGATATTCACTAGGCTTTGACTCTCCTATTTGTGTAGGATTTAGATCTGCTAGACAAAAAATAAAGTCTAGCTTGCAGATGGTTAAAGAACTGAATTTATAAAGCTGACTGAGCAAACTGGCTCTATTCAGAGGTTTCACTTTTAAATCTTGTTACTGCTCATTGGTGAGGATTTGCAAACACTGTGGCTGTCAAGCTTCCCGATCAGTGATAGCTTTGAAACTGAGCTAAGGCAGCATGGAAAAAAAGCAAAAACTGGATTTAGTCTCATTTCCACAACCATTTTAAACCTGTTCTGACTCAAAGAAATAAAAGTTACGATATTTTCATGCTTTCAGTTTACTGCATATCTACTACCAATAACCTTTGCCTGAAAAATAAAATTCCCAAAAGTAAGTACAGAGGGAAATGTCCTGACTTTTTTCTCTGTTAATTTCTGTGGATTGTTTTTGAAGCAGATTCTCACTGACAATCAAGAGAGCTGAATCAGGTACCTAAATTTGGGCAATCATTACATACATGATTTTCTATAGCATGGTCAGCCCTAAAATTTGCTGGTTTCACAGCAAACTGTTCAGAGAGGCATCAGGGGCTGATTTGCCTCTCCCTCTCCTCACATTGCCCAAGTAACTGATAGTGTCCCTCACACAATTGTTAATAGAAAATGACTTCACAGAATTAAATCTAATATCATCAATTCCAAGATAAAATATAGGAGGATATGAGCAAGCAAATGTGCATGTTCAAATGTGTGTAATCAGCACATTTTACAAATTAGAATTAGAATGAAGAATTATTTGTTTCCTCAGAGAACACTGCTTTATCCTTAGATTCACAGATAAACAAAGGAAATACATTTTTTGAGTGAACAGCCTCCAAACTCCAGGTTTTAGGGGTACGTAACTACTTGCATATTTTAATGAAACATGAGCATTCTTGAGTGCAAGAAATGTCCTATAATATAAACATTATGGTGAAAGAAATAGTATAAAGCTGCTTCTTTTTTCTGTGCAAAATTTTACTAATATTTTCCCCTGTTCTCACAAAGAAGTGATGGAGACTTATCTTCAACTATAGGCTCATCCTCCTTCGGGGGTACTGGCGGAAGGGTGAGCATTTTGCTTTTCTTTGAAGTGCAAGCACACACTGGAGATGAAAGCAACTGCATTATTGTCTTTGATGTTTTTGATACTGAATTTCTCTTTTGATTTTGCTTTGCAGACGCTCAGAAAATAGATTTAGTTCCTCAATCAACCTTACCCTAAATCCTCACTAGGTACTTATCCCCTTAAATATCTGAAATTGATATCACTGTTCTTAAAAGTTTGAGTTTGGAACACTTTAATAAATGCAATAATAAGTCATGCCACAACATCTTTATTTGTACTGAGTTCTTGACCAACCTACTTGCTATAAAAAGAGAAGAGACAAAGGAAAATCTTATAACGTACATAAGATGCCACAAAGACAACATGTTTGAAGTAAAAAAGCCTTATTCACAGCAACTCTTTGTGCACAGCTCTTGATATTTTGAAAAGTGTAATCATTAGACAAAAAATGAAAAATAAAATGAAACCAAAACAAAACCCAAAAGCTGTTCTTTCCAGCAGTCAAGATTTAAAAGCTAAGTCCTTCAAATTTATGTTTATGCCTCCAAGTGAATTACTTGGGTGAGTAAGGATCACCTGTACGGTGGGTTCTAGGACTTGACATGAATAGCAAGAAACAAAGAACAGCTATAAGGAAATGGATAGCATACGGGATAAGGATTCATATGATATGAGTAGTCACATGGATATTGCCTGTCTTGCACATATATATGGTTAGCTCCTTAAAAGATCAAAATTTCACACTTAAAAAAATACAAAATATGAAACATATAAATATAAAAATGTGTACTAGCTTCAAATGTATTTTCTGTAGATCTATACTCTTTTATATATATTTGGAAAGGTAGTTGAATCTTAAAACTGAGTAATTATTGTTTATTTCAAAAAGAATTGTATTTTCATCTTGCACACAAATGTATCAAAATAGAAGTGGCTGATATTGTCCATATGATTTAGCACCTCCTATTCCAATTTAATGTGGGCCAGATACATTCTTCCAGAAAGTAAAGAAAATTTATATCCACATGTAATCACACCTGGCTGAGAAAAGCCTGCCAAGACAGTCGGCATGATCAGCTACTCTCTGATCAGAACCGAGTATATCCAGCAAGCATAGCAGGAGCAGGAGAACATTTAAAACCCTAGTGTGCTTTACCTTACTGACTTTCATTTGAAGGTACAACATTACTTAAAGACCAGTGGGAGGAAGTAAAAAAAGAAAGAAAATAAGAAAAAAAGGAAAATTTTAACAGCTGTGGCAGGAGCTGGCAAACAGAGAATTTTTATTATGAAATACCCTACAGAACTGTCTAGTTACCTTATGATATTTCTAAATAGTAATGCCAGTGCTGTAAGATTTTTACAAGCTCTTAATATAACTGGGAAATAACATGAAAGCTGTACTTGAGGATGTTTTCATCTTTATGAAAGGGTGTCTCCAAATTACAGATTTCTCAAATAAAACTCTGTCTCTAGTGTGATGTATAGGAACTTTTCTATTGACGAAGAAGCTGGGACTTCATCTTTAGAATGAAAAACATTACAACAGAGAACTGCCAAACAAACGCTGTCTGATATTTTATTGAAAATCCTGGTCCTTTCACAGAATCACAGAATCACAGAATCCCAAGGGTTGGAAGGGACCTCAAAAGATCATCTAGTCCAACCCCCCCGCAAGAGCAGGGTAACCTACAGTACATCACACAGGAACTTGTCCAAGCGGGCCTTGAATATCTCCAGTGTAGGAGACTCCACAACACCCCTGGGCAACCTGTTCCAGTGCTCTGTCACTCTTACAGTAAAGAAGTTCTTCCTGATGTTAACGTGGAACTTCCTATGTTCCAGTTTACACCCATTGCCCCTTGTCCTATCACTGGATATCACTGAAAAAAGCCTAGCTCCATCATCCTGACACCTACCCTTTACATATTTGTAAACATTGATGAGGTCACCCCTCAGTCTCCTCTTCTCCAAGCTAAAGAGACCCAGTTCCCTCAGCCTCTCCTCATAAGGGAGATGTTCCACTCCCTTAATCATCTTTGTGGCTCTGCGCTGGACTCCTTCAAGCAATTCCCTGTCCTTCTTGAACAGAGGGGCCCAGAACTGGACGCAATATTCCAGATGCGGCCTCACCAAGGCTGAGTAGAGGGGGAGGAGAACCTCTCTTGACCTACTAACCACACCCTTTCTAATGCACCCTAAGATGCCATTTGCCTTCTTGGCCGCAAGAGCACATGGCTGGCTCATGGTCATCCTCCTATCCACCAGGACCCCCAGGTCCCTTTCCCCTTCGCTACTTTCCAGCAGGTCAACCCCCAACCTGTACTGGTCCATGGGGTTGTTCTTCCCCAGATGCAAGACTCTACACTTGCCCTTGTTAAATTTCATCAAGTTTCTCCCCGCCCAACTCTCCAGCCTGTCCAGGTCTCGCTGAATGGCAGCACAGCCTTCTGGTGTGTCAGCCACTCCTCCCAGTTTTGTGTCATCAGCGAACTTGCTGAGGGTGCACTCAGTTCCCTCATCCAGGTCATTGATGAAAATATGAAACAGCACCGGTCCCAGCACCGACCCCTGAGGGACTCCACTAGTCACAGACCTCCAGCTAGATTCTGCGCCATTGACCACAACTCTCTGCCTTCTTCCTTTCAACCAGTTCTCGATCCACCTCACTACTTGATCGTCAAGCCCACACTTCCTTAGCTTATCTATGAGGATGCTGTGGGAGACAGTATCAAATGCCTTACTGAAATCAAGAAAAACTACATCTACCGCTCTACCATCATCCCTCCACCTAGTCACTTCCTCATAGAAGGCTATAAGGTTGGTCATACATGACTTCCCCCTCATAAAACCATGTTGGCTGTTCTTAATGACACCCTCATCCTTGATATGCCTAGTGATGGAGTCAAGAATAAGTTGTTCCATCACCTTTCCAGGGATGGAGGTAAGGCTGACCGGTCTATAATTACCTGGGTCCTCCTTCTTGCCCTTCTTATAGACTGGTGTGACCTTTGCCATCCGCCAATCCTCAGGCACCTCGCCCGTTTCCCACGACTTACCAAAGATGATGGAGAGTGGCCTAGCAATGACCTCCGCCAGCTCCCTCAGCACCCGTGGGTGCATTCCATCCGGACCCATCGATTTACAGATGTCCAGATTGCATAGCTGATCCCTAACCCAATCCTCATCTACCAAAGCAAACTCCTCCTTTGTCCTGACTCCTTCTGGGGCTATAGAAATCCGGGGCCCTCGGGGAGAGTCTGCAGGAGTAAAGACAGAGGCAAAGAAGGCATTCAGCACCTCTGCCTTCTTTATATCCTCTGTCTCCAGGGCACCCACTTCGTTCAGCAGTGGGCCTATATTGCCTCTTGTGTTAGTTTTATTTGCTATGTATTTGAAGAAGCCCTTTCTATTGTCTTTAACCCGACTAGCAAGATTGAGTTCCAAGGAGGCCTTAGCTGTCCTAATTGCCTCCCTACATCCTCTAACAACTGTCCTATATTCCTCCCAAGCGGCCAGCCCCTCCTTCCATAATCCATAGATTCTCCTTTTCCACTTGAGTTTGCCCAGCAGCTCCTTGTTTAACCACGCCGGTCTCCTAGATCCCTTACTTGACTTCCTACTCATTGGGACGCTCCGATCCTGAGCTTGGAAGAAGCGGTCCTTGAATGCTAACCAACTATCTTGAGCCCCTTTACCGCCTAGTACACTTTCCCATGAGACTTCCCTTAGCAGTTGACTGAAGAGGCCAAAGTTGGCCCTTCGGAAATCCAGAACTGTGGCTTTGCTAGGTATTCTATTCCTCCCACACAGGATCCTAAACTCCACCATCTCATGGTCACTGCAGCCAAGGCTGCCATTGACCGTCACCACTTCGACCAAACCCTCCTTGTTGGTGAGTACTAAATCCAGCAGCGCTGCTCTCCTAGTTGGTACGTCCACCATTTGCATTAAGAAATTATCATCAATGCACTCGAGAAACCTCCTAGACTGTGAATGACTGGCTGTGTGAGTCTTCCAGCAAATATCGGGGTAGTTAAAGTCCCCCATGACGACTAAGGCATGTAGTCGCGAGGCTACTTCCAGTTGCCTGTAGAAAGCCTCATCAACTCCTTCGTCCTGATCAGGAGGTCTGTAATAGACCCCCACAACTGTATCACCCGTGCCAGTCTGTCCCTTAATTCGTACCCACAGACATTCCACTTGCTCCTTATCCGACCCCGGATAGAACTCAATACATTCTAGTTGCTCTCTCACGTAAAGAGCAACTCCACCACCTCGCTTCGCTGACCTATCTTTCCTAAAAAGGACATAGCCATCCATGACCACATTCCAGTCATGTGAACTGTCCCTCCATGTCTCTGTAATTGCCACTAGATCATAACCTTTAGCCTGCACACAGACTTCTAACTCCTCCTGTTTATTCCCCATGCTGCGTGCATTGGTGTACAGGCATTTCAGGGAGCCAGTCCTAGTACCCTTTTTCCCCTGCGGGGCAGGGTCTAAAAAGCTATCCTTTCCCATAAGTGAAACAAGAGATTGATAGTCCTCCTTAGCCCGCCATCCTTCAATCCCTAGCATGTTCCTCTTGGGCTTGTCCCCAACAGGCCCAGTTAAATCCCCTCCCCCCTTCATAACTAGTTTAAAGCCCTGTCAATAAGCCCTGCTAACTCCTGCCCCAAAACCCTTTTTCTTCTCTGGGACTGGTGTATCCCGCCTGTCACCAGCAAACCAGGTGTCCCATACAGCAGCCCGTGACTGAAAAACCCAAACCCCTGCCTTTGGCACCAGTCACGTAGCCATACATTAACCTGCAGAGTCTTCTTATATATCCCTTCACCCTCGCTTGCAACAGGTATGGAGGCAAACACCACTTGCGCTCCAGACCCTTTAACCAGCCGTCCCAGGGCCCTGAAGTCTCTCTTCATTGCCCTTACGTTCCTCCTAATAATTTCGTCACTGCCAACCTGAAAAACCAGCAGCGGATAGTAGTCAGACGGCTGCACCAGTTCAGAGAGTTTCTTTTTAACACCTCTAATCCGAGCCCCAGGCAGGCAGCAGACCTCCCTGTGGGGTGGATCCGGTCGACAAATGGGCCCTTCTGTTCCCCTCAGAAGGGAGTCACCCACCACAATTACTCTTCTTTTCTTCTTGGTTGGGGAAGTTCTGAGGCATGGGGGTGAGTGACAAGCCCTGGGTGACTCACTAGATAGATTTGCCTCTCCATCTCCATTCACCTGGCCCTGAATTTCCAAGACCTCGTACCTGTTATTCAAGGGCAAATGGGAGGGAGGAAGGGATTGTGAGGGTTTTCACTTACCTCTCTGAGGAGGAACCTCCCTCCATCCATCCTTGTCCATTAAGCTCTCTCCTTCTGTCTGATGGCAGGAGGGAAGGGGATCCATAGCTTGTTGAACCACTTCCCTCTGCCCTTGCCTTAGGGTGTGGTTCCACCAATCTATTTCACTTTCACACTCTCTAATGGCTCTCAACCTTTCAACATCCTCCCTCAGTTCAGCCACCTGCCTGAGCAGGTCATTTATTTGCTCACAGCGAACACAAGCAGTATCACTGGCTCCCTCCAGTACAAGTGCCAGGCTCAGGCATTCGCTGCAGCCAGAGACCTGCACAGCTGCATGTCTGCAGGAAGGCTCAGTCTGGATACCCACATTAGTACTCACTACAGCCTTCGATCGTGTTGTAACCATGATCTATCTGGTCAATCAATCCGTCTACGTCTCTCAGCACTCCTTCCCCCTCCTGTACTCCAGGCGAGTCCTCTCGATGAGGCAGATGGAACGCTTCCCTGCCCGCTCCCCTGCCCGCTACCCTGCCCGCTCCCCTGCCCGCTCCCCTGCCTGCGCGAACTGCCTCGACGCTCTGCCTCGACGCTCTCCGCTTGCCGGCTCTGGTCGCCGCGCTCCCTGGGAAGGTTTTTTAACCACTCCCAGCTGGTGCCACTCCTCCTGGCTCCGCCCCCTGTGAGTCAGCCCCTCGCGGGAGCTGAGCTTCCGAGTCCTGGGCAAGTCCTGTTGAGGACTTGAGGCTCCCTCCTCAGTGGCTCTTGTCGCTCTGAGGTGAGGCTCCTGGACGCTGATCTCTCCCCTCTCCGCTCCGGTGTTGCAGGCGTCCTCTCTCAAGCTACTCACCTCAGATGTTCAATATGATTCAGGGTACCTGTTCTTCTCAGCTGTCAGGACAAGCAATCCTTTTCAGTCAGAAGCATCCCAGTGGTCAGGGTCAGGGGCAGATATATTGAAGGGAGACATCCATCTTGTCCACAGCAAGTCGGGAGCCAGGAAGAATAAAAGTTTCATATCTAACCTACGCTTTTCACTCCCTAGCATGTGTGAAGGCTCAGAGCTTCCACGACAGTTGTACAAATTCCATTTTCAGAATAGGATGAAACTGCAAATGAAATGGCAATGTTTGGGGCAATGGCTTATTCAGGACAAGCTGAGGTCTTGTATGATGCATGGGAAATCACCGTGTTGTTACTTTTGGAAAGATCTCCGATGTTTCAGATGACCTGTAGTATTGGTCTTTTACCCCAGTGCTGTTCTGTACCTTGAAGGCAGAGTTTCTTTGGAAAGAAGTTTGGTTTTTTCCAGTCACTGCTTTTGTGGAGATTATTTGCTTTCTCACTGTTTCTAGGTGAGCTGGTCTTCCATGCTGCACAATGCCCTGGTTTTGGCTCCAAGCCCAGCATCTCAGCACATTCCTCTTAATGGAGCAGAATTTTTCTGTCTCTGCTTATGTTTCTCTTTGCCGTTTGTCTCCTAGTCCAAGCAAAATTTTGTTTGTATGATAAGAATGAGCAGGTCAGCCGTCCTCTTGCACAGCTAGAAATTTCATTTACATCCAGCTCTGTTTTGCTTCCTCTCTGTGGAGCTGAGATTAAGCTAGTTCTGATACTGTCACACTGCAACATAGGCAGGACGAGGGAGCCTGGAAAGCCAGAAAATATTTTACCAATCATTGGGCCAGAAAAAGGTTATTCAGATAAAACTATATTTATTTTTGAAAAAGCTAAATGTAGATGATGCTTTTTAAGGTGCTAAAAAATCATCTGTTTAAAAAGTCTTATGACAAGAAAAGGAATTGTTTAAAAAAAAAGGCCCAAACCAACCAAACAACCAATAAACAACACAGAAAAACACCGCAAACCCACAACATAGAAACTAGCTCCTAATCCTCGGTCAACTGCCAGGTGCACTTAGGGCCTCTTTTATTAACTCTTTAAGTGTCTTCATCATGCCCATCATTCTTCCAGAAAATGAAAAATCCTATTTCCTCGCAGAACTGGGTTCCTTTCTGTACACTTCAAACTGTGGACAGGTCTCCTTTACCAGAGCAGATTGAAGCAACCTTTCCCACATGCCGCATGTTATCGCTCTCTGACAGTTGACAGCAGAGCTTTTTATGTTTGCTCTCCTTAATCTATTAGAGTACAAAGATTTGGTTTAGTGAAAGTGAGTTCTTTTTAAACTGCTTAAAATAACCTGCATGTTACAGATTAAGAGGTTATGGATCACACAGACGAGCAGCTCTCTGGCAAATAGGAGGGAGCATTACTGTGATCTGGAGTGGCAAGGCAAGTGTCTGTCCCACTGGAAAAGCTGCTTGCATGGATGATCATCTGCTAACACCTCTGCTGGCAATTATCCAGTAGTTACTGGGGGAAGAGACCTTTTGTTTATTTAGAAAGCAGTGAGTGTTATGAAAACGGATCTTAAGCATACCTATCCAGCAGCTGAAACAATTTAAATACAGTTAGATATGCTATAAAGGAAGTTTGTGCAGAATGCAAACCAAACGTTAAACAGAAGCAGTTTATTTTAACAGATTAAAAATAAATGCCTTGCTATACAGGTAATCCCTAAATATTAAGTTTCAGGGTTTAGTTTATTCCAGAGTAGCTGTAGTACATTAATGCAGGAAAGTTTGTGATTTGTTCATAATGCACAATTGTGTTTGTGTCTAATTTACAGATCCCTATTAAAGAGAATACAAAAGAAACAAAATAATTCTATCAAGTAACTGCTTTTATTCAACTCTAATAATAATAATAATAGTGTTTAATGCCAACTTTCTAAAGGCCAGTATGAGTTAGTCATTACCTATTTAGAGTACTCAGCTATTTATTTATTGGTTTATGTTAAGTAAATTTGGTGTATGTTTAAACAGGAATGATCATTTCTATTCTTTTATATGTGGCTGTCATTCCATACAGAGCTCTAAATCCCACCGGGATGTTAAAAATTTAGTCCTAAACAGTAATGTGATGGTGTGGAATTATTGTAAGTAGGCAAATGGAGCCCTTCCTTCTGCAAATGAGAACTGTGTGTCCCTGTGGCCTGTTAAAGGGATTGTCAAGATTTAAAGCAGAAAGAGTTGCAGGAGGCTGTTGTGGATCGTGGTGGTAATATTTTCTAAGTAAATTGTTGAATTACTGGGAGTAACTCCTGTCTACTTCTTACACCTCTGCAGGAAGAGGGTTGTGGAAGTGTTAACTAGAAGTTTGTAGTGCCCGTAACATTCTTAAACTTGGAATCAAAACAGCGTGTCCAGTTGGTATTGTCATCCCTCTGTATAAGTGACTGTTTAGTGATTGCTAGGCAATTTCTTCAAGAGACAGCCAAAAATGAGTAGAATAATGAAAGATCCAACTCCGCCAATCTGTGTGTAGAAACATGGAACTTCATTCATCTGTGCATGGAGAAGAAAAAGTGAAATGTGCAGTTCTCTTGCCTTTATACTTCACCTTCCTATATTACAAAAAAGAATAGAAAATTCATAAAGAAATTTAACTCTCCAGAAGCTACATAGCAGAGCAATGAATATAATAACTAAAGTATGGAAAACGCCTTTTTTGTAAACACAGATTTTAATTATGAAGAAGAATTTCTGCTTCAGAGTCAGACTGTTATTTCCAGGTCTGCACCCAGCCAAGAGTTTTAATTGGTCTGGAACAAATCAGGAACTTTGGATGATTTATGAGGATTAAAGAGGGAAAAGGAAAAAAAAAAGGCAGAGGAAATAGGTACACAGAAAGGAAGTTTTTGTCAGATGGGGAAATGAAATTAATCTGTCAGCACTCATCTACTACTCTTCAGGGCATTAAACAATTGTTCTTATATTAAAAATATTTTCCTGTATAAATTATGAATAAAATTAACACCCCTCCCCCCCCCCCCTCCCCTTACTGTTAGTAAAAGAGTTAGAAAGAGAACCAAGGGGGGGGGGGGAGGGGGGGGGGGAGGGGTGTTAATTTTATACACATATAAAATCACAGACAAGAAAGATGGTAAGATTTAGCCTTATGATTTGTATATACGGGTACTTATATACATGTACATACGTACGTATAGATATGCGTGTCTTTATATGGCTGTGTGTTTAAAACATGGTGGTTATGAAATAGCAGATCTATACTTACATAGGGCAGATTCAAGACAAAAGATGAAGTTTTGTTTGTCTCCAAAAAAGGATTTCTTAAATAATTTATAACATTTAGGTTCTTGAAAGGACCAATAATTACGTATCTGTTGTCTTAGCTATATGTGTTTAGAACTGCGATCTGAAATGCTGCAGCTTTTAAGAATAAAAGAAGATAAAGAAACTAAACTGTGCTTATCTTCTGTAAATAAACAAAAAGCCTTGTCCTGTCAAGCACATACCTTACCTTGTTCCTTTCTGGGAACCATTCTGGCTTGTGGAATATACAGTTTTATTTAAGAACATTCAGGGGGCAGCTCCTCAGTAAAAGTGCCTGAGTTTAGAATCACAGAGTCATAAAATCTACCAGGTTGGAAAAGACCTTTAAGATCATCAGGTCCAACCTTTACCCCATTGCCAAGCCTGCCACTAACCCATGTGTCCTGGGTTTACCAGGAGCCGTTTTGCTCCTTCTTAGTAACTGGTGCACGCTCTGTGTTTTGACTTCCCGCCTGGAAACAGAGCTGATAACACCGATTGTTTTTAATTGTTGCTAAGTAATGTTTATTCTGGCCAAGGACTTTGTGAGTCTCATGCTCTGCCGGGGACAAGGGGAGGCCAGGAGGAAGCAGAGACAGGACACCTGACCTAAGCTAGCCAAAGAGGTATTCCGTACCACAGCACGTCATGCCCAGGGAGGTAACTGGGAGTTACCTGGAAGGGCACACTCTCTCTTCAGGGGGGATCGAACTCGTTTGGCGGTGGTATTGTATTCTCTTGTTATTTTCTCTTATCAATATTATCATTGGTGGTAGCAGCAGTGATTTGTGTTATACCTTAGTTACTGGGCTGTTCTTATCTCAACCCGTGGGAGTTACGTTCTCTCGATTTTCCTCTCCATCCCTCCAGGAGCGGGGAGGGTCAGGGGTGGGGGGGAAGGAAAGATAGAGGGAGAAAAAGAAAAGGGGGGGGGGAGGGAAGTGAGTGAATGAGCTTTTGTGGTTGGGTTTAAACCACGACACCATGTCACTAAGGACCTCATCTACATGTTTTTTAAACACTTCCAGGGGGCAGTGAATTATGGCATGAAGTTTAGCTTATTTTTTTTCCTATAGACTGATCTAGGTAAGAGGATTTCAATGTTTCATGTGAACCTAGTGTTTCTCCTTAGCTCTTGCTTGCTAACTGATGTCAGAAATTTCTTGCAGGACAAATAATCAGTTTGCATGCTGGATGAGGCAGGAAGACTGCAGGTAGCAGAAGATTATTTTGACCTTCCTTTTTTGTGATCCAGTCCTAGGATGGTTGAGCGCTTGAAACGTCTCAGAGAAAGCTTTGTGCCATCTCAGTGTGGCAGAGTGTACCTCCACAAGCGGCAGTATTGAATGTACTGCTGTATACCCAGCATCTGCTTGTGAGTCTTGATGCTGTGGAGAAGCATATGTGCTTTACATTTGCATCCTTGGTACTGTTCACTACATCAAAACATAGTGAGTACTTGTATTTTTATTGGGAGCTACTTGATAAATTGTAGTAGACTGCTTGTCTTGTCTCAATTCCTTTGGCAGTATTTTTCTCTCTCCAGATCTATCTATTTGTGTTTAAGAACTAGCTTCTACTTTATCTCCGTTTAGTCCAGGATGACAAACTATTAATTTACTGGATAAGCTGCTGCTCTGTACAGAGAAATTGCTGCCAGCTCCTCGTGTGTACTCTGGCACAGGATTCCTGCACTGTGGAAGGAATCAGAAAGTTTTCTGTATGCAGGTACTCTGGGATTAGCAACATCTCCATTATGTCCAAAATCATATGAAGAGATTGATCAATTAATCCAGTGTCTGAGCAGTTGATGGAGGGAGGCTGTACTGCTTGGGAAGGAGGCTGCATCTCCCTTATGGAGGCTATTTATTCCCTATTGCCTTGCTAGAGAAGTGGGACATTGATAGGAGCAATGTGTATAAGGAGAAAAAGAGAAGTTCTCCCAGTTTTATGTAACATAAGCACACTAAGCAAAATACAGATGTGGAAGCTGCCTGTAAATACTTTCAGATACAATGAGCTTTCAGTGTAATTAGGTAATCTGGCTGTTACCTAGGCTTGAGCACTCCTGAGTAGGACTCAAGTGTAGTTACAGAGACATGGTGGGACAGTTCACATGACTGGAATGTGGTCATGGATGGCTATGTCCTTTTTAGGAAAGATAGGTCAGCGAAGCGAGGTGGTGGAGTTGCTCTTTACGTGAGAGAGCAACTAGAATGTATTGAGTTCTGTCCGGGGTCAGATGAGGAGCAAGTGGAATGTCTGTGGGTACGAATCAAGGGGCTGACTGGCACGGGTGATACAGTTGTAGGGGTCTATTACAGACCTCCTGATCAGGACGAAGGAGTTGATGAGGCTTTCTACAGGCAACTGGAAGTAGCCTCGCGACTACATGCCTTAGTCGTCGTGGGGGACTTTAACTACCCCGATATTTGCTGGAAGACTCACACAGCCAGTCATTCACAGTCTAGGAGGTTCCTCGAGTGCATTGATGATAATTTCTTAATGCAAATGGTGGACGTACCAACTAGGAGAGCAGCGCTGCTGGATTTAGTACTCACCAACAAGGAGGGTTTGGTCGAAGTGGTGACGGTCAATGGCAGCCTTGGCTGCAGTGACCATGAGATGGTGGAGTTTAGGATCCTGTGTGGGAGGAATAGAATACCTAGCAAAGCCACAGTTCTGGATTTCCGAAGGGCCAACTTTGGCCTCTTCAGTCAACTGCTAAGGGAAGTCTCATGGGAAAGTGTACTAGGCGGTAAAGGGGCTCAAGATAGTTGGTTAGCATTCAAGGACCGCTTCTTCCAAGCTCAGGATCGGAGCGTCCCAATGAGTAGGAAGTCAAGTAAGGGATCTAGGAGACCGGCGTGGTTAAACAAGGAGCTGCTGGGCAAACTCAAGTGGAAAAGGAGAATCTATGGATTATGGAAGGAGGGGCTGGCCGCTTGGGAGGAATATAGGACAGTTGTTAGAGGATGTAGGGAGGCAATTAGGACAGCTAAGGCCTCCTTGGAACTCAATCTTGCTAGTCGGGTTAAAGACAATAGAAAGGGCTTCTTCAAATACATAGCAAATAAAACTAACACAAGAGGCAATATAGGCCCACTGCTGAACGAAGTGGGTGCCCTGGAGACAGAGGATATAAAGAAGGCAGAGGTGCTGAATGCCTTCTTTGCCTCTGTCTTTACTCCTGCAGACTCTCCCCGAGGGCCCCGGATTTCTATAGCCCCAGAAGGAGTCAGGACAAAGGAGGAGTTTGCTTTGGTAGATGAGGATTGGGTTAGGGATCAGCTATGCAATCTGGACATCTGTAAATCGATGGGTCCGGATGGAATGCACCCACGGGTGCTGAGGGAGCTGGCGGAGGTCATTGCTAGGCCACTCTCCATCATCTTTGGTAAGTCGTGGGAAACGGGCGAGGTGCCTGAGGATTGGCGGATGGCAAAGGTCACACCAGTCTATAAGAAGGGCAAGAAGGAGGACGCGGGTAATTATAGACCGGTCAGCCTTACCTCCATCCCTGGAAAGGTGATGGAACAACTTATTCTTGACTCCATCACTAGGCATATCAAGGATGAGGGTGTCATTAAGAACAGCCAACATGGTTTTATGAGGGGGAAGTCATGTATGACCAACCTTATAGCCTTCTATGAGGAAGTGACTAGGTGGAGGGATGATGGTAGAGCGGTAGATGTAGTTTTTCTTGATTTCAGTAAGGCATTTGATACTGTCTCCCACAGCATCCTCATAGATAAGCTAAGGAAGTGTGGGCTTGACGATCAAGTAGTGAGGTGGATCGAGAACTGGTTGAAAGGAAGAAGGCAGAGAGTTGTGGTCAATGGCGCAGAATCTAGCTGGAGGTCTGTGACTAGTGGAGTCCCTCAGGGGTCGGTGCTGGGACCGGTGCTGTTTCATATTTTCATCAATGACCTGGATGAGGGAACTGAGTGCACCCTCAGCAAGTTCGCTGATGACACAAAACTGGGAGGAGTGGCTGACACACCAGAAGGCTGTGCTGCCATTCAGCGAGACCTGGACAGGCTGGAGAGTTGGGCGGGGAGAAACTTGATGAAATTTAACAAGGGCAAGTGTAGAGTCTTGCATCTGGGGAAGAACAACCCCATGGACCAGTACAGGTTGGGGGTTGACCTGCTGGAAAGTAGCGAAGGGGAAAGGGACCTGGGGGTCCTGGTGGATAGGAGGATGACCATGAGCCAGCAATGTGCTCTTGCGGCCAAGAAGGCAAATGGCATCTTAGGGTGCATTAGAAAGGGTGTGGTTAGTAGGTCAAGAGAGGTTCTCCTCCCCCTCTACTCAGCCTTGGTGAGGCCGCATCTGGAATATTGCGTCCAGTTCTGGGCCCCTCTGTTCAAGAAGGACAGGGAATTGCTTGAAGGAGTCCAGCGCAGAGCCACAAAGATGATTAAGGGAGTGGAACATCTCCCTTATGAGGAGAGGCTGAGGGAGCTGGGTCTCTTTAGCTTGGAGAAGAGGAGACTGAGGGGTGACCTCATCAATGTTTACAAATATGTAAAGGGTAGGTGTCAGGATGATGGAGCTAGGCTTTTTTCAGTGATATCCAGTGATAGGACAAGGGGCAATGGGTGTAAACTGGAGCATAGGAAGTTCCACGTTAACATCAGGAAGAACTTCTTTACTGTAAGAGTGACAGAGCACTGGAACAGGTTGCCCAGGGGTGTTGTGGAGTCTCCTACACTGGAGATATTCAAGGCCCGCCTGGACAAGTTCCTGTGTGATGTACTGTAGGTTACCCTGCTCTTGCAGGGGGGTTGGACTAGATGATCTTTTGAGGTCCCTTCCAACCCTTGGGATTCTGTGATTCTGTGATCCCTTTCCCAAGTGCCCCCACATAGACATGCATGAAGTATTAAGCTGTCCTTATGCAATCCCACTCTACTAACACTTCAGCACCTCACCATTTTTGCACGTTCAGGTTTATACCAGTGCTGCTTGTTATGAAAATACTATTATAAGTACAAGGTACTAAACCACAGAGGCTAAGACACAGATTTTAGTCTGAGACTAGGAACTCAACCCAACAGTCAGATCATCCACCTTCTACGTGAATGTTTCTACTGTTTAATCTATTTTTCCTTCATATGTATGAGGTGGGAGTAGATCTTTTTTCCTTCACACCACTGATTTAATTTCTGGAAGATCATTTCCTTGTAATATGATAATTAGACCTCTCTACAAGTCATGTTTCAGGAATCCCTTTTCCAGTGATTTAAAAGTAAGCAAACTTTATTTTGGAGGAGTTTGTTTCCTAAGTCCAAAACAGTAAAAAAAAAAAAAAAAAAAAAAATAGTGTTCAGAGACCTTAAAAGGAATTTTCCAACTGTGAAGCCTAGTTCCATTGATTAAAATGGTATCTGGAGCAAAGTTAAATAATACTTCTGGGGTTAAATGCTGCAGTTACTAAACAGAGAGACCAGGAAGAAAGCCAAGTTTGGCTGATTTCCCCAAATGCATCACTCTGACCATCTGTGAGAGAGGCAATGTTCTCTTAAGAGAAGAAACAATTATTGAAAAATGAGTTGTGGGATTGTCTGATACGTATTTTGTTGTTCAATTAACTCTTCATTTATAGTCTTCCCAAAGCACCAAAAAACAGATGAATCTAAACACTGTTGGCTTGCTAATGTGAATTTTTTATTTAGAAACGAGTATGCACACAGTGAAATAGGTAAACCTCTTGTAACTCACCACTGCTACACATTGTAAAAATTTTTCCTATACAACGTTTTATCAGCTTTATGAGCAGAACAGTGGTTACAGATTTCTTACATACAAAGGAAAATTGACACCTACTAATATTATCTATGCGTATGTGCATAAATACATGTGCCTGCAAGCTGCTTAAATTATACAAATTGAAAAAGGCAATTCTGCTTTAGAAAAGCAAACTCAAAACCTGAGAGGCTTATGACTAGCCATCTGTAAATCTGGTCTTGTATCTCCTGGAAGAAGTTGCAGGTATCAGTTGCCCACCTACTGATATTAAGTAGAAATGTCTATTTTATTATTATGATGATGATGCTATCTAGAAAGGCAGATTTCACTTATCCCTTAAGTTATTTCTAGGGTCATAAGTCATAAACCCAGAACTGTAGACTTACTACTTCTTGACTGCTCTCATCTGCTGGGGTGGCCACTTGGACACTTCTCATCCCTAAAGGAGTCCTAATTTGCAGGGATTACTGAATAGATTGCTAGCTAGCCTTGCTACAGAGTAGAGAGCTCTAGAAATATGCTGTTGAGGCCCCTTCCTCTAAAAAGTCATTCAACCATTAGCACAAAACATATGTTAAAACAACTTTGAGCAAATCATACCATCTTTTTTCTTTTCAACGTATTTGAGCTTCCTGTTACACATGATCTCATTAAAACAGCATTTTCATGGACAGGCCAGAAATTATTTTCTAATATGAAAAAAGAAAAAGCCTAAAACATGGTGGGTTTAAAAATTCTCAAAGCTGTACAAGCTTATCTGTCTCCACTCACACACTTCTGTTGCCCTTTAGCACCAGATATTACATTCTAATTAGTTCTGTCTGTACACACACTAAGGTATGTGTTTGGTTATTTTGAAATAACTTGAGAAAAAATACAAAATAAAATACACCTATTCAAATACATTTTTACTATGATGCAGAATGTTACAAAGCAAGTGAGGACTATAGAATTAACCAGACGAAACTGAGCATTATTTCTAACACAGCTTGAAGATATGGTTAGCTGGCCTGAATCTCAAATATTATTATCCACTGAGATACACACATTAAGAGTAATCACCAGAAAAGAAGTTCTTCATAAGTTACTTAAAATGCATTGGGGTTGGACACTCCTTGCTATTTCTTCTTCAGAAAGTACAAAAGGAAAGATATTTTTAAGTATCTTTGTTTTTCCCTATTCTTGTTCAGTGTTTGTAGTTTTTCAGATTCTCATTGGTAAAGTACAGTCTGAACATTAGCGATTTTAGATTATTTACAATTACGTTCTTTATATTTCCTTTATCTGTATTTCTCTGTTACACCATAAATGATCAGAAGTAACTGACCCTATTCGTTGATTAGATGTAAATGTATCATTGAAAAGATAGATAGTTCATAATTTAAAAACTTCCTGCCCAGATGCATTCCTGTGCAACCTGCTCTGGGTGGCCCTGCCTTGGCAGGGAGGGTTGGGATGGATGATCTCCAGAGGGCCCTTCCAACCCCCATGATTCTGTGATTCTGTGAAAGAAAAATTACTATTTGATGAGGTTTTGATATCCACTGGTTTTGAATTATATGGGGTGAATTCTGAGCCATGAATTTCCATTTATTCCCAATTTACATTATTTTGCATGGAAAGATGTGCCTGCTAGAACATAGTCAGGACTATTCACTCAGCCCATTGATAAAAGTTGGTTATAATGACTGTGGGGAAATTAGATTAGCGTGTTTGGTGTATATAAGAGGATTCTAAAAGCACTAGCTAAATATATTCTTTATGATCATAGAATGGTATACTCTCTGAATGAAATGGGAAGATATGTATTCCCATTACCCAATGCAATTTTTTCATTTCATTACCAATTATTTACACATATCCCTAACTGCCAAGAAATCCAAGAAAATCTTTGGGACATTTAGAACCAGCAGAGGATTTGGGAATAACAAATAACCTTCAACTAGGGATAAGGCAATTAATATGTTTTGAAGAAAAAAAAAAAATCCCACTGAAACTTGAAATTGAATCATGTAATGTCCCGGATTTAAAGTTTATACCAAGTTAGGGAAAAAAAAAAAAAAGGAAAGGTTTACATTCATATTAAAAAGACCTATTTTTCCCTTTTTTGGCACACTTGAACTCTGGTCTCTTGAGATGCTTGCCTGACCCAATACAGAACAACTGCCAAGATAGTGACACAGAAGAGTGTGGATAAAAGGGATAGAACATAAAAGGAGTGACTCTAAACAACCATGAAATGGAAGCGTTTTTGCTTTTCCTGTCATAAAATAAGCCTTATTCCTAAAAGTCCCTCAAGATACGATGACACAGAAGGGTAGGAGGGCAGGATGCTGACATGTATTTATGCCCCCATCCCCTCAGCAGTGAAGGCATACATAGAGACTGTGGCAGTGTCCAATACAGGACTGAATTTATAAGTTACACATAGTAGAAACAAAGACTTTAGCAAATCCAAACTGAATTGGATTTAATTAAGTGAAATGTCAAAGAATTAAAAAAATAAAAAAATAAAAATCCTTAATAATTAAGGCAAAGGTTGGGGGTTTTTTGCTTCCTTCCTTCCTTTGTAATGCAGAACACTGCAGATACAAAATTAAGATTCATTATACTTTCAATTTACCATGATATAAAATTTGGGGAAGCCGTTAAAGAAAGTATCTTTTCTGTAATTTGAAACACACTGTCCCTTGAAGCTTTGCTAACATGTACAGATGTATTTATTATTTCCAGTTTATGCTACCTCTGATCCTGTCTACTGCATCTAAATTTCTTGCCCTTTCAGCTGGAGTATATTATTTTCCATGTATTACACACATAATGAGGTTGTGGAGGACTGTATAACACTACCTTTTGATGAGGACTGGCTTATGAGCTATACAATAGATTGCTTAAATCTCCTTGCACCTTGAACCCACTTTTTTATTTGTATCTTCTGACACTGTAAGTTTCAGCTATTATAAAAATTTTTACTATGAACTTATTCTAAAAATCTGCTACCCTGAATAAATAAATTTTGCAATATTTTATTCTTGTATTTATTCTACAACTTCATAAGCTGCATGTTTCCCTCTGCAGTGATATGAAGCTGGCATTTTTAACCAGAGTGGGATTAAATTTTCTGTGTGATCATGAAGCATTAAAGCTTTACCACACAGACAGTCCCCTGTGACCTCAGCTACAGAAATGGAATAACTTTAAGCATGCTCTTCCTAGGAATACACTCACTTCATATCCCTCCTCTGTTACTTTTATTGATACTGCCAACTACTTCATACCCTGCTGGATCATTATTTGGTTCTCTGAATGTTTACGATGATGCAAAAGTAACCAAGAAAATCAAACCAACCTCTAAAAATTCAGAAATACAATTTGAACCACTGTCAGCAAAACAAAAGCAGCTTTAAATTCAGGTGATAGAGCTTGGGAGTTTCTTTAGAAAATGAGCAACACAAACACTTTTGTTTTCATCACTTTGATAACTCATAAATGAAGTATATAGAAAGTCTAAGCATCTTCCTATCTACTTTTCCATCACTATTTCTCCATATCTAGTATTTCAATTTTATTTTGTCTTTTAAATTAGAGATAGTAACCCACTTTTGCTATTTTCTGAATCCAAGACCTAGAATTTATGCCCCAACTTTCTATCTAATTTAATCTATTACAAGCTAAACTAACTGCAGCCCGGATGCTCTTGCAACATCTGCTGCACTCCAGACCATCCAGTTGGAACTCTCTCATCATGATGCTGGGAAAATGTAAAATTCTGTAGTTTCAAAAACTCTACTATGATAATTTTAGAGCAGAGTATATAGCCCAGAATTAGAGGAGGATCACCAGGAAAAAAAAAAAATAGATAGTAAGAGGCTGACACTTTTTGTAAAGCCTTGGAATTCCAGCAACTGTGAAATAACTAGTAATACTGGTTCATTCGTAAGGGAGAAAATTACAAGCAACACATCCTACTCACAGGTCTATGTGTGTCACCAGTCTATAAAGATACAGAATCTCAGCATGTTGTACGAGCATAAATATATGATTATGCATTAGCAAAGTAAAGCCTTTCCTAAAGCCACTGTCATGTTCCCAAACCAGCTGTCTCCCATTCTTTTAACTAAATTTTTGTACAGGTCTACTTACTCTTTATAAACCAGTAATTGATGCGATTGCACACCACAGTTTTGATACTCTGTGCTTATACACAGGTATCAAGTCTACCAAAAAGTGGCATGCAAGGGCAATTTCTTTTTTGTGAATCACCACCAATGTTTAGTTCTTGTAAGTGGAGAGAATGAGAGAAAGGTGGGGAAAAACAATTGGTTATTTCTGTAGTTCTTTCCCAACGCTTTATGACTTTTCATGTTAGTACAACAGTATTAACACTAACAAGCTCAACATAACTAATATTGTCAAGACAGCATATTTTGATCATATGCACCACTTGGAGGGAAATGTGCAATGACCCCACTACACGATTCCTTTCATCCAGAGTGTGTGAAGAGATGCAGTTTTTGTTGGTTCTGGGATTATCTTTGCTTTCCATATTCTCTGTGTGAGAAAGGTCCATTTGAAATCACTATCTGCATTTTTAAAGTTCATATAAAATTTAACTCTCAAACAGGAAAGAAAAATCTGACCAAGATATAAAGAAAATAGCTACCAAATCTTGATAATGATCTAACCAAGTGCTCAACCAGTGAAACCAAATAACAAGTTTTAGAAGTGCTAGGTAATTAGTATGTGCCTGCAATAGATTGCTGTTTCTAGTGTTCAAAGTGTGTTCTTTTAGGTATATGTAGAACATCCTAGCAGCACTCTCCTGAAAGCAGCAGAGTCCTAACTCATCCAGGCGCAATGTCAACTGATGCACCTGTACTGTTCCTTGGACCCAAGCTAATATCCACCACAGTTGGACATAAGGCTTACTCTCTCCAGCATGATGCTGAAGCAGGACCAAAACCAACATGTACTAATGGATCAAGTGCCATAGGATAAACCAAACCAACAACCAACAAAACAAGGAATAGTTTATTCATTACTCTGAGTGACAGCTACATTAAATTTGCATCTATAAAAGTAATTGTGATCCAAATGTTTCAATGGAGATTAAGCAGCCCAATTTTAAGCATCACTGACTTTTATGGCCTATGTTTCAGGCCTTCGAAATATTTTCTTTTTTAAGTTTCAGGCTCACTTAACATAAAAATGTTTAACTAAGCCATAAAGACAGCACTAAGTAATAGGTGAAAAGTATTCATTTCCACATTATAATTGAGCACTGAGGCTCACACTGACAAATAAAAAAAAAAAAAAGAGCTACTGAACAATAAATATCTGAATTATTTTATTGTCTCTATCCTATCAGAGCACTTTTTTTGTGCTATAAGGCAGTCTTGTGTGCCCTGAACAGCTTCATTATGAGAGATTAGTATCTGTCAACTACATTTTCACATGTGCTGTGGTTCAACCCAGCCAGCAACTCAGTGCCATGCAGCTGTTTGTTTGCTCACTCTCCTGCAGCAGGATGGGTGAGAGAACTGGAAAAGAAGTAAATCTTGTGGGTTGAGATAAAGACAGTTTAACAGGACAGAACAGGATGGGAAAATAACAATAATGATAAAAGAATATGATAGACAATACCACCTGCTCACCACCTGCTGACCAGTCTGAAACAACAACTGCCACCCCAGCCAACTCTCCCCATTTTATTGTTCACCATGAAGCTACATGATCTGGAATATCCCTTGGGTCAGTGGGGTCAGCTGTGCTGCCTGTGTCCCCTCCTTGTGCTCCAAGCCTCCTTTCTGGCAGGGCAGCATGAGAAGCTGAAAAGTGCTTGACTTAGGGTAAGCAGAGCTCAGCAGCAACTAAAACATCATTGTGGTACCAGCATTAGTCTCATCCTAAATCCCAAACACAGCACTGTGCCTGCTACTAAGAAGAAAATCAACTCTATCCCACTTGAAACCAGGACATGTTATGTATAGTAACAGAACAGAAAATCAACAGCTAATAAACCTTGTATGAAAATTAATACAAATAAATTACAAAATTTTTTAAATTACTAGATATAAATGATGGTAGACTGAAAGGCTTTAAGAAACTTGTTTCTCAGAGTCAGAAGGAAATCAGGAAAACATCTCTATAGCAGCATGACAACAGCTAAGAATATGTGGTCTAGATTACTTTTTTTGTTGCTGTTTTAATTGTCACTTTAATGCTAATACTCCACAAATGAACCGATGTACTGAATTATCCATGTGATAATATATTCAAACATTTGACATTTACATTAATTGGAGGTAATGAAGAAAATATTTTTGTTGTTCGTTGGATGAGATTAAATGGGCTGGAAATTCAAATGAATAAAACATCATTATAACATACACTGTACACCTGTTCATAGTTCTATTGACAGCTTGATATTTTTATTAGGTGCATGCACAGCAATACAAGAACAAATGACCATTTTCACACTCACAGGATAGAAGTAAGCAAGCAGAGCTCAGTGTGTGGGGTTTAAACCACAGAGCTATGACAAGTGCTTAACTAGTCCCCAGATACCCCCACTTAGTCATGACTTTTAATTTTATAAATTATTTACAGTTTAGTAGGTGCAAAGTTGGTAGAAAATGCCTTTTCTGGTGGCTTGATTGACAGTATAATTACACTGTGTTTTTGTTTTTAGCACTGTTAAGCAGAATCATAATGGCATAAATCCAAAATATGAATGTTACGAGCTTTTAACTTTGAGAAGGTCATTCTGAAACCTACCAAAGAGATGTCATGAAAAGCCATCACCACCATTAGACATGTCCTGTAAGTACAGCTGTACCTCTAGTTGTATTTTAGTAAGACTAAATATTTTTTTTCCATATAAATTTTAAAGATCAAAGCAATCTGAAGACACAATCCAGATATTTATCAATTTTAATTAATATTATTTCTTTCAAGGAAGTGCCTAGAACCACTACTGGCAAGTTAGATTCCTCTGTGGGAGACTGTACTTTGGTTAGTTAATGCCTTGTAGAAATTTCTATAGATATTCAGCTGCAAGACAGCACAATTCAAAAGAATTGAGCAGCCCTATAGAATTTACCTTGCAGGATACCTTTGATCTATGGTTTATGAAGATTCATGATTATGAGGGACTTCAGTAAGAGAGATGAGCACTAAGACTTTCCAAAAAGAAGAGGATACAGAGTATTCTAATTACTTCGAATTTCTTCAAATGTGAAAAGAATGTGATTTTAAAATACAAGATAATTACAGCCTATAAAATGTAAGGATTGGCTTTAAATTACAAAGAAAGCCCACATGTGTCTAATTAGGATATGTAGGACTTCCCATGAAAAAACAATTTTCCAGTTTGCAAGGAAAATTCTTCCTCCTGTAAAGCGTTAGCATTGAGCCATCTAGATTTCCTATGCCTGACTTGATTTTCATCTGATATAAGAAATCTCACTCCAAGCTGTATTAATAAGAATTTTATAGTTTTAATTAAAGGCTTCAATTCCCTTTGAATTTATCCCACATGGGGGTTCTTAACCAAAGGCAAAGCCATCAGTCTGCTCCTTGTTACTCAAAGCAGCTAATTGCTAAATCAGGAAACGGACCCATAAACATTGAATGCAAGAATAAATGCAAGTCCTTAAGAGGCACACTATATTGCTGTCCCATCTTTTTTAAATAACACAAACTATCCCAAGGGGTTCTCGTTTGCATCATGCAGCTCTTAAAGAACAACAGATTTTCACCTTATTTCTCAACTTCCTTCTCTCTGCAGGTTTTAGCACGACACCATCATATTCTTCTGTTTCCAAAAGTGAAAGTAAAGCAGTTGGGAGAGTCAGCTCAGCTGAGCAAACTTGTCAAGGACAAACCTGTTGCATATCTCTTCCCTGCTAATCAGGCTGTGCTAGGGAAGAAGCCAGATTGCTGCAGAAATGTATGACATGCCTTATTGTGATACAATGGCAAGTAAGGACTTGAATTCCACAGCTGCTGTTGTCTGAGGAAGTTAAAATAATATGCATTCTGTTGCACAGAGGATGTTGAGAAAGGTTTGTATGCACAGCACTTTATTTACATGGTCTGTAATCAATAGCATGCACCAATTCTAACAGAAATATTAGTTTGGGGGAATAGAAAAAAAGGCTACAAGAAACATTAACCTCCAATTGGTCTGACATCTTTCAGTGAATGCTCATCAACAGCCTCTTCACTGATATTTAGCCTTACCCCCAGCAGTGATACTATTGTCATCTGTTATAGGGTTAGTCCTGATATCCATATGGCTATACTGTCACATAGTATCGGCATGGAGGTTAGAAAATTAATTTTACCACATTCAACACATTTTCCACCCTACTTCAGGCAGAGGTAGGACATAGAATGGGGGGCAAACCTGGAAGGCAGACCAGATTGCAATATTCTGCCCCTTGTATGCTGGTCACAACACATTGGTCCTTCTGACAGGGGTCAGAGTTGCACGGGACTTTAGGTAAGTTAAAGGCCAGACATTTGAAATCTCTCTAATATGCCATTGCTGACAGCTCCTAAAACTTGCACCCAGTCCCTGTGTTTTTCTAAAGCCTTTGTGGCAGAGTTTTGTACTTGCTGTTCTTATACTATTGTTTTCATGGTGTTATTCGTATAACCGTGCATTTGCAAACCCCAGTATTGCTAGGGATATTATTCTACCTTATTCTATTGTTCTTGTGGGAAGCAGTAATCATGATGTGAGAATCACCCCATCTCTGCTTTCCTTAACTCTAACTTTGCACGATTTACTTTGTATTAGAGAAAACACAAAACTTAGTGCCTAACAAAGTAGATAACATTTTAAGTATATTAACTATAATTCATCTGATAAGTATCAATACTATACATTATAAACTACTTATGCAGAGAAGCTTGAAAACCAGTCAGCATATAACACACTTGATTAAGCAAACTCCAGTCAACACTAACAGCATCCTAAACAGGCAAAACCAATGTGGTTTGAACAGGTCCTGAAGACAAGTATACAGTAGCAGGAAAAAAGCACAATAAAAGCCATTGTCATACACATCATCACCACCCGTTGCAGTAGAAAGAACACCCAGACAAGGACTCTTGCCCAGGCTTGCTTTTATTTCTCTCTGCCAGTCACTGGAGAGCTTTCCCCATTTCCTTCTTTCATTCTCCCTTGTGACTAGGGTTTTGGGGTTTTTTGACGTACACTCCTTTCCCTAGAAGGAAAGATTGTACGTTTGTCTGTGTTAACTAAGTCATCCTGCAATTTTGTGCCTATGTCTTTTTTCACTTCTGTTGCTATTCACTCCTGCCAACTGCAACCTCGATTAGCAGTTAAAAGACTCAGATTATTGGTAAAGATATCAGCCTTCCAGTACCTGAAGGGGGCCTGTAGGGATGCTGGGGAGGGACTCTTTGTCAGGGACTGTAGTGACAGGACAAGGGGTAATGGGTTAAAACTTAAACAGGGGAAGTTTAGATTGGATATAAGGAGGAAATTCTTTCCTGTTAGGGTGGTGAGGCACTGGAATTGGTTGTCCAGGGAGGTTGTGAGTGCTCCATCCCTGGCAGTGTTCAAGGCCAGGTTGGATGAAGCCTTGTGTGGGATGGTTTAGTGTGAGGTGTCCCTGTCCATGGCAGGGGGGTTGGAACTAGATGATCTTGAGGTCCTTTCCAACCCTAACTATTCTATGATTCTATGATTCTACGATAATAACAAGTTGTAACAAATTTGGCAGAAATTAGTATCCCTTGAGGCCCAAACCACCCCAAACTGTAAAGTAATAGTGTATATGCAACACTATGGGAGCCAATGAACCTTTTCAAGAACAGGTCTAATTTATTCTTCATTGCAAAGTCTACTAAGAAATGAATAGATTTCAGTGGCATGTCTATAAAGACATAATTCTAATAGTGGAATTAAGATGCTATAAGAGCATGAAGAGCAAGGGCAAGGTCTCAGTATGTGGTACGGAAAAATGGCTGCAGTTACTATGTGACCAATAATTTTCTGCTTAATGCACTTTCCTGTCTGCTTATTTCATATTGCAACTTCTGCTGGCAACCCAGGAGAGGGCAATAATGAAGTAAATACACTATTGTCCTTTTCACATGATTCTGGATCTATGCCCACAAGCATAACAGCAATAACACCCAAGAAATACCAAATGTTCTCCACAGAAACTTACTTATGACTGTAAGAGCAGGACACTTACAAAGAGAAAGTACTAAACTGTAATGAAGCAACCAGGGTCACTCTTTATTTGCAGATGAGTACTCCTGTTCAGCTCTTTTTCCTTGTCAGGAAAGATTCTCATTTCCTACCCAGGCTAATGTTTTCACAGATGCTTCATATCTGCTCTGTGGCTATTCGTTTCCCTCTCTTTTTTTATCCTTTCTTTTCTGCTGCTTCTTAACATACCTGCCTACATGCATTATACATAAAACTGTGCTCATAATAAAGTCTATAAAAGAATAGCATGCCAGAAGTATCAATGAAATAAAGAAACAAATATATTCTACTTTAAGATATCTTATTTCTCATTATATCTAAATGGTTAAAAAAAATGTTCTTCCTATCTACTCCTCATCAACCTTAAGTACTATTTTATCTTTTGAAAAGACTTCAGGCAAAATACATGAAGGAATGAATACACAAGTGGTATCAGTAGGACACAGCTATCAATTTGGGCTTCCCTGTTGTCTTGTTTTAGACAAAGAGCTGTCTATAACAGTCTTGAATGAATGATGGCTCACCAGTGCTTCTCTTAAACCAGTTACTCTAAGGTAAGCTTGTTTAAAAAGTGGTCTCTTCTATTATCAGGTACCCAGAAAATGACTATTTTAACTTTGCTATGAGAGGAGATCCCAGATTTCAGCCTTGAGCTGCGGTCCAATAAGGGTAAATATCACAGCTCAGACAGAGGATTCTACAACTGTTCTGCAACTTTGACAGTTCTAGAGAGAAGCCAACTCCAGCAGTAAACACAAGAGAAATCTCATTGACAGCAGATACACTGTACCTATGAATAATATTTTCATGCAGAACAAAAGGTTTGTAAATAGTTATTATAGATTAAGAAGGAATAATATCTAATAGGGACAGGAAAACTATTTCTTATGTTAAAAGCAAATATGGAAGACAAATGTTCATAATACTTGTATCTTAAAAGTGCATACTTACTGGATGAATTTTAATAATCCATGAAGAAGAGAGCTGCAGATGTTTGTTGCTGTTATTATATGTTTTATTTAAAGCAGACTAGAAAAAAAACTGCTTTGTTTTCTCTAATTCTCAAGAGCAATCAAACTCAGGTAGTCACCTTTACTTGGGAAAGTATACACCTTCCTTCATTAGGAATACAGAGTTTAATGGAGGGACAGGTCTGCTCTCAATATACTGCATTCTTTAGAAGTCTGTCAATCAAATGGCACAAAGGCCAAACTGGAATGATATTAGTACTGAACCTGAGGCTTACCTCAAATATAAGCTGCATACGCTCTCCTACCTTTACTGGTAATTACATAGCTATTAGAGCACACATGGACTAAATCTGACTAAGTATCAAGGATCCTTTTTCTCACTTGTGTATGCAGACGCATCAGAAAAAGAATATGGGGCCTACAGGCAAAGTTTAGATTCATACGATTCAGCTTAAGTCTGTGTACCACAGTCCAAGACATCATATCATCTGCAAACAGGTGGAGGGAAGCTCTCAAAACCACATTTAATACATCCATAAGCTACGTATCAACTCCTGCTGGAATAAGCTATATCCCAAATGGTGTCCCTTGCAAAAACATGGAAGCATAGTCACAACTCATCTCTTAGTCGTACCAAACCTGGTAACTTAAATAACTGCAATTACAATGATAAAATGATGATTTAATAAATCAATATGTCCTCATTTACTTCTATTACCTTCCTGCTCCTACTAACAGTGATGGTTATTATGGACTTTATTTTTCCAGAGTGACTAGATCGCATCTCATCTGAAAACACTGAGCTGCTCTACCAAGGCACACCCAAACTAACACAGACTAGTCTGAAGCTGAAAGGTCTTTTACCAAATAGCTTTAGCCAATGCAACAAAATTCCAGATTCAATTCAAGATAAGCTTTGCATTAAGATACAAAAATAGCACTCATGGATAGAGAATAACCCTATCTGTCACGGCTATTACGACTGCTGGACTCTCAAACTGTTTTATGTGCTATTTAAATTTGCAGGAATAATTCGGGGGTAAATTTTCAGAACTGTACATGTTACCCTGGCTGTCCTTAAGTAGGTCACAATATGTTGATACTTGCTTTAAGCAAATGGGGATATTGTGACTAAGCATGTAGAAAATTTTAAATTCTTAATTTTTAGTTTTCTTTCATTATTCCTCATACAGACATCTAAACTTTTTTCTGTGCAAGATGCAGGTGAAAGTAAGGGTACCAACAAAATGACTAATTTCTAATTTGGCCATATTTTATACAGTATAAAAATACCCTGCAATTTCAGTCTGTCTGATTCCTGATGCAATGTCTTGAATCTTGCCTACGCTGAGAAGCAGGCCCTATTTTCCCATCAGTATAAGTTTCTTTTAGCTCAGGGAAAATGAAAACTGTGTATTACAATAGAGCTGAAGGTCAGGAGGTTATTCAGCTTGCTGTGGCAAGGAGTGTTGACCTAAATCACAACTGCCTGGTCAGTGGTACTCAGAACAGGAAGAAGTGGAAGGGAAGTTGCACAAATCAAGTATCAGGTCACTTCAGTCTCTGTCTTTGAAATAATTTTCTTACCCCTACAGCTTTGTTTCCTTTATAATCTTAATAAACTGAACTGCCAAGGGAAAAAAAAGAAGAAATCATCAAATCATAGAACAGTAAGAACTGATAGAATTGAAAAGATCTAGTTCCACCCTCTGTGCCACAGGCAGGGACGCCTTCCACTAGAGCAGGTTTCTCCAAGCCCTGTCCAACCTGGCCTTGAGCACTGCCAGGGATGGATCAGCCACAGCTTCTCTGGACACCCTGTGCCAGCACCTCAGCACCCTCGCAGAGAAGAGCTTCCTAATAACTAATCTAAATCTCCTCTCTTCAGCTTAAAGCTATTCCCCCTTGTTGTGTCACTACAGGCCCTTGTAAAAAGTCCCTCTCCAGATTTCATGTAAGCCCCCTCTAGGTATTGGATGGCTGCTGCAAGGTTTCCCTGGAGCCTTCCCTTCTCCAGAAGATGAATGGCTTAAGTGTCTTTCAGTAGATTTGTGGAGGAATCCTGGCTTCAACTGGGATAGAGATAATTTTCTTCCTAGTAGCTGGTGCAGTGCTGTGTTTTGGCTTTAGTCTGAGAACAATGCTGACAACACACCAACGTTTTAGTTGTTGCTCAGTAGTGTTTACTCCAATCAAGGACTTTTCAGTCTTACGCTTTGCCAGGGAGAAGGGGCACAAGAAACCAGGAGGAAGCAGAGACAAGACACCTGACCTGAACTAGCCAAAGGGGTATTCCATACCACAGCACGTCATGCCCAGTATAGAAACTGGGGGGAGTCACCTGGAAAGCCCAGAACACTGCTTGGGTTGGACTGGGTATCGGTGGGTGGGTGGTGATCAATTGCATTGTGCATTACTTGTGTTTACTGGAATTTTTTTCCTTTCCCCTTTTAGTTTTGCATTTTCTCCCCTTGTTATTTCTATTATTATTATTATTATTATTATACTGTATTTTAATTATAAAGCTGTTCTTATCCCGTGCGTTTTACATTCTTCCAGTTCTCCTCCCCATCCTGCCTGGGGGGTGACTGAGTGGCTGCCTTGTGCTGAATTACCATTGGGCTTAAAGTATGATAGGAGAACATCACCTCATTCCAAATAGTAATCTCATTGAAAATGGCTTCTTAAGTCATTCAGATTTTCTAGCTAATGTATCATCTTAGCCCACAATCAGTTTAGTCTGGCAAGCACCATTATGAAGAGGAGTAATTCTCCTCACCCAAAGGCACTGGGTTATGTTTCTCCATTGCAGTAGAAGTGCTCTTGTAGTCACATGTATTAGGAAATGTATGTAGCTGAAAATCACAGCAGCAGAAAGCAGTTACTTTTGGGCTGGATCAGTTCACACACCAGGGTTGTCATCTGGCTGTGTGTGAATTTCTGTAGGACAGGTTTGGGGTGGGAAAAATGCCTGATGACACAGTGGACTGCAGTGATACCTGTTGAATCCAACTGATAGTGGAATTGCCCACCAAAATGGACCATAGGTTAGAAACTATCTTTTCACAAGCTAAGAGCAAAGGCATCCAGCGAAGGGCAATAGAATCACTCTTCTACTTAACTCATTTAAGAAACATAAGCATCTGCACCAGCTCCCCAAAACTTCAAACAAGTAAGTATGACTGCGTTAAATAAGTAAGAGTGGTGAAGATTGCTCTTATTTGAAAAGTGGAAGACCCTGTGGGCAAGCTTGCCTTGAAACAGCAGGGTGTCCTCGTTGATTCAGGTCAGCAGCTTAGGCCAGTCCCATTATTTACAACAGAGTAAGAATCAGGAGTTTTACAGCACATTTCCTGTCAACTGAAGAGTAGTTTTACCTCTGAGGTAAGATAGCATAACTTACACATGTAGTAGCAGACAGATCCAGAGATATCTATTTGCAGTATTTTACAGAGCAGTAGTAAAACAACTTTCAATAAACTATGGCCTAAATTGAGGAAGGAGGGAAAAGGTCAATAAACAGTATTAAAATTTCCTAATTTGATCCATTTGCTGACAACAAACACAGATTGGGCAAAGTACCAGGCAACTCCAACAGAACTAGCAAGGTTAATGGAGCTGCTGCTATAACATATTGTAGATCTAGTAGTGTCAGTGGCGATAGTGGTAATGTTGTAAACACAGTTTGTTTTCCATCTGGTGCATGGTATATGCCCTTGATGAAAGGGTGCTGCATTATGCATTTCTTTTCTCCTAAATTTATTTACTCCTGAAAATTTAAAAGGTTTTAATAGCCATATTCAGAGAGAGAAATTCTGCTTTTAACGAATCCTTATAAAAGATTTGCTTAATGAGGTTAAGGACAATATTAAATAAGAAATATTCTCACAATAAGCATGGGATTCCCCTTCCCCCCCAAAAAAAAGACCCCGCAAAAGACAACCAAAAACCAAAGAGTAGAACTACTTCTGCAACTGAATGCCATCAGATAGTTGATGTGAATGATCCCTAAGTCTGGAATGGAGAATAATAACATTTTACATTTATATTCATCCTGAGCATTTTACAAATTACATAAAACACAATTGTGAAGCTATAAATTAAAACTATGAAAGATCTATGTTCCAAGGCAAATTAAAATCAATGGAAGGTCTTAGCTTCATTGCAATTGACTTTGGATCAGGCCTTGAGAGATCACTAATATAAAAATAAAGTACCTTTCAGTAGCGTTTCATGCTGACATGCAGTACTTGTGAGCCTCAGATTCAGCTTCATCCTGTACTCTTAAAAATACACACTGCTGAGCGTGTAGTTTTAATTCTCTTAATCAATGTTTTCAACCAGTATTCTGGTGAAGCCTTGATCTGAAATATAATCACTCTTTTCATCAAAATATTTACAAGTAAAAGTGCGGAGCCTTGAACATTCATGTTTGAATTGTGGATGGTATCTATGGTTACAATGTATTATAGATGGTAGAGAACAACACACTGCGCGAAAGAACTGCAATCAGAAAGCATGTAAGCCTAAAGGAGACAGCACATTGCCTAGAGAAATGGTGTGTATATTGCAGCAAGCTGATTAGAAGCAATAAGCAAAGGGGGAGGGAAACTGCCTGTAAGTAGTCACATGCTGGCATTAAATAAATATGAAATAGAAGTTCAGGACTCTGCAATGGCCACAGGGACAGGCATACCCAAAGGTGATGGGCTATTTAGGAAGGCAGAGAAAGATGGCTTGTCATTCCCCATGATCCAGTCTGCTACCTTGTATGTCTGAAATGACATATGTCTTCTCCCTTTGCTTCTGATGCTAACACAGGTACTGGATCAGGTGCGATTAGAAAGGAATAGTTGTCTTTGTCACTAAGAGAACACCTTACTGAGTTAGACTTATCTGCTGTAAATCTTGTTATCAAGACTATGAAATCACCAATAGTCTTACCAGCCTATTTTTCCTACCAGAGAAGGTGCAAAATATTGGTATGAAATAATATATATAACGTAAGAGAGCAGAGTTAGAAAGAAAGGGAGAGATAAAAAGAAGAGAAAAGATGACGTTAAAAAATTCACAGATATCCATATTGAATTGTCAAAAAAGTGAAAACAGATTCAAAGAAACTTTGAATGAAACATGACTGTGTTCTCTCAAACATTCTGAGCATGCACTAACAGAACACAAAGAAAGTGAAAAAAAATCAGTTCCAGTTGACTATACTTCCTTTGGTTTGTTCAGGTTTAGAGAAAAGAAAAATCAAATCTGACTTGTTAATTATATTTGTTGTCAGGTAGAAAGTATTAGAACTGTTCTGAAGAAGCTTGTTGAAGAACAATTTTTGTGAGAGAAACCACTTTCTAAACTGTAGAATCTGGATCTCATATACATACTCCAAATTCTAAAGTAGCCATTATATTTTTAAGGTATATTCTATACAGGCTTCGTTTAGGTTGAGTTCTCCAGTATTTCATTCATATTTTTAAGAGGGTTTTTGAAAATGCTCCATTTTCACTCTTCAACATAATGCAAAAAGAGATTTTCTACTGAGAGGCTGGAATAGGAAGATAATTTCTCAACAGTGCTGCTCAATGTTACTGACAACAGCACCCTCACCCCCTCTCACTTTTTTATATCTTTCTTAATGTTATAGCAAAATAATATGACTGTGTATATGGTGTTCAAATGACAGTATAATTTCATCAAAACTATTTACAACGAAAGCACACTATTTATCTCAGATATCAGATATACAGAAAAAGTATTTAGGCTACATATTCACCAAAGTCTATGTCAGTTATTACATAATGGTACATGACAACTGCCAAGTCACCAGCAATGATGAGGAGTATATGGCACTGGAGCTATTTAAGCAACTAAGATAAACACACTCATTGTAACAAATTACTGTTCACACACACATTATGCATTATTTTTCGTCCTGAGTTTAAAATAGTTAAGACAGAAAGCATAAAGGAGAAGATGTATTATCATCATCATTACTATTATTATTACTATTATTATTACATTGCAAAATGACTCTTATTTAGTTATAGGACCCTGACAAGCAAGGAGAGAAACCCGTACTACCTGAATTCATTAGTCCTGTTACTTATTATGCTTCTCTAAACATATGATTACATGAAATTGCTCCACTTTTGTCTAACTCCTTGTCACTATGCGCTATCAAGCCCTTGTCATGAATGATGCAGTTCACTAGGATACCATCCTTTTCCCTTAAAAAACATCCTCCATTCTGCATTCCTGCTGTAACACAGAAAATCAACTTCTAGCAATTACCAGTTTGTATGAAAACAGACACTGGAAAAAAGTTCCTGATATCACAGGTGTTTTTTCTTTTATTTTTAATAAAGAGGGAACAGTAATTTGTTTCAATTGCTTTAGCAATATAAAATATTCCTGTGTATTTAAAAAACTCTAAATCTGAAGTATATGAGCTTAAAGACTGAGAATCCAAAAGAGCAAAACCCTTTAATGACACGTACTTTTGAAAACCATTCAACCCTGGTATTCCATGGTATTAAACATGGTAGCAGTAATATTTATTGTCTACAGATTAAATTCTTCAGGATAGAAAATGTTTATTCAGTGTATATACAGTACCTAACATGATCAGGGGTTTGATATCAAATAGCAATTTCTACTGCTACCGAAATAAAAGTCTTCTCCATGCTGAAATACAAAGGAAATGGCAAAAATGATTAAGTTAGGGTATGTTTTCACTTCTTCCTATTTAACACTGGATATTTCACACATGAAAGTTTCTAGGTTCATAATACTGAGAACTAGCTATTTGATGAAAGCCTGAAGTTTAGAAATGGATCAAAAATCTAGGTATGTAGGAAATCAAGACTTTCACCCTGCAGTATATTCATAGCTCTCAATGCTGGGATTTGTCATCTTAAATATAACTAAATTCAAATATACCTGAAATGTTATTTCTCACATTCCTAGTTATAAAGTCAAAGTGCAGTATTTGGACTACAAAAGATGCCCAAAATACAGCTGCCTATCACTCCTGGATTACTATATCGTTCCAAATATGGCTAACTACAATTAATAAGCTACATAGTAGTGCACAACACTGTGACTTCCAATATATAGTTAATTACCCCTTTGCATTTGAGCAGCCTTTTTGCTTTTTTTGGAGTAACTGCACATAAGAAAGTGCTAAGATATTTCCAGAAGGCAATACAAAGTAAGCATTCCATTAGCTAACTTTCATTGTATCATTTCAAGAACCAAGCAGCAGTCCCTACACTGCTGCTATTGTGCCATTGCAACAACAAGAACTCTTTATTCACAGGTTACCTTAGAATGTCCCCCAAATCATCTCCAAGAGCAAGGGCTGAAAAACAAACTTGAAATATCCTCATGTTTTAATCCTATTTTTGCCACGATATTATTTGTTCTGTTGGGTATATATTTCCCTTCCATCTGCATTTTCACTTGCCTCCCAACAGCTGCCCAACTTGAACCAAAAAAGAGTGACAGAGATATATTTTTTTTTATATTTTTTAGTCTTTAACTACTCATTCAGAACACAGTCATTTGTAAGGTAGATAATTCCCAGACTGTTTCTGTTTTAATTCCCAAAACTTTTCCTTTTTAGATTTCTGCTTTTCATGGAATCAAGTAATGGCAAATATTCTGTAATATACATGTATATATATATATTTCTCAGTTTATCTTTGATTGACAGATCAACTGAAGAGTTATTTAATGACTATCGTAAATAAGAACTATCTGTCACAAAGCTGCCTAGGTTCATATTTAACCATATTTTATTCCCTACGTAGATACTGTCAGGGCTTGATTTTCCAACAGTCCTAATAATCTTAAAGATAACTTTGAAATTTACTTGCTATCTTTACTGTGATGACCTTGAATGACAGAAACAGTTATGCACATTTTCTGTATTGCAAACTTTTGCCTGCCAGGCACTGAAATATAAACCCTATCTGTTTAGTCCATGATCATTACCATGTTTATTTATTTTTAATAACGCAGTTCAGGAGTTCCGTGTTGTTCCTGGACTTCTTCAGAAAAAAAAACAAAACACTCCATTTGTATTAACAACACAATGGCAATGCTAAATTCGCTTATATGTAAACATATTTCAACATAAGCATCAGACAAAGTGCAAGTCAAACTTGAAATGTTAATGAAGTATCTGAACCGAACCTTTTTTATTCTGCTTGCAAAACAGTACACATGAGGATTACTAGAAACCTCAAGCCACTTCTATGACACTAACTTACCTCATTAGGTGCTTGATTAGGTGAAATTGCACCTAATGATATCTAAGTTACATAGTAAGTGCCACTCATCAAAGATCACCATACAAACTAATTATATCTACTGCTGAACTCTGATTAAAGATAAAAAATGTATCTTATAAGAAGCAGAATCACAAAGGCTTATGAACTGATATTCATACTGTAATTCAAAGTTTGTTCTAAATCATGGTGAAATTACCTAGATTTTGTTGGCTTCAGAGCATTTTTGGGAGCAATTTCACAGACTCTTGTGGGGTATCCAAAGCTGCTGTTCATCTGCTACTCCATACCTCTCTCCTTCTCCCTTGCACTGACAATACTGACTGCAGAAATGCACAGCAACATCAAACTCAAACCTGTTCCTAAAGGAAAAGATTGTTTTTACAGTTTCTGATTGACAGAGTTGTCTTGGGGCAGGGGGACAGCTGGGTTTTTTGCTTTTTTCTTCTTCCTCTGTTTGGACTACTGCACCCCTGCAATTGCTAGTAGAAGTAGGGAGAAGGAATATGGAGTCAGCAGTGAGGAAATCAAAGCTGCCATTTTGACTGTAGCACAGGCTTAGAATGGTCTATGCCCATCTTGAAACTGCACCTTAAGATTTCTCTGCCAAGATATTCATTCATGTGTTCATTTATTTCCATATACCATTTGTGTTGCTTTTACTTTATTTTTTGGATGTGTCTACCAGGTTTGTGTGACAAGGTTTCAGTAGTGGTCGGGCTGCAGGGGTGGCTTCTGTAAGAAGCTGCTAAAAGCTTAACTTGCATCTAATGGAGCTAATGCCAGCCAGCTCCAAGATGGATCTGCCACTGGCCAAGGCTGATGGTGGTAACACCTCTGTGGTAACATGTTTAAGAAGTGAAAAAAACACTGCACAACAGCAATTGCAGCCAGAGAGAGGAATGATAGGAGTGATGGTTAGATGGGAGGAGGGTATTTTAAGATTCAGTTTTAATTCTCATTATCTTACTCTGATTTGGTTGGAAATAAATTAAGTTCCTCAAGTCGGTTTTGCTTGTGTCAGTAACTGGTGAGTTATCTCTCCCTGTCCTTAGCTCGACCCACAAGCCTTTAACTAAATTTTCTCTCCCTTGACCAGCTGAAAAAGGGCGTGATGGAGAAGTGTTGGTGGGTGTCCAGCCACAGTCAACCGACCACAATAAGATGGATCTTGCTTCTAACAGCCAGGACATTGTCATATGATATTTTGAGAACTGTTCAGGGAAAAAAAAAAAAAAAGAAAAGAAAAGGAGAACCAAAATACAAACTTCAAACATTGGGCATGGAATAATAGACTTCGGAAATTACATTCCTGCTCGCTGGGGGTTTCAAACATTCTGTTTTCTAAAGACAAACATGAGAAACAAAGGTCACAATGGTCTGACCTCAATGTTTTTTCATCTCTTTTCTTACATTCTGGAAGCTTGTATCCTCTATATCAGAATGTGGAGAGTCACATTCATTTATTTCCTTATTAATAGGTTATATTAGGTATTTTGTACAAATAGCAACCTATCCAACACCAGGATGCTCTCATCTCACTCTGTAACACTAAGGGTCAGAAAACCACTTATGATCAGGGATCATAAGTGAAACCACTCATGATCAGGGAAAGAGTTTTTAAGCTTTTCTCTGCCTACCTGAATATGGGGATTTAAAACCGTGTCTGTCATAACTCTTAACTATTCCAGAATATTCTGCAACAGAGCTCCTTATTCCATCTGCTGTGGGAACTCAAAGGAGCTGCATCTGCCCTACTTTGTACAAAGCACTTCAGTTGGAATAGAAGTGAACATTACTACTCAAATTTGTGTGCTGACTTTAAAGAAATCAGATCACACTCTAAGAGAGGTGCAAGAGGTAAGGATTTGCCTAGGGCCTTAGGTCTCCCCTGTCAAGTCCTATTACTAGGAAACAGTCTTAATGGGTGACATCCACAAACAAGAAGCTACTGGATCCCTTGGCTAGCATGCATGTGTTCTGTGCCAGAAGAAAATTCATAATCTCATCCAATAAAATTAAAATTACTAGTGTCCTTAAATTCTGTTCTCTTTTTTAATTAAGTTTCACCAAAAAAATCAATACTTCTACATCTTCATACTTGTTGATTCAATTATAAACCGATGTGGCAAAGACTGTTATTGCCAAATGTAAGCGTCTCTTCTCTGCAAAGGCTGAACTTCATAATGCATTTTGCCAAAGCAAAAAAACAATCTCCACACGAAAAGCAAAAATCCCCAGCAAAACACACCAAGAATCCTCAGATCTGTATGTGCAGAGTGCCTCACAAATGCACTGTGCTAAGCAGCAAAAATAATTTTTTGCTTACATGTTTAGACCATCAAATCAAGCAAGTACAACAATTCCACACATTTTTTTTTTCCTTCACAGTATATCATTCTGCACTCTAGATTAAAAAAAAAACCAAGTGACTTACTACTTACCAGTCTTTTCTTCTGTTCTCTTCAAGACTGGCAACTATTCACTCATTCAGTAATGCTGAAAACCAAAAAAGGAGTAATGTTTATTTCAGGAGTCAAGGTCCAGCTTAAGTTGATATACATGCCCCACATTCAGCATTTTTTTGCACGCATTTAAACATGACATAGTAAAAAAACTGTTAAACTGTTCTACAAATTGCTACAAGTTTTCCCATAACCAAAATCACTGCAATAGATGGAAACATGTCTATGTATCATAGAATCATAGAATAGTTAGGGTTGGAAAGGACCTTAAGATCATCTAGTTGCAACCCCCCTGCCACGGGCAGGGACACCTCACACTAAACCATCCCACCCAAGGCTTCATGCAACCTGGCCTTGAACACTGCCATGGATGAGTATTCACAACCTCCCTGGGCAACTCATTCCAGTGCCTCACCACCCTAACAGTAAAGAACTTCCTCCTTATACCCAATCTAAACTTCCCCTGTTGAAGTTTTAACCCATTACCCCTTGTCCTGTCACTACAGTCTCTGATGTAAGAAAATATCTGCTTCTCCAGCCCCATTTATTAAGTCTCTCCAGTCTTTAAGTATGATTCATCTACATGTCATTCTTATATGGTCTCAATGCAGAGACAAATTACAACAATTTACAACTTAATCACAAATTACAACTATCTACAGCTTTGTATTTACACCATTACTAATAATGGAAATAAGAGTTCAGAGAACTCAAAAAGCATCATGACTGCACATAGTCAAAATAACCTTATGCCAGTTATATTTCTCTGGTGTTTTCTTCAGAAGTGTAGAAGATACAGCTCATGACTAACTCAAAGAGTCTCTCAAAGTTACAGCCAGTTGTTCATTTGAAGATTAAATTAAAATAAATAAATAAATCAGTCTCAGAACACATCGGGGGGGGGGGGGTGGGGGTGGGTGGGGAGAAGTAATTACAGGAAATACACAGCTTTATAAAGAAGCCAAAATATTTTTTCAGTTTGTGGCAAAATGTCATGTATATACACAGTTATACATACACACTGTCCATATGGATTTCTTTTTATAGCTCAGTACTTTCTTTCCTCATTCTCTTTCATCACACAAGTTCATTACAGCATTTCAGGCATAATTTCATTAACAAGAGCTTCATTTAGCTTGGATTGCACTGAGAGCTATCTAGTCTATCATGAGGGGTTAAGGGTATGCCTTTGGTTGCTTTTGAACCTCAGTGCTCCCCACAAGTGGAGAGCTGACCGGAACTGCTTTCAGTGACAAGGAGGCTGGCAAAGCTGGTAAAATAGCAACAACAGAGAACAGCTCTTAAAGAGTAAAATGAATTTGTATACAATGCTCTGTTCTGAGACAATTAAGAGTTTCATCTACAGCAGCTTGTTACCAAAGTAGTGCCAGAAGTGTTTATTAATTAAAGGTGTTTTTTCATCCTTAGCTCCTTTGTGAAGAAAGTGAGAATTAGCCTACTGTTTCTGGGGAATTACAGTTTTCTAATCATTTAAAAAATGAGGGCGACTAGTTCTGCCACCTATTTGCCCTGCAAACATTCTGCCTCTTATACATGCCAGAAATTATGACAGCTCTCTTTCAGACTGCCTATACATTACTTTAAATACTTCTGTACATATTTTTGAATTATTTTGTGCATCAACCAAAATCTGTGCTGGTGTTCTTTTAAAGCAACTCTGCTCTTTGCTTTCAAAAGAACATGTTTCATTCCCCTAAAGAAGCTCAGAACATCAAGGAAAATAACATCAAGTGATAGTGGGTTCAAACGTATTTCTAATCTTTACAACCCTTCAGTAGTTACATTAAAAAAGTGAGGCATAATTTATTTCTGATGAAACAGAGCTGCTCAGCTTTCTGCTAATAGGATCCTCAGGGCAAAAGGGGTAGGGAAAGCACTGATAAAAGACGAGAGCTTCATTTTACTTTTTTTTTTTTTTCCCTAGTCTGGAAACAATAAATTAATAATAGTGTTTACTCTGATTATCGTTGATTTAGGATAAATTGTTCTCATTTAGCAAATGGGGAAATGCCATTCAGTGCTCAAGGGGTTGAGAATATAAATTTATGCCAAAGGCAACAACTGAAGACACATATACAGACCCATTCTGAATTCCTGGGTTAATTCCAATCATTGTTGATAGTAGGGAGGCTGATATTCTAGTAACATTTACCAGTTTAATGATGCAAGTTGGCACTCCTTTTCCCTCCTCTTTCTTTCCTTCCCCTTCTGCCCTCCTCATGAAACATTTGGGTTTTTTTAATCCTTGAGGGGTCACTGGCTTTTAAGTTTCTCTTACCTCTTTTAGGAAAAGCCAGTACAATTCTTTCTCAGCAGTACACACCTACGTTTCGCTACTGCTCATCCAAATGTGTTCTTCAACCAGCCAATTCTTATTCAATTAGGTACAATTACTGAGGAAAACGTAAGAACCTTAAATCAGCATACTGTCCTATTTAAAAAACAAAAAAGTACTTCTCAAAAATTGTCATGCAGGCAATAGAAACACCATTACTCAGCTAAGAAATCAGCTTGGACTAAGTATACTATTATGTGGAGGATTGGCTTGTTGAAAAAGGTCAAAAGGTCACGTTCCCATCAACGAGCTGAAACAAGACATCTGTGTAGAACATGGTGCAAACCTCTCACACCAGATAATGAGGAAATGAAGGACACCGGCAAACAGCAACATACTATGACCAATCACAGCCAAGGACACTAAGTGATAAGTGCATGAGAAGGAGGATGGTGGGGGGATGTATGGTGTAGCTGCAAAAATATAGAGCTTACACAATGCCTTATTTGTGCCAGAACCAATCAAGTGCCTAGTATTTGCATATTCACTGTTATATTAACCGAAGGTAGAAGCCCAATAAATGAAGCTTGCTGGTAACTCATATTGAGTCGTCCAAGTCTTCCTTTCACGACACTATTAGAAGTGTTTTCATTTCTTTAAAATGCTGTATTATCATCATACTTCCTATGCTTGAAAATAATGGAAGAGGATACATAATATGGTGGTGAAGCTGATGGCATATAGCAAAAGCTTCAGGCTAGGACTGCATTTCCTCCTATGGCAGTATCACCATTTATTACCACTCATTAAAATTTAATTTTATAGAGCATCTTTGAAAGGTCATTTTTAAAATGGGAGCACTGTAGCCAATATTACTGACTAGTTAACCACTTTGAGAACACAAATCTTAGCAGATTTCTTCTTTTAAATTATTAAAGATAAAGCATAAATCTGATTAATTAGTTTTGTTTTTTAAATAAAAAGTAATTTATTATATCCTATTAAGCTGGCACAGTCATTTGTTTTGGTTTCTCCTGATAAATACCTTAATCTTTAAAATGTCATTCTGTTACTACGATGATGGTTGAGTAGGTATTCATTACCTCACATGGCATTTACTGTATCCTGAAACAGTATGTACCTTAATGTTTTAGTCACTCTTTTCATAGGTACTACAGTTTACATTTAAATGCAGTGTATGGAAGTAATAAAATATATCCAGAAAAATAAAATCAAAGGTTAGATTAGAAAACAAAAAATGGATACCTAGATTAGCCTCCAAAGTGCCCAGTAGGCATATCCCAATAGCATATTCATTATTTCAATCTTATGTACAATTTGATGGTGCTTAGAAATGCATCTTGGCAAGTGTTCAGGGCATCACTGCCTCATACATAAGCTACCAATGCAACTTGTATCCAATTCATTTTTTTTTCAAGTGAAATTCAATTACAAGTGCATAGAAGATAGGTTTTAGTTGTTAAAAATGGGAATTTAAACCTGAAACTCAATTTCTTTACTGCTAGTTTACAGACACACTTGATATGAGCTATAACTTGTTCTGACAGCTTCTCCCTCTTGGCATGAAGACTGCGCTGACGTTTGAATGTTGTCAATGGCTTTCAGCACCCTCAGCTATGGTTTTGAAATTATTAAATAATGACACAATGGGATAAGTTTGATATACTTCTCAGTAGCTATATTTTTACTTATAAAATGCTGACATTCTCTTTTGAAGGGTCTTCCTTTTCAAATTTGAATGCTTTACGAAACAATACAACTGTATGTAACAACATTCTTCTCATCCACACTATTAACCAAAAGAGCAGAACACGCATTGTTGTTCTCTAAATGAAGTACTGGCTATGACCTGAACTAAACAAGTATTTGTACTGTGCTGCTGGACTGGACAGAAGTAGCCAAGAAGAACTTTTTTTCCACAATGGGAGAAAGGAAAAAAGCTGTAACAAGAGAGACATACCAGTGTCACAGGACAAACCCACAGCTAAAAGATCTGTAAAAGCAAGCCTCCGATTCCTATTTCTTGTCCCTGCAGTGGCACACACTGCCATAGGAATGTTTTTTGAAATACTTAAAAATACATTTATTAAAATTTCAGGATGAATTTGCAAATATGCAAACAAAACTTTGCTCATCTATCTTTGGCTACAAAGCCTTTTTAGAGCCTTTTACTGAACACTAGCTCATATCAGGTAAATTGGGTTACTTTCTGAGACCATGATTAAATTGCTTAAGATGTGTCTTCATCACATTCTCAGCATCACCACAATTTACATTTCAGAGGGAAAAAGTAATATTACCAAGCCTTAAAGAAAAAGAAATAAAACTGAAACTAGACAAGCCCTACAATCAAATTGAGGCTTCTTTCTAGGATACTTAAGTCAGACATTTAGAATAGAACGTAATAATAAATAATTATCACACACAGAAACTGAAGAACATCAAAATTGCAAGGTGCAGATTTCATCTTCTCTTTAATACGATTACCATATTTACAACACACTGTTCAAAGACCTCTCAAAGCAGAATGACATCTGTAACAGATGTATGCTCCTAACTTCCATCTACTAGTCTTAAGAACACCTGCTTAGCTCTAAAATCGATACATCTTTTATTTTCCATTTTTTTCTAAAGATTTTAAGAACATTAAGAACATTTAAGAACATTTCTGTCACTAGTTTTTGAGGTTTAGGCAGGACTGCAGAGTTTCAAACTGTGTACAGGTCCAAACCAAGCAGCAATTAAGAATTCCTCTATACAAGTCTTCTCAGAAGACTAATCCAATAGTTACTTTCAGCATAGGCTGCAGTCAGAGCTCCACACTAAATGTTTTAGCAGTCAACCTTCTTTTAAATGCACATCCAGAGATTACCCTGAGAATAATACAGCCTAGTTAGCAGCTGGTACATGCACACAGGACAGGGGATGCCTTGATTGAATCATTTGGTTAGACTGATCAGATTCAAACTCAAGATATCAAACTGCTCCTAGAATAATGAACTAGTAGGTGCATGAGCTATTCTGATGGTGAATACCTTTAGTCCTTGAAACTGAAGGTATTCCAGACTGCTACAAGTAATGCAAGATTCAGTAGGATGGTTGAATTGACTTCTACTCTTTGGACTGCTTCTATGTTTTATAATGAAATTACAACAGACCAGTTAGGAAGTGAAGACCTGAGGCAGACATATTAAATATAACCATGTCCTAGTGTTAAATGGCATCAGTAGGTACAAAGTGTGCCTGCTGTGATCTCATCTTGTAAGTAGATGTCAAAGTATAAAAGCTACAAGAAAACCTGCTTTAATAAGAAATCCAGTCCAACAGAAACACCAGATTACTGTAAAAACAAAGTAATTTCTTTTTTTTTTTTTCAAATATATTCTTGAGGCCACAGGCTTGGCTAAACTGCAGAGAAACATCCAAGCGATTGTACCTCTAGGTATCAAATTATCATTCTGATCTGCACCAGAGAAAGAGTAAACTTTAAAAACCCACAGTGCGATATTATACAAATGTTTTTCAGTACAGTGGATTGAATTCTGTCATTCTGGTAACAAGAAACAACCTTCAGATAATGCATCACCAAAGTATAAAGTAAATAAAATGTAAAGTAGAAACAGATGTAAACCTTAATCCAGAGAAAAACTTGAGCTACAATGCTCTCCCTGAAGTGTTCACATTTTCATTTTGTTACTCTAAAGAAAACTCAGGACTTCAGACCCCAAGCAAGACCCTTATCTGCACAGTGACATCAGTACATCCACAAAGCAACATAATGAATGCATTTGATTCCAAATTCATGTCTTCCATAAGGCCTTCAAAGTTCTTTCAACATACTTGCTTTCTGCTGGTAATAATTCCTAGACTTCAGCAGTCATGGCAAGACTTGCCCTGCAAAGGCTCTGATAAAACAATTTCCACAACCTCCCCACACAGAAAGTAGCAAATCTGCCTGAACACTGTCATCCCCAGAGTTTTTGATCACACCATTTTCTGATGACCTTACCTGTTATTTTCATAAATTCTTTTACATATATTTTAAAAGGTCTTTTTTAACCAGGTCACTAAGTTTTGGAGAGTATAGGAATATGAAGCAATAATTCATATCAGGAAGCAAAATGTCTTTTCAGATGTAGTTTGCAAACTCACCCTTTGTTTGCTATATACTGCCTATTTTTTAAATCACGCACAAATCATCTCCAGTACCATGGAAATAATCAACAGAGAATCAAAACCTGGAGCTTCTACTAGAGCACAAATCAAAGCTGTTGGAATCCAACAGCTGGAGCCTGTCTCATTATTTCACCATGCTTTGATGTGCTTTTCAGCCAAGTATCTTAGAGAATTCCTTGCCGATATGTCTATCTACAAATTCGACATTGCTTACGCGTGATAGTTTCCAACAGAGATAAATACTGCAACTGAGTTCTCATTTAAAAAAGAAACACAAAAGAACCAAAAAAAACCCACAACCACAACTTTTTTGTTTTTTCCCTTATCTTTTATTAAGTAGAAAATCCTGTAAATAGAGGAACTAAAAATCAGCTGCATCTAATAAAAGTATCAAGTTTGTTATTGACTTTGAGCTGGTAGTTTCCATTAGATTATCCATCATACTTTTATTATGTGATCAACTGCCTAATTAATTTTGTACTTGTGCATTTAGGCAGAATACTGTATGTTTCAATGGGTTTTACTATAATCCTGCACCTGCGGCCTCAGAGATTTAGACAGCTCTCTATCATAGGTTTATATTGTGCTATAATCATGTCAGCTGGAGTACAGTTCAAGCTATTCAGTCTGTTGAATTATAACAGTATTTAATTTCAGATGCGCTAGAAAATTTGCATCTGCGGTTATGTGTCTTTGGACTTTAATCAGATAAAAGTCAGTGAGAGATATTAAGAGAGTTAGATACAATATTTTGCTCAGACAGTTTTAGTGGATATATCAGACACTGTTTTGATTTTCCCTGCTTATCTAGTAATATGAACAGATGCAATCATGCTATTGTATAATGAATGTTGATTGCCAACAGTATTTGATTTTGCAACCATTCTGTAGTGATAATTAAAGATAACTTGATATCCTATACAGTGATAGTTAAAGATTGCTTTGTGTGCCTTACTGTATAAATAAATGCCATAAAGAATGAATGTGTTCTCTATAACTTTTTAACGGCATACATTTCAGGATAGAAAATAGTCACAAGTCTTGGTAATAAAAATATTGAAATGCAAATGAAAGCCTTCATTCCAAAATTTGCATTATTTATGGAATCATAAAAACACAGACTGATTTGGGTTGAAAAGGACCTTAAGATCATGCAGTTACAACCCCCTTCCACACACAGGGACACCTTCCACTAGATCAGGTTGCTCTAAGCCCTATCCAATCTGGCCTTGAACACTGCCAGGGATGGAGCATCCAAAGCTTCCTTGGGCAGCCTGTGCCAGCGCCTCAGCACCCTCACAGGGAAGAACTTCCTTATATCTAACCTGAACTTCCCCTGTTTCAGTTGATCTCATCACCCCTTGCCCAATCCCTACAGTCCCTGATGAAGGTCCCTCTCCAGCATCCTTGTAGCCCCCTTCAGACACTGGAAGCTGCTCTGAGGTCTCCACACAGCTTCTCTTCTCCAGGCTGAACAGCCCCGGCTTTCTCAGCCGGTCTTCATATGGGAACTGCTCCTTTATTTTCTCTTGGTTTGTGACATTTAGCGATAGTACTTCATAATGCATTAGCTATAATTTCTATAGAAAGGACAAGACATGAAGTTTCATGTAAGCTATACTACTATGCACTGATCACACCTGACCTGCTCCAAAGAGTGCTGTAGCCAATGGTAGTCTCTTCTAGGATTCCTGTAAGCTTCAAATAAGATCAACTTGTTGTGGACATATAAACATCTATTATACCATTCAGAAGCCTTACAAAGGAAACATATAAATGTACTTTTTCCACTAATAAACTTCTCCCGAATTCAGAATTCTATGCCATTATAATTTTGGCCAAACCTGGATATTCAAAATAAACCATACAAAAAAGATTAGATAGGACCTGAGTTAAGAGTTGACCTCTTCTCAGTAGTAGTCCAGAACAAGTATGGATCGGCTCAGAATACAGAGATTTTTTTCTTTTCTTTTTTGGGGAGTTTAAGGAGGTTTTTTGGGGCCTAATGGCTCTGCAGTTCTTGTGTGCAGTGGAAGAAATCTGCCACATCCCTGCAAGTGTTGCTTCAGTCATATCCAGCACATTCAGTAAACATAGCATATGTGAGACAACACAGAAATGCATCTTTATTCACTTGGGCATTGGTGTACCCTCTCTGATCACAGTACACTCAGGAAGGCAGAGAAGCAGAAACTCCTGCCTTTGTACTCTCGCAATCAAGTCCTTTTCTGACTGTTTTGAATACTGAAGATGCAGACATGGCCTTAGCCAAATGTCCATCAACATTATGCCCCCAACCTTGCAAACTGCTACATGCCAGCTTGAAATTGAGCAAGTATGCTTTGGAACAATGGAAGTCACCTGTGTATATATGCATTAGCAGGATCAGGATCATGGTCCAGTACATCACATAACATATTTAACGACTTCCACTTAAAGCTATTTCAGTCTCCAAACATGCAAATATTCTATGTACTACTTTAGTAACTGCTTCTGTCTGCACTTTTTGAGTCACAGTTGCTCTGTACAGCATTAGGTAACTGACATGTACTTCCAATGCCAGTATTATTTGTTCCTTTTTTTCTCTAGTTATATGTTTCACTTTTAATCATAATTCAACAGACAACACTGAGCTTCTTAGTCCTCACAGCTTCACAGTGAACTCAGTGAACTAAGAAGCTGGTGAACTCCTCATAAATGACAAAAGCACTTTCATTGCAGCAGTTCTTCCTGTCTTAGAAAGGATGTGTTTTAGGTGCTGAAACTTGCAGTTAAATTATCTTAATTTTTGATGTAAGCCTTAGTCTTTGAGTATGTTGTGAGCTATATTCTCCCCCCACCTTCCTGTCCCGTAAGAACTTCAAGACTAACATCTATACAGATTCTTCTGGATCACTGATAATTTGAAGCTGATAATTATTTCTGTTTTCCAACAAGAAACAGAAAGACACTTGTGCCTCTGAAGTATTTCCACTGTGTGTCATTGTGTATGTCAGAAAGATATCAGTTTCCTGCGATCTAAGAAAGCATTTCTGCTGACATTCTTCTTATGACTTTTCATTCCAATTTATAAAGTTACCTATTAAGGAATTTTTATGATACCATCTACTTCCTACAGAGGCTATCACCTAAGCCTTGATTAGTTCACAGGAGATCAAACTACCTAACAAGTTACTGTCAGTTGTAGTTTTAAGACTAGAACTAGGTCAGGTTTATTACCTACATCAATTCTTTCATGTTGCAAAGCAAAGACAAAAAAAAAAGGATTTTAGAAAAAAAAGAGGAAAACAGGACTGAAAGTCTAACTAACAGACCTAAAAAATGCTTCTCATCTCAAAAGAGAAATGCCACAAATGATTTTTAAATCACCAAGCCCCCAAGGCTGAAGCCATATAGTCTCTAGCTTTACCTAAGAGACCTTACAGTATTAGAGCAGGTTTTTGTTGCATAGATAGCACACAAGCAGAGTCATTTGTAATATGAAATCCCTTGGATATACATTCAGTAAAGGTTGGGGAAATGATTTGTGCTCTGATGAGGAGAGAAATAGCTTGTGTACAATATTGATCTTCTTCAAGTATTGGAATTGTTCTGGGTTGGTTTGGAGGAGCTACATTACAACAGAAACAACAGTAAAAGCTTTATAAAGTTGTTTTATATCATATTTAGTCACATATTTCTCTTGACATTGCATGATAGCACATCACAGTACAGAATCCTTGATGCCTTCCTGTAACTGTTGTCTTTTCATCATTATCCCTTCTACTGAAGTGTTTTGTTATTTCAGCTTCTGCTAAACTTCAGATCCAGGAAATGCAAACATGTTGCAAGAAAAGAAAATATCTTTTCAAGAAGTAAGAATGTACCTTTACAAAAAGTTGAGACTTTTGATTAAGTTCCAAGGGGTTTCTTTTATTCAGACTGAACTGCTGACCTGTATGTGACCACCATTTCCATGGCTAGGAATAGAAGAAATCATTAGCCCAGAAAATATTTTGGTTTGGTTTGATTTGGTTTTTAAAGTTTTGTTTCTTTTAGGTGCCACATCAGTGATGCTCATGCTTTCAGGCCACCAGCTACTCACTGCATAAGCAGATAGAATAAACCTGCTTTTCCAAAAGCACTGCAGGCAAGGAGATTATGGCTATGGCTACAGCATTCATGGTTGTAAGGGAAAATTCTCATGAACCAAAACTATACTAAAATAGAGAGTTTAAAGGAATGCAGACAAGAGGGTAACATAAAAGCTGTTAGATAAGCACAAATTCCTGCTGAAGTGATGAAATAAACATTATAAATTCTCCTGATTGAACCAACTGAGTTTGGGGATAGGCCATGGCATTAGACACAGATGTTATTAAGATATACTTTGCAAGAACAGGCATCTCAGGAGAGAACATGACTTACACATTTTTGGGTCATGTCTCCTCTCCTGTATCCTCCTTATTCCTGCCAGTACTAATTAATGTACAAGCTCACAAAAACATTGCCAGCAAGTGTGTGACAAGCAGCCTAAATGGGAAGCTTTTCTAGCACTAACGAAACACATGGGAAGTGGAATGAGGTGTAGACAAAGTTCCATCATCCTGACTTTGCCATCTATACAGTTACTGTTGAGTGGAAAACCTATAAAGATCAAGGAAGAGGCTAGATTCACAGTTTACTGATGCTAGACCCTATAAAAAACCATTTACAACAGTCTAAAGACTGTTTTCCCAGTTAAAAAAAGGTGTGCTTACATATCAAAGCCTTTTGAGTCAGAATGCTCAGATCAAACATAGAATGCATGTGGAAACCCAGTCGACAACATTGAAGGACTAAAGCTGTGCATCAGTGTCCGACTCCACACATCTGAACAAAACCAGAATATACCCATAACTATATTCTCCACACAGGTCCCTTTCGTTAGCAGCTCCAGGCATACTTCTGATCATTAGCTACTTCCTCTTGCGAGACAGGGCAATAAAAAAAGAACAAAGCTCACCAGTTGCTTTTCTTAGCAAGGTTTGAGAACAGAAGCTTAGATCTTTCTCTTCTCAAATCTCTTCTTGAATAAGCTACCTGCTTACCCTTGTTAGCTTCCTCTAGAAGTTTAAAGTTCAGGGGGGTACCGACTCCTGAGCTGCAGTGAGGACATCCTTCAGGTAACATCTAAATTTTAATAGAATTAATGCCTTCTTAGCATTTTAGAACAAAACTAAAGCTAAACACAGCAATACAAAATGGGGGAGTGTCGTGGTTTAAACCCAACCACAAACGCTCGTTCACTCATTCCCCCCCTCCCCCTTTTCTCTTTCTCCCTCTTTCTTTCCTTCCCTCCACCCCCCGACCCTCCCCGCTCCTGGAGGGATGGGGAGGAGAATCAAGAGAATGTAACTCCCATGGGCTGAGATAAGAACAGCCCAGTAACTAAGGTATAACACAAACCACAGCTGCTACCACCAATAATAATAATGATAAGAGAAAATAACAAGAGAATACGATACCACCACTGAATGAGTTCGACCCCCCCGCAAAGAGAGCCCATGCCCTTCCGGGTAACTCCCAGTTACCTCCCTGGGCATGACGTACTGTGGTACGGAATACCTCTTTGGCTAGCTTAGGTCAGGTGTCCTGTCTCTGCTTCCTCCCCGCCTCCCCTCGTCCCCGGCAGAGCATAAGACTCACAAAGTCCTTGGCCAGAATAAACATTACTTAGCAACAATTAAAAACAATCGGTGTTATCAGCTGTCTTCCCAGGCTGGAAGTCAAAACACAGCGCTTGCACCAGTTACTAAGAATGAGCAAAATGGCTACTGGTAAACCCAGGACAGTATCCACCCCTTATTCCATACCAGTCACAGCATGCTCAGATCCCACATTTTCAATATACCATCTCTCTTACATATATATATATACATCCATATGCATACACAGACAAAGAAATCATTTCTTAGTGCATGGACCAACCCCTATAATGCTGTCGAGTCCATTCGGTCCATGATGTCAGATTCCATCCCTTGTAACAGTCTTTCAGGGCAGGAAAGGCTGTGTGCAGTGTTGGATCGTTTCCTGCTGATGCTGATTGTTCCTTCACTGCAGAACTCGTCTGGTTCTATCAGAATTCATTCTCTGTTGGGATGATGGATGGAGGGAAGTCAGGGCCAGTCGCTGGTGACCTGAAGACATCTAACTGACGGGCTATAAAAGTATTACACAGCAGGCAACAGCATACAATTAAGTTCATTGGCTGTTTTCCCCTAAAATCAATTCCCCTTGAGGTATACATCGGACTTCCCCATCTTCCTGCATTACCCACCAAGTATATCTGGGTCCCTGAGCAAAAGCAATCCCACGAGTGGGTTTGCCTTTACCTGAAGCAGGAATAACCCAGACTGTCTTCCCAGCAAATTCTTCATGTGCACCACAGAAACTTTGTCCCCCTCTACAGTATGTAAAAGTTCTGACTGGGCTCCGATCCTCTGGTTTTGACCAACCAGGTGGCCTTTGGTAAGTGTGTATCCCAACGCTTGAAAGTTCCCCCACAACAGAAGGATCCTCTGAGAGACCAGGCAAGGTGGACAGCTGCCCAATTTCCTCAGTCTCCAAAGCAGCAATACCAAAAGCCCATCGGTACCCTTTTGGGTCTTTGAAGTACCCTCTCCTGAGGTAGTCTATGCCGAGGATGTATGGAGCCTCTGGACCAGTCACAATGGGGTGCTTTTGCCATTTCCTCCCAGTTAGGCTGATTTCAGCCTCCAGTACAGTCAACTCTTGGGATCCTCCTGTCACTCTAGAAATATAGATGGGTTCCACCCCTTGACAGCTTGATGGCATCAGGGTACACTGTGCACCAGTATCTACTAAGGCCTTATACTTCTGTGGGACTGATGTGCCAGGCCATTTGACCCACACAGTCCAGTAAATCCGATTATCCCCTACCTCCACCTGGCTGGAGGCAGGGCCCCTCTAATAGTCATCACAACTTTGAACACTTAAGTCATACTGAAAGGGATTATTCTTCGTTATCGCAGGAGCTGGAGTAAAGTCAGCTCTTCCACTCCATCTGGGGGCCTGCTCACCAGAGACTGAAGCTGCAGCTCTCATGGGATGATGAGTCGCCCTTGCTCCCCTCTTCAATTCGCTCACCCGTTCCTGCAAAGCTGAAGTAGGTTTTCCATCCCACTTTGTCATGTCTTCTCCGTGATCCCACAGGTAAAACCATAGGGTGGCCCGTGGTGTATACCTCCTGTATCTTCTCTCTCGAAGAGTAGGACGCCTTTTGTTAATAGCTGAGACGTGTGTTGGTACACGTGAGGAGCTGGATAAATCAGATAGATCGTCCCTCAATTGTTTGAGATCCTGGGACAGTTTTTCCACAGCTGAGATGATGGAAGGGGTGAGGTTGTCTTCAAACTCTCGGAGTTTATGAATCATTTCATCCACTGTTAGTGGTACTATGTCATTCCAGGTTACTGTTGCCAATGAATGGGCATATGATGACGGTGCATTCCGTGTTAGTTTTCGCCACATGGGTCGTGTACATGCGACTTCATCTGGGTCTATGGGTATATCCTCATTATTTGGCTTGATGTGATAGATCATCTCTACGATGGCTGATTCCCTCAGAGACTGGATGCCTTTGTCTAAAGTAGTCCACTTGGCCGAATGACTCATAACATCATCCTTGTATGGAAACCTTTCTTTCACAGCTGCCACGAGCTGCCTCCAAAGACTGAGGGACTTTTTCTCTCTTGCAATTGCTTTGTCAATTCCCCTTTCTCTAGCAAGTGATCCCAGCTGTTTGGCTTCACTACCTTCTAGTTTGTGACCATCGGCCCCATTGTCCCAGCATCAGAGCAACTAGGTGATGATGTGCTCCCCTGGTTGACTGGCAAAATCTTTTCACATATTCCATAGCTCAGTTGAGGTCCAAGGTTGAGAAGTCACCTCTTTTTCTTCTTCGTCATGTGATGATGACTCCTCCTCAAATGCTGGACTGGGTGGTGAATACATTGTTTCTTCATCTTGTCTCACCCTTCTTGCCCCTTTTTTGCTTTTTCTCTTGCGTACAGGGGCAACCGATATTGGCACAAATTGGTCCTCTGGTTTAGCTGCAGTGATTATCACTGTGGTTTGAGTAGCAATTGTACTTGTCGCTGGGGGTGGTGTAGCTGCTGTGCTTGGAGCTGGGGTAGCCGTGCTATCTGTTGCGGCCAAAATTTGGGTAGTGACTGTACTTGTCGCTGGGGGTGGTGTAGCTGATGTGCTTGGAGCTGGAGTAGCTGCGCTGACTGTTGCTTTGCCCTCTGATGCAGGGGCATTTTTTTCCTTTTGAAGGTGCTGGATAGTGTTGAACAAGGCCCTGTAAGCATAGGCCAAGCCCCAGCACGTTGCCGTGATTTGCCCGTCTCTGGTATGGCCAGACTGACCACACACCTCATTTAAGTGTTTTACTAATTCTTCCGGATTTTGCACTTGTTCGGCGGTGAAATTACAAAGTACTGGAGGAGCCCACTGACCTAGATACTTGCCCATACTATCCCACATACACTGCCACTCATGGCTGTCCAGCCTCAGGGAAAATCTCTTGGTCCTCCTATATTGTTGCTTAAACCCAGACAAGGCCAAAACCTGACTCTGCTTAACTCTTGAAATCAGATGAAATAGTCGTGGGCAAAACACACTCTGTATGCGTGCCAACATGGTGATCACCGTCACAATCAGCAAACAGGTCTCAACAATATTAAAAGGCCATTCGAGAACTTCAAAACACTCAAATGATGCTGTAAATGGTCTGAGAGGGGGGCTGGGAGGGTAAAGAATGTCTCCTTCAAAGGTTGACCACCCAAGAAGGAGAAAAAAGATGTGTAATTGCTAAGCACCTGTATTATATACCTCCCAAAGTATAAGGGTGGTGACCACACTGGGAACATAAGACCGAGCAGTTTCATGATCAATGATTCTATTGTATTACAAGTCATTATAATAAAGTACAATGAGACAAAAACCTTATCCCAAGCCCCACACTTGAAAGACACCAACACGGCAAATACCGGCTGTATGTAATGTACAGAGTTCTGAACCTGTGAGACCAAGAGGAACAGCTTTGAGAGCCAATAAATCAGCATTGTGACGAGTGACTATTAATCCGGTCAGATCTGTCGTTATCTCAACCCTTCGTGCCCCACGTTGGGCGCCAAAAAGAACTGTCGTGGTTTAAACCCAACCAGAAAAGCTCGTTCTCTCATTCCCCCCCTCCCCCTTTTTTCTTTCTCCCTCTTTCTTTCCTTTCCCCCACTCCCCGACCTTCCCCGCTCCTGGGGGGATGGGGAGGAGAATCAAGAGAATGTAACTCCCATGGGTTGAGATAAGAACAGCCCAGTAACTAAGGTATAACACAAACCACAGCTGCTACCACCAATGATAATATTGATAAGAGAAAATAACAAGAGAAGAGAATACGATACCACCGCCGAACGAGTTCGACCCCCCGCAAAGAGAGACTGTGCCCTTCCGGGTAACTCCCAGTTACTTCCCTGGGCATGATGTGCTGTGGTACGGAATACCTCTTTGGCTAGCTTAGGTCAGGTGTCCTGTCTCTGCTTCCTCCCGGCCTCCCCTCGTCCCCAGCACAGCATGAGACTCACAAAGTCCTTGGCCAGAATAAACATTACTTAGCAACAATCAACAACAATCGGTGTTATTAGCTGTCTTCCCAGGCTGGAAGTCAAAACACAGCGCTTGCACCAGTTACTAAGAATGAGCAAAATGGCTACTGGTAAACCCAGGACAGGGAGACACCAGCTGGTGTGATGAGCCTGTAAGATGCCTGCTTGCAGGAGGGCATCCCATGCTCCAGAATCTCAAGAGAAAAAGGAAATGGAATGTTCTAACCCATGAAGGATAGCGCCAGATGAGGAGGAGTTCCTCTTTCACTCTTGTATATATGTAGAGTAAGACTATTTCTCACGAGAGAGAGGTTTTTGAAGTAAGCATGTGAGCACAGGAAGAAGTGAAGCCTAAAGAGTTGTTATTGTTTAAATCCAGCTGGTATCTCCATGCACCATGCAGCTGCTCACTCTCATTCCCCTTTTCCCCGTCCCTGGGCAGGATGGGAAGGAGAATAAGAAGAATGTAAAACCCACAGGTTGAGATAAGAACAGTTTAACTAAAATAAATACAGTGATAACAGAAAGAATATCAACAATAACAAAAATGATAATAATAAAAGGATGCTGGAGAGGGACTCCTCATCAGGGACTGTAGTGATAGGACAAGGAGTGATGGGTTCCGACTTAAACAGGGGAAGTTCAGGATAGATATAAGGAAGTTCTTCCCTGTGAGGGTTGTGAGGCCATGGCACAGGCTGCCCAGACAAGTGGTGAATGCTTCATCCCTGGCAGTGTTCAAGGCTAGGCTGGACAGAGCTTTGGGAGACATGGCCTAGTGTGAGGTATCCCTGCCCATGGCAGGGGTGTTGGAACTAGATGATCTGAAGGTCCTTTCCAATCCTAACTATTCTATGATTCTCTAATTCAATGATTCTCAAATGCAGGTGATACATAATACACATATACGTAGCTGCTTATCGCATGCCAACTGATACACATCTTGACACCAGCAGCGATCCATCCTTCCAGATGACTCCCCCCAGTTCTATACTGGGCATGATGTGCTGTGGTATGGAATACCCCTTTGACCAGTTCAGGTGAGGTGTCCTGTCTCTGCTTCCTCCCAGCTTCTTGTGCCCCTCCCCACTGAGAAGTCCTTGTTCAGGGTAAGCACTACTGACAAACAACTAAAACATTGGTGTGTTGTCAGCATTGTTCTCAGACTAAAGCCAAAACACAGCACTGCACCAGCTACTAGGAAGAGAATTAACTGTTACAGCTGAAACCCGGACAACTGCGCAACCTGGGAAGTCATGACAGATATAATACTTAGTTTAAAGGTATTGTTGTGACTGCCGGAAACCAAAACACAGTGCCAGGTAGACTGGATGTTGCCCATTTCTAATCCGCAGCAACACAGACTGAAGAGGTGCTTTAATTTCTTCTTCCAGTAAGATAAAATACATAATAATTCCAATTTATCAACTTCGAGCCAAAGCTCTTGCCTAGAAACAATAATAACCAAAAATCCATCAACAGTCTCAATCATGGCTGGCCTAAAGATAACAGTAGAAAGAAGCTGTTTAAAAATAAAAACCCCATATGGTTATAAAGGAACATTTATTTAGAAAAGTGAAAAAGAAAATATTACCACCCTGCCTCCGTCCCAATAGGTAAAAAGAACTAAAAGAAACTTCTAAAAGTCCAAAGACAATTCTAAACCTACAGACCTTTCTCAGAATGATTTCTTGCTTGTGAAATGTAACTCTATTACATTTCATATATACTGCATCTGTATTTACAGTGATGCACTGTTGCACACAAATCACTCCCAGACCCCTCCTCCTCCTATTTTTCATTGAAAGCTTGGAATCCTGCCTTGTATGAGCCTGCAGCACTCCAGATGGGTCAGAGAGCCTTGCCAGCAGCCTTGCTCAATACCGCAAGATAATTTTACAGTCTTCTGTTTAAACATTGTGCAGTGAATATGATTTCTGATTCAAAATAATAATGGCATATGGCACTGCTTTAATAGCACTGCCATTTTGGATAGAGTGCAAAGATTTATCTTTTTTTTCTAAATTATAACACAATAACTGCATTAGCTACTGCAAAAGGACAGCAAACAGCAGTGAGGACGATTTATTCGTAACGGAAGTTTGGTGGTAAGGCATTCTGTGCAAGTTGGCTGAATGATGGAATATCAGGCACAGAAGTTTAGAGATGGCAAAAAAAAAAAAAAAAAAAGTTAACCTAGTATCTCTTTAAATGTAAAAATTATGACCACAGGGGTTTTCTGAGTGCCCTCCTTTCTCTTTTTTTATGGCTATCAGAATACCTAATCGGGAGTTAATTCTTGACAACCTTTTAAACTGTGAACATGTTCTGATAAAATTAAGTATGAAAGGATTGCCAAATTAAGAGGAAAAAAAACAAACCAAAACAAAAAAAATGAACTTTTGAGGAAGTTAGAAAGAACAATCACAATCCAATAATTTTCCAGTCACATTTTCGTATTTAGATTAACGAACAAAAATGGAACTGCTGAAATGTTCATGTTTCTCTAAGGGGAGAAAGAGGAAAAACTAGAAAAAAATAGTCCTTCCTCTTCAAATATTTTTTCCCCTTTTGGAACAACATAGAACAAATCTGTCATTAAAGAGAAATCATGGCCTTTAACAAATACTCTGTAATAACTGGATAACGAGAGACGCAGAAAATGTAAGCACAGTGTACCTATCGGTAGTATTAGAATCATAGCATCACAGAACAGCCAGGATCAGAAAGGACCTTAAGATCATTCGGATCCAACCCCCTGCCATGGCCAGGGACACCTCACACCAAACCACCTCACCTCAGGCTACGTCCAACCTGGCCTTGAACACTGCCAGGGATGGAGCATTCACAACCTCCCTGGGCAACCAATTCCAGTGCCTCAAAACTCTCACAGTAAAGAACTTCCACCTTATATCCTATCTAAACTTCCCCTATTTAAGTTTTAACCCGATACCCCTTGTCCTGTCACTACAGTCCCTGATGAAGAGTTCCTCCCCAGCATCCCTATGGGCCTCACAAGGTGAGGTCTCACAAGAGCAGAGTAGAGGGGCAGGATCACCTCCTTCGACCTGCTCCTTTTGATGCAGCCCAGGATACGGTTGGTTTCTGGGATGCGAGCGCACACTGCAGCCGGCTCATGTTCATTTTCTCATCGACCAGCACCCCCAAATCCTTCTCTGCAGGGCCGCTCTGAATCTCTTCCTTACCCAAGCTGTAGCTGTGCCTGGGATTGCTCCGACCCAGGTGTAGGACCTTGCACTTGTCATGGCTGAACTTCATAAGGTTGGCATCAGCCCACCTCACAAGCGTGTCAAGGTCCCTCTGGATGGCATCCCTTCCCTCCAGCATATCAACCGGACCACACAGCTTGGTGTCATCGGCAAACTTGCTGAGGGCGCACTCAATCCCACTGTCCATGTCAGCGATGAAGATGTTAAACAAGACCGGTCCCAACACTGATCCCTGAGGGACACCACTCGTTACCGGTCTCCAGACGGACATTGAGCCATTGACCACAACTCTTTGTGTGCGGCCATCCAGCCAGTTCTTTATCCACCAACTGTTCCATCCATCAAATTGATATCTCTCCAATTTAGAGACAAGGATGTTGTGTGGGACAGTGTCAAATGCTTTGCACAAGTCCAGGTAGATGACATCAACTGCTTTACCCTTGTCCATCAGTTCTGTAGCCCCATCATAGAAGGCCACCAAATTGGTCAGGCAGGATTTTCCCTTAGTGAAGCCATGCTGGCTGTCACCAAGCACCTTGTTGTTTTTCATGTGCCTTAGCATGCCTTCCAGGAGAATGTGCTCCAAGATTTTGCCAGGCACAGAGGTGAGACTGACTGGTCTGTAATTCCCCGGGTCTTCCATTTTCCCCTTCTTGAAAATGGGGGTTATATTTCCCTTTTTCCAGTCGTCGGGAACTTCGCCTGACTGCCATGATTTTTCAAATACGATGGCCAGTGGCTTAGCAACTTCATTCGCCAGCTCCTTCAGGACCCGCGGATGGATTCCATCAGGTCCCACGGACTTGTGCGCGTTCAGGTTTTGAAGATGGTCTCAGAACCAGATCCTCTCATACAGTGGGCCCAAGGTCTCCATTCTCACAGTCACTGAGTCTACCTTCTAAGACTTGGGTGGTGCAGTCAGAGCCTTTGCCAGTGAAGACTGAGGCAAAGAAGCCATTCAGAACCTCAGCCTTCTCCAAATCCTGTGTAGCCAGTTCTCCAGAGAGCTTCCTCAGGGGGCCTATGTTGTCCCTAGTCTGTTTTTTATCTGGTATGTACCTGTAGAATCTCTTCCTGTTATCCTTAACATCCCCGGCCAAGTTTAATTCTAACTGGGCCTTAGCCTTCCTAACATGGTCCCTAGCTTCCCGGATAACATCCCTGTACTCTTCCCAGGCCGCCTGTCGTTGCTTCCACTTTTTATAAGCCTCTTTTTTCATTTGAATTTTCCTCAGCAGCTCCTTATCCATACAAGGAGGTCTCCTGGCCCTCCTGCTGCACTTCCTTCTAGTTGGGATGCAGCACTCCTGAACTTGTAGCAGGTGATCCTTGAATATCAACCAACAGTCTTGGGCCCCTCTGCCCTCCAGGGCTGTATCCCATGGAACCTTACTAAGCAGGCTCCTGAAGAGGCCAAAGTCTGCTCTTTTGAAGTCCAGGGCAGTGAGCTTGCTGCACGCTCTTCTCACTGTCCTGAGGATCTCAAATTCAACCATCTCGTGATCACTGCATCCAAGGCTGCCCTGGAGTACCACATTCTCAAAGAGCCCTTCCCTCTTGGTGAGCACAAGGTCAAGCATGGCACCTCTCCTTGTCTGCTCCTCTATTACTTGCAGAAGGAAGTTGTCTTCCACACAATCGAGGAACCTCCTGGATTGCTTGTGCCGTGCAGTGCCATCGTTCCAACAGATGTCAGGGTGGTTGAAATCCCCCATGAGAACAAGAGCCTGCGAGCGTGAGGCTTTTCCTGTCTGTCTGTAGAGTGCTTCATCCACAGGTTCTCCTTGATCAGGTCGTCTGTAACAGATCCCCACAGTAATGTCTCCCATGGCTGTTTTCCCTTTAACCCTGACCCACAAACTCTCTGTAAACTGCTCACCTGCCCCCAGACAGAGTTCCATACTCTCCAGCCTATCCCTAACATAAAGGGCAACTCCCCCTCCCCGCCTGCCAGGCCTGTCCTTTCTAAAGGGCCTGTAACCTTCCATTCCAGCACACCAGTCATAGGAGCCATCCCACCATGTTTCTGTGATGCCTATTATATCATACCCCCATAGACGTGCACACATCTCTAATTCCTCTTGTTTCCCATACTACCGGCATTTGTATAGAGGCATCTGAGCTGAGCTCCAAATGAAGCCAGCTCGTTAGCCAGGGTGGCTGGAATATATCTACATTGCTCCGAGCATTTATTATAGGTGTTGGCAAATGACTGGGTGTGTTGGGATGCAATGATGCCCCCCTCCCCCAACACATTCAGTTTAAAGCATCCTTGACCAGTCTGGCAAGCCTCCTACCAAAACTGCTCTTTCCCTTCTTCATCAGACCAGCTCCACCAGCCCCCAGTAGACCTGGCCTACAAACTTCGGTCCCGTGTTCAAGACACCCAAACCCCTGACTATGACACCACCTTTTTAACTATTTATTAACCTGGCTAATCCTCCTAGCTTTTTTTAGGTCCTCTCCTGCATATTACAGACCTACAACTTTTTGTTCACAAATCCCTTATGCCACAGAATGGTGGAGGCTGGTACAGTTACCTGCAAAATTACCTCTGTAACAATTTTTAATACACTCTTGTTAAGCATAAATTACTGTTTAAGAGACAATGTGATATTAAATATATGTTTGCAATTATTGAAAATGGACAGTCTACTAAACTATGCATTTACATATATACAATTTTATTATTATTTTAATCATTGTATCACTGACAATACTTTTTCTACAGAATTATCTTTGTCCCTACATTAGCCTAATTTACTCTATTTGTTCAAGTGCTGCTCCTTCCTAACTAGAGCTTTATTTAGTCCTGCTGTGAAAGCGTCCTTGAGGTTCTAAGCTCTTTAATTTTACATCTTAAGTTGTAAATCTGATTTTTTAATTGGCACCATTAATAATGATTATCAATATTCATTATAAATTAATTAAATATTTTTTATAAAACCTATCCTACTTAACTTTCAGGTTACCTATGTCAGTCTGGTACTTGTGTGGCTTTAAATTATTTGTTTACCACAGGTAACATGATCTCAGAGACACAGACAGTGCTGACTTTTTGTCCATCTCTTTATGATAACTGAACAAAATATAGTAATTAGAAGGTGCTAGAACACTAAATCAAGAAGCTACAGGAAAACATAGAAGCTTTCTGAATGTTGAGGGTGATTTTCAATCTTTGTATCCATATCTACACATATTTTCAATAAGTTTTATATTTTATACTCTTTTTTCCCTCCCTCAGCAGTAGATTCAAACAAAATTATGAAGAATTTAAGATGTTGTGTTAACAGTAGTTTTGCTCCCTATCTTAGTTTTCAGGCTATTTTTCCTCCATCCTCTAAAATATAGTTGTACTTTGGGCAGGTATCCTACATTTGATTTTAATTCCTTTCTATACTTGATTACTGCCCAATCCCTTTCATAATTTAAAAAAGGGAAGCAATTCAAGTGCTTGAGTTACAAGACAGCAGATCAACACAATGGCAGTGACTGATAATGTAAGATCCTCAGTCTGAAATTATATGAAAATTGTTTTCCAAATAGTACATAACTATATAACACAGAAATATCACTTCATTCCTAGTCTGACAAGGGCTGTTGTCTTCTTTAGCTTTATTTGTTCAACTCAGCTTCACGCAGATTTATCTCAAGTCTTTTCCACTCAACCTCCTAGCATTCAAATTCTTTGGCATTTACCTGCCTTGTTCCCAATCCATGTCTCCCAAAATGGAAATTGCTCTTATGCAGCTTTACCTAGAACCACAGCTATCAGAGAAAGAAAAGCGGACAGCAGTAGCTAAAATAATCAGAATGTTAATTCAACTGTCCTAACACCCAGAAAACTGTTTTGACTTATGGTTAGTGTTAAGAACAAGAACAACAAAATAATTAATTTGTACAACCTTTTATGTAACTGAATATTTGCATAATTTCTGTATGTCCCATCTACATACAAGATCAGTCAGCCACCGCATATCTGGGTGCAACTGAACAATGGAATAATATGCTGATATTAAATATGTATGTGTAACTAATAACACCCAGATATGCAGTTTAATCCATATTAATTTGTGTATTTTCTTACAATAACATCTTATTTTAAGGGAAAACAAAGGCTTTATGCAAGTTGTTTAAAGGTTCCTCAACAGTTTCTTACTACAGTCTGGGATCTCATGGAAATGCTGCTTCTCTCTTGTATTTTTTATTATTTTTTTTAATATTGCAGTTGTCCAAAAGAAAAAAAGAAAAAAAGAAGAAGAAAAATTCATGTAACTAGACTGTATGAGTATTTGGAAAAGCTGAGAAACGCGTTCTTAAAACACATGGCCAAAAAATGCAGTCCACATTGTTGACCCTCTCTTTCATTATGAGGAAAAGCGCTTCACAATCTTAAAATCCACAGTGCAGGAAGAAAACCAGAAAAAAATCTGTCAACTAATAGGGCATAATGGCTACAGGAAATTCCAGTCTCAAACCAATTCTGAATTTTAAGATAACTCTGCAAATAAATATGTACACTGGCTCTGGCCTGGATAGAATTATTTCTTCACAGTAGCTCCTATGGGGCTGAGGTTTGGATTTCTGCTGGAAACTGTTGATAACTCAGGGATGTTTTAGTTATTCCGAGTAGTGCTTACATAGAGTCAAGGCCTGTTCTGCTCCTCACCTCACTAGCAAGGAGGCAGAGGGGGGCACAAAGAGTTTGGAAGGGACACAGCCAGGACAGCTGACCCCAACTGACCCAAGAGATATCCCGTGCCATAGGACATCATGCTCAGGATATAAATCCAGAGGAAGCAGGAAGAAGGGGGAATGTTGGGGGTGATGCCATTTTATTTCACAAATCACTGTTCCACATGCTGGAGCCCTGCTGTCCTGGGGATGGCTGAGCACCTGCCTGACCATGGGAAGTGGTAAGTGAATTCCTTGTTTTGCTTTGCTTATGTGCGTGGGATTTTCTTTCCCTATTGAGCTATTTTTATCTCAACCCACGAGTTTTCTCATTTTTACTCTTCCAACTCTCCCTATCATAATGGATGGAAATGAGTGAGCTTAGCTGCCAGCCAAGGTTAAAAGACAATGCACTGAAGTGTTATGACATTAGGACACAGGGTTACTTTAAATGATGAGCTTCTATAAGCTAAGTGAAGTGGTAGCTTAAAATTATCAGTGGAGGCTGAAAAGCTTGTGTGGAGAAGGCTTTCCAGCTGATCAAGGAGGAAAAAAAAAGAGAAAGAAGAAAAAGAAAATTTAAAATATGGTACTGTCCTGGGTTCAGCAGTAGCAGCCATTTTTCTCCTTAGGAGCTAGTGCACTGCTATGTTTTCATCTTTTGGCCTGGGAACAGTGCTGATAACGCCGATGTTTTCAGTTGCTGCTCGAATGTTTGGTCTGACCAAGGACTTTCTGAGCCTCATGCTCTGCCAGGGAGGAGGGGAGGCCGGGAGGAAGCAGAGACAGGACACCTGACCCAAGCTAGCCAAAGAGGTATTCCATATCACAGCACATCATGCCCACGATGTAAGGGGGAATTACCCGGAAGGGCAAGGGACTGCAGAGTTGGACGAGGTATTGGTCAGTGCTTGGCTGGGGGGAGTGGGGCGAGTTGTTGGTCGGCTGGTGTTGAGGTGTTGTATTCTTTCCTCTTGTTATTTCTTTATCATTATTATCATTGGTGGTAGCAGCAGTGATTTGTGTTATACCTTAGTTACTAAACTGTTCTTATCTCAGCCCGTGGGAGTTGCATTCTTTTCGATTCTCCTCTCCATCCCTCCAGGAGCAGGGGGGAGGGCAAGAAGGTGGGGAGTGAGTGGATGGGCTGTACAGTTTATGGCTGACTTTGTTTAAACCATGACAGGTACTAATATAATTTTTACTATTTGTAGTACCTTTTTTTTTCTCTTTTTCAGATCTTCATTTTTCTATGAAATTAAACTGAGTAAGCAAGAACTTAATGTCATGGAAATGATCTTACATGAACTACAATAAGGATAAGCCATTACCACTAGCTGATATAATAACAAATACAGTGATATTTTTCTAATACTTCACTTAAGAGTTTCAGTTTGTATATTATCATAGTACTTGCCCATGCCCTACAACAGATTTTGCCAGAAAGGTTTTAAATCTGCCTCTAGATAATGAAGGTCTGACTATGTTGAATCTTTAAGTAGGACAGAACTAAGAAATGGAACAAACTGTCTAGGAACTGACGTAGTGAGGACAGATAAAACTTAGAATTACATTTACTATATTTTATGCCATCCTATTTTAAAACTATTAAACAAGATTACTATCTGCCCTTAGTTGCATGGCACTGCTATAATTATTATGGAGTGTAGGAAAATTCGTACTGTTAACTTCATGAAGTCTTTCAATAGATCAACATCTGCCATTCACCAAGCGATGCTGGCTTTCTGCAAATTCTAGCAACAGGGCTGATCACTAGTATACTGTCAATAGCTCCTATAGCTGCAGTATGCAACCATTTTTGAAAAAATACATTTTTAAGGGTAATACAAACATATCAGTGCACACCAAATGAATTGTAGTATTTTTGCTACCAGTTTATACAGCAAACTTATTTCTGTTCGTTTTTGTGCAGAGCTAGTATTGCACAAAGCAATCATCTTTTGTTAACTTTAACTGCATTAAGTACAAAGATATTATTACATTTTTTACTTCAACTGCAATAGCTAAATAATGCCAGATTACACAGACCTTTTAACATTAAGCATAGACATTTTTCAGATCCAGTAGGGCACATACGCATTTCTATTCTCAAATTATGCATCAACCCCTTCTTTACAAATGATTTACACAAAGCAAACACAGATGTGTTTGGGCAGTCTGAGAAAACAAAAAGAAATAGTAAAAAAAAAAAAAGGCTGGGGAGAGACAGGGATATCAAAGGAAAGATTAAAAAAAGGAAAAAAAAAAAGAAAAAAAAAGGCATCCTGATGAACTGCGTACAGAACTACTTTCAGTTCCTGATCACTAGTGCAACGTATTATATACACAGCCCTTTCATCATGCAGTATTCAGTTTTTAGCATTATGGACACAATCCAATTTTCCATTTTCACAGTGAATAGTCTCTTCATTGTAACAGTATGTTGTGACCTCATATTGAAAAACAAACCAACACTGTATAAGGGATTTGGCTGTACCACTTACAAGATTTACCCTTGATAGGAAAGAGGAGACCAAAACCAACATAGATGTATCTTTTCTTTTAAGGTACCCTATGGTTTTTTTGAAATACAGCAGACAAGACAAGGGGTAATGGGCTCAAACTGAAACAGGAGAGATTCAGGTTCAATATAAGGAATAAAGTCTACTGTGAGGGTGCTGAGGCGCTGGCAGAGAAGCTGTGGCTGCCCCATCCCTGGCAGTGTTCAAGACCAGGTTGGACGGGGCTTGGAGCAACCTGTTCTAGCGGAAGGTGTCCCTACCTGTAGCAGGGTTGTTGGTTAGGGTCCTTTCAAACCCTTGCCACTCAATGATTCTATAATTCTATATATACACTTCCTGCCCTGTATCTCAAATGTGGACAGTTGCAAGCCTTGGCAATACTGATTGGAAATAATCCTATTCTCCAAAATTCCCTTTTCCTTTGCAAATATTTGGCCAAGAACAATGATCAATTTATTCATGCTTGTCAAGGATAAAAGCTGTCCCTTCTCTCTATTCTACTTGGTGCACCCCATGCGTTTAACCAGAGAATAGCATTCTTCAATTCTCCCGCTTCATCTGAACCTGGTACTGCAAGCACTAAGTATCAATAACTCTTCCCCATGACTAGATGAATGAAGTCTTGCACTCTTGGGAGTCCATAGTGGATGCTAAACTGTGACAAAACACCACAGCTTCAGAGCATTACCTCTTTCAAGCCCACTCTATCACCCTCCTCACCATAAAGAGAATATGGTGAAAAGAAATGAGAGTAAACCACATATCTTCTGGGCTGAATGAACCTGTCTTACCTGAAAGGCTTCACTCCCTAATGACAGATTTAAACTTCCTACTAGATCCGTACATCTGACCTCTATACCTTTTTAAAAACATCTCTTCAAGACCAAATTTACGTTTTAAAATCTCCGGAATCTCACTCATCTTGATTCTTTCTCTCTCAAACTCTGAACTGTTGTAGAAAAGTGTTTTTTCATAAAAGTTCTTCTTTACTGTCCAATACTGCACCAGTAATCTTCAACAAAGCAGCAGCTTACTGAATAGCATCCACAAACTGTGGAAGAATTTTCCATTCCTGTGCAGAACTATGAGTGGTCTTAAAGCAAGAAGAAATGGTGACTTATGAAGTAGAAACCTTTCAGAAATGGTGTTTTCCTGTTTTCCTTCCTCACAGCTTACACTTGAATGGATTGCTCATTTAGAAGCATAACTATAGAGTAAAATTGAATATTTTAATACCTTGTTCTTGAGATGCATTCAGGAAAACAGCTACTGCTCTTGTGACTAGTATGTGCAGAGTACTGTCCACTGAGCAGTATTTAACTAAAAGGGCAATCTTTAGAAACTGCTTTGCTTTGTTTCCACCCTGTAGCATCCCTTGCTTCTGAATTCTACAGAGGATTGAGATTAAAGCTATATAATCTAGTGTTATTTTTTAGAAGTATTAAAGCATAACATTATGATTTACTGTGACTTGTAAGACAAATTAAGTAAGAGATAAAATGGACCTTAATCTAAATAAAACTTCTTTTTACTTTTAATGTAACTTTTATCTCTTTAAAGAGGCTATATTCAAGTTGGTGATGATTTCGTGTTTTAACATAACACCTAGGATAGATTAGGGGGGAGAGGGGAAGTGTTACTACATGCTTTTGAAATACATTGTAAAATACTGGAATCATTCCAGTGTCAGAATGAGAGCTTAAACTTTGTGTTTGCAGGTACAGAAACTAGTTCATCAATTTTTCTTATTGAATTAGAAGTGGCCTTTTGCTCTGTTTACTTTAAAGGAAGAATGGGAGAATATACAAAACTGAAAGAAAGGAGAGGTTCTATAGGGAAAGATTGGTGTTCCTCACACTTTCCCTGGCACAGAAACAGTGTTTTGAATGCAAAGACAAAGTCAGTAAGAAAGGATATATTGCACTAGTCAGTGGTAATATACTTTGATGAATGAAGACTGAAAGATGGGCTTATATTTATAATGCATCTTTAACAGTGCATAACAACATGATTATAGAAATAGAACTTTCCATTCTCCCTGGGAAACAACCTAATCTTTACAAAAAATAAAATCTTCTGTTACCTTTTTGTGGAAAACTCAACTTCCACACTATTTACCAATGTAACTGCTCTATAAAACAAGCCTAATGTTCTGCTCATCCTTTAACATTTTCTCTTTCCCACATTGAGAAGCACTTAATGAATAGGCTCTGCTCTGCTTGTAATGACCATAAGGACAATCTAACCACCAGGTAAAGACACAGTCATCCATACTCTGTGGTCTGACACTCTCATATATCACAAGGACCAGGAAAACAAACGAGACATATTAAAAATGTAAAATCTAAAATCAAGCATCCAAAGCTGTTTATGGCGGCTCTGCAATCTTAATCTGGCAATAGTGAAAAAATAAATTAGAAACACAGTCTATTCACTTCATCTTGTGAAAGAGGATAAGGGTAAAAAGATGTTAAATATAAACTGCTTGACAATGCATAGCTATAAGGAAGAAGCCTCTGGTTATCTGATACTGGAATCTTAATGATCTGTATTTTCTTTTAAATCAATCTTTCTTAATTCTTCCCACTGGGATTTAATACAAGCACATTTCCAAATAAAAATAATTCTCTGCAGAATGATATTTATAATTACTTGGTTCGTCAGCAGAGACTTGCACAAACTAGCTCGAGAAACACAATTTCAACCATCTGCTTTCTTCCGTCTTGGTCTGAAATAAGGGTAAAAACGCAATATAAAATGCACTGCTCAGCTGTAACCAATGGTTTTGAAAACACAAAAACATTCCTAATAAATGAGCTGGTCTTCTAAGAAACCACAAGCCTGAACAGCAAGGCGGCCTGTGCTTTTCTGTATATCTTCCCCTTTCTGATTTCCCCTCACTCCTCTGAACTCTTTGTCCCTATTCCTTCAACACACACCCTGTTCAATCTCCTGCTTCTCTCAGTGACTTTCCTTGTCTGCAGTTGAATTAAACTGTCCCACCAGTTTTTTATTCTGCTGAAATTCCAGGTGGACAAAAGAAGAGCTGAAGGAGTTAGTTTTTCATTAGTTCTGGTGCCCAGCACACAGAATCCTTGAATAGCCAAGTGAAGCAAAACCACACAATTGTGTTAAGGTTTAATTTACAAAACAAAGCAAACAAGCACCACACGTACACACAACCTCCCACTTAATAAGTGCAGATTCTCTGAATTCTCAAATTCAGGTTCCTAACTAAATTTTATCTTACTTTGGAAGCTGTAATGCTGATGATCATACTGTATGTAGTTAGAAGACATAGTAAGTATTTATAGGTTTTCTGTGTAACTGGCGACAAAACAACATGTGATCAATGTCCCTGGTGCTATATTCCTAGATTAATAAACTAACAAGATCCACAGAGTTTACACATATCTTCAAAGTGGTGAAGGAGCAGAACCTTCAGAAGTAGGACAAACTGGTTGCATAAACATTTCCAATCGTATGATACAGTAGCTGCTATGTATATTCACTCCTGCTTTTCAACTTCTTAAGTAGCTAACGTCTTCTTGTTAAATATAGTGGAGAGATGATTTTACATTCCAAACAAATTTTTGTTAATTTCTTTCAAGAGCATTGTCTCTATGTTGAAATTTCTCTATGTAAGCAGAAAGCTTCAGGAAAATCAGCTATGTTCTTATTCTAAATTCAAATAGCACACATTAAAGACCTTAATCTGCCATTTTTACCTACTGGATAAAGAAGGTGAACATTTTTAAATCCTTCTGGGTTATTATGCACTGAAAGGTTAGTGACAGTTTCGGTGTGCATCTTCTTGCCTATTTCTGAAAATGTGAGACTTCACTACATATTTACAGAACTTAACACACCTGGCTTTTGGCAAGTCACATCAGTGTGGAGAGCAGCTGGACACAAAAATCATGCTTCCTTCCCAGCTATTACAAGACATACCTTTATTTACATTCAACAGTATGAAAATAATGAAATTTGCATAAAATGCATACCATGCATAACACACTCAACCAGCAGCAGACTCCATGTCATACCAAGTCCTCTTTGATAAACAAACCTCCTTACACAAAATTGTGTATTTTTTTAGTTCAGAAAATGATGTATCCACTGGATAAGTTTTGTATTTCAAATGTCGTAGGAACTGCTTAAAAAGTATCATGATAAGAGGTTTCTAATGGACAACTTCTGGTTCACCTAATGAAACCCTAATATGCAGTCTTCTGGAGCTAATATTTCTATACTTTTAAAAATACCTCATTTTCAGATGCTTCTTTTTAAACAACATGTCCTGTATAAATACAGAGGCAGAGATTGCTTAAAAGGTCTGATAGGGTAAGGAGGGTTTTCTCCCCCACCTTTTGTTGTTAAATTCACATACTGTTTACTACAACTGCAACCAGGTATTACACTAAACTTTACCTTCTGGCACAACACAAAACCCACTGACATCTTGCTACTGCACAACTGAGAAACCTGCTTTTCTGATTTTGCAGCCAAAACTCTTGACTTATGCCGCTGTTGAACTAAGGTTTAATGAATAAAATTCTATGAATCATTCATTTCATGAATTATTATCTGCCACTGGAATTTACTATCTGAAATACCTTGCAATTGAAAGATCAGTAAAAGACAGATTTTCCTGCTGGAATTAGTTTATCATGCTAATTCCCAAGTACAAATTTTAGCACTTGCATTACGGACCAGCACCCCAAAAACCTACAAAAGAAGTCTATTAATTTCCACAGGCACAAAATCAATGTACCAGTTATGTTGGGACAAACAATGATCTGCAGGTTAACACACTAGTAAAGTGTCACAGTCTTGAACTCAGTTTCTTGCTTCAGATTTCTGACATAACCTGGAAAAATCAGAAATCATAATTCTGAATTTGGAGGATTTCTTTTCTCAAAATATGAAGGCATTGATGTCTGATGCACAAAACCCAAACATATGCAAATAAATTTCCTGAAAAAAATCAGACTTACAGTCTTTATCTGTACTATCTATGGTGCTGGGGAATGAGAATTTCTCTGTTTTCAACCAGCAAACTGCACAGCACAGAGGACACTGTCCAGTACTCCATTACAGTGAAATGAGACTTTGCATGCAGCAGTTTCCCACAACAGAAAATTAAGAAAGATGACACTTCTAACTAGAGCACTACTTAAAAAGAAAATTTAAAACAATTCTAAGTCTTAGCATATGTCCTGTTCTCCTTTTACAGCTTTTAAACAGATGTGCTCCTCTTCTTTTAACAGATGAAGCTTTTTCCCCTACCGAATTTTCACTTTATCAACCCATAATGAAATCTCTACTTACACACCTGTGCACATATGCATTAAAGAAGATACTCAAGATACTATGTAGCACATTTACCTGTTTTCTCTGAACTGCGTTTTGTACCTCAGTATCTTGTCACAAGACAAACACTTAAAAATTTAAGCCTTAGGAGAAATAGTAAGTGGAGAACTGTGGAGGAAGAAAAAGGATATTAAGGAATATTAAGTGATAGCTATTATTTGAGCAAAACGTCCCACTGCACTACTAAATCTCAATTAGCTTTGTGCAATGGATAAGAGTAAAGACTGAGATATAATGGCCCAAATCAATTCTTATACTCCACAGTAAAACTGATAATATGTCAGCGACTAAACTGTGACATGTCACCTGCTCATGATGCTTAACAAAAGGAGTTCTAACACATGCAAAAGCCACAAAATACAGTAATATTAATGTATTTTCATCTCTGAAAGATACCAGAAAGAAAGAAAACTTATGGTCAGTGACTTCCATTTCTTTCTTTCTGATCCTATTCCCTCAAAACATTACATCACCCAAGCATCTGTTGACTTTATTTTGAATCAAGTGGCTTGGTCTTACCAGAACTTGGTATTCATTTTCAAGTTAACTTCAACTTAGAAAACTGCTATTCTTTTTTCAGTCTGTGACAGTGCACTTATTTGCTTTCAATATTTCAACCCACCTATAGGTAGCAGTATATTTGTTTTAGAATAATATCAAAAAGAATAGACTATTTCAGTTGGAAGGGACCTACAATGACCATCTAGTCCAACTGTAGAGCAATTCAGGGCTGGCTCAGTAGAAACATGCTGTTAAGGGCTTTTCCCAAATGCCTTTTGAACGCTAACAGGCTCAGGGCATCAACCACCTCTCCAGGAAGCCTGTTCCAGGGTTTGAACACCCCCTCAGTAAAGAACTGCGTCCTAATACCCAGGCTAAACCTCTCTGACACAGCTTTGAACCATTCCCATGCCTCTTGTAAATGGATCCCAGCTAGAATTTCTCAGCACCTCACTCTCCAGTTCACATCCTCAGGAATCTGCAGAGCAATGATGTTGCTGCTCAGCCTCCTGCTCTCCAAACTAGACAAGCCTAAAATCCTCAGCTGTTCACTGGACCTGCTTTCCAGCCCTTTCACCAGTTCTGTTGCTCTCCTCTGGATGCATTCACATCCTTCTTAAATTGTGGAGCCCAGAACTTTACACAGTATTAAAGGTGAGGCCACACCAATGGTGAATACAGTGGGATAATCCCCTCTTTTGGCCAGCTGGTTATGCTGTGTTTGATGCACCCCAGATGTGGTTTTCTTCTTGGTTCCAGGGCACGCTGCTTCCTCACACTAAGTCAGCACCCGCAGATCCCTTTCTGCAAAGCTACTCTCCAGCCACTCATTTCTCAATTTATACTTGTTACCAGCATTATTCTGTCTCAGGTGCAGAATCCAGCATTTCCACTTGTCAAATTTCATCCCATTAATCATTGCCGAATGCTCCAGTCTATCTACATCCTTCTACAAGGCAACTTGTCCAAGGGAGTCAACAGCACCTCCCAGTTTGATATCATCAACAAACTTACTAATGGTGCATTCAACTCCTTCGCTGAGATGACTATAAATGTATTGAACAGCACTGGCATTAGAATTGAACCCTGAGGAACACCTCTGGTGACTGGTAGCCAACTAGATGTGGCCCCATTCACTACAACACTTTGAGCCCTGCCCTTCAGACAGTTCTATACCCAGTGCACCATGAAACCATTCATCCCAACAGCTGGACACCTTATCCAAAAGGATGCCGTGAGGGACAGTACCAAAAGCTTTACTAAAATCCAAAAAAACTACATCCACTGTCTTCCCCTCATCCACAAGGCAGGTGATCCTATCATGAAAAGATATCAAATTAGTTAAACAGGTCTTTCCCTTTGTGGATCCATATTGACTGTTCCTGATGATTTCATTACTCTTAAGATGCTTTTCCACAGTACCCAGTATAATCTTCTCCATATTTTTTCCAGGAACTGAGGTTATACCAACAGGTTGGTATCTCCCCAACTCCACCCTTTTTGTAAACTGGGATAACATTGGCTAGCTAGATTTTATGAAACTAAAACGATACCTATGGACTACACAGGATTTAACAATAAATAAATACAAATAATATTTTGAGAAAGAGCTACTGTCTATTGTATAATTTATATAGTGCCAGCTACATATCAGCTATTCTGTAAAAAAAATAATATTGCAGGAACATAGAAATAAATTAGCATACATTTTCTTAAGCATGATCATTTCTCTTCCTTAACCTTGTTTGAAAGTTTCCAGTGTTTGGTCCTCACTGGAAGGTTATATATTCAGCAAGATGACAGATGGGCAGACAGACAGCTAGGCAGATAAATAGCTACTTGAGTCAACAAGTCAAATGAATGGCCATATATTTGTACAAAGCACAGAACTAAAGAAAGAAAATTAAGCCTGCATCTGATATGCCAGTTACTTCAAATGACCCCTTAGTGGTGCAAACTACAAAATCCATCAGATTGAAGAGCATTGAGGCAAAATGAGCAAAATGAAGTTCACAGTCAGCATCATGCTGTTTCAGACTGAGAATAAATACACTTTAAAATAAGATGCAATTTCTTTGCTACTTTAGTCATTTTAATTCACGGCTATAATTCACATTAGTGATGCCATCAATACTCAGCCCAATAAAAAGATTTGTCAAATAGCTGTGTTGTGTAGAAGTGCATGGGTCAGGAAGGAAAGGGACAAAAGAAAATCAGAGAAACATCGAGGAGAGAGGGAGTCTGCAAAGGAAAAGAGAGGACCAAAAGCTCCTATGGAAGTACAGGAAAACAATCAACAGTGGGCAGGATTTCAAGAGGGCAAAGACAGCTCAGCAATACAGGAAGAACTCGTTTCCACTCATGTGAAAGGGAGTACGTCATGTCAGTTAAGTACCACAAAATAGCAAGAAGTGAAGTAGAAAGGGGGTCTTAAAATGTGAGAAAGCTATGGACTGAACTGAATGAATAAGCATCAGCATCTAGAAATAAAAGCTACAGAAACAGAAAAATAAGGTCATTAATAGAGAAGAAAGGGAGAACATGTAAGAGGTGGCTGCATGAATCACTTTAAAATCTTCATTCCAAACTTACTTTCCACTACAGAATAATATGAAACCAGTCATGAAGCCAAGTTCAATTTAACTTGCAAAGATAGAACTTTCACTTGTTCTGAACTGAAAGCAAGAGCTGATTCCTCTCTTAATATTTTTGTCAAAGTTACCTTAATAAAAACCTTCTATGATAACTGCTTTTGAGCTTGTCAGTTTGCAAAAGTTATGTTTGGAATGTTCACTGGATATTCAGCTCATCATTCTCTCCACGATCACTGATTTACCTTACAAACTCAATTCATCAATTAACTTCCAAAGTAAAAACTGAAGTTACATGTCAATGTTCACCCACCAGACAAGTGTGGGTTTTTTTTCCATGGCAAAACAGGGTAAAAGTGCTTTTTAACTCATAAAAACCAGATTTTTCAGTTGTCAGAGTATTTGCATTGCTTGTACTTTGCCTAAACAATTAAAACCCACTCATTTTGGAAATACTTATAAAATTTGAAAACATATTTCAACATTTCAGAAGAGCTAGAGTTCCCCAAAACTACATTTTATACCCTGCATCAGCAGTTTTATTGCAGATATTATGTATGAGTGCTTGCTGACATGCCATCAGGCATCTCTTCCTGTTGACGATTCTGACCTTTATTAATTCAAGTCAGTGCAATCTTCACCACTGATCTGTCAAAACTGACACCTTGTCACACTAAGATTTTGCAGGGAGCATTCTGAAATAGTTCACAGGGCATTACATTGAATCTACCTGATACCCAGAGAGGAAATTCACAGCCTTTAGCTTTTTCTTTTCTATTTCTGTAGTATGACGGTCATACAAAGTAGCTCCACACTCCAAAAGATGAAGACTAATCATCATAAGTGAACAGCTATGTTATTATCGTTTCCTTTTATAAAATACTTTTCAACAGCAGGTTTTGTTTTCCTGCTCAAATTTTATTCCTAATGGCAGTAATAACAAGCAGAACAATGTTTCGTAACATCTCGAAGTTGAAACAGGCAGAGTTTAAGGCCGGTATTCATGGGTTTAGCATATTAATATGCTTCACAGAAAACAAACAACAGAAAAACTGAATTACTTACACAGGTGAGTACATCTGCTATTAGCATCATCAGTTGGAAAAAAATCATAGAATCATAGAATGGTTTGCATTGGAATGGACCTGAAGATCATTCAGTTCCAACCCCCTGCCATGGGCAGGGATACGCCACACTAGACCATGTAGCCCAAGGGTCTATCCAGCCTGGCCATGAACACTGAATAGATAGAGCATCTCACACACAATTTAATTTGTGGATAATTCTTCAATATTTTGGCTTAGTGACTTAATCAAGACCCAACTACAAAAAGGATGTCTCCTGAGTCAAAGATAACACTAAAGTACTTGCACTTATGATGTGCTCCACACAGAATCAGGGTTGATTTCTATCAGTGATAAAATGGCAAGTAAAATCATAAGCCTCAACTCTTTTGAGCTAGACATAAAATCACATACAGTTCTATCAACTGCAACTCATAGATCAGGAAGTCTGAATTTAAACACACATATTTAAACATCTTTTGTAGTTTCTGGGAAGGAACCTTTTCCTTGATAACACTTTGTTTCTGAACAAAGAAATTGCCTAGAAAACTGATCAAAGAAACTATCTGTTGGGCAAGAAGATGAAACTGCCTATCTTCTTTTCTGACATATTATTAAAAAATACCAGTGTACCACATGCTTCATTATTCTACTAAAGAATCTAACTACTCAACCAGAGATTGTCGTTGGGCTTTCCCCTCCCGTTTTAGAACTGAAAGAGGTGTTGGAGGGTCTTTACTACCTGTCTTTTTGTTAAGTGTGGCTAGCTTTGATGCAAGTATCTCTGAAATGAGGCAGATGGTGTATCCTTTGAAGTATCAGATTCACAGCAGACACAAAAAAAGAGAAACAACTCTAGTGCAGTTACTTTAGTATGCAGTGCCCTTTTAATCTCCTAGGGATGACCACAGATAATCAGAAGATGAAATCATGATTCCTCTTGTCACAGCTTTGCAAAATAAAAGAGAAACAGAGAACTACAAGGAATTAGTTCAGGCTTCTCAATATGCAATATGGAAGCAAAGCTTAGCTGTAATTATCCCACATCTCACAGTGACTAGAGTATGAATGAAATAATGATTTTCAGATCTTCAGGAACTATGCAATTTCCTGCATTTCAGTCTAAAGAAAGATGTAGTGATGGAAGCTCTCCAAAGGATGAATCTGAAGTCACCCGTCTCTGTGGTATATCAGGAAAACAGTGGAGCAGCAATATCACATATTTAACAGGTGAGTATAGCCAGATCCAAAAGAAATTACAGGAATTCCACTATTTCATCATTATAAAGAAACAATCAATTACTCATTAAAAGTACTGCTGAGTGCACACTGATAACTTCTTGCTCTTACATTATCTATCTGTAGGAATACAACAGAAAGGAAATTCTCCTCTTTTATGGGAAGGAGCACAACTATTTGAAGACTGTGAAACCAACTGAATTCTCACTGATGTGCTCAAAGAGGGTCTAGACTTTACCCAGGTTTTCATTACTTAATACACTTTATTAAAGTTTGTTCAGAGCACTGGTAGTCCTCACTTCCCCCCAGAGTGATACCTATGTTTAAATTTGAGCCAACTGCTTTTCAATCAGTAAGTTGTTTGTTCCAGGAACAAGGCTACTTGAGCAATCCATAAGTCCACATCGGTGAGAACAGACCAATCCTCCAACTAGTGCTATTTAATCTGTTTCTTCCAGAACGTTTAAGGTAATAGTCTCTCATGACTGATGTTACTGAACACTGCAGTATGTCAACAAAAAGTATTATTGCGGAGTTTTTCTGTTGCAGTCACTAGGGGAACAGCTCAACAAATATGATTCATCATCTACTGCACTTGAGGTTTACTGAGAAGTAAGAAATCTCAGCATAGACTGCTACAACTTTACAACTATAGCGAAACTTTTTACCCTACTAAATCTCTTGCTAAAATATCTCTCTTCAACTAGATGAGAAGAAACTAGCTTCTATGGCTTCTAACACCACAGTGATGCTGTCCTTTGTAGAAGCTGCTTCTTCCTAGGAAGCGCAAAGAGGTTCCAAAACAAGGAAAACAGCATTGGGAAGGAAGAGTATTGACAATCAGATAAGCTTAAGTTACACTGGTTTATAACCCAGTTGTTAGTCACAGTGAGGTCAAAAGAAAAGGTGACTTAATACTGAACTTTCTGAAAGTACCGTTTGAGAAGATAAGCTAGGTAAAGAACTAGATGTTTCTTAAAAGTGCCCTTTCTTTTACGAAAGGCAGGTTCTGTTGCCCAATGTGAGTTTACAACATATGGACCATTTCACAAAGGGAAATGGGGAGAGCCCCATTTCTTTGGTGGAAAAAATCTTAAAAAAATGCAGGTTACATGTATTTTGGAAGTAAAATTACTCCGAGTTTAGGAGAGGCCCTTGATTAAGGGTCTCCTGCTCCCCTTCCCCTGCAGCCTTTAATTGCAGTTTGTAATTACTAAAGAAACCAAACATACATTTGCTGTCATTATCCATGCGCTGAGCAGCTCTTCATAAATTCAATTTGATCTTTAGAAGGCCTGAATCTCCATGCCAAATGAAAACTATTCTGTATTTAATTCACAGAATATTTTGGGATCTTCCTGAGAAAAGACAGCAGAGTTCATTAACATTGTTATTTTTGATCAACAGCTGAATTTTTGTCAAAGTAAATGGGAAACTATAATAGCTACACATCTGGAGTAACAAGTCTGTGGTATGCTGGGCTACTCATATCCCAGTCCAAAAAGGTTAAAGTGATACTACTATAGTAAGAATACCTGTACTGTAGAACACTTAGAGGGAAAAGAAGAACACTTCTGCTTCAAATAAACTGATCCTGCAGCTGACAAGCAAACTCTTGCTGCTTTTATTTGAAATGCCAGAGGAGTTACAAAAGCAGGAAAGTACATATGCACAAGCCAAACAAATGGATGGATTGTACCATATAATGAAAGAACATACATTGCCCCTGAAAGAATATTATTCACACACTGTCATAGCAGTTCAGATTTCTGAAATATTTTGCTATGATTCTACATTAACTGCCACATTCTGGAAAAAGATGTATTTCACTGTCCTAAAATAAGCCTCCAATTATGCACCATTTACGAGGGTTTTTTCAGAGGAATAACTGCCTCAGTGTTTTGAGGAAATCTGAAGGAGCAAGTTTGTTACCTCCTGAATGAAGTTTGCTGCAGATGGTGATGATACAGAGATGCTGGAATTACTGTAATTTGAAGGAAGATTCCAAAGAATGCTGTATTTTCCTAACATTGATTCCACAGAAGTCAAAGATAAACTTTGCTTTAAATGAAAGCCAAGTATGAAAAAAAAAAAAAAGAAAAAATTGAAAATAAAGTCTATGGAATATTCAGCTTACAAGTCTTACCAACTTATTTACCAAGCCAAGTTTGTCCTGCCCAAAATATTTTCAAGGTTTCTTTCTAGTCATCTTAAACAATTTAATTAATGGTTCTTTCATTGCTTTCCTTGAGAAAATATGTGTAAAGCCACACTGTCATTGTTATCTTCCTTGTGCAATAGAGACTAAATTAAGAGGTGTATGATAAAGATGGTAATGATGATGTGAAATAATACTTTGTCATCATTTTCTCTTCCTGCACTCAGTGTAACTGAGGCATACATCATTATTTTAAAATCAGCATTTTCTACTTCAGTTAACCTTTTCTTTCAAAAGACAAAAAAAACAAACCAAAAACCCAACAAAACACATAAAGGATAAAGGTCTGCCTGGCAAGCTTCCCAGTAACAGAGAATAATTTGGGTAGTGAAAACCAATTCAACTTTCTGACATTCTTTAAGATAATCAGAACCCCAGTGTTAACCTAGCACTACCAAGTCCATCCAACTGTTTGGCTCGTGCATGTGTACTCTCCTGCCTTTGTAACTCCTCTGGCACTTCAAATTTCAAAAAACCCATGAGAAACTAGTAGCTTTATTTTGTTCATGGTCAATTTGCCACAGCACTTCCTCATCCCCCTCCCACCCCCCAAACTGTCTACCATCTCAACTCTTTGCTCAACAGGGAAGTATAAGCATCATTATGTAGCAGCTCAGCTGCCTCACTGAAACAGGCAAAGATGGAAATTCCTGCAGACAAGCTCGCATATGGACCCTGCCCATGGCACATAGCTTTTGTAAATAAATTGAGCTCAGTTTACTACGCAGCCACCAAAGTGTACTGTATAAATATCATGGACAAACACGTTGCAAAAGTTGTTTGAGTTTTTTCTGTCAGACAGACTCTCTGAACTGATACTGAGCTGATGAAATTTCACTGAAGAGAAATAGGTGTCAGCTGGATGGAGGACAGGGCTGATACTAAAGGATTGAGACAACTAGAGAAGGTGCCCCACTGGACCACTTCTTTGTGAACAGAGAAGGACTTGTGGGTGTTGTGGTGGTTGGAGGCCACACTGGCATAGAGACCGTGAAATGATAGAGTTTTTGATTCTTGGAGAATTTAAGAAGGGGGGAAAATCATCAGAACAGCCACCTTGGATTTCTGGAGGGCAGCATTTGGCCTGTTTAGGAGCCTGGCTGGCAGAATCCCTTGGGAGGCAGTCCTGAAAGGCAAAGCAGTCCAGGAAGGCTGGATATTGTTCAACACAGAACTCTTCAAGGCACAGCTGCAGGCTGCACACAAGTGCTGCTAAATGAGCTAGTGTGGAAGCAGACCAGCCTGGCGGAACAGAGCTTGGGCTTTAGGAGAAGTGGCAGACCGCTCAGCAGGATTGCGAAGATGTCCTGAGGTTATGCAGGGACAAAATCAGAATGCCAGAAGCCTAAATAGAATTTAATCTGACTGCTGCCATACAAGAGAGCAAAAAATGTTTCTATAACTACATTAGAAAACAAAAAGAGGGCTAAGAAGAATCTCCATCCTTTATTGGAAGGGCGAGAAACAAAGTGACAAAGGCTGGGGTACTTAATGCACTGGTGAGGCTGCGCCTCAAATCCAGTTTTCAGTTCTGGATCCCTCACTACAAGAGAGACATTGAGGGGCTGGAACAGGGCCAGAGAAGAGCAATGGAGCTGGTGCATGGCCTGGAGCACAAGTGTGATGGGGAACTGCTGAGAGACCTGGGGGTTTCAGTCTGGAGAAGAGGAGGCTCAGGGGGGACCTGATTGCTCCCTACAACCGCCTGACAGGAGGATGGAGCCAGGAGGGGCTGGGCTCTGCTCCCAAGGAACAAGGGATGGGACAAGAGGAAACAGACTCAAGCTGCACCAGGGCAGGTTTAGATAGAGAAACTTCTTCATGAAAAGGGTTGTCAAGCACTGGAACAGGCTGCCCAGAGGACTGGTGGAGTTACCATCACAGCAGGTATTTAAAAGACAGGTAGATGTAGCATTTAGGGACATAGTTTAGTGGTGGGTGACACAGTTTAGTGATGGACTTGACAGTGCTGGTTTAACAGTTGGACTGAATGGTCTTAAATTTCTTTTCCAACCTAGGCGGTTCCATGATTCTGTGACTGCAAGAAGCCAATCCAAGCAGAAGGTGTGCACAGTGCACACCAGACTGCTTTTCAGAAAGACAAAAAGTAGGGTTGCCCTAAAGATCAGTCACCTCAGATGCTGCAATAACAAGGAAAGACACATGAGGAAAAATCTCTTTTGGTGACAGCAGGTTCCCATGAGCTGAAAGTGGTGCCTGCTGGCAAAAAAATGTCAGCTTGGGATCCCAGCAGGAAATATTCAAGAGCTTGCAGTGGCTAAAAGCTTCTGGTTTTGTAAACAAAAGCTATTTTGCTATCCAAATAGGGTTTTGCAAGTGTTTGCAGCTCTAATATAAAGAAATACTTTAAAAAGAATAAACAGCGGGTAGATGTAAATAACAAAAACTCATCTTTTTTGCCACTTAAATAATTAAACCGTATCTTATTGACTAATGGAGTTATTTAAAGACATCACAGTAACATTCCAGCCAGCATAAGCAACTGTTTTTGCCTGAAGTGACATGTTCACAGCAGTAGATTCTATTATTTCTTTATAAAATTTGTTCTGTCATTTCTGCAAGAGTTATTTTTAGCTGACAGATAACATGGAAAAAAAAAAAAACAACGTACACGCAAAGCTTCAAATTAAATTAATAGTGACTCATCAATGTGAAACTACTCTTAGAACAAGAAAAGTCAACGAAATATGGGTTAGCTTATGCTGCCTTTCCTTAGCAATTAAAAATACTGGACCAAGTATTTTCAAGTTATATGCAAAACTCCCAAAAGTGCCACGGTGTGTGTGGATTACATGTGTGAGAATGGAATTGTCTGGTAGGTAGGAAAACCATTTCCTAAGAAGTGTCACAGTACATTTGCATATCATCCAAAAATATAAGATTCCAGTTTACTTATCAAAATAATCTGATAAGAAATCTATTTTTCACTGTGCACCTGAATTAGAAAAGTGGCCACTGTGTCTGCTAGTATTGGTAGACAGAGCAGACAGATACTTCGCAGAGAGAGAACAGAAAAGTAGAAAACGTTAGACTAGTTTTCTGTCCATATAACTAATTTCTTGACTACACTATTTCTTATCATCACCCTATCATTATTTTATTACATTATCTTCCTGAAAAAAAGGTAGAATGAATGGTCCTCTGTTCAAGCTTTCATTAGCAACATTACAAAACATGAAAAAGCTAATTAGGGAAAGGATGACATTCAACTTTCTACTTATCAGTCTTCTTTTTTTAGGTGTTAGGCCATTTATCTTTGTATTTTCTATGAATCCCAAGATTTTGCAAGACCTCCAGGAACATAGAAGGCCACCTTTCTCAAAATGAGTATGTTACTATAGAAGATATACCAGCACTTTGATACAGCCTGGAAAAACATTTTTCATCAGTTCAATCTCAATGCAACAATCTGGACATCTCCGTGGTGAATAATCAAGATCTCTTCAGTTCCACAGTATGATTCCTGCTTACAGAACCAAAGAACAGCATTGAAGAAACTGGGGACATCCTTGTACTGTTTCTACACCCTTAAAAAAGAAAAAAGAAAGAAAAGAAATTGCACAGATTTCATACTGATAAACTTTTTTCTGTACATTTTTCTGTACATTCTGCAAGCTGACTGCATTTATGAGGGACTACTGGTGAAATTCACCATGCGCCATGGCTTCTTCAGGATTCAATTTGATTACTACTGGAAAAGGGAGACTTCACGATTTTATTTTCTCTAGTATAATTTATGCTTTCCCAGTGCACTAGGAAAATAAGGAAGAATGATCTGAGAGAAACTGAAGGCATTTACATCTCCCTTAAAGATTTCAGGGGAAGACTGAAGTAACGGACAAATTGCTTTGGAATCCCAAGAGTCCAAGATGGGTTTAACTCTCCACAAATACACACAACAGAGTGTTTGTTAACCTGTTAAGTGTAATGGATTGTAGAAAATAAAGTAACATTATTTTGGATCTACATAGAAACAAAAGTTGAGGAAGCACTTACATTTTTCTTCTCAATGGCTCTGCTCATTTCTAGAATACCAGGAATTTGAGATTCCTACTTTGTAATAGGCTACGACCTACCAAAATACAGATTACAGAGATTATAAAGACCTACAATACTATTAGTGGGGTAAATGAATGTTCCCTACTTATATAGGCTACCTCCTTCCTACGGCAATTTTTTATCTATCTAGATAGGATGACACCCACACTAATTCTCATGATCTGAAGCATTCACAGTTAACATTACAAATCTGCAACACAGACTCTTCTGATGAGATATAAGTGAGATCTCCCATATTATAGAGAAGTATTACAAAGATTTATTATTAATATTAGGAATTTTCAACTGAATGAGAGTCGGTTGGATTTGCATAGAAATGTACAAAGCTTGTTGTGACACACGCATACCAACCCCCCCCTCCCCCACTGCTGGGAACTGCAAAAAATTTAAATGCGTATTTTGGGTTCATTATTTTATAAAATATGAATTGTTTTTCAAGCTGACCTAAGAAATTCTAATATGTTTCTCCCTTCTGTCACAAAGGGCCAAGTATGAAGCTCTATAGGAGCTTTAAGATCAAATACACAAATACTTTTAAGATGGGCCTGGAAATTCAGTTTTTATAAGTCTTCTCTTGTTTCAGATTTCTGCCATACAGGAATATTTTGCTTTTTATGCTGAGTTTGTTTGTTTAAAGGTACATAAAATTAGTTTTTGCAGTTTTTCTCTTTGCATGAATCTCAAATTTTTCTTTTATCAAAATGTATTTTTAAGCTACATGGTGTGGTCAGCATGCAGGAGGGAAAGGATGGGATCCAGAGGGACCTTGACAAGCTTGAGAGGTGGCATGAAGTTCAACAAAGCTAAGCGCGTGTTCCTACACCCGGGTCAGGGCAAGCCCAGGCACAGCTACAGGTTGCATGGAGAAGTGATTCAGAGCAGTCTAAGGAGAAGGACTTGGGGGTGTTGGCTGATGAGAAACTGAACATGAGCCTGCTTCAGTGTGTGCTTGAGCCCAGAAACCCCCTGTGTGCTGGGCTGCACCAAAAAGAGTGTGACCAGCAGGTCGAGGGAGGTGATGGTGCTCCTCTACTCTGCTCTCATGAGACCTCACTTGCAACACTGTGTGCAGTTCTGGTGTTTCCAATATAGGAAGGACATGGAGCTGTTGGAGCAAGTCCAGAGGAGGGCCACAAGGATGAGCAGGGTCTGGAGCACCTCTCGTATGAAGACAGGCTGAGAAAGTTGGGGCTGTTCAGCCTGGAGAAGAGAAGCTGTGTGGAGACCTCAGAGCAGCCTTCTGAAGTGTCCTAAAAGGATGCTGGGGAGGGACTCTTCATGAGGGACTGTAATGACAGGACAAGGGGTGATAGGTCCAAACTAAGACAGGGGAAGTTCAGCTTAGATATAAGGAAGAAGTTCTTCCTTGTGAGGGTGGTGAGTAACTGGCACAGGTTTCCCAAAGTGTTAAATGCTCCATCCCTGGCAGTGTTCAAGGCCAGGTTGAACAGAGACTTTGGCAACATAGTCTAATGTGAGGTGTCCCTGCCCATGGCAGCGGGGTTGGAACTGGATGTTCTTGAGGTCCTTTCCAACCCAAATCATTCTGTGATTCTATGATTTAAAAAGGAAAAAAAAAACCAACCAAACAAAACCAGACAAAAAACCAGAACATAAACAAACAAAACAAAACAAACCAAAAAACCCAAAACAAGCAAACAAAACAAATCCCAAACCAAACCAAATAAAAAACACCAAAACCCACAAAACTAAAGGAACCTTAACCTACAACAAAAACCCCAAACCTCCCAAACATACAATCCCCCCAGACAAACAGAAACTAAAATATCCGAATTACAAAACTATCAAAGCAGGAGTCTGCTAAGAGTCACTCATCAGTACAGCTCAGAACTAATTTAAAAAGCAAACCGACTCATAGAAATGAAGTGACTGAAAGAAATTTATATTCTTGTCTTGGTTTAAACAAAGTCAGCCATAAATCACGCAGTCTCTCTCTCACTCCCCCTCTTCTTGCTTTCCCCCTACTCCCAAAGAGAAGGAGAGAAGAATCAAAAAGAATGCAACTCGCATGGGTTGAGAAAAGAGCAATTTAGTAACTAAGGTATAACACACATCACTAGTGCTACCACCAATAATAATGATAAGGGAAATAACAAGGGAAGAGAATACAACACCTTAACACCAGTCAACCGATAACTCACCCCACCTCAACCAACCAAGCACCGACCGATACCTCGTCCAACCCTGCAGTGCTCTAGCCCTTCCAGGTAACATCCTGGGCATGACATGCTGTGGTATGGAATACCTCTTTGGCTAGCTTGGGTCAGGCGTCCTGTCTCTGCTTCCTCCCAGCTTCCCCTCCTCCTTGGCAGAGCATGAGCCTTAGAAAGGCCTTGGTCAGACTAAAACATTTGTGTTATCAGCTCTGTTCCCAGGCCAAAAGTCAAAACACAGCGCTGCATCAGCTACAAAGAAGGAGAAAAATGACTGCTACTGCTGAACCCAGGACAGTATCCACCCCTTACTCCATACCATTCACGTCATGCTCAGATCCCACATTTTCAATATACCATCACTCTTACCTCAGTGCACTCTTATCTTAGTGCATGGACCAGTCCCTATAAAGCTGCTGAGTCCATCTGGTCCATGATGTCAGGTTCCATCTCTTGTAACAGTCTTTCAGAGCAGGAGAGGCTGTGTGCAGTGTTCACACTCATGAATAACTTGAGCAATGGTGACCATTGCTAACTCCACCCCTCGACCATGAGTCCATCTCTATGTTGCATCTCTGCTCTGATCACCTGAAGTGCCATGGGCCCACCAGGCTCAAAATAATTCACTGTCCCCTTCAGCAGTTTCTGCAGCTTGTTGCTGGGGACTCCATACAGCTGCCTTCCATCTCCAACACTTACAAAGCACTGAAGGGGCCCAGTGGACTAGATACTTGCCCATACTGTCCCACACATCCTGCCACTCATGACTGTCCAGCCTTGGGGAAAATCTCCTGCTCCTCCTATATCGTCGTCTAACCCTAGACAAGACCCAAACCTGACTCTGCTTAACTTCTGAGATCAGACAAAATGGCCGTGGGTAGAGCACACTCTGTGTGTGTGCCAACATGCTGATCCCCATCACAATCAGCAGGCAGGTCCCAAGGGTACCCAAAGGCCATTCGAACCCTTCAGAACTCTCCAATGACGCTGCTGTACTTGTCCCTGGGGCTGGTGCAGCTGCTGTGCTTGCCGCCTCTCCCACCACCAGCTTCTCATTTCCTGAGTGCAGATCTTCCTCCTCTGCCTTGCTGGAAAGTGCTGCATGGTCTCCTGCATCCTCCTGGGGCTCGGGCTTGTGGAGCTCAGCAAGTGACTACCGCATGATGCTCTTGGCCGCTGCGGGGCTGGGCTCGGCCGCGAGGTCAGGTGTCCTGTCTCTGCTTTCTCCCAGCTTTCCCTCCTCCCTGGCAGAGAATGAGGCTCAGAAAGGCCTTGGTCAGACTAAAACATTTGTGTTATCAGCTCTGTTCCCAGGCCGAAAGTCAAAACACAGTGCTGCACCAGCTACTAAAAAGGAGAAAAATGACTGCTACTGCTGAACCCAGGACATTTCTACAAAATCTTTTTACAGTAATGCTAGACAAAAAGAGATACAATACGTTATAGCAGTAAGGCGTGTTTTAAAGGTCTTCTTTCCCGTCTGTAAGGAAAAGAAAGTGCTTGAGTTTAAAAAGATACAAATGACACAAAAAGCTTTTGCAATGGAGATACTTTCCTATGTCTACATTCCATGCTACTACAGCCCTGAATACAGTTGGCCTCTTTTGCCATACAGGCAGACTGCTGACTCATTAAATTTATTGTCCAACAGGACAGTTCTGCATGTCTGGTTTTGCAAAGCTGTTTTCTAGCCTGTGGTACTTGGCCTCAGCTTTTGCATGGGGTTATTCCATCTCAGATGCAAGACTCAGCATTCATTGTTCCTAAATTTCATGGGGTTTCTATCACAGCATGTCTCCAGACATGCTAGGAGTAGGAGCATTGCTCTGTAGTGTAACTACTACCCTGGATTCAGTACCACTCACAAACTTGCAGAAAGCAAGTTCCACTTATTCTCATCATCCAAGCACTAGCCTGACTGCTGAAGATGCTGCTGCTAGCAGACAGCCACCAACTTTGCTTTCAGAAGTCCAGCTTGTTTTCCACATACCTTGCAGTCACCAATCGAAACATATCTAACTATCTTGGTGTCCTGGGTTTACCAGTAGCCGTTTTTCTCCTTAGTAGCTGCTGCAAGTGCTGTGTTTTGACTTCCAGCCTGGGAAGACAGCTGATAACACCGATTGTTTTTAATTGTTGCTAAGTAATGTTTATTCTGGCCAAGGACTTTGTGAGTCTCATGCTCTGCTGGGGACGAGGGGAGCCCTGAGGAAGCAGAGACAGGACACCTGACCTAAGCTAGCCAAAGAGGTATTCCATACCACAGCACATCATGCCCAGGGAAGTAACTGGGAGTTACCCAGAAGGGCACAGTCTCTCTTCAGGGGGGTCAAACTTGTTCAGCGGTGGTATTGTATTCTCTTCTCTTGTTATTTTCTCTTATCATTATTATCATTGGTGGTAGCAGCTGTGGTTTGTGTTATACCTTAGTTACTGGGCTGTTCTTATCTCAACCCATGCGAGTTACATTCTCTCAATTCTCCTCCCCATCACTCCTGAAGAGGGGAGGGTCAGGGTGGGGGGGAAGGAAAGATAGAGGGAGAAAAAAAAAGGGGGGGCGGGGGAGTGAGTGAACGAGCTTTTGTGGTTGGGTTTAAACCACGACACTTGGCTATAAGGATACACCTTGTAAAAAAGTCTTGATGAAGCCAAGAAAAACATCATGAGAGCAAGTAAATTCACAACAGAAGGCTACCAGGTTGATCAGGCACAATTTGCACTTGCTAGGCTGGCTTCTTGTTCCTGCTGTGTGTGGCCTGTATCTATCCAAATCCTCTTCCTTGTCCTTCTAAAGAGTGTAATGTTTTCTTTTTTTTTTTTTTTTCAGTTATTGGGAGCCTACCCCAACCACTGTAAACTTTCTACTGTCAAGAAGTATATAATTATACATATTATACATAATTATTATTATGTATGTAAAATAACCTAAAAAATACACTCTATCTTAAAGAAAGGAATCTATTTGTGTACCTTGACACACTGTGATTTCAGAATCAAGTTAGTACTCAGAAAACATATATTGTCCATTTTCTCCAGTTTTTCTTAACTTGATTTGTAGTTGCCAGTTCTCATCATGCTTTTCTCCCTGCTCCCTCTCTTTCTCATAATTTTTCTGGGCAGCTGGTAAGCAGACAGAAAAGCTATTTCACAAATTTCAGTACTATGTCTGAGTAAATCACTGTGCATGCAATGAAATTTCTCCAGGGCTTTACAGAACTACAAACTTCACTCCCAAATTTTTCTAATCATTGTTACTTCTTATATAAACACCTCAAACAGAAGGCATGTTCTTGGGCACATTATCAGAGAGGAGAAAACATATATTCTGCTGAAAAAGTGCACAAAGTATTTTTCAGTCCTCAACAGTTTCTCATTTTGTAACCTCTGTTATTCCTCAAACTGTTTGGATTCACTTTGGTCTAACACACAGAAAAAAAATTAAAGTAATGAGCTAAAACACTTGGCTGATATTGGTTACTCTGACAGTGAATTGTGTTCACTTATATGTATGCTTATTACAAACCCACCCAACAAACATAACTTCTAACAATTTTTGCAATCTTTTGCATGCCAGGTGCCTGCAGATATGAATGAATACCGTGGCGTCACAACTTTCTTAAAAACAGGAAGAGAAGGAGTCTACCAGACACCCATCTATGGCTTTATGAATCAAATCTGACACCTGACACTGCACTTAGAATTACAGAGGAAGACAATGTGTTTCTCAGACAAATGATTTAATACATTAACTGCAGCTCTTACCATTCAGTAGGCAGGCAACCAGCTAAAGTGTGTGAATATACACACTAAACAGTAGCTTCTAAACATACACTTAAGTGGATGGCTATTTAGAGCACATGCTCCAGTATAATCAAAAAAGGTCCAAACCCCCCATTGTCTTAATAGACTAAGCAAATTTAGCTTTATTATTTTACATCCTGACTGGCTATCCTAAACATGCAAGACATTTATCATCATTAAACAATTGTGTGAAAGACTGGGTGAATTCAGTTAACAGGCTTGGAGCAATCTGATCTACTGGAAAGTGGCATTTCACAACACAGACACATAGTATATTGCATGTCCATCATTACTGTGAGGTATACAGGAATGATTCGTGCCAGCAACTTAGGAGTTCTTGTCGCCATTGCACTTTGTGTGGAATTAGAACCCCTTGTGACCATTGTACCATGTGTGGGATGTATAGGAATGATCATGATTATGATAAATGTTCCTGTCAATACAATGATGAGAGAGAAGAAGAAACAAAGGAATAATCCCTCTTACTCAACCGCTTTGTTTTTCAAAGGGTGCTTTGTTTAACTGCTTGGAACCACTTTGTTGTTTAAAGAGTGCTTTGATTAACTGTTTGAATGCTTTAAGGGGGTTATGTAACTAAGAGATAGATACATCCTGTTACAGGATAAGTAACCATATAAGGAATGGAATTTATGGGGCTAAGATGGTGGTTAAGCTTGTGATAGACATCTCCCTGTTAATGTATTACCAAGAAGTTCAGCAACATCTTCACCGGAGAAAGACCCCAGCAACAAGAACAGAATAATGGAAAGGGGCCACGTCGGCACCCGGGTACAGAAGAAGGGATTGGCTGGGACCCTGGACCAACAAGTACAAGAGACTAGACCCCGAAGACCCCAGTGTGTGTCTCTGGTGGAGCGGAGACTCCCCAACGCACCCAGCGCTGCTTGCTTATTGCCTTTTTATACTAATCAATTGTAATAAAAATAATTAAACCAGGTCATGGCTAAACAGAGTTTTTATAACTTTATTAAATAAAACAACATTTTGAAATCGTTTGGAATAAATACATGAGTATCACAGACAGACTGTATCAAATGAGTTGTATATGGGGCCCAGAGTCCATGGGCCGCCACCGTTCATCTGCTATCTTTGATAAGAGCATATAAGAGACCTCCCCACCGCAGGTCTTGATCCGGCACATACATCTCCTTTTCTGGATCCATAGGACCCAGGTCAAACGGATCATCCAGGTCATCATCAGAAGTATCATGCGGCAGAACCACAGGAGCAATAACAGCAGACTCATTTTTTGATCTCACAGCAGAGTCCAGCAAAGAGGGCAGTGGTAAGGGAGCCGAAGTTGCAGCTTCTGCCCCTTGTGCTTGTGAGCCAGCATGAAGTTTAGAAGTTTCAGGAATAACTCGCCACGGGCTCAATAAAGTGGTGGCAACTTTATCACTGTTTGTAGCACAGTCCCACAAACTAACACCAATTTTGTCCCAAATCTCCGGGGTCTAAATATTAGCGGAATTAATAGACGGATCGACTTTTGATGCCCAGAGAAGGATACTTTTTAATTCTTCCTTGTCAACTTTTTTCCCATTCTGCTTTAGAATTACAGCAAAAACTGCTAGAACATTTCCCTGCTCTTTTGTTAAAGCAGACCCCCTAGTTCTCAGCCGCTTATCCCCGTTCTGAGAGAGGCAATCCGTACGGTTTGAATTTGCTTCCTTTCAGCATACACCTTTGCTTATTTTCAGCAAGCAGTTCGGCTGAGCCACGCCATCGGATCGACAACTAGTCGGTTTTCGTGCCCCACGTGTTGGGCGCCATTTGTGGCATTTCACAACACTGACTCAAGTTGATGCAGAGGCTCAAATCCCTGTTTATTACCACCAAGCCCTTTTTATCCCCTTGTTCATCACCTTCCCAACCTGCACGTACATACAACGTTCAATCTCATTGGCCCTTGTAAAACTCACGAGGTAAATAGTCCAATCACAGTGTTACAGACCCTCTCACAACCCCCACATTGTCTGGCCTTCAAAGCCCCAGCTCATCGCCCCAGGGCTTGTCAAAGCACCAAGGCCTCAGAACTCATTCCCAAACTGTTCTTCATGCGAATCTTATCACCTTCACTCCCCACACTGGAAGGTGTCTCTGCCTATGGCAGGGGGTTGGAACTTGATGAGCTTTAAGATCCCTTCTAACCCAAACCAGTCTGTGATTCTATGAGTTCAGACACAGGAGTACATCTTAAGAAGGCTTCTCAGTCTCTCTGTGCTAACTTGATTAAGCTAACACAATAGCAACTCACTCAGCGTGGCTGAGATGTACCCTCTGTGAATTAATATAGTGAGTTCTAAATTTAAGATCTCAATGGGAGTGGAAACAAGATAGAGGCCAAAAACCTCTGAATACAAATCACATTTAAGAGCCCCCATACAATACTCATCGCCCCTCAGTGCTCTAGAGATACTCAAGCAAAATATCAACAGGCAAATTATATAGCACAACGGGTTAGATGTATTAATGTAGCAAGATCATAGATGACTTGAGTAAGTAATGTGAAGGACTGCACTGCCTTCCTGTTCCCATACACTATATTCTACAAATATGTGATCAATTGAGATTTAGAAATAAAACCCCTTTCACCTCTTTTCAGTGAAAACCAGCTTTTTGAAAGGTGATGAACAACATCTCCCTCATTTCTTATTAATGACACGTTCATAATCTGAATTTAGGAAGTTGTGGTATCTGTGACCTCCCACAGGTCATTTGTAACTACGTCTCCTATGAGTTATGAGCTCTTGCCATCCATGGACTAACTTTAATCTGGTGACAGTAATGAGACAAATGTGCATTAGCTTCATGCCTCTGAAACTGTAATGCCCCAAGTGAATCCTTGACATTTACTATTTGCAATTTCTCCTCATGTAAAATGCAGTGTAAAAAACAACTGAAATGCATGAACGTGTTAGCAAGTTATTTCAATTTCTTACTGACTCATTAAAGTTAAAACACAGTCTTTTCCAATTCATTCAAAGAATAAAATTACCACATATAAAAGGGGATGCCATATCCTGTAATATCATGTTCTATGACGTTGACCCAAGTCTTTTGTCATTTATTTTTAGATTTGCTACAACTATTGAAAAAGTTTTCCAGCTGACATTTGTTTTGATAATCATAACTCTACAAGCTACCAATTAACGTGGGACTGCTCTTCAATTTGAGTACATCAGCTTAAGGTCTACTTGCCTCAGCACAGGGGCACTTGCACAGGTCCTCTCTTCCCATAGAATTCGCTGTAGGATTCTTTTTCCAAACTTGTTGCCATTTCTCCAGGGAAGCAGATGAAAACACTATGGTTCAATCTCAGGATGGCAGCAGACAGCACAGTATTAGGAAAGGCCAAAACTACCTGAGGCACATGGTCCCTCATTATTGTAGTAGGACAGAAACAGTCTGTACTATCCCATCTATAAGCCCCCAGGGTTAGTCTGCTGCATAAACAACACTGTTCATCCCATCATATTTGTAAAACAGTCAAGATTGCTTTGGTCACAATGTACCACCAGGGTAAATAACCAACAGCAGCAACAAGCAGAAAAACAGTATTTGCACACTCCACTTTGTCAGTGGGGTTTGCACACGTCACTTTGTCAGTGACAAAGCATATATTTGAGAAAACAAATGTTTTTGTGAGGCATTAAGTAAGACTTCTGTAGTGATGAGCAATTACGCATTCTCTAGCAACATTTTCAAAGATGCTGCAAACTTTAAGAAACCCAAATTTCAGCATTAAAAGACAGATTTTTCATAGTTTTATCAGGGCTGAATCATTTGCTCACAAAACTCAGCCTTTTTTTTTTTTTTTTTTTTTTTTAAATACACTACATCTAAAATGATTCATTTCTGGTTTGACATAGGAAAGTTTCAATACCCTTTTTAGAAGTGGGAAATAATTCCTTCCTCACTTTCACTGATAATAAAATGTACCAACCTAAAGCTAGTACAAGTAAGACTGAAACTGAGCCTATGAAACTCAACCCAGAAAAATATTTTCCCTATACATGTAACTAGGTATGTAGAAAACTTCCACCACAGGAAGCTTAAAAAGTCTAGATTCTAAGACAGAATCCCAACTAAGACCTTAAGTCTCCATGGTGGAGTTGGGACAGAAAACTTAGTCCCACTCTGGACCTGGAACTATGGAATGTACTCCAGCCATAATTTATTCCACTGTGATAAGGGCTAAAGAAAGATTATGTACACACATACTTCTAATAAAAATAACTCTAATGATGAGTATTAAATAAATAACCTGTTAAAATTTCAGTGCAGCTTCTGGCTTATAAAAGTTAGAAAGCCAAATATTAATTCCCTTAAGGCACCTGGAAAATACAAACTAATATATCAGTTATGTCTCTTCCCCCGGGACATAATCTGTTTTAGCTTTATTGGTGACACTGAAACAAAAACAAACAAGCAAACAAAAAGTCTTGTTTTTTACTGAAGGAATTTTGAAATTCATTATCCATATCAAGAGATGATGCATTTATAGCACAGCATCAGGACAAACATTCTTCCGTTAAAAATTGTTTTGAAAATGCGAAGTTTAGGAAGGACTAAGATACCCCCAAAGATAAGATCTTTAACATATATGTAAAAACATCAACTCATGTACCTCTAAGTAACAAGCAATGTATCCAGAAAGAGGAAAAAGACAAATATTATCAAGCTAAATTTAGCACAGGGACACAAATCTGTAGATTGCCCCTACCATTAAAGCAGAAAGGTTGGTTTCCCTAGGACGCAACTTAAAACAGTATCCTGCCTCATTTAGCTGTTCTCAGGTGTTTAAGAGTGTGCACATAAAGTCTCCAACAACTGCAGAAGATAATGATACACCTGCTAGTCTCAACTTTAAGTCAGCCCTGGTCTTCTGTTGAACCTTACTGGTTGCACTCAACTTTCAGGACAATTCAACCCACTGCATTTAGTGAAATTTTTCACACGCAGGGTTGTTATCTGGCTGTGGGTGCTCTTTATTTCAGATTACTGATATAAATCGAGGTAAATGCTGTAGCCTAACCCCAAGGATATTACATTTTTGTTACATGGGAACAACTCATTGCAACTCATAACATGTTATCTCAGAATTCCCTAAATAGGAGCAGAGTATCTACCTACAGTGATTCCAAAGAAATCCCTACAGTCTATTGAGTAAACAACCCTTATTTTGAAAATCCTTATATTATAATATGCAGTTTAAAAAACAGAATCTGATTTTGTCTGATGATCTGTGATGGATCCTCAGGAAATAACATGTATCTTGTAAAATCTCTTTATGTATAATTATGTGATGACTAGTGAATTGATGTTAAAATAAATGGATATATATAAAATATCAGTCTACAATTACGTAGGCAACTTCAGTGTCCAATTCTAGACCACCTGTCAGCAATTATGAAGTATTTCTCAGCTTACACAAAATAATATAGAATTGTTAATACCTCCAACCATTCCCCAGTGCATCCTATTTGAGCCAAGCTCTTAATCATAATGCAGGCAAAACTCCTCTGCAGGGAGTATAAGATCATAACACTTTTTTATGAAGTGTACTTCATGAAGTACAAAACTTACCCCCGTCTTAATTCCACATGAAAAGCCACATACAGTAGGACATTTATTAGGTAATACCACTGTATGATGCTTACACAGTCAATTGATAATTTTGAACATATATGGGACTACCTATACTGTTTATATCAGTGACAGCCATCGAAACTGAACACTACAGAGAGCCATTATTTGCAGGCCCACAGCTATCCACTCCTGCATACCATTCTCTCTATCCAGGCAACAAATACAAGCTTGGAAGGAAAGTAGTAGTCTGAGGATTACAGACTTCTAGAAACTGGAAAGATTAGTTATTGATTTCTATAAATACTATGTTCTCAAAAAATTATTAGAAAAGACTGCAAGATATGACACACTATAGAAAAGTATTTCATGGGGCTTCAGTTAACAGTAGAGCTAGCTCAACATAGTCATTCCATATTAAAGTACACAAATGCTGCAGAGAACAAGATATCCTGCGTCTAATCAGAAAGGTCTATATATGCCAAAAGAAATAAAAAGTTGAAATATGAAGAGCCATTTGACATGAATGCTCCACAATTAGAAAGTTTATAATGTTTGGCACTCTTCTGCAGGTACAATACTACATGGCACTATCACTTGACATTTGTAACAATTAAGGGACTAATAGTCCAATTTCAGATATTCAAAAACAGAGACTTTCCCCCTTCATTAATGAGAAGAGTTTCACAAAATCATTATGGTTGTGTACTTCAACAGAAATATTTTAGCATAATTTAAACATGTGACAGGACTTTGGAGTGAGCCTTTTAAGGACTTTGCAGGGCAGCCACAGAACCCTACAGGAACCCCAAAGAAACCTTTGTGTAGGATAGTAGAAGTATAAAATATCCTTTAAGATAACTCAGGAAATATATAGTAAACAAGGGGATCATTACATAACAATAAATACATATAGTGCTATCACAACTGTCTTATTCTTTTAAATATAGGATGTTGCAATACAATAGCAATGATGGCATGTCACCATTCAGCCCTGCAACTGAAGGATACTGAGCATCTTTCAGATAAGGGAAGCAAGCAGTGACAGAGAAAGGCTGGTTGACTACAAACTTTAGTTCCTCTATATTCTGCAGCATAAAACCTGCCTGCAGATTAGGAGTCTTACATTTGAATTCCCCATCCCTCCGGTAGCAGGGAGGGGGAAGAAAAGGGTGAGTGAGTGAGCAGCTGCGTGGTTCTGAGTTACTGGCTGGGCTTAAACCATGACAGTATATAATATATATTCTATATTATATATATTTTGAAATAATGCAATTATATACAATTATATATTGATTTTATGATTCTATAAGAGACAAGTCCGTAAAATAAGAGAAACATCATTAGGATGTGCTATTATATATCACTCCATGAGGACATTTAAAACCCTTACAGGGTCACTGAGTGAGAATAGATAAAATCATAGTATCACAGAATGGTTTGGGTTGTAAAGGACCTGAAGGCCATACAGCTCCATCCCTCTGCCATGGCTAGAGACTATTCACACTACGCCATGTCGCCCAGGGCTCTGTCTAACCTGGTCTTGAACACTGTCAGGGATGAAGCATTTATTATTTGTCTGGGCACCCTGTGCCAGTGCCTCACCACCCTCACAGTAAAGAACTTCTTCCTTGCACCTAACCTGAACTTCCCCTATTTCAGTCTGAACCCATCACCCCTTGTCCTATCACTACAGTTGCTGATGAAGAGTCCCCCTCCAGCATCTTGTAGGCTTCCTTCAGATACTGGAAGGCTGCTCTGCGGTCTCCATGCAGCTTCTCCTTTCCAGGCTGAACAGCCCCAGTTTTCCAAGCCTGTCATCGTATGCGAGGTTGCCAAATCAAGGCACAAGGTAGCTCAGAAAACAAAACTATTGCTCAACTTGACAACTACAGCTAAGCAGATAAAACACAATATAAATCAGCCATGCTTTTCTGTTTAATGCTAGCATCTAAATAAATCTTGATATTACTGTATATTTTGGGAGAAGGTCAGAAAAGACAATGAGTTTAAGAAACTCACCTTTTATGGAAAATGGGGACAGTTAAACCTGACCTTAACTAAAAACTTAAAGGAACACCTGTAGCACATAACATGACAGTGGGCTTTTTTAAAACATTAAAGGTGGGGAAAGGGAAAAAATCACAAAACACACTGGTAAGTTCTTTAACCACAAACATTAGACTTATGCTACCATCTTTCCAGGTATCTTCCAAACTTCCAAAAAGCTGCATCTTAAAAATTTATTTAAAATTCTACATTGCACCTTATATTTAAGATATCACAGAGAAAAATATAATACTTACAATATTCTACAGTTGTAAAACACTGTCCCTTAAATAATACCCACTACAGAACTAAGTATATTTTTCTGAATAGAAATGACCAGAGGAGGTGTAAGATTCACTGACTTACTTTCATGGTTAAGTAAAATTTCTTTGATACATGCCCCACACAGAACAGTAGCTACTGAACCTACATCTTCTATGAAATGAGGGTTGAGTTTATATAAAATTATAATGGGATAATTACAAGATAGGTAATTTTGCTGGCTGAGCTAACTAGAGGTCTTCTATTGTATCGATTCATAAAGCACTATGTTTTCTAAAACATAAGTATAAACGCACTTATAGAAATTAGACATCCACCTGGTGATTTAAGAGAGGAGAAGTACTCAGATTACTGGTAAGAAGTGTTTAGACCCTAATATACAACTTTTCGTTACAAGGTCAACTTTCCTGTTTTCTGCTTCTGTCAGAACTTGGATTTGTTTAGCTAATCTATTTCTTTTTCTAGCACACCAACTTTTATTTGTCATTAAGGATGCATTTCACTGGCCATCTTATGTGGTATCATAAGTAGAGCTAAAGATAAAAAAGTCTTTTTCAGCCCTGTCAAAATAGCATGAAGAACTGCAAATAAATTAAACAGTGGGACTTGATATATTACATCCTTTTATGTATCTAATGTATACATCTATATGAAAACTAGCAAAAAAAAAAAATACAATTTGTGTGACAGGATTATTTTATTAGCTACTTCCTCCTAAGTGTTCCAAGCCTTATGAATGGTGGGGAAAAAAGAGAAAGACAGGTCTGACAAATTTTATCGTGCTCTACATGTAAAAAAAAAAAAAAAAAAATTCAGAAAAGACTGTCTCATTTGGATTCAGATGATCTCAATCCAGTAGTTAAACTGTCTGGAATTACTCATCTAAGGAATAAAATTAGCAAGCACTGACCTATCCATATGGATAGTAGATGAACAAGAACAGAAATACCAGTACAACTTTGTACTCCCACTACCCTCCCATCTTTTTAAAACCAATTACTTCTAACATTGTACATCAATGTAACAGCTTCCAGTTGAAATAAAATAGATGTCTCTTCCTCCTCACAGACTTCTTTATTTCAGTTCCTTGATATAAAATTAGAATTCCATGGGTTTGAACAGTCTTGATTTCATTGGCAGTTTTACAGATTTATCTGGAGCTTTTTTTGGGGGTGAGAAATGGCTGATAAATCATTAGTAAATAAACAGGAATAGCTCCTCTTCTTTGTTTCCCATCCTTAAATGTCTCAATACAATAAGCTTCAAGATCCTAACACTACTGCACTGAAACAAAAAGGTCATTTTCAGTTTGTGGTTTCTTCCCACCTTCCCCCCCACGTCTTCATACAAGCACACCTACATAGAAGACTAGGTACTGAGATAGTTTGCACTGACATTTAAGACAAAAACAAACAGACTTTAGAAACACAGTATTGTTGTTCTTCAAAATAAAAAATTAAATTCAGGCACATACAGACAATACGGCATGAAACTTCACAGCATTAGTTTTGGATGCCTCTTTTCTTGCTTTACAATAGAAAAAAAAATAATAATCTATCCTAAACCTGAAACAAAGTTTTATCCAGTATTTGCATACTATATTTTTCATTTCAAGAGATTTCTTTCATCCTATCTGTTGAGGCAACAGACAACCTACACTATCAGAACAATATTATTCCCATATCCCTGCTATAAACACATTCTCTTGCATTTTATAACCTAAGTGGAAGTATGTAATTAAAAGAGAGCTTTGTTCCAGCTATATTTACACATACCTTCAAACTATGCACTGAACAAACTTTAAGAGAACAAAAAACCTTACACAATTTGAAGAATACAACACTCAATAGATTAATTAAAAAAATCAAAATTAAAAAATTATTAAGACTCTGTATACAAGCATCACACCTTCTACCTGTGATACTTTTGGGTGTCAAAAGCTTTTTTATCTTGTTGCTCACCACTTTTTCCATTGGGAAGGGATTTCTCACATGTCGAGTCACAGATAACAGTTACCACTCTTAACCGGTAACCTTAAGAAGAATCCCTAAGACAACAGACATCACCAGCTCTACAACTTACATTTTTTCTGGTATTTTCTATCATGCAACCTTGTTTCTGGGATTTTAATTTCACAGTCGGGGTTGATATTTTCCGTGTTAAATACCTGCACCTGGCTCCAATGTCTCTTTTAATTTTATGCAAAATTGTTTTTAAACCCTGAAATAGCTGTTTGATAAAACAACGCTAACAAGGAAACAAGACCTCGATCCATAGAAGATTTTAATATTTAAGATAAAAGTGACATGCCGCTTTCACAAGGCAACCTAAATCAAGGTTCATAAACCACAGTAATCCCAGCACTTATTATCTTCCAGCAGATTTCTGCTGGTTCTAATCCCTTTTCTACTACTTCACCTCTAAGTCTTGTATTCTTTGCAGTCAATGAGAATAAACTTACAGAAAATACAGCTGTACCTTTTAAGTTTAGCTCATATATTTTTCTCTTTGTCCTGCACATGCAATAATAACAGCTTCTTGCTAGACAGATTAAAGTGCTATTTTCATGGGAAGAAACAAGCTTAAAAATGTCCTGGTGCACAAATACACATACAAGTTTCACTTTATTAGTTTGACAAAAATCCCATTTTAGCAGGGATTAATAATATCAGAATTAAGAAATGCTTAAAAAAATCCCCAGCTTTTAAAATATTATTAGAATGGTCATATACATGCATAAACAACAAAAGTTACTATTTTCTTGATTTTTTTTTAATCAGAAAAAGTCCAATAAAGTATCAAAAGTGAAAAGTAGTTATTTTCAGGATCAGAGGAAAAACTTCTATGTAGCGATAACAAATCAAATCTTCTGAGTCACAGTCCCTCGTATCTAGGTAACAACAGATCCTGGCATCTGCCTTTCCTTATTTATTTGCATGATTAACAAATAGATATCTGAGTGCCTTAATCCCCAAGACATCTAAACACCTACCACTACTAATTGACTGATTTTCTGTGCCCACACATGATACAAATCTGAGGATAAATAGTGATAACAAATAGCATATTTGGAGAACTTGTAAAATGTTCAACACATAACCTGAACTGTGAGCTGGAAACTCATTGGATTATCATCATTTAAATAATCATTAGAAGGGTTCCATAAGACATTAAAGCTCTTTCTGTTTCGATTAAAGTCATACTTTGATATTATTCTAAAGCTAGTATTTGCCTTCTCTGAAGGACGTTCACTCCAAGTCAGAAAATTCCTGGTTTCACAGCACTCAAATAGTTACCTACTGATGACTAACAAATTTTATATTATTGTTTTCAATTCCTTTTAGGCTTCAAATTCTGAATCCAATCAGCATTCAACACAGCTCCTCAGTTGCTTTGAACACATAAACCTGCAGAACAAGATTGTCCATGTATTGTCTTACACGTGGAGGTTTTCAAATCTCTGGCAGAACCATTACCACTAACGGTTCATATAGAGCAAGGCTGTACTTCTCTTTCTCTTCCTCTTCCTTTTTAATAATGTTTTTCTTACACATTTTCCAAATTTCCACCTAGAATCTGCTACTGAAAGGTTTCAGGTCCCCATCTCCCCCCCCCCCCCCCCCTTAAAATTAACCCTAACCTAAATTAACCCTTCATTCATTTCAGAGGGAAAACAAAACCAAAACCATGACAAACACACCACAAAAAAAAAAAAAAAAAAAAAAAAAAAACACAAACACCAAACCCCACCCTCACACACTCCATGTGATAGTCCTTCTGTGCTAGTTTTTCACGTATCTGTTTCACCTGTGAAGAATACAACCAATAGCTCCATGTGCTTTTTTTTTTCCCCCATGAGACTCCAGTGAACAATTCCAGCATCTTAGGAGACTTTTTTTCCAAAGACCAGGGAATCTGAAACTACTTTACTATAGTCTCCAGCTTGCAATGTCGGTGCAAAGGGCTGTCTGCCTTTACTATGAGAAGGAAAACCATATGAGAAAGATTATAAATATGCAAATATGAAAATTGATCTTACAAATCTAGCTAAGGATATTAAATCACACATATTATCACCTACTGCTTGCAGTAACTGTCTTTAAACCATTTTACAGGGGAAGCCACTGTCTGTGAAGTTTAGTGTCTATTTACAGCTGCAGTACCTATCCAGGTTCATTAACTTATGACCAAATATTGCTCTGCTTTCTTGTCCAAGATCTTCACTTACCCTATCAACATAATGAAGCACCAGCTTTTTTTAAAAAGTCTTTTCAAATATGACTCCATTGCAAGCTTAACAATACAAGCCTACAAAGGGTTTGAATCTCGCCCTTGCTCTCAACACACAACCCCATCCCGTTTTCCTTGCCATTTTACAGCAGTGTTTCAAAGGAGATCAGCACTAAATAAAATTGCTTAGCCATGCTTTCTTGCCTCACCTTCCATGTCATTTCTACTCGATTTCCCTTATCTAGTTAAAAATAAAATTACTAAAACCTGTTTAATAACTCATATCTTTTGCCATGTATTTTCCCCAGCACTTCTGTACAACTGCAAGCGTTTCCTAGTGAGTCCTAGCTCCAACCAGCAATATTACTATTTTATAAGAAGCCTTGTGTGATCTAACTTGCTCCAAGACTGAATGAACCTACTCATCACCAATCAACTAGGTGTTTGTCTTGCAATCATCTTATTATGGCAGCATAACACCCTCATGTTATTTTGGAAAATCAGAAATGTAGTGAATATGGTGATCACCTATTTTAACTATGAATTTATTGTCTTCAAGGTGACAAAACCTCTCTAGACATCAAATCGCAAAAGTTACTTGAAGAGTACTACTGATTATGTCTTCAGATTTTAATCTATGTTAAAGATGGTGATGTCTCTCTGACCTGTTTCTGATCATTCCAGTCAATCAGCATGGGATTTCCTATACGGATTAAGACAGTTTTTTTCCTAAGAAAGAGAGGGTTGATTTATCACTTAATGTTCACTGTCCTGTAATCTCTCATCTTGAATTTTCCCATCTTCACTAAAACACACTGAACTCACCTGGTTCCACCAAGAAATAGATTTTTTATTATTATTATCCTCCAGACTCTATTCTGCTGTAGATGTCCCAAATTCAAGAATTTAAAAGCCTTTTAATCATGACAATATCCAGATGCTTCATATAGACAGAAACAGGATATAATTTGAAACATTAATTCCAGATTCAAGAACCAACGAGCATGGCAGTATTAAGTACAAAGTATCTACTACTTCATACAGCACCTTTCTGTGGGATATATATCTAGGCTATTTGAAAATCTGCTCCTTCCAGGGCACTAGCAGACAAAGATTTTACCTCGTGTAGCCCAGATGTCTCTTTGGAAGGCAGAACAATGCACAACTTCCCTTTGCTATGCTTTCTGTCATAGCAAGATGATTACACCTTACCTGGAGCTTACTTGAGAACAATGAATCGTGGGGCTTTAAGAAAACAGTCTGAAATGTCACACATGCCCAGGTCAAGCAAAAAACCCCAAACAAAACACCCCCCTCCCTAGACACACACACAGACCAGTCAGACGCAAGTTAATAATAATCAACTATGTACAGAAGCAGAATGTTCAGAACACAAGAGCGCATACTGGCTGCTAACCCTAAAGGTTAGCTGTTAGGGTAAACACGAAAGTAAATTTCAAGAACAAAACCCAGATTACTTTCAAACCCAGACTACTTTCAAACCCAGACTACAGCACCATCAATCATCTTACACAAGCACTCAGCACTGGAAAAGTGAGCCATTTTCCATCTTTTGCAAAACTTCTGTCAGCTTCAGTAGGTCTGCAGTTGGGGTTCTGTGAGTAAACATTGCAAACCATCATTAAGTGTGTACTACAGAGAGAGTGCCAATAATGCCAAGGAGAAAATCTGAACAATAAAAATGGACACCATGAGCAAACACACACTTTAATGCTATTTCTATTATAAACATTTTTGTGAGGTACTACTTCAGTGAAGTTTTTGGTTTGGGTATAGAGGGGGGTGCCTCTCACATTTTCATTCATGAATACTGGACCTTCTGCCTCTTCCCATCCCACCATCTAACTATACAGATGTTTCAATACATGAGATGGTTTCTTATATATATAGATATAGACAAATCCTAAATAAATCCATGTGACTCACAGCAACACCGATGAACACTAAAATGTGCAGCAGAAGAAATTTATGTGAAGTATTTCCTGCCACTCAGGTATTGGAATGGATTAGTTATGACTACATGTTTTATTAGGCTAAAGATATTTTCTCATCTCTGTGAACTGCACCTGATAACATGCTATCATTGTACCTCAGGCTAAACGGGACTTGATTTTATTATGTACTGATTTAGGTAGTTTCTTTATTTCTGTTACACAAATTGCCTCGCTGATTCATAGAGCTTACAGCTCAAACAGCCCTTGCAGAATAAAAGAGATCAAGAGTGTACTACAGGTTATACACTAGTGCACTTTAAAAATACACATTAACTTGAAAAGGGTGCTCCATGACTCAAACTATCTGACAGAACTTTCTACATAACTGTTATTTCAGTCCTATTGCCTCTCCTCACTCTCTCTTCTTAGCCTATGACGAAGCTTAGAATCATAGAATCATAGAATAGTTAGGGTTGGAAAGGACCTCAAGATCATCCAGTTCCAACCCCCCTGCCATGGGCAGGGACACCTCACACTAAACCATACCGCCCAAGGCTTCGTCCAACCTGGCCTTGAACACTGCCAGGGATGGAACACTCACAACCTCCCTAGGCAACACATTCCAGTGCCTCAGCACCCTCACAGTAAAGAACTTCTTCCTTGCACCTAACATGAACTTCCCCTATTTCAGTTTGAACCCATCACCCCTTGTCCTATCACTACAGTTGCTGATGAAGAGTCCCTCCCCAGCATCCCTATAGGCCCCCTTCAGATACTAGAAGGCTGCTATGAGGTCTCCATGCAGCCTTCTCTTCTCCAGGCTGAACAGCCCCAACTTCCTCAGCCTGTCTTCATACGGGAGGTGCTCCAGTCCCCTGATCATCCTCGTGGCTCTCCTCTGGACTTGTTCCAACAGTTCCATGTCCTTTTTATGTTGAGGACACCAGAACTGCACACAATGCTCCAGGTGAGGTCTCACAAGAGCAGAGTAGAGGGGCAGGATCACCTCCTTCGACCTGCTGGTCACGCTCCTTTTGATGTAGCCCAGGATACGGTTGGTTTCTGGGCTGCGAGCGCTCACTGCTGGCTCATGTTCATTTTCTCATCGACCAGCACCCCAAAGTCCTTCTCTGCAGGGCCGCTCTGAATCTCTTCTTTGCCCAAGCTGTAGCTGTGCCTGGGATTGCTCCGACCCAGGTGTAGGACCTTGCACTTGTCATGGCTGAACTTCATAAGGTTGGCATCAGCCCACCTCACAAGCGTGTCAAGGTCCCTCTGGATGGCATCCCTTCCCTCCAGCATATCAACCGGACCACACAGCTTGGTGTCATCGGCAAACTTGCTGAGGGCGCACTCAATCCCACTGTCCATGTCAGCGATGAAGATGTTAAACAAGACCAGTCCCAACACCAATCCCTGAGGGACACCACTCATTACTGGTCTCCAGACAGACATTGAGCCATTGATCACAACTCTTTGTGTGCGACCATCCAGCCAGTTCTTTATCCACCGAGTGGTCCATCCATCAAATTGATATCTCTCCAATTTAGAGAGAAGGATGTCGTGTGGGACAGTGTCAAACGCTTTGCACAAGTCCAGGTAGATGACATCAACTGCTTTACCCTTGTCCATCAGTTCTGTAGCCCCATCGTAGAAGGCCACCAAATTGGTCAGGCAGGATTTCCCCTTAGTGAAGCCGTGCTGGCTGTCACCAAGCACCTTGTTGTGTTTCCTGTGCCTTAGCATGCCTTCCAGGAGAATGTGATCCAAGATTTAGCCAGGCACAGAGGTGAGACTGACTGGTCTGTAATTTCCTGGGTCGTACATTTTCCCCGTCTTGAAAATGTGGGTTATATTTCCCTTTTTCCAGTCGTCAGGAACTTCACCTGACTGCCATGATTTTTCAAATACAATGGCCAGTGGCTTAGCAACTTCATTCGCCAGCTCCTTCAGGACCAGTGGATGGATTCCATCAGGTCCCATGGACTTGTGCAAGTTCAGGTTTTGAAGATGTTCTCGAACCAGATCCTCTCCTACAGTGGGCCCAAGGTCTCCATTCTCACAGTCCCTGCGTCTACCTTCTAAGAGCTGGGTGGTGCAGTCAGAGCCTTTGCCAGTGAAGACCGAGGCAAAGAAGCCATTCAGAACCTCAGCCTTCTCCAAATCCTGTGTAGCCAGTTCTCCCAAAAGCTTCCTCAGGGGGCCTATGTTGTCCCTAGTCTGTTCTTTGTTTGCTACGTACCTGTAGAATCACTTCCTGTTATCCTTAACATCCCTGGCTAGGCTTAATTCTAACTGGGCCTTAGCCTTCCTAACCTGGTCCCTAGCTTCCCGGATAACATCCCTGTACTCTGCCCAGGCCGCCTGTCCTTGCTTACACTTTTTATAAACCTCTTTTTTCCTTTGAATTTTCCTCAGCAGCTCCTTATCCATACAAGGAGGTCTCCTGGCCCTCCTGCTGCACTTCCTTCTAGTTGGAATGCAGCACTCCTGAGCTTGTAGCAGGTGATCCTTGAATATCAACCAACAGTCCTGGGCCCCCCTGCCCTCCAGGGCTATATCCCATGGAACCTTACTAAGCAGGCTCCTGAAGAGGCCAAAGTCTGCTCTTTTGAAGTCTAGGGCAGTGAGCTTGCTGTATGCTCTTCTCACTGTCCTGGGGATCTCAAATTCGACCATCTCGTGATCACTGCATCCAAGGCTGCCCTGGAGCATCACATTCTCAACGAGCCCTTCCCTCTTGGTGAGCACAAGGTCAAGCATGGCACCTCTCCTTGTCAGCTCCTCTATTACTTGCAGAAGGAAGTTGTCTTCCACACAATCGAGGAACCTCCTGGATTGCTTGTGCCGTGCAGTGCCATCGTTCCAACAGATGTCAGGGTGGTTGAAATCCCCCATGAGAACAAGGGCCTGTGAGCATGATGCTTTTCCTATCTGTCTGTAGAGTGCTTCATCCACAGGTTCTCCTTGATCAGGCGGCCTGTAAAAGATCCCCACAGTAATGTCTCCCATGGCTGTTTTCCCTTTAACCCTGACCCACAAACTCTCTGTTGACTGCTCACCAGTCCCCAGACAGAGTTCCATACTCTCCAGCCTATCCCTAACATAAAGGGAAACTCCCCCTCCCCGCCTGCTGGGCCTGTCCTTTCTAAAGAGCCTGTAACCTTCCATTCCAACACACCAGTCGTAGGAGCCATCCCACCATGTTTCTGTGACGCCTATTATATCATAGCCCCGTAGACGTGCACACATCTCTAATTCCTCTTGTTTGTTCCCCATACTACGGGTGTTTGTATAGAGGCATCTGAGCCGAGCTCCAAATGAAGCGAGCTCGATGGCTGGGGTGGCAAGAATATACCTACATTGCTCCGAGCATTCATTATAGGTGTGTCCTGGGTTCAGCAGCAGCAGTCGTTTTTCTCCTTCTTAGGAACTAGTACAGAGCTGTGTTTTGATCTTTTGGCCTCTGAACAGTGCTGATAACGCCGATGTTTTCAGTTGCTGCTGGAATATTTGGTCTGGCCAAGGACTTTCTGAGCCTCATGCTCTGCCAGGGAGGAGGGGAGGCCGGGAGGAAGCAGAGACAGGACACCTGACCCAAGCTAGCCAAAGAGGTATTCCATACCACAGCATGTCATGCCCAGGATGTAACCGAGAGTTACCCCGGAAGGGCTGGGACTGCAGGGTTAGGGGAGGTATCGGTCAGTGCTCGGTTGGGGGGAGTGGGGCGAGTTATTGCTCGGCTGGTGTTGAGGTGTTGTATTCTTTCCTCTTGTTATTTCCTTTAGCACTATTATTACTGGTGGTAGCAGCAGTGATTTGTGTTATATCTTAGTTACTAAACTGTTCTTATCTCATCCCGTGGGAGTTGCATTCTTTTCGATTCTCCTCTCCGTCCCTCCAGGAGCAGGGGGATGGCAAGAGGGGGGGGGGGGGGGGTGAATGAACGAGGTTTGTGGTTAGATTTAAACCACGACAAGGTGTTGGCAATTGACTGGGTGTGTTTAGATGGAATGATGCCCCCTCCCCCAAAACATCTAGTTTAAAGCCTCCTTGACCAGTCTGCCAAGCCTCCTGCCAAAACTGCTCTTCCCCTTATCAGACCAGCTCCACCAGCCCCCAGTAGACCTGGCCTACAAACTTTCGGTCCCGTGTTCAAGACACTCAAACCCCTGACTATGACACCACCCTTTTAACCATTTATTAACCTGGCCAATCCTCCTAGCTTTTTCTTGGTCCTCCTGTGTGTCCTGGAGTATTGACGAACAGACTGTCTGAGCTCCAGAGCCCCTAGCCACCTCTCCGTAGTACTTCTTTATGGTCCCCAGTCTACTACTATCTATATCCCTAGCACCCACATAGATCACTAGGAGTAATAGTCCGTGGAACTTACTAGAGCAGGCAGCCTCTCTGTAACACTCCTGATCCGTGCCCCTGGTAGGCAGCACACCTCCCTCGAGACGGGGTCAGGCCGACAGATGAGTGCTTCCGTCCCTTTCAAAGTACAGTCCCCTACTACTACAACCCGCTACTTTTTCTTGGCAGCGCCAGTAGAGATCTTTACCTGTGCATCATCCGGCTGTTTCTGGTGCAAGTATGTTTCCTCGTTAGCCTCCTGCAGGACAGCAAAGCGGTTCTGTGTGGGGACAACAGATTTAGGAGGAAGCCCCTTGCTTTTAATTGTCCTTTTCCTCCTTCTGTTGTTATTTTTCTTTGTCACTAATTCCCAACTTCCCGGGTTGGTGGCCTCCTTCTTTCCTCCATGAGCTGGAGGGGAAGCTTGAGGCCCCTGCACAGTTTGGGCCTGGAGCAAGCAGCCCTGCTTCCTCTCAGCTACCCTGACACCTTGCAGCCCGCTAATAGCATTCCGCAGCTCAGCCACCTGCTGCAGGAGGACCTGCACCAGGGAGCACCGAGTGCAGCCCTGCCCGTCGTGCTCCTTTCCCTCACCAGAGCAGTGCAGGCACCCTCTACACCCCGAGCTCTGCACTGCAGCCTCCCCTCTCATCGGCTCTGTCTGGGTGCCTACAGCCGGGGCAGCCAGAGCAGAGCTCCCAGAGCGGGCCCTGGCCATACGACGGGTGCTCGCCATCCTGCTCGCCGGCCCGCGCGAGCTGCCTCGACCCGCTCTGCTCGCCGCGCTCCCTGGGTCAGGTTTTTAACCCCTCGGGGCTGGTGCCGCTGCTCCTGGCTCCGCCCCCTGTGAGTCCCTGCTCGCCTCAGCGGAGCTGCCGGCTCCTGGGCAGGTCCTGTCGAGGACTCGAGGCTCCCTCGGTGGCTGTCGCCGCTCTGGGTTGAGGCTCCTGGACGCTGATCTCTCCCCAGCTCCGGTGCTGAAAGCGTCCTCTCTCGAGCTACTCACCTCAGCAATTCCAGCTTCTTGTTTTTAAAATGCTTTTGTTTTTAAAAAGAGGAGGACATGTTACCATCATCTATTGCCTAGCACAAAACATTTACCTGTGGTATGTCTCTGTGCTCTGTTTTACTTCATTATAGAATTTTTTTCAACTTTCCATCCTCTTTCTTGTTTCTGACCTTTTCAACATAGTACCAAAACAGTTAAGAACAATCATACCTTACTATATACTGACTGCTATTTGACATAAAGGAAGGGGTGAGTAAAGGAGGACTCATCTGTGATTTATATTTAATTGTTATTACATAATTAATTTTTTTATAAATAAGAGTGTCCCCTATGCTATTTTGTTCTTAGCTAGTTAAAACAGCAGCAAATACCTACGTAATCTGTAAATTAGTGCCAGTGCTGGTGACGCTCTTGAATAAGAGATCCGGAAAGAGAAGACAGAAAACTACAGCTATGTCCACTACAAAAAACAAAGATCTTGTCCTTAAAGCTCTGAAATTCTGATCCTCATTGCCTGCTGTTGGGACCACAATGCAGCCCAATATAAATACCTCAGCCAGATTCTTGAGTACTATCATGTTTCTTGCATATGCAGTTAGATTATATCCAACTCCACCCAAAATGAAAGCCAAACAGTCTTTTCTTTTACCAGCTGTGAAGGTTTAGAGACCAACTCAGACAAATTATTGTAGAATGATTGGTAAATGAAGTAAAGATTTGATAAAATATGAATGCTAAGTTCTGGTCGTTATGGAGGATAAGTACAACACTGAGCATGAGATGTACTTGAGTAACCTCAGAGGAATCAGGAACCAACGTTACCCATTTCCAGCTTTTTATCAATATGCATGTACTATTTTGCTTTCTAGCAGGAATGCTGTATGCATCTCCTTTCACTCATGTTGGCTTTATGTCAGCAATTCTCATTTGCACTTGAGTAAGCAGTTGAACAGACCAGATAGTAAAGCCAGTTCAGCTCTTACAAAAGAGCTCTTCAGAAAGAGAATCAAGAAACCCTGTTGATACAGAGTGAGTGAAACACCATGGACAGTAGTTAGGATTCTCCTCACACAGCTTAGCAAACTATCCCTGATGCGTATTGAAGATTTAGTTAACCTTTTGTGCTTTGGACCCTTGTCAAAGGTCTCATATGGAATTACTAACACTGTCATATCAGTCTTTAACAGTCACACCAGCTATCCTCAGGGTACTGTTCCCTGAGCTGGATGGCAGAGATGGGGAGTTGAAGTCCCCATAATTCAGGAAGAAATGGTTAGTGACCTCTTGCTGCACTTAGATGTATACAAGTGTATGGGGTCGGATGGGTTACACCCAAGTGTGCTGAAGGAGCTGGCAGAGGAGCTTTCTAAGCCATTGTCCTGGGTTCTGCAGTAGCAGTCATTTTTTTTCTCCTTGGTGGCTGGTGCAGCGCTGTGTTTTTGATCCTTTGGCCTGGGAACAGTGCTGATAACGCCGATGTTTTCAGTTGCTGCTCAAATGTTTGGTCTGGCCAAGGACTTTCTGAGCCTCATGCTCTGCCAGGGAGGAGGGGAAGCCGGGAGGAAGCAGAGACAGGACACCTGACCCAAACTAGCCAAAGAGGTATTCCATACCACAGCATGTCATGCCCAGGATGTATCGGAGAGTTACCTGGAAGGACTAGTGCACTGCAGGGTTGGACTAGATATCGGTCGGTGCTCAGTTGGGTGGGATGGGGTGAGTTTTGGGTCAGCTGGTGGTGAGGTGTTGTATTGTCTTCCCTTGTTATTTCCATTATCATTGTTATTATTGGTGGTAGCAATAGTGATTTGTGTTATACCTTAGTTACTAAACTGTTCTTGTCTCAACCTATGGGAGTTGCATTCTTTTCAATTCTCCTCTCCATCCCTCTGGGAGTAGAAAGAGAAGGGGGGGGGGGGGGGAGTTGGGTGAGTTTTGGGGGGGGGGGGGGGGGTGAGTGCACAAGCTGTGTGGCTGGGTATAAACCACAACAGCCATTCTCTATCATCTATCAGCCATCCTGGTCTAGTGGGCAAGTTCCAGAGGATTGGATGTCAGCCAACATGACACCTCTCTAGAAAAAGGGCAGGAAGACCCTGGGAACTCCAGGCCTATCAGCCTGACCTGATTGCTGGGGAGGGTCATGGAGCAGATGATCCAAAGTGAGATCATAAAGCATGTGCAGGAAAATGGAGGGATCAGGCCCAGTCAGCATGGGTTCATGAAAAGCAGGTCCTGCGTGACCAGTTTCATCTCCTTCTATGATAAGGTGACCCACCTGGTTCATGAGGGAAAGGCTGTGGACATTGTCTATCTGGACTTCCGTAAGGCATATGACACACTCCCACAACATCCTCCTGAAGAAACTGGCTGCTCATGGCCTGGAGAGGTGGATCCTTTGTTGGGATGGAAACAGGCTGGAAGGCTGAGCCCAAAGAGTGATAGTAAAAGGTATCATATCCAGTTGGTGACTGGTCACTAGTGGTATCCCTCAGGGCTTGGTGTTATCTTCACTGATGATGTGGTTGAGGGGATAGAAGGCACCCTCAGTAGATTTGTGGACAACACCAAGTTGGGTGGGAGTGTTGGTGTGCTGCAGGATAGGAAGCTCTGCAGAGGGATCTGGACAGGCTGGATCCATGGGCTGTGGCCAATGGGATGAAGTTCAACAAGGCAAAGTCCTGGGTCCTGGACTTTGGGCCACAACAACCCCCTGCAACGCTCCAGGTTTGGGGAAGAGTGGCTGAAAACTGTTCATGGGAAAGGAGCTGGCGGTGCCGATTGATGGAGCTGAACATGAGCAGCTTGTGCCCAGGCAGCCAAGAAGCCACCAGCATCCTGGCCTGGATCAGCACCAGTGCGGCAGCAGGGCCAGGGCAGTGGTTGTGCCCCTGCACTGGGCACTGGTGAGGTCACACCTCAAATCGTGTGTTCAGCTCTGGGCCCCTCACTACAAGAGAGACATTGAGGGGCTGGAGCGGGGCCAGAGAAGGGCAATGGAGCTGGTGCAGGGCCTGGAGCCCAAGTGTGATGGGGAACTGCTGAGGGACCTGGGGGGTTCAGTCTGGAGAAGAGAAGGCTCAGGAGGGACCTGATGGCTCCCTACAAGTGCCTGACAGGAGGATGGAGCCAGGAGGGGCTGGGCTCTGCTCCCAAGGAACAAGGGATGGGACAAGAGGAACCGGCCTCAAGCTGCCCCAGGGCAGGTTTAGATGGAGCTGAGGAACAATTCCTTCCCAAGAGGGTGCTCAGGCATTGGAACAGGCTGCCCAGGGCAGGGCTGGACTCACTGTCCCTGCAAGTGCTCACACACCATGGAGACAAAGCCTCAGTGCCATGGGTTAATGATGGCCTTGGCAGTCTTGGAGTAATGATTGGACTTGACAATCTTAAAGGTCTTTTCCAACTTAAACAATTCTATGATTCTGTGATTCTACTTTCAGTCCTTCATTAAATATCTAAGTTTGTTACTCCTGCACTTCCACAGCAGTATGTAAACTTCTTGGAAAAAATTAATGCAAAAAACAACCAACCAACAAACCCGAAACAACACCCAAACCTGAAATAGCAGAGTTGCTGGTGGATTTTGAGTAAGGTTAAATGAGAATTCCACTTAAAGTAAAATAAAATTGCCCTCAGCATACTGTATTTAAAGCTACTGGAAACAGATTTGCATTTATATATCTTTCAATATTAGAAAACTACTTAGTGACTGTACATGTCAGTATTTTATACCTTGTGGATTCACTGAAAAGAACCAATATTAGCAAGACATGATTTGAATTTATTCTAGTACTGCCAAACAGGAAAGTTAATTAGTGACAACAATTTACTCCAGAACACAACTTTTATGATTTGCTGGGTTATGACCTATAATTAAATGTATTTTGTGTGTTTCTTCCACCAAGATAATTGATATAATGCATAATTCAAGATGCTTTAGGGCCACTTCTTCTCTTAAAATGCAATTTAAATTAATCCACACTGTCAAAAACAGAATGTGTTGGACATCTTGGGTCTCCAAATCTTTATGTCAGTGTTAGGTGCTTAGTGAAAACAAAAGAACAGAGAGAAGAATAGCCAATTTCTTTCAAACAGCACAGATGAAATCACACATTTTCCACAGAATCCCATATGTTTGTATGTAACCCAAGTTAGGCCTATGAACATCAAGAACAATCAACTTGCACAGCAGTACTTCCAAAACCCACTAGTAAACTGGTTCCTTGTTTTTGTTTTTTTTTTTTTTTTTAAATATCACATTTTCATTCCATTTTACGAAATGTTACATTTCAAGTGAAGATTTCTTGGGAACAGACAAAAATGTTACAAAAGATTAAATCATACACACACACAGGTCTTTACAATGATTCAATCTGAAACTTAATTACATAAATGACAGCAAAAAGAAAAAAAACAATGAAGTCTGTTTTAAATTTGGGTGCTGACAGCATGCAAAGGCTTGTTGTTGGGTTTAAGCAGGATGATTGTACATTTTATGAAGCTATTGCTGTGACAGTCTCTAAAGTGTGTTATTCTTGCCTTTTGAACTGGTTTAGGGTCTCTGCAATCTGATTTATTTGTTTAAAACACTCCATAGCAATTAATATTTCCACTAATTTAAAGAACAACTAGTTTGTTATTGAAAATAACTGCAACTGGCAGAGCAACCTGTGGTTCTTAACTAAACTTGAAACAAAATGGGAAGCAAAAGGAAAAGTGGGAACTGTGGGTTGAGATGGATGCAAATGTACACAACTGTGAAAAACAATAAATATTTAAGATGGCAGTATGGGATAACAGAGAAATAGTAGGATATTTTCATTTGAAGTCTACATGCACTGCAAAGATTTCAGATGTTTCAAACTAACAGAGAACTGAGCAGTTGCAGAATCATACCCCCTTCCTTATTCAGATTTTTCAAATCACCCCCTATTTTCTTGGACTGGACTAGGTTTTCAAAGTCAAGTTAAGATTACTATTAATTCAGCCAAAACAGGTTTTAGAAAATAATGCCCAAAAAGTCCTGACTCAAAATTCTGCACCAAAAAAAACCTCTGCTGCATATCTGAGGTAGGAGCCTTAAGAATCACAGCATGAAATTTTGACCTGCAAAATGCCATGAAGGTTGATAACACTGGAAGTATTTAAAGACTAGGTCTTTACAATACAATATTGTTGCTTGTGAACAACAATAGGACCCAAGCAGGCAGGAAAAGGTTGGTTTGGTCAGGCTTCACTGTAAGCATGCAAATAGATTTTTTTATACAACCAATTTCAGAAAAGTTTCATTTACAGTACAGGTATATTGTAAAACTGCTGTATTACACAGGCTAAAACCATACAAGCTTCTTTCTGTAGTGTTTTTATAAGATGTAAAAGGATATATAATGTTGTTCACGAACTGCAGTAGCAGTGCTTGTAACTTGTCCCTGCACTTTGTAAACAGTATTTCACTAGGCAACGTTGAAACAGAAGTGATCACTGCCATGTGTCTGGACAAAGCTAAGGGTATCCCTGTCAGAATTACTTGATAAAAGACACATTTGTGTACGTTTGAGTGTATCACCTTATACTGACAGTAACTGAGAAGTATTCTTGGATCTCAGAGTCCAGCAATAACTGAAGCTGCCACAGTCTCCCAAACATGTCTAAATTCTTGCTTTTTGGCAGGAAGAGAGAACAAACACTACTGGAAGGGACAAAGGAAATATTAATGCAATGGAATCGAGTTGCAAAGACAAATTAGTAGTGACGTTCTTGTGAATAACCAAGCAGAATATCCAGAAACAGAGCTAACAGACAGTAATCAACTACATACACCCATAATAACCTTTTCATTGTATAAACCACTCATCTTCTGATTCTTTGAACAGTTACTCCAGATGGGCATCTGAGTAAGCTCAGCACAGGGTTTGTTTGATTCTTTTTGTTGTTTGGTTGTTTTGGCTTCCCCCAAAACCAAGTAGTTAATATTATCATCCACATGGATACAGCAAGCACTGTAACTGTAAGCATCCTGTTGCCTTCTGCTTACCCAATTTCTTAGACTGTCCTGAATTTATTACAGAAATTTTGATCAATCGACCCATTATTTTCTAGTGGGAAACTGTCCAAAGCATAAAATGAAAGCAACAAATTACTTGAGAGCCTCAAGTTCTCGAACTCACCTTTATTTTAACTTTAATAAAGAACGAATGTATACAAAAAGCCCTTAAGTGCATGCATATTCTATACTATTTCCTGGAAAAGTTAACCAACAGATTCATTCTTAGAGGATCCTACAATGCCCTCTACATGCAAATATATTCTTTCTACATCAAACCATTCACCACATTACTGAAAGAAAAACTGTTTCTTACATTCACTGCAAAATTTTTCAAGTCACGAGGACCCTGATAGTAAGATAAGCTATAAAATTTTCTATAAGCAACACATTTAAAAAATTATGTTTTACCACATAGCTATCAGATCTCCTGTTTATTTCATTATGCAGGAAGGATGAACTAAACGAATGCTTTTATTTTGACAGAGAACCTCCTCATCCTCTCTCAGCTTTCTTCTCACTTGTAAAGATGTCTTAGCCCACTCTGTCAACTTGGAAGCTCTTACTGTCACCAGCCATAAAGAAAACACCTCACTGTGTATGAGGACTGTTGTATGCCAATAGATTCAGCTGTCAAGCACTGAATAGTACCGTCACTCAGTGTCAGAGGACTAACAAAGCAATTACCAAAAAAACACAGTCATGCAGCTCAAGACATGCAGATTAAAATGAGACTCAGACAAATCTATCTGGTTAGAAATATCTCTCTGGACTAAAAAGGTATGACTCCTACTCAAAGATTCCACAGTCTCCCCTTCCACTCCTTACCCGCACCCCCACCCCAGGAGAACCCCAAAGACCCCTGTTCATTATTTAGGACTTGGTAAATATTTGAAATGCTATTTAAAGAGAAATACTATAAAACCAGCCACTGTGAAAATACTATTTTCTTATTGCCAGTTACCTCCTAGAAAAGCAATCACTTTGATGGCCAGTCAGGATGAAAATTGGTCTCAGTCAGATAAATGAAGGAAGACGAATTTTCAAAAGGTAGAATTTGGTATGAAAAGAAATCCAGAAAGCTAAGCAGCTGTGTCCAACTCACAAAGCAAGTTACTCAAGATCAGCAAAAGATAGTTTAAACCCATTGCAAGTGGTTGTAAAGTCAGTAATAAACTGCATTGTGCAGTGTGTTAAGCAGCACCAGCATGTCAAAGGACATCTTGATTCACCTCAGGCATCCCTGGGCCCATGGAGCTGAACAATTCAGAAGTTTCTTTCAACTCCTTTTTAATTAATACAGTCGTATTACAGAAACTCAACATTGATTCTGTTGAATCTTAAACTTCATGTAACATGTTTATCTGGCAGAATGCTTACTGGTGTTTCAATAGTCACTAGTATCACTGAAACCCAAATGACTTTTAAATAAAGATTTCTGAGGATCATTCTCCAGCACCTGGCCAAGCATTCAATTCCATTCACCCACCCTCACAGTTCAGCTCCAATAAGCAACCATTTCATTTCTGAAGCAAAGACTTAATTTCAGAGACTATTGAATGACTAAGCCTACTTAATCTATTAGTTGCCTAGCAAGCCCACTAAATAATTGCTCTATTTCTAGAAGAAAAACATGCACAATACTCAAGTATATATTACCTTTGGTTGCTGATTTCATTTGGCACATCTGGAGAGATAACAGCTCACAGAAAACATAATTGGAAGAGAACTATTATTTTTTTAATGCACATTTCCAAGCTACTTTTAACTTCTTCTGTGGAGGATCATAACAGACTTAATAATCTTATCAAGGAAAAATACCATCCCTTCATAAACACTGAAATGGGAGAGAAACATTCCTATTATGGTTTCCTGTAGTTTAAGTGAAACAAACATCTCAAAGCCTGACTCTCCAAGGAACTACATTCTGCCATTTAGAGATGGTAAAGGCCATGAAACTAAATAAAGCACATTCACAAAGATAAATCAATTAAAAAAAAAAACACAACACAACACAAACCAAAACAAACCAAAACAAAATTTCTTGACGTTAGCATACAGTTATGTCCATTATCTACTAAAGAATGTGGACATATTGGCCTGAACATGGAAAGGAGATAACAGGTGTGTGTGTATCTGGGCTTTTTCAGGGTGGAGTAAAATACGAGTTCCAGTAAAACAGATTAAACAAACATGAAAACAGAAAACTCACCTCTCCCTCTGCTGACCTGGTTCCATGTATCATAATCTATATGTGAATCCAAGATGGAGATACACCGAAGGACAAAGATACAGAAGATACAACTCTGGAACCGATTTTTATCTTAGGAAAAGTGGTATCCCTGACATTAATGTTAGATCTTGTGAGAGACTGAACTGAAATCAAACTCCACTGTCCACTGTCTCAGAGACTGGCATGAGAAGCTGAGATTGGATTCCAATAGCCCATTGCCTCAGACATGGGTGGGAGGAGTTAAGACTCTTCCACTGTCCACTGCCTGAGGGATGAGTGGGAAAGAGCTGAGATAAGACCTCTAGGACTGACGTGAGGAATTGACCATTACCCAAGAATTGCTGCAGTTGAAGAGCTGGCTGCAAGACCAGGGAAACTGGACCACCAGGAACATGAGGGCAACTCCATGAGACACACTCCACGGGGTACCTTCAAGGGGGATTCCAGAAGAAGTCTCCACAAGGACACTCACCTCCTCCTACTACTACGGACTCCTAGGGGCTGCTCTGCTCCTATACCGACTACGAATCCTGAAGGACTCCCACCACTGATGACAACGGATCCCCAGGACACCGCCGGATCCACGGTGGTGACTCTCTCTCTCTCTCTCTCTTTCACTCTCTCTGCACCCCGAATCCTTGCTTCATTTCCATCCTTTTTCCAATCTGTCCCATTGCTATCCCCTTTATTACAATAATTTCCCGTTTTTATAATAATAAACCAAATCACCGATTACAGTACTTGACCTCGTTTGCATCTTAATTTCACTCCTGGGATCACGAACTGAAAGACGGTCCGGCACTGAGGTTTTCTCCAGTCGGACCCTGACATTAAACTGGCGTCATGCACAGGATCCCTTGCAGTGAAAAGTACCGTAACGTCACGTAAAATGTGGGGTGTTACGTATGTGCCTTTCAGGGACATAAGGGATAGATTTTGTTAAAACAAATGTGCTGCCTCCCTGATACGACGACACCAGCCTATTGCTTTGTATTACCTGCGCACCTCTCAGGGACTTAAGGGGTAGGTTCTGTTGAAACAAAATGTGCTGTTTTCCTGAGAGGACTGCCCTGTTCAGAAATGAATGGCAGTGAAGCTGCCCCTCAGGGCAGAGATGTGTTGTGTGGTCTTTTAGAGAAACATCAGGTTCGCCACTCTCTGCCAGTAGTGGAATGGGCCAACAGAAATGGGCATGATTTGCACAGTGTAACAGAGCAAGCGCCTGCAATAGGACGCAAAAGTCCGGTCTGCAAAGGGTAACTCGATTGTCAGTACCGCTCTGGGTGCCAGCTTGGCTGCTGCAGGAAAGGTTGAAGAACAGCAAACAGCTGAATTTTGGTTCATACAAACTTTACCAGCCCTGGTCCCAGGTAGTTAACTTAAAAGAGCAGTTAGACAAAGAGAAGAATCAGGCTAACTACTTGCAAATAGCCCTAAAAGAGCAATTCCTGACAGAGAAGAACGCCTCTCCATTACCGGAGAAAACAACTGAGAACCCGACGCAGGGGCCTGGAATAGGCGAGACTACGGTTAGAAAAATTTTATGTTCCTGCCACTTCTCTCTGACCCTTGAGAAAAACTGAACATACTTACAAAAACGGAGAGGACAAATTCCCACAAATTACCACCAAAGAGGTTCCATTACTGCTCCAGAATTAGTTAAATAGGAATTCGGTCATGCTTCAAACGAATCAGAAACCGAATATGTTTGGACAATATCGCTGTCTGGGGGAGATCAAATTTTACTAAGTGAGAAGGAATCTGAGGGATGTTGGGGGCAGGAGTATCTTTAACCACCGGTAACCACCGTGCACCGTGGTCCGTGACTAGAAGAGCAACTTAATGGGCTGGAGGACTTAACCCTTTGGAAAGGGGAGATCAGCTGGTAGGAAATGTAGAGAAAGTGGTATGTCTGCAAATGATGTATGGTCGGGAACTTAAACAGGAGTCCCCGATGACGATACCAGTCGATCCTGAACATATGACTCCCCTCATTTGGGGTCTTCCCGACTACCTGAAAGCCATGGGCATACAATTGAAGAAAAAGATACAAGCAACACCCTAAAGTGAAGGGGCCATTGCTGCCCTGGAAGGAAAGGCAGAGAAGAACGTACGGATGTGGGGGAAAGTTGCACAGGAATTAACTAATTATGGGAGAAAGTACGGTCCCGTAAATATTTCTAGTGAAATTGATACTAAGGGACTGAGGAGAGCGGAGGTAAAAGCCCTTCCTCTCCCAAACAATGGGAAACACCAGACACCCCTTACTTGCCCAGGAGATAAATATATTCAGAACAAAAGGCAAGGGTTGGGGACATTGGGGTGGCAAAAGGGTGTTCCTAAAGATTTAATACATGGATTACCCACTACTAAATTGGAAAATATGGTGCTAGAGTGGCCCAAAATAAACCCCATGGGCCTCAAAGAAAAGGAAAAATGTGGCAGGCCCCAGTGCTCCCACCACTAACTAGCTCCATTCCTTGATTGTGAGCGGAGGGGTGGAAGGAGAATATATATTCAACAGCTCACTGAAAATAATTAAGGTGAATTACTTGTTTTGCGGGACCTGATTTGATGCCATATTTTCTACTTGATTTGTATGTTTTGTATGACCTCATAGAGCACTCTCTCTGCACCCCGAATCCTCGCTTCATTTCCATCTTTTTTCCAATCTGTCCTATCTCTTTCCCCTTTATTACAATAATTTCCCTTTTTTATAATTTGTCCTTTTGTAATAAACAAACTGGCCGATTACAGTACTTGACCTCTTTTGTGTCTTAATTTCACTCTTGGGATCACAAACTGAAAGACGGCCCAACACTGGGGTTTTCTCCAATCAGACACTGACAGATCTGCAGAGTAGACAATTTACCTCAGTCCCTTCAAAATAAAACAGGCAATTAAAAATCTGGAATAAAATAAAATCAGCAGTGATTCTCCATCTTCCACAGAGATGTTTGCATGGAAGACAATCAATTACCACTTCTGTGCTAACAACAGATGGCAATAGGGATCAATAGTCCTGATGCTTAATACTTTTACCAGCTGGCTTAGTTGAATACCTTTAGACACAAGCATTCTAATTCAGCTCTAGCTATGTTTTTATGCATGCAACCCAAGTACATTCAAAATTTGCATGGACTAAAAGCAACTTGAAACTACAGATTTATATATTATTTAATCAGCACTTTTGAAATTAACCTCAAAGAGCTAGTTGAGGGAGATGTGTTTGGCAAAGCTTCAATATCTAGAAGTATACCATGGTCCTGCACCAAATGGAGGTTTTTCATAATCCTGCTGCTTAGAACAAAACCAATAGCACACATGTGACACACATAAAGTGCTGTGACTGATCTGAAAGTGAGCAGTCCAAGTCAGAGGCCAATTTTGAGAACTTGGACTTTTCTTTCCAACATTTGGTTTCTTTCAGCTATACAAAGTAAATAATTATGAGATACCAGTAAACAAAATTACTTCTCCCAAATTTGCATATTACTTCAGAAAGCAACAGAGTGGCTGAAGTATTTTGGACAAAACAACTTCACTGGAGAGGAGGGGTCAGGAGAACTACTGCAAATTAAGTGAAAAGCTTGCTCCCAAATTGTTTAAGAAAAAACATTTTCCCCTCTTTTTTGATAAATGATGTGTTCTTGCAGCCCTGAATCAGCTACCTGCAAATGAAGGCCCAGTTTGCTGCATCACAGATACATGACCTTGGCTCATGGTTGATAAGAAAACTCGTTAAGGTATGAGATGATATGTGATCTGAGGGAATGCAAGATAAAAGCACTAAAACCAAACAGAAAAGTGCAGCTACTGAGAAAATAATATTTAGTTGCTCAAGAAAAATGTCCACAAGGAAGAGTATAGAACTCCTAAGGAAGAAAAGCAGAGAACTGGAAAAGAACTATTCAACAACGTTGATATTCATCTGTTCTAAGGAGTAGTGGAGGCCAACCCTTTCACACATGTGATCACATGAATGCTCAGCCTACTAGCTTTGCCAATGCTAGCTTCTTATTGCATCTCCCAGACTAAATAACCATTTTGTACTCTAGTGTACCTTTCTTACTTGGTCTCTCCACACACTGTGAAACATACCTCAGCAAACCAACTCACAGACAGGGGGTTTCACAGGTAAGCCAGGTTAAAAGAAACTTTTCTGTTAGTTTATAAAAAAACAAAACCCAACAAAACAAAACCCCCAAACCATAACACAAAACCAACCAACACCAACCAACTTTTTAATAATTTCATATTATAATCAAAAAATCTCCCATAACTTTTAGCACTTCTTTTAGAACAAACCTGTAAGTTTTAATGTTACTCTGATAAAACAACAAATATTTGCACTCCTATGAATAGTCTGCACTTTTTAAATTTACACTTATTTGATATTGCAAGGTGAAAACAGCAAACGTGACAGTTTTCTGGATGAAAGATTTGAAACTGAGGTCTGGGAAGATAACTGTTCTGCTGGGTTCCTGAAGGTAACTCATGAACTACAGTCACCCTTTCTGAAAGTACTTCCCCCCTCTCCTCCTTGCCTGGAGGAGATTTTTGAAATGCATTTAGGATTTTCTGCTCCCACTTGCTTATCACCATTTCATTGGAAACCTCTTGTTATCATTTTTGAATTGTTTGGAAGTCATCAGACATGTATGCAATACATTTGAAAGAGACAACTAAAGCTTAAGTTGTTACCAGTGCTCAGTAAAGAAAAAAAGTTTTAAAATCTCACAAATTCCATCCTGACAAGTCAGGTTTTTACATTAACCTTTAAACCTGTAATGTAACATGACTGGGAAAGCAGGTATCAGTGTCTGAAAACTGCTCAGTCTCAGTTATGCCAAACCTGCTTTTATTAGCCCTAAAATACTTGAAATATGCAGTCAGAAAAACTGTTTTAGAATGTACTGTGAGTTGGATTTCAATGAATGACACATTACACTACCATTGTAACAAATACCAACAATTGGTCTGCAGAGAAATACAGATATATATGCAGATATATTTGAAAGCTGGAAAGGGCATGTATGTATAGGGAATGGCTTCAAACTGAAAGAGGGTAGATTTAGATTAGACATTAGGAAGAAGATCTTCCCTGTGAGGGTGGTGAGGAACTGGCACAGGTTGCCCAGAGAAACTGTGGGGTTAGAACTGGAGTCTTTTCCAGCCCAAATCATTCTAAGATTCTATCATATTCAGGTGAATGTTTGTAGGACTTACAAAAGAGTGTGAAAATTCAGAAAATATTTCTCTACAGCAAGACATTTTGCTAAAAAGTGAATATTGAAATAGCTTTGTACAAAAGCCTGTCTTTTAATACACTGGTATGATGAAAAAATTGTGCTATGTCACAAGGGTGACATTTAGAATAAAACCGATAATTTCATTCTTTTTGCTTAGGCAAACTAAGGATAAGTCCCTTTCGGTTATTCTGTTTTGTGTCATTTGATCAGAAGCACAAGGGAAAACAAAAATAATAAAAAAAACAGTGACAAAATAAACTACTGACAGAATCTCTGTATTATTCCTGGAAGTTACGCAATGCTTGTGGCATTACGTAGCTGAAGGGTTGTGGAAAGAGAGTTGGTCAATGTGAATATATTGTAATGAAGCAGACATCTTCCAGCATGTTGTTCCTGTCCGTATCTTTTTCTCTTATATGACTCCCCTTTCACTTACTGTTTTGTCTTATAGTGGCTCAGTTTCAGTAAAAAACCCCAACATATAAAACACTCCATCCCAGTGTCTCAAATACTGACATGGTTGTTAAGAGCAGTAAAAGTGGACAAAGCTAAGAGGGAAATTCAATTTGGGGAAAACTAATTTCAGTCACAAGCAAACACAGTCCAGAACTGCAGTTTACAATGTTTTTTCTGAGCTTTTCTGAACTACTGTCGAAGTTGGGCTTTGCCCAGCTTGGATAATTTCCCAGCAGGCTGCATTTAAAAGTTACGTCACCATCCAAGTTTCCTCTGTTGAGTAATGTTTCCATAAATTCTAACAGACTTCAGTGCTACTTCTTTTGCCTTTGTTTGTAAATCAAAATGCCCAAGTGTATTGCAAGCAATTGCTATTAATGCCTTCTGGTAGATGGAGGGACATCAGTGGTAAGTAAGGCAGAGTAATATTTATACAAAGGGGCATTTGAAGGAGATATTCTTATTCTAACCATTAAGCCTTCATCAGATGCTTGATAATATGAAATTTATCAGAAAAAAAAGTTGTAATAATGCACATTCAGAGTTGCCTTTTCTTGAGTATAATGTTAATGCAATTTACTGCATGTCACATCTACATTGCGGTTTGAATTATTATGCTCAAAAGAATCTTTTCATCCTCCAAGTAGAATATTAATTGTAATATTGTTTTGGAAGCAAATGGTTGCATTTGCCTTTTCATAGCCATAATTATATTTGGCTAAAAAGTCCACTGGAAAGGTGTGTGCCCTTTTTAGTAAAAACAATTGCACAGCTTCAGGTTAAATCATTTCACCTGCTGTGAAACAATTAAAATCTCTTTTGCTACTGAGCACAGCCAGTTGCTTAATGAAAGGGTCATGGAGACATTCACAAGAACACTCATTTTGCTAAACAGTTGAAGTCTGCCTATAATAGGTGCCTTCAGAAAGTTTTAAATTGTCAATAGACTTGCAAACCTTTTGTAATGACAAAGGTTGAGGGACACTCAGAACTACTAGAATGCTCTCAAAAAATAAATTGGCTTACAGGTTTTTAAATTCATCATTCATGATATCATAGTTAACAGACTGTTGGAAAAGCTGTAATACATGTGAATCTCTCTTATGAGTATCAATATCATTACTACAGCATGCAGCTTTTTTATTTGCCTCCACTAGAGTATCTATATAATAATAATCTATCTATCTAATTATCTGCCTGTTTATCTATCTATCCAGTCATCTAATATAGATCATTCTCCATGGTCCTACCTCACACACATTGCCATCTCAGACTCAGAGCTAAGCAAGTTTCCACTCGAAGAAACATAAAACCTCCTCTACTGGGATGAATCCCCTATATGATATTGAACAGACAGAAGAATCTTTCGCCCTGATCTGCCTGCAGACAAACAGATTTCAGGAGCAGATCTAAAACCTAGGACAGTGTCTCAACACTGCAAGAAAGAAGGCTCCCAAGTGGGTCCATTTCATACTGCAATAATTGATACAGAAAGGTGAGAAATACAGGCCTGGAATGATGGCTGAAGCCTTGAGAAATGAAAAGACAGGGTGTGGTGTAGACGACTACAGGCACAGAGATGAGGCACAGATTTGGCATTGGAGGCTCAATGGCTGTAAAAACCTCACCAATAGTCAGTTAAAGAAATGCAGACCTGGAGCTTGAGAAGCTTAGGAGTAACAAAGTGATAATATCTAACATATGTAAAGGTAACTGAAACAACATGCAGCAATGTACAATAAAAGGAACTTCAAACAGCTTGTTGGGCACTGTTTGGATCTGTCAGGAGCTGTACTCACTATGCTTTAAGTGCTATGTTTGACACCTATTCCATCAGCTATGGTATGTGACAGCAGCATATGGCAAGGAGCCAACGGCTTGAAGCACTTTTTATGATGCAGCTACACTGAAGACCTGGACTCGTTCACAGTTCCTTCAGTACTGTTTAAGAGACAATGGTGCAGCAGCTGCAGAAATTTCAAGTACAGGCAGTTCACTAACTCAGCACAGCTCACTTGCTCTTTGTAAGTATTCTCATTTGTTATAATAAGTACAAAATCTTTTCTAGTCACATAATACCAACTTGCCACAGCTGTACTCCACTGCCAAGTAATGATGCCAAGTAAGCTTTGGAATTCAGTAGTAACACTGTGTGCACCAGGTGACACTTGAACAAGCAGCAAACAGTACAAGTTACATGTTCCATTTCCCCGAGAGCTGGCTAATCTCCAAAAAGAGTAGCTATTCCCAACCCCCAGATAATTTCTGAAAAAGCCTCTTCTTATACCATTCCAGGCATATCTGCATAGCAAATACTGGTTTATACTATTACAAGCGTGGTTTTATGCTACATGTATGACATTACTTAAAAAGTTGCTTCTAATTTCTGGAAGTTTTGCATTTGAAAATTCTACACAATGTCTACAACCACCAAAACCACCTCAAAAGAGAAAAATCTTCACACACAGGACCTTGCACACATCTCATAAAGTGTGCCTTGCATACATTCTAACAAGGAACTTCAGAAGTCAATTTCAACTTGAATACAATTCAAAATCATATATATAGAACAGTTAATAGAACTTACAATATTTATCTTTTATTCATTGTGAAAGTGAGCATCATTGCTTGACCATATAATTATATCAAAATTAAGAAGTGCTTAATGAAAGCAGCATGACACACCAACATTTTTTGCTGTATGACACAACCACTGGCTCGCTTCGTTCTCTCATAGCCTCAACTAAAATGGATGGATAGCAACTGTTTCAATTCTCCTGGGGAGTTATTCATTATCTAGTTTGCACAACAACATTACCTTATCTTGGATAACTGAAACTACATTTTTAAAGCTTAAAATTACCTTTTAAGGAAAAATATATAGAAATTCTGAAAAGGTACTTCAGAGCAGCAGCTACACACCCCTTTAATTAAGTAAAATGTTTCCTATGTAAGCATTTTATCCCAAATCAATACAGAGTTGGCTACAGGAACATGTATTTTTCCATCCTGAAGTATGCAGTAACAGGAAAAGTTTCCATTAATGCGTTGTAACCTGTTATTCATAGCTAATAAACATTCATATTTACTCAGCAAGAATCCAAACACTTAATTTTATATTTATAAGCGTGTTCATATTTGCAGTGCAAGTAGGATCCCTCACATAAATGCTAGGTTATCATAAAGATGGTATCAGCAGTGAATAAAGCAGTATTTCCATCTTACTAAACACTCAGTACAGAAAAGTGCTGTTAACAGTTGAGGATGGTTTCTATCATTTAGCATGTTATCCTCTTTATTGCTTTTGTTAAGGTGATGAATCAACACCTTTTTCAGGGTGAACACCTACATGATGAATGCATCAAAGATCCATACAGTGCTTTAATAAGATTCACACAGTGTTACTCATTTAAAAAAGAATCAAATAACCTTTTTTCCTCCAGAAACTTTCCAAAATTGTAATTTTTATTTTTTGATTTTTAGTTTTGGAAAGCTCCTGTTTATATATTTTTTTTTTTTGAGAAAAAGAAAGTTTACAAATATTAACACTGAACAACAAAAATAAAATCAAACAAATATAATTTACAGAAGCTCCAAAGAGAAGCAATCTGCAGGGCAGACTAATAGGCCATAGATCTGGGCTTCACTATAATTAAACCAAGCAAAAGATATTCAAATTAATGTTGAATTGGTCTGGTAGTTTTTAAAAAGATTGTCTTTATACTCAGTTGCAGAGACATGCAGCTACTACAAGAGGCCACACAATACAACTTCTAGCTCTACAGCTACAGTTTAAAGTCTTAACAGAAAAAATTACAAAATCTGACAAAATAATTACAATCTATCTCTATCCTGATTCGCAACTCACAAAATTAAATAGCTAAATAACCTGCCATAGCAAAGCAGAATAAATTTCATGTTTTATATCATGAAAGTATATGTATTTCTTTCTCAGCTTTGTTTCTGTTGTAAACAAAGGACTATAATATCAACATATATAATTTTTAAATCATTATGTGAGAATATATTCTTTTCCAGGTCATGTATCTCTAGATATTAGAATATTTTTGCCAGAACTGAAGGTTAAATGGCGGACATTTACCATTACAACCATTAACTGTCACTCCACATTCATATGTAATCTGCCCTGAAGGGGTAATCAGCTTCCACTCCCTGAATGTATAAAAATGAACCAGCAAACAAACAAAAGCAAGAGCTCTCTGGTAAGTGAAAATGCAGAGACCTTCTATATCCATTGGGACACTCTGATTGATCTACACATTAAATCCATTCAGTGAAAGTAATGATTTCAAGAGGCTTTTAAGAAAATCTACCTGGAGTGGAGGAAAATGCAAAGTATTCCACAGACATCTTCCATTTTAGTTCATATTAGAAGCAAGAAGATTTATTAGACAGCTGCATTTCCATTCAGGTGTACGAAACTGCACATAGAGAGAGGCTGTATATCCAGATCATTCCACAAACTGATCATTAATTAGCTCAATTCTCACAGGTGTGGCCAAAAATCCTTCAAATACAGGGGAAATTAGGAACTTGACAATGAAAGTTGCAACAGGATGGCTCCATCTATTCCAAAAGCTATGCCTTTGGGACCTATCTACAAAAAGTTCCAATTAAGTTAGTTGACACACTAACCTGTGTAAAAAACCTTCAAACAAACAACAAACCACCAAACAAAACACAACACCTGGAGATACAGTAAATTTGGTCTGAATATTATGCTCTATTTGTCTGAATAACACCTTAGCTGCAATCAGGAGAAGGGAGGCACAGCTGTGGATGTGATTACCTTCTTCATACACCTCTGCCCCAGAACAAAAAATACAAGTAATAATAAAGTAAATGGGAAGCAGCCAGTCCTGAAGAAACAACATACATCATCAAGACACTAGCAGATACCAACACTGGACAAACTTCTCAATTGCTACCAGGTACCATGTTTATCGCTCGAAAACTTTCAGCCTTTCTGTAGTAGCCACAATAAAACACTATCCTACCCCTCAGCATCACATCTGAGCAGAAAACACCCTAGGAGCAGAAATGTTCATTATAGAATCAAAATGACACTGATTTGGCAAAAATTCAGTTAAAGAGAAAAGCTGTTAGTAGAGGATGGCTTATGCTCACCAATTAAGATCATTTTTGACAGTGTGACAAAATGATAATCAGTCTAATGGCTTTTATGGATTTCAATCTTCCACAGACTGGCTTAAAATTATAATTCTGCTTTTAAATACAAGGGCCTGTAAGGGCCTTGTTACATAAGCTTGACGGAGAACACTTGAATTCTCTTTCGGAATTGTATTATGGGTAATATGTTTAAATAATATACACAGAAAATCTACAATGTAGCTGGTGGGTTAGTTTGAGTTACTAGAGTCACTCAATGTAACTACATTAAATGGGGGTTGCCTTTCATCAGTGTTATCTAAACCGAAAGTTTTCCAAGACATCTCAAACGTTGGAGCTACTCAACACTTTAGTTGCAGAATTTGTAATTCTTTCAGCTTTGAGTATTTCATTTGGCATTCATCTCACTTCACGAATGTCAGAATCCCCTTCTCGTGGTTTTCTTCTCAGCTGCCTGTCAGTTTGAGGTACTTAGCTGAAACCAGTGTGGTGTTTTTGAGCCCACTCTTTTTAAATATTTGCAAACTGGAGACGGATACTCCCTCATCAGGTTTTACAGATGTCATATGCCGATGCTTAAATTTATCAAGAATGTATTACACAGTAGTGCTCTTCGATCCACTCCATCACTATCACCATTTCTCAAAGCATCGGACATTACTTGGAGTCCTTTCTGCAGTTTCTCAGGTATCATAGTGTTTCTCATCACATGGTCTTGAATTCACTGTTGGGGTACATATAGCAGTATAACTATATATAGAAGCAGAACTGAAACCAACAATTCACCTTCTCTGCTGATCGCTCCAGTCTTAGCTCTGGCATTTTCTATTGACTGTGCCTCTTGTGGAAACTTCTGTGGTAGGTCTACTTGGTATATTTATAAAGAGAAAGAAAAGCCACAACTGATTCAGTTTTTATGCCCAGGGGATATTGTAGCAGGTGCACAGGTATAGTTGCTAGTCAATGACAGGGCACAAGCAGGAGGCCAGAGAAGTGCTGATTCAAGCATACCCTTTAACCATTCCTTCATATTTGAAGATATGTCTGACAGCTGTTGGAAGTGTGAAAACACAGTTAAGAACAAATAATGAAACACTAGTAAAATGTCAGGAAGTGAATACTACTTACTGCATGGATAGCACAAGAGAACGCTTACCACAGAAACACTGAAAACCAGCCAACCCTAAAGCACCTTGTTGTGGGGTGTGTAGGACACACCTAAAAAACAATATGCAAAACAAGGAAATAAGCCAAAACCATCTCTATTAGCTACAGAAATAACAGGTCAGCATATGGTCCAAGAGTTTGGTATTTTGGGGCATACTGATACTTGCTGCCCTAATGGACAGACACAGACAACTACAACAAATGCAAAATTCTTTTAAGACTGGCTAGACTCAAACAACCTCTTCTGAAGACCAATATTTTCAGATGCAGTAAGGTTCAGTGTCTCATTGCAACATGACCAACAACCTCAAATAAGTTTTTCAAGAAGGGAAATCGCAGCTAGACAAGCCAAATACTAAATGCTTGCAAAACATCATCTGATGGCACAGTCTGAATACGACACAAACCTGGTTTATGATGGAGTTCAGCTCGATTCAAGCATCCGATCTCAATGTGACCGATCTAGATTTTAGGAGTTACATAAAAGTTGATTTCAGTAAATTTATGGCCAGTCAGAATCAATTAACATTTTTCCTTTTTTTTTTTTTTCTTTCACAGCATCAATTAACATTTTTCCTTTTTTTTTTTTTCTTTCACAGCAGTGTTTTTCAACTGTTTAGAAAGTTAGTGTTTTCAAAATTGCATCTGTTTTGCCCCATCACTGCAGATTTGCTGTCTTAAAACTACCAAATCTGAACAGAATAGAATGTTTGGCTACCCAGTGCAAGAGGGTATATATGCTTCTGCATGCTGTATATATAGCTAGTCACAAATTCAGTATTGTAGCTTGAACAATGATTAACAAGAGTACCAACATATGTAAGGCAGATTTTCAATATTTATTTGAAATAGTCTTCCAAAATTATTAAATCACATAAGAGTTACCCCATAAGAATGATTATGTTAACTATTGAAAAATGAAACTCACCTGGAGTATTGTGTGCAGTTCTGCTGTCCTCAACATAAAAAGCACATGGAACTGTTGGAACAAGTCCAGAGGAGGCCACAAGGATGATCAGGGGCTGGAGCACCTCCCATATGAAGATAGGCTGAGAAAGTTGGGGCTGTTCAGCCTGGAGAAGAGAAGGCTGCATGGAGACCTCATAGCAGCCTTCCAGTACCTGAAGGGGGGCTATAGGGATGCTGGGGGGGGACGGACTATTTATTAAGGACTGTAGTGATAGGACAAGGGGTAATGGGTTAAAACTTAAACAGGGGAAGTTAGATTGGATATAAGGAGGAAATTCTTTCCTGTTAGGGTGGTGAGGCACTGGAATTGGGCTGCCCAGGGAGGCTGTGAATGCTCCATCTCTGGCGCTGTTCAAGGCCAGGTTGGATGAAGCTTTGGGTGGGATGGTTTAGTGCAGGGGGGTTGGAACTGGATGATCTTAAGGTCCTTTCCAACCCTAACTATTCTACGATTCTATGATTCTAACTAAATTCCAATGTGCATGAAAAAATTCTGGTACTATCACAATCAAGCATTACAAACTGTAAGAGATACATAGCAGGATGACAGATCTAAGTAGAAAATAAAAGAAATCCTCAGCACTCTTAAGTTGCTATAGCCTTCTTTTTGATATGAGAATTGCCCCTTTTTCCCAAATACCGCGTATTATCCATGTTTAACCATTGTTAAATGTTTGCGCTGACTAAATCTAGCTAATGTTATACTTCTTACTGTTATGATCAGCTGGATATTTTACTTCAAATAACCTGAGATGAGAAAATAATCAAGTACAGTGCCATACTGTAAATTCCAGATACGAATTAATGTTGTGATAGGGAAGAAGCTTTATGTATCTTGACAAACAGAATAAGCTGCAGGGTACTCATAGCCACAATCTACTTTTGCTTTCCTGCTTTTTCTCCTTCTTTTACCCCTCAATTATTGGTTGTGTTAACAGGTTTTTAAACTTACTTTCTTCCTTCTATACCTTTGAAGAATATTAACAGCAGAGACAGGTCAGATTTCTTCACAGTAAGTTAATTTTGTAATATTTAAAAGCAAAGTGTTACTAGAAAACAGTTTCTCTGACGTTTTCCCTGTGTTCTGTATGATAATTCAAATAATAACTTTTCTGCAGTGATATGCTTGACCACAGCCCTGGTTAGTATTTGTCGACAACACTAGAGTGACTCTGAATAAAATTTAACCACCAAATTCAGTTACAAACAGATGATGTATAAAAGAACATAAAGACATTAATCTTCAATTTTGCAGTGGTTTTGCAAATTTGCAATAAAACAATAATTGCATAAAAAAGCATACAATATATGCTTGAACATATCAAGACAGTGAAACTGCTTAGGAAATCCAAATGAAACTGTACCAACCCAATATCCGCTTAACAGTCGCTTACACTGAAGGAAGAACTAATATGGGATATATTCTGCTTGGGTTTTATGTAAACTGCACAAGGCAATATATCCACTAAACCTAACTTCTTATATACTGATGTCCAACAAATCCCCAAGATGATGAAGAGCAGGACCCCATCCTCTCATACGGTATCCTGAAACACAGACGAGCCACGCAGGCTTACTGTACTATATTCTGATTTCCTGACAACATATTGAACATAGAATCATAGAATGGTTTGGGTTGGAAAGGACCTTAAAATCATCTAGTTCCAACCCCCCTGCTATGGGCAGGGGAGCCTCACACTAAACCATTTCACCCAAGGCCCTGTTTAACCTGGCTTTGAACATTGCCAAGGATGGAGCATTCACTTGTCTGGGCAACCTGTGCCAGTGCCTCACCACCCTCATGGTAAAGAACTTCTTCTTTATATCTAACCTGAACTTAGAATCATAGAATAGTCAGGGTTGGAAAGGACCTCAAGATCATCTAGTTCCAACCCCTGCCATAGGCAGGGACACCTCACACTAAACCATCCCACACAAGGCTTCATCCAACCTGGCCTTGAACACTGTCAGGGATGGAGCACTCACAACCGCCCTGGGCAACCCATTCCAGTGCCTCACCACCCTAACAGGAAAGAATTTCCTCCTTTTATTCAATTTAACTTCCCCTGTTTAAGTTTTAAGCCGTTACCCCTTGTCCTGTCACTACAGTCCCTGACGAAGAGTCCCTCCCCAGCATCCCTATAGGCCCCCTTCAGGTACTGGAAGGCTGCTCTGAGGTCCCCACGCAGCCTTCTCTTCTCAAGGCTGAACAGCCCCAACTTCCTCAGCCTGTCTTCATACGGGAGGTGCTCCAGTCCCCTGATCATCCTCGTGGCCCTCCTCTGGACTTGTTCCAGCAGTTCCATGTCCTTTTTATGTTGAGGACACCAGAACTGCACACAATGCTCCAGGTGAGGTCTCACAAGAGCAGAGCAGGGGGGCAGGATCACCTCCTTCGACCTGCTGGTCACGCTCCTTTTGATGCAGCCCAGGATACGGTTGGCTTTCTGGGCTGCGAGCACACACTGCAGCCGGCTCATGTTTATTTTCTCATCGACCAGCACCCCCAAGTCCTTCTCTGCAGGGCCGCTCTGAATCTCTTCTTTGCCCAGTCTGTAGCTGTGCCTGGGATTGCTCCGACCCAGGTGTAGGACCCTGCACTTGTCATGGTTGAACTTCATCGGCATCAGCCCACCTCACAAGCGTGTCAAGGTCCCTCTGGATGGCATCCCTTCCCTCCAGCGTATCAACCGGACCACACAGCTTGGTGTCATCGGCAAACTTGATGAAGGTGCACTCAATCCCACTGTCCATGTCAGCGATGAAGATGTTAAACAAGTCCGGTCCCAACACCGATCCCTGAGGGACACCACTCGTTACCGGTCTCCAGAACTTCCTCCATTTTAGTTTGAACCCATCACCCCTTGTCCTGTCACTACAGTCCCTCATGAAGAGTCCCTCTTCAGCATCCCTATAGGCCCCCTTCAGATACTGGAAGGCTGCTATGAGGTCTCTACACAGCCATCTCTTCTCCAGGCTGAACAGCCCCATCTTTCTCAGCCTATCTTCATATGGGAAGTCCACCAGCCCCTGATCACTCCTGTGGCCTCCTCTGGACTTGCTTCAACAGCTCCATGTCCTTCTTATGCTGGGGACAGCAGAACCACACAGCTTGGTGTCATCGGCAAACTTGCTGAGGGGGCATCAATACCACTGTCCATGTCACCGACAAAGTTGTTGAACAGGACCGGTCCCAATACTGACCCCTGAGGGACATCACTCATTATACATCTCCAGTTGGACACTGGGCCATTGACTGCAACTTTCTATGTGCTGCCATCAGCCAATAATTAATCATCTCATGTGCTATAATTCCCTAGACACTTACCTGTCCCCTCAAACACAGGCAGGGAAAGTAGAATAGGAAGGCAGATTTAGTAATGAAATCTACATCTGCTTTTTGTTTCAGTCAGACTGGACTATACAATAACATTCATTATTCTGTTGCTTATTAAAAAAATCAAAATATGCTGTAGTGTATTTTTTCTTCAATACCTGGAAATCTCAGGGCAAGCAATCTTATTTACTTTACGTAACCCATAAATAGATTAAGTTACTTCTGTCTTTACAAGCAATCAAACCTGAAAATTGTTCTGAAGTAAAAAGCTAAAAACAGCAGTTTTTACCACCCACTTCCCCTCTGACATGTCAGCCAGAAACATCAGTTCTCTTCAGGGGAGCAAACAGCCAGTAAAACAGGACAACAGCTAAGGTTAGCAATGCTTTTATCCCTCTTTAACAGCTGACTGGAAAGAACACGGTCACTCAAAGAATCTGATCCTGTTTTTAAGAGGGAGAAAAATTAATTTCGTATGTGCATTTTCAGTAAGTGCACCAGCATTTGAGCAGAAAATAAATAATGTATTCCCTGCACACTTATAGTAAGGTAATATCTTAAAAGCAGCAGAACAAAAAATTAATATTAGCAATAATTTTCGCTTTACCTTCAGATTTCAAGAAGCAAAACCAAAAATGAACTCTAGCTGACATCAAATTAACACATCTACAATCTAGTCCTCTTATTGGGCTTCTTTTTTCACTCAAAGCCTAAACTTTACACTTGATGGAAAAACAAACCAACAAATCACAAACAACAAGAGCTTCACTCAATTTCTAGCTTGTTTCACAAAGAGTGATCGGGAAACGGACTACAATTTTCAAAGAAAAATATTTTTTTAATGGGATGCAAGAACAATAAATTTTGACAAATTTTCAAATATAACTTCTTTTTGAGTTTTTCTCTCTGCTTTTGCCTTTTGGAAAATACTTCACACATTCTTCAGAAAAAGAAGACCTTCATTTCAACAGTACAACATTTTACTCACAGACTTGGTATTTATTGAACTGAGGTAATGTATTGGAAGTTTTGAAAATCAAGTCGCAGTCTCCATTTTGCTTCATTGAGAGCAAAATCAAAGGTCACAGAAGACCCAAAATTACTTTATCAAGGAGAGGTGAAGTGAAGCAGAGAAATAAAAACTAACTTCATGCTGTGCACCGTTAACTTTTTTTTTCTTTTAATATAAACAAATCAGGTTTTCGTTTAATTATATTTGACTGGCCTTGTGGCTGAAAAAAAGAGAAATTAATAATAGCAGAAAAGACACAGTGACAGGAAGAAAATGAGAGTGCTTTTGTAAGCTGACAAATTTGGATACTTTTTAAACCAAAACAGCAGGTTCCTGTTCATTTTTCTGTCTTCCCACTCAGGCTGAAGTGAATTAGGTGAAAAGGCCACACCTCGGTACTATGCCTAAACTATCTGTCTGTCTGGAGACATATTGGAAGATTCACTTTCCTAGGACACAGGAAGTAGTCTTCTAAAAGAACAGATCATTGTCAGGAGGGAAACTACACGCAGTGACCAGGCATCTGCTTGAGTTTTATAAAAGTAGCATCAGTAAATACCTATAGAGGTTTTAAAAAAACCCAAACCAAACAGAAAACCAACAAGCAGCAAACCTACATGCCTTAAACAAGCATTTGATAAGCTAGGAATATTAGGGCCCTCCACCTTTTCCTGTCTCCCCAGCACTGCCTAAATCATCTTTTGGCAAATGGTTTTACCATTCAGTTTTCACCTGACAGATCTTCTTGCTTGTACAGTCCATTTTAGAAACATAACTTGTTTTCTTTGCTAAGATTTCATTTCCTTCCATCTCAGAACTTGATGAAATCTATTTCTTAGTTCCTCATCTCACAATGAAAGCTGACAAGTATCAGACAAAATGTAACTGTCCCGTATGAAGTAATTCATTTCTGTCAAAGATTAGACGTTAGTTTTTTTCCTTAAGATAAGATGACTGGTATTGTTCTGCAAGATCCAAGAGGGGCAATTTAACCATTTCAGTACTAAGAGAGCTTTAGGATCAGCTCTTCTCCTTAAATCACGTAGCCTGCTGGATGAAAGTGGGTAACTGAGATGGAAGACACTGAAGAGCTGTTAATTTCTATTTCATTTGAGGCTTTGACTCCCCAAGTATTTTTTACCATACAATATTCTGTAAAATAGCAGTATTATGAAATACGCATTTGAACAACTCAAACCAGCTGAAACTTATTTTCCACTCTATGCACCAGACAGAACTCTTAGGCCACGTTAAATTCACTTTATATTTGCAGCTATTCATGACCATAGTGATTTTTTTTTCAAATTCAAATACAGTTCCCACGCAACTTTCCATTCATGTTAACAAGGGCAAGATTCATCCACCTAAACTCAGCCAAAGAGAAAACATGTGGGCTCAACATCCAGCCCCCTAACAATGAAGAGAGGGAAGGAAGGAGAGAGAAGCAGTCAGTTCGGAGGTGTAACCCAGCTCCCCCAAAGCACACACCTACAGCAGGACAAGGCCACTTGTGCTCCAGGCACATCCTTCCCAGAGGGCGGCTGACAGAGCCCTGTACTGCCCAGACCTTTGGAGACGAATCCCTCCTAGACCTCTTCACTGCACCAGGCACCCTGCAAGGGCTGAAAGCTCAGCCCCAGCCTGGCCACCACAGCTCCCTGCCCCACAGGCTGCAAGCACCTCCTGCTCTGTATTTTTCAAGTGGATAAACTTCCTCAGGACTCCTCAGCAAAGCAAAGGTCTGGTAATGAAATCTGCAGAGCTGGCCACAAGAGCAAGCGTAGCATATTATGTAATTAGTAACACTGAATCAATTTATATTTTACAAATGGACACTGCAAATAATAAAACAGATGTGAGTCAAAGCTGAGCTTAAAGTTTTCCCGATGGAATAGATGAACTGGAGAACAAAACATTTTGGTGCTGGCATCTGATGTTTTCCTCAAGAAATAGAGCTTGATGCCAAAAATACTCGGGAATCAGCTTTTGAAAGGTTAATTAGATTCTCCAAAAGCATTTCAATTGCAGGAATGAGACATTAGGAATGAGACATTATCCCATTTAATATGTATCCTGACACATCCTATTTGCTTCAGATTTTCTCTGCCACAAGATTTTTCTTGTGTAGATAAGCGTTATTAATCGTAATGTCTTCTGACAACTTCATGTTTACAACTTAGATCACCTCTGAAGGCAAAGGGCTACTCTAATCAAGATCTTTAACTGAAGTTGTTTACGTCTTATATCAGCAACAGGAAACCTGCTCTATTCAAGGCACCACAGTATCCCAGAAGTGAACTATGTGCTGTGTTTCTCACACCAAACCATAAATCTGAATGCTGCAAGATGAAGCTATACTTGAAGACCCAAGATATCCTCCGTGTAGCCATGAATTATACACAGAGCTGCCCAACCTTGTTAACTACACAGGATTAGTCATGCAGAAATTCTGGTACGTAGTGCACCCTCTGGATTTCATTCTGGTTTTAAATTACATGGAATTAGATGTAGTTAAATAAGCTAAGTTAAATAAGCTATTTTAAGTTAAGTAAGATTGTGAGATCAAAACTATTTTGTGTTTTGAAAAATCAGGGTTTTTTTTCTGAAAAAAATAGCTTTATCAAGATAAGAGTATTTTGAAAGAGTATTCCAATTTTTCTTTAGTCTGAATTAGGGTTGTGCAAATGCAAGTGCTTCAGCAAGGTAAAAATATTTAGTTTGAATTTCATTATGTCATTTAAACCTATAGTATAGAAAACTGTATAAGTAGAGTGGTTTTAGTAAGTTCCACTTCAAATCAAATAAACAACTCTGAAACATTAAAAACCAGTGACAGATAAATGAGAGGGAATGGAAATAATTTTAAGAATAAATAAACGGTGCACCACTCTTTTTGAAAAAGTTAGTGTCATTGAACAGGCTGCACTGGGGTTTGGGGGTTTTTCCATAGCTGTAAGATTAATTTTTAATTTTGCTGCTGAACTTAATAATGGCAGAATTTCACCCAGTGTCTACCACTCCTGTGGTATAGTGCTTGTTAGAGACAATAAACTGATACATAAACGGACACGGGGGTTTACACAATACCTGTATTTTTGCTCTACGTCTTTTGGGTTCTGTGGGAGTTTTGTGTGTGTGATTCTGAAAAAATGTGATTAACATACAGGATGAATAGACTGTTCAAATTAAATTCAAACAAAATTTGCCAATACTGAGCAGACTGACATGATGACTGTGTGTTTCACAGATCTATAGTAATGAGTCTAAATTAGTACTCATTCGTATAAATAGTAATAGTTCTGTTGGTTTTTAACAGAAGCAGAATTTGATCTGTGCTAACAGAATCCAAGGAATCATGTTTATTGGAAAAAAAAATCTTGTGAAGTTTATAGGGTTTTTCATAAGTGACTGAAATGGATGAATGAATAATAGACTGAATAAATACATCAGCAAGCAGACAAAAGGTGCTTAAAAAAGAACGCGAAAGACCTGCTGGAACTATGACATCCGAGGGTTTATTAGCTGGCCATTTGTAAATGATCAAAGTATTTCCAAGAAATTGCAATCTTTTAAATGGAAATAACATTTTCCTTTATCTTAAATTTTACCTTAACACAGAATTGAAAAGTTTTGTTTTCTTTCTTAAATAAGGTTATGTTGTAATTTTAATCCAACCTAAAGCTCCCTCTTTTCTGTTCATTCACCCCATCTCCTAGTGCTAATCCTAATCAAAGCCACAAGTCACATCCCTGTGGGCATTAAAAGGAAATGTTTCCAAGTTTTCAGGATTTGTAACTTCAATTATTTTTGCAATTATTTGCTAAATTTCATTTCTGATCTTGTTCTATAATCCCAGTTATAGTTCCTGATCAATTATTTGATGCATTTCAAAACATCAAATCTTAATTTGAACCTCATGCAACATTATGTTTTATGAGTACTCCAAGGGTTGCCTATTGGTAGGAGTATCTCAAAAAACCAAGTAAGTCTTCCCCTGAGATTTAAATCACTTGGCAATTTTTTGCATAACAATTTAATTAGCAAAATTATCAAGAGAATACTCTGTACTACTGAAATATTTTGCAAGTTTTTGGTTTTCTACCAGCAATGCTTCCCTCTGTATTCCTGAAAGTTGGATCTGATTAAGTTATTGAGAAGAACAATGGATCATCCCTTAAGGGATCCAGATAAAGTTATAGTAATTTTGAAATTTGCAGAGTGCAGAAAGCTCCTCGAGCACATAAACGTCATTCAAATTAATCAAGTATTGTCAACTGGGTGTGGCAGAGGGGTTTGTGTGTGCATCTCTATGTAGTCATTCTGGTCAGTTTGCAATCCAAACAGTGAATTGTTTTATTTTTTTATAACTTTTATAACACATTTGAAATATCACATAATCACTCAGTAGGGCAGCAGCTCACATCCAAACAGGTTTGAGAATAGCAAAAACTTGTTGCACAATGAGGTGCCTTTGTTTATTGCATTACTACCTCTGTTGTAAAGGAGACCTTTAGCATGAATTCTGAATGAGTAGCATCAGCTGATAAGAACAACAATCAGATGTCAATGACAGAAGGTGCAAACCAAGATAGAGGCACAGGGCTTTCATGTCCAAATCTATGTTAGGACCTCACACTCAGAAAGAGTTTGACTACAATTGCCACCCGCAAAAAAGCAATTTGGAAATGACATTGCAAAGATAAGGTTAACAAAATTTTCCTAAAAGCAACTCCTAAGGGATTCTCTGCTAAAAGAAGCACTTTTTGCTTTAGATCCCAGTTTACTTCAGTTATCAGTCTTACAAGTTTAAGCAGGCTTCTGACAATACAAAGTGTATAAATAATATGCAGCCTTCCTTGAACTCTTACAAATTAGCCACCAGTGAGATTCAAGTGAAAAACCTCAAAATAGCATCATCCAAACAGAACTATTTCTTCCCAAAAGGAAACTTAAAAGTGAATAGCAATAGACTAACTGCTTACATCAAAGTCAGAACAGAAGCTCTGTTGACTTTCTCATTTCATTCAATTTGAAAACTCTATCTGAGAAGGAAGATACCAGTAGACATAACTGTAGAGCTAAAAATAAGCACTATGAAAACTAACAAGATTACAATGAAATTGGTAGAAATTAATAAGTTTGAAAGAAAACTAAGGAGACAACAAATTAATGATCCAGGTCACTCAGATGCTTGTAATGTATTTGCTAAATTTGCTTCCTTTCTGTATTTTAATACAGGGCTTATAAATTACTTTTACAGAGTGGAAAAATAAAAATACTTAATTTTTTTTATTTTTATGTTATGAAAATGTTTTATTCACTCTAATAGAACACTCAAGGGAGATGGCATTTTCTAATTTTAATGCCTAAAATAGAAAATATGATATAATGGAACACGATGGAAGTTAGGTATAGCTGTGTTGAAACTATAAAGTAGGAAATGCAATAGCATTATAAAAAGACAAATTTAGACTTCTGGACTGAGGGAAAAGGACTTTTTACTAAGCAGCACTTTTTGTTTCTGATCCAGATAACAGAACACATGCCATTGATTCTGGAGTGCTCTCATAATCTCATAATAATGTGAGTCTTTCAGTTCTCACTATTGGTATCAGTTATGAGCCTTGCTTCTATCTATATGTTAAATGGCTTCATTTTGCACAAAACCCATTTGCACACATAATTCATCTGCGTGTCAGATACGAAACCATGAAGCTCCTTTTCAGTCATACCAGGGACAGGCTACTCCACATTCTGTTCCCTATCACTTTGTAATGAAACAGAATTTTGCCTTCAGGATATTTCTTGGAACTAGTTTCACATATTCCACGAATACTCCCTTCCTGTCTGCAATGTTGGGGAAATGTTGAAGTAACACCAATTAGTTAGTTGTCACTTTACCTGAGAGAGGTCAGGGCCTGGCTGGCATCTTATATGTTAAAAAGACCATGAATGCATTAGGACTCACTGTCACCTGAGTTTTAGCAAGTTGATGAAAAGTTAGTCTAGGAAAAGCAGATAATTAAAAAAAATTGCTCATGATGGCTGTTTGTAATATGTAACTTTATTTTACACAGAATTATCTTCTATATGATTGGATCCTGTTTAAATGGTGTTATATAGAGAGATGTGTGTGAACACAGCTATAAACAGTTTGTCCCTCTATATTTCATGTATCTGCAGCTGCACATGGACAGAATGTTTATGATTCTATGAAGAGATTGCATTGTGAATAAAAAAAAATTCCTGTTTCTATTTATTTAGGAAAGATTATGATCTATGCATTTAGCAGTATAAGATACAATCAATGATCCTGGTCTTCCTGACATTCCCTCTGCGAGTCACACAGCATGCCTTTCCTCTAAGTTATTGAACAAAGACAAAAAAATATTTCATCCATAATTCTATCTGCATTGGTATGTGACATATATAAAGATATCTCAGTTTAGATTACCTTTTAAATTTAAGGTTGCATGTGCTGTTTTGCAACAAGGGAAAAAGAATTTTTTCTAGCCTGTCTGGTAGTTTTTTAGAACTTGAAGGAAAGCTCCATATGAACAGAACTATGATGTTAGCCAACCTGCCAATCAAGTCGCTAATCCTCTACACATCTCTACTGTCAGGAGACAGATACCTGGAAGCTGGTTTGCAGGAGATAAAAAGTTGGACAGGAACCAGAAAATGTTCAAAATAAAAACTAGATGCATATGTCCGGTATATTTTCTTAAAAAAAACCCCAAAACCCAAAAAATCCCCCCAGAACACACCACCAAAAACCTAAAGGGAATGATGCAAAAGAATTTTGACTTCCATGGATTAAACAAAGCTACATGCACATACTCATTGCTGTCAGTTGCTTCTAAGTAACCCCTGGGTTCAAGGTTCAGTATTGCATTGGTTAATTTTCAGTCATGCCAGTGACTATGGAAAGCAAATTTAACTCTATGCAATATTTTTATATCCAAGTCTTCATGTTTGGATACAATGAAAACACAGTGAATCAGATAAGCAATGAAAACTGTATTATACTATCCAAAACTCACTGGTTATTGAATATGAAGTATTATTTTCTTTTATCCATTGAGAAAGAAAGAAATGTAAAAATCACTAAAACTGTTCTGTCCAGTTCTACTCTTTTCTGATACGAGGTTCAAGCAGATCAATTGAAATAAATTTTCAGTGTATTTTGTCTTGTCAGAGTTTATCTTCAAACAGATATTTTTATTAGTTATTTCTGAGAGTAAGTCTTGATCTATAGCATATACACAGGCTATTCATAATAATAATTTGACATTCAAATTTTAGTTGTTTTGACCAAAACCATGAGTTATAAGAAATATTTCTGCTCAGTGACTCACTGATTACCTTTTAAAAATTAGGTTTATCTTAAAACTGTGTATTCATAACTTGTAGTTATGAATGAGAATTTTGCTTTTTTGTGAATATTCTTGCAATACTTACTTAAAATTGGCTTCTTCTCTAAATGTTCCTGCCAGTAAAGTCATTTGCTGGAATACTGTTGGAAAGCAAATACAGAAGGGGTGTGAATACAGTTGAAGAGAATTCATTTGCAAATCAAATGGATGGTGGAGGAGGAGTTGAATTCAATGAATTTGACAAAGATAGTGTCACAATAAACACAAGAACATTTAGCAAGAATAACCTTTGCAAGACTTTTAACCTCTGTTCTACAAAAGTATTTATATATGTAAAGCACCTATCTCCAAGCAGATTTTTATCTATCCCAACAGATGTAAAATTAGCCCACTGAACAGCTTGCAGAGCAGATCACTAGACTAATATTAACATTTGAAGCTAGAACAGAAATGCCTTTTCTGAAGAGAAACAATTCTCCAATAAATTAGCCATTGTATATAGGATGAGGCAAAGTTACTAATGTCTTAATCCTATGTTATCCTCTGTTAACAAAAAGGCACCAGGTAACTAACATTATCGTCTTGAAGGTGTGGGAAAGAAACCCCTAAAAGCTGTTAATTCTATGTTAGCTACAAATTTGCGTAGATATTTATATTTATACTCTCCTGTTCAGGAGGGCACAGAAAAACAGTCTGTGGCACTTAAAAAAAACACAAAACAACTGAAAAAACCCAAAACCCCAAACCTCCTTAATTAAAAAATACTGGATGGCAGTAGGAAAGCACACCTCCCCAGTTAGGGTGACGTCCCTCAGGAAAGTCACTTCCTTCCTTCTTCTGCACAAAGACCACATCATTGCTATCTGTCACTAGCTGCTCATAGCTGACCCATTCTAATTATATACTTGTGTTATGCTAAAAATCTGGATTACATTAAATCATATTTATGCAAAAAAGGCACAGTTTAGGACTGCCAAATTACATACCCTTACAACATCTTACAATAATCAGGGCAAGGAACTTTCTCTTTATCTGGGGCTATTTGAAAATGGTATCAAAACCCTAACAGACATTTTAGAATTTATCAAAGCAATACGAAAATAATTTCTGTTTTCAGAATATTTATAGGTCAGTCCATCAAAGAAGTAGTACTGTCACATTTCTCTAATCTTCTCCATGCTCTTCCTGGTTAGACTGTAATTGGTTAAAAGACCAAAATTTTACTTGTGTCTTGACCTCCCAAGGTGAAATATTTTTTGCTGGGCTCTATTAAAATGGTATCTAGCCTCTTGCCAAACCAATGAGCTATCTTTGAGTTAATGACGAACCTTCCAATTGTAACAGTAATTCTACAGTCAAAAATAACAGTAAATATAAAGTCAAATTGTTTTCAATAGGTATATTTGTGTATTTCTGAACAATAATTCTAGAGCACGTACGCTTACCCCAAGAGAACACAGATCTGTATACCTAAGCAATCCTTTTATATTCCATAAAGCTTTCATAAGGTCACAAAATTAACAATATTAACAGAAAAGGACAGTTTAAGTCTTTGTTTACTAACAAGACCTTCAGTTACAGAATGCTTTTACCATAATATATAAATAAACCTGTAGTGTTGACCTTTGAATGCACTTCGTTATACCTTGCTTCCCCCCAAAACCCCTTCTACTTCACCTGTTTACAGTTCATGAGAAGCAAAAAATGAAAGTATGAAAATATTCCATCAAAGATATAATTGGCAAAGAGAGTTAAGTCATGAAAAACAATATAAAGAGCAAATTACAGCAAAGCAAACAAGGGGTATAATCCAGCAAAGCACACCTACACCATCAATAGAAACCTTTTCCTTTACATAAAGTTTTCAGATTAAAATATAAAAGGTGTTGTCTGCCTTAGAATAACTAGGTATATAAAAGAAGCCCCAAACATATCAATCACAGACAGAAGCAAAGAATCAGACTTTTGGTTGAATACAAGTATATTTGAATTTATATAGAATCATAGAATCATAGAATAGTTGGGGTTGGAAAGGACCTCAAGATCATTCAGTTCCAATCCCCCTGTCATGGGCAGAAACACCTCACACTAAACCACCCTACACAAGGCTTCATCCAACCTGGCCTTGAACACTGCCAGGGATGGAGCACTCACAACCTCCCTGGGCAACACATTCCAGTGCCTCACCACCCTAACAGGAAAGAATTTCCTCCTTATAACCAACCTAAACTTCCCCTGTTTAAGTTTTAACCCATTACCCCTTGTCCTGTCACTACAGTCCCTGACGAAGAGTCCCTCCCCAGCATCCCTATAGGCCCCCTTCAGGTACTGGAAGGCTGCTCTGAGGTCCCCACGCAGCCTTCTCTTCTCCAGGCTGAATAGCCCCAACTTCCTCAGCCTGTCTTCATACTGGAGGTGCTCCAGTCCCCTGATCATCCTCGTGGCCCTCCTCTGGACTTGTTCCAACAGTTCCATGTCCTTTTTATGTTGAGGACACCAGAACTGCACACAATGCTCCAGGTGAGGTCTCACAAGAGCAGAGCAGGGGGGCAGGATCACCTCCTTCGACCTGCTGGTCACGCTCCTTTTGATGCAGCCCAGGATACGGTTGGCTTTCTGGGCTGCGAGCGCTCACTGCTGGCTCATGTACATTTTCTCATCGACCAGCACCCCCAAGTCCTTCTCTGCAGGGCCGCTCTGAATCTCTTCTTTGCCCAGTCTGTAGCTGTGCCTGGGATTGCTCCGACCCAGGTGTAGGACCTTGCACTTGTCATGGTTGAACTTCATTGGCATCAGCCCACCTCACAAGCGTGTCAAGGTCCCTCTGGATGGCATCCCTTCCCTCCAGCGTATCAACCGGACAACACAGCTTGGTGTCATCAGCAAACTTGATGAGGGTGCACTCAATCCCACTGTCCATGTCAGCGATGAAGATGTTAAACAAGACCGGTCCCAACACTGATCCCTGAAGGACACCACTCGTTACCGGTCTCCAGACGGACATTGAGCCATTGATCACAACTCTTTGTGTGCGGCCAGCCAGCCAGTTCTTTATCCACCCAGTGGTCCATCCATCAAATTGATATCTCTCCAATTTAGAGACAAGGATGTTGTGTGGGACAGCATTGAATGCTTTGCACAAGTCCAGGTAGATGACATCAACTGCTTTACCCTTGTCTATCAGTTCTGTAGCCCCATCGTAGAAGGCCACCAAATTGGTCAGGCAGGATTTCCCCTTAGTGAAGCCATGCTGGCTGTCACCAAGCACCTTGTTGCTTTTCATGTGCCTTAGCATGCCTTCCAGGAGAATGTGCTCCAAGATTTTACCAGGCACAGAGGTGAGACTGACTGGTCTGTAATTCCCCGGGTCTTCCATTTTGCCCTCCTTGAAAATGGGGGTTATATTTCCCTTTTTCCAGTCGTCAGGAACTTCACCTGACTGCCATGATTTTTCAAATACAATGGCCAGTGGCTTAGCAACTTCATTCGCCAGCTCCCTCAGGACCAGTGGATGGATTCCATCAGGTCCCATGGACTTGTGCAAGTTCAGGTTTTGAAGATGGTCTCGAACCAGATCCTCTCCTACAGTGGGCCCAAGGTCTTCATTCTCACAGTCCCTGCGTCTACCTTCTAAGAACTGGGTGGTGCAGTCAGAGCCTTTGCCAGTGAAGACCGAGGCAAAGAAGCCATTCAGAACCTCAGCCTTCTCCAAATCCCGTGTAGCCAGTTCTCCCAAAAGCTTCCTCAGGGGGCCTATGTTGTCCCTCGTCTGTTTTTTGTTTGCTACATACCTATAGAATCCCTTCCTGTTATCCTTAACATCCCTGGCTAGGTTTAATTCTAACTGAGCTTTAGCCTTCCTAACCTGGTCCCTAGCTTCCCGGACAACATCCCTGTACTCTACCCAGGCCTCCTGTCCTTGTTTCCATTTTTTATAAGCCTCTTTTTTCCTTCGAATTTTCCTCAGCAGCTCCTTATCCATCCAAGGAGGTCTCCTGGCCCTCCTGCTGCACTTCCTTCTAGTTGGGATGCAGCACTCCTGAGCTTGTAGCAGGTGATCCTTGAATATCAACCAACAGTCTTGGGCCCCCCTGCCCTCCAGGGCTATATCCTATGGAACCTTCCTAAGCAGGTTCCTGAAGAGGCCAAAGTCTGCTCTTTTGAAGTCCAGGGCAGTGAGCTTGCTGCACGCTTTTCTCACTGTCCTGGGGATCTCAAATTTGACCATCTCGTGATCGCTGCATCCAAGGCTGCCCTGGAGCACCACGATCTCAACAAGCCCTTCCCTGTTGGTGAGCACAAGGTCAAGCATGGCACCTCTTCTTGTCGGCTCCTCTATTACTTGCAGAAGGAAGTTGTCTTCCACACAATTGAGGAACCTCCTGGACTGCTTGTGCCGTGCAGTACTGTCTTTCCAACAGATGTCAGGGTGGTTGAAAACCCCCATGAGAACAAGGGCCTGCAATCGTGAGGCTTTTCCTATCTGTCTGTAGAGTGCTTCATCCACAGGCTCTCCTTGATCAGGCGGCCTGTAAAAGATCCCCACAGTAATGTCTCCCATGGCTGTTTTCCCTTTAACCCTGACCCACAAACTCTCTGTTGACTGCTGACCTGTCCCCAGACAGAGTTCCATACTCTCCAGCTTATCCCGAACATAAAGGGAAACTCCCCCTCCCCGCCTGCTGGGCCTGTCCTTTCTAAAGAGCCTGTAACCTTCCATTCCAGCACACCAGTAACAGGAGCCATCCCACCATGTTTCTGTGATGCCTATTATATCATACCCCCATAGACGTGCACACATCTCTAATTCCTTTGCTCCCCATACTACAGGCGTTTGTATAGAGGTATCTGAGCTGAGCTCCAAATGAAGTCGGCTCGTTGGCTGGAGCAGCTGGAATATATCTACATTGCTGCGAGCATTTATTATCGGTGTTGGCAAATGACTGGGTGTGTTGGGATGGAATGATGCCCCCTCCCCCAAAACATCTAGTTTAAAGCCTCCTTGACCAGTCAGGCAAGCCTCCTACCAAAACTGCTCTTCCCCTTCTTCATCATCAGATCAGCTCCACCAGCCCCTAGTAGACCTGGCCTACAAACTTCGGTCCCGTGTTCAAGACACCCAAACCCCTGACTATGACACCACCCTTTTAACCATTTATTAACCTGGCCAATCCTCCTAGCTTTTTTTAGGTCCTCCCCTGTGTCCTGGAGAATTGACGAACAGACTGTCTGAGCTCCAGAGCCCGTAACCACCTCTCCCAGGCCTCTGTAGTCTTTCTTTATGTTCCCCAGTCTACTACTATCTATATCCCTAGCACCCACATGGATCACTAGGAGTGAGTAATAGTCCATGGACCTTAGTAGAGCAGGGAGACTCTCTGTAACATCCCTGATCCGTGTTCCTGGTAGGCAGCACACCTCCCTCGAGACGAGGTCAGGCCGACAGATGAGTGCTTCTGTCCCTTTCAAAGTAGAGTCCTGTATTATTCCTATGTATCCATATACATATGAGTAAGAATTTCTATTAAGTGTGCATGATTTGTAAGGGGAGATAATGAGAGTCGTCTGCTTGATATTGTAAGAACATAAAGACCAGTAAGAACAAAATAGTAGAGCTGAATCTCTGTTACAATGTCAATTTATCAAGTCACTGTCCTCAGAAACATCCATATTGCTATTTTAATTGAAATGGATGTAATTGTGAAGTACTATCTGTATGATTTATTGGATAAAATATGATTAATCTACTTAGTGACAGTATTTAATAAACACTGTTAAATCAGAAGTTGGAAGATTATTAGATCAGATAAAAAGTTCGAAAACAGGAAAGGTTCCATTTACAGTGTTACTTTTTAAGCATACCAGGAAGTGAGTCCTATTTATGATGGCTACTTTGGATTATGTATTGCTTTTGGGCATGGATTTTGGCAATATATTCCATACTATTTTTTCCAAAGAACTATTTGGTTCATTACAGATCAGTGCAAAAGTCTGCTCATCATTTAGGAAGTATAAATTAACAAGTTGAGATGAGAAAATAAAAAAACATCAAAACTTGACAGTATAGATGTATTCAGAGTATCTTCTGATTATGCAAAATATGTAAAAAAAAGAATACATCTTTTATATTGCTCCCAAAATATCAGCAAGAGAGATCTAGCTTAATTATATGCTAGATGAAGTTTCATTAATAGCAATTTGCATTAGTTTTTTACAAAGTAATTTTTTTATGTAATAGAGAAATTTAGCTTAGTTATTTATAAGTTAGCTTAAATTCATAACTCCATATAATTAGTCTAGTTCCTTGTGATTTATCTAATACTAGTTGTCCATATTAGTTGTTAACAAATACTATAAACAGTGGAAGTCACAATACCTGGATTCTTAAACCAGTCGAAGGCCCCTAGCAACTTCCCTACTCCCTGCTCTTACCTCCCAGCCCTTGGTGATGCCCCTTGTGCCCTTCCATGCTGCTCACCTGCACAAAGCTGCAGGGGCAAATTGGAGCTTACATGCAGGCTGATTTCCTGGCTGGTACATGTGACATGACTTCTCACCTGGAGACAGACACAGCTCATGAAACTGTGAGGAAGAAAAGATAGCTCCCTAACCCTATTTTGTACGTATTGGTGGTGATTTACCACCATTTTGTTTGAAGTGGCAGGAGCACACAAGACCATCACAGCAAACTCAGTTCATTCATCCACACTTCTAGTGAAGAAGAACAACTAGCATACTGGCATGAAATTAACTATAGAAGTTCAATTATTCCTTTTATATAGTCTCTACCTCTACAAAAGAAGGAGAAAACACCTGACACTTAACATCTGTATATGGTTGTCCTGTAGGTTTCCAGAGAGCAAACACCGAGATTTTACGGTCTTTCTTATTTCTGCTGAATGCTGTTCTCAGACTGATAAGAGCTGCAGCAAATCACGCAACACAAAAAGAACTTTATGGTGCTTGCTGCTCAGTGGTAGGAAATGACTGAGAGATCAGTATGGATTTATTTTTTCCAAAAAACTAAACAAAAAAACCAAGTCAGAATAGAAATAATTAACCATGAAGTACACCTGCTGAGAATGGACACACAGATTAATATTTAGTATTAATTCTGATAGAAGTAGCAATCCCAAAATGTGCTAACAAGGTCTTAAAAATGCATTATTTAGTACCTGGGGAAAGTAAAATCTGAAAGAAAATGAGGTATGTGGACACTGGAAATTAAAAGAGAAGCAATCCAATTAGAGTGATTATTTGCTCTCATCTTGCTAATCATAGTATATCCATCTTCTGCCACAACAATTTACCTTTCCCCCATGTCAATTATCAATTTTAATCAGTGTCCTTTCAATCCTCTCTTTGGATGACCAAGTCATTGTATGGGGAGATTAAAAAACTATGTAGGCTGCAACACATTAAGTGCCTGCGGATATGGAAAAAGTCTTTTAAGTAAGTGGAATAACTTGCTTCCTATTAGGGAAGATTAAACAAGGAAAAGAAATATAACACTGAAATCGAGCAAAATCATTCTTTTTGACAAACATTTTGAATACTTTGATTTCATTAATTTCAAAATGAAAAGGTACTGACACAGTATTTTTTTTTATATCTGTTAACTTCTGAATATACTATAATTGAATCTGTTGAAGCACCTTAAAAACAAATGCATGGCAAATTTTGACTGATATCTTTTAATTAAAAAAAAAAAAAAAGTTGTGTATCTGAGTTAGTAATGACACTTGTATGGATGCCAGCTTCTAGCTGAGTTACAGAAGATAACATAGTCTGCACTACCTTCTTCAATGAGAATGCCCGAAGAAGGGTTATAGTACATTTGGTCCGTACTGAATTGGAACTATGTTCCAGAGCTGAAAGCCTATGAACTGATCTGTTGAGCTACAAAGTTCACTGCTCTGCTGGTTTATAGAAATCCTATTAGCAGTGTGACTGAGGGGTCAAAGGATAAGACAGCACACAGCTGGAAATGCTGGATCAGACAAATATTTTAGACAAGATATTTCTTAGTCATGTTGTGCATAACCATGTATTATACATCTAGGAAATATTGGCGACTAAAAGGTAACAAATTCTTGTATTGCTATTCTTGAATCTTTGGCTACATGCCGGGCCATCTTGTGTCATCATGACTCAGCATTCAGTTTTTCTTCAGCATGACATTTGGTAACAAATGAATATAGAATACATAATCAGCAAATTTGTCAAATAAGGTCTCATACATTTTATACCTTTTATTTCTCATAACCCCTATGTTTTCCATTGAAGGGTTCCTGCTATCTTGAAATCCACTCAGTGCATGCATTTCCCAGCTGCACGTAAATGGCCCGGTCCAAAGGACACTGAAAGATCTAGAAAGATTCCTAGTCATGTCACTAAGCTTTAAGTGAATCTCTTATTGTAATTCAGTATTGTTCCTGGAATTCAATTTCTAAAAGAAGAACATAACCAGATATTGAAATTTCAGATACCAAAAAAGTGGAACAGTCTTGTTTCTTATATAATTCTACTGCTAAGAAATTTTTGCTCCTTTCACGCAAGGCAGATGTTGGGGACACAAACTTAGCTGGCAACTATAATCAGTGCAGATTTGGGTCTGATCTACATGAGAACTTTGAAACAAGAAATAGTACTTGCCCCTTGTGATGCTTTGTGGGAAAAAAATCTTACCAATAAAATTATTAAAATATTTAATATTACATGTTAAAAAATCTTGTTCTACAAAAATGAGTTTTTCTTAGTCTTTCAATATATTTATTTTTTTATTATTACAAACAAAAGACTTGAAAATCTAAATATGGGATAATTCAGTTCATGCTGAATACCAAAACAGACACAAATCAATACCTATCAATAGTTAAGAAGTCAAACTACAGAAATTACTAACTGAAGTTGGCTAGATAAGGAGCAAAATTACTTAAGTAAAAGAAATTAATCTTACTAGATTTGCATGTGAACAAATGCTGAATCCATGTAAGACCAAAGCTCTAAGCTGTCTGGGGTTTGCATTCCAAAGAACCAGAAACACAGAAGGTCCACAGTACGGTTTCAAACAGAATGTTAAGAATAAGCAGCGAATCTACAAAGCACCAGGGAAGAAGTAATTAAAAAGAATAGGTCACAAAACATTGCAGAAAAGCAAGATGAACAAAATCCTAATTAATTGGATTTCATGAAAGAAATTAAACAATATAAGGGAAAGGTTTAGGGTTTGGTTGGGTTTTTTGTTTATGCAGTGAAAGAACAAGGAACTGACTATTGTGAAAACACAGCAGAGGTAGCAATAATCTTGGTATGGCTTAAAAGCAGAGTAATTACAAGGTTATACAGAACCAGAGAGAGCCAGCTAAGTTACAAACATCAGTCCCCTTCAATCACAGTAAAGACAAGCAGTAAATACTTCATAGAATGGTTTGGGTTGAAGGGTCCTTTAAGCTCATTCAGTTCCAACCCCCTGCCACAGGGGCAGGGACACCTTCCACTGGAGCAGGTTGCTCCAAGCCTCATCCAACTGTCCTTGAACACTGTCAGGGATGGGGCAGCCGCAGATTCTCTGGACAGCCTGTGCCAGTGCCTCAGCACACTCACAGCAAAGAATTTTTTCCCCACATCCAATCTAAATGTAACGTGTCCTTTTGACTATTAGATAATTAGCAAACATTCAATTAAGTAATACAAGATTCCTTTTTTATGTGACTGCCAAGGATTTTCAGACACCATATAGGAACACAAACTAGGATTTTTAGTGTCAGATATTATCTGCTTCCATTTTTTCCCCTTCTCTAGTAATAGAATAATGGAAAAACATGACTTATTTTGGTGCCCATAAAGGCTGAAAGGATCAGCTAAACTCTGCGTACTCCAAATACAATTTAATTATTTTTTCTTTGCAGTAAGTTACAAACCAGACTATTGATGCTGGAATCACTGAAGGATTTCCCTTAAGGAATTAGGCTTTTTCCCCTATCTTCTTGAACCATTAATTTAATATCCCTCCTTAAAGTACTTTTAAAGAATTGTAGTGTTACACTGCACATAGAGTCACTTGCCTGGAAAATGCTTTCAGAGATGAGACCCTAGTACAATTTCTATCTTTTAATGTATATTTTGCTGTCAAAGGTGGAATAATACTTAGTCCTTGCTATAAAAGACTATCACTTTGTGCAATACACTCTTTGTGTGTGTTATGCTTACCCCTCTAGGCAGGTAAGAATAGTACAACAGACTATCTTGGCAGCAGAAAATAACACCATTCTAGATTGTAACGTAATCAGGCATTACTAGTACACACCTCTCTTTCCTTAACTATGCTGCATATCCCTAGAAATAACTGCAGAAACAATTTATATTGCTCTATCAATCATTTTTCATCATGAAGATGTTCTTGACAGTTTTATTTTGGTCTAAGAAACTGTCCTGTATGGCATCTTCCCTCTCAACTTTATGCAGCTTAAAAGAAATGAAACAAACCTGAGTCTTTAGTTAAGAGAGGTGATGGATAGTCCCATAGTTCACGTCAAGCTGACAAGGCAACTGGATCAATTTGAACCTGTTCCTAAACAAAAAAAAGGCTTCATAAATTAGTATTAAAAACCTATTGTGTTTGCACTTCTGTCATAATCTTCTCATAGCCTGTAAATGCTGGGTGCCTCTTTAGAAAATTCTCTCCAGAACAGTAGATATTGGTGCTTTTTGGAAGGGGTACAACAAAGTCATCTGTCACCTGCAATGTTCATTTGAGAAACCTTCTACACTAGTAAAACCCTGAAATGTAGTGATATGAAACTGGAATGTTGGTTTTGTTTTGTTTTGTTTTTTCCTTTAGATTACAAGTTTCAGTGAGTTTAAATGTCTGAATAGCATTGCAAGATTGTCTGACAGATGGTACACCCAGTAGCTTTTTTTTGTCCAGTGTGGTAGGTTTGTTTCTATATTGATGATTCCAGCTTATTCTGCACTTTAAATAGTAGTGGTAGAAAGCTTTCCATGCTACCTGACAATAACTATCTGTAAGTCAGTATAAACTTTATTACTTTATTACAATGCATTGTCATGCTCCAGTGACTGGAAATCTGACTACACCTGCAGAGACAGAGAAGCTATGGAAAAGATCTCCTTTCCTCAAAATAGTCACTTGTTAGGAGCTGTGAGCCTGAGACATCTTCAAAACCCCAGGAAAAATCAACTTACTGGTCAGGAAAATAATCAAGTATTAGGAATTTGAATTTATAGAACAAAACCTGCCCCCCTTCAAAAAACAAACAAACAAACAAACAAAAAAAAACCCCACCCCCCCCAAAAAAAAAAAAAAAACAAAAAAGCACAAAACTGTAAAACAAACAAAAAACAAACTCCAAACCAATAAAACCCCAAACCTGTTACAGCTTCTCATCTTTACAAAGCACAGATGCCTTGTGCATATAGAAGACAAGTCAAATGATTAATTTGGCCTTATGCCTCTTATATGATGTGCTATCCACATGATGTACACTACTTTTTCATATAAACTATGAATATATGCACATGCTGAAGAATATATATAAATAAATACACACTCTGACACGTGCATATAGAGATATCTCTCTCCACTTTCATCTCCTTTCATCTATCTCTTTCATCACAGGTACACACACACCTCAGCCCAAATGAAATAATTCTCACTGCTTGAGTTGGCTGCAGTCTTGAGTTCAAACTAGTGATTTCTTTTTTCTTCTGTGTTCACATCTATATTTTTTCTCTACAGGATTGAAAGCTTGAGAAGCATGAAAGATAGAATGAAAATAAATCTGAATTCTATATTACAATAAATGTGAATATCAAAAGATTTTTTCACAGCTGTGTGACTGCTGGCATTTGTAAAGAGTCAAAGAATGCTGGAATATAAAAAGGCAGAAACACAGTTGGTTTTTCAATCAAGTGTATGCAGAAAAAGAAAAAGAAAAAATCTATAGGAACAGCAAGAAGGTCTAGGGGTGGGTGACAGGTAAAACCTATTTCCTTAATTCAAACAGTCATTTCTAGAATCACTTGAGCAGGGGGTTGATATGAAAGATTGACATATTCAGTTCTACTCTTTAAACTGTGGTTTGCATTTTACCAGGAGGATAAGGAAAAAGATGAAAGATGTCCTTCCTTATTCCGTACTTAATTGAAGTGTCTATTTGGGATGACAATAAAAAAAAAGAAAAATATTTTTTTTGTGTACTTATTATTTGTATTACCAGAGCATCTTGGACTTTTAGTCATAAACCAGAACCTTGCTGTGATAGTGATTCAGGTGCTGAGAAATGACTTTGACTGTAACTATGTGCTGCATTCTGCAACAGGCAGAATGGGACAGGACTTCTTTAATCTCCCTGGTGAATTCCTGTCTGCAGCTCCAAAAACACAGCAAAAAAGAGATAATCCATTGCTAGAAAGTTCCTATCTTAAGAGGAACAACTGGACATAAAGACAAAGCAAGATGATACTGTTTAGTTTGCCCTATCAGCAACCTAGTAATATCTAGTATTCTCCTGATAATAAAGTTGAAATTAAAATCAAATAGAATTTTGGATCCCAAAGGAAATAACTTTTCACTACTTTCTCCTGAAATATTTTAAAAAGAGACAGAGTTCTTAGTGAAGTATAAGGGGAGCTACTCACAAAAGGGCAATGCCTATGCTCCATTTCATAATTTCTCACTATTTGATCTTTTTCCATTTCCCCACCTCTTCTAATCCTCAAGTCACACTCTCTTTTTACATATTCCCCAGCTTCCAGGCAGACGCCAACTACAATACCTCATCTTGTATGTGTTCCTGAGCAAATGTATACTCTATGTAGGCTGTCTCGCCTGCGTCACTAAACAATCACTACTTCGAAGTTTTCAACAGCACCTGTAGTTACTTACATATAGATTTACCATAAATTGGTCTTTAGAGCTTAATCATACCCATTAGGAAAACTGTTCCCCTTTGATTAAGTTTATTAATCATAAAATAAAGGTTCTCCAAGACTAGTCAAGAATAAAGGAGGTACAAGACTGTTTGGATTTCCTATATCAGAGAAGAACAAGATGATTGCTGGTATTAGGAATTCATCCTGAATGTAGCTGAAGTATTAGGTTTGTTTCTGTACTCACACAAATATTCATAAAGAAATATACAGACACTAATAACCACCTCAGTGAGTTGGTTTTCATATTACTGTTCCTGTTAGACAAAGTTTAAGCCAAAAAATCAGAAACTTCATAAATACAATGTACTGATAGCCAAACAGCTGAATATGAAAGCAAGATACATCGAATGTTGTTTTATACGGCAGCTGGTGACTTAAAATATACAAAATAATTCCTAATCATTTCCTGAGAATTTTTTGTATGTTACAGGCTAGCACAAATGAAGGAAACACTATTCATTTGAAGCCTACCAGATATTTGCTAGAACTGTTTATGTAAGTTACTCGTTATTTTATTTCTATTCCAAAATAGGTTGGCTATTAACTTCTGTTTCCTATTTGCTGGCTCTTAGACAACTGTACATAGGGAGAGACAGACATGCATACAATTTCACTTCATCTGGCAAAAAAAAAAAAGCATAAATGTTAGTTATAGATGAAAGCGGTGCAGATCTTTAGATTCTAAGAGTTCACCCATTTTGGTAAGTCTCCTCTCTGTTATAATGCTTTTAAGCCAGCAGAACGTCGGTGGCTCACGAAAACATATTTTTATTGTGGTGCAGAAATGGTATTTTCTTGTGTGCATGTCATATAAAAATGTACCATATGGAAATAGCATAGTTGCTAAAATATAAAGGTAAATGTCAATTGAAAGAGAGAGTATTTGATCTGAATTTGTCGTGGACAGTTTGCCCTTTGGATAAGCAGCTACTGTAATTGTGAAAAACTAGAGAGTGCTTTGCATATACTTTGCTTTTTCCACATAGACCAGTATGATGTTTTCCTGCAGAGTAAGCTGACTATGTTTGTCCCTGAACCTAAACAGGATAAATGCAGTTAAGCTATGGGGTGATTGATAGTGTAATTTGGGGTTGAGCTTTCCTGTAGTGAAATTGCCATTTAAGCAGCTAACTCAGTTTATTAAATAACCCATCCCAAATATTAGATAGTCAAATTAGAACAGTTGTTTTCTGGGAAACACTTTAAGGAATTTTCCAACATAACTATAGCAATTGCAGTAGTGAAGAAATGAATACATATGTGTGTGTGTGTATGTACTTATAGATGTATCAATATAACCCAAACATCCTGCCTGATATCACATGGGAATTCAGCAATGCCCCCTTAAATGGCCAAGGACAAGAGTACTGATGTGTACTACCATGGTTTTTGTTTGACTTCCACTGAGTTCTGTGTAGCACAGCTTGACAAGATGCAAACCCCAAAGCTAATCTAGGCAATCTAATCTACAACAAATAAATATGTATTTCTAATAGGGTGAAAAAGTAAAAGGTCAGAGGCTGAGCTTTTAACAGTCTAAGGAACATGTCTAATTATTGGAATCCCAGTCTTTGACATCGCAATATTCAGCTGGGTTTGTATCCTTTAAATACTAGTTTCTAAAAATTTGTAGGTTCTTTTCATATGAGACATAAAATAAGATCACATAAAAAAAATAAATTATTTGTAGTAAACTCTCAGAATTGCTCTTTACTTTTCATTTTATATTCAAGTTTTGAAGACTTACTTGAAGTCTAAATCCCAAATTGGCTTTTATGAAACTGGCTACATCAAACTATGCTGCTCTCAGTGGACACATCACTAGAAGCTAGTGATGCCAGAACAGAAGCTGCCTTTCTAGCTTGCACTGTAGCCAGCTGCCTTTTTTTTTTTTTTTTACTTGACCAACTCTTAAGTGGTAAATTCTTTAAATTTGCAAATAGATCTTAGAAATTATATAAAACACTGACCCTTCTATCACAATGCATTATCCTTGATAATACCTCAGAAGAACATTAAAATATTGTGAAAATTCACCTGGAGGCAATTTCTATCCCCTGTCTGGATATCAGCTCAGAGCAGGAAATATAAATCTGATTTATTCTTCCCCTCCCATAAACACTAACCTCTTAGTGGGTGGTTAGGTGCCTTGTCAATTAAATACCCCAAATTTGTGTGCTCTGCAGCAATAGGCATCTCAAGCTCAATTTCTGTGTTTTTATAAAGATGACAAATTTAAAACAGATTAGAAGTGCAAAATGTATATCGAAATAAACCAAAGAGTCATACCGCTACAGCACAAATTAACTCTGAAGTTTCATTTTGTCCACAGGAAAAAAAACCAAACAACAACAAACTGAACAAACCAGCAAAATTTCCAACGCTATTCATTAGCAACTCAGTGCTCAGTAAGCAGGCAATAGGAGTTTGCCTTCAGTAGCTCTGCTGTAATTTTTTTTATGACCATTGTCAGCACTATTAGTTTTAGACTGATCCTGCAGTCCATGCATGCCATGTGCCCACACTGAAGTCATCGTGATCAAGAGAGGCACCATACCTGTAGATCAGGCCCCTAAGTGCCACATGGATGACAGACAGAATATGTAGGGAATGTTTCTAATTTTTATGTTCTACACAAATCATCTTTACTTACATTTGTGAACAGCTGCAAATAAGACAAAGGTTGCTTTAACAAAGTGTTTTTAAAAGAAAGTAAGTAGTGCAAGGAGAATATTTAGCTGCGTGCTTCAGTGTTGGCTGAGTTTTATGACACAGCATATTTATGATGAAAGAACATGGATATTCCTAATGCTTTTTATGCCAATTTAATCCACACTATATTGCATTTGTAACAAGAAGCAGCAGTATTTTTGCCCCTGCAGTGTTGACAGAGCTTCCTAGTAATTGTGCTACTCTAATAATGAATAACTGATTTTTAGTATTATCCCTTTAACTAAGGGATAGATTTCATAATACAAATCTGGGAATGGCAATGGCCTTTCAACAGTAGATGAATCAGCTCTCTGTAATTTTCCCTATTGTTTTTCTTCTATTGGTTAGAAACAACCTAACAAAAATATATTACAATGCATAAAACATGGGCAGATTGCCCATCTAGCAACTGTTTCTGCAACTTGTGAAATATTTATACCAAAGTCTTATTCCTCATTTTCACATATTTTGATTCTATTTCTCTATTCCAGAAAAAAAATAAAAAAAGAAGAAGAAATTAAAATGTCATTCTGTAAGTTCAGATCTCTCTTTTATTCTTTTAAACTTTCTGACACTTTCAGGAAACTAGGCTTACACATAATCAGTAGTTCATTTAAAGTAATTGTCTTTAAAATTATCTTAGGTTTCTGTTATGTCTTTCAGTTAAACATGAATTGTAAATACTATTAAGGTGATGTTTCAAACTGAGATTTAAACTAACTGCTTTGCAAATTCTGTAGCTACTGCTCTGCTACATCAAAGGGTCATTAAACCTGCCTTCAAAATGCAACTACCTCTTGGTGAAACAAAGGAAGAATAGATATAAGGAGGAAATTCTTTCCTGTTAGGGTGGTGAGGCACTGGAATGGGTTGCCCAGGGAGGTTGTGAGTGCTCCACCCCTGGCAGTGTTCAAGGCCAGGTTGGATGAAGCCTTGTGTGGGATGGTTTAGTGTGAGGTGTCCCTGCCCATGGCAGGGGGGTTGGAACTGGACGATCTTGAGGTCCTTTCCAACCTCAACTATTCTATGATTCTATGATTCTATAAGAATAAACAGGAGATACAACACAAGAAGGAAAAAACATTACTTAGACAAAACTGCGGGAAAGATTTCTGTAGGCAATATAGTGTTAAAGACAGAGTTGTAACCAAATTAGCCTGTGTGAAGCACCTCAGAAAAGAGGTAGCAGGGAGCACTGCTACTACTATATTAAAGACTAGCTTCTTAAGATGCCCTGATGCAAGACCTTTGGAGCAAAGGATAGGTAAGGCTAAAAGAAAATTATTGTTTTGTTGGTTTGTTTATATGAATGGATCCAAGGGAAAGAGCCTTGCACAGCTGCAGCTTTGTGTGAACAAAGTGCTGCTTCCATTTTGATATTTTGTTTACATTTCAGAAAAACTAATAGGAAAAAAACATTATAGTCAAAAAGACTGAGGAAGTTGGGGCTGTTCAGCCTTGAGAAGAGAAGGCTGCATGGAGCCCTCAGAGCAGCTTTCCAGTATCTGAAGGGGGGCTATAGGGATGCTAGGGAGGGACTATTCATTAAGGACTGTAGTGATAGGACAAGGGGTAATGGGTTAAAACTTAAACAGGGGAAATTTAGATTGGATATAAGGAAGAAATTCTTTCCAGTTAGGGTGGTGAGGCACTGGAATGGGTTGCCCAGGGAGGTTGTGAATGCTCCACCCCTGGCAGTGTTCAAGGCCAGGCTGGATGAAGCCTTGTGTGGGATGGTTTAGTGTGAGGTGTCCCTGCCCATGACAGGGGGCTGGAACTAGATGATCTTGAGGTCCTTTCCAACCCTAACTATTCTATGATTCTATCAATGTAGTACCTAATTCTCCCTCAGAGTCTGGGAGAACCACTTTGAGGGTGATGGTGGACATAAGTTGAAGTAGAAACAGATGGAGAACACCACAAAAATTGTTGTGACTCTTTAAATAAAATTTCTTAATTATCAGACAAACTTCCTGAATTTAGAGGACTTGACATATTCATAGTTATTGCAGTCACATGTAGCAAAGTTGGGACTTGCATTTAAGCAATTATTGAAGTACTTAATTACCTTAGATCAAATACAAATCTCTTTAGGAAGAATAGGGGTGAACATGGAACAAAATTGAACTGTACAACACTGATGTTTAGTCCTCCAGTGACTGACATGTCATTTGATTGTTTTGGTAGCATAAATATTCATCTATATCCAGTAATGTTTCTTAATAACTAAAGTTTGTAATTGTGTGACTAATACTGTCATTGGCTAGATTTAAGATTCCTGATTATTTGGGACTACACACAAATTGTTCTCTAGCAGTTCAGATGCAATAGTAATGTAGCAAATCATCATTGAAATGCACGACAGCAGCAAAATGCAAACACAGCCATTTGTTTTCAGCAAGTCTGATATAACTGCAACTCATATTACTGTAATGAGGTCTGCTTACTTCCTGGCCTTTTTGAAGTCTTGACACCTTCTGAAGGACAAAACTGTTTTCTAAATAGATTCAACCTGCATTCAGTCTTTTCTGTTGAAGTACTCCATAAGAATGAATTAAAATAGATCTTATTTACACATAGACCCCATCCTCATAACATTTTAATGTTATCTAGAAACCGCAGACTTCCAAATCCAAAAACATCTCACAAAGTCATACACTAATTTCTTAAGGGTCAGGGAGTTTCTTAAAGTCATAAAAATACTAGATTCAATTACAAATAAAAAATAAATAATTAAGGTACGGCGTGTAAGAATGTATGTGATAGAATAATAGATGATGCTACAGTTTCAGCCTACCTAACCACACCAGCAGTGATGCATAGAGGAAGGCCAGCACTGAGTCACTGGGGTGCTTGCTGGTTTAAAAATAAACAAATAAACAAACAGCAAAAAAAAACCCAACTATTCTCCCCACCAAAAAACCCATAGACAAGCGTCACGGCTTGTCAAACCACCATCTTTAATGAGTTCTAAATTTATTTTACGAAATAAAATCAATGTAAGGAAGTAAAAAAGAGCCATTTCTGATATCCTAGGTCTCTTATTTGTAATATCTTCCACTCTAATAATGCTTCACTGACAGCGAGTGTTACTTAAGCTCTTTTGGTACTGATGTTCAAGTACCTCTCCTAAGAAAAGTGCTAGGAAACTAGGTATACAGCATCCATAGTCCTGAAAAGCTGAATATCCTCTTTAATATGCTGTAGCTTTATCTACCACTCTCAAATATTTGTGTCAGGAAATAGATAACAAGCAAAGATGGCCTATGAACACACCACAGACACACACACCACATGCTAACTAAAAGTGGAGTAGTTTCAGTCTGGGTTAGGCAAAACACATTTTTTATCCTTTCCTTATCCTGCATCTTGGCAATTCATCACTGGCCGGTGGCCTTTGATTTTTATAGTTCTATTTTGAGATACAGTGAGTCTCCAAATTTCTGTAAAGTATTGGGATTGTTCATAGCAACACCGAATACATTGATAGTCAAAAAGGACTTTAGATTCCAGAATGAAACTATCATTAGGAATACACCTTCAGTTAAAATGCAGTACTTTCCCCAAACTTCTGAATTTCAGCAGGCAAAAGAAGCCTTTCTCCTTTTTTTCCTACTATCTTAAAGATCTCATATAGTAATTTGTTGATATATTTTAAAATAGATAAAACCAGATTTGTCACAAAAAAATCTGCAAATGTATTCACACATTCCAGTGTATGTTTAGATGCCTATTCAAACAAAATAAAACAAAGGTTTCTCTACTTCTGTAACTTGTGCTTTTCTTTATTATATATTGTATCTAATATTAGTTGGCTATTATTAAATAAACTTAGCAATATTTATCATAGAACTATGACCAGTATATTATTTCTATATAACCAAATACTGACTCAGCTATTTGGCTTTTCTCCCCTCTATTTAAATAGGTATGATACAAGCTAAGGCAATGAAAAATAAATGGGAAATCACCATTAGCACGTAATCATGCAGATTTCAATAAATTATCTACTTTCCCAGATCATTCATAGATACACGCCTCACCAAGACCCATCTCTATCGATAGCAAGTAATTTTTTTCATCAAAACCTAGAAAAGAAACTCTCCAACTGCTTCTGTCTCTACACTAATTTCCCCTGCTGAAAGCATCTATTTTTTTTTCTGTCTGATCCCTTCCCTGTTTTAATTTAATAGCATTATTTTACATTTTACATAAGCATTACACATGCTTATGCAATAAGCTGTTAATGAAGGACATTCGAAAAATAGGTTTTGCTCTGGAATTTTAAAATGGTGCTAAGCAGTAAATGACAAGTGCTTTCACCAACATACATGCACTGGGACACACATACATATAAGCCATTATGATGACTCTGAAAATTTTGACTCTTGAAGGAGACAGTTCCTTACAAATCCTTCATTTCCATATGTCTGGTTTCACTCCCTATTTACCAGATGTCACAACTTCACTTTTATTCATGCATCACAAAACAGATTCTGTGCTGTTCTTTTCTATAATCCTGAAGCAGATTTAAGGATGACAGGTGGAAAAAGTAATTTTAGTAATCCCTTTGTTACCTACATTCTTGTCACCTTTGAAAGTGGTAGAAGAATGTTTAAAGTTCTGTCCCAGCTAAACTGTCTTTTAAAAAACTTTCAGCCCTGCTAATATACTCATTTAAACAATTCTATTTCGATCAAGCTAAATTAAGCCTCCTCCTCTTGAAATGGAGTAACACTGCAGGTTGCCTTAATTTCATTTTTGCTGTCTGAAAGCAATGGAAAGCAACAGAAAGGCCCATGTAATCCATGCAGAAGGCACTGAATCACTTGCAATGGCAGATGTAACCGAAAGCAGGAGAAGACTTCCGCAATTTAGAATTTACTCTGAGTTCAACATGTGCTGGATGTGCCAGGAATAAAAAAGAAAAACTATGTTATGCTTATCAACTGATTTTTTTTTTCTATACAGGTATATATTGAATGTGAATGTGGCATTTCACATTTAACCTGCATTGCACATTGAAGGTGAAATGTAAATGTAATACACAATATTGTCAAGCAGCTGCCTCATTACAGAGGCAAGGGATCCTCTTTGGAAATTCTCTACAATGATGAAATATTCTCCTGCCCACAGACAAACATACCGGTTTCTCCATGAATCGTTCAAAGCAATGCATCCCTTACCCCTCCTCCCCCCTCCTAAGTGGCTTGTTTTTACTAGTGTTTTCTTTGTGTGTTAGAAAGTTCATTTTATCACTATCACTATTAATGGCAGGACTAGTAAGGAAGAACAGGCATTCTTTATCTTCTCACCATCAACATCCTTAATAGAATCAGCAGGAAATCAAATCAAAAGCTGCCATACCCAGCAGAACATATACATTTCCTGACCTTCCCTTTTTTCTAATCTGAAAAATCTGGGGAGTATTTCCTTGTCTTCTTTCCCCTCTTGCTCCCCTTGCTCTCTGCATCCCAAACAGCCTTTTCCGATATTAACAGCACACTCCTCCATCCAGGTCTCTCCTTTTGTCCCAAGAAGCAAAAACTACTTATTGCTGCTTTGTGGATTTCTTTACCGTGATGTACAGTTGGTTCACAATACTCTTAAACCCACTTCACGGTAGTATAAATTATTTCACAGCAGAGAGGCAAACCTGATCTTTGCCCCAAAAGCATAGCCCCTCTCAAAGCCTTCTGTGGGTCCCCATCCACCTGCTGTAAGAAAGCGGCTATGTAGTTGGAAGTACACGAAACTTGCTTTTAACTGAAACTGTCTTTCCAAGAAAACGAATGGCACAGGATGAATTTTAAACTATGAAGTCTAGATTTATTTTTTTTTTATTTGTTTAATCCTTTTAAATACTACACTGCATTTTTCTAAGAGAAGTAACCAGGATAGTAATAGCTAAAGCAAGAATAAATGAACAAAGAAAGAAGAAGGTATTATAGTCTATTAATTTACTTTATGATGGACTACTTTTTTGAGTAGGAGGATGAACATTTCCAGGAAGATGGGCTCAGTATACAGTATATAAATAGCCCTAGCTGAGGCTGTAACAATTGCTTTGCCTTTTCCAACACAGAGCAGAGGCAGCAACTAGAATTGAGCTGACTATAAAACTGGGATATTTTTCAGCTTAGATTTCTTCAATAAGGCTAAGCCAGCTCAACAGATTTCACTGCTGCTCTAACACACACGCCTTTGATGTTCCCTCATCTCTACATCATAGAAGGAGCTCAAAGGGTTAATTAAAATTTAATGATATCGGCAGTACTTTGAAAAAGTTATGAACTTGGGTGAGATCAATCACTTTCTTGGACTGGCTGACTTCAAAGCAGACATTATGCAAAGGGAAAAAAGTATCTCTCATTCTGCACTGAATTCATAAGCAAGGATTTCCTCATTACCGGTCTGTGCACGGAGGAGATTCCAAGTTCAAACTGGAAAAGAGGTAAGGTGCCAAAAAAATGGTTAATCAGAATTTCATGCCTTTGATGCTAATCGGATGTTGAATGAATGCATCACTGCAAACCAGGGGACACTTGAACAGCCCCAAAATAGGAAGTCAGGGATTAAGGGATGAACAATTTTTTTCAAATTCACAATTTGTTTTCAGAGATTTAGCTAAAACCTCATTAGTTTGTTTATTCCCTCCCAGTGACATTCAGTAAAATGTCAACTGAAATAACAAAAGTAAACTTTTTTAAATGTACACATTTCTGGGTTGCATCTGTATTTTTATCTGTTTACCATCTCCGTTGTTTTGAGCTGACAGATTTCACTTTCTTCAGTTTGTCTTACTCTGACCTGAAGGTCTTTAGTTTTGAAGACAAATACACTTCAGATGACAAAATTATTAAAATCCTCTCTAAGAGATCAATGTTTACCAGTGACTACTTAGATTTATCATGAAGATTAAAAAAAAAGTATTTTAATGCACTCAATATTGACAGTCAATTACCATCTACACTCAGATAAGCCTGTGTTGGGAGCCTCATTTGGCAAAAACCTCATGCTTTCCTCTAATCTCAACACAAACCTACTGTGTAAACGTGGAAATATGCCCTGTGGTATGAATGCTCCTGAAGACTGGTTTGAGGCCATCCCATAAGCACAACTAGAACTCTCTTCCCACAAGGAATCTCACCTGGCAACACTGATTAGAGGTTCCAGATGTGCTCCACAGAAATCAGGTTGAAAGGTAAGGTCATTAAATAGTGCTGTCTCATTTAATGTGTATTTATGCTAAAGATATACTGTGACCAAGTTTGGTTCATTTTGGGGTTTTTTACTATTGGTTAAAATACCAGATTTTGCACTTTCACTTTATCCAAAAACACGCATACACAACACAGACCTTTATGATGTGAAAATCAAAATTAAGAAAAAAATCCTGGTTTTCACTTTTTTTTTTTTTTTGGGGGGGGGTGGGGGTGGGGGTGGGGCAGGGCTAGGAGGATATTAGTGGTAACCTGCATACTCTCCCTTTCTGCAAGATACTTTGCTTTCCAATGAGGTTGTAAGAAGCACAGACTGCAGTTTACCAGAGACTGCAGAAAATCTCCCATATTTCATGTATTAGAAATACATTAGTGATAGATTTTCAATAATCCACAATTCTGACTAATACTTGCAGTGAGAATGTGCATGTTGCTAACATGAAAATAATAATGAAGTAATAATGAAGTAATTTCTCTGACCTTTTTTTTTTCTCTGCCTACCTCTTATGTGAATGCATATTCCTGAGATCAATCCATGCTAATGGAAGAAGAACACTTATCCTGATCAGAATCCTCTCTGGTTTCTGAAGCACTTTTACATCTAGCATTCCATGCACTAAACCTGTCACAAAAGCCTGGGTCTAAATATATCTGGGCTTATTTAAATGGCCGTCCATACTAACTTAATTTAGTAAGACAAACAATTTATGAATTTTCATGCTGTTTTCCTCTTGTGTTAGAAAGGATGGAAATAGAATTAATAGGTAAAACCTTGGATCCTTCTCAGGCTGAATATGAATTTGGAGTCTTTTCAACCCAAAGGTTTGCTCTTTGTTTTCATATCACCAAGATTCATGATTTTGAAAATCATCTTATATCTTATATAGTATCTGAAATACTATAGTATTTTAATGCACAATTCATCCGTTAGACAGTAATCCATAAAGTTCTCACAGCTCCTTCACAGAAATCTTCATCAGACCATAAAATCCTGCCACTCTCTGAAGAGAGTGGTGCTCATGTCCTACTTATGTTTTAGACACCATCATAATAAATTAGTGGTTTTCTTTTGAAGCCTTTGTCTTCTGAAGGCTTAGTGCTGGTTCCATCTTGCAATTTTTACAAGCAAAACACTCATGTGATCGCACTATATCCAGTTATTGTGATCCTGGTTTATGCCATTATCCCTGTAAGTCTTTATTTGTTGTACTTAAGAGCTTGAATTCGTCTGTTGCTGTTAAACCTCTCATATTATTAAAGGTTTCATGATACATGAAACATATCACATCTAATTATTGATTCTAAGCAGCAACACACTGCATTTATGAGAGTCATAAAATGGAGAGGGAGAGAGGGCAATCATCAGTCAAACACTGTGGTGTCTTGAAACTAATGACATTATGGTAACATATCTGCTAAAAATATGCATGTTAATATTTTTTTAAATTTTCTTATTTCAAGTCTGCTCCACCCTTGTCTTGAATATGCTCCTAGAGACCAATAAAGTATACCCATATAGCTTTAAAGTCTGATTATCTCAGTAGTCATAAACTGACATTAACTTCTGCTGCTGGCATTCAAATGCCCATTTTCTTAACAAGAAAAGCATAAAAATGAGCATCTAAATCTTCATGGAAAGAAGGCACATCAGAAACACCTACTGATGGTGTAAGTGAAATCTTGTTAGTGTGGTCTGTCTACACAGTTCATATTACAGCAGATTTTAGGCAATATATATTTTACCATATATTTATTATTGTGTTCCATAAGCAATCACTGCGATGTTATTCAACACATCCATGTGTCAGAAAAATCTGCTGTCCTCAATGCAATTATAAACTTTCCATGAAACACTGGTGGTCTCATTCAATGCCTAAAATAAATCTCCGCTTTAAAGGTGTCCTTTAATTGAATGGCTCTTGTTTGAAAATGCCATTTGTTTTCAAATGTCCTGCTATAAATATAACGTTTATTAACCCTTTCTGCCTTGTACAGAAAATGCGTTACTGGCATAACCCTGAAAAGTTTACAGAGAGAGTGACACTTCTGAAAATGCACAGCCCTTACTTCCTCTGTGATCTTCCCAGAGTCTTGTGATTTCAGGGCTTGTGTCATTCACAGGGTACTGAGCAGGAGGAAAACCACAGACGTGGTGTTCCCTATTGAAGATATACCTGTTCATCCATGGCCTGTCATGGCAATCCCTGGCTTCCTTACAGCTGCCCTTTACCAGATAATCAGGGTAAAGGCCCAGCTTCCCCCTTTTTGTCCTGGCAGCATTTTAATTTGATTTAAGGCCGATTTGCCAAGTTGTCCTTCAAATCCACGTTTTCTGATGAAGAAGTAAAAAAACATTTTTTTTTTTTTTGACAGACAAGTAAATATTTATGTGTTCACCACTTCAGTTGGCTTATATAGGCTCACACTGTGCTGATTTTGATGGAATAAAGTGATTAGAAGTAGTGACACAGTCCTTCTCATTGTACTGTAGAAATACTCCAATAAAGTTCCTACACCTCAGCTGAATTAGTTCTGTGGCAAAGTTTCCATTTAAAGTGTATGCAACCTTTTTTAAGGATATAGATGAAAAGGCAGCAGTATTTAAAGAGCTAGAGCTACAACAAAGTGAGCTGGTTTTATTTTCAGTAATAAAGTGTTTTCCCCTGTCCCTTTAACAGAGAGAAGTTCTGTAAAATCTCTTTCTGCTCTATAGGTAGGAGATAATAGCAGCTGTTATTTTCCAGGGGAAAAAAAATTACCTAAAGCTGGGGTAGAGCTATCTTTCACTGATGTCAAAACCAGAAAAACAATACAATAAGGATGAGAAAATGACAAGATAGCATGCTCATATTTTTCAGATCCGTCTGTCATTTCCTTACAAACTGCTGGGGAAAGACATGCAGACCACTAGGTCTTGTCAACACCCTAAGAGTGGCAAATGCATAGTAGCTCACGACTGCTTGTAACATCATTTATACATATTCCTGTCTGGTCAAAGGAAAGAATGGAAACAAACAGTTTTGACCAGCTAAATCAGGCTTTTTCTAAAATACGGCATTAAGGAAGAAGGTACTGGGAAAGCAGGTGTATAAGATAGGACAGGAAAAGGAAGTTTAGGGGAAGGATGACTGAAGAATCACATTCTCGGTGATGCCTGAGATTTGTCTCAAATTGGTGAATGAGGGCTATTCTCTTCTGAAAAATGCCTGGGCTTCTCTTAGGGTCAAGGAAATAGTAGGAATAGAGCTGTCACAAAACATTTATCTAGTCTTTGGACATAACCATTAAAACAGCCCACATATCCTTTTCTGGCCCTGTTCAAACTGAAATGAATGGATGGGACACCCTACTTTGTTTTCTGGCAAAAATATGGCCTTATTGTTGTCAACCTTATGATTCACAACCTCAGCACAATCCACAAAAGGTATTTTAATGAGAATGTTTAGCATGTATATTCAGGTTTTATCAGTTATTTTAATATTTTTAGCATTATTTAACACGTGTGCAACTATTCTAAAGGCTGTGTTGTATTTCTGATTCCATAGACCTATGTCAATGAGGTCACATAAGTTGAACACTCAGCAAGAATAAGTCTATTTTAAATTTTTGATAACTATGTAGCACAAAAAGAAAAAAAAGTTATGATTAATCATAAAGAGAAGAGCTGTCGTCATGTGGGTTGTACCATTACAGTGCATTTAACAAGATGTATTATATTTTAGTCAATCTAAATACTCTTTCTAACTTTCGAAGTGTCCAGATTTCAGATCCTATTTGAAGCCCCTACCTTGGGATTTCTCCACAAAATGCCATTTCGATTTAATTTTCTCAAGCTTCACTTTGATTATACATAAGAATTTCTATGACTGATTCTTTCCATGGTAATAGTTGAAACAGCAGTGAAGATAGAGGAACAAAATTACCTGAGGAATTTCTGAATAACATCTTTTTTCCTTAATTCAAAATTTTGGATGTAATCACATTTGTACTTATATGTACATCTAATACTAAATACGTATGTTTCAGAAAAAACAGGTTTTGATTTGACACAGTCATGAAACATGAGTTCCCTTTGAAACCAAATGTCAGCGTAAATCATTATGTGGTTAGTGCAGTTAACATTTTTTTGGGTGGGGGTGCTCTTATAAACATGTGCTTTAGCTGAGTAAGTGTCAGAAGTATAATTAGCAGCAATGATGTTTTTCCTTTAACTTTTTCCTATTTCTGCTTCTTCTTCAGTGTTTTCCTTTCTTGTGGTTGCTAAGAAACTGACTAGTCACATTAAGAGAGAAATTAGATCCAGTTTTTCCATATCAAATTAAATACAAAGACTTTGTTCCTTGCTACTTACCTTTTTCTTACAATTTATTTATACACTACCAGAAATCCTGGATATTTTTTGTAATTATCAAAATCATAAATATTTAGAAAAATAATATTTTCAATAAAGAGTTTAGGAAAGCCACAGTATATAAATATATGGAATTGTAAACTATTAAGATAACTCTGATCAAGATCATGAGACTATTACTATAGCTTTTTTTGAGTCACTGAGTTTCAAGTTAGTGATGTCTCTTTAAATTAAACTTTCATGCTGTATCTCAGGCTCTTTTGTTCCTTACTATCATATTTGCTCATGTGAACTCTTTCGAATTCTAACAATTTGAAAAATCTCTACTAAATACATATCCTAGCCTACAAATCACAGGTAATAGAATCATAGAATCATAGAACAGTTAGGGTTGGAAAGGACCTCAAGATCATCTAGTTCCAACCCCCCTGCCATGGGCAGGGACACCTCACACTAAACCATCCCACACAAGGCTTCATCCAACCTGGCCTTGAACACTGCCAGGGATGGAGCACTCACCTCCCTGGGCAACCCATTCCAGTGCCTCACCACCCTCACAGGAAAGAATTTCCTCCTCATATCCAATCTAAACTTCCCTTGTTTAAGTTTTAAGCCGTTACCCCTTGTCCTGTCACTACAGTCCCTGATGAAGAGTGCCTCCCCAGCATCCCTATAGGCCCCCTTCAGGTACTGGAAGGCTGCTCTGAGGTCCCCACGCAGCCTTCTCTTCTCCAGGCTGAACAGCCCCAACTTCCTCAGCCTGTCTTCATACGGGAGGTGCTCCAGTCCCCTGATCATCCTCATGGCCCTCCTCTGGACTTGTTCCAGCAGTTCCATGTCCTTTTTATGTTGAGGACACCAGAACTGCACACAATGTTCCAGGTGAGGTCTCACAAGAGCAGAGTAGAGGGGCAGGATCACCTCCTTCGACCTGCTGGTCACGCTCCTTTTGATGTAGCCCAGGATACGGTTGGCTTTCTGGGCTGCGAGCGCACACTGCCGGCCCTTGTTCATTTTCTCATTGACCAGCACCCCCAAGTCCTTCTCTGCAGGGCCGCTCTGAATCTCTTCTTTGCCCAGTCTGTAGCTGTGCCTGGGATTGCTCCGACCCAGGTGTAGGACCTTGCACTTGTCGTGGTTGAACTTCATAAGGTTGGCATCAGCCCACCTCACAAGCGTGTCAAGGTCCCTCTGGATGGCATCCCTTCCCTCCAGCGTATCAACCGGACAACACAGCTTGGTGTCATCGGCAAACTTGCTGAGGGCGCACTCAATCCCACTGTCCATGTCAGTGATGAAGATGTTAAACAAGACCGGTCCCAACACCAATCCCTGAGGGACACCACTCGTTACTTGTCTCCAGACGGACATTGAGCCATTGATCACAACTCTTTGTGTGCGGCCAGCCAGCCAGTTCTTTATCCACCCAGTGGTCCATCCATCAAATTGATACCTCTCCCATTTAGAGACAAAGATGTTGTGTGGGACAGTGTCAAATGCTTTGCACAAGTCCAGGTAGATGACATCAACTGCTTTACCCTTGTCCATCAGTTCTGTAGCCCCATCACAGAAGGCCACCAAATTGGTCAGGCAGGATTTCCCCTTAGTGAAGCCATGCTGGCTGTCACCAAGCACCTTGTTGTTTTTCATGTGCCTTAGCATGCCTTCCAGGAGAATGTGCTCCAAGATTTTACCAGGCACAGAGGTGAGACTGACTGGTCTGTAATTCCCCGGGTCTTCCATTTTCCCCTTCTTGAAAATGGGGGTTATATTTCCCTTTTTCCAGTCGTCGGGAACTTCACCTGACTGCCATGATTTTTCAAATACGATGGCCAGTGGCTTAGCAACTTCATTCGCCAGCTCCTTCAGGACCAGTGGATGGATTTCAGCAGGTCCCACGGACTTGTGCGCGTTCAGATTTTTAAGATGGTCTCGAACCAGATCCTCTCCTACAGTGGGCCTGTCCTGGGTTTACCAGGAGTCGTTTTGCTCCTTCTTAGTAACTGGTGCAAGCACTGTGTTTTGACTTCCAGCATGGGCAGAGAGCTGATAATACCGATTGTTTTTAATTGTTGCTAAGTAATGTTTATTCTGGCCAAGGACTTTGTGAGTCTCATGCTCTGCCGGGGACAAGGGGAGGCCGGGAGGAAGCAGAGACAGGACACCTGACCCAAGCTAGCCAAAGAGGTATTCCGTACCACAGCACGTCATGCCCAGGGAGGTAACTGGGAGTTACCCGGAAGGGCACAGTCTCTCTTCAGGGGGGTCGAACTCATTTGTCGGTGGTATTGTATTCTCTTGTTATCTTCTCTTATCAATATTATAATTGGTGGTAGCAGCAGTGATTTGTGTTATACCTTAGTTACTGGGCTGTTCTTATCTCAACCCGTGGGAGTTACATTCTCCTGATTTTCCTCCCCATCCCTCCGGGAGTGGGGAGGGTCGGGGGGGGGGGTGAGTGAACGAGCTGTGTGGATCGGTTTAAACCACAACAGTTCTTTTTGGTGCCCAACGTGGGGCACGAAGGGTTGAGATAACGACAGATCTGACCGGATTAATAGTCACTCGTCACAATGCTGATTTATTGGCTCTCAAAGCTGTTCCTCTGGGTCTCACAGGTTCAGAACTCTGTACATTACATACAGCCGGTATTTGCTGTGGTAGTGTTTTTCAAGTGTGGGGCTTGGGCTAAGGTTTTTGTCTCATTGTACTTTATTATAATGACTTGCAATACAATAGAATCGTTGATCATGAAACTGATCGGTCTTATGTTCCCAGTGTGGTCACCACCTTTATACTTTGGGAGGTATATAATACAGGTGCTTAGCAATTTCACATCTTTTTTCTCCTTCTCAGGTGGTATACCTGTGAAGGAAACATTCTTTTACCCTCCTAGCCCCCCTCTCAGACCAGCTACAGCATCATTTGAGAGTTTTGAAGTTCTTGAATGGCCTTTTAATATTGTTGAGACCTGTTTCCTGATTGTGATGGGGATTTCCATGTTGGCCCGCATACGGAGTGTGTTTTGCCCACAACCATCTCGTCTGATTTCAAGAGTTAAGCAGAGTCAGGTTTGGGCCTTGTCTGGGGTTAAACGACGATATAGGAGGACCAAGACATTTTCCCCGGGGCTGGACAGCCATGAGTGGCAGGGTGTGTGGGATAGCATGGGCAAGTATCTAGGTCAGTGGGCTCCTCCAGTACTTTGTAATTTCACCGCCGAACAAGTGCAAAATCCGGAAGAATTAGTAAAACACTTAAATGAGGTGTGTGGTCAGTCTGGCCATGCCAGAGACGGACAAATCATGGCAATGTGCTGGGGCTTGGCCTATGCTTACAGGGCTTTGTTCAACACTATCCAGCACCTTCAAAAGGAAAAAAATGCCCCTGCATCTGAGGGCAAAGCAACAGTCAGTGCAGCTACTCCAGCTCCAAGTACAGCAGCTACACCACCCCCAGCGACGAGTACAGTCGCTACCCAAACTCTGGCTGCAACAGGGCCCAAGGTCTTCATTCTCACAGTCCCTGCGTCTACCTTCTAAGAACTGGGTGGTGCAGTCAGAGCCTTTGCCAGTGAAGACCGAGGCAAGGAAGCCATTCAGAACCTCAGCCTTCTCCAAATCCTGTGTAGCCAGTTCTCCCAAAAGCTTCCTCAGGGGGCCTATGTTGTCCCTAGTCTGTTTTTTGTTTGCTACGTACCTATAGAATCCCTTCCTGTTATCCTTAACATCCCTAGCCAAGTTAAATTCTAACTGGGCTTTAGCCTTCCTAACCTGGTCCCTAGCTTCCTGGACAACATCCCTGTACTCTGCCCAGGCCTCCTGTCCTTGCTTCCATTTTTTATAAGCCTCTTTTTTCCTTCGAATTTTCCTCAGCAGCTCCTTATCCATCCAAGGAGGTCTCCTGGCCCTCCTGCTGCACTTCCTTCTAGTTGGGATGCAGCACTCCTGAGCTTGTAGCAGGTGATCCTTGAATACCAACCAACAGTCTTGGGCCCCCCTGCCCTCCAGGGCTGTATCCCATGGAACCTTACTAAGCAGGCTCCTGAAGAGGCCAAAGTCTGCTCTTTTGAAGTCCAGGGCAGTGAGCTTGCTGCACGCTCTTCTCACTGTCCTGGGGATCTCAAATTCGACCATCTCGTGATCGCTGCATCCAAGGCTGCCCTGGAGTACCACATTCTCTACAAGCCCTTACCTCTTGGTGAGCACAAGGTCAAGCATGGCAGCTCTCCTTGTCTGCTCCTGTATTACTTGCAGAAGGGAGTTGTCTTCCACACAATTGAGGAACTTCATGGATTGCTTGTGCCGTGCAGTGCCATCGTTCCAACAGATGTCAGGGTGGTTGAAGTCCCCCATGAGAACAAGGGCCTGCGAGCGTGAGGCTTTTCCTGTCTGTCTGCAGAGTGCTTCATCCACAGGTTCTCCTTGATCAGGCGGCCTGTAACAGATCCCCACAGTAATGTCTCCCATGGTTGTTTTCCCTTTAACCCTGACCCACAAACTCTCTGTAAACTGCTCACCAGTCCCCAGACAGAGTTCCATACTCTCCAGCCTGCTGCTGATGGTTTCACATTCTCTAGGCAGTGCTGAGCAGTGGATATTACAATTTCATTTAAGAAAGTAAAATTTTAGCCTGTTCTGGTTGCACTTGTAGCACTTTAAAATACTTGAAGAATCTCCTATGACAAAAAAGTGTATTATCAATTGCTAGTAATAAACTATTTGTGTGATTATGTTAAAGAAAATGAGTCCACAAAATTCAAAATGAATACCGTGACAATGAAATTATTTCCATAAATGCTACTTCCCACAGCTATTTTTATTACTGATAATTATAATTCACTAATGTCAGAGAAACAACAATGCATATGTTTTTCCCTGACAAAAGGAGACAGAGTGTGCTGGACAGAGCGAATATGCTGATAGAATGGCTGAATATGTACGCTTGAAGGGCTGAACATACTGACAGGACTAATGATCCACAAGGCATTTGGTTTCGTTGTTTGTTGAACAGTTTTGGAGAACAGCAAGAGGATGTTAGCAGGGACCATGAGATACTTTCAGAGAGAATCCAATACCAGAAAGTTCTATTACACAAGAAAACGCCTAACAGGCTAATAGAAATTAGCTGTGACTTTTGGAAATCAAGAATAACTTAGTAGAGAAGCAGAGTTCAGTCTGAGCTCTTAGACTACGGGTCTTCTCAATGATTCTGTGGAGCTGTGACAAACTACTTATTTTACTATTATGAAAGATTCACAGGTGTGAGAAGACCCTGAGGAAGGTGTCAGGCAAAGAAACAAAACCTTTTTTTTCATGAGAGAAGGATCATCTGATTTAATGAAAGATTTTAACATTCACTCCACAAAGATTTTCAGGTAACTGGATTGGTTTTCTTTACGCATACCCCATTGCTAAATGTAATACAAAATGCCTTTGGCTGTTGTCACTGTATCTCTTTCTGTGCTTTATTTTTCCCACAAAACCTCAATGCTGTAAAGGGGAAAACAGTTTTTTAAAAGAGAATTCTTTTTTTTTGTTTTGTTCTTTTTTTTTTTTTTTCTTCACAAAGAGGATTTTTAGGAAGATAAATGGGAGAATGAGGAAGGGGGAGGTGTAAGCTGTACCCTTTTCCAAAGCATATTTATTCTGCTCTAGCATATTTCATTACCTCTCAAGGGTGCAGTTTATCTGCTTTCGTACTTCCAAGTAGATGCAGTGCCTTTATACTCCCTGAACATCTCCTATTACATCGGTGCCGCTCTTAATGCTAAAAGAATGACATGGATTCAAAATGTGCAAATGCCACTGTTCTGTTAAATACTTATTAAGCCACAATGTTCTAATATGCTGTTTTAAAGATTCTAGGTTAGAGCCTTATATTCCTTAAGTCTGTCTCATTGCTGACGAGGAGTCTGTTTAGTCTGTCGGTGACAGGAATAATTATTTCATTCCACAGAAGTCTAAAATAGCAACAAAAAAAGAAAGAAGAACCTGCTTTTAGAAATAGTATGAATACATTTTAGTGAGCTGCCATTTGTACTGGTAGTGTTGATCATATGTCCCCAACATAAGGACATGGAGCTGTTGTAGCAAATCCATAGGAGGCCACAGGGATGATAAGGAGACTGGAGCACCTCCCATACAAAGATCGGCTGAGAACATGGGGGCTGTTCAGCCTGGAGAAGAGAAGCTGCGTGGAGACCTCAGAGAATCTTCCAGTATCTGAAAGAATGTCCAGCTACAAGGATGCTGGAAAGGGACTCTTCATCAGCGACTGTAGTGATAGGACAAGGGGTGATGGGTTCAAACTAAAACAGGGGAAGTTCAGGTTAGATGTAAGGAAGTTCTTTACTGTGGGGGTGGTGAGGAGCTGGAACACGTTGCCCAAAGAAGTCATAAATGCCACATCCCTGTCCCTGGACAGAGCCTTGGACAACATGGTCCAGGGTGAGGCATCCCTGCTTATAGCAGGGGGTTGGAGCTAGATGATCTTAAGGTCGTTTTCAACCTGAGCCATTCTACAATTCTATGATATGAAGCTTCAATGTTGCAGCTACATTTTCTGGTTGTTACGCTTTCATGATAGCACATTCAAGCAATTCTTCCACTTAATATAATACTATGAGATAACAGTGTGAACATCAAGCGACTTTTGATATGACTTTGTAATTGTGGGAAATAGAGCTACACTCAGCATCCCATTGTAACGATAGTCTTCGTGCAAAATAATTGAATGTATTTAGACTGCCATGTGAGCTTAATTCATGGTTGTTGAACTGCTGTTTTCTGGTCATTATGACATTCCTAACAGAGAATCTAACTCTGTTTTGTAGAGATTAAAAAAGAGGCACAGTGAATTAGTAAGTAACTTTCTTGGCTTGAACTTCAAAGTGCAGGAAAGCATGAAGTGCTTAAAGCACTGTGGTAGGATGTCCATTAATACAGGAAGAATTTATAGTTAAAATTTGGTGCCTTTGGTACAGCATTGCTTTCTGCAACTGCTAAACGTTATCATTTTGTGAGTAATATGAATATAACTATTTCTGGGTTCGTCTGAAACGGGAAAAGATTAAGTAGCTTATGTTTCCTAAGTGTAAGGCAGGTTTGTAATAAAGCATTGTGGCTACATCCTTGAACTATAGTAATCACATTTGCTGTGCCCTTGTAGCTCTGGTGGTTTAAGAGCAGAAAGAGTTGTAAAAAAATTAACATCTTTTGTTAGACAAACTGATTTCCTGAGAAAACACACACACTTGTATCCACAATAACACACCTGAAGAATGTGTTCCTCAGATGCCAAAGTGAAGCAAAACATGTGTTAGAGTAACTTAGCACTGACTGGGAACAATCACTATAATTAATAAGCTAGGCATGTGAGAGAAAGCGTGGTGAACACCTCTGCAGTCCAGAAGGATGACATTGCCAATATACATTCTCTAAGGAAATTTTAACTTTTGTCTCAGCAAGTTATTCCTAAGATGAAGGTTCTACTACTCCACAATGTGCTGCAACCATTATGCATAAGTGTTATCCCATAGTGAAGATAACTACATCTTTTGGTTACAAAAATTACATCCTGTATCACAACTCCAATTTTCAGCTGCTTGGACCTTAATAGAAAATGTGGCTTCTACTGAAGCTACAACTTCAGTGTGTGGTCTTAGATGGAGAAAATTCATCAGTAGTAGAGAGACTGGACATCAGTCCCCATAATACAAGTGTCAAGAACAAGCAGTGCATGGGGTTTTGAAAAGATCATTGCACAGGTAGATAAAATTCCTTCTTTAACAGATCACCAGAAGGAGACCTAAACATCAATGAATTGTTTTTGAAAACTTCAGCGAGACTACAACAGTGGGGAGACTATAGTTGAAGTATTTGGCAGCATAGCAGTAAGAGTATGAGATCCTACCCAGATACTGGTGGCTGTAATTGTTGCTCTTCAAGAAGTGACACACTACATCAGAAAATGAAAACATCCCTTCTGGATGAATCAGACTCTTGTGGGTAAAATTCACTTCCACTACTGCAACCATGTACTTGGTGGTGCTTTTGCCACCACAGCCAATATAAACCTTTTCACTTTCCTGACTTGCCTGTTAATGTTTGGAGAAATATGTAGCTTAGGCCTGGCCTAGGATTTTGCTTTCATATAGCATTATACATATATCCATTTGTGAAATCAGGATTTAAATGAATAGAACACACATGCCTACTGAGTCATTTGGGTTGGAAGGGACCTTCAAAGGTCATCTAGTCCAACCCCCTGCAATGAGCTGGGGCATCTTCAACTAGATCAGGTTGTCCAAAACCACACCCCGTCTGGCCGTGGATGTGTCCAGGGATAGTGCATCCACCACCTCTCTGGGAAACCTGTTCCAGTGTTTTACTACCTTCATTGTGAAGAATTTTTGTCTCATGTCCAACCTGAATCTCTCCTCTTTTAGTTTAAAATAATCACCCCTCATCCTATCACAACAGGCCCTGCTAAAAAGTGACAAATGACACAGCTCTGTAAAGAAACAGCTTGCATTTGCCTGGCCTAAAGTCCACCAGCCTTCCTGGTCTAATGTTGTCTTTTGGCAGTTACAGGCTTTCAGGATTCCAGCTGGATTCAGACCTGTTAAATGTGGTCTCTAAAACCAAATTTATTTAGCCATATAAACCAATTTTTCATGCTCCTCTGAAGAAATGTGTAAACCCAATATTCTAATTACTTATCTGGCTGCACGTTAAAGGCAAACACCTTGAGATGTCGATAGCTTTCTGGACTAAACAATAAGATTGGGAGAGAAATCCCTGTTATTTTCCAATTAATCACTTAAGCAGAACTCATACGAGTGTAGAAGGTCAGCAGGGGGATATGAGGGTAGCACATTCTCACAGTCATGCTCTGTGCCATCTGCCAAGTACAGTCCTGTGTTGGTGCTGGGAGCAGATCGACAGGATGAGGTTAGCTAGGTCAGTCAGTAAGATATGGCCAAAGCTTGGAATTCACACACATTCAAGTAACACTAATAACCTGTATGAACAGGAGTGCATTCATGCTATTCTTCTGAACAGAATAGAATGAACAGAATGAACAGCCATGCAAAAAAGACATACTGCAGTCATATAGCCACATGAAATTCAAAATCACATGTACCTCATGATGAGAAGAAAAGCATACAGAAAAGCAAAGATTTTTAAAATTACTCTTCCTAGTAGATTTCTTATAACTAAACCAAGAGAAAACCACAAATCTGCACAGAGCCTGGGGAGCTGAGTGGAATGTTGCACCTACTCTTACTGTGGTGCAGCTCTGATAAAACCAGTAAAATAAGAACAAAGATTAAGTAGTGCGTGTAAGAGAAATCAAATCCAATTTTTGTGATGTGTGCAACACCTCTGTTTTGTAAATGGCACAAGAAGAATGTGTAAACCAATCTCTTCCAAATCCAACAAATTCAAAGATTCATCACTAGTTCTCAGTAGCTCTATATGCAAGACTAGTCCCTGAACTATGCTTGACCACAAAACAACTGTGTTGTCCTGTGCTAATGACAGAAGCTTCTGCAACTGACTTTCCCAGTCACTCAAACATGGTAATTAGAATAGAAAGGTGGTAAAGCAGTTAAGGTTAGTGGGGTTGCTGGTTTAGGTCAGAAATGCAACCTGATAATCAGTGACTGACAGGCTCTATGAAGGGGAATGCATAACACAAGCAAGAACCTGCCCCTCAGATTGAAACTTGATGGCTGGTAAAATACTTGTTAAAATTCACATCAGAATCAAGAATATCACAGCAACTGCTTCCATGACAACAAAATATAATGTCATAATGCATATTACTATTTCATGACAAGATGAAGCCTGTTTATCCAGGCAGTCTCTTCAGCAGTGAACAGGACTGGAAAAGAGTTCACTTTTGGAAACTGGTGTTCTACTAATAGTTAAAAAAAATGGATTTTTCTTTAATATAGAGATGGGAAAAATATTTTATTAGGTCCAGCTGATTCCCATCCCAAGCAAGATCAATACCTACTGTAACAGCCTTTACACACAACTTGCTTTTGCAAGTTAGACATAAGTAATGAAATTTTATGATTTTTCTTTGGAGGAAAAAATCTAAATCCAAACAGGTTTTATCAGTACACATATAGAAACACAGAAACACAGAACTGGACCACCAAGCACAAGCTATAGCATATAATCCTGGTTTTAAACATACCAGGTTCCAAAACCGATTCTTTTCTTCCATCAACTTTTTTGACTATTCAGCAATGTATATTAATCTGTTAAATAGCATGGATCCCTTTTCATGAATGTTATGGCAGTGTGCAAGGTTGATAAATACTTAATGCTTCCGTCTCACCTTATTTCTAAATTGCCTGAAAAGGCATGGAGAGACACACCTCACCCTATGTCATCCAAGGCTCTGTCCAACCTGGTCTTGGACAGGGATGGAGCATTTACCACTTCTTCGGGCAACCTGTTCCAGTGCCTCACCAGCCTCACAGTAGAAAACTTCTTCCTTATATCTAATCTGAACTTCCCCTGATTAAGTTTAAACCCATCACCCCTTGTCCTATTGCTGCAGTCCCTGAAGAAGAATCCCTCTCCAGTATCCTTGTAGGCCCGCTTCAGATATTGCAAGGCTGTTCTGAGGTCTCCATCAGCCTTCTTTTCCATTACATTATTATGCAAACATCTCAGTAATTTATCTTTGACCTTGCTTAGTTGTATAGCCTGAATATTTGCACTTCCTAAAGATGCTGGTCATATATATAGCTCATACAGATCCCATCAGTATTACACATAAGTATACTTACACACCCATATAAAATACTGATCCTTGAGAATGGTTTCTCCAGTAACCCATATACTTAGATAGTCTGTACGGATGAAAGGAATCTCATTTCATATGTGCTGATGCAAAGAATGAAGGAGAGACTAATAATCTGCACCAGGATTCAACTGAAGTATTTGAGTAATAATCCATTGGTCCTGTGCAAGTATATATAATACAATTTTACCATACATCCTAATGGAAATAAAATAAGGTCGGCAGTTAATGACTTGAAAAGTTCCATCTACCATTCACACTTCTGCACCTAACTGTCTGGTACAATACTTAGTGGTCTAGATAAACACCATCTTCCTGGCCAGTCTTTGCAGCAGTCTCAGCTGCATGAGTGGGTGGTTATTATAAGCTGATAATGACTGCTAATGCTGGTATCCAAGCATGTCAACAGGGACAGTTATGAAAATTGTTTCTACTTAAAACCAGTTAAGCAGTCCCTCTGTCCTCCAGTTCTTAATCTGATTTTACAGTAAAAAAAGCAAAATCATTAACAGGCAAAAATTATTTAAGACGGATTTCCTCATTCCTGCCCAGAATCACCTATTTTTTTTTTAAGTGTGCCCCATCCCGGAAATGAGGAAAGGTATTCACAAGAATGAACACCTAAATGATCATACATTAAAAGTAATCACAATGGAACAATGATAAAGTCACCACAATTTTATTTTAAACGGTTTTCTAATGTCAGAAACATTACAGATTCTTTATGAGAGAAATATATAAAGCCTTAAGTCTTCTATTTTTCATATGTACTTTAAGGATTTCACTTCAATCAGCTTTCTCTACTTCCTTTTTAGAACTATCTTTGGCAGAGTGGCTAAGGCTGCCAGTGAATACATAACAGTAGTTAAGCAATAATTTCCCCCTAGAAGAAAATTACTTTTTGCATAGAATAAAAAGGAATTAAATTATTTGAGGCTTGAGAAATACATTTTTCTCAACACAATGAATCTATTTCTTTAATTTATTATTTTTAGTGCAGAGAAATGCTTTTTTTCCAAATTATGTGTGTAATATAATAAAGACTGCATGCATAATTTTTAACCTTTCTGAAATAACTGTGTAAAAATTATAAAAGCAGTCACAAGAACAATGTTCATGATATGCATGGCCTAATTACATGCTGAGAACATTTCCTCTGATTTTTTTACAGTCTGAAATTCACCTTTTATGTTTTCAGAAGCCATAGAAATAGCACAGCACACTTTTCAGAATAATGCAACTGTCATAATAGGAATATGCAAATCATTATTATTTAAGATGAACTTTATCTTTTTCTCAAAGAGTTTTATCAAATGTGACTCATATAGAAAGAAGTCTTATTAGAATATGAGAAATATTATTCCCTCCTTTGATATATAACTCTCAAAATAATGCTAGTGGATCAGACAACAATCACCTTACTTGTAACCAGAAGCAGTTTATTTCTTCCAAGTCCTTAGAATTTTTGCTTTTATATTTGCCAAAGGAAAATGTTAAGGTATTAATAATCAAGTAACCTATTCAATGACAGTGAGTCACTGGTTTGAACTTTCCTTTCAGTTATACATACACAAAGAGCTAAACTTTAATACAGGCACAAAAATGGAAGTAGATATAAAAGTTGTAATATCAGATCTTAAAGTTTCCCACTACCATGAAATAAATAGCAGCACCAGTCACAACGAAGACTAGTGCTACACGGAGAAAAGGCACGTGTTTATATATGTGCACTTCTATTTTATTTCATTCCACTTGTAAAAGAAAAGTTAATGACTGAAAAATCTTGCCTTGGATGCAGAAGAGTATCAATCCTACTTTAGAATGTCTTGGTACTTTTATTATAGAATCATAGAATGGACAGGGTTGAAAAAAACCTTAAGATCACGCAATTCCAGCCCCTCCTGCCGTGGAGAGAGACACCTCACACTGGACCATGTTGCCCAAGGCTCTGTCTAACTGACCTTGAACACTGCCAGGGATAGAGCATTCACCACTTCTTTGGGCAACTTGTTCCAGTGCCCCACCACCCCCACAGTAAAGAAACTCTTCCTTATATCTAACCCAAACTTCCCCTGTTTCAGTTTGAACCCATCACCTGTTGTCCTATCACTACAGTCCTGATGCACAAGTTCTTTGTCTTTTCATACAACTCAAGAGATACTTGGAAATGTCATTATTGAAAATGTGGTATATGTAGCTCATTATGCGCAAGTAACTCATAGCAACTGTTAGGAGAGCCATCTTATTAGTGACTTTGCACATATTAAAGACCTAGATAAGCCCCTGTGCGATAGAATCACAAACTATTTAAAAGGACATACATAGTTGAGTTTTATCAGTTCTGACTGCAGATAAGTTTCACACACTATAAGGGTCCAAAACAGTAAACAGGAGCTGAGCTTTCAAGGAGGTTTTAGGGAGACAGAAGCAACCCTTTTTTGCATTTCTAATTTTGAGGACCTGAATCCCACACTCTGAGCATAGTTTTAATTTTTAAAAGGTGGTTTTATATATAAATTTGCAAATAATATTATATTTTACTATTACACAAATTAAAAAAATTCAGATGTTACTATTTAGTTGCAGGGAAATTAAAAACATATATTTTTAAAAATAAAGAAAAGTAAAAACCACTGGAATTTAAATGCAGCAAGATTCAATGTGACACATTTTCATTTTCAAAGCTCTAATAGAAAACAGCAGTTACAATACTAAATATTAAGTAATATTAATATTATTTTTAAGAACTTCCTGACAAAGTTACAGGGAGAAATTTACAAATTAAAAAAAAAAAAAAAAAGATGCTTATCTTAGAAAGTATTTAAAAGATATTAGCAGAAATACTGTAGAAGAGCTATAATTCACTGAAAATTTTAACGCAGTTTGGATCGTTAGAGGTTGTACTGCATCCTTTCACACTAGAGGGTGCTATCATTTTGAACGGAGTACTGTGTTTGGCCTGGTTTACAAAGAGGGTGAATTATAGCGTAGGCAACCAACCTTCTGACTGGCAAAAATGTGTTTAACAATGCACCCTGCATAGAAACTATTCACCTGTTTAAACACAATGAAACATATCAGCCTGATTCTTTGGCAGATTAAAATAATATGTAGCAAATGTACAAATTAAGATTTTTATTTGGTTTTCTTAGCAATATGCTTTTTAGTTTTATGCAGGGCATCCAGATTGTCTTCTTTTTTTCCATAGCTGCTCTGGAAATGAGTATAGCTACCTTCTATAATTAACCCTGTTAGCACCATGGTCACAGGTTTAAAAATACTAAATGTCAGGTTATTATGAGCTGACCACTCTTAAATCAATAACCATGTATATATGTCCTTGCATATTTGTAAGCATGAACCTATAAGAACTCGGTAATGCCAAAATTATTAAAGAAACAATAATTTATTGTCAGGCCTTTAAACCTAAGCACTGGGAAAATTACCCTTCATTGTTTTTTGAAACTTATTACCCAGTAACACTAAAACAGAGAAAAAATACACTAAACAAGTACCAGGAAATATTTACTTAACTGAAAAATTGCTTTGGTGTTTTTCAAAACTATTTCTATTTCTTATCACATAAAAATTAGTGTGTGTGGTTTTTTCTCTCAAATACAAGAATCTTCTGGTAAAGAAAACACTTGTGAAAATCACCAAAAACATGTTTAGATTTAAAGGTGCAAGTAGGAATTGGTATAGAGCCATCTTGATACCGACAGCCAGCCTCACTGGTGTATGTAAACCCTGTTCCTGTGTATAATCACCCATTCAGTGTGCAAAATATAGTAGACACAAGGAGATAGCAAGTGACAAGTCTGGAATATTGAAAGAAGTAATTTCATTGAATTGAACGTTGAAATTGATTGAAATTCATTTGCATATGAAATGTGTTTTGCAGCGTATTTGGTTTGGATTCTTTGCAGCGTTCAGTTTTCATCTTGTGCAGCTGAGGCTGGTGAGGGCAAGGTGGGAGCTGGGGCAAGGCCCCTGCCAGGAGGTACTTGAGCAGCCTGGCCCTATGTGCCTGCTGCAGGCAGTGTGCTCCAGTGCTCCCACTACCTGTGAAGAGAACAGGCAGTGAGCTCCTCCTCCTCCTCTTGTAATGGTTGACAGTGTCTCAAAGCTCAGATGAGAAAACCCAGATTTCCTGTCAGACAAAACTCTTCTGTGATCACCAGATCCTTTGATAGCTTAAATAGTGTAACAATTACCTTAAATGGGAAGAAATGATAAAACCATCTCCAGTTTTAATGTCTTGCTTGTTTTACCTTTATTGTTTTCTCCAAGGCAAGTGAAAATCTAACCCAAACCAGGAAAGAAACACACAGACCTCGAAGTGGGAAGACCAAGGGCATTCAGTCCCTGCTTTTGTACTGGACTATGTTCCCTGTGTAGTAATCTTAGACTTACATCAGCACCATGAAAAGGTCACATTATGTCATGACCTGAAAACTTTTATTACCATTTCTAAAGAAAGTCTAACCTAGGCTAACCAGCTAATGCCTGTCTTTAAAACTCTACTATTCCATTCACTCATTCTCAAATAACTTTTTAATTTAGCTGATGATTTCCTGTGGCTAATCTTACAGAACTAAGTCTGCTTCTGTCTTCATCCTTCAAAGAAGAATTTAAACCTCTCTAATGTAATTCAGAAGCTCAAACTCGCTTTCACATATCCCTCTATCTTTTCTGATTCAGCTCCATGTCCTGCATTTAAATGAACAATGATACAAAGAATGAATATTTTCTTGTATAATGTAAATTATAAGACTGAAGACTCAGAAAAGAAAAAGGTTCTGCCGTTTAACTGTTTTCTTAGGCAATAGCAGCTATCTATTGAAAGTAGGTTCTTCACTTTAAATCTCTTGTGGTTTTCCAGGGTAGTTCCATGTCCACAATATTTCTTTTGTGGCTCTCTGACATGGAAAAATACATAAATGGCAAGCTGTACATATTCTGCTACAAAGTAGTCTTAATTCAAGATTTCTTAAATTGAGAACTGCTTTTATCTAAGCACAAGAAAACTTATATGCTATAAAGAGCTGTACTATACCACCAGACATGAACTTCTTTGAACTGAATTAAACACACTGCACCAAGATTCATTTAAGAGCTAAATTTTGAAATTTGCAAAATTTCAGTATTAATGAATTCAGATATCTCTTAAAGAGAGACAAAGAAGAAATACGGAATAAACACATATCTTTGCAAGAATTATGATAATAAATTAATCTTGGCAGATAGGATGACTTTGCTGAGAGAAAAACTGGCCCTCCCTGACTGCCAAGACACAGTATTTTCACTCAAAGCATATTTTGAAAATTATGAGAATTAGAATTTTCACAGTAACTTTAAGGTGGTTAAAGGGAAGTGATAAGTAGCTAAACAAAAATAATTTTGTTAAACACATAGCAGAACCTAAACCAAACAGAAAATGCCATGTAATCTTCTGTGAATTCAACTTAATGAATTAATAATATTCATAAAAATTATACTACAAAGTTAACATGATTTTTTCTTGCTTTGTTTAAGTTCCTGTTCAGTCCTCATTAATTTACTGTGATAGGCCCCAAACCAAAACAGCATTTAGGTTGTTATATAAGGACCTAAGTCTCACTAGTCCCATAAACCTTTCACTAGGTATTTCAAGCAAACCAAACTATTATATGTTTCTATGATTTTCAAATTTTGCAATGAAGTCAACAGGATGAAAGCTACCTACCTCCAAAATTCCATCTACTTTTTAATGAGGGAATAAAAGTCTGACTGTTACAGCTGACAGTCTTCTTAACAGAGAAATTAACTAAAGAAAATCCTCAAATTTAAAGCCTTTGCAATTTATAAGACTGTTGAAGAAATACTTGAAATGAAATACTTCAGTAAACTTCAACACATCTGGCAATCAGAATATGGATCATTCAGCAAGAGTTTAAGAGTTTAAGCAGACTGCAACTGTAATAACTGTATTAATTTACCATTTATCTCTGGAAACCAGTAATAACTAAGCCTTTTCTTCATTAAAGCTCTGAACCTAGATTTTAATGTGCGGCATTTATACAGTGAATTTTCTGCTGGGTTACAGAGCCACTGGAAGACCGTGCTGAGACTGAAGCACAGCGGACATCAGGAAAATGAGGAGGAATATCCTCTTCCATCCTAACCATACCTTAGGACTATCATCTATTAACTCTTTCACATTTCATTTTATCAAGCAAACAATTTCCAAACTAAACAGTTACTTTGACATCTGCAAAATGCAATGTGTGAACAGTTTATAAAAGTCATTTCTGACCACCTAATCCACTTTCCCTAATCCACTTAGGGTTCCGGCAGGGCAAGAATTTGATCAATTTGCTGTGACTTGAAGAGGTACACGAGTCCATGTGCTATGTCTCTGCACTTTCACATGACAAAATGACGAGACTGGATGGCACTAAAAACGAGATAACCCTGAGAATAAGTGCAGCCAGAAGTTTTCAACTGAATAGCTTTCCATAAAACCTGCATTTTTGGGAATATAGTGCTTATGACCAAAACTATCAAAATGAAAAAAAAAAATAAAAATACTTTTACTATGTTCCCTTAAACCAATATTTTAAAATATAGAATATTTTAAAATATATAGTCTTGATAGGTAGCAATAATCATATCTCATTTTAATATAGAAGTCTAACTGAAGTGTTTAATAGTACCAAATTTCATATAGCTTGGAATTTTCCAGACAGTCTTGAAAATATGTCCTTTTGTCCAGTTTTGGAACAATTAATTTTTTAATAGGATTGGCTTGTCAAACTGCTGTGGGTAAATTACAACTGACAATTTCTGAAATCACATTATGAGCAATAATTTCAAAATACAAAGTGAAAAGAATTTATCTAGTTGTTCTGTTACCTATGACCTTTATGCTAAATTATTATCTTCAGAAAATCTGGATCAACAGTGGCTAATGGAGAATTGTTAACCTTTCCTTGTGTACACTTAAACACATTTCAATTTCTAACTTGCACAGAAATAACTCAAACTGACATTCATATTTTGCTTCTTGAATGTATCTGTCTTCCATTTTAGTTTAGTTTTAACTTCACAGAGCCGAAGATTGGCACATTGTGTGGCTGAGTCGTAAGTCACTGAAGCACACTGAAGCACTGCAAGCTGTAACACAATATGAATATCACTTTTTTCCCTATTGTTTGATGATCTGTGAATTAGAGGATGCTGAACTGGCAGGAGGTTTCTAAATGTTTTTATATTATGCAATTAGCATATTTAAGATATACTTTTTAAACCTATAGCTATTGATAGTGCTATAAATACATTATAAATTTATTTCTTCCATGGTCCCTTTCCCGTGTTTTTCCCCACATAGCTGCCATATGCTTGAATACTATTTTCTTATGATAACAATAGTGGAAGTAATTACAAGAATAATGGTCAAATACGAGCTGAACTGCCTTTCTTTCAGGATTTATTTTACTTAATTTTACTTTATTTTCACTTAAAGGAATAGTTAGTAACATCTAACACTGCTGATTCAAACACATCTCCTTGTAAAATAGTTTTCTTACGCATGCTCAAAAAAAGGGAAGTCTACTGAGCTCATTATACAAAGCCGCCATTAGCTATGTGCCTACAAGGAGAACCAATTTGGACACAGATTAATTAAAAGTTCTGGGTAAAAAGTACATTCAGCTGTTGCCTGCAGTTTGCTTTTAACCATGGCATACCACAACTTTATGAATAATCAGGAAAATGTATCTTAGAGTCACAAGACTCAGTGCCCCTCCACAAGAACAGGGGCTGTAACCCACTATACATACAGTTGTGTGTGAGATATTTCATCTGGCATGCACTCGAATTCATGAATGGGTAACACATATCCAATTAATGTTGAAATTTCTTTGAATTTCAAACTGTCAGGAGACCAGGAGTGTTTTATGCCAATTACTGCAGTGGATAGGATTGAAGGAGACTTCCCCCCTCATACTACTCTACTGAGGACAGAAGCTTCGCACTTCTACAGGAGTTAGTCGCACAGTACTTGAAGACTGGGAGTGCTCTTCCCAATCAGTAATTCAGCCCCTTGCTGCTGCAGAGAAATATACCTTATAAACATGTTATGGTCCATCTTATGCCAGTCTCAGTTTGCTGCACAGCTTAATACCACCTGTAGTTAGAACTGCTGATTTCCAGTAGAAATTTTCATGGGAGTTTTCCAATGTCATTGAAAGAATAATATCCTTTAACAGAAAGAGTTTGTCACATCTACTAATTTTTTATTTTATGTTTTCCATTTCTTTCTCCATTTAGTTCATGCAGAAATATGGTCTTACTGGGCTGGACTCCCTACGTTTTGCAATTACATTTGCTTCTAATGCAGGGAGTCCACTTCAAAGCTTTGTACTGGTAGCAAAGAAAGCAATGAGCAAATGAGTCTCTCTGGTTCAAGGTATATATCCAGCTGAGAAGGTACTGATTCTACTTTCAGTATAAAAAGGTGTTGATAGTAATTTTGTCAGCTGAGACTTTGTGCTTTAGTCTGGGGCCTCTCTCCAGCCACACTAGTGGACAAATAAGGGTGACTGACCTTAATGTGCCTATGTCTTAATATTTTATTTAGCAATGTAAGAATGCATGGTGCTTTACAAAGGGAGAGAAAATCTTTTCCTTCCCCAGTGACATTAAAATCTATGACATAAATGTGTGCATAAATGCATGGAGAGACAACAGACAAGGAAAATAAGGACAGAAATTTAAAAGTGTGTCTTATGTCATGGTAGCTCAGTTTTTACCCTCTCTTTTAACAAAACGTCCCTGAGAATCCACTGCTGCTGGAACTGAAGCTGGAAAAGCAAAATCAAGTCCAGCACTATCTCTAGTATGTGAATCTCTATTAGCTTAGTGGCTACTACAAGCTTTTAATTAGACCTAGGTGACTACTGATGAACAGAAAATATGACAGAAAGTGTGGGTTGAAAACATACCTTAAAACTCTTCACAAACTTGCCATAAAGCTGCTGACAGTTTTACCAACTGTACCTCTTCTTCCAGCCGTTGAGTGGGTATCATTCTCCTGTAGTTTGAGGACATTACTACAGAGGAGTTAGGCTACTGCTGGAAGGTCTTTCCCTGACCTGGTACATGTATTCAAAACACAAAGTTTCCCCTTCTTGAGGTTAGGGCCCACTGTGTCAAGCAGCACTAGAAGGTAGCACTGACCAATTACATGTGAATAGGATGATATGTCTGAAAATAACAATGCAAGTTAAAGCTAGATAAGCAGGATATTCTTGGCAAACACTCAGTTCTTCAAGGCCAATGCTATTTTCTAAGAAACCATATCAGATGGTATTCATCATTTGACAGGGAAGAAACTGACAGGAGTAGTGAACAGAAATATAATAAATGAGACAGAGAAGCAGAGGAAGACAGATGAGTTGGAAAATGTACAGATGAAGCAAAAAATCGCAAAAGTGGTCATGAGTATCTGGAAATCCGCTCCAGCCGATAATCTATAGCTACCAGATCCCTGCTCTGGATACACATTGGGTAGGTTATGGGAGGGAGAAAGCCTGCAAAGTGCTTTGTTATGCAGATGACATGCTTCAATGATAAGCACTTCATTTTTAGATGATGGGTTTGTATGTTTTGTTTAAATGGGAAGATATCAAGAAGATTTTTTTGTACTATTTCTAATTCATAATTTAACACATTTGTTCTGCAAAAACAAACATGAGATTTACATTGTGAACATGGGGTTTTGTTAGGTTTGGTTGGTTGGTTGGTTTAGGTTTTTTTAAATGTCAATAAGGTCTTGTCTGATCTTCAGATTGAAATCAAACATCATCTAAGTTCTCAAGTGTGAAACAAGACAGCAGTATTTGAAACATAAGTAGGTTTTTTAACTGACACCGCTATGCTAATGACACTTTCTCATAAATCCTACAGATTTCCAAAAACTGTATCCAAGTGAGGACTATTCATCACAGATTACTCAACTGCTCTTTGACCAGAATGTGGTGTATTAACCAATCCTTGCAGAGTACAAATTCTCAACCTTTTCCATCAGCAGAACAACTGAAACAGCTAAATACTTGAAATCCTTTTTTTTTTCAATATTTTTCTTTAGTATTTTTCTTCTGAGGAGCTGCAACACATAATTCTTTGCATTATGTGTTGCTTTTTAGAAAGATTTTTATGATGTCTCGTATCTTCTTACCTTTGATGTTCAGTCTTCTGTAGGGGCTAATCTGTGGATGAGCTTTAACAAGCCCCCTACTATGAAAGTCAAATCAAGTGTCCTTATGAATTTGCATGAGCAAAACAACTAATACACTAATTTTCTATGGTAACTTACTGTTCTGGGTGGCCTGGAAACCAGTCCAAATGGCTTTGATTTTGTGATTGAGATTCTTAATGGTAGTAATTATCCGTTGCAGCCATGCAGTACTGAATACCACTGGTGACAGAGATACTTAAAAAATCACTCAAAAAAACCCAAAACACAGCAACCCTGAGGATGCTAATGCTCACATTTTAGTTCTTACAGGGCAATTAGCCCCTACTAATGATGTTTATATTTATATGCAAATGTATAAAAAAGAATCTGAACAGATACTTCATACTTATTCTCCTGGGATATCTGACTATCCCATCTGTCAGTAGAAAATATTTCCATTAGCTGTGTGTGTTGCTGATTTGGCAATAAAAGCTATTTAATCTCTAGTAATTCCTTTTTGATTTTATGGGGTTTTTTTCATTTCCTTCAGCTCTGTGATAAAAACCTCTACTTACAAATATGAAAGTTGCATAGTACATCAGAGCAAAGGTTTTAGTTACACTTTGAACAAGGAACAAGTAAAGCATTTTAGTTTGAGTTTTAACAAATTATTTTTTTCCTCTTTTATCACTACTCTTTAACTCAACAAAAATAATTCAGTAGCCTAAATGGATGTTTTAGAGCCACTCACTAGAGAGTCAACGCTCACTTTCTAGTGATCCCCATTACATATGAGTACAAGTGACAACTAGGCCAGCTGTATATATTGCAGTGTCTTTTTAAATGAGATAGCAGTTATTCTTTTTTCACCAAGAAGTGGTCTTCTGAGACCAGCCTTCTGAGCATGATGTAATGCAAACCCATTACATCATAGCAAGTATTTTTTTTAGCTTTGCACTAACCAGTCACATAAGTCTCATAGAAAAAAAGGAAATACATTCTTATACAATAATGATCTTAGTGGTTTACATCACAATGATTAAAGATACTACATTTTGAGAGTTGGGTGTGCACAAGTTACTGAGGAACGTCTGTAAGGACTTCAAAATCTCATTTAAGAGCCTTAGTCCAATATAAAAAGTTGGCTGATCAATACTTTGAAAACTTCTGATGAGAGTTATTCAAGCTAATAGTTGTAGGAACATAACCTAAATATCATTTCAGATCAAGTGATTTTTTTTTTCCCCCGCTGGGAATACCAGTATGAAAATAATTGACCAGCTAATTTCAGGGAATTTTCCATCATCTTCAGAAGATCTTCTGAATACCACAGGTTCCATAATTTGTTTGTGCTATTAAATCAACAGTATATGTTTTGTATACAACTTTGCTTGTGTGCCAACCTAGAGGATGCCTGTGAAGCACATGAAGCTGACTCTGAGCCTTGCTCCATTTCCTGTGCTAACCTCCTCCAACTGCTCTTTCTTACCTACTACACAACACACAGTAACCTGCACACTTGTTGTTGGGGTAATTTTCTTTTTATTAATTCATGCTTTAGGAAAACTTTAACAACCAGCTGCCAATATTCGTAAATAACAACAATAATAATAATAATAATAGTAATAATAATAATAATAGAGGATGCATCAGCTATGGCTTTGTTACACTGCAGTGTAACTGTCTTGTTTTTCTGTTATGAAGTCTCTATATACATGTCTACTAACCACTAGAAGATGATTTGTTTCTATTTATTATCCAGACTTTAGGAGCTTAGGAAAAACACTTGCCTTGCAGGTCCCTCATCCAATATCTGAACAATCAGAATGCATGACTAATTCTCATTAAGCTCAATGGATTTAGCTGTAATTCCCCCACTTGTTCTCAAGTTTAAGACTGAGATTTTTATTAACTCTTCCAGCACAAGTTACAAGACTAGTTGTTTTTTACCTGTATTTTAATTACTGAATTGTTATAAGTAAGACTCTTTAAATGCCATCAGGTCTGTCTCTCTTCGCCCATCATCCATTATTCTCCTCACATGTTAGAATAAAAAAGAATTAAAAAGAAAGATTCAAGCAGAAAAATCTTCCATATAAATGTGTCCTCTTATAATATTTTTATTCACAGAAGCCATGGTTTAATTCTATTGACCAGACTTCTCAAAGATTTCACCTTCACCCTGAATATAGATGTGACAAGTAAGTCAAGGTCCACTGATTCCAATTAGAGAGTTTTTTTCATGAAGGTAAAACATATTGCATTTCCTGACAATACTGTATTACAGCAAAATTATTGTGAAAGGGTTTATCTTTAAAGAGGACACTAGTACCTACAATCATCTTATTCAGTGGCTTGAAATAGCAACATAAAGCAATGGATAGCACAAAACTTCTGCCAAGCACAGTCTTTTTCTCCTATCAGTGTTCCACAAAGCAGAGCAATTACTTTCATGTGTTTTTACTCTTAAAAAAGAAGAAAGTGGCAAATGGTGACACATTTTCAGCAATAATTAGAATAAGTCTCCAGTATTGTTTACAATTCTAGTTTTACCTCTTTGGAGATAAAAGACCAAATATCACAGAATGATTTGCATTGGAAGGGACCTTAAAGTTCATCCAGTTAAAACCCCTGCCACAGGCAGGGACACCTTCCACTAGAGCAGGTTGCTCCAAGCCCCGTCCAACCTGGGCTTGAACACTGATAGGGATGGGGCAGCCACAGCTTCTCTGGGCATCACCATCATGAAAATCTTATTGGTCTGATTCTCTCTTTCTTTTGCCAGCTTTACTCCTTAGTTGAAGGCTACTGAGAGGTATTCATATACAATTCTGTAAGGCAGGGCTATTCTTTCTCCCCCACCAAGCTCCAAGGACACAGTGCCACGGCACTAGAAATAAGCATCTGTGCTAGAATTTTTGTATATGAATGAAGGTAGTCCTGCCCAGGATTCAGCCCACAGAGCTTGAATGAGCATTGTCTCAAATACTGTTTAATAGTGATACAATAGTAAAGCAGTTGATGTCATCTACCTGGACTTGTGCAAAGCGTTTGACACTGTCCCGCAAAACATCCTTCTCTCTGAATTGGAGAGATATCAATTTGATGGATGGACCACTCGGTGGATAAAGAACTGGCTGGATGGCCGCACACAAAGAGTTGTGGTCAATGGCTCGATGTCCGGCTGGAGACAAGTAACGAGTGGTGTCCCTCAGGGATCGGTGTTGGGACCGGTCTTGTTTAACATCTTCATCGCTGACATGGACAGTGGGATTGAGTGCGCCCTCAGCAAGTTTGCCGATGACACCAAGCTGTGTGGTCCGGTTTATATGCTGGAGGGAAGGGATGCCATCCAGAGGGACCTTGACACGCTTGTAAGGTGGGCTGATACCAACCTTATGAAGTTCAACCATGACAAGTGCAAGGTCCTACACCTGGGTCGGAGCAATCCCAGGCACAGCTACAGCTTGGGTAAAGAAGAGATTCAGAGCGGCCCTGCAGAGAAGGACTTGGGGGTGCTGGTCGATGAGAAAATGAACATGAGCCAGCTTCAGTGTGTGCTCGCAGCCTAGAAAGGCAACCGTATCCTGGGCTGCATCAAAAGGAGTGTGACCAGCAGGTCGAAGGAGGTGATCCTGCCCCTCTACTCTGCTCTTGTGAGACCTCACTTGGAGCATTGTGTGCAGTTCTGGTGTCCTCAACATAAAAAGGACATGGAACTGCTGGAACAAGTCCAGAGGAGGGCCACGAGGATGATCAGGGGACTGGAGCACCTCCTGTATGAAGACAGGCTGAGGAAGTTGGGGCTGTTCAGCCTGGAGAAGAGAAGGCTGCGTGGAGTCCTCAGAGCAGCCTTCCAGTATCTGAAGGGGGCCTATAGGGATGCTGGGGAGGGACTCTTCGTCAGGGACTGTAGTGACAGGACAAGGGGTAAAGGGTTAAAACTTAAACAGGGGAAGTTTAAATTGGATAAAAGGAGGAAATTCTTTCCTGTTAGGGTGGTGAGGCACTGGAATCGGTTGCCCAGGGAGGTTGTGAGTGCTCCATCCCTGGTGGTGTTCAAGGCCAGGTTGGATGAAGCCTTGTGTGGGATGGTTTAGTGTGAGGTGTTTCTGTCCATGGCAGGGGGGTTGGAACTAGATGATCTTGAGGTCCTTTCCAACCCTAACTATTCTATGATTCTATGATTCTATAACACAGACCATACATGAAATATGTCTAAAACTGGAAAGGAAGATTAAAATAGGATTATATTTCATAACTAATAGTGGTAGGCTTAAGGAAACAGAGTACGTATATTGTCTATACAGTCCTGTTCATCATTCAGTTTCACTACAGCAGCATCCGTAGGCACAGGGTAACTCTCAAATTACAGGGTTGTGTAAATTACATCAACTTTTAGTTACAGAACTCAGTTTACACAGTGACAAGTCATATGAATATCAGATTCTTCATAACTGGGGGATGTGAGCAGAAATCCAATCAGTTTTAAGCCAGGGAAACATATTAAAGAGGTTCATGACACTAGACCTTAGGTGTATGGTCCATGCCTGCATCAGAGCCTCCAGTCACTAGTTCTCTTCACAAGTGGTGAAGACGTTGCCTGTGTAGTTAATGGACTGTTGATGCCAGTTACCCAATCAGAAGCCCACATTTTCTTTAGGATGAGATATGGGAAGACCTGGATCAATCCTTAGATGTGAAGACTACATTACTGTCATATAAACCCCATACTTATGGTACCACAGTCCCTAGGATATATAACCAATTGTGTTTTCACTTATTAATTTTGTTTTCTATGTATCTAAAAACTAGTGTACTGATGTCATGCCAAACCTTTAAAGGAGATACCAAGCACCTGCCTTTTACGTTGTTAAAACCCCCTAAAGCACCAAATCCCAAGAGGCACTTTCTTATTCATGTTAATGAGAGAACTAATCACAAATGAACAAGTGAGCAAGAAAAAAGACGCGGTTAAGCCATGACACTGAGAGAAACACCAAATGAAGATTTTCAGTGAGGATTTTCTTTGTCCAGAAGGCACTGGAAAGAACATAAATTTCTCAGTAATAACTAGTAGACTTTTTAAACTAAAACTCATTTTAGTGGATATTGGCCCACAAGGTGAGAAAATGTTTCTTTGCTGTTGACCCAAGGAATGAAAATAGTGTCTTGAACCCTAGGATGACATTGTTTGCATTTTAACTAGTGGTCTAAGGTACTGAAGAAGAATGGAACTAAAACCCTAAGAAATGGAAACTAAGGTAAATAGAAGCATTAAAATTGTTCAGTAGAGGGAACATTCCACTGCATAGGAGAGCCAGTCAGACATCTGTGTCAATGCCCATCTCTAAGCATTCATCGGAGCAATGATGGTGCCATCTGTGGAATAATTTTCTTCATTATTTCACTACCACCACAGTTCACCAAGTAACGGAACCTGAAAAATCACAGATAATTTAGTGATTTCAAAACCAGCTATTTGACAAAACAACCTAATCTACCATTTGAACAACTTTACAGATGTCCAATGCTATCAGCATTCCCCAAGCTACCTACAAGTTATTTGAGATTGTCTATGAAGATAAACCAACTGAACTGCTTGGAAGAATGTTACATTGAAGAGTATATAGTAGGCATTAATGTAAGAAATTGAAACTACAATCAAAAAACATGCACCATCAGAACTGTGAACCGTTGTCAGTTACTAAGTAGGAATCAAATTTTTTTTCCCTATTTTATTATGAGGTCAGTGATAAAGCACAAAGGCTATAAGCTGCCTTTAAATGACTTTTAGAATAGAAGACTGATACACTGTGCATAGATTTTCAATGACTTTCTATATACACTAAAGCCACACTAACTGGAAACAACTTTGTGTTTCACAAACAGGTACTTAAAATATAGTGAGACTCCTTTATCCAAGAAGCCTTTTAGCCATGTATACATATGGAGTTATCCACAAAAAAGTTACATGGGCATTTTCTGCAACATTTGCTTGGTCTTTCGTCTTTGACAGAAGAAACAGAGGAATCAAGCCTTCTTGTAAGGTTGCCTAAATTTCTTTTATCTGACGAATGACAAGTGACGCAACTTTTCAAAATTATTCTGAATGCCACACGTTGCTTAAAGCTTAGCACAGTTTTAAAATGTTATGGTGCTCCACTCCTGACTAAAATAATTTCACTGAGTTCACTGGTATGATTACTGCTTTGCTGATGTTTAATTTAGAGGCAGATCAAGATCTTCAATTATATCAGTGTACAAGTATCTGCATAAGCAGATACTCATATTATGAACTGTCTTCTCTATCGCAGGGCAGGCAAAAAGTATTATTTTCTTGGGGTTTTAGTTGCTGAAATTTCTGTACAAGACCTTTCTTTGTGCAAGCCCAATAGAGTTAGAAGTAGAAGGTGAATATCTGTGACTAACATTCACAAATTAGAACTAAAATAGCCCACAAAATTTGTATTACTACACATACTACAAATGTCTCATCTTAAACAAGTTCTTCAAAGCTTGCCAACAGTATATCCTCTGTTTCTAGCGGTTCTGTATGTACTTTGCTTGCACATTGCAAAAAAAAAGGATCTTCTTAACATACCACAGATGTCCAATGCTATCAGCATTCCCCAAGCTACCTACAAGTTATTTGAGATTGTCTATGAAGATAAATTAACTGAACTGCTTGGAAGAATGCTTACATTGAAAAGTATATAGTAGACATTAATGTAAGAAATTGAAACTACAATCAAAAACATGTACCATCAGAACTGTGAACCGTTGTCAGTTGCTCAGTTGCTCTTTCTTTAAGCAACAGTTCTCTTTCTTTAAGCAACATACCGATAGCTGAAGTCTGATGCAAATGGGTAAGATGTACTTATTGTAATGGAGTAAATAGAAGAGTATAAACAGAGATGAGGAGAGGAAATGAAACATTTGCATTAATGTGGAAAAAATATATTGTTAAATTTGAGGTAAGAGCTTACCTGAAGCTTAACTAGAATTTCAGTATCTGGGGGATTTTCACTTTTTTTTTCTCATTTTTTTCAGTTTAAATAAAATACCATTTACCACAAGATATTGCATAACACTGACTCAAAATAAAGAGCGCTTTTTCAGGTAATTTTCCTGTGTATGATGAATATGTAATAATTGTTACTTAATAGGAATAATTCCTTACATGTCTAGTGTACCATTTCTAGAGAAGCTAGTTATTCATTTCCTCATTTTAAGGGCACAGATGTTGCACATGATGCAACAGGTAAGGAAAAGTCCTTACTGGCAGGCAGAAATATTAATTTCTATTCTGTACACTCATAACTAAAAAAAAATAAAAAAAAAATCCACAGCCTCATCATTTAAAATATTAATTAAAATTATCATTGATTTTTAATCTGTAGAGGATTAAATAACCAAGTAAACTTGGTCCGGTTGATACGCTGGAGGGAAGGGATGCCATCCAGAGGGACCTTGACACGCTTGTGAGGTGGGCTGATACCAACCTTATGAAGTTCAACCATGACAAGTGCAAGGTCCTACACCTGGGTTGGAGCAATCCCAGGCACAACTACAGACTGGGCAAAGAAGAGATTCAGAGCGGCCCTGCAGAGAAGGACTTGGGGGTGCTGGTCGATGAGAAAATGAACATGAGCCGAAAGCGTCCGCTTGCAGCCCGGAAAGCCAACCGTATCCTGGGCTGCATCAAAAGGAGTGTGACCAGCAGGTCGAAGGAGGTGATCCTGCCCCTCTACTCTGCTCTTGTGAGACCTCACTTGGAGCATTGTGTGCAGTTCTGGTGTCCTCAACATAAAAAGGACATGGAACTGTTGGAACAAGTCCAGAGGAGGGCCACGAGGAAGATCAGGACTGGAGCACCTCCTGTATGAAGACAGGCTGAGGAAATTGGGGCTGTTCAGCCTGGAGAAAAGAAGGCTGCGTGGAGACCTAATAGCAGCCTTCCAGTACCTGAAGGGGGGCTATAGGGATGCTGGGGAGGCACTCTTCGTCAGGGACTGTAGTAACAGGGTAAGGGGTAATGGGTTAAAACTTAAACAAGGGAAGTTTAGATTGGATATAAGGAGGAAATTCTTTCCTGTTAGGGCGGTGAGGCACTGGAATGTGTTGCCCAGGGACGTTGTGAGTGTTCCATCCCTGGCTGCGTTCACGGTTGGATGAAGCCTTGTGTGGGATGGTTTAGTGTGAGGTGTTTCTGCCCATGGCAGGGGGGTTGGAACTGGATGATCTTGAGGTCCTTTCCAACCCTAACTATTCTATGATTCTAACTAAATTTGACACCCCAAGAAGTACGTGCTGGCAAACAGCTGTGTAAGAAGTCACATACTTATGTTTACTCTTCTGTTACAAATAGGGAGAATAGATTTCATTTTCATATTAAAAACTCTATAAAGTTATTAAGTGACTACTTGTCAGTCAAGAGAAGAACAGCATATTTTAGCTACTGTGTAGAGAAAGATACAGGATCCCCCACAGATATTAGTACCAAAATAACAGTTTTAGGAATTGCAAGGTGCACAAATCTTCTGCTTTTGTGCAGAGGAATGAATTTCAACCAGAAAATGTGCACAGGTGTATGAATATAGGAGATGACAACTGATTTAAAACTTCAGAAAAGCATTCAAAGAAAAATATAATTATTTGCACACCATTTAAATAGTCATTAGCAGCTCTTCGTTAGAATGAAGTTTCTCAAAGCTAGTATTCAGAGAACATTGTGTTATAAACCAAATAATTTCCATGCTTTTTGGTATATACCAAAATGAAACTATTTGGACTGACTCACAAGATAACTCTAAGTCTGCTACTCAATCATAACTATTGGGAAAGACCTACTAATATAAATTCAAATATAATTTAATCAAAGTGATAGACATGTTATCAAGATTAACAATTTTCATAAACATCTTTAAGAAAAAGAACATAAAAAAAATATTCAGAAATTGAATGTCTTTAAATAATCTTGTGGAAACTTCTCAGTTTGAAAAGCTTCAAAGTCCTATGATTATAAATAGCAGCCTTTGAGAGCAAGGATTATGAAAGACCCCCATTGGTGCCATCTTCCATTAATTTTCTATGGAAGCCATGGGGATCCTGTGCTGATAGTTGTGCTCAAACTCTGACTTAAGGCAGCGGCTGTGCTAACACTGCTCTGAGCATAGCTGGTGAAACAGCTTGTCATACTAACAACACTTGAACTTTTGTGTGACTTTTCATAGCCTACGTTTAAAACAAAAATTAAGAAAAGCTTCCAAAATCTGGATTCTACCCTATTTGCAGAATAGATTATATGTCAGGATGCCACAAGAAACATGCATGTTATTCTTATCTATAGTAAGCACATTTCCATTTCAACTAACAGACAACTTTTTGACACAGGTTACTCAAATAGTTTCTGGATATTTTACCGTGAAACCAAACACAAAACTGGTAATCAAGACAGGCAGAAAATCAATGATATTAAGATAGTTATTGTAAAGTAGAAACTTCTCAAGCACATTTGAAAATGCAGGTTAATTCTGAGCTGAAAAGACCTGCAACACTTACCATGATTTCTCAGATCAAATTTAGACTGTATATAAGGCTTCATTATGCCACTGGTTTTCTGTTTTCGCGTTTGACCCTGTGTAATTTATCATGATTTGTTATTTTTTCTTGCACCTTCTCAAAATATAAACATTAGGAACATAAGACTGACTGTATTATATTATCACTGGCAACCCTGCTGTTTGCTGCTCACACAAAATGGACTGAATACTTTTCCTGCTGTTCTCAAACCATTCCTGTTCCCCCCTCCCCACCTGCGCTTTCTGTAAAGCATCCCCGGGTATGCTAAACATAAACTGAAAGACTCTGACTGCAAGCTGCAGAAGTCTCAACAATGCAGCACGGTACTGGAAGACAGGTACATAAATCAAGTAGACTGCCAGCTTCTTAATTGTGCAGATAAGAGCTTCCGTGAGATTTTCCAATAGCAGTCCCTGTCAACCTAACATAAGACAAAATTCCCTCATGACCAGTAAACAGTTTATCCTTGGGCATTTGAACACAACTTTCCCACCAAACACATGGAAGATTTCTTTACTTGGTGAAAGGCAGGACTATGCCCTGCCCAAAACTCAGCTCATATTAGTCTTGAAAACAGCAAAAAAGACAAAAAATCTCCATTGAATTAACAGAGCAGAATTATCAAGAGTTTTCTCTTTTTCTTTTTCTCCTTAAAGAAGAAATCCTTTTCAAAATACGAAGTGACTGTTCAAATCATGGCATCACCAATTTACTCTTCTAAGACCATGTTCACACCCACCCTCTCATACAGTCTCACACAAAATTCTCTTCTGAAACAATTGGGGTTTCTTGTTCCAATTCTGCCTTGGAAGGCTTTTCCAGAATTCTTTTCTTCTAATGATTAAAACCCCTTCCTGGTTTCTAGTCTAAACATATATTACCAAATTAAATCAATCTGGTTTATAAGGAGTACTCATAACTCCTCTTTCAGCTTTTAATTTACTATCTTTTCGGCTAAAGAAGCGTTCAGACTTTCATTGGTGGAATCATTTGCAGCCCTTCTCATTTGATCTGGTTTCCTTTTTTCTTTCTCTTAAAAAAAAAAAAAAAAATATATATGTATTGTATAAGTGACACTAAGCACAATATCCTAAATGAGGTTTCTATCAATGCTTAGTACAAACAGCTTTTCTTGCTGAAACCTCTTTTAGGTGCGTGTCTTACTTCTGACCTAAAGTTAATTTTTATGGCCATTGATAGCAAACAGCTTCTTGGAAAAGTTCTTACCAGAGAATCCTTAAAACATGCCCAAACTTCACTACTTTATTTCATTCCACTTACATCCTTCCTTTTACGAAGCATTTTGTACAAACATAATAGTTGCTTTTACTTCCACTGAACTCTGAATACTGCATTTGCTTACTGTTTAGGTCTAAAAAAGGAGGAGACAAGGACTTGTGGGACTAGGATTCTTCTGAAAGGATAGCAACATAAGAGTTAATGACAACCTAAGTTTATGGTCCATGCCAGAAGACAAACAAATTAATTAGCAGTAAGTGATGCAGTAAGTACAGAATTATCAGAATGGTTTGTGTTGGAAGGGACCTTTAAAACTCGTCTAGTTCAACCCTCCCTGCAATGAGCAGGGAAATGATGCATTAAGTGATGGCAAATGCCTAGAGAACGTAAGAGGTGGCTGTTTACCAGTGATATTAAAAAATTTTGGCCTGGATTAACTACACTGCTAGGAAAACTGGCAAATTTTACTGTATTTGTAACTACAGCTAAGGGAGATCATTAAATTCATTCATTAAGTACATTCATTTTTGATGTCGTAAATTTTTATATTATCCATTTCTTAGAAATGCAGAACTACTATTCTACAATTGTGACAGGCAGCTTAGGTCATCTTGACCTAAACTATTCACCTTCAAAGTTAAGCTTTATCAATGTTTTTAAGATATTCTTACCAAAACAGAACAGTAATGAATGATCAAGATGATATGGGACCATACCATAATAGCAGGGAAGAAATAACTGCAGAATAAGAATTAAGACTGAAGAACCACTATTTGAAATCTGTCAGACTGGAAACCACTGCAAGTCCATCAAAATATTAAAGAAAAAAACACAGTGAAAGAGACAAATCTCTGAGAATTAGATTATCATGCTACTTTGATTTCTCTTATTTTTCTTTCTGTAAAGATTTAAGAGCCTTGCTATACTTTTAAACTACTACTGATTGTATTTTTCTTTATTAAAATAAATTTTACTTCTGTCCCTTTTGAGCTAGCCCATTTCTTTCTATTCAGTCCTATGCAGAAAATCCCATGTATTTTCTGAATTAAGAGAAATGATTAAAAGATACTTTGTCTTAGCTATGGGTAGGTGACATTAAAAGGGTAATTAAAGTAAATGAGGCATATAGAGACAAGTCCATTGGGGAAAGTCTAGAATATGATCATCATCTAGGCCCCTAGCACATACTTGGACTGCCAAACACATCACATGTTTGATGACAAGATAAACACAGCCTCACTAATTAATTTCCTTAATAGTTTCCACAAGAGGAATTGTAGGTTTCTCCTTCATTACCCTTCTTACACTAGCTCCTTGAGTGTGTAAAATCCAGCTCAACTCATGTTCATAGATCTGGTTACCCTTCAACCTTCTACAGTAAAATATCCACAGTATCAGCAAGGTTGCAGTACTTCTCTAATTAATTCATTTATTTGTACCATGTTTTGAAGAAAAAATGCTTCCCATGGTACCCACACCTCCACCACAATCCTATATCTAGTTGTATTTCTGTAACGGGACTATTTGCAAACTTCACATTTACAGGTCACAAGGTGGTGTTTGTATTGACTTGGCAAAAGCCAGATGAAGTATTTCATTACATTTTTGTGTTCCAACAATTTATCCATTTTGTACTATACTTACAACATTAATATAACTATGACATCACAAATTAATATTAATAAGAAAACATTAAGTTGCAGTAATAACAAGATGTTACACTAACTTCTTGTACTTCTAAGAGGCTATAACTATGGGGAAAGAGCAGAGTAAACCTACATGACTAACTAATATATCATAATTATCTCCCTCCTTTTTTCACATCTGCATTTCTAAATTATTGTAGTATCAAAACTGATTGTAAGTATCAGACAGTAAAATGAATGTATTATGCTTTAAATTTTAAGCACCATGTGGTGTTTTCTGTCACTTAAGTAAAATTTTATTACATTTTATGACGTGACCTGACACATAAAATTTAAATGAGCATAAACAATTTAGCTGAACTGTCTGAAACATTCAAGAAAAGAAGGGCAGAAACTTGATTATTTTCCAGGCAGATAATATGAATTTGAGAAAATAAGCCTAGCTTAAGCTAGAACTGAGCAAATCATTCAGTGACACCATGAAATGAATTCTGACCAAATTTTTTGATGCTCAGAGATTGCTTTCCTTACACAACTATTTTTCTTTTGGTATGATTATTCCAAAGTGGTGAAATACATTCCATAGAAAAACTTGCTACTGCAGTATAGAATTTTGAATCAGACTAAAAACAGTAAATAGTAGAAATCGCATATGGAAAAATCTACCTTGACAAACTGAACTATTCATGAAGAAGGAGACAATCCCATATTGAATTTATACACCTGTACTAAACTACAGGATGGAGACTTCTAAACCTCCAGACATTTTAGACTACATAATGGGGCTATCAAGCTTATGCACAGAGATTTAATAATTGAGTAAATTAAATGGCAACCTTCCTCTTATCTGCATGAGATACTTCGCAACTTCAGAATGATTTTTTGATATATAAATCAATGTAATGAAAGCTTCTGAATAACCATTACAAGTTAAGCTCTTTGGAGGAGCAGTGATAGAAAGGGAAGCTCTGTTGCCACTTACTTAAAGAATATAGGCTGTATACAAGAAGTTGAATACAATGATGTTTCTGCTGGATTACCTTTTTCCTGTTAACAGGAGTTCCATACTTATTAGCTCAGAGCTACAGGTTTTGTAAGCCAAGTTATAAGATTAGCACTTTTTTAAAAATGCTTCTGGGCAGTACAATTAGAGAAGTCCCAAGCTCTTCTTGAATGGTGTATCTTTTAAGCTAGTTAAGGCGTTCAAAGAAGAAATTTGTTAATATTCAGCATTCTTGTATTATCACTTCTACCTTACCCTGTCCCAGTTTTCCAGTAGCAAAATTGCTTAAAATGGTGTCTGTCTCTCAGAAAGAGAAATTAAAAAATTTGACTGCCACTACATCACCTTCACAATTGTTTGTATAGCACAAACAATCCAGTAATGCCCTAAAATTGAGAATGAAGATTATTTTGAGGTACTAAGGTATTAAAAAAATCTTCATGTGAATGTTTCCAAATGAAAATGTTAATATTTTGATAAAATTCTCATAATCTCTTGTTGCTCTAGCATGTCCAAAAAGCAATGAGATAACAAAATCACAAAGAAACACTCTTGTACAAATACTGAAATTTTAACCTTGCATTCTTGGCACTTTGCAAATAAACCCAGACATGCACTTTATACATCGCTCAAAAAATATCTCTCTCATATTCTCACACACACATGTAGAAATAAATGTATTTCTACATACATTTATGCTAAATTGAAATAAAAAATTAAGTAACTTTCTGTCTACATCAGGATTTAACATCTTCACATAACCCCCCATTCATTTTGCTGTGAACATCTTCTAGAAAAAAAATCAAGAATAATTTCTGCCTCTATGTTGATTTTGAAGGAGAACTATTCTCTGGCTATCTATGATTGTTTCTGTTCTATTTGTCTGAAAGGAAAATGGCCTCCATAGCTTGGACACCAGGAAAATGCTAAGCACATAAATCTGCGTTTAGTTCATCTGTTTTTATTGTAATTATTGCTATCATACTCAGATGACATGTGAACAGTAATCATCATTTTACATGCACTGACCTTATGCATCTCAGAAATTTTCAAGTGCCTATATTCCACTCCAACAGCACCAGCAGCATTGAAAGCACCAGCATAGGACATCCTCTGGTGTCTCTCTGTTATGTATCAATTGCATATCTGGAAAAGATTCCTTTTGTAGCTAAAACAACAGCGGGTTTCAGGAAATCTCTTTACAAGTGCAGCCAAAGTCAGAGAGCTGTACAAATGTCATTGGTCACTTGCTATAGCAGAAGGCTGCAGAAGATTTCACCTGTCTTCTCAAAATTGCCACTGAGCTGCTCACTGTAGAGTTGGACACACCTCTCAAAAATCTGAAAATTATGACATCTGAATGACATCTGTAAAATATTTTTATATAGCTGGATATAAAGATGCTTCATACCTATGACAATAGAAACCAAATGACCTTCTCACTTTGGGAAGATGAAAGGGAAAGCATGAACCACAGCTGGCACATTTCGATCAGGCTATCGGATGTATTACTGGAAGGTATTCAGTGCTAAGAACGATTTAATGATCAATAGTGAAATACAACAGAATTGCCCTCTGCCAACACATGACTAACTACCTGATTGCTTAGCTTAATGTGCTGAGCAGAACAGCACTGCAGACAGTATTGAAAAACACTTTTCTTGATCAGCTTGTTTTAGAGCAAGTGAAGACAGAATTAAATCACAATCCATAGATGTCAGCCAGGTGTCACCTACTATGCAAGATGAAGAAAAGCTTCCCCATGAGGAGCTCAAGGACTCTTTCCTTGACTGAAAACCATTTCACAAGCATTTTCACATTAAGTTCCCAGTGTTAAAGAGGCTTCCTCACAGAGTCCAGTGGGGATTCTATAGTATGCAATGTTTCATTTCTAATTAATTAACAGAAATTGTAAATACAAAGGAAGCTTTCTCATACATAAATTCAAGTAAAGAACAGTTAAAAAAAAAAATGACAACATGCGAACTAACTTTTTCACCAAGAGAAAGACCAGAATGAAAAGCATCAGTTCCAGAAACTGAGAATAGCTGTAGTATACACTGGTGACAATGGAGCCAAGAAAAGTTCACTATTTTGAAAGTCTGAATATGTGACAACCCAAGCTTTCTTCCAATTATCAGAGCTATTTTCATAGACTTTGTGGCCTATGTCCTGGGTTCAGCAGTCGCAGTCATTTTCTCTCTGTCTTAGTAGCTGGTGCAGTGCTGTGGTTTTGACTTTTGGCCTGGGAACAGCACTGATAACACTGATGTTTTGAGTTACTGCTCAAATGTTTAGTCTGACCAAGGACTTTCTGAGTCTCATGCTCTGCCAGGGAGGAGGGGAAGCCGGAAGGAAGCAGAGACAGGACACCTGACCCAAACTAGCCAAAGACGTATTCCATACCACAGCACGTCATGCCCAGGATGTAACTGGGAGTTACCCAGAAGGGCTAGATCACTGCTTGGTCGGGCTGGGTATTGGCGGGTGGTATTGTATTCTCTTCCCTTGTTATTTCCCTTATCATTATTACTATTGGTGGTAGCAGTAGTTACACCTTACTAAGTGTTACACCTTAGTTACTGGACTGTTCTTGTTAGCGTAAGAATAAACACATAACCACCGGAATGGTTATATGAGGTGCTTTATTGCAGCGCTGGGAAACCAAGGGCACTCACCCAAATCTGGCTTTGACCTCGTCACATCGCGAATTTATACACTAAAAATTTGGTCACTAATACACATTCAACATGGGTTACATCATTAACTAATACATATGCGTCAAGGATTACCACATCAGCCTATTACGACATCAGCCTCTTCTGCGCTTGCGCAGCACTGTCTGGTGGTCGCATTGATGAAGTAAGGAGTCTTCCTCAGATGAAGTAAGAAGTCTTCCTCACTCTGTCCTTTTCACCTTTCTGTTCTTTGGATATATCCCAACCATTGTGTGGATGCCAGCATTCTCTTATTCTCACTTGACTACCCTGGTGTGTCCATTAATTTCTGCTTCAATAGATTTTCACAATACTTTCTTAAATCCACCCATATGCCCTGCACCATATGTGATTATGTTAGCGCTTGCCACCTAACCTACCATTGTTAACATTGGTTACTGAATAACTATGGTACAAAACTACAAACAATACTGCAAAATTACAGTATTTTCAAAACCACACTGTTGATTTATAATTTTTTTCAAATATAATAATTTCTAATATTTAGTTATCATAAAAATTTCGCCCCTTTCTCTAACATTCTTATCTCAACCCTTGGGAGCTATATTCTTCCGATTCTCCTTCCCTTCCCTTCCCTTCGGGAGCGGGCAGAAGAAAGGGAGGCAAGTAGGCTGTGTGGTTCTCATTTATGGCGTAGGCTTAAACCATGACAGCCTACTACTCTCATAAAGAAGGTTTGAGGATGTCACTAAAAATACTGCATTCTAAGTGCTGTTCTGCTCCCTGGGTGCTGGATGGTAGCCACCTTTGAAATACTTAATTTTTTCAAGCTTAGTCATCAATTATTTTTCCCTTGCAACTGCACCCAGTACCGCAGTTGCCTGGCTAAACTGAGTCATAAATACTAGAGACAGGGCAGTTATTTACTGCTCTTTACTATACTAGGAGAGCCTTTTATAATACACCGTATACCTGCAATTCAACACATGAAAGTATATTCTTATTTGCTTTGAAAATGTCCTCAATGAAGCTATGAAGCTGGCAAACACAAGACCTGCCTTTCCTGTGAATCTTTACTTTGTTCATGCAACAGAGCTGCATCTCTTTCAAAGTGACCTATCTTAAGATCTCTAACAAATTCTGATGTGTCTTGACAGCAGTGTTTTGCCAGTTCTTTGTGTTACTTTGAGGCATTTGTAAGTGCTGCTTTTGCGGTATGGGCTGACTTTGTTTCTTTTAGTACTCTATACAGTGGCAAGAGGAAACAGGGAGAGGAAAAGGAAGAAGCAACTCCTTACATCTCTTATTTCTAGTGGAAAGAAGCCCATGATGCTTGCACTGAGTATTTCTGGCATTATACGCGTAAAGTCACTGGTGACATTCTTCAGCACTCTGTGGGGCTCCATTTTGATTTCTCTTTGCACACTGTGTAATCATTGTCTTTCACAAAGAACATCTGCTAATACCTTCACATCAAAAGCCCCTTATCCTCTTGTAGGTCTTTCATTTGAGAGTACACCATATGATGTTGACACTATTTTTTAATGTCCTCTCTGATCTCTTTCCACAAGGTCTCATGTAACTCACTGTATTTGACCTGCTCCCCTCTTCTGTTGTAATCTTTCTTTATCTGCCCTCCTCAATCATACGTGTTTTGTCTCATTAGAATGTGGATTTTCTGTATAGCCTATCTGCTTACATAAAATTTCCTCTTTTGTTTTAAACATTGTTTTCTCTGATTTGTCATTCAAACTTTATGTTCCTTCAGCCAGACCTTAAAATCTGGAACTGGAGACTGAATTCTGTCATCATTGTAGAGACATGTTTTGTTGTCATTAGGTTTGTGAGGTTTGACACATTTACTGCTGTGTAAGTCATTAAAATGTACATGTTGCTGTACTTACATCATATTCAAAATCCTGAAGGCAGTAAGAACTCTTTCCCCCCCCCTGAAAAACATGTTGCAATATATTAAATGCAAAAGAGGTATTCTGTTCATGTATTTGACATCAGTGACAGAAATAACTAATCCATTAACTGAATTATTTAGTTAAATGCTTTGATTCTTGCTGGTATTTTCATTACAAAAAGGCAAAAATAATCTGTTGATACTTTCATTTAACATAAGATTCTGTTGTCATTTTTATTATAACCCTATTTCTTCAGGAAATCATCCATTAATTTTAATTTGCTTTGGGCTAGTTATTTGCAATTTTTCTGTGATTTTCATATGACAGGCAGACATTTATTTTTCCATTTACAAGAAATCTTAACTAGGAGATCTTACTATGTGGAAGGTGTTGCTCTGACCCTTCAGCACTTAACTACACTTAAGTGCTGTCTCAAAGACAGGTCTGCATTAGCATCACAAACCAGACATAGCTGATTCCACATTTAAATAAAAAAAAACCACAACAGTTAGAAGTTGGTCTCTCTACATGTATCACATGGAGAAATGCACCTTGGAAGACTTGCTTGAGATTGGATGTCATTGACAAGTATTTGTTTAAAACTAAAAGGACTTTTTTGCCTCAGGACAAATAAATACTTAATCTGATTCCAAGCCAATTTTTTTTTCACCTGGCAACAAAGCTAAAACCACTTGCATCAGTATTATATTCACTTGGATTCTATTCAAAGTGGGAATGTCAGAATTATGAGAAAGAAAACGTGTATTTCTTTCATTTTCAATTACTAACAAGTGCCTTGCCTGGATTGTATGAGAAATTTTGTATGCTTTTTAAAAACTGTGGTCTTATTAATCACAATTTAAAGCAACACCAGAAAAAAACCTTAATAAATTCTCAGCATCTTTAAACAACTCTAACAGGAATTTATTCGCAACAAATTTGTTTGGCAAATCACTGTAAGGGACGTTTGCCTGCTGTTTTCAAATCACTTACGCTTACAGCTATCTGTGAATCACCTGCCAGATATCTGAATTTTCATGAGAGCTATCCTGCAGTGCAATTTCTCATCACACACATCTAATGATAACTCTAGAGAAGTGAGAAAGAGTAAAACATTTAATTTCATTAGACACAATGTCCCATGGTTGGATGCTATCCTACAGAGCTACGTAACCATCAGGTGTTTTCTCATAATACCAGTCCACCATTGCCTCCCCCCTAGAAAAAGCCCTCAACCTGTGCAGCATATACCTGCTATATAAACCATGAAATAATGAAGAAAAAGTAAATTTCATGGAAGTTGTAATGTTTTCTTAAAAATAAGATACTCCAATAGCATCTTCCTCAAAAAGCACCAAGGTGACAACCATTGCACAGTATATATAAATCATGTCTATACTTAGACTACAAGTCTAAGTCTATCTAAACAGGTCTCCAGACACTTCCTAACTATTCTTGAGGGTCATTAGTGGCAAAATTTGAATGAAAAAGCTATTAAACACAGCTGTCATCCTTGAAACATCCTTTCCACCTAGGATTCAAGCTAAATCCTAATGAAGTCCTAAGGAAAAGCCCATGAATTCAGTACCAATATGATCTGCACAGTTAGGATTCTGTTGTGATTTAAACCCAGCTGGCAATTTAACACCACGCAGCCATTCACACACACATCCCTCTTCCCCTCTCTGGGTGGAATGGGGAGAAGAATTGAAAGAATGTAAACCCCACAGGTTGAAATAAGAACAGTTCAATAACTGAAGTACAATATACTACTACTACTACTAATAATAATGATAATGACAAGGAAAATAACAAGGGGAGAGAATAATAACACTAAAAGGGAAAACAACCCAATAAACACAGGTGATGCACAATGCAATTGCTCAGCACACACTGACTGATACCTAGCCTTACTTGAGCAGTGGTCAGTCCCTCCTGGGTACCTCTCCCCAGTTTATATACTGGGCATGACGTGCTGTGGTATGTATGCAATACCCCTTTGGCTCAAGTGTCTATGGGGTTGTTCTGGAATTGTGTCCCAGTGTCTGACTCAATTCTCTCTGGGGTGCTGTGTCACCACAGAATCTGTTTTTCAAGGCACAAGATAGTGTTTTGGGCAGTGGCGTGGGGCACAGTGTTTGTTTCCAGCCATATGGTAGTTGCTTCCACCATGGTAAGCACATGGCGCTTGCCTCAGTGAGCTGATGGGAGTGTGATATAGGAAGTCTGCCAGGCCTCCCCATATTTGCACTTCAGCCATCGTCCTCCATACCAAAGAGGCTTTAACCGTTTAGCTTGCTTAATTGCACCACACGTTTCACATCTGGTGTCCTCAACATAAAAAGGACATGGAACTGCTGGAACAAGTCCAGAGGAGGGCCATGGGGATGATCAGGGGACTGGAGCACCTCCCATATGAAGATAGGTTGAGGAAGTTGGGGCTGTTCAGCCTGGAGAAGAGAAGGCTGCGTGGAGACCTCATAGCAGCCTTCCAGTACCTGAAGGGGGCCTATAGGGATGCTGGGGAGGGACTCTCCATCAGGGACTGTAGTGACAGGACAAGGGGGAACGGGTTAAAACTTAAACAGGGGAAGTTTGGATTGGGTATAAGGAGGAAATTCTTTCCTGTTAGGGTGGTGAGGCACTGGAATGGGTTGCCCTGGGAGGCTGTGAGTGCTCCATCCCTGGCGGTGTTCAAGGCCAGGTTGGATGAAGCCTTGTGTGGGATGGTTTAGTGTGAGGTGTCCCTGCCTATGGCAGGGGGGTTGGAACTAGATGATCTTGAGGTCCTTTCCAACCCTAACTATTCTATGATTCTACGAATAACCTGGGCAATAGTGCCCATGGTCAGGTCCACACCTCGATCATGAGCCCATCTGTATGTGCATCTCTGCCTTGACGGCCTGAGGTGTCATGGGCCCACTGATGTTGCCAATCTAAATCTACCTGAGCCACTTCAATCTTAGCAACTTGATCCACCTCTTGGTTGTTCTGAAGTTCCTCAGTGGCCTGACGTTAGGGTACATGAGCATCTTGGTGATTTGTACCTCTCTGGTATTGCCAGGATGACAGTATACTTTTTCCAAATGTTTCACTAGTTTTTCTGGATTTTGCACCTGTTCAGGGATGAAGTTCCAAAGCTCTGGAGGTACCACTGGTCAAGGTACTTGTCCATACTGTCCCCCACACCCTGCCACTCATACTATCCAGCCTTGCAGAAGATCTTTTGGTGATATTCTTAAATAATTCTTTAACCTTAATTGTGGGCAGGTTTGTCATAGCTGTGAGCAGAGGCAAGAGGCCTTGGACAGAACTTGCGCTCCTTTGATTGAAATAAAGAGAGCTTGGGCCTTAACATAATATGAGGGGAGGCATATTAGGGAAGTAAGATTGCTGATGCTGTATAGTTAAGATGTTATAAAGTTGTGGTCGGCAAGCAATGTTTAGCAAGTCGACATTGTTAACTTTTGAATGTTAGAACGTTAGCCAATGGAATTGCTGTTGCTAGGCTTGTGATGTAAGTTAGCCTTTGAATGTTAGCCAATGGAATTGCTGTATCTAAGGGTATGACGCAAGCTGGAAGAATGAGATCGGTATATAACCCAGTGTATGTGCAATAAACTTTGGCAATTGCTTGATCACATTGATCGTTTCCGCATTGTCTGTGTCTCCCGCGTCAACACTTATCAAGACCTGAACCATATATAACAACATGCTGGTTCCCAGCAAAAGGAGCAGGCTGGTTTCAAGGGTACTCAAAGGATATTAAAAATCTTTAAAATTCTCAAATGCTACTGTAAATAGCCTGGTGGGAGAGGGAAAGCTGGGGGAGGTGTCTCCTCCATAGGTTGGTCCTCCAAGAGGAGAAAAAAAAAAAAGGTGTAATTATTAATAATTCCCATTACGTCTCCCAAATTACAGAGGTGATGGCAATGCTGAGAACACAGACCAGAGCAGTTTCATGATCAATAATTCTATTGTATTACAAGCCATTATCATAAAGTACAACAAAGTGAGAACCATGATCAGGGTTTAGCAACAACTAAAACTGGTATGTTATCAGCATTGTTCTCAGACTAAAGCCAAAACACAGCACTGTACCAGCTACTAGGAAGAAAATTAACTGCTACAGCTGAAACCAGGACAGATTAACAATGAAACATGCCTAATGCCTTACAAAATCTCATTCCAGTTTCTCCAGCTGCCCTGTGGGAAGCTGCTACTTCCTCTTCCACATAGGATAGTGGAGAAAGAAGAGCAGGGGTAGGTTTCTTGCCTCTACTCAGCAAACTAACCCATGCCAACAAGGTAAAAGCAAGGCTCAGTATGTTATTTCAGAAGTCACAAAAATGTTCTGCCCTTCTTCTGGTACAACCAGCAGGCCTTCACTGTCTAGTGACACTCCATATTTACTTAGGGCTGTCCAAGTGAGCAGGCTTACTGTAACTCCTTAGTAAAGTCACACATTTCCCTCATTTTAGCTTTACTGTATAAATTGCATTCTTTTTTTCTAACAGTATATATTTAAGTGTGGTTAGATATTTTGCAAAAAATATTGAGAAAACAGCTGTGCGCTTCTCATTCATATTGAGTGAATTAATTGTGAAATAGGCCTCTTCACAGATATGTCATGTGCCTTTTAAATTAATGTGTTTGATCTGTCATTTTGCATAGCAACATTCATTGAGAGGAAAAGACAATTTCATTGGCTTTGATAAGAAAAAGTTCAGAAGTCAGTTTTTGTACATGCAGTTAATAAGTTAGCTATAATTATAAAATCTCTCAGACTATTAATAGATAGCCAGTTCCCTTTGGAAACCTAAAGCTGTTTCTAATTGTTATTCAGCATATAGTACATGAAACAGTAGAGTACCCACAATATTACTGAAGCAGCCATGCTATTGTACAGGTTGAAGTGGCACAGAACAGGGAAAAACCAGGAAACTTTCTGAACCTGGGAGAGAAGAAACATCTTTAAAGAACAGGAGAGTAATCCTTCCCTCTGTTTGTTTTTTTATGTATTACCCTATGCCATGAGGAAAATGGGCAGGGACAGTGATGATACATGCATGAATCTGAAATATGGGAGAGAAGCCACAGAACAGGACTCATCTCCTCTCCATTACGCATTCAGATCCACACCAGACAGGCTGATATAAAGGAAATTTCAAACCTAGCAGCAGAATCCATTCCTGCATTTCTGAGAAGCAGCACACATTTGCCACTCCTCTGGTCTACTCAGCTCTTTTAAGCAGCATCTCTCTTGCATGCACACTGGTTTGCTCCCAAGCATATACCATCATTTAGTTCACATTGCATTTCTGAACTAATTTACTGACTGCTATGCTAATGACATAAATAAGCATGCTCTTAATGCTGTAGCAGCTAAAGAAATTCAGTTGCCAAAAATGAATCATTTGAGTTTTGTGCAGATCAAAATCTGTATCATGTTCAGACTTCATTAGATAAATGCGGGTTTGTGAAACAATCAAGGAAGGAAAAGGAAACAAAGTGGGAGAATGGATGACTGTGAAATCAACCCAGAATCAGTGAATTCCACAAGGGGGGAACAAATAGAGTTTAAATGCAGAAAGATATTTTTCTTTTGCAAGCAGTGAACATTCAACCCAGCAAAACAACAGTAGTTAATCAGAAACCTTATGCGTTGAACAGAAGATATTATTGAAAGAAACACTTACTATGCATTCTGAAACTATCTGAAGTGACAGAAATTGTGTAACACTGAAAAAGTTACCTTAGCTGGTCTTTTATTTTTGCACTCCCCCCCCCCCCCCCCAAAAAAAAAAAAAAAAATCAAGGAGATAAATCCCCTTAAAGATAGAAGCACATACAAACCAAAGTACAAAGGAAGAATGTAAGGGGCTCTTCTGATAGGTCTGTAAAACTGCTATATCTCTTCTTCCTCTAAATCACCAAATTGCATATTCTTGTTTGTGCTTAAGTTTACATAAAATGGAAGACTTAAAAAAATTACCTACTTCTGAAAGTCAGACATTTGTGTTGCTAAGTCACAGGGTACCTTTTAAAACATTTGGGAATATTTTACGCTTGCATGTAAATGCAAGAGATCGATTTCTGATGTGAAATGAGTCTCCATTGATTTTGACCTGCTTTTTGGCTCTTCAAGTTTGTTCAAGCAGAGTAACTCTCTACTGTGTCAACAAAAGGTGCCAAGTAAGATGTTAAAGACCGTAGCTGTTGATATCCCCATTTTTAGAAATTGTTTTGAAGCAGTATGTGACAATATATCTATTTGTATTCATCCTGTTCCCATCTTCTTATTCTGGTCTTCCTTAGTTTTATGCCTAATTTTCATGTAATATATTATATTCAGGTTTAAAAAAAAAAACTTTATCTCTGTATAAGTATTTGTTTATTTGTAAAAAATAGTTTAGTCGTGTTTGACTCAACTCTGTTTCCTTTGCTTGAAACCAATGCTTCAAATCAATCAAACAAAATCAGCCATTATTTACTCCTAAGAAGCCAAATAACACAGTACTCAAGATCAAACAAAAGAAACACAACCATCTCCATCCCCTTCTCTCCTCCTTCTCTCCCTCAAAGCCCCACACTTGTAACGAGGCAGTAAACCAACAGGTGCTATTTCACACTGCTGGGTGGATCCAGAAACCCTGCCTGCCATGAGTGACTGTCAAATATCAATTAGGCCTATGCAGGAGTTCAGTACCACATGCTACAAGGTTCAGATTTGGAAAATTAAAACCCACGACCTATGTATGAAGTTAAAATCAAAAGCTTGAAAAAGAAATACCAGTAGAAAGCATGAATAAACAAATCTGAGAAAGCGTTGGATTAATGTCTTTCCCAGTCTATTTTTGTCATTTCTTTTACAGAAGGAATTGGGGAATAAAGAAAATTCAGGGCTATAATTTTCATAGAAAGGAAAGCAAAATAAAAGAGGAAAAGGAGCTCAAATCCCTTGACTTCACTTCCAGTCTATCTAGCTACTTCTTAATAGTGTCAACATGAGTAACTAAAATTTTGCTCTATAGTACAATGTCTGCAAGGGATTCAGATTTGTAGTTAAGTATCAAGAGTACGAAAGAAATACATTGCAAATAAAGGTCACTATCTAGGGGAGAAAAAGCAGACATTATGCATTCCTGAAAATTGTCCTTCAAAATCTTGTTATCATAGACGGCAAAAATACAGAACAGCTTGTGCAGATAGAACTCAAGAGGTGAACCTCCAGTCCTCTGAAATCTTGGTGGTGACACCCTGTGCTTTAAGTGTAACAGGATTTTGCCCTATACTGATGTGTTACTGTGATTTTGGTTTAGCTAACTTTGCCTAAACTCAAAGGTAACATTTAAAGGCTATATTTCCCCTTAGCCAGCTACCTTAATCTTAGCTTGCGCTGCTCTACGTACCAGCTGCAAAGCTCATCTGTATCACCAGGTTATTCAGAATTAGTTCTATTGCTACAATTATGTTTTCTGGTCAATATTTGTCTTCTAGCAAGGTGTATTTTCATCAATGACCTGGATGAGGGAACTGAGTGCACCCTCAGCAAGTTCGCTGATGACACAAAACTGGGAGGAGTGGCTGACACACCAGAAGGCTGTGCTGCCATTCAGCGAGACCTGGACAGGCTGGAGAGTTGGGCGGGGAGAAACTTGATGAAATTTAACAAGGGCAAGTGTAGAGTCTTGCATCTGGGGAAGAACAACCCCATGGACCAGTACAGGTTGGGGGTTGACCTGCTGGAAAGTAGCGAAGGGGAAAGGGACCTGGGGGTCCTGGTGGATAGGAGGATGACCATGAGCCAGCAATGTGCTCTTGCGGCCAAGAAGGCAAATGGCATCTTAGGGCGCATTAGAAAGGGAGCGGTTAGTAGGTCAAGAGAGGTTCTCCTCCCCCTCTACTCAGCCTTGGTGAGGCCGCATCTGGAATATTGCGTCCAGTTCTGGGCCCCTCTGTTCAAGAAGGACAGGGAATTGCTTGAAGGAGTCCAGCGCAGAGCCACAAAGATGATTAAGGGAGTGGAACATCTCCCTTATGAGGAGAGGCTGAGGGAGCTGGGTCTCTTTAGCTTGGAGAAGAGGAGACTGAGGGGTGACCTCATCAATGTTTACAAATATGTAAAGGGTGGGTGTCAGGATGATGGAGCTAGGCTTTTTTCAGTGATATCCAGTGATAGGACAAGGGGCAATGGGTGTAAACTGGAGCATAGGAAGTTCCACGTTAACATCAGGAAGAACTTCTTTACTGTAAGAATGACAGAGCACCGGAACAGGTTGCCCAGGGGGGTTGTGGAGTCTCCTACACTGGAGATATTCAAGGCCCGCCTGGACAAGTTCCTGTGTGATGTACTGTAGGTTACCCTGCTCTTGCGGGGGGGTTGGACAAGATGATCTTTTGAGGTCCCTTCCAACCCTTGGGATTCTGTGATTCTGTAATATTATTTCGACTACTATCATAATAAACAGAGCTTATCATAATAACTAGAGCAAAACTGTTTACTCTGAACACTTAAAGATGAGATCTTAACATAACATCTTTAATTTTTTCAGGACAATTCTTCCTGTTGGAGGGGGGTGAGGTGTGCTAAGCACTATTTTCTTGGATCTTCTTAGTCAACATCTCTGTTTACACGCCTTCAGTTTTGCTTAAAGAGGTGAGTCTGTTTTCAGCTAGGCTCATCTACATTGTCTCATCTTCTAAGTTTAGTCTTTTCTGATCAAGGAGTTTTCTGATGACAACTAAGGAAGAATTTCTTCTGCACCAGTCAAGTGGTAAAGCTATGTGAGCATGTTGAAACCATCAATTTCATATGAAACACAGTGGCAGTCTCTGTAACCTTGACTCTCCTGTTAAAAGCTGCTACCCTACATGGAAGAATATATTTTCTGAGCTAGTATTCATTCCTTTTGGCCATGAATACCTTACTATGCTCATATCCCAAATCTTTCAAATTCAGAACGGTGAACTCGAAATCTTATGTCTGGTAGTCCCAGAAAACTGCATGTATGCATAGATGTCATTACCAAAATACGTGATGCCAAAGTGTGACCTCATCAATGTTTACAAATATGTAAAGGGTGGGTGTCAGGATGATGGAGCTAGGCTTTTTTCAGTGATATCCAGTGATAGGACAAGGGGCAATGGGTGTAAACTGGAGCATATTGACCAGATAGATCATGGTTACAACACGATCGAAAGCTGTAGTGAGTACTAATGTGGGTATCCAGACGGAGCCTTCCTGCAGACATGCAGCTGTGCAGGTCTCTGGCTGCAGCGAATGCCTGAGCCTGGCACTTGTATTGGAGGGAGCCAGTGATACTGCTTGTGTTCGCTGTGAGCAAATAAATGACCTGCTCAGGCAGGTGGCTGAACTGAGGGAGGATGTTGAAAGGTTGAGAGCCATTAGAGAGTGTGAAAGTGAAATAGATTGGTGGAACCACACCCTAAGGCAAGGGCAGAGGGAAGTGGTTCAACAAGCTATGGATCCCCTTCCCTCCTGCCATCAGACAGAAGGAGAGAGCTTAATGGACAAGGATGGATGGAGGGAGGTTCCTCCTCGGAGAGGTAAGCGAAAACCCTCACAATCCCTTCCTCCCTCCCAATTGCCCTTGAATAACAGGTACGAGGTCTTGGAAATTCAGGGCCAGGTGAATGGAGATGGTGAGGCAAATCTATCTAGTGAGTCACCCAGGGCTAGTCACTCACCCACATGCCTCAGAACTTCCCCAACCAAGAAGAAAAGAAGAGTAATTGTGGTGGGTGACTCCCTTCTGAGGGGAACAGAAGGGCCCATTTGTCGACCGGATCCACCCCACAGGGAGGTCTGCTGCCTGCCTGGGGCTCGGATTAGAGATGTTAAAAAGAAGCTCTCTGAACTGGTGCAGCCGTCTGACTACTACCCGCTGCTGGTTTTTCAGGTTGGCAGTGACGAAATTATTATGAGGAACGTAAGGGCAATGAAGAGAGACTACAGGGCCCTGGGACGGCTGGTTAAAGGGTCTGGAGCGCAAGTGGTGTTTGCCTCCATACCTGTTGCAAGCGAGGGTGAAGGGATATATAAGAAGACTCTGCAGGTTAATGTATGGCTACGTGACTGGTGCCAAAGGCAGGGGTTTGGGTTTTTCAGTCACGGGCTGCTGTATGGGACACCTGGTTTGCTGGTGACAGGCGGGATACACCCGTCCCAGAGAAAAAAAAGGGTTTTGGGGCAGGAGTTAGCAGGGCTTATTGACAGGGCTTTAAACTAGTTATGAAGGGGGGAGGGGATTTAACTGGGCCTGTTGGGGACAAGCCCAAGAGGAACATGCTAGGGATTGAAGGATGGCGGGCTAAGGAGGACTATCAATCTCTTGTTTCACTTGTGGGAAAGGATAGCTCTTTAGACCCTGTCCCGCAGGGGAAAAAGGGTACTAGGACTGGCTCCCTGAAATGCCTGTACACCAATGCACGCAGCATGGGGAATAAACAGGAGGAGTTAGAAGTCTGTGTGCGGGCTAAAGGTTATGATCTAGTGGCGATTACAGAGACATGGTGGGACAGTTCACATGACTGGAATGTGGTCATGGATGGCTATGTCCTTTTTAGGAAAGATAGGTCAGCAAAGCGAGGTGGTGGAGTTGCTCTTTACGTGAGAGAGCAACCAGAATGTATTGAGTTCTGTCCGGGGTCGGATGAGGAGCAAGTGGAATGTCTGTGGGTACGAATCAAGGGGCTGACTGGCACGGGTGATACAGTTGTGGGGGTCTATTACAGACCTCCTGATCAGGACGAAGGAGTTGATGAGGCTTTCTACAGGCAACTGGAAGTAGCCTCGCGACTACATGCCTTAGTCGTCGTGGGGGACTTTAACTACCCCGATATTTGCTGGAAGACTCACACAGCCAGTCATTCACAGTCTAGGAGGTTCCTCGAGTGCATTGATGATAATTTCTTAATGCAAATGGTGGACGTACCAACTAGGGGAGCAGCGCTGCTAGATTTAGTACTCGCCAACAAGGAGGGTTTGGTTGAAGTGGTGACGGTCAATGGCAGCCTTGGCTGCAGTGACCATGAGATGGTGGAGTTTAGGATCCTGTGTGGGAGGAACAGAATACCTAGCAAAGCCACAGTTCTGGATTTCCGAAGGGCCAACTTTGGCCTCTTCAGTCAACTGCTAAGGGAAGTCTCATGGGAAAGTGTACTAGGCGGTAAAGGGGCTCAAGATAGTTGGTTAGCATTCAAGGACCGCTTCTTCCAAGCTCAGGATCGGAGCGTCCCAATGAGTAGGAAATCAAGTAAGGGATCTAGGAGACCGGCGTGGTTAAACAAGGAGCTGCTGGGCAAACTCAAGTGGAAAAGGAGAATCTATGGATTATGGAAGGAGGGGCTGGCCGCTTGGGAGGAATATAGGACAGTTGTTAGAGGATGTAGGGAGGCAATTAGGACAGCTAAGGCCTCCTTGGAACTCAATCTTGCTAGTCGGGTTAAAGACAATAGAAAGGGCTTCTTCAAATACATAGCAAATAAAACTAAAACAAGAGGCAATATAGGCCCACTGCTGAACGAAGTGGGTACCCTGGAGACAGAGGATATAAAGAAGGCAGAGGTGCTGAATGCCTTCTTTGCCTCTGTCTTTACTCCTGCAGACTCTCCCCGAGGGCCCCGGATTTCTATAGCCCCAGAAGGAGTCAGGACAAAGGAGGAGTTTGCTTTGGTAGATGAGGATTGGGTTAGGGATCAGCTATGCAAACTGGACATCTGTAAATCGATGGGTCCGGATGGAATGCACCCACGGGTGCTGAGGGAGCTGGCGGAGGTCATTGCTAGGCCACTTTCCATCATCTTTGGTAAGTCGTGGGAAACGGGCGAGGTGCCTGAGGATTGGCGGATGGCAAAGGTCACACCAATCTATAAGAAGGGCAAGAAGGAGGACCCGGGTAATTATAGACCAGTCAGCCTTACCTCCATCCCTGGAAAGATGATGGAACAACTTATTCTTGACTCCATCACTAGGCATATCAAGGATGAGGGGGTCATTAAGAACAGCCAACATGGTTTTATGAGGGGGAAGTCATGTATGACCAACCTTATAGCCTTCTATGAGGAAGTGACTAGGTGGAGGGATGATGGTAGAGTGGTAGATGTAGTTTTTCTTGATTTCAGTAAGGCATTTGATACTGTCTCCCACAGCATCCTCATAGATAAGCTAAGGAAGTGTGGGCTTGATGATCAAGTAGTGAGGTGGATCGAGAACTGGTTGAAAGGAAGAAGGCAGAGAGTTGTGGTCAATGGCGCAGAATCTAGCTGGAGGTCTGTGACTAGTGGAGTTCCTCAGGGGTCGGTGCTGGGACCGGTGCTGTTTAATATTTTCATCAATGACCTGGATGAGGGAACTGAGTGCACCCTCAGCAAGTTTGCTGATGACACAAAACTGGGAGGAGTGGCTGACACACCAGAGGACTGTGCTGCCATTCAGCGAGACCTGGACAGGCTGGAGAGTTGGGCGGGGAGAAACTTGATGAAATTTAACAAGGGCAAGTGTAGAGTCTTGCATCTGGGGAAGAACAACCCCATGGACCAGTACAGGTTGGGGGTTGACCTGCTGGAAAGTAGTGAACGGGAAAGGGACCTGGGGGTCCTGGTGGATAGGAGGATGACCATGAGCCAGCAATGTGCTCTTGTGGCCAAGAAGGCAAATGGCATCTTAGGGTGCATTAGAAAGGGAGCGGTTAGTAGGTCAAGAGAGGTTCTCCTCCCCCTCTACTCAGCCTTGGTGAGGCCGCATCTGGAATATTGCGTCCAGTTCTGGGCCCCTCTGTTCAAGAAGGACAGGGAATTGCTTGAAGGAGTCCAGCGCAGAGCCACAAAGATGATTAAGGGAGTGGAACATCTCCCTTATGAGGAGAGGCTGAGGGAGCTGGGTCTCTTTAGCTTGCAAAAGAGGAGACTGAGGGGTGACCTCATCAATGTTTACAAATATGTGAAGGGTAGGTGTCAGGATGATGGAGCTAGGCTTTTTTCAGTGATATCCAGTGATAGGACAAGGGGCAATGGGTGTAAACTGGAACATAGGAAGTTCCACGTTAACATCAGGAAGAACTTCTTTACTGTAAGAGTGACAGAGCACTGGAACAGGTTGCCCAGGGGGGTTGTGGAGTCTCCTACACTGGAGATATTCAAGGCCCGCCTGGACAAGTTCCTGTGTGATGTACTGTAGGTTACCCTGCTCTTGCAGGGGGGTTGGACTAGATGATCTTTTTAGGTCCCTTCCAACCCTTGGGATTCTGTGATTCTGTGATTCCACGTTAACATCAGGAAGAACTTCTTTACTGTAAGAGTGACAGAGCGCTGGAACAGGTTGCCCAGGGGGGTTGTGGAGTCTCCTACACTGGAGATATTCAAGGCCCGCCTGGACAAGTTCCTGTGTGATGTACTGTAGGTTACCCTGCTCTTGTGGGGGGGTTGGACTAGATGATCTTTTGAGGTCCCTTCCAACCCTTGGGATTCTGTGATTCTGTGATTTGCAGACATTTTCAAAGCATATGTTTCTATTTCAATGGCTGAAATACATGATCTGGTGCACGTGCTTGAAAAGGTGCAGGTTAATGTTCTAAAGGATCGTGTCATTGACGTAGGTATGTATTCTCATGCAGTAGACATAGGAACTACGGTGTCGGGCTGATAAAAAAAAATGAAGGCTGCTTTTGGGGCTTTAGGAATATATATATATGAGAACACTGGTGAGCTATAGCTTTTCATGGTGATTACTTAGTATAAAAATATGCAACAAAAATGCAATAAACCAATATGATACTTTTCAGGATTCCTCAATTTCAGTTAAGCAGAATGTAGCAAGATACACTGCAGCAGTATGAAGTGTTATTCATTAGTATCCTTAGCTGAATAGGTAAATCCTCCTTGACTTGAACATAACACAGAAAAAACTCTGAGACTTTGCAGACCTTTAAGGCGGTGCAATGGTCTACATATGCAGGCCTTAGTGAATAATTTTGACCTACATTATTGATGAAAGCAGAAGTAGAAAGACAAAAGAATGCATAGAATGAATGTTATTGAGTGGAAGGAAGGAAAATGAGAATCAATACACTGTCCCTAATAGTGTATGTACATGCAATAGCGTTTTACCTTCAGATGGACCTCCTTTCAAAGGATGTTAAAGGAAAAGGGAAGCATCATATGCTTAATAAAAAGTGCTGTTTCATATCACACCAAATGTGAAATTCTGTGAGTACACCAGCAAAAACATTTTGTCATACATGTACTTGCTACCAATATTTGCATGACTGTCTCTTAGAAACAGACTAAAGTAATGCAAACACCAGGGAAGGGCGTTGCTTGGGAACAGAGACACTCATTCAGCATATCTTAATAGAAATGTGTTGGTTTTATTTTATTGATTTAGATATTTAATGCTTCAGAACACAAGCAAATACATTTATTTTATACTTAAAACAAAAAAAAGTTCTTTGCTCTTGAAATATTAAAATGCTATTTAATAAAATTTTAAAAAGAATGTCCTAAATCAAAACAAAGCTTTAACACATTTAAATTTTCCTTTTCAAACAGAAGGATAAATACCACTGGGTAATCATTAGGTAATTGTCTTCCTGTTGGATGTTGAAACATACAGAAAGACCAACAGGCATTTGAGGACTCTACAGAAAAGCAGAGCCTTTTGAAACATTAGGCTTTACTGAAAAGGACAGTTACAATACCCTAAAACAAAACAGCCTTCCATTTTTATTGCTGCATGAATTTAAAGTGATTAGTTCACAGTATCCTTTTTCCAAATCTACATTAATCAATCACAGATACTATATTCCATAGCAGACAAACAGGTTTTATGAGCTGCAGATGTTTATATTTACAAGCATAGTGAGGGGCCAATTAGGTATTCAGCTACTGTTACATATTCACCCCAGAGGGTATGAAGTTATCCACCAGCAAAAGGTTTGATTTCCTTCATTGTTCTTTTCACTAAAGGGTATCTTACACTTAGTGCAAGCATGTCTTCTATATGTCGCAGCCTTACTTCTGTTGTTTTACAATGTAGATCAGGAATTGCTTCAGTAAACTTAGAGGGACATTGACATATACGTATATATTTGCCTTAACTTAGGCTGCTTTCCAGCTAGAAAACTGGCTTGCAGAAAGTAGCAGGAAACCAGTATAAAAGCTCCCATAAAAGCTCTCCCCTGCCCACGCCTATGTTTAACAACAGAATCTATTTTTTTCAAACACATTTTCAGGAACAGCTTGCCAAGATTGACACTGGGGAAAGAGAACACCTTTCCTGAGAATAACTGATGTTACAAGGGGGTGTGTGTCTGTGCATGCGATAAACCAAAACCAGGAAAGGATAAAAATGGGTCCAAGAACAGGTTGCTGATACTAAGTTGGTTAGAAGTTGGTTAGAGCTTTTCCATGCTGTTTCAGCACCTTATTCATGGTTCTGCAGAGTCACGTCTATCACAAGATTTACAACATTAATAATGTCTTCATTTGCTTCCTGTAAATAAAATATTCTGTGAATGAACTTTGCTTCTGGTTACAGTATTTAACTCAACAGGATGATTAAAAATGATGGCATTTTACATAAAATTTAATGTTTTGGAACTATCTTCCAAAAATCCCTGTTGAGACCTCAGAATGAAATCTGCCATTTAATATACATTTTTTTCTGTCATGATAGTATCTCTCACTGCAAATTGAGAAAATGCTCAAAAGACAAAATGAATGCTACAAAAGACAAGAAACTTGAAACTAAATGCCATTCATGATATTATAAAGCAAATGATGTGTTCCCTTTGATATAGGAAAACATATTTACAGCATTATCTATCATTAAAGGGAGGAAAGTGTCAGATACATTTTTGTCAGGATGGTAGTTCTTTCCCAGTATCAGAATGTGCTGTTCAAATAATAGTATGTATTTTCATTGGAAATTTAAGTTCATTCTATGTCTGTGTCCTGTATTAGCTAGCTAAATAAAGTTCTAACTCACTGTTATTCAGCAACAACCAAACAACACAGAGGCTATCACAAGACCCCCAAGCTTTTTGCGATTGCTTTCAGAATAGCTAATTATTGGTCAACTTTTTTGAAGACTATGAAGAAAATGGTTACTAACCATTTGAGGCAACTCACTGTGCCAAAGGGCTCATTTTTATGTGCCTTGTATCTGGCTGCTTCTCCAGAAGATGCTAACCTGTTTTTTATCTGTCAACCCTATGCAGGTGTCTTGGATACCCCGTGGTACCTAAAGTTCCTCCCTTTTCTCTTTGTCATAGAAACTTTCATTCCAACGGGGGTCTCTGATGAATATAATAATAAATGCAATAAATGCAGGTGACAGCAGATGACTCCAGCCTAAGACTGGAAAGTTGCCACTCGTGTGGCACAGACCATTGTTTCATTACTAAACTGATTGAACAGAGGCTTGTATATCAAGAAACTGCTCTTTTCTCCAAATAGAAAAAGATACCATCACTAAAAGCCATGCCTCCCTTTCTCAAATACTGCACATAATCAAACAGCTTCTATGACCTAAATTATCTTTTCTGAGTCTCACCTGGAACCCCCATACCCCAAATTTAAAACTCCTACCACATCCATCCATAGCAAAACACACCCAACACTGCAACTCGTAAGAGCTTCCTACAAAACATGAGAAGCATTTTGCAGTTCTGAAGTTGCTTTTTAGGTGCAGCCTCCTTTCTCCCTCCCCTCCCCCCCTTTTCTTCTTTTTAAAGCAGGCAGCTTTGTAGCTTTTTCACTATATGCCCTCTAGAGAAATCGTGGCCTAATTAGATTCAGGGCTCTTAGAGCTCTTTGCACTGATGTGCAAAGCAGTCAGAGCTGGAATGTAGTTCTGCTTTTGGACTCTTATCCTTGATTTTATCCTTGGCTATTAATTCTAGCAAGTCAGCTCACCTCTGTTACAGAGCTCTGAGAGCTGGTATGAGCACACTGAAAAAAAGTTTCAGGTAAGAAACATTATAAAAATAATCAAAACTGGGTAACATTTCCTGAAAGATAGTGTTTTTGTTCAGAATAACTTTTAAGATGACCAGAATTATTTTACCCTGCAAATACAACTAAGCTTTGATAAGGGATTCTTCCAGCTGAAAATAATAGGGTGAAATAAGAAGTACCATGTGAGAGATTTTTCTGAACCTGGCTTGGTAACCTGACTTCCATTTCAGTCTGTTGGACCAAACTATTTTACCTCTTTTCACATTTGCTAAAAGGGGTATATTCTGTTGTTCTGGGTTCAGCAGTAGCAGTCATTTTTTCTCCTTCTTGGTAGCTGGTGCAGCGCTGTGTTTTTTACTTTTGGCCTGGGAACAGTGCTGATAACACCGATGTTTTTAGTTACTGCTCAAATGTTTGGTCTGGCCAAGGACTTTCTGAGCCTCATGCTCTGCCAGGGAGGAGGGGAAGCCGGAAGAAGCAGAGACAGGACACCTAACCCAAACTGACCAAAGAGGTATTCCATACCACAGCACATCATGCCCAGGGATGTAACGGAGAGTTACCTGGAAGGACTAGATGACTGCAGGGTTGTACGAGGTATTGTTGTGTGCTCAGTCGGGTGAGGTGGGGCAAGTTATCGGTCGGCTGGTGGTGAGGTGTTGTATTCTCTTCCCTTGTTATTTCCCTTATCATTATTAGTGGTAGCAGTAGTGATTTGTGTTATACCTTAGTTACTAGTTCCTTAGTTATTTAGTTACTTAATTACCGCTTTGCTGTCCTGCAGGAGACTAACGAGGAAACGCGTTTGCACCAGAAACAGCCCGATGATGCACAGGTAAAGATCTCTACTGGCGCTGCCAAGAAAAAGTGGCGGGTCATAGTAATAGGGGACTCTACTTTGAAAGGGACAGAAGCACTCGTCTGTCGGCCTGACCCCGTCTCGAGGGAGGTGTGCTGCCTACCAGGGGCAAGGATCAGGGGTGTTACAGAGAGGCTGTCTGCTGTAGTAAGTCCCACGGGCTATTACCCACTCCTAGTGATCCATGTGGGTGCTAGGGATATAGATAGTAGAAGATTGCGGAACATAAAGAAAGACTACAGAACCCTGGGAGAGGTGGCTAGGGGCTCTGGAGCTCAGACAGTCTGTTCATCAATTCTCCAGGACACACATGAGGACCTAAAAAAAGCTAGGAGGATTGGCCAGGTTAATAAATGGTTAAAAGGGTAGTGTCATAGTCAGGGGTTTGGGTGTCTTGAACAAAGGACTGAAGTTTGTAGGCCAGGTCTACTAGGGGCTGGTGGAGCTGGTCTGATGAAGAAGGGGAGGAGGCTTGGCAGAGTGGTCAAGGAGGATTTAAACTAGATGTTTTGGGGAAGGGGGGCATCATTCCATCCCAACACACCCAGTCATTTGCCAACACCGATAATAAATGCTCGCAGCAATGTAGATATATTCCATCTGCTCCAGCCAACGAGCCGACTTCATTTGGAGCTCGTCTCAGATGCCTCTATACAAACGCCCGTGGCACGGGGAACAAACAAGAGGAATTAGAGATGTGTGCACATCTACAGGGGTATGATATAATAGGCATCACAGAAACATGGTGGGATGGCTCCTATGACTGGAGTGTTGGAATGGAAGGTTACAGGCCCTTTAGAAAGGACAGGCCAGGCAGGCAGCGGGGAGGAGTTGCCCTTTATATTAGGGATAGGCTGGAGAGTATGGAACTCTGTCTGGGGACTGGTGAGCAGTTTACAGAGAGTTTGTGGGTCAGGGTTAAAGGGAAAACAGCCATGGGAGACATTACTGTGGGGATCTGTTACAGGCCGCCTGATCAAGGAGAACCTGTGGATGAAGCACTCTACAGACAGATAGGAAAAGCCTCACACTCGCAGGCCCTTGTTCTCATGGGGGACTTCAACCACCCTGACATCTGTTGGAAAGACAGTACTGCACGGCACAAGCAATCCAGGAGGTTCCTTGATTGTGTGGAAGACAACTTCCTTCTGCAAGTAATAGAGGAGCCAACAAGGAGAGGTGCCATGCTTGACCTTGTGCTCACCAAGAGGGAAGGGCTTGTAGAGAATGTGGTACTCCAGGGCAGCCTTGGATGCAGTGATCACGAGATGGTCAAATTTGAGATCCCCAGGACAGTGAGAAAAGCGTGCAGCAAGCTCACTGCCCTGGACTTCAAAACAGCAGACTTTGGCCTCTTCAGGAACCTGCTTAGTAAGCTTCCATGGGATATAGCCCTGGAGGGGGCTATATATATATAGTGGATCCACTATATATATATAGTGGATGGACCACTCGGCGGATGAAGAACTGGCTGGATGGCCGCACACAAAGAGTTGTGGTCAATGGCTCGATGTCCGGCTGGAGACAAGTAACGAGTGGTGTCCTTCAGGGATCGGTGTTGGAACAGGTCTTGTTTAACATCTTCATCGCTGACATGGACAGTGAGATTGACTGCGCCCTCAGCAAGTTTGCCGATGACACCAAGCTGTGTTGTCTGGTTGATATGCTGGAGGGAAGGGATGTCATCCAGAGGGACCTTGACACGCTTGTGAGGTGGGCTGATACCCACCTTATAAAGTATAACCATGACAAGTGCAAGGTCCTACACCTGGGCTGGAGCAATCCGAGGCACAGCTACAGACTGGGCAAAGAAGAGATTGAGAGCGGCCCTGCAGAGAAGGACTTGGGGGTGCTGGTCGATGAGAAAATGAACATGAGCCAGCTTCAGTGTGCGCTCGCAGCCCAGAAAGCCAACCGTATCCAGGTCAAAGGAGGTGATCCTGCCCCTCTACTCTGCTCTTTTGAGACCTCACCTGTCCTATTGTGTGCAGTTCTGGTGTCCTCAACATAAGGACATGGAACTGTTGGAACAAGTCCTGAGGAGGACCACGAGGATGATCAGGGGACTGGAGCACCTCCCGTATGAAGATAGGCTGAGGAAGTTGGGGCTGTTCAGCCTGGAGAAGAGAAGGCTGCGTGGAGTCCTCAGAGCAGCCTTCCAGTACCTGAAGGGGGCCTATAGGGATGCTGGGGAGGCACTCTTCATCAGGGACTGTAGTGACAGGACAAGGGGTAAAGGGTTAAAACTTAAACAGGGGAAGTTTAGATTGGATATAAGGAGGAAATTCTTTCCGGTTAGGGTGGTGAGGCACTGGAATCGGTTGCCCAGGGAGGTTGTGAGTGCTCCATCCCTGACAGTGTTCAAGGCCAGGTTGGATGAAGCCTTGTGTGGGATGGTTTAGTGTGAGGTGTCCCTGCCCATGGCAGGGGGATTGGAACTAGTTGATCTTGAAGTCCTTTCCAACCCTAACTATTCTATGATTCTATGATTCTACTAAAGTGTTCTTACCTCAACCCGTGGGAGTTGCATTCCTTTTGATTCTCCTCTCCATCCCTCCAGGAGTAGGGTGAGGGCAAGCAGTGGGGGGAGTGAGAGACTGACTGCGTGATTTATGGCTGACTTTATTTATACCACAACATCTGTCTGGTTTTATTTTGAGGGGGAGAAACAAACGTCACTACAGAATCACAGAATCCCAAGGGTTGGAAGGGACCTAAAAAGATCTACAAAGTATTTAATTTCTTTAAATATTTAGGGTAGCTGATGAATGACTTCAGGTGATGTCACATCTATCAAGAGAATGATAATACTGATCAGATATATTGCATTTCTGGTAAAGCTGCTTTCCTCAGTTTTCCCCAGTGACAACATCCAATATTGGGAACACAATATATTGCAAAAATACTTACAAAATGTTCCTAAAATTTCAAGACTCTCCAAGCTGCTTCTGGGTCCCTGGTCAGGAAAAAAGCCCATGTATATATACATGCCTACTACTAAACTAGATATACATTTGTCTATTATTAAAGTCAGGTGCAATGTGGTTTATTTAGGAATTTATTTTTATACAAGCATTCTTTGCATTGGTCTTGTTCTTTGCACTGTCTTTTTTATATGAGTAAAATAAACAATATGGATATTAGCATTAGCACGTAGGAATTTTTTAGTGCTTGATCTACTGAAAGTCCTTTTCCTGTTTCTTTATATCAGTTCCAGATTTTGCTGGGATTTACTATAACTTCAAGTCATTATTTGTAAGTCAAGTAATGAATAAAGTAATGATTTATCAACGTGACCCATGTGTGCTTTTCTGACTGGGCCGCAGTTTAACAGTATCACCACTGAATTTAACTTAATTAACTGGTAAACAGAGAAATGTAAATCATTACCACCCTCAATCTGTGACTGTAGCTCCAGTATGTTCATGTCGTGGTTTAAACCGATCCACACAACTCATCCATTCACACCCCCTCAACCCTCCCCGCTCCCGGAGGGATGGGGAGGAGAATCGAGAGAATGTAACTCCCACGGGTTGAGATAAGAACAGCCCAGTAACTAAGGTATAACACAAATCACCACTGCTACCACCAATTATAATATTGATAACAGAAAATAACAAGAGAATATGATACCACCACCAAACGAGTTCAACCCCACCCAAAGAGAGACCGTGCCCTTCCGGGTAACTCCCAGTTACCTCCCTGGGCATGACGTACTGTGGTATGGAATACCTCTTTGGCTAGCTTAGGTCAGGTGTCCTGTCTCTGCTTCCTCCCGGCCTCCCCTCGTCCCCGGCAGAGCATGAGACTCACAAAGTCCTTGGCCAGAATAAACATTACTTCGCAACAATTAAAAGCAATTGGTGTTATCAGCTCTCTGCCCAGGCTGGAAGTCAAAACACAGCGCTTGCACCAGTTACTAAGAAGGAGCAAAACGGCTCCTGGTAAACCCAGGACAGTTCATAAGACTGCAAATTTTAGCTTGTTATTATTGTCTACTTGTTCATGTAAACAATACCAATTCATACATACACTGTGGTCCATCACTACATTAAGATTTGTTCCTTCCTTTCCCCTAGTATTAGGATTTCAGTGCATTGAGTTTCCTAGGAACCTGCAAAACCTCCAAAATATCTTCACCCAATAAAAGGTAGATTATGCACGGAGCACTTCCTCTATACCTTTCTGTGAGGGACAGATTATGCACGGAGCACTTCCTCTATACCTTTCTGTGAGGGACACTGCTGAGTGAGCTCAGGTCCTCTAGTTCAACTGGGCCATGCAAATATACGTTTGTTTTTTCTGACAGGGAGCCAGAAGCAGTTCAGAGACATTTTAGGTTAAGTTTCATCAGTACTTCTTATCATACATTCTGTTCCCAACACTGGAAGCTGGGAGACTATTTCTTGGGGAAAAGCGCACCTAGATCACAGATTCTAATGTTTACAGCATAAACTTATATCTTTGAGTGTTCATATACCACACAGCAACATTTAATTCATACATACTTAGCATTTACATGTTACTTTTAAGCAGGTGAACCTGAACCTGTTCATTGACCGAAACATTTTAGAGTAATATTTTTCTTGAAACAAATTCATGATATCCCTTCACACTGAGTTATCAAATTATGCATTTATTGAGATAACATTGCAGATGTTTATTTTCTCAGAACAGAAAAAAAATGTGTCCAGAAATTTGGGTGCAGAAATTTCACACAGGACCCATGGTCTTGCACAAAGGAATTCAATTAAATATTAAAATTGGTGCCATGCAAATGCAATCCTCCTTTTTTTCCCACCATATGTTATTTTTCTTTCAAAACTTTAAAAAGAATAAGTGTATACATGCTCACATATACTAGAAAAAATTGAACTAAACAGAAGTACCTCTTAGCAATAGATGACAGATTAGTTAACACAACCATATATCAATTTTGTGAAAACCAATTAAGAAAAACTCATTTACAGAATGTTTGCTCTTCATACATAAATGGGAATTTGACACTGACTGTATTATATTCAGGACATACTCATCAACCATAGTTTGCCACAATTTTTCAAATTTCAATTTTGAAACTGAAAAGGCAGTTACTGGAAATTAATGTAAAATGGGCCCACATAATAAAATATTAGCACATAGTCAGAATTCAAATGCATTCTTAATTAAGTAAACAGTTTTTAGATCCATTAACATTTATAAACTTTTCACATTTTTAACAGCCAGTGTTTTAGGAGAGAAAGCAATCAAATAAGAAAAGCTTATAAACACAAGACATTTCTAAGTGATTTATTCATTACATCTTTTTCCAACAATAATACTTTAGGACTTCTCAGCTCCGTGATTCTGCTTGTTTTCCATAAACAATTCACAATAGCCAAAGAAAGCCAGCTTCAGGTCTATGTGGGCCAGAGGTAAAAGTAGCTCAAAATGAGGGACATCTCTCACAATGCATGACAGTTGAGAAGTTTGCCCTAGAGTGATTTGAATTTCTAAGCTGACTTCTGGGTTTAAAACTTACCTTTTCTAGTTACACACATGTGTGTTGCGAATTGGCATGGCTTATATGTCTTATTCTGTGGTACCCTGGCCCTGAAAGTATTTGCATATAATATCCAATAATGCTTGTGTTACACTTGTACATTGAGCAAGGAGCAGACATCAGGAATAGCAAGACATGTAATTGCTGACTTTCCCTAGGAATGATGGAAATCCAAGTGTATCACTCTCCACATCTAACTCTAGGGGGAAATTTAATAATGGTACACTATCTAATTTTTTGTATTTTTGTATTTTATTGAAAAAAAAACCCAAAACAAAACAAACCAGAAAACAACCAACAAACCAAATGACAACCAAAATACCTCCTCCACCATGAAATTCAATTGTCATACATATTTGATGAATACTGCAGCCTGAACAGACCCATTTCTGTATTTCAAATGACTAACCTTCTAGGCCTTAATGCACATTACATACCAATATCTATCACCAAAAAAAACAGAATGACACGTGTGTGGGGAGGGGCATATCTTTGCTGTTCCAAGTGCTTTTCAGAATTCTCTTCTGATGCACAAGGCCAAACCGATACTAGTAATAGCAAAAAGATCTCCCTGGTGCGTGGTACGAGGTCAAACTGTAACTGGTCTCCCAAATTTTTTGTTAGGGTTAAAGAAGAAACTAGGGAGAAAAAACTCATTAGATTTTTCATCATTGTTATTAAGCTTTCTTGGAGGTTCTTAGACCTTCCAACAAAGCAGCATTTCACTGTCAGCAAGAAAAAAGGAGGAAAAGTCTCCCTGTAGTGTCACCTTTACATCAAAAAGGTCACTAAAGAACATGAAAGAAATAAAAATGTTTGCTTGCTTGTATAACCATTTTGTAAAAGTCTCCTGTTTCTAAATGAGTTACTACTTCAGTAAAGGCTGGGGTATTTCTTGATAATTAAGGGGCATTACTGTAACTCTCGTGTCTTGTTAGTGCATGTATTTAAGCTTGTCTCAAAATAAATTAACCATTCACCATCAAAAAAGACAAGATTCTGAGCCTGCTTTCCTTACCCTAGCAGATTCTTAAACAAAGTTACACATTGTCTTTAAAGGGCAGATCCTACAAGGTACAAGATCATGGTCTTACAAATGCATAAACTGAAAGGCACTGAACCTCAGAAATCCCCTAGAAATTCATGTGCTTTTCATGTTGGCTCAATGTTAACAAATCACCAGTTTGATATTCAGGATGTTGCTGATTTCCATATTGTTAAACTAAGTGCTAAACCTGAAATCGCTATAAACATACCTACCTGATAAGTATTGAGACAAGGGGGACACAAAATCACAAAATGGAATATATAAACCTTTAGAATCAGTTTTAAGTAATGTTAAGTTGGATGGCTTTGTAACAGTAGCAGTGGAAAATTACTAAAGTGCATGATACATAGAAAAAAAATAGAATGCAGCTAAAGAACACACTGAGCATTCTTGTACAAGATAAATTGTTATAGTTGACACAGTTTTAAGAAAAACAGTCTAGAAGAATGGGACACAGGGATAAGGAGTATTTGGGAATGGCAGGTGTCCAGGATGGGCTACAGTTAAACTAACTGATAAGAAGGAGGCTAGGAGGATTATTATGTCTCTGGTGCTAACAAACCAATTAAACTGGTATGAGCATCTACTGCGCGTGCTCTGAAGGCTGCCAGAAGTGATGAAGATTGTTGGAAGAAATAAACGACCCTCAGAGACCACCACCATAATTCTGTACACATGCGGGGAACTTTCTGGAAAATGACGTAAAGTATGTATGCCCAGGGACTATATAAGGACGGCTTGTGTAGCAACAGGGAGACACACATTAGGAGGAGCTATCACCCGTGTCTCCCGGCGCTGCAATAAAGAATACCTGCTTGTCAGCTTGAAAACTTTGTTGGCAAGTTTGTTCCTGGAGTTTTCTCCAAATCAGTATGAAGCTTATAATTTGTTGAATCATCATGGTACATAAAGGTATTTTCCATGGATTAATTACTATGAATAGGTTCATAGAGATATTCTGCAAGTCAATTCCAAATTTCAGGGCACTGGTACTCTCACAAGTTCTCTTTCACAAAATCTGAGATTCTTTTTTGAAATGGCTTTGAATTGATGACATGAATCTTATCACAAAAGTGGCAAAGAAATCTACACATCAAAGGGTATAACTTCAACAAAGAGAACTAAAAAAACTAAGATGGAATAAAATACAAATCTTTCATTTCTAATTGAAAAACTTATTTCTTTAAATTAGCTTTCCCTAAATAATTCCTTCTCTTAAACACAAACAACATCCCTGGTGAACTATACGTACAAAGTTCCTACAAGCTAAGTTTATTTTTTCTGAAATAGAGAGACTGTACTCATTATTTCTGTTTTAACTATTTGAGAGATGCTTACACATCATAGGAGAGCTAGCTATACAACCGCAAGACAGTCAGAAGTCTACTCAAAGTGTGAATTGTTGACCTTTTTATTTATAAATGACCTTAAACTACGGTACTATGACCTAAATCCCTTTTCTCCCCCTCCACAGTCTAAGTAGCCAGGCAATTAGGTTAATAGTCAAGCTACCTGCACATAAGAACATCAGGAGACACTTATGTTCCTGTTGTATATTAGCACTGTGTTTGTGATATGTTGATAATGAGAAAAGTGATTCTATGTGATTATTTCTGTAATTTAACTTGTATTTTTCTAAAACCACTAATAACTAGAATGATTTAGATTTCATAAAGGAGATAAAGTGCTACTAAAAATCAAAGACCATTAAAGCCTTTTAATACAAGATTTTATCAAATATGTTCAATATACACATCTGCCAACTTAATCTTATCACTCTTATTCATGCTTCCTTTTTGTCCACTTAGCATCATTAGATGCAATAATGCAGAGAATGAATCAGCACAAGCAGACTCCATTTTGCCAGATGTGTTCCCTGATGCTTGCTCTAAAATAAGTTTATCACAGTTTGCAGTAAAATGTAAAAACCAATACAAACAAAACAAAAAATCCCGACCCCAAATCACAAATAAGTCCCTTCAAAAATGCATACCAGTAACTAGCAATGATACTTTATGAAAGACTAGGAAAGTTCCATCTACAACTAGCAAATGTAAATCTCATACTTGAAGTAATCTTCAAGTTTTTTATAACCTTTAACCTATGAGTCTCTGGAGGACTCCAAGCCAAGATGGCAGTTTGACTCAGAGAGTGAGGAAACATAAAATGAAGTACAAGTAGTGCTTATATCAACTCTTATCATATGAAAGTTGGTTTATAGAAGTCAAACTGGAACAATATGAAGTATTTCTTTTAGAAATACCCTCTATTATGAAAGCAGAAGCAATCATATTTGAACAAGCTCTTGGTGAAAGGAGTGTGGCACACCAACCAAACATTTAGATATTTACCTTCCGGTCAAATGCACTGTCCTGTAGTTTAAGGCCCTATGACATGCACTCTGCAAAATGTTCTGATATCAAGCGTTCATACAGTCTGGCAGGGGACCCCATAATGCCATCATAAAACACAAACCACACACACAAAATCCATATCTATGGAGAAACCCCACTTATGACTTTTCTTTGAAGAGTCTAATGACTTATGTCATTGTATGGTCTCCTTAAATTACTGAACAGTATAAATAACAGCATAAACAGAAGTGGAAGGTGGCTGGAAAACTTGACTAATTGTAAGAATAACCTACTGTAAGGTTATTATCATCATAAGAAATTCCCTTTTACTCCTACTCTGCCTTCCTTATCTTTTAGTAATTATTTATTAAGCTATGTTCTCCCCTCTACTGCCCCGTGTGCCAATTTTGGCTGGGGCAGAGTAAATTTTCTTCACAGTCACTACTATGGGGCTATGGTTTGGATTTGTGCTGGAAACTGTTGATCATGTAGGGGTGTTTCAGTTACTGCTTAGCAGTACTTACACAGACCCAAGGACTTTTCTGCTCCTCATCCCACCACCGAGAGGGGTGGGGGTGAAATGACCCAAGGGATATTCCATACCTCATACTCAGCATATAAAGCTGTGTGAAGAAGGATAGCAGGGGATGGTGGGAGTAATAGTGCTTGTCTTCCCAAGGAGCCCTGCTGTCCTGGGAATGGCTAAGCACCTGCCTTCCCATGGAACTGGTGAATGAATTGCTTGTTTCGCTTTACTTTTGTGTGCAGCTTTTAATTTCCCCATTAAACTGTCTTTATCTCAACCCTTGAGTTTTTTCACCTTTACTTTTCTCATTCTCTCCCCCACCCCAGCAGGGCTCTGTGGGGCTTAGTTTCTGGCTGGGGTTAAATCACGACACCCTAGCTGCTCAGTTTCCTAATAAAACTTTTGTAAGAAGTTTTGTCAAAGCCTGTAGGGGAGAACATGGAATCAGAGTGCATTGCTTGGCACCTTCTGAGTCAAAGCTAAGAAAAGTATTTAATACACAGCATATATCTCAAAGAGCAATGCCATATCTAAACTCTCCTACAATGAACAAATCATTGCTCTAATTTAGCTGTCTCGCTAGGGCAGGAATAAGCACAGTCCTTTGATAGAGAGACTGCACCAAATTTTTATTCATGTTGTCCAAACTTTCCTGACAAGACTCTTGTTATTACTGTTTCTTACATTTAATTGCAAAAGACAAAGGTTGACTAAATGACATAGAAGTAAGGAGACAATGACTTTTTCTGCTTCAAAGAGCAGGACAATCCAAATTTAGCATGACTGCCTAAACAGGTTCCCCAATTGTCTCACCATTACTTTGGTCTGTAGGAACAGAAATGGAACTGGGACACAAATAGAAGGCATTGAACAGTGGTATTTTGCAGACATTTATATATTACAACTATTTGTAATTTTGTTACTGTAAACATTATCCTTTCACCGCTGAAACCAAGAATATAATTTGTAGGTAACAGAGTCATGTATGGAAACCAAAATGAGAACAACATGTGGTGAGTGTTCAGCTATTAGTTTCAAATTCATTTTAGGTCTGTGAATTGCAGTTAATTCATTAAAATGCAATTATGCAATGCAAATTCAGAGAGACCGAAATGCTCTTCTTTTTAGTTCATTTCCATGTTAAATTAAAGATCATAAAGTGTATTTGCATATCTTCATTACATAAAAAAAAGAATCCTAATTTGAAAAAAATCCTAAAAAACATGAAAGAAAATGAATAATTTCTTTCTGATGATTTAAACACAGCTCCTTACTCTGCACTTCCATTTATAATGCTTCTGAAAATTGTTCATCCAAGTCTTCATATGCTCCTAAAAATGCTACAATTAGCGGGTGTGTGGAGTGGTGTTTAAATGCGTTTTTTGGGAAAAAAATGTGTAAGTTATCATTAGACATCATTAGACAAAGCTTATGTTTTTCCACATAACATCAGTACATATATGCAAGTTCAACATATCTAACTCATCAGGATATTCAAATATTACACCTCAGGAAACACTCATCAGTGCATGTTCTCAGCTAAGCAGAAATGTTTACATAGAGATAAAGTTAACTTCTCTTATACACTTGAACACAACCACTATTAAGTACATGGATCATGCAGTGCATAAGTAATTCTGACTTTCAGAGAAAGCTGTTGGTCTACTGCCTCTTCCAAAGAGGTTACAGCCATGGTCCATAAAGCACTGCTCACAGGCTGGTGGCAAAGGACCCCACAACACAGAAATCAAACACTCACCCCAGGCTCCAACAGTGTGTTTACATCACGTACAACAGCAGCTTCCTACTGCCAGGAAGAACAGCAAGCCCTGCAAGGAAAGTAGCTGTTAGAACTCTGATCTGTTCATTCAGAGCTTTGCACACACAGAGGTTTCACTGCACGCAGGTTGAGAAGTTTGTGTTTCACCTAGTAGCACTCTCAGCCTCACCAATAATCATATATCCCTCATGTACTGCAGCTGAAAAAGGCACTAAAGCCTTAATGATCAGCTGGTCCTTTGAGGATGTCCACAATTAACAAGTCCTTTACAGCAGTATTCAATAATATTTTGGCATGGAGACAGGGCTCTTTTCTAATGATGCCAACCATATGTTCCAGTTAGCTACTCTATTTCTTACCTATCAATATGTATTAGTAGTATTAACAGTGAGAAAAATTTTCTTTCCAGGGCAAGCATAACTTTAGATGATCTCATCCTGAATGTTCAGTTCAATTTAATTAGCAAACACTGAGTAAGTTTATAATTTTATATGGAAGTACAATGCAAATAGCATGTTTCAGCATCCTTCTACTACGGCTCATCCAAACAGGCAATCACATACAATAATCTCAGAAATATTCTTTCAAATGTTAGATCAAAGCAAACACTATTTTTAAAAAACACACACACAATTATTTTTAAAAAGTTTTGCTGTTCTTTTTTTTTTCTACACTTTCTGCTTTCAGGTAAATGCATATTGTATCGCTACCAATAAAACCTGCAATTATTAATTATTGTGAAAAGGTTATTCATATTCACTAAAAACAACCTAAACCAAATATGAAAAGAGGCATTTCCATGCCTTGACAATTTCACAGAATCAGAGAATGGTTTGGGTTGGAAAGGACCTTAAGATCATTCAGTTTCAACTCCCTGCCATGTGCAGGAGGTTGACACTAGAACATGTCACCTCAGCCTCTCTCCAACCTGGTCTTGAACACTGCCAGGGATAGAGCATTCACAACTTCCTTGGGCAACCCATTCCGGTGCCTCACCACCCTAACAGGAAAGAACTTCTTCCTTATATTTAACCTGAACTTCCCCTGTTTCAGTTTGAACCCATCACCCCTTGTCCTATCACTACAGTCGCTGATGAAGAGTATGTCATGGTTTAAACAAAGTCACACAGCTCGTTCACTCACTCCAACCCCCCTTCTTTCCCTCCCTCTACTCCCAGAGGGATGGAGAGGAGAATTGAAAAGAATGCAACTCCCACAGGTTGAGATAAGAACAGTTTAGTAACTAAGGTATAACACAAATCACTACTGCTACCACCAATAATAATAATGATAAAGAGAATAACAAGGGAAGAGAATACAACACCTCAGCACCAGCCGACTGATAACTTGTCCCAACCCACCCAACTCAGTACGGACCGATACCTCGTCCAGCCCTGCAGTCCTAGCCCTTCCGGGTAACTCTCAGTTACATCCTGGGCATGACGTGCTGTGGTATGGAATACCTCTTTGGCTCTCTGAGCATGAGACTCACAAAGTCCTTAGCCAGAATAAACATTACTTAGCAACAATTAAAAACAATTGGTGTTATCAGCTCTGTTCCCAGGCTGGAAGTCAAAACATAGTGCTGCACCAGCTACTAAGAAGGAGAAAAGTGAACCCAGGACAGACTCCCTCTCCAGCATCCTTGTAGCCTGCTTCAGATACTGGAAGCTGCTCTGAGGTCTCCACGCAGCCTTCTCTTCTCCAGGCTGAACAGCCCCAACTTTCTCAGCCTGTCTTTATACGAGAGGTGCTCCAGCCCCTGATCATGCTCATGGCCTCCTCTGGACTTGTTCCAACAGTTCCTTGTATTTTTAATGTTGAGGATACCAGAACTGCACGCAATACTCCAAGTGAGGTCTCACGAGAGCAGAGTAGAGAGGCAAAATCACCTCCTTTGATCTGCTGGTCAAACTCCTTTTGATGCAGCCCAGCACACAGGGGGTTTCTGGGCTCAAGCACACACTGAAGCTGGCTCATGTTAAGTTTCTCAACAACCAACATCCCTAAGTCCTTCTCCTCAGGCTGCTCTGAATCTCTTCTCGGCCCAACCTGCAGCTGTGCCTGGGATTGCCCCAACCCAGGTGTAGGACCTTGCACATCGCATTGCTGAACTTCATGAGGTTAGCACTGGCCACCTCTTAAGCTTGTCAAGGTCCCCCTGGATTCCATCCCTTCTCTCCAGCGTAGCAACCAAAGCACACAGCTTTGTGTCATCACAAACTTGCTGAGGGTGCACCAATACCACTGTCCATTTCCTGAAAAAGATGTTGAACAGGATAGGTCCCAACATGGACCCCTGAGGGACACCACTGGTTACCCATCTCCAGTCTCTCTGTAGTCCTTCTAAATGCTTCCCAGACTGCTGCTGTCAGTATCACTGGCACCCACATGGATGACTAGAAGTGGGTAATAGCAGGACTTACTAGACCAGCCAGCCTCTCAACAGCATCCCTGATCTCAGCAAGCATCTGGTAGGCAACATACCGTCCTTGAGACTGGGTCAGGTAGACAGATGGGTGCTTCTGTGCCTTTCAAAGTGGAGTCACCTGCTACTATGACTCGCTGCTTTTTTCCTGGACACACCCGTAGTGATCCTCTTCATTGGTGCAGCAACTGGTTGCTCCTTTGGTGTTGTAGGTGTTTCCTTGTTAGCCCCCTGCAGAGCTATGAAGCTGTTCTGGGTGCAGATGTTTGGTTTTGGGGGAAGCCCATTGCTTTTAATTGTCCTATTCCTCCTTTTCTTGTTGGGTTTTATTTTTTTGGCTGCAAGTTCCCAGCTCTCTGGATTAATGTCCTTGGTCTTTTCCACTTGTGCTAAGTTGGATGCTTGTGGCCCCTGCACAGTTTGGGCCTGGAGCAATCAGTCCAGCTCCCTAATATCCCTTAGTCCATTGACAGTCTCTTGCAGCTCAGTCCCTGCTGCAGGAGGATCCCCATCAGCGCACCGAGTGCAGGCCTGCCCGTTGTGCACCCTTGCTTCAAGAGACCAGCGCAGGCACCTTCTACACCCCGAGCTCCGCGCGGTCGCCTCCCCTCTCAGCGGGTCCGTGGTGCCGACGCTGGGGGCAGGCAAAGCGGAGCTCCCGCGCTGGCTTTGAGGCGGGTGCTGACCCGCCCGCTCCCCCGCCTACCCTGCCGCGCCGCGCTCCCGGGCGCCATGCTGCGCAGGGCGGTGTTTATCCGCTATGGAGCTGGGCCAGGAGGGACGGCGCAGCCCCCTACGAGTTAGCTGCTGAGTCAGCAGCGCTGCAGACTCCTGGGCGAGTCCTGCGGAGGACTTGGGGCTCCTCTGGTGTCTCTTTGCCTATGAGGATGGAGGCTCTTGGGCGCCGTGTTTCCCCTCTCTCTGGGGTCGAAGGTGACCTTTACCTCGGCAAATTTCAGCCAAGTTTTCCTGCTTTGTCTCACTTATAATCCAGGGGTCATTCAAATAAATATGCAAGCACTTATTTGGACCTTTGGTTAAGTGAATAAAACTGCAGAGAAGTCTGTAGATTTACCTCTATTTAATCAGATGTCACTGTGGCCTTTGCCTCTGGTTTTGCCTGTGTTTCAGATCTAGGCAGTGTTAGGTATTTTGAATAGGAAACTGAATCTAAATCTCCATATTAATAATAAAACATATTTGCTAGCAATGCAGGAGGGCATAGTGAGCATGAGGCTGTAACTTTGCATCTGGTACTTAGAAGCTGGCAGTGTTTTGTGATCCAGGTAGAAGTTCAGAGAACACACAGTGCATTAATGATCTTCAGATTTGCACATATTTAATGAACCTCAGATCCCCCTCCAAAACCAAGAAAACCCCAAACAAACAAAACCAAAACCAACCAACCAACCAAAAAAAAAAAAAGTAAAGGAAGTTTTGGAATAAAACAACAGTGCTGAGGAAATTAAAGCAAACTGTTATTTTCTTATAATTATAAAAAATAAACCAGGAATCATTCTAATATAACTTTTTGTCCTGGGTTCAGCAGTAGCAGTCATTTTTTCTCCTTCTTAGTAGCTAGTACAGTGCTACGTTTTCATTTTTTGGCCTGGGAACAGTGCTGATAACACCGATGTTTTCAGTTGCTGCTCAAATGTTTGGTCTGGCCAAGGACTTTGTGAGCCTCCTGCTCTGCCAGGGAGGAGGGGAAGCTGGGAGGAAGCAGAGACAGGACACCTGACCCAAACTGACCAAAGAGGTATTCCATACCACAGCACGGCATGCACAGGATGTAACGGAGAGTTACCCGGAAGGGCTGGGACTGCAGGGTTGGTTGAGGTATCAGTCGGTGCTCTGCTGGGGGGAGTGGGGCGAGTTATTGGTCGGCTGGTGTTGAGGTGTTGTATTCTTTCCTCTTGTTATTTCTTTATCATTATTATCATTGGTGGTAGCAGTGGTGATTTGTGTTATACCTTAGTTACTAAACCGTTCTTATCTCAACCCGTGGGAGATGCATTCTTTTCGATTCTCCTCTCCGTCCCTCCAGGAGCAGGGGGAGGGCAAGAAGGGGGGGAAGTGAGCAAACGAGGTTTGTGGTTGGGTTTAAACCACGACAATTTTCTTCTGGGTGGCAGTTAGAATCCTATGACCTTTTTTATTTTAGTCACAAGCTTTCAATTCTTGAAGCAATATGGCACAAGCTATGGGTACCAGCTTATTAAAGTTCAAGGCATTGTTGAAAGCAATACCTACTGAGCACAAGCTGATGCAAGTAAGAATTGTTTAAATTGTTTACAAAGAGTATCTGTAGCTGACAAAAAAAAAAAAAAAAAAAAAAAAAAAGAAGAAAAGAAAAAAAAGAAGAAAAGAAAAAAAAAAAAGACTGGAACTGAAACTGACTCCTCATTTATTTTCAAATGTCTCAACTCCCTTTTCTAGGAAACAATTAGTTTCCCAAATAGTTTGAGAACAGAGGTGCTACATTCTCTCATGTTAATGGTGTTCCAAAGTTCCAGGTGTGCAGAACTGGCAGTAGAAATTGCCTTCAAGTATCTGAAGTTATTTCTAGCTACAAACAATACCACAGGGAGACTTGCCCCTTGTCAATTGTCAATGCATCTGTCCTTCATTCGGGAATCAAAATCCATTAGGTTATGTCTATTGTGTATTCCTTTTCTAAGACGAATGTTTAAGAGGCAGTCTTGTGCCATGATGTAATAGTGCTTCTTTGGTTTACAGCAGCCATTCCAGATGCCTGTTTTCTTGAAAGCATTTCCCTTTTGTGCAATCAGATTTCTGCCAAATTTTAACCCTGTAATTCCTTGTTAACAGGAAGGAAGGTTTTGTACTTTCAGCACAGAACAAACTCCGGAGTTCAGAGCTCATTTTGAACTTTCACAGCATACTCGTGGTCAACCAGAAGCAATTTAATTTGTGTCTTTTATTTGATGAGTGTTCATGTCAACATTTTAGTTTGAATCACGTGCCTTTGAGGCCAGTCTCCAGACTGTCCCTGCTTTCACACTCTGTTGTGCATTGAAGAGAAATTGTAGCATGTATGGAAAGGGAAGCAGACAACGTGTACTGGGAAGGTACCTGGAGTGGTGCTGGCAGGCATTTAGTTCACAGAACCAAACTGCTCTGAAGAAAACCCTTCAGTACAATCAGCATGCTGAATGTTGAGTCCTTTGCAGCACATATTCTTACCCCCAAGATGAGGCAAATCTTAACAATGCGAAATTTCTATCATTGGTTACATTAAAATTAGGAAAAACTGCTGAACTGCCTCAAGTACAGCAAGGAATACATTGGCAATACTCAGAGCAGAATACATAAACCTTGACTGTTAACCTACAGCTCTGGCAAGCTCTCAAAGAACAGAAATGTATATTTTTAAAAAAGCGATTATTATTAAATATATGCTGAATCATTTAAAAGCAGTATTTCTGTAACACTTCCAAGTGCTTAATTTTCAAGTACAAAGTACAATCCTGTTAAATGAGTGCATGCTGCATATAATCTTGCTGTCTTTAGTGTCACAATGCATAAGCAAGTATTAGTGAATAATCCTGGTAGTATTATATACAAGAGCAGGTAGGAATGATTGTAAAGGTCAGAATACTTTACAAAATTAATTGGAATAATGATGGGCTAGGATTCTGACACAAACAATTTGTCAGAGTAGTTCTGTAGTGTTGGTACAGAAGTGTCAAAGATTTTAATACTATGGAAAGTCATTTCTGAAAGCAACCTGAACCATTGACACAGGTAATTCCTCCACGTGATTGCTCTGCGTATCCTGCTTTAAAGTCAAAGAAAGTACAAATACAAAAAAATATCATTAGGGTTTTTTAAACCCATTGCCTCAAAAAATATTTTTCTTTTTTTTTAGGAAATCAGTATCTGTAAATTAGGAGACGTTGTATATTTCAATATTTTTATTTTCTTGTCATAACAAATATTTTCAGCATGGCAAATGTTTCATGATGCAAAAAGTAGTCTGAGAAACAGTGTTAATTATCAAAATATATGTACTTTCTATTTAGACCTGGATAAGCAAGGTACTTAAGTGTACATATAAACTATGTTGAGATTGCCCTTGTACATATGTGCAATGAACTTGTCTTACCAAGATCACTTGACCACTTGGATGAATACAATTTAGGGACACCTAATCTCAAATTATGCACATGAGTATATGCATATATTTCCATATGTAGTAGAGGAGAAAGATACAAAGTATATGATTGTAAGGATATAGGATATTCTAATGGTGAATGTATTTTAAGGTGAGACTATGAACCATTAAATTAGCTGACAAAGAGTCTTTAATGTGAAGTCAAACATCCATATGAAAATGGCTTTTAAGCAAATATCTAACTGGGTTTGCCACACCTGTGATGATACCCACCATACTTCTCCAGGCCTATTTTCAAGATTCTCTTATCATCATGAGCAGTGATAGGATGTTTCAATTCCTCTTCCCTCCTCCTCATCTTTACAATTTATTTAAAAAAGAACAGAGAGCAATTTCACTTTCATATTTGCTATTTCTATTATTTCTTGGCCAGTCAGTTGCCCATGCTCTCTGCAGTACTGCCAATGTCCTTTGAACCTGATAAGCATGTCACTTCTACCTTGCATCTTTTCTCAAACAGAATGGTGTCTCAGATTCTAAATCCATACAGACAAATCTCAAATATCTCTGTTGCAACATGGAATCATAGTATCATAGAATGGTTTCTGTTGGAAAGGACTTTAAGATCATCCAGTTCCAACCCCCTGCCATGAGCAGGGATACCTCACATGATACTTGCGTGACATGGACTAGACGATGTTGCCCAAGACTTTGAACACTGCTAGGGATGGAGCATTTACCACTTCTCTGGGCACCCTGTTCCAGTGCCTCACCACCCTTGCAGTAAAAATCTTCTCCCTTACATCTAACCTGAACATCCGCTGTTTACGTTTAAACCTATTGCCTCTTGTCCTATTGCTACAGTCCCTGATGAAGAGTCCCTCTCTGGCATCCTTGTAGCCCCCTTCAGATACTGGAAAGTTGCTATGAGGTCACCATGAAGCCCTCTCTTCTCCAGGCTGAACATGATGAATGTAATGCTGAACTGCACAAACCATGCCAAAAAGCAGAAGTTACTGGATTATTTCAGGGTTCCAGTAGATAGTAAAATTAACTGCATCTTCTGAGGCAGCTCCAAACCAGGACTGATCCAACACCTCTGAGGAGTGTAGGTTTTTAATCCCCAATTCCTGTGCCAATCAATCACTCAGCATTAAAGATTAAATGCAAGTAGAAGATGAAAGATATGCCTCACATTTTTTCTCTAATATTTTGTGCATTTCTAAAATTAGTGGCCTTCATAGGAGTAAAATCTGTAATTGTTGAAACAAAATAAAGCACAGACTGCAGAAGCCTTTTCATGCAATCTTTGCTTTCAGTTGTTTATCTGAACATAATTTCAGTATAGTCTTTACATATTTAGTTTTTTAACAGAAATCAGATACGTATTTATCAATAAAGAATCGTCTTTAACTTTTTAAAATTCCTAATTAAGGAATACTACTTCCTTGATAATCTCAGGAAACATTTTGGAGTAAAAACCCTCTATTTCTGTATATCTCATATTTTATTTATTATCACTGTGCTTTAAACATATGAACTTTGGTGTACAGCATTTGAAAGACTAAAATATGGTTATCAAGTACAACTGTAAGATAAAAAACAACAGCAGCTTAGCTAATGCAAGTTTTGGATAATATATCACTTGAATATGTTATAAAAATAATCCTTTTAGGGGATTTGAGCTTTCTTTTTGCTGATGGAGGATACTGTATCTGTCAGTGACCCATAGTCAGGTCAATGCACTGAGGTTGTGTCAGGCAGCTACGAGAAAAATAACTTATTTTAAAAGCAAATTGTAGATCTCAGTCTTCTTTGAATAGGTTATAAACAAGGTTCATTTGTTTCTTCTAAAATACAACTTCAGTTTTACATTAGTTAAGTAATACTGTATAATAATATTTATATTGTATAATAAGAATATATTGTAGTATAGCAATATCACAATTCATACAATATACTTAATATTATAATTATTAAACAATATCACAATCATTGTAATAGTTATATTGTATAAAAATATATCATTTAATAATGTATTATAATAACAGTTAAGTAATGCCATATAATATGGCCTTATTCAGCCATAGTTATTATTTATTACCATATCATGAGATTTAGGTGAATAATTATATGTTGCAACTAATGACAGTAATGACAATACAATTTGCAAACAGACTATAGATATAAATAATCTTCATAAATACTGTTAATACAGCTAATAATTTCATACATCTAACAAAAAAAAAAAAAGCCAAGAATACTCATAAGTGATTTGTGAAAATAAGTTAATGTGGTTTGCTATTGATTATTCTTCTTGGTTTGCTCACTCCCTATAGTTTTCTAAATCAGGTAAACCAGCTTCTGCAAAATCTATGTTAATATCTAATTTATATAAAGTAATCTTGTGAAAAGTAGAATTCTAAGTAATTATTTTGTATCTCATTTGTAACTCAGTTGACAGCCTTGTTATGATATCATAACACATCAATATCTTTTCTGCGCAATCTCACAAGATGAGTGACTCATTGCACATCACAAAGAACTGGAAACCATAGAAGACAGCCACAAAAGAGAAGCCAAGAATCTCATAAACATCAGGGAGCAAGGAAATAGGCAATGACAATAATAAAAGATAAAAATTGCAAAAGAAAAGAACTCAGAGAACATTAGGAAAAGCTTGTACAGGCTATCTTGTTGTTGGAATTCTTCTGCTGCCCTCAATAATGCTATGAGTAAAACCTTAGAAGAGTGTAGCTGAGAAAAATGGAAGAAGAATGAGACGAGTAAATTTTAAAGAAGAGACAAAATAGCTTAAGTAGATATCTTTGAAGCTGTTTAGTTAAACTTTTAAAATGTATTTTCAATGTGTCCCTTAAGCAGCTGTGGGAATTGTAGAATAGTAGCATTATGTTCTAAAGAAGACATATCAAATAGACTTGAAATCTTCCAGTAAGAGGAAATACAGTTAAACAAACTCTTTTGTCTAAGTTGTATCCCATTGTCAGTAAAAGGTACTGTAACATGTATAAATCTTGTACAGGTGATTGGAAATTGGAAAGAGAATTTATTTTCTACAATGGATGTATTTCAAATGATTGTATACTTAGACCATAAAAGGTCTAAAGGCAAAAAAAAAACCCCAAAAATAACAAACCAAAAAACAACCAAGCTTTTTAGACACATATAAAGAGTAAAATCCCTTAAAACTTATTTTGAGCTTTTGAATTAACTTTAAAAAACACTCTATGCTGAGATACTTCAGATTTAACCAACTATCTCTCCATGAAATCGACTTGTTAAAAAAAATAAATAGCAGCAGTATTCACTATTTGCTTCTGACAAAGCATCATTAATCGGGCCAAGGATGTCAAGGATAACAGGAAGGGCTCCTATAGGTATGTGGCCAACAAAAAAACAGACCAGGAATAATGTGGATCCTCTCCCGAAGGAAATGGGAGAACTGGCTAACCTGCATTTGGAGAAGGCTAAGGTACTCAATGACGTCTTTCCCTCAGTCTTCACTGGCAAATGCTCTGACCATACTGCTCAAGCCTTGGAAGGCAGATGCAGGGACTGTGAGAATGAAGACCTTTGGCACACTGCAGGAGAGGATCAGGTTCAAGAACATCTTAAGAACCTGAAGTTGCACAAGTCCAAGAGACCTGATGAAATCCATCCAAGGGTCCTGAAGGAGCTGGCGAATGAAGTTGCTGAGCCACTGGCCATCATATTTGAAAAATCATGGCAGTCAGGTGAAGTTCCCAACGACGGGAAAAGGTGTAATATAACCCCCATTTTCAAGAAGGGGAAAATGGAAGACCCAGGGAACCACAGACCAGTCAGTCTCACCTCTGTGCCTGGCAAAATCTTGGAGCACATTCTCCTGGAAGGCATGCTAAGGCACATGAAAAGCAACAAGGTGCTTGGTGACAGCCAGCATGGCTTCACTAAGGAGAAATCATAGAAATCACAGAAGAATATTTAAGGTTGGAAAGGACCTTAAGATCATCTAGTTCCAGCCCCCCTGCCATGAGCAGGGACACCTTCCACTAAACCATATCACACAAGGTTCTGTCCAACCTGGGCTTGGACACTGCCAGGGATGGAGCATTCACAGCTTCCCTGGGCAACCCAATTCCAGTGCATCACCACCCACACAGTAAAGAACTTCTTCCTTATATCCAATCTAAACTTCCCCTGTTTAAGTTTTAACCCATTACCCCTTGTCCTGTCACTACAGTCCCTAGTCCCTGACGAAGAGTCCCTCCCCAGCATCCCTATAGGCCCCCTTCAGATACTGGAAGGCTGCTATGAGGTCTTCATGCAGCCTACTCTTCTCCAGGCTGAACAGTCCCAACTTTCTCAGCCTATCTTCATATGGGAGGTGCTCCAGTCCCCTGATCATCCTCATGGCCTCCTCTGGACTTGTTCCAACAGTTCCATGTCCTTTTTATGTTGAGGACACCAGAACTGTACACAATACTCCAGGTGAGGTCTCACAAGAGCAGAGTAGAGGGGCAGGATCACCTCCTTCGACCTGCTGGTCACGCTCCTTTTGATGCAGCCCAGGATACGGTTGGCTTTCTGGGCTGCGAGCGCACACTGCTGGCTCATGTTCATTTTCTCATCTGCCAACAACCCCAAGTCCTTTTCTGCAGGGCCGCTCTGAAACTCTTTTCTGCCCAACCTGTAGCTGTGCCTGGGATTGCTCCGACCCAGGTGTAGGACCTTGCACTTGTCATGGTTAAACTTCATAAGGTTGGCATCAGCCCACCTCACAAGCGTGTCAAGGTCCCTCTGGATTCCATCGCTTCCCTCCAGCATATCAACCGGACAACACAGCTTGGTGTCATTGGCAAACTTGCTGAGGGCGCAGTCAATCTCACTGTCCATGTCAGTGACGAAGATGTTAAACAAGACCGGTTCCAACACCAATCCCTGAGGGACACCACTCGTTACTTGTCTCCAGCCGGACATCGAGCTATTGACCACAACTCTTTGTGTGCGGCCATCCAGCCAGTTCTTCATCCGCCGAGTGGTCCATCCATCAAATTGATGTCTCTCCAATTTAGAGAGAAGGATGTTGTGGGGGACAGTATCGAATGCTTTGCAGAAGTCCAGGTAGATGACTTCAACTGCTCCAACCCTGTCCATCAGTTCCGTAGCCCCATCATAGAAGGCCACTAAATTGATCAGGCAGTATTTCCCTTGGTGTAGCCATGCTGGCTGTCACCAAGCACCTTGTTGTTTTTCATGTGCCTTGGCATGCCTTCCAGGAGAATGTGATCCAAGATTTTACCAGGCACAGAGGTGAGACTGACTGGTCTGTAATTCCCTGGGTCATCTATTTTCCCTATCTTGAAAATGGGGGTTATATTTCCCTTTTTCCAGTCGTCAGGAACTTCACCTGACTGCCATGATTTTTCAAATATGGTGGCCAGTGGCTTAGCAACTTCATTCGCCAGCTCTTTCAGGACCTGTGGGTGGATTTCATCAGGTCCCATGGACTTGCGTATGTTCAGGTTCTTAAGATGGTCTCGAACCTGATCCTCTCCTACAGTGTGCCAAAGGTCTTCATTCTCACAGTCCCCGCGTCTGCCTTCCAAGACTTGGGTGGTGTGGTCAGAGCCTTTGCCAGTGAAGACCAAGGCAAAGAAGTCATTGAGAACCTTAGCCTTCTCCAAATCCAGGGTAGCCAGTTCTCTTGATAGCTTCTGAAGGAGGCCTACATTGTCCCTAGTCTGTCTTTTATTCGCTACATACCTATAGAATCCCTTCCTGTTTAATTCTAAATGGGACTTAACTTTCCTAACCCGTTCCCTAGCTTCCCAGACAACATCCCTGTATTCTTCCCAGGCCTCCTGTCCTGCTTCCACCTTTTATAAGTCTCCTTTTGCATTTGAATTTTCCTCAGCAGCTCCTTATCCATCCAAGGAGGTCTCCTGGCCCTCCTGCCGCACTTCCTTCTAGCTGGGATGCAGCACGCCTGAGCTTGCAGTAGGTGATGCTTGAATATCATCCAACAGTCTTGGGCACCCCAGCCCTCTAGGGCTATTTCCCATGGAACCGTACTAGGCAAGTTCCTGAGAGGCCGAAGTCTGCTCTCCTGAGGTCAAGAGGAGTGAGCTTGCTGCACGCTCTTCTCACTGTCCTGAGGATCTCGAATTTGATCATCTTGTGATTGCTGCAACCAAGGCTGCCCTGGCGTATCACATTTTCAATGAGCCCTTCCCTGTTGGTGAGCACAAGGTCAAGCATGGCACCTCTCCTTGTTGGTTCCTCTATTACTTGCAGAAGGAAGTTGTCTTCCACACAATCAAAGAACCTCCTGGATTGCTTGTGCTGGGCCCTACCATCTCTCCAACAGATATCAGGGTAGTTGAAGTCTCCCATACTGCCTGACCAATTTGGTGGCCTTCTATGATGGGACTATGAAACTGATGGACAGGGACAAAGCAGCCGACGTCATCTACCTGGACTTGTGCAAAGCGTTCAACACTGTTCCACATGACACCTTTGTCTCTAAACTGGAAAGACGAGGATTTGATGCACAGACCACATCATGTAGCAAAGAATTAGCTAGATGGCCACATGCAGAAAGTTGCAATCAATGGATCAATGTCCAACTGGAGACGGGTAATGAGTGGTGTTCCTTAGGGGTCAGTGTTGGGACCAGTCCCTTTGAACATCTTTGTTGGCGATATGGACAGTGGATTGATGCGCCCTCAGCAAGTTTGCCAATGACACGAAGCTGTGTGGTTTGGTTGAAACGCTAGAGGGAAGGGATGGAATCCAGAGGGACCTTGACACGCTTGAGAGTTGGCCAGTGCTAACCTCATGAAGTTCAACAATGTGATGTGCAAGGTCTTACAGCTGGGTCGGAGCAATCCCAGGCACAGCTGCAGTATGGGCAGAGAAGAGATTCAGAGCAGCCTGAGGAGAGGGACTTAGGGATGTTGGTTGTTGAGAAAATGAACATGAGGAGGCTTCAGTGTGTGCTCACAACCCACAAAACCCCTGTGTGCTGGGCTGCATCAAAAGAAGTGTGAGCAACAGGTTGAAGGAAGTGATCTTGCCCCTCTACTCTGCTCTCATGAGACCCCACTTTCAGCACTTTGTGCAGTTCTGGTGTCCTCTAACATAAGAAGTACACGGAACTGTTGGAGCAAGACCAAAGGAGGCCATGAGGGTGATCAGGGGCTGGAGCACCTCCCATACGAAGACAGGCTGAGAAAGTTGGGGGTGTTCAGCCTGGAGAAGAGAAGCTACATGGAGACTTCAGAGCAGCTTCCAGTATCTGAAGCAGGCTACAAGGATGCTGGAGAAGGACTCTTTATCAGGGACTGTAGCGATAGGACAAGGGATGATGGGTTCAAACTGTAACAGGGGAAGTTCAGGTTAAATAAAAGGAAGAAGTTCTTTCCTCTTAGGGTGGTGAGGCACTGGAATTGGTTTGCCCAGGGAAGCTGTGAATGCTCCATCCCTGGCAGTGTTCAAGGCCAGGCTGGACAGAGTCTTGGGTGATATGGTTTAGTGGGAGGTGTCCCTGCTCATGGCAGGGGGGTTGGAACTAAGTGATCTTAAGGTCCTTTCCAACACAAACTAGTATATGATTCTATGATTCTATGACAACCACTGTTCCAATTGCTCTGCACTTTCACAGAGTATGCCAAAGGATCCTTGATTTATTCACAGTTATATTTTTAAATGTCACAACAACTTTATGAAGGTCTGCAGTATCACTGGAATGCTAATATTTTTTCAAAAGCCCCTAAAATGCACAATATTAACCATTAATATCAGTATGAAAAGGAGAGTTAAAAATTGCTTATTTTCCCATAATCTGCCATATATCCCTTTACTATGTAATATCTTTCTTTCCTCTTATGGAAATATTTTTTTAAAAAGGCACAACTGAGCAAAGAACTAATGTATCATTTCTGCAAGATGCTACAACTGCATGTAAGATCTCGTGAGCTACCACTTTTCAAATGACTACAAGTGCAATGTAAAATGGTTATAGGGGATGGCGACACAACGCATCTGCCTCAGCATAAAGGTCAAAGAACTGTGGGCAATGACCCCTCACTGATAAAGCATTATTAAGGTGATAAAGTTCCAGCCAATTTTAGATTATTGAAAATCAGATCTCATGGAAAAGTGAATCCCAGCAAGAGGGTTTGTCTTTCTGGCTGACACTTGTAATTGTTACTCATGAAAACAACAAATCTGTCTGCCCAACAGTTTCCTATGCTTCTCTCTGTGCTCAGCCCCTCCTGCTACCCTTTAGCAAGTAGCTCATTCCTGAATACTGGTAATACGTTAACATGTGAGCCGGTTGGCTCTGCAGCTCCCAGGTGAGAAGGGGACAACTGGGAACATCATAAACAAGTTCATTTTACCTGTTCAGGGATTTTGAACATAAGTCGTTTTAGCTGTAAGCCAAAACAGAAGTGCCAAATCCTAAATAAGGAAAATAGATCCTAAGACACAGATTACTTTTTTTCCATTAGAATTTTATTATCTCTCCTAAAGGTCATTTCATGACTACATAACTAATGAGAAAGGATGTATTTCTTGAGTCATCTGGGGTCTGCCACAGCATATCTGACCAAAGGTGTAGCTACTGAACTATGACACTCTAGACAAAGGAGGAGCTGCAACTTATGTCAAAGTGTGTGTGGCAGTTCGTATTCACCAATGTATCTTTGTCCTGGGTTCACCAGTAGCCGTTTTCCTCCTTCTTAGTAGCTGGTGCAAGCTCTGTGTTTGACTTCCAGCCTGGGCAGAGAGCTGATAACACCTATTGTTTTTAGTTGTTGCTAAGTCATGTTTGGTCTGACCAAGGACTTTGTGAGTCTCATGCTCTGCCGGGGACAAGGGGAGGCCAGGAGGAAGCAGAGACAGGACACCTGACCTAAGCTAGCCAAAGAGGTATTACATACCACAGTACGTCATGCCCAGGGAGGTAACTGGGAGTTACCCGGAAGGGCACGGGCTCTCTTTGGAAGGAAAGAAAGAGGGAGAAAAAAGTGAGTGAGTGAACGAACTGTGTGGGTCGGTTTAAACCACGACAATCTTTCAGGCTAATAAGATGTGATTTTCTCCCTGGTGATTTCACAAGCAACTTTCATCAATAGTTTGTCATAAACTTATCATGTCAAGGGTTTGTGAGAACGTATTTGACAGGGCACTGAGGTTTCCTTTGTGAGACCATTTATGGTTTAGTCTTCTCCAGTGATAATATTCACCCTAAGTAAGTATTTTTGAGTTTATTCCTCCAGGACTCTGGAAAGAATAAGAAGGAAAAGAGGGCATGCATCTCTGACTTGCTTGCTGATGTACACATTTATGCTATTGTGTTCCATTCAGTCATCTGAGCATTTCGCCACTTATTTCTGTTCAGTCATCTGAGTATTTTGCCATTTAAAAGTACATGCATTTAAAATTAAACAAAATCTGGAAAACCTAGAACTTACTGTTCTGATGTGTCATATAAATATTCAATTTAATGTTGCAATTAAGATATTACACTGTCATCTTCAGCATTCACAACATTTTAACTTGACACTTAGCTATTATCTAAAGCCTATTCTATATACAAAGCAGCAGCAGTTTAAAATTGTTACTCCAAGTTAATTTTATGCTTAAAAAGACACTTTCAACTCCTAATCTGTGTTCAGAGTGACCCTCACTACCCATTTTCTTCCCCTATTTTTCTGTTAAATTTTCTCATCTGTTTTAATGTATTTTGTTAAGGATGCTGGAGCTGCAACGGCTTCTTTTAATTCTAGCTGGTACTTTTTCTGTTGACTATGGCAGTCCTCATCCTTCTGAATGCTTTCCAAAGAAATACGCTCTACACTACCTGTAGAAACTAACCACTTTCTGGTACTGATGGAAAGGAGGCAAGAACGCTGGATTAAAAATCACCCTGTGCTCTCAGGCCTTGAGGTTTCTGATTTGTCAACAGAAGAGTCCTTGATGATTCTAGCAGCCACACTGGGCCATGGGAGGCTGGGGGAGATGCGGCTTTACCTGGTTGAATGTTGTTCATTCAACACTTTTCTCACCATCTTGGCAAATTTTCCCTTGTCATTTCACATTAAAATCTGAGCAAAACGAAATATTCTGCTTATGCTTACCAGGCAGGTTTCATATACAAGTTTTACAGTTATAATTAAAAGCTACATTTTAATTAAGGAAATTATGAATTACAATAAAGTGCAAGGAACATGCAAAATGAATAATTAACATTGTATAGACTTCAGCATGATAATTAAGATTAAATACTATATATATTCAAACTGGATTAGCACATCCAGTGAAAGCTGCTACGTTCTCAGTAGGAGAGTCTATGCATTCACAAAATAATGTTTTATGAGGAGTATTCTAGCAACATTAAGCATAAGGTTGTCATATATAAAATGATTAACGTTTTATATAAAAGAAGCTGTGATTCCAGTAAATGAAGTCACTTCATCTCCCTGCTGCTTCTACCTTTAGGAATATACTGTAAATGAAAAGTAGCTCAGTGTGAAATCTAGTTAAATAGAATATGAATCCTCTTGTTTGAAGTTAATGAGACTTGGAAACCTGCATTTAAAAAAAAATGTTGTGATTTTAAATCACCAATTTCATTAAGATTTACATGCAGCATGTACATTATTGTTCTGTTAACACTTCCATATTCTTAGCTATGTTGGTGAGATTGTCACCTTGTTTCTCCCGAGCTTTATCTGCAACATGTCTGTCACTTACTTCTCAATATATCTCAACTGGTCTAGTCCTCCAAGAGTACACACAAGGCTTTCATGAGCTACAAAGAGAATACTGCTTGAATTTAAGCACATGCTTAAGCAGGCATTGATGAAAGGTAGGAAGTATCTCTGTTTCTTGCAGGACTATTGCTGTTCACCTTCAAGGACTTGTTCTTTTATAACTGGCAGGATTGCTTAAGAGAACCTACAATAGTAGGAAGTACGTGAAGTGTGAATCTGTAGAAATACTCAAACACAACAGCAGTGAGAAAAGCAACTCATTGGCTACTGATTCCGTGTAACATTTTGTCAAGTCTGTGTACATACAGATTGCTGGGGTATTACTCTCAGCAGTAAAACGTCCTCCTGCAAAAGGGGTGCTGACAAGTTGCCAGCTGCTCCAAGCTGACAGATCAAAGGAGAAACGGACTGTAATTTTCTCCTCAAGGGAGCAGAAGATTACAAGGTTAAATCATGTCTACAGAGAGAAGTGACAGGAATGTCAGATGGAGATAAGGCAGTATATGTATTAGTATTTATTGTTTGAAATCTGCTTCATCTAAAGAAGTAGCTGCTCTTCACCAATTTCAAACTGGGAAACCCAGGTCAAACATGGCTGGAAACAGATTATGCATTATGCTTAGTGCCATTGCCTTTTGCCTAAAGTGATTTAGCTTGTAACATCACAGAAAAGGGGTAACTCACTTTGCATCACAAGTTAATAAACTATTTGGCAGACTTTGCCCACTTGCCGTTGTTAGACAAGTTGATTGTGTGGCAGGGTATAGGCTCGTGAGGAAGAGGTTATGCAGCACAAGACTGAAAGACTGCAGCCCATGCTGGAGCACATAAGTGATCCCTCAGACAAAACTGCAGTCACTCTCCTATTGTTGGTGTTACCTTACACATGAAAAAGGCTGTCTGGGATCCTTGCTGGGCCCCTGCCCAAACACGGGCAATTAGCACTGCTGTCAGCAGTAGCAGTTGCACTGCTTTTACTTAACCTCAGTGGGCCTGACCAAACCACAGCTCTTCTGTGCTGTTCCTGGCATGGCATTGAACTCTTTGTAGCCTTCACTCACTCACATAAAGGTAGTATAGATATATTTTGGCAATATTAAGAAAATTATTTTGATAATAATAAGAAATTTCAAAGAAAATCTTTCTCTCCCCCCTCCTTGAAAGGGAAATGGAATTTATTTTCATTTCTATTGTGAATTTACAGCACTACCTCAAAAACATTTCTTGAAAACTTCCATATCTGCTTAAGCAAATGAGAGGACACAGTTCCCAAAGAGCTGTTTTCTCATTTATATGCAGCTTGATTTCACAGAAGCACAGTTTTACATCCTCCTGTGGCATAAATCTTTTTCCTCATGGTAGTAAGAAAAAGTCTATGCAAATGCAAACTAAGATATTTGGAAGTTGAATTTCACAGTCCACATTTTTAAAATATCTTCCTAATGTGGTAAAAAAATCGTGGCAAGACACATATTGTTATTGTGGACAGAAAAGAAAAAAAGATTTACAGCTCCCACACTTGTTCGAACCCATGTGCAAGCAAATGAGTGAACAAGCCACAGACCCAAGAAACAGTCGGTTTCCAGGTTTTAGTTGCACTCATAGATTAAATAATAAATCACTATTTATGATGTGGATGACTGTTGTTCCACCATTTCATGTTGCATCTGTCTACATGTGCCTGCTGTCCCCTGCTTTCTAGCTAGCGTGTGAGCTTGCTGGAGAACAGACTTTGTGTTTGATCCTTGTACAAAAATTAATACGGCTTAAATATTGTCTCTGATGGAGGCCTCTAATACAATATAAACAATAAATGTATTTTCATGCTAAGGCAGGCCAGACTCAGAATGACCTATCTGATGAAGGATGTACTCAGGCACAGGGAATAGGACAGTAGGTGAACTCTTTTACTCTATTTCTGTGAAAGTGGGGAGGGGGGAGCTGCTGTCAGCATGTGGGAAGGAAACAGTGATCCATGGAAATCTGTTGTGTGAGGCAGTGTGTCGTGGTTTAAACCCAACCACAAACCTCGTTCGCTCACTCCCCCCACTTTTGCCCTCCCCCTGATCCTGGAGGGACGGAGAGGAGAATCAAAAAGAATGCAACTCTCACGGGTTGAGATAAGAACAGTTTAGTAACTAAGGTGTAACACAAACCACTAATAATAATGATGATAAGGGAAATAACAAGAGGAAAGAATACAACACCTCAGCACCAGCCGACTGATAACTCTCCCCACTACCCCCAGCCAAGCACCGACCGATACCTCGTCCAACCCTGCAGTCCCTCTAGCCCTTCTGGTTTACTCCCAGTTACATCCTGGGCATGACGTGCTGTGGTATGGAATACCTCTTTGGCTAGCTTGGGTCAGGTGTCCTGTCTCTGCTTCCTCCCGGCCTCCCCTCCTCGCTGGCAGAGCATGAGGCTCAGAAAGTCCTTGGCCAGACCAAACATTTGAGCAGCAACTGAAAACATCGGCGTTATCACCACTGTTCCCAGGCCAAAAGATCAAAACACAGCACTGCACTAGCTACTAAGAAGGAGAAAAATGACTGCTGCTGCTCAACCCAGGACACAGTGTCTCTCGGCTGGGCCACCATGCAGCTGCAACTGGTGTGGGTATGTGGTGAGAACCAGTGTCTGGGTTTTGGCTGCCTGGGAGCACAGCAATGGTGAGAGGCTGGGGTTTGTGTTGGCATGCTGAAAGTTCTGTTGGTTCCCCTTTCATGGAAACTCATAGGCAATGAAGCTATCAGTAGGAAACAGACTGACTTCTGAGTCAACTTACGCTCTCTTGTGTCATACCTGCTTTTAATTTTAAAGACTAAGTTCAATTGTTTAAAATAACCTGGTAACTTTGGGTTTGTAAGGAAATCCTGAAGTATAAGTGTACACCAAATAGGTGTAGCTGCTGCTTAATCATGTGAAATGCTCACACATGTACAACTGTATCAGCGGTATAGATTGCATGATTTTGAGAAATCTTCCTCCAAAACCAATGTGAAAGCCTGGAATGAAAGAAAAATGACAAAGTGGAGCTCACGTCTCAGGGACCAACCGCTAGGAAATCTCAGTGTGGGTTGTCTAAGACATAGCAAGCCTTCCTGTAGCCCAAGAGTAGCTTATTAGCTAGGATAAAAAGCATAGACTATGCAAAGAGCCTGGTAATTTTTTTACTAGGGTTTTCCCACTGGAAATCCACTATCAGCCCACAGGTGTACAGAATGGATTCAGACAACTGCTCAGGGACCTTCTTATGTAAGAACACATCCCAGAGTTGTCATGGATGCCTGTAGCAATACACAGCCTGTGTGCTATTCTGCTATGGCCATCCTGCCTTCCAGGGAGAGCCTCAGGTTTCAAAGGGCAAAAATGAAACAGCAGATTATCTTTACACTTTAAAATTAAAAAGTGAATCTGTCCACTCACACATTGCAAATTCTCATTTTCACCATTGGCAGAATGAAGTCCACTATTCGCCTGTTAATTTTTCTGAGATTTTTCAGAGCACAAAAAAGATCTTGATTTGTAACAAGACTAAAAAAAATCCAACATTGGATCCAATATTATTCTTGATCGTGCGAATTCACTGACCAGTTTTTGATAGAGAAAGTAACCAGAAATAATAGGTTCAGCCAGTAGCGTCAATGGGTGTTAGCATTATGATAAGAATGAATGTCACTTTGCTAAGAAAAGCTGTGAAACATCTCTAAAATAAGAATAAATTGCAAGTATGGTCCCTTTTTGGAAGATATTTCTGCAGTTTTCAGGCTGGTGAATATTTCAACTACACATCTACCTCAAGCAGTATTACAGGGCTCCAGCAACAATGAAAGATACAGACAAGTCTATGAAATATGTAATGCCTGCTGGTTCTTTCAAAGGTTCTTTAGAGTTTTTTATATGCTTCTCTATAGTTGTTTTAGAAAGCATGGAGAAACTAATTCCATGGCGATTCAGGGAAATAAAGAGCAGAATTAAGAAAAGCAGGTTGAGAAAATCTTCAACTTGGAGTGCAAAATAATTTTTTAATTTACAAATGCAGTATTTGCATATGGAAATACTTTACCGATTTATAAAACATGCTTAGGTTGCAAGATGAATCTCAGAGACTACTACCACCACTATAAAATAGGTTTATAGTAATATAATAGCAAGTGGTAATGCTACATAGCACTAATAGCCTTATCAATTACAATGCCATAAACATATTTTATAGCATTTTATGTCTTTATATTAATACTGTCAGGCATCAATATTAGTAATTCAAAGTTTCCTGTTACATATTTAACCTCAAATTTGATGTGAATGTGGATTGACACACAGAATAATTTTCACATTCCAATTTGAAATACTGAGACAAATAAGCTTTCTTATATGGAAATACTTTAAGTGGAATCTGCCTTCATAAAATTAAGCTATTTTATACAGAAAAAGGTACCAAGGTAAAAGTATTATTACTTTTTTTTAATTAAGGCAAATAGTATTAATCCATAAATCAAGGAAAAAATCACACAAAACCTTGAACAATGCAAGAAAACTATCCTCTTTTTCAGTTTAAAGGCAAGAAATTGTGCAGGAAAAGGCCTAGAAATGAATGTCATACATTTACATCTATTCAGTAAAATTATATTCCAATTAGCCTTGCTGAAGGATCCTCCAGTAAGCCTTTTAAAGCTACCTCTGGTCTTGAATTCACAGACCCCAGAAGCCAAAATGAGTTTGGTTCATATTTGTTGTAGAGTCAATCCCCACTGTTCCTGTGTTTCCCTACACAGAAACACATTAGGCTCTCCCTGGACTAAAGCCAGGGTCAGACGTAAAGTATAATTTTTTTTTAAATGAAAATTTTAACTTTTTAATGAAAAGAACGTTTTCCACTGGAACATCCCTGGCTCTTTAGAAAAGACAGGCCTGGCAGGCGGGGAGGGGGAGTTGCCCTTTATGTTAGGGATAGGCTGGAGAGTATGGAACTCTGTCTGGGGGCAGGTGAGCAGTTTACAGAGAGTTTGTGGGACAGGGTTAAAGGGAAAACAGCTGTGGAAGACATTACTGTGGGGATCTGTTACAGGCCGCCTGATCAAGGAGAACCTGTGGATGAAGCACTCTACAGACAGACAGGAAAAGCCTCACGCTCGCAGGCCCTTGTTCTCATGGGGGATTTCAACAACCCTGACATCTGTTGGAACGATGGCACTGCACGGCACAAGCAATCCAGGAGGTCCCTTGATTGTGTGGAAGACAACTTCCTTCTGCAAGTAATAGAGGAGCAGACAAGGAGAGGTGCCATGCTTGACCTTGTGCTCACCAACAGGGAAGGGCTCGTTGAGAATGTGATGCTCCAGGGCAGCCTTGGATGCAGCGATCACGAGATGGTCAAATTTGAGATCCCCAGGACAGTGAGAAGAGCGTGTAGCAAGCTCACTGCCCTGGACTTCAAAACAGCAGACTTTGGCCTCTTCAGGAACCTGCTTAGTAAGGTTCCATGGGATATAGCCCTGGAGGGCAGGGGGGCCCAAGACTGTTGGTTGATATTCAAGGATCACCTGCTACAAGCTCAGGAGTGCTGCATCCCAACTAGAAGGAAGTGCAGCAGGAGGGCCAGGAGACCTCCTTGGATGGATAAGGAGCTGCTGAGGAAAATTCAAATGAAAAAAGAGGCTTATAAAAAGTGGAAGCAAGGACAGGCGGCCTGGGAAGAGTACAGGGATGTTATCTGGGAACCTAGGGACCAGATTAGGAAGGCTAAGGCCCAGTTAGAATTAAACCTGGATAGGGATGTCAAGGATAACAGGAAGGGATTCTATGGGTATGTAGCAAATAAAAGACAAGACTAAGGACAATGTAGGCCTCCTTCGGAAGCTCTCAGTAGAACTAGCTACACAGGATTTGGAAAAGGCTGAGGTTCTGAATGACTTCTTTGCCTCAGTCTTCACTGGCAGAGGCTCTGACTGCACCACCCAGCTGTTAGAAGGTGCTCCCTCAGCACCCGTGGGTGCATTCCATCCGGACCCATCGATTTACAGATGTCCAGATTGCATAGCTGATCCCTAACCCAATCCTCACCTACCAAAGCAAACTCCTCCTTTGTCCTGACTCCTTCTGGGGCTATAGAAATCCGGGGCCCTCGGGGAGAGTCTGCAGGAGTAAAGACAGAGGCAAAGAAGGCATTCAGCACCTCTGCCTTCTTTATATCCTCTGTCTCCAGGGCACCCACTTCGTTCAGCAGTGGGCCTATATTGCCTCTTGTTTTAGTTTTATTTGCTATGTATTTGAAGAAGCCCTTTCTATTGTCTTTAACCCGACTAGCAAGATTGAGTTCCAAGGAGGCCTTAGCTGTCCTAATTGCCTCCCTACATCCTCTAACCACTGTCCTATATTCCTCCCAAGCGGCCAGCCCCTCCTTCCATAATCCATAGATTCTCCTTTTCCACTTGAGTTTGCCCAGCAGCTCCTTGTTTAACCACGCCGGTCTCCTAGATCCCTTACTTGATTTCCTACTCATTGGGACGCTCCGATCCTGAGCTTGGAAGAAGCGGTCCTTGAATGCTAACCAACTATCTTGAGCCCCTTTACCGCCTAGTACACTTTCCCATGAGACTTCCGTTAGCAGTTGACTGAAGAGGCCAAAGTTGGTCCTTCGGAAATCCAGAACTGTGGCTTTGCTAGGTATTCTGTTCCTCCCACACAGGATCCTAAACTCCACCATCTCATGGTCACTGCAGCCCAAGGCTGCCATTGACCGTCACCACTTCGACCAAACCCTCCTTGTTGGCGAGTACTAAATCTAGCAGCGCTGCTCCCCTAGTTGGTACGTCCACCATTTGCATTAAGAAATTATCATCAATGCACTCGAGGAACCTCCTAGACTGTGAATGACTGGCTGTGTGAGTCTTCCAGCAAATATCGGGGTAGTTAAAGTCCCCCACGACGACTAAGGCATGTAGTCGCGAGGCTACTTCCAGTTGCCTGTAGAAAGCCTCATCAACTCCTTCGTCCTGATCAGGAGGTCTGTAATAGACCCCCACAACTGTATCACCCGTGCCAGTCTGTCCCTTAATTCGTACCCACAGACATTCCACTTGCTCCTCATCCGACCCCGGACAGAACTCAATACATTCTAGTTGCTCTCTCACGTAAAGAGCAACTCCACCACCTCGCTTCGCTGACCTATCTTTCCTAAAAAGGACATAGCCATCCATGACCACATTCCAGTCATGTGAACTGTCCCACCATGTCTCTGTAATCGCCACTAGATCATAACCTTTAGCCCGCACACAGACTTCTAACTCCTCCTGTTTATTCCCCATGCTGCGTGCATTGGTGTACAGGCATTTCAGGGAGCCAGTCCTAGTACCCTTTTTCCCCTGCGGGACAGGGTCTAAAGAGCTATCCTTTCCCACAAGTGAAACAAGAGATTGATAGTACTCCTTAGCCCGCCATCCTTCAATCCCTAGCATGTTCCTCTTGGGCTTGTCCCCAACAGGCCCAGTTAAATCCCCTCCCCCCTTCATAACTAGTTTAAAGCCCTGTCAATAAGCCCTGCTAACTCCTGCCCCAAAACCCTTTTTTTTCTCTGGGACTGGTGTATCCCGCCTGTCACCAGCAAACCAGGTGTCCCATACAGCAGCCCGTGACTGAAAAACCCAAACCCCTGCCTTTGGCACCAGTCACGTAGCCATACATTAACCTGCAGAGTCTTCTTATATATCCCTTCACCCTCGCTTGCAACAGGTATTAGTGGCACATTATAGGTGAAATTTATATAGGTGAAATATAAATTTGGCCAGTTGACACTGACCAAAAATCTGGCCCCATTTGCTTTCTTTCACATATTCCCATCATCTGATAAACTTTCTTTAGAAAATGGCTTTCAAACATTTTGTGTTGTATTGCTTAAATCTGCTTCAACATGGAAGCAATGGAGATAGTAAATATAATTTTACAAAGGAGGAATTCAGAATTTTATAAAGGAGGAATTCAGAAAAACACAGCAAAGAATTTCGGGTAGATTGTCAGCAATGTTAAAAAAGCGTAGAATTGTTAGGTGCATGGATTTATAATATAAAGGGAATAAGGAAGCACATTTGTGGAGGCACTGATACTCTACAGAGCTAATAAGAATTATCAAACACATCACCAACAGGGAAACTTTATGACTGAATATCCAAAGAGTCCTCATTACTGTCTTTTATAATGTACTCTTGAAAATAAGCTGCCATGGTATACAAAATAAAACCATTGAATGGATTTGTAAGCAAATAAAATTCCTGAAATGACATTTATGTAATAAATGGCCAGGTTTTACACTAAAATTCTTCCAGAGAACTATGCTGGAGGCTGTGCTGCTGAAAGTGTTTACAGATGACCTGGGAAAGGGATGAAGCTCTCTAAGGATGCAAATTTATTAATTGTAATAAAAGGTGAGAAGACTTAGAGAATATGTAATGATATTTGGTATCTCAGTGATAAAAGAGCAGAGGAAAATCAATGTCAATAAATGTAAAATAATGCTTACACATGAAGAGAGAAATAGCTATAACTTTATATATGAAATAATGGTATTTAATCTAACTAGTAGAACTCAAGGAACTTTTAAAGTTAAAATAGATATTTCAATGACAATATTTGCTTAATGATCAGTAGATACTAAAAGAAAAAAAAAATCTAGCTAGAAAGCTACACTGTTTTCCCCTCTGGAAGTGGATAGCTTCCAGTATAAAACAGAAGTAATGCAGAGTCAGGATATCTGCATACTGCAGTATCAGCCTATCTTTGACAATATTTACCCAAATTAAAAATGGATCTCTGAATCTAAATGCTATGGGGAATTTGCATGTAGGGCTTTATTACAGACATGGATCTAGGAGCACACAAACACATGGATGGAAGGGTCCATCAGTCAGAAGTTTTAGTCAGGTAGGAAAAGATAGTTTGTCCAGAATGAGTGGCAGACCCTTATCCCACATACCACTACATGGCATGTTGTGTGCAGTATTCTTTAACAGGCTCATGACCTTTTGCAGAAATATAAGAATCTAAAAATTACCTATGTGCTAAAGTGTGATACTAAATGCATTACTACCTTTCATTTTCACTTCAGCAGTAGAGAATTTCTTAAGGAAAACCATGCAGATGTCCTGGGTTTACCAGTAGCTGTTTTGCTCCTTCTTAGTAACTGGTGCAAGTGCTGTGTTTTGACTTCCAGCCTGGGAAGAGAGCTGATAACACCGATTGTTGTTGATTGTTGCTCAGTAATGTTTATTCTGGCCAAGGACTTTGTGAGTCTCATGCTCTGCCGGGGATGAGGGGAGGCCGGGAGGAAACAGAGGCAGGACACCTGACCTAAGCTAGCCCAAGAGGTATTCCATACCACAGTACATCATGCCCAGGGAGGTAACTGGGAGTTACCCGGAAGGGCACAGTCTCTCTTCGGGTGGGGTCGAACTCATTTGGCGGTGGTATCATATTCTCTTCTCTTGTTATTTTCTGTTATCAATATTATCATTGGTGGTAGCAGCAGTGATTTGTGTTATACCTTAGTTACTGGGCTGTTCTTATCTCAACCCGTGGGAGTTACATTCTCTCGATTCTCCTCCACATCCCTGCGGGAGTGGGGAGGCTCAGAGGGGGGGAAGGAAAGAAAGAGGGAGAAAGAGGAAAAGAGGGGGAGTGAGTGAACGAGCTTTTGTGGTTGGGTTTAAACCACGACAGCAGATTATTCAAGGTGCTCCCCACCTAAAGAAAAAAGTAGACTTGTTTGCTACCCATCCCAAATCCAATATATCACAATTTGACAGAGGGAAAATTTTCTTCTTTGAAACAAGTCTAGTGACCATTTTCATCCTGAGCAAAGGAGGGTATATGAATTAATCACTTATGAGATTTCTTAATATCTCTAGGCATGTTAGTGCATCCCTTCAGCATCTCTTTTTATCCATGTTAAGTCTCCAAGCTGAACCCTTCAAGCACGAATTTAATTAATGTCAATATAAGTTCAGAACCAGCAACAATCAACAAATAACAACCAAGAGTCTCAGCAGCCCCCTCTTGAGGGTACAAGCAAATTGAACACCCCAACTCAAAGGTCACAAATTTCAATTTTTAATTCATTAGCTTCTTAGTTGTATCATATTACACTCCCTCCTTCATGCTCCACCTTGTATGGAAATGTTTCAGTACTTCGCTTTTGGCTAGAACTTAGAAATCTTTTTTCTGTTTTCAGTTCTACATTTATTATTGATAAATCTATTTTTAGATAAAATCTAAATTTATTATTTTAATAAATTATTTTAGATAAATCTAAATTTATTATTGATAAATTAATATCATTTTATCACATAAAGAACAGATTTATCAAGATTCAACGCCACCCTCAGTTTACTTTAAGTGTCCTCCAATGATTTCCCTTCCAAAAAAAATGCATTGGATATAAGGGAAGCTTAGAAACTCTGTGTGTCTTCTGGAAAGTAAGCACAGTTTAGGAGCACTGCACTTCATTACAATGATGTAAGCTGGCTCTGGTGCTTTAATCAACTCTGAGAGCTGGTCGTTGATAGGCTTATGTCCAGAGCCTGCAGAACCCCATTCCCAAATAACTGGTTCCATCAAGAATTGTAATCAGAAGAAATATGTGTAAGGTGCTATATTTTTCAGCCTATCAGACATGTAGGTCAGTCTGCCTTATGATTAAGATTTTTGCCTAATCATGTTAAACAGCATTAAATTTTAATTACTTGCAAATTGGATGACAGTTCAGAGAAGCAAAATCTCTATTGACTTGACAGACCTGTTTCCAATCTGCTGCTGCCATTTCTGCCCACATGCCTAGCTCTAACAGTATTATATACACTTTGTGGTTTTATCATCTGATAGATAAACGCTGACAGTGAAGCAAGACTGGGGTGAACATAAGGTGGCATGGAACAATTACATGCCTAAACCAAAGGACTTTATTTTGGCATGTTCAGAAACTAATACTTTTATTTACACTTAAGTAGGCTTATAATCAAGGAAACATATAGATTAATATGAAACGCTCTCACAGAGTTAGGCTACACAAAAGGATCAGTTATATATTTCAAATTCAGGTAGTAGTTACAGCTCAGGTAGATGTATCTGAGCTAGGTATAAATGAGCTTAGCAAGGCTTGCTGCAGATACATAGCTACAGAAAGCTCAGGGAAGACTTCCTGCCTGATTATTTGTGTAGGGTTCTAGGTGGAAGATACTCCTGGTTTTTGTATCTGAGGTATTTTAGAGCCTATTTGTGTAATTAAGGAATTTCAGTGTGATACCCACCGAAACTTAATAACACTTTGATGTGCAGAATCTTCATAACATTTCACTGACTCCTTACACTTTTTCTGCTCAGGACAATTTTACATAAAGGATGTACAACCTTCAAGCCAAAATACAGTATGTACTAGAATTCTTCCCAGAAAAAGAGATTCAGTGAACTCTTGGGTACTTAAGAATACTAATATAACTGACTTCATGTGTAAATTTGTCTATGCATAAATACTTTAAGCAAAGTAACTTTGGTAGGAGAGAATCTGATATCATAGATTGAGACAACTGGAGACAGAGCAGAGATGCAAACCTCATTGAGTCAGGAAAAAAAATAAAAGTTCTTAAGTAATTCACAGTCTCAGATTAGGTGCAACAACTGTACATATTCAGATCGAGTTGGATAGCTTTGGCTGAAGTTTAATGATTATACTGAGGGCAATTACCGTCATGACTTTTCTAATTTCCGACTTCCCATCCCTGCATGAACAATTAGAGTTCTTTGTAACATAAAAACATTAAGGCATGATGCTTGCAGTCCATTTGTGTGCTCCCTTCTGAAGTTCACTAGCCATTTAATCTTGCTAAAAGTAGAACTGGGCTATTACAGCAGGCACTCTGCTCGTTGCTTCTTATGGTGTGCACAATTTCTGTCAGCTTTGTATCATTTCACCACATTTTGTATGATTCAGTAAACCAACCAGATGACCAAAAACCTAAAATAAAACAATGCAAAAACTTGTCAAAGAAAGAAAATTACATACATACTAGAATATTCTCATTGAATAGAAAACACATAGAGTGGAAGATTTCTTAATTGCACAGTCTTCATTGCTTGAATGTATATACTCTGTCAGTGCATCATCCTTTGAAAATAAATATTATTCATATTTTGTGGCACTGGAAATATACTTACGACAGGTATGTCAGGTAATTAATGTCACTTTCACTGATGACCTTAAGTCAGCTTAGTTAGGACACTAATGTACTTCTTCACCTTGAAGATTATGATTCACTTCTAACATTATCCGTAAATTAAAAGCTCATATAAATTAGCATCAGCTCAGCTCTTTCTACTTGTTGTCTACATTGTCCTAAAGTGTTCTCTTGGGTCCTTTTATGTGGGAAAACACTGACATTATTCTTAGTTTTATTTCTCTTTAAACCAGCATGGCTGGAAATAGGTTAAAAGAATAAAGAAATCAAGATGAAAGCGGACAATTGAAGATTTCAGGATTACATTAACAGATGAAGACCTGAGAATAAAATATCAAGCTGGCACTGAAAGCATAGAGTGCTATAATAAACTTTTATGAACATTGAATCTCTGCATTCAGCTAAGGGCAGCTATTTATAACAGATGATTACTTGTTATGAATGTTTGAAAATCCCATTCAGAAAATCTACAGTTTGTAATTTACTGAAAAGTTTTAGCCTATGCTTAATTAGGCTATACCCAAGTGCACTGAAGAAGACGAAAGTTAAGAAGACCTGGGCTTCTAGGAGGACTATATGCAGTAGGTATCTGGTTCCATTTAAGTATTTAAATGATGAAAAATGTTTAAAACCAAATTTCATTAGTGCAGACTTCAGGTCTTCAGCTGCGAGGTTCATAGAATCATAGAATAGTTAGGGTTGGAAAGGACCTCAAGATCACTTAGTTCCAAACCCCCTGCCATGGGCAGGGACACCTCACACTAAACCATCCCACACAAGGCTTTGTCCAACCTGGCCTTGAACACTGCCAGGGATGGAGCACTCACAACCTCCCTGGGCAACCCATTCTAGTGCCTCACCACCCTAACAGTAAAGAACTTCCTCCTTATATCCTCCTTAATCTAAACTTCCCCTGTTTAAGTTTTAACCCGTTACCCCTTGTCCTGTTGCTACGGTCCCTAGTGAAAAGTCCCTCCCCAGCATCCCTATAGGCCCCCTTCAGATACTGGAAGGCTGCTATGAGGTCTCCATGCAGCCTTCTCTTCTCCAGGCTGAACAGCCCCAACTTTCTCAGCCTATCTTCATACGGGAGGTGCTCCAGTCCCCTGATCATCCTCGTGGCCTCCTCTGGACTTGTTCCAACAGCTCCATGTCCTTTTTATGTTGAGGACACCAGAACTGCACACAATAGTCCAGGTGAGGTCTCACAAGAGGAGAGTAGAGGGGCAGGGGCAGGATCAGCTCCTTTGACCTGCTGGTCACGCTCCTTTTGATGCAGCCCAGAATATGGTTGGCTTTCTGGGCTGCAAGCACAAGCTGCCGGCTCATGTTCATTTTCTCATTCAAAAAGATGCTTGTTTCCAATGAGTCCTAGAAAGTAGTCATTCTGCATTTCCAAAAGATGTAAAGATTTTATGTCTGTCTGCCATGAAAACTGCACATATGGGCCACTGAACATAATCACTAAGTATGGATAATCCCTGATAATGGAAGGACTAGAAACATCAGTGGGACTGTATTAGCTATAGTTTATTAGTTTATGCTGAAGAACTGTAATCATGAGAAGACTTCATATAGGCTCTGATAGGCTTTTGAACCTAGTCTAACTTTTATCATAATCATTGCTGAAACAGGTTAAATTTTACTCATCATACAATTGTATTTTGAACAAGACACAGCTGAGTGAGGAATCAGCCACTTGTTGCATCTGTTGACATCTATAGCAGGGAGCACATACCTCACCCTTCTGTGCCTTGGAATGGCTGCACTGAGGAAGCTGAAACTGCTGGTATTTTGCAGACATGTGCATGTTTCCGCAGAAATCAAAGTGCCCTTGAGATAGGTTATAGTATCCGGGACTAAGACACCATGTTGAACGTTTTAATGAGTTGTGGCACTCTTTGTAAATTTTAATGAGGAGATGGCCAATGGTTCCTGGAGTGTAAATGAGATCTTCACCTACTCTATAAAAGGTAATTTCCATTAGGCAGTACAGAGGTAGTTGGTGGGCAGGATGAAGACACTGGCATTATGACTGCTGGCTACTTGCACTGTAGTAACTCTAAGATGCAAGCAAAGCTGATTCTGGTTGGGAGAATCCAAAACCTGTCACAGGTACGTGTGCCAGAGGCACCGAGAGAGTAAGTCACCTCAGCAAGTTACTGGCATGCTGTCCTGGTTTTGGCTAGGACAGAGTTAATTTTTTTTTCTAGTAGCTGGTGCAGTGCTGTGTTTTGGCAGTAGCCTGAGAACAATTCTGATAACACACTGATGCTGCTCGGTAATGCTTACCCTGAGGTTGGACTTTTCAGTCTCATCCCCTGCCAGTGAGGAGGGGTACAAGAAGCCGGGAGGGAGCAGAGACAGAACACCTGACCCAAACTAGCCAGAGGGGTATACCATGGCACAGCATGTCATGCCCAGTGTAGAAACTGGTAGGAGTTGGCCAGGAGCTGCTGATCATTGCTCTAGAAAGGGCTGGTCAGTGGGTGGGAAACAACTGTATTGCTCATCACTTTCTGGGGGTTTATTTCTCTCTCTCTTTTCCCGATTATTATTGTTAGTTTTTATATTTTTATAATAATTCTATTTTATTTCATTTACTAAACTGTTCTTATCACATTCCCCAGATTTTGCCTTTTGCCAATTCCCTTCCCCATCTCAGCCCCAGGAAGCTGGGGGAGTGAGCGAGTGGCTGCATGGTGCTTAGTTGCTGGGTGGGGTTAAACCGTGACACCTGACCTGTAGCAAGTAAGAGGGCTTGTTACTGAAGAGTGTCTCATTTCAAATGTTTACAGTCAGTAATAGAATTGCTGTTTGAATTTCAGCTCATCAATGAAATTTAATCTTATTTATATGATTTAATAATCAGATGCATTTAATTATTAATGTAAACATAATACCAGGAAAATCTAAATAATTAATGATATACTTATAAATAATTTCTGCTAGTGAAATAGATTGAGAAAATGATTTGTTCTTAACAGTAGACTAATAAATATTTAAAAACAAGTCCCAACAATGTAGTTTACAGAACCCTAATGCTCCTAAGCCACTTACAGAGTGTAGAATACATCCATTAAATGTGAAGATAAAAACAGCAAGTTACTTGCCTGGCCGTAAGCTTTGATTTACAGCCAGGAAGTTTAAAATTATTTTAATTCTGACTTTGCACATTGCTGAGTGTTTTATAAATGAGATGTAATTGATTTCTAAAATAAACTTTCCTTGAATCTGAGTATTTGAACACCGATGAGCCAGGCAATGCTTGAAGTCATAGCAACTGATTTTGAGTTTTTGTTTGGTAGCTGATATGACACGCAACTGAACCTGAAGCTGGAGCTTTATGTTTAGCTATGCTATGATTAATGTAATGTAAACTGGGGGAAAACATGACTTTCTGGTATATTATAATCTTCAACCACCTGGGGTAAATGTCACCAGCATAAATTATTACAGCCTTGGGACTGCTCTGATTTACTCTTACTTGTAATGGCTCTAGAACCCATTCTGACAGCCATCATCATTCATATCCGGTGATGCATTTGGGTTCTGACTTCATATTGACTTAAATAGAAAAATAAATTGGAACCTATGTAGGAGTGAAGAGCACAAATAGCTATTGAATCCTGTTGGATCTGGATTCAACAATGTGTTCAAACAATTACAAAGCAAAATGAAGCACTCTTTCAGTCAACCGGTGGTCTTCTTTCTGCGTCTTTGGGGTTTCATAACTGAAACACATTATTTTAGACAAGAAATTTGTACTTTATCAGAGAAAAGAAATCCTTCAAAGAGAATCTTCTAATAGCCTATTTATTGTATCTCCTGTATCTGGCAGGTTACTCAAAAACACTACAGGAGACTAATATTTTCCATTCAATGTTGCACTCTTGGAATGATTTTTATGTGATGCAGTTAAAATAAAAAAAAAAAAGATAAAAAATACTGGTTTAGTCTCTTTTATTTCTATAGGTCACTTTCATAATAGATAGTATTGTTTTAAAGTCATCAGGTAGTAAACCAAAATATCACACTCACTACTTTGAATTATTGATGATCATGAAAAAAATTATCATCCTGTTGGTCTAATTTGTCAACTAATCAATTAGAAAAATGTTTTTATTACAATTCCTATGGTTATATCCACATAGCTATCCTTGATGGTGCTTGGCAGAAACTTCACCCTAAGGAAATGTTCTGAGATTCTGCATGAGTCCATTTACTTAACAGAAAAAAAAACATTACAGGCTACTTCCTTGTGTACCCAGTTGTTCAAAGAGATTTCAGCCAGCATGGTTCACAAAGAGAAGAGAAATCAAACCGTATTTCTTCAGGATTAAATGGCAGTATTTATTATTTACGGAGGTATTATTTTGCTAGAGTAAGGATGTTAGAAATTTTAATCCCCCCATTTTTCTGCTGTTTTGCCAAGGTATCATGCAACTTGACAACCGTACCTACTTGATGCTGTAGAGAGCCATGCCATTGTACCACTTCTGGGGACTGTGTGCCATGCCACTACTAACACATTTGCTCCTTAAGTAACCCTGAAAAGGCCCCTGGCACAGAAGATTCATGGACAAAGAATGTGTGTACCCTGTTACACATGGTTAAATATTCTTGTCCTATGGCTTCATAGAACGGAAGGGGTCTGGCTCATTCATATTGAGGCTGTATCTCTGCACTGTTATTACTCTTTCTATGCAGTAATGATTCAGTAACTTTTCACTAGATTAACACTGTACTAGGGAGAGCAAAGAGAGGCCTGAACTTAATTATTAGATGAGACATCAGGTATTCACTTCTTAGTAGAAAACCTGAGAAATGCAGGGATAATACTAAGTTATGCTGAATTGCAATCATATTCAAGTGCATTCAAAACAGAAAATAATCTTAGCATTTATTTTACATTATAAACTTTTCTGAAGTGCATAATTGCAAGATAGCATTATTTGCATGTTAGAATATATTAATGTAGTATCTGCGGCCATTTCAATAGCTGTATTTGTGTATTCTAGCCAGATACCCTAAGTAGATGCACTAATGTCATCATTTCCTCAAGAAGCAGTGTAGAACATACCACCTGAAACAGTTGTGCCTCAGCTGCTCTCTGTACAAAAGATATTAAACATTTCCTGTTTGGCACTTTGGGCCTCCCTTACCAGTCGCAGTAGGCAGATGAGCACTAAGGCATATGTGATAAAAAATGAGGCTCATTATACTTATGGATTTTAAATGCGTCTGATTTATCTAGTAATACATGGACAGTGTTTCGGCACAGTATTTACTCAGTACATTGTAATAGTTAAAGTCCATTGGGCAAATGCTTATTGAGGGTCTTTTTGATCTTTTGGAAATAATAATAGCTATAACAGCTCTTACAAAGCTCTGAGAGTCTTTTTTCTCCTTTTTTTTTTGGGGGGTGGGGGTTGTCAGTTCTTGAATTCATTTTTCAGTCCTTGGTCAGTGAGCTGTTAAAGATACAAAGTTCACTGAAGCAAATATAATCTATCATGTTAACCCAAGTACTATGAACCAAAAATGCAGTGAAAGAATATCACATACGTGAAAAGAAACATACAACAGGATCTTTAAACAACATCCAGTGTTCCACTTTTCCCTGTTCTGAAAGCATACATGAATCTGTTCCCGTATACACATAGAAAAAACTTCAATAATTTCTCATTTTCTTCTCCATCCCTAACAATTTTCAGTTCTGTTTTGTTATTAAGCAGTAGAATATTCAGAAATATGCCTTATTACATGCTACATTTTCCTCATACAAGAGAAGTGCTTTCTGTGTAGTTCTGAAGCACTACTTTATGAGCACAATGCTGCTGAGGAAGCACTCTATAACAAATAGGTCCTTGTATTTGGAGATGCTCATCAGTGCAGTAGAAGCACTTGATTCTGTTACTATTTTCTTACAAAGCCCATCTCCTTGGCTGAGTGTCTTCATCTATAGGACTCCATCATCCCCAGATCTTCCTCCCAACCACCTTGACTCCCATTCCACCTTCTTAATTCAACAATCCTGCCACAGACTTGAGGAAAACATTCAAGAGTCATGCCACATAAATACACAGAAAAACAGCTCTTTGCTGCTTTGGGAAACACACAGATACTTAGATATTTCAGTGTCAGGAATGAAAATGCTTCAGAATATCTGCAGAAAACTTGGTCAATAGTGGTAGACAATAAAAAACCTGTTAGCATTACCCTATAACCCTTACCAAAGTTATTTTTTTCTCACTATTGTTTAACTGCTGCACAGGTAATGAATTCTTGTGAAATCTCTCTTGGAATGAGAAACCAGCTAGCAGTGGCCATTTAACTGGATTGACTCAAATACAATGTTTCATTGCACTTGAACATTCCAATGCAGCAAAACAATTGCTTTTAATTTAAAAAATACATTTTTTACAGTCATTGCTGTGGCTGCCTAGCATAAAGGCATTGTGAGCAGACATACAAGCACTAGCTCTAAGTAAAGGATTTGGGTACCTGAAACAGTATAAACACCTAAGTCCAGTGTTTTCCTTCATCTAACTAGCCCTGTCAGAAAGCAGACAGTACTCATGCAACCATGCATCGTGCTAACACAAATATCAGTTTTGGGAGCAGGTCAGTCAGTTGTTAGCATGTCAGGGATCTCTGGACAGCAGTGTTCTGTATTCCACCTAGTTCCCATTTCAACCTCCCAACAAGTCTAAAAGGCAGCTGACAGAGCACAAGAGATAAGAGTTCTAGCCACTACTTTAAAATGTTAGCTGAAATGTTACGTCCTGGGTTTTGATCTTCATGGGTTTACAGGAGGCAAAAATCACAGTCTGAGTATCTAATTCTTTCTTAAAAGTCTCAATACTCTGGGAACCACTACATTCTGTGGTATGTCAGTCCCTACTCTGATATATTCCAAATTTGATGTGAGTCTGTATTTCCCAGAAGAAAATTCTATGTAACCTGCTATGTAGGTTTAAATCAATATATTTCCTCCAAAAAAGGTTTCTTTCTCCAAAGAAAAATGCTATTATACTACAGTATGAGTGTTTAAAAGGGTGTTATTCTAGTTTGAAAACATTAATATACCTAGTAAAATTCTCCTGGGTAAACAACATATCTGAAAAATGTCAAACCTTCTTAGGAATGCTCTTTATGACTTTAATAAACGAAAAATATCTGGCCATGTATCATTTCTGTTGTGTATAAAATGCTCCCATTAAATCTAAAATAGGAATAACAAACTCTTGATTCCTGGAAATCTCTGCCTAGTTTAAAAATTCCTAGTGATTTCTTATGAAATCTGGCACACAGTTTACAACTGAGAATTGATCTCTACAGACTAATCCCCTTTCCAGCTGCGCTGTCTGTGGTCTAGGAATTTTATTGACAACTTTTTCTCCCTTACATATGAACATCTTCAAGATATAATTATATTTTGTGAGTTTTTGAAATTCCTGACAGCTGTAGGATTACATTTTGAACCATGCAGAATAAACAGTTACTTCGTATTTTTTTTTACCAACTGCTGATCAGCTCTGATTACTGTATTTTAAGAAACCCAAACACAATCGAGAAGGATTTTTTTTAAGTGTCTTCTACTGATGAGATTATGTAAAAGTAAAGAGCTTTGAAGTTAAAATATGGTTAATAAATATATGTTTTGATATATATAAAGTATAAATATATATTTATTGATATAAAGCACACACATGCTCTGTGCGTTTCTTTTACACAGCTATTTAGGAATGTGTTTTAGAAGACCCTTCTAATTGCTGGGTAAAACACCCTATTTTATTAGCATTGAGCCAAACAGCATGAGCAATATGATTCTCTTTACTAACTTTGTCTTGATTTTCAGTCATTTCAGTACTTGAGTAATGGCTTTTTTTTTTTTTTTTTCCCACTTAGTTAAAGAAGTTATTTTCTATGCATAGCTTTACATTTCAGATAAAAAGGGAAGATAACCCAAAAGTGGTATGGCCTTTAAATCTTGCTCCTACGGTAGGCATGACCAGTCCTTTTAGTTAAATATTGCTTTTTATCTACAGGTACAGGTCTAAATGGTACGGATCAAAAGATGATTTTTTTCACATTTCAAGACATTGCAAAAGATTTATATTTGTTCTTTCAGATGTAATTGGTACCATTGCAGTGTTTGAAATGAAGTACAATTGCTGATATCTGCAATGTTGTACTTGTAGGCTAAGACTTTTGCAAGACTGCTCTTAACAAGACATGAAGGACTATTGGTCAGTGGTGATCGAAACCATAGAATACAAAGGCTATTTGGTAAGTAAAAGTTGTAAACCTTAACTTCCACCTATTTAAACAGTAAGGATTAAGGAATTAGGACAAACTTTATCTATTAAAATGTAGCAATGATAAAAAAAACAAGTATGAGAAGGAATCGGTTTCTATAAAATAACTAGTAAGAGTCAGAAAAGCATGTAAGCATAAATTAAAACATACAACAAAACAATTTGTGAAACAGTCTCAGTTAAAAAAGTACCTTGAGTATACTGTGGTATATTTTCACTGTGACCTTCTGTTACATGAGTTAAACTTACGCAAATCTCAGCTTTCTTTTTTCCCCTCAGTTTCTATTTGAAAAATGATGTAGAAGACAAAAAGTTTGAATGCAGAACACTAAAGCCATGTGTCATGTGGTTGCTAAAACCGAATATGTTCTTATTTTGGTGATTTAGGAATACAACTCATTGTATTTTGGAGCTTCTATGTAACTATTAAAAATGAAATGCCTACTGAAAACTATAATGGAACATTTATTTCTAGTATATGACTTTGTAATCTAGATGTGTCTACAACAAATTTATTTCTTAAAAGTCAAGCTTATAAAAAGGAAGCTTGTAGGTGATGTGGATGAAAAGGAAGAAGCTTGAATTTTCTGATTCTCAGGCTTCAGGCATTACTGACAGCAAAAGAGAGTTTTCAAACTTTAAAAAACCTGTTTAGAGCTCCCCCATAAATGCTTGTTTACAAGAGCCACACATTAGCTAATGAGCTGGAGTAGGCATTTGTTCTTAATTCTGGTCAAATTGCAGCATAGTTGAAAACATTTAGCTCTAAAAGGTATGAATGTAGAATATAGACAACATATTTTCTTAGAGGTTTGTTCTGCACTTAAATCTGAATACAAGTACTTTTTGATTCAACAGTACATTTAAATTGTTTAACGTTCAGTGTATAAAGGGAATAAAAAATAGCACATGTCAGTTTTAGAATGACATAAAATGTCATTAGCACCTTCATGGATTTTCATATAGCCTAAGTAATCCCTGCAAACCAAACTGATTCAAATGCACATCTTCAATCATTTCACTGCTGGTTTTGCCCTCCACTGCAGTTTTATAAATCCTTTTCTAATAAAACTGTTAAAAAAACCCCAACAAGCTACCCACAAAAACTCAGCTGATGCTGTGAAGGCTGTAAATCTAAAAATCAGAGAACTTGTTGAGGAGACCTGTTTAGACACTGACATTCTGGACTTCTGTTGTTTTAATTATATTGTATCCTTGCCTTTTGTGCCCCTTTAGTTAAGGTTGTGTCAACACGTCCATTATAAAATCCTGTTCCTTGGGATTTTATAACTTGCTGTTAAAAATTCCATAAAGGCTACAACTTGGCATACAAGAATTCATCCTAGAAGTGGAAACATATCCATACAGCTATAGATACATAACTAGGGCTTTGGACATATAGAGAATTTTCACATAAGGATTAAATTACACCATTTCAAAACCCAAAGGAAGACAGAGGAAGTTTTGTCGCTTTATATATTTTTCACTTTTATGGTCAGAAAGCCAAAATAGCTTCCTCAAGATCTGCATCTGCCAATTGCTTTTGTTTGTCCAAAGGAAAAAAATAGAAGCAAACAGATAAGTTGTCTTACAATGCAATTTTCTACACACCTGGTCTGTGTTTTCTGAGAATGTCAAACACATGTTCTATAAATATTTAGTGTACCATGCTAATAAAAAGAGGTTTTGATTACATCTATAGAGCCAAAGTTTGGAGCTGGGAGAAGATGTGTCAGAGGAGATCAGGATTTTCAAGGTCTTAAGAAATTCTCAGTCTCTAAGCTGAGAAAAGAGAAGATTTCTAGCACATCTGAAAGTAATGGTTAAAAAAACATGAGGAAAAGCCCACATATGCTAGTTTTAATCTGCATATCAATATAGAACAAAAGACAGTGGCATGAGATTCTGCAAATGTTGTCAATCACAATCTATACAGAATGTGCTTACGGAGTTTATTGTGCATTGCAGATCCTTTCACCATGTATTTTCAGCTACAGGTACTCCAGTTGTCTCATTTAAAAATAAGGTCAGAAGAGAGATTTAAAAAATAACCAACATTCATTCAACTCAGTGCTGCAAGCCTAAACTTAAGCTGCTGCTTAGAGCTACAAATCAATGTTACAAAATATACTAGTAATATACAAGCATACAGTAATAAAGTACTTAATGTGGATGAAAAGGATGATGCTTGTATATTCTGATTCTCAGACTTCAGTCATCACTGACAGCAAAAGAGAGTCTTAAAAAAAAAAAAGTATGTTTTATTATTTGCTAAAGTTATCAGCATTTTCTTAGTTTGTGAGCAGATACTTGGAAGTCCCATGCTTGTATGATATACAGAGAAGGGAAAATTTCTCCAACAAAACTTCATAGGCATCTTTAAATTACTCCTTTCTCTTGCATCATACAGTATGATTCTAGAATATTCATGCTTTACAGATGAAATTAACATTCTTTGGTAACAAAACTGGACTACTGGAAAATAGATAAAACTGGCTTTCACTTGTCTGGGACAAAATGCTCAAGAGAGAGCTTACACTGTATAGACCACACCCTGTTAATAAAATGTTTGTTCCTGTTCTTAATATATGCTAAAACTCAGACGTAAAAAAAGGATTGTAAGAAGCATATCTGTTTGATTTGAGTAAGAGCTGTCAGTCTTGCTTTGTTGGTTCTTTTAAGTAATTCACTTTGACCTGAATTAATTTCAAAGCTATACTTAATCATAATACCCAAACTCTATGTTCAGCGCTTTATGTACAGACTAAGCAAGGATTACAATAAAAGCACTGCTCCCCTATCCGTAGCTCATGTTCTCCAGCTGTTACCTTACTCCGTTTTGCTGGTCATGTTGAGGGTTTACTGTTAGCTGTGCAAAATCCACTTTCGCACTTAAGAGCAGAGGAACAGCCGTATTAATATACTGGTCTTGTGTATCTCTTTGTGTTCTGAAGTCAGGCAATAACTGGTACAAAATATTATTTTATCAGGATAAAAAAACTAATTGAAAGAAAAAGCTAATGATAAGAATTATAATTACTATTCACTACAGATGCAATTATACGGAGATAACTTCCAATTACAGCAGCAGTGGTAAAGTAGAACAACAATTAGTTCTTCTCTTTGCTGCCTGAAGACTGTTATTATTTAATATCCTGTGGGGCAAGACAACATGGTAGCCATAAAATGTGAAAGAAGTATGAACAAGAGCAAATATACAAATTTTCTAGGACTTTGAGAGAAGTTGTTTTTATCCTGGTGGCTGACTGTCAATCTGTCAGCATCACTCCAAGTAAAATTTGAAACTTAATTCCACGTTACATCTTTTAAATTCTTGTTCAGTTGCTATTGACCTTATCTAAGTCTTGATGCGTTAAGTACGAAACTCTATACCACAAGCCTTGTTTATAGAGCTTTATTTTTATAGAGCTTATATTTTAACGAAAGCAAGCTTGAATCAATAACAAAAGCAAGAAAAAGTTATCATCTTTAGCAGAAAAATAAGGAGGTGAAATGCTACTATATTGCAGGAACTCAAGAGGGCCTTCTATAGCTTCATAAATAAAAAGAAGATAAGCTTGCTATTGTTAGAGGTAACCAAGGCTATTTTAGGATTAAGTAAAAATTTTGTAAGAGTAATGTATTCCTTGGAAAGATATCACATATAGAATGCAATTTTTTACAAATGCTAAATTTACACTTTAAATGTCAACTTTTGAGTGGCATATTCCAGTCAACATCCAGCCTTTGGGGATCAATGAAATGGCCAAGCAATAGACAGCTCTTTCCTGAGCTACAGTATGTTAAACAAAGGTGCTATGTGTAGATGGGGAACACTGAATTTTTAGCACATTTTTATATCCCAGTTGTGATGAACAGCAGCCCTGTTCTGGAAATGGATGCCACCATCTTTCCCTAAAGGTTGTACATACCTAACTCATGTTGTGTATGTTACTGAAGGTAACAGATGGCAAGCTCTGGAGGATTACAGCTCTCTTACAACAAAACCATTTCAGCTCATGGACATAACTGATGAAATGTTTTTAGAGCCATCTGTCAATGGAGAAGAGAAGCTGACTGGTCTGCTTCCACCGATGTGGTTCCTTTTGCTATCCCTTTTCAACCTGTAGAGAAAACTGTTTTTTTCTAAACTACTACTAAACGGATACAGCTCTCGTTCCATAACCCCACTGCATGTAATCGTAATCCTGCTTCTGGATGTTTATCTTCAGAGCTGATGTTTTCAAAATACATTATTTTCCATGCCAATGCATGCATGTGTATGCGAAATATGAACAGACTCTTAACGGTGCTCATGATTCCGAACATAGGTTCAGAAGGGAGGCTCAGGATAAGAGTTAGCATGAGAGATGTTATGCAAACTAATATATTATACTGCTCAATACTGACATATAGCAGCCTTCCAGTATCTGAAGGGGGCCTATAAGGAGGACTATCAATCTCTTGTTTCACTTGTGGGAAAGGATAGCTTTTTAGACCCTGTCCCGCAGGGGAAAAAGGGTACTAGGACTGGCTCCCTGAAATGCCTGTACACCAATGCACGCAGCATGGGGAATAAACAGGAGGAGTTAGAATTCTGTGTGCGGGCTAAAGGTTATGATCTAGTGGCGATTACAGAGACATGGTGGGACAGTTCACATGACTGGAATGTGGTCATGGATGGCTATGTCCTTTTTAGGAAAGATAGGTCAGCGAAGCGAGGTGGTGGAGTTGCTCTTTACGTGAGAGAGCAACTAGAATGTATTGAGTTCTGTCCGGGGTCGGATGAGGAGCAAGTGGAATGTCTGTGGGTACGAATCAAGGGGCTGACTGGCACGGGTGATACAGTTGTGGGGGTCTATTACAGACCTCCTGATCAGGACGAAGGAGTTGATGAGGCTTTCTACAGGCAACTGGAAGTAGCCTCGCGACTACATGCCTTAGTCGTCGTGGGGGACTTTAACTACCCCGATATTTGCTGGAAGACTCACACAGCCAGTCATTCACAGTCTAGGAGGTTCCTCAAGTGCATTGATGATAATTTCTTAATGCAAATGGTGGACGTACCAACTAGGGGAGCAGCGCTGCTAGATTTAGTACTCGCCAACAAGGAGGGTTTGGTCGAAGTGGTGACGGTCAATGGCAGCCCTGGCTGCAGTGACCATGAGATGGTGGAGTTTAGGATCCTGTGTGGGAGGAATAGAATACCTAGCAAAGCCACAGTTCTGGATTTCCGAAGGGCCAACTTTGGCCTCTTCAGTCAACTGCTAAGGGAAGTCTCATGGGAAAGTGTACTAGGCGGTAAAGGGGCTCAAGATAGTTGGTTAGCATTCAAGGACCGCTTCTTCCAAGCTCAGGATCGGAGCGTCCCAATGAGTAGGAAGTCAAGTAAGGGATCTAGGAGACCAGCGTGGTTAAACAAGGAGCTGCTGGGCAAACTCAAGTGGAAAAGGAGAATCTATGGATTATGGAAGGAGGGGCTGGCCGCTTGGGAGGAATATAGGACACTGGTTAGAGGATGTAGGGAGGCAATTAGGACAGCTAAGGCCTCCTTGGAACTCAATCTTGCTAGTCGGGTTAAAGACAATAGAAAGGGCTTCTTCAAATACATAGCAAATAAAACTAAAGCAAGAGGCAATATAGGCCCACTGCTGAACGAAGTGGGTACCCTGGAGACAGAGGATATAAAGAAGGCAGAGGTGCTGAATGCCTTCTTTGCCTCTGTCTTTACTCCTGCAGACTCTCCCCGAGGGCCCCGGATTTCTATAGCCCCAGAAGGAGTCAGGACAAAGGAGGAGTTTGCTTTGGTAGATGAGGATTGGGTTAGGGATCAGCTATGCAATCTGGACATCTGTAAATCGATGGGTCCGGATGGAATGCACCCACGGGTGCTGAGGGAGCTGGCGGAGGTCATTGCTAGGCCACTTTCCATCATCTTTGGTAAGTCGTGGGAAACGGGCGAGGTGCCTGAGGATTGGCGGATGGCAAAGGTCACACCAATCTATAAGAAGGGCAAGAAGGAGGACCCGGGTAATTATAGACCGGTCAGCCTTACCTCCATCCCTGGAAAGGTGATGGAACAACTTATTCTTGACTCCATCACTAGGCATATCAAGGACGAGGGGGTCATTAAGAACAGCCAACATGGTTTTATGAGGGGGAAGTCATGTATGACCAACCTTATAGCCTTCTATGAGGAAGTGACTAGGTGGAGGGATGATGGTAGAGCGGTAGATGTAGTTTTTCTTGATTTCAGTAAGGCATTTGATACTGTCTCCCACAGCATCCTCATAGATAAGCTAAGGAAGTGTGGGCTTGACGATCAAGTAGTGAGGTGGATCGAGAACTGGTTGAAAGGAAGAAGGCAGAGAGTTGTGGTCAATGGCGCAGAATCTAGCTGGAGGTCTGTGACTAGTGGAGTTCCTCAGGGGTCGGTGCTGGGACCGGTGCTGTTTAATATTTTCATCAATGACCTGGATGAGGGAACTGAGTGCACCCTCAGCAAGTTTGCTGATGACACAAAACTGGGAGGAGTGGCTGACACACCAGAGGACTGTGCTGCCATTCAGCGAGACCTTGACAGGCTGGAGAGTTGGGCGGGGAGAAACTTGATGAAATTTAACAAGGGCAAGTGTAGAGTCTTGCATCTGGGGAAGAACAACCCCATGGACCAGTACAGGTTGGGGGTTGACCTGCTGGAAAGTAGCGAAGGGGAAAGGGACCTGGGGGTCCTGGTGGATAGGAGGATGACCATGAGCCAGCAATGTGCTCTTGTGGCCAAGAAGGCAAATGGCATCTTAGGGTGCATTAGAAAGGGAGTGGTTAGTAGGTCAAGAGAGGTTCTCCTCCCCCTCTACTCAGCCTTGGTGAGGCCGCATCTGGAATATTGCGTCCAGTTCTGGGCCCCTCTGTTCAAGAAGGACAGGGAATTGCTTGAAGGAGTCCAGCGCAGAGCCACAAAGATGATTAAGGGGGTGGAACATCTCCCTTATGAGGAGAGGCTGAGGGAGCTGGGTCTCTTTAGCTTGCAAAAGAGGAGACTGAGGGGTGACCTCATCAATGTTTACAAATATGTAAAGGGTAGGTGTCAGGATGATGGAGCTAGGCTTTTTTCAGTGATATCCAGTGATAGGACAAGGGGCAGTGGGTGTAAGCTGGAACATAGGAAGTTCCACGTTAACATCAGGAAGAACTTCTTTACTGTAAGAGTGACAGAGCACTGGAACAGGTTGCCCAGGGGGGTTGTGGAGTCTCCTACACTGGAGATATTCAAGGCCCGCCTGGACAAGTTCCTGTGTGATGTACTGTAGGTTACCCTGCTCTTGCAGGGGGGTTGGACTAGATGATCTTTTTAGGTCCCTTCCAACCCTTGGGATTCTGTGATTCTGTGATTCTATAGGCATATTGGGGAGGGACTCTTCATTAGGGACTGTAGTGACAGAACAAGGGGCAATGGGTTAAACCTTTAACAGGGGAAGTTTAGACTGGATGTAAGGAAGAAATTCTTTCCTGTTAGGGTGGTGAGGCACTGGAATGGGTTGCCCAGGGAGGTTGTGAATGCTCCATCCCTGGCAGTGTTCAAGGCCTGGTTGGACGAGGCCTTGAGTGGCATGGTTTTGTGTGAGGTGTCCATGCCCATGGTGGGGGGGTTGGAACTAGATGATCTTAAGGTCCTTTCCAACCCTAACTATTCTATGATTCTATGATTCTATATGGCTAAGTATCACAAAAGGATAGCTATACATTGACCAGTGAGGGTGACTGGCAACGTTTTTATAACTTGTATTTCACTGGTTGCATTTGCTTAATAAAAGTGTGTTCCATCTTTATGTAAAGGAAAGAACAAGAAAGAATCAGGATATTTTTGAATAGGAGAAATACATTTTGAGGACACAATAGTGATTTTGTAGAGAAATTTGCACATTATAACTACAGTTGCCTCCATAAACATAACTCTTCCTGTAAATAGAAGGAACTGCTCCAGTAAAGCAGACCTAGAATTTTTTTTTTTTTTTTTTTTTTTACAGGGCTCTGGCACTATCTGTCTTTTAAAGCTGTCTATATTAGATAAGATTCAAGTTACATGTTCTGGACCATATATGCCAAAACTAGCCAAGGAAAAGTTTATGCTCCCTGGGCCCAGAAGTATAACATAGGCAGAAGGAATATGAAACATCAATATTGGTCTGCAGTATACCTGAAGAATCAACAGAATTATTATATTTATTTTGTGGAGAACCTTGGAGATATCACTGTGGTTTTTTTTAGTATAACCCACACGATGGGTAGGTATTATGCAAAATTACTGTTCCATTGTCTTCATTTGACTGTGACGTAAATCAATGGGAATATACCACCTCAATGAAGCTGCCATGCACTAGGGACACTGGCATGGATCACACTCCTTTGAGCTTAAATGTCACCAATTCACCTAGCAGAGCACTGTGGTTTTGCACTAATCCCAATACAGCATTATTCTAACACAAGCAAGCCATAAATTAAATGAACTACGTTATGTACATACAACAGATGTGCCTGTCGAGACATGACTTTACCTGATTGAAAGTGAGCTCTGGGATCAAATTCCACAAACGGCTGAATCTTTACATCTCACCATGTGTTAAGTGTGTCCAGATGGCAGGTGATACACTAGTATTAATAATTTACTTTCCTTTCCCTGAAGTGTCTTTATAGCACATCACTGATGTTACTGTAAAGTTAGAGGAGATGAATATGCAAAATATTTTATAATAATCCTTGTAAGACAAATGATATGGAGTGCATTCGTGTGTTTTACATGCATATGTCCACACACAGTGTATTTTGTAATGCTGACAAGATATTGTCCATTCAATGGATATATTGTCCATTCACAGAAGAAAAAAATTAAAGATAAACAGATGTGTAATAGCAACATACTGATTTGACCACTTTGTGTTGCCACTTACAGCCACTCAAACCCATTCTTTCAGCAGCCTGCAGAAACAGAACCCAGTCTTTTCAGCTAGATTTTGAGATGCTCTCCTCAGAAGCGGTGCACATAGGAAATGATTTGTCACAGAACTCAGTTTGTATGTCCTTCAGCATAAATATTTGTTCAACACGAAGGCAAGTAAAAATTATCACCCCCACCACATATCCACTGGGTAATTCAGGTACCACAGGTCAGTCATTAAGGACTTTGTGATGGCTGTTGAACCATCAGCCTAAACATATTTAGAACAGATGTTTCTGTAACTGTGAAAGACTGGGAAAATCTGTAGAGTTTGTTGGCGTTTAAACTCGCACTTCTGCACAATGCGGTGTAGTGGTCTAATGTTAACATGCTGGGCTGCAATATGAAAGATTACAGGGTCAAGATCTCCTCAGGGTTCTTTTCTTACTGTATCGCTTTATCCACAAGCATTTGCTCATTTCAGCTTTTGGAAAAGAAGTGTATTTAGGAGGACAAGATAGCAGGACAATAGCTGATCTAGGTGCTTAGTGTTATTTCTACTAAACCAAACCAGCTAAATAAATCACAAAATATTTGGCACATGAATAGCTGGAGACTGCTTCACTTTTTCCAGCTTGTATAATTTTTGTAAAATAACCTCATGTGGTGAAAACTTAAAAGTACAGTCCATACGCAGCCATTTGATTACTCATGGTTGAGCGTGTATAATACTTGCTATTCTATTTTATAATCCTGCCAGTTTCTCCCAGAGATTCCAACAAGGTAAAAAAATGCCTTGAACCCAGGACAACAAACTATACATAATATACATAAACTGGCACCTGGCAATCTTTTGTCTTCCAGGCATGACAATAGGGAGCAGAAATGGTTATGGAAGAGTCACTGATGCCTGAGCTTCAGAGTGTTTGTTTTCTTATGTCTATTTGGTAAAAGGGTCCCATGCACTGTGTGTTAATAGGCTCTTAGATCAGACAAGAAGGGTATAGTTGAGTCCAGGCAGCCAGTGATATTCTCTAACAGCACTTAGTAGAGTGACACCAATAATGTGAAATGAGATTATGGGTATGACCCCATTACATGACAAAACCAAAAAAAAAAAGGGCAGGGTTAGCAACCTTCTCTGGTGCCATATGGCATAAACAGTCACAAAGCCATCCCTCCTTGAACTAAATGTGCTCCATTGCTAATCTGTTACCATTATTCCATGAAACGCTCTGTTACTGCCAGAGTAACTACCTACACAGCAATAATATTCAAAAACTTTTTCTTGTTTTAACTGCACCTTTTCTGTTAATCCTAGTAAGAGACAAGTTACCTCACTTTCCATTCTTGTGGGCTGACCATTTCCAGGTTGCCCTTCCCCTTAGGATAATGCCCTGACAACACTTTCATGTGGTTAGCACACTTCTCGCCTCAATGCCATGAAATAGGGAAGAACACTGCAGCCTTAATCAATAGCTGTCACCAGGGAGCCGTTTGTAGAATTCTGTTTGGAAAAAGTGTGTGGAACTTAACCTTAGAACTTAACAAGTAGGCACTGCTCTCAAGTTTTATGGATTGAAAAAATAATATAAAGCCACAGGGAAATGCAAGTTGTAGGGTAAAGGAAGAGTTTTGTGAAAATCAGGCACTTGACAGGTTGAGTTTCCTAATCTGAACACATGTAGTGACACTTCTTTTTTTATAAAACCTTCAGTAAATAACATATTGCAAAAGGTGCTTCCCTCAACCCTGTACTCAAATAGCAATTGACAATACAGGTCACCATGTATCAGTTCTACTTCATTTCCTTAATGCAAGCAATGAAAAACAATGTAGTGTTTCTTTCTCAATTTTCCTGGCCATGATTAATGAGAAAAAAGTTACTTGGGGTATTTAGTTTATTGAGGTGTTATAATGAATAAAGCTAGTGTATCTAAATATCACTGCCGTATACATGCTAAAATACATCATTGAAATGTTTTGATTGACCTTGTCATTTGGGAAGTGTTGAATGCAGCTATGATTCAGTGAGGTGCAGTGGACTCCTCTTTCCCACAGAGGAATTTGAAACAAGACTGTTTTTACTAGGCAGTTTTATGCAGAAATAATGAGTTTTATTGCAGGATGTAAAGACTTTGCAGTATAACAAATTTGGGACTGATATGAAAATATAATATTTACATGCATGTATGAACTACCCAGGAACTAAATATTTTACAGGTTACAGACTCCAGTATACAAACACACTGAATGTGAGAATTTCTGTGTATTGAACATATCAAGTCTGTGTTCCCTGCCTCAGACATATACTGTAGTTTTCCTGGTTTTATATGTTAATAACAGTAATGCAACAAAAGAATTTTGTACTTTGCACTTCCAGTGTCCTTCTTTTGTGGCCTTCTATGCACTTAAGAAACATTAACCCATTATGCCTCACATCTCTTTTGTGTTACTATTATGTCCAAATTATTATGATTATCATAACATGAAATCTATATTATAATAATATATTATAGATTTGCAGATAAGTCTCAGAAGAGGTGATGAAATCACGTTTTGACAAGCCAGCAGTAGAAATCAACTATCTTCATTCCAATTGAACTGAGCAGTAACACACAAATCTCTTTTTTTTTTTTTTGGAAGTTAAAAAAATAGAGAAGTATATTCTTATTTCATGTCACACTGCTGTCACCTCCCAGTATAGATTTACATGGAAGATCTCCAGGGTAGGATTAGAAGTTATGGAACAGCTTGTGTAAAAGCAGCAGCTCTGTGAGCTAGATCTGTCCTGTCTGTCTAATGGAGGGATAAAATAAAGGTCTGTAAAATCACACCTGCCACTGGGACAATGGATAGAAGTAAACTATTCACTATCTCTTCTAGTACCAGATCTAGGAGGCATCAAATTAAACTTGTCTGTGCTGAGCATAAAACAAACAGCGGTGTCCTTCATACAGCATAGAGTTAAAACTATGCAGCTTCTTGGCCAAAGATACTGGGAAGCCTAAAAGCTTACATTGGCTCATGGGAAGATTGCACTTATATATGAATTATATTAGCATTTTCACAATGCTGCATATCTGTCATGTAAACTTTATTAAATTTCAGAGAAATGGAAGGTGGTGAATAATTTTGACTAATTTTTAAAAGAGCTCTGGGAAGTATCTGGTTAATTACAGGCTGTTAAACCAAGTGAAGTGCAATTACAGTCTGTTTACCAGCAAACGAAGTGCTGAAGCAGGAGGTGTAAACTAAACCAGGGAAGCTGCATGTCACACTGCATAACTGAACAAGGGAACTCATTGTAACAGGAGTTTGTGAATGCATTGAGCTCCAAATCAGGGAAGGGATATAATTAATGAGTATGTCCATTAAGGGCAGCTTCAAACCTCAGAAATTATCTAAACTAATGACTTATAGAAACTGAGAAAATACATCTAATAAAAATCACCCTACATCCATCCTCTTTTCAACAGAATTTCCATAGCCACCTGCAATTATCTTTGGCTAAGCAGTCAAAATGCTGCTAAAAACCCTAATTTGCAAACTCTCATTTGTTTTTCAATGAAACAGCTACAACCATCCAATCCTTCTCACCATTCACTGTTTATTCCAAGTTCATTCTATGTCCTTTTCTTTCTCCCAGAATTTGCATATTTGTCAAAGATAAGCAAGGTAAGCCACATCATACACCAATGAAAGAGGTGATGGGTGTCATGGGATCCTGCTTTTAAGCAAACATAATGGAAAAAGTGTGGAGTGTGGGACTCCCAGAGAGGCCATAGCCACTCTCCATCTTAAGTATCATTCACTTCATTGTATCAAAAATTACCATTTCAATCATTGTTTTATTTATTCCTGTAACAGCTCTGTAAATAATTATGATTCTTTAGTAACCATTAAGGAAGAAAGAAAAGGAAGGAAGAAGAAAATTAGGGTTGTATCCTTTACATTAAAACTTCATGTGTAAATATGAAACAAACAAAAAAATCCAACCTAGTTTTATATCTGAGCTAATTAAGGAAACTAACAATTTGATAGTTTACTAAAAATGCATATAATCAGAATTATAACAGCATGAAATATGCTTGGAGAAAATTGAAATACTAAAACAGTATGAGAGTTCTTCACAGAAAGTGAAAATTGACTGTGAAGAAAAGAGACCATGTTTGCTATAAAATCCTTTCTGTGAGGGAATGGATGACAAGTGTGCTTCCTTGCCTTTGCTGTTTGTTTTCCCCTACTCTGTGCCACGCTGTCAAATCTGAAATGGCCTAAGAATTCATCCAATTCCTCATTCAGGATGAGCAAATGAAATACAGGAAAGAGAATTAATGTGATGACTATCATCACCAGAGTGATTTTTCCACAAGAAGTGTTCTGGAAAGGTCTTCTATACTTTTAAATTAATCTCCTTTTCAAACATATAGATACTATCAAGTAGACGCTCACAGGTATGTAAACATGTTTATGTTGTTACCAAGGATGTACATTTTAAGCTACGTTCTCTCTAGTTTATTCCCTTCAATTGCAAGAGGAAAGTAATTCCTTTCATTAGCATGAAGGACAAACTGGGCTTGAATGGATTGTTTTCTACTCTCAGTCTCACACATGACAAGGATCTTCCAGTCACTTGTGGTGTTGAAATGCTGCCAAAGGTGGACAGTGAACAGTGTATTTGCTCTTCAAATGTACAAAGTTAATTCCTGGCTGATCTCAGTGGAGCACTAAGCATACTGGATCAGCAGCTGACCTGAACCTGCCAAGTTCTATGGGCTGGAGTTCTATGTGCTGACTTCCTAGAACAGTCTCATGGCCTTTTTATTCTGTATGTTTTATAGCTTTTTTTCTGCATCACTGAGAATTAGTAGTCTTACCTGTAAAAGGGTGGTCCTTGGTTTGTAAAGAGGAACTGTCTAGCACAACGATTATGAGCGTCTTCTCCAGGAGGGTTGGTTTGTTTGCTTTCATGCATGGTGTGGAGGGCCAACATGACAAACAGCATTATTTGTTCCAAAAGTAAAATGGCTAGCTTGTAGCAAAGACAATTTAAAGAAGATTTTTGTCATTGAACTGGAAAAGAAAAAGATAGGCTTGTAATTTTTCATCATTTTTGTAGAGAAGTATGTTAAAGATTTCAACACTAATATTCTTAGACAGCTTCAATTTCACACAAAAGCATGTTTCTGCCTCCTCTGCCTCTTCTGTAGTATATTGAAAGGTCTTTGTTTGTGCCTACTATTGCGAAGAAAATCATCTCTTTCTCATTTCCACTTCAAAACAATGCCTGGCAGGGCTTTCCTCTTCCTTACCTAAATGCATTTAGTTTAGAAAGTGCTTTAGAGAAAGAGTTTAGTAGAAGTATGAATGCAACACATCTTCACATACATGTACATATTAATGCACATGCATATGTGTATACAAATATTTTACATATTATTGTAACTTTATATATTTGGGAGGGTGTGCAAACACATTTCTACACATGTGCACACATATTAAAATACATAACTAAATGTACAAATCTCAACACATTGTACAGATACCTAATCTAACTTTCAATTCTCTTGGCATGCTCGCCCTTTCCAGCCAAAACCATAATGATTTTAGAAGTTCATAGAAAAGTCTGTGAGAGTGTTATGGTTTAAACAAAGTCAGCCATAAATCACACAGTCTCTCTCTCACTCCCCCTCTTCTTGCTCTCCCCCTACTCCCAAAGAGAAGGAGAGAAGAATCGAAAAGAATGCAACTCACATGGGTTGAGAAAAGAGCAATTTAGTAACTAAGGTGTAACACAAATCACTACTGCTACCACCAATAATAATAATAATAAAGGAAATAACAAGGGAAGAGAACACAACACCTCAACACCAGCAGACTAATAACTCGCCCAACCCCACCCAACTAAGCACTGACCAATACCTCGTCCAAACCTGCAGTGCTCTAGCCCTTCTGGGTAACTCTCTGTTACATCCTGGGCATGACGTGCTGTGGTATGAAATACCACTTTGGCTAGCTCGGGTCAGGTGTCCTGTCTCTGCTACATCCTGGCTTCCCCTCCTCTCTGGCAGAGCATGAGGCTCACAAAGCCCTTGGTCAGACTAAAACATTTGGGTGGTAACTAAAAACATCAGTGTTATCAGTGCTGTTTTCAGGCCAAAAGTCAAAACACAGCACTGCACCAGCTACAAAGAAGGAGAAAAATGACTGCTACTGCTAAACCCAGGAAAGTATCCACCCCTTATTCCATACCATTCACGTCATGCCCAAATCCCACATTTTCATTATACCATCACTCTTATCTCAGTGCACTCTTATCTTAGTGCATGGACCAGTCCCTATAAAGCTGCTGAGTCCATTCGGTCCATGATGTCAGGCTCCATCTCTTGTAACAGTCTCAGAGCAGGAGAGGCTGTGTGCAGTGTTCACACTCATGAATAACCTGGGCAATAGTGTCCATTGCTAAGTCCACCCCTCGACCATGAGTCCATCTCTATGTTGCATCTCTGCTCTGATGGCCTGAAGTGCCATGGGCCCACCAGGCTCAAAATAATTCACTGTCCCCTTCAGCAGTTTCTGCAGCTTGTTGCTGGGGACTCCATACAGCAGCCTTCCATCTCCGATGCTTCCAAAGCACTGGAGGGGCCCAGTGGACTAGATACTGGCTCATACTGTCCCACACACCCTGCCACTCATGGCTGTCCAGCCCTGGGGAAAATCTTCTGCTCCTCCCATATTGTGGTCTAACCCCAGAGAAGAAGCAAGCCTGACTGTGCTTAACTTCTGAGATCAGACAAAATGGCCGTGGGTAGAACACCCTCTGTGTGTGTGCCACCATGCTGATCCCCATCACAATCAGCAGGCAGGTCCCAAGGGTACCCACAGGCCATTCAAACCCTTCAGAACTCTCCAATGACGCTGCTGTACTTGTCCCTGGGGCTGGTGCAGCTGCCGTGCTTGCCGGCTCTCCCACCACCAGCTTCTCCTTCCCTTAGTGCAGCTCTTCCTCCTCTGCCTTGCTGGGAAATGCTGCGTGGGCTCCTGCATCCTCCTTTGGCTCGGCGGGCGGCTGCCGGGGGATGCTCTCGGTCATCCCGGGGCTCGGCTCCTCCGCGGGCCTCGGCTCCTCGGCCGCCTCCTCCCGCTGCTCAGCAGCCGCCTTACTCCCGGCCTCCGGCTCCGTTCCAGCCTCCGCCTGCTCCCCGGGGCCGCTCTCCCGGGCCGCTTCGGCCGCCGCCGGCTCCCGGGGCCGCTCCCCCTCGGCTCCCCGCAGCCTCACAAAGACGGAGGCGAGGACAAGGGCCAGGGCGGTGAAGAGCAGCGGGACGGCCGGGTACAAGTCCACGGCCACGGCCATCCCGCCTGTGTGCTGGAGCCCACTCGTATTACAAGTCATTGCCATAAAGTACAGTGAAACAAGAACCTTAGCCCAAGCCCCCCATCTGATAAACACTAACACAGCAAATACCGGCTCTAAGTAAGATGCAACTTTCTGACACTGTGAGATCAAGAGAAACAACTTTGAGAGCCAATAAATCAGCATTGTGACAAGTGACTGTTAATCTGGTCAGATCTGTCATTATCTCAACCCTTTGTGCCCCACGCTGGGCACCAAAAAGAACTGTCATGGTTTAAACAAAGTCAGCCATAAATCATGCGGTCGCTCTTTCACTCCCCCTCATCTTGCCCTCCCCCTACTCCTGGAGGGACAGAGAGGAGAATAGAAAAAGAATGCAACTCGCACTGGTTGAGATAAGAACAGTTTAGTAACTAAGTTATAACACAAATCACTGCTGCTACCACCAATAATAATAATGGTAAGGAAAATAACAAGGGAAGAGAATACAACACCTCACCACCAGCCGACCAATAACTTGCCCAACCCCACCCAACTGAGCACTGACCGATACCTCGTCCAGCCCTGCATACCACGTGCTGTGGTATGGAATACCTCTTTGGTCAGTTTGGGTCAGGTGTCCTGTCTCTGCTTCCTCCTGGCTTCCCCTCCTCCCTGGCAGAGCATGAGGCTCAGAAAGTCCTTGGTCAGACAAAAACATCTGAGTGGCAAGTAAAAGCATCAGTGTTATCAGCGCTGTTCCCAGGCCAAAAGTCAAAACACAGCACTGCACCAGCTACCAAGAAGGAGAAAGATGACTGATACTGCTGAACCCAGGACAGAAAAAAATTTTAAAACTAAAAAAATTAATGGTTTCATCATGAAATTTAAGGATGGAAGGATAAGTATGCTACATATGCATTGAAAACTCACTTTGCCACTAAGTACAACTCTGCTCTTTACCCAAATAGCAATGAGTTGAACCGACATAAAAAATTGTGCACAAGGTACTTCTGTGAGTTGAAGTGAATACTTCCTATGTGCCAAGTCCCTGTGTTTAAAAAACAAAGTGATTGCATGATTTATTAACATTCCAGAAAGTTCTGTCTGGATTCTCACATTCTTCATACTATCCTTGATATTCTATACAGAATACTACATGGTTTTCTGTCTGCATGCAGACAGAATTGTGTGCAAAACTTGCAAACTGTACAGCTTTGAAAAAATCTTTATCTGGTCTTTATGTGCCCAACTTTTAAATTTATTAAGTACAAATCATAAAAGAGTAGCCAAAAAATAGAGAAATATGAGAAAAAATAAAGTCCTATGGAAATCTATATCTAGAAATGAATTCTTACATGTCACTTGAGCAAATATCTGAAAAGAAAAAATCTTTAACAAGGAAAAGCAAACATGGATTAATTTAATAATTAATATAGTTCTAATTTAATATTTGTAAAGCAGAAATAGTAGAAAGCTTGAATTAGGATAAGGTATCATATTAGATTCTATGAAAGCATAAAAGTGACAGATTTTTTCAGAAAAAAAACTATCATTAACAATTAATCCATCATGTTCCATGTCGTGGTTTAAACCCCAGTCAGCCACGTAGTCTTGCTCGCTCACTCCTGCCCCTACCCCCCTTTCTTTCCTCCCTCCTGGCTCCCAGAGGGATGGGGAGGAAAACTGAAAGAATGCAACTCCCACAGGCTGAGATAAGAACAGCCCAGTAACTAAGGTATAACACAAATCACTACTGCTACCACCAGTAATAATAATGATAAGGGAAAAAACAAGTGAAAAGAATACAATACCACCTGCCGGCCTAGCCCGACGGAGCAGAGAGTGCCCTTCCGGGTAACTCCCAGTCACATCCCGGGCATGACGTGCTGTGGTATGGAATACCTCTTTGGTCAGTTTGGGTCAGGTGTCCTGTCTCTGCTTCCTCCCGGCTTTCCTCCTCCCTGGCAGAGCATGAGACTCAGAAAGTCCTTGCTCAGACTAAATATTTGAGCATTAATTAAAACATCGGCGTTATCAGTGCTGTTCCCAGGCTGAAAGTAAAAACCACAGCACTGCACCAGCTACTAAGAAGGAGAAAAAATGACTGCTACTGCTGAACCCAGGACATTCCTGCTTTCAGATGGAGAAATTGCTCTTGAGTTCAAGTCAGAACTTCTAGCTTGCTTTCCAATGTGATGTTCTGCTTTTAAAGGTAACACGCATAATATTTAGTACTTAGCTAGCACTGTTGGACACTCTTAGGAAGACTAGATTAGAGTGGGACTGAATTTGCTGTTTGCATGATGCAAACAGCCTACCAGAGTGTAGGTAGGAATTTATACCACATTATCAAAATGGTCTCTGTGCTGGAGCTGGGTTTCTTCCACCTCCCTGTATATAATGTAATAAATATTTATGCAGTGACTCTCATCCCAAGGCAATCTCAAAACTGCAATGCCTGAAAAGCAACTTGGGTACAAAATGGTAGTCAGGCCTTGGAAAAGACTTCCCAGGGATGTGGTGGAATCAGCCTCTGTGAAAGTGTTCAAAAGCCATGCATGTGAGGCCCTCAGTGACATGGGTTAGTGGTGACCTTGGCAGTCCTAGGATAAAGGTTGGACCTGACGATCTTAAAGGTCTTTTCCAAGCTGGTTGATTCTATGATTCTATGTGTCAGGACAAACTATTGGCCACTGAAAGTTTTACAAGATATGAAGAAAAGAGAAAACAAGGATTTACTAAGGACAGGAAGCCAAGCATCTATTCTAATGAAAAAATGTTAGCACGTTCTTTTGTTTACTTACATCTGTATACTCACCGTATCTCCCAGGCACATGACTCACTTTGTACTTCAGTCAGTTAAGTTACACTAATCTTTGCCTTGACCCCAATCTGATATTATGTAGTTATAAATAGTTCCATAAACCTCAATGTTCCTCCATTAGCAGGGACAGAGACGTTTCAGGTAGCATGGATTCAGGCTGAGAATCTAGCTAAGTACACCCTTCAATCAGACAGCTTTGTGACTGCTCTGGCAGGTAGAGTACAGATCTATTCCAGATTATATGGGATTTGATAATTATCATAGAAATTTAAGGTTTCATTTTATGACTGTATATACTGCAGAAGAGATTTTCAGAGATAAATCTATATTACTGTGTTGAGATTATCAAAAGAATTCACGTTTAGCAAATACAGGTAAATGTAAATACCAAAATACCAAAGCTGGAATGTGTAAAATGTGATGCCTCAAAAGGCATCTGACAGTGTAGGTGAATAAATATTGTATATTGTTACTGTTTTCATGCAAGCCACGAAGCAAAATGAAAATGACATGTGTAAGCATGTTTTTCGGGATGATCAGAAATACCAGAAGTTCCTTTCTTTGACACCAATCTGTTTATTTCTATTTATTTATCACTTTTATACAGACTACTCATCTGTGAACTGAGTGAATGGTTTCTACAAGTATTTATAGATTTAAATGGAGACACAGTTATCAGAAAACTCTAGGTCAAAGAAAGAAAAAGCATCTTCTGGGAAGATACTCTGTGAATGTTTCCCAAGACTAATGTAACTCTGTGGACCAGTAGCTCTGTCACACCCAAAGGAATGCACACTGAGAAGATACTGAATGTGTCCAACGCCTCTAGCCACCACTGGCGTCACCAGTGGGCTGTGTGACTCTGCCTGAATCCAATAGAGCAGAATTGCTACATGCAGATAGAGACTTCAGGAATACATATTTGTACCTCAGAAATCAAAAAGCACTCACAGGAACTTTCCAAACATGTAAATAGATGCCATTAGGTCACGAGTACAACATCTGCCTCTGAACATGCTGTTGGGATTGCCCCAATAGGATGGATATAAATGAATTAAGCGAGTGATTAGAGGCTGTTGTGCACATAGGTGTCAGCTATTATTTATAACAGCTTGATTCCATTAGTATTAACAGCTGCACCTCCTCCCAGCTTGATCTGTTATTAAGGAATGATCATTTATAACATGCCTACTCCTGACCAGTTCATGAACTGATTTAGGAATTTCAGAACTCTCTGCATAAATGAGGACAAATTAGGGATTACAATAAAAATAATGAAAGAAAGTAAAGAACATGTCTTTCATCCACTCATCCTTTGCATATGGACAGAAGAAAGAGAATTTGCTTTTTCTTTCTCAGAGATACCTGGACTTCCTGAAATTTAAACCAATTACAAGTGAAAATTATCTAACTTAGAATTTGACAAAATGGAAGCTATGTATTTAAGACATTTTTTCGGCTAGCAATGGAAGTTTGTGTGCTGGAAACCTACTTTGAAATAAACCTGAAACAAGTTAGCTGGCAGGTAGGTTTGTGCTGCAAGGGATTCTGACAGCCTGTCACAGTTCCACTTTTCCCACATTTGATCAACCTCTCTTTTCTAAAGAAAGCATAAAATATGTCAAAATGACAGCTGCAGAAGCATAGCAGGAGCAGCAGCCAGCTAGCTCCTAGGCCTATTACCTTAGGAAAGAAATTATGGAAAACTTGTGTAAATGGCATACACTGAATAGGGATATAATTTCCCTGGTCAAGTAGAGACTCAATTAACGTCTTATTAACTCTTCAGCTACTGTTAGTAATGTCTCCAAAATTTTATTTTATTTACTTTTTATTTTGAGGTTTTGGCTAGCATAGCAGGAAAAAAACTGATTTAAAATGGGACTACCTTGATGCTTCTAATGACTTTGCCAAATTAATTTCCCACAACATTGAGTAGAATTAATTTGAAAGCAATTTCAGCAGAGACTATACTATAATTATATGGGATTTCAAACTATTTAGCTGGGTCAATATAATCTTGATGATCTTAAAAACTGGAAGAAATAACAGTGTTCATTTGTCTGAGGTCTCAGTTACTGCTACTACTTCTGCTCTGCCGTATTTTGTATATGCAGAGGGCATCAGGCTCTCACCTAACTTGCTAAGATTATAGTGGGAGATCCAGTTCAGGCCTGTGTACCATTTCCTTCAGTTTAGTCCTGCTGATGCCAGCAGTATGTTCTTTTGGCAATGACAGGAGCCTGGACATAGACTGGAAGGCCTAGATGCATTTTCTGCAAACATTTCTCTGATAACACTGTCTTTATATCCCAGCTAAACCTGGAGGGAATCTCAGGACAAGGAAAGACAGAGCTCTGAGTCCATGGCTCAATTTCAAAAGTCTTCTGCAAATAACAGAGTTCCTAGTGCTTCTCACAAAAAGGTCATAAAATTTTTCGTCTAGGAAAGTCTTCAGCAACATAAACATACAAGTGGCTGTATATATATACACTGACTGTAAAGGGTGTGTGCGTGTGTGCACAAAAAAGTGAGAGACAGAGACCTGGTATACAGAATTGTAGAAGGATTGTGTTGGAAAGGACCTTAAGCTCATCTAGTTCCAACCCTTTGCCATGAACTGCTAGCTCCCAAAGATGTGGGTGGATCGTAGACTGGCCCTAACATCTAACTACAGACTTCACCCTTGACATCTTGTACTTACAAGTTTAGAAATCAAATGGTTTTAGGCTTTTGTTATGAATACTACAAGCTTCAGGTGAAATAGATATTAATATTGTATAATAATACATCTGAAAAGCAGCAATAGGGTAAAGAGAATTGTTTTTCAGACCTGGAAACCATATGTCTCATCTTCCCATTGTGTGAAAATATGAATGTTACATTCAAAGAACTACTGTTATGAATAGGGAGGCCTACCTTAGCTGCTTTTAAAACATTCCTTGAAAACTGAGTCTTAGGCCAGTGTCATTTTCAACCCCCTCCTTATTATCTTTCAATGCTTCTAATTGTATATCTTCTAACACAAAGTAAAGCATGCTCAGTCAAACCACAGAAATCATTTCAAGCAAAATCCAGACACTTTAATTTATATGGCTTAATCTTTGCTCAGCAGATCTTGGCTACAGTTTCCAAGTTTAAAGTGAAGCAAATCTCCCTTTAAGGGCTGTACTCACTCACTTGCTCACAATGTCTGGGAAACAGTAACAATGTGGGATGGGGACTCGCCCCTCTGTTGCACTGAGGTGTTCAGTAAGTCTTTGGAAAGCAAATCTCTTCCAAGTAATTTCTAAGGAAGTTTCCAGCTGTGCGGCAAGTTTGCTTGTGTTATATGAGCACCCCCATTACCCCGCAAAGAACATTATGATTTCATACCCAATCTTTGAGGAGAATAGCAACAATAACGCAGTGATAAAAAAGGGCGTGATCAACAAACCCAAGGAAATCATCTACAGCAAGCTATTCTTGCTGTAGCTAATTATGCAGTCTTAGTTGTATTCTTAATTTTATCATACCTCATTTAGAGAGAACAAAAAGCTGGTCTCCCTGTATATACTTGCAAACAGTTCCAACACAACCCTTAAACTTGCTTTCTTTGCAACTTCCATCTGCCTTCTAATCTGTCTTCGCTTGGGGAAGCAGCAAAAACTTTGAACTGGTATGACACATCCTTCATTCTGTTTCATTTGTTTTATTAAGGATGCTTGACAAGCTTAAATTCCAACACTAAAATAATAACAAAGAAATTGCAAGCTAAGCACAAGACTTTTGTTCTTTGGTTTTAGGAAGCTTCCTTTTCAAAGAACTTGAAATTTTTTGATGGCATTATGAAAAAAAAAACCTAAACCAACCAAAAAACCTCATACTTAAGGCCTCTGCAGAATAGTCATAGCAGACTTGAAGGATTTATCTGTAAGGGTTCAGCACTGCTCATTAATTCAAATTCCCTACCTGTTAAATACAGCTAAGCTCAATGCAGGATTACAAATTTAGTCAGGTAGAGAAAACCAAGTCCCTGTTCTTTATTAGTACTCATATTTTTATTTATTTTTAACACACATTCCTGTATAGACAGTAACTCCTGGGCTATTTCAATCAGTATGACACAATCACTATGTCAGTCACTAGACAAACATGTCATACACGGAAGTCTTCACTTGACATTAATTCCTGAAGTGGTGAAAATGTGCTGAGGGGATTTTGTAAATATGTATTTACTGGAGTTTGCAGTTAACACATCTTTCATTAAGGCATGGTAATTTTCATTCTTTTCAAAGTTAATTTTCTAGAGAGAGCTTCACTGACCAGCCTGGAGCCTGGAGACTGGAGACATCTATATACAGAGAAAATAGAGCAGGACAGCGACGAAACAGAGTTTACACCTTTGTGAACACCCAACCTGAATTATATACTTCAATGACCTGCTCTAAAGTCATATATTGGAGGAGAGGAGAATGGGGAAAAAGAAGAGCATTTTAAGGCAGCCAAAAAAGTATCAAAAGATAGGAAAGTGTTTAGGAAATACGAGCTAGATGAATGCACCAAAACCAAAATCTGATCTCATGGGTGACAAGAATAGCTTGTAAATATGTTATAGGAAATTATTTCCTCAAAGTCTTCACAGAACTATGAAATAATGCTTCTGTTGCAAGCTTTTGGTGAAGGTATCCTCAGGTGAGAAAATCAAAATCAGCAGTATGACTCTTTCATTAATCTTGAGAATATATCAATGTATCATTCCTATACTCCCTAAAACACACTTGTGCTCTGTCACTCTCATATTTACTTCAGAGTCTAAGGCTGCAGAGCTCTAGCTTGTTGCATATGGCTTGATTATAAAGCAGTCTCTCTCACTAGATGTTGGAAGTGACATCCTTTCCACCTAAGGGATTTACCAAAAGAGCAAGTTGATCTGACTATTCTGGGGTAGCGGAGTTCTATTGATTCCATGAATCTCCGAATTGCTCATGCAGCAAAAGAGGAATTTTGTCCAACAGGAAAATGAGACCAAGATCTCTCAAGGGACCATGAAAATTCTTGCCTCTCATTTAAGCATAAATGATATGATAATCATCATATTCTCCCACAAATGCATGTACCATGATCAAAATCAGAAAAATATATGCAATTATAGTTACACAGATCTACAGCTTACAATAGATAAGCATTATTCAGATCCATGTTTCTAATGCTTTCAAATGAGATTTCTTCTGCAGAACTAATTAAAAAAATCCAATCTATTTTGGTTGCCAATCCTAAAAACAGTGGCTGAAACTTACACACTTTTTCTTTCACTGTTTCATTTTAAGACTTACCAGCTAAAAAGTATGCCAGTCTATCTTAAGCAAAGAACAGACACATTATTTAAAAGATTTCATTGGAAAATTTTGAATAGAAATATTTTCAAATGAAACAATATATACAGTCAAAGACATTATTTCTCTGTGCCAAAATCTAAGTAATCCATGTTTTTAGCCCTGCATATTGTGACAGGGAGCTAAATATTTCTCCAGATCTAAAATGCTTACTCAGTTGAATTTAAACATGCAAAATGTTTAGAAAACATATTCAAGGACTTCCACATAAATATACTCAAATATTTCAGTATATTTAACTTGAAATGGGATATAATTCAGTGGTTTTCTAAAAATGTCAATATATTTTTCAGAAAGGGTGATGCAAACATAACACATAGGATATTATTTTACCTGTTCCACTATTTCCTCCTTATAAAGGATATATAGTTCTGTGTTTCCTGATGGAAAGGAAGTCTAAGTAAAGTAAGTAAAGTAAGTCTATAAGTAAAATAAATTAACTAACTTATTTCTATGATGTGCTTTCAAAATTTGTTACAAGTGCATAATAACCTGTTATATACTGAGCACTGTAACTATAGACCTGCTGTCATTGTGAAACTTAGAAACCTCACACCAAGAAATGTTAAAGCCTTCATCTACCATAGAATTTATTTAAATCTCAACTAAGGACCAAAATGTATTCATATAAATATTTGTTTATGTATAGAAAAACTACCTGGTTCTGTAAGGAGCACCAGATTAAACTACCCTTATGATTTGTTAAGGAAAAAAATAGCTTCTCTTGCCTGCCTCTCTGATACACATCAGAGATTTGATGAGATGGTGCCAAGATTTCTTCCTGTATGTGATTGCCAGTTTACTAGCTACTGCTTGAGATAATGTGTTTTCATTAATAAGATGATTGGATCTGGGCTTTAATTTGAAAATATTTCATCTTCATATGCTGCTATATTTCCTTGCCTTTCTATGAATTAGTTCAGCTGTAGTTTTATCAGTGCGATTTCTGTAATATGTAAGGAAACTCTTCTTACACCAACAGAAAACTAATCTCATTTGAGAAAGAAAAAGAAATAAATCTATTAACAGTCATCTGGTGCTTTCACAGGATTGATTCTTTTATGGAAAGCTGGCACTTTTGCATGACCTGGCAGCAACAAAATCAAGGTGGTTTGTGGTATTTGACAGTTAGATAATCATTTATTCACACCAGCCTTGTAAGCTCTTTTTGAACTCCTGCAGAAAGGGGAACTTCAATTAAGAGTGAAGTTCAGTTGTCCCTGATGTTATTAAAGCCAAAATAAAAGTAGCCTGCTCATCAATCCTGTAATTTCCTCACGTTTTAGAGATATGGCTCACAGCCCTCTTTCTACTGTTCTACCAAGAACCACTCATCACACATTCCCCCAAAACTCTGTTGTGTTTCTCCGTGCTTCTAAATAACTGGAATCTCAAACCCTTCCAGCTGAGTGCTTAAGCCATCCCTGCAAGCATGTGTCACTGAAATAAAAAGAGGGGGAAAAAGTGCTTTCGTTTTTCACAGCGAAATGTGTTCAGTGAAGGGGGAAAACCTTGAGACTACTTTGTTTAATGAGAAGTCTGCAAAAATCATATATCTTATCTCCATTCTATCCAATCTTTGTAACAATGCAATCTTTGTAACAAAAAAGTAACCCCAATGAGCACATAAACAGTGAATCCTCACCAACAGAGTTGGGAGACATTTGAAAACCTCATTCTTGTTACCTAGATTATATATTTTTTATCATTATAGTTATTACAAAGCATTTATTTAGAAGGCATGCTCTGCAATGTCTTCAGCTATATGCTAAACACTTGCTATGTATGTAGGTCATGTGACACTATCCTTGCTGCAATATTAGAACATGAAAAATGGCTTTTTGGCAAACAAATAAATCAGAGACAAAGCATTCTATGTACAGAATGGGATTATAACTGTATAATTTTTCATCAAGGAATGAAAAAAATTAGAACAGTATTTACTGTTGTAATTAAACTTTCCCCCAAGAAAGACAATGAACTTTGGGAGATGATAAATAAAAAAAATCCCATCATCAGCAAGCTATTCCTTAGAGATTTACACGCAATGATAAGATCTCCTGAGTTCTTCGAAAGAGAACAAGTTCATAATTTATCTTTTACAAGCCTGGTCCAAAACCTATCTGAGTCATTAGGCGTCTTTAAATTAATTTTGTCCAAAGCTCTTTGTAAAGTAATTTTATTCTTGAAGTACAAGTTTTAATTTTCTAATGCTAAAATTAAACCAGAAATTGCTTATCACTTTCTTTTGAAGGAACAGGGTTTAATATTTACTTAGATAAAAACAATTGCTATCTTTTTCACCAATTTTCTATAGAACAGCTGATTTTTAGAGATCTGGAGAACTAGCTTCAAAGTATATTTAAGACAATTTGAAGTGTATACAACTAGACACAAAAAGCATTTTTCTTTTGTTAAACTTCACATTCAAGCAACAAGACAATAGATTCTTTTCTGCACACTTATTTCATAGAATCATAGAATAGTTAGGGTTGGAAAACACCTTTAAGATCACCTAGTTCCAACCCCCCTGCCATGGGCAGGGACTCCTCACCCTAGACCATGTCACCCAAGTCTCTGTTTCTTTTCATGTACATATATGCTATGGTTTGCTAAGTAATAGATATAGAATAAAGCATGCTTCAGTGCCATGTCAGCCTGCCAGTCCTGCATAGGACCCTTGGGTTCTTGAAAAGGGGAGGACAGGAGTGCTGGGTTGGCACAGAGATCTGAACTCACCCTTTGACTCCTGTGTGCTTCACCTTCTTCCCATTTGGGGAAACATTCTAGAAGAGGAAAAATAATCTGCGAGCTGTATCACTGAAGTCTATTCAAATATGTTACATGCATCAGCCTGTCTGTGTACAGGAGGATGGGAAATAATTTATATCATTTTATTAACTGAATTTGATTACTGGGGTTGGGTTTCATCCTCCTTTATGCTACTTCTGTACTTTGAGTGGTGTATTGGCTTTTTTTAAATGAATTTTCTTCACAGCTTTCTCCAGCATAAATAATCAAACAGGGTCATATTTCCAATTAATTGGAGTAGGAAGTAGATAGCTTCTTGAGAAGACTGAGAACGTGACAGGGGACTCTGGATTTTGGAACTCCTTCTCATTCATGCAGCATCTCTGCCAAAACCATGTTGATAGTGTGGCAGTAGGATGGATAGTTACAGCAATCAAACGAAAAGGTGAAAGAGCTGCACAATATGCCTCGTGGAATGATATTTCCTAGATGTGTTACATACAGTTGTAGTCTATTTAAACTACTTTTCCAATGACTTGTCATTCAACCTGTAGTACTTGTGGCTACTTGCATCTCTTTATAGAGAGATAACAAAAATCTCTCTATAGATAAACAACGAATGATATTTGTATAGCTCTCTACAGAACACAGTTGTTACAGATAAAAAGTGACTTGACTTGGGGAGGGGGAAAGAGTCAATGAAAGTGACTACATGTAAACTGAGATTTCATCTTTTCTTACACAAATCTCTTCCACATCATTGTATATAAAAAAAAAAACTAACACCAAAACTCTGAGAAATAGACTTTACTGCTATATATTCTCTAAATGGACATACCAAAAATGAAGTCCTTGTTCTTTATTTCAGGTAAATTCTGAATTCAGATAATTATGTTTGTGTCTTTATTTGATAGCAATCAGTCATCTGATTGATATTATAGGTGGGTGAAATAATTTCTTAAGTTGATTTTGAGAGTACAACAAAATGAAGCCAAAGCCCTATGAGAAAATAAGCATTTGACAGAATAAGACATTTAACCCCCCTGGCAAAAAATCTAATTAGTCTTTAAAAATTAGACAGTTACCTTTCTAACGGTGACAAGAAGCCATACAATAAAATCCACCTGGAATGAATGGACGAGCTGGACAAGTCAGTGGTTAATAAAGGAGTAACACATTAACATTTAAAGACACATGTGAACAGAATCCCACCTGACAATCTTATGGAATATGTTTTTCAGGCAAAAAGACAGGTTCCTGTGATAAAAGTTTGAATCTCTAATGAACAGACTTGCAGTTCTGACAATAACAACAATAACTGAGAGAATTAATTGTTTTTTTCAGTCCTACCTAAATAGCTATCTTCTTTCTAATCACAATAAAGCAATTTTAATAGACCAGAAATAAGAATTTGCATGATTTAGTCTTAAGTATGTCAGTTTTGTTCATTCTGAAGCAACTCACACTTCCCCTAGTGTGACTACACTGACATTTTATTTAGTTATCCTACCTATTTTTACTTGAAAAGAGAAAAGAACGTCTTTGACAAAGACCTCTGGCAACAAATCCAGGGCAGCTCACTGTTAGATGCATTCTGATCACAAAGTCTTCTTCTATCTTGGTGGTGAAAATAAATAAGTTATCCCACTTGTTGTGTAAATTACAGCTACTGGAACAAACCCAGAAAACTGAGATGACAAAACACATGTTGAAAGCTGCTGTCTGCTGTACATGACAGAAAATCTTAAAATTAATGCACCCCTCCTCCCCAGTTGTTGACACTGCTTGCTATGTCTTATAATGATTCTTGCTATTGATTCAAGTTACTTTCATGTAGAAAGGATTTATTTTTGTGGAAACTCAAAATTCTTAGGAGCAATGTAGTGAAAAATATTCAACAGTTTGCACTTCTCTTGTTCTCACTAGCCCTTCACCTTTTAACTACAGTATCTGAATTTAGAATTTCTTCTAAACAGCGGAGACATTATAAAGCTAATCTTACAGTTACCTCCAGAATAGAATTTGGATTCCACCTGACAATAAACCATGGAAAAAATTACACTTCTCTCAGGATCATTTTATGCTGTTTTTTTAGCTGATAGTGAAAAGGATGGATTACGTTGGAGTAGCTGATTATCTGAAGGTGTGAGGCCACAACAAGAAATAACTTTTTCTTCTTGAATCCATTCACCTGTATTTCATACCAAGAAATAGAAAAAAATTTAAGAAAGGATTAGTATGCAAGTTGGAATTATGGTAGAGGAGGGAAATACTGATCAACACAAGTAAAACACAAGTAAAAAGAATCTGAAATGTTCGTAAATCACCTGCAACTCTCTTGCATGGATAACTTGGCAGCTTGAGATAGTCTTTTACTACAACTAGGGGAAAGACATAAACCCAGGATACACAAAATCTACATAAGTGTCTGACAGGTACCCACCCTGGAAGCAGTCACTGAACAAGTGTATATATATATTCAGCAAGTATACATACATTCAAGCAAGTATAATATATATATTCAGAGTACAGCTTTGGCTCCCATAAATTTATCTAACACCAGCAGAATAATGCATCCTTCCATTTAGAAAGGTATAGCATATCCTAATATTTTATTTTCAGTGACTACCACAGATGAAAACCCCCTAACATAAATAAGCAATGTTCAATAAACAACGGCATGCTTTGGAGCTTTGGATAAATATTTTTGACTAGTTTTGAAATGGAGCGTGGAGGGATAATTAATACAGGCACTGAACTGGTAGTAGTTAGAAATAGAAAATAGGTCTCCTGACCACATGAGAACTATCAGTACTTTCCAAAAAAGATAAACTCTTCGAGTCTTCTTCATTTTTTTTTTTGTTTACTCTGATTGTTTCTCAAAACAGAGCCTCATTTTCAACATACATTACTGCAGCTGTTTTCAGCAATTTTCCATACACAGGAGGCAACATCTCTGTCTCTTTTTGTCCTGTACAATAAATAAAGGATCTTCAGTGTTTCTCACCACAGTATGTTTGGCTCAAGGTGTAACGATAAAAAAGAGAAAGTTTGTAAAAGGGTATGTCTGATAGATGAAGTTTATTTCCTTTTTGTTTTTATCCTGTCGGTCTTATATCTTTTCATATCTCTTTAGTGATAATGCAGTATTCATGTTACATTCATCAATATGTCATATACACTATTACAAAGTACTTATGCTGTCATTAATAATGTATGTACTTATAATGCCTTCCCTTCCAAAGTGTCCTAAAACACTTTGCTAAGTACAGTTCCAATCTGTAAGTGAACCTAGCTCCCATGCAGCCCTCTTCAAGCAAATGTTGACAACACCGAGAGATTTGCAAAGTCAGTTAACATACAATATATATATAAAATGCAAATACCTGTGGGATGTACCACAGTATGAAAATGGCATGGAGCAGTGTTAATTTCAGAGGATGAAGGCTGCAAGCTGACATGATGGTCCAACTTGAGTGAACTACAGGGAGAAAGATTTGTCCCATCAACAAAGCCTCAGGGGAGCACTGCTTTTAAAGAGAAACTGGAACAGAGGTTGTAGAAGTAACTATTTGTAAAGAGATAAAATAAGCAGATATACCCATATCACTGAATCATTAAAATTCCCACTGTTTTGGCTGATCACTCTATAACCCTATGTCCTGGGTTCAGCAGTGGCAGTTATTTTTCTCCTTCTTAGTAGCTGGTGCAATGCTGTGTTTTGACTTTTTGGCCTGGGAACAGTGCTGATAACGTTGATGTTTTTAGTTGCTGCTCGAATGTTTGGTCTGGCCAAGGACTTTCTGAGCCTCATGCTCTGCCAGGGAGGAGAGGAAGCTGGGAGGAAGCAGAGACAGGACACCTGACCCAAACTAGCCAAAGAGGTATTCCATACCACAGCGCATCATGGCCAGGATGTAACGGGGAGTTACCTGGAAGGGCTGGCGACTGCAGGGTTGGACGAGGTATCGGTCGGTGCTCGGCTGGGGGGAGTGGGGCTAGTTATCAGTTGGCTGGTGCTGAGGTGTTGTATTCTCTTCCCTTATTATTTCCTTTATCATTATTATTATTGGTGGTAGCAGCAGTGATTTGTGTTATACCTTAGTTACTAAACTGTTCTTATCTCAACCCGTGGGAGTTGCATTCTTTTTGATTCTCCTCTCCGTCCCTCCAGGAGCAGTGGGAGGGCAAGAAGCAGGGGGTGTGAGTGGACAGGCTGTGTGGTTGGGTTTAAACCATGACACCCTACTGAACTGGTCTGCCTACCAATCATTCTGGTACTGAACAGAAAACCAGCTGAGATAGTTAGGTTATATGTGCATAGATATTATACATATATATAAGTGTAAACATTATGAGGTGGACTTTCAAACAGCACCACAGTTGTTAGGACTGGTAACTACATCACAGAGCTACATCTGTATAAGCATATGAATTTCCAGTCACATATTCATACATCATCCAACTTTGAAACAACAGCTTTACATGATACACTCAAATGACAATATGCACACTGCAGTACATCAGAGCATCCGTTACTTCTCTAGGATGCTCTTTATTTTCTAATTAAGGATTGAAATTTTATGTTATAATGTCTATGTAAACCTTTGCAGATATGCATTGCTTTTCCTTTTTATCTGCAGTTGTACGTATGCAATGGTAGGAGTAAGGTGAAGTTAATCAGGACAAAGTAAGAAAGACTGAAAACTGCATAAAGTTAGCTTTGGTGGGTTTTTTTCTTTTCTTTTCTTTTCTTTTCTTTTCTTTTCTTTTCTTTTCTTTTCTTTTCTTTTCTTTTCTTTTCTTTTCTTTTCTTTTCTTTTCTTTTCTTTTCTTTTCTTTTCTTTTCTTTTCTTTTCTTTCTTTTTTCTTTTCTTTTCTTTTCTTTTCTTTTCTTTCTTTTTTCTTTTCTTTTCTTTTTTTCTTTTCTTTTCTTTTCTTTTCTTTTCTTTTCTTTTCTTTTCTTTTCTTTTCTTTTCTTTTCTTTTCTTTTCTTTTCTTTTCTTTTCTTTTCTTTTCTTTTCTTTTCTTTTCTTTTCTTTTCTTTTCTTTTCTTTTCTTTTCTTTTCTTTTCTTTTCTTTTCTTTTCTTTTCTTTTCTTTCTTTTCTTTTCTTTTCTTTCTTTTCTTTTCTTTTCTTTTCTTTTTTTTCTTTTCTTTTCTTTTCTTTTCTTTTTTAATTTGATACATATTTTGTTTTCATTACCATACACTTTTTCACTTATGTATGATACAGCCCAAAATAATAACACTACAGAAAGATCCAGAGGTTTTATCTGAACCAAACAAACTCTCATGAATCTCACAAATAAGTCACTTCTCTTGTGAGAATGGCTTCTTAATATCTTAAACATAATTGTCTAAAAGCTTCACATAGAACAGAAGTATGAATGCAACATTCTATAGACAATGTCTGTCCTCACAGGAAGGCCCAATACAATAGATAGTTTTGAAATAGTAAGGTCAATTGTTACTCATTTAATGGACTTAATATAAAAGTATGAAGAGATGGCTGAGATAAATCCCCACTGTGTGAGTGGGAAAATGAGTCAGTGGAAGTGGCAAAACTGACAGACTGTGTACAAAGGTTAATGACAATGGAGAAGTTTCTGTCACATTGAAATTTGGGACACAATCTTAGTGGACTAGTATAATGAGGGAAGTCTGATACAGGCTTTTATTTACTCTAAAGCAAGAAGTGTCCTACGGAAGTAACTTCACATTTCCATAGGCTGGTCATTCAAGTGGACAAAATAGGCACAAATCAATTATTTATGGTAGAAGCCTTGTCCTCCAAACACGGGGTTGTATCACTGTGTCTTTGTTTTGTTTAAACAGGAGAGTGGAAAAGATTCACCATACTTTTTGAGAGATTGTTGGAAGACAGAAAAATGACAGACTGTGAAAAGGGCAAATTTTTTCTTTAATAATGAAGCTGGAGTCCATAATCCAGAGTTTTGAGCCTTTAATTTACAACGTACTGGCAGCTCAAACATCCTGATAAGACAGCAACTGAAATAACATTTTATCTGAAGGCTTATCTCTTCCATCAGAAAGGGTATAAGGAATTAATTCTAAGTTTATGCTGTGAGATCACAGAGGGCAAAACTAGAGAGATATGCTGGGTTAATCCTCCAAAATCTTAAAAGCAAGACTCATTGGAGAGGCCAATAGAAACAGGCAAAAAAAACCCTAAAACCAACAAATACTAAACCTGGCAAAGGTTGCTGTATTTTGAATATGTTTTGAACTTATTTTTATTCTACCAAAGTGTCTTTAGTTCTTGATTGCAAGTAGATGCAGAAAGCAATAAATGGTTCAAGTAAAATATTTTTTTCCGATTTACAGTTAGAAATTTAGCATGTGCTCTTAACTTCTTTTGACTTCTATGTGAGAATAAAAGATGTAAACCAGCTCCCCTGTCACAGTAACACCCAATGCAAGGCCCTGTGCCGCCTGACATAGGTCAGTTAGGCCTCCTTTGAGGGAGGGTTGGACAAGGTGAACTCATGCAGCCATTTCCAAGCTAAATTATTCTATGATTCTAATTACTCACCCTATTCCTCAGCTTAAGCAATGATATATTTATTGCTATTTCATTTCTAATTAAAATTAATTGAAGTCTACATTTCCTTCACTCCAAAATGGACTAAATCTCATACAGAAGTTTCAGTTACTTTCAGTTACTACTGTACCCGTACTGTAATCAACAGAACAAATCAAAACTGATGTGACATTTAATACTCAATTAGAACAAATTCCAAATGAGTTAATGCAGTGCTTTCCATATATGTGCCTCATTTGAAAGAGATTCATGCAGTATGGGTTTATCCATATATATTTCAATAATAACTAGGTACTGTTGTGAAATTTTACTCTTCTGTTCCTCCTAGAAAAATAAACTATTAATATCTACTCCCCTTCAGCCCTTTAATAATGGAAAAAAAGCTCCTCAAAGTGTAAGTATCACTAGTCCTCCTCTGCTAAACCCCAGCAATTCTCGCAGCTAAGAGTCCCAGAGCAGTGGTCTCACATGCTATTTTGGAAGACTTTCTTAAATAAAAGTGAACAAAACCTATTTTGTAAATAGAGCAGCTATTGCTTACTGGGAGAAGAAATACTGTAAAACTCTCACATTTCTGCTTGTAGAAAACCTTTGATCACCAATATAAATGTAGGTTTGAATGAACTATTTCAGACTTCAGAAGCAGATGAATCATGCTAACACTGAATGCATGAAAAATCCACAAAATTAATTCAGCTTTTTCCTTAGTTGAGTGAATTACCAAGTTACCAAACTTAAGTCATTCATAATCCAGTGAAGCAACAAGCTACCTTATTTATTTTGCACTTAGCAGAATGGACAGTTCTATAAACATATCTGTTTAAGATGCAGTGTCTTGAGATTTTTTTGAGAGATCAGGTAAAGTTAGCTACATGCTTTCAAGTAATTTTATTTGCTTTCTTGGCTCATGTATTAAAGGGTTAGTATCACAAAGTCTTACACAATCTTTTATTAGTAAAGAAAAGATACTGGTGAAAACTTCATATTCTTACTCAGATAGGGAACCCTACTTTTTGAAATGTTATTTTACTTTTCAGAATCTGTCAATACTTTTGAGGTTCTGTCATTAGCAAAAATTTAATCAACAGACTATATAAATATCTAAATATCTAAAGATATTTCAGCTTCTGTCCCAAAGAATTTTTCTGTATTAAATCAAATGAAATTAGAAGACTGAGCAGTTCAGCCATTTTCACACTAGATCCATTCAACACTGACTAATGCAGGTGTTTTGAAAACTGATACACTGAGAAGATTCACAGCATTTACTGGATATCACACTTCTTTCATCACTGGAAGTGTCTGTGAGCAAGTACAAAGTTTGTGAAATACAGGATAGAAGAGAATTGGACAATTCTAGCATCCCTGTTGCTTTCAGGAAAATAACAATATCTTTCCTGGGTAGACTACATATGGGTATTTTGGGTGCCTCTGTTTTCCTGGAATGCAGGCAATTACAAGTATTTATTCTAAATTTATGGTAATGTTTTGGTTGATTAATGCCTTGATTTTGTGATAAAGCAGTATGATCTTTAAGTGCTCAGTGTGTCTGTAATGCAGTACCGAAGTACACATAACGCATTTACTTAGTCCAAAGCATGTAACAACATAGAACATAACAGGATTATAGGATTATTTCAAAAATAGACAAAGATCGAAACACTGCGCTGCGACAGAATTAATGGTTACATACAAATAGGAAAGCATAAAGGCACCCCAGAAGAGAGGTACAATGAAAACACTGCAAGGGACTGAAAACTCCAGCTAAGCTTGACAACAGTCACAGCCTCACAACAGACTGCAGCATCTGTTCCCTCCACTCCCAGCCCTTTGGCAGCAGCAGGTATGGAAAGAAAAATGTATGTCACAACAGTGAACTTCAGTGACTTAGGAGGTGTGGTGACAACATACACATATATGTCTAGTCACCAATTACCGTCAGGGGTTATAGCCATTATATCATCAGATGACTGTACAGACATGTGTCTACTATGAGGTGGCTACAGTCGGTGTGGTCACCTGAATATAGGTGGCTACAGAGGCTGCATCTCCACACCAAGAGGTTTGATCTTGACACCTTCTGTCCTACTTCCCCACAACCACAACTATTAAAACAAAAAAATCTTAACATGAAGGTGTAATAGCTCTAAGTAACAGTAGCAACTTCTCCCAACAATGAAAATTAATCCTATCCCAAGCTGAAAGCTTTACACGTGTTGTGGTTTAAACTGATCCACACAACTTGTTCACTCACTCTGCCCCCCCCCCCCCCGCCTTTTTTTTCCTCCCTTTTTCTTTCCTCCCCCTCCCCCCACCTCGCCGCTCCCGGAGGGACGGGGAGGAGAATTGAGAGAATGTAACTCCCACGGGTTGAGATAAGAACAGCCCAGTAACTAAGGTATAACACAAATCACTGCTGCTACCACCAATGATAATATTGATAAGAGAAAATAACAAGAGAAGAGAATACAATACCACCGACAAATGAGTTCGACCCCCCTGAAGAGAGACTGTGCCCTTCCGGGTAACTCCCAGTTACCTCCCTGGGCATGACGTGCTGTGGTATGGAATACCTCTTTGGCTAGCTTGGGTCAGGTGTCCTGTCTCTGCTTCCTCCTGGCCTCCCCTTGTCCCCGGCAGAGCATGAGACTCACAGAGTCCTTGGCCAGAATAAACATTACTTAGCAACAATTAAAAACAATCGGTGTTATCAGCTCTGTTCCCAGGCTGGAAGTCAAAACACAGAGCTTGCACCAGTTACTAAGAAGGAGAAAAATGGCTACTGCTAAACCCAGGACAACATGACTGCTCACTTATTTCCTCTGTCTGCCTCATTTTTACATTTCTTGACTTATTTTCCTCAGTGTGATGGTGTTCTTTTTTGATTTGGGTTTTGTTTGTTTGTTTCTGGTTTTATGTTTGGGGAGGCGGCTGTTTGGTTTTTTGATTTGGGTTTTTTCTATCAAAATGAGCTACCGGTACTTTCCTTCTTTCAAAGAAAGCAGAGCCCCACTAACAGAAAGGCTAAGACTGCTTAAGCACACCACCATTCTATTGACTGGACAATTTTCACACAGTGTGAAGCCAGCAGCTGCCACTGCCTCTTCCTTACCCTCCTGTAGGCTATGGACATACAAAAGGCACTCTGTGTTTCAAGCAGGGATCTTAGAATCATGGAATGGTCTGGGTTGGAAGGGACCTTAAGATCATCCGTTTCCAACCCCTTCCATGGTCTACTGTTCACAGTCTCCCAATGTCTCCCAAGACTCCATCCAACCTGGCTGTGAACACTGCCAAGGGTGGGGCAGCCACAGCTTCTCTGGGCACCCTGTGCCAGTGCCTCAGCACCCTCACAGTGAAGAACTTCTCCCTTATATCTAACCTGAATTTCCCTTGTTTCAGTTTGAACCCATCACTCCTTGTCCAATCACTGCAGTCCCTGATGATGAGTTGCTCTGCAGCATCCTTGTAGCCCCCTTCAGACACTGGAAGCTGCTTTGAGGTCTCCACGCAGCTTCTCTTCTCCAGGCTGAACAGCCCCAACTTTCTCAGCCTGTCTTCATATGGGAGGTACTCCAGCCCCTGATCATCCTCTAGGCCTCTTCTGGACTTGTTCCAACAAATAATAATGTTAATTAATAATGTTGGATGATTAAATTGCCAATAACAGCAACATTGCAATTTCTACGTGTTCACAACATACGCATGTGCAGAACACAAGCAATATGAAAATGCTGAGATATACCTTGTTACTGCAGTAGTTATAGTGCTAACCTTATGGCCAACAATCTTTTGTCCTTCCTTGCACAGTGTTACACTCTGCTAAGCCTCTACCTCTGCCCTGCAGCTTCTGATGCTTACCAGAGCTCAGCTGTGCTGCCTATGCTTCCTACAGCAGCCGAAGGAAAAGGAGGAGGACTTTGAATGAAGTCTTTGTTTCCTCCCCCCAGCTTGACCTCTCTTCTCTAAATATTCTCTTCACAAAATATGGCAAAAGATCAGAATCACCCTGGGTCTGTAGTGAATGGAAATCTGTGGCTCCTGGGAAGGGAACAGAGAAAAGTGTTTTTTCTCTAGTGGTGGAGGGGATGAAAAAGCTTTCTATTGACTGTCGTTAGGCCCATTACTCTTGATCTACAGAAAGATCAAAGCAAGAGGACACTTTAAAAGTGTCCTCCTGTTCTTGCAATGTACTAACCTCTTGTCCAGGAAGTTCTACAGTATCACAGAACCTGGTGGGTAACAGCACTTTTCATTCATTATCCAACTGTGGAGTTACATGATGCTACTCATTACTGACAATAGAGACAGGAAATTCCCAAAAGTAAGGAAATAAGGCTAAATAAGAGCACAACTGAAATGAGGTGAAAAAGATAATCATTAATTATATTGGCCAAGGGACATTTTTTATTCTTTTTTTTTTCATCTTGAAAAGAAGTGTGTGTGTTGGCACAAGCTTCAGAGAGGTGTGTGCTGAGATGTGACTACCATCAATAAATGAGCCCAACCTTGCCTCTGGGGCGGTTGGCAGCAAAATTCTTGCCTTAAGTGAACCAAATTAATTCCTGGTATCAGACCATTAATATGCTGACTGTAAATGGTTGAACAAAAGATGGCAGTGTGGATTGAAAGGAGAAAGTAAGATGGATGCAGCAATCACGGGATGGTCAAATTTGAGATCCCCAGGACAGTGAGAAGAGCGTGTAGCAAGCTCACTGCCCTGGACTTCAAAACAGCAGACTTTGGCCTCTTCAGGAACCTGCTTACTAAGGTTCCATGGGATGTAGCCCTGGAGGGCAGGGGGGCCCAAGACTGTTGGTTGATATTCAAGGATCACCTGCTACAAGCCCAGGAGTGCTGCATCCCAACTAGAAAGAAGTGCAGCAGGAGGGCCAGGAGACCTCCTTGGATGGACAAGGAGCTGCTGAGGAAAATTCAAAGGAAAAAGAAACTTATAAAAGATGGAAGCAAGGACAGGCGGCCTGGGCAGAGTACAGGGGTGTTGTCCGGGAAGCTAGGGACCAGGTTAGGAGGGCTAAGGCCCAGTTAGAATTAAACCTGGATAGGGATGTCAAGGATAACAGGAAGGGATACTATGGGTATGTAGCAAATAAAAGACAGACTAAGGACAATGTAGGCCTCCTTCGGAAGCTCTCAGTAGAACTGGATACACAGGATTTGGAGAAGGCTGAGGTTCTGAATGACTTCTTTGCCTCGGTCTTCACTGGCAGAGGCTCTGACTGCACCACCCAGCTCTTAGAAGGTAGACTCAGGGACTGTGAGAATGAAGACCTTGGGCCCACTGTAGGAGAGGATCTGGTTCGAGACCATCTTAAAAATCTGAACGCGCACAAGTCCATGGGACCTGATGGAATCCATCCGCGGGTCCTGAAGGAGCTGGCGAATGAAGTTGCTAAGCCACTGGCCATCATATTTGAAAAATCATGGCAGTCAGGTGAAGTTCCAGACAATGGGAAAAAGGGAAATATAACCCCCATTTTCAAGAAGGGGAAAATGGAAGACCCAGGGAATTACAGAGCAGTCAGTCTCACCTCTGTGCCTGGTAAAATCTTGGAGAAGTGGGATTGAGTGCACCCTCAGCAAGTTTGCCGATGACACCAAGCTGTGTGGTCCGGTTGATATGCTGGCGGGAAGGGATGCCATCCAGAGGGACCTTGACACACTTGTGAGGTGGGCTGATGCCAACCTTATGAAGTTCAACCACGACAAGTGCAGGGTCCTACACCTGGGTCGGAGCAATCCCAGGCACGGCTACAAGTTGAGCAAAGAAGAGATTGAGAGCAGCCCTGCAGAGAAGGACTTGGGGGTGCTGGTCGATGAGAAAATGAACAAGGGCCGGCAGTGTGCGCTCGCAGCCCAGAAAGCCAACCGTATCCTGGGCTGCATCAAAAGGAGCGTGACCAGCAGGTCAAAGGAGCTGATCCTGCCCCTCTACTCTGCTCTTGTGAGACCTCACTTGGAGCATTATGTGCAGTTCTGGTGTCCTCAACATAAAAAGGACATGGAACTGCTGGAACAAGTCCAGAGGAGGGCCACGAGGATGATCAGGGGACTGGAGCACCTCCCATATGAAGATAGGCTGAGGAAGTTGGGGCTGTTCAGCCTGGAGAAGAGAAGGCTGTGTGGAGACCTCATAGCAGCCTTCCAGTATCTGAAGGGGGCCTATAGGGATGCTGGGGAGGGTCTCTTCGTCAGGGACTGTAGTGACAGGACAAGGGGTAACAGGTTAAAACTTAAACGGGAAGTTTAGATTGGATATAAGGAGGAAATTCTTTCCTGTTAGGGTGGTGAGGCACTGGAATGGGTTGCCCAGGGAGGTTGTGAGTGCTCCATCCCTGGCGGTGTTCAAGGCCAGGTTGGATGAAGCCTTGTGTGGGATGGTTTAGTGTGAGGTGTCCCTGCCTATGGCAGGGGGGTTGGAACTAGATGATCTTGAGGTCCTTTCCAACCCTAACTATTCTATGATTCTATGATCAGGCAGCTGGATTAAAACAGGGATGTAAAATACTCTAAAGCGTCAGGTTAGGTGCATACCTACTCTCAGAGGATTATACTCTCATTATTGTAAACAATATTGAAATCCATAGAAGAGAAGAAAAAGCAGGATTACTCTGTGTGAAATGGAACTAATATTATCTTTTGAGATTTCCCTTTAAAAATACTGTTCACAGCTCCATTGTCCCTTTCGCCAAAATTTACAATACAATTTGCTGAATTATATAAAGCCCTAGCAAGTAATGACACATATGGGATGGCTTTTTGTTCGAAATTGTGTTTCTTATACCAAGGTTCATCAAGCTGTTTCATATTTATTCCTCTGATTAATGATATGTCAGAATTCCAATTCTAGTGCCAATTTATTGCTTGTTGGCAATTGGAGAATGAAATAGCCATGTAGGCAACATGCAATATTGATTTTTATCCATCTTTTTTGAGCTCCAGTATATGATTCCCAAATGTGCTTTCTTGTTGCAACCTAACTAAACGTTACAGTCTTATGCCTATCATTCGATAATGATGTTACTGATGTAGACCATTTCTTAAAGAGCAACAGTCCAGTATGATTTGATATCAGAAGAACTGAATTATAGGTTTCATAGTTAAAAATTCCTACTATTCTGTTATCTCCCTCACAGAGACAGATCACATCTTGTAAAGGTTATTGGATGTTGTACAGTTTTGTAAGTGTGCCAACTAAAATAATAATCAAGAAAAATAAGAGTGCTTTCAAATGTTATAATATGAAATTCAGTGCATTTGAGGGTACTCCACACAGAAGAGCAGAGGTTAGAGATAATGTGAAATTTGCAAATTCACATAATGTATTTTGATCTTGGATCCATCATGCCACCCATCTAACATGTGATATGTAATCAAGGCAGCAATATAGAAATAAAACAATCTCTTAGGGCAACCTCAGCACCAGATTTAGGCACTTGTCTTGTCAGTGTTTACTTGTACAGATTCAGAGCACGAACTTCTCTGTGAGACAAGAAGAAATTACTCTTTGCATTTGAGATAAAATGTTTTTAAAGAAAGCTTTAACGTCCTTTTTTACATGAGGAAAGGAAGTTGATCATAATCTTAGTGGAGGAAGTGATGAAAATTTTAACTGGGAAAGATAAAGACATACTTGGAGGAGGGAAAACAAGACCAGCACATTGGAAAAGTGTTGCTTCAGCAGGACTTGACAGATAATACGTGCATGTATAAAGAAGAATGTTGCTTTAGATGAGAGGGAATTTGTATTTCCAGTCAGCACTAAAATTCGACGGGTACAGTAGAAGCTTCAGCATTATGTTTAGGAGTGTAGTGGCCTCATACGTTGTGTAATTCTAGAGCTGCTAAAATATGGGAAAACTAATTGGAAAGGAAAACAGAAAGGTAAAGAATATATCCAGGGCCCATATGTTCTAAAGCTTGACTTTCAGTACTCTTTAAGCAGGTGAAAAATGCCTAGGGGGAGGGTTTCTTTAAAGCCTCTGTTACTGAATTTATGTGCTTGTAAAATGTTCAACATCCCACTGCCTACCTATCTGTCTTTGAAAATGTAGTTCTTAGCTTCCAGATAATGCAGATGTATGAACCTTCAATATCTTCCTTGTTTGGATGCTCTGATGCTTATGACGTGATGCAACTTTTGGCCGTTTTTTCTTAAAAAAAAATCATTCTGGTTTTAATCAAAATACAGAGTTGACAATATAGAGACATGTTTCTGAGTACAGAAGGCTAGGCACATACTGTGGAATTGTACAAAGAACACAGGCTCAACTTGTGAGGAAAATAAATTAGGCTTTGTCCTGGCTGAGGGCATAATAATTAAATTTGAATTTCAACATGAAGGAAAATGCAGAAGATCGATAATCAAAAGTGATTACATTTAAAATCTGGGATGATTAGTGACAAATTTTAGATATGGAGAATATGATAATCTCTTCAGTCTCCAGGCACCACTCAGCCCTATCCTCTGTGAAAATGAAATGTTAGGAAAGGAGATATCTAGCTATCCACATAAAAAAAGTACTATTCTATACTTTACTGGTCTTTAAAGCAGGCTTTTTAGACAGTCCAGTGTCTCAGGGTTGCACCCAAGAACCACAGAATTGAGTTAAAAACCTCACATTGATTTTTAAAGTCTGTTTGACTGTGATTCATGTCAGTAAGAAATGATCTGATCTCAATCAAAGGAAAGACATTTCATCTCTCTAGGAATTTTGAAATATTAGTGTGATGATATGCTCACATGGGGAATGTGTACTTCTGCCACATTCATTCTGTGGACAAACTATGTTGATATTCTTATCCTTAACTGACACCTTATTAGTGTTTTAAATACTAAAGTTTAAAGCTTAAGTAATCAATTGGATGAAACTAAAACTTGAACATGTTCAACAGCCCACTCCTTACTACAAGAAAAAAAGCTACTTCATAAAGTATCGCCATGGTTTAAGTCCAGTCGTAACTCAGAACCGTGCAGTCCCTCTCTCACTCCTCCCTTCCTCCCCCACCCCGGCTCCAGGAGGGATGGGGAGGAGAACTGAAAAAATGTAACTCACATGGGTTGAGATAAGAGCAGTCCAGTAACTAAGGTATAACACAAATCACTGCTGCTACCACCAATAATAATAATGATACGGGAAGTAACAAGGGAAGAGAATACAACTGCTCACCACCCGCCGACCGATACCCAGCCCGACCCAAGCAGTGATCTAGCCCTTCCAGGTAACTGCCCCCAGTTATATACTGGGCATGACATACTGTGGTATGGAATACCTCTTTGATCAGTTTGGGTCAAGTGTCCTGTCTCTTTTTCCTCCCAGCTTCTCCTCCCTGGCAGAGCATGAGACTCAGAAAGTCCTTGGTCAGAGTAAACATTACTGAGCAGCAACTAAAAACATTGGTGTTACCAGCACTGTTCCCAGGCCGAAAGTCAAAACCACAGCACTGCACTGGCTACTAAGAAGGAGAAAAATGACTGCTACTGCTGAACCCAAGACAAGTATCTTTAAGAATTACAAAGCACTGGTTAATGTTTAGATAGTTTGTTCCTCGTTTTCTTTTTTTCATTTTTTCTTTTTTTTTTTTTTTTTAGCTTGGCATTGTTTTGTTTGCTCCTTTACTTCTCTCTGGTCATTTCTGCACAACCTCATCCCTCTTCTGCTGTCCTCAAGTTCAATCTTTCTTTGGCTCTGTGACTTCTTGAACAAGAGTAGTGTGCCATGTAAAAAGCAAAATAATGAAAACCAGCAGTTTTCCTTTCTATCTGATTGTTATGTTTCACCATGTCATACCACAAAAGAATGAAGAAACAGACAGGAAAATGACAATACAGGTGACAGAATTATTTTTCTCTTTACTTTTGAGAAGAAAACACAGCAGAAAGTCTTATTATTATAGGAAGGATGAGTGATTTATTAAAAAGCTTGTTATCAACACAAGACAGCCTGTTACTTGTGTGCTACATATTCTGCAGAGTTGAAGTGTGAACAAAATTGGTAAGGCCAATTATAGCAGAAGTCTAATACATACAGACTGTAGAAGCATCTCTTGATCAAAGCCAGATTGGTGGAAAGTTTTCAGGCCTTAGACCTTCACTTATCAGAAGTGGCACCAGAGATCACAAATGAAAGGTTGCAACACTGTATTAATATTTTTCATGTTGCTAATTCAACATATTGGGTAGTGCCGTGTTCTTCTAATGAGAAGCAATTACCCTGGCTTCAGTCTAAGTAAATGCCCTTCCTGACTGTGTTACAACAGCAGCAATTCTTGCCTCTTTTGAGTTAGTAGCAATTGTACTTCCTTTGCTGGCTGAGAGATATGTACAGAGATAAAACCTAACTCATATCACTGACTTTTTTTTGGTGTGTCTGTATGTGGTTTATCTCAGGATTGTTTTTTCCTAGCGTAAGAAGTCAAATCTCATTTGGCTTATCAGTCTATCAACAAACACAGATGTTCCTTACAACTTACTGAAAGCTCAACAGACCTTGAATTTAGCATCCATCTTCCAAGTGTAAGAAGCTGGCCTAATGCTCTTCCTCAGCTCCTTGTAAGAAGGCCATCCTCTTTATCATCCCACCCGATTAATGCAGTTTGTGCTTTCTAGGCTGTTCAAGTATTATGCTTCCTAGGCAGAACCTTATAATCTTTTTTTCATACTAGGATCTGTTCTATTCCACAGTCTCTTTCAACTACTTTTTTCTTCAGATGATGTAAGTGATTGATAAATATTAAACTTACAGTATTTGTTGTCATCTGTGGCTAGCTCCAATCTTGCATCAGCTGTTTTACAATGGAAGAATTTGCATGGTTGAAGAATTTGCTTATTCCTTTTAGTTCTAATTGGTTTAATAGAAGATGATCTCCAAACACTAATTTAAAGTCACAAGCTCCATTTGTTCCACAGACATAGACTCTGAATCTTTTTCAGTTTTTGTCCCATTTTACAAAACCTCTTTAAAAGAGGTTTTTAGGGAAAGTGCCTAATCTTTCAGACGTATTTACTGATGTACCGAAAATCCAAGCCAGTGGTTTGAACTGTTTTGCTACATAACCAAGCTAAATGCTGGTAATTCAAAATTCTCAAATTCATAGAATTTTGCACATTAATGCATTCAACTTTTTGAAGTTATTGTTTCCAGAAAGTAATTATCTACAATATGGGGAAATAAGAGATGTTTACTGTTACATAAAGTCCTGAGAACTACGGATTTGTGAAAGAAAATACTTCAAATGCTTTTTTTTGTGTGTGTAAGTATTCCATAGTGTTTAATTGATACGAAGAAATTTCATGCATTTTGGTTTCCTTTGACAATGGCGTGATTGGCTCCATGTATAGGCAAGCTATCCATTATTTTAAGTATTGTCTGAACAACTGAACCTCCTGATCTTCTTCTCTCAATTTTTCCTCCTGTCCATCCAGTCCTGCTAAATTGTTCCAGTGTTCATCCCTGACTGCAACTCCCTGTAGCCCATAAAATCAACTATTCATAGAGCATTAGCTTCTAAAGGAATATAACCTGTAAAAATTCAGAGGTCTAAAGGCATTTAAACCTATCGAGCAATTGCAGGCAACAGAAAGAGCCAAAATGAAGCAAATTCTGTAAATAAGACTTTTTTTTTTTTTAAAGTGTTCTCCAACAACTAGCACCTGAAATTGCCCAGATGCCAGGATATATAAAGATTAGGATGGTATAATTTCCCAAGAGAAATGCCTGAACAAATTTTCAGGAAGACAAATGTTTTGTTTATGTTTAAGTAATAAATCCTTTATTCTCAGTGAATCCACAATGTGGTCACCTGGTGCTAGATCTATTCTTTAATTCACTTATTTCATAATATGGAGAGAGGAGGGAACCCAAAACCTTAACAAAATCTTTGTTAAATGAAGTATGTAGGAAAGAAACAAAGCAGAGGTCTTTTGGGACTAAAAGCAATCCAATCTTGAGATAGAAAACTATTTCCAATACTTCCCAAAATGAAGTATGAATGAGGAATCACAGCCATAACTTCATCTTTATTTATCTCCCACTATGCTACTTCATGGTTCTCCAGAAAAATCACCTAGTAACTACAGCTTATTGCAGAGCATGTTTCTTCTGATATATGTAGTACTATTAGATCATGCATCCAAAGTAATCTTCATAATGCACTAAGAGATAGAATTTGAAATGAAAAAAACACTTGTTTTCTTTAAAGGTCTGTCAAGAGGCACTATGGTCTAATATCCTTATTTGATTACTAGGGATGCAGTTATTTAAAAAACTGTTTTTAAAATATAGTTTAAAATTAGCTTTGCAAGTCCCTTTTAAAGATGTGTCCAACAGAGGGTATAACTGCGAAGCTGGAAGACTTCAGAAACTAAAAAAAATATGGATACCACAAACCATTAATAAACCACTGAACCAGTCACTTTGAAATATTCCTATCTTCTTTGGTGATATACTTCAAAAGAAAAAAACACCCCACACACACACAATAAAACCAACAAACTACAAAAAACAACACACCAAAAAACCCAACCAACCAAACAAAATAAATCCAACCAAAAGCCACCAGAATGAGCGTGGCCATAATTTTAAGCTAGAGTAAGTATCTTTAATTAAGCTCTCTTTAGAATCTCTTTAGAATTAAAGCTTAAAGTGTTTAATTCCTTATTGAAAAACAGTAAGAGTTCTTATTCATCAGGCAGGATTTTTTCAAGTTCTTGCAGCTTTAAAAGAAATCTGTTATAGATAAAAAGAGGCTTAAATAGTGCATATTACATCTTGCTTTTGTTTATATATGGTGAAGAGTATTCATAGTGGACCACATCTTACACTTGCACTAATCCTTAAATAATTACTATTCATCTACTCAATGCTGGAAAAACCTCATGGAATGTGACTTTGTTCTGCTGGCTTGTCTAATCCAATTCAATTACTTCAGTTTGTTCTCCCAGAGGTCTCACATTTAGAAACCGAGCTGCGTACGTCCTCTTATCCTTCTACCATTCCCCCAAAATGGAAAAGAACAATTGGAAGGCAAAAAGCAAGCAAGCAAGAAATAAAAATGCAATTCCAATGGAAATGAACTGTACTTTTTTACTATTATTATTTTGGTCCTTTCCCAAATATCTGTACATCAATAAACATGAGAAACGGCTTGTAATTCACAAGCCTTTGGCAACTCTGTTGTGATAAGGGCAAATTGGTGTGGCTGTACAAATGCTGGAGATGGGAATAGTTCAGTGGTTTGGACCAATTTGAATGGATGGAAAACACTAAAGCCCTAAAGATGAAGCAAACGATGCTGTACAGCTGGCAGCAGCTTGTCATCTGCATGCAGAAAGTGACAGAAATATTATAAATTTCCAGCACAAAGTGAACTATTTCAATCACCTGTAAAGACTTCCCTTGTCAAATAGAAAAGTGTCAGAAAACCTCTAACTACTTAAGATTTTTTTTTCCGTCCCTTCTCTCCTTCTCTTTTCAAGTAACAGTCACCTGCCCAGAATTAAAACTTTGATTTCAAATACCATAGTGAAGTATTGCTGAACAGAAATTTCGTAAAGGGAATGATAATGCAATGGAGCAATAAGAAGTATGCCACATATAGTCTAACTGATACTACAAGAGAAGAGATTCTGTGATCTTAAGATAAAAACCTATAGTCTTAATTAAGGAATAAATTTTTGCTGAAACTGTATTATATTCTAAACAAATGACATTGTCATTTCACACAAATTCCTATTTCTGGCCTTGCATTATGTACTTTGTGGCAAACTGGAACTTGCTTTGAGAAACAGTCTTGATTATGCTTGTAAACTGAATGAATTTTGACCATGAGGAATGAAATAATAAAAGTAAGGAGGAAAGGCAGTTGTGGCCTATTCCTGTCTTACAAGGAAGTGTAATTAATGCATACCTTAGAATGTATTTATTTAAAACAGTTTTCTGTCATTATTGTACCCACCTTACTTCACCTTACTAAAAAATTGATTCTTTGGATTAATTTAAGGTAAATGTGAATATGTTCTGGATAGATTGTTTTTTACTTTCTTTCTACTACGAGAAGAACTACTTTACAACTTGAAAATTGTTGTTATGTGCATGCTTATTAATTCTACAAAGTCAAGTAATATTTCCTAAAATAAAGCTCACATTCCCACCAGAGGGAATTTTCATCACAGTTCAGGTTGCCACTGTATGCAAATACTTCCAGAGCAACCTACACAACGTATCTCTGCTGTCCTTTTCCCCTATGATAACAACCCTGTGAAGCTTTTCTAATAGCTTTGCTTTCAAAATAAGTAACAGCAAATCACCAAATCAGTTAAAATCAGAAACGTTCTAGCAGGTCCCTATGGCATGATTCAAGCTTGGGTGAGGATACTGCAGAGGTAGGGAATGCAGCAGACACCATTTCCCACTCATTTCTTAATTTAATCATTACAGTCAAATCAAAGTCCTCATTATCTGCATAGAAAAACGATTTTTGATGAAACAACTCTTTTTCTTAGGAACTATATGCTTTATTTAAATCTTCCATTTCAGGTAATGATTATTGCTGATCTGAAGCAGAAAAGTGTTTCATTTGTATTTTTATGGTGGAAGGTTTTTCCCCTCCAACAAAATCATGAACTTATGAATGGATTTTTTTTTGTAATAATAAATATATATAAAAAAATACACATGTATTTACTTTATATAGCATGTTTGTTCTTATTTGGAGTATCGGCTTGATCCTTCCCATCTTGATGCTCTCAAAAATATCACACGGGTTCATCCACAGAAACTGGGGTGTTACAGATATGTAGTGGGGGCTGCCATCCTTAACCTACTGTGGGACAGTCAAATTCCAAGTTACTGTGAATGAGAAGAGTAAGAATGCACTACATGTTACAGTCTGAGAATACAAAATATCTTTGCTCAAGGCATAACACAATACTTTTAGAAAAAACACGAATGACTTCTCCCATGCATTTGGTTTTGTATATAAGAGAAATATTTCATTATCTTAAGAAACAAGCTTTGACCATTCAGGAAAAAAATACCTGAGGACTGATTAGTGAATTTATTACCCAGGAAACTAACAGCAGATTCCAGATTGTTCTGTGTGCTCATACTTGGCCTTTCCACTCAAAGTGTGAGACCTGAGATATGAAGTAGAGGTAATGTGTAAGTTGTTCTTACATTAGCTTTTCACCTGCTGCACCAGATTATAATGCTGCATCCCAGGGCAAATCTTGTTCAGTTCTGGCCTAAAGGAGCCATTTCCTGTGGTAACTGTACGCCATAGGACAATAAACCATTATAGTTCAAACATGACTGTTCTGGTGATCAGATTTAGATATGAGTGACCTTTATGTCCTTCATTCAAGGGTGAGTTTAGTTTGCGGTTTTTCTTGTTGTTGTTTGGGTTTGTGTGTGCGTGTGTGTGATTGCATTTTACTCTTTCTTCTTGATTCTCAAAAGCATATATAATACTTGGTAAAACCATACTGACAGATGCTTTACAAAAACCCCAAGTCTTTTGTTTGAGTCACGTAGAATATAACTCAATGGGGAAGTTCTGCCAAGGGGATCTTTGCCTTTCTACACGTATTTGAATACTCAGAATGGAAAATGACTCTGAGACAAGATGCAATTTTTATGCACAGTAGGAACTGATGGCAAAACTTTGACTTTAGCTATTATTTCCACAGTAAATCTTCTTTTCTATTATTTCATTTCCACATACTTTTGCATTCTCTGCTACTTTCTAGCTTTGTTTTTATCCCATTTTCTCCTTTCCCTCTCTATTTGCCTTTCCTTTTTCTTCTTATGTTCTCCCTTATACTTGCAACCTCTTTATCCTCTTTTTAAATGTTGGCATCATACTTCTCCAGAGATAAATCAACACTTTCCACTCATTCCAGGTTTTTCTGACTGCTGAGTGTAACACCAGGAAAGGGGGGGATTACAGTAAGTGCCAGTTTGGCACTCTGAGGTAGGAAAGTCTGGCACTAGCATTATTATGCATCCAAAGGCTGTGCAGCAGTGTGGTCTCCTGTCTCCGGATTTTCTTTTCCTTTTCTTTGTACAGCTATTTGCATTGAAAGCCTTTTTTGGCAACTCAATTGAAGATGTTTTTCACTTATGAGGTTTCGGAATGTTATTCGTCCCAATAAAGCATTTTTAATTCACAATCAGAGAAGAATGGTGGCATAACCCCTCCAAACTTTCTACTATACCTTAATCTGATTTAAAGTTTTTGAGAGTGTATGTTGCATGGGAAAATCACTTGGGGGGTGGGAGGGAAATTAGAGAAAACTGGGATATAACAAAAAGCTGTAGTATTATAGAAAGGTTTTTAGGGTAAAATACAGTTGCCAATTCCAGGATGGTTGGCATGAGCAGAATTTACTCCACCATGCTTCCCTGGGCAGCAAAACCTGGTATCCTAGAGAAGCAATGGAGGATGGAGGGGACTGGAGACACTACAGTTATTGTACTCCTTGCGGGGTTGGAAACTTGATGGTACCATTCAGCTGACAGGCCACAGAGCAGCTGTCAAATGGGAAATTTAAGAGATGCCTGCTGCTGAGCCAGCAACTGTGGTGAAATCACTTTCGTCAGGTGAACCTTGCTCATTATAATCTCATTATAATACTAATGCACACCTCCGTCCCAAAGTTCCCTGCCTCCAAGGTGTGACCACCCCTCACCCAGCATGCACTTTATATTTTTTATTGGCTATATGTTCTGAGGAGAAGTGATAGAATTTTACATCAATCAATAGAGATTTAGATTTTTAGAGAGCAGACTTTGGCCTCTTCAGGAACCTGCTTAGTAAGGTTCCATGGGATATAGACCTAGAGGGCAGGGCAGCCCAAGACTGTTGGTTGATATTCAAGCATCACCTACTGCAAGCTCAGGAATGCTGCATCCCAACTAAAAGGAAGTGCAACAGGAGGGCCAGGAGACCTCCTTGGATGGATAAGGAGCTGCTGAGGAAAATTCAAATGAAAAAAGAGGCTTATAAAAGGTGGAAGCAAGGACAGGAGGTCTGGGAAGAATACAGGGATGTTGTCCGGGAAGCTAGGGACCCAGGAACCTAGGTTAGGAGGGCTAAGGCCCAGTTAGAATTAAACCTGGATAGGGATGTCAAGGATAACAGGAAGGGATTCTATGGGTATGTAGCAAATAAAAGACAGACTAAGGACAATGTAGGCCTCCTTCGGAAGCTATCAGGAGAAGAGGCTACCCTGGAATTGGAGAAGGCTAAGGTTTTCAATGACATCTTTGCCTCAGTCTTCATGGGCAAATGCTCTGAACATGCTGCTCAAGCCTTAGAAGGCAGATGCAGGGACTGTGAGAATGAAGACCTTGGTCCCACCATAGGAGAGGATCTGGTTCGAGACCATCTTAGGAACCTGAACACGCACAAGTCCATGGGACCTGATGAAATCCACCCGCAGGTCCTGAAGGAGCTGGCGAATGAAGTTGCTAAGCCACTGGCCATCGTATTTGAAAAATCATGGCAGTCAGGTGAAGTTCCCGACGATGGGAAAAAGGGAAATATAACCCCCATTTTCAAGAAGGGGAAAATGGAAGACCCAGGGAATTACAGAGCAGTCAGTCTCACATCTATGCCTGGCAGAATCTTGGAGCACATTCTCCTGGACGCCATGCTAAGGCACATGAATAACAACAAGGTGCTTGGTGACAGCCAGCACGGCTTCACTAAGGGGAAATCCTGCCTGACCAATTTGGTGGCCTTCTATGATGGGGCTACAGAACTGATGGACAAGGGTAAAGCAGTTGACGTCATCTACCTGGACTTGTGCAAAGCGTTTGACACTGTCCCACACAACGTCCTTCTCTCTAAATTGGAGAGATATCAATTTGATGGATGGACCACTCGGTGGATAAAGAATTGGCTGGCTGGCCGCACACAAAGAGTTCTGGTCAATGGCTCGATGTCCGGCTGGAGACCAGTAACGAGTGGTGTCCCTCAGGGATCGGTGTTGGGACCGGTCTTGTTTAACATCTTCATCACTGACATGGACAGTGAGATTGAGTGCACCCTCATCAAGTTTGTGGATGACACCAAGCTGTGTGGTCCGGTTGACCTGGAGGGAAGGGATGCCATCCAGAGGGACCTTGACACGCTTGTGAGGTGGGCTGATGCCAACCTTATGAAGTTCAACCATGACAAGCGCAGGGTCCTACACCTGGGTCGGAGCAATCTCAGGCACAGAAGAAGAAAGGCAAAGAAGAGATTCAGAGCAGCCCTGCAGAGAAGGACTTGGGGGTGCTGGTCGATGAGAAAATGAACATGAGCCGGCAACGTGCACTCACAGCCCAGAAAGCCAACCGTATCCTGGGCTGCATCAAAAGAAATGTGACCAGCAGGTCGAAGGAGGTGATCCTGCCCCTCTACTCTGCTCTTGTGAGACCTCACCTGGAGCACTGTGTGCAGTTCTGGTGTCCTCAACATAAAAAGGACATGGAACTGCTGGAACAAGTCCAGAGAAGAACCATGAGGATGATCAGGGGACTGGAGCACCTCCCATATGAAGATGGAATGAGAAAGTTGGGGCTATTCAGCCTGGAGAAGAGAAGGCTGCGTGGAGACCTCAGAGCAGCTTTCCAGTATCTGAAGGGGGCCTCTAGGGATGCTGGGGAGGGTCTCTTCGTCAAGGACTGTAGTGACAGGACAAGGGGTAATGGGTTAAAACTTAAACAGGGGAAGTTTAGATTGGATATAAGGAGGAAATTCTTTCCTGTTAGGGTGATGAGACACTGGAATCGGTTGCCCAGGGAGGTTGTGAGTGCTCCATCCCTGGCGGTGTTCAAGGCCAAGTTGGATGAAGCCTTGTGTGGGATGGTTTAGTGCGAGGTGTCCCTGCCTATGGCAGGGGGGTTGGAACTAGATGATCTTGAGGTCCTTTCCAACCCTAACTATTCTATGATTCTATAATAATAAAAGAATGTATGACTAGAATCACTCAACCTCTACCTGAGAGGAAAGAAAAGTATAAAAGTAAATGAGAGAGCGAAAGAGATAAGGAAGACTCCATTGTAACTCCTAGGATCAGTTGATCGGCGGAATCTTTCTTCTCACCCATAAGTGTGCCCATTGGCTAAGAACTTAACCTTATGACCACTAAATAACTAAGCTTTATTAGTGATTATAGCCTGGTTGTGTATCACTTCAAGCTTCTACCTGTCACTTGCAATCACAAAACTTAATTTGTCACAATTTTATATTGATGGTGTTAATCTCTAAACTTTTAGTGATAGTCTGTTGAGAGCTTTTTAACAAACAATGGGCATGTGAGCGATCCGGAACTCTTGCCATTGGTTAGAGTTTGTAGTAAGGATTAACGGCCTAGTTCACAGGTTACTTCAGAGCGAAGTTGTAGCCACATATGTGGAAGTTCTCCAGGAGGGAAGCAGCTCCCGGATGCTGAAGAAGGAAAGAGTCAGCTGCCTTTGCATTATGTGTAGAGACCAATCAGCTGCCTTTGCATTGTGTGTAGAAACCAATCATTATAAAGCTTAAGCGCGGGACCAGAGCAGTGCTCTGAAGTGAATAAAGGTCAGTTTCTGATTACATTGATCAGCGTGCTGTCCGTCGATCTTCCGCAATAGTCTTTTCTTGAGCACCAGCAGTTACTGGCAGCAGATAACATAAAGTAGGCAGACGCACTGAGGGGTCCCCTGATGCTGTTGGTGTGTTTCCCTGCACAAGTCAGTGGAATCACCCTCCAATCCAGCAGGACTGTTCAGTGAAGGGTTCCTGTAAAGGGACAGTGACAGACTGGCTGAGCACAAGGGTCTCAGCTTTCTTGGGATGCTGATGGACAGATCAAACGCTAGGGATGGAGAAAATCTCCTCCTCTTCACGTGACAATAGTGCTCACAAGCACTTGTTTAAAAGAATATTGCTCACAGCTTTGCACTCTCTTGGCAAGCCAGCTGAGGCTCTATTGTTATTATCTGCATCTGAGTCATACCTAGATAATAATATAATGGCCTCTCCATGCTAGACATGATACAAATGTATATGAATGGGCAGTTCTGGCACCAAAAAACTCACAGTCTAAATTGATAGTGGGAGAGGGAAAAATACTAAAAAAAAAAAAAAATGGGTAAACAGCATTAAGTCAATAAGATATCTGAAAATATATGAATACTACTCTCATTTCAAAAGCAGTGTAGTTCAGTTTATCAAACCATCCAACAAATTTTGCTGTCATCTACTGGCACTGAAAAAAACATTACAAGAGGAAACTGTCCCTTGTGGTATTTTAAAATTGTCCATAGATAGGAAAAAATTAAATATGAAAATGCAACCCTGGGGAGATCCATAGAACCCAAAGTTTCAGGGTTTTTGGTCTTTATTCAAACTAATCTCCTAAATTTTTATAATATTCTGCCATCACTAGCTTTTGCTGGGGGATTTGCTACAGGTATAAATGGAAAGTGAGACCAAACTAAACTGTGTCTGACCAGCTTTAACTGGTTAACACTGTTACTAAATTCCTGTGCTCTGCTGACAAATGATATGTGTACTATCACCTGACAGCTAAACCTCTAAGAAAAGAAAGGAAGTAAAATAAGAAAGAGGATGCACTTGGAGGCTCAGGTAAACCTATCAAAAATGCACAACCTTGAAATTCTGGTAACAACTATGGCTACTAATACTTTAGCTGGAAAACGATGTACAGTGTCCTGATACTGCTTAGTCTAGAGGATAAAAATAAAACCCAAAACCAGGCAAGCCATTTATAGTGCAGAAGGGCATACAGCTGGATCAAATAGGTATTTATGATGGAAGAGTCTAGATAAGTAAAAACCTCTGCTCTTCTATAATAATCTTATGTTCACCCGTTTGATCTAAGATGTTAACTCTTTGCTTTGAACAATCAACATTACTGGTTACAGTAGGTGTGTGTTATAAAATACATTTAACTAATTTTCCTGGCTATCTGTACCAAAGTTTCTATTTGCAAACCTATCTTTTTCTGCATAGATAAGAGGCAAAACCCTGAAGATGAATGTGCAATGAAAGTAAAAGAATGATTCATTTATATTTTGAAAGGTTTGTGGGAACAAAAAAGTCATTTGCAGATATTAGTGTCTTTTCTGTCTACCTTCTAACCTATGAAATTTTGCAGAACTTCACAACCTTCCTACCCACTCTCAGTCTCTAGCACAAATTGAACATGTCAAGATCTCACTGCCTCCAACAATTTTGTGGTTTGTTTTTGCTTATTGCAAGCATAGTGTTGAGTTTGGGTGCAAACTTAACTCAGTGACTGTCTGCCAAGCTCAACTTCAGACAACTGGTTCCAGTGTTTGTAAGTCTGCCAAAAAGATGGCATCTGCATTTTAAAGCACCAGGGGAGATAGGATAATAAAGAGAGAGGTCATGAATTCTATGGCCTGGTGTACTTTAACAGCAGCTAGTAAAATCCTCAAAATGTATGAGTAACTTGGCATCTTTTCAAACAGAACTTATGCATACTTACACAGGCAATAGTTTGAAAGTATTGTCAGAGCCAAGGATTGGTTCAGGGCATATTTCATGCACACTCACTTGTGTCTCTCTCTAATGAATGCATTGAATTAACATAATCCCAACTGAATGGAATCCTTTACAATGGGAGCAACATAACACAGAAGCAAACAATCAGACTTGGCTTTTTGGCAGTAAATTCCAGGATTTGAAGTTGTTCCCATTAGCTTTCTAGACCTGATGATATAGAACACAAATATGAAAAGACAGTGATTTCTTCAGTATGAGGGTAGTGAGGCACCAGCACAGGTTGCCCAGAGAAGCTGTGGCTGCCCATCCCTGGCAGTGTTCAAGGCCAGGCTGGACACAGGGGCTTGGAGCAAGCTGATCTAGTGGAAGGTGTCCCTGCCCGTGGCAGGGGGCTGGAACTGGATGAGCTTTAAGGTCCCTTCCAACCCAAACCAGTCTATGATTCAATGATTTCTTCTTAGACATTTATGGTAAATTTTGTCAGGGATACTTCCATAAGGACAAATCACATATAAAAAGAAAATTTACTCCAACAAACACTTGGAACCAGAAAAGTGCTGCTGTTTATTGATGCATCTTCATATATCTCTACCTTTAGAAAGCAACTTTAAAGTCTATTAATTCTATGGAAGAGATATGCCTTGTAAAATAATGACTAGTCTAGGTTGCAAACAAAATACTTAGCTCTCAGATCTAAACAGACAGCAGTTTTCATAAGAAACGGAGCTTATCAGTCTCTTAAGGAAGTCTGCTCTATTTCTTCAGAAAAAATTAATAAGGGGCAGATATTCCTGTTCTTAGAAGTAAATGAACTTGTAGTACAGTCTTACTGTGATAAATACTTAGGGAAAAATGAATGTTCTGTGCATTCATAGCTATAAGTTTGAGCCTTTCAAATGCAACACAGCAATAAAATTAGTACATCGACAGAAGCTTATTCAAAGGTTAGGCAAATATTGTTCCTCAACACAAATGCAGAGGTCTTCCAGCTATGCAAGTGTTCCATTGAACCACTACAGCAATGAACCTGCATACTACTTTTGACATGGCAAGAATACTCTGTTCATTATCTCTGTTTTCCATGGAAACCTATTAGTTTGAAAATGAAGAGCAATTACTGATGAAGAGCTTCATAGTAGTCAGAATCCAAAAGCATCTTACACTCTGTTCAAAGGAAAGGCTGTAAAATAATGCTGCTAGGTGGTGGCAAATTCTTCCTGTTTGCATGTCTATATGGCATTTTGAAGGTATTTTTTGCCCAAGTGAATAATCTTATATTTTTGGTGGAACTACTTGTAAGGAAAGACATTGATCAGTGTGAGCACAGCCAAAACGATCTGTCATATCACAAGAAATTCAAAAAAAGCAGGTTTAGCAATTTCTGAAAATGTTTTATTCTCCCCTCTCCAGGGTTCCAGTGAGAATGACTGTTCCTTCTTAATACACTGCTGAGAAGATATGCTATTTCCAAGGCATAGTATTTCTTGTACATATGAAGAAAACATCTAATTCACTCAGTATGCAATTTTCTAACATGTTTTTTCTTAATAGAAACACTTTTTTAAAATTTATATCCCAACATATATTTCTATTGTGAGTATTCCACATCTATTACCGTTGTGAATGCTGCTGAATGAAGAGGACAGCATGAGATGAAGCCACCTTATTTTAGCAGATCTAAGATACAGATTAAACAGATGATCATTAATTACTCTCTTAGCCATTTGGCCCTTAACAGACAAAATACTTTCCAAAGAATAGCATTGATTCCAAAAGCAGAGAAAACAGGCTGATCATAAACAGTCCATTTTGTTTTTCTAAATTATAATTTAAACAAAAGTAACATGCAGACAGCACTACTGAATTTGCTGTTGTTGATGTCTTTTACACTGTACAGGCAAGTTGAAATGCTGTCATGATTCTTTTTTATTAAAATTATTATTTTGTTTTTCCCATTTTTTAACAAGTTTTTTTTTTGTCAGAATCTAATAATAAAAAAAAAACTTCATTTGATAAAACTATTAACAAATTTTGCAGAGACAAAACATTCTAGTAGTCCTCATTCTGTAAAAATATTGCTAACGCTATCACTAACATTACTCACTATACAGTAGGTATGTAGACCAAGTTTTTCCACAACATAAATGTAGGATCCAGTTTGCCGGTGAGTTCTTGTACTGTTCTTTTTTCATCAAAATAGGTGTTTGTCATATGCAGGTGGAAGGGCTTCATCAGTTAATTCTGCTAGGTTATTCATACAGTATATGAGGCAAAATCAAGAAGAGGTAGGTCTTTGGATATGTAGAGAAAGAAAAAGGAAACCATGTTTAGCCTGATTTCTATTTTTTCTTTCACACTGTTGCATTCTGCTATGTATAAGGCCAGACCCTCTCCCTCATGTCTAGGTGAATCTGTATGAAATAGAAATTTGGGTAACATACTGCATGTATTGTCTTTCTTCTTTATAACTCAAGTAATTAGAAAATTCCCTAACACAAAGATATGGCACCTGATCACTGAGGATAAGATACTGCAAAAAAATTGATTCAAAACAATGAAGCATGATGCTTCAAACAAGAACCAAGGCATCTCAGAAGCAGAATTTCAATAGGAAAAGGTTGAAAAGTATACAAAAATTAGATTTAGCAGCATTTGTATATAGCAAAGATATTTAAAGGCAGTCAGTTGCATAATGAGAGTATAAATTGAAAGGAAAAATCACAATAGAAACAAAAAGTTAATCATGATCATGGTGTATACTGAAGACTCAGAAACCATTGGCAAAGTATTCCCCATTGCCTTTTATCTGGAGTCTGACCAAGGCTGGAAAGAAGCTATTCATCCCATGAATAATGCATATTGCTTTGTTACCTGTTTCATTTAATCTGGAAACAAATCAATGCAACCCATATGACGGAATGGTCTGATGTCTTACTTAATGCCACTGTCCGTACACCTGCAAAATGTGGTGTCATAAGAGGTTTTGATCAAAAGCATTTATTTTCTAACAATCCTTCCTAGCCACTAAATGCTTAGATGTTTAATTTACAGCTATATAATACATTAGTCTATACAACAAACACATACGAACATGAACACATTGCATTGCCAAATATCCATTTGCAGAGATAATATGGTAGAAATGTTTGAAAATGTAGCATATCTTGTATTTGCTGCAATAAACCACCTGCCAAAAGGGAGTAGCACATCTTAAAGGAAGCAGTCTCTAGAATGCTGAATAACCCTGCAAGCAGGAGGATGCCGTTTGGTTTCTTCTGTGCATCTTAACATTTGCTCTGCAGGGAATATTCTCTAGGACAGCATTTAAAGAAAGCATATTAGGCTCAATGCTAATCAGCTCTGAGCCTTTCAAGTAACTGCAGCTGATTGTATCAAAAATGTGCCAAGAGAAACAAACCGAGAATGCAAAATCTATTTGAATTTTCTTTTGAAGCTGCAAGCAAAAACTCCTGGCAGCACCAGTGCTTTGAGCATGGTAAGATTTTCATACTTTGTGCACTTCAAAGTGCAAATGAGGATTATGACCTTATATATTGTATACACACCTATATTTTATTTATACTGCATCTGTGCAATCAGGAGAAAAGATATTTCTATGACCTTCTACCAGCAAGGAGCCTAACAAGGGTATTCAGACCTATTGAAAATTCACAGTTAATTAAAGGTTAAAAAGGAACTTGTCAATTAGTATGAAAGATAATTGTCCTCCTTTGGCTACCTGATTATGTTTTCCTTTGAATAAACTGAAGTGTATGTTATCATGCTGTTAGTAAATGTAATCATAAAGCACTCACAGTACCTTCTGGCTTTCAAAATACTTGGCCTTAGAAACCAAAATTCTATGTGAAATTTATAATTGTCCTTTCATCATGCATTTTAACATCTTTGTATGCTTGTAGGAAAAATAACCAAAAAACATTGTAAAGGCAAGCAAGGCTTAAAAGCCCGCAGAAGTGGGCATTGTAGTTAGTATCACTGTGTTTTATTCTTAAAATTACAAGGGGAAAAAAAAAAAACACCAAGGCTGCAGTTGTGAAATCAAAAATGAGATGTGAAATATAAAATATCTAGTAGACCCTTTCTAACAATAATTGTGACCTTTTTCCCTGAGCTACTATTTGTGTTACCAAAACCAATGCATATTTCTTAATTCAGATTCAGAATGCAAATAGCATGGAGCTGTTTTGTGTCCTGCTCATTTGATTTACCAGGTTACAGACAATAAAGCGAAGATGTGCTCTCCTCTGTCTCTCTCACAAAACAAACCAGGAAAAAAAAGAGAAATCACACCTCAAAATTCCAGAGAATGAATTAATGTGTTTTGCTGAGACAAGAGCTCAGCCAATAACCCAGTAAATAGAAAAATCACTGTATTTTACCTCTAGTTGTGATCATAAGCTATCCATAAATGACCTGAATTTTCAGGACTGTCATGCTTCAAAACTGAAGGAAACTTACTTTTATGTAATGATAAGAAAAATTGTAATGATACATATAAGAAAAATTATAATGATAAGAAAAATTATAATGTTGTACTATAGTCAGTTATTTGTGGTACTAGAAAAATATGCATATTATTGTTCCTATTCAATGATTATAAGTTTATAACTTTAAAAATATGGCTCTGAAGAGAAATTTCTCTAGTTCTGAATGAACCTTCTCTTGCAAAGACAATGTGATTGCTCTTTTTCTTCTTTCTGAATTCACTATCTTAACTTCATTTTATATATTCCCCCTTTTCCCAGCGTTGTTCCCTTCGTATTTTTTGCTTCAAAGTTCTCCTCCCTTAAGATTTTTTCCTGCATTGTCATCCCTTTTATTACTAAACACAGAAAGACACACACAAAAAAATCCCGAATCAGAAGACCCCTCTGGAACTAGAATTATATTTACCCTAGTTATAGCATTTATTCTACCTTTGCGGCCTCCTGTTGTCTTCTGTCTTTTCCATCATAAGCAGTTTGGAACAGGGACTGTTTATTGTCATCATACTGGCATGCACTGTCAATCCAATTAGTCAATCATGATTAATCTACTGACATAGATACATTCTATTTAAGCACTCTATAATGACAGTTAGTGTTTAAATTCAAGCTTGTAATGTTTAAACCTAAAAATAAAATCATTTTCTGAAAAGTTTCTCTCTTTTTATAGTACTAATGTAAAAGTGTGTCAAGCTCTTGTGGTTAATTCCAGAAATGACAAGGACACCCTTTGACCTCTAGGCACAATGGCAAATTTACAGTGGGTTTTCTCAAGCCTGAAATGCTGGAAACAATTGCATTTTTTTCCTGACATTTATGAGTCTCTTGGTACTTAAGACAATTTTTCAATTTTTCCAAACACACTTCTCGCTTTGATACATATGTATGCATTCCAATAATCTGACAAAGGCATTATGAATTATTTCTCATCATATTCAAGAAGAAATGACACTTAGTTTATATTATAAAAATTGTGAAATTTTTATGCACAATTATTCACAAATAACTTCTCAGTTATGTTCATCAGGAGAAGTGGCTTGGCATGGAATGAGACTGCAAACAGGACATAAGCTACAGCAAACAACTTACACATGCTGTTTCAACCAGTGCTGTATAAACTTCATTGAAATTACCCTCAGTGCTCACATAGTTCCGCACACTCTGCACTTTCATTGAGTAGATGAGATTTCTTTTTTTGTGTTCCTAGAACTTTGGAGTTGCTAATAATTTTGATGAAGACAGGCTGAGAAAGTGGGGTCTGTTCAGCCTGGAGAAGAGAAGGCTGTGTGGAGACCTCAGAGCATCTTCCAGTGCTGAAAGGATGCTGGAGAGGTACTCTTCTTTGAGGACTGTAGTGCTAGGACAAGGGTTAACAGGTTGAAACTTAAACAGGGGAAGTTTAGTTTAGATATAAGGAAGACGTTCTTTACTGTGAGGGTGGCGAGACACCGGCATGTGTTGCCCAGAGAAGTTGTGAATGCTCCATCCCTGTCAATGTTCAAGGCCAGGCTGGACAGGGCCTTGGACAACACAGTCTAGTATGAGGCACCCCTGCCCATGGCAGGCGGATAGGACCTGGATGATCTTAAGGTCCTTTCCAACCCTAACTATACTATGATTCTATGACTATTATTATGTTGAAAAAGAGCACAGGCTATTTTGAAACAACATTCAGCTCATATGCATCAACTGAAAAATCCTGTAGTGATCTGACTGACACAGGGCTACTGAATCATTTACTCTCACAGCAAGATCTGGAGATAGCAATCACATATCAATTCAAACCTTCCTTCTACTATCATATAACTTATATAACCTGCAGATCACAACATGCAACATATCTGGCTATGATTATATCTAGTATCATTAAATTAAAACTATGTCTGGAGAGCTACCTTTTTTATATAATTAATTAATTAATTAGACTTACAACATTAAAGAAAATCTAATGACACTTGCAAAGTACACATATATACCTTATAACAATCCAGTCGTAAATTAATCTGTATTTTGTTTAATTCAACAGGAAAAAAAAAAAAAGAGAGAATTAGAAAAGAGGTCATAAAAGAAGTTCTTGTTTCATCTGGATTTAGATTATCATTCAGAATTTTAATTCAAAATTAGGACAGGATCTGGACATTGTCTTGACTGCACCAATTTCCTGTGAGTGATTGCAGGATACTTTCTAAATACATGCAGTGTGGATTCCTGGTAAGGATTTACTTTATTCTGATTATTATATCATATTATTCAAGATTGTTGAAAAGGCATTTAACTGCTTTCTACAGAGACATCAAGAACTCAGTTATCAAGAGGATACAGAAATCAAAATTAGTAAAACCAGAAATTGCTTTTAGCAGACTCTATCAAAATTTTTAGTATTCTGTCCCAAGAAAATGTCCATCATTTGGATAGTTTCATTAGCAAATTATGAGAATGGATTCATATTTTGGGGGGTATATTCTAATGAGAAGGAAAAAGTTATGACAGCAAGGGATCATCCTGCAAGGATTCTGCTCAGCTGCTCACTGTAATTTTGATCTGGCCTTTTACAATAGGTGCTGTTTCAATTGGTTTCACTTATTCCCATATGCCAAAGCATACATCTTCCCAAACATCTTCCCAAACACCCTTCCTCAACTCTGCCTGAAGTTGTTAGAACCAATGTAGTCCCTAAAGACAGTCTATGATCTTACCATGTTGACAGAGGGATCAACATTCCCACATCTTCATAAGCTGCAAGTAAAGGTAGATTTCTACTTAGAATAGCTATAAGAAAACTGAAGACTTTCTTAAGAGGAAGAGTTCTCATATCTTACGTTACTGTTGTTGAAAAAAATGTCTGTATAAGGTATATAAGCTGTCTATTCCTGTAGTGTTTCCTTTTCAAGACATACAATTATGAACTTAACACCTATCTGAAATGAAAGCCTTAAAATTTGTTCCTATTTCCTGATGTTCCTTATGGAAAATATGATTTTTAAGTAATTAAGTATATTATACTGGCAATGAGAAACTTTTATCATCAGAATTATGTTATGTATTTATGTTAACCAGAAGTAAACTAAAAGTAAATTTCATAGTCTAAAGTAGATAGATCTGTAAAAAGCCACACAAAATTTCTACAGAACATGGCAATGGATATAACTAAATCAAGCTGTGACATTTTCTTTTTTATTTCCATTCTTAAAATTTATATAAGTGAAATAGAAGCCTAATAGTCACACCTATCAAAATATCCAATGTTAGTTAGAGACAAGAAAGTTTTATTGGGCTTAAATTTACTTTTAGACGAAAAAGCCATTCCATTATTTGTTTAGTTGGTAAGATTTCAAGCCACACTCTAAATTTTAGTTCAGGGAAGAAAATGTACATGAAAACCATTGTGAGTAATTTAGAAACCTGTTGCTAAGTTTCACTGTTCTTATGCTCTAATGTATAGGCTTTATTAATAGTGTCCAGAAAGGCCGATGTGTCCCTGTGTTGCTTAAATCCGTAGTTTATTTATTGACTGACTTTAACAGTGTCATCCTTTGGTATATTTTAAAGGTCTCTAAGTTTGTATGCATCATGTCTGACCATCAGGCTTCATACTCCATCAAAATAGAGATAATACTTGATTATCACATAGGTTGTCAGCTAACAAGTTTAGTGAAAAATTATAGCTGAAATGAATAGCTGAAATTGAAATTAGTTCAAATTGCCACTAGAGTGATGATAACTGGGCATGTCACCACTCTTGCTTATATTGTGTTGAGAAAGGATTTCAGCCATGCTGCTCATGAATTAATCATCTCAGTCATCAAATGGAAAATGAATTCATCACTGTAGTAATCCCAAATGCAAAAAGGTAGAAAATATGTAGTGCTTCTTTTACTAATCATTCTTATAATCTCTGGTCTCATCTGTTCAGGCACAATCCAGCTATGGGATAAGGATGTATTCTTCTGCTGGCATGCTTATGGTTGTGAGACTGGCATCAAAAATTATAAAAGATGGCAAAGCATGTCAAGCCAGATGACTTACTACTTTTGCTTTAAAATATCTGTGATGACAAGCTCACCATAAAATAAAAGAAAATATGACACCCACAGTAAGAGTACAATCCTGAGACCACATTTGTGCCCTGATTTATACAACACATTAGTCTGTCAGCATCAGTGGGGTGGTTTCAAGACAGCAGCAAGTAGCTCTAATATTGTCACTAGAACAGCTATAATCAGGCTTACAGTAATAACGAATACAAAACTGAGCTATGTTTTAAGACAGCATGAACCTTTCCTAAATGGAGTCAATTTGGCAATACCGGTCACTGTTCAGCTGCTATAAACTCTGTCTAGAGTCTACAGAGGCTTAAGAAGGCTGTGCTACTTATGTTTGACTTCCATACAACATTTTCAAGAAAGGAAAACAAAATCTCCCATTACATGTCTCCAAAAAGATAGGATTTTGCTGTCTCGTTGCTTCTGTGGCCTTCTAAAAGTGCTCACAGATTTTCCATTGTTATTTCATTATAGAGGGGGTTGTCAGTTGAGAAACACACTTGAGAAAAGTAAAGCATAAGTTCATCAGCAGAAGAGAAAGAAAGAACCTGCTTAAGTAAACTGTGAGAGGTAATTACCCTCCATGATAAAACTGTCTGCACAGGAGACACATGGTAAATATCATATATCGTGCTTTATTAAGTCTTGCAGCAGTATCTCACATCCCATTCTCAGAAGTAAGTTGCAGATACAGGTAACTGTGAAAAGTTGAGTGTAGAAGTGTTTGAAGAACCACACTTAAAGCATAGCTGTTAAAAGAGTTGTTCATCGAGTAGAATTCAGCAGATCAGTACAAATATTACTTATTAGGTGATTGGTGGAACAGAAGGAACGTTCATTTAAAGCTTTCAGTTCATGAAGAGGAACCACAAACATATTGGAAGACCATCTTGTCATACAGAAGAGTGACAAACTGCAGAAACTGTATGAAATACACTATCTAGCTAGGAACGTCTAAGATCCTGTAGTTTAGGAGAAACAACTAACTGAACAAATATAAATTGGAGAACCTAAACAACTGCAACAGGTGAAAAGAATGACACAGTGGTCATAGCAAATGATGAGCTGAATGTCTGTGACGTATCCACAGCATTATGCTTTTGTAATACATCACATGGGAGTACAACCTCTAAATGTGAAATTTCTACTACATCAAGCATTTTTAAAGCCTTGCTTACTGCATCATGTGGGCTGTTTTGAAAGACACATTGAAGGGAGTCCAGAGGAGAGGAAGGATTATGGCTCTAGAAAACATCTTATATAAAATCAGACTGAAGTGATCTAGATTGTTTAAAGATTACATGAGTAAGGAGAGAGAAGATTTCACCCTTAAGTGTGAAACTCTGCACAGGGAACATAACTAACCCAACTTCAGTAACTGCAGTAGCTATGTCAAATAGCAATGACATTAAAATGCAATGAGGGGAATACACGTTTATATTAAGAGAAACTGTCCCTATGATAAAGGCAGTTAATGATTTTCAAGGATTCATAATATCTACTACTGGAGATTTTAAAGGCTATATTAGACAAATATTTGTCAAGATTATCACAGTTCACAGCTGATCTTGTCTTAAAACAGAGGGAGTAGAAAACTTCTTGACTTCGGTCGTGGTTTAAACCCAGCCACAGAGCTCGTCCACTCACTGCCACCCCTTCTTGCCCTTCCCCTACACACGGTGGGACAGAGAGGAGAATCGAAAAGAATTACATATTACAAGTCATTGCCATAAAGTACAGTGAAACAAGAACCTTAGCCCAAGACCCACACTTGATAAGCACTAACACAGCAAATACTGGCTCTAAGTAATGTACAGCATTCTGAAACTGTGAGATCAAGAGGAACAGCTTTGAGACCCAATAAATCAGCATTGTGACGAGTGACTATTTATCCAGTCAGATCTGTTGTTATCTCAACCCTTCGTGCCCCACGTTGGGCACCAAAAGTAACTGTCGTGGTTTAAAGCCAGCCACACTGCTCGTCCACTCACTCCCCCCGTTCTTGCCCTCCCCCTACACACAGAGGGACGGAGAGGAGAATTGAAAAGAATGCAACTCCCACGGGTTGAGATAAGAACAGTTTAGTAACTAAGGTATAACACAAATCACTACTGCTACCACCAATAATAATAATGATGAAGGAAATAACCAGGGAAGAGAATACAACACCTCAGCACCAGTTGACCGATAACTTGCCCAACCCCACCCAACCGAGCACCGACCCATAGCTGGTCCAACCCTGCAGTGCCCTAGCACTTCCGGGTAACTCTCCGTTACATCCTGGGCATGACGTGCTGTGGTATGGAATACCTCTTTGGTCAGTTTGGGTCAGGTGTCCTGTCTCTGCTTCCTCCCAGCTTTCCCTCCTCCCTGGCAGAGCATGAGGCTCAGAAAGTCCTTGGTCAGACCAGCTTTATTCCCAGGACGAAAGTCAAAACACAGCTCTGCACCAGCTACCAAGAAGGAGAAAAACTGACTGCTACTGCTGAACCCAGGACAGTTCTTGACATCCCTTGCAGTTTTGTTTTCTACATTTCTATGATATGTAGAATAGGACTACTGTGATTTAATTAACTGTGAAGGTGGTTGTAAGGATAAGTGTATTAAAGATTTCATGGAAGTGTGGACCAGATAACAAATTGCCTTTGAAATGCAGGTGAAAAAAATGAAAGGGAAAATACATGGAGAACTGTATTTTCAACTTTGTGGAATATCATACATGACAAGCAATTAATTGAAAAAGCTGATATGATCCAGAAAGCTGGTGATGCTGTAAAATGTCTATCCTAGAATTCATTATAAGAACTTAACATGAGTTTCTTCCTAAATTAAACATCTTTCTTTTATCTGAAAGTGTCAAATCACATTTGTGCAGAAACAGTCTTTTGAGTTTCGAAACTGAAAAAAAGGCAAAAAGTCTGTATGAATTACCAGAAAAAAAAGCAAAATCCAATGCCTACTCCAAACAAAAGCACACCCACCCCTTTCAAATTAAAAGCACAGAAAATTTATTCATTTTGTGTTATAGAGAATAAAGGCTGAATGTGTTGTGATAGGAATGATACCAATAGAAGGAAAAAAAATTGTTCTGTTGTGCAACTTGATAGGTTGTGGCAAATGAACTGTATACGCACTGTCCCTATGGAGAAGATAAAACAATTTCTTCTGATGAGAAAAGAATGTAAGTACTGTCATCTCTGACCGCCAATAAAAGCTATTAAGGAAACAGCAGGGGATAAGTATTTGTTTGCTACCACTGAATGTTGAGTTTATCTGTATTCACTATAGTGTGTGCACACAGCCATGCACAGCAAACACATGTATTCCTTGCAGCACAGGCTTTCCCTTTGCGTTGTTCACAATGAAAAATTTATATGTGGATTTATGTGCTGCTCAACTGGCATGCAGGTAGTTCTGTGATCGCCAGAACTAATGAAGCATGATTTCCAAAATCAGTATCTCATGCGGATTCACTCTTGACAAGCAAGAAGTGACATAAACTTTTCCACTATGGGACATGCACTTACTGACCGTTTCTAGCAAGATACCTAATTGTCACATACGTTGCTTAAACTTATTGTCTTCTAGTTCTCTCTTAACTTCTAAATGTGATTGAATTGTTCTGCAATTCAGAAGTTACCAGAGGCACACAGTAACATCCAGAATATAGACTAATCACATGCAATTATTTTTTTAAGTATGAGATTGAAAACACTTTTTAAGCTAAAATTTTGTTTTTTGGAGTAATAAATAACAGATATTTCTGATTTTTAAAGATTTTTTCTTTCACAATAATCTCAGATTCAAATGTCACTGAAGTAAATGCTTAACTTTGGAGCACATTTATAAATAAACAAAAGCATTGAAATAAACCAGCCAAGATGGAAAAGATCCGAATTCAACAAGAGGACAAGTGGTACAGAGTATCTCAAAGAAAATGACAAAAATACCATAAAAATAAGAGAAAACAGTATTAAGAGCAAATAAAAAAAGAGGAAACTAATAGAGAGCTGAAGAAAGTCCATCATTGAGGACCGAAACAGTGGAAGTGGAAGAGAAGACTGAAGGCTAAACCAGCACTTAAGTAAAGCTATTAATTGAAATTATATATAATTGCCCAGGGAACTGTTATGTCAACAGTCAGTGAATATTAAATTAAATGGCAAGCATTTTTTGCCTTCATTTTATTTTTTATTATTAAAAATAGATTTCTAGTTGAATAAGAACCTGTAAAACACCATTCTTTCTGCTTTGATTACTAGATGGCAAAAAAAAAAAAAAAGCCCCCAAAACCCCAAACCACAAAAAATCACATTCTTTCAATTTTGAAGCCAATATTAAGTTTTATTAATAGGATATTTCTTAAGACTTGTGTGGCAGTACTAGAATTTCTGACTGAGGAATTTTGATAGTGCCTTAAATAAAACACTAATTTTCCATTTCTTTGGTTGGAAATACACTTGTATAATATCTCCAAAAAAAGTTAAAACAGGAATTCACATGTTATTTAATACTTCTCCCTTAAGAACTGGTCAGTGAATAAAATCACCTGTCTCAATTTGGTAGTCCTCTGAAATAAGCTCACTTGAGTCTTCAGAAAATGCCTGAAGCTGCTTTAATTCTGGACATGTAAATTAATGTGATACAGATGTGTAACATAAAAAATAATGTTGAAAACACAAAAAATGTCCTCCATTATGTGAACAAATTCTTTGTGTATTGAAGGAGATCTTGCTTGTGAACAAGAGTTGTATGAAGTGGGTATAAAAATGACATTGAGGGTCCAGTACATTTGCTACCCCTCACTTTCTATATGGCATTAGACAAAAAGCCTACCTTCTCTCAGGGCAAATTAGCCTAATACATCTAATCTTCCTAGACAGCCTCTATAGTAGATGAAAAAGACACAATACTCCAGGGGAAGTCAGAAGTAGCTAAATTAGATACCTGTTTGAAAGAAAGCCTCTAGCAGGGAACCTTTAGTTCTTTGATTACAAGAAAGCTTACTAAAATGAACTAGGCTAAAGATAGTTTTTATGAATAACTTCTTCAGTGCTTGTCTCCTTCTATTGTAAAACAGAAATTATGTCACCTACCTTCCTCTACAAGCTCGCAGAGATTCATATTGGACTGTTAGCTATAAGCAAACTATTGCTTTACTGTGATACTATTTAGGAAACCCTTAAGTTTTCAAGCCTTAACAATGCCTCTGAAAGTGCTTCTCTTACTGCTCTCAGAGTCAGTATTTTTGTTAGAAGAAAAAAAGCTTTCACCTCAAAAGATAAGGCACTCATTTTGCTAGTATTCATGTGATGTGCTTTGACTCAGTCAAATTTGAGCCGAGTATATGAAGTTTTTACTAATAGAAAGGGTTATCTGCACACACACTAGAATAGTGTGATATAAAATATGACTGCTAAGAACTATTTGTCACACAGCATGAAATAGAAGAAACTGAATGCAATAGATTAAACAGGAGAGCAAAATAAATTGGGCAAAATTGTTCAGAGAGAAGGACTGAAGGGAGATAATGGCACGAAAAGTACTACAGGATCAACAGAGAGAAACAACAGAAAGAATTAAACATTACAAAGCAGAAACAGAAGATAGATGAGAAAATTAGATCAAAAGCTACCAAATGAACTATTTAAACAAAAGGTCATTAAGTTAGGAACTGGCAAGACAGTTCTAAGGTTAAGGTGATAAAAGCGTATGTAGACAGACTACAGCATCAAAACAAGGTAAAGAGTCTAGATAAAGCTGTAAGAACTGGGAAACTGAGTGAAGGTCAAGTCTGTTCCAAACCACTGCACCTTATGTAAATTGTGTTCAGGTAAGCCACTGAAATCCCCAATTTTCATTTAAGCCAGTAGACAAGTGGTAGACTACTGGTGTTTCTATCACTGTCAGGAAATCCCAGTAAAATTAGGCAAATCATGCTTTGCATCAGAATTTCCTCATCTATACTATCGTGCTTATAAATCTTCACAAATTATTGCAAAATAGAAAATTATCTTTATGAATGTTTTCATTTTGTGTGAATGAGAGGTAATAATTGCCATTGACTAAGTTTATAAAGCAGTTTCTACCTTAAAGAATTACCAAGCTTGTTTCTAAATTGCACAATACAAAAATTAATATTATAAGAGAGTGCATATGATTCACAGAAAGACAAAATGGTCACGGCTGCCAGAGGTGTCTGGAACCTACCCATCTGCCTCTGCTCAAACAGGGTCATCTAGAGCAGGCTACCCAAGACTGTGTCCAGATGGCTTTTGAGTATCTCAATATCTCCAAGGATGGTCACTTCACAACCTCTTTGAGAAACCTGTGCTCAGTCACACTCATAGAATCATAGAATCATAGAATAGTTAGGGTTGGAAAGGACCTCAAGATCATCTAGTTCAACCCCCCCTGCCATGGGCAGGGACACCTCACACTAAACCATCCCACACAAGGCTTCATTCAACCTGGCCTTGAACACCGCCAGGGATGGAGCACTCACAACCTCCCTGGGCAACCCATTCCAGTGCCTCACCACCCTAACAGGAAAGAATTTCCTCCTTATATACAATCTAAACTTCCCCTGTTTAAGTTTTAACCCGTTACCCCTTGTCCTGTCACTACAGTCACTGACAAAGAGTCCTTCCCCAGCACCCCTATAGGCCCCCTTCAGGTACTGGAAGGCTGCTATCAATTCTGTAGCCCCATCATAGAAGGCCTCCAGATTGGTCAGGCAGGATTTCCCCTTAGTGAAGCCATGCTGGCTGTCACCAACCACCTTGTTGTTTTTCATGTGCCTCACCATGCCTTCCAGGAGAATGTGCTCCAAGATTTTACCAGGCACAGAGGTGAGACTGACAGGTCTGTAATTCCCCGGATCTTCCATTTTCCCCTTCTTGAAAATGGGGGTTATATTTCCCTTTTTCTTGCTTGTTTCTGTTTGTGCCCAGTGACTCTTGTCTTGTCAGTGGGCACCACTAGAAAGAGATTGGCTCCATCTTCTTTGTACCTTAAGGTACTTCTACACAGTGATAAGACCCACACCCTGCCCCCAAAAGCCTTCTCTTCTGCAGGCTGAACAGTCTCAGGTCTCTCAGCCTTGTCTCACTAGACTCTCCCCCGTATCTCCAGATATCTCTCTTGCACTGGAAAGCCCAGAAACGAACAGAGTGTTCCATGTGGGGTCTCAACAATGCTGAGCAGAGGGGAAAGATCACCTGCCTAAACCTGAATGCAAAACTGCTCATAGTGGAGCCCAGGACAGTGTTATCTTTTTTTACCACAAGCACACCTTGCTGGTTCATGTTCTGCATGGCCACCAGGTCTACCAAGAGACTAATTTACAAGGATTGTTTGCAGATCAGCTACTGTATTTCTTATACATTATTCTTTCAGGATAGCTGTATGGATTGAGAACTAAGTTTACTGTCAACTTGAATGTCGTTTTTGAAATTATAAAGAACGCTTTGCACTATTGGCAATTTTTTATTTTATGCTTGTAGGTAATACTTTAGACCCAATATGCATATACTACAAAATTTATAAAGCTACAGTTTCCTTCACTTAAAGGGAATAACTAGAATAAGAGACAGGTACAGCCAAATGTCTATAACTCAAACATGTTGCTTCAAAGCAGTAACCTTTTTAAAGTTCTAGCTATTTCAACACATCACTGCCTTTTTATATTTAACTTGCATGCAAACGCTCCATGCAATGCTGTGTTAAAACATTTCAGGCTCCTTCAAATGCTAGATTGTGCTGATCAATATCAAGGACAATTGCTGAAATAAGTTAAATAATACTAGAGAGCCTGTAGTCCCAGTAATGTTTTTTTAAACCTCTGCCCACATTTAAGCAAGTATAAACCAATATAAGCTTTTCCTAAACACTCCAGATGCTATAGAATTGAGAACTAGCACCTAAAATCTAAACTTCGGTAAAGAAGAGCCAAAAAGAGGTTGTGAATGTATGTAAATGTAACCTACACGGTGAAGATACCGATAATTTGATAATACTGATAATTAAAGTGAGATGAAGCCATGAAGTATTGTTAGTCATTAGAAGCTGAAATGAACAAATCAGCAGCATTAGCAGAAAGTGCATGGCTGTGTAGAGCTTATTTGCTCACCTAGTAAATGAAGGGAGAAATATCTGCACAACATTGTCTTTTTTATTTGATTCCACACTAATGCCTGTTGCAGTCAGTGGAATTCTTTTCATTAAATTCTAAGACAAAAGAAAATGTTTTGAAACAAGGGAATAAACTAGCTCCTAGTATCTTCACTATCTGGAATGTTAAAGGAGGATAATATTAAATCAAATAAAAATGATTTGACACTTCTTTCCTGTAGAGAACAATTTTTGTTCCCTTTAGGACATCCCTATTGTCAGTAAGCTTTTAACTCATTTGTCCAAATTGCTTGAGTAGTTTAATTCTACTGCAACTCTGTTAAAGTCACTAGGGGCTTTGCCAGTTCAACTTCGCCGAATTTAGTTAAGTTACGCTCATAAGAAAGTGTTTCAATGAAGTAGTGAATCACGTCACTTAAAACTCAATTTTTGCATCCTTGTTTTCCCTGATTATAGCTTTAAATTTCTTTGTAGGTTGTCCTTTTTCCCTTCTAAACAATTCCATTCCATTCTCCCACACTTGGTTTTTCATGATAGTATTTTCTCAGATCTGAGTTCCAAATGGTAGCTGAATTTGCTTATGCACTTTCTTGGTTTGCAGCCCAACCCTTCTGTATCAGTTCTGCTCCCACCAAGGAGGCAAGAAGAGGAGTCATATGGTATTTTTACAGCCATTTGTTACTGCTATGATGACTTCACAGCCCTTTGAACAAATTGTTACCTGATGGATGGGGTTTTGCTGTGTGTTTTTTCCACATCTCCCCATCTTTAATGGCAAGAGATGTCTATGCACATATGCACAGCAGACTGTATATATGCCAAAGCCATGTTACTGTGCTCCTTAAAGTACAATATTCTGACAAAGCATTTCAGAATTACTTGATCAGAAACTTGAAGAAAACTCCCCAGATCATTTGTAAGAACAAAAATTCAGCATGACTTATTAAATTCACCAAAGCATCATCATTCCAACCTCTTTCTACACAGGAAAATTGTTTTAATGACACTCTGTATCTGTGCAATGCTAAAGTATATTAGAAAGATTATATGGGCGTGAATCTGCTTGGATCACAGACTGTGTTCACTGAGTGCCAAAAGATCCATCAACCACTATCCTATTTGCCTGTTTATTCTACAGTTTCCAAAGAAAGACCATTTTCATATATTTTAAAAAATATTTATGAGCATGAGAAGTAAGATAAATACTCTTCCATAAAACCATCAAGCACCACACAGATAACTTTAGGAAGGAGCAGTACAGGGTATTTTATAGGTCCTAAGACTGCTTTTTAGTAAATGAAGATGCCGTAACTATAAATGTATCACTTTCTTGGATAACTAGAATATGTTTCTTCACTTTGTTCACCATGGAAAACAGGAATTCACAATTCACTACAATACAAAGACAAATCTGAAATGTAGATATATTTATCTTCAGTAGTAACTACAAATAATTATTTGAAGATGTAAGTGTTTCTGAAGAAATGAAGTAATTTAATTCTTTGAAGAAGAGCTAGAATTTTCGACGTACATTTTTATTTTCCCTTTACAAGATCTGGAAAATATAATCAAAATTAAAAAAAAAGAAATGAAATTGCACACTTTTAAAAGCTTACAAAAATGTGGTTAGGTGCTGCATAGCGAGCTTCATAGACACATAGTCACTTAAAAAGAGGAACATACAGGCTGTGGATTCAAGTATAAGCAAGACTTTTACAAACTGTCACTGGGCAATTTATGCCACAAATTGAGATAAAATGCTATCTAGGGTGGATCCATTGAATAAGCAGAGGAACAGAAAAACAGCCATCTCATCAACTATTATCTGGAAGGATGACTGGAGAAGAGGTCTGCCTAGCTGGCTTCTGTTTTAAATACGCCAGAGAGACCCCCTGCCAGAACACTAAATCTAGAACTGTGTAACTAGGCACTGAAACACTGCTATAAAGCCAAAGACAAGGATGAAATCTTGGAGCTTATTTCTGAAAATGGGAGCAAAAAGAGGATTTCACCATTTTGTATTTTAGATTCAAGTAGCCCAGATTACAAAATGTGTGTGGTTGACCTCAATTTTGTGCAGTGCAGAGCTGCTGCTAAGGTTTTCACAAAACTCTCATACTGTATCTGCCTCTGAATCAGACTTCCGGGCTTGCTGGCTTTTTCACTATCATATTGTAAGCTCCCTCGTGTCATTGTAGAAATGCATCAATTTATTTAGAGCCTGCCTTTTAACAGATCAGTGTATTTTGATCTCCTCTTTTAGCCTTGGCAAAATAACCCCAGTACCATGTACTGGGGTTTCCGATTCCTCTTTTTATATACTGTGTTTCCACATGGTGTTTGAGAAACTATAGCCTTGTCGAGGTTTGAGGAAAACTAGCATGAGCCCTCTAAACATTTTTTTTTGGGGGGGGGTGGGGGGGTGGGGGGTGGGGTGTGGGGGTAAAGGGGGGGGTGGATATGTGTGTGTTTATTAGTTTATTATGAAAAATACCTGAAACAACAGATTAAACAGGTGCAGTCACTCATAGTGGAGGCTCATTAAATATTTCTCTTTTTGTTATATATTTACATATTAGAGAGAAAATCAAACACTCAAATCTGAAAAATCAAAAACATACAGCCACAGCTTCATAAAGAGATAAGCAGTCTTTTCTAACAGCACATTTACTGGAAAATACAGTTTGAAATCCAAGCCTGACAAATTAAGCAAAAATTTGTGATCTGTTTCTGCTGAGGGCTCTTTAACAAACAATGGGCATTGGTTAGAGTTTGTAGTAAGGATTAACGGCCTAGTTCACAGGTTACTTCAGAGCAAAGATGTGGACATGTATGCGGAAGTTCTGCAGGAGGAAAATAACTCCCGGATGCTGAAGAAGGAACCAATCAGCTGTCTTTGCATTGTGTGTAGAAACCAATCATTATAAAGCTTAAGCGCGGGACCAAGCTTGGAAGCTATAAAAGGCAGTGCTCTGAAGTGAATAAAGGTCAGTTTCTGATTACATTAATCAGCATGCTGTCTGTTGATCTTCCGCAAATGGCGCCCGAACAGGGACCCTACCTTAAAAGCCCTTTTAAAATGGGCAAAGGACAGGGAGCTAATTTTGGGAGTGGGTGCAGCTTTTGAGCTACACACCTGGAACCAGATTGGATCTACTTTATGGGAAGAAATTAGTAAGGGATCCAAGGAGGTTCATAAATTAGCTACCTTGTAGCGACTGATTAAAGAGACTTGAGAAGAAATGAAAAGTGAAAGGGCAGCCACTGCGTCTGCATTTGCTGTGCTTTTGCTGAATTCCTCTGGGACAGAATCCGCTTCAAATGAACTATTTTCCCCGATATCAGTGTCCTGACCGGCACCGGTACATGCCTTAATTGTAAACCCCCTTCAACCATCACAATCAACAGCTCCTGAAGTGAAAAAAAAAGGAAAAAAAAAAGGAAAAAAAGAAAAAAAAAAGATCATGGAACCCATTGCCCTCCACTTCCATCCCCCCCCCCCCCAACCTCCGTCAGTTGCTGCTGTGGCTGCGAAGACTGAGGACAGAGATGAAGATGATCCTTTTGACCCAGGCCCTATTGACCCCAGGAAGGAACCTGTGCACATTCATCGGACTGCTGTTGTTGCTGCTCTTGAGGTTCTGATGCCTGATAATTCTAATGCTGACCTGGATGGTCCTTTTGACCCGGGGCCTATCGATTTGGAAAAGGAGCCTGATTTATATCCCCCAGATCCTCATGATAAATGGACAGCTGTAGAGGGAGAAGCGAGATGGGTGTGGGATGCAGATGTATTGTGTGCTTTCCCTGAGATGTATGTGCTGGATCAAGACCCGCGGTGGGAAGGTCTCTCGTATGCTCTTATCAGGGGTATCGGGCGGATTGTGGCGGACCGTGGACTTGGGGCCCCATATACAACTCATTTGATACAGTCTCCCTGTGATACTCATGTACTCGAAGTTGGCAAATACGTCAATGTTTCTATTGACGCTTGGAAACCTTTATAGATATTGCTGGCCACTTCTTCTGACATAGGCTGGCCACCTGTGTTGGAATGAGTGTGCATTTTGGTCAGTATAAAAGCCCAAGACTCATGCAATGTGGGGGAGGCAGAGCCTCTGTGGGGATGCTCGCTAAGGTTGAGCCTGCCACCTCACACTGCGATGATGCTTGTTGGAGCTGGTTTCCTGATAGTCTTCACAGGGTCCTTGTGCCACGTTCTGTACGTGGGACTGTGTAGTGGGAGTAATGATTGTCTGGATTTTGGGTTTCAAATATTATAGTTGTGTTGAGTGTGCTTGTGGGATCCCATGTGTGTGTATATGTGTGTGTGTGTGTGTGTGTGTGAGTGACGAGGGCGGATGGTGTTCTGTGTATTTTTTTTTGTTGTTGTGTTCATGTAAAAGTTTTTAACAGGTATCAGTTTAACATTGCAGACAAGAAAAGGTTAATGCAAAAGTGCGGTTGCTGGCAGGTATTTATGGTTGCTGCTGAAGCAGGCAGGCAGCTGTAGCTGCTGCAGAGTAGGCAGGCATTTATAGCTGCTGCCGAGCAGGCTGCTGTTTGTAGCTGTGCAAAGCATGGTGAGCAACTTTGGAAAAAATCCAAAAAAAAACCCAAGAAACAAAAAACATACCTCTCTATCTATAGAAGTATTGAGGCAGTTTGTAGAGACACCACAGACGAAACCTAAAGAGCGCCTGCAACACAGTGGGTGCATGGTAGGAGCCTTGCTTAGTGTGTTTAAAGTAACCTGGGGGTGAATCCAACACTTGGAGGAACAGATCGCTTGAGACAAGAACTGCTAACTGAAAAAGTGAGAGGGGTAGTGCAACCACAAGCTTTATCAGCCATCACCTAAGCAGCATCAGGGTGGCAGAGAAAGAAAAAAAAAAAAAAAAGGGTAATGATGCAGCAAACTCCTTGACTGTTAAAAATGTGGTTTACTTCTGCAGCTGCTTTACATTCCTTTTGCTTCAGAATGCCTCTACTTTAAGGAAACACTTTAACTTGTCTACTTTTAAAGAACTGATAACCTGGAAGAGGGGGTATATTTGTGTCCTCCTACCTACAGGTCCATGGCAGCTGCCTGCAAAGTTTGTCAAGCCTTGCCATGAGTTGGAGAGACGAGTGGAAAAACCCAATGCCTCAGCTACAGGAGCCGACCATGAATACCCCAAGCAGAATCAGAGAAAAATGAATGATTGCAAAACATCACTTGGAGGTAACTGAAAATTAACAACTTGAATAAGCGTACTTGTAAAGTAGCTGTTATTAGAGGCTGTGATTTTTTGTATAAAAGCACCCGTATTTACTAGCCAGTTGCTAATATGAAACTACACCTTGTATTGTATGGATTTGTCACTTGCAAAAGAGATGTTAGAGCATGCAAATTCGCAGCAGCTGCTAGAAAATGCTAAGGCAAAAGCTAGAAAGATTCTAATATGATGGTAGTGTTATAAAGCAGGTAATGGAACAAATTAAGAGGGTGGGAGAACTCCACTGGTAAGAAATTTCTTTGGCTAGTCCCTCGCTGCCATCAGCATCTTCAACATGCTGCTACACCCTGTAATAGTTACTCTGCTAATTTAAATCTGTATGTGCTTTGCCATAGTAGTGACTTGTTACTGGATGAAGCAGGTGAAACTCTGCATTGACAACAAGGTGCAAGGACTTAGGTTGGCCAAATGCCCGCTACCACGGTCAAGGGCAAGACTGGGTTGGCCTCTGTATTTGCCACCAAGAAGAACCTTTAGCTCCACTGTTGGCTGCAACCCAGCAGGTGTGGAGCAGTGGAGACACATGCCATGCCTGACCTTGATGTGAGGGATAGCCTCCCCTGTTAGCAGAGAGCCATACAGGAGAAAAAGGGCAGGTCCAGCAGCCTGTGGCTGGCATATGTTGGAGGTGCGATCTAGTCCAAATCCCCTGCTCAAGTAGGGTCATCTAAAAAATATATAAAACAAAAAAAAAAAAGGGGGGAATGCAAGGATTTTCTCCGCGTGAGGAACGATTCCTTGCCCAAACCGCTGGTTCTATATAAAGACCTACATGATAACGAGTGGAAAAGACCAGTGCCATTGCTGACATGGTGTCAAGGGTGCGGCTGTGTACAGCTATTGACAGGACCATACTGGCTGCCAGCGAAACGTATAAAGCCCCAGAACTCAACAACATAAAGAAATGGCAATGACAGAAATCTTTGTAATATCTGTTCTATTATGTGTGACCATGGGTAATGGACAAGTATACTAGGCACGTTAGTTAAATCCACATTATTCCGACCGGTTACACGGTATGTAGGATTCACTGGTATGCCACATGTTATAAAGATTCGAGTGACTTCAAATCAGACTAATCTTACTGAAATAAAAGGAATTGTAAACTTTTGTCCTGCATGTCAACACACAGGCTTTGGCCTTGGTATTGGAGTAAATCCTCGAGGCATTTTACTGCTACAACTTTGGCAAATGGATGTCATTCATGTTCCAGAATTTGGACGCCAAAATACTTTCATGTCTCGGTTGACACTTTTTCCATGGCAATTTGGGCTACCGCTCAAACTGGAGAGACTTCTCACCATGTTGTGAAACACCTTCACGCCTCTTTTGCCGTCTCAGGTGTACCCCTATCTCTTAAAACAGACAGTGCTCCAGCCTACACTTCTTCTAGGTTTCACCACTTTTGCTCACTTTGGGGTGTGAAACATCTCACCGGACTCCCTAATTCACCCACTGGACAAGCAATTGTTGAGCGGGCTCACCAGTCCCTTAGAAACCTATTTCTTAAACAAAAAATGAGGGAGAGCGGTGTAGGACCTAGCGAACGCTTGGCAAAATCATTATATGTGTTAAATTATTTACGCCTGGCAGGAGAAAGGGAAGAACCTCCCATGGTAATTCGTGGTAGTGCCTTAAAATCAGGGTTAATCGGTGTCCTTTACCTGCGCCTGGCGGACTGGACCAATCGGATAAATAACAGGATGGTTTTAAATAGCTCTTTCATTAATCAGACATGTCATAGAATTTATGATTGCACTGTTCCAGAAAACAAACCAGCCTGTTGTTATGGGGAAGTGAATCAAACAGGGATGGCTGGAGCAATTATCACTAATGCCTTAAACGCCACAATGCCTTGGGACCCTCAGGAGTTAGATCTCTGGGGATCGTTAGGAGGCAATGGGTCATGTTTTTATTTTGGGGGATCAGCACCTACAGGGGTAAATTTTTATAAGAAATGTATTTGGACACAATGGACCAATATGTCGAGTAATTATGATTATAAAAATTATAGAAAAACGGATACTGTAATGGAGCAATAGGTGCTGAGACACTGGATAGTAAATTTTCTATTTGGAATAATAATTCGGCAAAGCAATTTCCTAAAGGATGTTTTGTAATCTGTGGACATAGAGCTTGGCAAGGGGTACCAAAAAACGTTCAAGGAGGGCCATGTTACATAGAGAAGCTGACTATGTTTGTTCCCAGCATGAGAGGTATGCTATCATTTTACAAAAGTAAAACCGAGCAATGAAAAAGAAGATCAGTAGAACAACTAGGACCAAACTGTAATGATAATGTTAATATGTTAGGTAAAGTCGGAAGAGTTTTTATGTCCATTTTTATTCCTGAGGCAATGGCTGGGAGGGCACTAAAAGTCATAGAGCGTTTAGCTTGCTGGACTGCAAAGCAGATTAATATCACGTCTAATGTCTTAGAATTATTAGAAGATTTAGACAGTGTTAGGCATGCAGTTTTACAAAATCATGCAGTCACTGATTTTTTTGCTTTTAGCACAGGGCCATGGTTGTGAAGATTTTGAAGGAATGTGTTGTATGAATCTATCTGACCATTCTAGTTCAATTCATCAACAACTATCCCAATTAAAAAATAACATGAAGAAATTAATGATCAGTCATGGTTTGGATGGTTGGCTCCAAAGTTTAGGTATTACTGGGTGGTTTGCAGATTTGTTTAGATCAGGCATTCTGATATTATTAAGCATTATAGTCTTTGTTGTTATTATTAGTATAGTATGGCGTTGCTTAATGTCTGTAGTATCGCGAATGATTAAAGGGGTCTGGATCGCTCAAAATAAAGAAGGGGGATTTGTTGAGGGCTCTTTAACAAACAATGGGCATGTGAGAGATCCAGGACTCTTGCCATTGGTTAGAATTTGTAGTAAGGATTAACGGCCTAGTTCACAGGTTACTTCAGGGCAAAGTTGTGGCCACGTATGCGAAGTTCTGCAGGAGGAAAACAACTCCCGGATCCTGAAGAAGGAACCAATCAACTAGTGTTGCTCCCAGATGCTGAAGAAGGAACCAATCAGCTAGTGTTGCTCCCGGATGCTGAAGAAGGAACCAATCAACTAGCGTTGCTCCCAGATGCTGAAGAAGGAACCTATCAGCTGTCTTTGCATTGTGTGTAGAAACCAATCATTATAAAGCTTAAGCGCGGGACCAAGCATGGAAGCTATAAAAGGCAGTGCTCTGAAGTGAATAAAGGTCTGTTTCTGATTACATTAATCAGCATGCTGTCCATTGATATTCCACATGTTTCTATAGGGGAAAGTTACTAGGATTTTTATTTATTTAAGAACAATGTTAGTTTTTTTAGAAAGTACTCTCTTATTCTGAAAATGCCCAAAGTTCGACTTGTCAAAAAATGAATCTTTATAATCTGAAGAAAACATAAGCATATTTTTTTAAGATATTGCAAGAAGGTTATACACATCTACATTAGAAAGATATTAATTTTACACAATGAAATAATTTAGAATAACCCAAAGTTATTTTATTAAAATGCTTAAAATTAGAAAATTCTAGAAAGTTGAAATCTGATAAGATATGGATAAGCTCCTCTTCCTTCTAATCCTACTAATTGGAGAAAGGTCATAAAACACATGCACAATTAGGCTAATTGAAATATTATTAATATACTGAACATACTTGGTAGTATATTAGGTTTCTACTCTAGCTAACTCATTTATGTGTGGAAACATTTCAGTCTTGCAAATAAAGATTTAACACATTTGGGAAATTAACTGTGCTTACTCGTCTAGCTGAGTGAGAGACAGCCCTAAGAATGTTTCTGATGGTAAACACCTATTTAAATGTTCTTTTAAAGTTTGAGAGCTTAGGAATTCTGGAGTCATATAAAGAAGGGTGATATAGACCATGAATAATATAAAATGAAACAGAATAGATTATATGAAAAGAAAAAAAAGGCTTTCAAAAGGCTATAAAAATCTCTTCTTGACAGCAAGTGTGGTTCCCCCCACATTAAGAAAGGTATTTATCTTGTTTTTTTCTTTTTTTTTCAAAATAGATTCAGTGAAATCAAGTGAAAGGTGAGAAAATGTCAGCCTTGTCAACCATCAATGTAGTACGTAAGCACCTAGCAATTGCAAGGCCTGCAATATCTTTCATAAAGATCAAGTAGATCATGCTTTTCCTTAAACAGAAATAATTACACTGCTCATTCATTAACTTCTTCACAAATCCTATTAATTTTAAACTACTGTATGTCCTGGAAATGCTAAACCAACCTCATTACACAGTGTCCATGAAAATGATAATAGGTGTAAGGATAGGAAGCGCAGATGTTAATAATTAATTGCTGGTCTTCCTGCATCACAAACTTTAAATCAACAGTTCGACTTTAAAATGTTCTTGTTTGCTAGAGGCATTTTACTACAGTCCACATGCATTGGTGCTAGCTTCTTTATGCAATTTTTAAATGGTGAATAGATAAACACACTGATTTTTATCTATGTTTTTGATAAATGAGTGTCTCGGCAAAATTTTACAGCTAAAAAAGTTATTTACTTAAGAGACATTTTCTGTATGTGGAAAGGTCAGATTTTTTTTCAGATTGCTGTGAAATTGCTTCTGCCTTTTAGCAAATCTTCTAAGACGGCTCCTCTCCTTGCAGTGTTGACAAGGACATAGGAAGGATGCAGCCTGAAGAAACCAAATGAACAGCAAAAAATCCTAGCTGGACTCTTCTGCTGCCACAGTTTGTGGTTTTTGAAATTCTGTCAAAATGTTGAACAATACAAGAAGAGAGAGAGGACTTCTGAGCAAAAATCAATAGCCAAGTCTTTTGAACTGTCCATGTACAAAGTTCTAATGAAAATATCCTTGAGGGAAATTTTAAGAGTGGACTTTGAGCTCAGCTCCTCCATTGCCCTGATAGCATTGTACAGCATTTGAAGTTTTCAAAGGTACCAATCCACAAAAGTTTGGCTCATACATCTGAAGCTGAAGATGCCACTGAGGGATCTCAAAAACAGCAGTGTGGCACTGAAGACTATACAAAACACTGTATGTGTTATTCGCACTGTGTCAGATTTTAGCTGGAGGGTACAATTTACTTCAAGAGAGTTTGTAAGTCTTTAAATAGCATCTCTCCATGTACAAACTAATAACTGATCAGATGCTCAGTGCAATACAAAAAGTTCTCTGGTTTGACTAAAGGGATTTTACTTAACATACTGTAAATAGATGGAAGTTTTCTATAAATACAATTTATTAAATGTTAAATAAGGTTTGAATATAATATCCCATTAACTAGGATTACATTTCTTGGTGTCTGAGCCTGTTAAAAAATGCTAAACATTCAGTACTGCATCAAGGTCATTCTGGGAGAACTGCCACACACGTTAAATTGAGGTTAAAATGGTTGGTAAGTGAGGGTTATACAGTAATTGCACTGCTGTTCCCCTAAAACACAAAATGCATACATTTACTGTGCCATTGGAGCACTTTTTCCCTCTGTGCCATTGAGAATTCATAAACATTCACTCTCAATTTTAGATAGTGTTATTAGAATAAAATCTTTTTATATTAATATATAAGATATCTGGCACAAGTACAGAAAATGTTTCAATTATCTGAAAAAGTTAATTATAAACAGCCCCAAAAGATAATGCCTTTTTCATTGTATATTGTTTTTTATATAATACCTATATATCATAATAAAGACATATTGCAAATTCAGGAAAGAGTTTTCCACAGAGATAGAAAATGCAGCATTTAAAAATACCTTTTGCTTAATAAAAGACAGCCTTTCTTTGCTTTAGTTTTACAGCACTCTATTGTGTTCTAAAAAGCTGGATCTTACAACTTTCTCATCTTGCTAGCATCCAGTTTAACTCAACAGAATTCACCCTGCAGTTCACCTAACATTAATACCTGCACAATCCCACCAGCATTTAGTATTCAGTGATTTAGGTTATTTTCAAACATTTTTTTATTATTACAATTAATATTACAGAAAATATTAAAAGCTGGTACTAGATTATACATGGAGCTTCTAAAAAAGCCCAGGAAAGTCTACTATGAAAAAAACCCCCAACCAACCAACCAAAAAAAACCAACTGTAATTAACAACCACAATTTTTAATCTGTGAAAATAGTGGTAGAGCCAGATCAAAAAAACAGCTACCCTTTGGAGTACTGGTTCTGCTGCTTGTGAAGCCACTGGAAAAGTTCTTATTGCTATGAATGCATTATTGCTAATTGGGGGGAGGAGGGAAGGGAGGGAATCAAGTGGTCTTGTATCAAATATTTATGTAAGTATATAGATGAATATTGATATAAACATATATAATTTTGTATATATATATATATATAATAACTATTGTTATATGCTTTGCCAATTAAACATCCACAGAATAAGTTTACAGGTAGGTTTTGGTTGGTGTTTTTAACCAGTAAACAGTTTAATGGATTAAGAATTTTAGGGGTCTGGCCAGCAGGCCAAAGGAGGTGATTCTGCCAGTCCAGCATTTAGAATCAGGACCAAGGAAGTATGTTAATAAGTACAAGGAAGCATATAAAAAGCTGGCAAAAGAAATTGTTTATGTAATTGTGAATGGCATAAATTTTGTGATGTGTCTACAAATACTATAAAGATGAAGAAATATGAGACTTCACATCTATTCTAACTTATGTAATTGAAAACTATCATCATGAAATCACATATTGCTTAGAAGTTTCAAGACCACAATTTAACGGACATGTTCATCTGTAGTCTGTGAATAATTCCTGAATGATCACAAACTGAGTGCTTAGAGAACTCTCAAATACTGTGACTTTCACTGTGGAGTTTTGTTAAATGCCATTTTGTTTCACTCCATAATGGGGAAGAAGTATAATTCACTGAGCTATTTCATCTTCTATAATGCACTTGAGTTGATTCTATATCTGCCTGAATAGAAAGATGCCAAAGAATTAATCATCACCTGCGTCCCAGTTAAAACTAGAAAGGCCAGTCTCCCTTGTTGTGAGTATTCACTTAGCCTTAATTGAAGCAGCACTTAAATATCATAATAGAACAATTCACTCTGAGAATTCTCCATATCCTCCTTCTACCACCCTCTCTCCCCATTAAATTGTTTTCTGCTTTAAATTCAAAGAACAGCATGAAACTTGCCATAGATTTGTACTGCTGTAAGAATACATATGGGTGGATTGCAAGTGGTGGTGGACTGTTGGAAACAAAATGAGATTTTTGCCATTTTTTTCACTCAATCTGCTTTTGAAACAAAATATCATTAGCTATTGATATGCTATAAATTAGTTATTAATATGAAACAAAGGTTGGGTTAGTTCTTTTTCATAATGCTTCTGGGTTCTTATTATGCATTCAAACTTAAACACGGGAAGTTTAGATTGAATATAAGGAAGAAGGTCTTTATTGTGAGGTTGGTGAGACACTGGAATGGGTTGCCCAAGGAAGTTGTGAATGCTCCCTGTGAATCCCTGGCAGTGTTCAAGGCCAGATTGAATGGAGTTTTGAGTGACACATTTAGTGAGAGGTGTCCCTGCCCATGGCAGGGGCGTTGGAACGAAAAGATCTTCAGGTCCTTTCTAACCCTAACTATTCTATGATTATATGATTCTATGAAGCTAGAAGTATACACAAAACAATTGACTTCTGAAAACACAGCTTAGGATGACTAAAAATTAAAGTATCACACAGAACAATTGAAGGCTTAGAAAATTTTAAAATAGGAAACAAAGTACCACTGGGTATAGAGGATGAATGAGATTTCATCTGAATTGTATTCACTGGAGTTAAGCAGGTAACTGATTTACCAAGGAAGAAAAGATTGGTTATAGTTCAGTTTCACAGGTTCATGTGTATGAGCGTGTCCAATAACAAGAAAATATCGAAACAACTGAATGGATGCATAACATCTGTCACTTTCACATATATATGTGTCAATATTTAAACTTCTTACAGAAAAAAAACTTCAGAACTAAAAATTCAGAGTACAGTAGACAAACTTAAGGTTACTTAAACTGTAACCCAAGATATTACATGTCATCATAATCTCAATATTCTTTGAAATTTTCTGAAAAAAAAACTCCCATAATTAGTTCTGCCATTGCTACACAAGCAAAGAAACGATAGTTCTTACTGTATTTGCAAGCTTGCCAAGAGATTAGAAAATAAAGAAAATATGGTGTTGTGATTTAAACCCAGCCACACAGTTCGTCCACTCACTCCCCCCTTCTTCCCTCCCTCTACTCCTGGAGGGACGGAGAGCAGAATCAAAAAGAAAGCACTCCCATGGGTTGAGATAACAGTTTAGTAACTAAGGTATAACACAAATCACTACTGCTACCACCAATAATAATAATAATGAAGGAAATAACAAGGGAAGAGAATACAACACCTCAACACCAGCCGACTGATAACTTGCCCCACCCCACCCAACGGAGCACTGACCGATACCTCTTCCAAACCTGCGGTCCCAGCCCTTCCGGGTAACTCTCAGCTACATCCTGGACATGATGTGCTGTGGTATGGAATACCTCTTGGGCTAGCTTGGGTCAGGTGTCCTGTCTCTGCTTCCTCCCGGCTTCTCCTCCTCTCTGGCAGAGCATGAGGCTCACAAAGCCCTTGGTCAGACTAAAACATTTGAGCGGCCACTAAAAACATCAGTGTTATCAGTGCTGTTCCCTGGCCAAAAGTCAAACCACAGCACTGCGCCAGCTACCAAGAAGGAGAAAAACAACTGCTACTGCTGAACCCAGGACAGTATCCACCCCTTATTCCATACCATTCACGTCATGCTTAGATCCCACATTTTCAATATACCATCACTCTTATCTCAGTGCACTCTTATCTTAGTGCATGGACCAGTCCCTATATAGTTGCTGAATCCACCTGATCCATGATGTCAGGCTCCATCTCTTGTTACAGTCTCTCAGAGCAGGAGAGGCTGTGTGCAGTGTTCACACTCGTGAATAACCTGGGCAATAGTGTCCATTGCTAAGTCCACCCCTCGACCATGAGTCCATCTCTATGCTGCATCTCTGCCCTGATGGCCTGAAGTGCCATGGGCCCACCAGGCTCAAAATAATTCACTGTCCCCTTCAGCAGTTTCTGCAGCTTGTTGCTGGGGATTCCATACAGCTGCCTTCTATCTCCGATGCTTCCAAAGCAGTGGAGGCGCCCAGTGGACTAGATACTGGCTCATAGTCTCCCACACACCCTGCCACTCCTGACTGTCTAGCCCTGGGGAAAACCTCCTGCTCCTCCTATATCGTCATCTAACTCTAGACAAGACCCAAACCTGACTGCTTAACTTCTGAGATCAGACAAAATGGCCGCGGGTAGAACACACTCTGTGTGTGTGCCAACATGCTGATCCCCATCACAATCAGCAGGCAGGTCCCAAGGGTACCCACAGGCCATTCAAACCCTTCAGAACTCTCCAATGACGCTGCTGTACTTGTCCCTGGGGCTGGTGCAGCTGCTGTGCTTGCCAGCTCTCCCACCACCAGCTTCTTCCCTTAGTGCAGCTCTTCCTCCTCTGCCTTGCTGGGAAATCACAGAATCACAGAATCCCAAGGGTTGGAAGGGACCTCAAAAGATCATCTAGTCCAACCCCCCTGCAAGAGCAGGGTAACCTACAGTACATCACACAGGAACTTGTCCAGGCGGGCCTTGAATATCTCCAGTGTAGGAGACTCCACAACCCCCCTGGGCAACCTGTTCCAGTTCTCTGTCACTCTTACAGTAAAGAAGTTCTTCCGGATGTTAACGTGGAACTTCCTATGCTTCAGTTTACACCCATTGTCCCTTGTCCTATCACTGGATATCACTGAAAAAAGCCTAGCTCCATCATCCTGACACCCACCCTTTACATATTTGTAAACATTGATGAGGTCACCCCTCAGTCTCCTCTTCTCCAAGCTAAAGAGACCCAGCTCCCTCAGCCTCTCCTCATAAGGGAGATGTTCCACTCCCTTAATTATCTTTGTGGCTCTGCGCTGGACTCCTTCAAGCAATTCCCTGTCCTTCTTGAACAGAGGGGCCCAGAACTGGACGCAATATTCCAGATGCGGCCTCACCAAGGCTGAGTAGAGGGGGAGGAGAACCTCTCTTGACCTACTAACCACACCCTTTCTAATGCACCCTAAGATGCCATTTGCCTTCTTGGCCGCAAGAGCACATTGCTGGCTCATGGTCATCCTCCTATCCACCAGGACCCCCAGGTCCCTTTCCCCTTCGCTACTTTCCAGCAGGTCAACCCCCAACCTGTACTGGTCCATGGGGTTGTTCTTCCCCAGATGCAAGACTCTACACTTGCCCTTGTTGAATTTCATCAAGTTTCTCCCCGCCCAACTCTCCAGGCTGTCTCGCTGAATGGCAGCACAGCCTTCTGGTGTGTCAGCCACTCCTCCCAGTTTTGTGTCATCAGCGAACTTGCTGAGGGTGCACTCAGTTCCCTCATCCAGGTCATTGATGAAAATATTAAACAGCACCGGTCCCAGCACCGACCCCTGAGGGACTCCACTAGTCACAGACCTCCAGCTAGATTCTGCGCCATTGACCACAACTCTCTGCCTTCTTCCTTTCAACCAGTTCTCGATCCACCTCACTACTTGATCGTCAAGCCCACACTTCTTTAGTTTATCTATGAGGATGCTGTGGGAGACAGTATCAAATGCCTTACTGAAATCAAGAAAAACTACATCTACCGCTCTACCATCATCCCTCCACCTAGTCACTTCCTCATAGAAGGCTATAAGGTTGGTCATACATGACTTCCCCCTCATAAAACCATGTTGGCTGTTCTTAATGACACCCTCATCCTTCATATGCCTAGTGATGGAGTAAAGAATAAGTTGTTCCATCACCTTTCCAGGGATGGAGGTAAGGCTGACCGGTCTATAATTACCCGGGTCCTCCTTCTTGCCCTTCTTATAGACTGGTGTGACCTTTGCCATCCGCCAATCCTCAGGCACCTCGCCCGTTTCCCACGACTTACCAAAGATGATGGAAAGTGGCCTAGCAATGACCTCCGCCAGCTCCCTCAGCACCCGTGGGTGCATTCCATCCGGACCCATCGATTTACAGATGTCCAGATTGCATAGCTGATCCCTAACCCAATCCTCATCTACCAAAGCAAACTCCTTTGTCCTGACTCCTTCTGGGGCTATAGAAATCCGGGGCCCTCGGGGAGAGTCTGCAGGAGTAAAGACAGAGGCAAAGAAGGCATTCAGCACCTCTGCCTTCTTTATATCCTCTGTCTCCAGGGCACCCACTTCGTTCAGCAGTGGGCCTATATTGCCTCTTGTGTTAGTTTTAGTTGCTATGTATTTGAAGAAGCCCTTTCTATTGTCTTTAACCCGACTAGCAAGATTGAGTTCCAAGGAGGCCTTAGCTGTCCTAATTGCCTCCCTACATCCTCTAACAACTGTCCTATATTCCTCCCAAGCGGCCAGCCCCTCCTTCCATAATCCATAGATTCTCCTTTTCCACTTGAGTTTGCCCAGCAGCTCCTTGTTTAACCACGCCGGTCTCCTAGATCCCTTACTTGATTTCCTACTCATTGGGACGCTCCGATCCTGAGCTTGGAAGAAGCGGTCCTTGAATGCTAACCAACTATCTTGAGCCCCTTTACCGCCTAGTACACTTTCCCATGAGACTTCCCTTAGCAGTTGACTGAAGAGGCCAAAGTTGGCCCTTCGGAAATCCAGAACTGTGGCTTTGCTAGGTATTCTATTCCTCCCACACAGGATCCTAAACTCCACCATCTCATGGTCACTGCAGCCAAGGCTGCCATTGACCGTCACCACTTCGACCAAACCCTCCTTGTTGGCGAGTACTAAATCTAGCAGCGCTGCTCTCCTAGTTGGTACGTCCACCATTTGCATTAAGAAATTATCATCAATGTACTCGAGGAACCTCCTAGACTGTGAATGACTGGCTGTGTGAGTCTTCCAGCAAATATCGGGGTAGTTAAAATCCCCCACGACGACTAAGGCACGTAGTCGCGAGGCTACTTCCAGTTGCCTGTAGAAAGCCTCATCAACTCCTTCGTCCTGATCAGGAGGTCTATAACAGACCCCCACAACTGTATCACCCGTGCCAGTCTGTCCCTTAATTCGTACCCACAGACATTCCACTTGCTCCTCATCCGACCCCGGACAGAACTCAATACATTCTAGTTGCTCTCTCACGTAAAGAGCAACTCCACCACCTCGCTTCGCTGACCTATCTTTCCTAAAAAGGACATAGCCATCCATGACCACATTCCAGTCATGTGAACTGTCCCACCATGTCTCTGTAATCGCCACTAGATCATAACCTTTAGCCCGCACACAGAATTCTAACTCCTCCTGTTTATTCCCCATGCTGCGTGCATTGGTGTACAGGCATTTCAGGGAGCCAGTCCTAGTACCCTTTTTCCCCTGCGGGACAGGGTCTAAAAAGCTATCCTTTCCCACAAGTGAAACAAGAGATTGATAGTCCTCCTTAGCCCGCCATCCTTCAATCCCTAGCATGTTCCTCTTGGGCTTGTCCCCAACAGGCCCAGTTAAATCCCCTCCCCCCTTCATAACTAGTTTAAAGCCCTGTCAATAAGCCCTGCTAACTCCTGCCCCAAAACCCTTTTTCCTCTCTGGGACTGGTGTATCCCGCCTGTCACCAGCAAACCAGGTGTCCCATACAGCAGCCCGTGACTGAAAAACCCAAACCCCTGCCTTTGGCACCAGTCACGTAGCCATACATTAACCTGCAGAGTCTTCTTATATATCCCTTCACCCTCGCTTGCAACAGGTATGGAGGCAAACACCACTTGCGCTCCAGACCCTTTAACCAGCCGTCCCAGGGCCCTGAAGTCTCTCTTCATTGCCCTTACGTTCCTCGTAATAATTTCGTCACTGCCAACCTGAAAAACCAGCAGCGGATAGTAGTCAGAGGGCTGCACCAGTTCAGAGAGTTTCCTTTTAACATCTCTAATCCGAGCCCCAGGCAGGCAGCAGACCTCCCTGTGGAGTGGATCCAGTCGACAAATGGGCCCTTCTGTTCCCCTCAGAAGGGAGTCACCCACCACAATTACTCTTCTTTTCTTCTTGGTTGGGGAAGTTCTGAGGCATGGGGGTGAGTGACTAGCCCTGGGTGACTCACTAGATAGATTTGCCTCTCCATCTCCATTCACCTGGCCCTGAATTTCCACGACCTCGTACCTGTTATTCAAGGGCAAACGGGAGGGAGGAAGGGATTGTGAGGGTTTTCAGTTACCTCTCCGAGGAGGAACCTCCCTCCATCCATCCTTGTCCATTAAGCTCTCTCCTTCCGTCTGATGGCAGGGGGGAAGGGGATCCATATCTTGTTGAACCACTTCCCTCTGCCCTTGCCTTAGGGTGTGGTTCCACCAATCTATTTCACTTTCACACTCTCTAATGGCTCTCAACCTTTCAACATCCTCCCTCAGTTCAGCCACCTGCCTGAGCAGGTCATTTATTTGCTCACAGCGAACACAAGCAGTGTCACTGGCTCCCTCCAATACAAGTGCCAGGCTCAGGCATTCGCTGCAGCCAGAGACCTGCACAGCTGCATGTCTGCAGGAAGGCTCAGTCTGGATACCCACATTAGTACTCACTACAGCCTTCGATCGTGTTGTAACCATGATCTATCTGGTCAATCAATCCGTCTACGTCCCTCAGCACTCCTTCCCCCTCCTGTACTCCAGGCGAGTCCTCTCGATGAGGCGGATGGAACGCTCCCCTGCCCGCTCCCCTGCCTGCGCAAACTGCCTCGACGCTCTGCTCGCCGCGCTCCCTGGGAAGGTTTTTAACCACTCCCAGCTGGTGCCACTCCTCCTGGCTCCGCCCCCTGTGAGTCAGCCCCTCGCGGGAGCTGAGCTTCCGAGTCCTGGGCAAGTCCTGTTGAGGACTTGAGGCTCCCTCCTCAGTGGCTCTTGTCGCTCTGAGGTGAGGCTCCTGGACGCTGATCTCTCCCCTCTCCGCTCCGGTGTTGCAGGCGTCCTCTCTCAAGCTACTCACATCAGCAACTGAGCTGCCTGAGCTCCTGCATCCTCCTGGGGCGCGGCGGGCGGCTGCCGGGGGACGCTCTCGGTCATCCCGGGGCTCGGCTCCTCCGCGGGGCTCAGCTCCTCGGCCGCCTCCTCCCGCTGCTCAGCAGCCGCCTTCCTCCCGGCCTCCGGCCCCGCTCCCGCCGCCGCCTGCTCCCCGGGGCCGCTCTCCCGGGCCGCTTCAGCTGCCACCAGCTCCCGGGGCCGCTCCCCCTCGGCTCCCCGCAGCCTCACAAAGACGGAGGCGAGGACAAGGGCCAGGACGGTGAGGAACAGCGGGACGGCCAGGGACAAGTCCACGGCCAAGTCCATGCCTCCCTGCTGCTGGAGTGCGCCTGTATTACGAGTCATTGCCATAAAGTACAGGGAAACAAGAACCTTAGCACAAGCCCCACACTTGATAAGCACTAACACACGAAATACCGGCTCTAAGTAACGTACAGCATTTTGACACTGTGAGATCAAGAGAAACAACTTTGAGAGCCAATAAATCAGAATTGTGACGAGTGACTATTAATCAGGTCAGATCTATCGTTATGTCAACCCTTTGTGCCCCACGTTGGGCGCCAAAAAGTACTGTCATGCTTTAAACCCAGCCACACAGATCGTCTACTCAATCCCCCCCATTCTTGCCCTCCCCCTACACACAGGGGGACGGAGAGGAGAATCAAAAAGAATGCGACTCCCACGGGTTGAAATAAGAAGAATTTAGTAATTAGGGTATAACACAAATCATTACTGCTACCACCAATAATAATAATGATGAAGGACATAACAAGGGAAGAGAATACAACACCTCAGCACCAGCTGGCCGATAACTCCCCCACCCCACCCAACCGAGCACCAACCCATACCTCATCCAACCCTGCAGTGCCACAGCTTTTCCGGATAACTCTCCGTTACATCCTGGGCATGATGTGCTGTGGTATGGAATACCTCTTTGGCTAGTTTGGGTCAGGTGTCCTGTCTCTGCTTCCTCCCGGCTTCCCCTCCTCCCTGGCAGAGCATGAGGCTCACAAAGTCCTTGGTCAGACTAAAACATTTGAGCGGTAACTAAAAACATCAGTGTTATCAGTGCTGTTCTCAGGCCAGAAGTCAAAACACAGCACTGCACCAGCTACCAAGAAGGAGAAAAATGACTGCTACTGCTGAACCCAGGACAGAAGGTAAGGTCAAGTAAATTCCGCTCTACACAATTGGATTCTAGTCCCAACAAAAATGTTGCTAGCTCTGTTAGCAAAATAACAATTAATTTAGATGATAATAGTATGCACCATTTGTTTGTACAGAACTAGAAAATCTGCAATCTAATTATCATTATGCTAATCTATTAAATTATGCTACAATTTAAGGCTAAAAAATATTCTTTTGATTTATGTACTCTACTATGCAGAGTGAAAAAACAGGTATCATATGGAACTTCAGACCCCACTGATTAATAAAAAGGGAGTCTTATTATTTTATAAAGATGTCATAAAGAGTGATTATGAATTGTTCAGATACAGAAGGATGAATGAAACACATGTAAAGGAAGAAAATTCCCTTCTTGAGAGAGTTAGAGCACTGTGATATTCAATCACACATTGAACAGTGACTTTTGTACACAAAATTAGTTCATTTAGGGACACAACAGTCTTCTAAAAAAGTTAACACAGGTAATTGAATATACTATTGTAATGCAGTTCAAAATTTAAAATTAGTGAAGATTTCAAATCAAACTTAAATCTGTGCTTTTTCACTTTTTTTTTAGAACTCAGAAGTTTTTCCTGAGCTGATTTTTTTTCACCAAATACCAAAACACCTAATATTTGTCAACTATTGTTTGTAAAAAATGCTTTGTGATGAAAGCTCTTTCACAATCAGAACATAACGAATCTGAAAACATAAAATTGTATACTTACATGCATAGTTTGAAGTCTCATTGTCAAGAATAGCTACGTTGTTACTACTGGCCTTTCCTAGTAGTTGAACTGCTACACACCTCTGAAAAACTCTTCTTTTCAAGAAGACTCTGTCACACAGATTCCACCCTTGCAACACAAAATTATGGCAATTTAAAAAGAGGAAGTGACCTAGTTTTGAGAGGTGGTAAGCATCCAGAATACCGCAGATACAAAAACTACAGGTGTCAGTGAACATGTACTCATGTTCAGCTGACAGAACTGATTGAAGACAGTGATGACCATTTTCAACAAGAAGTTATAACAAGCTTTTCCTACTAATAAATCAATTAATTGGCAGAGATTAAAAGAGAAGGAAATGTCCAAATCAGAAAGAAGAGTTCATATTGATGGTATCTTTCAATAGTTTAGCTTTGAAACATTAAAAAAAGTCCATAGAAGTATAAAATGTCCTGATTTTCTTTCAATTTGTCTAGATTCTTAGTTTTTTCATACACTCGACATCTAATTAAAAGCACAAACAGAAAATGATTTTTTGATAGCCATTAGTGAAATCTGTGGTAAATGACAACTGCTGGATTGCATGATTGCCATTATAAATAAATTTTAAAGTTTGGACTTATTTCATATTAACTTTCATGGCATTTAAAAGATTGCTTCAACATCCAACTGAGGCAAAAAGATTCTTTTTCCAGTGCATACTAGACTGTCTTCACTGATAGCAGCAGACCAAATTGTATTTTTGCAAGACTCTTCTACAGGCAGACAAATAAATAGCTTTTTCCCTGCTGCATGGTTTGCTGTTTGCTTAAGCAAAAATCCAATTTCTGGAGAAGACTCCGCAAGGGCTAAATTCCCTGCCATTTACAAGTGTCCCATTAGAGTAGCTTTCTATATGGAAATAGCATTCCAAGAAAAGGAGAGAAAGAGTAGGTCTGAGGTCCACTGTTCCTGATGTGTTTTGTTACTTCTTTTTCGTTTGAAGAGTAGAGCTGTGCTCTCGTAAGAAAGAGAGAGTAATATATGAATACAAATGTCTCAAGAAACTGGAGTGTCTTTAAAAGTAAAATCCCCTCTCCTGCTTTTTTTTATAATTTTTCTCCCTGGTACACACCAAGGCCAAGGGGAGACCTGACAGCTTCAGACTCAAGCTGTCTTGCTTTAAAACATTTTTAATTAGAAATTCAAAGAAAATCTCCTACTTGGCCAGCATATATTAGAAATGTTGGGATTTGGACTTGATTACTGCTTCCATTAGTAGAAGCTTTTATTTTAAATCAACTGCAATTAGAAGGATGGGGTGAATGAGACCCTGTGCATACAGTGGCAGTATGAAGAACTACCAGTTACAAGCACTATTGAATCTCAAAGGGGAGAAAAAGTAAAATGGAAGCTATTAATGGAAGTTCAGGGAGGTGCATTTAATTTACATGTAATAGGACAAGCATCCTAAATCTGCAGGATTAGAATTGATTATTGAAAGAATGTTTACTGAAATCTAACACCCATATAATAAACTCTGACATTCATCTAATTTGTAAGTAATAGTCAAGAAGCATCCTCTAATAGTTAGCAGGTATGTATTTAACGTTTTAATTACGAAGATGTAATTGAATTAATTTCCTGTAATTCAGAAATGCGATTATTATAATAATAAAGTTACAACACTCTATACTTCACTGAAACACTTCCAGCCAGTCTTACACAGGTGAACCAATGCCATCAATCCCACAGTGTTCACTCCTGCTTCCAACTGTGCGCATAGTAAGAAGGACATTTAGGGTTCACCAGACCAAACTTCTATGTAGGGGCCCTGTGGCAATGGCTGCCACAAAGCTGCTCTTTCCCTGAGGGATAAGGCAGCTGTCTCAGGCTGGAGTTCACATGTGTTTCTCTTGTACAGACAGGACATTCCTTGGTCACCAGATTGTTCTTGTTAATGGCAAGCAACATTTAGAGAGAGATCCCAGGAAAAGATGGTAACTTAGCCACACTGCTGGTCACACAGACTTTATGAGATCTCCAGATGACCCAAATTGTACATGGCAGGTCAGGCACACTCCTCCCTTGTGGTTTGTACAGCAACATTAATACTACCTTGTCTAAAGTCAGTATCACGACACTTTCTGTTCACCACTAAAAGCTAGACCAGAATTGTGATGCATGGAAGGACATTCGTATTCTGTAGTGAGCAAAGGGCACTTAGGAACCTGGCAGGTTTGTATGCATATATTGCATATCTGATTTCATTTAATGAGTGATGCTTTTGTATAGGGATATTTGGCACTAGAATTTTGACCATAAACTCACTGTTGAGCTTCAAACCCAAACTTTTAGCTGTAGTGATTGAAGTTGCTGAATTTTGACCTCTGGGTTGCTAGTAGCATTTACAAAGCAGGGATTTGAATTTGACAATTCATCACCGTACCTGCCTTGTGAAAAGGACTTCTGTTAATAAGCTATATGAATATTTATATTACAGAGGTTAAATGTGCATGTAAAGTATATGAGAATTAGAAGCCTTGTAGGAAAACATAACGAGCATACATAACACCCAATCAAAATGAGCATACATAACACCCAATCAAAAAAGACATGGAAATAATGGAAGAGTTAAGTTTATGTGAGTGTCCTGGGTTCAGCAGTCATTTTTCTCCCTCTTAGTAGCTGGTGCAGTGCTGTGGTTTTGACTTTCAGCCTGGAAACAGCACTGATAACACTGATGTTTTTAGTTGTTGCTTAGTAATGTTTACTCTGACCAAGGACTTTCTGAGTCTCATGCTCTATCAGGGAGGAGGGGAAGCTGGGAGGGAGCAGTAACAGGACACTTGACCCAAACTAACCAAAGAGGTATTCCATGCCACAGCACATTGTGCCCACTATATAAACTGGGGGCAGTTACCCGGAAGGGTTAGATCGCTGCTCAGTCGGGCTGGGTATCAGTCGGCGGGTGGTGAGCAGTTGTGTTATTTCCCTTATCATTATTATCAGTGGTAGCAGCAGTGGTTTGTGTTATACCTTAGTTACTGGAATGTTCTTATTTCAACCCGTGGGAGTTACATTCTTTGGATTCTCCTCCCCATCCCTCTGGGAGCAGGGGGAGGAAGAAGGTGGGGGGCAAGTGAGCAAGCAGCTCCGTGGGTCTGAGTTACTGCCTGGGCTTAAACCACGACAGTAAGCCATTAAATTACATAAGATGACCAGGGTAAAGAGTTAAGACAAAAAAAAAAAAAAAACAAAACAAAACAAATCATCCAACTATTTATTTATTTTTTTTTTCCACATAGGGTCAAAATTGGAACATCCTATAAAAAGCAGCCAGAAACTTTATTTTGCGCAAGACAAAGCTCCCAGGAACCCAATAGAGTCCTACTTGCTTAGCACAAGTGACTTGAAAAACTACTTGAAGAGAATTTACTTTTTCTCCTAAAGCTTCTTCAGAATAAGCCCTCTGCAGACAGCTGCTTCCATTTTGACCAATGCCAGAATGTGTGGAGGTCTATGCATCTTATTCCAGGTGTTTGTGTACATGTTCAATGTGGGTATTACCAGCAAGAACACCATTTTGTAGACAACAATAACTAGACTTTTCTAAATTTGATCTACTCCTGAGGTTTGAAAGTTCAGTTCATATTACCTTCTGGAAGGTCAGTTTGAGATATGTTCTCTCATTAAGCTATTTCCTACATACATTCACTTATTAATGTGCTATTTCTTCTTCATAATATAATTTGTTGCATTCTACAGCAGTTCAAAAGTGGCTGCCTTAACATATTTATATGTTATTTACAAAATACATTTCTAAACATGATAAAAACTATTGGATCTTTGAGTCTGAAAAATCAGGAAAATATCATGAAATATGGTAATTTTTAATCTTAATACTAGCAATTATTGCCCTGGCAGTGCTTTTAATCAATAACAATTAATACAGTTTCTGAGTCTTGTACTGCAAGGACGGGTCCCTGTTCTGTGGAAGACATATGCATGTTCACTGTTGAATGAGTTAATATTTAGAAGAATTTAGACCACAGCTAATTTTTACTAAGGAAAAATACATCCTCTCTCCTGTTTTGTTTTGGTTTTTGTTTTGTTTGTTTGGTTTGGGTTTTTTTTTTTTTCTGTTTGTTTTGTTGTTTTGGTTTGGTTATTTTTTCCCCTGGCATGCATCAAGGACAACTTAACCTGACTTTCTTTCTCCTTGAAATTGTTTTATTTCCTAATCAAATTCATGCTTTAATGACTTCAATTTAAAAATTTTCTAATAACTTTTAAAGTGAACATATTAAAAAAAAACAGTGTTTACAGATAGTCTAAATCACTATAAAATTCTGAAAAATATGCTCAGCGTAGTAATTATAAACAAGGAATTGGATTGAGTTTATTCCAATAATCTACTATGGTGTCTTCTTCAATGTCATTTTTGGATTCTGAAATTTTTACAGTTTCTTGGGTTTGGTTAGGAGATTTTAATTCATTTGAGAGGGTGTTCTTTGTTTGGTTTGATGGTTTTGTTTTGTTTTTTTTTCATATTTTACAAGATTTGCTATCTTGGAATTAGTTTAATATTTACGTTTTATTAGGTTGGGAAAAAAAAGAAACAAAACCAACCAACCAACCAAAACAAAACAAAACAAAATAAAAAAGAAAAACCAAACTACCCAGTTTAGAAGTATTACAGGTCTGTCCTGGGTTTACCCCAGGACAAGGTCCTAAAAATGCACAAATCTCCATATAAATTATCATTAACAAAAATTATCTAAATGACCTCTAAAGAAAGACTTACAACCATGAGGTACTTGGTGCTAGAGTTTTTTGACATACCTAATGATTTTATTGCTGCATATTTTATACACCTCAGTGGTACTGCTGTTTGGTAAGAGTTCAAATTGCCTTTGGTTATCACTAGGTGTTGTATCAGTTTACTGTAGTTTAAAATTCAAATGAGCTCAGTTTGAAAAAATACCAGTAACTCTTGCAACAGTGACTTGCTAAGATTAGATACCTGCTGTTTTGCCTTCATTTATAGCTACATTAATTCCCAGTACCTGAAACAGTCTTGGTGTATTTCAAAATTATTTAGGATAAGTGGAGCAAATTCTGACTCCATAAACTAGCCTTGTGTTGAATTGTTAAAAAGATAGTTGTGTACAATGCATACTGCATATTTTATATGTGTGTATGTCTTGATCTTAATGCTAAATGTCAGCATGATCATTGGCTAGAATAAGTTCAAAACACCTTGCACCTAAAAAATCGTGATGGGCAAGATTACGCATATCTGCAAATTTACTTCCCTATAGGATTTTTTGATTGCATGAGTCAAAATAGTCGTACTAAACTGGGAATAACCGTATTACATGAAAATAATTACATGTCTAAAATCACTTCCTACTATGATCACTGAGGAATTTTTAGTGTCTACAAAGTGTAAAACAGATTAAAACATTCACTGCAGTCCTTGAAACATAAGAACCTATTGGGTTTTTCAGTATGTGTCCTGGGTTCAGCAGCAGCAGTCATTTTTCTCCTTCTTAGGAGCTAGTACAGTGCTGTGTTTTGATCTTTTGGCCTGGGAACAGTGCTGATAACGCCGATGTTTTCAGTTGCTGCTCGAATGTTTGGTCTGGCCAAGGACTTTCTGAGCCTCATGCTCTGCCAGGGAGGAGGGGAAGCTGGGAGGAAGCAGAGAGAGGACACCTGACCCAAGCTAGCCAAAGAGGTATTCCATACCACAGCACGGCATGCACAGGATGTAACTGGGAGTGACCCAGAAGGGCTAGAGGGACTGCAGGGTTGGACGAGGTATCGGTCGGTGCTTGGCTGGGGGGAGTGGAGCGAGTTATCAGTCAGCTGGTGCTGAGGTGTTGTATTCTTTCCTCTTGTTATTTCCTTTATCATTATTATTATTGGTGGTAGCAGTAGTGATTTGTGTGATACCTTAGTTACTAAACTGTTCTTATCTCAACCCGTGGGAGTTGCATTCTTTTCAATTCTCCTCTCCGTCCCTCCAGGAGCAGGGGGAGGGCAAGAACGGGGGGAGTGAGTGAACGAGGTTTGTGGTTGGGTTTAAACCACGACAGTATGGCAGTTACTATTACTCAATCTCAGATTGGTAAAAGGTCTCTGCACTCTGAAAATCAAAATAGAATTTTGATTCTATTATAATTTTTATGCTAAATGGCAACAACTGATCACATCATGCTAAAAAAATTTAGTCAGAAATTTTAAAAATGGTTTTAATTTAGGCATTCTTACTGCCAACAGTTTGCATTAAAAAAAAGAAAAAAATAAAAAGAAGAACATCTAACTAGCCCACTTTCTTGTTTATGAGGCCACTAATCAGTAATGAAGAGCATAAGAATTGGAGGAGGTATGTAACAAAGAGCAGTGCAACAAAATAAATTAGCAGCAAGTAACTGACACAAATAGATGTATTAACAAACCTATCCAATGATATGTTTAAACATCAGAAAAAAATGTGGAGTCTTGCAGTTTTCATGAAAAGAAGCTAAAGCTAAACAATTATTTGATAGTGCATATATACAGACCTATTTCATAATAAAAGTATTATAAGTAAAAAAATATTCTTAGTAAAACATAATTTTGGATATTTTAGGATAGAATCATAGAATAGTTAGGGTTGGAAAGGACCTTAAGATCATCTAGTTCCAACCCCCCTGCCATGGGCAGGGACACCTCACACTAAACCATCTCACCCAAGGCTTTGTCCAACCTGGGCTTGAACACCGCCAGGGATGGAGCATTCACAACTTCCCTGGGCAACCCATTCCAGTGCCTCACCACCCTTACAGTAAAGAACTTCTTCCTTATATCCAATCTAAACTTCCCCTGTTTAAGTTTTAACCCATTACCCCTTGTCCTGTCAGTACAGTCCCTAATGGATAGTCCTTCCCCAGCATCCTTATAAGCCCCCTACAGATACTGGAAGGTTGCTATGAGGTCTGAATATCTTACATTATATTAAGCAAAATGCTCAGCTGCTTAACAAAAATTACATCATATCCTAAGCACAAAGCTCTTGATATAACAGAAAATATAAACGATAAACATTATTTTAACTTCCACCAGCAATTTTTTTAAATTCCACTGCCATTTTCTAGCTACAAATAGACTGTGAATATATTAAGGTCAAGCCATGGTATCATCAAGTTGTCCCATTTTAGTTATTATTTCTGAACGGCAAAGAATATAATCTTTTGGTATTATTTTCACTCCTGGAGAGGTTTTCAATAATCTGCCCCTTCTTTGTCCTGGTTCTCCTAGTTTGTGTCACTTTAGGTGAAACTCCGAAACCAGCACTCCCTGGGACATCTTCATACAACTATGTGAAAGCTAATCCCAGTGCCTAGCACAGCTAACGTAACTATCTGTCCACAGGAACAAGATGAAAAATCTCTCACACAATCATGGATATTCGCTGTTTCTGAATAGATGAATTCATAGGCTTCTCTGTAATTTGTCATGAAATAAAAAGACCTTTCATATCGATAACATTTTAAAATAATGTTTTAACCACATGTGTGTAATATGTTGACACTACATAGTGAAATTAGTTAATATTATCAGAAGATTAATTCAGCGTATCTGCAAAGAATGTGCTGCACATTTTTAACACATTTTCTTTGGCTGAAATTAATGAAGAACTTTTGAAACAATTTAACCTATCCAGGGATATGAATGTTAGTTTATATTTTTCAAGGCTGATTATTGAAGAAGTTCTAAAACCATTTAATCTGTTTAGGAATGTTAAACAAATATGTCAACATTCATTTTACATTTGTGTCTACCACAGCTAAACTAGAAGAATGCTGGAAATAGATTGCAGTACTCTGTTTGCTCAGGGGAGAAAAAAAAAGTCAATATGCTTCATATTTTAAAAACCACTCAAACTCCTTTCTAAGATGAATGTTTTTCAGATTGAAGTTTTCAGTAGCTTTATTGTGCAGATTATGGTCTGGCGTTCTGCCATATAATGATATATAACCTTACAGCTTGCTATTATGCAAATAACAATTTGGCTCGGAGATCTGAGTACTTAGACTTTCTCTGAGGACTATCATTTATTTCAAACTTCTTACACCAAATTATGTTTAACATTTAATTTGAACTCATTTATGTAGAAAAATAATTTAAAAAACCCTCTTGTGTACATTTTTAATAAGAGAAGTGTTACATTTTAATTTTTCCTTTTTTTTTTTTTTTATACATAGATATATATGCACACAGTAGGTTTAATTTGGATAGACAGGGAATACACCGTTATATATTCTACCGTACATAGAAGGGTATTCTAAGTAAGGATTTTTTAGTATAAAGTAAAAGAAATATCAGAAACAATAGCAAAAATATTAAAATTCATACATGCATCTCCTATTCATTAATCCTTATAAAATAAGGCTGAGAGGTACATACGCATTCAACCATGTTGTACAGGGAATTAATACTGGAGAATGGCATACGAAACATAATCAGGTTCAGAAGCTGGTAATTAATCTGGGAAAGGTCAGTTCTAAACTGCGCTCTTTCTTTCAGATCTCTTAAATTTAGCTATGAGGGTCCACACTACACTTGCGGTAGAGATCAGTCAATCTTCATCCAAGCTCCACCAAGGACACCAAGACTTAATTTGGCACAGAGGTACTTTTGCACCAACAGCACAAGCTCTCATTTCAGAAGCTGTTCTAACTGTACATGTAAATATATATAACCTGCAAATTCGCAAGCACTATCTCCCTGTCTCATTCTCTTTCTATAGGTATGTGTTCAGATAATGTGAAAAACTGGATTACTTGCTCAGAATTATTTATTCTTCTACAGCTTTGCCTCTTCTTTATCATATCATCTTATATTTGAATATTTGCATAGAGGTTTTGTTACCTTGAATGAGCACAGTCAAATGTCCATCATGTCATGTCACAATCATACCTCTCTGAGGTTCTAAGAAGTTTGACATTGTCTTTGTTTGATTAAGTTTATAGCAATAAACACATAGAAAGAAATGATACAGGGAATAGAATCTCAATGTCACTTGAAAGTGAAACTGAAGTTTGTCAAAGGTGGAATGTGTCTTAAGTCTTTGTTAATTTCATAGAATATCTAAGATCTAAAAAAATGTAAAAAATTACACAGACTGTGTAATTGAGAAGATCCTGGTAGCTCCATGCTCCTGACATGTCAAAATTAGACACATATAGATAATTTTCATCTCTTTAGGACCTATAGGTATATCTTTACTAAGTATTGGAGAAGTGCATATAAACTGTTTGGATGTATAGTTGGAACATTGACCAGATGTTGTGGTTGAGTATCTGTCTGTGCTTTAATGGATAATGGTTTGGGTATGTCTGTTTCAGAAGTTTTATTTCTAGGTGTATACAGTTCTTTAAAAAGTCCTGTGTTTGAAGCAAGACAGGTCTCTGTCAGTTCAAATGCCATATAGAGAAAGTGCTGTTTGAGATGGAGGACAATTTAACAATTGGAACAAGGTGGTAGAAACAAACAAATAAGCTTGGGCAGAGAACTGAAGGTTTCTAACTAATGGGACAGAAGTGTTTACTTTAATACCACCCTGACCAGCAATAATAATTAGTTAAGAATAAACATATCCTTGAGAAAGTCTTTGGACTTTACAGCTATAGGATGCTGCATTGCATATCTTAGTTTGAGTTAAAACTTTGAATTTAATTCATGTATAATAAAAGTTTAAAAACTATAAGAAATTAAGAGCAAAGAATACAGTCCTGCACTAATAAGGAAATAGGAAGAATTCCAGGGCTGGGCGAGGGGAAAGTGGGGAAAGCTAAGACTGAGACTGAAGAGAGAAGGACACAGAAAAGTGTTTGGCAGCTATAAAGTGCTTCACCTTTACTTTTTCCTTAGAAACACTCAAGCTTTTTCCAGACTTGTATGTTACCTTGGAGGTTTACTCTACAAAGTAAGAGAACAGGTACCTAAGCGCCTTGAAACTGCTGCATAACACAGAATTTCAACTAGTTTGACTATTTGAAAGTCTTACGTATGCTGCTCTGGCAAAATATAACAAAAATCCAGTTTAAGAAGTCCCCATCATCATTGTCCCTCAGTCTTTGATGTTAATATATTCCTTCTATGAAGTAATGATCCTCAAGCATCAACAACAACACTGTAACTTGTGGCCTGCAGTGGAACATTATTTCCAACCACTCCAGCAATTTTATATAGTAAATGGTTCTGCTTGGTCATGACAAGCTTTTCAGTCTTTTACCGTTCCCTTTTCTTTCAGACATGTCATTCACAGTGTTCTCTTCTGGATGTTTCTTAAGTCCCCCTAGCATGCGTACTTACATCCTTTCTAGTATGAGTGACACTTTTCTGTCAAGCTGTGCAAAGGGATCACCAAATTTTGAAAGGACTTCCATGCATGATGAGCACCAGTGAACTCTTGGAAAGATTAATAGAAAATCATTTGCCAGTAGATAGTTTCGTTAATAGGAAATAGTAGATGGAAACAGCAAATTTAACATAAGACTGATAAAAAGAAAAAGAAAGCAATTTACTTGGATTTTATTAAGATCTCCATTAAAGTTACTGAATTTGAAGTAAATGTATACCCCCACCCCCAGAAAACAGTACTGTTGTAGTGACTTGCTGTTTGGGGGAAATGAGTTCTTGGACTGCTACATGAATTTCTGTGGGAATGCATGATTTTTAAACACTGTGAGTGCTGATTTGATTATGGCAGCACTTGCCAGCATGTAATTACCTAAGGATTTTTCAGCAACTGTGTTACCAAATTCATTTTTCAAAGGTTTACAGTGTGGCCAAAAATTCCTAAATTACAATCTTTAAAACAATTATTATTAACTTAATCCTGGAAATCAAAACTAACCCTTCATAAATCTTAACCTACTAGCATGCTTGACAGGTAGAACTCAAAGGGCTAAAAGACTTTCCAGTTCATCTACACTGATCCCCATTGTTACAGCATAAATAGCAGTGTTCAAAAATTCACATTGAAACTGTAGAAAAAACATGCTTCCATAACTTTGAATAAAAGAAGGAAAATTAAATTGAAGCTATGTCATTCTCTGAGAAAAACTGGTGTTTCTTGTGGTTTAAAAATTCCTAAAAATGTATCTGAGTTTCAAGTAACTTCACCATTCAGTCATCTAAAACTGATGTGAACCTATAGTAAAAGAGAGAAAATCTTTTCCCAATCAGAAAGGTCACTACCATATGACAAATTTAGGGGAAATAATTGTGATTACAGTCTATAAAATAGACCATGAGACCTTGTCTGGCTTTAAACACTGACTCTGAAAGTGGTCTAACCATGGCAATACACAGCTGAGATTATGTGTCCATGCAGCACTTTATTTAGCTAGATTTCTTGATTTGCTCAAGCCAGATAATTAATTTAGCTAAAAATGCATTTGTTTTATTAGTATCTGCTGTGTATGCATACTCGAACTCAATTTGAAGAAGTCAGTTTTCATGGTTGATGGACAGTTTGGTGGAAGTATGAAGTAAACAAACAAACAAACCCCAATGCAAGCAATCTCTGAAATTATGTTGACGGCTGACTAAAGATTTAGTGTTACATGAAGCCTTATGAAATGTATTTATCTTTATTATGTTTGATAAGACCAAACTTATATGTTGTTAGTGCAACATGTTACAAATAGGCAAACTTAGTGAAACAGTGCAAGTTCTGTGATTCAGCACCCAGCAGTTTCACATGATTTATTGCTTAGACAAACCTACCCTTACCTTCTGGAAACTAAAGGAGGAAAGAAAAAGGATGAAGCAGCACTGGCTGACATGCCCTCAACTCTTCCCAGGCAGACTAACTCAAAACCCCTACCTTTATTTTGTATTACAACGCTGAAGAATTTTCTAAAGTATCCCACAGTCACCTATTTCAGGATGTTTGTCCAAAATTCACATTTCTGGGTCCTGGCTATTAAATAAATAACACAGACGTTGGCACTCCCAAAGGCACTGCATCTGTTTGGGAATAAAAACTATTGCGTATTTTGTTTAAAAATCATGACAATTATGGTGCTGTTTCATGCACTCTTTCTTTTTTATTAAGATGCTAATAGTAAATTTGAAGGGACACAAACTGTCATTTCAAAGTATTAAAATATTATTAAAAATTTTAGAAAAGACAGAAGCAATAAACAATTCTAAAACCTGTTAAGAAATTTAAAAGCCCCAAATCCTTTCTGGAGTAGTACGCTTTATATTTAGTCAGTTGCTCATCAACTATAATTCCCATAGGATGAAATTTGAGCATTTTTCTTTATGAAAACTGTTATCAGGAAGATTTGTGCCCATGGTTAGAATTCCTTGTAGAATCTAAGTTTATTTTGCAAACACAGACTGCTTAATTTTTGTGAATGAATTAGTTGCCACTTGTAATCTTTAGGTTAAGAGTTTATAAATTTTTTTCTAAGTACTTTAAGATCTAAATGGAATATAGTACATCTCTGAAAAAAAAGATTAGTCTGACAGCACTTGTCTTGCATCACTGCATCATTTCAGGTTTTGCAGCTACAATTGCATTGCAGGAATATAGCAATTATTTGGGATCAACACCCTTAGTCCTAAAGGAACCTACTTTTTTCTGCCTTTTTTGATAATTGACTAATTTTCAGTTAGCATAATTTTTATCAATTTTTTTTTCTTTGCTAGCAGTTTAAAGAAGATAAAGGTTCTGATGTTGAATTTTCATTTTTTCCTTAAGTCTTAGCTGTTGTAACCAGTTAGCACTCATTCTTTGATACAAATATTATTGTTTAAAATACAATTATGACTCTCATTCTCTCCATATATCACCTTTTAGATGTGGCATCTACGAACATCTCAATTAAGTTTAATACTACATAAGAAATTCCCTATGCTTTTTGCAAGTCTTGGAAAATAGTCATTCCTCAATGCTCTCGAAGAATATCGCTTGATTAAAGTAATCTGGCTCTTAAATACATACAATTTTTCCGCATTATGATTTTTTTTTTTTTTACTCTCCTTGTTCTATATAACAGAAAAAATAAAATGTGAAAAAAATATTTAGAACTCAAAGCACTGAAACTGGGGTGATGGGATTAAACTTAAATAGAGGAAGGTCAGACTGGATGTAAGGAAGAAGTTCTTCCCTGTGAGGGTGGGGAGGTACTGGAGCAGGTTACCCAGAGAAGTGGTGAATGCTCCATCCCTGGCACTGTTCAAGGCCAGGTTTCCATGTTGCCCAAGGACAGTGCCTTGGGCAACACAATTTTTCACATATCATGGGCAGTGGCTTAGCAACCTCATTCGCCAGCAGATGGATTTCATTGGGTCCCATGGGCCTGTGCACATTCAGGTTCTTAAGATGATCTCAAACCTGATCTTTTCCCACAGTGAGCCTAAGGTCTTAATTCTCACAGTACCTGCATCTGCCTTCCAATCTTAGGTATCAACTGAATTGTACTTATCTGCACATAGATTCACAAGATCTGAATGTATGCTCATTCTGATTTTGTTAAGAATACTTCTTATCCACAGTTTGAACAGTTTTATTATAACAGCACAACTGTCAGGTTAAGGTGCTGTATAAGAAAATACAATGCAGAAATTTCAAAAAGACTTCCAATGGATAAACAGCAAATGAATTGGGCTAAAGGATGAATGTGAGAAGTTTTACAAATTGCTTAATCTGTTTCCCAGGGTGAGGCATCACTTGAAAGTCCTGGTATGTATTAGAGGCTATTTATCTATCTGAGGAATTGCATGAAAGAATGAAAGAAAAATAATGCCTTTTTGTCTCAGCTGCTTTTTCCTTAAAAGCACAGTAAAGGTGAGCTACTTACGTCAGGTATTAAAAAAAGTCTTCATAGGAAGCACACTACAGCATCTTATTTCTCTAAGAAGTAGCTTTTGATATCATAATGGCAAATGAAATTTATTATAATTTTGTTTTATGATCTAAAAATTTTACTGATTATAGTCACAAATCTTATCAGACCAAGATAAAATAAAGTACGCTTTGTATTAGCAATACTCCAGACAAAGCTTAAAGTTACCATTCTGGTTTTGGATGGGGTAGAGTTAATTTTCTTCACAATAGCTACTATGAGGCTGTGGTTTGGATTTGTGCTGGAAACAGTGTTGATCACACAGGGATGTTTTATTTGTTGCTGAGCAATACTTATACAGAGCCAAGAGCCCTTTCTGCTCCTCACCCCACAAGCTAGGAGTCTATGGGGGGCACAAGGAGTTAGGAAGTGACACAGCCAGGACAGCTGATCCCAACTGACAAAAAGGCATATTCCATATGATGTCATGCTCAGCATATAAAGCTGGAACAAGAAGAAATCAGGGGGATGTTGGGAGTGATGGAATTTATCTTCTTAAGTCACTGTTATCAGTGCTGGAGCCCTGCTTTCCTGGAGATGGCTGAGCACCTGCCTGCTGATTGGAAGTGGTGAATCAATTCCTTTTTCTGCTTTGCTTGTGTGTGTGACTTCTGCTTTGCCTATTAAACTGTCCTTATCTTAATCCATGAGGTTTTTCCCTTTTACCTTGTCAATTCTGTTCTTCACGCCACTGGGGAAGAAGCTGACCAAGCAGCAGGGTGGGGCTAAGTTACTGGCTGGGGTTAAACCATGACAGTTATTTATGCTCATTATCAGTGTTACCCTAACTATTAAAACTGAGCAGAAGTTATGTAGGAGTCCTAGTGACTTTTGTTTCCTAAGATGAACAACATTTTTAAGATTATCTGTAGAACAGTGTGAAAAGTTATGAAGATCAAATGCCACACTGCACTAAAAAATGATAAATGTAATCTCAATGGCTATTGCAGTTGGATAGACACAGAGATATATTTGGTAGACTGTAGTTGAAAGATATTCAGAAATAAATGAACAGAAAACTGAAACTCTGAGGAAGCATAATCTGTCCAAAGAAAAAAGGGCATTTTGTTTAACAGCTTGTCCAGTCTAATATCTCTATTTGAACTTTCCCATGGGAAAAAAAGAAATAGTCACCGTTATTTGCTCTCTAAAAGTAAAGTTAAGAAAATTCTAATAGTTAAATAATACCTGCTCTGCCCATAGTCCTTCCAGTTCACAAATATTGCTAATAAAACTGAATATCACCTCTGTTAATATAACTGGTAATATATTAGTATTTATGGCTTAGCAAGCAGTGTAAAGCTATGAATTGCTTATGGTGCAGGGAGCACAGAAAATGCAGTAAAAGATATCTAGTTTTCCTGAACAATAGTTCATAAATAAAACCACATTTCTGAGTAAGACTGTTCAAGCTGAGCAGAAACATACTCATTATGAAAGTCTGCATAATATTTCGTAGGATTTTTTTTTTTCTCTCCAGCTTTGAAGGTAGTAGTTAGCTCCTTCACTCAATGTGGGAGTGAAGTAGTACCCACAGTAGAGGAAGATTAATTTAGAGATTGCTTAGGCTATTTGGACATACATCAACTCATGGGACCATGTGAGATGCATTTGAGGGTGCTGTAGGGTGTGCCTGATATCACCATAAGCCTGCTCTCTATCATATTTGAAACATCATGGCAATCAGTGGAAGTTCCACACAGGTTTCTGATCTGTGGAAAACAGAAGACAAAGGGCAAAGCAGAGGGCAAAAAGGAAAATCCCAGTAAGCACATGCCTGTTAGCCTCATCTCAGTTCTGGGGAACATTATGGAGTAAATTTGCTTAGAAACCACCTCTAAACAGATGGAAGCCAAGAAGGGGATTTGGAGCAGCTGACCTGGATTTACCAAGGGCAAATAATAGCTGAACAACCTCACTGCTCCTAGGATAAGGTGACTGGCTCCATGGACAGGGCGAGGTTGATGGATGTAGGACACCTTGATGTTAGTAAGACTTTTGACATAGTCTCCCACAGTCATCTTCTCACCAAACTGGTGAGAGACAGGCTGGACGAGTGGATAGCAAAGCAGATAGCGAATTGGCTGTGGTGCCAATCATCAGCGCTGGAAAGTTAGCTGGCAATCAGCTATCAGTGGTGTCTCTCATAGATCAATATGTGGACCAGTTCCTGGGATTGTCTTCATTAATGTAGGTGCATAAAGGGACAAAGTGCACTCTCAGAGACCTTGTGGATGACAATCAAGGGGAAGCAGTCAATATACTGGTGGGCAGGGCTAACTTTCAGAGGGACCTGGACAGACTGGAGACATGGCTTGATGGGAACCTATTGAAGCTCAACAAAGGGACATGCAAAGTCTCACCTCTGGCATGTAATAACCCCATGCACTATGACAGCAGGCACTCACTGCTGGGAGGAGGCTTTTCAGAAAAGGACATGGGGGTCTTGGTAGGCAAAAAGTTGAACATGACCCAGGGATAGTATATATATATGATTCTACAATCAGCGCTTGTAGCAAAGGCTGTCAGTGGTATCCTGGGCTGCATTAGCAAAAGTGCAGCCAGCAGGTCCAGGGAAGTGAACCTTCTTTTCAGTTCAGCATTGGTTAGACCACAATGGAGTAGTGTCCAGTTCTGGGCAAGGAGTAGAACCTGCAACTCCCTGCTCAGGAGATACAGTGAAAACAAAGGCACACTCTTCCAAGAGGTGCACAGCAATAGGTTGTCAGGCATTGAAAACATGTTGGAACATGGAAATCCTTATTAGATATTAGGAAAAAAAAAAAAAATTACCACGAGGTTGATCAAATATGGATTAGAATGCCCAGAAAGGGTACAGATTCTTCATTCTTGGAGGTGTCGAAGACTCAGCCAAACAAGCCCTGATGATCCTGATCTAACTAGGCCTGCTGTGAGCAGGGGGTTATACTAGATAACCTACAGAGGCCCTTCTCAAACTAAGTTGTTGTATGATACTACAAGAGCAAAGATCTTAACAAAACAGAGGGAAAAACAAAACCAACAACAAGCACAAAACCTGAAAGAAGCCATGCTACTGATCCATCATTTGGTTTATCTTGATTTTTTCTTTGCTTGTTTGTTTGTTTTTATTTTCCTCACGTCAGTATTGTTATACTAAACATTAGTCTGAGCCTTTATTATTAAATAAAACAATCCTTTATTCAAAAGTAATGAAAAGCTCATTATAAGTTTCCAGTTACCAGTGCAAACAGTATAATTAACCAAATGGTAATTGTATCGGTCTTCCTTCTATTCCAATACTGCTCTGAAACTTGTGTCCCTCAAATGAATAATTACCTACAAAATAATTAAATGTTGCTGATATGGTCTACTCATCCCACTTGTACATAGAAACAACAAAGTCTGTCTTCCCTGAAATCAATCTCCGTCATGTCGGATAAGCTTACTGCCCATCATAGGGCTGGCATCGATCCCTACTCAATTACAGATGAACATAGCACCATATTAAAAGACAAATAAGGTTTAATTTTAATCACAGACAGCCTGTAAGTCCATGTTCCATTATAGATTAAAAGAACCAATTATTTTTAAAAGTAAAGACTTAATGAAAGGCCTTGCTAATATACAGACACATTGCTCCCTCTGCATTTTAAGTCAGACTCTGCAGTAATGGTTGAAATTGCTGCAAGCAATCTAAGAAAGGCATGGGGATAAATCTTGGAGAATAATCTTTTTTCTTCAAATCGTAAGTAAGCTTTCTCAACAGGGTTTCATTCGTAATACTTCTCTTTCAAAAGTGTAAAATCACTGAACATTTATAGACAACAAATTAACTCTGTGGCCAGGATTTTATTGTTACTGAGACAGAGTAAATGCAAAATAACTGCATTGAAGCAGACAGAAATTCCACACTGATGACACTAAATGCTGCTGAAATCACTTTATCTCAGATTCAGAAAGGTAGTTAGGAGCATAATTCTCATTTTAATTCAATGGGAGTGAGGCACCTACACACCTATGAATATAGATATTATAGTCTTCCATCTGTAACAACAGGAGTTGGATTGCATAAGTAACTCCAGAATCTAGGTCATCAGAATTCTTCTTTTCTAGACATTTACTCTTTAGTACTACTTTCCAATCTTCCTTGTTTATTGGGTTACTATAATGTTTGTGAGACTGTGAACTAATAAAAATGCAGCTATAGGATGCTGTTGATACTAGCTCTGAGAATGTGAAGAGATAAAGGTGTATTTTCAGAGAAATATCTACTCACTGGGTAATCAGACAATGGTATGGGTTAGTGCTATGAATGCAGTTCCACTTGTACTGAGAAAGGACAAGAAAGCATATATACACAAAGATAATATCTAAAATTTTAAAGCTATTTTTACATAATGCCATGCTTTTGTTGATGAATTTTATGTGTAATGTTCAATCAGAAAGGCTTTAATGCATGGTAAACTCCCTTCATTTTCTAAATTTAAACCTACCTTCTTTAGAAGGCTTAAAATTAAAGTGCCATTGCCCAACACAGACATTGTTGCGTCATTCTTACAACTACCATTAACAGTTGAAAGAAAATATTCAATACCAGGACTCCCTTGTCTATAAAAGTACCGGTATTTTATCTGCCCCCACTAATATTTGAGAAAAAGCTTACTAAATAAAACACTAGTTAGGTTTTTAGAATAAAAACCTCAGGAAAATAAAACCCAAACAAAACAACAGGTATTTCTCAAACATTTTAGGGATCTCATAGCAAAACGTCATTGAGAATCCTTCTGACAATAAATAGAAGACTTGGAAAACTTCTCATCTACTTATAGTCAATCTTGGGTTTTATATTCTAAATTTGTTCTGGTTTTGTCTTCAGTGATCCCTGAAGGAAAAAAACCAAACCCTCAAGCTTCTTTACTGCTCTTAAAAAAAAAAAAAAAGGGAAGAGAATACAACACCTCACCACCCGCCAACTGATACCCAGCCCGACCGAGCAGTGATCTAACCCTTCCAGGTGACTGCCCCCAGTTTATATAGTGGGCATGACATGCTGTGTGGTATGGAATACCTTTCTGATTAGTTTGGGTCAGGTGTCCTGTCTCTGCTTCCTCCCAGCTTCCCCTCCTCTCTGGCACAGCATGAGACTCAGAAAGTCCTTGGTCAGAGTACATAACTGAGCAGCAACTAAAAACATCGGTGTTATCATCGCTGTTCCCAGGCTGAAAGTCAAAACCACAGCACTGCACTAGCTACCAAGGAGAAAAATGACTGCTACTGCTGAAAACAGGACAGTATCCACCCATTATTCTATACCATTCACGTCATGCTCCGATCCCATCTTTTCAATATACCATAACTCTTATATCATATATATACATATATATATATACATCCACAGAGAGAGAGAGAGAGAGATCATTCCTTAGTGCATGGACCAATCCCTATAAAGCTGCTGAGTCCATCCGGTCCATGGTGTCAGGCTCCATCTCTTGTAACAGTCCTTCAGCACAAAAGAGGCTGTGTGCCATGTTCACACTTGTCAATAACCTGGTCAATAGTGTCCATTGCTAAATCCACCCCTCGATCACGAGTCCATCTCTATGTTGCATCTCTGCCCTGATGGCCTGAAGTGTCATGGGCCCACCAGGCTCAAAATAATTCAGTCCCCTTCAGCAGTTTCTGCAGCTTTTTGCTAGGGACTTCATACAGCTGCCTTCCATCTCCGATGCTTCCATAGCACTGGAGGGGCCCAGTGGTTTAGATGCTTGCCCATAATGTCCCACACACCCTGCCACTCATGGCTGTCCAGCCTCGAGGAAAATCTCTTGGTAGTCCTTCTATATCGTCATCTAACCCTAGACAAGACCCAAAGCCAACTCCGCTTAACTTTTGAGATCAGACGAAATAGTTGTGGATAAAACACTCTGTGTGTGTGCCAACATGGTGATCCCCATCACAATCAGCAGGCAGGTCTCAAGGGTACCCAAAGGCCAATCAAAACCTTCAGAACTCTCAAATGATGCTGCTGTACTTGTCCCTGGGGCTGGTGTCTGGGGCTGGTGTAGCTGCTGTGCTTGGAGTTGGAGTACCTGTGTTACCTGTTGTAGTCAGAGTCTGAGTAGCTGCTGTAGTTGTCACTGGGGCTGGTGTAGCTCCTGTGCTTGGAGCCAGAGTAGCTGCACTGTCTGCTGCAGTCGGAGTTTGAGTAGCTGCTGTACTTCTTGAAGGGGTGTGTGGGAATGTCTCCCTCACAGGCTGACCACCCAAGGAGGGGAAAAAAAGATGTGTAATTGCTATACACTTCTATTATATACCTCCCAAACTCTAGAGGAGGTGATCACACTGGGAACGCAAGCCAGATCAGTTTCATGATCAATGAGCCTATTGAATTACAAGTCATTACCATAAAGTACAAAGAAATAAGAACCTTAGCCCAAGGCCCCCAGCTGATAAACACTAACACAGCAAATACTGGCTTTAAGTAAGGTACAACATGCTGGAACTGAGAGATCAAGAGCAACAACTTTGAGAGCCAATAAATCAGCATTGTGACGAGTGACTGTTAATCCAAAACAATAAATGCTTATCACAAATATGATTAGACACACTCCAGTCAGATCTGTCGTTATCTCAATACTTCGTGCTCCACGTTGGGCACCAAAAAGAACTGTCATGGTTTAAGTCCAGTCTGTCAATTCAGCCACTCAGCCCTTGCTCACTCCCCTCCCTTCCTCCCCCTACTCCTGCAGGGATGGGAAGGAGAATTGAAAGAATGTAACTTCCCATGGGCTGAGATAAGAACAGTCCAGTAACTAAGGCATAAGGCAAACCACTGCTGTTACCACCAATAATAATAATGATAAGGGAAATGAGAAGGGAAGACAATACAACACCTCAACAGCCGCTGACCGATACCCAGCCCGACCGAGCAGTGACCCAACCCTTCTGGGTGACTGCCCCCAGTTTATATAGTGGGCATGACGTGCTGTGGTATGGAATACCTCTTTGGCTAGTTTAGGTCAGGTGCCCTGTCTCTGTTTCCTCCCAGCTTCCCCTCCTCCCTGACAGAGCACGAGACTCAGAAAGTCCTTGGTCAGTTTTAACATTACTGAGCAGCAACTAAAAACATCAGTATTATCAGTGCTGTTCCCAGGCTGAAAGATAAAAAACACAGCACTGCACCAGCTACTAAGAAGGAGAAAAATGACTGCTACTGCTGAACCCAGGACAACTTGTTAGATATTCACAAAGAGAATACAGGAAAACAACAACTCATAATGCAGATGTAATGCAAATATTCAGCTTAAAAAGAAAGAGTCTTCATTTTTTCAGCTGGGATTCTACCAAGTTCCTCATACACACAGAAGAGACACAGAATTAACAGAAACTAGTAACTGAATCTACCAAGCTTAGGGATAATCAGGCTTGTCAGGAACTGAGTCTGTACTTTCAGGCTTGAATCCTATGTAGCTTTATGTTTTAGATTTTTTTAAATGCTGCAAATTCCAATTTTTAAGTAAACTCCAATAGTCTTCCAATAGTTCTGCAGATTTCTTTCTCATGATATAGACACCCTAAATCAAGACTTTGCTAAATCCCTGAACAGAAAACTCTAGAAAACAAGATAAAATATGATCCACCCTGAAACTCCTGTGCCAGCATATCCTTCGGTTGCAGTAAGTGGATATAATAGCTTTTTGAACAGAAGTAACAGCTTTCATAAAAATATTAGAATATACAAAAGTACAAATCATTCTTTAGCTGATCTAATATCAGTTCAGGTCAAGACCTGGATACTGGGACAACTATGATCTTAAGGTCAATGCAGTTATTTTATTATATTGAATTTCAGAAATGTAGAAACAGCTTATTGCTTTCAAACATCAAAAGCATTATTCATTAAATTTATTATTATCACTTGATTTTGGAACCTTTCAAATTTGTTGCTAGCTATTCTAAACTCTTGTCCTGGGTTTACCAGGAGCCGTTTTGCTCCTTCTTAGTAACTGGTGCACGCTCTGTGTTTTGACTTCCAGCCTGGGCAGAGAGCTGATAACACCGATTGGTTTTAATTGTTGCTAAGTAATGTTTATTCTGGCCAAGGACTCTGTGAGTCTCATGCTCTGCTGGAGACGAGGGAGGCTGGGAGGAAGCAGAGACAGGACACCTGACCCAAACTAGCCAAAGAGGTATTCCATACCACAGCACGTCATGCCCAGGGAGGTAACTGGGAGTTACCCGGAAGGGCAGGCTCTCTCTCTTTGGGGGGGTCGAACTCGCTCGGCGGTGGTATCGTATTCTCTTGTTATTTTCTCTTATCAATATTACCATTGGCGGTAGCAGCAGCAGTGATTTGTGTTATACCTTAGCTACTGGGCTGTTCTTATCTCAACATGTGGGAGTTACATTCTCCTGATTCTCCTCCCCATCCCTCCGGGAGTGGGGAGGGTCGGGGGGGAGGGGTGAGTGGACGACCTGTGTGGATTGGTTTAAACCACGACAACTCTGTAGGTATCTTCTATAAGGAAGAAATGCATTTATACACACACACACACAAAAAAACCCCAACCAAACAGTGAACATATCACGTACTTCCAGAAATGCCTTAGGTGCTTGTTATGCACTCAAAGATCAAGACTTGAGCATTGCGACTGTAAGCTGATAGATCACACTGAAAATGTAATCTACTATATTCTTACTCTAGAAGACTTTCTTTTCATCCTTTCTGCTACAGATTCAAAGGCCTAACTAACATATTTTAGCAGAAAACTAGTGAAGTAGCTAGCCATATTGAATACCAAATCCTCATATGTATATTACCTCTGTAAGTAAAACACTCTTCAAAATCTGCACTTTTAGGAGCTATATTAAACTATCATAAAATGCATCTTTATATAGCCTGCTGAGTGACTTTCACATTCTATGCTATACTTAGTCAGAGATGATCCCAATTAAAGTATTTTGCAAAAGTGTTAGCCCTCCCTCCCAATTTGTAGTTTCAGCAGTGACAGATAAGGTTTTATGTTGTTAGCTATCATGAAAACAGATACAGTATTTCACAAAGACTAATAGATGTTTTCATTCTCACAGTGAGTAACAGCATTGAGACATTTACATGAGACTGTTGTTCTCATACATGGTAATTAGATGCTTGATTCTGCTATGGCTTTTCACAAGGTCTAAAATGCCTGAAATTCATGTTCTGATAAGTGTATACATATATATAATTTTGGGGAAATTTTACAAGCATAGTTCAATGATATGCAGATATATGAATATATGAACTTTCTTTTGACCAATACTGCAATATATAAAACAGTGCAAAGTGTGAAATGCTTAATAAAAATGGCCAGTTTTTATAAGCATCATTTTGAAATTAACTGAGTAATTTTGCCTGCATAATCATACCTCTGAAGGGGTACAATAAAATATAAATTTAATCAAATGCATTTTTAGAACAGGCCTCAAGCTAGTGCATGTACAATTTTGACCCAAATATGTAGTCATGAGTATAATATCAGACCTTTAATTATAATTTCTATTATAATTGTTCTATTGAAGAAAATGTAACCAGTGCACTTACCTGCAATTATGCACACACAGTATGTGGAAAGAGTAGATAAAGACTCTCCTGTGAACCGTCACTTGCTGAGCTAATTCACCCAACTGGTTTAATTTCATTTGCCCTCAGTGTTTCGCTACTGTGATTACATCTAAATGAAAAGACAACGAAACATGAAAATGACAAAATCATCAGAATTACTATTTAAATTTTCAATTTGACTTTTATTCATGAACAATCAGGAAGTTAGGGTCACAGAAAACATTGTAAGAAAAATTAAGTGCTTTGTACACTTTCTGATGACAGTGTATATGATTATCTTATCTAATTCCTGAAACATATGGCCTCTCTGAGACTCATTACAAAGTGCACCTGGTGTTCTGTGATAGGAAACCTGTGTTTAATTCTAAAGTACTGTGATTTATATAAGCCATCAAGAAATGGCTTTTTTGGGGTATCTACTGTAACATTGCAGACTGGTCCTCAGAGCTAAATACTCTTTTTAGGCCACAATTTAAAAAAGTTTTCTGTTTTGCTAGGATCCAAAGCAAGAGACAAACACTTATTTGAAATATTCATATACTACTGTATATATTGCATTACCATAATACATCATCTTCTAATAAGAACAATGTTTATCACAATGTAGCATCCACACTGCACTCTGAAGTACGCACTGCAGACTCTTCCCAATATCTGAAGAACAGTAGAAAGCTTTGTATAGTATTGATATGTGGATTCAGCAAGCCCACAGGTCCATACATATGATGCCCTATTTATTGTTTGTATTATGAAGTAACAGTATTATATATTCACTAATTTTTAAAAACGTGCTATAAACACACTAAAGCTATTCCAGAACGAAATAGGCATAATACTTTTATTTTATATATATTTGAAGATGTCATCTAGTGCAATGAGCAGGGACCTTTGAAGGACACTTCCAGCTTAAACTAGTCTATGATTCTATGGTTCTATTCTATTCTGTGAAACGGCCAAGGACTCCACTCGTCCCACCTAATCCACGGTTTAGGTATTTACCTTGAAAATACCAACTCCTTGTCACATTTTATAGTTGCATCATATTGCCTACATTTTCATTTAATAAGTTATATAATACAATTCATCCTAGTATAAAATGGTCAAAAAATTCCTAGCAGTAAATTCCAAGCAACACAGTGTAACTTATTGGAAGATGTAATGTCAATGCTTTTGAGCATGAGCCCTATGTGGAGTGTTACCTGGAGCATGCTCCTTCTTATAAAATATGTATCAGCCTTGAAAACTAGAACCCTGTTACCTTAGTCTGCAGGGGAAACAATAGTATTAAAGGATAGACTACTAAAAAGTACCATAACTTATATTTCAACCCAAAGCAAACAAAAAAAAAAGGAATTTTTTTATCCATTTAGATTGTGAAATACTGATATGTAAAACTTCCTAAAAGGCAACAAAGTAAAATTATGAAAATGCTAGAGAGATTCAATGACAAAAGACATTTCACATAATATTACTTTATCTTAGAAAATGTCAGGGGAAAAAATCAAGTATCTTGTTTAAAAAACAAAAACAACATAGAGTTGTTCGGCTCACTTTCTGAGACCTCTTTTTCTGCAAATAGAAACCAGCTGGATCATACAGTTGTCTAGCTAATAATTCTTTATATAGGAATTTAAGAAATCCACAGCCATTTATATAAGCCCATTTAAATATTTTGGCCACTGAGATTTTGCTTTCTGTATTAATTCAGACATTCATACATGCCTATGCTTGATAATTCCATGGATTATATGTAAAACTTGATACATGCATATTTCAGTGTACAGTGCCAGAATTTAGTTTTCTGCTGTCACTGTTTATGTAACTTCAGTTACTTGCACTCTTCCCCAAATACTTTCCAAGGAAAGGCATATGACTTCAAAACTACAAAGCAACAAAACCTGTTTCCAGACCTACTACAAATGCATACAACATAATGACTTTAATGAAGATATGTCTATAGTCATGGAAGCATTCAAAAGGAACATCAGTTATGGTTTAAACTCAGTCAGCCACACAGTCTCTCTCTCACTCCTCTGCCTTCCTCCCTCCTGCTTCCGGAGCAATGGGAAGGAGAATCCAAAGAATCTTAACTACCACAGGTTGAAATAACAACAGTCCAGTAACTAAGGTATAACACAAACCACTACTGCTACCACCAATAATAATAATGATAAGGGAAATAAGAAGGGAAGAGAATACAACAGCTCACCACCTGTCAACAGATACCCAGCACAACCAAGCAGTGATCTAACTCTTCTGGGTAACTGCCCCCAGTTTATATAGCGGGCATGACATGCTGTGGTATGGAATACCTCTTTGGTTAGTGTGGGTCAGGTGTCTTGTCTCTGCTTCCTCCTGGCTTCCCCTCCTCCCTGGCAGAGCGTTGTAGACGAGGGAGTCATGGACAATGCAGAGACAATCAATGTGATCAAGCGATTGTCAAAGTTTATTGTGCACACACTGGGATATATATACTTCCAGCTTGCATTATGGCATTTAGTTACAGCAGTTTCATTGGTTAGTATACAAAGGTTTACATCACCAGTTTACCAACAATGATTTCGCTGGTCAGCATTTTAACATTTCAACATTTACTGTGTTGTCTTCCCAACATAGCTCGCTTGCCAACCACAACTTCCTAAACATCCTAGCTCTGCAGCTGCACATCCGGTTTCCTAACAATAAGACTATGCAACATCAACTCCCTTACTTGCTAAATATGCCCAAGGCTACATATCATCAACAATTAAGCATATTAGAGAAATAAAATCACTGACAATGCCTTTCCAGATAGAACTTGGGTTTTTCCGCTCAGACCATCACAAGGCCTTGTCTGAGTGGAAAAACCCGAATCCCATCACAAGGCCTCTTGCAAGGCCTCTTGCCTCTGCTCACAGCCATGACAAGTCTTCCCACAGAGCATGAGACTCAGAAAGTCCTTGGTCAGACTAAACATTACTGAGCAGCAACTAAAAACATCGGTGTTACCAGTGCTATTCCCAGGCTGAAGTTCAGAACCATAGCACTGCACCAGCTACTAAGAAGGAGAAAAATGACTGCTACTGCTGAACCCAGGACATTGGGACAACATACAGCAGCATGCCCTAGATCACTCATAAAGAAAGTACATAGAAACAGGATCTTCAGAGTTTTGGTAGATAAATACCACATAACAGCCTACTAAGAAATGTTAAGCCTCTTTTTTATAAAAGCAAAAGTAACATTTAAATGAAATCAGATATAACCAGTAGCTGAAGAGGTGAAGAAAGATCAGCGATGTTATTGGCACTTCTGAATGTTAAGAACATTAAAAAAATTAAAATATTTATGATGAAGATTATAGGAAAAAAAGTCTTTTAGTGTGCTGAATTGAAAGGAGCGTGACCAGCAGGTCGAAGGAGGTGATCCTGCCTCTCTACTCTGCTCTCATGAGATCCCACTTGCAGCACTGTGTGCAGTTCTGGTGTCCTCAACATAAGCAGGAGATGGAGCTGTTGGAGCAAGCCCAGAGGAGGTCATGGGGATGATCAGGGGCTGGAGCACCTCCTGTATGAAGATAGGCTGAGAAAGTTGGGGCTGTTCAGCCTGGAGAACAGAAGCTGTGTTGAGACCTCAGAGCAACTTCCAGTGTCTGAAGGGGGCCTACAAGAATATCAGAGAGGTACTCTTCATCAGGGACTGTAGTGATAGGACAAGGGGTGATGGGCTCAGACTGAAACAGGGGAAGTTCAGGTTAAATATAAGGAAGTTCTTCCCTGTGAGGGTGGTGAGGCACTGGCAGAGGTTGCCCATGGAAATTGTGAATGCTCCATCCCTGGCAGTGTTCAAGGCCAGGTTGGACAGAGACTTGGGTGATATGGTTTAGTGGGAGTTGTCCCTGCTCAGGGCAGGGGGGTTGGAACTGGATGATATTGAGGTCTTTTCCAGCCCTACCTATTCTATGATTCTTTTATGACACAAAGGGCATAGATCCACAGGATACAAAAGAATGTTAGAAATTCAAAGACTTCCAGTTCCTCACAAGGATGTACAAGAAAAAGGGCAAATCCATATGACATAATAAACATATTTATCTCTCAGGCTAAGAGCTCTTGCTACTGGAAGACTAGAAGAATAATTGAATTCCTGAGAAAAGCTAGAATGTTTGCTGATTTCTTCTGTAAAATTTGTAAACCCAAAGTATTTCACTCTCACTTTTTTTATTTTTTTTCCCATCTTGCTGTTATTTGTTGTTGATAAAATAATAGGCTAGCAAGAAATTACAGCTGCAGCAACACTGCCAGGTCACAAGCTCTAGGTAGCCAGGCTATCAAATAAACTTCTGAATGACAAAAGCATGGAATCTGCAAATGCACATATTTAAAACTATGAAATAAAAGTAAATTGAAAGAAATAAAAGGGGGAAAAGTGGGTCAGAGGCATAAATTATAATCTTCAATTTCAATAACAATTTCTTTAGTTATAAGACTAAAATTTTGCAGGAGTAGGAGCTTCCTCCTCTTTTGAAACTTTCACAATGCACTGAAAATGTATGAAGATCTACTGTGAGAGAAAGAGAAGAGCAGACAGAGTATATACATATCTTTTCGGTCTACAAAGCCTTCACTTGGAAAGCTTGACGGACTGTGGTCAACAATTGAGATTTAGATAGCCCATACAGATTTTGAAAAGAGAAAGTAACCTCATGTCTTCTCATTGAAAAAACTGTCTTTGCATCTAGAAAAAATTCAGAGCCCTGGTTCCCAAAGGATAGGGGGAAGAAGGCCACTGTCCTTCACCAACGGGCAGAGTAAAGAAACTCCAGGCCTACTGGAGGGATTAAGAACTACTGCTGAGCTTTAGGTAGGTCCCCCAGTACCATGGATGATATTCTAGGTCCAGACATTAAATATATAAAAGATGGTTATTGCTTGGATGAGTTTTGCAACATCTTGATCCCTTAACTAGGAAGTATAGTGTTAATCCATTTCTAGAAAATAGAGAATTAATAATGGAGACTTCTTAGTCTAGCCATCAAAGGCGAAACAACTTCTAGAAGTATTAAGTATCACAAATTCAAACCAGATATGTACACTTTTAATATTACAAATGATTAACCTCTTTAGCAGTTTTTTAAGTGGTATAGTACACTATGGACATTTTAAAATTCAGAACTGGATTCTGATCAAAGCACAGCTCTAGATCAAAAAGAAAATCCCTTGGTGGTAGTATGCAGGATGACAACTGCTGAAATATAAACTCATTGGTCCTTCAGGAATTTTTATTGTATAAATTCAAAATTGATCTATATGGGAGACTATTTGGAACACAGCAGAGCTAATGCGTCCATGCAAACAGAGTAAAAAACTGTAATAACTGTACAAATTCAGCTTAAACTTAGTTGGATAATCAGCTTCAGTAGCACTCTGATATGCTGCAAATGAGACAAAGCAACAGGAATGAAAATTACTAAGAACTGGTTTATTTTTTCCAAACTCAGTCCAGCAGCAAGGAGGTGATTAAAATTATTCAGCAGATGGCTCAGATGTGAGAACAGCTTGGTAGAAGCAGGACAAGGCTAATTAGTGCATTATGCCTCCCCCTTTTCTTCTTCGCTTTAATTACCAGATCATTCCATTCTCTCTCCCATAGAGTTTATCCAGCCTCTCAATTTCTCTCTACAATATCATCTTATGCCTCAGCAGTGGTCTTTTGCAGCAGCCTATAGTGCAGAACTCCTACAGAATAAGCAAGAGATTTCAGCTAAACTGCTGAAAAGTCAGGTGGCAGCATTTCCTTCTTGGCAGGTGTGCTACACTTTTCAATTGTTCTCAGAAAAACTACTCTTTTGCTATATTGTCAACTTTTGAAGTTAAAAGCACTGGTAAACACCCCATGAATGTTCATGTAGATTAATGATTGTGGTTGTATAAACTGGTACCTAAATTAAAATCATACAAACACATGAGAAAGGGTTGAAGGCCACAGATTTCACCATCTTCTAAGTTTAGACTATCAGAAAGCTAAGTATATGAGACCTTTGTGGTCTCACAACATCAGTAGTGTCTCCATATGAAAAACCAGAGAGCTATTAGGCACAGCTGTCTGTGGAGAGCTGATGTAAGATTGAGTCCCTTGTGCAGTTGTTAATCTCTCAAGCCATACAGTTTGCTCAGCCTGGGAGCCATAGGCTTATGCTGCCCCCATAGTGTATTAAGACATGAGTAACCATGTCATCCTCACTGTAAACAGGAGCTGACAGTTATTCAAATACACTCTCATTAATCTAGGATAACCCTTCTCTTTCCTGCCCAGTATTGCTTTATCTATTCAAAGAAGAAGACTTTTGTGCCTACAGACCACAAGATATTCGCACTGGAATGGATAAGGTTATTGACATCTTCAAGGTTGCACATCAGTATCAAAGAACAGGAAAACCATTTTGTCTTTCCTGTTACTTTAAGTCAAACTCATTCAAATAGCTAATACTAGCTTGCTGTGATCTTTTCTTTTTTTTTTTTTTTTTAAACATGGAAATAAAGAAAATTGTATCTACCTATTTGAATGAATAACTAGTTCTTTATTTCACTATAAATCATTTTACTATATATGTTGGGAATTACATTCCATCTAATGAAGAAATATAGCAAATATGAACCTTAGGACCACCTAATAATTTATTTCTCTGATTATATAATTTGAAGTAAGTGTGATGGTTAATTTTATTTCTTGTTTAAAACTAGATCAAGGAAAGGGATGGGAATCCTTTATAAAAATCCTTTATATTAAGATAATCTAAATGGGTGTTGTTCAAAAAAGACTGCCACCAACACTATTTTAGCATAACAGCAATACCATCTACCACTGTTTTTTACATTTATTTTTTTAAAAAAGAAGAAACTATTACAATCACATCTGTGTGAAGCCACTGTGAGATATGCAGTGGTACAAGATCAGAGTTTTAAAAGTTTTTTGCTTTTGTTGGCAGATATGTTGTGGCTGTAAATCAGAGTACATTCTTGGAAAGCAAGAGGGAATTTGAGCAGAATAAATTTAAGAGTGTGTGGAGTTTATTTTTTAATTAAAACAATATTCTATTTCAAAGACATAAGCTAGTTGTTAGTTACCTGGATGTTGGCATTACTTTAATGACTCTACATTTATACATAAGGAAAATTCATAATTCATCCTTTTTTTCTGCTGTGGTGCCAGTAGAAACAAATAAGAGCTCAGTCTCAATGGTCAAGATTTTCTGATCTACAAGAATTAAGTGAGCTTTTCCATGAAGCTCCACATGAACACAGAAGTCAGTTAGATTTGAAGAAAAAAAAATAGACCTAACATTAAGGGACAAAAGGTTATTTGTGGAAAGCTTCTAAATCTATTTCTGGAGATAGAAGATTGACAGAGACCCGGACTTGAGGTTTCTCTTAAGTAATAACAGAATTTAAAAGACCAATAACAACCCAACACATACATATTGTCACAGGAATAAAAGCTTTCCCAGACTTTGAAGGAAAAATATTATTGTGATAGCCCTTCTGGATTTCTGAAGTGCAGACACAAAACAGCGCATTGGCTATACATTGAGTATCAGTAAAGCTGGAGAAAACTGGGAATAATAATACCCAGATTCTAATAACATATCAGTATGAACATTAATTTAATGGGACACACTAAAACAAGCACATTTAGTGAGTTTTAGGAAAGCAGGGTTAAATCAAGATTTATTACTGATTATGAGACTGAACTCCTAGTAGATTGTCCTGGGTTTACCAGGAGCCGTTTTTCTCCTTAGTAACTGGTGCAAGCTCTGTGTTTTGACTTCCAGCCTGGGCAGAGAGCTGATAACACCGATTGGTTTTAATTGTTGTTAAGTGATGTTTATTCTGGCCAAGGACTTTGTGAGTCTCATGCTGTGCTGGGGACGAGGGGAAGCCGGGAGGAAGCAGAGACAGGACACCTGACCCAAACTAGCCAAAGAGGTATTCCATACCACAGCACGTCATGCCCAGGGAGGTAACTGGGGGTTACCCGGAAGGGCACAGTCTCTCTTCAGGGGGGTCGAACTCGTTTGGCGGTGGTATCGTATTCTCTCGTTATTTTCTGTTATCAATATTATCATTGGTGGTAGCAGCAGTGATTTGTGTTATACCTTAGTTACTGGGCTGTTCTTATCTCAACCCGTGGGAGTTACATTCTCTCGATTCTCCTCCCCATCCCTGCGGGAGTGGGGAGGGTTGGGAGCGGGGTGAGTAGACAAGCTGTGTGGATCGGTTTAAACCACGACAGTTCTTTTTAGCGCCCAACGTGGGGCATGAAGGGTTGAAATAACGACAGATCTGACCAGATTAATAGTCACTTGTCACAATGCTGATTTATTGGCTCTCAAAGCTGTTCCTCTGGGTCTCACAGGTTCAGAACTCTGTACATTACATACAGCCGGTATTTGCTGTGGTAGTGTTTTCCAAGTGTGGGGCTTGGGCTAAGGCTTTTGTCTCATTGTACTTTATTATAATGACTTGTAATACAATAGAATCATTGATCATGAAACTGATCGGTCTTATGTTCCCAGTGTGGTCACCACCTTTATACTCTGGGAGGTATATAATAAAGTGGCAAGATGGACGTAGACAGATCCCCACAGATGTGATCAACAAGATAACAGCAATGTCTCCACCAACTAATAAGAAAGAAACACAAGCTTTCTTGGGTGCAGTGGGGTTCTGGAGAATGCACATCCCAAATTACAGTGCAATTGTAAGCCCTCTCTATCATGTGACCCGGAAGAAGAATGATTTTAAATGGGGTCCTGAGCAACAGCAAGCCTTTGAGCAAATTAAATGCGAGACAGTTCATGCAGTAGCCCTCAGACCAGTCCAGACCGGGCCAGATGTTAAAAACGTACTGTACACCACAGCTGGGGAAAATGGTCCTACCTGGAGCCTCTGGCAGAAGGCTCCAAGGGAGACTTGAGGTCAACCCCTCGGCTTTTGGAGTCGGGGGTACAAAGGATCTGAGGCCAGCTATACCCCAACTGAGATACTGGCAGCCTATGAAGGGGTTCAAGCTGCTTCGGAAGTGATTGGCACTGAAGCACAGCTCCTCCTGGCACCCCGGTTGCCCGTACTGGGCTGGATGTTCAAAGGTGGGGTCTCCTCTACACACCATGTTAAAAACAATCCTTCTTATCAGCTCTCTGCCCAGGCTGGAAGTCAAAACACAGAGATTGCACCAGTTACTAAGAAGGTGCAAAACAGCTCCTGGTAAACCCAGGACATAGATCTATCCTAACAAACGAGGATGCTTTAAATTTTTGCTTAAAAGTCTCTCTCAAGAGTAAATCCAGTTAGAGCTCTAAATTTTGGCAGCACCATGAAAGAATAACCTGGAGGTACAGAAGATAGCCATATCACAGCTATACTGACAACCGATTTTTGGAAGAGAATGCCAAGATATAGAAGTTAGAAGAGTAATGACAAGATCTTCAGATTCCTCTATTCTGCTCTCCCCCACAGACACTCATATGATACAGTGCTGAATGCAGCCACAATAATAACAGCACATAGATAGTGTTAAATTATTCTGATCCTTCTAAACCTAAAGATCACAAGGAAGAATAAACAGACATCTTTTTCTTAAATAAACTGTTCCTAACCTGAGAAGATTGAAAATTAAGAAATATATATTTTTTCTGTCTGTTGAAAACATGCAAGTAGTTGAAAATATCCTAGCTGGCTTAAACATAACCAAGGCCTGCAGAAATCAATGGGTGACAGACAAATAAAAGCTATTGTATCTGGCCCAATGAAACATATTGTTATTCATACTCAACATTTAAGCTGCAGCCATGTTCAGACAGGTCAACATAGAGTGTTACACTTAATCTGAAAACATATATAATAACCTACATATGACATATGCATAGTTATCTTTATCTTATTTTACATCAAATAATGTAGCTTCCAGCAGTGAATGTAGTAGTATGGCGGTTTTAAGCAAGCAAAGTGGAAACCACCATGCAAATGGAGTTTTGTACCAAGTTACTCTAAAAATTCTTGTAGATAAGGAACAATCAGTACAATACAATAATTTGAAGCTGCAATATTTTAATCATAGAATCATAGACTAGTTAGGGTTGGAAAGGACCTTAAGATCATCTAGTTCCAACCCCCCTGAAATGGGCAGAGACACCTCACACTAAAGCATCTCACCCAAGGCTCTGCCCAACCTGGCCTTGAACACCGCCAGAGATGAAGCATTCACAGCTTCCCTGGGCAACCCATTCCAGTGTCTCACCACCCTTACAGTAAAGAACTTCTTATATACAGTCTAAACTTCCCCTGTTTAAGTTTTAACCGATTACCCCATGTCCTATCACTACAGTCCCTAGTGAAGAGTCCCTCTCCAGCATTCTTAAAATTAATCATACCATCTGGGTTGTAGAATTAACTAGCAAAATGGTGTTTCTATTAGTGTCTCTAACTCTAATCGTTATTTTAATTGACTGAAAGAAACTCTGCAGCCCCAAGGCCAATCATAAAACTATGTTAGTGAAGAGCTTCTTTCCCTTCAGAAAGTGGAAGTAAAATGAAAAATTTGCCCTTTGAATAAAAAAAGAACATAAAATAAAAAAGAAGCTAAAATAGAATTGTTACTAATTTTCATCAAGGTTAATGTGTGGCAAAAACTAAAAATAAAACAAATTTAAAAATAAATAAGTACAATATAATTTTAATGGGTACTAAAACTTTCTTGTACCACATAGTATTTTAAAAAAGCATCTGGCATGCAAATTCATGAAGAAAGGATCATCTTGTAACTAGTCCTTTTTCTAGTCCTTCTGACAAGAATGCCATGTAGGTAATAATTACCGTTAATAATTTGGTAATTTAACATTCTTTGGAAAAAGAGGATATTAAAAATAGTTTTAGAAACTTACATTTTCCAAAATATCATTTTAGCAATCACATTGCTTCACAATTTTTTTTGATTTGTGATGTCATTTAAAATAAACAAAAAATGCTTTTTGATATAGCATGTGTAGTGTTAAAAAATCTGTGCATAACTCACTTTGTACTTTCACTTCTAATGATTCAATACCATTTGACCATTCTTATGTGCCTGAATATTTACTGAAAACTATTTTGTCAAGTCTTATGTACATGAAAACAAGCTTGGTTTCACTTTTATGTATTCTGTAATGTATTTCACCTTAGCCTTCATTTGCAACAGCAAATGTTTTAGTGTGCACTTAAGGCCAACCAATATACAGATTTCAATACCTGAAATGTGCAGAGGTAGAACCAACGTGCCTAAACAGCTAATCTTAGAAATATTAACCTGAGTGTATATTTGCATCTCAGTCAAGCAATATCGAAGTCTTCATCCGTTAATAAAGCAATCAATCCTTGGTGCTTATCTTGCTTCTCTACTACAAGTTCTCACATATCCACCAAACAGCTGTACTTCTGTCCCCTTTAAGAAGCTAGAAAGAGCCAGTACATGTACTGCTTACCTGAGGGATGAGCTATAATAAATAAATCTAATTATTCTGACCTAATAGCTTTGGTTAGAAAAACAGCAGGAGATGGTGATAAGAGTCATTCTTCCAGTCAAGAAGCCAATTACAGTATTTTACCAAAAATGTGCAGGCCTTCAGTTCAATTCTACCCTTCTGGAAGGACTCAGATCCCTCTTTTATACCATCCCCAAGAGCATCCTAATTCTTGGGTGACAAGCTATTGTGAGCGGCTGTTTTACCACCCTCTTGAAATTGGATCACCAGTTGAATTAAAGATTCGCTACTGATCAGAACATGAACACAATGAGCTAATTTAGACTTTGCAACAATAACTGATGTCCTTCAACTACAAAGTTTGGCTTTGTGAGGCATGGACTGAAACCTGTTTCCTAACAAAGGAAATTTTTAAGACAATGTTCAGCATTTCTGATTCGGTATTCCAAGAAGCACTCCACTCAGTAGGGTTGTTGCTGTGTATTCGATCCAAGGATGATTAACTCTCCCTAGAGATTTCTACAGTGCTTCAGGTTTTCATATGCATAGTGTTCTTTCAGTTTTCCAAACTTTAGGTACTCTGCCCACCTAAAACCTAATTAGTTGGGCCCTTTGTAAGCAGTAGGCTTCCTGTCATGTTGAAATTGCTTTGATATTGAAAACTGATGGCATACATTAATTCCAAGTATGAGCATATATACAAAAATAAAAAATATACAAAGCAATTTTGTCTTGAAAGCAAGGCAGAACTTAAGTATTCTTCCTTCTCCTGTATCCAAAAAGCAATTGTTTGCACTAACTTCTCTATTTAATTCTGTTCTGGTTTTCTCTTTCTTAGGGAAGATGATATTATAACATATGAAAGATTTTGGTTAACACTGAAGGAAAACTTGAGCTGACTGACCTGTTGAGAGTAAAAGCTTTTCCTGCAGGAGACTGTAGCCATATGAGGTCTCCTGCTGTCTAAACCCTTCAGAAGGACTTCAGGACTTCCTGCTATTTTATTTGGTATCTTCACCTCCCAGTGCTTAATAACAGTGTCTCAAGGGATCTGTAAAGAAATGAAAGTTGCCTCTTTTTGAAAAAGAAAATAACTTTAGTAATGTCACCTTGCTGCTGATTGTGCTTGCCACATTTTAAGGTATAGAACAGACAAACTGTTCATAGACAATTAGTAAAGATGAAAAACCAAGAGTTCATCCTATACTGAAACACTGGTCATGTCATCAAGGAAATAAAAGTAACACATTACTTTTTAAAAGACTGAGTTTTGAGATAACTATGGCTGAATATCTCATATGTGTTATAAAAGGTTTTCACAGTTGTCACATTCTTCCTTCATAAAACAACAGCAGACACTATTTAAAATTCAAGTTTTGCCAAGTTTTAGCAACTTATGGCCCCAGCTTCAGTTTATCTCTTTTGTTTAATGGACTTGACACACACGTCTTGCTCCATGCTTTCATAAAAAATAAAATAAAATTAAAAAATAAAATCCAAGAGCAAATTACTTTGGGTCTATTGGAAAGACAAGACACACCATTGCTCTGGTTGTAAGTTAAAGGCCACAAGCTTACAAGCTCTGTACTGCCCAGAAATTGAAGGGACTAAATACTTGTCTGGACTTCTTTAGCTCTCATAGCAATTGTCAAGCAATTAGGTAAATGCTCCTTGAATTAGTTTTAGTTAGTTAATCGGTTTTAGTTACTTTTAACTTATAGTGATAACATGGAGTGAACGAACTATCATTCTAAGGAGGCAGTTCTGTGGCAGATTATGGAGGCAGTCTGAACACAGCCCACACAATATAAACACAGATTATCATGATCAATGCAGGAGTATAACCTTGTTTTATTCCAGTGAAACCAGCTTTAGAGAAAACAAAGTAAACAAAATGTCTGAACAATGAAACCAATGGAAAGAAAAAAAGTACATAAGTAGATTATATTTTATAAAAAAACCCCACAAACCAACACTAAAACTGAGGTGGAGGAAGAACCTACCAACATCACAGAATTCCCAAAAGAAAGGAGAAGGAAACTTCCATCACTAGTATCGGTCCTTCTGACAAACGCTTCTTTTGTAACCCCTTCCTACTCATGATGGGGACTGTCAACCCTAGCACCCAGCTGACCTTGAGAAGCATGAAATTTTTCTAAAGAAAAGTGGAAGTTTTTTCTGTGTTAGCATTTTTAGTTGCATTCTTGAAGTTATCCTGTGTTTATATCAACTATGAACATATATTATTGTAAGCAGACTAACAATTGGGCTGTTCGCATTGTCAATATGCCTAATTAAATCCTTGCCTTCACATGTAATGTGTGTCCCTCTTTCAGCCCAAGTTCCAAGTCTGATGACTTGGAAGGAATGCTTTTCACATCTTTATTTATTTTTTTTTTTTTTTTTTGTATTCTGTGAAATTCCTCACTTTTTAAGCTTTGTCTAGTGGTATTTCAAGCATTCTTCATAATTCTATTAAACAGAAATGACGACCAATTTAGTTACACATGCTATTAACTCAACTGGGGTCAATGAGGACTTTCCCATAAGTAAAACAAACTGGTAACTAGGATTTTTTATTATAAATACTTAACAGTTTTTTTGGCGGGCACTATTTGCCTAATAGTTACAGAACACATTTTGGAACTACAACATAAAAAAAAAATTGCATTTGTTCTAAGAGTGCTGGACCGGCTTATCTTCAGGTCATTGAATGACTTTGCTAAAGATTATCACAAATAGTGATGCCAACAGGTGTGTATCTCAGTGATTAGAACTGCAAAGACACCTTTTCTTCAGTTATAAAAACAAGTTGGTATTAATCATGTAGCTAAGGTTGTTCTTATGCTTAACTGCTTTTCTAGAATTAGGTATCTAAATGCTTACTATTGATTGCAGAAATTAGGGTACCAAAACCTACCCATGATATTTTTAATGTTTATCAAACATAATATATAGTTATTGTACATAACAGGAATAAGATCTCCAATATATCTCGCACAGCACACAGTCATGAAACACAGTACATCCATTTTGTTCAAATGGATGTAAAAATACAGAAAAAATAATGCAATGGGAATTATGAGAATAAGTTTGGACAGATAAAAATTTAGCATGCTATATAAGTAATAAAGGATATTGGTTTTAATAATGCTAAAAGTAGTGTTTTTCAGAGAATAATACCAATGAGACTACTTCAGGAATGAATAAAATTACAACTATGTAAAAGCCTTGATGTTTCCTGTCTTCAGGGAAAAAAAACACATGTAGACAAAAAAGGGGAAGCCATTTCCATTTGAATGTATACTTTAAAATTATCTTTAAAATATTTTTCCCTCTAAGAGAAAGTCTTCAGAAACTGCTTTAGGTATTTTGTCTTTTAAGCATGCCTGATTACCCACTTTCAGAGAAGCTAGAAGGCACATTTGCCAGTTTTCCTCAATACTCTTAGCTCAGATCCCATACTGCGATACACCTTTTCTATTTGGAGTTCTGTCCATTTTAGCAGGATATGCAGAACAAAGTAAAGTGTCAAATAAATTGCTTAAGAAGTAAAACTTCCTGAAAAGTCACCGGACTACCAACATCCCACAAAAAAAAACCCACCTTGTCAGACCTTACCCTAATATGCCCTTCTTAACAACAGAGTTTCAGAAAATAGCTTTCCAGATAGAAAATAAATTAATTTAAGCTATCCTGGTCCTCCTTACAGATTCTGATTTTTTAACCAGTGCTACTTCACTCTTCTTCATTTTGAGCAGCTTCTTTCGTATATGGTCAATGATGTCATGTGGAAACATTAGGACCAGACATGAATGACTAATAACTGCATAGAAAAGTTATTTTTTTTATGATAGACCATATAAATCTCTCTACTATAGGATGTCAGCTCTCCAGTCTGTAGCCTTTCTATAGTTTTTCTCAGGTGTTTGCTGCTTTTTGCGTTATTGAAGCATTCAGATAGTAAGATGATAATTAAGATAATACATTAATTATCAGAGACCTGCATCATTATAGGACAAGCTTACATTTATTTCCTTCTGGCATTTGAAAAATAATAAAAAAAAGTCCTTACAGTCAAATTATTATATCAACAAATATGTAGAGAAAAACTATTCAGAAGATATATTTTTTAAAACAAAACCAAAAACCAAACAAATCTTTTCTTAAGCATAAAACTTTAATGTAAAATATTTAAAATTACTGGTGAAAGAGGATTTACCCTTGATATGTATAAAAAGAAACTACTTGAGAAAATTTATGTTAAAAGATAACTCAGCAAAACTATTAACTGTAAAAAATTTTTACTTAACATTAATCTTGTCTATTTCTGGAAAAGTATTCAAGCATGTGTGAAATGATACAGAAGTTGCACTGTGGCTGAATATATGTTTGCACACTTAGAATCATGGAATAGAATCATAGAAATGTTAGGGTTGGAAAGGACCTTAAATTCATCTAGTTCCAACCCCCCTGCCATGGGCAGGGACACCTCACACTAAACCACGCCACCCAAAGCTCTGTCCAGCCCGGCATTGAACACCACCAGGGATGGAGCATTCACAGCTTCCCTGGGCAACACATTCCACTGCCTCACCACCCTAACAGGAAAGAACTTCCTCCTTATATCCAATCTAAACTTCCCCTGTTTTAACCAATTACCAATTGTCCTATCACTACAGTCCCTACTGAAGAGTTCCTCCCCAGCATCCTTATAGGCCCCCTTCAGGTACTGGCAGGCTGCTATGAGGTCTCCACGCAGCCTTCTCTTCTCCAGGCTGAACAGCCCCAACTTTCTCAGCCTGTCTTCATATAGGAGGTGTTCTGGTCCCCTCATCATCCTTGTGGCTTCCTCTGAACTTGTTCCAACAGTTCCATGTCCTTTTCATGTTGAGGACACCAGAACTGCACACAATGCTCCAAGTGATGTTTCACAAGAGCAGAGTAGAGTGGCAGGATCACCTCCTTTGACCCGCTGGTCATGCTCCTTTTGATGCAGCCCAGGATACGGTTGGCTTTCTGGGCTGTGAGTGCACGCTGCCAATTTAAACTGCGACACCAGCTCACATTCATTTTCTCATCGACCAGCACCCCCAAGTCCTTCTCCGCAGGGCTGCTCTGAATCTCTTCTCTGCCCAAGCTGTAGCTGTGCCTGAGATTGCTCCGACCCAGGTGTAGGACCTTGCACATGCCATTTTTAAACTTCATAAGGTTGGCACGAGCCCACCTCACAAGAATGTTAAGGTCCCTCTGGATGGCATTCGTTCCCTCCAGCATATCAACCGAACCACACAGCTTGGAGTCATTGGCAAACTTGCTGAGGGCGCACTCCATCCCACTGTCCATGTCATGGAGAAAGATGTTGAACAAGACCAGTCCCAACACTGACCCCTGAGGGACACCACTCGTTACTGGTCTCCAGAAGGACATTCAGCCATTGACCACAACTCTTTGCATGCGGCCATCCAGCCAGTTCTTTATCCACCGAGTGGTCCATCTATCAAATTGATGTCTAAAAAAATTGATGTCTAAAATCACTTCTGTGATTTTTCAAATACGATGGCCAGTGGCTTAGCAACTTCATTCGCCAGCTCCTTCAGGACCCGCGGGTGGATTCCATCAGGTCCCGCGGACTTGTGCATGTTCAGGTTCTTAGGATGGTCTTGAACCAGATCCTCTCCTACAGTGGGCCCAAGGTCTTCATTCTCACAATCCCCGCGTCTACCTTCCAAGACTTGGGTGGTGTGGTCAGAATATTTGCCAGTGAAGACGGAGGCAAAGAAATCATTCAGAACTTGAGCCTTCTCCAAATCCAGGGTAGCCACTTCTCCTGATAGCTTCCAGAGAGGGCCCACGTTGTCCCTAGTCTGTCTTTTATTCACAATGTACCCATAGAATCCTTTCCTGTTATATTTTACATCCCTAGCCAAGTTGCATTGAAACTGTTTAGTGAACCTGTAAAGCTCTAGGAACTGATACCTGTTAGAGAGATCCAAAAATTCAAAAAAATAACTGGGGATTTTTGCAATTAGCACATAGACTATCATCCCAAAGTTATGAAATGCTAATATGAACTAAATTCTACCAGAATTACCCTACAAATTATACTCTTTTCCACTTTATAAACAAAATCTAGTCTTTTTTTTTTTTTAAACAAGAACAATAGTAATATCTGCATGTAAAATGCTAGTTTCCCAGAATCTATATTAAATTAAATATTGACTTACCAAGCACTGTGTTATTCATTATTTACTGTATTCAATCTGAGGGATTTATTAAAAAATTGATAAGAACAGCTACTGGTAAAATCCCTACAGGTGAGCTCCCTAGCCAAGCCAATTATGAAATAAGCAAACTTACAGTTACTACAATAAAATGATAGTATTCGATTTTAGCAGTTGGTGATATTTTAAAAGGATGCTTTGAGACACTTACTTGAAATGAATAAGCTGCACAGTTTCATAAAAAAAATTAAGATTGCTTTCATTCTGTTATTTGCCAGACCTTTCTGTTCCCCTCTGCCCTTTTCTAAAAGCTAATTTCTCATTTTATTAGAATGGGTTTTTTCATGTATTTCAGTAGTTCTTTTTCTACCCATTACACTATCTTAAAGCAACATGAATATATCCAAGATGTGCTAGTCAGAGCGCTAAAGACCAACCTGCAAATAATTGTGAAAATGGTTTTAAGTGGAAAGCCAAGTTTTAGAAGCAAAAAAGGACATTTCCAGCTACCTATTTCATTGTTGCTTGAAAAATACTATTTGGTTTATGGTTAGAACATCATACTGAGTGCAGAGATGAGTTCTGCATACAATTATGTATTCAATTCTATGGATATAGTGTTCGGGTCCACAAAAGTTCCAAACCAGTATTTTACTGGCTTAGATGTTTTTAGTTGGAAATTCTAACTTATTAAGTGCGACATTTCACATACACAATGCTCTTGATTCAGATGCCCCATTAAACCCTAAGTAGTGTACATTAAAGGAACGATCAAAACCAGTGCTATCAAAAAAAAAAAAAAGAAAAAAAAGAAAGAAAGAAGAACCAAGACAGTAATCCCTATCAGCAGGAAAATAAGAGGTACAGCATGATTCCCGCAAGTACACTTTATTAGATATTTTTTAAAGTTATAGTGAAAAATGATACTGTGTTTCACATTACATCTCCCCTTCCCCCCAGCATTAATTTCTTTAATGTTTCTAAGCCTATCGTTCATTGCCTTCAAACAGAGATGCACTTCACATCATTTTGATCCCTGGAATAGGCCAATAACTCTCAAATATAAAGAACATGTAAGTCACGCAGGGAAAAAAAAGTCACTGTCACAGGGGTGACATGCTTACTTTTGAAGACTACAGATAATTTTAAAAAAGAAAAATAAAGTTCATGAAACTTAACTATGAAGAAGCTTCTGAGCAGAGAAAGTCAATAAGACCTTTAACCCAAACAAACCCAATGTTTGTAATTTACACATGCATGCATGGAAATATCCTAGGGGAAAACCACCTTAATTCATTTCATTATTAGAGCACTCCTCAAATGTCAGCCTCTAGCTCAACCATGGATAATTTTTGATTGGAAGAAAAGGACTTTAATTCTCAAAGAGGTTCTTGCTAGAACAAAGCTCCATAGTGAAATTACCGGTCAAGACGTGGTAGCATTTTATCAGAAAAAGTGGGTATTTTAAAGAGCTTGCTGAAGAGGGGGAAGGCAGCACAGACACAGGACAGAGTTCATAATTAAGTGAAAAGGTCCCCTTCCTGAGCTGCTGCTGCTTCACTATTGAACAAGTCTGATCTGAAATACTATGTTTGCTCAGGCATAAAAACCTTGCCTAAGCTTTGCAGAGATCTAGATGAAAGCAAACAGCATGAGAATCTAAATTCATGATTTTTCATTATGTTTGGATACACTGTTAATAAAGATTTGATCCTCAGCAACATCCTAGCTATCAATACCAGCACTCGAACACTAATGCTATCAACAATAAAACAGTGATCCTAATCTTACCCATGCATATAAAGAGTTTATGGACTTTTATTTGATAACGAGTTACAGCAGTGGTGGGGGACTGCAAAAAATGTATCTCCAGGAGACAGGGTAAGAATTTACATACCTATAATCATAACCGGGAGGGAGACGGTGGTTCATTTTTTAATCAGAGTGAGTAGGAAGAAAAAACAGAGCCCCACATACAAGTATAATCCCTACTTAAATATTACTTCTGAGTCCTGATATGAAGTGGACAAGATCAAAGATATGAATTCTAATAACTGCTCACTTAATTTTAGAATATTTTGGTAAGTTCAATATTATTTATCATGCTAATGTCTTACAGCAGGGAAGTGAGGAATAGAGCAAGGCCTTATTCCTGTACCAACACAAAATCTACATTTTAACTTTTTAAGCCTGAGAAAAAGAAGAGGAAAATTCCAAACAACTCTTTCAGAAGTTGAACATTTCTGTTTAAACTTTGCACTTTCATTTACAGAATCCTCAGGATTTTGGTTCTTTAGAAGCAGGACAGAGATTTTATCAGATATAATTAAATATTTGTTAAGACTGAAGAAATTATTTACTGTAACACTGAAGTGTAATCAAAGGATGGCCATAAATATGAATCTTTTTAACAGGAACTGGGACTCTTCAACAATGATTCTTTTGGAATCATTCTAGATGCAATGCACTAGAGAAAAAAAACAAGGCTGAATCCTCTTTCCTGTTTTATTTCTTTTTGCTTGTGAAGAAGCACTGTATGCTAAAGGATTTTTCTTCCAAACATTTCAGAACCCTGGAGAAGATATTCAGTCCCTTTCCGTTCTTCAGGAATGATGTGCAGGCAGTGGAACTTACATGCTGATCTACTGGGGACGTGTTGTTTCGTTTATAAAAATCTCTTTGAAATACCATTTTAAGAGATTGGGAAGCTTCCAAATTAAATGTATGGAAGTTTTATATTAAGAGTTAATACTGGATGAAGCAAATGTTTGGGAGATAAAATGCTATGCAGTAGTTTGCAAAATAATTGGATTCTAAAAACATTGTGGACAAAATATTAGCTTTTAAATTCTCTAAAATACATGCAGTAAGCAAATAGCAGAAGTCTCTTACATTATAAAAAGTACATCACGCACATACATTTTACAATATACATCTGAGGCATAGTAATACAATATGTTGCACCTGTGGGGTGAAAATTTAATTTTTTTTAAAGGTTTTGTAAGTATTTGTAACCTTTTAAATGTAATTTATTGAAATTATAATAAATGAAGGTAGTAGTCACAGGTAGCAAATGAAAACAGTCATTCAGCTGACATTAACTTACTTAAATACTATCTTTATTGGAATGCTCCCCCCCACGTTTTGTACAGATGGGTGCTTTCAGAAGAGATCACAATGAATTCTTACATCATTCAAAATTATCAGTTAAAGTATCCCAAAATCTCACACTCTGAACAAGAAGCTATATGAGAATGCATGCTGAATAAGTAGATAAGCTTTAAAAACCTTAAATTCTTCCCACTGGAGTTATCCTAGTCACAAAGTTACAGGAATTTGAAAGATTTTCATGAGTGCCCACAAGAATATATAATGAACAGTGCCATTCAGAGCATAGTAGTAACACAATAAAAAAAAAAAAGTACTATTTTATTTTACCACATTGTGGTAAAAAAAACGCTTAATTTTGGGTTTGTAGCAGTATCTCACCATTCAGATTCAAAATAATGTCTGAAAAAAAAAGTTCTGTTGTTAATAAAGAGATGATTTGACAAAAAATGCACAAAAATTTCATGTAAGTATATTTCTTATCAATAGATGTTTATCTTGCATGCATACTAATATATGAGTATTCGATTAGAAGGATGACACTGGAAGCAATTCACTTAATTTCATTCAGTAAGTACCTCCTTACTGAATACAAATATATTCTATCATAAAGTTGTGGCAATTAGAATCCGTTAGTACCTGAATGACCTATGTTGGCACTATATAGCTCAGAACAAGTTTGTCTCTGAAAAATGAAAGTGCTGCCTCCCAGAATTCTTCATTCAGCAATTGTTCTTTTTTATGGATATGAATACAGTGATCAGTCTTGTTAATTTCAAAGATCATTCTGATAGGACCTTCAAATCATAGTCATGCACTAATTAAAACACACAGGGCTGTACTATTTTTAGCATTACTAATATGGCATAGCAAAAGAAGAGCTGAAAATATTTCTTTGAAGTAATAAATTTAGTTAGGTAATAATTCTGCTAATCCAGGAGTTAATGTTTGCACAACCAACAATATAAATAAAGCAAAAATATTTTCAGCTTCTTTGAAATTTTATTCATGTCATGAAAGAACTCCCTAAAATAGCTACACCATGACATTAAAAAAATCCCTTGTTATGAGGAATCAAAATCTGTATCATATCTATGTTACTACACGACAGGGAGGGTGTGTGTGTGTGGGAATCACTTATGCCATAAATAATATACCTCTGTTTTTTGCAGTACATGTAACTAAGTTATACTGCTTTAAGGATTTTAAGAAATACATATGTGTGCAGGCTGACGGCAGCTCATCAGAAAAAAAAAACATGAAGAAAGAACAGAAGACAGTAGCAAATGAAAATCATCAGGTCACATAAACTTACAAGATAATTGACTGCATTTATAGCTATCCATCCAAGTGTGTAAACCAGTCCCTATCAGAAAAAAGGATGACAATGCCTCTTTGTCTTTAGTAAGAAACAAAGAAACAAGCAAACAAAACCCCCCAACCTACCTCCCCAGAATAAAAACCAAACCAAAACCGGGTAAACCAGAAAAGAACAGCTGCAAGAATAACAAATCACAATTCCAGAAAATAATCCATACATTACCTAAGAAGAATGTGCCATTGCAATCGGAACTGTCTCACTTCAGAAACCAAGGGTGGAAGAAATGAAAGAGCCTGTCTCTGTGGCCTGTTTTTAATATAGATATATATTATATTTCTGGTGACACACTGCAATTTTTCAGAAGAACTGGTATGCTGATGAAAATGAAAATAATTTCTACCTTGAAGTCACATAATTACAGAATGGCAACCATTTTTCAACACCTATTTAATCCAAAGCTAAACTTTAAATAATTTGTTTCACATTGCAAAAACATCAAAAGTTTCTTCAGATGGTTTCAAAACATATCTTGAACTGATCATTAAAGCCAGCTCAGTTTTGCATTTTTCAGTTCGTCAAACTTAAACAAAAACTATGCCTCTCTCCAAATTCCATATTTCAGATTGAAGCATGTTCTCTTTCCAGGCATTTACCTTTTCAGTTCTTTTCAGTTATTTTTAATTATTGACTACCAAAATACCTTTTCAAAGTGAGAACTCAAAATTCTTCATCTCAAAAACACAACAACAAAATGCTTCAAGATTTTTCTAAATAAAACAGTTTTAGATAATGATGAAGCAAATTCCACAAAGATCTGAACATTAAGTTCCATCTGGCATTTCAGTGACCAGTTGCCAAATCTGGCTGAAACCTTTCTAAATTCCACAGAGCCCTGTACTCTCAAATTGCCTTGCCAATATATCAGCTAGCATGTTGACAGGGTATTTTATGCTGTTAGACACAGTCCAACTGCAGTTTTTGCTTTGTCTGTCTTGAAACTAAGCAGTACATTGAAATTAGGCCTTAGTTCCTTCTGTGATATAGCCACTTTAATAACTGTATTATCTTTCAGATAATCTATTAGAAATGTCTTCTTTAATCTTCTATGCCACACACAATTTTCTTTTAGCCCATATATCCAGGAAACAGCTGTAGCTCATTTTCACTGGCCCATTCCTCCTAAGTGGTTATTCTTGGTGGTGTCTGTGCTGTGCCAATACCTTCTGAACGCAAAGAATGTCCCAAAGGACTTCTATTACAAGCAAGAAAATATAATTAGCAGATACGGAGGGAAAGGAAATAGTGAGTTTATTTCTTTTCTTCCACAACCCAGAATAATCACAACTAGTAAGTACTAAAAAATCATGAGTGACAAATATAAACCTCATCTATTCATCTAGGCATTTTTTCCTAGCACATGTTGTATGGAGTTTGGAGTGATTGACACTTACCCTCCAGATTCAACAAACAGCCAGACAGCGCTTCAAAAAAACTATTACAGAAACTAATTTTACCTAATGTTGAAATAAAACCAACAGCCCAAAACACATTATTACATTTCCTGTATTTTCAGCTTGCAGCTAGTTCAAGCATCAGTCAGAGAAAGACCAATTTTTTAACACCTTCAGTTTAGCTAGTTAGTCCTCTTGTCTATCTCACTGCATATCCTGCTTTTTCTTCCATCTACACATTCCAAAAAACTCATAAGACATACATGAAATATTTGCTCTTTTAGCTTGATTCTTTCTTAGTTTGGAGAAAGAAGAATTAAAGAGACCTACAGGTATTTAGACTAGATTGAGACTGATACTCCCATTGTGAAAATTTTCATTATGTGTATAATAATATGAAAGCGTGAGAGGAGGGAGGGAGAAATTACCTTCTTAATAGTATAGACTTTGCAAGTTCCTAGTTTGAATACAGTCTGTAGTGCTGCACTTCTGAGCTGAACAGCATAAAGCTACTGTGGCAGCTGGACATGGAGTTTAGTCTCTGCCTGATTGGCAGATCACAGTAAAGCAGCATATCCCATGAGCCTCTCTGTGAGGTCGTTACTAACTGATTGAGCATTCACTTTCATGCCTTAAACCTCAGAAACCCAGGTGTGTTGTAGATTAGCACAACTTACAAGCAGTGTGTGGAAATTTATTATGATAATTGTTGCTTTTATTTTTTATTTCCCTGAACTCAAAGATAATTAATGCCAGTATGTGTCCTGGTGTCTGACTCCCTTAATTGGCCCTATGGAGCCTTGGATGTTTGAAAATCCACTCACTTAAAGGCTCTTTTTTTCTTCCCTTCTTTTTTTCCCTTTTGACTTGTTTTCCTGGAGCTGTTCATTAGTGCCTAAAATATTTGATTACATTTAATTGTAATGTCTTCAATTCTGTGCACCTGCTGTAATTTATGTAGTGGGGGAAAATAAGACCTACAGAAGCTAAAAAGTGAGATGAGGAATTGAATGTTAAAAAGAATTCCTCTGCAAAGGGTAATTGGGGTTAAATATGGAAGCAAACTAAACATATTTTCAGTTAGGTTTTCCTAGCTGTTATGATAGTGCCAAAAGGATTTATAGCATAATGACTACAGTTCTAAGACATTTCCACATCCAAAGGTTTTATCCCCACTTTAACATTCCTAATTATTTTAAACCCTATCTCTATCTGTCGTGGTTTAAACCCAACCACACAGCCCATCCACTCACTCCCCCCGCTTCTTGCCCTCCTCCTGCTCCTGGAGGGACGGAGAGGAGAATCGAAAAGAATGAAAATCCCATGCGTTGAGAGAAGAACAGTTTAGTAACTAAAGTATAACACAAACTGCTACTGCTACCACCAATAATAATAATGATAAATGAAATAACAAGGGAAGAGAATACAATGCCTCAACACCAGCCGACCAATAACTTGCCCCACTCCCCCCAGCTGAGCACCGACCGATACCTCATCCAACCCTGCAGTCCCCGCCCTTCCAGGTAACTCTCCGTTACATCCTGGGCATGACGTGCTGTGGTATGGAATACCTCTTTGGCTAGTTTGGGTCAGGTGTCCTGTCTCTGCTTCCTCCCAGCTTCCCCTCCTCCCTGGCAGAGCATGAGGCTCAGAAAGTCCTTGGTCAGACTGAAACATTTGAGCAGCAACTGAAAACATCAGCATTATCAGCACTGTTCCCAGGCCAAAAAATTAAAACAGAGCACTGCACTAGCTCCTAAGAAGGAGAAAAATGACTGCTACTGCTGAACCCAGGACACTATCATGAGAAAGTGCACATGGTATTGGTCCTGCCTAGCTGGCAGTGCTGAGCCACATTCCTACCTGAAGATGTGCTGCTCTAGTGTAGATCTTTCTCTCTTTTGCCCGCTTTCTTTTACTGAAATATGTTCATTGTTCCCATGTTTTTTTCCTTAAAAATATTGAAAAGGTTGAAAAGCTTCCTGGCGGATGCTTTAGTTTTCAAGGGACAGCTTACAGCATTTGTAAAGCTTATATAATAGCAATGCAAATTAGCACCACTGAATATTCAAATTCCCCTGACATCAATAGAAATGGAATAAGAGACACAGTAAAGGAGAAAAATCTTGTGCATTTTTAAGAGGGAAATTACGTCAGAACATAATTTCATTTAGCTGTACTGATTCTTTTCATTTATGTCTAAGGGCTAGTATAAACCTGTTGAACAGCTTCTAAACCCTATTTTTTTTTTCATAAGAAAACAAATTAGATTAATTTTGACACATTCACTGTTAGCATTACATGACAAATTCTTGTTTCAACACGGCAGAGGGAGAAGACTAGAAGGATCATCTACTGATGGCTATGATAGTTTACAGAATTCAGTTTACTGTTGAGACCAATTAACTAGTCTTTGCCAAGGAAATTCCACAATTCATATGCAGTAGCATCCCAATACTTTTCTTTATTTCTCTGTATTGTGAGTATTATCTGGGGCACTTTACAGCAACAGTTACTGATACACACACACACATACATGCACACACAAAAAAAGGGTCACAAGTCAATTTAATGCTGTCATCTCTTGCTAAGTATGGAATTTACTAAAAAATACAAACACTGATATCTCTGCTTTTTAAACTAGCATTATTAGTCATAATCATAAGCTGTAATAAGTTGTCAGGACTCCTAAGAACATTACCACACAAGGAACATTTTATCTTAGTATCTACATTTCACTCTGTTATGGAAACCACAGAGCTATCAGCAAACACTAGAAATTAGTCTTACATAGAATCAGAACAGCATATAGTGGTATGTTGATGAGAGAGAGATGTGAGGACAGATATACACACTCCTCTCTAGACATGTCCAGCTAGCCCTTAGACAAATCTTACAGCAAATGTACGGCATATTTTTACCTCAATTCAGGAACTGCCCCTGACATTAACAGAAGTCTGCTCTATGACCAAAAGAATGGGACCAAGAACAAGGGGGATGGTAATTTATTCTCTAGTAAGTACTAGATCACAACAGATTTCCTGTCAAGACACTTTCTGTACTTCCAGAAGACACTGCTTTCAAACCTCATTATAACCAGACTCTACCAGTTGCACTCTACATCGCAGTGCTACTGAGATTTCATGGGAGTATCAATTCAAGGTTTTAATTTTGTTCTTACAAAGAAGTCTTCACAAAAACACAATAGGATGTATTTATTGAATTAAAATCACTCCCATTAATACTATTTTAGAATCTTGTGATTGGTTGACAGTTACAGGCCAAATGTAACCAGTGATTTAATCCACAATTATTATGTTATGACATGCATAACTCTGGGATACAAACAGAACCTTAAAGGAGTGTGGCTGAAGTACATGCACAAACTACATGCAGTTCTTAATACTGCAAATAATTTCTTTTAATTTTAGAATTTAATATAAATAGATAACAAAAAATTGGTTTTGGTGTTCAGATTTCAGATATAATATTTAAATAATAAAAGGATGTAAAAAGCTGTCTACAAAAGAACATTGGTTTTTTTTTTTAAAAAGGCAAATAAGTTGACAGAGAGGGAAGTTAAAAAAAAACACAACCAAAAACCCCACAACCAAAACATTACATAGAAAGGAAATCGAAAAGGAGAAGGAGAAGGAAAAGGAGGGAAGTAAAGGGAAAGGAGAAGGAAATTAAAAGAATAGGAAAAGGAAAAGGAAAAAGGAAAGGGAAAGGGAAAGAAAACCCTACAAAACCAAGCATTTCTTCCGTGTAATAAAGACAAGCAAATGAGAGCCAAGCATGTCCACTTTACCACAATTTCAGAAAGATCAGCAGTTGCTAGTTTTTTATTTATGCAGAGTAAATGCCAGGCTCTGCAACAGCTCTATCAGGCACTTCTTTCTGCATTGAATCTTTAGATCTAACATGTCCTTAGATCTTTTGTTTTAGGGAAGGTCATGCATGTGGCTTTGGTGCATGTGATGACCACACTCAATAGAAGTACAAAATATAATCTCTACCTAAGGTATTGCACTTAAGCCTTCTCTCTTGGCTACTAAGACATTTTGAGGTTTGTCAAGTTTAGTAGCTTTGTGTTGTTAGGCTTGGAACCATTCCATGGTCATCCTTTATCCTCTGCTATCTGCACAGACACATATGTATCAGGATAATAGGTAGCATAGGTGGCATTCTGGATAGCTACTCCCAGGCTGCATCTGTCTGCACCTGTCTGCACGTCTGTCACGAGCATGTGAATATAAACCAGTATTCAACTATGTAAGAACAAATTGAACAATAAGAGTTCAAAGTGAAAGTATAAAATACTTAAAGGCATCTTGGAGAGGAAAGAAGCAAAGTGACAGCTGAGAATATATACAGTGAATGGCTGTGTGAGGAATACACTGTAAATCCTATCTGTGCAGTTGTCACATACTGCGTAGATTTACACACAAAAGATCAGTTAGATATGTGCACACTACATGGAATGTAATGACACACAGCAAAATACAAGTTTACACTATGAGTTTTAGTAACAAGTTTTTAAAGACACATGAGTTGCTGCAGCAAGCTATAATTTTGGAGTTTTGCTTTGCAAATTCTTAAGCTCATCATGATGGCATTTCCTGCACTTCTCTTTCAACAGGACTGCTGCTCCTCAGTGTTCTCAGCAGCAGATGAAATATTCTACCTTATCAACTCACGGCCCTATAAAGAGCTTACTATATGATAAAGACTTAAAAGTAATTCTTGCATGTGACCAAGAAAAGAAGCATAAACGCCACCCTCTGACTAGATTCAGCTTCTTTCTACAAGTTCCAACAGTGGTTCTTGTCTCTCATTTATGAGTTACCGAAAAAAGATATCACTTTGGAAAAACCTCTAAGCCATTTCCAACAATCAATGATTTATTGATTTCAGACCAATTTTTAAGTGTAGCACTTTTTAAATATAATGGTACAAATGTTATGCAAACTTAATAAAAAGTAGAATTATTACAAAGATGCTGTGATCTTGAATATTTAAATTAAAAGAGCGCATGTGTTATTTTAGCTTTAATGTCCCTCTAGCATGTTAATCACAGTTCAGGATTAATGAGTTTCTTGTTACAACTTCTGAGTTTTGAAAAAAAGTGAATATAAAAAATAGTAATCTTCCTTTGTGTGTATATAAATATTCAGAGATGCAGAATTAAAGTCTTGCTTACATGTAAAAACCTGAAGGCTGTTAGACTTCTTTCCTCCTCACCCTCCAAAAATAAGATTCAAATACTAAAGTTTAAGGAGAAAAGAAGAAATATAGTCCAAAAAGAATCCATGAGTGATCAAATTATGAAATAACTATGCATTCTGTTCTTTCTAGGTAAATCAGGTATATCTTTCTGTTATTTTATTTATCCCAAGTATTAGAATAATTAAAGAGGAAGATGCGGGAGGCATAGAGCAGTGAATGTCAAGGACACTTGATGCAATACCCTAACGATGCATGTTCCAGCATACTCAAATAAACGGGTTTCTCTAGAGATTGTTTGAATGAAAATAATGTAATTGCACAAATAGTGTAAACTGAGTGTGTGTGTACAGAAGAAAGAAAAGAAGAGAGACAGGCAGCAGTCATGCTTCTTGTAGTTGATGGTGTGTGGTGAATAATTGATCATTCCTTCCTTTCTTCTGATGAGTTCACTAATTCTCGCAGTACTGCACTTCTACAAGTGTCACGATCACTATTAAACCAGAGAGGAACCCAACAAGCCCTTGAGAATACCTACTGTCTGAAACTTCTTTTAAAGCACCAACTGAAAAATTAAATGTGAAAAGCAAGAAAATGATTCTGAAGTCTTCTTAGAATCATAGAATCATAGAATAGTTAGGGTTGGAAAGAACCTCAAGATCATCTAGTTCCAAACCCCCTGCCATGGGCAGGGACACCTCACACTAAACCATCCCACACAAGGCTTCATCCAACCTGGCCTTGAACACTGCCAGGGATGGAGCACTCACAACCTCCCTGGGCAACCCATTCCAGTGCCTCACCACCCTAACAGGAAAGAATTTCCTCCTTATATCCAATCTAAACTTCCCCTGTTTAAGTTTTAACCCGTTACCCCTCGTCCTGTCACTACAGTCCCTGACAAAGAGTCCCTTCCCAGCATCCCTATAGGCCCCCTTCAGGTACTGGTAGGCTGCTATGAGGTCTCCACACAGCCTTCTCTTCTCCAGGCTGAACAGCCCCAACTTCCTCAGCCTGTCTTCGTACGGGAGGTGCTCCAGTCCCCTGATCATCCTCGTGGCCCTCCTCTGGACTTGTTCCAGCAGTTCCATGTCCTTTTTATGTTGAGGACACCAGAACTGCACACAATACTCCAGGTGAGGTCTCACAAGAGCAGAGTAGAGAGGCAGGATCACCTCCTTCGACCTGCTGGTCACACTTCTTTTGATGCAGCCCAGGATACGGTTGGCTTTCTGGGCTGAGAGCGCACATTGAAGCTGGCTCATGTTCATTTTCTCATCGACCAGCACCCCCAAGTCCTTCTCTGCAGGGCTGCTCTGAATCTCTTCTTTGCCCAATCTGTAGCTGTGCCTGGGATTGCTCCGACCCAGGTGTAGGACCCTGCACTTGTCGTGGTTGAACTTCATAAGGTTGGCATCAGCCCACCTTACAAGCGTGTCAAGGTCCCTCTGGATGGCATCCTTTCCCTCCAGCATATCAACCGGACCGACCACACAGCTTGGTGTCATCGGCAAACTTGCTGAGGGCGCACTCAATCCCACTGTCCATGTCAGCTATGAAGATGATGTTTGCTGTGTGCTGTAACGTTACACTTGGTAGGCACTGTTCAGCAGTGAAGCACTGAATTTACTATGCCTGTTATTAATAACAAAGAAAGGGAAAGTAAAGCCATTCAGTTTATTGAGAAAAAACAAAAAGGAATTTACTATACCTGTTATTAATAACAAAGAAAGGGAAAGTAAAGCCATTGAGTTTATTGAGAAAAAACAAAAAGGCATTAACACTTTATCATTATTTTTTTTTTTATAATCAGCCAATTAACAGCACAATATAAAGGCTTTGAAATGATTTGTGAGTTAATTTGTGCTTTTAAAACTATTGGAACATAACATAGCCAAAACTGTTTGGTATGATTTCATACTGAAAAAAAATCCTTTATGAGATAATGGACTAAGAACATTGCTAATTTTAAATCCAAAAGACAAAACTGCCCTGGGTTTTTAGTCTGTGGTTACAGATATTGTAGAAAATAGGATTTTTATTTGGTTTTAGTGATCCAGAGAAGCAGTTCAAACATAAATCCTAGCCCTAAATTCATTAAGAAACTCATTGCCTTATTTTTGAGACTGTTAAGGAATCCAAGAGCTCAGATGGACAAAGCTGTAGGTACACAACTGAGTCACCTAATAGAACTCTTGTATGAGTAAAGGCAGATTTGCTTCAAAACATTTTGGTAAATAAAATACTAAAAGTAAAAATAGCATATGCTATTTTTACAATATCAGCACTTACACAACTGGAGGAAAGAAAGCTATGTTACAAATAAAGTGGCAACAAGAAGCGCTAGCAATTTGTCCTGGGTTCAGCAGTATCAGTCATTTTTCTCCTTCTTGGTAGCTGGTGCAGTGCTGTGTTTTGACTTTCAGCCTGGAACAGCACTGATAACACTGGTGTTTTTAGTTACCACTCAAATGTTTCAGTCTGACCAATGACTTTGCGAGTCTCATGCTCTGCCAGGGAGGAGGGGCAGCCGTGAGAAAACAGAGACAGGACACCTGACCCAAGCTAGCCAAAGAGGTATTCCATACCACAGCACGTCATGCCCAGGATGTAAACTGGGAGTTACCCAGAAGGGTTAGGGGACTGCAGGGTTGGATGAGGTATCGGTCAGTGCTTGGTGGGGTGGGGTTGGGCGAGTTATCAGTCGGCTGGTGTTGAGGTGTTGTATTCTCTTCCCTTGTTATTTCCTTCATCATTATTATTATTGGTGGTAGCAGTAGTGATTTGTGTTATACCTTAGTTACTAAACTGTTCTTATCTCAACTTGTGGGAGTTGCATTCTTTTTGATTCTCCTCTCTGTCCCTCCGTGTGTAGGGGGAGGGCAAAAAGGGTGGGGAGTGAGTGAACGAGCTGTGTGGCTCAGTTTAAACCACGACACAATTCTAGATCGAAACACTGTTCTGCTAGATGCCGTACATGCACACAAAACTTTTCTTTAGGCTAAAGGCTTTTCACTAACCGAATAGATAAATATGAAAGATATTGTGGGAAAAATATCAAAAAATGTCTCCATTTTGCAAAGAGACTATGAAGACAAAAATGTACAATCCTTCTCATCCCAGGGAGCTAAGGCAGAATTAAAGAATTAAAAAGAAAGCTCCTTCCTGAAGGCAGTGATGCTACAGGCTATAGAAATTGTTCCTCAAATTCCACCTTGGAGCACACCACTGGGAACAACTTCATTTTCTCTACTTGAAACCATTTCACCAAATTAATCTGAAATTTTGGTTCTTTCAAATAGCCATTTTTGGCCAGTTCACTATCCATTGGGAAAGACTCCCACACTCAATGAATATTTGATCATTGCTTTTTCTTCAAGTTCCACAAAAAGGGCTTATATCAAAGGACTTCTGCTCCAGTTATATGAAGAATCAAAATGAAATTAGATAAAAAAGGAAAAGCAAAAATAAAAATGGGTTGACAAACAGCAATATGGGAAACAACCTGTACAAGAAGGAGCAAAGCTGTGCAGAATGATGACAGGAAAAAAAAACATGCAATGTGAGTAAAGTCAATGTACAGAAAGAAAAATATAGCAGATTTTGAGTGAAAGGCATTCACCTACCAATCTGTCAAAAAAGAGAACCATTGTCCTATAACATAACCACGGCAGGCTTACTTTGTCAGAACACGGTGTATAGTATTCTTGAGTTTACTAGTCTTAATCATGCCCTTCTTGTTTATATGAATTTTTTGAATTTATATGAATTTATTTTGAATTTATATGAGTTGTCTTTTCTGCCCACAAAGGTTTATAACTTCTTACCAATAGTAGGGAAGAGCCACGTAGAATTAATGGAACAATGTATTTTGGCATGCATTCAGGACTCCATTAAACCACATTCACGTGGCTGAAGGACTGGAATTTATGCTGAAGGCAGTACACATGAACAATGGCTACTTTGCAGTTTCAGTGGGCATTGTCAGTTCCCAACTAACGAGCAGCAAATGAGCAATCCATGGGGATTTGACTGCCTGCCTGTACCCTCTGTTCCAGCAGGAACACGCAACACCTGTGGACTTACATTGACATTGCTCTGGCAGGATCAGATCATAAGAATGTAGTATCAGAGGGAGGACTGCAGCTTACTGACACTTGCAGACAAATAAGCAGCAGCTTATAACATAAACATGTCACCCTCTCTCCCTCAAACTATCACTTCCACCATTTTAATACAAAAGTTGAAAGATAAATTTATATAGAGACCCAGCTCTGGCTGCCAGGTACAATAACACCTGGAGCAGGATAGCAAAATTCTGTTGCACAGGTCACAGATAAGTACTTTTAAACACCACTCTATCTTATTTGTAAGACTTGGACATCTTGCTCTAAACATGTTTTGGCAAGTATATTCCCCGTTTTACACTAAAGGCCAGGTGGCATTTGGCAAGGTTCTTTTGGCTAAATATGGCTAATATACTTTTATCCTACTAACTGTAGGAATTGTTCATCCTTAACATGAGGTTGAATGGAGTTATCTTAATGTTCTTTGCATCTTACTAAAAATTCTGGGTTAGCTTGGAGAAACTATTTAAATGCTGATACTTTGCATAACAGCATATTAACTGCAAAGTAGATATGCAGAGGTCATTTTAATTGGAAGTAATTGCTATGTTACCAAGCTTTCTTTGATGTTGTTCACCACAACATTCTCAACCACATTGTAATTTATGTTCACCATTGGAAATGATAATGATTATTAATAATGTTGACAAATGAAGGTTAAAAAGAAATAGTTTTTCTGTCTCTGAACACTACTTCTACTGAACTCAGAGACAAAAAGTCAGAAAACTAAAAAAAAAAAAAAAAGCTATTTGAGTGACTTGGAAGACTTCATTTTTGTTTCAAACTTGTTTCCTTTAATACTGCAGATTACCATAATTTCATACAAAGTCATTTCAATATGAACAGAGGAACATTTTAATTACAAATATTCAAATAGGATATTCTGACATATTTCAAGTGTTAACACTGATATAGAAATGTAATGAAAGCTTATCCTTTCCTACAGATAGCTTTGATGTCCCTACCTGCTCCACTGCTGGTAATTCTATGGAGTCAAGCATCAGAAGTTTAGGGAGAAGGCAGAAGGAAATGTACATGAAAACTGTTGCTTCTTTGAGATGTTATTCCTCCTCTCTAAAGGAGGACATCAAATAAATCCATTTTAGATTCGCTTATGCTTTTAGTTAATAACATTAGCTGGCATCGCCACAAGAATTAAATAGGTACATTAAGCTAGAGGATACACAAGCAAGTTGAAACAGCACACAGTCTGAACTAAGCAGAGGAAAAAGCCAGCACAACAAAAACCCAACAACCCAAAACTCTTATCATGATAAGACACAAGACAAAATTTTTGCACAAGTAGATGCTTGTTAAACACAACATAATGTAAGGCTGTAACAAATGAGATTTCTCATTTTCTTGGTGTTAATGCAATGTGGATATAGGAGTACTCACAAAATGACAGTGCTTTTGTTTAAGCTTATTTCCCTAATATTACCGAATCCCATATGAAAGGGTACAATGATTCCAAGATTCCAAACAAGCTATGACAGTTCATACACAATAAATCACTTAGAAGTCTTTTTTCCCTGCATTCATCACTTTTATAACTATAAAACAGCAGTTATGACACACATAAAGTACAAACAAAATGTCTAAACTGTCAAAATGCAGGAAACTTACTATTTTTTAAAGGACTTCCTTCCAGAAAAAAAGTTTTCTTAATTAGGAAGAATAAACCCAAACCCTACAAAACCAACAAACAATATAACCCATAGTGTATCCTAGACCAAAGGGTGGAAAAGGGGACTAAATTTTGAGATTTTTAAAGAGGGCAGAGAACATCCTCAAATGCTTTAAATAAAAGCACAAATAAAACCTGATAGCCAGGAACCTGATAGTTATACCATAATAATATCAGGAGTTAATGAAAACAATTTAATATATTTATTTTTAGAGGTTTGCTGTTCGTAGAGATAGCAGGTAACCTATTTACACAAACTGCTTCACAGTTGTTTATTTCATGATGGCTCTTCTGCATTCCCCCTGTACCCTGTAAAAGGAGGATGCTCACTAGCACTGCATATCCTTCAGTAAATTAACTTGACTACTGCTATTCATATTTCTTAGCTAGTGCTCTCTCTGACCACTTTAAAAGCTTACAGCAGACAAAACAACAAATGCAGAATTTACAGTGCAATTTTAAAGCCCAGAGAGAAAAGAAACTCCTGTTGGGCAAAGGAATTTTCCTCCTCTTAACCTTCTGTGTTCTAACTATTGAGAAGAATCCTAGACTAACAGCTGAGTTAACGTTTTTTCTAGGAATTTCATGACAAGTCTCTTTACATATTGTGCTATTTTCAGCCAACATTTTAAAACAAGATTTAATCCTACTAATTACAAGCAGGCATTCTTTTGGTCAAGAGTGAATACATATTTTAATTATGCACATGGCCATATCCCAAACTACTCTACTATATACAGCTTCAGTGACTTACAATCATGTAAGGATCTGTTTGGCACAGAGGAAAAAAGCGTAAGAGAGCCTTTTTACTTTTTTCCTCTGCCACAAGTAGCATTCCAAACTAGCCTCCTGCACTAAGTCACTGAAGGAATACAAAATGAGTTGTAATAGACAAAAAGCAATATTCTGCAGTTGTTTTGGTGAAATATCTTGCACGGAGAACTAGGGTCCAGACATACCAATTCCAGCGCACTGCCCTCCCTTACCAGATTTATGCATCACCAACTCCGTCCGTGCAGCTTCGTTTGAATGGCATTTGGTTACTTTTTGAATAACTTGGAAAATGTGTTGAGAGGCTGTAAATACAGTAACATGTTCCCCTACACCATTTACTAAAGTTATCACATGGTTGGGTTTTCTTTGTCTTTTTTTTCCTTTTCTCCTTTAAATCATCATAACTGACAAAAGAAAGGTAAACCAGAATGTAAATAAGCTTCTATTTTGCTTACAATAACAACATTATACAGTAAAATGTTTAAAAATGCATACGTTAGCAAATGAAAGAAAACCTGCAATTTACCTGCTTATATCAATATTATATCCCGCAGGATAGTCTTTCTCTGATTCTAGCTAAATTGCTATACTTATTTCTCCAATACACATTACCTGGGATTTCTCCCAAAATTTTAGTTCTTTCTTATTTCCCTTTCCACTTCCTTGAAGAAACAACTGATGTTTTGTTAGAGTAGGTGTCATTTCTTGCTCTTGACAAATTAATCTACATTTTTTTTCACTCAGTAAATGGTAAAGCCCACACTTCATTCCCTCACTGAAAATATATATGCTCCCTCAGCATATAATGTCCAACAAAACATTTCCATTCACAAGCTACTATTATATCAATTTGTGCTTTACCAAATAAATTGATATAAACATGTAAATAGTATCAACTGGATGTCATTTCTCATTGTTTTTTGATCAAAACTGCATACAACTACAATTAATGACTATAGCAATCACTGAAGATTGGGATAACTACAAATGCCATTATAGCAGTTTTAAACCACACTTAAATCTTTCTCAATATTGTGGGTCATTAAGTTCTCTATTTTATATTCATTAATAAACATTATAGATTGCTTAGACTTCACACAGAGTATCTGTAAAAAGTTGTCAAGCTGTCACACCTGCTTCACTGCAAATTAGTATTTTTAAATCTTTCTACTCTAGAGCTTCTAATTTTAAAAGGTCAATTACTTCCCTAAAGAGATTTCATCATTTGTTTTGTATTTTCAGAGAATTTCTACACCTTACTACTTGTTTTTTTTATACACTTAGCAACACCATTTAAGTTCTTCACTAATCAGTGATACACACATCCTTCTGCTGTAGAAACCAATACGAGGTATAATTTCCATAAGCTTCAAGTACAGGTTCACTGATTCATTGTCCTTTATTCCAAGTCAATGGGATTCATGGTTCTATTTCACTTATGTTCTACTGAAATTTCTACCTGAGCTATACAGGAGCCTTAGCTATTTTCTGTTTAAAATAGCATTTCTGTTTTCTATTTTTTTTTCTGTTATGCTCCACAAAAATCCACTCCAAACAGATCAATGCTATGTGACCACATGGAGATAGATCTATCAGCAGGATTTCCAGGACAACACAGAAGCTTAGGTTATCAAGCAACAAATGCACAGATGGTCCTGTCATTCCTTATTTCAGAAAAGGTGATTCCAGTGATAACATCTGCTAATAAGCCTTTCTTGAGTATCCTTTAGAAAGTCAGCAAACTATGGTGTTAGAAATGAAAGATCAAATTGGGTCAGGCATGCTCTTCTCAGGGTGTACTGTAGCTTTCATAGAGGTAATAGCAAAATGGATTGAATGTTCACTCCACATCAGTGTCTTTTAAAGGACTAAAAGTATGTCAAAGATGCAGCACATAAGGTGCATGGATTGAAGGGAAGCAGGGGGGCTGGACACAGATGGAAAGATCAGCACTTGAGCAATGCATATTGCTAATCATCATGGAAATGTCCCAAAGCTGATTTTTCTGTGTTGTCACAGATTTATTTATTTATTTGGTTGGTTGTTGTTTGTTTTTCTGCTGCTGGAATAACTGAAAGCCCTCAAAAAGAGAAATCTAAACTCCAATATTACATTTAAATTCTGAAAATTTTCCATGTAAAGAACACTGAAAGAGACTCTGCTCAGCATTTTCACACAGATCCTTCACAGAGTATATGTTTTAATGCAGGTTTGTTTGAACCCAGGATTAGTGCTTGAGTTCATTCACCAGTAGAGCCTAAATAAACATACAGGGTTGTGAAAGCCTATAGGTCTTCATATTCTGCCATGTTCTTCAATTTTGGAACAAAGCTGTTTCCAGTGAAAACCTATCTGTCTCCTCTTGCTTCAGTGACACAAGTTTGGATACTATTAATCTGTTTTAATCACTTCCTTATTTCAACAAATTGACCAATTCTACTGTTACTGTAAGAATGTAGCTTACGAAAGCACACAAACAGCTCCCCAAATTACTTTGAATATCAGGTTAGATGCATTCCTTCCTTCCATTTGAATCTCCCTTCCAGCCACAGACAGTAGCAGAGATCTTCTAAAAAGCAAGCTCTGCGCTTTTTTTCTGTTATCAGCAAGATTTCAGTAGCTACAGAGAACATGAGTAGTAGAACGCAGAAGCTTGACACTGGAAATTTTGAAGACTATTCTTTAAAAGATAAGTTTTAAGTTAGCAAAGACAAGTGATAGCTTTAGATGTTCTACAGAGGAAGAGAAATAAAAAGCTTAAAAGACAGAAACAGGATTCACCCACTCGGAAACAATCCATCAAAGCAATGTTCTGGTACACTGTCAATATTAGCAGTTCAGCTTATGTCAAACACCAAATATGAGGTTGAATTACCTAAATTAATATTCACAAAGATGTTACTAGTAACAATATCAAGCATGTCTGCTTACTAGCACTGTGTAGAATAAGATGACATTCATACAGATTGCCATGAACAAATGGCGATAACTGCACCTTATTTCCAAAGTGTGGTTTCCACTTCTCCAAACAGAACTGCGTTTTCCTTGCTTACGAAAAAGAGATAGTAGGGAACAATGGTCAGTGAGTGTATATCCTTAGATGCATTGTTTACAGTAATATTCATCTGGTGACTTCTAAAGAAGCTGTACTGATTTATACCAGGTGAAGCTGAAGCTCCATAGCCTCTTGTCAGATTAAAATTATTCAGCTGTGTCATTTTAACCAAGACACACCAGGAATACCACTATTACCCTATACCAGTACACACTCAGTTACACTTGAAAAGGTTTATCACATAGTGTCAACCACAACCAATTGCTTTTATTGCTTTATTATTATCAACATGTCAGCATTCAATTTTATTTATAAATAAAAATTTATTTATTTATTTATTGCTCTTATTACAGGGGTGAAGAGCCACTGCTGAATTTCTTGTTTGTTTTTTAATGATCAGGATGTAGTTTTCAGACTACCCAACCTTTTCTTCTGCTTATGTTGTATGGCAGAGAGAAAGCTAATACAGATATTTTTGCTGAAATATTTTAAATGCAAGGAGATTAATTACAAGCTTAGTTTTATTTAGTTACCACAGCTTGTGGATGGTGAGAAGGAAGGCTGCTGCTCTTGTTTGTGAGATCATAAATGAAAGAAATGGTAATAAGTAAGCTCATAATCTGTCATTCTCATTGCATAAGATAGTGAAGCCCAGTATGTTCAGCAAGTTGTGAAATATAAACACCAGCAGATATATCAAAATAAGCTTCTCTTAAGACCATAGTTTCACTTTCTCATAACTGTTTATAGTATACTCGTGTTCTGGAGGACAAATCAAAGCACATAAAATAGTGTCTTATTGTTATGTTACACAACTTTAAAAAAAAACCCCAAAACCTACTACGTTAGAATTCTGTTAAAATACTTTTCCTGAATGTTAATATATTCATGAATTTATATGTAAACAGTCAGATATCATGAACTATTTATAATACTTTACTAGGGAAATATCATCTTGATTATATTACCATGACATGCAATCTGATTAATTTATTTACTTAATAACCTCTTTTAGAATTAGATACTCGAATTACAGTCATTACAATCCAAAACAACAGGTAAATAAAGACTAAACAATATACATGGGTACTAAGCGAAGCCCCGGTGATAGGAAACTCAAGCTCCCGCCCCATGAAATGCCTGGAAAGTTGGTGGTTAGAGATGGGCTCTTCAGACTAGAAATCCCTTCAAACACAGAAAGAGAAAGAACTAACAAGGCAATATAGCAAGAAGTAAATTTCCTAATAACAAGACCAGAAATTCATTCACAAGATATAGCTATCACGCCAAACACTCCTAAATGTGCTCTGAAGTGCTGGTGTAGTCTCTCAGCCTAGTTATGTTTCCATGTTGAACATATCACTGCTAGGTGTGAGGGTGAGTATTCAAAGCCTTCTGCTGAATTACCACAGTTCCATAATGTACTATGTATTATAACTCTAGAAACAGTGCCAAAGAGACCAGTATATTGTGGTGCCTGTACCTTAGAGATATGGTCACACACTTCACAGACAATACAGCATCACTGCTATTTGAAAAAGGGGAAAACATAGGTTACTTTGGAAGTCAGGCGCAGGTCCAGAAAAACATAACAGTATAATTTCTCTTCACTAATCTACCTGAAGTAAGTATTGTTTTCAGTATATTTGACTATGCACAATCTGAATTGAATGAAATTGAGAAATGTAAACAGGTATTTTCAGATAACTTGCACATCTGCATTTCAGAGTTCCCACCTTTGAGCAGATTATCAGAGACAAGCAAAGAGACCCTCCATTTACATTAAAAAAAAAAAAAAAAATCACAAAATGTTGACGATTTTAAAGCACTATTTTTGGCAGATAATCTTATCTCTACTATCCCATCTGTTCCACAAAGATTAATTCTTTACCAGCCTATACTAAAAATAAACTATTTACATTTTGGGGAATTACACTTGTAAGTTTCACATACTGCAAGACACATGGAGGAAAACATGGTATTACTTCTGTATTATGCTTTGTCATAGACTAGTGAGAATGAAGAGAGATTTCAGACTCCTTAAAATGTTATTTATTTTTATTTAACATTTAGATAAATATCTTCCAATCCTATCATTATTTTAAATACGAAATAAATGAAGATTGGAGGCTGAAGCTGGGAAGTACCAAAACTCATTGCAATATTTTCACACCTGAGCATGCTTTCAGCTTACTGGTAGCAATTTGTAGGGAATCTTCGATTCTCTGACTAAACTGTACTTGACTAAAACATGTTAAAGGATTAATGGGACAGTACACATTCTAGGCATTTCAAGTCATTGATCAAACTTCAGATGCATTTTATATGCCGCATATCTGATTATTTTCAAATCGTTTTGTTTGGGTTTGGGGGTTTTTTGTTTGGTTGGTTTGTGTTGGGGTTTTTTTGTGGTTTTGTTGTTTGGTGGGTTTTTTTTTTTTTTTGTGTGTGTCCCCAAACAATGTAAGAAATGTCAGCAAATAAAAAGCCTTCTAATTCCTTAAATACCTTTCAGGAAAAGGAAAGAAAAAGGCTTCTTATTAATATTGAGTCACTGTTTGTATACTTTTGATTAAAGACCATCAGACATCCCACAGTCTCAATCTCTTATATTTCACTATTGCTCTTTATGTTTGAAAACCATGGCAATAAAAGTGTGACTACACTAACATACCATGCACTCTTCAAAGGTATAAGGAAACTCCCCTTGAACAACTGCCACCCACATTTTTTTCTGCTTTTTCTTCAGAGAAAAAACTCTTCAGTAAATTCTTCAGTAAAAAAACTCCAAACAACTCAACAGTATTCTTGAAATAGAGCTACAATACATATCACTAGAATTGCCTAATTAACCTGATATTGGTAGACACACAGTAAATGAATGTACAAGTGAACAGAGAGGAGACAATGAGCACAAACTTGATGTTCCAAATGGAACAAATCCATCTCCAAATGGAGATTCCATTGAAACTCATGATTTTGGGTTGTTGCGTTTTTCTTTCTTTCTTTTTTTGTTTGTTTGTTTTTCAGGGGTTTTTTGTTTGTTTGTTTGTTTGTTTGTTTTAGTTTTGGTTTTTTATGAAAACGAGGAAGAAATATCTTCTAAAAAACCTCACAATTTAAGTATGCTCCAGGACACCTCTATATACAGACTTCTTAGAGGTTACTCCGCAATCACATACCACAGCTGAAAATGAATTCAACAATCATGCTCAAAGCTTGTAAAGCACACAGTGATTTCTGTCTTTTTAACAGAGGGCCTCAGTCAGATAAATTCTTATGATCCTTAGAGAAATATATTTCAAAATACTTTTGGGAAGCAGATCTGTTACTGAAAGGATTAGACACTTAGTAATTCTATGCTTTGCACCGCATTCTGTTACCATACTTCTGATAGCATACTGTACCACAAAAATTTGAAGACAATACAGAAAAAAGCAACAAAGCTCCTAATTAAAAAGAGGTTCAGTGACTGAACATCAGAATGTCCTTTTTTTGTTGTTGTTGTTGGGTTTTTTTTTGTTTGTTTGTTTGGTTTGTTTTGTTTTTGTTTTTGTTTTTTGAGAAAGCTGGGCTGCTCAGCCTGGAGAAGAGAAGCTGTGTGGAGACCTCAAAGCAGTTTCCAGTATCTGAATGGAGGCCTATAGGGATGCTGGAAAGGGCCTCTTCATCAGGGACTGTAGTGACAGGACAAGGGGCGATAGGTTCAAACTGAAACAGGGGAAGTTCAGGTTAGATATAAGGAAGAAGTTCTTTACTGTGAGGGTGATGAGGCACTGGCACAGGGTACCCAAAGATGTGGTAAATTCTCTATCCCTGGCAGTGTTCAAGGCCAGGTCGGACACGGCCTTGGGTGACATGGTGTAGTGTGAGGCGTCCCTATCCAAGGCAGGAGGGGTTGGAACTAGATAAGCTTAAGGTCCTTTTCAACCTTATTCATTCCAGATTCTATGATTCTAAGATGAATGGCCGATTACTGGTGAGAAATGACAACAATAAAAACTGATGAGAATAAATACAGGAACGGATGATCTGTAAAATAATGTTGAATATTAAATAAATACCATAGTGACAACTGAGACTGTTATTACCAACCCTGTCTTAAAGCTAATAAAATATTCCTTTGGATGGTTTGCTCCAGTCTGCTACAAATTTTACCTTTAGCCTTTGGGTCAATTGCTGAGGTGAGTAGCTCGAGAGAGGACGCCTTCAGCACCGGAGCTGGGGAGAGATCAGCGTCCAGGAGCCTCAACCCAGAGCGGCGACAGCCACTGAGGGAGCCTCGAGTCCTCGACAGGACCTGCCTAGGAGCCGGCAGCTCCGCTGACGCGAGCAGGGACTCACAGGGGGCGGAGTCAGGAGCAGCGGCACCAGCCCCGAGGGGTTAAAAACCTGCCCCAGGGAGCGCGGCGAGCAGAGCGGGTCGAGGCAGTTTGCGCGGGCCGGCGAGCGGGATGGCGAGCACCCGTCGTATGGCCAGGGCCCGCTCTGGGAGCTCTGCTCTGGCTGCCCCGGCGGTGCCCAGCGTAGGCACCCAGACAGAGCCGATGAGAGGGGAGGCTGCAGTGCAGAGCTCGGGGTGTAGAGGGTGCCTGCACTGCTCTGGTGAGGGAAAGGTGCACAACGGGCAGGGCTGCGCTCGGTGCTCCCTGGTGCAGGTCCTCCTGCAGCAGGTGGCTGAGCTGCGGAATGCTATTAGCGGGCTGCAAGGTGTCAGGGTAGCTGAGAGGAAGCAGGGCTGCTTGCTCCAGGCCCAAACTGTGCAGGGGCCTCAAGCTTCCCCTCCAGCTCACGAAGGAAAGAAGGAGGCCACCAACCCGGGAAATTGGGAATTGGTGGAAAAAAAGAAAAACAAACAAACAAAAAAAAAAAAAAAAAAGGGTGGAAAAGGACAATTAAAAACAAGGGGCTTCCTCGAAAATCTCTTTTCCCCACGCAGAACCACTTTGCTGTCCTGCAGGCGGCAGGAACGCACTTGCACCACAAACAACCGGATGATGCACAGGTAAAGATCTCTACTGGCGCTGCCAAGAAAAAGCGGCGGGTCGTGGTAATAGGGGACTCTACTTTGAAAGGGACAGAAGCACTCGTCTGTCGGCCTGACCCCGTCTCGAGGGAAATGTGTTGCCTACCAGGGGCACGGATCAGGGATGTTACAGAGAGGGTGCCTGCTCTAGTAATTTCCACGGACTGTTACCCACTCCTGGTGATCCATGTGGGTGCTAGGGATATAGGTAGTAGACTGGGGAACATGAAGACTACAGAACCCCAGGAGAGGTGGTTAGAGGCTCTGGAGCTCACATAGTCTTTTCATCAATTCTCCAGGACACAGGGGAGGACCAAGAAAAAGCTAGGAGGACTGGCCAGGTTAATAAATGGTTAAAAAGGTGGTGTCATAGTCAGGGCTTTGGGTGTCTTGAACATGGGACCGAAGTTTGTAGGCCAGGTCTACTAGGGGCTGGTGGGGCTGGTCTGATAAAAGAAGGGGAAGAGAAGTTTTGGCAGGAGGCTTGGCAGAGTGGTCAAGGAGGCTTTAAGCTAGATGCGTTGGGGGAGGGGGGCATCATTCCATCCCAACACACCCAGTCAGTTGCCAACACCTATAATAAATGCTCGGAGCAATGTAGGTATATTCCAGTTGCTCCAGCCAATGAGCCAGCTTCTTTTGGAGCTCAGCTCAGATGCCTTTATACAAATGCCCGTAGCATGGGGAACAAACAAGAGGAATTACGAGAGTATGATATAAAAGGCATCACAGAAACATGGTGGGATGGCTGCTATGACTGGAGTGTTGGAATGGAAGGTTACAGGCTCTTTGGAAAAGACAGGCCCGGCAGGTGGGGAGGGGGAGTTGCCCTTTATGTTAGGGATAGGCTGGAGAGTATGGAACTCTGTCTGGGGACACGTGAGCAGTTTACAGAGAGTTTGTGGGTCAGGGTTAAAGGGAAAACAGCCTTGGGAGACATTACTGTGGGAATCTGTTACAGGCCGCCTGGTCAAGGAGAACCTGTGGATGAAGCACTCTACAGACAGATAGGAAAAGCATCACGCTCGCAGGCCCTTGTCCTCATGGGGGACTTCAACCACCCTGACATCTGTTGGAACGATGGCACTGCACGGCACAAGCAATCCAGGAGGTTCCTTGATTGTGTGGAAGACAACTTCCTTCTGCAAGTAATAGAGGAGCCGACAAGGAGAGCTGCCATGCTTGACCTTGTGCTCACCAAGAGGTAAGGGCTTGTAGAGAATGTGGTACTCCAGGGCAGCCTTGGATGCAGTGATCACGAGATTGTCAAATTTGAGATCCCCAGGACAGTGAGAAGAGCGTGCAGCAAGCTCACTGCCCTGGACTTCAAAAGAGCAGACTTTGGCCTCTTCAGGAGCCTGCTTAGTAAGGTTCCATGGGATATAGCCCTGGAGGGCAGAGGGGCCCAAGAGTGTTGGTTGATATTCAAGGATCACCTGCTACAAGCTCAGGAGTGCTGCATCCCAACTAGAAGGAAGTGCAGCAGGAGGGCCAGGAGACCTCCTTGGATGGATAAGGAGCTGCTGAGGAAAATTCAAAGGAAAAAAGTGGCTTATAAAAAGTGGAAGCAAGGACAGGCAGCCTGGGAAGAGTACAGGGATGTTGTCCAGGAAGCTAGGGACCAGGTTAGGAAGGCTAAGGCCCAGTTAGAATTTAACTTGGCTAGGGATGTTAAGGATAAGAGGAAGGGATTCTACAGGTACTTAGCAAATAAAAAACAGACTAGGGACAACATAGGCCCCCTGAGGAAGCTCTCGGGAGAACTGGCTACACAGGATTTAGAGAAGGCTGAGGTTCTGAATGACTTCTTTGCCTCAGTCTTCACTGGCAAAAGCTCTGACCACACTGCCTAAGACTTGGAAAGCAGACGCAGGGACTGTGAGAATGAAGACCTTGGGCCCACTGTACGAGAGGATCTGGTTCGAGACCATCTTAAAAATCTGAACACGCACAAGTCCATGGGACCTGATGAAATCCACCCGTGGGTCCTGAAGGAGCTGGCGAATGAAGTTGCTAAGCCACTGGGCATCATATTTGAAAAATCCTGGCAGTCAGGTGAAGTTATCGACAACTGGAAAAAGGGAAATATAACCCCCATTTTCAAAAAGGGGAAAATAGAAGACCCAGGGAATTACAGACCAGTCATTCTCACCTCTGTGTCTGGTAAAATCTTGGAGTACATTCTCCTGGAAGGCATACACATGAAAAACAACAAGGTGCCAGGTGACAGCCAGCATGGCTTCACTAAGGGGAAATCCTGCCTGACCAATTTGGTGGCCTTCTATGATGGGGCTACAGAACTGATGGACAGGGGTAAAACAGTTGATGTCATCTACCTGGACTTGTGCAAAGTGTTCAACACTGTCTCACACAACATCCTTCTCTCTAAATTGGAGAGATATCAATTTGATGGATGGACCACTCGGTGGATGAAGAACTGGCTGGCTGGCCGCATGCAAAGAGTTGTGGTCAATGGCTGAATGTCCTTCTGGAGACCAGTAACGAGTGGTGTCCCTCGGGGATCGGTGTTGGGACCGGTCTTGTTTACTATCTTCATTGCTGACATGGACAGTGGGATTGAATGTGCCCTCAGCAAGTTTGCCAATGACACCAAGCTGTGTGGTTCAGTTGCAGGGAAGGGATGGAATCCAGAGGGACCTTGACACACTTGTGAGGTGGGCTGATACCAGTCTTATGAAGTTCAGCTATGACAAGTGCAAGGTCCTACACCTGGGTCGAAGCAATCCCAGGCACAGCTACAGACTGGGCAAAGAAGAGATTCAGAGCAGCCCTGCGGAGAAGGACTTGGGGGTGCTGGTCGATAAGAAAATGATTATGAGCCGAAAGCGTCCGCTTGCAGCCCAGAAAGCCAACCATATCCTGGGCTGCATCAAAAGGAGCGTGACCAGCAGGTCGAAGGAGGTGATCCTGCCCCTCTACTCTGCTCTGGTGAGACCTCACCTGGAGCACTGTGTGCAGTTCTGGTGTCCTCAACATAAAAAGGACATGGAACTGTTGGAACAAGTCCAGAGGAGGGCCACGAGGATGATCAGGGGACTGGAGCACCTCCCGTATGAAGATAGGCTGAGAAAGTTGGGGCTGTTCAGCCTGGAGAAGAGAAGGCTGCATGGAGACCTCATAGCTGCCTTCCAGTACCTGAAGGGGGCCTATAGGGATGCTGGGGAGGGACTCTTCGTCAGGGACTAGGGACTGTAGTGACAGGACAAGGGGGAACGTGTTAAAACTTAAATAAGGGAAGTTTAGATTGGATCTAAGGAGGAAATTCTCTCCTGTTAGGGTGGTGAGGCACTGGAATAGGTTGCCCAGGGAGGTTGTGAATGCTCCATCCCTCGTGATGTTCAAGGCCAGGTTGGATGAAGCCTTGGGTGAGATGGTTTAGTGTGAGGTGTCCCTGCCCATGGCGGGGGGGGGGGGGTGGGGTGTTGGAACTAGATGATCTTGAGGTTCTTTCCAACCCTAACTCTTCTATGATTCTAAGACTAATGTTTGTCTTGTGAAGTAGCGTGATGTGTTTGTCTTCTACTTTCACTGTTTACTTTATAAAAAAACGCAGTTCAGTATGATTCTGGACTATACCTCAGTCTGAGTGCATTAATACTCACACAAACAGTACTTAATACTCTTTTCCACCAAAAAGACAGAAATGTGCTGGAGCATTTAGCTAAACTGGGGCCAACATACAACAATCATTAACAGATCTTCTTATCAGTACAGTCCATAAATAGAAAAGTACCAAAGTAGAATGGTATGTATATTACTCTGCTGCTGTGCATTCTTAGCATATTTGGGTTACATGGAAAATTCTTGGAAAATTAAAAAGAATAAACATGGCTACAGCCTAGATACAGATTAGAGGAAAAGGACCACAAGCCACCTGCCAGAAATTATTACTTCCCTTTAAACAGTTCACCTTTCCAGTTAAAATTCCATGGCATGGACATTCTAGTAACTGTTTCTTCAAAATGTTCTTGTCATGACCACATAATTAAATACAGAGATGTATGTGAGAAAACTCATTTTAAAGTGCAAAATAGGTATCTATGAGGCTTGATTCCAACACAACAGTAAAAGATATACCTGATATCTCAAATACTCTTAGAGAGAATACCGCTCCAACAACAGATTTGGATACTCTGATTATGGCTCCTGAATTAAGAATTTAGAATGTAATTTTTAAAAGACCTTGAAAGCTAGATATCCAATTCAAAAGAAACAGTGGAATACACTAGTAATAACCTTTTTGCATTAAAAGACCTTACATTTCAAAAAAAGTTAAGACTGCAGTTTGAGATTTTAATGCCACCTAACTCTACTTAACGAAAACATTGCTAAGGTTCATTCACATCGCATCGAAACTGGTGAATGCATTAAGTGCAACTTTCAGATAAAACAAATGTGTTTCCACTGTTAAAAAGAACTAATATTACTTATAATGAAATTTAACAGATGAAAGACTTCAGTAAATTTTGTTTAAAGTGTTGTCCTAAATTTAACAGTAAATTCTCACAAGAACTATTTTTAGAAGAGTAGAACTATGACAGGACAGGAGGGTAACAGACTGTGCCTAATTCATTCCAATGCACAGAGTAATGCATCGCTCTTCACAAAGTGATGCATTCTGTTTTCCAACATTAGAATCCAATCTACTTGATGTTTAGTAGAGTTGAAACAAAGTCAGAACAGCAAAAACCTGACATTGTCTATTTTGCTAAATAGAGAAGTACTTAAAATATGGCTTTTCTCTGTTTTTAAACATTGTTGGGCTTTATTCATCAAAACACGCATTATGACAGTAGATCTAAAGTATTCACAAGAAATACCAATATTCAGCTGTACCTCTCATTTGATAAATATAGCTTAATTTGTTATACGCTTACACCTTGGAAAGCTATTACTCTGACATCTGTGGACTTGTCATAGAGATTTATTTTTTAGTTTTGTTTCTTATGAGATTTGAATACATCCCTGTTTATTGAGATGTCAACAGGCTAATAAATATTCATACTGAAAAACTCAAACAAAAAAGTGGGTTACTTTGAATTGTAACAAATTCATAAAGAAGCCAAATTTAGATTACAGTTCTGCATGTGTAATGCTATTAAGTCTTTAGTAATAACAACAGAAACCAGAGGTACAAGTAGCACATTTTTGTAACTGCAGTCAGCCTGATCTCTTCCATGCTTTTCCTGTTCTTTTTTTAAACTTATTTCCTGAAAAGAAATATTTGAAACTATTGTTATTTCAGAACTACTGTACAAGTGTATATTGTTGCCTTATTTGATACAGCAAATAAAGCCAGTAAAACTGTTTTGAAGAATGAAATGACATGGATTTTCCATAAGACCCTGGGTTCTGAGTGTATAGATGCTTTTGCATGTTATTCCTCTAATTGTTTGCCATGTAGAAAATACTATGGGGTTTAATAACCATCCACTAAAACTTTGCATGCCCATGTAAGTAAATTAGTTTTCTATTGACCCAGCTACTCTAAAGATCAATATAATATAGCTCCAAGCTGCCTATATAATACTCTTCAGAGTTATCTGCTGAGTAATTTCCCATCTGTCCTTTTGCATGCTGAAAATAACATATATGGTTAGTATTTAATGTACTTTATTAACAAGTATATGTAGTCTTTCACTATTCACAGATAAAATACTTCTTAGAGCAGAAGTACGCATTGTTGATATTTTATTATCTCGCTCTTCAAGTCCATGTGTGGCATTAGCACTGGGCGATTTACAACTTTTCAACTGTGTATTAGTGATTACGAATGCATATTTAAGAGCTTGGAAGACAACATAATTTTGACAAACAAGATTGAAAGATGGACAGAGGTGGAATCGCATGTTCATTGTGAAATTAACTCTTTCCCACAAAAGCAAAGATGTCTATGTTGGTGAATTCAAATGACATTTTACACCTCCTGTTTCTGTTCTGTATGTGCCTATTGTAAAATCATATTTGCTGTATTATGAAGCAAGAGATGAACTGGGGAAGTGATGTTTCTTTCTAAGTGGTGTTTCTAGATCTCCATATTTTTTTACAATGATGTTAGGTTGAATACAAGGACCAAAGGAAAACAATTCTAAGGAAATATATTTCCTTATTTTATTTATTCTTAAGTATTGTATTTTTCTCCTGTGCTGCAAGCTAGAAGTCAATTTCCACATAAAATAAGATGAAATTTTGTCATTTAACTTCACTATCATAATTTACTCATTAGATGTATGTGCATTCAAACCAATTTCATTCTTAAATAAGCCTAGCTCAGCACCAATAACATACCATTTACATAGCAATACACCCAGAATATCTTGCAATTAGAACACTGAGCTTGCTTGATCTTAAGCTATCCTATCTTGGGTCACAGAAGTGACTGAAACACTAAAATTCACCTTGAACATTACTACATTACTAGCCCTTCTTATGGCCTGACATTTTAACAGTAAAATCCAAATGCTATCAGTTAGTGAAAGTGTATCCTTGATCTGCACTTATTTTAGTTCACTAAAGGTCCCATTTGTTTTTATTGAGGTTAATGGATCTGTATTCATCTGTGAATACAGATCCATTAACCTCAGAATTTTTAAATGTTAAATCAGCAGCTTTAAATAAATGTTAACATGAGGCAGCAATTACTGATACCATAATACCAATTGGAGGGCAAAGTCTGGAGCATCAACTCCTGAGAATATGTTCAAAACCAAAACTCTGTATTAGTAAGATTTAAAAAAAACCCAACAAAACCCCACCCCAACAATATAAACTGAATGTTCTCTGGAGCTACAAGCAATAAAATTAAAACAGAACCATGCAACATTTAACTGCTAATTCATCTGTTATTCTTGCTTTGAATTATTGTCTTAGCGTAAAAACTGCCTCTGCAAAGTGATGATTTACACACTCACCCAGTGGGTGTTATTACTTTCAAAATTAACATGTCACAACAACCAGCTATGAAAGAAAGTTTGTTAACCCCAAAATGGTGATTATATAGTGTTTGAATAGCTTGACATTCAGCATAAGAACTTAGACCAGCTATTTAATATCCATGGCTATTGCTACAGGGAAGAACAGCTCTCAAGGAAGTCAGTAGGAGATTATAATTAGTGATAACAGTGTTGTGCAGCTAAGGAAGCTATAAGATTCTTGAATAGTGATCTGGGAACATCCCATCACAGATTCCTCCTGCCCTTCACAACAAGAGAGAAGGTAGTTGCCACAAAATACACACTTATGATTAGATGAGAGTATTTTGAGTTTAATGACAAGGTAGTCTTTAAAGGAATGAACCTGCTTTTTAGTTACCAGAAATCTCATCTTTTTATTCTGCTACCAGCCTGTGTTGACTGGATAGTAAACCCAAAGATATTAATGGCTTTTCCTAGAAACACATATTGAGTCAACACGGGGGTTTTTCCAGATCAGATCTCTGCAACCTACTGAACTGCAGTTATAATTACCATGGGCCATGGGCCAGAGTCACAGTGGTAGACACACAGACTATCTGCAGCCCTCACAAAGGACATGTATAAAGACAGTGTAAGAACTGACCAAGGCTGTTATATGCAGGAAGTGCATAAATTGCCACTGAGTAGACACTTGGAGGACCGTGGATATGTCTGTCCTTTATTTGCCATGGATTGGATCTGTATTTACAATTATTGCAACTTCTTAAAATGTGCCCTGGTTTTTAAAAGGCTGGTGCCATCCAAACTGTTATGCCTTAGAATAAGAAAAAAAAAAAAAAATGAGCTCTGATGTTTATTCACAGAATCACAGAATCACAGAATCCCAAGGGTTGGAAGGGACCTCAAAAGATCATCTAGTCCAACCCCCCTGCAAGAGCAGGGTAACCTACAGTACATCACACAGGAACTTGTCCAGGCGGGCCTTGAATATCTCCAGTGTAGGAGACTCCACAACCCCCCTGGGCAACCTGTTCCAGTGCTCTGTCACTCTTACAGTAAAGAAGTTCTTCCTGATGTTAACGTGGAACTTCCTATGCTCCAGTTTACACCCATTGCCCCTTGTCCTATCACTGGATATCACTGAAAAAAGCCTAGCTCCATCATCCTGACACCTACCCTTTACATATTTGTAAACATTGATGAGGTCACCCCTCAGTCTCCTCTTCTCCAAGCTAAAGAGACCCAGCTCCCTCAGCCTCTCCTCATAAGGGAGATGTTCCACTCCCTTAATCTTTGTGGCTCTGCGCTGGACTCCTTCTAGCAATTCCCTGTCCTTCTTGAACAGAGGGGCCCAGAACTGGACGCAATTATTCATTCTAAATTTATGGGACCCCTGATTAGAAAGAGTCTTTTAGATTCTTGCCTGCCTGATATTCCAATGACACTAAGTTAAGACTATTGTAATTCCACTCTATTTATTACATTGCTAACAACTTGTCACCTCAGGGATAATGGTATTTGCAGAGCTTAGGACAGGTTTTTCTACTTCATTTTAAATAAAGCAACCTCTATCTCAAGATTAAATTGAGGTACAGCATAAAAAAATAGGGTATATTTTAAACAATCTTTCAGACCTTGCTGGGAGTGAGACTTTAAGCTCATAACTTAATATGCAATAATACAGACATGAAATACAGTAGATAATCTAAAGAGCAGACTTTCGGACATACTTTAAAAGAAACACGTTAACACACCAAGATAGATGTTTACTGGTTTGATGTACTTTTATGAACTGCAAATACTTCCAAACTTAAAAAAAGAGGAATACAGAAAAATTCATTGTTAGCAAATGGCATCTCCACATTCTCCTATTACATCTAGCACAATCTGTGACCTGCCTTCTAATATCAATGGGGCAGGAAGGCCAAAAGGGCTGCATGGATGGATAAGAGCTGCTGAGAAAACTCAAAAGTTAAAAAGAAACTTATAGGAGGTGGAAGCAAGGACAGGCGGCACGGGAAGAATACAGGGGCATTGTTCTAGCTAGGGATCAGGTCAAGAAATCTTAGGCTCAGATAGAATTGAGTCTGGCCAGAGATGTCAAAATAAAGGGAAGGGCTTTCATAAGTATGTTGAGGGAAAGTCTCGGAATAATGTGGGTCCCCTCCAGGATGAAACAAGAGAACTGGTTGCCCTGGATTTGGAGAAGATTGAGGTTCGCAATGACATCTTTGCCTCAGTCTTCACTGGCAAGTGCTCTCACCACACTGCCCAAGTCTTGTAAGGCAGGTAGAAGAGGATCAGGTCCGAGACTATCTTAAGAACCTGAACGTGCACAAGTCCATGGGACCTGATGAAATCCATCTGAGGGTCTTAAAGGAGCTGGCGAGTGAAGCTGCTAAGCCACTGCCCATCGTATTTGAAAAATCATGGCAGTCAGGTGAAGTTCCCTACTACTATAAAAGGTAATATAACCCCTATTTTCAAGAAGGGGAAAATAGAAGACCCAGGGAACTCCAGACCAGTCAGTCTCATCTCTGTGTCTGGCAAAATCTTAGAACAGATTCTCCTGGAAAGCACGCTAAGGCACATGAAAACAATGAGGTGCTTGGTGACAGCCAGCATGGCTTCACTAAGGGCAAATACTGTCTGATGTACTTGTGCACATTTAGATGAGGAGAATGTTCCCAGGAAAATTCTTGGGCTGGAATTATTCTGTATCTGGTCTCATAAGTTTGTTCTGAACCCCTCTGCAACTGATTTAATTCAGTCTATACAGCCTATGTTTTGTCTTATGCCAGCTTTGTATCATCTCATATGTTAAGTCAATCAGGCCAACAGTACTTTGCATTATATCATCAGGTTCTTACATTTGTTTCTTGTAGTGAGTTACCCTTTCAAAGTTGCTGTCCTGGTTTCAGCTGGGATAGAGTTAATTTTCTTCCTTGTAGCTGTATTTTTTATTTAGTCTGAGAATGTTGATAACACACTGATATTATTGCTGAGCTCTGCTTACCCTAAGCCAAGGACTTTTCAGTTTTCTTATAGTGCCCTGCCAGGGAGGCTTGGGGGGGCACAAGGAGATGACACAGCTGGGGCAGCTGATCCCAGCTGGCTCATGAATATTCCATGCTACAGACCATCATGCTCAATACAGAGACTGGAGGAGTTGGCCTAGAACCACTAATCACTGCTCAGGGATGGGCTGGGCATTGGTCAGTGGGTGGTGAGCAGTTGTGTTGTGCATGACTTGTGTTGCTTGGCTTTTATGCGTCTCTCTCTTTTCTTATTATTATCATTGTTACTGTTATTATTATATTTTACACTGCCTACTCCCCCAGTTACTAAACTCAGCCCCCAGGTGTTACCTGATTCTCCTCCCCATCCTAACCCCAGCAAGTGAGCGAGCAGCTGCATGGTACTTTGTTTCCAGCTGGGGTTAAGCCACAACTGATGCCCAATAGACTGCTCTCTCCCACAGTAAAAACTTTCGATTTTATTATTATGTAATGTCAGGCATGGGATTGACCTAATAACAATGGTACACAATTCACTTGACAGCACTGCACAGCCCGGTACTAGTGGGTCATACTAGGAAATGTAAATTAATTACTTTTGTGAGCTTCACAGTCTAGGGCACATCCAGCTAAACAAACTACAGTACAAATACAAAATAAAGACATTTGTTAGCTTGGTACATATCCCTTGAAACAAATATTTGTCAATCCCTATAATGAACACAATGAAGTAATTAAAAAAAACCCCATACAATAACTATCCTTTCCACTGCCATCTTACAGAAATAAGGCACAGCAATAGTACTGTACTTTTCTGAGAACATGGGCTGCTTTCTGCTAGAAGCTCTGGGCCCAGGTTCAGTACAGAAGAATAAATAAGGGCAGAAGAGATACTTGCTGTTTTTCAATCTTTCCCATTAGCAGCCATAGAAGGGAACCTTTTGAATTTTCACTACTTATGAAACAGTGTCTGCATACTAGTCTAATAGTTTCATATTGGAGGAAAGCATCCATTTAAGAAATGCTTTCTCCCTTAGGGAAAAAAGTAGCAAACCACAACACAAGTCAGTTGCTTGCTTACCAGCAGTCTGCTATATGGACATTCACTGCATGTCTTCTTAAAGAGTGCATGCCTACAAGCTCATAGATACTGTTACTGCTTTGTGTAGTAAACAGTAACAGCCTCTCTTCAGTCTCAGTAAAAGCCGTATGATTTAATTTAAAAACACAACTAGCAATAATGATAAAAAAATTAAGATGAAACCTTTAAATCTTATTGACGCGTCATTAAATCAAGATTCTCCCAAACTAAGCAAATTCTACAGCTCAACTCAATGTTCATGATTTAATTAGCAACTTGAGTAAGTGCAGGTGGTTAGCTGACACTTCTCTTGATCTGTTCCCTCAAGGTGCCTGCTGCGCTGTCACATGATTTCTTACTGTTAAACCCTAACCAAGAAAGAACATTTGTTTACTTTACTGAACAAATCAGCAGCTACAAAAGAAACTTGCAGAATGCAGAGGAATACTTAAATATTTATCTCATATTAACATAGAAAGCCAAAAAGATACGCTTCGTGAATGTGTCTAACTTACAAGCTTCAGACACACATCACATTCTATTATGCAGGTAGTTAACAACTAATGATAATTGTTTGAGCCAACTTTTGCCCTGGCAACCAAGAAGGTTAACTGCATCCTGGCTTATATTAGAAGTAATGTGGTGTCCTGGGTTCAGCAGTAGAAGTTGTTTTTCTCCTTCTTGGTAGCTGGCGCAGTGCTGTGGTTTGACTTTTGGAATAGCACTGATAACACTGATGTTTTTAGTTATTGCTCAAATGTTTTAGTCTGACCAAGGACTTTGTGATCCTCATGCTCTGCCAGAGAAGAGGGGAAGCTGGGAGGAAGCAGAGACAGGACACTTGACCCAAACTAGCCAAAGAGGTATTCCATACCACAGCACGTCATGCCCAGGATGTAACGGAGAGTTACCCGGAAGGGCTAGGGACTGCAGGGTGGGACGAGGTATAGGTTGGTGCTCGGTTGGGCGGGGTGAGGTGAGTTACTGGTCGGCTGGTGTTGAGGTGTTGTATTCTTTCCTCTTGTTATTTCCCTTACCATTATTATTACTGGTGGTAGCAGTAGTGATTTGTGTTATACTTTAGTTACTAAACTGTTCTTATCTCAACCCGTGGGAGTTGCATTCTTTTTGATTCTCCTCTCCCTCCCTCCGTGTGTAGGGGAAGGGCAAGAAGCGGGGGGAGTGAGAGAGTGACTGTGTGATTTATGGATGACTTTTGTTTAAACAACGACAGTTCTTTTTTGGCACGCAATGTGGGGCATGAAGAGTTGAGATAACGACAGATCTGACCTGATTAATAGTCACTCATCACAATGCTGATTTATTGGCTCTCAGCGTTGTTTCTCTTGATCTCACAGTTTCAGAATGTAGTACATTATTTAGAGCCGGTATTTGCAGTGTTAGTGTTTATCAGATGGGGGCTTGGGCTAAGGTTCTTGTTTCACTGTACTTTATGACAATGACTTGTAATACGGGCACGCTCCAGCAGCAGGGAGAGATGGACGTGGCCGTGGCCTTGTCCCTGGCCGTCCCGCTGCTCTTCACTGCCCTGGCCCTTGTCCTCGCCTCCATCTTTGTGAGGCTGCGGGGAGCCGAGGGGGAGCGGCCCCGGGAGCCGACGGCAGCCGAAGCGGCCCGGGAGAGCGGCCCCGGGGACCAGGCGGCGGCGGGAGCGGGGCCGGAGGCCGGGAGGAAGGCGGCTGCTGAGCAGCGGGAGGAGGCGGCCGAGGAGCCGAGCCCCGCGGAGGAGCCGAGTCCTGGGATGACCGAGAGCATCCCCCGGCAGCCGCCCGCCGAGCCAAAGGAGGATGCAGGAGCCCACGCAGCATTTCCCAGCACGGCAGAGGAGGAAGAGCTGCACTAAGGGAAGGAGAAGCTGGTGGTGGGAGAGCCGGCAAGCAGGGCAGCTGCACCAGCCCCAGGGACAAGCACAGCAGTGTCATTGGAGAGTTCTGAAGGGTTTGAATGGCCTGTGGGTACCCTTGTGACCTGCCTGCTGATTGTGATGGGGATCAGCATGTTGGCACACACATAGAGTGTGTTCTACCCACGGCCATTTTGTCTGATCTCAAAAGTTAAGCAGAATGAGGTTTGGGTCTTGTTTAGAGTTAGATGACGATATAGGAGGAGCAGGAGGTTTTCCCCAGGGCTGGACAGCCATGAGTGGCAGGGTGTGTGGGACAGTATGGGCAAGTATCTAGTCCACTGGGCCCCTCCAGTGCTTTGGAAGCATCGGAGATGGAAGGCAGCTGTATGGAGTCCCCAGCAACAAGCTGCAGAAACTGCTGAAGGGGACAGTGAATTATTTTGAGCCTGGTGGGCCCATGACACTTCAGGCCATGAAGGCAGAGATGCAACATAGAGATGGACTCATGACCGAGGGGTGGGCTTAGCAATGTACAATATTGCCCAGGTTATTCACAAGTGTGAACACTGCACACAGCCTCTCCTGCTCTGAGAGACTGTAACAAGAGATGGAGCCTGACATCATGGATCAGGTGGATTCAGCAACTATATAGGGACTGGTCCATGCACTAAGATAAGAGTGCACTGAGATAAGAGTGATGGTATATTGAAAATGTGGGATCTAAGCATGACGTGAATGGTATGGAATAAGGGGTGGATACTGTCCTGGGTTCAGCAGTAGCAGTTGTTTTTCTCCTTCTTGGTAGCTGGCGCAGTGCTGTGGTTTGACTTTTGGCCTGGGAACAGTGCTGATAACACCGATGTTTTTAGTTATTGCTCAGATGTTTCAGTCTGGCCAAGGACTTTCTGAGCCTCATGCTCTGCCAGAGAGGAGGGGAAGCTGGGAGGAAGCAGAGACAGGACACCTGACCCAAACTAGCCCAAGAGGTATTCCATACCACAGCACGTCATGCACAGGATGTAACTGAGAGTTAACTGGAAGGGCTGGGACTGCAGGGTGGGATGAGGTATCGGTTGGTGCTCAGTTGGGTGGGGTGGGGCGAGTTATCGGTCAGCTGGTGTTGAGGTGTTGTATTCTTTCCTCTTGTTATTTCCCTTACCATTATTATTATTGTTGGTAGCAGCAGTGATTTGTGTTATACCTTAGTTACTAAACTGTTCTTATCTCAACCCGTGGGAGTTGCATTCTTTTCGATTCTCCTCTCCGTCCCTCTTGGAGTAGGTGGAGGGCAAGAAGGGTGGGGAGTGAGAGAGTGACTGTGTGATTTATGGATGACTTTTGTTTAAACCACGACATGTGGCCAGCAGGACTAGGGAAATGGTCATACCCCTGTACTGGGTACTGGTGAGGATGCATCTGGAATCCTATGTTCAGCTCTGGGCCCCTCACTGCAAGAAAGACTTTGAGGTGCTGGAGTGGGGCCAGAGAAGGGCAACAGAGCTGGTGAAGAGTGTAGAGAATGAGTTCTATGAAGAACAGCTGCAGGAACTGGGGTTATTTGGCCTGGAGAAAAGGATGCTCAGGACACACCTTTTTAATTCTCCAAAGCTACCTGAAAGGAGGTTGTAGCAAGGTGGGTGTCAGCTGAGAAACAAGAGATAGGACAAGAGGAAATTACCTCAAATTGTATCGGGGGAGGCTTAGATTAGATATTTGGAAAAATGTCTTCACTGAAGGGGTTGTCAAGCATTGGAACAGGCTGCACGGGGAAGTGGCAGAGTCACCGTCCCTGAAGGTGTTAAAAACACACTTAGATATTGCACTGAGGGACACGGTTGAGGACTTGGCAGTGCTGGGGTAAGGGTTGGGCTCAATGATCGTAAAGGTCTTTGCAACCTAAACAGTTCTATGATTTCTGTAAGTGTCTCTATAAGAGAGAAACAAAGAAATAAACAGGTCAATCACAACTTTTCCATGTAAACACGTCCTTAACCAAACGTTCACATGCAAAAACACAGAACAGTTCTGTTTGTGCAGTAACCCTTAAAAGGATAACATAATCAGTCTGTATTCCTTGGAGCAGAGAAAAGCTGCAGAGTAATTTCAGAATACATTTTATTTATGTAACCCTTTTTGAAAATAAACACTGAAACTTATCATTCAGTTTAAAACATATTTGTGTACAATACTGACATAAAATTATAGTTGATAAAAAATCTCACTAATAGGGTCTTTCAACATTTATCTAAATATCAATTCGATATAAACTGAAATTGGAGACACTCTCATCTGAAATATTTTGTCAAATTATGTACAAATAGGAATATTGGAGTATATGTATTGAAACTACACATAATGAGCTGAATATATCTGATGTCAAACCAGTACCTGCTATATGTAATCACAGAATCCCAGACTGGTTTGGGTTAGAAAGGACCTTAAAGCTCATCCAGCTCCAATCCCTGCCACGGGAAGGGACACCTTCCCTAGACCAGATTGCTCCAAGCCCCGTCCAACCTGGCCTTGAACACTGCCAGGGATGGGGCAGCCACAGCTTCTCTGGGCACCCTGTGCCAGTGCCTCAGCACCCTCACAGGGAAGAGCTACTTCCTTATTAAATCTAAGGAAAAGAAAAAAAAAATTGTATGCAGGATATTTCTTCAATCCCCTTTACATCTCCTTCCCAGCCCCAGAACAGAAAGTAGCACTTCTGTGATAATGAACAAACCAAGGAAATCAAGCCTGTTACATAACCACTTACTGTTCAACATAATCTGTAATTGAAGTTAAACTGGAATGGAAGTCTGATGCTTCACAAAACTCCCCCTTATTAGCTTCCGCCCCTATCAACTAAAGCATATTACTGAAGTTATTCTGTGACTGGAGAATCTATGAATCTTGAATCCTGAGCAAACTTTTAAAATTAATTCTTTTTTGTCCATTTTATGGACAACAATCCATGTAACCAAGCTATACAGAGCTAGAAATCTGAAGAATTTGGATGCTGTGGTTTTTCTCGATGATGATATATCAACTCTGCAGCTTCAAGTAAATAAATCCTTAGTCTCACAGAGTTTTCAATAGGTTATGTGAATTTATGGACTAAAATACATACTGAGGAAAATTAACCAAAAATAGGAAGTATGAAATAAAATGTCAAAATAGGAACATAAAATTACAATGCAATCTTTCAGAGCAATCCTGTTTCTACTTGTAGCAAAAGAGTAAAAAAAATTGACCTAATTTCATGTACAGGTAATCACAAGTTTCTAATTATTTTTATATACTAACTGCCACAGCTGGCTTTGAGTCTCATACCTTTTGGGACCAGCAACTTGTAATGAATTCATCTTTCACTTTTCAGATTCCAAGGAAGGGAACAAACAGAATTTCTGCTTCTCAAACCTTGCAGGCAAGTGACATCAACTCTCCTGTATTAATTACTTCACTACAGATAGACTCTTAGTTCAATAAGCCACAGGATCTTCATTACCAAGTTCTGCCATTTTAGGTTGTGGATCAGAGCATTCCCATCCACCACAGTCTCATCTCAACACCTTTCATCCCAAGAGACCTTGGGAGAGGTATATTTTACCATCTCTGAGAAAAGGGAGTTACAATCAACTTTTCAATCTCTGACAGCTGTAACAGAAATGGTCTTGAAATGGAGCTTCTTGAAGTAGTTTCCCTATCTGCAACTTCTCATTTTCAGGAACTGTCCTTCCTCTCAAATGCAGCATCTTGCAGTCTATACTGACCGGTGCTGTTTAATATTTTCATCAATGACCTGGATGAGGGAACTGAGTGCACCATCAGCAAGTTTGCTGATGACACAAAACTGGGAGGAGTGGCTGACACACCAGAAGGCTGTGCTGCCATTCAGCGAGACCTGGACAGGCTGGAGAGTTGGGCGGGGAGAAACTTGATGAAATTTAACAAGGGCAAGTGTAGAGTCTTGCATCTGGGGAAGAACAACCCCATGTACCAGTACAGGTTGGGGGGTGACCTGCTGGAAAGTAGCGAAGGGGAAAGGGACCTGGGGGTCCTGGTGGATAGGAGGATGACCATGAGCCAGCAATGTGCTCTTGCGGCCAAGAAGGCAAATGGCATCTTAGGGTGCATTAGAAAGGGTGTGGTTAGTAGGTCAAGAGAGGTTCTCCTCCCCCTCTACTCAGCCTTGGTGAGGCCGCATCTGGAATATTGCGTCCAGTTCTGGGCCCCTCTGTTCAAGAAGGACAGGGAATTGCTAGAAGGAGTCCAGCGCAGAGCCACAAAGATGATTAAGGGAGTGGAACATCTCCCTTATGAGGAGAGGCTGAGGGAGCTGGGTCTCTTTAGCTTGGAGAAGAGGAGACTGAGGGGTGACCTCATCAATGTTTACAAATATGTAAAGGGTAGGTGTCAGGATGATGGAGCTAGGCTTTTTTCAGTGATATCCAGTGATAGGACAAGGGGCAATGGGTGTAAACTGGAGCATAGGAAGTTCCACGTTAACATCAGGAAGAACTTCTTTACTGTAAGAGTGACAGAGCACTGGAACAGGTTGCCCAGGGGGGTTGTGGAGTCTCCTACACTGGAGATATTCAAGGCCCGCCTGGACAAGTTCCTGTGTGATGTACTGTAGGTTACCCTGCTCTTGCAGGGGGGTTGGACTAGATGATCTTTTGAGGTCCCTTCCAACCCTTGGGATTCTGTGATTCTGTGATTCTGTGATGTGAGGAATGGACTTTAGCCTATGTGGAACAAGGAGGCTAATGAGACTAAGTTCATGGCAACAATATAGACCCTTTTTATAATATATATACACATCTCCTTATTATAAGTGTTACCCATATTATGCTCACATGTGCATATAAGCATGCATATACCAACAACACACACAGTATATATACATAATGTTTCCTAGGTTTAATCATGATCCATTTGAAAGATTTTATTTTTTTTTCTGTAACAATGTGAGTAATTTGATATTTATGGATTTAGATTAGGTCAGGATTTATTACAAAAATCAGACATACAGGAATTTTTAAATAGATGTATTTAAAATGTTTCTGATAACATTGAGGACTGGGAAATAAAAGTGAAGTAAAGAGCCTAATCTGAATGGGAAAGATTCCATTCCACTGAAAGCAAAGGAAAGGGACAAAAGCCTTATATGGAATTTTCTTACTGTAACTATTTTTTCCAGTCCATATGTAAAGCACCTAATCTTTTCAGCTCTAGACATACATCTAATAAAATGAGTCAGCCATAATGCTCTAATTCATAGACCTAGACACATTTGGTAGATATGGTGCTCCTATTGCAGCTTAATAGGTAATTGTTAGAAAGGATATTCTCTACTTTCTTTCTCTGATAGTGTCAATTAAACATGTATTGACAGGATGCCTGTCAGTGCTGCTCAACGTTTGGCACTTACAAGCTCAATTGCCCAACCTTTCATCTGTCTGTTCACACAAGATACAGCTTTACTTTCCTGTGGCTAATTGCTAAGCCAGAGTACGTACTCATTCCGCAATTCTAAAACCTGGCCGTTCACCTGGGAGCATTAAGGACAGTATGTTGCTGCAAAGAGCTGGCAGAGATAAACCTGAATAACATTTCACACCAGCTTCTTGTCCTCTCCCTCTGGAAGTTTTTGTCCACACAGGCTAGAATAAGGTGTGTGTCTGGTTTACAGGACTACCTGCACATCTGCACTCCATGAATTTAACACATCATACTTAATCCTGAAAGCACATGGGTACTATGTTTTCTAGCATGAATTAGGTTTGGAATCATTCATGTTTTATGTAAAGATAAAAGATGATTCATACTTGTAAGCCTATTAGAATGTCTCAGTGCTCAGAGGTTAATGTGGTTGGGAGCTTAGAAGTAGATACTTCTGGTAGAAATGTCGATGGCAGACAAAGAATTAATAAATTATCTTAATCTGTCTTTGTTTACAAATATACAATCCCTGCAGATGATTTTGAAGAGAAAGTAGCATAATTCAAGCATACACAAAGTGATTATCAACCAAAACATTAATTAGCAGTTTCTTCTTGGACAATTCCCTGCATGTCTTTGTTCTGCAAAGAGCAGATTATTTTCTGAACATCTCCATTTATACTGTTCTCTGTATACTTTTGCTCAGAGTTCCAAAATATAGATAAACCCTGATTCTTCAATCACATTCAAGAGAAGTCTTAAATAGTCTCAAATGCCATGTTTTTCTTGCCGAAGAAGGAGCAGGAGAAGTTTTCTAGTTTTGAATTTAATTTTGCAGACTTACATGGGAGGTACCATTCTGCTAAATGTATCAGCATCTGAAAACAATTCATTTAATATGGTTCTTCATTTCTAGTTTAGAAATGGACTCAGTAAGTGTTCCTACAAATGTAGTTCTGGACAAAAAGCAATCCTGAATACTTGAGTAAAATTACTTCCTGAAGTTGAGAAATCATGGGAGAAATAGAACAAATCCAGTAATTTGTAACTAATTAAAATAATATGATGCTGTTGTAGTGCTTGAATTAAAGGGTTTGTGGCATTTCAGCCTGGATTGGCTTCAATTATAGAAGCCACCAGAGCCTTCAAGCCTGAGAGTTTCTTGACCTTGGTCAAATTAGAAATGTAATTTTAGGTGCTGGAGTGAGTACAGGTTATCAGATTGTCTAGCACTGTCCTGAAAACAAAACCCTTAAAGTGACATTTTCGCTGCTCCTTTTAAAGTATGTAGCTAAAATAAATACAGCAACCTTAACCCAGACATGGCAAAAAGCACTGGGAGGACAATGCTACTGAGTATATTACCAAATACAGCAAAAACAGTTTTAAAAAGCAGAAAGATACATTCATTTACCTCAAAAGCATGTGTAAAGAAGATGACTTATAACCGTAAAAATAATGTTTTCATTTTTCTCCTTAAAAGAAAATTCACCCAAAGCACCCTCACTAATATCACTATATACACTATATACATAAGTTTGATCTTTTCTTTTCTCTCCTTTTTTTTTTTTTTTTCCATTATTGACACCAACAAATATTTTACAGTAATAGCAAGTTTAGGACATCATTGAACTACACCCTTTAGGAAGATACAGTAAAAACTACTCTCTGCTGCTGTGATCATATACTCCAAATAAACAAGCCAGGAAGTTAAACGACAGAAAAAATCCACTTTGTATTTTGAAATTTAAGTTGGCATATAAATGTTACGAAGTTCACACAAAAAGGTGGTAAGGGGGGTCAAAACGTATCTCAGCCTTCACCATACTTTAAAATGTAATATTTCAAGGGAAACAAATCTGAGAAAATAAAGTACAGCTTTATAGTTGCATTTAGGTGATAAGAACATATTACTTCCCTTCACAAAACCTGCACCAGGAGTGAACTGCAGTTGCTGGTTATGATTAGAGAAATTAAATAGAAGTGAAATCCTTCAAAACTAACACATTTATGATCTCTTTGGTGAGAAAGAAGGAAAATTGTGTCATTTAATCTTGACTGCAGACTTCCCTGCTCCAAAATTTTCTCATTTCACTGAAGTACCTGTTGCTTGAAGCAAACTTGTCATTATGCCTTAACAACTTTTAGCCATTTAACAGCAGGAAATCATTTTAACATATTTGTATTTTAGTTATCAAGAAGAGTACTATGTAGCATGAACATTAATCTAGCATGAACAATATTTTATAAAACAAGTGACATACATGCTCCTCTTTAAAAATTTCATCAGCATTTCCCCTTGTCATAGAAACAATTGCATTCAGTTCTACAGAACTAGTAGGAGTGAGTTACATGTGGGATTTTTTCATTATCTCTAGCTGTTTAAATGAGTCAAATCTTTCACAATTGAGTATCACTGAAGTAGCAGCTCATGTCCCCAGTACTTTTTTCACCAGGTTGAAAGATACAACCTTCAGCTTTTCAGACATAATGGTACAGGCTAAGATTGATGTAATTTACATTTAATTTGCAATTAATGCAAGCTAAAAATAAATGCCGTACAAATTGAAATCATTGTTAAATATCCAGAACATTTGCTACAATTCCACTGGAAGCACAAGCAGCAATTGGAGGAGAACACACCAAATGCTGTAGTCACAGATTTGTTTCCATACATCTCTTTTCTTGTACGGTTAACCTATGTTGTAATACATGAGGACAAGATTGCAACTCGTGTGAGAGACTCTTTTCATAAATACGTAGCAATAATTCCACTGTTGTACGAGAACATCTAGAAAACAGTAAAACAGTATCAGGTGCTACAGAAAAAGTAACTTTCCAAAGACTTCATGGCAGCACTTGCTTACCACTGAAAGGTAATCCTTACAGCCACATATCATGCTTACTTTTGATTTTTGTTATGCAAATAACATCGTCTCCAAATTCATATATATCATGAATCACAAAATTTCTTGGTAGAGGCTGTTACACAGTGGATAGGGTGAAAGAACCATATGACATACTAAATAATGATTTAAAAGATGCTTTTCTCAGAGAGATGCTGCTTAGGTTGAAATAAAAGAAATTTTATAAAATTGGTGCTATGGGGAGTGTAGAGCATCTTCAAGTGACAGCAGAGTCTGCTCAATGTGTAAAATCATTCTTATGTCAAATGCTTCTTGGTCCTTCTCAATGCCACCCTGAAGGAGCAGAGGGAAAAAAATAAGTTTGCAATAGAAAGGAAATCCCAAATTGCTTCCACTTGTTTTCCAATTCCCATTTGCTCTCTGAAGGTTTCTACTACTCACAGAAACAATACAGTTGAAATAGATATCAAGTTAACTCTACAAAATTGCAGTTGCTATCTATTAATAGTGTATTTGTAACTGTACTATTCCCCTTTAGCCTGTATTTTAACAATTATGCAAATTAAGTTGTACATATTCAATTATTTGCTTTGTTTTAAACCAATATTATATTAGTTTAATTGATTATCCATACATCTATGCTTGTCAGATTAACTTGTTCCAAGCTCTGTTTGGTATAAGTCAAGGCTCTGTTTTGCGATACACACTACTACAGAATTGCCTAGAATCGAAGCTACCAAAACATTTGCTTTCCCCATCTAGGAAAAAAGATACCAGAAGAACTATACAAAGTAGGCTAAGAATCCCAAACCAGTGGTACGCAGTTTGACCACCCTTTTAGCTGGAAGAATACTTCATCTCTCAAGACTGCTAAATTCCAGCCAGTATATTCTTTGCCTGGGTAGGATAATAATGAATAGGAAACACACCAGTTAACCAAATTCTGCTAGTTAATTAGTATCCTACCAGTTTCATAATAACCCCCCCCATATTCTTGAGACCATGTATTTCCAAATATTAACTGAGAATAATTGAGTTATTGGAAAATTACTTTTACTTGCTCAGCTTTATTAATACATGTAATCATATTTCAATTTTAAAAGTCACTATCCAAACCAGTATCAAGACAACTCAGCTGCAGAATCCAGCTCCAGTGCAGAAATATATTAGATGGATCATGAGAGGAAAAATGTATCATTAGATTAATTAGGCAATTATCAGAATTCACAGCTGCTGTCTTTGACAACTGATTCAGTGGATCTGCATTAATGAGGGATACTTTCTATACACTTTCTACACACTTTCTACAAATAGAAGTTTATAGAAACATTTATTTATTTGATGTTTGTCATGAAAGCTAATAAAAAAGGGACTGTACACTCAAACTAAGCTGCTGGTCAAGAAGTATGATCAAAAGGTAGTTCTTACATCCATGCTTCTCTAATATACTGCATTCAATAATTAATTGAGAATGCTTATGATGTCCATTTACTTCAGTAGTACTTCTGTTTTTAAAGCTTTATTGAAGACACGATTGGGCCCAATTTGATTTTTATAGCCAGTATATTTTTCAAGCAGCTGAATTCAACAAAACAGGAGTATGTACAGCAGCTTATTAATAAAATGTCTAAAATACAGTAATGAAATGTGAGAACTTGATGCTCACAGTACTATGCAGATATAAACTGAGATATGCCAGGTTATCACCTGTTCAGCGATCCTACTCAACTGTGTCAGTTGAGTTATGGGACCAAAGTTTCTTAACTACTAGCATTTAGTTGCTTATCCAAATCAGACTTCTACTTCTTGAAGTCCAAAATAATCTTGTAAAGTCAAGAAATAGAACAGGATCTGTGCTATTTATGCCCCTGTAGAAGAATTCTTCAGTTTATTGTCCCTGGGGCAATGAAATTTATGACTGGCTGAAGGCAGTTTTCTCACCCACACAGGAACAGCCAGGACTTCTTTCATAAGGTAGCATGCAGTTTGCTAAGCAAACAGCAACCAAATCCTGATTACAACACCGCTCCTGTCCACTTTTGCACCCATGGACACCAGTTGAGGCATGTAAGACTGCAACTGCAACTGAACCAGCACAGCTTGTAGTACTCCTAGTACTCTTGCAAGGCATTAAACTGGTTGTGCACAAGCACGTTACGTTCATCTATTAGTCATATTTCTACAGATAATGTTTGAATGGGAGTATAAATGGCAATGGACACGGTCCAATGTAAAGTCCTGCTACAGAGTATATGCAGAACACATAGAATATCCAAAGGGTCAGTAAAATATCCAAAGCAGGTCAGTAAACACAAGAACAAATGAATTTCCTATGGAAAATTGTTAACTTTTGAAGCAAGTATGTAACAAAAAAAAAAAAAAATTTTTTTGTGAAGTTATATTCAAGTTTCAATTGGAGCTTTTTATTCCAACTCAAGGTAATTTCTTTTTTTTAACCTCCTTGTACTGAGATAAAAAATACAATCAATTTTTCAGTCAGTAAAGGCATGCCAGAAAAAAAACCCTAAACAAACACAACCCATCACCAGAGGTTGCTTTCATATGAATTTTCAAATGAGCATATAATTACAACTTCAAACACTTAACATTTTATTTTCATTAAGTGGGACTGATATAAAGGTAAGGACACCCTCTCTAGTGCTCAGAGAATAAAATAAACACACAGAAAAATATATGTTACTCAGAAGAAAGCACATATTAATGTATTAGTGAAAGATGAACACAAGATTTACACAGATGTAATAAGGAAAATTGGGTTTACTAATGACCAAACAAAGAAACTGAAACGTTACAGTGAGAAGTCCTTGCCTGGCAGAACCCAAAAGCTATTTATTAATTTCTTTTACAGAGCTCTCCTGCTCAGCAAATCCTTTGCATGCTCTCAGCTTTAGTCAGCATTTTACATAATCTCCTTACTTAAAGCTACACAAGCCTCTCTAGCAAATTCTAAAAGCTGCTTTTAGATCTTGTACAAACAGCACCACCTTCCCAGATTTACAAATTTCTTCGCTGGGAGGAATGATCCAACTTTCTTGACAAATCCCTGATGAATTTTGTGGATATTCACAAAGGATAAATACAGCACATAAAGGACAAAGCAAATTTGATTTTGCAATCAGTATGCAGGATTGCTCAAATACCATTAACAGAAAATGGAGGGGAATGGATAAATTTCTTCAGATATGCTGTTTCTAAAACAAAGGCTTCAGAAGAAAGTTTGTATATCATTTGGTATTACTATAAGAAAATAGAAAGTGATTCCACAGTGAAATTTGTTACACAGTTTGAGCGAGTTGTCATACCGAACGTGAATGTGATACTCAAAAAACATCTCTCAAAACCAAACAAAAGAGCCCCAAGGACAATAAACACCTTCCAAGGAATAGAACTTGTAATGATTGTCACAAGTCTTAAGCATTAGCTGCCATTCTTTAAATTCCTGTAAACATTTAGATTTCTTCAAGTATATCAGGTTATATTCAGGAGAGCTTTTCTTTGAAGTTATATCTTCACAAGATGGATCTCATGTTCCACCTGTATTTTATTTAATTCCTAGCCTTAATGCTGATGTTACAGGAACAACTATTTGCTGCCATATTTCCTTTTTTTGTCTACTTCTGTTTCTTTTTTTTTTTTTTTTGCCTCTATATAGGGTCTGTTAGAAGACAGTGATGAGCTCACATGATTAGCTCTAAGTAACCCTCAAAGATGTTTCTTAGCATGCATAAAGACATGTGATTTACCTGACTGCAATCCCTAAACATGTATTAATCCCTAAACATAAACCCTATAATGAGTGCTGCTTTTAATACGGAACCATGCTCTGTGTTCCATAGTCAGATATGCCAAAAATTACAATTAAAAAGAGAGTGAGAAAAAAAAAGAAGGCAACACATAACTGTTCACTCAACTGCTGCTCAGATTTTGGCTAACCCAGCTCACGCTAAGGCACGATGAATGCTGGGAGCATTAGGTGTGCCCTTAGGTCACAGCCAGAGCTGTGCCTAGGCAGGACAGATGACCAGGAATAGCTAAGAGACAGCCATGATCTCCTGCAAACTGCTGTCTCCTGCAGCCACTGTCTTTCGTCTTCAGAATGTGCTAACTGATAGAAATGGTATAGAACAAGCCTTCAAAATAGAAAGCATAAAACATCAGCATACCCAAAAAAGCTTTGAAGCAGCTCCAACAGCAGTCAGACTGCTGGGAATTCTGTGCTTCCTGCTGTCATACAGGGGACACCTACACCCTGACAGAGGAGGAGGGATGAGCACACTCACTATTGGCTAGGTAACTATAGTATTTTTTTTCTCATAAATGCACAGATTAAGAGTTACGGGTTATAAATTGTGAAACCATATGACTGGAATGAGATATGAATGAAGTCATACGCTAGTCTATTTATTGTATTTCTTAATGAGCTCATGAAATGAAATTTAAAACACAGTATGTTGTCATGTAAACTTGAGAGACCCAAATGGACAGTGGCAGCAGTGGTGTGGGATATTATGGTTTCATACTGCCTGCTACACAAAGAAACTACAGTGTTCCCAGTCTTCGCTCCAGGCAAGCTTCACTACTTTGGCTGCTGCTTTCCCTTTATTCTGCTGCTCCTCTTTCTACCTTCCTACTCTGTACCTACCTGTTTGGCTTTAACCCCTCCTCAACCCTGGAAGGTAATCTCCACATTTTACTAACTGTGACGTTCAAAAGATTTCCTCTTTATAGGGAAAGGCTGTTTCCACGGAAGAGCTCAAGCTACAGGGTGACTTTACTGCCTTGGGCTATTTTTCCACCTTGTCTTTAGAGAGACACATTAGTGTCTTTAGAAAGGCACATTTTGTCATCTTCTCCTACAGAAATTACCCTTTTTCATAACTCACAATGTTTCCCACTTGGCTTGAAACCTTCATACCAGGATTACTTAATAATCATGTTTTCAGTTAGCTTCCACTTAGGTAGAAGGTCAACACTTTAAAGTCAAGAGCCAGTTTCTGCATCCAAGGGAAAGTTCTTTCATATAAGGAGAACTCTATCATGTAATGCTGTAAAGCTTCACAGAAACAGAAGCTTCTCTACATGCCATGGTCCCTGCTGCTGGAGCTCTGGTATGGGGAATTCCCACCATCTCCTCTATACGGCATACCACTGAAACGCACCCTCAGATGGGGCACAAATGGTGTAGTTCAGCCTGAATCTATTGACAATTAGAGCAACAAACTGAAAAGCCTGAAGAAAATTTACTGGCAAACAAAATCATATAATTTCTAAAAGCAACTGGGTACATTTCTTGCACAGATGGCTTTCTTTACAACTTAGTTTCTCTCACCTGATTGCATGATTCATTAAGTAGAATCACTAGTGAGATATTGCACAGCTATTCTTTCAATGCTAAATTAGGAACAGAGATATTCTGGGTATAACTATAACAAAATAAGCAAATGCATGGAAGACCTTTTAATTTTTTTATAATATTTTATTATTTTAAAATGCCTACTGTACTATGTTTTCTTGCTGCATGAGAAGCATGCAGTGGTACCCCTAATGTAGATGGAAGATTCTATTATGCCTTGAAAGAAATATTTCTTTCATCAGGACTAGTAGTAAAATAAGCTCCTCTGTAAAATTTTATAGATTATAAAATCTTATACCCATACAGATACAACGTCATATTTTACCAAACTACTATTATAATGCTGTTATAACATTATAACAAAATTATTATAAGAGTGTTGAGTTTTCTCTTAGCTTCATTTAAATGAGTTTAGATATATTGATCTAAACTGATATTTGATTTTGCTGATACCAAAGATTTGATTCTTATAGTGTGCTTGAAAGGTGATCATGAAATTTCCCTCCTACCATTTACAAGTTTTCATGGTATTCTTAGAAATTTTATTGCCAAGTTCTTAACAACAGTCATAATTCAGAAAGTGTATTTTTTTAATATAAATGATGTGTACACGTAAATATATTGCCTGCAGTATTTCCTGTGCAAATTTTACATTGAGAGCTCCTGCCTGTTTTCTCCTTGCTGTCTTAATTGCAATTAACATTTTGTAACTATTATTTCCAAAGTACAGAAAAGTATCTAATGTCTTTGCAATTATCTTTTTATATCTTTCAAACCGTTGCCAGAAACCAGATTAAATCTTTTTAGGTGTTTGCTTCATGCTTCCATGGTATACAAACCAACATGACTCAGAGTCCAATAGAGACACTTATCACTCAACACGGAAATGCACCAAATGCCAACTAGAGGACGTGTTGAATATTTACTGTCCATTGAAGCAAGGTTATTTACTGATCCATGAAGCAAGGTTATTTACTGTTCCATGATGTAGAAGAGATATGCTTTTGTTTGACTAGGAGTTACTTAAATATCTATAAATAAGACATATTTACTTTAATTGGAAGTAGTCCAGACTAACTCTTACTTAAGATGAATTCTGAAGTTAAAGACTAAGCTTGCCTGGGTCCATAAAACAGGAGCAACCTGAAGATTTTCACCTATGAAAAACTGTTCAGATAAATTCCTATCACACATATATTCACATAGGGACTATTTAAGTAAAAAAGGCAAATGTAGTGTATGGAACCCTACCATACTGTTGGTATTAATTTAGCCAATGAGGAAGAGGAACACACAGATTTCCGACAGAGTCTAAGTGAAGTAGGCTGGGCATTTTTCTCTTTATTCTTCAGGTTGACATACTTTTCTAAGAGTTGTAGAGTTTGGATGTGAATAATGAATACTTACATTTATATTTTAATTTTTTCCTCACTTAGTGTAATTTAAGCTAACTGAATAACAAGGTATTCCTCAATTAGATTTTGGGGATTTATTTTTTTAACTGGAACAGCTTGCTTACTTGTGCAACCTGCACCATATAAAACAGGCAGTAGGGTGGGCTATTTGAGCTGAATAAGCAAGGTCAGGAACTGGAAATTCATGAGTCCATACTGAAGTGTCTTCTAGTGACTCTTAGTGATGAGGAGTGCAATAGCAGCAGGGAGATGCACCCAGAAGACATCTGATTATAAAAAAAAAAAAAAAAAAGCATCACATTTTTCTTCTGGTTAGGTTTCTTTTTACACATCCCAATTTTGAGTGGTTATTAATTAGCTGGCTTCTAATCTCAACTGACAAAAAAGTGACGAGCAAAAAAGTCCTTATAATCACGTATAATATACAGTCATGTATTCCAAGAGTAAAGAGCTACTTATGAGAAGATAGATAGAAATTTTGAATACCTGTTTCCTCCACTCTATACTTGTTTTCTGAACCTAAAAATTAGTAATCTTGGCAACTAGAGTGTCATATTTATATCTATTATTTTATTTAGTAGAGAACACTACCTCTTAATGCTGTTGAGATCTTGATTCCAATCCATCCTTTGCCAATTAAATTATAAATATTAGCAGCATAAACCCAACCTCCATTATATCTTCTTTAGTATGATTATAGCACTAAATTGTTCTCCACTTTTAAGGACAGAACCTGTACAAGCTGAATTTTGAATTATCATGTGATACATTCCTCTGATTTGAGTTTTTCACAGCCATAGAGTTATTCAGTTTTATATAAAAATTACTTTTTAACCTCACCAATTACCAGCATTACTAATTATATTAATCTCAAATTGTATATCCAGGTGCTGTACAAGGTAGCCCATTGTTTTATTGGCTAGGAAAATGGGACACAAAGAAAGGGATGTGAAAGCCCAAGGTCAGCAACAGCACCAATAAAAGAAACTGCATCTCCTAAATTACAACAGAGTTTTAGATTAAGGAGGACATGTCCTCCTCTCAGTCCAAAATTTTCACTATTTGCCTGTTAATGTCTCAGGCCTTCACAAAGAACCTTAGAGGGGAGAATAATATGTTCAGAGCAATATAAGGATTGCAACTTAAGAAGTTTCTTACCAAAATAGAAGCTGAGGGATAGGGTCTGACCTCCTTGGCTGAATTTCTTTTGCAGTCACATGAAGGATGCTTTCCTAAGTAAGGAAGGCAATCTGTATCAGGAGGTATCAAGATATCATCACTAGGTTATTTTTGGTTTAAGGCCTTTTAATCTGAAATTGCAATATATATACATAGCTAAAATTGCAAAACAAATCAATTTTCCATCAGGAAAAGTAGTACTATGACTAACTTAAGAACTCAATAAAATAAAGAGGGGGTTTTCTGCTCCCTCTAAGAAATAAAAGGAATCCTCATATTGTATGATGGCACTCCATGGAGCAATGGAGCAACTGCTGAAAAGGCTGAGTAGCTCTAAGACTACTTTTGCTGTCAAAGAAAAATTTGTTTTTACCATGGGAAACTAATGCCTAAAAAATTTACCATTGCAAAAGAACACTCAAGTCAAAACATTTTAGACCAGGTAACCCAAGCAAAATGAAATGAACACATCCAGAGGAATGAAGTTTATCATGCTGGTTTTCATAGCAACCTCAGAGGAATCAAAGTACCCTGCCTTAAGGTTTTGCAGTGGTAGAGCTGACACCCATTTATTTAATAACAAAGCAAAACAAACTATCTTCAAGCCAGTGAGGAAAACACCTAACTTAGCAAATATTAGAGATATCAGTAAGCTTTAGAAGAATAACTAGCACGTGCAGCACAGCCGCCAAAGAGGCAAAGGGTAGAGTGCCAAAAGCAACACAGAGGAACAAGCAGCTTTATTTGTCAAACAAAACTTCTATGGATAGTGAGAAGACAAAATGCATTATTTCTTCTTGATCTATGCCACAACATATTTTTTTCCACTAGTCACAACTACACAGATACGAAATTGTTTGTATTGTCCTTAGTGGTTTCCAAATCCCACTCCTAAATCTATTCAATTGAATTTCCAGGATATCTGCTACTGTACCACTTGCTTGCCAGGAGCTAATGAGTAAAGTAATAGAACTTTTTATTCCCTATTTTTGTGAAGTGAAATCCATAAGCACTACAGTACAGTCTATTTCTGGGCTTTACAACTTTTCACAACTATGACTATCTCCTGATTTGTACACTTGCTCCTACTACCTGTCATCTAGCACCTCAGATTAGAAAAATCCACGCCCCTATACATAACTGGGGCTTAAAGCAAGAACACATTTATTTGTGTAGAGAATTAACCAGTTGGGGTGATCCAGTAACACATGGGAGCACTTGCACATAGATGTATCAGCATCTTCCTTCTTTCCTTCCAATGCTGCCATGAAATTCTATGTTCCCTGATGTTCTATGTTATTAACACAGGGTTAGACACCAACAAAGGACCCACATAAAGTATTGTTGTGTGAATACGTTACAAGTAAAATATGAATAATGACTAGAGTCTTATCTTGTAGAGTTGCTGTCCTGACGTTCAATCTGTGGCAATTCCACGGTAGTTTGGAGTTTTTTAAAAGGTCTTTGAATAAGGTTTGAGAAACATTTCTCTGTTCTTCCATGAAGTAGTCCCACTGGGAAGACTACTATGTAGATTGAGTCTCAATACTAAAATCATGTTAATACACTCTCTTACTATCTTCTGGTCTACTAAACCAAAAGAGTCTTATGCCTTACAATATAAAAAAGAAAAGTTAAGTGTTGCAACCTTTTCTTCTTAACCTAAGCTGGCTGAAAATACTGATGTGGATATAAATACCTTGAAAAGGAGAAGGCACTGAAACAAAAACTGTCATTCAGCAATCACTTAGCAGGAGGGCACAATCATTTACTGTGCTGAGAAAAACAAAGCTGTAGCTGATGACCGCTATTTTGAGTGTGGCATAGGCAAGATCCAAATGGCTTGGTCTCTTCAAGAAGGCAATTTAAAGAAATTAAAGTGCCTTTTTTTTTTTCTTCTAATGCCTTATCACATGATCACATGTGTGGTTTTATGATCAGAGAGAAGTTGAGGAGGGATTTTTAGGACTGTAGTTTTGGTCTCATGATTTATTTCACCACTGTCCTACCTTGTAGCACTCAAATTTCATCTTCTATCCTTTTCTTCATGAAATGGATTCCTCACTCCTAGAAGTGGAAGTCCAGTATTAGATAAACCTTGTCTAATGCATATTTAGACCAAAACCCCAGTCAAAATGAAAAAAAAAAAAAAATCTATTTCTAGATTGGAACATTTTTGAAGCTTCTATGACATCTCATTAACCAGTTAATTCTCTATAACCACTTGAAAATTAAATTATGTTTTTGAGAAGAAACACTTCAATTGCTTAAGCTTCTGTCTAGTGACATAAATTGCACATCTTTAATTATGGGGTATTAATTCTTCCATCTATCTTATTTAACTCAAGATATGGCCTAGCCTCTCCACACTATTTAGCACCTTGCATTTCATACTTCATCTTCATCACACTGGACATCAGTTCCTTATTACTGCTGAAGTTTTTTAGGTGAAAATTTTTCACCATTAGCTTCACATTCTCATCCCCATCACAAATTACTCTGTACTTTTTTCTTGATCATCAACAGCAGCCTAATGAATTTCTGCTAGTAACAGAAACTATGACTCCCTTGAGAACCTGGCAACTAGAATATGGCCTTCAGTTGCAACTCTCCTTGGTGATCAATTATTTCATTGTTTTCTTTTATAGTTTTTTTTTAATCTTTATCCTTTAAAAAGCATAGTCATACCTCTCCAAAAATCAATATTCAATTTAATCCTTTCATTGCACATCAGGCCACATGATATAGAGAGAATTTTTCTTTTGCTCCTGAAAACCTTCTTTTTAAATCATGTTCATTCTATAAAGTCACTTTTCTCTAATTCCTTTCTTATCTCTCAATGTTTTATATTTTTTGTAAACTTTTTGGATTCATTTTTGGTTTTTTGTTGAACATTTTTACGAATGATGTGCTCATTCACAGCTGAACTGAATTCCTTCCACTTCCAGGGAAAAAAACAACCAAAAAAACACAACAAAATTAATATAAAATATTAGCCCTTTATCTACATGTTTGGGAAAAAAAAAAAACAAACAAAAAAAAAACCAGGTCAGACTCAGAAGTGTTTTCGGTGAAATAACATGAATAATGTTAGAGGAGTTGAAAATTATTTTTTTTCAAGGAGGACTAATTTTCATGTGCCAAGTTATTTCATGGTACATGGTAGAAGTCACCACTTCACTATAATGAAAGCCCCTTGGTGAGGAATTTTTATTTATAGAACAATAGTCACAGAACCATATAGAATTTCACAGCTCAGTGATTACCATCTATTCCAGTCTCATGAGAGAAAAACATCAAGAGTTAAAATAGCAGCCTCTGAAGCTATGGCAGTTGAAGTTGCTGTGGTGTCAAACACATGAAAATTCAGCCTCAGTAGGAAGGAGATGGGCAAATTAGTAAATTCTGTTGTAGTAAAACTATGATTCTCTCAACAAGTGCAGCTGTAAAGCACAGAAGAAATCTAGTTTTGGAGATAAAATATGACCTTATAAACTAATATCATATGTGATCATCACTAATCCCAACTATCTAAGTCCTGAGTTGTTTAGTAGTTTTATTTGCTTCCTACTGTCAGGTGCTTTTCTTCATGGGCTGTACTTCTTTTTTTGGGGAGAGGGGAAAGTGTGTTGGGGTTTTTGTTTGTTTGTTTAGTTAGGCTTTTACTTATCAACAAATTAAAACTGCAGAGCTAGGTAGAACCTAAAGACATTTCTATGCAGATCTCTCACAGTCTAACCAGCCTACAAGATGCATGTACTCTTAGCACAGGTCACCTAAATGAGCTGCACACAGCTCCCAGAGACAGAACTTTTTCTTCTGTAGCTTTTGTCACAGGAAAAACAATAATGAGAATATAGATATTTAAATATTTTTCCTATTAAACACACTGTGCAAAAGCATTCATGTAATTAATAACAAAAATCAACAGCTATGAAGCTCTTGCTATGAACCACTGATTTGTCTTTGTTGTGTTACTAAGTGAAGTACCTGCAAACTTTCTAAATGCTAAGCAAACACAAAAAGCCATATTCTACTGGAAAGAAAGCAAATAAGAAAAAATACTATGCATGAAAGCACAGAACAATTAAAAAACTCTCTGGAAGGTGAAGCTCCCGAGACAGAGAAGACAGCAGGAAAGATTTTAACAAAGTGCATCACACTAAGTTTGAGCCAAACCTGGAATTACAGAAAGAGATAAATAACTCAGAATGCTGAAATTCACAGGAAAGTTACTAATTTAGCTTGAATCAGCCACATGAGAACTAATAAGCAATGACCAGGTGGAGATGGGATATTTAGCAGTGGTCACCAGTGGATCAATTAGAAAACAACCAAAGACTGACTTATCTCTTCCTAAGCTAAGAATTACAAGGGTCGCTTACCCTATTGCTTGCTCAGAAGACGGAGGAATCATGTAGCCTGATGCACTGACAGTACCCTGAGGAAGTAAAACTACGATTGCACTTGTACATGGGTTTAACTCAACTCAGAATTTGAGAAGCTAAAGGCAGATATTACAACTCTGAATCTATTGTTGCAATATGTATTAAACAAGTAAAATAAATGCATAGCACATTTCTACTTAGACAAAACTGGCTGAGAAAGGTCACTTATCCTGACTACAGCTCACTGCCCCTGTTTGTGAGACCATGCAGTAGAAGGGATCCATAAATTAGAATTAAAACCAGACAGAAAACAAAACCCATTAATAAAACCAAGAAAGTACTAATAAGAACAATTTTTATTTCTCTGAATTTTCCCATATAAGTTACTATAATTTAGTCAAAACTTCTATTCTAGAAAATGCCTATTTCTATTTGCTTCTATTTAGAGTTTTTATTAGCCTCCACTATTAATTTCTGCTATTTGAGAGATTGTCCAATAAATAGCTATATAAGTAATAGGTGTCACAAGAATGCCTGAAAACAGTTATGTCAAAGTCAAAAGCCCTCACAAATCCCACCTACCCTAGGAAAGTGTAAGAAGCCCTTAAGATGAGTGTAAGTAGAGACAAATTAAAGTAATTTCACTGTCAATACAGACAATGTAGCACCTTCCACATCCTGAAAAAGCAAAAGTTACTAACCCACAATTTCCCAAATTCATAGAAATAAAGAAGTTCTTTAGTGCTAAAAAAATAAATATATATTTATAAGAAAAAATAAAATAAGCCACTGGTACACCTGTCAATTCATGTAACGAATTGATTTACTATATCAGGAAGCAGATGGACTGATACCAGCAAGATACCAGAATCCTTTATGTTTAAGTATCTGTGTACTGTCAAGCTGTCAGTAACAGATTTATTTTCTTTAAAACAACATTGTACTGAATTTGAACATTTCTCAATAATATGTTTGAAAAGGACATAGACTTCTCAATACATAAGTTGTCTTTCTAACAGAAGGGATAGATAGTTTTTATGGACCTTTAATGTAGTGCCAGACCCCCAAAGTTGTGAAGGTTATTCCACACTGTGAAAGCAGAAAATGAAAGAATCTATAATGCTGGAAGGAAAAAAAAAAAAAGAAGAAAATAAATAAAAACATTGGTTGGACAGGTTGGGTGACATTGTTTAGCATGAGGTTTCCCTGCCCAGTGCAGGGGGTGTGGAACTAGATGATCTTAAGGTCCTTTCCAACTATTCTATGATTCTGTGATTCTGAGGTGAGTAGCTCGGGAGAGGACGCCTTCAGCACCGGAGCTGGGGAGAGATCAGCGTCCAGGAGCCTCAACCCAGAGCGGCGACAGCCACCGAGGGAGCCTCGAGTCCTCGACAGGACCTGCCCAGGAGCCGGCAGCTCCGCTGAGGCGAGCAGGGACTCACAGGGGGCGGAGCCAGGAGCAGCGGCACCAGCCCCGAGGGGTTAAAAACCTGCCCCAGGGAGCGCGGCGAGCAGAGCGGGTCGAGGCAGTTTGCGCGGGCCGGCGAGCGGGCAGGCGAGCACCCGTCGTATGGCCAGGGCCCGCTCTGGGAGCTCCGCTCTGGCTGCCCCGGCGGTGCCCAGCGTAGGCACCCAGACAGAGCCGATGAGAGGGGAGGCTGCAGTGCAGAGCTCGGGGTGTAGAGGGTGCCTGCACTGCTCTGGTGAGGGAAAGGTGCACAACGGGCAGGGCTGCACTCGGTGCTCCCTGGTGCAGGTCCTCCTGCAGCAGGTGGCTGAGCTGCGGAATGCTATTAGCGGGCTGCAAGGTGTCAGGGTAGCTGAGAGGAAGCAGGGCTGCTTGCTCCAGCCCCATACTGTGCAGGGGCCTCAAGCTTCCCCTCCAGCTCACGAAGGAAAGAAGGAGGCCACCAACCCGGGAAATTGGGAATTAGTGACAAAGAAAAATGACAAAAGAAGGAGGAAAAGGACAATTAAAGGCAAGGGGCTTCCTCCTAAATCTGTTGTCCCCACGCAGAACCGCTTTGCTGATCTGCAGGAGGCTAACGAGGAAACACACTTGGACCACAAACAGCCGGATTATGCACAGGTAAAGATCTCTACTGGTGCTACAAAGAAAAAGCGGCGGGTCGTAGTAATAGGGGACTCTACTTTGAAAGAGATGGAAGCACTCGTCTGTCGGCCTGACCCCGTCTCGAGTGAAGTGTGCTGCCTACCAGGGGCACAGATCAGGGATGTTACAGAGGCTGCCTGCTCTAGTAATTTCCACGGACTATTACCCACTCCTGGTGATCCATGTGGGTGCTAGGGATATAGATAGTAGTAGACTGGAGACCATAAAGAAAGACTACAGAGCCCTGGGTGAGATGGTTAGAGGCTCCGGTGCTCAGATAATCTTTTCATCAATTCTCCAGGACACAGGGGAGGACCAAGAAAAAGCTAGGAGGATTGGCCAGGTTAATAAATGGCTAAAAGGGTGGTGTCATAGTCAGGGGTTTGGGTGTCTTGAACATGGGACCGAAGTTTGTAGGCCAGGTCTACTGGGGGCTGATGGAGCTGCTCTGGTAAAGAAGGGGAAGAGCAGTTTTGGTAGGATGCTTGCCAGACTGGTCAAGGAGGCTTTAAACTAGATGTGTTGGGGGAGGGGGGCATCATTCCATCCCAACACAGCCAGTCAGTTGCCAACACCGATAATAAATGCTCGGAACAATGTACATACATTCCTGCTGCTCCAGCCAACGAGCCGGCATCAATTGGAGCTCATCTCAGATGCCTCTATACAAAAGCCTGTAGCATGGGGAACAAACAAGGAATTAGAGATATGCGCACGTCTACAGGGGTATGATATAATAGGCATCACAGAAACATGGTGGGATGGCTCCTGTGACTGGAGTGTTGGAATGGAAGGTTACAGGCTCTTTGGAAAAGACAGGCCCGGCAGGTGGGGAGGGGGAGTTGCCCTTTATGTTAGGGATAGGCTGGAGAGTATGGAACTCTGGGGGCAGGTGAGCAGTTTACAGAGAGTTTGTGGGTCAGGGTTAAAGGGAAAACAGCTGCGGGAGACATTACTGTGGGAATCTGTTACAGACGACCTGATCAAGGAGAACCTGTGGATGAAGCACTCTACAGACAGATAGGAAAAGCCTCACACTCACAGGCCCTTGTCCTCATGGGGGGTTTCAACCACCCTGACATCTGTTGGAACGATGGCACTGCACGGCGCAAGCAATCCAGGAGGTTTCTTGATTGTGTGGAAGACAACTTCCTTCTGCAAGTAATAGAGGAGCAGACAAGGAGAGCTGCCATGCTTGACCTTGTGCTCACCAAGAGGTAAGGGCTTGTAGAGAATGTGGTACTCCAGGGCAGCCTTGGATGCAGTGATCATGAGATGGTCGAATTTGAGATCCCCAGGACAGTGAGAAGAGCGTGTAGCAAGCTCACTGCCCTGGACTTCAAAAGAGCAGACTTTGGCCTCTTCAGGAGCCTGCTTAGTAAGGTTCCATGGGATATAGCCCTGGAGGGCAGAGGGGCCCAAGACAGCTGGTTGATATTCAAAGATCAGCTGCTACAAGCTGAAGAGTGCTGCATCCCAACTAGAAGGAAGTGCAGCAGAAGGGCCAGGAGACCTCCTTGGATGGATAAGGAGCTGCTGAGGAATATTCAAAGGAAAAAAGAGGCTTATATAAAATGGAAGCAAGGACAGGCGGCCTGGGTAGAGTACAGGGATGTTGTCCGGGAAGCTAGGGACCAAGTTAGGAAGGCTAAGGCCCAGTTAGAATTAAACCTAGCCAGGGATGTGAAAGATAACAGGAAGGGATTCTACAGGTACGTAGTTGACTAGGGACAACATAGGCCCCCTAAGGATGCTTTCGGGAGAACTGGCTACACAGGATTTAGAGAAGGCTGAGGTTCTGATTTACTTCTTTGCCTTGGTCTTCACTGGCAAAGGCTCTGTCTGCACCACCCAGTTCTTAGAAGGTAAATGCAGGGACTGTGAGGATGAAGACCTTGGGCCCACTGTAGGAGAGGATCTGGTTCGAGAACATCTTAAAAATCTGAACACGCACAAGTCCATGGGACCTGATGAAATCCACCCGCGGGTCCTGAAGGAGCTGGCGAATGAAGTTGCTAAGCCACTGGCCATCATATTTGAAAAATCATGGCAGTCAGGTGAAGTTCCCAACAACTGGAAAAAGGGAAATATAACCCCCATTTTCAAAAAGGGGAAAATAGAAGACCTCGGGAATTACAGACCAGTCAGTCTCACCTCTGTGCCTGACAAAATCTTGGAGCACATTCTCCTGGAAGGCATACACATGAAAAACAACAAGGTGCTTGGTGACAGCCAGCATGGCTTCACTAAGGGGAAATCCTGCCTGACTAATCTGGTGGCCTTCTATGATGGGGCTACAGACCTGTTGGACAGGGGTAAAACAGTTGATGTCATCTACCTGGTACTTGTGCAAAGCGTTCGGCACTGTCCCATACAACATCCTTTTCTCTAAATTGGAGAGATATCAATTTGATGGATGGACCACTCGGTGGATAAAGAACTGGCTGGATGGCCGCACACAAAGAGTTGTGATCAGTGGCTCGATGTCCAGCTGGAGACCGATGACGAGTGGCGTCCCTCAGGGATCGGTGTTGGGACCGGTCTTGTTTAACATCTTCATTGCTGACATGGACAGTGGGATTGAGTGCGCCCTCAGCAAGTTTGCTGATGACACCAAGCTGCGTGGTCCGGTTGATATGCTGGAGGGAAGGGACGCCATCCAGAGGGACTTTGACACGCTTGTGAGGTGGGCTGATGCCAACCTCATGAAGTTCAACCATGACAAGTGCAAGGTCCTACACCTGGGTTGGAGCAATCCCAGGCACAGCTACAGACTGGGCAAAGAAGAGATTCAGAGCAGTCCTGCGGAGAAGCACTTTGGGGTGCTGGTCGATGAGAAAATGAACATTAGCTGGTTTCAATGTGCTCTCACAGTCCAGAAAGCCAACCGTATCCTGGGCTGCATCAAAAGCAGCGTGACCAGCAGGTCGAAAGAGGTGATCCTGCTCCTCTACTCTGCTCTTGTGAGACCTCACCTGGAGTATTGTGTGCAGTTCTGGTGTCCTCAACATAAAAAGGACATAGAACTGCTGGAACAAGTCCAGAGGAGGGCCACGAGGATGATCAGGGGACTGGAGCACCTCCCATATGAAGATAGGCTGAGAAAGTTGGGGCTGTTCAGCCTGGAGAAGAGAAGGCTGTGTGGAGACCTCATGGCAGCCTTCCAGTACCTGAAGGGGGCCTATAGGGATGCTGGGAAGGGACTCTTTGTCTGGGACTGTAGTGACAGGACGAGGGGTAACGGGTTAAAACTTAAACAGGGGAAGTTTAGATTGGATCTAAGGAGGAAATTCTTTCCTGTTAGGGTGGTGAGGCACTGGAATGGGTTGCCCAGGGAGGTTGTGAGTGCTCCATCCCTGGCAGTGTTCAAGGGCACGTTGGATGAAGCCTTGTGTGGGATGGTTTAGTGTGAGGTGTCCCTGCCCATGGCAGGGGGGTTGGAACTAGATGATCTTGAGGTCTTTTCCAACCCTAACTATTCTATGATTCTATGATTCAAACCACCTTTTCTGTGTGACATTGGCAGGTTTCTATTGTCATTGCAATTGTCATTAGGGAAAAAATACACATTTAGGCTAGATTGGTATTCTCCTTAGCTCTGAAATAGCTTTATTAGAAAAAATCAGCAGCTAAACAGACACAGTTGCTTGCCAAACCTATTTGCCTGAATGGGTTATGTCTGATGAAGAACCGTAGTAGTTATGAGTTTGAAAACTTCTGAGGTGAAAAACTTGAACTTGTTAATTCCTAAACCAGTAATGTAGTGGGGAAAAGAATGCTAAAAGGATGAGGTGCTTTATGAAAAAGGTAAATCAAATGTACTCCTTATTTGCACTTAGAAGAAAGAAAGAAACCTGCAAAACTATGCCTAATAAATAAAATTGAAATGATCATATAAGAAATTAAGTACCTCGAATTTGACTCATGCTTCAAACAGCTTGAAAGAAAAATCAGAAGTATAATCAAATTCCACTACTTAATTTCTAAACATTTGCAATGCTTCAGAGATTACAAAACTTCATTGATCCCTTCAGCTTCAGTGTTTTTCTCCTTTTAGTTATAGTTTTCAGTTGTAAGTCATCTGTGAATTTTTAACACAAAGAAATCAACTTTGTGAAACCAAATTTGAGCACAACATGCCTCTTTTTTCAATTTAAAAGATACTAATTTGCCTTTGCAATTTGTTCTGAACTGTGTCTCTACCAGTTGAGTCACAGAATCCTCTAGTTCTGACTCAGTTCCAAATTCTAAGCATTCTATACTCTACCAGCACAAGTGAAAAGATGGACAGGCAGACTGCTGCTGCTTTGATTCTCTCCAAAAAAGTTTTTTAATTTGTCTTTTGCTGTATTGTCTATTCTGAAGATGTAGAGGGAACATTACACAATTTCTTTGAATTTATTTAGCTAAAATTTCAATGAAACAAAAAAAAACCTTCCTACTTGAAATTATTTCACTACAAAAGCAATAATATTCAAATAACATAATTTTGCTGAACATCACTAGATCTCCCCAGTACTAGCTAAAAAGAAGTTCTACAGCTGTCCACAAACTAATGCTAATATATAGTAATTGTAAATCAGTAAGCACTCCACATGACTTATTCTTAGACTACTTAACAGTTCAACGTAAAGCACATAAGAATTTTGCTAAATAGGTAAGAATGCACAGTAACACCAAGCTTCCAGAATATTCAAAATACTGTACATAAAAAATAAAAGAATAATAAATCCCAATCTATGTATTTTTAAGAAAAATGAGACAGTATCAAGAGTAATGGTATTCTGGACACCTCTGCCTATTTGATCTAGAAATGAAAGCAAAAATACGAAAATAGGGTTATAATTTACAGAAATTCCCATATGATTCATTTATTTGGAACAAACAAATTATCCTGCTAAAGGGAAATTCCCATCCCAAAGTTCCCATAGATAATGTAGCGTTTTTAATTCATTTTAATATCTCTCAGTGGTATTTTAAATTACTTAAAGAATGATCTGTGGAGCCTGTATTTCTTTAGATATGTTTTATGCCCAAGATGAAAGGTTTTTTTACAATTGCAGGTGAAGTCCATAAAACCAATAGGTAGAATAAATACTCTGGAATTTTGTGTTTTTTTTTTCTCTCTTATAGTTATAGGCACACTAAGAAAGCCAATTTCTACAGTTTTAAGTCACCTAGACAGCTTACAAATTAAATAAAGATAGATTCTCTGTGTGTTTATTCACCAAGACATGTGAGCCTTAAACTTTTGTGTAGCATTTATGGACAACAGCAACAACAAACCATATGAAGTCATAAACCTTACAAACTAAAATAATAAGATTATTTTGTAGTTACAAAGTAAAATAAAAAACAAGTCCACAATATCATTAGGTATCATTAGGCAATTTATTCTAAAGAAACCTTCTAGTATTCTGCATTCCATTCCATTCTGCTGCTGGAGAGAAGAGCATGAAGCAGTACATCACATTCAATGAATAAGGCTCCCTACAGAGAACAATCATCCATGAGAAGAATAATCTCAAATTATAAAAATCTCCCAAATTATAGCAGCGTGCACACTTCAACATCACCAAATGAGAAAGAAAACAACAAAAGCATCTTAATTGCATTATAGGGTGCCTTCAGAAAATAATATTTCACATCACAAAATAACAAACAAAAATAACCTTTTTCCCAGTGTTTGTTGTTTTCTCCATACCTTGGTACATGGTACCTTATATGATACCTGCAACAGGTCTTGTACTTTAGGCTAGAAGAAGAGATTTTCATGGCTATTTTTGCTGTACCAACAAATTAATTATTCCTACCAGACTATAATAATAACCTTTCACAGTTTCTGTGACATACAACCACATCCTGAAAGCTGCATTTCCCTGAGGCTTATTGGAAGGTAACAGAAAGGAGAAGGACAATAGTGTTACATAATAAAACCAGAAACAAGTGCGCCTGTTACCTAGAATTTCAGGAGCGAGCTTCCTATCATGTCATCTTAATTTTTCATAGACAATTTGACAGGTTCCCTCTCACCATAATTCAAATCGAAGATGTTAATACCAGGAAAAGCTACTTAGTCAGCAATAACTTGTAAACAAGCACTAGAACTGATTATTTTAAAGCTTCACTGAATGTGATATCTAAGCTTTTACGAAAATGAAAGCAAAACTTAAATTTTTTACCTGAATTCAAGATAGTGAAGTTAAAATTGATGATTACTTCCTAATTAAAATACTAGATAATTACTTCCTAATTAAAATATTAGATAGCACTGACACCTGGGGTTAACTTTCAACTAGTTCTCGTTATACAAGAAAGTAACACTGGCAAATACAAAGTATCAGACATGAAGAATACTTTGTATCCAAAGTACTTTTGTATTTGAAGTATACAAAATCACACTTTATAAAATAACAGAATTTAACACTCTGTTAAACTGTGGCATGCAGCATGAGCAACTGGCTCCTGCCTCTCCCCAGACTGATGTGCATGCAATGGCCTTGCAGGGATGACATTGCAGAACAGAATGCTGAAGCTGTTACCCTGAGCCCATTATTATCACACAAGAAGGGAGAATGGACAGACGATTACAATAAGTTTGATGGTATTAAAACATTCAGAAGAAAAATTTCACTGCTTAATGATATGATACAACCATATTAATATTTACAGAAGAGGTTCTGTTACATTAAAAGCTGAATAGCCACAAAGATTATATACTCCTGCTCTGCCCAGAAGATCCTGATTCAGTCTTTCATATATACAATATTGGAAGTAGAGATTCAGCTATCAGACACACCCGTGAAAACTACTGATCTTGATGATAACTAACAGGTCCAATTAAGTTTCTGCTCCAGTTCTACAACAGGCTCATAAAAAGGAACATAGGGTTGCAACAAAGCAGCTCATTCTGTCCAGCTACATAAAGTTACGAGTTCTAATTTGCCAGCTCCACAGTCTTAGTATAAAGATAAGACAGAGAGGAAAACTGTCATTATCACTACAAGCTCAGTTAATGGCTGCTTGTGTTTGAAACAGCATTTGCACAAACATATCTGAAGGCAGTGTTCATGGCCATAGTAGAGGACAGTGCTGGTAAGAGAGGTCTACTTCGGATACAAAGAAAATAGTATAACTACATCTACTTTATCAAGGACTTTCAAACCAGAAGAAACATTAAACTCGACAGGTAAAACACAAAATAGTGAATTCTACCTTCTCATCTGATTTATAGGTGGGGAATATGGAACACAGCTGTGACATTTGGTTTGCAGTGCTCCTGATGAAACATATTTTCCATATGAAGAAGCATATTATAGAAGGAGGACTGGTGCCAGTAAGTGCTTTGTCTTCTTTGATTAAGTATGAAAGAGGCCTTCAATTCTAAATCAGGAAGCCACTCCCTCATCTAATTTCCACAAACTTGGAATAGGCTCAGAGTGCACTAAAAATGCACATTCCCCATATGGCATCACTCCATGAGGCATCCTGCTTGCGTAAGAATAAAACTTTCCTTGTTGCTGCAGAAAATGTAATTCTCCATTGGAGGAGAAGACCTTGTGTTGTGAAAGTAAAAATACAGTATGACAGAAAAAACAGTATAGCTACATAGTAGTCCTTACTCACTTGCTTTAACTTATGTGGCCATATAAGCTAAAGACTATAGCCCTCACAGACAATCTCAAAGGTTAATTGGAATGAGAATGGAATGCAGTACAGAGCATTATTTTTTTTTTTTGTAGTTTTATTTTTCCTCTACGACAATAGAAATGACATTTTTAGCTTCTCTTTGCATCTAATGAATACATCAGGACATTCCAGGAACAAACCAGAGTACTGGTTTTCATAGCTGTGTTCACTCAACTTTTGTTTATTCAATTGAATATAGCTGGGGAGTTTGTATTCAGTGTGACATATTTACTGACATTGGTACACAGGATACTCTAGAAGATGTTAAGTGCTGAAATAAAGCAGCTGCTTTATTTCAGCACTCACCATGTGTAACACATTTCAAAGGCACACACAGTGCACAAACAGAAGTGTACAGATAAAAATCTCCAACTATTTTCACGTGTTGGAGAAGCTGATTGTATTCTCTGTCAGAGTAAATCAATATTTATATCATCTAAGAAATATGACTAATACTAGCATTTACTGAATAAGAAATGATTTCAGATCAAATTTAATAAAAGTAACACAAATCAGATAATAAACACAGGGTAAACAAAAGATACTTTTATTTCCTTTAGGCTTCTGCAATCAAGAGATAGATTTCTAAGTCACTGAAGATGTTCTGTGTTCTCTAGGATGTTCAAAACTTAATCACCATGTATTATTCTTCCCCTCAGAACATTTACAAGTATAAGGCAAATACATGTATGGACTGGAGCTAGAAAATGACTTACATAAAAAAGCAGATGCTGGGAAACAAAGACATTCATGGTTTGAAGATTTGGATTCACTATTCTCACTAAAGGACCTTGACATACTGTGATTTTCATCACTTGTGCCTCTCAAGTCCATTGTATTTAAAGATGACAGTACATAGTGTGTATGGGAAAGTTAGTCTCAGTAGATGTACAAACAGCCAATCAAATCTGCAGACAGCAGATATTTTTGGATGCTATCACACTACAGTGTCAGAAATTGTGCAAAATTCTGTAACTGTTGTACACATCCTTCACTTGGCATGCCTTTCTCTTTCTTCCCTGACTGCCCCTCCCGTGGAGACCAAGGTTCTACGCAATTATATTTCTACTGCTTTTCAACTCAGTGTACTACTTTGCAGCTAAATATGCAAAACTCTTAGCTGAATAAAAACATTCTTGAGTAGCCATGTTTCCTTCTGTAGTCTAGGTAGTTGTTGGCATGTGTACTTAGTCCAAAAAATTTGCCAATCTGATGAAATGGACCCTTTTCTACTGAGAAAATTAAAAGACAACTTTAGGATATGCCACTTTTTGACAAGATATTTGATGCTTCTATACAACTTCTCCAGCTGAATGAAGCCATCTTCTGTACACCATCCAAATCTCACATGACTCACTGCCACATAACAAGCATCACAGCTTCCAACACTTCTGATACAGCAGAGAACATGATCCCACATCAACTCTGTTCACAACTCTGGATGTTTTGACTACAGCGGTTTCCAGCCCTCAAAGTCTTGGCCTACTTACAGGCTCCACAAGTAAGTCTACTGGTGGATGAAGACTCCTTTGTAACCATATAACTGTGAAGAGTCTTAAAACAATAATTACTATGTGAGAAGATTAGGCCCTAAAAGCAACCCTCTTGAAGTTCAAATTGAATCCCAGTGCTTACTGTAAGGTCACATATTAGATTATCCAGCCTGCTGTGTAGAAAATGCATCCTAATTTGACACTTATTGTAACCAAAGAGGTGTCAGACAGTGCTCCCAAGAGAGGCTTTTGTTGCAGTTGATGGCAATTTGTCTCAAACTTGACAGAAATTTCCCTGCATAACTGTGGGTTTGGGCTTTTTTGTTTGGTTGGTTTTGGTTTTGTTTTTTTCTCTATTATGCCACAATTCAAGTCAGTTTATATTCTCAGTCACTCTTACATGCCTAAAAGCTACAAAGATTTTCCTTTCAAATGTCGCCCAAGATCTAGTAAGCAATAGAACCATGATTATTTTTGTATATTTTTTTTAATGTTACTTAAAACCTTCACTGTACTTTGGAAGTTTTCTCCATATAAGATCCAGTAATGTTCAGTTAAAGAAAATCAAACACGGCTTTAACATCCATAGCCAGCAGAACTCCCACTGCTTTTATAGCACTTACTGTACACATGGAGAAAAGAAAAATAAATCTGATATTAGTCAGGTCCTGCGGGATTTGAGAGAGAAAACAATTTCTTAAAACATCTGGTGGTACATATAAGTGGAAAGTTGATACAAGTACTCACTCAGAATATTTCAGTCAATGCAGCTTTCAACAGAAATGCCAAATGGGACCAATACTTCACCTCCTTTCATGGTGACCACTGTTTTGTATTACACTTGATGAACATAACAGAACACATTTTGGTAAATGTCCTACATCACTGTAAAGACCCCAGAATATTAAACTTCTAAGAGAAAATTTAAGACCTCACTTTGAGTGTTGTGTACAGTTCTGGTGTCCTCAACATAAAAAGGACATGGAATTGTTGGAACAAGTCCAGAGGAGGGCCATGAGAATGATCAGGGGACTGGAGCACCTCCCGTATGAAGACAGGCTGAGAAAGTTGGGGCTGTTCAGCCTGGAGAAGAGAAGGCTGCGTGGAGACCTCAGAGCAGCCTTCCAGTATCTGAAGGGGGCCTATAGGGATGCTGGGGAGGAACTCTTCATCAGGGACTGTAGTGACAGGACTAAGGGTGATGGGTTAAAACTTAAACAGGGGAAGTTTAGATTGAATATAAGGAAGAAGTTCTTTAAGGGCGGTGAGGTACTGGAATGAGCTGCCGAAGGAAGCTGTGAATGCTCCATCCCTGGCAATGCTCAATGCCAGGTTGGACAAAGCCTTGTACAACACAGTTTAATGTGAGATGTCCCTGCCCATGGCAAGGGACTTGCCAAGGAACTTGATGATCTTGAGGTCATTTCCAAGCCTAACTACTCTATGATTCTTTTTAATTGAGAGAACTACAGCAAGAAATCAGAGTCCACTATCCAGGGGAGGAACAGTATTTCACCAAAAAGAAATGAAAGCAAACTCAGAAATTAAATGTCTAACACCATAAGAGGGGACACCTGTATAGTCATGACCCTGATTTCTTGCAGCATCTGAAACAGGTGAGTTAATAATGATCATGACAAATGTCACTAAAAGAAAGTGGAAAGATTTGGTTTTAAATCTTTAATAATTAAAAGAACACATGAGCTAGATGAAAAAGTACATCTCACTGCTTGTTCATTTCAGGTAAATTCCTTAATCAGCACTTACTTCCAGTATCCTCCTCACTACTGAGTACAAGATTAGATGCAAAACTTTGTACTTCGTCCTTCAAATCTTCCATAAACATTGACCATTAATTAGCCTGCTCCAATACCTCCTTATTTCCAAAATATACAATGGTATTCTTTTTCAGTTTGGTGCTTCCTTTCAAAATACAATGTAGATTCTGCCTCATTTTCCAAATAGTCAGTCTTCACTCTATACATCCATCGTTTTATGACTTCCTTTCAAGCTGTCTCTTTCTCTTACATACAATACATTTCTATGTAGACAGCATACTAACAGCATTTAGTTTTTTATGTGTGCCTCAGTACACTCCACACTCTCTTCTACTATGTTCTTGTTCCTTTTATATATATAAAAACATATCTTTGGACTTTCTGTGTAGCAAAACTACTAGTAACATCCTTAGTTTTCTTATTTCTTTTTTGGAAAATCAATTGATTTACACACTTTCTTGATCAGCTATGCTGGTCTTTTACACACTACCAAGAAGCACACACGTAGTCCAATCAGACTTGATTACTATCTGAATAAGACACTGCACAGTTTATTTATTATTAGTTTTTCTGCTGGATATTTCCTCACGTATTACTGTGCCCTACTTAATAATTTCTCCCTTTTTAACCCTTTTAACCTATCTCCAACCTACAGCTGCAGCTCTCCTCAGCAGAAATTCCAGCACCTCCTGCTGTGTTGGATGTCATTTCCTCAAGTTCTGTAGCTTTGGTAATAAAACCTACAATGCAGTTTACTTAGACTGCCAACCTATGTTATCATGGACCAGCACAGTACTGAGAAGAAGCTCAATAAATGATACAGTTGTGGGATTCATTACAAAGTCAGATGAGCTCTTTGTCATTTAAGTAGATAGGAGAGCCTGACATTAAAAAACGGTTCATTAAAAGTGAATTTGAGCCTCAGTATTCACTGTACCAAAACATCTGGAGACAGTCTAATTTATACTGAAATGCCTTAGAAAATATTTGAGCTTCTAACTAAGCACAGAGGATTTGGTAAGTAAAAGGCTGCCATTTTTGTATCACTATCCACTTTAGAAGAATTTATTTTTATGAATGCACACAGTACCCTCCCATCAGTGGAGAAACTTTGGACCAAGTATCATGGGCCATTCATATTGAGATCTATTATTTCAGAAAATATTGAAAACTCTTTGCTTTGGCAAATTGTCCTGGAAAATAGTCAGTTAAGTATGTAAGCTCCTGTGTATTCTTATTTTACACATTCACCACTTTTCTCTAGATACAAAAATAAAAAGGCAAAGTCAGGGACTAAGAGAAGCCAAAGACATCCACATGGTCTGGATGGTAGAAACCAGATGATAGCTGGACCATGGAAGTACCTTTCCTAGTCTTTGCAGAGCAAACATAAAGGAGAAATTTGTTCTAAATAAAATACAGTTTTATTGTTTTTGTCTGTTCTGAAAGGATGATGTTACTTATATAATGTTCTTCATTCTTGAACCTCACATTTCATTATTACTTGGTAACTTCTTGGATCATTAGGACTACAGAAAGATCAGATAAAGGAAAAACTTTAAACACTTCAGTAAATAGATCACAATCTAGCACAAAGAACCCTTATAGACTGGCAATCAGGTTTTCAGAATGCCCTAAAAACAACTAACATTTGTTTCCTTAATGCTTTTCCCTTTTCTTTAAGAGAAAACAAAGCAAATAATAAGATGCAGCTACACACAAGAAACACCAAAATCTTTGATTCCAACCTTAATTTGCACTTGTTTAAATCATGAGACATTTCCCTGGGAATTCATATTTTAAAATATTTTAATTTTATGCTCAATTATCTGTTTAGAAATATATCCATATGTACACAGGTTTCTGATACTGACAGAAATGTGTCATGGTTTAAACCCAGGCTGTAAATCAGAACCATGCAGTCTACTCTGTGTCCCGCCCCCCCCCCCGTCCCCCCCCCCCCCCCCCCAGCCCTTTTTTCCCCCTGCTCCTGGAGGGATGGGAAGGAGAATCGAAAGAATGCAACTCCCATGGGTTGAGATAAGAACAGTCCAGTAACTAAGGTATAACACAAAACCACTACTGCTACCACCAATAATAATAATGGTAAAGGAAATAACAAGGGAAGAGAATACAATACCACCTGCTGACCGATAGCCGGTACCTAGCCCGACAGAGCAGAGAACCAGCCCTTCCGGGTAAGTCCCAGTTACATCCAGGGCATGACGTGCTGTGGTATGGAATACCTCTTTGGCTAGCTTGGGTCAGGTGTCCTGTCTCTGCTTCCTCCCAGCTTCCCCTCCTCCCTGGTGGAGCATGAGACTCACAAAGTCCTTGGTCAGACCAAACATTTGCGCGATAACTAAAAACACTGGTGTTATTAGCGGTGCTCCCAGGCTGAAAGTCAAAAAACACAGAGCTGCACGAGCTACTAATACGGAGAAAAAAACCCAGCTGCCACTGCTGAACCCAGGACAAAATGTAATGTGGGTTAATTCCAAGATCAAAAATAGAGTCCTGGGGTTTGGGGACTTTTTTTTTTTTTTCAATAAGGGATCATCCCTATTCTCTTCATAACTCACTCTGTCTTCTCATAGTAATTTTTTGAGGAAGTTATTTCCAAATGTTTTAACTATTAACCATAGTTCAAATGCTTGGGTAATACTAATTAAAAATTACAAAAATTAGCATATTACCTTTCAAGGCAGCACCACATTAAGAACAGCTTACCATGCTAAACTAACAATTCCTGCTGTGATAGTCTCAGTATGTTTTTAGGGAGTGGAGAGACATATCATCATAAAAATAGCTTTAACAACAGCTGTATGGATCTTTAAAATAAAGTAAGTGTAGTGACAGGAGTCTGCCATTGACATCAGCTCTATTTTCACTTCACAGTTGAATAGTGGGAATCACAGTAAGTCTTGGCTAGTTCAAGCAGAGTTGTCATTCAAGAGGAACTCTTAAAAATTCAACTTAAAGAAGCTGTACTTCTGTACTTTGTGTGACAGTAGAAGAATATGACCTTGAGGAAATATGATGTGCTATTAAACTACATGAGTATTAAGTTAACAGCACAATTTTAATGGTAGGCTTTTGTATTTAGCAAATGGTGGAGCACCAAAAATACTACAAAATCACTATGCTAATCACTTAACAGTTCAAAGGTAAACTTTGCACTTTTTACAACAGTATCAGCTGTTGTCAAGATACAAAACATATGTGAAAGCAAATAACATAATGCAATTAGTTAATTTTGGTAGATTTGCACAAGTGTTACCAAAGCAGAGTTTGTTCCAAGTACATCACAAAACTACAACAAAAAAATATCTCAGCAAATTCCTGAATGTGCAAATATATTACCTTTTATTTTCAATACCACTTATTTCTATATCACTGAAGAAAGAAAGAAGATAAATTGTTCAATATTGCTTCTTGAAGTGTTGGACAGAATGACTCCCTATTGATTTTCCTGCTGCTGTTCTGCTGAAGGTACAATTGAAAGACATGTGAGTATTTTACACTTTTCTAAGGTAAGTAAACATTTAGACACTGAAACATAGAACAAGGCCTTGGAGGTAAAGCAGCTGAAAAACACAGTACATAGTTAATCAGTAGCCTTAACGCTGTCTAACTGAAAGTGTTTAATTAAAATTTGAACATCTGTGTGCACCAGGTACAGATGTGATCCATTATCAGTAGCATTAGGGATTTTGCACTATTGAAATGAATTCCCCACTTCTTGAGATATGACAAAACACAGTTTCTGATCCATGGATGTTAATTGTTACACTGAAGTTCTATCGAGATACCTTCAAACAAGAAAAGCATCTCAAATATAGAAGAGCTTATAAGTTTAGTAAAAACAAACATTTCCCTATTTTACAGAAGGAGTACTAAGGAAAGCTGGTACTTTGACTGACTTAGTCCAAAGTAGCATAAATGATTCTCAGCTGGCTCTTACCTAACTTCAGTATCAACAGCAGTGTATTCACAGCAGTACAATTTGCAGTGCAGGTAAGCTACTCCAGTATGTGCTAGTGTCCCGGTCAGCTTCACAACACAAAATTCTGGCTATTCAGTGTGCCTGATCAAGTTTTACATATCTTGGCCATGGGTGCAGACCTTTCTTACCACTTCTAATTCTGGTAGGACTATTAATTACAAAGAATTGTAATAAATAGCAGAAATAGAAGTGAACTTTGACAATTTCCTGTCCTGTGCCTTGATCCTTTTCAAAAGTACTGTTGTAAGCATTATTTCTTCTAAACATCAGTGAGACTGATAAAACATATACCAAGTTGTTTTAACATCAAGAGCATCAAAACCTCATTTTGATAAAAAAGTCTTTTTTTCAATGATACTTATTGTGTAAGACTTAGAGTAGAAATTTATTTTATTTATTTTTGTCGTGGTTTAAACCCAACCACAAACCTCGTCCACTCACTCCCCTCCCTTCTTCTTGCCCTCCCCCTGCTCCTGGAGGGACGGAGAGGAGAATCGAAAAGAATGCAACTCCCACGGGTTGAGATAAGAACAGTTTAGTAACTAAGGTATAACGCAAATCACTACTGCTACCACCAATAATAATAATGCTAAAGGAAATAACAAGAGGAAAGAATACAACACCTCAACACCAGCCGACCAATAACTCGCCCCACTCCCCCCAGCCCAGCACCGACTGATACCTCGTCCAACCCTGCAGACCCACCAGCCCTTCCGGTTCACCCCCGTTACATCCTGGGCATGACGTGCTGTGGTATGGAATATCTCTTTGGCTAGTTTGGGTCAGGTGTCCTGTCTCTGCTTCCTCCCAGCTTCCCCTCCTCCCTGGCAGAGCATGAGGCTCAGAAAGTCCTTGGGCAGACCAAACATTCGAGCAGCAACTGAAAACATCGGTGTTATCAGCACTGTTCCCAGGCCAAAAGATCAAAACACAGCACTGCACTAGCTCCTAAGAAGGAGAAAAATGACTGCTGCTGCTCAACCCAGGACAAATTTTTTTTTAATTTACGAGTGTGACTTCACAGCTGTTGTTGTCAAATGTAGTCAATATTTGTATATTAATTTTAATGAATTGCTAGTAACCCAGACTCTTAAAGCACAGCTGTGCTTTTGGAACCAAACATGCAAGACCCATAGATTTCAGTTACCAGAACTGCATTGCTTCTTCTCCACCTTTTTTCTTTTACATTTCTGGCACATCAAGTTAGGAGTTAGTAGGTTTTGTGTTTTGTTTTTGGTTTGTTTGTTTTTTTTTTTTTTCCTTCTCTTCCCTCCATGCTTTTCAAAGGAGTCTTGTGTGAAGAGATGGTGTTTGATGGCTCTACCAAGCAGCTGGGATACTTCAGTATCTACTGGAGTTCAGCTGTGAATGTGGATTGAAAGGATAAATCAAAGGCCAGCAGACTATGATTTTTAAGACTTATGTTGTTCAGGGGATTTTCCCCCATCTTCTTGGAAGATCTGAGGCAAGCTTGTTTTTCAGTACACAGCTCCAGAGAAACAAGCCTTAGCAACACGTGTTAATGAGTCTTGACCACTAAATTTTCAAGAGTTGGGGGACCAATTTACACACTTTATCCTTAATTTCCATTCGGCTGTGTGTGGAAAGGTTTCTGTTTAAGTACTGAGAAATAGTCATACTATACACAGCCATTTTAAAATAGTTTTTATGTTTACAAGAAGTTCTGCTTATTTTCCCTGCTTATAAGAAAAATATTTCCCTTTCCTTGTTGCACTGACAGGCTAATCATGAACTCAATCATTAATGAAGCTCAGTAGTACACAGCACAAAGCTCAAAGAGAGTATCACCTTCAGGCATTCACAGCAGGAACAAATGGTTAATTGTGGAAAATAATTAGAACTGTTTAGAAATGGGATGAAGGAACTCTATCACAGTCTTTCCCAAATACATATGTATTAATTTTTTAATATAAATTGTCCAGGCACTTCTCCTAAAAGATTAAATCTCTGTTTTCACCAACTGACTAAATTTCAAACACCTTATAGTGCACAGTTAAGGGTATCAATATTTGTTCCACGATAAAGGATGCTAATTCACATATTTGAGCAACATGGTTGAGTGGAAGCTGTCCCTGCCTGTGGTGTGGGGCTGAAACTAGATGAGCTTTAAGGTCCCTTCTAACCCAGTCCATTCTAGGATTTTGTGATTCCTTGGGTCTTTTTTTGCACTTACCACCACCACCACAGAAAACCACAAACTCCCAGTTACGTCTGTCTCCAGCTATAGTTTTGCTTTGCCAAATTCTTTGAGTAGTCAGATCTATATCAGGAGCACAACACTAAGCACATAGAACAGAAATGGGGGCAAGAAAGCAGAAGTTATCAGAAACTGAAAAATTAGTTGTGCACCAAAATCAAAAGTTTTCAGTGAAATTTCTCTTTTGTATCTACATAACCACTTCCAACTTGCCTATGTTTTTCTGCAGGTTTAAGATGTAACAAAAGAAAAAAAAAAAAAAAAAAGCTTGAATTGAATGTCCTGTCTTTAACTAATACTGTTTCATCAAACAATAACAATATTTCAGTGGCTTCACACAGAAGCAATAATAACAAAAATACTAGTAACCTGTAAAACAGTTCTTAGATTATTCTAGACACCTCAGATAGTTGTAAAAGTTCTCTTGTGTAACCAATAAATCTGCTTACAAGCAATATTGTGTCTTCATCTACATTGGTTTCATGTAGAAAAAGCAAGTTTTGATAAAAGCAAACCCAAGCAATATTGGTTAACACTGGAAAAGGGATTCAAGCACATACTTAATTTTCTAGAAAGGCATTGTAGGGTTTTTTTGTGGTGACAGAAAAGACGTTATTTGTAATGTGGCTTCTTACTTCTCTAATTTGCATAGAGAAACATGTATCAGTTTTCAGCATACCAAAAAAACCCAAAGTTGTGGGGAGCAGAAGGGAAGGCACAAACCAGTCTTTCAAAGGAATAAATGCAGAAAGCTGGCTGCACCATTTTGAATAAGCTGTTTGCCTGGCTAAATCAGGGAAAACTCTTGTATGTGTGGCACTTTCTTGAGTGTTTGTTTCTGATCAGATCTCCAATGACTAAAACTCAGACTTAAAACATTCTGGTTGCCAAAACCTGATCCTGACATAACAACATGATCATGACATGTGGCCTTCAGCGGGCTGGGACTACGCTACTGCAATCAGCTTATCCCTACATGGATATTTGTCCACAAAGCAATGCATTTAAAAATCAAGCTTGAATGTGGAATCACAGCATTTTGATGACAGTAAGGAGGGAATGAAGAGTAATTAACTTTTTGTTACAATTTCATCTAATTCCATTTGCCCATACAAAAGGTATGTACTGATATGTACTAACCTGTCACTATCATTATTTTAAAAAGACTGTGTCATTCACCTGTATTCACAAGAAGTGCTATTTACTATTGCTTATTTTAATGCAACATTTATTCTTAGCATGCTATAGCACGCTTGTATTGGGCTCTTCCATTTAGTAAGAAGAAAGCGGCACCACTAGATGTCACTACAAACAGAACATTGTGCATCACACGGTCCTAATACTGAATTTGCAGAGTATCCTGCTTTATTACTATGTATATATATTGTTTTTTAAGTAATAATTAAAGAAAAGGTATTTTCGAGTCATATTGACTTGCTCATTTAATCGAAGATGAGTAATTGCTGGATTTCATATACATATTAAATGTCAGTATTTGGATTGAATGAATGATTAGTAAAACAACTGATGATAAGAGTTGAAGGACTGGGGTGTTTACAAAAGCTACCACTATCTTATTTATTAGCTGATAACCTCATGCATAGCCAGTCAGTTTATTATTATTTCTTAAGAAAGCATTATAAGTATCTGTCTCATTAGAGAGCAGAAGTAGCAGACAGATTAATGTACATATGCCACAACATTAATTAGAGAATCAGATTTTGCAGAAGATTGATAATTTGATAGTGACACTTGTAGCTGCAATTAATCCAGTCTTTTCTGGAAAACTTCTGATGAGACAAAACAAAGAGAAATCACAATGATGCCAAGATCCAGCTTGAGCTGGAAAGAAGGAAGAAATTATCTTTAGCATAAGACAAAATGGCTCTCCACAAACCAGGACTTGCATTATGATTTTGCAATTATATTCCATTGTCTGCACTGGCTTCTAAGGGAGGAGAAGAAAAATCAGGCCATACAAAAAAACCCCAACTTGGTTTTAGCATAGACAAACAAAGGTTCCAATCAGTAGTATAAGCAATCAGCAGTTAAAATGTCCTTAATAATAGGAGAGTGGCAACAGAATAATGGGGAGAAAATAACTATTCAAATTACCATGCTCAACTGACATTTAATAAATTCATATGTAAAAAATGACATTTAGAGATCTAGATGATAATGCAAACGAGGGCTATATTTATGAGGGGGTGAAAAAACAGCTTCTAATCTCAAGGATAAGAATATCCTAGGTTTTGGTACCTGGCAAAAAATATTGAAACTTGCTAATGGATCTGGTACGGTACTGCAATTATAAACTATTCTGAGTTAAATGCCATGGATTCTCTATTTTCCCTTACTGTCACTGCAGAAATAACTTTCTAGCATTGGCTCACTCCTGTTTATTTGTGTCACCCTCTTGACACGAGCTATTTTTTCAAATATAAAATGGTCCAATAGGCAAAAATTTATCTGCTGTAGTCTATGCACTGGAACACTGCACTGTGCCAAACAGAGGTTCAGCTCCTAACTTTCCTATAATTAAAGTATGTGGATGTCTTCGTCTGTCTATGGATGTATATTACACATTTCTATCCTTCTTAACAGTTTCCACTATAACATGAACATTACAATCTTTAACATCATTTTCTGTGTCTGGAACAGTACTCAGATTTAGCATAGGCTTTTTGTGAAGCCTTTCACTAGCCACAAAAATGTATGAGGAACATTTTCAGCAACAAAGTGAAACTTATTTTAGTTAGTGTTCAAAATGCAGCACATAATGGTGGTACTACCCTTGATCCACTCTTCTGTTTTGGAGGGAGGAAGCCAAAGGAATTCCATTTGGTCAGGTCACAGTTTTGTCTACCACAATATTTTACCTATGAATATTTCTTTTGTTTTAAAAAAAGTTTGATTTTCACTAACAACAGTTTTGTCCTCACAGCTTCTTTTTGCTAAATGGGACTACAGAGTATATGGGACTTGGCAATAGAGTAATACAGTCTAAATATTACTTACTTGAATCTCATATTTAATTATATTGTATCGCAAAATATCCATTAAGTATTTGCTGTGGCTTATAAAAGGAGCTGCCTTTGCAGACAGAAACCATTAGATCATTTATTTATTATATATCTTTGATGTAGAACAAGACAGAGTTATCAGTCTTCTGTTTCTGCTTTATAATGCAGCTAATGCCAATGCCACATTAGAGAACCATGATCTACTACTGAAAGCTTAAACTCTGTTGATACATGACATAAAGCTTGCAAAAGAAAGAATTGGAACCCTATTTTTGAAAATGTCAAAGCTGTGCAAGGTGGTGAGGAAAGAATTGGGTTAGACATTTCAGAGAAGCCTTAATTCTGTTCCCTTGCTTATGTGTTTTATTATGTATTTTTAATTACATGATTACTCAAGATTGCTCCACACAGCACTGCCTTCACTCAGTGACAAGATGAGGGAATGCAATTATAGGGTTAGAATGATGGACAAGTAAGGTTTGAGAAGGGTACTGTATTCCTATGGGTGGCAACAGGAAGAGATCTTGAAGAATGTATTAGCAGAGTATACAAAGATAAAGTTCTCTTTCTTAAAATTAAACTACATCAGATATTTAATTATACCCCCAGTTGCTTCAGACACAGCTAAACATATGCAATTAACCAGTGTCTTTGCTTTTTAGGAGTCCAAATTGATTTTCAGATTTATGCAGGACTGGAATGAAGATTCTTACCAAATCCAGAATAGATATGCTACACAATGGCTTCTTCATGCATCTATTGTATCACTCATTAACTGTAACAGCAGTACATTTTGATTGTTGGCCTTCAGTTTCTTCTTCATAGCAATTCCTCTAAACACAAAGCTTTAAAAGTACATAGCTGACATACCGCAACTATTGCATATAATGAAGTCAATACAGTTTATATGCCCTAATTGAAGCCTCTTCCTCATACTTCCTCCTGTAGTTCGGAGGCCTATTTGCAACTGTTCTGTTTGCCCTGTACATAGATCTATCACAAGTATGCGTGACTTAAATGAGGAATAAAACAACCTATTTGCTTCACACCCATACGTATTGCAAGACTCTTTGGTATACATCACAAAGTATTTTGTGTTTTGCTTGTTTGGAACAGTTTAATAAAAAGAGTAAAATTGTCATAATGGTAACCATTCTGCAAGTACTTGAAGGAATATGATGAACAGCATCCAGTCTGTAAATAAGTAACATCTATGTGAAGAGATGAAATAGACCATCACCCTTTCCAACAAGCCAGAACAGAATGTTTCAGATGTATAAGAACTGAAGCAACCCTTTGGATGAGACTGGTCTTTATCTAGGGTGAAAAAAAATGTTTATGAAAATCAATGATACACAGTAGAATCATAGAATCATAGAATAGTTAGGGTTGGAAAAGACCTCAAGATCATCTAGTTCCAACCCCCCTGCCATGGACAGGGACACCTCTCACTAAACCATCCAACACAAGGCTTCATCCAACCTGGCCTTGAACACTGCCAGGGATGGAGCACTCGCAACCTCCCTGGGCAACCCATTCCAGTGTCTCACCACCCTAACAGGAAAGAATTTCCTCCTTAGATCCAATCTAAACTTCCCCTGTTTAAGTTTTAACCCATTACCCCTTGTCCTGTCACTACAGTCCCTGGCAAAGAGTCCCTCCCCAGCACCCCTATAGGCCCCCTTCAGGTACTGGAAGGCTGCTATGAGGTCCCCACGCAGCCTTCTCTTCTCCAGGCTGAACAGCCCCAACTTCCTCAGCCTGTCTTCATACGGGAGGTGCTCCAGTCCCCTGATCATCCTCATGGCCCTCCTCTGGACTTGTTCCAGCAGTTCCATGTCCTTTTTATGTTGAGGACACCAGAACTGCACACAATGCTCCAGGTGAGGTCTCACAATAGAGTCTGAGAATAAAAACTCAAACCCAACCCAATTTCATTCTGGCTCTCAGAGAAAGGGAGCCACTGGAGACAGCTGCCATCTGAACTACTGCCTTTTTGTATCGAGACATCACGTAGCTCTGATGCACCAGTCAGAGCTGTGCTCTTGTTTGCCACAGGTTCACAGGGTACAACACAGAGGTAAACCTGAAAAAAACACTTTCCCTAAGACAGCTAGTTTACCCAAAACAATAGCAAAACTTGGTGGGACCTTGTACTAATACAAGGTTCTTCTCCAGTGCTCAAAGGGGTTCACTTACTTCTCCATACACTAGCAATTTGGAATTCATTTATTTCTTTTCTAATCATACACACTCCTTAAAATGCTGTAGGAATGGCCTTCAGTTACTATCCTCCAAGCATAGTTCCTTTCTTAGTAATAAACAGTGACAGGAAATTGCTAGAAGTTTATCTGTACAAATTAACAGATGCATATGGATTACAGGATTCAGGTGATTATGACATTTAAGAGTTCATATGGCTACCATCACTCTGGGAAGTGCAGAAGTAAGGACTGATTTGCAGTGGAATATACAAATACATAATTGGCTTTACTCGTGTTTTTAAAACCAGATGGTTTAAAAAACCAAACAAAGAGACCACAGAAAGAGACCCCTCTACCCCATCCTTGATCTTAGCCAGAATTCCACAAGATGCCTGGAAACAAATTACTCTGTCTCAGACTATAATATAAATGACATTCTCACAACTGTCCCTGAGAATAATGGTGCTATTGTTCTTGGGGGTTTTGTTTGCAAAGAACAGATAGCTTTGTTTAGCACAGTCAGTGCTGGGTAATAAGTGACAGCAATTTCATCTACTGTTGGGTTAAAGACATATAGTTCATTTTATACTGTATTTTTTTAGACAGACTCCTAACTTATCTATTTAAAAATAAATGTGACATTTTTTAGCTTTACACTTAAGTATATTAAAAATACAAAGATGTTGTTCATGGAGTCAAACATTAATCTTAGGTTTTCCTCAGGGAAAATTTATTGTAATTAAATCTTAAACAATTTTTTTTTTAAAGCCTAAGCCTTGCATCATACTCAGCTCACAAGTCTTCTCATTGTATACTTGAAATTACATCCTCTTAATAGAAAAGACAGCTCCAGTTTGTCAGAACACAAATGTTAATTAGACCTTCAAAATACATGTTTGATTCTCAGATAAAAAACCCGCACCAATATACAAATCAAAACAAAGTAATCAATACAGCTGCTGTAATATTTGTGCCATTCATTTCAGTATCTAGATAAAAATCCCAGATATAAACATCTCAAAATGAAATAATCAACATCAATCATTTAAATCAAATTGAGAAGCTTTCAGACTGCATAAGACTCATGACTAAATTGATTAAGTGGGAACTTCAGGCATAACATTTAATTGCACAAATGAACCTCAGCCTGTTTGTTGGTGTTTAACTTAGTAATTAGTTACTTCCACGTATTAATAAAGCAGTATTCAATGAACCTAAAACTCTTGAAATACAGTCTGTAAAATCTGGAAATCACCTTAAAAACCTAGCACTCGAGACTAAAGACCAGAAGAATTCAATTTCTGCACAAAGAATGAACAGTTACAGCACATTTACTAGTTAAGTAATCTTCCTTAACTTTATATCTATCTACTGTGTTCTGCTCACCGCTCCTTTTGTGCTTCTGAGAAGTACACTTTCCAAAAGGCTGATGTTTTGCCTGTTTCAGTTTGTGGTCAAAGAAACATTAAGTCTCTTTGGGATCATTCAGTGTTATAGTCTTTCAAGACACATTAATATTCAGTTAAGAAAAATCGATTTTATCAGTATTTACCAACAGGGAAAGAGCGAAGTACCTATTTCACTTGTAATTCAAAGAGAGCAAACCACACAGCTCAGAGTATGGGATTTCATCTCAAGATCAGTGATTTGGATCTAAACTGTATCAAAAGAAAAAGTACCTTTTACTGTGTTGAATTATAATGCTAACAGAACATGAACAAGAAGTGTATATTAAGTAGTCCTCCAAGTATTTGGAGATACTGAAGGAAGCTTTCCAACCATGCAAAGTTGTAAACAGCATTCTTAATCAGGTTATTCAAAACCTAATGGTAGCCTTTACCACAGATCTTATTGCTGAAATTCCTCTTAGAGGATGAAGTGTCATTTTTCTTTTGTATCTGTCATCACTGTCAATGAATTTTGCCTTAGAAAAATCCAAAAAAAGGATTACTAAAGCTTGCAGCTTTACCATCAGACTTACAGTTTGTGAGTTTCACTGTTGACTATGAACACAGATGTGCTAACTTATCGGTGAAGTGACATCACTAGTAGCAGTATAGAATCATAGAATCATATAATAGTTAGGGTTGGAAAGGACCTGAAGATCATCCAGTTCCAGCCCCCCTGTCACGGGCAGGGGCGCCACACAATAAAACATGTCACCCAAGGCTCTGTCCAGCCTGGCCGTTAACACTGCCACGGGTGAAGCATTTACCACTTTGGGTGACCTGTTCCAGTGCCTCACCACCCTCATAGTAAAGAGGTTCTTCCTTACATCTAACCTGAACTTCCCATGTTTAAGTTTAAACCCATCACCCCTTGTCCTATCACTACAGTCCCTGATGAACAGTCCTTCTGCAGCAGCCTTCTAGCTCCTTTCAGACACTGGAAGCTGCTCTCAGCTTCTCTTGTACACAGCTTCTCTTCTCCAGGCTCAACAGCTCCAATTTTCTCAGCCTGTCTTCACACGGGAGGTGCTCCAGCCCCTGATCATGCTCATGGCCTCCTCTGGACTTACTCCAACAGCTCCATGTACTTCTTATGTTGAGGACAACAGATCTGCACACAGCGCTCCAAGAGAGGTGTCATGAAAGCAGAGCAGAGGGCAGGATCACCTTCGCTGACCTTTTGATGCTCCTTTTGATGCAGCCCAGCACACAGGGGGCTTCTGGGCTCAAGCACACACTGAAGCTGGCTCATGTTCACTCTCTCATCGACCAACAAACCCCAAGTCCTTCTCCTCAGGCTGCTCTGAATTCTCCTCCCAAGCTGTAGCTGTGCCTGTTATTGCCCCAACACAGGTGTAGGACCTTGCACTTTGCATTGTTGAACTTCCTGAGGCTGGCATTGGCCACCTCTCAAGTGTGTTAAGATCCCTCTGGATGGCATCCAGAGTATTAAGTATCAGAGTATCAAGTATCTCTCCTCTTACCATGCAATTTACATTGTCTGCCACTTTTTTAAACCCAGGTTTTCAGGCAAGTTTTCAAAAGAACACAAACTATTGGAAACTACAGACTACCATAGTCCTCAGAATTCATTCCCTTATTTAGGGCTGTATATGGCACACCATGTAAAATTCCACATGGAAAATATGACCTGCTGCAAAAAAACTCCTCTCCTGTATTGAGTCACCATAACAGACTATTTTGAACATTTCTTTTTTAACCTATTCCTTAATAATCTGATTGAAATGGTATAATTTAATCCATAGTAATGACATCTTTATTAACACTTAGATCACATCTGAGAGTTACACAAAAGTTACTCTGTTAGACTAGGGCAGATATAGACTTTCTAATTTATACTTCCCGTATAACATTATGCCTTTTTGAAAGATGAATATATAACATTATGCTTTTTTTATTCTTGCCCACTCCTTCAGAAAAGCAAGCATCTTACTCTATATTTTCATTTTATGATCTATGCCTTGTTGTCATGGCGAAATTTTTATTTTTTGCTACAACTAAAGCTAATTAATGCATAGTTAGTTTCTCCTTCATATGTAAATTTGTTAATTTAGACAAATATCTTTGGAACCATCACAAAAATCACACAACATAACATTTCATTACAGGATCAAAATACAGGGAAAGAAGTAAACCATAATTAAGTACTGTCCTATCACTTAGGTGTTCTGGTGAGCACTCTATTTCAGAAATGGCAGTCATAAAAATGGAAACCTTAAAGTTACTAATTCATAGCACTAACTTTTCATTTGTCCACCAAAACATGTCATGTTTGCTGATTGTTATATTCATTAAGGTATAGTTAGAATTTCTTAAATTATTTGTAGCAGAGTTCAATTCTGTTCTTATACAACATCAACTCATACTTTTAATTAATTTTTGCCTGCATAAACATTTTCATCTTTAAAGCTTTTAATCTGGGTACTCATGCAAGTTCTATGACAAACAAAAGCGCAGTAGATATACTTGCTAGACGCATACATGATGTTACAGTTATTCCTTGATCTGAGGTTTAACATCTCATACTCACCTCTTCCTGACTAGTGTAAGGGTTATACCCAGAAATTATAGTGTTGCTTACTCAATTCCATGAAATACATCACATGCATTATTCGAAGTTTGTGTTCCAGTTTCATGAATTACTAACATTGTTCCATTATTTCATTCCTGAAACATAAGACCAGTAATAAGTCACTCACAGCTGTCAGAGGGCTCTGACAAGTATCACAGATACTTAGAACACAAACGATGTGCTTTGCTGCTGATCTGATCAATATTTTTTCAGGAATTAACTCCTATGTTTGTGCACAGCCAGTTTTGTGACTTCACGTAAATTATGTCTGATCACTTAATATAATGCACAATGCAACTTTTTCCTAACTCATCAGACATCATGGAACACAGAGACATGAACCATACTTCTGTGCCTTGGTTCTGTGATGACTTTCAGCGAGGCAGAGCACCTAGGATGCAAAGGTACACAGGCATCAAGCTGATGGCAGCCAGGGGACACTGCAGCTGTTGCACATTTGCCATGAGACAAGCCCCTGTCTTGGTCTGTTGGGAATTCCCACTGTTATGTCTCAATAAACCCATAATTAACCTGGCTTTAATAATTTACATTGTGGAAAAAGATCAGAAGATCAGTTACAGTAAACAAAAAAAACCCAAAAACAAACAAACAAACAAACAAAAAAAGATTACTGATTACAAGATCAAGTTACCTCAGCACTAAATAACCCAAGTCAACTGGTAAGAAAACTGAAGTGTAAATCAAACTTAAAATGCATCAGTGCTATTGCAACCCTGTCACAGTAATAGACTGATGAATAACATGACAAACTAAATTCAAGTTAATGGCCAAGTAATAATTTAGGGTTTAATTGCATATAATTTAAATATGCAAATTAAAAAGTTTGTGACTAATTATGTACTTAGACTTTCAGGCAAGCATCTGAACTTTTAACAGATCCTCATGTAATTCACATTAACTCAACTCAGCTCAAATATGCCAGTATAGAGACTTAATCCAGACTGCACAGCCTGTGATCACAGTGCAAGAAACAAAATTAACCAAAAATGAAAAAAAAAAATATTTTTACATTTTTTTTGTCAGCATTCTTACTGATGATGAGCTATGTACTGTACATGGGCTTTGGATTGGTTATAGCTAGTTTAGATGGGTTAGCAATGCCAACAGACATCTTGAACCTTCAGCAAGAACAGAGCAACACTATTAGAACACAGAAAAAAAACATTGTGCCAGCCTAGCAATTTAACTGCTGAAGTCTAAGGTGAATTCACAGTGGTCATGGAGGAAGCATCACTAATATACAGTTAGGGAGTTGAAGATAAACTCTTCAGGAATATTTTGTAAATAGTTAAAAAAAGATTTAACAATAAAGGAACAAACCCATAGGTTTTGTACCATCTGCTACAAATGGCTTTTTGCCCTTATTCGCTTATTCTTAGAATGCAAGACAACTTCAAGGAAAATTACGACATATTCACTGCTTTAAAATAGGAAAGCAGCAAAAACAGAAATCTCCACAGAATCCAGGATAAGTGTCTTTATTTTTTAAATAAGGAGGAGGAAAATAACCCAGATATAATTTTGCTGTAAAGAGGACTGAAGCTGATATAGGTGCTAAATCTTCAAGGAACATAACCATACGCATGCAACATCTGCTCAGGCTTTATCAATTTGGCTATAAGTGAGGTTTGCCTCTGTCACCTTGAGTAAACTATCATGAACAGGCCAGAAACTCTGGGGACTGTCCTCTCTGCACTACCCAGACTGCAGTCACACACCTTAGAGTATGCCTACCCTTCGGTGAACAAGTGAATAACTTATTACACTACTCACACTCTTTAATGGAGTTTCGTGGAGGTTCATCCATTAGGTGTGGCAGACACTAGGGTCTGAAGGTAAATTTTTTGTGAGTAGCTGGTGTTCTTGTTCTGTTTCACTACTGGATTTTCATCTGTTCCCTCCTACCACCCCACAGCTCTCCGCCCCACAGCAGCTTATCAAGCTTGCCTAAAATCATTATACATAATTGTTAAACCTTAGATTACAAAATACTGCATAAGGCTAATCACAGATATTTATAGTCTGCACAAACTTTGTTTGCTCATCCATGGCAAGCATTTAATAAAGCTAGTTCATCTGGAAAGAAGTTAAATTAAATAATCCAAAAAGAATGTGATGCATATTCAGAAAAATCTGGTGTTCAGAACTAACAATAATAAAATGTAGGCCTTAGGAGAAAAAAAAAAAAATATCCAAACCCTGCCCCCTCCCCAAAAAAAATAACAGGAACCCACACAAACCCAATGAAGTCTGTCATTTGTTTCATTCTTTGTCCCATTTATTTCTTACTTCCACCAAGGGAAAACATATTTTTACCAGCTTGATACAATTTCTTTTAATAAATGGATAATTGTCCCTTCCTATTTCAGTGCAAGCTAAGATTCAACATCTTTTTGACAGGGAAAAGGGAGAGTGATAAATGAAATAACCTTGAAATTTCAGTCAGAAAAACATAAAAGAAATAGAAAATTAAAGAACCTCATCACTTGGGGTGAGATGCACATAGTATTGTTTTATGCAGCTGCGTTTACACATTTGTCTCCAATCAGTCCCTACAGCCCCTGGGATGTTTGTTAACAGCTCCAGGATTGGATGAGCATTCAAAGGCAAACAGCTGATGAAGACAAGGAAGACCCTGAGATCTGTACTGAACAAGACCACTGAGCATAATGAAAGCCAGAAACAGTTTCTAGGTTTTGTTTGGAAGAACATCTATGAAAGCTCCTCATTGCCTTTACCCTACTCTACCTGGAAGAATTGACCAAGCAGGTGAACCCAGATGATACAAGCCTCACCTCTAATAGATCCCAGAGTTCATGCTCCTCCTTCTCATACCAAGAAACAAATTACAGTCCCAGGTCCATAACAAATCAGCAGAGACTACCGGTACTAACTCCCAGGCTAAAATCTTCTATGGTGCACAGCCTCTGCCAGGAAATTTCTCTGCTTGCAACCGCTAATACCAACTAAGCCTAAATTGTTTCTTCTGTAGCCATGGAAACATCAAATTCGTGAAAGATAATAGTCCTTACCTCTGTCAAAGACAATCTGAGTTTTAAACTGTCTGATGATAAAGAAATTCTTTAACTTTTTTAAATATTTAATTGACAGTGTTCTTTGAAAAACAAATATAAAAAAGGTATTCTGTAACATTCCTATTTTACACCATCAGTTATTTGGTTTCCCAAACTTCCCAGCTGCACAGGGTCTTACACAGATATTTTAGTCCTGTAGCCCAACAATATTCTATTGCCACTGCTAATTACAGGCCACAGGTATTGTTCTGAGTTTGCAAAGTGTTGAGATGCACATTTCTTGACCTGCCTGTATCAGTTGTGTGGTTTTTATTTCATGACAAAATAGCTGTAATTATCTGTATAATTGTTGTGCAGATAATACATAATGCATATATATTATGGTACAACTACTATTTGTACATAGATAATAGTGAAAATTCATTACTCTGTTTACAACCAGCACAGTGCTACAGTGTGAAGAAATACAGACTTGGAATGGTAGCAGGGGCTGTGAGAAGTAGAGACACAGGATACTGTGGAGTACAGGCATAAAATAATGATATAGGGCCCAGGCTTTGTGATGCAGACCCTAAGTCTACAAGTTCACCAGCGGTCAGTTAAACACAAAACTGGAGCTGGACAGAAATGGTTTTAGCGGTAACAAAGGCTTTGTGAAAATACTAACATGTGACATGGAATTGCAGATGAAACAAAAGCAAGGTATAAAAGCATGCTAGCAAGCTTCTAAGAAGGAATGCATGAAAATGATAAAGTTAGGAAGACTACGTATGTCATTTATGTATGTCAAGACTTAAGTATGATCATTTTCCTCATGGTAAAGGATTCAAAATGCTGACAACCTGCCAACCCATTCCCTGCCACAAGCACTCCACGTGATACTGAGCAGCCTAAAGAGTGGGATGAGAAGGCAAAGGGTGAGCACATCTCTACAAAGCGGCACATAACAGGACATGTGTGGAGTAGAGCAATTTTAACCATACTATGGTGACTTCTGTGTGGTAGTTTTTCTATTTTCCGTAACAGTTAAATCCACATCAGTAATAACAATCCTTTGATTTCACTATTGTGCTTTGAATATTCTAACAATATGCTCTTGTCTTTACACAGAATATATGTTTACTTTTTGCCCTTAACAAGATTTGGAGTGTAATATCATGCTGTGCTATCTGCAGCCTAACTCAGTTGTGATTTTGTTTTGTATACAATGAACTCAGTGGAAATTCCTTAAGGACAAGGAAAGGTACAGATTTCATTTATTATACTGTATTATCAAGCTGATCATATTTCCAGGAAAGGACATAAGAGTGAAAGGGATACATACTATCAACATCCTACAGGTTAACAGAGTACAGTTAGCATGTTAACTGTACTCTGCTACAGTCTTACTGATCTATTGCCATTTATCACGGAACACCTTCTAACTTCCCATATGCTCTCCTTTTTATAGTTGTAAAACATGGCATACTTCTGCAGTCCCTGAATCGTACTGCAAAGGTTGCCTTTAATACACTACATACTGCATAATTTTTAATTTAAGATCCTGTTCTTCTTTGCAAAAGACTCTGATTCATGATGACTTCAGTAGTAATGTGAGCTTTAAGAGTTAAAAGCAGTAGGTAGAAAAACCTGACCCGTTCAGAAAAGCAGACAATTCATGCTAGCAATTGGGGCATTCTGAGATGAGAAAGTGACACTTTGCTTTCAAAGAAGCAAAATAAAAGACAGGATCATTACAACACTAGAGATACCTCCACATTTTTGGAGCCAGGATTGGGGAATTAAAATCACAGGAATTAGAATCATAGAATCACAGAATAGTTAGGGTTGGAAAGGACCTCAAGATCATCTAGTACCAACTCCCCTGCCATGGGCAGGGACATCTCACACTAAAACATCTCACCCAAGGCTCTGTCCAACTTGGCCTTGAACACCGCCAGGGATGGAGCATTCACAACTTCCCCAGGCAACCCATTCCAGTGCCTCGCCACCCTTACAGTAAAGAACTTCTTCCTTATATCTAGTCTAAACTTCCCCTGTTTAAGTTTGAACCCATTACACCTTGTCCTGTCACTACAGTCCCTGATGAAGAGTCCCTCCCAGCATCTTTATAGGCCCCCTTCAGGTACTGGAAGGCTGCTATGAGGTCTCCACGCAGCTTCTCTTCTCCAGGCTGAACAGCCCCAACTTTCTCAGTCTATCTTCACACGGGAGGTGCTCCAGTCCCCTGATCATCCTCGTGGCCCTCCTCTGGACTTGTTCCAGCAGTTCTATGTCCTTTTTATGTTGAGGACACCAGAACTGCACACAATGCTCCAGGTGAGGTCTCACAAGAGCAGAGTAGAGGGGCAGGATCACCTCCTTCGACCTACTGGTCACGCTGCTTTTGATGCAGCCCAGGATACGATTGGCTTTCTGGGCTGGGAGCAGACCTTGAAGCTGCCTCATGTTCATTTTCTCATTGACCAGCACCCCCAAGTCTTTCTCAACAGGGCTGCTCTGAATCTCTTCTCTGCCCAACCTGTAGCTGTGCCTGGGATTGCTCCGACCCAGGTGTAGGACCTTGCACTTGCCATGGTTAAACTTCATAAGGTTGGCATCAGCTCACCTCACAAGCGTGTCAAGGTCTGTCCTGATGGCATCACTTCCCTCCAGCATATCAACCAAACCACACAGCTTGGTGTCATCGGCAAACTTGCTGAAGGCGCACTCAATCCCACTGTCCATGTCACAGACAAAGATGTTGAACAAGACCGGTCCCAACACCGATCCCTGTGGGACACCAGTCATTACTGGTCTCCAGCCAGACACTGAGCCACTGATCACAACTCTTTTGGTGCAGCCATCCAACCAGTTCTTTATCCACCAAGTGGTCCACCTATCAAATTGATGTCTCTCCAGTTAGAGACAAAGATGTCGTGTGGGACAGTGTCGAACGCTTTGCACAAGTCCAGGTAGATGATATCAACTGCTCTACCCCAGTCCATTAGTTCCATAGCCCCATCATAGAAGGCCACCAAATTGGTCAGGCAGGATTTCCCCTTAGTGAAGCCGTGCTGGCTGTCACCAAGCACCTTGTTGTTTTTCATGTGCCTTAGCATGCCTTCCAGGAGAATGTGCTCCAAGATTTTACCAGGCACAGAGGTGAGACTGACTGGTCTGTAATTCCCCAGGTCTTCTATTTTCCCCTTTTTGAAAATGGGGGTTATATTACCCTTTTTCCAGTTGTTGGGAACTTCACCTGACTGCCATGATTTTTCAAATATGATGGCCAGTGGCTTAGCAACTTCATTCGCCAGCTCCTTCAGGACCCGCGGATGGATTTCATCAGGTCCTGTGGACTTGTGCATGTTCAGGTTCTGAAGATGTTCTCAAACCAGATCCTCTCCTACAGTGGGCCTAGGGTCTTCATTCTCACAGTCCCTGCATCTGCCTTCCAAGTCTTGGGTAGTGTAGTCAGAGCCTTTGCCAGTGCAGACTGAGGCAAAGAAGTCATTCAGAACCTAAATTATTCCATTTTGAATGGGTGCTCATGAGACAATCAACATGCTTACACATACCAGAAGTCATTGAGATGGTTATACTAGCTGTAGTTTGAAAATCAATGTCAAAGTTACGATGGATTTTCTTAATCTTTTTTCTTTCCCACTTTCTCTTATCAGCACATCTGCATTACAAGTTCCATTCTTTAACATTTTTCTTTAACCTCTTGTAACTGGCAAGATAAGAAATATTTGTAATATTTTTTCTAATAGAGCATGTGTTTATCTTCTATTCTAGGCTCAAATTAACAGTGCTATCTATTCTATATAGATGGCTAACAAAAACAATACCACTTTATATTTGCTGACAGATCTGAATTTTAGATCAGATTGTCTCATTACATCTGTGGTAGATCTGGAGCACTCTATCTACTCTGCAGGTTTAGCTTCTGCTGAACAACATGTCTCTCAACCTGCTGATGTTCAGATACAGAGCACACACTTGTTGCAGATAGATGAAAATTATACTGGGATTTATTCCCATTTAATATAATACAGACCACCTTATAACCTCACTGCTATGATTTCACGTACCTGATCAAATTAATTTTTAACGACAAAAGTGAGCTCTTCCCACCCCAAAACAAACCTGTTCATACCTTTGGATCTAAATGTAATGAGCCATGCCCCTCAGAGTTTTTCAGTACTGGTGTAGTATAATCATCTCTCGGTGTGCCTATAGTAGGAGTCTATTTTGGGTCAGGAATGTGGTTTGTTTTGGTTTTTACGCAAATTTCACAATTAAGTCCTCTGTATGGTATGAACCAAAGTACAATAAGGAGACAGAGAACACAAACAAGATGCCTTTCATCTGAAATAAAGCAAGGGGACGTGCTCCAAAATTGCACATAAACCCTTCCCACTCTGGTTCAGAAAACCAGGCTAAAATTGGTACAGAATGTAATCTCTGCAAAATACGTGTTAGTGTAAATGCCATGTCCAAGACACTATCTTTTTCACTTTGCACATTCACTTATTAGCTTGTACTACCTCCTAATGTGGACTTTGTTACTAAGTGTTGTCATGTCCTGTAATGATTGGAGTGTGTTTTTTTAAAGCACTGTTGTGGTTTAAACCCAACCACAAACCTCGTTCACTCACTCCCCCCGTTCTTGCCCTCCCCCTGCTCCTGGAGGGACGGAGAGGAGAATAGAAACGAATGCAACTCCCAAGGTTTGAGATAAGAACAGTTTAGTAACTAAGGTATAACACAAATCACTACTGCTACCACCAATAATAATAATGCTAAAGGAAAATAACAAGAGGAAAGAATACAACACCTCAACACCAGCCAACCGATAACTTGCCCCACTCCCCCCAGCAGAGCACCGACCGATACCTCCTCCAACCCTGCAGTCCCTCTAGGCCTTCTGGGTCACTCCCCGTTACATCCCGGGCATGACGTGCTGTGGTATGGAATATCTCTTTGGCTAGCTTGGGTCAGGTGTCCTGTCTCTGCTTCCTCCCAGCCTCCCCTCCTCCCTGGCAGAGCATGAGGCTCACAAAGTCCTTGGCCAGACCAAACATTCGAGCAGCAAATGAAAACATTGGCGTTATCAGCACTGTTCCCAGGCCAAAAGATCAAAACACAGCACTGCACTAGCTCCTAAGAAGGAGAAAAATGACTGCTGCTGCTCAACCCAGGACAAGCACCTTAAAGGAAAGTTCTAATTTGGGTTTACATATCAGCATTATTTTTATATCCTAGCAGAGTTCCAGTTGCAGAAGTTGAGTCTAGTCTTTGAACATGACTCAGGAGCTCCTGAGCAATCTGCATGGCATGAAAGCAGTTCCTGGTGTAAAATTTGCACTATGAGTCATGAAATAATAATTATAAAGGAAAAACTTACCTTGTTTCCTTCCCTCCATTTCAGCCACCCCATTTGTGGGGTGAAAAACCCAAACAAAACAATAAACCCAAATAATGTTACTTACTTACTGTTGTACTGTTCTTCATAGATCATTACTTGCTATTGGCAAAATCTGCTTTCAAGTAGGACACTGGAGAATTACTTCTTAATACTTTCATGAAGTAATCCTTGTATCACTAACTTCAAGTTGGCCAGGAAATATCATAATTCTAGGCATCTGGATATTGCCAGAACATATTTTGTAACTTAACTTCAATATTCAGCTCACATAATATAGAATTTAATGATAGTGAAGACGGTAATCGTGAACTGTTTTTCATAAAGATAAAAACACTTTAAAGCTATTAACAGCATTAGCATTTGGTGTACATGCTAACAGATCACCTCCTTTATTTTTACTGATAAATATAACCCTTCAGAAGGGCACAAGTCAATTACATGCAAAGAGATCTAAAATGCCAAAACACAATGCAGATTAAAGATCTGCAAAGCTACTTTTAGATTCATAGGTGTCATTCAGGAAAGTTCTGTCTAAATCATTTTAATATGATTTATTAAAGGGTTCACCCATGCAGTATGATTAGAATTGCAAGTTTTGCCCTGGCAGATAGCATGACTGGAAGCATGCAAAGGCTCTAAAAGTTGTCAATGGATAAATAAGGCTCATTTGCCACACTCAGCTCCTAGGCTCCCAAAATTCCTTTTAGCGTTTTTCTTGGCCTCTCCACTCCTTCTGATGATTTAAGTAATTTTCATGTTTCAAGCTAGGGAAATCTTGTCTTTTCCAGGCTATTATCATATGAACTTTCTCCTTAGAAGATTTCAATTATTTTTTTTTTTCTTCACTCCTAATTCTTAGGTAAACAGCACCTAAAGATCAATAGAGGAAATGGTAGGCAGCCAAGTATAAGACAAAGAATAGGTGAATGTGACAAGAGTAAAGATACAGAGAAACTATTCAATTTTTTTTTTTTCTATGAATAATGTCAAACCCAACAACTAATGAGCTTATTTATTTGGTTTTATATAAATAGAATTTGATCCTTTTGAAATGTCTAACAAGCTTCACACTCCTGAGTGAGAGAAAACAGAATGTGTGTGTCTTCACATGAAGAAATTAAAATGCATCTACACGGAAACATGCAAATAGATGTAATTGCACCTAGTTAACATGCTAATCAGGTTCCTACAATGTTTTTCCAGCATGTGTAAGATTTAAATTAAAAACAGCTGCCTATCTCTTTATCCTTGCAAAAATCATACACCTAGTATAAAAACTTCAGATATTTGCATCTCTTGTGGTTATCGACTACATAGACAGCTGCATTATGTGCCTAATTTTCAGACTTTTCTCAAATTTACAGGTGTAAATAATATGTATACTTATATCATTCTTCTTAGCCTCTCTATAAAAATGAAGCAATCAGATGCCTATTTTTCTTTGTATCAGTATTTCTTCTCTAGCTCACAGACCTGAAAACCTTATGTGGTGGACATCAAGACTGGGGTGGATAAACTATTGCTATGTTGTTAGAAAACAAACACAAGTAAGTGACAATATAGATGTCATTATTTCTCCATTCAGTTATTATTCTAGCAGAACTTAAATGAGAGCGAGCAAGAGGGAAACACCCTTTTCTTGTTCAGAAGACTTTTCCATCACTGAAAGATTTGGACATAAAAAGAAAACATCATTCTGCAATTACACTATGAACAAAACAAATATTTGCTAGAAGCTTGAGAGTTTTTAAGATCTGTTGGTCCCTCTCAGTATTTCATCACATACATGTACATAGCATACTGCCTAACAGTCAGACAGAAATCCAATATAAACAGTTTTTCTATAAGAGAAAACAGCTTGATTGTCAGGTTTGTATCACAATCTTACATACAAACAAATACTTTAAGCATTAGAAGGACTGAAATAGAAGTCGTTGAAGGAAAATTTCCCATCAGAGCACGTATGTACAGACTGAAGGTCTTTCACTCTTTGAAGTGCTGCCTGACAAACGGAAGAACTTGTATGCAACTTATGCTTTCTGGTATTTCTGGAAAAGGGTTCCCTTTGAATGTACTCTATGTGCAAGTCTCCTTGAAACAGCAGCCTGCAGCAAATGAAATGTTTGGTTTACAAGGTGATGCTGTTTATGTGATTTTTTGGGGGGACTTTTTGTTTGAGGATTTTTGTTTGATTGAGGTTTTGTTTGTTTGTATGAACATACCTGTGATAGAATTAATGCTGTTTCAAAACCAGGAAAAAGTGAAGACATAAGCTTGATTATTTCTGTCAAGAATGAAAGTATAAGTAATACTGCCAAAGCTTAATCCTTGAGGTAACGAAACAAGCCCTCAAATACAATTGTTCCGAGAGGCATTAATCTATGTACTGGTCACATCAGAAGGCATTTCTGCATAGCCAGTAGAGCCATGCTATCTTCAAAGTAGAATGATGTTCTTGTTATTGCCAATACCGAGGACTACTTAGAGAAATACAACACACATGTAAAATACACACAGAGCTAGCTGAGATCTGAAATAACTATTTGACAACCTCCCCCTCCTTAATATAGCAGGCACAAGATTATTGTCAGGAACAACCAGAGACTTACAACTGCATCTAAACAGCACATTTGCATACAAATATGCAAACAAGATAAACAGACCTGATAATGGCAATCTGCAAAACTGAGTCTGTATTTACCAGTAGTTTTTTAGTTTCACAAGTTCTGTACCAAGCAGTCTATTGACATGGTGTCGTGGTTTAAACTGAGCCACGCAGCTTGTTCATTCACTTCTCCCCCCTTTTCTCTCTCTTTCTTTCCTTCCCCCCCACCTCCCAGCTCCCGGAGGGATGGGGAGGAGAATTGAAAGAATGTAACTCCCATGGGTTGAGATAAGAACAGCCCAGTAACTAAGGTATAACACAAACCACTGCTGCTACCACCAATAATAATAATGATAAGAGAAAATAACAAGGGAAGAGAATACAATACCACCGCCGAACGAGTTCGCTCCAGGTTTGGGGAAGAGTGGCTGAAAATGCTCATGGGAAAGGAGCTGGCGGTGCAGATTGATGGAGCTGAACATGAGCAGCTTGTGCCCAGGCAGCCAAGAAGCCACCAGCATCCAGGCCTGCATCAGCACCAGTGCGGCAGCAGGGCCAGGGCAGTGGTTGTGCCCCTGCACTGGGCACTGGTGAGGTCACACCTCGAATCCTGTGCTCAGCTCCGGGCCCCTCACTACAAGAGAGACATTGAGGGGCTGGAGCGGGGCCAGAGAAGGGCAATGGAGCTGGTGCAGGGCCTGGAGCCCAAGTGTGATAGGGAACGGCTGAGGGACCTGGGGGGTTCAGTCTGGAGAAGAGAAGGCTCAGGAGGAACCTGATGGCTCCCTACAAGTGCCTGACAGGAGGATGGAGCCAGGAGGGGCTGCGCTCTGCTCCCAAGGAACAAGGGATGGGACAAGAGGAACCGGCCTCAAGCTGCCCCAGGGCAGGTTTAGATGGAGCTGAGGAACAATTCCTGCCCCAGAGGGTGCTCAGGCATTGGAACAGGCTGCCCAGGGCAGGGCTGGACTCACTGTCCCTGCAAGTGTTCACACACCGTAGAGATGAGGCCTCAGTACCATGGGTTAGTGGTGGCCTTGGCAGTGCTGGAGTAAAGGTTGGACTTAATGACCTAAAAGGTCTTTTCAACCTGTTTGACTCTATGATTCTCTTCAGTTTTTCTGCTCCTCTCTTTCCCCAGCAGCCTTGGCTGTGCTGGCACCCTCAGCTCAGTTGTGCTCAATGCCCACTGGGGACAGGCCCTTCTCCCTCCCCTGTGTGCACCACTATGCTGCAGCTCCTGTCCTGGCGCAACCTGTCCCTCTGGACACCTCTTCTGCCAAGAACACATTTCTCTATGGAGACTGCAACATTTGGTTTTACAATAGTACTGGTCAGTGTAAGTTAACATTAAATGCAACAATAAATCCAATTAAATAAACACTAAACAGGACTCCATGATCTTAAAGATCTCTTCCAACCTAAATATTTTGTGCTTCTGTGAGTTCCCTCAGCCAGCAGGTGGGATTCAAGCTGCCACATTTCTGTGAGGAACCTTCTGGAAGGATATGTCCAACAGCTGCTGTTGAGTGTGTCAACCTTTGAAACACTGCATAAATGCCAACATAGTGCCAGGCATCGCTTTTGCAAAAGTTTAAATCCAAATGCTTTACTTCTCATCTAGCTCACACGACTGCTGCCTGGAGCACAGGTGTCAGCATGCACGTGCAGGCAGACTTGCTGCTGGTAATTTGCGAGCTAACTGGTGATAGAAGTTCTCTAAATTTTGCTATGGTAAAAGAATGATAAAATTTAGCAGACTGGCTGGCAGTGCCTGTTTTGCTGAGGACAAAATGGAAGAACAAATAAGAGAGCACTCATTTCTGAATAGCCGTAATTAAACCGGAGACTGCTGATATAAATGGGGTGAAATGTTGTGCTATGAATGCTGAGTTTTATACTTTGTTAGGCAATAGCATTGTCCCAGCCCAAAGCACCAGGGATATAATGCCAACCTAACTGCTAGTAAATATCAGAAACTTCAAGCTTCTGAAGTCTGATAACTCTTTGGCTGCATACCTGGGACCATGTTGCCCAACTCTCCATCCAACCTGCCCTCAAACACTGCCAAGGATGGAGCACTCACAACTTCCTCGGGCATGCACCTCACCACCCTCACAGAGAAGAACTTCTTCCTTACAGCTAGCCTAAACTTCCCCTGTTTAAGTCTGACCCATTACCCGTAGTCATGCATTCATAGTCTCTTTCTGTAATCATAAAGTCTGTGAACTTGAACATGAAGTCTCAGCACTGATCACATACATTTGGAGTGACTGAAAATCAAGAGCAAGTTGTGGAGGGGAAAACCAAATGTCTATGTATGGCTACAATGTCATCCATTGCACTGTGATGATGTGATATTTTATTTTGTTTTAATTCTCTTCGGAAGTTTACTATTTGTGCAGAAAGAGCTACACTTCTGCAACAAAACCTCTGTGTTTGTGGAGATTATGAGAAAGGAGGAACAGCATACCTGAATCTTATCGAATAGTTAGGGTTGAAAAGGACCTCAAGATCATCTAGTTCCAACCCCCTGTCATGGGCAGGGACACCTCACACTAAAACATCTCAACCAAGGCTCTGTCCAACCTGGGCTTGAACACTGCCAGGGATGGAGCACTCACAACCTCCCTGGGCAACCTATTCCAGTGCCTCACCACCCTTACAGTGAAGAACTTCCTCCCTATATCCAATCTAAACTTCTCCTGTCTAAGTTTTAACCTGTTACCCCTTGTCCTATCACTACAGTCCCTGACAAAGAGACCCTCCCCAGCATCTTTATAGGCCCCCTTCAGATACTGGAAGGCTGCTATGAGGTCTCCATGCAGCCTTCTCTTCTCCAGGCTGAACAGCCCCAACTTTCTCAGTCTATCTTCACACGGGAGGTGCTCCAGTCCCCCGATCATCCTCGTGGCCTCCTCTGGACTTGTTCCAGCAGTTCCATGTCCTTTTTATGTTGAGGACACCAGAGCTGCACACAATACTCCGGGTGAGGTCTCACAAGAGCAGAGTAGAGGGGTAGGATCAGCTCCTTTGACCTGCTGGTCACGCTCCTTTTGATGCAGCCCAGGATATGATTGGCGCACACTGCCGGCTCATGCTTATTTTCTCATCGACCAGCACCCACAATTGTTTTCAATTGCATAGAAGAACACACGATGCACCATGGAAGACAATATGCACTGTATATTCTGAAGTCTCTAGCAAAAGAACAAGTGGAATCTCCTGCTTTTACACAGGTAGTCAATTTAAGCAGTTTCTTCAGTTCCAGTTAATCTCCTGTCCAGCCTATACTGACTGCAAGCTTGTTTGAGAACTGGAAACAAATAAGTTTTGTAAGAAACATGTCAGATATAAAGTCATTAATCTAACTCAAAGGATTTCTTTTCATATAAACAACAATGGAATAGTCAGTGAGAAAGAAAAGGAATGCTTTGTTCTTCCTTTTAGCAGGGATTAATATGCAGCCCTTTGCCCTTTAATGTGACACACAATTGTCTCCCATGATGCAACTCCTTCCTTCTCCCTGAGAAAAATGGGAAAGAATAAGACTTTTGGGCTCTTTGGCAAAAGATGCAACTGCTAATGAGAAACAGGAATGTTCATTCAGATAACACCAGAATTATGCTCTAAAAAATATCAGTATCCTGCAATTCTCACAATTATCATGTGTCAGGACCTGAAAAAAACAGGGGGGAAAATGTATAGAGGACTATATATTACTTAAAATTCTGAATATAGCCAGACTGTATGGTTTTTAACTAGAAATTTCCACAAGCATTCTTCCTACTGAAAATGATACAAGTTTCGTGATGGGGTCTTTGACAAAAGTTTGTGTCAATCTCAGGTATTTAAAACCTGCTTGAAGAGTGCAACTGGAGCTTAACTATGGGGTTACTATGGTCTCTTTACATAAATTTTACAAAAGTTTACAATGCAAGAGTGGCGCCCGGTGGTTCACAGCACAAGTTAAAAAGCAACCCTTACCCACCCCTCACAATCACAATTACTTATGACAAGACGATACAGTGCAGGGGTGGAGAAGACAAGATCTTATTAAAACCTCCCTGCAGTATCTCATGGTAATTTGCTCTGAGCAACATACAGCTTTTCTTACAAAAGCAGTATTTTAAACAATGCTTCTTTGCAACTCGCAAGATAGGGAATAGAAAGGCAGCAGAACATCTCAGAAACCTGAAATAAACAATTCTTGTTTGGCAATAATTGTGGAGAAATATATGAAAACAGTAGCCGAAAATATCTTTCACTTTCATGAAAAGCTTACTTTACTCTTGGACCATTTGCAAAAGCTGCAGTGAAGATGATTAAAAAGGAGCAAAAATGAAACAGTATTTGCATTCATTCTGGTAATAGAATATGAAATTAAAGCATGAAGGGATTAATGTTTTAAAGCTTGACTTGCAGTGATAAAGCTAAGGTATTAGAAGAGACAACATAACTGTTACAGGATAGACAAGCAAAGAAAAAGCAGCACATGCCTTAAGGATGAGCAAGGCAACCTAGAATAGAATTACAAAATGATTAATCAATACAAATGAGAAATTGTACAAGGAAAGAGAGCTTGGTGAGACTTCTTATGGGACTCAACACTGCAGCAGCTTAAAGATAATGAAAGGAGCACACCAAAGCCAAAGAAATGTTTTAATTCAGTAGCAAAGTCATTTGTGAACAGTTTAAATTACCCTAATCACCTCCCCTCCAGCCGGCAGTATGCTCTGTCTCTTTAGTTATTAAAAAAAAAAAAAAGAGTGTGGGGAAATGAGTTCTGCGAATCTAAGCTGCAAAATAATTATACGCACACCATTTTAGCATTTTAACAATGCAATCCCAAACATTTGGTCTCATTAGAATGCAAATCGACTCATTTAATAATCCCACATGAGAATTCTACCACACTCGGTTTAAAAAGAGCAGTGGTATTCAAAATATTATTAATAAATGCCAAATATGGAAAAGCCAGTTTGCTTTGCCAGCAGCTCAGGGCAGATAAAAGACATACAGAACATTTTTTTCCAACCAAAATCGTTTAATTGAAATTAAACAGTGGGAATGGTCTGGGACAGTTTTTAAAAATATGAAGGTGACAGTGCCCTCTGTTTAACACAGACACACTCACATTCACTAAAGGATGAGTACTAGAGCCTGTCATACAAATCAATGACATCAATTTGCTTCAAGTAGAGTCTAATTTCAGTAAGCTACTTCACTGTTAATAGTTTTAACCTCTGGTACCAGTTCAAAGCACTCTCCTGAACTGTGTCACTTCTGATTTATCAGTCCAAGTGGCAGTGTCATATTTTCAGCATTGCTGCAGAATTTTGATAATTAGAGGACTAAAATACCCAAAGGCTTAACAATACCATCATAACCAGACCCTCCCTATTTTCCTATTCTTCTCCTGGAATGCTATATGTTTATATTGTTCAGTAACGTAGATTATTTCATAACCGTCATAAGGAGAGCTAATTTAGGACAGATAATTAAGAAATCTCTAATGACTAGGACAGATACAATAAAAAATAATCTGACCCTGAAGCATCTGTTTTAATGAGTAAAACTCACACAAAAATGTATTAGAAGCAAGGTAGAGGGAGCAGTATTACTTTCTCCAGATCCTTGACACCAGTAAGAACTTTAAATTAGATATACGGTGTGACATTCTTAAAGAGGGCCTACAGAATTCTGGTGGATAAAAACCAAAAAGATATCTCTGATCTGCTTCTTCAAGACCACAATTCAGGGTTTATTCATGGTGATTTAGGGAACAATTTTTTTTTTTTTTTTTTTTTTTTCAGAGAGAGAGAAATTCTGCCTCTTTACTGATTCAGACCAGCATAGTATATCTAATACTACATACCACAATGTATATCACTAGGGCTATGCGCATAAGATCATTACTAGATCTGATTCCTAGCAGTGATCAAATCTGATGGTTTTCTGCTCTGTTCCTCCAGATTTCACTCATATGGGTTCTGCTACTTCCAGAAGCTAATTTTGTGCATAAGATTCATCTAGGGGTGAGCAGTGAGTAATCCAAAAAATATGTTTGGCATATAGTGTACACTCAGTATTGAATGTTTTTTTAGTACTGATTGTGGCAATGCAGCAGCTGGTGAAATATGAAAAGTCTTTTAAAGCTAACATAATATGACAACAAAAGCAAATTAAATATTGTAATATGACATGGAGTATAAATTGCTCTTGATACACTGTTAAAGTAGTTGAAAAATCTTTGGTTTGAAAAAGCTTGTCAGAAATTTTCTTCTCTTTTAATTACCTCTACACTGATGCACATTTAAAACATAATAAACATACTAGTCTCAGATTTGGGTTATGCAACTATGTGGTTAAGTACCCACTTCTGAAAAATTTACTTCATATTAAAAGGATTTCAGGTTTTCTTCCTCAGAATGCTGATATAGCACTCACTTCATCCTGCTACCTAAAGCTCTGTATCACATGCTGATTCCTCAACTAGGTTAAAGACACATATAAAATAATTCAAAGCATTCATTTACAAGGAGGCAATGCCAACTCGCTGTTAATAACAAAGTGTGCAACGAAGTTCACAGAATGGTGTTTAACTCATTCAGAGCCTCAGCTGAGGGAGACAGGATGTGATGATGAATAAGGACAATATGCAATGAGCTGCATCTATACCACACCTCCAAATTCATTTTTCAGTCTTTTAACCACTAGATATTTCTGCTTCACATGAATAAAAATATACTGTCATGTAATTAATTGAATATCCTGGAGATGCATAAACCACAGATTGACTAATTTAGTTTGCTTGCAATATAAACTAAATTAAAGCAGTGAAGCAATGGATGTTTTCCATTGTACGCTACTATTAAGTATGTCCTAACAGATTGGTTTCACAGATTATTTTTTTTTTTCTGGGCATTGGTTTCACAGATTTTTTTTTTTTTCTGGGCATTTATATAACCTCCCACATTAAATCTTCTGAGCACCTAAACCTTTAGTGAATTTATCTTCAAAATTCTCTTAGAAGGTATATGGCACAATTCTCATTTTACTCAGGGTGAAATAAAGAACCGAATCTATTCCCAAGTGTTCACCAGCTGGGAAATGAAACTTCAAAAAACCTCACTCTATATATCAATTTTATCATTGAATCCCAGACTGGTTTGGGTTGGAAGGGACCTTAAAGCTCTTCCAGTTCCAACTTCCTGCCACAGGCAGGGACACCTTCCACTAGAGCAGGTTGCTCCAAGCCCCTGTGTCCAACCTGGCCCTGAACATTGCCAGGGATGGGGCAGCCACAGCATCTCCGGGCATCCTGTGCCAGCACCTCAGCTCCCTCACAGTGAAGAACTTCTGCCTAAGTATCTAACCTGAACTTCCCTTGTTTAAGTTTAAAGCCATTTCTCATTGTCCTATCACTGCACACCCTTGTAAAAAGCCCCTCTCAGATTTCTTGTAGCCCCTTTAGGCACTGGGGCTGCTCTAAGGTCTCCCAAGAGCCTTCCCTTCTCCAGGCTAAACAACCGCAAGTCTCTCAGCCTGTAGTAGCGACACTGAGTATAAGCTTGCCTTCACCAAGTAAAGACAGTCAGATGTTGAGTTTAAGCATGGACTCAAGCCGATGCTCAATATTATAAACAGTTAAATTGCAAAATACAACTCTAACATATAAAGCTCCTGAAAGAAAAGTACACTGTACAAAAGTATACCCAGGAGTCTGCACAACTATACCAAACAGTTCTAACCTTATTCAAACTGCCATTTTTTATTTACTGACAAATTCTGAAGCTCCCAGAAAGTACAAGAATTTTCCGTAAGCTAATTTTCCTCTTCTCAGATGGGCAGAGGGAAAGGAGATGGACACCATGCTCTCACTGAACCCTGGCATGCCTGGGTGACACTCAGCAGTTGCATGCAGCACAGTTTCCTGAACTAATAAGTAGAGGTACAGGACATTACAGTGTATTACAGGACATAGCAGCTCTGAGCTGGGGACAGCATACCTGTAGTCACACAAAGCATAGGCAAGTGTATTGGGGAAGTAGTGCTATATCTTCTAGAGTCAGGTTAAGTACCTGCCCAGCACTGCTTCAAATTCTAAGGCTATCCTTGAGAGGAAAAAAAAACATTTACCAAGGACTGAATCATAAAAATGCACTCCTGAAGTTCAGGAAAAAGAGGAATACCAGCATGGTAGTGTTTTTATTCAATTAAAGATACCTGCTTGCTTATGTTTACTTTCTGTAACACGAGAGTGTAGAATTACTCTAGGGAAACTTGCTTAGGTTATATTTGCCTCATGCTTTCAACCAGACATGCAATTATTACACAGTTGTGTCAGGGAAAATATCAAAAGAGTATGGTATACATAAAAGCAAGAACAAGCCCACATACACATTATCAAATTAAACTGTTGTAATGTGCTTTTTTTACACCACTATTTTTTTTATTAGAACATAATTCTGTAACATCTTGTTGCTTCACAGAGTTACAAAAGAAATTCTTCTCCTTCACATCCATTTTTCCTCTGTCCCTGAGTTAAAAAATACAAACTCCACACCAGTCAAATGAAGTTTCTGTACACTGCAAAGCTCTAAGAGCAGTTCAGCATTGTGCTGAACTTGAAGAGCAGTGGTTTCTCAAGGCCTGTCATTTAAACTTCATTAAATGGAAGGAAGCACATACAATTCATAACACTTTTTATTAATTTCCTAACTTCCCAAATGAACGTGGCATTTTAAAAACTAGAGAAAGATGATGAGGCAGCTTACTATTTACTATTTCCAGCTGAGGTGCATTCACATGGATTAATTATACCGGAGTGTTCAATTCTAGCATTTAACAGAACACAAATATTTTCAGCTGTTTATGCAGGCAATATATAATTTTTCCTAGCATATTTTTTGCTTATGTATTACTGTAAAACAAAAGAGAAGAAGTCTTTCTTTTCTGAAATAGTGTATGTTGATATTTGCTACAGTTACTCATTATTGAGTTTTCCTCTGGGAAGAAGTTCTGCTGCAGAGCTTTCATTACAGGCTTTGAGTATAGGAGTCCTTTACTGAGGTTGGTCACTATAAGACTCATCAAAAGTAAGTTGCAAACTGGTCTTAGATTCATTATTTAGATTCATAGAATATTTAACAGACTCATATAAATCTGTAGTCCCAATATGAACAGTACCATCATATTTTCATAAGAGAACCTGCAAGAGTTACTGCAGTTAAAATATAAACAAAATGTGGTTAATACAAGTTTTCTCCTTCTGCTTTCTAAAGTGGCAGCATCATCCCACTTAGGATTCTTTTATTTTTTTCCCAACATTTTTTCCTGTGCAAAGTATTTGTCAGAAAAATTATTATCAATCAGCTGTAATCATGGTGCTTCATATACCAATCACAAAGGGCAAGGCTGTTCAAAGGTGGGAAGACAGGTGGCAATTGTCAGTTTTAAAAGGTGGTGTCCTGGGTTCAGCAGTAGCAGTCATTTTTATCCTTCTCAGTAGCTGGTGCAGTGCTGTGGTTTTGACTTTCAGCCTGGGAACAACACTGGTAACACCGATGTTTTTAGTTGCTGCTCAGTAATGTTTACTCTAACCAAGGACTTTCTGAGCCTCATGCTCTGCCAGGGAGGAGGGGAAGCCGGAAGGAAGCAGAGGCAGGACATCTGACCCAAACTAGCCAAAGAGGTATTCCCTACAACAGCATGTGATGCCCACTATATAAACTGAGGACAGTTACCCGGAAGAGTTAGATCACTGCTTAGTCTGGCTGGGTATCGGCTGGCGTGTGGTGAGCGGTTGTATTCTCTTCCCTTGTTATTTCCCTTATCATTATTATTATTGGTGGTAGCAGTAGTGGTTTGTGTTATACTTTAGTTACTGGGCTGTTCTTATCTCAACCCATAGGAGTTACATTCTTCTGATTCTCCTCCCCATCTCTCCAGAAGCAGGGGGAGGAGGCAGGGGACAGTGAGCAAATGGTTGCTTGGTTTCTGACTGACAGGCTGGGCTTAAACCACGACACTTGGTAAGCCCCAAAGCTGTTCAGGTAAGTGAATGCATAGAATAGGTGAGAGGGTCAGTTCAGCTTTCTCTGAATCCTCAAAAGATAAAGGATCTTAAAAGGATCTTACAGATCGTTTTGTTTGAGAAGCAAGACATGACATCAGAAGATATGCAGGACAGTTTTAAAATATTAGACAAAATTTTTTGCAAATCTTCACCTTTTCTTACAAAGTATTTTCTTAAATATTTTTAGGAAATAAAATCCTCAAAGGAAAATATGAAGCTGTGTTTATGCACTCTGCATAGATGAAAAACTATGAGCATAACTGAACATGAAAAAGACTAAAATGTGTATTAGTGCAGGAGAAAAATTCTGACTTTAACTGGAACTTCCCAAAGTAATCACAAAAATTCAATGTGAATCACAAATCCAATGTTTAAAGTTTATCCTCTGACTCTCAAAGATATTATTATATATGTATAGTTAAAGGGCTGGGGTTTTATCAGTATTCACTCTTGATTTTGTTGTTTACAATCATGTTGACATTTGCTTGAGTTGCTGCATAATGATTGACTCAGAACGCAATAGAAAGCTTAGTTGATAAAGAAGATATGGAAGAACATATGCCCCCCTCCACGAACATATTTGTAATTTGTTTCAAAGTGAGATGGATAATATTTATAACCGTGGATTGAGTACATTGCTCTCCATATAAAACATCAACAGGACAAAACACTGAATGTCCTTACTGAATGATCTACACAGACCACATTTCAGTAACTTTAATGAATAAACAAATAAAAATCAAATTAATCATCTAAGAGAGTAATTATGATTCCATAACTGTCTTTATCATCCTTTATTATACTAGTTATTTCTGTTATAGTCTGGGCAAATGTAAAGTTTTGGTGTGTTTTTTTTTAACATACATATTACAAATCAGGATGCTTATACTCAACTTTAGGTAAAGCTAACAAATCTATTTACAAATCCCTTATGTCCAACAGCATTACAATTCTGAAAGCTGCTGCTTCTTAATTGTGCATAAGCAGGACAATTTGCTCCAAGGTTTTATTACATTCATTTTGTATAACATTGTTATACATTATTAGATTGTTGCTGAACTATATACTGCTGAAGCATGAAGTAGAGAGCTCATACTGAAACCATCCTACAGTCTACAGTAACATGTGGTCTAAAAAGTATAAAATATTGCTTTTAAAAATATTCATAACCATGTAAATTCGAAAAAGAGAATGAAGAGTTGCAAGAACATCAGTGCAGTGGCAGATCTACAACAAACATAAAACCTAATCAAACTTTGGAACTGCATCCAAATTCTTCCCTCTACTTTGAATAGGAACACTGGTAATATATGCTGGTATAATTAAAGTTATCTTTATGTTCTTTTCTGAAAAGATAATGTTCCTAGACAGATTTAATGCTTCAGAGTAAAATAGGAGGTTACTCAGGAGATTGAAAAGTGTATGGAAAAAATCCCAGCTGTCTAAATTGCAGCATATCTATTTAAACAGGCTTTTAAAATTCTGAATGTTTATTCTTAAAATTTCATATGCCTGTAGCACATAGGGGCCTCAGAGGATCATTCAGACTTCACCCAGAGTTCTGAATCTTCATTCAGAATGATCCTTCTTGTCCGACACTTTTGCCTCTGCAGAGCTGAGAATAGTTTCTTGGGCAGCCTAGGAAGCCTCAAAACATCCAAAAACTTCCTATTGAACTTCTATTTAGACAAGCAATTAGAACCACAAACTGCCACCGAACTCTCACTGTGGGAATCAGGGATAGGACTGAAGGTGACAGGGAATAAAGAGGTGAGAGGAGCTGGACAGTTGACCCAAGGGACAATAGGACCTATCCAGCCTGACTGACGCTGTGGTCAAGGAGAGGACAGTGGCTGCTGGGCAGTTTGACTTCAGTGGGGGTTTTGACAGTTTCCCAGAGAATCCTTGCAGCACACTGATGAAATGTCAGCTGGATAAATGGATGATAACGTGGATGGAAAATTGGCTGTACCATCAGGCTGGAAGGGTCAGATTTTGGACAGTGATAGAAAACATAACTGGTAGCATGTCTCACAGATGCTAATGCCAATACTGTTTAATGTACTTAGTTACAACTTGGACAATGGGATGAAGTGCACTCTTAGGAAATCATACTTTCCAGCTGGTTTAGGAGCTTTTTTTTTAGAATTGAATGAGGAATTCTTATTATTTAAAAAAAATAAAAGAAGAAATTATATGATTGGAGTACTTCTCTAGATATGCATTTTGTAGAATATCTGATTATACTGTCTGTATCATATCTGACCACTTACGTATTTCACTATCAAATAATAAATTATTATGGTTATCTGAAATGTTTCTAATGAGCACCTTCTGCCTGGAAATCAGTGTCTTTTTTCAAATATTATCTATTACTACATGGAGACAGGCTGGTATTTAGAATGGTTTTTGTCAGAATAAGCTCTATCACCACTTTTGCAAGACAAATGAAAAAATAGGAAGTATTTTAACAAAATCTATAATGTACTAGAGAAATGAGAAGGTCCAGCGCAGATCAGTGTGTTTACAATTATGCCACCCAGTTGTATATGCATTCAGAATAAATGCCTAATTCAAGGACCTGATATATACTGCTCACCTATCCACATTATTCACAGAACTATAAAACTGAAGATAAGTTTGTTCCTGGAATCTCTGTTACTGTAATGAACAAATGAGGATACTGTTAAGATACTTCAAATCAATAGAGAATTAAAAGCAATGTTTCAAAAAGCTTACTTTGTGAAAATGCTGCCAATAGAACTCATATGCTGACAGTCATACACACCTCTTTACTCCAAAACCCAGAAATATTTTGGAGGAAAGGTATAATTGTTCATTAAAGCTTGATGTATGATGGAAGGCAGAAATGTCACAGTTCACAGAACAATGCAATCCAAATAAAGCATTTCAGATATTTCCTGTGACTCTGATACTGACTGATTAATTCTTTAGAGAAGTTACTTGAGTTTTCTTTGGAGAAAAATGAAGCATCTTCAAGGGAAGGGTGGAAGTTTGGAACACTTCTGGAAAGAAGTGAACATGGGCACATTCTTGCCCTGTGCTCATGCTCTTCCTCCACTGCAGCTGTTGGCCACCATCTCTTTGATCAAAGAGAGAGTATTAGATTCAGGTACAGATACAAGCTACAAGTACTGGACAGATACTTGGCTATATGGACGTTTGGTCTAAATCTGCATAGTCAATTCTAATGTAAAGTTTAATTTTCTGTGTATGCAGAAGAATTGTAAAAGACCTAGAAGAATTTGTGAAGACATAAAAAAACAATCTGTGCTTTTCATGACTTTTCAAACATAAACATGAAGGCCCCACAGCTTATCAGTAAAGGAGCTGGAGATTTATAAAATAATAAACAATGATCTATGTAGTTAAGACATTTTCAACTGCTTACATGATATATAACTACAAACAATATATACTAGCAAATTGAGTTTATCTCCACAGGATGGAGAAAACTGCCAAAATCTAAGCACAATAAAGCAACCTAAATTGTAGTGAACAAAAATTAAAAATAAAATAGAGCACATCTTTTTTTATAATTCCAGGAGTTGAATTTTCAGTAGACAACCAAATAAAGGCCCATGTATGTGTAGAGAGGGAAAGATCAGGAGAAAATGAAGGAGGTTAAGCTATTTTTTACTAGAACAAAGATGGAATTATTTTTCAGAAATTATGCAGGAAGACATTGACAAAGAAAGACTGACTGCGATTCCTCCGAATTGAGTCTTCCCATGGGCAGGGAAGAAGAAAACTTTTAGAAGAAAAGCAGGAAGTGTCTTCTCATGGTTTCTATGATACTTTTTAAAAAAAAAAAATCCTAATCAATGAACCAAAAACCCCCAAACCAAAACCCCAAACCCACAACCAACCAACAAAAATCAACCAAACACAGCCTCACCCCCAAACCATTTCCACTTTGAAAAGACTTTGCTAACTGTCATGGTTTAATCCCAGCTGGAAACGAAGTAGGACACAGCTGCTCATTCACTCCCCCCACTGCCCTGGTGGGATGGAAGGAGAACTGGGAAAAGGTAAAACCCATGGGTTGAGATAAGACCAGTTTAATAATTGAAATAATAGCAAAATATAATAATAACAATAGTAACAATTGTAATGAAAAGGAGAGAGAGGTGGATAAAACCCAACTGCTCCCCACCTGGTGACCGTTGCCCAACCTGTCCTCAAGCAGCAATCAGTGGCTCCCAGCCAGTTCCCCCCAGTATCTATCTGAAGCTTGACATGCTGTGGGATAGAATACCTCTCTGGCTAGTTTGTGTCAGGTGTCCTGTCTCTGCTTTCTCCCAGTTTCCCATGCACCTCCTCACTGGCAGAGCATAATATTGAAAAGTCATTGGTCAGGGTAAGCATTACTGAGCAACAACTAAAACATCGGCGTGCTATCAGTGTTGTTCTCATACTAAATCCAAAACATAGCACTGCATCAGCTCCAAGGAAAAGAATAAACTCTGCCCTAGCTGGCACCAGGACAGTAACAAATAATCATTACTGCCATTACCCAGAGGGAAAAGAATATCAACATTTCATCTAAAATCAAAATAGATTTGGTAATCCAACTTATAGGATACAACTCAATTGAAAGCCTACTGATGAGTAGTGCTTTGAGATCTGTTTGATTAATGGGAGAGGGAAACCACCTGCAGCTTACTGCTAATGTGCAAACACCTGGTCATGAGATGGGAAAAAAAAAATCACTCCCTGGAGAGCTATGTCATTAAAGAGATGGTGTTACCAGAAGTCTCTCTTAAAACAGGAAGTATTTCAATAACATATTGTAATTTATCCTCACAAAAAAGAAAAAAAAATATTTTTTGAAGAATACCTAGAATAAAGGCACACAGTCTGGAAAATATGTTAGGACAATATATGCAACTTTTCCAATTAGTCTTAAAAGTTATTAGTATTCTTGAGCTAATACATTGTAGAAAGGACTAGAATAATTGTTAAACTCTTTCCTCAAACTGAAAGGTTCATTATTTTTTATGTCAGTGAATGCAGAAAACTAGCTTTATGTGGGCTCCCTCTGAAAAATTATGCTGTACTACCAACCACTATTGTCACTGCTAACACAGAGGTTAAATGTTCTTTCTTCCAAATAGGCAGAACAATAAAGGGCAGAGGAAAGGCCATTACTTCTTTTTAATACGGTTTTGACTTACAGTATGGTATTTTTTTCTAATAAGCTGACCAAATAATTCTAAGAGGAATAAAGTATTCAGTGTCTGCACTTAGAGGTTTTTTTCCTGATGTCATTAGTAATTGCTAAATTAATTTAAATGTCTTGCTTATTGAATAATAGTTTGATGTGTTTTTCTTAAACATAAAAACATTCAGAATGCAACCATTCAAAACACACTTTCTACAACATGCTTTAATAAAGGTTTTACAGTAAATCCTCAACTAATTCCAATCTGTCCAAGGTGCAGCAGCAGCAGTCATTTTTCTCCCTCTGGTGCAGTACTATGGTTTTGACTTTCAGCCTGGGAACAGCGCTGATAACACCGATGTTTTTAGTTGCTGCTCAGTAATGTTTACTCTGACCAAGGACTCTCTGAGCCTCATGCTCTGCCAGGGAGGAGGGGAAGCTGGCAGGAAGCAGAGGAAGGACACCTGACCCAAACTAACCAAAGAGGTATTCCATACCACAGCACGTCATGCCCACTATATAAACTGGGAGCAGTTACCCGGAAGGATTAGATCACTGCTTGGCTGGGCTGGGTATTGGTCAGCAGGTGGTGAGCAGTTGTATTCTCTTCCCTTGTTATTTCCCTTATCATTATTATCAGTGGCAGCAGTAGTGGTTTGTCCTATACCTCAGTTACTGGACTGTTCTTATCTCAACCCGTGGGAGTTACATTCATTGGCAACACTAACCTGGAATGACATAGTACCACTAACAGTGGATGAAATGATTCATAAACTCCGAGAGTTCGAATACAATCTCACCCCTTCCATCATCTCAGCTGTGGAAAAAATGTCCCAGGACCTCCAACAATTGAGAGATGATCTATCTGATCTTTCCAGCTCCTCACGTGTACCAACACACGTCTCAGCTATTAACAAAAGGTGTCCTACTGCTCAAGAGAGAAGATATAGGAGGTATATGCCACAAGCCATGCTATGGTTTTACCTGTGGGATCTCAGAGAAGAGATGACGAAGTGGGATGGAAAACCTACCTCAACTTTGGAGGAACAGGTGCATGAACTGAAGAAGAAAACACAGGTCAAGGATGATCACCCCATGAAAGCCGCAGCTTCAGTCTCTGGTGAGCAGGTTCCCAGATGGAGTGGAAGTGCTGATTTTACTTCAGCTCATGTGATAAAGACTAATCCCTGTCAACAAGACGTAAGTGATCAATGTGATGACTATTAGAGGGGCCATGCCTTCAGCCAGGTGGAGGTAGGGGACAGTCGGATTTACTGGACTGTGGATCAGATGGCCTGGCACATCAGTCCCACAAAAATATAAGGCTCTAGTAGATACCGGTGCACAGTGTACCCTGATGCCATCAAGCTGTCCGGGGTTGGAACCCATTTTTATTTCTGGAGTGACAGGAGGATCCCAAGAGTTGATTGTACTGGAGGCTGACTGGGAGGAAATGGCAAAAGCACCCCATTGTGACTGGTCCAGAGGCTCCATGCATCCTCGGCATAGACTACCTCAGGAGAGGGTACTTTGAAGACCCAAAAGGATATCGATGGACTTTTGGTATTGCTGCTCTGGAGACTGAGGAAAATGAGCAGCTGTCCACCTTGCCGGGTCTCTCAGAGGATCCTTCTTTTGTGGGGTTGCCGAGGGTCGAAGAACAACAAATGCCAATCGTGACAACAACAGTGCACCAGCGGCAATATCGCACCAACCAGGACTCCCTGATTTCCATCCATAAGCTGATCCGTTGACTGGAGGGTCAGGGAGTGATCAGCAGGACCCGCTCACCCTTTAAAAGCCCCATATGGCCAGTGCGAAAGTAACAGAGAGTGGAGACTAACAGTAGACTATCGTGGCCTGAATGAAGTCACACCGCCATTGAGTGCTGCCGTACCGGACATACTAGAACTTCAGTATGAATTAGAGTCAAAGGCAGCCAAGTGGTATGCCACGACTGATATTGCCGATGCATTTTTCTCAATTCCTTTGGCAGCAGAGTGCAGGCCACAGTTTGCTTTTACTTGAAAGGGTGTCCAGTTCACTTGGAACCGACTGCCCCAGGAGCAGCCTGGGCAGCCCTATCATCAGCCATGGACTGATCCAGACTGCACTGGAACAGAGGCAAGTTCCAGAACACCTGCAGTATATTGATGACATTATCATATGGGGCAATACAGTGGAAGAAATCTTTGAGAAAGGGAGGAAAATAATCCAAATCCTGCTGAAAGCCGGTTTTGCCATAAAACGGAGTATGGTCAAGGGACCTGCACAGGAGATTCAATTTTTGGGAATAAAATGGCAAGATGGATGTAGACAGATCCCCACAGATGTGATCAACAAGATAACAGCAATGTCTCCACCAACTAATAAGAAAGAAACACAAGCTTTCTTGGGGGCAGTGGGGTTCTGGAGAATGCACATCCCAAATTACAGTGCGATTGTAAGCCCTCTCTATCATGTGACCCGGAAGAAGAATGATTTTAAATGGGGTCCTGAGCAACAACAAGCCTTTGAACAAATCAAACGCGAGATAGTTCATGCAGTAGCCCTCAGACCAGTCCGGACCGGGCCAGATGTGAAAAATGTACTGTACACTGCAGCTGGGGAAAATGGTCCTACCTGGAGCCTCTGCAGAAAGCTCCAGGCTTTTGGAGTTGGGGGTACAAAGGATCTGGGGCCAGCTATACCCCAACTAAGAAAGAGATACTGGCAGCCTATGAAGGGGCTCGACCTGCTTCGGAAGTGATTGGCACTGAAGCACAGCTCCTGGCACCCTGGTTGCCTGTGCTGGGCTGGATGTTCAAAGGCAGGGTCTCCTCTACACATCATGCAACTGATGCTACATGGAGTAAGTGGGCTGCACTAACTGCACAACAAGCTCGAACAGGAAATCCCAGTCATCCAGGCATTCTAGAAGCCATCATGGACTGGCCAGAGGGCAAAGATTTTGGAATGTCACCAGAGGAGGAGGTGATGCGTGCTGAAGAGGCCCCACCATATAATAAACTGTCAGAAAGTGAAAAGCAGAATGCCTTGTTTACTGATGGGTCCTGTTGTATTGTGGGAAAGTATCGGAGATGGAAGGCAGCCGTATGGAGTCCTCAACGACAAGTTGCAGAAACTGCTGAAGGAGAGGGCGAATCGAGCCAGTTTGCCGAGGTGAAAGCAATCCAGCTGGCCCTGGACATTGCTGAATGAGAAAAGTGGCCAGTACTTTATCTCTATACTGACTCATGGATGGTGGCAAATGCCCTGTGGGGGTGGCTGCAGCAATGGAAGCGAAGCAGCTGGCAGCGCAGAGGTAAACCGATCTGGGCTGGTGCACTGTGGCAAGATATCACTGCCTGGGTGCAAAACCTGGCAGTGAAGGTTCACCATGTAGATGATCATGTACCCAAGAGTCGGGCCACTGAGGAACACCAGAAAAAACAAGTGGATAAAGCTGCTAAGATTGAAGTGGTTCAGATGGACTTAGATTAGCAACATAAAGGTGAGTTATTTTTGGCCCGGTGGGCCCATGACACTTCAGACCATCAGGGCAGAGATGCAACATAAAGATGTGTTTGTGTTCGAGGGGTGGACTTAACAATGGACACTATTGCCCGGGTGTCCTGGGTTCAGCAGTAGCAGTCATTTTTCTCCTTCTTAGTAGCTGGTGCAGCACTGTGTTTTGACTTTTGGCCTGGGAACAGAGCTGATAATACAAATGTTTTAGTCTGATCAAGAACTTTCTGAGCCTCATGCTCTGCCAGGGAGGAGGGAAAGCCGGGAGGAAGCAGAGACAGGACAACTGACCCAAACTGACCAAAGAGGTATTCCATACCACAGCGCATCATGCCCAGGAGGTAACGGAGAGTTACCCGGAATGGCTAATTCAATGCAGGACTGGACTAGGTATCGGTCGGTGCTTGGTCGGGGTGGGGTGAGTTATCGGTCGGTGGGTGGTGAGGTGTTGTATTCTCTTCCCTTGTTATTTCCCTTATCATTATTATTGGTTACTAAACTATTCTTATCTCAACCTGTGGGAGTTGCATTCTTTTTGATTCTCCTCTCTGTCCTTCCGGGAGTAGGGGGAGGGCAAGAAGGGGGGGAGTGAGAGAGCGACTGCATGATTTATGGCTGACTTTGTTTAAACCATGACACCAGGTTATTCATGACTGTGAAACATGTACTGCAATTAAGCAAGCTAAATGGTTAAAGCCTCTTTGGTATGGAGGACGATGTCTGAAGTACAAATATGGGGAGGCCTGGCAGATTGACTGTATCACATTCTCACCAACCCACCAAGGCAAGTGCTGTGTGCTTACCATGGTGGAAGCAACCACCGGCTTTTGCTCAGGGACCCAGATATATCTGGGGAGTAATGCGGTAAGATGGGGAAGTCCAATTTATACCTCAAGGGGATTTGATTTTAGGGGAAAACAGCCAATGAACTCAATTGTATGCAGTTGCCTGCTATGTATCACTTTAATAGCTCACCAACTAGATGTCTTCAGGTCACCAGCGAATGGCCCTGACTTCCCTCTGACCATCATCCCAACAAAGAATGAACTTTGCTGAAACCAGACAAGTTCTGTGGTAAAAGAACAATCAGCATCAGTAGCGAATGATCCAACTCTGCACACAGCCTCTCCTGCTCTGAAAGACTGTTACAAGAGATGGACCCTGCCATCATGGACCGAATGGAATCAGCCATTTTATAGGGATTGGTCCATGCACTAAGGGATGATCTGTGTGTGTGTGTGTGTTTGGTCATATATATATGTATATATATGAGATAAGAGTGATGGTATATTGAAAATGTGGGACCTGAGTATGACATGAATGGTATGGAATAAGAGGTGGATACTGTCCTGGGTTCAGCAGTAGCAGTCATTTTTATCCTTCTTAGTAGCTGGTGCAGTGCTGTGGTTTTGACTTTTGGCCTGGGAACGGCACTGATAACACTGATGTTTTTAGTTGCTGCTCAGCAATGTTTACTCTGACCAAGGACTTTCTGAGTCTCATGCTTTGCCAGGGAGGAGGGGAAGCCGGCAGGAAGCAGAGACAGGATACTTGACCCAAACTGACCAAAGAGGTATTTCACACCACAGCACATCATGCCCACTATATAAACTGGGGGCAGTTACCTGGAAGGGTTAGATCACTTCTCGGTCTGGCTGGGTACCGGTTGGCAGGTGGTGAGTGGGTGTATTTTCTTCCCTTGTTGTTTCCCTTATCATTATTATTATTACTGGTGGCAGCAGTAATGGTCTGTGTTATACCTTAGTTACTGGACGGCTCTTATCTCAGCCCATGGGAGTTACATTCTTTTGATTCTCCTTCCCATCCCTCCGGGAGCGGGTGGGAGGAAGGAATGGTGTGAGTCTCTCTCTGAGTGGTTCCGAGTTACAGCTGGGCTTAAACCACGACACAATCATAATTTCATAATGCTTTTCATTGTCACTTCTGCACTTGTAATATCACTTCCTATAGTAGGACAGTGTAGGTTAGAGCAGAGGTTTGTATTTTTTCTCAAAATCATTTTAGTTGTTTGGTGGGGGAAAAGAAACAGAAACAGAAAGAAATTGAGAGATTTGAAACAAAATTTAAAGACAACAAACACTGAGACGTCCTGGAAACTGTTTAGGAAGGGAGAGATACATTGGAAGAGAATTTTAACCAGACCTGTTGCCATGTGGAAGTCTCCCTGACTGTCTCCTAAACTATCATTACACTTATTTTGAAATAAAATTGCAATTCAGCCTCTGAATCGTTGCAAGTCACCAAAGAAATTAGTAACCTCTACTGGCATTTTTCTTATAGTAGTTTATTTCATTAAAGCATTAGCTCAACTGCACACCTGCCTTTTCTTAGTGCATTATTTTGTACACCTTTTTTGATACTAAAATAGCAGCAGTCTCTGTCCCAGACCAGTCAGTGCCTGTGAATAGCAGCAAAGGGCATCTGGTGTCTTACTTCCCTGTAGGAGTTAGCAGAAACAGTTCCTATATGCCTTATAATAAGAACATAATTCTATAGCAAGCTGTCTTGCTGTTAAATAAATCATTTAACAAGGCAAACAATTCCAAGATGATTGCCAAGATTCCCTCAACTTCTGGGGAGGATCTGCAAGCAGATCTATTGACTTTGGATTCTGCTTCCAATTCTGCCACTCCCATGGAAGTGGATGATTAAAATGCTATTTTTTTTCCAGTTCCAGAGGCCTCTAAATATACTACCTCTAAAAAGTAATTCACAAGTGTCAGCTCTGGAATAAAATACACTGTCATTCGTATGAGAGGCTGAACTGAAATCAGACTCAACCATCCCTTGTCTCAAAGATTGGTGTGAGAAGCTGAGGTTCACTATCTCTGGGTGTAAAGAGCTGAGATAAGACTCCACCATCCATTGTCTCAAAGCTTTCTGACAGATGTGCAGTTGAAGAGCTGGCTGCAAGACCAGGGAAACTGGATGGACCAGGAATGTGCATCCACTCAACATTAAGAACAGAGGTACTTCTCCGTAGCACATAATAAAAGAAGACACATGTAATCTCCATGTGGCCATCCCACCACTGAAGATGACTATGGATCCTAGGGACACCCCTGGATCTATGGTGGTGACTATCTCTCTGCATTCTGAATGCTTGCTTAATTTCTATCCTCTTTTCAGATAATTTTTATAGTCATCTTTTTATATTTTTACAATAAAAAACTGACCAATTGCAGCACTTGACCTCATTTGTATCTTAATTTCACTCCTGGGATCATGAATAAAATATTTCCAACATTGGGTTTTATCTAGTCACAGAATCACACACACAGAATCCCAAAAGGTTGGAAGGGACCTCAAAAGATCATCTAGTCCAACCCCCCTGCAAGAGCAGGGTAACCTATAGTACATCACACAGGAACTTGTCCAGGCGGGCCTTGAATATCTCCAGTGTAGGAGACTCCACAACCCCCTGGGCAACCTGTTCCAGTTCTCTGTCACTCTTACAGTAAAGAAGTTCTTCCTGATGTTAACGTGGAACTTCCTATGCTCCAGTTTACACCCATTGCCCCTTGTCCTATCACTGGATATCACTGAAAAAAGCCTAGCTCCATCATCCTGACACCCACCCTTTACATATTTGTAAACACTGATGAGGTCACCCCTCAGTCTCCTCTTCTCCAAGCTAAAGAGACCCAGCTCCCTCAGCCTCTCCTCATAAGGGAGGTGTTCCACTCCCTTAATCATCCTTGTGGCTCTGCGCTGAACTCTTTCAAGCAATTCCCTGTCCTTCTTGAACAGAGGGGCCCAGAACTGGACGCAATATTCCAGATGTGGCCTCACCAAGGCTGAGTAGAGGGGGAGGAGAACCTCTCTTGACCTACTAACCACTCCCTTTCTAATGCACCCTAAGATGCCATTTGCCTTCTTGGCCGCAAGAGCACATTGTTGGCTCATGGTCATCCTCCTATCCACCAGGACCCCCAGGTCCCTTTCCCCTTCGCTACTTTCCAGCAGGTCACCCCCCAACCTGTACTGGTACATGGGGTTGTTCTTCCCCAGATGCAAGACTCTACACTTGCCCTTGTTGAACTTCATCATGTTTCTCCCCACTCAACTCTCCAGCCTGTCCAGGTCTTGCTGAATGGCAGCACAGCCTTCTGGTGTGTCAGCCACTCCTCCCAGTTTTGTGTCATCAGCGAACTTGCTGAGGGTGCACTCAGTTCCCTCATCCAGGTCATTGATGAAAATATTAAACAGCACCGGTCCCAGCACCGACCCCTGAGGGACTCCACTAGTCACAGACCTCCAGCTAGATTCTGCGCCATTGACCACAACTCTCTGCCTTCTTCCTTTCAACCAGTTCTTGATCCACCTCACTACTTGATCGTCAAGCCCACACTTCCTTAGCTTATCTATGAGGATGCTGTGAGAGACAATATCAAATGCCTTACTGAAATCAAGAAAAACCACATCTACCGCTCTACCATCCACCTAGTCACTTCCTCATAGAAGGCTACAAGGTTGGTCAAACATGACTTCCCCCTCATAAAACCATGTTGGCTGTTCTTAATGACCCCCTCATCCTTGATATGCCTAGTGATGGAGTCAAGAATAAGTTGTTCCATCACCTTTCCAGGGATGGAGGTAAGGCTGACCGGTCTATAATTACCCGGGTCCTCCTTCTTGCCCTTCTTATAGACTGGTGTGACCTTTGCCATCCGCCAATCCTCAGGCACCTCGCCCGTTTCCCACGACTTACCAAAGATGATGGAGAGTGGCCTAGCAATGACCTCCGCCAGCTCCCTCAGCACCCTTGGGTGCATTCCATCCGGACCCATCGATTTAGTCTGACCTCGACAACTGATATGCAAAAGTAGTAGACAATATAATGGGAGAATAAGAAATGGAGATTATAAACTTGTTTCAGTGAAATATGTGAAAAGACAGAAAATGCTATTGTAGTAATATTTGAAGAAATGAAAGGCATTATATCTCACAAGGTAAAAAGCACTTATGAGAATGTAGATGGTAGAGGTCAATAGAACTGACAGCCACTACAGGCCGTTAAGATTACTTGCTAAGGCACTTGACTAATGGTTTCCCACGGCACAATATTGAGCAAGCATTCTATTCAAAAGGGGAGAAGATATTGCCCACCAAAGCTGCTGAGAAAGATATTAATCACTTCACTAGGCTCTGATTCAGGTCTTAATTCAGCTGAAATATGGCAAGATTTCATCTACCTGTTTTGTAGTACACTGAAGACATAAAAAAAGGCTTTAATAGCTTTTTTTAAATCAGACATTGATACAATGCCAGCTTTTCATTTTCATGACCTTCAATTTATTGTATACATGACCAACCAACATAATGAATTTCACAAACGTTGATACTGCTGATCTACTTTAGAAATGTTTTTGCTTATCTAAGATATCTTCAGATACACCTAGTAAGCAATTCTCTGCCTCCTTAAGATGGGAAAGAAAGAAAGAAACATAGCTAGTTTTACTTTAGTAACTGGAAAGGAGACATTCTGCCACTGTGATTATTTACTTTTTACTTAGAATCGCCGTTTGCCCTGCTGGCTTTATGTGAGTGGCTTGCAGTAATGGAAAATCTATTTGCTTTTATTAGAGCATAAGGTACTCAGCCACCATAAAGCTTATTGTTGAATTAGTGCTGGCTCTGCAGAAAATGATTTCTCATGTTCTTCATTTTATTATGTTAAATGAATTCTCTGGTGCAATTATTGTCCAGTAGATCATAGGGGTAATAAGCTAATTGCTACTTGTTTTAATTGCTTAAGTATGAAATGTCAGTGATTTATAAGTAATGAAGAAGCCAAGATGAAGTCATAAAATACTAAACGCCCATGAGATCAAGTAGTGTACTTCTGCAATGAGGATGACTTTATTTCACAATGGCAAAAATACTGTATTTTCAGCCTCTAATAGTAAGCTAAAGACAGAAGAAGGAAAGAATTTTGGCACCTTTCTTCAAGGCATGGAAAATGCATTTTTACTTTAGTAAAATAACTAGTATAGCATTAACAGTACATATTTCATATACTGTACCAAAAAAGGATGACAGGAACATTACTATGTGTGAACTGTATGAACATATTTTTACATAGCTTTGTACCGTCAATGGACCCAAACCAGTCAATATTCAATCAGTTGCACCTGTTTTGAACTGGAATGCAGTTGCTTTAAGAAGTGATATATATTAGCATGATCAAGTTGAGTGTAGCTTTGCATAATACAAAACAAAGTCTTGTTATTCATTCACACTGTTTACAATGAAGCTGCCATACAGTGTATGCTTTTCCTTAGTCCAAATTATATAGCTATGAAAATCAGATGGAAATGTGTAATTCCCTGTTGCATTGGTCCACATAGACGGATGAGAGAAAAGCTGTTTTGTTTCTTGACTTAATATTTTAAGCAAGATGCTACATTTTAAAGGTGCTATAAATTAACCTCTGTGTGTGGATTTCCAAACTATATTTTAAAAATATTAGGAGATTCTTCAAAATTTTGCAAATTACATAAAGATGAAAATTTCTCAGCACCAGACCAAGTTCATAAAAAATGGGGTTTTTTAACTTTCCCATCCCCAGAGCAAACTGTGAATGTTCAGAACACAAACTTTGATTCTAGTCCATAAACTCAAGGAACCCAGGAGGGGAAAAATTAAATTTTCATCCTAACCAAAGTGACCTCCAAGACTTTAATATTTCATAATTTCTGATTTCCGGAACTCAACCTTTTAGAATATCATCAGAATATCTTTTTTACATGGACTTTCTGGAAGAAGAACATGCTGGTAAATTGTTCTAAGATTACTCCAGGGTTCAAAAGTGAGAATTTCTGTTTTCACTAACCCGAATTTCTTAAGTGTTAATGTATCACTACTTGTGGCTAGAAAAACTGGTATTTTTGCCCTCTGGAGTTTGCCAGTATTTCAATGTTTCTAATTCTTTACAAGGAAAGAATTAAAAAAAACCCAACAAACCAGTACCAACACACAAACAAAGAAAAGCCACAAACTAGAAGAGGATGAATATGACCCAGGAAGTACGAACTTTAGGGAATTTATCAGTTGAAGAGTAGACATTTTGAGTTACTCTTTTAGATTAAGTTCCAATTTAGAAAAGTAATCAAATATTTCTGAACAAAAAAACCTAAAAGATAGGAGGAAGAGGATGGTCATTAATGCAGTTCCTTATTTTTGAGTCAACTGCCATAAATATCTGTTTTTTTCTTTGTGTTCTTTTTTGCCTCTTGCATTTTAAATAAATATTTCATTCTGGATTTAAAGTTCTATTAAAAAAAAACAAACAAACCAAACAACAACAAATCCCAAAAAACAGGTTTGTATTTAAAATTTCACTTTTCATTATTATTTTTCAAAGAAACAAACATTCATTAAAAAGTCCTTATCTCTATGAAAATCCAGCTGTCAGTCAGTCAACATGAAAACAAGTTGCAGAAATTCGGATGCAGTTATAAAATTTTCTTTGTGCTTTTTAGTCACTTACATTCTTATCACACACCCTTTCCTGCCTACACACAAAGTTGAAGATATCAGGTATCAAACCTAAGTCATGATTTTCTCAGAAACTTATGAGAATTTGTTTTCTAATCAAAAGGTTTTAATCCAAAATATATGTGCAAGTTACCAGTAACACAAATCGGTAATTAGCTCTATACCAAATACATGTGAATGCAGAGGAATTGCACAGTTGAAATTATTACAATTTTACAAATGCAATATCAATTATTATAGAAGTAATAAACACTATCATTATCATTTTCAATATCATTATAATTTTCAATATCATTATATTATTTTTTCCAAAGGAAACTATCATGACAGTTTCAATTATTATTTAAATCACCCTAAGAACTCACTGGCTGGTTATAAAATCACATTTCTTAATTTTGAAAACATTTATTTAATATTTTAAAAACATAAAGCCTTAAGAACATGACTCATATTCACTATATATATTCATTTGAGGAGAACACTGGAGTCTCTGAACATTTGTGCTAATGTTATTATCTATATTTATTGTGGACGTCCTGACAGACCACAGATTGTACCTCCCTGTGCCATGCCTGCATGGCCAAGAGAGAGAAAATGTTTGGCCAAGAGAGAGAAACAGTATCAGAAACATAAATACAGGCAGAAAACTTCAATCCTTTTATCCTTACAGGATATATGGAAGCTGAACCTCTCTTGTTCACTGCACTAACTCACTAAAAAATTGTCCATAGATGTGGAACTTCATCATTATCCTCATATCCTAGGACAGCGATAACACCCAGCTTTCAACATTTCTCTGCTCACACATGCGCACACACACACACACACACACACACACACACACAAAAACCCAACAACCAAAACAAATCCACCTTATGCTGAAGGGATACAGAACTACACTCAACAGTAACAAGTAAACCAGAAACAATATTGTATATTCTTATGAAACCTGACCACATTCCTTGGTCAAGGAAAAAATAAACATGGGAACTTGTTTGCATCACTGAACAACAACTTTTTGGTTGTACAAGTCACATGTATTTTTTCCCACTGCTTCTATTCTGTTTCTTTTGAAAACTGTGTTAGGATATCACCGAGTGTGAAAGCCCAAAATAAAATATCTTGGCTAAGTAACGATTGCCCCCTCCCCACACACAGACTGAGACTTAAGCTCATACAAGACATAAACAGGCCATTAAAAAGCCAGCTTTTTTTTTTTTGCCCCTTTTTTTTTTTTTCATTTAGGAAGATAATTTTCACATTTCTCTAGTTTTTTCAAAGTTAGAACACTGCACGTGTCCAGAGCAATGTGAGTACTGTACTGTATATGAATGGATGTTTGCCTCCTACGATAATACTGAAGAGGAAATTGAGCTGTATATGTTTTTTATTGGCTTGGGATATTTATCCACTATCTGAAATTACTTCTATTTCCATATCCATTATGTGAATTGGATGTGAAAATTACAGTCTCAGTTTTCTTGTGGCATCTGCACACTAATGCTGATAGCATGTGGACTCAACACCCCTTGGAAATAATTGTATGATATCACTCACATCATTACATTTGATGCATTAGGTCCATTACATACTCAGAGAGATCTCTGTCTTCACTACTCTAAGCTATATCCTTGACACTGCTGATATCAATGAGAGTATTCAACTCTCATTTAATCAGAATAAATGTGATGCTTTAGGGTAAAAACAGTTCCTGAGGAAGATCAACTTTTTGGTCACTACAAATTTGCTGATCTCACCCTACACAAGATGGGCATCTTTTCTTTCTACCACAATAACAAACATCAAGAGGAAAATACACTTACTGATCATCTAGCAAAGCTGTTTGTGCTTTCTTCTGCCAGCAGGAAATCATATGAATACATCAGTTATGAAACAGTTCACAGAGATAACAGGCTCCTTCTGGGTCAAGCCAGGAGAACAGTAGTAGGAAATAAGCTAAATATATGTAATAGAACTGTAACTATGCGTCTTTATACATAACTAGTCAGATTTCACAAGAAAATTCTAATATATGATAGGGAAACATAGCAATCTCATGACTAGCCATTTAATAACCACATGGAGAAGTTAAAGCTACGCTTGTGGCAAAGAAGTTTTAAAGCAACAAGCCTCTCTTTTCACACAAAATTCCATTTACCTTTTCTGAATTGCCTTATTTCTGTTTTTTCCTATAAAGATTAACACCATAGCTTCAGGCTGCTGTGATATAAAGCAAACGTATAAACAAGTATCTTCCCTGGTATGTCTGTGGCTTGGTTCAAAGTAAGTAGTATAAGCACCTTTTAACTTTGGAAAGGCAGATCACTAGGACACAGGATACATGCTCAGCTACTCCTGTAGGCGAATATGGATTTATCTGTGGATAACAGCATCATTCATCAGTTCCAAAGATGAAAGACACATGCTAGTATAGGTAGCCAAGTCGGTGTGGGACAGTTCTGCAAAGAACATCAGTACCAGGAAGTATGAGAAGAATATTTGAGTGAAAATGGCTTTCAACATTAAGAATAGTTGAATTAGGAAAAGTATCTGATAACTGACCATTGTCCAATGCAAGAAGATCAAGTATGTCAGTTGAGGAGCTATTATATTTTAGAAAGATGTATAATTTTAAAATCTATACTTTTCAAGACCTTAAAGATGACATTATTATAATTTCCTGCTAGGAAAATAATTTCTCACATTGGAAAGTTGGCTCAATGCTTTGCATTCTATAGACTGCAATGCTAACAGGTTTACTGTTTTCAACAAGGGCCTATTAAATAATGCAAGTGCCAGAAATTCCAGAGCTTAGGGTTAGGCAGAGCGGGGAAGAACAGTTTGATTTTGGCTTCACTGTGCTATTCCAGTACAATTTCATTTCCCTCTTTGCTTTGCTGAGTGAAAAAAAAGATTTGTGAGAAAAGAGAAACCATTTCTTCTAGTATTTTGGTTACCATCAGGATTCTGAGATGGAAATATTTCTGTAGCATGTATGCTTAATTTTGAATTTTTAAAATATTATGGATATCTGATCATCCTAAACACATATACAATAAATAATACAGATATCCAACATAAAGATGTTCCCCTTTCCTCTCAAAATTATAAATCATGAAGAGAAAATTTTATCAGCATTTTACATATAAAGGTTAATTACAAGGTAATTCGAAAACTCAGTCAAGATCACAGGCATCAGCAAACCCACATTTTTAGCCACTAATCACAAATCACAAAAAAAAAAACCCCGCTGTTGAACAAAAAAAAAAATCCTAAAATTCAAAACCCCAGAATCCATGTTCACTGCTTATAATCATACCATTTCAAACATCAGGACAACATGGAGTTCGACTCAGGTCAAGAATGTATAGCACTGTGATAGTGGTTAGCTTAACAGTGAGTCTTAACAGAAAGAATTTACGGATTTTGTAAAAAAAAAAAAAACCCAAACCACCACAAAATAAATAAATAAAACCAAACACCAAAAAAAAAAAAAAGAAAAACAAGAAAAAAGGAAGCTGGTGTTTTTTTTTAAGAGTCACATTGCATTAAAAATGAAAACACAAAAAGGAGCAAAATGCAGTTTGCTTCAGAGCAAATGGAAAAGGTGCCTGTAAACTGAGACCATTGCCAAGATAGTTTGCATATCGTTTGGGCTTCATTTCCTTTCTGAGCTTTAGTAGGCAAAAAGGGAAGTAATTTTCCCTAGAAATACTTTATTTAGCATTACTTTTTTGAGTGTCATGTTAAGGGGAAACCATCACAGAAGCCACAAGAAATTATTGCCGAAGCTGTATTTCCTCACCATATGTTATTAAGTGAACAACCATCAGTGGAATATGGCTTTTCAAGAAAGATTTTGAAAGAATCAGGAGCTTTGTCAAACTAGCATAATCCTTTTAGATGTGCCAACACCGAAATTAACTGTATTTCTTCTGGAATTAAGAAGTATGAAGCTGAATAGGGGAAAAAAATCATTAAACCATTTGATTTTGTGTGTTCTCTTTCCTCTGAATCCCAAATGTTCATATTCAGAGGAACTCTTATTTTACATTTGAGATATTAAGTACCAGCCATCTGTATTATCCACAGTATTTGTGGATAGATAGATATGAACAGTGTTTATATGAAGACATATAGAAGACATGCATTTACACTTTCAGTTGTTGGAAAATATTAGTTGAACACGTTAAGCATGATAATATGAATTCAAAGTAGATGTCAGCTGTCATCATGTGCTGCTATTTGAAGAGGAAACCAAAATTACAGTCTAATGAGAATAATGACTTGGTTAAATCTGTGCCACTGCCCACTTTTATCATCATTTCATCTGTCTGTTACAACCTCCTTAAAACAACAGAGCTGCGCTGGTTACATTTTATAGTAGATATTCTGACCTAGAAGTGTATGATATTGCTTAGACCTTTCAAGATTTTGGCAAGGCTATTCCACTGTCACTTTTTGTTAGCTGTTAATGTGGGCACAATACAAAGGGAAAAAGGGATGAACAGTAAACACCAGAAACGATTACAGGAAACATCTTCTGTTGCATTGCATAGAAAATATTAAATAAATTTAAATTACATTTGAGTGAGGGACTGTTGCAAAAAAATGGGAACTAGAACAAACAGTTGCAACGACAAAGATTAAAGTTTTTTTTAATAAAAGGAAGGTTAATTATAGATGAACATGGATATCTAAGCAGATATGTCTCAGTCTATTTCCCATTGACAGGTAGCAGTATAAACTAAACGTGGAAGTATAAACTAAATGTGATATTATGAATTATAATTGGATTTCGACTGTTCATCATCCATACTGTGGCTTTAGAACAGGCTGAGATCATTACAGTTTAAAAGCCATGATGAAAGTGGGTAACTTTTTTGCCATTTTTTAGTCCCCTCTCTTTTTTTTTTTTAAAAAAAAAAAAAAAGAGGACAGATTTATGATGTTCATATAATATGCATCATCCTAGAAACATGTTATTCTGGATTGTGTACATGTCTTACTTGTAGTCAGATGAAGTAACAAATGCATACTCCATAGTACAAGTGAAAAACATTAGCATTTGGGGAGGGTGGATATTCAACATGGACAAGTGTCAAATCCAGAGGATCATTTTTAAGTCATTAGGAAAAGAAATGCTGGCATCATGTTATAGTAGGGATTATGAGTCTCAAAACAGCTAAAAGATTCTTGGGGGGGAGGGGAAGTATCCTCCAAAACCAGGCTAATTTAGCTAGTCTAATAAACACAAGCCAAATGCAAACTAACAGTGCACTTGTCCTGGGTTCAGCAGTAGCAGTCATTCTTCTTCTTCTTAGTAGCTAGTGCAGTCTGTGGTTTTGACTTTCAGCCTGGGAACAGCACTGATAACTCAAATGTTTTAGTCTGACCAAGGACTTTCTGAGTCTCACGCTTTGCCAGGGAGGAGGGGAAGCCAGCAGGAAGCAGAGACAGGGCACCCGACCCAAACTAGCCAAAGAGGTATTCATACCACAGCACATCATGCCCAGGATGTAGAACTGGGGGCAGTTACCCGGAAGGGTTAGATCACTGCTCGATCTGGCTGGGTATCGGTTGGTGGGTGGTGAGCTGTTGTATTCTCTTCCCTTATCATTATTATTGGTGGTAGCAGTAGTGGTTTGTGTTACACCTTAGTAACTGGACTGTTCTTATCTCAGCCTGTGGGCGTTAACATTCTTTCGGTTCTCCCTCCCACCCCTCCAGGAGCAGGGAAAGAAGAAGTGGGGGGAGTGAGGTAGTGGCTGTGTTTCTGGGTTACCGTCTGGGCTTAAACCACAACAATGGTAAATAATCCATTCCCCCTTTCTCAATTCCATGTTTAGGTTCTCACATTTTGTAGGTTCATTCAGAATTATGCAACATATAAATATACTCTTATGCCAGTATATATAAGCCACAACACAGGTCTAGAGACGTGCCTGATAACAATACGGAAAGGGCACAGAAAAAAATTGCTGTATCGTAACAGTGAAAAAGAGAAGCTACTGTAAGAAAGAGGGAAAATATTAGCACTAAACTTCTCCCTCGTGCTCATTATGGAACCTTTTTTCCCTCATCGTCTTGCTTATCTCCTTCCTTCCTGCTACTGGATCAAAGGAGCAGTACAAAATCTCACCATAACAATACAGCTGGGAAAGAAGCATCTGCAAAATGTGCTGGAATTATAGCACTGTAAAAGCAGCAATCATTTTGGAGATACACTGACACTGCAGAAGCAAAGGTTCATAGACATCCATCCTGTCAGAAGGATCTAAAAAACAGCAAACATGAGTATTCCATGGATGACTCTAATGCGAACATTGTTATACATCAAGTTAAGCATATTTACAAACACACGCATAGCTCCTACTAGTATTTTAGAGCCAACTATGCCAACATCAGAAAAATCCTGAAAAAGTTTAGCTACATAATCTCCTAGAATGTGTATGCGCTACAGTCTCCTCTCAGCATAAAGGACAGATAGACAGTACTAATTAATATCAACAGCTGTGACGGTTTTACAGCCACAGAAGCAACCATTTGTTATAATGAGCCTCCATCACATACTGCGTTTAAAATAGAAGACTCCTACTATCAAAACTTTTAATGATACAAGCTTTGACTAGGAATATATTATTAGGATTTTATAGACAATACTGAATAACTTAATCTGTCACTTGAAGTCCATTTTGTACATATCTTCATTAACCAGAGTGAAAAGTATCTGATCCAAAATAAACAATAATACTTAAAAATTACCTCACCAAATCACAAACCATACCTCCCCATGCACATTCCAGTTCAAAACAACAGGGTGTTTTTCTGTACTGTTGTTAATAAAATGCAATTATTCATGACATTTGGAATGATCAACCATAAATGCAGGAATAGAAAGGAAGGTTCAACCTTTCTGAATATGGAAAGGGTTTATGTATCTTTATAATATCACCCTAATTTAATTAATATATCCTCATACCATCTGGTCTGGCTTACTCAAAATGTAACTAAGTAGATCACAATTAAAAGATTATAAATCTAACACAACTTTAGACCGAACACTTCAGATTATACCATCATTCTTAAAAGCTGGGCTGTCAATAAAATGACAGATGATTCCACAGAAGCTAATTCAGCAGATACTTTACAATGCTCTTTTTGTTAAAAGCATCTGTACATTGATTTCCATATTTGTGTTTTAAGACAATGACATGCTTAGAAAAATATAGCTCAATGTACAAATGAGGCATGGAATATCTGTCCCTTGTCAGATCTGGACTGAAATCTGGAGACATAAAAATGTCAGGAAATAAAATATTCTACATCTACACTGGAAAACTAAAAGGAAATTATTAGTCAATTTCTTTTGGAAAAAATGTCAGAAACTGGGGGAAAAATTGTATTTGGCTTAGTTTTTACAAGTCTCTCTTTCCTTTTAAATACCACTACATTTGGAAACAGCAGCATCATTTTGAGATGTGCATGTCTTCTCTCCCATTAAAATCTACTACAATTCAAAATAATTTTGTAATGCATTTTTCTGTATCAATTTAATCTCCATTCAAAACAGTTCCTCCAGTTCTACAAATGGACCTTGCATTATGAAGGTCCATGACCAGGCCAGCAGATGAAGGAGAGACATTAACTGTATTTATCTATATTTGGTCAAAAGCGGCTTAGTCACACTGACAGAACTAGATTCAATTTGTAAAAACCCTTTCTTGTTTATTCAAATGCAAATATGTAAAATCAGAATGACAATAATAATTACCATTATTTATTCTGAATGTCTACATACAGACATGATGTGAAAAGAAACATTTACTTTCAGTTCATCCCAACCTTACCCCTTTTCTGTTTTTAATGAAATACAACACTGGTTGATTCACAAGCCAGGTAATTTTTCAACAAAGGGGGCAGAAATCAGCAACTTGCAAACCACAATAGTCTTGGGAAAATGAGGGGACTTTCTTACACAATTGACCCCCCACAAAAGGCAGAAGAATTCTCCCAAACACAGGCAGATGTGACTAGTCTCATAGTGAAAATGTAGCATATGCTTCCTCAAATTCCTACCGAAAAAGAAAAGTCTTTAATTTTGAAGCAGGAAATATCACAAGCTAACGAAATAAAAATATCACTTGGAATAACCTTAAATATCATACCTTAAAATAGCAACATACACCTTAAAATACAGCAAGATATAAAGAGTGTCCCTCAACACTTATTGTAGCATAAGGACCAAATGCTACCCTGGTATATCATTAACAGCAAACCTGATTTTTTTTTTCCTTTTATATATGCATTATTTTCTGCTCTTCAGTTCTGCTATTCACTTCTGCTAGAAGTGAATGCCTTTTGTCCATAGGATTTGCGAGAAAAAAAAACCCACCTTTTAAAATAAGAAAATGGTGATGCATTGATACAAGATTTTTATTTGCACAGTGCACAGAACAGTCTTTCCTGGGTATGAATGCAATCCACTGAGAATCTGTATGGCATAATATGATAATATTTGTATTAATACACCTTTTTTTCTTATTCTTCAAAGCACAGAAAAGGAGAAAATGAAATTACAGATCAGCATAATATATTGTCAGTAGCATCCATTTTAGTGCCATGGGTGCATGTCTCCATGCACTCTTCCTGTGTTTGGGCTGTAGTGGAAGAACATATTTGCATACCATCAGAACTCATCAGAGAATCAGAACTCCACTACCCTTGCCAATGCAAGTAAGAAAGAGGATTCTCTTTTATACTAACATCAGTTAATTTCTCCTATTTAAAGTGCCATAGTTTTGAATTAGATGTAATTAAAGCCTGCAGAACAGGGTGGAATAGAGTTTAGCTGAAAAAGTAAATAATAAGAGATAAAGCGATGCATGTTACCAAATACCATCTACCTTAATTCCCACCAGTTAAACAAATGTCAAGGTATTGATCTGTCCATATAACAGTTCAGGAGGGCCTAGTCTTGAATTTCCTACGGCTCTCAATAGACTCGGAAGCAGCTCTCATGCCAGGGCTACATCATACTTCTGAAAGAGTACGGTGCTGCTGCCATGAGGTTTATCAGGAGGCCAGGCTACTGCAAATAAGACACAAAATACTAGGGATTTCTTTGACTAACTTTATGGAGTCATCCACGTACTAAGAAGAACATACAGGACACTTGGAAGATCATCACCTTAGCGATCTGTTTCGGGAGCTGTTCACCAGTCCCCATCGTTCCCTATGGTGCAATATATGCATGGGAGGGTTTTGTTACTTCAGAAAACTTTTGGCAGTTCTCTGGTTGGGCAAGGACATTTGGCTGTCTCTGCATCAGGCACTAACTGCTTTGCTGCACTGAATCCATATCTAATGCAGATAAGCCAAATACTGCAAATGGGCTCCTGAGGAACAGAGTACCAGTTCCTCACAGCAGAGCCCTAGCAGAACGTGGTGCGGCTCACAGCCTTGCACAGGCAGCTTCTCTCTCCTGGAAGTTTCTGTGGATGCCACCTCATCCATCACATTTGGATCACACTGTCTTTACCAAACTTTTCTGCACAACTATGGAGTTCTGAAACTGTTCTTGAGAGACTTCTGCAATACAGCTCCTAATTGTTTGGTCTGGGAAGCCTGGATAAAAAGTATATATCTAATGCATCTGTGACTCAAACTAGTCTATCCAGTGCTGTTTCAGTAAAAAGGAGCCAAAACCAAAATATTAGCATCATCCTATTTTGAATATCTACTCAGCCGTTTGTGAGCTCCATTTTTGTATCTCAGGCAGGCACCATTTGATTTACGGAGACAGTTTAGAAGCACAGGAGATATGCTAATTTCCCAGCTTATTATCGTGTCTGACTTCCCCTTTATTTTTTCCTTTCCTTCCTGTCATGAACTGAGAAGGCCCCAGATGGAATTTCTAAATGAAAGCATTTGTGTCCATTGCTCCCTACAGAAAATATGTTCATGAAGAATGTCTTGGAGTACAAAGATTGGGTGAGGAGTTAAAGGGAGAACAAAAGGTATCAGTGGGAATATAGATGAAAACAGTCAGGAACTGAGAAGAACAAAGACTATGCATAAAAGAATAAATATTAACTGCCTCCTATGCACATATGCCCTTTCAACGTTATATGAAGCTCCTCAAACTACTTTTTATCCAATTCCTAATAAAAGAGACAAATCTAGTTTCCAGTTTCTGTTTAAAAGTAGATCAGTAGCTCTTTCACAAGTAACAATTTATCTGAACATTTTTTTTGTTATATTTGCTTGCAGTGTGGTAGTAGATGAATGTATTTCTCATTGAAAAGAAATCCAGCTGCTTCACACCCTTTCCACAGTTAAATGCAAAAGGCAGCTAGTGCCCTCAGTAGGGCTGGAGAGGTGTGAGGGCTGGCAGTGCTGGCGAACACCCACAGCGGAGCTCAGAGCACAGCTCACCAGCCTCCTGGCAAAGCACAGGACACTCACAGCAGATTTGTTCTTTCCACTTCCCCTCCTTGCGGTTTATTGCAGAAAACTTCTTCCCTGCTTACAAATGTCGTGAGGGGATCGAGGGCACCCTCAGTAAATTTTCAGACAACACCAAGTTGGCTGGGAGATCTGCGGAGGGTAGGAAGCTCTGCTGAAGGATCTGGACAGGCTGGATCCAGGGGCTGTGGCCAATGGGATGAGATTCAACAAAGCAAAGTAACAGGTCCTGCACTTGGGCCACAACAACCCCCCGTAATGCTCCAGGTTTGGGGAAGAGTGTCTGGAAACTGCTCATGCGAAAGGAACTGGGGATGCTGATTGATGGAGCTGAATGTGCAGCTTGTGCCCAGGCAGCCAGGAAGCCCCCCACATCCAGGCCTGCATCAGCACCAGTGCGGCAGCAGGGCCAGGGCAGTGGTTGTGCCCCTGCACTGGGCACTGGTGAGGTCACACCTCGAATCCTGTGCTCAGCTCTGGGCCCCTCACTACAAGAGAGACATTGAGGGGCTGGAGCGGGGCCAGAGAAGGGAATGGAGTTGGTGCAGGGCCCGGAGCCTAAGTGTGATGGGGAATGGCTGAGGGACCTGGGGGGTTCAGTCTGGAGAAGAGAAGGCTCAGGGGGAACCTGATGGCTCCCTACAAGTGCTTGACAGGAGGATGGAGCCAGGAGGGGCTGGGCTCTGCTCCCAAGGTACAAGGGATGGGACAAGAGGAACCGGCCTCAAGCTGCCCCAGGGCAGGTTTAGATGGAGCTGAGGAACAATTCCTGCCCCAGAGGGTGCTCAGGCATTGGAACAGGCTGCCCAGGGCAGGGCTGGACTCACTGTCCCTGCAAGTGTTCACACACCGTAGAGATGAGGCCTCAGTGCCATGGGTTAGTGGTGGCCACGGCAGTGCTGGGCAATGGTCAGACTTGACGAGCTCAAAGGCCTTTTCCAACCTGGTTGATTCTCTGATCACCACTGTAATTTTATTGCAAACACTTAGTGTAGAAAGCGTGTTAGCTTATTTGGCTTTTAGCTTACTTGTAATAACCATAACAGGCAATAAAATCAGTTACTAATACTTAGCTTCATTTAATCAACTCTAGCCCACAGTGAAGAAACAGAATTGCTGATACAGTGATTTAGAAACAGATTATTTGCCTCACTGTCATGTGTTTAGATCCTGCTTTCTAGTGATTCATAGTTGCATATTCCCTAGCCTGTATTAAAAGAGACCAAGATGACTACTATGGAATCATAAAGACTACTTTGTAGCTTCAAGAGAAAGTTAATAAAATGGATTCTGAAAGACTCTTTCACTGGAGGTGTAGTGATAGAGCTTTGTGTAGTAAACCTACATGGCATGGAAAAATCACGCTTTTCTTCTTTAGAATGCCACCCAGACACCTTTTACCCAGACTCATGCAAATGAAGAAAATGAGCGCTGTTTATAACTGAACGGCATATGAATGAACTGTATGGAAATAAATGAGATGAAACACATCATCCACAGCTCACTGTAATCACCTACAGATCTGAAGCAGACGAATGAGGACATCCATACAGATTTTATTGCTCCTAGTATCTTACTTTTTTCTCCTCAGCAGTTGGAGAGAACTCATAATTACGTGTAGTGATTTGCATTAAAGAGTAAATGTGCATTCCTTCGCTTATTCATTCACAGGTTAGATTAACTTTGTGTATCAAGACATACATAAAAATTTAATAATTTCATTGTCAGGAGCCTAAAGCTAACGTTAATTACAGTTTGAAACTTTGATTATTAATGCATTTTTACTTATTGAAGTGTGAACAAGCATTAGTAGCTGGAATACACCGATTAAATTAACTTCTGAGACTGGAATTCATAAGTAAGATACTATCTTGTATTTACAGTTAAAATTATAACACAGCATGCAGCAGCTGGAGGGTTCTGTATTCTAAACAATAACACACCTTAACATTCATTAATAGAAGGAAAAATATTGGCCTTTTCCCTTAAACCTACTGCTAAATTATAAATATACAACAAGCTTTATGTCCTGTGGAAGCAGTGACCATATTTATTCCATTCAGGCACTATTACTGAGTTGACTCAGTAATCAAACTCACCTTTCTCATAAATCTTGCATTAATACGCACACCCACACCCTCTATAAAAGAAAACAGATTACATAGCCAGAACTAAGCAAATACTGAATGCAAGTATTCAAGAATTCAAAGAATTAATAATTTTTTTTGTTAGCTAATAACTTTTTTGTCCATTTTCTAAGTTTGTTCATTTTACTTTGTTGAGTTGGCAAGTCAACAGTAAGAAAAGGTATCACCTAATACATTAATATCTTAAATACTCTGAAAAGAAGATGTATATATAATTTTACAGTGAAGCAGTAATGTTTTCAGTATATTGTAATTATTTCATGACAAAAAAAACAAAATTAGTTATAAAAATAAAGCCTTAAAGAGAAACAGATTCCAACTTCTGTAGAACATATAATATTCCTTTCAATCGTGCCAGTTATTACACTTCTAAAAACTTACTGTCTTCAGTCGACAGAACAAAATTCCCCTGATATCTTTTGCTCTTTTTAAATTCACTCACTTTATAATGTCTAACTTTACCACGTTAGTTACTTCCCTTTCTGTATTTATTACAAATGATTGCTTTTTAAAATCAGTCTCTCATTGTCTTTCGTCTTTCCTCTCCTAGTATTCCTGTTTTTCTTCAAACACTTTCCTTCCAATATAAGGAACATACGAAAGGCAGTGTGATTTCTAAAACGCTGCACTGAAACATATATAAACATTTTTTGTTAGTTGGAAGATCTTCCTTAACCTTCAACATAGTTAGGAAACCAACCATGCTGTAAAAGTGGTGGGAAATTAGACACATGCTTTGGACAAGTCCACACCTGGTGGAATGTACTGGATTATTGGATCATAATTTTGCTTATGTTTTGTATTATCTTACACGCTTGTTACAATTGGAATTGCCAAATTATTGTTGGTGCGAGTGAAATTAAATAAAATTTCTACCAAAGAGGTACTGGTAAAATGTCATTCCAGAAAGAAAGAGATATAGACATTTATATTTTTTTAATTATGTGCTGCCAAAAGCAAATTTGACTTTCTCAACTTGATATCACTGAAAGCTGTGAACTCTGCACCTCAGTACACCATCAACTGCTTTTGACAAACCATTAGTTATTTAAATTAACCAATCTGACATCAAAACCAGCAGATTTTTCTGGACATTTGTCTATACATGAGACCATACATCATTCATTTGCAAATAGGATGGAAACTTACAAATATTCACCATGCACATGTTATTTTTTTTTTTTAAACAGAACCTTTTTTGTGCAATAATTTACCATTAGTTACAGACAGCTTTAATTACAGCTCCTAACTTAGACTGAAATAAAAATTATGCACAAAGTGATTAATAAACTAGATACGAGCAAGAAGCATGAAATGACAACCTGAAATTAGTATCATAAAAGGAAATTGTACTTCAAATTTTTAGGTAGATCATAAACTTACATTTAAACAATTAATACATTTTTTAGTGCTTAGAAGACTCACTTCTTTGAAAGGAAGAGCAGAAAACTTGTTATTCGTAAGGGACCAAAAAAATGGGGATGAGTGAACAATAATTAACTAGCAATTCAGAGAAGGATTTTCAATATCATTCTGAAGACATGAATACACTGGCAAAAACACTTAGAGAGTGAAAATAGTGTGGAAATAATTTAAATGCTACAGAAGACAATATTTAATCCAGCATAAAGGTAGTGACATGCCAAAAATACCCTCAGATTACAGGCAATCTGAACAGGAGCTGTGGTGATAGACAGTGGTTTAGAAGGAATCGATACAATAGATTATTGGACAAACTGATTAATTGGTTACTTTGTCAGTGTGATGGATATTTAAAGGGAAAAGTGTTGTTAGCGTGTCTGGGGAGAATCTAGGGCAGAGCCAGAAATTGGCAGGTCTGGCAAAGATCTTTTGCCCTTGTAGATACTGCTGCCTTGTTTCATTTCAAACAGTTAAAATTCAGGTTGCCACTATTGTTAGGACAGATAAAAATTCTTAAGGGAACTGGTACAATCCAGCATCTTTTAAAGAACATGCAAAGTCCAGACAGGGAAAATCCAGTCAGGACACAGATTTGTTGCCCTGCAACTTGCTCAGAAAGGGACCATAACCCCTCTCCCCAGCTCCACTCACATCCTTTCCTCTTTCCTTCCTCACCCACTTCAGTGAGCCTAAATCCAAATCACAGCGGTATGATCCAAGTCTCTTCACAGTGCTGATACGTTTGGAAATTCCCTACTCAGGCAGAATTAGGAAGCGCTTTATGGAGACAGTTTACCTCTTGTGAGATGAGCTAATAGCTAGCATCACTTTGGAGCTTGCAGGTTTCGTAATTTTTCTAGCATCTAGGCTGAATGGGTCTCTTAAACCAGCTGGAAAGCTCATAAGGCAGTAGGTGGAAAGATGCTATTTCACTTGCTCCACTGGAGGTGCATATGACCATTTACTGTTCCTGACCAAAATCAGGGACACAGCACCACTGAAGAAACAAATAGGTCAGAGTGATCCCACTGTAGCAAATACAGAAGACAAGCTCCAAATGCTGGGGCTTTTTTAGAATATTGTGATGACAGAGGTGACCACAACAGTCTGCACAACAGCCTGCACAACAGCCTTCACAAGTGCAGAAAGCAGAGTATCTCTAGGTCCACCTTACTCTCTTTTGTGTAGGAGGTCCACATTCGCTTCTCCTAAGCAAGTCAAACAGCTCTACACATTACCTAGAATAGAAAGTCACTTAGGCATTTCTGAGTCTTCTGTGTGCTCACTTCAACAACTACACTGAAAATCAGGACAAGAACTGATACCCTTAGATACAAATCAAATCTGCCAGAAGCTTGCTTAGATGACCTAAGTCCAGAACTTTTGGAAGTTTTTCAAACATCTATAGGTCTGTACACCATTGTATGACACTATGGGTGAGACATTTCAAATATGACAGGGAAGGAGTAGTTTGGAGTCTTAAACCATTAGCCTCCTCTCTGTTCTGACAAAAGAACTTAATGTTATCATGACTTTCCAGCAGAAAAACCCATTTCTCATCAAATAATTTTTAATAAGATCAGATTTCAACTATATTGCACCATACTGCAGAATTCATCCTAAGAGACTGTGACTGAAACAGGCCTTAGTTCTTTTCTAAAACCTGCTGGAAAATTCATTTCACTGAACACCTGCACTGTTATTTCTGCCTTTGTTCTTACTCATTATTAACTCATCTTTGCAGGAAAAACACACAGAAGCAGTAAGTTATTTCAAGCTACCAGGTTCTGATGTGATATCTAAAATTACAATAATCTTCAGAGGAAAATTTCAGTAGAATTCATCTCATTACCAATCTGACACTCTATTTCATACAAAATAGAGTAAATTTACGCTAGGAAAGTTTCTGTTCTCTGCAATTTTTGATGGGAACATATTAAATTAACTTTGTAGTATTAAATCAATATAAACTTCAAAGGATAATGAAAATAATTTTGATTATTTCAGCTTGCAAATTGATCACAGCATTCAGTAGATCAGAGGCTTTGTACATTCTTATTTACTGTAAAACAGTGGGAAACTTAGTTTACACGGTGATTCAAATGTATTTAGGGTCTGATTTGGAAGGGTGTGCTGGGCATAATAATTCACATAGGTGCTCAAAATAGTTGTTTAGCAGATGACGTACCAAACCAAAGGGTTTGGGTTATTGCTTTTTATTGTTTTTAATTCATGACATGTCCATTTTGTCTACTAGGATCCTTATTAACTTTGTGAGTCTTCTTCCTTCTCTAGTCTAGAAAGAAACTTGCTCTGAAATTGTAGATATTTAATTAGTAAAAACAGCACTTGGATACCTTTCTCAAAATGCGTATTAACAGATGTTTATGCAAATGTGCACAGGCAGAACAGGGAGATGAAGAATTAAACAGTGTCAATGAGTGACTATAAAAATATTTTCTACGCTACCTATATATTAGGCTGGTTTTCAGAATTATCTGACAAACTAAAACATTAAGATTGACCCTCAAGTGAAAGAAGCAAAAGGTACATTTTATTCTCTGTTATCTTGCCAATATTCCAATGACAGGTCAAAATGAGAAACTTATATTTAGACATTTAGTAGAGATAAAGCTGCACAGGGATCACATAGAGCCATAGCAATAGTGTGTTTTGACACAAGAAATTCTTAACTTGGTAGGGTCATAGCTTTCCTACTGTTAGGACTTAATTCTTCACACTTGTAACTGCAGGTAAAATAATATTGCTTCTAGTTATGTTAATATTGTTAAATACACGCTATGCTGTATTTAATTCCTTGTACTAAGGGAAAAGACAAAGTAAGTCTGTCATCTAGCAACAGATCAGAGGAAAATACTTGTTTTTCATACTGTGAAAGATTAATGAAGTTATTTTTTTGAAAAAAGATAAGAACAGCAAAATGTGTCACATGTGTGTACATCCATAAGCACACACTTGTATTATAATAACTCAGTAACAGATCATCCAAATTCGATCACAGATTGTATTTTGAATCTAAAAAACTGCCTTAATGAAAGAAAAACACATATGTCTTTATGAGAACTCACATGTTCCAGTAATCCACAATTCCCACAAAAAAAATCCTATAGTCCTTTAACAAAAAAGATATTTTTCATTCTTTTCCTACACAGATACAGCTCAGGTTAAACATATCTTGACCTGAAGATGTTAACTTTCCTTAGGCTTTGAACTAACTTTGAAAATTATTTCTTTTCTGCCTCATGGATTACTAGTATGGCTATAACCATGACTGAACATAATAGTTTATGGTCACTGATTCCTATGCACAGTGATGTCAAGCTGTGAAATCTTGAACACAAAACTGCTATGGGGTGTCCCTAGATTTTGGGAGCATGATCATTTAAGTTAAATCTTCTAAAACTCTGTCACACCTGAGGCGCATTTAAACCTCATTTCCTCCAGGTCTCTTCCTCAACCAGACCCTTCTTTTCCTCTTAACTCCCAACTTAATGTCTCTTCAAACCACAATCAATTTTATGATCCTTCTCATTTTTGCCAGCTGCTCAGAGCAGCTCAAGCAGCTCATCCATCAAGTTTCATTCCTTTACCAAGGACTTGAAGCCTGACAGTTGCTTTCTTTGAGCCAACTATGCTGATTGAGGAAAGGTACAGTGGTGGAAGTAACAAAATATTTTCCCTGATACTAAGGAGTTCTGGTTTAAGAAGCAGTTTATGTTCATGAGAGTAAACTCAATCTTTAAAACATGTTTTTTTTTTTTAATGTGGGTATTCAAAAGGACTGTCAAATCTCACGGGGTCAAGCTTCAGTAGCAGGAACATATGTGCTGCTTAGAACTCTTAGTTTAGAAAACCAGTTTCAGATAGTTAAAAAATTAACCAGTACACTACTGATTTCTATTTCTGAAGATCTTTAAAACCCTACAGAGAAATGTGTCTGATGTTCCAACATTTACCTAATGGTCTGAAAGCCCAATGCAACTCTCCTAGGACTGTACAGGCTCCAGTAAATTGTCATTTGGGCAAGCTTGTGAACCATGTGTTTATACTCTGGCTGAGGCAGGTCAGTGCCATTCACTATCTTTTCTAAATGCTGAAGTGATTCATTAAGTTTTGGAAAAACAAAGAAATATTCTAAGGCCAGCTTTTACAACACCAGGTAACACTTGCTATTTCACTGCATATTTTATCTCCATTCATTGCTGAATAACTCAGAATCCAATGCCATTACACTTGTAACAACCCGCTATTAAGTGTAGCAACAAGGTATCTCAGCAAGAGCTCGTAGTGTCTAAAGTCATAACCATTTTTTAAAAATTACAGTTAAGATGGAAAGAATTTAGCAACAACAGTGACGGCTGAATAGAAAAATCAATGAGTGTCTCTCTGCTTTGGGCAGAATTTTAACAAATAAAGATGAGCTTAATCTTATATAAACCAGCCTGTCACAGAAATGAAAACACGTTATTGAACTTTAACGCCTTTACCAAGCCTAGTCTGAGTCAACCCATTGATATCTTCAGGATGTGCTGGATGATGCATAGATACTCTCAGCAGCTCTGAAGTTGCCTCGATGCCAGAAACTGTGTGTCCAACTGCTGTGCTGAACATTCATAATAGTCAAACTTCCAGTGGACCAGAATGGTAAGATATAGAGAGACAAATAGCAAGAGTAAGGCTTTGGGTTTGGATATTTTTTCACTTTCCATTCCTTTTCCTGAGCACACAACATGACTTAGCACCCACAGAACCTTTCAGCTCATGAAGGTTCACAAAGTGTAAAGAAAGTTAGGAAAGTCAAAGCTTGTTTCCTACCTGAGTTTTCAGAAAATGAAATGATGTGCATTACTGATATTAATAAATATTTCATTATATGGCAGAAGATGAATATCTAATTGCTACATATGTTTCTGTTAGCAGCCATTACAAATGACCAGAGATCTGTTCATTTACTACTGGACTTTGCTTCAAAAACACATGATTAAAAGGGGGAGGAAAGATAAACCATGTTAGAACTAATTGATGTTCCATAACCTGACTTTCCAATCTACTCAAAATACAAAAAAAGAAAAGTGAGAGATACTTTGTTACATTGAACCCACCCAGAAGAGAAGATGCTTAGTAATAGAGAGCTCTTCAATCTAGAAAACAAACCAGAATCCCTAACTTCAGATTTCAGGTAAAAGAGTGAGTCAGCTGTCTCTTAGAAGTTATCAGAATAAGTAGAATACCTTAAGTAGAAAAACAACCAACACAACAAAAATGCTCCTGTAATTTATCTACCTGCTATAATTCTACTACTTTGTTCAGTAACATTCTTCCATTTCTATGTGTATAAATAAATAAATAAATACACACACCTTGGTGATGTAAGGTCTAAAATTAAAGTCATTTAGGTCTAAAGCTCATTAAAAGCCTAAAGCTCATTAAGGTCTATAATATCTATGCTTCAGGTTTTAATGCACAATATCAAGGAAAGATATTTTATACAGTTTTGCTATAAACTTATTCAATCACCAGCACCATAATGTGACAAGCTTTTAATTATTTGAGGCATTGTTCAAAAAGTTTCACTATCCACATACATGTAGTTCTTTTGAGTACTACTAAATCCTTGGCTTCAAGGATAAATTCTTTGCAAAACTGTTTCTTCTTTTTAATTTCTACTTGAATGTGTTAGCTTAGTACTGGTCTTACGAGGAAGCAATATCTTCAAGATGGAAAGTTAATTGCCAGGGTTCAAAAACTCAGCAATGATTAAAAAATCACATTAAACTATTAATTATGGCCATGAGTTAGCATCAAGTGACCTTTTTTTTTTTTTAAGTTCAGCATAAATCCAGAACATTCCTCATTCATTCACGATTTAGCTTTCTTCAGCTATGTACACCCTCAATTTAATAATAGCAGTAAGTGATAAATGGGTCTAAAACATGTATTCAGAAATTGAATTTCATCCAAATGGTCCAGTCTTCTCTCTAAATGCCAGTGAGGATCAGCACAAGTGATAAAATCTTAAGTGAGTACCATCAATTAGATGCAGATGTAATGAAATAAGCTGTATCATAATGTAATCTAAGCAGTGCAAACATCTGAGGACGAAACGTCAAATGAGCAAATACTGCTGTGAGAGACTTCTAGCAGAAGCTAGATAAAACTCTCAGTTCTTGTACCTGAAATGAGGACTTAGAAGTCCACTTTAATAGCTGGTAAATCTCTTCCAGCTTCCCCACCTACTTCCTTTATGCCCCACAAACTGGTAAAACACCTGTAAATGAAAGTGTATGTACAGCAAACTGTATTGGATTCACTTCTGACTACAGAGGAGATAATCTTCAAGGAAAGAGATCAAGTACCATTTTCTTCAAGCACTGTGTCACATCGCTTCTGGAAGAGAATGACTCCAAAGAAGGGATTCCACTGTTTGAATGTAAGAGTGCATGGTGAACAGATTCTATTCCATTTGTAAACCACACTCGATCACTGATAGGAAATAAACCCAAAAGGTGGAAATCTTCTCAGTATATAGTGTTATGGACCCAGAAGATTTTCTTCCCCATATTTGTTGCTTTGGGTTATGCCAGTTTGTTTTATAGCTGCAGTAATTTTAAATGTGCTTTCCTTTCTTGTGAGATGCATTCTTTCAACTATCCTTGAGGGAAGCCTGAGGGCTATGTTCAGACATACTTGACCATAAAACACACTCTACTTTAGTATTTACTTCTCGAAGACAGATAATATCCCGATTCAGTGTCTAAGTCATATTAGCCTTCTTGCTGAATGCAAGTACCATAACATTCTGTCTGTCATGGTTTAAGCCAAAAAAAGGTTCTGGTTTATTAGATTACTTTTAAACAGTTTGCAAATGTAGCATGTCAACCTTCTTTAATGGTAAAAGGGAGACCTGCAATATTCTGACTTTACTTATAAAGGATTCTTAAGTCTGGAATTTTCAACCCATTCCTTGATAAAAGATGGAGGCTGAAAGCATTTGAAATTTCCATTCTCAGATTTAAAACAGTTTTCTATATAGTGCATAGAAAATTTATAAGTGTTGAAGAGTCAGAAATGTGTAGAAGAGGGATTCATTCATGCAGCAAATTCTATATTTGTTCTTTCTACAGTTTTGAGTTAGAAAGAAACACAAAAGTGCAGGCAGCCCATCTTTAGGCCATAACAATGCTCAGGTTGTGTGCTTCTGTGGTTGTGCAAAAACTAAATGACAGGAACCTGACAGTCATCTTATGAGCTCCTGGCTGCTTCAGCAGCCTTCCCAGCTAGGCAGTAAGGCAGACTGGCAGAGCAAGAGTTCCCAGCATCCTGATCAGGGGACAGATAAGAGGGTATGTACATGAATACCTATTCAGATGCACTGTGCCTACAGTATTTCCTCATCCAAATAAAGCATCCATGCAACACACACCACAGTTTCAACAAGCCAGTGTCCAGAGGGATTTCCACATAGATCCCTAGACATACTCCATATAGATCTTATATTCCACAGCAAGGGCCACTAGAACAACAGTGCAATGGCGTCAGCATGGCATTGGTTTGTGGTTCATACACATAAGAGAGATTATTTGGATTGAAGCTGTGTTGATGCAGAATCTTCTGAACAATATGAAATCTCAGCAGTATCTAAGCCTCCGCCCTAATTTAAACTTGAGGAGCAAAGAATGCAGGAAATATGCAGCTTTATTATAAGCAGAGATGAGTATAATTTTTAAGCAGGTTTCTTGCTCTACTGATACTCCTTCTTTTCACGAATGTAGGGACATGCACTAAAAAAACATCACTTTTGCCCTGTCTGAAACAATTCCTAGGAAAAATGAATGAAAAGAAATCTATACCATTACTCTTCATTTGCTGTGTGAGCATAGATTGGGTGACTACCATTGTTAGTCAGTAGGAGTACACAAGTAAATTATTTTCTTTTAATTCTATTTTTTATTTATTTTATTAACACTTGAATCATTAAGAAATACAAGCTTGTTCATGAAACATAACTACAAAGAATGAAAAATTTCACTATCTGTGTAATTACTTGTACAGATTTCAAATACTGAACAGTAGATGTGCTGTATAATCTGGACTTGTAACTTCTATGAAGAAAATAATGCAATAATGCAGCATAAGTACTTGAATCTTACTAAAAAAAAAAAAACCCAAACCAGAAAACCCCAAATGAAAAACCTATACCTTTTTAAGCTATTAATAAGATCCCAATAATATTTATAATAACATCTATATAAAAGCTCATGGGCCATAGTGGAGATTTTCGCACCAGACTTTAATTAGAACAATCTAAATAATCATAAGATTATAAAGCCAATACTACTAATAACAACACCTACAAGAAAGATAATCTGTCCAGCACACTGAATACAAAGACTCTAATAATCTAGAAGTTTTCAGTTCTGTTGCATTCTTTTGAAAAGCATTATTGAAAATGTATCTGAAAGTGTTCACAAAAAAAAACCCAAAACACTTTCCTGCTGCAAAACTGCTTTCCAAAGTAGTTTCTGCTTTCATTATCAATATTTGGCCTGTCAGATGGAAACAGTCATAGATGTCGGAGATGGTAAATGCTGCTTCTACAGAAAGACAGACAGAATATTTTCATCACTGACTGCAGGTAGTTAGAAAGTTGTCATCTGACTTCAGCAGCATGGCTGTGTCTATACTGATAATTAAGGCTCATTTTTAGGCTTCTTGGAAACAGGCTCTTTCTCTAGTAATCAGTCTACAGAACGTCTGCCCTATCTTTTGTTCTTGCCATCACTAATAGACATTGGAAAGAAGAAAGAAATATGAAGTACAAAAGGTCCCAAAGTTATTGGGGGATACAAGGGCATACCTTGTCTGTGATCTTAAGGGGAAATGCAGACCATCCATACAGGTAAAGGCATGTTTCCTGATTCCTATTGAGTTTACAGGTATTATGTGTGAGACAAACAGTGACAGCCAACAGTTTAAAGTTGGAATAATACTGCATAGTTTATACAAAATTAATATTGCATGAATTCCTACCATGTAACTTTGCCTTTAACTGCCCTGCTAGCTTCATGCGTTGAGACATACTCACCTAAAATTTAAACTTCTCTTCAAGTACTGTAAAGTACACGGAAGGGCTTGTTGGAAACGTGACACTCCAAGGCAGCCTTGGTTGCAGCGATAATGAGATGGTTGAATTCGAGATCCTCAGGACAGTGAGAAGAGCATGCAGCAAGCTCACTGCCCTGGACTTCAAGAGAGCAGACTTTGGCCTCTTCAGGAACCTGCTTAGTAAGGTTCCATGGGATATAGCCCTACAAGGCAGGGGGGCCCAAGACTGTTGGTTTGATATTCAAGAATCACCTACTACGTGCTCAGGAGTGTTCCATCCCAACGAGAAGGAAGTGCAGCAGGAGGGCCAGGAGACCTCCTTGGATGGATAAGGAGCTGCTGAGGAAAATTCAAAGGAAAAAAGGGCTTATAAAATGTGGGAGCAAGGACAGGCAGCCTGGGAAGAGTACAGGGATGTTGTCCGGGAAGCTAGGGACCAGGAAAGCCAAGGCCCAGTTAGAATTAAACTTGGCTGAGGATGTGAAATATAACAGGAAGGGATTCAAGAATTACATTGCAAATAAAAGACAGACAAAGAACAATGCGGGCCTTCTCCAGAAGTTATCAGAACTGGTTACCCTGGATTTGGAGAAAGCTGAGGTTCTGAATGATTTCTTTGCCTCAGTCTTCACTGGCAAAGGCTCTGACCACACCACCCAAGTCTTGGATGGCAGACACAGGGACTGTGAGAATGAAGGCCTTAGGCCCACTGTAGGAGAGGATCTGGTTCTTGATCATCTTAAGAATCTGAATGTACTCAAGTCCGTGGGACCTGATGAAATTCATCCGCGGGTCCTGAAGGAGCTGGCGAATGAAGTTGCTAAGCCACTGGCCATCGTATTTGAAAAATCATGGCAGTCAGGTGAAGTTCCTGACGACTGGAAAATGGGAAATATAACCCCCATTTTCAAGAAGGGAAAAATGGATGACCCAGGGAACTACAGACCAGTCAGTCTCACCTCTGTGCCAGACAAAATATTGGAGCACATCCTCCTGGAAGGCATGCTAAGTCACATGAAAAACAACAAGGTGCTTGGTGACAGGCAGCATGGTTTCACTAAGGGGAAATCCTGCCTGACCAATCTGGGGGCCTTCTATGTTGGGGCTATGGAACTAATGGACTGGGGTAGAGCAGTTGATGTCATCTACCTGGACTTGTGCAAAGCGTTTGACTGTCTCACACAACATCCTTGTCTCTAAACTGGAGAGACATCAATTTGATAGGTGGACCACTTGGTGGATAAAGAACTGGTTGGACGGCCGCACGCAGAGAGTTGTGGTTAATGGCTCAGTCTCCAGCTGGAGACCAGTAATGACTGGTGTCCCTCAGGGATTGGTGTTGGGACCGGTCTTGTTCAACATCTTTGTCCGTGACATGGGCAGTGGGATTGAGTGCGCCCTCAGCAAGTTTGCCAATGACATCAAGCTGTGTAGTTTGGTTGATATGCTGGAGGGAAGGAATGCCATCCAGAAGGACCTTGACATGCTTGTGAGGTGGGCTGATGCCAGCCTCATGAAGTTAAACCATGACAAGTACAAGGTCCTGCACCTGGGTCGGAGCAATCCCAGGTACAGCTACAGGTTGGGCAGAGAAGAGATTCAGAGCATCCCTGTGGAGAAGGACTTTGGGGTGTTGGTTGATGAGAAAATGAACATGAGCCGGCTGCAGTGTGCGCTCGCAGCCCAGAAAGCCAACCGTATCCTGGGCTACATCAAAAGGAGCGTGACCAGCAGGTCGAAGGAGGTGATCCTGCCCCTCTACTCTGCTTTTGTGAGACCTCACCTGGAGCATTGTGTGCAGTTCTGGTGTCCTCAACATAAAAAGGACATGGAACTGCTGGAACAAGTCCAGAGGAGGGCCACGAGGATGATCAGGGGACTGGAGCACCTCCCGTATGAAGACAGGATGAGGAAGTTGGGGCTGTTCAGCCTGGAGAAGAGAAGGCTGCGTGGAGACCTCAGAGCAGCCTTCCAGTATCTGAAAGGGGGTTATAGGGATCCTGAGGATGAACTATTCATTAGGGACTGTAGTGATAGGACAAAGGGTAACGGGTTCAAACTTAAACAGGGGAAGTTTAGACTGGATATAAGGAAGAAGTTCTTTACTGTTAGGGTGGTGAGGCAGTGGAATGGGTTGCCAGGGAAGCTGTGAATGCTCCATCCCTGGGGGTGTTCAAGGCCAGGTTGGACAGAGCCTTGGGTGACATGGTTTAGTGTGGGGTGTCCCTGCCCATGGCAGGGGGGTTGGAACTAGATGATCTTGAGGTCCTTTCCAACCCTAACTATTCTATGACTCTATGATTCTAAGTACAGGGTGAATAAGAGTTAATTATGGTACCAAGAGAGCTGCTTAATGAGTCTACAGCTCATTTAGAAATTAACTTCTTTATAAAATAAGTTTATATAGAAAAGAAATACCTAAAGAGCTAGACATCTACTGAAATCAGAGACACCATAAGGCAATAATTAGAACAGGTATGATGGGCTGTCATTTCTCTGCGTCCCTCAGCATGTGTAAGTCCCAGCAATGCCTTCATACTTGCACAACAAAATTTCGGATCTTGCTGAAGTTATCAGGCAGGCAAATAACAAAAGTGCATACAGAGCTATTTTCAGCATTTCATTTGGCTAAATAACTGGCATATACAGGACAGACCAGAATTCCACAGCAGAAGCTGAGGAGGTTGGAAAGGAGAGTCAACCTGAGCAGAGGAAGAACTGTGTTCTTGTATGGAGACATCTGTAACAGCCACAGGACTCCTGGCAGTGTCAGATATAAATTTTTTATCAATAAATGCCTGCTTTTCCAACCCGTGGAAATTAAGTTTAGAGATTCAGAAATTAAGATTTGACCCAAACAGCCACCCTGTTTGACAAAACTTGTTCAGGTTAAAATTTCTCGTCTGAAGAGCAGTTCCTACAATATAACTTAGTTTAGCACACAAGACATACTTTTCTTGCATGCTAAACACATTCCCTTTTGTTATGTTACCGCTTAATAAGATATGGAATTCACCATGTCTGAGCTTTTACATGTAGAAGTACCTCACGCTTTGGATGCTTTTGATATCTAAAACATATTTAGTCAAACCTAGACATCAGGCTGGCCTTTATGTAATTGCCTGCTTTGTTCAGCCTTTAACCATTAATGGAAAAACTTAATATCTTGAATTGTACCTTTCTCATTCCTTCAGACTTAGAAATGCTATAGTGATTTTTTTATTTATTTATTTTTTTAAGCCACAAAATTGACAGGATTTTAAAGAATGCTTGACTGAGGTATGTTTTTGATTTATTCAACTCCTCCATTATGTTAACAAGAGCAGAGTTAAGACAAGTGGAACAGTTTGCATCACTTACACAAGAAATCATGATGAAAGCTAGTGCTTTGGCTGACACAGAAAGCTTCATTAACAAGATATCTGGGTAGTGGCAATAATGAACAGGGTGTTTTTTTTAATTGTTCATTACCTTTTAAAGGAATCTTCAAGAAAAAGTTACCCCTTAAATTTCAGATTGTGAAAATAACCAAGGCAACCTTTTCAGCTCATTTGGAGTCTGAAGACTATTGTACCCGTTTTATAAACCTGATCAAAATTCAGTCTGCTGTTTGTTACTAAATTATGTATCTCTGAAGCATAAATGTATTGGCTTTAGAAAGTTACAAATTAGTGTATTTCCATACAGCTTGGGAGAATATAATTTTAACCAATTTGTTTTGGGTAGGAAAAATATTGCTTGCATTATAACACAGGGGAGTTGTCAGTGTACACCACCAGCAAGCTTCTTTGGCAGTAAGATGCTGAGACTGTTACAAGAAAATGACCTAGAATTATTAACAGTATTTCATGTAATGATTTTTTTTATAAAAATAGACTTTTAAATTGAATTATCTTTCTGAAGACGTTTGATTTTAATATAGTATCTTCTTATTCTATAAGAAGCTACTTTGAGCCAGTCTATTGTTTTGCCATATGTCTACTTGATTCTACAAAACTATAAAATATGTGCTTCTGCTACAGAATATTCTCCTACTGGTATATCTTACAGTGAATACGGTTACACTGACTAAACTGCTCAAGCAGAACTGGTGACTTCTGAAAGATCCATCAATAAAAGAAATAAGGGCCAACTGTTACTGTAATCAGGAAATGCCATAGATATCAGTGGCTTTAGGATCGGGACTTATAGCAGAAAATAACCAAACTAATTAAAACAGATGACACTTAAGGAAGAAAAAAAAGAAAAAAAAGAGAGACAGCAAAAAGAACTAAGAATAGCAAGAAGGAACTAAAAGAGTTACACCAGGAAATGAAGAAAAAAAAATATCAGAAGAAAGAGAACTAGATAATAATTACATTAGGGTGAAAAGTAGTATTTGCAAAAGGAAAGACAATTAACAGAAAAAAAGTATGATTAAAAGACAATTCCCTTCCTCTAGCATATATGTTCTCAGGCTAAATAACAAAATCCCAGGACATAACACAAAAGTTTCAATTTCTATCTTTCAATGTTGTGAAAGGAAATAATTACTTCAAACTGAAGTAACAAAAGGAAAATTAGAGATTAGATGGCAGCTTTTATGTCATTAATATTTATTTGCATTAATGACTAAAGTATTAGAATCCATCCCATTGTTGACACCTGGAATAAGGTTTTACTCAAAGCTGTCTGGTGTCATAGCTATTGTTTTAGAGGTTGGATATGTTTTTCCATTTTTATCTACAACATATAAAGGAATAATGTGATTTAAGAAATTAGCAGCTGTGTAGATAGAGAATTATTGATGATGACGATCAGAACTTATGGTTTTAACAGTAAATATACTGAGATACCAAGCAAAAAACTTTCTTGAACAAGAAAAGAGATACCCTGGAAATCTGAAGGATGAGGTAAAATTATGAATACTTTTGCATTTATCCTTTTCTGTCCATGGAAGATAAGTAAGCTAGTAAGTATGACGGCTGATTTTTATTTCTGACATGACAATTGCAGCTCTATTCAAAATATAACAACAACAAAATCAATGACAAGGATATTTTTGTTCTTTTTAAGAACCCTTTTTGTGTCACAACTTCAGGTTCTTTGAAATCATTTCCTAGTGAAAACAGCTTAAAACTGCAATCAGACTGTCTTTGCAGACTCATCTGGCTAGCAAGACAGGCAGAATGACCTTGCATTTTCTTTTCTCCTAGAATATTATTTAATTTGGAAAAGTGAAATGGGTAAAGCTTTGCTTCCTACTTTTGCCTATTTTTTTAAGCAATTTAATGCTTTTAAGCAATTTCTAAGCTTTCACTTGGTAGTATTGCAGGGAAATGCTTAAGTGCAGCATTTGAAATACAGGGGGTTTTTTTGTCACAAATGGCACCAATGCCATGTCACATTTTCTTGCTAGTCCAAAGTCTACAGCAGTTATGAGGGAGGTGGCAGTTCACATGGGTTCTATCTCCATGGTAACTTGTTTACAAGGACTGAAATACTTGCTGAAAATTCAAGGTTAGCTTTCCCTTTGTTCCTATTTTGATGGTTTTGGCAATATGAATAATATGGACATAATCTTAAATCCAAATAGCTTCATGGCAGACTGAGTCAAAACAAAACTCTACACAAAAGGTGTTTTCATCACCCCCATTAGAAAAAGAGAATTCAAAAGGCTGCTTAATCAGACCCATTGGTTGCCTCCTCTTTTTGTACTTCAGAACAACCATCCTTATTCTACATTTCAGCTTCACATCTTGAGCAATGAGAATGTCTGAAGATTTATATTTTTCTGAGGTGATAACTCAGGGTATGTGTGTGTCTACATTGCATCCATATCACAGTCTAAAGAACTTACTTTGTCTAAAATAATTTCAGAAGCAGAAATGAACAGGCACCTTAAGCTGAATCACATGATAGAAGTCTTTTGTGTTCTAAAAATCAAATATAATAATAGCAACACACTGCAATTCTGTAACTTCTTATAATAACACTCTCATAAATGTTTTAGGAGGATTCTGCATCCCTTACCTGGAGAAAACAACAATTGCAAGAGCACACCCTGGAAAAGCCAGCAAGGACTAAGATGACCTTGCTCTCTCATGTGATTAGTGTAGGTACGCTTAGAATTCCTCAGCAGTCACTTAATGAAATGTTTGAAAGAACCACCTTTAAAAAAACCCTTTATATCTACCGAGCTATTCTTCCTTTTAGCAGATTAAATATAAAGAAGATAATTTAAGCATTAAGACACCCTCTAGTTTGGGTTTATCCAGTTTGCTGGAAATATCTTTGATTTTGATTTTCACTCTGCTGCTAATATGCCTGCTTACTGTACATTTTCCTGCACAGAACTCAAAGTATCAGTTGCAAATGCATATATTGCTTTTGATGGCACTGAATGCAGGTTTGGGGGACTTTTGCCAAAGTTCTTTTGCAGTGTCTTTTTTTTTTTTTTTTAAGTCACCTTAGATCTCCATTAAAACTGGAGATTGCTATCACTCCATTTTTGTTAGAACAGAAAAGATATGAAAGTGGAAAGATAAAATTCACCTTTCTTATAAGGTAGTTGTTTTATAGCTGCTTGATCTGATATACAGCGCCTAGTCTTGATGTACTCATTAGACAAACAGTTAAAAGCTGCCAAGCTGGTAGACAGATTGAATTCTGCAGGTTTGGGAACTAAAGCTACTGAAACAAGGAAAGGCATTAAGAATTCAGCCACTACATTAGGATCTCCACCTGAAACAGAATATTCTGTCTGTTCAAAACTACAGATGCAGAGCTCAACTCTGGCTGTGGAAAGAAAAGGGGAAAAATACTCATTTAGTTCCATGCTGGGGAAAAGCAAAAAGCCTTTAGACCCATTCTGCCCAGTTTTAGCCTAAACTAAGTAAAGTTTTATTAGTACCACAAATGTTCTTAGCTATATCAATAAAAAGGCATACCTCAGTTTTCTAAGCAAAACAAATGCATTTGAGAAAGAACAGTTTCTAAATTATGTTTTGCTAGTACAAAATGAATTGCAATCATAAAAATCACTATAAGTTTGAAAAAATTGTGAAATTGTTCTTCAGATTGTTTTTACTAAAACTTCTTATAATCTATTGACTAGTTTTACCTAATGGAATCTCTTGCAATTGTACTACATTAACAATATTATCATTGTTATTAAATTAGTATCCATCATCTGTTGAACAGATATTTAATAGATAAGTAGGACACCACTTCACCTTTCCCTGGTTGGCACGTCTAAATGAAAAACTGAAGTTTTTTGCACTGTAAAGGAATTCTCATAATGCATATTTAAGGTGCAACTCCTGTTCCCATTGCCATTTGTCTTGAAATACTATGCATAAGATGGTTTTAAACTGATGCAGGGTCTGTTAGGTACCACTGCCATACCCCAGCAGGCAATCTGCACAGTGTGACTTGACACTTGGTGTAGCAAGAATGAGTTGGACAGGTATTTCATAGTAACAATATAAAACCAAACATTCTTTCATCCCTCTTAAGGATGAAACTTAAGACTCTGTTTGCTAACAAAAGACTTTTTAAAATAAGCACCTTTTTCCAAATTCAGCTTTCCTTTTATATTTACTGCTCTATATGGCATGGCTGAAATGTAAAATAAAGTGCTGCAAAATTTCTTCATCTGCTGAAAGTTGCTATCCCTGGTTGTATATTAGTTTTTGTATTGCAAAGAAATCAGAGGACTCAAAGCTTTTTAGTTGAAGTGCAAACAAAACAGTGAAAGAAAATAGCTTTTGGTCCCCTGATGCAGTGCCTGACAGTTGACTCGACATAGCACAATGAACAAGACATGCATCGCTTGAGAAGAGACAGAAAATGTCAGTTGGGGCTATTCATACAGTGAATAGGATGTGATAACCTTTAAATACATATAAACAATGTGTCTTCACATACTGTGCTTTGCTGTTTTCTTCAGAAAGGCATTATCCAACAGTTCTACATATGGTACAGAAAGGAGTGTACCTGCCCATTGAAAGTTAATGATCTTTTTCAAACATAGAAATAAAGCTTTCTAAAAATCCAGTTAGTTATAATGGAAAGGGAAGGTATGCAGAATTATTGTTGTTTATGTGGTCTGAGCACCAGATAAATATAATTCTAATCTAAATCAATTAAATTACAGAAAGAAATTGCAACATGTACACACAAATCAATGACATAGCACTCCCCCCCCCCCCCTTAGCAGAGGGAGAAAAAACAATCCCATGATCTTTAATTGATTTACAAGGTGAATGAATGTTAAAAATTTCCAGGGAATCATTCTAGATTTGGCCCTGAAATTTTGTCTGAGTTCAGAAACCTACCAGTCATGTTATCTCGATCTGTAATATTCATGGTTACTTGTACAGGAACAGTAATACAATCTGTGTATGTAGCAGTCCCCTACTAATAACAATGAAAATCTTTAGTGCTTATCACTGTTTAATAAAGCTGTGACTAATTAAGATGTCTGAATTATTAGTTTAATCCTTATATGTACATAGACACTGATTTCGAGAAACTCTACATTTTGGTATCTTCAGATAACATGCTAGTGCCTTCTATAGGATGAGTCCTTCCAGCTCTAATCAATCATTTGTTATGCCTGGGGCAGATAACAGTGTTAATTCATTTCTATCATAATCATTTGGAAGAGCTAAATAAGGTCAGGGATACTGAAGTTTGAGAAAAAGTGTAATTATTTTAAATAGTTGCGTCTAAAAAAAGTCTTCAAAGACAACTAAGTGACCTGCTTAAATAGTTCTTTCCCATTCAGATTGTGTTTGTACCCTCAATACATTTACAGACAGGTAATCATTCTCCGTCTTTAAGCAAGCCAAGTTCATCCAGCTTGCTGTGGTACCATAAGCTTCCCACTTCTCAGGTCATTCTAATAACCTTGTGCATTTGACAGTCCCTGCAGTCTGCCTGAGAGTTACTTAACTGCCCATATTCCAGAACTCTTGAGCGCCTTCAAGTAACTGCTTTCTCTCTGCCACTTTTTTTTTTTTTTTTAAGAGCCAGATAGAAAGTATTATCTATTTCTTACAAAATGTGACATATCTATTCTTGTAATGGTGGTGACTGATATACAAAAATTGCTTTTTCAGTTTGGTGGCTAAGCTAAAATATGTAAGGAAACACAAGCAGAACTAGCTCCTGCCCAAATGTGTTGCCAAATCATGGAAAAATTTGTTTCCTCCCAAAATATCATAAAGAAATAGTCCATGCCTTTTTGCCTAGTAAACTAACCTTTACTAACATGACCTGTGTTTAATTCTCTTCCTTGCTTTGACATCTATGTCCTGCATCCCAGAAGAGTGTTCTGATAATCATGTTTCTGGAAGAGGTGAAGACTATCTTCATCTAAGAGATTGGAGAGCCTCATGGCTGAACAGTAACACCTTCTTTTTGAGATGCACAACAATGTTCACTACTCAGGCTGCCTCCCTACCATCCAAGTCAGCCTTTGCAATTTGGGTTGCCAGGTTGCCTCTCATTCCTTCCTGACAGACTGGCTGTATGTGATGTGGAATATTTACACTTCCATTGCACCAGTAAGAGGGATGGAGCCTCTACCCTGAAATTTTCACCAACCTTAGGAAATACTTCAGGTTCATTCCCTGGCTGAGCCAGAGACCACGAACATTGTCTTTGAAAGACAAAAATCACACTTTTGCTTTAGCAAATTTACACATAAGCCTTGTCCTATCGAGTATGCATTTTGATAAATACTACTAATAATTAATTTATACAAACACACATATACATACCAACACATGTACGTTCTTGGTTCTGGTGGGTGACTGTCTTGGGCCCAATACATCTTGAAATGTAGGCTTATCAATGCAATTATTTCAAAGTAGTGAAAGATTAAAGTTTCACACAGTTTTGCACTCAAATTAAGAGAGAAGTCTAAATTTTCCCTTTCCACCTTGAAAAACAAGAACTTTAAACCACTCTTCAAACAATCTGCTTGTTTCTGATTGAGGAAAATAAAGTCTGACAGTAATTTTTTTCAGCTGAAAAGTATGAAAATATCTTTCTTATTTAAATAAGATTTTACCAAAGTTGACAATTTTAAGTAATTTTAATTAGGCAATTGAATCCTTACTTGCAGAGGGAGACATGGCATACAATACTTAAGCAGGACTAAGACTTTCAAATCTATCTCACACTTTCTTGCCTACAGGGTTAAGCAATGTAGGTGATGATGCCTGATGATTCAAAGGAACTGTATAGATTAAATCTTTCCAGTACTTTGGTAATTACTCCTTTATCTTAGAAAATTGGCAGTGTTTCTCAAATCACTAGATTCAGCACTTGACTTTCCTTGCTCACTCCCTGGCCTCTCAATTCCTGGGGCTGCCACTGTCTCTTATTTCTTCAGCTCCTCCTGTCTGCTCCCAGGCTGGATCTATCACCACTACAGGACTGGAGCATAGGTTTGTAGTTGATTTAAGCCACACAGCTTTCCAAAACATTATCCCTCCTGTCCTGTGTTCCCTCCCTTCCTGTACTAGTGTTCTTAATGGCTCTGAAACTAGCTGGGTGAGAAAACTTACAGGGCTCAAAACAAAATTGTTTTGGGGTGTGGGTGAGGTCTCAGCCTTATTGAGTGCTGATCCAACTAAGCAGCTGCATGAGCAAATCTACTAGCTCTGGGAAAATGGCAGAAAACTCTAGCTGGACAAACTTCCTTTCAGTGGGAGTGCACACATTGGCCCCCACGGGTTGCAAAACTGCACTTTTGACTAAGTAGGCTTGGCTGCTCTGGTCAGCTTTGCCTCCCCCATGCTTCCAGTGCCAGCTCCACTCCTCTAAGATGCAGCCTGGCTCCAGCCAAGTTTACCGGGGGTCCATGCTTTCTACAGAAGCACCACAAAGAAGTGGCCCTCTTCTCAGTCCCACATCCACTTCACATGAAAACCAAAGTACAAACCAAAACCTTCTCTTCTTGTCTCTCTAATGGCATGAGAGGCAGCAGAGCTCCTGTGCACAGCTGAGAGGGTTATCCCATTCCATGCTGTGGCTGCTCAGCCACAGCACAATGGCCAGAACAAGGACTAAATGCATGGTGACCTTCCCCTCAGCATATACATGCATTTGTGTGTGTTTGTGTACACACAGGTATATATATATGTATATATATACACTTAATAGAGTCTATAGAAATATATACACACTTGCCCCCAAAGATGGAAAATTAACAAGTTTAAATAGCTAACCCAAATGGTTTTATTAAGAGCACAGGGTACAGAGAAATGATAAATTGCTAAGATTTCTATTTAAATAGCATGTATTCTGTTTTCTTTAGTCTGCTGTTTTCACAGATTTGAAGATTTTATGGCACCCAATATAACCCCCAATTTTCAATATTCAATGTCCTGTCTTGCTCCTGTTTAACTCAATGGGAGTTTTGCTGTTATCTCCAAAAGAACAGGGGTGAGCATGTGGTTAGTATGGCATTTGCACAATATTAAAATAACCTCTCACAACTGGAACACTTTGCCATAGTTAATTAAATATATGAATGACTTGTTTGAACAATCTTCTGTTTGCATGCTGGATCATAGCCATACAATCTGCTGATGGTGCCAGGGTTATATTTGCTTCTGCTTAGACTTTCTCCGGTTTGTTCTTCTTACTGTGGTTTGTTAAGCATATGTTCTTGCAAGTGTTTCTAACCCCAACCTCCACTTTTTTCTATACTTATATAAACTGAAAGTGACAAGCCATTTGTTTACTGTGGCTCTAAATTAATTAGGATTCTCTAAGGTGTATTTCATACTGTTTGCTGTGGATCCAGTTTACTGAGCACTGTAGCAGTACTTTGCACTTTACACACCTCATTTTTTGAAGGTTCTCAGAATATCTTGTTATGGAAAGTAATTATATTTTTAAAGTTGGAAATATGGAAACACGGGGAGATAAGGTACTAATGCACACCATTTCAGTGACACAATTAAGAACAGAAGCTTGAACGTCTGTATTCATAACTGATGAGAAATCACTACAATGATGGTGCCACATGTTTAGCTTGTGCCCTTAAGCACATCTTGCTACAGCACATACTCTTCCAGATCAATGAGATGTCAAATAGAAGATACTAGGATTCTTACTTTGTCCATTCCTTTATTCCAACCTCAGCTCAATAGCATTTGCCATTGTATAAACATGATTTGTACAGGAGAACATAGTACAACATCTATTTTGAATTGGTCAGATCTGTACAACCCTGAACACCGATGATTAAACTGATAAGCTTGTTAGACTCTCACACCTACATACCTAATACTAGTCCTTCAAAAAACATTCAGTTGATGAAGGAAGCTTTAGGGCATCTCTACAATTCTTTTTTTTTGTACTGAACTACATAGTCAAGTCTAATAAAAAAGTCAGTAAGTATATGTCATCATAAAAGCATTTTACACCCCATTTACTAGTCCTCAATAAACAAACAATTTTGCTAATTTGCTGTGATTAACAGTATCAGGACAACAACAGACACCAGCATTGGCACACAGCAAACCTGTCTGGTAGATATGAAAATTGTGAAAGACATTAAGAGCACTAATATTACCGACAGCTAATGTCTTACCACTCAAACAGCAATACGAGTCACTCGATGATTGCAAATCTAAGATCAGCAACAACTGCCACCTCATTGCATAGAACAAGTTAAAGCCTACATTGAGGAAAATCTAGCATATCACTTCCAATAAACACTTCCAAAAGCTTTTCCAAGTCCTAAAGCTACACTGCTATCATTCTTACAGTGATTAAGACAGAAATCCTCATGCAGTACTGGACCTTACAGAGATACGTACTATATCAAGCACAAAGGAAACACCAGTTAAAATACTTAACCAACTTCTTTCCTTATCCTTGGTGAGATGATGCCTCTCAGTAGCATTTGCTGGCCTTGTATTGTGTACAACACTACTTTCAAAATGTATGGCAGCATCATTTTGGAAAGTGTAGTGACCTTGGTTTACCTCTTTGCATAGCCTGTCTCAAAAATTCTGACTGGATTAAAGAATGACTCAGAGGCAGATGTATTCTTGTAAGCTATGAGCACATATCTAAACTTTTTTCAATTTCATTCCATGTTAATTTGCAAACAATTGTAGTGGTGCAGTTGTCATTAACCTGTTTTGAAATGTCATCATTGGTTTGTTCTTCTTTTCTTTTATCTCCTGCTACTAACCCCCAGGTCACACTGTGTATTGGATTTGTGTGGCAAGGTTTTGGTAGTGGGCGCACGTATAGTTTCTGTGAGAAGCAGCTAGAAGCTTCTCCTGTGTCAGATGAAGCCAATGTCAGATGGCTCCAAGGCTGAGCCCATCACTGACAGTGGTAGCACTGCTGGGATAACATATTTAAGAGGTGGGAGAAAATACCTGCACACCAGCAGCTCTCAGAGGAGAGGAATGAGAATATGTGAGAGGAATAGCCCTGCAGACACCAAGTCAGTGCACAAGGAGAGGAGGAGGTGCTCCAGGTGCTGGAGCAGAGATTCCCCTGCAGCTCATGGTCCAGACTGGGGTGATGCAGGTTGCCTCCCTGCAGCCCATGGAGGTCCATGGCTGAGCAGATTTATCCTGCAACTGTGGAGGACCCCACATGGGAGCAAACAGATGCCTGAAGGAGGCTGCAACCCTGTGGGCAGCCCGTGCTGGAGCAGGCTTCTGGCAGAACCTGTGGAGAAAGAAGCCCATGCTAGAGCAGGTTTGCTGACAGGAGCTGTGGCCCCACAGGGGACCCACGCTGGAGCAGCCTGTTCCTGAATATGCACCCTATGGAACAGACCCATGCTGGAGCAGCCTGTTCCTGAAGGTTGCACCCCATGGAAGAGACCCAAGCTGGAACAGTTCATGAGGAACTGCAGCCTGTGGGAAGGACTCAGGTTGGAGAAGTCCATGGAGGACGGTCTGCTGGAGCAGGGGAAGAGTATAAAAAGTCATTCCCTGAAGAGGAAGGAGTGGCAGACGTGTGATGAACTGAACACAGCGTCCATTTCCCATCCCCCTGCGCTGCTGGGAGGAAGGAGGTAGAAAATTTGTGAGTAAAGTTAAGCCCAGGAAGAAAGGGAGAAGGTGTTCTTAGGATTTGGGTTTATTTCTTAATTATTTCTGCTCTGCCTGGGTTGGTAATAAATGAAACTAATTTTCCCCCAAGTCAAGTTTATTTTGCCCATGATGGTAACAGGTGAGTGATCTCTCTGCGCTTATCTTGACCCAGGAGCCTTTCATTACATTTTCTCTCCCCTGTCCAGCTGAGGAAGGTAGTGATAGAGCAGCTTCGGGGGACACCTAGCATCCAGCTAGTGTCAATCCACCACACACTGTTACTAAGTATTAGATCATCATATGCATGCAAGCAGGAGATAAATTAAATATAATATAAATGCACATTTTAAATAGGTATTATAAATTAAAAAGTCTGATTAAGTACTAAATATACACTTTAAAAAAATTAAAATTAAAATTATTCTAGCTTTATGCTCACTTTCATTTGCTTTCCTTACACAAGAATGGTCCTACCTCTAGGCTTAAGTTCTTTGCTCAGCACAGACACAAGGCATAGCACCTGTTAATGCATCTCTTATTCTTCTCCATGGATTAGGCTGCAGTAAGAATATATTTACATTCTTCCCTTAGGGCTTGACTTACTTGATACCAGTCAAAGGCTTGATTCAAACAATGAAATCAACTAAAAATCAAACCCAGATTCATCAGAAACAATTTTTAGGTTGTGTTTTATTATAATAGAGATTCTGTGATAAGGGAGATCCAAAATGGCTAAGAATTATGGAGAGGATTCTTTATCCAGAGGATGTAGCTAGAGAATGATTTCGAGAAAATAAGGCTAACTAACTTCTGTAAATGATGCAAAACCCTTCTCATTGTGAATCCCTTCCTGCCATGATGCCTTACAATGCAAACACTCTCACTAGTACTCAACTGTTATCAGTCCTTACCCATAAGTAGATTTGATTTCAAAGAGGAAAAATTAATAAGGCTCCACACACTCTACTACAAATCATGCCATTAACATAGATTAGGTTGTGGAAGACAGCTGTTGTGTAGAAACATACAGAATATGGTGAATGTGGTTTAAAATCTATGCAATACCTGGTACAAACACCACAGGACTGATCTTAGCTCAGTCTTCCCAAGAAAACACCACCCTTTAAAAACAGGTGCATAAAATCTATGTCACAGGCCAGAGAGCTGTCTATGCAGGCCAATAGTCCAAGTCTTACTTGAACTGTGCTAGTTGCTGAGGAAAAGAAAATAACTCAACAGGGGTAAGCAGAGCATAGAGAAATCCTCCCCAACTTTCAGTAAGCACTGAACAAAAATAATTTCAAAACAAGAAAAAGCACTTAAATTGGTAGAGATACAGCACAGAAATTCTTCTCTTAGAAAATGCCTATTTGTCCAAAGCAAATGCCCATGGAAAGGATGATCGTAACAAAATTGAACAGGAAAAAATAATTCAGAAAAAAAAAGAGATATATCTGAAAGTTAAAGTTTTCTGTTTAGATTTTTTGGAAAAGTGTATTTCTGTTTCAGAATTTCTGCACCTCTGTTTTCTAAACAACAGTTAGGCAAAAATAATTCATAGAATCAAATGATTTCCAGGAATTTAGTTTTGAGCAATGACCTAAGAAACAGAAGAGAAATGGCTTCTAACAGAGATCCAGACTCTTGCAGTGGAACTCTATCTTGCGTAGGTACTCTATCTGATTAAGATGCTATTCTGTTAGCCATTTTGGAAAGGAAGCCTCTCCGTAATAATTTCAAAATCAGTGTCAAAAGCCATTCATCAAGGTTCCTCTTTCAGTTTAGTTATTTATCCTCAACTATATGTACACAAATCATCACTATTACTGTCAAGAGCAGACATGAGCTTCTGCAGCAATAGTTGGCTTCTTGACAGTGTTTGTTTTCTTTGTTCAAGTTACTACCTATACCACACATAAAAATAGCTGTCCTGTTTCAGTTCTATATTGCCTCATTCTGTATGTTCAGTAGCAGCAAATGCCTCCATCTTGCATTGTTTTCTCCCTCCAGAAAACTCATCTCTGTATCTTGTCCCACACTGAATTGCTTGTTTGATCCTGAATGCTGCAGACAGCTGGAAATGACAACGATGCTGCCTTGACAGGAGCAAACCAAACTGCTGGTTTACTGTTGAAGAAATGTGTGCCCAGCCACCCAGCTGTGTTGGCATGTAAGACCCAGCAAGTGAGTGCTAATGAACATTTTTTCACTCCAGTGCCAACTAAACGTAAGCTCTGAACTGTAGCTCTCCTTTTACAGTCCTTCAGAGTTTAATTTTTTAAGATTCTTATTTTGTAATTAGGTAACAAAGATCAGAATACTATAAGTGATGCAGCGGTTATTTTTAGAACTTTGCATTCAGTGTGAATCAAACGAAAACAATAATATCAGGGAAGGTTCCTGGCTTACATGAACCTGGTATTTTTTGCAATTTGACTGCAATATAGAGAAGATGTTAGAAGATGCACCTTTAGCGAACGTTTGAATTAGTAGGGTTAGTTTTTGGTTTTTTTTTTTTTGTTGGTGTTTTTTTTGTTTTTTTTTTTTTTTTTTGTCCAGGCTACATGGTAGAAAAAAAGGAGAAACCCCATCCAATAGACTGCTTAGCAGAGAATTTCAGAAAACCAAACATTTCTAGGTAAGGAAACAATACTTTTGACTGACTATATCAGTTAAACAGACCTTTGGGGAAAATCCATTTCTACGGATCTCAGCGAGGAAATACACTGAAATGGTTTTTACTGAGATTTAATCTGATACCTGTGACTTCAAAACCATTTTTTTTTAAATCCAAACCATTTTTTTTTCCCCTCAGGAGTAACAGTCTTTAGTTCCTTATAGTTCCACTACATTTTAACCAGCCAGGCTGAAGTTTTCCACAAAAGGTGAAATTTTGCAGGATGAATGGCATAAAATAACAAGCTCTTTCACAAATGAAGGTAAGACTTTAAAATGCATTTTAATAACAAAAATAAAACAAACTAAGAAACAAATTAAGAACCCTGTGTTTTGGTGGAGGGAATAGCCATGCATAAAGAAGCTGCTTTTTTAATTCCCACTGCAAACCTCTGAAGGTTCTTCAAAACATCACTACCCATGCACCATCCCTACAGGGATGCAGCCAGTCTTTCTTAAAGAAACAATGACAGCAGCCAGATCCTCTGGGCTCACTGGCTTCTCAATCTGGCTAAAACAGTATGATGCCCTGATTGAATCTATCTATCTAATCTGCTTTTTCCAAGGCACTCATACTTTCCTCATGTTGCGATTTGTGTCCCATGCCTTGTCTCCTGGATTTTCAGACCTTCTCCATTCACAAAAGATGGCTGCTTAGCTTAAGACAGCAGTATATCAGAATACTCAGCCTGCTGCATTTTCAAAGCACAAGTTCTAATGAATGGATTTGGTCTTTCAAAACTGGATCAATTCTGCAAAACAGATCCAAACATTTCAATCCAGGGATGTTAAGAAAAAAGCAATAGGAAACAAAGCTGATGGACAGTTGGGAGTAATTTGATATTAAGTGAATACTAAAACACAGGAACTCTGTATTTGAGCCCTGACCCAAGAAGGTATGTTCTTTCAGTCTACTACTTCCCACCTTACTTTCTTCACTGTCGAATTTTTGCAATACCTGAGGCCAGTATTCTGCTGATAAGAATCACTGTCATTACACATTGGCTTAATACCAGAAATGGGTCAAAAAAAATAACCATCACACAGTTTCTAATTACACTGTACTTACACACAAGGCAGATTAAATAATAATCCATGTATATTTCCTAACATGGAAGTTTTTAAAGTAATAATCTTTCAGCTTTTGTGTGTGTAGGTATGTTCATAATACTATGCCTAAGCCTTTCTAAACTAGTCAATGTTTCATTCCCAGAGAAGACTTAGCATCACCTTTATTGCTTGTGAAGCTTAGCTGTAAGTCAGAGAACCTTGCTTGGAGTCTGGTGACAACATTCTCCTCTATGACAACTTTTAAATAAAGCTCCAGAGGCCACAGACTTCCAGTACCTAAAGATGTCTCGAGTCGGCCAAAAATAGTCTAGGCCATAACTAATGATTAATAACAATAGCATTGCTCTTTTCACCACCAATAAAACTTATGAGTAATTGTCGTGGTTTAAACAAAGTCAGCCATAAACCACACAGCTCGTTCACTCACTCCCCACTTCTTGCCCAACCCCCTGCTCCTGGAGGGACAGAGAGGAGAATCAAAAAGAATGCAACTCCCACGGGTTGAGATAAGAACAGTTTAGTAACTAAGGTATAACACAAATCACTACTGCTACCACCAATGATAATAATGATAAAGGAAATAACAAGAGAAAAGAATACAACACCTCAACACCAGCCAACCAATAACTCGCCCCACTCCCCCCAGCCGAGCACCGACCGATACCTTGTCCAACCCTGCAGTCCCCCAGCCCTTTCAGGTAACTCTCCGTTGCATCCTGGGCATGACGTGCTGTGGTATGGATACCTCTTTTGCTAGCTTGGGTCAAGTGTCCTGTCTCTGCTTCCTGACAGCTTCCCCTCCTCCCTGGCAGAGCATGAGGCTCAGAAAGTCCTTGGCCAAACCAAACATTTGAGCAGCAACTGAAAATATCGGTGTTATCAGCACTGTTCCCAGGCCAAAAAATCAAAACACAGCACTGCACTAGCTACTAAGAAGGAGAAAAATAACTGCTGCTGTTGAACCCAGGACAGTATCCACCCCTTATCCCATACCATTCACGTCATGCTCAGATCCCACATTTTCAATGTATCACCACTTTTATCTCAGTGCACTCTTATCTTAGTGCATGGACCAGTCCCTATAAGGCTGCTGAGTCCATCCGGTTCATGATGTCTGGCTCCATCTCTTGTAACAGTCTCTCAGAGCAGGAAAGGCTGTGTGCAGTGTTCACACTCGTGAATAACCTGGGCAATAGTGTCCATTGCTAAGTCCACCCCTCGACCATGAGTCCATCTCTATGTTGCATCTCTGCCTTCATGGCCTGAAGTGTCATGGGCCCACCAGGCTCAAAATAATTCACTGTCCCCTTCAGCAGTTTCTGCAGCTTGTTGCTGGGGAATTCATACAGCTGCCTTCCATCTCCGATGCTTCCAAAGCACTGGAGGGGCCCAGTGGACTAGATACTGGCTCATACTGTCCCACACACCCTGCCACTCATGATTGTCCAGCCTTGGGGAAAATCTCCTGCTCCTCCTATATCGTCGTCTAACCCTAGACAAGACCCAAACCTGACTCTGCTTAACTTCTGAGATCAGACAAAATGGCCGTGGGTAGAACACACTCTGTGTGTGTGCCAACATGCTGATCCCCATCACAACCAGCAGGCAGGTCCCAAGGGTACCCAAAGGCCATTCAAAACCTTCAGGACTCTCAAGTGATGCTGCTGTACTTGTCCCTGGGGCTGGTGCAGTTGCTGTGCTTGCCGGCTCTCCCACCACCAGCTTCTCCTTCCCTTAGTGCAGCTCTTCCTCCTCTGCCTTGCTGGGAAATGCTGCGTGGGCTCCTGCATCCTCCTGGGGCTCGGCGGGCGGCTGCCGGGGGACACTCTCGGTCATCCCAGGGCTCGGCTCCTCCGCGGGGCTCAGCTCCTCGGCCGCCTCCTCCCGCTGCTCAGCAGCCGCCTTCCTCCCGGCCTCCGGCCCCGCTCCCGCCGCCGCCTGCTCCCCGGGGCCGCTCTCCCGGGCCGCTTCGGCCGCCGCCGGCTCCCGGGGCCGCTCCCCCTCGGCTCCCCGCAGCCTCACAAAGATGGAGGCGAGGACAAGGGCCAGGGCGGTGAAGAGCAGCGGGACGGCCGGGTACAAGGCCACGGCCACGTCCATCTCTCCCTGCTGCTGGAGCGTGCCCGTATTACAAGTCATTGTCATAAAGTACAGTGAAACAAGAACCTTAGCCCAAGCCCCCATCTGATAAACACTAACACTCCAAATACCAGCCCTAAGTAATGTACTACATTCTGAAACTGTGCGATCAAGAGAAACAACGCTGAGAGCCAATAAATCAGCATTGTGACGACTATTAATCTGATCATCTCTGTCGTTTTCTCAACCCTTCGTGCCCCACGTTGGGCGCCAAAAAGAATTGTCGTGGTTTAAATAAAAGTCATCCATAAATCACACAGTCGCTCTCTCACTCCCCCGCTTCTTGCCCTTCCCCTACACACGGAGGGACAGAGAGGAGAATCAAAAAGAATGCAACTCCCATGCGTTGAGATAAGAACAGTTTAGTAACTAAGGTATAACACAAATCACTACTGCTACCACCAATAATAATAATGATAAAGGAAATAACAAGGGAAAAGAATACAACACCTCAACACCAGCCAACCAATAACTCACCCCACTCCCCCCCACCGAGCACCGACCGATACCTCATCCAACCCTGCAGTCCCCGCCCTTCCAGGTAACTCTTCGTTACATTCTGGGCATGACGTGCTGTGGTATGGAATACCTCTTTGGCTAGTTTGGGTCAGGTGTCCTGTTTCTGCTTCCTCCCAGCTTCCCCTCCTCCCTGGCAGAGCATGAGGCTCAGAAAGTCCTTGGCCAAACCAAACATTTGAGCAGCAACTGAAAACATCGGCATTATCAGCACTGTTCCCAGGCCAAAAATCAAAACACAGCACTGCACTAGCTCCTAAGAAGGAGAAAAACAACTGCTACTGCTAAACTCAGGACAGCAATATACGGTACTTTAGAAGCAAAAGTCTTCTTTCAAGAACAGATAAGTGCTTGTTTGACCCAATGAAAAGACACAGCACTTTTCCTTGGAAATAATTTGACCTTCTCAGAGCTGGGTAGAAGAACTGATTGGTTATTCACAATTAAGAGCAGTAGAGAAGATTTTACTGTTACCAGCTATGCTGCCTGGTTTCTGACTACTTTTTATATGTTTCAAAAACTTCATTGTAATAAAATATAATTCCAACTTTTCTTCACTCTGCAGCATACTTATTGAGCTGGACACTTGTGCTGCAATGTGAAAACAAAACACGTAACTTCCCTTTCCTTTAGGAAGGTAAGCTAGGTTGAAAAAAATCAGCTACGTTATGTTCCAGAATTTAAAATTCAGTGGCAGTGAAATTTATGCAACCAAATCATCTCGAAGGTTTTTAAATAATACACTTGCAAACTCAATTTGAAGATTTGAAGACCAGAGCGGGGGAAAGACCAGCGGCTAGGACTGGCGAGAGCCACCGGGGAGCCTCAAGCGCTCAACAGGACCTGCCCAGGAGCCGGCAGCTCCGCTGAGGCGAGCAGGGACTCACAGGGGGCGGAGCCAGGAGCAGCGGCACCAGCCCCGAGGGGTTAAAAACCTGCCCCAGGGAGCGCGGCGAGCAGAGCGGGTCGAGGCAGCTCGCGCGGGCCGGCGAGCGGGCAGGCGAGCACCCGTCGTATGGCCAGGGCCCGCTCTGGGAGCTCCGCTCTGGCTGCCCCGGCGGTGCCCAGCGTAGGCACCCAGACAGAGCCGATGAGAGGGGAGGCTGCAGTGCAGAGCTCGGGGTCTAGAGGGTGCCTGCACTGCTCTGGTGAGGGAAAGGAGCACGACGGGCCGGGCTGCGCTTGGTGCTCCCTGGTGCAGGTCCTCCTGCAGCAGGTGGGCTGAGCTGCGGGACGCTGTCAATAGGCTGAAAGATGCCAGAGAAGCCGAGAGGAAGCAGCACTGCTTGCTCCAGGCCCAAACTGTGCAGGGGCCTCAAGCGTACCCTGTAGCTCATGGAGGCCGCTAACCCAGGAAGTGGGGAAATAATAACAAAGAAAACCAACAAAAAAGGAGGAAGAGGACAATTAAAAGGAAGGGGCTTCCTGCTAAATCTGTTGTCCCCACACATAACCGCTTTGCTGTCCTGCAGGGGGCTAATGAGGAAATATGCTCGCAACAGAAACAACTGGCTGGTGCGCTGCTAAAGATCTCTACTGGTGCTGCCAGGAAAAAGGGGCGGGTCATAGTAGTAGGGGACTGTACTTTGGAAGGGACAGAAGCACTCGTGTGTCGACCTGACCCGGTCTCGAGGGAGGCGTGTTGCCTACCAGGGGCACGGATCAGGGATGTTGCAGAGAGGCTGCCTGCTCTAGTAAGTCCCACGGACTATTACCCGCTTCTAGTGATCCATGTGGGGGCTAGTGATACAGATAGCAGTAGCTTGGAGAACATAAAGAAGGACTACAGAGCCTTGGGAGAGGTGGTTAGAGGCTCTGGAGCTCAGACAGTCTTTTCTTCAATTCTCCAGGATACAGGGGAGGACCCTAAAATGGCTAGGAGGATTGGCCAGGTTAATAAATGGTTAGAACAGTGACGCATACTCAGGGGTCTGGATATCTTGAACACGGGACCGAAATTTGTAGGCCAGGTGTACTGGAGGTTGGTGGAGCTGGCCTGATGAAGAAGGGGAAGAGCAGTTTTGGTAGGAGGCTTGCCAGACTGGTCAAGAATGTTTTACACTAGATGTGTTGGGGGAGGGGGGCATCATTCTATCCCAACACACCCAGTCAGTTGCCAACACCTATAACAAATGCTTGGAGCAATGTAGAGATATTATAGCCACTCCAGCCAATAAGCCAGCACCATTTGGAGCTGAGCTCAGATGCCTCTATACAAACACCAGTAGCATGAGGAACAAACAAGAGGAGTTAGAGATGTGTGCACATCTATGGGAGTATGATAAAACAGGCATCACAGAAACGTGGTGGGATGACTCCTATGACTGGAGTGTTGGAATGGAAGGTTACAGGCTCTTTAGAAAAGACAGGCCCAGCAGACGGGGGAGTTGCTATTATGATAGGGATAGGCTGCAGAGTATGGACCTCTGTATGGGGACAGGTGATCAGTCAACAGAGAGTTTGTGGGTCAGGCTTAAAGGAAGAACAGCTGTAGGAGACATTACTGTGGGGATCTGTTACAGACTGCCTGATCAAGAAGACTCTGTGGATGAAGCACTCTACAGACAGATAGGAACAACCTCATGTTCTCAGGCCCTTGTTCTCATGGGCGGGCTTCACCCTGATATCTGTTGGAGGGACGGTAAGGCCCAGCACAAGCAATCCAGGAGGTTCCTCGATTGTGTGGAAGACAACTTCTTCTGCATGTAATAGAGGAGCCGACAAGGAGAGATGCCATACTTGACCTTGTGCTCACCAACAGGGAAGGGCTGGTTGGAAACGTGACCCTCCAAGGCAGCCTTGATTGCAGCGATCATGAGATGGTCGAATTCGAGATCCTTGGGACAGTGAGAAGAGCATGCAGCAAGCTCACTGCCCTGGACTTCAAGAGAGCAGACTTTGTCCTCTTCAGGAACCTGCTTAGTAAGGTTCCGTGGGATATAGCCCTGGAGGGCGTGGGTACTCAAGACTGTTGGTTGATATTCAAGGATCACCTACTACAAGCTCAGGAATGTTGCATCCCAACTAAAAGGAAGTGCAGCAGGAGGGCCAGGAGAACTCCTTGGATGGATAAGGAGCTGCTGAGGAAAATTCAAAGGAAAAAAGAGACTTATAAAAAATGGAAACAATGACAGGTGGCCTGGGAAGAATACAGGGATGTTGTCCGGGATGCTAGGGACCAGGTTAGGAAAGCTAAGGCCCGGTTAGAATTAAACTTGGCTAGGGATGTTAAAGATAACAGGAAGGGATTCTATAGGTACGTAGCGAGTAAAAGACAGACTAGGGACGATGTAAGCCCCCTCTGGAAGCTATCAGGAGAACTGGCTACACAGGATTTGGAGAAAGCTGAGGTTCTGAATGACTTCTTCGCTTTGGTCTTCACTGGCAAAGGCTCTGACCACACCACCCAAGTCTTGGATGGCAGACACAGGGACTGTGAGAACGATGACCTAGGCCCACTGTAGGAGAGGATCTGGTTCGAGACCATCTTAAAAATCTGAACATACACAAGTCCATGGGACCTGATGAAATCTATCTGCGGGTCCTGAAGGATCTGGCAAATGAAGTCGCTAAGCCACTGGCAATCATAGTTGGAAAGTCATGACAGTCAGGTGAAGTTCCCGATGACTGGAAAAAGGGAAATATAACCCCCATTTTCAAGAAGGGGAAAATGAAGACCCGGGGAATTACAGACCAGTCAGTCTCACCTCTGTGCCTGGCAAAGTCTTGGAGCTGATTCTCCTGGAAGGCATGCTAAGGCACATGAAAAACAACAAGGTGGCTGGTGACAGACAGCATGACTTCACTAAGCAGAAATCATGACACTGTCCCGCATAACATCCTTGTCTCTAAATTGGAGAGATATCAATTTGATAGGTGGACCACTCAGCTGATAAAGAACTGGCTGGATGTCTGCACCCAAACAGTTGTGGTCAATGGCTCAATCTCCAGCTGGAGACCAGTAATGAGTGGTATCCCTCAGGGATCGGTGTTGGGACCAGTCTTGGTCAACATCTTTGTTGGTGACATGGACAGTGGGATTGAGTGCCCCCTCAGCAAGTTTGCCAATGACACCAAGCTGTGTGGTTCAGTTGATATGCTGGAGGGAAGGAATGCCATCCGGAGGGACACTGGCATGCTTGTGAGGTTGGATGATGCCAGCCTCATGATATTTAACCAGGACAAGTGCAAAGTCCTACACCTGGGCTGGGCATAGCTACAGGTTGGGCAGAGAAGAGATTCAGAGCAGCCCTGCAGAGAAGGACTTGGGGGTGTTGGTCAGTGAGAAAATGAACATGAGGCGGCTTGAGCGTGTGCTCACAGCCCAGAAAGCCAACCATATCCTGGGTTGCATCAAAAGGAGCGTGACCAGCAGATCTAAGGAGGTGATCCTGCCCCTCTACTCTGCTCTTGTGAGACCTCACCTGGAGTATTGTGTACAGTTCTGGTGTCCTCAACACAAAAAGGACATGGAACTGCTGGAAAAAGTCCAAAGGAGGCCACGAGGATGATCAGGGGGCTGGAGCACATCCTGTATAAAGATAGGCTGAGAAAGGTGGCAGTGTTCAGCCTGGAGAAGAGAAGGCTGCGTGGAGACCTCATAGCAGCCTTCCAGTATCTGAAGATGGCCTAAAAGGATGCCGGGGAGGGACACTTTGTTAGGGACTGTAGTGACAGGACAAGGGGTAATGGGTTAAAACTTAAACAGGGGAAGTTTAGATTGGATATAAGGAGGAAGTTTTTTACTGTTATGGTGGTGAGGCAGTGGAATGGGTTGACCAGGGAAGTTGTGAATGCTCCATCCCTGGCAGTGTTCAAGGCCAGGTTGGACAGAGCCTTGGGTGACATGGTTTAGTGTGAGGTGTCCCTGCCCATGGCAGGGGGGGTTGGACCTAGATGATCTTAAGGTCCTTTCCAACCCTAACTATTCTGATTCTATGATTTTACCTTTTTATGTACATAGGGGGAAAAGAAAAAGATTTTGGACCATGAATATTCAGGTCAAATGTCAAGATTGTTTTAACTATACTGTTTGGATTCTCCATGAATTCCTCACAGATCAAAGAATAAACACAAACCAGGACTGCCACCAATGGAGACCAAGAGATTGCAAGACATACCTCTGTACTTCGTAATAAGGTTTGAAACGTCATTCGTGATAACTTTAGATACTCAATTATTCAGGAGTAAAAAGAACTTAATATGCATGAAGCCATTCACAAACCAACAAAAGGTAATGAGCAGTATAGAAAAACTCATTTATCTACAACCAGTCAGGTGGAATAGGCTTTGTGATCTGATTCTAACTAGCACAGGAATTTTTATTTAAAATATTGACAGATTACACTCACATGCAAAAAAATAAAGCACATACATAGAGAAACAGACATGTGTCACACATTGAGAGTATCAGTTGGAGGAGTTAAGAATCCAGGGTAGGAGTTGGAAGAACTTTTTTTTTTTTTTTTCCAATAGAACTGATTAAATAATTCTAAAAGGCTTCCCAGATAAAAGACAGAACAAGAATCTATGACAAATAACTGATCTGTTGTGAATCAGGCATATGAACTCTTGAGGATTTTTCAAGCCTCATTTTTTACTTAATAAGAAAATATTATTGCATTCGGAATGGCCCCAGCAGAATAATTTGATTAACACTGCAAACTCAAAGTTTCTCAGTCATTGAAATTGTACACATGCGATTTATTAAGTTCTCCAAAAGTAAATAAGACTAACTATATTATTTCATAAGCTTCTCAGCTGATAAACCGAAGATTTTATCAGCAGTTTTCTTACCATTTTCCGCCTGTAAATGTATAGCATTTTAAAAAGATATTTCCTCTAAAGTAAATGGTACAGGCTGAGGAATACTTAATAGACTTAGAAAATCACTGCTCAAACAACTAACCTTTTAAACAAAATTGCTGTCATATATGTAATTGCCATAAAACTCAAACTGTGCCAGTTGGAAAGCTGTCTCTAATATCAAGGAGTATTTGCTGAGTTTTAAGAGCATTTTGTTGTGGTTTTAACTTGTCAAGCTCCTAGATATTGTTGCTTGAAGCAAGCCTTCCATAATTAAAAGGGTACACATTTTCTTCTTTAAAAAACACTTGCTCAGAACTCAGATAGCAACTGTTTCCTCAGTTATTATCTTTACTGGTCTCAGTAAAGATTAGCATTCCACAGTACAGTGCTTTTCCCTTATTTTATTTACAAATAGTCTACAAGAATGAAACGCAAGAGGAGCAGTCACTCTCCACATACGCACACTGTACATAAACCTTCTGGCAGGCATAAGTGTAATTGCAGATGGTGATATCTCTGCCTTTGCTAAACAATGACAGTAACACACAGTATTTGTAGATATGAATTACATGTTACAAAGCAGATTGGGAAATCTCTGGCTTGTGAAGTCCAGGTAATCACTGTATCTCTTTTCAGTGCAGTGTTCCCTTACTTTGAAGATTGAGCCAGTTGCTAAAGTGTAGGTTACAGACATGGATTTCCTGCACCCCCAGACTCCGAAGCCCCCAACTCTCAGCGTGTGCTATGGAAACACATCAGGAATCCTGACACTGGTTCAGACTCAACGGACTGGGCTACATTTGCTACTAATGAAAGCTATGCAAAACAGTACTATGTACTGTCACAGTCATAACTTTAGGGAGGTTTCAGGGTGGGACCCACCACTTCTCCAGCTCAAGCACTAAGCACACAAAGACCCCATATTTTTGTTGTTGTTGTTGTTTTGTTGTTGGTTCTTTTTGGTTGTTGTTTTTTCCCCAGATGTCAGGTACTCCATTAAATGGGTTTAACCTAGACTTTAGGCTGAATTCACTACCCATAGAATGAATCACAGAACACTGAAGATTGGAAGGGACCTTAAAGCTCATCCAGTTCCAATTCCAACCCCCTGCCACAGGAAGGGACACCTTCCACTAGAGCAAGTTACTTCAAGCCCCTGTGTCCAACCTGGCCTTGAACACTGCCAGGGATGGGGCAGCCACAGCTTCTCTGGGCACTCTGTGCCAGCGCCTCAGCACCCTCACAGGGAAGAGCTTCTGCCTAAGAGCTCACTCAGTCTCCCCTCTGGCAGGTTAAAGCCATTCCCCTTGTCCTTGTAAAAAGTGCCTCTCCAGATTTCTTATTGACCCCCTTTAGGAAAGACCTCCTTTGGTACTCGAGACCATTAATTCTTTTGCTATGTTTATATCCCAAAGAGAGAAATACTTAACCAACTGGTTATCCTGCCTACTAGGAATTTGTTATTTTTTATTTCCTAATAAGAGAGCATTGAGACGGAAGTTTTTGAAATCTTGCATATCTAAATGCAGAGTTATCCAGTTGTACAGAGGTATAAATTTTGCTTTGTATAAATTGTTGAACTAACAGAAAATACTGTCTCACTATTGATATACATCATACATACTTTCCAAAACTGACCAGAGAAAAAATATGGACATATGATATTTATATATAACCTTACCAAAATTATCTATTGAAAACCAGTATAATATGGAAGCATTGGTGCAAACATACATATCTTACATAAGGGATCTTTTTTATCACTAGCGATCAAGATTTGGCAATTACTCTAGAGCACAATCATAAGGCATTGCATTGCCAGCTATTTCTAATGTCAACATGTGTCCTGGGTTGAGCAGCAGCAGTCATTTTTCTCCTTCTTAGGAGCTAGTACAGTGCTGTGTTTTGATCTTTTGGCCTTGGAACAGTGGTGATAACGCCGATGTTTTCAGTTGCTGCTCGAATGTTTGGTCTGGCCAAGGACTTTCTGAGCCTCATGCTCTGCCAGGGAGGAGGGGAGGCCGGGAGGAAGCAGAGACAGGACACCTGACCCAAACTAGCCAAAGAGGTATTCCATACCACAGCACGTCATGCCCAGGATGTAACTTGGAGTGACCCGGAAGGGGTAGAGGGACTGCAGGGTTGGAGGAGGTATCGGTCGGTGCTTGGCTGGGGGGAGTGGGGCGAGTTATTGGTCGGCTGGTGTTGAGGTGTTGTATTCTTTCCTCTTGTTATTTCCTTTAGCACTATTATTATTGGTGGTAGCAGTAGTGATTTGTGTTATACCTTAGTTACTGGGCTGTTCTTATCTCAACCCGTGGGAGTTGCATTCTTTTTGATTCTCCTCTCCGTCCCTCCAGAAGCAGGGGGAGGGCAAGAAGGGGGGGAGTGAGTAAAAGAGGTTTGTGGTTGGGTTTAAACCACGACAACATGTCACCTGCTGTTGCAAAAGAAGCTGAGAAAAAACATATTTTTTGTCATTTAAAATTGCACACATGTTGTCAGAAATAGGAAACTGCCCAGTGTATTTGCAGATTGGCAAGGACCCAATGCTTGCCATTTTCCAAATCATAATTGATTCCTTTGGCAGACCTCTAGCTATGGTACTGTCAGCACAGTGAGGACACAGAACCCTGCCTTCTTTATAATTATTTAAAATAGATCCCCCCGAAATTAAAGTTAATACATAAATGACCAAATAGGCTTCAAAGTATGCTGCTGTAGGAAGAACAGCAACCAAAATGAGGAAATCCTATACAATGTAATCTGGACACATGATGTCAAGCCAGCACAAGGACAGTATGGGTTTATCAGCCCCTCTTATCCTGGTGGTCAGCACAATTACTATCCCCAACATCGTCTGCAAAACACAGAGCAGCTTGATACTTCTACAGACTACAGAACAGTATGATATTCCAGAGAACCCTGTGGAACATATGCCTTCATGTTTTGTATTTTCCCCTTCAGTTAAGTGAAAGGTACTGTTAGAGACGGTTCATCTAGCATACAATACACAAACAGGTGCTCTAAATGAAGGATTTCAAGAAAAAAAAAATCACACAGATCCTTTGTTTTCAGAATGTACATCTGGTCATAGCGAGTCTGGCAGCAAATGAATAAAATTATTAGAAGTCAGACTATTAATCACTTTTTCTTACTGACGAAAAATCTTGCGTAGGTTAGTTGAGAGCGTGATCTCATTAGCCATGTCACTTTTGAAGTAAAAAAGAACTTTTCAAGTAAAAAGTCAGAACATCAAATTGACATCAGTCTAAATTGTGTTGTACATAAAAGTAACAGCTTTTGTTCACCTTCTGGTGTTTGAGTCCTTAGCATTTTCATTTCCATTTTTCTATATAATTGTGATTACTGTATGCTAATGCTGGGCTTTTAGAAAAGACATCTCAGGACACTTTTAGAAGCCCACATCTCAGGACACTTAAAAGTAAAATGACCTGAGACGTGGAATAAAGTGCTGAAAAATGGCAGCCAGTGAGCAGTCTTGGTATAACTTAGTGCCCATCTGGTTCTAGATCCCTCCTCATATGTCTAGACATTCCATCTACAGCTTCATTGAGAGATTCACTTCACTTTTCCATTTGAACTTGCTAATCAATTTTTCTTACATATATTTTGAATGCCCTGCAGCCAGCTCTCCTAGATGTCATTTCACAAGAAAGGAAATAAATATTTTCGTTAAATCAATATTTCGTCTGATCAACACATTAAAAGGTATAAATCATGAAAAACACTCATAATACTTCATCCTAGCAAAAGAAAAATCTATTTACGATACAGTATCAGGAAATCACTTCCCCAAAAATTGTAGCATTTCCAATATAACTACGTGTACAAGTATTTATTTAAAATAATTATCAGTGATCAAGCCCTTAAGCTGTTTCTCCAATCTCAGTTAATGCAAGATGGATTTAAGTAACTACTGCTTGAAACAGAGCATAAATAGCTAGTTTAATGCTCTTATATGAAAGTATTCACAATGGAAGAATTAATGAGAAGACTGAACCTGCAGGAACACACTTTTTTATTTTCAGCAACAAAAATACACACGTGATCCCAGACTGTATTTTCTTTTGCATAAGCCATCATAACCAGAATTTAAAAATATTGTAAGAAAGCCTAGTACGGTGTCATAAAGGGAAATACATTAGTTTATTGCCTAAGCAGTAAAAAAGAAATAAACCCTAACACTGTACAAGGTCTGGATCTCTCAGTATTGTAGGAGGTCCTACAATACCTCCAGACCAGAGTACACATGGGCTGCTTTGGGGGTACTGGGTCAAAGCTCTATGTAGTTCAGGCTGGCAATGCTCCTGTATGTCTTTCTCAACACTGATTATGAGCAAACCGCTCTAGAATGTAAAGTATCAGGCATGACAGCAGTTCAACCACATCCTTCGGCTACACTATAGAGAATATTGTTGCTAAGGCCAAGATAAAATGAACAGACACGTGAATGACACTAATGATTACCCATCCAAACTGCTGCTGTGTCAGAGTTCACTTTATTTGTTCCTGATAAAGGACATAACCTTAATGCTTTATGTGGATCATTGTGCACTAATATTTGTGCAATTAATTCTACCAAGACAAGCCAACAGTTCAAATCTATAAATATTTACTTCTCACCTCATTGACTTTCTATTTATTCTTTTGGTGGTACCATGAGGGAAGTTTTAACACTCCTTTTCACTACCTCTGTCTGAGCAGCTTTGTTCATTATTCTGTGCCAAGACTGAAAGAGCATTACAGTGTAACTCTGAGAAGGTTTCTAAAGATAATAAATGCCTTTTCATCAACCTGAATAGCCTAATCCCTAGGTGTATAAGAAGCACATTCCTCTCTCTCAACTAGTGCTCTTAACTGGAGAATTCCTGGAATTAAATAAATCAAAAAAGAAAACAAACCATCACCACCACCCCACCCCCCCCCAAAAAAAAAACAAAAACAAAAACAAAACCAAAAATGAACTCTGTAGAAGAAATTTTTCGTGGGCAAGTTTGAGCAAGATTTTTAAGCCAGTGGGACTGTACAATACCTTGAAAATATTGCTTGGTCCTGGACAAGGTAAACTGAAATCTAATTGCATCCAAGCCTAAGTATTGTGAATTCAAGTAAGTTCTTAGCATGTACCACCCTGCAAGTGTCCAAAGCAGCTGAGAGCAAGTCACGCATTTGTTCATCATATTTGAAAAATGTCCATCATATTTGAACAATCATGGCAGTCAGGTGAAGTTCCCAACGACTGGAAAAAGGGAAATATAACCCCCATTTTTATGAAGGGGAAAATGGATGACCCGGGGAATTACAGACCAGTCAGTCTCACCTCTGTGCCTGGCAAAGTCTTGGAGCTGATTCTCCTGGAAGGCATGCTAAGGCACATGAAAAACAACAAGGTGGCTGGTGACAGACAGCATAACTTCACTAAGCAGAAATCATGACACTGTCCCGCATAACATCCTTGTCTCTAAATTGGAGAGATATCAATTTGATAGGTGGACCACTCAGCAGATAAAGAACTGGCTGGATGTCTGCACCCAAACAGTTGTGGTCAATGGCTCAATCTCCAGCTGGAGACCAGTAATGAGTGGTATCCCTCAGGGATCGGTGTTGGGACCAGTCTTGGTCAACATCTTTGTTGGTGACATGGACAGTGGGATTGAGTGCCCCCTCAGCAAGTTTGCCAATGACACCAAGCTGTGTGGTTCGGTTGATATGCTGGAGGGAAGGAATGCCATCCGGAGGGACACTGGCATGCTTGTGAGGTGGGATGATGCCAGCCTCATGATATTTAACCAGGACAAGTGCAAAGTCCTACACCTGGGTTGGGCATAGCTACAGGTTGGGCAGAGAAGAGATTCAGAGGAGAAGGACTTGAGGGTGCTGGCTGGTGAAAAAATGAACATGAGGCGGCTTGAGTGTGTGCTCACAGCCCAGAAAGCCAACCATATCCTGGGCTGTGACAAAAGGAGCATGACCAGCAGGTCGAAAGAGGTGATCCTGCCCCACTACACTGCTATCGTGAGACCTCACCTGGAGTACTGTGTGCAGTTCTGGTGTCCTCAACACAAAAAGGACATGGAACTGCTGGAAAAAGTCCAAAGGAGGCCATGAGAATGATCAGGGGGCTGGAGCACATCCTGTATAAAGATAGGCTGAGAAAGGTGGCAGTGTTCAGCCTGGAGAAGAGAAGGCTGCGTGGAGACCTCATAGCAGCCTTCCAGTATCTGAAGATGGCCTAAAAGGATGCCGGGGAGGGACACTTTGTTAGGGACTGTAGTGACAGGACAAGGGGTAATGGGTTAAAACTTAAACAGGGGAAGTTTAGATTGGATATAAGGAGGAAGTTTTTTACTGTTATGGTGGTGAGGCAGTGGAATGGGTTGCGCAGGGAAGTTTTGAATGCTCCATCCCTGGTGGTGCTCGAGACCAAGAGCCTTGGGTGACATGGTTTAGTGTGAGGTGTCCCTGCCCATGGCAGGGGGGGTTGGACCTAGATGATCTTAAGGTCCTTTCCAACCCTAACTATTCTATGATTCTGTGATTCTATGTATTGTAAGAAGAAATTATTGCCAGCAAACCATCTTTTGCACAAAACACAAAGATGAACGGTTTGACTTTGCCATTTAAGAAAAATTACTTCAGTTAGTAAATCACATTAAAACATTGTCGTGGTTTCAACTCAGTCAGCCACGCAGTCTTGCTCACTCACTCCCCCTCCTTTCTTCCCCCTGCTACTGAAGGGATGGGGAGGATAATTTAAAGAATGTAACTCCCACGGGTTGAGATAAGAACAGTCCAGTAACTAAGGTATAACACAAACCACTGCTGCTACCACCAGTAATAATAATGATAAGGGAAATAACAAGGGAAGGGAATACAATACCAGACATGAACCGATAACAGCCTGACCCAACATGGTGCTAGCCCTACCAGGTAACTCTCAGTTTACATTCTGTGCATGACGTGCTGTGATATGGAATACCTCTTTGGCTGGTTTGGGTCAGGTATCCTGTCTCTGCTTCCTCCTGGCTTCCCCTCCTCCCTGGCAGAGCATAAGACTCAGAAAGTCCTTGGTCAGACTAAACATTTGAGCAACAACTAAAAACATCGGTGTTATCAGCGCTGTTCCCAGGCCGACAGTCAGAAACACAGTGCTGCACCAGCTACTAAGATGGAGAAAAAATGACTGCTACTGCTGAACCCAGGACAAACATGAAACTACTATATGTAACAAACGTCCATCTGCACATACATGTGTTGGGCATGTCCCTTGAGAAAAAGGAAATAATCTTAGTTACTTCTGTACTAAGAGGCTTTTGAATGCTAAAAAGGGATGAAAAAATGTTATTTCTGCTTTCACTATTGTGTAACTATTACTGCACACTACTGGGCAATGTCTTTTCCAAAGGTGAAGGGCAGACACAAAAGTCAGATAGTGAAAAAGAATGTTTCTTTTTGTCTGAGTATCCATAGTCTCAACAATCTTATATTAAACTTTTCTTCCAGAGGTAGTGCTAAGAATGTGAAATGAGCACTGGATGTGGAAATCCTGCTGAAGAACACTGCAAAGGAGAAAAACACAGTAACAGAGAAATGTAAGAAAAGAAATACAAACACTGCCTTTGGATCAAAGAGCCCTGTAACGGTTGTACAAATGTAGGGCAGCATTTTTGGACATGATGAATTCTGCCATCTTTTCCCACTAATGCACTTATTGTAGTTACAAAATATAAATCTTGTTGTAAGTGCACTGAGATTCTTTGAAAGAGAAGTAGCAAGCCATATGAATAACATCTGCTTAATAGAAAGGTCTAAACTGAAGTTTGGGTATTTATTGCATAGAAAAGCATAATTTTGAAATTGTTTTCAGCTTTTAACTGACAGTTTTTTCTTTTCAGTGTTGAACTCCTTTTATTTTATCATCTTAAAGGGCTCCAAATGGTCGCTGTTCTGTTATGACTCAAAAGGGAAAAGTGCATATTTGAATTATGAACCACAGTGATTCTCTGGAGAACTGTATGTGTATTGCAGGATTTTTTTCACTGATTGATTGAAAGCTATTGTTTCTGAGCTGCTGATTATAGGAGATGTCAATTTACAGGTCCGCTAAAAGGTTTGCCACAAAATTATACATTACATTTGAAATAAGCCCAGACTTAAAATAAGCCCACACTAAGTACTTTTATAATTTAGTATTAATATAATATTATAGTCTGGTTATATTGACACTGAAAATTGTACTTGTGAAGATTTGAAGAGTCTAGCGACTGTGTCAAGCTAAAGGGAAACAATTCTATTCCTTTGCCAAATGAGGAACTGAATTATTCCTTTGCTCCTATGTTCTGATCTTGACTTGTAACACTGAAGTCCTTAGTAGTGAGAAGCAGTTTCAATACAGAAAGCAACAGCATCTGCTATATGTGCATTTCTTCTGTCAGTACAACCAAGATTGCGGCTTGCATTATACATTAAGATTCGTGTAGACTCACTCTGATCCTTGCAATTCTTTAAAAGCTTGAAAAAGAAAAATCTGCATATACAAACAGATACCCTATATTATAATATAAATGTAGTAGGTAAAATTGGCTAATAATTTTTGTATCTTCAAATATAGTTTTCAACTTAAAGTTTAGCAGAAATACACGTAAGCCACAGTAGAAATAACCTTTTAACTTTATAAAAAACACAGAAAAATGTATTGACACTATGTTTTCCCATGGGGTCAGATTGTAAAAAAAAAAAAAAATCTTTTAGTCTCCTTGGTTTTCAGTATCTGATTACCTTTAAACGATCTCATCCTTACTAGGATGTGCTTTGGTGCTAATGCTTTTAGCAACAAATACTACGCACACAGTATTCACCATGTTGTACATGCGGGAAGTTGGCAGGACAACACAACACTCAAGACTAAAATGCCTTGTGACCACTTTTCACATTTTATTAAAATGTTATGATACAGCACTGTTAGGAAAGAGAACAGTGACATAATTCTCTTAGTGCTTTAGCTCATGGACTTGAAATGGTGCTCTTGTTAGATAATGCAAGAGGTCAATTGGACAAAATGATAAAAAAATCTGTAGACCTGACAGAATAGATGACATGCCTGATTTCAGGAAATTAATGCGCAAACCATCCTTTGACTCACATATTTATCAGTTCAATTTAATAAAAAGAGGTTGCAAGAATGGGGAATGAATAGCTCATACAACTTGTTTGGTTTAAACCTGCCCTTTATCTGCACTTAATCACTTGTTAATAAAGGAGGTAGCCTGATTTCTTGTAGGCTTTAGAGAGAAACTCAATATGCAAATAGAAGGTGTGCAAGGATAGAAAAAATTCTTCATTGGAAATGTAAGCAAAACTTAAGGAAATCAGTTTAAATGACACTATGCATAAGAAAAAAGAAAGAATGTGCAATGCCAAATTTGCAGAGAAATATTTCTATTAAAGCTATCAAATGAGAGATGGGATTTTAGATTAACTTCTCTGACTAAAGTTGGTAAATCAAATCACAAATGAAAGCACTACTAGAAGCATCTTCTAATGAAAATCCAGTCTAGCCATCTTTGGTTCATACTGTGTGTAGCTGTCAGTGCCACTCCCAGGGCTCACTGGCTCACTGTCTACACCATGCTCACAACTTCATCTTCTGAAGCTGTCTCACACGGAGGCAGTTGAAAAGTTTGTACACACTTGATATGTTACTGTCACCTATGCTAAAAGATGAAAATGAGACCAGGCTAATTATAGGTGTATTTCTTTCATCACAACGTATGCAAATCTTTGAAAGAAAAAAGAATAAAAGCGTAGAAGCAAGTTGAAAATTGATTAAAATACTACATGGATTTGCCAAGCATCTGGTGGTAGAATAAAGTAAATTTTCTAAATAAGATAACCAGATTTGTTTGTTTGTTTGTTTGTTTAAGTTATCTTGACTACTCTACTGGTAAAGCTGCTTGTTTTCAAATTACAGAATACTGTAGCTGGAAATTAATGAATTTAAAAACATTTACAATTTCCTAAGCTTAGGCAGGGCTTTTGAATTTCACATCCAACAGTTTCAAGGATTATTCCGTATTACATTTTCTGCATAACAAACTTAGCTAACACCCTTGTACTTCTCTGCTTTCTCTTGTTCACATTGTAAAATAACCACAGTAGTTTAAATACAACTGTGGGAATAAGTACATAAGATTTCCAGCCTCCATCTGAGATAAATATTTGCATAATGTTTAGTTAAATCCCTTGACTAAGACCTCTTATCATTACTCAGATGGAATACTGAATTTATCAAAGCATACACACCTCTGCTGGTATTAATTTACTTACTTAGAAAATCTAAAGCCAGTTTCCATTCACTGAGTGTTTTTTCTTTTTTTCTGGAAGTGTGGGGGTGCTGAAATGTATGTATATTAAGAACTAAGTTGTGCATCTGTGCATCATTAACAGCAGATCCTTAAAAGTCATCAGTTAGTTTCAGACTACAGGCAATGCTTCTACACCTAAGTGTACTTCATTATGCCATCTACTGCTGCTCAGGTGCAAAATAATTCACTACAAGTGTGCTATTACAGATTTAAAATCTCTCTGGATAAAAATACATTACTGTATTTTTAAAGAAAAACAGATCATTATGCAAATGTCAAAAGAAACTAATCTGTATGAAGTTGATAGAGGATAATTGGTTTCTTCTGAAGACTTACTTTGCTAACCGTCTGATTAGCTACCTAGATATGTTATAGTCCCTCAACACTCACTAGATACCCAACAGTGAAATACAAGAGCATTTAACTCAAATGCTTCTGAAGTCCCAAAAAAGAAGCAGCAAAAGAATACATGACTAAATGTCAAATCCATCAAAATCCATCGTTTGTCCTACCTCCTGCTACTTTGGAGATAACCTGTTTCATTAACTGTGGTGACTGAAAATGAACAGTATAGTATGTGTGCTAGGAAATACCCAAACTATCTCTCTTACATTGCAGTAGCATATTCCCTCAGGATGGAAAAAATATCCTCAATGTTAAAGGAACTGAGGCCAGTTGTTTTATTTTGCTCTCATAATAGCCTTCCTTAATTTCTGCTAGTGGCAGTGGGTCTAACTGATTCCCTGTTATAACCAACTTACAGAACTTACTATAGCAGTTACTAGAATACTTAGAGTACTATTAATAAAAAGAGAAGTGCAAGCATATTAAATATTTCAGTATGTCTTTATTACAACAGCTGTTTTAAGAATAATGTTCGTCTCTTTAGACTGAACGTATCTGGGGAGGGTAAAGAGATAAGAAGGTGACTAAATCTTCATCTAATTAAAAGCCTTTGTAAATACTGCACAAAAAGAGACAGAGCAATGGCTGGGTTGGTTCTGAGCCTTATATTTTTTTCTGTGTAAATATCTGGGTACTTTGCAAGACTTAGTGTTCTGAAGACTGGCACACAATTACACGTGGGTAGACAACAAGGAGTGATGGGTAATATCAGTGTGACTTAGTGGGAATTGTTTCATATTTCATTTATGATGATCACATACCACAGTGCCAATAACAACATTACATTAACATTACACAGGATGGAAAGAGAGATAAGATCACAACCAAAGGCAAAAGAAAATATTGATAGAAGATTCCCTCTGCAGGGCAGAATTCGCAGCTAATGAAACAAAAAGCTCTGTCCCCCATCATTTTTGCCAGCCAATGCTTAGGAGTGCAGCAGAATTTTCAAAACTTTATTTTTGTATATTTTTGTTACTCATTCAAAAGTTTGCAAAATAAAGTATTTCTGATCCAAAATTTTATTTGGAAATAAGTGAAAGGATGTAATGATTCTTCCTAAAGCTCCAGCTTTCAAAATTATACCTTACACTAGAGTTAAATATAATATTCTAGCATAATGATTTAGCACCATGTTACACAAGATGCAGAGCAACAGGATCTGAGGCCCAGTATTCTTTTATAGCAAAGCAGCATGACTGACACCACCAGAAAATAAGTCTTTCTCTATACAGTGTTCCAGTAGCTTGCTATTTATTCATCTGGGCAAAACACTGAAACAAGTTGTCATTTTTGTTTCATGCAGAGGCCATTTGGAGATATTTTGACCTGAGAGTAAAGTAAATATTTTAAAAATACTGCAACTGACATGAATTAAAATAAAGTCTACTCCCCAGTTGAGTTCAGTGCTGCAATTAGTTATAATAGTGTTTCATGCTACGTGGCTCCAGGTAAAAAAAAAAAAAAAAAGAAAAAGGCAAAATATCTAATAAGAGTATATATTCATTTTTTAAAAGCTATAGATAAAATATATGCAATACAAAAATGCATATATGTACATATATATTTGTAAACACATATAAGTTACAGAAATTAAGGATCCCCAATGAAACAGTGACATTTTTGGAGTCTTATCTCAGTTCACCAGTTGCAGGTACAGTTTAACCTGTTGCAGTTCCCTGGAGGAACATTCTTCAGATAGTCTCATCCATGGGAAATTATATACCCTTCTGGCTGCTCTCTGAACTAAATGAATATGTCAAATGATAAATCTGAAGAACCCTCACTCATTTTTAAAAGCTCTGACTGCCTCATGGGTCCAGTTTAGAGAAGCACTTTGCCAAGAACTGAGATGCTACCCTTGGGATAGTGATCTCTGTCAGAAGAACTTACACTCGAGGAGCAGCCTGGTGTCTTTGAAGAGTTAACACACAATCAGTACTGGCTTAATGCAGGAAGAAAGAAATGGTTCCTGCTCCCAGGAGACCAGGCGGTGTGGCTTGCAGTGCGTGTGCAGCCTTCTCAGCTGCCGCTGCAAGGCAGTAACGCAGGGGAAAGAAGAAACCACTGCAATAACAGTGGCCGTGTCCTGAGCATAACCCAGTGCTGTCTGTCTGCCAGTGTCCTCACTAGACATGCACACTTGGATTTGTGAAATGAGCTAACACAAACACTACAAGCCATCTAACTGAGGTCTGTGAGTCTTCCATGAGTAGGGAAGACTTTAATCCTCCTCAGAAAAAAAGTACGTCTTCACATATATCCCACTGTTCTCATAGATCCCTGATGCTCCTGCAATAACTGGTGCCAAAGTCAAAAGTCTTTCTAATGTGCATTACTCATTTATTTGCAGGTGATGATGAAATGATGTACAACTATTTTATTTATTTCATTTACTGAAGTCAAGAGGAGATTTTTCTGGTGACTTAAAAGCAGGTCCAAAACATATATAAGGTTGGGCAAAATGTATAGAAAGTAGACACAAACTAAAGATTTTCCTATTAGAAGCATCTTCCCCAACCCCCACCCCCCCCCAAAAAAAAAAAAAAAAAAAAAAAAAAAAGTGGTTTTGGAAGATTTAAAAGGTAAGAGGAGAAAACATGCAAACTGGAAGTTCTGTTTACTTGAAAACTGTGAAATTTGTTGAATGAAGTTCTCTCTTTATGACCCTGAGTAATAAGAAACAAAATGCAACAAAATACAGGTGCAGGTAATAGTGGGCAGCACAGTACTCATTAACTTCCATGGACCCCTGTGCTCAGCTTGGAGCCAGGCCCAGCTGTCAGTCTGCACTGCCCCGCACATGCTGGGGCTGTCTGTAGAGCTGTTTCTAGAGTGATGGTTTGTATGGATATGTATTAGCTTGCGTACAGGGCTGGATGAATACAATGACAGTTTGTGCAAGAAGTGAGTTTGCTCAGGGAGCTGTATGTACTGCCACAGTGCTTCCTACACTGCTAATAAGCCCTTCCTTAAGTAATCTGTCTCTGTTCCCTTCTTTCTCTACATCCATAGCACATTTGAAGTGCAGTCTGAACGATGTGCTTGCTGCTAAACAGTTTCCAGTTTACCTAATATTTATTTGTAAAAAACAATGCATGAAACCTTTCTACTGGAGATACTAACTGATCCCTGTGAGATCAGATTTCATATGACTTGAGTCAATCATTTGTGTATCCTCATCATACGTAATTTTCTTCCCCCCGCATGATCTCTTTTCAAACAGATGCAACGTTTTCATTTGATGTCATGAGCAATCTCAGACCTACTGCCATTGTTTGAAAATTGTGATATTGCACATTGTCTCTTTTCATGTTTGACATTAAAATATTTTTTTGGACACTCAACAACTTATTGTTTAAATTAATCATGGATGGACATCGACATCCATTTTTTCCCTTTGTTTGACTGAGCTGAAATTCGTTGATTCATGTGCTAATGAAAACAAACAATATAATCCACAATGAATAATTTTGCTCTGCTTGAGATGTGAAAGCAATAATAAAATGGCTAACACAAGTTAGCAGACTTCCTTGTAAATGCTACAACTGCTCTCTTTGTCATGACAACAGATATTTATCTGCTGCCTACTTTTCATTTATATGCAACATAATAAAGTAAGTGAAAATGTCTTTCCTTTCTAAAACAAAAAAAATCTGGATTAACAACTCATACCAAGCTATGGATGATGACTTTCATGGTGCGTATCAGCATTGCCTATCAGCAGGTTAAATGAATTCCATTTAAAATTCTCTTCTCTATCTGTCACTTACACTTGCATGATGCAGATTCAGCAGTAGTAGGGCTTTCAGAGTCAAGTTTATACATGCGTGGTTCAGACCTAATCTACATCTAGTTTTATACCTACAGTTAGGTAGAAAAGGACTTTCACAAGTCTTTTTATACAAGTTTTTTTTTTTATATTATCCTATGAACTATATTAAACAATGCTCAGAAAAAAAGGCACAGCTTATGGCATTAATACAACATCTTTAATCTTTCACAATGAGAGTAGAAAGGGAATGTTTGCTGCAAATAACATGATCTTGTTTATGGTTCCCACTCCTGAGGGTCCATGTTGAAAAACTATTTAAGCAATACTTATAAATAGCAAATGTGATGAACCTTAATGTCTCCTGGTAACCTAATAATGTCTGAAAGACACCTAACCTTAACACCATGACAGCCTTTTCTCAAATGGGCATCTAGATATCCAAACTTCATAGTCATCTAAGACCATGCTGCATCCCTGGAATTCCAAATACATTTAAAGTTGTTTAAAACAACTTCCTGTGTGTCAGCTGCTTCCTTCCCTGGTCTTTGATTTAACTACAGTAAAGACAAATTACTGCAGGCAAACAGGAATAGGCAAATAGGAATAACAATTTTTTGAATCACCACAGTTACATGTATTACGGTTCATTGATTTGCACCCAGTTCTACTTCTTAACACAAGAGTCCAAAAGATCCTAGGAATCTTTACCTCAACTCAGTTCCTTTAAGCACAGAGACCAGCCTTGTAACTTCCTTTCCAAAGATGGCACTCTTCACCTATTGACTTCCCATCTTTTCAGGCTCCCCAGGCAGAAGTTAAATACTACTGCCAGAAATAATCACTGAAGTTGTCACTCCATGAAAGAAACAAATACTAATTTTTAGCCATATGTACTTGCTGTCTAATTCACTGCCTACAGACTACTTAAAGTGAAAGTGCACATGACTGTGGACAGGGGAAATATGCTACATAATGTTTGGCCAAAACAATCCTCTTCATCCCCCTGTGTTTCATTTGTTATTTTTCAATATCAAGAAACTATTCATATTCAAACGAACCAAATTATTACCTCAATCATTATGTTCCAAATAAAAAAATTACATCCAAGTTGTAATGTAAATGAAACAGTCTTTAAAACAGGACTTTCGCTAAGAAGCATGTCAGTGGCAGAAAAATGTTCTTGAGTACTAAGATATGCTCTACATATATGCAAAATACTTCAAAAATCTGTTTAGCAATCATAATAAAGTAGATGGAAATAAAACCAAGTATTTTGTTTTGAGCATGTATAAGGGAAGAAAAACAGGCTGCTGAGGGAAGGTGAAAGAGAACAATAATCTAGGTCAACTAACAAAAACTGATTTATATTTCTAGTCTGAGAAAATAATCAGCAAGAAATCAAAATATGCTTATTTGACCTACGTGTCAGTCATAGCATATACTTTAAAGAGGAAAAATCCTGAATAGAATGTATCCCTTATTATCTTCCATTACTTTGATACATCCAGAGAGATGATGTATGAGACAAATTTCTGAGGCTGAATCTTTCACAAGCAATATCTCAAAAATTAAGCAATCATGAAGGTATAAGATTTCCATGATTTTAGGTTGAATTCTTCATAAGTGATATATTGTTTTCGACAGGGTTTCAAAAACAGTGTTATGTAGAAAAATAAATGCTTAAAAAGAGAAAAAAAAAAAAAAACAGAATTGTTATGTAGTGGGATTCTTACTCTCTGCCTACAAAGTGAAGTACTTAAGCTTTCCCAAACTTTTGTTGAGTTCAGAGAGAATAACCTCCAGGAAGACATTCTTTCAGTTGTTGTTTCACCTATATGGTCCAGGGTGATACGTGTTATTCTTAGAGATTAGAATCAAGATTATGAGCTTTCAAATTTCTTAGCATTTAATTTTTAATACTTTTTGGCATATAATGAGATAATGGTCTTCCAATATCTTCTACAGGTTTTGATTTAAAAATGAAGAAAATAAAATGAAGCCACATAAACCCCATACAATTTCAGTTTATTCAGTCTGGGGATTAACAGACTTGCTTTTTGAGGGGATATGTTTATAAATTCTGGAAATCCTAACACATAATTTTTCAGCCTATCTCTATGACCCTTCATCAAGGGTGAAAAAATCATTGCCACCAGGTTTGTTAGGTAAAGTTTCAAGCAACTGAGAGGATGATGTTCCTAATTTCAGCAAATTTGAAATCAGAAAAAAAGACAAAAAAATAATCTGCTCTTTAAATTCAGAAGAACTATGAGGCATTCCACATGACATCCTTGTCTCTAAACTGGAGATGGATGGACCACTCGGTGAATAAAGCATTGGCTGGATGGCTGCATGCAAAGAGTTATGATCAATGGCTCAATCTCCGGTTGCGAAACAGTAACGAGTGGTGTCCCTAAGGGGTTGGTGTTGGGACTGATCTTGTTCAATATCTTTGACAGCAACATGGACAGTAGGATTGATGGACCCCCAGCAAGTTTCTCAATGACACTAAGCTATGTCGTTCAGTTGATACGCTGGAGGGAAGGGATGCCATCCAGAGGGACCTTGACACGCTTGTGAGGTGGGATGATGCTAACCTCATGAAGTTCAAAAATGCAAAGTGCAAGGTCCTACACCTGGGTCAGAGCAACCCCAGGCACAGCTACAGATTAGGCAGAGAAGAGATTCAGAGCGGCCCTGCAGAGAAGGACTTGGGGGTGTTGGCAGATGAGAAAATGAACATGAGCTGGCTTCAGTGTGTGATTGAGCCCAGAAACCAACCGTATGCTTGGCTGCATCAAAAGGAGCGTGACCAGCAGGTCGAAGGAGGTGATCTTGCCCCTCTACTCTGCTCTTGTGAGACCTCACCTGGAGCATTGTGTGCAGTTCTGGTGTCCTCAACATAAAAAGGACATGGAACTGTTGGAGCAAGTCCAGAGGAGGCCACGAGGATGATCAGGGGACTGGAGCACCTCCTGTATGAAGACAAGGTGAGAAAGCTGGGGCTGTTCAGCCTGGAGAAGAGAAGGCTGCGTGGAGACCTCAGAGCAGCTTCCAGTGTCTGAAGGGGGCTACAAGGATGCTGATAGGGACTCTACATCAGGGACTGTAGTGATAGGACAAGGGGTAACAGGTTATAACTTAAACAGGGGAAGTTTAGATGGGATATAAGGAGGAAGTTCTTTGCTGTGAGGGTGGTGAGGCACTGGAACAGGTAGCCCAGAGCTAAATGCTCCATCAGTGGCAGTGTTCAAGGTCAGGTTGGACAGAGTCTTGGGTGGCATGGTTTAGTGTGAGGTGTCCCTGCCCATGGCAGGGGCGTTGGAACTGGATGATCTTAAAGTCCGAACCATTCTATGCTTCTGTGATTTGAATAATTGGATTTAGAACAGAGTAACTGCATGGTTCTTGCTACAGAAATCTAATTCATGTCAATTGGACCTACATTTCCCATCATTATTCAGAATGTATATCTTTCATCATCTATTGCTTTAGGACGCTATATGAAATTATTTTTCCAACCCCAAGACTACAGGTAAAAAATATCTGACATGAATACAAGCATTAATAATCACAAAATCTGAAAATTAAGAGAATTTGGGTTTGGATTTTTAACTGGGGGAGAGCATGTTACAATGGTACTCTTTAATTTTTCCTTTTAAGAATATGTCACTGTGACACAATAGCCCAAAATGTCTATACATAACAAATATTAATGTCTTTTTCTCTCTGAGCATATGTCAAGGAAAATAACTTTTCATATAACAAAAGATGATAAGCAAAGAACACTTCATTGTCTCCTTTATTAAAGTAGTTCATACAAAACAGTTGTACTCACCAAGGAACTGCTTCATATTCAAGAGAGAGAACAATGCTGGTACACCCACAATAAATCAACAAGTTGAATATTTTAGTACCCCAGTAGAATAATGTGAATAATTGGTGCTTGTTATCCTACCTAATCTAAAAAAATATAACTTCTTCAAACATTGAGCTAAATAGAAAGTGAAACACTTTTCTTTCATTCACAAATGTGTGGGTTTTTTCAGTGTTCATACATGACTATTTTATAGTTCATTCTAATTTTACTTTCAACTGTATTGGTTAAATTCCAAAACAAAATATCATTCTGACATGAAAATTCAAAGAATTTTATTCTCAGCATGTCCAAATGAAATTGTTCTTTGGTTTTTGTTTTCTTTTTTATGAAGCAACATTTTGCTATTTAAGTATATTAATCTTGACAAAAAATACTTTTGTTTGAAATTTGGATTGAGTTATATACCTAAGACATCTGTAGATTTATTTAAATATTAGAATCCCGAACACATAGGTTCTGTCACTTTATACACAATAGTAATTTTAAGAAGTAATGATAAGCTGGGGAATGTTTTATGTTTTCATTTCAGTCACAGGAACCTTTAGCTTCATGTAATCCAATGTATTAATTTTAAATTGCCCATTTTACCTCATTGTTCTCTAATGGACAGCAAAACTGTCCCACGGCACTGTTCATGGAGAAATTACAAATTATACTATAAAGGATATCTTCAAATAAAAATCCTTACTATTGAGGGCAACTTGGAACACAATAAACTTTTGGAAAAATTACTGTAATTTAATAATTAACACATTCCATCTCTCAAAGACCTGACAAACTAAAAAGGAATCAGCATGCCCAAAAAGCATGGAAAGGGAGGTTGCGTGGAGTGAGAGGGCAGCAATTGCATGCTGTCCAAGTGAGGGAAGTAGAAACCACGACAGAGCAACACATTCTGGCCACTGAAACAGGAAAAACCCACAACAAAACAAATGAAAGACAGCTGTCTTCAAAGGGAGTAAAAAATATTAAATAGTTCAGTGTATCATTAAGACCTTTTCAAGCACATCAGAGTTTGCATGCTGAATGCTGTGCATGGTGCTGTTGCAAGATGCTAGAAGTTTACATGAGGTCTAAAGCCAAGATACAAGCTGATAGATATAAAAGAAAGGAAGTCCAGTCAGTGATGCCACTTCTGGCTCAGGAAGTTGCTGAATCACCTGCTGCTGGGACCTACAGCTGTGCTGGGGTTGTACAGCCACGGACTTCTTCCCTCATTTCCCACCAAAAGCACCGCTGGAGATCACAACTGGAGATCATAACTGTAAGAGACACTAAAACTGCTTTTCCACATTTCTGTCTTAATTTCATTTTTTGTTTTGTAATTTTCCTTTAAAATTGGATGTTTTGCCATCTGAGTTAATGTCTTCAGATAATTGATGTTATCATAAATTTCTAGAGATCTCAGTCCTAATACAGCCACTTTTTAGAAAACAACTTCATAATCTATTATTCATATAGACTTAATAAATTCTATGGCTTAGACCTTACCAAGTTTATTAATGACTTTGTAATTATGAAGATTATGGCTGCAATATTCAAATATGTAAGAAGAAACATTACTTTTATACTGAAAGTCAAGCACAAGTCTCCAGTACAAAATGTGGCTATCATGCACCATTCAGGTTTTACCATGTAAAACCTGATTGAAAGTGTTTTAATCCATGATCTGATCCTATGAGAGTCATACTGATAGAAATGCTCTTCAGCTGTTTAATGACTCTTATCTAACTGGAGCCACAGAGAATCTTAATGAAAAAAAAAAAAAAAAAAAAAGGAATGATTGTCCTCAGTACACTATTTGCCTTCTCACTCCTTCTAGGGTGTCAGGTGATCAGTTCTGCTCATTTTTGGGAAGAATCTGCACAAACATTAAACAGTTAAGAATAGAGCTGCTGTTCTCTTGAATCAGCTAGTTCTCAGCAGATGAACCAAGTCTGGTTTCAGTTGGAGAGACTATTACACTGAAAGTATTTGTTGTGATCTAGCTATATTCATGTCTATATTTTCAAATCACTTTATTTTGCATTTATTCTTATCTCTTAATGACAGACAATTTAGCAAGATAACTTTGCAAATCTTCTTATACCTGTTAAAGCAGGAGTAGAACTATGAAAGGCATAATTTGTCAGGCAGCCTACATCAACTTTTAAACACTCTCCAGACTGGTAGAATAAGAGGGCTGAAAATCAACTGTCTGCCCCCTCATTTTCCTCTGGTAAATCGTAATCAGAAAAAGGCCATCACTGAGGTCTAGACAGAATATCACAGTGACAGCGTGACTCAAGGGTATACCTGCACTGAAAATATCTTCCACATACTAAATCTGCTCTAGTTCATTTTTTCATCACTCTGTGGTGATGAATGTTCTCTTAAGAATTTGGTTGTCACTGTCAAGTAAATAATGATAAAAGGGCAGGTATATTTAAAGAAGTATCACAAATATATAGCTTCAGAGCTAAGGCATTACATTGTGGTATTTGCATTCTACACAATATCACATCATCAGTAGCGTTCTCCTGCACATCTCAGGCAAACACCACCCAGAACTTAACTGTGTACAAAATTTAAAACAAAGTCAAGGTTCCCTATAATTCTACAAGTTTTTATTCAGCTCTATAAAGTTACTAACCTTAACACTAGTGGTCTATAACATTCATAACAGGTATTCATTAACATAAAATACCTTTCTATTAAATATACCTAAAAAGAGAAGTATAGGAGGGATGTTTTCTATTTGATTCTTTCAGGCATATATCGAGTAGAAAACACTTGTGAAAGGGGCATAATACTCTGATCCATGCAATAGCTGCTTATCTGGAGGTTAAATGCTGAGTAACAATGCTACAAGGAAAAAAACCCACAAATTTTTAAAGATGCATTTTCAAGAACAGTACAAAAAGTACAGTTCTTGTATAAGATAGATTTGCTGTTCTCTTCCTATTTGAGATAACCTCTGTAATGGAATAATATTTCTGTGCATGTCATATAACATCCCAGAATTATTGCTCAAGTGAAATATCTCCTCAGAGATATTTGAATGTGCTGTACTTCTCCAGTCAATTGCAGTTTGATGTTCCACACTGTTACCCCACTTGGATTTCATTAACACCTAATTTACAAGCATAAACCATGTAAATGATTGGAGCAGATGCAGAAAAATAATTATAATCTGGGCTGAAGTCTTCATTTCCCAACCTAATTCAGTAACAATAAAATCTTCCCTCTACAGAGTAGACAGGAAGACTTTATGCAGAAACCCAACTGAATAAATATTCTCAGCCTTGGGCATTTAATTTCTGGAAACAGCCCATGAATGGAGGAGTAATGCCCCAGATTATGAACTGAGCAATGTGGGACATTGTTCTCCACATAAGGATTACATTGATAAAATAATTATGAAATAAGAAATTCTTACTATCTCCAATAAAGAATTGTCTCAAGTGTTTTAGCTTTAAAGTACACAATACTTGTCTTCAAGCGAAGTTTCCTGGGTGCTGAATATATTTTCCACTAGGTCCTATTTCAATCTACAGATCCAGAAGCTCTGTCTCCTCTTGCGGTACTTCTGTGAAAGAACTTAAGCTCACTTATCTTATAAAACACAGCACAAAGTACAGAGACTTTTGCAGATGAAACCTGGCAAAGAAAGAACACTACTACCTCCCAATGAGTTGAATTCTTCTGATCTCTGAAACCATGCTCAAATAATGCCCAGAGGCATTCACTTGGGTGGTAAAACAGCTGCTGCCTTATCTATTATAACTTCCTTCTAGCAATAAGCTTGAACTTTTTTACTACCAAAGCTGTATTGACATCTATTTTATTTGCCTCCCATTTCCACTATGCCCATTTTTTTTGGCAGTATCACATTTTGTCCTAAAACATGTCTATCTCTACATTGTACTAACAAAGTGCCACAGTTCATTTTGGCAGTAGATGAGTTTTAGTCATATCAGAGATGCCGCTACTCTCACTACAGGACAAACAAACTAATTGAACCACAAGACAAAGAAATAGCGCATGAAGAAAGGAAATTTTAGAACTGGTAAGTGCTGCAGAAGTAGGTCATAATATCTGCAGCTGAAGTTTTACTGTGGTAGATTACTTTCAAATAAATAGCAATGGTCATTGCTGGTTAGTTTGCTGAAAGAACAGAAATTGAATTAGTAGACACTTATACAAACTTTTGAAGGATTAAAAAATATTATTATATACAAAAACTCTTCTATATTTGCTCTACACTTGCACATTGATTTCATTTATTAATTCATGTGTATATCTGCACTCAGCATCCTCATATACCATTCTCAACAAAAACTGATAATCAATACCATGATGCTTATTTGAAGATGATGAACAAACACTGAGATTCTTAAAATTTGCTACAAACTATCCACAATCAATTAATGAAGTTTAAAACTAAAACTTAAAAAACAATGTCTTGTCTATGGTTATTTCACAAAAATGTCAAATTGCTGTCATTTTTATACTCTTTTTAATTTCAGTAATAGTGACTTTAATTTCTACATCACGGTGAAAATTAAATATTCATTATTTTCTATTTTAGACCTTTTCGTACTACTGTAGTTTTGGAGGGGGATATACAAGACCCCCTGCATGTTTTGGAAGACATACTTTGAATTTTAAAAATCTCTCAAGGATAACCAGTGTAAGAACATGTAGGAATAACACAGAAGAGAGATCTAGGTAACATTTATAAAGATACATACACATAGTGAAAACTCTGAGTCTGCACCTGCAAAATCTCTTGTTCCAAGATAATTGCTTCTTACAGGACATGTTTTGTATGTTACTTGAAACCAGTTTAACCTTTCTAATGAAACACAAAACTCATATAGTTCTAGCATTTAGGTGACTGTTGCCTGCTTAGCATTTTGAGCAATTTAAAGATAGTATCACAGAACAATGAATTAAGGCTCATGTCTTTCCTAACAACAATTTGAAAACAAAATTATTCCTGAAGTGAGGAATCCCTGAAACTTGCCTTTTCTGACTACCTTTTTATTTCTGTATCTTCTGGGACATCACCTAGAGACCGGGTCAGATAATTGGCCAGCACTCAGCAAGGTAATACACCTAGCATGCTGATACGGGCTTTGGAAAAGCAGAAATTCATAATCCAATGAGAGACCATAAAGCCTACAAAGAATGTCATTGCTCAGTCTTACACTTGAGCTAACTGTTATACTTTATTTGACTAGGGTAGGCTTAATTGTGACATCGTGGAAAGAAGTGGAGCCGGCTTGGATAGAGAGGGAATGAGTCAGATAATTCAACTCAAATCTTAAACTTGGAACTCCAGTCACGGTAAGTATAGGAAATACTACTTTAAACAGCACACTTGAGCAGAAGAATAAAAGAACCCTGGCACATCAGCTCTCTTCTATGACCCAGGGAACCAGTAGCACAAAAGAGAGCATTTACTTGGGCCATATGAAATCTACAAGTTTTATTCAAAGATGGCCTTGAATCCCAAGCTTTCAAAAGATTTTTTTGTCATTTATGAAAACCATCTTGTGTACATGAAACAGAGAGTGAAAGCATTTGGCTGAAAATTTAATAAGTGCAAGATAGGAACTACCATCATAGGCTGAATGGATGCTGAAATCAGAATTTTGAATATTCAATATTACTTTTTTATTAAAAAAAAAACAGTAGGAAGGAAAACTATTGGCTGTTGGCAACCAACATGTTAGCACGAATTTCTCAGAAGATTTTATCCTAACTTAAAATAAATACACAGAAAATTAAATCTTGAAACCTTAACAGATTGTCAAAATTGGTTCCCAATTCTGTATTGTCTTTAAACTGAACAGCATTTTGTATCAACTTAAAAACATGTAACAATACCATTTTATGGATCCTTAAACAGTGACTATCTATACTTTACTGGTTATACCATTACTTTTAACTTCCTACCGTATTTTTTCTTGCCCTCATCCCTCTTTCCTAGTGACATCTACACATTTGTTGAAATATCTTTTTGCTTTAACTGCTGACATTAACCACCTGAAAATTGTATATATCTGTAGTGATTTAATATAATATTATCTTGTTCAATTAATCGTATTTATTAATTGAATGGATGCTCTTATTGGACTCAGACCCTACTGTATGTCCCTACTGCTCCTGGACATCTAATGGATTACAGAGGGCTTCATAATAGTTTAGATCTCCCTCATACACTTGTTGACAAGAGAATGGGTGCTAGGAGACTCAAACAGCTAACTAAACTAGACAGTCCTTTCAAGACTTACAAGTTGTTTGGACAGAGGGTCAAAAAGAGAAAGAAGAGGAATAGAAAGTGAAGGATCCTGCTGGAAAGAAATTCAGTTCATTCTCTTTTGCTTTAATTTTCTTGAATTTGTTCATTTGTCATAAAGTCAATAAAGAGTATGAATGAAGTACATTACGTGCATACCTTAACTCTACTGCTGAACAGAAGGAGCTGAATTCTGCTGCATTGAAAATACACTGAAATTAGCAAGCAATCCGATTTTTCATTTTAAAACATACGGATATATCTATATACTACTTTTTACATAAGGAATTTCATTACCGATAATGGATTTGATTTTTTTATGTATAAATTAAGATAACGCATACAATTTGAAAGAATCGGAGAATAATTTAGGATCGAAGGGACCTCCTGTTCAGTCTTCTCAAATAGATAATGTTGTTCAGGGCTTAGCTCTGTCAAGTTTTTAAAATCTCTGAGGGTGAAGCGCCTGCAACGCTGTTGAACATACCATCTATTAATCACACTCCCAATGAAAATATTCTTACAATTTATGAATGTTGCCTCTCATCCTTTCACTGTGAGACTACACTATCATTTCATCTTCTCTATACCCTGTCATCAAACAGTTATAGACAGCATTAATATGTCCCCTTCCCCTTCTCCTCTTAAGGCTTCAGCCTTAAACTCAGCACTCTCAGTCTGTCCTTGTACCATGTGTGCTCTTAATAGACATTGAACAGCATTGATCCCTGAGTGACACTACTCATAACTGGCCACCAGCTGGATTTTTTGCTTCTGATCACAACCCTTTGAGCCCAGCCAATTTTCAGCCTATCTTTTCCATCCACTTAGTTAGCCTGTATCTTTCTGAATTGGCTAAACTTATGGGAGACCACATTGAAGCTTTACTAAAGTCAAATTATCCAACAATGACCCTCCATCCTCTGGTGTGTCCATGCTTCCCTTGTCCTGGTGAACCCAAACTGGACACAACACTCCAGTTATGGTCTCACAAGTACAAAATAGAGGGGGAGGATCACTCCCCTGAAGTTGCTGGCTGCATTCTTGGTAATGTGGCACAGTATGGGTTTGGCCTTCCTCACTGCAATAATATTTCTGTTGTATTATATAATCTCACATAGCCTTGCTGGGGAAGAGTTCCTGCTGAGCATAAAAGACTCAACTATTCTCTCACAGCATTGCTAGAGCAATCAGTTTGTTTGATTTTGGTAGTTCTGAACATCATGAGATAGAGAAATGTCAGTAATCTAAAAACCAATTTGTGGACAGAGTACAGGAGACAATGAAGGCTGCATAATAACATGACTTATTTTTACATACTACTCAAAACATGTGGTTGAATTACTTTTGGTATGACATGTAAAAAATGACAATGGTCCTGAAGGCTATTCTGTGACTGAAAGTAGTTACTTCTGTTGTCTTAGATACCAATTACTTAGACTAGAGTCTATTGTAATTGTTTTGTGACAAACTGTTCAGCTTCCTTGTATTGCCTTTTTCCATCCATACTATATCAATGTCTTCTAATATTTTGGGAGACACACCTAGGCACTGTGCTAGACTGCAAGTGATTTGCATGTAATCCATTTTCTGTTAAAGGCTTAGTGCTCCATAGGCCTATGAAGATTATTTTGTTATCTGATAAAAAACAGATTTCTGCAATCTTACTGCATCATTAACATCTATGAAACATTTACCTGCTTGGTCTTCACAAAGGCCTCAGCAACAAAAAATATTCAAGTTTATTTTAATGATTCTGATTTGCAAAAAATGCAAGTATTTCTGACACTGATGAAATGTAACAGTTATCAGTTCAAATAGTTTTGGTGCAATCAATTCATGCGAGCAACCTAAATTATTTAAGTTGACATCAAAGCTCCATGGCCTAAAATATTTTATTTCAAAATTTTGTTTCTCTTGGGTTGTTTTTTATTAATTTAAAATTAATTTCAACAAGATTACTTATGAATATAGTGGTTTTATTAGCAATTGAGGAATTTATAATCAAGAGAAAGCATGATGGCAGCTACAGATTTTGAAATAAATATTGTTAACAACTTCTGGGATAAGAACAGTTTAAAAAAGAGCTTGATTAAGTACTGGACTTAAAGTAAAAATGTTTGGATTATTATTACCTTTGTACCAGGTTTTGGGGTTTTTCCTTATATTTTTTCTCCACAGCTTGTTCCTGAATTATTAACCATAGTGACATATATTGTTTCCCCACTCTCAGCAATGTGGAGACATTCCTTATGGCTTTACACGCCATGTAATGTAAGACAAGGAGAGAAGAACTTACTCTAGGTAAAAAGCGGCAAATGGGAGGCAACACATGTTGCTCACGAGCTCATGTTGATCCTCCGCAACTTGATGACATTATCTTCCAATAGCTCACAGGAGAACATACCACTGCTACATCTCTAAAGATACAGATGCCTCCTAACATCCCAAAGAAAATACAAGCAGCAGAGATAGCACTCATGAAGGTCCGTGGTTTATACTTTCTCTGTACAGTTTCTCCTATCTAACTACTAAGATGAGAGTTCCAGTATTTATTTGCTGCCTGTGAGAATATCATTGCTTGGGTAAAGCAGTCAACATCTATATTATTAAGACATATGCTAAGAATCCAGTCTCTTAACACACTTACTTAGCATATAGACAGGCAAAATTACCAAGTCATATACCTGAAGCATTAATAACAAAAAATTAAATAATTACTTGCTGTTTTTCAGGACAATGTTTAAAGTACTTTATATAAAGCTAACAAATGCTAAGGAGACTTGCCTAGATGGGAAACAGCAGGAACTACCATTCAGTGCCACTTTCTGGACCCAGAAAGTATCTCTACATGGTAGTTTACTGAGGTGCTCATAGATATCAGCATATCTAATGTCACACACCACTGCATGGCATGGCACAACTCAATTCCCATTTTTATTTCCAGTCTTCAACTGTAATCAGTAGAGGCATTTAAACCAGTTCCTACTGTTCTGAGAAACAGAATCATTGGCAAGATTCTTCAGCTTCTTTTCCATTTAGACCTGAAATATTTATAGCTGACATACAGTGCAGGGTATCGTTAATGAGAGCAAAGTACAATTTTTGCATGGCTAACTACCTATTTTAACTACCCCTCATACTCAGACTACAAAGTCTGAACTTTTTTATTGTCACCACACTTTTGTTACTAAAAACTAACACCTTTCATATTTAGGTGATGAGAGCAGGATCATTAGTGTTACCTGTGCACAGTGTGCCTCCAGGCTGGGGAAAGAAGTAAGGGAGAAAAAGTTAACTTTAATGAGCTCTTTCTCAGGTATTTTTCAGTAGGTATACTCCAGTGCTGTACACATCAGGTGTGCTCCTTTCTTAGAATACAAACATGGTCCTAGTTAGCAAATATATGCCCAATTCCCTCAGAAACATCATCCTAAAGAGAAGTCTTCCAAACTATCCAGCCCTATGAGATGCATCCATCACTAAAAATCATTCAGCCTTGTTTGATAAAGGCATGAACCTGAATTATCCATGCATTGCTAATTAGAACATCATTTAGGGATCATCAGTCTCATCTATTTTCTTACCATCACTTACTAAGCACTGGAAAGGAAACGGTGTTTTCATCAGTCCACTAGCTCATAGCTTCTATATGAAAATCATTTGCAAGGTATTAAATACCGTGTGACAGAAGGTTTGACATTGCCATTAGGTGGAAGAAGAACATTTTTCAGATACACAATTTCACAAACCCTTTTTAATATTTTCTGAGGAAATGGAAGTCAATATCTTTTATCACAACAGACATGGTACAAACCTTTGTGATCTTAAACAAAAAATGAGATATAAACTGTATATTCTGAAATGCCAAACTATTACCCGCAAATGCAATTCTCTCTTGCACCAGATAAACTCTAAAAAAACAAAAAAAAAAACCAAAAAAACCAAAAACAACAACAAAACAAAAAGAAAAAAACCCCATAAAACATCAGGGAAGGGAAATTCTGGTAATAGGGCTCAAAATTTGAGTGTCAAAACCGCATAGGCAGGAAAGAACACAAATCAAGCTGTAGAAGTTCGGTATTTAAAGGCAGGCTACCATATGCTGCTTTGATTCCCTGCTTGTCTTAGGTCTAAGAGAATAACATTTCTGGCTTAATTTTATAAGATACATTTTATTTGTCCTTTTCTTGATATTGTGTTTTGCATAATATGATGCAAATTGCAGACTGCAGAGGAATCTGTCTGTCTTGGTAAATGAAGCCATTTTAATGTCAAGAGGTTTACTATCTCTTAAAATCTATTAAATATAGGCATTCCATTTTACATTGCTTGACTCTTTTGGAGGAACTATTTTACAGGAGCAGGATTTTGAATAGTCAAGATCACAACAAATACTTGTGACTGACATATGAGATCAGAAAATATGAAGAAAGAATTACCTAAATTTTCAGAGTTATATACATACATAAAAATATTTTCATAGGCCAGAAACCTTTTAATATATTGTATTTGTTATGATGATGCCTTCCTGACATGTAGTAATATGAACCTGTATACATCTTAGACACCCATACAACAAAAAAGCACCTAGGACTGTTAAATTTTAAACTGCTGTGGCTGTTTAAAGTTTAATCATACAGCTCTATTATTACTTTTGAAACATATTACTTGATTGATCACAGATTATTGAATATGATGAATTCATATATTACAGAATAAAATGATAATATATTAGACTACTCTTTCACTTTTATTTTAAGCAGATGGTACAAAGTCAGCTTGACTTGTGCACTATAAATAGAATCACAGGCAATTCCTTTTCTTTTTTTTTCAACATACTGCAGCAAGAGATGTTTTTACTGTAACACTTGACCAAATTGCCAGCTGTAGTTAGAGTTAAGAGAATTGAAAAATCTAACTTTTTACATTAGATTTTACAGTGCTGTAGGCTCTTCATGCCTGATGTATGATAAAGAGAACTAAGATTCTTATGAAAAAGAAAAGAAGAAAATCATCGTAAGATTTTAAATTACATTGAACATTCTGCATGAAACTTCAATCCATCAAATGACTGCTGAAAAATGAGGTAATTACCTACAATAATTTGCATGTTAAGAGCTAATGCAATATTACAAAGTAAAGTCCAGTTGCACATTAATTGTGAAAGCAATGCATAATTTCCTGATTAATGTTTCATGCCTAATATTCTTCCGTGCTCTGTCACCTGCTAAATAACAATATGGCAACTCAATCTACAGAAAGTAGGCAAGGACTAAGCTTAGTTTTCATAATCCCGATGCAACAGTTTAACTTACAATATGAAGTATTGTGAAAATTATAAAAGCAACTTTTCAAACTGAATTCAAAAGATGCTTTAAATATTTAAACTTCTTAGCACCTGCGACACAATCTCTAATCCTTCATACAGAGATGTAAAACTCCACTTTTTCCAAAAAAAGGACAACAGACTGGAGCTGGGGAAGAGAGCAATGAGAGGGTAATATATTGTCACCCATATGCACATCTTGGCTCATGGGTGTCTGTCTGGTTAGCAAAGGCTAAGCACGTCAAAGAAATGATATGTTCAGTCTCTCTAGAGGATGATTTCTACCTATGCTCCTCTGTTGAGGCAGGAAGGAGTATTCCTCAAGGACTGACACTCACCTGTCATGTCAGCCCGAGACAGGGTGTCACAGTTTTGAAAGAGTGTTAAGCAAAGAAATAAAAGGATGACAAAACTAAGGAAAACCCAAAACACTGCTAATAAATAGTGCCTAAATGAGAGTTGCATTAACTCTGAACACCAGAGAACAAGCATAGCCTGGAATTTCTCTTTTATATTATCCAGTTCAATGGCCAGATTATTGCTGGGTGTAAAAATTAAAAATAACAAGTACAGGACTATAAAGTCTTTAAACTTTCTATTGGTTTGCTGAGAAAATCCTCTGAAACATTTGACAGGTGAGTTACTAACTCAATGTCATTCAAAACCACAAAATGTTTCACACAAGTTGGAGGGGGCAGTTGGGTAAATTCTCAAAGCAGAGCTTTAAACCATCAAATAATCAGACAGAATGAGTAAACAGAAAAAAAACAGTTAAAAAGAAAAAGAGCTATTGACATTAATGGAAGCATTGGCCACCTCTAAAAGAAGAGACTTCAGAGAAAAAAAAGTTTGATTTTCAGTGGATGCTGAGGAAATTGCTGGAGTCTTTGTGATCCAACGTATTCAATAACAAGAAACTGGATTTTTTTTAATGAGCTCTGCCACCAATTTAACTGGATGATCTTGAGCAAGGCATGTGAGTGAAGTGTGTCTCTTCCTTCATTTGTAAAAGAGGTATTATTCTACATATTTCACAGTGGTATTTGGAAACTTGATTAATATACAAAACCTGCCTCCAGACTCCTGGAGGAAGGTGACTCTCAGTTGATCTTCCCTAAAGCAGGCAATTTTGATTAAAATAAAACTGGCAGTAAAGCAACTATGGATTTCCAAAGCCAGACTCCAGGGATGGAGTCAATGCATCCATTTTTTAATCCTTAACAAAACAATAAATATTTGCTGGGGGTGATAAGAATATATTTTGTGTTAATTTCCCTGCCTATACGATCAGCTGTGAAAGCTGAGATTTCATGCTACCAATGTGCATAGAAGTGTCAAAATTTATTGACCTGATGAGTATATTTTGAACCATTCATAGGAAAAGAAAAAATCTGTCACCTACCCATGAAAATAAAAAGAAGAACAAAAAAAAACCTGGACCCTAAATTGGCTTATGTGGTTTAAAGTTGTTCTCAGAAACTCAGTAGTATTTTTTTTATATTCTTGTACTGTCATTCTGTATCATCTTCCAGTCTCCAGCTGGATGTCTACAGAATCCTACTGGGAGCCTTAGAAGTGAGAAAAGCTGAACTGCTTTCTGCAGCAAGCAGCAGCAGCTGCAGTTTTACCAACATTTTTTTTATTTTCACCCTTTCTCACACTCTGAGCTAGGCTTTCTTTCCTACATTTTTCAGGATTATTCATTGAATTCAGGGTTTCAGACCCGGCGCTTGGAAAGTGTTTACAACAATTCTGCTATAATTTCACTGCAGGGTCAATCCAAAAGGTTTTTTTTAAGTCCATCATGACAGTAAATGTTTTTTCAATAAGATTATTTAACAGCAGCACTGTTTATTAACTACTGCAAACATTTGATCTTTGTACTTACTTGCTAGGTTTTATGACAAATCCTATTCATGTGGAGGACCACACAGAATAAATACCCTAGGGCAACAGAAACAAAAGAAAACAAGAGGGAAAATCACAGCGATTTTTACGCATCTGCTCCATAGAAGGCAACGTACTTCTGTTTTCCACTGTGGGGTGTTTCTAAATGAAAGTAAGAAACATTATTTATCACTGTCCTTTTCTCAGCTTTCACAACCAAGCTTGTATGACAAAATTATTAATTACTTAACATTTTGTGGAAAGTTGATTCAGAGATATTTCTATGCTATGCTAAACCAAATAACACTCATCTTTATGTGCACTATGCCATACCTAAAACTCTGACAAATCAGGAATTGACTCATGAATACATGTTTTCAAGAGCAACGTAAGTAGGAAAAAAAAATCACGAACACTTGTAAACACAATATGAAGTATTTCTAACCTATTAAAGTTTCAAGCATCTCCATCAGATACATCATAATGACTCATTAAGAGCATGTGTTACTGATCATTAAATTTTCTGTTTTGACTGATCTTGTGGTTTAAGCCCAGGCCGTAAGTCAGCTATGCAGCCCTCTTGCTCACCTCTCCCTCCTTTCTTCCCCCACCCGGCTCCTGGAGGGACAGGGAGGAGAATTGAAAAAAAGTAACTCCCATGGGGTGAGATAAGAACAGTTTAGTAACTAAGGTATAACACAAATCACTGCTGCTACCACCAATAATAATAATGATAAGGGAAATAACAAGGGAAGAGAGTATAATACCCCCTGTCAGCACCCAGCCCAACCGAGCAGTGAGCCAGCCCTTCTGGGTAACTCTTCGTTACATTCTGGGCATGACGTGCTGTGGTATGGAATACCTCTTCGGTCAGTTTGGGTCGGGTGTCCTGTCTCTTCTTCTTCCTGGCTTCCCCTCCTCCCTGGCAGAGTGTGAGACTCAGAAAGGCCTTGGTCAGACTAAACATTTGAGCAGTAACTAAAAACATCGGTGTTATCAGCGCTGTTCCCAGGATGAAACTCAAAACCACAGAGCTGCACCAGCTACTAGGAAGGATTAAAAAATGACTGCTACTGCTGAACCCAGGACAACTGAGCATATGCAATTTTCTCACCATTCTCTTTATCTTCACTTATTCACAATTAGCTAGTATGCTTTGATTTAGTTACCCACATACCCACATTGCCTCCTCTAAGGACTAGTTCCATGAGAACCAGAACTAATAAAGACCAATTTCATAGCTAATGTATGTCATAGTGTATGATCTAAATGAAGTTTTCCATACAGAAAGTCCTCACTTATCTTTTTAGTTGATAGTAATGTGAAAGCATATTCTATTTATCTTCAGACTCAGGATAATACACTATGCTTGTTCACTCTGCAAAAGAATTATTACATACACAACTGTGAGAAAGTAGCGGGAAAAAAAAGGTCTCTGACAAATATCTACAAAAGGTATTATTCTATTACCATAGATACTCACACAGAAACTATCCATGTTTGTTGCCACTGAAGCAGTTTTTTGCAGTTTGCAGTAAATGAACTTTGTAATGCAAACATAGATGAAAATGGAAAAAGATAACACTAGTAAAAACAGTACTTATGTTTTCAGTATCTTGTCCTATAAAGATGGTACATTGCAAGGAACTCTTCCTAGATTAAGTAATATAAATACTTACCAAGTAACTAATTGCTCATCAGTAATTGATGTAACGTTGAGGATGGGATAGGTAGTTTGGGAGAAAAAAAATTCTTTTAAGTTTTCACAACCTGGAGGTATTTCTCACTGTCACTCTAACCAGACTAGTGCCTAACCAGCTAGCACATAAATAAAGTGTGAAGGTACTTTGCCTTCTTTCATCTGTCTTGAACCATGCTCACAGTTGCTGTAGAAACAAGGGCACTGGGCTGTAGGAAGGAAAATTCTACAGAAAGCCACAGAGACTTTTAATTTTTGGGAAAGTGTTTTTAATATGCATGTTACACATTGTAGTTTGTGGAAAAGGAATTCACATTTGTGGTCTTGCCTACTCTCCAGGTATTCAACAGTCTACACAAACAGAATTCAGGATAGCAGAGACTAGAAGAAGCTTATGTTAACTGTAGGAGAAACTGGAATGCTTTTTTTTTTACTCTTTGATACACCCACTATCCCTTCATGATACTCTGAATACCAGAACCTGGCAGGGTCATTCAGTGTTTTACTATTTAACTGAGAAGTATATATAACAGCCATACACATATATACATATATCTATGCCTAGACAGAGATTAACCAAACAAACCTCCCCCCCCCAAAAAAAAAAAAATCTTTCAAATTACAGAAATTATGGCCTTGAACAAGCCTAATGACATAGCTAATCTTTCATTATCTGCAAAAATGGTACAAAAAAAAATAGAAATCCAAAACCTTAGGATTTATATAGAGTAACATTTGACAGTGATTAAATAGCTGGACTAAACCTTAGGTTGGCTATGGTCGCTTGCCACTGTGCTTTCTTTCACATCATCCATTTTCTTTTCTTTCAGTATCTTATCTTACTTATGTGACTTGTATGTGGTTCCTGCAGCTGCTTGCCTTTCAGAAACTCAGTCTAATGAAATAAGTCTATTTTGTCCTTTCATCTAGGCACTCAACAAGAGTTTGAAAGGCTCAGAGTGCTACAAAATGCAAGCACCCAGACATTCTCCAGCCTCTGACTAAGCAGCATGACCATTTCAAAGACCAGATTCCAGACGTGTACAAGAAAAACTAAAAGCTAAGAAAAACCCCAAATAACCCAAACCCCTCACGATACCAGAAATCTGACTTTGCCCATGAAGACATTAACATAAGAAAATTTCAAGCCCCATTTCCAGAGCTGGATTCTTCCTGGGCTCCTCTTTCAGGGCACTCCACTCAGCCCCTCAACAGCCACCTCCTTTCTCCCACTGTGCACAGCCATCTGTCACCTCAAGCTTTTTCAGGAGAACATGCACTTAATTTCATGTTCAATATATTGCAACTGGATGAGGTTGTTTAAGTAAGCAGGTTGGCTTTGATGCACACTTATTTCACAAACAGGTGTTACTGTTTTGCCAGAAGTTAATGAAAGACAAGCTCAGTAAGAGTATATACTTAGTTCAGTCAACTTCCCTCCCACCCAACAGACCTAAAGTCCTAAATAAAACTCACAATTGCTCCAGCACAGAACTACTCCTAAAGACAGCTCAGTGGTGAAAGCATTAAAAAAAGCTGGTTTAAACTTTTGGAGTCTATTTTTTTTTTTTTCAGATCACAAAAAAATCCAGTGTTTGAGGAACAGAGATTCATAGGAAACTGTATCTCCTGTAATTTCCACTATCCTGTCCTGAATAACTTCTTTTTTACAGGTTCCTACTGTATTAAAGGAGAATTGCATTTCTACATTTTCATGCACAGTAAAACTCTGATTCGCTTAATGACCAAGCAGACCCTACATCTCATTCAAAGCAAGCAACATACTTAATAGCGTTGCGATTAAAAAAGTACTTCAAAACGGTTATAAAAATATGTACTTTCCTAAAACAGACCTAGTTTTCAAGTATTCACTATTGTTGACAGAAGAAAGTTCATTGAAATATATGTTATCCATGCCAAAACCAACCTTTTTTTAAAAAAAAAATCTGTTGGGAGTAGGGTGAAGAAAAAAAATAAAAGACTTCTTGAGAGTTAGTACAGAAAATATGAAGAAGTGTAAGAAAGTATTCATTTGGATGTGAGAGAAATCCAGATGATGACAGGGGCTGTCAGTGCTTATATACTGTGGACTATATGTTATTGTAGTTCTGTTTTAGCCTTCATCATCTGTTTACGCTTTTACAGCTATGGAAACACTCAGAAATTCTACTTGAAACTGCATATAATGTAAAAATGAACTTTTGTGAGCAGTATATTACAAGATTAATTTACTTCTAAAGTACAAGAGAAGAAAAATCATCTAGATTATATATCATTCTCCATCAAGGAACATTCTTAAATAAGCTTTGCAGATTACCACCACAGTCACTTGCTGCATCTTCCCACCTGGACAGCTAGAAAAGTAAATTTGATCAAAGAAGGAAGAAAGCAATAGAAGCTGACAAGCAAAATCAATCTCAAAGTAAATATTATTTTAATTGTAATGTTTGTTCTAGTTCTGACTTCTAAATCATTTTCACACTATTCCATTTAAAAAAAATAATCTGAAATGTCAATATCACTTCTATGTAACAACAGGAATTAATAGACCCCATGCTTCTAGCATGGATATTTCTATAAAAGCACTGTTATGAAAAGAAAGAAATAATAATTATAAAATCATTTGACACCCTTTTTTTCAAACTTTAGGTTAAAACACTTCTGAGATACAAAAAACCTTCAAGGAACAGAAGACAATAAAGGAATATGTACTATTACACACTTTCTTGCAGTTTGTTTCCCCATTGCTTTTTTTTCACTCAATCCATCCTTTTCTTACTACATCAGTTGATCATTATTATCCAAGAAAGAATCACCTAGCTGGTGTATGTTTTGATGACAGCTGATGCACAGGGTTTGAAAGTGGCCCCTCCCTCTGCATGGGCACACAGAGTTCTCCTGCCTGGCACTCATTTTCAGCAGACTTGCAAGAGTGAATTCAAAATTCCTTGAGAAGACTTAAGAGAGGCAGAAGCAGAAGTGAGCCACTTACATTGTAAACAGCATGATCAACCCTAGCACTTACAGCAGGAAAAGACATGAAATCATGAGTACTGTACTATGATTCCTAAATACTTTCTTGCAAATTTCTATGCTGGTACAACCAGACACCACACTCAGTTCATTCTGGTCTAACCCAATGTACATGAAAGGTACAGGCAACATCCTGGCAAATTCAGCAGCACAGCCTTGTCTCAGTAGATGAATATACGTGCACACAACACCACATACTTCAGCATTTTTTAAGTTACACTTGCTAAGTAAATAGCATTATGTACAGGTACAATAAAAAAAAAATTCTACATCTGTAGATTTGATTGTTTAAAAAGTCTTAACACCTTTTACTATCTGCATTACTGCTCTGATATTCACCATTTGTGTCCAAGAACAAATGTGTTCAGATTTCTGTATTGCTTTGATTGTTCAGATCTAGCAGTTGGTTAGCACATTTTGAACTGGAGCACTGCTCATTTCCCTATAATACTGTTTTCAAAAAATTTAGAGACACAGATAATTTGTACTATACAAAGTGATATTTTTCTGGATATTTTCAATCCTGAGCCACAGTGGCTGCAGAAAATTCCAGCAGGTAATAATTTTATATGAAAAAAAAAAAAAACAAAACCAAAAACCCAAACCAGAAGATGTCAGAAAAAATCTTTAGCGTAAGCAATCTGATTTATGGGCTTTTATCCAGAGCCTCTGAATTGTGATGAGTAGTCAGATGTCTAAACACAATGGTATGCACCTCAGTTACACCCACAAAACTGCAAAGTAACAACATTTTTACTGACAGATCCTGAAAACTGTGACCCCTTGTAGTGACAAGTAAGTATAGGTTAAATAGGTGTAGATCAGCCTTTTTCAATCTTTTCTGACTTTATCCGTTAAAGAGATTACATAGCTAGAATGAGTCACATTTTTCTGCAGATGTGAAGAGCATTGGATATTTTACATGTTCTTGATTTGAATTTACAATAGCTACTTAAATGCTTCAAAATATCAAGGAAAGCAGTGTGCTTTTATCCATTATTTGTATTGGTTTAATCACTTCTTGATTTCAATCAAAAGCTTTAAAATCAGATTTTTCATGGTCTCTTGTTTTCAAAAAACCCACAATTCAGAAGGATATTTATTTATTATACTTTTGAAAAATTATGTGTGAGAGAAGGGAAGGGTGTGGGAGGTATAGAGCAAAAACTGAGCTTACTTATACGCTACCATGGTAGCTCTAAAGAAAATTAAGAAAATTCAAACTGTTTTCTCCAAAGACTTCTAAGATCTCAAATTCATGCAATAAGAGGGGAGGAAAATGTCCCCAGAATATTTTGTATATAGATTACCAGAAAAATCTGGCACCAATAAAAGGGTTTTAATTGCCTTTATTCACCTTTCATTATATTCAACATCGTTATTTTGAAGTGATTTCATAGAGGACAAGATACTTTTAGTCATAATAGTGCAATAAAATAGTGTAAGAATTACACAGGATAGCGACTTCATATGTACAAACCTGCCAGTCAGTCAAAACGTCCACCACCATATTTTACCCATTATTAGAACTGACAAAGGATCACAGAACACACAAATCTGTATAGAAGCCCAGGCAAGATGTTTAAAACACTTGAGGATTTTTTTTCCCTTCTCTCTGCATTTAAATTTGCCACTATATAATTAAAGATAAAAACAGAAATTGAGAGCAACAGGCCAGATGCAGATCTCTTGTGTTGGTGCAATGCAGGGATACCACTCCAAAACAATGGTATTGGTAAAGATTTTGCAAGTTCAGGTATAGGCCCCTAAAATCACATCTCTATATCTATTGCAAGTTCCAAAGGAGACAGGCGCACTAACAAATCTGACACTGCAAACCTGCCTTTGAGAGGAAATTCAGTGACACAGAAAAGCATATTTGACAAGTACATGCTGAGTTCTGCTAAGAAGTGGTTAGCTTTGTGTGGGTGTGGTGTCTGAGTTTCTTTGCTTCTTTGGGGGTTTGTTTCTATTTTTCTTTGTATTTCTAGAAAGTTAAATATAGAGAGGATGATCATATACTGATGTAATTTCTCCCTTTCTAAGGTAGATTTTTATGCAGCTACATTCCCCCAGCACTGAACAAGGCATTTGTTTCTCCAGCTTGCCCTGAGCAGTACATACAGCTTTGCTCTAGGGAAGTAGACTCCAGTTGCTTCTCAGTTATCCCAATGTCACTTCCCACTACCCTCAATGTAAAAAGAAGCCTTTATGAAAGTTAAAATTACACCTACATTTACTATTAAATCTCTTCCAAAGATATATAAAATAATTTCCGCATATGTAAGTATAAGAGCTGGTTTGTTCACTGGAGAAACGTCAGAGCCAGCTGGCACCACCTAGAACAAGACTGTAGGCAGCTACTAGTAAATGTTAAAGCAGCATAGAAACCTGCTTTCTTAATGTATTTCTGCAGTTATGGAATGAGAGATGGTATCTGTAGGTGACTTCTTATGCAATATGGGGCATTCCACGGACAGAGAAAGATTGAGGCGTGTCTACAAACAAAGTTATAAAAATTAGGGTTGCTGAATGCTACATTTTAGAAAAGTTTGTCTCCTAGGTTAAATATGTAGTATAATGAGGAAAGATTAAAATTTTTTGCATGCTTAAGTTCTAAGTGCAGTATTTATCATTTGCTAAATCACACTAATTTTTCTACATTTTGCCAGCAGTTGCATCGTCATTTAACTCCTCTAAATAATGTGTTCTCTTCCTTGCTGTATTAAACTATTTCTATCAAGGCTAATGATTTTCTGATTTCCACATGCTAGTGAGCTTGGCAGTGACAAATGATGCCTCTCTTTTGTATGTTGCAAGTAGCTTAAATTATATTTTACATACCCATTTAAAGGATCATTAGTTAAGTTAATATCCTTGGAATTCAGGAGGATCAAGCATTTTAGTAAAGGATAGCCTCACTATATATCCTCTGCTAGCTCTGAGTACATTTTGAATATCTCTGCCTTGTTAAACTCACACTCACCACATATGCATAGTCTTTAGAAGCCCTAAATATCTATTATGTCCTCAATTCTAGCGGCTTATTATCACTTTGATGTTGTTATCCCTCAGGTGGGGAACTACATATTTCAAAGCACAGCCCATCAAAACTTTGACTTATGTGTTGCTAAAACATTTTCTAAAAATAATCATAAAAAGCAAGCAAAAAACCCCACAAAAAACAAAGTGAACAAAAATTTGTGTGACATCAGAATGTTACAGAATTTCTGAAGGCAAACAGCAATCATAAAGGGACAAATTCATAGGCAAAGGCTTCCAAAATCAGAATTATACCTCATGTTTATTGGTGCATTCCCTGAAATTGTGTGTCACAACTGACTTTGAGGATATGCATTATGCTAGCCAGTATAATATTCTAGGCAGCAGTCTGCCAGTGCAATAGCAACAGCACTTGGTGGTGTAATCATTTGACAAAACTACCATTCTAGAATTGGGGTCTATTTGTTTCCATTGAAGCAGTTTCACAGGATACAGAATTACCTCTTGTCTGAAATGAATTGGTTGCAATGCACTTAGTGACAATGGGATCTAAGGAATGTATTTGGAGACTCGTATAAAGCAATTACAGCAAAATCAATTTTCTCAGCAATCTTAAGTGAAAAGAATTTCATTCTGGTTTAGATAAAAAATGTTTTATTTATAATTAAAATTTCCTTAAATCCCCTTTTATACACGTAAATCGTGCAAACATTTTAAAAGGAAAAAACCTTGAGGACTTCTACTTAAATTTTTAAAATTCAACTTTTTAGTTTTCCTGACAGTTTAAAATCAATAATGTTTTCCTCAACTAATATACTACTTGCTTCCTATTCTCACTATCAATCAGCTGCACCCTCCATCTTTTTAATTCTAGGGAAAAAGAAGGAAAAGGCTGGCAGGGGCTGAGGTAATGTACAGAAAGAAATACTATAAGCAAATGTTGTGACTCTTCATAGGGCCAACAGACAAACAAAAAGTTCTGCTACTGCAGAGATCAGTCTCTGTGATTCCCACAGGACACCTTTCTTGTTTCAGGATCTTACCAGCAGGTTTTTACTTGCCAACTACTTTCCAACTCAATGTATACACAGATCCTACACATTATTTTATCTAAAAATAAAACTGAAAGAATCACAAACTTTGAGAAATTAGAGAGCTAAAGGAAGAGACCAAGCTGCTATGTGAGCCACCACAGCTCACCTGAAGGAGGAGTTGATGCTGCAGCTTCTGATATCCACTGCTTTCTAATCTGGTTTTGTCTATTTATAACTTTGTCAAAAATGAAACATTTGTGCTGAACTTTTCAGCTCTTGTAGGTAGCTCGTGCGACCAGCCTTCACTTTTTGTTATTTCTACGACTTCCACAGCATGTCAGGTAAGCAGGCAGGTTTATATACTCCATTCTCTGCCAAGTACTACAGGCACTATTTCCATAAATATGTTTCTAGTGATTAATCCAGTCTAATACTTAGTCCTGTGCCAGATTCTTTATTGTCCATAGGTGATATATAGTAAACTGCAATCAATAATATTCAACTGAACTACCCAAACCAGAACAATTATTTGTTCATTTTTCAACACAGAACTTGAAACTTAAAGCAATCCTTTCTGTAGAAATCACTCCGTATTTTTCACTTCCAGGTGAGGAGATTAAATCACATGTCCTGAAAACTAGTGCAAGCTGCCAGCCTTTGGGCTGCATGCTGCCCCTCCAGCCCTGCTTTGCAGCCCCACAGCTCAGCAGAGACCCCAGTAAAATAAATTCCACAGAAGCTTCCCCGGGCCCTTGTCCAGGAACACAAGGAGGTACAGACAGAGCTCATCCACCAGCGCATCTGCTGCCTGTGGCAAGCAGGCTGTTGTCTCCCCCACCGAGCCCCCACCTCATCGTCCCACAGCTCCATCGTCCTACAGCTGCGCTGCTGCCGGTGCACGCCGTTCCCTGCTCCCGCAGTGTGCGCCTGGCTCATGGGCAGGACTGACAGCGCACGCAGCGAGAGATCCTGTCTCACCGTGTTCTGCAACACGACAGAACACACCACAGAGACAAACCGGCCCCACTGCACCTGCCAAGAAGCGCAGCGGCTGGCAAACCCCGGTCAATTTTTCCATTTCTCAAGTTTTGACAATTCCACGGGAGTGGCACCATCTGGTTCACTAGAATCAATTTTCACCTTATTTCAGTTTATTGTATAAATGTCTTTTTCGCTAATACCTCATTACGCAATTTTAATACAACTTTGTTTTGAAGTTTATAAAACATCTAACTGAAAATAAAACTCAAAACTCAGATGGACTGAAAAAAGAAAAAGGAGTGATAAAACTCAAATTCCTGTTCTTCATAAACATATTACCAGGAATGTCAGCTGAAGCTCCTTCCCATTCACAAGATTGATTTTCTTGGTGAGTGCACAAAATAGCTAAAGTAGTCTCTTAAATGTTTACCTCCAAATGATCTTAATCTCTTAGGGCTTGCACATCCGAATAACTGCCATATGACAATTGCTGATTTACTAAATGAAGCAATATCCTGGCTGTACTACCTGTGTGCAATTTGACAGCATCTCCAATGTACTTCTTACTGATAACAAGGCAAGAAGGCTTACTTCACAGGAACATTGTTTCTTACAGCAAATATTCAACCCTGCATTGTATACAAACTTGCAACTGGATACAGGCACATATAGACCGTAAATATCAAGTAAAACACATTAGTCAACATAGACCGTAAATATCAAGTAAAACACATTAGTCAACATATTCAATCTCTGAAAGATCTGACCAGTAATGGAGCACAGAGCCTTTCCATTTGACTGTGAAATGCATTTCAGAAGGTGTTAAGGTGTAACTCCAGCTGGGAACTGAACACCACACAGCTGCTCACTTATTCCCCTCACTGCCCAAGTAGGATAGGAAGGAGAATCAGAAAAAAATAAAACCCATGGTCACTGGCAAAGCATGAGACTGAAAAGTCCTTGATCAGGGTAAGCACTACTGAGCAACAACTGTAAAAATTAGTGTGTTATCAACACTGTACCAGCTATGAGGAAGAAAATAAACTCTATCCCAGCTGAAATCGGGACAGAATGCCATTTCCAAAAGCTCATATTAGACTGTGTGACAGGTGGAATTTATTGTGTGTTTCCTGTCTAGGCAAAAAAAAACCTTGACTGGCTTGGAAACTAGAAAAATATCTCCTCTCTGAGACCTCGCTGGAGCATGTGCTGAGGCAAACTCAGGGGAAATGCAAGGCAGTTCGCATTACTGCTTATGCTCTGCCTTCCCAACAGCAAATAACTTTGCTGTTATCCAGATATCCAGACATGTCTGCTCACACCTTTTATGGGTGATTTTAGAGCTGATGAAAATTTAGATTACCAACAGACACTCTACTCCCTACACAACATACAATACAGGGTTTCCTGAACATGTTAGGTGAGTTTTGTGTGTTCCTGGTAAGAATCTTGCTGCCCAGCATCACACTAGTTGTCAGTTTACACACAGCAAAGCACTTCACTAGCCAGCATACCATGAGTAAGACAAAAAAATGCAGGCATATAGCTCTGGTCACAGAAACACCAGACTTAATTCAAAAGGGCTTTAGCAAGGGTATCTTGTAGGTCCCATTTCTGGTCCAAATGATGCCTTACTCTTTCCAGCACACACTTGAGACCAGTGAAACACAGCACTTACAAACCGCATTGCTGCTGTTAATTGTACTGCAGTATTTTGTCCACAGACCCGTTATATTCCTCACATTTTCAGATATTCAGGGAAAGTAATTTCTGTTTTCTTAAAATACACTATTTCACTCTTCTGTAAAGTAACTGGCTGTTAATAACTCTGGGCAGCTCTGAAGTACTTCTGAATTAAAAATGCAGATTAAATCTGGAGTTTTCTTTCCAATTTATTCACAAAAATATACAGCTGGTGTGCAAAAAAGTCAAATAAGCATGCCTGTTTTTCAGAATTACAAGACTGAAATTAAGAACACGTTGGTTCCCTCAGATATAAAGCACAAGTTTTTATTTTCTGACAAGTAGCCACAGAATAAGAATGAGCCTCGTTAAATTATTCTGTTGCAATCATAGTATGTATTCTTAATACAGATTTCTTATAGCTTAGAAGGTATAGAATCCATAGCTTCTATAAAGAGACATTGAACACAAGATATAGCCTATCGATTTGGCAGGAAACAACTGTATACTTGTATATTTGTATGATAAATACGCTGGCCTTTTAAAGTTAATTGAGATAAAATAAGTTTTCATATGCATTATTAATCCCTTCATTCTTTATATGCTTTGTTTAAACTTCATTTTTTCCACTGGCTTCCACTACTGGTACAGTACTGGTAATTGCTATGTGAAAGCAAAACAAACCAAACATCACCATATTAACTGTTCCATAGGGATATTCCCATAGGGATTAAACAGTGGTTAAAATGCTTCCAATTATTTATGAATCCCAGTCCTTGAAAGGGATAGAAATGTAAGCACAACCTCACCGTCAGCAGTTCCCTCCTTGGTACCCCTGGTTTGAAGGTTTACGAAGAGAGTTTCTGCTGGACTTGTCTGTTCCTGCCCCAACAACAATACAGATGTCAAAACCTCTGATAATTCAGGGTTGTGTTTAACAGGATTCAGACAACCGTCAGCTGGAGAGCCAGTGGACATTGCTGCTTTTATATGAAGGGAAGTAGATCCCCCTGTGCCCTACCACACTACAGGAGTAAAGTGACTGATTTGATGCAAGATGCAAGGCTTGCTACCTTTTAGATTGCTGATGCCCCTGTTCAGTAGGGTCCTGCTGCTTCTATTCTAACAAGTTTACCTGTGCTTCAGTCAATTTTGCAGCAAGTTCTTAATATTTTTTGCTTTTCTTGCCAGCTTCAAAAAATTGGGCAGATGAATTACCTACAGCCTATCACTGAAGAGTGCTTTGCCTTCAACTATTTAATTAGGCCACAATATAATAATTCTTTCACTACTTGTTATAATCAAGGGCAAACCAGGTATCTAGCAAGATACATTGGTCAGAGGCAATCATCACTGATCATTTTGAATGTAAATGAGCATAAAATGTAGTATGAACACAAAGCACTTGAAAAACCATTAGCATTTTATACAAAATACTTAGGTGGCACACAACGTTTGCCTCCAAATGGAGGAAATTGAATGAAGAATTATTGTTATTTTTATTTTGGTCTCAGAAATTAAAAAAGCTGGTGTACAGAAACTGTAATAAGGAGGTATCATAACCTGAGGGAATCTATCAAGTTTCAATTAAAAGGATAAACTTCAAGCTATAAAACTGAAAGGGACAAACATCCTTTCAGATCAGAATGAAAGGCATCTTTAAAAATCAGATCCTAGAGGACCAGATAGATTAAATCCCTGCATAAACTTAAAAATCCCAGTTCACAACCAGCAGAAATAGGGTTAGTCTAATTTATTCATGGTGTATTTTATTGTATTCAACAGAACAGAACATTATTTTGCTGTGTTAAGTTAAAACCCCCTACTCAAGAGGTAGCTTTTGATTTTATTTCCTTTGCCTTGGGCAAACATGACGGAGGACCCACAAGGCTGTGTCAGATGCTGATTGATTTGTTTGAAACTGGAAGGTAATAGAAACTGCTTAAATTGACTGCAAGAAAAAGAAATCTGAATTAGGACATTAGGCAAATTGCAAAGCAGTTTTATAATCTTAATTTTAAAAATTAGCTTAACATGAGAAACAAACACAAGGATTTTAATTCACAATTTTCACATAAGCTTACCAGAGCCCACTACAATTTATCTGTTGTATTACATTCACTAAATTTTGTGGAGATTAGAGGTTATATGAAGCCTATAAAACTGGAAGTTAAAAAGCCATGTTCTATACACTCAGTTATCATTTATTCATTCACAAAGCTCAATTTCTCAGTGGCCAGTGTGTGTGTCTGTGTTTTCAAAGTAGTAGGAGGACCTCATTTAACACACTGTCTTCATACAGTCTTTTTAGTAAGCTATTGCTGATTCAAGCCCTCAAAGTCAAGATAATGAAATTAGGGAATCAGAACAGGAACAAGAGCAGCAGCATTTTCTATCACTAAATGGTCATGTATATAAAATACAAGTGACAACAACCACTGACTACATTTGTAGTGCACAACTAAGTTGAGTGTAAAGGTGTGTGAGCTACTGTGGGTGGTACAGAGCAGTATTACAGCCTGGGCAGCAAGCGCTCCATCTGGCAAATGTATTGTATAAAAAATATAAACACACTTTCATCTTCAAATATTGATAGTAAAAGAAGGGAGCATTTTCCTACCTTTGCCCTGTTCCCACACCTTAACCTTCAGTGCTTTCATTGTATCATCAGTCATGTAAGAGATTAGTGCTTACAAGAAGTCTCTCAAGTGGGCACTGGGAAAGGACACTAAATTGGACAGACACCCCTTTGAAGTGTAGTTGTCTGTGAGCCTCTATGAGGCTTCCTCTTATGTATTTTTAGAAGCAGGTTTGGTACCACCACACAAAACATGCAAATGAAAGAAACTAAAACAGAAAATGCAGCATAAATACTGTCAATCAATAAAGACTGGAACATTGACAAGGCACACCAATCATCTTCTCGAATTCCATTAAATTGTAGATTTCTGCTTTGAGGACTAACTTGACAGATAATGCATACTCTGCTATGAAAGGTGAACAACTGAGATACAAAGAGTACATTGCCTTTTACAACAATTTACTACTTATGGGTTCAATATTTGGTGGACAAATTTAAAAGAAAAGCTTGCATAAGTAAAATAAATACATGCATAGGAAACATTAAAATTTTGTATAATCGAAAGTTGCTGACACCATTATCTATATTCATCTAACAGAAGAAAAATAGCATGACTATTGTTAGGGATAACACCTGCCATGCACCAACTCAACATACTACTGCTCACTGGATATTTATGAATTTGTCACATAATGTATTCTCCTCTGATACTTTTAGGGTAAAACTTGTAGAATTATAGGAAAACATTAGGGGAGTCAACAAAATAGCTATACATACACAGAAGTTCAGTTATTTTGTCTTTCCTACTAATACTGACTAATGTACTTAGGCTGTTTCTCTCTGTTAGAGCTGAGGGTAGTTCACACCCCAAGCTCATGGAAACCACAGATTCCTCAGTGACTGCATCTCAATGTGGCTGCCATCAGTGCTAGATGGTAAAAGTTTTGCAGCCTTGGTTCAGGAAAAATCAGAGACTGCTGACTCTTGCTAAGCCATTCTCACTTGCTAATAATTGATCATAGAATGCTTTGGATTGGAAGGAGCACAAACCTCATCCAGTTCCAAGCCCCTGCCACTGGCAGGGACACCTTCCACTAGAGCAGGTTGCTCCAAGCCCTGTCCAACCTGGCATGAACACCGCCAGGCATGGGACAGCCACAGCTTCTCTGGGTACCCTGCACCAGTGTTGCACCACCCTCATAGGAAAGAACTTCTGCCTACTGTCTAATTAGTTTCAGTCTCTTGACCTATAACGATAGCTTCTGTGTGACATTGTCAGTCACCTGAGCCACCTGGGCCTATATCATATACTGTAAGTGCAGTATCTGCATCACAGTTTAGGAACTGGATTTAATGTTAGGCCAGAAACTTTCTGCAGACTAGTGCCTGTAACCTACACTTGACTAAATAGTCCTTTCCTGAGAACATATCTGTAATGATAGGGTAGTTTAAGATAACTTTTTAAAAATTTATGTGTGTATTTATTAGGGTTGGGGGGAGGGTTTTGAATTTCAGATCTATATATTTCAATGCCTTGCACTGTCAGCAGTTTTCCCTTTTTTTTATTGTATAGCAATTCCTAATTTACAACCACCTCTTTTCTCACCTTTGCCTTAAAACCAAGATACCACTATTTTGTTCTTTTTCTAACAAGTAATTTGACCACTTTAATGTATGTGGTTATGTTTACATTTTTAGTTTTCTCTACCACTCCTTGGCTTCACCAGCATAGAAACAGCAATTGGACATTTCCAGAGGAAAAAAAAAAAATGTGCAGGTGAATTGATCTAAATAATTTCTTGAGATTTTTTTTCACTACTTTTTACACATGCCCAACATTTTTATGTGTAACACAACATATAGATGACATCCTTTCCCTATGCTACCAGGGGAGGGAAAAGAGCTGCAGATACTTGAACAAGTAATACAAATGCTGTCCCCCACTACAATTTGAGGGCCAGAGATAAACAGCCAAAAAGGTCAATTCTGGAAAAGAAAAATTTCTGAAGCCATAACCCCATGACCCATATGGGAAACTATTTCTAACCATGGCTGACTTTAAACTTTCTGCAAATGAATCTCCAACCTGTGAGCTGAGAATCACAGAATCACAGAATCACAGAATCCCAAGGGTTGGAAGGGACCTCAAAAGATCATAGAGTCCAACCCCCCCGCAAGAGCAGGGTAACCTACAGTACATCACACAGGAACTTGTCCAGGCGGGCCTTGAATATCTCCAGTGTAGGAGACTCCACAACCCCCCTGGGCAACCTGTTCCAGTGCTCTATCACTCTTACAGTAAAGAAGTTCTTCCTGATGTTAACGTGGAACTTCCTGTGCTCCAGTTTACACCCATTGCCCCTTGTCCTATCACTGGATATCACTGAAAAAAGCCTAGCTCCATCATCCTGACACCTACCCTTTACATATTTGTAAACATTGATGAGGTCACCCCTCAGTCTCCTCTTCTCCAAGCTAAAGAGACCCAGCTCCCTCAGCCTGTCCTCATAAGGGAGATGTTCCACTCCCCTAATCATCTTTGTGGCTCTGCGCTGGACTCCTTCAAGCAATTCCCTGTCCTTCTTGAACAGAGGGGCCCAGAACTGGACGCAATATTCCAGATGCGGCCTCACCAAGGCTGAGTAGAGGGGGAGGAGAACCTCTCTTGACCTACTAACCACTCCCTTTTTAATGCACCCTAAGATGCCATTTGCCTTCTTGGCCGCAAGAGCACATTGCTGGCTCATGGTCATCCTCCTATCCACCAGGACCCCCAGGTCCCTTTCCCCTTCGCTACTTTCCAGCAGGTCACCCCCCAACCAGTACTGGTACATGGGGTTGTTCTTCCCCAGATGCAAGACTCTACACTTGCCCTTGTTAAATTTCATCAAGTTTCTCCCCGCCCAACTCTTCAGCCTGTCCAGGTCTCGCTGAATGGCAGCACAGCCTTCTGGTGTGTCAGCCACTCCTCCCAGTTTTGTGTCATCAGCGAACTTGCTGAGGGTGCACTCAGTTCCCTCATCCAGGTCATTGACGAAAATATTAAACAGCACCGGAAGCAGTGGTAAAGCCCATGGTTTTCAGCTCTACATGCCAATCATACTGACACCACTACTCAATGACAGAATGGAAGATAACAACTGTAGTCACAAAAAAAAAACAGGCCAAAATGTTGAATTTGAATAGTGGTCTGTGATTTACAGCCTTTCCCTTTCAAATGTTTTCATGAAACCCTTTTAATTATTACAGTTATAATTCTCCATTTTAACTCTCCTAAAACAAGCTGTAAGCGGACGATTTTTTCTCTTCATGTTGATGTAAAAGGCCCTCCACTTGATTACTGAAAACTGGGAACCTGTAAATCAAACACAGAATGTCCCATTTTTTGGCATAATTTCAAAATATTCCTACAACTACATATTAACATCAGAGAAAAAAAAAAAAACACATAAGTTGGTGGGATGCAAAAGTAATGAAAATGCTGTAAGGATGGCTCTCCGAAATGTAGCAGCATATACTTCTGTTGGAGAGTGACTGATCAGGACTTGGAAGAGAAATGAGACTTTCATGTGGAAATGAGAAACAGCAAAGATCCCGAAGGTGACTGGTATTAAGCAGTAGCTTATTTACGCTGTGTTCTCTGGTACAATTAATTAACTAAACTGAAACACCTTGAGGATATTGATAGTGGCAACTGGATGTGAGTAAGGGTTGATGGTGCTGTGCTATGTAAAATGGGTCTAGCTGCTGTGACCTCTGTTAGCGTAGGGAATCGCTGGACTTGGTTTCATTCATTTCACAGCAGAGACATGTTTGTAGATAGCATCAGCAAAAAGTTTCTGATGAAATCTCTATTCTCTGTATCTACAGACATTATGGGCAGTAATAAGAATTTTAAGTCCCCAAGTGATGGCTATAAGTACAGAAAATCTATATTATTGGGGGAAAAGTAGTATTTCTGTTGTAGACTTGTACCATAGTACTTACAAAGAACTTTAATACAGAAATATAATTTTCAATACATCTGATATAAATGTTAGCTCTATTATGGAGAAGCTACCAGTACAGTTAATAAATATTCAGATTCTACTGTCTATCAAATGGCTACTCCTTGAGTCAGAATTCCTTCTTTCAAACAGGACTATCACACATCTGCAAAATATGATTTGCATAGCTAAGTGCTAAGTAGAACTAAAAATACAAAAGATAATTTGGGATAAACAAATTCCAAATTTCAGTTCTCTCATGGTCAAGGGTGGAGTGCTGAATTAAATGTGACAAATTTCAGCTTTAATCTCTTTTCTCTCAAAACCCTTTATTGTTCTACTAATATTGATAGAGACAGCATCTTTAATGACAACCCTATCAGAGAGATTAGGTAGTGTCTATGAACCTTTCTCCTGAAGGGTAAATGTCATGAAGAGCTATTATTTGCATAATAAATGAGAAATCAGAGTTTCTTCAATAATTTTTGAAAACTCATTTTTTTCTGCCATTCATATCTTGATTAAAATACTTAAAATGGTCATGCAGCATAAATGGTCAGAAGCATTAATCATTCTATTAGCACCTGTTCTTGTATTCAAACATATCCACTGTCAATTAGAAATGTAGTGGTAGTAAGCAACAGTGTTCTCAATTACAATGTTTGTACATTTTACAATATTGTGCAGCTGAAGATTTTGACTCCCATTAACACGTAGGTGCATAAAAAGTTGAAAAGGGGAATTTCTTATCTCACTTATTCATGTTAAACTTTTCCACATGGAAAAAGCTTGAAGGAATCACAACACAAACATAAATACTGGAAAACCAGAACGCAGTCTTGAGCTATAACAGCCTGAAAAAAAAATTAAAAAAATTTCGACATAATCCATGAATGAAGAAGTTTTAAATAACCTTTACATACCAACGCTGTCACCCCAAAACTGACAAAAAGAGAACACAAAATGTAAATGTGTGTAAAAGTGGTAAATGAAAGCTCTGGTGCATATGCAGAAATAAATGAACCACAGCATGGGCAATTTAAAATTGCGGATTAGAAATCATTCTGCACTAAAAGGTTGTCTAATCAGGGCAAGAGGGTGCAGGGAATAGGGTGTCGTGGTTTAAGCCTAGCTGTAAATCAGAACCACACAGTCTCTCTCTCATTCCCCCCCTTTCCCAGAGGGATGGGGAGGAGAATCAGAAGAATTTAACTCTCACGGGCTGAGATAAGAACAGTCCGGTAACTAAGATTTAACACAGATCACTACTGCTACCACCAGTAATAATAATGCTAAGGGAAATAACAAGGGAAGAGAATACCACCGCTCACCACTCACCAACTGATACTTAGGCCGACCCCAGCAGTGATCTAGCCCTTCTGGGTAACTGCCCCCAGTTTATATACTGGGCATGACATGCTGTGGTATGGAATACCTCTTTGGCTAGTTTGGGTCAGGTGTCCTGTCTCTGCTTCCTGACAGCTTCCCCTCCTCCCTGGCAGAGCATGAGGCTCAGAAAGGCCTTGGTCAGAGTAAACATTACTGAGCAACAACTAAAAACATTGGTGTTATCAGCGCTGTTCCCAGGCCGAAAGTCAAAACCACAGCACTGCACTGGCTACTAAGAAGGAGAAAAAATGACTGCTACTGCTGAACCCAGGAGACAGGAAAAAAGAACTGCACCACACTAAGACTTTGGCCCACTTTTTGTACTTCCTTCCTGGACAATCCTGATTTTAGCTCCACTAGTTGCACATGAAGGCAATCTACTTATTCTTTTTCATGATAACCTCCATTTTGCTGTACTATTTTATCTTCTAGAATTACTGGATGTTTGATGGAAATGTACAATACTGACACATGCTGATTAAGCACATGTGATTTCGTGTCTATAACAGTTATATCACACTCTTCAGAGCTACTGCCAATGCCAAGACTTACTGAACCATAAGATCCTGTGATCACTGTTATCCGTCTGCTCCGATATCCACGAGGCAGTTAAGGTCAGAGCAATCTACCAGTGAATGACAGAGAAGGAAGTGTGTGCAAAACAGCAGTGATGAAAATGGGAGGGACTAATCATTAGCAACACAACAGGCATGAGCAGGGAAACAATAGCTGCTTACGTGCAGCAGAGTCATGTTTATTGGTTTTTTTAAAGAAGCACAAAGATGGAAGGAAGCCACAGTTACTAATATAGGCTAAGACTGGAAGATGTGGCTGAAGTGAGGGAGAGCATCAAACTCTGTAGCGTCACCTCACTGGGATACAGTAAGAAATATTCTTTTCAAATGAGTTAATTACTAACAGTTAGGGACCAAAGATTTTTAGCTGTTTTTGTGGACCCCGGTGGTTAGGGGGAAGAACACAATGAGAAGTAAAAGGCACCCAGCAAGACAAAAGTAAAAACTTGCTTTGAATGTTCTGGCTCAGACAGCCACCACTGAAGGAAACTGGCCCATGCTGTGAGAGTTTGTGTCAGCTTGACACCATCCTCAACAAGCTGCCACTTGGTGTGTGCTGAGCAGCTGCTCAGTGCTGTCGTACAGCAAGGGTGGAAGATACCATTTGTGTTTCTCCATTTCAGAATAGCTTTTAAGATATTTTACTGAAGAGGAGAGAAAATTACTTTCACACCACCTTTCCTCAGCCTAGCATGAGCAGAACCTTCCCCCCTTCTTTCTGATATAACTTTACAAATGTATTTGTAACATGATACATGTAAATGTTTTGTAAAAGGGTATAACTGCAGCTCTAGTGAAAAGCAGAAGTCATCTTCTGCTTTCTCACACAAAATAAATACTGCAAGTGGTTTCAGACCATGGAAAAAATGGAGGCCGATGAAGTTGTTTCCTAGATCTGAGTGGTGACTGTGTCCGCACCTACAACTGGCACAGGCACTGATGGTTCTCATGTAATTACACAAAGTTCCCCCGTTTTATAATAATCAAATGAGACATGAAGCAGGTGGCACCACAAGCAAAACCACAAAATAAATGTTTCCATTTTGCCCCTAAAGGATGGCTTGGTTTGCTTCAGTGCATGCTGCACGAGCATATTTGAACAGACCTTCACCATTTGATTATTTTAAATTTTTCTGTGTAACATTTTAAACAATTCCCTGGGCCATGCTCAGAAAAACCCTGAGAAAGTCAAGATCCTACCAGAATGTAAGATGATGTTGCACATAGGAAAAGCCAATTAAGAGGTTTGGGTCATTTTTCCTTTTTAATTGAAGACAAAAATTTCAGCATGACACAGAAGACACTATCATTCCGGGTTTCGTGTGGTAATGAGGTAAGAGCTTTGTCAATAAGAAAGGGGCAGAAGACCTTTATTCTTACCACTGAAAACAAAACAATAAAACCAACAGATAAATAAGTTACAAGGTCCAGCAATCTTTAAGGCCTGTGACATAAACATTAGAGTTGTTCACCGTGATCCAAGTGCATTTGGGAGGATGGTGGCACTGTAGCAACCTCCAGAACATTTAAGTATAATATGCACTTTATATGGATTTTGTAATGGTAGGATAGCTTGAAGTTTTTGTTCTCTTACCTAAATCAGAATAAAACCTGAAGTGAGAAACTTACAATCTCAGACTTAAAGATCTTCTTACTAATGCTAATTCTCCAGAATTTGGTCCTGCTTTCCAACTTGCTATAGACCAACCTGTCATATGTTTATGCACATTTTTAAATCAGACAGATCTTTCCAATAGAAGGAATAATAAAAAGAATAATAAAAGGAATTCCAAATAATTCCAAACTAAGTGGTTAACAGTCCACCAAAATTAATACAGTTTTTTATTCAGTCCTTCAAAGAAATCAAGATATTGCAAGAAGACATATCTCATGACAGATTTTTTTTCAAAATTGTGTATTATTTGCCTTTGAAAATAAATGTAGATCATTAGCCAAATTTGCAGTTTTTTGCTTATTTAACTGACTTTTCACATTCATTGTTTTCTTAGTTTGAACATATTAAAGCAAACATTTGGAATGTTTTAGTCTTACTGTATTCTTTGTTATCTCTTATCAGATAAAGTTCTAGGATTTATCATTAAATACTTGGGTTTTTTCTCATGCAGAGCAACAACTTTTAGAAAATAGAAAATAATTTATATCCTTTAGTAAAAAATCATTCCGTGACCAGATTTTGCAAGCTGGTGAAATTCCCATCAGACTTGTGACACTGTTATGTTCCTGTAAATGCTGAATATCCCCATGGTGTCAATCTTTACTTCTCAATTAATATGAATTACTCTAAAAAAGTAGAAACTGCAGCTTCTGGTTGTATATTAATTATTATTTATTAAATTTAATGGGTACTGCAATATTAATTAGACTTAAGGTTCTTCTTCAGACATTGAAAAGAATGTAAGTTCTCAGAAGTGTGTCTCATATAGTGCCCCTATAACAGACAAACTTACTTCTCAGGAGAATCAACAGGAAACGAGGAAAGAAGGGATTTTACCATAGTCACAGAGAAGAGGTTTTTGCCTTTCCTTTCATGTCAGCCCGTTAAGCAGCTGAAGTTTCCACTGAGTGTAGACCAAAAGAAAAAAAGCCTATTTTTTGCTGTGTCTCATTTTCAGTCAAGATTTGTTTTACGGTGTGGTGCCCAAAAGTCAGGCATAGCATTTTTCCTCAGGCTTTACTAGCAACAAGATTACAAAGAATACAGCATGGTCAGTTTGTTTGGTTTGGGGTTTGTTTTGTTTTTGTTGCTTGTTTTTTATTCTCAGATATGTTCCTGTTAATACAGCCTCCCGTGATACGAACTTCGTTCAGAAAAATCTGACATTAAGCAATACTCATCTGCTAACTTCATTATTGATCCCATATAGAATCACAGAATCATAGAATAGTTAGGGTTGGAAAGGACCTCAAGATCATCTAGTTCCAACCCCCCTGCCATGGACAGGGACACCTCACACTAAACCATCCCACACAAGGCTTCATCCAACCAGGCCTTGAACACCGCCAGGGATGGAGCACTCACAACCTCCCTGGGCAACCCATTCCAGTGTCTCACCACCCTAACAGTAAATAACTTCCTCCTTATATCCAATTTAAACTTCCCCTGTTTAAGTTTGAACCCTTTACCCCTTGTCCTGTCACTACAGTCCCTGACGAAGAGTCCCTCCCCAGCATCCCTATAGGCCCCCTTCAGATACTGGAAGGCTGCTCTGAGGTCTCCACGCAGCCTTCTCTTCTCCAGGCTGAACAGCCCCAACTTCCTCAGCCTGTCTTCATACGGGAGGTGCTCCAGTCCCCTGATCATCCTCGTGGCCCTCCTCTGGACTTGTTCCAACAGTTCCATGTCCTTTTTATGTTGAGGACACCAGAACTGCACACAATGCTCCAGGTGAGGTCTCACAAGAGCAGAGTAGAGAGGCAGGATCACCTCCTTCGCCCTGCTGGTCATGCTGCTTTTGATGCAGCCCAGGATACTGTTGGCTTTCTGGGCTGCGAGAGCACACTGCCGGCTCATGTTCATTTTCTCATCGACCAGCACCCCCAAGTCCTTCTCTGCAGGGCCGCTCTGAATCTATTCTTTGCCCAGTCTGTAGCTGTGCCTGGGATTGCTCCGACCCAGGTGTAGGACCTTGCACTTGTTGTGGTTGAACTTCATAAGGTTGGCATCAGCCCACCTCACAAGCGTGTCAAGGTCCCTCTGGATGGCATCCTTTCCCTCCAGCATATCAACTGGACCACACAGCTTGGTGTCATTGGCAAACTTGCTGAGGGCACACTCAATCCCACTGTCCATGTCAGCGACAAAGATGTTAAACAAGACCGGTCCCAACACCGATCCCTGAGGGACACCACTCGTTACCGGTCTCCAGCCGGACATTGAGCCATTGACCACAACCCTTTGTGTGCGGCCAGCCAGCCAGTTCTTTATCCACCGAGTGGTCCATCCGTCAAATTGATATCTCTCCAATTTAGAGAGAAGGATGTCATGTGGGACAGTGTAAAACACTTCACACAAGTCCAGGTAGATAACATCAACTGCTTTACCCTTGTCCATCAGTTCTGTAGCCCCATCATAGAAGGCCACCAAATTGGTCAGTCTTAGTGAAGCCATGCTGGCTGTCACCAAGCACCTTGTTGTTTTTCATGTGCCTTAGCATGCCATCCAGGAGAATGTGCTCCAGGATTTTACCAGGCAGAGAGGTGAGACTGACTGGTCTGTAATTCCCCGGGTCTTCCATTTTCCCCTTCTTGAAAATGGGGGTTCTATTTCCCTTTTTCCAGTCATCGGGAACTTCGCCTGACTGCCATGATTTTTCAAATACGATGGCCAGTGGCTTAGCAACTTCATTCGCCAGCTCCTTCAGGACCCACGGATGGATTCCATCACGTCCCACGGACTTGTGAGTGTTCAGATTTTTAAGATGGTCTCGAACCAGATCCTCTCCTAGAGTGGGCCCAAGGTCTTCATTCTCACAGTCCCTGCGTCTACATTCTAAGAACTGGGTGGTGCAGTCAGAGCCTTTGCCAGTGAAGACCGAGGCGAAGAAGTCATTCAGAACCTCAGCCTTCTCCAAATCCTGTGTAGCCAGTTCTCCCGAGAGCTTCCTCAGGGGGCCTATGTTGTCCCTAGTCTGTTTTTTGTTTGCTACATACCTGTAGAATCCCTTCCTGTTATCCTTAACATCCCTGGCTAGGTTTAATTCTAACTGGGCCTTAGCCTTCTTAACCTGGTCCCTAGCTTCCCGGACAACATCCCTGTACTCTACCCAGGCCGCCTGTCCTTGCTTCCATTTTTTATAAGCCTCTTTTTTCCTTTGAATTTTCCTCAGCAGCTCCTTATCCATCCAAGGAGGTCTCCTGGCCCTCCTGCTGCACTTCCTTCTAGTTGGGATGCAGCACTCCTGAGCTTGTAGCAGGTGATCCTTGAATATCAACCAACAGACCCTTTCCTTACCCTATTGCTCTTCAACACTAATTTTTGAAGCTGGTTCATCATTCTTGGATATAAACCAGAGTATTTCAAATCACAGACTTTGTATAATTTGGGGGAGTTTTTTCCAAGCATGTTAAGATCATTATGAATTTTAAACATGTCCTCAAGTATACACCTGCTGTCACATGTGAATGCAATATAGTCACTCTTAATTCTATTGTCTGTGCCTATTGGAAATGTTCAGTTTTGCCACCTATCTCTCTGAAACACCTTATATATTTTTCTAATCTGACAGTGAACCACTGAAAATTACTCAAAGAATTGTTTTGTCAAACACTTTGTCAATCATGATGACATTTTTCTCCAAAGTTGGGGAAGATTTCAAAGTGTAATTGGAATGTTTAAGAATTAAACTATATATGATGGATGTAGCGAATGTAGGACAGAAATGAAAAACATTTTAACAATATTAACTTTAGGATTATCTAATAGCAATATATGTCTGATACAGCAAAAATATTAACTCTTATAGAAAACTTAATAGAGAGCTGCATAGGCTGCAAAGTTTTCCTCAAGTAGAGCTTAAATTAATTTTTTTTAATTCTTCTTACCCGGATCATTTCTCCCCTTCTGTCTCTGTTCCTGTTTTCTCACTGAGTAAATGATTTAGTAGAAGTTCAATATGAATATTTCTGGAATTACTCTATTCAAGATTCTTCTCTACTACAAGCTACCACTAGAATGCATTTACACTCCTGCCCTTCGATAGGTGCTTTCCTCCATCTGCACAGCAGTTGCTATTATTAATTACACCTTATTCTCCTAATTCACAAGCTCCAGGTGTTGTGGACTTTTTTATTTCTTTCGGTTTAAAGAAATGATCATGCTAAATATATAATTACTTAAATATAAAATATTCAGGAAATAAATGTGTATTTATTCTTAGAGAAGAAGAAAAAATTCTTTTATTTGAACCATTTCTTATCTTATTAGCATGTTTCTGAAATAAGGAATACCTGCTACAGAGCATTTCAATTCCAACAATCTCTTAATACAAAACAATCTAGTCTCTTCATCCTCTTATGTTTATTTACTTGATATGCCCTATAGGTAGGAAATAAAAATTAGGTACTGATGCTGGATTTTTCACAGCCTTTCTTATTACTTTCTTACTTACACTCTTCATTAATACATGTATAACTTAGAAGTTTTGTTGTGTGAGCTCACTAGTGACTTTAAGGATGCTATTGGCAGTTCACTGATAGGTACAGTAGGACCTTTTGTCAAAAGATTCATTTCTTAATACGTTTCCTTCTTGAAGCAGTAAAGACTGACAGTGGGGAGAATTCACTTCACTTACAAAATTGATTAGTTTGGAAACAATCACTTGTGTAATTAAGATAGGTCAGGCCAAGTTTCTTTATAAATAATTCATCAGGAAAGTACTCTATGAAAAGCTAGAGAAATGTCACTCTAGGTGGACTATTTTTAAACTCTTTCTGTATAAATCAATTAAGGTGTTTTATTTAGACACCCGGTGTCAGTATTTACAAAACCTGGGTAGACAAGTCCATCCCTGCAGCATGCATTTGCAAATAACTTTACTCATTAATGTTTAATTAAGACAGAGGAAAACTGTCCTTGATACTTTGCTGCAATTAGTGCTCTCTATACCCCACTGACTTTCCATGATGAATTACTTTTCAAATGCAAACTGAAGTGATTAAATAAAACTGAAGATCCTCTAGCCATTGCACATTGCCCATCCTACACTTTTAAGCAGATACAAAAAGTGTTGCTTGGCTGCAGGTGATAATTATTTGGTGAAACTGTTATAAAACACTATGCTAACCACCTAAATGGGAGGGGGGAGAAATGAATTTATATTTTCCCAAACATAAACTCTTGGCGATGGTTTCAATGTCCTGAAAATCTTTTTAGTTTTGGGAAAAAAAAAATAAAAATCGGATCATATCCTGAACATCTCAGATGAATTTAGTTATTTTTTAATTCATAAAGCATATGTTCTCCAGCTCCAGTTCTAAACAATTTCACATTTCTGTAATGGTAAACTAAAGGACAATGCTCACATTTATTGGTATAACCACTACAGAAATGCCTCAACTCTCCGAAAAACTACATTTTAGTTCTAGTACCCATTTCATTTCAGAAATATTTTTCAGACTGAAACAGGATAAAATACAAATAAAACATTTCAGCAATGACATATGCAATATTTTGCTCTAGATGCACCTAGAGGAAGGCTCTTTCCAATCACCCCGGCTGCAAGCCTATGGAACTGCCTCTGATACAAGGACCTCCAGCCCAGACTGCTGCTCACAAGAAGTGCCAGGGTGCTCACAACAGTTAGCAGGAATCTGTTCCCTTTTCCTGTCCCCATGCAGGGAGCAGTGCTGATCCTGACAGACTACAGCTGTCTCCAGCCTGCAGCTGTTAAAGCACCCAGGACCACCAATGCTGTTTCGTGAGTCCCTGCCAAGCCTCTAATGCCTGTGTCTCTCCTGGCTAAAGAGCAGCTGAAAGACTGAGTATTGGCTTTTCAACTACACAGCTTCCAGCTTAACACAATACTGAAGGCCTAGGCAGAAGAGCTGATTAATAACCACACAGAACTGCAATTAAAACCTTTTCCATAGGATCTTCATAGGTATTAAATCACCTTCACAAAACATTTAAATTCTGCTGGGGAAAAAAAAAAATAATCTCAGCAGATTTCTTTTTTATGGCTCTAGGGGAAAAAAAACCTGACCAAACCCCAAAACAGTTTCTCTCATGACACTTTAGCTTTTCTAGTTCCAGTCCTACACAAAGCTTAAAAATATGGAGAAAAAACACACACAAAACTGGGGACAAAAGCAACTGGAGAGATCTCTATCTGAGGACCACCAAAAAGAAAAGAATGACAGAAGTAAAGGAATGCAAAAGAAGCATACGGGAACTATATCAGAAATTGGATGTGTGCTTTGACCATGCATTAGGCTCAAAGTTCTTCCTGCAGAATAAACACCTAAACAAGGTCTGAACTTGGAAGAAAGTTTCCATGTAAGCAGATGGATTGCTCCCTGTGAGAGGCCTTGATGTGTGCCAAGGAGATGTACTGGGGATTAGTTATGCTTGGGGTAACCTCACTGGCTTAAGAGGAAAACACATCTACTGGGTTGGGTTGATTACAATCTGATATACACATGCATACAAAATTTGAATACAGTTTTGGAAAAAGCGTGGCCATGTCAGCAAGCTGTTTAGTCTGCGTTATTTCACCATTTATTATTTTATGGTCAGACTATGTTGGAAATAAAATACAGAGATAGTGATGATTTCATGTTCTGACAATTTTAAAAGGTGCTATGGAAACCACAGAGGATAAGGATAGTTCTTGACATTTACTCATGGGTCATCCTTTATTTATTAAGGCCATCATACAAGCTTTCTTTGATCTATGCCAGAAACAAACACACAAAATAAACTCAAACCAAGACCACCAGAACACCCATTTGCAGAATCATGGCCTCTCTATGACAGACTGCCATTACCATACAAAAACTGAACCATCTGTATTGTCTATAAGAGTGCTGAAATACAAATTTTCCCTCTTGCAGTAAGATAGAAAGGTCACACTACTTAGGGTTGGGAACTATGGATTTACAGAAGCCTGAATTATGTAGCTGAATAAACACTTTCATCTAGGATTTATCTGTGTGGAGAGAGCTTGCCTTGGGCAGGGAAGGTCAAAAGCAGACCTTTGATCCGTTTGGACTATATCTCTATCCTGTCACAAGCTTAATTTGATGTAGGGACCATCTCAGGCTTAGTGCCCCTTTGCCACGCTGCCCTAATAGGAACAAACAAAATTCCTATACAGACAGACACCCACATTTGCCTCTCCTATGAAAGTAAAGAGGATGTGTGTCCACAGCTGAAGTAGTTGTAGTAGGACAGCTCAAACTGACAAGAATTAAAAATTAATTAACAAATTTAAAGAAGCAAACAATTGCTGGAGAAGTACTAGAAAATCTGAGTTAAATGGATAGATGACCAGAGTTATGAAGGGGGTTCTTGTCCAGTAAAGTAAGATTTGGTAAGGAACATCTGATCCATACACTGCATTGGAGGACTTGGAACACAGCTCTTAGGTAATAAACCAATATATGTTCAGGCTTTCTTAGGTGTACAGGGTTTTAATTTTCAGAGAGCACATTACAGCATACAGGAATTGGTATGCAGCTCTCACTTGCAGGTGAGAAGGTTTTCGAGCAAACAAAAGCACTCATGATTGTTCCTAAAGTAGCAACATGACTTAATATCCTAGTGAGTCAATAAACCAGTTCCTTACTCATAGAGAACTAGAAATGTCACCTCATGTCTCAGGGGTTTCTGCACTGACATACCCCACACCTTATGAGATTCATGACTAAAAATCTTCACACAACCGTTTACTTAGCAGTCTATATTATTCAGCACATTTTGGTATGAATCTATGAAGCAGAGTGATTACAAGAAAACTATGAAACATTTATGCTTTTTTTTGTACAACTGCTTAATTGTACTTATAAAGTCATTCTGCAGTTATAGTAGAAACATTCCTAAATCTGCTCTGACAAGTGTGAGAACAGTACAAATAGCTACATGCTCTAACTACAGTATGTAAATAAGACTTTTCTATTATTACTGGTATCAGTAAAGGGGATCCTTATCTCCCTTGCCCAATCAGCTCAGCATCAACCCCATTGCTTTTTGGCTGCCTGGTTTTCAGGAGCTTTTACTATTTCCCTCTGTGATCAGTCTTAAAACCAGAAAGCCATAAACTTTGATAGTATAGGACTTATGAATTCTATAAATGATAAATATCTGGTTTTGTGTCCACTTCCAGTCTCTGCTTATTGTCAGTGAAAAGGCTGGTAAATATGATAATATTGAGATGCAAAGTCAAAAATAGTAGTTTTTCCATCTTTCAAATATAGAGCATACAGAAATAACTGTCTGAAAGTGTAATTTCTCAGAAGAAATTAATTCTGTCATGTGGTCTGTTTTGGTTTTCCTACACTCCACTCATCTCCTGTTGATCTGCTTTTCATGGTGAAAGTCCTAACTTCTCAGGGAAAAGCAATGCTCATTCTTCTTAATTGCTGTTAATGATTCTCACCCCAATGTACTTGAATACACAGATGACACATACTGTCCTGATCCTCACCCCTCCAATTCTTAAGCCAAGTCATAAAAATCCTGTGTGTGCTGACAAGTTGTTAGCTATAGTTTTAGCCTCAACATAACTCAGAGAAACTGAGACATAATATATCCCCAAGGATGTGTGTGTAGGGGAAATCTGACAGACCCTTAACTGCAGCAGCCCTACTGGATGCCACTTACAATAACAATGCAAAGACCTTGAGCTATCAAACAGGTTTACTGATGGAGAACTCTTATAAAAGTTCCTGCTGTTAGCTTTGACAGATTCACTACACACGGCTGCACATGGTTACACTCTATTCACTCGAGTATACAAGAAATGGTTGTTCCCAAGTCTCTAGGACTTTGCAATAGTAATGTTTTAATTGCTAAGATGCTGAAATGACTAATACCTGATGGTGAAAGTTTTCTTATGGTATGGAGCCTTTCCTCTGATTCAAAAAGCAAGCTGAAATCCTACTGTATATTTAAACTGTCAATCCAACAACCCTGGACAGGGAAAGGGGCTCAGCAGCATGGAAATACTCTTCCCCTTTGATATAGGTCTCTGCACTTCTGGGATTTTATTCCAATGTATGTACAGTCAGATGGATGGGAATGAATCATACCAACCAATGAATCATACAAACCAGCACTTCAGGGGAGAGCTTGCCGTTGTCTGGAGCAGATGCAGTTATGCTGGTGAATTGACTGGGACCATCAGGGTCAAAAAAACTTTCTCCAAAACCATAATTAAGAAAAAAAGCCGCCATGTCTGCATAAATTGCTGCTGTGCTTATTTGTTAGAATGTTTAATTCACTTTGAGCAACTGTGAACAACAAATCATGTTTAATACTGAAATATAGCTTGTGAGTATTGACTACTGTACACTGAAGTAACATGTCAGAGGAGAATAAGTATAGACACTAGACATCCTAGGTTTTCAGTGGAGATGTATGACTTCAGAGAACAATTTCTGCTTTGAATTGCCCACTGGAAAAGCATCTCTCCACTAGCTACATTGTGATTGTTTGTTTTGGATTTTTTTTTTATTCATGATTTATGAAAATAATAATTAGGGGATTATTATTAAAAAATTAATTAAGGGAGGGGTGCAAAAGCTGAGAATTCACCTTCTTGGAACTGGGAAAAAATAACGTTTTCTGAAGCCTCCTACAAATAATTCAATAACTGAAACACTGGCTAATGTAGCATGAATTTCTTTCTGGTTTTGACTAGAAGTTCACTCAGGATTATTTTAAGAGTTTTTCACCTCATCATTGCATGTTAGAACAAATGTATATGCAGTTTCTTTCTGACTCCATAAAACGTAACAAAAGTTTTTATGTAAACAGTATTTACAATACAAGACAACTAAGTTGAGACCGAGGTTCACATCCCCTTTTAAGCTCAGGCGCTGATACACGATTGACTCAGGAACTCAGACAGCTCAGCTCAGGCTCTCCAATGTGATCTCCAAGGTAATCAAAGCAAAAATTTTATATTAACCACTGCGTTAGCTGTTTGTATCATCTCTACCTCTTTATGGACACCTTCAAAAAATATCTGATCAGGAACAGATAAAGAAAACTGTCTGAATAAAACAAAATTATTATCCCCCAGAGCAAAACAGGTTAGAATTCTCAAAATAAGGTATAAATTGGCTTTGAACTTCAGAAATAACATTTTTTTTATTTCCTACAAGTAAGCAGAATTTCTTCCTAGTACTTCTAAGCAAATAACTAGATAGTGAAGTTTGTATTTGATGTCAAATCAACTATTGCTCCTTTTAAGTGTTCTAAGACATTCCAGTGAATGTGCATTTCAAACTATTTATCGATAAAAATGCTAATTCAGAAAGCATTTATAAGACTTTAACCAGCTGCAGAATACAAGTGGAATTGTATTTTATTTGTGAATCACATTTCCATCAAAGAACGAATAGCTGTAGAGATGGTTAAACCAAAAATAAGTTTGCAACAGGTGATAACAGTTAAAATTTCTATCATGTGGCTGGCGAACCAAGAAACATGTCAGTGCTCTGCCCAGGTTATATGCAGTCTTTGGTGGGAAGGCTCATGTCGTGGTTTAAACCGATCCACACAGCTGGTTCACTCACTCCCCCCGCCTTTTCTCCCTTTTTCTTTCCTCCTGGGTGCAGGGAACAGGGTGTTGCGGTTTAACCCCAGCTGTAAATCAGAACTACGCAGTCTCTCTCTCACTTCCCTCCTTCCCCAGAGGGGATGGGGAGGAGAATAGAGAGAATGCAACTCCCACGGGTTGAGATAAGAACAGCCCAGTAACTAAGGTATAACACAAATCACTACTGCTACCACCAATGATGATAATGACAAAATAAAATAACAAGAGAATACAATACCACCACCGAACGAGTTCGACCCCTCCGAAGAGAGCCTGTGCCCTTCCAGGTACCTCCCTGGGCATGACGTACTGTGGTATGGAATACCTCATTGGCTAGCTTGAGTCAGGTGTCCTGTCTCTGCTTCCTCCCGGCCTCCCATTGTCCCTGGCAGAGCATGAGACTCACAAAGTCCTTGGCCAGAATAAACATTACTTAACAACAATTAAAAACAATCGGTGTTATCAGCTCTCTGCCCAGGCTGGAAGTCAAAACACAGCGTTGCACCAGCTGCTAAGAAGGAGAGAAATTGCTACTGATGAACCCAGGCCAGCTCAACAAGTTCATATCTCCTGAGTTCCACAGTCTTAAATCATAGAATCATAGAATAGTTAGGGTTGGAAAGGACCTCAAGATCATCTAGTTCCAACCCCCCTGCCATGGACAGGGACACCTCACACTAAACCATCCCACCCAAGGCTTCATCCAACCTGGCCTTGAACACCACCAGGGATGGAGCATTCACAACCTCCCTGCGCAACCCATTCCAGTGCCTCACCACCCTAACAGTAAATAACTTCTTCCTTATAGCCAATCTAAACTTCCCCTGTTTAAGTTTTAACCCATCACCCCTTGTCCTATCACTACAGTCCTTAGTGAAGAGTCCCACTCCAGCATCCTTGCATGCCCCTTCAGATAATGGAAGGCTGTTATGAGGTCTCCACACAGCCTTCTCTTCTCCAAGATGAACAGCCCCAACTTTCTCAACCTATCTTCATGGGCGGGTGCTCCAGTCCCCTAATCATCCTCGTGGCCCTCCTCTGGACTTGTTCCAACAGTTCCATGTTTTTTTCATGTTGAGGACACCAGAGCTGCACACAATGCTCCAAGTGAGGTCTCACGAGAGCAGAGTAGAGAGGCAGGATCACCTCTTTCGACCTGCTGGTCATGCTCCTCTTGATGCAGCCCAGGATATGGTTGGCTTTCTGGGCTGTGAATGAAATGAAAGACCTCTTTTCTTTTTGAAGCAGAACATCTTGGAAATTAAAATCTCATCTCTTGGATATTTTCCTGTTCCTATACTTGTTATTTTTAGGTTTTCTTCCCCTTGCTTTTGGTATTATGAGAAAACAAAAACAAAACACTTCAGGGAAAGTAAAGTCTATCCACTAAGATTCCAATGCCTATGACAATTTTGACAAGTTGTTTTTTTGAACACTCCGAATGAAGTACTTGTTCTGGCTGGTATTTTTTTTTTAATATTTTCTATTAATAGACTATCTTCCATCTAATTTGTCGTTCAAGATTCTTCATGTTTGTGGTTTTGAATGTCTTCCACTGTCAGAAATGTTTTGACTGACACACAGCCACTGCCTAACAAGCAACAGAATTCTGTCTCAAGTTGTCATGCTTTTCTTCTTACTGAAAATAGGCACAAGGATTTCATCCCTGGTTTTTATTTATATGAGAAATTTTTGGAACTCATTATGAAAAATCGTATGCATATTTTATGGAGATTTTCCTCTTTGTTTCCTTTCATAACCCCAAGCAGAAATAGGCTGAGCTGCTTCAGAAATAAAGTGAACATGAAGGAAATCCTTTTAAATCTATTCAGTACATTCAAATCCATTAGGCAGAACAACTGGCACTTTAAAAAAGAGTTTCAGATTAAAAAAGACTACTCAGAAATATGTTGAAACACTAAAGCATCATGACTTCACCATTTGCATCTGTCTCTTATCAAGCCCTCAGTCTACATTTCTCAGTACGAGATATATTCTATTATCTGTGATTTTATATATTAAATATCTCTAGACTATGCTTTTGATAATGACTCTTATGCAGACTTTTTTTCCAGATTATTAACAAATTGTTCAAAAAAACAAAACAAAAGAAAACACAAACCCTTTCTTCAGAGAATTCTTGGTTTTCCCCCTTGTAAACTGAAATCCTTGAACAAATGGTTTTAGGGCATTCTGATGTAACTATTATGTAGTACCATATTGGTTTACTTCTGCCTGAGGGTCTCATGTCATTAGCCTGTGCTCCTCTTCCCCTTTATTAAGAGCTACTACTTGACTCCTTCCTGCCTTTTTAATTGTGTAGACTCTTTCTACAGTTCCCAGAATCTGCTCAAGTCTAATATCCTCAGATAACTGTAGTAACAAAATAGTTCCAATGGGCACCCTTAAAAGTTTCCCTTTACTTCCCAATAGGTCATAACCAGCTACTGGTGTTGCTCATTAAAGGTACAAGGAATATCTCCTCCTTATGTCTACAGCTTATCTAGCATTGAATAGGTAAAAGGAAAATTTGCAAGAACTCCCACTGGATTTTAATTGAAATAGTAAAATTAAACTTGTCAGTAGAAATATACATAAGATTTCTTACTTTCTCATTTGAACAACAAAAAAAGCATAAATATTTTAACACACAACTGTTAATTACATAAGTTAATAACCACATTTCTTCCTTGAAGGTATTACAACTCTTAACTGGCTTCCTACCAAATCATTGCATAGCTTGTTGCCATTAGTCAGTTTAACATCCTGTCACCACATAAGACTATCTTCTTCCTTTCATACTTCAAGCTGATTTATTGAATAAACATATACGTAATGTTTATTTGACATAATGAGTTGTCACAATTATCACTGCTCTGCAGCTCAAAATAATTGTCAGTAATGAATAATAGTTGAGACCCATTGCATTGCTGTCCTGAGGAACTGTCAGAAACATTAAGTCACATGCATTGTTTAATTTGGTAGGTAATCACTATTTAAAAGGAGATGAAAATTGCAAGTGCATTTAAAACTACTGCAGACTCTTAAAAGTTGAGACTATTTTTGTCACGTTTGCGCACCTACACCATTACAATCCTCCTGTCAAGTACAAAAAGGATCTCTGCAATGGAAAATATACCTGGATGCCTTAGTTACCTATATGCTGCTTGTAAAAGAGAATACATTGCATATTGGAAAGTTAATTCCCTTCTTACCCATGCATTACCTAGGACAAGCTATGGCGAACCATTCTTCACAACATCCTTCAGATTCCCCAGACTGCTGAATTAGATGCTAAATAATTCAATTTCCAAGGTGCTGGTGAATTTGGGCAATATGTTTTTTCTATTTTATTGAAAATCAGAAGACAGTGGCCACTGTCTTTGAAGAGGAATGTCTGTTTCATCCCACATTTCCTAGGAGATGTCACAGCTGTGACAAGGAGGGGTTTATAATGCCACAGTTCGACGCCTTCATAATTTATTCTCTCTAATTTTATGCTCTTTTAGTCTGCTGCTCAACCATCCACTAACAAGCAGTGATACTAGCCAATAAATCAAAGATGTCTGCTTGTCACCACCAGATGCTTAGTCACATTGCAGCTGATTATGAGACATACAAAAGGACAATTTCATGTAGAGAGCCCCGTGGAGGTGTTCCACTGATATTCTGTTTGATAGGAGACCAGCGTGAGGTGAATGTGTTATATAACTCAGTAACTTTTATGCCTTTTGGCAATGGAAAACTAAGGTGAAATAAAACTGGGAAGTAAATTAGGACCTCACCTTTATGACTATGCCATTTATGATCCTGCATCTTCCTCCAAAAATCTTTTGATTTGTCTATCTTCACTGTGCTGGGCACAGGAAAAGCAGCTACTTTATTTTTCACAAAGGGCAGAAGAGGTGCTTAATATAAATTGTTACAAAGTGCATCAATTTTTCATGTGGCAGCCTTGCGAAAAAATAATCCATTAGCCTTATCAGTCAAATGCACAACTAACATGCCCAGTGCAAAGATCCTGTTTGATCTCTCTTTTTCTCTATAATTTATTATAGTAAACACCATTAATAATAAGAACCAGAGACTATTCTTCAGAACAGAGGAGGAGAGCTAAACTCTTTTGCAGCAACTCTATTGTAGCTTTTTTCTCAAACTTAAATACTGTGATCTAACATTATGCTGTAATATTAACTGACAAAAGATTATGGATTATTCCAATGTGCTATTAATAAAATCCACAGGAAAAATAGTTTGCCAACTCAAAACTGAGCATCTCTTGATAAATGGAAATAGTCCTAAAAAAGCACAGCATTTCCTGATTGCTCTCTGAAGAACCCCTCTCCAAAATTTGAGAGACTCCATGTGTTTATACCCCTGGGCAACTGGCTGAAAGGAAATGCAACCAGGATTTCTAGATGTAATCATGTTTTTATTTTTTTTTTTTTTATTTTTTTTTACTAGGTTCGATCTTCATAAAGTTAGCTATCTTTTCCATAGTAATCTTTAACACACATGATGTAGATGTTACCCAGGTGTCACCACACTAGTGCTTTTTACTCACTCATCCTCATATTTTAAAATGTGTAGTTTTAAAACATGACAAATTTGAGCACTGCTTGGCAGGTTCAGCTTTATAGTCCTCCCAGACAGAAGCATTTCATAGTGAAATGATAGGTTTATTAGTAGCATGGCATGAATTCTCACTATAGCAACACAGGACAAAAAATTTCCATTCAATTCCCCAGTAGCCAACAATTGGTTTGCACCTTTTGTTTTAAGAAGCACTTACCTATGGTATTGTCTTCCTATCTCATTGCTTGCAGATTCACAGGTCAAGTCAAATGACCTACAGGAAGAGAAGAGCAAAACTGTGCATAAGGCATAAAGTAATATCAGGAAGGAAAAACAACAGTGTGCTTGACTGCTTTACAGAAAGTAAACCAGGTAGCACAGAAAACTGCCAGGGACCAGCTTTAGGTTTGATAATTCATCTAGTACATTCCCCAGATGATAGATCTGAGCTTTGCTTTTCCTGTACTGGTTTACATGGGTGTATTCTTCTAGAACTTGTCATTAACAATGAGCCTCAAATCTTACTTTTTCATCTAGGTTGTCCAGCAGATTTGAGGAAAGTTGGAGAAGCAACCAGGAATTACACCCTATGTCCTGTTAGGACCATGATGTATGAAGCACATGAAAGGATAACTTTCTATTAAAACCTTACTACTTTCATTACAGACCTGCAGGCCTTCTGTCCTGGGTTCAGCAGTAGCAGTCATTTTTCTCCTTCTTAGTAGCTAGTGCAGTGCTGCGTTTTGACTTTCTGCCTGGGAACAGAGCCGATAACACAAATGTTTTAGTCTGACCAAGGACTTTCTGAGCCTCATGCTCTGCCAGGGAGGAGGGGAAGCCTGGAGGAAGCAGAGACAGGACACCTGACCCAAACTAGCCAAAGAGGTATTCCATACCACAGCACGTCATGCCCAGGAGGTAACGGAGAGTTACCCGGAAGGGCTAGTGCACTGCAGGGTTGAATGAGGTATGGGTCAGTGCTCGGTCGGGTGGGGTTGGGCGAGTTATCGGTCGGCGGGTGCTGAGGTGTTGTATTCTCTTCCCTTGTTATTTCCCTTATCATTATTATCATTGGTGGTAGCAGTAGTGATTTGTGTTATACCTTAGTTACTGAACTGTTCTTATCTCAACGTGTGGGAGTTGCATTCTTTTCGATTCTCCTCTCCGTCCCTCCAGGAGTAGGGGGAGGGCAAGAAGGGGGAGAGTGAGAGAGCGACTGCATGATTTATGGCTGACTTTTGTTTAAACCACGACACCTTCCATCAAGTATTCCCCAAATGCAGCTCCTCTAGCACATTCCCTTTCAAAACTGAAAAGACTTCCTTCTGCTATGAGAAATGCTAGAGTTACAGCTTGCAAGTAACCTTTTGATTTCCAAATACACTCTTAGGAATATGCATCTAGAGATACTTAAGCATAAAACTGCAATTAACAGCTGTTTCCTGGATAGTCCAACCTCTACACTTTTTTTCTGAGAAGTATTCAACTACGTTAGACAAACACCTAGCTTGCACTAAGTTACTTAATTTAAAACATGACCACATACACTCCTCTTTTTCTTGATAACAGTTTTCAGAAGAATCTGTAGAAAAACATTTAGAATATAAAGCTCAGTCTGGAATATATGTATTATTCAAAATAACCAGTTTTAATGTCACTGATCAATTTTGATGCCTTAAGAAAGTAACAAAGCAAAACACTTTGGAAGCAGTATCAAACAATAGTGCTTAACGTTGGTAAGATGGAAACTGTAGTATAAAAGAAAGCACTGATACACAGCATCTTAAGCATCTGTCACTTTTTTATGAAAAATGAAAAAAATTCTCTAATATCTTGTTCCTAAGGCCTGAGATGTACACTAAAATATAATCAAGGGGAATTGTGTTCTTACGAACCCTGAACTTATTGATGAGTGTTAATGTCAATTCATCCATTTACAATCACTCAAACATGGTTGTACACAAAATGCAAACAACAAAGTAGTCCCCTTCCATGACCAGCCAAAAAGCCTTAAATGTGGCTAGCCCAAATTAAACCCCCCTGGTTATGCTAAGAAGCTCCACAAGAACAGTGCAATCTGTGGAGTAGCCTGCAAGGCAAACTGAAGATACTTTTGGAAATGTGTGCTTTTATTTATGACTTTTAAAATTGCATGTTTACGAGGGTTTTTTTTTTTTTTTGTTTTGTTTTTTTTGTCAATGGGCTATTTTATGAAATTCCTCTTGCTTTTTTTCTGTCACTCTTTGCTGAAGATACACTTTGTAGAATTAACCACTGATGTAAAAGTTCATCAGGAAATGTTTGCAAAAACAAATAGGTTGGTTTCATTCCTCTCAGTATGTCTGACAGCTCTGTCAGTAATTTGAGCACAGTCTTTAAAAAATAATTAATTTCTACTGATTTTCAGCATTTTTTTCAAAAGTACTAGTGGTCCCCTTTGGGAAAAGGAAACAGGAATTTATTCTTAAACTCTAGTTTGCTGAAATTAAGAGCCTTTTCATAAAGATAAAAAGCCTTTTTGAAAAGACTAGTTCTCCACATTAGAAGTATAAATACGCTTGTTTATTAAGTACATGAATAGGTTCAATGAACTCCATGGGACAACAGCTATATTTAAAGTCAATTGTGTGCATGAATCATTAAGTAACAAGGGCCAAGAACTGTGATAAAGGTTCCTTTCTTTTCTTTTCTTTTTTTTTTTTCCTCTATGGTCTGGCATTTCCATTGCTATGTTACGTTAAAGAATTCTATTTATTTTTTGTAGGAGCTAAAGTTTGCCTCAAAGCATCTCTATTTTAGCTTTTTCAGAAAACACTGCTTAAAATTCTGATGTAATTTGTAAGCAAATTACTTGGAATTAAATGTGATCCATTAAGGTAATAGTAGAAATCAGTGTGGGTTATTTGAATAAGTTCTGATACCCTGAACATTAGTTTTATAAGTAGGCAACCAGTTGTACAGATTTCAATCGATCTGTTCACGTTTGAACTTAAGCATATGGTCAAAGTGACTGCAACAGCAGGATCTGCAAAGGTTAAAGAATTAGGTTAAAAAGAAGGCTTACAAAGAATGGATTCATCACGAGCATATCCTCCTGCTGCATGGTGGGTGTACTGCCAATAATTAGAGACAAAAGAAGGCATTCTGCGACTTTAAAACAGTGACCAAATAAGGTTAGTGTAAAATAAATCATAGGAGTGAGGTGGTTTAATGGGTTTTTAATGATCCTGATGTTTTCAGTTTTAATGAGTCCTTTTACATCACCTTTAATCATTTTATGAGACTGAAAAATGGCTGCGTTAATTTGGTTTTCTGTTCTATCTCCCCACAAGTCAAAACGGAGGAGTGTCTAATCGGAGTCAACTTTCAAAAGAAGAAGCCTAGACAATGGAATAACTGCTAAACTTATTTGTAAAAATTATACATTACCTACCAATTTAGTGAATTATAATGTTTTTGAAGATTGAAGGAAACATTTCACTGCAGTGCAGGTAAAAAATAACTGAAAAGAATTAACTGTTGAACACTCATTACTACTATGAAATTGAATTTAATCTTTTCAGCACTATGTACACTTAATGTAACTTTAAGGATCAGATATTAATACGCGTCATTTCATCTTTTAAAATTCACACATAGCAATTTCATGTCTTACAAGAATGTTTCAGAATAGATCATTTCCAGTAGTTCAGCAGGATATCTCTCTTCTATCCAGCTTTAGTATGTTTGCTCAAAGGCTGGTTTCCCCTCCAGGGAAGTGCTTCTATGGCAGAAGCAGAGTGCAACCACTGAGACCTGGACATCTATGGACCAAAACAAGGGAGGAGCCAACATCCTCGGCTGCCCAAGCTGTCTGTTTTAGCAAAGTGCTCGCAGGCAGCCTGTTGGATGTAGCAGTGGCAGCTGAAGGCACAGATGCCTTCCCTTGGTTACCCCACGGCAGCCAAGCACACAATCTGTTCTGCTGGCTATTCTACACAACTAGTTCTCTATGGCAGCTTAGCTCTAGACAGTGACGTTTCATTCCTCATGGCATGAGAGCTTAGGACTCCCCTACAGCTCTGCCAAGTGGATTGATACAAGATTACTCTGAGCTCAGCTTTCTCCCTATATCCTTATTCTCCAATCTTGACCAACAAATAAATTGTGGTTCTGCTAAACATTTTTCCTACACTTATACATGCAGATTTCAACAAGAAGCAATCAATTCAGATGGATTATACATTGTTGTGGGAAAATATTTTAAAATTCCTAATCATTTTCTGGTATCTTCTGAGTTAAAATGAAATTTCAATCATGTATAAGATGTTTAAATTCTGTTCTAAGGTAAATAAACCCCACAGGTTTACTGGAGTCATACTAGTAACAAAACTGTTTCTCCTAAAAGCTCCATTCTGCATCTTTAATGTATTATATCCTCACCTAAAACAAAGTTTATTTCAGTAAGGGCAGCAGCATGACATTAATTGTCCACTATTATTATTGGTTGATTGGGACATTCTTCATTAGACATACTGTAGAAACTCAAACCAGTTCAAGTCATAGTGTTAAGGAAAAACCTGGGGTAGTATTGTGGGTTAGACCCAGGTGGCAACTCAGCACCAGGCAGCTGCTTTTGCTCAGATAGGGAGAATAGGAAGAATGTAAAGCCCTCAGGTGGAGATAAGAACAGTTTAGTAACTAAAATAAAGTAAAATACAGTGATAATAGAAAGAGTACCATTATTATTATTAATAATAATATTTTTAATATTATTTATATAATATAATATATTATATATTATATATTATAATATAATATATAATATATATAATATATAATATAATATATATTATAATATAATATATAATATATAATATATAATATATATAATATATATAATAATATATATAATATAATATATATTATATATTATATATTATATATTATAATATAATTTATATAATATTTATATAATTATTATTATTATTAATAATAATAATAATAATAATAAATCCCAAATAGTAGTAGTAGCAGCTGTAGTAGTAGTAGACAACAAGAGAAGAAATCAAAGCCCAGAAAACACAACTGATGCCCAATACAATCTCTCACCACATCATGACCAATACCCAGCCTGACCCAAGCAGCAATCTGCCCTCCAGGTATTTCCCCCCAGTTTATATGCTGGGCATGACATGCTGTGGTATGGAATACCCCTTTGGCTAGTCTGGGTCAGGTGTCCTTTCTGTGCTCCCTCCCAACTTCTTGTGCCCCTCTTCACCGGCAGAGCATGAGAGGCTGAAAAGTGTAAGTGCTATTGAGCAACAACTAAACCATCCGCGTATCAACATTATTCTCAGACTAAAGCCAAAACACACTGCAGCAGCTACTAAGAAGGAGAAAAATAACTGCTACAACATTCTGTGGCAAATTTGGTAATAAGCTGCAATAAAGTGGAACTTTTGTCCTCAACAGGTTCCCCGCAGATGAAACCAGGTTAGGTAGGGAAGAAAAGCTGAGTGAAGGAAGATACATCTCACTGCATACTGCAAGGTATTTCCAGGTCCCAAAATAGCTTGTAGAGTGTGATACTGCTATTACAAGGTTGCATGGCTAACAAGCATGCCTAAGATCTAACACATGGTAAAAGTTCATACTTAATTTCCTAGTAAATCCTGTCCCATACGTCAGCATTGGGATGCTTCTCAAGTACACAAACTGTGAAATCTTTTTAAAATGGGAGGAGTTGGGGGTGGTGTTAAAACAAAATGCATATGTTCTTGACTCAGTTTATCCAAGGGAAAGAAATTACTCTAAGTGCAATACTGGCTAATCCAGCTTTGTCAGTGCAGCTGTCCAGTGAAAGTTCTGACATACTCAAGCCGAGAGGTGCTTTTTGTCTACACTTTCTCTAAGAAGAGCTTGACCTCCAGAGATGACTAAAAGTCTTGTTGTACAGCACTGCTCATGAAAAGGACTGCTGGAAGCATTCTTGCTAGAAATCTCTTTTCCTACAAGTTCACAGGTGCATTATTTGGAATGCAGATTAAATTACTTAAACAAATAAGCCCCGCCCCCCTTTCTCCCCAGAATAACAGAGTACAAGCCCTCAAAGTAAAAGGTGAACAAAACCAACATACGCTAAATCTGAAAGAATAACACACACAAATATAGGTGACACTTTCGAAGAGACACGTACTTAGAAGAGAGTAAACAATAACTGGTTTTATATGAATCTGACTGAGACACTGTAAAATTCCCCACAGGTAAAAAAAAAAGGTGTTATCATACACATTATGAAGCTGTGAATGTGGTTTAGCTGTGACTAGACAAGACTGACAGATTGTAATTTCAATTGGTATAAGAAGACAGAATAAATAACCAAGGTATCACCAAATATAAATAAACAAAGTTCACTAAGAGGAATACAACAAAATCAACTGTTGCAATAATTTTTCCTAATTGAAACATTCTATTAATAAGATTGCTTTTCCTGTTCTTCCTACTATAAAAGGATAACTGATAGCTTATATTTTCCTATTATTATGAGAATATTGTATTGTAGCTTGTCTCAGAATAAACTTCCACTTTTTGTGCCAAAGGTGTTTATTGGTTTGTCAGCTCAGCGCACCTTGTTTTTTTTGCCAATGACCTCCAAGTTAGTCTTAAGGTATACTAGGTTTATGAGTTTTCCGACCTAGTGTTGTGCCCTTTTCCCTGCTCAGATGCATACCGCACATATTCATGCCCTGCATTTGAAAATATACCAGTATCAATTATTGCCGTATGCCAATTATTTCATGCATTACAGTGAGAAAACTTTGGTATCATTAATTACTTTGGTTGCCAGATGTCCTTTAGCAACAAAACAGCTATAGTTTCTCTCCTTCTTACAGTATTCTATGCAAGAGGTAAATATTTGTTTCTCAACGTAGCAATGATTTTGTTAATATTCAAAAACGGAAATCTTTCCCTTTCCTTTTACCACTCCCTCAGTTTTACGGAGTCAACCATCACAGGTAAAACCTCTTCAGCTTCTATATATAAAACTGGAGTCATGAAAATGATGCCTCAACAGAAGGAATCATGTCCTACAATTATTTCATGTGCCCATCTGCTCTCTTCCCATCCCGTCCTGTCCATAGGATTCTTCAGAGAATGAAGCTACTGATTCCCTTCCTTCCCCCAATTATTTTCTTTCAAATAAATCGTGGAGAGAGATATCAGAACAGCTGACTTAATGTCCTTCCTATGATTACTGATCAAGCAGAGTAGAAAGAATTTATAGAATGCCAAAAGAGGCTTGAGGACAAATATTACTAGGCTCATTTAATCTCATTTTGCTGATTTCCAGGTTTGGAACTTTTAAAGTTCATAATTTCAGACTTTTCCACCATGAGCACAGATTGCAGGTGTTTTCTTACTCAAGCCAAGAACTGTCATATTGTTTCCATTCAACATGCAATCACATGCTTATACTATACTATTTTTACAAAACAGGAAAACATAGTTTAAAAGTTGCTTCTAGCTTTTCACATTCACTTACCAAAGCACTACCTACGTCAGCCAAAAAAGTTAACTAATACAGAAAACGACAAGAAAGAGATATTAAGCAAAATAATACTTATGTGCATACTGAGAGATATCAGAATCAATGTGAATCTCTTTAAAGAAGCAGAATAAGGAATATACAAGGTCAAATTCTGCTTCAGTGAGAATGGAAAAGAACAGATCTTATCCAGAGCATCAGGATAGGACCAGCTCTTTCTGTGTGCTGCAAATGCAGACTTACAGAGTTACAGAGTTTTCAAAGAACAGATCCTTCAGAAATAGCAGACCCATTTGGAAAGTATAACTGCTGTCAGTTCTCTCCTATTCCTGTGGGTGATCTCAAAGAGTTAATATGAAACCAATTTTCTCACCTTATTAAGACCCTTAATGTGAGATGGTTTGGCACCCAATCAGTTTTTGGTTGAGAAGACATGTCAAAAATTGAACTGCAGATTTAGCACTGGTCATGAAATCACATTAAAACTTGTAGATAACAACAGTTTTCAGGGGATGAGACAATGAATTTTAATAGTGGCAACTTTATTCTATTAATTGGCTTGATAAATAATTGACTTAAGTAATTTCTGCATTTTTGAGAATCTAAAAAGGTGAAACATCTATTGTGATTGCATGTTGAATTTTAAACTACTAGGAGAAGAAAAATAAAATAACACTAAAAAAAAAACCCAAACCCAAAACAAGCAAACTAACAAACAAAACCCCCACAAACCCCCCCACAAACACTTAAAACCCTGCCATGGCCTTGGAAAATTGTTTATAAATTTTATAAGACAATGTATCTCAAAAGGACTAAAAGTAATTGTTAAGAAAAATATTTTGATCTATATTGTTGATTGCTTGAATCATTGTGAGATCTTAGCTATTGTTATCCATAGCTTTTTCTAACAGAAACCCTTGAATTCTAGGTACACTTTGTATCTTATATGATATACCAGATATCTCATTCCATTGTGAAAATCAGAAAGTATCATCTTCATAGTTCTATATTCACCATTGATTTCATAACATTCACCAAAATCTTTAGACAGGTCTTATTATCAGAGCACTGCATATACCCTCTTTTTCATAGGAAAGAAATTAAAATTTACTGTTCGTAAGATGATATTTTCATAAATACTCTTGTTCATCTAAGTGCTATTTCAGTTGGATTGAGATCATGGCCAAGTTAAAATAAATAGTTCTCCATCTGCTTTTGATACATTAATGTCTTATTTCTGAGAATACAAAAAGTATAGGAAGCTAATAGCTTATTTATTTGACTTGATTTTGAATATTTGGACTATACACTAATGCTATGAAAGAAGGGAATAACACATTCTGGACAAATACTTCAGCAAATGAAACTGCAGTGAATAAACTGGCTCACATTTCAGGAAGAATGACCATAAAATACAGACCTAAAACTAATGCAATCACTGACAATTCTGCAAGGGAATTTCTCTAAGGTACTGGAAACAAGCACGCCTGTTCTAGCTCTAATTACCAAATGCGTCATCATTCTTTTTACAAGCTTATGAAATCTCAAATCAGATTTCTTCTGGAAACTGTTTCCTGCCAATGACAGGTAAAAAGAAAATCTTGTCTTAAAAATGAGTGACAGTAAATTGCCTTTCATTTTTCGTATAGCTACATAGATCTGTTATCTACATGTGCTGAAACTAGGCATCAACAAATATAATTACATCACCAAATGTAATGCTCTCTTTGAACTATTGAACCCTATTCAGTCATGTACACAGATACCTCTGCAGTTTTCATACACTGGTTTCTCCTCTATTTGCATGGTATTACACCATTTAGTTGCATCTTCTGTTTTAACATATATTATTTTCAAAATCTCTTTAACCCAAAGCATTTGGTTTACTGTCACAAAATGAATTATTTTAGAGATATATACTGCAGGATCTATAGTGGGAGGAAAAAAAAAAAATCATGTCATCCCCAGAGATCTTAACCCACCAAATACATTTTTAAGACAGCCTTACTTAGAAGTCCAAAATTTTCATTCTGATTTTTCTACTATTCACTTAAAACAACCCTGGCCCCATAAGCTCACTCAAAGTATTCCTGAAAAGGAATCCAAAATAGCTACCAAACCAAATTTTGGTTTATTTCATTATTCATTTGTATCTAACATTCACCTTTTTTTTAAAAAAAATTGTTGACAACTTTGAAATACAATGCAAAATTCCTTTCCTATGGGAGAAAAAATGAAGACTCAAAACCCGCCATGGTTATGTCATTACAATATGCCTCTTTCCTCACCCAAAATATGAAATACTATTGTGTACATGATAGCCTACTGACTTCTCTTATCTTCCACCAAAACACACTTCTGTGAGTATAAGACTACTTGTATGGACACACATAAATGCTGTTTGGTAGGCATAGAAATAAGGCCAAATGTGAGTACATGGGAATCATTTTATGTACTCATTTAGACAGCTTGATAATTCAGTACTTACTAGTATTTAAACGATTAATGTTGGTGATTGAAACTAATCTTGCAGTAAATATCTAACTACGAATAAAGCAAATGGAAAAAACTTAAACATAAACACAACTGAAGAGCCTGTTCTCAGAAGGGCACTTGTGTTTGGTTTGTTTCCTACACCAAAAAAGAAAAATTGAGCAGTTACAGATACAGCAGACTTTCCAGTATACAGTTTCACCATTGTATTATTGCAATATCATTGACCCAGTCCCTTATGCACTGCATGCAGGAAGCTAAGAAAAGTTCTCAAATGATTTTTCTAAGGGACCAAGGTCTCATAATCTTTGAAATGCAATCACCTCATCAGGCATTCACATTTTTTTTTATATTCTTTAAAAGGAAAGATTCTAAAATTACATATCCCCTCCTTTTTTCTGCTTAGTGCAGCATTAACAAACACTAACAAACAGCACACCAGCATCTTCTGAACCAGTGACACAAGTGCAGTGATAATCCATATAAAATATTCATAACTGGAACTTCAGATGTCGGCAGATGCACAACAACAGCATACAAGCTTTGTCAGGAATCGCTGAGAGATTGAAAGCATACTGAAAGGATTTATTAAAGCAATCAGAAAAAACCTCTACTCAGTCCCCATGATTGGAAGGATTTTATGGCCATGTATTAAATCTCCTTGCTCTGTAATAGGTAAGTTATGCTTTCTTGCGATTTGTGCACAGATTTTTTTCGATCTTTTCTAGCTCTATGAAGAACAGGAGTACCATTTCTGCCTTGCTAAGTAAAGCATTAATACGAATGTGTCTTGGGTTTACCAGTAGCTGTTTTGCTCCTTCTTAGTAACTGGTGCAAGCACTGTGTTTTGACTTCCAGCCTGGGCAGAGAGCTGATAACACCGATTTTTTTTAATTGTTGTTAAGTAATGTTTATTCTGGCCAAGGACTCTGTGAGCTTCATGCTCTGCCGGGGACGACAGGAGGCTGGGAGGAAGCAGAGACAGGACACCTGACCTAAGCTAGCCAAAGAGGTATTCCATACCACAGCACGTCATGCCCGGGGAGGTAACTGGGGGTTACCAGGAAAGGCACAGTCTCTCTTCAGGGGGGTCGAACTCATTTGGCGGTGGTATCATATTCTCTTCTCTTGTTATTTTATTTTGTCATTATTATCATTGGTGGTAGCCGTAGTGATTTGTGTTATACCTTAGTTACTGGGCTGTTCTTATCTCAGCCCGTGGGAGTTACATTCTCTTGATTCTCCTCCCCATCCCTCTGGGAGCAGGGAGGGTCGGGGGGGTGAAGTGAGTGAATGAGCTTTTGTGGTTGGGTTTAAACCACGACAGAATGTCAGCAGCAAGATGGAACATGTAATAAATATTAAGGCTTAACATTATAAAGATTTATCCTATAGAGAATATAGTCCTAGATTATTCTATTTTGTTATGCAAAACTATATGAAAAATGGTTTGACAACAAGGATTTATTTTTGCAGCATTATATTCATGGAGACCCAATTTCAACAAGAAAAACAAAGAGTAAGTACCAATCTTACATTTGCCTTAACAATAATTAACCAAACAACTCTGGGAACAACAGAAATTGCTAACACATATCAGGTCATCACTTCGAGAGAAGTGCACTGAGGAAGACTTTCTGGTTCCTTGAAAAATAAGCTTGTTTCTAAGGCAAACTACCAAAGAATAAAGTTTATCTAAGGGAGAAGGAAAAGCATTTGCTAATTGAAACAAAAGAACAAAAGCAGAAAACTATCATAACATATATCTATACATATACACGAGATATATGTATACATTTACACTTATGTATGTGAAAACTTGCATTGCCTGTACAAGATGGTTGACTACATTCTTATTTTGACACTAAATAGCTGAGCTTGTTAACATAGCCAAACAGGTAGAAGAACATAATTTTTTTTTATTATTGCGACTTACTGGCTACAGCTTCTTGTAGTTGGCACTGACCTTTCCTTAAGGAAGGCTTAGAAACATCAGCTGCACTCAGGAGCTATTCAAAATATTTCACATGCAGAACAGAGCTGACAGACCTTGGCTCCCCTGCTGAGTTATTGAAAATCTCTCTTCTGATTTTGGATCATTTTTCTCTTCAACAAAATCAGCATGCACACAAGCAGCTTTACAGAGGTTTATGGCAGAAAGAAAAAAGCATTGCTTCATCTTAGAGGCAAAACTACATGGAATGCAGGATTTGTTACAATAATTGCACTGTTACACCTGATGTTTCTACTCTTCTTAATCCAGCAAAGATGCTGGGTTTCCCATTCTCAGTGGAAATCGCTAGCAAACTTTTATCTCGTTTTATTTACAAATATGTACAAGGCCTGCATGCTTAACAAAAGAGAAGGAACTTTCCTCACCCGTGTGTTCTTCAAAGAACTCTTCAGCAGATAATCTAAGAGATTTATGTCCATTTTGCTGATGTTTTTATCCACTGGGTTTGTGCAGAACAAGGGCATAGAAAGTAAATGTAACTGCTTAAGCACACTCTGGGGACTTTCCTCATCTCAGGAACATCCTGATTTAATCTTAATCGGATCACACAAGTTGGCAATAGTGGATTTGGCATTCACCTTTAACTCCCATTCTTACTGTGTTACAACTCTGTTACAATAAGAAAAGTCTAGTGGTCTGATCAAAGGAGTGTGTTGTAATGGTTGAATTGGGCACTTCTCCAAAAAACAGTTCTTGCACAGGATTCTTACTATTTTCTATTTTATCTTTGCTATACATGCTTCCATTGAGAGCACTTTTACACATTTTCCTATATATACTATGCAAAAGTTCTAAATGCTGTAATGCATTTGAAATATCCCTAGGTATTTAGTATCATGAGAAAATCAAACCAATCCTTCTGAACAAATTAAAGAACTTAGTTGTCATCTGTGTTTTACTGCATTTCCATTCATGCGTCTTCATTCACTAAAACTCAGACTGATAACATTTTTTACAATGGAACATTTTTTTTCTATGACAAAACACATGAGGAACAATAGAACCTCTCTCTCAATTTCTCTCCGGGCCCCAAGACTACACTGTTTTCAATACATGTTGTGTACGTATTACACATGCATAATCATTTCCTGTTACTTTTCTTTTAGTCAGAAACAAAACCAATCTCTTTCCTACCCAGTTCACTTCTGGAACAAAAAAAGTCTCCAAGAAATCCCAAGCTCTTAGCAATCAAAAATTCACATTTACCTCACATCCACTTCGAACAGCAACAGAATGCATAGTGCACAGAAAGGAGAATGAGGCCATGAAGTTTTGGTTTGAAAACACTTGGAGTTTTGTTACAGCTATACAAATATCCATAGTTTATAATTGTGCAACACAGATCTGTTTTGGTTTGTCTGGATCCAAACCCTATCATTTTGTTCTAAATCTTGAAACAGAATAAAACAAATTCAAAGAGTAAGTCAGACACAGCCCAAGAATTTTGTAGCCTCCTCCTCAAAGTAAAAATGAATCAAGATTTCCAAAATTTGTTGTAGATGACGACCCATGCAGCTGCTCTTCGGAGTTCTTACAATAACAAAGCCCACTTTTACCTACCAAACTTCTAACAACAGATACATGAACTAGAGTCACTTTTAGCTTATATCTAATGAATGCATAACTGTACATTGCTCAGTGAACTTAAAAGCTCATTAAAGAAGCTGTAGGAGTTAAACTGTGCCTTAGTGATCATTTTCATGTTTTCAGAAAAAAAAACAACCTCTCATGTTTTAACTGTAGCTCATATTAAAAGGTTTTATTTCTAATCAGAACTCTGTACATAACAGAGAAATTGTTACAGGAAGACAAATTTTCATGCTAAATGAATAATAAATTATAGGTTATGTGTCTCTTTGATTTTAGAAGATGCATAATTTACAACAATAAATAATTAACATATCAAAGGATTCTAATTTAACTGATGCCTTCAACATCAGCACCACCAAAGTAAAAAACGTTCTGTTTGGCGCTTAAAATCTATCCTTGAGGTGGAGATGAGTAGCTGCTTTATATTAGTTATGTTTTCCAGTAGGTAATTTTGGCTTATCACTTAAAAGTATTAATAAACATCAGAAAGTTTAATTTCTGACATATGACATATTTCTGACATGTCTGTAAGCACATTCCAAGCACAGGAAGAAAGGCAAGCATAAGAAGCTGTATGCTGTTACAAAACACATTTTAGCCAGGAATACTTAATGAAAGCTTTATTTTTAAGTGGTATTAAGTTTTTCTTACAGGCAGCCTATAGTACTAGCAAAATACAGTCGTAGAAAATTGCTCATCTCTACGTAAAAGAAAAACAAAGCTATGGAAAATACAAGTTGAATTTCTTTTTTGTACTTTTGTTCTTTAATTATCAATAGCATATATGATGACATCTAAATTCTGTGTAATAGCCAAGACTGAGAATGATCTAAAAATACATTTTCCTTGCTATCCCATCACCAAAAAGCTGCCTACACAGTACCTCCTGTGCTGCTCCACGATTGGCAATAGAGGCACTTCTGTGGAGGAGCTCAGGCTGGACTATGAGCAAGGTATTGGTGACTGCTAAGACAACTCCATGTAAAATGCACACTTCAGGATTCTACAAGGAAAGCATGGAGACTGGCCATGGCCAGTAAATCCCACACAGGCTAGAAAGTGAGACTTGAACCCATGTCATCCCTTGAAGCAATATGGACTGAAGAAAAATTTGGGTCTTAACAGTCAAAGGACAGGATAGGTCTGCCCTATGTCAGTTAGGGGATTCATGGGTTACCTTGGCTCATGGAAAGAAATTACTCTTTCCTAAAGACTTTATGATGAGGTCATCATCCTGCAATTACACTGCAGCTTATGGTTATTCAGAGCCTCAGTTTCAGCAGGCTGAACCTATTTTTCAGGTTTATAAGCAAATCCAACCATAGTACTGTATAAAACAGCAACTCACAGATTTGGTAGAGATATAATGAAACTCCCTTGGTTTGCTTCCTTTGGGGGGGGTGGGTGTGTGTGTTTCAATGGGTGTGAGGGGTTTTGTGTTTGTTTCTCTTTTTTTTTGGACTTATTTCGTGTTGGTTTTGGTTTTATTTGTTTTGTGGTGTTTTTTTTTTAACTGGCTTGCTTAGCAGAGGATCATTTTGGAAATGATAGAATCATAGAATTATAGAATCATAGAATAGTTAGAGTTGGAAAGGACCCTAACATCATCTAATTCCAACCCCCCTGCCATGGGCAAGGCACCTCGCGCTAAACCATGTCGCCTAAGGTTGTGTCCAACCTGGCCTTGAACACCACCAGGGATGGAGCATTCACAACTTCCCTGGGGAACCCATTGTAGTGCGTCACATTCCTCAAAGTAAAGAACTTCTTCCCTATATCCAATCTAAACTTCTCCTGTTTAAGTTTGAACCCATTACCCCTTGTCTTATCACTACAGTCCCTAATGAAGCATCCCTCCTCAGCATCCTTATAGCCCCCCCCCCCCCCCCCAGATACTGGAAGGCTGCTATGAGGTCTCCATGCTAAGGTTTTAGCAAGGAAATTCAAGTTCTCAGGTTGAAAAACATTTAGGTTTATTTTAAATTCTAACACCCTTTCACTAAATGTGTGTGAAACTCACTACAGAAGTGTGCCACTTTAGATCATTTAAGCTTCATCCCATGGCACATGCTATTATTCTGCCACACCACAACCACAGCTGGGGACCATCACTGCAGTTGCCACAGACTGGTCCATTCCCAGCTGTGTCAGCCTGTGCCATTGCTCCTTCATTGCTATCCCTACCTGTTATTGCAAAATTACAGTTAACTCAAACACCTAACATCTCCACATTGCTTTGCACACATCTCTCAAGAATCTGTCATTCAAAGCAGGCACTTGCCCACCAGTCCGGTGTGACTGCAGTGTCAGCTAAGTGTGGCGTGGAGCCTGCAGCACAGAGCAGCCTCCTGCCTCTTCTGCCTTGTAACTTCTCAGTGCAGACTTGAGCATTTATCTCAGTCAATTTCCATCAAGAGCCAAGGAACCTACATTTTTCATCACATATAGAGGAAAAAGTGACCAAACAGTTACAGCCCTGTATTTGTCAAAGTCCTTGACATAGAATATCAGTTTCTGCGAGACCACAGGAGAAATAAAAATTGTGCAAAAGATTGGAGAGAAAAATCCACAGTGTGATATACTAATTATATATGTATGCACATACACGATTTGTAAGCAGCATTTGTATTGAAATTCCAAAAGCTATCTAATAAAAGCATTTGATTCATTTGATTTCTTTTCTTGGACCATGTTTTGTATTTGGAATGAAAAGCGCTGGTCATCTGTGAACAGCAGTCAGGAGCCTGATTATGGGCTGCAGAGAAGAGAAATGAAACTCAAGTGTTCAAGTGGAAAAGACAGATATAAAATTTTGGGCCCAGAAAAACAAATAAAAATATTTTTGTTGATGCCAATAGAACAAAGATTCCATCAAAGCTGTTTGTATGGAAAGGCTCTTAATTACAGTTATGTTAAGGAAAGCACCTCTGTAGTCCAGATATAATCACATGGAGCATTACGAAACACAGCTTGTGGAAGGCAAGTTAAAAGGTTGTGGTCCATCAAAAACTAATTAGTGCCTATTTATGACCAGATTTATTTTCTAACACACTTTTTTCGAGTGTGTCTTTTTAGTCACCCACTTTCATTTTCTACACAATGCTATTGATTTAGCCCAATATAGAAAGGAAAAGTATATTGAGGGATAGAGAAAATACATATTTCCTGAGAGGATTCTGTCAAATATCTGCATCATAAAAACTTACACTTATTGGAGATTTATATTTTGCAGTGTTCATGGCCAGATTAGAAATCAGCCTGATGTTTTTCAGCAGACCTTTATCTACCTTCTTATGTAGAAAATAAAAATAACATCTATTGAACAACTTAATAGTGAGGTATAGCTTAAAGAGACTTAATATTATTTCTTAAATATTTCTTGAGGAAAGACTGTACTAGTGCAAACTTATCTATAACTAAAGGTGGGAATTGTCTCAGGATTTTGCCACTAAGTTTACCACTGGTAGCATGATATGGCTATTTGCAAACTGAGACTCTCATTCAGATAAATTGAAAAACAAATACTAAGGTGTAGATTTCAGTAAACTCTGCTAGTTTCTACCCCTATTTCATAGAATCACAGAATGGTTTGTGTTGGAAAGGACCTTAAGATCATTTAGATACAACCACCTGCCAGGGGCAGGGATGCCTAACACTAGACCATGTCGCCCAAGGCTTTGTCCAACCTGGCCTTGAACACTGCCAGGGATGGAGCATTCAGCACTTCTTTGGGCAACCTGTGCCAACTCCTCACCACTCTCACAGTAAAGAACTTTTTCTTTACATCTAACCTGAACTTCCCCCATGTAAGTTTAAACCCATCACTCCTTGTCCTATCGCTACAGTCCCTGATGAAGAGTCCCTCTCAAGCATCCCTGTAGCCCCCTTCAGATACTGGAAAGCTGCTCTGAGGTCTTCACGCAGCCTTCTCTTCTTCAGGCTGAACAGCCCCAACTTTCTCAGCCTGTCTTCATATAGGAGGTACTCCAGCCCCTGATCATCCTTGTGTCCTCCTCTGGGGTCTCTCTAGAGCAGAGGAGATGGGCAGGATCACCACCTTCGATCTGCTGGTCACACTCTTTTTGATGCAGCCCAGCACATGGATGGTTTCTGGGCTGTGAGTGCACACTGAAGCCAGCTCATGTTTAGTTTCTTATTGACAAAAATTTGCAGAAAAATTGACATTTGTCTTGTTAATACCATTGCATTCACATGGTTAACCTGCATGACTTTTCCTTTGATCTTCTGTCTGCTCTTCATTTCAGTATGTGATAGATGAAGAAAAAATTGCTGTCTGAAGACACTCTGGGTCATTTCTTGTAAGCCTAAAAAATCTTCAACATAGTTTTAATATGTTTGCTTATAAAACATAATTTTCATTCAGTCAGCAATTCTATTATTTCGAAGTAAGTTTTTATTCAGACTAGAATGATGCCTGGGTGGTAAATAGACACAGAAAAGTAAACTTGAACTTTTGCTTTTTCCTCAAATTTAAAATTAGACTACTTGACAGATCTGATTGACAGCTTGGAACACCAAACACAGTTTTCTTTTTCTGACTTGTAACAGGTATGGTTCAGTGAATAGCATGAATGAAGAATATTATCAAAGAGCTGTGCTAAAATACTTCAGATTGGCTCCAGAATAATAATCTGTTTCCTCCTTTAAGCACACACTACTCTTGACTTAGCTACATTTTCGTGGTTTAAGCCCAGTTGGTATCTCAGAACCATGCATCTGCTTGCTCACTCCCCCGCTTTTTCCTCCTTGTGCTCCCAGTGTAACTCGCAGGGGTTGAGATAAGAACAGTCCAGTAACTAAGGTATAACACAAAACCACTACTGCTACCACCAGTAACAATAAGGGAAATAACGAGGGAAGAGAATATAACTGCTCATCACCTGCCAAACAATACCCAGCCCGACCTGAGCAGCAATCTGGGCCTCTTGGGTAACTACCCCCAGTTTCTGTCCTAGGCATGACGTGCTGTGGTATGGAATACATCTTTGGCTAGTTTGGGACAGGTGTCCTGTCTCTGCTTCCTCCCGTCTCCCCATGCCCCTCCTCTCTGGCAGAGCATGAGACTGAAAAAGTCCTTGATCAGAGTAAGCATTACTGAGCAGCAACTGAAAACATCGGTGTTATCAGCGCTGTTCCCCGGCTGAAAGTCAAAAATATAGCACTGCACCAGCTACTACGAAGGAGAAAAATGACTGCAACAGCTGAACCCAGGACATACGTACATATAAAAATATTAAAAGTTAACACCATTATATCAGGGCAACTACTTTTTACCTTAATGAGTCAATTCCTAAGCAAATATATCAATGTCCTGGGTTCAGCAGTATCACAGAATCACAGAATCCCAAGGGTTGGAAGGGACCTCAAAAGATCATCTAGTCCAACCCCCCCGCAAGAGCAGGGTAACCTACAGTACATCACACAGGAACTTGTCCAGGCGGGCCTTGAATATCTCCAGTGTAGGAGACTCCACAACCCCCTGGGCAACCTGTTCCAGTGCTCTGTCACTCTTACAGTAAAGAAGTTCTTCCTGATGTTAACATGGAACTTCCTATGCTCCAGTTTACACCCATTGCCCCTTGTCCTATCACTGGATATCACTGAAAAAAGCCTAGCTCCATCATCCTGACACCTACCCTTTACATATTTGTAAACATTGATGAGGTCACCCCTCAGTCTCCTCTTCTCCAAGCTAAAGAGACCCAGCTCCCTCAGCCTCTCCTCATAAGGGAGATGTTCCACTCCCCTAATCATCTTTGTGGCTCTGCGCTGGACTCCTTCAAGCAATTCCCTGTCCTTCTTGATCAGAGGGGCCCAGAACTGGACGCAATATTCCAGATGTGGCCTCACCAAGGCTGAGTAGAGGGGGAGGAGAACCTCTCTTGACCTACTAACCACACCCTTTCTAATGCACCCTAAGATGCCATTTGCCTTCTTGGCCGCAAGAGCACATTGCTGGCTCATGGTCATCCTCCTATCCACCAGGACCCCCAGGTCCCTTTCCCCTTCGCTACTTTCCAGCAGGTCAACCCCCAACCTGTACTGGTACATGGGGTTGTTCTTCCCCAGATGCAAGACTCTACACTTGCCCTTGTTAAATTTCATCAAGTTTCTCCCCGCCCAACTCTCCAGCCTGTCCAGGTCTCGCTGAATGGCAGCACAGTCCTCTGGTGTGTCAGCCACTCCTCCCAGTTTTGTGTCATCAGCGAACTTGCTGAGGGTGCACTCAGTTCCCTCATCCAGGTCATTGATGAAAATATTAAACAGCACCGGTCCCAGCACCGACCCCTGAGGGACTCCACTAGTCACAGACCTCCAGCTAGATTCTGCGCCATTGACCACAACTCTCTGCCTTCTTCCTTTCAACCAGTTCTCGATCCACCTCACTACTTGATCGTCAAGCCCACACTTCCTTAGCTTATCTATGAGGATGCTGTGAGAGACAGTATCAAATGCCTTACTGAAATCAAGAAAAACTACATCTACCGCTCTACCATAATCCCTCCACCTAGTCACTTCCTCATAGAAGGCTATAAGGTTGGTCATACATGACTTCCCCCTCATAAAACCATGTTGGCTGTTCTTAATGACCCCCTCATCCTTGATATGCCTAGTGATGGAGTCAAGAATAAGTTGTTCCATCATCTTTCCAGGGATGGAGGTAAGGCTGACCGGTCTATAATTACCCGGGTCCTCCTTCTTGCCCTTCTTATAGATTGGTGTGACCTTTGCCATCCGCCAATCCTCAGTCACCTCGCCCGTTTCCCACGACTTACCAAAGATGATGGAAAGTGGCCTAGCAATGACCTCCGCCAGCTCCCTCAGCACCCGTGGGTGCATTCCATCCGGACCCATCGATTTACAGATGTCCAGATTGCATAGCTGATCCCTAACCCAATCCTCATCTACCAAAGCAAACTCCTCCTTTGTCCTGACTCCTTCTGGGGCTATAGAAATCCGGGGCCCTCGGGGAGAGTCTGCAGGAGTAAAGACAGAGGCAAAGAAGGCATTCAGCACCTCTGCCTTCTTTATATCCTCTGTCTCCAGGGCACCCACTTCGTTCAGCAGTGGGCCTATATTGCCTCTTGTGTTAGTTTTATTTGCTATGTATTTGAAGAAGCCCTTTCTATTGTCTTTAACCCGACTAGCAAGATTGAGTTCCAAGGAGGCCTTAGCTGTCCTAATTGCCTCCCTACATCCTCTAACCACTGTCCTATATTCCTCCCAAGCGGCCAGCCCCTCCTTACATAATCCATAGATTCTCCTTTTCCACTTGAGTTTGCCCAGCAGCTCCTTGTTTAACCACGCCGGTCTCCTAGATCCCTTACTTGATTTCCTACTCATTGGGACGCTCCGATCCTGAGCTTGGAAGAAGCGGTCCTTGAATGCTAACCAACTATCTTGAGCCCCTTTACCGCCTAGTACCCTTTCCCATGAGACTTCCCTTAGCAGTTGACTGAAGAGGCCAAAGTTGGCCCTTCGGAAATCCAGAGCAGTAGCAGTTACTTTTTCTCCTTCTTAGTACCTAGTGCAGTGCTGTGTTTTGATTTTTTGGCCTTGGAACAGTGCTGATAACGCCGATGTTTTCAGTTGCTGCTCAAATGTTTGGTCTGGCCAAGGATTTTCTGAGCCTCATGCTCTGCCAGGGAGGAGGGGAAGCCTGGAGGAAGCAGAGACAGGACACCTGACCCAAGCTAGCCAAAGAGGTATTCCATACCACAGCACGTCATGCCCAGGATGTAACAGAGAGTTACCCGGAAGGGCTAGTTCACTGCAGGGTTGGACGAGGTATCGGTCAGTGCTCAGCTGGGGGGAGTGGGGCGAGTTATTAGTCCGCTGGTGTTGAGGTGTTGTATTCTCTTCCCTTGTTATTTCCTTTATCATTATTATTATTGTTGGTAGCAGTAGTGATTTGTGTTATACCTTAGTTACTAAACTGTTCTTATCTCAACCCGTGGGAGTTGCATTCTTTTCGATTCTCCTCTCCGTCCCTCTGGGAGTAGGGGGAGGGCAAGAAGTGGGGGAGTGAGAGAGCAACTGTGTGATTAATGGATGACTTTTGTTTAAACCATGACACTCAATAATCAAAATTTTTATAGACTTGGAAAATCCAAATTACTGCCAGTTATGTACACCTGCATATTTAATGGATGCTTAACAATAAAGTGTCATTAAGCACTTTGCATATGTATAATCACAGGTACACATTAATTGTGAGTTTGCTTTTATCATGGGTCTAATCATCTCGCAACAGCTAGCTCCCAGGTTTAGTCAGTAACTTGGCCTTGCAGTAAAAAGGACTGATCGGGCTATAAGCAGCACTCAAGTCATCAAAAGTCTGAAAACACCATTTTAATCACCAGTATTCAAAGCAAGACGTGGAGAAACGCATGTCTATGTACCATGCCATGATGCATACAGAAGAACATAAGATACTGTTCAACAAAGAATTCTTTTGCTGCTGTTGTTTTTTTCTTTTTTTTTTTAATTATTTTTAGTGACACATATTTTGGCACAATTCTCCTTCTCTGAACAGAATCAGTTCTGCAGTTGATGTCATCTCCCTGGAATTGTTCAAAGTGTTCGACACTGTCCCACACAACATCCTTGTCTCTAAATCGGAGAGACATCAATTTGATAGGTGGACTACTCGGTAGATAAAGAACTGGCTGGATGGCTGCACACAGAGTTGTGGTCAATGGCTCAATGTCCGGCTGGAGACCAGTAACGAGTGGTGTCCCTCAGGGATCGGTGTTGGGACCGGTCTCGTTTAGCATCTTCGTCGCCGACATGGACAGTGGGATTGAGTGCACCCTCAGCAAGTTTGCTGATCACACCAAGCTGTGTGGTCCGGTTGATACGCTGGAGGGAAGGGATGCCATCCAGAGGGACCTTGACACGCTTGTGAGGTGGGCTGATGCCAACCTTATGAAGTTTAACCATGATAAGTGCAAGGTCCTGCACCTGGGTCGGAGCAATCCCAGGCACAGCTACAGACTGGGCAAAGAACAGATTCAGAGCAGCCCTGCAGAGAAGGACTTGGGGGTGCTGGTCAATGAGAAAATCAACATGAGCCGGCAGTGTGCGCTCGCAGCCCAGAAAGCCAACCGTATCCTGGGCTACATCAAAAGGAGCGTGACCAGCAGGTCGAAGGAGGTGATCCTGCCCCTCTACTCTGCTCTTGTGAGACCTCACCTGGAGCATTGTGTGCAGTTCTGGTGTCCTCAGCATAAAAAGGACATGGAACTGCTGGAACAAGTCCAGAGGAGGGCCACGAGGATGATCAGGGGACTGGAGCACCTCCCGTATGAAGACAGGCTGAGGAAGTTGGGGCTGTTCAGCCTGGAGAAGAGAAGGCTGCGTGGAGACCTCATAGCAGCCTTCCAGTATCTGAAGGGGGCCTATAGGGATGCTGGGGAGGGACTCTTCGTCAGGGACTGTAGTGACAGGACAAGGGGTAACAGGTTTAAACTTAAACAGGGGAAGTTTAGATTGGATATAAGGAGGAAGTTCTTTCCTGTTAGGGTGGTGAGGCACTGGAATGGGTTGCCCAGGGAGGTTGTGAATGCTCCATCCCTGGCGGTGTTCAAGGCCAGGCTGGACGAAGCCTTGGGTGTGATATTTTAGTGTGAGGTTTCCCTGCCCATGGCAGGGGGGTTGGAACTAGATGATCTTGAGGTTCTTTCCAACCCTAACTATTCTATGATTCTATGATCCCCAAGATTTTAGCAACTGAGGGAATATGCTAGGCGATTTCAACAAGTTTCCCTTGCCTAGAATGACAGCTCATACTAGTCAGCATGGACTTTATCTTTGAAGATTCTTATTTGTCTACCATTTCACAGCAAGCAGTTCTGATAAATAGTGCAATTAACCTTTCTGTTATTAAAACAATTAATTGCAAAAATTAAAGACATGAAAAGGGCTTAATACTAATGCATAAATTATTAGGTTCATGAATTGTAATTATTAATCTATGTAAAGTAATTGTGAAATAAACAAAGAGGACAAATCGTAATCAGAAGTCAGTGCTAGAACTGATGGCAATTTGTTTTCTGTATGAAAAACAGAAATGCACCATTTGACTCTTGGCATAAAGAATTCATCTTACCAAGCCTTAAACTAGAGATATTTTTCTCTTGTGAATGACTTGGGAAGTATAGATGTCTGCATTTTCTCTTTGTTTCTACAGTGTGAGTTTACATCTACTTGTCAAACACCATTACATTTCAGTGTAAACATATATCTAAACTATTCCTGCAGTCAATCTCCTCTAATTTTTCATTTCATGTAGGTACAATTCAACCAAGTATTGTAGAATTCTTGTAACAATGCAGTATTGGAATGTTGAAAGAGATAAAAATATGCTGATAAGACACATAGCTATATGACCCTTGAAGATTAATAGCAACACTGAAGTATTTCACTTATGGGACAAGTACCTGCCTCGAACATGCACACTGATGTGCTGCTGTAGGACACATTTGCTAGAGAAGCAATGTGGATAGACCTAGCCAACAAATAATTTGGGGGTTTTTACTGTGGAACAGTTCAAGATTTCAACAGTTTCATAGTTTTTCACCTTAAAGATAGTCAGTGATGAAGATACTTGGTGTATCCTACTACTCTGTGCCAGAGATAATGGGAAGAACAGTGACCAAAATGCAACTTAAATCAACTGCTGTTTACTGTCTTCTAGCAGTTTTCCCATCTCCTTGATCTTTTCCTCCCCCACTTCCCCTTAAGAAACATTCTTTCTGAGAGCAAGACCACCTTACTTTGGTTCATTGCCTTAAAAGCTGTGATGTAGCCACATCAGGATTCCAACAGTTGAGCAACAGTCTCAAGAGACAAGTGATGTTAGGGCATTGACTGCTTTCAGAAATGTTTTAGATTCCTGAGGCCTGGCACAGTTCCTTCTTTTCTCCCATACTGTTATTAACAGGTTGCATATAACAAGTTTCAAATGGTTTTATCAGTTAAAAAACACCCCAACCAACCAAACAAAATACCAAAACCAAAATCAAACTGCAAACCCCCCTACAAATAAACAAAATAAAACCACAATATAAAGGCATAGTTATATAACACCCAAAAAAGTCAGCTAAGTAGTTGTTCCTATAAAGTATATACCATGATATAGAAATGTTTTGCTTGGTAGATCTTTGAGATTCAAAAGCTGGATAATGATGATGAACCCACAGTATCCAAGACCTTTTCCATTATAAGAAAAGTTTTGAAAACAGTCAATGTGCTGAAGTAAGGACATTTTGCTTTGAATAGACCCTCACAGCTCTGGAACGAAGTCTGGCAGCACTCTTCCCCTTGAAATCATGTCCTGCTTCATGTAACACTTACTTATGCAGATCATCTTTGGTACCACACACAGCTCCATTGTCAATGACCAGATTACTTGCAGCTCATTGAAATCATGCTACCTACACAGAAAACAGGATTGAGTTATTCTTGAAGAGCTGCCAGACATCCTTCAGTTGGCTCATCACTAGGCCTTGTGGTTCACCAACTGACTGCAGAATTTCAAACTGTCCAGATAACAACATGGCATGCTTAAATAAGGAGTTCATCACCTAATTTTGCACCATATCAGTTTCAAAACAAACAAAAAACCCAAGAAATCAAACAAGCAAGCTTTGGTCCAGCACATTTTTCAAGTGCCTATGTAATGCCACTTACTACCTTCAAATTTATAGTTGTTACACAGCATAAAGCATGAAAAAAGAGGTCTTCCATTTAATTTTACATAAGTCCATCTAGCTCTTTCTTGGCCTCTATACCGTTTGACAGGGGGCTGAAGTAATTTACAACATCTTTTGTCTTACGTAAGACATCTTTGTTCTTGTAGTTCCAACAAGTTTGCAATCTGATATTGAGAATGGGGTGCATTCAGATAACTTGGCAACAAGGCACTGGAAAAACTACTGTATATCGCTTAAAGATTTTAATTTTTTTTTAAGCATTATGCTCCATCCACCCTTAATTTCAGCCTCTCTCATTCTTATCCTGTCTAGAATCCTACATCTTATCTCGTGAACTGGAAATGCAAAAAAAAAAAAAACCACAGATGTTGCAATGAAGAAAGTGAAAGGTGGAAAGGCACAATGAGCAGATGCAAATGTCAGGATGATATTTGACTCTGCTTGATTCTGATTCCTCTTTTTCCTCTTACATTTAAGACCAAGTTTCACAATTACCATGCTTTGACTATAATATATTTATGAGAAAAATACTCAAATTACCAGTCTCAGTTTTCAAGGTATAGGTAACCTATGTTTGTTAGCTTCCAAAGTACTCATTGTAAAGTACCAAAGTACTCTTGGTAAAGCAGCACAACTACAGTAAACAAAAAAAATTCTAGTCATCCTTTTAGAATGAAGTGTATGGGACCATTAAAAGACATTATTTTTATAATTGCCTTTACACAAGTACGATATCACAGAGAACATTAATTGATAATAAGTTCTTTATTATGAAACCCTAGTTCTGGTAAATCCTGTTTCATACCTTCTCATTCTTTTAATTTCTTTGTTGCCTGTACACCACTAAAATTTTGGCTTTTATTCATGTTAAAGATAGAGCTAAAAAAGGGCAATGGTACAGTACACATTCTGAAAACAGCTATATCAGTCATAATACATCTTCGGCATGCTACATCTTCGGCATATTCCCACATTCAATTATAAATGTTTTTGCTTGAATGTCAATGCAAAAAAACTATAATTTTGCTACAGTATAAAAAGTTATTATATAATGGACTTTGCTAAAATACAGTTTACTAGAGCATGGCAGACAGGAGGCTGAAAACTGTAACAAGCAATTACATTGCAGATTTTTTTTTTCACACAGTTTCATTAGTTAAATTTCTTCATATTTTAATCTGATCTTTTTAATAATGTGTCATGACTGTCCACTCCAGTGGACATGAAACTCAGAATGGTCATGGTTGAATGAATGCATCTATTTAACTTTTCTCTGCAACTAGTTTTAAAAATTAGTTTATCTGATTGCTCAGGATATTATATAAAATTTGTGGAATCTTGTGCATTACTAATAGGCACCTTCCTTGTATTCCTGCTAGCTATTGCCTAGATGAGGTTTTTCTAATACTTGCTGATGGCTGATTAAAGAAATAATGAAACTGTGACAGAAGTCAATTCTGCATACCTCCCACAAGACCTCAAACAGATCTGAAATGCAGAAAGAAAGCTTCAGAGTAATTTACAAATACAGTTTTGGGATACAGAATTATTTTCCTCAATCAGTTTCTTGGCCACACCATAAAACCACTTATCTAGCAGTGCTGCCAACCCAAGAAAGCTGCCTAAGAGTACCCAGCAATCAAAGGAGCACAGCTTATCATGTTATTTTTTTCAGGTGTGCTCAGAAATAGATGAGTTTACCATTAAATCATAATGAACATAGGAACTACATTATAAAATAGGTCAACTCTCAAATATCCTCATGAAAATGTCTTAAACCCTTTCAAGGTTTGGGACTTTTTTTTCAGAGAACTAGAAAAAAAAATCCAATTAAATGAAGCACCTCTCAATATTTGTTTTAATTAATCTTTTTTGTTATTTTTTTTAACAGTTTAATTTCTTAAATCCTTTATGCATTTTGCTTCCAAAGAAACTTGTCAAAGGAAGAAAATAATTAAATATGAGGGAGATGAAACTTTTGAGAGATCTACTTAACTTTTAGCGAAATACCCAGGCGTTTATAGAGGCTGATTCTGATCCAAAGTAAATCCAGGCGAGCAATGGTGAAGAGAATGAAATTGCAATATTAAATGAATGAATGGCAACTAGAATCGATCATGTTTTGCAGGATTGTATAAAGAAATACTGTCAGAGACATTCCTGGCTGCTCAGGAGGTGTTCCCTAACTGTTAGGAGCTGCCATACTCAAGAGAATTAGTATTAGGTGGATCTGTCAAATATCACAGCTGGGGCCTTTTTTAATTTGGGAAAAACCACCCATCCTTTACATTTTATACTTCTGTTGTAACATACGTCCTTTGCACTGATGTGTAGTATGTGTCCTTGGTTTCATGCAAGTGTCTGGAAATAACACTGAAGTATTTGATTTATATCTCTCAAGACGCACTAAAACAAATGAACTCAAATACGCAAATATTTTGGGTCCATAAGTTAACTTCACTTTTATCATGTGATAACTTGTTAATGCATGTGTTTAACCCAAGTTTGCCATGACTGCTGTTCTTAATGGAAAGAATATTTTTTTTCCACTTGAGGGCTGTGCAAGTTACTAAGTATAGCTCACTGTAAAAAAAAGGAAGTCACAGCAGATTTACTGTAGCTACTCCACATTTTTTTCCTTTGCGTTCCAAAAGCAGCTCAGTTCGCATGAGCTGTACAAGTTATAGATAAGGATGGACTAAAACTTTCAGATTTCACATTTGCGTAATGCGATATAATACTTTTTAAATCACTAAGCCCTGGCAAAAGACTATCAGTCACTTCAGATTTGCCCAAAACTCACATAAATTATGAGTCTGAAGAGATTACAACTGTCATCTTCATCTTTTACACTTGTTAAAGATTCGTATTTCAAATCTCGATTATCTTTGCACACAGTTCAATGCTACATTGTGCTGCCACCTATTAATCAAGATTTGGGAAAAAGATGAAACTCCCAAAGTCAAATATACATTTTACTCTTATCACAGCAGCACAGTTTGTTCCAGTTGAGGGGCTGATGCTGTCACTATAAAAACTTTGATTTCTAAGAGGATATGTAAGCTATCTATAAAATTTTGAAAATTTTGCTCTAGAACAAAATTTACTGTGCAAGGTTATAAGGTCAGGAACATCTTTTTCTTTCCAGTGGTATGATTTAAAAAGACACAAAATACAAATGGATTTTTTGGATCTGACATTTTAGACAGTTTGCTCTTTTAAATCAAAAGGATTTTACTTCTTAAAATACATCATTTAAAGTCACAAGTTCTCATTAGTTCTGGTCATTAATTGTTGAACAAAATACATTTTTATGTAAATAATAAACAACTTCTTAATTACATGTAATGATATGTTGAGACAAGGGGGGAACAAAATCACAAAATGGAATATATAAACCTTTAGAATTAGTTTTAAGTAATGTTAAGTTTGACAGCTTTGTAACAGTAGCAATGGAAAATTACTGAGGTGCATGATACATAGAAAAACAAAATAGAGTGCACCTAGAGAACATACTGAGAATTCTTGTACAAGATAAATCGTTATAGTTGACACAGTTTTAAGAAAAACAGTCTAGAAGAACAGGACACAGGGATAAGGAGTATCTGGGAATGGCAGGTGTCCAGGATGGTCTACAGTTAAACTAACTGATAAGTAGAAGGATAGGAGTCTCTGGTGCTAACGAACCAATTAAACTGGCATGAGCATCTACTGTGTATACTTCAAAGGCTGCCAGAAGTGATGAAGATTGTTGGAAGAAGTAAACGACCCTCAGAGACCACCACCACAATTCTGTACGCATGCAGGGAACTTTCTGGAAAATTATGTAATCAATACGTAGCCTCATGAATGTGTATGTATGCCCAGTGACTATAAAAGGACGGCTTGTGTGGCAATTGGGGAGACACAGGTTAGGAGGAGCTATCCCCCATGTCTCCCAGTGCCACAATAAAGAATACCTGCTTGTCAGATTGAAAACTTTGTTGGTGAGTTTGTTCCTGGAGCTTTCTCTGAATCAATTTGGCACCCCAGATGGGACCCTCTCTGCTCTGCTGCAGGACCCGCTGAGGACAAGGCTCCCTAGGGCTCTCGGGAATTTTTCCTGGAGGGACCCCTCGACTCATTCGGATCAATGTTAACATTTTGAACTGCTAAAATATTAATAAAAAAGGAGTTCCAGTAGTCAATCACGTTCCCTTTTTCTGGAGAAAACTCAGAATTCCAGTTTTTTAATTCCCAATCTTGAAAATACTACCTTGGCACTTTTGCTAATTCTTAACATATTAATTAAGAAAGACTATACTAAGACTAGTGAGAATGGAAAGTAAGAGTAAACCATAACAACAAAAAAAAGAACAAATATTGAGCACTTCACTGCCCTCCCTGGTTCAGTTAAGTACAGGCTCATTACTAAGTGTGTGTTCACTTGCTTTACTGCCTCCTTTCACATGCTGCCAGAGTATTTCTCCCTTCCTTTTCTAGGATTTGTTGCATATCACTGCTCTTCCCCTGCCCTTCCCATACTTTTAAAGTGAGTCAGAAGGAGGGTCTTCACCAAGCATTCGGGTCACTCAAGTCGTGTCTGAGTCCCCTGGGACAAGGTAAGACAGCTTACAGAGTGGCAGCTACAGCCTGGACCAGCCCCAGGAAAGGGAATGAAAAGAATAAATCCACCCCTCAACCCTGGGTTGGTGGCAAAGTGGCACTTCAAGTCACTGTCTGGCAGGACATAGGGGAAGGGATCATCATGGTTAGAGATCTAAGTCAGTGGTAGATGCTTGATGACATCAAAGTAGATCAAGGAGGAAGGAAAGAATGTCTTAATCTTTTACAGCCACGATAATACTTCTGGTTATTTTTGGGTACTGTTTCAGAAGCATAATAAAGAAACAACGAAATTCTTGCTTTGAAAAGCTTTCGAAACCTCCATTGTCCTGAAAACACCTGTTGAGAACACTTGAAAGACAAACTCAAATCAGAATTGCACTTCTGATAGCTAACATACTTGTCAGCTTTGAAAAGCCACCTGAGTAATGAACTGTTACCTTCTAATTAATGCCTTTGTTTCCGTTGCTTCTATTCATAATCCTCCATGTAGAAAAGCAAGAATATTTTTTTGCCCCTTTTTCAGCTTGAGTTGTTCTCTGAAGAAAAGAAAATATTTTCAACATTGAACTGTTTTTTAAATGAAACGAGGAAGGCTTGAGCTTGTGCGAATTTGACACTGCTAAATGCAAAGGAAAAAAACCCAAAAACTTATAATCTTAATTAGAGAAAAAAAACCTGTCCTGGGTTCAGCAGTAGCAGTCATTTTTCTCCTTCTTAGTAGCTGGTGCAGCGCTGTTTTTTTGACTTTTGGCCTGGGAACAGCACTGATAACACCAATGTCTTTAGTTGTTGCTCAGTAATGTTTACTGTGACCAAGGACTTTCTGAGTCTCGTGCTCTGCCAGGGAGGAAGGGAAGCCGGGAGGAAGCATAGACAGGACACTTGACGCAAATTAACCAAAGGGGTATTCCATACCACAGCACATCATGCCCAAGATAGAAACTGGAGGGAATTACCTCGAAGGAGTAGATCGCTGCTCAGGTCAGGCTGGGTTTCGGTCAGTGGGTGGTAACTGGTTGTATTCTCTTTCCTTGTTTTTTCCCTTATCATTGTTATCATTGGTGGTAGCAGTAGTGGTTTGTGTTATACCTTAGTTACTGGACTGTTCTTATCTCAACCCATGGGAGTTACATTCTTTTGATTCTTCTCCCCATCCCTCTTGGAGTGGGGGGAGGGAGAAAGAGGGTTGCAGTGAACAAGCAGCTGAGTGGTTCTGAGTTACCAGCTGGGCTTAAACCATGACACTTCTTTGTGGTGCCCAATGTGGGGCATGAAGGGTTGAGATCTGACGAGAGTGTGTCTAATCGTACTTGTGATAAACATTCATTGTTTCGGATTAATAGTCACTCGTCACAGTACTGATTTATTGGCTCTCAAAGTTGTTGCTCTTGATCTCAGAGTTTCAGCATGTCGTACCTTATTTACAGCCGGTATTTGCTGTGTTAGTGTTTATCAGCTGGGGCTTGGGCTAAGGTTTTTGTTTCATTGTACTTTATGGTAATGACTTGTAATACAATAGACTCATTGATCATGAAACTGATCTGGCTTGCGTTGCCAGTGTGGTCATCACCTCTCTACTATGGGAGGTATATAATGGAAGTGTTTAGAAATTACACATATTTTTTCCCCTCCTTGGGTGGTCAACCTATGAAGGAGACATTCCCTTATACCCCCAGCTCCCCCACCAGACTATTTACAGCATCATTTGAGAGTTCTGAAGGTTTTGAATAGCCTTTGGGTACCCTTGAGACCTGCCTGCTGACTGTGATGGGGATCATCATGTTGGCACGCATATAGAGTGTGTTTTATCCATGACCATTTCATCTGATCTCCAAATTTAAGCAGAGTCGGGTTTAGGTCTTTTCTACGGTTAGACAACAATATAGGAGGACCAAGAGATTTTCCCTGACGCTGGACAACCATGACTGGCAGGGTGTGTGGGATAGTATGGGCAAGTATCTAGGCCAGTGGGCCCCTCCAGTGCTTTAGAACTTCACCACTGAACAAGTGCAAAATCCAGAAAAAATTAGTAAAACACTTAAATGAGATGTGTTGTCATTCTGGTCATACCAGAGAGGGACAAATCATGGCAACATGCTGGGACTCGGCCTATGCTTACAGAGCCTTGTTCAGCACTATCCAGCACCTTCAAAGGGAAAAAAAATGTCTCTGGATCTGATGGCAAGGCAACAGACAGTGCATCTACTCCAACTCCAAACACAGCATCTACACCAACCCCAGCGACAAGTACAGCAGCTACTCAAACCCCAACAGCAACAGACAATGCAGCTGCTGCTGCTACTCAACCCCCAAGCACAGTGAATGAACCAACCATGACAACAGATACTGAAGCCATTCTAAACACAATGATAACTGCAGCTAAACCAGAGGACCAATTTCTGCCAATATCAGTTGTCCCTGTACGCAAGGGGAAAAGCAAAAAAAGAGGCACAAAAAGCAACCTGTACAGTGTAAAAAAGATGAAGATCCAATGCACTTACTACACAGGACAGCATGTGATCAAGAGTTATTATTATTTAGATCAGAGGAAGACAAAGAAGAAGAGGTGACTTCTCAACCCTGGACTTCAGCCAAGCTACGGAATATGCAAAAAGATTTTACCAGTCATCCAGGGGAGCACATCATCAGCTGGTTGCCCTGATGCTGGGACAATGGGTCCAACGGTCACGAACTAGAAGGTAGGGAAGCCAAGACGCTGGGATCACTTGCTAGGGAAGGGGGAATTGACAAAGCAAATGCAAAAGAGAAATAGTCCCTCAGTCTTTGGACGTGGCTCTTGGCAGCTGTGAGAGAAAGATTTCCATACAAGGACGATGTTATGAGTCATTCGGAGAAGAAAGGCATCCAGTCTCTGAGGGAATCAGCCATTGTAGAGATGATCTATTGAAGGCCAGATGCCAGGAATGCATCCGTAGATCCAGATGAAGTCGACTGTACACGACCCATGTGGCAGAAATTTACATGGAGTGCGTCGTCATTGTATGCCCACTCATCAGCAGCAATAACCTAGAATTACCTAATACCACCAACAGTGGATGAAATAATTCATAAACTCCGAGAGTTCGAAGACAATCTCACCACTTCCATCATTTCCAGCTGTAGAAAAACTGTTCCAGGAGTTCAAACAACTGGGAGACGATCTAGCTGATCTACCCCACATGTACCAACCCATGTCTCAGCTATTAACAAAAAGTGTCCTACTGCTCGAGAGAGAAGATATAGGAGATACATACCACAGGCCACCCTATGGTTTTACCTGTGGGATCATGGAGAGGACATGAGAAAGTGGGATGGAAAACCTACCTCGACTCTGGAGGAACAGGTGCATGAATTGAAGAAGAGAACAAAGGTCAAGATGATGATCCCATGAAAGTCGCGGCTTCAGTCTCTGGTGACAGGTTCCCAGATGGAGTGGAAGAGCCAATTATACTTCAGCTCCTGTGATAAAGACTAATCCCTTTCTACAAGATGTAAGTGACCAGTGCTGTGATCACTATTAAAGCGGACCTGCCTCCAAGCCAGGTGAAGGGAGGGGACAATCGGATTTACTGGACAGTGTGGATTAGATGGCCTGGCACATCAGTCCCACAGAAGTATAAGGCTCTAGTAGATACTGGTGCACAGTGAACTCTGATGCCATCAAGCTGTCAAAGGTTGGAACCCATTTATATTTCTGGAGTGACAGGAGGATCCCAAGAGTTGACTACTGGAAGCTGAAATCAGCCTGACTGGGAGGAAGTGGCAAAAGCACCCCATTGTGACTGGTCTAGAGGCCCCACCATATAATAAACTGTCAGAAAGTGAAAAGCAGAATGCCTTGTTTACTGATGGGTCCTGTTGTATCGTGGGAAAGCATCGGAGATGGAAGGCAGCCGTATGGAGTCCTCAACGACAAGTTGCAGAAACTGCTGAAGGAGAAGGTGAATCGAGTCAGTTTGCAGAGGTGAAAGCCATCCAGCTGGCCCTGGACATTGCTGAATGAGAAAAGTGGCCAGTACTTTATCTCTATAATGACTCATGGATGGTGGCAAATGCCCTGTGGGGGTGGTTGCAGCAACGGAAGCAGAGCAACTGGCAACGCAGAGGTAAACACATCTGGGCTGCTGCACTGTGGCAAGATAACGCTGCCCAGGTGCAGAACCTGGTGGTGAAGGTACGCCATGTAGATGCCATGTACCCAAGAGTCAGGTCACTGAGGAACACCAGAACAACCAACAAGTGGATAAAGCTGCTAAGATTGAAGTGGCTCAGATGGACTTAGATTGGCAACATAAGGGTGAATTATTTTTGGCCCGGTGGGCCCATGACACTTCAGGTCATCAGGGCAGGGATGCAACATATGGATGGGCCCGTGACTGAGGGGTGGACTTAACAATGGACACTATTGCCCAGGTTATTCATGAGTGTGAAACATGTGCTGCAATTAAGCAAGCTAAACAGTTAAAGACTTTGGTATGGAGGACGATGTCTGAAGTACAAATATAGGGAGGCCTGGAAGACTGACTATATCACACTCCCACCAACCCGCCAAGGCAAGCACCATGTGCTTACCATGGTGGAAGCAACCACCAGACGGCTGGAAACATACGCTCTGCTCCACACCACTGCCCGGAACACTATCCTGGGCCTTGAGAAACAGAGTTTGTGGCAACACAGCACCCCAGAGAGAATTGAGTCAGACAATGGGACTCATTTCCGGAATAACCTTATAGACACTTGGGCCAAAGAGTGGCATTGAGTGGCTATATCATATCCCCTATCATGCACCAGCCTCTGGGAAAATCAAACGGTACAATTGGCTGTTAAAAACTACACTGAGAGCAATGGGTGGTGGGACTTTCAAACATTGGGATACACATTTACCAAAAGCCACCTGGTTGGTCAACACCAGAGGATCTGCCAACAGGGCTGGTCCAGCCCAGTCGGAACTTTTACATTGTAGAGGGAGACAAAGTTCCTGTGGTGCACATGAAGAATTTGCTGGGGAAGAGTCTGGGTTATTCCTGCTTCACGTAAAGGCAAACCCACTCGTGGGATTGCTTTTGCTCAGGGACCCAGATATATCTGGGGAGTAATGCAGGAAGATGGGGAAGTCCGATGTATACCTCAAGGGGAATTGATTTTAGGGGAAAACAGTCAACGAACTCAATTGTACGCTGTTGCCTGCTATGTAGCACTTTAATAGCTCACCAACTAGATGTCTTCAGGTCACCAGCGACTGGCCCTGACTTCCCTCTGACCATCATCCCAGCAAAGAATGAACTTTGATGAAACCAGACAAGCTCAGCAGTAACCAGATAAGTTCTGCAGTGTCATCAGGAGGCAACAATCCAACACTGCACACTCTCTCTCTTGCTCTGAAAGACTATTACAAGAGATGGAGCCCAACATCATGGACAATATGAACTCAGCAGCTTTATAGGGATTGGTCCATGCACTAAGGAATGATATCTCTATGTGTGTATGTGTATGTGTACGTGTATATATATATATATACCTATATGAGACAAGAGTGATGGTATATTGAAAAATGTGGGATATGAGCATGACATGAATGTTATGGAATAAGGGGTGGATACGGTCCTGGGTTCAGCAGTAGCAGTCATTTTTCTCCTTAGTAGCTGGTGCAGTGCTGTGGTTTTTGACTTTCAGCCTGGGAACAATGCTGATATCACCGATGTTTTTAGTTGTTGCTAAGTCATGTTTGCTCTGACCAAGGACATCTTGAGCCTCATGCTCTGCCAGGGAGGAAGGGAAGCCGGGAGGAAGCACAGATAGGACATGTAACCCAAACTAGCCAAAGAGGTATTCCATACCACAGTGCCCCATGCCCAGTATAGAATATGGGGGGAGATACCTGGAAGGGTTAGATCGCTGCTCGGGTCGGGCTGGGTATCTGTCGGCAGGTGGTGAGTGGTTGTATTCTCTCCCCTTGTTATTTCCCTTACCATTATTATTATTGGTGGTAGCAGTAGTGGTTTGTGTTATACCTTAGTTACTGGACTGTTCTTGTCTCAACCTGTGGGAGTCACATTCTTTCAGCTCTCCTCCCCATCCCTCCTGGAGCAGGAGGAGGAAAAAGCCGGGGTGGGGGGAATGAGAGAGCAGCTGCATGGTTCTGAGTTACCAGCTGGGCTTAAACCACAACAAAAACTAAACAAAACAGAAACCCCCCAAAAATCCCCAACAAAAGCAGCGATAAAACCCACACAAATAACACAACAGCACAGGCTTGACATCTTCCCCTTGATTTCCTATCCTGTGATTATGGAAAACAGGCTGTTCATACAGCGTAATATTGCAGAACTCAACTTTTAATGTATTACCTATAGAGTCTCTGTTCTAGAAGTTAACACCTGCATTAAAAAACAGAGAGACAGTTAGTTGAAAGCACATTTCTGGAAGAAAGAATTAATTATGAAACATTATTTGGTGGTAAGCTTTCATATAACTTTATCTTCTGTGCTATGCTGAAGGCAAGAACAACTTTGAGGTGCCCTTTTCAATATATTAGCCCCAATCCATTCTCCAAATATGTTATCAATATAGTAATTCCACACTTTCCAATCTGTAGACAGTCCAGTCTTCATAAAAGTAACGTTATAACTACAAACATACTGAGGGGAAACTATTTCAATTACTAGGAGACTATGCAACTCCAAGTCTATTTATTTCAATTTATTCAACTGTCTTGATAAATTCGTGAATAGAACTTTTATAAAGAATGAATAAATCTACCTTGAAATCGTACCAATTTACTTTGGCTGGGCTAGGCTGTGTGATGGAATCAGAATCACTTTTGAAATAAGCCCTGACAATGCTGATCAAAACAAGGTGGCTACTCATTTATTAAAGTGACAGCTCAGCAATGGTTTCAAGCTAGGGGATGACGTGGCCTGGGGTGTTAGCTATGGCCTGGGGTGATGGCTGTGGCCAGAAGCTTTTTTGCCAGTTGCATGCTCTGAAGCTTCATCTGATGGTGTGACATTTCCTAGGGCTCCTGCATCTGCCTGTATGTCAAGCAGCTGGTGTGCGTACTGTCGCCCATTTCAGATTGTCATTCCACAAGTGACAAGTTTGCCCTGAGACTACATACATTAAATTGATCCCTTTCCCCTTTGTTAGGAGCAATCCAGTCATGGATAAAGCATCTTGAGTCAGATACATACAGAAAACGCACAAAACGCTAATTCTACAAATTTATCATACAATGTATCAACAAACAAAATGAGTCATCACTGGAAATACAATGTAAAACATGAGACATTTGACAGTTTCAGTCTAAGATCTTGAGTTTCCAGGATTTATAAAGCAATCATTTTAATGGTCTTCTCCTTTGAATGTTCAAGTACAGGATTCTTATAGCAACCCATAACCTGCTCTAAAATCAACAGCAATTCAGGCAAGACAAGTTGTTAAACCAGTGTAACAGGTAGGAATGTGCTTCTTCAGTTCATTGTAGGTGTTGCTACAATGGAAGTTAAAGGAAGAATCACAAACTACCTCTGTGATTTTGGAAAACAAGGTAGGGGATGAGGGGGATGAATGACAGTGATCTGGATTTGAGAAAGGGCTTAACTGAAAACAGCAGAGCTCATGAGTAAGTGAAACAAGGACTCCAGATTGCACTCTTTCAGTTTTTTTAAGAATAGAGTTGAGCTTGAGTGAATCTGTGCTTTCCTGAAAAGTCAGTTTTAGCTCTCCTGCTGTGCAGAAAAAGTCCCATAAAATACAGCCACAGTGGAGTTTCTTCACTGAGTCATTCTAAAAGGAAAACCTAGCAAAGCAAAATCAGCATGACTTCATGGGCAAGATCCAGTTACTTTCTGCTTATAAGCAGAATGTGGTGTTGGCCCTAATATATCATGTCCATTTGAAGCTGCTATTGAATGCTGGCAGTTCTAAAATTGATATTATTCAGTACAAAAAATTTATTCTGATAAATTTTCAGATAACTGGTTTTCCTAAAATCATAGACTGGTTTGGGTTGGAAGGGACCTTAAAGATCATCTAGTCCCACCTGCCCTGCCATTCGTGGGGACATCTTCCACTAGATCAGCTTGCTCAAAACCTATCCAACCAGGCCTTGAACAATTCCAGGTGTTCACTCTTAAACCCTATTTATAACCTAGGAGTACAATTAAAAATAAAAAAGGGAAATACAATCATATCACATGAGAAGCTTAGAAAGTTCAGGCAAGTACTTCATGAAGGCAGCATGTAAAAAAGTTTAAGTCTATCTGACAGAAATGAATAAGAAAACATGCAGACCTTGTATTGAAAAGAAACTGGCAGGTACCAGGCGCTCTTAAAATAGTAGGAGAAAATATGAGACATCTAAACAGCCCTGATGGAATTCTTTTACCTTTCAAAAATTTGTTCACCTGCTTTCTAAGCCCAGATCAACACTCAACATCCACAACACTTTGCATCAATGGGTTTCACAGCTCAGCTGCCTCTTGTATGAAAAAGTATTTGCTCATGATTGCTTTAAGTTTTGCCAGGGGGTTGCTCTATTTAACACCTTGCCCTCAAGTCCTTCATTGGGAGTGACTGTAGATGGTTTGGCCCTTTTCCTTCCTGCTTTGCTCTATTCCTCTTCAGTAATCACTATATTCTTGTATGCAAACTTTACCTTATCAATGTCTGCACAAAACATTTTGGAAGCAGATGTAGTATGGAACTTTACAGAACAATAATGATTACACCATCTTCTCTATTCTTTCCTTAATAATTCTTAACTTCAACTAACTCATTTGAGAACTGTTGAGTTCTGCACTAATGCAATCACAGTTTTGCTATTTCATCCCTGTATAGCAAAGTAAACTCAAAGCCAATTACTGAAAGTGTAAAATAAGAATTATTTCTGCAGTGTATACCAGCTCATATTTATGAACATGCATGTTAAGTGTCATATTGTCATCTACCTGTGCATTACTGTGAGTTATTAAAGCCTTTGTGTTTCTAAGCCAGCAATTTGGTGACTCTGGATGTTAAGCTGGCTGGCAATTTTACAAAGGCTTTTCTGTCTGGACATCTGAAACCAGTGATAATTTAAAGCAAATCTAAAATAGTAAAGAGTAAAAGTCGGAAATATGAGTAAGCTTCATTCTTTACTAATTCCTTGAAATGATTTCTGTTTTCCACAGATGTTTACAGTAAATTGCAAGTATTCATCAGTTTATTCTGAAACTTCACAGCAGGCAAACACATTTAGGTGTGTACCCTCAAAAGCTGATAATAAGTACTCATTTCCTTATAACAAGGAAGTACTTAGAAAAATATATGCCAAGGGCAGAAACGAATACCAATTCCCAGACATTTGTAGGATTGCACAAGTCTATCAAATAATGAGCACAAACTAAAGAACCACTCAGAATACATATGAAGATTTTATATTATTCAACCTATTGACACAGAAAGATAAAATTACAGTATGTGTCTACCTTTTTCCTCACACCTACAAAGCTGAATAAACCATCATACATTCCAGTGTAACTATTGTAGAAGATTCTTACCACCAAGGGAAATCCTTCTGAGAGTAAAAATGATGCTTTTGGGTGAGGTGAAAGAAAGTAGTCTAGAAGTAATACATCAATAAATAGGCAAAAATCTAAGAAAAGGAGAGGATCATCCTCAACACAATGGTGCAGATTGAATGAACCAGTATTTTTTTATGATTCCAGCCTTCTTTTTTTATTACCATTGCCATATATTAATCTCTGGGAAATAAGTCCAGCAAACAATCAGCTCCCTTTTTAAGACACATTCTGCCCTGTGAAAACCCTTTAACAGATTTACTCTATATTTGTAGGTGGTTAGAATCTCCCTTCCAAAATAGTCTCCTGAATGAAAACGTTTAAATCATCCTGCTTCAGATTACTGCATATAATCTTGCAGTTTGTGTTAAAAAAATTGACAGAGGATGACAGTATTTACATAATTCTGTTACATCATTAAATCTTCAGTCCAGTTTTGAATTAACTCTTCATTCAGTTTGCATCTTGGCATAGGAAATTTCTATTGCCAGAAGTTTATTCATCCCATCAATCCTACATTTATCTGCAGGAGGTAGATAACCCTTTGTTCTTTTTATTTGCAATAAATAATTTTACTTGAGCCTTTCTGGGAAAACATCCAGGAACTGCATCTGTGTTAAGTCATAAGCTTTCCAGAGACAGTGGGATAAAAAGTTTGTTATCCTTTTTGGCCCTTAGTAAAAACCATGTCCTCAGGGTTATTAGGTGTTCTTGTCTGGCAAAAGAAAAGCTCATATTTCAGCCTGGAGTCATTTAGTAAATTACTTGAACATGGTGTTTGAACGTTTAGAGAGCTACACAAGTGAAAGAAATTTCATTTTAACAAAGACTAAAGAAAATGCTGTGCAGGGACAAAAGACGGGCCAGCAAGTTTCATTCTATAACCACTAGCAAATCTAAGTTATATTCACCATATCATATGTGAAATGGACAGTGCTCTAATTTTCCCCCTTTCACAAAGAATGTCTGGCACTGTGCACATCCCTGTACTATTCCCCCTTTGTACGCCAGACATTCTCACCCGGAATGTGCAGAAGTAGCGCAGTCTCATTCCAGGCCACCTCAATCCACATGTACTTAAATGTCATACAGTGTTCAGCTATGTGCCATTCTGCAATGTCTGTGATTGCTGTATTTTTATGGACATGTAAGCTTTCTTGGCAACAAATGGGGGGGGGGGTTTATGCTTGTTTTGCTTTTCTTTTTACCATGGGTAAATCGTGGCTGATTTGCTCTTGCAGTATGTTCTCTCGTGGTATATTTCTATGTGATTGGCACTGATTCTTTTATAACAGCTAAAAATGGTTCTTGAGGAGAAGGAAAAAAAAAAAAAGAAAACAACAAACCCACATACTTTTAGGGAAAAAGCTGTAGGTCAGTGGCTGACATGGAGACCTCTATTAGGTTATTTAGTTATTTTTACTCCAAAGGGACTCTACAACTGTCAGTATTCTTTGAATGCTTACCTGTCTATATTTTTTGCTCTCTCCAAGTTCAATTGCTAGTGTCAGGTTTCAACAAGTGTTGTGATATTTTTTTTACAGTGCATAATGTCAGCTTTATAAATCTCCCAACAATGTCCTCAATTTAGTTTAGTTGTCATCTTACAGGTGTCAGAAATCAGATGACAGTAGTTCTTAGAAGTCTTCCCTATTAGAACAACAGACTCTGATCATTTTACTATAGCTGACACACATGTAAGTACTAATGAATACCCTGACAACAACACTGCTACCATTTGTCATTTACTTTTGGCAGCTTTACAAATCACCGTTTATGTCATAACTGGCATACTACGCTCCAAGGAAAAACAATTCTTTTATGCTCAGTCCTTGTCCTGACTAGTTCAAAGGTAAGAGTATTTGATTGCCCCTCATTCCTTCTTGCATGACATATGCAAGTTCAGAAAACCATCACTCAGTCTTAACCAATACAAGGCGATGCTTCCTTCGTCCTCACACTGTAATTCTTTGCATTTTTTCTTTACAACTCACAGCAACAAAAACTTCTCTCCATAATGTATGGTTTTATTACTGTGCTTGAATAAGTTCCCTGCAAGAAAACAGAGGCAGCATGTTGAGATTTAAAAAATGTGTCCATTTTTGCAGTTAACTCATTCAGTCTCAGAGATCACTCCACATGTGTCTATGCATACTGAGTAAGTACTTTAGCGGAAAAGAGATTTTGCACAATCCGGAAATGCCCAGGAGGCAAATAGTTTCATTGAAGTTCATCCTCAAAATCAACTTTGCAGGGAAGGGTTATTTGTCTTTTCCAAATCCCTTATTACAGCTTGACAGCTTGTGAAAAAACTCCGTAAACAATCCCTTCATGTATGTTTAGCAACTCATATTTTTCTAGAGCATGGGGGGGTTTGGTTGGTTGGTTGGAGATTTTTGGTTTGGTTGGCTGGTTGGAGTGTTTTTGCATTGCTGTTTAGTAAAACTACAAATCACAGCAGGAGTCAAAGAGAATAATTGTAAATATATTTATAGGTTTTATCCTTTAAAGCACCATCTAACATCTAAAACTGAAACGTAAGCAGTTCCCTATTACTACATTCTGACCTTTGGGCTACTAGTTTTTTCATAAGGAAAAGGTTACTTTTAATTCACTCTGTGGATGCACATACTAATGTGTGGCAGTCTTCTAAACCTGGGACCTGGGCTCTGACCTTCCCAGCGTCAAGACCCTGCCTGAACCCAGGCTCCTAAAAGAACTCCTTCCCCAACCCCCCTGGACTCTGAGGCTCCCAGGGACAGCTGAGATAGGGCAGGTTGAGCACCTTCCCCTTTCCCCCCTTACAGGACAGATTTTCTCATTGCTTTAATACAAGCAGTGACTCCAAATAGCACTAATGACAACTCATTTGCCTGGAAGTGAATGAGCTGAGAGCACCAAGTTCACATTCTTCTCACAAATTTAGAGTTATTCAGAGGAAAATGATGGGATTTATTTATTTATTTATTTATTTATTCCTTTATGTAGCCACTACAATCATGATCATCATCAGCAAGTTCGCAGATGACATGAAGCTGAGTGGTGCAGTTGACATGCCTGAGGGACAGGATGCCATACAGCGGAACACAGACAGGCTCATGATCAGGCCCATTCAAACTTCATGAGGTTCAATGGGGCCAAGTGCAGGGTCCTGCACATGGGTCGGCACAACCCAAGTATCAATACAGGCTGGGGAATTGGAGGGATTGAGAGCAGCCTTGAGGAGAAGGACTTGGAGGTACTGGTGGGTGAAAGACTGGACATGAGCAGGCAATGTCCACTTGCAGAACAGAGGCCAATCATGTCTTGGGCTGCATCCAGAGGAGTTTGGCCAGCAGGTCAAGGGAGTTGATTCTGCCACTCTAACACTACGCTGGTGAGACCACATCTGCAGTCCTGTGTCCAGCTCTGCAGTCCTCAGTACAGGAAAGACATGGACCTGTTGAAGAGGGTCCAGAGAAGGGCCACAGAAATGATTAGATGGATGGAGCACCTCTGCTGTGAGGAAAGGCTGAGAAAGTTGGGGTTGTTCAGCCTGGAGAAGACTCTGGAGAAACATTATTGTGGCCTTTCAGTTCTTAAGAAGGGCCTATAAGAAAGATGTGGAGAGACCTTTTAGCAGGGCCTGTTGCAATAGGATGAGGGGCGGTGGTTTCAAACCAAAAGAGAGGAGGTTGAGGCTGGACACGTGGAAAAATTCTTTACCATGAAGGCACAGGTTGCCCAGAGAGATGGTAGATGGAACATCCCTGAAGGCATTTAAGACCAAGCTGTATGTGGTTCTGGGCAACCTGATCTAGATGAGTATGTCCCTGCTCATTGCAGGGGGGATTGGACTAGATGACCTTTGGAGGTCCCTTCCAACCCTATGATTCTATAATTAATCTTTTTGATTGCACTAAACCCATAAAACCAAAATTGACCCTTATAGAATCATAGAATAGTAGAATCAACCAGGTTGGAAAAAGCCTTTAAGATCACCAAGTCCAACCATTATCCCAGGACTGCCAAGACCACCACTAAGCCATATCATTGAGGGCCTTGTCTACACTGTGAACACTTCCAGGGATGGTGACTCCACCACTGGCCTGGGCACCCTGTTCAATGCCTGAGCACACTCTGGGGAAGAAATTGTTCTTAATCTCCAGACTAAACCTCCCCTGATGCAGCTTGAGGCTGTTTCCTCTTGTCCTGTCACTTGTTAGTTGGGAGAAGTGACCAAACCCATCACACTTCAACCTCCTGTGAGGTAGGGTAGTGTACAGAGTGATAAGGTCCCCTGAGCCTTCTCTTCTCCAGACTGAACCCCCCCAGGTCCCTCAGCTGTTCCCCATCACCCTTGTGCTCCAGGCCCTGCACCAGCTCCATTGGCCTTCTCTGGCCCCGCTCCAGCACCTCAATGTCTCTCTTGTAGTGAGGGGCCCAGAGCTGAACACAGGATTCAAGGTGCAGCCTCATCAGTGCCCACTACATGGGGACAATCAATGTTCCTGGTCCTGCTGGCCACACTATTGCTGATACAGGCCAGGATGCTGAGATTGGCACACACCAGACAAGTTCTTAAAAAGCCAAAATTCTAATGTATTGCTTCATTGTTAAAATACAACTTTAGTGTCAAAAACTAAGAATGAGTTATCTGTGAGAAGTTTATGAAATAAAGTTATTATTCACTAACTACTGTTTTTATGCATTCAAAATATTGCAGAGTGAATGGGGCAGCAAAAGGTTTTTTTCCATTCCAACCAAAGACAAACCAAAATCTTTCAAAATTTCTCACAAAAGCACTTTATGCTCCTGAACAGCTAAGAGTCTATTGAGCAAAGAAATCAGTTGGGATGAAAAGACCCAGAATCAAGTATTTATTTACCTTTGAGACAAGGAAGCTAAAGAATTTTTTTTTTTTTTGAGTGTGTTACACTTCAGCTTTTCCACTTTAAATTATTAACTAGGTCAGAGAAAATGACTTGATAAGCATGTTGTGCACAGAATTTTCATGGATGAATGATGAAAAACTTCCAGTATGGGAGACAGAAAGGTTCCCACCCAGGAGAAGACAAAAACTGGACAGGATACTTAGGTGAAATCTTGATAACCCAAACAACAGCCCTTATCTGAAGCAGCGCCAGCAAGTACTGTTATACATCCACCATTTAGACAATTTTTTGACATAGATTTTGTTAAAACAGATCTGCTCCAACACCTGCTTTTCTTTCTTTTTGTGTTTTTTCTGACAAGTATATTTTTCTAAAAAAGTGCATAGTCAAAATAAACGTAATCAATTCTGTTTGTGATACATGTTTCACATACAAACGGTGATAAGCATTTACTTAAGTAAAGACTTGCTTTGTGTGCAAATGACTACTACAATAAAGCACTCAGCAAAACTGATCAGTGATGTTTTCAGTAAGAATGAAAATATGTGTGATAAATAATTCATTTATACCTACTGTGCATAACAATCACTCTTCTTAAGCCAGTATTTCCTAAAAAAATAAAAATCAGCCAACAGTTTGTCTGGAAATATGACACATGACCTCTCACACTGGGAAAAACCTGAGCATTGATAAAAACAAGGGGTTTTGATGCATTAAAAAAAAAAAGAAAAAGACCTCCTTCAAAATCTTGGTTTCATTGCAGGTGTTATTTTTTACAGTGTTTACCCTAGATTCTACTTAAGCACATATATGTATGTGTATTGGTCAATGAGAAACTGAACATGAGCCATCTTCAGTGCGCTCTCACAGCTCAGAAACCACCCGTGTGCTGGGCTGTATCAAAAGGAGTGTGACCAGCAGGTCAAGGGAGGTGATCCTGCCCTTCTGCTCTGCTCTGGTGAGACCTTAACTGCAGTGCTGTATGCACTTCTGGTGTTCCCAACATAAGAAGGCCTTGAAGCTGTTGGAGCAAGTCCAAAGGAGGCCATGAGGATGATCAGGGACTGGAGCACCTCCCATATGAAGACAGGCTGAGAAAGTTGGGGCTGTTCAGCCTGGAGAAGAGAAGTTGTGTGGAGACCTCAGAGCAGCTTCCAGTGTCTGAAGGGGGCTACAAGGATGCTGGAGAGGGATTCTTCATCAGGGACTGTAGCAATAGGACAAGGGGCGATGGGTTCAAACTGAAATAGGTGAAGTTCAGGCTAGATATAAGTAAGAAGTTCTTTGCTGTGAGGGTAGTGAGGGACTGAAACAGGCTGCCCAAAGAAGTGGTAAATGCTCCGTTGCTGGCAGTGTTCATGGCAAGGTTGGACAGAGCCTTGGGCGACATGGTCTAGTGTGAGGCGTCCATGCCGGTGACAGGGGGGGTGGAACTAGATGATCTTAAGGTCCTTTTCAACCCAAACCATTCTATGATTCTATGATTCTATAATCAATTTAAAATGTGTCACAACATTCCCTTCATCTTCTATATCCTGGAAGCAGGATAGAGCAATAAAAAAGAAAGCTAGTGAACAGAAATTTGAGAGATTCCTGTAAAAATAAGGAAAAGGAAGACAACACCTGAAGAGCTTCTTCTTACCAGATGTTGGTAATTTTACACTGTTCCACTGTGCAAAGCAGATTTGTACTTCTATAACCTGGACAAGTTTAGTGTGCTGCAATCAACAAATTACAATTTGAATAATAAATTCCAGGTTTCATTAACATCATCTATTTCTTTGTTGAGGAAAAAAGAGAAAGAAGACACTCATAGTAAATCACTGCAACAGTTACTTTAAAAGGAGACTGAAATGTTGAATAGCAAGATATGGCAAACTAAATGCAACTCTTTAAACTCAATCCTAGCTAAATTTTGATTCTAGCAGAAGGATATACGGCATTGCTTAAACAGACTGATACTCTAGTCATATCACACTGGAAGGTCATGGCTAGTGGCCATATGATTCCATCTCCTAAATAGTTATGCCTATGATCGAATAAAGAAAGTCAAAGAATGTTTACATTTTGGGAGGGGATATATCTCCTTAATGAAATTGATTCTTAGGATTTCCAAAAGACCTATAAAGTGGCAGAAATTATTAGTTATATACTTTAAATAAACAAAGTTTCTGAAATATGCAGAATTTCAGTCTCTCCTGACTATAAATTAACTCTTTTCAACTATTCACAGATCTAATTTCAGCACACTGTAGTTAACTAAGGTGACATAAGCCTTTGGCTGTCTAACCTATAATCGAATTAATAATTGTACACAATTTTCTAGCATTGTGTAGAATATCTTTGCATGACAGGGTAACAATCGATTCAGTATATCAGAGGAGGCAAGGACTAATTTTCAAAGATTTTGGAGATGTCAGTGGTTAAGAACTCTATTGTCTTATGAACTAAGATTAACTTTTTAATTGCAAATTCATTGAAAATATATGTTATGAAGAAATGTTTTGGAATACTACAGTTCTTTCAAAGCGGAAATTAGGGAAGTTGAGTTTTTGAATGAAATAATAAACAAGATTGAAAATACATGACAAGAAATACTGTGTAAATGCTTTGCCACCCAGGCCTGATGAACTGCTGCTATAAACAAGAAAAACCTTTGAAAAACCTGAATGCACCACAAGGACAAAAACTGTCAAACCTGTGGCTACAGAAGGTACATGAGCTGACAAACTGACTAAAAAGATGCAGAGAAAAGTGTAAACTCACAAATATTCAGGCAGATTTGCCAAGTTCAAAGGACTTCTTTAACAGGACACTAAAAGTGCAATTTGTAACTCAAAATATTGATGAGCTACTTCCTATCAACATACAATTTAGTTCTACAGATTTCCACTCTATTCCATAAGAAAAAAAGATTATTGCTATTGTTATTGAAGCACTGGCTTATAGATTATACTCTAACACTGTTCATTTTGTGCAGGTTTGGGTCATCTTTGTTTGAGCTAAAATTTTGACCTCGCCGGTTGCTCATATATTTATACTGTTTTTACACAACACAGACAGGGTGTTCTTATTACCCAGGCTTCCAGCTATGTTAGGATCCCTTCTTTAGTTTTGTGATTTTGCATTACTTGTTTATTATTTAATGCACCAACATTAAGCATTCAACAAGGGATTAAAAGAAGCAAAAGAATTTCAGTGCAATGAAGTCTCTGAAACAGGATCAGCTGTCAGTTGAGCAAAAATAAGTACTAAAACATTCAAGCAGCAAAGTGAACTAAATTTTCAGAATAATCTGTTCAAATTGGTCAATGCTATAATTTGTCACAATTTCAAGACAGATTTAGTAAGTAGATATGAAAAACTGGATTTAAATTATGAGATTTAGATTGGAAGAATTTTACCTACAAGAAAACAAATAGTGAGTTTGAACAAATAGAAGTAAAATTAATTCTGAAGAACACAGAATTAGCTTTATGTCAGTATCTGCTCTTCATCAGTCTCAAGGGCAGCAAATCCTAATAATCACATTGGTGAACTTATCAGAACTGCAAGGACTGGAGATGGACCGTGTTCTGAGATCAGCCGTATTCCTAGAGTCCTCTCTAGTCATGGTTTAACCCCCATCAGCAACTAAGCCCCACAGATCCATTCCCTCACTCCCCCTCTCTGTAGATGGGGAAGAGAATCATAAAAGTAAGAACACTTGTGAGTTGAGATAAAGACAGCTTAAAAGGTAAATAAAAAGCCACACATGCAAGCAAAGCAAAAGAAGGGATTGATTCACTACATCACATCAGCAGGCAGGTGTTCAACCATCTCCAGGAAAGCAGAGCTCCAGCATTCAAGCACTAAAGGTGACTCCAGAAGACAAACACTATCCCTCCCAACATCTGCCCCTTACTCCTTCTTCCTCCAGCTTTATATACTGAGCATGATGTTCCACAGCATGGGATATCTCCTGGGTCAGTTGGGGTCAGCTGTCCTGGCTGTGTCCCCTCCCAGCTCCTTGTGCCCTCCCAGCCTCCTCACTGGTGGTGTGAGAAGCAGAAAAGGCCTTGGCTCTGTGTAAGCGCTGCTCAGCAGCAACTAAAACATCCTGTGCTACAAACACTGTTTCCAGCAGAAATCCAAACCATAGTTCCATAGTAGATAGTTGTGTGCTATGAAAATTATGACAGCCAAAACCAGCACAACAGTATAACATACTCATGCTGTATCAGCCTACCTCATTAATGTATGACTTGAGAAATTGCAAACCAGTAGCTTCCTCGGTGAATTATAACCAAACACACAGCCAGGTTTACCTAGACACCCATTTTGTAAGGGGGTCCCTTCCAACTTACATTATGCTATAAGTGCAATATTTTATAATTATGTTTTTCTCACAATATTGGTAATGTAAAATATTTTATTCTTTCAACAAGATATTTGCTGCATCTGTGGCATTTGCATTGACACAATAAAGGGCCAGGGTTCATAGCAATATTTTTGTTTTGAGGCTGAGGGAAATAAAAAAGAAAGGCAGTACAGACTGAAGATCCGGGCAAACCTGTTACCTTTCTAACATTGTCAGGTATGTGGGCTCAGTGCCTGTGGATGAGATGCTGATTACATGTGGGTAGTTCTAATAGTCTTAACTTAAATTCTGTCAGGTGTTGCTTTGCTACATTGCTACCATTCCTCTAGCTTAGATGAAGTTCAATAATATTTTACTCTGCTCTGGAGATCTTTATATTCAACATATTTTTCTGATGTAGCAATTGTTCTTCAGAAGCCTGAAAGCAAAAAGGCCCTATTTAAAAATGGTATTCCTTTTATCCCTTCAGGTTCTTTCTGAAGCTTTGAAAACTAAAGCAAAAGAGACAGCACTGTCCAGAGAAGTGGGGAAATAAATGCTATATCACAAGACCAAATTTTAGCTATAAGCAAAAGAAAATATTGCCCTTAACCCCCCCCCCCCCTTCAGATAGTGAGGATAATCTTCCTATACCCACAGACAGTATACAAAACCATTTGTGATAATAAACTGGCCTTTGGACTGGGGAGATATATCAGGATGTGTACCATCATCTAATACCCAGTGTTTTGCCTTAGCTCCACCTGCTCCTCACGCAACCCACAAACTACATGAACTTTTCAGTTTCTCCCTGCTCAACTGGCAGAAGCTATTTTAGCAAACATCCCTCTCCTCTTGGTATATGTAGGAGAAATTTAGCACAAAGAAAGCTTCTGCTGCATCCTGATGACTGTGGAATTGTGATGTCCCCCTCATCCTTGTATAACACTCTGCCACCTTTCTGTACACGGCCACAGTTCTGCAATAGCTATGGAATATAAAACTGAAATAACTGCTGTACACTGTAATAGCACTTCAAGACATCACAAAGGAGAAATATAAAACCCTTGTGTAGGACAGGTTGAGTAATTTCTAGTTTCAAGTGGTTAAGAGAGAAGGAGGGTATTTTGTAAAGTATCAATAAAAAGATAAGAGCAGCAAGAGCCACCAACGGAGCCTCAAGTCCTCGACAGGACTCGCCCAGGAGCCGGCAGCTCAGCTGACCCAAGCAGGGACTCACAGGCGGAGTCAGGAGGGACTGCGGGGCCCTGACTGGGTAAAATCCTGCCCCAGGGAGAGCAGCTAACAGGGCGGGTGGAGGCAGTTTGCCCGGCGGTTCGAGCGGAATGGTTAGAACTTGCCTTATGACCACGACCCGCTCTGGGAGCTCCGCTCTGGCTGCCCCGGCGGTGGCCAGCGTAGGCACCCAGACAGAGCCGATGAGAGGGGAGGCTGCAGTGCAGAGCTCGGGGTGTAGAGGGTGCCTGCACTGCTCTGGTGAGGGAAAGGTGCACGATGGGCAGGGCTGCGCTCCCTGGTGCAGGTCCTCCTGCAGCAGGTGGCTGAGCTGCGGGACGCTGTCAATAGGCTGAAAGATGCCAGAGAAGCTGAGAGGAAGCAGCACTGCCCCAAACTGTGCAGGGGCCTCAAGTGTCCATCATAGTGCATATAGAAATGAAGGAGGGCATTAACCCAGGAAGCTGGGAACGAGTAACAAAAAAACAAAACAAAACAAACAAACAAACAAACAAAAACCCCAACAAAACAAACAAACAAAACCAAAAACGAAATACAAACCAACAAAGGAGGAAGAAAACAATTAAAAGCAAGGGGCTTCCTCCTAAATCTGATGTCCCCACCCAGAGCCATTTCGCAGTCCCTCAGGGGGCTAATGGGGAAACACACTCACCACATGAACAACCAGTAAAGATCATTACTGATGAGGCCAGGAGAAAGTGGCGGGTCATAGTAGTAGGGGACTCTACTTTGAAAGGCACAGAGGCACCCATCTGTCGGCCTGACGCAGTCTCAAGGGAGGTGTGTTGCCTACCAGGGGCTCGGATCAGGTATGTTGCAGAGAGGCTGCCCGCTCTAGTAAGTCCCACTGTTACCCACTTCTAGTGATCCATGTGGGTGCTAGTGATAGATAACAGGTGCATGGTGAACATCAAGGACTACAGAGCCCTGGGGGAGGTGGTTAGGGGCTCTGGAGCTCAGGTAGTTTTTTCATCAATTTTCCGGGATAAAGGGGAGTACCTTAAAATGGCTAGGAGGATTGACCAGGTTAATAAATGGTTAGAACAGTGATGCCATAGTCAGAGGTTTGGGTATTTAGAACATGGGACTCAATCCGGGAGGCCAGGTCTTCTGGGGTCTGGTGGAGCTGGTCTGACAATGAAGGGGAAGAATGGTTTTAGTAGGAGGCTTGCCAGGCTGGTCAAGAAAGCTTTAAACTAGATGTGTTGGGGGAGGGGGGCATCATTCTATTCCAACACACCCAGTCAGTTGCCAGCACCTATAGTAAATGCTTGGAGCTATGTAGAGATATTCCAGCCGCTCCAGCCAATGAGCCGGCTTCATTTGGAGCTCGGCTCAGATGCCTCTATACAAACGCCGGTAGCATGAGGAACAAACAAGAGGAATTAGAGATGTGTGCATGTCTAAAGGAATATGATGTCATTGGTATCACAGAAACATGGTGGGATGCTCCTGTGACTGGAGTGTTGGAATGGAAGGTTACAGGCACTTTAGAAAAGGCAGGCCCAGCAGTCAGGGAGGGGGAGTTGCCCTTTATGTTAGGGATAGGCTGGAGAGTATGGAACTCTGTCTGGGGGCAGGTGAGCAGTCAACAGAGAGTTTGTGGGTCAGGGTTAAAGGGAGAACAGGGATGGGAAACATTACTGTGGGGATCTGTTACAGACCGCCTGATCAAGCGGAATCTGTGGATGAAGCACTCTACAGACAGACAGGAACAGCCTCATCCTCACAGGCCCTTGTCCTCCTGAGGGACTTCAACCACCCTGACATCTGTTGGAGCAACGGTACGGCCCAGCACAAGCAATCCAGGAGGTTCCTCGATTGTGTGGAAGACAACTTCCTTCTGCAAGTAATAGAGGAGCCGACCAGGAGAGGTGCCACACTTGACCTCTTGCTCACCAACAGGGAAGGGCTGTTTGGAAATGTGACACTCCAGGGCAGCTTTGGCCGTAGGGGTCATGAGATGGTCTAGTTCAAGATCCTCAGGACAGTGAGAAGAACGTGCAGCAAGCTCACTGCCCTGGACTTCAGGAGAGCAGACTTTGGCCTCTTCAGGAGCCTGCTTAGTAAGGTTCCATGGGATATAGCCCTGGAGGGCATGGGGACTCAAGATATTCAAGGATCACCTACTACAAGCTCAGGAGTGTTGCATCCCAACTAGAAGGAAGTGCAGCAGGAGGGCCAGGAGACCTCCTTGGATGGATAAGGAGCTGCTGAGGAAGCTTAGAGGGGAAAAAAAGAGGCTTCTAAAAGGTGGAAGCAAGGATAGGCGGCCTGGGAAGAATATAGGGATGTTACCTGGAAAGCTAGGGACCAGGTCAGGAAAGCTAAGGCCTAAGTTAGAATTTAACTTGGCTAGGGATGTTAAAGATAACAGAAAGGGATTCTACAAGTACATAGCGAATAAAAGACAGACTGGGGACGATGTGGGCCCCCTCCGGAAGCTGTTAGGAGAACTGGTTACCCTGGATTTGGAGAAGGCTGCAGTTCTGAATGACTTCTTTGCCTCGGTCTTCACTGACAAATGACCTGGCCACACCACCCAAGTCTTGGAAGGCAGACACAGAGACTGTGAGAATGAAGAAATGGAAAAAAAAAAGGACATGGAACTTTTGGAACAAGTTCAGAGGAGGCTACAAGGATAATCAGGAGGCTGGAGCACCTCCCGTGTAAAGACAGGCTGAGAAAGTTGGGGTTGTTCAGCCTGGAGGAGAGAAGGCTTCATGGAAACCTCATAGCAGCCTTCCAGTATCTGAAGGGGGCCTATAGGGATGCTGGAGAGGGATTTTTCATTAGGGAATTTAGTGACAGGACAAGGGGTAACGGGTTCAAACTTAAACAGGGGAGGTTTAGATTGGATTTAAGGAGGAAGTTTTTTGCTGTAAGGGTGGTGAGTCACTGGGATGGGTTGCTCAAGGAAGCTGTGAATGCTCCATCCCTGGTGGTGTTCAATGCCAGGTTGGACAAAGACTTGGGTGGCATAGTTTAGTGTGAGGTGTCCATGCCCATGGCAAGGGGGTTGGAACTAGATGATGTTAAGGTCCTTTCCAACCTTAACTATTTTATGATTCTATGATTCTATGATTTAATTATTCTATGACTGCCTGACAAAAGCCAGTAAGATATTTGCGAGGACAATTCTGATATAGAGCAATTGGTTTGGTTATTTCCACCATGAACTTTGAAGAAAAAAAAAAAACATACCATATGCTGGGCTTCACAAAGGATTTAACGTTCTGTTCCTACTATAGTTCCTGGGATTTGGGTATCTTGCTGAAAATCTCAGACCCAAAATGCATAGAATGGAACATTTAATATAAAACATAAATATACTTTAATCATTTTTCACTAGGTTGAGAACCTACTTAGACTCTGGTTCATTCCTTTTTAAGAAATGGTGCTTGCACACTAACTGCTGCTAAAATGTCGTGGATAAATCATGATGCTGGATTTCAGCATCACCTCAGAAACATTACTTAATTGATGTTATCAAGATGATTTTTTCTCTTGGCATCACAAAGAAAAAATAATAGAGAAGACACACTTTAAAACCAACTATTACCTGAAGATAAAAAGGTGATTTAACACTTACAAATTCGGGTTAAACCCTTAGAAGTATATCTTTAGCTATGCATGTACAAACAAACAAAAAAACCCAGCACAGTTCCAAATCCTACTTGCTACAGGGTTTTATTCTAAATATCATAAACACTGAGAAATAATCTAATTTTTCTGATTTGTTGTGCAGGGATTCCCTGTCAGAAATCATTACTGTCATACACAAAAGATCAAAGTCTTTTACACATCTACTGCATGAAAGTTTAGACTATGGAGTTAGTGAGCTCCTTCACTGGGCAAAAAACCCTGAGTATTCATGTGAACTTCATTGAATTTTCCTGGACAGCAATGACTTGAGGACAACAAAATTTGTCTCTGAAGGAGTATTTCCAGACCTCCAGAAAATTACTCCATGTGATTTATCTTGAGGAATGGTCAGTAAGCATAAGGATTGGTTTAACTTCCTTGGAATCTAAAATGTTTTAAAAAGACATAAAACCTTATAGCTTATATATGTGTTTGAACTCAGATAGGTATGTGATATGTTACACATGTGTTCATGTTTTAACACATATGTTGCAAAATAAATATTTTTCATTTTTTTAATATTTCACAATATTCATCAAGAAAATAGTTCTCAACAATTATTTTTTCTATTTGAATAAAATAACCCCCCCACTAAACAAATAATTTCCTCCATTTGTCCCATTCAGCAGACACATTTTCTCTTATTAACTGGAAGACAATTTTCTTTTTTCTCTCACTGTGAGCAAGAATTACAATACGCTGCATTTGAGAAAGGGCATTACATGCTTCAGATAAAATATGTCATTCAAATTATCACTAAGCATTCAAGTGTAAGGCAACTATAGATGAAACATCATCTGCAGTAATCATGACAGTTATTTTTATATTTACTTTTTTACTGAATTTTAGAAAAAAATCTGTAAATAAAACCACTGCTTCATGGGTAATTCCAAGAAATTACTTTCTAATCTAGCAACTTAGAAGATTTTCAGTCAGAAGCATATTCAATATATAGTATATTACAAGGATCTTGTTGTTGTTCAGTAGATCCATCAGCATCTGACTCAGTATTTAGGTGAGTGCTGGTTCAGAGAAGGCTGTCAGGCATTCTTCAAGAAGAACTACTTAATAGTTTTGTCTTCAAATCATGCTTAGTACTTAATTCAGTATATTGGGTATAAAAGTACAAGCCTGAGCTGTATTAATTTAGATTAAACAGTGGGATTGGGTGAACAGCTGGTGAAGGATCTAGAGCACAAGTCTTACGAGGAGCTGTTGAGGGATCTGGGGTTGTGTGGCCTGGAGAAAAGGAGGCTCAGGGGAGACCTTATTGCTGTACAACTACCTAAAAAGAGATTGTAGTGAGATGGGGGTCAGTCTCTTCTCCCAGGTAACAAGCAGTAGGGCAAGAGGAAACAACCTTAAGTTGCAATTGATGTTTAACACAGCAGCTTCATTCAGATAGATATTGGGAAATATTTCTTCACCAAAAAGATTGCCAAGCATTGAAACAGGCTGCCCTGGGAAGTGGAGGAGTCACCATGTCTAGAGGTATTTAAAAGACATGTAGATGTGGCACTGAACATGGCTTAGTGGTGAACTTGGTAGTGCTGGGTTAATGGTTGGACTCGATGGTCTTAAAGAGGCTGAAAGATTTCTTCCAAGGTAAAGAATCCCATTATTCTGTGATATTTAGTCTTTAAATCAGGATAAGCACTGCATCTACTACTTCAGAAACAAAACACATACAAGAAAAGGAGCAGCCCAACGTTAAAATCCCTCTCTTCTTTCACCCTCCTTTCCCATCTTCTGTTCCGCCTTAAGAAAAACCCAAAGCAGAATGCCAATTCCATCAAATTAGCAATTCATACAGAAGGCATATAAGTGTCTAAATTCCACATGGAACCTCACCAGAAGAGCCCATTTATAGCTTGGGTGAAAAATGACAGTTAACTGTGGAAGATCAACAGACAGCACACTGATTAATGTAATCAGAAACTGACCTTTATTCACTTCAGAGCACTGCCTTTTATAGCTTCCAAGCTTGGTCCCGCGCTTAAGCTTTATAATGATTGGTTTCTACACATAATGCAAAGGCAGCTGATTGGTTCCTTCTTCAGCATCCAGGGGTTGTTTCCCTCCTGCAGAACTTCCACATATGTGGCCACAACTTTGCCCTGAAGTAACCTGTGAACTAGGCCGTTAATCCTTACTACAAACTCTAACCAATGGCAAGAGTTCTGGATCGCTCACATGGCCATTGTTTGTTAAAGAGCCCTCTACAGTTAACAACCTTTAAAAGAAAGAGCAGAAAAATAGCAAGTGTCATAACTTTGAATGCAATAGCTACATTTTTCTTCCCTGATTTCAACACCTGGCTTGTGGAGTGCCAGTAGCCATAGCAACTCGCTCAGCATACCAAGGCTCTGACACTGCGCTGAGGTTCTCCTTCAGCAGAACTCTGCCTGCATCAGCTATTGTGCAAGCTACCAAATCTATCTGCATTCATCAACCACGGTTTTCCTCCAAATCCTCCCTCTTCTGTCTCCCAGTGCATGTTAAGTGAGCTTAGTTCTGTGATAAACTCCTCAGAAATTTCCTCCCTCTCTCCCTACTAACCGGAGACTAAACCCCTCTCCTTGCTGATCGTAGGACAACCTAAGGCAAATTGCAGTTTGATTCTTTTAAATGCAGTCATGTATCTAAAGAACCCTCAGACCCAAATATTTCAACCTCAAAATAGCTGTATTACCCTTCATAGATATAGCAAAGGAACAAAAGAGAATAAAAAGTGGCAGCTATCACACTGTAGATTTCCACCGTAAATACCAGACTGAAATATTTTTTACCTATAAAGCCTGACCATATATGTTAGGTAGACTTCCATGTTCCCTGCAACAAAATATCTACCTCACCATGGTCACTCATGCATGAAGCATTCTGAAATACAAACGGTGTCTAATATAGCAGCTTCATTCAAAAGCAGTACTAATTCCTGGCACCAAAAATAAGGTGTTCCACCAATAAAGATTCGAAAAAATAAAATTCCACCAAAATTCCAAAAGATAAAGCTGGAAATAAAACAGATAAATTTACAAACATTTAGTAGCTCTCCATTTTAATAGTTGGTTTTTTTTTTAGAAAAACCAGCAAACCATCTCACAAGGAGTCACAAAGCTCCTTTCAGTAACTATTACCATGCTTTTGCAAACACCAACAGACAAAGACTTAGCTACCTGGCAGTGTAGTGGTAGCTCAACACGTTCGATAGCATTCACTGTTTCCTCTATCTGTACATGACAAAACTGTAAAATTTTGACTTGTTTGAAACATGAGAGTGTTAAGCTAAATTGATTTCTCACCTTTTCCCAAGGTAAGGGTGTGCATATAGACACTGCGGCTTGGGTGATGTGTTGGACTGTGTTTAACTACACTGCCTTAATCATAACTGGACCCCACACAACCTGACCAAGGTCTTGTATTAGACCTCAGATCAGCATGTTGTGGCCTGATGCATAAAGGATGGAGCTTGCAGAAGCTTTTCCACCACAGACAGTGCATCTTAGAAATTTGAGAAGCATCACCTGGAGCAGCTTGTTGGAAAAACAGTAATAATAGTTTATTTGTGACATAAGAGTGTGATAGGATAATGTCCCACAAATATACAAGAAGATATGCAAACAACTAAAAGAACACTGAACACATTTGACCAATATGGAAATTGAAGTGTATTAATTTTTTTAAAAGACAGCTAGGGGATCTCTAGGGCTAATCCTATTCCCCAATTCTACATCATCTGAACACTGTATGAACATAAGTAACACCTAAGCTTAGCAAGTAGCTTAAGCTGCAAAAATTGTGCTGATGCAAAAGATGCTCCTTTTCATGCTTAGCTACTAATTACTTTCTTCCCCTCTTTGTCCTCTCCCTTGTGCAAGTATAAGACTTCAAACCATTCTGAAGTGATCCACATAGACCAGACTGGGGAGGGAGGAATACCACCAGCGTAAGCCATAGCGATTGTCTTGTCTGATTCATTTCACAGTCAGCTGAAATGGATGGAAGGGAAGGAAAAGCTTCCTCCAGTGGCAGGATTATATTACCTTTAAGTGCTCCTGGAAGTATAACATATACTTAACATTTCAAATAATTTGAATAGGTGTCTTGGAAATTATAATAAGCCCTAAAAGTGTCACCTAGTATAACTATCATCATGCCTGCTGTAGATACAACACTATGTTGGCAAACCAGTTGATTCTAGAGATAGAAGTTTTGCTGTTTCCTAAATAAAATGTAACGGTATCAGTAAAATCATGTTAGTGCATGTGCACTGCAAATATATTACTGCATTGTGCTAATTTGCTCATAGAGAAGCCTTATTAAAGTAACATAACTAACATTTCTGAACTGGCAGAATTTATAGTATGAGGAGAGTTTCTGCTGTAAATCAAGACTACACCTCTGGGGTAGTCTTAGCGTGTATTTTCAGGGGTACCAACAGCCTTAGGTCACTATGCACGTGCAAAAAAAGGGAGTAAGGAGTCAGTACTGGCTCTTTATAATGTATTTGAGATGTCTAGTTTAGGAAGATCATTCTAACCTAGAATTCTGTCTACAATAGCTATAGGTTCCTTGATTTATATTTGCAAATGAAATTTATAGTCCAGAAGACAACTGCTTAGGAGAGAATTTTTCTCCTGTGAAACTTATTTAAATGAAGCATGAGAAAAGAAACAGCCAGAATATTTTAAAGTAAAATCATTTGCCCAAGATCAATTGAAAGGATAATTTCCAGGCTCAAACTTACTCTCACTTTTTACATTATCAAACTGCCTCTAAACAAAATCCACATGCCTGTGGATTTTTTTTATTTTAGATTTGAATACTTAATTTATACAGTATTATACTATACTAGCATTAGTGTAATTCTTAAGTCTTTGTAAAAGAAACAGAGCTTTTACAGCATACTCAAAATCAAAAATCAAATGGTTATATGAGCAAAAAAAGAAACCTGGACTACACAGCCTTACCCTGAGATACGTGCCATACAGGTGTATGAGAGAAAAAACAAGTAGGTAAATCATGCAAGACAGAAATCAGAGCAAAGTTTATGCAGAACTTAAAAAGGAACATTCACTGTCATAGAGGTCCCTTGAATACAAGTTGATTATTTATTCAGCAGGCCTGTTCAGCAACCTGTGCTTTGGAAAAAGAATATTTAACTTGCAGAACTTTGTACCCGAGCTTAGTAAAAGGTAACCTGGACTACATGAGGTTCCCAGAGGGAAACTTGAAGAGGAATATATGTTTAACACATCTTGATAACCAAGACAATTTTCAGTCTAAGTAACAGATGCATCTGGGGCAAAACCCTTTTTTGGATGACAAGTAATTTAAGATAATTGAGGTTCATATGGTTACAGTAACACTACATGTTGCACAATACTGAGTAAAGATTGTGCATACTGTACAGCAGTTCTGTGGTAAAGGGACATTGTAGGACAAGTAGAGAAAAACCTAATCATATTCAGCACAACTCCACCTTATGGAAACTTCAGGTCTTACAAGGTCAACTGAGTGACTCCACTGGTAGCCTTAGGTCCTGTTCACTGACTCTGACAGGGAAATACTACATTGCTTCTCACAGAGTGTGCAAGTCCTACAATCAATCCTTTTTTTGACATTGTGGCCTCAGTCATTTCCCTGTCAACTGTTTAAGCCACCCCAGGTGGGAGCCTCAGTGGGAAGAGCCAGCAGTTCACCTCTATCAGCATTGCATGCAAGGTCAAGCCAGAGAGAAAGCAAATTATTGCAGAATTTTTACTTTCAATGTCCTAAGCTACCATAGGTCTGTACCATCAACACCTTGGAGTTCTGACTAACAAGTAACAGGAAAAGTACAGACAACCTTAAAAAAAATAGGTAAATTATCCTTTGCGAAAGTACTGGTTTTGTTTGTCACAATTCCACATTGTTCCAGACTGCAAACATATTTTCACTCCACCCATATTTCATGAGTGCTCTTGCCATTCAAGTCATTTGGTTCAAATGCAATGCAGGCTGCTGTCCAGTGCACGCTGCATGCACTTCCCCATCCTGCTCTCTGCAGCTGAGTTTCATGCGGCAATGGGCTGTAGGATACTGTCCCGCAGCCTTGCTCTGCCAACTCATGCTACAGTTGAAGAAGCAACCCTGCAGTCCTCTGCGGTGACCACCACACGGTCATCACCAAACTTCAGTTTTGCCAGAAAAACTATAAAGACTGGAGCGAGTAGCTTTAAAATATCAGGGTTTTTGAAAGGTTTGCTCTTACAGTTTTGAAGTTAAATCCCTTTCGTACCTGTATACTCATTGCCCATTGGAATAACCACACAGACCACTGCCTGTTTACACAGTGAAAGAAAATATTTGAGAGTACAGAGGTTTCTCCAATGAGAGCAAAACAGCACTTTATTAAAACGAGAGGGAAGCTTTGATTTATTTTTAGCATCAGTGTCTCTAATTGAATTCTTTTCTAATATCTTCAAAGTATGCTGTGGCTGATGACAGCTTTGAGACACCAATATTTTCAACATTAACTGTAGACTCTAATGTTCGAAGAACTGTTCTAGGTTTGCAAAGATGAGTTTTTCCAAGAAGCTTCATTTGGTAGTGTTTGGCCTCTGCTGTTTTTGCTTTTCATGAGAGACAGATTTTAATTGGCATGAATGTTCATAGAAATTAAACATCAAAAGATGTTCAAGAAAAAACTTGTGGGCAATTAATTTTACATTTATAATGAAGTTTGTTCACAGCAGAAGTGTTTCAAGTGTTCATTCACCCTAGGATCAGAAACAACATAATACATCTAACCAATCGTAGCTAAAATCACAGCCTTGACGGTGTCTATCCAAATGAAATGGTTGCAAAATCAATTTGCTATTAATACATGAAATTAAAAACACATTCTAAGAAGTACACACACAAAATGAAATGTTTATGAGTAACAGGTTTGGTTTAGCAGAATTGTGATCCACATGTAGGCATTGTATAGTACAGCAAAAAAGGGTAAAATTAGAGGATAGGTTATTGCATGTTACGACTTCCCCAAAGTGATGCAACTCAAACACAACTTTTCTGTAATATTTTCCTAGTGGAATGCAATTGCCTAAATATTCCTTTCTGGGGGTTTTCTCCCTTTCTCACCCCAGGAAGGGGTAATCATCCCTAAAAACTGAATGGAAAAAAAAAAGATAACCTAGTGAGATTTTTCTCACTATCTTGGTTAAATGTTATATGACCAAGTATCAGCAGTGAAGGAACAATATCAGAGTCACAAAAGAGAGGAAATGAGTCATTGCTGAGAAGTTTCAGAAGCAGTTCCTTTTTTCAGACATCTCCCTAAGAAATGAAATAGGTAAAGCCTTCATTTTCTCAAACGCAAATCTAACTGAATTTTGTTACCGTTTTGAAAGAACACAGTATATACTGAAAGTTTTCAATTAACATTTAGTTTGTAGTCTAGTTTTCTTTCAATTTATACATAAAGTTCACCATCAAGTGCTTTAGAAGACCTGACACTGCTTCAAACTGCTAGAGGTGGCCAGAAATCATTTTTAGATTGGCTGCAATTTAATATAAGCAGTAAACAACAATTTCAAAACTGTGCTGGAGTTGAGTAGGTGTCTTCTGAACTTAGCCCCACACAGTAAGATGGTTATAGTGATACTGCCTTATGAGTATTAATGTTTAAATATGGATTCAACCTGTCACCTTCTATAAGCTTTCACAAAACCAAGGAAAAACATGATGCAACCTCCCAGGCTTTTTCAAGAAAAGAAAATATCTTTCAGTTTAGGTGCTTGATATTAACCCTTAAATATCAATTTTTGACAACTGTTGTTGCTGCTGCTTTCCATCATACTATTACATTTTCATTCCAAGTTTCTGTGCAGATGAGCTTTAATTGTTTCAGCACAGAAGGGAATTTTTTTAGTACATTAATAATTGGCTTAAACATGAATTAACTGATACTGAAAATGTACTGAGTAACAACACTTGGTTATCCACTTAAGATCATTCAGATTTTTTTTCCTTTGCTGAAAGAATAAATATTTGAATTCACAAGTACTGGGCTCCTAAAGCCTTAGTTAGAATACTGTGTTCTTTTAAAATACAGATTTTAGCCCCTGCCCACTTTCACTATTATTTTATGCTGGTACACTTTCATTCCTTTTCAGTCATTCCATAGGCAGTGGGTTCCTATTTAGAAGGTGATTTACATCCTAAGAGTACAGTTCTATATCACATAAAAATTCCAAATTGAATCCTGAAAATCTAAATCCTGATCAGAAGTATCAAAGTCTTTTTGGATGAGAAAAAATCTTGGAGAAAAAAATGCCTTTAGGAATAAATAATTTCTTCCGTACTTCAACGTGTTGAAAAGAGGGACAGTACCAGTATCCCACCTTAGAGAAAACCTCTGGTACTTTGTGTCTATAAAGGCTTCCAAATCTTCATGCACAAAAGCTTCCATAGATGTTTCAATTAAGGAATCCTTTGGGTTTGGACATGACCTTTACAGTTCAGAGAGGTGAAAGATTCTTTAACAAAATGGTATGTTTTGTGCCATTAGATATCAAATTTGTCTAATATTAATAAAGTTACAGAATCCCATAGGATGTAGCTGTAGCTAAGGGATGTGCTTTATCTGTTTGCTGTTTCCAGTGCACAGACCCCACGGCCCTAGCATTCCTCTGCATTTCAACTAAGTCTTGCTGCGCATCTTGTCAAATATTGTTAGGTCTCTCAGGTTTCAACCAGTAACCACAGCAGAAGGCAGAGGATGAGGGAGGGCAGGTATGGAAAGGGAAATCATCTTAAAATTTTCAACAGTGTTTGAATCGCATTTGTCAGCTCCATTCCCTTTGCCCTCTGTGTGCTCGAGAAGGGACCATCTTGGCAGCTTTAGCTGCAGTTTGAGCTAAACTGTTACCCTTTGACTCTGCAAGTCAGACATTCTCCATGCACATTCTTTGTCCATTCAAAGCCTGAATCAATACATCCATGGCTAAGAACAAAGTTAAGTTGCACAAATGTGCGCTGCATATAGTAGTTTTCTCTCCAAGGTTTTGGCATTAGACACAACATACTAATTCTGCAGTTACTGTACATCATTTAAAAAGTGATTTTCAGGTTCAGTACAGGCTAAACTTCTTTAGATGATGATTTAGCAGTTATTAGGTTCTCTGCAGAACTGATAAGGGCAATGATTTGATATTTCTCTGCCTTAAAAATTAACTTTTGATGAAACACAGCTGTACAAGTGTAAATGAAAAGTCTAAAATGCTATTTATACTTGAGTTTGCTGTGGTCTACCAGGTATATCATGGGTTTATGAGTGAACATCATTCCTGATGCCTTGTTCTGTTTTTAAAAGCAATTTGCATTAAGTAATTTTGCCCATTAGCTCAGTTTCATTTCAAACTTTACTCTCCAGGTTTTAAATATCACCAAATATCTTAAAACTTACTGTTTTCTGAAAAATTTAGATTTTAGATGTGCTAAATTTTGGCTTCTACATCTGCCTGTAGCATTTTAAAATACAAAGCTGTGTGGCATTAGAGATTTCTTTGATCTAACATAACAATTAAGACTTGATCCCTATTATTTAATATACTACAGATGCAATATTCTTACATACATGGTATTACTGGCATTTAGAGATGAGGTTCATAGATCTACACTGATTTTGTACAGCCCTTACTACTTTTTCATGCAATATATCCTGCACTGTTGAGTCTGACCAAGAACCATAATGTAGTCATCCACATAATAGTTTCCCATTTCCTCTACACTCCTTTATTTTCCCTGTTTCTGAGCTAAGATTAGGCAGAACTGGGCCAATGAAAGAGAAACACCTACACATTGCTTTTCTAACACATAATTAGCAGCTCTGTAATACATTCCAATAGCTACATTAAGAGCAGTGATCAGATCAGATTTTCCCAGACCTAACACTTTCAGTTAGACTCTGCTGGCATCTTTGGCTCCATGACCTTTCATGACTTCAGATTTGGGAGCAAATTTCATCACTTTTGGAGAAAGGCATTCTGGAAGTTGCCAACTGTAGCTGAAAATTTCTGTCAGTGTGATTGCGCTAGCAACCACAAAGTGAAATACAATACCAGCTGTGTACAAGAGCTTTAGAGAACATTTCAATCTAGTATTTCATTCCTTTGCCCAAACAGGATACCCACAGTATGTCTAAAAGCTTGGACTCAATTTTCTTGCCCTGAAATAAATTTGCGTCCTGGCAGGACACTTCGTTGACTCAGCAACCCTCTCTCTCTGTCTTTTAATTAATGTTTCCAAAACACCTAATTTCTCATACCATACTTTGGTCATTATATAAATGATGCTATGTATCCAACAGGGAGAGCAAAATAATTTGAAGAAGTATTGTGTTCAGATGTTAATGTGGCTTTAAAAGCCCACATAAAGTTGTTTTTTTGAAGAATTTTAGGATTCAGCTTCTACTAAGCTTTTAAGTCACTACGAAACCTACTTCCAGGATGAAGCTTATTTTGGGTTTACGGTTTGGGTTTTGTGGTTTAGTTTGGTTTGTTTTTAAGAGAAGTAGTAACAAATATTGCAGGTTTCACACAAGGTGTAGCTAAGCCCTAAAACATTATACCAAATACTACACCTTGAAGTTCTCAAGTTCCATTCCCTTCTGAACTGAATCCAGGTGCATTTAGATTGTCTGCGGCAGAATATCCCTATACATAAACAAAACTAATTTTCTTCTTTTTGCATTCAGTGGTAAAAATACTCAACTCCCATTAAGAAAAGCTTTTGAACTGCACCGGTTCACACTACGCTTTTGAGCAGAGAAAGCATACAGAAGAGTAAGAGGAAAAGACAGAATTTATTCTCACAATCTGTAGTTTAAAGGGAGTTAAATATATAAAACTTGGCATCACTTCAGCTCAATAAAATAAAAAGCATGAATCAACATAGCAAAAATATAGGAAATGTTTAAATAAATAAGTCCTACACACTCTAATGACAGAATAATTTCAAAGCTTAATGTGTTTTTCTAACCAAACTGTACAAACATTCCCGAGTTATTTTGGGCCAGATACGTTCCGGAGGATTGTGCCTACATCTTGAGTAGCAGAGTGAGTAATCATTTTCCATTAACATTTTTACAAGGGCAAATTATTCACTTAACTTTGATGAAGGATTGTCATGGTTTAAACCCAACCACAAACCTCGTTCACTCACTTCCCCCCCTTCTTGCCCTCCCCCTGCTCCCGGAGGATCGGAGAGGAGAACTGATAAGAATGCAACTCCCACGGGCTGAGATAAGAACAGTTTAGTAACTAAGGTATAACACAAATCACTACTGCTACCACCAATAATAACAATGGTAAAGGAAATAACAAGAGGAAAGAATACAACACCTCACAGAATCACAGAATCACAGAATCCCAAGGGTTGGAAGGGACCTAAAAAGATCATCTAGTCCAACCCCCCTGCAAGAGCAGGGTAACCTACAGTACATCACACAGGAACTTGTCCAGGCGGGCCTTGAATATCTCCAGTGTAGGAGACTCCACAACCCCCCTGGGCAACCTGTTCCAGTGCTCTGTCACTCTTACAGTAAAGAAGTTCTTCCTGATGTTAACGTGGAACTTCCTATGCTCTAGTTTACACCCATTGCCCCTTGTCCTATCACTGGATATCACTGAAAAAAGCCTAGCTCCATCATCCTGACACCTACCCTTTACATATTTGTAAACATTGATGAGGTCACCCCTCAGTCTCCTCTTTTGCAAGCTAAAGAGACCCAGCTCCCTCAGCCTCTCCTCATATGGGAGATGTTCCACTCCCTTACACCAGCCGACCAATAACTCGCCCCACTCCCCCCAGCCGAGCACTGACCGATACCTCCTCCAACCCTGCAGTCCCTCCCTTCTGGGGTAACTCCCAGTTACACCCTGGTCATGACGTGCTGTGGTATGGAATACCTCTTTGGTCAGTTTTGGGTCAGGTGTCCTGTCTCTGCTTCCTCCCAGCTTTCCTTCCTGCCTGGCAGAGCATGAGGCTCAGAAAGTCCTTGGCCAGACCAAACATTTGAGCAGCAACTAAAAACATCAGCGCTTTCAGCTCTCTTCCCAGGCCAAAAAAAATGAAAATATAGCACTGCACTAGCTACTAAGGAGAAAAATAACTGCTACTGCTGAACCCAGGACAAGGATAACACAAGAAGTTCAGAATCATGACTGACATAAATATATGCCAGTCATTTGCAGATTTGAGCTTCATAGAGATTAGTTCCAAAAAGGCTTATTACCCATTTCATATCCTTATGCATAAAAATACAATAATCACAGAATGTGAAGAAAAAAAAAAAAGGTTGGAAGGGTGCTAGACAATTTATTCCATCCATTGTAACATACTTTTCAGAAAGATACTGTCCTGGGTTCAGCAGTAGGAGTCATTTTTTTCTCCTTCTTCGTAGCTGGTGCGGTGCTGTGTTTTTGGCTTTCAGTCTGGGAACAGCACTGATAACACCGATGGTTTTAGTTGTTGCTCAGTAATGTTTGCTGTGACCAAGGACTTTCTGAGTCTCATGCTCCGCCAGGGAGGAGTGAAAGCCGGCAGGAAGCAGAGACAGGACACCTGACCGAAACTAACCGAAGAGGTATTCCATACCACAGCACATCATGCCCAGTATATAAACTGGGGGCAGTTACCCAGAAAGGCTAGATCACTGCTTGGGTTGGGCTAAGTATCTGTTTGTGGGTAGCGAGTGGTTGTATTCTCTTCCCTTGTTATTTCCCTTATCATTATTGTCGGTGGCAGCAGTAGTGGTTTGTGCTATACCTTAGTTACTGGACTGTTCTTATCTCAACCCATGGGAGTTACATTCTTTTGATTCGCCTCCTTATCCCTCCAGGAGCCAGAGGAGGAAGGGCGGGGAGTGAGCTAATGGCTGCTTGGTACTGAATTACTGACTGGACTTAAACCACAACAGATACTTACATAGCCTACTCTAAAAGACTCTATAATGATGTTTCCTCAGTTTCCCAAAGTAATATACTAATGCTTCATCACTCTTACTGGTAGAAAAAGATTTAAATATCTAATCCAAATAATCCTTTGGTACATTTTTATATATTGTTTCCTTTTTCCAAATAACCATCAGAAGAGATCATCCTCATTCCTCTTTACAGTGACTGCCCATATATTTGAAGAATTTTCATGAGTCCACTCAGTTTCCACTATTCTAACCTGAAAAACATTATTTCCTCTCCTCTTAGAAAATATTGGGTTTTCTACCTCTAATCATTCTCGAGTCTTCCCTAGACTTTGTCAATTGATCTCATTCTTCCTCTTTTTTTTTTTTTCCAAGGGCGGTGCCCAAAATTAAATAAAGTGCTCTTTACCAAAGGTTTATGTAGTATTTTTTAATATTATGCTCCTATTCATGAATGCCACTATGAACTTGCTGATGTGCTTTGAATTTTTTCATGAACCACCATACGTATGAGATCATTCTTATGCACTCAGAATTTCCAGATTTGATTTTTTCTCATTACATATATTCTTACCCTCATGGCTAATGTGATCAACATGATCAACATCTGCACCATGCTGAATCCTTTTCTTTCCTCCACCAAACAACAACATAAAACTTTTTTCAAGTTCACTGAGATCTCCCCGAAATCTAATGTTGTCCTTAAATACAGCTTTAATACCCCTCAGGTTGGTATCATATGCATATTTACCTTTCATGTTTTCTATTTCATTATGCAGACCATTCATGAATACAGTGAGCAGAAGCTTGGTTAGGACATATCCTAGGGAACTCACCTAGAAGATGCTTCAGTATGGACTGTGACATTAATAATTTCCCTCCATCATGGAAAAAAGGTAGGAATATTTAAGCTAAGTTTTCCTTGATAAATTCACAATGCTTGTATTCACCAGCTTGTTTCTTCATATGTTTGCTCATAGCTTTATGTAAAAAACATTCAGATAGTCAGAAGATGACAACAGAGTTCATCGTTCACACAGTATGATCAATGTTCCCCCAATTTCTCCTGTAGCGTGGCCCTAAAGAACCCAGTCTTTAAAGAACCCAGCATTGAGACCTCAGCATTAAACTTTAGGTGTCAAATAGAAGGTTATAAATCAGTGCAAAGGTTCAGACTTCAAGTGTGCATGCAGATACATATACTCACTTTAAGCTCAATGCTACTAATATATGCAAGTTTACAAACAGGTTTTTCCAGGTTACAGCCCTACATACATTCAGAATGGTAAATCATGAAATAGAGCAATTCCTGCTCATCTGTTTAAGAGTTGATCCTTTTGTTTCATGTGGGTAGGTAAGATTTTTCAAATATTTTAATTACAACTTTTCCTACAGATTTTGTTAACATCTGTGTTATGTAGAGAGATTAATAAGTTTATTTTCACTCCTCCTAGTTGTAAACACCTATAAAACAAAACAAACAAAAATTAATGACCTTTAGGTGGTCATTATTTTCCAGCTACACACTTAAAAAGTATTATTTAAACACCATTTCTTACTTCTCACAGGAGGAATGCACTCTGTAGTGCAAAAGTCAGAACAAGTTAGTATGATTTGCCGAGGAAATGCAGGGGTATTAGAAAACAATCAACTTCCTTTATCAGTTTTAAACTTTGCTCATACAAGCTCACTCTATATATGTAGTTCAGCAAGCAGCAGAAAAGAGAGCATCCTTCCATGACATCACTTTTCACTGACAAAGGCATATTTGTTGAAAGGTCATATCTAAATTAAAAATCTGAAAGCAAACATTAAATGTTTCAATAAAGCAATAGTTATTAACACTTTCAGACAAGTAAGCATTCATTCAGACTGAGTTACAAGGGAATTTTATGACTAGAAGACACATTTTTTGAACACTAGAATAAGCTAGAATAATTTGAGCTAATTCTCTGAATGCTAAGATGAGTGATAAGGATTTATCAAGCATTTTAACAGTGGTGTTATGCAACCTTCAGCCGGTTTGTGACTATGGCATGTATTAACTCACTAGATTAAGCATTACAGATGCTTACTTTAATCAGTTCTCTAAAAGTTTATACTTACGGTTTATATGCAAGCAATACTTTTTATTGAATCCTCTGTCTCTTCACATCTCTCTTGTGTTCCTTTAGGAATTGTTTATAGCTTCTTAAAGAAATTAAAATAATTCATGCATGTCATAATTTGAAATAACGAGTTTTTCTGGTAAATTGCTGCCTTTTTGAGCACGGATGATGTTTGGAAGCAGAGGAAATGTTGCAATCAACAAAATTATCCCAGTTCTACTGGTCCAACTTCATGGTCATCAGCTGACCGCCACAGCAGAAGATAATTTTCTCCCAAACAAATGCGATAGAGGCACACTCAGTAATGTTATATTTGGTAGAAAGGGTACCATGAAGTCTGTTTGAAAGCATCAAATAGCATTTGCACCTACTGTGAAAAATCTAAACCTACTCTTTTTTTCACATTAAAAGTCCAGCTTCTTAAAGAAAATTTATTTGTAGCTTTATCTCAAAAAAGGGCAACTGAGTAGTTTCCTAGTGCAGAATAAACTTTACATAAAAATTATTCTATCTGGGAGTGCTAATCAACATCATTTGTATATGATAAGGGGACGTTATGAAATCTTGCCTCTGTAGAAACCGAGACCAATTTTGTTATCTTCAGCCAATGTTATGAATAATATATTGTCCTATGTGCATATAGCAGTGATTGATGCAGTGATTAATGTTTCTCTTTTTATGCCATGAAAGACTAGCAATTAAAATTGCACTCCAAAGGCCTCTTTCTCCATACAGTTCAGTATGCTCTCATTCATAGAGATCTCTGCAGTCATTGTACAGATAAACAACATCTATTATTTTTATTTTGAAAAACAGCACTTTTTTTAAGAGTTCCTAAATATTAATCAAAATCCTGCATTTGTTTCACACAATGGGAGCATCAAGGCACAAATATACCCTCATGAGAAAGATTTGGATAAAGGATCTATATGAACTCCCGTGAATGCTCATTTGAAGACTGTGGCTTGAAAAGGGTCACAGAAAGTGTTTCAGAGCAATTCCTTGTTGTATGAATAATACAGAAACAGAAAATTGTAGTAAAGTCAACAATTTGAGGAAGTTCAGATTTTAAAAATGCCTCTCCAATTCATTATTGAATTTTGAAAATCCAGTCTCAAAAAAACTTTTTTGTTCTTTTCTTTCTCTGAATTCTAGTTTTTCTCAGAAAAGTGTATAAACAAGCAGCTTAAGGTGATAGGCTTTACTTAAGCTGAAGGTACCTATCTCTTCCTGTTCTACTGTGGAGGCAGGAAATGCTGACACAGGAACAGAGATTTTAGGTAACCTTGGACAGTGGTTAAGCAGACAAGTTCCAAGGACTATATCATTATGCAATTGCACCTTGTTGGGTTTCACTGTCCAGTTGCCCCTTTTCTAAACCCTACAGCATGAGTTCTCTGTGAAATCTCTTTCTCTGGTTGTTTCTGATGTCTTGTATGTATTTATTCACTACTGCTTCTGTCATTGATTTTCCATATCCACTACAGAATGCCAGATGACATTAACAAGCTGTAGTCGGATACTACTTATTTCATATACTTTAGTTCTTTCTTGCATGCTTCCCACAAATTTCTCAGAGAACTCAAACTACTGACTTTGAGCTTGATGTCTGGAGTACCATAAATATTAAAAAAAAAAATAATTAAAATGGTCTGCTCCAATTACCTTCTGCTTCTATTATTAATCATGACCTATAACTCTCATTCCAAGTAAGAATGTTAAAACAAATCTGACATTAAAAAAATGCTAAATTAATCAGTTAAGATATTTTATTCTTAAAACTGCCACAAGATATGGGTGTCCTGTTATAAAATTAGTACTTTGAGGAATAGATTATGAACACATTTATATTGGTTTTATACCAGTATTAGTGCATTATGCTAAGGTGAGCTATTCAAAATTTACAATACCATGAGATCAGAATCTACACCTCTGCGGTCTGCTGCAGATGAAAAGGAAAGATAAAAGAGAATCTGCCTTGACTAAGTCAGGTTAATTCTTTGTATTTGCAAAGGAATATCAACCAGTACTCAAAGTGCCATAGCTGTCTGGACTATAACAGTGGCTTCCTCAGCAAAGGTTTCCATAGGCAGCAAACATTGTAGACAAAAGTCATAATCATAGTCCCAGAGGGGAAGGGTTGACTTCTCTTGCTAGCATTTGATGTTTAACAAAGTAAGAAGGGTTAACTGAGGTCAAATGGAGGAAGCATACAGTGGACTTGAGGGTTGAATAGATAACTGTTTGGGATAGACTTTGTGCAGACTCTGTGAGATAAGCATCAGTAGCAATCAATACAGCAGAAGCAAAACCGCAAGAGTTAAGAAATCATACAGCAGCAGCTTAAAAAAAAATAAAAAAATCAATCCTTTTTCTTTTTTTTTCTTTTTTTCCTTATCCAGCAAACTACAGCAAGATTGTATTTGGGTCAATGTCACTCAGACTTTTCAAATCAGTACTCTTTCTTGGAGCTTATATCATACCTATTTCTTTTACAGTCTCATCTCCTCCCCTTCTCTCTCTAAAAATGGGGAAAGCTAACAAGCCAGAACCAAATCTAACTCAGCTTTCTTCTTCTGTACTGCAGGTTTCCACTAACCTTCACACAGGACTTTGACCATGAAAGTTAATGTTTTGATGGGTAGGTCTGTCTTCATACAGATAGGACTGCAGGGCAAAGATATTTTACATTATTACTTAGTTTTCCTCTGACTCTCTCACTGTGGTTGCTGTTGGAGTAGATTGGTCACTTTCATACTATCAAATCAGGTAGTTATAATACAGACTGAAAATGTTTTCAGTCTGTTCAAGGAACAGAACGTGGTTAGGTGAAATTGGTGTTCTCTTTTCAGAACTATTACAAATCTAATGTGGAACCTATTAAAATTCATCTTATGCTCTATAATTTTCCCATTGGTGATTCCTTCACATGATTTAGTGAAGCTAAACAAAATAATTTATACAGGTTATTAGTGAAGCTAAACAAAATAATTTATACAGGCTATTAGAATAACTGGTTAAAGAAGACTGGACAGAAGTATAGCGCCAAACGAGTTGAAAAAAAAAAAAAAATCACTGCTGTTGTATTCTCTACACTCTTTACAGCTCTAGAAGAAGTAGGAGCAAACAAATGGTCTCCAAAAACCACTCTTCCCTTTACCCTCATAATACAAAAAGAAAATGCATTCAGTATTGTCCTGGGTTCAGCAGCAGCAGCTATTTTTCTCCTTCTTAGTAGCTAGTGCAGTGCTGTGTTTTGATTTTTTGGCCTGGGAGCAGTGCTGATAACGCCGATGTTTTCAGTTGTTGCTCGAATGTTTGGTCTGGCCAAGGACTTTCTGAGCCTCATGCTCTGCCAGGGAGGAGGGGAGGCCGGGAGGAAGCAGAGACAGGACACCTGACCCAAAACTGACCAAAGAGGTATTCCATACCACAGCACGTCATGGCCAGGATGTAACGGGGATTTACCCCGGAAGGGAAGGGACTGCAGGGTTGGACGAGGTATTGACTGGTGCTCGGCTGGGGGAAGTGGGGCGAGTTATTGGTCGGCTGGTGTTGAGGTGTTGTATTCTTTCCTCTTGTTATTTCCTTTATCATTATTATTACGGGTGGTAGCAGCAGTGATTTGTGTTATACCTTAGTTACTAAACTGTTTTTATCTCAACCTGTGGCAGTTGCATTCTTTTCGATTCTCCTCTCCATCCCTCCAGGAGCAGGGGGAGGGCAAGAAGGGGGGGAGTGAGTAAACGAGGTTTGTGGTTGGGTTTAAACCACGACAAGTATTAAAGCTAACACCAACAGCCAAAGTTCAGAATGGAATTTCCTCCCTATAAATTACCTACATATTAAGCTGATACCTGAATTAGTGCCAAAGGAATGGAAAGTAATTTACCCGTGCTTTGCTTGAAGAATATGCAGGAAGATGCAGGAAGGGCCCTTATTGCTGTAGGACACTCAATCACCAGTGAGAGATACTGTATGTAGTTTTAAAACTTGCAAAGATGAAGGTATTGGGTCTCATGACACAAACCCTACTGAGAAGGCTGCTGAGATTTCAGCTGTGGCAGAGACATTTTACTGCAGTTTTTATTCAATATGAGGGATGTTATATAGTTTATAATATACAGTGTATAAATGTAGGTCTCTCAAGCAACACCTAAATGGAAGAAAGGTTTTTTCAGTTTACCATAGCTTTGTTTTGCTGTACAGTTACATAAACCAAGACAGTTACCTTCCTGAACCAGTGAAACAAACACAACATAAACTAATGTCCTCCAGCGCACTGATAATTACACTCAGAACCTGTTACTTAATGATTGTCTTAAAGAAGCTTGCAGATGTTATCTGTTCAAGCATTAGGACAATTTAACACACAGGAAAAAGAAAAAATCTTCCCTGTGTTCTGACTTTTACAAAGATTAAATTAAAAATATTTGTAACTCTCCTCAACTATAGCTTTCTTCTCTACAAAGGAGTTTTTCTCCTATAAAAAAAAAAACACAGTTTGCAGACATCATTTTTTTGTGAAAAATACAGTCAAAATTGTTTCATATGCTGCTTATAAATAAAATTTCTCTCTTTACCAAACTGTTCATCTATCTTCTGTTTTCTTCCTACCTGCCATGCAAGGCTCCTGACACGATCTGTAGAATCCAAATTATTCATCTGATAGCACACAACTGCATGCTCTCAGCTATTACATTATATAAATTGAGCCTTTCTGTAAATTACACATCCACAAAAATTCCTGTGTCATGCATTCAGACATCAGATAGGTATTTCTCAATTTACTATTTCTTTGATTTGAGTGCTTGTATGATACCTTGTTCTCTCTCCCCTAACTGGAATCTTCATGTTTTTTCTTCAACCTTGTTCTGATTATGGTTTTCTCTTTTCATCTTACTTGAAATTTCCAGAGCAAGAAAGACTAGGGTTGGATGATCGAGCAATATAACAAAGAAAAAGGGAAAAGTTTTGGATGAGCTGAATTTTAAAGGCTTAAGCTGATATGCATGCAGATGTAGTGTCCCACATCTCAAACACCTTGAAATACATAAGTATAGAAGCTGTGCTCACGTCCTTTCCCCCACACTTGCCCTGGTCTGATGGTACTGGGGCAAAGTGCAACACAAAAGGCTCCAAAACAGATGTCAGTTACACATTACTTACTTCCTGCCATCCCATTCTTCCTGATTGTATATTGTGTCTATAAAAGCAAGAGGAGTACCCACAAGTTTCAGTAAAGTCAGTGCATCTGCAGCAGTGCTGTGGACTGAAATGGGGTCACCTGTGCAGTGCTGGTGAACATGGCTGTATCCCAACCAGACACCAGGCATCAGCACCTCACAGAGATGGCAGTACAAGAATGTACTGCCATTGGATGGCAGCCCCTCCCCACAAAGCCTTCACTGGGGGTTAGTAGCTAAAAGGATTTCTACAGTTTCTTTATATCAAATTACTCTAACCTGGACTTCATACTGCTTTTAAAAGGTTGCTTCTGGAGAAAAGACCCAAGTACCTATATACAGACAATAAAATATCTCTCTATGTTTTTATTTCTCTATATACAACATTTGAATTGATCTGTTTCCAGAGATTTCTCAAAAAGGCTTATTGCCAGAGTCTGTTATAGAACCCCTGAAAGAGCAGCTCTGATACAAAGGTGTTCAATGGCAGAAAGCTGCAGAAAGGGCTAAATCAACTTCATTGGCATATATTTTTCAGTACATGCACTAAGTTAAATGGTTACAGCTAGTAATAAATGTAAGAGAAAAAAGTTCACGACTTTTATTCCCCTTTCTCCCCCCCCCCCCACACACACACACCTTTTTTTTTCCTTTAAAACAGTTTACTGCAGTATTTTTTGTTAGATTGTAATCTTCTCTCATTCAGTGGGGGCACACACTTAAAACATCATACCTGTATAGATTGCTAAGCACTGTGGGATGACAGGTAAGATAATGTTATGTCATTATTTCCTCTATTTCTTCACCCAACAAAACAATTTTATAACACTAAACTACAATATAATTATTTCCATAAAGGCTGTGTGATGAAATTCAAATTGTAGGGAAAGTGCCAATTTAGGAAAAGTACTAATTTAGCCAATTATTTCTCCCTAAAAAACCAAAAGATTTTTTACAGTGCTCCTTGCCACCCAAAAGAAAACAGCAGCTTTGTTTCAGTTGTATGTTGCTACTACAGCTTTTCTTTCCCTCCACCATTTTATCATCAGACCTTTTGTAATTATGAATGGTCAAATGTCCTTTAGTTATATCTCCGACAAATGATCGATAGGACATGGGGAGTTACTGCAGGTGACTCCTCTCCTCTGTATGACACTTAGTTATTAAAACATGATTTTGATTTTTTTTCAACAAGTGCAGAGGAAGGGAACAGGAGTGATTTCTCATTTACTTGTTCAATTTGTGGGGAATATTTCCTTACCAGGAAGGCCCATTATTTATAGCTATTTATCTGAAGCATCCATATATCCACCAGTAAAGGACAGATTTTAGAGTCATTACTTAGCTGGTAATATTAATAGCACTTGAGATTGAAGCTGAGAAAGCAAAAAATAGCTTATCCGTGTGATGAAACAATGGTTTAAAAGAGTTAAATACTGTAGGAATTTGTGCTGAAAAGAAGCAAAGAAAACTTTACACAGCTGTGCAGAACTATTTTTAATGGCATTTTTCTATTCCTATTTTAATGGTATTTTCCTATTCACATTTTTCAAACAGTTGGCACTGAGTGAGGCACAGGGAAAATACTGAGTTTAGCATCAATTACTTTAAAGGTTGCTTTCTTTTCCTGGTACTCAGAATTCTTTCTTAGCATTACTTTCATTACAAAGGCAGCTCACTCTAACATACTCCGTGATTAACTACCAGAAGCTGCATACTGTGGTTCAGAATATGAGCTCGTGTAAATCAGCACCATTCTTGTGAAGTTGCTCAATAATGTCCATTTTAAGAGACAAAATCCTTCTCATTTGTTGTATAAACCTATTTTACCCTTTGGCGCTGTGTCATTAGAAATAACAATAATGTATAGTGTCAGGCAGCTAAGAAACAGCTTGTCTACTTTCGATATAATCCATATGTTCTGGTAAGAAAAAACATATTGAAAAACTTTATAATAGATTTGCTGTATTAAGAAAATGCAGAATAGAAATAGTCTGAATCTCAGAATAAAATCTCATTCCATTGAACAAAACAGGCCTACATCTACACAAGTATCGATTCTCCTTTACTACAGTAATGTGAATGACAGACAGCATTTTGTCTGCCAAGTACCATTCCTGGGGGATGGGGAAGAGGACGCAGTGACACAAACAGAAGTACTTTGCTTCTCTTCATGTGAACAGGTTTGCAATCATTGGACTGAGTGAGGATTTCATACTGGTACTGGCTACCCCTGAAATTTTCCCCTCAAAAAGGAAACTACATTGAATTTATCTTGGGTCAGATTTTGACAGCAAACTCAAACGTAGATTAAATCCTTCCAAAAATTCTATTTAGGTGGCATACTGATTGCTGGTTTGAGTGGATTCTCAGATCATGGGATATATTTCATCACTATACAAGTGTCACAGATATACAAACACAAATTGATGCAGGGAAAAATCCTGCATCACAATCCACAAGAAAGTAAAATTCCTTCTCAGAGCTGACTTCATAAATTGCAGCAGGTATATTTATTTTTTGGGGTACAAGCAAACTATGCATAAGCAATTTTTGCAATAATAAACTCTTATCTCAGAGTATTTAAGAATGCATTTCTTTTTCTATACTAGCTGACTTAACAAATTTACGGTTATTTATCAAGTAATTTTGTAATGTTCAAATTAACAAAAGCTTAAAAGATATGCTGTTGATGAAAGAAAGAAATCCTTCTCTCTCTGAAACAATTTTATTCTAAATGTATAAAAATCCACAAGGGGGAATGCAAACACTTTTGTACCTGAATATATTTTGACGAGGTATTCACACTCCATTTGAAAAACACAAGCTTACATCCCAAACCCAGCTCTGCTTTTCCTGAAATTGTTTTATTTTAGTCATTTGAATTAATTGGGGATAGCAGAGATCGGGGTCATCCTTAGTAAGTAGCATGACTTGGAAAAATCCTGTCACCAGTATCTAATATGCCTTTCCCACTAAAAAATATCAATAGAATGTTAATGCAAATATTGTTGTGAGGTTGTGAGTGCTCCATCCCTGGCAGTGTTCAAGCCAGGTTGGACGAAGCCTTGGGTGGGATGGTTTAGTGTGAGGTGTCCCTGCCCATGGCGGGGGGCTAGGAACTAGATGATCTTAAGGTCCTTTCTAACCCTAACTATTCTATGATTCTATGATTGTTGTGCAAGCCATCATTTACCAAGCACGGGAGAGACTTCTATAGGCTGCCAGTAATCATTGCCAAAATAAGACAACACTCCACAGGCCTGCTTACTGCAAGATAAACACTACCCATTTGGGACTCAGGTGGTCGTCTGATACTCTCTGCCCAGAGAACCAGTGAATGGACTTTGGAAGGTATAAGATAAAACCTTAATTAAGGTTTAAGTAAGCAGATACAAGGTGCCAATTAAACAGCGTGTCAAGGGGCATGAGTGAAACACTTTTTCTTCCTTTGGGGTCCAGAATCCTCTGTGGAGTTCCTCCATTAACTAGGCTGTTGCTGATGACACCTCTTTTCCTTTGTGACTACAAGTGACAAGCTCTATTTCCCAACATCCCCAAGTGACAAAATGAGCACCATTCAGTCAGGTGGCACCCCTGTTTGTACACAACTGTTAGGGTAAGGCTTTTCTTATGGTATCAATTATCAGGAAAAGCCCATCTCTTGACTGCCAGGCTGGCAGAAAATGGCCCTGTCAGGAGACAGGTTTTTTTCCCCTCTTCTGTAACAGGTACGTTAATTATATTGTCTCCTGCAGCTATAAGATTGAGATAGGTTCAGACAATCCGATCATCTGACTTAAACCTGTCAGATGAAAACTACAGAGTTTCTTGTTAAAGGAGTGGAAATAAATATTGAAAATCTCCTTTTATACAAGCCGGCAGAGACAACAGTTGTACCCTTCTTACAGTGAAGTGCTTAGTCTCAATGTCACAGGAGATTAATGAGCTATATAGCCATCCCCTGACCTAACAAGCCACAGAAAAATTTCTGACTTGGAGACTACTTATTCTGGCTACTCTGTCATTGAAGCTGAAATAAAAAGCAATCTAGACAAAGCTTGATACAGAAAAATCAAGATTTCAGATTCTAAGACTCGATCAGAAGATGTTATCATTTGCAGAAATTGCAAACATTCAGAAATTTATTTACATTCCAAATGGGACTAGAACCTTGATTGTCCCATTACAATGGCCTTACGGACAAATACAGAGATAGAATATGGTAATCACAACAAGGACAGGATATGTTGTTTCTTGAGGAATATTTTCTAGTCCCAGATTGAAAAGAATAGTTTGTTGTTTTTTGTTTGGGTTGGGAGGGTGGGGATGGTTGTTTTGGTTTTGTTTGTGGTTTGTTGGGGTTTTTGTTAACTAGAATTACAAGGAAAGGTTTGTCTGAGCATTTGAGATGTATCATCTAAGATGACAAAGGCTGCCAACTCTCACATTCAATGCAAGTCTTATTTTTTCGTAATACAGATCTGGAAATACTTTCTACGAGAATCCTCACAACAAATAAGCATACAAGGTTTCTCTTCATTTCTGGGATTCTACCCTTTGCAGTTGCAGCAAAAGCCATGAAAAAATATTGTCCCTAATTTGTCCTGAGATCTCAACGAACAAAGGGATATGGATGACATAAACAAGAGGTGTGGGCAGCTTGACAGTGCCTGAAGTTACAATGTTATAAAACAAGCATTAATATAAACAAGTCAAGGGAAATGCTTCACACTTTTGGGATTCATTGAAGCATGTGGTTTTTTTTCCTTGTATGTGTGCTTACATGTATTTGTATAAGACCAGAGAGAGTTTTCCAAGGATTGATGCTTCACAATAACAAACGCATTGGTCCTAGAAACTTTTGGTCTTAGTCTACCTTTAATTCTTCTAAATCTATGGCTAGAAACATACATTAAACCAATTGTGAAAAAAAATCAGTCTGCTTTCAAGGATTTTCATATATTTACTGAAGCTAACTTAACAATGGGATATTTATTAATTAACCCTTATAAACAATTATGCTTGAGAAAAAGCAGCTCCAAGCTAGATAGTGTAGTTCTGTTCAAACACAGAGGAAAGATTTAGAGAGATAACATGACACGTGCTGTCTCAAATGCAGACAAGATTTCATTATCCACATCCTCAGCATTTCTTTCTTACATGTTTGTTGTATTTTGATACAAACACATCCAGTGAAGCTGAGGAATCTAAGTTTTCACATGAAAAGAATTTTGCAGTCAGAGGCAGCTACCACATCTAAAAAGAATATCACCAAAAAATTGCTATTCACATTAAGAGACATAGTCAATGGAAATATTGTAGATATAATGGTATAACCTAGCCTTGAAAAAAATCTTAATATGAAGCACAGAAGAAATAAGAAAATAAGTGTTCAAATAAGAATAGTAGAATAGACCTTAAACTGGGGAGAGGAGGGGGAAGAAAAAAAAAAAAAAAAGAGTCATCCTCCTAGGTCTATATAAGAGAACACAAAGCCAAAAATTCCCTTTCATTACCTTTTCTACATTTGTACATCAAATGGGTATTTAATAGTAGCAGCATCCCCAGATCACCACACCCCAAATCAAAACCCTAAACTCCTTGGGTCCCTCTCCTCACCCAGTCTGGTTGTGGTAAGTCACAAAAGCTACCATAAGAGAGAGAATACATTCACAAATTTCTCTAATCTCTTTTAAAGTTTTTCAGTAGTCCTAAATTAAATCCCTTTCACCCTTATCACTTTATCCATCAGAAAATCCAGAGGATATTTGGATTCAGAAATCCATTGCACCAAAGATCTTTCATTACAACACACAAACAAGCACTTTTATTGGACAAGAACCCAATTACTTAACCCGGCTTCAGGTTTCATTCTACCCTGCTGCTTCCACCTCGACATGGACCTTCTAATCTCTTCTGACGGGCATTGCTACATATCAGTTCTGATACACAAAGATGATTTCTAACCTCCCTTGCAGAGAGCTACTGATTAAATAAACCGAGATGCCCATCTCAGCTTCTTTGGACCAATGAATAACAATGAGGAAACAAAGTTGGGAGATAGAGACCTTTTTCCCTTTAATATGAACAGCATTCAGAAATAGACAGAAAATGAGGGAAAATAATTCAGTAAAAGAAAAAGGAATAGAAACAGCTAAGTGTCTATACAGCCTTGTATAAATGATTCATTTATTATATCAGCTACAGGTTATGTTTCCTCCTTTTGTTTCTCTGCTGCAAGTTAGTAAAGAGTTTCCTTGCTACTGTAATGGGTAAGTGATGGTATAACTTCAAAATGCTTACCGAGCAGAGGGCTATGAATATTAGAACACAAAGACTTCAACCTGCTCTGCAGAACTCTACAGCTGATACATTAACTCCTGGTTTTATCTCTTTCTTCAAATGGTGATCATAACATGCTCCAAGAATATACTACCCAGATATCAAGAAAGTATGTTGCTGATGAAGCTGGGAAAATAGACTTAGTATGTGCAGAAAGAAAGAGGACAACTGATTATATAAACAAATGACCTCTCTCTAAATCAGTTATTAGAAAAACAGGTTGTTAGATCCAGACTTTTAATAGCTTCAGTAGCACCGGGTCATAAAGTGAATGTCATAGCATTCTTTGACTGTTACAGCAGTCAAAGAAATATGCAATTCACCCATCTATATATGCAGTATGCTCTCTAAATGAGACAGTGAACAGTACAAGGCCAGGTTTGTTGGGGCTTGGAGCAACTTAGTATTTGATTGTTGCCAAAGCTGTTGTTGCCCATGGAAAGAAGTTGGAACCAGATGATCTTTAAGGTCCTTTCTGACCCAAACCATTCTGTGATTCTGTGCATTACACAAAAATACAAGAATCTGACAAGGAGTCATTGCAAAATGTTACAGATAAAGATATTAATAAAAGCATGAAAAGTAAACAAGAAGAGCTGGATAAGAGGAAGAGAATGAGAAAGGGAAGACTGAAACAAAGCTCTCCAAAGAATTAAAACCAATCAGTGATAATGTAGTCATACCGAAGAATTGGAAGTGATTTGGTATCACCCTGACTTCTCAATCCATAGCGAGTTACAAAATACATACTGGTGACAGCAGGATCAGAGAGCTACTATGAGCAATTCCCTTCAGTTATTTTGAGATGCATATTACTAAACTGTTTCTTTCTAGACAAAAATTATTCTAGAATTTGAAAATGTGTTTCCAAGAGAAATTTTAGTATCAGACAAAACAACGTGAACTGAATCTGAACTATTTTACCTGTGAAATCTTTTCTTTTGCTGATATCACAATGTGCGTTAGTTATCTATGTTACCGAGATGTTTTTCTTCTGTACAACTGTGTATTTCCAGTACAAGTATCATAAAGGGAATGTAAAAGATTTTGTGCTGTTTCTAGATTTGGTATTTGTTGACAAAGAACTGGAGTTCTGGCTTTTCCTGCCTCTGTTTAGTTATTATTCTGCGCTGGCTTGCCTTGTCCCATGTGTATCTCTGAACTAGGGAGAATTAATGATTTTCCATATTTACTTGGAGTTATAGCCAAATATTTTTCATGGAAAAAAACATTAATTGCATGGACTAGTTTTAAGGAAATACTTTTCAATCTCAATAGTATTTATAATTTCTGTACAGAAAAGAGTTTTTAAGGAAATTTTTTTCAGTCTCAATATTATTTATAATTTCTGTACAGAAGAGAGTCAGTCTTTTAAGGAATTCCATCCTCTGCCTTGGGTTGCCTACACAAGACCTTTTCAGGCAAAAAAAAAAAAAAAAAGGTAGAGAAAATGCAGTTCTATGCACAATGCTTGAAAGCGATACTCTCTATTGAAAGATATTTTCAAAAGATGCACATTGTCTTTCATTACTATGTAAGACATTCAAATGATTATATGTGCTTTTCAAGGTATATTCTATTTACAGTATTTTGACCCTCTAACAAGCAACTAACACAACTGCTGCACAAGTTGTCATTGCAGATTTAACTGACCCCCATTTCTTGCCTTACAACAAGAAAAAAAGTTGCTATTAGCTGTTAGCTTCAGGTTTGTTAACCACAATGCTAATGCCCAACTTCAACCGTATTGTTTTAAGTTTGTACTTCTTGAAGTCACATTTGTTTACCTTCCCCCCAACTCCCTAGATCTTTTAATCTCCCCCTCTCCCCCCCAAAAAAAAATATATTTATGACCTCCCCGAATTCATGAGCATCAAACATGGAAGCAAACTGCTGTTCTAAAACATGCCTGCCATTTCAGGTACATTTTAGGCACAAGGCAGCAAATACAAATACAGAATAAAGGCTACTCTGTCCAGGCACTTTATTTTGGACCTCCATGTAATGTAGCTGAATTTTCTGTCTTAACATCCACCAATGTTTTTCTTCTTTTTGTCATTGGAAACAAATTGCATTGTCCTTTTTGGAAACAGATTACAGCACTTGATTATATTAGTTAAATAGTGGTTGATTGATGTCATCAATGTGAATTAATTATGTCTAGTTAATGTTTCTGTGCCAGATTCCCTCAGCTAATAAAGTGAAGTGTCAGAAAGGACCATTATCTTTTATATTCAAGGTCAAGATGTCAATAAAGCTTTGACATGAACTCACTGGGCAGGGAGAAGACTCTCCGAAGGAGGTATTTTAATTGTGTTCATTATTTTTGCCAGCACAAATGTATTACCTAAAACTGTGTTAATTATCTTCACAAGCAAACATTAAGCATAAAACATCTGCTTGTTGTCATTGCAAGTCAATGCAAGAAGCTGCAGAACTACTTCTACATTTATTTCAAAGCTCTAACCTACTTCTGTTTGTCAGTGTCAAACAGTAGTCTGTAGAGGTGACCAAAAGTGTCGCTCATGATCTATCTGCGTGACTAAAATATCCTACTAATCTATACTGAGTGTAGCTAATCTGCATGTAGGGCAAACACTTAAAGTTGCTTTGCAGCTACTGCTTGTTATCTCACATTCAGAGGTTTTCCTTTAGAAGACGTAAAGGAAAAAAGCACTTCTTTCCTTTAGAAGTGCTGCACACTTTCAGAGTGGACAGAAGTGTACTAAAACTTAGAAAATAAGGTGGATGCACAGAGTTAATGCAAACAATTTTTCCCCACCAGTAACAGATATGCATTAACAAAAACTTAAAGGAAAACAATATTCCCAGTGGTTAGCAGGTAACTCAGAAGCTTAATATAGTAATTAGTCTCTCTACTACATGTAAGGAGTGTAAATACTCCCTCTTATCTGTTAATTTTACAACTTATTGGGAAACTCATCAGGTTATCACACACTGGGAAGAGAAAAAAATGGGAAAATTACAGAAAAAAAATCCATAAAATTCCTTCATGTACAAACCCTAAAATGATGTCCAAATGCTTACCTTTTTGCTGAAACCAAAAACTCTAGAGTAGTCTCATGTCTAAGCACTTCTGAAATGTGAAAACTTAAATTGCTGTGAGGTTGAGGTACCCCACAATTTTGTCTGTAGTCTACACTCTAGATAAATACTTTGCAGCACAAACCTGCCAGGCTGTGCAGCTGTGGGGTCTGTTCTTCACTGCTCATCTCAGCAAAGTTTTCATTGACTCCAACAGAATTTTTAACTGCAAGAAAACTCTATAGCTCTGGAAACATATACCAGAAAATACTGATAATGTAGCTACAAAAAAAAAAAAAAAAACCAAAAACAAACAAAAAAAAAAAACAAGCAACCAAACCAAACCAAACCAAACCAAAACAAAAAAAAGAGATGAGTTTGTCCAGGAAACCTTTCACTGAACCCTCTACGACTAGAAGATCCAGTGAAATAAGAGAAATGCTCTTCTTTCATAAATACATCAGTCGAGTTTTGAGCTTCTACTTCACTATGAAGCACCATCATTATGATAAACATGCAAAACTTATTAGGTGCTCAAAGAGTAATAGGCAATAAGAAAATCACACTTAACAAACATAATTGTAACCCAGAGACTATTTGGTTTGTGCTGGAAGACATGCATACCATCTATTGCAAACATATGGCCATACATTACAAACGCAGTCATGCATCACACAAAAGACTTTTTTTCTGTCTACCACAATTCAAGCAAAGCCACTGAAACCTATAACCGTTTTTGACCTTGCTTTACAGACTCCTTGCTGTTGGCTTAAGTTTATGGATTACACCAAGAGATCAAGTTAAATACACTTTCATGATCTAATCTCCCTTAATCAATAATAAGATAAAAAGTCTTAGAAAGACCGTAGGCAACAAAGACATAACATGCCCAGAGCGTATACTCTTCAGAAGAATCTCATTAGACTGTATAGGTAGGATGTAAACAACCAAGAGGAAGCCACAGACTGATTTCACCTGACTGCAGTCAGTGTTTTAAATACAACACAGAATATGACCTCATAAATCTGAAGCTATGATCAGAAGTTCACTTCAGAAACAGCCTTGCTAGTTAAAGATGCAAATTAATCTTTCCAGCTGATTGTCACTACAGCTTCTTCCCAAGAGCTGGAGCACTGCTTCGTGTGAGTATTTCCCATTCATCTCACTACAGTTACTGAGTTATCTTACCCTACTGTGGAAATGCTATTTAAACCATTCCCTGGCTTGAGAACATGGCCCAAGACTGCTAAAGCAAGCACTACATTCTCTAGCACACATTAGCAGTAAAGCAAGTTCAATGGCAGATCCCTTTCATGTTAGTAATTTGAAAAAATGCTGCTGAGCTTTTCTAGAAGACAGCAGTCTGCCTGCTTCTCATCACTGAAGGCTGAATTCTGATGGATAAAATAGAGACTGTATGCAATTATAGATGGTCTTCGAACAATATTTAAAATCTTTCTCTTAATAAAAATATTGATATTTGGGATAATAGCCCCAAGTACTACAAAAAAGTCACTATCTTCCTAGTTTTGACTTTGTAATTACTTTTTTATTAGAATTCAGCCGACATTACAGACTGAAATAGCACACTCAGATACTGCAACTCAGAGAAGTTAAAAGAACAAGAAAAGAAAAAAGTAGAAAACCACAAGCCTTTGAGGGCAGAACATGTACACATGCAACTCTTAAAAAATGAAAACATAACACAGTACCATACAGTTTTATGCTAGCTAAGAGGGTTTTTTCTCTCATTTGAACACTCACGATTCTGCCCAATGCTGCACTTTGATTTTATAACCATCCCATTGAAAATGTTCTCTGATATGACCCTTTTATGAATTAATAACTCATAGAGATATTGCTGCATGGAAGCATTCTAAGATTAGACAGCACTGAGAGAATCTATTACAGTATAATGTAATAGCGAATAAAATATAAAAAATTACAGTATCTTGCTTATAAATTGATGATCTTCATGACATATTTTTATACATATACTGTTTCAAGAAGATATTGAGAAAAAAAGGAAATAGGAGTTAGTGTTATCCCTACTTTAGCACATTTTACTATGTAAAAGTTCCCTAGCATAAGCATACGTATGTTGCATGGCCTTACATATATGCACACACAAAAAACCTGCTAACTTTTCATCAATATATTTGCCCTCCAACATGTTCAAACAGAGATATGAAATGAATGCAAATTTAGGTGTGAATAAAAGGGAAAGAAAAACAAATTCTAAAGTATTTTCACTTTTGTCTTTCTACTAACACTTCTTAGCATTACTACCTATGGGGCTGTAACAAGAGAAGGCAGTTTTGCCCAGAGGCTGACAAGCTGAGTATTTTTTGGTTGTTGTTTTATTTATTTATTCACAGCTTAAAATGCTTAGCAGTTAAGTAGAACAACTCAGATTTTACTACTATCTCTTACTGTCTAGTTATTGTGTATTTTCATTCTTAATAGGAAAATTATAGAGAGTTAATATTTATTTCATTCTACATATTTGGAAACCTAGGGATACCATGTTCAGTCTATTGCTGTCATTATTCAACCATGAAATCCTATTAGAATGTTTTTCAGTTATCTTGATTAGAAGTGACTGGCTGCTAGAAGCTTGGCAAACTGAAAGGTAAACTGGAATATGGGTCCCATGTCCTACATAAGGACATGGAATCCACATTGCCCACTCCAGGTGTTTCCAGTGAAGTGAAAAAAAAAAAAAAAGCCAAAAATCACAAAGCAGAGTCCTACTGTTGCTAAGGCTGAAAAACACAAGTAGTAAACAGCACACCGCGCAACTGTGTGGCCCACTGCGCAACTGTGTGTGGCCTACTGCATGCTTACAGTTTTGCAGAATGGGTACAATCACTGATTTACTACACTTGTGTCACTGAAGAATTACTCCATGCCATACTCACATCTTTCTCCCTACTTCTCCAGCTGCTGACATTGCCTTCAACTCACTAGAATAAATAAATAAATAAAACTCAGACATTTTTCATTCCTGGAAACACTACTGCAAACTAGACAATGAGAGAACGTTTAGTATTTGCTAAAGTCTACTTGCCAAAATCCACAGTATCCTAACCAGCTCTGTTTTATGTAACCATGAAAACTTGCACACTTCTTACTTAACTGTGGGCTTTCCGTGTTGTAGCAAAGCCACTCAGTGAGCTCCCTCCTCTCCATGCTAAGCATGGAGAAAAGTGGCTTTCCCCCACTCTGCTGGATATACCCACCCCAGTTAGCAGCAAGCAGGAGCATGAGTTGCTACTTATCTGAACAAGGTGGGTGGGCACACCAGATGATCTCTTTTGTCTATTTGTTTTTTGTTGAAATATGTGTTCAAATAGGGAGACAAAAAAGCAATAGTGACCACAAATATGAGCCAAGATAAAGACAGACAAAGTGTGTCAAGTTAATTTCTCCTGTATCTTGCATTTGTGTAATCTATTGGCAAAGCTGACAATCTGTAAGCACCTGTGTAGCTCTGTGTCTGTTTCTCTATAAATTCACTATATGAATGAGGGTAACCTCCGATTTGTTTATCTACAGTGATTTTTTTTAATTCTGATGCTTAAAGCACTGGTTTCATACACCTACTGCTTGAGTTCAAGGACAACTAAGAAATGTTAAGGAGTACTCAGAAGCTTCTACAGATACCAGAAGACCTTGAATAAAAACTTATGAACTTAACTGAAGTATTTATTTTCTTTCTTCTCAAGTGCAAACAGAGAAGTACAGTAATTTATCTTCTTCTTTTGGCTAGTTGGACAAAAAACGAAACTGAAAAGGCTTCCACCCAAATATTTCTTTTAAATTAAAAGTAGAACCGAGAGATTGTAACTTGCTTCCTGCTCTATTGCCTGATAACATTTGCATTACCCCTAACAAGGAGAAGGTATCCCTGTTCTCGGAGATATTCAAAACTCAAGGTACCAAGGCCCTGAGGAATGTGCTCTGACATCAGGGTTAGTCCCAATAGCAGTGGTGGGGGGCTCAACAGGAGTGAGGTTCCTGCTGCAGTGGTTCACAGGCAGGTGGCCTGCCCCAACCTGAGCTTAAACTGACAGGGAAACTGTGACAGTGAAGTATGTGGAGGACAGGGAAAGGGGGAAACCAGCTAGTGTTAGACTAAGAACACCTTAATATGAAGAAATACTGCAGACTGTAGATAGAAAAAGGAGCATAAAAACCCAAACAAATAAGAAAACCTTTCAAGTGTGCTTGGGCTTATTTGCTTCTTTATTATATGTTGTATGTGACTCAAAGAAAACAGATATCTGACCATTTGAAAACATATAGTACTCAAGCTGGGGTATCTAAAACTAAATGTTTAGGTTAAAATATTTTCACTTGAAAAAAAAATTAGTATTCTGAGAGTGCAAGTTGGTTTTTTTAAAGGTTCAGTTCTTAGCTGCTCATTAAGCACAAAATTGCATCCTTGGTAATTGCTTGTAAAAGCTGAGAAAAATGGTAAACATTTTTGTAGTACAAGCCAGAGTTCACCGCAAAGCAATGTACGATACTAGTTCTCTTCCACAGTTGCATATAACCTTAACTTTATTGGTAGATTCCCTAACTGAGGGATAAGGCATTGCACACACACATTAAGTCCAACAGCTGTGAATTTACTGTAGGATAGGAGGATTAGGAATAATGAGTCCCTGATATCTCTCTCCACATCATGTTCAACCACTATGTGATAGAGAAGGACCTTTCTGCTACAAAGGTAACACCAGGCATTGTGCAACTCCAGTGGGCTCTGGCATCCACAAAGGGAGCTTGTAAGAAGTCAGGAGAGATGGAAAGACATGTATAGGAGTGGGATCACTTCACAGGCACAGAAAGGAGAAGCAGTCTGCCCAGGGTCCCACGGAGAAGCCTTATATCCATGGTCCATATCACTAACAAAGCTCAAGCTGCAAAGAGCTGAGAAGTATTTCCAAGACAGCAGAGATACAGAATTCAAACGAAGTATGGGTTTGATACAGCTAGACAACATATTCCACATGCAAATAGTCTCAAAGCTGACATGTATACATATTAAGTATGTACATTTTCTCGTAAGACATTCTCGAAAAAATACTAATTCCTGCCTAACGATAAACTATTCTGTTCCAGGGGGATTTTTTGGCTACAAAAACAAGGTGACCTTTCATATTAACATTGATTCAAAATGATATTTTTATTTCATTTTGAAATGTCATTTTGTTTCTTTTTTTAGCTGCCAAACCAAAATGAAATGACATTTTGACTTTAAATTCATTGAAAAGAACTGTTTGTATTTAAATGGAAAACTAAACTAAAATAAAATAAATTAAAAAAAAATCACTTGTCATTAAATTCTTTCTTTCCTGAACTTTGGAAGTTTCTTACCTCAACTGAAAGCATGTTAAGACATCTAAAGCACGTTTAAACTTACATCAGAAAATGCTCCTTTTTCCAATCATCAGCTGGTTTATTTTAATTTATATTTATGGATCAGAAAAACAACAGTGTTACCATTGCCACCTGGAACGTTCAATCCCAAATTGTCAGTCAAATGTTTTTCCATAGCATTGCAACCATTAAAAAAAATATAAATAAAATAAAATTCCCTGACACCTCCCCCCCTCCTCACCTTTCTTTCAAAGAGAAAGGAGAAATCCTAAAACTTGATTCTTCATTGTGAGAAGTTAAAATTTTATTTCTTTTGCTGTCAAACTGATAACCATATTTGGGTTTATCTCCCACATGAAATTATGACCTCTCACATGAAATATCACTTTCTTATGCTTTTTTTCTTATGTTCAGTAGGCAAATAGCAAATAACTCAGAGTTTAATAGTGAAGATAAACCTGTCATTGTGCTCCTTTTAGCAACTCATCTATCCTGTTCTTCGTATTTTATTTTGCAAGAATATTTTTTTCATTTTTCAACTAATTGCTTATGCAGGGAGGAGAATCCAGTGTGTGTGTTCTGTAATGGAGGTGATACAGAAGATGAAGAAAATGTTCGGATTTCAAAAAGTAACCTCGTGTCCTGGGTTCAGCAGTATCAGTCATTTTTCTCCTTCCTAGTAGCTGGTGCAGTGCTGTGATTTTGACTTTCAGCCTGGGAACTGCACTGGTAACACACCAATGGTTTAGCTGTTAGTAGCACTTACCCTGATCAAGGACCTTTTCGGTCTCATGCTCTGCCAGTGAGGAGGTGCACAGGAAGCTAGGAGGAAGGAGAGACAGGACACTTGACCCAAACTAACCAAAGAAGTATTCCATACCACAGCACGTCATGCCCAGTATAGAAACTGGAGGGAGTCGCCCAGGAAGCCCAAATCACTGCTCAGGTCGGGCAGGGTATCGGTCAGGGGGTGGTGAGCGGTTGTATTCTCTCCCCTTGTAATTTCCCTTAGCATTATTATTGTTGGTGGCAGCAGTAGTGGTTTTAGGTTGTACCTTAGTTACTGGACTTTTCTTACCTCAGCCAGTGGGAGCTACATTCTTTCCATTCTCCTCCCCATCCCTATGGGAGATGGGTGGAGGGGAAAAGGAGGGGAATGAGAGTGGCTGCGTGGTAATAGAGCAATCCCTAAAAGTGGAACACCAGGAAGGTCTCACAATCAAGCTTGTATTAAGATCAGAATTCTTAGACTATTTGAATCCTTTTACCTTGACGTATGCGCCAAGTATTTTCTAGTTTAAGGGTCCAATATGTCTACCTTATACTCAAGGTGCTGGACACCTGGGAACATAAAGGCAAATGATGGAATTTTTAAATGCCATAACTTCTGAGCCCTGGGAATAGCTGTCTTGCCTCCTATGGCTTTGGGCAAAGGCTGACATATGACTGGTTTAACTCAAAACGGTTGTTTCAAAATTAATATGATACATGTCTATACCACACACAAACTGGACCTATTGTTTCACTTTGGTTCATCCTGCCCTCCCCTAAGAAAGGGCCACACACATTTATTTATAATAAATAAAAAGCTCAATAAGACAGGGTTTGCTCTTTGTCTGTGCACGGTGTAACATTATTCTGTGATGCTGCAAAGAGGATTATGATTTTATCTCATGGAAAAAACAGGGAGAGAAATTGGATTATAAGAGCACTTTGGGAGGGAAGCAGAGGAAAAAATCCATAACAAAACCCAAACTGCTCCTGAAGAGGAAGCGCTCTTCTAACAACATGTTGCTGAGTTTCAGTAATCCAAAGTAAAAGCCAAGAGGGGGCAGAGAAGGGGAAGAAGTGGATTTGTCATAAAAGTGTCCTAGTATGTGTATGGGAACCAGCTATAGAAACAGGCTCTTTCTCCTGGCATGCTCCAGCATCATTGCTGTCTCACAACTCTCCACAATCCTGCTGTTGCCTCATGCTGCAGGATTAGGAAACATTACTGTTGTAGTTTTTATAGCTCAATAACACTGCAGCTAATCAAAATGATAACAAACACCACACAACTGATAATTGTTCATGTTCACCAGGGAGAATGTGATCCATTTTGAGCTATTATCCCATCTTTCACAATCCCTTTTGTTTAGCTCTGACAGGACTGTGATCATGAATCATGTTAGCTCTTCATTTCCTTATTATTTCTCAAGGATTAAACCAAATGCTTCTCCCTCAATGTCTCTTCTTCCCTTCTCTTACTTATTCCTTTAAAATTAACAATATTTTCTTTTATTAGGAAGCATTTCTCTGGAGGTTAGTCACAGGAAATAATAGATGTCTTTCATTTTACATAAAGAATCATGAAATTATGTCAGTCTTTTTAAAGTGGGGTTTTCGAAAGGTTTGATTCTAGAAATACAAGTCCTACTGAAATGCATTCACTCTTAATGGGTCATAAAGCTGCCCACCAACTTGGCACACAGATTCTTCTTAAAAAGGCTGAGACTGCAACCCTTGTCCTGACTGAATATTCTAAACCCAAAATTATTTTCATAACTATGGCCTGCAACTCTTGTTCTCTCTGGTAAAAGAAGACCGAAAATTGAACGTACCAGAGCGGCGACAGCCACCGAGGGAGCCTCGAGTCCTCGACAGGACCTGCCCAGGAGCCGGCAGCTCCGCGGACGCGAGCAGGGACTCACAGGGGGCGGAGTCAGGAGCAGCGGCACCAGCCCCGGGGGGTTAAAAACCTGCCCCAGGGAGCGCGGCGAGCAGAGCGGGTCGAGGCAGCTCGCGCGGGCCGGCGAGCGGGATGGCGAGCACCCGTCGTATGGCCAGGGCCCGCTCTGGGAGCTCTGCTCTGGCTGCCCCGGCGGTGCCCAGCGTAGGCACCCAGACAGAGCCGATGAGAGGGGAGGCTGCAGTGCAGAGCTCGGGGTGTAGAGGGTGCCTGTGTTGGAAAGAGCAGAATTTTGTATGATAAAACAATTGTATAAAATAGTAGAAATTATTATGTTTGAGAAATTTATAAATTAATAGTGAGGTTTTGTATATTAGAAAATGCTGTGACTTCATGGTTTTGTATCACGGCAGTTCTAATGTTGCAATATATCACAGCTGTCTTGTACCCAATGCTACAAAAACATAGCATAACCAAATATGGTAAAAGGAGTATAAAAGGATTTAGAAAAGTGTGTACTGGAGACTATACCCAAGTGGAACCTGTGTATAAGATAGCTGGAAGAGCATACCAGAAAGAAGATAAGAGGGTGCTAACGTTTACACAAGGATTGGAATATACTCAAGTGGGGGAAAGGTGAAAAGGACAACCTGAGGAAGACTCTTACTTCATCGGAACGACCACCAGACGACCACCAGACGACCACCAGAGGGGGCCGCGCAAGCGCAGAAGAGGCTGATGTCGTAATAGATGGATGTGGCAATCTCTAATGCATATGTATTAGTTAAATGTTGTAACCTATGATGAATATGTATTAACTGTGAAACTTTTAGGGTATAAATTGTGGACGCGATGTGACGAGGTTGAAGCCAGATTTGGGCGAGTGCCCCTGGTTTCCCAGCGCTGCAATAAAGCACTTCATATAACCATTCCGGTGGTTATGTGTTTATTCTTACGCTAACACCTGCACTGCTCTGGTGAGGGGAGGGTGCACAACGGGCAGGGCTGCGCTTGGTGCTCCCTGGTGCAGGTCCTCCTGCAGCAGGTGGCTGAGCTGCGGAATGCTATTAGCGGGCTGCAAGGTGTCAGGGTAGCTGAGAGGAAGCAGGGCTGCTTGCTCCAGCCCCATACTGTGCAGGGGCCTCAAGCTTCCCCTCCAGCTCATGAAGGAAAGAAGGAGGCCACCAACCCGGGAAATTGGGAATTAGTGACAAAGAAAAATAACAAAAGAAGGAGGAAAAGGACAATTAAAGGCAAGGGGCTTCCTCCTAAATCTGTTGTCCCCACGCAGAACCGCTTTGCTGTCCTGCAGGAGACTAACGAGGAAACGCACTTGGACCACAAACAGCCGGATTATGCACAGGTAAAGATCTCTACTGGCACTACAAAGAAAAAGCGGCGGGTCGTAGTAATAGGGGGCTCTACTTTGACAGGGACGGAAGCACTCGTCTGTCGGCCTGACCCCGTCTCGAGGGAGGTGTGCTGCCTACCAGGGGCACGGATCAGGGATGTTACAGAGAGGCTGCCTGCTCTAGTAAGTCCCACGAACTATTACCCACTCCTGGTGATCCATATGGGTGCTAGGGATATAGATAGTAGTAGACTGGGGATCATAAAGAAAGACTACAGAGCCCTGGGAGAGGTGGTTAGGGGCTCCGGTGCTCAGATAGTCTTTTCATCAATTCTCCAGGACACAGGGGAGGACCAAGAAAGAGCTAGGAGGATTGGCCAGGTCAATAAATGGTTATAAAGGTGGTGTCATAGTCAGGGGTTTGGGTGTGTTGAACATAGGACTGAAGTTACTAGGCCAGATCTACTGGGGGCTGGTGGAACTGCTCTGGTAAAGAAGGGGAAGAACAGTTTTGGTAGGATGCTTGCCAGACTGGTCAAGGATGCTTTAAACTAGATGTGTTGGGGGAGGGGGGCATCATTCCATCCCAACACAGCCAGTCAGTTGCCAACACCTATAATAAATGCTCGGAACAATGTAGATATATTCCAGCTGCTCCAGCCAACTAGCCGGCTTCAATTGGATCTCGTCTCAGATGCCTCTATACAAAAACCCATAGCATGGGGAACAAACAAGGAATTAGAGATGTGTGCACATCTACGGGGGTATGATATAATAGGCATCACAGAAACATGGTGGGGTGGTTCCTATGACTGGAGTGTTGGAATGGAAGGTTACAGGCTCTTTAGAAAAGACAGGCCTGGCAGGCGGGGATGGGGAGTTGCCCTTTATGTTAGGGATAGGCTGGAGAATATGGAACTCTGTCTGGGGGCAGGTGAGCAGTTTACAGAGAGTTTGTGGGTCAGGGTTAAAGGGAAAACAGCCGTGGGAGACATGTGGGGATCTGTTACAGGCCTCCTGATCAAGGAGAACCTGTGGATGAAGCACTCTACAGACAGATAGGAAAAGCCTCACACTCGCAGGCCCTTGTTCTCATGGGGGATTTCAACCACCCTGACATCTGTTGGAACGATGGCACTGCAAGGCACAAGCAATCCAGGAGGTTCCTCGATTGTGTGGAAGACAACTTCCTTCTGCAAGTAATAGAGGAGCCGACAAGGAGAGGTGCCATGCTTGACCTTGTGCTCACCAAGAGGGAAGGTCTTGTTGAGAATGTGGTACTCCAGGGCAGCCTTGGATGCAGTGATCACGAGATGGTCGAATTTGAGATCCCCAGGAGAGTGAGAAGAGCGTGCAACAAGCTCACTGCCCTGGACTTCAAAAGAGCAGACTTTGGCCTCTTCAGGAGCCTGCTTAGTAAGGTTCCATGGGATATAGCCCTGGAGGGCAGGGGGGCCCAAGAGTGTTGGTTGATATTCAAGGATCACCTGCTACAAGCTCAGGAGTGCTGCATCCCAACTAGAGGGAAGTGCAGCAGGAGGGCCAGGAGACCTCCTTGGATGGATAAGGAGCTGCTGAGGAAAATTCAAAGGAAAAAAGAGGCTTATAAAAAATGGAAGCAAGGACAGGCGGCCTGGGTAGAGTACAGGGATGTTGTCTGGGAAGCTAGGGACCAGGTTAGGAAGGCTAAAGCCCAGTTAGAATTAAACCTAGCCAGGGATGTTCAGGATAACAGGAGTGGATTCTACAGGTACGTAGCAAACAAAAAACAGACTAGGGACAACATAGGCCCCCTGAGGAAGCTCTTGGGAGAACTGGCTACACAGGATTTGGAGAAGGCTGAGGTTCTGAATGACTTCTTCGCCTCGGTCTTCACTGGCAAAGGCTCTGACTGCACCACCCAGTTCTTAGAAGGTAGACGCAGGGACTGTGAGAATGAAGACCTTGGGCCCACTCTAGGAGAGGATCTGGTTCAAGACCATCTTAAAAATCTGAACGTGCACAAGTCTGTGGGACCTGCTGAAATCCATTTGCGGGTCCTGAAGGAGCTGGCGAATGAAGCTGCTAAGCCACTGGCCATCGTATTTGAAAAATCATGGCAGTCAGGCGAAGTTCCCGATGACTGGAAAAAGGGAAATATAACCCCCATTTTCAAGAAGGGGAGAATGGAAGACCCGGGGAATTACAGACCAGTCAGTCTCACCTCTCTGCCTGGTAAAATCTTGGAGCACATTCTCCTGGACAACATGCTAAGGCACATGAAAAACAACAAGGTGCTTGGTGACAGCCAGCATGGCTTCACTAAGAGGAAATCCTGCCTGACCAATTTGGTGGCCTTCTATGATGGGGCTACAGAATTGATGGATAAGGGTAAAGCAGTTGATGTCATTTACCTGGACTTGTGCAAAACGTTCGACACTGTCCCACACAACATCCTTCTCTCTAAATTGGAGAGATATCAATTTGATGGATGGACCACTCGGTGGATAAAGAACTGGCTGGACGGCCGCATACAGAGTTGTGGTCAATGGCTCAAATGGGCTGATGCCAACCTTATGAAGTTCAACCACGACAAGTGCAAGGTCCTACACCTGGGTCGGAGCAATCCCAGGCACAGCTACAGACTGGGCAAAGAAGAGATTCAGAGCAGCCCTGCAGAGAAGGACTTGGGGGTGCTGGTCGATGAGAAAATGAGCACGAGCCGGCAGTGTGCGCTCGCAGCCCAGAAAGCCAACCGTATCCTGGGCTGCATCAAAAGGAGCGTGACCAGCAGGTCGAAGGAGGTGATCCTGCCTCTCTACTCTGCTCTTGTGAGACCTCACCTGGAGTATTGTGTGCAGTTCTGGTGTCCTCAACATAAAAAGGACATGGAACTGCTGGAACAAGTCCAGAGGAGGGCCACAAGGATGAACAGGGACTGGAGCACCTCCCATACAAAGACAGGCTGAGGAAGTTGGGACTGTTCAGCCTGGAGAAGAGAAGGCTGCGTGGGGACCTAATAGCAGCCTTCCAGTATCTGAAGGGGGCCTATAGGGATGCTGGGGAGGGGCTCTTCATCAGGGACTGTAGTGACAGGACAAGGGGTAACGGGTTAAAACTTAAACAGGGGAAGTTTAGATTGGATATAAGGAGGAAATTCTTTCCTGTTAGGGTGGTGAGACACTGGAATGGGTTGCCCAGGGAGGTTGTGAGTGCTCCATTCCTGGTAGTGTTCAAGGCCAGGTTGGATGAAGCCTTGTGTGGGATGGTTTAGTGTGAGGTGTCCCTGCCCATGGTGGGGGGGGGGGGTTGGAACTAGATGATCTTGAGGTACTTTCCAACCCTAACTATTCTATGATTCTATGATTCTATGAAATGTTTGGCTCATATGAAGAGTAGCAGACAAGAATTGCAGCTGTGTTTTAATCTGGCCTTAACCTAAAGAAACTGGGCTGCCACCAGCTTTTCTTAGAGGAATGGAGCTATGTTTTTTTCTCTGTGTGATTAAAGAAAGTGAGAAAGTTCTAAACAACACTCGAGCTTCACATGCTGAAGTTTGAGAAAGACTCACTCATACGTCACTCATACTTACAATTCACTTTCCTATAAACACATGAAAATCCCCTCAAGAAAGGTGTTCTTCCCATTACTAAACCAGAAAATTGTTCACAAATAATGAGAGGAAAGCACTTCAGAATCAGACCATGGAGCAACACTGGTGAGGGCATGGCGCAGGAGAACTGGTGCGAGACCTTCCTTGAACCTTGCTGCAACCTACATGAGCATATTAGACACGTGGCTATATGAAGTAGCTAGATGTCTAACATCTGCAGGTCTGTAATAGCCAGTAGGTCTGCCTTGATAGAGCCTGCTGGAAGAAGCTGTTTCTGTACTGATAAAGAAATCTTCACCAGAAGAGGAATATGAACCTGGCTTCTAACTAGACAGTTTCCCAGATTCTCCCGATGACCCCACAAGTATTTGCACTAGAGAATTCCATTACAGGAGCTGTAACCAAGGACATCTCCTGTTAAACATCCTGATTCAGGACACAGCATTTCAACCTCTAATAAATACAGACAGGGCAGAAAAGAGCCACTTATCCCACTTCCATAACGCATTTGCCCCTTGCCAAGGTACTTCTGTGCTAGCTCAGTGACCAGTGACAATAAAATTGCAGTAATTTCAGGACAGAGTTTTTTGATCTTAACTCTGGTCCAGTTAAACATCCTTTGAAGTTAACAGTAAAATTAATAGCTTATTCCTACAAAAACAGTGACTATTAGAAAATGGACTTTGCTGGAAATAGTATTTCATTAACTGATTCCAGTTGAAGAGTTATATCAATCCTGATGGTTTAAGACCTTATTTTTTAAAATGCAAAATGATTTACTAATGATCAAATTATCTTTTTTTTAAACCTACCCTTTTATTCTTTGTAATTTAAAGCTGATTTATTTCAAGTTTGAAAAATACCCAGTTTAAAACTGTAAACACAAAATCATTAGTTGTTTTATTTAGTGGAAGGGTAAACATATCTATCTAAACAAACATCTGCACAAACAGGTGCTTCCTCATTCAAAATCCTATTAATAATTCTGCTTCTCTTTTCTGTTGATGCCAAACGATTTGTGAGGGATTTAAATCACAGTGGAATAAAGTGTCACCTGCTGCTATCAACTTATGCATCTGACATATCCCAGGCATTTGAGTTTGTCCTGCGTCTTGAGCAAAAGTTTTGTCAAATATTGTGAGCTAACTTCAGTCAATGTTGGAGAGACTTCATATCAAATGATTCTATGATTCTATGAACACAGAATGTATCAGTCTTTCAGCAGGGGATAGTTTGTCAATTCAGACACAAAGCCTAGTCTTCAAGTTTCATACATGTTAGTTTGGGCTTTCATTTTTTTAAGACAGAAAATAGGATCCCAATTCTTGGGTCTGACAAAAATTTCCCATTAGTTTTGCTAGGAGAGTGTTATTTGACTTAAGCATGCTGGCTAAATGCCAGTTACAGTAATTACATTCTCAGCTCCCCAGATTCTGAATGAAGCTTCAGCTGGATATACTTAATGTCTGAGGGCACGGAGTTGAGCAGTTGCCATTTTTTATTCCAAGGGTGACTGTGCATCAGTGCTATGAAGTGACCTCTGCATATTTCTTACGTATTTCACTGAAGTGTTATGTCTTGAAGCTTAGTCAATTAGTGCTTGGAATAGGAAGTCATCAAATGAATGATGGTGTAGGAGTACTCACAAAAAGGATGAATACCAACAGCTGGGTTAAACACTTGAACAAAAATACAAACTCTGTCATAAACATATGCAAGGTAGAAGGTGACACATGCTTTCCTTGACTACTTATTTTGTATGAGAAGAAAGGTAGCAAAGACTTCATTTTGTTACAAGGAAAACTCATTTGGAAGAGCAAAAAGATTGGTTTAAGGTAAGGTAATCAGTTTGAACTTTCAAATTCAGTAATTCTAGATGAATTAAGAGTTTCTCTACAGGCTGTTTTGAATAAGAAAACACAAGTGTTTTCCCCACTTCTCCTGCTATGAGGAAAGGTGATATTCTGGATAGAGCAGAGATCCGAAAAAAAAAAAAAAAGAAAGGCAGTTATGTTTATTAGTTAAGTATAAAACCAACTCAGTTCTGTACTATTCTGCAGAAAACAGAGAAAATATTTTAAGTTTTAGTGTTTTTACAGGTGCTTAAATATAGAATCATAGAATAGTTAGGGTTGGAAAGGACCTTAAGATCATTTAGTTCCAACCCCCTTGCCATGGTCAGGGACACCTCACACTAAACCATCCCACGCAAGGCTCTGTCCAACCTGGCCTTGAACAAGACCAGGAATGGAGGATAAATGCACAAAACTTCAAGTTGAGTACAGAGCCTAACTTTAAACAGGCGATTCTATTGACAGAGTTACTAAACTTAGGTGAGGAAGTTGATACGTTTTTCATTTGCAGTGAATCCCCTCATCAGATTGAGTCCGTTATGGACTACATAGAGCATAATTTGGAACAGCATGATTGACGGCAAACTCTTCATTAAAAATTAGGCCCATAGAATTGTATTTTGATATGAATCATGCAATCATGGAATAATTCAGATTAGAACAACTTGAGCAGGTCAAGCCCATACATAATAGAATGCAGCTCTTACCACAAGTCACAGTACCAGTTACATCACAAGAATTGGTCTGTGTTTTTTGAATAAATTGTCTGATTGCAATAGGAAGGTGGCATGAAAAGAGTTCAGCAACTCCAGTCATCACACACATTCATTTAAAAAAAAAAAGGGGGAAATCCTTTCTCTTAGACTGCCAAATTAAAAAGAAATAGAAATTTTGTTATTACCAGCAAACAACAGATGAAAAATCTGGAGCTTCCAACTTCCACAGCTAAAATCGGCTAAAATGCCTTGGTCTCATTAGGGTCAGCATTCATTTTTATTATTTCTGAACACATGAAAAACATCTATATATCCACAAAATCAAAAAATGCATTTTGACTCCAAGCATTGTTTCTAATAATCCTCTTCACTTTCAATTTAGTACTAACATGCTGGTTCTTCCAAATATTTGCATTATAAAAGAACCATTATCATCTTCTGAACATTTCTGTAATTTAGAGTCAATTTGCTAATGTATTGAAGTGCTGGTACATAATTTTCAGGGGATTGTTTTGGTTTGGTTTTGGTTTTTGAGTTTGTGTTTGGGGTTTGCGGTTTTGGGGTGGGGGGTGGTTTAATAGGTTTTTGTGGGTTTGGCTTGTTTTTTTTAATCATCAAATTAGTTTACACAATATGCACTTAAATGTTTTACATTGCAATATAAGGACATGCATTTAGGAGGGGATAATTCACCTCTGCAGACATAGCTCCCTTTTAAGTTACTTATTTAAGAATTGCTCCCTTCCCAGAGAATTGCACATATGTTTCATAGCTATTATGTCTTGGCTTCTGTGATCTCCAGTGGCCAACTAATACTGAAGCTCAGCTTTCCATTTATAAATACAGAATAGTCCAAAGGAAGAGATTTCAAATCCAATCTAGAATATATAAAAAACATAAAACTTGCTATAACTACATACCCCATACATCCAGGTAATTTTAAGAGTCAGAGGATGCAAGAAGTTTTGTCCAAAGCCGAAATAGAGAGTGGAGCACAAGAAATTGCCAGAAAAGGTCAAACCAACCAAAGCACATCTGCTGAGTAGTTCTGTACTGTGTAAGAACCTATCAGTTATTTGCCTTGCAGAAGAGGAATTCAAATAAGAAGGCTACATACTCAAAGGCAGTTTTGTGGATGTGCCCTTGTTGTGGTCTAAACCCAACCACAAAAGCTCGTTCACTCTCTCCCCCTGCCTTCTTGCCCTCCCCCTGCTCCTGGAGGGATGGAGAGGAGAATCGAAAAGAATGCAACTCCCACGGGTTGAGATAAGAACAGTTTAGTAACTAAGGTATAACGCAAATCACTACTGCTACCAACAATAATAATAATGCTAAAGGAAATAACAAGAGGAAAGAATATAACACATCAGCAACAGCCGACCAATAACTCGCCCCAATCCCCCCAGCCGAGCACCAACCGATACCTTGTCCAACCCTGCAGTCCCAGCTCTTCCGGGTAACTCTCAGTTACATCCTGGGCTTGACGTGCTGTGGTATGGAATACCTCTTTGGCTAGCTTGGGTCAGGTGTCCTGTCTCTGCTTCCTCCCAGCTTTCCCTCCTCCCTGGCAGAGCATGAGGCTCAGAAAGTCCTTGGCCAGACCAAACATTTGAGCAGCAACTGAAAGCATCGGCGTTATCAGCTCTCTTCCCAGGCCAAAAAATGAAAACATAGCACTGCACTAGCTACTAAGAAGGAGAAAAATGACTGCTACTGCTGAACCCAGGACAGTCCTGTGTATATAGAAGTTGTTTCTCCTACTAAAATACGTTAGTCTCCTATGTCTAATAACTCAAATCCTCAGATCTCTAATATTTGTAATATGATGGGGTTTTTTTAGCTTTAAAACTGAATAAGAAAGAAAAGGGAATGCAAGTATCAGAATGACAAACATAATCCTTAGATCCAAAAGATAGCCAAAATTGTTCAGCTAGATGAATAGGAATCCATTGCTGATTTTCCCCTTAAAGTTAGACACAAAATTACTTTGTCAGTCAGATTCTGGAGCTACAGGGCACAAAAACTAGTAAAATGGTAGATCGTGATGTACCAGCACTATTTCCATGCTCACATAATCCAGAAGTAGTATTTCTTGCTGAATCAGGACTAAATGCACTAACAGTATTCTACACCAGGACATTAAGTTTATTATCTACAACAGAAGACAAAACAAGACATAATTAGAGAGTGCTTTCATACCCATCCTAAATATAAATAATAATTTTAATTCAAAAAATTAAGTTGGATGCAACCATCAGTGAACTAGGAACACAGCATGCTCCTCAGAGAGGACCCTGCTGACAAATCCCTGTAGTATGTTGTTTAAATGGAAAATGTTAGTGGAGTTACTAAAGGGTCTCCTGAACATTTTCCTTTTCCACTGCAAATTCATTCTTATATTTAGCTTGCTATGACAACATGCTCGATTTTGACACCACTAATGATGTAAAAACCTTCACAGAATGAATAGAATCACAAGAGGGTAAATAAAGATACAACTTGAAATTCCTGGATCTCACACACCACATGCTGCTTGTGGATGTCTGAAATACTGACTGCAGAAAGATTTACAACATTGGTCAGGAAGTTGCAGAATAAATTCAGAAAGCGAAGGAGACGGGAACAAAGGAATAGAAAGAATTAAAGTGCTGCTGAAAAGAAGATGAAACTATTAAATGCCGTTACTGAAAATAAAAAAAACAGTTGAATGTGTCACATTTTATAATGCAAGTTTCATAATCTGATATTCTTAACAGAAGGATTGCTATGTTTGAGGTACCCTGATGAGAACCAGCTACGTTTTCTCCTGAAAGAATATAAAATAAGATGCATGTCAGGAAAAGGCAGCTCAAAAATTTCCTGTCAAAACAGAAATTATTTAGATTATTTACATAGCACTAGTATGGATTCATTCAGGAATAAGCATTTTCCGTTATAATAATGAAATGTAGTATTCTTTTTAATAACTATCTTACTCTGGAACAATATTTTTTCACCAAATTCATCTTAAGGCAGACACTTCCACAAGTGCAAAGCAGCTATAATGCCTGCTTATTTACTATTTGTACTATTGAGAGTTTAGGATTCCAGCTGCAGGCATGAAGTACTTTGTGCTAATACCATACAGACATAAGAAGGTATAAAATGTTTGTTAAAAAATAAAATACATGCTCTTTACATTAGACAGTTTAGGTTCAGAGAACTAAGGGGGATGGGCTTGGAAATCCCTTGACCTGAATTAATCTGAAAAATTATATTCCTATTCTAAATCCAAAAAGATAGTTTATAACACTTAATTCAGCATTAACGTGGGTGAGAGTCCATATGTTTTTAGTTATAGTATGCTGTGCAACTATGCAATAAAAGAACCGCTTCACACCTTTTTCTGTCATCCAGCAATTAGAAAATCTTATGGAATGGTCAAGAGATTAGCAAAACATGGTGATGGATTTGAGCACACTCTCATAGATTAATCTACCAGAATTTTCACATCTTTCACCCAACAGTTTCTTTAAAGGCAGCTCAAGCACAAGTCTGCTTCATACTCATCAGAAATTGACCTTTTGTCATTGTGTCCATCACTAGGTAGCAGCTTTTATTATGGGATGACACATTTATTCTGTCATGCCAACATGTGTAATGAAGCAGTCACATGCATTAATGGAGCATTGTATTAGGGTTCAAATGCTGCCATCTCTAACACTGAGGTTGTTCTGTTGCTCTGTAAGGTAAATCAGAAACAAGCCCTTTGTGTCTGTGTTTCCCTTCTGCGGTAGCATCTAATTCTTCCCATGCCAAAGCCTTTTCCTCTTTGATTGACTGCACTAACTGGATCATGACACATGCCTCCTGTCAGACAGTTCTGTGAGAAGCCACACATGAAAGCCTCTGCTTTATGTACAAACTTCCTTCCACACACTGAAGCCAGAACAAATTTTATGCTGAGCTTTTGGGGTCTTTTTTGAGAAAGGAGTAACAGATGTCAGTTACTTTTTTCACTCAGTAACTGGAGATGCCTAAAGCCCATCTTCAATGACTTATCTTACCCCCATGCACTAATAAGTTTTTTATACCTTTGTGCAGGTCATTTGGACATGTTCCAGGACTAACAGACTCTCACCCCAACCACCTGTTAAACTTTCACTTCATATTTTTACTAATTCTCTTTCCTGACTTAAGTCATCATTACTGATTAAACAGAAGAGAAATGCAATGACTGGTCTCTTATAATTGCATCTCTCCTGTATACATAAAGATGAAGTTTAAGATCAAGCTACATGAGGTATAACTGTTGACATTGCTGCTCTTGTGGAGTCTGTCCACTGAACAGAAACAATGTCAGATTTCTCATTTCACAGTGATTTTACTTGCATATATGACTATTAAGGAACAAGCTACACTATACGTTAAATAGCATGACAATAGGCAAGCTAAATTTTGAAGACAGCAGAGTATCCTTTAAATATATCTGATGGCAGTTTACTTTTGTTATTACTGCAGAAAACAAGACACTGTATTATAGGAACTTACAGCACAAAACATTAAGCGAAATTCAAAGTGCAAAAGGCTCCTGACATTGAAACAATGTTTCCAAGCCCATGAATGAGATTTTGAAGAAAGTACTTTTTACCTTTAAGCTTTTGACACACACATACTCCTAAATGCAAATGAAAACACTGAAGAACCTCTAGCTTTACATGTCATATGTAGTATTCTGCAGTATTCAGAGGCAGGCCACATTTTATTCATCTGGTACCAGAACATGTACCTGCTTCTGGGAAAAAGGCAAATCCATGAAAACTTTGTGATACTACATTTATTAGCAAACATTTGTCATTCAAAGCTTTTGTAACCTGAATAATTCTTCACTTTACAAAATAAGGAATATAAAGCCCTAGTAAAATCCATATTCAAAATACAAACTCTGTACACAGGGAGTAAAATAATTACAAAATAGCTGTTATCTAATATATCACTCACTTCTTTGTTTTCAGATAAAACCTCTCTAAAAAAGATCAGATCAGGTGGTCTGCGCTCAGTCACAAGTAAACCCAGAAGTGTTTTTCATGGTCCAACTAAAGGCAAACAATTTATTTGAATTATTCAGGGAGAAGATATCAAATCATCAGGGAGCCAATACATATATGCTTCAATCATTAGCTTCCCTAAATTTCCATCATTTATGAGTTAAACAACATTAGGATAAGTGTTGCATTTCTTTCCCTAGAAGAATATCCTAACTTTGGAAAAGAAATCCAGTCTCTAAACATAGGCTTTTAGTTCTTTCAAGATCTTTAGGACACCTTACACATTTGTGTAGGTGTGGAAAACACTAAAGATTAATGTTTCTTTTGACATACTGCTTAGTAGAGTCTTTTTGTTAACAGATTAAAAAAGTAATTATACTGTACTTGAATTAAATCTGTTGAAGCAGATAAATTACTATTGTTTGTGTTAGAGGTAAAAATTACAAGAAAGCCTGATTTTGTGCAGTTTCAGTGGGGTGGAATGCACTAGAAGAATTAAGAAACTCTGAAATACTCAGTAGTGTCAGATTTCTAATAGCTGCATGTATACTGCAATTACAAGCTAAACTAAAAGTGATATACAAAGGAAAATGCAACACAACATGCACCAAAAGTGAAAAGTCTAAAATGCACTTCATAGTCACTAAGTTTTCTAACAAATTAGTCCCCAAAGCCAGACCGTCTCTTCTGCACATGCAGCTAACTTGCTTATATAAATAATTTCAAAATATAAGCCACTATTCACAGAATCCATACAAAGCTGGCTACTTCCCAGACAAACACAACAGAAAAATGACAACTTTCCATTTGTCTTTGGAAGCCTGCCAGAGCAATGGGAGTGATAAACTCTGAGATAATTTTCACCAGATACATGTAAGGACAAAGGAGCAGACGTGCAGCCATGCGTGGCTGGAGCCAGCAGCTCAGCCACTGCACTCCATTAGAGCACAAATCGCTGATTGCAGCCAGACTGTGCTGCAATTCTGCATCAGCTGCATACCGGAGTTCAAGTAGCTTGTGCTGAATTTAAAAATTCACCACTCCCTTCAAAAGGAGTACAAACTGTCAAGCACCTCTGGAGTGGGTTTGTGCCAATGTGTACCCTGCTGTCTGGATCTCGATTAAGCAGAGCCTGCCCTGCTGTTTCTCTACTTGCATGGAGTGTAAATCCCAGTTCTGTGTGTACATGCTCAGGGGAATTTATTTCAGAAAAGCAACGCACTCCTCCTGGATATGTCAGATGAGGTCTTCAGGCAGTATCATACTACTTGAGGGAGCTTTTCCTAACAATATGTGTGCTATACCACTGCTGAGCTCTTCAGACCAGAACTTGTCCCCCATCTTGACAACAGGTAGCAATTTTACTGTCATACGGCAAGTCATTGGAGATTAATACAGACTCTCACACAGCCAATTCCAGGTGGTATGACAAGGGCCAAGATAATCACATACTTTAAATAGCCATGCAAGTAGGATGGTAGAATCAGATTGCTTGAGATTTGAAAGGATCTCTAGAGATCACCTGGTCAAGGCCAATCTCAAGGTTAGACCCAAAGCCAGACCAAGTTGCTGTATAGCCAGCAGAGTTCTTAACATTTCCATGGGTGGAGATCACCAAACCTTCTTGGCAACTTTCTCCAATGACTGACTACCATCACTTTGAAATCACCCCCCTTCCCCCTCACTCTCAACTGGAATTTCTCTTGTCACAGCTTATGCCTGATCTCTTTTGCCCTTTTGCTGTACATCTCCAAGAGTATTTATCTTCTCTGTAAAGTCCCTTTAAATAACTGAAGATGGCAATGGGATCCTCCCCTTAATCTTCTCAGATCTTCCAGTTTCTTCACACATATTGTGCTCCAGCCCTCTAACAATTATATTTTGATATCATTAATAATACAAAGTTCAGCCATTGCTACCTGGTGTTTTTATCTGCTTACTATTGCTTGGCTGCAAAACGCTTTCTGCCAAAGTCAAGATTCCTTGGAATTGAGCCCTATTTCTTTACCAGGATGTCATTTATCAGTCTTATCTTTCCAATACCTAGTAGAATAAGAAAATAACAGGTAGCAGAAGCATGGAACCCTGAAAGTCACGAAGAAATATGACCCCCTACAGGCAGCAGTAAAAAGCTCATTCATTCTCACTTAAAACAGAGAGGACTTCTATATGAAAAGGAATTATGGAGGATAACAGCAAAACTCCTTGTATACACCAGTCTGAGTTTAACTTTTCTCTGCAAGTACCAGCACTTTTTTTCTCATAAAAAACAAAATGCCTATTACAGACTAAAATACAAGACATAACGAAGAAACCATCCACTTATGTTAGAAAGTGGAATTTCAGACAGCTAAGTGTGAACAATTACAGCACTGGCCCAAGGTTCAGCAGTTTTACCAACACTGACACAACAATATCTGTTGTTCTCTAGTGTCTGCTGGGTTTGGGGTGAGTATGTAATGTTTTGATTTCACATCACAGGGGGCAGGCACGTGCCACACGAAGGGCTCGTATCTGAATGATCTGAATCCTACTATACTGAAAGGAAGGAAGGTGGTATATGGGAATGTACAGTTAACTGCAGATGCCACTTAACTTTCTTCCCAGCTGCTCACTAGAGTGCCTAACCATTCAGGGCAGCACATGTTCATTTTTCCCGACTCCTTAAAGTGGCACAGCAATATTTTCCCTGCTTCCTTACATTTTGCTGCTTTTGCCTTCCTATCCTATCTCAGCAGAAGCTTGCACACGTTGAAGGGCTGTATTGCTCCAGCATTAGACCGAGAGTCTTCATGCTAAAAAATAAAAGTGCTCTGTTCTCTTGAAGCTATCTTCTCTGACCCTCTCTATCAGTTAATTAAAAATTCTCATCAGCTTTTTCTTCCCATTTGGTTCCCTGTCTGGGTACAGTCAGTTCTAGCTGCTTCCTCACAGAAGCTCTGTGTCCTACAGATCTGAGTAATCTCTTTAGAAGTGCGGGGAACTAGTATGGACAATGAGGCAACAGAAGCAATGGCAACATAGGATCAAATGGGATGGATGTCATATAATACAGCTCTACTTCAGATGGTCATGCCTGGAAAAAACAAGGAATGGTCGTTTGACAGAAGACTGGGACCTGGCTATGCCTAAATAAGATGACCGCACAAAGTTATAAATCCCACATTAAAAACTCATTCCTAGAGTACAGTTAAGAAGCTGTGGTTTATTTATTCATTAACCATAAGAACTTTCCCTCTTCAAGTTCCAAATAAGATCAGAAGTAAGGAAAGCTTAACAGTGACCACAGGCAGACAGGATAGACGTCTCTCGAATCACACAAGCGAGGTAATTTATTTTGTATTTTAATCAATACAGAGAAGACAACTTTCCCAGATTTGAGTATCACCTGAAAACACAACAGGAGTGAGCACTCCAAGCAGAAGCCAATAATAAAAATGACCTTAACAGCTGATTTGGTTGCCTTTTAGAAAGCACCTGCGCACTGCAGACTGATGGAAGTAAGCATAACTGCTGCCAGCACTGCAACAGGAATGCGAGTGTCTCTAACAGATCATTGAATTCAGATCAGGACAACTTCTTTGGAAAATTCCACCCAGTTTCTGGACTCATGCACCAAGCTTCACAGAAAAGTACTTTAAATGATTTTACAAACTGGTAGTTGAATTCTGGCAGAGCTAAGAAGACCTTAGTGTGAGCAGTCAGTAGATGATTTACAAACAAATGAAACTTGAACAATGTCAATTTTCAAAGGATAAATTTTCATAGAATATGGATTATGTATGTTCTCTGGAGTCCTACTTCCACTCCAAAAACTGCAATGGTATGCATAATATTGCCATGGAAATAGTTTATTCCTATACTCGGCATCACATGAGATTTCTGTCATGAAATAAAGGTAGGTATGTAGAGAAATACTTTTCAAAGTCAGATTGTCAGCAGATCAAAGTAAAAAGGAAAGCTGTATTGAACGCATTGAAAGTACTCACAAGTATTTGCCCTTTCTGGCTCTGAAAAAAAAAAAAAATAAATCAAGGAGTTACTACTCTTCTAAAAAAAAAAAATACTAAAAATATATGTAATCTTAAGAAAATAATACTACAAAACTTAAAGTTGATATATCTTTTGATCTAAGGAATATACTTCAGAATTGTTAGTTTTGCTTCCAGTAGTATAAATGTTGGGTATTTCTTAGCTTAATAAAGCCACATACACTATTGCTGATCAGGTCTTGACAAGTCCTAGTAAATTCTCCAGAAGGGATTTCAATATTGTGAAAACTCAATGCTTAACATGTGAAATACATTATGTTTTGAGGTTTTACCATCCTGATTTGAGATAATACTTTCACAAAATCAAAATATTTGTGTGCCAGTGTCGTGGTTTAAACCGAACCACAAACTTCATCCACTCACTCCCCCCCTTCTTGCCCTCCCCCTGCTCCTGGAGGGATGGAGAGGAGAATCGAAAAGAATGCAACTCCCACGGGTTGAGATAAGAACAGTTTAGTAACTAAGGTATAACACAAATCACTGCTGCTACCACCAATAATAATAATGCTAAAGGAAATAACAAGAGGAAAGAATACAACACCTCAACACCAGCCGACCAATAACTCGCCCCACTCCCCCCAGCCAAGCACCAACCGATACCTCCTCCAACCCTGCAGTCCCAACCCTTCCGGGTCACTCCAAGTTACATCCTGGGCATGACGTGCTGTGGTATGGAATACCTCTTTGGCTAGTTTGGGTCAGGTGTCCTGTCTGCTTCCTCCCAGCTTCCCCTCCTCCCTGGCAGAGCATGAGGCTCAGAAAGTCCTTGGCCAGACCAAACATTCGAGCAGCAACTGAAAACATCGGCGTTATCACCACTGTTCCAAGGCCAAAAGATCAAAAACACAGCACTGTACTAGCTCCTAAGAAGGAGAAAAATGACTGCTGCTGCTCAACCCAGGACAGCCAGTGTTTAAATACATGAAAAGATGGGGTTTAATCTAAAAATCAGTCCTTTAGAGAAGACATGAAGTTATTAATATTGAGAAAAATATTTTAACCTCTTTGACTATGAAGACTAATACTGATAGAAATCAAACGTAATTTTCAACATTTCAGTCTACACAAAAGACTAATAGTTCTAATTGCATTGGTGTCACTGAGCCAGACTAGTAAGATAAGTATACATACATTTACTGTGTATATTTTTCTGTTTGTTGGGGACTAATAATAGTAAAATAAATCCAACACTGCAATGGAAAAGGTTGTGTTACAACTGATAAATACTTATAAACCAGAAAAACAGTAAAGTTTGATTTGATGTTCAGGAAAAAAACCCATCTGTTTTTCATTAATCAAATTCCTTATGAGCTTCAGTGTACAACATTTTTAATCTTTATATAAATGACCTTGATAAAATTAATAAATTGAGCAAGACTATCACCTAGTGGTCAAAGGGAGCAATAGTATTTTATTTCTTGTGAGCTCTTGTATTTGCTGGGAAGTGATTTGGGATTTTTTTCCTCCATAGAACTCTATCAAATACTAAATCTGCACAGGATTATTATATAAGCATTAAGTAAATATATTAAGAAACCCCACTGTTCCAGTCTTTTATCACTTATAATTTATTCTTATCTCCATCAGCTTTTAAAAGAAATCTTACATCTTGAAACAGTTCTGCTAAATCCTTGATTTCACTTGGTCGTTTGTTCTGTTTGTGTTGTGTTTTATTTTCCTGAAGCAAACCTAAGTTCCTACCACAAAAGCCTATTCAGATTTTTTTCAAGAGTACGTATATTGAGTTCAGACAACGCTCCTTTGACTATGAGAAGTGGAATGGAAGGCTGAGAAGATATTTCAGGCAGATAGAAAATCTGAACTGAAGGGAGAAATGAAATAGAGTAGTTTCTAAATTTAGCTAAATCCAAAAAGAAATAATCAGTGTCATATCTGCAGGGTTTTTTAAAAAGATTTGGATGCTTTGGGTTTTCGTTTTGGTTTTGGTGGTGGGGTGGGTCAGGTATGCTTTTGTTTTCTTTAAAACAAGCAAACCAACCAAAACCAAATCCAAACACACAATCTTGAAGCCTACAAAACTATAGTAATTGTTATTCTGAAGTCCATAGGAGCTTCTGTCACAGTCCAGTGCATTAGAGACTACACCAACACAGAACAAAAGCTGGTGCATGCCCTAAGCAGCTTACTTTTTATACGACCACATAGGTATTATACCACAGCAATTCTACTAGAGTCTGTAGGATTACATTATCAGGGCACAGAGGCTAAAGCTTCTGGGGTTTAACTGGACAATGTGCACAAGGTAATTATTTGACATGCTGAAAGACGAAATGGTTTTCCATTTTAGAGGTTTTTTCCTTGTTTTCAGACATTTTTCTTTCTCAACCAAGACCAAAAAAAAGAAGTGAGAGGATGTAGTTTTTTTCAGGCAGTCTTCAAACCACCTTGAAAACATTATTCTAGACAGACTTGATTGCTTTTTAAACAAACTAAAGAGAGAAAGTGATTGTTGGAACTGTAACAAAAAAAAAAACTTCAAGTTTGACAAAAAATAAATAAATAAATAAATAAAAACAGTTGCTCCTTGTAATCCAGTAGACTTTTGTGAAAAGACAGAGTGCATTTATACAGATCAAGGCCCTAGGCAGCACCGCTGCATGGCTTCTGCTTTGCCTCTAGCTTGCACCTGCCAGCTCTCAGCAAATGCAAGGAGGTCATGTGAACCTATCCCAATCGACTGGAGAAGAAAGCCTGGCCTTGAAGGTGCCCTGTCACAGCTCTACATGACAATGTAACTGTTATGGAAACAAAACATAAAGCAAAATTTTCTATGCTCATTCCAGATTATTTTGTTTGGGAAGAGTATATATGCAGTTTATTTCAGCTGAACTAATAGTCCACCACTGCAGAGAACTAGGCCTAGGATGAAAGACCATTTATTTGGATGAATATATCATTCCTTGGTTATAAAGTAGCAATAACATGGACATAAAAAAATAGAGAAAGCAAGCAAGGAGCTCTTTGCTCTGTTGCAATTTGTTATGCCTCATAACTGCACTCGAACAGGATTTGACTCCCAGCCACAACTGAAAAACAGTGCAAGTAAGTGATATTTCAGAAAGTCTCCTATGACCACCTACCAGATAAATTAATCTTAATTATGTAAGACCTTACAAATACCCAAAGAGAAAAGCACTAGTTTCTCAATCTGGAACTCTGAAGTAACAGACAACATTTAGTTTAATTACCTTTTATTTTTCCTCTGAATATTTATTCTTAATTAGCAGGAGGTACAAAAACTCCAGAAGAAATTAAGTGATCTGCTGCTAGAACCTAGTTACAGTGTAACGCATTAAATTCATAGTTCAGGAACCTTCAAGGTGTTCAGCTTTACTGTGATGCAAGTAATTATTTTTTACTTCATTCATTACAGATTAAGAACATAAGAATGGTTTTCAACAGTCCTATGGAATTATGGTTTTGCCTCATCTAAAGAACCTTTAATGGATTTCAATATGACTTTTATTCAAAGCCAATTGGAATGTAAAAATATTCCAAGACATTGCTAACCATTCACTGAACCTGATTTGCTGTGTTCTGTTACAAGCATCAGTAAACCTATCTTAGCTCAGTATAGTTGACAAAATGCAGATTTCTATATACAATGTAAGGTATCAATTAAAGTATCTCAACATAGTTCATGTATCTCCATGCTTGGCTACCTGAGAAGGTACATAAGAGTATTGTTCCAGATTGGCAGTTTTATTCTTTCAGCATAGTACAGTTATGATCTATAGCAATGGTAAAGTGTGCATTAAGAGGAGACACAGAATTCTTGGCAGCCAACCTGAAATGTAAAACACACTATTCATTACAAAAACTCTGCATTTTCACTTCTGTGTCCAAACTGATTTTACCACACGTGTGTACATGCATGCAACACTTACTTATTCAAACTAGATGCAATTTCCAGTTGTTAAAAGAGGGGATCACCTGACCTATCATCTTGTTGCTTTGCTTGGGCTGGCACAGAAAAGCAAAGCAATATTCACACAGCACACAAGTGCCAGAGTATTCAAAGGCTCCTCTTCCAGAAGGGTCATGAGAGCAGGGCTTTGATGTGAAAATTCTAAGTTATTCCACAATGGTGAAAGTCACAGCTCCAGAAACCCACTGCTGTGGCTGCATAGAAGTTTCTCAGCACATGGCCAGTGATAAATCTGTTTTGTCCACAACATTGTAGAATATGTAGCAAGGTGTGCTGTAATATTATGTTACCACCAGAAATATTGCAGTTGACCTGTCTTCTGTTTATTTGGAAACCAAAGTATTTTCCCTTCAGTTTGACTGATGACACTTTTTCCTCGATCCCCCATTCTTTGTTTTGACTACAGGAGTTCAATATTTCACCTCGGCCAGAAGGGCATTGCAGAACTCATGAGGATACATGGAAGGTGACAAATCCTATGCATATGGTGACTGGTTATAAATGATGAACCCAACCACTGCTCACACATCAACGTACAAACCCAATGAGCAACAGCATGCAAAGGATCCCTGATGCAATACAAAATTCCACATAGAGTGCCAGTAGTCAAAGGCAAGTATCCACAGTTTTAAATACTGCTCTCATCTTTCCAGTCTAAAAGCAATTATAGACTAGTTGCAACAAATGCCTCCAACATCAAGAACTTTTATGTAAAAATATCTGTATCCAACTGATAACTGCAGCTGGGCGTTCCCCTTACCTGTCATTAAGTTACATGTATTAATGTTTTATTGCTGGAGTCAGAGTAAATTCAGAACACTAAGGAACCTTCAATGAAATGCTGACTAACATAAACACCTCTCCTTCATGCTCTGCACTAGACCCTGTCACCAGTCCTCTTGATCTTCTTGATCCTGAGATGAAGAAGAGAAGCCTACAGCGAATTAGGTGGGGGAAAATAAAAGCCTACTGTTTTCTACTCTTCCTGAAAAAAGCATTCACCCACAGTTCCCAAAGGCATGCTTTTGTGGAGAGGGACTGGAAAGCAGCTGGGACATGAATACCGAAAAGTGTTCATAAGTGAGCGGCACAAGATCAGACAAGAATTGAGCTAGATTTAGTAGACTTAGCAAGTCAGCAAGTCATATCACATGAGTGAAGATGGTTAGGAACTTTCTATTTATAGCTTCAATTAATTAGTATTCTCAAACATCTCATACAAGGGATATCTAATTTTGAATAAAGAAAAAGAGAATGCAGAAGTGTCTTTCAGACAATACTGGAACAACAGGATTGATACCTTGTACTGCAAACAGACAATCCACAGCCCTGGAAGAAGTAAAATCCAACTGAGAAATGCAGCAAGGCTAACTATCATTCATATTAGTAGGCTCACAAACATTAGTTGAAAAAAAGATTGTGTAATTTTGCTTTACTATCTCTTAACATTAAGTTAAAGTCACTGTTCTGATCTTATGCCTTCCACTCATTTACAGGCAGAACCATGGGGGAAAAGAGCTGCCATGAACTTACTTTTCTTGGACTAATTTTGGGTCAGAGTGGGCAATTGCATGATAAACCTGCATCTTGTGCAAAATGCTTTCAGCACTGGAGATTTAATCAGCAAAGATTACCTTACAAATAGAGTTATATTTATAGTAGGCCAAAGAGTCACTTTTTAGTTATAACTATTGTAAATACCTAGCCCTCTTTCTTGAAGCACCTTTAAAATTAATTTGAAAACATTTTTCTCTCAGTATTTGATCTAAAAGATCACTACAATTATTACTTAATTAGATCTTATAATCTCCCACACAAAATTAAAAGAAGGAAGTGTAGTCTTGCAATACACCTGATCAAGGAGAAAAAGATGACAGGAGCTTTTAACTCTTAGTTTAACAGAGCTTCAGGCTAGATTTGACCTTCAGTGATTTGTTGGTTTTAGGATTTATTTTAACTAGTTCTATCAGATATTCCTGAGAGAAGAAATTTAACAGCTGGGAAGTCACACAAACTTCCCCACCATAAATGTAGAAGTTGACTAGTAATTTTCAAAGATGATAAAGCCTCAATGTGAACAGGAGAGCAATACTAATTCCAAACATATTCATACCTCAACTAGCCACAACCAAAGTGGCTCAGGAACCAGTAGTAGTTGGTCTGTGGTGGCAGGTAACTCAGTGCTGTTGAATTTATCATCTTTGAAATGTTTTGCAGCTTCTGGTGAGGTTTGTTCTGCCAAGAGTGCTACTAATATCTGGACTGCCACATAGCCATAATACTGCCGTACTCCTGGTTTCCAGAAGGACCCTAAAATAGGTGTTATTGCTCTGAAAACCTGCCACAAGATACTTGCCACAGTAAGACACTCTGGCTATGAAATGGACATGTTATTTGTGACAGGAAATGAAAACGACTCACAATGCACCAATTCCTATGCCTCGTAATTGTTAGTGACTATTGCCATTCTCATTCAAGGCTTTTATAGCCTCAGCCCTGCACAAAAAAGCATATTCAGAACTGATGTGTCATTTTCTACAAGTTAAAAGGGCAACAAAGCTGGTAAAGGGTCTGGAACACAAGTCTGATGAGGAACAGCTGAGGGACCTGGGAGGGTTTAGTCTGGAGGAGAGAAGGCTCAGGGGGGATCTTACCGCTCTCTACAACTGCCTGAGAGGAGGTTATAGTGATGTAGGAGTTTCTTTTCCCAAATAACAAGTGACAGAGGAATCTTGTCCTCAATCTGTGCCAGGGGAGGTTTAGACTGGATATTAGGAAAAATTTCTTCAGCAAAAGGGTAATCAGGTATTGAAACAGTGTGTCCGGGGAATGGTGGAATCACTGTCCCTGGAAGTGTTTACAAACCCTGTAGAAGAGGCCCTCAGTGACACGGTCTAATGGTGGACTTGGCAGTCCTACGGTAATGGTTGCTCCTGATGATCTTTAAGGTCTTTTCCAACCTAGCCGATTCTATGATTCTAAGTTTTCACATCCATCACTGATAACTGGTCTTGGTTTTCCCAAGTTAACAACTATTTTCTATAGTACTATTTCTGCTAAAACTTTCTCTGTTTGAGATCAAATCTGCCTGGCTCATCTGATCCCAGGGAAGAGTACCCACTCCTTACATTCACTCCAAGTGTACTCCAAGTTGTAAAGTAACCATTATTCATAGTAATTGCATTGTTTTTATCATGATTTAAAAAGTCACATCTAGAAATACAAATAGCAGGTCATATATTATATAATGGCTGTATAGCCATTTCTGTACTGATGTTTCAGATATAAAAAGTTTAAGCAGAGCTTCGGAGTAAAATTGAGTCCTTTTCTTCCAATACTACCTGTGATCATATCTGCAGGCGTTAATTGCTCTTTTGATAATACCAAAACTAACTGTATTAAGGCTACAAGTGGGGACGTGGATTACTGCAATTTACTGCAAAGTTATCTAAAGAGATACATTGTCCCCTTTTCCTCCTCTAAATAAGATGGCTTGCATCAGCACAGTGTCCAGTTCCCTGAAGACATTAACTCAGGCCTGCAGTGTTAAATAAGTCAGATACCAGATCAGACAGAATTAGAATAGACAAATTAATCAGAAGAGAATGCACTGTAGAGTATCCAGTTCAACCTAACTACATTTATATTACTGTTAGAATTTTGAGACAAGTTTCAGTCTTTAATGACAAATTTATTTTTTTTCTTCACGTGAGAAGCTAGTTAACAAGTGTACTGACTCGTGGGAGCAGCAGAATAAGAAAAAAATTAATAATTGCTGTAGAGCACATTAGGCTGCTTAGTGGTTTAAGATTCATAAGGCATATTACGGCTTTTTAATAATAAAATATATTGAAACCTAATTGCAAACTTAAACTGTTTAGAACCTTGCTGCTTTGTCTGTATTTCAACTTATTTAAATTGCAAATCAGCTTGTGCTAACTACATTTGTGCTACTACATTTTTGGACAGTAATATTCCAGGGAAATTTTGCCTGAAAGTATGCTTATCTCCCATGTCTTCAGATCTGGCCACAGTATTATCTTATGGTTCTAGGTGCACTCCCGGTAAAAATCTGTAATAATATTTTCATTCACCCAGATACTTTAGGCATTAAAAAACCCTAACATTTTGTAAGACTTGCTTCCAATTAAGGTGAACAGTACATTTAACAATAATACTGAGTTAATAGGGTGAAAATGAGACAATGAGAAAGATTCATGAAAAGCCACGCCCAAACCCAAAAATATTAAGTGCAACAGTCTCCCATTTCAACTCCTCCCATTGTCAAATGGCAGATTTTAAGAACAGTAACAGCAACAACAAGAAAAAAACAACAAACAAACAAACAAAACCAAACATAACACACACTCAAAATAATTGACTACACACTCAAATCTATGAAACCATATGATAGCTGAGATCAGACAGGGCTCCTGGAGCCTCAACCCAATCTCAGAGTAGAGGCAGCTGCAAGAGGTTGCTCAAAGAGGGGCTTGGTTGATTTTGACCATCCTTAAGAATGGAGATGCCACCACCTCTACAGACTGCCTCTGCCAGAGGGGGATCACCCTTAGAGTAAATGAGTTTTTTGCATGCTGTCCTGGGTTCAGCAGTAGCAATCATTTTTTCTCCTTCTTAGTAGCTGGTGCAGTGCTGTGTTTTTGACTTTCAGCCTGGGAACAACGTTGATAACACCAATGTTTTTGGCTGTTGCTCAGTAATGTTTACTGTGACCAAGGACTTTGTGAGTCTCATGCTCTGCCAAGGAGGAGGGGAAGCCGGCAGGAAGCAGAGACAGGACACCTCACCCAAGCTGACCAAAGCGGTATTCCATACCACAGCACATCGGACCCAGTATAGAAACTGGGGGCAGTTACCCAGAATGGTTAGATCACTGCTGGGGTCGTGCTGGGTATTGGTTGGCGGGTGGTGAGCAGTTGTATTCTCTTCCCTTGTTATTTCCCTTATCATTATTATTACTGGTGGTAGCGGTGGTGATTTGTGCTATACCTTAGTTACTGGACTGTTCTTATCTCAGCCTGTGGGAGTTGCAATCTTTCCATTCTCCTCCCCATTGCACTGGGAGTGGGGGGAGGAAGGTAGAGGGAGGAAGGCAGGGGGAGGAAGGCATGGGAGTGAGGAGTGAGCAAACAGCTGCACAGTTCTGAGTTAACTGGCTGGGCTTAAACCACAACGCATGCTTAAGTCGAATTTATTGTGTTTGAATTTGTGCCCATTGCCTTATAAATTGAGACCACCAAGAAGAGTCCAGCTGTATCCTCCCTACATATACAACTGTATCCACATTCAAGGCAGAAATCATACCTGCCACTGAGGGTATCAGATTTTATGGTTCTGTTGGTGGTTTTGTTTTTTGTTTTTTTTTTTTTTATTTATTTGTTTGGGTTTTTTTCCTCCAAGCAAAATCTTCTAGTTTTAGTTCAGTAACAGTTGTACATTTTAAAAGAACAGCTCTGCAGAAGATAAATCTAGGTCATGAAGATTTCATTATTTTCTGTGAAGGAAAATGTCAAGGGAATTTTTTTTCCCCTGGCTTAAGGGAATTTTAACATTTAAAATTTCACCATGATAGATGATAGCACATAGATAGATAATGCTTTACTGTTTCTCCTCACTGAAATACTTCCCACTTTCCAAAATAAAATTTCAGTAAAATTGACAGGATTTTGTCAAGTACTGAAACTTGAAACACTGTAACCACAATTGTTGAAAATTAGGATTTTCCAGCCACCATCCAAACAGCAGATTACAAAATGAGAAGCTGGACGTATGCCACCTCCAGGAAAAGATGACAGCATTAACTTAACATTACCCGGTGTCCAAACAGAATTATCGAGCTAATACAAGATGTTTGGTGTACTATCCCTCAGAATGAGAACAACTGCTTCACTTGCCTAAATTCTGCAGCTAAAAATCTGTTTTAACTATGCTGCATCAGACTTAAGAGGTAAGATACATGAACATGCATTGCTGTCTGTAAAGCATTCCACAAAGGGAACAAAGAACCCAAAGCTATCTGTGTTTGGCTCAATCTCCAAAAGCCATGGGACTTGGAAAGAAGGTCATAATACAAGGTTAGAGTTAAGCAATATTGATGAGAGATGCAGTATAATATGAAGTCTGATATGGGCAGAAGTACAGAAGAGGAGGACAATTTCATCCTTCCTTTTGTTTTGGGGAAAAACAGCATGCAGGTGTTGAGATTAATAAATAATCTATTTCTACAGTTGTAGTGTCCTCCCTGTCTTCCTTCTGGCTTCAGAAACTGGTGCAGATCTCTTAGGCCTGGCTCAAATTTCTTTAAATATGATAAAAAAATAGAGTTCGCATAGTCTTGAGAAGGCTATGACATGAGAAGCTGGATTTTTATTGCATGCATTTGTGTGTATGGATTGCACCCAACAAATGGATTAGCTCAATCCAGCTCTTCACAGCTAGTACAGAATCTTGTTTTGGATTAATTTTCAGACAGTAGTACTGTTTCACTCAGAAGATGAAGTGTTTTGGAATGAGTTTGAATGAGGTAGTTAAAAACATCACATTTAATATTTTTTTAAATAGCACACATTTAAATCGTCTCAGCCAAAGAACCCTGTTCACATTTTGCTTTCAACCACACAAGAAAAAACCCAAAGGAAAAATACCATAAAAAACCTTATCTGCTCTGTAATCTGTTGGGAACTGAATAGTAATAATAATAATGCTTAACAGTGATATAGCACTTTACCTCTTCAAAGCACTGCACAATCATTAACTGAAAAATCATCTGACAACAATAACTCATGGACCTCACATCTGCCATCAGTGCAGCATTCCAAATGCTCTTCATTCAGTCCTGCTGAGAGTGTTGCTGCTTTCTGCATCCAACAGCAAACTAGTTATTTTCTTTCTCAAATTTAACTAGTACACCTTCCTGGATGAAGCAAAACATGTGTCAGAGAGCAATACCAGTGGAAAGTGCCCTAGTAAGAAAGACAACATCTGCAAAGTGATTTGTCACTGATGCTCTAGCATTCAGGAGGATTCTCGATGGTCAGCTCACATATGTGGTCCACAGCCAGTGAACAGCTGATATTCAGTTCTTCCAGAAGTAAAATAATGAATTATAGTTTTCAATTCAAATCAAGCAAAGCCCCACAGAAGTCTTCAACTACCACCTAAACACAGTTTTATCAAATAGCTACAAACTTCTTCTGTAACTGGGGGGGGGGGGGGGGGGTGGAAGGGGAGGGCATGTATGTATCTAGGAAGAACAAACTACTGAGCTAATTTCATGTTTCTTCACCTCTTAAAGATCTGCAATTTGAAATTTTAAATGCCGAATTTCTACACAGTCTGACTAATACTGATACACCAGGTAACGTTAAGTGCTTCTGCATTCAATTTAGCACAAGTAGGGTGAAGTTGTAATTTATTACTAGCCACTTCAAAGTCACCTTTGCCATTTGTCAGGTATGCATCCTGGAAGATTATTGCACACAAAGGAAACACATGACAAGTAATCCAGAGCATTCAAGAGGTTACTTTCTGATAATGCTCCTGGAGATAAGGGATACACAGAAAAAGGATCCCTGATAACGTGTGCTTAAGAAAGCAGCTGCAGCAAATCAGATACAGAAAAGACAGAACTTACAGAAATATCTCTCCCTCACCCCCTTTATTCCTTCATCTATATCTTCTATATAAACTCTTGGAACTGTGCTGTGTGCCCTGGGTGTTATGAAAATAAATCCTTTATTTGCATTTTACCTTAATCCATCTTGAGTAAAGGGGAAATTCAAGGTAACTTTCTAAAAAGAACATCTCTCCCAAAGGTAGAGTAAGTCTATAAAGCAGAATACTGCAATTCCTTTACAAGTGCTTTAGTTTCACAATACATTCTCCAAATCAGTAAAATAATTTGCCAAAGACAACTTAGGGTGGTTTCAGAATTAACATTGCTGAATCAGAAGAAAATCACCATTTAGTTACCAGGGGTGACCTGCAGAACACTGCAGCTTTCTTCAAGGATACAGAAGACCTCACCTCATTTTTCAGAACTTTATAGCATAGACCAACAAAGGTTTGTCATTCATAACAACACTATGAAGCTTCTGTTCACAGGTACAGGTTAGGCAGAGAAGAGATTCAGAGCAGCCCTACAGAGAAGGGCTTGGAGGTGTTGGTCAATGAGAAACTGAATATGAGCCACTTCAGTGTGAACTTGAGCCAAGAAACCACCCTTGTGCTGGGCTGCATCAAAAGGAGCGTGACCAGGAGGTTGAAGGAGGTGATCCTGCCCTTCTGCTCTGCTCTGGTGAGTCTCCTCTTGAAGCACTGTGTGCAGTTCTGGTGTCCCCAACATAAGAAGCACATGCAGCTGTTGGAGCAAGTCCGGAGGAGGCCATGAGGATGATCAGGGTCTGGAGCACCTGCCATATGAAGACAGGCTGAGAAAGTTGGGGCTGTTCAGCCTGGAGAAGAGAAGCTGTGTGGAGACCTCAGAGCAGCTTCCAGTGTCTGAAGGTGACTACAAGGATGCTGGAGAGGGTCTCTTCATCAGGGACTGCAGCGATAGGACAAGAGGCAATGGGTTCAAACTGAAACAGGGGAGATTTCAGTTAAATATAAGGAAGAAGTTCTTTCCTGTGAGGGTGGTGAGGCACTGGCACAGGTTGCCCAGAGAAGTGATAAGTGCTCCATCCCTGGCAGTGTTCAAGGACAGGTAGGACAGGGCATTAAGCAGCCTGGTCTAGCTGAATGTGTCCCTGCCCAGTTGGAAATAGATGATCTTCCAACCCTAACCATCCTATGATTTTGTTTCTACTAGGCAGTTCCTAATTCCTATTCACTATAAAAATGTTTCCATTTTCAAAGTAATAGGCACTCTGCCTACTGAGTTTGGGCTTTCTATGCTGCAAATAATAGCAAAACTGATAATTTGTAGAAACTTCAGCTGTTTTCACAAAAACAACTTCTAGATACGCCTTTAACAACCCAGTAAAACTACAGAAAATGTCATTGCTTTAGGGAGTACACACAAAAAACAACTCATAAAGTTTATATATACACCCCAGTCACAGAATCACAGAATCCCAAGGGTTGGAAGGGACCTCAAAAGATCATCTAGTCCAACCCCCCCGCAAGAGCAGGGTAACCTACAGTACATCACACAGGAACTTGTCCAGGCGGGCCTTGAATATCTCCAGTGTAGGAGACTCCACAACCCCCCTGGGCAACCTGTTCCAGTGCTCTGTCACTCTTACAGTAAAGAAGTTCTTCCTGATGTTAACGTGGAACTTCCTATGCTCCAGTTTACACCCATTGCCCCTTGTCCTATCACTGGATATCACTGAAAAAAGCCTAGCTCCATCATCCTGACACCTACCCTTTACATATTTGTAAACATTGATGAGGTCACCCCTCAGTCTCCTCTTCTCCAAGCTAAAGAGACCCAGCTCCCTCAGCCTCTCCTCATAAGGGAGATGTTCCACTCCCTTAATCATCTTTGTGGCTCTGCGCTGGACTCCTTCAAGCAATTCCCTGTCCTTCTTGAACAGAGGGGCCCAGAACTGGATGCAATATTCCAGATGCGGCCTTAAGAGAAGAACGTTATCACTTATAATCACAAACATAAGTGACTTCCTTTCTATGAACCTACACTTTTGTATATCATGGTTTCCATATCAATTTCTAGTCTGCTGAAGATACCTCCCAGACATGAGTAAAATTAAGCACTACTGTTGCCATACAGAAATCAGGTTATCAGCATTAGAACTACATTTACTATTTTTTGAGGAAAGAGCAAAAGCTTTGCTCTTCTCTTTGCCATAATTAATTTACAAAGCAATAGTGTGTGATCCACAAGCTGTAACAGGAACAAAAAAGAAAACATGACAATTTCTGAATTTGCAGGTTAAGAGGGTTTTTTTAATTATTAAAAGAGTGGTTTTATTTTGTTTTCCTTAATGGACTAATGTAAGAAAAAACAAAATTAGAGAGCTGATCTCTCTCTTCTCTTCAAATTTCTCTGACCGTTATTTTCTTCTGCTTTTGATAGCTTCTCTGGTACTGCAGGACCACAAAGTAAGCCAACATGCATATTTCCATTGGGTCATAAACCCTGACTAAGTGACAGTTAACCCCAGTAGCCAGAGTACTGAGGAAGGGTTGCAGAGAGATTTATAATTCATGACTAGCATGTTTGAATGCACTTCAAATATTGTGGCAGTTTTATAGGTCTTTCCAGCAAAGCTTACTTCTGTAAATACCTACAATTTCACAAAGGGTAGTTTCTCTTCAAGATGCCTACATTCTTCAGGTGCCTGAAAACCAAGTATGAGCAAATGATAAAATGAATTTATTGTAGTAAGTCTAAGCTACCATGGCTTTTGTCAGTAATAAATCCTTATGTGAGTAATAGTTATTACTCACCTCTGTTAGTACTACAGGGGAAGGGTGATCACTAAAAGGGTGATTTTGTCATTCTTTCCTACTGAAGAGACTTGTACAAAAATGCTGAGAGAATTTTCTTCTCCACAGAGACCTTCATGAAACAAATCAAGCCATATCATATTTGTACAAAGTATTGAAAAACTATGCATTTACACTCCTAGTGCATCACACATGCCCATATGCTGGCATTTTCAGGATAATCAAGGATGATAACACATTGAACACAGTCACAATAATATACTTCCTACATTTCATAAATTAGTTTCTTCATGATCTTTTCCACTTAGCTCATTGATCTGCAACTGCACCGTTCCATTTTGGTCTGTTAAGATTGCTGTCAGCTCTAACAGTTTTTCCACAGGAAAAACTAACTCTAAACCATTTAAGTAAGAAATCAGTTCTTGTTTGCATATTACTTAACAAAGGCCATCTGTATACCACTGAAGCAAAGGCTAAAGAAGCAGGGACAAATTAAATTAGGATTCAGATTCATCAGCAGCATAAGGTTTGTTTTCCTCACCTCAAAGTGTACCATCCTATTTCTTCTCTGCTTTCACTAATCCAGATAGTTTAGAATTAGCACAATATAAAACCAAGTAGAAAACAAAGAGAAGTTATTTAAATGAGACAAGTAATGTTACAATGGCTTTTTTTCTTATTAGCTTTTAAAGACTATTTAGGAAAGAACAGCAACAATTCAATTTATAGTGAGACAGTATCACTGTCACCTTCTGTAGTATTATGCCATTAACGTACCTCCTCCCTATTCCTCCTAAACCTAGCCCAGAATACACTTTTGCCACTCTCATCCCAAAGTCTAATTAAGCCATCCAGATTCTCCTGTAGATGTGCATTCTCACAAACAAGGAGTGCATATCTTACTTGGGCAACTATCATTTACAGAGAAGAAACAGGTTCAGAAAGGAAAACATGAGAAGTTATTCACTCAAGCATCTGATAGGCAGTTCATATGTTTTCCTGGGAGGATGGGGGGACAGGACAGGATCCACCACAAAATTTTTGTGATGGCATCTGATGGAACACTTCAATTCCAGCTGAAGTCCCATCTAAGACTCACTTTCCAGGTGACTGCATACATAACATATGTATTTATAACTGCTGGAAATAATCAGAGCTAGCATTTGGTAACAGTTTATACAGACACAGTTTATGTTATATACTAAGAAATGTTTTTTTTTTTTTTCCTGAATGAAGAAGCATACAGGCTTCTATTTATTGATGAAATGGTGAATTTAATTTCTCTAAGAACAAGTATAATGACATCTGCTTTACCAGATAATAATAGTATTAAAATAGATTAGTGCTGAAAAAAAATAGTAGAGTCAGCTTGTGAAAAGCAGAGAAAAATCAGGAGCATTTAAAGTCTCCTGTCTCGACAAACATTATCTTGTTCATTTATTTAGTTCTTATGAACTCTTTGTGCATGGTTCATTACCGAAACAGAGCTTGCAGCTAGCTAGCGGCATTTATCTGTCTTCTCCCATGCATGCTCTTAAGGAATATGTCCCTTCCTCTTGTTGATAATGCGTTGCCATTAGGCAGGAACCTTTGGAAGAAAGAGAAGAACTCTCTTGCTCCTTAATTGCCCCTTTTATTCAAGAAAACTAGGATATATGAAGAGGAAAAATACTCAAAAGTGTCTTTTGGGGAAAAAAAGGAAAATGTAATGAAGTTTGTACTGTTTACATTCACTAAGCAACTCTTCCAAGGGCTGAAATCAACAAGTTGTTTTACTGCCTCAGAGGGATTTCCTATTAGCTAATTTATCAGTTTGAGATCTGTTGTTGGGCTCAGTTACAAAGGAAGGTTTTGTCTGGGTTTGCTTTTTCTTCAAGCTCCCCCCAAGCACTGTGGACAGGAAAGCCTGTCCTGGGGAAGCCAGGTACACTTAAGCCTTACGCTGTTTTGAGAAGTTCTAAATATGTTTCAAGACTCTTGGTCTATACAGCTCCTCCCCATCCACTCAATGAAGTCTTGGGAGAGGCATCTACACAGCAGTTAACACAAACCTAAACTTGTCCATCTGACTTTTCTTTTTTAAGCCATTTGTTTTCTCCATGTTTATTTAAATATGATACCTACAAGCTACCTTTTGGGCACAAAGTCCTTAAATATGATACCTGCAAGCTACCTTTTGGGCACAAAGTCCTTGCTAGCAACCTTTCAAATTCCAGTGCAATGCCCTACGGAATTGTTTCCAACAAGCACACACGGCCATGCAATTCACGGGGGAACCACTAAGTATTAGTGCAATGTGGTAGCACTTATCTTTCCTTCAGTTTTATCCTGTCAAGCTGTGCTGGTGGGAGGAAAGTCAGTCAACTCAAGCTACTTTAGTTACTCTCATTCTTAAGGCCTAAACCATTACCTGTAGCATTGTAACACTGACTTAACTGCATTTAGATCTTTTTCAGGCCTTACCAAATAATTCTGTGCTGTTCATCAAGCACTATTTAGTACAAGGTAGCATTTTCCACATAATTGTTTAGGCACTAGCATGCTTCATTTGTCTAAGAGGCAAGATCATGAAAACAATGCAATGGATTGTTGTCTGGAAAAGGGCCTATGCAAAAAGCTCATCACCCTGCTTTGTACATTTAGATAACAGGGAAACTGAGACAAGTAATTTCATTCCTCTTTTGGTACAAGATGAAGTACAGATGAACACTAATCTGTAAATACAATGACTACATTTTTCATGTTTAAAAGTGAATCTTAAGCTATAATGCACTAAACGTATCAAATTGAGTTCAGCTTGCCATATACATCAGAGCCACTCAGTTTACTTGTAATCACTCTGTTAAAGTTGTTTACTCTGAAATGAACATCAAGGTAAGTCATCTAGGCCTGAGCATTTCTCAATTACCTCAAAGAGGATTCAGTCCATTCCTGGCAGTGTTAAAGGCCAAGTTGGACAGAGCCTTGGGCAACATGGTCTAGTGCCATGTCCCTGCCCATGGCAGGGGTTTGGAACTGGATATCTTAAGGTCCTTTCCACCCCAAACCATTTTATGATTCCTCATGGTTATTTATTTTATAAATCATAGTGCTTTATGTAAAGTCACACAGGATTAAGTTGCTGTTAATTCCTTTTCTTCTGAAGAATGCTACTTTGCTGATTGACTAATATACTTTTTTTTTAAATCCATTGCTTTGGAAACATAGTATCAAGTAGAATAACATACAACAAGAACTTTTGTCTCTATAGCAAACTCTCAAGGAATAAGTCAGAACAAAAAGCCGATTCCCATTCAACCTGTAGTCTCATTTTCTAGAGTAAATCTGCCCATTGCACTCATGATAAAGACTAAACCTAAAATATAGCTCCACAGAGCTTGCAGCAAATTATGACTTTGATAGGTGCGAGGGGAAAACAGTTTTTGTGGTAACACAAAAATTACTGGTGGAAAACACTGTAAAACTTGCTGCTGCTTGATGAAGGAGTGTTCCATGTTTAAGAGGTAAGAAGGTGTGCGCAAATATGTATAGAAATAATTAAAATGGAACTTCCACTTTCTGGAAGCTGGACATTCTTTGATATTACCTGTTACAGATGAATAAAAACAAGAAAAAAATTCCTCAGAAGTCTTTACCACCTCTGTTCTTATGCTTGCAACATGAAAGGAATACAAGATACATGCAAGATCTGTTGGACAGTTTGAAGGCTGTAATATAAGGTCCCATCTTCAAACCTAGAAGCAAAGTACTCCAGCTTGCCCAAACTCTTTTATATAAGCAAAACCCTACACTCTTTAATTCTGTGTATTTCTTAAATACTTTTAAAGACATTGACAACTATGTAAAGGATGTCTAATTAAAGCCCCTGGAATGGACAATTTTACATTTGTGCTTTTGAGAAGTTTCTCTTCTTGATTACACGTCTTTGAAACCAGACTCTATGCACATGTAGTTCTGCAACTTTAGTTCTGAAACTTAAGCAAACTGGATCCAGTTACACAGTGGCACCCTATCCTACTGCCATTGAAAGCAGAAGTTTCTTGCCCTTCTTAGGAAAAGAGCAAAAACCATAACCAGCAAAACATTGTCACCTTATTACCTACAAATGAAAACAGAAAGAAGAATCAAAAGACAAATGAAACTTTTTTTGACACCTTTACTGCAACCAGGCAAATCTGAGAACCATTCTATGAACTTTCTATGCCAAAATGATCACAAACAGTTGCCATTGTAGATGCTGGTTAAATTCTTAGTTATTGTTTTCTGTGTCAGGTTCAGGTTTTCTTAAGAACACAAAGTTAAGGTTGCATCAGGAGGTAAAGAGCAGCGAAATTACTAAGGTATTTCATGCTTCTATTCTTTTAGCCATTTTTCTAACATGCCTGCAATTTTACAGAAATCTGATCAGCAGACCTCCAAAAGAAATATCCTCCTTCTCTAACAAAGATTTATGATATATTGAATTCTCAGACCTCAACATATAATGAAATCCAATCCTATTAAACAAAGATTTTAATCTTTTTCTTATTGTGATGAAGTATCAGTATCATGCCTTGTCACACAGCATTATCTAAAAATAAATTTGATTAAGGCTGTTGTGCTGTATCCAAGTTTTATTTCTCACAAATAGCTATTAATACCTACTATAAATAATTACCATATGAAGATATGCCCTTCCATATTTGCATCCTGATTAAACCCTGCAACTGTAAGAGCAGCTCAGTGCTAACCAACCAGTTTCTAGTCCCCGTCTGCAAAATGTCATCCTTCAAATAGTGGCAGTGATTACTGCCTGACAATTGTTACATTTTCAGATGGGTTTGTCTGGGGACTTTATATATTTTTGCCTGGATCACTATATAAACCAGAAGATAGATCAGTAAATTAACAAACTTGCTCTAAAATACCAGCAGGTATGAATTTTTGCAAATTTTTTTAAACATAGGTTTCACATTTGACACTTACAGTTTATTACTATGCTCCTACCAGGTTTTCTACAGTTCTTTCATTTTTAATAAAACAGTATGAGCAAAGCTATTCAAACAATATCCATCTTGTTTAACCACCAACCAATTTACTGAAATTGTATGTTCCTATTTATCATCTATCAAAATTTGGAGGTAACACAAGCTTAAGAAATAAGGCTGCAGAGCAGCAAACATTAAACCCTGCGGAAAGTAATAAATTAGCAAACTGTGCTTTGATGTTGCTTATCACAGTGCTACAGCACATTCACTTAAAAAGTGGGAAAATATCTTGGCACTTAAACAAGTATAGTCAAACATTGATTTCCAATCTCCACATTACAACTGACAGAATAAAGGCAGAATATGACAAATAAAAACAAGTTCACATTTTTTGAATGAGTTTTGCTGCATGACTGTGTTCTTATCAACAGATATGCTGGGTTAATGATTGCAGTAGAAGACATTACAAGATAAAAATCAAGCAACGGAACAATCAGGTTATAAAGCTCTTGCAATATTTAGAGCTGCAAAACTGCAATCCATAATTAGTGTCAACTAGAGTACTTCCTTGGGGTGTTACCTGGTTCTGGCTCTTTGTTAGAACTACTATTATTTTTTCTACCAAGATTAAAAAGTAAAGTTACAATCAAGGGGTTTGTTTGTTTGATTGGTTTTCTAAAAACTATTTTATCTTCCCCCATTTTCATTAAATGCAAATAAACACAGAAGAATTTGCACCTGTGGGTTTTTGAAGCAAGACCCGCTTTGCAGATCACACCACTTACAGGAAGTGAACTAGCATTTTACTCAAGTCATTTTACTCACAGTCAAATTATTATTATCTATAGTAAAGTTCCAGAACTCAAATGTTCACAGTAATAAGGAAGTCGTATGAAAAGTGTGCATGTTTTCATCAAGGCAGAAATTCATGGAAGTGTTGCGTTTGTGCTCTGTGGTTTCTGACTGCTTGCTAATTATGAGACAGACATTTCTTTCAGGCTTATACACTTCATTGATCTGGATGCTTCAAGCTGCAATAGTATAACTTCTAACTCTTGTTGCCTGGGGGAGTTATTACACAAAATAAAACTAATTAAGAAAAGTAAAGATTAATTCCTTACTACAGTGTCTTTCTGTCAACATCATCTCTTTTAGTAGAAAATTTTCTGCTCTTTAAGATGCATATGCTCACATTTTGTGAATGCAACTCCTGAGAGGGATGAAATGTTCAGGACATTAGGACGGCATTAGTTAACGTAAAGTTATCATAACAGAATTTGCAGAGGAAAGAGCAACCTTTCATCAGAAATTACTTACAATATCAAAATAAAAATAGGTATTTCTATGAAGAGAAAAATGGTGCTGTATTTTGTGTAATTACCACCACAATCTCTCCCAAGTGTTAGATAAGTCAAGCATAAAAGCAGTAAGCAAACCGCCAAGTTGAGCTATTCACCCAAGTCTTCACAAGAGTTCTGATCTCAAGCATTAACTGCATATTGCTTACAAAAACATCTTATCAAAGCTTGCAGTATTTACATGCAGTATATGGATAAGAAATCATACGTATTTAAATATCAATTTAAAACAAACAACCAAACAAAAGAAAAAAACAATTAAGATTCAGAGAAAGAATTCCTTAAAAATTGTGTTTTAGCAGTCCTTTGTGTGAGGCTCTGTATTCATACCTTAGCTAACACCCAAAGCAAGAAAATAATACTTGCTCAGTCACAGAGAAATCTGTTGCCATGGGAAACACAAAGATATGAACTCAGGAACTGGTAGCAGGAGGAAATAAAAACCCACTTTGAAGCATACCAAAAAAAAAAAAAAAAGTACAAATCAACATATAGTGCAATGCAACAGTCTAGGTTTAATGGTAATTTAGCCAAGGGTATATGATATTTTTAGTAAGGTAGCTGTATCAGAACAACCCATATGCAGTTGGCACTTCATTTAACTTAATATGCTTGAGAAACTCCTGTTCTGCCCATCTACAGAGTGACAAATAGACCTGCAGGTTCACTCCAGTGTATGTTTTTCCACTTTCCCTGTACAAGTTCCAGTGGGTACAGCAAAATAGATACGAAAATACTGTATCACTGAGAACAAACTCATCCTTGAGCAGAATATTATGTTAAACTCCTTTTTAATGTGTAACCTTTCCATGTTGCCTTCTAGAAAACATAGAGCCTTCTCTCTGCTAGAATTCAGATATAAACTTCTAAGTGCTTACCTTTGTGAGAGACTGATCTGAAATCAGACTCCACTGTCCATTGTCTCAAAGATTGGTATGAGAAGCTGAGATGGGATTCCACCTATCTTTTGTCACAGAGATAGGTGGGAGGAGTTGAGATAAGACTCTTCCACTGCCCCTTGCCTGAGGGGTGAGAGTGGGAAAGAACTGAAATTTCCAGGATTGGTGTGAGGAATTGCCCATTTTCCCAAGAATTGCTGCAGTTGAAGATCTGGCTGCAAGACCAGGAAAACTGGTCCACCAGGAACATGTAATGCCGGACATGAAGAACAGAGGTACTCCCCTCAACTCATTATAAAAGGGAGAAAAAGTAATCACCAAGAGGCACATCTCCAGGGAGCCATTGCCATGAGGATGACTCCAGGAGGACACCTCCATGTGGACACTCTCTACTGATGACTACTATGGACCCTGAGGGACACCCTCCATGGAACATTACCATGAAGGCAACTCCACGACACACACTCCATGGGGTAACTTCAAGGGGGCGACTCCAGAAGGATGCCTTCATGAGGGCACTTACCTCTGACGACTATTACAGACTCCTGGGGGACACTGCTCTGACACTGACTACGAACCCTGAAGGACTCCCACCACCGACGATAGATCCTTGGGAGACCACTGGATCTATGGTGGTGACTCACTCTCACTCTGCATCCCGAATCCTTGCTTCATTTCTATCCTTTTTCCAGTCTGTCCCATCGTTATCCCCTTTATTACAATAATTTCCCTTTTTTATAATAACTGTCTTTTTGTAATAAACCAACTGACCGATTACAGTACTTGACCTTGTCTACGTTTTAATTTCTCTCCTGAGATTAAGAATTGAAACAGGGTCCGGCACTGGGGTTTTCTCCAATCGGACCCTGACATTAAACTGGAGACACAGACAGGATCCCTTGCAGTGAAAAGTACCGTAATGTCACGTAAAGTGTGGGGTCTTACATATATGCCTTTCAGGGACATAAGGGGTAGATTTGTTGAAACAAACGTGCTGCCCCCCTGAGACAACCCCAACATATTGCTTTGTATTACATGCACCCCTCTCAGGGACTTAAGGAGAGGGTCTGTGCTGCTTTCTTGAGAGGGCTGCCCCATTCAAAAATGAATAGCAGTGAAGCTGCCCCTCAGGGCAGAGATGGGTTGTGTGGTCTTTTAGAGAAACGACAGGCTTGCCACTCTCTGCCAGGGGTAAAATGGGCCAAAAGAAATGGGCATGATTTGCACAGTGTAACAGAGCAAGCGCCCTGCAAAAGAACACAAAACTCCATCCCAGTGTCCTGGGTTCAGCAGTAGCAGTCATTTTTCTTCTTAGTAGCTGGTGCAGTGCTGTGCTTTTGACTTTCAGCCAGGGAACAGTGCTGGTAGCACCGATGTTTTTAGTTGCTGCTCAGTAATGTTTACTCTGACCAAAGACTTTCTGAGTCTCATACTCTGCCAGTGAGGACAGGAAGCCGAGAGGAAGCAGAGACAGGACACCTGACCCAAGCTAGCCAAAGAGGTATTCCACACTACAGCACGTCATGCCCAGGATGTAAACTGAGAGTTACCTGGAAGGGCTAGTTCACTGCTGGGTTGGGCTAGGTATCGGTCAGAGGGTGGTATTGTATTCTCTTCCCTTGTTATTTCCTTTTTAATTATTATTATTGGTGATAGCAGCAGTTATTTGTGTTATACCTTAGTTACTGGACTGTTCTTATCCCAGTCCGTGGGAGTTACATTGTTTCGATTATCCTCCCCATTCCTCTGGAAGCGGGGGGAGGAAGAGGGGGGTGTGAGTGAATGATCTGCTTGGCTGGACTTAAACCAGGACACCCGAAAAGGGTGACACCGTTTTCTGTGCAACGCTGGGCGCCAGCTTGGCTGCTGCAGGAAAGGCTGGAGAAACAGCTGAATCTCGGTTCATACAAACTTTACCTGGCCTGGTCCCAGGTAGTTAACTTAAAAGAGCAGTTAGACAAAGAGAAGAATCAGGCTAACTACTTGTAATTAGCCCTGAAAGAGCAAGTCCTGGCAGAGAAAAGAGCCTCTCCACAGTCTGAGAAAACAATTGAATATCCCCACAGTGACCTGGAAGAGGCTAGACTGAGGTTAGAAAAATTTAATGTTCCTGCCACTTCTCTCTGACCCTTGAGAAAAAATGAATATACTTACAAAGACAGATATGATGAATTCCCACAAATTTCCACCAAAGAGGTTCCATTACTGCTACAGAATTAGTTAAACTTAAATATGAATTCTGTCATACTCCAAAAGAATCAGAAGCTGAATATGTTTGGACAGTATCACTGTCCGGGGAAGATCAAATTTTACTAAGTGAGAAGGAAGCTGAGGGATGTTGGGGGCCAGGAGTATTTTCAACCACCGGTAACCACCACGCACCCTGGTCCTTAACTCAAAGAGCAACTTATTGGGCTGGAAGACTTAACCTTTTGAAAAGGGAAGATCTGCTGTCCATCACAGGGACAGTCTACCAGTTAGTAGAAAATGTAGAGAAAGTGGCATGTCTGCAAATGATGTATGGTCGGGAACTTAGACTTAAATAGGAGTCCCCGATGATGATACCGGTCGATCCTGAAAGTATGACTCCCCTCATTTGGAGTCTTCTTGACTCCCTGAAAGACATGGGCATACAATTGCAGGGAAAGATAAAAGCAACACCCCAGAGTGAAAGGGCCGTTGCTGCCCTGGAAAGACTGCTATCACGTGTTTGAAAGAGATAAAAGTATGGACATGTGGGGAAGTTGCCCAGGAGTTGATTAATTATGGGAGAAAGTATGGTTCCATCAATATTTCTAGAAAGACTGCTACTAAGGGACCGAAGCGAGCAGAGGCAAAAACTACTCCTTGCCAGACTAATGGGAAACACCAGACACCCCCTATTTGCCCAGGAGGTAGAAATATTCCCAATAAAAGGCAAGGGTTGTGGATATTGGGGTGGCAAAAGGGTGTTCCTAGGGATCTAATGCATGGATTACCCACTGCAAAATCAGAAGAGCTGGTGCTAGAGTGGCCTGAAATAAACCCCATAGGCTCTAAAGAAAAGGAAAAATGTGAAGGCCCCAGTGCTCCCACCACTATCTCCACCCCTTGATAGTGAGCAGAGGGATGGAGGGTGGATATATATAAGACAGCTCTCTGAAGATAATTAAGATGAATTACTTGTTTTCTGGGACCTGATCTGGTGCCACATTTTTCACTTGCTTTGTATATTTTGTACAACCTCATAGAGAACCCAACTCATAATGCTATTGCCAATTGTCCCACAGGATTTCACAATTTTATTAGGTGCTGTACAGGCATTACAGATGGAAGGATCCAGCCTACCCCATGTGACACTGTAAAACTGTCTGGCCCTTTGCTTGCTACTAGCTTCCCAAGGAGGCGTTTGTACAATCATAAAGACAAGCTGCTGCATATACTTGGATCAAAACGTCTACAGATTTGGCTTAAATTTGGGAGCAGGCAAATCTTGCCCCAAGTCACTAGCGATGATACCTCATGGTTTTTGAAGAGTTATGGTACAAACTTACCTATTGGCTACCAAATTGGACATTTGTAATCGTTATAATAATTATTATTTGTGTTTGTACCCTAGCAGCCATGACTCAATGTTACTGTTCAGAATGGTGATTCAGAATTAAACATGGGAAAATATGAGATGAGTCTTATAGGATATATGTGCATCCTGTAAGCCTCAAATGGGGGGTGGGAGGGGGGAGTTGTAAACTGAAATGCTGAGTTGTAAATTAAAACGACTCTGTTAATTGTAAGCTGTAAATTGGGACTACTTTGTTGAGAGCAAGATAGTGCTGGTTCTGCAAGGTAATGAACTGAAACAGGGTCCGGCACTTGGGCTTTCTCCAATCAGACCCGGACAATCTTTTGGCAAAAACTTACTTTAAGTGACTCATAACTCACTTCACAATGTTGTACATGTTAATTCCTTCAAATCTAATTTCAACAAAGTTTTGCTGACAAAGCAGTAAAGTTAAATAATTTGTAACTCACTAATGACAAATGAGATAAATGCAGTGATATCAATATAATAGGTTCATAATTTACTCAATATCCAGAGGATTAAAAAATTATTATGAATCAATAAACCATCAGCCATGGTGTTGTGAAGCATGAGTTATTGATATTTAAATTTCTACTAAAATTTAAGTGGGAAAAAATCTTGGCATGTTCCACTTTGAAGAAATTACTGTAGCAATCAATTAAAATGCACCAGCAAAGTGCTTTGGTTTAGTCTGACCACAGATTTTAATGTATCCCAAAACACACATACAGTCTTGATAGTTAAATGCATCAAGAATGCTACTGATGAGCACAGGAGCCAGTATTCAGTGCTGCAATTCAGATTAATCAAATATTCTTGCCCCATTGCACATCAGTATGCAATTCCCTACACCTATACGGCTTGTGTTCCCAATAGAAATTGGGTCTCAGGCATTTCCCAATGCTTTTCATTGTTCTTGGCTTATTGCCACCGGCACCTAAAAGCAAAGCTCACTAGCATCATCCTGTCACTGGTTGCTTTTCAGACAAAGCAAATGGCTCACAAAGCACTCAGTTGAGATTGGTTTTTCTACATGTTTTATATGTTTTCAATGGTCCATAGCATGATGTCTCACATTGTAGAGGTTACTTATGACAGTGTAAATTTGGATGCTAATTGTTCATCTCAAGACTACTAGTAATTACACAGTAATTCAGACTCAGTATTGTGGCAAGCCTCTAATTTTATTCTTGACCTAGAAGAGAAACAGAACCATCGTGCTGAGATCTCCTCCCTCTCTAACTTAATGGCCAAAGAACAAATATGTAGATTCCTTATTCCACTACAGGTTCCACAGTGTTTAGACAACACCCCCCATTAGTCAAATGGCAAGAAGATTCATAACATTCTGTCATAAAAAACTATCCACTATAAGACAGATTTTCCCAAAACCTGTCTTATAGGAAAGAAAATATAGTCTAGATTGCTTTGATTTCAACTTGTTTCCAAAAGACACTAAGTGTTACATTCCCCCTAAACTGAATCACTCCCTTAGGAGGAAGAAAGCAATTGTAGCACAAACATTGAAGTTGCCTCATCTTGGAATAAATAAAGTACATGCATTGAGGCATTGCCCTTAGCAAAGATGACAGTAAGAGTGCAAAAGCTGGAAGTCTTTGAGCATCCTGTCTAATGAACATGTTTACAGGTTTATCCTGTAATGGCATAACACTGGTAACACTGAAGAGTTTTGCTTGCAGCTTGCATTTCAAGACATGCCCTAGTAATCTGCTTGACAGGTAATGAAACTTTGTGCTATTACCTTTAGCTTGAAGCAGAGTTCTTAAAATATCCTTTTCATATTGATTTGTGATGAAATTAATTATGTTTTCCTGCTAGCTGGAACCTGTAGCTAAAACAGAGTCTAATCAAACCAGCTGAAGCTAAAATGCTAGTAAAAGAACCCTTAAAAGATAGAACAGATAAAACCAGCTTTTGGTCTCTGACAGAGTGACTTAGCTCCCTGAAGGGGGATGAAGGCTAAGTCTCATCACAAACAGCCAGAAGCCCTTGCAGTCCACTAACAAGGGTGGGGGATTACCAGGAGCTCCACATCCGTTATTGACAATGCTGATGAACCTAATTGGCAACATGCTGCTGATACCCCTAAAGCAGCAGGGGAGAGAAACAAATAAAGAGCAAAAAGGTGGATAAGACTGCTTGAGCAATGCACTTCCCAGAGTGTCTCTCTGGATAACCTATTCTTGCATGCTGCAGCTCACTGACTCCTGTAGCAGAGAAACTGCTGAAGGTTGGGGGGCTGCTGCAAGCTTTGCACCAGTGCAACAGTGGAGTTCTGGCAGACAAGCTCACTAGATATGTACAAACATACAAAAAGACAACTTTTGATAATTTATCTATTATTACAAAATTAATTTAAAGAGCAAAGTTACCTGTATTTTACCAGTTTAATTTGTGCTCTGAGTATGTTTTAACATCTACACTACGCTCAAAGCAGGATATTTCTGTTTGTTACCAGAATATTAATCCCATCCAACATGGCTTGGCTTCAAACAGGGCTCACTCTCGGCAGTTCAGTTGCTAAGTTATGGCATTATAATAGCTATCTTAACAGCTCAGAAAAGGGAAAAAATAAAATAAAAATTATCAAGCCTAATGCCATAAAATTAAGTACATCTCAGGTTCCCAAAAGTGATCTTTGGTCTTTTATTATCACTTACAAATACTAGTTGGTGTCCAAGGGATTTTATTAAAAAGGTCCCCCCTTGCAAACACTAACTTGCACAGCTGGATTCCCTTTCAAGACTCTTTCCCCAGCATGATCCCGGCTGCTAAGATAGACTGTCAATGGCCACCAAGTAATTAAGATATGATTAGACTAGTAATGTCACCACACATCAGAAATATGCCAAAAAAGGAGAGCCAAAGTGTGTAATTAGCAAGTAACTGCAGCTAAAGAGATTTCAAAGAAGCAAAGCTGGGTAAAACCAAGTCTGGCCTGAATAAAGCCCACTCTTACACTCTACCAGACTTGCTCTGGCCACCAATGACATCCATATCGACCTCAGTTGTAATATGTTTGAAAGTCATCATAAAGATTCTCTTTTTTTTTTCTTTTTAAGCTTTTAATTAGCTTATGAGGTCAATATATTATCTCTTTAACAGAATATAAGGGACAAATTAGAATAAACTAAACCAGGTTTTCACCCTTCTTGGATTTTCCAAGAATTTCTATGTATCCAGCTTTATACTGAAACAGATTCTGTGATTTTGTTTTACTTTTCAATTTACCTTTTTCATCTACCTTTTCACCAAAGGTAGTCATTAGAAACTAAAGTCAGGATTTTGGTATTCTGACCCACCTTAATACTGACAACTATAAAAATTTTGTATAATCACTGCTATAGGCAGTTTGGTCTAGACATCTACCTTGGCTGAGCTCACAATGTGTGCAGCAGAAGAGCCTGATGATTCATCTTTCATCAGTGATCAATGAAATTTTCAAGCAACAATAGTGTTTTCTGTTAACATGAAGTCTCAAGATGACTGCCTGAGTAGAAGAAACATCCACATTAGAAAAGATACATGTATCAAGCATGTCTGTCTCTCTTCAGTTTTTTCACAGTCTTTTTTAATACACATTTCTTCTGAAGTTTATTCACTAATTTTGTGAGATCATAACTAATATTCTTCTAGGTGGCATTTGTCAACACGTCCCAGAGCGCTGAACTACTGAGTTGTTTTCACCATTTGATATTATGAACACCCTATCCCAAATCCATTAAAATCCCCAGATCAAACTTAAAACACAAGCTGTATATTAAATAATTTTATTTCACTTCATGTTGAAATTAATGACAGTAGTGGTTTACCATTCATGTCGTGATCATATCCCACATTTTTTAATATACCATCACTCTTGTCTCATATATATATACACATACACACACACACAAAGAGAGAGATATCATTCTTTAGTGCATGGACCAATCCCTATAAAGCTGCTGAGTTCATCTGATCCATGATGTTGGGCTCCATCTCTTGTAACAGTCTTTCAGAGCATGAGAGGCTGTGTGCAGTGTTGCACTGTTGCCTGCTGATGACACTGTGGAACTCGTCTGGTTTCATAAAAGTTCATTCTTTGTTGGGATGATGGTTGGCGGAAACTCAGGGCCAGTCGCTGGTGACCTAAAGACATCTGGTTGGTGGGCTATAAAAGTGCTACATAGAGTTCATTGGCTGTTTTCCCCTAAAATCAAATTCTTTTGAGAGTACACTTCAGACTTCCCCATCACAATCAGCAGGCAGGTCTCAAGGGTATCTGAAGGCCATTCAAAACCTTCAGAACTCTCAAGTGATGCTGCAAATAGTCTGGTGGGGGAGCTGGGAACGTAAGGGAACCTTCCTAGGCTGACCACCCGAGGAGATAAAAAAAGATGTGTAATTGCTAAACACTTCTATTGTATACCTCCCAAAGTATAGAGGTGGTGACCACACTGGGAACACAAGCCAGATCAGTTTCATGATCAATGAGTCTATTGTATTACAAGTCATTACCAGAAAGTACAATGAAACAAGAACCTTAGCCCAAGTCCCCAGCTGATAAACACTAACACAGCAAATACCAGCTGTAAGTAAGGTACGACATGCTGAAACTGTGAGATCAGAAACAACAGCTTTGAGAGCCAATAAATCAGCATTGTGACAAGTGACTATTAATCCAAAACAATGAATGCTTATCACAAATACGATTAGACACACTCCGGTCAAATCTGTCATTATCTCAACCTTTCATGCCCCACGTTGGGTGCCACAAAGAACTGACATAGTTCAAGACCAGCCGGTAACTCAGAACCACGCAGCTGCTCACTCGCTGCCCCCACTGCCTTTCCTGCCTCTGCTCCCAGAGGGATGGGGAGGGGAATCGAAAGAATGTAACTCCCATGGGTTGAGATAAGAACAGTCCAGTAACTAAGGCATAACACAAACTACTACTGCTACCACCAATAATAATAACAATAAGAGAATTAACAAGGGAAGAGGATACAACCACTCACCACCCGCTGACTGATACCCAGCCTGACCTGAGCAGCGATCTGGGCCTTTCGGATAACTGCCCCCAGTTTACATCCTGGGCATGATGTGCTGTGGTATGGAATACCTCTTTGGCTAGTTTGGGTCAGGTGTCCTGTTTCTGCTTCCTCCCGGCTTCCCCTCCTCCCTGGCAGAGCATGAGACTCAGAAAGTCCTTGGTCAGAGTAAACATTACTGAGCAGCAACTAAAAACATTGGTGTTACCAGTGTTGTTCCCAGGCTGAAAGTCAAAAGCACAGCACTGCACCAGCTACTAAGAAGGTGAAAAATGACTGCTACTGCTGAACCCAGGACAATGATTTATTTAGTGAAAGAAATACAAACTCATTTTTGCTCCATGTTCAGAGAGTGGCCAGACTTAAAAGGGCATTTAGAAAACTAGTCTTGCTGAAAAGACGTCTGCAAGCTGTGCTCCAGCACACATATGAGCCTAGTGCCCAGCTGTTTGGGTGCCTCGTTACTCGCCCAGGATTTCTCATGGTTTTGAGATCCACAAGCCACTTACTTAGGTCCCTCCATAGGGACATAAATACAGACTCAAAGGAAGACATATCCATTCAGCAATCAAGCCTTAAATTCAGACAGACTTCTCCTCTACCTCCAGAAGGCAGCTCTCCCGTGCTGTTTATTGTCACATGCATTTAATTGAATTCGTTGCTGTTCATGTGTATTGTAATAGATTTGTTTTACACCATCAGGAAACAAGTTTTTAAACATATGCTGTGCATTAAATATCACATATATTCATCAGGGAAAGAAAAACATTTCTGGAGGAGTACAGCAATTTCATAGTCTCTGATTTCCAATAATTTTTTACAGCAATCCTAAACTGCATTAGCAGCTTCCAGTTTATTGTCAAGCTTCTGCACAACATGCGTCAATGACATGTCAAGTCTTTACTAAGGCAGTTGAACTCCTAAAGCTGTCCTCGTTGACAAGAAACTTGTCAGTTTAAATTGACACCTCTTGTCAGGTAAAGATAAATGATCCAGTATCCCTCTGCTGATGATGACACAAGCTGTCCTGTTACTTTGGATGCATTATGAATCTCCAGTGTTTCTCACTATGTGAGAAGAAGTAGCTCACAGTGAATGGGGAAATATTGCTTGCTGACCATGTTAAACATGGTTTATTTTAGATACAGAGAAAGGAATAAGACTCCTATTTTTTTTTTTTAATTCTCTCCCATTTCATTTCCACATTGTTTCAGGGCATTTGCTTATTTGTCTAGGGAATCAAAATGTAAAAGTATCTTCATTATCTCTTGCATCCCTTAAGTTCTGTTTCCATAATGCTGCCCAAATACATATGCACTATTTCTAAACTTTGTTAAAAAGATTACTATACATATACTATACTATACACAGTGTTTTGCAAAAATTAACTGCAACATCTGCATTATTGCATAGCATATAGATGATGGAATAGATTATTGAATGGAACACAATTTGGCTTTGCGTAATGCCTTTTACAATCACAATCTGTCAAATGACTTTACAAAGTTAAACATTCATATTAAGCAGTGAAACCAGACATCCTGTGATCAATGGCAGAACATACATACGGAAGTGTGCTGAACCCAGAACAAGAAGGTACCACAAATGCTGTTGGGGCCTTTTGAAAACCCCGGTGCAGTCAGGGGAAATTTCAGTGCAATATAAAAGTTCTTCAAGATGACAGGCTGAACCTTTCCAGGGAAGAATTTACTGAGTTAGGAAGCAGCTAGCATGAAGCCAGTACTAGGGACATTTTATGCAGCTACACAACCAGCCAGTTAGATCCAAGGCGCATCCACCCCCATTCACTGAAAGTTTTATACTATCAAGTCCAGGTTGGACGAGGATTTGAGCAGCCTGCTCGAGTGGAAGGTGTCTCTGCCTATGACAGGGAGTTGCAACCAGATGAGCTTTAACGTCCCTTCTAATCCAAGCCATTCTATGATCTTTCTGTATATAAAAGTCATGAGAGATGGTCAGAAGCAGTGTGCAGCACAGAAGAGTCTCTGGTAGACTAAGACAGAACTTCAGCTTTGTGAGGAGTCAGTTTGAGCCCTAAATTACACCCAAGACTTAGGGACCATGAAGGTGGAAAGTACCATGAGGGTTTTTCTTTTTTGTAGTATTTTATATTTTATGTATTTTGCTGTACTTTATGGTAATGACTTTATGGTAATGACTTGTAATACAAGTTGCAGAAACTGCTGCAGGAAAGGGTGAATCGAGACAGTTTGCAGAGGTGAAAGCCATCCAGCTGCCCTTGGACATTGCTGAACAAGAAAAATGGCCAGTACTTTATCTCTATGCTGACTCATTGATGGTGGCAAATACCCTGCGGGGATGGCTGCAGCAGTGGAAGCAGAGCAGCTGGCAACACAGAGGTAAACTCATCTGGGCTGCTCTCACTGTGGCAAGAGATCGCTGCTTGGGTCGGGCTGGGTATTGGTCAGCAGGTGGTGAGCAGTTGTATTCTCTTCCCTTGTTATTTCCCTTATCATTATTATTGGTGGTAGCAGCAGTGGTTTGTGTTATAGCGTAGTTACTGGACTGTTCTTATCTCAACCCATGGGAGTCACATTCTTTCGATTCTCCTCCCCATCCCTCTGGGAGCAGGGGGAGGAAAAAGGGAGGGGGGTGAGGGAGTGGCTGCGTGGCTCTGGGTTACTGGCTGGGCTTAAACCATGACAGTTCTCTGTCTTTTTCCTCTTTCAGTCAGGAAGTGGAAGTTACAGGTTATGCACCTTAAGGCTTTCTATGCCACAGGAACAGAACTTGAACTTCTGTGTTACCTCAAAGACAATTCTGTTGAGAAGCAGTGGTATACTTTGGAAAGTTGATTCAATTATTTCAAACTGAAATTCTTAACAGCAGGCAGAAAGTTTTCCAAAGTCCTCTGAAGCACTAGTGCTGATTAGTACTTCTTATTTCCTCACCTGCTTGCAGGAACACAGATTGCTTAACTCTGTTCTCATCACAAACTGAAATGGCTTCTAGCAGTGCCTGGGAGCATAATTAAAAAGAATTGTGCCCCAGAGAAAGGTGCCCAGAAGCCTCAGCTAGCTCAGAACTGCATTCACTGCATTCGTAGCTTTTCCAGCCAACAGCAATAGAGAGGCTACATCACAACTTCAAGAGACATCAGATTTAAGGTGATACTTAAAATCTTACAGGAGTTTATGAAAGTTTGCAAGCTTTTTCAAGCCAGCTGAATAGAAATTCAAGCTGCAAACAATCAACACAGGATAGATAACCATTTGAAACTGGTAAAAGTAGGTATCAGGCAGTGTTTTCAGAAGTAGTAGTACTGGTGAATAAAATTCAAAATTATTTTAACCAATAGAGTTTTAAGTGATCACAAAAAACAATATCTTTTTTACCCATTTTTGTCTTGCCTAAAATGGACTCTTTACCGAACGTTTTTTTCTATGATCCTATACCCCAATATAGATGATCCCCTTCAAAGAATAAAGATATATTAGGAAAATGAAGCTATAGACTAATGTTACCTTATTAAAATCCTATTTACATAGAATTAACATAAATACAAGTTGGTAAACCATATGGTATCACATCTGTTCCTCTGTGTATTAATAACAATACTGTCCCTTATAGGGCTCTCAAATTAATATGTATTAGACAATATGACAAACTAGTTTGATTCTCTTGACAACATAATTTGCAGCTAGATTATTTGTAGGCTTCTAGCTTGGAATTATTGCTATTGCACTATGCATCAGCTGTTCCTTTTAGTGTGATTGAAGTACAACACCTGGCTCTTCTGGTATGAAAACTTTATGGAACTCTCAGTTTTCAAATAGTCAGCTTGTTACATTTCAAGTATTCACAGATTAAAAATGTCAGAATATTTCAGTCCTTTGTCAACCACAACATCATTTAGTAGTTTTGGTTTCCCACTTCCAGGACACTTAATACATGTTGAGCACCAGCAGTGTTTACTAATTAAGTCAGGGATAAAAACAGAACAGAAACTAAAGAGTTTTAAATCTGAAACTTGAGATACATATTCCATTTTAATAGAATCATAGAATAGTTAGGGTTGGAAAGGACCTTAAGATCATCCAGTTCCAACCCTCTGCCATGGGCAGGGGCACCTCAAAATAGACCATATCACCCAAGACTCCATCCAACCTGGTCTTGAACACTGCCAGGGATGGGGCAGCCACAGCTTCTCTGGGCACCGTGTGGCAGCACCTCAGCACCCTCACAGGGAAGAACTTCTTCCTTGTATCTGACCTAAGCAGCCAACTTCATTCTACTCATTTCAACACTGATTTTAGCAAATGTCCCAGCTTTGAAAAGAAAATGAGAAAAATAAAGATTGGGTCAAATGGGCTAGCATCTTTCAAACAGACACCCACATCTGCCAATGAAACACAGTTGCCTTTCCACAGTAAATAAAACAAGTGGTTGCATTTGCTCTTCAAACTATACCGCACAAAGATGCATAAATCAGCACTGGCTTATGGGAAGCAATATATGACTACTGCCTTTCTGAACAACTCCCTTATTCTATACCCACAGCTATTACAATCAACACTGATCAAAGGTAGCTTGAAAGACAAAAAAAAAATCAGTTTTTTTTTTCTTATAAATAACACCCTACTATGAAATCCTGTTTTAGGAAGAAACAAAGACAAAATTTTTACTGAGTGCTTTTTGTTCTTTCCAGGCTGCTACTGGCTATGCAAGAAATCCTACCTCTCTAAAGAAATTGTAGTGGATTATCACCACGAATTTTTTATGCCCAGCACCACCCAAAGCAGGAGTTGCATTTTTATACTTGCAAACATTAAGTCAACTCATAGTAACCACAGTGGTAGACAAGGAAACCATGATACCCACAGCTCCATTTTGGGTGGGACTAGCCACATTTCAACTGCAGCCATCTCCATGAAAGCAGATGCTTCATCAATTGCACTGAAGGGGGAAGGAGATTTCATTAATGCTAGCAGTGAGCTGTTCTCTCTGAACATTAGGGTAGGTTTCGCGTCACTATTCTTGCTCCTGTTTGTTGCTTATAGGTAGCTGACAAAAAAGTATTGGATACATATGAAGGAAGCTTGCACATTGATATTTGCATCGCACTTTATCAAAGAAAAGGATGCTGTTAGTTACTTTACTAAAAGAAACTGATAAGAATAGGAGAATATTTTGGGAGACCAGAGGTGTCTTTTACTCCCTACTGGTTTTATACTTTATTTATTTTCTTTGACATAACACACTACTAAAAAAATAGTCCCAATAACAGTTTTTAGGTCAGCCACAAGGTTTCTGCTTAGCTTTTAAAACTAAATGCCAAAATAAGAAGCTACAGATAACGCACCTTTGTAATTACTATGGTCTCTTCTTTGTAGAGAAAAGCATACTCTCAAGGGCTAGTTATGAATACTGTCCTCAATATACTTCTGTAAAATGCTTCCCCCAAGGTTAATAAAAAAGAAAAAAGATCCACTTGGGCAAGTTATTTAAAGATCTAGACAAAACCAGTCTCTTACAGGCACCTAGGCCACAGGTTCATTGCACTACACTCCCAGCAGCCATTTTTAAGGCAGGGGAGGCTGGAGGAAGGACCAGCATGAAGCAGAGGAGAGCAGTGCAGCACCAGCTGTGAGGAGCACAGGCAAGCACCCTGGAGTCACCAAGGACTTCACCCAGACTTGCCAAGATCTCAGCACCCAGTCAGGAAAAGCAGCCTCACATATTCATTTGTGGTTTGCTCCTTCCATTCTTTTCAACTTCAGGATCTCTATTTTGGGGTTTTTCAGTAACTCACTCCCCAAGTAAATCAAGCATTCCCAAAGACATTATTAAAACTCAAAGGGTTAGGCACGCTGTTGTTACACACACAGCTGTTGTAAGACTGTTTATAGCTGCCACCTCTCACAGCACCTCAGCCCCACACCCAGGCTATGAGGCACAGTGACCACCCCACCACGCCTCAAGCATCCACACAATAACTGCAAGTATCTCCCTCACACAGCTACAGTTAGTCTATTAAAAATTAAAACAGCACAGAAAAACACCAGCTCACTTCCTGAGTACCCTTTTAACCAAGCCAAACAACCAACTCACAAGACTGACAGGCACCATCTTTGTCTTACCTGAAATACATGGACCTATGAAAGCCCCATCCCCGAAGCAGCTCCAGCACTCCTGAATTGTTTCAAGCAATTTATTCACCAAATACATCACAGCTCAGCAGCAACAAAATATTTTGATAGACCCATGCTGCAGGCCCAAGAAGCAGCCCAGCAATTGCAAGGGGTATGGGATTAAGGCAGCATCCAGGACGAGCTCCACACTTGGCGTGCCCCCTTCAGTGCCGCCCTGGCCTTTTGAGAAGGAATGGCAAACAAATCCAGAGCTAATCCTTTTCCTCTGGAGACAAGAATATGTTTGTTGACTCTCTACTGAGCTGGTGATGTAAAGAAATGCTCAGCTTAACTCTGAACACCAGCCACACCACACTAATAAAACACTGTGCTGGCCGTACCTCCTGTCAGACACCAGTGGCTTGTTTTCCAGTCAAAGGGAGGGATAGTTTAAGGGCAGGTTGTTGTCTCTCAAGCAGTACAACAAAATGTAGCTGCAAATTTTTACCATGTGGGTAATTTTGTAGTTGAATGTCATCACTTTTAAGAATGCCAGGTATGTATGTATAAATCAGAATTACATTTCATTGTTAGGCTACTTTAGGGTTTAGATTTCTAGGGCGTATTTCTAAGAAGTGATCCTTTTACTTTCATACACTTGGACTATCTTTTGCTCTTCCCCTGTCCTGGGTTGAGCAGCAGCAGTCATTCTTCTCCTTCTTAGGAGCTAGTGCAGTGCTGTGTTTTGATCTTTTGGCCTGGGAACAGTGCTGATAATGCCGATGTTTTCAGTTGCTGCTCGAATGTTTGGTCTGGCCAAGGACTTTCTGAGCCTCATGCTCTGCCAGGGAGGAGGGGAGGCCGGGAGGAAGCGGAGACAGGACACCTGACCCAAACTAGCCAAAGAGGTATTCCATACCACAGCACGTCATGCCCAGGATGGAACTTAGAGTGACCCGGAAGGGCGAGAGGGATGCAGGGGTTGGAGGAGGTATCGGTCGGTGCTCGGCTGGGGGGAGTGGGGCGAGTTATTGGTCGGCTGGTGTTAAGGTGTTGTATTCTTTCCTCTTGTTATTTCTTTTATCATTATTATTATTGGTGGTAGCAGCAGTGATTTGTGTTATACCTTAGTTACTAAACTGTTCTTATCTCAACCCGTGGGAGTTGCATTCTTTTTGATTCTCCTCTCCGTCCCTCCAGGAGCAGGGGGAGGGCAAGAAGGCGAGGGAGTGAGTGGACGAGGTTTGTGGTTGGGTTTAAACCACGACAGTTCTTTTTGGCGCCCAACGTGGGGCACAAAGGGTTGAGATAACGACGGAGATGATCAGATTAATAGTCATCACAGTGCTGATTTATTGGCTCTCAAAGTTGTTTCTCTTGCTCTCAGCGCTTCAGAATGTAGTACATTACATAGAGCCGGTATTCCCTGTGTTCGTGTTTATCAAGTGTGGGGCTTGGGCTAAGGTTTTTGTTTCACTGTACTTTATGGCAATGGCTTGTAATACGGTTGGGTTCCAGCAGCAGGGAGAGATGGACGTGGCAGTGGACTTGTACCCGGCCGTCCCGCTGCTCTTCACCGCCCTGGCCCTTGTCCTCGCCTCCGTCTTTGTGAGGCTGCGGGGAGCCGAGGGGGAGCGGCCCCGGGAGCCGGCGGCGGCCGAAGCGGCCCGGGAGAGCGGCCCCGGGGAGCAGGCGGCGGCGGGAGCGGGGCCGGAGGCCGGGAAGGAGGCGGCTGCTGAGCAGCGGGAGGAGGCGGCCGAGGAGCCGAGCCCCGCGGAGGAGCCGAGCCCCGCGGAGGAGCCGAGCCCCGCGGCCGAGCCGAGCCCCGCGGCCGAGCCCAGTCCCGCGGCGGCCAAGAGCGTCCCCCGGCAGCCGCCCGCCGAGCCCCAGGAGGATGCAGGGGCCCAGGCAGCATTTCCCAGCACGGCAGAGGAGGAAAAGCTGCACCCAGGGAAAGAGACGCTGGAGGTGGGAGAGCCGGCAAGCACAGCAGCTGCACCAGCCCCAGGGACAAGTACAGCAGCATCGTTTGAGAGTTCTGAAGGGTTTGAATGGCCTTTGGGTACCCTTGGGACCTGCCTGCTGATTGTGATGGGGATCAGCATGTTGGCACACACACAGAGGGTGTTCTACCCACGGCCATTTTGTCTGATCTCAGAAGTTAAGCAGAGTCAGATTTGCTTCTTGACTGGGGTTAGACAACAATATGGGAGGGCCAAGAGATCTTCCCCAAGGCTGGACAGTCATGAGTGGCAGTGTGTGTGGGACAGTATGAGAGAGTATCTGGTCCACTGGGACCCTCCAGTGCTTTGGAAGCATTGGAGATGGAAGGCGGCTCTATGGGGTCCCCAGCAACAAGCTGCAGAAACTGCTGAAGGGGACAGTGAATTATTTCGAGCCTGGTGGGCCATGACACTTCAGGCCATCAGGGCAGAGATGCAACATAGAGATGGACTCATGATCGAGGGGTGGACTTAGCAATGGACACTATTGCCCAGGTGGTTCACGAGTGTGGACACTGCACACAGCCTCTCCTGCTCTGAGAGACTGTAACAAGAGATGGAGCCTGACATCATGGACCAGATGGACTCAGCAGCTTTATAGGTCCATGCACTAAGAAATGAGGTTTTTCTCTGTGTATATGTAGATGTATATATATGTAAGAGTGATGGGATATTGAAGATGTGGGATCTGAGCATGACGTGAATGGTATGGAATAAGGGGTGGATAATGTCCTGGGTTGAGCAGCAGCAGTCATTCTTCTCCTTCTTAGGAGCTAGTGCAGTGCTGTGTTTTGATCTTTTGGCCTGGGAACAGTGCTGATAATGCCGATGTTTTCAGTTGCTGCTCGAATGTTTGGTCTGGCCAAGGACTTTCTGAGCCTCATGCTCTGCCAGGGAGGAGGGGAGGCCGGGAGGAAGCGGAGACAGGACACCTGACCCAAACTAGCCAAAGAGGTATTCCATACCACAGCACGTCATGCCCAGGATGGAACTTAGAGTGACCCGGAAGGGCGAGAGGGATGCAGGGGTTGGAGGAGGTATCGGTCGGTGCTCGGCTGGGGGGAGTGGGGCGAGTTATTGGTCGGCTGGTGTTAAGGTGTTGTATTCTTTCCTCTTGTTATTTCTTTTATCATTATTATTATTGGTGGTAGCAGTAGTGATTTGTGTTATACCTTAGTTACTAAACTGTTCTTATCTCAACCCGTGGGAGTTGCATTCTTTTTGATTCTCCTCTCCGTCCCTCCAGGAGCAGGGGGAGGGCAAGAAGGCGAGGGAGTGAGTGGACGAGGTTTGTGGTTGGGTTTAAACCACGACACCCATTTCACAGTTTATATTAATGTCTCAACACCCTGTGACTAATTGCATGATGGGTGTAGGGCTTCAAATATAACTTATTAATAGCTTCTGCCCTACTGCTTTTGAAGTAATACTGAAAAGTACACTTGAGTTTTCAAAAATGTAAATAAAATGCATTGTACAGAATATATTACTGAAACCTTGTTCTTACTGTATTGTTTTACTTACATAGTTCTGAGGCCTTACTCAGAATTTTCAGATACTGCTAATGCAAGAAAGTATCAAACATGTCATTCTTGTTGTATCTGCAGAGCAATTAGAACATTCATGAAGCAATCTTCTCAGTGCCATTTTTTTTCCCTGAAGTTGGGTATTGTGCAACAAACTAGGGACTAGCTTAGGAGCCAAGTGATAGAAAAAGCCAAGTGCAGCCCATTTGTTTCAGCAGTATTACAGAAAGTCTAAAACTTGTCATAAGTCAAGCAAAGCAAACATGGCACGTGATACTCTAGGCATTAGGTGCTGATTACACCTTTTCTGGGATCAGAGGAGCTTCAAAGTGAGAGGAAGAAACAAAAAACTGGATAGTCCTCAGCTACTTCCACACTGGGCCTTCTCCAAGCTTTAATCTGTGCAGTTTTACTTTCAGGCTCATATAAATTTCTGCCTGGCACTCCAGTAAATGATGCAATGTTACACTGCAGCACACAGTGCGTACTGTGTCATGTCCTGGATTGAAAAATAACCTTAAAAGATCATCATAGATCTTAACTGGTGGTGAGCAGTAGAGCAGGAATTGCAATATCCAAAAAGCACATCAGTTGAGCAGTATAGGGATGGAAGCCATGCAAACAGGATTGCAACTGATTTTGATCTTGAACTGCATCTATTAGATTATTCTGCTTTATTATGCACATTATGTGAGGACCCATTACGGATCTGATTGCTGCATAAGACATTGTAGAAATACATAAAATCTAGACCTTCCCATACACAATTTCATCATCCCTGAAATATTTCCTTCTGTTTTGCATATTCATCAAGTGATTTTTTCATAATACTAGATTTTTAAATGTTTCATTAGTTTCCAGCTTAGACAAAATATAATGATTTTTCTTTTCAAAGACAAATAGGTTGGATCAAGAATAATCCTACTGAGCTCTGAGAGTCAAAGTAGTGATCACGAAGGGTCTCTCAGTCCAGTCACCCTTTTGAATAGTATCCACATATAATTAATATAAACATGTCTTAATAAACCATATGGTCACTCAGCTGTTCTATGCCATATTAATAACAAGGCTGTCCCCTAAGGGACTCCAAAATGAATGTATATTAGACATATGTATCCTAATAACCAGAAGGTAACACAGTTGTACTTACTTTAGAGACATATTTAATACAGCATTATTTTAATGACTTTAACAAAACATATGTGCTGTCAACTCAAAATGCAGTTTATGAGATTGAAAAGAAGCTGAATATTAGGATAACAAACCTCACAAATGTCATTCCTTTCCACTATATATTGATAACAAATTGGATTCACAATGATATGTATCTATTACTCTTACCTCAAAAAAAAAAAAAAAAAGAGGCAGAAAATTACTATAAAGCAGAGTGCAACATAGCAAAACCTCAGAATACACCATAGCATTTCAGGTCTCATTTGCTGTTGCTCATTACTGTATGACATGAGCTATTACAGAGTATAGCTCTTCACATTATTAGAGTAGGCAACCTTGTTTAAATACAATAATCACCATTATGTCACACAAAGGTTCAGCTGAATTAGTGATCAGAAATTGGTGACCACATTTTTTTCCTTTTAGTGTAAAAATATTGATTTATGACAAACAATTTATTTTAAACACCCTACCTCACCCACACTTCTGTAACAAAAAGCAGTAGAAGTCAATTCTGAAGAAAATCCTAGAGTGAAAGGAGACATCCCTGAGTAGAAAATAGGCAAATGTTAGCTGGATTAAAAATTCATGCCTGTGTTTCTCACTTTCCAAAGGAAGGTCTGATTACTGGATTTCTTCCTTTTCTAGGATGGATCTCAGTTTCCACAGAAAGCTTTGAAGGATATCAGGCTGATCCCAGTGTGATTTTTTAAAATCTGAATATGGTTCTGCGAGATGCAAAAAAGGCATAAGTCAGAAATTTAATTTATACTGCCCTATAGCTTTTCAGTGCATACAGAACATTTAACAATTCAGCACAGAACTAGGAATTACGATCCAATTTAGGTGGTCCTGAGCAAGTCAGTTTTACTCCCACCCAAACAGCTTCCCCAGTACAGAGAAATATCTCTCTTCCAGTCTCATCTCCAGCACAGCAGTAGTTCCATATGCTTGAGATTTTAAGTGTGACCCCAAGTGCAACTACAGGCTGGGTAGAGAATGGATTGAGAGCGGTGCTGAGGAGAAAGTCTCGGGGGTGTTATTCACATGACTCAGTAGTGTGTTCTTGCAGCCTAGAAAGCCAAAGATATCCCGGGCTGCTTCAATAGAAGCAAGAGCAGCAGGCTGAGGAGAGGATTTTCCCCCTCTTCTCTGCTCTTGTGAGACCCCCCTTGCAGTCCTGATCCAGGTCTGGGGCAACAGCACAAGAGGGGTTTGGAGCTGCTGGAGTGAGGCCAGAGGAGGCCACGGAGATGCTGCGAGGGCTTCAGCAGCTCAGCTCTGGAGCCAGGCTGAGAGAGCTGGGCTGGGGCAGCCTGGAGAAGAGAAGGCTCCTGAAGGAGAGACCTTAGAGCAGCTCCACAGTGCCTAAAGGGCTTACAGGAAACCTGGAGCGGGGCCTGGGACAAGTGCCTGTAGGGACAGGCCAAGGGGAATGGCTTTAACCTGCCAGAGGGGAGACTGAGATGAGCTCTTAGGCAGAAGCTCTTCCCTGTGAGGGTGCTGAGGCGCTGGCACAGGGTGCTCAGAGAAGCTGTGGCTGCCCCATCCCTGGCAGTGTTCAAGGCCAAGTTGGACACAGGAGCTTGGAGCAACTTGCTCTAGTGGAAGGTGTCCCTGCCCATGGCAGGGGGTTGGAACTGGATGAGCTTAAAGGTCCCTTAGAGCCCGAACCATTGCATGATCCTATAATCTTCATAGCTGACTGGAGTTATTTTGGGGGAAGGAAAAAAAAAAAAAAAAGGACAGATCTTTTCCCTAGTAGCCAAAAAGGATGTAAAAAAGGTATTTGCCTTTTTATATGCAAAACTTTGTTACCACTGCACACCTACCTGCACACCTACTACTTCCTTTAACAGAGCTCTTCTATATGCCCATGATAAGGTCCGATATCAACTATGTTGTATATTATGCATCTTTGTGAATAATTACTTCATAACTTTTCTCAACATTGTTTTCAATAAATCCATTCCCTCAGCTCTATGTGTACATTCAACCTGTGCCACTTTTAAGTACAGACAGAAGACTCATTCTTGGTTTTTATTATTATTTTGGCTTTGCTGCTGTGTACAATGATCATAGGTGTCCTGAACAATGGGAAAACCATATGAGTATTGGGAGCACCCCAAATAATATGGGCATGTTGGATAAAACTTGCAATTATCATTCTACCCCTTATGCAGCTCTTCATATACAATGCAGCTCACAGAAGCTCAAAGTCACAGCTTCAGTTTTCTAAGCAGATGTGATCCCCACCTTGCCAGATCCACTGATAGTTAACAATACACTTGTCATTTCGAATCAGATAGAAAGCAGCTGTTCTTTAAGTGTTCATTTCAAAAAATACACTGTTCTGCAACAAATGGTAATTAACTGTTGAAAGGGGAATAGAGAGAGCAGCTCTCCAGATAAAATGCTTTTGTTTATCATTAATTTATAAGAATAAGTTGCAAACTTCAGAAGTAGATGCAAGAGCCAGACAATAATGAAGCCTAAATATTCCGATCAAAACAACTACAACAGGTTAAACATCTCCACTGGGCTAAGTTAGCTGAATTGAAATGTCTGGTCTCAATTGCTTGTTGCCATGTTGTGCTATCACCAGCTGACATGAGGAAAATTCTTTTCCTGACAAAAGACAAAACATTTCTGCCAGCTGAGGTGACATTGTGTTCATTCAATAATGATACAAGGCCCTGAGGTTTTTCGGCAAGAAAGATAACAAAGAGAATCCTCATTAACGAACTGCAGAAGAATGAAGGTCAACCCACAAAGAGAATTTCATGCTTACATGTCAGTTAAAACATTTGTTCTTAATTAATTCTTTAAACCCAGGCTGGGATATCATCCAGTAGCATTTTAATGTCCTGTATTCCATCAGAAATAACTCTTAGGATGTTGTTTTCTTTGTATTTTGCTTAAGAGGACATTTTTATAAGCACTTGACTTCACATAGTTGGTCACTAATAATGCTTTAGGATTGTTACCAGACTGGATGTAATACAGTTAATAATAGTATGGGTATTTCAAGATTAAATAAGTGAGCACTGCCATAATGTAGTGCTTGATATATAGATATGCGGTGCTAGATATATAGCTATGTTCTGAACATCATATTTCTATCAAGAGTATAGACCCCATAGAGTACTATAATTTTATGTAAGATACTGTATTTTAAAATATGCATTAGTGAATATTACTAGCAAAAACAAATGAGAAATATTCATTATTGTTTCTTTATCGTATCACGATTAACACTTACACTTGCTCAGTTTCTCTCTGGAAATCAGATAATACAAATTTCTTTAAAAAATACTCACCTCTGTCAGAGGTTATATTTCCTCCACCCAAATCAAGATGATATATAGATCTTTCAGTACATAAACTGAAGTTGCTACTCAAAAACCAATTATAAGAGGTGAGTGGGTCTGATATTTCAAAATCCATGGTATTTGGATCAGCTTGGATTTGTTAGGCTTTTTTCCTACCTCAGGATGCTTCTTCAGTTCTGGGCAGAATGTCTTCCTACAACCCACATTAGTTTGTTGAAGCTTGAAACAATATGTCTCCTTTTGAGATATATGTGGCTACTGCCAACAAATTTAGACATCTTTTTTTATTCAATGTAAACATATTCATAGCATTTGTATAGTAACATAGTATTTGTGACTGGCTTCTTCAGACACAGATCCATAAAGAGTTTAATATGCAAGTCAGTGAAGTTCAAAATTTTCTAAAATCAGCAGCTGTATCCTGATGATTCCAAGTTCATCTCTGATGGTTTCAAACACCTGCCTTTCAGAGCACATCTGTTTTATTTCTAAGACATTAAAATACAACATTTGGTCTACCACAATGTGACTTGCTCCAAGTTTCTATATATAGCTTTGGTTTCCCATTCTGTATCCACAGCCTTACCTTGTGTAGTTGGAATAAAACTTTACGGATGCAACTATAAGCATTTAAACCCCTTTTAAATATAGGGGGTTTGAAGTATCCTGTGTAATACAACACTAAAAAGCTAGTCTATGATGATAGCCATATCTTTGCTTTCTTGGACTTCAGCAAAAGATTGTCCACATGTCAGCTTGTGGGATAATCCTCCTATTTTTTCCCATCTTGTGATGGCCACAAAAAAAATCCCTCAAACCAATAGCCTTCTGGTTGTACACATTTATTATACTCAAGTTCAGCTCAGTTCTCATAGAAGTAAGAAAAAATAAAGCACGTTGTATACGTGTGTATATTTTTTTAATGAACATCACTTTAAAGATTTTGTTCTATTTCCTACAATCAGAATTTGAAGGCATTCTGCATAAAATAGGATGTTAAATGTGAAACTTGGGAAGACTTCCTGCAGTGCATGAGCATGAGCAAAGACTTTCACCCAGTCCTACTCAAAATGTCAGAAGATTTCATCTATATTGCAACACTGCCAAAACACAGTATCAAGGCATGAAGCTTCAACGGTTGACTGAACTGAAGCAGCTAAGGAGTTCTGATGCTTTCCATCAGAACTGATAACATCCATGTACAAGACGGTAACATCTTAAACCTTTGCAGCTCTTTGTAATTTTACCCTCTCTATGGTATATGACTATACTGATTTTGGTTTTATTTTAACTTCCATACTGAAATTAGAGGTGTCAGAGACAATAGAATTTGTGAGAGGAAACTGCCAAATAGCTACTGCTTTATGCAGAACCTGCTTCAAACAGCAAAGCTTATTTTTGTACCACATTTGTTCCAAAAAAGTTTATTGTGACTCCAAATGTTTTCCCTCAGAGTATCACATATTATTGGTTGTACTGGTATTCTCTGGAGTCTTGTTAGAAAAAAAAAAAAAACCAAAAAAGTAAAAAGATGCTGAAGAAGTGACTGAAAAGCATGAGTATTTTAACTGAATGTCCTGTTATTGTTTCTTCCAAACCCTCAGTGAATTACCTTGAATCTCCCTTTCATCCAATGCTGTCCTGATATTGATATACTATTCCATGAACCCTGCAAATCCAGAAGTATTCTTGTTTCTGAGCAGACTTTTGTTGATTTGTTTCAGCTTTAATCTCCAGGTAACATTAGATGCCTAGATCAGCACAGAACACCAGTGCTGTCTGCACAATGTCAGGAAACAGCTTGTCGGGGAAATGTGACTGATCAGCATGCTGGCTAATATAACATTGAGAAAAAAGACAGGATTCTTTGCCTATATTTTCAAGTTAAAAATGTTGTATTAGTAAATGTTATAATAAGAAAGCAGGGAAATAAAATTTTAAAATACTAAAACACTTAAGCTGCCTGAAACAAAATAGACCTCAAATTTAATTCAACTCAATTTTTCTAATCCAAACAAATAGTGGGGCAATATGTCTGTGTCCCAGATCATGAAGCAGGCTGTAGCCCTGAGTGGGTTTATTTAGCTGGATTCTCAACTGCTTCCATCCAACCTTGTCCACTACAAAATCCTTGGTTCAATACCCTTGTTTCTGCTGTCAGGCAACACTGTGAACATGACTTTTTTTCTATGCTCTTGTGCACCTGTAGCGTTCTGATGTCTGTTCCTAAATCAGACAACCCAGCAGACGGTTACTTTTCTCTTTCACATCTCCTTTTTGTTAGGAAGTCAGCAAATTATAAGCTATTCTCTCTCTTCCAAAACTTGTTCTGGTTGGCTTGATAGGAGATCCCCAAGCCACCCTGACACATCTACTGCACGACAAGGCACCTGACACAGTCTTAAGCGTAGAAGTAGCACCCCGTATTTTTCCTTTCCTAGACACCAAGAGGTACATCAGTTCTACCTCAGCCTCCTCCTCTGCTGCTGCCTGGGCTCTTCATTGCATGGGCAGCCTTGCTTCTGACAGTTGCCATTTCAGATTTAAATGACCACAACATCCTATGACAGAATATGTCAGAGAGATACTAGTCCTTACTGTTCTATCATACTTTACTGGGGTATTCTAAGCAAATCAAGAAATATAAACAGTAGAATAAAATTACCAGTAGGCTTAGGCAGTATGTCTATCTTAACTGGCTTTTAAACAATTTTAAAATCTCTGTCGCAATAAAATGGACATATACAAAAACTTCTCACATATATTAATTTACAAAAGGAGAACTGGAACAGACTTCATAATTCAGAAAATGGTCCATCCTGTTCCAGCTCTTTTTCTTTATTCTAGTCTAATGTTGATTAATGAAATGGCTTTACAGAGGAGAATATCCTTACCTAGGTAGAAAGTAAATGCAGCACAGCATTGTTTACAGCACAGGTACAGAAGCTTCCTTAATTTTTCCTCTTGTGTTTACATGGTTTAGAGTACTGGATTTTCCCCAGCCTCTTCTCTGCTGAACAATTATGAGGTAATGTCTGGACTACTTAGAAAATGGTGCATTTTCCTATTTCACTTCTATTCATTTATTTATTTTATAATGAAGAGAGAGGTCTCAGAGTGAATGAGCAATTACCCAGCACCTTCCTCTGGGATCTTTCTGAAAGTAAGGAAGAGAAGCACTCAAATGTGATTCCAATCCACCTTTGCTATCATGCAGCAGCAGAGTCAATTTAAAAAGCTGCTGACATATCCAAAGGTTTCACAGGCACTCACATGAGTTAAGTGTGTTAATGCTTTCCTAATCAAAACAAAAGATACAAGGCTCATATTGAACATACCCAGTAATTGTTAACAGATTATAAATGTGTGTGAGAAGTCTATAATACGTGCTCTAAAGTTTATAAAAAAATAACACTCCTAAAAATTACCTGAATATCCTAAAAGTTTTGTAACAAGGTTGCTGAACTCAACCGTAAAAATGCGAGATTTTAATGTACCTTGGACAAGTTTTCCACCAATATCTGATGAAATTGATGGGTTTAGATTACCTGAGCTGACTTTAGATGAAAGCAAGCAAAATGGGGAAGGTTGTATTTTTATTTTGGGGGAATATGAAAATATTCCATTACAAAAACAACTTAAAAAATGCAAACTAATACTCATTGAATTACAGGAAAGTGTACAAGTTACCTCTGAACCAATAATTTTTTTATTCCTGTACTGCTATTTTTCACCCACTGCAAAACACAAACCTTTCAGTAGTAGAAAATGATTCCTTTTCTTCTGTCAAAATATTATTGGAAACAACTTTTTCTGTTGTTTGTTATATTCTTAAATAAGAATTTTTATCAACTAAGTAAAACAATACAAAGTCATCTTAAAATATCACGGCATTTAATGTTGAATTACTGGACAGAAGTATGGACTTTGCAGAGGTTACATGTTGAGTTAAGGAAAGTGAATATTTATTCAACATACTTCACCAAGCTCTTGATTATCTTCCCCTTTTGATACTACTATACAAAGGAGCTTTGAAATACTACCATCCAAATCTGCCATAGTTCACAACTTCCCTTTAGTGGCTGAAGAAAAAATAAGAGAGCAGAATAAGTGTAGTTCTACTTCACATACATTTAAATAGATTGGAGGAATAAATTTAAACCTTTAGTCAGTCTCACCTCTGTGCCTGGTAAAATCTTGGAGCACGTTCTCCTGGACAACATGCTAAGGCACATGAAGAACAACAAGGTGCTTGGTAACAGCCAGCATGACTTCACTAGGGGGAAATCCTGCCTGACCAATTTGGTGGCCTTCTATGATGGGGCTACAGAATTAATGGATAAGGGTAAAGCAGTTGACGTCATCTACCTGGACTTGTGCAAAGCGTTTGACACTGTCCACACGACATCCTTCTCTCTAAATTGGAGAGATATCAATTTGATGGATGGAACAGTTGGTGGATAAAGAACTGGCTGGATGGCCGCACACAAAGAGTTGTGGTCAATGGCTCGATGTCAGGCTGGAGACCGGTAACGAGTGGTGTCCCTCAGGGATCGGTGTTGGGACCGGTCTTGTTTAAAATCTTCATCGCTGACATGGACAGTGGGATTGAGTGCGCCCTCAGCAAGTTTGCCGATGACACCAAGCTGTGTGGTCCGGTTGATACGCTGGAGGGAAGGGATGCCATCCAGAGGGATCTTGACATGCTTGTGAGGTGAGCTGATGACAACCTCATGCAGTTCAACCATGACAAATGCAAGGTCCTACACCTGGGTCGGAGCAATCCCAGGCATGGCTACAGACTGGGCAAAGAAGAGATTCAGAGCGGCCCTGCAGAGAAGGACTTGGGGGTGCTGGTCGATGAGAAAATGAACATGAGCCAGCAGTGTGCGCTCGCAGCCCAGAAAGCCAACCGTATCCTGGGCTGCATCAAAAGGAGCGTGACCAGCAGGTCGAAGGAGGTGATCCTGCCCCTCTACTCTGCTCTTGTGAGACCTCACCTGGAGCATTGTGTGCAGTTCTGGTGTCCTCAACATAAAAAGGACATGGAACTGCTGGAACAAGTCCAGAGGAGGCCACGAGGATGATCAGGGGACTGGAGCACCTCCCGTATGAAGACAGGCTGAGGAAGTTGGGGCTGTTCAGCCTGGAGAAGAGAAGGCTGCGTGGGGACCTAATAGCAGCCTTCCAGTATCTGAAGGGGGCCTATAGGGATGCTGGGGAGGGACTCTTTGTCAGGGACTGTAGTGACAGGACAAGGGGTAATGGGTTAAAACTTAAACAGGGGAAGTTTAGATTGGATATAAGGAGGAAATTCTTTCCTGTTAGGGTGGTGAGACACTGGAATGGGTTGCCCAGGGAGGTTGTGAGTGCTCCATCACTGGCGGTGTTCAAGGCCAGGTTGGATGAAGCCTTGTGTGGGATGGTTTAGTGTGAGGTGTCCCTGCCCATGGTGGGGGGGGGGGGTTGGAACTAGATGATCTTGAGGTCCTTTCCAACCCTAACTATTCTATGATTCTATGATTCTATGATTCTATGATTCTATGAGACTTTTATAGAAATATTGCTATATTGTGTTATTGGGAAAACTTCCATCAATCTAAGTCTACTTATTTAGAAATTACGAGGCTATTAGAAGTGCTATCATCTTGTCTCTTGCGTTTAATTTTCAATCTGCATTACATTTACATATCCTCATGACAGAGAAAGTGGTGGATGATCCCCTTTCTGTAGCTTCCAGTTCTGTAAAATGAATCTCAGTGTGAAAAATTAAGATTAATGGGCTTCATAATTATTTTGTTCATCTAAAGCCAATTTGAATAAAAAGGAAAAGGAGTTCAGATATGAAAAGGCTGATATCTGGATAAAAATAAGCATTGTACATAACTGTGAGCTCATGCACAAATTGTCATTTTATTTTCTCTCATGCCTGTCTGAAGCATCGTCATATGCACGATGGATTTCATGTTCACTTCCAAACTGCTAGCTATACGATGTGCAGGGAAAGGTCTATGAGAACATGAAGTGTAGAGTAGCTGACTGCCACTCTGGGTATGCCATTTTAAGGATTCCCCATTCATGTTGATCTTTTAATAGACAATTTATCCCCTTGCTTTAAATGAAAGGTAGAATGGCTTAGCCTGAGAAAGGTGTAAGACTTCTGACCCCTAGTTGCCTACCTGGCCCCTCTCTGATGTACGTCATGTGGCTGATTCATAGCTGTTTAGAGGTACCATATGTCAAGAGTTTTGCTTTTGAGTCAGATTATCATCTAAAGATGCCTTGTAGCTGCTACAGAACAGCTGAGACTTCCCTGCATTGGAGAAGAAATGTCTGACAGAGGAGTGATAAATACACCATCCTAGAAACAAGTCATACCCATCATCTGTCAGCACCATGAAACTGCTGGCAAACAGGCACAAGTTTGCTCCTTTTCTTTCTTCCAAGATGAAAATTACCCTATTGTATGACATAAAAGCGACCTTTGATCAAATGTAATCCAAATTAAAACTACTATAAAACCAGCTGTATTAAGTTTAACATATAATCCTGACTGATTTTAATAGGATAAAACCAGAACTAGTTAAGCTAAAGAGCATTTTGTTCTTCACTGTCTGAAAACTACTGCACTAGAATTTTGGGGTTTAGTCTTAAGTTGTGCAGTTTCTTTGAGCCTAGTCCTATTTCACAGGAGACTAAGCATATGTTAAATTCTTCTGTACAGGATAAAGAAGAGAGCAAGTGACATGCAATAAAATATTTCATACCTATTCAGGTTTGTGTAGTATCTCCAAACCAATGATCTTATTTTAATGGAGTGATTGCTTGAGAAAAGCCCTGTGCCACAACTGAGACCAAGTCCAGCACTGATCCAGTGGAACTGCTACAAAGTCAATATATTTCATCCACCACCTTCTGTTTTATTTTTAACTTTGCTGTTCTGTTGTCATGCTGTTCTGGCATGCTGAGCACTATCTCTCCAGTAATCGACTGGGGAATATGGCACATTACAGGCATATGAGGTGTTACATTATGTAGGAAACACTGCACCATCACCTCTTCCCTGGTAATCTTGCAAAATCTCACTTTCCCTTCTAGCAAAATACTACTGAACCCACAACACACACTAAGTACAGTTTATATTCTTGTAGGCACTTGCTGAGCACCAGAAGGGTATTTCACAATTCTCTGCATATGGCACTAGCCAAACTTTTGGTTTTAATCTGTCATGTGATTTGACATCACCTCAGATAATGTGCTGTATTCAGGTGCTTAATTTTGTAATAAAAGCTAAATGAAGGTTTTTAAACAAACAAGAGTGTTGAGATGACCTATTGATAATCTCATCTTTGGTTGCCTTACTTTCTTCATCACTTGATACTAGTCTTTCACACCAGCAAGGTGACAGCACAAACCAAATATTTGTATATACATATATAATATGCATATATGTATCATCATCTGCTCATCAACAGTAGCAGAGAAAAACTCATTAAGGGACTGTACTTTGCAGGTAAAGAGTCACTTGTTAGACTAGCTACAGGTTAATTGTATAACTTGGACAAAATACCTATTTTTTTGCAACTCAGTTCCTTACTTGTACATCAAATGTGCAGCAAAGAAAGTAACTTTTTTCTTTGCCCATTTAACTTTGAGTTCTTTGTAAGGTGAGAGTCCCTCACTATGAATATGCAGGTATGCTTTTAGAAACTACTGTAACACAAATATAATAACAGCACTGACCAGACAGTACAAAAATAATTCCAGTAAAGGCTGGGCAGATGCATGAGGGGGCCCCCAGGCCCATTTTATCCTGCAAGAAAATCTCAGATAGCTTTTATATATCACTTCTTTGGAAAAAAAGTCATTCACTGTGTCTGTATTAGTCTCAGTGAAACATACTGTATACCAAAAAATTAACATTTACCTATAATATATGTGCAGGCAGATTAAGTACATACATGAACGTTCAAAATAAAACCCCACACAGGCAATTAAAAAAATCACCCCAAATTTGATTTTATTACAAATTGAGACCTTACAAAATCAAGCACTTAACCATGTCTCTGTAATAGCAGAGATACATAAATAATAGAAGCCTTTGACCTCACAAACTATGGCTTTCACATCTGACAGAATCACCCAATGGCTGATGGATTCTTCAGATAAAAGATATCACATAAATTCAAGGATATGCCAATGGTAATGAAAAATTATTAAACTAAGACACCATTTAGTGTAACACAGATGTAGAATTATATTCTCATAGAGATGTTTTTTAAGTTTTCCAGGAGGCATTTATCAATGAAAAGTAAAATTAATCCCTAAAACGTTCCAAAATGTGAAGCTCAGGCTTGCGTTTATCTTGACTTCATGGTGTTGAACCACATATACTAGTGATCTCACAGCGCTGTGTGATATTGCTGCTGCACCATCTGTGCAGCAAATGCACACCTAAACTGGGGGAAAATGCTGGTGGAATGCAGTGGAATTTTTAACTCAGTGTTTCTGTTTTAAATGCTTTACGGAATCTCACTGCTGACCCAATATTAAAATATTGTGAAATATTATACAGTAACAGTAATATTACATGTTAGAATAGGCTTTTTTGGAAATAAGATTGGCTTTGTGAATGCATACGATGTGAAACCTCAGCTTGAAGAAGATGACTAGTGCTTTGGTATTCACATAATGAGACACAAATTTAATGTATCACATGCTTGTAGAGATGGTGCATAGAATTTATTTATTTTCACATTACTCTGATCTAGGAGAGAAAATGCACTTGAAAGTGGAAAAGTAGCCTTGTAATACTCTGCAAGAGATTTTTTTTTACCAGACATGGATGAGGAAGATACTCAGAATAACAGGAAAAAACAAAGCACTGAACATAGTATCTGATAGAGGACACTTAACATGACGTAATATTTTATCAAAGTATTTGCTCTTTTGACAAACATTCTGTCCATTGTGCAAATAAAAAATAAAATCTGGGCTGACTGAAATATTGCCTTATTAAGTGTAATTTTTTTAATAAGTATCAAGAGATTCCCTGGCAGTTTGTATTCTGTGATTCTCTTACAATTTTCTGTATTTATATTCTTGCTAAATTCCTTGTAATAAGTTTAAAGCTGAAGATTCTATTTGCTAATTCCATAGGTAGCAAGTAGAAATTTAGGTATTCTCTCATTTTAAAATAAATTTCTTATATATTTACTCCATAAATAAAAACAGCCTATTTCTAACCGCTATCCACTACCACAAAAGTAGGTATGTAGATATCCTGTTCACATAAAAAGTGAATAAAAGTGTTCCTTCATTATCATGGACACAGTGTTCTACCCACTGTGAAGCTCAAGATTAATAAGAAGAAAAGATAATCAACATCTTTTTCTTTTGATCCTATAGTAATTCTGTACAGGGCTGGTGGTTAGAACTCCATATGAAGAACAAATATACCAAAAGCAAGAAGGACCCTGAAGAAGTGATTTCCAGCTGCAGTTCCTCTTGGAGATGGCCACCTCTGCCTGCCTGGCTACAAGCAGAAGAAGGAAAGAAGTTAATGGAATTATCAGCTTGTTGTGAAGACAATACTTAGTTTTAGTAGGTTTTTTAGGCTGATTGTGAAGCTGACATATGTTTGTATTTTCAAACTTACCAGCTATTGGAGGAAAAATTGTTCTGCCATGAAAATAAACTGCCTAATCTCCAGTAAGTTTAAACAAGAAATGGAAAAACAGACAGAAAAATAAAATATGGTCCCTGACAGGTTCCAATCAATATAGAGCCATAAAAGAAAAAAAAAAAAAAAAAAAAAGAAAAATAGTTTCAATGAAACTATTCTTGTGCATGACTCCAAAGTGGACTCTAAGTCCATCAGGAACTCACAGGTTTTCTCCTCTCCTTTTCTGAGTACACTGCTTCAAACAGTTTCCACTCTGAGGATTTCTACCCTGTTTTTCCCATTACCACTCAGCATTTATATTAACTCAATCTACCTCCTACCTCTGAAAAGCTAATTACTGATCTTGGTTAAGCCCATACACAGTGCTTTTACATTAACCAGGGGTCATTAAATATCAAGGGGAAAACACTTTCTTCTTCAGATGATTGGAGAGTTATCTCCAAACAACATATTCAGCATTTGTTTACCTGCAAAGAAGAGTTCAGTTTAAAATGCTTTAACTTTGAAAAATATATACAACTGAATACACATGAAGCTGTTGGCAACTGCTAGCACTATTACTGATACATGCACTACATTAATTCAGTTACTCTAGGACAACTCACCGTAACTCCATAGGTTTCATCACCTTACATGTTTACCTTCTGTGCATTTTCAGAAGACTCTGGTATGATTTTTTAAAAATAAATATATATACTAAGGGTGTCAAATTTGCCTCCTTTAAAGGGTTGGAGCTGAGAACCCTGCATGAGTCCCTCAAAAGACACAGCATGAATAAGGGTTTTATTTAAAAAAAAAATAAATCATGTGCTTGTGAGTGGAAATTCCATGATATCTGCTATTCATTCAAGATCTATTTCTTCAGTGGGAGTTATAAGTGAAGAGCAAGTCACCAGTATTTGTTTTCTTTCTCTCCAGAAGGACATAAAATAGAAATCAGAGTTGCTATTATTAAAGGAAAACATGAGCTTTCCTTCCACCTCATAATCTGGTCAAGTACCTTAGTCTAAAATTTTATGCCCAATATGAACTAATTGCTGACAGATGGAAAAAACAAACCTTATACAATCCTTATGCAGCAGAGTAAGCTGAGGTCCCTGAATGGGAAGGTGGGGAATCATTATCTGTATTTCTGAGATTATAAATACATAAAAACATAAAGAAGACTCAGTTCCTTCCATTTGCGCCAGTGTATTCCTTCAACATGAGAGCCTTGCAAGGCAATCACTTCATTATTTTCCTGGGATTACATCACCTGTTTGTCAGTATGTGCCTTCATGTTCTAAAGAAGAGATGGATTATAAATAAACTCTTGCTTTCATGTGAAGCTCAAATAAAAGAACATATGAGGAAAAGAATGGGTTTTTCATGGGAAACTTGCTGAAAGTGAACAGAGAGCTCAGAAATCCCCACTCCTCCTTACCAGGGTGGATGGCATAGGCATAACTAGTTTGACTTTAATTCAACACAAACCATATTTTAAACTAATATTTCACAGTGCACAAACATATTTTAAATCATCTTTCATGACTGTTCAGACTCAGAGGAATGAATACTGTATTTCTCATTGTAAGTAGCTATTCAGTCATTATCTTTTAGATCAGAAAACTCTGAAATATATGTTTTGAACATTCTCGGCTGTAATTGTTAACACAAGATAGCCATGAGTGCCCAAATTACTGGACAAAAATTTTCAGATAAAACATTTCTTTGGGGAAAAAAAAAAAACATAATAAGACATTGCAGAAAGTTTAATTCATTAGATTAATTCATTATTTTCAGAAATTCATTAAATTTTGCCAGATTGGGAAGGGAACCCTATGAATTTTCTTAAAAAAATATTTATTTCTATAATAGACTTTAAAATTTTGGTTGTTTTTAAAATTTTTCAAATGAAAACATGTATTTTTATGTAAATATTTTCCATATCATTTGTCTCTAATTTTTAAGCATCTTTAAGAAAGCCAAAATAACAAGAAAATTAACCAATTAATTCCAGTATTCTGAATCAATCTCAATGTTCTGTTAAACCTGAAGCAGCTTTCATGATTATTTTCTAAAAGAGCCAAGTTAAGAAGTCTATTATTTTCCTACTTTTAATTATGACTTTTTGCAATCATCATCACGATGTATATGTTCATGTATTTTGTTTTTCATCAGAAAGTACATTAGGAAAAATTTTATTCATTCATGATTAAACAGAAAGCTAGTGCAAAAGCAATAAAGACCAAACCTGAGGATGTCTGTGAGTTTTTAAAGCAAGATTGCTACCAAAAACATTCACTATACGATTCACAAATTATTTTTGGGCTGTTGCCCATTTTATGAATGGTCTATGCTCCTATTTTTATTGATATTGTTGACTAGCTACAACAGGTGACATTTTTATCCCTTTAAGCTGTCCATTGTCCAAATGAAGAGCCATCTGGAAAGGGATTCTGTTCACTGAAAAATGTGACAGAACTGATGGCTTTTTAACTGCAAGTCATCTATGACTGCTGGTAAACACTGAAAATTAACATTGATCCCCTCAAATGAAAAAAACAACAATAAAGTACTTCAGACAGGCTTATGGAAACACCTTCTTGGCAGATGTGCATGCTAATTAATAATTGTAGACGGCAACACTTCCTCATTTTTGTAATTAATGCACCTGAATTCTCTAAAACAAATAGACATGACTACAGATGGGGCTTCTACTTGCATACACCCAACACAGCATATGTAGATTGGAAAATGAGGTGGGCCTGAAACCTCTGCCATGCTACAAACAGGTAGTAGACAAGCACAATTACCATAACCTGCCACACTCAAAATCAAAAATGTAACCAGGTTACATTCTGGGAGGGTTTCCAAAGCTGGAAGTAGGTGTCACATTGCCTCTTGTTTTGAAGGCACTCAGTACAGAGGCTACAGCTGGGATGAAGTCAGGAGATTCAGATGCAGAATAAGGCTCCTATCATTTGTGTATTGATAACCCTCAAAATTGTATTTTGCACCCAAAGAAGAAAAGGAATTACAGTAGAAAATCACAATATACTCCACTCATATGTCTTCCAGCAGTATTCTGTGTTCCTTCTAGGGCAATGAATACACATCCGTAGTGAATATGCTTCTCAAAACAAATCAGAAACTACTCTTTGGCTTTGATGGAATTGAACCAGGCTCTTTAACTTGGTACCAGCAACAACTTGGATAGGGTCTGACATACCCTGACAAAGATGGAACCTGCTATGAACAGAAGCCGTTAAGATCATGGTTAAGGTCAGAAAATAGTCTCATAGTTTCAAGTATCCTCTGAACTGAGATATCATTAAAAATATGTTTATTTTATTATGAAACTGTACAACATTTAGTAATTAAAAAAACATTGGTTCCACTTAAATTGGACACCAACTCATTATCTTTTGACCCATTTACTGAAAATGTGTTTGGGGGATAATTCTTTTTTTGTCATCCAAGATCAGAACTGTGACACTCAAAGTTTACTCAAGTACCTTTATGCTGGCAGTGAAAATATATCTAAAATATATCTATATCGCATATACATTGTCACATTAAAAGATATTCGGAGTATGATTATCTTGATTTAGAAATATAACCATCAGAATCAATAATGACAACCGGATTAGCAACTCTTGATTTACTTCTGCCTGCTTTCTTATATTGGAAAACATACCATCTATATCACTCTGCATTTGGTGCCATCTTGGTGAATGCTTGAACAGCAAGCTCAGGTAACAGATTCCACACTCTTGATCTAGCCTGTATGTGAGTATAGGGCTTACACAATGTTCATATAGCAAACGTTGCAAGGAACAAGTTAAAAGAAAAACAAACAAACAAAAAAAAAAAAAAACACCAAACCAAAACCAAACACAAACAAACAAGAAAATAAAATCTATAGTAATAATGTGATAATGTTGAAGCTTTCCAATGTACCAACAAATAGAAGCAATAGACTTTGTTATAGCACAAAATATGAAAAACAATTAAATTAGTGCTCTGTACACCATAGCAAACAGAACAATCAAATTATTGTTTGCTTGTCTAACATGAAGGCAGTATTACCAATAAACATCCTGCAGCTAGGTGATAAGATGCTGGAGAATAAGGTGATAAGATTCTGCAGAATTAGTACTGTAAAATGGTTTATCATGCAACCAAAAATGATCAGGTAATTTTGACATTTCATATTTAATAAATAACTATTTAAATCAGATATCATAAAAAATGCAATGAGAGGTTTTATTTATACTGCGTTTCTGTCTCCAACCAACAATTTAATTCTTTCTACTTTTAAGTAGCACCCATTTAAAGTGAAAGGAGCAAGTTAGATCCTCAGTATTACTTTGAAATTAAACCACACAACTGGTATGAATAAAAAGCAACTTCTTACAGTATTTCATAACAACAGTGAGTGCAAACGTCTAGTAGAACGCTTTACTTGTTTTTCTACAGCAGATTTGAAGTGCAGTATAATGAATGTATTGAAAATGATTTCTGGTGCTCCCTGATATCACAAATCATAACCTGTATAAAGGTACATGAGCAATCAAATTTGAGCTGTGATTCATATGTGCATGTCTTCAGAGCTAGTACTGCTCAGTGCTCTATAATCAGGATTGCAAACATTTTTCATTAGTTTCCCATTTCATCGAATCTATGAAAGGAAGGAAGAGATGGAATCAAATAGAAAAAGAATGAAGTTGGTATATAATACCAGCATACTTAAGTCAAAATTTTACCTGCTCTGTGTGTGTGTGTGTGCACACATATATATTCACACTCAATTTCTGAGCATACATTTCATAAAGTAATCATAGAAGAAGTCCCCTGCTGCCCTTTCAAGAAAAGGCTTCTGAATCTTCAAATCAAAATGTATGAAGCACAATCCTAGGTCCCATACTGAATATATCGTGATAATGAGTATCTTATTCTCCAAACACATCACACAGGAGAACAGTACCTACCAAATAGCATCTTCTACTTTTTATTAAGATGTAATGGTTATTAATGACACTCTTGATATGTAAGTACACACAATGTATCTATATATTATTACTAAATAAAAGACATAATTAGTCCATACACCAAGATGCAGTTAAGAGAAAATTAGCGCTCAAAGTCTTTTTCAAAGGTGAGTGGAAGGTATGTTTGGAATTTAGGATTATTTTAGTGAGCATGTATGAATTACCCATCAGCTACAAAGTCTGTACCCTGCATTGAAGAAGAAATATCAGAATTCACCTCCAAAGAAGATAAATGAAGGATAAAAGTACAGCTCAGAAAGAGGAACCTAGCTGGCCCACAGCATTGGCTGGACGATTCCTTCTTCAGCTATTTAATTTGTAATATTACATTTCTGCATAAATGTGATGTCCTAACTGAAACTAAAAACGTATTTTTACTCTAATGAAAGTAATAAACATTTTGGAAGATACATATCATACATACAAGAGACATAGAAAAGGAGCTGTAAACTTACCAAATCCAAACAAGTAAGAACCATTTTGCAAACCCTGTTCTTTTTCTCTCTCCACCTAAATGTAAAGTAAGCGCTTACAAGTCCATGGAAAAGACTCCTGTGGGAAAGAAAAGGTACCTACTTCAAAACTGGTAACTACTTATTCCTTCATGGAGAATTTTCCAGTAACACAGGGAATACTTTCTCCGTAGCTGTGAAATTGTAAGTTATAAATTAAAGTTATAATTACTTACAAAAGAAATTACAGGATAACCATAGAATTGTATCATGTTCCTCCTCTATGTATTTTCAATATATGTACCAATAAGATATTGGAACTCGGCAGTTTTGGACTCCTTACTCATGGGTATATCCAGATGTACTTAAAGAAAGCAAGAATAACTTCTAACAAAAATCAATTTCAGTGTTAAAGAGCTTAACCTCATTTCCTGAATTGCAAGATATACTTCTGTGATTTTTCTTTTTCATTATCTCATTATTTCTGTGATACTGGGAAATCAAATGAATTCCTAACAACATTAATGACTGCTTGTGAGATGAGGGATCAAACGCCTTTGAAGTATTCAACTTCTTTTTTTAGAAAATTCAAATCAAGCAGGTTATTCAAGAGTATCATCTTTACAGCCATTGTTTATTTCATATGGTTTTTATCAGTTTAATGAAGAGATTCAAGTGAACAAGACTTACTGAAAAAAAAAACTGAAAATTATTCCTGACTTCCATGGAAAATATTTGAAACTTGGTAGGTTGAAGGAAAGGAAAAAAGGAGAAACTCACAAAAATCTGAAGAGACATAGATTACATACACTGTCCCTTTGTCTGAATGAATGAGTTCTTATATCCAAAATTTGAGAAGGCTACCAGCTTAAGGTCAAATCTATTAAAATACTTTAAAGATCTTTTTAATAAAAAAGGACTTCAATTGGAAATTTAGCTGATATGAGCTTCACCGTAGTAGATTTTCAGAAGCGGGTCACTTATTTATGGCCTACTTAAGGAACCAGATCTGACAGTTTGTTTTGTCTGATGATATGATCTGCCTCTACACCTCCCTCCAACAGGGTATCAGGAAACTCCTTTATTGTCACAGTCTTACAGAGCCTGTGTTATTCAGTAGACTAGACAGGTTCCTTTTTGGTATTGTAGTATAAGCTCTTATCCCCAGCAAAGTTCCACATTACTCCTACCACATGACTAGAGTAGATAGCAATGCAACATAGAGAACTGTAAAAACACCCACAGATATTGCCTGAATATCAAGAGCCAAGGCTTGTGATGCCACATACTGTCTTGATTTGCAGTTATCTTATTACAAGAATATTGAAATATTTCAAAAATATTTTTAGGGTAAGAAGAGCATTTGCATTCTTAATGTGATGTGTTTATCTTGGCACTACCACTCAGGATGTTTATTAGACTACTTTCTACATAAGTCGCTATGTGGATTTTTAATGGTCTTTTAAATTTTAGGCAGCTTGTAGATAAAAATTAGCAGCATTATAGTTCTGCATGAAGACTGACAATACGTTGCAATTTCCAGCCATGATGGTTTGCCACTTCTAAGCTATGGAAAGCATGTTTAAATGCATTATTCTTGACAGCTTTGTTAATACTGAATTGTAAAGGAAAAGCCAAATATCGGTTATTGATTAAAAAAGAACAAGTGAAAATTTCAATTCACATCATGGAATGACACTTTTGATAAATGGTAAAACTGAAGTGACTGAAATACTTTACTTGAATTGGATCTAAGAAATTAAGTATAAAGTAATCAAGACCCTATTTTGCATAGAAATTACAGGTCACAAAACACTGTGAACATTTACCATATTTCTTCTTGCTCCCCATTTCTCTTCTTTCAAAACTAGAAAGAACTATGATGGGTTTTTTTTATAATGGAGAGCAGTGAAATATTTAACAGCTTGGATAATAATTTAACAGTGACTTAGCAATAATTTAGTAATTAATTTGAATATATATATATATACACACATCCCTATATCAACATATTCCATTAGAAAATAAATTTTATACTAAGAATAATTTAAGATTCTTCTCTTTTTTTACGAAAAAAAGTGAAATTAAGTAAGTCTTCTAATATCAGGCAAGAAGGCACCGCAAAACCTTAAGCAGTCATAAAATCTATCTCCCTCAACAAGGCAAGATAAGCTATACCAAAATGATTTCCGACAGCTGTTTCCTTAATCTGGCCCTGAAAATCTCTGGTGTGCAGAAAAGTCTGCAGCCTGGCAGGGTGACATATCCAAATGCTTAACTATTGTTACAGTTAGAAAGGTGGTTTTGGTGGTTTCTCTTTCCTGATGTCCAATCTAAAGCTCCTTCACTAAAAGAAATCACATTACTTACTGTCCTATCCCCTATCCTGATCTTCAATGGACATGGAGAAAAATTTATTATTTTCCTATTTGTGATAACCTTTATTCTTCTAAGACTGGTGTGTTCTTTCATGTCAGTTGTATTTTCCTGTCTAAACAAGCCCAGTTCTGTCAATCATTTCTGAGAGATCATATTTTCTATGATCATATCTGTTTCCATTCTCTGAACTGGCTCCGACTACTCTGCACATTTCCTTGTATGCTTAAAATCACACTGCGACAGCCAAGAGTCTGCCAGTATGACAATAATTATCAAATCTTGTTAATTTGCAATAAACAGACAGCAATATTTTCAAAAATCTTAAGTCTTTAAAAAGCTGAGGCATCTTTTTAAAAAAACTACAGTACATGTATATCCAATTTTTAAATTAGTATGCCAAACATCGAAGCACATAAAGGAGACCTATTGCTTGCATCTATGTCAGGGACTTAGTGTAATAAAAACTTAATTTAAACACTGTAAAATGAGGCAACAACTGAATCTGTCATGAAGTCTCCTGACATATACATATCAATGACCAAAGAAAGAAACAGATGAATGCTAAACCTCTGATACACTGTTGGGTTAGGGCCAACTATGACAGAACTAGTGACATAACTGCCCTTTCACACTGAAATAATGAATCCTCCAAGTCAAATAATCAGTCTTCAAAATTTCAGTATTAAGAAAGCTTTCTGAGCAACTACAGTGTTGAACTGCTGCTCCAAGGGAACATTATTAAAGTCTCATTTCTGTTCTTTGCCATATTTCTGATTAAAACCCAGAATAAAGAGAACTTGTATGAGCATTTGGATATGCCTAAGAAAAAATCTAATTACATTAAACAAAAAATATCTTAAAGAAAACTGAAATTATTCTTGTTATTTCTATACATAGCTTTTCCAGCCTTCATTACTTTAAAATCAAATTTAATGCATGGCTCCTTATACCTCTGTCACCTATGAACATTCCTATTAATAAAGTTCCACAAGTAGCATCGTAAAGTCTGCATTAATTAATTGTTGACATATGCATTTTAGAACTGCAGTTACACAAGTGCATGGCTATCCTAATTTTGTTTCTGGAAACAAAACCAGCGTATGCAAAAGGGCCTATTTAATCATCTTAACTGATTTTAGCTTAGCTTTGTTCAGCCTAAATCTAATTCAGGTAACAAGGAATGGATTTTGGTTCTTGGGAGAACACTCTAAAATTGCATACTTATTAAGATAACACACAGTTAAGATACAGTTATTAAGCTATTATGATACTAAAATACCTTTTACTGTCTTACATACACTAAATTTAACATAATTAGATTTGCTGAGCAAATTCCTCTCTTGCCCTTTTCAGCCACAACTGGTCACATACATGGGAAAACAAACTGTATGAAGCAAAAAACCTGCAGTGTTCAAACTCTCAATTTCAAAATTTTAAAGAATGCATGAGGAAATTCTTACAAAACAAAATAGCTCATTTTTTCTGACTAGAATGATGTGTAGACTTTTCTTCCATTATATTTGTTTGAAATAAAGTCCTTTCATTACAATACGAGAAAGATGCATTCAGGAAATGACCAGAAATAGCTTATTAACCATAGCTAATAAAATAAGTCAGACTAAATCTTGTATTTCATTCTAAAAGCATTTTTTTTATTTAGATATAAAAATTATTCAAATGCCTCCATTTGAAAGGTGGGGTTTTTGTTTGGGTTTTTTTTGAAAAAAGTCCACAAAAACTTCGGTACTGATTACTTCAGAGTACATGACGATTACCTCTTCATCTTTATTACAGCTAGCATCATAAGAAACCAGAGCTTAATTTGTTATAGGATAAGTAACATCACTGAAAAGAATGAGGGCATTAAATTATTCTGTCTCAAAATAATTACAAATGTTTGAGGTTTTTATTATTCTCATGGTATTATCTGCAAAATTTATTATTATTTCAATAGTCTTAGAAATTTTAATTCACTAATAATAATAGAAGCTTCTTTAGTCTTGAAATGTTATTGAAAGCAAAACTTAAAATACCTGACATTTCAGTGGCATAGAAACAATGGGGTATTTTGAAATAGCTCTGGTACTGCCTTTTTGCCATAACAAAAAGAAGCATGTGGCAAAATTCCTCACCAGAACAAAATAACATTTTTGTGCCCCAATTAAAATTATTATTGGGGGAAACATAATTATAAACATAACAAATATTTTTCCACTAAAGCTAGTATTTTACTGAAAAATCTATTCCAATGCTATTATTTTTAATGAAAATAATTACTTTAAAAAACCTGCAGATAATATGAATATATTTGTTAAATATGTCCAAGTTTTTAACTTGCAAAGCAAGTAGCAAAACTCACAATATTCATCATTCTTGCTCACATGACCTCTAGAAAGCAGGTTACCTTCATCAAAATGGCAATGAATTAGCCAAAGTTTTGGATACCTCATCGCTACACCCACTTCTTCCAATCCAACATCAGTCTCCTTTCTTATGTAGCATTTCCTTGCAGAAACCTACTCGCTGGCTTATTTTAGCACAACATTGTCCTGGTATAATCCAAACTGTCAACTAAGCCCTCCACAGTCACTCTCTCACTCAGTCTCCCCTCCAGTGGAATAAGGGAGAGAATCAGAAGAGTAACAGTGAGAAAACTCATGGGTTGAGTTAATGAGAGTTTAATAGGGAAAGCTAAAGCTGCGCACACAAGGAAAGCAGAACAAGGAATTGATTCACCACTTCCCACTGGTAGGCAGCTGTTCAGCCATCTCCAGGAAAGCAAGGCTCCGTCATGTGTAATGGTAACTTGGGAAGACAGGCACCATCACTCCCAACGTCCCCCTTTCCTCCTTCTTCTCCCAGCTTTACACACTGAGCATGACATCCTATGGCATGGGATATCCCTTAGCTCAGTCGGGGTCAGCTGCCCTGGCTGTGTCCCTTCCCAGCTCCTTGTGCCCCTATAGCCTCCTTGTTTGGGAGGGTGAGGAGCAGAACAGGCCTTGGCTCTGTGCAAGCACTGCTCAGCAGTGACTGAAGTCCCCGTATGATCAACCCTGTTTCCAGCACAAATCCAAACCACAGCCCTGTATTATCTACTGTGAGGAAAAATAGCTCTACCCCAGCCAAAACCAGCACAAATATGGAAGAAACAAAGGCAAGTCTGGACAAACGAAGGAAATTACAAGCTGCTGCTGTGCCAGAGCAAAAAAAAGCAATACGAACAGCTGCCCAGCTGTACTCACTAGGAGTAACCATCCTAGTGGAAATATATTTGAAACTATGCTCTTTTGGGGTTCATGCACCTCTCACCATCTCACTACCTAGTGCTTATTTTTCCTTTTCCCTTAGGCTATTTTCTCTGGCAGTCTTCTCCACACCTTCAATCCCCTTCACCAATTTATTTAAAATTACTGAGCCACTCATCAAACAGCCATTCATTAAATATATGCATGAATGTATCTTAGAACACAGATTTGAGGGCATGGCATTTTAAATAGGTGAACAATTGCATCCACAATAAACTCAAAGAATTAATGCAAACCTAGGAAGGCATGAAAAGCAGTGATACTGCTGTAATGTCTCCTGTTATTGCAATGCTGGTGTGGCATAGCTTTCATATCAATGTTCTGAACAGTAAGAACCTTGAAGCACACACAACAGCTTTACAGCCAGAGTGCAGAATTCTGCCTAAATTTTTCACGGACAAGGCTTTCCCAATAACAAATATAAAGTTATTGTATTGCTTTTCTCAGAATTTTATACAATTACATTGTATTAATTATTCCTGCATCATGCAGTGTTACTAAAATTAGCCCTGTGAATTAATGATGCCCATGTCAAAAGAGGGTCTGTTCATTCAGAAATATTAGACCAATATTTTGCTCTGTTCTTCTGTCTAAATACCTTAAATAGTCCCAAATATATGAGAATTATTTAGACATTTATAATAAGTCAAAAGGTCAAATAGTTTGTGGATATGAACAGAGAGTGATCCCACAGGTTTCAGAAAACTGTACAATGAGAATATAAATTCCTTGGTTATGTTGAATGTTTGCAGTGAGATTGCCTCCTACAGGATGCCTAAATGGTTTTTACTGCAAAAGGAGATGACTGCGGAAAGGGAGAGTAGGAGCACATGCTGGTTTCCAGCCTGCCTGACAGGCTAGAGGGAATTATCATCTGATCTGTTATCATCTCCAACAACACACAATTTTTAGACAAAACTCTGCAACTCCTCTGACATTTAAACACCTAACTCCATTTTGGTTTGGGATCTGTCTGCATCTCAGAAATTTTATTGGTGCTTTCAGCTGTCTTAAAAAGCACATCTTCTACTTTAATCTGTAATATGCTGATATGTATACCATAAAGCTGAAAAGTGTTCCTTTTCCCTTTAGGCAAAGGAGTACCAAGACATCTAGACAAAGGCCCAGGGCCTCTTCACTCTGTCTTCTGTAGTGTCCTCACTGATTTTTTTCACAGATTTAGCTATTATCCCAGCTTGCTGCCACCATGTGAAAAGATAGATGAACAGCTTCCAGTGTAGATGCCACAGATGCCCCACTCCGTGGATTACCCAGTAAGATGACCCACATGTCATCCCACGTTGCCTGGGGCCTGTGAAACCAGTAACAGAAAGCTATGTCAGAATAATAATCAGATTGCATTGTTAGCCATGACTGAGGGGAGTTAAAACTTATAATAGTGGTTTACAAAACTCCTAATGAGCTCTTTGCTGTCTCAAAAAAGAAAAGAGCCTGCTGACTTCAAGAATCCCACCAGCTTATATTAGACATGTAGCTGACAATTGCTACACAGCGGAATGGGGGCTATTTGTGTAGCTCTTGCAAGTGTACAGCAGACCTGTATAATAATCAAAAGTCAGCCATCCAAACTCTAACTGAAATGACAGATAGAATGAATATCTGAAAGGACACATGAATTGTACTCAGGCAAGTCTTCCTAATGTCTTTTATAACATGACAAAATAAGAAGCTGCAGAGTCTTACTCCAGAGGGGTTCAGTGAAGAGAACCTTGCACATCTGCTTGCAAATTTAAACCTGACCAACTTTAGCCTCCAAGGGGAAATATCATTTTTCCTTTTTCCTTTTACTGGCTTTTTTATCCCCAATCCTCACCACCATAATAACTATCTATCTCTTCAGAGGAACTGAATAGCTTATTCTGTAACCTGTACATTTTGGAGTTCAGTGCAAATGTTCTAGTTAGTTTTTCCGATCATTAAATAAAGAGGAAACAGCTGATTAAAAGGCAGTTAAGTTTTTGGATATGAGATTGATACGCAGATTGACTCCACAACTCGTTAAAGTTGTAAAGTAGGTATGCTTTATTCAGCGCTGAGGTGCATGGGGATCGTTCCTCCAAAGTATGCACATCCAGGGTCGTTTTTCCTTTGCATTTATTCCCTTAAGGAATAACTTCATTCCACCACAGGTGGATAGACTTTTTTGTGAGACAAGTGTAACTGATCTCAGGAGACCCACAGGATAATAAATCAGCACTTTTAATTATGCTATCAACTATTGTGACATTCTCAAAACCAAAGAATTGCCAAAACAATGGAAATTTCATAGTCTCTCAAGATGAATATTGAGAACAATCAGTTACAAGTCTTTTAATTGGTATTGGCACATGCTTTAAATGAAAATCATGATGAGCTTACAACAAAGGAAATGTTACTGGTATAAGGGATCCAGGGATATACAAGGAAATTCAGCTGTAGCTAGAAAGACTGACACTGTTACTAAAGAAGTTTCCCTTTACAACCAAGAACTACTCCAAACAAGAGGATAAAGAACTGAACCACCTTACAAATTGACAGGTTTGTTATCCAGCCTGGTGAAAAGTTTGTGTTAAAGCCTAGTTGTCTGAATAGCCCTAACCTAAAAAGGCACTCAGTAACAGACAATTACCCACTATTTGTATGGTGTCACTTATTTTAATGAGGTCCATGCTCAATACTTTAAAGATATATGAATAGACATATCAAAGGTACATAGATGCCTCTGGTGATGTGTGTCATTAACACTTAATAAAGGCTCATACAAATATATCTTAGTCAAGTAAACTTAGTAGGTTCTTACCCTCTATTTATTTTTAAAATACCACCCCAGGTTAATTTTAAATTTAAAAAGTCCTTATATTTCTTATTGTAATAAGAAGGTTAAGAATGAAGATAAAAGGAAAATGAAGACATGACAGTTCATATATATAAATACACAAATGACAGTTTACATATACAGAAAAAGTCGGTTTGCATTTTCAAAAAACGTATGTTGATGAAAACACTGTTTTTCTCATGATTCTTGTGAAATAGAAACCCTGTCTCTATAATGTACAGTATAAATCAAGGCCAATACAGGAATTTTGAAAGTTTTCTTTGCTTCATGTTATTTTGGGTGATACATACCTTGGTTCAAACTCTCATGTCCTTATTTTGCCCATCATGATCTTGAGCAAACCTTTTATCAGTCAGTATTAACAGAAGCAATGGTGGGCTGGGAGTCTGGTCCTTAGTATGAAGGATGTGTTCAATTGCTGCAGGTCAAAATCCTAGCAGCAGTCTGACACAGCCCAATAGACTAAAGATGTCATTAACCTGAAAACCATTAATATATTCTCCCTTTGGTATTTTTCCAAATTACTGTATGATAATCCTTAACTGTCCAAAAATATGTCTTGAAAATGTAAATTAAAAAAAAAAACATCAACCTACGTGGAAGTGTGTTTTTGAATTTAAAGTAAATAAATATTGCTATGTGAGCCATGGAATATTTATTTTAGTTGTGTGTTGGTTTATACTTTTAGTTTGATTGGGTTTGACTGATGGGATTACAGGGAGGAAAAATTACTTTGCTGCCCTTTCAAAGACATGTCAGTGCTTCCCTGCCCTTTGAATTCTTCTGCAAGTGCCATCAAGTCCAAGTTACGCTCATTCACAAAATGTGCAACAGTTCAGTTGCTTGTCAGCCTCACGAACATATGCAGCAGTGAGACAGCTGGCAGGATGACTCTTGGAACCAACATGAAGAATGATGGCAGTCAAAGGTGATGCAAGAGGTTATGGCTTACTCTGGTAAGCGCATGAGGAGATGTACATTACACATGGTGTACTCAGGACTAAGTCGCACAGCTATATGTGCATACAGGAGTTTAGCATATTTTGTTTGGGTGAGCTACATTTTTAAAAATCAAAACAAGTGAAAGAAGTGGAAAGTAGAATGTGTAATATAAGGTAGAAAGAAACCTCAGATATGTGAGCAAAATGTTTTGGGGCTTTTTTGCATACCTTATACATCTTCCTTGAGTTAGCTGCATGTTATCTAAATAACTTAATTAGGCAATGTAGCAGATTTACTTTTTTATTTACACCTCCATCAGTATAAAAAAATGCTTTCCTCTGAAATACCTAAGAGCATTGCTTAAGCAGTCAGTTGGGACTTTCCTATTAACTCATGTTCTTTAAAGCTTGAAGTCCTAATGTCCTACTTCTCCACCATACACAATGCATGGATAAGGCAGTGAGTGCTCAGCATTATTGTAATGCAGATGCCAGGTAAATTCACTGTGGAAAGTTTGTCCTTGCAGTGGTGTTTGCTTGCAGAATGCTGCTTCGCTGAGATTATTTTACCTTTAGTGCATGTTTCGCACAGTGCACTCAGGCCTGCACAGGCAAGGACACACCTGCAGCTATTTGCAGTATTACTACACTACTGCTGCTGGTAGATGAATGAAGCCCTGATCTTTCCACAGCAGTAAAGCAAGACAGATCTGAGAACTCCTGGTGCTGCACGTAAATTTAGATTATGGTGCTCAGGAAGCAGTCAAAGATGGGGATGAATTTTATCACGAGCCTCACAAACAAAGCAAAAACCATGGAATTTCAATTTAGTTTGTCTCCTGATACTGGAAACAGAGATAATAAAATATCATCATACGAAATCTGAGTCCCAGGAATATGCTCCTACATCAGAACAAAGACTGCAAACACTGCTTCATCAGGCTAGCCTGCTGGCCACTTCTGTCCCATCTCAGTAAATAGTCTGCTACCTGTTGTCTTGTGTGGGGACAATACATCTCCACCAATGCCCAAAGCCAATTCTGCTACTGTGTAGATAAGAGGGAAATGCTTTACTGATGCCTTCTGTGGTTTCTGAAGGCTCTGAACCATGAAATTTTATTACTGTTATTTTAGTAAGAACTCCAAGTATCCAGAAACAATCCAGACTTTTTGTTGAAACTTAAGCCCCATGGCACAAATGCAACAGGCTTTAAACAGAATGTACAGAGAAAATTTTCCTCTTAGACTCTGTAATTTTCCTGCTTTTATTTGTAATGACAACTTGTCCTTGTACTCAAAAAAGATGGGATCATCACAAGGGACCCAGAAATCAACAGTGAATTTGAACTCAAGGATTACCCAAGAGAAACATCCTGTTACCAGTTTTACCATCTGTTTAATTTCTACATGATGCTCAAAGAGGCAGGAAAGGAATCTATTGAGCAAAACATATATTTACTATTTCTTATGATAAGATAAAAAACTTTACCAAAACTTGTCTTCAAAAGCTGCAACAGTAGAATGTAATTTGAAGCCTAAAGCAAAGAAAGTGTTAATTAACACAGAGAATAGAAATGGTAATAAAATGACTGCAGAAGAGAGGAAATTCTGCAGTTCCCACTTTACTATGGTGCATCACAGCACTCAATCTCAGGAACTGAAGTGCATAATAGAAAGAAAAAATCTCATGCCCTACAGTTCTGGGAAAAAAAGGGTTGCCTACAGCAGATCCTCTGAGCTGGTCTCATATTTAACCCTCAGATGGTTTAACAGCCATTGTTAACGGTCAGATCAGGAAAGCCATAACTCTCAGTGCACCACCTGCCAAAGGGAAGGCTGCGGAATGTAATTAGCCAATCTTGCAATTTAGCTGGGGGTTTATGGGAACAAATATAGTTGGTATGACTTACTATGATCTTAGTGCTGCAATTCATTCTTTAACTTCTGTAACTGTATTCAATTATGTAAATTTGTGTTGTAAGTAACTACGTTGTTTTTTTCTAGAGCTCATCAAATGATAAGCCTGAACACATCACAACACCAAGAGGGATAGAAGATCTGCAAAAGAGATGAATTTGTTGAGAGTTATGCACCAAGTGCATAACTCCTCAGTATAGGTGAAAAGTTTTACCTGGACAGGAATAAACACATCAAATGCACACTAAAAAAAAAAAAACAACAAACCTTTTCTAATATATAGACCCAAAGAAAGAGATAACAACAAATATTTAAGATTTCATATTTATTCTTGCTATATTTATTTTGCTAGTATTTAAATTGCTAATAATTTTGAGGAAGGAATAAGATCTGGTATGAAGCCATGAACCCTTCCCTCAGAGAGGGAATTTTATTTTAAAGCTGGGATTTCTCTGTCCTCTGTTTTCCTCTGGCTGCTGAATTTCCAAACCAGCCATGTGCTACTAACAACAAAGAAGTTCCAAAGAACCAGTGACAACAAAACTGCCATGCAAAATAAATTTTAAAAACTAATGTTCTTACTGAGCCAGGACTTGGATGCTTGTGGAAATGGCCTTAAAGTCAAGAGGGATTGGGACTGGGCATGTTTGAGAGAAGATTTCTCTTCCAAAGGAGACTATTTGCTGCGGGATTCTGTGGACAAATAGAAAATTCTTGAACTCTTTCAAATTCAATGCCTACAGCCCAAGCAAGTGTCAGGAAAGGTATATAAACCAAGGCAGAAAAATACTTAAGTTATTGCTATGTTAGATATGGTTTTCAGATAAGTGAGATAGAAATGAAAACTTTTTCCCTTTGTTTTGGGTTCCTTGGTTAGATAGTTCTTCCTTATTTCCAGCTATATATTTAGCAAATTTAGCAAAGAAGGTCAATGGACCAACTTTTATGTAAAAGGCTACCCATATGCACTCAGCTAAACAGAAAGGATTTACAAGATGGAGATGTAAGCTGAAAGCTTTGTTTCACTTGGAATGTAGAAAGAAAGAAAATGCAGCTGAAGGACATGTGATCCCTGAGCACCCAAAAGAGTTTCAGTCTTCCCACCAGGTGGGCGGTGAGTCTTTGGAGGTCTTATTCAGATGGCTCTGATTTTGGTCGTCCAGGTTACACATTTATTCTCCTAAATAAATTCTCTGCTTTAACAAATGGGCTGTAATCTGCTCACTCTTTTTAAATTCTCATACCTCACTTCTTGACTGGGGGTAATGGTATGTCACCTGTTCCAACTGTATTCTGGCATAAGTAAACAGCAAAAAATAAACCTTCTGAGACAATAAATGTTTAATCAGCCGTGGTTTCAGAAGACACTGGAACTAATCCCACACTGCATGGTCTCAAACCCCTGGAAACAGTGCTACATAAAGCTATTCCTATTTGCCTGTTCAGACAACTACCAAAAATAAAGACTTGTGACTTTAGGGGAATGGAATTAAATTCAAGAGAAAGAAGCTGAACTCCATAATCCAACAGATTGAAATACTGGATTTTATAGAAATAGAGAGAGTTTGGGAGAAAAGATTAGATGGGTAAGAAGTTGCTATCTCTACAAAATTTATTGGATAATTTGGACAAAACCAAGATTATGATCAGTCCTAGTCTGAACATGCTGCTAAAGTGCTCTGTGGAAGATCACTCTTGGAGAAAGAGAATATTTACTTGTTTAGCGAAGATTATTGGGGATGAGACTTCACATCAAGAAATCATTCATTTTTTATGAAAACCAAAAAATTTACTTAGTTTGCAAAGGATTCTACAATCACCCTTCAAATCACCTGTTCCAGCGCTTCTGCTGAGTATGTCCTAAGAAAACAGAGTAACACAATTGCTTATGCAACTGCCTGTAAAAGAGGAGGCAGAAAATAATGCAAAGCATCACAAGGGACCAACTGGGGCAAAGGTGCCTCTGAGACAGTTTTTGTTCCAAGTGGCTAAATTGGCAAGTGCTTGATTTCTGTTACCAGAAGGGCTTGAATGGCTACTGTTTGGCTTAAGCTTGTGTAAGAGGAACAAGCAGTGAAGGCTTGTACCTGAATATTTCTGCAGAATCACAACCTCAAACTGAGTTCTAAGCAGCATCATGTTGCAGGAGATCTCCCATGGCAAATCACTTTGACAGCACCAGCATTTAATTTCTCATTGATTTTGCTTGCTTGTGTTTCAACACCTCTCCCTGTTACCAGGGCTAGAAATTCAAAATAAGGAGAGTAACATCTATTTGTTTGGCTTTGTTTCTGGGCGAAAGAAGTGGGTAACCACAGAAGATAAACTGCTGTGATTTCTCCTTTTAGAGAGAATCCCCAGTGTCAATTACATGCGCAACTTTTCACACAGTGAATAACGGGGGACAAAGCAGTTTTCACAGTTTTGTTGAAGTGGGATAGTCTGTTCTTACTAAATTGAATTTGAGCTTGCTCATTTGCAGAGGTGGAGAGTTTGCCATTTAGATGGGTAGAAAACAAAAGAGGAATAGAAAGAATAATATTTGCGATGACAACACTCTGCCTGGGAAGGTCACACAGGATTTTTTTCCCCAACTCACCCTTCTTCTTTGACACCAAGACTAAAAGCAGAAATACAAAATTCAAACATTTTTTCTATCAGATACATAATCTAAATAATTAAGATATCTAAAGCACTTGATTCCCACGTAAAAATGATCTCATGATAATTTTTATAGAGAACTCATGCATCATGATTGCTGAAGTATATACATCAATGCATTATTCATGACCACAAATTGCACATACAATCTTACTCTCAAATGACCCTTATTATTTGGGACATTCCTCATTTTGGATTCACATTAATCTCTATCCCGTACTGAGGTTACCATCTGGTCTTTTTTTTTTTTTTTCTGACTCAGTAACTTTTGTGTAAAACTCATTTAAAGCTGAGCACTAACCAATTCTCTCAAATAACCTTCCTAAATAAAAAAAAAATATTTACTGTCTGTGATTACAAATGAAAGAAAAATAGTAGGTATTTAAAGATTCTACAGTAGTGTTAGAACAAAGACAAGGTTAGTATAACCAGTACTTGTTTCTATAATAAATCTTCCTATTAATTTTTTATGTTCATAACAAAGCAAAAATGAGATCCACTAATAAGATATATCAAATTATAGATAAATCTACATATGTAAACTTTAACCTACACAATATACAAATATGAACAAACCGTTAGCAAAGAAAATTATACCAATCAAATGACATAAAACTAAATTCATCTAGTTACTTGAAACAGCAATGTAGAGCAGATAATACAGCATTTATAACTCAAAGCTGTGTTCAACAGCATCGTCTAGGGGACTACACACAAGGGAGGACTACACTCTAAATTTCTTTTTACTACCCCAGATAAAATTCCCATTTTATTTTTCTTTCTTTTTTTTTTTTTTTTTTTTTTTTTAATTTTTGAAAAAGTCAGCACATCCACAGCAGCAGACCTGGATGGACTTTATCACTTAAAATCCACTATGCTTGAGGAATTCATTTGCTCACACTGCATTTCTGCCCCTTTTTGTTCATTGTTTAGCAACTTTCTAGCAATCTGTTTGCAGGCAGGACTAGTATACCAGGACCACAGAAGAAAGATTGCTAGTAAAAGAACAGTCACAAGCTGGAAAATGGAAGATATAGATCTCAAAAATGCCCTTTCTCTTCCTTACAACAAGAGCTCCTACTCTTGCAAGAAACCCCACCAAACTGCACCATGTTCAACCCTAGGAACACAGAGTTTTATTTCTGCATCTGACTTTCAAGTTTTAATATACATGTATCTTGTGTAAACCAATATAGAAAGGTGAGTGAATTGCTGAGTCACAAGAAAACTTTTTATGAGGGTTGAGGAAGATGTAATGATTTTAAGCAGGGGGTCATGGCTGAAAGTTTTGAAATTTCTGTGACGAAGAGACACAGGTGTTACAGCTTCCAGGATTGATGCTTCCTTAAAACTATGCTTTCCTATTGAAAAAATCAACAGTCATAAGAGAGTGTTTTGTCCTTGCTACTTGTGTGTATTCCAGAAGTTTTTACCAGTTAAACCATTCAGCTTTCTGCCAATTAATTGTTTTGGGTTTTTTTTTTTTTTTTTTTGCATAACTGTATGTTAATTTGCCTTTGTTTTTCTTACAATATCCATATAATCTATCATAGCTGAATTATTTTAATCACTGTTTTAAAAGTGTATTAAAACCTTGTCTTGGTTATGCCTTTATACCATCAGTTCTGCAACAATGCCAGCTCCTTCAAAGAAAAAGTATTTCCTACGTGGGTGTGAGAATTCTCTAACACCATCTATGATGATCAGTCCTACCTGCCAGCTACTGTGGAAGTGTATGAGAGATGTGCAGGGCTTCAGCCTCAACAGTCACTGTTGTATTTCATTACATGAAACACCATCTGCCTGATAATAGCTTGAAAATGAGGGGAAAAGGGGATCATAAGCACTAAATACAATTATTGCTGAGAACTGGAACATTATTTGAATCAATGAATTTGAGGGCTTGCTTTTTATAAACTCAGGAAAGCTTTGTGAAAAGTAAGTCATAAAGGACAATTTTCAACCAATAGTAATTAGTATTTCTTTAGAAATTGTTTCAATAGCTCTGCAATTGAAATTCTTATGTATGCTTCATCACTGCCTCCTGCAGCATAATTAATCTTTTTTTCTCTGCAAACTTCTGAATGTTTTGGTCACTTTGTTCTTGCCTTTGTCCTTCCCATTCTCCACTGCTAGTATCCTCGATGACTTTCAGCATTTGAAGTTCAAGCTCATCATTATAAGGAATATTATTAAAAGCTTTGCCTGGGATTCCTACTTTAGATTTCTCAGTTCGATTAATAGAAAATAATCAGTCTCACACTCTCCCTCTCTGGTGATTTACTTAATTAATGGGTAGAAGCAGCACAAATAATTTCTACATCAGTGTACTTATTGTTTTAAAAATTAAGTGAAAATTAGTCCCTTATTAGATGATTAGGTTTTTAGATCTGCTAATGAACAACAATAGTCTGCCATTGCCACCTTCTAATTTACTTTTAATCACCAGCTAAGTAACAAAGAAGTGTCTTTTAAAATAGCTAAGACTACATATCAGGTCTCTGTAGGATGTCAACAATAAAGGGGTTAACGATGCATCCAGTCATCATGGAAACAATCAAAAAATGTCTTGCTTTAAGCAATGCAGAACAACTCTCACTATCTAAATGCATCTGTGCCAGAAAATTGCCACAGAAAATCTATAACATTTTTCATCCTGTAGAGATCACACACACAAATTAATGATGGAAATCACCTACATAACAAGGTAAAGATTTAAAATGAAATATCTGTGAAGCAGCCACTTTCCTCTGACTAGACAGAACTGTCTCAGCATCCTATTATGACCTCAGCTGCAACACCATGACACAATAAGAGATTCCTAACCAAATACAGCACTTGGAGACTTGTAATGTATTTTTTTCTCTCATAATAGTAACATCTTCCTGCACTTATCTTCCTTAGATATTTTGAAAAAGAAAATTTGAAGAACTGAAAATTAGGTTCACAGATCTTTATTCGAGAGGGATTTTTTTAAAGTATCTGCAATACAGAAAACTAAACGTATTCTGGGATGCAAAAGGGTAATAATTCTCCTTTGAATGCATTAAGTTTTTAGTAGCAGTTAAGTGGGTATATTTGCTGCCATAAAACTAACTTATGGGATGCTCACTGATTTTTTCCACAAAATATTTTGTATGTGCACACACCTGTGCATCTCCTTTGACGCAGCCATCAAAGGATGAGGACAAAAGGGAGACTATACAGAGATGCTATATCCTATTGTTGAAAAAACAAACAAACAAGCAAAACCAGATAAACAATGCTCCACTCAGATGTTGATGTTGTCAGTGTGAGAGACTAACAGATAGTCAGAGGTTCTGGAAAGGGGAGGCAGGTACTGCACTTAAAATCATGAAAACATCTGTAGTATTTAGAGCAGTATCCCACTGAACAGTAAATGCAGCAGAAAGCTTGCTTAAATTATTGACAAAAAAAGTAAATTGTCCCAAAAATTCTCTATTATGAAGCATCCGAAACACGTATTGGCACTCCAGAGATCTACTACAATCTACTGCATGTGCTGCCTTATGAGAACTGTCATTTCAAGCAGCACATGTTCTGGCACATGGGAGTCAGAGTATGTAGAGCACTGTTAGGAGACTGGTAGAGGGCCATCTGAGCTCTGGTTAAGAAGACTTTATTTAAAGTGGAGAAAACATATAATTGCTCTCTTTACAGCTTCTATTTTCATTTGAAGAATAGCATATAAAAATAAGAGCTGGCAGCAGCCAAATAGTTAACTTCATCCGCCTTCTGATGGCACTTTGCACAACAGTAAATGACGGGAGTTAGACTACATGCTGTTGCCAGAATACCTTTCACATCTTCTACACTACCAGTCACATCACACAATCTCATTCTGTCTTTTCTTCCTTATTTCCAGAGTTTTGCTCATTTTACACAAAGTAGAAAAACCTCATGGCAAGAGATACCCTTGACTGGCTACGTAACTGGTGCCAAAGGCAGGGGTTTGGGTTTTTCAGTCACGGGCTGCTGTATGGGACACCTGGTTTGCTGGTGACAGGCGGGATACACCAGTCCCAGAGAAAAAAAAGGGTTTTGGGGCAGGAGTTAGCAGGGCTTATTGACAGGGCTTTAAACTAGTTATGAAGGGGGGAGGGGATTTAACTGGGCCTGTTGGGGACAAGCCCAAGAGGAACATGCTAGGGATTGAAGGATGGCGGGCTAAGGAGGACTATCAATCTCTTGTTTCACTTGTGGGAAAGGATAGCTCTTTAGACCCTGTCCCGCAGGGGAAAAAGGGTACTAGGACTGGCTCCCTGAAATGCCTGTACACCAATGCACGCAGCATGGGGAATAAACAGGAGGAGTTAGAAGTCTGTGTGCGGGCTAAAGGTTATGATCTGGTGGCGATTACAGAGACATGGTGGGACAGTTCACATGACTGGAATGTGGTCATGGATGGCTATGTCCTTTTTAGGAAAGATAGGTCAGCAAAGCGAGGTGGTGGAGTTGCTCTTTACGTGAGAGAGCAACTAGAATGTATTGAGTTCTGTCCGGGGTCGGATGAGGAGCAAGTGGAATGTCTGTGGGTACGAATCAAGGGGCTGACTGGCACGGGTGATACAGTTGTGGGGGTCTATTACAGACCTCCTGATCAGGACGAAGGAGTTGATGAGGCTTTCTACAGGCAACTGGAAGTAGCCTCGCGACTACATGCCTTAGTCGTCGTGGGGGACTTTAATTACCCCGATATTTGCTGGAAGACTCACACAGCCAGTCATTCACAGTCTAGGAGGTTCCTCGAGTGCATTGATGATAATTTCTTAATGCAAATGGTGGACGTACCAACTAGGGGAGCAGCGCTGCTAGATTTAGTACTCGCCAACAAGGAGGGTTTGGTCGAAGTGGTGACGGTCAATGGCAGCCTTGGCTGCAGTGACCATGAGATGGTGGAGTTTAGGATCCTGTGTGGGAGGAATAGAATACCTAGCAAAGCCACAGTTCTGGATTTCCGAAGGGCCAACTTTGGCCTCTTCAGTCAACTGCTAAGGGAAGTCTCATGGGAAAGTGTACTAGGCGGTAAAGGGGCTCAAGATAGTTGGTTAGCATTCAAGGACCGCTTCTTCCAAGCTCAGGATCGGAGCGTCCCAATGAGTAGGAAGTCAAGTAAGGGATCTAGGAGACCGGCGTGGTTAAACAAGGAGCTGCTGGGCAAACTCAAGTGGAAAAGGAGAATCTATGGATTATGGAAGGAGGGGCTGGCCGCTTGGGAGGAATATAGGACAGTTGTTAGAGGATGTAGGGAGGCAATTAGGACAGCTAAGGCCTCCTTGGAACTCAATCTTGCTAGTCGGGTTAAAGACAATAGAAAGGGCTTCTTCAAATACATAGCAAATAAAACTAACACAAGAGGCAATATAGGCCCACTGCTGAACGAAGTGGGTACCCTGGAGACAGAGGATATAAAGAAGGCAGAGGTGCTGAATGCCTTCTTTGCCTCTGTCTTTACTCCTGCAGACTCTCCCCGAGGGCCCCGGATTTCTATAGCCCCAGAAGGAGTCAGGACAAAGGAGGAGTTTGCTTTGGTAGATGAGGATTGGGTTAGGGATCAGCTATGCAAACTGGACATCTGTAAATCGATGGGTCCGGATGGAATGCACCCACGGGTGCTGAGGGAGCTGGCGGAGGTCATTGCTAGGCCACTTTCCATCATCTTTGGTAAGTCGTGGGAAATGGGCGAGGTGCCTGAGGATTGGCGGATGGCAAAGGTCACACCAATCTATAAGAAGGGCAAGAAGGAGGACCCGGGTAATTATAGACCGGTCAGCCTTACCTCCATCCCTGGAAAGATGATGGAACAACTTATTCTTGACTCCATCACTAGGCATATCAAGGATGAGGGGGTCATTAAGAACAGCCAACATGGTTTTATGAGGGGGAAGTCATGTATGACCAACCTTATAGCCTTCTATGAGGAAGTGACTAGGTGGAGGGATGATGGTAGAGCGGTAGATGTAGTTTTTCTTGATTTCAGTAAGGCATTTGATACTGTCTCCCACAGCATCCTCATAGATAAGCTAAGGAAGTGTGGGCTTGACGATCAAGTAGTGAGGTGGATCGAGAACTGGTTGAAAGGAAGAAGGCAGAGAGTTGTGGTCAATGGCGCAGAATCTAGCTGGAGGTCTGTGACTAGTGGAGTTCCTCAGGGGTCGGTGCTGGGACCGGTGCTGTTTAATATTTTCATCAATCATCAATGACCTGGATGAGGGAACTGAGTGCACCCTCAGCAAGTTTGCTGATGACACAAAACTGGGAGGAGTGGCTGACACACCAGAGGATTGTGCTGTCATTCAGCGAGACCTGGACAGGCTGGAGAGTTGGGCGGGGAGAAACTTGATGAAATTTAACAAGGGCAAGTGTAGAGTCTTGCATCTGGGGAAGAACAACCCCATGTACCAGTACAGGTTGGGGGTTGACCTGCTGGAAAGTAGCGAAGGGGAAAGGGACCTGGGGGTCCTGGTGGATAGGAGGATGACCATGAGCCAGCAATGTGCTCTTGTGGCCAAGAAGGCAAATGGCATCTTAGGGTGCATTAGACAGGGAGTGGTTAGTAGGTCAAGAGAGGTTCTCCTCCCCCTCTACTCAGCCTTGGTGAGGCCGCATCTGGAATATTGCGTCCAGTTCTGGGCCCCTCTGTTCAAGAAGGACAGGGAATTGCTTGAAGGAGTCCAGCGCAGAGCCACAAAGATGATTAAGGGAGTGGAACATCTCCCTTATGAGGAGAGGCTGAGGGAGCTGGGTCTCTTTAGCTTGGAGAAGAGGAGACTGAGGGGTGACCTCATCAATGTTTACAAATATGTGAAGGGTAGGTGTCAGGATGATGGAGCTAGGCTTTTTTCAGTGATATCCAGTGATAGGACAAGGGGCAATGGGTGTAAACTGGAACATAGGAAGTTCCACATTAACATCAGGAAGAACTTCTTTACTGTAAGAGTGACAGAGCACTGGAACAGGTTGCCCAGGGGGGTTGTGGAGTCTCCTACACTGGAGATATTCAAGGCCCGCCTGGACAAGTTCCTGTGTGATGTACTGTAGGTTACCCTGCTCTTGCAGGGGGGTTGGACTAGATGATCTTTTTAGGTCCCTTCCAACCCTTGGGATTCTGTGTGATTCTGTGTCTATGTTTGCACGATATCTAAAAATACAGGCTGCTTATCATATAGGCTCTCCAGGAACTAGAATAATAGGAACAAATACTATAATTACATTGACCAGGTCAGTTGAAACTAACTGTGGAAGTCCCAGTGTTGCAGCTTATTCCCTACTGCAGTACTCATCTGAATTTTTCATTCACTGTGCACATTGTTTACTCACTTTGATCTCATTAACTCTAAGAAACACTCTTTTAACCATTTTCAGTAATCCTCTGCCTTGTTTTTGTGGGTTTTTTTTTTTTTTTTATTCTCTAAAGACTGTTAAATAGCCAATGCACAATACAGAAGTTAAACTGATGTTAATTTAGAAAAGCTGTTTCTAGAGTATCCCAAACACAATTTGTGGTGTGTAAGAGAAAGAACTTCACCTGTTTCCAGCTTGATGTCTCTATGTATCTAAATGCATATTAGAGCCATTTCTCAGCCATATTAATTTGTAAAATCCATTTTCCACTTTCACCAGAAGCTTTCAGACTTCTACAGGTTCTAGTGTTAGGGAGTTCTTCTGGTTTTTCTTCACTGATCACTATTGTTACTATTATTCCTTTACTGCGATGATTAGCATGGTCTTACTATTAGTGCCTTATGACATACCAACCGTACAAAATATGTCATATTTTTTTCATGTGTCTTAGAACCTTTTAAGTTCTTCTTTAATAACGTCATTATTGAATGAATTCTCTTAAAATGAAACTGCTCAACAGTTCTAGAAAATCAATTTGCCTATTAGGTGTTATAACAGGCATTCAAGATACTAATTTTAAACACCACTTTTGCAAATCTTGACTCAGATATTTGTTTTATAAACACATGGGATTGCAGCTACAGAGCAGTGTACATACATAGCAATACCTGAAAGTGGAAGCTTTTTTAAAACTTTTTAATAAATAATATCTGGAAAAATACAGAACACAACTGTACCTAATTTATAGGCTGGTTTGCAGGATAAACTAGGTAATTCAAAGAGGTTTGCAATGCATATTTCACATAAAGATGGCTATTATTTAAAATGTAATGGAATATTCAAGGTTTTGTTTGGGGGGTTTTGCTCTCTGTATACTTTCAGAATACAAATACAGCTAAATTTGAAAGATGAAAAAATTAAAAACCCTTGTGATGAAGAGGTTGACTATTCTCAGCTCTGTGTTTCTTCATCTGTTTTCTTCAGGGACTTCAACAAGTGGAAAAAAGTCAACTTTGAAGTTACATGCATTTTCAACACACAGGGTACAATTCTGAGTATACTATACTGGGATGCCTGAGGAACTTGTTCTTTTTTTTTTAATATTAATGAGTATCATTATGGTTATCACCCATTAACTTCACCCTTAAGGACACTCTAGAGGTGTTCTGTGTCTCTGATGAAAGGCAACATAAATTCAGAAGGGTGTTGTCCACCATAAGCACAATGGTCCTCTTCTTTTCATTCTCCAGTAACAAAATGGCTCCTGTGTACTCAGGAGACTTCAAAAGTGTAACCAGAAAGACTAAGAGTGGTCCTTTTATGCCTTTGATGTACAAAGGAAATCAGACTGAACTCATCAGAGACTACTAATGACAGGGGCTGAGCTAATCTTCCAGTGATCAAAGCATTCAAAGTTAGTGATATTTGTAAAGAAATTAATGATTCCTCCATAAAGGTTTTAACCATCCTATAAACAGGATAAACGCAGAAATCCTTAGATGGTTGGTACCATTAAGTACAGCAAATGTTACTGAAAGTAATCACAATGTTGGCTCATTTATTAAGGAACCATTCTTTACATTCATTTGCATTCCACTGAACAGATTGTATGAAAGCAGGTTTTTTTTTTCAGTCTGGTTAACATTCTCTGAAATGAGAAATTACACACTGAAAAGCATTACTTTTTTGTGTGTCATGTCACAGAATTACAAGGGATCATTATCCAATCTTTGAGACACAGAATTATTACAGATTTATCAATTGTTTCTACTGATGTAAAGGTCTGATAATGGCAGAACGTGCCTGACTAACAAGAACTACTATAATGAACCTAAATGCTTTAACTTGTTTAATGATTCTGGTGGCAATTATTGCTTATCTGGGACCAGAGAAGAAATTATAAAATACGCTGTTATCCTTGATATGATTGGAGGTTAAAGGGTGAAACTTTAAATTCAAGGTTGGCATCTGCTTTTTAGAAATGTTTCTTAACATTGTTAAATATGCTGAAGTCATATTCATACTGGCAGAAGATAAAGCAACCAATCAAGTATTTTCAATTGAGTGTCTCTCCCTGCCTTTGTACTGTGTTGCTTTATTTAATGTGACATAGTGTGTGAATTATTAGCTTCACTAAGTAGTTTTAAGACTATTTTACCTTGTACTATATAGCCTCAACAAATTCATATATCAAAGAAAAATATAAGTGAACAATTGCTCTCTCTGTAATTAAGCATGATTTTGACATGTGGTCTAAAGAGTAGGAAAAGTAATAATTGGAAAACATTTTTCCCACCTCTAGTAAGTACTGATGTTGCTTATATTAGTGGAATGTCTTGCCTTCAAATTTGTACACATGCAACTACTAAATGCAAACTGAAAATTATTTGTTGTATTGTCAGAGCATCAGAAGTATAATCAGTTGGTAATTTTTGATAAATAGCATAAGACAAACCTATAGGTCTAGTTAAATGCCTCCTACTAATACAGGAGTAGTCACCACAGACCACTCCATCTATTTTTCTTTTTTTTGTACTGGGTATCATTAAGGAAAATTTTTAAAATACTTCTGTCACAGATTGTTTAACTATTTAGGCTCTGTCTTGTCAGGAAAACAACAGTAAAGGTGTAATTTCTGGAGGTTTTCAAATGAGGTCTCTTTGTAATGTGCATGTTAACACCCTAGGAAAGCACGGATGGACACTATAAAGCACTTAGTACTTAGTCAACATGCTGGTCTTCAATCTGGCAAGCAGGCTTTATTTATCCCATCTTTCAGTATCTATGAGTGATATATCAGTATCTACATGGAACAATATGCCCGTATATGCTGAACTGGTCACGAATGGATGGTTTTCACTCTATTCCATTAACCCTTACTTACAAATCTGTAATTCAATAACCAAATTTATTTTACACTATATTAAGCAGAACAGAACGTGATATTCTATCTAAAGTGTCTAAAATGTCCACAATTGTACAACACCAAAGAGTTCTTCAGTAGGTCTCTCAAAAGTGAGTACATTTTCAGGCCATATTGGTATTCAGTGATTCTAAACACTGGTGAGAAGATGAAATACTTCATAATTTTACTTGCACTCAAATATGCTGCTCTGGTTTTAGGTACATTAGGCTGATATGCTCATTTCCACTGAATGACACAGTCTTTCCACATCATATTTGGATTTTTGTTTTCTTCCTCACAGATCTGATCAGTAATTTGGTTTTGTCAAAATCAGAGGATCACAAGATAATTCAGGCTGGAAGGGACCTCAGGGAGGTCTGTAGTCCAAACTCTTGGTCAAAGCAGGGACAGCTCTGAGCTCAGACCAGGTTGCTCAGTGTTTATCAACTCTCATCTTAAAAAAACTCCAAGAACAGAGACTGACAAACCTTTGTAGGCAACCTGTTCCAGTGCCCAAACATCCTCAGGATGTGAAAGCTTTTTCTTTTTGATGCCTCCTCACAGGCACCAGCAGCTACTAATCAATATGCCCCAAAGCTGTGTCTTCTCCAGGCTCCTAGCTCCCTCAGTCCTTCATTGCAGGGCAAGTGCTCCAGTCCCATGACCAACTTGGTGGACCTCTGATGAAATTTTTCCAGTTTATCAACATCTTTCATGTACTGAGAGAGCCCCTGATGTTCGTTCTTGCTGAATTTCTTTAGAGCTCAGTTGTCTACTCCTCCAGTCTGTTTAGCAGCTCTCTCCTCAAGCATACCAATCCTTCCTCTCATTTTGGTGTCACCTAGAAACTTGAGAGTGCATTCTCTCATCTCCTCTAAGTCAACAAAATGAAAATGATAGAAGCCAGTTTCACTCCATTGTCTCCCCGCTTCAGATCTTCCTGTTAGTTACTTTTCTACATTTTCATGGTGTTGGTTCTCCTTTGTTGAGTTTGATTTTATTGAACTCTGCTTTTCTGCAATCGCAAGCTTCTTTTCAGTTATGTATGGAAAAACACAAAATATGTCTATAATACTCATCTGTTCAGTGTGACTGATACACTTCAACACTGTAATTTACCAAAGAAAGTGTCAGTTTTAAATTAGCAAAATAAATATGTTTGGTGTTAAGTTTAGAGTATGAATGAGACACATGGAATTTACTGCACTTGTGAATCTCACCCAGGTGATCTTGCCAGCAAGAAATATGCATGAAGACAGGAGCACAGGCATGTATATGGCTCTGGGTTTTCTGTTCTTCCTCTTTTGTTTTGCAATCAGAACACAGAGAAAATGAAACTTAAGCTTAACTAGTTGTAGTAAGCATACAAGTGTTTCTGGATTTGTGTGCTACATATATAACTTAGACTACTTTGGTTACTTGCGTACGTCACTGAATTGGGAAAAAAAAAGAAGAATGTGAAATAGAATTAAGCAGGCTAAATTACCTATTGCAATGAACAATCCAATAAGTTATTTGCTGAAGAAACAGGTAAAAACCTCAGACAACAACCGCCACCAACAACAAAACATATTTGAGCATTTTACATCCATTCACAATTGAAAGTGCGCACAGAAAACAAAGTGAATGAGAATTAAATTATTTGTAATAATTATTTACTTGGCTGTCACCTTGTTATTTTCTTTCCTTTAAGACATAAATACAGTTGATTCCATCCTAGAAATGGAATTAGCATTACAGCCATTCAGTAAAAAATATCTCAGTGACAGCTAACAAGAAAACAATCGCTTTTCTATGGATCCATGAAAAATTAAAGGGTTGCATAAAGACAGAAACTAATTCTACTTGTGTGCAGTTGGGATGTTATAATTCAGATTTTTTTTTATAGCACTTGTTCATCTTATTGAAAGAGAAAAGAATTTTAAAATTTTGTTCATAGGTTTTATTAATAGCAATGTTTTTTCAAGAAGAAAATCTGAGACCGGTAACTTTCTAAGAGCCTCTAACAGGTACCTCATATGTGTTTACAGAATAAAAGCATGCCTAACTTCATAGGCAAGGGGTTGGTAATGCTTAGGCCACAGCAATGTTTAAATGAAAACTACTACTTTGTATAACCTAGTCCATTACATATACACCAGAGATTCCAGGATCAGCTCTACTAACCTTAACATGGCTCTGAACTTGACTTGAGCAATACATAATGCACCTATTGCAGCATATGCTGATAAGTGATTTCCATTGAGCAACCGTCCTTCCCATGAGATTAGAATTAAACCTGGGACAGAGTTTGGATTTTGGAGTTTGTTGGGGTTTTTGGCCGGATTGAGTTTTTTTGTGTGTGTGTGTGTGGTTTGGCTTGGTTTTGTTGCTATTGTTGGGGGTTTAATGGGTGTTTTTAAGTGATTCATATGATAAGTGGAAGCAAAATTTTAGGTATTTTGGAACTGTCTCAGAATTTGTATTTAATTAATCATACTAGAAAAAGGAAAACCTGAAACAATACTTGCATGTTTAAATATGTAGTTAGTATTAAGTGATCCTCAAAACCCCCTAAATTTTTTGCAAGCTGTTTTCCTAAGCAAACAAAAAATATGCTTTACATCACTACCTTTCCTATGCTCTAATTCAGACTCAGAACTCAAAAATCTCTAAGTGTATTTAAGGTGCAAGATGTGCTTTATCATGTATACAAAATGACAAATTATTCCATGGCATCCTTCAGTTTTATGACATTAAACATTTAGTCAGTAAAATCCAGTTGTTTTCAGAAATTAGGGTCCTCTAATAATTTAGGTTGATTTCTTTTAAATATCATTCCTGTATGAAACATCCCCATTCACTGAAAAGACATTGAGACTGTTTATCAGGTAAGGGAAATAGAGACTTTCAAACTGTCTGCACCCTTCAAAAGGGAGATTATCATATGTCACATTTTTATTAAAGTTCTTTGATATTAATGCTTGGAGGAAATTCTTCTTTGAGGAGGACTTAGGTTTATTTCCGGTTTAAAAATCTGTTACTGACTACTTGGTGTATTTCATATATCCCACTTTGTTTAAACGCTCCAGAAAGAAGTTTAGGATGTTGCCTCTATTTTGCCAGCATGGTAGGAAATTCTTTTTAATGATGAGAATGAATTGTGACTTGCTCTGTTACTGAAGATGTGTATTTGCACCTGTGAAGAAGGATAGTGTTATCAGTGACTTTCCTTGGTTTTGAAGAATTTACAAATTAAAGTTTCTGTTATTTTCCCAACAAATAAACTAATGTATGCATCCTTTATAAGTGTCTTTATCTTATGCACAGAAGAAGTCAATATTGTAGTGACTTGACGTAAAATTATCAGATATTTACATGTCAAAGATGTTCCTGGGCTTGTAATTTGTGATCTACGACACTTCCTGCTGAACATCCTAGTAGTCATTTCCCTTTATTTTTAGAAAATGTGGCTTTTCATCACATTTTCAAGTGATTACAGCTCCCCAGAGCCTAAAAGCAAGTTTACAGTATTCAGTGGAACTCCAGTTTGAGGAGCTGTAACATAGCAAATACGACCTGGTAAATCATTAAAGTGAAGCATGAGTTCTATTGGTCTTTGTTGTGTTGACCAACGCTTTTGGTTCCAGCATTATCTTGCAGAGTCAGCTTAACTGACTGTACCAACTGATGATTCATGTGTGGTGTTACTTATATTTGAGCCTATGTGGTTTTGATAATGCCACGCTTGGTTTTCAAAAGAATTGAGAAAAATAATTTCAAAAAAGTGTTTAATGTATGACTCTGATTTGAATGCATAAGAACTTAGTTCTCATATAGCCAATTAAATGCCTAAGAAGACCTTCAAAAGAGTTTGGGTTCTGAGCCATTTTGAAAATGTGGTCTCAACTGTCAAGTGTTAAGTTATAGAAGATATACAAGTTATACAAGATATACAGATCTGAAGAATGTCAATTTTGTGGCTATCTAGGAGAAGAGGCTTGGAGTCTGAAATATCCAAGGACCAAATCAGAGAGGACAGTGAAGTAAACAATAATTTTACAAGATCTTCCTTTCAACATTTACCAGCTCACACATTTGAAATTAGAGATTTTGGAGGTTTAGAATCTTAATACGTGAACACCATGAACACCAGTCCTATCACTGACATCCACCAAGTCATTCATCTGTTTATGTATCAGATCCTGTTCTGTAGAATGAGAAAGTATGTATTCTGCATCATAAAAAGTTGCGAAGACAGCTCAGTAATGACTGTGATGCTCCCAGTGAACAGGGAAACAGATAAGAACCTAATACATTTTTTATCTCTCACTTCACTCTCTTAATTTTCCTCCTCAAGTTTCCTGTCATCCGTGCTGTTTCTTCCTTCTCTTTTTTCATTCGTCTATATTTTGCCTCCCATTTACTCTTTCCTGTGTACCTCATACGCACATCACAGTAAGGATAAACTTACCAACCAAATTAAAATATTAGAATTTCCCATTACTAAAGTCATAAAGTCATGTCATTCATTTTCATATCTTTCTTTCCCTTGTCTGTATTGTTTCTTTCACATACGTTTTGGTATCAAACAATAATAAAGAAACCATTCAGTCATGACCTGGCCCACCAAAATAGCTGCTGACAATCTGCTACTAGTCACAGCTATGCAATGCTACTTCTGGGACCTATGATTTAAACAATAACAGAAGAAATGAAAGATGAAACAACCACAGGTTTTTAAATATCCACTGCTCTCTCTTGCTGCTAGTCAACATTATGGGTATTCTGGCAACCCTATAGTGCACAGAGAGATCCACCTAGTGACTGATTCATCTACAAGACTTGTGCAGTATGTTAACACCATGTAGCAATCTATGCTTATAAGCATGGCAGAGAGAAGCACGATTCTGTTTGCATTCAAGTAAAGAATAATCTCTACATACCACCCCCTCTTCACTTTGCTTCTCCCATTAACTGTGCTAATTAGGTTGTGATCCTTGTTATCAAGGCTGTTTGATGTGGGACGTTCAATATGTGTCCCTCTGCTGATTGTGACATTTAGCTGAAGACCTGACCCAGGTCTCTCCTTTGCTACTGCATATAAATTGTTTTTACATTTGCTTTCCAGCTTGTAGTAGGACCAAGTGATGCTCCCAACCCCACCCCTTGATGCCCTGAAGAAATATATTTATTGCAAACATGAAGCAAATCATGAACCTCGGAGAGGTAAGCGAAAACCCTCACAATCCCTTCCTCCCTCCCAGTTGCCCTTGAATAACAGGTACGAGGTCTTGGAAATTCAGGGCCAGGTGAATGGAGATGGTGAGGCAAATCTATCTAGTGAGTCACCCAGGGCTAGTCACTCACCCACATACCTCAGAACTTCCCCAACCAAGAAGAAAAGAAGAGTAATTGTGGTGGGTGGCTCCCTTCTGAGGGGAACAGAAGGGCCCATTTGTCGACCGGATCCACCCCACAGGGAGGTCTGCTGCCTGCCTGGGGCTCGGATTAGAGATGTTAAAAAGAAGCTCTCTGAACTGGTGCAGCCGTCTGACTACTACCCACTGCTGGTTTTTCAGGTTGGCAGTGACGAAATTATTACGAGGAACGTAAGGGCAATGAAGAGAGACTATAGGGCCCTGGGACGGCTGGTTAAAGGGTCTGGAGCGCAAGTGGTGTTTGCCTCCATACCTGTTGCAAGCGAGGGTGAAGGGATATATAAGAAGACTCTGCAGGTTAATGTATGGCTACGTGACTGGTGCCAAAGGCAGGGGTTTGGGTTTTTCAGTCACGGGCTGCTGTATGGGACACCTGGTTTGCTGGTGACAGGCGGGATACACCAGTCCCAGAGAAGAAAAAGGGTTTTGGGGCAGGAGTTAGCAGGGCTTATTGACAGGGCTTTAAACTAGTTATGAAGGGGGGAGGGGATTTAACTGGGCCTGTTGGGGACAAGCCCAAGAGGAACATGCTAGGGATTGAAGGATGGCGGGCTAAGGAGGACTATCAATCTCTTGTTTCACTTGTGGGAAAGGATAGCTCTTTAGACCCTGTCCCACAGGGGAAAAAGGGTACTAGGACTGGCTCCCTGAAATGCCTGTACACCAATGCACGCAGCATGGGGAATAAACAGGAGGAGTTAGAAGTCTGTGTGCGGGCTAAAGGTTATGATCTGGTGGCGATTACAGAGACATGGTGGGACAGTTCACATGACTGGAATGTGGTCATGGATGGCTATGTCCTTTTTAGGAAAGATAGGTCAGCGAAGCGAGGTGGTGGAGTTGCTCTTTACGTGAGAGAGCAACTAGAATGTATTGAGTTCTGTCCGGGGTCGGATGAGGAGCAAGTGGAATGTCTGTGGGTACGAATCAAGGGGCTGACTGGCACGGGTGATACAGTTGTAGGGGTCTATTACAGACCTCCTGATCAGGACGAAGGAGTTGATGAGGCTTTCTACAGGCAACTGGAAGTAGCCTCGCGACTACATGCCTTAGTCGTCGTGGGGGACTTTAATTACCCCGATATTTGCTGGAAGACTCACACAGCCAGTCATTCACAGTCTAGGAGGTTCCTCGAGTGCATTGATGATAATTTCTTAATGCAAATGGTGGACGTACCAACTAGGGGAGCAGCGCTGCTAGATTTAGTACTCGCCAACAAGGAGGGTTTGGTCGAAGTGGTGACGGTCAATGGCAGCCTTGGCTGCAGTGACCATGAGATGGTGGAGTTTAGGATCCTGTGTGGGAGGAATAGAATACCTAGCAAAGCCACAGTTCTGGATTTCCGAAGGGCCAACTTTGGCCTCTTCAGTCAACTGCTAAGGGAAGTCTCATGGGAAAGTGTACTAGGCGGTAAAGGGGCTCAAGATAGTTGGTTAGCATTCAAGGACCGCTTCTTCCAAGCTCAGGATCGGAGCGTCCCAATGAGTAGGAAGTCAAGTAAGGGATCTAGGAGACCGGCGTGGTTAAACAAGGAGCTGCTGGGCAAACTCAAGTGGAAAAGGAGAATCTATGGATTATGGAAGGAGGGGCTGGCCGCTTGGGAGGAATATAGGACAGTTGTTAGAGGATGTAGGGAGGCAATTAGGACAGCTAAGGCCTCCTTGGAACTCAATCTTGCTAGTCGGGTTAAAGACAATAGAAAGGGCTTCTTCAAATACATAGCAAATAAAACTAACACAAGAGGCAATATAGGCCCACTGCTGAACGAAGTGGGTACCCTGGAGACAGAGGATATAAAGAAGGCAGAGGTGCTGAATGCCTTCTTTGCCTCTGTCTTTACTCCTGCAGACTCTCCCCGAGGGCCCCGGATTTCTATAGCCCCAGAAGGAGTCAGGACAAAGGAGGAGTTTGCTTTGGTAGATGAGGATTGGGTTAGGGATCAGCTATGCAATCTGGACATCTGTAGATCGATGGGTCCGGATGGAATGCACCCACGGGTGCTGAGGGAGCTGGCGGAGGTCATTGCTAGGCCACTCTCCATCATCTTTGGTAAGTCGTGGGAAACGGGCGAGGTGCCTGAGGATTGGCGGATGGCAAAGGTCACACCAATCTATAAGAAGGGCAAGAAGGAGGACCCGGGTAATTATAGACCGGTCAGCCTTACCTCCATCCCTGGAAAGATGATGGAACAACTTATTCTTGACTCCATCACTAGGCATATCAAGGATGAGGGGGTCATTAAGAACAGCCAACATGGTTTTATGAGGGGGAAGTCATGTATGACCAACCTTATAGCCTTCTATGAGGAAGTGACTAGGTGGAGGGATGATGGTAGAGCGGTAGATGTAGTTTTTCTTGATTTCAGTAAGGCATTTGATACTGTCTCCCACAGCATCCTCACAGATAAGCTAAGGAAGTGTGGGCTTGACGATCAAGTAGTGAGGTGGATCGAGAACTGGTTGAAAGGAAGAAGGCAGAGAGTTGTGGTCAATGGCGCAGATTCTAGCTGGAGGTCTGTGACTAGTGGAGTTCCTCAGGGGTCGGTGCTGGGACCGGTGCTGTTTAATATTTTCATCAATGACCTGGATGAGGGAACTGAGTGCACCCTCAGCAAGTTTGCTGATGACACAAAACTGGGAGGAGTGGCTGACACACCAGAGGACTGTGCTGCCATTCAGCGAGACCTGGACAGGCTGGAGAGTTGGGCGGGGAGAAACTTGATGAAATTTAACAAGGGCAAGTGTAGAGTCTTGCATCTGGGGAAGAACAACCCCATGTACCAGTACAGGTTGGGGGGTGACCTGCTGGAAAGTAGTGAACGGGAAAGGGACCTGGGGGTCCTGGTGGATAGGAGGATGACCATGAGCCAGCAATGTGCTCTTGTGGCCAAGAAGGCAAATGGCATCTTAGGGTGCATTAGAAAGGGAGTGGTTAGTAGGTCAAGAGAGGTTCTCCTCCCCCTCTACTCAGCATTGGTGAGGCCGCATCTGGAATATTGCGTCCAGTTCTGGGCCCCTCTGTTCAAGAAGGACAGGGAATTGCTTGAAGGAGTCCAGCGCAGAGCCACAAAGATGATTAAGGGAGTGGAACATCTCCCTTATGAGGAGAGGCTGAGGGAGCTGGGTCTCTTTAGCTTGCAAAAGAGGAGACTGAGGGGTGACCTCATCAATGTTTACAAATATGTGAAGGGTAGGTGTCAGGATGATGGAGCTAGGCTTTTTTCAGTGATATCCAGTGATAGGACAAGGGGCAATGGGTGTAAACTGGAACATAGGAAGTTCCACGTTAACATCAGGAAGAACTTCTTTACTGTAAGAGTGACAGAGCACTGGAACAGGTTGCCCAGGGGGGTTGTGGAGTCTCCTACACTGGAGATATTCAAGGCCCGCCTGGACAAGTTCCTGTGTGATGTGCTGTAGGTTACCCTGCTCTTGCAGGGGGGTTGGACTAGATGATCTTTTTAGGTCCCTTCCAACCCTTGGGATTCTGTGATTCTGTGAACACAGAAAGAAAAGCACATCTTGTCATCCTGACATAACAACAGAACCTATCCCCCATTTCAGCTCATCTTTACACTAAATGACCAGAAGTTCATACACATGAAATTTAGCATGCCACTAATAACTGACTTGTAAAATACAGGCTCATATAAATCACCTCCGCTGAATCCCTCTGGGACAACTTCAGAGATTAAGGCTTCCAGTTGCTGGTACAACTCTGGTGATGGGGGTTACCACATCACATGCGGGTGCTTATGCTGGCACCTCAAGTGTGTAATTTAGAGAACAGACCCTAAGCTCCACTGGACTACGAGCTTCAGAATCTGAAGGATAAAAACGTGCCCCATTTTGCCTTCATGATATGCAGGCAGTGACCTCTGCAAAGATCAGATGGGCCAGTAGCAGGGAAAGCATTATTTCTGCTGTTTCAAGTAAGATCTGGCAGGTAGACTCATGTGCTGCAATCTGAAGAATCACTCAAATAGAATGACACAGATCACTAGTGACAGGTAGAAAAATACTGCATAGAAGAAAATAAATTTATTTTGCTTCTTTTTTAGAAGACTGCATTCCAGGAGCCTTTTCTTAATGCACACATTTGCTGCAGCATACTCTGAATATTCTTTTTCTTTTGATGTCTTCAGCTTACCTGAAATTTTGAAGCTATAGTACTAGGATCTATATTGCCAGCTTCTATAGATTCATCTGATCATTGTTGTTTCACTGCAGGCTTCACAGAAGATAAAAATATAAGAAAGGTTTTATGACTGACTTGCTGTTACCTAATTATATGGAAACACTGTTTTTCTGATAATAACAATGTGTTAGCAGCTCGGTTTACTAATGAGATTCTGTATCTAGGGATGGGGGGTGTGAGCACATATGCACATGTATATTTGTCCCAAAATATGCATTTTATCCAAGTTAGCATTGGTTAGTAATTAAATTTTCAACAATACTTGTAGAGAATAATTTGGCTGAATCATTAAATACAACATGGTACCTTTGCAAGTAGAAATCTACAGTTCTATCTAGAAAGCAAGATAATGCCAGTATTAAAACCTACACTGAAATCCAACAATACAGATGGAATGAGTTGCTTATGCCCCTGAAGAAATAAGTTCAATCAGAAAACAGAAATACTATAACTATGCATCTTACTAATCATCAAAAAAATAGTGAATAATTACAATAGTTTGAAAAAATGCAGGCTGAAAATCATTTGTTCAACAAGTTGCTTAACCAGTCCATCCAAACTCAGAATCACTGCCAAAAGGCTCTGGGTCTGTAACAAATACAATTTATAGCAAATGTTCACACTGATATGCTCAGAAAAATAAGATATCAATAATTTCATTTCTATGCATTGGTTTGACTTCAAATCTGTCTTGGTAACAACCAAAATTTGTCCTTATAACCAGCAAAGTGTGGGCATGCTTAGTAGCAGGCAAATACATAGATCATTCTAGGCACCTGAACACTTTACTGCTGAAGCCCATTACTGCCAAAGGCCACTGAGTAAACTGGCCATATACACAGACATGAGTTTGTGCGCTTCCAGCGTGAAAAAGCTTAAAGCTACATTTTTTTTGATCAATTGCACCATGGTGCACTTTATGAAAGGGTGGAGAAAATCAGCCTCCAGTTGGAACAGTGACGCTTCCTTCTCAAAGTCATCTTAGTGATTACAGGAAGAGCTCTCTAATTTGGTACTATCCCAACTCAAAGAAAATTCCTTAGGTTTTTGCTAGACCATTGACGTGCTGATTTCTTTTACTCTACTGACCTCTTCTGAAATGTGGCTGTATTTGTTTGGTGTGTTATCTGCACAGTTTGTCCTGCTAATTGAAAGACTAGATGTGACTTATTTCCCCAAAGACTGCAGTCAGCAAGCAGGAACAAACTTCAGTCATTTCTGATTGGCTAATTTTCAAAGTCGTGTCCCAGACGTACCTGGTTTGTGTTTTCCATGTGCTGTTCATTTATTTGTAGTTATCTCAGATCACCTAAGACAGACCAGGAGATCTCTGGTTTCAAGGCAGCTGCACTTGTGCATGTGTCCATCCTTTAGAGAGCAAACATATAGATGGAGCTCCTACTTTCTCCCAAGTCAGTCTATATACCAAAGAAATTATGGAGTTGATGTCAAGTAACAAGAAATAGGGAAAAATGCTCCTAGTAAGGACAAATGAACTGATGTAAACTTCATGATTTCTATTTCTACAGAAAGTATCCTGAATTTTAAGCTTGTTGCTTACCAGCATTTGTTTCTGGCTCATTGTTTGAAAAAATTAAGCAAAAAAAAAACCACCCAAACCTAAGGAAATATCATCATTAAGAGGAAATTGAGACAAAGAGAAAAATGGCCTTTTCCCATATTTTACAGTGCCTGGGCTAGGAACAGAATGATCTGAGCTTCAAAATTTCCCTGTAAAAATTATGAGATCTAAAACCGCCCTGGAACTGGAGGGGGCATACCTAATTGGAGAATTGTCCCAATGATCGAAAGTGAGGTTGTCATGAGTCCTTCTAGCAGATGAGCTTTTCTTCTTGACTTTGAAGACTGACAAAGCTACTGGCAACCTTGAGAAGATTTGCATGCCTCTACAGTTACTTGCGTAAAAACTCAGTACTAAGGGGAAACAGAATCTATTATGATATTCTGGAATCAGTATTACACTCATATTTCAACTGAACAGAAAAATGGGAGTTTATGACAGATGGTAGTGGAGAATTGGCAGGAAAAATTAAAAGCTGAAGAAAGAACAGGAAACGTATATTTTTGTTAAAACGCTTCTCTGTAATTAAGCAGTATATGTCTCTTGACACTACCTCAGTGCATAGATATGCTTTAAGACCTGAGAATATAAAACAGGCCAAGAAAAGGTCCAGTGGATATTTGTCAGCATAGCAGTTTTTGCCTTGTGTATTTCAGGAAACTGAAAACACACATCAACATTTTTAGATGATGAAAACATACTTAAAGAGTAACTTATTCACCCGTATCCCACTTTATGGTAAGTCCTGTAATATTTGTGAGATTTATAGGAATATAATACACATTTTTGCCAATTAAATACATTTTGAAAATGAAGGATCTTTTCTGTACGGATACTTCTGATAGCTTATAGAGCCAGCAAAAGGAAGGTAGAAATGCTTTGTGAGCTACAAGGCTTTCTTCCTTGCTAGTCTTGGACTGACTAGCCCTAGAAAGTAAATTTGATGTTAAGATTATTGTTCAGTTTTGAGTGACATGGATTCACACTGCACATCTCTGAAATTTACTCACTGCTGACAATAAACGAAGCTGAATTTGTGTTAAGTGTGGTTCAGCTGGAAATAGGGGGACAGAATAAAACAGTCAGGCCTGTTTCAGGAAGAGTTTTTCAGCTGATGCTTTTGAAGATGCTTTTTTGTCCTTGGCCATATTCCCAGTTCAATGTTGTTCAGCAAAAAGACCACTGCCCTGTGGAGACATGTAATTCAGGTTTCATCTATGTCCTGATAAGGACTATCAGCAAGGATACTAATTGGTATCAGATGTGATTAGACCACTATTCTGCAAGAAGACTACTGATTTGTTTCCTTCTACTTCTTTACTGCTGAGATTCCAGCACCAGATGACTCATCACCCTCCCCTGTAGTAGGATTCAAAGGAACAAAGTCATTAGAGCTTATCACCAAACCTTCTATTCCATCTACTAAGGCTTTGTTTCCAAACTGAGATTAAGTATTGGTTTTATCATTTAGAAGTGACAGAAAATATGGGTATCTTTTCCTGTAATTTTATAGACAACTGTAATAGAGAGCAACAGAATTTTTATATAAAACTATGCAGAATTTTGATGCATTGTTGATTATAAAATAGCAGAACATCAATCCAAATGCTTTCACTTTTGTAAGTCCAGCAAAACAGAAGCACTGGTATTTTGTAGAGATTGCTTTTGTATTGCTTTTCTTACCAAAACATGTACATAAGTAAATAAGATAGCTCTCTCCACATGCCCAATATTTAAAAGCGCATGCAGGAACTGTGGACTACAGAGCACTGCAGGGGAGTATTTCAACACTGAAGACAACCTCCTTCTTTCCTCTTTCCTCACGTTTTCATCATTCAGGTAACACACAGAAATCACAAGATAAGGATATTCAAAGAACAACATACTGTTGAGATTGAAGACTGAATTCAGTAGAGAATAGATGGAAACTACTGTTGAATTGATCATGTTTTTCCGAGCAAATGATATCCAAAAGCAAAATCATTTGTTTTAAAGAAATCTGTAGTCCAGATTTGTCCCAAAAGACAAATGTGGAGCTCAGGTTGATCCCCAGTTCCAGATAATAGGGTTGGGTGGGCGTGGGTGTCTTGTTTTGAATGGGAACTAAAACGAAACCATAAAATGAAGCAATAAAGAAATACCTAGGTAGTAAGGTGGGAAATAACATGACAGAGATTGGTTAATAATGTAAAAACCTGAAGTAAAGGAATGAAATGCACACACAGGAAAAAGCATGAGAGTAAAGGAAGCTACCAATAATATATGGGGCAGGGGCAGGGGGGATGGACAGAAAAAAAAGTGGCACAAAAAAAGATAATCCAGAAGGAGCTGGATTATTTAAAAAAAAAAAAAAAAAAACAAAAAACAAACACAACAGACCACAAAGTTAAGTGCTCTGCTTCATAGCCCATTTGATGAGTCCTTTTTGTTTTTATTCAAGGCAAAACAGCGATTCAAGCTGACACAGATACACAGCATGTGGGATTGGGGTGCATTAGAGAAGCTATTTTGATCTCTGTCCATTATGCTGTGTTCACAGCACCTGACATTGTTTAAGCAAAAGTTTAAAATACAGTACTGACTTAGAAAATGTAAATATCCCAATGAGGGCATAACCACAGCTGAAGGAAATGAGCAAGGAGGTTATATTCCATGTTTTCTTTCTCTCAGAACTACTTCTGTTTGACTGAGAAGAATGGCAGGATGAAGGCAGAGGTGAGTGGGAAATCAGCACTCTCGTATCATTTGATGTGCCATTGGCTGTAAAACAATTTTGGCATCCCTTTGTGTAGGAAGAAGGATCAGTGCAAATGTCTTGGTTAAAATCCCTCGATATTATATATTTCAGTGACTTTGCATTCAAGGACAAAGTCTAGAGGCTGCTATCTGCACTCACAATGTATGCAACAGAAATCCCTGCTGGCAGGTGGGACGTGCTCAGGTCACTTTAAAATAGCCGATCCAGTAGAAAGAAAATATAAGCCCAAGTATCAGATGGAGCATAAGGGTTCTGAGCCCTTAGGACTGGTTCCAAAACTTCAATGTCAGCCAAGCCCCACCCACTGACTTCAATGGATCCTGACCATGCTGGCACATATGCACAGGCACTAATTATGAATGTCAGAGAGGGGCTTTCAGCACAGCTCTCCCTCTCCATTCCTGCAACATACCATGCAGCATCTTCTGGCAGTTCTAGATGACAGCACTTAAGGGGACTTGCAAGTTTGATAAAAAACGCTGGTGAAATTGATTGGTATTTAGAGTTTAGTGGTCTCCTATGAGTATTCCTGTGTTTTTCTGACTGATTTTGATGAAGTGCTTTTACTTGTCTTTCTATCGAGAGACTGCAGATGAATTTGCAATAGAGCAGCATGGCTCCTGTTTGTCAGTCACCACTTAGCCATGTTATAATTTATTTTCCAGGAAAAAATACTTCTCATGAGAGCTTCAGGCTAACACAGTTATAAAGCACCTGGCTACCATTCAGCTTCATGTCTGAAAGCAGTTTCATTTCCATGCATAAACAGAAAAACACCAAAATGCGGAGGAGGAAAAATGAGAAGCTCCTCCAGGTACACATGCTGTAGGTACACAGGTCTTCTTTCAAGAGGCATTTAACTAAATTAAACACCACCTTAGTACCAAACTTAGCATAGTCAAGGTTAAATCAGGCCAATGTAGAAACACAGACACTACTATCAATAGTGGCGATGCCACAACAGGCTCTGGAAAGGGTTATTCACTTAACAAAGCAGCTTGTCTGTGCTCATTCCCAGGTTGGGAACTAACTGTTCTAAATTTTTGAATGGATTTAGACCTGTATTTAACTTTGACATACTGTGTTTTAATACAGCAAACTTTAACTTGCTTCAGCTTTATTTGGTGAGAGTCCCTTTTACTCAGAGTGCAATGTTTGCAGCGTTTATCGGGGTAGTTTTGTTCCTATTTTCTGCTGAATTATAGTGATTAGTGAGCAGTTTGAAAGCACCCAGCTCAAAGATCTTTTCTGCTTTGATCACCATCACTGTTATTCAAAAAGAGGTACAAGTATGGTTACAGGATGAATGTAAATATCAATTTAGTTTCACTGCACTTACTGTGCTTTCTTCCTACTCCTCATTTTATTACAATGCAGGGGAAGAAATGTAGTGATGTACATATAGTTAAGACAGAAAGTCTTTCTAGAACATGCCACTATTTGTAAAGTGTGATTTCTAGCATGGTTTATAATTAAAAGAATTTTTGTTTTCTTCACTTGTAACTTGCATTTTAAGAAAAAAGAGATGAAAAAATCCGAAGACTTACCGAGAAAATGGAGCCTGTTGATAGGGGACTGCTCTCCTTGCCAGTTTAATCAGCTCTTGATGTTTCATTAGCAATGACTTCACCAAACCAGCACCTTATTGCAGCACCTAGCCCTGTAATCATTGCACATTACTATAGTTATGTGGGATTTTTTTTAATTGTTCGTTAAACACCCTGTAGTATTGACAACCAGTAACTGCAGGCTGAGGCTTAGATCAACCAACTTGCAGCCTCCAAAAAGAACAAACACCACAGTCTGCAGAGGAAAACCACCCAAATTTTGCAAACTTTGGTGCAAAGAAAATGAAATCCAAATTTTAAAATCTAGTTCAGGCAACTCACTTTTCACAGAACATGTTGAGCATTACAATCCATCCATACCAAGTAATCATGCTAACTCTTTCATTTATAGCTCCCAGATATTTTCAGAATTGCTAATTCAGCTGGCCCAACATTGCCTGTTTGCACTCTGGTAGCACTATTTTGCTTATTGTCAAAAAACAGCATCCTTTATTTAACTTTAGACATGGAAGGTTATTAGTACACATAAAACTGTGAGATAACATGCAAAATCTGACTTCCCAGTGATTTTCCATCAGTGTAGTAAGTGATACACGCCCACATCCTCCCAAGGCTTTTATTTTCTTTCTTTTACTGCTGAGGAGGAAGTACAGATTGTTTTAAACAGTAATGATATAGAAATTATTGTGAACTAGTGAGAAGGATAATGATGGATTGATTGTGCTGAACTGGATGAACTGGCTGGAGCACTGCTACCACAAAGAGCTGCTAAAGCACTACACTGACTTTGTGAGAGCAGCAAAGGAGAGGAATTCTGACACAAGGAATGCTGACAGGAAAAGAGTAGGGATAGATTCAAAGTCCAGTTTCCTATCAAACTTCTGGTGAAATCTAAAGCAGATCTCTTCTGTTGAGTTACTTGTCTGTAAAATGGCAATAATAGTTCTTCTTTATCTCCTAGAATAAACAATATAAATGACTGAAAAGTACTTAGATATCATCATCAGGGGGACAGGGTAATACAGTAGCGGCATAACACAATGAAATGTTTCTATTTTTTTCCAGTAAATTCAAAACAAACTGGAAAAAGCATTTGACATCTCTGGGATTAAAATGGAAATGGAAAGAGCATATTTGGTCATACTTTTCCCACAGAAAATAGGATTGATATAATCTTGCTCTGACTTTTTAATTCCATAGGTTATTATAATGTAGCTGTCCTCTTTGATCTGTGTATTGGAACATATAGTGCAACTGCATATATTCATAGAAATAGGCTGATTATTGTAACAACTCAAGGGGATCTTCTGAATTGGGGAAAAACATTTACAATGGAACAAATTAAATTTTACTAGAAAACTAATTTTACATTGAGAGCTGTATACTGTTGTAATTGCACTGTCCTAATTACACACATTGCATTATTTAAAAAGAATAGCACTGTTTATTTGCAATGTCTTTTGCTTATTTACAGTTGCGTATTTGAACAAGGAACAAGGAGTTATTCCTACAAAGCAGCGGAGAGATTTTACCTGCACAAAAAAACCCAAAATCAAGTCAGTAGAGGAAATCTACTCTCAAACAAATCAAGAGAGAAATTCCTCTTGAGGCAAGACATTCTACAATTGTTTCTAAATTTCTGTATAATTAACAAAGCACTTACCATCTGCAATGACTGACCTGTCAGATCTGCTCCTCGGAGATTATTTCAGTGCCATTTAAAAAAAAACCAGCATGAATATAAAAAACCCACATTCAACTTGCAAGGAACTGGTGTTATTCTGTAAATAGAAATTACAAAAACTCAAGATGGCATTAGTTTGTGACAACTGCTGATTAACACCAGTAACTAGGATCAGATGAGTTCAGCTGAGGTATTAGTGGGATATCCTTTGCTGGCTATCCTAACAGTGACCCTATCTTGTCTCTTATTTTTTTATTGCGTAAACGCCTCTCTAACGTATGAAAAGGCATTTCTAACACATGAAAATTCGCTTACTTATTTAGCCTAATACACTAGGCAATGTTTATGCTCCATGTTCAATTGAATTATTGGGAAACTTCATTTTAAAGAAACGAAGCTGATTCTCTGTTGCTTTGCACATTCATTGCACATTTCTTTTGATCCAACTAATTAGTGTATGAAGTTGACATAATGCTACTAAGCAGCAGCAATCCCTGTTTCACCTCAGCAGGGTGAATATCTGAGGATGTTCCAAGACACCAGAAAATCCAGCCCAGTAATGTTGTGTTTGTAAAGAGAATGTTGTGTTTGTAAAGAGAAAACATTCCATCTTTTATTTATCATTTTTAATTACATCTACTAATCCCAAACAGCATAATTTGTGGATTATCTCCATCCCTTTAACTATTTCTCTTTCTGTTCATGTGTCGCATAAAGTAATTATAGATGCTGCAAAAATGTTTCTACATTAACAGTCTTTAATATTTCTCCCTTCACAAACATGTATTTCTGGCAAATGTTATTTCAAGACATCTAAAATGCAATTTTATCCAAACCAATACACACTGTTCTCCCATCAGGTTTTGTAAGTGATCTTTTTAAAAGTAGCATAGAAAAAGAGACGGATGTTGTGTGGCATGAGAGATGAATGCATCTTCAGTTCTAAGGAACAACTATTGAAGTTTCAGATTGGTAACGATCACAGTCAAAATGATATTTTAATCTTAGTACACAGTAGGGAATAGACAGTTACTGCACAGTTCACTAGAATTTTACCCCCCTCGACACATGAAAGAGCAAGTAGTCTGACTTTTCATCTTATTTCAGAAGAGATCCCCTTCTGGAGGTGGTCTAGTCAAGTCCAGCCACTGCTCCTAATACAGAAACTTTCAGTTCTGCAGTAAATGCGACTGATCTTTTTATCTTTGATTTCAGTTCATTGCCACAAAATCAGGATGAATTCACTGTAGTGTAAGGTTAAATACTGCATAAATGAGAACTCCTACAGTAAAAGTTGTTTGTAAATTATTGATCAATGACTTTTTACCTTACAAATTGTAAAACAGCTATCAAACATTCCCAAAGTATCTTTGACAATAAATAGAAAGTTTAATCTTTTTTGCTTCATTTCAGAGAGATTTTTGTAGATGTTTTTTTCCCCGTCCACATTGCTAGATGCGGTTACCTTGCTATTTCCTCTTGATTCAGTGAAAAGGAAGTGAAATAAAAGGCTATTTATCTGCTTTTTCTATGATCCTACTTCTTCAGAAATGTGTAGTTTTGGTAGGTGGCATATTCGTTACAATTGAATTGTGCTAGTTAAAGTAGTGAGTGCAACTTCTTGTTTGCAGATAATGGATAATGAAAGAATAAGCGAGAATAAACTTATATGTTCTTTCAACAAACAGAAAACTCCTGGCACAGATTGAAGCCTTCCTAAGTCTTCAAATAAAAAATAAAATAAATAAAAGACATAGAAAGAAATCGCAGAATAAAGAAATATTCCGATGCTAGTTGTCCTGTGAAGCCTGTCAGGGAAGAAGCAATTGTGGAAACTACAGTTCTTTAATTTGGAGAGATGTTCAAGAAGCTTCCAAGTCAATTAGGACTTGCACTAATCACGGAGATGCTCCTTGAGAAAGGGAAGTTAAAAATACGGTGAAATCAAGAACACAAATTACACCAAGTCATCAAAAAAAAAGAGAAAAAACATGACTGAATCCTAGTGAACTTCACAACTGATGAATTAGAGGACCCCTGAAAATTAGGAACTATTCTTACAAGCTAGTAGCTTGTACTGCATCATTGTACTATTGTTACATAGACACCTGGAATTGGGTGAACTGAACCAGCTGAAAAGCTGTTATTTTCTTGGGATCATTCAAATTACTGCTACAGTATGTCCCCAAGAAAGAAATCCTTGAATACTCAAGAGTTTCCAAAGAAGGGAATAGTTTAAAGCATTTCACAACAGTAAGGTTTTTTGTTGTTTGTTGTATTTTTTGGTTTTTTTTTGTTAAAGAGAAATCAGCCAAAGGGAGCTCTCTTTCTGAAGAAAGCCCCAACCAGTTGTGACTTCTCATTCTTCTGAACAAGGACAGTATTAATTTAAAAACTTACCTTGGCAAGCATTTTACAGAAATGCCATATGTATAGATAGATTTATTTTATATCATGCTATGAATGCTAATTTCTTTGCAGAACATAGTGATTACAGTTTACATTGAACTACTACTTTTTATAATTCATTGTAATGAGGTATTACCGTGTGACATCTCCACCCTAGTGAGCACTTCATTATTTTTAAACAGAAAAATTGAAAGCAATCAATCACTTGCGTTAACCTGACTGTTGATCTCTATCTTTCTTATCCTATATTACAAGAACAAGCCATACAATAGACTAGGACTTCCAGAATCTGGCTGATTTAGTAACTGGCCTTGTATGTGCCTACTACTATCAATATTGAAAGTCCTATAAGCTGCTTATTTATGACATCACACTCTGTATAGCACCAGAATAAACTACATTAATGTCTATACACTATACTACCTCCACAAAGTGTATTTTACTTTTTTGAGACATGCATACATACATGTATAATAAAAACACAGAATGCTTTGGGTTGGAAGGGATCTGTACATCCATGTAAATGCAGACAACCTATTAAAACTGGCAATGATTTATCTTGGCCAAAACTTCCAGGTTTAGAATAACAATGGCAACAGTAAAAATATTCTTGAACTTGTGCACATTATTTCAACTTTTAGGACATACTCTCTGAAGGAATACAGATTATTTTCCAAGGTACTTTATAAAGATTTTTTTTATTCGTGTGCAGACAGAGAAATATCCTACATGATAGCACATTTTAAATTCTCTACTTAGAAAGATTTTGGTGTCACCTTAGAGAGTCAAGAGCGTGCTTACTAAAATAAGCTTAAGAAGAAGGTGTGACAGCTGTGGTTTTTGACATGAAAACATCTCTCATTATAGGCACAATAACATTTTATTTATCCTATTTTGATGAGCATGTGATGACATTTAAAAGAGCAGAGAAGGCAAAATTCTAGCCCCTATTTTATGGCAGAAATGAAAGTCTTTCTATGTTTTGTTTCGGTTTTGCTTTTCTTGAAGATTCTCATATATCTTAGCTGTTTTAACAGATGCTCAGCAGACTTGAGCACAGTTAAAAGAAAATTCACATATAATTCTCTGGTAAAAAATTCAGCAGACAAATATCTAATTTTTCAGGGATACAGATAATAGAAAAATATATTTTATTTCCATGCTCACATAGAAAAAGAAATTTTAAACACTTGAATATTGTTTTTTGTTTGGATCTTTTCTTTCTGAAGTTATGCATGCTATGGTAATGCATATAATACTGTACTGACATTTGCTGAATCGTTCCTCAATGACCTGTATGAAATGAGTTGCTAGTCTAGCTGCTAATCAATATTTTCTGTCACAAAAAACATGATCTCCATAGACAGTATGGATAGCAAAATCAGTTAAAGAGATTTAGGCTTTCCTGATTGTGGAAAAATGCCTAGTGGTCCCTTGGATCCAACATTGGGAAGGGATACATGAAGAACTTTACACTCACAACATTAACACCATTAGACACAGAACTTCTCCACTGATGTATGCACATGAGTACAGATTTCCTAAAAGGTTTTATGGAATTTATTCTATAACATCCCTCACAAAATGAACAGGGGAATCCATGAGCTCAGAAAATGACTATTTTTCTTTGCTTAGTTCCTAAGGTGCATGCATAAAAGACAATCTAGTACAAAGCAGCTTAATGTGACTTTAAATCTTAAATGTGAGAAAAGTTATTATTTGGCTAAATAACTTTCTTAGACCAGCTGATCAAGAAACATGCATTTCATGACTGCGTGTGTCTTTCAGAAACTGTACATTGGATAGTATCAAAGAGATTTAAGAAAGTATGGAGAAAGGCTGAATCAAGGACATTTGACTGCAATTAGCTTCATGGACTACATTGTTCAAAGCTTTCATAACTTCCAAATGTGATGAGAGGGAATATGATACTCATAAAGAAAGATCTGGATTAAAAAGGTTAGGCTTAGACATATTCTTTAGTGCATTGCTGTCAGCACATCTGACTAGCACTAGATGTGCAAATCTTATATTGCTTGTTTTTTTTTTTCCCTTTTTTAAGAGTGCTTAACAGTGCTTAAACAGTGCTAATGTACCAAGAAATAAGTAGTGAGAAAGCCACCCTGTTGGCCTCAGTTGTGCCGAAAACTTACAAACCATATCCACCAAGGCAGATGCAGAGTGAAGTGAAGCACAAAAAGCAACAGATGATGAGAGCAGAGGTATGAAGAGCCCTTTGAAGTATGGGAGGAGGCTGGAACTGTCCTGGGGGTAAATCTGAGATGAAAGAACTCCTCCTTCGCTCAAGCAGATACTGTGCAAGCTGATAAGACGTTATCAGACATTATTTAATTGTATTTGATACGTTGTCAAAATTGTCTTTGCAACCGTAAGAGCTGAAAGCATTGCTTCTAATTAAATGTGAGATACTGATAAAATCATGCAGTTCCAGAAGCTATTTCATGATAATCTCAGTACTGTATAGCTACTGTACTTCAATCAACACTCAGGCCAAGTCTATAAACTTTTTTGTATCTCAGACACTAAAACTTCAGAAACACTGTAATCCTGCCAAGGATCACAGCACAGAAACAGCTCACTTAGAAGACTGAGTGTCCATATCAGAACAGTATGCAGAAGATGTGCCCCTCTTATCATAATATGCTGCAAATACATTAGGAGTTTCTACATAGTAAGCAGAGAGAGCAACACAGGCATAGATGAAGTTTGGGGTCAAGGGAACCGGGCAGTGTTGGCAGTGGAAAAACATTTGTACTGGATTCATCAAAAAATGTTGTTTTGCAAATAAAACGTGTACGTAAGCCAGTTCTACCAGTATCTTCCCCTCATAATTGCAATAATGCACAGTGAATTTCTGCCTATCTATCTGAATGGAACAAGACCAAATTTACCTTTTCATTTTGGAAAAATAGCACATGACCATTAATAAAAACATTCTTTAAGCATGATTATTTCAGGCTACATATGCATTTTTTTAGATGGTTTGCATCATCTCAGGAGATTTTATGCTGGATTTGCTATACTTTTTTCTCCCCTTCCTTTCTGAGAGGTCTGTAAAATAGTTGCTGAGTCCATACTGACCTGTTTTTCTCTCTCTTCAACATACACTTAGCTCAGTGAAAAGCCTGTGAAGTTTACTGAAGTAGACTCTATAAAAGTTGATGGCAAAAGAAAACCTCTGCCTTGCATAAGCAACCAATGGTACTAGTATATGGAGGTCCTATTGAAATCCTGTTATTTACAGATTTGTATTACAGCTTTCATTTCTTTTTCCTTCTTGAGATTGAATGGAGCTGAGTGATCCCCAGGCTCCTTTACATATTTCTTACAGAACATACATCAATCTGCAGTCCCTCTAGAGCCTCCATTACTTTAACACTTGAGCACCTCACAGCCTTTCACTATCTCACAACACCTCAGATACAGGCAAGTTTTATTATATCAATTTACTGAGAGAATCAAAGTGCTTAGAGATTTTTAGGTATCTGATGTCCAGTGTTAAATCCAAATCTCTCCCTCTGCTCTTTTTATAGTTCCTGGGATCATTCTTCAGCTCCTCAAAATTAGATTCAAGACATTTTAAAAACTAAGCAAGGAGTAACCCACAGAGAGACTTGAAAAAAATGAAACAAACCTGTACCACAATGACTAAGTAAACCTATATTTCTGTTCTGAAGCTGTCGATCTCACAACACTATGTATTCAGAAGGTGTTGCTACAAGCCTTCTTTAGAAGATAAATACATTCTACAACCGAGCACGGATCTGTCTTTAACACAGTTAAAGAACAGCCTAGAGGCACACCTGCTCTCATTTTTATGTAAAAGACACCCACAATGAGGGAAATTCTGGTGCAGTTCCTTGCTCTGCCTGAAGGGATTCAAGATTCACATTTCTCATAGTGTGTCACAACCATCAAAATGCACTATAGGCTGGGGAGTCCTGATGTCTCTCCTAAGCTTCAAAGAAGCTGAAGGAAGAATTTTAGGATCAATGGTCTGGCCAATGTGAAGAAGCATGACTTATGTCTCAAACAGTGAATATATTGCCTGATTTTACCTGTATTTTACTGCTTGTTGCCACGCATACACTAGTGTATGTATGGAATACATGGATTTTTAGTAGTAGCACTGTCTCAAAAAACTCAAGAGCAATGTAATGCAAAGTCCTGACATAGGAGAACTCTGAAATAAATTCAACACAGGTCTGTACAGCTGGGAATTTCTGTCTGAAGAACAAGGAATTAGAGCCAGAAATAATTCTGTTTTCTCATTCTAAGACAGTAAAGCTAATTTCATGAGAACAATACCACAAAACCCTCCTAGATATCTGTGGTGAAATGCCAGCATTTTTTTTTTTAATTATTGCTGGAGGAGAAACTTCTATAACAAACTTTTTAAAGCTTTTTTTTTTTTTTTTTTTTTATTCTATTATAATCTGTGGAATATTAATAAATTACAGTCTGCCTGTTTGTGCAGGCAAAGCTGAAACTCTGCTGTGTTAGACTTGAAAATTACTCCTTCCTTTTTCACAATTTTGAAGAGAACTGAGATTTTAAAATAATGACTACTGCCTGTATTATTTCAGTGGTGTTCCCCTTTAACAAACTTTATTAAGACTTATGTGATACAGTCAGCTTTCAGATTGATAATTAATTGTCACTTAATCACACGCTTTAATAATATTTATTCTAAAGGTATAACAACTCCAGCTCAGAAAATGACCCTGAATCACTTTAATTCATTAATTCACTTAATTAAAATACTTAATCTTGAAAAGAGCTTTCGGGCTGTTCAAATAAAGGTAAACAAATCTTCAAATTAAATCAACAGTTTTTTCCTTTGATATATTTAATTAATTTTCACTTGACTCAATAAATAAACTTCATGTAAGGTTGCTCATGTGACAACAGAAAATGGCTTGCTGTCAGCTTAATCTTCCTTAACACTGTAAAGCATTTTTAGTTAAATGCTCAAAACCTTTTGCTGGAAAGCAATAAATATTAGCATTTTTCCCACTGGCACCGCAGGGAAAATATTTATTTATAAATGATGAACATTAATCAGCATTTTTATATAAGCAATCAGAAAACCTCCAAGGCTAAAGCAAACGTGATGGAAATGAAACTTCTATTTGCAAACGGATATAACTTACACACATATTCTTCTTAAATAATGGAAATCTTTGTTTTCTTCTTTTCCTGTTTGTTGACAGAGGAGTTATGGGTGTGAAGGATGGTACTTTCTATCCTTCGTATGTTAGAAGTGAAAGCTCTGTGGCAGATTCTAGGACTTAATTATGGAGCTCACAGCACTGCCAAGATTTTCTTGTGCTTAATGTTACTACTGCAATTAGCTCCATTGAAATCAATGGCAGTCAAATTAACCACATGCTTGAGATGTCAGTCTCACAGTGAAAGCTGTCCCTCGTACACGCATGTGAATACATTTACAAATGCAGGTTTTACTACTAAATTTAGCACATTTCTTCATATACATAGCACTGCTTGCATGTATTTCATTGCAGAAAGAAGACCTTATATTTTGAAAAGCTGGTTTCTATTCAGTTGTTCAGCAAAATTCATCTGGGGATCTCATTACAGCATATACCTGACTATACCTTTCCCTTACGTATCAGTTTGGTCTGTATCTTGAAAACTTTGCTACAGAGGGATTCCTCCTCTCCCTTATGTCTTAACAAGGAGAAGAAGGCCATGTTTTTTCTCAATTTACCACCTCCTTATTGCACATTCATAGCCTGAGAGGAAGTGATTCTGGTTGCTTCTATATATCAGCTGTATTTGGATAAGGAAAGCATTCAAAAATTTGGGCTGCATATTTGCAGCCTAAGTCTCACTTTTTGAGTCCAGCTCAGCCCTGAAAAGCTCAAGTTAATTAACAATAGATCTAAGGAACTGCTGTCATCAAGATGATAATTTGATGAGACTAAATATGAAAAACAGAGGCTTCAGCTGATGATGGAAAGTGACTTTCCATCACTCTTCAAAGGCTGTTTATAGTGTTTTTCATAAAATTGCAATTCATTAATGTCTTCACTGAGCCTAAACCAGCATAAAATTCCTATATGAGCACTGTCATGAGTTTTCCAGCTGCTTCCAGCGCTCAAGAGAGCAGCAATAAAGCAAGGAGTTCCACAGTTTTGAAGAGGAGGAAATTTCCAGACTTTTCCCAGTTTTTAGGCGTGTTAGGTGAAAGTGCAGCAGTACAATATGACTGATAGTGAGAAAAAATGGACCCCCATTTTTGGTGGAGTGTTTTCAGCTGCCAACCCAAGTTTAGTCTGACTTCTTGATAAAGGCTTCAGCTTAGTTTCTTAGCTATCTCATTATTCTATCTCTTCTTTTCATGCTGAACAAATTCATAAAAATACATCTGGGAATACTTCGTTTTCTTTATTTGGTTTTGTTTTCATTTTCAGCGTGCAAATATGCTAAATAAAACCACAGACCTTTTTCACACTATGAATAAACATGGTCAATTTTTTCATGTATTTTGAAAGAAGAACAGAATGTGCTGATTATCATCATGGTTACCCTGTAAGCGATTCCAAGCAATACAAATTGATTCTTAAGCTTAAGAAACAAGAAGCATACCTACTGCATAGGAAAACCAGCTGGTGGTGCATCTATGTTAACTGTAATAAGAGTCTGCATGTTCAGCTGTTTAATGGAGTGGATTGTAAATTGCACTCAGCAAAATTAGATGTCTATTTAAAACAACTTTCCCTGCAATGTAACGCAAAAAAGACCATGCAAAAATAGCTTCAAGAGATTTGGGTGTCTATGATAAAATCCAGGGCTGAAGTGACATTACAGAGCTGGCCTCTAGCTGAAGGGTACAGGTGTCCCGGTCCCAGTTGTGACCAGCCTCTGAAGGTCATTCATATGCCTACAGCTGGGGCTGAGAGACCCATTGAAATATTTTAGGTTCCTGTCACGGTTTAAGCCCAGCTGGTAACTCAGAGCAATGCAGCAGCTTGCTCAAACCTCCCCTCCCACTCCTGGAGGAACTGGGAGCAGAATGGAAAGAATGTAACTCCAACAGGTTGAGATAAGAACAGTTTAGTAACTAAGGTATAACACAAATCACTACTGCTACCACCAATAATAATAATGATAAGGGAAATAACAAGGGAAGGGAATATAAAACTAAAAGGAGAAAAAGAAAAGAAAACAATAAACAGAAGTGACGAACAATGCAATTTCTCACCACCTGCTGACCCATACCCAGCCCAACCCAAGCAGTGATCTGGGCCTTCCAGGTAACTCCCCCCAGTTTCTGTCCTGGGCATGACGTGCTGTGGTATGGAATACCTCTTTGGCTAGTTTGGGTCAGGTGTCCTGTCTCTGCTTCCTTCCAGCTTCCCCTCCTCCCTGACAGAGCATGAGACTCACAAAGTCCTTTGTCAGAGTAAATATTACTTAGCAACAACCAAAAACATCAGTGTTATCAGCTCTGTTCCCAGGCTGAAAGTCAAAAACATAGCTCTGCACCAGCTACTAAGAAAGAGAAAAATGACTGCTATTGCTGAACCCAGGACAGTTCCTAAACACTTCTTAAGATTTGGCCCAGTGAAACTAAACTCCCCCCTGGAGTGCAATGGCTGAAATATGTTTCAAAGGTGAATTTATTCTTTTCCTGGTTTATTTTAAAAGGGCGCACAACCTCGACCCCAAAGGGTAGACTATTGACCTTATTACTCAGCTACATTTCGGACAGAAGTTGCTTTGTATCTTGTTCTGAAGCTCACACCGGTTACAGTGTTGCTTGCAGGGAGCTTTTTACTTTCAGGAGTGACAGACCAGTTATGTGTCCTAAATCAATCCATTTGTATTAAACATCTATGTTTTCTGTTGCCTGCTGCTGAACTGGGCAAAAATAAAATGTTGCCCTGTTAGAAAATTGTGTTTAAACATTGAAAAAAATTTTTAATCAATATAAATGAAAGTGATGCTGGACTGGGACCAATTCTGTAAAGCTCCCATTTTATCTGTAAACATAGCATAAGAATACATAATCTGTGTTATATATACTTTACATATACACTGTAATTATATAGAATATATGCCATATTCAAAATATAAATAAGATTTACCAATATATATTCCGATATTAAATGAATATAAGTATTATATATTTAAATCTTAACAGCATTTTAAGTATGGTGATTAGCTTGGTGACTCACAGGCAAATGTTTTAGGAATTAGGAAATTAAAAGAGTTGGAATATTTGCAACAAGAAACACTGGAGAGTTTCGTATTCATTTCATGTATTGTTCCATGTCTCCCTCTGACAAAAAGCTGATTCTTTTTGGTCTCAGTTGCTGTACGACACCTGCAGTGAGTGCAGAATAAGAAGTGTGCACTGCAACAGCATGATGCAGGGGATGTGACGAGCTCAGAAAGACCTTTGGGTATGATCTGCCAGTGCCATGTCACTGCGATGACACAGTGAGCAGGCCGGGTCTAAGAAGTGCCTGGAGCTCCAGAAACAGCAGGGAACCAGGAGGGTAATAAGTAGCACGGGGCGGAAAGGGAAAAGGGTCAGAGGAGGCACACAGCAAGCTGAAAAATCAGACCCGAAGAGCAAAGGGAAAGTTGAGGGAGTGAGAGCAGCAGAAGGGAGCTGGAGGCAGGCTGTGCCCTGGGCTGTGGGGAGGGTGGCAGGGTGAGCCTCAGCCCCGCAACCCTTGTCCACCCAGCCCAGCCCCAGCACCGGAGCTGCAGAATAACTGCTGTGCAGTGTCATGCAGGCAGAAGCCAGCGGCGCACATCAGTTCTAACACATTAGGGCTTATTTCTGTTGTCATTTTGGCAAGGGGGTTTTGGCAGCCTGTTTGCATGTGCCCAGTCTGAACTGCCATATTGCTGCAGGCATTTGCCTGTTCATTAATTTAGACAGTGATTAAAGCTTATATCTGTTTATTGGTTTATTAATAAAAGGTAGCAATGTAAAGATTCAGGTTGCAAAGGAAGAAATTATGTATCACTTACAAGGGACAACCCATCCCATAAAAAATGTAGTTGGCAGAAAAAGGCACATTTTCACTATTTTCTAGGTAGTGAAACATGGAAAATGCATCAGTGTGTGTCAGTTGTAAAATGAGCCTGAGCTGAGTCAAAAGCCACATAGGCTGTGATGCACTCCCATGCACCCCACACCCATGCTTCTGAAACTAATGCAAGGCTGGCACTGAGGACCTGAAATAACTGAGTTTGTTGAAATGAAGTCCACAAGCAACTAAATTCAAACAAAAGGTTAAGAAAAGGCCTAATGACTAAGTAAACTTCTAGTTGTTTTTAATAGTCTGCATTTTTAATATTAGTGGTTTAGGCCAGCTGACCACAAATCTCTTTCATCGTTATTGGTAATACAGTTTCATGGTGCGTGTGCCGGGACCAGCAAGGTAATGGTTACTAGAGAGTTTACAAACACAGTTTTAACAATTTAATCACTATACAGTAATAATTCTTCTGCAATAACCTTACTGATGACTGTACTTGATTACCAGAGGGAGCAATAGGCCCTTTATGTACAGAAATGGATCACAGTTGTAGAGACCTTTGAGCCCTTGGCTTACCCTGCACACAGTAGCAATGTGAGAATGCTCAGACTTCATCCACTGCGGCTGCCAAGTGCCAGTACTGCCATGCTAACAACCAGGCTTCTCCTCAGGACTGCAGAGACCCTTGATTATGAACCATACCACAAACTAGCAAACAGACACTCAGCCAGCCACTTAAAAACCTGTCTTTCTCAGATTTCTGTACACAATAAGAACCTTCTTGTCTAAGCAAGGGATAACTGGTATATTTTCAGCCTCTGCAGAGCATTCATACATTACAAGGCAAATTGTACTCATCGGAGCTGTGCCTGCATGAGAGAAAAACAAACCTTTTTTGGAGACACCATGATTCAGGTATCTGCAATTTAGCTTCCTAAATGAATGAAACATACTATATGAGTGCTAAATGATTGCAGCACCTTTTTCCTGCATGTGACTAGAACAGGGCTGGGAACCAAACCCAGTGTGAACGTATTTAAGGAAGCACTCGAAAGGAAGGAATTTCCACTAGCAAAAAAGGAAAAAAAAAAAAAAAAGGTAGATGATTCTGCCTTGTACTAGACATTTCAAAGGAATGTATCACACATTTGTTTAGTTTTGTGATTCACTACTATTTACTCAAACTGCTCCCCTTGATATTCCCTAGAACAAAGACAGTAATCCCTGTGTGGGAGACACGTTTGCACACAAACCACACTTTTCTGTCAAACCCAACCCTTCGTCTTCATAGTGAACAGGCAGATCTGAGGTCTAGTCTATGCTCCTAGTTATGCAAGGAAAAGGAACACATTTGCTGAAAATTGTTACCCCTCAGTCTTTCCAGTGCTTAAGTAAATCCACCTCTAAAAACAAAACAAACCACCTGCCTGTTCTCCAGCAGCCTACCAATGTCAGCAGCTGCGACTGGAAAGCTTTGTCAGCAAACCTAAGGTTTTCACAGCATCAAAGTAGCCTTGGGAGGAGTTCCTGGGACAATTACAGGAAAACTGTGGTTTATCCAAGCATGATTCAGGAAATTTATTGTCTGTAAAAGCCCTTCAATTTATGTAGCCTGTAACACATCGATGAATCAACAGATAGAGGAGAATGATCTGCTTAGTTCTGTAGTAACAGAAACAGACAGATTTCAGATGTTGAAAATGATTCTGAGAAGTCCAACGCCCCTGTAAATTAGGTCTGCCTGTAATGAAGGCAGTTGTGGCACAGTAGCATAAAGATACTATATAAGATAATTGCAGACTCTTATCTTACCAGTTCCCTAGAATTATCTTGTCTAAATGGCATTTGGAAGAAAAAATCTAGAAACATACATGTATCTGTCAATTCCTAGAAGTCATGAATAATTTTAAAAACTTGGTTCAGCAAATAACCTTAATCTGGGTTTAACCTTAATTTACAACTGGCCCCATTTTAAGCCAGCTTATCCAGATCCCTAGGCAATTTTTGGATCAGGTTCTGAAGACTCTGTTGTGTTCAGATAACCTTTACTATCTACCTCAAGCACTCCGATTCTTCTAGATTTTACTAAACTACCAGAAGATCATGGCATTGCTTAGAAACCTCACTTCAGAACCCTTGCTTTTGACAGTGTTTTTTCATAATCAAGAGGGCTTTTATCTTATTTAGCAGGAGAATCTTAAGTTTAATTAATAATTCATGTCGAGAAGCTCTATTTTCACTTTCAAATCACAAGATCAACAATAAAATCACAGGATTCTAAAACACTTTCCCCCGTTTACTGTATCTGAGCAAGTCTGGAACCCAAGCAAGTCAATCCTTACATGACCAGAGGCAAAAATTCTGGGAATCTAGGGTAAAACATCGTTCTTGTGTGATTCCAGGCTTTGCAGACTTTTCTTGTCAGTGGAAGTCTTTTTATTTTAATGCAGTCATTCCCAATTTACTTCAGGGGCAATAAGACAGAAGGTGGAGACACAGCAGTACATTTTTTTTTTTCCTTAGGAGCTTCTGTGTAACTTGCATTGAAGTCAACTGTCCACTCTCATTTTTGATTTTGCAGGGTATCTGCTAATGTAAATAAAATATATCCCTCCTTTCCCAGATTCTGAATTTTCTTTTCTCAAAGTAATTAAGTTGGAAAATTAAATAATATTGTTGCTATTTGTAAGTAAGTATTAAGATAATTATCTTGAAAGGTAGGATGCTCTCAAAAAATAATGTCCAGTTCTATTGCTTGATATTTTTCCTTGCTAGATTTTAATGAATTCTTCATTTGCTATTATAAACTAAATATTTCCTTTGAGTCCAATTAGCATAGCTGAAAGAAAAAGCAAAGCAAGGCACTGTTCAGCATGCATCAATGTAATGGAAAATCAGCTCTTTTATTCTAGCTTTAATAACTGCAGCTTGATTAGAGAAAAAGAAAAAGCTACTAGAGAGACGGGGGGGGGGGGGGGGGGGGGGGGGGGGGGGTGCTGGGATGAGAAGGCCTGCTAAATTAGTTCCATAAGAATTCTCAACCTGTCTGCTCCCTGGCTTACTATTCAAATGCTAATTGAACCTTTTTGTAAACAGAATGGGTAATCATGGAGGACAAAAAACAGACACAGAAAACAAATGAAATATCACACCTTATCCAACCCAGCACTGAATTTCACTGATGAGCTTTAGAATTCTTAAAATTTTGTGGACTTTGGTCTCTTTAAAGAACACAGAGAAACATATAATTAATAAAATAAATTAGAATATAACATAATAAAATATAAAATAATAAAGAGCAGTTCCTTTTGAACAATGAAACCAGTCATGTTATAATTAGATAAGAGGATTTATAGTCACAGCTATAAACATGAAAGTGGACCATGAGACCGGATAAAGGCAAGCTTTTAATTCTCAAAAATTAATTACATGGCATTATTGTTATCAGTACACAGAATGTATTAATTATACAATTAATAATAAGATGAAAGAGAATTCTTTTTCCAACTTTAAATCACTTGGGGACATTTGGTTTTATACAAGAATTGTCCTTCAGGCATTTCTATAATCTTGTTACTATGCAAAGTCAAGACCTTAAACCTGTTAGTGGAAGTAGTGGATGGAATTAATCTCTCTTAATTTAGACTTCGTACTTGCACATAATGCAGCAAATTTTAGATACCGCTGTAATTGGGATCTAAGGTGTAACAGATTTATTACCGCTTCTCTTCATAAAATAAAGACTGATGTTATTAAAAGCAAAGTACATCTAATATGCAAGCAGCCAAAGGTGGCTTCTACTACAGAAAGCCTACACTATCTCTTGTACAAAGCTACCACCTAACATCTTGCACTTAACATCACTAACATATGGCGCTTGTGCTCAGCATAAGAGGAGCATATTCACAGTAACTACAGTATCAGACCTCCATCCAGTGTTTAATCTCAGCTCCAAACATATGTGTTCTAATAAAATAGCTCTGGCACTTGCTAGTCCCAGCCTTTCTCAGACCATATTCCGAAAGCTTGAAACCATATCATGTACAAGAATACTTGCCATATTAAATTGCTCATCTTTCATATATATGCATAACATCACAACTTAATCCTCCTCCTGACAAGGCAAGTCTTTCATAAGAAAGGACACATTTAACTGTTATCAGACCATCAGGAGAACATCAGAGAGTCTGGATGCCACCACATGCACTCGGGGGTACCGCAGGCACTCTGCACAGATTAGTGAGTATAGCAGGGAAGAACTCTTGCAGTTTTGCGCACACGTATTGCGACACCATTGCATTTTTGCTCCTATTTTGTTGTCTGTTACATCTTGATGAAGTAAACCCCTTATCATACATTTTAACTTAAAAACAATTATTTGGCAAATATTTATCAGAAAAATTAACATTCTGCATTCAGTATAGGGTTGATTAATATAATGCTTAGCGGAATCTGACGTTATTGAACTGCTGAAATGGGCTCACATTCATAAGGTATGTGAAGGTTTTGTCTGATGCCATGAAAACTCTCACGAGGATTCAGCTTTCAGCTTAAACCTTTGAAAAAAAACTTTAAGAATACAGTCCCGTGTTAGAACAGGTAAGTAATTATTCCCAAGTGTTATATTGCTTTTCTGTAGCATTTTTGGTCTTATTTCTCATACATATATTGTTCCAAATTACAGTCATTTGAGAGAAATTAACTTTATTTGCCTGTCATTTTGATTTCAGGTTGGTTCACTGTAGCAGCCCCCCTTCATCACGAAAGCGCTTACCTTCTTTTCAATTTTATCTTCCTCCTCCATATCCTGTCAAGAGTTAGCGCTGTGGCTAAGGTAAACCAATGAACCTATTGTGAGATTGTTAATTTCTGATGTGCTTTTTAATATAAGATGCATTTTGATTTGTTATTATTTGTATCATCATAGTCCTTTGAAAATCCAAGGAAGGGACAAGTATCTCATTGTCCTCAGTGCCATTATCTACGAACAAAGAAACACTATCAACCATACAATCTTCATTGTAGAGATTAAGGTTTTGCTTTTCTATTTGGTTTCTTTTTCACAGAAGGCTATTATTAATTACATTTCCTGGAATATTGGACAGCATTTCTATACATTAGGGGCATCAATTTACAAAGACAGTGAAAAAAATGTGTCTTTTTCTAGAATCAAAAAATGTCAAACTTCATTTGGACTAGCTGGCCAAACAATGGACATTTCCAGTGTTCAAATAGGAATTCAAGTGAGACTATCAAAGTTTTACATTAAAACCTTTGTCTTTTGTGCCTTGTTAAAGAAACTTCCCATTTTCAAACTGGCTCAATTATTATTATAATTAGGTTGTAGTATTAGAGTAGTACCAAGTATTTTAAGTCCTGGATTATAAGGAAAAAGCCCTAAAGTGGTGTAGATTACATACTGAAAGAAAAAAACAAACCAGCATATAAGTATTATTAACAAGGAGGCCACATTCTAGGAGGTTCAATTTTTCTGGCCACAGACTGGCAAGGTACATGACCATGGGTACAACTCAAGTCTCACAATTGAAGTCGATAGCTCACAGGACTCCCTGCGCTTTGTAGTATAAACCTATATGAATGAAAGTAGAAAAGAGAAGAAAAGTGACAGAAGTAAGATAATAAAAATTATTACTTGAAAAAAAAATGTAATTATAGTGCAGTCCAGAGTTATGGGGACTTTTTCCATTCAGGAAATTGCTTCACCCTTTTGATAGAAGCTAGTGGGAAACTGGGAATCACAGGACATTATTCCTCACACGTCTCCAGAATCCTCATGACCATTGCACATCTATTTTGAGCAGTTCTCAATAACTTCTTCTGAAAGAAGGCATTGCGTGGAATTCTGCTCAGAACATAGTCCCTATCTCTCTCAGAAACTGGATGTTCAAATACATAGAGCCTCAAACTGCTCTGGTTTACTCTGTTTTCCCCTCACCCTCCATGCCATTTGCTTATAGTCCGTCATTTGTGAACACAACAAAAGTCAGTCTTTTGAAAACTAGGGATATCTCTTATTTCTGGAAGTCTGCAGTGCCAGAGGGAAATATTTAAAGTATGATATCACAAAGAGACCAGAGAATTTTGTATGGATCTTTTCTTAGGCTTTTTCCTGTTTTGACTTTTTCCTGTTTTGACTGTGACAACATGATACAAAGATCAGAGCTTAAACCCGTGATTTGTATGTTCATACACGTGTTTTTAGACATATACACATACTTTGAAATGTAGTCATAATTATTTACCGCGATATATTTACAGGTGGAAAAAGATCTACTAAATATGAAAACTTCTTCCTCCTAAATAAAGGATATGTAATATTTATTCCATGGCTTTGAGTCATACAGAAACAGCTCTTCTTTACAGAACACAACTCAATACGATGTAAAACTGAGTCCAAAGAAACAGATTTTTTACTATTTCATACTTCTGAAATCTGGCTAATATGTGTTTTTAAAAGCTCGTGTGTATTTTGTGTTTGTTTTCTTAGTCTGCTGTCAAAAATAAGTATTTCAATACAGGTACTGTGACACATTAGCCCTAAATAATAGTGCTATTTAACATTTTTACTGGATAAGAATAGGCTTACACAGGAAAGATTTTGTCTGTACAGTACAGCTTTCTGATGTAAACCAGATAAGACTGAAGGGATTTTTGCTTTTTTTTAATGTACTATAAAAGGAAGTGAATATATAGGTAGGTCACTTAGGAGTTGTGATTAAATGGGTTTTAAGGTTGCTGATAGTCCTTGCATGATTTTCTATATGCATTATTGGTTCTGATATTTGAAGGGGGAAGAAAATACACCTGCCAGCTAACAGTTCACTGATGACAGCACAGAACATGTTTCTAGTGCTTATGCATAAAATACCAGGTTTAGTTCACAAGGATTTGGTATGAACAGCTTCCTTGGCTTTACAAAGATTTCATGTGAATTATCTATCCCCTTCAGGTGATGTTCTGGATTTGAATGAAATTGTCTCAAAATAGAAGACAACAAGAAGGGCAAAATGTCAGTTGGTTTGTTTACACAAGGACAAAGATGCAAGTTTGGGTCAATTGCTGAGGTGAGTAGCTCGGGAGAGGACGCCTTCAACACCGGAGCTGGGGAGAGATCAGCGTCCAGGAGCCTCAACTCAGAGCGGCGACAGCCACCGAGGGAGCTTCAAGTCCTCGACAGGACCTGCCCAGGAGCCGGCAGCTCCGCTGACGCGAGCAGGGACTCACAGGGGGCGGAGTCAGGAGCAGCGGCACCAGCCCCGAGGGGTTAAAAACCTGCCCCAGGGAGTGCAAGCGGCCAGGAGCGCGGCGACGCAGTTCGCGCGGACAGGCGAGCACCCGTCGTATGACGAGGGCCCGCTCTGGGAGCTCTGCTCTGGCTGCCCCGGCGGTGCCCAGCGTAGGCACCCAGACAGAGCCGATGAGAGGGGAGGCTGCAGTGCAGAGCTCGGGGTGTAGAGGGTGCCTGCACTGCTCTGGTGAGGGAAAGGTGCACAACGGGCAGGGCTGCACTCGGTGCTCCCTGGTGCAGGTCCTCCTGCAGCAGGTGGCTGAGCTGCGGAATGCTATTAGCGGGCTGCAAGGTGTCAGGGTAGCTGAGAGGAAGCAGGGCTGCTTGCTCCAGCCCCATACTGTTCAGGGGCCTCAAGCTTCCCCTCCAGCTCATGAAGAAAAGAAGGAGGCCACCAACCCAGGAAGTTGGGAACTAGTGACAAAGAAAAATAACAAAAGGGGGAGGAAAAGGACAATTAAAGGCAAGGGGCTTCCTCCTAAACCTGTTGTCCCCACGCAGAACCGCTTTGCTGTCCTGCAGGAGGCTAACGAGGAAATGCACGCAACACAAACAGCTGGATTATGCACAGGTAAAGATCTCTATTGGCGCTACCAAGAAAAAGCGGCGGGTTGTAGAAATAGGGGACTGTACTTTGAAAGGGACAGAAGCACTCGTGGGTCGGCCTGACCCTGTCTCGAGGGAGGTGTGCTGCCTCCCAAGAGCACAGATCAGGGATGCTACAGAGAGGCTGCCTGCTCTAGTAAGTTCCATGGACTATTACCCACTCCTGGTGATCCATGTGGGTGCTAGGGATATAGATAGTAGTAGACTGGGGACCATAAAGAAAGACTACAGAGCCCTGGGAGAGGTGGTTAGAGGCTCTGGAGCTCAGATAGTCTTTTTGTCAATTCTCCAGGACACAGGAGAGGACCTAAAAAAAGCTAAGAGGATTAGCCAGGTTAATAAATGGTTAAAAGGGTGGCATCATAGTCAGGGGTTTGGGTGTCTTGGAACACGGGACTGAAGTTTGTAAGCCAGGTCTACTGGAGGCTGGTGGAGCTGGTCTGAAAGAAGAGGAAGAGCAGTTTTGGCAGGAGGCTTGGCAGACTGGTCAAGGAGGCTTTAAACTAGATGTGTTGGGGGAGGGGGGCATCATTCCATCCCAACACAGCCAGTCAGTTGCCAACACCTATAATAAATGCTCGGAACAATGTAGATATATTCCAGCTGCTCCAGCCAACAAGCTGGCTTCATTTGGAGCTTGGCTCAGATGCCTCTATACAAACGCCGGTAGCATGGGGAACAAACAAGAGGAAGGAACCAACTAGAAGGGCCAACTTTGGCCTCTTCAGTCAACTGCTAAGGGAAGTCTCATGGGAAAGTGTACTAGGCGGTAAAGGGGCTCAAGATAGTTGGTTAGCATTCAAGGACCGCTTCTTCCAAGCTCAGGATCGGAGCGTCCCAATGAGTAGAAAATCAAGTAAGGGATCTAGGAGACTGGCGTGGTTAAACAAGGAGCTGCTGGGCAAACTCAAGTGGAAAAGGAGAATATATGGATTATGTAAGGAGGGGCTGGCTGCTTGGGAGGAATATAGGACAGTGGTTAGAGGATGTAGGGAGGAAATTAGGACAGCTAAGGCCTCCTTGGAACTCAATCTTGCTAGTCGGGTTAAAGACAATAGAAAGGGCTTCTTCAAATACATAGCAAATAAAACTAACACAAGAGGCGATATAGGCCCACTGCTGAACGAAGTGGGTGCCCTGGAGACAGAGGATATAAAGAAGGCAGAGGTGCTGAATGCCTTCTTTGCCTCTGTCTTTACTCCTGCAGACTCTCCCCGAGGGCCCCGGATTTCTATAGCCCCAGAAGGAGTCAGGACAAAGGAGGAGTTTGCTTTGGTAGATGAGGATTGGGTTAGGGATCAGCTATGCAATCTGGACATCTGTAAATCGATGGGTCCGGATGGAATGCACCCACGGGTGCTGAGGGAGCTGGCGGAGGTCATTGCTAGGCCACTTTCCATCATCTTTGGTAAGTCGTGGGAAACGGGCGAGGTGACTGAGGATTGGCGGATGGCAAAGGTCACACCAATCTATAAGAAGGGCAAGAAGGAGGACCCGGGTAATTATAGACCGGTCAGCCTTACCTCCATCCCTGGAAAGGTGATGGCACAACTTATTCTTGACTCCATCACTAGGCATATCAAGGATGAGGGGGTCATTAAGAACAGCCAACATGGTTTTATGAGGGGGAAGTCATGTATGACCAACCTTATAGCCTTCTATGAGGAAGTGACTAGGTGGAGGGATGATGGTAGAGCGGTAGATGTAGTTTTTCTTGATTTCAGTAAGGCATTTGATACTGTCTCCCACAGCATCCTCATAGATAAGCTAAAGAAGTGTGGGCTTGACGATCAAGTAGTGAGGTGGATCGAGAACTGGTTGAAAGGAAGAAGGCAGAGAGTTGTGGTCAATGGCGCAGAATCTAGCTGGAGGTCTGTGACTAGTGGAGTTCCTCAGGGGTCGGTGCTGGGACCGGTGCTGTTTAATATTTTCATCAATGACCTGGATGAGGGAACTGAGTGCACCCTCAGCAAGTTCGCTGATGACACAAAACTGGGAGGAGTGGCTGACACACCAGAAGGCTGTGCTGCCATTCAGCGAGACCTGGACAGGCTGGAGAGTTGGGCGGGGGGAAACTTGATGAAATTTAACAAGGGCAAGTATAGAGTCTTGCATCTGGGGAAGAACAACCCCATGTACCAGTACAGGTTGGGGGTTGACCTGCTGGAAAGTAGCGAAGGGGAAAGGGACCTGGGGGTCCTGGTGGATAGGAGGATGACCATGAGCCGGCAGTGTGCTCTTGCGGCCAAGAAGGCAAATGGCATCTTAGGGTGCATTAGAAAGGGAGTGGTTAGTAGGTCAAGAGAGGTTCTCCTCCCCCTCTACTCAGCCTTGGTGAGGCCGCATCTGGAATATTGCGTCCAGTTCTGGGCCCCTCTGTTCAAGAAGGACAGGGAATTGCTTGAAGGAGTCCAGCGCAGAGCCACAAAGATGATTAAGGGAGTGGAACATCTCCCTTATGAGGAGAGGCTGAGGGAGCTGGGTCTCTTTAGCTTGGAGAAGAGGAGACTGAGGGGTGACCTCATCAATGTTTACAAATATGTAAAGGGTAGGTGTCAGGATGATGGAGCTAGGCTTTTTTCAGTGATATCCAGTGATAGGACAAGGGGCAATGGGTGTAAACTGGAGCATAGGAAGTTCCACGTTAACATCAGGAAGAACTTCTTTACTGTAAGAGTGACAGAGCACTGGAACAGGTTGCCCAGGGGGGTTGTGGAGTCTCCTACACTGGAGATATTCAAGGCCCGCCTGGACAAGTTCCTGTGTGATGTACTGTAGGTTACCCTGCTCTTGCGGGGGGGTTGGACTAGATGATCTTTTGAGGTCCCTTCCAACCCTTGGGATTCTGTGATTCTGTGATTCGGTGAATTAGAGATGTGTGCACATCTACGGGGGTATGATATAATAGGCATCACAGAAACATGGTGGGATAGCTCCTATGACTGGAGTGTTGGAATGGAAGGTTACAGGCTCTTCAGAAAAGACAGGCCCGGAAGGTGGTGAGGGGGAGTTGCCCTTTCTATTAGGGATAGGCTGGAGAGTATGGAACTCTGTCTGGGGGCAGGTGAGCAGTTTACAGAGAGTTTGTGGGTCATGGTTAATGGGAAAACAGCCATGGGAGACATTACTGTGGGGATCTGTTACAGACCGCCTGATCAAGGAGAACCTGTGGATGAAACACTCTACAGACAGATAGGAAAAGCCTCACGCTCGCAGGCCCTTGTTCTCATGGGGGATTTCAACCACCCTGACATCTGTTGGAATGACAGTACTGCACGGCACAAGCAATCCAGGAGGTTCCTCGATTGTGTGGAAGACAACTTCCTTCTGCAAGTAATAGAGGAGCCGACAAGGAGAGGTGCCATGCTTGACCTTGTGCTCACCAAGAGGGAAGGTCTTGTTGAGAATGTGGTACTCCAGGGCAGCCTTGGATGCAGTGATCACGAGATGGTCAAATTTGAGATCCCCAGGACAGTGAGAAAAGCGTGTAGCAAGCTCACTGCCCTGGACTTCAAAAGAGCAGACTTTGGCCTGTTCAGGAGCCTGCTTAGTAAGGTTCCATGGGATATAGCCCTGGAGGGCAGGGGGGCTCAAGACTTTTGGTTGCTATTCAAGGATCACCTACTACAAGTTCAGGAGTGCTGCATCCCAACTAAAAGGAAGTGCGGCAGAAGGGCCAGGAGACCTCCTTGGATGGATAAGGAGCTGCTGAGGAAAATTCAAAGGAAAAAAGAGACTTATAAAAAATGGAAGCTAGGACAGGCGGCCTGGGTAGAGTACAGGGATGTTGTCCGGGAAGCTAGGGGCCAGGTTAGGAAGGCTAAGGCCCAGTTAGAGTTAAATTTGGCCAGGGATGTTAAGGATAACAGGAAGGGATTCTACAGGTACGTACCAGATAAAAAACAGACTATGGACAACATAGGCTCCCTCCGGCAGCTCTCGGGAGAACTAGCTACACAGGATTTGGAGAAGGCTGAGGTTCTGAATGACTTCTTTGCCTCAGTCTTCACTGGCAAAGGCTCTGGCCCCTCTGCTCTTATGAGACCTCACCTGGAGTATTGTGTGCAGTTCTGGTGTCCTCAACATAAAAAGGACATGGCACTGCTTGAGCAAGTCCAGAGGAGGGCCACGAGGATGATCAGGGGACTGGAGCACCTCCCGTATGAAGACAGGGAGGTTGTGAATGCTTCATCCCTGGCAGTGTTCAAGACCAAGTTGGACAGAGCCTTGGGTGAGATGGTTTAGTGTGAGATGTCCCTGCCCATGGCAGGGGGGTTGGAACTAAGATGATCTTAAGGTCCTTTCTAACCCTAACTATTCTATGATTCTATGAATTCTCATGACTCAGGAACATAAAGATAGAAAGTGATTGTCATCTCATTTGAATTTGAAGAACGTCCCTCTTAAATTTCCTGCATATTGTTGTTTTTTTTTTTTCCAAGTAAACAAAGTTTTGTTGGTTCTGTTGGAACCTTACTCTGCAGTAGTTTGGTTTCACTTTATTACAAGGCTGCACTACCCTTAATAAGCTTTTTTTATGTGCCCAGCTTGTGTTCTTAGATATCAGTATTGGTTCCTGTTCCTTGTGTGCACTGATCTTCTCTGTTGTACTTCTAATCATCTTCCCATTCAGTTTTTACCTTTCTCTCGTACATTTTTATTGTAGAGTACAGTTTATGTTCCTTGTTACTATTGTAATAATAGCAAAGTTTTTTTAAGATTGATATTTTCCTGCTGGAGTATAGGTGATCAGAAATGTACAGAGTAATTCAGATGACATCCCATAAGTACCTTGTTCTGTCCTTACTAGAAATACCTTTTACAGTCAAATTTCTTGTCACAGTCACCTTGTTCACAACTATCTTGTGATTAGCTAAGACACCTTTATCTTATTTTGTTAATCTCTTTTTTTTTTTTAATGAAAAATCTACATGGATAGAATATTATTTAAACGAATATTTAGAAAATGTCTATTACTGTTATAAGTTCTGTCAGACTATAGCAGAGATCTTATTGTCTGCATAACATCGTCTGTTACCACATTTTGCTTACAATATTTGGTATTCACCTTTGTTCATTTCTTGCTTTGAACGTGCACAATTCTGTCAAGTACCATGTTACAGTCAGTCAAACTTTCTTGACTTTCAGCATTAACAATTTCTGTAGTCATGTACAATTCACACAAACGGCTCATTATTGAGAGCATAATTAGCCATCTCTATCGCGTGGGACACCGTGTGACACAGAAGATTAACAAACGGTGAATGATGAATAGTTGGAGCAAAACTTGGAAGTAGTATGGCAGGAGAAATGAATGCTTCATTGGCTATGACCTGTGCTGAGTACCTGTCTTTCTAGGACAGTCAGAAGAGAAATAACATTGCGTTTTGTAAGTTTGGATGAATTATTTCAGGAGGTGAGAGTGTTTCAGCTTTATAGCAAAAGCTTAAAACATGATTTATGTCACACTTCCATCAGTCATATTTTGCTGTAGCCTCACAGATTTCTGCACAGCTATTTCAGGTTCATTCTACTGTAAATGATACCAGTATCATGTTCTTAGCTTGAAATACAGAATTTTTATGAACTTCACAAATTAATGTTTCTGGTCTGGAATAGAACTGTGATATAGCTTTCAAATACAAATGTCTGATAAATCAAGATCTTAAAAAGGAATGGGTTTTACTGGCAGTGATTTTGTCTTTTGTTCTCCCAAACGGGTCATTAGTGTAACATGCATTATATTTCCAATTAAACTCAGAAAAAAGAAAAATGCTAGTTTTTCATAGCAGCTTTGTCCTGAGGACTCAGGCCAGTTCCAAGATTTACTGAGGTTTAGAAATATTTTATTTGTGTCTAGTTTCTCAATAAATTCACAGTGAAACCACTGTGAGTGAGCACAAACCTTGAATCTGAAGAACGTTAAAAGCTACATAAAACCACAGGGTGGTTTCTGGTTGGATAAATCCTTGTCTGTACTTTCCTTGGTCTGATGTTCTGTTTTTCATCATTACATAGCTGAACACATATGGTACAAGGAAAAGCAATATTCTGAACCCCAGTATCCAAGAATGCTGTGAAGGTGGTTGTCATCACCCGTCTGTGGTAAAGAATTACTGGGGTTTATTTTGAAGACTGAAGGAGAATGAGAAAAATATTATCCTCATTCTTTTTGTGTGAGATTTTCCAGGGAGATGGTCCAGACTTAGAATCATAGAATAGTTAGGGTTGGAAAGGACCTCAAGATCATATAGTTCCAACCCCCCTGCCATGGGCAGGGGCATCTCACACTAAACCATCTCACCCAAGGCTCTGTCCAACCTGGTCTTGAACACCGCCAGGGATGGAGCATTCACAACCTCCCTGGGCAGCCCATTCCAGTGCCTCGCCACCCTAACAGTAAAGAATTTCTTACTTATATCCAATCTAAACTTCCCCTGTTTCAGTTTTAACTCATTACCCCTTGTCCTGTCACTACAGTCCCTGATGAAGAGTCCCTCCCCAGCATCCCTATAGGCCCCCTTCAGGTACTGGAAGGCTGCTCTGAGGTCTCCACGCAGCCTTCTCTTCTCCAGGCTGAACAGCCCCAACTTTCGCAGCCTGTCTTTGTATGGGAGGTGCTCCAGTCCCTGTTCATCCTTGTGGCCCTCCTCTGGACTTGTTCCAACAGTTCCATGTCCTTTCTAAGTTGAGGACACCAGAACTGCACACAATACTCCAGGTGAGGTCCCACAAGGGCAGAGTAGAGGGGCAGGATCACCTCCTTCGACCTGTTGGTCACACTCCTTTTGAGGCAGCCCACACTAAAGACACCTCATGTTCATTTTTTCATCAATCAACACCCCCAAGTCCTTCTCCGCAGGGCTGCTCTGAAACTCTTCTCCAACCAACCTGTAGCTGTGCCTGGGATTGCTTCGACCCACGTGTAGGACCTTGCACTTGGCATGGTTAAACTTTATAAGGCTGGCATCAGCCCACCTCACAAGCGTGTCAAGGTCCCTCTGGATGGCATCCCTTCCCTCCAGCATATCAACCGAGCTGCACAGCTTGGTGTCATTGGCAGACTTGCTGAGGGTGCACTCAATCCCACTGTCCATGTCACTGACAAAGATGTTGAACAAGACCGGTCCCAACACCGATCCCTGAGGGACACCACTCATTACTGGTCTCCAGCTGGACATTGAGCCGTTGACCACAACTCTTTGTGTGCAGCCACCCAGCCAGTTCTTTATCTACCGAGTGGTCCACCTATCAAATTGATGTCTCTCCGATTTAGAGACAACGATGTCGTGTGGGACAGTGTCGAATGCTTTGCACAAGTGCAGGTACATGTCATCATCTGCTCTACCCTTGTCCATCAGTTCCGTAGCCCATCATAGTTGTTTAATTTAATTCAGTTTAATACATCTGACTATTATATAATACATGAGTATTATTTCATTTTTCTCCCCTCCCCACCCCACCCCACCCCAAGTTTATTCCTTAAAAACCGGTTATTCAAGTGACGTGTCAGGGAATATCAGGGTGGTTCAGAAACAGCACTCTCTTTTCTGCTATTTTCTCCTGTCTACTGAAAGGATAATTTCAAATCACCGACCCTGATCCCAATATTTCACCAGTATGTCATCCACTGGGTGTGAAGGGCAGGTTTATTTTCTTCCTGAATCCCCATTTTTCACCTCTTGTGTTCTGTACACAGTCTAATTTGGGATTCTGATGCAGTAGCACACAGGTTTGTCCCAGATAATTCTAATTTTCTCAGCTACCACTAGTGAGCCGAAAGAGATTCAGATTTGTCCCCAGCCCTATTCATCCCCCTAGGTGAGAGGGTTTTACACCACAATAGTAGGTTTGGGTAAGGGCAGCCTGTCTTCCTGTGCTCTGCATAAATTAAAACCTTGTCAGCCTGCACTGCAACATTTCATTTAAACATTTTCTAGTGTCAATAAATACCTGTGAGGGATTACATATATGCAGCAAACACCATCTAGGTTGTGTGGATAGAGGCGAGGCAGTTAGTACAATGTTAATGCTTTTAATATATTTTTCCCATTTAGCACACAGCAGTTTCAGGCTCTCAGAAGAGGACAGCTTGCTCACACTCTCCTCACGGAACAGGCAAACCTGCAAACCTTTCGCATACTTCACAGACGGCAGACAAGGACAGCAGAGCGCTGTGGGGAGCCTGCTCTCCTTTGTGTGTACTTAAGTAAGTTCAATGTGCCTGAAGTGACTGCAGTGACCTGAAGGAGCTTTTAACACCAGATTCTTCCAAAAGTTATACATTCAAAACCACAGTGAAATAATTAATGTTACCAGTAATTGCTAGAAAAAGATGTCTGAACAATGGACGAGCCCTCTCTAAAAGCCTCCATTGCCATGACTGGTGTCAAGGGCTGGCTTTGCACTTATTGTTGCAACAAAATTGTGTTTTCAGAAGACAGGGTTTTCTAGTTAATACCGTGGGCAACAAGAGATAGGAAATGGCCCCTCCTGCTTGTGTTACATGGATATGGGCTGGAAATAGCATAGCAACCAAAGTTCCAGCTACAGCTGTGATAATGGACTGGTTTCAGCATCTGTTATAGAATAAAATGCTATTCCAAATGGTCACCAGAGAGGATGAAGAAGACTCGAGTCACTCTGGAACTTCACCTGAATCCAGGTGTTGCTATGCACTGAAATTGAGATGCAGGAAGGACAATTCTTTTGAGAGACTGAATCTGTACAGTTAGATTTGATCACAGGAAATTATAAAGGCAGAGAAGAGACACACAAAAATTATACCACCTTTAAGATACCAAAGCCATTTTATGATCTGCATGTGATTCATGTATTTATAGGAGTCACAGAGAAAGCAGGAAGACACCAAATCCTGACACTCTGAACAAGAACACAGTTCTCTGGTGCAGAATCAGGGAGGCCAATACTCTGGTCAAGAGTTTGTCACACAAAAAAATGGAGCCTCATCTTGATGCAGACTCTGATGTCTGTACTAAAATCCAGAAATACTTCCCTTTCAGGGAGGGAACAGGAAATAAAAGTGGTGCATTTGGAAATACATTTCAACAAGAAGAGCATTTCAAAGCTTGGCTCTGCAACTTTGTACAAGATTAAGTGTATCTAATTTTAAAAACTGAAGACAATAAAATTATCTCCATATGAGCAATTTAGAGCTCACTTTTGTGCAATCGTATTTTGATGCAGAAAAAAAAAAAAAAGAAGCAAATAAAATGTCTTGGACTAATATGTACTTATTTAAGACCATTTTTTTAGTTCAGCCACTGATCTAAAAGTCAATATTTCACTTAGCTCTGGGACCCAACATAGACTGTCTCAAGTATTAGCACAAAGGACTAAACAAAATCACTTGTTTAATTAATGTGATTTTTTAAGAAGAGCAGACTCAATACATTTGAGAATACCAATGTCTCCTAAGACGGGAGGATTCTTCATAAGCTCATCTTAAGAAGATTCTTTGTACTTCTTTCCTATGCATATGTGTTCCAAGAAACATTTAATGAGCTTCACAGACTTACTATAGAAAAAAGTAGTCGAACTACTTTCTAGATCTCTATTGAATTTCTTATTAATTAACATATTAATGCTCTGTTTTCTTAAATTTAACTTTAAAGAAGAAAAAGAACTTTTCAAATTAAGTAATGAGACAAGAATGTTAACAGCTTTTTTCACTCTACTAATTCGTATACACATTAAAATTTCTGAGGTTTTTAAGAAGAAAGATAGCAATGACAATGCTCCTATTTTAAAAACAAAATCCACTTGACAAACCAAGCTTTTTTTTTTTTTTTTTTTTTTGCTGGTTTCTTTGGAATTTTTATCTGACAGAAATTAAGTCAAACTTTTGTTGTAGTCATAAAAATGTTTCAAGGTATATACTCAAATAAGTAAATATTTATGGTCTGGTATCCAGTTACATGTCCTTCATTGGAATGGTGGCAGTTATCCTGAAGATGGATGGTACTGAAATTCAATTGTGTCACCAGTTCCTGTATGAAGTGTTCTGTTGCTTCTCTCCATGCCTCTCTCTCCTTTTCCAGCCTCAGTATATTAATCTATTTAAGGAGATCTGTCTGAAATAGTCCCTGGAGAGTCCTCTCAGTCAATCTACTGTCAGAACATCAACACTAGCAGTTTAAACTGGATCCAAAGTATACTTTTTTAGTCAGTCTTCCAGTTCCCCACCTGCCTGAGCTTTGGTTGTGCAATGCAATCTCACAGCATGAACTTATAGATGCAATCCAGCTGCAGCTGGCCTTTCAAAATATGGGACCAGAGTTAAGCTAGTCCCAGGTGAAAACAAATAAACAAGCAAACTCAGAGATATATACAGGGTGAAGACCTACAGTTTTATGTGACCTGGATTCAAGCTGACGGTTTCATGAAGCAGTGTTCACTGATCCACCTATCTGAATCACACTTTTCTTTTGACTTTTTCTTCTCGTCTGCAGCAGGTCTAGTTTGTTCTCAAAGAACTTGTGCCCCTGTGGAGTAGGCCAAAATCCTACATCCTCAGAAATGTAATTTTGCTTTATTTTAGTGTGAACTTCTGGAATTCCTTCCTCTAGCTGGGATTTGTGTAGCTCTTCCCTAAGTCATTCATTCAGCATGTAGATTCTTTTAGATGCAGACTAAGAAGACAAATCTGTGTTCTACTTGCCAATTAATTTTCAGAAGATAGGCACAATCCAACTCCTCTACCAGCATTTCTGCTCCTCCTGTTAGCCCCATTTTGCACGACACCTTTCCAGTGCCCACACAGGCCTTTTTTTCTCTTTCCTGTGTTATGTCTGTTATAGGCTTGCCCTTTTCCTTTCCACTGGCCAAGGAAAACTAAGATGTCTTGCCCAGACGAGACAGCAATAAGAGATTTTAATACAGGCTTTAATACAGGCTCACCTTAGATGCTATATTTTTCTTCAAAACTCAAGCTAGAAGGAAAAGAGAAATTTCAGAAAGTCAAAGCGGAGAAATAAAGGCTCTTTCTCGTGTGATGCAGGCACCAGAATAAAGTACTTTGATCAGAACAGGAATTCTACACTATCTGCCACAGTGTGGATATAGTCTCCACAAAGAAATAAAATCAGTAAAACAAAGATAATACATGATTCATACAGTTGCAGTGATTTCAAACAGTTGCCATAAAGCCTGGATTAGTGATCACACTCAGATCTGGTTAAGGGTAGATTTACATCTAAGGTTTACTGGAAAACTGTTCACAGATCCTTACTCCCATCTGGTATATCTTGTGTCCTTACAACCAAAGTAAGGAAATAGCTATCAAGGATGAATGTAAACATTTACTTGTTAGGAATAGGAGGTTTGTGATTATCTTTTTCACACAAACCATACCAGCTTTCTTTACTTGAACTGAACATTCAAAGTCAAAATGATTCTAAGAACGTCATTTCTACCAAGACTATGAAACATTTTCTAAAAACAAGGAAGTGCAGCTCTTGCAATGACTTAGCAAGTCATCAGTAATGACTAATGAATCAGTGAATCAAATACAGAAAGCCTAATGTAGATTTTATGTTTCTCCTTCTTTCCTTTCTGTTTAGTTTGCATAGTCCACAAACTGAAAACAGATTTGTCTGCTGAACTGAAGTAATGTGATAACAAAAATAGGTAGACCTTTGAGTATTCTAGACCTTATCACTATATGTATTTTGTAGCTCTTTGCAGAAAGCATCTTCCTCATGTTTTTATTCCTAACTGCTGTTTAGCTATGCCCTTCCCAACCAAATTTGCCCTCTATTAGCTCCCTACCCCTATATTACTTTTTAGTGTTTAAGAACACGAAAATTAACAAACATGTATTATAATTTTCTAGGTTCAACTGCCCAGAAATCCAAGTTGGCAGTTTTGCAATGGTTTGGTCACTTCAGAATTCATTACAGTCCCTATCAAAATATACCTGCACTCCTTGAATGTCTAACGAGGACAAAGAATGGTGCAAAACAGATGACATTGTCATATTTTTTTTCTCTTTTTATTTCTTCAACAGTTTACATGATATCCTCTAGTTACTTGACAGAATAGCTCTTGTTTCCAGACTGAATTCTGCTGCAGAATACAGTGACCAGGATGTCCTATGATCAGCCAACATGGGCAGAAAATAGAAACAGTCTCAATTCCATTTTGCATTTGAGATTAAATTATATGTCCCCAACATCCTGTCAGACTTAGGACAAATAACATCAAACACCACTTTTTTTTCAGCAAGCAGCGTCCAGATGAAAGAAAACAGAAACAACAGAGAATAAATCATTTTAGGTGAGATGGGAATACGGGACTTTAGCTATGTGAAGGCCAAGCACAAAATCTGTTGGGGCAGGAGGACCAATAAAGCATTCAGGATCTGGATTCATATGTATGTGAATAACAACCACACGTGAAGAGTTTATATTAAACAACCAGACTGTGACAAAGAAAATCTTTCAGGTCACCATACAAGCTGTTCAATGTAAAGCAAATGCCTGTAAAACAAGAAAGTGTTTACATGATACTAAAAATTGAAATGTGTCTTAAATGCACTATAGTACCTTGGTACAGGAGAAAAACAGATGGAGCTTTCTCTAGTCAAACCCCAACTTGAAAGACACAAGCCGTGTAGAGCTGAAGCTTAGTTGGTGGTGCACTTCATGTCCTTCATGTAAAATATTCTGTCACTTTTAATTTTTTATCTTGTTTACTTTCTCTGTTACAAAAGAACTGGGATTTGGTTTTAGCAGCTCTGATTAAGTTTCTATTGATTTTTGAGATAGGAAATGGAACTTTCAGATTTCCCACATGAATTTAAAGCAAGTCAGGTATTAACCTCAAGGTAAAACATCTGCCATGACATTCGAAGAATAGACAAGTACTATCTTGCAGAAAACAGCATCTGTGCTCAAAGCTTAGTGCTTGGGATTTGGATTTTGAGAACAATGAAAGCAGGAGGTCTGCATTTTTACATGTGTAGAAACACACATAAATACATCTACATTTATTCAAATTTACATTCATACACAGACACATTAACACACATACGTGAAAAAAAAACCTTTATAAACACACACTCTAAAACCATTATAGCAGTAATGGCTAAAGTAAGTTACAAAGAGTGTCAGGCGAAATTAAGAATATGAAAGCCAGTGCAGAGCTGGAAACAGATATTTTTTTACCTCGCTTGTATTATATCTGACCATATAAAGGGAATTTATTATTTTTGAGGATCAATGTTCCCTTTCTCATCCTGTAACAATTGCCAAAATGTACATACACTTTGTAGCTTACAACTTTCATTATCAAATAGATCACTGCCTACGGTAGTGGTAGACAGTATTTAGTAAACCAAGATAAAATAAACATAAATAACAATTAGAAGTATATGCTGCATGCAACACCTACTGAGCTGAAAATTTTATCTTCAAATCATTGGATTGGTTTTGCCATCATGATGGCTTTCTGCAATCTAATTGCTCGGAAATGTATCAGATATTGGTGAATATTTCCAGACTATGCATATTAGAAAAGATTCTGAAAACCCATTGTCAAAACCATTGTCATGGTTTAAACAAAATGAAATAATGAAATGAAATAAAATTAAATGAAATCCAATTAAATAAAAATTTAGATGAAAGAGAAAAGAAAGGGGAAAAAAGATAGAAAACCATGTTTAGAGCTGGAGCAGAAATATTCTTGTTCTTTACCTTGTGAAACATCTGTGATTCTTACAACTTACTGGTGTTTAAAATGTATGCCTGTCTAACAACTCTATAGTGTGCGAACCATTTTGTCCAATATAGTTAAAGGGAATATTTTCAGTGATATTCGTGGACTTTAAAAAGTATATTATGCCTCCTATCTTAACATAACAAGAGTGATCCCATTGAGTTTCACATCTGACTGAAGACAAACACAGAACCTTCCCATCAATGCCCTTGGCAATAGGAGGAGTACTCTGCAGCTGGTTAAACTCTGGTCAGTATGCTCAGTCCTGTTAAAAAGACGGTCAATGCATTCAAACACCCTTGTAAAACAGCTTTGATCAGCAGAGCAGAACACCTTTGAAATGTATAAAGAAAAAAAACCAAAATGATGCCTTTATGACTTAATCTTCCAGTGATTAATGTTAATATTAAACTTGTCATCAAAAAGATAATAAGTTACAGGACGTTTGAAGGATCTTAGGTAATGCTCTAATCCAAGAAAATAAGCTTCCCAAGGGATCAAAACTTTAAACAGAAGTTGGAAAATATAAAATTATTCTATTAATTTGCATGAACCTGAATTCTATACTTAAACACAACTATTGTAGACCAGATCAACCATCTTGCAGAAAGTCTTTTATATGGCACTTTTACAAACATGAAAGCATACCAGGATTAAACTGTCCAGTTGTATTTAATAAATGATGACCAAGGCACTTAGCCATGAAAGATAACAATGGTCAAAACTTTATGAGCATATTTAAATAAATAAAAATAAAGAACGCTTAGCATCTTTTATTATAACCTGTTAAGTCTGCATTCTGGCCATACTCTTACACGTCAGTAAAAAGTATACGATCTTGTATGAGATTTTTACAATTCCAAACTGTCATTACATTTGCTGCTGTCATTTTCCCTAGCAATGATTCAGAAAGCCACAGATTTTTCTTGTTCAGTACAAGTTACACTATTGTGCCCCAGATTTTTAGAAAAGGATGAAACTATACTGAAAATTAGACATCATACCACCAGTTAAACTAAACATGCTATTCTTTTTGTGATGTTGGCACAGGCTGCTCAGAGAAGCTGTGGCTGCCCCATCCTTGGCACTGTTCAAGGAGCAACCTAGTTCAGTGGAAGGTGTTTCAGGCATGGGGTTGGAACCGAATGGTCTTTAAGGCCCCTTCTAACTCAAACCATTCTATGATTCAAATGACCCAACCACTAAACCAGACAGCTGAAATGAAGCACTTCATTTTGAAAAATATTACAAAAGTATTGTGGAAAATTCTCTATCACATTTCTATTACTACAAATTATTTGTGAGAAAGGAACTTAGAATAATTTTTTTCCTTTTTTGCATCAACACATTATCATTTTATTTGGTGATTGCCCCTGTCAAGATTGCAAAGCAACCATAACGAGACTAGAGTACTTCTGCCTAGGAAGGTGGTTTCCATTTGAACAGCTCCATTGTTGGTACTCATAAAGTCTACACATTTCTATTTGTATACCTGTAACAGAAATCAGTCTTTGAGCAATCAAAGTCAGTCATTTTGCATTTCAAAAGATTGGCAGCTCCTCTGAATTTGCCAAAAAAGGCAATAAGCATTTTTCCCTCTACAATGAAATATGATCCCTGGATTGTACTTTATACATGTATGGCAATGTATAGAACAGTACCATGCCACATACTCAGATTCTGCAGGAGCCATATATTTAACAAATGATATATTGATGCAGTCATCCACAATCTTTTTGTGAAGTTAATTAAAAATGAAATCATCGCCTGTTCCTTCAGCTGTTTTTTGCTAGTAGTGTCTAGTTCTGACTTTCTTCAGCTGCCATGAAACATTCTTGCTACCTTTACTTACAGGCACTAGAAACACATGAATCTTTGGAACAGGCAGTTAAGTTTACAACTTATTACCAGGATCTACTGAAACTGAATAAATACATGCTAGTTTAACTCTTCAATTGAATTAGACTTACCTATATTTGAACTGAACATCTGAACAGCCCATTTATAGTCACTTCTCGTGAGCATTCAGTTTACAGGCACAGATGTTCAGGGAAAATTCATTTTAATCTGAGGACGAGATCATTTAAATATAGCCTTCTGTGAACATTCATACCAGTGAGGGAACAAGAAAAACACCAATCAAATTATATGACTAATCATTTTTAAGTTGTGCACAGATATGTATTTGAATTTCAAATGCCAAACTGAAAAAAGTGCCTCAAATCTTTAAGGAACATTCCAGAAAAGGGTTATGTGTTCATGAAAACGTTATTAATGGCAAAAGATATGCCCATCTTCACATGAATGCCTCAAAATAGATCATTTAAACAATTTGAAAAAAAAGAAAAAAAGTTTCCTTAATGGGCAGTTTATGCAATCTCCGGTGAGAATACAATGCTTTGATGTTTGATAATGGTTCTATAAAAAACAGAGATTCAAACATTAGTGAATGAAAAATTACAAAGAAATTAATCTGAATGAAGATTAAGTATTGGATCTTCTGGAAATACATCTCCACAGCTGTTCTTCAGGCTAGAGTGATTCAGATGCTTTGACTTTCTAGTCTAATGAATTTCACTTGAATCCAGCAGTTGACAACTAACCCTTTTTAACAAAGAATTTCCTATAGAATTATCTTTTTCAAGGTAGCTTCCCTGTTCTCTTGTTCTCAGCAGGCTCAGGTTAACAGGTGTCTGCAGTTAAAATGTGCTGTTTCAGAACTGCTGCCACTTCCTATTTCTCCACTGGGAGTGCCACCAAACTAGTTTGAGACCACTGTCTTCCCCATGTACTGTCAGATTTGTATCTGTAGGACATACTGCAATCATTTTAGATTAATGTCAAAAAGAGACAGAAGGCATAAAAGTAGAAGGAGGACAGCAGTATTCCTTTGCAGAAAACTATATTCCATGACAGATGACAAATACTTTTCAAGTGTAAATAAGCTAGAAACATTTTTTTAAGATCAGCATAAAAAGTAAAGTGTATTTTGAAAAAAAAAAAAAAAAAAAGCACATTACAATATAAACCAGGGGAAAATAAAAATATTTCTGTCTACATGGAAGGTAATTTAGCTGCTTTCTTGAAACCTTACTCTGAATACAAAGCCACCTGAACAATACTCATCTCATTTGCCTTTTCTTTCATCTCTGTAAATAGGCACAACATTAATACATGATGGTATTATTAACTTTCAGAAAGTGTTTTGTGATCTTCAAATTGTGAGTTCCAGAAATGGTAAAATCACTGTTACTATTTTATCTTTGCTTCACTAGAGATTAAAATGAACTGTCATGCAATGTAGAACATTAGGTTAATTAGACAGAGGTTTGATTTTGGTCAAATCTAATTTTAAATACAGACTTTTGTACGCTTTTCCAATGTCTTCTAACAACTTGCAGTGAATATGGTAACATTTGTAGGAATATATACAGATATGGAAGGTACTTCTGCTGTTGTTAACCAAGTGTATAGGACAGAGGGCTGAAACATTGGGTAATATCAGCATAACTACTAGCACAATGCAGATTTTCAACCCAGGTATCATTTCTGTGTTTCTAAAGTTCTTTACGGAAAAAAACAACATGGACAACTGTTATGGCTATTTATCCCTCTGAGAAATCTAAATCAGTAAAGGTATCAAGTTAATACAAAAGTATTTTCCAATCCCTTTTTGTTGGTTTGCAAAGCTCTAGGTTACTTGATTATTCAATCAGGTACTGTATTTTTCTGCAAAGAATTAACAAGATGACTCTACTGAAAAATCAATAAAGTGAAATAACCATGTTACTAAGGGAAGCCAAGAACTCAAGTCTTAATTCCACAAGGAATAATTTAGTTTTTTGGGGTTTTTTTTCAAATATCCCACCCTGAATAAACACAACCAAAATACTTGATAACATAAGAAATCTTTTCCGGATGACCGTGGCTTATTTTTGATGTTCACATCCCAGAGATACATATAATAATTGAAGTTTCAGAAAAATCTGAAGCATGTTTTGAAGTCCTATGTACAAATAAGAAAAAAATACACTGGATTTTCTTTCTTTAATTCTTCCCAGAATACCACTGTTTAATTTCATGCAAAGGAGGCATCAAAACACTCTGTTCTTAATTGGTTCTTGATACAGCTTATCTGCTTTCATGAGGGTCTGTCAGCACAGCATGAATCAGAATCATGCGAGACCACTATTTAGCTTGAGTTCATGCATGATTTGTCTTTAAAAACAGATTGGCATGAATTGTTGTATCGTAGAGTAATTCCAGACACTATTGACTTTATCTATATGACAGGTCAAATGTGATTGGGATGCTTCCTTTTCAAGTGCAGTATTTATCATTGGGATGACAAAGCTTCACAAGCATTTAAGATCATAAATGGCACATATTTGCAGGGATTTATGTTAGTAAGTTTAGAAGTCATTTACCCGTTGAAAAACAGAAATGGCAATCAAATACAAATGAGGAAAAATACCAAATGTGCTTCCACTGCTACATTATTTTGTGGATTATAGATACTGCTAGCAGTAATTTCAAACACCCAAACTGCTTCTTACAAGCATGATTAATTTCCACAACACCCTTGCAGAGAAGGTAAATATTATCAAAACATTTTACAGGTGAGGCTGCCACAGTACCAGAAGGCAAACTGCTTGGCTCAACTACTGTGACAGGCTGCTCGATAATGCAAGAGGACAGTACATGGGTGTCACACATCCTAAGCGTGCTCACTCAGGATAGCCCTACTTCTATTAGTTTCTGTACCGCCCACAGACCTTTTACAGGTTGTTCTGCTAAGCAGTACACTTGGCGCTCATACAGCTGAGAATCAAGAAGGGACTGAGTTTTACAGGATTGTCTTTGCCTGCCTTAGGTGTGTTCTATTCTTTGGCCACTAACCAGAATCTGGTCCAGAAAGTTTCATGCTGCAAAGTACCTGCTGTTCTCCTGGGAAGGGATATGACGAGTCTCCTCTTTCATGCTGAAAAAGCACCATCAGCCTGCACCCTAACCACCTGCTTCAGCGCTACATCATTAGCTTAGGCATTTTGCTTACCGTTGTGCAGGTTAACAAGGTCTGCCTAGGATAAGAAAAAATTTTGCTTATTAATTGTATAACTAATCTGAACAAAGTGAAGGAAAAATAGTTTTTCATTTATATTTCCCCTGCAATATTTTGTAAACTCTCAACTTTCCATGGGTTTTTGGAATATTGCACTAATAGGAGAGCCATTTCTCTTATGACGGTTATGGTTTCATTCCAGGGAATCCTAAATGCTCTACATTGATTGGCATAATCCTACAAATGCTGGGCATAAAAAACTTCCTATGACTCCCCTGGGAGCTCTGCTTGAGAGGTTTTAAAGCTTTTAACAATATTAGACTGCATCAGCCCCCTGGGGAGTTTGTGAACATGCCAGCCAACATGGAGCACAGCAAACCACTACTCTTACAAAATGTGTCACTGGATCTTTTATCCACACAGAGTCGACAGATTATTTGAGAATGAGTCTCAAATGCACAACTATTGTCATACTCTCAACCACAGCAATTCCACTGTTGTACTGCATAAGCTTTGTCATAGAGGATGTATGACATTATGTCCTTTGTCAGACACAATATGACATGAAATCTGGGGTGCTGTAAGAGCTACTGCTTTTAAAATAAGAAATGAAAAAATAATCCTAATATTTAACTAGGGTAAATCTCTGGAAGTCCAAAACTTTGGCATAAGTATGAAGCACAATCGCACAGCTGTGAAGTGAGAGCAGTTCCACACTTCAGGGTGGTTACATACTGTGTTTTGCAAAATATTATCTGAAGTTTGAGTTTAGGTCTCTTATTTCAGTCACCAAAGATTGAATTGCTTTAATTTAAGATCTACAATGCTACCTATAATTATTACTTTAGTTATGATCTGTGTCGTCAAGCACAGTATTATACTGCACAGAAAAGACAGGGTCGCATGGAAAATAGGACACCATTATATAATTCTGATTAATTAATTATACATTATAGTCCTATATGTTATGCAATTAAAGGTTGTGTAAACATGAAGTACAGGACAGATGAACTTAACTTGCATGAGCTACTTCCATTATGACATTTTCTATCTTATACTCCACAGCTTTGCAAACCAAATAATTTTCATTAAATTTATGTGCATATGAAATGTAATATAACAAAAAAGTATGAGATAGTTAAATTTGCTGAGGATGAAAATGTATTTTGTCTTTTAATTATGGAAGGCTTTTAAAATTTCCTCCACTAGAAATTAAATCTGGAATATCAGAAAATGTTTTTTTGTTTTTATTACTAGTTCTTTAGCTAATATTAGTATTTTCATTTTGGAGTTAATCTACAAAAAAAAAAAAACAAACAAAAAACAAACAAACAGACTCATAAAATGCTGACAAACAAGGAAAAAAAGCATTGAACAGAAACTTTCAAGAAGACTTCCCCCCTCCATTCTGCTTTGGAATTCTATAGAAATAGGGGAGAAGATGAAAAAGACAGTAACTTTCTCCTGAGTTACTCACTGTAGTTTTGCAACAAATGCAGCCGGTGTGCTGCATTTCAGCAGTGAGAAGATGTTACACCAGTCATCATTTCCAGTTAGTGGAGAACTCTGAATGTGGTGCCGCTGTCTGTCTCAGCAGGAGCCAATCCCCAACACTATGAACCCTCCCAATGTTTTCCATAATCACTTATATGCTTGTTGATGATCACTTCTGATCACAGATGTCTTGGGATTCAGCTGGGATAATTTTCTTCCTAGTAGCTGGTGCTGTTCTGTGTTTTGGCTTTAGTCTGAGAATAACCCTGGTAACACACCAATGCTCAGTAGCACTTACCCTGAGCAAGGACTTTTCAGCCTCTCATGCCCTGCCAGTGAGGAGGAAGCAGAGATGGGACACCGGACCCAAAGTAGCCATACATAGGGATATTCCATACCATAGCACATCATGCCCAGTATATAAACTGTGGGGAGTTACCCAGAAGGGATGGATTGCTGCTTGGGTAAGGATGGGTGTCGGTCAGCAGAAGCTAAGCAATTGCATTGTACATCACTTGTGTTTACTGTTCCTTTTCTTTCTTTCCCCTTTTAGTTTTATAGAATCATAGAATCATAGAATAGTTAAGGTTGGAAAGGACCTTAAGATCAAAGAGTTCCAACCCTCTACCATGGGCAGGGACATCTCACACTAAACCATCCCACCCGAGGCTCTGTCCAACCCAGTCTTGAACACTGCTAGGGATGGAGCATTCACAACTTCCTTGGCCAACCCATTCCACTGTCTCCCCACCCTTTCAGTGAAGATCTTCTTCCTTATACCCAATATAAACTTCCCCTGCTTAACTTCTAGCTGGTTACCCCTTGTCCCATCACTACAGTCCCTAATGAAGAGTTCACCCCCAGCATCCTTATAGGCCCCCTTCAAATACTGAAAAGCTGCTATGAGGTCTTCATGCAGCCTTCTCTTCTCCAGGCTGAACAGCCCCAACTTTGTCAGGCTGTCTTCATATGGGAGGTTCTCCAGCCCCTGATCATCCTCGTGGCCCTCCTCTGGACTTGTTCCAACAGTTCCATGTCCTTTTTATGTTGAGGACACCAGAACTGCACACAATGCTCCAGGTGAGGTCCCACGAGAGCAGAGTAGAGGGGCAGGATCACCTCCTTCGACCTGCTGGTCATGCTCCTTTTGATGCAGCCCAGGATATGGTTGGCTTTCTGGGCTGCGAGCGCACACTGCAGCCGGCTCATGTTCATTTTCTCATTGACCAGCACCCCCAAGTCCTTCTCCGCAGGGCTGCTCTGAATCTATTCTTTGCCCAACCTGTAGCTGTGCCTGGGATTGCTCCGACCCAGGTGTAGGACCTTGCATTTGTCATGGTTGAACTGCATGAGGTTGTCATCAGCTCACCTCACAAGCATGTCAAGGTCCCTCTGGATGGCATCCCTTCCCTCCAGCATATCAACTGGACCACACAGCTTGGTGTCATCGACAAACTTGCTGAGGGCACATTCGATCCCACTGTCCATGTCACCGACAAAGATGTTGAACAAGACCGGTCCCAACACTGACCCCTGAGGGACACCACTCGTTACTGGTCTCTAGCCAGACATTGAGCCATTGACCACAACTCTTTGTGTGCGGCCATCCAGCCAGTTCTTTATCCACCGAGTGGTCCACCTATCAAATTGATGTCTCTCCAGTTTAGAGAGAAGGATGTCATGCGGGACAGTGTCTAACGCTTAGCACAAGTCCAGGTAGTGACATAAACTGCTCTACCCCTGTCCATCAGTTCCGTAGCCCCATCATAGAAGGCCACCAAATCAGTCAGGCAGGATTTCCCCTTAGTGAAACCATGCTGGCTGTCACCAAGCACTTTGTTGTTTTTCATGTGCCTTAGCATGCCTTCCAGGAGAATCTGTTCCAAGACTTTGCCAGGCACAGAGGTGAGACTGACTGGTCTGTAGTTCCCTGAGTCATCCATTTTACCCTTCATGAAAATGGGGGTTATATTTCCCTTTTTCCAGTCATCGGGAACTTCACCTGACTGCCATGACTTTTCAAATATGATGGCCAGTGGCTTAGCAACTTCATTCACCAGCTCCTTCAGGACTCCTGGATGGATTTCATCAGGTCCCATGGACTTGTGCGTGTTCAGATTCTTAAGATGGTCTTGAACCACATCCTCTCCTAAAGTCTTCACTCTCACAGTCCCTGTGTCTGCCTTCCAAAACTTGGGTGTGGTCAGAGAATTTGCCCGTGAAGACTGAGGTAAAGAAGTCATTCAGAACTGCAGTCTTCTCCAAATCCAGGGTAGCCAGTTCTGACAGCTTCTGGAGAAGGTCCCCATTGTTCTTAGTCTGTCTTTTATTTGCAATGTAATTATATAATCCCTTCCTGTTACCTCTCACATCCCTAGCCAAGTGTAATTCTAACTGTGCCTTGGCTTTCCTAACCTGGTCCCTAGTTTCACAGACAACATCCCTGTATTCTTCCCAGGCTGCCTGTCCTTGCTTCCACCTTTTAGAAGCCTCTTTTTTCCCTCTATGTTTCCTCAGCAGCATCTTATCCATACAAGGAGATATCTTGGCCCTCCTGCTGCACTTCCTTCTACTTGGGATGCAACACTCCTGAACTTGTAGTAGGTGATCCTTGAATATCAACCAAGAGTCTTGGCCCTCCCTGCCCTCCAGGGCTATATCCCATGGAACCTTACTAAGCAGGCTCCTGAAGAGGCCAAAGTCTGCTCTTTTGAAGTCCAGGGCAGTGAGCTTGCTGCATGCTCTTCTCACTGTCCTGAGGATCTCAAACTCCATCATCTCGTGACCACTACAGCCAAGGCTGCCCTGGAGCATCACATTTCCAACCAGCCCCTCCATGTTGGTGAGCACAAGGTCAAGCATGGCAGCTCTCTTTGTCAGCTCCTCTATTACTTGCAGAAGGAAGTTGTCTTCTACACAACTGTGGAGCCTCCTGGATTGCTTGTGCCAGGCCATTATTTCCCTTATCCTTACTATTATTACTGCTACTAGGCAGTATTATTATATTGTTCTTTAGTTATTAAACTGTTCTTACCCCAACCTGTGGGTTTTACATTCTTCCAATTCTCCTCCCCATCCCACCAAGGGACGAGTGAGTGCTGCCTGGTGCCGGGTTACCGGCTGGGTTTAAACCACAACAACAGAGGACACTGTTTAAGGGGTTGTTTTGCCCCATCTAGAGCAGACATCTTTGTGCAAGAGCTTCTTACTAAAAGGCATTTGGCAGGAAATCCACAAGGTCATCTGTAATAGAAAAATAATGGAGTAATTTGAAAGCTGAAGTCCAAACATTTGCTTGTAAAAGGTATGGCCGATTGTCAACTTGTATGTTTGAGATAAGGTACCTATTTTGATAAGATTCTCTAAATTGCACATAAAGCACCTAAACCTGGAAAAAGTTGCATTTCCATTTGAAAGCACACACAAAGAGCTGACTGCCCTTGCCTGGGCTCAGAACTTTTGCTTGTCAGGGCAGTATTTTGATAACTTCCTTCTACATTGAAGGAATCTGACAGAATTTACAAGCTAATCTTTAATTTTTGAAATCAATGTTCATTTCAATATAATTGCCTAATAGAGAAACAGCCTACACTGCTATGAAGTGACACTACGCTGTGGTGCATAAAGGAATTACTGGTTTTTAAGGATACAGTGACAGCAACTTTGAAAAGTCATGTATATACAACTGATACAGGTTTGGGGTTTTGAGTAGCGATCAGATTACAGAATCACAGAAGTTGAAGCTGGATGGGACCACTGGAGATCCATCTGGTCCAACCTCCCAGCTCAAGCAGGGTCACCTAGAACACATAATTCATAACTGTGTCCAGATGGCACTTGAATATCTCTGGGGAAGGAGACTTTACAGCTTCTCTGTACTTTTTGGTCCAACATGTATCACCTTCTAACTTCTTAACTACCAGGAAGCTACCATACCAATCAAGGCACAATCTGTCTCTGCTGACTATTGTCTGAACGGCTTGCATTTGTTACTAATATAGTTTAACTCATGGTATTAGTATTTTGTCACATTTAGCTGCAGATAACATTGTATAGGCATGGCGTTCTTAGCATTTTGCTCTAATTTGGTCCATAAAACAATCAAAAATCCCTGCAAATTTCAATAGTTATTCATAGCTCGTGTCACAACCTGCACAAAATATACATTTTTGTAAAATATGTAAAGCTGCTTAATAAAGCTAAAGCAAGCCAGCTTTCTAATTGCATGAGCATATCCAATTAAAGAGTTCATTATTTATTGAAAAAACAATGCTGAAAGTAGTTCTTAGTTTCACCCAGAAAAAGATAGCAATGAACTGAAGTAACAATATGGAAAGAATGACTTTTTAAAAAACAGTTGAGAAATGTGATGGTATGAGATGGATTTAACTGCCTCGGCTTGATGCTACAATGCATAGGTTCATTTATTCTGTGAAAGAAAGAATCTAGTTATGTGCATTTCTAAAATAATTGGGTAAAAGGATGCATCCAGTGCAGCCAATGAGTGTTTCCATCAACTTATAGAGTCAAGATTTCACCAGGTGTCTCTAAAACCAGGTATGTAGCCTATGTAATGCCTGTCCTTTCTAGGCAAAAATATTTCTTGAAGTCTTTCATTCATGGTATGCCAGCTTGTCACATATTTGCCACAGGTATAGCAAGCACATATATTATTTAAGTTTTTAGTATTTAAAATGCGCAAGTACTGTTACTGTCGAACTTCGTGGAATGAAATGTAGGAAGACAAATAACATACCTTCTATTTTCCCTGACAACAAACTGCAAGGAAATACACACTAAAAACTAGGCTACATTATTACAATCTCTGTTTCAGTATTCAAATAGCTAGTGATGACTCCTGACCCACAGTTAATCTCCATGTTTTTTATCAACTGGTATTTTATCTAGTGGTATCATATAATGTTCCTTCAACATGGCAATAAGAACACAGTAGTTTAGTATCTTGATAGCTTTTTCTGTTATGTACTTCTGCTGTAGCCCAAAGACTAGCCTTTCATTATTATTATTCTTTAACTCAGTGACATGGTTTAAACAAAGTCACCCATAAATCACTCAGTCATTCTCTCACTCCACCCCTACTTTCTCTCCCTCTACTCCTGGAGGGATGTAGAGGAGAATTGAAAAGAATGCAACTCCCACAGGTTGAGATAAGAACAGTTTAGTAACTAAGGTATAACACAGACCACTGCTGCTACCACCAATAATAGTAATGATAAAGGAAATAACAAGAGGAAAGAATACAACACCTCAACACCAGCCGACCGATAACTCGCTAACCCCACCCGACCGAGCACCGATCGATACCTCGTCCAACCCTGCAGTCCTAGCCCTTCTGGGGTAACTCTCCATTACATCCTGGGCATGACGTGCTGTGGTATGGAATACCTCTTTGGCTAGTTTGGGTCAGGTTTCCTGTCTCTGCTTCCTCCCAGCTTCCCCTCCTGTCTGGCAGAGCATGAGGCTCAGAAAGTCCTTGGTCAGACTAAAACATTTGAGTGATAACTAAAAACATCAGTGTTATCAGTGCTGTTCCCAGGCCAAAGGTCAAAACACAGCACTGCACCAGCTACCAAGGAGAAAAATTACTGCTACTGCTGAACCCAGGACACTCAGTTAAAATTATCACTGGTTTAGTAACATACATAGAAAATTTACTTACAAGTAAGGAGGAGAGGAAAACAAACCATTGGACAAATGAAATTAGTGTAATGCCAAGCTCATTACAACTGACCCCCATGTTCTATGCAGTCAGGTGCTTCTTACAGTCAGGACTGAAGTATTTTTGCATGGACACCACTTTGTGGTGAAGGGATGATAACAGCATTTTCTATTCCTGTAGTGACCAAGGCCCTCGCTAAAAGTTTAGGTCTGCAAACTGACAAAATTATTCCAGGAATATTCTGATGATGTCCTTGAGGAAGAACATAAAATAACACCATAACTCAAGTGAATGCATAGATGCTATTTTAAATATTTCTATCTATAATAATATGCAGATGTTATTGATGTAATGAGTCTGTAGAATGCACACACTTCTCCTTTGATCCACAGAAATTCCATCAGTCACTTCTTGTCTGTGGTTGTCTACAAACCTTCCACTGTGTTTTAAAATGGTTTGTTCACCAAACAAAATTGTTTGTCATCTGGCTACAGATTTTTCTTTAATTCTTTTCTCCATCTTCCATTTTTCTACTATAATTAGACTCCTTTTTGTCTGCTTCATTTGTTTTGACTACAAATCAGTATCTAGTACTACAGTCATGATTCTGCCGTTAGCTATGGCCTGAGAACACCAATAAGAGGTGCACTGTAGGTCACATTCCCATTGGAAGCCTCCTGAACAAAGTTATTCTTTTCTCATGCACCACAGAGCTTATGTAACATTTTGCTGTTTTCCACAACCTGTACTAGGTATTCCTGTGCTCTAGCTCCTTTACACATCAATCATACTGTATTACCTTCTTTTGCAAGTTTTACAGCGTCACATGTGAAAGGTCCAGATTTAGCTGTCATAGAATCATAGAATAGTTACGGTTGGAAAGGACCTGAAGATCATCCAGTTCCAACCCCCCTGCCATGGGCAGGGACACCTCACACTAAACCATCCCACACAAGGCTCTGTCCAGCCTGGCCTTGAACACCACCAGGGATGGAGCATTCACAGCTTCTTTGAGCAGCCCATTCCAGTGCCTCACCACCCTCACAGTAAAGAACTTCCTCCTTATATCCAATCTAAACTTCCCCTATTTAAGTTTTAACCTGTTACCCATTGTCCTATCACTATAGTCCCTAATGAAGAGTCCCTCCCCAGCATTCCTATAGGCCCCCTTCAGATTCCTGAAGGCCTGTCATTTGATAAGACATGATTAATCAGGACTTGAAATAAGAGTTTTGTGAAGGACTATTTTACAAGGGGTGCAAAGGTAAGAATTCTTCTCTTACATGTGAAAAAGTTAACTGAAGAAATCCAGGATTTGTACAGTGTCATATGGCCTAATTTTCTGATGCTACTTAAGTAAAAACTGAAAACCAGAGAGCAGTACATATCAAGTTAGCTGAGAGAAGAACTTCAGTTAATACGCTTATTTTAGAGTAAGAGGGTTTTGTTGCTGGAAGCCATCCCTTATTATTGTTAAAATGTTCTTTGCTGTGCATGAATAAAATCCATTTAAACATATCATTAATATTGACATGACTTAGGTCTTCTACATTTTTCTTTCAATACACTGTAAGTTTCCATCTAGAACATGGCACGAAGAAAAATGAAAGCTTTGTGCAGTATAATAAACATTTCCATAGAAGTCTACGTGGTATTTCTGCTGTACATCATGTTTCATTTATCAACCTGAATTAGGCTTTTGAAAAAGAAGGAAATGCAACTTTGCAGTTCAGTACCTTTTCTAGGGTTTTTTTTGCAATAACAAAATTACTTAATGTCATTTCCAGTTCTTCCTGTTCCATATACACATGTACACAGAGCTATGGGTAATTCACTTATACAGTTCAACATCTCCTTTGTCACAGTTGGTATATGTGCAGATTTTTCCCTCAAGGAAAGAAACTCTTTTATAAAATTACTGTATATTCTGCCTTTTTTTTTTTCCCCTTTGCTGAAACATTTGTATTGTTATACCCTGTCAGACTGGTAATTAACATTCAGGCTCCATCTGACATAAACGCAGCTCTCAATCCTCCTTAAAAATCCCTTAGGACACACATGATAAGTAAAATAATGTGAGCCACTAGCAGGGGAAAAGTACTTAAATTATTTTTTTTTTTTTTTTAAGGAAAGGAAAAGAACGAATGAAAGAACCTCCATGAGACTGAATAACCACAGACTACTTATGTCATGCAGTCAATGCATGGCAGTGTACAGTGCACTGGATGTACGGTGCACTGGATGGAGCTAATCCTACTGTGTGGAATAAGCATTCAGAATGCTACAGCTGTCTTGTTGCTCTCTTTTGCTTTTCACAGAATCACAGAATCCCAAGGGTTGGAAGGGACCTCAAAAGATCATCTAGTTCAACCCCCCTGCAAGAGCTGGGTAACCTACAGTACATCACACAGGAACTTGTCCAGGTGGGCCTTGAATATCTCCAATGTAGGAGACTCCACAACCCCCCTGGGCAACCTGTTCCAGTGCTCTGTCTTTTCCCACACAAAGATCTATATCCTCTTCCCAGTCTCAACTTTCTCTTAAACTTCTAAGGCACTCAGTGTAGCTGGGTTTCCCTCTTTTATCCACAGTGTGTGCTCCTCCTCCTTTTTCAGGTCTCTCAAGTGAATAAACATTCTTTCAGATCAATCATCATTTCTTGAATACTGTCACACATGATACTTAAGGTATCATATTGTTCTGAACTATTCTAACTAGATTATATTGTTTTTGGTAAGATGATAATGTTACCTTAAAGCTATGTGCACATTATGTCCTGGGTGTAGCAGTAGCAGTCAGTTTTTCTCCTTCTTAGTAGCTGGTGCAGCACTGTGTTTTGACTTCCAGCCTGGGAACAGAGCTGATAACACTGATTGTTTTTAATTGTTGCCAAGTAATGTTTACCCCGACTAAGGACTTTTTGAGTCTCATGCTCTGCTGGCGACGAGGGGAGGCCGGGAGGAAGCGGAGACAGGACACCTGACCCAAGCTAGCCAAAGAGGTATTCCATACCACAGTACGTCATGCCCAGGGAGGTAACTGGGTGTTACCCGGAAGGGCACGGGCTCTCTTCGGGGGGTCGAACTTGTTTGGCGGTGGTATCGTATTCTCTTGTTATTTTCTCTTATCATTATTATCATTGGTGGTAGCAGTAGTGATTTGTGTTATACCTTAGTTACTGGGCTGTTCTTATCTCAACCCGTGGGAGTTACATTCTCTTGATTCTCCTCCCCATCCCTCCGGATTGTAGCCCAGGAAGTATGCAAGACGAAGTTAATTTTTTGCTGAAACTGTACCCTTACACACACACTTGGGCTTTCATGTAATTCCAGCAGGATGTGCAGAAGACAGACTGGCATAGCACTCATACTGGGTCACCAACCCATTTTAGCAAAGATGATGAGACAGTTTTCTGCCTTTGCGTGCAATGCACACAGCAACAGGAGAGACAAAGTAGTAACTCTTACTGAAAGCAGTGATTTAATATCATCCCAACATCATAATGTTATTATGGAAATCACAACAAAAAGATGCTTGCACCTCGATACCAAATTACTAGGTAATTTGAAAGATTGCTAGGCCAGAGACATAAGAAGTCTCTCTCTGAGATTTATAGCTACAGTGGATTTAAACACATGAAAATCATCTGCCACAGTACCCAAGAAGGAACTATCACATACCCAAATCAGGGAAAAAGCTTTAGTGATGGATTTTCTGCTTTTTTTGCAGTAGAAACAAAATTGTGCCTCCTAGCCTCTAACTTCAACCTCTAATAAACTGACCTTCAGAACATATTACTGCAATAGCTGCTCACACATTCATACTTTTCTCGTGGCAAAATTCCCTTTTTCTGGCACCTTAAAAGCCCAGAGATCCAAAAGGGGGACCTTCTGGAAGGACTGAGAGGGACAAATGTTCAGATTCAACATTGCTGCTTAGCCCAGAGGCCATATGGTTCACAGTTGCCTCTGTGTAATTTTAGGTGGCAATATATCACAATGTCAGGTGGTATCTCAATGACATTTCATCTCAGTGCTTCCCCTACAGTTCACACCATGGACAGGAACCATTTTTCACAGAAGGTGTATATTGCATAAATAGTAAGATGTATCTGCATCTCCATATGCAGATGTTAAGGTGCGCTATGCAACTGGCTCAACAGTACAGCACAAACCTGTTCTGTAGATGGCACTGGCTTTCTAGCATTCTCTTAACAACTCTGGGGCTAATCCTGAACAGCCCCAGCAGAAAAGCAAGTGGAGGAAACTACAATAACACTGCCAGCTCCAAAGGCACATCTTATGGAGAAAACCTCCTGGGACCTCCTTGCTTTTAGCTCTTGTGTGGATTTCTTGGAGAAGCAGATGTTTAGGCTCTGAATTAGCAGTAGCCTCAGTATCCCAAAACGCCTCACTATGTAAATCTTACTTTCTCTTTCTGAACTACTTTGAGAAACATTTAAAAATACATATTTAACATCCATGCATCTTTCTACCTTTAAAGTTCTGCAAGATGAATGGATTAAAATTTCCTACTTATAAAAGTATATATATCACACGTTCTTTTGTCATGTATTTTTTTATAGCTCTCAATTTACAGCTCTGGCTGTCCTTTTGTCATGTTCTTTTGTCTTGTATTTGAAAAAGCAGATCTACTTAATATCATATTTCTCTGGACAGTGCACTGACCTGCATAAAACAACCTATCAAAGAGCAATCTGTCATGAAACACCATTTTTTCTGATGCTTTCAAGGCAAAAGATATAGGCATCCCAGTTCTCTGAGAAACAAGGGAAAATTATCTTCACAGGTTTATTGAGGGAATAAATACAACTTTGCTAACTGATCATTTCTATTCATTCTAACAGCAACATGTTGCTTCTCCAGCAGTTAATAAAATGAACATGCTCCATACCAGGGAAAAATGCTGACCATACTAGAATAAGTGAGCCAACACATTGTCCAAGCATGTACCTTAATTGACAGGATAATTAATCCTCAGTACATAATCAATGAGGAACAGTATGGTCTTGTGAAAAATTAGACACCAGAATGAGACTGAATTTTCTCCAAGCTAAAATGTGGTGTCACCAGTCAATGAATCCTCCCTCAGGAGACTGTAACAAAGAACCAGGTGAAGGACAGCCAGAGCTCTAAATTGAGAGCTATAAAAAAAAAAAAAAAAAAACAAACCCAACAACAAAAAACCCCACATTTGTGCCAGCATGTTTATAATATATAGGTTGGAGTTACAGGTGAGAAATAGAGGCTAGCAGTCTGTTATAATCAGAAGTTGAGTCAGTAAAGCACTGAAGAACCACTAAATCACCACTGCTTTCATTGCATGTAGTTTAAAACCATATAATAAAACTATCAGACAAAGCCACTTTCTTTTAGCGTTTGAAGCTGAAGCTGTGGATATCAATCAGTTCAAAGTTAGAGCACTGCTAGGGAGTTCAGCAAAGGGAAGCTCTTAATTTTCATTATAGTCTTTTTTTCTTCACATTGGGCACTTCCCATGAAAGTACAAAATGTACAGAGGTCTTTTCGTCATAATTGAAACAAGCAAGAAAATAAGAGCTCCATTTCCCATTAAATTTTGGTGTTCTCAAATTTAATTCCATTTTGATAATCTAATTCAAGGTACCAAAAAAGTTTGACCATGCATTTAAATAGGCTGAAACTGAAGCCTTTAATCCTATCCAGTATTGAGTAACTCTGAGTTTCTAATTTCCTTCTCCCAGTGGGTGTTGAGGTCAGCGCTTACCACAGAGCAAATTGGAGTCTAGCAGGACTCTGTTCTTTGTAAATAGGGGAGGCTGCCTTGTCGTGCTTTGCTGGGACTGAGAAGCTGTCCCAAAAGGGTTTATATCAGGGTTTGGGGTTCTGTGGCTACCCCTTAGAGAAAGGTGAATTAAATAGAGCAACTCTGCATGCATAACTGGACAGACAGCAGTATGCCACTTTTTTTTCAGTCATACATCTTTCAAAATTTACCATACTTCCCATGAACAGAGCGGTCACTACTGCCAGCCAATCCTGTCGAATCCTTTACAATATAGAAGAAGTCACTGGAGCAAAGTACATAGAGATGGACCTATATCCATCCAGACTTTCCTTTAAAGTATAAATATCAAAACTTTAAAAAACTTAAAAACAACCTTCAAGACTGCCTATATATCTGACACAATCCCAATTTGAGCTGTAACTCCCCCTACAAATGATACACTGTATACCTAGCAGCCATGATCTGAATTTAATTTTGAAATAGAATCATAGAATCATAGAATAGTTAGGCTTGGAAACAACCTTAAGATCATCCAGTTCCAACCCTCTGCCATGGGCAGGAAGCCTCACACTAGAGCATTTTACCACTTCCCTTTGCAAACTGTTCTAGTGCCTCACCACCTTCTCAGTAAAGAACTTCTTCCTTATATGTAACCTGAATTTCCCCTGTTTAAGTTTAAACCTGTCTTCCACAACAGAAGAACCTCCAGGATTGCTTGTGCCAGGCCGTACCATCCCTCCAACAGATATCAGCATGGCTGAAATCTCCCACAAGGAGAAGGGCCTGAGAGCTTGAGGCTGCTGCTATCTGCCTATAGAGGGTTCCATCCACAGAGTTCTCTTGATCTGGTAGCCTGTAGCAGACTCTCACTGTAATGTCCCCCATCACAGTTCTCCTTCCTTTGACCCTGACCCTCAAGCTCTCTGTTGGCCCATCACCCATCCCCAGGCAGAGTTCCAAATTCTCCAGCCTGTCATTGACATAAATAGCTATGCCCCTTTATTGTCTGCCCAGCCTGTCTTTTCTAAAGAGCCTATAACCTCCATTACAACACTCCAGTCATAGGAGCCATTCCAGCATGCTTCCATGATGACAGTGGTGTTATATCCCCATAGACGCTCACAAATATCAACTGGATCTCAGTATTTTTTACTCATGAAAGGATATGAAATGATTGAATTACTTTTCTGAATGCTATATCTTTCCTTTAAATTCCAACAGTTTTCTACATGTATTTTTCATTGTTAAATACTCTCATGAAGGATAGTTGCAGCATTAATGGTAACTAAAAATTACTACTAGAAAAAAAAAACCCAACTCTGGAAATTAGAGTACATCAGTAATGCAGTGAAACTGGTAGCTAGTAAGAGTGCAGCCAACCTTTTACAATAAATGAGTCCAGTGGCGTAGATTTCTTTCTACATTTAGAGCCATTTCTTTGAAGCAAGCCTAACAAACACATTGACAGTTGCGTGACAGACAGAAAACCTACCAGGCAAGCTCACAAGCTGTATCTCTGTGGGGCTTGACAATACTTTGACTTTCTGTGGGACTAAGTAAACAAAATAAAAGTAAACAAAATCAAAATAGTAGTCTTCTGTTCTCACATTGTTCGTTAAAAATGTTTCTCTTAGACTCAGCTACCCACCAGTCACTCAAACCTCAAGATAGTTAAACACTTATTCTGATCTGTCACAGGCTCCTGGATATTGTGAGAGAGAAACTGGGCACTGTCCATGTCACCGACAAAGTTGTTGAACAAGACCGGTCCCAACACCGATCCCTGAGGGACACCACTCGTTACTGGTCTCCAGCCAGACATTGAGCCATTGACCACAACTCTTTGTATGTGGCCATCCAGCCAGTTCTTTATCCACCGAGTGGTCCATGTATCAAATTGATGTTTCTCCAATTTAGAGACAAGGATGTTGTGTGGGACAGCGTCAAACGCTTTGCACAAGTCCAGGTAGATGACATCAACTGCTCTACCCCTGTCCATCAGTTCTGTAGCTCCATTGTAGAAGGCCACCAAATTGGTAAGGCAGGATTTCCCCCTAGTGAAGCCATGCTGGCTGTCACCAAGCACCTTGTTGTTTTTCATGTGCCTTAGCATGCCTTCCAGGAGAATCTGTTCCAAGACTTTGCCAGGCACAGAGGTGAGACTGACTGGTCTGTAATTCCCCGGGGTATCCATTTTCCCCTTCTTGAAAATGGGGGTTTATATTTCCCTAATGGAATGAAAAATGCTAAGTGGCTGTGTGAATAAGATATTTTAATTTTCTGTAAGATACCATCAGAAAGAGCAATAAAATATCTCAAATCAGTCTGGCAAAATAGATGTTTTGCTACAGATTTTGACTGATATATTTAAAAAGAATTTAACCCCGAAAATACATGGAAACAATTCTCTGCTGAGCCACTGGAAACAGCTGGGATGTCTCAATGCACTCAAGACAGGAATATGTATGAGGAACACTCATCCTGCTTGCAAGTTGTGATTTAAGGGAAAAAATTATACACGGTAACTTCTTCCTTCATCATTCCATAAAGCGCAGACAGTTTTTTCTCTCCCTTGTCCTATGCCTGTACTGCCCTCTGCACTTAGCTGGCCATTCAGAACAGTTCACAAAGCCCACTACCAATTCTACAACCGCCCCCCCCCCCCCCCAGGATATCGCTGGAGGAAAGAGCTATATCTGGTGGCTCTTTAGTTGCTGCAGCATTCTTCAGATCTGACAGAGGTATGACAAATTTGCAAGTCATCGTGTTTTAAGATGGATTATCCTTTTCAGAAAATGTCTGCAGGGATGGTTTGGGAAAAGAAATCCTTTAAAAATCTTGTTCTTGCTTTGCTTTTCACACTAAACATGACCAGAAATACTCAGAGAGTATTCCTGCACTCATACCTAATGGAGGGAAGGGATGACTTATGTTCACATGGAATTTATGAAAAGGATTAAATAGTCTTTTAGCTTGTTTTGTTATTCCACATATACATATATGCATATATACACATATACAGACATACATTCCAAAGGCCATGGAGATAAACCTGTAATATCTATTTGTCCACCTTAGTATGATGACGTGAGGAGAATTTTTAGAAGTTCTGCATCACTGCAAACCCCACATATTTCATCAAGATAATTAACCACTGATGAAAGCTCCCAGCAATTTAACAGATACAAGAGAAAATTTAATGCCTTGGAGGCATATCAAATATTGGATGATAGCTTAACTACTGAATTATCCACTAACCTCTCCAAGCTCTGCCTTTGGGATACTACAAAAGATGTTTTGAGAATGAGATGGAAGGACCTGAAGGAAAAGACATGTTAAAAACTTTTAAAGAGAGGTCTAGATCTTGACTTCACCTAAATTAGCTTGGATTTGCATAACATGGGAAAAGGCTGATGTGGGAGAAAAAATTATAACAATGATCAAGTGTCTCGACTTGTAGCCGAGCAATAAATCACTTTTATTGGACATGCCATGAATGGCAACAGAAAGGCTTAGCACTGAGATTGAGTAACTGCAGACACTGTATCTTCTGAGTCACCTGGGGAAAAAAAATCTCTTTGTATAGTCACTGTCCTCAATTTGGAGAAATGTAAATAAGCATCTTTATCATCTTTCAATTACAAAAGAAAATACAAGCCCCAAACCTTCTGGATCACCACATAGACAGTAAATAGTCTCTTCTGTTGAAATTTTCCACATGCTATTTCCTTAAGATAAAACACTTTGCTGCCCAGGCCTGACCTTCAGGATTTACAAAAAACTTCTATTGACATCTATTGATTCTCCCTGCAAACCCAGATGAGTTCACAGTCCATCTGAAGGAGAAAAGTTAGCTCTGATGTTCTGCCCTGCCCTTGCTAAGCTCCTGGCTTAGGCACCAAGGTATCCTGCAGGCAGGAATGGGATGCTATGGCAAAAAATGGGTAGTAAATGTGGACATTCTGTGGCAGTAGTACTGTGGGGTGCAGAGCAGGAAGCCCCAGAGTGAGTCTGAGGGCAGCCATACCTACATCCATCATCATAGCTGATGGCAACACACAAATCTGTCTGGGGACCTTTGTTAAGGTTCTTTCTCCTGTTCTTTTCTCAAGAAAGGAAAAGCCTAACTTAAAAAGAGCAATTCATTTTAGTGACCTTGTTTACATAAGCCAGTACTTTTAAACAGAGATTTTAACTCTAATCATAAACTTTCCAGAAGCAATCTCCTGCTGCTGCCCTCTCCAGTGTTTCCTACTCTCTTGCTGCCACAGGAGAGGATCCAGTATACTGCTGACAACTTTAAAAAACACTAAACAAAAAATATTTCAAACGAAGACCTTCTCTATGCACACAGCCTCAACAGAGCTGCACATGCTTTTAAAATTTGTACTATATCCTTTATAAATGTTAACTGCTTAGTTGTTGCACTTCAAGGGGGCTAAAGGAACAAAGGATTCATAGGCAAATTCACTTGATACTTTAGAATTTTGAGAATGATGGGGAGGGTAAAGGCAAAAATGAGGACTTACGATAATGAAAACAAAAGACCAATGGTACTCAGCCTCCCAATCACCTACAAGGGTTCCCATATGTGTGCAATATGTTTGTGAGCTGCTACAGAAAAGATGAGTTATGACCTTTTAAATGGAAATATTTAGAAATACATATCTCCTTCTAAGAGTTTTCTGATAGTGCAAGCAGTATTTTCTTAAGCATATATAAAAGCAAGTTTTCTGTACCTTCTTTTTTCACTGGTCATGTTTCCTTTTTAAGCTTGCAAATCAAGTTATAAAAAATTCTCAGTGCATCTCAGAGTTGTGTCATAGTCTAAAGAGAACTTCTGCCTTATAGATGGCATGACCATGTTTTCTCAGGAGTTCAGGCCTTTCTCTCTTCTTCAGTACATTCAGTACATTTGAACCTTTGCCTTACCTCATTAATTAGTTCAGTTCTCCAGACACACTAAAAACTCCATCCTCTTCCCAGGTAGCCAGCCTCCAAGAAAGAACGGCCAAGTTCAAGACCTTCTTTCTTAAAGGTCTGTCAATCTTCTCTTTCTGAGGTGAATCCTGGAGTCTTGAATGACTTCATACTTGCCCTTTTCTGTCAATGTGCTAAACATCTCATCTATCTTTCAACTATTCCCCTTTCATTTAACTCTCTATTCCCCTCATACTCCTGCCTAAACTCTAAAATCTCTGCATTAAATTCTATGGTTTCTTCTTCACACAATCTCCATTTCTTCTTCCTGTGCCTGTATTTTCCTGGCCTCTCAACTACCAATGCACATTCCCACAGGTGTTATGAACAAAGTCCTCCAGCCAAGGTTTTCCAGGCCCCATTTCACTATGGAGATCCAACAGCTAACTTTCCTCACAAGCTTGCTTCATGCCTCTTTACTCTCTGCAAGGAGATTCACATCTCACTTGTACCTCTGCACTGCACATCTGCACTGGCTTGGGTCTTGACCACTGCAGGAGTAAGTCTTCTGTCACCTGAAACTTTTTTGAAAAGTCAAGCACAATCTTCTCTCAGTTTTCCCATACAGATACTGCTACGCATACTACAACATGTCAGCATCTCTCCTCATTTTTTTATTTCCTACAACTTGCCATCCAAAGCCTTAACATAATTTCATAGGCCTTCAATATTGAGTGCACTGGGAGGATGAGACATCTGTTAGAAAACACCTGCTCCAGTAAAAATTTTATATGGTTCAAAGGCAACTTTTCTTACGCTGCCCAGTCTCAGGAAAGCTTTCAGACATTTGCTCTTGAGTCTGCTTTCAACAAAGGTGTGGAAGTCTCAGTTTGCTTTCACCCCATCTGCAAAATGATTATTAGTGCCATTTGGTTTCTATCCATCTTCTGACACTGTACTTCACAAGCTGTTCACTACAATTCCATTTTTCTACCTCTAAAACTTCTAAACTTTTTTAGTTCTCAAGGAACAAATAAAATACCAAGTCAGGACTAAATTGTATAGAGAAGGTGTGTGCAGCTGCAATTACTCATACAGTGGCTGAACATTCCAGTCAAATCCTGAATACCTGCAGTTTTTCAAATTTTTAGATCTTAATTTCACAATTATTATCATCCTCTGCTATATGCATATTTTCTGTGTTTGCACTAGGAAAAAGGCATTATCAGTGGAATGAGGGATTTGTAGAAGATTTTCGTACAGTCCTATTATAACATAAAATTAGTCTAAACCACAAAGTAATTTTGTTGACTCATGGGACGTTAAACATGGCTTATTTAAAGTCTTTATATTTTTTATTTCTGAGTTCTCCTTCAGATCATTTTATTGTCTGATTTAGGATAATTCTACCTAAGATATGACTCTTCCCGCTAAGAAGCCATTACCAATTCAAACATCGAATTGACTTTGCTTCCAATATCAAGAAAGTGAGCTTAGCTTGTTAAACATTCTTCAAATTAGAAATATTTCATAACCTAGAAAGAATAGCTCTGTCTTTAAAGCATAAAATTCTTCTACTGCTGTAAAACTTCAGTGTTTTACTTCACATGTATCTCAGGTTAATGTCATAGAATAGATAGGTACTAGATTTTCTGTCCATAAATGTGGGCCAAATGCATGTCTGTGCATTATCTAAAACAGATTGACTGCACAAAATCTTTAGATAGATGTGAAAGTTACTTATACTTTTTTACTCACACTGACTGCATATAACATAAGGACTGGAAGAGATAATATGTTGAGATTATTGGTTATTTTCTGATAAAAAACAGAGGGGATGGTGAAGCATGTTGAGTGTTAAAACTGAGATTTTTCATAGGAAAATTTAAACCTTTTTTGATATAAAACATCTCCTTGTTCTGAAATGGAGCTGCAAACAGAAAGACAAGAGGAGTGAAAACTCACTCCACCATGGAAGAATGTACTCTTATAATAATGTCTTTAATTGTAAGCCCTGCCTGTCTCTCTGTTTGGCTTAGTCTACCAAGTACCACGCTCATTTCAACACAACACTGAAGGGCTGATCAGACAGGTCTATATTACCCATTTATCCAGAATTTCACCTGAAGATCAGCTCTTCATGGAAATAAGAAAACTGTCTTTTGGTATTATTTCCGTATCTGCAACATTCATGGCTAAAATGGAGAGAGAGGGGAATGCGAATAAAGTATTTGTCTGAGACCATTCAGCCAATAAACTCAAACTCTATGACTTGCCAGTTATCTCTTTTAACCTTATAACTTTCATTTTTGCCATGAAGTAAGCAATTTCTAGACCTGCACATTCAAATTCTTTAAAGTTGTCAGCATCTACAATTGTGACCATCATTTTCACAGGAATGGGGTGAGTACGGCAATTGCACACACTTAGCGCTTTTGTTAATAAGGCAATTTATTATTTCAGAGAAATACACAATACAGTAGGTATTGTATGTATATTATATGTAAAAATACATTGTACAGTAGGTGGGACAAAAATGAACTAAACAGGGTAAAGACACCTTTACCTCGATCAGGACACTCCCTTAGCAGTCAGTTACACTCAGTACATTCTGGAAATGAGAGAAGAGGAAGAAGGGATACCTTCTGACTAACCTACAGAGTCCTCCAGTCCAAACCTGCAGCACTGATGTAATAAGGTACACCAGAATGTTAGGATCCCACCTGCATTACAAAAAGGTGTCAAGGGCAATATAGCTTATTAAATGCAAACACGCCTAAGATATGAAATCAGTAAGTCTTTTTTTTGTTTGTTTGTTTTGGGGTTTTTTTGGTTTTTGGGGTTTTTTTTGGGTTTTTTTTTTTTTTTTTGGTTTTTTTTTTTTTTTTGTTGTTGTTGTTTTTTTGTATGGGTTAGCTTATTATAGCTGCAGAGTCTGGGAAGAAAATATTTCTAAATTGCCCATGAATAATCCTCTCATGTGTGTTCTGGATGCATGTACTTAACATGCAAAGTTTTCCAAATGGGGTTATTGGAGATAAATGAAATATATGCAAAAAATGCCTCTGCTCATGTTAAAACTTGACACAGATTTGAAATGTGGGGAAAATATGTGGTCCTATTTTCTTTCAGGAAACATTCATATTTTCTTCAGAATTTCTTTAATAATTGTATACGAGAGCTTTAGAAGTACATATAAACAATGAAAAATACTACAGTGAAATAATGAATATACAGATATTGTTCCCCTTCCAATAAAAACAAATGGAAAAAATATTCTTTTCTTAAAAAAAAGTTTATTTTAGTAACATAACAAAATGAAATTTTTATATGCATACCTACAAGCACACATACATTCCAGATTTATGTATAAAAGAACATGCAATATCTTTGAAATTTGTCTGAGGCTTACAGGATTTCAAGGAATACTCAATAACAAATGACGCACAAGTCCTAATTTATTTTTCTTTTCCTTATTCCTTGCAATGAATGATATTTGAGTTTATAAAATTTTCATGGCTAGTATTTTTGCATGAGTGGCCACTGGGTGCCACTGTTCTGCTGCAGAGAAAAAGAGCTGAAACAACATTTTTGTTGTAGTAATAAGTTTTTTATTATTAAAGTATGTGTACTATTGTTGTGTATACCCATCTTTTGGAAATGTCACTGCTGCACAGTTCAAAGTGAGCTTTTGCATAGCAGAACAATAGAAAAAGTGGCACTAAGAGATTGGAAAACCTGTTTAAACTCAACAGGTAATATAACTCCAAAGAAACTTTCTTATAACAATATATTTTCTACTTTATAAAAGCTATGCAGAAGCTGAGAGACCAGGTATCCAGGCTCAGGTTTGCTATTCATTTGCTGAATGACCATTTAGAACTCACTGGGGACTGTTTCTGCCCATCTGTGCACAACTGCTGTTACAGTATACAAATACATATGTGAAACGTTCCAGCGTACATGGAGACAGAATCTAATACACCTAATTGGTTTTTAGACTATATAGCATATGTGTGCAGCTACAGTGACCATGAAAATGAAATTGGTGCATTTCTGAATTTGAAAACCATATTTTTAAATGCTCTCAGACTTACTTTCTTTAGTTAGGCAATGGGGTTAAGAACGAGCATGTATTTTATGACGAAAAATAACACTACAGGGAAAGACCTTTATATAAGGTAATAAGAACAGGTTTTGGCATGTGTAAAAAGTAACCTCAAGAAGCTAAAGTCCAACTTGTAGGTTTAGAAGTAGACAACGGCACCTTGGAGTGGAAGAGGACAGAGGGCGGTCTTACATGCTTTGCGCATCCACTTCCCATCCACATGATTATAACTGTAGTACTAAAAGCTGCCAATTGTTCCTATCTGTAATATAAATATATTTAAGATTTAAATGAAAATTCCTGAGGTCAATGAGGAAAGACAAGTCCAAATGCTACCAGCCAGAAGTATTAAGTAGTACGCAAGGATAAGGCATAATGATTCAAAGACTGCGCTCCCTGAAATTCCAGAAGATAAATTTTTACAATATGAAAATAGCCAGAAGAACATAGCAGCATTGATTACATAGTAACACCTTCATGCTACACCAGGAATACAGATCTTTCTAATTATGTAAGCAGTTTTCAACATTTCAAAAAATACATTATAATGACAAGCAAAGGAAATTTTGTAAAGTTTGCTATAAATTTTCCAGATCATTGAGGCAATTATCTTAAGGAACTTTACTTAATCTTTCTAAAATGTTATACGGCCCAAACGTGGACTGATAGTTATTCGTTGTATTGCTCAGATGCATATTTGAAACAATTTCAGAGATGCTAAATGACCTTACGAAGACAGACATCTTTAACAATAGAATTTGGTTGGTCTCCTTAATCCACTGCATAAACCAAAACCCTGTCACATTCCTACAGAATAATTTTCAAGAATTGAAAATAACATTGTTCATGTTTTATAGCCTTTCATGTATGAGGTTAATCAGAACCTTTTTATTTTTAAGGCAATACAGAACTCCATAGAAAATATTGTGCTGATCTCAGTACCTCGCAGGATTTTCTCTCGTGAATTGACCAGCTCATCTACTGTACATTCAAAACTGTTTCATTTCAAGGACCTGGTGGACCAAGGGCAGGTATGACCTTAGGGCACTTCCAGCTGTCCTTCCTAAATTGAATGATTTGGGAAACAGCTTCTACTTTGAGACAACAAAGATCAATCTTACGAAAACAACTAGTGAACACTTGGTCTACATAATTTGGGTGCACCTGAAAAGTTGGAAGAAACAATCTAAAAATGACAAAAAGTTAAGAAATATCCAGCATACATTTATATTGCCCATTGTATGCTTGGCCAAACGGATGAATTGAAGTTCACTGGCAAAGGTAAAGTTCACTGGCAAAGATAAACAGGGAAAGTTTCAGGACTATTAAAAACTTGTTTCCCTTGAGGTTTCCAACGTGCTATTGTTGTGATAGAATTGGGACAAATTTATTGATAGTCTTCCCTGATTACATTCATAAACAACACACAAATGTGTCTTTGGTATAAAGGCCATCAAGCCAGATACCTGTCTGAAATAAACTACTCTGAGATTAAATATATTTTCGAGTAATATTTAGATCTGCTTCCTGTACTCTAGTTGAATGATCCTGCAGCACATCCGTTATTTTAAAGCAGGCAGAAGATACAAGCCTACAGTAAGAGAATATTTCATGCTTTGGTGAAAACAGAGACAAACCTATGGTTTTCGCTTCCCTAATTTCATCATAGTTCAGCTCTTCTCAGCAATAACTGTCTCTCCCATAATATTCCAAATGCCCTGAAATACTCTAAGTGAATTTGGTAACTAGAAAAATGCTGTGTTTTCCTGTTAATTAGCATGAACTCTCTTGTTTCACTTGCCTATCACACCAATGTGATACAGCATAATGCAGTGTTACACGCTGTAACAAGTCAGAAAAAAATTAAAAGGCCATATGCTTCCTTTTGTACTTAATTCCCAACAGCCTAACTGTGTATTATCCATTATACAGCCCAGGTAATTTGCTAGCCCAGCTGCTCAAGAAGGAAGCGAAATTACAACTTTTGACAAGTTTCAAAACTTGTATTGTTTATTTGTGGATGTTTCTCTTTATGAAGACACTTCTAAATGCTTTTTGCCTTGGTTTTTTTCATGTCTTTCATAGCAACTTAGCTTTTATGAATGTCTAATAAAATTTAATATAAAATCTAAAAGGGTTTGGCAGAATTTAAATATCCAAACTCACAACTGTTGATGTGCTTGAACACTGTGACAGTTGCATAAAAGCTGGAAAGAAAACCTGGCTGAAACAAACACTGAAAACTACAAAATTTCTTTCTCCAAAAGCTAAACATCAAAAGTAAAACATCCTTCTGATGAAATAATAGATAGATATTATTATACAATATCATATGACATTCTATTGTACACAAAAACTTGTCCAAAACAGGGCCAGAGCCTGGAGGAGAACAAGGCCTAAGACATTTTCCGACACTATTCAGTATAAGGAGCAACTGGGGAGAAACCTTATAGAGTTTGAACTGCCTTCATCCAGCATGCCTCAGTGCTGGGTTTAAAGGCATCAGGAATGACTTCCAGCGCTGCATCGACTCATGTGCTAAAGGAACACAAAGCAAAAGGAAAAACACACAATAAAGTACCAGTACTTTTCCTGAACAGAAGTCACACAGCCTGTTTTAAGCCACTTAGTTCTCCCCTCTTCCAAAGCAGGCAGTTTTCTCATGAGAAAGCAGGGCTTAGATGCAGCATATTCCTGGGGGAATCCAGAAATAATTCCTAGAAGTCAGAGTTGGCTCAACCTGAAACTACACATATCAGAAGAGATGAGCCATTTAATCACTGTTTTACATATCCTGCCAGGCATAGCTGAGGTGAGGGCAGCTGTCTGATCCCACAGTCCTTCTGAAGTGGTAGAGAGCATCTTACACTGTGGGTTTAACATGTAAAATATTTCTCACCTTAAAAGTAAAGTAATATACATATATATGTATTAGAATTAGGTAGCATGATCCGGAATTAGGTGACCTGAACTTTCATCCAGTTTCCCCTTACTTAGGACAATTATTTCATGTTAAACAGTAAAGCCTAACACTCATCAAAAGATGCAAAAAGAGCTCAGTGTTACCTGCCATGCTATAAAAACTGGGGACCTAAGGCACAAAGCACTGTGGCCAAAAGCTCTCAAGCAGCACAAGTAGAAGCAAGAAGAAGTCAGTGCAATCCTCCATCCACAGGGAGATTAAGGAGAAATAAAATTGGAAGGCTGAGAAGCACGGCCTCTCAATGTGCCACAGGAGTGCCTGTAGTGGGTAGCACCAGGTTTTAACATCAGTTATACTTTCAGATAATCTCTTTCAAGTCTGTTCCAGCTATCCATTTCTATCTGCTATGCTTGCGTATAACCTTACACCTGAGTGCAGCTAATAAATTTCATCCTTTTAGCTCAGTTTTGTTCTTGTAGCAATTGTTTTATATTAAATAAAAGTAGTACTGTGTAAAAGGTCAGGCAGGGCTGAACCTAATATGATTGTTTTCATAGCTTGGTACTAAATGTAAGAAGAAGCATACAAGGAAACAACCTTTAGTCCTGTAAAAATTAAACATCTAAAATGAGGGTAATTTGGTCCCAGCCAAAACCTATTTTAGTTTGCCCTTTATCGAAAATAAGCACCAAATCACATTGTGTGGCTGCTTGATCAGGTACAGTTAGAGGACACCACAAGCTCTATAAACCACTGTGTTCCTGTAAAAAAAAAAAAAAAAAAAGGAGAAAAGTAATTGAAAAAACCCAACAACAAAACAAAAAAAAAAAATTGAGTAATAATACCCTAACAGAAAAAATATTTGGCCCTCAGTCTTGCACCCATTCATTCCAACAGAAATCTCTCGCTGCATATGTGCATGCAAGATGAGACTCTGGTTGATGGCAATTATGAAGTGTCTGTATATTATTAACACTTTTAAATATCTGTGACACATATTGAAATATATATCTATTGCTTGTAAAATCCATAAATCGCACCAACAGAAGAACATTACAAAAAGAATTTTATACACTTCTTTCTAAAATAAATTGATCAACTATTAAAATAAACGTGTGCATTACAGGAAAAATTTATCAAAATCAGATACAATATTTCATTCAGCAAATCAAACACATCCCTGCTGAATCAGTGCTTATTTAATACAGAATGAGACGCATCGTCTATCAAAACATGTACCTCCTACAGTAAATCAAACCCACCATCTGATTCAAATATGTCTCCTACTGAATCAAAAATGTCACCTAATGCACCTGCCGCAGAATGGACTCAGTCAGAGATCAATATTGTCAGACCAAAAGCCGTTTATTACAAAGTATCAACTCCTTATATATTGTTGCTTACATTTGCTCACAGTGATTTGGCACATTATGATTGGATATATGTCCTTAAGACCCCTAGTAACTAACATATAATTGGTCAGGCACATTTATGAGAACTTGACCCTGAAAGCTGGCCAGCAGCCCATGGTTTCACAACTCGGTAAATTCCAGCTTCTTATCTTGTTTGCTTAAGCTTCCTCGGCCTCTCATGGCCTTGCTGTATCTTTCGGGATTATTCAGAGTTCATGTACCAAATATCCATTCTCCTGTGAGAACAGTCTCTACATGCACCAGTTATAAGCATCAGATACACAGAATTTTAAAGAATTATTGAGCAGAATGCCCCTAGATTTAATAAGCATAATGTTTAAACTGAAATTTATTTAGACAAAGTGATCAGTACTTCCAGGCTTTCTTGTAGGCTAATTCTTGGAATAGGGACTATTGTTTTACTGATGTTTCCTTAAAATGTCATTTAAGGCACTCTGCTAGGAGGAGGCACTTTCTCCATCTCTGCAGGAAAGAAGGGGTTCCATTCCAGTTTTCTGATCCCTCCAAACCTCTAACAGTTAGGACCAAGCTCTAAGCAGCCACATGGTGCCCCTGGGTGAGCTGTTCAAGTTCCTCAAAGGGAAGTGCCAAACCTTTCCTAACGGGTTCAGAACACCACAGTCCATGCACCATTAAATATAGAGATGCAAATATTATCATCATCAATCCAAAAATCCTGGACACTGAGCACGGACTTCCTGCAATCAGCTAATGGTGTGATGTCCCATAGCATTTTTCTATTAAAGCTACATGCAGAACAAACCCAAGTTCGTGCTTTGCCTCAGTGCACAGATGGCCTCCAGAAGGCAATGCCACAGTGCAAAGGGGATGACAAATGTTCAAGTGGGCTGGAAAGAACAGTCAGAAAAAATAGGGAAAAGGATTCCATCAAAGGTTATCAAATATTGAGATGTCATTCCTGGCTTGGAAAGCTACTGAGACACTGACTTATAGAAGCTAGGAAAGTAACCTTGTGAACCAATTACACACACATTCACCGTTTTTTCACTTTTTCCTCATCAACTAGCAGAGACAACTGTCAGAGATACAACACTATACTACACTTCTGGACCTAAGATAACCATTTTCATATTCTTATATGCTGTATCTGATCTCACACTCTTTCCTGGAATTTCAGTGTCTGAAGCAAAGCTGTGTACAGGTAACTTCTTTCTTCACAAACATCAGCACAATCTTTTCTCCAGACTCAATACCTAGCTAATTGTGCCTCATATTGTAAAACATTGTGTGAAACAGAAAGAACAGAGTCCTCCTTTTCCATAATCACCCAGAGCACTCAATGAAGAAGGGATGCTACTGGCTTGTAGATGACATACTCTACCTGCTTAACATGGCAAGAACTGAGCTTTCCTTATCTTGTTGGGAGCTCTTTGGGTGCTCATTTCAAGACTACTGAGTATGAGTGACATTGTGCTACCTATTAAAGATAATTTAATTAGCAACAAAAAAAGGATGAATTCTGAAGTAGGCAGGGAAGCTGACAAGACAGAGCCTGACAACACTTCGGTTGCTGTGACAGTCAAAGGAACAGGGCACATTCGGTTTCCACTTGCTGTACACTGAAACAGAACTGATCTCTCAATTTTCATCGATACTGAGAAATAACCATTTAATATAGCTCCTGTTTAACTGACCACATCTGATAAAATAAGGACTATTGGTATCACATCAAGTCATCTACAGTGGCTGAAGACAGTCTGCTTAACTCATCCAGCTTGAATATTCTGTCATGGATGACAAAATTTTTAATTTAGCTTATAACTTAGTCTATAGGACTACTCTTTTATTGAAAGCCATTAAAAGGAACAACAAACCATGCTTGTTACCAATCTGCTGTTCCTTATTATTACTTTGCTCCACCAATATAAGCATTGATTATAACTGCAGTTTTGTCCAACGTAGATTAATTTGAATGTAAAGCAACAAGAATTGTACAATTATGTCAAAAATAAGTGCCTATTGACCTGAGACACCAAGCTGACTGCTGTTTGATATACTACTATCAAGTAGAAGAATCCTATGATTCACTTTCATTTGCTAGGAATCCTACAGAGAGAAATACAATCCTGTTCTCCATTTCAGTACTCTTCACAGGAAAATATACCATAAGGTTAGCAAATTCAGGATGAATCCAGTCAAGGGAAGAAGCAATTTACAGAAATGATGTCTCTACCAACAATGACCTACCTCTTAAATCTTATAGTGTTAACCTGAATACTCTCTGTGCATTTAGTTAATTAAGAATCTGAACAGCATGAACAATTTCTAAAGACATGACCTTGCTGAGGCTTATGTTTAACTTAGGTCAGGGTGGACACTGCTGGGCCTTTATAGAGTTCAGGCAGCAAGGTGGGTACCACTTTGTTCCACCTCCTCTGCTGGATATTGTCATAGCTTGAAGTTGTAAGTGGATAATAATTCGACCTTTCCAAGTGCAGGGCAAGGCTGGCTGTGATAGCAGGCAACAGCAGGTGATAGATGCTATGGCACAACAGGAGAGCTTCTCTTTGCTGTGAAGACTTTCCAATGAGGATTCTCTGTTCATTATCACACTACAATCTAGTCACGTAGGGAGAAGAATTGAAATTAAGAAGCTTATAGGTTTAAATTTATTTCATTAATTGCTTCATTAAATGAGCGGCCAATGATTAAAAATCAGATACAGAATATAAATTTCAAGTGTAAGAACAGCTACAGAAATTAAATACTTTCTTTTCCAATACTTGTTGTTTCTGTGTGTGTCGTGGTTTAAACCCAACCACAAACCTCATCCACTCACTCCCCTCCCTTCTTGCCCTCCCCCTGCTTCTGGAGGGACGGAGAGGAGAATCAAAAAGAACGCAACTCCCACTGGTTGAGATAAGAACAGTTTACTAACTAAGGTATAACACAAATCACTGCTGCTACCACCAATGATAATAATGCTAAAGGAAATAACAAGAGGAAAGAATACAACATCTCAACACCAGCCGACCGATAACTCACCCCACTCCCCCCAGCCAAGCACTGACCGATACCTCGTCCAACCCTGCAGTCCCCCCTTCCGGGGTAACTCCCCGTTACCTCCTGGGCATGACATGCTGTGGTATGGAATACCTCTTTGGCTAGCTTGGGTCAGGTGTCCTGTCTCTGCTTCCTCCCAGCCTCCCCTCCTCCCTGGCAGAGCATGAGGCTCAGAAAATCCTTGGCCAGACCAAACATTTGAGCAGCAACTGAAAACATCGGCGTTATCAGCTCTCTTCCAAGGCCAAAAAATGACAATATAGCACTGCACTAGCTACTAAGAAGGAGAAAAATAACTGCTACTGCTGAACCCAGGACAGTGTGGTATGTGGAAAGCTCCAAAACAGCAATGTGCTCTTGTGGCCAAGAAGGCAAATGGCATCTTAGGGTGCATTAGAAAGGGAGTGGTTAGTAGGTCAAGAGAGGTTCTCCTCCCCCTCTACTCAGCCTTGGTGAGGCCGCATCTGGAATATTGCGTCCAGTTCTGGGCCCCTCTGTTCAAGAAGGACAGGGAATTGCTTGAAGGAGTCCAGCGCAGAGCCACAAAGATGATTAAGGGAGTGGAACATCTCCCTTATGAGGAGAGGCTGAGGGAGCTGGGTCTCTTTAGCTTGCAAAAGAGGAGACTGAGGGGTGACCTCATCAATGTTTACAAATATGTGAAGGGTAGGTGTCAGGATGATGGAGCTAGGCTTTTTTCAGTGATATCCAGTGATAGGACAAGGGGCAATGGGTGTAAACTGGAACATAGGAAGTTCCACGTTAACATCAGGAAGAACTTCTTTACTGTAAGAGTGACAGAGCACTGGAACAGGTTGCCCAGGGGGGTTGTGGAGTCTCCTACACTGGAGATATTCAAGGCCCGCCTGGACAAGTTCCTGTGTGATGTACTGTAGGTTACCCTGCTCTTGCAGGGGGGTTGGACTAGATGATCTTTTGAGGTCCCTTCCAACCCTTGGGATTCTGTGATTCTGTGATTCTGTGACTACACACAAAAGATTTTTTTGCTTCATTTCTTTGTGTACCTGTCTTTCAAATAACATGTTATCTTTCGTAATATTGTACTCTTTCTACAACTTGTCATTTCAATGAGTTTAAAGTCATTAAACACTGATCTTGGTAATGGCATTCGCTAGAACCTAAGGCACAAGGAAAAATATTCAACAGGTACTAAACTGTTGAACATAAAGTTTTAAAATCATGGTTGTAACATTTTTTTCACAGCTTAAATTTTAAAGAATCTCCTGCTTTTATAACTTCAAGAATCCCTATGTTAATTAAAGACAGTATAAGAATACAAAAAAACCTAAATATTTTTTAATTATGAAATGGTTTTATGTAAAATTTAATTAATAGAGATAAAAGTAATCCTTTCTCTTAAAGAAAAACTTATCTAGCTTTCCAGCAAAGTATACAGCAGTTTACACAAAGCCCACTAAGAAGTTATTTTCTTTGTTTCCAATGCATATTCAGGCACTCTTTTAAAGCCTAACCATAGAAGCAGTAAATCAATTAAACTCAATCAAATCAATTACAAATCCCTCTAATGTTACGATTTGTGAAATATTCTTGGTTAGCTTTCATGGGAATCAAGCAGCTGAATTCCCCACTCTCCACATCTTTTTAGAAAAAAGAGAGAAATGAAAAGAAATCAATTATTTTGAACACTTCACAGGATCATAGGATTTGCTATACTATTGTTCCACTTATTCAAGCATATTCTGTCTGCAGGCAAAAGCTTCTTATGTTACATACGGCTGTGTAATGCTGTACATACAGGGCAGTCCCCCATCTACCTGAGTCCTCCAGGTGATCAGTTTTCATGCTGATGCATGAGATTAGATGAAGCAACTGTCATTTTAATTCACAAAGGTTCACACTGTTAAAACTGCCACTAAAATTACACTGTTTCTAGCAAAGATTCCTGATGTGCTGCTTTTCTGTGTTAGCACATATGCATCATAATTTGAAATTTTGAAAAATTATGATCTACCAATGACTTCAGATTAGCCCGTAGCTGCAAAGGGAGTCCTCTAGACTATTAAATTTCTACATTGCTGATTTTTCTGATAAAGAAAATAGTGATTAACTTAAGATCTCAAATATTACATCGCATTACATTGAGAAGTTAGTGAGCACAGCAAACTCATCACAACACTATCCTCCTACTGTTGCATGACTTTTTTTACTTTAACACCAACCAACTTTTGCAGAAGAACCATCCAGCAAGCAAGCATATTCACAGGACTGTAAACACGCTTAAGATTAAATATATAAACGTAAGTTTTTCCAAGTTCTCTATAACAGTAACACTGTCCCTTTTGCAATAAAAAATAATAGGCTTCTGACATTTCCCTAAAGTAAACATAAACTTTAATGGCAAAATCTTTACAATTTAAAGTAAGTAAGACCAAACTTACCAAAACAATAGAAGCCCTTCAGATACACTTCTGGTATCTGTGAAAACATAATTCCTACTCTATACAGAAACAGAACAATGACCAGATAAACACTGCTGGAGTTTGCAAACAGCCATATCTGCACAGCAAATATATTTCCCTGTGGTCAATTTCCATGTGTAAAGGAGTAAAGATCTTGGCACAGTTCATTAGTCAAGATTCTAACAAATCACACATACATACATACATACATAGCCATTTAATGGGCACTTTTGTTGAAAACATTTTTTGACCCGTTCACCAACAAACCCTGCATCAGTATCTTCACAAGTAGCTTAATCTAAATAATTTTCAAAATGTCGTATAGTGACTACCATCATATTACTGAGCACTACAGACATATCTGAGGTGGACATCAATATCACAGAGTCATTATCCTTCTCTGGTAAGTGAGTCTAAACTTACAGGACTGGAATATAATCTCCATTTTAAAAGAAACATTATATGTATTTTGCAACTTTGTACAATGTATCCTGAATATTTTCTTGTTTCTTTTTTCTCCTGTGTATTTAATGGGAAAAGGCCATTATTCATACCTCTGCTCTTAATCAAAGATGAGAATTCTGTAGAGAAGTTGAAAATTTAATTCGGCTCCTGCAACCTAGACCTGAAGAATTATGACTTGATTTATAAGAAGCCACTTCATTACATATTTAAGTGCAGCTCTGCTGCAAATTTTGGGAAATTTTCAGACAATCAAAATGCTACAGATTTAGTACTTTTTAATTTTTGCTCCATCTCCTGCCAGTTTGAACTGTGATTATAATTACCATTTCATCTTTCCCTGGAAGAGAATGTTTTATAAGAGGAAAACACTGTATATAAAGTGTGAGCATGATGATTAGTAAGGAACCAGACTTCAATCGGAAACAATAAGTGTGCCCTGAAATGAATCAGGGTGGGATGTAATAATGTGAATTTAGAGATAATCTCAAGTCATTGAGACATAATGCATAACCCCCATAGCTCTGCAATGTATGTGAGACTGTAAAAAACCAAACTACTACCTAACTCTACTGGCATTTTAATTTGTGTTTTGAAAACTTTTCCCACTTCTTTGGACTGGTTTAGCCCAATTAACTGCTAGTAACAAAATCATGCAGGACATGTTACTATCAGTATTTCCTAAAACATTTCTTCCTGTGTTTTGCTTCCAGAAACTATGTTAAAGAAAAGTACTTCAGGAGTGTTAGTGAACTACCCTTCATGGTAGCCCAGCCACTGGGATAGTGGTGTAGGAAACATGAATGGGTGACACAGCTGCTTCTGGCTACTCTGTTTCATTTGTTATTTATCACAGTAAGCACTGCTCTCTGCATGACAAAAAACCAAAACAAAACAAAAAAACAAGCAGAAAACAAAAAACAACAAAAAAAAGCCCAAACAAACAAACAAACAAACAAAAAAACAAACACATCAAAATGGTCTGAAATTCAAAATAAAAGTGTTGTCTGCTGATAAGAAGTAGCAATGTCTTCACAGTTTGACTTAGGCACAGAGCTGCGAAGACTTGCAATAAATAAATTCAGCTGATAGAAAAACATTAAGCCTGATATATCTGTAACAGAAATTAATTGCTTTGGAGATTTCTTTTTCTTTATGTGAATTATCTTTTTTGTGAAGAAAAAATTTACTGATAAAATATGAGGAGGAGCAGTAAGTTGATAAAGTGTGTGAGTACCTACTGTAACAGTTGCAGTAAATTCTGATTGGCACGGGAGTATGAAAATGAGTGGTGCTGCCCTGGTGCTCATGCCAGACCGAAGACACCACTCGTGACAAAAAAAGGTGACCTAAAATTCATATATTTTTCCTTAAAATTTATGTCAGTACTGCTGCCCCCTCAGGTTCCAGCTTTTGAAAACCCTCTACCCCAACTACACATATGGTGAATAATGCTCTAAATAAACTTCTTTTGGTCAAGAAAACCTCATATAAAGGCTTCCAAAATATGCAGTATAGTAGTACTTCAAAAGGGGGTAATGTTGAATGCATATAAACTTACGATAGGCTTTCACTTACAGACATTATATATTTTGTGTATTTTTTATGAAAAAGCCTTTCCCACTATTTTAGCTGGAAAAAAAAAATCATTTCAGTGCTCAGAAAAATCCCTCAGACACACAGAACTGCTCACCTAATTCAGAATGATACAGTAAAATTCTTTAGAAAAAGACACAGAGATTTGTGAAAATAACTGGAAAATGGAATATATTTCATACAAGGAAAGACTAAATTGAGTAATAAGCATCAGTTTGGAAAATACCTAATAAAAGGGAAGGAGAATCTCATTGAGGGCTATATAATAAGAACTGTGTGAATAGTGAGTGGTTGCCCACAGTTTCTCTGTACAAAAGAATCATGTGGTGGCCCATGAAGTCTTTCAGGCAACTACTTTAAAAAAAAAAATTATAATCCCCCCCCAACTAACAGTTAAGTTGTGGAACTCAGAACCACAGGGAATGCTGAAGTAAAAATTACACACATGTTCAGACTCCAGAAAAATCTGGGGAAAGTATGTCCATCAAGCAGCATAAGATCCAAAACCTGAATTAAAACTGTCTCAGTAAGTCCTGAAACAATTGTTAAAACAGGCAAGAGTTGAGAATACTGTTGTAACTGCCTGGCCACTGCCGCTGCCATGCTACTGGACTGATAGCAGCAGCAGGGTGGACTTCATGATTTGAGTGTGTATGATATTCTTCTTTTCTTACATTGGCATTTCATTACCTTAGCTTCCCACCATCTTTTAAAATCTGGTAATGATATTTTTCTCTTTAACATGCATGGAGATACGTGAACGAACAGCATTGTCAAAAACCAGTCAGAACAACAGCACTGCACATGCACAAATATGCCTCCATGTGGAAGCAAACACAAGATGAACAGTACCATGAAAACCAGAAATTATTATTATCTGACATTGCAAATTCAGCTATAAGCTGCAGGCCTATTTCTCCTCATGTAGTATCACTGCAGGACAAAATTCTCAAGGTTAAAGGTCCTGTGAAAAAGAACAAATCCTCAAAATACAGAATTGCTTTTGCAGGTTTGCCTTCTCCATAATCAAACAGGGTTATCCTGCAACAGTAGAAAGAATTGTTCTGACAAGTTTATTGGCAAAGTAGCAACCAGAATGTACTTTCTAAATATTTTATATAGGATTTATGATAAGATGGAGACCATTAAGAAAATGATTCAGAAAATAATAAGCATGATCTTGTTTGATTTTAATAGCACTTATTTAAGGCAAATTGTACCAAATTGCTCAGAACTGGAGACAAACAACAACTTAAGTCTCCTAAAGACAGGAATGCCTACATTCTTGCTAAAAATCTAACCAAAAGGTGTTCATGAGGTTTTTCAGTTTTCTACCAAAGCCCCAGTGTTTGAATGATGCATAACTGTGTCTCCTCTCCTTGATAAAAAGGAGAAAAATGCCTTCAGGTTTATGGCAGGGGGTCTGAGAGGGATGGAGGTTTTTTAAAAAGCAGCAGTCCAAATACCTCTCAACTTTCCCTTGTCTCCAAGGGAAGTGCATTTGTTATTTGGTCTGCTAAAGTATAAGTACATTGAAGGCTTTAGCAAAGGCAGCTTGCTCCCATGAACTGCACTTTATCGTTTCTTTCACAGCAAATTTCAGACCCTTCCCTAAAACTGAGCTCCACCCATGGTGAAAACTATGACAGGTTCAGTCAGTATGGTTGCTAGGCTAGAATGCAGCAAGGGAATAAATTAGCTACAAAACAGTCAGAGTTTCAAGCTTTTGTGCTCCTCTAAAATATCAATAAGTAGTGTTCTGGAGTTCTTGAAAAATTATGTGCTTAAAACAATGCCCTCTGGAGGCCACTGCTCCATACATAATGTAAGTCATACTGAGTTCTCTCTGGCTAAGCTCAAACATGGGCTTAAAAAGCATTTTAGAATAATATTGCCCTCCTGAAAAAAATAATATTATTAAAAGGAAAAAAAAAAACCAAAACCTGAAGCAACCAAAGAGAGACACATTTTTATTTGTCACGGAAACCTGACAACGTCTCTCTAGCTTCAGGACCTATCTGACAATATAAATCTGAGAAGCTGGCCAGGGATGCAGCTTAGTAAACTGAATTTTTCCCCTTTACAAAGAACCAGGAGGCTTAGAATTGCTTTGGAACCTGAGTAACATGCAGGACCGCAGCAGGCTGACAGGGACTCACCAAAGATGAGCTGCCAGACTTAAGATATCAGACTACATCTACAGCGTGTGGATCTGCTTCAAAACCCCACAGATGTAGTTTGAACACTTGCTGCCAGCCTCAAACCAAGGGAGCGCTTCATCACCAACTCTACTGCATCCGTTCAGCTTTCTGTCTCAATAAACTCATTTTGGGTGTATATTTGGTTTTTTTCCAGATTAAATCTTCAGAGATTCTGCAAATGGAAAAGGTGTAATAAATACTGTAATAAAGAGGAATAAAGGCAACAAACAGCAAGCAAAAGCTGCCCCTACAAAGCAGCTCTGCCTGTGTTCAGCCAGGAGTCCTTCCTCTGAAGAGACAGTATCTTCCCCCCTTGCTTTTGAATGAAACCAGGGAAATACTGCAGATTGTGACTGTCACAGAAGGAACCTAACACTGAAAGGAAGAGTCTGACACTTCCAGTAGTTCAGCAGAATTGTGGTCATGCAAAGTTTAATACAACTGCATAACTTCAAGAAAAGCAAAAAGATCCTGAATTCTTTAAAGACACATCCCCCAGTTTCTAAAAAGTCTGGGGTTTATGCCTTTTATGCTTTTATTGCATGGACATAAACCTTTAAATGAGTAAGACCTCACTGCTACGGCAGTGGGCAAACTTCAACATACACCCCATGCATCTAAACAGTTACCACTTGAAGTCTGACACTGAAGGTCCCAGGCATTTCTAGGTGCCTAGCTGTAAATCAGACCACGCAGTCTTTCTCTCCCTCCCCCCCATTTCCCCCGGCCCCCACTCCCGAAGGAATGGGGAGGAGAATCGAAAGAATGTAACACTCATGGGTTGAAACAAGAACAGTCCAGTAACTAAGGTATAAAACAAACCACTACTGCTACCATCAATAATAATAATGATAAGGGAAATAGCAAGGGGAGAGAATACAACTGCTCACTACCCGCTGACCGATACCCAGCCCGACCCGAGCAGTGATCTAGCCCTTCCGGGTAACTGCCCCCAGTTCTACATCCTGGGCATGACATGCTGTGGTATGGAATACTTCTTTGGCTAGTTTGGGTCAGGTGTCCTGTCTCTGCTTCCTGCTGGCGTCTCCTCTCCTCGGCAGAGCATGAGCCTCAGAAAGTCTTTGGTAACAGTAAACATTACTTAGCAACAACTAAAAACATCAGTGTTATCAGCATTGTTCCCAGGCTAAAAGTCAAAACCCCAGCACTGCACCAGCTGCTAAGGAAAAAAATGACTGCTGCTGCTGAACCCAGGACACTAGGTAAACACCACTTCATTTTTATCAAAAAAATAATTATTGAGTTCCTTATTTCTGCAAACACAACTTTATTTATGAGAGTAATTATATTCAAATAATTTTAACATTTAACATTAACATTTTAATCACTTAACATTAACAGAACATGAAGAAGTCATTAAGTGCATGCAGCTTAAAGGCAATCCTGAGCGTCTGTAATATGCAAGTTGAGGCTAGTTCTACCTCTGCAGATCACGTTTCATAGCTATTATCTAGATTAAGAGCAGAAAGCAACATGAAAAAAATTTCTAGTACTTTTAAAATATTTAATGGTAAAACTAGATCTGGGTCACAGCAAACAACTTGCTGGATACAGATCCACTCTTACTAGCCCAGGACTTAAATTATTAAGAAAAGGAAGAAGCTTGAAATTACCATTAGAAGGGAAAATAACCCAAACTTTAAACAAAATGCCTCAAAAGATCCTAAAAGAATGGAAAGGCCTTTTTTTTTCCCTGTATCTGCTAATTTGCTCTTTCTTCCCAGTCTCCTGTCATACCCATCTACTACCCTTTCACCTCCTTCCTTGACAGATCAAGGCTCTTCTCTAAAGGATACTCTATTTTTGCCTCTGTAGCATTTCAGTACTGAACACAGACACAAGTCAACAAATACTGTAAATGAAAACATGTATGTGGTAGTAAATCCTGAAAGAGCACTGATGGCCTGTATGCTATTATAGACTGGAAGACAAAGAAGCAAGTCCTAAATCACCCAAGACACAATAACATCCCTTAGGCCCTAATTTTTATATGTTTTGGAATTTCTTTTTCTCTAACATGAGTTTTGGAATTTTTACCTTGACTAAAAAGTTAATGTTGTGTTTACTTCACTATAAAGTGGCTTGAGAAATTTGAATTCAGATGCCAATCAGAAAAAATGACTGTGGCATCCAGAGTAGGTAATTGGCACATTTACAGCATAGTTCAGAAATAAGCCTAGAGCTGCTATGCAAATCCTTCCTCTCTGAATGACTAACAATGACAGGCAGCCAATTACAAGGCAGAGATTTACAACCTTTGAGTTATTTACATAATATTTGTGATTATTGAAAGCAGACACTGCAGATAAGAGGTAATGAGTGTGCAGCATGAATTTAAGGGATGAGGAGGCATCAGCAGCTATGGTCTATCTTTAAATTCTTTGACAACTTATTACATGACAGAATACACCACAAATTCTGTGCCCACCTTCAACTGCAGATCTTTGCAGTTATATACTGCCATAGGAACTAATGCGTATTTTCAGAGATCTAGGGTTATCAGAGCTAGAGGTTATCAGGCTATATGAGGTGAACATTTCTGGGTTTTTCATTAAAAGACAAATCTTGAAAAGCAGAAAACACACACAGCATTTTGGAGGGTTCAGTGCTATCTGATCTGATCATACATGGCTGGCTGCAAGTTATATGTTGACAGCAACTGAAGGCAGGACAAATATATGAATCGTTGCTATAAACCCAATGGAACCTTCTTTTCATGAATTCAAGGATAAGAAGTATTATACAGGCCTATAATTTCAGACAGTTGCTATATGCTGAGCAATTCTAATGACAAGAAATTGCCTTCTCTTTTTTTTTTTTTCCTCCTTTTAGGGGCAGGGTGCAGATGTGTTTTGATTTACCCTATCTGAAAGCAGACTCCAGAACTGTGTAATCCTGTCACTAGAACTACAGAGACTCCTTTGTTGCCATTGTTCCATCTTTTTGGATTCGCTGGATCCAGTAGCAACATTTTCACTTTACATTTAACGCTCATATTACCTGACCTCCAGAATAAGTCGTAAGATTTCATTAAATACCTCCTACTACAATTCTATACCCTTTTATAAGAGTCTTTTTAGTAACAACTTCAAGCAATAAACCTCATTATGTTAAGAGACCTTAATTCACTTTTAGAGCTGTTATTAGTCTGTTTTCTCTTTTTAGATTGTATTTTGGATCATTTTACACAATTGAGTGCAACATTAAGGAGTATGCTACAGTGAGAAGTCTACTTCCTAAGAAGAAATGCATAGAACAATCAATATTTTGCCTCCCTTTTTGTTAAAGTTTTCAGATTATGAATGGCAGGGGCTTTCCCATATTTCTTAAGAACATAGCACATTTTAGTACATGCCTGCCTTCCATAAATTCTCATTAAACTTTGCATATATATCTGTATATCTATGACAGGGAGCCAAATGACATTAAAACACTGTGCCTCTTTTTTTTTTTTTTTTTAATATAGAAAATATTTATGGGAGAACATAACATGAAATCTTGTACTCTATCATACATCTTGTACCTAAAAAAAAAAAAAAAAAACCAAAAAAACTTAGAAGAGCAAATATCAAGTTGTTTAGGGCTCTGTGGCATTAGAAAAATGAAAACATCATGAATGCCAAGACCAAATATTTAGAAAACACAGGGACATTTCTCAGCAGTGTTTTAGAAACCCATTTTTTCAGAAACTTACAATACTTAATAAAAACATTATGCACACCAAACACATCTTTGCTGATGACATCTCCTGATTTCAGGAGCTAACCTTAACCTCTATGCTGATTTTAATCAAAATCTTCAGAGCACTAAAATTAAAGCAGTAGCTGTAGTGGATTCAGAATTTTGGCAGGAGCCATCTTTGACAGTTTTGGCATTTCCAAAGGAGTCTGTATTAATATTTCCATAATGCCAATAGCTTAATAGTGTTATAGGCAGCCTAATCATCACATACAGTACAGATAACACATTTCAGAGTCTTCTATTAATGAAATGACAATAATAAAAATCTAAAATTGAACAGAAATGGTTTAATGGAATAAATTATTTGGTTGATTAAACCTGTGCAAGATCCCTTGATCTAACATTACTTTGGGCTTTTTTATTCTACATATCTTGTGCTGAGGAGATCAACAGTTAATTTCATACAACCATCTCCTGGTGCTCATTACCATCTTACGATGCTACTATGATGCTATCATAGGGTAAGACTGAGCACTTGGCTCTTCCTAGATTATGTTCTTAATAACACTTCTGACTTTGCACTCACACTGGATTTTACAGGGGGGTCAGAAAACAATTTCTGTTTTGCACCAGTGTGCAGACTAATTTACTACACGCATGCACATGGGCACATATATAGAATCATAGATTAGTTAGGGTTGGAAGGGACCTTCAGATCATCTAGTTCCAACCCCCCCCCGCCATGGGCAGGGACACCTCACACTGAACCATCCCACCCAAGGCTCTGTCCAACCTGGCCTTGAACACCACCAGGAATGGATCATTCACAACTTACCTGGGCAATCCATTCCACTGCCTCACAACCCTTATAGTAAAGAATTTCTTCCTTATAGCCAATCTAAACTTCCCTTGCTTAAGTTTTAACCTGTTATCCCTTGTCCTGTCATTATAGTCCCTAACGAAGAGTCCATCCCCAGCATCCTTATAAGCACCCTTCAGATACTGGAAGGCTGCTATGAGGCCTCCATGCAGCCTTCTCTTCTCCAGGCTGAACAGCCCCAACTTTCTCAACCTATCTTCATACGGCAGGTGCTCCAGAACAATCTTGTGGCCCTCCTCTGGACTTGTTCCAACAGTTTCAGGTCTTTCTTATGTTGAGGACACCAGAACTGCACACAATGCTCCGAGTGAGGTCTCACAAGAGCAGAGGGGCAGGATCACCACCTTCGCCGTGCTGGTCACACCCCTTTTGATGCAGCCCAGGATACGGTTGGCTTTCTGGGCTGCAAGCACAAACCGCTGGCTCATGTTCATTTTCTCATCAACCAACACCCTCAAGTCCTTCTCCACAGGGCTGCTCTGAATCTCTTCTCCACCCAACCTGTAGCTGTGCCTGGGATTGCTCAGACCCAGGTGTAGGACCTTGCACTTACCATGGTTGAACTTCATAAGGTTGGCATCTACTCACCTCACAAGCATGTCAAAGTCCCTCTGGATCCAACCTCTTCCCTCCAACATATCAACCGAAGCACACAGTTTGGTGTCATTGGCAAACTTGCTGAGGGTGCACTCAACCCACTGTCCATGTCAACAACAAAGATGTTGAACAAGATCAGTCCCAACACCGATCCCTGAGGGACACCACTCGTTACTGGTCTCCAGATGGACATTGAGCCATTGACCACAACTATTTACATGTGGCCATCCAGCCAGTTCTTTATCCCCTGACTGGTCCACCTATCAAATTGATGTCTCTCCAGTTTAGAGACAAGGATGTCATGTGGGACAGTGTCGAACGCTTAGCACAAGTCCAGGTAGATCATGTCAACTGCTCTACCCCTGTCCACCAGTTCCATAGCCCCATCATAGAAGGCCACCAAATTGGTAAGGCAGGATTTCCCCTTAGTGAAGCCAACCACCTTGTTGTTTTTCATGTGCCTTAGCATACCTTCCAGGAGAATCTGTTCCAAGATTTGCCAGGTACAGATGTGAGACTGACTGGTCTGTACATTCCTGGGTCATCCACTCTCCCCTTCTTGAAAATGGGGGTTATATTACCCTTTTTCCAGTCATCAGGAACACCAACCAACTGCCATGATTTTTCAAATATGATAGACAGTGGCTTAGCAACTTCATTCACCAGCTCCTTCAGGACCCCTGGATGGATTTCATCAGGTCCCATGGACTTGTGCACACCCACGTTCTTAAGATGGTCTTGAACCACATCCTCTCCTACAGTGTGCCTAAGGCCTTCATCCTCACAGTCCCTGTGTCTGCCTTCCAAAACTTGGGTGGTGAGGTCAGAGAATTTGCCCGTGAAGACTGAGGTAAAGAAGTCATTCAGAACCACAGTCCTCTCCAAATCCAGGGTAGCCAGTTCTCCTAATAGCTTCTGGGAAGGGCCCACGTTGTCCCTAGTCTGTCTTTTATTTGCAATGTAATTATATATTCCCTTCCTGTTACCTCTCACATCCCTAGCCAAATTCTAACTGGGTCTTAGCTTTCCTTATCTGGTCCCTAGTTTCACAGACAACATCCCTGTATTCTTCCCAGGCCGTCTGTCCTTGCTTCCACCTTTTAGAAGCCTCTTTTTTCCCTCTAAGTTTCCTCGGCAGCATCTTATCCATACAAGGAGGTCTCTTGGCCCTCCTGCTGCACTTCGTTCTAGTTGGGATGCAGCACTCCTGATCTTGTAGCAGGTGATCCTTGAATACTAACCAAGAGTCTTGGGCCCCCCTGCCCTCCAGGGCTATATCCCATGGAACCTTACTAAGCAGGCTCCTGAAGAGGCCAAAGTCTGCTCTCTTGAAGTCCAGGGCAGTGAACTTGCTGCATGCTCTTCTCACTGTCCTGAGGATCTCTAATCTCGTGATTGCTACAACCAAGGCTGCCCTGGAGTGTCACGTTTCCAACCTTCCCTTCCCTGTTGATGAGCACGAGGTCAAGCATGGCAGCTCTCCTTGTTAGCTCCTCTATTACCTGCAGGAGGAAACTGTCTTCCACACAATCGAGGAACCTCCTGGATTGTTTGTGCAATCCCCATACTACCGGCATTTGTACAGAGGCATCTGAGATGAGCTCCAAATGAAACTGGCTCATTGGCTGGAGCAGCTGGAATACCTCTACATTGCTCCGAGCATTCATTATAGGTGCTGGCAACTGACTGGGTGTGTTGGGATGGAATGATGCCTCCCTCCCCCAACACATCTAGTTTAAAGCCTCCTTGACCAGCCTACCAAAACTGCTCTTCCCCTTGTCAGACCAGCTCCAGCAGTCTCCAGGAGACCTGGCCTCCTAAACTGGGTCCCGTTTTCTAAATACCCAAACCCCAGACTATGGCACCATTGTTCTAACCATTTATTAACCTGGCAAATATGCGTAACCTTTTTAAGGTCCTGCCCTTTATCCTGGAGAATTGATGAAAAGACAGTCTGAACTCCAAAGCCTTTAACCACCTCTCCCTGGCCTCTGGAGTCCTTCTTTATGTTCTCCAGGCTACAGCTGCCTATATCGCCAGCACCCACCTAGAAGTGGGTAATAGTCAATGGGACATACAAGACCAGGCAGCCTCTCTGCAGCACCCCTGATCCGAGCCCCTGGTAGGCAATTTACCTCCCTTGAGACTGGGTCAGGCTGACAGATGAGTGCTTCTGTTCCTTTCAAAGCAGAGTCCCCTACTACTATGACCCCCTGCTTTTTCCTGGCCTCACCGATAGTGATCTTCTTTACCAGTTCATCTGCCAGTTGTTTATGTGGTGCGAGGTGTGTGTTTCCCCATTAGCCCCCTGCAGAACTGCAAAGTGGTTCTGGTGGGGGACATCAGATTTAGGAGGAAGTCCCATGCTTTTAATTGTCCTCTTCCTCCTTTTTTTGTTGGTTTTGTTTGTTACTATTTCCCTGCTTTCTGGGTTAGTGGCTTCTTTCTTCCCACCATGAGCTACAGGGGACGCTTGAGGCCGCTGCACAGTTTGGGCCTGGAACAAGCAGTGCTGCTTCCTCTCAGCTTCCCCAGCATCTTTCAGCCTATTGACAGCGTCCCGCAGCTCAGCCGCTGCGGCAGGAGGACCTGCACCAGGGAGCACCGAGCGCCGCCCTGCCCATCGTGCTCCTTTCCCTCACCAGAGCAGCGCAGGCAGTCCCTACACTCCGAGCTCTGTGCTGCAGCCTCCCGTTCTCATCGTCTCTGTCCGCGTGCCTACGCCGGCCACTGCCAGGGCAGCCAGAGCAGAGCTCCCAGAGCGGGCCGTGGTCACCACCTCGCTCCCCTGTCTGCGTGAACTTCCTCCACCCGCTCTGCTCGCCGCGCTCCCTGGGTCAGGTTTTTAACCCCTCGGGGCTGGTGCCGCTGCTCCTGGCTCCGCCCCCTGTGAGTCCCTGCTCGCGTCAGCGGAGTTGCCGGCTCCTGGGCAGGTCCTGTCGAGGACTCGAGGCTCTCTCGGCGGCTCTCGCCGCTCTGAGTTGAGGCTCCTGGACGCTGATCTGCCCCCGCTCCGGTGTTGAAGGCGTCCTCACAAATACATATTTGTATATTTTCATTCATCAGTGGTGGAATGTATCTCATTCATCAACTTAATCATGTTTTTCAGGAAATAAAATGTGAGTCATTTAGAATGGTGGCTGTTGCTTTGAGTTTTTTTCCCATTACATAGCAGATGGATGGAGTGATACCATGATGAATTGTGACTGTGGCATTTTGTTAGATCCTGCTAGTTTTGTACAGAAATTTTCTGTTGGATTAGGGCTCTTGTCAATCCCAGCAGAAGAAAAACGGTATTTAATGTGTCTTGAACTGCCATATGGAGTGGATAAATTAAGTAGTTTAATGGCAGCCATGAAATCTGATGCATATGTGTAAGTCCATGTGGCTTTGAAATATTCCCTGTCATATAGTGCACCTGCTGCAGTCAGGTATTTTACACAAAAACTATGATTGTCATAGCTTCTGATCCTGGATGTACCTCAGTGTTAGAAAAGAGTACCTCCTTCTGATGTTTTAAATCCACATGCAAAAGCCAGACAAACAAACTGGAATGTGAAATAAACTCCCAGTTTATGGCACAATTTGATTTATACTGTAGCATAATATTCATCTAGCAATTGAACTTCATGTATAATATCCAGTCAGAATTTCATGGTTGTTTACTAACACACTTAAATCTCACCATCTCTTTCAAACTAGGTAAACAGAACTTACTCGCAAAAGAAATTATAACAGCACTTCTTCCAAATTCAAGAACTCATGAGTTTCATTCTAGATCTTCCACTTTTACTGTGGCAAATCTTAACTGCTTTTTCATCCATTCCTGGCAGCACTGTAAGTCCCATGATATCCACCAATATAATTCCTGTCTCCTTTTCCTTCACTTCCTTTTTTCTTTCCCTCACTCTCTACAAAAGCTTGGAAGAAAGAAACAAAGGCAAGGACATCTTCAATCTAACACTACAATTTTCTGCTCTGTTGAATAATGGGAGAACTTCTGGCTGCAATTCAGATTTAGTATTTTAGCAAGCATTTTTCATGCAACAGGCATGCTCAAAGACCTTTAGCAGTGAAGAGATTTCCTTCAGAGTATATGCAAACATCACCATCATACGGAAATACAATTATGCTAACACTATTAGCACTAGTAAAGTCTACTTGTAATTAAGTCATTATTCTTACCAGTATGAAGTTTGTCAAACATGCTATATCTAGCTAACCCTATCTCTTTAAGCATCTATTTTTCATTCAGCCTCTAGACTGGCCTCCAGAAACATCAGTGTAACACCTAGGCTCCCCATACAGTGCGTGAGTGCTCTGCTGATCAGCCTTGTAGAAACAGGAGACGTGTCATGTGGAGGCAAAAGGTGAAGATATCTGGGGCACTTCAGAGGCAGCTTTCCAGGAGGTAAAACATGGGGCAGTATGAAGGTGATGAGAAAGGCGGAGACAAATTATCTTTGCTTATTACACAACAGAGCATGGTACCTCAGTCCAGCACATTGATAAGAGCCTCAGGGCGCTGCACTCAAACCAGTTAATCCCCAGAGGTGTTCAAAGAGTTTCCCTGGCAAGTACAACTTCAGCCACCCAAGAGGTCACATGCTGCTAGATTCTCATCTCTAAACACCATCATTTTAGCAGATCAGGTGTAGGAATGCTCCTTAGTTGCATTCAGTCAGAATTAGCTCTGTTAAGAAAGACCTATTTAAACACTAGTTCACTGTTGACTCAGACATTCACAGGAACTTGACAGAAACACATCACTGAAAACAATGCTAGGCAGGGCACAGCCACCACCTGCAACCAGGAACTGATGTACATTTGAATCCTAACACAAGCATGTCTTTCGCTAGGCCTCTTCCATCTGCAGGGCAGACATACCATCTAGGGGAGAGAGCTTGCGTATGCTTAGCAATGCTTAACATGACATTGTTTTGCATAAGACAAATATCAGAAGTTAATCAAAAGATGACACTTCACCTTAGGATACATTCAATAACCTGTCACTGTCTGGGCATTGTGGAAATGTCCCAGAGAGTTTCAGGTTAACCATCTTATCCTGGTTGAACCCCATCCAGAGCTTTATCACAAAACCTGGGTCCAGTCTTAAGCACAGCTAAATTTTGATCATTTGCCATGCTTATGAGGCATTTGTTAAAATCCTGTCAGTGAAACACACAGCAATGTAGAATGGAATTTTCTGGATGGCCTCCATTTAAAAAAAAGCCAACAGATTCCAAGGAGGGTTCAAGATCCTAACAGTGTTGTGGTAACTGTGCTGACAACAGCACCCTGATGCTATGGCACAGCACATGAAGCACACCGCGGTACCAGCGTCCTGACCTGGCAAAACTGAAGTTCCACAGCCTCTACCCAGTTTCAAGCATGTGTTGAATCTAAGGATACTAAGTGACAGTATGTATCGTAAGAAAGATCTGTTAACAAGCTGTAATGAGAGTGTAAGGGAACCAACTAGAACCACACGGTTATGTGTGTGCTTGAGACACTCCAGCTGTTTACCTGGTTCCACCATGCTCAAAATCTCTTGATTAATTTTACAATTTCTCATTACTAGAAAGGTCCAAATCAAAGCATAAAACACTATCAGCCATCTCCCAGGGTACACCAGCTCTTACTGCTGCTAGGATTTTCTCATCCACATCTTGCTTAAATCCAACATGTTGGATTTAGTTTAGCAAACAACTTTTCTGGAAATTGCTTTGTGTGCATTGCATGTTTTGCTAAGTGATATTTCCCCAGAGCTGGCAGATCACTCCAGAGTAGCAGATGTGTATATTTTAGAAAATCGCTACCATAAGGAATAGCATAATTATATTTACCGCTGTTTGTTACTGCACCACATATCGAATAGTAGGGATACTGGTACAATTGAGACTCACTAAGAACTTTTTTTTCTTGGCATAATATACTTAATTACCTATTTTCCTCTAATTGCAGCTAAAGATTACGTGCTTGCTAGTAAACTTTTCCTGCAGTATAAGCCAAAATGAGGGCCTGATGAAGGCAACTGAGGATGCATCTTAAGTATCAGAAGACTTCAGATTATATGCTTCTGAGTTTTCCACCTGCCTTACAATTTTCCTCTAATACTGGTTTCTAAAAAGGTGGAATTATTGTAACAGAACATGCACTTCTGACAGACTATCCTGATAAATTCAGTGGTATCTCTGCATTAGTTACCTGCTGTGCAGAAACACTACTGCAAGTACTGAAAGTTTACTTTTGCAGATGTGACAAAAACCTTTTGTGTTATTTTTATGTTCAGAACCAAAGAGAATTAAAAATGCAGGAAATACTGTCCAGGGAATGACAACATTTCTGAAAGATTTTATTGAAAACAACACTCCGGAAGCTGTTTATTTGATAATTGTTCCTATCCCTTTTTCTTTCATTTCTGTTTTGAGAATACAGATGTTGCTTTTTGTGTTGTTTCTCATTTAAATTTAATTTGTTTCTCCATTAGTCCTAAATACATTGTGAATTTATAGCATATGAAGTTTTATTCTATTTTCCACACATACATGGGTCCAGAATACCTGGTTTTAGATTAAAGGAAAAGAAAGAGAAGAAAAAAATATTGTAGGAAATAAAAATTACTGCAGTTCTCAAAATGGCAGTGTCCTACTACCAGAACAACTTCTTAGAAATGTGTACTGTATCTTTAAAAACCAAAGAACACAGGTAACAACACAGAAGTCTACTCCCTTAAGAATAACCTTGACCTCTCGGCCATTCTAACTACAACACACTGTCCTGGTGGATCTGTCTTACAACATGGCTCAAGTTTCCACTTGAGAAAGCACCAGCTGCTGTCTGGAAAACTAGTTTGTCCTTTCATAAATACATGAGATGAAATTAATGGTTTCTATACGTGTTTTCTCAGGTAAATACAGTAAAACAGAGACTGGTGAGGAATGACATACTATATTGCCTGACTGACCGTCATATACTATGTTTGATTGAAGTGCAGACCCATTGTTTTTCCTGTAACTGGAGGGCAACTGTTTGGTTCCATTAGTCAATGATTTAAAAGACACAGTGATTACTGTAACTCCTTCAAAGAATCTCTTAGTGTATTAGTGCTTACAGAGAGTTAATAATTTAACATTAGAATGTCCACTAATATAATGCCATGGTCATAAATAAATACGAGCACAAAATACTAGTGATGCATCTTAACTCCATAATAAACCTAACATACAATCAAGGCCAGTCATATTTAGTGTATATATATATATATGTTATATAATGCTATAATGGTATATAATAATGTTATATAACATTATTATACATTATTATATAATAATGTTATATAATGTTATATATAAATTATATATGTTATATAATATAACATTTAGCTTTTTGATGTCTTTTTTTTTTTTTTTGGCAGGTTTAAAATTCCAGAATAGACATAGATTTATTTCAACAGGATACATACTACAATATTTGAACTACCAGTGTCTAAATACCAAAGCACTTCAGAATTTCTAAGATACATTATTCCTCACACATATAACAAAAAGCTTAAGTGGTACTATTTTTATTTAAGGTTGAGACCAGAGATACTCTAAACATCCACAGGAAGTTCATGCCAAACAGGCAAATTCTGATTACCTAAGTTGTAGGCACAACCTATTCACTAAACGATTCTTTCTACACCAGCATATATATTCCCATGACAAAACTTGAAAAGCAGTGTCTCAGATATGCATAGCAAGCATATCCTTCCTTTTTTACAGAAAAAAGACAAACACTGATCAGTATAACCCCATGTCCTGTTAATGGATCTGTAAAAAGTTACTGCGGAAATACAGTGACTGTAGTCAACTTCCCTTTGTTCCTCAATCTTTGAGGCAGAAGGAAATGGTACATGGGATTTACTGCGTCTGATGAAAAGGACAAAATATATCTCAAATTTATTGGCAGTATTGACATTGATACTGGAAAAAAACCTTCTGAAACATTAGAGTCTCTCCAAAATTTATTGAAAATCTTGTCTTTAACTAAATTATGGGAACTGACTGGGATTTGGGGACAACATGGGTTACAGCTATGCAGAGTGGCAAGGAGCTTGCCCTGGTACAGAGGGCCGGTGTTGTCACCCAGCTCATATCCACATGGCTTAACTCACCTCCTGGCAAAACTAGCGTAGCTTCACCTGAACCATTTATTGGAAGCTGTCCTCCTGAAGACACCTCAGGAAATATGTGGAAGTATACCACTTGGCATTATCCATACTCAAACTCATGCCCATGATGACAACAATCTTTTAGCAGAATGGATGATGGAATGACAAACACTCAAAGCCTTTTACTGGCATTTTTAGTTTATTAGTACAGATGTACTGTGCTGATCAGAACCCCTAAGCCTCCCTTCTCCCTTAGACAACTGCAGTTAGAAGGTGGGCAAGTACTCCCAAGAGAATAAAAATTTGAATCCCACACTGTAACAACAAAACATACTTCACAAAAAGACTTATTTAATCTCGTCCTTAAACAGTGCCTCCCTGCTCCAGCTGTGCCAAGCACTCCACCGTTCACCAAAGTTTATTGTTCAAAAAGTATCAACATGTGAACTGGTGATTGCTGTCTAGAAAGTTTCTTAAGCTTGCAGATGGTTATCAGAGGACCAGAAATCAAAGAAGAAAAGACGGAGATGGAATGTGATTAACAAAGTAACTTTGAAAGGAAAAATTCTTCTACCATTACCCTCCCTAGGAATTGGAGTTACTATCCTTTTCTATCTTTGTGACATTCAATTTTCTTTGACTAGCAGCAGTATCAGCAGCACAACAGAAGGTGATCCTCTCAAGAATTTATGTTTTTTTTGAAATAAACAAAACACGGACAAGAAATGAACAAGGAAATGAAAAAGCTCAAGTGACTTCAATGCTTTTCTTCTTTTGGTATCCACAGGTTTCCTATTGAATAAGTGTCTTGTCATTCTGACTTGCTTATTTATCTACACTTTTCTATTAATATTCCTCTGAAAAATCTAGTGTTCTTTACCATTCTATGATTCTATGATTCTATGAAATGCTAACGAATGACAAAATGCACCAAACATGACTAATTCCACTCTTTTTGGTTTTTGTCATTAAACTGCTTCAAACTTCCAAAGAAATTTAGGAAAAAAAATGAACTCAATTTTTATAACATTTTCACTATTTTATGCTTTTTATATTAAAGCTAGGTGAAATTGGGGTGGGGTTGTTGGGTTTTGTTTTGTTGTGGGCTTTTTTTTTTTTTGTTTGTTTGGTTAGGTTTTTTAATATCGCTGAGAATTTTCTCTTAATTTGGTAGTTAATCTCTGGATTAGACTCTCTCACAGTTGGTTTTGCAACATCCCAGCATCAGTGTCAAAAGAATAATTGTGCATGGTGGCATCTGCAGAAGGGATTTATATAAATCTGAATTAATCTCAACAAAGAGGTGCTGAATGGTTTTAAACCTTAACTGGCTTTGGCTAAGGCTCATAAATCCCGTGAAAGCATTGTTACTTCATCAGGGAATTCTGCATTGTCACACATCTCCTCTTTATTTCCCAGTTCAAAAGCCATGAAACAAAGCAGAAGGCTGACCATTCAACTGATGAAAGCCCAGCTAGAAAAATCTATTTGCATGGCTGAATCCTGAGAACTCAGTAAAGAGTGAGAAGCCAACTTGCTATATAATGGCTGTGTGTTGAACTACTACAGGCTTCAGATAGCTGGAGTGTTAGGAGCTAAAAATCCAATTTTACTGGTCAAACAAAAGATTTAATAAAGACTAATAATTAAAACATATTGTGCTTCTACAATTTTGTAGTAGTATTATAATAAAGTATGATTTCCACATACTTTAACTTTTTTTGAATCTGGGAACTAATTTTGAAGTATTACAACTCAGTATTTATTCTTAACTGTTTCTACTTTAATACCCAGTAGCCTTTCTCATTATTTTGTGCGAAACAGTAAGTATTAAATATTCATTAAATATTTATTCATTTTATGTGTTTAAATTAACCAAATAAAACAACTTTGGAAAACATATTTTTACAAGCACAGATAATGGTGCTCAGGTATTTCCAGAATTCTGATATTTATATCTATAAGTGAACTAGCTTTTGGAAAAAAATCTCGCATTAAAATTTGGACCAGAGGAAACTTCACTTTTTCTAGAAGTAGCTAGTGAGTAAATACTGAGAAAGTTATAGATGATCTAGAAAGACAGAATAAAAGTTTCATCCATTAAATAACTTTTTATCACTAAAAATACCCCTAGGATATTCAGTGTATCTACAACATTAATACAACAATTTCCTTAAATGCTAGCAAATAGAAAACTCTGGAAAAGTGAAATACCATTCTAAAATTCCCATGTCTTTTAGCTAATAATATGACTTTACCACTTCCATTTTCTTTCTTGGTAATGAGGACAAGTGAAAAACTCTTCGAAGTTGCCACAATGTTACAAAAAGGAGGAAAAGCATCAACACACGGTTTATGTCACCAATTCCCTAAAAAAAACAACACTAAACTGCAAAAATGAACCACTGGAATGATCTGTTCAACATATTGATTTTCTTGAAAGAAAAATACCAGAGCTGAGAATGAGACCAATTTTCTTTCTCTAACTGTAAGCTTGCAACACAAGAATACTGTTTTAGCTGGACTTAATGCTAATGTTAACAAATAAATGTTTACTATAAACTTTTAAATTGAGCTAGTAGCTATACTTAAATTCACTAAAATACCCTCCTTATCTTTCTACCCTGATAGAGAACATGCAGGACTGAAGCCTGCAGAAGATTTTCTTGTGCTGTCAGCAACCACGCAGTATGCAAAGAACTCTCCACTTTTGCTATATTTCATTTTCTAGGTGGATATTTCATTAATGGCAACACATTAGGGCCATTCCTTCCTCCTCCAATAAACTGAACAAGCCACCTGGTTATTATCTGGAGGAATAAATAGGGTTCTTTGTTGAGGAGAAAGGAGAAACAGGACTTCTGAGATGTTCAGGCAACTGAGAGGGACCACTACTTAAAGGATGTGAATAACACTTGTTTTCCTCACACAGTAGTGACAGTGTGACTGGAAACCACTGGTTGAAGTTTACTGACAGTATTTTGGAAGCTAATGATGAGGAAATGCAACACAGAAAACTGATTCTTCAGTAATGGCTATTTTAATTGTCCCTTCAACTCAGTTGCATCCTAATATATTCCCCTTGCCTTCCACCTTCAGCCCATTACAAATTCTTCCTTCCTATATTTTGAAATCAAGTGCTTTCATCTTCCATACTGTCTGAATGATTAGGAACCATCTCTATTCCAAAGAAAGTCTAGTTTCAGGGTCATGATTCTGAACATATGGAAAATAAGTCAAATTAAAAACTGCAACAAACTCAGTTTTACTTAGAAAGAGAGTATCCCACCTAAAAATTAAACAGTATCTCTTGAACCTGTGCAAACTGTAACTTTCAAATATCCACAACTTTATCCAGATTGTCTGGATTTCTAAGCAGAACATGAGAGGTTTCTCTTTTCTCATGTAATGTCAAGTCCTTGCTCTAAAATAAGCAGTACTATACAATTTCCAAATGAAATCTTTAACACTGAAAAGCAATGACTTTCCTTTGTCTCATTCTGACCCTTCTCTTTTTTGCAGGGCAAAATAGATCTGATACGATAATGGACCAGATCACAAGTACAGAAATTTTCATCCCCAGGCAGCAGACAGAGGTAAAATTATATGTAAATCAGAAAGCAGCACAAGGAGAGAACACTCAACAGTCTTTAAATGGGGTAATCTTCACTGTCTCTCCTGTAAATGTTTTCACATGTGCATAAGGAAGAATAAATTTAATATTAAAATAAAATTTAAAGTCTAAATTAAGTTAGAAAACATATTGGGTAACTCAATAAACTGGTCAGGTTGACCTTTATCAACTTTTCCCCTCCTATTTATATTACAGTCTAATTTAGAATAAATTTTAATGTTGGAATTTTCTTGGAAACATACATTTAAGTTCTTCACCAAGCCTACTGCTGAGACAAAGTCACATCTTACTTTCAAGAGCATCCCAGAATACATCATCTTCCATGTCCTTGTCCAGAAAAAGAAAAGGTGGGAAGGCAGTGCAACTTCCACAGCTTTGCTTATGTTAAATCTAAAATCAATCAGGCTTGCAAGCAATCAATTCAACACTTTTATAAAACCTTCAAATAAAAAAAAAGATTTCTTACTTTCACTATGAAATAGCCAGATTTAAATAGGACCTTCTTTCAGAACACTGTATATTTTTTAATAAGCTTTAAAGGGTGGGGAAAATCATTTAACCTACTTCACTCAGCAGTGGGAAAGGGCAGCAGTGGGTTGTTGACTCTCTCACTACAAGCAAGCTCATATCTTCAGCAGCTGTGTGCAGATAGCTGCAGACAAACAGCAGGTATGAAAACAAGGCTGTTAGACAATGCTATAACCATAAACAGTGCCTGCTATATAAACAGCAATAGTGAAAAATAAAATAATGAAAAGACTGAAAAAAATCTAAGCATACCTACTATGTTCATGAGTTAAGTACATTTGTAACAATCTTGCTCTCTTATAGGCAGGATGATAGAGAAAATGCATATACTTAAAATGACAGCCAGACTGGGTTTTGAAAAAGGAAACCTAAATGGAAATATTGAAAAACATAAAAAAAAAAAAAAATCCAGTAACTAAAATAAAAGAGATATTTCCTTTATAATGCAAACTAGAAAACACAAAACATTTAAAACTTTTTCGGCAAGAAAAATATTCTTCTAATATTTTTATTTACCAGAAACCAGTTCTCTTAAGTGATGGTAGGAGTTTTGTTCTCACTGGAGTCAAGCAAGGCTGGGTATCAAGACACAGAGAAAGAAAATTCCTCATGCTTTTCAGATATTCTTCAAATTACCAACCAATACTTGTGCTTTCAAACACAAGTATTTCTATATACTATATGCATGCTCTTTTTTCAACATTACCATTTCCCGAACTAAGGGAATTCTAGCAATATGTGGTAACTGTGATAAAAGCGATAATATTGCACACACATAAGTACTTGCTAAGGATAAAAAGGGTCCACCCATTTTTTTTCTGTTCTAAAACATCTATAAAGTATTTTATCAAACTATAAAAGCCATATATAAAAGCCAATTTACAGAAACATTAATTCATATGACCTCACAAGAGGCAACCACACTTTTATACTGTAAAGATATGATACTTCAGTAATTGGAGTGTAATTATATGCAAGCAGAGAACTAAACACTTAAAGTAACTTTTTGCATTATCATTTCTATGTTGCAAAATGGATTTATTTGAAATAAATTTTCTGTTGTTCAAGTCATAATTTGTCATAAGTTTAGGAACTATTATTAGCAGGTGAATGATATTCAGCCTTCAGATTACAGTCATGGACTACAAACTTTTGGTAAGGAAGACACAGCAGCATTTCATCCATTGATCCATGAGGGGTTAGAAAATAATCTTTCTTTTGGCTGCTTATAACTTTCTGAGTCCATACCTCTCTAGCTTTTGGGAACAGTCACATCCTCCTTTTCACTTTAACATAGTCTGATGGCTTCCTATTGGCTTTCTCTTACTCCTTTTAGGTGTTGCCAGTTCTTTTTATCCCAAGCTGCATCAAGCTTTCCACACATCAATTCCAATTTGTAATTTAGCTCACCTGTGTTAAAATGTCTTCCTTCACTCAGCATAATACTTAATGAGTATCATGAACTCATCGTCTTGAGGAATGCCATGTATTAAAAAGATGCAATTAAAAAAAATGCCCAGAAACATGTAAAGCAGGTCCTACTCCCAACCCCTTAGGAGATAGCTAGCTTCTTACCTCATTTGATCTTTAGAAATGAATTGCAGAATCACTGGCCGTAAACAGAATGAGAACTAAGCAATAAGAACTAAGACCAAATAGTTACCAATCTTAGGGGAAATAATTTTCAGAAGAAAATAATGACTTACATTTCTGACCTGAACCACTGCTCCTGGAAGACAGTAAAATGAGACACTTTCCCTGGACATCAGCAGAATTACACTGTGACCTTCATGTTAAGAAAAACATATTGAGGATGACAAGTCAAAAATGGGCAAAATCAGGTGTTTCAGTTTGTGAGTAAGGAGAACTGAAGCAGCTCATGGGATCCTTTGTATAGGAGTTATAGTTGTAACTAGGTAAGTGCATTTAACAGAAAACAGTAACTATGGAAGGTAAGTAAATAAAAGTAATACTGTAGCCAAAGAATTGTTATCATGAGAGGCTATTGCTGCCACACAGAATCAAGCTTCCTGCTATCAAGAGAGTGCCAGATAGCTACCTTATTATTGTGGTACACATTTTCAGAAAAAAAAAAAAAAACAAACCCAAAACAAAGAACAAACCAAAAAACAACAAGATAAATTCAAGGCTTGGAGGTAGAAAATCTGTCCAGTAACACCATCGTATTAGTTATATAGAAATTGGATACATATCTTTTGAATTCATACATAATACAATTCCTTAGACTTAAGTGACATGATAATCTAATCTATAGGGCCTGGGCAATTACAAATACTGTGGCAAACTACCTTTCAATCTTATCAGTGGGTTGCTTCAAAGATTATCACCACACAAAAATGATGGAAATTAATGGCAGTTATAAATTCCCATCACTATTCTGATATATTAGCTCTCTCAGAAACTAAATGGTAATTAATTTCATTAAGAGATCATTCTTTGCTGCATTGAAGGTTCCTATTTGGAAGTAAATGCATCCAAACAGCAAAGTGAACTGAATGCACATCTTGGGCGTTTACGTTCAAAATGCAAAGGTACTTCATGTAGTTTCTTGCACTTTGTCACCTTTCTTAGCTATATTTGATTTCAGGTTCAAGCATCCCATTAAGAGTCAAAAAAGATGGCCTGCACAGACAATGAAGGAGCCTAATGCTTTTTACCAATGAAATCACAGAGTTGCCTGAAAGATAATGTGTCTTATGCATGTAACACTTAGATAAACTCATCCCTATCTGGAAGAGGAGGCATTTGAATAACTTTTCTCCAAAGAATGAATGCGTAAGATCCACTATGAGACTGTTTAAGTAGAAATTAGCATTTCTACTTCATATTTGGCACCTCAGCTGCTAATTCACTGCAAAGACCTTGACTCGGTAATATATTGTTACTTAAAACAGCTTGAGTGTGGGCTTGAATAACTATGGCCTGAAACTTTTCTGTTTTCTGAACCATTAATGAAGTCCTGTAAATGTTTTTTCAACCATTCTTTTCAGTTTGATTTGGTGGTTATCTGTCTATATACAGCATGCTATTTCCTGTTACATATATGAATTGTGAGGTTTAACACAGAAATTATTCATAAATAAGTGGGAGGAAAGACCACTTAAAAATATAAAGTGTTGTAAAGTATTGATGCTGCTTTACAGTAGTTCTTTCTCCAGCACTGAAACAGCTGCACACAGATATATGTTTGTTCTCTCTATGTACGCCTCTTAGACAGGTATATTAAGTATATTGTGTAATATATAAAGAAATTGCTTCCCAAGGTTTGAAATCTAATCTTACTCCAAAATTTCTGCATAAAAGGCATTTCACAGGCTTTACATAGGATTCTCCTCTTATTCTTCTATTTTGAACTATACTTCTAATTTCATATTGATTCAACATATGCATACCTATAAATACACAGACTACAACCCTTATATGTTGGCATTTTATGACTACTAGCGGAGATAACAGCACAAAGGGAATAGTGGAAGATGTTGCTGTTACAAATAGGTTAGTCCAGCGCTCTAATATTCACTAGTGCACTTGCTAGCTTATCTCATCTAAGACATGAAGAGAGCATAGGCACCCCAAACACACCACCCAAATGCAGTATGAAATTGAGAGATGACAAGGAAGACACAGTGCCATCAGTCTATTCATCCCTTGTATTTACAGATGAAAGTTGTAATCTTCTGATCAATACTGGATTTTAGGCATCTTATTATAAGTTTACACCCATGTCGATCAACGCATGAATGCCCTTGCTGGCAGTGAAGTAATGCTGTAATAAACAAGACAAGATACACACACCTGACGAAAATATTTCCAGCTTTGTGAAACAAACAAAAAAACTTGCATTCAGATTTCAGTGCATAAATTGCCTACAGAATTATAATAGTGGGACCAAATGAACTGCTAAAAGGCTATCCATTAATGCTGGTGAAGTATCAATGCCATAACAAAAGAATGATATTATTATACCATTGCATTATTATTCTGCCTTCACATAACCGTATCTTTAATATCACAAGCATTTACAGCAGATGGTGGAACAGGAAGGAAGTGCTCAGCTTTCATACAAGAAGCAAATATTAAGTCCAGTGACAACCTCACGATCATTCTGTTCAAAGGGACAAGATAAATACAGCACCAAGCCACCTAAGTGGGGGACACAAGTCATCCAGGGGACTGTTAATCTCCTTGTGCTTGTGAAACACTGATGTTCAGTCTTTGATTTCATGTTACTTGCAGAGAGACCACAGACCACAAAGCCTTCTTGCATTAGCCAACAGAGAAAACAAATGGATGATCCTTTACTGGATTTGACTCCCCCAGTAATGCCAGTTCTTTTAAAATAGATCACCCTGTTTTGTCATTCTGGCAATCTCAAGGCTGTGTCATGTCATGTTTATTTTAGAATGAAATAAAGAAAGGGTACACCCTGTTTTGTCATTCTGGCAATCTCAAGGCTGTGTCATGTCATGTTTATTTTAGAATGAAATAAAGAAAGGGTAGACACAAGCCTAAAGAAATTCTATCACAACATACAGGGTTTCACTCATTGTTATGTAATGTAACTTCTCTTCCTTGCTAAACAAAATAAAAAAAATTTGCTCCAGCAATTGTTTAGGGTTCACAAAGTCATTTTCATTTGCTAACTATGGACTGTACTTCTAGAAAAACTGATATATTGAAAAAAAACCCACATCTGCATGTTTGCATGCAGCATTATACCCAACTACCAGAAAGTGATCATTTACAAACATAGGTACAGATGTGTTGCGTTTTAATTTACGATACAGTTTTCTAAGACTGCAAGACTTGTATCATGTTTCCTGTGGAAAAACATTTTTCATCTTGAAAATCTCAGCTTACACTTTACAGAGCATTTCCAAGACCATTGTAACCACTTAATTTCTCAAGTCAGTTATTCCTTGTCCCAAAGTCCCCTTTCTTTCCTACGATTTTCCTGTGGTTTTGGACCAGCTTTCTTTTCCTCTAAAGCACACTAAGCAACTTATATTTTTCTTCCTTTATCCATCAGTTGTCTCTACAAGCCTCAAGGAGCTGAAAACATGAATTTCAAAACTCTGTGAAAAGCAGTTAGCTCATTGAAATTCTAGGCATTCAGTTTTCCCCCACTGAGTCACCTGGCCCCAAAATCCCATCCAAATCTGTGTGAAACACCTCTTAGCACTCTGTTAAGTTGCTTCAAGGAATATCTTTCCTAAAAAAAATTAATAAATCCCATCTTATGGAAGTGTCTAACAGACTAAGAGGGAAAGGAACATGACTTGCAAGGTGCCTGTTAAATTCCAGGTTGCTTATTTGCTCACTGCTGCATCTTTCTCCCATTTTTAATTTACATGTTGCTTACTTTCCTTGTAAGCAGGGACACTTTTTTCTTATTTGTATGTAGAGCAACCTACAGGAAGGCGTTCCATGCAGTACTAATAGCAGCTGTCTAAATTCCTCCAGAAAGTTAAAATTGAAGCATTATCCTTTGACATAGGAGTTACGCCTTTTTTTTTTTTTATTCACTTTAAGAAAAGCACCTTTCATTAATGCTGCCAACACTTACAGTTCATTAATTCTGATTCTGTAAATGGAAATGAAAACAAGTTCATCTATAGAGACCCCTTTTTGAATGCTGTGTCTTAAGTCTGTGACTATGAGTCAAAATCCTAAAGTTGTGAATTCGTATGTGAACTGAAGCCTTAGATAGCACACATCCACCTCCCAGCAAAGGCCTTATACTGCACATACGCATAACCCCACTGAACAATTTTTGGCAAACAGCACTGCCCAAAAACAACTGCACTAAGCTCAGATCAGAATGTCTTCAGACTAGAAGCTTTTTTCCTAATGCTTTTAACACTTCTGATTTAATCAAGGGTCGTAATTGAATAAGATATAAGGGGAAATTCCCGTGTCTGAATACACACAGCCAGGACCACTTAGATTCCCCCTACCAAACCTGAAGGCCTGGGTCTCTTGCCAGTCCTGTGCTGTGCCTGCTGGCTTGACAGGGATATCTCTATGACCTGGGTGCCTAAGACAGCACCACAGCTGTGTTTCAGCACCTCAGTCACTTCTTCAGAAACATAACAATGTCATACCAGTTCCAGTTAGAGTAATAAGGTTGGGGCCATTAAGTAAATGCAACTGTATTGCCAAAATACAAGATGACAATCCTATTCCCAAAATGCATACAAATAGCTAGGACCTTGTTTACTCTGCAGATGTCAATACTGCAAGGTGAGCCATTGGTTAGCACACAGATTCAGTGTGCTATACTGAATTGCAAGCTGCTCTACACCTTACTACAAATAAGACCACCAAACTGAGAAGGCTGAGAAAACTGACGTTAGTGAGGCAGTTGGATATGACGGTGAATAAGCCATAGAAATAGCTGGCAAGAAAATAAAGTTTCTTCATTCCACTTGGGTACTGGGAAAGCTTAAAGATTTACTTTGAATCGTCACAGTTTTGATGGTTTGTTGTGGTCTCTTCAGGTTTGTTTGTTTGTTTATTTGTTGCTGGAGTTCTTTATTACTATTTTTATTGCCATTTTTGGCATGCACTCTTGATGAGGGATTTTAACTGCTAGGTGATTACTTTATAGAAAAATAAAGGCTGCAGATCTCAAAGCCATAGCAGCAACATAAAAGTCTGGCTGCAAAAAAAAAGATTTAAAGAAACTTCTGCCCTCTGCTGCCCCCAGGGTAAGATTTATAGTTTGAATTTCTGCAATATATTTATGGTGATACTTTCATATAGGTACACTCTACCGTTAAAGTTCACAAACTTCAGAAATTGAACATATTTGAGGCCCAGCACAGTTCTCACTCTTTCCCCCTAAAGTGTTCATCCTGGCATTTTCAGCAGATCTATTAGGACCTTTCCAGTACAAATGTTATTATAGGTGCTCCAAATATATTGTGCAACAGTTATATTTATAAACATACAAGGAGACTAATCTTTGAAACTGAATATCATAAATCCAAGGCTCAAAGCCTAAAATGGTCTAAGAGCAGCAGAATTTAGAAAATCTGCAATTTTAACATCATATACCAAAGTCTTAGAAATCATTCTCTGAGAAGAACACACTTCAAGTTTGGGGGCAAAATTGCATATTACTGATTTTAAAACTGCAATATACAACTGTGACCTCAAAACCAGCAGCAGAGCACGTGTGTGAATTTTATACTGCAAAAGCATAATTACCAAACTTCATTAAAAACAGATGCCAAATAGACCTGTTTGCAATATTGTAATTCAAATTGCCTGTCCTGCAGTGCTTCAGTCTAAAGGTATGCAAGCTCTGCCCCAGGAAAGCTCACAAACGTATCAAGCTGTATTGAAGCCTGCAGAGAATGGCGATTAGAATAAGCCTATGCCACGAATAGCTTTGTTAATAGAGTAAGTAATGAAAAGTTGATATTATGCCAACCAGCTCACCAGGAATTAATCTAATAAAAGCTTTTGGTTTCTGAGACTTAGTAGTTTAAGGTTTTGGGTTTTTTTCCTAAGAAGCTTGAACATATCAAAAGAAGGTTCAGGAAATTCTATTCCAGCTCAGACTCCATCTATCATGGGCACCTTGGACATTGCCAGATTTCTGCTAGATGTACCTTGATTATAAATCTTTTTTTGATGAGCTTATAGATAATTCTGACTGTTCCAAGAGTTACAGATCACAATAACTGAGCAGCTTTACCAACCTAAATACATACTAGAGTAGAGATTTTGGCCCATGTTCTACTGTCCTTGGAGGATGTAAAGAACATGGTTTATTCGACACCATACAAGCACTGCAGGGTTCATTTGCCTAGTAGGCACATTTTGAATCATCAAAATAAGACGACTAATGATTATCCATTAAATATTCTATCTAAAATAGTTTTGTGGTCTGAACACTTATAATAGTGAGGTTATCATGCTCTTATTAATATTAATGTGTTAATTTTGCCTGAATGACTAAACACTTCAAGAAGCTGCATGGCATGAAAACAGGAGTGTTAGCCTAAGAATTATGTGTACGGCCTTTTCCATTTCATGTTACTCTTCGGTACTAGTCTCGTTGTAATTTCATTGATTAGCACTGACAAGTCCACAGTTCTTAACAACAGTATCTCTCATCAGGTTGTTTTCGGTGTGGGGAAACTGCAAAATTTGCTGCCTAATTGCACGTGTCTAGGTGCCCTCACACATGGGAGATTATGAACAAAGTATGTGATCTTTGAGGTAAATTTGTAAGAACCTGTAATTTCCCTCATTTTACAATATGATGATGTACAGATCAAGTTTCTAAATACAGATATTGGCTTACTAGTTTAAGGAAATGTTTTTCAGCTGCTAAAGCTCAGGATTTTGGGAAACCCTAGAAACAGATTTCATTTCCTCATTCATTTTACCTGTTTGTCATGGTTTAAGCCCACCTGGTAACTCAGAACCACACAGCTGCTCACTCACTCCTCCTGCTTTTTCTCCCCCCTGCTACTGGAGTGATGGGGAGGAGAATTGAAAGAATGTAGCTGCCATGGGTTGATAAGAACAGTCCAGTAGCTAAGGTATAACACAAACCACTACTACTACCACCAATAATAATGATGATAAGGGGAATAACTAGGGAAGAGAACACAATCGCCCACCACCCACTGACTGATACCCAGCTTGTCCTGAGCAGTGTTCTAGCCCTTCCGGGTAAATCACCCAGTTTATATACTGGGCATTACATGCTGTGGTATGGAATACCTGTTTGGCTAGTTTGGGTCAGGTGTCCTGTCTCTGCTTCCTTCCAGCTTCCCCTCCTCCCTGGCAGAGCATGAGACTCAGAAAGTCCTTGGCCAGAGTAAACATTACTGATCAGCAACTGAAAACATTGGTGACATCAGTGCTATTCACAGGCTGAAAGTCAAAATCACAGCACTGCACCAGCTACTAAGAAGGAGAAAAAATAACTGCTGCTGCTGAACCCAGGACACTTACTGGTTTGATTCCTGAAAAACTATTATTGTACCATATCCTCCTTACAAGCAAAGTTTATACCACCATATTGTATCCTGAACAACTTTCTCGTTGATGTATAACATCTTACAATAGACTTCATTGCAGAGAAAACTTTTTTTATCAGTAAAGTTGATTTTTTTTATGTTTTAATTGAGTTCCTTTGGCACAAAAATGTAGCGGGGAACAAAAGGAGCTGTCTGTTTCTCAGAGAGTCAGAACGCTGGAAGGTAATAAGTCTTCCAGTGTTAAGAGATGGAAATAATCTAAAAATACAAAAAAGTGAAAAGAATGGGTATGCAACAAAGAACTTTGACTTTCTTGACTTCTTCCAAGTCACTGGACTCTGCCGGGATCCAAACATAGTACTTTATATATTTGGTGACCCATAGGAAAATTGGTTTTGTAGATTTACTACTGGGAAAAAAAAAAAACAAAGCAAAACAAACAAACAAACAAAAACAAACCATAAAAAAGTTTTTACCTTTTGGTTACATAATGTAACAGATGCCTGCTTCTATGTTAAGGAAACTTTAATTGAACCAACTTCTCTGATTCTTATTCATCTGCATAAGACTTCTCTGCTCAAGCAGAAAGCCTACACAGAAAATCTGGAGCTTAGAGGGGGTGCTGGACCTAGCTGCACATCTTTACAGAACCTCCTAAATGTCACAGCCAAGGGCAAGCATGGTAGAGTTGACATGAGCATGCCTAGCAGATGTGTTTAACTTCCAGATCTGAAAGTCAGGATTGACAAATACAGCCTGCAGAATCCAATAATATGTATTTCTGTGTAGATGCAAATATCTGCAAAAATAAATGTGCCTGAAGACCCTTCAGAAACTGTCACAAAAGGCAAACTTACCACCAGGACTTTCAAATGAACTAGTAAGTCTGGTTCTGCATTTTTGATTATTCCCTATTTCTAGAAAAACAGCAATAACAAGAGCGGGCGATGAGTAACTTCTAGACTTCTCTACTAATCCCAAGAGAAACTACTAGGAGAGCACTAAGGAAACTGTAGTGATAACTTTGCTGTCAGTCTGATGCATTCCTTCAGCAATGCATTCCCATTTAAGAGAGAAATTTTAATCCCATAAGGAGATATTGCTAATTACATTTTAGGAGTATAATTTTATATCCATTCTTAAATCTAAACATAAACAAACACTTTTCATAAGATCATAAAATATTTGAGCTACAACTGGAATTGGTGTCACCTTCAGAGGTGCTCTTTATTATTTATGACTGAATCTGTTCTGCTAATACATCACAGGTACACCACTTGAATTTTCATCACTGTTCTGAAGTAACTAGTAAATCATGCCCATATTTCTCATACTACTCTCTATTCTCAAAACCTGAATTAAATGTGAAGAATAGAAACTGCACTCATGCATTCTTAAAAGCCCAGCACAATCATAACTCAAATACTTTCTCACAAAAAATTTCCATTAAAGTCGAACTGGCAGACTTGTGATTCATCAAAGCAATTTTCTGATACAGTACTCTGAATCATTTCCAATGAAGGATTGGGCCATGGGATCCACCACCAACAAATGAGGATGAAGTCTGCAAACCTATCAGTTATTGGATATTTCATAAATTGGTAGTGCTTCTCATTGGCATGTATGGCTTTCTTTGTAAATCTAAAAGGCTGATTTGTATCCTCTTCAGCCCTCTGCTAGCATGGCTTTCGTCAGGGGGCTTTCTGGAGCAGGGACACTGCAAGGCTGCTGCAGCAGCTTAAAAAAGGCAAACTGTTGTGAAGACGATCCCAGGAACTGCATGCCTTGTGCTGCTCACTACCATGTGGGGCCTGGTTCTAAGCAATGAGCACAGCACAGATCAGCCAGTTTGACTCATGGCTTTGTCTACATAAGCAAGCATGGGATGTGGGCTAAAAACCCCTAAATGGTCAGTAGTCACTTGCCTGTAGCTCCTCTGCACTGAGCATTGCCTCAGTATACACTTGCCCTAGGGAAACTTGCAGTGTTAAATATTAGAAGGGTGATTACACTTTTGGGTAATAAAACCTGACCTAGAATTCCTAGATCTATAGTTTAATAAACAACATTTAGGATGCATGAGAAAAAACCTAGAAGATAGGCTGGACATTCAAAGTAAACTTGCAGAAGTTTGTACCAATGCATACCTTGCAAAAAATGCATGCACATTATGTTTACAAAGACTATAGAAGAAACATTGTTCGCAAACTAATTCATTATGTCAGATGAGAAGAGTTGCATGTGCACATTTGGTGTGTATTTTCATGAGGCATCAGCTTTCAAAAATAGAACATCTGCTGAGCAAGCTGCTCTTGATATAAGTGAGTTTCATGTATCTACTAACATATCAATTTATCATGCCATTAAAATGCATCACATTGTGCATCTCTAAAGATGACTTGATGGTCAGCCAAATACAAATCTGACTTCCTAAATACAATTACACTCTTTACTTTACTTTCTGGGATCTAGTTGTCCACTTCATTCCATAGGGGAAGTAAAACCACTAGAGAATTTTGAAGACTCAGTTAAAGGACTTGGTGAAAAGACTCCTGGCTAAGTTTACTGGTGCTCAAAGCAAAGAGTTGAATTACAAAGTGATGATTTTTTTCTTTCCTGTTAGAGAAAGATCTAAAAAAGACAAGTGAAAACACTTACTTCCAAGTAAAAAAGTTAAATAGGTTTGGGGTTTCGGGGGAGGAGAATGGCCCAAAGTTCTTGTAATGACAATCTTATGTGTCTAAGATAACTGAATTTGAATTAAGTAAGGCAATAACTGCATGATCCTTCAACAACCCTTGCTTGTAAAAGTGCACCCACCAGGGTTGTAGAAATCAGTGAAAGGCACATTCTTCCAGCTGCTAACACCTGGGCTGTCCTCTGACCTGCCCGTGTCATGATATGGAAAGAAAGTTTCTCAGCGAGAACTTGACGCTGCTGTTTGCAGCATCACCATGACTATTACAGCTGGTGGCAATGCAAAATAGGGGTTCTTGAATCCTCACACAAATGTACAGGGAATGGGCCACCCGCATCTTTGGTCAGGCTGCTGTTAGATCACAGTGGTAGTAGACTGGATAGGCCATCATACAAGCTACTCTCCAGCCTTTCGTTCCCCCAGTTGCTCAGTTTTATCATAGCACGTAATAGCTTGATAAAATGAATCTCTGGAGCTAGTTCATATCCACATTCCATTTTTTGCTGCAGCAGTGCACCACAATTCTCTCCCTCTTCCACAAATGAGCTTTCTTCTCTTTAACCTTGCACCCAGACCAGCCAGCATTTTTTGTCTCCCTAACTGTGTTTGGCTAGATCTGTCATCTGAAAAAAAGGACTTGAGAAGAGCCTCCAAAGCCCCTGGGAACTGCTGCTGCAATATGGCTTTGATTACTGCCATTTCAAGGCAGGTAAATAATTCCTCCTCTTTTTCTGTAGTTACAAGTCTTACCCCTGCCCTCCTACTGTACAGGGGACCACAATGTGCTGAGGAATTCCGACAGCTGAGCTCTCATGGTGCTCTTGAGCAAACAGACAGCAAGGTGGAACAAGAGTAAGCACTAAGGAACATATCAGAAGACTTGCAGCAGCTCTTGTTCCTATAGTTCTTTTACCTTAGTCTTTACACTGATCAAATCCCATTTTAAAATGGAACATTTGGATTAAATGATACACAAAATCTATTGCATATTGCATGAATGCACTTGGAAAAAAAGTTTAACAGGGAGGCCATTTCCTCTCTCTGATGACAAAAAGTGGCAGAGTATAACCACAGGATTTACTGTGCGTCATGGTTTAAGCCCAGCCGGTAACTCAGAACCATGCAGCTGCTCACTCACTCTCCCCTCTTTTTTCCCCCCTATTCCCAGAGGGATGGGGGGGAGAATGGAAAGAATGTAAATCCCACAGGTTGAGATAAAAACAGTAGTAACTAAGGTATAACACAAAACCACTCCCGCTACCACCAATAATAATAATGATGCGGGAAATAACAACGGGAGAGAACATAAAACTAAAAGGGGGAAAGGAAAAGAAAACAATAAACACAAGTGATGCACAATGCAATTGCTCACCACCCACTGACCGATACCCAGCCCAACCCAAGCAGTGATCCGGGACTTCTGGGTAACTCCCCCCAGTTTCTATCTTGGGCATGAAGTTCTGTGGTATGGAATACCTCTTTGACTAGTTTGGGACACATGTCCTGTCTCTGTTTCCTCCTGGCTTCCCATCCCTCCCTCACTGGCAGAGCATGAGACTGAAAACTCCTCGATTAGAGTAAACGTTACTGAGCAACAACTAAAAACATTAGTGTTATCAGCACTGTTCTCAGACTAAAGTTGAAAACACAGCACTGCACCAGCTACAAAGAAGGAGAAAAATGAGTGCTACTGATGAACCCGGGACACTATGTTTCATTCACATGCGCTTCAGTCTGGTCAGGCACTTTCTTTCCACATCCTTGCTCATTTAGGGGTTTTAGCAGTTTTGGAAAAAACCTTAACAAGTGTAAATTAAGTGCAAAATTAAGTTTGGACAGCAAATCACATATTCTTGTATTTCATACCAGGATATTTATCTTCTCAACAGACTATTTTTACAGTATTTTAAGAAAAGCTAAAGAATTATTTATATACCTTTAAGAAGAGGAAAAGCTTGACTTAGAAGAATTACAGTACAGCTATTAATCCCTAATTAATTTTGTCTGTGAGTAAATCAAAGCTCTATTTATAGACACAAAATCTGCTCAATATTGGGGAATATTTATGCAAAACATTATTCATAGCACTTATCAGCTAAAATATAATGTCTCACTAGAGCTGAAGCAGCAATTTAAATTAAAAAGTCATCCTTTTTTGCCACTTCTTTATAGCGCAATACACAGTTTCAATTTTTTAAGGACTTTGTAAATCCATACTGACAACTGGTTCAATTCTTTCTTAAAGAGACATGGGTCTTTATTTAAAGAAAAAAGAAAAAAAAGCAGCTACAAAAAATCTTTATAATGGCATTTCTATTACTATTATGAAATAATGTCCCTTAGCTCCACAGCTGTCAACATACTTATAAAAACTGTATTTGACCTCCTTCTCCATGTGCTCTATCACGCGCTAGCCTAGTGTAACCTGTCATTCAGATTTACATTACATCATTAAATAGTAACTCCCTCCAAGCCCTAATCCGTAAAGCTGCTCTAGCTAGGAATGCTTGAATCTACCTACTTTGCTCAACTTTATGAGCTGAAGTTCTGGGGACCAGTAACGAGTCGTATCCCTCCGGGATCGGTGTTGGGACAGGTCTTGTTCAACATTGTTGTTGGTGACATGGACAGTGGGATTGAGTGCACCCTCAGCAAGTCTGCCGATGACACCAAGTGGTGTGGTTCTGTTGATACGCTGGGGGGAAGGAATGCCATCCAGAGGGACCTCAACACGCTTGTAAAGTGGGCTGATGCCAACCTCATGAAGTTTAACCATGACAAGTGCAAGGTCCTACACTTGGGGCGGAACAATCCCAGGCACAGTTACAGGTTGGGCAAAGAAGAGATTCAGAGCAGCCCTGCAGAGAAGGACTTGGGGGTGATGGTCGATGAGAAAATGAACATGAGCCGGCTGCAGTGTGCGCTCACAGCCCAGAAAGCCAACCGCATCCTGGGCTGCATCAACAGGAGCATGACCAGCAGGTCGAAGGAGGTGATCCTGCCCCTCTACTCTGCTCTTGTGAGACCTCACCTGGAGTATTGTGTGCAGTTCTGGTGTCCTCAACATAAAAAGGACATGGAACTGCTGGAACAAGTCCAGAGGAGGGCCACGAGGATGATCAGGGGACTGGAGCACCTCCCGTATGAAGACAGGCTGCAAAAGTTAGATCTGTTCAGCCTGGAGAAGAGAAGGCTGTGTGGAGACCTCATAGCAGCCTTCCAGTATTTGAAGCGGGACTATAGGGATGCTGGAGAGGGACTCTTCATCAGGGACTGTAGTGACAGGACAAGGGGTAATGAGTTAAAACTGAAACAGGGGAAGTTTAGATTGGATATAAGTAAGAAAATCTTTCCTTTTAGGGTGGTGAGGCACTGGAATGGGTTGCCCTAGGAGGTTGTGAATGCTCCATCCCTGGCGGTGTTCAAGGCCAGGTTGGATAAAGCCTTGGGTTGGATGGTTTGGTGTGAGATGTCCCTGCCCATGGCAGGGGGGTTGGTACTAGATGATCTTGAGGTCCTTTCCAAACCTAACTATTTGTCCTGGGTTTAGCGGTAGCAGTCAATTTTTCTCCTTAGTAGTAGCTGGTGTAGCATTGTGTTTTGACTTTCAGCCTGGGAACAGAGCTGATAGCACCAATGTTTTTAGTTACTGATCAGATGTTTGGTCTGGCCAAGGACTTTGTGAGCCTCATGCTCTTCCAGGGAGGATGGAAAGCTGGGAGGAAGCAGAGACAGGACACCTGACCCAAGCTAGCCAAAGAGGTATTCCATACCACAGCACGTCATGCCTGGGGAGGTAACTGGGAGTCACCCGGAAGGGCACGGGCTGTCTTCGGTGGTCGGGCTTGTTTTTGCAGGTGGTATAGTATTCTGTTGCCTTGTTATTTCCTTTATCATTATTATTATTGGTGGTAGCAATAGTGATTTGTGTTATACCTTAGTTACGGTGTTGTTCTTATCTCAACCCGTGGGAGTTGCATTCTTTCGATTCTCCTCCCCATCCCTCCGGGAGTGGGGGTGGGGTGGGGGTATGGGGCAAGGAAAGAAAGAGGGAGGAAGGGGGAGAGTGAGTGAACAAGCTGCATGGCTGGGTTTAAACCACAACACTATTCTATGATTCAAAGTTATGCAGCTTTTTTCGCAAAGAGAGATGACTTGTTCACCAACTGTCCATCTGGAGACAGTAAAGAAGAAAGGGCTTGAAATACAGACTCTTTCGTTATGGAATGCACTGCTGTTATTCTGAGAGCACCGAGTGATTCTGTCCCACCAAATAACAATTACACTTGAATGACAATAAAAATGGTATTGGCAAGATGGAATGAAACCATTTTTTCCAAAGGTTGATTAATATTTTCACTATATCGCATTAAACTATTTTTTCCAAAGGCTGATTAGTATTTTCACTATACCTGCATCTTCAACAATAGATAATGAATATTTGTAATATGTATTTTCCTTTAAAAGAAGGATGGACACAAGTCTTTGCTAACTTTTAAGGTAATTCAAAGAAGATTCCCCATAAACCACAATGATTTTATGAAGTACAATAAGTTCTATTGATCTAGGAGCATTTTAGATTGTTTTAATCTGGCTTCAGCTTTAAAATCCAGAGTTTCAAAGGAAGTGTGATAACAATCACTTCACTGATGTCGCTTGAAGTTTCTTCACTTTCTTTTGCTTGATCCTCAGATCTCACATTTATTTTGCACAAACACCTGGAAAACATAGTTTATTAGGCTTTCTGGTGTTATTTGGACTGACAAAACAACTCTCAGAGAGGAGTTCAAAGTAGAGGTGAATGTTGCAAATATTAGCATTTCTGGAAGACTGTTGGAAAACCACAAGAGAAATGAAGTGTTCATCAGCAGGAACACAGAAGAAGACAAAACAAAAAATAACAATATTTAAAAGAAAAAAATTAGATCATTCAGCATTGGAGTGTATTTATGTTATCTGTTTCAGCCAGCTACAGGGCCAGCCTCTGAAATGGAAGTACAACCACCATGTTAAGAAACTCAATAACGATAACTTCAGGAGGGAGTCGGAACAAGAGAAATCTTAGTATTTGTGGCTTGAAATATGACTCTGAACAATCTTTGTCCACCATTTAAACCAGTCAGATTTATTCCTTCCTGCTACAGATCCTGGATATGGGAGGGGAGAAATAAATACTACATACATATACATGCACATATACAAATACACAGAGGCAGAGAACAACCTCAGGATGATATGTGCCATCTCTTACATACTTCAGCAAAGGGAATGTATCAAAATAACTGCATTACAATGGTGAGAAAAATCAGCTTTGTATTCTGTCAACACCCTTGGATGCCAGAGGCTAGAGAGAACTCTAGAGAAAGGGAGATAATAAAATAAAGTAGTTACAGCTGCTTCACCCTCTGTAATGGGGTCATATTTGCAGCAAATCAGATTCAAAGATTAATCTTTCTATTTTGCACTGCCATCCCCCTGTACACCAAAGAAAACACAAAGAGTGTGTCACTAAATCTTACAGTAACTTCATCAGTGAAAAACTAGTGGGCGTTTAGTTTAGTAAGTACTTAATATTAATTATATTACTTAATACTTGCTAAGTATTACTTATTTTAGTTTATTATGCTTATTGTAGTTAATGCACTACAAATTGCAGATCAAAAGCCTGTTTTTTAGACCACCCACTTCCTTTCACTGCAGTACAAAGAATCTGGTTCAGAAAAGGGAGACTGAGTGGAATATTTCTAGGAATATTTCAGGGAAATAGGACTACCTGGCTGGGTTACGTGCATTATAAATTCCTTCTGACAACTTCAGGGTACTACTATAAGCCCAGCTAGAGGTAAAAGTGTAAAGTGACAATGTATCATCTCTATAACTTTTGCATTTATTTATGCAGTCCATGTATTTAACCCTCCTAACTCAGTTGAATCAAGAATGCAAATGAACACAGGGAATCCCCTGAGTCAGTCAATCTTCTTAACACATTTTCAGAGTTCCATTTTTTTCCAATGCTAAAATTCCTGTTTATAGTGTAAATGCTATCAATTCTGACATTAACAAGGAAACAAATACATTTTCCACCTTTAAATACATAAACAATCTTAATAACATACCAACTGGTGATGAGTGATGTTTATTTTCTGATACAAATTTGTTAATGGCTTGCAAAAGAAAATTACATTAACATAAGTTTGCAATTTAAACCCTTGTTCTCTTGCATGAGGTTGGAGTATTTTGACTCTTCTAAAAAGAAGACTCTAAATACTCCTACAGACTTCATCGTTATCTACTGAAAATACTGATGTTCCCAAAGTGAAAAAAGAGGAGGTGCGTCTGGAAACAAAATTTTAAAGGCAAGTATTTGGAAACTGAAGAGGAGATGTTTAATCAAAATACTGCTATGTCAAACATACTTAGAAAATAATAGAGTTGGCACCTGCACAACTGCTGGAACTTCATTTGAGGCTTCCCTGTTTCTGTAAACAGCACAGCACTGAGATGAAACTCCAGCGGTGCTTTTCACGAGCTCGTTTTCTATTCTTATAACAACACACCTTAATTCCAATTTTATGAGTATTCCTGCCAGCAACACATTTTCATTTTCCTAAACCTCTGTCTGGGGAATTCTCAGGGCTGACAGTGTTGTTTTAGGGCTAATTTCTTGCAGTCATTGCTACCTATTCCCATCCAGACAGCCTTGCCAAAATGCACACTTCATACAATGTTGCTGTCCTGATTCTAAATTAATTCTTTCTATTTGAGTTTTGCTGCTACAGCCTCAGATTTCAGTAACTTTAAAGTTCCCCAAGGAACTTTATTACGTCATCCATTCTATTAAGGGGAAAAAAATTTACTTACTGGTAAATGCTTCTTAAAGCTTCTGAAGACTGAATATTTAGAAAGGTTATAGTTTTTAAATTGTGAACTTCGACTTCTATGCACTAGATTAAATGCAAAAGTTACAGTGCTTTTTTGGACTAAGAAAGAAAATTTTAAAATTTATAAAAGCAGACGGAACACTGCTCAGAAGATGCTTTGTAGCAGTATATTTTAACATATGCTGAGTTCTTTCTATTTCTGTAGAGCATAATTTCTGTAGAACATAAGAACATAAGGCCTCTCTTCATATTCTTACTTCTTGCTTCTCTTCTCTTGCTGGTACTTCTTTGTCCTCAGAGTCTTCTTCCCAAACCCTGTTTAATCTGTGGTTTTATTTCCACACTTTTCTGTCAAGAATTCCATTTCTGTTCTTCCTTGCAATGCCTCCTGAATGTTATCGTTGTACGAATTTTCATTTCCTTAACATCACTATACCATCAATCCTTACATTCAGACATATTGACTATATTCTCCAGTTACTGTTATTACATTTCCTTGGTTGCTGTCTTCAGGTACAAATAAGGCTTGCTAAACTCACAATTTTGGCTTCCAAGTCTGCCAAAGATCTAAGAAAAAAAGTAGCAGTATATATCCTTCAAAAAAGAATTATAATGAAAGGTCCATTCTTCAACTGCCCACATTTTTAAGAACATACAGATACTGCTATTTAGAATCACTCCAAATACAGACAAAGAGAGACTGGTTGAGAGAGTCTGATGCAGCAGGATGTCTGATCAGTGAGACTTGGCTGTTGAAAAGATGACTAGCATCACTTCATTGAGTGGTCAAAAGTCAGAAGTCAGTATTTAAACTGTTAAGGACAGTGCCTGTGTGGCAAACAGAAGCTGCAATGGCAGCATATGTACAAGTAACAACTGCTAGTTGTAATACAGTTAGCTCATGTACTTAGAGCAACAAAGACATGGTGTAAGGAAGGTGTCCCTGCTCATGGCAGGGGATTTGAAACTAGATGATATTTAAGGTCCCTTCCAACCCAAACCATTCTGTGATTCTGATTCTGTGACTTCAGAATGATTCAACAACTAGTTTGTATAGCTACAAATAACAGAGCCTGGCAGCCAGTCCAATCCCACTTCTGTCTTCTATGCTATCAACAATCTGTACTAGCTGCAATACAGTAGGAACATGTACAGAGAGGTAAGAAGACTAGGCACAATACATATAGTCAGAGAAAATCATGAAGAAGCAGCAGTAAACAGGGGTGTGATGAATTCTTGTCCTATTTAAGATATGTCTTGGTAATACCAGCTACTATCACCTAAGAGTTCCTCCAGCATACTGACTGCAGAAAACACAAGGGTAAAACAAATAACATCAAAGACATCAAAAGAAAGTTATTGAGCCTTCACATCTGCATCCAACTAATTTTGCCCTATGAACTACAATTCACAATAAATTCAGGTAAGGCTGAGAGCACTAAGTTTGCTTCCCAAACATATAAACAATATTTCCTGACATACTATTTTACCAATAACATCTTCAATCTCAGCAGCTGTTAAAATTATCATGATATGGTCTTCTAGAGAGAGTATGGTTTGTGTAACTGAACGTGAAGGCAGGCAACAAGTGAGAACTTGGTGGGGTACTCCTGACAACCCCCCTCTTACAATGCACTTTACTGTCCAGATCTGCTACTGGTCTTCAGCAGTTTTGCCTGTGGCAGTACGACTTTCCACAGTTCCCACTGCAAATATTATTCATGAAACCACCTTTTAAAAAATTTAAAAATCAAATATACAAATATATTACAGCTAAAAAATAATGCTCTGTATTCCTTCATATGTATCCTCAGAATACTCATTTTGAACAGTAAGTTTCATTTTCCAGAGTTTAGCTACATGAAATACAATGAAACTACCATTTCCCTCCACTAATCCTTTTACCTAACTTTTACCAGTGTTTTAAATCTTTATTAAACTTTCTGCTGGATATTCTGCTGGATGGTAATTTTTTTCCTTCTAATTATTTTACTGGCAACATCTGTGTTCAGTATATTGGAAGTTGCTATATAGGGTTACATTATATTAATAAGCCAACATTTCCTGGTCCTGGTGTTTAATTCATTGGGTTTTATTCATATATTTCCAGGAGAAGATTTAATTTGTACATATTAAGCACACCAACCACGCAGACTCATACATAGGATGTGTTTCATTAATCATAATCCCTAGTAATAATCAATAAATCTCTTAAACAGAACACTCCTCCCTCTTTTCATTCCACCTCAGATGCTTCTTGAGAAACTTCATCAAATTTACTAGGAAGCTAAAGAATCCCATTGTGTATTAGGTATTTTTCTTTGCTGTATATAGACTTCCACTCTTCTCATGCATTGCCATTACTCCTCCTGGGAGATTTTAGGAATAAAGGGGGTTAAAGGAATGCTCCTTCCCTTGGCTTCAATATCTGCCAATTGCTGCAGCATTTACTAACAGACCTGAGACTGTGGTGTGAAGTTCTCTCTCTCAGGGGACTAACTCTAACTTCATACTACTGATTATGTCTTTATTTCCTATACATCATGCAGCTGCAAAGAAGGTATAATCTTAATAAGAAAATTACCTTTTAGGAGAAATGTAATTTCTCACTAGGGCACACATATTGGAATAAAAGAAATTAATCATCTATTTATTTACTGCACATGTTTAGCATTCCCATGGGTTTGTGTATCAAGTCTTGATTACAAGATTATCAGAGCCTGCTTTTAGCTAATCTGTTTTTAATGAATGTGTGCTTGCCAGCCTGGTGTCCCCATCTCTATCAGTTTACTTAATTTGCAATATTTTAACTTTACTCTGTGCCAAACTGAAAGAAAAAAAAAAGTCATAAAACCAAAGAAAACCAGCAGAAGTGTTCTGTAAGTCCTTTCATAAAGATCTAATCAAGAAAAGCATTTAAGCATGTGCCTCATTTTATGCCATGGCTGAAGTACATGTGAAATTAGTCTTAAACATTATGTTAAATTGGACTCCATGTATCATTAACACTGAATTGTAACAAAATAGTCATCTACACTGTATTCAGCAAGCCATCCATTTCTAAGCCGGGCACATCACTACAGTTGCAACCAGACTGAACAGTCAAGGCAAATGATCGCAATAATAAAAAGCATGCTTGTGCCCACTGATGAGGTAACTGGTGTGCTATTCTCCATAATAAGATACCATTAGACTAAGAATTCCTCAGGGAATTCCTGAAGGCCACAGTAAATAAATTCTAAATAGAGTTTGAAAAGCTTTTGGTGCTACTTCAACAGCACAGCAAAAAAAAAAAAAAAAAAAAAACAAAAAAAAAACACCAAAACCAAAAAAACAGATGATACTGAGTAGCCTGTTGCATATCTCTTCTTCTAGAACCAGACCTGTGGCAGCCCAGCTCCCAGGGAAAGGCTATGTTAACATCATATAACAAGTAGTACCAAGTAACTAAGGACTCACAAGTCCAGTAGATGATAAAATGCTTGCTTATATCAGACAGAATTTTATAATTTCTGACATGGTGTCACCTATGAGTGATGTCCACATTTTGCACAGCTAGTTTAGGCCTTTATAGAAAACTTACCTCTCTTCCACAAAGATGGGGGATAAAAAAACTCAATCAAACAGAATAAAACAAATCAAACCAAATCAAAACCAAACCAACACCACCCAGTAATTTCTTGCTTGAAAAAGAAAAGCAATAGGGGCAGTACATGGAAGCCACGCAGTTGGCAGGAAAATATTTTAATTCCTAGTCTGCGTACATTTAAGATTTTTAATTCTAGATTTTTTGGTGGTACACAGGCTTCCAAAACAGACTGGTTGGATTAAAGGGTTGTTATGGAACAGACTGCAAATATGTTTTACCAGTTGAGAAGCAACTGTTCAAGGTGGAGACTAACAAAGCTGTGACCCTGCACTGGAAAGATCTCTTACCCTTTAAATGTAATGTTTGAATTAATATTTTAAATATTTGTTTATATTGCACCTTCAATTAACCTGAGTTTGGCAGATCCCTTCTAGCCCTCTTGGAATCTTCTCAAGAGATCCCATAGAAAATTACTGGTTTCTGGTGGTGTCCCCTAAAATGCTCTGGATCAAGCAGATTAAAACTCAGAAGCACTCAAGGCTGCTGTTCTAATAGTTGCTCCAGCCTACCCATCAGCATAACTCAACCTCATTTCCAATCACTGTCTGCATTTTTTATGAATTGTCACTTAAGCTTCAGAAAAGATCCAGTCAGGATCAAAGCCAACATCAGGATCTGAACTGTGTTACCAACTCTATCTTGCTTCTGACAGAAAGTGGTCTCTGTGAGAAATCATATCTTCTGCCCTTTACATCTGGTTGCTCTGTCACAGCACCGCTTTCATTTTCAATGATACAAGAGCAAAGGAAAGAGGGAGAAAAAATATTGGTATGCTGAAGACTATAAACTAAAGAAGCCAATTTATGAAGTAAAATCCCTCAAAGCCTATCTCTCAGTGTGACTAATGAAACCAGGGTAATAAAATCAGCCCTTGTTAAATGTCTAGCAATATCGTAAGATACAAATTTGTGTGATTGGATTAAAACATTTAACAGACTTTTGCCTTCATGTGTAAGAATAAAATTAGCAGTATATTGTTAATTCATACAAGAGCACTTAGGTTTAAGCGGCATATGGCTGTGCCAAATTATGGCAGATCTGATGGCCTGACCTATTATTAAAATCATGAGCTACCTTACTTTATACTCATTTTTATAAATGATAAGTCTTTTCATCCCTTTGTTACAAAGACAAGAGGTTAGCTCATGTACTCGGAAACAGAACAGTATTATCTTATTCAATGTCTGAAGCAAACATACAAGATAAGGAAATCTTTTAAAAAAATTAAATGTCAAATTGCATAAGCACGCTCCTTACAGTGAACTCTGTGTAGCTATTCATACATGTGCATATTTTTTACCACAGAGCAATTAGGCTTCACTCATTCTCTGAAGCAGAAAGTAAAACCATGATCAAACTGACTATACTGTTTTCTCTATTAAATGCAGCAGAATATGATCTTATTTGCCCAGATACAATTCCTCAGCATATTATTTAAAGAGTTTGCAGGTCATCTGTGTAAATTACCTCGGTTTCACATTCTGCTTTTGTTAACTGCAAATGCTGCTGGTAAAGCAATGCACAAACCAAGAAGCTAACTGACTAAGCCTGGAGTAAAAGGGAGAGTAGGGAATTACTTGCATGGAAGAGGCATCGGTGCTGCTATACGAACTTGTGCAGCACAGGCCGTAAGGGAGTTCCCTCTCTTGCATGTGTATGCTCTTTTATGCACAGACATCCCCTGCTGAAGGCCAGTGTGTTCAGGGGGCTCTGCCTGAGCAGAACCCAGGGAACAGGCTGCAGTGCTTTTGATGTCTCCTAGGATGGCTTCTCTTTGCAGAGCTCCAGGTGAAGTGGAATAAATCTCATAAAATTTGATCAGTAAACTAAATCAGTATTTAATTGCTTCCAATCTGGCCATATTTTTTATATTTGTTCTTAGAAAAACTAAAGAAACCAGTATTTCTTGATGGGTAATAAATCCAGAAATAAAAAAAGACCCCAGCGAAAATCCAAATAAGGTAAGCAAATTAACGAAACTCCAACTTCTAGTAGACACTACTCTTGCTGCTTATTACTTAATGGTTAACACACGCCTCTCTCAGTAGGGAAAGAAGAATCTTTCATGCAGTTGTATTAGTCAGTAATTGAAATGCTTTTTGTAATCCAATTTCCTTTTAATTTTGCTTCCAAATATCCTATCCTCAGATGAGAATGCCAAATTCTGTCACTAATTTAGCATTTAAGTGAAATGTGTAAGTATTTGCCATGAAACTAAAACTTTGCAACAGAAATAAATTCTGTTATTTAGGCTTTCAATTAACAAAATTATAATAATTGTATTTAAACACAGTTGTAAAGAAAAATACATAACAAATCATGGGTTTATCCCACCTACTTCAGATACTTCCTATATCGTTCAGCGTGGGGAAAGACCTAGCTATGTCCTAAACATGAAAAAACCTTCAGATGAATATTTTACTTTCAGCAATTTCTGCAATGAATTGTCAGTACAGAAATTTCTAATATCTTCATTGCTAAAAATTTTAGGACACAATAATGCATATGGATTCAAGATCAACATAATGGCTTAAAGACTACTTAAGATTACAGATTCATTTCATATAAATTTCCATATAAAATCTGGTTTAATATTCTGAAAGTTGCCAGACATTTTGCAATCTAAGTTATTTTTACTGTAAAATTTGGGTTCAGTCTGCTGTGGTATATATTAGACCTTGATAATCACTACTAATATTTTAAGCTCTAAATTATAACCACTGTCTATAACCATAGAATGTCAAACATCAAAAGCTGCATATCTAACAGCAGCTAATAGATAACCTGCAGGTAGTGGAATCAATAGGTTTGCATTAGTGGAAACGAGATGAGAGAGCTGGCTCTAGGAAGAAATTAGTCAAGTTCCTCTGTAGCTAAACGATTTCATAATGGTTCATCACAATCTTTCTTACGTGCTGCCTTGAAATACCTATTCGTTGTCAAATATGGTATAGCTGGATCCCTGGTATACTCAATTTTTGTTCCTTTCACCCTTAAGTACACCAGTAGTTTCCCTGTATCGGTACCTATGGAGTCCATGACAATGATCAGGGGGCTGGAGCACCTTCTATATGAAGATAGGCTAAGAAAGTTGGGGCTGTTCAGTCTGGAGAAGAGAAGGCTGCGTGGAGACCCCGTAGCAGCCTTCCAGTATCTGAAGGGGGTCTATAGAGATGCTGGAGAGGGACGCTTCATTAGGGACTGTAGTGACAGGACAAGGGGTAACAGGTTAAAACTTAAACAGGGGAAGTTTAGATTGGATATAAGGAAGAAATTGTTTACTATAAGTGTGGTGAGACAGTGGAATGGGTTGCCCAGGGAAGTTGTGAGTGCTCCTTCCCTGGCGGTGTTCAAGGCTAGTTTGGACAGAGCCTTAGGTGACATGGTTTAGTGGGAAGTGTCCCTGCCCATGGCAGGGAGGTTGGAACTAGATGATCTTGAGGTCCTTTCCAACCCTAACTAGTCTATGATTCTATGATACATATGGTCTTGCTGCAGACGCAGGCTGGATTGGGAATATGGGTCTGTTGTTTGTTCCTGCGACACAGTCGAGGCTTTCTTTACTTGTGCTAATACTGATAGTTTCCACAAGTTAATGCTAGATGTGTTTTAATGTTCAAAGAATTAGTAGATAGATTTTTCAGTCAACTTAGTTTTTAGTTTCCATAAAATCCTCTTCATTTATGAGATCATGAGGAGATTCTCATTCCAATCTAACCAACCATTCAGTATATAAACCCTTCCAAGCTTAGCATTGGCATAGACAGACAGTTCATTAACAGGAACTACTGGAGCAGATCTTCACCAATCACACTGGTAAGCCACATCTCATTAGTTTTGTAATTATATTCTATATGTCCCACATATCACATGTCATGTTTTTGAGCTACTAAAATATAGCTTTCATTTTCTGAAAGGCTAACCACATTAAATCATGGAAGCTAGGAGTAGCACTCTCTTAGACAAATCATAATTCACATTCAACATTTAAACCAACCTTTTTTCAGAGTAACACAATGTAAGAAGGTGCAGTACTGCTGATCTTCAGAAGCTGCTTGTTATTCAGCAGATTTTAATTATGAAGAAAATGACATGATGAATAGGCAGCTAAATGAAATACCTATCTTACGGTTTGTAGGTGGTATTGTAGGTGCCATTATGCCAAAATGACGTGATGAATAGGTAGCTAAATGAAATACCTATCTTATGGTTTGTAGGTGGTATTGTAGGTGCCATTATTCTCACCATCCCTTGAGAAAAGCCGGTATTACTCTTTAAACCAAAGTCACTTAGACTTTATGTGACCAATGGACACATCAAGAGTACATTTTACAGAAAAAAGGGATATATGATGCAACTCTGTCAGGATGCTGTACACCCTTAATTCCTTTAACAAGAAGCCACAGAATGTCACATTGAAGTACTGCTCACCTAAATGCGCATACATTTTTCTTCCCAGTGAAAAAACACGAAGCAAAATGCAGGACTATGTAGATAGCACTTCTCATGAGACGTCCTGCACAGATCCAACAGACATCTAGAATGAGACAGGTCCAGCTACAGCATTCAAAAGCCAATGGCTTGCACGCGTGAGCACAAAATTACGCACTTCTCCCAGCACCTATTCTTGGCTGACAGCTCCTTCTTCACAGTAATTCTGAACTATTACTTTCTGTATTGAAAGCACTTCATCCTTCTGATCATATTACCAAATAATACTGCAAGTACAATTTTGATTGTCAATTCAATGTATATACTAATTAGTTTGTACTGTAAACTGTAATTAATATTGTACAACAGGAAAGTATTCAGTATTAGTGAGTGTTACAGGTTTTTTGGAAAACACTTTTCCTTATCATCAAACTCCTGTACATTTTAATTTGGACTCTCTTCACTAGTGTACAAACCTCATATACAACAGTATTAACTTGTGCATCATTCTGTGTTCTTCCATATGCTCCTCAAGCTACCTGTAAGCCATTCCCCAACAGATTACAGTATTATCTTGACTGTCTATCACATCTATTCTCTCAGATACGAAGCAGAACAATGCATCACTTCTTAATAGTGTTTATGTGAATGGCATAATAAAGAAGTTTGCAGAGGTATACTAGAATAATTCTTCTCTGTAAATGTTGCTGCACCCAAATTTACAATTTAATGGGAAAAATCTCATACTTTCATGGCCCAAATGAGACAAAACCATTATACTTATAGCCACTACTTTTAAGAGCAACTCGAGATTCTCTGAAAATCCAAAGATGAGAACCTTATTTGCAAGTGCCAGACACATTTCCTCTAGCAAAGTAAAAATATCACCTATATCTCCATTTCCATTTACCACTCCCAAACTAAAGTGCATCAAGTCTTATTTGAAGTGGCAAGTGACTTACATTCAAAACATACTACCAGTAAATTATTTCAGTTAGATTTTGTTTCCTTGAGTTCCTGTCTTGGTTAATCCAAAAACAGCCCCAAACTCTTCACAAAATTAAAAAATATCAAATCTCTCCTATTTGCTTTAAAACCTCTACATTTATCATGTTCCCCCCAACACACACACTTCTTTTTTTCGTTTTTATAATTATACTGTGAAAATACTTTGGGGTTACCCAACAATATGGAAGAATTCCCTTTTAGAAGAGCAATCAAAATGAATTATTGAATCCTTTCCTATTCCGCAACTGTAAAATGTCATAAAAAGATCACCAGCTGTTCAAAATGGCTTGACTTTCTACACTGACCTTTAACATTTGTAGTTTGTAAGAGAAAACCTGTAGTTTTAGGTCTGCCTAAAACAGATCATAATGAAAATGAGACTAACAATAAAAATTACCTCAGAGAAATGTACATGTGTGTGTGTGCACACATATTTAGGTGCCAATAAGCACCCACTGTTCATAGTACTCATTTCAAAGCTTCCAGTTTCACTATTTCTGCTTAAAATTTAATTAAATGTTAAAACTAGGAGAAATTCTATTACATATAGCCTACATGTGAGTGCAACTTTTAATGTGTCTTTTGTTTTAACAAAGAATGCTATCAGTTACAGCATCAGATATAGGTTGGTGGTACATGGTCATAAACCTGGTATGAAGGACAACAGGATGTATAAAAGATAGGAATGAAAGCTAAAAGAGGATAAAATAGTTATGTGCAAGGGCTGTTTGCAGCCAACATTCTCCAGCTTTATAGGCCACCTTCAGAGAGCACTGTGTTCACCCTATATTGACAAAGCAATTGGGTTTCATAACGGGCATAGCTGTGTTGTGAAGATCTGGTTAAGTTTAAGGCTAGAGACAATTATTACACAGTCCTCGCGAGTTTGCTTGTTTGTTGAAACTAAGTGAAACTTTGACAACCTTATTATGAATTTCTGTAAGCAGGGAACAGATTTTGATGCTCAAACAGGTCTCATGAAAGCAAACAAAGAAAAGCTACTAACACTCCAGTGATGCTTTATCTTTCAGTTAAGGTCCCTCAAACATCACACAAATGAGATACAGAAAGCCAAACCTTCACAAAGTATCTTGAAAAAAAATTTCATTCAAATGACATCTTTTTATAAAAATATTACAACAAAGTGTATATAAGCTACATTGTACATAAGGACAAGGTATTCATATAATGCTAAGAGAAGTTGAGCTCATTTTTTTTTTTTTTTTATATTTGTAAATAACCACGGTATTTTCTTCATGTATGCCTATTCCTGAAACATCTGAGCAGTAAAATCTCTCTTACTTCTAGTAGCATAGGAAGCTCTTCTCACAGGACGAGTGATATGTTCTACATTAGAAGTTAGGTGCCGGACAACACAGGAGATTTTATCAACTAAGTTTTTGCGGTGTCAGTTTGTGAACAGCAAATGTGGCTCCACCAAAATGAAGATTAACTCTTTAATGGCATACCTTGGTACAAAATTAAGCTGGCAGAAGCAAATGCTAGTACTCAAAACAAAGCAACCTAAAGAATAAACAAGTTATAGCTAATGAGTCAGTAGTAACAGAAAAAGATCCTCCTTCTCTACAGTCTAGCCTAGGCATTTTTAAAAGTATTAAGCAAACATGCAGATGAAGCTTTGAAGCAAGAAAACATTCATCCCTGATCTATGGCTGCAAGGTAGAAATATTATACAACAAGCTTTTAAATAATCAAAGGAAGATGTTAGATTCAACTTTTTGGTGTTAGTGATAGTCACTGTTGACTTCCAGGAAAAGAAATTAAATAGAACACTGTAAGTGCAAAAAACATTAAACCAACAACAAAATATCATTTGCCAGCAAGTAAGGAAATCAGAACTTTCTTTTCCCATCAAAGAAAAAAAAATTAATGTTGATAATACAAATGTATTGTTTGATTACTTTACCACCTCCATTATAAGTGTTTTTATACTTCTATAAGGTAGATAAGACATAAAAATATGTTCCTCACACTTAAAAGCTAGAAGCAAAACAATTTGTTTCCAGTTCTTTTGCATTTTACTGCCTTTCTTGCATTGTATCCTTACTGTGAATTATGGCAAATTTTGTTATACACAAATTTAGACCTACCCATTCTTGAATTAACTTGTGTTGCCAGCCTGCTGGGAGTCATTTTGTTTGAAAATCTGGACCAACCACATGTTTCCTACTGAAAATAAATTATCATATATGAGTTATGGGTATTGACAGAGGGTCGCTGAAGATTGGATTGCACATGTTTAGTACATTATGAGAAAATACTATCTCAAAGTTATGTTTGGAAAGTTTATGGAATACACTGAAAATAAGATGCTGAATCTGTAGCAAGGTGTTTCATAGTTTCATAATTCAATTTGCAAAAACCCCCCAAAAGATGCATATAAGTCTTTTGGTGATTTTATTCTAAAAATTAAACACGGTATGGGTCATTCTTCAGTGGGCAGCTGTGACCCTAACAGAGCCTTCAGGCATCCTTGAAACTCCAAGGGACTCCAGTATTTGTCCTCGCATCCCTTCCTGAAGTACTATTTGTATATGAAAGACTGGAAATGGATGCTGTGGAAATCCACTACTCTAATTCTATGTCACCTGAACATTCAGACTTACATTCAGTAACACAGAGGAGTCCTTCTTTTTGTTAGGTCTTAAATCAATTTTTCTACAGTAACCACAGTAACCCTATAGTTTTTATTTACAATATGCAAATCTGGCAACAGCAAGTAATTAACTGAGAGTCTATTGGAGTCCCAAAGCAACTATAAGGTAAACTTTAATTCCCTGCACCAAATAAAGGAAAACACAGGCAGTTAATTTGAAAATCTCTTTTCCAAAATGCCACAAATGCAGAGACAATGATGAACAGTGATATAAAGCTTTATCTAACATTGGTCTTAAAGGCAGATGGCAGGCAAGTAAACTGGAAGAACTACATGAGGAAAGTTCTCTAAATACTTATGCAACCTGGAAACCTTGCCATCTCCTTGCATTCCCAGCTGGTTGAAGCTTTTCTATTACCTAGCAATAAGTTTTCTCTTAATCCTTTTTAAAGCTACTCATTGCTACCACATTTACACATTGAACAATTTTAATTATTTTCAAGGTGTTAATTTTAACCAAAAAATATAGGATAGGATGGTCTGAAACTTCTGCAAAAAAATTTACAGAACTTCATTGATGTAAAAGGATCATGGCCTCAATGCTCCACTTATTAGGAACCGTAACTGTAAAGCTGGTCTAAATCTTATGTAAGTCTGTACATCAGATTTTATTTCATAATATTAGCGGGGAGGTTTCAAAGTCTCAAATCCCTGGAGCCTGTGGTTGCATGAGAAGTCTAGGCTTGTCAATAAAAACAAACAAACATTCCTGATTGTAGCAGCTATGGAGAAATGCTTGAAAGCAGAATTTGAGTTTGGGTTAAATAACCAAAACAAAACATGGAAACCATTCCAAATTCATTAGTTTGAAATAAAAATCTTCTGGCTACCAAGCTGAACTCATGATTTTCATGTGCCTGACTAATGCTTTTCTTAAATCCTCACACTGATAGTGTCTAACACATATTGAAACACTCACTGCACCTACATCTTTGGGGCTATCAGAGAGTGTGTAATGAATACTTAACAACGTTATGCGTCATGCGCTATAGATCCACATTACTGAGTGGATAATAAAAGTCAATTAGAATATCAGTGAATGCATCCAGAGCCAGCACATTCCATCTCCTTGCTTAATGAATTGTTTAAATACCAAGAGGGCTCCTACCATAAAGTTTTAGAGAGAGAACCAGGATACCAATTTTTATTATCAGGTGTCTTAATAATTTTTTGATTGATAATCTAAACATGGTACTGAAAGCACTGTGACTGCATACAGTTCCCAGAGACTAATATCTTAGGTGCAGTTTCTGAATCTAAGGCCATGTTACAGCTGGAATGTACAACCGTATCCTTTCTGAGCTTCTGACCACATGACCCTGTCCCTACTCTCCTTCCATCAATACAAGCCATATGCAGACATGTAAGGAGCTGGATAAGATTCTTTCTACAGGATTAATTTTCAGTGAGATCTCTAAGCTGATACAAATTCCCATGTCAGTATTCCAAATTCCCATTACAGTACTGCTGGTGTTAACACAGAAAACAGGGAGAACACACTGGAGTGGAACAATACTGGGGAAACAAGGTTCACCCACCTCAGCAGCAGCTTACAATGAAACCTGTTTAAGCTAATAAAGGAAAAAAACACTCTCCAAGTCCTCTCTAATGTTAAGAGGCTCTTACCTACAAACAAGGAAAGGCACCTTTCATCTATTTTGAGTCTTTTTATTGAATACAGCTATTCAAGCCAAATTCAGAAATCACTTTGAATTAGCATGAACCACCATACTTTTCAACTTTTTCCATCCACTTCAGTGCATGCTTTTACTCTGGGTGCTTGCAGACATGTTGTTGTCACAGCATCATACCTCAGTAAACTCTCACCTGTTTCACCATCCCAGAATGCCATTGTGACAAGTCTGCAACCAAAACTGCAATTTTAACCTGGCTTTAACACTCAGCCTGGTTTTGATAAGAACTGGTTTATAGAGCAGGAATATATTGAAGAAGGACCCACATGTGTTGAAAATTTGTATCTGCATCACCTACAACATTTTTAATCCAGACCCAAACCCATTAGACCCAGCGCTTAATTCACAGGCCTACAGATATACATCTAGCACTACTACTTTATTTGACTGCTTAAAGCTAGATGTCTAATCTAAGATTACAATCTAGGCTCTCTATAGATATCTGAGCTCTATAGTCAGTGGCAAAAAAGGGAAATTTCTGAGTCTATTCATATCATGTACCTTAGACTCTTGTTGCTGAATTGCTTTTATTGGTGCATGCCTCTCCATTGACTAAAGAAGGTAAACTACAGGGTCATCTTAGAATAACAACCTGGCTAAATGTCAGTGAGGTAAATACCATCCTTCCTATCTAAATTTTATCATTACATCCTAAAATATCAAAATATCAAAAACAATAAATTCCAAAAAGTCTTTAAATAAAATATATTGCATGAGAGAAAAATTTAGATGTGAGCTGCAAGTTTAGACTTCCCTGAATTTGATGCTTCAGGCAAGACACGTGCACCTTTTTTCAAGAAAGTCTTCTGTCGTTATAAAAGAAATTATCATTGTTGGTGACCTCAGCAGGGTTTGCCTTTTCCTAGATTTTTTTGTATCAATTATGCTTTGAAGGTGCTGAATTATTCCATTCTGCGAAATATATCTCAGTTAATTAAAAGGTTGTATGTTTCTTCAAGAGGAAATACAATTCATGATTGTTGTGGTTTAAACCCAGCCACATAGCTTGTTCACTAACTCCCCCCCCTTTATTTCCCTCCCCCTACTGCCAGAGGGACAGAGAGAAGAATAGAAAAGAATGCAACTCCCAAGGGTTGAGATAAGAACAGTTTAGTAACTAAGGTATAACACAAATCACTACTGCTACCACCAATAATAATAATGATGAAGGAAATAACAAGGGAAGAGAATACAACGCCTCAACACCAGCCAACCGATAACTTGCCCCACCCCTACCTAGCACTGACCGATACCTCGTCCAACCCTGGCCTTTCCAGGTAACTCTCCATTACATCGTGGGCATGACATGCTGTGGTATGGAATACCTCTTTGGATAGTTTGGGTCAATTGTCCTGTCTCTGCTTCCTCCCATCTTTCCCTCCTCCCTGGCAGAGCATGAGGCTCACAAAGTCCTTGGTCAGACTAAAACATTTGCATTATCAGCACCGTTCCCAGGCCAAAAGTCAAAACACAGGACTGCACCAGCTACCAAGAAGGAGAAAAACAGCTGCTACTGCTGAACCCAGGACAGTATCCACCCCTTATTCCATACCATTCACGTCATGCTTAGATCCCACATTTTCAATATACCATCACTCTTATCTCAGTGCACTTTTATCTTAGTGCATAGACCAGTCCCTATATATCTGCTGAGTCCATCTGATCCATGATGTCTGCCTCCATCTCTTGTTACAGTCTCTCAGAGCAGGAGGGGCTGTGTGCAGTGTTCACACTCATGAATAACCTGGCCAATAGTGTCCATTTCTAAGTCCACCCCTCGACCATGAGTCCATCTCTATGTTGCATCTCTGCCCTGATGGCCTGAAGTGTCATGGGCCCACCAGGCTCAAAATAATTCACTGTCCCCTTCAGCAGTTTCTGCAGCTTGTTGCTGGGGACTCCATACAGCAGCCTTCCATCTCCAGCACTTCTAAAGCACTGGAGGGGCCCAGTAGACTAGATACTCACTCATACTGACCCACACACCCTGCCACTCATGACTGTCCAGCCTTGGGGAAAACCTCTTTGTCCTCCTATATCGTCGTCTAACCTTAGACAAGACCCAGACCCAGTTCTGCTTAACTTATGAGATCAGACAAAATGGCCGTGGGTAAAACACACTCTGTGTGTGTGCCAACATGCTGATCCCCATCACAACCAGCAGGCAGGTCTGAAGTGTACCCAAAGGCCATTCAAAACCTTCAGAACTCTCAAATGATGCTGCTGTAATTGTCACTGGGACTGGTGTAGCTGCTGTGCTTGCCAGCTCTCTCACTACCAGCTTCTCTTTTTCTGAGTCCAGATCTTCCTCCTCTGCCTTGCTGGGAAATGCTGCATTGTTGTCTCCTGCATTGTGGGCAGGTTTGTCATAGCTGTGAGCAGAGGCAAGAGGCCTTGGACAGAGCTTATGCTCCTTTACCCAGAGCGTCTGGGGAGGCATATTAGGGAAGTAAGATTGCTGATGCTATATAATCTTAGGCATATTTGGCAAGTAAGATTGTTGATGCTGCATAGTCTTACAATTGGAAAACAGGATGTGAAACCGCAGAGTTAAGATATTGAAAAGTTGTGGTCAGTGAGCAATGTTGAGCAAGTTAACATTGATAACTTTGGAACTTTTGTTCTTAAGTTTGTGGTGTAAGTTAGCACTTGCATGTTAGCCAATGGAATTGCTGTATCTAGAAATATAACGCAAGCTGGAAGAACGTGAACTGTATATATAACCCAGTGTGTGCACAATAAATTTTGGCAATTGCTTGATCACATTGATCGTCTCTGCATTGTCCGTGACTCCCGCGTCAACACTGCATCCTCCCAGGGTTCAGCGGGCGGCTTCCAGGGGATGCTCTCGGCCGTCGCGGGGCTCGGCTCGTCTGCAGGGCTCAGCTTCTCCGCTGCCTCCTCCCACTGCTCAGCAGCAACCTACTTCCTCTCCTCGACCGCCCCAACCTCCTCCACTGGCAACCACTCCCTGCCGGCCTCCAGCCCCACTCCAGCAGCCGCTTGGTCCTCGGGGCCACTGTCCCAGGCCGCTTCGGCTCACCTTCGTCTCCCTGCAGCCTCACGAAGACAGAGGTGAGGACAAGGGCCAGAACGGTGAAGAGCAGCGGGACGGCCAGGTACAAGTCCACGGCTACATCCATCCTGCCTGCTGCCGGAGCCCTCCCGTATTACAAGTCATTGCCATAAAGTACAGTGAAACAAGAACCTTAGCCCAAGCCCCACACTTGATAAACACTAACAGGGCAAATACCACCTCTAAGCAAGTCACAACATACTGAAACTGTGAAACCAGGACCAACAACTTTGAGAGCCAATAAATCAGCATTGTGATGAGTGACTATTAATCCAGTCAGGTTTGTTGTTATCTCAACTCTTCGTGCCCCATGTTGGGTGCCAGAAGAACTGTCGTGGTTTAAACTGAGCCACGCAGCTCGTTCACTCACTCCCCCCTCCGCCTTTCTCTCCCCCTACTGCCAGAGGGCCAGAGAGAAGAATAGAAATGAATGCAACTCCCACGGGTTGAGATAAGAACAGTTCAGTAACTAAGGTATAACGCAAATCACTGCTGCTACTACCAATAATAATAACGATGAAGGAAATAAGGGAAGAGAATACAACACCTCAACACCAGCCGACCGATAACTTGCCCCACCCCAACCGAGCACCGACTGATACCTCATCCAACCCTGCAGTCAACTCACCCTCCCGGGTAACTCTCTGTTACAATCGTGGGCATGACGTGCTGTGGTATGGAATACCTCTTTGGTTAGTTTGGGTCAGGTGTCCTGTCTCTGCTTCCTCCCAGCTTCCCCTCCTCCCTGGCAGAGCATGAGGCTCACAAAGTCCTTGGCCAGACTAAAACATTTGTGTTATCAGCTCCATTCCCAGGCCAAAAGTCAAAACACAGTGCTGCACCAGCTACTAAGAAAGAGAAAAATGACTGCTACTGCTGAACCCATGAAAATGATGAAATAAGAGATTAATGTTAAGTCAGAAATCCTTGGGTCAAAGGAAAATAGGGTTTGGAACACACATGCTTTCCAATCAACCTTATTAGCTAAATATTCCTGAAAGGCTTTAAATTTGAACTGAGGGAGTGCAAAGCTGCATATGAAGGCACCGAGCTTTTATTATGTTCCTTTGTCTAATTTAGCAATCATAGAACAGGTAAACACACAGGACTATACACTCAAAGAATGAGCTACAACTCTCCTAACACCATGCAATACCAGACAAAGTGCCTGCAATTTCATGGTGTAACAGAGAAGGGTGAGCTTTTGGAGTGGTTTGTATATAACAGAAGCAGGAGATCAGGAAACACATATATTCACTATCACACCAAAAAGCCTGGATTGGAAATATCAAGGGCTTCTGAACTTGCATCTTTATGTATACATTAGTGCTCATTTGGGTAAGCAAGTGAACAAATGTATTTTCTGTATAAAAGCATTCAGCTGAAAAAGCCTCCAAACTTGTGCTGTATGGGAAAAAAATGTATTCTCAAGCAATTCTCAGTGCAAACTTTAAAGTGACAAGAATTAATAAGTGTCAGTTCTCTAACAATGGACCACACCACTTTGAAAAATGCTAGTGACAAACACTGCAATGTAACTCCTGGAAGTGGCAAGAAGGTGGTGAGCTGAGGAATGTGTTTCCCCAGAGGCTATGACAGTAGGCATTATTCCTACCGTGACAGGACAGGACAAAAGAAAGGAGAACAAAAAATTCTCACTCTCTGTTGAAAGCAAAGGGACCTTCTTGGCTGGTGCAGGGATGGCAGAAGTGCTCTAAACTGTTCATTTCCCTACTCCAGACACAGAGAGCTACTAGAAGACACATGCTGTATTCATGTTTTGCTTCCAAGAGACCACAGAGGAGAGTGACAATACTGGAAGTTTGATCGCATTTGGTACAAGCAACAGTTCCCATTATAAGTTGGGCCAAATATTAACTTGACATAAGCTGTTACTGGTTTAGTGCTTTCAATTTAAAGATAGAAGAATGCTTTATAACAGATAAGCATTTCTCTTAAACACTGCAAATGTGATTAACACCGTGCGTTTTGCTGGCCTAGGTCTGTCTTTCAGTGTGCTCAGGAGACATGCTCCAGGACTAACCAAGGATCACAAACTTCTCTGAACTGGTATGTCTAACAGACTGGTTTGAATCTCTTCTTGGGCAGCATTTACTCTGATGATACATGGCACAGTTTTCCTGTATCACTATATTTGTTCTGGGACCACCTTCAGGGAGCATATGAAAGTCCTGAGGTTGTTAGAGCTGTGCTAAGGTGCCTTCAACCCTTTTCAGCTTCTCTTCGATCTGTTTCCTAAGGAAACAAAGTGCTCAGAATAGGACTTAGAATCTAACGTTTTTCTGTGTAAATACACTTCCTAGTTGTCATCCTGAGCCTCTCATTCAATTCTTACACTCCTCAAACATCCTTGCTAGACCACAATTCACCCAGCACTGTAGTGCACAGCAATTCAGACACCACTATCATCCCTGTAGAAACCATACAGGCAGCATTAGCATTCTAATACTGTTTGTTCTGCAAAAGCCAAATCCTCAATAGGTGTTTCTCCTTCGATGTCACTACAGCTACATTGATTTCTTTTCATTTGAGGGATCTAATTCAAGAAGATGTCTCCTGCCCAGAGATCTAAAATTGTGAAAAGCAACTCTCAAGCACTTTCAGACATTTTAGTCTTTGACTATTCCCTTATTTTTCGACTTTGGGACAAATAAAGTTTCTGAGCCTGCAGATTTTAGGCAATAGCCTATTAGGAAACTGTACCAGATTTTTTTATTCATTCTGAGTTACTCAGATTAACATTTCTCCCAGAAATTCAAAGCAGCTGTTTTCTCCCTTCATAACATCACCACATTTTGAAAAGCCATGTCTTTGGCTTCTCACAGATCTGGAAACTCTGTTTCATGCAAAAGCTTATTTTCTACATGGAGTTTCCACATCTTCTCAGAACTAAAATAACCCAAGTGAAAAAAAAGATACAAAAGTCCAGACAAGCAATGAAATTCATCTATTTTTAATTCCTCACATTCTTTCTGTAAGTCACTACTAGATAAAAGCCAAGACCATGTGCACTCTGAAAGCTGGCCTTGAGTCCTACTTTGATTAGGAGTAGTATGACAATATTAAATTAAAAACTACAGGAAATGTCATCAAAAGGCCTTAGTCTGTTAGCATTGAAAATGTTGTGTATGAAATAATTTGATAGTAACAGCTCCATAGTAAAAGACGCTAACGGGTGAAATGGAAAATAAGAAAGTCACAGGTCAGCAACAAGTATTTCAGAAAAGTCTTATTTATGCACTTACTATAGCAAATGATGTTTAAATTTAATGTTCAGATGTTTAAATTTAAAATAGATCAGTTTTTATTACCCATCCTCTTCCAGTTTTCTTATCTCTCCCCCCTCATCCTATAAAAATAATTCATTTGAACTATTTTTTATGTTAAGCATGAAGAGTTCCAAAAATTATATATGAGACACAAGATTAGTACCTAAAAAGTTATCATCTTATAAACTTCAAAGAGATGAAACCTTTGACAATACGTTTTTCTCAGTTACTGTCTCCAACAACTACACAGTGTTAAGATTGCAAACACTGGTTCTCTGTGCCCCCCAAAAAAGTGCTTTGCTATTATTTGGCCTCCTAAGTATCAACAGTGTTGTTATTTACACAATACTGAATTATAACCAAATCATACGTTGCTTCATATTTTTGGGCACAGACTATATTTGTAATATTACCATCCTATTACTTTCCTTACCTTTACTGAATTGCATGGTGGCGAAACAACACACTTGACAATAAAAAATACCCTAACATCTATACCACATGCAAGAGCTAATAACCATATTTCTGCAAGTGGGATAAGCATGACTAAACTCTTAAAACTATTCAGTTAGATAATTTATGGCTGTCTGGGAATATCTGTTAGAAAAATTAATCTAACTGGTGCACTAATCCTATGAATCAGAACATAACAGCAAATAGATTAATTATTTAAATTATACAAATTCAGTGTCAAACATCATACAGAACTAACAAAAGTTTTATCTCAAAACACATACTACTTCACTCAAAACAACTTTTAAGATGTACAATTCACTAGAATATTTAATGTTCAAGAAAAATTTAAACTGCATCTTGGAAGTATATTGCAGATGTTCTTGGGATTAAACTTCCTCACAGCTAACACAACATAACATAAGGACAAATGCAGTAGTTTTAAGTGCTCAACAACAGCCAGGCATTGCAGCCAGCAGTAGCATCTAACATATGTTAACAATGTAGAAGGTGACACTTACATAGAAATCTCTTACCTGCCTTGATTGAATCTCTCCTGATGAGGTTTTTTCTCTGAAAGATGCAAGTCTTTATGTATAAATCAGAAGCAAAGATGTGGGTGGCACATCCAGTATTCAGCAAAGCTCAAGCGTTACATGTGTAAGCAATAAATTGGCTTCTCAAAGTAGTTCAGACCATATTAATTGGAATCAGTCACTGCTTGCAAGGTTGCTGATGCTGCTCCTTCTGCTTTGTGCCTTTACAGAGAGCTAATGTATGAATAAGCCAGAGAGCAAATACCTTTCTCTCTCCTCTCTCTACCTTTCCCTCTTTCTCTTAAACGGTGAGTTAGAGTTCAGTTTATTCTGCAGTCCGTGGCAGAGGACAGGCTGCCAGGCAGGAGTGTTGTTTCCTCCCCTGCTGAGACACACTGAATGTGTTGTGAATAAAGACAAAGCCCTCTACCAGTGCACCACATCACTCTCTAGATAAGAGCTGCAAGGATGTGCTGTGCTGTTCTTCAGCATGCAGACAAGCCCTAAACACACAGGGACAAAGTCATCAGGCTTTCCTCACTGAAGACTTGCACCAATAACTGTTGTTGGGGACCACACCTCCTCTGCGAGAGGAACACCATCTTTGCAGCTGGCAGGAGTTCTGTTTTGCCTTCTGGAACTGGTTATCTATGTGGGTCTACTTTTCTACATAGTAAGGGGCAACATAGTTCAAGTTTCTCCTTCTGACTAATAGGTAACCAACTAGATAAACTGCCAGTTTTCCATATAGTTAATAACCTCTGTAAAATCCTGACACTTCAGTTTTAGGGTTTGTATTGAAATTAGGCCTAAAAGATACTTGCTAAACAGTTTTGCACATAAATTACAGTGCTTTCCCTGCTGTCCCCCTTCCCCTCCTCCTCTCCCCCTTTCTTTTTCAGTATATGTAAAAAATTCTTAATTACTACTAGTTGTGATACGATTGGAAAAAGAGTGAAGCTGGATGCAAACAGAAAGTAAAACTACCTCATAGGCAAATTGTATATAAAAGTATACATTCAAAAGCTATTCTGAATACATGGGAAATGCATCGTGTTTCAAGTTGCAGTGGAATTGAAGCAATTTTGAGAACATTTATTTTCCCCGCCTATATCTGTGAATGTCCACTACTATTAGGTGGAAAAGGCTTAAAGCAAAGTTATTCGAAAAGAATAGCTATTTTTAATATTGTATTTTTCAGATATGCATATACATACATATATCCATGGTTATATGCAAACCTGTGCTTTAGTGCCTAATATGAAAACCTACTAGCCTTCCTTGACACCAAAGGCAGGAAACCTTTCAAAAAAAAAAAAAAAAAAAAAAAAAGGAGAAGATAAAACAAAATAACCTTTTGTTTTTTCTTTAATATGGTCTGAGTTATTGGAAAGAGCCTTCCCCCCTCCATTCCCAAATGACAAGAAGCTCTTCACTAAATATTGCTCCATTACTGCCTGTGAAATCTGGAAATCATATAGCTCCATGAATACCAAGGTGCTTGGACTACAGAGAGAAAGGATACTTTAGGTAAGAGAAGGCACTATAAGCAATTCTTGAGAGCACCTCTATTGCCCCCCAGAAGCCATATTGGATGGATGGATACTTATGGAGCCACAAAATACCGTATAGAAACCTAAAAACTGGACAAAACCCTTGACTTCATAGCAAAATGCCCATAGGGTGTCGAGATTCCTGTGGCACCAATGGCTAAAATGTAAAGCCATAGGTGAACTCCTTGCACTTTCACACATAAATCCCCCCAGACTTGTCATAGTGTAATAATGGCCACCTATTATATGGAATAAAGACCTCTTTCCTGCAATGTGCCCCGTACATTTTTTATTGCAAATGGAAGAGAATCCATTTCCCATCTGTTTTAGTCCTGGTCACTTTGAGGTCCAGGTTTGACCAGAAGAGAAATTATTGTGAAACTTGAACAGTCTTGTCCAATTCTGTATGGTTTGAAAAGATATAAAGTATAAATATGATAGCAAGTGTTAGGTACTGAATAATGCAATTTGTCCCAGGCTGATATTTACACTGAACTTGATCCAGCTGTCAGTCACATTGCCATTGTTTCAGTGAACTTAAATAACAAGGAAACAAAACAAAATGGTACATAGCAGTCTCTGCCAGTTTTATGACTGCATGTACAGAACAGAAAACATAGGAACAGGAGACTTTTGACATCCCAAGGAGACTGCTTACAAGTTTGTTTAATCTGTTAATGGGAAACTTGATTTTATGAAGAAATTGCTATTCATCGTGGAAATATTATGCACTTGGCACTCAGCTTTATGCTTGATAATGAAATTAAATAGTTTAGATGGCTTGAGAATTACCACTGGTACTAAAGCCTTTTTACCTCCTCCTTCCTTGTGAGCTAAAAACTTAGCTTACAGAGGTCCCTTGCTTTTCTACCACTTCAATAGTACAGAGCTGTTATGATGTAATATGGCAGTAAATGTCACTGGGAAGACAAGATGCAGATATAAAAGATAAATCTCCCTCTAACACCTCTTAGTAACCCAAAGGCTGCATGGTGCTCAATATTTCTGAGACAAAGCAGTAGCTCTCGGCTCCCATTGGTTTTCATAGAAGTGGAGTACTCTGCACCTCAGAGCCTTGCTGAGAAACTGCAGAATCATGTCTAGCATAGAAACATGACCTAAGTCATAAAATACCATTAATCCTCTATTTATATAGTCAAAAGGTTCAGATAATATTGTATGGAAGAACAAACAAGTTACTATTAAAACATAACCACTGCTATAGAATTTTAATCTATGCCCCCATTACCTTATATAAATGTTTCTAGCATTTTAGGTTCATATTAGTAATAGCATGTGAAAATCAAATGTTGTGAGAGACTGATCTGAAATCAGACTCTACTGTCCATTGTCTCCAAGACTGGTATGAGAAGCTGAGATGGGATTCAACCCATCTTTTGTCTCAGAGACGGGTAGGAGGAAACTCTTCCACTGTCCATTGCCTGAGGGATGAGTGGCAAGGAGATAAGACTCTTCTGTCTACTACCTCGAGGACTGGTGTGAGGAATTACTACCCATTATCCCAAGAATTGCTGCAGACACCTGCAGTTACAAACTGCAAGACCAGGGAACTGCAAGAGCTGGCTGCAAGACCAGGGAAACTGGTCCACCAGGAACATGTAATAGCTGATATGAAGAACAGAGGTACTCCCCGCAACTTATTATAAAAGGGGGAAAAAGTAATCACCAAGAGACACATCTCCAGGTGATACGCAGTTTGACTTCACAACTCGTTAAAGTTGTAAAGTAGGTATGCTTTTATTCAGCGCTGAGGTGCATGGGGATAGTTCCTCCAAAGTATGCACACCCAGGGTCGTTTTTCCCTCTACATTTATTCTCTTAAGGTATATACATGCATTAGATTACTCGATACACCTATACGTATTTAGTATCTATCCCCGCTTCGTATTATAATAAGCTAGAAGGTCCTTTGCGCCTGCGCAGTGCCCCCTTTGGTCATGGGCAGGGGCCTCAAGATGAAGTAAATGAGTCTTCCTCCTGTGGGTAGGTGTCTTCAAGATGAAGTAAATGAGTCTTCCTCTTCTTAAACTTTTCACCTTTTAGTCTTCAGGAATGGCCTTAGGGTTTGGTTGGTGTCCCAGCCATAAGCCATCTGCTTCTCCCCCTTATCAGTAGAATCAGGCATCTGCTTTTCCTTATCAATAGCTGCTTATCAATAGAACCAGGTGTCTACTTTTCCTTATCAATAGAACCAGTAGTTAGTGCCTTTGTTGTGCTTAGTAGGCATGATAGGTATTTACATCAGACAATACTTTTGTTTAAGCAAGCTAATTCCTCTAACCCCCTTGTACATTGGTCAACCCTTTGCATCACAGGGAGCCATTGCCATGAGGATGACTCCAGGAGGACACCTCTGTGTGGACACTCCACCGATGACTACTACGGACCCTGAGGGGCACCCTCCATGAGACATCGCCATTAAGGCAACTCCACGACGCACACTCCATGGGGTACCTTCAAGGGGACGACTCCAGAAGGATGCCTCCAGGAGGACACTCATCTCCGATGCCTATTACAGACTCCTGGGGGACACTGCTCTGACACTGACTACGAACTCTGAAGGATTCCCACCACCGACAATAGATCCTTGGGACGCCCCTGGATCTATGGTGGTGACTCACTCTCACTCTCTCTGCACCCCGAATCCTTGCTTCATTTCCATCATTTTTCCAATCTGTCCCATCATTATCCCCTTTATTACAATAATTTCCCTTTTTTATAATAACTGTCTTTTTGTAATAAACCAACTGACCGATTACAGTACTTGACTTCGTTTGCGTCTTAATTTCATTCCTGAAACAGGGCCCGGCACTGGGGTTTTCTCCAATCGGACCCTGACATTAAACTGGCGTCACGGACAGGATCCCTTGCAGTGGAAAGTACCGTAATGTCACGCAACCTGTGAGGTTTTGCGTGTTACCTTTCAGGGAGCAAGTGGTAGACTTTGTTGAAACAGAAGCGCTGCTTCCCTGAGACGACCCCAACCTATTGCTTTGTATTACCTGTCCCCCTCTCAGGGACTTAAGGAGTGGGTTTTGTTGAAACAAAACGTGCTGCTTTCGTGAGAGGGCTGCCCCATTCAGAAATTACTAGCAGTAAAGCTGCCCCTCAGGGCAGAGATGTGTTGTGTGGTCTTTTAGAGAAACATCAGGTTCGCCACTCTCTGCCAGTAGTGGAATGGGCCAACAGAAACGGGCATGATTTGCACAGTGTAACAGAGTAAGCACCCTGCAAAAGGGAGCAAAACTCCGGTCCAGAAAGGGTAACTTGGTTTTCTGTGCTGCGCTGGGCGTCAGCTTGGCTGCTGCAGGAGAGGCTGGGAAACAACAAACAGCTGAATCTCGGTTCATACAAACTTTACCAGCCCTGGTCCGAGCCCTGCAGGACCAGGCAGTTAACTTCAAAGAGCAGTTAGACAAAGAGAAGAATCAGGCTAACTACTTGCAATTAGCCCTAAAACAGCAACTCCTGGCAGAGTAAAGCTCCTCTCCACCACCCGAGAGAACAACTGAGTACTCCCCGCAGGGGCCTGGAATAGGCGAGACTAAGGTTAGAAAAATTTAATGTCCCTGCCACTTCTCTCCGACCCTTGAGAAAAACTGAACATACTTGCAAAGACGGAGAGGACGAATTCCCACCAAAGGGTTTCAATTACTGCTACGGAATCAGCTAAACTTAAAGGAATTCGGTCATGCCCAAAAGAATCAGAAACCGAAACCAAATATGATTGGACAGTATATCTGTGTGGGGGAGATCAAATTTTACAAAGTGAGAAGGAAGCTGAGGGATATTGAGGGCCAGGAGTATTTTTAACCACCCTGCACTCTAGTCCTTAACTCAAAAGAGCAACTTACTGGGCTGGAGGACTTGACACTTTGGAAAGGGGAGATTCCCTTTCTATCACGGAGACAGCCTACCAGCTGGTAGAAAATGTACAGAAAGCAGCATGTCTGCAAATGATGTGCAATCAGGAACTTAGACTTAAAAAAAGGGACTCTGATGATGATACTAGCCAATCCCGAATGTACAGTTTGAGAACTGTATAGCTCAAGCTTTTCACAAAGGGCCATAGGATACAGATTCTCCCATATGTAAGGCAGTGTTTGAATCTGAAATACTTCAGCAGAATTAAAATAATTATTAAGTCATTGGAGTGTGAGGAAAAGAGGACCTCCATTGCAAAGGTGACACTGGAGTTAGCACCTGTGGGGAACTGGTAAACAAAAATGACGGTGTAAATTAAATTTTAGGAGTTAAATGTTTCTAAATGTTTTAAATAGTAAAGAAGAAAGGGGTGGTGGAGGTTTTTTTCAGGTTGGTTTTATTTTTTCTTTAGTTCTAACATAGTGGGCCATGTCACCTCAGAACTCCAACAGCATTTCAGCTGATGGTGAGCATAGGACATTGCATTGCAGATCGCTAGTGACTAGCAAAGTCAAAATTAAGACAAGGTGTCTTAAACTGTTAAACATGGTAAACAATGAATAGGTAGTGCTGCAATATCACCTCTGTCACTGACCTATTTTTTCATAGGACAACCAAACAAAACTATTTTTTACCTTTCAAGTTTGCCCATGATCGGCAGATAAAAATAAACACGACTGCTTCCAAATCCCCATGGTGGATATGTAATTTCTTTCTAATCAGGTGCTCTCACATGAAAAGAATGACGCTGCATATATTAATTGGATATTCCATTAGATTTTCACCTTCATCTACTGCAGCACTGTGGCCCCTACCAGTTGATATTCATGCATTTATAAATTTAGAATATGTTTCCTTATTCCTTGACACATACATCACCATCATATACAAGGAATATGAAGAAAGAGTATCGCAGAAAAGAAGAAATGTGCTCCTATTTAATGCTAGTTAAGGTGCCCTCAACTGTTTTGCTAGACTGATCTATACTACCTCCACGTCAATTCGGAAGCTAATTAACGGATTCCATGTGATTTCTAACACGTATGAGTAGCTTATGGGTTCATCTGTTGGTGAAAAAAAGTACTGTGAAGTGACAGTACTCTAAATTTTCAGAGCTGAAGAGTTACTAAAACTGAAGTCAAGCTCAGGGTAAAAGCATTATTCTTCTTTTCAGCTTATTTAGTGAAAGTATTGCCACAGACAGTGTCTCTGGGTTCTCTGATAGAGACCAGATATCTTACCATCACAGCTCCAGCATTCTAAAGATTTAGGGTTCCCAAGTAACCAAACCAGTTACCTGGAAATGTTTGCAGTTTCAAGGACTAGATTCAGCCATTTCCATTCTTTCCAAGAGATCAGGAAAAAGAAAAGGCGGGTTGGGGGAGAGGGGATAAAATTAAGCATATATTCAAGATTCAGAATTTGCCCATTATTCTGCATTTTAAACATCTTAAATGCTGGAGATGCTCTCCTTGAGGACTTGGGTTGCTTTATACCAGTCAGAGCTATTGCTACATTTAGTCAAAGTATCTAGTTTAATAGATCTTTTAGTTCTTTTCAGAAGCATAAAGGTAATTCTTCAACACAATAGATAACACATGGGCATAAACTATTGTCAGATTTTACATTTTTAAGATTTGTAAGGGATGTATGAGACATAGTTGGATGGCAGAGTTTTAAACTGTTAGTTTAGGAAGGATTGCTTGTCTACATATAAAAAGAGTGAGACAAAATTCTGGTCAAACCCTGCATACTTATTGTACTTACAATATTCAGTGACTTAAAAAGGTATTTGGATGGATGAACAAAGAGTAAGTCCTTTCTTTTGTACTTCTATTGATCCACACCACCAGTTGTATCTGACCTTTCAAACACTGCTCTGTAACTCAGTACTTTTCATGTTATAGCACAGCAGGTTTTTCATAAGCCAAGGGATATTAAACTATCAGCCTCATGTATTTCTATATTCAAAAGCATAACAATTGTCTAAATTATATTTGGTATACTTCAAATATTGTAGTACCCGATTTGAATGATAGCCTGAAAATCACTACGGATGGAAATTCTAAAGTTTAGTCTAGAGAAAGTTGACAGCAATACTCTCCATACAGGATACTAGGTTTTGATCACAAAGTCAGGCAAATACACAGGCAAATGTGATGGAAATTTGTAGTTTTCTATTTGTAATTTTCTTTTGTGGTGTTCCCTTTTAATAAAGAACAAGGCATTTGAAAGAAAAAAGAGAATGTGTTGGGGAGAAATACTATGTAAGTAAATTTTTACAATTACATAGGTAGGCAGGTGTCCTGGGTTCAGCAGTAGCAGTCATTTTTCTCCTTCTTAGTAGTTGGTGCAGTGCTGTGGTTTTGACTTTCAGCCTAGGAACAACACTGATAACACTGATGTTTTTGGTTGTTGCTAAGTCATGTTTACTCCAACCAAGGACTTTCTAAGTCTCATGCTCTACCAGGGAGGAGGGGAAGGTGGGAGGAAGCAGAGACAGGACAACTGACCCAAACTAGCCAAAGAGGTATTCCATACCACAGCACATCATGCCCAGTATACAAACAGAGGGCAGTTACCCAGAAGGGCTAGATCACTGCTCTGGTCAGGCTGAGTATCGGTTGGCAGGTGGTGAGCGGTTGTATTCTCTTCCCTTGTTATTCCCTTTATCATTATTATTGGTGGTAGCAGTAGTGATTTGTGTTATACCTTAGTTACTGGACTGTTGTTATCTCAACCCATGATAGTTACATTCTTTTGATTCTCCTCCCCATCCCTCCGGGAGTGTCCTGGGTTTACCAGGAGCCGTTTTGCTCCTTCTTAGTAACTGGTGCAAACTCTGTGTTTTGACTTCCAACCTGGGCAGAGAGCTGATAACACCGATTGGTTTTAATTGTTGCTAAGTAATGTTTATTCTGGCCAAGGTATATAATAAAGGTGCTTAGCAATTTCACATCTTTTTTCTCCTTCTCGGGTGGTATACCTGTGAAGGAAACATTCTTTTACCCTCCTAGCCCCCCTCTCCGACCAGCTACAGCATCATTTGAGAGTTTTGAAGTTCTTGAATGGCCTTTTAATATTGTTGAGACCTGTTTGCTGATTGTGATGGGGATTTCCATGTTGGCACGCATACGGAGTGTGTTTTGCCCACAACCATCTCGTCTGATTTCAAGAGTTAAGCAGAGTCAGGTTTGGGCCTTGTCTGGGGTTAAACGACGATATAGGAAGACCAAGAGATTTTCCCCGGGTCTGGACAGCCATGAGTGGCAGGGTGTGTGGGATAGTATGGGCAAGTATCTAGGTCAGTGGGCTCCTCCAGTACTTTGGAATTCCACTGCCAAAAAAAAAAACAAACTGTCGTGGTTTAAACCAATCCACACAGGTCGTCCACTCACCCCCCCCCCCCCCCCCCGACCCTCCCCACTCCAGGAGGGATGGGGAGGAGAATCAGGAGAATGTAACTCCCACGGGTTGAGATAAGAACAACCCAGTAACTAAGGTATAACACAAATCACTGCTGCTACCACCAATGATAATATTGATAAGAGAAAATAACAAGAGAATACGATACCACCGCCAAACAAGTTCGACCCCCCCGAAGAGAGAGAGTGCCCTTCTGGGTGACTCCCAGTTACCTCCCTGGGCATGACGTGCTGTGGTACGGAATACCTCTTTGGCTAGTTTGGGTCAGGTGTCCTGTCTCTGCTTCCTCCCGGCCTCCCTCGTCCCCGGCAGAGCATGAGACTCACAAAGTCCTTGGCCAGAATAAACATTACTTAGCAACAATTAAAACCAATCGGTGTTATCAGCTCTCTGCCCAGGCTGGAAGTCAAAACACAGAGCTTGCACCAGCTACTAAGAAGGAGCAAAATGGCTCCTGGTAAACCCAGGACAGGGAGTGAGGGGACGAAGCGGTGCGGGGAGAGTGAACGAGCAGCTGCATGGTTCTGAGCTACCGGCTTGGCTTAAACTATGACAACAGATAACTTTATATTAGCTTGGTTATTCCTATATTTTCAAAGACAGAAAATCAAGATGAATTCTGCCTTTGATCTACTGGAATCCTTCACATGCATGAAATGTTAAATGTGGTCATTATATATCAATATTTCATTACTATCTAGATCATCTGTGTATCAGCTCAGATAACTGTGCACCAAAGAGAGTGCTGTAGCTTTCGGTCAGTTGAGTCATTTCATGCTGGAAATAAAAAAAGTGAAGAAAACCAAGAGACGTGTTCTCAAGTATCTGCAAAGAGAACAAGAAAACAGAGCATGCAAAATCATTGCCTTTTGTCTGAAAATGCAAGTAAAATATTTCCCCTTGTTTGTAAAGCAAGACCGAGATGGAGATTAATTGTCAGCTCCAGATTACAAGTGAGTTTGGCACATTCAAAGTTGAGGACAATTCACAATCACACAATTCTGTACACTGAAACAGGAAGAAAATCAGCCAAAAATCCCATCTATCGGAAGACTGTGTGTGAAATCCTACAGCAAAGGAAAACAAAGGCAAAATATTCACTTTCTTCATGGAAATAGATACCCTGTCTAGGAAGCTTTAACAGATCAAAATAAAAATAAACAGTTTAAAAGAATAATGTATAACCTTGGATGAGGCCATTTAGCACATCTGCTTTGCAGCATTTAGGAGGTGAAATTCAAAGGTGTCTGGACATAACCTAAACAGAGAATGGGTCTGAAAGGCATCATTCCCATGGAATTCTGCAGTGGTCCAAAATGGCTTAGAGAGGTTTAATATAAATTAATGCATCAGCATTAGTTAATCTGGACAATAAACCTCAGAATTAAACACTTCTGAATAGCTCTGCTCTTTAGGTGATGTAATGAATCAAACCATGCCACGTTAATGACATTTTTTTTCCACCTAGATTTCACTGCTGCTAGCGTCCAATCACTTTTTCAGCTCTAGACATTACCCAGGAGCTGAATCCAGTCATTTGGATGGTCCATCCCTTGTCTCAGACTTTGATTAGTTTCCAGCACCTTCCGATACATCTTCCTAATTTTATCACCAGTAGAATATACTGTAATCTGACCCTCAATTTAGCAAAGCAACTAATCTAGCAAACAATTTACCATGTACAGGCTAGATGCGAAAAAATTCTCAAAATTCTCCCAGTGTCTTAGGCTAAATTTAAGCTTTTCGATCAATTGTTTCTCTGCACAGGTTAGTAGATGGCAGAGGAACTTTTTACCATATGTTTCCCTCACTCTCTTACTATTTTGCTTTCCTAGGAAGAACTTTGACTGAGTATTGCTCAACAGCAAGTTCAATGAACAAGAGACTGGGTGGATGTTTCACTGCTGCTGAGGGCAAACCCTCCAGGGACCCAAATATTCAAAACTACAAATAGCAGTTCTTCTACATATTAAAGTGTGACTGACTTTTGAAAAAAAACAGTTTTAAGTGATATCTTAAGAACTGGTTTGGGTCTGATAGCTTGACACAGACAATGCCAGAGTGCATGATCATAACTTTCCTGCTCTCTGCCATGGTCTCACTGTTTCACAGGAAGAACAGTGGGAGGGAGAGAAAGAGGGAGCTTATAGCTACACACCAAAATGCCATCTGTGCCCACAAAGTTTCAGACAACTTCTGCTTTGAGTAAGAAGTCAACATACTGATGAACCAGAGTTGTCCTCCTAGTACAAAGGAGGAATAGGCTGAAGCCCAAATACATAATATGCACATTTTGTTCTATACTTAATTTCATGTAAGTTAATCTGTTTCTTTCTTAAGTTGTTACAAAAAACTGCATCCTTGCACTTATAGAATCATAGAATCATAGAATCATAGAATAGTTAGGGTTAGAAAGAACCTCCAGATCATCTAGTTCCAACCCCCCCCCCACAATGGGCAGGGACACCTCACACTAAACCATCCCACACAAGGCTTCATCCAACCTGGCCTTGAACACTGCCAGGGATGGAGCACTCACAACCTCCCTGGGCAACCCATTCCAGTGCCTCACCACCCTAACAGGAAAGAATTTCCTCCTTAGATCCAATCTAAACTTCCCCTGTTTAAGTTTTAACCTGTTACCCCTTGTCCTGTCACTATAGTCCCTGACGAGGAGTCCCTCCCCAGCATCCCTATAAGCCACTGCAGGAACTGGAAGGCTGCTATGAGGTCTCCATGCAGCCTTCTCTTCTCCAGGCTGAACAGCCCCAACTTCCTCAGCCTATCTTCATACGGGAGCTGCTCCAGTCCCCTGATCACACTTGTGGCCCTCCTCTGGACTTGTTCCAACAGTTCCATGTCCTTTTTATGTTGAGGACACCAGAACTGCACACAATATCTCACAAGCTTTTTCTTTTATCCAATAGACACTATTATCTGACACCTCTGTGCTGAATTTTGAACTTGAACCACCAAGCATAAGGAAATTGATTTTTCTAAGCAATGTTTAGACAGTCACCTTTCACCTAGCCAGAAATGTCCAAACTACAGTACTTGATGTGTGTTGTGGTTTAAACAAAAGTCATCCATAAATCACATAGTCGCTCTCTCACTCACCCCTTCTTGCCCTCCCTGTACTCCCGGAGGGACGGAGAGGAGAATCAAAAAGAACACAACTCCCACAGGTTGAGATAAGAACAGTTTAGTAACTAAGGTATAACGCAAATCACTGCTGCTACCACCAATAATAATAATGATAAAAGAAATAACAAGAGGAAAGAATACAACACCTCAACACCAGCCGACCAATAACTCGCCCCACTCCCCTCAGCTGAGCACCAACCAATACCTCGTCCAACCCTGCAGTCCTCCTAGCCCTTCAGGTAGCTCCCAGTTACATCCTGGTCATGACGTGCTGTGGTATGGAATACCTCTTTGGTCAGTTTGGGTCAGGTGTCCTGTCTCTGCTTCCTTCCGGCCTCCTCCCCTCCCTGGCAGAGCATGAGGCTCAGAAAGTCCTTGGCCAGACCAAATATTCGAGCAGCAACTAAAAACATCGGCGTTATCAACACTGTTCCCAGGCCAAAAAATCAAAACACAGCACTGCACTAGCCACTGAGGAGGAGAAGAATTACTGCTACTGCTGAACCAAGGACAATGTGCTAACCAATATTTGCTTAAGAAATTATTGATGTGCGGTATCCAGTTGAGAATTTTTCTCCTAATTACAGTGGGAGCTTCAAATATTCTGAGTCTTTAACTGTCAAATTTCAAACTGATACACTTTAGAAAGCAACAGGCACAGTTCTTTTTCATCCTCTGTTATTCTCAATACAATTCATCTCAATTTAAGCTCCTACTGATGAGGAGCAACAGTAGGATATATGGAAGAACAGATTACAGATTTATCCTGATACTCCACTATATGTTGAGTTCTTTATTCAGCAATAAAGACTGAGGGAAAGCATCACATTTTTAACAGAAAACCTTCTTAAAAGAAGAATCCTACAGAGTTGTCATTTTTTTTTCTCCCCTGTCCTAGGTTCAGCCAATAAAAAGGCTTGAATTCACTTTTCCTGGCTATAGATTATTTCATAAAGTCACTGGATTTACATAAAGACTTGAGCATATGAAGAAAAGAGGAACATTTTTCTCAGGCTACACCCCTACCGCTTACCTGTGTAGAGGCCACTGTAATCCAGGAAACACATCTAAAGTTACATTACCTTTATGGAGTGCTTCTGCTTCTTTCTTTTGCTGACCAGGGGACAAGCTGCAATATCTAAAGTATGCTCAGTCTAAGACTGCAAAACAACTTGGTCACAGACAGCAATAACAGCATGAAAACATTTTATTTTTTTTTTTCATTGCAAAGGAAATGTTTTGGAGCAGACTGTGATGGGTGTATGTTAATATATTCATATAATAGAAGAAAATAGAAGCAGGAGGGCTAAACGTCTTTACTTTCATCAGATTTCCTGAAATGCACGATGTACAGCAAAAGCCGTTACTATATTGGATGACTGGAGAGGAATCCCCCTGAGAAGATGGGGTGTAACACAGCCAATAACTGCACAGGCCTAAGGTGCAAAAAGAATGGTATGGGTGGGGAAAAACTGACGACACTTGCCTTGTACAGACAGTTCTGAAAAATACACACACAGATTGAAGCAAAAAGCTCAGCCAGCACCGCATGGGCAGCATGACATCTTTGTGATTGGTGTTTAATCTTACTTTGTTTCCCTGTTTTACTTTGATTCAAGATGGCCTATGGCATCAGAAAGCAGCCCTTATCATCCTCTCTGGTTTTATCTCTGAATGACAGAGGTGACAGGAAGCAGGGAAGAAAACTTGAGAGTCTATTGTCTGTCTCTCTCTCTTCTTTTAGTTCTATAGACTTATTTGAGCTATTCTCTCAAAAAGTGTAGCTCTAGCCTGGATTCAGGGAAGGCAGAATCACAGTGAGAGAAGCAGCTGACTCTTCTGAATATTTTGTGATCAGATGAGAGGAAGTGTCAAGAGGTAAGGCTGACTCAAGCCCCTACTCAACTGCAACAAATACATCACACATAATTCCAGTCTTTTACATGCTCCATGAGCTGAGGAACGACTGTATATTACTAGCATTCTGGCCACAACATCTGTCACACATACATAAATAACAGCACCTATATTCATAATGATAAAAGTAAAAACTGATGCACTTATAATTGCCTTGTTTTCAGTTGTCTATATTTCCTAACTTCAGCTGTTTGGGAGAACATTAATGTTCAGAACCCTGCCCCTCAGGGAATTTATCAGGAAAACTACCTCAGATTTTCAGACACTGGAATCTCCAAAAATAGAAGATTGAAGGAAATAAAGGCAGATCAAATGCAGACCCCAAATAATTTGGTTTCAAATTGGGAAAAACAGGGATGTAGAGAGTAGTACAGAGCTGGTAAGAAAGATGGGATGTAGGTGTGAGCAGAATCAGGAGGTTCTGAGTTAAATGCTTAAGGTGTTAAGAAAGAAATATTAATGTACAAGGGAAGAAAATTGAGGAGATAGATACAAACTAATGGAGTAAATAAACTTTGGTAAAAGGAAGCATAAGAAGGATATCAGACAGACTTTAAAGACCAGATTAGAAAGCAATAGTCCTGGCAAAAAGTCTGTCCCTCACTATTAGAATTACCTGCAAAACCCACTGCTATTTCTCAGTATTTTTTTGAAAAGATTGCAAAATTGGCTTGTTGTGCAAATATGGAACTCCATGTTACAGTCTTCAAACTTTTCTTGCCGTATTCAGTGCATGGGACTAACCCACTTTCAGTTCAGTCAGGAGCGTTGTTAGAAAATTAGAACACATTTATTAGGTCAGATGAAAAGTGTAATCTGGCATTCTGTCTCAGCATGGAGAATATTTTGTAAGGCTGGAAAAATTATAAAAACAGCAAATACAGATGATACATCTGCCTGTATAATGTCCCAACTTCCTGAGCTAGAATTTGCATCTGCATCATTGTGTTTAATAGCCCTTGACTGGTCCATGATTTTGTCTAATTGCTTATTGCTCTTTGTATACTAAATATCCTGAGTTACACATTTGAATTATGCATGGCATGTAAAATGCAGTGTTTCAGTTTAAATTTGCTTTATGAGAGTTCCAGAGGTTATGAGTTCCATTGGCTCTTCTTTTATGAGAGGTGATGAATAATCTTTATTTGCATTCATTTAGAGACATTTATTGTGCGCTTGCTTCAGTTGCTTTTTTTCTGAGTTCTAGTCCATTTAACTTTTCCACACGGTGAATTCATTCCAGCCTTCTTTTCATCTCATTATTCTTCTCCATCTCTTTTACAGGTCTGAAATATCCATGCAAACTTGGAGTGGGACACCACCTAAAAACGTGCCTGCATTTTCCAGTCATTGCTGGAATTAGGTAGGCACTTTTGCACAATAATTCACTATCACCCAAGATCTCTGATTAATTTAGTAAAAACTGTAGCATTTCTGAAGCTGCATACAAGTACCATTTCACAATTGGCAACACTGAAATTTATCTATTTTTTTTTTTTTGCACAGTGATTCACAGCAGTAAATTCTAGTTTTGCTGTTTCTGAGTGTTATTTTTATAATTTCTGAACTTTACCACCTTGCTGTTTGTTCTCCTTTCCATTACTACTAATTTTGTCGCTTATTACAATTATTTTTTTTCTTGAATTGTTTTGTCTTTTCTCCATAAGCACTTGCCTACCTATCATTCGTCTTCTTGCTAATTCAGGCTTTGAATGTCCAGGGAAAGCGATGAATCAATTCTTGTAAGTTTAACCAAATAAATACAGCCGATAAAGGGCAAATAGAATATTTGTTATTTTAACATAAATGTGCTATATATTTAAGCCATAAACCCTAAAATTGAGAAAATAATTTAGTCCAACCCTCCTGAAATAATATCCCAAATATTTTCTGCCCACATTTCCAAGTTTATTATGTTACCTTAAGTGTGAACTTGTCTTACCACTGCTGATTGTCAAAATCAACTGTGAATTATCACAGCATCTTCTCATTCATCCCTTAACTTCATCTTGTGAAGTGTAAGGTAATTCGATTATTTCTGTGGTCCAATTACTGCAGTTATTAGTCAACTGATTTGTTGAACAGGGGATAAAATGGCTGGACGCAGTATGAGCTCTGACTCATTCAGTCTTCTCTTAACAATTGGGCTCAGCTGCAGCTGCAGAGCTAATGTAAGTACTGTGTCTCGTACCATGGAACTGTATTGCTTTTTTTGCAGAAATTCTCTGGCCTCTATTGAGTGTCCTTCGGTACACAGGATTTCCCTAAAAAGAAATACTTTTCATGATGTCAAAAGAGAGAAAAAAGTCTATACTAGGCACTCCCATTAATAGACTATTTATATTCAAACAACATAGCTCTATATTTTATGCTTTTCACCTGACAATGCTTTGGTGAGGCTTGCCATATAGAAGGGCATTGTGTATCTTTAGTCAACAATTGTCCGAACAATATCTAGTCAGTTTAGCCATGCGACTGAAAATTAACATTTATCCCCCAGATGATATATATCCCAGTGGAGACTGAAGTCAGTGGTATTATCTGTCTTTTATTGACCCATATGGTTTAAGCTTAATATTATTTCTTGGTGCCGTTTTAGTGATTGATTCAATTAGGAGAGTGTGCTGTTGACCATTGTATTTCTGATGAACTTATTCCTGTATGAACTCATGAACACCTACCAAGAAAACACCTCTGTGAGAAGAAACAGAAAAGAATGAACACATACACACACACACACACACAAAGCTAGGAATGTTAAAGCTTATTGAATCAGTTTTTCTACCTTTAAATACATATTCATGAAAACATCTGCAGGTGCTATCAAAGTCTTACGGAAATATGGAATTCATTTTATCTGACTGATTATAAGGCATACAGATTTGAAAATGCTGAGAAATGTAAGAAGATAAATACTGTGAAATGAAAGAAAATGGCATATCTCCTTCTGGGTGAAACTGAATGAGGCTGCCAAATTCCACTGCATCTTTCATGACCGTTTCCATGCTCCTTATGCAAAGGACACACCTATGGAATAGCCACCAAATTGTCTTTCTAAACACACCGTACCTTTTGTTTTCAGGAGGCTGCCATTTTACTTTTATCGGGATCATGTCTTTCACATGAGTAATGCTGATATTATTGGCCACAAGAAAAATATATGGCTAGTTTGTTTCTAAAAGATAATACTGAAGATGGAGAGAGACACAATCTAAATTTAAACACTGCATCTTTGACCTATTCTTCCCATTTCAATACAGTCGAAAGTCTACACTGCTTTCAAGAGCCAACGTACTTGGAGAATAAAAAAGGCAACACCATGACCTTCTCAAATTGAGCTATACACTTAAAATACGAGAAACTAAGGTGAGACAGGAACTGAGGTGGTAATGTGTACTTTCTCCTGGCACTGCCTGTGTTACATTGAATATTTAGCCTCCAGTGGTTTCTGTTTCCTAAGAGGGCAGATATAACAACTTTTTGTCACTGCCCTGAGGATCAAGAACTCGACCATCCCATGATCGCTATAACCAAGGCTGCCCTGGAGCGTCACATTTCCAACCTGCCCTTCCCTGTTGGTGGGCATGAGGGCAAGCATGGCACCTGTCCTTGTCAGCTCCTCTATTACTTGCAGAAGGAAGTTGTCTTCCACACAATCGAGGATACTCCTGGATTGCTTGTGCTGGGCCGTACCACCCCTCCAACAGATATCAGGATGGTTGAAGTCCCCCATGATGACAAGAGCCTGTCAGCGTGAGGCTGTTCCTCTCTGTCTATAGAGTGCTTCATCCACAGAGTCCTGATCAGTGGGCCTGTAGGAGACCCCTACACTAATGTCCTTCATCGCCTATCTCCCTTTGATCAGCAATAAATCCTAACCCTGACCCACAAGCTCTCTGTTGACTGATTACCTGTCCCCAGACAGAGTTCCATACTCTCCGGCCTATCCCTAACATAAATAGCTATGCCCCTTCCTTGTCTGCCCAGCCTGTCTTTCCTAAAGAGCCTGCAACCTTCCATTCCAACACTCCAGTCATAGGAGCCATCCCACCATGTTTCTGTGATGTCAGTGATAATCATATCCCTGTAGCCATGCACACATCTCTAATTCCTCTTGTTTGTTCCCCATGCTACGGGCATTTGTATAGAGGCATCTGAGCCAAGCTCCAAATAAAGCTGGCTCATTGGCTGGAGCAGCTGAAATATGTATCGCTCCAAGCATTTACTACAGGTGCTGGCAACTGACTGGGTGTGTTGGGACAGAATGATGCCCCCCTCCCCCAACACATCTAGTTTAAAGCTTTCTTGACCAGCCTGGCAAGCCTCCTACCAAAACCACTCTTTCCCTTCATTGCCAGAGCAGCTCCACCACCCACCAGTAGACCTGGCCTCCCAAATTGAGTCCCATGTTCTAAATACCCAAACACCGGACTATGGCACCATTGTTTTAACCATTTATTAACCTGCCAAATCCACCTAGCCTTTTTAAGCTCCTCTCCTTTATCCTGGAGTATTGATGAAAAAACTGTCTAAGCTCCAGAGCCCCTAACCACCTTTCCCAGGGATCTGTAGTCCTTCTTAATGCTCTCCAGGTTACTGCTATCTAACTGCTATCCAGCATTTGATTATAATAACTTACACTGAGCTCATATAAGCTAATTCCCCTCTCCTTACACTAACTTCACACTGATGGGATTCCAGTAGATTCATTGTAGTTATTCTTGATTTATATGAGAACAGGCATGAGAAAGAGGGATTTTCATTGTTTTCTCTATATGTTGTATATGCTGTCACAGGTACTTATTTATTTCATCTAAACTCCCTGCATATTTTGGATGATGGCTTGTGTAAGTCTGAAATCTGCTAGTGCAACTCAATAAAAAAAGTCTCTGGTGAGTAAAATGGTGACTTAACTCTGCGGCTGGAACTGGAATGCAGCCTTGTGCATAGTTCTAGGAAAACATTAGATGATTCTGTAATGCCTTAATTTAAACAGCTTCAATTTATCTCCAGGTGAACATTAGACCTTCTCTCATGTTCAGCACACACCTGTTATAATGTAGGCCATGTGGCTTCCAGCTCTCCAAGGGGATGTGACCTATAATAATGATGGACACTGGCAAACTGTTTTGTCCTGCTAGGAGCCATTCTGAGAAAAGCTGAGAGTCACATGCACACAAGTTAACTGAACATACATTATTGATCTTTGCCTACCTACCTCTATAAAATATTGTCGTGGTTTAAACAGATCCACATGGCTTGTCCACTCACACTGCCCCCACCCCCCCCCCCCGAGGGATGGGGAGGAGAATCAGGAGAATGTAACTCCCACAGGCTGAGATAAGAACAACCCAGTAACTAAGGTATAACACAAATCACTACTGCTACCACCAATGATAATATTGATAAGAGAAAATAACAAGAGAATATGATACTACCGCCGAACGAGTTCAACCCCCCCCGAAGAGAGAGTGTGACCTTCCAGGTAACTCCCAGTTACCTCCCTGGGCATGACGTGCTGTGGTATGGAATACCTCTTTGGCTAGTTTGGGTCAGGTGTCCTGTCTCTGCTTCCTCCCGGCCTCCCCTCGTCCCCAGCAGAGCATGAGACTCACAAAGTCCTTGGCCAGAATAAACATTACTTAGCAACAATTAAAACCAATCGGTGTTATCAGCTCTCTGCCCAGGCTGGAAGTTAAAACACAGAGTTTGCACCGGTTACTAAGAAGGAACAAAACAGCTCCTGGTAAACCCAGGACAAATATCTTGGCCTTGTGCTTAAAATAACCCTCATAATCCTGAGATACACTTATTAAAACCAGAAGCAGATGAATGAGCATGCAAATGCAGGAAACATTAGCCAGTCTGAGTTCATGTCTATCAATAAGAAAAGCAAACACCACTGTTCTTCAGACAAAATTTGACTGGATCTGGAAGTAATTCCATTTAAGAATGTTGCTTGGGTTTTGCAACAGACCTTAACAAAGCATGAGTGCCAAAGCAATCCCAAGCATAACTAAAGGCTGAGTAGAGAATGAATTCATAGCAGCCCTGAGGAGAAGGACCTTGGCGTGTTGGTTGATGAAAGCTCAACATGAGCTGGCAATGTTTGCTTACAACCCAGAAACTATCCATGTGCTGGGCCGCATCCCCAGCAATGTGAGCAGCAGGTCGAGGGAGGGGATTCTCTCCCTCTACTCTGATCTTGTGAGTCACAGCCCACCCCCACCACCCCACCCTCCCCAGCAATCCTGTGTCCAGCTCTGGGGCAACAGCCCAAGAGGGACTTGGAGTTGCTGGAGCAAATCCAGAGGAGGCCACGGAGATGCTGCAAGGGCTGGAGCAGCTCTGTTCTGAAGACAGGCTGAGAGACCTGTGCTGGTTCAGCCTGGAGAAGAGAAGGCTCCTTAAGGGGAGACCTTAGAGCCGCTCCAGTACCTAAAGGGGCCACAAGAATGCTGGAAAGGGACTTTTACAAGTCATAGGACAAGGACAAATGGCTTCAACTGACAGAGGGGAGATTGAGATTAGGTATTACAAAAAAGGTGTCACTGTGAGGGTGCTGAGGTGCTGGCACAGGCTGCCCAGAGAACCTGTGGCTGCCCCATCCCTGGCAGTGTTCAAGGCCAGGTTCCACAGGACTTGGAGCAACCCGATCCATTGGAAGGTGTCCCTGCCCGTGGCAGGTGGGTTGGAACTAAACAGTCTTTAAGGTCCCTTCCAACCCAAATCCTTCCATAGTTCTATCAAGATAAAGGATATGTGGACTGGTCCTTTTATGAACGTGAAAGATTCTGCTAAATATGTATTTTCTCTTTCTCAGCACTTAACCTCATAATCAGAAATCACGCCTTTGTTAAGGCTTTAGGGAATAAGGAAATCAGTCTACAAGGACACTGTCTCACATGTAAGATTGATTTACATCCTCTTCTTTGCATGTTGGCTCCATGAATTGATACAGTAAAGGATAATAACAATCCACTTATAGCTCTGAATGTGGTTTTAATGGAAATGTGAAAAGCATTATCCTAATAAAAAGAAATGGAACAAGATTTATGCAGTAACAATACTTATAAATGGAAAGCAGAATTGAAGACTTAGTTATGATCCTGACCATTCAATATCAGTCTCTCCATTTTTTTTAATTATGTCAGTTTTACCATGCTATTTGTAATACATGCATCTTCCTGTGGAATGCCTATGGGGAGCTTTTAGCTGGAAATAATCAAAATTCAGAAACCATGCATCTTTTCCACCTTTTTTCCCATTATTAGGGTCAGTTGTGACTTCAAGGTTCTAAAATAGCTGATCTTTTTTACTCATTTTATTTCAATATGAGCAGAACAGCCATCAACCCTTTAACTTGCTGGGAAGAAACTAATGGCAGCATTTCTTCACACTTCTTTGCCAGGTGACTAAGCAATTAAAAACTTATTTAGCTTGTATTCTTTGTTCAGCTATCCAGAATATAGAAAAGGCTATTCTAACCAGCTGGAGAACCCTGTAAAGCATGGGCATATATTCATTATCTTGATGGGAAGTAGTCAAACAACTTCATCAAATGTACTAAAAAGAGAAACTGAAAAATTCCTTGACAGATATTTAATTTCAGATCCTGACTATTTTTATTTATTCTTTTTTAATCCACATAGGGTGAAACTCACTAATGTTTAAAAAGACAGTTGGAGATATGAACTATATAAATTTAAATTAACACTATTAGGATGCAAGTGGTGCAGAGAACCTTGACTTTGAGTATTATCTTGTTTTCTTAGGATTTAAATCACTGGAAGTATCATTTAAGTAAAGCTCTGTCCACCCAATCCTGCCTCCATTGCAAGAAGACTTCACAATGACTCCACTAAATTGCTTCAGCTGTATTTTTTTTATTTCATTACTACATTTAACTTTCTAAGAGATTTAATCCTGTAACAGTAAGAAATGAACATATCAACTTGCTCTAGAGATACGTCTTTAATATATGTACTTTTGCACATACAGCCTTTAAGTCAGTTTGTGTGTGCTAATAAATAAAGTTTTAGATCACAGGAGTAGAAATAACTATTTCTTATTTCCTACCTTCCTCCAGATTCTACTGGAACACTTATTCAGGTCAGTTCTTTACACACAAAAACACTAGGAAAGTAACACACTACAATTAACTGATGGAGAAATTTGCCTTGATAAAGGTCATAAAACAAGTCACTGGGAAACCAGAAAAACAGACCACATTTGCAGATCTAGTTTTCCAGATGGCATATATAAGCATAGCTCTAAGGAATCCTAACCCCAGCTGAGACACTACCAACCCCAAATTAACAATTTAACACTACTCTGTACTGAGTATTTTTTGCAAGATAAAATTAAATTAAACGAAATTTGTGCCGTGCTATCAAGTATTATACTATCTAGTACATATAATTTGAAGTGTCTTGATTTTTAACATATTGCAGTCTTTAATCAATACTGAAAATGTGAAAAATGAGCCACTGGAGGAAAAGGATTAATGCTGCCATAAGAAAAAAATTAATTAACCTGAAGGCCAACAGAGTCAGAGCCTAATTTGAAAACTACTGCATTAGCCGGTCTAAGAAAAATACTGTCCTTCAAGTAATAGTTTGTACATCGTAATACTGTTGTGTTTGCTGGTAGAATCTGAACAATGATACATGTAGTCCTGGATTTTGTCTCCCCTTGTGATATTTAGGGTGAAGGGATAAGACAATACACGCAACACAATTACAGAAATATCTAACATGGAATTTAGATCTGTTACTGTGAGTAGTTGGTTAGCTTTAATTTTCCAGATGTAACTGTAGAATACTACATCATGTCTACTTTTTCTCAAGTTCGACATACTTCAGCCTTAATGATATTTTATGTCAAAGAATTCCATTAATTAATTCTAAATGGAACAATTTGGTAATCATCTTGTCATAAAAAAAACATACAATGAAGTCAAAATTCATTTAAGTAAGCAATTGCAAGCATTGTTGTGAAGATGTGAGCTACTTTCTTAATGCAAATCAAATTCAGAATGTTATTTTATTTTTTTTTAAAAAGTGTGGATAGGCTACACTTGGTGCTGTAATACTAACCAAAACACAGAGGTTGCAGATTTGAGATACCAAATAAATTCTAAGATTTTTCCAATATATTGTTGCAGTAAGGGTGATTCAAGTACTGGATTTACAGGGAAATCAATAATAAACAATTAGTTTGAGAAAAATGTTTTCCATAAAAATGAGAAATATTTTACTTCAAAATAATTTATGATATTTCTTTTTTCATTCATTATCCTCCTCTCTTTTTCAGTTTAGGTAACAAAAGCCAATTCTAGATGACAGAAAATGAAATTTCTTTAAATTTGAATTCTGTAAAATCCTATTATCCTTCATTGTGTTTGCATAATTGCATTGTATTTTTGTGCAAGAAGCTGGTATATTGCTCAAAGTTTAATTGCTTGTGTGTCTATATGCCTGTTTATATTTATTAAACTCAACAAAAGAAATATATTGGATAAAGTAATATAGTAAAAAAACCCAACCAACCAACAAAACAAACAAACAAACAAAAAAAAAAAATGCAGCTCTGAAAACATGGTTCTCTTAATAATCTCAGTCTCACCTCTGTGCCTGGTAAAATCTTGGAGTATATTCTACTGGACAGCATGCTAAGGCACATGAAAACCAACAAGGTGGTTGGTGACAGCCAGCATGGCTTCACTAAGGGGAAATCCTGCCTGACCAATCTGGCAGCCTTCTATGATGGGGCTACAGAACTGATGGACAAGGGTAAAGCAGGTGATGTCATCTACCTGGACTTGTGCAAAGCGTTTGACACTGTCCCGCACAACATCCTTCTCTCTAAATTGGAGAGCTATCAATTTGACAGATGGACCACTCGGTGGATAAAGAACTGGCTGGATGGCCACACACAAAGAGTTGTGGTCAATGTCTCTATGTCCAGCTGGAGACAAGTAAGGAGTGGTGTCCCTCAGGGATCGGTGTTGGGACCAGTCTGGTTTAACATATTCATCGCTGATATGGACAGTGGGATTGAGTGCGCCCTCAGCAAGTTTGCCGATGACACCAAGCTGTGTGGTCCGGTTGATATGCTGGAGGGAAGGGATGCCATCCAGAGGGACCTTAACACACTTGTGAGGTGGGCTGATGCCAGCCTTATGAAGTTTAACCATGATAAGTGCAAGGTCCTACACTTGGGGCGGAACAATCCCAGGCACAGCTACAGACTGGGCAAAGAAGAGATTCAGAGCGGCCCTGCGGAGAAGGACTTAGGGGTGCTGGTCGATGAGAAAATTAACATGGGCCGGCTGCAGTGTGTGCTCACAGCCCAGAAAGCCAACCGTATCCTGGGCTGCATCAAAAGGAGTGTGACCAGCAGGTCGAAGGAGGTGATCCTGCCCCTCTACTCTGCTCTTGTGAGACCTCACCTGGAGTATTGTGTGCAGTTCTGGTGTCCTCAACATAAAAAGGACATGGAACTGCTGGAACAAGTCCAGAGGAGGGCCACGAGGATGATCAGGGGACTGGAGCACCTCCCGTATGAAGATAGGCTGAGGAAGTTGGGGCTGTTGAGCCTGGAGAAGAGAAGGCTGCGTGGAGACCTCATAGCAGCCTTCCAGTACCTGAAGGGGGCCTATAGGGATGCTCGGGAGGGTCTCTTCGTCAGGGACTGCAATGACAGGACAAGGGGTAACAGGTTAAAACTTAAACAGGGGAAGTTTAGATTGGATCTAAGGAGGAAATTCTTTCCTGTTAGGGTGGTGAGGCACCGGAATGGGTTGCCCAGGGAGGTTGTGAGTGCTCCATCCCTGGCAGTGTTCAAGGCCAGGTTGGATGAAGACTTGTGTGGGATGGTTTAGTGTGAGGTGTCCCTGCCCATTGTGGGGGGGGGGGGGGGGGTTGGAACTAGATGATCTTGAGGTCCTTTCCAACTCTATCAATTCTATGATTCTATGATTCTATAATGATCTTTAAAGTGTTGAAGATAGTGACTGTTCCCCTCCTCTGAGCACTCAGAAGTTCACACCTGAGTACTGTGTCCCATTTTTGGATCCCCAATAAAGAAAGACTCTGAGAAACTGAGTTCCAGAAAAGGGCAAATATGATGCAAAGGAAGGATGTGAGGAAGACAGGTTTATTTAGCTCACAGATGTAAAGTACCTGCAGATGCACACTAAAAGGACACAGGGCAAGAGTGAAGGTGTAACAAAGAAGGAAAATTCTAACTGGATATTGGGAGAGGGGAAATCACAGCGAGAATGGCTAAGCACTTGTTCAGACTGTCCAGATTCTCCATCTTCTAAATATCTCAAAATTCAACTAGTAAAGGCTTTGTGCATTGCAAAGCTGACTCTGCTTACATTGCAAAGCTGACAGTTGGACTGGATGGTCTCTGAAGGTCCTCTTCAACATGATTTTTTTCTTTGATGTTATAATTTCAAACCTTTCTGAAAGAATGAAATATACTGCCAATTCAGAACAGCACATAAAAAATACTTTTGACATTTTATTCAAATTGACACTTTCATAGAATCATAGAACAGTTAGGGTTGGAAAGGCCCTTAAGATCATCAAGTTCCAAAACCCCTGCCATAGAAGCAACACCTCACATTAAACCATGTCACCCAAGGCTCTGTCCAAACTGGCCTTGAACAGTACCAGGGATGGAGCATTCCCAACTTCCTTGGCCAACCCACTCCACTGCCTCACCACCCTCACCACCCCTTCCTACTTATATCCAATCTAAACTTCCCCTAAGTTTTAACCCTTTACCCCTTGTCCTGTCACTACAGTCCCTAGTGAAGAGTCCCACTCCAGCATCCTTGTAGGTCCTCTTCAGATACTGGAAGGCTGCTATGAGGTCTCCACACAGCCTTCTCTTCTCCAGGCTGAACAGCCCCAACTTTCGCAGCCTGTCTTCACACGGGAGGTGCTCCAGTCCCCTGATCATCCTCGTGGCCCTCCTCTGGACTTGTTCCAACAGTTCCATGTCTTTTTTATGTTGAGGACACCAGAACTGCACACAATGCTCCAGGTGAGGTCTCACGAGGGCAGAGTCAAGGGGCAGGATCACCTCCTTTGTCCTGCTGGTCACGCTCCTTTCGATGTAGCCAAGGATGTGGTTGGCTTTCTGGGCTGTGAGTACACACTGCCTCCTCATGTTAAGCTTCTCACTGACCGACACCCCCAAGTCCTTCTCTGCAGGGCTGCTCTGAATCTCTTCTTTGCCCAATCTGTAGCTGTGCCTGGGATTGTTCCGACCCAGGTGTAGGACCTTGCACTTGCCATGGTTAAACTTCATAAGGTTGGCATCAGCCCACCTCACAAGCATGTCAAGGTCCCTCTGGATTGCATCCCTTCCCTCCAGTGTATCAACCGAACCATGCAGCTTGGTGTCACTGGCAAACTTGCTGAGGGTGCACTCAATCCCACTGTCCATGTCACCAACAACGATGTTGAACAAGACCGGTTCCAACACCGATCCCTGAGGGACACCGCTTGTTACTGGTCTCCAGCTGGACACTGAGCCATTGACCACAACACTTTGGATGTGACCATACAGCCAGCTCTTTATCCACTGAGTGGTCCATCCATCAGATTGCCATCTTTCCAATTTAGACACGAGGATTTTGTGCGGGACAGTGTCGAATGTTTTGTACAAGTCCAGGTAGATGATGTCATCTTTGAAAAACAAAGTAACCAGAGCTATAGCTGATAATGTAAGCATTACACACCTCACTGTAGCCACAAAATAACAAATTTTAACATGCCACTAACATTATTGTAATTAGATATCAGTAGCAAGCAGTTATTGTAGTATTATTTATATACATATTTCTAGTTATCTTTACCATTCAACATTAATTTCCAAGATTATGAAAGGTCTGGGATTCCTAAAGTAAGAACATGTGTGTGAGGGAGAAACTACCAGTGTTATCTTGAACATTGCTGAAGGAATTATTGATAAGGGGCTAAGCTTCAAGAAATGGTTGTCTGCATCTGAAGAAGTTGATGTCCCAAATGACCACTGCTGGACTGTGTGTCTATCAGTTCACAAAACCCATTAATAAATTGTGCACATAACCTTTTTTTCAAAACCGGATATGCAGAACAGACCAATCTGATACTCTATACTATAAAGCTTTACATGTAGATATCATCTTATTAAAGAGAAAAACATTTCTAATATTTGTTCTATGCACTTGGTTGATTCTGGTTACTTGGCCCCAAGTACCGGCTGTAAAATCTGGATGAAACAGATTTCACAATACCTTTGTGAGATACATATGAAATACTGTCCAAAATGAACAGATGGCAAACTAACAAATAGAGATTACATACTGTTAAGCTGATCATAATATTAAGTAGAGCTGGGCAAGGTATTTTACCAGAGGAGATGCAAACACAGATTTTTTTTAAGTAAATTTAGAACTTATCAAATTCAGTGTCAGATCTCAGAATTTTCAAATAAAACATTCTTTTAAGTTAAATAAAACTCTGATTAACTGTTCAATCTGACACAATGTCTTCCTTGATAGTGTTATTTTCTGAAGAAAAAAAGAAAGTATAATTTCCAAGTTGAGGAAAAAAAAAAACAAACAATAACTTGTTGAGAAAGCACAAAAAATCCTTTGAGTGTTAAGGTTTAACTTTGTCAACGTCTTACTTATCCTCAGAATTACTCTGTCAAGACAGCAAGCACCATCTCTTGATACATTAAGATTGAATTCAAAATATTGTGGCCTACCTAACCAAGAGTAATACAGACCTGAAAAGTTATACTGAATATATAATAAGCTACAAGTTAAAAACAAACAAACAAAAAATTCAAAACCACCAAAACCAAGATAATATTTTCTGATTCAGACCTAGATTGTAGAGAGCTTTTCAATTATAAAGGCCAAAAATGAATATTTAAAAAATAAAACTAAGATGCAACCAGAGTGTTCCTTGTCTTTTGAAGCAAAGATGTGATTATAGTCTTCCCTGCCCATCTTTCAAGCTTCTTTGACTTAAAAAAACCCCTGAGTTCATGCTATTTGATTATCAGATTATACGTAGATTCCTTATTCTCTTGCCAGCAACTGTCTTTACCTAACTGCTTTTGATTACTCCTTAACTGAAACTGAGCTGAAGATTTATTCACTTAAAATGACAGCTTGATTAGCATACAGGCTCCTGAATAATCCCCCTTTCAAGCTTCACTAACATTATGCACAAGCTGGATATAGGTACACTTAGCCCTGAACAAACCAAGAGCTTGCAATTGTCTTTCAGCTGTTTAGTCACCTATACTTACAGCAGTCATTTAGCAATAAACACCACATTTAGGGATAGAAAACATGTCTAGGCTGATTACAATAAAATAAAACACCGAATTCTGCCTATTTTATACAACTGTATGAAAATTAGATGCAGTCAAATGTACATTGCTTGCTCACAAATAGATTCTTGCATATAAGAAAAGGAAGCATTTCCCTGTTTATGTATTCTTTTCTTAAAAAGAAAGAAGTTCTGGGTTTAATTTCCAATTTTCAGATCTTGTTTGAGGCATGTAACACTCCCTTGAAAAAATTATGTAACCTCACTTGCGAAGCTTGATTTTTGAGAAAAATGTGTAATCACTTCTGATTATGCAGAACATAAACCTGAAAAAATGTCACTAGATTGAATTATAATACCATCTCAACTAATCATTTCAGGTCCTATTTTAGGGCTGGAATCAAGTGCACATGTGGAGTTATGATACAGAAATCTATTGATTTGTATATTCCTTGCTTTGGTCAGACTGTTTCCTTCATGTTTCAATCAAGGAATGCTAGTTCACATAGGAACATAACATTTTTTGAGGGCTGCTTTTGGCTAAAGCCGTTATATATATTGGGATCATTTTACTCTTACATTGCTGATCCTGGTAGTAATTTTATCATCTCCTTGTTGTAATAATGCAATCAACATTCAATACCCTAATGGCCTAATTAAGCAATGACATTTTAGGCAGGAGGTTTCCTGGGGATTAGTGACCACCTGGGAGGGGCTGATGTCCCAGAATATAGCCTAGGGCCCTTAACTTCATTTTTTTATTAATCATCAGGAAATGTTCATGATCAGGTACCTCTGTTATAAGACTGAGAATTAACTATTTTAAGTTTTCCATATTTTACTTCACAAATGTCAGACATTACTAGATAATTTAATGATCCATAAAACTCTTTAAATTGTGTTGTTTGTAATTTAGGGTTTTAAAATAAGAATCATTATTAATATTTCAATTGAAAAATAAAATAATTCAAAATCTGAATAAAGATGTTAGAGTGGAGTATTCAAGATCCACAGAAGTATATACAGATATGTATTCAGGCAAAGAAGGTTACTAACAAGAGATACAACTTTTTCCTGATACTAGATAAAGACTACAAAACCGAATAAGGAGACTTTAAGGAGTCTTCTCATGACTCTCAACCCTCACCTTCATATCAAGGCTAAGCAAACTTCATTTCTTATTTTTAACAGCCCTATGAGTTTCACCTTGACCACTGAATTAATTTATTAACATTTTATTTTGATTTTCAGCCTGATTTGAAAGTTGAAAGTATTTACAGAATGTGTCTCCTTGCATGGGTGAAGCTAGTGAGTAAATGGGAAGTTTTCACTCTGGCAAATAAGTCGTTCTTTCAATTTTTCAAAATAGGATTCCAGAATTTTCATTCCAGCAGAAACATCAGAAAACTTAGAAATTCCTAAACTCTTTTACTGCATTGGACATGAAAAAATTCTGGACATCAAAAATTTCTACTGAAGAGAAATTCCAAAATGTAATTCTGAACAACTCAGATGATGTCCCATTGAAACTTTTGTATATTAATAATATATTTTAAATAATATGGATTAATCATGCAAGTCAGAAAACCAACAGACGCAGTTCAAAGTTCATAATCACACAATCCAGAGATTAAAACCCCAATTTCCAAGCCTAGACCCAAGCCAATAATTATCAGATTTTGCTGTGAAGACTGAAAACTTAAAACTGGAAATTACTGACTGACATTGGGCGGGGGGGGGGAGGGTGGGAGTGGGGGGGAACGACGACACATGGGACGGCTCAAGATTTGGGGATTCTTGACTCTAAATTCTTTTTCATTATTACCTCCAGGAAGGAAAAAAAAAAGTTGGATGAATCTTCTATGCAAACAGATTTACTGATAGAGAAGCATTTACTAAATAACATGTTCATTTTACCCCCATTATAATGGAAACATTTTGAGCAGCACTATCAATTATTTCCATAATAACAGACCTTCACATAAAAAGCCTGTTTTGAAAATTAAGCAAACAAATATCAACGATGTGAAGTCATTCTGCTAGATGTCTGGGCATCTACATGTTTCAGTCTCATGAACAAAGGTTTCATCTAAAGTCACTGAAATTAAATAGACTCTCTCTGAAAGCCAGTTGGGTATTTTTGAATATGGCATCAATTGAAAATAACATTCAAGAAATGTATGTTTTATCCTCAGAGTACTAAATTATTACAGCAAAAAAGGAGGATGTTTTCCATGTTTCGGGTTTCCACTGTATAACTGCTAAATACCCTCTTGTTCAAACAAATAGAAAAAAAAATAGCATTATTTTAGACAGGAGAAAATATATAAGGAAGATAAACTCCATGTAATCCATATGGTCACAACACTGCTGACAGTTTCTTTTCTTTCTGTTGTTCTTGTGCCAGACACCTTCTGACATGCTAACAATGTTCTTGGTTACAATGTGAAATAAAAACTCCTTATTCAGAGATGCATATCACTGTGTATCACAATCTCTTGGTAGAAGAGGAGAAATTAAAACTAGACAATATTTAAGTAGCTTGGTGATAAAATTCCATAAGATTAGACAGGTGGTTGGTTATTCCTTTACATGTCCATGAACATACAAACAACATTGCCTGCCACTGATGTCTTATATATGTTTGACAGATTGCATAAAGTGTGTGCTCCTGCTCTTTAGCCACATCACTTGAATTGGAGTGATGAGCAGTGACTTTCAAAGGTAGTTGCCAATCCTGGATTACAGAGCAAACACTGCTCTGTGAGATAGAAGGATCCCAATTAGGATGTGTTTTGTCATTAAATCTGGGAATACTCCAGTTTTTCAAGCACAGTAGTAGACTTTTCAAAGATGTCTGATAGCTTACTTGAATTAGAGCGAACTTTACAAAATACTACTGAGAACATGATAAAACAGCAGAGTTATTTGGATCTTAGGCTATTGAATGTCAGCTGATTTCTCTAAACCTCAGCACTTTTACAGTTGCCTAATATCTAGGCATAGCATTAACAAAGAAGATTGTAAACTTTAAGTATTCTATTTTACTAATAAAACAAAGGAAATTAGGTAGGCATAATTAGCTCCAGCCTTACTTGTGGTCAGAAAGGACAATGAAAAACTATTTTTCCAAATGTGGAAAATCAAACAGGTGATTTGATAGCACGTCACACAACATCATTATTCTCTCCAGATAAATGTCTAAGTGTTTGCCACACTAATGAACCATAGGATAAAAATTCTCCCCTGGGCTCTATGGAAAGATCAATACGGAGAAGAGACATTATACAGGCTCTCTGTTTCATTTTTGGAGAATCACTCAATTGATTTAAGAAAAAAGAAAAAAGAGTCAAATTCCATCATAGAAGCCTTACACAAGCTTCAGAACCATCATAAACATCACAAGTGCATTTTGGTATTTCACATTTATCAGGGAAAGTGTTCTGGATAAATGTCAAAAATTATTAAAAGAGAGACAACTGCTAACGAATCTTTCTTTTTGTGTCTCCTATAACAACCTAATGTGAAGATTTCACTTAAAAAAATTGTCATGTTTCACTGCAATTATGAAAGTGAATATTTTAATGTTTTAGAGCAGTTAATAGTCTCTGAGCATTTCACAATTGCAGTGGAAAAGAATTGGGAAGAAATGACTTAGAGGAATTACTGGAAACATGGTTTTCTCTATTGCAAAAAGCCTCCAAGAAAATTATTCTGGAGATTTTATTCACACTTTCCACATATCTTCAACCAGATGTATATTTTAAATCAATGTTTTTCCAGTGGTGCAAAAAGCTGGGCTTCTCCCCTAATGAATGACACAATGGATGTAAGAAGAAAACAAATAAATTAAATACCACAAAAGACACCACTGCGCTGACCTGAACTGGATGCTGAAACAGTGATAGACAAGAGGATAGTACTGGCAAGGAGACTGGCCTTTTTCAATAATACTCTATAGTCACCCTACAGCTGTGGAACAGGAAAGGCTGGGATGCACTCGGAGCTTGTTCTTATCATTAGAATTCTGCCTAATTTTCTTTCTTTTGTAGCCTTGCAAAACTACAAAAACAGGTTCTATGCACTTAGTTCCTCAATGATCTCTGTCCTGAAGCTTTGAAAATACATGCACAGCAAAACAAGCCTCAAGAAAATCAATAGGATTATTCAGCCAGCTAGCCCTCACCTAAGTCAAACAGTTTTTGTTACAACAATGAAGCCACTGCCCCTGGTGAATTGGAGAAAATGAGTATCTGTCACTGCCTCCCCTTAGTAACCATTCAAAAATAGCTCACTCTTCCATTTCTGGCCTTATGAGCTCACTGAGCTGAACCAAATGAGAGCCTGCTGCTAACCTTTTTAGTATGCTCAAAGGGGAGAGCTGCTGTGACATAGCTCACATCTGGGTGCGAGCTCAACATTATCATTAACAGTATAGATGCATAATTTTTCCAGTTCTCTGATAATATGATTTGATATCAAAGAGTGGGTTAAAAATGTACTGAAAACAAGTCAATTTAATTAACTGCAACCTCATTCAGAAAATGGGAGGATATTTTACTGTAATTATTTTTGGAACTGAAATGGGCACACTTCATGCTGCTTATCTTAAATGATGTTTTGCATGCTTTCTGTGGCACTTTAAGATGAGACTAGTTGGCCATAGAAAAGGTTTATTGTTAAACTGCTTTGGTTGTTGTTCTTATTAATCCACTCTTATTTGCTTTTTCCAAGTGCAATAATACGTTTGATTTCAAGGGTCACATTCAAATGCCACTATCCCAAGGACTAAGTGGAGAAAATTTAAGCACAGGCCAACATCTCACTGGCATTTGCAGCGCCTTCTGTAAAGTAAATAAGGCTCTTGTGGTTTATCAGTCTTTGATGTGAACAGCTTCCTAAACTAAGAGAATAGAGGGGATTAGCTAAAGGAGAAATGAAATGTACCTAATTAATTCCCCAGATCCCTGCATATTTTATGGCATGTTTGGAACAGCAGGATATTGTAACTTAAATTAAAAATACATACCTACAGCAGTGATGCTGAAAAATGCAGCCCTTTTTCCTGTTACCATAGTATCCATGATATATTAACAAGAGCTATTACATTTTAGAATTTTTTATCATAACAAATTTTCCTGTGTCAGGCTTTCTTTTTTAATACATATTTAATACAGAGCTGAGAATTCTAAGTCTATGACAAGGAGAAAAGTAATGTTAGAAAATGGATATTAGTTATCATTGTAAATTTGTGATGGTTTAGCTTTGTTCTGTTCGCTTCTCCCCTCTCTCCCATACTCTGTTTTCTCTGCTTTTCCTCCATTACATAAAATGTCAGCAAGACTTTACCTGCTAGTCTCAGTGACAGACAAACTCGCAAAAACTCAGGAAAGCCTGAAAGACTTTATCTGGATTTAAGTAAGGGTAGAAGCAAAGCACAATCAAAATTGAGTTTTCAGGGAGAAAAAAGAGAAAAGGTAGATAAAGATGACCAGTTCCAAGCAAAGGCTCTGACTGCACCACCCAGGTCTTAGAAGGTAGACGCAAGGGCTGTGAGAACAAAGACCTTGGGCCCACTGTAGGAGAGGATCTGGTTCGAGATCATCTTAAAAATCCGAATGTGCACAAGTCCATGAGACCTGATGAAATCCATCCGCAGGTCCTAACGGAGCTGGCGAATGAAGTTGCTAAGCCACTGGCCATCATATTTGAAAAGTCATGGCAGTCAGGTGAAGTTCCCGATGACTGGAAAAAGGGAAATATAACCCCATTTTCAAGAAGGGGAAAATGGAAGACCTGGGGAATTACAGACCAGTCAGTCTCACCTCTGTGCCTGGTAAAATCTTGGAACACATTCTCCTGAAAGGCACGCTAAGGCACTGGAAACCAACAAGGTGGTTGGTGACAGCCAGCATGGCTTCACTAAGGGGAAATCCTGCCTGACCAATCTGGCGGCCTTCTATGATGGGGCTACAGAACTGATGGACAAGGGTGAAACAGTTGATGTCATCTACCTGGACTTGTGCAGAGCGTTTGACACTGTCCCGCACAACATCCTTCTCTCTAAATTGGAGAGCTATCAATTTGACAGATGGACCACTCGGTGGATAAAGAACTGGTGGGATGGTCACACACAAAGAGAGTCAATGGCTCGATGTCCAGCTGGAGACAAGTAAGGAGTGGTGTCTCTCAGGGATCGGTGTTGGGACCGGTCTTGTTTAACATCTTCATCGCTGACATGGACAGTGGGATTGAGTGTGCCCACAGCAAGTTTGCCGATGACACCAAGCTGTATGGCCCGGTTGATATGCTGGAGGGAAAGGATCACAGAATCACAGAATCCCAAGGGTTGGAAGGGACCTCAAAAGATCATCTAGTCCAACCCCCCTGCAAGAGCAGGGTAACCTACAGTACGTCACACAGGAACTTGTCCAGGTGGGCCTTGAATATCTCCAGTGTAGGAGACTCCACAACCCCCCTGGGCAACCTGTTCCAGTGCTCTGTCACTCTTACAGTAAAGAAGTTCTTCCTGATGTTAATGTGGAACTTCTTATGCTCCAGTCCAGAGGGACCTTGACACACTTGTGAAGTGGGCTGATGCCAACCTTATGAAGTTTAACCATGACAAGTGCAAGGTCCTACACTTGGGGCGGAACAATCCCAGGCACAGCTACAGACTGGGCAGAGAAGAGATTCAGAGTGGCCCTGCGGAGAAGGACTTGGGGGTGCTGGTCGATGAGAAAATGAACATGGGCCGGCTGCAGTGTGTGCTCACAGCCCAGAAAGCCAACCGTATCCTGGGCTGCATCAAAAGGAGTGTGACCAGCAGGTCGAAGGAGGTGATCCTGCCCCTCTACTCTGCTCTTGTGAGACCTCACCTGGAGTATTGTGTGCAGTTCTGGTGTCCTCAACATAAAAAGGACATGGAACTGTTGGAACAAGTCCAGAGGAGGGCCACGGGGATGATCAGGGGACTGGAGCACCTCCCGTATGAAGATAGGCTGAGGAAGTTGGGGCTGTTGAGCCTGGAGAAGAGAAGGCTGCGTGGAGACCTCATAGCAGCCTTCCAGTACCTGAAGGGGGCCTATAGGGATGCTGGGGAGGGTCTCTTCGTCAGGGACTGCAATGACAGGACAAGGGGTAACGGGTTAAAACTTAAACAGGGGAAGTTTAGATTGGATCTAAGGAGGAAATTCTTTCCTGTTAGGGTGGTGAGGCACCAGAATGGGTTGCCCAGGGAGGTTGTGAGTGCTCCATCCCTGGTAGTGTTCAAGGCCAGGTTGGATGAAGACTTGTGTGGGATGGTTTAGTGTGAGGTGTCCCTGCCCATTGTGGTGGGGGGGGGGGTTGGAACTAGATGAGCTTGAGGTCCTTTCCAACCTTAACTATTCTATGATTCTATGATTCTATAATTGCCTTAGCTGCCTCTACATACTCTCGCTTCAGAGCAGGGAAGAAAAACAGAAATGTGCTGTTTATGGAGGAAATTACAGAACATTTAAGAAATTATCTTCAGGGAAGAATTACATAAAAATTTCTGTAAATTCATGTGAAAGTCTTCAGAGTTCTGCTCTTATATATCTCTTCAAAACATACATAGAGAAATTAACGGATGTATTTCTACATGTCAAGTCATTTTTACACGAATGTTTCCCAGGTGCTTCTTCCTGTGTTGAATATAGATTTTTGTGTTTTCCTAAGATGGTGTATAAATAAATATCTTTCCTTCTTTTTTTGTTCCACCCTCTTTTGTGGTCCTTTCGCATGTGGTACTCAATCCATGGAACTGAAGAGCCACAAGGGAGGAAGGATATTTTTCTGTGGAAGCCTTATGTAATACAATTGCCAGTAAGTAGAATCATAGAATCATAGAACCATAGAACAGTTAGGGTTGGAAAGGACCTTAAGATCATCAAGTTCTAAAACCCCTGCCATTGAAGCGACACCTCACACTAAACCATGTCACCCAAGGATCTGTTCAACCTGGCCTTGAATACCGCCAGGGATAGAGCATTCAAAACTTCCCCGGGCAACCTATTCCACAGCCTCACCACCCTTACAGGAAAGAACTTCCTCTTTCTATCCAATCTAAACTTCCCCTGTTTAAGTTTTAACCCATTACCCCTTGTCCTTCAGTCTCCAGATCTGAAAGGGTGGATCGGATAATCCAAACCTCTTGCTCTTGTCCCTACTATTCTCTTATTTATCTCTTCCAATTGTTTTCCTAAATTAATCAAAAACTGTTCTCTCACTTCCTGAAGACTTTCCCCTGTAAACTGGGACTGATATGGTCTTCCATACAAAATCTCAAATGGGCTAACCTCTTCTTTCGACCGAGGTTTAGTTCGAATTCTTAATAGAGCCAGTGGTAACGCCTGGTACCAATATAAATTTGTTTCCTGACATATTTTACTAATCTGTTTAATCAGATGGTTCATCTTTTCTACTTGCCCACTGGCCTGAGGCCTGTATGGAACACGTAGTTGCCAATCAATTTCAAATTTTTTTTGCTAATTTGTTGTGACAATTTTGCACTAAAGTGTTAACCTCAGTCTGAAGAAATTGCCTCTGGTACTCCAAAATGAGGTATGATCTCATTAAATAATATTTTAATCGCTTGTCTTGCATTATTTATCCTACAAGGGAATGCTTCTGGCCAGCCTGAAAAAGTATCCTTTAACACCAACAAATATTGATAACCTCCTTTTCTTGATAATTCAGAAAAATCTGTTTGCCATTGCTGTCCCAGATAACTTCCTCTCACAATTGTCCTAATTTGATTTCTATTTTCACTTTTAGGATTATTCTTAAGACATAGCTGACATTGTTTTGTCACTAACTGAACTATAGTATATAGATTTCTTCCTACAATTTGTTTAAGTGTTTATACAAAGAGTTACTATCACAATGAGTTTTATTATGTTCCTCCTGAACTAACTTCCAGAGTTGGTTATAGGGGGTTACAATTCTCCCATCAGGTATCTGAACCCCACCCTCTTTATTTTCCTGTCCTTTTAGATCTTGAATCAATTTTCTATCCTCTTTTGAATATCTAGGCTTAGATTTCTCAATTGTTAGTTTGCCATCAGGGATTAAGGACATGATTTTAGATTGTTCAGCTGCTTGTTTGGCTTCAAAATCGGCCAAATTATTTCCAATTTCCTGATCAGAGTCACCTTGATGTCCTTTACAGTACATAATAGCTACTTCTTCAGGTAGCTGAACAGCTTCTAGTAATTGTAGAATTTCTGTAGCATGTTTAATCTGTTTCCCTTGTGTATTCAAAAGTCCTTGCTCTTTCCAGATAGCACCATGTGCATGGACCACACCAAATGCGTATTTAGAATCAGTCCAAATATTTATCCTTTTATCTTCAGGCAGTTCCAGGGCTCTCGTTAATGTTATTATTTCTGCCTTCTGGGCAGAGGTGTTTGCTGGTAAAGGTTTAGCTTTTATTACCTGTGAAGTGGTGGTAACGGCATATCCTGCCTTTCGTTCACCTGCTTTTGTTCATGAAGATACTACCTCAGTAAACCAAGAATCAGCGCCTTCCAGAGGTTTTTCTTTCAAGTCTGGTCGGCTCAAATACACAGTCTCTATGGTGGCCAAGCAATTATGTGTTAGTAGTTCTGTCAGTTGTTCCTGCAAAAAGGATGCTGGATTCACAACATTAGTGACCACAATTTCTATATCATCCTGTTCCACAAGTGTGGCCTGGTATTTTAAAAAACGTGAAGGAGATAACCAGTGGGCTCCTTTCTGCTCCAGGACTGCTGATACCGCATGAGACACTAGCACAGTAATCTTCTGTCCCAAGGTGAATTTGCGAGCCTCTTCAATATTTATGATGACTGCGGCCACAGCTCTTAGGCATCCAGGCCATCCTTTGCTCGCTTCATCCAGTTGTTTTGAAAAATACGCCACTGTCCTTCTGTATGGTCCTAGTTTCTGAGCAAGGACCCCCAAGGCTATTCCTTGTTTTTTATAGGAATATAGCCTAAAGGATTTAGTCACATCCGGAAGTCACAGAGTTGCAGCTCTCGTTGGCTCTGTTTTTAAATTTTTAAAAGCCCCTCTGCTGTATCAGTCCGTTTTAAAGAGGGAGGGTTTCCTTTCAACAGTTCATATAGTGGTCTTACCAGAACACCATAATCATGGATCCAAAGTCTGCACCCATCCAGTCATTCCCAGGAATGCCTGGAGCTCCTTGGTGGTTGACAGTCATGGAGTCTGACAAATGGCTCCTTTTCTAGCAGCTCCAAGTTCTGTCTGTCCTCCTGCTATTTCATATCCTAGGTAGGAAACTCAGGTTTGGATTAGTTGGGCCTTTCATTTGGATACCCAATAACCATTCATACCTGTTGCAAGCGAGGGTGAAGGGATATATAAGAAGACTCTGCAGGTTAATGTATGGCTACGTGACTGGTGCCAAAGGCAGGGGTTTGGGTTTTTCAGTCACGGGCTGCTGTATGGGACACCTGGTTTGCTGGTGACAGGCGGGATACACCAGTCCCAGAGAAAAAAAAGGGTTTTGGGGCAGGAGTTAGCAGGGCTTATTGACAGGGCTTTAAACTAGTTAGGAAGGGGGGAGGGGATTTAACTGGGCCTGTTGGGGACAAGCCCAAGAGGAACATGCTAGGGATTGAAGGATGGCGGGCTAAGGAGGACTATCAATCTCTTGTTTCACTTGTGGGAAAGGATAGCTCTTTAGACCCTGTCCCGCAGGGGAAAAAGAGTACTAGGACTGGCTCCCTGAAATGCCTGTACACCAATGCACGCAGCATGGGGAATAAACAGGAGGAGTTAGAAGTCTGTGTGCGGGCTAAAGGTTATGATCTAGTGGCGATTACAGAGACATGGTGGGACAGTTCACATGACTGGAATGTGGTCATGGATGGCTATGTCCTTTTTAGGAAAGATAGGTCAGCGAAGCGAGGTGGTGGAGTTGCTCTTTACGTGAGAGAGCAACTAGAATGTATTGAGTTCTGTCCGGGGTCGGATGAGGAGCAAGTGGAATGTCTGTGGGTACGAATCAAGGGGCTGACTGGCACGGGTGATACAGTTGTGGGGATCTATTACAGACCTCCTGATCAGCACGAAGGAGTTGATGAGGCTTTCTACAGGCAACTGGAAGTAGCCTCGCGACTACATGCCTTAGTCGTCGTGGGGGACTTTAATTACCCCGATATTTGCTGGAAGACTCACACAGCCAGTCATTCACAGTCTAGGAGGTTCCTCGAGTGCATTGATGATAATTTCTTAATGCAAATGGTGGACGTACCAACTAGGGGAGCAGCGCTGCTAGATTTAGTACTCGCCAACAAGGAGGGTTTGGTCGAAGTGGTGACGGTCAATGGCAGCCTTGGCTGCAGTGACCATGAGATGGTGGAGTTTAGGATCCTGTGTGGGAGGAATAGAATACCTAGCAAAGCCACAGTTCTGGATTTCCGAAGGGCCAACTTTGGCCTCTTCAGTCAACTGCTAAGGGAAGTCTCATGGGAAAGTGTACTAGGCGGTAAAGGGGCTCAAGATAGTTGGTTAGCATTCAAGGACCGCTTCTTCCAAGCTCAGGATCGGAGCGTCCCAATGAGTAGGAAGTCAAGTAAGGGATCTAGGAGACCGGCGTGGTTAAACAAGGAGCTGCTGGGCAAACTCAAGTGGAAAAGGAGAATCTATGGATTATGGAAGGAGGGGCTGGCCGCTTGGGAGGAATATAGGACACTGGTTAGAGGATGTAGGGAGGCAATTAGGACAGCTAAGGCCTCCTTGGAACTCAATCTTGCTAGTCGGGTTAAAGACAATAGAAAGGGCTTCTTCAAATACATAGCAAATAAAACTAAAACAAGAGGCAATATAGGCCCACTGCTGAACGAAGTGGGTACCCTGGAGACAGAGGATATAAAGAAGGCAGAGGTGCTGAATGCCTTCTTTGCCTCTGTCTTTACTCCTGCAGACTCTCCCCGAGGGCCCCGGATTTCTATAGCCCCAGAAGGAGTCAGGACAAAGGAGGAGTTTGCTTTGGTAGATGAGGATTGGGTTAGGGATCAGCTATGCAAACTGGACATCTGTAAATCGATGGGTCCGGATGGAATGCACCCACGGGTGCTGAGGGAGCTGGCGGAGGTCATTGCTAGGCCACTTTCCATCATCTTTGGTAAGTCGTGGGAAATGGGCGAGGTGACTGAGGATTGGCGGATGGCAAAGGTCACACCAATCTATAAGAAGGGCAAGAAGGAGGACCCGGGTAATTATAGACCGGTCAGCCTTACCTCCATCCCTGGAAAGATGATGGAACAACTTATTCTTGACTCCATCACTAGGCATATCAAGGATGAGGGGGTCATTAAGAACAGCCAACATGGTTTTATGAGGGGGAAGTCATGTATGACCAACCTTATAGCCTTCTATGAGGAAGTGACTAGGTGGAGGGATGATGGTAGAGCGGTAGATGTGGTTTTTCTTGATTTCAGTAAGGCATTTGATACTGTCTCCCACAGCATCCTCATAGATAAGCTGAGGAAGTGTGGGCTTGACGATCAAGTAGTGAGGTGGATCGAGAACTGGTTGAAAGGAAGAAGGCAGAGAGTTGTGGTCAATGGCGCAGAATCTAGCTGGAGGTCTGTGACTAGTGGAGTTCCTCAGGGGTCGGTGCTGGGACCGGTGCTGTTTAATATTTTCATCAATGACCTGGATGAGGGAACTGAGTGCACCCTCAGCAAGTTTGCTGATGACACAAAACTGGGAGGAGTGGCTGACACACCAGAGGACTGTGCTGCCATTCAGCAAGACCTGGACAGGCTGGAGAGTTGGGCGGGGAGAAACTTGATGAAATTTAACAAGGGCAAGTGTAGAGTCTTGCATCTGGGGAAGAACAACCCCATGTACCAGTACAGGTTGGGGGTTGACCTGCTGGAAAGTAGTGAAGGGGAAAGGGACCTGGGGGTCCTGGTGGATAGGAGGATGACCATGAGCCAGCAATGTGCTCTTGCGGCCAAGAAGGCAAATGGCATCTTAGGGTGCATTAGAAAGGGAGTGGTTAGTAGGTCAAGAGAGGTTCTCCTCCCCCTCTACTCAGCCTTGGTGAGGCCGCATCTGGAATATTGCGTCCAGTTCTGGGCCCCTCTGTTCAAGAAGGACAGGGAATTGCTTGAAGGAGTCCAGCGCAGAGCCACAAAGATGATTAAGGGAGTGGAACATCTCCCTTATGAGGAGAGGCTGAGGGAGCTGGGTCTCTTTAGCTTGCAAAAGAGGAGACTGAGGGGTGACCTCATCAATGTTTACAAATATGTGAAGGGTAGGTGTCAGGATGATGGAGCTAGGCTTTTTTCAGTGATATCCAGTGATAGGACAAGGGGCAATGGGTGTAAACTGGAACATAGGAAGTTCCACGTTAACATCAGGAAGAACTTCTTTACTGTAAGAGTGACAGAGCACTGGAACAGGCTGCCCAGGGGGGTTGTGGAGTCTCCTACACTGGAGATATTCAAGGCCCGCCTGGACAAGTTCCTGTGTGATGTACTGTAGGTTACCCTGCTCTTGCAGGGGGGTTGGACTAGATGATCTTTTTAGGTCCCTTCCAACCCTTGGGATTCTGTGATTCTGTGATTCAGTCCCAGAAAATTGAATAATTCCACTGTCCACTGGATACATTCTGCCTTTGTTTCTGTAGCAATTAATAGGTGATCCACATACTGTAACAGAGTCCCGTCTGAGTAGGTGGCTTCCATGATTCTAGTTCTCATGCTAGCTGATTTCCAAAAATTGCTGGACTGTTTTAAACTCTTTAGGTAATACTGTCCAAGTTAATTGAGTTTCCTTTTCTGTGTCAGGATTTTCCCATTCAAAAGCAAATAACTTTGGCTTTCTTTGGCCAATGGCAAGCAAAAGAAAGTGTCCTTTAAATCCAGGATGGCAAACCATTTCTGATTATTATTCAGTTTAGCCAATAAGTCATACAAATTAGCTACTACTGGATGAATATACTCTGCTGTTTTGTTGATTGCCCTGAGATCTTGAACCAATCTGCACCTTTTGCCATCATATTCCTTTAGTGTCCAGATAGGAGTGTTATATTCCAAGTCCTATTCAATTAATAATCGATATTTAAAAATTTATCAGTGATTGTTGATTCCCTTTGATCTTCTAATTTTAAGGGATATTGTTTTATTCTAATTGAGCAAGGCTCCCCCTCCTTTTTATTTACACTTTAAGAGGCAAAGCATTTTTCGCCTTACCTGGAACTTCAGGTGCCCATACTCCCAGATATACCTGATTAAGTTTTTCTTCTATTTCAGGGAGGTCCTCCTGTTTGCTTTTCTGCTGAATTAAAGATAAACTCAAAACTGCAATTAATTGATTATTTTTAACTCTAAATTCCATTTTGCCTTCTTTAAATGTTGCTTCTCACCCTAATAAAGATTTTAGAGAATTTGGCATGCATAAAAATTTATGCATTCCTATTTGTTTTCCCAATTTGTACTTTAAAGGTTTCAGAAAGAATGCTTCACTTTTTTTTTTTTTTTTTTTTTCCCTGGTGCCCAGTAGCTCCCACATCTGTAGCGAATTCTTTTCTCTCTGATTTAATACCAAATAACTTGCTCCTGTAATTGCTAAAATTCCACTTTATTTCCTCTAGTCCCTAGTTTTAATTTAACCAGTGGATCTGGTAAGGTAGATTCCCCAGGTCCCTGTCAGTCTAGTTGCAATTCAGTCACCGGATCCACCCCATGGCACTGCCCCCCCACCCAGGGCAGTCTCACTTCCAACGTCCAAACTCCCCACAGCACGCACACCGATCCGCTTCCACAGAAGAAGGGCCCACTCCCCCACCTCTGCCCAACATCCCTCCTCCCAGGCTCAAACACAGGAGCTGCTGGAGCTCCCCTCCTTTCCCCCTTGGTTTTCCCTTTTGTTTTTTTTCCTCACAGTTGCTCACCCTGCTCTGCAGGGGCTGCAGATGCCTGCCTCTGCAACAGCACTTCTGCTTTAACCCTTTCTTAACTCTGAATGTGAATCTGCCGCTTTTTGCCAGTGGCAGAAATCTCTTCCTCCTTATCAATATCAGATAGGACAGGTGCAGGGGGTGCTCCTCTCAGAGGTACCTGTGACACATACTTTTCCAACCTACCTTCCTGATTACTGTTTTTTTTACTTTAAACATCTTTCCCCAATATCACAGGCTGAACAACATCTCTCCATCTTAACTTTCAGTTTTTCCCTGTCCTTTTCCAAAGCGAAAATTAAGGGATCTGGCAGAGCTATATTAATTCTACATTCAGTCCCTCACTCCACGTGGTTTCTTAAAGTTAAAAACATATCTGCATACATTACTTCATCCCATTTTCCTTGCCACCTCAAAACAACATTAATTGTAACAATATATTATAGTTCAGAGTTCCATTTTCAGGCCATTTTCCCTGATTTTCCAAAATATACAAAGGCCACCATCGGTTACAATATTTTACCAATGTTTTCTTATTTACCGAGCCCCCAGGAGACCCTCCAAGTTACTTCCAGTGTGCCAAAATGCACCCTAAAAGACTCTTTTTCAAGATCTCTTCACTCTGCTAACTTTCCATTATCAGTCTCACATTCACACACACACACACGGGATCCCACAGACACACTCCACACAGTTACAACACTGGAGACAGAGACTAAAATTCTATCAAACAAACAACAGTTAATAACACAGTTATAGCATCCTGTCACCAATACCAAATCACACGGCCAAAATCCTTAACGTAACAAGCCACAAAATAAATCAAATACCAACAAGATCCAAAACCATTTCCACAAGACACCCCCTGCGTCTTGTAGGACCCAAACCACAAGATGCCCCCTGCTTCTTGTGGGTGTATACCAAACGGACGCTAGCAGCCGGGTATACGCCTTTTCCTACGAGATTTCCTATCTCGATTTACAGAAGGCTTCCAAACCTTGCGTACGCTTAACGAACCAACCCAATTACCAATTTAGTCTTTATGCAAGATGCCCCCTGCACCTTACAGACCATACAAAAGAAAAGAATACCTTTTATGAAGATGGTCCTTGTCTGCTCCTGCAGTGATCCGAATGAGTCGAGGGGTCCCTCCGGGAAAAATTCCCGAGGGCCCTAGGGAGCCCTGTCCTCAGCGGGTCCTGCAGCCGAGCAGAGAGGGTCCCATCTGGGGTGCCAGATTGATTCGGAGAAAACTCCAGGAACAAACTTGCCAACAAAGTTTTCAAGCTGACAAGCAGGTATTCTTTATTGCGGCACCGTGAGACACAGGGCATAGCTCCTCCTAACGTGTGTCTCTCTCTGTTGCTCCACAAGCCGTCCTTATATAGTCCCTGGGCATACATACATTACGTCATTTTCCAGAAAGTTCCCCGCATGCGTACAGAATTGTGGTGGTGGTCTCTGAGGGTCGTTTACTTCTTCCAACAATCTTCATCACTTCTGGCAGCCTTTGGAGCATGCGCAGTAGATGCTCATACCAGTTTAATTGGTTCGTTAGCACAGGAGACATAATAATCCTCCTATCCTCCTACTTATCAGTTAAACAGTAGCCCATCCTGGACACCTGCCATTCCCAGATACTCCTTATCCCTGTGTCCTGTTCTAGCCTGTTTTTCTTAAAACTCTGTCAACTATAACAATTTATCTTGCACAAGAATGCTCAGTGTGTTCTCTAGCTGCACTCTATTTTTTTTTCTATGTACCATGCACTTTAGTAATTTTCCATTGCTACTGTTACAAAGCCATCAAACTTAGCATTACTTAAAACTGATTCTAAAGGTTTTTATATTCCATTTTGTGATTTTCTGTCCCCCTTGTTTCACACTACAGTTCCTAATGAATAGACCATCTCCAGCATCCCTATAGCCCCCCTTCAGACACTGGAAGGCTGCTATGAGGTCTCCACACAGCCTTCTCTTCTCCAGGCTGAACAGCCCCAACTTTCACAGCCTGTCTTCACACGGGAGGTGCTCCAGTCCCCTGATCATCCTCGTGGCCTCCTCTGGACTTGTTCCAACAGTTCCATGTCCTTTTTATGTTGAGGACGCCAGAACTGCACACAATGCTCCAGGTGAGGTCTCACAAGAGCAGAGTAGAGGGGCAGGATCACCACCTTCGACCTGCTGGCAATGCTCTTTTTGAGGCAGCCCAGGATACGGTTGGCTTTCTGGGCTGCGAGCACACACTGAAGCCGGCTCATGTTAAGTTTCTCATAAACCAACACCCCCAAGTCCTTCTCCACAGGGCTGCTCTGAATCTCTTCTCTGCCTATCCTGTAGCTGTGCCTGGGATTGCTCAGACCCAGGTGTAGGACCTTGCACTTGTCATGGTTAAACTTCACCCCACCTCACAAGCGTGTCAAGGTCCCTCTGGATGGTATTCCTGTAGGTCCCTGGGTCATTCATTTTCCCTTTCTTGAAAATGAGGGTTATATTACCCTTTTTCCAGTCATTGGGAACTTCATCCAACTGCCATGATTTTTCAAATATGATGGAAAATGGCTTAGCAACTTCATTCGCCAGCTCCTTCAGGACCCCCAGATGGATTCCATCATGTCCCATGGACACGTTCAGGTTCTTAAGATGGTCTCGAACCAGATCCTCTCCTACAGTGGGCTTAAGGTCTTAATTCTCACAGTCCCTGCATCTGTCTTCCAAGACTTGGGTGGTGTGGTCAGAGCATTACTAGAAAGTAGAAAGATTTAAAAATAGAATTTCAAAAGAAAAGGGTCTTTAGAGAAAAAGAGGAACCTTTGCGCTCCTCTCACCAATGAACAATATGACAGCATGGAGAAGGGATGAAGAATGTAAAACCAGGTAGCTCTGGAAAATTATAAAAGAAATAAAGCCACAGGTAAACAAGGAATTAAGTGTTTTTTCATACATTCTGTGAACAAGAAAGGTAGTCTGAACTGGGCACAGAGAAGGACAGACAAGAAGTCAACAAAACCAGTTTTGTATTAAAATCACTCAACTACATCAGTTCCCATTGGACAAAATGTTTCAATTTGCAATGTATCAATCATGTAGCATAATAAGGTAAGTAAATGCACCATAAGACAGGGCTGTCCCAGGATCTGTGTCTTCTACTTTGGAAATAGATACTTCTGGACTGCTTGAGTATTTATTTTCCATAAAACAGATGATAATTTAAAAATAAATAATTGGTTTACTATGGCATTTATGTGGCAGCAGGAAACCATTACTTGTTGACATTTTCTTACAATAGTATTATCTCTAAAAAAAGAAAAAAAAGGAAACGGAAAAAAGGCTGTGGATTTGTCTGTCAAAAATTCCATTTACTTAAGTAAAAGCCATTGACTGACATCAAGCAATAACATTTTAAGTGCAATTACAAGGCAATAAACTAATTTTGTGCAGTTGTGTTCATCTTCAGAATTCTGGACTTATGATACTTTAGAATATCATGATTCATGTAAGACCTACAAACTTCACTAAAATATCTAAAAATTTACAATTAATAAGCTATTTATAATTTACACTTCAACTCAAGCTTGCTGTGGGGTAGAAAGGTAACTGTTGAGACATTTTTAATAAGGATGAACAATGTATTTGATTACAAATGTCAACAAGAATACAGAAAACCCACATCATCAAAAAACCTGTCCTCCTACATTTCGTTTCACTACACACAATATTACTACAATTCAGCATTTTCAATTCCTTGAAATGCATGGCCGCATTGTTTCCAGTTTTAAGAAATACTGAATTATTTTATTTTTTCACCAGTTTGACACCTAAATAAACAGAAAAATAATCTACATTAACTGAAACCGTTACACCCTATGGGACTTTACATGTTACTCAGATCTTTAATCTCTCCAAACATCAAACTCACAGATTTGTAACTCCAGTCAAATTAAACTGAAACTCAGTACATCTCAGAAAGAAGTAAACTGAAATTCAGTATATCTCAGAAAGTTCACAAAACTCAGGTATCATGTCTAAGCCTATAAATGAAGACAGAATTCTATAAATGAAGAAGACATGTGATCCTGACTATAATGACTTCTTGCCAGCAGCAGACAAAACTCATAATGGATCAATTCGTTGTGAGAGATGGAGTGATCAGTCAAACTCTTTGAAAGGCAGTTCTCAGCTTTTGTTTTCTCCTGCTTGGGGTAGCAGTCTGCATTCTAACGCTATGATTCAGGTCTTGCAGGTAGCACCTTTCAGTTCACCTTTAGTTTAGTCATTTTAAGTTAGTTCAGTTCATATAACGGGACAGGGTAGTAATTTCATACACCTCTAGATCATCTCAATTAACTGTTTGCAGAAACTCATTGAAGTATCTGGTTAGCTCTCATAAAGCACCTGAAGACATACCAGGTTGAGCTATCTACTTCTACTTGAAATTCGAATAGTAATTTTATAGTGCAAATATTTCCAAAGGTGAAATATATGTAGTATGACCAAAGTATTATTCTAATTTTGTTTTTACAGTGATTGTAACCCTGCCATAATATATTATGCCATTATACAAGCAGTGCATTAAGCCGTATCATTGCTGACAAAAGCAGGCAGGAGCTGGACCAGATATCCTGCAGCCACAGCCTGAATGTATGGATGCCTTAGGGGCTCACTACCTATTAATTTAAAATTCTAAAACTAATTATGTATGTCAGGGTGACCCCTCTCTAATCTACATTCATCACAGAACACAAGCCTTCTGTCTCCATTGTTCCCACAATAAAATAGCTGTTGATAGACTTATATAATTTACTGTATCTGAAGTGGATTTGTACCGTGCTGCTAATTCAAACTGCATGTAATCCCTGCTGAATAAAGATAAGCAAAAATAATCCAACAATCTCAAATAATGAACCTCTAAGCTTTCATAGTAACATTAGAAAAAATTATTACTTGTGAATTTAAAAGCAGTGTTTCAGAGTAACAGAAGTCACATTTGTTGCCAAGCTACCAAGAAATTACTTGCAATATTTACAGATGCAGATGTAACATAAAATATATTCGCTTCTATTTATTTATCCCACACATAGTCTGATATGTTAAGACACATCAATTAAATATGCACCTATCCCTACAAAGGCCCCTGAACTCGACACTGGGATTTTTAGAGGTGCCTGATAGAATTAAGGACCTAATTCTCACTGAACTAAAAATGAAACAAAGAAGAAAATCACAGTTAACATTTCAAAAAGAGGAGAATTTTTTAGAGTGTGGATCTCTCACTGGATCTTTACCCATACTACAATGAAAAATACAAAGGAAAAAATGCTGTTATTGCCACCTTCTCCAGCCTAGGAGAACTCCTTGGAGCTGCTGTTATTCACATTACTTTGAGAGGCCAGACTTAAAAACAGTCCATTTATATGCCAGCTCAGAATACTGACACGATACAATCACAACATCCTTAAATTACCTTTTCTTTGGCACGATTCTCAGCTATGCTTGCGTTTGAGGGAATTCCCCATCTCTTTAAGAATTATTTAGGCAGTGCTTCTGAAGTATCCAGCTCCCTACACCCGTTCACTTTGTGACCAGTCTCACACAATCTAAAGTCAAGCTACTCAAACACATCTAAATCTTTGTAGTAACATGTTTCTACTGAAGAGCTTAAAAAGGCAGCACTGTGGGAAAAAAAAAAAAAAAACAAACAAAAAACAAGCACAAAACAACAACAAAAATACAAATCCAAACCCAAAAACAAACACAGAAAACCCCCACAAACCCAAAACAAAAACCCCACAAACCCAAACATACACACAAACACAAAACACAAACACTCACTGTATTCCATGTTTGAACAGTGAGATGAAATTGAAAGATCATCATTAAAAAGAGACTGATCTCTGAAATATCTTAGCCCAATGATCGCATGTACTCTAAAAGCACCTCAAAGCTGCATTACAGACTGAGGTACAGAACACAATAAGCACTCAACAAACCTCATAATAAGAATATGAGAAGACATGACAGATACATCTTTTTTTGAGGAATACTGAATTTTTAGCATTGAGGAACAGAGAGTTTAGTGCAGCAAGAATTAATCGGTTTTCCCTCTTAGAAAGAAATTGAGTACAACTATACTATAGAAACCTGGAATAATACATTAAAAGATGTGAACAAGGTTGAGTTTAAAAGTAAAAAATACATTCATAGTTGGAAATAAATATTAACTTCTACTGCAAGGAGTGCACCAGATGTCTTCTAAAAAAATCAAAAAAGCAGTCTGTTCTATATGAATGATTTTCAATGAGAGGAGTTGAGGAGGTGAAGGTCAATGCATTAACTGATTTGTGTGTTATTATTCCATTGTCATGTTTTAAACCCAGCTAGTACCTCAAAACCATGCAGCCGCTCGCTCACCCCTCTTTTCCCCCATCCCAGGTGGAATGGAGAGGAGAATTGGAAGAATTTAAACCACATGGGTAAAGATAAGAACAGTTCATAACTGAAGTACAATGTAATACTACTATTACTATCATAGTAATAATAAAAGAAATAACAAGGGGAGAATATATAAAACTGAAAGTCAAAAGATAAAAAAAAAAAAAAAAACACAACACAACTGATGCACAATACATTTGCTCACAACCCACCAACCAATAACCAGCCTGACCTGAGCAGTGATCTGGGCCTTCCAGGTGGCTCCCCCGCCAGTTTTTATAGTGGGCGTGATGTGCTGTGGTACGGAATACCCCTTCGGCTAATTTGGGTCAGGTGTCTGGTCTCTGCTTCCTCCCAGCTTCTTGTGCAATTTCTCACTGGCAGAGCATGAGAGTAAAAAGTCCTTGATCAGGTAAGGGCTACTGAGCAACAACTACACCATCGGTATGTTATCAGCATTGTTCCCAAGCTCAAGCCAAAACAAAGCACTGCACCACCTACAAGGAAGGGGGGAAAAAAAAAAAGGTGTTACAGCTGAAACCAGGACAAACATAAATATTTTATTTAATCAGTTACAAACATCAACTTAATATTTAATCATCAATTTAAAACATGACCATTTTCAATATAAAGGTCAACATGAGCTGCTGTGATAAATCTCTGAGCTATAACTGCAAAACAGCTACATGCCTGAACCAAACCAAAGCTTTCCCACTTCTGTGTGCATCTTATTCACCAAACCAATTCCACTCTGCTGTAACACTGATCCCTGAGGGACACCACTCATCATAAGTCTCCAGTTGGACATTGAGCCGTTGACCAAAACTCTTGGTGTGCAGCCATTCGGTCAAATATTTATGCACTGGGTGGTCTGTACATCAAACTGATGTCTCCAGTTTAAAGACAAGGATGTTGCGTGGGACAGTGTCAAATGCTTTGCACAAGTCCAGGTAGCCCACTTCAGAAACAGGAAGGCTGCTCTGAAGTCTCCACGCAGCCTCCTCTTCTCCAGGCTGAACAGCAACAACTTTCGCAGCCTGTCTTCACACGGGAGGTGCTCCAGTCCCCTGATCATCCTTGTCACCCTCCTCTGGATTTGTTCCAACAGTTCCATGTCCTTTTTATGTTGAGGACACCAGAACTGCACACAAGAGCAGAGCAGAGGGGCAGGATCACCTCCTTCGACTTGCTGGCAACGCTCTTTTTGAGGCAGCCCAGGATACAGTTGGCTTTCTGGGCTGCGAGTGCACGCTGTCAGCTCATGTTCATTTTCTCATCAACCAACACCCTCAAGTCTTTCTCCGCAGGGCTGCTCTGAATCTCTTCTCCACCCAACCTGTAGCTGTGCCTGGGATCACTCCAACCCACGTGTAGGACCTTGCACTTGTCAGGGTTAAACTTCATAAGGTTGGCATCAGCCCACCTCACAAGCATGTCAAGGTCCCTCTGGATGGTATCCCTTCCCTCCAGCATATCAACCGGACCACACAGCTTGGTGTCATCGGCAAACTTGCTGAGGGCGCACTCTACCCACTGTCCATGTCAACAACAAAGATGTTGAACAAGATCAGTCCCAACACCGATCCCTGAGGAGAACTACTCGTTACTGGTCTCCAGATGGACATTGAGCCATTGACCACAACTCTTTGCGTGTGGCCATCTAGCCAGTTCTTTATCCACCGAGTGGTCCATCCATCAAATTGATGTCTCTCCAATTTAGAGACAAGGATGTCATGTGGGACAAGTCCAAGTAGATGATGTCAACTGCTCTACCTCTGTCCACCAGTTCCGTAGCCCCATCATAGAAGGCCACCAAATTGGTAAGGCAGGATTTCCCCTTAGTGAAGCCATGCTGGCTGTCACCAAGCACCTTGTTGTTTTTCATGTGCCTTACCATACCTTCCAGGAGAATCTGTTCCAAGATTTGCCAGGTACAGTTGTGAGACTGGTTGTACGTCCCTGGGTCATCCACTCTCCCCTTCTTGAAAATGGGGGTTATATTACCCTTTTTCCAGTCATCAGGAACACCAACTGACTGCCATGATTTTTCAAATATGATAGACAGTGGCTTAGCAACTTCATTTGCCAGCTCCTTCAGGACCCCTGGATGGATTTCATCAGGTCCCATGGACTTGTGCACACCCATGTTCTTAAGATGGTCTTGAACCACATCCACTCCTACAGTGTGCCTAAGGCCTTCATCCTCACAGTCCCTGTGTCTGCCTTCCAAAACTTGGGTGGTGAGGTCAGAGAATTTGCCCGTGAAGACTGAGGTAAAGAAGTCATTCAGAACCGCAGTCCTCTCCAAATCCAGGGTAGCCAGTTCTCCTAATAGCTTCTGGAAAGGGTTCATGTTGTCCCTAGTCTGTCTTTTATTTGCAATGTCATTATATAATCCCTTCCTGTTACCTCTCACATCCCTAGCCAAGTTTAATTCTAACTGGGTCTTAGCTTTCCTAACCTGGTCCCTAGTTTCCCGGACAACATCCCTGTATTCTTCCCAGGCCGTCTGTCCTTGCTTCCACCTTTTAGAAGCCTCTTTTTTCCCTCTAAGTTTCCTCGGCAGCATCTTATCCATACAAGGAGGTCTCTTGGCCCTCCTGCTGCACTTTCTTCTAGCTGGGGCACAACACTCCTGAGGTTGTAGCAGGTGATCCTTGAATACTAACCAAGAGTCTTGGGCCCCCTTGCCCTCCAGGGCTATATCCCATGGAACCTTACTAAGCAGGCTCCTGAAGAGGCCAGAGTTTGCCCTCTTGAAGTCCAGGGCAGTGAGCTTGCTGCACGTTCTTCTCACTGTCCTGAGGATCTTGAACTCAACCATCTCGTGATTGCTACAACCAAGGCTGCCCTGTAGTGTCACATTTCCAACCAGCCCTTCCCTGTTGATGAGCACGAGGTCAAGCATGGCAGCTCTCCTTGTCAGCTCCCCTATTACTTGCAGGAGGAAACCATCTTCCACACAATCGAGGAACATCCTCGATTGCTTGTGCCGGGCCATACCGTAGCTCCAACAGATGTCAGGGTGGTTGAAGTCCCCCATGAGGACAAGGGTCTGCGAACGTGAGGCTGTTCCTATCAGTCTGTAGAGTGCTTCATTCACAGAGTCCTCTTGAGCAGGCAGTCTGTAACAGATCCCCACAGTAATGTCTCCCATAGCTGTCCTCCCTTTAACCCTGACCCACAAACTCTCTGTAACCTGCTCACCTGTCCCCAGACAGAGTTCCATACTCTTCAGCCTATCCCTAACATAAAGAGCAACTCCCCCTCCCTGTCTGCCAGGCCTGTCTTTTCTAAAGAGATTGTAACCTTCCATTCCAACACTCCAGTCATAGGAGCCATCCCACCGTGTTTCTGTGATACCAATGACATCATATTCCTTTAGACGTGCACACATTCCTCTTGTTTGTTCCCCATACTACCGGTGTTTGTACAGAGGCATCTGAACCAAGCTCCAAATGAAACTGGCTCATTGGCTGGAGCAGCTCGAATATCTCTACACTGCTCCGAGCATTCATTATAGGTGCTGGCAACTGACTGGGTGTGTTGGGATGGAATGATGCCCCCCTCCCCTAGCACATCTAGTTTAAAGCTTCCTCGACCAGCCTGGCAAGCCTCCTACCAAAACTGCTCTTCCCCTTGTCAGACCAGCTCCACCAGCCTCCAGGAGACCTGGCCTCCTAAACTGGGTCCTGTTTTCTGAATACCCAAACCTCAGACTATGGCACCATTGTTCTAACCATTTATTAACCTGGCAAATCTGCCTAACCTTTTTAAGGTCCTGCCCTTTATCCTGGAGAATTGATGAAAAGACGATCTGAACTCCAAAGCCTTTAACCACCTCTTCCAGGGCTCTGGAGTCCTTCTTTATATTCTCCAGGCTACAGCTGTCTATATGGCTAGCACCCACCAGGAAGTGGGTAATAGTCACTGCGACTTACTAGACCAGGCAGTCCCTCTGCAACATCCCTGATCTGAGCCCCTGGTAGGCAACACACCTCCCCTGAGAATGGGTCAGGCTGACAGATGGGTGCCTCTGTGCCTTTCAAAGTAGAGTCACCTGCTACTACAACTCCCCGCTTTTTGCCGGCAGCACCAGCAATGATGTTCTTTACCAGTGCATCAGCCAGTTGTTCATGTGGTGAGTGCATTTCCTCGTTACCCCCCTGAAGAACTGCAAAGTGGGTCTGGGTGGTGACATCAGGTTTAGGAGGAAGCCCCTTGCTATTAACTGTCCTCTTCCTCCTCTTTTTTTTGTGTTTGTTTTTTTTTTTTTTTTTGTGGGTCGTTTTTTTTTTGGGGGGGAGGGGTGTTTTGTTTTGTTTTGGTTTTGTTGTTGTTGTTGCTAGGTCCCAGCTTTCTGGGTTAACAGTCTTCTTCTTTCCTCCATGAGCTACAGGGGACACTTGAGGCCCCTGCACAGTGTGGGCGTCGAGCAAGCAGTGCTGCTTCCTCTCAGCTTCCCTGGCATCTTGCAGCCTATTGACAGCTTCCCGCAGCTCAGCCACCTGCTGCAGGAGGACCTGCACCAGGAAGTGCAACCCTGCCTATTGTGCACCCTCCCTCACAAGACCAGTGCAGGTACTTTCTGCACTCCGAGCTCTGTGCTGCAGCCTCCCGTTCTCATCGTCTCTGTCCGGGTGCCTACGCTGGCCACTGCTGGAGCACCCAGAGCAGAGCTCCCAGACGACGCCCAGGTCATACGACGAAGGGTGTTCAACACTCCACTCTCCTGCCCGCAGGTAGCTGTGACGCAAACTGCCATGCTGGACTATGCCCCGTCTGCCCGCCCTATTCGCCACACTCCCTGGGGCAGGTTTTTAACCCCTCAGGGCTGGTGCCGCTGCTCCTGGCTCCGCACCCTGTGAGTCCCTGCTCGCGTCAGCAGAGCTGCCGGCTCCTGGCAAGTCATGTCGAGGACTCGAGGCTTCCTCGGTGACTCTCGGCGCTCTGAGTTGAGGCTCCTTGATGCTGATCTTACCCTCGCTCTGGTGTTGAAGGCATCCTCTCTCGAGCTACTCAACCTCGGAAATTTATTCAGGTTATTGTAGGCCCCCTTCAGATACTGGAAGGCTGCCATGAGGTCTCCACGCAGCCTTCTCTTCCCCAGGCTGAACAGCCCCAACTTTCTCAGCCTGTCTTCATACAGGAGGTGCTCCAGCCCGCTGATCATTCTCGTGGTCCTCCACTGAACAGATAATACTGAAAAATGTGTGTGAATTAGACTGAATGCAAAGCTGAGTTCTTGTAACTATGCTATTAAGCAGTAAAAGTGAATCTGGGTTTAGAATACTCCCCGTTTATAAAAGTCAACTTATTTTTCCAAAGATTGGTATTATGCATTCTCTGAAAGGAGTTTCTTGACATGAGTAACTTTTGATATTAGTGGGCTGTCCAAAAAACAAGAATATATCATTTCAGAAAACGTTCACAAAACATCAAGCGCTAATAATCAAGCATTTTTTCAAAAGAATAGTCAGCTTGTCTAAGGCTTACTGGTTATATTCTTCATGTTTTCAGTATAAAATCCCTCCTAAAAAAGGCATTTCTTTGTGATATTGAAGTGCTTTAATTATTTCTTTTACTTCCCCCGTGTAAACTTACACTTTTTTGAAGGCACAGTTTTGCCTTCTTCATTTGTCTGTTTGCTTGTTTGGGTTTTGTTTGGTTTGGTTTTGGTTTTTTGGGTTTTTTTTTTTTTTTGGTGGGTTTTTTTTTTTTTTGGTAAGCTTTTGTTTTTACCTTTGGAATGTTTGTACCACTGCCAAGTTCCATATATTTTTGTCAGTTCTATACAAGCCTTCTTTCAGTGTTTTTTCACCACTGCTGTACCAGCAACAGTTCCAAACAACAGAAAATTTTTCAGTTAGAATAACACATTCTTATTTCTTTCACTATTGACAAAAACATTTCTAAGGAAAGATGCAAGATGTCTGGGTAGGATTTTTGAAATAAGGGCTGAAGGGAAGAAACACTGAAATCCTACAGACCTTTAAGATACCCGAATGTCCAAGTTAAGAATGAAGAAGCTAAAATTCCAAATTATGACACATTCAGATGTCAAAATGGACATGACAGTCTTCTGTCTATCCTTTGGATATCAATATCCCTGATGAAGGTCCCAGGAATTTTCTAATATGGCAGACAAGTTCTAGTACATAAATAACCTTATCATTACAATGTCAGGGTTGGTTCACTTCTTGCTAGTGTAACACAACGGTGGCTAATACAGAAATCATTAACATAATGAGAACACCATAAGCACACAACAGTTTTATTTTATTAACAACCTACTTCTATGTTAACAATTCCAGTGTAATTTAAGTGATGTCCTCATTATAGCAGTGAACTGTGTTTTCATCAATACAGCAAGAAAGCCATCAATATGAAAACTGCTTATTCTGAATCACATTAGGTAACGTACTTATACTATCTAGGCGCTGACCTTAATCCAGGTGCGGTGGGATCTATGAAGCAGCAGCTTCCAGTAGTATCACCATCCCAAAGTACCCCCAGTGGCTTCTGTTATCCTGTGAAGAGTTTTGAATAATTTTTAATACTGCACAAACCCCACATTGTTTTCCAGGAAATATCTCTTTTTGCATGCGTAATGTTGCATTTAGGTAACCCCAGATTGCACCTCTCTTCTCATAAGTAAGAGATGACTCCTAAAAGTCATTTAGAAAAGAAAGCCACCTTGAAACTTGGTAGAATTTGAAGACCGGAGTAATATGATTTTTTTTTGCACTCCTCCCCCCATTTTTTTCCTTCTTTTAAAACTAAATGCATCAAGCATCTGTGTTTGGCTCAGCAGCAGTCAACAAAGGACACATACTGGCAACTCCAAAGTCATTAACTTCCAGTTCTCAACTTCATTAAAGCAATGTTCTCTCCAGACATTCTGCAAGGTATATCTACCACGGCACATGATGGCTCTCCTCTGTAATTCCCTTCCAAAACCAATTCCTCATTCCTTGCACAGCTATAGTCTTATAGTTTTGGGACTGGGTAATGTGAATACATGGAAATAACAGAATGGACTCTTCACTGAGTGTGTCTTCATCTCTAAGTATATGCATATCTTTTCATCACTTATGAATATATGCTAGGCCAGGGAATGGGTCTGAATCAGCAGCCTTTTAAAAACCCCATTTCAGCAGTCTTTAAAACATGACATTATGTCTATTCTGATTAGAATTTTCTCCCAAAATTATCACTATCAGTAGCAAAACAGCATGGTAAATCAGAACTTTACCATTCACAGTACGACAAAAAGGCACATACTCTTTCAGAAGCTTTCTCTGATTCAGGAGGCAATTATTTAATTTGGTCTATGGTAATGACAACACCCACGCACCCAGACAGAACTAATCTGGACTTGACTGTATGTAGTCCACCAGGGTACCCAGAGAGTCTTTGGACTGATTTTTCTTTTTCTTCCCCTGTTCTCACCAGCTTAATGCCAGATAATGTCTTAGATCAGGTTTACTTTGAATTTCAAAGTAGCAAGGAGTCAAAAATAAACATACTGAAGTTGTAAAGTGCTAAGCCCAGTGATTTGCATTATATTGCACTATAGATGTACTTTTGAGAGGAGAGAAGGCAGTGGTTCTCATCAGGAAATTAGAAGAAACATCCGAACAGAATGTCAACTAATCTGCTGTGATTAGTATTCACAGATGAATCTATACATTTACTTCCTAGGACTTAATCCTGAAGTCCAAAGTTAAAGTTTAAGATCATGTAGAAGCAGTTGCAGAGCTATAGCAGTCACTTCAACTATCCTACCAATGAGAACTCAGAAAGCCACAACTAGTTTTAAAACTCTGCCACAAAAGCTTCTTCAACAGCTCGTAACGAATTTTCTATAGCAGCTCTCTATTGCATTTGCACTTTTACTGCAAACTTGTTTTACTAATTGAAGCTGAGGCACATACCTAGATACTTCTTCATTAGCAAGTAGTTGACGATTCCTGATGTAATTACCATTTCAGACATTTACAAAAAATAACAAAATGGGGATTTTGACTTTTTCTTAAAATAGACACTACTTTACAAGTTCTCATATAACTATTAAAGCCTTTGCAAGTGAAGATCTTGTAATTTCCTATTGGTAAAGATTGTCCCTATCTTTTTCTTTCAGTGTCAAAGGGCAGGCTTTTGTGCATGCCCATTTGATGTCATGAGGCATAATTTTAGGTTTGTCAGTGAAGAGTGTAGAGCAGCTTATCTGCAATTTGTGTGACTGATCCAACTCCATCATTAACTTACACGTCCTACAGTACACACACATAGCCAATGCAATTCTCAATGCATACTTCTGGTTTTCTCAAAAATTGTGGACTGATGCTTGAAGTTTTACTGAGTTCAAACTGTTTGGTGGAAACTAATCTTGCCAAACATCTGCTTTGGCTTACTTTTGTTTATTTGTTTACTTATTTAATATCAGTCAAAATAGTATCATGTGCCTGGAGATCAGACTTTCTAAATAATGACGTGGTGGGAAAAGACACGTTACTACTGATATTGAAATAAATCATTTATTTTTACGTTAAAAAGCCTCAGAAGTACCTGTAAGTTTCACAGTGATTACCTCACAATGAACATACACAAGGAGCTGTTTTACAGTTTTGGTTTCATAATTTCTGCTTGACTTTCCATCTGTAACATTACAATGTATTTGTATACTTTACACTGTACGAGATGGCATTGATAACACCTGCTTTCAAACCTTTCATTTCAGCAAATAAAAATAAATGCTAGGACTTTGAAAAAAAAAAACAACAACCAAACCAAAACCAACTTTGCATTGCTAAGAAATAAGTTATGCAGATTTAGTACATACTATAGGCAAACCCGTATGCTAATAAATTATACAGTACACTATACTTCTTTAAAGTTGCATTTTCTGCTGTAGGGGCTGCTGTAAGACCTACGTGGAAGGAAAGCCTATTTCACCAGTTTTACCCTTGTTCCAAGACAGAGTGAGCTATTAAAAAAATAATTTCTCGAGCTAATTTGCAATTGTTCAAGTAGACCTGTGTGCCGCCTTGTTACATCTGTATTAGATTAATTTATTTTTTTTTATGTTTTAATAATTGTACTTTTAAGACCTACCAAACAATATATTTTTCCTTTTAATCCGCTATTTTTGATTCTGAGTGCACCACATTATAAATGTAGCAATAATCACACTTCGGTATAGCCTGCTCACACAATATAAGACAGGTAGGTACACAGGAAAATAGGGCACTAGAGCTTATAGATGTAACAGCTGACAGACCTTTTATTCATCTCAAGGTTTGACGGTTTCTGGACAAATGCACTATGACTGAAATCCCATTGCAGAAGTAAAACTTTCAAGGCGCAATAGTGTTTCATTTTCATTATCATGAAAGAAAAGAAGAAGAAATGCCTGTAGTAGCAGAATGCCACAGCTGTATGTTAAGATTGGCAGTTTTGTGATTTAAGTGTAAATAGGATGGTGTTCATTGCTGTCTTTTCCCTTCTTCCTGATCCTTATTTCTTTCCTTTTCTTTCTCTGCACTTTTCCAGCAAACAGAAGTAATAAACAAGAAATGTTGCACCAAAATTATGTGCTTCTGAAGCACGATTCGGAGCACTACTGCCTTCCCTGGAAATGAAAAGTACTTTATGAAGAAAGGCAGCAAATGGTAAAATACCCTTATTGTTACATATTAAGCACATCAGTATTCTTATATGTTAAAGAATCAAATTGCAATGTTTTATCTGGTGCAAATCAACTCCCTTCTGGAAAAAGGCTGCCCTCTGTCCTTAATCCTATAGATCTCTCACACATCATTCCCAGTACTTCTTTACCTAACATGAGAAGAATCTTCACTGTAACAGTAAAGCAGGGGGTCTAGCTGCCAATACTCTACAACCTTTATACTTCAGTTAGCAGGGTCCTCTCCTAAAAAACTGTCTGGAGGCAGCACTGCCAGACAACAGGCATTTTATGACCATATCTACCCATCAGGTTTTTGTGCTGCTGCAGTGAAACAAGGAAGGGAGTGTGGAGTGGAAATAATCAACCAGTCCCAGTACAGCCAAGAACAGGTAACTTGAAGATTATTTTTTTCCAAATTCCCCAATAGAGAACTAGCATTATACACCACAGAAAGCTCCAAGATTTGGCTGACTGAAGTCATGAGCAGGGAGTCCACTGCAAATGCAGGAAGCAGTTGCACTCTGCAGTACATTTTTAGTCTGAATACCAGGCTTCCCAGGAGAAGCCTACACTGGGCTCCGCTAGGAGGAGGTGAAAAAATAAGGCAGAACTATTAAGACAATGATTTCCTTACTCTTTCTCTGAAGCAAGAAGGCCTTTTTAAGTTCTTGAGGAAGTTAATATATAATTATTCTTCTGAAAAAGAAGCAAGAAGGCAGAAGAGCTGGGGCAGGACAGGCAGGTCCTGAAGGGCTGTGGGAGGAAACTCAGAGCTTCCAGCCATGAGGAAGTGCTGGCATGTGGGTGGCTTAAGGAAGGAACAGAGATTGGATTGCAGCCTGGTTAGCTGGTTTCTGTCCTGGGTTTAGCAGTAGCAGTCAATTTTTCTCCGTCTTAGTAGCTGGTGCAGCATTGTGTTTTGACTTTCAGCCTGGGAACAGAGCTGATAGTACCGATGTTTTTAGTTACTGCTCAAATGCTTGGTCTGGCCAAGGTCTTTCTGAGCCTTATGCTCTGCTAGGGAGGAGGGAAAGCTGGGAGGAAGCAGAGACAGGACACCTGACCCAAACTAGCCAAAGAGGTATTCCATACCACAACACGTCATGCCTGGGGAGGTAACTGGGAGTTACCCGGAAGGGCACGGGCTCTCTTTGGGGGTCGGGCTCGTTTCGGCAGGTGGTATCATGTTCTCTTCCCTTGTTATTTCATTATCATTATTATTACTGGTGGTAGCAGTAGTGATTTGTGTTATGCCTTAGTTACTGGACTGTTCTTATCTCAACCCGTGGGAGTTACATTCTTTCGATTCTCCTGCCCATCCCTCCGGGAGCCGGGGGGGGGGGTGGGGAGGGGGGGTGGTGGGGTGGAAGGAAGGAAAGAGGGAGGAAGGGGGGAAGTGAGTGAATGAGCTGCGTGGCTGGGTTTAAACCACGACAGTTTCTTATCCCTAAATTCAGCAGTATCATTCTGTTATCTGTCTTTGTCACATCCCAATATATTTTTGAACACTGTAGTTGTTGGGCGAGTTTGGCGTCTCCACTGTGTAAGAGGAAGGGGAACAGCAGCAAGGGTAATGGTGCACAGGGCCCTGGCATGAAGAAATCCTGTTAAAAATAGTGCACAAAAACTGCAAACGCACCAAAAGTCTGGAATACACATAGGCAGCGGTGAAAATGCTGTTCCAGTGATCCAGACATTATATTTCTAGTCGGTAATAAACACTTTATGACACCCAAATATTTATTGCTATACAGGAAGAATCACAGAATCACAGAATCCCAAGGGTTGGAAGGGACCTAAAAAGATCATCTAGTCCAACCCCCCTGCAAGAGCAGGGTAACCTACAGTACATCACACAGGAACTTGTCCAGGCGGGCCTTGAATATCTCCAGTGTAGGAGACTCCACAACCCCCCTGGGCAACCTGTTCCAGTGCTCTGTCACTCTTACAGTAAAGAAGTTCTTCCTGATGTTAACGTGGAACTTCCTATGTTCCAGTTTACACCCATTGCCCCTTGTCCTATCACTGGATATCACTGAAAAAAGCCTAGCTCCATCATCCTGACACCTACCCTTTACATATTTGTAAACATTGATGAGGTCACCCCTCAGTCTCCTCTTCTCCAAGCTAAAGAGACCCAGCTCCCTCAGCCTCTCCTCATAAGGGAGATGTTCCACTCCCTTAATCATCTTTGTGGCTCTGCGCTGGACTCCTTCAAGCAATTCCCTGTCCTTCTTGAACAGAGGGGCCCAGAACTGGACGCAATATTCCAGATGCGGCCTCACCAAGGCTGAGCAGAGGGGGAGGAGAACCTCTCTTGACCTACTAACCACTCCCTTTCTAATGCACCCTAAGAAAAAGAAAAAAGAAACAGATGAATCTATATCATTCCCATCAAACACAGTGAGCCCTACAATATTACTGCATTATATTGTTAATGGATGAAGATGAATTGTTTCATGTTGCAATGAAATTTGAGACAGTGTTTCATTGATCTGCAAAAGGAAAACACTTAAAATGGTAACAAGCTTCATCTCCACCACAAAAGAAACAACTCTGTTCCTAGGAAAGTTTGTCTCTGACCTATTGGATACGTAGTAAAGGGTATGCCTAAAACATCTGCTGCAAGATAGGCATCAGAGAAATCTAATTAACACCATGTCCAGGAATTACATGAGCAGATGTATCCTGGATAAAGTCACTGACAGGAGATCACTTTATGCCAACACAATTGTAGCTTGGAAAGAAAAAGTTTTGAAAAGTCTTTATTGGAAAAATTGTGTAGATCGAAATGACAAATTATGGCAAAAGAGAAAGAAATAACATCTCAAAAAAAAAAAAAAAAAGACACAAGAGACAAGCTGAGAGGAGGAATCCCATCATCCCATCCATGCTGACATTGGAACTCATGACTGTGAAGGTCAATATGTTAAAAAATATCTGGAGACATCCTAGTGAACAGACTAGCGCATTGAGCTGATAGGAATATTTTAGAGCCTGCTGATGGTGTTGATTGCGATAAAAGCCCAAATAACAGCCTCAGAATACTGAGAGCAGGTATCAGTGTCTTTCTGATTGCAGTCAGCAGCAAACCAACCTGAAAAACAGATTGGAATCTGCATGACTTCATTGCTAATGTTGAGGTTCAGATCACTGTAATCTACGATAAACTGTGCTGTCATCTAAACAAGAAGGAATCCAGCACAATTTCTAAACACTGGCATCTTACAGCTTTTCATGCCCTTAAATAAAAGCAAACTCAGGCCAATTTTTGAGTGCAGGAGTTAAATCTCTCACTGTTGCATTTTTAGCATACTCTTTAATGTGATTTTCACTTCATTGATAGACATTGCCAAATCTATTTCATTGCCTCTTCAAAGGACTGAACTCACAGAGGGAGATAAACAAAAAATATCATCATGTTTAGAACTGGTTTTCAGCATCTGTGCTGCCTCTTTTCCCAACCGCCTTCTGCTGATAGCTTTTCAGAGAAATTTTCAGAATGACTGAAAAGATGCAGTGCCAACCAGGCTTGCTTTAGCTTTTGTGATATGTGTCTGAAAGATTAATGTTTTGATTAAAAGAACTTTGGTTGAATTTTCTCATAGAAATTTGTTCATAAACACATGTGACTTTTTTTTTTTTTTTTTTTGTCTTAGGTTAGTTTTCGTGCTTACAGTGAGACACTACGTGTAGAAGCAGAAGAGAACAGAGATGCTAAACACAAGCAGTGCTCAGACGTATCATGGTTAAATAGTAGGTGGCAGCACAGAACAAGCTGGCAGGCTCAGGCTTCACGTTCATTTTAGAGCCAGCTTGGAAAATAGTCCTCCTTGATCAGAGTTCACAGGTTCCCATAAATAACAGATGATTTCATTGTACTGTCCACTAAATATCCTACTTGTGACAGGTCATGTTTCAGGAATGATAACAGATACAACACACATTACAAGTAACATGTTCATTCATTTTGACTTACAATTAAAGAATTGCCACCTCGGTCTTATTAAATGCTTCTGAGGAGACTGACTTTTTTGTGGGTTTTTTTTTTTTTTTCAAGTAGAGTCATGCATTAGAACAATCTTTTGATCACATATTTATGGAATAACTAGTGTCTAGTGGGTAGAGAGGAAGCAGGTGATGAGGCTTCCTCAGTTTTACTTCTAAGCTCAGCCACTGATCTCTGTTGCTTTTGGCTAGTCGCTTTTTGTGTTAGAGCTGATCTAAGCATAAAATACTGTAAACAATGCAGCTGTGCTGCAGTCACAGGCAGGATTTAAGCAAAGCAGATGCCCAAACACCACTGTAATGAGAGACATCTGAAATACCAACTGGATTAGAAAACTCAGTAACGTGTTTATTGAGGTTTCAAGGGTCAGTCTCACAACAAGCAACTTTCAATTATCATTCACATACTACCTACATCTCCGTGATTTTTTTTTCATTAAAACATTTCCTTCAGCCATTGACAAAATGACAGATTATGTTAAGTGCTAATGGTAAGGGCAGCTGTTTTTTTTTCCTTTTTGAGTTTCATGCCTGATTTTCCATCAACTTCAGTCCTGAAGAGTCCTTTTACATTATGATTTTGTATTCACTTTGAACAGACATAAATGAGAATATGCAGTTTAAGGCAGTGAAGAAGTAAGCTTTTGATGCAGAAATTTTAATAGTCCTGCAACTGTTATTTAGCTCTCATTTTAGTATCCTGAGATGGGATGGAAGGAGAAATCCCATTTCCAGGATTTTATAATTGCTACAAAAATGAAGGCAGAAGGATATTTTCAGCTGGTAATTTCTGTGGTGCTTATATATAATAGCAGAAGAGAAAAGAAGAGATTAAGTTATATATCAGCCTTGGAAGAAAAATCCATGCTCAAGAGACAGTAAGAAAGAAGTCATCAAGATTTTTAATGAAATGCAGACATTGCCAAAGAGGAAGGAAGCAAAGTATCAGTAAAATATACATGGGTAGACAAATGAAGCCAGTATGCAGAAGAGCTCTGAAATTAGTAAAAGAAACTTGGATTTGGTGTTGAAAGAAATACAGGCTAGAAATATATTAAAGAAGGGATGCAGGGTGACAAAACAATATAGAAAATATGGAAAACCTGGGGCCAACATGTAAGAGATTATAAGCAGGCAGCAGCTGCAGTTTTAAGCAAGAAGCAAATACAGAAAGAGACCTGACAATACCGTGACAAATAAAGATGAATGCCAGGTTCCTATTTAGTAGCACAAGGCTTCAATGGTCACCTGGCCCTTGACAGCAACCCGTAGAGAACACAATGCAGTCAGCCCCCTAGTGGGGCCCGGCTATAGCCCAATGCAGTCAGCCCCACGAGGTGTCGGCCTATAGTTTTATTGGTGTGCTCTATCCGCCCGCTGAGAGAGGGCACCCCTTCCTAAGAATCCCGACTGATAAATAGATTCAAGATCCCCGAGTTCGGACAAAGCACAAACGAGGCACGGCAACGGTAACCCAGACTCGTGTCGTTTTATTAGTTACACTCTTGAGGGCAATTATCTAACGTACGGAGAAGGGGAAGAAGTAGAGAGGGGAAAAGAGGTTAAAACTAGTCACCGCCCTCGATCCAGCAGCATCCCGTGGATCTGCTGACAGTCCTCAGCAGTCGGTGGTGGGCGCACACACAGGTTCCTCAGTGATATTCTTTTATAGTTTTTAATTTTGCTGAGTCATTCTGTGTGAGCCATCTTACGCCAATCACTTTCTCGGTGATGTCAGTGTTGCTGAGCGTGGCCGGGATATTCGCGCCCCTGGGCTTGCTGTTGCTTGCCAGGTACCTGCAGTGGGCCCCGCCTGCAGCCAATCGGCATCCACTGCGCGGGAACAGCAGCAGGAGGAGGACGAGGTGGGGGGTAAGGGGGTATTCGTGGCTGGCATGGAGGTGTCCTTGGCCCCCTAATACATAATCTCTGCAGCCATGACAGTCCTTGTTCGGTCTGCCATTTTGAACAGGAGGTAAAACTTAAGATTTTCTGAGACATCACAAAAAATGGCAGAGACGAGTCCCACACCACTCCATGACTCAGAAGCTCTTTTGGGATGCTATCCATTGGGCTCACAGGGGGTTAGGAAAAAGGGGGAGAGGAAAAAGAGAGAGAAGGAAAGAAAAGAAAGAAAGGAAAAAAGGAAAACATCAAAGAAAACTGGTATACATAACTATTCATAAACAATTCATACAATATTTACAGTTTTGTTCAATTTATACAATGTTTACCGTTTCATTTTCAGCATATGCAGATACTCTCAATAATTTTTGTGTTTCTGAGGGATTGGCTGGGGTAGCGGCAAAATGTATATTGATAACTAAGGGGGCCTATAGGGATGCTGGGGAGGGACTATTCATTGGGGACTGTAGTGATAGGACAAGAGGTAACGGGTTCAAACTTAAACAGGGGAGGTTTAGATTGGATATAAGGAAGAAGTTTTTTAGTGTAAGGGTGGTGAGGCACTGGAATGGGTTGCCCAAGGAAGCTGTGAATGCTCCATCCCTGGCAGTGTTCAAGGCCAGGTTGGACAAAGCCTTGGGTGAGATGGTTTAGTGTGAGGTGTTCCTGGTCATGGCAGGGGGGTTTGGAACTGGATGATCTTAGGGTCCTTTCCAACCCTAAGTATTCTGTGATTCGATGATTCTATGATAACTGCCCTTTTAATTGAGCATATTATGCAAGGAACTATGCAAGGTAGTATAAGTAACATAAGAAGTCCCTAAATTAAGTAATAAAATGTCCTTTTAGCCCATGGTCCTCCTGGAAGCCAGGACCGCATATGAAAGTCCCACCTGTTCCATGTCTGAACAGGAACATGTGCTAATTTACAAATTCCCAAGGTAATCCTTTTAACTACTTTTCCACTATCATAATTTTGTAGGCAACAGTTGGAATCATTCAATTTTCCACAAACTCCTCCTTCTTCTGCTAGTGAGTAATCGAGAACCAATCTATGTTGTAAAATTGCTGTCTGCATTTGAGTGGCTTGTGAGGCTAGTAAATCTAAAGCTGTTGCAGTTTGTTTTGTAATGATTTCTAAAATGGCTTGTAATTGAATGATACAGTTTAAATTATAGATAGGTTCTCAAGCACCACTTATGGGTTCGTAAGGGTTCCAGTTTGCAGGCCCGTAACGTTCAATAATTTTTTCAGGGGATCATTCATCATTTCCCACCGTTGTGCAGAACTACCAGTCAAGGGTAGAGAGGTCAAGGGATTGTTTACTTTTTGAGAGATCATCATAAACTGGGACACCTAATTGATCACCTTTTTTATCATCAAGTAAAAAGAATAAGAGTCAGATCACTCCACTATAACACACTCCCATCCAATTGGTAGGCAAGAGTTTATACGCATAATGTCCACATATCCAATAGTGACCTTTTAGGCTGGTACAACTGTTTTGATATGGCCCTGGCCAATTTATGTTAGCCATATATTTGCTCCAATTTTCAAAGTACAGGTCTATGGAAAAAGGTGATCCCACTGTGTTGAGACACCACCATGCTTGGTATCCTGGGTTATGATGGTAGGTGCAATTTCCCCCAGTTATGTCTAAACTCCACCAGGAACCCAGGGTTTTCCAGTAATCTCCAGTGGAGGTGTACCATCCCCGTACAGGAACAGCGAATTTGTTACTGCAGTTTGAATACCCACTACAACCCAGCCTAAAAGTCCACTCGTATTGACTTTCCCCATTCAGACTCCATTTGATTGGTTACAAGATAGACAGAAGTGACCCCTTTCTGGGTATGTTATAGGCCAAGGTGTGGTATCATTGTAGAGGACATTTGCTATGGAACTGTAATTGTTTACTAATTGGTCAGGTACCAAAGGGATGGAAATCCAGGGCCAACTAGACAGTCCCATTGGTCCTCCACATATGCAGCATTTTGTCAGATTGAAAGCTCAAACTACAGCTCTCCCGGGTAACAAGAACTCAGTGTTTTCATTTAGCTGGGGAGCTATCCTATCACCGGAGGAACTTCTGATGATCCAAGAGAAACAAATTATAGATAGCCAGATTCCCCTTTCCTGTGATAATACAGACATTTTATAAATATTACTGAAACCAAACCACATAAATACATGCAGTCAAAGTCTTTATTCCAAGTTCTTTTCTTCTAGGTGCATCTCTTCATCCTGTAAATAAATAAAAGGGAATTCTTAGTCCCTGTTAGAAGAAAACCACATCTGGTATAGGTTAGAATGGTGGGGTGATCCATCAAGTATTAATTTTGTGCTCTTTTCCCACTGCATCCTTTGCCTTCTAGGCATATTCATTGAGTGGGGTGTCAGGCACTAGGGGAACTTCTACTACAGTGAGGATCTTTACAAATACTGGTTGTCCAGGGTAATGTAATGGTGTTTTGGGATGATCAGGACCTTGAGGAGTGGGTGATATTGTTGGAGGTCCCGGGCAAAATGCCGTGATTTTGGGGCTCCCAAATTTTCCCCATCGGCTATTTACTAGAGTGACAGCTTTCCGTATTCGTGTTGCCCATCCTGGGTTTTGTGGTTTGAGGAACCTTTTAAGCAGACCATTGGTATTTTCCACAATCCCATTTGCTTGAGGGTAATAGGGGGTGTGAAAAATCCATTTGACCCCTTCCTCTGTGGCCCAGTCATGGACAACTTTGGCAGTAAAGTGGGAGCCATTATCTGATTGGATTGATCAGGATTTTGTGAAGGAGCTGAACCATCCTTTTAGGGCTCGAACAGTATTTTCTCCTGTTGCACGTGTGAATGCTTCTGCTTGTACTACCCTGGATACGACTTCGACTCCTACTAATATGTATTGCTTTCCTTTGGATCGGTGAAAACGGCCAATATAATCTCTCTGCCAAGTGTCCCATAATCCTTTCTCGCTTTTAATGTGTAAGGGGGATTGGTCTAGAGGGTGTTTATCAAGTCGACTACGACACAGGCTGCACGCAGAAATGCAAGTATGACAGTTTTCTCTGGTGACGGGCCAGCCTTGGGCATGTGCTTCACAGCAGAGATCCTTGCTACTTTTATGCACCCTTTTAATATGTAGCCATTCTAACAATCTTTCCCAATTTTCCATTATGGATTCATTTTGTAGGGGAGCCAAAGGAGATAATTCATCTATGTTATTGCTCCACTGACTAGTTGGATTGCTTCCATCCTGATGGGAAGCCTATGGCAAAGATGACTTGCGTAGCAGTTCTTAGGATATCTTGTCATTTTTCCTTTTGCCATACTGGCACCCGATTCACTTCCCATTCATTTTGTTCCCAGAAGGGAAGCAATTCAGTGCACCCCTTAAAGGCAGCAAAAGAGTCAGTATAGATATAAACAGGAGAAGATAGATTGAGCTTCATGTTGGAATACGCTCCAAACTGCAATTAGTACTCCTACTTGTGCGCTGACTTCTCCCTCTGTTACAATTTTTTCCTCAGTCTGAGTTTGCAGGGCCACAGCCTGATATTTCCATACCTTTCCCTCAAGTCTATCTGAGCCATCGGTGAACCAAACCTTTCCTAACTGTTTGGAAAATGAGAGCAACCTGTATAACTGGAGATGGAGGATCATCCATATGGTTTAGGGAAAATTCCCCTTGTATAGCTTATTTTTCGGGTGTGCTCTCTGATACTTCAAAAATGGTACAATAATGTTCTGTCTATGCATACCATTTCCGTAAGGACGCACATTGTGCCACCCCATCAGGGGGTGGGGTTCCAGCTAGGATGGGGTTTAGTACCTTAAAAGGGCCTTTAAGTATGATTGATTGTTGGTGGATGGTATGGTCTGCCTCTCATAATGCTTGGCTTGCCACAAGCAGTCCCTTTTCCCATACTGTGTAGTGTTTTTCATCATCCTTAAAGCTATGTGAATAAAATACAGTGGACCTCAGAGGTCCTTCTGGTCCCTTTTGCCAAAGATGGATCTACAGGCCTGACTGAGGAAACGCCCATTCAATTTGAATTGGGTCAGTGAGGTGAATGGAACCCAAAGCTTGATAACTAGAGGCCTCAAATATTAATGAATGCAGGGCTTCCTCATGGACAGGAGTCCAATCCCAAGAAACACTTTTTTGTAACAAATCACATAATGGTCAAGCTATTATGGAAAAATCAGGAATGTGTTTTTGCCAAAAGACTAAGGTTCCTAGTGCTCGTTGTAATTCTTGTTTTAAGGTAGGTCTAGGTATTTGGTCTACAACCAACAAAGTCTCGTCTGGAATGCACTCGGTGCCTCCCTTCCACCAGATTCCTAAAAACTTTACCTCTGGGGCAGGAACTTGTACCTTTTCAGGTGGAATCCATAAACTTAGCCCTTCTAGAAGTTTAATAATTATGGACTGTGCCTTGCTTACTGATTCTATTTGCTTGCCTCCTATTAATATATCATCTATGTACTGGTAGGTTTTAACCTCCCTTTCCAGAGGAATTTGTTCTAATTCCCTGGCTAAAGCATGATGTGATAAAGTGCAGGAGTGTTTGAATCCTTGGGGTAATCTGGTGAACGTGTACTGTTGCCCTTCCCAAGTGAAGGCAAAATAAGCCTGGTCTTGTGGCTGAAGAAGAACCATGAAAAACATGTCCTTTACAGCAATAGTGGTGAAAATTGAATGGGCTTGTTCTTGAATAGCACTGTTGAGTTCAGCAATGTTAGGGACAGCAGCATTTAATGGCCCTGTATTGGCGTTCAGACGATGATAATCAATCAGCAGCCGCTGTTTCCCATTCTGTATTTGTACTGGCCAAACCAGAGAGTTATAAAGTGAGTGAGTGGGGATTACAATTCCTTGCTCCTGCAATTCTGCCAGTATGGGAGCTGTGCCTTCTCTGGCTCCTAGAGGTAGAGGATATGGCTTTACATTAGTTAATTCAGAGGGGGGAAGAGGAGGAGGCGGGACCAGGAGTCACAGATTTAACTTACCTGCTCCAAATGTCCAAGTACTCCCTGTATTGTCTGTCCATTTATGTCTCTTTAAGATACCTATTCCCAACAGATTTGATGGAAATTCCCCCATCACCACTTGCACAATGATTGAATTATTATCTCCAGGGAGTCTAAGAGAGGCTTGTACCAAAGTTTGTACCTTAACATTTCCGAATGCATCTGATACCACTAGGGGCATTTTGGAGGGTTTAGTCCCATATTGCTGGGCATCCTTTTTTTTGTATGGCAGAAATTTGGGCACCGACATCTACTAAAAAAGGAATTGATATTTGTTCAGGTCCTACAATACAAAATAAAAATAAATCACCTCTAAGTGTAAGAGTGAGCTGCCTAATGTACATCCACCTTTCGCCCGTGTCCTGGGTTCAGCAGTAGCAGTCATTTTTCTCCTTCTTAATAGCTAGTGCAGTGCTGTGCTTTTGACTTTCAGCCTGGGAACAACACTGATAACACCGATGTTTTTAGTTGCTGCTCAGTAATGTTTACTCTGACCAAGGACTTTCTGAGTCTCATGCTCTGCCAGGGAGGAGGGGAAGCCAGAAGGAAGCAGAAACAGGACACCTGACCCAAACTAGCCAAATGGGTATTCCATACCACAGCACATCATGCCCAGGATGTAGAACTGGGGGCAGTTACCTGAAAGGGCTAGATCACTGCTTGGTCAGGCTGGGTATCAGTCTGAGAGTAGTGAGCTGTTGTATTCTCTTCCTGTGTTATTTCCTTTATCATTATTATTATTGGTGGTAGCAGTAGTGGTTTGTGTTATACCTTAGTTACTGGACTGTTGTTATCTCAACCTGTGGGAGTTGCATTCTTTCGATTCTCCTCCCTATCCCTCCGGGAGCAGGGGGAAGAAGGGGGTGGAAATGAGAGAGTGGCTGCATGGTTCTGGGTTACTAGCTGCAGCCAGTCAGTGTCTGTGGTGCAGGAGCAGGAGGAGGACAAGGTGGAGGGTAAGGGGGTATTTGTGGCTGACATTGAGCTGTCCTTGGCCCCCTAATACACAGTCTCTGTGGCCATGACAATCCTTGTTTGGTTGGCCATTTTGAACAGAAGGTAAAACTTAAGATTTTCTGAGATATCACAAAAAATGGCGGAGCCGAGTCCCACAATGAAAAAAAGGAGAAAAAGGAGTAAACCCAAATACACAGCCGTCTTCTTTCTCAAATCCTGTCTTTCAGCTTTCTATTTCACCTCTCATGATATTTCTTCTTCGTACCTCTAATCTTTCATACCCTCACTCTCTGTTCAGCATTCAGCAAGTCTCTCAGCATTCCGCCCTTGATCTGTCCCACATTCTCTCAAATACTTCCGTCACAAACACAACTCAGGCTCTAGCTATGACGTCTGTCAATCTTAGCTACACTCCAGACCTGTCTTTACCGAGACTAAGAGAGAGCTGCATCTGTGAGTTCTCCATGGGTCTATATGGTGCTACTTCCATAGAGCTACCTATATAACTAAGAGAGAGCTCTTAATCACTTACCCCTAACATCTTCCCTTATCCCTCCCATAAAACAAACCAATAAAGTACCTACAGTCTTCTCAGTATCCCTACCCCGTGCTTTCCTCGGGACCCAGGCATTCTTTATAAATCCAACTTCTCTCCAGTACCTCATGTCAAGAGCATGCCAACCCCTTACAGAACTTTTCTGCATGACACGCAAAACAGATATGCAACCTTTAATAATTATGCAATAATAATTATTATTAAATAATACTTTAATAAATTATTATTACCTAATTTAAATAATAATTTAGGTAACTATGCAACCTTTCCTACTAATCTCTGAAAACACCATTTTCCTATCTTAGCTATTTTTCTTACTGGCCCTTTCTTTAGGCACTTCCTCCTCCTCCTCCTCTGTTACCTCAAACATGAACTGCTCATCTTCATGTTCAAAGCTCTCCTTAGCCTGTGTCTATCTTACTTGGCTCTTCCTGAGTATTAGGAGGTCAAACCCTGCCTCAGGTTACCCCATGACTCCAGCATCTTTTATCTGCTTGTTGCATTTGAAACAAACACTTTCTTCCCTATTGCTCTCACACTGGGAAGAGGTCCCTTAAATATCCATCAAATTATTCCATTATAAATCTTCAAACACCTCTTAAAACCACACTATGATACCCACAAAAATTTTAATAAAGCACAAGCCACATATTTTGTAAGACCATAACCAGCTAATGCTGTTTCATATGTTTCTCTTATACATCTGAATCTGTTGTACCCTGTCAAATACTTAAATGAAATGCCTGTATAGTCTCTTTTTGATCTGTGTGCACACTGTGTCTGGCATATATATGTGAATTTCCAAATGCTATTACACAGGGCTATAGTTCCCTTGTGTTTTACTGTTATGTATATAAATATGTGCTTTACTAAATCATGCAGGCATAAAGCCCTGTAACAGTTAGAAAGAGATCCTTGTCAATGAAGCAGAGATTTAAATAATTAATTTCAAAGTCTGGAGTTTCATAACGGCTCTATTTTTGTCATAGTGCAAGTATCAGAAAAGAAGATATAACTGAGTTTACGGGGAAGCACTAATGAATTGTAACAGAAAACAACAGATACTAATTTATAGGCTAACACAAAGAAACCCTGTTGGTATTACCCATATATGATTAGACTAACATTCACAGTTATAAGAAAAGAGTAATTTCTGCCATTTTCTGTCTATTAAAAGTTTATAATCTTTTCGCTGCCTAAAACAGGAAATGTGAAGCAACCTGAATTCTAATTTGGAGCAGAAAGTTAATTTTGGGGAGATGTGCTATGTTTTTTTTTTAATATCAGCAATATGTAGGGCTTTTTATTGAAACTAAAATTTAGTGTAAATGAATGAACAAAATATTAAAGCTTTCAGTTCTTCAGAAGCCCTCAGCAGAATGGAGATTCACTCATTCACCTTACTTTGACATATGTTTGATCTCTCAAAGTTGTATATTAAAATAAGTGCTAAATCTGAATAATCTCAGTGTTCTAAATGAAATCATTATTCTGCAGACTGAACCTAATGCTGAAGTAATGTAGAGTCTGACCTTTCCAAATAAATCTCTTTTAGTAACTATTCCTCTCTAGTCTCTGGAACAACAGAAGCATCTAAGGCAGCAACAAACTAGGAAAAAGGGCAAGATTCAGTAGTGAAGCAAGAGGCAGTGTGATTTAAGGGTGAAAGGATTTGGACATGACACTGCTGGGCAAAAAGAGGCAGAGAGGCTACATTTTTCATGAGCTCCTGAAGTAACTTGTTTGCAGAGTCTGAAGCTCTGGTGAACAGCTCACTGCAATTCCTGTCATCTTTTCTTGAATTTTGTCCACCTGATTTTTATGTCAAACAGATGAAAGGTACACCAGTTGCTGTGCATCAGTTATGTGTTGTCTGCTGTGCATCAGTGAATTACCACTACATACACCAGCTGTTCACAATGCCACTAGAGGTGTTATTATTTTTCCCAGCATTGGTATGTTTAATTCCCAGGTACAAAGAACAATTCTTTTAAAAAGTTCTGTAGAAATATAAAATGAAATAATCCCACAGAGACCCATTTTTTTGTAGGATGATGTTTCACTTTTCCAGTAAACCAGGGATAAAGGATTGCAACACAGGTGAGGCAGAAATGATGCTAATAACTGAACAGAAATGAGTATTTGAGAAGAGATTTTCTGAAAGAGGATTAAACAGAGGGGCATAGCAGGGGATCCATAATCTACAGGGAAGCACTAAGAATCCACTTAGGGCACACTTTGGTAGAGATCTTAAACAAATTGTGCCACTTACAGAGTACAGAGAAAGTTCCTTTCACATGTAATAGGCTGTAATGGTTCCTCCTTTGTTAGCCTAAGTATTTCAGCCAAAGCAACTCCAGTCAAACAGTAGTTCTGATTGGACACCTGTAGAGGTAATAGCATTCAATGACACATCTGAGTGACAGGCAAAACACAAAATGTCTTCTCAGTTGCATCTAGGATGAGGTTAAGATACACATACAGAATCATACACAGCACAAATGCTGATGGAGAAGCACAGCAGAAAAACAACTTGCACACACAGCATAAACCCCAGAACTCTGTAGTTATCCTGAGATTTCAAAGTGAGACCCTCTGCTCAAAGCCATGCTGATGCTTCTTTAGATCTCTTCTATCCAGGTGGATAGCAGCTATGCACCAGTGAGGCCCTATAATGACAGTTTTATTCAATGAGTTCATTCTTTAGCAAGAAAATTCTGGATGGATTTTCTTTTTCTCCCTCAAAACCTGAAAAGATTCTTTAACAGTTTGCATACAATCACACCGCAATGTCCTCTAATGATCTTTCGAAAGAAAATATATAAATAAAAATTCCTTGCATGTTTAGTGACTTTACTCTTGTAAAGGACACATAGAGACCTGTGCTGAGGTAGTACTCCAGTTATGCATTCCTAGGTAATGAGTTTTATCTTTCAGGATCAATTTTCCATTAGTAGCATTCAGAGCTCCATCCAACTTTCAAATGAATTTGACCTGTGAACCTGGGATGTTCTGATGCTGCTTTTTAAATACTGGAATGTAATGCCAACGTAACAGAGAAAAATTATAGCAGCAAGACTCTAATGGCCAAACTAATGCCTACTGGAAAACTTTAAGGCTTTTTAATGGCAAGTAGACAGTGTAAACTAAGATGGCACCAAAAAAAAAAAAAAACAAAAAACAAACCCACCAAAAAACAAGATGGGGAGGGAAGAACATTTTTTAAATACCAAGGTTTCTGCTGTCTCTAACTGAGCTGTTGAGTAAGATAATCAGTCCAAAACAGCATTTATCAGGATTGTCTAAAACAAGAAAAAAAACTGCAAGAAGTTTATTTCTTCCACTCTGCAATGTTAAAGGAATCAATCTATTAACTAAAGAAAAAAATAACTGTATTGATAATCAAAATGATGGCTTAGCTTTTGTAGGACAATGAGTGGGTTGTATTGGTGATGCAATAGTGTAGCTGCCAGATTTGATTGTGTCTTTGATGTGCCAGCCGGGAGATTATGATTACAGGAATCAATTCTTGACAGTGAAAGAGACATCTTAAGAAAGTTCACTGGACTTTCATAAGCAGATCATTAGGAGACCAACAGCATTAATCTCTCAGGATTGTGCATGGCATGGGTACACTTTATAACACATAGTCCAAAGGGCTGAGAACATGTCTGAGTGAACACAAATGAAATATCTGTAGTCAGTGTCAGCCTGAAGTACATTTCTAGCCATTTATGTATCGCTGTGTACCTGAGCTTGCATTCCTGCCTACTCTATTTAATTGTGGGGGTTTTTTTTGTTTTGTTTTGGTTTTTTTTTTCTTGAGGTAGGACTCCTAGAGGGCATTGTTTTGATTAAAAAAAAACAACAAAATCTGCTATCAAAAAAAAAAAAAAAGATTTTATTGGAAAAAAATTTTTAAACTTCTAGAGTTATTAACTTTGCCAGAATCACATATCTCGTTACATAGAAACATAAAATCATAGAACGGTTGGGCTTGGAAAGGACCTTAAGATCATCTATTTCCAAACTCCCTGCCATGGGCAGGGGCGCCTCACACTAGACCGTGCTGCCCAAGGCTCTGCTCAACCTGGCCTTGAACACTGCCAGCAATGGAGCATTTACCACTTCTTTGGCAACCTGTTCCACTGCCTCACCACCCTCACAGTGAAGAACTTTTTCTTTATATCTAACCTGAACTTCCCCTGTTTAAGTTTAAACCTATCACTCTTTGTCCTATCGCTACATTTCCTGATGAAGCTGTCCAGCATCCTTGTAGACACCCTTCAGATACTGGAAGCCTGCTCTGATGTCATCACGCATCTTCTCTTCTCCAGGCTGAACAGCCCCAACTTCCTCAGCCTGTCTCATGAAGTTCAACAATGCAAAGTTCAAGGTCTTACACCTGGGACGAGGCAATCCCAGGCACAGCTACAGGCTGGGCGGAGGAGTGATTCAGAGCAGCCTGAAGAGAAGGACTTGAGGGTGTTGGTCGATGAGAAACTTGACATGAGCTGCTTCATTGTTCACTTGCAACCCAGAAACTACCCATGTGGTTGCATCAAAAAGAGCGTGATCAGCAGGTCAAAGGAGGTGATCCTGCGCCACTGGAACTAGATGATCTTAAGGTCCTTTCCACCCTAACTATTCTATGATTCTGTGATTATAGTTCCTGCAGATAATTTATATTCAGGAATACTGAGCCATAGCAACTGAAGAACTTGGGTCATTACTTAGACCAAAAAATACCTACCATGACAGACAAACCTGTGAACTTACTTAACCAGTAGATAAAATTCTATTCCACTCCAATTTAAGAAAAAAAAACAACAAACAACAAACAACAAAATAACTAACCACTAGGATGATTCAGTCATACTACTCTGATGTATTCGCTCACTCACTGAATTAAATTCAATATATTTAGAGAACATGGCTTATTTTGCAATTGAAACAAAGCAGAGATGTTTTAATTGGTCTTTGCCTTTCATGGAATCATAGGATCAACCATTCCCCAGCACTGCCAGTGCCACCACTAAACCATATCACTGAGGGCCTTGTCTACACAGTTTTTGAGCACTTCCAGGGATGGTGACTCCACACTGCCCTGGGCAGCCTGTTCCAATGTGTGAGCACTCTTTGGGGAAAAAATTGTTCCTAATCTCCAGTCTAAACATCCCCTGGTGCAGCTCGAGTCTTTTTCCTCTTGTCTTGTCACTTGTTACTTGGGAGGAGAGACCGACCCTCACCTCACTACAACCTCCTTTGTTGTATTCAGTGCCTCTCACTATCACAGCTGGTGGAAAATTCAAAGGTTTTATGCAATACATATGCATTCAGTTGGCATTTTTGTTACAGAAAGCCCTTCTTAATTTCTTTCAACAGGAGCAAAAATTGCTATTGAAGACACTCCAATGTATGCCTAAACAAACATACCTGACACTTAGAATTGACTTAACTGCCTATTGCTTGTTACATGAAAGAAATACATTCCTCGTAAATGCCGTACTGAGTAGGCCAAACTTCCAATAATGACATTCAAATAAAAAGTTATTACTAAATAAAGTATTGCAGGGCTCAGATTCACTCTGTTCTAGACACTGTCCCTTCATGATGTCATCTTTTTTTCTGAGACTTTAGTGAATTTACTGAGCGTTGAATTTACATAGTAGTCTTTTTTTTTTCTGAACCAAACAGTAGAATGGGATCATGAACACAAAGTCAGCAAAATGCCCAACAATGTTACAATTCCTAGAATGCCAGAACCACTGAAATGGTTAAACACACCACCATCGATCACTTACCAGTCAATGACATGTCCCAGAGTATTAACTGTACCTGAGGAGGAGGAAGGAGTCTGACACACTTCTTTCAAGGCTTGCCTTTATCTCTTATTCTCAGGAAAGGCAGCCAGAAAATACAGATAATATCTGTATTTTTACACTGCCTAGTGCATGGCACTTGGGCCTCCAAGAAGCTTGCAGTATAAATAATACAGAGTAAATAATAATGACAAATACCTTTAGCTGCAGAAACCCATCAACCATGCTAAAACACATATCACGTACACTGATATTGTCTCTCACCCTTCATTAAAAGAGAATAAATCCTGAGGGAGGCATCATTGAACGTCTCCAACACACCAAATCATAACCTCAACCTGCAGTAAAGTTAATAAAACCATATCAAATAAATTCCAAGAGTTCCCTTGGCTTAGTCCATGCCACTTGAGGAATTTATAATTTAAAGGAGAATATGAGATTAGAGAGGTATGAAAATAGAGTGACCTAGAATTTGAAACAAGAGTTTAACTATTTTGTCATACCCGAGGGTGTGTTTACAGTACATAGTACTGAAATTTGCACATAGAGAACTCAAGTTCCCTGTATTTTCACTTTCATGAGTTGTATGTCCAGTGATGTTGGACTCCCAAATAAATGACAAAAATATAGTAAAATCAGTATAGTCAAATGCACTACATTTTAAAGATGTTTTTGTTACAATGATCGTATATGTATGTACATGTTATATCTACGCTAACAGTCAACAGCATCCTGCTCTCTGGGCTGGTGTGGCTTTTAAGTGGTAATGCCTGCAATGCCTCTCTGCCCTTGTCTAAGCTTTGAACCTTGTAATGGTGTAACATCAAAGTTTTATTATTTTTATCAAAAAGCTCAACATATAATTAACCAAGAGGCTCTTACCAAAAACATTAACTCTTTATGAGCACTGAAATTCAGCTTCTGAAAAAGAGTGAACTCTAGAAAAATTCTTTACTAGGTTTTTTTAATTATTAAGATTACATTAACTCTTGTTTCCATTCAAGAGCCACAGTACTGATGCTATCCTGAAACTGTAATAGGAATGCTCTCTTCCTAAGCAGAGCTGGTTTGCCACCTGAGTTATACTACAGGCACACAAAACAACGTAACAGCAGACACACCAGTAAAAAATATAGTGTGGGTTTTTTTTTTAAATTTTAATATTTATAGAAAAAAAACTGTTGCATTGATCTTCCAGAGAAATATAATCTCTGGGAATTTTCCTCTCTGCAGAGTCTGTGTGAAGTGCTGCAAAGATAAATAAGCTTTATGTGATGACAGCTGTGTTTTCATATTTTTCTGCTGTATTCTGTTGCAAATACAAAATTTCACTTGCATTGTCCTTGGCTCAAAAAACAACCTGATAATACTTTATACTAATTGGAACTGAAATTCTTTAAATGGTGTCATGGTTTAAGCTCAGCTGGTAATTCAGTACCACGCAGCTGTCCGCTCACTCTCCCCCCACCACCCCCTTCCTTCCTCTGCTCCTTGAGGGATATGGAGGAGAATCAAAAGAATGTGACTCCCACAGGTTGAGATAACAACAGTCCAGTAACTGAGGTATAACACAAACCACTGCTGCTACCACCAATAATAATAATGCTAAGGGAAATAACAAGGGAAGAGAATACAACAGCTCACCACCCGCAGACTGATACCCAGCCCGACCCAAGCAGTGACTTAGTCCTTCCGGGTAACTGCCGCGAGTTCTACATCTTGCGCATGATGTGCTGTGGTATGGAATACCCATTTGGCTAGTTTGGGTCAGGTGTCCTGTTTCTGCTTCCTTCCGGCTTCCCCTCCTCCCTGGCAGAGCATGAGACTCAGAAAGTCCTTGGTCAGAGTAAACATTACTTAGCAACAACTAAAACATTGGTGTTATCAGCGTTTTTCCCAGGCTGAAAGTCAAAAGCAAGCACTGCATTAGCTATTAAGAAGGGGAAAAATGACTGCTACTGCTGAACCCAGAACGGTATCCACCCCTTATTCCACACCATTCACGTCATGCTCAAATCCCACATTTTCAATATGCCATCACTCTTATATATATACATATATATACATCCACAGAGGGAGAGAGAGAGAGAGAAATAATTCCTTAGTGCATGGACCAATCCCTATAAGGCTGCTGAGTCCATCCCGTCCATGATGTCGGGCTCCATCTCTTGTAACAGTCTTTCAGAGCAGGAGAGAGAGTGTGATGTAGTCAATCTGCCAGGCCTCCCCATATTTGTACTTCAGTCATTGTCCTCCATACCAAAGAGGATTTAACCATTTAGCTTGCTTAATTGCAGCACACGTTTCACAGTCTTGAATAACCTGGGCAATAGTGTCCATTGTTAAGACTACTCCTCAATCATGAGCCCATTTGTATGTTGCGTCTCTGCTCTGATGGCCTGAAGTGTCATAGGCCCATCAGGCTCAAAATAATTCACCTTCTCCTTCAGCAGTTTCTGCAACTTGTTGTTAGGGACTCCATACAGCTGCCTTCCATCTCTGACTCTTCCAAAGCACTGGAGGGTCCCAGTGGACTAGATACTTGCCCATACTTTCCCACATACCCTGCCACTCATGACTGTCCAGCCTTGGGGAAAATCTCTTGGTGGTCCTATATCATCATTCAATCCTAGAAAAGACCCAAACATGACTCCGCTTAACTTTCGAGATCAGACAAAATGGTCATGGGTAAAACACACTCTGTATGTGTGCCAACATGCTGATCCCCATTACAATCAGGAGGCAGGTCTCAAGGGTACCCAAAGGCCATTCAAACCTTCAGAACTCTCAAACAATGCTGCTGTACTTGTCACTGAGGCTGGAGTAGCTGCACTGTCTGCTGCTGTTGGAGTTTGAAGTGCCTGCTGTACTTGTCACTGGGGCTGGTGTAGCTGCTGTGCTTGGAGTTGGAGTAGCTGTGTTATCTGTTGTAGTCAGAGTTTGAGTAGCTGTTGCACTTGTGAATAGGGTGTGTGGGAATGTCTCCCTCACAAGCTGACCACCAGAGGTGAGGCAAAAAGATATGTAATTGATATACACTTCTATTATACACCTCCCAAAGTATAGAGGTGGTGACCACACTGGGAACACAAGCCAGATCAATTTCATGATCAATGATTCTATTGTATTACAAGTCATTACCATAAAGTACAGTGAAACAAGAACCTTAGCCCAAGGCCCCCAGCCGATAAACACTAACACAGCAAATACCAGCTGTAAGTAAGGTACGACATGCTGAAACTCTGAGATCAAGAGCAACAACTTTGAGAGCCAATAAATCATCATTGTGATGAGTGACTATGAATCCAAAACAATGAATGCTTATCACACATATGATTAGACACATTCTAGTCAGATCTGTCATTATCTCAACCCTTCGTGCCCCACGCTGGGCACCAAAAAGAACTGTTGTGGTTTAAGCACAGCTGGTAATTCAGTACCACGCAGCTGTCCGCTCACTCTCCCCACTTCCTCCCCCCACTCCCGGAAGGATGGGGAGAAGAATCAAAAGAATGTAACTCTCACGGGTTGAGATAAGAACAGTCCAGTAACTGAGGTATAACGCAAACCACTGCTGCAACCACCAATAATAATAATGCTAAGGGAAATAACAAGGGAAGAGAATACAACAGCTCACCACCCGCAGACTGATACCCAGCCAGACCCGAGCAGTGATTTAATGCTTCCGGGTAACTGCCCCCAGTTCTACATCCTGGGCATGATGTACTGTTGTATGGAACACCCGTTTGGCTAGTTTGGATCAGGTGTCCTGTCTCTGCTTCCTTCTGGCTTTCCCTCCTCCCTGGCATAGCATGAGACTCAGAAAGTCCTTGGTCAGAGTAAACATTACTGAGCAACAACTTAAAACATCGGTGTTATCAGTGCTGTTCCCAGGCTGAAAGTCAAAAGAACAGCACTGCACCAGCTACTAAGGAGAAAAATGACTGCTACTGCTGAACCCAGGACAATGGAGTTGACTGGTAAATCCTAAAGCTTATTGTTTTAAAAGGAATACTTCCCTTTGAAAAAAGGTCTGTTTGAGGTAAGCAGAGCTTTTCAAAACTTTGCTCATTTGTATAAGCTAAGCTGCCATGGGAGATTAATCTAAAAACTATGCAGTAACCTAGGAAGTAATTCCAGCATGCTGCATTTTGAGATGTAGTGGGGAGGGATTCACATAAACGCCTTATATCAGGATAAGGTGAAAAATAAATTTGCACATATCATAGCATCCAAATCTGTAAATGCTCTCTCCCAGTTCATCTCAAGTGCTGAAAATTCTGGGAACTTCATGAGGTTTCCACTGGCCACCTCTCAAGCATGTCAAGGTCCCTCTGGATCCCATCCCTACCCTCTGGTGTATCAACCAAACCACACAGCTTGGTATCATCAGCAAACTTGCTGGGGGCACATTAATCCTGCTCTCCATGACGCGGACAAAGAAGTTGAACAGGACTGGTCCCAACACCAACCTCTGAGAGACACCACTTGTTACTGGTCTCCAATTGTACATTGGGCTACTGACCACAACTATCTGAGTCTTCAAGAAATGATAAATGAACAGTGACAAAAAAAAATTAGCTTTGACCTTTCTAAAACTTGCATTAGAGCCTCCTATCCTCTGTCAACCCCATTTGCAGCAAGCTCTGCTAATACCCCATCTGATGTTCTTTCAGAAGGGAGAGCAGAACACACAACTAAGCACAGGGGTATTACTATCATCACCAGTGAGACCTTGCTCTCCTTCAGCACTGACTGCTGCATTTGCTGCTGCTGCTGTACAGGCCTGCCCTGCACGGTCCTGCCAGACAAAGAAAGTGTTGGATTTGCAGCTGTAGTGACATTTATTTCTAGCCATTCAATTCCACACTACTCCTAATTTCAGTGGAAGTTACAGCTCGTAAAAAGAGCAGTACAAGGAATATTTACAGCCTCGTCTCTCCTTCTCTCTTCATTCTTGATACTGAAGATATTTAACTCAAGTCAATCTCTTAAAGAACTGAGGGATTCCTAAGTGAAAACTAAACCAAACTAAAAATGACCATAACAAATAGTTAATTAGTTTAAATGTACTGGTGAAGAATTACCGAGACCATAAAGTGATAAAATGAGTGAAATAATGGAAATAAGCTTCTTAGCTAATTCTATCACAGTTCTTAAGAGATTCAGTTGAATGTGTAAGGTTTTCTGAAAAAGAATGTCAACAAACTGCATGAGAAATTAAATACGGAATTCAGTGATATGAGTTTATTTTCTCTATAGAATCTTTAGCATCTAAAATCCCTTTCCTGATATTACTGTAACTCACAACACCATTATGTTTGGCTAGTAAATCTGAGCTTCCAGACTGGGCTTGACCTAGAAAAGGCTGAGGGACTTTGTTTAATTCAAGTTATTGGGAGGGCAGAAATTCACTCACAGTATGCACTCACCTTTCAGATGCAAATGGTTTCCACTACTTGGGAACTTCTGCACAGTCACTAAAGGCTTCAGCACTGCCTGGTTAGATATACCACTGACCCAATGGAGAGACCAAAATGCCTACCAGCGGCACTTTCTTAGCCACAGATTTAAGGAAACTCAGCTGTGAAGTGGTTGGTAACTTTTGGCTAATTGATACTTTGCAAGGTCTGTGTAGCAATTGTCATAGAATGACAGGCTGGTTTGGTTTGGAAGGAACTTTAAAGCTCATCTAGTTCCAAACCCCCTGCCATGGCCAGGGACATCTTCCACTAGAGCAGGGCTGCTCAAAACCCTGTCCAGCCTGGCCTTGTCCATTTTGTTTATGTTGCAAAATAGTAATCCCCTAAAATGCAGTGACAATAGCTTTTTCTTAGGGGTCTAGATCCAGCTAATTTTCAGGGTTCACTTGTTTCTGCAAGGTACAAGAACTATTAAAACTACACAGATCCTTTTGAAATTAATTTAATTGGCATAGAATCAACTAAGTAGCCTATAGCTAATAAAACTGTCCTTACTCATCAGAGACTCCACTCATCTGGAGGGAGCAGTACATATCAACGGAAAACTGCCTGACAGGAGAATCCAGGAGCTCAATTTCCTCCTTACCAGTCATCTTGTCTTCGCATGTACTTGCTATCAACCCACTGCACACTGGACAAGTAACTGTACCCTACCCACTGCTAATAAGCATTGATGCCTCTGCTTTTAAATAAGACAAATCCTTTGCTGTTTAACATGAAACAAGCTACTTCATCACATCTCACTCCACTGATCTATAGTGACTATACATCCTGTAAATGTTTTGAGATTTTCTCTTACTGCCTTTGTACAGCACCTCCATCAACAGAATCATAGAATCCTAGATTAGTATCGGTTGGAAGGGATCTCCAAAGATCATCTGGTCCAACCCACCTGCAATAAGCAGGGATATAAGCATCTAGATCAGGTTGCCCAGAACTACATACAGCCTGGTCTTGGAAGTTTTCAGGGATGGTGCATCCACCACCTTTCTGGGCAGCCTGTGCCAGGATTTTACCACCCTCATTGTAAAGAATATTTTCCTCATGTCCAGCCTGAATCTTCCCTTTTTTATTTTAAACCCATCACCTCTCATCCTATTGCAACAGGCCCTGCTAAAAAGTCTCTCCCCATCTTTCTTGTTGGCCCCTTTTAAGAGCTGAAAGTCTCCAATAAGGTGTCCGCAAAGTCTTCTCCAGGCTGAACAACTGCAACTTTCTCAGCCTTTCCTCACAGCAGAGGTGCTCCATCCATCTGATCATTTTTGTGGCCCTTCTCTGGACCCTCTCCAAGAGGTCCATGTCTTTCCTGTACTGAGGACTCCAGAGTTGGACACAGGACTGCAGGTGGGATCTCACCAGAGCAGTGTTAGAGTGGCAGAATCACCTCCCTTGACCAGCAGGTCAAAGCCACACTCCTCTGGATGCAGCCCAAGACATGATTGGCCTCTGTTCTGCAGGTGGACATTGCCCGCTCATGTCCAATCTTTCACCCACCAGTACACCCAAGTCCTTCTTCTCAGGGCTGCTCTCAATCCCTCCATCCCCCAGCCTGTATTGATACTGGGGTTGACTCGACCCGTGTGCAGGACCCTGCACGTGGCCCTGTTGAATCTTTTGAGGTTTGCATGAGCCCTATCTCAAGCCTGCCTGTGTCCCGCTGGATGGCATCCTGTCCTTCAGGGGTGTCAACTGCACCACTCAGTTTCGTGTTATCTGCAAGCTTGCTGATGACACTCTCAGTCTCAGCTGGAATCTTTCACAGATGGACTATTGCCACCAACATGACTGAGCTGATGTGGTAGGAGGGAAGGTAAGACCATCATTAGCTAGTTTAGATTTGTTTTCTATGGAGAGGTCTTAAGGACTTAAGGACTGCCAATCCAAATTCTCCTGGAACAATATTTTTTCCTAACTAAAAGTAAATAAATAAACAAACAAATAAATCCACCACAGTTACCAACACAACAAAGAGTAATTCTGTCTAGTTGTCAAAGCTTTAAACTTGTAGTCAAGCCACAAGTCTACCATTAATAGTGAAAAATCTCTTAATTATAAAACTAATCAAGAATAATCTATGAAGAGCTGTATCTGGGGGTTGGTTTTTTTCTTGCATACTCTGTCTTCTGGCTGAATATCTCATCTTCTTTGTTACTTTCAGTCTTCTCAATGAGGCTGTCATCATACATTTCATTGATATTGTAAGAAACATGCAAAATCACTGTTTACCATCACCAAAATTTTCTTGTCTGGAGTTTGGGATGTTTGTCTGCTCCATAAATACTTTAAAATCCTTTAGCTGAGATGCAGGGAGTCACCCAACGGCAATTTTTCTTTGTTTTTCCCTTACTTTTTGTTTGAACAACCCAATTTACTAATGTGCCCCATCCTTTATACTGTAAGTAAATGCTTTCTGTTTATCTTCATGTATGTTCTTAACAGTGGCTGTTAGGTTAATCCCCCTAACTTCTTTAGGACACACTGATTTATACCTGAGCATACTTTTGTGTAGCTCTGCCCATTAAAACCAAAACCAAAACAAGAATTACTATTCCTTGAAGTTGTATTGCACCAATAAATACAGAATTAAATCTAAGGAGGTTACTACACAACACTGCTGAGCCCGGTCAGCTTTCCTTTATATAGCAAAATGAACTATTTGATGTTTCACAAACCACAAGATGTATAAAATGGTGTACAGATTTACATTGACACTGACACTAGCACATTATTGTGTCAATGATATTTAGAGAAGTCGGCTTTTTGAGATAAAGCATATGTTCTATGGAGTATCATTAAGAGCAGTTGAATTGCCCTTCATCTGTTCCTGGAGTTCTGAGGACTAAAAAGCAGTGTCTGGAAACTTTATGGGCATTAGCTGGCTTTCTGTTTTGTTTTGTTTAGGCAGCCTTGTCTGCGTTTTCACACATTAGACTCAAAGGCAGAAGGATTTCCAGCAATAATTTCATTCTTCTGATGAAACTCATCTTATCTACTTCTTGTTTCTTAATAAGTGGTGGAAAAAATCCTTTATGGGTGTAAGATCACTTAAATCAATAGTGACTTGTCCATGCACCGCAGTGCTCAACTGTCTGCTTGCTGCCTTCACCGACTGCCAGGGGGAGCTCTCACCTGTCCAAGTACTTAGCTCAGTGCTGCTGTAAACAGGAACCTATTTCTTTATGACACTAAATATTCCAAATATTCATATTTTCAGGATTACTGGTATCAGGGGCAAAGCCAGGTTTCTGTATTTGTGATAGGAACAATGCTACCGTTGAAGAAGGTCTGGCAGTTCCTAACAACTGGGCAGTTTGTTGCCCATATCACAGTGCCACCTTATCATCCATCCAAAAAGTGGCTGGTAGTTGCTTCCCAGGAAACTTCCATGAGTGTGCAGGCTGGGCTTCATCCCAGGTATGTGTCTGTTCTGCTGTCACTGGCCTCCCTGCCCAGATAGCTTGCAAGGCGATTACTACATAGCTATGAATTACAGACTTTGAACAGTCAGTTCTCTTTTGCAGTCTCATGACCCTGCCTGCTGGCTTTTTTGAACTCTGCTCCCTGGACTGCATTTTCTATCACACTTATTGGATATTTAACTTCACATTTTCCTTGCATACTGCCCCAGACAGACAGCCCAGTTCTTGCTGACTCCATTCTGCCAGCTAATCCCTGCTGGGCAAAGCTAAAGACATACAAGCTTCCTGACATACAGTTAGCTGGCAAAGCGGTATGTGCACAATTTGGTGAACATCTGGAGAGAATACCCCAAGCATAATGATTTTGGCTGGACTATGAGAAGCGCTCATTATTCTATCTATAGAAGCCAACTTGTTCAACTGGGCATTTTCAAGGCCAGGTTAGCATGGCCAGAGCAATGCAAGCACTGCAAAGAGCAGATACTGTCAGGAAGAGTCACTAGCTGGAGTTCCATTAATACCCAGCTTTATAACCCTTCTCTAAATAGGGGGTATCAGCCACTTTCCCGAACATCAAAATCTTCCTTATCACAGACTATCTTTTATCAGAAAGAAAAAATGTCAGGCTCACCCTCTACAGAGATACTGGTCACTCATCATGTCATCCCAGAGAATAAACAACTTTTATGGAATATCTAGAGGGCATTTTTCCTCCTATGATCCCAGAAAAAATGCAGGCTTTGAAGGGGATAATAAACTTCATCCTAAGAACTGCATTCTCTGAGACTTTTTTGCTATAAAAAAGAAAGGTTGTGGACTGAACTATCAAATGTTCCTGTAAGAAACATGGTTCTTTTAATATACATGAGCAGAAAGCACAACTTTTGGAGAACTGTTGGAAAAAGGGAGGAAAAGAGCAGCTAGTTTCTGCTTTCAGTGAGGCTGAGTTACTGTTGAAATAAATTATGTGATTGACCAGACCATCCTTGTCTGGTTCCTCACTTCTTTTCATTAGTGGGTAGCATCCTAGTCTCTAGCTATTAATCAAACAGGCCTTACTTCATTAGCTTCTTAACTTTCTACTGGATCTTTTCCCACTCTTGACAGGAGATGCTGTGTCACACAGCAGGGAGTTTGGTCAGTGTCCTGGGTTCATAAGTAGCAGTCATTTTTCTCCTTCTTAGTAGCTGGTACAGTGCTGTGTTTCTGACTTTCAGCTTGGGAACAATGCTGATAACACTGATGTTTTAGCTGTTGCTCAGGAATGTTTACTCCAACCGAGGACTTTCTGAATCTCATGCTCTGCCATGGAAGAGGGGAACCAGGAGGTGGCAGAAACAGGACACCTGACCCAGACTAACCAAAGGGGTATTCCACAGCACGTCATGGCCAGTACATAGGCTGGGGGCAGTTACCAGAAGGGCTAGATCACTGCTGGGGTTGGGCTGGGTATCAGTCAGCAGGTAGTGAGCGGTTGTACTCTCTTCCCTTGCTATTTCCCTTAGCATTATTATTATTGGTGGTAGCAGCAGTGGTTTGTGTTATACCTTAGTTATTGGGCTGTTCTTATCTCAACCTGTGTGTCGTGGTTTAAACCCAACCACAAACCTCGTCCACTCACTCCCCCCTTCTTGCCCTCCCCCTGCTCCTGGAGGGACGGAGAGGAGAATCGAAAAGAATGCAACTCCCACGGGTTGAGATAAGCACAGTTTAGTAACTAAGGTATAACACAGATCACTGCTGCTACCACCAATAATAATAATGATAAAGGAAATAACAAGAGGAAAGAATACAACACCTTAACACCAGCCGACCAATAACTCGCCCCACTCCCCCCAGCCGAGCACCAACCGATACCTCCTCCAACCCTGCCGTCCCAACCCTTCCGGGTCACTCCAAGTTACATCCTGGGCATGACGTGCTGTGGTATGGAATACCTCTTCGGTCAGTTTGGGTCAGGTGTCCTGTCTCCGCTTCCTCCCGGCCTCCCCTCCTCCCTGGCAGAGCATGAGGCTCAGAAAGTCCTTGGGCAGACCAAACATTCGAGCAGCAACTGAAAACATCGGCGTTATCAGCACTGTTCCAAGGCCAAAAGATCAAAAACACAGCACTGTACTAGCTCCTAAGAAGGAGAAAAATGACTGCTGCTGCTCAACCCAGGACACTGTGGGAGTTACATTCTTTCGATTCTCCTCCTCATCCCTCCAGGAGAGGAGGGAGGAAGGGGTGGGGGGAGTGAGAGAGCTGCTGCATGGTTCTGGGTTACCAGCTGGGCTTAAACCACGACAGTCAGGTAGGATAAGCTTTGCTCTTCATATCTGCAGCTGCTGACTATGCATTCTCACTGATGCATCATGCCATCAAAGAGCCTTGCAATCTCATTTTTGAGAGATAAACAGGGAGGGAAAGGAGGGAATGAGAGAAGGAAAGAGGAAGAGAGGGAAAGAAGGAATTCATCTGGAGAGCAGATTTCTGAAAAAACATAACTTAAAGGACACTGGCCAAATTTTTGTATGAACAATAAGTATAAAGGGATTCTAGAGAAACTAGTCTTTTAATCTAGAAATCTACTCTATGAGTAGCACATGCAAAGGTCAACTTGGGAAGGAAAAAAAGAGGACAAGAATTAGGTATCACAAACATTATGCAGCCTGCTAGGTTGTACTGATATGGGGTAGGAGGATGTATTTTAGCCTTGCAAGTAGCATTGTTGTTGCAGTATAAGACATTTTATTTTCTTATTGTTGTTTCATAGTTTAGAAAGCATTTATTTCCTCAGAATAGTCAGCAAGTATGAGTGTATTATTCTTATTTTTTTCCCTTGCATACAATTTCAAGTAAAAAAGATGTCTATTTTCATGTAATCCTGTTAGTAGAACACAATCAAGAAGACCACTGCTGTTGACAAAGGGTTCTGTTACGATATCAAAGACAGCAAGCCATTAACACAAGCAAATAAAACAGCTCCCTCTGGTCCCCTAACGACAAGGGCAAAGGACTATGTTCAGATTATTTTAAACCAGACAAAGAAATCAAGCTTCTGTTAACATGGTCAATAAAATTAATAAGGCAAAAAACCCTTTCAATTAAGTTAGCAGTCCTCTTGTTCTCAGAATTTCAAATTATAAACACAAAAATACCTTAAAAATTCCAGTGTCAGTATAACACAACCGTAACTCCACAACATATGGAATGCCCCAGATATCAGCAAGCATTTCCTAATAAAAGAACAAGGCAGGTTAAACCAAAAGTGACGTTTTGGAAGACATGGCAGAGCTTCCATGTGAACTTCATCACAGCATTTGAATGGAAAGCTAGAAATATGAAATATTTGCAGAGAATTGTAAATAAAGCAAGCTACCTTAGCTAAAACAAATAAATTTGTTGAAAGCAAAGCAAAGAGTTCCTATAGGAATCGCTTAAGATCTATGCTGTTATTAACCATTTCATCAGTTTCTTTGACATACACAGTAGATGCAGTGCTAACAAATGGGCTGACATGAGGAGGTATTATTAGAATACAATGTGATTTTAATATATGTATTATATATATACACAGAGAGATATATATGCAATATAAATTCAATGCTGAAAGATAGAAATATGATACTCTAAGGTGCAAGGTCAAACATGTAGAGACTTGAAGCAAGAAATTCTATTCTAAATGAGTTATATCCCAGTTTAAGATGGCAAATGAGACAGACATATACACAAGTAAATAATTTTCCTCTGAAATGTAGTTTAAAAAAACCCCAACTTATTGATACTTCATGTAATTTCTAGCAGAGGTAGCAAAGTACTGGGCCAGTATCCAAAGCACTCATAAGAATATCCAACATTCTCCCTGCCATTTTACCTATGCCAAAACCACCTTACTGAAATTAAGATACTAAAGATCTTTGCTTGCATGAGCATGTCCGATGCTTTTACAGACCAAAAAGCTTTCCAGACTACCATAACGAGATCTGGTAACAGAGGTGTATATTCTGAGGAATGCCTCATCAATATAAATAAAAGAAAGAAAATTGTTACTAAAACTAAAGTGTGATACTGTCAGAAGAACACATGGATTAAAACATCGAGGAACAAACAAAGAATGAAAAGTGTAAGAAGGCCCCTAACCATATGCATTGCTACCTGTTTATCTTTTAATTCAGTTGCTGTTAGAAAATTTTATTCTGCTTACTTTAGTTGCATTTACGAGGCCTGAAATGCAGTGCCCACATAGATGAGTTGCACATACATAAACTGAAAATTCATTATAATCCAAATGCTTGTGCAGATCAAACTGCAGAGATCCATTTGGTCTACCACTTTTGAAACTGTTGTGCAGCTAAAGCTCATTGGTACATTCTCAGAAGTCACTCTTTGAGAAAGAAGGGGGGACAGTCAAATAGCAAATCTGTCACATCAGAGAACCAGGTTGCTACATCACTACCAGGAATGAAAGAATAAAGCACATGCAAACTGGAAATAGTCTGATATAGAAAGGACAGAACTCAGTAATGCCCTGGCTTCCTGGTAGTCCTGTATTCTATGACCAGAGATTATCACCAACAGCCGTGTCACAGTTAAAAGGACTCCTCACAGGGTAAGGATCTCTGACCATTTAGTAAAAACACCTGGATGAATGAATTTTGACAGCCAGTCAGATCTTTGCTCAGAAGAGATATTCAGTACTCTCATACTTCTCAAGTTTCCTCAGCTAGCTTTTAAGATTTTAGCTTTCTTTTCACCATACTAAGGACTCAGCTGCAATTCTTAACAGAGATTTCTCATTGACCCCACCTCAAACACTGCCTTTTAAAGCAAAGGACATAGCATGGCTTGAAACAGGGAAGTAAAAAGAAGCAAGAAGGAGGACATAAGATGTTTCCTGTGCAACTGAGATGTTAATGGATGAAACCAGTAACTCAAAGAGCTAGGCAAGAATCTGATCTATTTGTGGATGGAGGCATAGCCACGAAGAATTATAAAGTCATGTCTCACTTTTTTTTATTGAAATATTATTCAATCAGGAACCTTAGATTTATGTAAGAGTTACAACTCAATTCAACCAGCTTATGTTACAGAGATTTGAAAAATACTGTACTCTAGGAATTAAATTTCTAGAAAACCTCAGTTTCATATGAGAAATCAAAATAGTAACTTCAGAAACATAGAAGTTCTGAGACTTGAATCAGATATACAGTTTTGGAAGTCTTTTGGAATCCTTAAATCAAGAGCTTTTTTTAATGGAAATCAGAGATTTAAAGACTGGAGAAAAATAAGGACAGAAAATGGTGACTGAAATGGAGAAGACTAATGCAAAGAGGAATTTCCAAGCTGCAAAACTGCTCAAATCAAGTAAGTTTTGATAGGCAAAGCTAGAGAGAGACACCATGAGTTACATTACATTACCGACTATGTAATCTGAGCAAAACAGAGATGCATAAAGTCCAAAAGTTTATAGGAGCAATACTGAAACTGTAAGCAGAATGACTGCACAAGCAGAATCAGGAAAGTATTCGCAAGGCACAAAGCCAAAACTAAGCACTCTCCTGTTTTTGTAAAAAGTTATTAAATTTGTGAGAAACAAAATATTTTCACAAAAGCTGTAGACAAGAGAAAGTGATGCTCTAAGAGGCATACAAAATACTACCTTGCACAGCAATGAAGATCTAAGAAGTGATTCTTTCTGGAACATTTTTAGAAAATAAATAGAGCTTAGGATTAGAATACAGCCTTGAACAGCATAATCATGTGATCGAATTGTTGCTAGTGCCACCTTCAAATGTGGACTATAGAAGATGCACATTCTTGATGATCATGCGCATCACGTCCGTTCTGGCTGTTGGTCTCTGAACAGTATCAGCAGGCCAGTTAGCCATGGCTGCACATCAGGCTCCCAAAACTGAAACTATTGTATTGGTGTGAGGTACTGAACTGAAATCTGACTCAACCGTCCATTGTCTCAAAAACTGGTGTGAGCAACTGAGGTTCACTATCTCAAAGATGGGTGTGAGGAGCTGAGATAAGACTCCACCATCCATTGTCTCAAGGATTGGCGTGAGGAATTGCTGTCCTTTACCACAAGAGCTGCTGACAGAGGTGCATTTGAAGAGCTGGCTGCAAGACCAGCAAAACTGGATGCATGTGATCTATCAGGAATTAGCTGTATGGGTCATTAAGAGCAGAGGTACTTCCCCCTAATGTATTATAAAAGGGGAAAAAGGTAATCACTGCTGGGGACACTCACCACAACTATGGATATCTATCCCTTGGGATGCTTCTGAATCCACAGTTATGACTCTCTCTGCACTCTGCATTCTTGTTTAATTTCAATATTTTTTTTCTGATCTGTCCTATCGTTATCATTTTTATAATAATTATCTTCTTTATAATAATTAACTTTTTATAATAAACAAACTGATCGATTGTGGTACTTGACCTTGTTTGTATCTTAATTTCACAGATCATGAGCAGAATATTTCCAACACTGGGCTTTATCCAGTCTGACCCTGGCAATTGGCAGTGGCACATTAAGGACAGCAGAATGAGTCTTACACACAAAGTATGTGATATAAGAAGTCAAATGTTTTGTCTGAGGTCACTAGACAGCCCACTAGATTCCTTACCTCAAGGCTACCTCTGTTTGGGAGGTAGAAAAAGACAAACTCAAGAAAATTTTCTTCTCAGTCTGCATCAAAATAACATGCAAAGCTATTCGATAGCCTCAATTCTGCAAAAGCTTTACTTTACAAAAGCTTTCTGGAAACCTACAAAAATTTTGAAAAGCTTTTTTGCATGGGATTTATTTTCCCTGGTCTACTTATGTAAGCTTATGGTTTCCATGCTGCAAACTTCATGGATTGTGTAGCAATAACACTACCATTTGAAATGCCAAATTGTTTGGACACTGAATTCAAAGAGTTTTTTCTTTCTAGCTATTAACATCTGAAAGGCCTTCAAGACTTGAAGAAATGCCCTAATCTATTGAAGTCCTCTGTTTGGTTAGTGGAAAAATACCTTTTTTTGCCTCCAATCCAGTCTGGTGTGTGAAAGCATAGACATTTCATCCCAATAGAGCACAACGCAAAATTTTGTACACTGTTAGCATGATTACTTTGCAATTATGGCATATGTATTATGTCAAATCCCAAGTAAGTTATGAATTCTGTATATTACAAAGGCATTATGGAATACTGATTGATTGGGACAATTTGTAGCTAATTAAGTTCATTTCCAAATCCATCTCTTCACACAATTTCAAAATGTTCTGCATTGAAAGCTCATTTTCAATTTGTAAAGCGGATGAAACAAAAAAGAATTAATTATAAAAGTGGCAATCTCCATTTAAATCTTTGTAGTGCAGCAATTATTTCTGTTGAGTGTTGAGAAATTGAAGAGTTGTACTTGTCTAATAGTTTTTCCCTTGATATATATCTCATATATATGAAATCTGTACAAAGTAGTGGTGTAGCATTTTTAAAGTAAGAAAGATCTAAATTATTGCCCACAAACCTGTACAGAGCTCCATGAAGCCTGTGCTAATTTGGCTAGAGTCAAATTAAGTGTCTTGGCTTGATTCTTCTCACTGCTGTCTTAGCCTAAGGCTATTCCATTACTTGGACTAACACAAACATGCCTGTTGAAAAAGTAGTGAAGGAATGCTACTGGTAAAACTTTATGCTGACAAATGACTACACAAAAGCAGTTACCCAGTTTTATTCTAAAGTTTGATGCTGTTCAAAATTATATAAACCACTATTGCAAGTTAGTACAGGAAGAATGGGCAGGAAAGCTTTTAGATAACCTTTTCTAAAATGCTTTCCACAGGTAAATGCTCAAATCTTCACATGAGGTCGTCATTGTCAGATTTTGGTAAATAAAGAACCTTACACTATCTCTACAGAAAAGGTCAAAACACCCCTTACCAACCTGCTTTTAGTAACAGTTATAAATTAACTCTATGTATTGATTTGGAGAAAACTCCAGGAACTCCCCTTGTCTCAGTATGGAACTTTTGGGAACATAAGAGGGGGGAATAAAAGGGAGGGGGAGGGTAACATTCATCCTTTGCATTGCTGATTTACTCTTCTGCAAAACAAACCTTGCTTAGCAGATGCATACCTTTCTTTATATGAGCCAAATACCTTCAATGACTATTGAAGAGAAAGAGGAAGAAAAGATTTAATGTATGTAGTGCTGCCACTTAAAAATGACATCTCTTTATTTGCTAATTGTACTGCCTTCATCTCTATCAAAGCCATAAACATGACGCCAACATGAATGATATGAGGTTAACTGTAACTGCAGATGCATGGTGCTGTAAAACAAGTTTGTTAACTTCCTTCACTAGATTTTAAACTGTTGTCTATTGGCTATTTGTCATTGGCACTAACATCCTGCTTTACAGCCAAGATTACTGCTTTAACCCATTGGCAAATGCTTCATTGCTTGATTCATGATTAGCTCATTCCTTCTGTCCTTTTCCTTGCCATTTTGGTAGAAGGCTTTGTAACAACACAGCAACAGTGGAGCAGGAGGAGGATAATTATGGGCATCAGAAAACAGAGTAAATTCTAAGGGAAGGTAGAAGAGTAGGCAATAAAGAGAAAAAAAAAGTTAAAATAGAAAATAGGGCTTAATGAAATGGGAAGCGTAAGTCAAAGGGAAAAAAGGGATAAAGTGAAACAAAGGCAGGAAAACAGCCTTGCAGCTGTAAGAATGAATGCAGGTGAAAAAAAATATTGTGATGTTCTCAGCTTACACTGAGGACTATAAGAGGGAATAGTCTGTTCCTCACACTACTGAGGTTGTTTTAAGTGCTGCTTTCAATGTATCAGAAGATAATCTATTTTAGAAAAAACTGCGACTCTGTGCTGGGGGACAGTTCAGATATGGTTACAGCTCACAGTCAGATACGGATGAACTGTACCAAATGATTCCACAAAAAAGGGTGTGAGAAAACCTTTGGAGGTATTATGAGATACAGTGCAGAAAGTTTCCTTGCTTTCTTCACTTCTGCTTGTTTTCTTCATTTGAAATTGCCTCCAACTGAGAAAAACACTTAAGCTGGTATGAAATTCTAACCAAATGTAGAGATCCATTGAAGATGATTTCTATCAGCAGCTTATTAGAGGGTATTTCAAATTACTTTACTCTAAGAAAATTACATTTTTATCATCTGGCTTGAAAATATCTCATCAGTGGCACAGTATTTTTTCCCAAACGTAACTGTACAGTCAGGGGAACTACAAATATTCAATTGGTTTTGCTTTTGTTTCTAACAAAGGACAAACTGTGAGAAATGTGTGTGGTAGCTCGAGAGAGGACGCCTTTAACACCGGAGGTGGGAGAGATCAGCGTCCAGGAGCCTCAACCCAGAGCGACGACAGCCACCGAGGGAGCCTCGAGTCCTCTACAGGACCCGCCCAGGAGCCGGCAGCTCCGCTGAGGCGAGCAGGGACTCACAGGGGGCGGAGCCAGGAGCAGCGGCACCAGCCCCGAGGGGTTAAAAACCTGCCCCAGGGAGCGCGGCGAGCAGAGCGGGTCGAGGCAGTTTGCGCGGGCCGGCGAGCGAAATGGCGAGCACCCGTCGTATGGCCAGGGCCCGCTCTGGGAGCTCCGCTCTGGCTGCCCCGGCGGTGCCCAGCGTAGGCACCCAGACAGAGCCGATGAGAGGGGAGGCTGCAGTGCAGAGCTCGGGGTGTAGAGGGTGCCTGCACTGCTCTGGTGAGGGAAAGGTGCACAACGGGCAGGGCTGCGCTCGGTGCTCCCTGGTGCAGGTCCTCCTGCAGCAGGTGGCTGAGCTGCGGAATGCTATTAGCGGGCTGCAAGGTGTCAGGGTAGCTGAGAGGAAGCAGGGCTGCTTGCTCCAGGCCCAAACTGTGCAGGGGCCTCAAGCTTCCCCTCCAGCTCACGAAGGAAAGAAGGAGGCCACCAACCCGGGAAATTGGGAATTAGTGACAAAGAAAAATAACAAAAGAAGGAGGAAAAGGACAATTAAAAGCAAGGAGCTTCTTCCTAAATCTGTTGTCCCCACGCAGAACCGCTTTGCTGTCCTGCAGGAGACTAATGAGGAAACGCACTTGCGCCACAAACAGCCGGATTATGCACAGGTAAAGATCTCTACTGGCACTACAAAGAAAAAGCGGCGGGTCGTAGTATAGGGGGCTCTACTTTGACAGGGACGGAAGCACTCGTCTGTCGGCCTGACCCCGTCTCGAGGGAGGTGTGCTGCCTACCAGGGGCACGGATCAGGGATGTTACAGGGAGGCTACCTGCTCTAGTAAGTTCCATGGACTATTACCCACTCCTGGTGATCCATGTGGGTGCTATATCCCTAGGATATAGGTAGTAGTAGACTGGGGACCATAAAGAAAGACTACAGAGCCCTGGGAGATGTGGTTAGGGGCTCCGGTGCTCAGATAATCTTTTTATCAATTCTCCAGGACACAGGGGAGGACCAAGAAAGAGCTAGGAGGATTGGCCAGGTTAATAAATGGTTAAAAGGGTGGTGTCATAGTCAGGGGTTTGGGTGTCTTGAACATAGGACTGAAGTTAGTAGGCCAGATCTACTGGGGGCTGGTGGAGCTGCTCTGGTAAAGAAGGGGAAGAACAGTTTTGGTAGGAGGCTTGCCAGACTGGTCAAGGAGGCTTTAAACTAGATGTGTTGGGGGAGGGGGGCATCATTCCATCCCAACACACCCAGTCATTTGCCAACACCTATAATAAATGCTCGGAACAATGTAGATATATTCCAGCTGCTCCAGCCAACTAGCCAACTTCAATTGGATCTCGTCTCAGATGCCTCTATACAAACGCCCATAGCATGGGGAACAAACGAGGAATTAGAGATGTGTGCAGGTCTACGGGGGTATGATATAATAGGCATCACAGAAACATGGTGGGATGGCTCCTATGACTGGAGTGTTGGAATGGAAGGTTACAGGCTCTTTAGAAAGGACAGGCCTGGCAGGCGGGGAGGGGGAGTTGCCCTTTATGTTAGGGATAGGCTGGAGAGTATGGAACTCTGTCTGGGGACAGATGAGCAGTTTACAGAGAGTTTGTGGGTCAGGGTTAAAGGGAAAACAGCCGTGGGAGACATTACTGTGGGAATCTGTTACAGACCACCTGATCAAGGAGAACCTGTGGATGAAGCACTCTACAGACAGATAGGAAAAGCCTCACGCTCGCAGGCCCTTGTTCTCATGGGGGATTTCAACCACCCTGACATCTGTTGGAACGATGGCACTGCATGGCACAAGCAATCCAGGAGGTTCCTCAATTGTGTGGAAGACAACTTCCTTCTGCAAGTAATAGAGGAGCCGACAAGGAGAGGTGCCATGCTTGACCTTGTGCTCACCAACAGGGAAGGTCTTGTTGAGAATGTGGTACTCCAGGGCAGGCATGGATGCAGTGATCACGAGATGGTCGAATTTGAGATCCCCAGGACAGTGAGAAGAGCGTGTAGCAAGCTCACTGCCCTGGACTTAAAAAGAGCAGACTTTGGCCTCTTCAGGAGCCTGCTTAGTAAGGTTCCATGGGATATAGCCCTGGAGGGCAGGAGGGCCCAAGACTGTTGGTTGATATTCAAGGATCACCTGCTACAAGCTCCAAGAGTGCTGCATCCCAACTAGAAGGAAGTGCAGCAGGAGGGCCAGGAGACCTCCTTGGATGGATAAGTAGCTGCTGAGGAAAATTCAAAGGAAAAAAGAGACTTATAAAAAATGGAAGCAAGGATAGGTGGCCTGGGTAGAGTACAGGGATGTTGTCCGGGAAGCTAGGGACCAGGCTAGGAAGGCTAAGGCCCAGTTAGAATTAAACCTAGCCAGGGATGTTAAGGATAATAGGAAGGGATTCTACAGGTACGTAGCAAACAAAAAACAGACCAGGGACAAAATAAGGCCCCCTGAGGAAGCTTTCGGGAGAACTGGCTACACAGGATTTGGAGAAGGCTGAGGTTCTGAATGACTTCTTCGCCTCGATCTTCACTGGCAAAGGCTCTGACTGCACCACCCAGGTCTTAGAAGGTAGACACAGGGCCTGTGAGAATGAAGACCTTGGGCCCACTGTAGGAGAGGACCTGGTTCGAGACCATCTTAAAAATCTGAACACGCACAAGTCCGTAGGACATGATGGAATCCATCCACGGGTCCTGAAGGAGCTGGCGAATGAAGTTGCTAAGCCACTGGCCATCGTATTTGAAAAATCATGGCAGTCAGGTGAAGTTCCCGACGACTGGAAAAAGGGAAATATAACCCCCATTTTCAAGAAGGGGAAAATGGAAGACCCGGGGAATTACAGACCAGTCAGTCTCACCTCTGTGCCTGATAAAATCTTGGAACACATTCTCCTGGATGACATGCTAAGGCACATGAAAAACAACAAGGTGCTTGGTGACAGCCAGCATGGCTTCACTAGGGGGAAATCCTGCCTGACCAATTTGGTGGCCTTCTATGATGGGGCTACAGAATTGATGGATAAGGGTAAAGCGGTTGATGTCATCTACCTGGACTTGTGCAAAGCATTTGACACTGTCCCAGACGACATCCTTGTCTCTAAATTGGAGAGATATCAATTTGATGGATGGACCACTTGGTGGATAAAGAACTGGCTGGATGGCCGCACACAAAGAGTTGTGGTCAATGGCTCGATGTCCGGCTGGAGACCAGTAACGAGTGGTGTCCCTCAGGGATCGGTGTTGGGACCGGTCTTGTTTAACATCTTCATCGCTGACATGGACAGTGGGATTGAGTGCGTCCTCAGCAGGTTTGCCGATGACACCAAGCTGTGTGGTCCGGTTGATATGCTGGAGGGAAGGGATGCCGTCCAGAGGGACCTTGACACGCTTGTGAAGTGGGCTGATGCCAGCCTTATGAAGTTCAACCACGACAAGTGCAAGTTCCTACACCTGGGTCTGAGCAATCCCAGGCACAGCTACAGACTGGGCAAAGAAGTGATTGAGAGCGGCCCTGCAGAGAAGGACTTGGGGGTGCTGGTCGATGAGAAAATGAACATGAGCCAGCAGTGTGCGCTCGCAGCCCAGAAAGCCAACCGTATCCTGGGCTGCATCAAAAGGAGTGTGACCAACAGGTCGAAGGAGGTGATCCTGCCCCTCTACTCTGCTCTTGTGAGACCTCACCTGGAGCATTGTGTGCAGTTCTGGTGTCCTCAACATAAAAAGGACATGGAACTGTTGGAACAAGTCCAGAGGAGGGCCACGAGGATGATCAGGGGACTGGAGCACCTCCCATATGAAGACAGGCTGAGGAAGTTGGGGCTGTTCAGCCTGGAGAAGAGAAGGCTGCGTGGAGACCTCATAGCAGCCTTCCAGTACCTGAAGGGGGCCTATAGGGATGCTGGGGAGGGACTCTTTGTCAGGGACTGTAGTGACAGGACAAGGGGTAATGGGTTAAAACTTAAACAGGGGAAGTTTAAATTGGATATAAGGAGGAAATTCTTTCCTGTTAGGGTGGTGAGACCCTGGAATCGGTTGCCCAGGGAGGTTGTGAGTGCTCCATCCCTGGCGGTGTTCAAGGCCAGGTTGGATGTAGCCTTGTGTGGGATGGTTTAGTGTGAGGTGTCACTGTCCATGGCAGGGGGGTTGGAACTAGATGATCTTGAGGTCCTTTCCAACCCTAACTATTCTATGAATTCCTATTAAGCACTCACACTTAGAGCTGAAACATGTCCAAGTTGTTTACTGAATCCAGCCATTATGCAGCTGACTCCTACTATCATCCATCATAGATGGCTTATCAATACAATGCATGGTTTCCAAATATTGTGGTGGTTCACTCTGACAGAATTAACAGTATGAACTAAGGTGTTACACCTTCCATTTCTGATTCCACCACCCTCCTTGTGAATGAAAAGGGTTACTCACATACATTCTCCCAGTATTCATAATTTTGCTCAGCTACTTCTTCCCATACTTATGATTATGAATTCCTCTAAATACATCCCACCAGATGGTGCAATATCATACCCCCAGGGAAATGAGCTATGACCATATCAAGAATCACAACCTACATTAATAGGCTCTAACTACTGATTCTGAATAATGCATAGTCTTAATAGTGATGTCCTCGCTATTCCAGGTTAACTTCAAAAAAGTGTCATAATTCTCCCTATCAGAGTGAGAAGCCTGTCATCCTGAAAGCCAAATGCCAATTTCTTATTTTTTTTAATCTTTTTTTAGTAAGTTCTAGTTTTTAGAAGACAAGAAATATGCACACACCCATACTATTTTTAAGAATAGTAGTGGCTACTATGCTTTCCCTAAAAAAAGACAGGCATGTAAATAACCAGGGAAGGTAATCCATCGTTAGTCCTGTAACAGTTAAGAAAGGTGGCATACATTTTAACCAGACACCCACATTTTCAAAGTAAAATTTGTCACTTGCTTAGGAGTATGTTTTTCCTGCATTTCCATAGAAGTTTTTTTTTCTTTAATGTAGGAAAAGGTCTGTAATTTTGTGTCCTGGGTTAAAGCCTCTTTGGTACAGAGGATGGTGGCTGAAGTACAAATATGGGCAGGCTTGGCAGATTGATTATAACACACTTCCACCAACCCACCCGGGCAAGTGCCATGTGCTTACCATGGTGGAAGCAACCACCAGATGGCTGGAAACATACACTGTGCCCCATGCCACTGACCGGCACTCTATCCTGGGCCTGGAGAAACAAATCTTGTGGTGACACAGCACCCCAGAGAGAACTGAATCAGACAATGGGACTCATTTCTGGAACAACTTGATAGACACTTGGGCCAAAGAGTGTGGCATTGAGTGGGCATATCACATCCCCTACCATGCACCAGCCTCTGGGAAAAACAAATGGTAAAATAAGTCGTTAAAAACTACACTGAAAGCAATGGGTGGTGGGACTTTCAAACATTGGGATATACATCTACCAAAAGCCACCTGGTTGGTCAACACCAGTTGATCTACCAATAGGGAGGCCCAGCCCAGTCAGAAATTTTATATGCTGTAGAAGGAGATAAAGCTCCTGTGGTGACATAAAGAATTTGCTGGGGAAGACAGTCTGGGTTATTCCTGCTTCAGGTAAAGGCAAACCCACTTGTGGGATTGCTTTTGCTCAGGGACCCAGATATACTTGATGGGTAATGTGGGAAGATGGGGAATTCCAATGTGTACCTCAAGGGGATTTGATTTTAGGGGAAAACAGCCCATGAAAATTGTATGCTGTTGCCTGCTATGTAATACTTTTACAGCCCACCAACTAAATGTCTTCAGGTCACCAGCAACTGGCCCTGACTTCCCTCCGACCATCATTCCAACAAAGAATGAACTTTGATGCAACCAGATGAGCGCAGCAGTGATCAAGACAAGTTCCGCAGTGGCATCAGCAGGCAACAATCCAACACTGTTCTGCTCTGAAAGACTGTTGCAAGAGATGGAGCCCAACATCATGGACTGGATAAACTCAGCACCTTTATAGGGATTGGTCCATGCACTAAGGAATGATCTCTCTCTCTCATGCATGTATGGATGTATATATATATATGAGACAAGAGTGATGGTATATTGAAAAATGTGGGATCTGAGCATGACGTAAATGGTATGGAATAAGGGGTGGATACTGTCCTGGGTTCATCAGTAGGAGTCATTTTTCTCCTTTCTTAGTAGCTGGTGCAGTACTTGCTTTTGACTTTCAGCCAGGGAACAACACTGATAACACCAATGTTTTAGTTGTTGCTAAGTAATGTTTAGTTTGACCAAGGACTTTCTGAGACTACAGGGCCCTGGGACGGCTGGTTAAAGGGTCTGGAGCGCAAGTGGTGTTTGCCTCCATACCTGTTACAAGCGAGGGTGAAGGGATATATAAGAAGACTCTGCAGGTTAATGTATGGCTACGTGACTGGTGCCAAAGGCAGGGGTTTGGGTTTTTCAGTCACGGGCTGCTGTATGGGACACCTGGTTTGCTGGTGACAGGCGGGATACACCAGTCCCAAAGAAGAAAAAGGGTTTTGGGGCAGGAGTTAGCAGGGCTTATTGACAGGGCTTTAAACTAGTTATGAAGGGGGGAGGGGATGCTGAGGGAGCTGGGTCTCTTTAGCTTGCAAAAGAGGAGACTGAGGGGTGACCTCATCAATGTTTACAAATATGTAAAGGGTAGGTGTCAGGATGATGGAGCTAGGCTTTTTTCAGTGATATCCAGTGATAGGACAAGGGGCAATGGGTGTAAACTGGAATATAGGAAGTTCCACGTTAACATCAGGAAGAACTTCTTTACTGTAAGAGTGACAGAGCACTGGAACAGGTTGCCCAGGGGGGTTGTGGAGTCTCCTACACTGGAGATATTCAAGGCCCGCCTGGACAAGTTCCTGTGTGATGTACTGTAGGTTACCCTGCTCTTGCAGGGGGGTTGGACTAGATGATCTTTTTAGGTCCCTTCCAACCCTTGGGATTCTGTGATTCTGTGAGTCTCATGCCAGGGAGGAGGGGAAGCCAGAAGGAAGCAGAGACAGGACACCTGACCCAAACTAGCCAAACGGGTATTCCATACCACAGCACGTCATGCCCACTATATAAACAGAGGGCAGTTACCCGGAAGGGCTAGATCGCTGCTTGGGTCGGGCTGGGTATTTGTCGGCGGGTGGTGAGTGGTTGTGTTCTCTTCCCTTGTTACTCTTTTTATCTTATTATTATTAGTGGTTGCAGCAGTGGTTTATGTTATACCTTTGTTACTGGACTGTTCTTATCTCAACCCGTGAGAATTACATTCTTTTGATTCTCCTCCCCATCCCTCTGGCAGTAGGGGGAGGAAGAGGCGGGGCGGGGGGCTGCGTGGTTCTGGTTTGCCGGCTGGGCTTGAACCACGCAATTTTGATACTCCATTTCTACAGCTTCTGGCACCTGAGCCCACAGGCAGCCGGTACAGACTGCCAGTACAAGCAGTCTTGTCAGTCGCACAAGCAGCTTGTATGGCCAGAGCCTGGGCCTAACAGCAGTACTTAGAATCACGATATTGGTTGAGTTTGAGTAAAGGACCAAATAAAGCTCATCCAGTTCCAACCGCCTGCCACTGGCAGGGACACCTTCTGCTGGACCAGGTTCCTCCAAGCCCCGCCCAGCCTGGCATTGGACGCTGCCAGGGATGGGGCAGCCACAGCTTCCCTAGGCAAGCCATTGCAGAGCCTCACGTCAGACAGAGCGTGTGAGAACTTTTTCTTTGAGAAGAGTTTAGCCATCGATTCATACCTATAGATAGAGAATTTTTTAGGATATATCACTACCTATATTTAGGATACATATATAGAGATTATATTTATCCTTTATAAAATTCAGGTGCAGTCACAGTAATTAGAAGATACTGGGGTAGGAATTCTTGGAATTAAGCTCATACTGCCTAGTTTTGAGGTGTTTCTGTGCACACATGCATGCTTGAACCCAATCCACTTTAAAAATTTGGCTGTCCTGAATGAAATTTCCCTTTGTGAATAAGAAGTATTTTGACATTAATAGAAGTATACTTATATAGGACTCTATGAATTTGACACTTCTCTCTGATGTTTGAGCTAAGATTCTTTTTTTCCAATATGGCTAATCAAAATAATCAGAAATGTCAACTTTTGTAATTTAATGCCCGTATTTTAATGTTACTTTGAATTTTAAAGTACTGTGATTTAATGTCCTTGGATGTCTGTCTGTTTCTTGTATGTGTAGCTTAAAGATCAAACACGTATGTGTTAAAAAAGCAGAAGTGACAGTTGACACTTTTTTGCTTGTTGTCATCATTCGAGCTACTTCCTCTGAAAAAAAACTCTTTGTCTGTTTTCTGGAAAATCAGTGTTGTTGGTAACCCTGGCATTTTTCTCTTTCTCTCAGCTAACTCCCAGACTTCCCTTGGTTGAAAAGAATCAAAGATGGAAGACAAATTGGAAGTAAAGCTGTGCAACACTTCGTCCTTCTTCTCTTTTAGCAGCTTATGTAGAATGAAAAATTACATCTATGAAGGGAAAACCTTTTAAAGGTGAAGAGAATTTTTGAAATTTGAAATGAACTGTCCCTGATAATTTTCCCCATCACTGCAGCTGTCTTTGCTGGCTGAAGGGGAACCAGTCACTCAGTGACCAAGTAGTCTGTCAGATGACTTGTGCTGTATAACTTCAGCCACAAAGTTTCATGACAAATCTAAATGAAAATACTAAATTGACTTTGTGTTTTTCTTCTTTTGGTTTTGTTTTTTTTTTTTTTTGGTTTTTTTTTTTTTTTAGAACTCAATGAAATATTCCAGGTTTGAGAGGTCCAGAAACCAAATTTCTTATATGGAAATAAGGCTTAAACTAGCCAAGTTCATACTGGTCTGACCTCCTTCAGTTCATATAATGTGGTACAGAAATTGATGCTTTCAAGACAGTATTGTCATCCCCTCCTTTCCTTGGCAATTACACATAACCACTGATAAACAGATGATTTGTCATAGGAAAACCAAGTTTTTGAAACATCTGTAATACAAGTGCTTGTGAGATCTTCAGTTCACTCTAAAGGGTTTACAATATCACCAAATACTGTTGGTAATACAATTATTCTTTCAGTTTCATTTCTACCACATACACTTGCACGGTGCTTACCACCCTGTAAAGCTTCCCAGTTACTATGATTACTTCATTAGTATGTATGAAAAACAAAAATCTTGTTATGTAATATCTTGAAGTCTAACCAATTTTAAGATTTATTAGCAACAAAAATATTTACAACAAACTGTATTCTAACCCCACAATATTTTATTATTATCTGTTTAATAAATAAATTAAAATCCTTAAGATCATGACTTTCACCACCTGTCAGACAATACAGGAGCTTACAGAGCTGTTTCCAAATTGCTGTTTACTCCCTTCCTCTCTGTTTTGAAAAATTGAACTTCTTACTAAAGATACAAGCACATTTATCAACCAATAACCATGTTATCATGTGAAAAAGCTAAGGCTATTACACATTCTCCTATAACAGAGGTGAAAATCTGTTTCTCTACATGGCACTGGGCATTAAGCTCTTCCAGGAAATTCAGCAATCTTTCTTAAATTCCTACTTCTCTCTTTCCTCTTTCTCTTTTATATGAAGATTTTCCTCAGTAGCTTCAAAGCTACACAAAAAAAAAAAAAAATTAGTCTTAGTACACAAAATTTTACCTCTCTATAGCTTGCCAGGTATTCTGCAGTATAATGCCACGTAGTGCCATTTCAGGGAGGTTCCTTATCTAAATGAGATACAGCAATAATTTAAAAAAGCTGCATTGCAATGAAGCAATCATCACAAAAGGCTCAGAGGAAGTTGGAAAAATAACATTTCTTTTACGGTGTTTTTGACATAGTTTTCTTGAGTGTTTTTGGAAGAACTGTTCAGGGCTTTATTTTCCAACTACAGAGGCAAAAATATATGTAAATTAATTCTATCTTTTTGTTTGTTTGTTTTGTCCTTGCACACTTGGCTCTGCTGTCATCAGCTGAGGAGAAAGTGCTTACCACAGTGACCCTACTCATCAAAGTCATGTAGTGACAGAGAAAGAAACAAGAAAGGTGCAAACACTGAAAATTCTATGCCTCTCAGGAGCTTACAAAGAACAGACTCCCGTCTGAGTTTTAGGCTTGATACCATAATCTTGAGAAAGCCACAGCAGCTTCTTCTAAACATACACCACTAATGGAATCACTGCTTGCTGCTCCTGCACTGGCCTTGCATTACAGTAGGAAATCCTCCATTATCTTTGTGATCTGCTTTGACGGCACTTTATAAAACTAAAGAAGCACAAAGCACCTGCGTAAGTCCAGATATCTGGAACCACTTCTGCCACTTAAATCAACAGCTGAGCTCCCATTAACATCATCAGAAATAAGACTAGGTCTCCTGTTTCTTAATAGTTTCTTCAAAATAATGGCAGGAACAAGAATGAGATTGGGGTGACAATCATTTACATGCAAGTGGGACCTTTTTACTCAGTGGTGACATTTGTATCCTATTAGCAACATACTGTATAGTGTTTAAGCAATAATTGCATTTTCTATGGAGACAAATGACATGTAGATCAATAAATGACAAAGCTGCAGGCCAAGCACGTTATTTTTTAGTCATGTTCGTCTCTGACCTTTATGCTGAGAAAATACAGTGTATACTATGATTTTTTTACAAGTTGTATATTTTGGGACAGATAGATAGAAATTTTTTGAGAATTAAGAAAGGTTTTCTCCAGCTGAGAGAGATAAGATTAAAAAGGAATGAGAATGTAACAGCTGTAATGCAACAGTTTAGAACAGTTCTCATTGAGATTGCTGTAAACCTGTTCCTTTTAGTGTGTGATATTACTTAAACACTGGTTTAATACAGGTGATATGCATGCATGGTTTGATCAACCATAACATATGAGTAGATGACAAAGCTGTCATACAAGCCTTTATTGATCTATTAAGGATTTGCTTTTAAGATACTGTGTGTTAACTTTGATTACAGAATCACAGAATCACAGAATCCCAAGGGTTGGAAGGGACCTCAAAAGATCATCTAGTCCAACCCCCCCGCAAGAGCAGGGTAACCTACAGTACATCACACAGGAACTTGTCCAGGCGGGCCTTGAATATCTCCAGTGTAGGAGACTCCACAACCCCCCTGGGCAACCTGTTCCAGTGCTCTGTCACTCTTACAGTAAAGAAGTTCTTCCTGATGTTAACGTGGAACTTCTTATGCTCCAGTTTACACCCATTGCCCCTTGTCCTGTCACTGGATATCACTGAAAAAAGCCTAGCTCCATCATCCTGACACCTACCCTTTACATATTTGTAAACATTGATGAGGTCACCCCTCAGTCTCCTCTTCTCCAAGCTAAAGAGACCCAGCTCCCTCAGCCTCTCCTCATAAGGGAGATGTTCCACTCCCCTAATCATCTTTGTGGCTCTGCGCTGGACTCCTTCAGGCAATTCCCTGTCCTTCTTGAACAGAGGGGCCCAGAACTGGACGCAATATTCCAGATGCGGCCTCACCAAGGCTGAGTAGAGGGGGAGGAGAACCTCTCTTGACCTACTAACCACTCCCTTTCTAATGCACCCCAAGATGCCATTTGCCTTCTTGGCCGCAAGAGCACACTGCTGGCTCATGGTCATCCTCCTATCCACCAGGACCCCCAGGTCCCTTTCCCCTTCGCTACTTTCCAGCAGGTCAACCCCCAACCTGTACTGGTACATGGGGTTGTTCTTCCCCAGATGCAAGACTCTACACTTGCCCTTGTTAAATTTCATCAAGTTTCTCCCCGCCCAACTCTCCAGCCTGTCCAGGTCTCGCTGAATGGCAGCACAGCCTTCTGGTGTGTCAGCCACTCCTCCCAGTTTTGTGTTTGTGTCCCACCACTGAGAAGTGCCGCATTCTTCCCAGGGATAGAACTCCACGGAAAGACCTCCAGAGAGTTGTTGTACTCTATCTCACAGGTATCCTGCAGGCATGACTAACCACTAAGCTTTAAGCTGCTTAATTCCCCAGGAGCTTGTTTATTCATGAACACCTCCAAAATTTATAAACATCTGAAAGTTTTGAGGAATTGTACTAAGAACCTAATCAGTGAACAATCTTGCACTGACTTTGGTAACACGTTGTATTTTGGACAAAGATATGAAACACTATTCAAGATAACTGCTGTGATTCTGCAGCTATTCTCTGATATTTTGAAGAACATGATAGATTTTATTTATGTATGTATTCATTTTCTCATTATAATTTGGAGAAGACTTGCTGGCCTTTGGGGAATGCCCTGCTGGGCAGCAGTTACAGAAGACCAGTCTGCATGCCCAGTTTTCTGAATAGATTTATTCACATATCCTGACATGAGAAAAATCAATACAATGACAAATTGAAGATGGTGTCAAAGTTCCAGCTCCATGGCAGCCACCCTTCATAGTTAGATCCCTTGCTGACGTAGGTGGCCTTGGCAGCTAGACAAGTCATTTTCCTCGTGCAGCAGGGTTACCACCTTCCCTAGCCATAGTACTGTTTTACTACTTCCAGATGCCGATACAGCAGGAATGAGCCTGATCCAAAATTCACATTATTCAGTAGGATGACTTCATTTATTTTGAACTGGCTACCAATGACAGTTCCCTGACTTTTTTTTCTCTGTTGTTCTTCTGCTTTGTTCTTGTTCGCTGTTTAAACAGGAATGCAAAAATCTGGTTGCTTGCCCTTCCTTCATTCTTTTTGCTCTCACTGGGTCCATTCTTATTTTCCCTATTTCTTGTTCCCAGGGCTGTCTATAATTGAAAACCCACTTCCTTCATTGCTTCCTTAAAACAGCTAGTGTCTCCTAAGCCATTCCAGTGACTTCGGTAATTGCTAATTAATATGAAAATATTGTCATTATATAAACACCCCTCCCTGAAAAAACACATGTAACAATACTTAAGACCTGAGATAAAGTCTTGCACTCACAGAAAGATAAGTGAATCACAGAATGGTTTGGGTTGCAAGGGACTTTAAGGATCATCTAGTTCCAACCCCTTGTCACAGACAGGGACACCAAAAATTAGTTAAGCAAATTTCTCTAAGTATGAACATATGGTTGGGTTTTGTATTTTTTTCTCCTGCCTTTTCATTACATTCAAGCAGATTAGTAGTTTCAATGTCCACTGCTTAGAGAAGAGATAGGATATTGCCACAGCTTCTTTCTGACCCAAATGGGCTGTCTCATTTCACAGATAAATACTCCATCTTGTCTCTTTCCACAGTTTTTAATTCAGCAGCAAAATAACAATTTTAAGGAAAAGGAAAGCCTAAGACCCATATGGAAAAAAAGTGGGTGCATTAGAGGTATGGAAATAATTTATTCATACCCGAGTGTGCAAAACCATGCTCAGCAAGATATATGCATGTGACAAAACTCTTTAGGAAATCAGCTTCTATATAGCACACATTTGGAAAGGTAAAGCTGATAACCTATCTGAAGTATATTCAACAGGCTTCTTCCTTTAAGCTTTTATAATTACAGCATTACATTCTATGGTTTTTAATGCATTAGACACACTGAGGACGTAGGACACTCAATCAACGTTATACAGAATGGGAGAAGTGAGAACTTAACAAAAGAACTTGAGTGTGATTGGCTTATATTGTACATACCTGCACTGAGCTTTTTTGAGAAATAGGAAGAAGAGGGAGAAACATTGGTAATGGAAAGAAGGATCAACTTTTGCAATATTGTCTGTTGACTGTTACTTTCAAATACTACTTTGGATTTTGTTTTCTTTCAATAAATATTATATGTGGCTATGTGGAGAAATTAAACTAGTTGGATAGAAAAAAACTAGCCCATCATCTTCAAAGCTGCATTCCTATAAGCAGGAACCTAAGCTTTGACAAAGGCACATAAATGGAAATTCATCTCAGAGCAAGAATTAAGAGGCTCCTTATACAGAATAATTAGACCCTTGCAGAGAGGATGGGTTGAGAATTCAAAAATGCTTACGACCTTACATAGTTTCCAAGTAGATGTAAAAGTAAGAGGTTTCTAGTAATCTGTCTTCTAAGACTATGGAAACACTGCAGTTCTCTCCTGCAATTGCAATTGCATCAATGCTTTTTATCACTACCTTACTACCAACATTAATTTTCCTTTTTTATACAGCTCTGAGAAACAGCAATTATTCTAGAGTGTACAAAAATAATTCATCCACAGAATACAGCATACAGTTCTATCTTGTTGTATTACACCTCTGATCACCTTCCAGTATCTTGAAGAAAAATAACCATAACCAAACAACCCCAGGAGTACCTTTCCAGAGGTCAAAACAAATATCCTGTGTGTATTTCAAAAAGTCTGTTTTAAACTTGTGTTCTGAAACAAGGGGTTAACTGAACAATATTTCCATACAGTTTCTGGCACTTTTATTATGCCATCCATTATTATAATGCCATCTTCTAATAGGAATTTCATTATGTATTCAAATTTGTGAGCAGAACCATTAAGCAGCCACAACAAATTGAATGCATCAGGCTTTATCAAGAACTACAATGGTGTCAAGAGGTCAGTCCTTTTTTAATGTCTAGATATACAAGATGCAATTCATGGTCTCTCAATTCTAACAGCTAGTCATGGAAAATAGTTAAAATTACTTTCTAACATACTCATACGGGTAAAAAATATTACTAAGCTGGGGTTGGAGGAGTTTGGAATGCAAAATAAAGATTTATTGTATTATAGAAATTTTTCTTTTGTTTTTATCTTCATTGACCACACTCATGTCTTCCTAATCAGAAGAGTGAATACTGCAGTTTGTACTTTACTCCAATGTAGAGAAGTTAAATAATTATATGAATTATTTTTTCTTTCTTTCTACATCTGCTTTATAACAAGCTCTTTGTATCTAGATTTTAATAATCACTTAATGGTGCAGTGCAATGTCCTACTGTACCTCACATACAGTGACATCTGCCAAACAGGTATATATCACTCTCTGTACAGCAAAAAGGATGACAGTGGTTGCTGAGAACATGGAATACTGTCTGAATAATCAGCGTAATTGTGGCCTGATACTCTCCACAGTTATGTGGATCCCTTTCCCTACTTGGATCAGTGGATGTTGAAGCCTCACTGAAAACTGATACTGGTCTAATGAAACCAGTTAATACACTGGCACTCTCTTGTGGCTCCAAGGCTTGGAGGACACAACTAGGTCTCTGTCAATTCTCAACAAGCAAAGTAAAAGCTTAATTAGTTATTCAGTTCTTCAGCCAACCCCTTGTCCTGTCACTACAGTCCCTGATGAAGAGTCCCTCCCCAGCATCCCTATAGGTCCTCTTCAGATACTGCAAGGCTGCTATGAGGTCTCCATGCGGCCTTCTCTTCTCCAGGCTGAACAGCCCCAACTTTCACAACCTATCTTCATATGGGAGGTGCTCCAGTCCCCTGATCATCCTCGTGGCCCTCCTCTGGACTTGTTCCAACAGCTCCATGTCCTTTTTATGTTGAGGACACCAGAACTGCACACAATACTCCAGGTGAGGTCTCACAAGAGCAGAGTAGAGGGGCAGGATCACCTCCTTTGACCTGCTGGTCACACTCCTTTTGATGCAGCCCAGGATACGGTTGGCTTTCTGGGCTGCGAGCGCACACTGAAGCTGGTTCATGTTCATTTTCTCATCGACCAACACCCCCAAGTCCTTCTCTGCAGGGCCCCTCTGAATCTCTTCTCTGCCCAATCTGTAGCTGTGCCTGGGATTGCTCCGACCCAGGTGTAGGACCTTGCACTTGGTATGGTTAAACTTCATAAGGCTGGCATCAGCCCACCTCACAAGTGTGTCGAGGTCCCTCTGAATGGCATCCCTTCCCTCCAGCGTTATCAACAGAACCACACAGCTTGGTGTCATTGGCAAACTTGCTGAGGGCGCACTTAATCCCACTGTCCATGTCAGCGACAAAGATGTTGAACAAGACCGATCCCAACACCGATCCCTGAGGGACACCACTCATTACAAACCTATGAAAGTTACATCATACCGTCCAGACCCTTTGAACTCAATACAATAACTGATTAGGGTTATGCTTCTTCATTGACTTATTTAATGAGGAAGGAGATGATACATTTTTTTCTCCTTGATGCATATGAAGAAGCTTTAAGATTGTTTAAAGCTTTCTAAGCAATCTTAAAGCTTCCTAACCTTTAAACCTCCCTTATTCCCAAAGTAAGGGAGGTTTATCAAGATTGAGAGATACATTGTCTGGAAGTCTGCTAAGGTATGCTATGAAACCATAATAATATCCAATTAGCGTGTTAAAAACTGTTAATTTTGACTGATGCTACTATTTGGGTCTGGTTTAAAAACCTGCACAGATTTGCCAGTCTTTCTCAGATGTAAATATCCATGCTTATTAGATACATAAGCCTTCTTTCTCAAGATTTTCATTAGCTGCTCTTCCTGCATTGTTCTGCATTTCCTCCCTCAATTACGGTTCTGGAACTTCTCTCTTTCAGTACCCTGCAGAACTAATCGCAGGTGAACAGATTAAGCTGGGTCACTACAAGGCCAAGCACCTTCCTCTGCGGTAACATGACTGTCCGTGTAGCTGAGCTCCGTTTACAAACAGTAGCCTGAGCCCCAAGAAGCAGAGACCCCTGAACAGCAATTCACGCGTTGAATTTCAGCATACAATGTAGGCAAACAGTAGTGGAGTAGGTGGTTCACAGAGCACTTGAGATAGACACCCCAGGACTTTTTTTATATACTATCACTGGTTCATAACTTTTGCCAAGACAGTGCAATGATCCTATAGAGGTTCAGCAGTGTGAAGTGAGTGACCAGGATGATGGCAAGCTGAGGATCTGTGGGAACTCCCTGACGAAAGCAGTAGCATCACCATGGTGTTTCTACACTACCTTTCGTCCCAGATAAATTTACAGGGTTCATTTAGCTGTAAACAAGAATGGATTATAGCTAAGGGCTGTGATGCTATTTAATACTGGAGAGCAAAACTGCACAAGAGTTTAGGAGAGGAACTAACAATGAGCATCACATTCACATGAAATTTTAAAAGTCTTTAACCATAAGAATATAACTACCTGGTTGGAATCTGTCCAGAAAATAGAAGGTACAAAAAAGTACCAGGTGATAGCTAATGTGCATGACATTGTCTGAAGAATAATGATTTTTCACCAAGACCCCTTAAACATAGATGATTGTGTTCACAATTCACCCGTGTTAACACTAACAATCTCCTAAAGACATGTATAGATAGATATATACATATTTGATGCATTACATCTTATATTTTTATAATGTCAATTTCCTTTTGATAACATAGCTTCTCTTGAGGTGTCAGAAATGCAGGTTTATCCCTAATCCTTTTCTTTTAAGTACTTTATAAGATGAAAAACTATTTTATATGGAAAACATGTCAAGTAAACTTGGAAAAGTCAAAATATTTCCTCTAAACCTTCTCAATTCTTTTCTTGAAATCAATTATTCTGTATTTTTTATTAGTTAGACATTTAATCCACTCTGAGTAACACTATCAGTATGAAAAGAACAAGGCAAGTGGAAATATACAAAAAATTTCATCATTAGAAACAGAAACAAACCTCAGGACATTTCAAAAGGGAAGAAAGAAGTGTAACTGCTATAGCAGCTTTACATACATTCATCTACTAAATGTGCATATGCAAAACAGATACACAGCTCACCACCTCCACAAAACCACCTTGCCTACTTCAGTATTTCATAACTTTTTTTCCCCCAAAAATAGGCACATCTAGATTATATCAGAATTTTCTGGATAAAATCCATTGGTACTATTTATGCTACGTATTCAGAAAGGAAACTATCCCCAAGAGAAAATATGGGTAGGCATGCTTCTCACTGAAAATGTAGTAAAGTTGTTTCATTAACTCAGCTTCAGGTTTTTTTCACAGCTTACGAATAAACTAAGCGGTCACATGTGCCCCTGTAAAGCACATGTTTGCAGTGATGCAGCCACCCACAGGGGATGGCTGTTTGCTGGTTTTTGCTTTTAGCAAAACCTGGGTACTCAGATCCCACAGACAGGTTCCAAAATCAGAGCCACAGCATTCAGTGAGAATGAATGAATTACAGGAACTCGGCAGCTGAACTTTTGCAGGTCCTTCTCCACCTTTCCAGTCTATATTGCTCAGTGAAGGAATTAGAGCATTAACATAAGTATCTACAATATAACCTTTGCCTTCAAGTGTGTCATACCTTGTGGGTCATCTCTGTTACTTCACTCTTAGGGCAGACCTGACAGAGTCCTCCCTAATCTCAACTATAGAACACTGAGTAAGTCTGCCTGTGACCAGCACTCTTCTGCAGCTCAGCACATCTGCTTTCAGAACTTTACTGCCCAGAGAATCACGAGAACCTGCCTAGACCTCATGCCTGTCTCTTTTACACATGTGCTTTCCCAGAATCTCTAGGGCTGTGTCTATCAGCAGTGTTTAGGCAAGTAAACATTTTCCACAGAGATGACAACTTTTGCTAAAATGAGAAAAAGGCTGGTATAGAAAATCCACATCCTTCAAAAAAGTAAACACAGCATGCTTACCTCCAAACCAGACTCGTGAAAACCGTGATCTAGGTCTGTGTGCAGAAAAGTGACTGACAGCTGCATTTATTGGTGGATATGGTATAATTTAATCATCTAGCTCACAAATACTCACAAAAGTATTTTGTAAGTAAACATTCATAAAGTGCAAATTAGTGGTTTCACAGCTCTCTTCCCTTTCTTTTCCTCCTATAAGATGCTACAGTAAAACCTCACTTCACAGAATCCACGTAAGCAAGGTTTTTTCCCTTGATCTACACTTATGAGTATCACCTCTCCAGATTATTTAAAATATTGATTATTCAAATCTTTCTGGTGGCTCTGAAGCATAACATGCACATGTTGGTACTGATCTTCAGCTACAAAAAAATAACTGGAAGTCCCAGAATATTTTGGAAAAATGCTGAGAGATTAACTAAGTGGCTGTCTCAAAAGTTGGAGAGGTAATGTAAGTATCACCCGGTCGGTACTTCCTGGAAAAGTGGATCTCAACAATGTGAACTTCAGACTACACTCTTGTAGAAAATCATATTTGTTTTACACAAGGAGAGGTGTAGCTCAGAAATCTTCTGTATCCTGTGCAGGAGCAAAACAAGAGTCTCCAGCAAAAAATAAAAATCCTCCTCCCTATTAAGCAAGGTGCCTAAAAGAAACATCAATGAAGCTACTATAAAATACATAGGTCCACTCTAGAGGCATGACTCCATAAAGCCTCTGTACTTGAAAACACCTAATCTCAGCTGCACACTTTAATTTTCTTATACTACATTTGATGAAAAGACTGAGGCTTGTTAACTCAATATTGTCATCAGAAAATTTATGCAGAAGAGACCACAGTGAAAGGAAATCCATCCTGATCTCAGTACTGAAGAACGATCACCTCCAGCTGCCACTGATGCAGCTGTGTCTATGGATCATTCTAAGTATGGACACATACAAAGGCCATACACATAAATGTCCCCATCACAAAGGCATTGCATGTGCTTTTTATAAATGATAGAAAGTTCCAGGAAAATAAAACCAAAACAAAACAACATTCTTTTTAAAACTTAGGCTTCCACTCCCAGATTGCTAAATTAATAATATTCAAGTATTTAACGTGTACACCAAAGAAATTTAAGCCCTATCATTTGCACACAGTAAACACATGCATGATATCTGATCTGCTTACAGCATTATTGTATTTAAAGAAATAATTCTTAGGAAAAAAGCATCTTTTGCAGCTTTCTCGTGCTCACATACACTGCACCCTACATGGCCATCACCCAGCCCTTTGCAGTGTCAGAACTGCAGATGGGACGATGGACAGCCCAGGAGGAGACTTCGCACTGGCACAAACTGCCTCGCAACCCAAGGAGGTTATTTCATATTGGTTTAAATGCAGTAGGAGAAAAGCAGCAGCCATGGAACATCCACCTGTTTTCCTTTCTTCTCTTCACCCATATTTGTTTTCTCCATCATCTAATGCTATTATCAAAGATGAGAACAGTTAAACATTTACACCAGCTCCAGGTAGACATGGAGAATCCCTTTAAGAATTCCCATGAAAATTCCATCTGTCTGATTCACTTTGCAGTGGACCAGGAGACAACCATTCTTTCCTACAAATTCAGGTGATGCTGTAGTTCTGCATTTAAACTATTTCCCCCCAGTTTCAGACCCCATGCCTGTATAAACAAATACAGTTTGTACTGGTTTATTCCACTAGCTTTATCAATGGAGCTAATGTCATCAGTGTTTGAGTGATTGTTGGATATTATTTACTTGATACAAAATGAGCACTGAGTGAACTGGTAAATTAATCAGCAAATTATATTACTATCTCAAATAGATTTAAGCTACTCCACATGAAACTATAAGTTTCTGTTATATAACTTTCATCACTGGCTAAATGTACAAAGCCTACAAATGCACAAAGCATCAGGAATGATATTTATGAAAATAGGATTAGTAGATAGCAGGAACAAGGTGGATGCTGGAGATGTTGCTGACATTTCATATTAAAGCCAAAAATTGTTATGAAATTGAGCCAAAATGTATTATAAGAGGGAGGAAAAGCTGATCATCAATAAATTTCATTTATTAGAGTACTTTGTTGTTAACATTTTGTAAATTAGAAATCATGAGATTTTTGCCTTTCAACATGACTGGGAGTAGGACCACCTAATAGCATATTGAGAGAAGGCAACCAGCTGGAATTGCACAGTGAGGGGAGCATTTTCTCACTGAAGTTTATAATATTCTATACAAATTCATTCTTCCCCTCTTCTAAAAATAGATTTAGGAGAGTGATTTTCAGTGACATGCATAAGCAACACCTTCTTTCAGTCCATGAGAGAGAGAGCAGGAAGCATGAATGCTGCAAGCAGTGTGAAGAAGTGGGATGGAAGAGTTGGAAGAAAGCTTGGAAGAAACCACCTGATGCCAGCTCCCTTTGCTACTCTGCCTGCTCAAAACACTCTGAGTGGAGGAGCAGACCATCGTAGTTGATAATTAAAATTGCCACTCTATCAAGTGCAAAGCAAAGCAATTCAAGCTTCCACAGCAATCTTCTTTATTATTTTACTGATTTCAAGCTAGGCAGACATAAAGCACAGTTCACTGCATTTTTGACCTCTTAGCCAAAGAACTGGATAGGGCTCCTAATCCCTCATAAAATTGAAAATATTTTATGTCTGTGTATATATATTGGTATATATATCTCCAAGAAAACATTGTTAGCTACACAAAAGGCTTAATTATTTAAACACATATTCTAATAGTGTTCCAATCTCTATAATTTGCGTATTTGCAACACTCTGTATTTTAAATATTTCCAGTACCCGAATGCTGCATTTCGTTGGTTTATCTAATCCCAATAGAACCATCATAACTTATAATAAGTAACTCTGAATGGCATATTTCTGAGGCAAATACATGATTCATGATTTAGCTTTAAAAAGACCTCTTACATTTAACATTCAAAGTACAATCAAACATACTTTGTCTGAATATAACAAGAGACAAAAAAGGTACAAATAAACCAGAAAGTTTTCTTTCTGTTAGACAACGTATAATCACTCCCTTAGAGTTTCTTGCTATTTATCACAATTAAGGAACTTAGGGTCTGGTTGAAGGCAATGAGAGATGTGAATGGTTCACTCTCCTTGGGATCCACGTTCATTTTTCCCCCTGTGGGCCAAATCAAAATATTCTCCACAGAGCTCTCTAAGTGACAAAATTAATTTGATTTAGATTACTAGAGACTTATGCATACCAAGGCGTTCCTTTACCCTGGGGGAAGATTATTCATCCAGTTATGAGATAACCAGTCTGTGTCCACACATTACCCTTATCCCCAGCTGTTTCACCCATAAAAGACTCATAGCCACAAATACAGGTATTTCACTTGAATCACACTGTTCCTCCAGTGGGAAAAATTAAATCAGTATCCTCACAAGTAAAACTGACTCAGTAACATTTACAGCATCATTATATGTTTCATCTTTACATAGGTATCCTGATAAGGTACTGAACTGGCACCTCCTGCCATTGCAGAAATATGTGAATTAATGTTTCCATCCACAAACTTCGTATTTAGGGCTTTTTATTTCCCCTTTTCATATGATGAATAGCTTCATACTTCACAATTAACTATTTCAGTTTTCCTATAAAGACTATACAGCCATTATTTATACCCACAAGCTTTGCATAGATGCCTGTGTGGCTGTATCATATGTAAGTTTATATAGACAAACACGCACACGTACAGGACAAGAGTATGAATTAGAACTTTTCTGTATATGATTCAAACGACATTCACTGATAAACACATACTAAACTGTGGCCTTAATTGTGTTCCTATTTAAATAATTTCTCAAAGAAAAGGGTCACTTATGAAAATTAATATAAAAATTAATATTAATCAGAGAGGTTAATTCACCACGTGTCACATTAGTAGCTCTTTTCTGTGGTTGAGATGATTCATTTTTTCACACTTTTTTAATAGTTTTGCATTCTGCCTCATGACACAAGTGAAGAACTGAAACACATAGGCAAGCTGTATATACTGAGCCATTAACCCACAACACTGCCAGGCTGGCTTTTGAGATCCCCATCTACTCAAGAGCAGGGCATAGAGAACATTTTCAAGTGAAACTTTCCTACTTAAAATATGGTTTTCAAGCTGCATTAAAATAAAATGCTATATTCAAATGCAAACTCTCTACTAATAATTTCTCCCTGCTGATAATTCTATTAATCTAGTAGCAATCTGTGCATCTGTGATACTGTTGTGACCTCTTCAGCTGAAAGCAACTTCTAATAGACACTCTGAAAATTCAAGAGTCATTGACATGAGTGCAAGAATGTTCTATTTACAAAGAAACATGTTCAGCTGGTAAACAGGAAAAAAGAATTCAATTTAATCTGAAAGATGAAGCAAACAAACTGTCATCAATTGAAGCATAATGAGAAAATGGATTAACAAAAATTTAAATGGCTCTCCTGCTGCCACAACCAGTCCATCAAGAAAGTTTAACCTCTTTCCTTAAGAACATATTCCCTTGAAATGCTTTTATTGTAACCCACTGTCCTGGGTTTACCAGGAGCCGTTTTGCTCCTTCTTAGTAACTGGTGCAAGCTCTGTGTTTTGACTTCCAGCCTGGGCAGAGAGCTGATAACACCGATTGGTTTTATCATGTAATGTTTATTCTGGCCAAGGACTCTGTGAGTCTCATGCTCTGCCGGGGACGAGGGAGGCCGGGAGGAAGCAGAGACAGGACACCTGACCCAAACTAGCCAAAGAGGTATTCCGTACCACAGCACGTCATGCCCAGGGAGGTAACTGGGAGTTACCCGGAAGGGCAGGCTCTCTCTCTTCGGGGGGGTCGAACTCATTCAGCGGTGGTATCATATTCTCTTGTTATTTTCTCCTATCAATATTATCATTGGCGGTAGCAGCAGTGGTTTGTGTTATACCTTAGTTACTGGGCTGTTCTTATCTCAACCCGTGGGAGTTACATTCTCCTGATTCTCCTCCCCATCCCTCCTGGAGTGGGGAGGGTCGGGGGGGGGGGGGGGGGGGTGAGTGGACGACCTGTGTGGATTGGTTTAAACCACGACACCCTCACACATCTGGAAACTTAGCAAGGGCGTATTTTCCAAGGTAAAAATCAGACAGGCATAAACAAAACTAAAAACCTCCCACAAGTATACTGGGAAAAAAACCCTCTGAAAGGTCATGCCAATATTTATGGAAAATACCTAAGTGAAAAATAATTAGAAAGTGATGGGATTATAGTGAAGATTCAACCTTATTAAATATAAGTTTTATCCAGACAAGATCCTCTTCGACAACCTCAGGAAAAGGAAGCATGAGAAAACTTTTGTAGCAAGACATGGATGACTTCCTGATTCTCTATACTCACCCCCAAAGTACAAATCAACAAAAAGAACTGTCCAAAAAAAAAAAAAAAAAAAAAGAAGAGAATTTTTGTTGTCCTACTTTTTTTTTCATAACTGAAAGAAAAAACTGCTGAAGAAGCAGTCAGATGGAAAATGATGGCCTCATACTTCATCATGTTTTGAAAATAAAGTCACATTAAAGTATTTCATTTATGCATAATAGGAAGTTCAAGATTTATTTTCTAAGAAGACAATATGAATGAATGTCAGCCTGTACATCTTCAAAGTAATAAAAAGAATAATCCATTCTTCATAAAAACAAATAATGTCCTAACAGCACACAGGAGCTATGACATAATTTTGGAAAGGAATATTTTATCTGAAAGTAAGTGCCACACAACACTCCAAGTGTCCTCAATAGTTTTTGAAGGGAAAGAGAGTGTGAGACTCATACCATTAATGGTTAAGAACGTAGCTTGGTTAATTTGGGAGGCTGGTCCCTTTCACTGCATGGGCAGCAAGTCCAGGAGTCACCTCAGACTACCAGCATCAGTGCAAGAATCCACTTCCAGCTACACTGCCCCAACTCCTTTTCCTTTGATATCTTAAAGACATTTAAAAATAACCAGCTATATAAATGTTAGAAAATTACATGCTCCTAGAGACAGCAACCACTTCTCCTAATTCAGAATGAAACTAGGGACAATGGAACTACTTATTCACTAAACAGGGCCCTCCCTCTATGAGGTTTCTCTTGTAAAACCTGACCAGGTCCTAACTTCCACATGGAGCAGCAAATTTGGAGATCTAAATTAAGGCAGAATTCAAGAACAGATACAACAAGTAGTATGAGGGAGCAGCGGGTGTGGTAGGTGTGGGGGGTTTGTGTGTGTGTTTATTAGGAAAAGATATAAATAGAACAGAAAAGAGATACATGAAAACTGACTTCTGGACACAACTTGGCCATTATCTGGCAGTAATTTACTTCAGGCTTCACAGTAATAAATTTTAAATGTGTGAGCTGATCTTCAGAGACCTCCAAGATGCAGTTATTAATGTTCCCTTTAATTTTCTGTAACTAAATCTTCAGTCAGAAACTGTTGATCCTTCTATAGCTGGTGTTCTGAGGACACACTAAATAAGACACTATCATTCCAGCATCAAGCCTGCAAACAACAGAAGTAGGATGTGTTGACAGCAATTAAAATCAAGAACTCTTAAGGATGAGGTCTGGAGACAGTCTGTGCCTCTTTTGCATTTCGGAGGCAAACTCCCTTCCAGACTGTCTGTGAAGCAAATGTGAACAGGAGCCAGCCCTTAGCAGTACGTGTATAGACAACCCCTACAAGAGTCATACAGACTCTTATCGGTTTATGACTTTCTTATATGTATTACCATTATTCTTAGGAAGAGTTTATCTTCACTCCCCTCTGTGCCAGCTATTATGATAAAATTTTAACAGCTCCTCTCTCCTGTGCCTGGATTTGATTTCCTACTTCCTTCAGCTACTACTATCGTCTCCCCAAAGGAGAAAGTTAAAAAAGAAACAATCGATTTAAGCCTCAGGTTTCAAGCAGGGTTTCACAGTATCTCAGTGGTCAAACTGGACAGGGAAAGGCATGCAGTTGGAAGATAAGAGGATTCAAGCAAGAGATGAAACTTACTTCCCTCAGCCTGTCTCACCCAGGCATATCTGTATAGCCTGAGAGTTCCTTCATGCCAGTCCTTACACAAATGTCACCTTAGTTGACCTCCTTTACCTTCAGTAGAGTCCTTGCCTTAAGTTTTACAGTTTAACTCTTTGTGCAAAGATACTGCATTCTCTCAACATTAACAACTTCTATTTCAACCTGTATTTATTAGATTTTCCTCATTAATCAGCCCTGGTGCTATGTGTGCCCTAGTTCTGAATGAAACCTAAGAAATGGGACATATCACCAAATGGAGCACTGGTGCAATGGCATTGGCCCTAGCATAGTTGATGGGAAACTGCAGTGCCTGGCACTCAATTTGATTCTTTTTTTCTTAAAAAAAAAAAATAATAAAAAAAAATCACCTCTCCCATAATTCAGGTGCTGTTCCAAAATTGGAAAAGTAAAGATTTTTCTTTTCAACCAGAAAAAGAAGCCTACTTATATTCTGGAATTATTTTTCTACCTTCCTATTTAGTCTTCTCCTTGCGCAGCATTTCAAGGAGGGGGCTCCGATAGTAGCAGAGGTGGGCAGGAGGAAAACTTGCCACTTGGCATTTTGAGGAATACACTGCCTCTCAGTCTTCTTTCTCCTCCATAAAACAGATCAGGTGTTTTTAAGGCAAAACCTTCAGCCTGCTCTGAATGCCTGGGCTTATCCTTGAACTTGCCACCAGTGGAAAGGAAGAAATGAATGGCATGGAAAGATATCATGGGTCAGGAGACAAGGCCAAAACAAGCTTCATATCCTCTTCTCCTGTGCCAAGGAAACAATCAGACTGTAAAATACTGAAATATCAAGTTGGTTCTATGCTTAAGTCATTAAGAGGTTCTCTTGAATTTAATTCTACGTCAGAGGCAAACTTCCTCTGGATGAACCACTCTGCTCATGCCATAACTGAAACAGGTGCTAGCCTCCCCCTTACGCAGCTAAGGGGCAAAAATTAAAAGGTTTCCTTCAGGTAGTTGCAGACAATGTTTACTTTAACACAGTGATACCGTTTGGGGTAAAGGCTTAACAGCTTTCTTGCTTTCCCCAGGCTAGGAAAATCTGTTTTCCTGCCTCAGAGCCAACCCAGCTGTCCCCATCAAAGCACCACAGGGAGAGAAGCCAGAGAAGAAGAGAAAGCATAGTGTCTGCACAGAGGTGAGAGGAGATGAGATGCTGTCAAAAATGTATCCTCTTCAAGTTTTTGAAAAATTTGGAGCAAGTGCAGAGGTGATTTCTCATTTTTATTGTTGTAAGAGGGTATTCTTCCCTTCTGAGAAGCCTTCTGATCTTCAAATCGCCTCTTAGTTTCACCAGGTAGACCTTCTCTTCACAGTATGACCCTTACAAAATGTAAATTTATTATCCACAGCCCATAACAAGGTGACAGGATTTTCTGTTCTGGAAAGGAGATGCTGAATCAATGTCCTGTTTTCAGTCGCTCATTGATAACTAATCCACATCAAACACATTTCTGGCCCTTTCTACTTCACAACCTCTAAAAGCAGTACAAGTAACAGATTTTCAGCAGAAGCCATCTAATGCCCTCTCTCTTTAAAACAAGTTCCTTTTTGCTTCTCCAGTTCTAACTTCAGTCTCAGGAGATAAATCTTACATTTCAAAAGACCACCCTGAGACAGAATGGCTGAAGTCCAGTTTTCCCATGCTTGTCCTTCATGAATTATATTAATGAATTATTAAAATGCATTTTATATTAGTTTTAAATGTAATAGCAATTTAAACTGTATATACAATAAATCTTGTATGTCATGCCAAAAATGAAAAAAACCTGGAAAGTGGGAGGATCTGGGTTTTCTCTTATATTTGGCACAAAACTCAATACTGAGAGGTTTTGCAGACAACTGGAAGAAAAAAAAAAGAGAAGAATTAAGGCTTTTTAAAGAAAAAAAGGTAACAAACCTTCAGATTGAGCCCTTGTATAATAACTATGGCCCACAGAGACAGGAATAAACAGCTGCAGGCACCCTTCCTTTGCTACTTTCTTATTACATGAACAATTTAACTGCTTCATCACAAGTGCTGTATACCTATGAACACACCTTCAAGTGGTGGCTGTGTCTCAAGCAAGAATACACTAGAAAAATCTCAACCTCCTAATACACACAAAAGTGCCTGAACAAAATACAGGTTTCCCCTTTAAAGGCATAGATTTTTACTTTTATATAAAATAATGTCAATATTGTGTGCATTGGTTTAGGAGAAAAAAATATCTAATTAAACCATGTTTTTTTTAATTAAATGCGAGAAAGAGCAGTTCATTTAATTGAATAAATAGAACAATAAAGAGAGCTCCAAATATCAGATCTTTGTAACAACAGTGTTTATGTTCACCTCTCACATTAGCATCTGCAGACAAATCAATCACAGATTGAGAAACACGTGAGCAGCCTGATTCTGGGAAACGGAGGGCAGTGGCACAAATACGCATTACACATTCTGCAAGGTTAAACTAATGTGAAGTAAATTCCTCAAGTTATGCAAATGAATTATAGTAATGTTGTCTGACAGCTTGTATTAAATAAGATTTATTCAGCAGACATAAAATTATGAAACATGCAGGGAACTTATTCCACCCATGTGTCCCTATGCACACCAGTGAAGATTCTGCTGTCGGAAAGCCCACAGAAGCAAGTCTGTTCTGCTGCTGTTCTGCAGTGGCAGGGCTCTTGGATGGATGTGTAAAAGCTCATTCCTGAGATTCAGCCCATCGTACTGCACAATGGAGACACAGTGAATGCCTGCAACGCTCACTGTAAGAGTACATTTAGTTCTGCAGAAGTACTGAAAAAAGCAGCAGCTGGAAAAGCGAAGCAGAGCCTCCTCTGCCTTCTACACAGATGCAAAATGACTATGAAATAGGCTCATAAACTGTCCAATCTGCAGAACAGACAAAGAAAAAACTTCAAAATACTTCAGAGGAAAAGGTTTTGCAAAATTCAAGATTCTCCCCCTAAGGTTTATATTTTTGTTTAAAACCTCAAAGTAACCCTAGCTATGGATCACACAAAACCTAAAGTGGAGGCATTGAAAAGAGGCCTCTGTCCAAAACCCTAAGCTACTCATTCCACAAAATATTGCCACTTCAAAGCACATTAGATTAGGACTGACTTTATCCATCTGTTTGCAGGCATGACACTAGCAAGCAAAATTGTTCTGCTCTTGTTCAGTTTAATCTTACTTATTAATCTTAATTTCAAGTTTCATCTTAAATGTCCTGCTTTCAAGTATCAAGCCAAATTGATTTGATGCTTAATGCTTGACAAATAAATAATGAGCCTCTGAATTAGCCCATATGTGATAAGGCAATGATCCCATTATTTCTAACATTTTTATAATCAGGCAATGATTAAATTATTTCTAATGTCTTTAGCATGAATGCAAAAAATACACTAAAAAGATACTCACCAAAGCTCCCCAGCATGTTTTTTTATTAAATGCTCTTAATTTGAGTATTTTATCACATGATTACACTAGCTGGGCCATAAGAGCTTATTTCAATGAGAATGGGAAGAGCTCAAACAGTGGGTGTTCTGTGTATCTCTGACATCTTCACAACCATTTGCTGTTTTGAGCTTGATTAGCTGAATAGCAACTGTTAGAAAAGTTGACTAATACTTTTTAAGTATTCTAGATCTTTGGGTACCACTTGTTTGTTTTCTCGAGGAACAGATGGAAACAAAGATTTCCACTATCTCTGAGGACACAGCATAGCTTAATGCGGGCAACAAAGAAAAGACCTCACGCTCAGCTCACTGTCAGCATTGCTGGCATTTCTATTTACAGAGATTTGGACTCATAGATGGTATCCAAGGAGTTATCTTAATTAGTATCATGTCCACACTAAGGCATGAGCACATTTCTGGTTAAAGAAATAGTGTAGGCAGTGTGGTTTTAATTCATGCCTCTAGGACACTGCTGTTGATAGCAGACACCTATTAAGGTGTTCAGAATCAGCATGAAATGCCATGTAGAATCATAGAATAGTTGGGGTTGGAAAGGACCTCAAGATCATTCAGTTCCAACCCCCCTGCATGGGCACGGACACCTCACACTAGACCATGTCACCCCAAGGCTCTGTCCAACCTGGCCTTGAACACCGCCAGGGATGGAGCATTCACAGCTTCCTTGGCCAACCCATTCCAATGCCTCACCACCCTAACAGGAAAGAATTTCCTCCTTATATCCAATCTAAACTTCCCCTGTTTAAGTTTTAACCCATTACCCCTTGTCCTGTCACTACAGTCCCTGATGAAGAGTCCCACTCCAGCATCCTTGTAGGTCCCCTTCAGATACTGGAAGGCTGCTATGAGGTCTCCACGCAGCCTTCTCTTCTCCAGGCTGAACAGCCCCAACTTTTCCCCTATCTTCATACGGGAGGTGCTCCAGTCCCCTGATCGTCCTCGTGGCCCTCCTCTGGACTTGTTCCAACAGTTCCATGTCCTTTTTATGTTGAGGACGCCAGAACTGCACACAATACTCCAGGTGAGGTCTCACAAGAGCAGAGTAGAGGGGCAGGATCACCTCCTTCGACCTGCTGGTCACGCTCCTCTTGATGCAGCCCAAGATACGGTTGTCTTTCTGGGCTGCGAGCACACACTGCCGGCTCATGTTAATTTTCTCATTGACCAACACCCCCAAGTCCTTCTCTGCAGGGCTGCTCTGAATCTATTCTCTGCCTAACCTGTAGCTGTGCCTGGGATTGGTCTGACCCACATGTAGGACCTTGCACTTGGCATAGTGAAACTTCATAAAGTCGGCATCAGCCCACCTCACAAGCGTGTCAAGGTCCCTCTGGATGGCATTCCTTCCCTCCAGCGTATCAACCAAACCACGCAGCTTCGTGTCATCGGCAAACTTGACAAGGGCACACTCAATCCCACTGTCCATGTCACCGAGAAAGACATCCTCTTTTCAAAAAAAGTTTAAAAAAATTCCCACAGGTTGAGCTTGAAGAACAAAGAAGTACATTAAAAGCACTAATAACGGTATTAAAAGGTAATATTTGGTGTATGCCTATCTATTATATTAATATTGAATCTGGCTGTGATATGAGTTGCCCCGGTTAAAATTACATATTTCTCTTTTTCCTAGAATCAGAGAAGACAGTTACAGGGAAAAACAATATCTAAAGCTTACAAAGCCAAAAATCTTTCAGTACTAAGATATCACAGTGATAAAGGCCATGAAATAAAAATCAGAAATATGCAAAATAGACATTAGATGCAAAGGGACATACATAACATGTACTGAAATTAGTAATGCATTATTCTTACAGAGGCTTGCCGTAAGAGCTACTCCTGCCAACATAACACACCCTCTTCCTTCCATTAACCCACAGGTACACAGTGCATGTCAACATTGAGCAGGCTTGCCCAACCTGTGTGACTTGTGGAGAAGAGATGGGTAAAACTGCACTGTTGGCACTAAAACAAGCAAACACAATCTTTTGTCAGTCTCCCTGTTACTCAGCCTGAGGCTAACAATCATTCATATGAAACTGCTTTTCTGGAGGAATCTTGGGATGTTTCAAGTCTCTGTAGATAGCAAAAGAAATGGTTTAAGCTCACCAGGATTGTCTGAGTTATTGCAGACCTCTGAGAGACGGACAAAATTCTTTGATGATGAGGGAATGGAAATTGTATGAAGCCAGAGACACATATCTTAATGTACTTTCCCACTGGCTGTATTTCATGCATGTTTTCCAGTACCCAGATATCCATCCTGAAATTCTGACTGTCTAGCCAACACAGAAAATAATTATTAAATAACAAAATGCACCACTCCTGGCTATTACGAAATACAGGCTATGCAGAATGGACTTTTCCAAATGATAAGTTGCAGACAGTCTGCTGACACTGTCTCTATGAGCAGAAAGGTTGCAGAACACTTTTGGATGCAGTCTGAACCAGTGGAAGCCAGACCAGCTATTGAAACTGAAGCAGCACAGACTATAATTACCAGCTTTTGCCACCATTAATTTCCTTCTAGAGTACTGAAGGAAGGCTAACTGAAGTAATTCTTGGTTAAGTGATATTTTCGCCATATGCCTAACTATTATGAGGGTGTGCACACATGGTCATGCTGCTGGTCATCTGCATACTTTAGATAAAATCCAGAAGGTAGTTATAAGGCAAACTTTCGGTGGAAGAAACAACCATAATCTGTTTCATTGTCCCATAATTTTCAGACCTAGCTAGATGGCCATTCTGGCAAGTCAGGTCCCTGCCTCTGAGGGATGGAGATCTCCAGAATGAAAATCTGTAATGTTTTATGAGAGACATGGAGAAAACATGGAACAAAATGCAGGCACAGAGAAGACAGCATGTCTTTGTCTCCAACTGAGGAAAAACTGTGGCAGAATTCCCTGTGCTTATAAAAAGCAGATTAGATGTTCACTGGCAGATAGACTATTACCTGACTTCTTTACATTTGCCTACACTAATTTGGTTGTATTAAGATGACAAGTAGACCTAAAATGCATTCACCACATCAAAGAGCAAGAAAAGGGTCAAAAAGAGGTAGAAAAAGAACAAGACAGAAAAACCTCAGTGAACAGGTTTCCTGATGTCTCTCTGAGGAAGGTGTCAGGATTGGTGTCCCCTGACAATAGCATCACCTACTGCTGCCTTTCTTGGGCATCAGCAACAATCCTTGCATGGGGAAACCCAAGCAGGAAGACAGTTGTCAGTCTGAATCCACTGGCAAGCTCCTCTATGCCTTCAAGTTTGCCTTGGTGTGAATCCAATTTTAAGGAGAAAGGGTCAGAAAGCAAGACTGGAAGGTGGCCTGGAGGAAAAGATGAAAGGGAACTGGAATGAGAAAAAGAGTTCAGTGCAAAGGTTTGGACAGTGTAGGAGAAGAGGAGTTTGAGCTTGGTCAGAGTATGCTGAGTGACCTTAATTCTTTGGGGAACTAACTTTGAGCAAGACTGTAAACTTAGCTCTTTGGGGAACTAACCTTGAGCAAGAAAAGTGGAGCAAAGAAGCAGAACAAAGATGATGAAAAAGAGAAGTAGAAGGAACTGAGAAGTGAGGAGAAGGTCGAAAGGAAGATGTTGAAAAGGCAAAATAACCAATTGTCGTGGTTTAAACAAAGTCAGCCATAAACCACACAGCTTGTCCACTCACTCCCCCACTTCTTTCCCTCCCTCTACTCCCAGAGGGACGGAGAGGAGAATCGAAATAATGCAACTCCCAGGGGTTGAGATAAGAACAGTTTAGTAACTGAAGTATAACACAAATCACTACTGCTACCAATAATAATAATAATGATAAAGGAAATAACAAGAGGAAAGAATAGAACACCTCAACACCAGCCGACTGATAACTCACACCACTCCCCCCAGCTGAGCACTGACTGATACCTCGTCCAACCCTGCAGTCCCTAGCCCTTCTGTTACATCCTGGGCATGACGTGCTGTGGTATGGAATACCTCTTTGGTCAGTTTAGGTCAGGTGTCCTGTCTCTGCTTCCTCCCAGCTTCCCCTCCTCCCTGGCACAGCATGAGGCTCAGAAAGTCCTTGGCCAGACCAAACATTTGAGCAGCAACTGAAAACATTGGTGTTATCAGCACGGTTCCCAGGCCAAAAATCAAAACCACAGTGCTGCACCAGCTACTGAGAAGGAGAAAAATAACTGCTACTGCTGAACCCAGAACAGTATGGAGAAAAATAGCTACTGGTGAACCCAGGACACCAATTAAAAGCTGGTATTGCACGCGTGGACAGCAGCAACTAGCCAATCGCATTGTAGCTCTGAGCGTGTGGACATAATCTAAAACGTATAAAATCTTTGTAATCTGAAGTAGAAGGGTTTTGGACTTACAATCAGAGTCTGTGTCTTCAATCTCTTCAAATGGTGACCCCAACTTGATTGCGGAACAAAAGGAGCAACTCGTGGAAGAAGGCTGCGGACTCTCGAGAGGACAGTCTTGGCTGAACAACTGTCTTGCCAGCCGGACCAAGCAGACCAGAAATCTGCAGGGGTAGCTTCACCTGCTTCAGAGAAAAATTCAGGTGATCAGCAGAGAGACAAGAGGGAAAGAGAGAAGATAGGTTCGAATATCTCGAGCTTAGAAAGGACAATAGTTAGGATGATGCAATAAATGTTAAAGAGACGAGGAATAAAATATGAAAGAAACAATGTGGAACTATTGCTAGCATGGTTAAAAAGTAAAGATTTGTCCGTGGAAACGCTTGCATGTATTTGACTGTGAAATTTGGAAAAAAGCAGGTAATCTGATCTTTGATCATGCTACAAGGGCTGACTCAAATGCTGTACGTACACAGTCGACGTGACGTTTGGTATATGAGACGCTAAAATAGATGCATCATGAAAAAACTGTGACAGAGGAAGTCAGTGGAACATTAGTGACTGGAGACCCTAAGGAGGAATCCACTCGCAGTGGAGAGTCAGCAAAACAAGAAATAGCAGTCCAGACGGATGAGAGTGAAGCAGAGCAGGAGGAAAGTGAGTCAGAAAGTTCTGATGAGGAGGGGACTGTGATGTCACAAAAGATAACATCGTTGCCACATATGCGACCTGTGGTTTCACGTAAAAAGGGTTCAGGCAGAATGATGATGGCTGCAAGCTGCGGGGAGCAACAAGAGGAAAATGAAGGGAGTAAAATAAGAGAAGGGTGGAGAAAGACGCATTTAGACAGAATCAAGGAAGGGGAAAAGTTGCAATTAACCCCTCACTTAGCATTTCCAGTGGTGGTCCAGCCCAATCAGCCCCGGACCCATCAGGCCTTCAATTGGGAACTGGTAAAGGAGGTAAAGCTGTGATGCAAAATGGGCTACAATCGTCATTTACCCAAACATTATTGGAAAATGTCTTGGGTGGACAGCTTGTGACCCCATTTGATTGTCATCAATCAGCAGCATTGATTTCAACACCAACCCAAAAGTTGTTGTGGAAGGACAGATGGGCGGAGCTTTGTGAGGTGCAGGCTCTAGAGAATTTAACTCAACAACAGGGCGATCCATGCCTGGGAGTAGGGGTAGGTCGTCTAATGGGGGCAGGTGCGTTTGCTGCTCCTGAGGTTCACCTTCGAATGGTGCCAGACATTTTAAATGACTCAGCACGCTTAGTGTTAAGGGCATTTGCGGCTGTTCCGGAAACGGGAAAGAAACCTGTCTCTTTTACTGCAATAAGACAGGGGAAGGATGAGCCCTATATGCAATTTATAGATCGCTTGTGCGAAGTCATAGATAGGCAGTTTGATCATCCAGAAGCGAAAGAGTCTTTGTTACTAAAACTGGCTATTGAGAATGCAAATATGGACTGTAGAAAGGCTTTGCTGTGTCTGTCAAAATCTGCACCATTAATAGAGATGGTAGAGGCTGTGGACTGCATAGGCTGTCTAGAACAGTAATAAACAATGTTAGCCGGCGCATTTGCTGCTGCCATGCAACCCCTACGAGCCAAAAATAAAAGATATTTTTGCGGCAAACTAGGTCACCTTAGCTTCCAATGCCCGAAAGGCAAAGCGGCCAAATCCAAGGGCCAATCAGACCGGGTGCCAGGATTGTGCCCCCGATGTCAAAAGGGTCATCATTATGCCAACCAATATCAGTCCAAATATGATCGGGAGGGCAAACCCCTTGGCTAGGGATTGGGAAACTGGAAGCGCAGCACGTGGCAGGGGTGCACCATGACACAAATGCCCCTGAATGTGGTGAGAGGACCCCCGTCGCTAAACAACAACCTTCAGGGTGCTTGGACCAACTCGCCACAAAAACTTGCGGAAGTGCTGGAGTGGATGTAGTGACGACTGAAGAAGTCACATTAATAACACCTACTGTCCACACGGTGGCGCTTAATGCACATGGACCATTAGGCCACGGCCTTAGTGACCGGTTATTAGGACGTTCGAGTGTAACGCTGCAGGGTATCTTTGTGCTGCCTGGCGTAATTGATGCGGACTATATGGGATAGATTAAGGCAATGGTATGGACTCCGAGCCCTCCAGTAAGAGCACACGTATAGCACAACTTATACCATTTTTAAATTAGGCACCCAAAACTGGGTCAAAGAAAAGGGGAACTGGAGGCTTCAACTCCACAGGACAAGAAACAAATATTACGTGGACATCAGAGATTCAGCAAACAAAAACACAGATTTGAATAACGATGAGCTGGGGAAATCGATCAGTGCAGCTTGATATGCTAGTAGACACTGGAGTGGATGTAACAGTAATTGCCGAGAAAAACTGGCCCCAAGACTGGCCATTAATTAATCCCCAGGGAACTTTAGTAGGCATAGGAGGAAACACCAAAAGTAAGCAAAGCACTCATTTAGTGACCTTTCGAACATCAGATGGATCTCAGGGTTTCACCAGACCATATGTGGCCTTAATTCCCATGAATCTGTTGGGAAGGGACTGGCTAGGACAAATGGGATGTACCCTGTTGTCAAAAATTTTTTAGGATGGGCCACTGAGGGCAACCAATTCTCAAGCTGAAATGGAAAACTGAAAACCCAGTTTGGGTAGATCAATGGCCATTAACCACAGAAAAGGTTGCCATTTTGCGACAGCTTTTCGAGGAGCAGCTACAAGCCGGACACATTCAGCCATCAAGAAGTCCATGGAATACCCTGGTATTTGTCATCCCAAAGAAATCAGGGAAGTGGGGACTGTTACATGATCTGCGTTAGATAAATGAGGTGATGGAAGATATGGGACCTCTACAGCTGGGGTTACCCTCACCCACAATGATTTATCGAGATTGGAACATTTTAGTTATTGATTTAAAGGACTGTTTTTTCATAATACCTATCGATCTTAGAGACAGAAAGAAATTTGCCTTTTTGGTCCCTGTAACAAACAAACAAGGACCTATGCAGAGATATCAATGGGTGGTATTGCACAAGGCATGAAAAATTCACCAACAATGTGTCAAGGTTATGTTGATGTAGCATTGCATCTGTTTTGGGAGAGGCACTCACAACTATTAGTGTAGCATTATATGGATGATATACTGGTGGCTGGGGAAAATGACCTAGAACCCGTGAAGCAAGAATTACAGTGTTCAGTGTTAACAACGACATAAATTGCAAATTGCCCCTGAAAAGGTTCAAGATACCACACCGTGGACATATTTGGGCTGGAAAACTTTAGATCATACAATTGAACCTCAAAAATTAACCATTAAGGTCGATATCCATACACTTAACGATGTGCAAGTCTTGTTAGGAAATATCAGTTGGATTCGAACATTATCGGAAATTGACAACAAAACTTTAGAACCGTTGTTCGAATTTTTGAAGGGTGACACAGACTTAAATGCACCCAGGCAATTAATACCAGCACCAAAACAAGCAATAGTGATGGTAGAAGCAGCATCAAGTGGGAGACAGGCACATCATGTGGTGAATGGAGTTCCTATTGAGTTTTTGATTGTCAATAATGATTTGCAGCCAGTAGGATTAATCATGCAATGGGCTGAATCTGATGAGGAGAAATTGAAAATTATCGACTGGCAATTTCTGTCACATCAACCATCAAAAACCATTGTAGACAGACCTGAAATGTTTGCTCATCAGGATTATGAAAGGAAGAGATCGCGTTTTAGATTTATCTGGCAAAGAACCCCAAACCATAATTATTCCCATGACAGAATAATATTTGCAGTGGTGTATGCAGAATAATTTAGCACTACAGATAGCTCTAGCAGGATTTGATGAAGCCATCAAGGTCCATCGCCCTAGCCATTGAATATTGACTTTTATTTAGCAGGAACCTATAGAGGAAAAATGCAAGTGTAGTCTCAAACCTGTGAATGGTATTGGCAGTCCTGGTGTGATAGCTGGACTTTATGATCTTGAAGGTCTTTTCCAACCTAGTTGATTCTATGATTCTAAGAGTGTTATTACAGTAAGAGAGATCAGCATGTGCAGAGTAGGTAAACAGGGATAAAGGGAAAGGGGGAGATAAATCAAAACCTATTGAGAACTATCAACAATTTCTTGAATTGCCTGTCTGAAGACTAAAGAGCAAGGTTGGGAAAGAAAGCATTTCCATGGGACTCGCTATTTCTTCTCAGGTAGGGGTAGGTGTATCGCCTTCTTAAATATGAAACATACTTCTCTACCCCCCCCAACTTCTTTTCTACCTGCACTTAAAAGAAGTTGTATTTGTCATAACTATATGGCAATTCTGAACAAATTTTCATTTTGTGCCCCAAGCACTGAGGGTGGCAGAACATACTAATGCAGAGGAAAGGGCTCATTTTGAAATACACAGAAAATAAATGGAAATTGTAGGAGAATGGATAGGTTGTTACATTAGCTTTTGAAAAATTAAACCATTATGGGTCTGAAGAGTTTATGTGTGGGCTTCAGTACAGTTCAGACTAGAGGGGGGAAAATATACAGATCATTTTATTATCCAACATGTCAGAGTCCTGCCAATGGAAAAAATGTCCTTCTCTTTCATGCATGCAGCCCTTCTCTCCACACCCTGTTAGAAGAGAGATGATACTGCTAAGAAGACAAATATTCAGTGGGCTCCTTATCCAAGATGTCCTTGCACCACCCAGCTCAAGGTGCCGGCCCTTTCAGCTGGGTGCACAAGGCATTGCTTTCCTTGGCTGTGCTGGTAGAGGTGTTACTTGTGAAAATGTCAGAGCGTCACTGGAACCACAAATCCTACCCAAAAGTCAATCATTCCCTATTAGCATCATACCCCATTAGCTTTTATATTATGATCCCAGAAACTTTCCCCAGCAAGCTACCCCATGTAACAGCCTCTGCAATCAGATCAGCTTGCCTACAGCAAAACAGATATTTAACAAAGCACCTTCTCTTGCTTTGCGTACATGGGGATATCATATGTCTGCAGAAAATTGCCCTTCATTATTCATAAGGGAAATAAAACCACCAAAAAAATTTAGTCTCTCTGAAGGAGTGGTGAGTATGCTTGTAATTTTGCAGCAGGATGATGGGCTGTGGGTGAAATATCTGCCAAGACTCCAGAAAACATTGCCACCATTGCCCCTCACCCATTTAAAGCCAGAGCAGAGAGAACACCATCTTAAGAATTCACAGCTAAGTACACAAACTGTCATGCTTATTTTCCAGTAGTAAAGTGAAGCCTTTTCCTTGAAGCTGATGCAGTGAGTTATTAAACGCATAATTGAGGCACAACTTAAAAATGCTCCCCCAAAAATGTTTAACGACATGTAAATGTGAATGGTGTTCTCAACTACCTGGAAGTCAATACACATCCTCTGTATCACCTGGCATCTATCACCACAGATGATAAAATAGAAAGCACTTCAGAAGTGGTTTGGAGCCACAGGCATCAATGAAATGCTGCCATTAAAATGACATGTATCAGGGCACTGACAAAAAGGCTTTAATTTCAACAGCAAATGGCTGGCCCTTGGGAAGATTCTGGGGCAGAAAACAAGTGAAAGTGCCAAACAGCTACATCCCTACACACACTACTCAGGTAGCTATTATGAGAAGCAGTAAAGTAGTTACAACAATCTTGTCTTATTCCCTCCAGAATGCAATTCTACCACTATGCCCATTTCCTCTTTTCTGGGAGTGCTTCATCTGAACTGCTCTGTAAAGAAATGGAGAAGACAAGCAGCTTTTACCTACAGGACAAGATAAATCCAGTATCATAATCATTTAATGAGGACTACAAATCCTGTCAAGTGTTTTTTTCATTTATAAGCCCTAGATAAAGGTTCAAAAGAAAGTATGGTTTCCCTCAAGAATGCTCCAGACAAAGACAATGCCAGTTTTGGTCTCATGACAGTATGTTAATACAAGAAGATCTGCAATAAAGCCTTTATGAAAAATACCACAGAGTATATGTTTCAGTGTTTATGCTACAATACTTACATGTTTTAGCAGTGTAATTCCCCACCATTAGAGTCATGCTTCACTAGGGTGCAGTCGTTTTCCCATGATAACACTAACATCACTATACCATCTTTTTTTTGTGTAATAAACAAGAGTTTCACTTCCTTGATTTGGCAGATGCTGGAGCAGAACCAAGCCTATTGTTCCTAGCCACAAGGCTTAGTTTTGCTGCTTTACAAAGCATTTTCACATGCATGTTCTCCTTAACAGATCAGTCAATAGGACATTTCTAAGACAATCTTTATATTCTCTGTGTCATAGTAAGATACATCAAAGATAGAGGAAACAAACTGGATTGGATCAAACTACAAAGTAACTACCACAGCTCTCTTGCATAGTCTTTTGGTTCTGAGACCCTGGAAAAGCCAAGCAACCAGATCTGATATTACAGGACACATAAGAAATATGATCTGCTCAACTGCAAACTTCGTCTCCAGGTTGTCTCGCTAAGAAAACAACTTGAAGTATCATCTTCACACGATAGGTTTTCACAGCATCCTCAAATATCAACACACATCTGGAGAAGCAAAGAAACTTGAGATATCGAGGTAAAGCAGTGACAGAAATACATGCAGCCCAGGCTGCATCCAGTTGGCAGCACATACAAGCCTAGCTTAATACATTCTGCAAATAAAAGTGAAGAATGCAAAAATGAAGCATTTTCTTTTCAGGTTACCTTTGCTTCCCTCTCCTCCAAGTTCCACCCAAACTGTTGCCTGGAATCTTTCTAGCAACATGTACACATGAAAATTGACTTTTACACATTATTTCAAAATAAATGTGCAGTGTTTGGGTCAGCACTGAATGCAGAAGAGGCAGAGCACCATGTGCTTGCATGTCAGCTGCCTTGAGTGAAACAGTCCATTCCCCCTTTCAAAAGACAAAATAACCTGCTAACTTTTCTTCAGGTTCCTCATAGCTTTGCTTTCCTCTTTATCAGCTATGAATGACTAGCAGCCAAATACATCTCTACCACCTAAATTGCAGAGGACATGCTTCCCCTTATCAGCTATCAGAGAAGGACTGAAGAGCAGAAGTTTTCCCAGTTCTGGGCTCCCTTCATCTGCAGTCTCCCCAGCTAGGGTCACCAGCACTTGCTAGAACATTTAGGTTACAGGAGCAGAGACACAGACTCCAGTGGTACAAGCATGAATTTAAAGATTAAGAAACATTGTCTATTTTACCTGCCAGACAGCAGAATGAGAAATAAGAGAAGAACATTTATCTGATGTTTCCCCACTGCCAGAATCTGCCAAGAGAAAACAACTTCTATGAACATAACCTACATTTAGATGGACTGTGATAATTCTTTTGTATCTATAACCAATGTTTGTTTGTCAGAGTTTGCACCTCCAGCTCACTGTACAGCACTCCAATGCAGAGAGAAATAACTTGCTTTACCCACACACTAGTTTATGTTATCAGAACAAACATGTTAAACTATGGATGCTTACCCTCTTAACCATTTACAAACACCGTAAGAGCTGATAAAAGACTTGCTATCCAATTGATAGACAGCAAATGTTTATTTTCCTCTTCCAGAGGCAATAGCGTAGATTGCACTGCATTTTGCTGTGTAGGGCAGTGTCGCATCACAACAGGACATGATGAAGGGCAGCATCTGAGATGGACATCTGGATTTGCCAGTAATTCCTATTCCAGTGAGCCCTCCAAGCTGATGTCTGTTTAACATCTGTAGTGTCTCCATCAGTCAGTTTCACTCTGACAAAGCTATACATATGTAGCCATGTATTTTCTCTTTATATGTGTATGCCTCTGTGAACTAACAGCTATCTGCTTCAGCAACCTGCTTCAGCAGTCAATCCTCCTTTAAAGAGGTCCCCATTACATATGACCATCTACATCTTTACATACTGCTTTACCCAATCATGCCTACAAAAATACCTGTATAGATTTATAGAATGAAAACTAAATTGACCTTTTAGCAGAACAATTCATCTGCTGGAGAAGGAACGGGGATAGGAGGAAGACACCAATTGTACAAATGAGAATTATGAAACAGATAAAGACTGCACCTTTTAAAAAGGTTCTTAATCAAATAAGTCATCCTCGGCAGCTGAGAAGCTGAGAAAAAGCATATTACATGAAAAGTGTTTGACAAATCTGGTACCTCAGGTTTCCCCTTGAATTCCCAAAGAGGACTAAAATTACTAGACTGTACAACACAGAGCTGTGCAGCAGTGGTTCTTCAGGCAGCCCTGTTCCTAATTGCAAACCCAGAGAACAGAAGGAATGTATTTCCATCCCTCAGGAATACAAAACAAAGAACAGAAGATGTCAAGGCAGACTCAATGAAAAGTAACTATCATTACTGTATTATCATCTAATCTGAGCTATTTAGCAGAACTAGGTAAGGTTTGGCTTGCAATCTTAGGTGATTATCGAAGACCTTCTGCTTACATGCAACATTCGCAGAACTTCACATAGGTATACAGTACCTTGAACCTACAAATTTTTTTGGAAAAAAGTGTTTCTTGTGTTAAGGCACGGCCTCCATGAAGGTAGGTGTTAGCAGAAAGAATATTGCAAGCTTCACCAATACAAAGCAAAGTTAGAGACAGCCAGCTCCCACTTATTCCACAAGTGTGGAGGATATCACTGTGAAAATGCCTTACTGGCAAAGACTCACCTGCAGTATCTCTTAAAATAATCTGCAACATTTTTTCTGGCAAAAGCAAACACAAAAATAATCAATGCAGTTTTTCCAATCTGCTCTCTTGACAACACTAAAAATAAAGCTGAGACACAGGCTTTTTGCAACAAAACATAGCTTGCACTTTGAATAACATAAAGGCACCAAAGGCTTGTTGATACGTCAGTTAAATGTTTCGAAAATTCCCATCCTTAAAAGAAAATAGAAGCCTTTTGCCTTTTTTTTTTTTTTCCTTCTGAGACACTTAGTGAAAATATGGCTATGAGGTGATTCAAAGATATCATAGAATCATAGAATCATAGAATAGCTAGGGTTGGAAAGGACCTCAAGATCATCAAGTTCCAGCCCCCTGCCATAGGCAGGGACACCTCACATTAAACCATCCCACACAAGGCTTCATCCAACCTGGCCTTGAACACTGCCAGGGATGGGCACACACAACCTCCCTGGGCAACCGATTCTAGTGCCTCACCACTCTAACAGGAAAGAATTTCCTCCTTATATCCAATCTAAACTTCCCCTGTTTAAGTTTTAACCCGTTACCCCTTGTCCTGTCACTACAGTCCCTGACGAACAGTCCCTCCCCAGCATCCCTATAGGCCCCCTTCAGGTACTGGAAGGCTGCTATGTGGTCTCCACGCAGCCTTCTCTTCTCCAGGCTGAACAGCCCCAACTTCCTCAACCTGTCTTCATACAGGAGGTACTCCAGTCCCCTGATCATCCTCGTGGCCTCCTCTGGACTTGCTCCAGCAGTTCCATGTCCTTTTTATTTTGAGGACACCAGAACTGCACACAATGCTCCAGGTGAGGTCTCACAAGAGCAGAGTAGAGGGGCAGGATCACCTCCTTCGACCTGTTGGTCACGCTCCTTTTGATGCAGCCCAGGATACGGTTGACTTTCTGGGCTGCGAGCACACACTGCCAGCCCATGTTCATTTTCTCATTGACCAACACCCCCAAGTCTTTCTCCGCAGGGCTGCTCTGAATCTCTTCTTTGCCCAACTTGTAGCTGTGCCTGGGATTGCTCCAACCCACGTGTAAGACCTTGCACTTGTCATGGTTGAACTTCATGAGGTTGGCATCAGCCCACCTCACAAGCGTGTCAAGGTCCCTCTTGATGTCATCCCTTCCCGCCAGCGTATCAACCGGACCACACAGCTTGGTGTCATCAGCAAACTTGCTGAGGGCGTACTCAATCCCACTGTCCATGTCAGCGATGAAGATGTTAAACAAGACCGGTCCCAACACTGATCCCCTGATTTCTTAAATTAATTTCAATAAATTAATTCAAGCCTTGCTACAGCAGGCTAGCACAGTGAGAAAATGGGAGCAAATGCTATTTCAGCAGGAATGTGAAACACGTAACCAAATCTGCTCAAACTGGCAAAAAGAAGATGAAAAATGACAAATTCTTAAGTGTTTTTTTATCTGAATATATGATCCCTGATTTTCCCGAAATGTCACAAATTAGCTGCAAAAGGCTTACAAAACCATATCTTAAAGTTTTGTCCAGCTTGAAATAAAAAGACCCAATTGACAGCAAAAATAGGTCTTTGCTATCAATCAACAAGCTTTGCTATTTGGCCTCTCTCCATTTCATGGACAATAGCCCAGATTTTGGCAAATTATTTCATTAGGTGAAACTTGCAGTTTAACTAAACATGGGTTTCTCAACAGAAAACTGGTATTAAACATTTCTCATTTTCTTAAGCAGACTGAATGATTCATCTCCAGGAAATCTCTATGATAATCTAGAGCTACAGCTGATCAGACAAAATTAAAGAAGCAAATCACTTGATTTTTGCCACTTACACTATTGTATCTCTGTACACAGAAAAAAAGACAAGCCAAAAGAACCCAACAAATCCCAAAACAAATCTAAGTTTCATTACTTGTTTTCTTACATCTTTCACCATGATGTTTAACTACAAATGCATTCACTACAATTTTTTTTTTTTCTGCAGAAAGGTAGAAATAATCCAAGCTGTAGCCAACTAGCATGGTACAGCTACAGTTTTATGGCATTTGCTGTTTTCTATTCATAGTAGCTTGTATAAACCTTTTTGTGACTGTGTTTAGCTAGATATCACTCCTAGAATTCTGCTTAGATTCAGTGGGTCTGAACAAACCAGCTTATTTCTGCTGGGGGGTGGAGGGAAAAGAAGAGAGGGAAAGGAGCCTGATTAATAATATTATGAAGAGTTTAATACTCAAACATCAAGTCAGGCTTGCCAAAGCAACCATATTTGTTCAGTATTTGACTCTTGGTATCATCTCAGACCTCAATATACACTTGAGTGAACAATTTTGGTTCCCCGGATACCATGAACTCAATACTGCAGAGGGCACAGTTTCTCCCCTGGAATAGTATTGAACAGAGACTTTGGTCTCCTTTCTCTTTCAGTAGAAATACACGCACAACTAACCCTACTAACTTATTTTATCAATTAATGACATCTACATTTGGACACTTTTCTACAGGATATTACCTAGATAAGCAAATGACCATTCCCAAAACCTCTCATTCTAGACATCCACTCAGATCTTTCAAAAAGGTGCTGTGCCTCCCCAAGCTTAGAGGACAATAGGAGCAAACAGCCCCTGTACACCAGCTGGGCTTTAAGAAACAGGTGGGCTAGATCTCATGAATAACATTAAGTGCTATTTCACAGCCACACCTGATCAGAGTGATCTCATTTGCCCACAAAGATGGGCACCACAATGACTCCTTTGGAAAGATGAAGTTAAATTTGCTCTCTGAATGAGAATTCTAGTTCGTGCCTAAAAGAAACAGAAAGGTGTTGTTGTCACCCCTGCCTGGCATCTGCAATTTTCTTCACAGTCATTATTTTACTTAACCAAGGCATTGTTGGGTCAGACAGTCACTTTAAAATCAGAAGAAACCAGGTACTTTTTATATAAACATAATTAAGCAATTTAATGAAAATCTGTTGAGTCCATCTCTCCAAGAATATGCAGGGCTCTGCTTGGTTTTGAGTGTACAGTATGCTTATCTGTAACTTTGTTGTCACCAGCAGGTTGCCATGAGAATTAGATGTTTTTTATTTTTCTTATTTTTTTTTAAATTTTATGCCTCAGGCTAAAAATAAGAATGTGACACCCAGACAGTGAGTATTGTTTTAATTTATAAGTAGTCCTGTTAACTTGGATGTAATTAATGATGAATTGGTTAGTAATCTCTGACTTAGAGGGATAAATGTGGTATGGGAAGGCAAATTAAAGTTGCTGCTGTTCAGAACATCACAAATAAAGACAGAACATAACTAAATTATCCCTCTGATTTTGAAATTGTAACAGAGAGATACATCACACAGCATGCCACTTTTGGTTTCTCAGAGAGCTGCTGCTTCTTTTATTATGAACAGAATTATCTCTATTCCCTGCATGAGACAATTGATTGGCTTCAGTATAACTGGATGTTTTGCCAGCCTTCACTATGCTCCTATTCAGTAAGTCATGTAAAATAATGTGCTGAAAACCAGCTGACCTGCCTGTCTGCTTGGTGTTTATAAGGAGTTTGTCTCCATGGTATTTCAGTTCTTTATCTGAAAACAGAACAGGAGATACAGGAAGTCAAAGAAACCGTGAGAGAAAAGCCGTAACAGTGATATACTCAAACAAGATTTAATGCCCTAGACACAATCCTGAGAGCCTAATGACAGGTCAGTGTTCCCATCCCACTTCCTGAGAAGCCCTGCAAACACCACAATTCTCTTCCTGTTTCCACCTTGCTCAGGGCATATATCCTGCTCTCCCCTCATCAGAAGTATATTGCATATGAGGAGGCTCAGGTGCCAAGCAGCACACCAGCAGGGAGAGCAGAGCCAGAGTTTGACCCACCATCACCACCTCCATGAGAACTCCACTCTGTTCAGACTGGTTCCTCCAGGCGTCACTAATACGACACACACAGAAAAGGACAGCTAAGGCTTGAAATGCTTGCTGGAGACTAACTGTATGGCAGCAGCCACGTACAAGAGATCAGAGTGTACTGGAAAGCTGAAGAAACAGGCTACGTACAGAAGCAGGCATTAGAGAGCACTGGGCATTTAGATCCAGGGCTACATTTGCTACTGTCGGGGCCAAGCTAAATCACTTTTAGGAATTGACTCATATGTTTGCAGCTAGGACACCTCAATTTGTCATGAGTTAACCTGGTGTTTTGTTCATGGGCTAAGTACTTTTTGTACAGAGCGTTCACTTTATCATGTACATAAGGGCTGAAGGACCATAGGAGCAAACCAAAAAGACTGGAAAAAGGATTTAAATTCTCGCTTCCTTTACTCTCATTTTGCATCTAATTTAAGCTCGAGTAAATGATAAAATAAATTATACCATTCTGTGCTTCTGTAAGAGACCCAAGCCACCTTCTTGTGGCTTTATTTCAGGAATATCTAAGGGCATCAAAAAAGAAACAGTAATTTCAAAAAATCTGGCCTCATATGTGACTTACCTGGGAGATTTAAACCACCTGCTTGGCTTCTAGTGGTCTAGCACACAAAATAGCAGGAGGTTGTTCTGACAGGATTCAAGCATTCCTGCAAGTCTCTATACAAGCTCAAAGGTTTTGACAAAGTTAAGCTGGAATCTGGGGCCTGCAAATGCCAAGACTACACCACAGCTGTTTCTACTGCTGTTTGTTGATTACTGGCTTCTATGAGGGGTGATGCTAAGTTCACATGATGCAGAGGGTAATGTGACGGATGTTGTGAGTGTCATATTGCCATGAAGCAAAGTCTTTTATAAAGAAGAGGAGGCATCCAAGGAATGTGCATCAGGAGGCTGCAGCTCACCCCTCTGGCACCTCCCTACACACTGGCACTGTGAGGAGAAATAGTTGTGTGTAGTCACATAGGTGAGACCCAAAACAGCCCTGAATCCTGCCAACAGGGCTTGCATCAGTAGCTCTGTGAGGCTGTCTCTACAAATGGCCTTTGAATCATGATAGCGGACACAAATACACAAATTTTTTATAGTGCTGCAAAGATAAAGAAATTCCTGCTGCCCCTCATTTTTTATCACTCTGCTTTATCTACTTTGATTTGAATTGGCTTTTCTATTTTCCCTTAGACAGATGTCTTCTCTGCTTGTACAATCATATAGATCAACTATAACTAAGTTAGGGTGTAATTCTTAGAATGACAGATGGCACAGCAATAAATGGACCTTACACCATACGGTTTATTCCTTTAGTCATACAGGAAAGGGTTATGCAATGGAGGTGTGCCTATATGAGGATAACTACATCTGCTGCGAGGTCTGAGATGATAGTAATGATGAAACTACACCAGTATCATGAAAGTGATGCAACATTTATGTTTAGACAAGGTTATAGAACTCTTCAGCATCTGCTGCTCAAATAGGAATCTGGACATGAACAAGGAGAAACCAGGAGAGAGTGAATTTCAGAAGGCTGTCATGTTAAAATCACTCCTGCAGCAGCTCTATGCTGCAAGCTCACACAACTGAATGTGCTTGGGGAACAGCTGAACACTACACAATACAAAACAGAAAGGAGTTCACTCACCCCAACAGGTAGGTTTTCCCTAGTGTCCCCAGCTAAAATGTTAACCTGGATGTCTTTCAGGATAAATATCTCAATTGTTTGTACACAATGCTGCAGTCTTTACCTTTTGATTACAGATTTTTACACACTGTCCATTACTGAGTGCCAGGATGAAAGGCAGCCTAAGGGCCTGAATGCAGTATTCTGTCACAAAGAAAATACAGCAAAAGTAATGGCAGTTTCTGCAAGTAGCACTGGGCTGGCAGTAAATATGAGCATAGTATCAGGGTTTCTTCTGCAGGGTCTTGGCTTTTACTTTTAAAAAGAGCTCTACAGAGTTTTGCCTGGACAGTGACATTTAGCCTGGATTTGGATATAAATGGGGAATGTGTGTATAAAATTCTCTTGACTAATTTCTGTCTCTTGCATTCGTGTCTGTACAAATAAAATAGGAATTGCAGAGCTACGCTTTTCTGGTTACTGAATTTAACTCAGGCTTGGATCCTAAACTGGGCTTCCAGAGTTAGGACAATGTAATAAAGTCTCACAGAATCGTAACTGAAAAAAGTGGCTCCTAATATGTAAATTAAACCCACTTATCTAGTTCATATATCTTCTCATTATGATAGCACTCCTAGAGAAACAATTTAAAATATCACTTTGTATTTCTTTAAAGTAACATGAGTAAAGTTATTCACTCAGTATTTTCTAAAGGTACTGTAGAGTATTTATATTAATAGTAACCAAGGGTAATTTTTGTCAGCTGTGAAGTACAGTTATTTAAATAACTGATACAGATATAAATCTCAAAAAAGAATTCCTACAATACATGTGCATGTACAGTACATGTACTGATGCATGTGCTTCAGCTCTGAGGTGTTAGCATACCTTTCTACCCAGAACTACAATAAATACTGTACTTTTCTTTAAGCTATAGAGAACCCTGATTTTTAAGCATCTCAATGAAGTTCAGTTTATAGCTATGCCCATGTTTCAAATTATTTGTACAAATGTCTACAATTATTTTTGGTCTCTTCTACGCTGACACATAGTTTACTTCTTAGTCTACTGCTAGAGTCATACAAGTCATTTTCAATTTTTACACCCATGTTTCTGCAGTCTAGATTTGGATTTTGAAAGGTCAAAGCCTGGGGCTGTTTTCCAGAAACATTTTGATGTGTCACCTGATATACGATTCACATTTTGAACAAGGTCACTGTGAACCATTGACAGCAGCAGAGGTGTCCAGACTTCTTTTTATAATTGCATCACTGTATTACCCTACTTATCAGCACATTTTCCTCCATTAATCATATTTTTAGTGAAAACCTTTCTGTAGCTCTTTATTAATTTCCATGTACCTGACTGCTTCAAGCAGATTTCCTACAAATGTTGAGATATCTTTTGGTTTTGCTGTCTTTTACAACATCATAATGTTTGCTGCAATACTTCTAAGAATGTAAACCCCACTTAGTACATTTAAAAGATTCTACCTGCTGACTAGATCCACCTGAAAATAGAATGCCAGTTATGATAAAGTGATACAAAATAACGACATGGAACAGGAAAAGAAAATTACTTCAAGTACATAAAAATGCTTTATATTAAGGGTAGAAGCAGGCAGTAACATTTTTTTATATGGTCTTGCATTAGATTTATTTATAATTAATAAGAAATGACAGTCATTAGCACTATTAGAATCTAATTAGTTCAGCAGTTTTGCATCAAGTCATATATAAGTAGTAAAGTATTGGTATTTGTTTTTCCTAATGGGATTCAAAAGTCTAATTAAAAATCTCTCTTTTGTGGTGAGGTGGAATGAATCTTTATGAAAAACAAGACACTTTAAATAGCCACAGACAGCTTATTTCCTTAAATATCATACTTCACAACTATTTTCCTCTTCAGCACTTTAACGAAATAAGAACGATAGAGGCAGACAGAAATTGAAATAAATTTCTTAGCTGCTACAATTGTTCAGCTGTGAGCCCCTTTCTCCTCTTCCCAGTACTCTCTCTCTGCCCAGTTGGTTTACAGCTTGTAAGAGCTGAATAATGGTAATAAGGACAGGTACAACAAAACCTTTTGACCCTTTAAAATTGCACTCTTTGAGAGTATGATTTTGCAGTATTTATCAGTCATGTTTGCAAAAGCTTTATTGTGGACAGAGGTAAAATGGAACAAATTATTCCTCTAAGTAATCAGTACAAGAGACAGCAATAAAGCCCATTTTGCTGTACAGTTTGCCAGTACACTGTGTTTCACCACAGCTATTCTAGCATTATTTGGCTAGTTTAGGCTGAGACCTCAATTTTATTTTGTAAGCATAACCAGTAATAGAATGTAAGGTAAAATCTGCTACTGCCACTGGAAGTTTCCCCTATTTTCATTCAAAGAGGCAGCAGGGCAGCTGGCCAGCCAGCCCTCTCATTACTAGTTCAGAATTCCTATCTCAGTGGTGTCCAATGCTCTCTAGAAAAAAAACGCTCCTCTGACTGCAACCTAGTTAACATTTCCAAGAGACTTCTTATCCTTGCTTGTGCTGAAAGCTGAATCAAATGTTTGTGTAACAGAAAGCCCTGGTAAGACAGAGGCAGCAGTTAAGAAAGAAAGAGCAGCTGGTGTCTAAGACATTCAGGATCCCCCTAAAACATCAAGAGAAATATACAGTAATTTTGTGAGTACAGCAACTAATAAAACCACCTATCCCTTAACACTCTAGTACTTTGACTACACCTGAGGACCAGATTAGCAGCTATCCTATTGTGAAAGCAGCCTGTCTTTCAGTTATGCCACTTTAATTCCCAGTGGTGATATACAAGGATTATTTTGCCTATCACTGAGCATTGCTGCTTTATTCTGCAAAAATCAGAGCATTTTACAGCAAAATGCAAATCTGAAGTGCTCCTTTGCTTTTTGTGTGTGCTGACTTTGCTTTTCCTTAACATGCACAGATCAATGACAAGTTAATGCTTAGTTAACATTTATTAAGAGCAACACAGTTTCAGAAACTTCAGACTAAAGGTGTCAATTAGATGACAGATTCTTCATGAAAGATGAAAGATACTGGGCAGATACTCTTATTTTTTGCCGTCAATGATTTATTAGTTGCAAGGTCCCAAGTACTTATCAGAAATGAGATAAGCAAATATGAACTAAAGAGTACTGTTGATTATTTATTTCACAGAATCTCACTAACAATGGCTGCTATAAAAATAGTCCAGAAATTACAGATTCACACAGTCTTACAGTGATTACCCCGAAGTAACATATCAGACAGGCGTCTGGTAGTAAGCCAAGTTGAGGTAAGCCTGCTAAAAGCCTGTGTAAGGGTAACTCAAGGCCGTACTGCAAATCAGGTACATCAGTGCTGATTACAAATTAAATTCTCTACTGTCTTTTATGTTGGTGCAGACACTTGAAACTATGTGAAGTGTCTAACATCCTGTACATAGTTACTACTAAATCTGAATGGGAGAAACTCGTATCCACTTGAGGAGTGTACAAATGCTGGCTCCATGGCAGGTCAGCAGCAAGTCAGGGACCCTTCACTAGGCAGCATCTTACACCCAACAGATTTTCATACCTTTTCAGTTCGTGAAATCTCAACAACTTTCTAGTGAAGGTGTAAACTCAGTGTAGCTGTCTGAAAATTGTCTTGCTTTACCTGTTTGTGCCCTGGAGATCAAACCCACTGCACTGGACTGTCATTTTGCACAAGTATGAAGGGCTGCACAAAACACAAAAAGGTTAGCAAGAACCCAGACATGTAAGTCTAATCTTGGTTCATCCTTAGAGCTCAAAATACAAATAAAAATGTGCTATGAATAAAAGTCAATATCCAGAGTTCAAATATATCTAGCACACAGGAATTTTAGAAGCTCTATGGTATTACATTACAAGGAAGAAAGTCTTCTGTACAACTAAGCCATATCTTGGTGTGGGCTGTCAAACAGAGCTGCTGCTTTCTTTTGTTAATAGTCAGAGTTATGTATCAGAACTTCCAAAGTAATCTTCTAAAGTGATATCACAAAATCTATGCTAGAAAAGCCAACTAGCAAAAATCAGTTTTCCCCATCTTCTTTGTGAATGGTCTAGACTAATTTTATTTCATGGCAAAGAAGCTGTTGACAATCATCCCAAACCTGCAGGAAAATTTCCCTTACACATATTTATTTTCAGTGTGTACAGCACTGAACCTCACCTCAGTTTATCAATAATGTGAGCATTAGGAATACCTTTTGGTACAGGAGGTTTTTCCTTATTCATCACCTGTCAGCAGAAAAAAAAGTATCTCTGAGCAACGAAATAACTCAGTGGGCTACCAAATTTTTTAAAATTATGGGGGAAAAATAGATCTTTTTATGAAAACAAGGACAGTAAATTCTTTTACAAAAAGGTACTACCAGGAAATCTTTTGCATCTCAGTCAAAAGGCTGCAAGCTACAGCCTTGAGTTTCAATTGCAGATGCTAAGATGACATACAACTAATGTGATTCTATTTGTGAAGTCTAATCACAGCATGTGAGAACAGGAAAACCAAATGTAACATACTGTGTGATTTCACTTTCAACGTATGATGCACTGAAAGAGACCATTAGCATTTCAATACCAAATTCACATTAATTTCCCTGCATCTGTAAGAGTTCTGTTCTTTATCAATACTGTCATGCCGTCCTGAGCCAGAGGCAAGTCTTGTCTCTGAGGTGTTTACAGAAACTACCAAGAACACATTTTTTTCCCCTTTGGAATGTACCAGATGATGTATCAGGTGTCAGATTTTTCTGCCAATGTTTCCCCAAGGCTGGATCACAAAATCTTCCTTGTTATATGTCACTTATCTCATATTTGACAACCCCCCTTCCCCTGCTCCCCATCATGCTTTGTGTAAAAGACAAAAAACCCACCAAAAAACAAACAAACAAACAAAAAAAAAAAAAACAACCCACCACTCAAACTACTGGAAGAATAATGCTTTGCTTCTGATCACAGTCTGACGTCTTCACTTTCTGTCTCTGCATCTCCTGCAGACATAGAAAGCTTCAATGTTTTCCTGTTCACCACATGCAGCTGCCTAAAAATCTCAGTACACAGTGCTGTGATCCTGTCCTTTGTTAAATTTTTGTTTCATTGTAGTGACAACGGCTTTCCATCCATCTGGATTGCTTACAACTATAGAGAACAAGGAGAATGCTCTGCAGGGAACAATGGTGTTTAGGTAAAAAAGAGAGGCATTAAGATGACTAATAAGTCTCTTCTATAGCCTTTAGCACACAAGCATAGCTACCCTTCCTAACAGCTCCCCTTCTCGACATAACAGGGCTCTGCTATTAGCCACCCAATTCTGACATTCTGATATATCACCACATCCTTATAAAAAAATAAAAATCAAAATAGCAGGCCCATAAACACAGCAGTGACAAGGAGACATGTTTCTGAATATAAAAGGGACATACGTATGTATTCTAATCTCTGATGTTATATATACACCTTATTTCTGTTTTAAAGTGGGATTCTCCTTAAGCAGAAAAAAAACAACCCCTAAAAAACAAAAACAAAATGAAAAAAAAGAACCCAAACAAAACAAAAAAAAAAAAAACCACACAAGAAAACAACAAACAAAAAAGCCAAGTAAAACAGATCTGAAAATGATGGAATGATGGGAGAATGCCATTTACTAATTTTTCTCAGAATAGCACCATATTCATAGAAACCATCAGCTTACTGTCCTCAAACTGGTCTATTTTTTCCCTACTAATTATTTTATTCTATCAACTGAATTATTTTATTATACCAGATGAGGTAACATGTGTCCCTACATCCTCAACAAGGTGAGACACAGGTGCACATACTTCAGCCTGGCGAAAAAAGTCATTTTGCTACACCAACTGCTGAAAAATACCCAGTTCCTGGTTTAGCTGAAGAACCCCTGTGAACACATCATCCCCCAAACTGAACCATTTCTTCATCTCTGAGACCCTCAGATCAAGCACAAAAGATGCTTAATGCTTTGTGCAAATCCATTTCAGTCATTAGGTGCCTCCCAGACTAGCATTACAAATATTCATCAGCATTTACCAGAGTTGAATTTCAGTCTCTGTAATGATCCAGGCATGACTAGCACTGAGCTCGGTATGGGGCTGCTAATACAGATCATTAACAGTGCACGGGTAATGGTCTGTACCACTGCATGGGCTGAAAAGGATGCTTTTAACTCTATCCTTTCAACAGGCCATTTGGTATTGTTTCTGCTCCCTCTTCAGATGAGAATAATTGTATGAACTCCATATCAAAACTGTGCATGTCTAAACATGCACAGCAGCAAAACTTTCCTTCTCTAAACCTCCCAAACAATATATTTAAAGAACTGTTAAATAATACAATCAAACACCATCGTTAGCTCCTATAGAATTCTTTCCATAATATTTTCCCACATTCAGGCTGATCTGTCTGTGTCTAACTTTGCAGCTCAGATCAGAAGTTGGTCCATTCTTGGAGAAATAGTAAAAATTAATTTTCATCTTAGAAATGGAATTGAAACCAAAAAGGCCACTGTGCTGGGAGAAGAAACACCCTTTCCCATGCAGTGCAGGCTGTACTGCTACAGAGTACAATATATATATATAGTGTGACAAGCATGTAGGATATTAAATGAAATATGAATGAATAATTATCCTTATACACTTAATTAATTAAACAATTTTCAAGCATATAAGTAAATGTTAATAACAAAGGTTTAATGCCAGTGCATAATAAATAAACTTAAATATCACTGGCATATATTTTGAAACATCAAAGACAGGAAAGGAAAAAGGAACTGTGAAAGAGAACCGTTTAAAGGCAAATTAAGTTTAGGTGACCTAATTAAAGGCTTTTCCTCAGCTACAAAAAGACATCAAAGTGCTGTTTCTGAAGTTCTCTTGCCAAACCAGCAGCCTCAAATTAAAAGACTGCGTTAATTTCAAGGAATGAATCAGAGAACTGCTACCGTAAGAGCCTTCGGTCCCTCTGTGTTGCAACAGAAACAAAGCATTATGGTTAGTTTATAATCCAAGTGCTCCATTTATATAAGGGAATTTATTTTTCATTCTCACCTTTCCATTTACTCATCTTGATATATAAGAAAGCCCCTCAGAAACTAACGATGCTTCTTCCATGATTGACGGGTGGAGTTTGGATGTCAAACAGTGCCTGGTTTACATTGTTCTTTACTAATGGCTTTCCAACAGGAGAGAAAGTGGCAGTCTTCTGTGTATTTGCAATGCAGAAAGGCTGAACTAGTGAGTCTCTGGCAAAGCTGGGCTCAGATCTGCTGCAAACAGAGCCAGGATCTGGAGACAAAACAGAGTTCATGGTGGCAAGGTGCTTGAGGGTAGGCATGGAGAAAATGTGCTCAGTGCAGGAAACAGCTTTCTGACAAGCCCAGCTGTCACCAGGAATATTTAGGGGACACCCTGGGCTATCACCCAGATTTAAGGTACATGGGGTCCAATTCAAAGCTGGTCACAAAACCTAGTTCCTGTTCAATCTGATAGGTTTTAAGAGCACCAGAAGGAAGTCTGGAGCAGTATCACACCACAGGGAAGGCACAGATACAGCAGAGATGCAACACTCATTTTAAAAGCTGTGCATGCCTTTCTGTCCCCATTTACAATGTCTCATTGCTGATTGTCTTCCTCATGTAGCTTGAGGAGCAGACACTGTGAAGTGGGGACATGCAATTCTACATCCCCCTGGTGGTGCTGAGGGAGGGAAGCTGAGAACCAGACCACAGGGAGCACACAGGGCAGCAGGGAAAGCAGAAAAGCAGAGGCACCCCTGCACCCAACACCTCTGCCTCCACGTTACTTCTGCCAGTGAGATTATTTTTGCCACGAACATTTCCTGACTTTAATGGCTGTACATTGAACCCGGCATAATCCAGGTCCTAACATTAACAGATAAAATTTGGGAAAGATGAGCTGGCATAAACTTCACCCAAATAGTTCCTGTGTGTGTTTTGCTGCAAAGGGTATAAACTGTAGATTCTACACAAATTCAATATATATACTATGCTCAAAATACAAGTAAATCAGGTTGAGAACTACCTTCTTGGAAACAGCTAGCAACATGTCTTGTTTCTATGGCATTTAATGAATATTCTGAATTGAAGAAATGCATAAACATAAGGGTAATTTACATTCCTTAAGTTAATCAGTTTTCTTATACATTTTATGCATCTGCATGATTTTTCATCTGTATTGCATAAATGCATCTTCTCCTCATTTTTAATATGCATCCAAACACTCTGTTCATAATGCCTTTTTACTCTTACAAATTTCTAGAACCTAGCCTGTCTCAAGAGTTTAGAATTCTGTGGCTTACAACAGAAATGATCAGCAAAAGGTTGTAAAATACTTAGAAATTCAAGGCAGCATTTAACTTAGATGTGAGCTTGCCCTTTTGTAATTCAGTTTTTCTATCTATAACAATAATAGAAGACTCTCCTTCAGAAGCTGGCATATCAGCAGATGTCCAATACAAAGGACAACTCCATTAAAGAGAATGGTTTTGTACATACAAATGTTAGGTATTAAATTTGACAAGGGTACTGCAAATCTTCACTGATTAGCATTTGCAAAGGTCCCTGTGACACAGGGATGAAATGTCTTCACTATGAAACAAAAAGCGTATTTGTTGTTAACATCATTCTACATTCAAAAACTTTCTCGGTCCCTCCTGACTGGATACTAATGAACCTTCAAACATTTCTCTGGTTTATTCCAGCAAAAAAACAAGGACTTAAAAATTCTCCTGTGGGTCAAGAGAATTAGATACCTAACAAAATAGGTTATGTTTTTTTTCTCAAAAGGCTGACCTTTACCTGATTTTGTTTAAACTGCTACATTTCCAAGTAAATTCTAGTCAAATACCCATCTAGTTTACAGGGGTAGAACTGGGATCAGTATTAACTTCACCTTTTAATATGAAACATTTTATTATTTACAAACCAACAAAACAGGTTTAATAACGTAATTTGGGAACTCAAGCACACTGTTTAGTTGAAGGGACTTTGAGATCAGTAAAGCTGCTATTAAAGTGCCATCAAAGCACTTTTGACTCCATAGAATTAATCATGCAATGTGTTCCTGCCAACTCACTTATCATATCTGAAATATTAATTTTGAGTAAAATTAAATTGGACACCTACCTACAGCAACATTTGCCCTTCAGAACTCCCCTTCACATTGATTTATTAATGCTGCCAGAACAGTGTAACAAAGCAATTTATTACTATTTTCTTGATGCTTCCCTGTGCTTACAAATAGTCCTCCAGAGTGAAAGGTACTACCTGACAACATTCTGACAAAGTTGCATATTTCACATTGCATAATGTTCTTCAGATTTGTCGCTGTAAGGAAAGGAATTTCATTTTATTATCAATTGGAATGTGTGATTTACATAAAAGAAAACAGAGTGGAGATTCTGTATTGAGTTGCCTTCAAATCTAACGTTTTCATTAGTACTTGGTGTGACTTCAGACAGAAGTCAGCAAATTCTTTTGTTTTATTCATCAGCATCATTTTCTTTGCATGTGAGACAGCGAAAGACATTTGTACAGAGCATTAGACAGAAGTGGGACTGAAGGTGCATCATTAGCCAGCAGAGAGTGAATAGCATGCAGCACACATCTTACTACTTTTAGCAAAATGCCATGTTAGAAAGGCACTTCTCATTGGGTGAAAAATAACCAACTCCCTAGTTCCCTTTTGACCAAACTGAGTTTCCTTCCCCTGCAGCTAGAAGCCCTGGGATAGATCCACATAAACCATGAAAGTTCGGCATAGGAAGTTTTAATCTGACATCATAAAGGCACAGCTAATGGCAGGGAAATGTGGAGTCCAAGCGTGCTAAGTCTATGTTTGAGTTACTACATCAAATGAGCAGCTTGATCCAAGCCCTTAATTTTAAAGCAGCTTCTTTCAGTCTTTGAAACTATTAGTGTCTGCAAGCAGATTCAAAAATCAGGGGGTTTTACTTCCTTTCTGTGGAAGTTTCTTCCTTTCTTCCTGTTTCTTCTAATTCTCTGTCAATCCCAGATTGTTACAGATTGTGTTACAGATCCTGTTTTACTGGCTTGCTGCCTGAGAGAAAGACAATTTGTAAATACAATGGCTCCTGCCTGTTAATATCCCTGGCTCCAATCCAAGTATTCAATCTAGGTGTTTATTTTTAAGCCTGAATGGTCCCATTAACTTCAATTGGGCTGCTTTCCTTCTTAAGTAAAAAAGGTTTTTAAGGACTTTGCTGGATCAGAGCCTACAAATGCACACTTGCAATCTTCTTTGACTCTGCTAAAGGTTCCTTCCTAATCATTACACATTGTCGTGGTTTAAACCCAACCACAAACCTGGTCCACTCACTCCCCTCCCTTCTTCTTGCCCTCCCCCTGCTCCTGGAGGGACGGAGAGGAGAATCAAAAAGAATGCAACTCCCACGGGTTGAGATAAGAACAGTTTAGTAACTAAGGTATAACACAAATCACTACTGCTACCACCAATAATAATAATGCTAAAGGAAATAACAAGAGGAAAGAATACAACACCTCAACCCCAGCCGACCAATAACTCGTCCCACTCCCCCCAGCCCAGCACCGACCGATACCTCGTCCAACCCTGCAGACCCACCAGCCCTTCCGGTTCACCGCCGTTACATCCTGGGCATGACGTGCTGTGGTATGGAATATCTCTTTGGCTAGTTTGGGTCAGGTGTCCTGTCTCTGCTTCCTCCCAGCTTCCCCTCCTCCCTGGCAGAGCATGAGGCTCAGAAAGTCCTTGGGCAGACCAAACATTCGAGCAGCAACTGAAAACATCGGCATTATCAGCACTGTTCCCAGGCCAAAAGATCAAAACACAGCACTGCACTAGCTCCTAAGAAGGAGAAAAATGACTGCTGCTGCTCAACCCAGGACACACATTTACATAGGAATTCTTCTTGTTTATACTTGCATACACAAGTTATACTTTGCAACAGGCTACTTGACACGTTTAATATCAACTGTGTTTGTAATCAGAGACAAAACTGTCTATGGGGCAATATAAAGTTGTATTTAGCCATTGTGTATTGTATATGCTGAGGGAACACACATAGATGGAAGTAAAATAGAAGAGAAGAACATGTGGTTGGACATTAGTGGAGGGGAATCTTTTGGTAATTGAGTGGAAGGCAAAATAAGTTAAACATGAGCAGAACCAATTAAGACACTCCAGGTACGGCTAGAAAAAATGTCATCAGCATATATCAGAAAGCAGCTTTTTAAAGCATCAACACTAAAAGTAAAAAAAAAAACTGTTCATGCTGTCCGGCAGAGTGGTCAACTCTAAAAATTCATACAAAACCTGCTATCTTTTCTAGAGTCACCTAGGGAGAGCCTGCTGCTAGCAGTTATTTGCATCCCTGTATACAAGCAAGGTCAACATTTCTAATTCTGTGTGAAACTTAAACACCTCCTTGTTCACAAAACATGAAAATTGTCTCACTGCCATCATGCTCCTGAGCAGGCTATGCCATTTTGTACCCTACACTGCTACTTGTCATTAACAGGTAAAGCTCCCTCTTCGGAATATTTCACATTCTTTGGCCAGTCTTTGACAGCCTGCAAAGCGTCAGCTTCCCCATGCCTGAGTTAGCTTTCTCATAGTATGCAGGTTTTTATTTTTACCCCTAAACTTGAGTTGTTTGTCACTGTCCTTTACCTCTCAAAGAGAAAGGAACATGCATATACCTACACCCGCGACGTCACATACTGAGACTATCCAAGGTAGCAATTTTGTTCAGGAAGTCCTGTTGTGTAAAGATGGATACCTATGGCAGCAGAAGGGCTGGCACAAGCCAATCTGAGTATTTCCCCAATCTGGTCCTGAAGGTGGCAGACAGAAATCATGTATCTAGTAGAGGAAAAACCTGAAGCTGGGATTAGGAATTGGAAGGGCTCTCTCTAGTTTATCCACCTACCAATGCCAGGTTTCACATCCTGTGCTCAGTTTCAAAAACTATTTAATTACTTCCTCCCTTACATTCCTTCTACCATCTAGAATAATTTACTCATTACTTTGGTAAATATCCTTTGATTTAATTTTTTGTTTTAGTAGCGCTCTTGTTGTTACTATTCATAGTTAAAGCAATCTGTCATATTTTCTGAACCTAGTTATCACTCAGTGTTCTCAGATATTTATAATACATGTATTTTATCATCATTTTGACAAATTGCTTTTATTTTTTTATCTTGCCGCTTTCTCTTAATCAGCCTTTCTAGTCATTTAATCAATCATTTTTGCTGACCTTTTCTAACCTACCTTCACTTCTGACAATTGTTGTCAGCTTTTCAGATGCGGAACAAATCAGCATTGTCAAAGTAATATTTACAGTTTAAGTCACAAATATATCAAGATAAGATTAAAAAAGCACAGTACTTTTCAAAAAATGCTTGAATTCTTTTTTACTAATTCTTTTTCTTATTTAAATACCAGAAGTGAAAAACTCACTGTTTTGTTTTTGGTTTTTTGGATTTTTTTTAAATAAATTAATAAAGAATTATAGCATCAGGAACACAGGGGCCTTCAAGAAAGAAAAAAACATCCTAATGATTTTGTCATTGTAAAATCATACTGGCTTCACTATCTTTTCACTACCCTTTGTGTTGAAGTACTGCTCTTGTATTACAAGCTGGGTTCAACCCCCAGCATCTCCAGTTCTTGTATATCCGGGTCCCTGAGCAAAAGCAATCCCACGAGTGGGTTTGCCTTTACCTGAAGCAGGAATAACCCAGACTGTCTTCCCCAGCAAATTCTTCATGTGCACCACAGGAACTTTGTCCCCCTCTACAATATGTAAAAGTTCTGACTGGGCTGGGCCAGCTGTATTGGCCGATCCTCTAGTGTTAACCAACCAGGTGGCCTTTGGTAAGTGTGCATCCCAATGCTTGAAAGTTCCCCCACCCATTGCTCTCAGTGTGGTTTTTAACAGCCCATTGGACCGTTTGATTTTCCCAGAGGCTGGTGCATGGCATGGGATGTGATATACCCACTCAATGCCATGCTCTTTGGCCCAAGTGTCTATAAGGTTATTCCGGAAATGAGTCCCATTGTCTGACTCAATTCTCTCTGGGGTGCCGTGTCACCACAAAATCTGTTTCTCAAGGCCCAGGATAGTGTTCCGGGCAGTGGCATGGGGCACAGCGTATGTTTCAAGCCATCCTGTGGTTGCTTCCACCATGGTAAGCACATGGCGCTTGCCTTGGCGGGTTGGTGGGAGTGTGATATAGTCAATCTGCCAGGCCTCCCCATATTTGTACTTCAGCCATCGTCCTCCATACCAGAGAGGCTTTAACCGTTTGGCTTGTTTAATTGCAGCACTTGTTTCACAGTCATGAATAACCTGGGCAATAGTGTCCATTGTTAAGTCCACCCCTCGGTCACGGGCCCATCTGTATGTTGCATCTCTGCCCTGATGGCCTGAAGTGTCATGGGCCCACCGGGCCAAAAATAATTCACCTTTATGTTGCCAATCTAAGTCCATCTGAGCCACTTCAATCTTAGCAGCTTTATCCACTTGTTGGTTGTTCTGGTGTTCCTCAGTGGCCCGACTCCTGGGTACATGGCATCTACATGGCGTACCTTCACCACCAGGTTCTGCATCCGGGCAGCAATATCTTGCCACAGTGCAGCAGCCCAGGTGTGTTTACCTCTGCGTTGCCAGTTGCTTCGCTTCCATTGCTGCAACCACCCCCCCAGGGCATTTGCCACCATCCATGAGTCAGTGTAGAGATAAAGTACTGGCCACTTTTCTCATTCAGCAATGTCCAGGGCCAGCTGGATGGCTTTCACCTCAGCAAACTGACTCGATTCGCCCTCTCCTTCAGCAGTTTCTGCAGCTTGTCGCCGAGGACTCCATACGGCTGCCTTCCGTCTCTGACACTTACAAAGTACGGCAGGACCCATCAGTAAACAAGGCATACTGTTTTTCACTTTCTGACAGTTCGTTATATGGTAGAGCCTCTTCAGCACGCATCACCTCCTCCTCTGGTGACATTCCAAAATCTTTGCCCTCTGGCTAGTCCATGATGACTTCTAGAATGCCTGGACGACTGGGATTTCCTATTCGAGCTCGTTGTGTAATTAGTGCAGCCCATTTACTCCATGTAGCATCAGTTGCATGGTGTGTAGAGGAGACCCTGCCTTTGAACATCCAGCCCAGTACAGGCAACCGGGGTGCCAGGAGGAGCTGTGCTTCAGTGCCAATCACTTCCGAAGCAGCTGGAGACCCTTCATAGGCTGCCAGTATCTCTTTCTCAGTTGGGGTATAGCTGGCCTCAGATCCTTTGTACCCCCGGCTCCAAAAACAAAGGGGTCGACTTCGAGTCTCCCCTGGAGCTTTCTGCCAAAGGCTCCAGGTAGGACCATTTTCCCCAGCTGCGGTGTACAGTACATTTTTGACATCTGGCCCAGTCCGGACTGGTCCGAGGGCTACTGCATGAACTATCTCGCGTTTGATTTGCTCAAAGGCTTCTTGTTGCTCAGGACCCCATTTAAAATCATTCTTCTTCCAGGTCACATGGTAGAGAGGGCTTACAATCGAACTGTAATTTGGCATGTACATTCTCCAGAACCCCACAGCACCCAAGAAAGCTTGTGTTTCTTTCTTATTAGTTGGTGGAGACATTGCTGTTATCTTGTTGATCACATCTGTGGGAATCTGTCTACGTCCATCTTGCCACTTTATTCCTAAAAATAAAAACTCTTGTGCAGGTCCCTTGACCTTACTCCGTTTTATGGCAAAACTGGCTTTCAGCAGGATTTGGATTATTTTCCTCCCTTTCTCAAAGACTTCTTCCGCTGTATCACCCCACACGATAATGTCATCAATGTATTGTAGGTGTTCTGGAGCTTGCCTCACGTTGGGCGCCAAAAAAAACTGTCGTTATCTCAACCCTTCGCCCCCCACGTTGGGCGTCAAAAAGAACTGTCGTGGTTTAAACCCAACCACAAACCTCGTTCACTCACTCCCCCCCTTTCTTTCCCTCCCCCTGCTCCTGGAAGGATGGAGAGGAGAATCAAAAGGAATGCAACTCCCACGGGTTGAGATAAGAACAGTTTAGTAACTAAGGTATAACACAAATCACTGCTGCTACCACCAATGATAATAGTGCTAAAGGAAATAACAAGAGGAAAGAATACAACACCTCAACACCAGCCAACCAGTAACTCGCCCCACTCCCCCCAGCCCAACACTGACCGATACCTCGTCCAACCCTGCAGTCCCTAGCCCTTCCGGGGTAACTCCCCGTTACATCCTGGGCATGATGTGCTGTGGTATGGAATACCCCTTTGGTCAGAGTTTGGGTCAGATGTCCTGTCTCTGCTTCCTCCCGGCCTCCCCTCATCCCTGGCAGAGCATGAGACTCACAGAGTCCTTGGCCAGAATAAACATTACTTAGTAACAATTAAAAACAATCGGTGTTATCAGCTGTCTGCCCAGGCTGGAAGTCAAAACACAGAGCTTGCACCAGTTACTAAGAAGGAGCAAAATGGCTCCTGGTAAACCCAGGACAATTAAACACTATTTTCTCTGTTTGTACACTTTCTGGATGAATTTATTTATTATTTTCTGTCATATTCATAACTGCATGTTCTTTAACTTATCATCTGATCTCACAGGTATTCACAGCTCTTCTAAAATGTAATATAACCTGTGAATTTATTTGCCAGTCTGCTTACTAGAATGCCTTCTAGATTATTAAGGTGTTAAATAAAGCCAGGTCTAACAATAAACCCAGAGATATCTCCCTATAACACAATGTATCTATTTACCAACTTTTAGGACAGCTAATGCTCATATCTAAGATAATTTGAACTGTTTTTTCCCCAGTAAGCTGTAGAAACCTTAAAAAATTAAATTCTCCCACTGGACGCAACTGCACAAATACAATGTATAAAACCAGTGCAGCCTATTCGGGATGAGTTTTGATGTAGAACTCTGGATTAACCATTGCTTTTGATTTTCCTTATATTGCTAGACCGATACATGTTTTATTGTTTCCTTAATAGGTCCACAATAATTACTGCTCACAAACATGTTTATACAGTGCTTTGATCAAAGTTATAAGACAAACATTATAATATGCACGCATTAACAAGTTAGGGGCTGATGATCCAAACTGTACCTCCATCAAAAATAAAGAGTACAATAACCACATGGGGATGAAATAAACCCAAAGTATCAATTTTCAGTGAAGGAGACTGAAGCATGAGATATACTCCTATTTCACATAGAAAGTGTCCTTATCCTAAGGTAGGAAGAAAAGAAGCATTCTACACTGCCTAGTCCCTCTTTCTTTCCTTCTTAAAGCTTTTTGTGCTTTGTTCCATTGTACATCCATCAAAATTAAAAAGAATCAACCCAGGATCTGTCACTGAGACAGTCTTCTCCCTTCTTCATCACAACCGAGCAACTACTCGCCTCCATGCCTTAATGGACTCTGCCTCCTTCAACACTGACAGAAAAAACCCTGCCTGTGTTGTTCAATCTTCTGCAAGTTACTGGCTTCAATTTACAAGCAGAGATGAATCTAACTCAGAATCCCCTCCCCCAGTTCTTATCTATTCCTTAAGAGAGAGAATTTTAGTAGACAAATGGTCTTCCAGCAGGGATTGAGTAGTGCAACAGTGACATCCAATGGCTGGCTACATCAGTCTCCAAAGAGCTCTCCTGATTTACCAGAGTCCTCCTCTACCTTGTTAAAAACAAGTGATAACTGAATATTAGCTGCCCCCAGTGCATTTTATTCGTTTTACCTCTACATTAAAGCTACTTAGGCAGTTTGGTCCATGTTTCCAATGCGCTAGGAATTGTCTTCATATGCAGTCTTAGACACAGACTAACTAGACTTATGGAGCTCTTATCACATTGCTTGCTAACAAGGAAGACTCAGGAACAGACAGATAAGCAGGTATTCTTTTCAGTCCTCATTTACTGCTGGAAAGGAAGTGCATGCGAGGCACTTTTTGTGAAGAACACAGCTCTCAGGAGTCAGCTGCATTTCTTCACGAATCAAAAATGTAACTTGATCCTAGCAAAACCACCACAGTGTGTGTACGACAGTATTCTGTATGCAAACGGAGTGGAAAGGTTATGGAAGTTGTTAAATACAAAATTGCCATTTAGTTTAAAGGGATCCAGAATTTACATTCCTCAAATCAGAGACCACTTAGCTCCAAGCCTGAATGAGAAAAGTAAATCTGAGCTTTTAATTTGTTAAAATCTGAACTCTAAATTTGTATTTACACTTGATGTGAGGAGTTGGCTTCTATAGTTTGAAGGCAGCAGATTTTATTATGCAAATATTGTAGGATACTTATTTAATGCTGTTTTGCAATACAGTGTGACAAGGAGTAAGTAAGTTTTATTATTCTGTGGACTTTCACTTACACTACAAGTACCGTATTCTGATACTCCTCAGGGTGGCTGTGGACCTCCTTTGGCTTGACCACATACAACCACTCTTACACTTTCTCTCTACAGACCAAACTACTCCATCTTGACTTTAGAGCTGGTAAGTTAAGTAGCAAAATCTTCCTCAACACAAGATAAAATAAAGCCCAAATAAACTACACCATGCATGACCAGAACAAATCTACAAAAACAAAACCCCTTCAAAGCTGTAACACACAGTAAACAGTTGCCATACTGATCCAGTATTCTGCATTTGCAGACAACCACCCAACACATTTTTAATTCAGAACACATACTTTACATGCTCACATAAAGCACTTTACAAAATGCATAAGTATTAAAAAAAAAAGTCCAAAAGCAACAAGTATATTATGTCACAGGTAGAGCCAAGGTGCAGTTAAGTTTTTGTTGTTAAAGTTCTGTTTGGAAATGACATACTATATAACATATGGCACCTTGTACTTAATCTATTTCTTTCATAAATAATGTTGGTTGTCCAAAGATTTATTAGCCAATGCAGTAAGCAGCTGGTATTTTTTAAAGCCTGAAATATCTACAACTGCATTCTTCTTATAACTTATTTTTATTGTATTTGCAGGGAAAAGTCACCATAAGGAACAGCCACTCTTACCATAAATTGAGGCCTGCAAGCCATGTGTAACTATCCATTTTTAGTCTACAGGCTTCCCCTTGAGTGCAGGATACTCTCTTACACGCATATTCCTTTCAAACTGGGGAAAAATCTGAGGTGAAGGGAGTTTGCCATTTTCCTTTCATCCTCTCCCCTTCCCTTGACTTACTTGTCTACTTTACTTTGCTGTTTCCACCAATGAATGTTACTTTGCCCAAGTCTTATTGTCAGTTTCTTGAAACTATTCAAAGTACCTCAAGCTGCTAAACAGCTGGCAAAATACACGAATATTTAAGACTTTAGCCTGAATACGAAATCATGATTTCCAGGAGAGAACAATGTGGTCCTTTATGATTTAATGCCTTCTTTTGAACTGTATGTCATTTCTGCTTTCAAATTAATCTGAGTGTGGAAAACAGGTTGAGTGTATTTTTATTAGAAGACACTCCAAATATTTAGACAGTTACTTGAATCATGCTTTGGCAAAATTATTATGCTTGTCAGTCTGAAAACATACAATTTTTGTATTTCCCTTACATTAACTGTCTTTAATAGAGATATATTAAAATCTTAAATGCTGTTTACTCTTCTTTTCCCCTCCCTCCCTGGCATGTGTACTTAAAAGAAGCCCTAATAAAAAAAATTGGGATACGGTAACTAACATCTGAATTGCAGTTGCAATTCCAGTATAGTCATGAGCTTGTCATGAAAATGCATAGCACAGTGCTAGTGCAGCTGTATACAGCTTTTATTATTCAGACTGCTAAATGGATAAAACAGATTCTAATTTAATGTAAACTGTACAGATAGAAACATGAGACTATGAGGCTTTTTTATTTCCTCAGGAGAAGCCCAGATCCTTGAACCCAATGATAACTCCTCTTGGCAAAAGGCCAATCTAGATTTATTACAAGAGTCCCCATGCTGCCTCTCCAGATACGTTTTGTAATACTTGAAGAAGCTGGTGGGAAAAGAGTCATTTCAGGCTCCACCACCTCTTTTTATTAACATGTACCTGTTAATATTTTCAGGATCTAACTCTGCATATTTTCAGGATCTAACTCTCTGTTCCATAGCTAGGATACAGGCAAAAGCTCTGATACCACTCGAGTCAGCTTACACAGAGAAGCACTAGAGCCCAGGGCCTCACTGCTGAGTTACCAAACAAAAACATCTCCAGCTTGTAGCCTTATACAAATGCCGTGCCTGTTATTAATGTCCATAGGAGATCAGAACAGCTTAAAACTCTCGCCTGCAAGATTTAATCAACCTGTGAATTCTAGTTGAACAGTGCATAAGCATACTAACTTCATGTCTCAAGTGTTAGTCTGTGTTACTAGGTGCTAAGCATCCATTATTTCTAATCAAAACCTGTGTAATTACCTTTAGTTATTATTTTGAATTATGTATCAGATGTATCAGGTCAACAATAAAGCAGAAGAAATGCTTCGAAGCTCACACACAGATAAGCTGGAGAAGGTTGCTGGAATAACATGGAGATCCATCCAAACACACTGGAAGACCACACAGAAGAATACTCTGAGACTGGCACTCAAAGAACTTGGCACATACATTTTTCTCTTTAAGATACTCTTCCAGCAGAAATGCAACAGGAGATACTAATGCAGGCTATAAATGACAGTCAGTAGAGCCCACAGACCAGATGAGCCAACAATGTGAGTAAGTAAAGGCTCTAACCTTGGAAAGAAGCAAGTCCTTTGCCAGATTTCAGCCCTCTGTAAGATAAGCAACAAAGTATTTTCTGGATGATTGTGAGCCCTTCTATTGAGGTGGCAGTGGAGTCTTACTGTCTCTGTGGGCTGTAAAAGTGCCTGTAATTAGCTAGTCACCAATGCTCTAACAGAGGGCATTTTGGAGCAGATATATTCTAATTGTCTCTGTTGGGTAGCTACGGTGATTCCATAGAAAACAACCTTCACACAGGGTATGCTCAGCTTGGAGGCATTGCTGTCTGCTCATTCACTCATTCACAGGATTTTAATCCTGGATGCCACATAAAGCCGAAATGGATGTGCTACAATTAAAGACAGAATAAAAATGAAATGAACAAATAGACCAAGGTTAAAAATTGGAAGTGACAACAGCTAATTAGTTCCATAGTTGAAAAGACAGAAGCCACTGTGCTTCTGTTCAAGAGGCTACTGCTGTTATGAGAATATGCTGGTATTCCAGCAATGTATTTCTCTATTTCTGCTTTTTAAAAAATGAAAATGGCAATCTCTATTATTGATTCCCAGTTGCTAAAGCTTCAGTATTTTTCAGTCTTCCTATATCATCTATGATGCCATAGTCATCAGCTATTTTTCCCATACCACAAAAGAGTGCTTTGTAGTGAAAACAGAAATATTCATTAGTTAATGACAGAAAATTGCTTGACTCACAGACTTCATCCCCTTTTCCCCTAGCTAGAGGCTAAAGCAGTCATAAAAATTCTATTGACTTTTATCCCTTCCTTGCAATACTGGTAATACAGATGCTCACACACTTAGAGAGCCAAGTTCTCGTGTAACCCGCACCTGCAGAGTTAGGGGAATGTGTCCTACTGTAGATACATATTTATGGCTAAAGATGAAAAATGATAACTTAGTGTCCTGGGTTCAGCAGTAGCAGTCATTTTTCTCCTTCTTAGTAGCTGGTGCAGTGCTGTGCTTTTGACTTTTAGCCTGGGAATAGCGCTGATAACACCAATGTTTTCAGTTGTTGCTCAGTAAGGTTTACTCTGACCAAGGACTTTACAAGTCTCAAGCTCTGCCAGGGAGGAGGAGAAGTCGGCAGGAAGCAGAGACAGGACACCTGACCCAAGCTAGCCAAAGAGGTATTCCATACCACAGCACATCATGGCCAGTGTATAGACAGGGGGCAGTTACCCAGAAGGGCTAGATGACTGCTTAGGTGGGGCTGGGTATCAGTCGGCGGGTGGTGAGTGGTTGTATTCTCTTCCTTTGTTATTTCCCTTGTCATTATTATTACTGGTGGCAGCAGTAGCGGTTTGTGTTATACCTCAGTTACTGGACTGTTCTTATCTCAGCCTGTGGGAGTTACATTCTTTCAATTCTCCTCCCCATCCCTCTGGGAGTGGGGTGGGGTGGGGAGGATGTGGGGGAGTGAGCCAGCGGGCTGCATGGCAGCTGGGCTTAAACCACAACACTTAGAAAAGCCCTTATGCTACTCTATTGCCAGAACGTGTTATATGCAAGGACCTTGGCCACATGCTCTTGGGTTCATTGGGAATGTATTCAGAAGTGCAAAATTAATTAATCTGATTCACACATTTAGGGGAAAAATAAAAGGTAAACTTTTTTATATATATATGACTTTTTGTTTAGCTTTAATGACTCAGGTTCAAGACATGGGATATAGCTCTAGAGGGCAGGCGTCCCAAGACTGTTGGTTGATATTCAAGGATCACCTACTACACGCCCAGGAGTGTTGCATCCCAGCTAGAAGGAAGTGCAGCAGGAGGGCCAGAAGACCTCCTTGGATGGATAAGGTGCAGCTGAGGAAACTAGGAAGGAGAAAAGAGGCTTATAAAAGGTGGAAGCAAGGACAGGCAGCCTGGGATGCTGTCCAGGAAGCTAGGGAGCAGGTTAGGAAAGCTAAGGCACAGTTAGAATTAAACTTGGCTAGGGATGTGAAAGATAACAGGAAGGGATTCTATAATTACATTGCAAATAAAAGACAGACTGGGGACAACGTGGTCCCTCTCCAGAAGCTATTAGGAGAACTGGCTACCCTGGATTTGGAGAAGGCTGAGGTTCTGAATGACTTCTTTGCCTCGGTCTTCACTGGCAAAGGCTCTGACCACACCACCCAAGTCTTGGAAGGCAGAGGCAGGGACTGAGAATTAAGACCTTGGGCCCACTGTAGGAGAGGATCTGGTTCTTAATCATCTTATGAACCTAAATGTGCACAAGTCCATGGGACCTGATGAAATCCATCCACGGGTCCTGAAGGAGCTGAGGAATGAAGTTACTAAGTCACTGTCCATCATATTTGAAAAATTATGGCAGTCAGGTGAAGTTCCCGATGACTGGAAAAAGGGAAACAGCAGTTCTGTTCCTGCTACAGGTTCCCTTGTAACATGATCAATGTCTGGCCCATAGCCATACATTTGCTATTTGGAGCAGTATTAATCTTCCTTTCAGAAAGGGCCAATTTTACTTTTTTAAATGAGTCTGTTTAGTCATTATTCTGTCCTATCTCTGATGATTACTCAAATCTTTAGATAGCACCGAAAGATCTGTGAATAATGCTGTCACATTAGAGGCTGAACAAACACCAGTAACCTCAGTTTGTATTATTTTTGCCGCATATCTGTGCTGCATCCAGGATTACTCCTATTTACAGCACGCCATCCCTGCAAGCTTTCTCATTTTCCACATGCAATTCACATTTTTTTCTTGGCTGTTTATAAGAAGATTTCGTCTACTTTCTTTCTTAAGTTTGAAGGTTGCTGAAGCTGCTATTCACTTACATTTCACAGACTCATGCATGACTGATAGCAAATGCAAGTCATGGCAGCATCTTTTAATGAATTTATTGCTTTTAATCAGAAATGAGGCTTTCACATCTGGAAATTTATCTAGCTACTTCATCACTTGAGCATGGAAACATCTTAATGAATAATCATGGATGCTGACAACAATGGTTGAAAAGTTTGAGGTTTTTCCCCATGATCACATTGTTCTTTCAACCCTCCTCCTACTCAGATGTCTACTATATTATTCAAAAGTAGTATCCAAAACAATGTCCAACTTCCCTACAGCTCTGAGAAACATGGTTTAGTTGACTGAACAAATTAGTTCCTCAGTATCACATAAAGGATACAGGTAACTGAGTTTCTCCGCCTTTCACTCCTAATCTCGCTGATAGCTTATTCACATTCTGTTCAGTAAATAAAATCAAGATTAAAAAGTTGAGCTGCCTGAAGGCACTCTTTACTAACAGAGATTTTCAAATGTACAACGTGGTTTTGACTTTTAATAACATCCAGAGAGATACTTTGTTTACCTATCTGACATGTGTGAAAAATCAGTGGAGCTCCAAAGAAATAACTACATTTTCTATTCTATGTACCTGCCATCTACTTTTTGATTGTTCTCTATATTCTGGATGAACACACCACACTAATACCATCTAACCAACTTGCTCTATTAGGACCAAGAGGACAAGAATTCACAATGCGAACACAAAGAGAAACCCTCAAACAGAATGATGGTGAGAAAGCAGTGCTTAGGAATTGTCGTGCTGATATACTTCACCAGTGGAAAACAGGAATGGCCTCTGGGTGGCATGCTGGGTTTGTTGCGGGGACTATATTGTGTAAAGCCCCAAGCTGAGTGGGATTTGTTGCCAGACCAACAGTTTTCACTGTTTATTAGAACCATTTTTCCTCAGCCAGTGAACTGAAAATGACAAGAAAATAATCAACAGTTGTCTGAAAATATAAGCCACCAGCAAGCAGTCCTTCTCACTAGCATTAGAAAAAACAAAAAAGAAAAGAAAGTAGTCATTAAGCTTGCTTAACACAGCTGTAACTGGAACTGGTTCTCTTACTAAATTGCTACTGAAAGCAATGGAAAAGCCCAGCTGACATAGAATTAGCTGTAGTAGCCAAATTACAAATGACTTGGAAAAATGGCTTTTCAGATGACATTTTCTTCAATGCTTTACAAGAGGGGTCAACAACCTCTGGAGATTGATATGACAAACTGTGTACTTCCTTCCCAAATTAGGGGCTAAGTGAGCCAGAAGGACCTCACGCAGAAAGCTGCCAATCAGGATTTCTGCCCAGTTCCTCACTTTCACCTGGAGTTTGCTGCTCCGCAGTTCCCAACCCACAGGCCTGTGCCAGTGCTGCCATGTGCCATCCTAAACTTGGGCTGGTGCTGTCTTTAGTGTATGTATGCCACAGGTTACCATCCTCTCCCCTCTTCATGCTGTGGGTGTAAGCAGAACAGGAAGAAGGTCTGAGGGAGGGACACATCTAGAGAAAGTGTGTTTCAGAATTGCCCTTATCACTTGCTGTCTGATTGAAACCACAAGACTGACATTTGCTTTTCAGGGACAAAACAGCTCCTGGCAATTAAATACATGCAAGAGTTCTCTGTTCTCAGCTAAATGGAGTCTTACATTAGCACCAAGACACCAAGAAAGAGCATCAAAATCTTTTGCTCTTCTGTCTTGCTGCGAAAGTGGGTTCCCTCCTATCATTCACCTCTCTCATTCTTTTTTTTTTCCTTTCCCCCCTTCTCCATTAATGCAATTACAATGAAAAATCTGTAACTATAACAATGCTGCACCTAGATAAATTGGGAAATAGCACAGTATTACTCACATTATATCTTGAAGTGTTCAAGGCTCATAAATAACACTGCAAGCAATTCTACTAGAGATCCTTTGTTCAATATGAGATAATTGCACTCTTGCAGGTTCACTATTTAAACTGCAGCCATTTCAGAGAATTGCTAAAAATTAAAGTAGAAAAATAATTTAAAATTTCACCAGCTCACACAAAGGTTCTTACAAAAGAGAGAACTGAACTCAAATTCAGGTATTCCTCAGGCAAAGAGCCACCAAGATGGCTGAGATCTCACTTCCTTGCTTAAATGTACAAAAAGCAACAGAAATTGAAATTAAAAATACAGAATGATTGTAGAAGCAGGTCAATATTTTTAGTACAAACACTTTGTTGTGATGAAAGTCCATTGGGCTGATCAAATAAGCCAGCATGTGACAATTTTAATATGCCATTATGAACTTTAAATTGGATCAAAACCTGATAGTACCAAATAGCTTCTGAAATAATATATTTTGCAAAGATGTCTATTGACTCCTGAAGATTTCCCAAGAAGCTCAAATTAGTATATGGAATTCTAAATTCTTGGCCAAATTTCTCAGTATAGACATAGGCATCAATCAAACCCCTGAAATCAAATCACAGTGAATTTTGAGTGTTTTTTCAATACATCATCACCTTTCTGCTGGCAAAGAGAATTTCTTTACAGAGATTAAAACCTGAGTATCATATTTAAGCCTATCATGTCTAACTAATAACTGGCTTACTTAAATGTTTGATAACAGTGAACAGCAAGGAAGCTTCTCAAGAAGAAAGAACAAAAGAAACAAGCAGCAAATTAAAGTGATCACCCACAAGGCTGTCTGGAAACTTATTAATTCACCTGTATTTCTATTTTTAACTAGATCACAATCACCTGCTGTTAGGCCAGCTAAGAATTGTGAGATTTTAAAATACATAATTCATTAGTTAATGTCTTCTTAGGAATTACCTCCTAGAACTCATGCAATTTGCCTTTGTGACCCGCATTTCAATTGTGCCTCAATGTTGTTGGTCCATTTTTTGTCTGTGGCTTTTAGCAGATTTGAGCTTGGTAAGGGTCAGAAGGGCTGGCCACTCCTATTTGACCTTGTTTTGTGATTGGATTTTTGATTCTTCCTTTTGCTACAGACAACAGATACCTCCAGAACCCAGAGAGGAGGCTTTCCCAACTACCTCCAGAGCCAGACTCACAACAGACCTCTCTTGTTCCAAGGTACTTTAAAAGACAGCGAAGTAATTTTTCCTGGCTTCAGGAAGGCTTTTCCTATTAAGTAAAACTGATAGATCTATTTCTAGTAAATCTGTAACTGTTATTCTTTTCCAGCTGCACACTCTAGGGCTGGCCTGTACCAGCACTCACTAGCAGGCTGGTGTCACTCCCTCCATTGGCTCTTGTTCAGCTTTCCCAGATCACAGAGCACTTGTCCACATTGTCCCACAACTGCTTTCTTATCATCCATTTCTTTGATACTGCATACATAAACCAAAGTGTTATTTAAATAGCCTGCATCAGCCATTAGTAAGATTTCTGATTATTCATCCAGTAGAATAAAACTGTCATACCCCACCACTGATATCTAAATATTTCCTTCAGATAATGACTGAATAGTCCTTGATATTGTATCTATCACACTTCCAACTCCTATTTGCCACCTGCAATCATCTTTGTCCACCTGCACTCATCATGGTTGTTCATCTTTGTCAAGTTTGTAGCAAACACTTGATTTTGGAAGGAACAGTGTACAAAGCAGAATTGTAAAGATAAGAAACAAAATATGGAGAGGGAGGTGTCTCTAACAAAAGCAAGGTATCGAAGTTATTAACTGCAGAGTTATGGCCCAAGTGATTTAAAGCACAATTTAAATAATTGGCACAATTAATTTGCTTGATGCATCCGAGAATTATGTGCTACTACCTTTTCACTAAAGCACTAAATAACCTAAAATTGTTTAGGAAAGCATGTGTCCTGGGTTCAGCAGTAGCAGTCATTTTTTCTCCTTCTTAGTAGCTAGTGCAGTGCTGTGTTTTGATCTTTTGGCCTGGGAACAGTGCTGATAACGCCGATGTTTTCAGTTGCTGCTCGAATGTTTGGTCTGCCCAAGGACTTTCTGAGCCTCATGCTCTGCCAGGGAGGCGGGGAGGCTGGGAGGAAGCAGAGACAGGACACCTGACCCAAGCTAGCCAAAGAGGTATTCCATACCACAGCACGTCATGCCCAGGATGTAACAGGGAGTTACCCGGAAGGGCTAGGACTGTAGGGTTGGAGGAGGTATTGGTCGGTGCTTGCCTGGGGGGAGTGGGGCGAGTTATCTGTTGGCTGGTGCTGAGGTGTTGTATTCTCTTCCCTTGTTATTTCCTTTAGCATTATTATTGGTGGTAGCAGTAGTGATTTGTGTTATACCTTAGTTACTAAACTGTTCTTATCTCAACCCGTGGGAGTTGCATTCTTTTCGATTCTCCTCTCCGTCCCTCCAGGAGCAGGGGGAGGGCAAGAAGGGGGAGGAGTGAGTGAACGAGGTTTGTGGTTCGGTTTAAACCACGACAGCATGTTAGTTAAATTCTACCATACTGTGAAAAGCAGGCCTTAACCAATGTATTTAGAATGAAATATTCATATTTCAGACAATATAGGTAGTAAATTTTAACAGCATCCAGTCTTTGGAACTGCAGCACCTGTACTCAAGGCCCCAGAGTAGTAGTGTTAATTGTTTCATTTCCTAAAGCAGTACTTAAGAAAAAGAGCTTTAATTTGATCAAATGAAACTGAATGAAGACAATTTAGCCCATAAAGTTAATCACCACTTGGGTGTTCAGAGGTTTCAGAGACCTGTTCCACTCCGAGGCAGAAACGCAAACTTTACAGACAAGGACACATAAGTGTTCCTCCCACTATCAGTTCTACAGATAAAAGAGAAGATGTAGTGTCTGATTTACAGGCACACTGCTTTTTCCAATTGTTTTATGATTAATATAATCTTCCTCTTCTTGGACTTAGGTATGTGGAATAATCTATGTATTCTCCAGGCTCCTCAGTGTGTATTTCTGCACATTCTCAGACCATCAGAAAGAAAGAAAGCCCTCATCTCCTGGGCCAGGCTTTTCCCTTGCTCTCAGGTCCTGATCAAAGTCCACATTAAATCAACAAGAGTGTTTCCAGTAACCATAACATGCATTCAGTCAGGTCCCTGAGTATTCACCACACTCCCAGATTGTTCAGCCTACACAGGATAAAAGCATTATGAAAGCAAAACACACAATTCTATGATTCTATGATTCTGTTCTAATTGCTATTGAAATTAGTATTTTTCCCCTGCTTTAAATTATCTTCCTGTGGTAAATGTAGCCTCGGACTGTAGAAGCCAAAGGGACTGTCCAGAAATTTCCAAGCTGTTTCATTTTTTTATTTCCAGCAAATAAAATAACCAGAGAGTCATGACTGTTGAAATTACAATGAGAGTATCTATGTATTTAAAACTGTTTTCTGCATCATGTCCAAAAGTAATTTCATTACATTCATTATTTCTGATGATACATGGAATATAAGATCTAGTGCTGAGGTATCATAAGTAGATGATTTTCTGTTTCTGTAGGAGAAATATGACACTGTGAATCTCATTATTCAGTATTGTACAGATACATCCACAACATTCCCCTCCTTCCCTAGCAAAACAGGCTAGCAGTCCAGCATGAGGGTTAATTAAAAACTAGCATTATGAATTAATTAATTAGCAATGAACAGTAACTGTCATGGATTGTGATACAGTGACTGCACTTGGAAGATGTGAGGCAATTCCTGAAAAATGTCAGAACCCTCACTTCTACATTTAGATAGGAAATACAGTACCATGTTTGGGCTTTCTCATGGTTTTGTTCTTCTTCTCCATGACTTGTTTTCCACTTATTTACCACCTGATACATTTAGCCTTAATACCAGTGCCGGTTCAAAGTTGTCTGATCTCAACTCACAATTTTTGTGCTTTTCCTCATTCACATTCAATCAACTCCAAGCACCTATTACAAGGTGTGAGGGGGTTGCATATCAGTAAGCTTTTATTTGTGGAATATATAACATTTTGATAAATGCCAAAATTTTAAGTGCTTTAAAGCCTGCTTTATATTGTTAATGAGGCCATACAATAAAAAAAAAATGGTGATTGCAAAGAATTTCTTTAAAGCTACTTTTCTTGGAAAATAAAATGACTGCACAAATTTGCCAGTTAAAAATCAAAATGCTACATGTAAGACTTTAGTACAAATAGAATTTCTGACAGATTTATGTTCAGGATAAAAAAATGCTGTCAAATGCAGCTATAAAAAGTAAAGTATCCATTTAATGTGAGGCTTAAAATATGGTGAAAGTAGCATTCATTATCATAAATACAGTAGTCTGATTTAATTATGTCTTCTGTAATAAGTTTGTCAGATAACACAATTTGGAAATGCACAGCTAAATCAAGTATGTTCTACTTGCCTATTGAGTGATAGTGAAATTGCTTATAGAAAGCCTTCTTTACAGTCAATTTTGAGATGATGCAACTTTGCAATAGGTTTTACTTCATTTTAGGATTTTATTATCAATTCACTAACCTATTTTAGAGATTTTTTTTAACAGGAGAGTGTCTTTATACCCAAAGACAATAGATCAGTTATTATATGAAGCATCTTATCACTGTTTATCTTCATCTCACACATGCTGTCAAAGTACTCATCTTTTGCCACTATGCTTTGATCTGTAATTTAGGAAAAGGTAAGATAAGTCCTTACAAACTGTATGTTTGAAATGGAAAAGCGAGGCACAAACCTGAAAGTCAGTTTGCTTGGTTTTGTCCTGGTTTCAGCTGGGATAAAGTTAATTTTCTTTGTAGTAGCTGTTGCAGTGCTGTGTTTTGGCTTTAGTCTGAGAACAACACTGATAACACTCTGATGTTTTAGTTGTTGCCCAGTAGCAACAACTTACCCTGATGAAGGACTTTTCAGTCTCTTGTGCTCTGAGGGAGGGGCACAGAAAGCTGGGAGGAATCAGACAGGACACCTGACACAAACTAGCCAAAGGAGTATTCCATACCACAGCATGTGTCATATATATGTGTTATATATATATATATGCATATGCCTTACCTCATATACTGTCATGCTCACTGTATAAACTGGGGGTAGTCACTTGGAAGAGACCTATTGATGCTCAGGGGCAGGCTGGGCATCAACCATTTATGCCTGCTGATTTAAACCATAATAGGTTTTAACATCAAGATTGTCAGCTTCAGGGACAAAAGAACTTGATTTGTATCATGCACCTTAAACACATATTTTCTTCCACTACTGCCTCCTTGCAAAGTAAGGTTGTGATCAATCCCTTGTTTTCAGGTTCACAGCCTCTTTAAACGTCAGTCTGATTGCACTCCCACAGCACCTCTTTTTATATATGACCAGAGTGTCTCAATAGGATTTGCAAAACTGTGTTAGCACAAGGAAATTGCCTAATTATTACCAACATAATTTCCAGTCCTGCTATTGGCAGAACTGATCCTACTGTCACATTCCCATTCTATTTGATGCATGCAAAAAACACCCAGCCAAAAGACCATCCTTGTTTCGAAGAGCTCACTATATTTGCACACTGACAGGATATAAAAATGCGTTCTGTAAAAACACTTTGTGCTCTCCCTGACTTGGGGAAGATGGCTTATTTATCAAAACATCTGCACGCAGTCTTTTTCCTTACTTAATTTCCTCTAAAATTTTTAAACTTGCAAAATCAAATTTCTATCCATGAAAACCAGGGCAAAAATCCTACGCATAAATGACATAAGGCTGAAAAGATACATAGAAGAAACTGAGGAAATTGAGAGTACATACACATTTAGAAGTTACTCACACAAAAGCTAGTATTTTCTTCCAATTCACAACAGTAACAGTCCACATGAAGGTATATGAAAGACATGGTGAGAACCATCATAGATGCCCCAGTATCCAAAGAAGGCCTATAAGGATGCTGGGGAAGTACTCTTCATTAGGGACTGTAGTAGTAAGACAAGGGGTAGCGGGTTCAGACTTAGACAGGGGAAGTTTAGATTAGATATGGTGAGGCACTGGAATGGGCTGCCCAAGGAAGTTGTGAATACTCCATCCCTGGCGATGTTTAAGGCCAGGTTGGACAGAGCTTTGGGAGACATGGTTTAGTGTGAAGTGTCAGTGCCCATGGTAGGGGGGTTGGAACTGGATGATCTTGAGGTTCTTTCCAACCCTAACCATTCTATGATTCTGTGATTCTATGATTCTACGCCATACATGTGACACAAGTTCATACATGCCATCTATGGAAAATCCTATATGGCTGAATATCAGAATTTTCCTCACAATTTATCTCCTGATATCAGAAGGCTTTACACCACTGCATAGCACAATTATTTTCCAGTTGGTGTGTATAACTATTTCATGGTGTGCTCAACTCTGAAGTTTAAGCTTATGCTTAATTTGAGGACTTGGCAAATTTGTCCTCAAAGTGCAGAATGAGTTATCTCCTTGAAGAGAGATCACCTCCTTAAGGGCTCTAGTAAACCTGAATCTTGCTGGGAAGGATCTGTTTGCTACACACAGCAGTCAAAACCTTGATTTTTGAAGACCTCATACAGAGTCACTCACAAAAGTGGTCTTAAAAAGGAGAGCACTAAGGTACCATCTTGCATACCACTGTTTCCAAATGATGGTACAGCCATAGATCAGAAAGAACAAAACATGGCTGAAGGATCTGAGAATGCTCCTGATGTACTGGTAATGGACTTTTGTGCTTGTCAGTTAGAAGCATGCTGTCCTGGGTTCAGCAGTAGCAGTCATTTTTCTACTTCTTAGTAGCTAGTGCAGTGCTATGTTTTCATTTTTTGGCTTGGGAACAGTGCTGATAACTCCGATGTTTTCAGTTGCTGCTCAAATGTTTGGTCTGGCCAAGGACTTTGTGAGCCTCATGCTCTGCCAGGGAGGAGGGGAAGCTGGGAGGAAGCAGAGACAGGACACCTGACCCAAGCTAGCCAAAGAGGTATCCATACCACAGCACATCATGCCCAGGATGTAACGGAGAGTTACCCAGAAGGGCTAGTTGACTGCAGGGTTGGATGAGGTATCGGTCAGTGCTCGGCTGGGAGGAGTGGTGTGAGTTATTGGTCGGCTGGTGTTGAGGTGTTATATTCTTTCCTCTTGTTATTTTCTTTACCATTGTTATTATTGGTGGTAGCAGCAGTGATTTGTGTTATACCTTAGTTACTAAACTGTTCTTATCTCAATCCGTGGGAGTTGCGTTCTTTTCGATTCTCCTCTCCGTCCTTCCAGGAGCAGAGGGGGGGAAAGAAAGGGGGGGAGTGAGTGAACGAGGTTTGTGGTTGGGTTTAAACCACGACAATTCTTTTTTGGCGCCCAACGTGGGGCACGAAGGGTTGAGATAACGACAGATCTGACTGGATTAATAGTCGTCACAATGCTGATTTATTGTCTCTCAAAGCTGTTTCTCTTGATTTCACAGTTTCACAATGATGTACATAACTTAGAGCCGGTATTTGCTGTGTTAGTCTTTATGAAGTGTGGGGCTTGGGCTAAGGTTCTTGTTTCACTGTACTTTATGGCAATGACTTGTAATACGAGTGGGCTCCGGCAGCAGGCAGGATAGATGTGGCAGTGGACTTGTACCTGGCCGTCCCGCTGCTCTTCACCGCCCTGGCCCTTGTCCTCGCCTCCGTCTTTGTGAGGCTGCTGGGAGCCGAGGGGGAGCGGCCCCGGGAGCCGGCGGCGGCCGAAGCGGCCTGGGAGAGTGGCCCCGGGGAGCAGGCGGAGGCTGCAACGGAGCCGGAGGCTGGGAGGAAGGCGGCTGCTGAGCAGCAGGAGGAGGCGGCCGAGGAGCTGAGCCCCGTTGGAGGAGCCGAGCCCCGTGGCTGAGCCCAGCCCCACGACGGCCGAGAGCATCCCCCGGAAGCCGCCCGCCGAGCCCCAGGAGGATGCAGGAGCCCACGCAGCATTTCCCAGCAAGGCAGAGGAGGAAGATCTGCACTAAGGGAAGGAGAAGCTGGTGGTGGGAAGCCGGCAAGCACAGCAGCTACACCAGCCCGAGGGACAAGTACAGCAGCATCATTGGAGAGTTCTGAAGGTTTTGAATGGCCTTTGGGTACCCCTGGGACCTGCCTGCTGGTTGTGATGGGGATCAGCATGCTGGCACACACAGAGAATGTGTTCTACGCACGGCCATTTTGTCTGATCTCAGAAGTTAAGCAGAGTCAGGTTTGGGTCTCGCCTAGGGTTAGACGACGGTATAGGAGGACCAAGAGATCTTCCCCAAGGATGGACAGTCATGAGTGGCAGTGTGTGGGGGACAGTATGAGTGAGTATCTAGTCCACTGGGCCCCTCCAGTGCTTTGGAAGTGTTGGAGATGGAAGGCTGTTGTATGGAGTCCCCAGCAACAAGCTGCAGAAACTGCTGAAGGGGACAGTGAATTATTTTGAGCCTGGTGGGCCCATGGCACTTCAGGCCATCAGGGCAGAGATGCAACATAGAGATGGACTCATGATCGAGGGGTGGACATAGCAATGGACACTATTGCCCAGGTGGTTCACGAGTGTGAACACTGCACACAGCCTCTCCTGCTCTGAGAGACTGTTACAAGAGATGGAGGCAGACATTGTAGATCAGATGGACTCAGCAGCTTTATAGGGACTGGTCCATGCACTAAGAGTGTACTGAGATAAGAGTGATGGTATATTGAAAATGTGGGATCTAAGCATGACGTGAATGGTATGGAATAAGGGGTGGATAATGGCCTGGGTTCAGCAGTAGCAGTCATTTTTCTACTTCTTAGGAGCTAGTGCAGTGCTGTGTTTTCATTTTTTGGCTTGGGAACAGTGCTGATAACTCCGATGTTTTCAGTTGCTGCTCAAATGTTTGGTCTGCCCAAGGACTTTGTGAGCCTCATGCTCTGCCAGGGAGGAGGGGAAGCTGGGAGGAAGCAGAGACAGGACACCTGACCCAAGCTAGCCAAAGAGGTATTCCATACCACAGCACATCATGCCCAGGATGTAACGGAGAGTTACCCAGAACTGCAGGGTTGGACGAGGTATCAGTCGGTGCTCGGCTGGAGGGAGTGGTGTGAGTTATTGGTCGGCTGGTGTTGAGGTGTTGTATTCTTCCCTCTTGTTATTTCCTTTATCATTATTATTATTGGTGGTAGCAGTAGTGGTTTGTGTTATACCTTAGTTACTAAACTGTTCTTATCTCAACCCATGGGAGTTGCATTCTTTTCGATTCTCCTCTCCGTCCCTCCAGGAGCAGAGGGAGGGAAAGAAGGGGGGGAGTGAGTGAACGAGGTTTGTGGTTGGGTTTAAACCACGACACATGCAAACAAAAAAAAAAAATGCCATCAATCTGAACTATTTTGTGTGTAGAAAAAATAATTCTCAGTAGGAAAATTATCCACAACTTGTCGTTTCCTAATACTGATACTATAAAGGAAAAAAAAAAAACCCTCTCAGATTTTTTATGAGCTTTTGTGACTCTTTCTCTTTGCATGTCTCCATGTTCTGCTCAGAATGTTAACATGGGTAGTACAATTCAAGAATGCTTAACATTTGTCTGGGATTTGGGGACCTCTGGGAAGCTGGTTCAAGCTACTGCAGTGCTGTACATCTGGAAATCCTGGATATTTCTGCTGAATGAAACAGATCTGGTGCCAAGCACTTGTAGACTAGATATGAGTGTTCAAAAGCCCTAGATATGATCCCTCTTAAAAGCACTGGACATATTTTGCAGGGCAGCCTGCTGTACCTCATTTGATCTTAAAGAAAAGAAAAATTAAAAATATGTTGCAAATGTCCAACTGTAAAAATGTAAGGAATGAATGCTGAGTAAATATCCTATGCAGGTCGGCATAAAACACTTTAGACTTATCTATGAGATAATTATAACTTTAGAAATTTTTTTTTTTCTCTTTTTAGCAAATACTAACATTGAAAGAGATTATTAGGGAATTGATGTAAAAATATTTTGGGGTTTTCTTGCAGTATTTAGTAATGGATGCTGACCACTATAATTGCTGAAAAACGAGCACTAAGCACTGTGGAGCCCTGAAACTGTTCATGTGCACCTAAAACTGTATGTTCACATGCCTATGATCAGGCACATTTCTCTTCTTATGGGCACCCTTTTCTCATTTATGGTTCCAATTCAGCTGAACTTTTTGTATTATGGTTTTCACATTTCATTGATTTCCAATTTTGCATAATTTGAGCCTTTAACTATCCTGATTTTTACATTTTGTCTCACCTTCATTTATTTTACTTGATTTATTCAATATGAGCAAAGAACAAGTGACAGGTTTTGTACAGCACAATCCCTTCTGAGATTATGGCAACAATAAAAAGACAAACTGGATATAGCTTTATATAAGATACAGGCCACAATCATCTGTGAGTACCTACTATCCACAAAAAACAGTAACACAACTCTTCATTCAAATGAAATGCTGGACCTAAACATCTTCAGAAAGTAAGCACTCAAATTTAATCTTAATAATACAATGCCAGGGACTAAACTTTTCCCCCTCCACATTCAGCCCACTGTGATATTGCTCAAAATGGGTGAAGAACTAAAAAGCCTTCAAAAATATTAAAAAAACCAGATACTCTGTTCATAACATTGCAGCTAAACAATGAACTGAAATCACTCCATTATTAGCACCTCACAACTGGGGCTTACAGGGGAAGTATTGGCATACTCTGAATTGGAGTTACAATAATAAAATTCTTGATTTCTAATATTTACATTTTTTCCCATGGTGATTATAATAATAATAATACTGTGCAATACAGTAATTAATCTAATTAGTTTATTTTCATGAAAGCTATTATTACTATAGGTCATGAATTAAGACACCATAATATTGTACAAGACATTCTCTGAACATTAATAGAGATGAAATACATTTACTCTGCAAAATGGACAAAGCAACAGTTGTTTCCTTGGTGAAAAAAATAGAGGGATGATTATCAAAAGATGCAAATTAAGTTTCTTTCAATAACCACTGTGAAGGTTGAATATCGATGACGCAAAAATAATTTCTCTGTAAAGAAAACAGTCTCAGCCTAATGTAGGCCAAGGAAAGCTTTTCATTTCCCGATTCAAGACCTATGACCTGACAACACTTCCCCTCCCCTATTCTTCCCCTGCCCTTTTCCCCATAAGAAACTTCACATATTAAGCTACATTTGTCACTAAAATATAAATAGCATGCTTGCTTTCTTTCTGTAATGCATTTATGGTGTTTCATGTATGATCTTTTGTATATACATTTGTATCCATTAACAGTACCTATGTGAAATATCATATATGATAATAAATGCGTACCTTGGTATGTGGAGGCGTAAACCTTGGGAAAATTTGCAGAAACATGTGATAAATCAATTATTTATGCCCTCTTTATTGCTTCACTGGCCAGATAATTCTGTGTTGCCTGGAGCTTTATTCTAACATTCCAATCCAGTGAGCAGATTACAGCATCCATCATTCATTTGAAATCAACAAGCCAAATAAATATTTCTTCCACCTGCCTCAAATGTGAAATGTCACCTCTTTTCTACAAGCACCAGTAAGATTCAGTCTTACAAGAGCAACAAGGTTTCTCTGCTATAAAAGCTTTAGAGTCTAACAGGTCCCAAACCAAGGAAAATTGTGTCATCAAGACAGGACATTCCAGTGCCCTGCTTACATCCACTCCAAACCTTGGAAGACCCCAAATCATCTACCTTGAATGCAGGTAAATCACATAGAAATATTTAATCAGAAATACATATCACTACAGTCCATGCTCACTTGAGTTTCCTAGGAAAATGCACTAGATGCTCTGTCACTCTGTGAAGCCCTCCATGGAGGTCAGCCTCATGCGCCCCAAATGTTGCCTCCCTCTCTACATCTCAGATCCTGCCAGAAAATATCTTGCAGGGGACAGCAAGACAAGACAGAGAGAAGAGAAAAGCGCAATTTGTAAGGAGGTTTTTCCAAATGACAGCATTTGCAGAAGTGACAGACAAGAGGAAGGTCACATAAAATAACAGCTTCTGGGTTAGCAGCACCTATGACTGACCCCTGAGTCAAGCAATGTTTCACTTGGTCACAGAATTTATTTAACACTGGCACAGACAGTCTGGTTCTTTCATAAAGAAATACTCTATAAAGAACATATGCTTACCATATCCTGAGCAGCCTCCTTCATGTATTACTCTATTAAATTATCAAAAATAGGAGTTATATTCATAGACAGAAAAATACCATTTGTCCACTTCCCTCTTAGAAGCAGCTTTTCTGTAACATTGCTACTCCTTCACCTAGCATCCCTGATCTACCCTTTTCTGAGTCTGACATTGTCAATTCACTTATATTGCATTTTCCTACACTAACGTTTTAGATTAATGCCATTTGATACAGACATGAGTGAAACTGAAATATTACTAAACTTTAGTGTCTTTGTATCCAAAAAAGAATATGATAAGAAGTTATCATCTAAAAACATGTAAGGAATTACAATGATAAGGCTACACTTCAGCTAGGAAGTGGCATCTGATTTAGATTTCAAATATAAACCCAGAGAAGCCACAAACCAGGTGGCACTAAAAGTATGTTAATTAATCAGAATCTGTGGATGCTTCCTAGGCATGGATTCATTTTTGCTTAATGTGCACCTTCAGTGGTGGTCTTAAGTAAAAAAAAAGAAAGGTTATTTTCTGTGCATTTTTTAAAGGAATGATGAATAATTCAATTTTAAGGAAGAAAGCATAGGAACAATCAATTCAATCTTTCCTTTTCACTGTATTATTCATGTTGGCCTTTCTTTTCATAAGAGGTAAACTCCTCTTTCTTTAAAGAATTAATACTTCTAGAACAATTGTTTTCAATTGCAAAATCTCAAAACATTTTTGAAGCATCGAGTCTCATTTTGTGAAATAAACTTGATGAAAAAAGAGGAAAAGACAAAAAGTGCATAAAATTTTAATAACATCCAACAGTGATTTTTGCAAAAGTGTTACAGACTGTTAGTATTTTTTCCTATGAGCTGTTCTATTTAGAGAAAGAAAAATGTTAGTCTGTTGAAGGATCTAAATTAAAACAAAAAAAATCCCAACCTCTTAAAAACAACAGAACTTTTAAGAATAATTCTACTCAATGGCATCATTTTCCTTGACCTTCATGTGTTCAGAGCAGGTATGCTGCCAGAAAGGTCAACTGGGACAGAAGCAAATGTTTCTTCAACAATTCATAATTATTTTTCATTCTGCTTTATATTTTTGTTAATAAGCCAACTAACATTCATGCTCCATTATATAGTATACTGCAGTACTACAGCTTTTTTAGGACCTGATTCTGCTTTTGCTTTCCTTTTGTTTTCTTTAATTTGCCACTGCCAATATTTTCTTCCTTTTATTCAGTATTGTAAAAGAAGTACGGATCTCTCTGCTCCTATAAACAGTTGTGACACAATCTGCTGAAAAACATGGCTCTTCCTTTCTGTCCTGGGTTCAATAGTAGCAGTGATTTTTCTCCTTAGTAGCTGGTGCAGTGCTGTGCTTTTTACTTTAGTCTGAGAGCAATGCTGATAACACATGGATGTTTTTAGTTGCTGCTAAGTAATGTTTATTCCAATCACAGACTTTTCAGTCCAGGGTGGAGGAGCATGGGAAGCCGTAAGGAAGCAGAAACAGGACACCTGACCCAAGCTAGCCAAAGTTTCCATCCTACAGCACGTCATGCCCCAGTATAGAAACTGGGGAGAGTTATGCTGGAGGCCCAGATTGCTGCTCAGGTCAGGCTGGGTATCGATCGGTGGGTGGTGAGCAATTGCATTCTTTCCCCTTGTTATTTCCCTTAACATTATTATTATTGACGGTAGCAGTAGTGGGTTTATGTTATACCTTAGTTACTGCACTGTTCTTATCTCAGCCAGTGGGAGATACATTCTTTTGATTCTCCACCCCATCCCTCCAGGAGCAGGAGGGAACAAGGTGGGGCAATGAGCAAGTGGCTGCATGGTTCTGAGTAACTGGCTGGGCTTAAATCACAACACTTTCAAAGAAACGCAGTAACTCCAAGTGATAAAAAAAATTCTTCCGCTTCTCCAAATATGAGCAAGCTTTTAAAGGTCTCAGGGTTTTGGTATTCATTCTTTTATTTTGCTTTGCCTTTTTTTAGGGTTGGTTGTTTTTTGGGGTTTTTTTGTTTGTTTGTTGGGATTTTTTTTTTTTTGGTGTTGAGGTTCATGTTTTCAAATTCTCTCTGGAACAATGAGAAGCAGAAAAATGCACTTTAGTTGGCTCCTGCAAAACTGTATTAGCCTGGCAGCTCGAGCTTTATAAATACTACCAAATACTGCAAGGAAATAGGAAGTAGGGAAATAGTTGTGAGAGAACATTCAAGACAAACTGCCTTAAAGGAGACAAATTTTGTTAGAGAAATCTGGAAGACGAACATGCCCAGCCAGGCTCTTCTTTTCTCACATCCTGCACTGGTCTCTTCATGGTTATTCATGGGATTTGCATGCTAGTGGGCACTAATGGTAGATTACTGGATGACGAAAATCTAAGAACATTGTTCAAGATCCCATTTTTAACTCTGGTACTTTCTGTCTGTTTCTTCCAAAAATACTAAAGTACAAGCTCGGCACTGATGAGGTCATAACTGACTGAAAGGTTATGCATAAATACCCTTTGCTTATGGCTTGGCTGGTGTCCTGGGTTCATCAGTAGCAGTCATTTTTCTCCTTCTTAGTAGCTGGTGCGGTGCTATAGTTTTGACTTTCAGTCTGGGAACAGCGCTGATAACACCGATGTTTTAGTTGTTGCTCAGTAATGTTTACTCTGACCAAGGACTTTGTGAGTCTCATGCTCTGCTGGGGAGGAGGGGAAGTCAGCAGGAAGCAGAGACAGGACACCTGACCCAAACTAGCCAAAGAGGTATTCCGTACCACAGCCCGTCATGCCCAGTATATAAACAGAGGGCAGTTACCCGGAAGGGCTAGATCGCTGCTTGGGTCAGGCTGGGTATTGGTCGGTGGATGGTGAGTGGTTGCATTCTCTTCCCTTGTTATTTCCCTTATTATTATTATGATTATTGGCGGCAGCAGTAGTGGTTTTGTGTTATATCTTAGTTACTGGACGGTTCTTATCTCAACCCATGGGAGTTACATTCTTTTGATTCTCCTTCCCATCCCTCCGGGAGTGGGGGAGGAAGTGGGGGGGAGTGAGTGAGCAGCTGCATGGTTCTGAGTTGCCGGCTGGGCTTAAACCATGACAGCTGGTACTGTGCCTTTGTCTATCTGATGAAGACAGTGGAATAATAGTGAAACAAATAGCAACTATAACCTTCAACACAATGATTTCTTCTATGAGGCACACATATCCATCACTGACTTACATTTGTAGCTGTCAGTCATGACACCAAACACAGAAGTCTAATTTAGATACTGTTTCCAAGCTAGCATAGCATGTATTTGATGTTTGTTGCCATGAAATCTATTTCTTGCCACCTTAAAAACCCAGCCAGCAGGTTTCCCTTTGTCCATTTTGTTGCTGCAGCAATCCAGATGTTTGCCTTAGTTCCACTCCAGTCAGAAAAAACATGAAACATTTTCTCATTTCCTTGTGGGCTGAATTGTGTAAGCACAGCTGGTATAAACCACTGTCTAAGAATCTGCCTGGCATCAGATGGAAAGGAGAAACTTTCCTGCAATGCTATGTTTCAATGACTGACAGTCACATACATGTTGTGTCTTGAAATGAGCTGAAACCCACTTCTGAACATATCTGGATCATCTGCATCACTCGAGATCACTCACTGCAGGCCTTTGTCACTGCAGCAACATTACACTCTTGCAGGTCAGTTGGACCATTCTCTTTTTTATCCAATATAGAAGATGCAACAGTATTGCATTTGCTCAGGGTTTTGACCTGAATAATGAACTTGAACCCCTATGCTTAAAACCTACACCCCTTGAAGGGTAATCAAGATACGTGCTTCTGAGGATGAGGCAGTTCAAGACAGATTTTAAGATGTTACCCCTCATTTGCAAAACTAGCATTGTAAGGAGTCTTCATATTCTGCTGCTGGGCTGCAGGGCTCCTCAAGACATGACTATCAGAGGCTAAAGTATGGAAAGCGCAGGCATCCAGTGGGGCTTCTGCATCATGCAAACTTCCTCTGCTGGGAACAGCCAGGCATATCCCATTGCATTCACTAACATGTAGACCCCAGTTAGTATATTCAAGAAAACACTTCATTAGCATATTTTCCAGAGGGAAATAGATCCTCTTTCCAAGTCTGTCTATTCCTAAAATTTACTCTCTGTGTGACATGTATAATTCTCCTTTTTTTATTTCCATGGGACTGAGCACAAACTTAGACTGAGGAAAAGCACACCTTTGCTAAAGCCTGATTCTTTTGCTGAGTGATACTCAAAAATGTGCTTAGGTTAAATTCTGATGTTTGACTGTCAGAATTCATTCTATTAAGGAATACTGAGTAGAAATTGCATAGCTGTGTTATTAATAGATGATAATTTAATAAAGTGAAACACTTTTGCATAGAAAAACAGAAAAAAAAATTGAATATTTTATGGCATAAACTGAAACATGAGTCATCTCTCCTGCAGTAGCAACAAATAAAACAATTAAAAGGGAAAACAGATTTACTTCTGGGACAAATTATGAGTTTCTTTTAATCAAATCCATGAATTTTAATCAGTGAGTGCCTTAATGCGTGAAGGGAAAATGGCAATTTTCAAAGCTCTTCTCCCTGGAAGGATATTACATTGTATCCTTTCCATTCTGCATGTCCCAGACATACTTCATAAGACCCTACAGATACTTTAAAGGTGGGATTGAATTCTGTATTTAAATTGCAACCCATTCCCAGTTTCAGGCCACTGAGATACAAAAGGTCATGATATTTGCCGTTCATTTTTCTTCTCTCGGAATACTAAACCTTGAGACTATAAAGAATGTTATATGAAATATAATTTCTTGCCAATTGCATGAAGAATATACTGTGATTAAGTAAGTAGTTTGACCTGAGTTGTTTAATCCTATTCACATAGGATCATCTTGAAAACTTTGGGTTCTCAACGCAAGTATCAATATTTTAAAGAATCCAGGAAAAGATTCAAGGTGAAAAAAGGGCCACAAAAATTTAAAATCTCGATTCATCTCTGGGTCAGAAACATCGTCTCTGAATAAAAACAATGAAAAAAGGTTATGAGTCACCTTTCTTTTACAGTCAGCATGGAATATATTATTTTCAGTGTGGAACCTGAGAATATAAATTCTGATAAGCAGGGAGCTAAGATGGAGATGGACTCTCTCCTCCCACCCCAAAAAACTTGCAGACAAGCTTTGAAATAAAGCTTTCAGTTCCTATTTACACAAAACCTGTTTTTACAGTCATACTAGCGAAGAAAGGAGACAAAGTCATTAGACCTTGCATCTGCTTTAAGGTCACTTAACACTTCCAGATGGATTTGAAAATGTCACAGTGCAAACAACAGTCAGAGCCAGCATTTCTACTGAAATTGTTAGATTCACCAGTTTTTAGGAACTGAAATGGACCATTATCATACCCAGTTTGACCCCCTGCATACTGACAACCACAGGTTTTTACCAATTTATTCCTGAAGTGAGCCCATAATGTCTATTCCAGCTATCATATCTTTTGAAATATACCCACTTTGAGACATTAAGGAATGGATATTCTGTCTCATTTCTCAGTATATTTTCAGTTGGTTAAATTAATCTCACTATTAAAACATGATGCTTCAGTTCCAGGACAGCAGTGAGTCCCATATATTTCACGTACTCTAAACATATTGTCACAGCTTTGCATATCACTTTTGCCAAGCACATATTTACAAATCAAAGCGAAAGCTGTCTTATAGCATCCCACAGCAGGGACCCACAGGCTCAGATTTGTTCACAGAAGTTTCTATAATAGCAAGTAAAAGTTCACTACTGGGTAATGAACTGCACCTAGGTTCAGGAATACAACTCTGAAGGCCAAAAGGCTATGGAGACAATGTGCCTCTTGCTATTCAGATTCTGTTCCTTTGGTAGTTTCAGGCGTTCAAGGCCTATCTTGAGGTTTCATTATACAAAGTAATGTACAGATACACCCACAAAAGTATGGTGTTTCCTCAAACTGCTTATCTCTAGCTTATCTCCTACAAGACCCTCCATGAGTCACACAAGCTCTCTGCTGTAGGTGATGAGCTCCAGTGCTTGAAGACAATGCAGCCTCAAAAAGCTGAACACTTTTTGTGTGTGAAAGTGTATCCTCCTATTTTATTTTTTCTTTTTAAGGGAAAATTTCACATTTTGAAAAAATGTTACATATACAGGGAAAATTTCACATTATTAGGAGAGAGATGCAATGCATCTCTCTCATAATACTTCTATCCATTCATAGCTGTTACAACCCAAAAAGTAGCTCAGACTTGTGATACTTGTTCCCTTTCCCACCACACCTCATCCCCCCAGGTGTGCTAGCAGGTTTTGGGGCAGTGACTGAGCTCATTGAGCTTCCCGTCTTTTTCTCTTTCTCCTCTGTTTAACTAGAACACCACCTCAGGTAAGTCAGACAACAGACCCAGAATGAAGGTATAGAGGTGAGGCTGCTGGGAAGAGGCTCCATTTGCTGAGAACTCCATCACAGAGAATGCCCAGCTATGCACAGGGGCCAAAGCACCAACATCTTTCTTCTGGTAGCCCTGTCACAGCAGCAGCCCTGGTCATAGCTGGGACTCATCACAGCTCACTTACAGGTACATACAGAGACCAATAAACAGAGATGGGAACGTGACACATTGCTGTAGCCAGGCTCATTTGTGGAATCAAATCAGTACTGAGCCCAGAGTGAGCAGTCACGAAATAATGACATCACCCGTACCATTATCAACCTCCTTTGAGAAGCACATTCAAAACAGCATTTACCAGAGAGGAAGGGCTTTCTATTTACACAGCTGTGGATCTCCAAAGATAACTGAGGTTTGTTATTTTTTAATCTGCTCCTTTTGAAGAGATAAAGTATTCAGCAAGGTTCATAGAGCTTTCAGCTGCAGCTCTCTTGCTTCCTCACTTTAAAGTCTAATAACTCATGAAAATGCAACTTGCCAAATCTGCTGCTTTTCCTCTTTCCCCATCAATTTCTGCTGTCCTTTTCAGTGTCCAAGGTTTTAAGGAGTTTCTGTTTATGGGGTATATGGGCAAAACATTCATATCTTTGCAGATGCCGCATCACATTACTAATTTTTTAATATTGAATCAGTATCTACTCACTTTTAAATATATGATGGATCTTTACTAGCTATCTGTTTTGTAAAATTTACATTTGACTTTGTGCTGTGACTGCTAATTGAATGCCTTCAACTGATGCTAAATCACTTCATTGTCTTTTTGCAACCACCACCTAGAAATATCTATTTAACTTCCCTGAATATACTATCTTACTTCATTGTGCATTTGTGATCTTACTTTAATGCCAAGGTCATAATTTTTTACCATTTAAAATCTTGTTACAGAGAATTTTCAATCAGTTTTTGAAATTTGTCTTCTATGCTAAAAAACAGGGAAGAACAGACAGAAAACAAGAGCATGATGGACATTATCCAAGATGCTTGCCTGCTTTCACACTAAGGGTATTAGAAGGATTTACTTCCCCAAAAAGGAACTAAAGATAAAAGGGAGATTAGATGGACACTGAAGTACTGGGAATAATTTTTTTAAGTGCTATTTAGGAAAAAAAAAAAAGAAAAATATAAAACCTAGCTGATGCCAAACCTTCCTCTCACCCTCTGCTCCACTGTAGGTTACATATGTATGTTACATTTTGAAGTAATGTATTATTTCAAAAGAAAAAAACATTGATTTGTTTTCTGCTAAAGACATAGAAAACAAATAAATCAGTTCTTTCACTTTGAAGTGTCAGGTGTTACTTTTCAGTGCAAAGTTTATTAGCCTTAAAAGTCTTTTTTCTTTTGTTTTCTGCTACTGCACTTTTTATCATGTGTCACATTATGTAAATCTTAACTAACATTTGAGAGTGCATTTGTACATGATACAGATGGTGTATTTTCAATTCATATATTTATTTTTATTTACTCTTTTCACTTTTCTGACTTAGAAACTGAATGCTGTCTCTCACACCTCATACCTAGGGGAAGAAAGAAGTAGGCAGCATAAGAAGCAATAGCTGCTTTTATAGCTGTTAAATGTGAAATATGCTATTTATAACGGAAGAATTAGAACCTGTGGGCCCAGTAAATATTCAGAGTCTGATGAGTAGGTGCTTTCAGCTGCAGGGAAGAGTAACTTTTTCACTAATCATCCTACTGAATTGAACAGGAACTCCTGTGGAACAGCTTAATGTAAAAGAATCATATATGTCAAAGGAGAGCAACAAGAAGAGGGACACATCATCCCAGTTTCTCCAGAGTGGAAACTCAAAAAGGAAGCAGCCAGTTCAGCAAAGATGCTTCAGTTTTAACTGTGGTCTTAACATTCACCAGGAAAATGGACATTTTTAGATGTGCATTAATCACTAGAGTTAAACACACATTTACAAAAATCAAGGTGTAAACGCTTAATGTACAACAAAATAGTAAGTCTCTAGCAGAACAGGAATTTTACTGTAATTTTTCTGAACACCTGAACATCAGTCTAATGCATTCAGACTGTGACCCATCCTCTCGCTACCTAATACATCTCAGGATGGGTTTTTCAGGGGTTTCATTTTTTGAAAACAGTCCCTGGGCTCTCATTAGCCAAACGCATCAGGATGCTGGTGCAAAATACCAGTGCCACTGGCACTTTGGCATCTTCTCAGCCTTCCAAGAGCATCTTATGCAGTGAGTATTTTAGGCTTTTGAAAAGAATAAAGGCTGCAAAACAAAGCTAAAACAGTGAGGAACTGTCAAGGAAGGAAGCAAGCAGAGTAAAAGCATGTGAAGCATAAAAACGATTCAAAACACTGATCTAAACCAGGAGATAAGCGAAATCATATTCAGCCCAAAGAAAGTGAAATAAAGTTTAAGATATGTAGAAACGTTGTCACCAGTGTCTGTTGCCCTGAGTGGGAAGGGAGGTAACTATCCAAGGAAAAACAGAGACACTGAAGGCAAAGATTTTTATGTATTCCATACATAGAGACCTCTTTGTCTCTCTGTATGTCTCTATAGTTGTCTCTATGTATTCCATACATAGAGACAATTAGAGACCCCAGGTCTGTGCTCAGGGCAGATTGCGCAGAGCAGAGAACCACTTCTGAAAGTGCCGATGTTTTTAATATGACATACTCTCAAAATGTTCATGATGTTACCTGTTGAATATGTTACCTATACACACCTTTGCAATTTTGCCACTATAACAACATTGTTTCTACTTCCTATTGCTGAAATGTCGATAACAAACTTTTATTATGGCAGAAAAACTGGTGAGCTCTAGAGAATCTACTGTGCCTATATTTACACATCCGCTCAGGAACGGTATCTTCTATATTACACAGTTCACTTTGCAACTAGTTCAATTTTCCCCCTATGGATTTAAATAAGTCAATAAGCAATTGATAAATCTTCTGTCACCCCAGGCAATTAATGGGAGTTATACAGCATTGGCTGCATCAGGTTTTGTGTATGTGAAAAGCAAAACATTGATTTCACAGACTTACTTGTGCTTATTGATTTAGTGCCCATCCCGAGGCCATTCCCATTTAACGCTTTTGTGCAGTTATTGAAAAAAATTTCAAGACTGTCAAATAAATTCTGTTTCTTCAGAGCTTTATCTGTTACATTGTTTTGCAAGTATTTCTAGCTTTATCAATATGTTTTCAGGCTGGGTTTCAGACTTGTAAGATTTTCATCATCTAGAAAGCATAAACAACTGACCCAACCAACCATTAGTTGGAGGCATTTCAAAGGTTCAGTGTCCTTTTAAGAAAGCAAAAATTCCAACTACAAAAATCCATACTGAGACTTCACAGGCTCAGGATGGGTTTACAGGCTAATCAAAGTACTTGTGTATCTAACCATCCAATTTGCATCTGCATGCATCTGATTGGACACTAAATACCATGAACATCCATAAAAATTGTTAGTCCAAGTAGCTAGATTTGTTCTCAGAACTGAGCAAAAGATCACAGAGACAAATGCAACAGAAGCAAACTTAATGTACAAAAGAATAGCAGCCTTTTGGGAAAGTTGTCCTCATGCACCTATAGCTCACAGCTCATCACCCACATTTGTGAAGACATAATAGGCAGAAGAGCAAGGGAAAATTACTTTTCTATTTTTTATTATTAGATATTAATCCTTTTTTTTTTTTTTTTAACAACATTGAATGAGGAGTCATTCAATTTTGTTCGCGCTTCAAATCTCTTGCTACTTCAGGCCTTACAGATGACAGTGCTGGTTTGACCTAGTTTGCAGCATAGCAATCCTTTGTGTTCCCTGCTGTTCCTTCTTTTCTTTCCTATAGAAGCTATTTCCTAGAATCTGCTGTCAGGATCAACAGCAAACATTCCTGATGCTTTTTAGCTTGCTGCAAGAAGCATTTAAAATAAGATTTGGAAATTCTTGATTAAATACCAATTATCCTGCTTTGTAAAGAGATAACTTACCCTCCACTCCTAAAACACTGAAGAAAACTGACTTTTGTTTCAATATTTTTATTGAAATGAAACACACTTCATTTCTACATGACATACAGATCTATGCTGTGTGCTGAGCTGTGAAGGGAATCTGGATGATAGATGGAGGGGGTTCTTTTATACTTAGGATGCTGATTTTTGGTGTAAATTTGCGTTGGCACTTCAAAACCTCAATTCCAAAATTAAAGAATAATTTGTTTCTAAGAGAGTGAAGCCTACGTGCAGTGCCTGATATACATAAAAGAATAAGGCACAAATATTTTCATGGCCGGAATAGGCGCATTCCTTGTTGTGCTGAAACCTGGCTGGATGGCTGAGCCCAAAGAGCTGTGGTAAATGGTAAAACATCCAGTTGGTGACCTGTCATTAGAGGGCTTGGTGTTAGAGCCAGTGTTGTTTAATATCTTCATTGATGATCTGGATGAAGGGATCAAGGGCAACCTCAGTAGATCTGCGGGCAAAACCGAGTTGGGTTTGAGTGTTGATCTGCTGGAGGGTAAGAAGCTCTGCAGAGAGATCTGGACAGGCTGGATCCATGGGCTGCGGCCGATGGTATGAGCTTCAGCAAGGCAAAGTGCTGGATCCTGCACTTGGGCCACAACAACCCCCTGCAACACTCCAGGGTTTTGGAAGAGTGGCTGGAAACTGCTCATGGGGAAGGGCCTGGGGGTGATGGTTGATGGAGCTGAACATGAGCAGCTTGTGTCCAGGCAGCCAAGAAGGCCAGTGGCATCCTAGCCTTTATCAGCAATAGTGTAGCCAGCAGGACCAGGGCAGTGGTTGTGCCCCTGCACTGGGCACTGGTGGGGCTGAACCTCAAATCCTATGTCAGTTCTGGGTCCCTCAGTACATGAGAAACACTGAGGTGCTGGAGCAGGGCCAGAGATTGGCAATGGAGCTGGTGAAGGGGCCGGAGCGCAAGTGTGATGGGGAACAGCTGAGGGACCTGGGGGGGTTTAGTCTGGATAAGAGAAGGCTCAAGGGACCTTATCACCCTGTACAACTAACTACCTGAAAGGAGGTTGTAGTGAGGTGGGGTTGGTCTCTTCTCCTACATAACAAGTGAGAGGACAAGAGGAAACGGCCTCAAGCTGCACCAGGAGAGGTTTAGACTGGAGATTAGGAACAATTTCTTCCCCAAAGGGTGCTCAGGCTTTGGAACAGGCTGCCCAGGGCAGTGGTAGAGTCACCAACCCTGAAAATGCTCACTAACTGTGTAGACAAGGCCCTCAGTGGTTGAGTGGTGGCCTTGGCAGTCCTGGGGTAGAGGTTGGACTTGATCCGAAAAGGTCTTTTCCAACCTGGTTGATTTTATGATTCTACATCTGTAATTGTAATTCATATAGAAAGATGATAACCTGAGACCATCAAAGTTCATCCCTTCATACACAAATTTCAGCCTCAGATAAATCTAAAGTACTTTAGAGTTTCTGGATACATGAAGTATGACTTTTACTACCTTCCTCCACCCCAAAGGTGTCATACCTTTTTTCTCTGTAACATGCAAATGGCTGCTAAGAAGTCTTCATTGGGTCTCAACGCATGCCAGGCCACACAGACTCCAAAATCCAGTTGACAACAGCATCCACCCAGGGTTTAAAGTATGTTCACACAATATCCTTCTTTGGGAGACAAAGAAGTAGCAGTTTTGCAACAGAATCTTTTTTCATTGCCTGTATAATGCAGTGAGATTCTCTGAAAGTTGAAATCAAAACTAGTAGTACTGTTATTTATAAAGGCATGGTAAGTACTGAGGTAAAATTCAATATGTGAATTGCAGTAAAATAAATCAGAAATAATGCAAAACCAACTTCCAATTGTGTAACCAATATCAGAAACACAAGTGCATATGTTAAAAGTAATTTTTAATAAGAAATAAACTGAAATTTATCAGGATGACTTGTCAGTTTGATATCCACTAAGTCAGTGATCTCATATCTCAGTAAGAATGACTATTTAAGAAATGTCATTGTGGTGACAGTGTCAATTTCATAAAATGTTTCCATTTTTCATTGTTAGAATAAAGAATCCCTATGTATTCCAGTAATGACTGCCCTTTAGCACTGGAAAAATGTTCTCTTAAGTATTGCTAAAGGAACAATAAATAAATAAAAAAATAGTTATCTTTTCCTTATCTCATTTAACAGTTGCACTTTAATCTCCACTATTTTATAAAATAAAATTGAACTGCTTTTTAAAAACTCATTAGATAACATTGACTTGCTACTAGACAGATCATTTTTCTTTTATTACAATAAGAAAATAAATCACCCTGAGAATGTAACAGAAATGGGAATTTTATGATTACAGATATAAGCAAAAGAATAGACACTGAAAAACTTGAAAACCATGACAATTGTATCTTAAAGGTTATATAGATATGAAGAAGCTTTATTCTTTTCTAAGTTGCTTTGATATCTTCACAAATACAATTATTATTTTGATATAGTTCTTATGTCCATAGCTGTTCTTGCTCTGTAATTTATAATTCTTACACATTATTGTGAATATATGACTTTAACTAGTTTATAAACACATAATTTTAATAACTTTACAAATGAAAATTCTATAGAATTCTGTTTCACTTACATAAAGTTAAGAATTTGCAAGGGCCTGTTTTACTCTGGCAATGAAATACAATCTGCTTATTTCATAGCCATGTGTGATAAGAATACTGAAAAACACAACAGTATATTACTTTCCCATGTCTTCTCAAACATATTCACACTACAAGCACCAAGATATTAAAAGGAGGACAGAAGCTTTTCTAACATGAAGGGGCATTAGGTATCAAATTAAAATAGAGAGCTGGACAAAAGATGGTTTGTATCTGGGAGGCAGGTCCTTCTTCCCTCAGCTCATTGTAGGATGAAAGTAGATAAAGCTTATAAAGTAATACGTTAACTTACAACCTTTACTCCGTCAACAATCCCACTCCTACCAAATTCTGAGCTGTGAGGAAATAGCATTGACTCATTTCAAATCATCAGACTGCATAGAATAGGAAAACAGTATTTTACTGCCATATACTGCAATTTATAACCTGGTAAAGGTCTGTTGCCAAGCCTCATCTCAGGTATTTCGCTGACGTAAACTACAAGCTCCTTGGCTTCTGGAAGGTGAATGCGGCCTTGAAAAAGACATGAGAACATGTAGTTCTCATCTGTGACTTCCACACCTCTTGTATGTCACCCAGCCCATACCATCTATATTCCATGCTGCCAGCCACTGATGCACCCATGTCATGCATGACTGATGTGGCATTAGCTAGCTGACATCAAAAAACTAGACAAGGATGGTAGATGTTGAAGATGCCATCAGATCACACTCATTATAGACAATAGATGGAATCAGACTGCTATGTAATGAGTGATTCACCCTGGAAAACAGAGATGCTACTCACTGTCATAAGACAGCTGTGGAGACTGGTCTGCACAGAAAATGGCTGTCTCACTATAAAATTTCCCTTGTCAGAAGATTCTGCCTTTCAGTGCAATTCCAGTTTTATACCTGCAATTCTTCTTGCCCCCTCGCAAAAGATCAACAGAAAGCTGGTAGCAAAAGCCTTTTAATACCAATGTGGTCTTAGACTAGATTTATGCTGGATGAGAGAAGACTTACTGGTACGTATCTGCTTAAATTAACCATCAGGAGCTCAAAGACCTAATTTCAGAGGTTTAGAGGGAGAATTTTCAAAAACATAACAAAACAACTAAACACTTTCAAATTTCATCCCTGCAATAACAATTGAAATAAAAAAGCCTGTTCAAACAGTCTTTGTTTTACTCTTTATTGACTGAAATGATTAAAAGATGCAGAACAGGAAGGTAGCAAACATTACTAAGAGCTGCACAGCACAACTTATGAAAGCTTTCCAGGAAGAAAGGGTTAAGTCTTTTTGAATACACAACATCTTGAACTCAGAACATCTAAAATCGGAACACAATCTGGAACAGGACCATGAAATTATGACCTCAGCAGACATGAACAGGCATCGGTGTCTTGAGGGAAAGATAATTAACTTCAGAGACTATTGTATCAGCTTTACTTTACAACAACTGGAAATAGTCTTTTGGTGTGTTTAAGAGCCATACATTTCAGAGATGAAACACTGAAAAACAGTGCCTTATAGAAATTTTAGGACTAAGCCCACGACCTTGGTGGCATTTAAAGCCCTTGCTGCCATTGAAATGAAACTCCTCAGGGCCATTTCAAAAAGTTACTAAAATGTTAAAGAAAGGTAAATGGAAAATAATTGCATGCTAAAATTCTACTGAGAGCAAAGAAAAAGTGTGCTACACCTATCATGTAATTCATCCATAGTACAAAAGGAATTACATTTTAATAGTATTAAAAATATTACATTTATTCAGTGTGCATGATTTATTATTAAAACAGCAAAGTGAAATATTCTGTTTAATCAAATGTATTCTGTTTAATCAAATGTTCCTTGGCTGAAAATGCAAACCCCAATTTTCTTTTTAGCTCTCCATGGAGACTCTGCCCATGGTGTGTGGTGAACACTGCAGGTTCTGTATGGTGCCATTTCTCACTTGCCTCATCTGCTGCTCATTCTGCTGCTTCATACCCCCCAGTTCAGCTTTGCAATGGGTCTAGTTGAAAATCAACTGCAATGAACAGAACGACATGGAATGATTTTGTGAGCTTTGGGCCATCCCTCTCCAAATAACAAGCAGAAACATGAGTACCAATTAAAATGTTGATTCATAGAATCATAGAATGATTTAGGTTGGAAAAGACCTTTAAGATCTCTAAGTCCAGCCATTAGCCCAGGATTCCCAAGTCCACCCTAACCCATGTATCTCAGTGGCACATCTACATGTTTTTTAAATACTTCCAGAGATGGTGACTCAACCACTCCCATGGGCAGCCTGTTCCTCTGCTCAGCAACCATTCTGGTGAAGAATTTTTTCTTAATAGCCGATCTAAACATCCCCTGGTGCAACCTTAGGCCATTTCCTCTTCCCTACCTCTTGTTACATGGGAGAAGAGATAGACACTTACCTCACTACAACAGTTTTTTATGTAGTTCTATGGTCTTAGGTCAAGAATCAAATGTTTTATTTATTTATCTATTTATTTCAGAAGTCTATATTTTCTAATAAAAAGCTATGTGAATGCAGTAGAAAAATATTTGATAAATAATCTTTATTTATTCACATAACTCCAATATAATTTTCAAGAATTTTCAAGAATAAATCCAGTTCTCAGATAATTCCATTTTTCTTCTCCAGATAAATTTTCTAGCAGCATATGTCACAGAATGTAAGGGTGAGGCTTGTTGATTTCAAGGAAATTGCAAATGTACATTTATTTTGGATGTTGTTCAATTCATCTAGTTTTTTCACCAAGGCCCATTTTCATAACATACACACTGTGCACATACACCTCAACAAGATCTGAAGAGCTAATTATGAACAACGCAGCCATGCCACTACTGCATCCTAAATGACTTATTTCTAGGGGAGCATCTTGGCTTAAGCAGAGCTTTGTGTCGTTTTAAGTCCACCACCTTGAAAGAGCTGTTCAGAAGTCACGAAGATAATTGTGGATTTACAAAGAGTTCTGCTTAGATGGATCACTTCTGACAGTGCTAGCACGTTTTAACACTACCTTTGCCAGAACAAAATTTATTTATTTCTGTCACTCACATACCTCCTCCTCTGCCTTTTCTTGGACTTTATCTGTGTCCAGCCCACTTAGCTTTTATTGATCTCATGTTAGTTTTTCCATCTACAATTTCCTCTGCAAGGATATACTTTATATTGTAAACCTAGAAGTCTTCTTGAAGTATAGACAGAAATGAGAAATTTGAAAGTTATTCTCAGTTCTGGGTGAAATTCTTACCAACATAAGGTATGAAATCTTCATTCAACTGATACCAAAGTTCTAGTAAACATCTGTAAAAGCTGTTTTTAAATTACATTAATACCTTTTAATAGTGCATTCTGTAAACATAAATGCATATTCTGCGAATCTTCAAAACCAACACATTTTAGGTCTTCACCAGATGTTCCCAGGTAATTGAGGTTTATGAATATTAACTAGTGGCTACAACAATGGACATATTATGTCAGCAACAAAGATTTCATTGTCAAAGAAAGAATAAGAGAAACTGATTTTTTCAAAAACAAATTAAAACAAACTGGCATACATGGAATGAAGATTCTAAAGAACTAGAAAATTAAAAAAAATAAGCAAATACCTAAATGAATAGTTTATCATACTAATATTTTCTAAATTAAAATTTCATAATATTAATGTTTTATTACTGAGGGAATAACTAGGTGTAAATCACAAGAATGAGCTACTGCGTACCACATCAAGTAGGTTAATTTTCTACTAAAATAAAGTCAGCGATTTCAGGAGTGTTGTGAAATCTGGCTGCCCTAACGACAGTTCAGTTATCAGACTGTTAGGCTTACAGGTTGTCTACTGCTTAGTCAATCTACATATTGATTTCATACGGTGTCTGCAACAGTTCATGGTATTCTTCAATACAGTCACAAAAGTCTCGTGAGCATGCTTCAGCTAACACGTAACAACTCCACACAAGCAGCAGGAGCCTCTGAGTGGGAAGGAAGATGCTCCCTGTTACTACCCAGATATTTTCATTTTCCTTTGTTCTCGTTTCTATTAAATAAATGCAGATATCCAAGTCCTCTCTGTCTGACTTCCAGATCCAACTTCATCCTGCCACAGAATCATCTACCTATACTCTGTTTTCTAGTATGCCCTTTAAACTCACTGTACTGCAGCTAGTAAGGTCCTCCTGGCTGCTGTTTCCTGCTGTAGGAACTGTAAGAACAGTATCCAAATTTAAATCCAAATAGCTACTGAGTAAATACAAATTATACACTGGATGTAATAGTTCCTTAAATACTCTGCAAAACAGGCTTTTATGGACTAAAGATCACTTTAATGGAGATTTTCCTCAGCAAGTAAAATAGACACATTACTGTCCTATATCTGAAGTTGTACCTCATTAGACACATTATAACACAGCAAAACACCTTCCACTACAGCTTCAGAAAGAGCTACTGAGGCTGCCTGGGAGCTGACAGTCCCTATCCCATCCTTCCTGAATGTCTCTGGACTCTTGGATTATCTAGCTCTGACCTAAGTAATCATGCATCCAAAGCCTGCCCAGATGAACTTCGACATTCTTTTTTACCAGGCCAAAGACAAACACTAGAATTAAGGACAGTGGAGAAAGACATCCTGTTAAGCATATTGAAAAGAAATTTAAATGTTATTTTCTCTCTACTGAGCCATCTGATTAGTTTCCTTCAACTCAGAGAAGCGGCATTCAGAAGTGTTGTGCCATCATTGTAAAACATCCCATTAGTAAAGTGGGTCATGTAGCAATGATCTGATTAAAAATTGCTGACATTTGGGTTCTAAACACACAAGTATGCTAAGTCAAAAGGTGAAGTACACCAGAGCTTGCCTGAATTCTAAATAGTTACCATCTGCTATCAGGAACCAAAGGCAAAGTGGATTGTAGTTTCTGCTATCATCTACTTGCCTGTGATTAAATCTATGATCATTAGTGTCCTGGGTTCAGCAGTAGCAGCCATTTTTCTCCTTCTTAGTAGCTGGTGCAGTGCTGTGCTTTTGACTTTCAGCCAGGGAACAACGCTGATAACACCAACGTTTTTAGTTGTTGCTAAGTAATTTTTCTCCGACCAAGGAATTTGAGAGTCTCATGCTTTGCCAGGGAGGAGGGGAAGCCAGGAGGAAGCAGAGACAGGACACCTGACCCAAACTAGCCAAAGAGGTATTCCACACCACAGCACATCATGGCTAGTATATAAACAGGGGGCAGTTACCCGGAAGGGCTAGATCAGTGCTTGGGTCGGGCCGGGTATCGGTCGGCGGGTGGTGAGCGGTTGCATTCTCTTCACTTGCCATTTCCACTATCATTATTATTACTAATGGTAGCAGCAGTAGTGGTTTTGTGTTATACCTTGGTTACTGGACTGTTCTTATCTCAACCCATGGGAGTTACATTCTTTTGATTCTCCTCCCCATCCCTCCAGGAGCAGGGGGAGGAAGATAGGGGTGGGGAGTGAGTGAGTGGCTGCGTGGTTCTGAGTTACCAACTGGGTTTAAACCATGACAGTTAGTTACACCTAGAAGAACAATCAAGTTTGCTGCTCCTCTATATTTCCTTCAGAAGGATTGTGACCGAGTATCTGTGGTTTATTTTACATATGCCACTTGATCTACCTGGTGCATGTCCTCTCCATGATCACTGGTGAGAGAGAAATCATTCTTTCATAGCTGCTTCAGTGATCTTTCAGTTTTGGTAAGAGGTATCTATTTTCTAGACATTATGAAAAATGCATTGCATCTTTGTCCTCCTGTAGAAAGTAATGGCAATCCCTACCTTTATACAGATGAGCAGAGAACCTGTATGAGATATCAGCTGTAAATATATTGATCTTGTCCCCAGAAACTGATATTTTTCCTGTAGTCAATCCTTGCTTTCCCCATCTATGGAGATAACAACCCTTTTTCTTTCATATTTGTTACCTCAGCTCCTTTTCTTTCATTGATCTTAGTCCATTTTTCCTTTTCTTCCATGAAGAAAGCTTTTATTTTATTTTATTTTATTTTTAATTCTCTCTCTCCACTTTATTTTTAATTCTCTCTCTCCATTTAATTATTTTTAATTCTCTCTTTCCATTTATTTTTAATTCTCTTCTCTCTCTTCGTGTAGTCATCTTCTTCTTAAACTTCACTTCAATGGCACAAGTCTAAAAAACTGATAACCACAAATGGCTATGATTTGGCTTCTGCGACAAGTGAGAATCTCCCAGGCCTCCTTTGAAAATTATCTTTCTTAATGAATTTTGTAGCTTATGGTTTTCACACAGTACTTTTCTCTCACTGTTCTAACAAATGTTTACCAGTAAAGGGAACTTGATAATGTCCTTTATTCTGCAGTTCTCAACAGATTTGGAGCAATCCAGTTCTGCATTTGTTTGATTAATGCTATATTGCATTTCATGCTGGTCATCTATTCACCTTAAGCTCTTCAATGAAATAAAAGGAGATTAAATAATTTTCTATTGCTTCAATTAAATTTAGAAGATAGGACAAAGGCTTAATTCTGTTTCATCAGTTCTGTGAAAACTGTTTTCCTTTACATGACATCAATACCATAATTTCTCTAGTTTTAAAAAACATCCTAGAATTATAGATGTTCAGCCCTGAAGTCATGAAAAAAAAACAGAGGTATATACACATTTTGCATAAAAATGAAACTAATGGATTTCATCCATTTATTGAAATAGGTGAATAACTATTCACTGGGTGGCAGAGCTTGGTGAAGTTTTGCTAATGAGTTAGCATTTATGAATTTCAAGCAATAAGGTAAATTTTGTATGACAAAAAGTCAAGATGTGTGTAGATGCATATATTTTATTTATTTATTTATCAAAGGTTAAGAGAACCCCTGAACACATTCTGGCTTTAGTCAGTCCACCAGTACAGGACACAGTAAAATTACACACAACCACCACGGTGGTCAATGTCAGACAGGTTATGTTCCAGCAGCCTCCCATGGAGTGGTGCCTTCAAGGACTTATCCAAACACTACTGAACTCAATAGCAGCATTTCCAGTGACCTTAGTAAGTTCTATGCCACTTCCATGATGAAATTGAGCCACAATCTGCCACCTCCTTTGTGATATATATGACAGAACCTGTTAACAACTTCATTGTGATGTCCAAGTGACAATTAGCTGTTTCTGAACAACAAAACCAGATTCTTAGAGCTGAGCTATGCAGAGAGTAGAGCACCATGGCAAAGTTTCAGGATAGTCATGCATAAACTAGAAAGCAGATTTGTGACTTTGTGTTTCAAGTTCAGATATAGCAGGCACTTCCTTCTTTTAAGGTTGTTTCTATGTGTCATCAATTTTGCAGTTTTTCTTACAAGAGAAATGGCAATCAGATTTCATACTGGGAGCATATTAATGGCATGGAACCTTAGAGTGAGCTCTCTGATAGCTATTAATCAGACCAAGCTACTGCATGAGCCTCCCTTTGCTCCACTTTGCTTTGACAAAACAGCAAAACGTCTGGCATCCTCCAACTCATTTTAACAGTTCCGCAACTGTGGATTTCCCTTCTGCTCATGAAACAAGCTTCTCCAAAAACTGTCACTCCGGTTCCCAAGCAGTACTTACTACTTCACGACTCTACAATAACAAAATACATTAAAAAGTAATAAAAGCTCGTTCCTCTCAAAAACAGCTCATTCCTGTAGTCAGCTGTGATTAGTTCTAATCTAGCTCTCTGAAGGAAGAAGAAGACACTGAGCTCCTCTATTCCAAAAGGCTTATTCCTAACAGCATTGATTCTTTTGATCTTGTATTTTAATCTTAAATTTTAATTTGAACCATAAAACTTTAATAACTGTCCTCTAGATTTCAAAGAGAACAGCACTATTTTCTGCACACTGCATATTACACATGTAAAGCCAGATTCCTTTGTATCTGCAAGAACTGTGAGGGCTGCTTATTAAATTAGTAATGACCAGCAGTCAATGGCTTTCAACCCCTCTGAGTGTGTGTTGTGCTTAAGCCAAGAAAACTAAAATCACTGTTGTCCATGCAGACCCTTTATTTGCATAAACATCCTGGCCTTTAAAAATAATTATGCTTATAGCCTTCATATGGGAATTTGAAAAACTGCAGGATTTCCCTAATGATTCACTTATCAGGTTTCACAAGGTTTAAATGCAAAGTAATTGCTTGTGTCCTTTCAAGATCTAAAAAGCTGATAGTGAATTTTATATGATACAAAGAAATATGTATCAGCTGCTGTAATAATTTCACCATACGGCTAGTAAGCATCAAATTTGCTAATATGAGCACAAGAGGAGAGAAAGTTAGTTCTGTTAAAAGGCAGTTTTTACAACCTGAACAGTTGTTGTGGCATTCTTAAAAATGACCAACATCTCTATTTTGCAAATCAGAGATACAATTTTTATAGGAACAAAATGGAGAAAAAACCCATCACCCTGTATTTAAGTCAATTGCTGAGGTGAGTAGCTCGAGAGAGGACGCCTTCAACACCGGAGCTGGGGAGAGATCAGCGTCCAGGAGCCTCAACTCAGAGCGGCGACAGCCACCGAGGGAGCTTCAAGTCCTCGACAGGACCTGCCCAGGAGCCGGCAGCTCCGCTGACGCGAGCAGGGACTCACAGGGGGCGGAGTCAGGAGCAGCGGCACCAGCCCCGAGGGGTTAAAAACCTGCCCCAGGGAGCGCAAGCGGCCAGGAGTGCGGCGAGGCAGTTTGCACGGGCAGGTGAGCACCCGTCGTATGGCCAGGGCCCTCTCTGGGAGCTCCGCTCTGGCTACCCCGGCGGTGGCCAGCGCAGGCACCCAGACAGAGCAGATGAGAGGGGAGGCTGCAGTGCAGAGCTCGGAGTGTAGGGAGTGCCTGCGCTGGGCTTGTGAGAGAAAGGTGCACCATGGGCAGGGCTGCACTCGGTGCTCCCTGGTGCAGGTCCTCCTGCAGCAGGTGGCTGAGCTGCGGAATGCTATTAGAGGGCTTCAAGATGTCAGGGTGGTGGAGAGGAAGCAGGAATGCTTGCTCCAGCCCCATATTGTGCAGGGGCCTCAAGCTTCCCCTCCAGCTCATGAAGGAAAGAAGGAGGCCACCAACCCGGGAAATTGGGAACTAGTGACAAAGACAAATAACAAAAGGAGGAGGAAAAGGACAAATAAAGGCAAGGGGCTTCCTCCTAAACCTGTTGTCCCCACGCAGAACCGATTTGCTGTCCTGCAGGAGGCTAATGAGGAAACTCACTTGCACCACAAACAACTGGATGATACACAGGTAAAGATCTCTACTGACTCTACCAAGAAAAGCGGCAGGTTGTAGTAATAGGGGACTGTACTTTGAAAGGGACAGAAGCACTCGTGTGTCGGCCTGACCCTGTCTCGACAGAGGTGTGTTGCCTACCAGGGGCACGCATCAGGGATGCTACAGAGAGGCTGCCTGCTCTAGTAAGTTCCACGGACTATTACCCACTCCTGGTGATCCATGTGGGTGCTAGGGATATAGATAGTAGTAAACTGGGGACCATAAAGAAAGACTACAGAGCCCTGGGAGAGGTGGTTAGGGGCTCTGGAGCTCAGATAGTCTTTCCGTCAATTCTCCAGGACACAGGGGAGGACCAAAAAAAAAGCTAGGAGGACTGGCCAGGTTAATAAATGGTTAAAAGGGTGGTGTCATAGTCATGGGACTGAAGTTTGTAGGCCAGGTCTACTGGGAGTTGGTGGAGCTCATCTGATAGAGAAGGGGAAGAGCAGTTTTGGCAGGAGTCTTGCCAGACTGGTCAAGGAGGCTTTAAACTAGATGTGTTTGGGGAGGGGGGCATCATTCCATCCCAACACACCCAGTCAGTTGCCAACACCTATAATAAATGCTCGGAACAATGTAGATATATTCCAGCTGCTCTAGCCAACAAGACGGCTTCATTTGGAGCTCGGCTCAAATGCCTCTATACAAACGCCTGTAGCATGGGGAACAAACAAGAGGAATTAGAGATGTGTGCAGGTCTACGGGGGTATGATAGGCATCACAGAAACATGGTGGGATGGCTCCTATGACTGGAGTGTTGGAATGGAAGGTTACAGGCTCTTCAGAAAAGACAGGCCCGGCAGGCGGGGAGGGGGAGCTGCCCTTTATGTTAGGGATAGGCTGGAGAGTATGGAACTCTGTCTGGGGACAGGTGAGCAGTTTACAGAGAGTTTGTGGGTTAAAGGGAAAACAACCATGGGAGACATTACTGTGGGGATCTATTACAGACCGCCTGATCAGGGAGAACCTGTGGATGAAGCACTCTACACACAGATAGGAAAAGCCTCATGCTTGCAGGTCCTTGTTCTCATGGGGGACTTCAACCACCATGACATCTGTTAGAATGACAGTACTGCACGGCACAAGCAATCCAGGAGGTTCCTCGATTGCGTGGAAGACAACTTCCTTCTGCAAGTAATAGAGGAACCGACAAGGAGAGGTGCCATGCTTGACCTTGTGTTCACCAACAGGGAAGGGCTCGTAGAAAATGTAGTGCTCCAGGGCAGCCGCGGATGCAGTGATCACGAGATGGTCGAATTTGAGATCCCCAGGACAGTGAGAAGAGCGTGTAGCAAGCTCACTACCCTGGACTTAAAAAGAGCAGACTTTGGCCTCTTCAGGAACCTGCTAAGGTTCCATGGGATATAGCCCTGGAGGGCAGGGGGCCCCAAGACTCTTGGTTGATATTCAAGGATCACCTGCTACAACCTCAGGAGTGCTGCATCCCAACTAGAAGGAAGTGCAGCAGGAAGGCCAGGAGACCTCCTTGGATGGATAAGGAGCTGCTGAGGAAAATTCAAAGGAAAAAAGAGGCTTATATAAAGTGGAAGCAAGGACAGACGGCCTGGGTAGAGTACAGGGATGTTGTCCGGGAAGCTAGGGACCAGGTTAGGAAGGCTAAGGCCCAGTTAGAATTAAACTTGGCCAGGGATGTTAAGGATAACAGGAGGGGATTCTACAGGTACATAGCAAACAAAAAACAAACTAGGGACAATGTAGGTCCCCTGAGGAAGCTCTCGGGAGAACTGGCTACACAGGATTTGGAGAAGGCTGAGGTTCTGAATGACATCTTTGCCTCGGTCTTCACTGGCAAAGGCTCCGACTACACCACCCAAGTCTTGGAAGGCAGAGGCAGGGACTGTGAGAATGAAGACCTTGGGCCCACTGTAGGAGAAGATCTGGTTTGAGACCATCTTAAGAACCTGAACATACACAAGTCCATGGGACCTGATGAAATCCATCTGCAGGTCCTGAAGGAGCTGGCAAATGAAGTTGCTAAGGCACTGGCCATCATATTTGAAAAATCATGGCAGTCAGGTGAAGTTCCCAATGACTGGAAAAAGGGAAATATAACCCCCCACTTTCAAGAAGGGGAAAATGGAAGACCTGGGGAATTACAGACCAGTCAGTCTCACCTCTGTGCCTGGCAAAATCTTGGAGCACATTCTCCTGGAAAGCATGTTAAGGCACATGAAAAACAAGAAGGTGGTTGGTGACAACCAACATGGTTTCACTAAGGGGAAATCCTGCCTGACCAATTTGGTGGCCTTCTATGATGGGGCTACAGAACTGATGAACAAGGGTAAAGCAGTTGATGTCATCTACCTGGACTTGTGCAAAGCATTTGACACTGTGCCACACAAAATCCTTCTCTCTAAATTGGAGAGATATCAATTTGATGGATGGACCACTCGGTGGATAAAAAACGGGCTGGATGGCCTCACACAAAGAGTTGTGGTCAATGGCTCAATGTCCGTTTGGAGACAAGTAACGAGTGGTGTTCCTCAGGGATCGGTGTTGGGACCGGTCTTGTTCAACGTCTTCATCACTGACATGGACAGTGGGATTGAGTGCACCCTCAGCAAGTTTGTCGATGACACCAAGCTGTGTGGTTTGGTTGATACGCTGGAGGGAAGGGATGGCAACCAGAGGGACCTTGACACGCTTGTGAGGTGGGCTGTTGCCAACCTTATGAAGTTCAACCACGACAAGTGCAAGGTACTACACCTGGGTCTGAGCAATCCCAGGCACAGCTACAGACTGGGCAAAGAAGAGATACAGAGCGGCCTTGCAGAGAAGGACTTGGGGGTGCTGGTCGATGAGAAAATGAACATGAGCCGACAGTGTGCGCTCGCAGCCCAGAAAGCCAACAGTATCCTGGGCTGCATCAAAAGGAGCGTGACCAGCAGGTTGAAGGAGGTGATCCTGCCCCTCTACTCTGCTCTTGTGAGACCTCACCTGGAGCATTGTGTGCAGTTCTGGTGTCCTCAACATAAAAAGGACGCGGAACTGTTGGAACAAGTCCAGAGGAGGGCCACGAGGATGATCAGGGGACTGGAGCACCTCCCGTATGAAGATAGGCTGAGGAAGTTGGGGCTGTTCAGCCTGGAGAAGAGAAGGCTGTGTGAAGATCTCATAGCAGCCTTCCAGTACCTGAAGGAGGCCTATAGGGATGCGGGGGAGGGACTGTTCATCAGGGACTGTAGTGACAGGACAAGGGGTAAGGGGTTAAAACTTAAACAGGGGAAGTTTAGGTTGGATACAAGGAGGAAATTCTTTCCTGTTAGGGTGGTGAGGCACTGGAATCGGTTGACCAGGGAGGTTGTGAGTGCTCCATCCTCGGCAGTGTTTAAGGCCAGGTTGGATGAAGCCTTGGGTGGGATGGTTTAGTGTGAGGTGTCCCTTCCCATGGCAGGGGGGTTGGAGTTAGATTATCTTGAGGTCCTTTCCAACCCTAACTATTCTATGATTCTAAGTTCTCCTGAAAGAATAACTTTGCAAATTACAATAATTTGTGAGGCACCTGACTTGGTCTTATGTGCTTGCCTGTCCTGCCACAGGGCAAAGGGCTACCTGTGGGAAGTGTGCAGCCTTCTGTAGCACAGGCAGCTTCTGCCAGCTCATACACTGAGACAGCATCCCCGACTTCTTACATTTTCAGTGGTCATAAATGTCATTCCTGCTGATGGCGTAATTACACAGAACAGAAGCAACCACCTAAAAAGCTGAACCCATTTTACAGCATCAGCTGTTTTTTGCCTACTGTTCTTTATTTAAAAGGCCAGAAAGTTTCCTAATGATTGCAAAATGTACTACTATGGGGAGGTTAAGGCAAAAAAAAAAAAAAAAAAAATTTCTGAGGAAAGAAAGACATATTTCATTTCCAATTCCCTTTAATGTAGTTCTATTCATGAAGAAATTGCCTTACAATTTCCAGGCAATACAAAAAAAAACCTTTTTGGCAAATGCTTCTAGCCCTACACACTATTTTTAAATCCAATTTGCTGATGTACAAAGGCAGGGCAACCTTATAAAACTGGCTGAGGATTCAGCCAAATTCAGGAAGTATGTTTTATGGTTATTTTTACCCAAAACTGGTTATTTTTTTTCCCCCTGTTCATTGATATAAAGTAGGATTGGAAAAACGTACCACTGATATTTAAGCTAGGGTGAAGAATGACATACAGGCAAGTTATTGAAACTTCTTATTGCTATATCCACTCCATGTGCCTTTACTACACCAGCAACAGAGCACTGTCCTACGTACCACTGCCACTGCTGCTCCCATATCATCATCCTGGTATCCATGCTTATATAGGCCAGCATGGAGAACAGGACTATGGCTGCATCTTCTCATATCCTGTAGCCTCAGAGCAGATCAAACCTTGCCCTGTCATCCACAGCACTGTGAAGTTTACTGCATAAAGTTCACCATACATTTTTGTAGAGAAATCAGAACTTGCATATGAAGAACCAAGTCAAAGTCTGAATAAAAGTATCCTTTGATTAAAAATATTCACTTTGATTTTAACTTAAGGTTTTATTCTATCTGTTGGCTTTTATGATGCTGCAAATAAAGACTACTAATTCCTGAAGTGAGTGTAACAGTTTACTTACCTGCTGTTCCAAGATATAACATGAAGGTATTGATGGGCTTGATCCCAAATCCATCTCATAGCTCTCCCTTAGGATGTCTAGGCAGAAAACACCCCGGGGAAAATTTTTAAAACATTGTAATATCATGTTCTTTGAAAATAGAGTACTCTATGCTGTCAGAAGCTGGAAAATACTGAAAATGGAGAAAAAGAGCAGGGGAGTTATTAAAATGGATGAAGTAATAACAAGATCATAAAAATGTTTGTTATATGGTTATGCATTCATTGCATGCTATTCTCAGATAGATATTGTCATCTTATATGTCATAAGATGTTTCCACAGAAAAGGCTCAACAGGCCAGCTACTGACAATAATTTCTGCAAAACAAGAATTTCATTAGTTGGCAGTCACAGCTTTTGAAAATGGACTAAAAAATCAGATTTAATATTCAACCATTCCACCAGAGATCACCAAAAGGCTATCAAATATTTTAGTGTTTACTGGTTAAGAGTTTGAAAGGACCTAGATCCAAAATCATCCAATCCACCTGCCATGGGCAGGGACACCACATGCTAAACCAGGTTGCTCAAGGCTGTGTCCAACTTGGCCTTGAGCACTAACAGGGATGGGACATTAATAATTTCCTTGGATAGCCTGTTCTGGTGTCTCACCACCCTCACGGTAAAGAACAACTTCTTTATTTCTAACCTGAACTTCCCCTGTTTAAGTCTGAACCCATTACCCCTTGTCCTGTCACTACAGTCCCTAATGAAGAGTACCTCTCCAGCATCCTTGTAGGTCCCTTCAGACACTGGAAGCTGCTCTGAGGTCTCCATGCAGCCAGGCTGCACAGCCCCAACTTTCTCAGCCTGTCTTCATACAGGGGCACTCCAGCCGCTGATCATCCTCATGGTCTCCTCTGGGGTTGCTCCAACAGCTCCATGTCCTTCTTGTGTTGAGGACACCAGAACTGCACACAGTGCTCCAATTGACATCTCACAAGAGCAGAGTAGAGGGGTAGGATCAACTCCTTTGAGCTGCTGGTCACGCTTCTTTTGATGCAGCCCAGGATACAGTCGGCTTTCTGGGCTTAAGTGCACACTGATGCTGACTGATGACCAGTTTCTCAACAATCAGCACCCCCAGTCTTTCTCCTCAGGGCTGCTCTGAATGTCTTCTCTGCCCAACTTGTATGTGTGCCTGGGATTGACCAACCCCAGTGTAGGACCTTGTGCTTGGCTTGGTTGAACTTCATGAGGTTGGCATTGGCCACCTCACAAGCGTGTCAAGGTCCCTCTGGATGGCATCCCTTCCCTCCAGCGTTATCAACCGAACCATACAGCTTGGTGTCACTGGCAAACTTCCTGAGGGCGCACTCAATCCCACTGTCCATGCTGCTGACAAAGATGTTAAATGGGATCGGTCCCAACACCAACACCTGAGGGACACCACTTGTCACCAGTCTCCACTTCGACATTGAGCCATTGACCATGTATCTCTGCATGCTGCCATCCATCCAATTCTTTATCCGCTGGGTGATCCATCCATCAAATCCATGTCTCCCCAGTTTAAAGACAAGGATGTCATGTGGGAGACATCACAAAGTTCATGTTAGCAAAACCATTTCATTCCATTTTATCCCTATTGTGAGTATCCATAGGAGATGCTGCTAGCAATACAATTTAAATTAACAGTAATAGATAAAGATAAAAATTTTCTTGTATTTCCCACTATCACAGGTTCCCTCCATCAATTAAGACCCATATACAAGTGAAACATTCACAAGTCAGTGTTCAGAGAGGCTATTGAAGACAACGAGCATGAACCACTTTATCCAAAAGTCACTGATACATGGAAATATACATGGAGAAATACAACTCACCACAGGCAGGCAGGTTTTGAGGTTTCTCTTTTTAAAAGTCAAGATAGCATGTGAACACATAGAACACTGGCACTGAGCTAGACTTCTGAGGGAGAGAACAGCTGCTGATACAAGATTAATGGACAAAGGTAAGTTTCCAGTTGCAGTGTAGTAACTGAGAGTGCAGGAAGACTGGGTAAAATATTAATTGTCCAATTCCTCCCCAGCAATCTGCAATGTGTGTCAGAACTTCTTTGTTTTTCCTTGCCCCCCTCACTGTGTTCCTGTGTGTTCTGACAGACTGGCTGTGCATCAACAGAATACCAGGGTGAAAAGGGGAAGGCGTCCAAATTCAAAGCTTGTCACAAACATCACTTCTTGCCTGTACATGTTTTATTTCATTCTGCCACATTCTTCAGCTGATGTATGTTACCTGGTGCAGTGCGTCACTTGCATGAAAGCTGTTATTGATTTTCTACGTTCTCTTAATGTTGCTTTAATTATTTTGTATTTAAGAACATGTAGGTGACAAACACAAAACAATCATGGATGAACTAACTTCATCAGTTCCACCTACCAGAAAAATAGTTTTTATTGTTAACTGGCCTCAGATAGAAATTTTGTATTTTTAGTGTAAAACACTGGGGGTTTTTTTGGTTGTTTTATTTTTCCCCCTCCAAATTTTAATTTTCCATTTTAATTTTCCATTCTATAGAATGGAAATTTAATTTTAATTTTCCATTCTATAGCTAAGTTGACCTTCCAGACCTTGCAAAGTAAAGTATTTATGATTTTGGTAGGTAAGGGGTGGGGAGGGTGTTATGGTATTATTTCAATATTTTTGTAATGTTTCTATTTCTTGCTGATGTTTTTGGCATTAAAAATCACTCAAGCTGTGCTGAAATATAATGATATTCACTGAACCATGGTATGGAAGGGTAATTAAGTTCAGGGAGGTTATTCTAGCTTGTAATGTACACAAAGGCTTGAAAGAAAATGCAGAGGATTCTCAGTTCTTGACATGTGCACTATTCAATCTCTCTTAAAAAAAAATAAAAAAATAACGTGACACAGAGAAAACTTCACTTACATATCAAAATACAGAGTTTAATGCCTGCTGAGCCAGCAAGGCAAAACAGATATCCAAAATGCACACACAAAAACACCTTGTATGGTATTCCCAGAACCACACTGTCTTTAAAATTCAATTAATCATGAAAACTCAAGTCTGAAAGAACTTTCTTTTGCTTTGCTTCGAGTAGATAAACAACCTGGCAATTTAAAATAATCATGCTTATTGACTTTATATGTGAATTTGAAAAACTGCAGGATTTCCCTAATGATTTACTTATCAGGTTTCATAATTTTTATAGGAACCCAGTTCACCAAAGTGGACTCTGGGGACTAATTTTGCCAAAAAGTCTATAGGTCCTATTCAGATTCTTCTGGTGCTGAGTTTCTGATGAATATTTCATGTTCATTTCAACTTTGTGACTCTATCATATACGTTAAAAAAAAAAAGGGGTGGTCCTGCACCTGTAGAGACCTATCCATCACATACTTCTCTTTGTCACCTATCTGGAAACTTCAGCTCTTATCTGCAAATTCTCCGAATTTCTGCAGTAATACCATACCTGAAATGTTCTAGTTTGAGTTCCTACATTCCTTTTGAAAATGAAACTGATTTTAACAGCCTAGTTTTAACTGTGAGAAATATGTATTTCCTCACAGTCATAGTCAGCAGAGGAAGGCCAACCATTAACTTCATGTTTGGTGAACACCTCCATAAAGGAAACTGCTGACTGTAAAAGAGCACAAGGGAATTAGCTTCTTTAAGGAAATGTATGTAGAATCATAGAATCAACCAGGTTGGAAAAGACCTTTTCGGATCAAGTCCAACCTCTACCCCAGGACTGCCAAGGCCACCACTCAACCACTGAGGGCCTTGTCTACACAGTTAGTGAGCATTTTCAGGGTTGGTGACTCTACCACTGCCCTGGGCAGCCTGTTCCAAAGCCTGAGCACCCTTTGGGGAAGAAATTGTTCCTAATCTCCAGTCTAAACCTCTCCTGGTGCAGCTTGAGGCCGTTTCCTCTTGTCCTCTCACTTGTTATGTAGGAGAAGAGACCAACCCCACCTCACTACAACCTCCTTTCAGGTAGTTAGTTGTACAGGGTGATAAGGTCCCTTGAGCCTTCTCTTATCCAGACTAAACCCCCCCAGGTCCCTCAGCTGTTCCCCATCACACTTGCGCTCCGGCCCCTTCACCAGCTCCATTGCCAATCTCTGGCCCTGCTCCAGCACCTCAGTGTTTCTCATGTACTGAGGGACCCAGAACTGACATAGGATTTGAGGTTCAGCCCCACCAGTGCCCAGTGCAGGGGCACAACCACTGCCCTGGTCCTGCTGGCTACACTATTGCTGATAAAGGCTAGGATGCCACTGGCCTTCTTGGCTGCCTGGACACAAGCTGCTCATGTTCAGCTCCATCAACCATCACCCCCAGGCCCTTCCCCATGAGCAGTTTCCAGCCACTCTTCCAAAACCCTGGAGTGTTGCAGGGGGTTGTTGTGGCCCAAGTGCAGGATCCAGCACTTTGCCTTGCTGAAGCTCATACCATCGGCCGCAGCCCATGGATCCAGCCTGTCCAGATCTCTCTGCAGAGCTTCTTACCCTCCAGCAGATCAACACTCAAACCCAACTCGGTTTACCCGCAGATCTACTGAGGTTGCCCTTGATCCCTTCATCCAGATCATCAATGAAGATATTAAACAACACTGGCTCTAACACCGAGCCCTCTAATGACAAGGTCACCAACTGGATGTTTTACCATTTACCACAGCTCTTTGGGCTCAGCCATCCAGCCAGTTTCCAACCCAGCAAAGAATCCTCCTATCAACATCATTTGCAGCCATTTTCTCCAGGAGAATGCTTTGGAACAGTGTCCAATACTTTACTGAAGTTCAAATAGACAACGTCCACAGACTTTCCCTCATCAACCAGCTGGGTCACCTTATTGTAGAAGGAGATGAGGTTAGTCACGCAGGAACTGCTCTTCATGAACCCATGCTGACTGGGCCTGATCCCTCCATTTTCCCATTTTCCCGCACATGGTTTATGATCTCACTTTGGATCATCTGCTCCATGACCTTACCCAGCACTGAGATCAGGCTGACAGGCCTGGAATTCTCAGGGTCTTCCTTCCTGCCCTTTTTCTAGAGAGGTGTCATGATGGCCAACCTCCAGTCCTCTGGAACCTGCCCACTAGACCAAGACAGCTGAGAGATAATGGAGAGTGGCTTAGCAAGCTCCTCTGCCAGCTCCTTCAGCACACTTGGGTGTAACACATCTGGCCCCATAGACTTATATACATATAAGTGTAGCAGGAGGTCACTAACCATTTCTTCCTGAATTACAGGGACTTCAACCAGCTCCCCATCTCTGCCATCCAGCTCAGAGAACTGAGTACCCTGAGGATGGCTGGTGTGATTGTTAAACGCTGAAGAAAAACCAACATTAAGTACCTCAGCCTTTACCTCATCCTAGTTACTAGGTTTCCCCCTAGTATCCAGTAGAGGATGGAGGTTCTCCTTGGCCCTCCTTTTATTGCTCATATATTTGAAAAAGTACTTTTTATTATTTTTTATGACAGTGGCCAGATTTAGTTCCATCTCTGCCTTTGCCTTTCTTACTTTCTCTCCACAGAACCTAACAACATCCTTATACTTTTCATAGGGTAACTGGCCCTTCTTCTGCAGGTGACAAGTTATCTTTCTTTTCCTGAGTTCCAGAACTGTCTTCCTCTTCAGCCAGGCCGGTCTCTTCCCCGTCAGTTTGATTTTTAGCACATAGGGACCGTCTGCTCCTTTGCCTTAAGGATTTCATTCTTGAAGAGCATCCAGCCTTCCTGGACTCCTTTGTCTTTCAGTAATGTTTCCGAAGGAATTCTGGCAACCAGCATCTGAAACAGGCCAAAGTCAGCCCTCTTGAAGCCTAAAGTGGAGGTTTTTCTGACCTTCTTCCTGACTTCTCCAAGGATTGAAAATTCAGTTTCATGATCACTTGGCCCAAGCTGGCCTCCACCCATCACATCACTCACCAGTCCTTCTCTGTCAACAGCAAATCTAGCTGGGAATCTACCATAGTTGGCTCACTCACCAGATGGGTTAGGAAGTTATCTTCCACACCCTCAAAGGATAGTAGAATCATGGAAAAGTTAGGGCTGGAAAGGACCTTAGGATCACCTAGTTCCAACCCCCCCTGCCATGGGCAGGGACACCTCACACTAAACCATGTCACCCAAGACTTTGTCCAACCTGGCCTTGAACACTGCCAGGGATGGAATATTCACCACTTCTCTGGGCAACCTGTTCCAGTGCCTTGCCACCCTCACAGTAAAGAGCTTCTTTCTTATATCTAAACTGAACTTCCCCTGTTTCAGTTTGAACCTCTTACCCTTTGTCTTATTGCTGCAGTCCCTGATGAAGAGAGAACCTCTGGGATGTTTTCTTCTGAATGTTGCACTTTCAACAGACATCTGGTAGGTTGAAGTCCCCCATGAGAACAAAGGCAAGTGATTGTGATACTTCTCCCAGCTGTTTGAAGAACATTTAATCTATAGCTTCATCCTGGCTGGGTGGTCTATGACAGACTCCTACCAGGATATCTGCTTGGTGGCCTTTCACCTGATCTTCACCCGCAAGCATTCACTCTTCTCAGTAACAGCACTGAGTTCAAGGCAGTCAATGCACTCCCTGACATACAATGCAACCGCACCACCTCTCTTTTCTTGCATATCCCTTCTGAAGAGCCTGTAGCCATCTGTTGCAGCACTCCTGAGCGAGTCTGGTCAGGTCGACATATGGGACACTCTGTTTCCCTTAGAGTGGAACATCATGCCTACCTTTCTCTTGAGTTCTTAAGTCACTCTGTTGCTTTGGGATACTTTGTCCACCTGCCATCTATCTTTCATTCACCAATAACTGCTTTGCATTTGTACTTAAAATCAAAATTTGTACCTAAATAACATCATTAATCTCCTGCTCACATGGCTCAGGCACAGCCAGCCTGTCATCTGCTTGCAGGCTGTGTGAAGACTACATATGCAAACAGGCTCACCTAATAGGTATCTTCAGGTGCACATCTGCTCTGGAAAGTAAGGTCTGCAAATCTGAGTGCATGCGTTGGGATGCACTAGCAGAAGGTACTTCATTTAGAAAGCCTGAGAGGTGAGCCCTAAAGAATGAACCATTCAGGAGAGGTAGCTAGGCAATGCACAAGTGTTTGCAAAGTGCTCTATAGCAGAGTAAGAACCATCAGAACAGCAGCTAACCACAACACACGATGTTTAGAGGCCACAGGTTAAAACTGGGTTGGGGTCAGAAACAAATGAACTTCCATCATCTGTAATACTGGACAACACTGATACTTTTTTTTCCTAATTACCTATTCAGCTGACTTAAAATTTTAAGATTTTGGGGAAAACACAAAGCAGTGCTTCCAAAGACAGCAGTTCCATGGCTTAAATCTTACTTCAATAAGGTTTTCACAATCTCATCACACAATTGCTGCCCATTTTCCTTTTTTTTTTTTTTTTTGTGAAACCCTGTCAGTGAAAACAAAATAAAATCACAATTTCAAGGGACCAAATGACAAAGCAATCTTACTCAAAGTTTTGTAAGTACTGTTTTAACTTAGAGTCAGGAAAAGATTAACAGCCCCACATTTTATTAGGTGTAAAATACATACCTGCTCTATGGATTTCTCTGCTGGGAGTTATATTATCTATTCAGCACTATACTAACCATGAGGCTGACTGCTCCCTGCAGCTCTGCTGACTCAAAACAATGACTTGTAGGGGAGCTCTAATGACAGAACAAGGGGCAATTATAACACAGCACAAGCCTTGGAATAACTATGTGATGTATTTTGTGCACTTGATTGACCTTGTACTCAAGTTCATTTGGGCTCTGCTGCTGAAGATCTGGCCTGTGCCTGAAGATGTAAAGTTTACGAATCTCAATATAAGATGACAGAACAGATTAGCTCACACCAGATTGTTCAAACAGAAGCAAAACAGCTCCAGTGCTGGGACAATAAATAGTAGCAAGAAGATGGTACCCTGAAAGCAAATATTCCTTTGCCTTCAGATAGTAAGGTCTGATGTTGTGAGAACAGATTATTCAGCCACTTTTAATATCAATCTCCACACATGAAAAAAGAGAATGACAACTTTTCCTTAGATACTTGAACAGACTATCAGGGATTTTGCATGGCCAGAATAAACTAAATTTTAAAAGATAAAGGGTCCTATGAGAATTGGCCTATGGACCAAAAGTAAAACCAATCAGACTATGTCCCTTTATGTGCTTGTCTCTCTGAAATACAATCCTTTTATAATAAAATTCGCTGCTCAAGACAAAATAGGTTTTCTGAAAACTTGTCTTAATCCCAAGCCAATAATTGTTACTAAAGAAGAGAAAGAGGAAAGTGTGGGTGGTTTCATTACCAGTATTTGTCATCAAATCAACCACAGTTATCCACGGTTACTACGAAAAAAATCAAGGAGGTGATATTTAATGGCAGTGCCCATAACCTTACAAAACACCATGCAGCAGCTGCACTGAAAAACTTCCCTCAGAAACAAAGCTTTGATTCTGACCTGTGTCAAAACTGGTGCTCCTCTTAGTGGAGCCTGTTCACAAGCAGTACCCCTCACCTATGAGTCTTTCAAAATAACTGTTAATATGTATAGCAATATTCAAAGTTAACCTAGGAAAAGCTACAGGAGCAAACCTGTCACAAGTGTGTGCATGAGGAACGAGCTACATCTGTGTTGTGCAAGCAAAAAAGCTTCTAAAATTTCTATCTATCTCAAAAGTATCCCGATATACATGCTTATGTTAATTTATGCTGAGAGGTGTGTTTTTTAAGCATCAGTCTATATCGCTGAAATTCCGAAAAATCCTTAAAAGCTAGCATTCATATCTACTCATTTTAGAATTTCTTTACAATGACAGACTTATAAATCAGAATCCAGAACACAGCAAAATCAAATCTTAGAGAGCCAGACCTTAAAACAAAACAAAATCATCACATTTAGGAACACAGAATTATGTGCAAGATATAGGTTAGGTCTCTCTAAATACTAGTGATGTTTGAGTATTTTAGAATTATTTGCACACTGTGCCAGCTAGCGAAGGACCTAAATGGTTATGCATGTGACAGACATGACAGAGAACTTGCACACAACTATGAGGTAACAGTTAAAATGCTTAGCTAATTCATAGAAACCTTCAGTGAATGCACAGTCTTCCCAAGCAATCTATTTCCACAATTCATTATTTTCACATTTATTGTTTAGGTACATGAACAGTGTCCTGGGTTCAGCAGTAGCAATTGTTTTTCTCCTTCTTGGTAGCTGGTGCAGTGCTGTGTTTTGACTTTTGGCCTGGGAACAGCACTGATAACACCGATGTTTTTAGTTACCACTCAAATGTTTTAGTCTGACCAAGGACTTTCTGAGTCGCATGCTCTGCCAGGGAGGAGGGGAAGCTGGGAGGAAGCAGAGACAGGACACCTGACCCAAACTAGCCCAAGAGGTATTCCATACCACAGCACGTCATGCCCAGGATGTAATGGAGAGTTACCTGGAAAGGCTAGGGACTGGAGGGTTGGACAAGGTATCGGTCGGTACTCGGTCGGGTGGGGTGGGGGCGAGTTATTGGTCGGCTGGTGCTGAGGTGTTGTATTCTCTTTCCTTGTTATTTCCTTTATCATTATTATTATTATTGGTGGTAGCAGTAGTGGTTTGTGTTATACCTTAGTTACTAAATTGTTCTTATCTCAACCCGTGGGAGTTGCATTCTTTACGATTCTCCTCTCTGTCCCTCCAGGAGTAGGGGGAGGGCAAGAAGAGGGGGGAGTGAGTGAATGAGCTGCATGATTTATGGCTGACTTTATTTAAACCACGACAGTGGAAATCAGTTTACTGTTTGCCATGCTAACTGCCACTTGCAAATGTGTTTTTCCAGAAAAGCTTTACTTTGAGACATACTTACAATTTCCACTCTAATAAGTATAGTTAAAACTCCCCTACTTTTGAATCCAGTGGAATTCTCATTAGAATCCAGACATTTAAACAGAGAAGCAATACATCTAACCAGAAATAAACTGAGCACAACAGTGAAATAACTACTTATAACATAAAAGCAGACTACACCAACTAGATGAAAATGAACTAGACTTTTCTGTTCTAATGCTCGGAAATGAGCTTATCACTTAGCACTTTGAAGTTATCAAGGAAAAAGAACACCTGCCTCACCAGGAGTAACTAGAAAAGGCTAGGACATGGAAACAAGAAGGCTGAAGGTCTTCTCTGAGGGAGATCATGGTTAACAAAATTCATGACTGCAGAACCCTTTGCCCTCAAATCTTAAAATGCTAGTCGCCTAGGGACAGGCAATGAAGATAGGAGGGGTTAAGAATAGATAGGAAGGCAAAGATACCTCTCTCCTTCAGATTTTAACTTACTGGACAGTTTCTTACATGAACAAAAACAGGAAAACAAGTGTGGTATATTTGGCTTTGTTCTTTGTATCTTGTTTTGGTACAGGTATTCCCAGGAATGTGTGCTCTGTTAGTTAAAAGTACATTTACAACTAATGAAAAGCACCGGAATGAGTTAAACAGTCTTTAATATTTGTTTAAACAGCAGGTAACAAAGCCTCCCTCGAATTTTCCTCCAAATTGGGGTTGCACTGAGAGCTTCAGTGGAGCTGAAGCTTGGAGAAACTTTTTCCCTATAGTTCAACAATTTATTCAAAGAACTTTTCAAAGGATGCTCAGTGGTCAAAAATGAGCAGACTGAAGCATTTTATACCAGCCAAGAACTGAATCTTCAGTTACTCTTTAGTTGCTGGCTTCTGCAATGAAAGATAGCAATGTCTAATTTGAGGCTGAAAATGGTGTGTTTCATCTCTAAAGACTTTTCTTACAAAGAAATGAAGAAAGAAGGTTTCAAAACATCCCACATTCTCTCTGCTCAGTGTCAGACACAGCAGAATGAAAAGATGTCTGTCTTGTTCTCAAATGCTTGTGTGGTGCTTGGAAAGAAATCTCTCAGGGGATGAACACCAAGAAAACACCAGGAACAAGCTCCCACACATCTCTGCTGCAGAGATGAGCAGAGACTTCAGGGTTACAGGACAGATGTGGCAGATACCAGTGCCTAGCATCACTGGAGACACGAGAACAGCCCTTTCCGTTTCAGCGGCTGGGTGGTCAAAAGGAAAGGCAAAGCACAACTGTATCTTTTCTTCTCATTTTCTCCCATGAACTCTTGCTCTAATAGCTTGAACAAGATGACAGTAAAATGACTTTTGGGACTGTCTGGAGAAAATTAATTTGCTCACTGATCATTTTGTGCAGCAATTAGTCATAATTGCTACTAAGACGGGAGAAGGAAAAAGATAGAGAAAGCAGATTAAGGAAACAACCCATGACAAATTCTGTAAAGTCCCTGGAAGTGTCAAAACCTTTTAAATTTTATAATTGCCTATGTAAATATCCAGGTTTTATTCCCAGTGGCTCAACAACTTTAATTTGAATAGGAAATAGTTGAATACACAATAATTGCTTGTTCATTCTACATGCATTATAGTTCATTAAAATAAAACCCAGACTCAGCTGGATATCTAGTACTTAACAGTGATTTTATAGCACATGTAGATGTTGGTAAATTAAGTTGACAAGACCTGATAGAGGATATATTCCAAATTCAATTATGATTTTAATTTCTTCCTTTAATTGTAACAGTGGTAACTAAGAGTAAATTTGCTACAAATAAAAGACGTAGAAAGCATTATATTTTCATGTGTTACTTAAATATGTAAGAATAATTTAAACAGTATTTTCAGATGCTTTTAGCCTATGCAGCTATCTCTTAGAGGAATTAGGAATCTAATCTAATGCAGTTTTGTATAACCAGCAGGCCCAGTAAGTTCTTTTCCATTCCTTCAGCAAATGAAACCTTTCACCAGATGTTTAGTAGGGAAAAACCCAAAATCATTACAATTACAAATGAATACCCACCAGCTAAGTTAAATAAGTGGAAGTAACAACATTACCAGTATCAGTTTGGTCAAGACATACTTGAATAATGATTTAAATAACTGCAGCTTGAAACTGAAAGAGGGAAAGAGATTTGCTACTATCTTTTCAGCCTAGTTCAGCTTCTCTATGAAAGCAGGTTAACTAAAGAGGGATCTCCATCCAAACAAGCAGAACATGTTCATGCTCACACAGCACTTGTCCTTTTAGAAGGATTTCTGTGAAACAAAGTAGGTAGGAAAAAGCAGCAAGGAAATAAACTAGCCATGCTGAAGCAGGATCAAAAAGATGACCCACCAGGAGATGGCTAAAACAGTCCTGAAAAAAAGAGAAAAAGCTTTCTGCCATGCCATGTCAGGGTTACATCTCATTTCTTTTCTTTTTGAAAAAGAAGGATTCCTTAAAGCAGATTTAGAAACCATTCTCCTCATCCAACAGAAAGGTCGTATAGGAAATCAAACTCCAGACATTTGCTCTAATCAAAAAGCAATAGCTATTTAAACAGAAGAATTTGTAGAATGTGTAAACTACTTATTAAGTAGAGGCAAGTAATTAGTCCCCATTGTCCATGACTGTGGTCATGGTCATATAGACTGAGGTCTATAAATTTAAGGTCTTCCTCGGGTCTCTGCAAGGCAACTAAATTATTTTCCTCTTCCCTCTCCCACCTCTGTTACTTCCGACCTTTTCCCTTCAGCTAGAACATTCATGTTCCCCAGGGAAGATCAGATGGCTCTGTGTAACATACCTGCCTACTCCTTCCTCAAAGTCGTGCATGGTGTACCAGAGAGTTAAATACCCAGTCCGTGCACGTGCTCCAGCTGCTTACCATGGTCTTCAATATCATGCATGGAGAAAACAAATGCTGCTACATTAGGCACCTCCTTGAGGTGTTGAATTTAAGAGTCCTGGTAAGTGGGAAGGAAATTCTTCAGGATCCAGACTTTGGTCAAGCAGGCAGAACCCCCTTTCTGCCCTCTACATTTAGTGTTGCGGCCTTTGTTTTGGCATGCAGCACAGAGGTCAGTACTTCAAATAATTTCTTCCAGAATATCTTCCTTTTCTAAAAATAAATTTTTTGGCTCTTTGTTGCATCCACCACAAGATATCCATATGTTGTCAACTGGATTGATTCTTAGGAATAGACCAGGCACCTAAATAATTAAACAAAGGATTTGCTTTTTGTAGCAAACAAAAACAGCAGTTCAGCCTGGAAATGCTTCTACTAAGAAATAAAAAATCGTATTAAAAAAATAACAAAACAAGTAAGCTAGTCTTGTAAAAAAAAAAATAAAATCCAATTTCACATCAAAATGCACCTCTGGAACTTCTCATTAATGTATACTCTCACACTATAGTTATACTGGTGAAAGAGACTGCTCAGGTTTCTCTTTAGATGCCAACAGAAGAGATCTGAGCACAAAGTCTGACAACAACAGTTTTTTTCATATAATCATTACTTCACCGATGCTCTGACACCTAACTGACACTTGTTGTCATGGCCTACTAACCAGAAGATAGGGAGGGTGGGGGGGTTGCAGGAGGTTTGGTCTTTTTCTCCCAGAAAAGAAGTGGCAGAAGGAGGCAGGTTTTCATAAAACTCAGGTTTCTGTACAACAGTGGATTTGTTCAAATGTGAAGTGATGCAGGGGTTCAGATCACCCATTACAGAGGTGGGATATGCACTGACATCTGAAAATAACAATATTTGTTTTCAGATGCAGCCCCTGTTTCTGTAATCTGCCCCTAGTATGACTTCAAAGAAAACATTCAGATCCTCAAAAACCTCTCTCCTGGGTTAAAAATCTCCATTATCATTTGGTAGCAAGAGATGTGACATCTTCTCTGCATGTCCTTGCTGCTAGAGGGCATGAACATTAGACCTGGAAGCAAGCACACATATGTAGAAAAGCAGTACTGGGAAGTGCACTGAGGGGAGAAGTTTTCTTTTTACCAAATATCCCATGGCTCATTTTGATATATCAATGAAAAAAAATTATAAAAATTAAGGGGGGAAATTCCGATCCCTTCTCAATCAAAGCATCCCTTTACTTTCCCTTCAAGGTAGCCAACCTTATTTGTTGTTTCAAAGGATGACTGTACAAGCACTAAAAGGCAAAAGACATTACCAGGGCAGTGACCTCTCTGATGCTTTATAGATTCCAACAAAGCTGCTTTATTGATATGATTTTAAAGAGCTCTCAGAGGCACAAAACACAGTTGCTGTAGGAATAAATAGCAGGCATCCCTGTGAGAACAGATGGCATCCAAGGTGACTTATCTCCGTAATAGGTAAGCACTCTCACTTTTTTGTAAATAGCCATAATTTATCCTGGTTTGTTCAGCATGCCTCAGTGGTGTCACCTACATCAATGAGTAAAGGGAGTGGATGGCAAAAATAAAATGTAAAAGAGCAAGTTTAACTTCCTGTGCCCCTCAGCATATCTGAGACCCAAAGTGCTATATACTGAAACCTGTGAAAATAAAAAAGTAATGGTACTCTTGATAAAAATTATGTGTTCCAGTAGATTCTGAATTCAGCATAGCGGAATACTAATGTCCTTCTTTTCCTGCTGAGAGTGTAGTATAAAGAGAGCTTATCTCACTAGAACATCTGGGCAAACCCAAGTTTTGTTAGCCTGGATATCAAGAAATAGCATTAGCAGCTTAAGTGGAGATGCACACTGCAAATTGCATATTAAAATGCTTTATTATTCATTAACTCCCAGTGCCAGAATCAGAAGATCTGGAAGACCTTCCAGGCTGTTCTTTGAAAGTGTTTCACAATCAGCATCAGAGACAACTCAATCAAGTAGAAATCATGTCTCAGCTACCATAAAAAGAAACCCACAAAGGCAGATCTCCCTGGCAAACGTGTCCCAAGCTGACGTTCAACTCATCGGGTAGGACTACAGAATGGTTTGATCTCTAGAAGAAAGGGGTCTACATTAGCCTGGATCAGCAGTGCATTTTAGAAGCAAATACCTCAGCTGTCCCCCTGAGCTCACTTTGGTTTGTATGACACTTGGACTTATAGAATTGTAAAAGGGATTCCCCTTCAGAAGATTTTGAAGAGAAACTGCTCACTGACAGCATAATAAGACCACTCTGTTACTAGGGGGCATTTACTCCATACAACCAGAATAAAGGTAGTTTAAAGTAAGATCCTTCCCACTCCTACCAGGTCTTTACTATCCACTTCTGTTCTACAAACCTGCTCCTACTTGTATCACACTGTGGTTAATGTATTTACCTCCAAAGACACTGAAGGGTTCCACATTAAACTACTGAACTGCAACAGCACCTTTCATAGAATTCAACATTCCTTTCGATACAGAAACAGCATTCCTCCTCTTCCTTGTCCTGGATCAGACCCTCTTCCAGCCTTTTTACCTGGTCCGTATTTTGCTTCCAGGCAGTTCTAGACAGCCTTTCCAAGTCCCCAAATACGATGCACCACTTCCTAGATAGTCAGTATTTCACAGAATTTGCAATCTTTAATGCTGATAAATCACTATATTTTTGACAAACAGTACTAATTGACGTTAGAGCAAAATATCACTTACACCTAAAGAATAAGCTAGTGATCAGACTACAATGCCTAGAGGTTTTTTTGGCATATCTTCATCCCTGTGTTACCAACACAGGAAAAAATGTTAACTCCCATAGTAAAAGCTCTTTCTTCATATAAGTTTTACAAAAGAATCAGGGGAAAAGAAGAAGGGAAAGGTTTGAAACTATTTAGCTCAGTTTTGCAAACGAACAGGATTCAATTGGCTCCACTTACAAAAAACTTCAAATTGCTACTCCCATTCCTAGTTCATAAAAGCTTTGGGTTAAGTTGCTGCAGGGATTCATGTACCTGTCAGTTATCACCAAACTCTCAAGACCATTTATACCTGTTACTGCATTCACATTGCATGTCAGAAGGAATGAGAAAGGAAGCAGGTTTGACTCCTATTTCCATTAGACAATTTTTGCAGAAATGCGCTCTCACAATACTATCACTTGGTCACTGGAAAACCCATGAAGCAGTATCCAAGGAGGAACAAGCAGGGCAGCTATACCAAGCAGAAAGGATATTCTGTGGTGTCTGTCTGTAAGCATCACTGAGAGACACAGTAGCAAGTATGAGCCCACAAATATACAGAATCATAAAATCATATGCTCCCTTACTGTGCTGCACTCCTAAAATCTCACAGACTTCCCTTAATCTTGACCATGCTTCACCTCCATGACCACAGCTGTGTAAGATCACTGCCTCTTGTCTTGTTTCCAGTAAACTATAATTCATTCCTAATATAAGCTTGAGGATCCTGCAAGTGTTCCTGTTGCGCTTTAAGCCCAGCCAGAAACCCAGAACCATGGATCTGCTCACTCACTCCCCACCTTCCTCTCCCCACTCCCGGAGGGATGGAGAGGAGAATCAAGAATGTAACTCCCACAGGTTGAGATAAGAACAGTCCAGTAACTAAGGTATAACACAAACCACTGCTGCTACCACCAATAATAATAATAAGGGAAATAACAAGGGAAGAGAATACAACCGTTCACCACCAGCCAACCCAATATGAATAATGCCCAAACCAGCAAACACCTGAAAGAAATGTCATCCAGACATCAGCAGTGCCATGATGCTGCTATGTCACACTACAAAATTATGTCACTCTTCTCTCTGCTTTTTGTACAATTTCTGAAAAGCAGGGGACTAGGGAAGAGATTTGAGTTTTCTTAACAAATTGTCAAAAAGCGCTGAAAAATGCTCGTAGTTTGCTTACATGAAGATATATTTTGGTGATAAGTTTCCTTACTGCATACAACGCTTCCTCCCCTCCCCCCCAAAATGTTATTCATGAAATATTAGCATTCAAATTCATCTGTCAAAATGATTGTTGATGTAGTCATGAAGGGCTACATTATCACCTGCTCTGCAGTTTGCCTCAGAGCAATCTTGATTCAGATATTTACATCTTTTCCAGACCTTTCAATGCGTCTGTCAGCAAGATGTCAGCGGAATCAGACTGATTCCAGCTAGATTGAGCCATTGACCACAACTCTTTGTGTGAGGCCATCCAGCCCATTCTTTATCCACCAAGTGGTCCATCCATCAAATTGATGTCTCTCCAATTTAGAGAGAAGGACGTTGTGTGGGACAGTGTCAAACGCTTTGCACAAGTCCAGGTAGATGACATCAGCTGCTGTACCCCTGTCCCTTAGTTCCATAGCCCCATCATAGAAGGTCACCAGATTGGTCAGGCAGGATTTCCCCTTAGTGAAACCATGTTGGTTGTCACCAACCACCTTCTTGTTTTTCATGTGCCTTAGCATGCTTTCCAGGAGAATGTGCTCCAAGATTTTGCCAGGCACAGAGGTGAGACTGACTGGTCTGTAATTCCCCAGGTCTTCCATTTTCCCCTTCTTGAAAGTGGGGGTTATATTTCCCTTTTTCCAGTCATTGGGAACTTCACCTGACTGCCATGATTTTTCAAATATGATGGCCAGTGGCTTAGCAACTTCATTTGCCAGCTCCTTCAGGACCTGCAGATGGATTTCATCAGGTCCCATGGACTTGTGCGTGTTCAGGTTCTTAAGATGGTCTCAAACCAGATCCTTTCCTACAGTGGGCCCAAGGTCTTCATTCTCACAGTCCCTGCCTCTGCCTTCCAAGACTTGGGTGGTGTGGTCAGAGCCTTTGCCAGTGAAGACCAAGGCAAAGAAGTCATTCAGAACCTCAGCCTTCTCCAAATCCTGTGTAGCCAGTTCTCCTGAGAGCTTCCTCAGGGGGCCTACATTGTCCCTAGTTTGTTTTTTGTTTGCTATGTACCTGTAGAGTCCCTTCCTGTTATCCTTAACATCCCTAGCCATGTTTAATTCTAACTGGGCCTTAGCCTTCCTAACCTGGTCCCTAGCTTCCCGGACAACATCCCTGTACTCTACCCAGGCCGTCTGTCCTTGCTTGCACTTTTTATAAACCTCTTTTTTTCATTTGAATTTTCCTCAGCAGCTCCTTATCCATCCAAGGAGGTCTCCTGGCCCTCCTGCTGCACTTCCTTCTAGTTGGGATGCAATACTCCTGAGCTTGTAGCAGGTGATCGTTAAGAATAGTTTAAAAGTTCTAAAAAAATTCCCATATCCTATGTCCATTGCCTTATTTCTACTACCAGTCATTGCATTACAGCGACAAATGTAAACTGTGATAGCTTGTATATGCTGAAGGACATAGAACTGGCCACCTCTCAGGTGAATCTTGCACAACTGTCTCTGGTCCCTCCTAGCTTCTTGTACTGGAAAAGAGAACAACTCTTTCCACATACTGTTGAGACTTGTCAAGATTCACAGGTCACATATATCTCTAGGAAACTCCCCACTCCCCCCTACTGATACACTCTTTGCTTAACACGTTCCTTCCTCCGCAGGACAAAGATTGGAGCAGAGCTTTTTGATATTGATGAAAATTGTCTTCTAACTTTTCACAGCCGATTCAGATGTCAAAATGGGTAAATTGTGCTTTGTCAACATTAAGGCTGCTTTATGCTATTGCTAAGAAAGCTAAATGAGGTAATACCGAAGAAAATTCTCATAAAGGTCAATATCCAAGGACAGAATGAATTGGTGTGGAATAATTCTGTACTAACACCTTACAGCATAAAATATATTTACAGAGAATGTTTGTGTATAAATTGATGTTGAAGGAGAGGAAAGGTTTATTGACTAGATAATATAAAAAGGTCAAAAAGGACAGATTAAATGATTTAATAGGAAGAGATGTACTAAAAGGAGTGGGAGCTTACACATTAACAGGAAGAAATAAAATCAACCAAAGGCAATGTAGCAGATGATCTAAGATAGGGCTAGATGCAAATCTCAAACCAGTACTCCAGAAGAGACCAAATGCAGCATTACATAACTTGTGAGAATTTCTCCAAGCTTTTCATTCCCATTCTGATGATGCATGAATAAATCAGGTGCCTCTTACTACCAAAGGCTGGAAATGACAGAAGAGTGCTGGGAATGAATTTGGCTTTCTCACAGTTGAGCTTTACAACCCAAATCTTTTACATTTTCCAGATTGTTTTGTGAAACTTCAAATTCTTCCAGAAATTACACTCTTTGTCCTCTTTAACACCTCCCATTGTTAGGAACAGGTTACTTAGCCATGACATCTAGTGATACAGTACCTCTGCTGACCTTATTTGCTTGTCTGTTTACAAATATATCATACTAATGATAAATCTCTTAGTCTACAAAACCAAAGTCAACTGTTAGCTTAACCATTCTTGTCCTCAGAATACAGTAACTACTGTCATTACCAATCACTTGTTGGCTCAACTGTCAGTTTCAAATCTTCCTCCATAATTTTAAAGCTTTTTTTCTCTGTTTACCAGCACCTGACATTGTATCATGCATACAGATAGAAGACAAAGATATCTGACTGATGTTCAATCCTGTCACTCAACTGGGGCTAGGAAGATGCCAACTGGTCAAATACTCCAAAATCTCTGAACAGATGATGAAGATATTCCAGTTATTGCTTAAATTTTACACTCTTCCTACCTATGCTGACAGCTGGTTTTGACAGTCTGCTCTCTTCTTCTCATGTCAACCTCAGATAAATAATAGCTGGATTAGAGCTTAAACAATAGTGATTAGATCAGGTAAAGGAAGCACAGTGGCAATAAAAATTAAGATGTTTCAGTAAACCTTCAAACTGGTCACTTCAACTGAAAGCAACTTTACAGAAACTCATCCAGTTTCTCAATCCAGACAAAAATTATTCAGAGAAGAAGAGCAGGAATTTTATTAAGGCCTTAGGGTATCTTGTTGGTTTGGGTTTTTTTTTTTTTTTTTAATAACACTAAGATTGATATCCATGGAACAGTCTGACCAATTCAGGCTTCACAGCCTGAGGATTTAGATGGGTCAACAGGTTACAGTGAACAACCTTATCCTCTACAGTTCTCTTTGTGAAAATGTCCTACACCCTCCAAGGTATTTCATGCAGTTTAGCCCTCATTAAAATAATGAAGCCTCTTGGCTTCATTATCCACTTTAACATAGGTATTACCAAATAAATAATCATAAGAAAGAGTTGCAGATCAGACTCCATTGCGTTTAAGCATGCCAAATGATCTGGTATGCTGTCAACACTGGATTCTAGCCTTACTAAACACTGCTCTACTCCACAGTAGGAATAGCTGTAAGAACTGAAATGTATTTTTGCCATCTGTTAAATAATTCAGACAAAGAAGAACTGCAGATGTATTTTGTTTTTTTACAGAAATGCTGGCTGTATATGTAAAAAGGTAACATCTACAATCCTCACATTCATAATTAGGTTTGTGAGCAGACTGAAGAAAAATATTCCATTTGCAGAGAGGCTCAACAGATGGTATTGTGTGTTAAAGTAGAAGCATATGAAAACTATTTGAACAAACGGCAGATGTGTTTTTCAGCCTTCTCCTGTGCCATTAAAATAAACTTGGCATTTAGGCGTGTCCTAGTTTCAGCTGTAACAGTTATTTTTCTTCTTAATAGCTTGTGCAGTGCTGTGTTTTTGTTTTAGTCTGAGAATAACGCTGATAACACACCAATGGTTCAATTGTTTTTCAGCACCACTTACCCCGATCAAGGATTTTTCAGTCTCATGCTCTGCAGTGAGGAAGGGCACAAGAAGCTGTGAGGGACCAAGCAGAGGACACCTGACCCAAACTTGCCAAAGGGGTATTCCACACCACAGCACATCATGCCCAGTATATAAACTGGGCAATGTACCTGGAAAGGCAGATTGCTGCTTGGGTCAGCAGGTCATGAGCAATTGTACTGTGCATCACTTGTGTTTACTGTTTATTGTTTTTTTTTTTTCCCTTTTAGTTTTGTAATCTCCCCCCTTGTTATTTCCCTTATCATTGTTATTATTAGTAGTATTATATTGTACTTTATTTATTCAACTGTTCTTATCTCAATCTGTGGCTTTGCATTCTTCCAGTTCTCCTCCCCATTCTGTCCAGGGAGTGACTGAGTGGCTGTCTGATGCTGAGTTACCAGCTGGGGTTAAACCATGACAAAGAGAGAGTGAGAAAAGAGGCAGCACCAAGACTAAGCAGGTATCTGGAGAACAGCATGAAGACTTACTCACTAGGAGGTTTACTGTGCACAGTAACAAGAGCTTGATAACCAGCTCCTTGAAACAAAAGCTGGACTAGACTTAAACAGAAAAGCAAGGAGCAGTGTTTTTCAACTGGAATCTTTGTGCCCACAGCATATGCTAGCATGCTGAGAGTAAGTTGCAAAGCACACAAAAAGAAGAATGTCATACATTTGTAAAGGCACTCTATATTCATCTGTGTTAGGAAGGAACAGCAAAGGTTTCACTGAGAATCATTTGGACTGAACAAGAAGGAAGAAAACTGGTATGCACTAGACAAGCTATGAGAAGTTATACAACATGCTTAAGACCTGATCAGAGAGACCTGCTTCACTTTGATCTGTATTATGGTATCACCTATGAGTCCTTGCCCAAATTACACCATGGGCTGTTCTTATGCAAAGAAAGGCTTCTCCCACAGACTGCAGGCTGCCCCCCTTCCTTGGCTTCGCAGTTCTTCCTTTAAAAAGCTAAGCCAAGACAGATTAAGTCACCTTCCTACAGTCACATTGAGTTTAGGGAAACACAAGGAAGAGAAAATAGATACTCTAACTCAAGAAACAGAAGCCCATCCTCTTGCCAGGCTAACAGAACACTATACTCCATTTGACATGAAATGCTTTAGGGAAGTGATGTGCCAGTTTCTTTTCTGTACCCTTGAATACAAAAAGTTCTTCCTAACCTTGCATTTCAACAAGAAATAGAATAGAAGCCCAAGCTCATAAAAAACAAGGCCCTAAAATTTACGGGGACAGACACTGTAATCCTTATTCCAGATTCCTAATTCACAGATTCATCCTTGTGCAAAGTTAAGGCACTCAAGACAAGAGATGTGCAAATCATGAGCTTTTGCTACGAACTGTTGCTATTAGTGCACAGGAGTCAAAAATCAGCCACCACACATGCCAAGTTTCTCACCCTCATTGCCCAGTGGCAGCAGAAGTCCAAGGCAATCAGGACCTCTTCAGGTCTACAAAAAGTGATTTGTCTGCTGAGGAAGAGTTTTAAATGATCTTTTATGACATACTCAGCTCTGCCAGTAGTAAGGCAGAGAGCCCATAAATTCAGAGACAGCTTTCAGCCAGGGTACAGAATGCAGGAGCAGCATGAAGTGAAACAGAATCCATGCCCTGGACAATAAAAACCCACCATAACACAGCTGGAGACAATCATCTGCAAAAGCTGCCTGTGACACACAAACCTGTCATCACCTTTGGCAACCCCTATGAGAAGCAAACTCAACAGATTTCATTGCCAGGAAATATTAAGCACATGCTGAAGAAAACAGCTTCTTCCAAGTATCTGGAAGTGGCTGCCTGAAGTGAATCATCTCTTCATGAAGTTTAACCAGCTATTTGCAGAAAGAGTTCCACAGAAGCACGGCAGCTAGAAATCATGTTTTTTAAAAGGCTTGTCATTAGATCTAGAACATCAAAAAATTCAAAGAAATTAATTGGGTTTTGATTGCTTCTAGATGTTGCTAAGGGCATCTGGGATACCCACCCTGGTCCTATTACAGTCTCTCTGGACACTAGGAATCTGTTAAATATTTTTTCCATATCTGTTAAGTGCACATGGAAGGTGAGAGCCATGGAAAAGTGGGGTGTGTTGCTTTTAAAGCATGATGCTCTTCAGATAAAGCAGCACACTCTACTCCTGCAGCAGTGCGCCTGCTCTCAAATAGCCAGCCTGTGATGTTTTCATATGAACACAGGAGCCTCAACGCAGCAAGCAACTGCTTCTGCTTCTGAATGGCTTTGGCTTCAGTCCTCAGACAAACCAGCTCCTGTCACAGTTAACTCTCAAGAGAATCTGCAGCAGCTGGGAACCAACAGACCACAGTGGATCTGAACGGGGGATGTCTTCATCTCACACCCTATGGGTGAGTGGAATTCCTCCTGTGGAGAGAGTCACTTGCTGAAATCCCACAGCACTGGTGTCCCACGAGAGCTGAGGAGTCCGTCACAAGCTCTGTGGAACACTGAAACAGCAGCTGAGGAATGGTCAGATCAACTAAGTGGCACCAGGACAGAAGTGATGCAGTAATAAGGTGCACTGCAGAGCAATGCTTCAAGCACAGCAGCAAGCTGTAAACACAGCTCCAGTTCTACATGGTTCTTGCTCCTCTGAACCTTGAAAATGTTGTCATTTCCCCCACAAGAGGGGCATAGAGCTGCTGAAGCCGGTCCAAAGAACCATAGAGAAGCTCCAAGGGCTAAAGCACCTCTACTCTGAAGACAGGCTGAGAAATGTGGGCTTTTTCAGCCTGGAGAAGGCTGTGGGGAGACTTCACTGTGGCCTTTCAATACAGCAATAGTATCTTAGAAACCTAAGGCACCTTGAGCACTACTCTCAGAGTTTACAGAATTATTCCAGTGACTGAGGCAAATAGAAGGTGCGATTGCAAGACTGGAGACTAACTTAAGCTCAGACCATTTTTTAATTTTTTTTATGGGTTTTTTTTTTTTTTGGTCTGGTGCTACCTGACCTTGCAAACCCTTTTTTGAGAAATGGCACATTAATATTTTTCTATGACTGAGACTATCTTCTGGAAGGGGCAAATTGGAGAGAGATGAAGCTGGCTATCTCTGAAAGAGAAAAGTGATGGGACTGACCATATACAAAGTTGTCTTTTAATCTTTTTCTGCTCCACAGTTCAACAAATCATCTAATAATGTGGTTTTAGTCCATCCTGATTCAGCAAAGCACTTACCCACATGCTTTCACACAGTAGGGACAGAGAAGATTCAGGCTTAGCAGATAAACCATTTTCTGAAACAGTCATCCTAAGATGACTAAGATGATGGGCTCTATTTACAGGTTCTCCTCCCTTTATAGCATGACCCAAAATGTGTTTAAAGAGAACACTAAAATATAATTGAAAAGTCAAATGATGATTAGGAACAGCAAAGACATCTCTATCATAGAATCATAGAATAATTAGGATTGGAAAGGACCTTAAGATCATCTAGTTCCAAACCCCCGCCATGGGCAGGGATGCCTCACCCTAAACCACCCAAGACTCCATCCAACCTGGCCTTGAACACTGTCAGAGGTGGAGGATTTACCAATTTTTTGGGCTACCTGTTCCAGTGCCTCACCACCCTCTGTCCTGGGTTCAGCTGTAGCAGCCAATTTTCTCCTTCCTAGTAACTGGTGCAGTTCTGTGTTTTGAATTTAGTCTGAGAAGAATGCTGAAAACATACAGATGTTTTTAGCTGTTGCTAAGTAATGTTTACTCCAATCAAGGAATTTTCAGTCTCATGGTATGCCAGTGAGGAGGGGCACAGAAAGCTGGGAGGAGGCCCACCACAGGACACCTGACCCAAACTAGCAAAAGGGGTATTCCATCCCACGGCAAATCATGCCCAGCATAGTAACCAGGCTAGTCACCCAGGAGGTGTGACCTGGGAGGGGCTGGGTATCGATCAGCGGGTGGTGAGCAGTTATATTCTCTTCCCTTGTTATTTCCCTTATCACTATTATTATTATTTGTGGTAGCAGTAGTGGTTTTGTGTTATACCTTAGTTACTGGACTGTTCTTATCTCAACCTGTAGGAGTTACATTCTCTCAATTCTCCTACCCATCTCTATGGGAGCTGGGCAAAGGAAGAAGGGGGCGTGGGCAAGCAGCTTCCTGGTGCTGAGTTACCAGCTGGGCTTAAACCATGACACCCTCACAGTAAAGAACTTCTTCCTTATATCTAACCTGAACTTCTGTTTAATTCTGAACTCATCACCCCTTGTCCTTTAGCTACAGTCCCTGATGAAGAGTCCCTCCCCAGCACTCTTGTAGGTGCTTTTCAGATACTGGAGGGCTGCTGTGAGGTCTCCATGCAGCCTTCTCTTCTCCAGGCTGAACGGCCCCAACTTTCTCAGCCTGTCTCCATACAGGAGTTGCTCCAGCCCCTGATCATCCTCGTGGCCTCCTCTGGACTTGTTCCAACAGCTCCATGTCCTCCTTGACAGGGTCCTTGTTGGGGACACCACAACTGCAGACAGCTCTCCAAGAGGGGTCTTTTGAGAGCAAAGTAGAAAGGCAGGATCACCTCCTTTGACCTGCTGGTCATGCTTCTTTTGATGCAGCCCAGCACACAGGGGTTTCTGGGCTGCAAGCACACACCAAAGACAGCTTATGTTCAGTTTCTTATTGATCAGCACCCCTTCAGTCCTTCTCTGCAGGGCTGAATCATATCTCTGCCCAACCTATAGGTGTGCCTGGGATTGCCCCTACCCAGGTGTAGGACCTTGCACTTTGCGTTGTTGAACTTCATGAGGTTGCATTGGCCACCTCTCAAGTGTGGTAATGTCCCTCTGGATCCCATCCCTTCGCTCCAGCTTATTAACGAACCATACAGCTTGGTGTCATTGGCAAATTTGCTGAGGGCACATTCAATCTGTACGGTTTAATGAAATAGGGGAGTTGTTCTTTTCTCAGTGTAACATGTACTTGGATCTGCAAGGCAGCCAGGCGAGATGCAGCCTCCTGAGGGAAGTGTCTCTTCTGCACTGGTTACTGCAGGGCTCTTGCTCCTTAAATAGCCCACGCTTACTGTGGGGTACCCCACCACAATGGGAGTCTCCACAGCAACCGCCACGGCTTTGTGATGGCAGCAGCATTGTGCTCATGGCCACTGGGCACTCAGGGGTGCTCTGGGAGTTGCCACAGGGGGACCAGCCTCTCTCCAGCTGGCACAGGGAGGTCCTTCACAGGCTGCTCTTCCTTAGTGACTTCATCCAGAGGTGGAACATGCAAGGGGTCACAGCTCAACCCGGGCAATGGAACAGGGCATCACATCCACCTACAAGAAGTGGAGAGTGACCAACATTCGTACTTCAGAGAATCATGGAATCTTTCATGAGACCTCCAAAAAATGCCCCAGGTCTAGCAGCCAGTCCAGGTCAGCAGAACCCAGACCAGAACTGGGCCCAGTGCAGGAGCCATGTACAAATGTCCATGGCAGATCACCCAGTCCTCTCTGGTTGGAGACAGAGACACAAAAGGAAGAAGGGACTGAGGTGACAAGTATCAGACAGGACTTATCTGCTCCTCCAGTGTACACACTTACAGAAAATGCTGCCAGGATCTTGAATAAGAAACTTTTGGAGAGTGCCTTAAAGGAAGAGAGAAGGCTACCTTCACACAGCCCACCAAATCTTAGCAATGACAACAGCACAGGAGAAACTGTCAAAGTAGATCCAGGGTCCATAGAGTAACTACCTTGTTCTGCACTAGGTCCATCCCTCCAACGCTGCTTCTCCCTGCCAGAGAGATCAGTGAACTGGCACCCACCGTCGCGATGGGATTCACATTCGCCTACTGCCTCACAGTCGCAGTCCACCAGAGACCTGACTTCCTCGAAGGAGGGCAGAAGCAAGGAGCCACTGGCAGAGACCCCCAGCCAGGGACGTGAGCTGGCCCGACTCCATATGGGAATAGGGGGGCTGCAACCCACCTCCACCACGTCACCTGCCAACCGTCTCTGCCACCAGGGAGAGAGGTTCTCTTGAAGAGGTCAAAGAATGTCTGAGGACACAGCTGCTGAATGTCCAACCTAGTAAATACAGGTGTTTCTAGAATGAAACAGTTAATGTGCCTGTAATAACTTAATTTTTTTCGTAGCTGAAAAGACTATATTTGTCTCCGTCTTTTCTACATACAGTATATTAACAAAAAAAGAGGTGGAGGGACCTTAAAGCTCATTCAGTTCCAATCCCCCTGCCACCACACACTAAACCATGTCACCTAAGACTCCATCCAACCTGGTCTTGAACACTTCAGTGTCTGTTTAAAAGCAGCTCCATATGCTTGTCTTCACCCATACTCCTCCGTGATGAGCACAACTGGTGATGCACTGAGACCATTTCCCCATTTCTAAGTTCTTCCCCAAACTTACTGAATCCACACAGTTCCCTGTTTTACTCATCAACAGCTCCAGCTTATCTCCTCTTTGTGCCAAGAGGTCCAGAGAGAGAGACAAAAAGCCAGATTTGAAGATAGAAAAACAGTGGAACACACTGTCCCCCACACCCCAACCCCACTCTCAGCCTTTTGGAGACTGCCAGGCAGGAGTACTTAAGGAGTAGTTTCACAGCACACAGGCTACATTTGGGGATGGGCTGACCTGACTTGATTTTGATCAGCTCCAGATCTAACCTTCTTGTTTTAAGTGGTCGGCCTTGTTAAATCCTGAGCTTTCTTTTCTTTGTGGTTGGTGGGATTATTTGTTTTTTGGTTTTGGTTTTGGAACTTTGGTTTATTGTTTGTTTTATTTTGTTGTTGTTGTTTCCCATTACTATCATTATTGTTATTGTTGGTATTCTTTCTATTATCGTTATATTTTACTTTAGTTATTAAACTTTGCTTACCTCAATCTGTGGGGTTTACATTCTTCCAATTCTCCTGCTGTCCTGCCCAGGAAGTGGAGAAGAAGTGGGGGTGATTGAACAGCTGCATGGGACTTAGCTACTGATTGGGTTAAACCACAAAATTCCTTTTCGGTGCCCAATGTGGGGTACAAAGGGTTGAGTTAACAACAAATCTGACCAGAGTGTGTCAAAATAATTTTTTTATAAATTTTGGTTTAGTAGTCACTGGTCACAATATTGATTAATTTTCTCTCAGAGTTGTTGCCCAAAGTCTCAAAGTGGCATTATGTCATATCTTGTTTGCAGTATGCTTTCCCTGTTTTGGTGTTTATCACCCTTGAGGTCTAGGCTAGGTTCTCATTTTGTTCTACTTCATAGTAGTGGCATGTGATACAACAGAAATTCTGGCCATGAAACAGATCTGTTATGTGTACTCAGCATTGCCATCACCTCTACAATTTTGAGAGCCTTCTATTCATTCCTTTTGCCTATTCTCCTTGGATAGCCAACCAATGGAGGAGAAATTCCCCCACATCTCCCCCCCTAAGCTATTACATCACCATTTGAGAATTTTGAAAATTTGTAATATTCTTGGGATGCTGAAACCCACCTGGCCTTATTGCTTGGAATTAGTATGTTGTTGAATATGGTCTATGTCTTCCTTAGGGCAACAACAGCTACATTTCGCTACTCCAACCTGCATGAGGATCACTGCAGCTCAAAGGAAAAAAAAGAAGGACTCAAACTTCAGTGACAAGGATTTTGGCTACTGCAACCCCTGAGACATGCACTATAGCTACTCAAATCCCAATGGAAAGAACTATGGCTACTCAAACCCTGGTGACAAGCATTGCAGCCACTTCAATCTCTACAGGTGCCGTAGCTATTCAAACTCTGATGACCAGTGCCACGGCTACTCAAACTCCAGCAAAAGGCACCACAGTTATTTTTGCCCCCATAACAAGCGCTTGCAGCCATTCAAACCCCAGTGGCAAGTAGGGTGGCTATTCAAACTTTGGCAATAAGCACTGCAGCTGGTTTAATTCCTGTGACCAGTACTGCAGCTACTCAAACCCTGACAACAAGCATGGCCACCACGCAGACTGTGGTGATGGGTGGTATAACTGAAGCAGAAAACCAACCCGCGTCAGTATCAGTTGCCCCTATATGCAAGAGGAAATGGAAACAAAAAAACCATTCCATGAAGGAAGATGAAGAAGGGCCAATGCCAGAACTAAAGGAACCATTACAAGAAGCAAAGAAAGAGGCAGAACAAGAGATAACTTCTTGATCCCAGTCCTTGACTGAGCTGCAGAATACGTGAAATTATTTCAGCCATTTTCTGGATGAGCACATTATCATCTGGATGCTCCAATGCTGGGACACTGGGGCTGGCAGTTGCAAACTAGAAGGTAACACAGCCAAGCAGCTCTGATTGCTGGCTAGGGAAGGGGGAATTGACAAAGTGATTGTGAAAGAGAAACAAATCCCCACCCTCTGGAGGTGGCTCTTGTCAGCTGTGAAGGAAAGGTATCTCTACAAGGACGATGTTATGTGTTGCCCACACAAGTGGACCACGACAGAGAAAGGCCTTCATCTCCTGAGGGAATTAGCCATTCTAGAAGTGATCTGTCATAAGTCGGATGCCAGAGAAACACCCATAGATCCAGATGAAGTTGAATGTACACAACCCATGTGTCAGAAATTTACACTCATCATTACACATGATGAGTGGGCCATTGTCATATGCATAACATAAATGGTACGGAATCAGGGGTGGATACTGCTTGGATTGGGCTGGTATCAGTCAATGGGTTGTGAGCAATTGTTCTAGGTATCACGTTGTTTGAGCTTTCTTTTTTGTTGTTGTTGTTTCCCATTAACATCATTATTGTTATTGATGGTATTCTTTCCATTATTACTATGTTGTGTTTTATTTAAGTTACTAAACTGTTCTCATCTCCATCCACAGGTTTTACACTCTTCTGATTCTCCTCCTCATGCCAGCCAGGGGGGTGACTAATTGGCTGCTGGTTCTTAAGCCCGCCTGGGTTTAAAGCACAGTAAAGGTCATTATGTAGACTACAAGAATTTCACAAAAGTCCTCTGAAGGTTTTGACTAAGGACTGTTGAGATAACCAGCCAAATGTGGGGAGGGGAGTAGCACTTGCATGGCACCTAGGTTTGTCTCCTTATGCAGTCCCACTCTTAGGTTATTTCCAAAGGCCCCTCTTTCAGTACAGAGAAGAGCTCACTTGGCTGGATTACAGACAACAGTGAGAGTGTCTGCGCATTATAGCAATCTTGTTTTTTTTTCCTGTAATGCTGAACATAGTACACACCCCATGAAGGATTAAAACTGCTTCAAGAAACACAGCCTTCTATCTAGTCTCTCTGGCAACTGCTTTAATTTAATATGACTCATGCAAAGTATGCAAAAGACAAACAGTGCACTACAGGAAAGGCAACCTATTACAGGTTGAAGAAGAGAAAGCACCAGTTAAGAAATACGTATAATAAGAGGAACAATCTGGTTTACTTTGAAGACTTAGTTCATTTTATTTTTAGGAATACACTTAAAAGAGTCAAATCCTCTGTAAGAAGTAGCTGTCGAAAGTAATAAAACACATCAATATTTTCATGATAAAAAATCCATAGTTTTAAATTAAGTTGTTATGAAAGTTAATTCTTAGCCAAGGCTTACCTTAGGCTTTTGTTTAACCAGAACACAGAATCACAGAACTGTTAGGGTTGAAAAGCACCTTAAGATCATCTAGTTCCAACCCCCTGCCATGGGCAGGGACACCTTACACTAAACCATCCCACACAAGGCTTCATCCAACCTGGCCTTAAACACTACCAGGGATGGAGCACTCACAACTTCCCTGGGAAGCCCATTCCACTGCCTCACCACCCTTACAGTAAAGAACTTCTTCCTTATATCCAACCTAAACTTCCCCTGTTTAAGTTTGAACCCGTTACCCTTTGTCCTATCACTACAGTCCCTAGTGAAGAGTCCCACTCCAGCATCCTTATAAGCCCCCTTTTCAGGTACTGGAAGGCTGATCTGAGGTCTCCACACAGCCTTCTCTTCTCCAGGCTGAGCAGCCCCAACTTTCTCGGCCTATCTTCATACAGGAGGTGCTCCAGTCCCCTGATCATCCTCGTGGCCCTCCTCTGGACTTGTTCCAACAGTTCCATGTCCTTTTTATGTTGAGGACACCAGAACTGCACACAATACTCCAGGTGAGGTCTCACAAGAGCAGAGTAGAGGGGTAGGATCACCTCTTTCGACCTGCTGGTCACGCTCCTTTTGATGCAGCCCAGGATGCAGTTGTCTTTCTGGGCTGCGAGCGCACACTGTCAGCTCATGTTCATTTTCTCATCGACCAACACCTTCAAATCCTCCCCCACAGGGCTGCTCTGAATCTCTTCTCCACCCAACCTGTAGCTGTGCCTAGGATTGCTCTGAACCATGTGTAGGACCTTGCACTTGGCAATGGTTGAATTTCATGAGGTTGGCATCAGCCCACCTGACAAGCGTGTCAAGGTCCCTCTGGATGGCATCCCTTCCCTCCAGCGTATCAACCGAACCGCACAGCTTGCTGTCATTGGCAAACTTGCTGAGGGTGCGCTCCATCCCACTGTCTATGTCACAGACAAAGATGTTGAACAAGACCGGTCTCAACACCCATCCCTGAGGGACACCACTCGTTGCTTGTCTCCAGCCAGACATTGAACCATTGACCACAACCCTTCGCGTGTGGCCATCCAGCCTGTTCTTTATCCACCGAGTGGTCCATCCATCAAATTGATATCTCTCCAATTTAGAGAGAAGGATGTGGTGTAGGACAGTGTCAAACACTTTGCACAAGTCCAGGTAGATGACATCAGCTGTTCTACCCCTGTCCATCAGTTCTGGACCCATCATAGAAGGCCACCAAATTGGTCAGGCAGGATTTCCCCTTAGTGAAGCCATGCTGGTTGTCACCAAGCACCTTGTTGTTTTTCAAACACAAGCTACCTTCCCAAGGGAAAGACAGAGAGCTCGCAAGGTACTTTTGATTAGCACAGAATCAAAGTCCATCTCAAACACTAATGCTTTAGGAACCTCCTGGTTCTGTCTGACCTGCAGTCCAGGCTCCTCTTCACCAGAGACTTCCTCATTATGATAACTCTTGGAGAATCTCTTTCATTCTAATGCATTCTGTTACTAAGAAAAACCTTGTCTAGGTTTAAAATGAGACCGCACTTTTAGGGCCAGCATGCATGAAAAGATGCTTTCACATTGTGCATGCTGGTTTTAACATCAGGAGAAAATCTATTGGTCCAAATACAATGCCAAAGGGAAGAGCCTGTCTGCGTTTTGGGAGGCAGAGTATACTACCATCAGATAAACTGCTTAAGCTCAATCCCATTATACACATCAGGATGTGCAAGAGCATCCTAAGCAACCTGTTGTCTATGTCTCTTCCAAGGCAGATACGGCTGGTGGCAAGCAAACAGCAAGAGACTTATGGAGAGGCTGTTTCCCTGGAAGCTGCCATAACAAAGAGTATGCACTGATCAAGGAGGAGAGGCTACTCCATTCCCAGGGGCAAGAATCACAGTTTCATGCAATACAAATGTAAATGAAAGATACCTATAGCCTATGGCACATAATGCAGTCTCCAGGAAAGAACAAAAAAAATAATGCTGCTCTTGTGAGACCTCACCTGGAGTATTGTGTGCAGTTCTGGTGTCCTCAACATAAAAAGGACATGGAACTGTTGGAACAAGTCCAGAGGAGGGCCACGAGGATGATCAGGGGACTGGAGCACCTCCTGTATGAAGATAGGTTGAGGAAGTTGGGGCTGTTCAGCCTGGAGAAGAGAAGGCTGCATGGAGACCTCATAGCAGCCTTCCAGTATCTGAAGGGGGCCTATAGGGATGCTGGGGAGGGACTCTTCGTCAGGGATTGTAGTGACAAGACAAGGGGTAATGGGTTTAAACTTAAACAGGGGAAGTTTAGATTGGATATAAGGAGGAAATTCTTTCCTGTTAGGGTGGTGAGGCACTGGAATCGGTTGCCCAGGGAGGTTGTGAGTGCTCCATCCCTGGCAGTGTTCAAGGCCAGGCTGGATGAAGCCCTGGGTGGGATGGTTTAGTGTGAGGTGTCCCTGCCTATGGCAGGAGGGTTGGAGCTAGATGATCTTGAGGTCCTTTCCAACTCTAACTGTTCTATGATTCTATGATTCTTATTCAATGAACCTCTACCCGTACACCCACAGACCTGGTGTATTTTGGGGTATACAGGTATACTGATTGCTCTTTGTGTAAGGCTCTGCAAAAGTAAATCCCTTTATCAGAGAAAGCTTAGATGAATGGATTCCTCAGCTTCAGAGCAGAGTTTATGTAGAGAGCCTGTCTCATCACTACATCGTGCGCCTTCCGAACTTCTGGCAGAGAGTTGCTGCAAATTTCTCCTTTTCCACTTTACCACACCTTCCCACTTTCACATACTCATACTGGATCTGAAGAGCTAATCTTGAATAACTACTTCCTTTAATGTAGTTTTTTCTCTTAAATCTTACATACAGAATTTCTTTTCTGCTATTATCTCCCATGATTTTAGGGAACAGTGTTTAAGCCTGTAGGTAAATAGGCTGTTTTTCTAAAGAGTTCATTTTCTAAATATTCCAGCTTTCCCAGCAGGCTGCAAAGAAAAAGGATGCACAAATGTGTCTGTAAAGATAGATTGGAACACTGACATCACATCCTTATCTTAAAATGGAGGACATGTAGTCTGAAAATTTGCCTGTAATTCATAGACTTTATCACTGAATGAGAGAAAATTTTCTTTGCTTTTACAGATCCTCTTAAGTTTGTCACAAAGCAAATGAGTGGCAAATGCACCAAAGATCTCATATGGCAAAATTATTTTCTGTTGACCTTAAAGTGTTAGGATTGTTTGCACTAAAGCAATTCTGTAACTGACCACACAGGACCAAACCACAGCTCTAAATGTACAGTCACAACTAACTAGGAACACAGTAATTTCAAAGATACACTCCAGCTTTTTATTGTTGGGCTTTTGGTTTTGTTTTCTAAACAGAGCAGGCAAAACGTTAGGACAGACACCGAAAATATCTTCAATGACAAAACATTTGAACAGCTCCACTTGCTCCGTTCTGCAGCAATGTCTGCTGTTTACTGAATAGATTAGTATAATATAGAGTGTACAGTACTAGCTACTATTAGAGAGGCTTTGCAATGAAAAGAAACAATTCAAGTAAAGAAAAGTATTTTCAAGCAGTATGTTCTCAAAACAATTTTGTAATTGACCTTAGAACAGTCTGTTTTATACTAAATGATTCCAGGGCTTAAAGCTCAAATCAAAAAAAGAATGAAATAATGCTAGCTAAATAAGAGCAAAGGAAGCATTTTCAGTAATGAGTTTGTCATGGCTGGAAGAAGATATTAGAAACCTTGCTGTTAATCCCAGTTTATGCTTTGAAAAAAGTTTTAGAAACAACTGGTCTTGATACAGTGTCGTGGTTCAAACCCAACCACAAAAGCTCGTTCACTCACTCCCCCCCCTTTTCTTTTTCTCCCTCTTTCTTCCCTTCCTCCCCACCCTTCCCTGACCCTCCCCACTCCCAGAAGGATGGGGAGGAGAATCAAGAGAATGTAACTCCCACGGGTTGAGATAAGAACAGCCCAGTAACTAAGGTACAACACAAATCGCTACTGCTACCACCAGTGATAATATTGATAAGAGAAAACAACAAGAGAAGAGAATACGATACCACTGCCGAACGAGTTTGACCCCCCCGAAGAGACACTGTGCCCTTCCGGGTAACCCCCAGTTACCTCCCTGGGCATGATGTGCTGTGGTATGGAATACCTCTTTGGCTAGTTTGGGTCAGGTGTCCTGTCTCTACTTCCTCCCAGCCTCCCCTTGTCCCCAGCAGAGCATGAGACTCACAAAGTCCTTGGCCAGAATAAACATTACTTAACAACAATTAAAAACAATCGGTGTTATCAGCTCTCTTCCCAGGCGGGAAGTCAAAACACAGAGCTTGCACCAGTTACTAAGAAGGAGCAAAATGGCTACTGGTAAACTCAGGACATATAGCTATATCAAGAATTAGCTAGTAATGAATATGGCTACGAAAAACATGAAAATAAAAAAAAAAAAAAAGTTTGCATTAACACTGTACCCAAATCATTAATAAAACCCAAACCCAAAATCATACAACAAGAACTCCACTACCTTATTTTTTTACCACATAACACCTAAGAAGCCTGTACTTAGAAATTCTAATTCCCAAACTTCAGCTTCATCCAAACCAGCCTGGTGTGGAAACATGCATATATTTCACCTTTTCCTGTAACTGATACATCTTAACTGTCAACTACCCATCAACAGTCAAAATAGGGCCTGAAGCAGGTTTAAGAAAATAAGTTGCACCTAACTGCAGTGATTCCTAAGAGCAAGTTATCGCACCCCACACCCTTTCCCCATTTCAATCAAGCCCCTTTTTCTTCCAGTAGTATTTGTACAATGCAGGGAAAGACAGGGCATGGCACCTATGGCCATAGAAGAGGCACTTCCTACCAGTGAACAGTGCTGAACCAGACAAACTCTCTGAAACAACAGAACTCTTGAAGAAGCCACATCAGAGCAGAACAGAAATTTGACCTTAGGAGTAGTTATCCTTTTGGTCCACGCTAAACAGATCTGCCTCCTTCCTTACTGAAGATCAGACATTGAGGTGCATTAATAAAGAGAATACAGCAGAGAGATAGAACTGTTCTGATTCAACTAGTTGAACAGGCAGCTGAGAATTAAATAACATTTCCACCAAGCCAAATCATCAAATCAATACTGTACTGATGACCATCACTTACAGGTTCATGCTATATCGTCTGGACAGGGTTGACACAAATACTAGCAGTAGAGGAGCGTCTGACAAACGGTGAAGTGCTAACACTCATTTCTAGAAGGCAAATCTGCACTGCAACTGCTTGGGTGAGCTGGAGGATGTTTTTGGAAGGAAATTACAGTCCTCATTGCTATCAGTCTTGTTCCTTTCATTTGTACAAAATTCCAACAAAAGAAAGAATGAAACGACAGCAAAAAATCTTGCCTCATTGATCAAACTCCCTTGTGGAGGATTGGCTTGTAGAAAAAGGTCAAAAGGTCACGCTCCCATCAACGAGCTGAAACAAGACATCTGTGTAGAACATGGTGCAAACCTCTCACACCAGATAATGAGGAACTGAAGGACACCGGCAAACAGCAACATACTATGACCAATCACAGCCAAGGACACTAAGTGATAAGTGCATGAGAAGGAGGATGGTGGGGGGGTGCACGGTGTAGCTGCAAAAATGTAGAAGCTACAAACCAATGATCTTGTAACATGTAAAAGCTGTAAGCCAATGAGCTCTCTGTAACCAAACTATAAACATGCAAGCAAGGTATATAAGTATCGATCTGCTTAGCAATAAACGAGACTTGTCTGTCATCATCTGATGAGCTCGTCTCCCGGCGATTCCCACACTCCCTTGCAGGCTGTTCAGGTGAAATTTAATGTTGGAAAAATATATATTTTCCCCATTCCTAAAGCATATTACATGTAGAAAATCTAAATTAACAAATCCTGCCTCTAAATGTTTTACAAGAAAGAAATCCTATTCAACAATTTGCAACATTACTTATCTGCTCAAATGGAACTTAAATCATCACCTTTACACCAGTGCAGCTCTCCACAGTGTTATACTGTACACTGACAATACTTGAGGTTTGATGTTGGGTATTAGACTAAACCCCACATTACACTGGTTATTGATCCAGTGAATAGCATGATTCATATTTGATATTCTACTTGGCTTTGCCACTAAACTGTGAAAGTCCAAGCAAATGGCTGTCTTTGTAAGGTGTCCTAGTATATGAAAATCATTGTCTACTCCTTAATTGCTGACAGATGGCTAAATTTTAACTACAAGCTATTAGGCAAGAAGGATAAATGCACCAAAGAGTTGACATGTATTAGATGCCAACTTAATACACCTTCAGAAAAAGTTACAGCTTCTGTGTAACAGGAAACTTTTTAGGCAACTGAATTTTTATCTTCCTGTTCTTGAATGTACTGTATTTAATCAACTCACACAGAGTTTTAAGACCTTTTACTATATGACAAAATAGTAATTGAGCTGATCAGCTTATTTCATTTTATGACACCATATACTTCTTCAATTTATCTTTGTGTGGACATAGACTGAAAACAGAAGCTTGGCAACAAGAAAATTGTTTGCAGTAAAACAGATATTTTACTGATGATGCGAACTGGGCTCAGCAATATTACCACCCAGTTCACTCAATTTTCATCAACGATCTACTTCACTACTTGAGGAGGTTAAAAAAAAAAAAAAGAAAAACAATACCTACCTCATCACTTTAGGAGTTTCGTGACGAGCAGAGGGAGAGAGAAAGGGAATGAGAGAAAGCCAAAAAGCTTCCCTTCCATAAGGAATCAGGAAGAAAATAATGAATAGAAAGAGTATATTGACATGACTTTGGATCCAATCTAGTTCAGAGCTACACATCAGATTTTCCTTACCCTTGCCTCAATTACTTGTCAACACAAGGTGTGGAGGGTTTATCCTGACTGGATGTCCACCAAAGCTGCTCCATCACTCCCCTCCTCAGCTGGGCAGGGGAGAGAAAATATAATGAAAGGATTGTAGGTCGAGTTAAGGACAGTGAGAGATCACTCACTAGTTACTGTCACAGGCAAAACATGATTCAATTAGGAGAAATCAGTTTGTTACCAATGAAATCAGAATAGGGTAATGAGAAATAAACCCAAATTACAAGAACATCTACCCTCCCTTCTTCCCAGGCTTAACTTTATTCATGATTTTCTCTATCCCCCCTTCACAGCGGTGCAGGGGGATGGGGATTGTCAGTTCATCACATGTCTGCCGCTCCTTCCTCCTCAGGGGACAGCTCCTCACACTCTTCCCCTGCTCCAGCATGGGGTCCCTCCCATAGCAGACAGTCCTCCATGGACTTCTTCCCACAGGCTGTAATTCTTCATGAACTGGTCCAGCCTGGGTCCATTCCATGAGATACAGCCTTTTAGGAACCGGCTGCTCCAGCATGGGTCCCTTCCACAGGGTGCATCTTCAGGAACAGGCTGCTCCAGCATGGGTCCCCCATGGGGTCACAGCTCCTGACAGCAAACCATGGGCTCCTTTCTCCACCGAGACACAGGTCCTGCCACAACCCTGCTCCAGTGCAGGCTGCCCACAGGTTCGCAGCCTCCTTCGGACACCCCTTTGCTCCCATGTGGGGTCCTCCACTGTCTGCAGGTGTAAAGCTGCTCAGCCATGGACCTCCATGGGCTGCAGGGAGGCAACCTACATCACCACAGTCTGGACCACTGTCGTGGTTTAAGTGCAGTCAATAACTCAGACTCACGCAGCCTGCTTGCTCCCTTACCCCCTATCTTCCTCCCCCCCTACCCCGCCCCTGGAGCGATGGGAAGGAGAATCAAAAGAATGTAACTCCCACGGGTTGAGATAAGAACAGCCCAGTAACTAAGGTATAACACGGACCACTACTGGTACCACTAATAATTATAATGATAAGGGAAATAACAAGGGGAGAGGATACAATCACTCACCACGCGCCGACTGATACCCAGCTGGACCAAGCGGTGATCTAGCCCTTCTGGGTAACTTCCCCCAGTTTACATCCTGGGCATGACATACTGCGGTATGGAATACCTCTTTGGCTAGTTTGGGTCAGGTGTCCTGTCTCTGTTTCCTCCTGGCTTCCCCTCCTCCCTGGTAGAGCATGAGACTCAGAAAGTCCTTGGACAGACCAAACATTTGGGTAGTAACTAAAACCATCAGTGTTATCAGCTGCTCCCAGGCTGAAAATCAAAACCAAACAACTGCATCAGCTACTAAGGAGAAAAAATGACTGCTACTACTGAACCCAGGACAGGGCTGTAGGGGAATCTCTGCTCCAGCACCTGGAGCACCTCCTCCCCTCCTTCTGCACTAACCTTGAGGTCTGCAGAGTTGTTTCTTTTGCATATTCTCACTCCTCTCTCCAGCTGCAATTGCTCCTGCACGGTAACATTTTCCCTTTCTTAAATATGCTACCACAGAGGAATTACCACCATCACTGATAGGCTTAGCCTTGGCCAGTAGTTGGTCTGTCTTTGAGCTGGCTGGCATTGACTCTGTCAAATATGGGGGAAGCTTCCAACAGCTTCTCACAGTAGCCACCCCTGTAGCCTTCCCACTACCAAAAGCTTGTCACACAAATCCAGTACAGCCACCACAGAATGGCAAAGCTAGTTAATTCAAAAACATCAAAACTAGTCTCACATAGCTAAAGAAAAGAAACATACAATGGAATCAAGAGGTGATACACCTCACAGATCTGAATTATTTTGCACAGTTTTTCTTAGACCCCACTATAATATACAGCCCTTTCAAGCAGAAAATAATGGTGGTATAGAGATATCTTTCAAGTAGCATTCATTCATTTCAATAAAGCTTTCTCAAGACCTGCAAACCTGCTGTCTCCCTTTAGAAAAGGTGTTATTCTACCAGGTGTTTTATCCAGACTCCCACAAGTTTTAATTATCTCTTCACTTAATGAGTACAGTAGCTGATCTAAGTTTATTGCAGTAGCTAGAAGCTTGTGTGAATAAAATATTAGTTCCATTTGGGATGTGGCAGTTATCTTTGTTTGCAGACTCTTCTAATTGCTTCCAAGTCATTAAGCTCATCTCCAGCAGATATTTTACTGTCATTAGAAAAAGTGGTATAATGACAGTAAAAAAGTCAATAAGTACCGCCAAAAGAGGGTCAGAAAAGGCAAAATAAGGCTAAAAATCTGCTAATTCAAAGCTGGATTACAGACCACAGAAATCATGCAGATAACTTGGCATACATGCTATGAGACACCACAGGAATCAAAAGGTTACACTGGGCATGTGTCAGAATTTCAGCTTGTCAGTCACCACATTAAATAATTTGTTTTATACAGATTTGTTGAAGTTAAATTACAATAATAGAGTAAGTTGTTTACTAGTCTAAACACTGACATCACAATGCATATAGCAGTATTTGGAGGAATGCATGCAGGTATAGGCATACACACAGATATTTATACATATACATACACCTCTGTGTGTGTGCATGTACATGTCAGAACTGCCAGAGGATAAAATCAGCAAAAGTTGTCTTTACTTGAACAAAACCAGCATTGGACCATGTATAATTTTCTTCCATTTCACTAGTGAACAATATTTTTAGAGGCAGAAATCCAAACACAATCATTTACTATGTTTTTTTCTCCCATCTCTTCCAGAGACACTATTTGCTTGAGGCAGAAACCCTGACTAATTGTTTGATCAACTTGTTCACTGAAAGATTGCTTCCTTTACCAAGATTTTCTTGTACCAATCCATTATCAGTCCTTTCTTGAGTCATTTGTTTGTGATAGGTTTTAAAAAGCTATAGCCATGAGTATTTCAGCAAAAATTATTCTGCCACTTGAACTATCCAGTCAATGGCCACAATTGTAATTCCAAGGAAGATTTCCAAATGCAGTCTCACAGAACATCTAAAACAGTGCAGTTTAACCTAAATGTTAAATTCACCACTTGCAATGACAGACTTAATAGTTAAAAAGTGGACAAAACTATGCACTAAAATGTCTTTTGCATTGTTCTGAATCAAAGGATAATTGGACTTCAATCATCATGTTTGAAATTGCAAACTAATTGTGTCTCTTCTGGTTCTGTTAAAAAGAGTTGTTGCTACAGTTTGAAAGATTGCCAACATATTCTTTGGGAAGTACTCCAGTCCTTGAAAACAAAAAGCCATTATTCAGTATTCCCAAAAAATGAACCATGAAGCTATAGATTAAGTGTCCGTTTACAAGACGATTATGACTGCCCAAGCTAGGTGCATGTTGTTTTGCATTATATTCTTTTAGCCAGGTATGAGTATGTATGGTTTGAAAAGGTGAAAAGAACAGCGTTAAAACATGTAGTTCATAACTTTGGGCTTAGAGTTAAGCAAGGAGAACTGAAATGAGGAAGATTTAAAGGGCAAACTCTACTGAAAAATGAACATTCACACTATACTTAACCTCACAATTACCAAAACTCATCATCAGTCAAAGAGGGTAGCCTAGTGAAAAGTTTCCTGGTGCTGTTTGCATCTCTGAGTTTTGTTGGGTTTTTTTTCCATACAGTCCCTCCCTAATAGGCAGATGTCACCTTAAGCTCAAGATATAGTTTTATATCTTTTGATCAAAGAATTTCCCCAATGATATATAAGAAGCCCAGGACTGCATGTTGTAGTCAGTACATTCAGTCCACTAGGTTTGTTTTCCAAAGTATGTTTATGTACAACTGCTCTTTGATTCATCTGGATTTGGCAGAAAGTCATAATGGCAGCACAGGTTTGTACTGCCATTTTTATAGTTCCCAGTCTGTTCAAATATATACTGACATAATGGTTGGACCTGGTGATCTTAAAGGACTTTTCCAACTCAGTCAATTATATGATTTTATCACAGTGCACATGTCCCTTTCTCTTATGCTTTAATCTCCCCTAAAACATGCAGCACTAACAAGTGAATGATGACAGTCACCAAAATACAAAAAAGCAGCCAACCAGCTTCATCTTCCACCCTTTAACAGAATCACCAAGTATCAGACCATGTACTTAAGTTTTGTAATTCACTGGAGGGAAAGCATATAGTCAGTGTAATTATATTTATATATATCAAGCACACTAAATCAGCATACTGCTGATTTTACACTGCAACTGTAAAATGAATATTACTACAATTTCTGAATTGCTATCCCACTTCATCACTTAAGAACTGATCACCTAAGGATCAGTGATATATATAAAGCTATGGAAAACACTGTATGTTGCTTGTGCAATGCACTAGCCACTGTACCAAAAGAAAACATAGTTCTACAGGTTAAGTCAGGTAAACCAGAGGCTGGGGACTGCAGAAGAAGGAACTGCATTGTGGGATGACTATGAAAGCAGTTAAGTCACTACTACACTAAAAGAAAATTATTTATATCAGTGTTCTATTGGAACACTGCACATTTTGCTTACAGTTTTGTTCATAAAGGCCAAAGACAGATACACAAAGACAGATGCACTTCCCTTTCCCCAGAAAACAGCAGCAGCACTCACTAGGCTTTGCTCTTTCTGTCCTTTTACTCTCCAGCTCCCAGGGGTCTCTAGGCATCCTGGGCTCCAGAGCTCTGACAGTCCCTGCATAGTTATTAAGAATCTCCTGACAGTAATTTAGAACCTTTCTCAAGCCTTACGCTATAGCCCCAGATTGAATTCCAGCTCCTTAGAGTCTGAGCAGATTGTATTCCTGGAGATACTTTCTTAGATCTATTTATTTTCTCTTCAGTACTCCGAACAGGAACTGCTTGATAACCTTTTCAATTCTTCATTTACTACTATAGGTCATTAGAAAAGAAGTAATGGTCTTTCTTACTAGACACATATTTTACAGTGTCACAGACACAAGAAAATGATTCATAACCACCTATGAATACACTGGTCTTTCTCTTGTCCCAGATACTGGAATATGTTTTCTTTATATGGAAAAGATGGGAAAAATACTGAAATTGTATCACTCAACTCAGAATGCTTAAATCATCTCAGTTCATTTTTTGTATTCGTTGTATGTCCACTCACTTGCAGGCTGCAACAATTACAAATCTATCAGGAGCACATCCACTTGTACACCAAAATCATAATTTAAAGGTTAAACAACATATAAGTTTAGGGGTGTCTTAGTGATGCTATGAAAATATAGAATTTCCATATTCTCATGAGACATGACCTAGCAGAGAGTTAGGCAAGTGTCTCCCACCTTTTGTCTATTAAGAAACCATTGGAGTATGAAGTAACTCTTTGAAAAAAATTAACAAAATCTTTTTCATGCAAGGGAATTGTCAAATCACTCATAGACTGCATGCATTCTTTTCCTTCTTCCAAGCTAAATATGGATTAGAAAAATGGTCACAACATGGAGTTATTAATAAAAAACCCCCATTCTGTCTCAAAGAAATTTTTTATTTGTAACCTTATAAATACACCAGATTGGGTAATTTATCTCTTTGGCAAAAAATGTTTGTGTCATTCATTTCTTGTTTTAAAGATACAATCTTATACTTGTTATTAAACCGTACATAAATCTTCAAGACCAGAGCCTCCAAAAAGCATTCAATCCATAAAGAGCTCCAGTTTTGTAACTGAACAGTAGCTTAAACCAAAAATAAATCTGATGCAGCATGATAAATTCCCAGTTATGCTATCTATAATTTCTTTTGCAAACACATCTAAGAAACAAAGTATTAATTGCAAAAACGGTTCTAGAAGGTCTAACCTATGTTGTTGACCTTGGGCTTTCAGTAATCACCTTACAATTACTGCATCTCTATCCTTACGAAACTAAACAGAGCCATTGTCTTTACCCTGCAAAACACTGTCTCCGTTCTGTATGCCATTTCCTGTGTGCTTAATTGGGCTCTAAATTAGAAATATTTCCACAACTGTTTCAACTTAGATCATGTATTTTAAGGCCATTGACTTCATTTGAACTTCATTTGAACTGAAGTACAATTGCATAACCTCATGTTTTTGTGCTTCTCCAAGACTGACATCTACAATGCAAGATCAGAACTCTACCAGTTACAAGAAAATGAGCTCATACATCACTGAAACCACCTGCACAACCACTGTCCCAGTAAAGATCTTCTTTAGGAGGTCAAAAAGAGTAAGATGACAAATGATTAAAGCAATCCTTGCTGCCAATCTATGTTGTTCAATAGATAATAATATATTCATAAACATACCATATATAGTACATACTAACATATGCTGAATAGTACATTTGCGGTATAATTCTAGAGAGGGAGATGCCAAGTCTGAGTTTCTATTTAGAGCTAAGGTTTTATGGAACCAGAGTTTTGACTGAAGCTTATATCTAGTAAAAATTTTCTCAGACTTGTGTGTTATGAAGTTTCCCGTTATCACTTAAGCCGAGCTAAAATTACTGGGAAACACCTAGCCTACTGAGACTTACTGCTTAAATATACAAAAGATGCAATCAGATAAATCACTGAATCTCATAGTTTTACTTTTGTTACAGAGTATATTAGACTGTTTCCTTTTACAATAATTAAACAATTCTATCAATTATTCTGAGCAAATATGCAAATACAACCATAGCTGCTTATGCAGGTTTTTTCAGACTTAACATTTATTAAAAAACCTGCTAGACTGTGTAGCACATTAAATTCATTCTGCAAACATAAGGTGTGTCTTACCTAAGAAAACTGCTTCTTGCAATTAAAACATTTGCTCTTATTTGGCACTTTTCCCTCTGTAAGTTCAATTGAGAAGCTGGAAAAGGCTTCCCTGCAATATTGATGGGTCTGGTATCTAGTGGTAGAAGCACAAACTCAGAGCTGTGTTGTGGTTTATTTTCCCTGTGGATGAGAAAGATATAATTAACTACCAACAAAACTGTATCCTTAATCTCATCCATGCAACAATATAACAGTCTTGTAAAACCCAGGGCCACAAGACATTGCTAGAAACAAGGCCTCAGTGTTATGTGCGTTTAGACTGGGTACCTACACAGAAAATGAGAGCTCCTTAGTGGCAGAATTAAAAAAGGCAAGTTTTTTGGAAGGGATTCAAGCTCCCATATTAGCATGATTTTGCCTGACACTGTTACAGGGCTGCTTATGCCAACACACATCTAGATGTTTAGGATTAATCCTGAGATTGCACTCAACCACACTGAACTGCCTTTCCACCCACATTTGATAAAGACTATGATGTGCATCTTTGCAGCGTTTCACTTTCTTTGAGCCCAACAGAAGTGTACATTGTGTATCCCTCCACAAAAGTAGATACCTCCTCATCATCCGTACACAAATTTGCTATGTCTGTCACTGGGCTCCTTGCTGCAACATCCCTAAAATTCAACCTCATAAGAGAACAAAGACTTTGGGAGTGAATAGAAACAGGTCAACATTGAACTGAAAATTCAACAGTGTTTCCACTTGCAGGCTGTACTGCTGTCAGGATCTGAGTTTTGAAGCTTAAAGTTCAGATACTTGGCAATAGGAGCTTAAGAATAATCTTCCTTTTCCAAAAGACTAAGTTCCACTATTGAAGATGGTATACTGAAATAAATACCCAACAGAGTAAATGCACGCATGGTACAATATAGGAGTTGTTGTCGTAATCAGCAAACAGTGCAATCAAGGTTAAGTTATCTATATTACAATTAATCTCAGGGACAACTAGCAAAATAATTTTGGAGCTGGATGGTGTGGTGGTATGAACAGCTTAGTCCACACTGCATTACCAGATCAAGCATCAAGGTTTCAATCTCTATCTTAACAGCTACAGCATTTTTAAACTTATGTATGCAATGTTGCAAAATACACCGAATTCTATAAAAATATGTAAAAGATTGATGTATTGTGTCTGAAGGTCTTACCACCATGAAGACAAATCAGGGTGAGCAACAATGCATGAAACATTGGACTCATACCTTAGTAAGGAAAAGAAACAGAACAAATTTCACTGTGTTCTTCCTATGCCACTTAAAACTTATTCTCTGAAATATTAAGCAGTGAGAATCTCTGAATGAACTGAAACCGCTTGAATGGACAGTCTTGAAGAGATTTTCTCTGTGCTAGGTGATTTGAAGAAGATTCTGCTAGACTATTTTTTCCATTCAATTCCATGATGACCTTGTAAAAACAATAACAAGCCAGAAGTGAATCGGTTCTTTTTGCTTGTGTGAACATCATGAGATTCCAGGCTCCACCCAGAGATCAAACAAGACTCTTAGAGCGAACAAAAAGCTTTTATTTCCTGTGGTATGTTAAGCAGACTGGTGCATGTTTTACCAGCTTTACATACCCATAAAATCCAATTTAAGCCAAGAGAAGCAAATTGCCATGTGAAGATACAGCTTTATAACAAGTACTTGTTGCAGGAAGAACACAACAACCTCTGTAGAACAGGTTGACACTTGAAAGACTAATCCAGAGAGAAAATGCTAGAAAGTTGCTAAAGAAATAATCCATGTTAAACTGATTTACTATGAGATATCACCTTGTATTGTTGTGGGTCAGGTCTGCTTTAAATTCCAACATATTTTACTTGTGTTTTTCTTTTGTTTTAAGGTAAATCTGCAGCTAGATATGATTATTTTTTTAAAAGAACCTTTGAACACCCTTTTGAAACATTAAAAGTGTGTACTAGTTTTCTAAGTAGTTTTAAATGGACCTGAATTTTACAGAGGACTACCACTTCCACATTAATATAGTGGCACCACTGACAACTAATTAAAGTAAGTTTTATACTGAAAATGTTTAATGGATTACCTTCATGAGTAAATTCTTCTTCATAGATGGAAAACTATTGTTTAACTTTTTAAAAACAGGTTGCTAGTAAATCTGTTTATCAATAAATAATAATATAAGATACTAATTTAAGAAATGGATCTTGCATGCATAAACAGTGTTTCTACTATTAAAAGCGAACAACATTTTAAAGCAGAAATGCAGTTTAGGGTTTCTATTTTTAATTTTTTTTTTAATAATCCATAGCTGAAAGCTAAAATTAAAGTGCAAACCACTACAACCATGAAATCATATCTTGAAACTGCATCCTGAGCACCCTAAAGTAGTTGGTGGGTTATATTAGGTACATAACACATTGTCAAGTATACTTCATGTTCTTATCACAATAGCTTTGTAGCTGTTTAGGGAATTCAGTCATTTGAGCAAGCCTTTGCACATAAAGAAAGACTGGAATCATGAAAGATAAAGCATTTTTGAGGCTTTAAAAAGAGATAAGATATTAAAGAGAATGTATTTCTTTGTGTCAGGGGTTCTGTGCACTGAATAGTGTCACATTTTTCTTTAAGGCCACTATTTGTGTTTGTCAGAAGAGTAGGATCTAAAATCTCTTTGGGAGCTGGGAATAAGTGGAACTGCAGGTCCCAATAAGATCCTTATCCCTCAAACTAAAAAGGATTGTGAAAGAAGAGTTGATTGCAAAATTAACCCAATAAATGCTATACTTCATTGCTGTGTAGCATTTTTGCATGTTTCAACATTGAAAAATCACCATCTGTGCTCTAGAATCCTGCTCCACTTACTAGCTCTTGTAAGAACAAGTATTTTAGAGAACTGATCCTAAAATTCACCTTGGGGCACATAAATAATTTTTTTGTTTCTGAAAATATAGGCCACTGACACATTTCACACAGTCTTAAGTTAAAATAGGAAACTTGTTTCTTTTTTCAGGTAGACTTATGAGTTCCTACTTTCTGTTCTGTTGTACACACACATATTCTTGCGCATTATCACCCATGTATAAGTCTACCACTTTTTTGACACAAATCCAGACACAAGGTGGTTATTGTGGTTGTTGGATTGTTTGGTTTGTTTTTTTTTTTTACATTTTCTGATGGAAAGTGAAGAGGAAAACAGGAGCCTGGAATGAGGTTTTTTTACATTGGTTAAGCAACTTTATCCAGCTGAGGACAGAGTTGGTGACAGTCATGGGAAAACAAAAGCTTTCATAAGTTTTACATTAAGTGTCATGTAAATACTCCAGAGTTCAAAGACAGCTTGTATTGCAGATTCATTTTACTTTTGTTAAAACCACTAAATAATTGGTTTAAATATCCAATTATCATAGTAGATTAATTTTTATTTTGTGATAAAATAACTCAAAATTGTATTTGATTACCACAAGTAGCCTGTGTGCCATACTACATGACTTTCTCTGGTGAGTGAGGTATGTTTTATGAACAAAGCCTTCTTATTATCTATAAAAATAAAATGTAAAAATTATTTTCTTGTCATTGGGTACTTTGGAGTCCTAAATACTGATCAGCACCCTATAGTAATAAACACAAACACAGATTGGTATTACTGAATTTCTACCTTAAGCTTATTTCATACACGAATATGCATGTAAATCAGTGCCATTACTCCTAAATCTATCAATAGATATCAACTGCATGAACAGCAACTTTTTTACTGTAATATTTTTAATTCAGTACTTTTGTATTTTTTTCTTCAAACAAGGTTTAATTTCATCAAGACTTTACAGTGGAGAACTGATGGATTAGCCTTGCCACTGCAGTGCTCTGGTTGCAAGTAACTAAGTAAAAGTTGGAAAATTCGCAAAGTCAAAGCCCGCTAATGTAAAACAACAGTTTTACTGTCCTCTTTTCCTTTTTCTGTTCCTCATCAGCTGTCCACAGAACACACCTCTGCTGTCACTGCAGCACAGTATATGCTGAAGGTAAGTACTGCTCTCACCAGGTTCACTGTGAATTAGATTTTTACTACATCAAAGACCTTTTACTCAAGACAGAGAAATTACTTGAGTTTCCATCAGATATTAAAATCACTTGAAGTCAGTGGAAAGAAACTATTGTCAATACTGGGTTTTGCATTACACCTTTTAAGAAGCTCTCTTTATAGAATCATAGAATAGTTTGGGTTGGAAACGACAGTAAGATTATCCAGTTCCAACCCCTCTGCCATAGGCAGGGACACCTCACACTAAACCATGTCACCCAAAGCTTTGTCCAACCTGGCCTTGAATACAGTCAGAGATGGAACATTCACAACTTCCCTGGGCAACCCATTCTACTGCCTCACTACGCTTACAGTAAAAAACTTCTTCCTTATATACAATCTAAACTTCCTCTGCTTAAGTTTGAACCCGTTACCCCTTGTCCTATCACTACAGTCCCTGATGAAGAGTCCCTCCCCAGCATCCCTACAGGCTCCCTTCAGGTACTGGAAGGCTGCTATAAGGTCTCCACGCAGCCTTCTCTTCTCCACGCTGAACAGCCCCAACTTCCTCAGCCTGTCTTCATATGGGAGGTACTCCAGTCCCCTGATCATCCTCGTGGCCCTCCTCTGGACTTGTTCCAACAGTTCCATGTTCCTTTCATGTTGACGACACTAGAACTGCACACAATACTCCAGGTGAGGTCTCACAAGAGCAGAGTAGAGGGGCAGGATCACCTCCTTTGACCTGCTGGTCACGCTCCTTTTGATGCAGCCCAAGAGATGGTTGGCTTTCTGGGCTGCGAGCGCACACTGTCGGCTCATGTTCATTTTCTTATTGACCAACACCCTCAAGTCCTTCTCCGCAGGGCTGCTCTAAATCTTTTCTCTGCCCAACCTGTAGCTGTGCCTGGGATTGCTCCGACCCAGGTGTAGGACCTTGCACTTGGCATTGCTGAATTTCATAAGGCTGGCATCAGCCCACCTCACAAGCATGTCAAAGTCCCTCTGGATCCCATCCCTTCCCTCCAGCGGATCAACCGAACCGCACAGCTTGGTGTCATTGGCACACTTGCTGAGGGCACACTCAATCCCACTTTCCATGTCACCAACAAAGATATTGAACAAGACCGGTAACAACACCGATCCCTGAAGGACACCACTCATTACTGGTCTCCAACTGGACACTGAGCCACTGACCAGAGCTTTTTACATGAGGCCATTCAGCTCGCTCTTTATCCACCGAGTGGTCCATCTATCAAATTGATGTCTCTGCAATTTAGAGACAAAATAAATGATATATATCTATTAGACACAATATATATATTGTGATATAATATTTATGTATCACATTATGCTTTATTATTTATTTATTATATCATGCTTTATTGCTATCCAGTCTCTACAGTAATAAGAAGACCACTCAAATAGAATCAGGTATATCCTTGCTAAAATAATAAAATTAAGTTATTTTTCTTCAAGATTACCATTTTTTTGTACACAGGAATAATATTTATACATAACAGCCATGCTGCTTGTTGCCCTGAGTTTTAAATCTCAGTTCATTGCATCAAGGCATACTCTTTAAAACTGTATTACTCCTAAATCAACTTGCAGTGCTACGAGATTGCATATACATGCCAAAGAACTCATTCAATTAGGACATTAATGGGTTTGTTAATCATTACTAGTATAATGGAGTGATGTATTAGCATTTGCATGTATAAATAAATTCCGTTAATGATCTAATTTCACAGAGACATGAAAATGAGTTTAAACAAGTCAAGTAAATCATAAAGAGTTTAGAAATAAGAAAGTGTGCTTGTAATGAAATTAGTGTTCTAATACAAACATTGATAAACAGGATCTTAATTATATGGCAGGTCAGAAGAAAAATAATTTATATAGAAAGGATCTTTTTACTGCTAGACTACAGTCTAGCTCAGCTTAGAGAAAAAGATACATGTTAATGAGATCAAAATACTGTTATCTATAATAATAAGGGTTTTTATTTTTAATAGAAGTGCATCTCCAAAGTTGCCCAGATGACTGAATGAAGCATTATTGATTGTGAGAAACTAATTGTGCCACCATCTACATGTGATCGAATTATACATTTGTATGTTGTTCTCCAAAAGCTTTTCAGAATAATAAAACAATTGCTAGAATAAAATGTTTGGTAATATTATAGTATTAATGATCATAAATTAATCTTATATTAATACATTGCCCAGTAGTGCTGCTTGAAATGAAATGAGTTGTAGTGAAGTGATGACTCATGAAAAAGGCCATCTCTTGTTATTGTGTAATTGTTTGTTAATTTATGGGGCACTGAGATCCATGAACAGTAGACTCAAGGAAGCTGAATTACACTCACCAGACTTCCTCTCATCCATCAAGTTGCAGCGCTTACTTGAGAACACTCACAGTGTAAGGGCCCTCTCAGGTGGCTGAGGGATCATTATTAGCAATGAGCAGGTACACTGAAAAGAAGAGCTACTATCTTAAACACAGAGGGTGGTATTTTTATTTACATTTTTAAGGACAACTAGCATGTATTACTCTACAATTTATACTCTGTACTTCAGAAAGGGCAAAAAAGAAAAGCCTCTGAGCCAAACTAAAAACTGGCTGTGTATAGTAATAGCTTTGCGTGCTAGTTTTAAATTTAAATACGACACCAAGCTACTATAGTGTTACACTTCTGAGACTTTGAATAGTTTAAGTGTATCAACTAGCTCCTAAAAACAAGAGTTTCACTAAGCTGACACTTACATCACAGGCTCTTGCATGCTGCATGTTCTCTGCTATGTGCTGGCTAAAGTGGAGTGGGGATGACTTGTCACCCTATCCCATCCCACTGCAGTGTCAGAAAAGCAACTACGCCCCAAAATCCCTATTTTCCAAACAGCCTTGAAAGGAGAGGGCACATCAGTAACCATCTGCATCATCAGTCATTTAAAATTTTAATAGCAATTATTGTGAATATATCATTTCTATATATTGAGTGAGCGATAGTTCCCTCCATAACTGGGGGATGCAATTCCAGCCTAGGTAGCATGAGACGAAGCCATTACTTGCCTGCTTTTTAGTTCCAAGGAAAATCTCTAATATTTATTCCTTTATTGAATCCACAGTCCAGGTAATTAATGATTAGCTTTACAGGCTAAGAGGATTTTCCTAAGAAGTATTTGCCTAAAGCCCAGTCTGAACAGAAAAAAGGGTACACAGGGAGGAAAGTGTTTTCCTACCTAAGGCAGCTATAGAGACCCATTATTGACCTATCCTCTGACATGTATTATTAAACATTTGAACATAATCCCAGGCACAGCTACAGACTGGGCAAAGAAGAGATTCAGAGCGGCCTTGCAGAGAAGGACTTGGGGGTGTTGGTCAATGAGAAAATCAACATGAGCCGGCAGTGTGCGCTCGCAGCCCAGAAAGCCTGGGCTGCATCAAAAGAAGTGTGACCAGCAGGTCGAAAGAGGTGATCCTGCCCCTCTACTCTGCTCTTGTGAGACCTCACCTGGAGTATTGTGTGCAGTTCTGGTGTCCTCAACATAAAAAGGACATGGAACTGTTGGAACAAGTCCAGAGGAGGGCCACGAGGATGATCAGGGGACTGGAGTACCTCTCGTATGAAGATAGGTTGAGGAAGTTGGGCCTGTTCAGCCTGGAGAAGAGAAGGCTGTGTGGAGACCTCATAGCAGCCTTCCAGTATCTGAAGGGAGCCTATAGGGATGCTGGGGAGGGACTCTTCGTCAGGGATTGTAGTGACAAGACAAGGGGTAACGGGTTAAAACTTAAACAGGGGAAGTTTAGATTGGATATAAGGAGGAAATTCTTTCCTGTTAGGGAATCAGTTGCCCAGGGAGGTTGTGAGTGCTCCATCCTTGGCAGTGTTCAAGGCCAGGCTGGATGAAGCCTTGTGGGATGGTTTAGTGTGAGGTGTCCCTGCCCATGGCAGGGGGGTTGGAACTAGATGATCTTGAGGTCCTTTCCAACCCCAACTATTCTATGATTCTATAAAAATCATCCCCAAAAGCCAAAGAAATGCAGTTATCAACTAAAAAAAAAAAAAAAAAAAAAAAAAAGAAAGAAGAGCTTTTTTTTTAGTTTTTAACAAGCCAGGTAATCTGCTTGAATTTTCTGCATGTCTTGAAATTTGGTCCTAGGGAATTGTTCATTCTGAACCCTCAACATATCCTGCTTATTATTTTATAACTCAGTAAACAAAAACACATTAAAGGCACAAATCAATTCATGATATTTTTACAATAAGCCACACTTCCCGTAATTAGATTTGCTCATGCTTTGATGATATATTTACTCTCTAAGTATGAAGAGCATGTCCACTCAGAGTTGCTTAGAGACAGGGACTGCAACAGAAGGGACACAGCCCATCATTCCCCAGCAGCTCACCACTGGAACAAATGCACTGGGATCCCAGAGGCATTCATGTTGAAACATTTATGAATATGTATGTATCTGCTCCTTCTGTAAAGAAGTGGCAGTAGGTTAGTGATATTAGCCCAGGATGAGTGGGATAGCAGGAAATGGTAGGGATGCAACCAGCAAAGAGAGGATCGAGGGATTCAGTGCTTTTACATCTGTATGATAGGAACAGGACACAGCAGCTCTGCTAACCTTTCAGGTTCTGGTGCCATTAACAAGAGGTGAATTCCAGATACCTCTATTTGTCCCTCTGAAGTCCATCAGGGACGAGTATACACTACTCTAGTGACTTCTCCATGCACATCTTTAGAAAAAACAGCCTTCTTACATGTCCTTATAACATTCTTATTACACCCCTGCTGTGAATCAGAACATATGCCTGCTATTTCTGTCCTTGCCTGACTTCAAAATTGCCTGCATACCTTTCAATACCATATAACCATAAATGGCTATCCAGCATTCAACACTTCTAGGCAAAAACATATTACCAAGGGGTAGGAGGAACATGACATAAGGTATATACTTTTTCAGTTAGATGTAGGTTTTTCCTACACTGAACTCAGCAGAACACCTAAGAGCAAGCAGAATTTCCACAAAGAAAAAAAAAATAGGTAAAAACTTTGAGAAGCATTTTAAAACAAATTCCTGAAGCCTGATGCCCAAATACCTTTAGAAAACTCTTCTGTGGCTTTAGATACATAAGCTACTACTAGGCTGTCAGCCAAGGGTCTGCTGCAGAGCCGCCATTCCCTAAACACAATGATCAGACCCGCATATCTAACTACCCTTCTGGTACTCCTCTTTTCCAAACATGACAGCAACAATTGATATAAAATTTACTCTTTGTTCTTGGCAATGATTGATACTTATCAAACACCCTGGTCAAAGACAACAAAATCACACTGGGTTAGGAAACTGCTTTGGTAATTGATTTATTTGTTTTAACACAAGAAGAGGTGTTTTAGTGGCATTTTCATTAAGCTGCTTGTCTACAACAACAATCGTCATTCTCCCTCCTAAATTTATGTTTTTAAAAAGCCAGTGTCTGTTTGAAATAAGCAATAGAGTAAAAAAAAGCCCATTGTATATGGTGGCACATTGTGATGTAAAAGAAGGTCTGGACATGGAGATTTTGAGAATTAGCCATTACTCAGAACTGCCAAGCACAACACAGAAGCAGCAGCAAGGGATTTGTAGCTGAAGCTGCTGCATGCCAGCCAAGCACAGGATGTGCAGGAAATTCCAACTCCTCATTTCTATGTGCTTCTCCTGCCCGGCTACTTCCAAAGCCTCATACAGCAGAAACCTGGCTTATATTTCATTGGTGCTGCTTTCTGGATTAGGGTCTTCACAGCAGGTCACTTGTACCTGGCCACAGAATATTCTTAAGACTCCCAGTTGTGTCAGTGACAAAACGGACAGACTTGTGAGTACCTTAAATACCTAATGGAAATAGCCCCCAAAGGAGCTGTACTTCCACTTTGCCTGGAAAAAAAAATGCCTCAGAACAATGAACCACAGAGATAGGCAGTTTATTCCCTTAAACCAGTATCTTAATTTTTTCTTAAACAACTTTCAATTAAGATTTTATGCCAACAGGACCAGCTCCATAGAAAACCTCGGGTCATACCGTATTACCAGTGCCTGCAAAGCAGGAAAATATCCTTTATCTACTACAGGCTAAATTCATGAATGGAGAGTAAGTTCCACAGTATTCTTACATGAGAAATAATTTTAAAAGCTGAAGTCTTAGATAATACAACACAGTCTGTTTTACTTTTCTAATCTCTCCACTTGCTTCCTTAAGAAGGAAAATACCTTTTGAATAACCTATGATGTCTCAAAAAACAACAGAGAAAGTTCTGTTTTACTAACAGAGTGAGGTATTTTCACATATTTTTCTGAGGAAAACTAAGGGAAAAAAAGCTGCATCAATCTTCGCAGATATGTTCCCAGAGCTTTTCAGTCAAATCCCAAAGATCTTAACCCCACGACTGAGAAGTTTTTCCATCCAGCTGCTAGTTTCCAGTTCCTCAGTACCAGACCCATCCTCTGCAAATCTTTTTGGTAGTGCACTGCATACATGTCTGTCCAACACCCCTCAATTTTCCAGCTCACAGAAGTGAAGGATTTGCAGAGAAAGATAGCCATGTATATACAGTTATATTTGAGACATAATTAACTGAAGGTAAGCTGCAAAACTCAGCTTAGTCCACACAGAGCTCAGGGCTTTTGCTGTTTGAATTCAGTCTGTTGTCCAGACAGTTCACTGGAGCACTGTCTCTGTGTCTACGGATGGCTCTATCTTCTCACACACCTTTTTGAGGTTAGAATCGAAAAGACTGAAATATCTACTCACTTTTAAAAACGCTCGATATACAAATCTGGTAAATAGTCTCAGATTCTTGATTCTGTCAAATTCATACAAAATATCAGAAAAATACCAGGCAGTGTAAAGATCCCCAGAAACTTCATTAAAGAAAATCAAACTTAGTTTCTGGTGCCAAATTTTACATAAAAATGCTACGCTGACATTTAAAACACCTTGCACAAAGAGCACTGCTCATATTACAAAAAAATAATTAACGAGATCTCACAAGCTTTTATGTATTGTAATTCATAGATTACTGAGATTCATAATTGCATAACATGGAGATGTCACCCAGAGGTACTAAACCAATTCTCCTACTTCTAATTGCTTTCCTAAGTAAGAATTACACTAACTTTAGCTTTTTCTCTCTGATTAAGGCCGCTATAGATTTGCGGTTGCCTCCATGTAATATAAATCAATAAAGAATAATTTTCCAGGCAGTAAATCAATTGTCAGTTCACAGACCCTAATACCCCTGTGCAGGATTTATTGAAAAAATTAATGTCAGTCTTGTTAGTGGATGTACAACATGCTTTACGGGCACATAATGGTGTAAGCCCCAGTACCTGCCGTACCTGCCAAGTCTATTAACACTTTCCTAGCCTTTTAGAACTGTGTTGAAATGGACAAAAGGTGAACAGGCCTCTTAACAGGAAGAAAGGAAATTTAAAAATTGTATTTCCTTTATACTCTTCCTCCACATCTGTGTCTTAGTGTCTGGATATTCCTGTTTCTCCTGTAAGACTGCAACAGAAACATGACACTCTGCAGATTGAATGTTGTCAAATTATCAGCTGATAGATAGAGCCAAGACTGAAATTTCAGTACTGAAGCTGTCTGGAAAAGCACCAACCACAAAAACAAAACAAAACAAACAAAAAAAAATCATCCGAAAATACCAACCTGATTAGATTGAAGCATTTTTTATGTATATTTTTTTCCATTTTTTAATCAGATCAAGAACTTTCTGTATTTCTCTTCTTGGTTGTTATACAATACTGCATTGTTATAGGATACTATTTCAGGTTCAGTGGACCTCTTCCCAGATCTGTTTTGATATTTTTTATGTTTCTACAGAAATGTTAGATTTTTTTGGTCATCAAAACCTAGTTTTATTATCTCAGTGCCAAAAGTAATATGCCAATGGTGAAGTGCTACAGGTAAAATCATATCTAGACATCTTGGAAGTCCCATCTACCAATAGAAAGAGTGTGCCTAACTAAGGAGCACCCATGCAGACCGCTGCCTAGGACTAGACTGAGTAAGACCTTAACTCCTTCTAAATGGAGGTCTTCTTAGACACACTGTGAAAACACACAGTTGTTATTATTTAACAATGAACAACAGGCACATTCTGTGACAGTATACGAGGGAGATCGCTAAGATGACTACCTCCTTCACAGATAGTTGTCAGGGGCAGGTCTGGCCCAGCCTGAAGTGGGAGCTAGTATTAAAAAATACATATAGTAATAAGAGTTTAAAAAAAACTCACACCACAATAAACTGTCATGAAAGAATTTTAAGAGATGGCTCAAAAAATGTGTTCTATAACAGTCAATCTACATCACTGTAATTCACTTCCAAATCACTTAGCACTGCCACCAATGTCACCTTTAAGAATGAAAAGTATTTGAACTTTCCTCTGTACAAAGAACAATGGTTGCTCTCTTTCTTACAAAGCACTAGAAAGAAAAATAGAAATATAGATGTAGACACATATAATTTTATGTGGAGAAAGCAAAAATTATGCCTTATGCCAGACTACTATGAAGAAAGAACTTGTCATAAATTCAAACTAGGCTTATTCTCTTACACATAAAATAAAAGCTGAGTGCAACCTTCAAGCAAAGGAGACAGAAAATGGGCAGGCATTGTAACATCCACACTCTCCCACAGTGCTGAGAAAATAGGACCTTAATTATACAACACTGTTGTCACCTAAAACAAGAACTAATGCTCCCCCACTGGTTTCTGAAAATTCATTCCATCCTTAACCTTGTATCAAACTTCCAACATCTGTATTTTTTGGTATCGTGAATTTGATGTCTTTGCTGGGAAATAAATAGAATTGGGTGAAAGCATTCATTAAAACACATTCCTTAAACAAAATAGCCTTCAAAATGAATACCCTTCTTACCCCAGCCCCAGCCATTTCTGCTGACATTTTTCAATACAAGAGTCATATATGATTTAAAACCAGTTTGTGGATTCTTTTCATTAAGGCAAGATCTGTACATCAAATCTGAAAGATTTTAAGGGGTTTTAAGAAAGAAGAAAAAATAAGTTACATCCAAAGCACCAATTACTTTGTCTTTTGCCATGTACTAAACTGATTTTCTTGCAGGCAAGTGCTCTTCCTTCTTGTTAGACAATCTTTTCAAATCAGCTAACCCTAGAACAACACTTTAGGTTGGAAGGGAAGTTTGAGGGTCTCTAGCCCTTTCTCCTTCTCAAAACTGATCCAGTTAGTTCAGGTTGCTTAGGGTCTTGCCCAGCTGAATTTTTGGTGTCTCCTAGACTGATGTTCAAAAATGTCTTTGGGCCCTTATTCCACTGTTCTACTACTCTCATGATGAATTTTCTCCCCTTTATATCTGATGAGTTTAAATTACCATTCGTCCCTACCACCTGTACCTCTCTGATGAATCTCCCTCTAACTTCTCCATAAATAAACTGAATCCTCGAATTTATTCTCTTCTGTCATGTGAAGAGTGTCCAGAGACTGGTTCTTTTTCCAAAAGCTCCAGCTGCCCAATCCTGCAACTCCCATTCATTTCCTGCTATTCTCTGTCCTAGCTTCACTAGCCAAACAGGGTCTTTTCCTAGTGGCTTATATTCTACAGCTAACGAATAATGCACACTGAAAAATATTGGGAAGTGATAAAAGGACTTGCTAGAAGCTCTTTTTCTACTATATAGCATGAAAAAATTCTCCTTTCTAATTGGGTTTAAGAAGTGACCAGTAAGTAACAAGTTACACATAATTCTTAATTTTGTATTTAAAACAAAAGAATGATAATCACAGAGAGAACAACCCCATCTTTTCACTGTAACAACCTGATGGCTAGAAGAGATGGCAACCAGAATTCTGAGTAAGTCATTAAAAGGTAGAGATGGTAAAAGAGAGAGACATCAAACATTAATAATAATAATGTTATTATTTTTATTCTAAATAATAAATTTAAATTATAAGTTTACAAACATTAGATATTAAACCAGAAAAATACCTTTCTAGAACTGGTAATCTGTTTATAATTAACATGTTTGTCACAGGTATCTGCTTGCTGGGGTTTGGGATTGTTGGCACTTTTTTATTGCAATTTTTGCCTTCCCCACATCTTCTCATTATAAACAGAACAAGAAGAGATACTCAATGCATCAACTGAATGCAAATTTTAAAATGACAGAAAGCAAGATGCACCAGGCTTAAAACTAGAACTTGATGCTCTTTCTACAAAGTTTGACTAAAGGGAAATTGTTCCAAGTCATTGTTTGATGAGAAAGAGCTTCGTTCACTGCTTACATATGAACCTAAGTAACATAGGTTCTCCTTAAAAAAAAAAACCAGCGCTAACAAAACCCATTTTGACATTCCTAAAATGCTTCATTATTCCTCACGCTATTCCAAACAATGTTTTGAAAATAAATCTGAATATTTTAATTAATTTAATTAAATACTATTTTGTAATCTGCCTGTGCTGCTGTAGGACCTCAGACAGCAATTCCCATACGATTTACATCTCCCACGAACTAATTTCACCTCCAGCTTCCTGCCCCACACCACACAATTTACAGTAAAGTCAAGGATTACAGCACACAACACAATCATCTCACTCATTTGTTTGTTACAAATTTTGACCAAATTTACCTAAAATCTTTGAGGACAATAAAGAAAACCAAACATTTTCCCTTAGAAATTTCTGATAATTTTTGTACAAGAGCAAAGGTATTACTTACTAGCTCTGCACTAGCTCTGCAACAACCATTCTTGCACATGGAAAAACAAATCAGAAGCAAGTAACTAAGACAGTGCGTTTATACCTCCATACACAATTCAAGCACCAGTTCTGCAAACGTTTCAGCATAAACCTTTTTCACACTGAGTATATGCAGAAAGCACCCATATTACCAGTGATGAGAAGCTCAGGTTGTATCCCCATTTACCTATCCCACTTATTCCATCAACGCAAAGTTGTTCAGCTTATACATTTCACTCCCAATGCCAGTTCCCAGAACGTCTTTAAAGAACAGGGATCCACACAAAATTTAACACTAGGCTCAGTTCTCCTCCAAGCTCCATGTCCTATCATTACTTTAGAAGATTCGTTTCATGCAACAGTGACTTAATTCCAAGCTCCCACTTACTCCTGGGTGTGAGAAAGAGTACCAGATGCCCTTCTTGTGGAAACTATTTGATTTTTCACCAAATCACTCCATAAGAAGAGAAAGAATAGCAAAGAATATTGCTGTTGCCTATGGGAGCTGAGAAGTCAAAGATTAGGTGTCTAGCTCCTGTTTCAGTTACAGTTGCTGGATGTCATTCAATACCTGCTTAATATAAAATGGAAGCATTCAATCAGGGACTGTGAAATATTGAGCTGTTAAATGAAAAGGGGATTATGACCAATTCCTCCCGCTTCTGAGATTATGTCATAAAAGTGTAATCCTGCTTTACTTCTTGAAAGCAAATCTGAAATGATCCAGAGATTCTATGAACCCCATTCTGAGCCATCACCTGGGGAGTCTAAGGGAAGAAAACTGTGAGGGGGGAGTGTGTGTGGGGGGGTGGTCCGCCTAAGGGCAGAAATCCGTGAAGCACACATGCTCGAAAAGGGCATACTGAAAATGTCAATTGCGGAAGATCAACGGACAGCACACTGATTAATGTAATCAGAAACTGACCTTTATTCACTTCAGAGCACTGCCTTTTATAGCTTCCAAGCTTGGTCCCGCGCTTAATCTTTATAATGATTGATTTCTACACATAATGCAAAGGCAGCTGATTGGTTCCTTCTTCCGCATCCGGGAGCAACACTAGCTGATTGGTTCCTTCTTCAGCATCCGGGAGTTGTTTCCCTCCTGCAGAACTTCCGCATACATGGCCACAACTTTGCTCTGAAGTAGTCTGTGAACTAGGCCGTTAATCCTTACTACAAACTCTAACCAATGGCAAGAGTCCTGAATCGCTCACATGCCCATTGTTTGTTAAAAAGCCCTCAACAGTCAATCTTGTGCTTTCTTCCCCTCTTAACTCTTCCACAGATCTAACCCAGGAACCTTAAAAACTTTGCAAGGCAGCATGGTTCACAAGGGCTAGCCATGCTACTACCATGATCATAGAAAACCACTCCACTCATATTTCCATAAATTGGACTCTTTCTGAAGATTACAGAGATGTCCTGGATTCAGCTACAGCAGTGATTTCTCTCCTTCTTAGTAGCTTCTGCAGTGCTGTGCTTTTGATTTTCAGCAGTCTGGGAACAACACTGATAACACCAATGTTTTTAGTTGTTGCTAAACATTGTTTACTCTGACCAAGGACTTTCTGAATCTCATGCTTTGCCAGGGAGGAGGGGAAGCCAGGAGGAAGCAGAGACAGGACACCTGACTCAAACTAGCCAAAGGGATATTCCATACCACAAGACGTCATGCCTAGTATATGAACGGAGGGGGGCTACCCGGAAGGCCCATATTGCTTCTCGGTTCAGGCTGGGTATCAGTCGGCGGGTGGTGAGCAATTGTATTCTCTTCCCTTGTTATTTCCCTTATCATTATTTTTATTGGTGGTAGCAGCAGTAGTTTTGTGTTATATCTTAGTTACCGGACTGTTCTTATCTCAACCCGTGGGAGTTACATTCTTTTGATTCTCTTCCCTATCACTCTGGGAATGAGCAAGCAGCTGCATGGTTCTGAGTTACCATCTGGGCTTAAACTACTACAGTTCTTTGTGATGCCCATTGTGGGGCAGGAAGGGCTGAGACAACGACAGATCTGACTGGAGTGTATCTAATCATATTAGTGGTAAGCATTTATTGTTTTGGATTAGTAGTCATTCACCACAATGCTGATTTATTGGCTCTCAAAGTTGTTGCTCTTGATTTCAGAATTTCAGCATGTTGTACCTTACTTACAGCCAGTATTTGCTGTGTTAGTGTTTATCGGCTGGGGGTCCTGGGCTGAGGTTATTGTTTCACTGTACTTTATGGTAATGACTTGTAATACAATAGACTTATAGATCATGAAACTGGGCTGGTATGTATTCTCAGCATGGTCATCACCTCTATACTTTGAGAAGCATATAATGGAATTTTTTAGCAATTATACATCTTTCTTTTTCGTTTCCTTGGAGTGTCAACCTATGGAGAAGATAATCCCTCACACTCTCTCTTCCCCCACCAGTATATTAACAGTGGGAGTAGATTCTGGAAGAGTTAAAGATCCCGAATATCCTTTCAATGGCCTTGAAATCACCTTGCTTCTCTTTCTGGGAACCAGCTTGTTGCTGCATATGCTCTTCATGTTTTGCCTACGGTGTGAACACCCTGAGAATGCCTGAAATTGTCTGATCATGGAAGCAAAGCAGGGTCAGGTTTGGGTCTTCTTTAGGGTTAGACCATGATATAGGAGGACCAAGAGATATTCCCCAAGGCTGGACAGTCATGAGTGCAGGGTGTGTGGGACAGTATGAACAAGTACCTAATCAAGTTGGCCCCTCCAGTGCTTTGTAAGTGTCAGAGATGGAAGGCAGCCGTATGGAGTTCCCGACAACAAGTTGCAGAAACTGCTGAAGGAGAGGGTGAATCGAGTCAGTTTGCAGAGGTGAAAGCCATCCAGCTGGCCTTGGACATTGCTGAATGAGAAAAGTGGCCAGAACTTTATCTCTACACTGACTCATGGATGGTGGCAAATGCCTTGTGGGGGTGGTTGCAGCAATAGAAGCAGAGCAATTGGCAAGACAGAGGTAAACCCATCTGGGCTGCTGCACTGTGGCAAGATATCGCTGCCCGGGTGCAGAACCTGGTGGTGAAGTTATGCCATGCAGATGCTCATGTACCCAAGAGTCGGGCCACGGAGGAACACCAGAACAACCAACAAGTAGGTAAAGCTGCTAAGATTGAAGTGGCTCAGATGGACTTAGATTGGCAACAAAAAGTGAATTATTTTTGGCTTGGTGGGCCCATGACACTTCAGGCTATCAGGGCAGAGATGCAACATACAGATGGGCTCGTGATCAAGGAGTAGACTGAACAATGGACAATGGACACTATTGCCCAGGTTATTCACGACTGTGAAACCTGCGCTGCAATTAAACAAGCCAAACAGTTAAAGCCTCTTTGGTATGGAGGATGATGGCTGAAGTATAAATAGGGGGAGGCCCGGCAGATTGACTGTATCACACTCTCACCAACCTGCCAAGGCAAGCGCCATGTGCTTACCATGGTGGAAGCAACCACCAGATGGCTGGAAACATATGCTGTGCCCCACGCCACTGCCCAGAACACTATCCTGGGCCTGGAGAAACAAGTTTTATGGCAACATGGCACCCCAGAGAGAAATGGGTCAGACAATGGGACTCATTTCCGGAATAACCTTATAGACACTTGGGCCAAAGAGCATGGCATTGAGTGGGTATATCACATCCCATACCATGCACCAGCCTCTGGGAAAATCGAACGGTCCAATGGGCTGTTAAAAACCACACTGAGAGCAATGGGTGGGGGAACTTTCAAGCATTGGGATACACATTTACCAAAAGCCACCTGGCTGGTCAACACCAGAGGATCTGCCAACAGGGCTGGCCCAGCCCAGTCGGAACTTTTACATACTGTAGAGGGGGACAAAGTTCCTGTGGTGCAAATGAAGAATTTGCTGGGGAAGACAGTCTTGTTTATTTCTGCTTCAGGTAAAGGCAAACCCACTGATGGGATTGCTTTTGCTCAGGTACCCAGATATACTTGGTGAGTAATGCGGGAAGACGTGGAAGTCCGATGTATAGCTCAAGGGGATTTGATTTTAGGGGAAAACAGCCAATGAACTCAATTGTATGCTATTGCTAGCTATGTAGCAGTTTTATAGTTCACCAACTAGATGTCTTCAGGTCACCAGCTACTGGCCCTGACTTCCCTCTGACCATCATCCCAGCAAGAATGAACTTTGATGAAACCAGATGAGCTCAGCAGTGACCAGATGAGTTCTGCGGTGTCATTGGTAGGCAACAATCCAAAACTGCACACCGTCTCTCCTGCTCTGAAAGGCTGTTACAAGAGATGGAGCCCAACATCATTGGCTGGATGAATTCAGTAGCTTTATAAGGATTGGTCCCTGCACTAAGGAATGATAATTCTGTGTGTGTGTGTGTGTATGTAGATATACACGAGAAAAAAACGATGCTATATTTTAAAACATGGAATCTGAGCATGATATGAATGGTATTGATTAAGGTGTGGATACTGTCCTGGATTCAGCTGTAGCAGTGATTTTTCTCCTTCTTAGTATCCGGTGAAGTGCTGTGTTTTTGACTTTTCAGAGAAATGGAAGGCGATCTTATCTGCAAATCTAATCTAATTGCAAAGACCCCGAAGCTGATGAGGCATTTGAACTCAAGAGCACAAGATTCAGGAAGTTTCATCCAATAATTTTTGAGCTGAATTTAGCCTTATTTTGTTTATTTTAAAAGTTTTTGTGGATATTCTCCTCTATAATTTGCCCATCACCTTACTGATTTTTGAAATAGCATTTCAGTACATGTCTAATCAAAATAATTACTACGTGTTGTTTAGACCTGCATAGCATTTGGGACTAAGTTTTTAGTTCAGAAGTAAGTGTATATAATCATGCAGAGAACTGCTCTAGGGACTTTTTATAAAGTAATCAAATTGGGAAACTTAGCAATGCAATTGATTTTCTTGTCAGAACATCTATGTCACTGCCTGGGATGTCAACTGCCTGATTCATTCACCTACAAGCCTGGCAGCAATCATCCACCTACCAGAACGTTTGAATAAGTGCAGGGTCTGTTTTAAATGAGTCATCTAATTACCTGCAATACCTTGGTACAGCAAAACAAGCAACACTGAGAAATATGCTTTTTACGCAACATTTTCTTTTCCATTTCTCCTTGGCACTTCTTCCTTCTCCAACAAAGCTCCCTTCTTTCATGTCATGTCAGAAAAGACACATGTTAATGCTGCAGTATTCAACAAGGAACTGCTTTGTTAACAACTGAGTTATGTCACATCATTTCATTGCCTTGCTATATGACTGCAACAACTTGACAAGACAAACCGAACACAACACATTAGCCAAGGTGGATAGAGAGATACTGCTTTCAGAAGCCTGTTTTCATGACAGGATTTATTTATTTTTTGCTCTATAGGTTCTCCTCGCTGAAGGCTGCACAGGTGCTCTTCAACACATCTTGGCAGACCACACAGTGACTCATACATTCTACTGTTTGTTATCCATTAATAAGTAGTCACGTGGCATAGAACTGTTCGAAGTAAAATTACAGACAGTACTATAGCATTACGCACCAACCATTATCCAACTATTAAAATCCCAGCTTTTAATATGAAACTCCCAAATGCAAACAAAAGGCAGGCTGTTATGTGAGGCTTCATATTGTATTCCTGATTTACTTTTTCCTGCATAGTCTTGTTGGTTTTTCAGTCTGAATACAAATACATCATATAATACAGTTTCATTTGTCAGGACTGTTTGTTAATTAAGAACTTCTTCAACAGTGGCTAGAGGACTCAAATATTCCAAGGCTTTGAAAGACTCACACATAAGGACAAGGTACTGTTTTTTAACCACTTTCTTCCAAAGCAAAGTTGCTACAGACCAGATTGTGCCACTACAACCTGCGGCTGATATTGTCAAGCATGCCTCAGAAGACCAAGCTCTGCAAGAGCCATTAAAATTCAGAATGCTTGTACTCCTAAGCTCCATTTAGCATATTTAAAAGGTTCCTCCTCCTCCACGTATTAGCCACAAGCTTTGTTGAGGACTACAATCATCAGAATATGCAAATTAAAATACACATTTGCAAAGCTAGAAAACTTGTTTGACAGAACTCTTTGACAAAGGGTTCATTTAGTTGAAACACTGAGCTGCAGTTATTAGTTAGCCTACTTACTGCATGCCCTTTGGAATGCTATAGGTGGTAGCCACTTTTCCCTTCTCAATCACCATATCTGCTTCCTCACCATACTAGTTTTAGGTGTCTCCCACTTTCACTTTTCTGGAGCACTAACTCCAAGTTAATGATGTGGAACAATCTGAGCTCTCCAAGTCTCTATTTTACAGGTAGGAATTTGTAAAAGAGAAGTAAAGACTTTGTACTAATAAATGTTGACATTCTTTTAATACATTCATGTCACCTAGAAGATAGAAGGTACTATGAGGCTCTGTAAGCCACGAATTTATTTTCATGTGCCTACACAAAATGCGTGACACACTAATATCATCTTAAGAATCTTCCTCACCACAATGAAGTCAGAATCATGCAATGATATGTAGGAAGCTGAGTTCCCTCATGTCTTTTTTTGTCACCTGAAATGCTCACAAAAAATTCTCAGTTTGCATATTTTTCCGCTTTTTCAGACAGTTGATGCATCAGACAACACTTCATAAAAATGAATTTTTCTGATGCTTTTGTGGAAGTCTAAACAATTATAGAAACTATTTCAGGAACAGTTTGAAAAGGGAGATGAGCAATTTATGCTCAAGATTGAAATATCAAGCAACTAATTGACAAGGACAAGCCATGGTGAAAATAAGTATCATCTAGCATACAGAAAAAGATTGCTGTGTACCTCATGTATTCATCATTTTGGCACACAACATCAGTTAAAACAAAATACAGAACATCTTTACATTTACTGGTGTTTTTCCCGAGACAATGGTTTTAGTCCATTTGGTCATACTGTTGGAACTTGTGCTCAGCAGAAGTCCTAGGAATGCTTTCCCAAGTAGCATGAGCTTTCAAATACTGGGAAAGGGAAAAGCATTTTACACAGTTCTTACTATGCACGTGATATAGGCAGAAGGGCCAAGTATGCTCCAGAGTTTGAACAAGATCTGCATGCTTAGCTCTACTGTCTCAACCTTAGGTGTTTCCATTATCTCACTACTCACAATGCACCTCACAAATACATTACATACTTGGATTATGCAGATTATGAAGACAAACACAGACTATCTTGTCTGACCTCCTACCTGAGAAAATCCTTAGGACTTTCCTATCCAAGCATCCTTTGAATATCACTCCTAAACTTGAATTAAGATGCCAGAGGATTTGACAATTCAGGATGTTAATTACCTGTACCATTAGAGCAATGTACTTTGTTCCAAAGTCCGTGTTTATTTCACTATACATCTATGCAGTAGAACAAAAATTTTTGTTTTCTCAACCTTTAAGTACACACTAATTATATTCTTCTCCAGATCTGTCTTTGATAAAGACAATGAACTGTATTCCTTGAATCTCTCAATGTAATATGTTTTTCAGGTTACCCTGTGGACTTCTTCCAGCACCTCAGTAAGATTCCTGCATTGTAAATCTTTTAACAGCCACTGAATCCTTATCGAGTAGCCTTTACTACCAGTCCTTTTTTTCTTGTTGAAACACTAATAATTTCTTACGTTTCCAGGGAAAGGCTGATGGGCCTAATAATCAGGCACATAGTCCAACTCCTTTGAATTTTTCCCAGAGCAGTTCTTTAACCTAGAGATACAATGACTTCTCATTTAAGCATATTAAAACCACATTGTTTTCGTGTGCTCTGCTTTCCAAGTGAAAAAGATAGCCCTCTGATCAGCAGTTTCTGCTATTATTTACCATTTTACAATGCTGGCCCTTTGTGAGTGCCACCAGTGTTAATTCTCTCTCTTCTTCCCAATATCCCCCTCCTCCCACAGTCCTCCCACCCCAAACACTGAGAAAAAATTACCCTGAAATGCAAAATTTGTCCTGGCACTTCTCTTGGAAACATTCAGTTCTGGACCACTTCTTTTTTAAGACCATAACCCTACCTAGAAAATAAAGAACAACCTGATTTTAATTCTTCTATATGCATCCCCATCTAAGCCACAGTTCTTTTTTATCTGAAGTCTCAGGTCCACCTTCATGCCTTTAAGGGATAAAACCTAAAAAAAGACTTCAAGTAAAGCAGGTGATACCAAGACCCAGATTAAAACAAAAGAACCTCTAAGGAAGTAAATGTGAGTAGCTTATGATGTGTATAAATTTATAAAATTTTTTATCAATTAAGCATATTGCTCTATAGTGTTCAGTAAGTTTTATAGTGAGGTGACTGAAGAAAACATGCTTGCAAGTCTAAACATTCAAATATTAGAGAAAATATTATAGTCTGTTGCAGTGACCTGCATCATGGAGAGAAAGGTTGCATACTGAGAGTTGGATCAAAATCTTGCATGAGTGGTTCCACAGTCCTTTGTGGCATATAAGGTCATCTGAAGATCACTTGGGGGTGGGAGTGGAAAAGATGCAGGTAGATGATCCATTCACCTACCTCACCTTAATCCTGAATTCCGTACCAGTTCAGAAAACTAAACAGATTCCTCTGGCTTTTGTAGATCTATCCTCACATGTCTCAACCATTACAGTTTCTCCCACAGTCAGCTACTATCTTAACCAGTCTCTATAAAAAGAAGTACTGGATTAAAAGAGGCTTATCCCAGACCTGCAACCTGATGACAATTTTTACAAAGGCTCAGGCATTTCCTGAGCCTTTTTTTGTTAGTGTTCAGCACAACACAAACTTTCATGGTTTTCCATAGCTACTTTCATTACATCTTTCTCTCTCATTTAAAGAAAAGACTTGGGAACCTATGATTTCCTAGATCACCCACAACGCACAATTGATGGATGCTACTTGCAACCATCAAAAGCTCTTAAAATTAGTATTGGATCTATTATTGTGAATTACAGTAATTGCAGCAGAGATTTAAGAAGCACTTTATGAAATTTCAGTTTCGTGGTATGCTTCTGAACCCATTTCCCTGGCATCTGGGAGAAAACACAGTTATTTTTTGTGAAAGGGCTTCTCTTCCTGCTTTTTGATACAAAGTTCAATTGAAACTTCAGTATCAAAATTTTTCTTAAGAAAAATAGTGCTGGGTTTCCAACTCAAACTGCAACAAAGGCAAAGATGGTATAAGACTACAGCCTCCCCTCAGCTGTATGAGTGTAAATGTAAAGCAACCCCATCAGTAGAGACCAGCCTTTGGGATCTCCATTTTCTCCAACTTTCAAGGAGTTTCTTTTTCCAGAGTTTTAAGCTGAAAGGCTGGAAGTGGTCAGTATATTCCTACATGAACAATCAAAACTGAATTTAGGAATATGCTGTTCACTACCAGGTTTGGGCTGAAAAAGCAAGAGCTCTTAGGACTGGAAGAAACACTCAAGGAGTTCTCCAGCTTTCCTTCCAAAGCCTGGCCACTACCCTGTCACAAAAACTGCTTACTTGCACTTAGAGAGGACAGGAACCGTGTGACAACAAGCTAAGCAAAGAAGACAAGGTCTCCTCCTTTGTTTCTTCTTTCCAAAAATGCAGGTTTTCCTACATTAATTCCAAAAGCATCTCTACAGCCTGCACACTCAGGGTACAGGCTAGAACAGGCACACCTACCACCTTACAGACAGGCAAGAACTCAGCATGCAGCAAGAGAAAGGAGAAATGGGGGCAGACATGATGAGCCAGACATTAAAAATATCCTATAAAAACAGAACCTTGAGATCCTAGGGGCCTCACAGAGAGTTTGCTCTCACTAGGCTGAGAGCAGTCTCGGAGGAAAGGATGAACTCACATAGACAAAAGCAGATTTGAGGCCAAGTCCTTCAACTTCCAGAATGTACCCAGTGATTTCTTCTTCTTGACAAAAAGATGGAGAGAAAGAGAAAAGTAATTGTCCTAGTTAAAGTTCATGTAACAGCCAGGTTTCATAAGCCAAATTATTTCTGGTGGTTTTCAAGTGTTCATTCAAGTGACAAAATGAGTAGATCTCTGAAATTTCTAACTGATACTGCTGTAAAAGCTTGAAGTCCAAGTCATTTGGGCCACCACTGATGCAGACTCTGTAATTTGTATCCATTACCTCCTCTGGAACCTTACTTTGTAAAATTTTATAGACAAGCTCTTGAAATTGCCTCTGTCAATGCACAAGGGAAATTCTTTGTCTAGTACAATATAATGATTTTTACAGCTTTAGATGCCACCCAGATGGTTTCCCCTAAAGTCAGCTTAGACTACCTCTCTTTTTGAAGTTGTAATGTTACACTTAGTTTGGAGGAGAGGGAGACATTTTTGCCTTTGATCTTATGTTCTTACGTAGCGCTAAGTTCTTTCTCCACAGCTATAGTGGCAGTAGCAAAGAAACACAGTATCAGAAGTGTCTTTTCCCCAGAATACAATTTCTAAGTGGAAAGAAATGATCATTAGAATCATTGGCTTTGACTTTGGATTTGTGTGCTACTTGGCACATCAAATTTCAAACTACTCATATGGGAGCAATCATGTTGTTCAGATACCAGGGATATTAGTCATTACCATAGGAACAGGAGCTGAGTCACACTCCCCTGTCTCTCTTGCCCTTCTGTCACCTCCAACTCCTTCATACTACAAATATTATCAAAGCTCATGTATGGACAAACAGACTGCAGAGCCTTGTTGATACTGATCTGTCCAAAGATTTGGACAACTGCTCTGCTGATTAAACTCTAGCACAACTGCATAAGCTGGTGTTGGACTTGGTCTTAAATTTCCTGTTCAGCAGGTTTCAAAGTGACTTCTCTATGGAAATTTGTTCTGGGTTCAGCAGTAGCAATAATTTTTTTCCTTAGTAGCTGGTGCAGCACTGTGTTTTGGCTTTTGGCCTGGGAACAGAGCTGCTAACACAAATGTTTTAGTCTGACCAAGGACTTTCTGAGCCTCATGCTCTGCCAGGGTGGAGGGAAAGCCAGGAGGAAGCAGAGACACGACACCTGACCCAAACTAGCCAAAGAGGTATTCCATACCACAGCACATCATGCCCAGGATGTAACAGAATGTTACCCGGAAGGGCTAGAGGACCGTAGGGTTGGAGGAGGTATCGGTCGGTGCTTGGTCGGGTGGGGTTGGGTATTGGTCGGCTGGTGGTGAGGTGTTGTATTCTCTTCCCTTGTTATTTCCTTTATTATTATTATTATTGTTGGTAGCAGCAGTGGTTTATGTTATACCTTAGTTACTAAACTGTTCTTATCTCAACCCGTGGGAGTTGCATTCTTTCGATTCTCCTTCCCATCCCTCCAGGACCAGGGGGAGGGCAAGAAGTAGGGGTAGTGAGTGAACCAGCTGAGTGGTTGGGTTTAAACCATGACAAAATTGCACTGCCATGACCCTGAAAACTCTCTCCCTTCTCTGAAATCACCAGCTCCAGACAGGACAGAACTAAACCAGAAGAGAACAAAGGCTCTAACTTTGGCTTCTCATAAGAAACAAATGGAAAGCCTCCTGATTCCTCTGGATTAAAAGGAGAGTTGGAATCCTCCTAGACATACACATTATACATTAAACAGAGGACAGTATGGGAGCAGGATGGACTAAGAGTTGTGGAGAAAGCTGCAGGGAAACAGAGGCTTAGAACATGCTCCTGCTTGAACAGTAAATGCAGTGATGTTTACAGCGTAAAAGGGAATATGTCAAACATTAATGGTCTATGTAAAATCTTGTTACAACAGCATGGTAACAGCACAGTGAAGGACTCCTTCCTTACTCTCATCTCTCCTTCATTTCTCTGAATACAAGGACAACATAAATGAAATTGCCTGTTCCAGAAACTGAGCTGGGTTGCCTTTGTTAGTTTGACATAAACAAACACAAAGACGTGCCAGCTCCCAGAATGCTCTTCCTCTGCTGCAGTATCTACTTCAGTATTTGCTGGAGCATGGCAGAGGTTGGTGAATAACCTTTTTCTGAAAAAAACATTAATGAATCACATTTTTCCCAAGTGTGTCCCCCCCCCAAACTGCTCTCCTAATGAAAAAATAACTACATTGGCCATGTACTGTAAATACCAGTAAGTGTTTCTGCTTTGTTTTGTACAGCACAGATTCATGCAAATTTTGACATAGTGACAAGGAAGCCTACTTTCTCCGGTGGTATTTTACTATTTTAATTTCTATAAATCCTTGGATGGATAAGGAGCTGCTGAGGAAAATTCAAAGGAAAAAAGAGGCTTATAAAAAGTGGAAGCAAGGACAGGCGGCCGGGGGAGAGTACAGGGATGTTGTCCGGGAAGCTAGTGACCAGGTTAGGAAGGCTAAGGCCCAGTTAGAATTAAACTTGGCCAGGGATGTTAAGGATAGCAGGAAGGGATTCTACAGGTATGTAGCAAACAAAAAACAGACTAGGGACAATGTAGGCCCCCTGAGGAAGCTCTTGGGAGAACCGGCTTCACAGGGTTGGGAGAAGGCTGAGGTTCTAAATGACTTCTTTGCCTTGGTCTTCACTGGCAAAGGCTCTGGCTGCACCACCCAAGTCTTAGAAGGTAGACGCAGGGACTGTGAGAATGAAGACCTTGGGCCCACTGTGGGAGAGGATCTGGTTTGAGACCATCTTAAAAATCTGAACGTGCACAAGTCGAAAGAGGTGATCCTGCCCCTCTACTCTGCTCTTGTGAGACCTCACCTGGAGTATTGTGTGCAGTTCTGGTGTCCTCAACATAAAAAGGACATGGAACTGCTGGAACAAGTCCAAAGGAGGGCCACGAGGATGATCCGGGGACTGAAGCACCTCCCATATGAAGATAGGCTAAGAAAGTTGGGGCTGTTCAGACTGGAGAAGAGAAGGCTGCGTGGAGACCTCATGGCAGCCTTCCAGTACCTGAAGGGGGCCTATAGGGATGCTAGGGAGGGACTCTTCGTCTGGGACTGTAGTGACAGGACAAGGGGTAACGGGTTCAAACTTAAACAGGGGAAGTTTAGATTGGATACAAGGAGGAAATTCTTTCCTGTTAGGGTGGTGAGGCACTGGAATCGGTTGCCCAGGGAGGTTGTGAGTGCTCCATCCCTGGCAGTGTTCAAGGCCAGGTTGGATGAAGCCTTGGGTGGGATGGTTTAGTGTGAGGTGTGCCTGCCTATGGCAAGGGGATTGGAACTAGATGATCTTGAGGTCCTTTCCAACCCTAACTATTCCATGATTCTATTCTTAAATGCTGTGAATTTTATTATTTTTTTACCATTTAGCTTGCAGAATATTTTAAGAGCTCACATATGCTTGTTTAATAGGTCTCCTTAAGAAGAAGAATCTGGGGGATGCTTCCTCTGCCTGGTATTAGCTTAAGCTACAGAACAGATCTGGTACTAGCAAGACCATTTTTTTCCTAAGTTATCTGGCAATGGGGTGTACGGTCAGAAAGCTGCAGCAATACTTCACAAGTGGTTGATGACATATTTGTTGTTACTCCTTCCTTGTTAGCTAAGAACAACATGCTGGTTTAGAAACCAGCCAACTATCACTGCATTACAGAACAATTCTGTTGCTCAATCAATATTTGCGTGTCCTCCAGCTACAAGAAATATCAGTATTTTTAGAGCTACCAGAAAATTGGAATGCCATTTTCAAATCAAGCCCTAGGTGGTGATCTCCATTACATGTGTATAATTGGATGTCATCAGAATCACTCAGGATTTGCAGATGAAACTGCTCAAAATACAGCTTCATCACTTTATTTATTTTCTACCTTTTCTATTTTTAGAACCCCTAATTGTGAGGGAAGGTAAGAAGTCAGAGATCTGGCTTCTATTAGAACAGCAGCTACAGCTTCTTAACTCTCCACTGATCAAACTCCTTGCAGGCTTGTAAAGTTTTGATGTGGCAGTTGGTAGAAATATCATGCCTCAGCTGGTGTGCTGACCAGAACCTTCCCTACAGACTCAGTAGTCCTTTTGATCTTACTCCCTAGCTTTCATTCTGTCATTTATTTTCTCCGCTTCCTGTAATATTAGCCAGGTTTCTAGCAATCAGTTATTTTCCTGATAGGACTCCTGTGAATTCCTGAAAGCTGATAATCCAGAGAACAATTCCTTTATTTAGAAGTTCATTTATTACTCTGTTATGGACTTTTTTCTTCAGTTCATACCTTGAAACATGACAGCACAAACAGGAAAGAAGCATCTTTTAAATGACTACTGACAGTGCAGTTAGTAATGATAACAGAGGCTATAAGATAGAAACAGTGACCAGATAAGTCTAAAAGAAAGTAGGGTGAGTTAGGAACTAGTAATTTTTTTTTTTTTCCCTCTCACCTGTCTATACTAATCGTCAGCATTAAGAGCAGTGGAAAAGGAATCACATGAGTGAAGTCCAGACACACCTATATTCAACAAGCCAGCCCACAGTCTCTTGGGTCAGCAAATAACCAGCAACTGGGGAGAGTTAATAAATTAATATTTTTGGTGCATGACCATGCTCTTCAGTTTTAATTGGTGACAAGTAAGCAACCAATGAATTGTAAGTAGAATTTCACAGAATCACAGAATCACAGAATCCCAAGGGTTGGAAGGGACCTAAGAAGATCATCTAGTCCAACCCCCCTGCAAGAGCAGGGTAACCTACAGTACATCACACAGGAACTTGTCCAGGCGGGCCTTGAATATCTCCAGTGTAGGAGACTCCACAGCCCCCCTGGGCAACCTGTTCCAGTGCTCTGTCACTCTTACAGTAAAGAAGTTCTTCCTGATGTTAACGTGGAACTTCCTATGTTCCAGTTTACACCCATTGCCCCTTGTCCTATCACTGGATATCACTGAAAAAAGCCTAGCTCCATCATCCTGACACCTACCCTTCACATATTTGTAAACATTGATGAGGTCACCCCTCAGTCTCCTCTTCTCCAAGCTAAAGAGACCCAGCTCCCTCAGCCTCTCCTCATAAGGGAGATGTTCCACTCCCTTAATCATCTTTGTGGCTCTGCGCTGGACTCCTTCAAGCAATTCCCTGTCCTTCTTGAACAGAGGGGCCCAGAACTGGACGCAATATTCCAGATGCGGCCTCACCAAGGCTGAGTAGAGGGGGAGGAGAACCTCTCTTGACCTACTAACCACTCCCTTTCTAATGCACCCTAAGATGCCATTTGCCTTCTTGGCCACAAGAGCACATTGCTGGCTCATGGTCATCCTCCTATCCACCAGGACCCCCAGGTCCCTTTCCCCTTCGCTACTTTCCAGCAGGTCAACCCCCAACCTGTACTGATACATGGGGTTGTTCTTCCCCAGATGCAAGATTCTACACTTGCCCTTGTTAAATTTCATCAAGTTTCTCCCCGCCCAACTCTCCAGCCTGTCCAGGTCTCGCTGAATGGCAGCACAGTCCTCTGGTGTGTCAGCCACTCCTCCCAGTTTTGTGTCATCAGCAAACTTGCTGAGGGTGCACTCAGTTCCCTCGTCCAGGTCATTGATGAAAATATTAAACAGCACCGGTCCCAGTACCGACCCCTGAGGAACTCCACTAGTCACAGACCTCCAGCTAGATTCTGCGCCATTGACCACAACTCTCTGCCTTCTTCCTCTCAACCAGTTCTCGATCCACCTCACTACTTGATCGTCAAGCCCACACTTCCTTAGCTTATCTATGAGGATGCTGTGGGAGACAGTATCAAATGCCTTACTGAAATCAAGAAAAACCACATCTACCGCTCTACCACCATCCCTCCACCTAGTCACTTCCTCATAGAAGGCTATAAGGTTGGTCATACATGACTTCCCCCTCATAAAACCATGTTGGCTGTTCTTAATGACCCCCTCATCCTTGATATGCCTAGTGATGGAGTCAAGAATAAGTTGTTCCATCATCTTTCCAGGGATGGAGGTAAGGCTGACCGGTCTATAATTACCCGGGTCCTCCTTCTTGCCCTTCTTATAGATTGGTGTGACCTTTGCCATCCGCCAATCCTCAGGCACCTCGCCCATTTCCCACGACTTACCAAAGATGATGGAAAGTGGCCTAGCAATGACCTCCGCCAGCTCCCTCAGCACCCGTGGGTGCATTCCATCCGGACCCATCGATTTACAGATGTCCAGTTTGCATAGCTGATCCCTAACCCAATCCTCATCTACCAAAGCAAACTCCTCCTTTGTCCTGACTCCTTCTGGGGCTATAGAAATCCGGGGCCCTCGGGGAGAGTCTGCAGGAGTAAAGACAGAAGCAAAGAAGGCATTCAGCACCTCTGCCTTCTTTATATCCTCTGTCTCCAGGGTACCCACTTCGTTCAGCAGTGGGCCTATATTGCCTCTTGTTTTAGTTTTATTTGCTATGTATTTGAAGAAGCCCTTTCTATTGTCTTTAACCCGACTAGCAAGATTGAGTTCCAAGGAGGCCTTAGCTGTCCTAATTGCCTCCCTACATCCTCTAACAACTGTCCTATATTCCTCCCAAGCGGCCAGCCCCTCCTTCCATAATCCATAGATTCTCCTTTTCCACTTGAGTTTGCCCAGCAGCTCCTTGTTTAACCACGCCGGTCTGTATGCAGCAGATCAATATTCACTTAGCATGCAACAACTCCTCCTATGTCTAAGGAATAAAAAACTGTCAGTCAGCAGCATGCTTGTGTTCTTGAAATTTTTCTAGCTAAATCATTCACCTTCTCAAAATGGTAAATGTTTATTTCTTCAAAATTGTGCTGGTTTTGGCTGGGATAGAGTTAATTTTTTCACAGTACCTAGTATGGGGCTATGGTTTGGATTTGTGGTGGAAGCAGTGTAGATCACACAGGGATGTATGAGTTACTGTTGAGCAGTGCTTATACAGAGTCAAGGCCTGTTCTGCTCATCACTTCACCAGCGAGGAGGCTGGGGGAGAGCAAAAAAGGTGTGACAGCTGACCCAGACTGACCCAAGGGTTATTCCGTGCCAGAAGACATAAGCAATGACCTAGGGGGAAGAAGGTTGCCCAGGGTCTGCTGCTCAAGACGGGCTGGGCATTAGTCGGTTGGTCATGAGCAATTGTTTTCATTTGCATCAGGTTTCTTTCTTGGGATTTATCTCTTTGTCTGTCATTTTCCTTTTCATTACAATTTTTTAATTGTTTTACTGTATTTCAATTATTAAACTGGTTTTATCTCACCCAATAAGTTTTGTCACTCTTGCCCTTCCAATTCTCTTGCCCCCACCCTGCAGGGAGGTAGGCAGTGATCTAGAGGCTGTGTGATGCTTAGTTGCTGACTGGGGTTAAACCATGACAAGAATGCATTCTAACAACTGCTGATTTGTGACGTTTAGAGTGAACTGAATTTAAATTCAGATCAGGGATTTAGAAAAACACTTGGCAGTGAAAACAAGAGAAGGCTGCAAGAATACTTTTTTTCCCTCCACTTCAGGTATTGCAGTGGCCTCCCATGGTGCCAGGGGCACTAATTGAATTTAAGATGTAATAAGCAAGAAATTCTCCCCCTCACTTCATATGATAATGAAAGCCAACTCAAAGGTACTGGCAGGAGCAGCAGCACCAGACCAGCACATATAAGCACCAATTTCACAGCCAAGCAGAAGAGACTGTGGAGCAGTAGAATTCATTGATGAGTGTTAGCTGAGGGCAGTTCTGTACAGCAGCGGTGAAAGTTTCAGAAGCACCCTCTTCTAGAGGGTACAAAAATCAAACTGTGCATTTTGCAAATAATAATCATTGACTAGTGTCATTTTCAACGTCACAGGAAATTTAGATTTCACTCATTCCTTATCAGAAAGTTTAACCGTACACAGTACTAAAACCCCTGGAATCAGAGATTACCACAAATATAATTTTTAGATTAAAGCATTTCCGATTCTGAAGTATTACTATCTCAGGAGTTTAACTTTTTCTAAAACATAAATCTTCTCTGCTATTATGAGTTATGTTATTAGTTTCAGTGCTGAAGAGCATAATGCAGAGATGCATAATTCATATTACAAAGAGCCCGTAAAGACATGCACCTGCAAAAATATGACCATTAAAATATGACCATTAGTGTCAATTCGATTTCAGATGTGCACAAGCTCAAACCTGAAGTATGTTCAGAACCACAGCAGAATACAGTTGTGATTCAATGTGTTAGCTAACAAAAGACAATTTGAGAAGACTAGAGGGGAAGGTTCTTGGGAATACAGCAAGATTAAGTGATTATCCATGGAAGTTAAATATTTTGCACCGTTTCATTATCTTTGTTGAACAAACACCACAGGTAGAAGAATTGCCTTCAGTAAGAACTGTGACTCAGTATGGATTTTGAATGATAAGCAGCCCTGTGATTCCACACAAAAAGCCTCTAAACAGAGTAATATGGCAGACAGCTACAGTTGACTGGCAGAAAAAAAAAAAAAAAAAAAAAAAAGAAAAAAGGAATTATGATCATTAGTAAAGTAGAAAGAATATGAACAATGCAATAAAAAATATAGAAAAGAAACTGAATAGCACAAGATGTAAACAGGATAAAATAAGAAGCTGATGAGGCATAAAGACGAGGTTCATTTAGGAAAAGGCATTTTAGGCAGGAAGTTCAGAGCTGGTGCATTTCATATAAACTGTAAGAGGGTCATATAGCTTTGATAGCAGTTTGCAAGTATGCTGCAGTAATCCAGATGGTAAGTTATCAGAGCCTGTTTAGAAGTCCTAGTGGAAGAGAATAGAAAAGGATAAACAAACTTATACTGCCCAATTTGAATGTGGCACATTTCTCTTTTGATTTAAATGCTGCCAAGTTTACCTTATACCAGAGGGAGAACATAAACATAGGGAGCAGAAGACTCCACTGAAAGGGGGAAAAAAAAATAACTGTGGTGATCATGGATTAGTTGCTAATAATTATTTTTAAAGCCAAGCAGCAAAATACAAATTGTACATCAGCTGTAATTTATGTTAACTGCAGCTGTGCCATGCCTACATCCTCAAAAATAGAAAAAGGGAAATATAACAGAAGTTGTTGCTGTAAAATATTAGGCAACACGAATGACTCCACTTTTGCTAAATAAAAATTTAAAAAGTGAGAGAAATGAACACTAAGGACCTAAATTCATAAAATATTAAATACCTCACTTAGTTCATTCAGTATGTGACACCCTTTCTTGCTGCAAATCCTGTAGCTGCTGCTGTGTAAGTGGTGGAAAAAGAAAGGTAGCAAAGGAATGGGCATTAGTATAAAATGGTGGGGCTTTGACATAAGTCATGGCATAGATGAGAGACCCTAAAACCTATAATTTAGAAGCCTTCAGAAGATTCGGGGTTTCAGAGCTAAAAGTGACAGCCTCAATGAACTTTCTGTGATTATGTTATATTGGGGAGGGAAGTGGGACATAGTTTAAGTCTTGACATAAGTTATTTGGGGAAAATACATGAAAGATTTTCAGAAAACATTCAGACCTTTGCTAATCAAAGAACTTAATCTGCCCTAAGAGACTTCCCTGAAGGGCTTTTATAAATAAGATGCTAGCTTTATCCTTCACTCCTGCTTGCTTGTGGAATAATCACAGAGCCAGCAAGTACCCTTGCACAGGTTCTAAAGTCCTTCTTCTGCCTAATGACATCCTGTCCATTTTATTCTCCCAGGACAGGGCTCCTCCAGACAGAACAAAGACTGCAAAGAGCAATCACCCCCCATTGCTCTAATTACTGTTTCCTCTTTCATTATCTTGAATTTTTCTTGTCAGAACAGTTTCCCTGACTGAACCAATTTACCTTGTGTACCAGTCACTTACTACAGTGACAGAACATAGAAAGAAGCTAGATAATGTGAGATCAAGGTTCTTCTCTCATTTTTCCAAAGAGCTATGGGGCAGGCGGAAATTGAGAAACAGCTTTCTATTTCTATGCTTCCCCACTCCTCAGACCATTTTAACAGAGGAAATTGAAGATAACTGCCACATTATTATCCCTGCATATTCTCTCCTCCACACATTCTCCTTTCCCTGAATTCAAACTACCAAAAAAGCTTTGTAGTATTACGTAGGAGCCATTAACAAACTCTAGTAAGAAAGACCCACAGTAATCACTGAGAATTTTTTCACTTTTTTCCCCCCAGCAAATGTACTTCATGTCTGCTGCCAGCACATCCTCCCTCCCCACTGAGCCTGAGCCAATACATTGTGATAATCACGCCAGTAACATCAAGATAGAGATCAAGTGATGCAGCAAGCTCTATCTCAGCTCTGACTTTCAACTTCACATTTTACTTGGATGTACATTTTTCCTCTAATGAGAACTGTTTTTTAGAGAACAGCAGAACTATCCGAGAATTAGCCAGTGGAAAGAGTCTAATCCATCTAAACACAGGGAAAAGGGTGAAATCCTGTCAGTTATTTGCAGACACAGATAACCTCAGAACATGCATATTAACCATCCAAGTTAATTCCACCTGAAAAAAACATGTTTCATATATTTGTGCCTATAAGGACATCACTTAAACGACAGGCACTCCAGAGGAACTGACATCACAGAATCCAGTTCACCTAATTCTGAGGCTAGCAAAGATGACATGTTCGTCTAGTGTCATGTTACCAGTCTGACCACCTATTTCATAACAAAGGTCTTTTAATCTTAATTTCAAAGCAAATTTCCAGTCATCATTCTTACCTGTGAAATGTTCATACTGATGCATTTTATATAGCTGCATCCCCTCCTTTCTGTCTGAGACAGATTTATGGGGATTAAGAAATAGTTCCCACACTGGCATGACAAACACAAGTGTCCATCTTCATGAATAACAGAGGCCCAAGGATGGACACTCAGCTTTCCACTCCTTCTGGCTGTATGTGTCCACCACTACTGTCAGAGCAGTTCCATTTACATTGGCTAATGGCTTTAAAACACAAACTAAGCATTTCTAGGGGAAAATATTTAACATTTTGAAACACCCAGAAATAAACAGCAGTTATCAGAAAGATTTTTCTGCCTCTCAAGTTTGCCTTTGTCTTGTTTTATCCTGAAACCCTTATCAAAAAGGGAGAATTTGGGGTTGGTTACTATGATTACCAAACTAAGGGTACAGATTCTTAGCTTTGAAAGTTATGTCTGGATACCCAGAACCACGGCTCTCATCACCACCTCCAGATATTTTAAAAATGAAGATTTTGGTGATTCTGAAAGAGCTTATTGACAGTGAAGTGACTGAACAAGCAAATATCTGTAAACAGTTCTATTGACTTCAGAGTGGCTGTTTAATGTTCTACAGCCATGACTAATATAAAAAAAAAAAAACCAAACCCCAATATCAATATCCTCTTTTTCTTCTTTAAGTTGTCATGGAGGTTGAACCTGCCAACACTCACAACCCCAGTTACATACTCAAGCTTAAGGTAAGATACATCACCTTCTTACCTTATTGCTATGATGTTTGCCCCCATGACTTACCAAGGATAGAACTCCAGGTTTCCTTGTAAACTACAATCAAGTAGACCCTATAATACTGTATTCATCCATCTCATGCTGCTTTTATTGGTATGAATACTTATAAAATGCCAGTACACTTAGTGCAAAAATATCCCTGAATGAAGAGACATATCAGCTTATGCTTCAAATCACAGCCTTTGCCCTCTGATTCACAGCCTGCTCTCCCCTTGCTGTCACGTAACAGCAGAAACTTGGCTTCTAAATCAACTGCTGAAACAATCATGGCCTGATGTAGCAAAGAGAGACTGAAGGAACCAGCTCTCCACCTAGAAATCCAGTCAATTAAATTCTTCCAGGAAGGGATACAATCTAATATCAAAGATGCTGCCATAAGGGTAAGTTCCCTGGAGCACAGGGTTAATGATTTAGAGTATGTCGAGATGGCCTGAAGCAATGGCAATGAAGCCATACCTAAATAAATAAATAAATAAATAAATAAATAAATAAATAGGGAAACAACTAAAATGGATACCTGCAGTAATTAAAAAAACAACAAAAATGCTATGGAGATACACTGCAATAACTGCACCCTATTTAAGGGATATTCAAAATTTTTCTAAGACATACTTAAATTTTCCTAAAATCTTACCTGAATATTTTATTTCCCAAGATCACTGAAACATGGAATACCAAAGAGTCTACTAATACCCATGAAAAAAGACCAAGAATAAGTCAATCTTCTCTAAAGGCAACTGCAGCTTCTGCTAGGAGCAGGTAAAGAAATTTTTTTTACATTCAAATGGAGACTGAAGGTTGGATGTCATCCTTACAGACTGTAATTCATCCTTATGCATACATCATCACCAGCATTAAAATATAAGAATCCTCATAGTCTCTCAAGTATTTATGAAATCACAGTGAAGTAAAAGTGTCTGGTGGTATAAAGATTAAACTTCTCTAAACTTAATACTTCAGACCCAACCAGTACAACTAACTGCAAGTTCAAGTGTGTTTGTATGTTATTTTGAGGGAGGGGTTAATTATTATTCCAGAATAATTTTGGCATTTATCTCACTGCAAGTGCCAGATGGGCATCTATTTTTTTACAGCTAAAAATAAAACAGTAAGCAGAAATCAACAAAATATTTCAGATATGAAAGACACTAAATGACAGTTTTAGAATACTATTGTGCTGATTCTGAGGTTAATTTTAAGGCAAACTTTTCTGTCTGTCTGTCTAGAAGTGTTGAAAATTCCAAGAAAAATGTTTGCCCTTTGCAAACAGGGCTAAGATTAAATTAACCCGGTCTTCTGAGCCAAAGCTAGGGAATATCTGGGAAAAGTCCTGTTCAGACACACAGCAACTGAAAGGAAACCTGGATTAGAATCATTACAATTCAGAGCACATTTGAAGAGGCAGGAAAGATACTGTTGTTGTTTCCCTTCCAGACAAGATCCGGACAGGACAAGGGGTAACGGGTTCAAACTTAAACAGGGGAAGTTTAGATTGGATATAAGGAGGAAATTCTTTCCTGTTAGGGTGGTGAGGCACTGGAATCGGTTGCCAGGGGGTTGTGAGTGTTCCACCCCTGGCAGTGTTCAAGGCCAGGTTGGATGAAGCCTTGTGTGGGATGGTTTAGTGTGAGGTGTCCCTGCCTATGGCAGGGGGGTTGGAACTAGATGATCTTGAGGTCCTTTCCACCCCTAACTGTTCTATGATTCTATGATTCTATCTTGAAGACCCCTGCCCGCATGAGGAAGACTGGTTACTTCATCCTCAAGACCCCTGCCCACAATCACTGGAGAGTAGTGCGCAGACACCAAGACGTGTAATAAGTTCCTGGAGCTAGTTATAATATTCACCGCCTATACGTGGGAATTATGAATACGTATATGACTAATGCAATAGTGAAAGTATATATACCTGTAACAAATTCTATTCAGTGTGCCTCTGGCTACGGTCACGCGCCCAGCACTGTTGCCTTTATTTTATTGACTTTGTCCCTCAATAAAACCCTGTTATCTTGATTAGAGGAGTGAGCTCGTATTTCACATTTTCAATGTTTTTAATTACTGCAGATATATTTACAATCATCTTTTCTAATTCACTCACCCCCAACCAAAGGAGAAACCATCTAACAAAATTCTAAAATCCTGTGAAATCCTGTGGGACAAATGGCAATAGCATTATGAGTTGAGTTCTCTATGAGGTCCTACAAAAGATACAAAGCAAGTGAAAAATATGGCATCAGATAGGTCCCACAAAACAAGTAACTCATCTAAATTATTTTCAGGGGGCTGTTTTATATATATCCACCCTCCACCCCTCCTGCGCACAATCAAGGGGTGGAGATAGTTAGTGGTGGGGGCACTGTGGCCTTCACATTTTTCCTTTTCTTTAGGGCCTATGTGGTTTATTTTGGGCCACTCTAACATCAGCTTTTCCAATTTATCAGTGGGTAGTCCATGCATTAAATCTTTAGCAACACCGTTTTGCCACCCCAATGTCCACAACCCTTGCCATTTATTGGGAATATTTCTACCACCTGGGCAAGTAGGGGTGGTCTGGCATTTCCTATTAGTCTGGCAAGGAGGGTTTTTTGCCTCTGTTTGCTTCAGTCCCTTAGTATCAGTTTTACTAGAAATATTGATGGCACCATACTTTCTCCCATAATTAATCAACTCCTGGGCAACTTCCCCACATGTCCATACTTTCTTCTCTGTCTTTCGATCAGGTGATAGCAGTCCTCCCAAGACATCAATGGCCCTTTCACTTTGGGGTGTTGCTTATTTCTTTCCCTGCCATTGTATGCCCACAGCTTTCAGGGAGTGGGAAGACCCCAAATGAGTGGAGTCATACATTCAGGATCGACTGGTATCATCAGAGAGTCCTGTTTAAGTCTAAGTAAGTTCCATATCATACATCATTTGTAGACATACCACTTTCTCTACATCTTCTACCAACTGGTAGACAGTCCCTGTGGTGGAGAGGGGATTTCCCTTTGATGCAGAGGATTGAACAATGTACAAGGGGGTTAGAGGAATTAGCTTGCTTAAACAAAAGTACTGTCTGTTGTAAATACCTATCATGCCTACTAAGCAGAACAAAGGCACTAACTACTGGTTCTATTGATAAGGAAAAGCAGACACCTGGTTCTGTTGATAAGCAGCTATTGATAAGGAAAAGCAGACGCCTGATTCTACTGATAAGGGGGAGAAGCAGATGGTTTACGGCTGGGACACAGACCAAACCCTAAGGCGATGCGTGAAGACTAAAAGGTGAAAAGTTTAAGAAGAGGAAGACTCATTTACTTCATCTTGAAGACCCCTACCCACAGGAGGAAGGTCTTGAGACCCCTGCCCATGACCAGAGGGGACACTGTGCAGGCACAAAGGACCTTCTAGCTCATTATAATACGAAGCGGGGATAGGTACTAAATATGTACAGGCGTATGGAGTAATCTAATGCATATGTATACTTTAAGAGGATAAATGTAGAGAGAAAAACGACCTGGGTGTGCATACTTTGGAGGAGCTATCCCCACGCACCTCAGCGCTGAATAAAAGCATACCTACTTTACAACTTTAACGAGTTGTGGAGTCAATCCACGTATCACCTTTTCCAAAGGGTCAAGTTCTCCAGCCCAATAAGTTGCTCTTTGAGTTAGGGACCAGGGTGCACAGTGGTTACAGATGGCTAAAAATACTCCAGGCCCCCAGTATCTGTCATCTTCTTTCTCACTTAGTAAAATTTGATCTCCCCAGGCAGTGATATTGTCCAAATACAGAATCATAGAATCATAGGGTAGTTACGGCTGGAAAGGACCTTCAGATCATCTAGTTCCAACATCCCTGCCATGGCCAGGGACACCTCACACTAAACCATGCCACCCAAAGCTCTGTTCAACCTGGCCTTGAACACTGCCAGGGATGGAGCATTCACAGCTTCCGTGGGCAACTCATTCCACTGCTTCACCACCTTCACAGTAAAAAACTTCTTCCTTATATACAATATAAACTTCCTCAGCTTAAGTTTTAACCCATTACCCCTTGTCTGATCACTACAGTCCCTAATGAAGAGTCCCTCCCCAGCATCCTTATAGTGATTCAGAGAAAACTCCAGGAACAAACTCACCAACAGAGTTTCAAGTTGACAAGTAGGTATTCTTTATTCATAGAATCATAGAATAGTTAGGGTTGGAAAGGACCTCAAGATCATCTAGTTCCAACCCCCCTGCCATGGACAGGGACACCTCTCACTAAACCATCCCACACAAGGCTTCATCGAACCTGGCCTTGAACACCACCAGTGATGGAGCACTCACAACCTCCAGGCTGAACAGCCCCAACTTCCTCAACCTATCTTCATACGGGAGGTGCTCCGGTCCCCTGATCATCCTCGTGGCCCTCCTCTGGACTTGTTCCAGCAGTTCCATGTCCTTTTTATGTTGAGGACACCAGAACTGCACACAATACTCCAGGTGAGGTCTCATGAGAGCAGAGTAGAGGGGCAGGATCACCTCCTTTGACCTGCTGGTCACACTCCTTTTGATGCAGCCCAGGATGCAGTTGGCTTTCTGGGCTGTGAGCTCACAATATATATTCTGTTTCTGATTCATTTTGGAGTACAACAGAATTCTTTTTTATCTAATTCCGTACCAGTAATTGAACCTTTTTGTTGGTAATTTTGAGGAATTTGTCCTCTCCGTCTTTGTAAGTATATTGTAGGCATATTCAATTTTTCTCAAGGGTCAGAGAGAAGGGACAGGAACATTTGATTTTTCTGACCTTAGTCTTATCTCTTCCGGGTCCATGTGGGGGCATTCAACTGTTTGCTCTGGTGTGGAGAGGTGCTTTTCTCTTCCAGGATTTGCTCTTTCAGGGCTAATTGCAAGTAATTAGCCTGATTCTACTCTTTGTCTAACTGCTTTTTTAAGTTAACTACCTGGTTCTGCAGGGCTTAGACCAAGGCTGGTAAAGTTTTTATGAACCGAGATTCATCCGTTTGCTGTTCTCCAGGCTCTCCTGCAGCAGCCAAGCTGGCGCCCAGCGCGGTGCAGAAAACTGAGTTACTCTTTCCTTGAGGGTGTTTTGCACCCTTTTGCATGGCTGTTACTCGGTCGGTTACACTTTGCAAATGATGCCAATTTCTTTCGGTCCATTCTAACCCTGGCAAAAAGTGGTGAGCCTGATGTTTCTCTAAAGACCACAGAACACAACTCTGCCCTGAGGAGCAGCTTCACTGCTATTCATTTCTGAATGGGGCAGTCGTCTCAGGGAGGCAGCAAGTCTGTTTTGACAAATGTATCCCTTAAGTCCCTGGGAGGTACACAGGTAATACCTCACATTTTATGTAACATTACGATACTTTTCACTGCAAGGGATCCTGTCTGTTTCACCAATTTAATGTCAGGGTCGGACTGGAGAAAACCCCAGTGCCGGAACCTCTTTCATAGTTCGTGATCCCTAGAGTGAAATTAAGACGCAAAAGAGGACAAGTACAGTAATCGATTTATAAGTTTATTACAAAAGGATAATTATAATGAAAAAATGAAATTATTGTAATAAAGGGGATAGCAATAGGTCAGATTGGAAAAAGGATGTAAAACGAAGCAAGGATTCAGGGTGCAGAGAGAGAGAGAAAGAGACAGAGACAGAGTCACCACAGTGGACCCAGTGGTGTCCCGGGGATCTGCTGTTGTTGGTGGGAGTCCTTCAGGGTTTGTAGTCAGTATGGGAGCAGAGTGTCCCCCAGGACTTCATAATAGTTGTCAGAGGTAAGTGCCCTCATGAAGGCATCCTGCTGGAGTCGTCCTCTTAAAGGTACCCCATGGATTGTGTCTCGTGGAGTTGCCCTCATGGCGATGTCTCATGGAGGGTGTCCCTCAGGGTCCATAGTAGTCATTGGTGGAGAGTGTCCTCACAGAGGTGTCCTTCTGGAGTCATCCTCATGGAAATGGCTCCCTTTGCAATGTGCCTCTTGGTGATTACCTTTTCCCCCTTTTATAATGAGATGTGGGAAGTACCTCTGTTTTTCATGCCATGTATTACATGTTCTTTGTGGACCAGTTTTCCTGGTCTTGCAGCCAGCTTTTCAACTGCATGTGTCTGCAGCAATTCTTGGGATAATGGGTAGCAATTCCTCACACCAGTCCTCGAAGTAATAGAGAGAAGAGTCTTATCTCAGCTCTATCCCACTCATCCCTCAGGCAAAGGAGGGTGGAATCCCAGTTCTGCTCCTCACACCCTTCTCCCAGGCAGTAGATATTGGAGTCTTAACTCCTCCCACCCATCTCTGAGACAAAAGATAGGTGGAATTCCATCTCAGCTTCTCAGACCAATCTTTGAGACAATGGACAGATGAGTCCGATTTCAGACCAGTTTCTCACAGGGTCTGTAATGGATTATGTATGTTAGCAAAAACTATTTTTGTCTTAGTGCAACACTAAGTTCCATTTGATAAGTTTTGTAAAAGCTGTGTTTAATGTCTAGTACATGTCACATGGACTATTAAGGTTTAATTACTAAATTTTTGAGCTCTGTAAATTGGACAGGTTCTACAGACAGCATTTGATGCTTCTATCAAGTGTCCTCCAGGAGAAAAATGCTCGTGATCTTACTAGGACATTGCAACCTACACGATCTCAAGTCACTTCCACGCTTAGCTGACTACTCAGACAGTTTTACACCTCAGATCAAACAGATATTTTAGCTTTCTGCAGGCAGTCAAACAGGCAGAGCTTTTATTACCTCTTTCTTTGAAAAAAGGTGGGGGGGGAGAGAGGGAGAAGCAGCAGCCAAGGGTCCTTCACTTTTGAGCACTCCTTCTGAGCTGGATATTTAATGTTGGCAGTCACACTATAAGCTCATTCCCTTAGACAAATTCCTAGGGGAAGAATCTATACCAGAAATACTGGCAGAAATAGTAACTCTTCATCCTTAGGGTAAAGGGGAAAACTATTCCTGTAAGCTCAATGAAAACTGATCTGATGGATACGAATGAAAGCAAAAAAAGTTTCCTACTGTATAAATAGCTCTAATGTAAATAAAAGCCTTGAAAGAAAATGACAAAGTTATAGTCAAGTGGAATAGCAGAATGGCAAATAATTTCAGAAGTCAGATTCACTCCTGTGCACTAAATCAGTAGCAGGGAACAAAAAAAACCACCCAAAAAAAACCTCCCAAGAAAACAACCAAACCACAAACAAACCACAACACACCAAAAAAAAAAAAAAAAAAAAAAACCAAAAAAAACCAAAACCACCCAACCAAACAAACAAAAAAAAAAAACACAAACAAAAAAATCCACAAAAAAAAACCCAACAACCAAAACCAAAACCAAAATGAAAAACTTGGAAATCACAGCAGGTTCTAATAAATCGGGGAAAAAAAGGGTGGAAGTCAGACCCAACAGCAGTGCCTCCCCCTCTAAAATAACAAACAAACAAACAAAAAAGCCCTAAACCAAACCAAAAAAACACAAAACAAAAACCCACCCAAAGCGACCAACAAACCAAAGCAACTTTACAGAAAAGTGTCAGCATTGGAAATTAAAAATCTTAGATGATGATGGTTTTGACAGGGTGCTCATTTCATACTGTCAAAGCAGATGCTCTCACTTCAGAAATTAAAAGTCTGTGAAAAAAAAGGAGAAAAAAAAAGAAAGTTCAGCACAAGCATTGATGGAGAAGAACCGTGTTTCTGTGGTGATCCATAATAGTGACAATTCTAAACACAAATTGTTAAAGAGATTATTTAGTAACAATATGTGATCATGTGAACCCTGTTTTATCACGATCCCCTTTTTATTATTTTGTGTGTAAAGATGTACAGAGAAAAGAGTACCCCACAGAAAATACAGCCAGGGCACAGGATTTTTAACCATGTCACAAGCTCACTTTTATTTAATCTTCATTTCCCTTTACATATATTTGACCATAGCCAGACCCATACCTCTAGACATACATTAGGTATATCCCACACTATGGATATCTTTTAAGTATTCACTAAGTTGTTCTTCGTGGTAATTTCAAGAGCCATGCCATCTGGTGATCACTGAAAATGGCAGTGCTTTAATGGCAGTAACACTGCTGCCACCACTGCAGCTCTGTTTCAATATACACCTTCCTGCCCACCTTCACCCAACACAACCAAAGAGGTAGAGGTAGTATCAGCAGATGTCATGTCACACCTTGGTACACATTCATGTCCTAGAGAACACTAACTTTCTGAGGCATTTTTCAAGTACTTAATGAGACATCAGTTCTCTTGTCAGGAAGCTGTACAAGACAAGGATCAAAATTTCTCTTTTTGCTAGTGTTCCAACCTTTTATTATATCCTTCTTAAGAAATCTAAAAAGTCTCTTTTTATATGTTAATAATATCTTTTAATCTCCTTTTTACAAAGTTATCATGGTTGCGCACAGGACAGAATCTAGTTCAATTCTGATCAGATTCATGCTATGACAGGATTTAAATAAAAACAGATCTTTCCAATTTAATTTGAAAATATGACAAAGGCTGTTTATCAAATACAATGAACCCATCTATCACCTTCTAATTGGAAATCTTTTTTGCCAGCATGCCTGGTGCCTCACTAATCTGCACACAAATTAATAGGGAAGTTAATAAATTATACAAGAGAACTAATTATACTTGTCAAAAGATGAGATAGTTAAACTAAGGATTTAAATAACAAGAAATGAGAATTTCATCCTAATTAGTTTGACCTAAACAGGCAAAAAGATGCAGACATTTTTCTAACTAATCTCTGAGTAGTAGAAGCTATTATCGCACAGGCAGTACACAACTGAAAGGGTCACTATTTCACAATATACTCAAACATACATTTCTTTTCTGATGCTAGTGTATCATCCTGACATCAGTATCGCCAGCTGTCCAATCTGTTTATGGTAAAAGTCCATGAAAGGTAAAAGGCAACATTAAGCCACTTTATTCAGATCCTCTCCTTTTTACTCTAAGATTGATTGTATCTAAACAGTTACTGAAAGTCTAACTTTGTATCTTCCAAATAGCAAAAATACTAAGAAAAGAGACAAAAGAGGAAAATTGCATCAAACAAGATGAACAAAATGTGCATAAAACACCCTTCTCAGTAGATATATTTTCCAAGTACAGTTCATATTTGGGTGAACTCTTTTTCACCATACCTTTACAGCATGGTTACTGCATACCAAGTGCCCAATTTAAAGAAGTTAATATTGGTTTTGAGATTAAATCTGAGCTTTTAAGTTAGTATGCGTCATCTATAGTAAACTAGTTAAGCATCTCTAAGAGACAAAAAGCAACAGTAATATTCCATACTACAAAAGAAACTTACAACAAGCATTCTATAACGATAGGATAGCACTAGAGCTACTGTTAACCTGTACTACATGCATATGGCACACCACAGTCTTTTAAAGAAACATCTTTTGATCCCATACATAATTCCTAAGTTATTATAACAATATCAATATAAGGTTCAGAATCCCAAGACTGTGTTCTAAAGCAATTTGTAGAAGACATAGAGAAAAAGTTTTATTCATGATGCATAACGAGCCTGACTACTGCAATGTTAAATCAAAAGTGATGTGACTTTTTTATGACTTAAGCTGCCAGCTGTATCCTAGGGACTGTTTCTCCAATCCCTACACTGAAAAGCACTATGTGTGAGAAGCCAGTTGACAGCAAACGTGCTACCTATTGCATGTCCTGGTCACTAGGAGCATGCACAGTGGAACTGGATTCTGACATACAACTTACAGGTACTGTTAAGAGCCATGTGGGGACTAATGAAGGCATGCAAAGAACCTGACAGCCTGTCGTGGTTTAAACCCAGCCACACAGCCCGTCCACTCACTCCCCCACCATCTTGCCTTCCTGCTGCTCCCAGAGGGACGAAGAGAAGAATCGAAAAGAATGCAACTCCCACGGGCTGAGATAAGAACAGTTTAGTAACTAAGGTATAACACAAACCACTGCTGCTACCACCAATAATAATAATAATAATAATAATAAAGGAAATAACAAGGGAAGAGAATACAACACCTCACCACCAGCCGACCAATACCCAACCCCACCCGACCAAGCACCGACCGATACCTCCTCCAACCCTACGGTCCTCTAGCCCTTCCGGGTAACATTCTGTTACATCCTGGGCATGACGTGCTGTGGTATGGAATACCTCTTTGGCTAGTTTGGGACAGGTGTCGTGTCTCCACTTCTTCCCGGCTTTCCCTCCTCCCTGGCAGAGCATGAGGCTCAGAAAGTCCTTGGTCAGACTAAAACATTTGTGTTAGCAGCTCTGTTCCCAGGCCAAAAGTCAAAACACAGTGTTGCAGCGGCTACTAAGAAGGAGAAAAATGACTGCTACTGCTGAACCCAGGCCACAGCCTGAGCCAAGACTAACAGAAGTTGATGGTTTGGGCATTTCATTGAAAGCAGAGTTTCTAGAGAGTCTGAGGCAGCAGTGCCACTGGAAGAGGCAATTCTGCCCTCTGGGGTCAATCTTGTTTCCGTGTCTGTCTTCCCCAGTCATTCGTCTTGGCACAAATGTTTGCGCAACACAGTGAAACCCAAGGAATATAACTGGCTGAGACAAGCAGAACTGAAGGTGATAGAGGGTTGAATAAGAAAGTAAAGGTTGTCTCTAACCACATAATTTCCCTATCCTTTTCAGCTGACAGATCTTTCCCTCTGTAAGAGAAGAGTGTGAAGACAGAAGCAGACTGTAAACTGGAAGGCAGGAAACACTAATTTAAACCTGCTTTGCAGTCTTACTAGAGACATACTCTGCTAACTGCGTAAGTCACACCATGCTGTTTTCTTACAAAAAGCACATTTGTATCACTATTTCCTGTTTATTACAACCAACATGAAGAAAAATATCTGTATGCAGAAGCTGAAGTAAATTCCCAGTTTTGCTAACAACAGTAAGTATAAACTCTTTTTAGAATTAGGAACACAAGTCCGTGCTTTTTAATTGAATCAAGTGATCACTGTTCAGTTTCTAAAAAGAACTAAATTATTTTTGTAACCAGAAGCAGGAAGAAGCTGTTTTCTAAGGGAGACCTGATCACCATGTCCTAGTATTTAAAAGGCGGCTACAAAGAAGACAGAGACTCCCTTTTTACATGGAAAAGAGGAGGGTTATTGGGTACAGGTTACTCCAGGGGAGATTCCAATTGGATACAATAAGAAAGCTTTTCACAATTAGATCAATCACCCATTGGGATAATCTCCCAAGGGAAGTGATGGACTTCCCAGTGTTGGACACTATTAAAATTCATTAGGAGAGTGTGCTGGGCCATCTAGTCTAGGTCATGCTTTGCCTAGGAAAGTTGGACCAGATAGACGATCCTTGAGGATCCTTCCAACCTGGCATCCTGTTCTGTGATTCTGCTGTCTCTTAATGCATTACAGTTCTCATAAGCTGTTCTGTAAAATTAACTTCTACTGGCTTACAACATTTAGCAGACAATTTAGATTTTGGAACTCTTTTTGAGGGAGAAGAGAGAGCAGGAGGGAACAGATAACATTTACTGCAAATTTTAAGATTCAACCTGGATGATTCAAAACCAGTCATCTTTTGAGTCAGGAAGTATAGGAGGGTGCAACTGAATGCACTTTAAATGCAACTGAAAACTTCAGTCAACTCTACAAAGAAAATTTTTGTTTCAGCATAGATCAACCATAGTCTCAAAACTAAGGTGGTAACTTTCAGAAACTTAATGGTTATAAATAGAATCATAGAAAGGTTTGCGCTGGAAGGGACATTAAAGTTCACCCAGTTCCAACCCCCTCTCATGGGCAGAGACACTTTCCACTAGAGCAGGTTGCTCCAAGCCCCTGTGTCCAACCTGGCCTTGAACACTGCCAGGGATGGGGAAGCCACAGCTTCTCTGGGTACCCTGTGCCAGTGCCTCACCACCCTCACAGGGGTGACATCCTAAGATGTCATCTAAATCTTCCCTCTGTTTAAAGCCATTCCCCCTTGTCTTGTCTGTACAGACCATTGTAAAAAGTTCCTCTCCAGCTTTCTTGTTGCCTCTTTAGCCACTGGAACCTCCTTTAAGGTCTCACCTGGGGACTTCTCCAGACTCAATAAGCCCAACTCTTTCAGCCTGTCTTCATAGCACAGTTACTACAGGAGAACAGCTGGAAAAGGTTTAGAATAGCAACAACTACTGCAATTATGACCTCTTCCCTGTTAACATATTTAAATGAATATAAGATTTGCATGTAAGTTCATTTTTCTTGTCAACTCTGTTTTTATTTCCTTCACTGGAAAGCTAATCTGACTTTCTTACCTTTAGTTTGTGAATAGATATAGGCATAAATGCTATAAAATTTGAGTTCCCAAAATCATATTTGATAAACTGAATCTTCTTTTTCAAAGCGTGCAGGCTTGCTACACGTTCAACTTCAACTGTGCTAGTCTTCCTCATTCTTTTAGGAATAGTAGTGTTTGATAACAGGCACCATACAGTTTCTCTGTCAATCACCAAAAGGCACAATAAAAAATGCAAGATGAAAGAATGAGGGCATAATGACAGAGGTGAACTCATCACAGAATTACTGAGTACCTTTTCCTGCCACAAATACATTCTATGGGTATACAAGCTAGACTAGTATCATCAATCTAATCTTAAAGGAAAGTTTTAAAGATTTCTTACAATGGAAAGTCTACAGCCTTTGGAGTTTCTATGGCCTTCACACTATAATTTAACTCCATATATGCACCATCCACCATAAACAGATAACGGATTACTTCCTTTATTCTTGAAACAGCATTCTGTATGTTTTAAGATTTATTACACCCATCTTTTTTCTATTTTTACTCTAAGCAACTCTAGCTCTCTTTATTAATTTCTTATTTCTCAGCAATGTTTTCTGGACCTGCTGTCTTTCTTCTAAGTGCTATCTTCATTTGCTCCACAGCTGTCTGAAAAAATATCACTGGAAGTTTTCTAATACAGGACTCACCAATGCTGAGTAAGGTAGAGAGATTATTTCACAAGTGTTACAGGCATGTTAATATAGTGCCAACTACTGCCGACATTAAGTTAATGACTTGCTATTAGCAGTGATTCTCTATAAATCCTAAATCCGTTTACACAGAAACACCATTTAGTCAAACTTTTCTGTGCTGTTTTCATGCAGCTGAGTGATCCTGCTGAAATGCACTACCCTCGTTATATCCCTGCTGAACTCCATTTCCCAAGATCACTTTGAATTCTATACCTGTATCCCCCTGCTCTTGTGTTCCTTCTCACTGCCAGGGCTGGCAGATTAAGAAAGTACTCTGCATCCTACTGTCCATGCCATTAATAGAAGTACTGAGTAACATGAGACAGAGGATATTGATAAGCACTTCTTAATGTATTACTATGTTATGGCATTTGGCCAATTACACATATTTGTTGAATTTTTTCCCCCTAATTCGATATCCATTAGGCAATAGACTCCTCTAGACCACTTCCTCATTTGACTTAAAGAGAACGTTAAATGAATTCAGTGCAAGAAACTTTAGTCAAGTCAAGGTATATGGATTCACAGAATGGTTTGTGCTGGTAAAGACCTGAAGATCATCTAGTTCTAATCCCCTGCCTTGGGCAGGGACACCTCTAGACCATGTCGCCCAAGGCTGTCTCCAACCTGGCCTTGAACACTGCCAGGGATGGAGCATTTACCACTTCTTTGGACAACTTGTGCCAGTGCCTCACCACCATCATGAGGAAGAACTTCTTCCTTATATCTAAACTAAATTTCCACTTTTTAAGTTTAAAATAATTTCCCCTTGTCCTATCACTACAGTTGCCGATGGAGAGTCCCTCTCTAGCATTCTTGTAGGCTCACTTCAGATACTGGAAGGCTTCTGTGAGGTATATCTACTACTTCTCTCCTTACAAGGAAATTAAATGTCATGATTTGCCCTTGAGAAATCTGTTTACTTGGTAACTGATCTTGCTAACCGGCAGGCGCTTATGAGATGTCTTTCCAATTATTCCTTGCTATATTTAAGCCAAACAGACTGGTCTTTAATTACCAGGCTCATCCTTTCCCGACCTCCTCCTGAATTGCTATATTTGCTTTTCCCTAGATATTGCTTCCTTCCCTACACAGCCAACTCTTTAATTGCCCTAGGACTAATCACATTAGGTCCAGCTTCCCTGAAAACATTGAAGAACTACATTTAGAGCTAGAAATCTTCTGCACCAATTTCCTCATTGGTGTAAAGCCCTCACTACAGAAGACAATTCTCTTAAGCAGCTAAAAAATGTTTACAAAATACATAAATCCTTAAAGAAAATACAAAGTAGCAATCATTTGGCAGGAGAAAATATTCTTCCTATTCAGCAGGCATTAAAATCAAGAGAAGCAGTGATTTCTACCAATAAAAATAAGTTACTGTTTTCAAGAAACTGAGAATATAACCATGCACCTTCCTTTCAGGATTTTTTAAATATACATTTCCAGCTTTCCCTCCCACCATTTGTTTCAGCCTTATTGTTCCTTTTTTGGAAGCTAGATCATAATTGTAAAACTTTCTGCTTTATTATTAAAAAAACAAGAAAAGAGAGCAAAGAAAAACCTGAGAGGCAGCACAACACACAGAGAGTAGTAGGGTTAAGTCAAATGACTGTGCTTTCAATATTCACTACCCTGCTGCAGGAGGACCTGAGCAAGCCCCTTCAATGACTTTGAAACATGAATTCCTTTCCAGTTCTCTCACAGAATTACAGAATTGTTGAGGTTAGAAAAGGGGGTCATCTTGTTGACTCTGGAGATAGTTCTGCCCACCTCCTCACGCCTCTCAGTGTCACCTAGAGCAGGATGACGATGACTATGTCTACACAGCTTTTGAATATCTCCATGGTGACTGTACAACTTCTCTGGGCGACTTGTGCCAGCGCTCTGTCACCCTCACAATAAAAACGTGTTTATGTGTTCTAGTGGAACTTCTTGTGTTTCAGTTTGTGCCCGCTGTCTCTTGCCCTGTCACTGGGCACCACTGGGTAGAGCCTGGCTCCATCATCTTTTCACCCTCCCTTCAAGTGTTTACACACACTGATGATACTCATCCTAGCCTATGCCTTCTCTTCTCCAGGCAGAACAGTCTCAGTTCTCTCAGTCTCAATCCCTTAATCATCTTGGTGGCCCTTTGCCAGATGGACTCCTGTAGTTCTTTAACGCTCTTGTAGTGGGGAGCCCAGAACCAGACACAGTACTCTAGGTGGGGTCTCACCAGTGCTGCACAGAGGGGAAAGATCATCCCCTTTGGCCTGCTGACTTCCTTCTGGGGCAGCCCAGGACACCATCAGCCTTCTTTGCCACAACAGCATGTTGATGGCTTGTGTTTAAATTGTCATCCACCTGCATGCCCAGTGCCTTTTCTGCAAAGCTACCTTCCAGCCTGTCTACTGGCCCCCAGCATGTACAGGTGTACAGGATTATTCTGCCCCAGGTATAGAGCTTTGTACTTCCCATTGTTGAATTTTGTGAGGTTCCTCTCAGTCAATTTCTCCATTCTGTTGAGGTCCCTCTGGATGGCAACACTATCCTCTGCTGTACCCACCACCTCTCCCAGTTCTCCATCTATTCCATGCTTTGACTATTCTGAGCATATGTGGTTCTATGTTTTGACTATTCTGAGCATATGTGGTTAGAACAGGGAAAGCTTTTCCTCTCACTGTATGCTTGCATAAATGCAAGTATTTTGCGTACATAGTACATGTCTAAGACACTATGTTATGTAAAACACAAGGCCAAAAGTGAAATCAAGAAAAAGGAACTAAGAGGTGACAGAACTACAGATGTGTCAATTGACAACTGAACCCGTATTTCATGTGGGGTGGAGTCAGCTGATGCTCATAAAGTGGAACACAGTCTGAAAAAATCCATTGCACACAGTGTAAGACTCTCCTGTTAATACAGATATCAAGACCAGATTAACTCTTTTTATCACATTCAGGTGTTCTCTGAATAAGCACCTGCTGCCTCCCACTGCTGCTGCTACTCAAGAAAACAAAACAAAAACACCCCACACCAACAAATCCTTAAGTTAACCTCTGTACGTGCCCATTCCTTGAAGGCAAACAGCTGTAACTTTCAAGTTAGTATTTGCCAGACATTGTGATGGTCTAGTGCAGCAGAGAGGACCTACGAAGTCTACAGAGGACTTTAACTTCTTTAGAGTATACAACTGAACTAACAAGCAATATAATATGTTGTCTTGACAGCAATATGTATTTTCTTCTTTTATTCTTTTTGAGAATACAATTTTGCTATATGTTATCCTAGAAAGACGCATTTCACATGTGCCTATATGTGGCCATTTCACACCTTGAAAATGCTATTTCTAGGGCCCAAAATAAATAAGTTGCAGCTAGGAGAAACCTGGGTTTCATCCTAGAACTGTGTCTGTAACTCATAAAAATTTCTTCCCTTCATGCTTTTAACCAAGAAAAGAGCTGAGATGTAGTGCAAATCAATTCCTTCTTGCAGAGTCCACTGCAATATAAATATCAAGGCATGAATTTAAACTAGGTTCTGGACTCTCTCCAATTCCAGCAATTCCAGTTCTTTTGCCTCTACTTTTTGTTGACTACCAACATTAGTATATCTTGCTATGATTGTGTGCAATTTTGAACCTTACAATGAGAGCTCACCTATTATAAAGAGCTTTGTTGCACGTCTAAGGTACAGTATGAATTCAACTACCTTCTTCTCTTTTACCATATAAAACTAAATCTGTTCGAGAAGGAAAAAACAGTTGCTGCTACTGGATTACACACAGTCGTTATGATAATTAATTCTTTCAAGTCCCTGCTACCAAATAGCCTACACGGGGACCTACACAGTATTTCATCTCTCCACTTGTTCTTTCCATATTAGTTTATTGTTCAAAGCAGTCGTATAGATGTCAGTGCAAATGACTCAGCCTTAGCACACTGACTGTTGATCGGGTACATAACCATTAATCTGAGTCTTTTTTTGCCAAAGAACCTGTGGTTTGTATATAAGTTTCCAGCTTAGGTCATCTTAAAGGAGCTAAAGCAATTATATTCAGTTGAACTTAATTGAAATAATCTTGAAGTATTACGTTAAGGACATCATGATCTCAGAAGGTAAACACTAAACCACATAAGATAAATACAGCTATTGCAATTAATTACACTAAATTGCCTCAACAAGCAAAAGGCTTAAGTGCCAAGGATCTGAGGCAGTTATCATTCCACCCAGCAGAACATAGAGACTTGCATAGAAGCCAGAAAAGAGCAGTGGGTCTTTTTACATACCAGCTATATAACAACTTCTTTAAGAACAGTAAGATTAAGGATCATGCTTTTTTAATAGCTAAAACAAGCAAACAAAAATGTCACTGAAAAAAAGCCAATGTAAAGTTAAAATAATTTCAGAGGCAATCTCTCCTCCTCAGAAAACCTAATCTGTCCAACACAAAATATTCATTTGACCTTCAAACATACCTCCAAAACAGAATATTTTGATCTTTTGAAAGAAACACAAAGGAAACCAACACTTCTTCAACCAACTACTAAAATGAAAGACAACCACATTTTTTTCTAATTTGCTTGTTCCAAAGATAGGGCACTCACTCCATATCCTAGGATCCAGCCCATATGTTCCTATCTCTACAAGATTTACAGGATAGACACTTTACAACAGGGATTCCTAATATTTCTTGAAGTTATGAGAGATTGTGTAAATAACATAACAAAGTTTTTCTGCTGCAAAATGTAGAACTAGTTACTTTGGCCCTCTGGTGACATGTTCACCTCACTTGGCTTTACCACTCCAGCATATGGATACTTATTTTTTACAAGGAGAGGAGTTCCCAGAGAGACCAGCAATGCCCCACCTAAAAATTCTGCAAAATGCCTGGCATTATAACTTTCTCTACAAAAAGAGGGAATTAATAAAGCCTGACATGGAACACGAACTTGCGTCAGTTTTCCACTGCTGAATTATGTTTTCCCACTAGCAGTTTCAAAATATTCCAGCTGAACTCAGCCTAGGCAATTGAAGTAATCATGGCAGAGGAGCAAACCTACTCAGGGCTGTTTCCACTAATTTGTTACAAAAATTCTACTTATGTAGCATGATATAAGCCTTTGCCAAAGTATTCCCATGTTATTTAACAAAGTGTCTTGAAGAGGAAATAAACAACGAACAAAAATTATTGCTAAGTATAACAGATCTCAATCCAAAGGCCACCTTTAAGAGATAAAACACACTAATTTGTGTTACTCAACAGCTACAAACTAAGGATGGTTGGGGAAGACAAATCTTTGTTTGCAGTAAAGAGAGCAGAGCAAATCAATAAACAGCTTGCCTGCACATTGTGCATCTTTTAAGTCAAATGCATAAAAGGGGGACAAAACCCACAGAATTCATTTTGCCCTCAAAGTGAACTGTAGCATCGAACTTCACTGGAGCTTGCTTCTTATTGATACACATTCCTCCTACTCCCTACAGACAGGACTGTTTAGTCCTATTGTTTACCTATTGTTTAACAGGTAAAAACTATTGAGCCATTTTATTAAAGTTTTGTTTATATCATCTTTATGAACTTGCTGATAATCAATTACTTCCTATAAGCTAATTGCAACCTTAAAAGTTAAGGAAATGTTGTTCAAGTCTGTAAACAAAGTTTAGTCAATTTGAGGTAATGGGCAGTTGGAACTGAATGAGATTTCTGTTCAACTGTTTTCATATGCAGCCTGCTCAGGATGTTCAATATCACAGCACAAGATTCTCAAAGAACCTTGAAAACTGACTATGGAATTGGTAACCTTGATATGGTTAGCCCTATGATCCTCAATGTCTGCAGATTAGCTTCCATTTATCAAATCAATTTTCTTCCCCCAGAATACACACAGTTAAATCCTGAGGAATTATTCTATTTATCGTGCCATAATGATACTCTTTCACAGAATCACAGAATCCCAAGGGTTGGAAGGGACCTCAAAAGATCATCTAGTCCAACCCCCCTGCAAGAGCAGGGTAACCTACAGTACATCACACAGGAACTTGTCCAGGCGGGCCTTGAATATCTCCAGTGTAGGAGACTCCACAACCCCTCTGGGCAACCTGTTCCAGTGCTCTGTCACTCTTACAATAAAGAAGTTCTTCCTGATGTTAACGTGGAACTTCCTATGCTCCAGTTTACACCCATTGCCCCTTGTCCTATCACTGGATATCACTGAAAAAAGCCTAGCTCCATCATCCTGACACCTACCCTTTACATATTTGTAAACATTGATGAGGTCACCCCTCAGTCTCCTCTTCTCCAAGCTAAAGAGACCCAGCTCCCTCAGCCTCTCCTCATAAGGGAGATGTTCCACTCCCCTAATCATCTTTGTGGCTCTGCGCTGGACTCCTTCAAGCAATTCCCTGTCCTTCTTGAACAGAGGGGCCCAGAACTGGACGCAATATTCCAGATGCGGCCTCACCAAGGCTGAGTAGAGGGGGAGGAGAACCTCTCTTGACCTACTAACCACTCCCTTTCTAATGCACCCTAAGATGCCATTTGCCTTCTTGGCCACAAGAGCACATTGCTGGCTCATGGTCATCCTCCTATCCACCAGGACCCCCAGGTCCCTTTCCCGTTCACTACTTTCCAGCAGGTCAACCCCCAACCTGTACTGGTACATGGGGTTGTTCTTCCCCAGATGCAAGACTCTACACTTGCCCCTGTTAAATTTCATCAAGTTTCTCCCCGCCCAACTCTCCAGCCTGTCCAGGTCTCGCTGAATGGCAGCACAGCCTTCTGGTGTGTCAGCCACTCCTCCCAGTTTTGTGTCATCAGCAAACTTGCTGAGGGTGCACTCAGTTCCCTCATCCAGGTCATTGATGAAAATATTAAACAGCACCGGTCCCAGCACCGACCCCTGAGGAACTCCACTAGTCACAGACCTCCAGCTAGATTCTGCGCCATTGACCACAACTCTCTGCCTTCTTCCTTTCAACCAGTTCTCGATCCACCTCACTACTTGATCGTCAAGCCCACACTTCTTTAGCTTATCTATGAGGATGCTGTGGGAGACAGTATCAAATGCCTTACTGAAATCAAGAAAAACTACATCTACCGCTCTACCATCATCCCTCCACCTAGTCACTTCCTCATAGAAGGCTATAAGGTTGGTCATACATGACTTCCCCCTCATAAAACCATGTTGGCTGTTCTTAATGACCCCCTCATCCTTGATATGCCTAGTGATGGAGTCAAGAATAAGTTGTTCCATCATCTTTCCAGGGATGGAGGTAAGGCTGACCGGTCTATAATTACCCGGGTCCTCCTTCTTGCCTTTCTTATAGATTGGTGTGACCTTTGCCATCCGCCAATCCTCAGTGCCACCTCGCCCGTTTCCCACGACTTACCAAAGATGATGGAAAGTGGCCTAGCAATGACCTCCGCCAGCTCCCTAAGCACCCGTGGGTGCATTCCATCCGGACCTATCGATTTACAGATGTCCAGTTTGCATAGCTGATCCCTAACCCAATCCTCATCTACCAAAGCAAACTCCTCCTTTGTCCTGACTCCTTCTGGGGCTATAGAAATCCGGGGCCCTCGGGGAGAGTCTGCAGGAGTAAAGACAGAGGCAAAGAAGGCATTCAGCACCTCTGCCTTCTTTATATCCTCTGTCTCCAGGGCACCCACTTCGTTCACCAGTGGGCCTATATTGCCTCTTGTTTTAGTTTTATTTGCTATGTATTTGAAGAAGCCCTTTCTATTGCCTTTAACCCGACTAGCAAGATTGAGTTCCAAGGAGGCCTTAGCTGTCCTAATTGCCTCCCTACATCCTCTAACCACTGTCCTATATTCCTCCCAAGCGGCCAGCCCCTCCTTACATAATCCATAGATTCTCCTTTTCCACTTGAGTTTGCCCAGCAGCTCCTTGTTTAACCACGCCGGTCTCCTAGATCCCTTACTTGACTTCCTACTCATTGGGACGCTCCGATCCTTTGTGGTGCAATACTCTAAGTCAATGTGTCATGTTTAAACATTTAAAATCACACCTTTCCCATTAATCAATAAGTCAATGGATTATGAATAAATTTTTGATGTTGAACAGACATTATTGAGTCTATTACAATGAAACCAAATACTTGGCTATTTGATCAAAAAGTGCTGAAGCCAATGCAGGCCAATGTGAGTAAGAGAAAGATGATAGCAAGGAATGCAAGAATGTACAAAGATGACATGCATGGAACAGCATGTCTTGAGCTGTATGTGTTCCCTTTATTCAATCTATGATTTTTCATAGAATTATAGACTACTTTGGGTTGGAAAGGACCTTCAAAGCTCATCTAGTCCAACCGCTCTGCAATGAGATCAGGATGCCCAGAATAACATCCTGTCTGGCCTTGAAAATTCCTTCAAAGTCATTCATTTTAGTCAAAGTGAACACTGTACTGCAACAGTTCACAACACAACATCTGGACACTATTAGCAGAGCTGCTAGAGCAGAGCTAGTCTCATGGGGCAGCTATCTCAGCTCAAGTTTCTCCTATGAAAAACTGCATTGTACCAGTGGTTCTTTCAGGCCACCTAAAAATTATCAGCTGTAGTTCCTGATGATTGGAAAAAGGGAAATATAACATCCATTTTCAAAAAGTGGAATTACAGACCAGTTAGTCTCACCTCTCTGCCTGGCAAAATCTTGGAGCACATTATCCTGGACAGCATGCTAAGGCACATGAAAAACATCGAGGCGGTTGGTGACAGCCAGCATGGCTTCACTAAGGGAAAATCACACCTGATAAATTTGGTGGCCTTCTATGATGAGGCTATGGAACTGATGGACAAGGGTAGAGCAGTTGACGTCGCCTACCTGGATTTGTGCAAAGTGTTCAACACTGTCCCACACGACATCCTTGTCTCTAAATAGGAGAGACATCAATTTGATGGATGGACCACTCGGTAGATAAAGAATGGGCTGGATGGCCGCACACAAAGAGTTGTGGTCAATGGCTCAATGTCCAGTTGGAGACCAGTAACAAGTGGTGTCCTTCAGGGATCGGTGTTGGGACCGGTCTTGTTCAGTATCTTTGCTGGTGACATGGACAGTGGGATTGAGTGCACCCTCAGCAAGTTTGCCAATGACACCAAGCTGTGTGGTTTGGTTGATACGCTGGAGGGAAGGAAAGCCATTCAGAGGGACCTTGACACGCTTGTGAGGTGGGCTGATGCCAACCTTGTGAAGTTTAACCATGTCATGTACAACGTCCTACATGTGGGTCGCAGCAATCCCAGGCACAGCTACAGGTTGGGCAGAGAAGAGATTCAGAGCAGCCCAGAGGAGAAGGACTTGGGGGTGTTGGTTGATGAGAAAATGAACATGAGCCACCTTCAGTGTGCGCTCACAGCCCAGAAAGTCAACCATATCCTGGGCTGCATCAAGAGGAGTGGGACCAGCAGGTTGAAGGAGGTGATCCTGCCCCCTACTCTGCTCCCGTGAGACCTCACTTGGAGTATTGTGTGCAGTTCTGGTGTCCTCAACATATAAAGGACATGGAACTGCTGGAACAAGTCCAGAGGAGGGCTACAAGGATGATCAGGGGACTGAAGCACCTCCTGTATGAATTTGACAGGGTGAGAAAGTTGGGGCTGTTCAACCTGGAGAAGAGAAGGCTGCGTGGAGACCTCATAGCAGCCTCCAGACTCTTCATAAGGGACTGTAGTGGTATGGCAAAGGGTAACCTGTTCAAACCTAAACAGGGGAAGTTTATAGATACAAGGAAGAAGTTTTTTACTGGTGGTGAGTCAGTGGAATGGGTTGCCCAGGGAAGTTGTGAATGCTCCATCCCTGGCAGTGTTCAAGGACAGGTTGGACAGAGCCTTGGGTGACATGGTTTAGTGCAAGTTGTCCCTGCCCATGGCAGGGGGGTTGGAACTAGATGATCTGAAGGTCCTTTCCAACCTTAAACTATTCTATGATACTGTGATTCTAAGACTGCACCATCAAATGCCATGCATTAAATTTGCTTGTTGATGTCACTCTGCTTGCAGAACCAAGCTCCCATGACTTAATAAACATCTGGTGCTTTTTGTGATTACAAAACTTCCTAATAAACCAAACAATTGAGTCTTTAGATGTTAAACTACTTTTTCACAGATCATCACTCATTTTTCGTCTGAGTCTTAGCACATTTCCTCAAATTGACCTTTGCTGACAAGTTACTATAACCATTTAGTACCAGAAGTTTTTGAAAACGGTGTATTTCTGTCTTCTTGTTTACACCCTGTGAGAACATGTTAATTTTTCAGTTGTTAAGATCTACTGTTTTATGTGTCTCATCACCATAGCCTTAGAAAGTCAGACAGACTTCATGAGTCCCTTTGGAACTCCATTTGGCTTTTATCATCAAAAGCACATGCTGCTTTACATATACATATACATAAAAGTTTTCATTTTTCCCCCTGAAAGTTTGTAATTGTCAGCACTGAAAATTCAACAGTGGCTTGCAAAACAGTATCAAAGTCTTATTTTTAAAACTACAGCAAAGATTTCTTAAAGTACTATGCATACAAATAGGTAGGTTGAATGCAATAGAATTACACTGTTAAATACAAGATAATCCAAGGCATGAGCTTTCTGGTCGTCTTGCATGTATGTGTACCTAGAAGCATCCACTTTCATGCATGCACCTTGCTTTTACTAAGAGTCACAGACAAAAAGAAATGAAGGAACAGATATTCTGGTATGTCTACATATCCAGCTTCAATTTAGCATACAGAAATCAGATTAGTTTCAAGCATGCAGAAAAGTAGTCTAGCTGTAGCAAGATGGTAATGAAGGATCAGTCAGCTTATAAAGACTTCTGGACACCTGCATTAAAAAATTACTTCTGGTATCCAGCTAATCTCTTTAAAGTTAGCTTGCATGCAGTTTACAATATATACATTCTGCTAGTATCTCTGTTGTAGGTTATTTCTGAACACTGCAAGAAAAAAAAAAAAAGATTTACAGAGCAGAGCAGTATACATATGGCATTTTTTGCATTACAACATCTGTCATGCCAAAGGACTGTTATATTAATTCTCATGTAAAAGAGGCCTAAAAAGTAAAACATGGTAAATATACAACATTAAACACTGAAACCAGATTAGTAATTTTATAACACAAAGATTTCTGCCTCCTTAGTATGAGGACAACATCCACCATTAAGTCTTTGTCACCTTTTGTTAAGGATGCTGTGAGAAAAAAAAAAACAAACCTTGAAAATGTAAAGGACTACATGAAGCTTTCTTTTTAAAAAACACCATTTGTTTCCATTTCTTTTAACCAAGGGACGTGGGGAGGGAAAGCACCTTTTAAACAGCATTAATTGTTTTTTAATATATTAAAGTTCAGGCATGTTGAAAACATATTGTTTCTTTGAAAATAACTTGGGTACACAGTGGAGGATAATGAGGGCTACTGGAAAAAGAGAACACCATTTCTGCTGCTGGCATATTCAAATTCCCTCTAGGTTGAATACAGGGGAAGCACAGAATGGTGTCAGCTATTCCAAAATCTGGCAAAATTATACCAGTGTTAGGTTTAAAACTGAGATTTTGCTGAATTTTTGGTCATAGGATCTTTTTATTTCTTTGAAAGTGTGGATTAATGTAAAACAAAAAGTTGGAAGGAATCATATGAGACATGCACAGCAGCAACATAAGTCAGTGTAATAATCAGTCTACAACTGAGACCAATAAGATTAGCCATGGTAAGGTCTTAGATCAAGATCACAGTCTAGGTTGAAAGGAGCTGGTCAAAGGATTCTGAGACTCCAAATGAGAGCACTGGTCATAAGAGCAGACACCTATCCATCTGGCATGAAGTTGTAACTCCCCCTGAGTGTTAGCCAAATGCAGTACTTCATTCTTGTTTGGCTCACCATGCAACTCAACTTCCAACACACCCATTTAATTTACAATTTCTGAGGATCCTTAAAAGTCTTATGCCTTCTTGTGTGGACTATCCCAGTGTAACAGTAACAATTGCCAACTTGTATAAACCAACTAGTACAACAGTTTAGAGATCTTTACCCAACAAAGTAAATATAATGTGCAGAAGACACCTTACTACATTCTTATCCCCTTCTGCAGAGATCTGCAACTGAAATATCATTTCAGGTCAATATTACACACAACATTAAGTACAAGAAAAGTAATAAAAAAAGTGGTAAAACGATAGGTCCAAACCCCAAATAACCATGAGTGATCTCTTGGTGGAAAGGAGGGTGTGTGAGAGAAAAACATTAATCCTACAAGAGAAGTATCAGAAAACAGTAACTGCAAAACAACACCTTTAGATGTCCTTTCTTCAAATTTGATAACTTTATTTCTCTCCCCGTTAAAGATCCTTAGTCACCTTTTCAGGAATAAAGGTGTTAAGCAAGTTTCCAGCTTTTGGAATTTTATTTTAATTCCTAACCTTTTTTTCTAAATCAGCCAGATTCTGTTTTCTCTGTTTTGAAATCCATGAGCAGGAAAGTAATGCTTGTATAGATATTTGCTAAACTCTTCACTGAAGGTGGCATATAAGGAGCTGAAAACTTAACTGTTACCTGTATCAGTCTATCACACAGACCTTGTACTGAAAGAAACTTTGCAGTTGTTAAGTCAAGCAGTTAACAGTTAGGAAGGACACTCAAACGCTTAGAAAAATACATGAATTACGGCAATTTTTGAAATTTCCTAAGCTCCTGCATTTATTTTACAGTTATTTGCAGAATTTATTGCTACTAGCTGCCCACATCCCAGTACCATTTTCTTTACTGAGTTCTTCACTCTGCCCAATAGAGTTCCACAGCCTTTCTCCATCTCCTGATTCCAACTATACTACTCTCATTCCAACTCAGACACTCCTTGTCCAGCCAATCTTCTGTCTCATGTCCCACAGTTTGGCTCTTATTCCTTTCAGATTGCACAATCCTGCCTTCAACAAGCAAAGAACATTTACCTTGCAAGAAAACATAAATTTTATGCCAGTATCATTTACAAAACTTCATGGGGAGAGTGTACGGTCTCAGAATTAGCACAGCTTCAAACTCCTCTCTGCCAAAGGCTATGTGTCTTCTTCAGTATAACTGCACATCTTGGGAAACATGATGGGGTTGCCTGCAGAGGAATGGCCCATATTACACATTTTTCAGATCAAGATACTAGAGTCTAAGGAGACAGATGTGTTATGAAAGTACTTCAATAAATGGAGTACAAAACACACATGCTACAATTTTCTGTGATTTTTGTGCAACTATCTGTACATTCAATGACTGTCTCTATTCCTCTTCAGGAATAGAACAGTCTCAGAGCAGTCACTGAAATGGTTTAGTCCAGTTTTAAGTTTGAACTAAAAGCAGCATTAGTAAACTAAAACCTTCACATCCACATATTCAGTTTACAATCGCTATCATAGGTAGCACCATTTCCTTTCCTTTCTGAGCAGTATCAGAAAACTGTTCATCAGCCACCATCTATTCTGACTCAAACCAACACAGCTGAAAGATGGTTGCCCAGAGTGTTATATTTCAAACAGCATTTGGCAAACCTACAGGAAGAAAGATCTGTTATTTTGGTGAGACTGCAGTTCACAAAGCTAGAGTGGCACCAAGTGGCAAGCAGCTGAATTTGGGTCTTACTATGTGCATGTTTTCAATCAAATTAGAAGCCACACTTGACATATTAGCAGTTAAAATAAAATGGTTCAGCAGCTGACTTTTACTGGAAGTCCAGACTACTTAAATCCTACTTAATACACAAACACAAACTAACAAGGAGTAGAGCTTCCCACAGAGTACTCTTTAGTGAGTAAAGCTCAGAATTACAAACTTGACAAAAAGCAGGAAGTGAACAAAGATACCCTAACTTTCATTAACAGATACAATCATAATTAATCTTTATCAGATGGTTTGACATTTAACATTCAATATTACCCATTCCTCCACACTGGAGCCATCACAACTCTTATTACATTCTAAAAGGAGCACCTTTGTATTTATTTGCCTCCTTTCTAGCATCTATGACATATATACTACCACCCCCATTCTTAAAATGGCTTGCACATTGTCACTTCTCTAAGCAGCTCAGAAACAAACCAAACAAACCAAAAAAGCCAACAGAAAAATAAACAAGAACACTGTATACCTTCAAAGATGAAGCCTGGAAGGGGATCTTCCCATCTGGTTAGTTGCAATAACCGTACACTTCATCCCACTCCTCCCTACAATACGTCAGGTTTCTCATCCAAGGAGAAGGAAAAGAGGAAGACAGATGGTTATTTCTGTGAATAATAGGATTTCATGGTGCCGAGGTTTAAACCCAGTCAGTCACACAGTTTCTACTCCCCCCTATCTCCTTCTTTCCTCCTCCCACCCCACCCCCCCACTCCCCAGAGTGGATGGGAAGGAGAATCGAAATAATGTAACTCCTACAGGTTGAGATAAGAACAGCCCAGTAACTAAGGTATAACACAAATCACTACTGCTACCACCAGTGATAATAATGATAAGAGAAATGGAAGAGAATACAATACCACTCGCCGAAACGAGCCAGACTGAGAAGAGCGAGTGCCCTTCCGGGTAACTCCCAGTTACCTCCCAGGGCATGATGTGCTGTGGTATGGAATACCTCTTTGGTTCGCTTGGGTCAGGTGTCCTGTCTCTGCTTCCTCCCAGCCTCCCCTCCTCTGTGGCAGAGCATGAGACTCACAAAGTCCTTGGTCAGAGTAACCATTACTTAGCAACAGCTGAAAACATTGGTGTTACCAGCTCTGTTCCCAGGCCGAAAGTCAAAACACAGCACTGCATCAGCTACTAAGAAGGAGAAAAATTGGCTGCTACTGCTAAACCCAGGACAGTATCCACCCCTTATTCCATACCATTTACATCATGCTCAGATCCCACGTTTTCAATATACCATCGCTCTTACATACATATACATACACACACGGACAGAGAAAGAGATCATTTCTTAGTGCATGGACCAATCACTGTAATGCTGCTGAGTCCATTCGGTCCATGATGTCAGGTTCCATCCCTTGTAACAGTCTTTCGGAGCAGGAGAGGCTGTGTGCAGTGTTGGATCGTTGCCTGCTGATACTGATTGTTCCTTTAGTGCAGAACTCATCTGGTTCTATCAAAGTTCATTCACTGTTGGGATGATGGTTTGAGGGAAGTCAGGGCCAGTAGCTGGTGACCTGAAGACATCTAGTCGATGGGCTATAAAATTATTACACAGCAGGCAACAGCATACAATTAAGTTCATTGGCTGTTTTCCCCTAAAATCAAATCCCCTTGAGCTATACATCGGACTTCCACGTCTTCCCACATTACTTACCAAGTATATCTGGGTACCTGAGCAAAAGCAATCCCATCAGTGGGTTTGCCTTTACCTGAAGCAGAAATAAACAAGACTGTCTTCCCCAGCAAATTCTTCATTTGCACCACAGGAACTTTGTCCCCCTCTACAGTATGTAAAAGTTCCGACTGGGCTGGGCCAGCCCTGTTGGCAGATCCTCTGATGTTGACCAGCCAGGTGGCTTTTGGTAAATGTGTATCCCAATGCTTGAAAGTTCCCCCACCCATTGCTCTCAGTGTGGTTTTTAACAGCCCATTGGACCGTTCGATTTTCCCAGAGGCTGGTGCATGGTATGGGATGTGATATACCCACTCAATGCCATGCTCTTTGGCCCAAGTGTCTATAAGGTTATTCCAGAAATGAGTCCCATTGTCTGACTCAATTCTCTCTGGGGTGCCATGTCGCCTCAAAAATCTGTTTCTCAAGGCCCAAGACAGTGTTCTGGGCAGTGGCATGGGGCACAGCGCATGTTTCCAGCCATCCAGTGGTAACTTCCACCATGGTAAGCACATGGCGCTTGCCTTGGCGAGTTGGTGGGACTGTGATATAATCAATCTGCCAGGCCTCCCCATATTTGTACTTCAGCCATCGTCCTCCATACCAGAGAGGCTTTAACCGTTTGGCTTGTTTACTTGCAGCACATGTTTCACACTCATGAATAACCTGGGCAATAGTGTCCATCATTAAGTCCACCCCTCGATCAAGGGTCCATCTATATGTTGCATCTCTGCCCTGATAGCCTGAAGTGTCATGGGCCCACCAAGCCAAAAATAATTCACCTTTATGTTGCCAATCTAAGTCCATCTGAGTCACTTCAATCTTAGCAGCTTTATCCACCTGTTTGTTGTTCTGGTGTTCCTCCGTGGCCAGACTCTTGGGTATGTGTGCATCTGCTTGGCATAACTTCATCACCAGGTTCTGCACCTGCAATATCTTGCCACAGTGCAGCAGCCCAGATGGGTTTACCTCTGCGTTGACAATTGCTCTGCTTCCATTGTGGCAACCACCTCCACAGGGCATTTGCCACCATCCATGAGTCAGTATAAAGTACTGGCCACTTTTCTCATTCAGCAATGTCCAGGGCCAGCTGGATGGCTTTCACCTCTGCAAACTGACTCGATTCACCCTCTCCTTCAGCAGTTTCTGCAACTTGTCGTTGAGGACTCCATACGGCTGCCTTCCATCTCCGATGCTCTCCCACAAAACAGCAGGACCCATCAGTAAACAAGGCATACTGCTTTTCATTTTCTGACAGTTTATTATACGGTGGGAACTCTTCAGCACACATCACCTCTTCCTCTGGTGACATTCCAAAATCTTTGCCCTCTGGCCAGTCCATGATGACCTCTAGAATGCCTGGACGACTGGGATTTCCTATTCGAGCTCGTTGTGTAATTAGTGCAGCCCATTTACTCCATGTAGCATCAGTTGCATGATGTGTAGAGGAGACCCTGCCTTTGAACATCCAGCCCAGCACGCGCAACCGGGGTGCCAGGAGGAGCTGTGCTTCAGTGCCAGCCACTTCCAAAGCAGCTCGAACCCTTCATAGGCTGCCAGTATCTCTTTCTCAGTTGGGGTCTAGCTGGCCTCAGATCCTTTCTATCCCTGACTCCAAAAGCCGAGTGGTCGACTTCGAGTCTCCCCTGGAGCTTTCTGCCAAAGGCTCCAGGTAGGACCATTTTCCCCAGCTGCAGTGTACAGTACATTTTTTACATCTGGCCCGGTCCAGACTGGTCCAAGGGCTACTGCATGAACTATCTCGCGTTTAATTTGCTCAAAGGCTTCTTGTTGCTCAGGGCCCCATTTAGAATCATTCTTCTTCTGGGTCACATGATAGAGAGGGCTTACAATCAAACTGTAATTTAGCATGTGCATTCTCCAGAACCCCACAGCACCCAAGAAAGCTTGTGTTTCTTTCTTATTAGTTGGTGGAGACATTGCTGTTATCTTGTTGATCACATCTGTGGGGATCTGTCTATGTCCATCTTGCCATTTTATTCCCCAAAATTGAATCTCCTGTGCAGGTCCCTTGACCTTACCCCATTTTATGTCAAAACTGGCTTTCAGCAGGATTTGGATTATTTTCCTCCCTTTCTCAAAGACTTCTTCCGCTGTATCGCCCCACACAATAATGTCATCAATGTATTGCAGGTGTTCTGGAGCTTGCCCCTGTTCCAGTGCAGTCTGGATCAGTCCATGGCAGATGGTAGGGCTGTGTTTCCACTCCTGGGGCAGTCGGTTCCAAGTGAACAGGACACCCCTCCAAGTAAAAGCAAACTGTGGCCTGCACTCTGCTGCCAAAGAAATTGAGAAAATTGCATTGGCAATATCAGTTGTGGCATACCACTTGGCTGCCTTTGACTCTAATTCATACTGAAGTTCTAGTATGTCCGGTACGGCAGCACTCAATGGCAGTGTGACTTCATTCAGGCCACGATAGTCTACTGTTAGTCTCCACTCTCCGTGAGACTTTTGCACTGGCCATCTGGGGCTATTAAAGGGTGAGTGGGTCCTGCTGATCACTCCCTGACCCTCCAGTCAACGGATCAGCTTACGGATGGGAATCAGGGAGTCTCAGTTGGTGCGATATTGCCGTCAGTGCACTGTTGTGGTCGTGATTGGCATTTGCTGTTCTTCGACTTTCAGCAACCCCACAACAGAAGGATCCTCTGAGAGACCAGGCAAGGTGGACAGCTGCTCAATTTCCTCAGTCTCCAAAGCAGCAATATCAAAAGCCCATCGGTACCCTTTAGGGTCTTTGAAGTACCATCTCCTGAGGTAGTCTATTTCGAGGACGCATGGAGCCTCTGGACCAGTCACAATGGGGCGCTTTTGCCATTTCCTCCCGGTTAGGCTGATTTCAGCCTCCAGTACAGTCAACTCTTGGGATCCTCCTGTCACTCCAGAAATACAGATGGGTTCCAGCCCTTGACAGCTTGACGGCATCAGGGTACACTGTGCACCAGTATCTACTAGAGCCTTATACTTCTGTGGGACTGATGTGCCAAGACATCTGATCCACACAGTCCAGTAAATCCAGTTATCCCTTACCTCCACCTGGCTGGAGGCAGGGACCCTCTAATAGTCATCACAACATTGAACACTCAAGTTGTGTTAAAAGGGATTATTCTTCGTTATCACAGGAGCTGGAGTAAAATCAGCTCTTCCATTCCATCTGGAAACCTGCTCACCAGAGACTGAAGCTGCAGTTCTCATGGGATGATGAGTCTTGGCCCTTGCTCCCCTCTTCAATTCGCTCACCCCTTCCTCCAAAGCTTAAGTAGGTTTTCCATCCCACTTCATCATGTCTTCTCCATGATCCCAGAGGTAAAACCATAGGGTGCCCCGTGGCATGTACCTCTTATATCTTCTCTCTTCAACAATAGGACGCCTTACGTTAATAGCTGAGATGTGTGTTGGTACACGTGAGGAGCCATATAAATCAGATAGATCGTCCCTCAATTGTTTGAGATCCTGGGACAGTTTTTCCACAGCTGAGATGGTGGAAGGGGTGAGACTGTCTTCAAACTCTCTGAGTTTATGAATCATTTCATCCACTGTTAGTGGTACTATGTCATTCCAGGTTACTGTTGCCAATGAATGGGCATATGATGACGGTGCATTCTGTGTTAAGTTTTCGCCACATGGGTCGTGTACATTCGACTTCATCTGGGTCTATGAGTATATCCCCATTATTTGGCTTGATGTGATAGATCATCTCTACAATGGCTGATTCCCTTAGAGACTGGATGCCTTTGTCTAAAGTAGCCCACTTGGTTGAATGATTCATCGTCCTTGTATGGAAACCTTTCTTTCACAGCTGCCAAGAGCTGCCTCCAAAGACTGAGGGACTTTTTCTCTCTTGCAAACTTTGTCAATTCCCCTTCTCTAGCAAGTGATCCCAGCTGCTTGGCTTCCTTACCTTCTAGTTAGTGACCATCGGTCCCATTGTCCCAGCATCGGAGCAACCAGGTGATAATGTGCTCCCCTGGTTGATGGGTAAAATCTTTTCGCATATTCTGTAGCTCGGTTGAGGTCCGAGGTAAAGAAGTCACCTCTTCTTCTTCTTGTTCGTCATGTGATGATGACTCCTGTTCAAACGCTGGACCGGGTGGTGAAAACATTGTTTCTTCATCTTGTTTCACCCTTCTTGCCTCTTTTTTGCTTTTTCTCTTGAGTACAGGGGCAACTGATATTGGTACGAATTGGTCCTCTGGTTTAGCTGCAGTGATTATCACTGTGGTTTGAGTAGCGACTGTACTTGTTGCTGGGGGTGGTGTAGCTGCTGTGCTTGGAGCTGGGGTAGCTGCGCTGTCTGTTGCAGTCAAAGTTTGAGTAGCTCCTGTACTTGTCGCTGGGGATGGTGTAGCTGCTGTGCTTGGAGTTGGAGTAGCTGTGCTGACTGTTGCTTTGCCCTCAGATCCAGGGACATTTTTTAACTTTTGAAGGTGCTGGACAGTGTTGAACAAGGCCCTGTAAGCATAGGCCAAGCCCCAGCACATTGCCATGATTTGTCCGTCTTTGGTATGGCCAGAATGACAACACACCTCATTTAAGTGTTTTACTAATTTTTCTGGATTTTGCACTTGTTCGGTGGTGAAATTCCAAAGTACTGGAGGGGCCCACTGACCTAGATACTCACCCATACTGTCCCACACACCCTGCCACTCATGGCTGTCCAGCCTCGGGGAAAATCTCTTGGTCATCCTATATAGTTGTTTATCCCCAGGCAAGACTCAAACCTGACTCTGCTTAACTCTTGAAATCAGATGTAAAGGTCGTGGGCAAAACACACTCTGTATGTGTGCCAACATGGTGATCCCCATCACAATCAGCAAACAGGTCTCAACAGTATTAAAAGACCATTCAAAGACTTCAAAACTCTCAAATGATGCTGTAAACGGTCTGGGGGGGGGGGAACTGGGAGGCTAAAAGAATGGTCACAGGCTGACCACCCGAGAAGGAGAAAAAGGATGTGTAATTGCTACGCACTTTTATTATATACCTACCAAAGTATAAAGGTTGTGACCACACTGGGAACATAAGCCAGATCAGTTTCATGATCAATGATTCTATTGTATTACAATACAATTATTGTATTACAAATCATTACCATAAAGTAAAATGAGACAAGAACCTTAGCCCAAGTCCCACACCGAAAAACACTAACACAGCAAATACCAACTCTAAGTAAGGTACGATATACTGAGACTGTGAGATCAAGAGAAAGAATTTGAGAGCCAATAAATCAGCATTGCGACGAGTTATTAATCTAAAACAATGAATGCTTATCACAAATACAATTAGACACACTCCAGTCAGATCTGTCGTTATCTCAACCTCTCAAGCCCCATTTTGGGCACCAAAAAGAGCTGTCGTGGTTTAAGCCCAGTCATCAACACAGTTTCTACTCTCCCTCCCCCCTTCTTTCTTTCCTCCTTCCCCCAACCCCCCCCACCCCCACCCCATCCCACTCCCAGAGGGATGGGGAGGAGAATCGAAAGATTGTAACTCCTACAGGTTGAGATAAGAACAGTCCAGTAACTAAGGTATAACACAAATCACTGCTGCTACCACCAGTGATAATAATGATAACAGAAATAACAAGGAGCCAGCTTCATTTGGAGCTCGGCTCAGATGCCTCTATACAAACGCCTGTAGCATGGGGAACAAACAAGAGGAATTAGAGATGTGTGCACGCCTATGGGGGTATGATATAATAGGCATCACAGAAACATGGTGGGATGGCTCCTATGACTGGACTGTTGGAATGGAAGGTTACAGGCTCTTTAGAAAGGACAGGCCTGGCAGGTGGGGAGGGGGAGTTGCCCTTTATGTTAGGGATAGGCTGGAGAGTATGGAACTCTGTCTGGGGACAGGTGAGCAGTTTACAGAGAGTTTGTGGGTCAGGGTTAAAGGGAAAACAGCCATGGGAGACATTACTGTGGGGATCTGTTACAGACCGCCTGATTAAGGAAAAACTGTGGACATCATGGCAGTCAAGTGAAGTTCCCGACGACTGGGAAAAGGGAAATATAACCCCCATTTTCAAGAAGGGGAAAACAGAAGACCCGGGGAATTACAGGCCAGTCAGTCTCACCTCTGTGCCTGACAAAATCTTGGAGCACATTCTCCTGGACAGCATGCTAAGGCACATGAAAAACAACAAGGTGCTTGGTAACAGCCAGCATGGCTTCACTAAGGGGAAATCCTGCCTGACCATCTTGGTGGCCTTCTATGATGGGGCTACAGAGCTGATGAACAAGGGTAAAGCAGTTGATGTCATCTACCTGGACTTGTGCAAAGTGTTTGACACTGTCCTACACCACATCCTTCTCTCTAAATTGGAGAGATATCAATTTGATGGATGGACCACTCAGTGGATAAAGAACTGGCTGGATGGCCGCACACAAAGAGTTGTGGTCAATGGCTAATGTCTGGCTGGAGACCAGTAACGAGTGGTGTTCCTCAGGGATCGGTGTTGGGACCGGTCTTGTTTAACATCTTCATTGCTGACATGGACAGTGGGATTGAGTGCACCCTCAGCAAGTTTGCCGATGACACCAAGCTGTGTGGTCCGGTTGATATGCTGGAAGGAAGGGATGCCATCCAAAGGGACCTTGACATGCTTGTGAGGTGGGCTGATGCCAACCTCATGCAGTTCAACCATGACAAGTGCAAGGTCCTACACCTGGGTCAGAGCAATACCAGGCACAGCTACAGATTGGGCAAAGAAGAGATTCAGAGCGGCCCTGCAGAGAAGGACTTGGGGGTGCTGGTCAATGAGAAAATCAACATGAGCCACCTTTAGTGTGCACTCACAGCCCAGAAAGCCTGGGCTGCATTAAAAGAAGCGTGACCAGCAGGTCGAAAGAGGTGATCCTGCCCCTCTACTTTGCTCTTGTGAGACCTCACCTGGAGTATTGTGTGCAGTTCTGGTGTCCTCAACATAAAAAGGATGTGGAACTGCTGGAACAAGTCCAGAGGAGGGCCACGAGGATGATCAGGGGACTGGAGCACCTCCCGTATGAAGATAGGTTGAAGAAGTTGGGGCTGTTCAGCCTGGAGAAGAGAAGGCTGTTTGGAGACCTCATGGCAGCCTTCCAGTATCTGAAGGGGGCCTATAGGGATGCTGAGGAGGGTCTCTTTGTCAGGGACTGTAGTGACAGGACAAGGGGTGATGGGTTAAAACTTAAACAGGGGAAGTTTAGGTTGTATATAAGGATTAAATTCTTTCCTGTTAGGGTGGTGAGGCACTGGAATCGGTTGCCCATTGGGGTTGTGAGTGCTCCATCCCTGGCAGTGTTCAAGGCCAGGTTGGATGAAGCCTTGTGTGGGATGGTTTAGTGTGAGGTGTTCCTGCCCATGGCAGGGGGGTTGGAACTAGATGATCTTGAGGTCCTTTCCAACCCTAACTATTCTATGATTCCAGGATTCTATGATGCCACTCGCCGAAACGAGCCAGACTGAGAAGAGCGAGTGCCCTTCCGGGTAACTCCCAGTAACCTCCCTGGGCATGACGTGCTGTGGTATGGAATACGTCTTTGGCTAGCTTGGGTCAGGTGTCCTGTCTCTGCTTCCTCCCAGCCTCCCCTCCTCCGTGGCAGAGCATGAGATTCACAAAGTCCTTGGTCAGAGTAAACATAGAAAAAGAAAAGAAAAGAAACGAAAAAAAGAAACGAAACGAAAAAACGAAACGAAACGAAACGAAACGAAACGGAAAGAAAAGAAACGAAACGGAAAGAAAAGAAAAGAAAAGAAAAGAAAAGAAAAGAAAAGAAAAGAAAAGAAAAGAAAAGAAAAGAAAAGAAAAGAAAAGAAAAGAAAAGAAAAGAAAAGAAAAGAAAAGAAAAGAAAAGAAAAGAAAAGAAAAGAAAAGAAAGGAAAAGAAAGGAAAAGAAAGGAAAAGAAAGGAAAAGAAAGGAAAAGAAAGGAAAAGAAAGGAAAAGAAAGGAAAAGAAAGGAAAAGAAAGGAAAAGAAAGGAAAAGAAAGGAAAAGAAAGGAAAAGAAAGGAAAAGAAAGGAAAAGAAAGGAAAAGAAAGGAAAAGAAAGGAAAAGAAAGGAAAAGAAAGGAAAAGAAAGGAAAAGAAAGGAAAAGAAAGGAAAAGAAAGGAAAAGAAAGGAAAAGAAAGGAAAAGAAAGGAAAAGAAAAGAAAAGAAAAGAAAAGAAAAGAAAAGAAAAGAAAAGAAAAGAAAAGAAAAGAAAAGAAAAGAAAAGAAAAGAAAAGAAAAGAAAAGAAAAGAAAAGAAAAGAAAAGAAAAGAAAAGAAAAGAAAAGAAAAGAAAAGAAAAGAAAAGAAAAGAAAAGAAAAGAAAAGAAAAGAAAGGAAAAGAAAGGAAAAGAAAAGAAAAGAAAGAAGAAAAGAAAGGAAAAGAAAAGAAAAGAAAAGAAAAGAAAAGAAAAGAAAAGAAAAGAAAAGAAAAGAAAAGAAAAGAAAAGAAAAGAAAAGAAAAGAAAAGAAAAGAAAAGAAAAGAAAAGAAAAGAAAAGAAAAGAAAAGAAAAGAAAAGAAAAGAAAAGAAAAGAAAAGAAAAGAAAAGAAAAGAAAAGAAAAGAAAAGAAAAGAAAGAAAAAAAAGAAAAGAAAAGAAAAGAAAAGAAAAAAAAAGAAAAGAAAAGAAAGAAAAAAAAGAAAAGAAAAAAAGGAAGGAAAGGAAAGGAAAGGAAAGGAAAGGAAAGGAAAGAAAAGAAAAGAAAAGAAAAGAAAAGAAAAGAAAAGAAAAGAAAAGAAAAGAAAAGAAAAGAAAAGAAAAGAAAAGAAAAGAAAAGAAAAGAAAAGAAAAGAAAAGAAAAGAAAAGAAAAGAAAAGAAAAGAAAAGAAAAGAAAAGAAAAGAAAAGAAAAGAAAAGAAAAGAAAAGAAAAGAAAAAAATACTTAAGACACCCCTCACAGATATGCCCCCTCATTCCTATGCTGTGCTTCTCAACAAAAAAAAAAAAAAAAAAAGTCTTCAGCTTTCAAGGGCACCAGCACATTATTTCTATAGAAAATGAGAGATTGTGTTCATTATGTATTTTTACTGGCTAATACCTAATAGGAGCTATTATTTACCCAGGCAGCTGACGAAAGTGCTCATTCGCATTGAACAAAGTATTTGACGTTAAACATTTGTTGGATACTTCAGCCCAGTTTTTCAAGTAGTGAAAGATAGTTTCACCTTTTGCCTGGTATAACTGATTCATTGAGGATAGAAAAGTCATTGTCATAGTAACTGAAGTCATAGATGACTGAATATCCTCACAAATCTGAGAAAGGAGGAAAAAACCCAAACCACAAAACCACACCCTCTGATTAGATCCTTAAAACAAAAAAAGATGAATAAGAGAGTCTTTATACCTTTGGAGATTATACCTTTGGAGATATGTGTAATCATAAAATCCACAGACATGGTCAGTTACATATTCTACAGAATATTTCCCTATTTACGGAAAAACATGTTCTGCAGAAGTGAAGAAAAAGAAGCCTTGTAAAGGCAGGTTTTCGTTCTACACAATGCGTCACAGTGATGATGGGCAGGTTTATAATACCCCAGTAATGTAAAGATGACAGCCCAACACTGCAGCTGGGGGAGACTTCAGTTAAATAATTTTAAAACCAGCAGAGGCTCAGAGGTTCAAGGAGCCATCAAAGTCCCTGGAGCTTTTAAGCTCTTTCAGTTGCATGATGATGGCTTGACTTTGCGAATGAAGTTTTGGGAAGGGCTTTACCCACGATTACTACAAGCACGTTGATGACTAAAAAGGCCAGTGTGGGATAGGCAAATCCAGTTGCAAAAAGCACAGTGAAAGTTCTCCTTGGGTGGTATAGACAAGGCACAATTCTTCCTATGCTGTCTTTTCTCCTCGAGACTAACTCTGATTGTGTTCTCAAAGGAGACAACAGTGCTATGTATGGTGTGTCTCCAAGTCTCCCAACTGGAGGCCAAGGAGGACCACTGATGATAGTCAATATGGTAGTCAGTTGCATAGGCTTTTAGGAACATGGCCAGACACTTTCCAGCAACATCAAGTTGTTTTGCTTCTGCATAGCAAGGCTCAGACTTCACTTCAAAAGCCAGATGATGCAAAATCTGAGCTATGATGATTTTTACTACACAAAACCACTAAATGTCTCAGAGGCTGGTTTGTTGTTTTGCTTTTTTTGTTTTTTTAAGTTGAATTCAATGTCAGGTGGTTACGTGCTTTGTAAGAACATCCAACCCTGCTGCAAATTGGTGCTTTGTCCATAAACTCTATTTTCTTTTCTGCTTTTGACAGATGGTAGCAGTGTTGATCTACACATTAGCAGCAACTGATTGCCAATTCCAAAACAAGTTAAATGATCTTTGTATGATTTCCCATTGAGAGGTAATTAATGGATATTTGCAAGCTGCTTGGAGATACTCCTATTAGGGGAGTGTGGTTTTGATTTGGGGATTTTTTTGTGCGTTTGAGTTGCTTCTTGTTTGGTTGGGTTTTTTTGGTTTTTGTTTGGTTTGGTGTTTTTTTTTGTGGTGCACGGGTAAATGCTGTACAATATTTACAGCCTGTATTCCACAGTGTTACACAGTTTACTTTTGCAAGATTTCTCACACCTCACTTTATTCTCTCATGCTTAAACCTGACTTTCACTAAGACTAGTCACATCTGAGGAACCACCACCTTCGCTTTCTATGCCCGCCAGAATGGCTGCTTCTGCCCAAACGCAAAACATCCTAAAAGCTAGAGAATGAAGACTGTGGCCGTCATGCTGAGGTCCACTGCTTCATCACTTCCCTGTCTCTACCAACTCCAGGTATTTTTCCAATTTCACTGCTGATGAGAGGTTTATGCTTAGATTATACAAGATTTGGGAATAAATTATGAGCTGCATATAGAGTATTTGTACCATGCACAACAGGGTCCCAATCTAAGGAGCTACGCTTCCTGTTAATTGCTACTTGCTATGTTAACTTCAGGAGTAACAAGGAAATAGGACTGTGTTGTCTGCAAAGGCACAGATTCCCTAGTTGCTTCTGGTTTGGTCATTATAAATAGTGACAGGGAAAGAAGACAAAGAAAAATATCCCAGTTGTCAATGAATTTAGAACACAGACATTTTACAAACTGCACAAGGACAGCTATGCTTCCTTGGAGAAGCGGAAAACCATATAATATTTTATAATAACACTCACCTCCTTGGAGATATGGCCACTAGTAGGCAAGTGTTTGAGAATAAAAATGTATTACCTACCAATTCATTGTAAATGAGAAGTTGCATGTTGTTCTTTATTTTGAATTAGCTCACAAATGAGTGTTTATCCTGGGATAAATGGATGTGGATAAAAGGTAGACTAAAGTACCGACTGCTTTCTTAGAAGAATTATCTGAAATCAGATCTTCTCTGTTGGATGAAACCTAAATTGCAGAGGAAATATTTAACCATGTAAGGAGAAAATACAGACATAAGCTGCCACTAACTACAGTTAGCAGAACTAACTAACTAACACTTCCTTTTTCACTCAAGTTTCTAAGAGAATGCTCTTGTCTAAAAATCAAAACATATCAATATTAACATCCTCTGATGCAGATTTCTCAATAATTAGGCTTTAAAAACAAAGTGCTGCATCTGGATTGCTTTGCAGATAAAACTTTTTTTGCTCAAGAAACCCCAAATCAAATTCACCCTTTTGTACTAAGGTAGAAAAATCTGCTGAAAATAGCAGAGTTTAGCAGCATTTAGCATGGCTGCTAATACCGACTCAAGAAAACAGTAATTTTCATGAAGACTGATATGTGCTTCGTAGTCTTTGATGATGACCCACCTTCAGGTCAGGCATATTTGCTTTGCCATATTTTTCTCTACCCACAATGCTCCTCAGTTCACTTTCTATGGTTCTTGTAAAAGTTTAGTGTACACATTGCAACACCAGCACAGAGGAATTGACAGCTGCATTTCAAGGCATTGTTTACTATCAAAAATCACACATCTGGGTTAGATGTGCTATACATGTTCCACCTTTCACATCTTCTTTATTTATTAACTGCTGTGCAAAAAAAACCCACCCTAGATTATTTGCTAATGACAACTTTACACAGAAATACAGGATGTAAAGACTGTAGGATAGTAGAGCAGAATGGCTCATTTCAGTCACTGCTGTCATATATGATCATGCTTGGTTTTATTTAACTTGCTTTCAGAAAGCATTACAAGTGGCTGAGATATCTAAAATGCCACTAATTATTCTTCTTGAAAGACAAGGATTACAAGGAGTTTCTCATAACAGTCCTTTTACTTCTGCTAGTTCTGTCTAATCACTTGCTACTTGTCTGCAAATGGATTTGGTCTCATACATAGTAATAATGGTGACAGATGTTTTTCTGCCAGTCAAACTGAGCATTCAAACTTTGGTTGATTATTATGAGTAATCTACAATTTCCTTCATAATTAAGGTTGCAACTTTGTTTCCACTAAAGAGTTCAATTTTGACCTCCCACTCACATCTACTAATGAAGAAGAACTTTAAGTGATACGTAAGAATCATGGCAGGAGAATTTTCCTTCCCATTCAGAAAAAGTTGAAGGGGGAAACTCCCATTTAAACTGCCATTATAGATATAGCCATCTGTCAGTTTTCTGTCACTCTATTGGAAGCTGAGACAACAGAATGCCATTGACAGCTCCTTTATTAAGATCAGGATGCGCTATGGGCACAGAAATTAGAGGGAACAAGCAAGCACTATAGCTATCTTCCCCCTACTTTGGCTTATTTAAACCAACTACCTTCGTTTCAGGCACATAAATTCAAATACCATCAATAAGCTGACCCAGAGAAAAGCAGAAAAAAATTCCTAACACAGCAGAATTTGTTTGGACGAGTTGAATTTACTTCAATGGTAACTGATTTATGATGTTCCACTGCTAGAGGTACTAAACCAGATTTCTAGAAATACTTCTTTGGGCAGTCTTCAACAGAGAGAGAAGAAAAGTGATAACACATAGTTTAATGGATTTATCTACTGAAAATCTAATGCACAGGGACAATGGTTTGTTACTTAGAGTCCAATTTTAAATATTATTAAGATTTTAATAGGCTCACTAGATCAGTATGTGGACTCTGACCACCCAGTTTAGTCTCATTGGCAGTTTCAGAGACAGTGCATTAACTGTTGAAACTGGCCAGTTTAAATAAACTCCCTACTTCACAACAGCCATGAGCTTTTCAGAATAGCTGAGCCTAGACAATTTGAAAACAACTGAGAGATGTGAATAGGCAATATAGAGCCAGGACTTATAATGAATTTTGTCGTAGTTTAAACAAAAGTAATCCATAAATCACACAGTCGATCTCTCACTCCCCCTCTTCTTGCCTCCCCCTACACCCGGAGGGACGGAGAGGAGAATCGAAAAGAATGCAACTACCACAGGCTGAGATAAGAACAGTTTAGTAACTAAAGTATAACACAGATCGCTACTGCTACCACCAATAATAATAACGATAAAAGAAATAACAAGAGGAAAGAATACAACACCTCAACACCAGCCGACCAATAACTCACCCCACTCCCCCTAGCCGAGCACCGACCGAAAGCTCATCCAACCCTGCAGTCAACTAGCCCTTCCAGGTAACTCTCCGCTACATCCCGGGCATGACGTGTTGTGGTATGGAATACCTCTTTGGTCAGTTTGGGTCAGGTGTCCTGTCTCTGCTTTCTCCCAGCTTTCCCTCCTCCCTGGCAGAGCATGAGGCTCAGTCCTTGGCCAGACCAAACATTTGAGCAGCAACTGAAAACATTGGCGTTATCAACACCGTTCCCAGTCCAAAAACTGAAAACATAGCACTGCACTAGCTACTAAGGAGAAAAATGACTGCTACTGCTGAACCCAGGACATCTGCCAACATTATAATAAATCTTTTGAAACACTTACTTTATCACCGTCATGGTTTAACCCCAGCCAGTAACTCAGAATCACGCAGCCACTCTCTCACTCTCTGTCTTCTTCATCCCCCCGCTCCCAAGAGGGATGGGGAGGAGAATCAAAAGAATGTAACTCCCACGAGCTGAGATAAGAACAGTCCTGTAACTAAGGTAGAACACAAAACCACTACTGCTACCACCAATAACAATAATGATAAGCGAAATAACAAGGGAAGAGAATACAACCTCTCCCCACCTGCCAACCGATACCCAGCCCAACCAAGCAGTGATTTGGGCCTTCCGGGTAACTGCCCCCAGTTTATATACTCAGCATGGTGTGCTGTGGTATGGAATACCCTTTTGGTTAGTTTGGGTCAGGCGTCCTATCTCTGCTTCCTCCCGACTTCTGCTCTTCCCTGGCAGAGCACGAGACTCAAAAAGTCCTTGGTCAGAGTAAACATTACTTAGCAACAACTGAAAACATTCGTGTTACCAGCATTGTTCCCAGGTTGAACGTTAAAAACACAGCACTGCACCAGCTACTAAGAAGGAGAAAAATGACTGCTATAGCTGAATCCTTATCATACCCTAATTACTAATCTGTCCTATCACGAACATGAAAAGAATATAAATCATTATCTATATTCATACACAAACCACATCCACATACTTTCAAATCCCATACCAATTGCCTATCACAATGAAGTCATTTGTGGGAAGCTGATACATATACACACATATATGCACACATCCAGCTAATTATTTTATGCTTTTTTAAAAAAAACCCTAATACAATGGACCCACTGCTGTTAGTGGACAAATCCTGATCATATACTATGTCACACTTTCCAGCAATTTTGATAAAAGCTACAGGTGGAGAGAGATTATAATGGGAACATCTAATTGAAATTCATGTCCATTTTGCTTCAAATGGAAGGCATGCTGCTTGAGTCCCTGAAACATTCAATTTCATTCAAATTGTATGCAGATTTTCAGGCAAAACTGAATTTATTAAAGAAAGCTTGAGAGAGTCCTGGAAAAGGTCAGCGCTGCAAGTACTTCGTAATTATATTTTTGACATCTGTGTACTCTACCTCCATGAAGGCTTCTTTCCAAAGCGGGCAAGGAGATACATAAATCCCACAGAGGTCTATTCTTTTGATATATTTGACATCTTCCACTGACATTTTCAGTCACTTTGTGTCTTTTTGGATTCACTGGGACATTAGGCATTCAGGATGGTTCCTTCCAATACATTCTTATCAAAAACTAGACAAGTCATATCAGTTTCACCTTTCAAAATTATCCTGTGACTCACAGTTGCAGCTTGGGTGTTTTGTTTTTTCTTTGGCAGGTTTCCCTGTTTTGGTGTTTTGCAAGTGAGAAGACTGAAAGCTACCACTTATACAGAAGATTCAGGGAAAAAATCAAACAAAACAACATGATTTCCTGCCCTCTATTTGAATACAATCGAGAAGTCTACTACATAGAATCATAGAATCATGGAATAGTTAGAGTTGGAAAGCACCTTAAAATCATCAAGTTCCAACACCCCTTCCATGGGCAGAGACACCTCTCAAAGGTCATCCAAGGCTCTGTCTAACCCAGCCTTGAATACTGCCAGGTATGGAGCATTCACAACTTCCTTGAGCAACCTGTGCCAGGGCCTCACAACCCTTACAATAAAGAACTTGTTCCTTCTATCTAACCTAAGTTTCCCATGTTTAAGTTTGAACCCATTAATACTTGTCCTATCACTATAGTCCCTAGTGAAGAGTCACTCTCCAGCAGCCTTATAAGCCCCCTTCAGATACTGGAAGGATGCCATGAGGTCTCCACGCAGCCTTCTTCAGGCTGAACAGACTCAACTTTCTCAGCCTGTCTTCATATGATAGGTGATCCAGGCCCCTGATCATTCTCGTGGTTCTCCTCCGGATTTGTTCCAACAGATCCATGTCCTTTTTATGCTGAGGACACAAAATCTGTACACGATACTCCAAGTGAGGTCTCACAAGAGCAGAGTAGAGGGGCAGGATCACCTCTTTCGACCTGCTGGTCACGCTCCTCTTGATGCAGCCCAGGATATGGTTGGCTTTCTGGGCTGTGAGCGCACACTGCCGGCCCATGTTCAGTTTCTCATTGACCAACACCCCCAAGTCCTTCTCTGCAGGGCCGCTCTGAATCTCTTCTCTGCCCAACCTGTAGCTGTGCCTGGGATTGCTCTGACCCACATGTAGGACCTTGCACTCGGCATGGTTGAACTTCACAAGGTTGGCATCAGCCCACCTCACAAGCGTGCCAAGGTCCCTCTGGATGGCATTCATTCCTTCCAGCGTAACAACCGAACCACACAGCTTGATGTCATCGGCAAACTTGCTGAGGGCTCACTCAATCCCACTGTCCATGTCACCAACAAAAATACTGAACAAGACCGATCCCAACACCGATCCCTGAGGAACACCACTTGCTAATGGTCTCCAGCCGGACATTGAGCCATTGATCACAACTCTTTGTGAGCGGCCATCCAGCCAGTTCTTTATCCACCGAGTGGTTCATCCATCAAATTGATGTCTCTCCAATTTAGAGACAAGAATGTCATGCGTGACAGCATAGAATCATAGAATCATGGAATAGTTAGGGTTGGAAAGGACCTCAAGAACATCTAGTTCCAACCCCCCTGCCATGGCCAGGGACACCTCACACTAAACCATCCCACGCAAGGCTTCATCCAGCCTGGCCTTGAACACTGCCAGGGATGGAGCACTCACAACCTCCCTGAGCAACAAATTCCAGTGCCTCAACATCCTAACAGGAAAGAATTTAATCCTTATATACAACCTAAACTTCCCCTGTTTAAGTTTTAACCCATCACCCCTTGTCCTGTCACTACAGTCCCTGACAAAGAGACCCTCCTCAGCATCCCTATAGGCCCCCTTCAGATACTGGAAGGCTGCCATGAGGTCTCCAAACAGCCTTCTCTTCTCCAGGCTGAACAGCCCCAACTTCTTCAACCTATCTTCATACGGGAGGTGCTCCAGTCCCCTGATCATCCTCGTGGCCCTCCTCTGGACTTGTTCCAGCAGTTCCATGTCCTTTTTATGTTGAGGACACCAGAACTGCACACAATACTCCAGGTGAGGTTTCACAAGAGCAGAGTAGAGGGGCAGGATCACCTCTTTCGACCTGCTGGTCACGCTCCTTTTGATGCAGCCCAGGATATGGTTGGCTTTCTGGGCTGTGAGCACACACTGCCAGCTCATGTTCATTTTCTCATTGACCAACACCCCCAAGTCATTCTCTACAGGGCCGCTCTGAATCTCTTCTTTGCCCAGTCTGTAGCTGTGCCTGGGATTGCTCTGACCCAGGTGTTGGACCTTGCACTTGGCATGGTTGAACTTCATAAGGTTGGCATCAGCCCACAAGCGTGTCAAGGTCCCTCTGGATGGCATCCCTTCTCTCCAGCGTACCAACTGGACCACACAGCTTGGTGTCATCGGCAAACTTGCTGAGGGCGCACTCAATCCCACTGTCCATGTCAGCGATGAAGATGTTAAACACGACCAGTCCCAACACCGATCCCAGAGGGACGCCACTCGTTACTGGTCTCCAGCTGGACATCAAGCCATTGACCACAACTCTTTGTGTGCGGCCATCCAGCCAGTTCTTTATCCACGAAGTGGTCCATCCATCAAATTGATATCTCTCCAATCAAACGCTTTGGCAAAACTACGTAGATGACATCAACTGCTGTACCCCTGTCCATTAGTTCCGTAGCCCCATCATAGAAGGCCACCAAATTGGTCAGGCAGGATTTCCCCTTAGTGAATCCATGCTGGCTGTCACCAACCACCTCGATGTTTTTCATGTGCCTTAGCATGCCTTCCAGGAGAATCTGCTCCAAGATTCTGCCAGGCATAGATGTGAGACTGACTGGCCTGTAATTCCCCGGGTCTTCTATTTTCCCCTTCTTGAAAGTGGGGGTTATATTTCCCTTTTTCCAGTCATCGGGAACTTCACCTGACTGCCATGATTTTTCAAATATGATGGCCAGTGCCTTAGCAACTTCATTTGCCAGCTTTTTCACAAACCCTGGATGGATTTCATCAGGTCCCATGGACTTGTGCACATTCAGGGTCTTAAGATGGTCTAGAACCAGATCCTCTCCTACAGCAGACCTAAGGTCTTCATTCTCACAGTCGAGATTTGGGTGGCGTGGTCAGAGCTTGTGCCAGTGAAGACTGAGGCAAAGAACTCATTAGGAACCTCAGCCTTCTCCAAATCCAGGGTAGCCAGTTTTCCTAATGGCTTCTGGAGAGGGCCCACGTTGTCCCTAGTCTGTCTTTTATTTGCACTGTAATTACAGAATCCCTTCCTGTTACCTTTCGCATCTCTTGCTAGATTTAATTCTAACTGAGCTTTAGTCTTCCTAACCTGGTCCCTAGCTTCCCAACAACATCCCTATACTCTTCCCAGGCCACCTGTCCTTGCTTCCACCTTTTATAAAACTCTTTTTTCCTTCTAAGTTTCCTCAACAGCTCCTTATCCATACAAGGAGGTCCCCTGGTCCTCCTGCTGCACTTCCTTCTAGTTGGGACGCAACACTCCTGGGCTTGTAGCAGGGGATCCTTGAACATCAACCAACAGTCTTGGGCCCCCCTGCCCTCCAGGGCTATATCCCATGGAAACTTACTAAGCAGGTTCCCGAAGAGGCCAAAGTCTGCTTTCTTGAAGTCCAGGGCAGTGAACTTGCTGCTTGCTCTTCTCACTGTCCTGAGGATCTCGAACTTGACCATCTCGTGATTGCTGCAACCAAGGCTGCCCTGGAGTGTCACATTTCCAACCAGCCCTTCCTTGTTGGTGAGCATGCGGTCAAGCATGGCACCTCTCCTTGTCGGCTCCTCTATTACTCACAGAAGGAAGTTTTCTTCCACACAATCGAGGTACTTCCTGGATTGCTTGTGCTGGGCTGTACCGTCCCTCCAACAGATACCAGGGTGGTTGAAGTCCCCCATGAGGACAAGGGCCTGCAAGCGTGAGGCTGCTCCGATATGTCTACAGAGTGCTTCATTCACAGAGTCCTCTTGAGCAGGCAGTCTGTAACAGATCCCCACAGTAATGTCCCCCATAAGTGTTCTTCCTTCAGCCCTGACCTACAAACTCTCTCTTGACTGCTTACCTGTCCCCAGACAGAATTCCATACTCTCCAGCCTATTACTGACATAAATAGCAACTCCCCCTCCTCGTCTGGCAGGCCTGTCTTTCCTAAAGGTTGGCTCTCAGGCCTTTTCTAAAAGGCCTTTTCTAAAGAGCCTGTAACATTCCTTTCCAACACTCCAATCATAGGAGCCATCCCACCATGTTTCTGTGATGCCTATTATATCATAACCCCATAGGCGTGCACACATCTCTAATTCCTCTTGTTTGTTCCTCGTGCTACAGGCGTTTGCATAGAGGCATCTGAGCCAAGCTCCAAATGAAGTCTATTCATTGGCTGGAGCAGCTAGAATATCTCTACATTGCTCTGAGCATTTATTATAGGTGCTCGCAACTGAATGGGTGTGTTGGGATGGAATGATGAGCCCCTCACCCAACACATCTAGTTTAAAGCTTTCTTGACCAGCTTGGCAAGCCTCCCACCAAAACAGCTCTTCCCCTTCATTGTCAGACCAGTTCCACCAGCCTCCAGTAGATCTGGCCTCCTAAATTGTTTTAGATACCCTGGAAAATCTGCCTAACCTTTTTAAGGTCCTCCCCTTTATCCTGGAGAATTGATTAAAAGACTATCTGAGCTCCAGAGCCCCTAACAACCTCTCCCAGGGCTCTGGAGTCCTTCTTTATGTTCTCCAGGCTATGGCTGTCTATATCGCTAGCACCCACATGGACCACTGCAAGTGGGTAATAGTCAGCAGGACTTACTAGACCAGGCAGTCCCTCTGCAATATCCCTGATCTGAGCCCCTGGTAGGCAACACACCTCCCCTGAGACTGGGTCAAGCCAACAGATGGGTGCCTCTGTGCCTTTCAAAGTAGAGTCCCCTCCTACTATGACCCACTGCTTTTTCCTGGCAGCACTACTACTGATCCACTTCACTGGTGCATTAGGAGGTTGTTCATGTGGTGAGATCTGTGTTTCCTCATTAGTCCCCTGCAGAACCGCAAAGTGGCTCTGGGTGGGGACATCAGATTTAGCAGGAAGCCCCTTGCTATTAATTGTCCTCATCCTCCTTTTGTTGTTGTTTTTTGGTGGTAGGGTTTGTTTGGATTTTTTTTTTGTTACTAGTTCTCAGCTTCCTGGGTTAATGCCCTCCTTCTTTTCTGTATGTGCTATGATGGACGCTTGAGGCCCCTGCACAGTCTGGGCCTGGAGCAAGCAGCGCTGCTTCCTCTCAGCTTCCCTGACATCTTTTACCTTACTGACAGTGTTCCCCAGCTCAGCCATCTGCTGCAGGGAGGACCTCCACCAGGGAGCATGCAGAATTTTTAACAAAGACTAAGAACAGAAAAAGGATTAACAGGAAAAAAATAATTAAAAAATAAGATTTGGAACTCAAGTTCATTCTAGGAATGGATCCTGAATTTGAGTTCAGAGTTTGAGCATGCCTTAGGCAGAAGGCTTAAGCACTTATTTGTTACTGCTTTTATCTTGATGTATAGAAACAGGGAGATAGAAGTACTAAACTTGCTACCTTTAAGGAACAATAGGTAATAGAGAAGTATATATCACTATTTGAAAAGACAGTGATAAACCTCCTTTCTATTACTGTTGTTTCAGAACTGAGAATTTTCCCTTTGCTATTTATTTTCTCTTAATAAATACAAGAGTACAAAAGGCAAACTCTGGCTTGTTCCTCTTCATTTAGCAACAATCGTTAATTAAAGCTGAAACACTCCTACACTTAATTTCCCCATACAACTTGTCATGAGAGGAAAAATATGGGAAGAATGAAAAGTAATGAAAACCACACCTGCACCCAATTCTACCGCACCAAGTTCAGACTACAGAGCAGCTATGCAAGGCAGAGAAGCTACAAAGAGCTATGGGAGGGAAGGCGTGGTCGGTGTCCTTTTCACAAGGAACGCTCTACCTCTGTCTAACCAGGATTTCAACCAATGCTACACAGTACTGCAGCAGCAGCAGCAGCCAAGGCCAGCTGACACAAGTACTGCAGACACTGAATTCTTAAGGAAAGTATTTCTCAGGGGCTAGCAGAAGAGGACAATTCCAAAGAGCAAAACTTATTTTCTTTAACTGCAACCTGGATTGCAAATTATGGTTTGGCCACAGATATAGAATATTATACAGTACAATATCTACATGACAAGTTATGCAGCCATCCTACTCTTCCAGTGTAGGATCTTGAGCCATTTCTCACCTATAATAATAATTAGCACTACAATAAACAGTTACCACACAGGGAAAGGAGACAGTGTTATAAAATATTAATTCTCAATGATGTTAAACACTTCAATCACCTAAAATAGGTATTGGCATGGAACACCAATAAAAGTTTCTTGATATAACAACACATGAATTACTGACACTGGGAAATCTTTTGTACAACAATCACTGTGTATGTACCCTCTCTTGAAAGCACAAGCAGTCAGAAAATACACTAGCCTGACCATCTGTTCCTCTCTGACAACATGTAATTAAGTAATTTATTTATTTAGCACTTAAAACTTCTCCCTTCTCTTCATATTAGTCAAGGATGCTTATGCTAAATCCAGATGTAGTTAACGTATTGTGCACTGAAGCAAGGAGTGTCCTTATAGGCACATGACTTGCCTTCTGGCATCCACCTTCAAAATCTCAGCTGTGTTGCCTTGAAAACCCCGTTTGTTTTCCTCCTGTTTTCCCAAGCTGGCCAAGTATTAAGGCACTTTGCATGGTCATTAACTGAACAACACAGGATTATACAGTGTCCTGTGGGCCATAGTAACCACACACCTCAGCTGAAGTACACATTTGGCTAGAATTTCTTTCTTTCTATAGAATACATGTTGCTCATGACATGAAAATCAGGTCAGAGTATGCTACCCAAACAAAGCTTCCTTTTTTGCCATAGATGCAGATGTGATAGAAGGTATTCTTTTAAAAGCAGCTTCTCTGTATTTTTCTGGGAAAAGGATTATAGCTTAAGATATCTTGAGCTAAGGCCATCCTTTGTTTTGTAGGCTTCGTTTTTGACATTTCTACAGCCATTACTGGCATTTCTTCAAGCCCTTGATTCCCATATATTTAGCCTTTTTTCTATTTGCTTTTACTGTTAAAGCATAAAGGCTAGATTGAAGTGTTCATCCCACTTGTCAACCCAGAACAAGCTGGCATGAAGCTTAGCAGCTTACTATCATTTGTCTTGCAGACTCACACATTCTTTCAAGTCAAATTACTGCTCTGAAATGTGAAGGTTTGATGTACATCAGATCACTAAGGGCATTTTCCAAATGATAATTACTTAGTTCCACCAACTGCATTTTAAAACTATTTTTTTATTATTTCATCTGCAAGTTACCAGCTGTCATGGTTTAAGCCCGGCTGGTAAATCAGTACCACGCAGCCGCCCTCTCTTCCCCCCCCACCCCCTCCCCCTGACTTCCTCCCCCCCGCTCCTGGAGGGACAGGGAGGAGAATTGAAAGAATGTAACTGCCACAGGTTGTGATAAGAACAGTCCTGTAACTAAGGTATAACACAAATCACTACTGCTACCACCAATAACAACAATGATAAGCAAAATAACAAGGGAATACAACTGCTCACCACCCGCTAACTGATACCCAGGCCAATCAAGCAGTGATTTGGGCCTTCCGGGTAACTGCCCCCAGTTTATATAGTGGGCATGATGTGCTGTGGTATGGAATACCTCTTTGGTTAGTTTGGGTCAGGTGTCCTGTCTCTGCTTCTTCTTGGCTTCCCCTCCTCCCTGGCAAAGCATGAGACTCAGAAAGTCCTTGGTCAGAGTAAACATTACTGAGCAACAACTAAAAACATTGGTGATATCAGCGCTGTTCCCAGGCTGAAAGTCAAAAGCACAGCACTGCACCAGCTACTAAGAAGGAGAAGAAAAGACTGCTGCTGCTGAACCCAGGACACCAGCATATGTTATTTCCATATTGCAACCACTAGTGTAATTTTTTCACTGCAAATCCGTTATTTAGCTCAGATTCACCTAAAATTAAACCATGATTAGTAACGAAACAGGAAACTGCAAGAAGCTCTAAGTGCCTTCTCACTTCTAACAGCAGTATTGAAGGAACTTGGGCAGCCAACAGGGGTGAGGGAAAAGAAGGAAGAAATAAGTAAAAGGAATTAACCTCAGTGGAGCTAGAAGATCAGGTTTCAGAACATTCATGGTTTTAAAGATTAGGACTCCCTTACCCAGGTCCCTGGTAACAAATTCAGAACACATCTGTGTTGACATTAACATTTTAACTTTCATGTCTCATGATTCCTGTGATGTGAGAAAAGAATTTTTCAGAACAAACCGCATATGTCAGTTTTGTTTGTATGTCATTATATTGGGGGGGGTGGGGGGGTGGGTAGAAAGCTTTTACAAATACAAATATTACAGTAATACACACTAGTCCTATAAACAAAGATTGTACTACATAGTATAAGGAACCTACAAAAATGGTGTTTGTATGTACCATCTGAATTGATGGAACATTCAAAGGAGAAGAAAACATACATTATAAAAATGGGTATTTTCTTTTGCTCTTACTCTGTTTGAATGTCCCTGTTTGTTACAGGTTGGTGGAGTTTTTGTTTGGACTTCCTTCTAATCAACTAAAACCAATAAAGAACAAAAATACTACTAGGCAAGTTAAAGTTTGTTTCCAAATAGAGCCAAAGACTCTGGATCTATAAGAAATTCTAGTTTTCCAAAACTTTACAGTTTCCATTTAATTTTTATTTGATTTATGAATCAGTCTCCCGAGTGTTAATTGTATATGAAAGAAACACTGACTCAGTGGAGTCAATAGTTTGTTTTTTCAATAATAAAAAAATGCATACTTTTTATACCATTATTGCTTAGAAATTAGATAACATTCCTTTTAATACCATGCGGACAGGACACTGCAGCAAACCACTTAATGAGCAGTAAAAGAGTATTGACTAGGCACAGTGATATGCAAGACAGTGGTTCCACCAAATTAGACAAGTTCTATGCTTTTAGAGTCTCTATAGGAATATTTCTGCTCTACTTTAAAAAAAAACCCACCACTTTTGAAAAAATTATTACCTCAAAGGCATAAAAAGATAAAATGCAAAAGATATATTTTTGGTTATGTCATAATAAATAGTGCTAATATTAATCAGTGTTTCTTTAAAAAAAAAAAAACAAACAAACTTTTTTCTTTTTGCACTAATGATCATATGAATGAGGTGATGTGGAGTGCTGTATATACACCACAAGAATGCAATACAGTATTTCCCACAAAAGGCTCACAAATACATATTGTCACAGGCAGAAAGCATTGGACAAATGCTATGCTTTAAAAGTCGTTTTCAGTTAGTCCAGAACAGATGTGACCAGGCATACTTCACACCAGCATGAAAGGCTCTGTTTGGCTAAGTTGCTTCTGCAGGCACAAAGTGATCAATGCTCAATCCACTGGAGAACTCACTCTGAACTTTCCTAAACAGATCTCAGTTGTTCCCCAACTTCTCAGCACACTTCCTGCATTTCCAACATAACACTAGCAATATTTGGCTGTTCAAGTAGGCAAAATAAGCAGCTGCTTTGGGCAAAAGACCATCAAAAATAACATAATATCCAAAGTCCTCCTGCCTCCTGAACCAGCACCTTAGAAGACAAATTCTTACCAGTGCTGCCACTTCATGTTTACAGCACAGAGAGGACCATGCTGACATGTTGGCTCCTCTCATTCTCCTGTTGGCTCCTCTCATTCTCCTGTAGCAGGAAAATGGGCAAGGCCAACCCTTCAGGCTTCTCTCATCTTCTCAGAACAAACATGTCTGTGTCCCAGCTCCTCTTTATGTGGAAGAGCAAAACAGAACTGCCGAGAAACTGTGATTCAGATTTTAGTTGCCTCCTGTTGTACAAACATATCTGGATGCAAATACCCAAAAAGCATGTAAATGGCAAATGTATAATTTCCCTCAAATTTCATATACAGTACACTTCACTCTGTACATAGCTGATTTAGAGGTAACATAACAAGGGTTAGAGGTACTTTTATGTGCTACATTTACCCTTGGGTCTTGACAAGGTGTCATGGTTTAAGCCCATCTGGTAACTCAGAACCACACAGCTGTTCCCTCGCTCCCCACTCTTCTTCCTCCCCCCGCTCCCAAAGGGATGGGGAGGAGAACTGAGAGAATGTAACTCCCATGGGTTGAGATAAGAACAGTCCAGTAACTGAGGCATAACAAAACCACTACTGCTACCACCAATAATAATAATGATAAGGGAAATAACAAGGGAAGGGAATGCAACTTCAGGTGACCTGAAGACATCTAGTAGGTGGGCTCTAAAAGTGCTACAAAGCAAGCGACAGCATATAATTGAGTTCATTGGCTGTTTTCCCCTAAGATCAAATCCCCTTAAGGTACACATCGGACTTCCGCATCTTCCCGCATTACTCACCAAGTATATCTGGGTACCTGGGCAAAAGCAATCCCATCAGTGGGTTTGCCTTTACTTGAAGCAGGAATAACCCAGACTGTCTTCCCCAGCAAATTCTTTATGTGTACCACAAGAACTTTATCTCCTTCTATAGTATGTAAAAGTTACGACTGGGCTGGACCAGCTCTGCTGGTAGATCCTCTGGTGTTGACCAGCCAGGTGGCTTTTGGTGTGTATCCCAAAGCTTGAAAGTTCCCCCACCCATTGCTCTCAGTGTGGTTTTTAACAGCCCATTGGACCGTTCGATTTTCCCAGAGGCTGGTGCATGGCATGGGATGTGATATACCCACTCAGTGCCATGCTCTTTGGCCCAAGTGTCTATAAGGTTATTCCGGAAATGAGTCCCATTGTCTGACTCAATTCTCTCTGGGGTGCCGTGTCGCCACAAAATTTGTCTCTCTAGGCCCAGGATAGTGTTCTGGGCAGTGGCGTGGGGCACAGCGTATGTTTCCAGCTATCTGGTGGTCGCTTCCACCATGGTAAGCACATGGCGCTTGCCTTGGCGGGTTGGTGGGAGTATGATATAATCAATCTGCCAGGCCTCCCCATATTTGTACTTCAGCCATCGTCCTCCATACCAAAGAGGCTTTAACAGTTTGGCTTGTTTAATTGCAGCACATGTTTCAACCTGGGCAATAGTGTCCATCATTAAGTCCACCCCTCGATCAAGGGTCCATCTGTATGTTGCATCTCTGCCGTAATGGCCTGAAGTGTCATGGGCCAACCAGGCTAAAAATAATTCACCTTTATGTTGCCAATCTAAGTCCATCTGAACCACTTCAATCTTAGCAGCATTATCCACCTGTTGGTTGTTCTGGTGATCCTCCATGGCCCAGATCTTGGGTACATGAGCATCTACATGGAGTAGATGCTGTGCAGGTCTCTTGACATTACTCTGCTTTATGGCAAAACTGGCTTTCAGCAAGATCTGGATCATTTTATTTCTGTCCTGACTTCAACAGCAGCAGTCATTTTTCCCCTTGTTAGTAGCTGGTGCAGTGCTGTGTTTTTGACTTTCAGCCTGGGAACAATGCTGATAACGCCAATGTTTTTAGTTGTTGCTAAATAATGTTTACTCTGACCAAGGACTTTTTGAGTCTCATGCTCTGCCAGGGAGGAGGGGAAGCCAGGAGGAAGCAGAGACTAGCCACCTGAAACAAACTAGCCAAAGATGTATTCCTAGGTATCGGTCGGTGGGTGGTGAGTGGCTGTATTCTCTTCCTTCGTTATTTCTCTTATCGTATTATTACTGGTGGTAGCAGTAGTGGTTTGTGTTATACCTTAGTTACCGGACTGTTCTTATCTCAACCCGTGGGAGTTACATTCTTCTGATTCTCCTCCCCACCCCTCTTGGGAGCTGGGGAAAGGAAAGGGAGTGTAGTGTGAGCGAGCGGCTGCGTGGTTCTGACTTGCTGGCTGAGTTTCAGCCGCGACAACTTGCTTTCTCAAAAACTTCTTCTGCTGTATCACCCCACATTATAATGTCATCAATGTATTGCAGGTGTTCTGGAGGTTGCCGGAGCAGTCCAGTAACTAAGGTATAACAAAACCACCACTGCTACCACCAATAATAATAACGATAAGGGAAATAACAAGGGAAGAGAATGCAACTGCTCACCAATACCCAGCCTGAACCAAGCAGTGATCTAACCCTTCTCGGTAACTCCCCCAGTTTATATACTGGGCATGACGTGCTGTGGTATGGAATACTTCTTTGGCTAGTTTGGGTCAGGTGTCCTGTCTCTGCTTCCTCCCGGCCTCCCCTCCTCCCTTGCAGAGCATGAGACTCACAAATTCCTTGGTTAGAGTAAACATTATTTAGCAACAACTAAAAACTTTGGTGATATAATCATTGTGCCCAGGCTGAAAGTCAAAAGCACAGTACTGCACTAGCTACTAAGAAGGAGACAAATGACTGCTACTGCTGAACTGAGGAAACAGGTTCCTTGTTTTTTAAAAAATTTCCTTTTTTTTTCTCTTCTCCAATACCACCACATGAAAGATACATAAGAAATCACACCACCGAAGGCTCACTGACATAAAGGAGAAACAGCAATGCTGCCTATGCACCGAATGCTGTGAAACACACAAAACCCAAAAAAGTGAAAAGAAAAATGCTTTCCAGACGCAATGAAATTGAAGAAAATCATAGCGGTCAGGTGAAGTTCCCGATGACTGGAAAAAGGGAAATATAACCCCCACTTTCAAGAAGGGGAAAATAGAAGACCCGGGGAATTACAGACCAGTCAGTCTCACATCTGTGCCAGCAGATTCTCCTGGAAGGCATGCTAAGGCACATGAAAAACATCGAGGTGGTTGGTGACAGCCAGCATGGTTTCACTAAGGGGAAATCCTGCCTGACCAATTTGGTGGCCTTCTATGATGGGGCTACGGAACAGATGGACAAGGGTACAGCAGTTGATGTCATCTATGCAGACTTGTACAAAGCATTTGATGTTGTCACGCATGACATTCTTGTCTCTAAATTGGAGAGATATCAATTTGATAGGTGTACCATTCGGTGGATAAAGAACAGGCTGGACGGCCGCACACAAAGAGTTGTGGTCAATGGCTCAATGTCTGTCTGGAGACCATTAACGAGTGGTGTTCCTCAGGGATCAGTGTTGGGATCGGTCTTGTTCAACATCTTTGTTAGTGACATGGACAGTGGGATTGAGTGTGCCCTCAACAAGCTTGCCGATGACACCAAGCTGTGAGGTTCGGTTGATACGCTGGAGGGAAGGAATGCCATCCTGAGGGACCTCGACACACTTGTGAGGTGGGCTGATGCCAACCTTGTGAAGTTTAACCATGACAAGTGCAAGGTCCTACACCTGGGTCAGAGCAATCCCAGGCACAGCTACAGGTTAGGCAGAGAACAGATTCAGAGCAACCCTGCAGAGAAGGACTGGGGGGTGTTGGTCAATGAGAAAATGAACATGAGCCGGCAGTGTGCGCTCACAGCCCAAAAATCCAACTCTATCCTGGGCTGCATCAAGAGAAGCGTGACCAGCAGGTCAAAGGAGGTGATCCTGCCCCTCTACTCTGCTCTTGTGAGACCTCACTTAGAGTATTCTGTGCAGTTCTGGTGTTGTCAACACAAAAAGGACATGGAACTGCTGGAACAAGTCCAGAGGAGGCCACGAGGATGATCAGGGGACTGGAGCACCTCCCATATGAAGACAGGCTGAGGAAGTTGGGGCTGTTTAGCCTGGAGAAGGGAAGGCTGCATGGAGACCTCATAGCAGCCTTCCAATATCTGAAGGGGGCCTACAAGGCTGCTGGAGACGGACTCTTCACTAGGGACTATAGTGATAGGACAAGGTTTAATGGGTTAAAACTTAAACAGGGGAAGTTTAGGTTGGATATAAGGAGGAAGCTCTTTACTGTAAGGTTGGTGAGGCACTGGAATGGGTAGCCCAGGGAAGTTGTGAGTGCTCCAACCCCAGCGGTGTTCTATTCCAGGTTGGACAGAGCCTTGGGTGACATGGTTTAGTGTGAGGTGTCTCTGCCCATGGCAGGGGGGTTGCAACTAGATGATCTTAGGGTCCTTTCCAACCCTAAATATTCTATGATTCTGTGATTCTATTCTATGATTCTATAAAATATGTAGGAAGTACACAAGTCATAAATGTGGATGTAGAACTCTTCAGAGGTGCATTGAAAAGAGGAAAAGCAGCAATAATCAAAGGAGAATATTTATTCTGGGGTATTTCATTCTTTTGGAGGGAATATAACTGGAGAACCACAAAAATATTTATCTCAGAAATTAAAATGCCAGACTTTTTTCCCCACAATGCACTAGGTGTTTAAATATCTTGCAGTTAGCAGGAGGGAGATGTGAAATAACCAAATGTCAGCTCTCATGAGACTTCAAAATATTTTTAATTTCAGTAGGAGCATTTGGAGGGAAGGGGCAGAAGGTTTTTCTTTTCCTTTTATTCCTTTTTTTTTTTTTTTGTTTGTTTTTTTGGTTGGTTGGTTGTTTGGCTGGTCTGATTTTAGAAAGAACTACATGAAAGAGGTCACTTCACAATCATTTTTCCTATACCAACAAACTATTCTTCCAGCCCTAATCTAAAACTTTAGCTAATTAATTTTAAGTTGAGGATTAGACCTCCTCCTTAAAATGTTCACCTTGTACCAGGAACAGATCTGCATGAAGGCAACACTTACTCCCATGTCCATGTACATTCCCTCTCAGAAGTTCCACTAAATGAATAAGTATAGATCAATGACTACTTTCCACCATGAGTAAGGATCATAAAATGTAGCCTTGTGTGCATCAACACACACTTAGAAAGTAATTTTACTGATTTTTTTTTTTTTTGCTATTTTGATACCTGTTCCATCTACAGTTTTAAGCTTAAAAAAGCAGTTAAGTTTTACATAGAATTTACGTTTTTATTTCACTAATTTACATTTACTGAACATTAGGGTATACACACCTTAACGGTGACACAGAATTGTAGAATAGTTAGGGTTGGAAAGGTCCTCAAGATCATCTAGTTCCAACCCCCCTGCTATGGGCAGGGACACCTCACACTAAACCATCCCACACAAGGCTTCATCCAACCTGGCCTTGAACACTGCCAGGGATGGAGCACTCACAACCTCCCTGGGCAACCGATTCCAGTGCCTCACCACCCTAGCAGGAAAGAATTTCCTCCTTATATCCAATCTAAACTTCCCCTGTTTAAGTTTTAACCCGTTACCCCTTGTCCTGTCACTACAGTCCCTGATGAAGAGTCCCTCCCCAGCATCCCTATAGGCCCCCTAATGTTATAAAACCTCGAAGAAGGGGATTCTAAGGTGCTTGAGGAGAATCCTCCTTTCATTGATGTTATAACTGCAAGAAGAGTTCCAAATATTGTAGCAGAGCTTGTTTTGACATCAACTGAAATAAACCACATGAAAAACACCCAGACACAGCTGCATCCCAAACTCTTTTAGTATCAAGTTAGCCAAAGTAGAAGAGGACCCTTTGAGCACCCACTTACTCTAGAGCAGCCCACGGCCCTTCACTCGGTACAAAGACCCTTGCGGCATTCCTTACAGATGAATGTATCACAGCTAAGAAACAGCACTTTGGGAAGAAAATTTCTCTGGTATTTATAGTCATTTATGAGTCTGGCCTACTAGAGTTTAGAAGACCTCCCTTTCCCCAGTGTTAACCAAACAAATAATATTTGCCTAATTAGTTACCTAGAACTGCGTCAAGAAGATTAGCCTTCTACAAGAGTTCTGTGAAAACATATCACAGACATGGGAACAAGGCAGTCTTAGCGAGAAATTATGAGCTAAAGGTTGAAGGTCATCTCACCAGGATTCAGTGTAATATTTAGCTACTTCCTATTCCCATCTTTAACTTCATCTTCCCACATAACATGAAGCACAATGCTTCACCCTTCCTTGTCTTGAATTCCCCATCTGCACAACAGGAATATTTAGCATGCTGCCTCTGTGCTTTGAGGTATGGCATCTGTGAAGTGCTTTTCCCTTCTTTACTGTGTATCAGCTGACTAAAGCAAAAATTTGTCTGCAAATATGAAGATATTTTTAGTGATTTCTTTCGAGGGTGGCAAGTAGGGCCATGATTAAAAAAATACATGAATGTAGAATAAACATTTATTAAAATATATAATTAGCATAGACTGACATACAAACACCTTCGAAACTGACAGTGTACAATAGCTACTCAACTAGAACTACTTAAATTCTACATCTGGAGCACTAGTGGCCTACAAAACACTCTTTGTAGTAAGTAAAATAATCTCTTAAGGGTCAAAGTTCCAAAGTGACCACTGTTTTTCAGAAGCCTGTCAGTCTCCCGCTACTAAAACAGTGCATCACTCAATTGTCTATAGGTACCGAGAGCTCTGATGAGGTAATTTGTTTGCTAGCACTGCTGCTGTTCCAAGCGAAGACAAGACAAGTCGGACTTCCGGTAAATTGAATTGGCAACCCTTGGTCAACTCAATTAGCTCAAATCAATCCAAGTGTTTCTCTGTCTACACTTACAGCTCAGCACAGATACAGTTAGGTTATAACAATAAATTACATGCAAAGAAATGCAGATTTGCTCTGCCTGCCCTCCAAGTTGGCCAGAGGTTACCTGGTTTGGAAATTCTACTGCTGTGTTAGCAAAACACTGGGTCCTACTGAGGTGGCCTAGCTAAATTCTTGCTTATGTCAATGTGAACTCAGAATATTTCCAAGGAAGACATTTTATTTGTTATTAAACAAAAGAAGGACGAACAGCACAATCAATATCCATATACTACGCACAATTTCTGAAAACCAGAAAATATGCGTACCTTTTATAGGTTTCAATTATTTTGATACAACAAGAAAGAACTGCTTTGTAGGATAAGAGTATCATATCTTAGATGACCTTTTTGAACTAGTCCTGTGTTCAAAGTGTCTACATGGAGAGAAAATGAGAAGAAACAAAAGGAAAAATAACCAGCTTGTCAACTTTGTTCTCCTTTCTCTTCACTGCCAAAAAGTCACTCTGGCCACTAAGATATTGTCATGGAACAAATAAATTGAGATTAAGTGAAACTCAATTAAAGCTCTACCAACATTAACTACAGATTCAGGATGTCACTTGAATTCACCACTACACTGCTGATTCTTAAATTTTGTGGCCAATGATCCAAAATGCACAACCACTCACCTAAAAAGACAGGGCTCTCAACCTCGAGTAGTTCCCTTGGATGGTGCCTCAAAACAAGGGGAGAGTCCCTGACTGCAGGCCTGCTGCTCTAAGGAGGACTGACTTCAAATGGCTCCCCGCAGGGCTCCTTCTATACTCTGGTCACATCTGAGCTGTGGTCAGATAAGGTCACATCCCCCATTGGCTCAGGACCCAACTTCTTTCCCCTGAGCCCACTGACTGCCACCATGGGGCTGGGGCAAGAACTGTGCACATGGGAAACACTCCCAGGCTTTTGCCTGTGGAGGGAAGCTTCCTTGGACTTTGGTCAGGGCTTTGTCAGGGCTGTTGTCGGGGCAGGGGTACCTGCCACACAACCCACCCTGTGACCATGCACATGGTTCAAGGGGATTTCCTTGTAGTGGTGCTACAGTCACCTCTCTCCTCCAAAGGTAAAAGGGAGTGTTAGACTTGACGAGCCTTAATCCTTACTGTGGTTTCCCAATTATTTCACTGATCTTACCATCGTGCACTTCATACAGGTTATCATGATACAAACATTAGAATATGAACACAACAGTCATCTGTCAAAAGATTCAAAACTCCAAACTGAGTCTTGAGACAAGGAGGGACACAAAATTGCAAAATGGAACATATAAACCTTTAGAATCAGTTTTAGGTAATGTTAAGTTTGACGGCTTTGTAACAGTAGCAATGGAAAATTACCGAGGCGCGGGATACACAGAAAAAAAGTAGAGTACAGCTAGAGAACATACTGAGAATTCTTGTACAAGATTATCGTGGTTGAAACCCAACCACAAAAGCCCGTCCACTCACTCCCTCCCTTCTTGCCCTCACCCTGCTACTGGAGGGATGGAGAGGAGAATTGAAAAGAATGCAGCTACCACGGGTTGAGATAAGAGCAGTTTAGTAACTAAGGTATAACACAAATCACTACTGCTACCACCAATAATAATAATGATAAAGGAAATAACAAGAGGAAAGAATACAACACCTCAACACCAGCCGACCAATAACTTGCCTCACTCCCCGAAGCCGAGCACCGACCGATACCTCATCCAACCCTGCAGTCCCTAGCCCTTCCAGGTAACTCCCAGTTACCCCCCTGGGCATGACATGCTGTGGTATGGAATACCTCTTTGGCTAGCTTAGGTCAGGTGTCCTGTCTCTGCTTCCTCCCGGCCTCCCCTCGTCCCCAGCAGAGCATGAGACTCACAAAGTCCTTGGCCAGAATAAACATTACTTAACAACAATTAAAAACAATCGGTGTTACCAGCTCTCTTCCCAGGCTGGAAGTCAAAACACAGAGCTTGCACCAGTTACTAAGAAGGAGCAAAACGGCTCCTGGTAAACCCAGGACAAAGATAAATCGTTATAGTAGACATAGTTTTAAGAAAAACAGTCTAGAAGAACAGGACACAGGGATAAGGAGTATCTGGGAATGGCAGGTGCCCAGGATGGGCTACAGTTAAACCAACTGATAAGTAGGAGGACAGGAGGATTATTATGTCTCTGGTGCTATCGAACCAGTTAAGCTGGTATAAGCATCTACTGCGTGTGCTTCAAAGGCTGCCAGAAGTGATGAAGATTGTTGGAAGAAGTAAATGACCCTCAGAGACCACCACCACAATTCTGTACGCATGCAGGGAACTTTCTGGAAAATTATGTAATCCATATGTAGCCTCATGAACATGTATGTGTGCCCAGGGACTATATAAGGATGGCTTGTGTATACGGGGACACACATTAAAAGGAGCTATCCCCAGTGTCTCCTGGCTCCGCAATCAAGAATACCTGCTTACCAGCTTGAAAACTTTCTTGGCAAGTTTGTTCCCGGAGTTCTCTCCGAATCAGTCTGAATCTCTTTAGTATTGAGGCTTCCTACCACACTTCCCACTGGCTTCTCAGGGTACAGTTCTACCACTTGTGGGGCACAGACCCACCTTGAAAACTCCAACTCCACCCTTTGTCTCTGTTAGGAAGGGTGTAGAAAGGAGAAATTACATACTGCCCCACGCTAAGCTGGCATTTGACATATCTGATGACCAGGGCCTGGTGCTTCGTGCAGGCCACTGCTCCTGCCACCAGTAGCAGCATTAAGGCAATTCACATCTCCATGTCCTGCTCTGTAAGAAAACAAAACTAGGCTTCAGACTACAAGTTAGAAGTTAGGGATAATTAATATGGCGGGCCTTCCTGCTCATGTCTAGGACTTCCCAGGCACTTAGGCCTCCGGGTCTTGGCAACTCTAATTGCAATTCATCTGCTAAAACAGATATTCTTCAACAATCTGCACAGCTGCCAAGACACTTCATGAAAGTCAATATTTCCTCTTGCTCCCCCCTGTCTGTCCTCCATAATTGATAAAATTGCAGCTCCTCTGAGTGTCTCAAACTTTTCTTCTTCGAATGCCAGAAGCAAGACAAATGGTGCTACTACATACAAACTCATAAAATAAAAAAAGACTTAAAAAAACCCAACCAAACAAGAATCAAACAAAAGAACACCAACCAAATATTTTAAAAAAGACAAAACCACAAAACCAACAAAACCCACAATCTCTGGTTTCAGCTAATTGCTTTCAACTACCTAAATGCCTATCTGAAATTTCAATTACACTGCACAAGTGTATGTAGAGAAGTAGACATGACAAAGATTCAGATTTTAAAGACATTTAAAGACACCCAAATTGCACATAAATCAGGTAAATTACTGACAGTTTTAAGGAGTGAGGTCACAGAAACACCAGGATGAAATTCCTGCAAACATACAAAATAACTTTCCTTACAAAATAAAGTGCTTTCTACATTTAAAGTGCGTACGCTGTTGTTTGGGTAGATGAGGTTTGGTTTTGTTTTGTTTTGTTTTGTTTTGAGGTCAGGGTTTTTTTGGCATTCTGTTTGATTGGTTGGGTTTTTTGGTTTTCCTTTGAAGAGAACGAAGGTTTTGTGAGGGCTTAGGTTTCTTAGAGTATTTCCTTGCACGGGTGTGACAAATTCACCTCTGCAGGATTATCCACTTGCATAAAAACACATTCATATACAGTCTTCAGGGACAGACAGGTCAGTATTCCATGCTAGAAGCAAAGATACTGATGGGAAGAAAATATCTAACTTACTTCAGTCTATTTGACTTCCAAGGGTCAATCAATAACACAGTAACTGAACTGAATTTAAAGCCTTCACTGGTTTTGGCTGGGATAGAGTTAATTTTCTTCATAGTAGGTTGTATGGTCTTGTGCTTTGGATTTGTGATAAAAACAGTGTTGATACAGGGATGTTTTAGCTATGGTTAAACTATGTTCACTCATGCTCAAGGCCTTCTCTGCTTCTCACCCCACCCCACCCCATCAGCGAGGAGGCTGGGGCTGCACCAGAATATGGGAGGGGACACAGTCAGGACAGCTGACCCCAATTAACGCAGGGGTTAATGGCCTCATGCCATAGGGCCTCATGTTCAGTATGTAAAGCTGGGAAAGGAAGAAGGAAGAGGCAGTGGGGATGGGATGTTCAGAGTGATAGCATTTGTCTTCCCAAGCAACCATTATGTGTGATGAAGCCCTGTTTTCCTGTAGGTAGCTGGACACTTGCCTTACCATGAGATTTAGTAAATTGAATCCTTATTTTGTTTTGTGATTTATTCATGTAGCTTTGTTTTGCTATTAAACTGTCTTTATCTCAATCCACAAGTTCTCTCTCTTTAACCATTCTGATTCTCTCCTTCAAGGCGCTGGGTGAAAACGAGCAAAGGGCTATGTGGGGCTTAGAACAGGCAGGGTTAAACCATAATAAATCCCTGCTTTCATTATTCATCTGCCCATTATTTAATCTTTCACATGAAAATCTTTGCCCACTGTCACTTTCAACTATTGCAATTTACAGACTTATTGTGATGTAGGGTTACATCTGCATAATCAGCTGATATTTTCTAGCAACTGAAAAAACAGTGAAGAGTCAAAGCTAAGGCAGGTTATCATCATTCCTCACAAATACTCCAGAAAGAGGCTTCAGTGCTTTCAAGCTCCCCTTTATAAAAAAAAAAAAAAAAAAAAAAACCATAAAAGACCAAAAAACAAAACAAAACAAACAAAAAAAAAAAACAAACAAAAAAATCCAACAGCCTCTAAAAAAGCATGTCCCTAATTAACGATAAGGATCAGATTCCACAATGGCAGCATTATAATTTTTCTTAGTGTGAACAATCATCAGCACTAGCGAAAAATTTGACCACATGTATCTTCCAGACACTACCTTTTGGCATTGCCTTTGACAATAGCCATTCAAGCTAAACCAGAAACAAAGTTTAACAAACTTTGTTTTCTTGATGGGGTTGGGGGGGAGAGAATGGAAACAAAACAAAACAAACCCCCCCATACAAACAAACTACCAACAACTGCAGTATACTATAGTGTTTATTAATATACAAGCTACATACTATTATCCTACACATAGTCATCCAAACAGAAACAGATGTCCATTACCGAGGGGTTATGAGATTAATTAGTTAATAACAATAAAACAATTGGAAGGTGTAAAGCCATGTTAAAGAAATGCTAAGTGTTGTAACATTACACGTATAGAAATGAAGGTGAGCTTGCCAGAAATTCTACAAGACTGACTGTGTGCAAAGTAATTATAGGAGCAGTTTAAGTTATTTACTTGTTTAATATAATGATTAGTATCTTAGCCCGTCAAACCATAGTTTCTAAGGAGTGAAGACTGAGTGGAACTATGCTCACAGTAATGGAACTGTTCTCCAGAGAACACAATACACATTGCTACCTCATAAGAAATAAAACTAGAACAAAGCAGACAAACTCAAGACGAGCACAGGAACCAGTCTGATGACATGCAAGGACTAGAGGAATTCTGAGAAGCTTAAGAAAGAACAATTTTAATCCTACTTTTTATGCCAATGCAGTGCCTCCAAACCTCACTTTAACTAGGGATTAACAGCAATGCCACAAAACCTGTCCTAGTACTTTTGCCACTCCTTCCCAGTTAGGCTGATTTCAGCCTTCCGTACAGTCAACTCTTGCGATCCTTCTGTCACTCCAGAAATACAGATGGAGTATTTCTATTTGATAGGTTGATGGCATCAGGGTGTACTGTGCACTGGTATGTATTAGAGTCTCATACTCCTGTGGGACTGATGTGCCAGGCCATCTGATCCACTGTCCAGTAAACATGATTGCCCCTCTCTTCCATTTGGCTGGATGCAGGGACACTCTAATAGTGATCATAAGGTTGTCCATTTATGTCTTGTAGAAAGGGATTAGTATTCTTTATCACAGGATTTGGAGTAAAATCAGCTCTTCCACCCCATCTAGGAAGCTGCTCAGCAAAGACTAGAGCAGTAACTTACTTGGGAGGATCATCCTTGACCTTTGATTTCATCTTCAATTCATGCACCCTTTCCTCCAGAATTAGGTAGGTTTTCCATCTCACTTTCTCATGTCTTCCCTGTGAACTGGCAGGTAAAACCATAGGGTGGCCCACAGTGTGTACTTCCCATACCTTCTCTCTTGGGCAATAGGGCACCTTAATAGCTGAGCGAGGATCAGCTCACATGGGGAGCTGAATAGATCATCTTTCAATTGTTTGACTTCCTGTGACATTTTTTTTCATGGCTGAAATGATGGAAGGGGCGAGATTGTCTTTAAACTCTCAGAGCTAATGACTCACTTCAACCACTATTGATGCTGCTGCTTCCCTCCAGGTCATCAATGTCAATGAGCTGGCATTTGATGATGGCACACTCCGTGTAAATTTCTGCCACATGGGTCATGTACATTCGACTTCATCTGGATCTACGGATTCATTCCCAGCATCCAGCCTGTGATAGATCACCTCTACAATGGCTGATTCCCTCAGGTACTGAATGACTCTCTCTATTGTGGTCCTCTTGGCTGAGAGACGTATTACATCGTCCTTGTAGGGATACCTTTCCTTCATAGTTGCCAAGGGCTGCCTCCAGAAGCAGAGGACTCATTTCTCTTTCACAATCACTTTGTCAATTCCCCCTTCCATAGCAAGTGATCCCAAGTGCTTGGCCTCCCTACCTTCTAGGTCATGACCATTGGCCCCATTGTCCAGGCATCGGAGCAACAAGGTGATGATGTACTCCCCTGGAAGACGACTGAAATCTTTTTGCATATTCCACAGCATGGTTAAGGTCTGGGGTCGAGAAGTTACCTCTTCGTTTTCTTCCTTTTCCTCTGATTTCTGTATTAATAACTGTTGTTCGGATACCATCCCCTGTCCTATGTACTGTGGGTCTTCATCTTCCTTCACTACATGAGTTGCTCTTCATGGCTCTTGTTTGTTATTCCTCTTGTTCATAGGAGCAACAGATAATGACACGGATTGGTCCTTCGGTTTAGCTGCAGTGTCCTTTACTGGGGTTGGAGTGGTTGCAGTGTCTGTCACTGGGGTTGGAGTGGCTGCAGTGTCTGTCACTGGGGTTGGAGTGGCTGCAGTGTCTGTTGTCGGGTTGGTATAGCTCCTGTGCTACGGGGTTGAGTAGCTGCGTTGTCTGTTGCTTTGCCATCAGATCCAGAGACATCTTTTTCCTGTTCCTTACAGAGCAGGGCTCTGTAGGTGTAGGCCAAGCCCCAGCACGTTGCCATGATTTCTTCTTCTCTGGTATTGACACGATGACAGCACACATTGTTTAAGTGATTTACTAGTTTCACAGATTTTGCATTTGTTCAGGGGTGAAATTTCAAAGCACTGGAGGGGCCACAGACCTAAATACTTGCCCATACTGTCCCACACATCCTGTCATTCATGAATGTCCAGCCTTGGGGAGAATCTCTTGGAGGTCCTCTTAGATCATCATTTAACCTTAGACAAGATCCGAGCCCAACCCTGCTTAACTTTCAAGATCAGACAAAATAGGGCATTCTTAGGGTGGTATGGCCATGGGTAAAACACATGTTGTATGTATGCCAACATGTTGATCCCCAGCACAAGCAGCAGGCAGGTTTCAAGGGTATCCAAAGGCCATCCCAAACCTTTAGAACTCTCAAATGCTGCTGTAAATAGCCTGGTTGGGGAGAAGGGGATATGAGGGAATATCTCCTTCATAGGTTGAACCCCAAAGAGGAAAAAAGAAGATATGTAATTGCTAAAAATTCTCATTATATGCCTTCCAAAGTATAGAGATGATGACCATGCTGGGAACACAAGCCAAACTAGTTTCCTGATCAATGATTCTGTTGTATTACAAGTCATTACCATGAAGTACAGCAAAACAAAATCCTTAGCCAGGGCCTCAAAGCTGATAAACACTAAACCAGCAAATACCAGCTGCAAGTAAGGTACGACATGCTGAAACTCCAAGACCAAGTGCAACAACTCTGAGAGCAAATAAATCAACATTGTGATGAGTGACTAATAATCCAAAACAATGAATGCTTATCACAAATATGATTAGACACACTCTGGTAAAGATCTGTCGTTATCTCAACCCTTTGTGCCCCATGTTGAGTGCCACAAAGAACTGTCACGGTTTAAGCCCAGCTGGTAATTCAGAACCAGTTGCCCACTCCCCCTATTCTTCCCCCCACTCCCGGACGGATGGGGAGGAGAACTGAAAGAATGCAAATCCCATGGGTTGGGATAAGAACAATCCAGCGACTAAGCTATAATACAAAATCACTACTGCTACCACCAATAATAATAATGATAAAGGAAATAACAAGGGAAGAGAATAAAACTGCTCACCACCCATCGACCAATACCCAGCCTGACCTGAGCAGTGATCTGGGCCTCCCAGGTGACTCTCCCCAATTTCTATACTGGGCATGACATGCTGTGGTATGGAATACCCCTTTGGCTATTTGGGGACAGGTGTCCTGTCTCTGCTTCCTCCTGACTTCCCCTCCTCCCTGGCAGAGCATGAGACTCAAAAAGTCCTTGATCGGAGTAAACATTACTCAGCAACAACGAAAAACATTGGTGTTATCAATGTTGTTCTCAGACTAAAGTCGAAAACACAGCACTGCACCAGCTACTAAGAAGGAGACAAGTAAGTTACAGCTGAACCCAGGATAGAAGGTTTATTTACATGCACACGTATGCATGTGTACACACATGTACATACACTAGGAGTCAAGGCCAAATTCAGGTCTCAGCCGCAGCTGATTTTACTCAAGTAATGATTGCAATTCCATAGAAGTGACTTTACACTCATTAAGAAACAAAATCATCTTCAAAACTACAGAACTCTAATTCAGAGGTGGGCAGTCTTCAGCGTAGTACACAGCCCCAGTTCAAGGCAGTATTATCAGTATTACTGCACAGCTGCATTAACAGAGCTATGGAGTAACATCATTAACTTTCAGAAGTGAAAGCATAATGATGAGGCAAGGTAAAAATGCAGATGAAAATAAAGACTGTCAGTGCTGCTTTGAATTTCCACATTCCTATGTCATTATCCAGACTATACAAAAATTCCTATGAAACTATGCTCTTGCATGTTACATGATACTACCATGTAACTGGCCAATACCATGCTACCTCCCAAATCTGCATACTTAATTAGTCACACTGACCAACTAGTTTATTTTCAATTAAAAAAAAAAAAAAAAAGAAGAAAGAATTTTTGAAAGATAAATTTTTAGCCTTTATCGAACTCTCACATACTACACTGCTAATGACACAACCTCAAAAAATGAGTGTTCTTTGGAGAACAATGCTGCAAATTGTATACATCAGGTAGGTACCATGCTCTTATAGCTGGCAAGGACAGTGCTAAGAACAAAAGATATCTGGTAGCAGAAAGACTTTGTGGTACTTCTGCCTCTTGAACTCTTCTGCTTACAAAATTAAATCTTAAAGTAACCCAGCTTTAGATATAAAACTCTCACAACAAGCACAAAACCAGTCCTGCTCCTGCTGCATTCAACCATTAAACAGGTACCTTAAATGCAGTAAACAGCACCAGAACTTAAGCGCTGAGTCAACTTGAAAACACCAGCCTCTGGTTCTCCAATGGAAAATGCATGTGTTCAGAGACATGCGAGTATGTAAGAACAAATGCTTCACAAACTATCCTACATAGATAGAATAGATTGTAACTGAATACTCTCTAATCCATAAGAGATGCACAGAATTGATGATATTACAATGGGAATAACTAGAGGAAAGACAAAGAAGAGCTCAACTCTTGGGCAGTGCAAGAGATGAGTGACAGCTTTCTCATTTCAACTGACAGAGGTACTAGCTGAGACGCAAAGCTTCTTGCTGGATATGCTCCCTTGACTCAGCTATGCATTTGTATTACCCTCACATACTAAGATTGCTGCAGGAGATAACATCTTTTGATCAAACTACACATACTGAGGTCCAGTGAGATTAGGTCTAGAGTACAGCCAGTACCCTGCTGCATCTATCAACAGGTTTGTTTATACTAGCCCTAAATTAAGTGTCCTTTGAGATTTCTGTGCTCATGTTATCACCGTTTCTGAATCTTCCCCTGAAAACAAAGCTGATGCTTACATCAGCAGCAACAGACATATTTGCATTGTGTTTTACTCAGTTTTAACTTTCCTCAGTGACTTCTCAATTGCTTAGCATTTTCCTTGCCATTCAGTTTTCAACACTAAATTAAGGGTATTTTCACAGTAAGAAGCATTACCAAGTTCTGCGGCACTAATCTTTTGTCAGTTCCATGACCAGTGTGAGAAATATTCTCCTGAAGCTGAGAAGAGGACAGAAGAGATTCAACCCATGAATAAGTAATGGACAGAAGACAATCTCTCAGAGATTACTTTCCATAAAATTGAATTGGCAACGTGTGCTCAGTCTACTGTAGATAAACAGTAAATTATTTTCCAACTCATTAACTCAGAGGATAAGATATTAAATAAACCCCAGGGGCCTCATGCTTTGTTATCACATTTAAGGCTTCTCACACTCACCAAATTAGTTCTGTGCAAGAGAGATCCCAAGAACAGAGTTGCATTTACACAGCAAACGCATACCTATTTAAATTCCTGGATCACCTAAGAAAAAAACAAAAGGAAAAGAAAGGATAAAAGAGTCTCTGCTTCACCTGACTGTGTTTGTAATTATGAGTCACTTAGCCTAAATTATCAACCATGTCCTATACAGTGATGTATGATACAAGTAAATCTCCAAACAGGATTCTAATAGAATTATCTAATTTTATTAAATCACAAAGAGATACCCATTAAATATTTATTAGAAATTTGCATTCACTTAAAATGGATTGGAATGTCAGCAAACCACTTCACTAATCCCTTCTTTGTTTCAGCTTTTTATACTAAGGGTTCAAAATGAGCCATCAGAATCACACTTATTGATTAGGTACAAATTAGTTGGGTAATCAGAATCAATAAAAATAAAAAGATCAGAATTTACAAAGTTGACTATGGATTTCTCTAAAAAAACACACTCTATTTAAATAAACAAGTTCATTAAGTTAAAAATTATTTGATTACATAAAGCTTTTTAGCTTATTCTACCATAGGGCAGGGGTGATAATTGCCAACTAATTAAATTTTCTTTGTAGCATCAATGAGCTTCACTTCTTAAAAGAGAGAACTGCTTTAGAGCACTTGACAGAATCAATAGCACTTTAAGTTATCTGTGCAGTTGTTAGTTTGGGTTCTTCTAAAGTTTGCACAGTCTAACATGGCACCACAGCAAAAGCAGCATTTCGAAAAAACAAGTGACAAATGTTCCAAGATACTCAAAATCACACAGAACACCAGCCATTCACCTTCCAAAACAAAGAAATGAAGAAATGCTGAGGACAAGTAGAAAGAGCACAGGAGACACGTAACCAAATGCTGCGTTCTCTCTGTAGTGGCTGTAGATGGGTTATGCAAAGCCAATCTTTATGCCATTACATTTTGTGTCAGATCCCACATTTGACCAGCAGAGGCACACATATTCACAGACACAACTGAGTCATTCCAAAAAAATCCAGGCTGCTTACTACTGAAGTGTAATCAGCCCCTCTAGTGAAACATTTAAGCTAGGGACCAGGTTAGGAAACTTAAGGCCCATTTAGAATTAAACTTGGCTAGAGATCTGAAAGAAAACAGGAAGGGATTCTATAGGCACATTGCAAATAAAAGACTAGGGACAACGTGGGCCCTGTCCAGAAGCTATTAGGAGAACTGGCTACCCTGGATTTGGAGAAGGCTGAGGTTCTCAATGATTTCTTTGCCTCAGTCTTCACTGGCAAAGGCTCTGACCACACCACACAAGTCTTGCAAGACAGATGCAGGTACTGTGAGAATGTAGACCTTAGGCCCACTATAGGAGAGGATCTGGTTCTAGACCATCTTAACCTGAATGTGCACAAGTCCATGGGACCTGATGAAATCTATCCACAGGTCCTGAAAAAGCTGGCAAATGAAGTTGCTAAGCCACTGTCCATGATATTTGTAAAATCATGGCAGACAGGTGAAGTCCAGACAACTGGAAAAAGGGAAATATAACCCCCATTTTCAAGAAGGGGAAAATGGATGATCCAGGGAACTACAGACCAGTCAGTCATACCTTTGTTCCTGTTAAAATCTTGGAGCAGATTCTGCTGAAATCATGCTAAGGCACATGAAAACAATGAGATGGGTGGTGACAGCCAGCATGGCTTCACTAAAGGGAAATACTGCTTGACCAATTTGGTGGCCTTCTATGACAGGTCTACAGAACTGACAGACAGGTGTAGAGCAGTTGATGTCATCTATCTGAACTTGTGCAAATCGTACTACACTGTCTTGCATGACATCCTTGTCTCTAAATTGGAGAGACATCAATTTGATGAATGGGCCACTTGGTGGATAGAGAACTGGCTGGATGGCCGCACACAAAGAGTTGTGGTCAATGGTTCAATGTCTGTCTGGAGACCATTAACGAGTGGTGTTCCTCAGGGATCGGTGTTGGGATCGGTCTTGTTCAACATCTTTGTTGGTGACATGGACAGCGGGATTGAGTGTGCCCTCAGCAAGTTTGCCGATGACACCAAGCTGTGTGGTTAGGTTGTTACGCTGGAGGGAAGGGATGCCATCCAGACGGTCCTCGACATGCTTGTGAGGTGGGCTGATGCCAACCTTATGAAGTTTAACCATGACAAGTGCAAGGTCCTACACGTGGGTCGGAGCAATCCCAGGCACAGCTACAGGGAGGGCAGAAAAGAGATTAAGAGCAGACCTGCAGAGAAGGACTTCTGGGGGTTGGCCGATGTGAAACTGAACATGAGCCGGCAGTGTGCGCTCACAGCCCAGAAAGCCAACTGTATCCTGGGCTGCATCAAGAGAAGCATGACCAGCAGGTCGAAGGAGGTGATCCTGCCCCTCTACTCTGCTCTTGTGAAACCTCACCTGGAGTATTGTGTGCAGTTCTGGTGTTGTCAACATAAAAAGGACATGGAGCTGTTGGAACAAGTCCAGAGGAGGCCACAAGGATGATCAGGGGACTGGAGCACCTCCCGTATGAAGATGGGCTGAGAAAGTTGGGGCTGTTCAGCCTCGAGAAGAGAAGGCTGCGTGGAGACCTCATGGCAGCCTTTCAGTATCTGAAGGGGGCTTATAAGGCTGCTGGAGTGGGACTATGCATAAGGGACTGTAGTGATAGGACAAGGGGTAACGAGTTAAAACTTAAACAGGGGAAGTTTAGATTGGATATATGAAAGAAGCTCTTTAGTGTAAGGGTGGTGAGGCAGTGGAATCGGTTGGCCAAGGAAGTTGTGAATGCTCCATCCCTGGTGGTATTCAAGTCCAGGTTGGACAGAGCTTTGGGTGACACGGTTTAGTGTGAGGTGTCCCTGCCCATGGATGGGGGGTTGGAACTGAATGATTTAGGGTCCTTTCCAACCCTAACTATTCTATGATTCTTTGATTTAAAAGTTTGTCACAACAGTTTTGGTTAAGGACCAGTAATATGGCTCTGAAATGCTCAGGTATTTTACTGTGTTCACTGAGCCTGTGCTATGCAAGACTTGAAGGAGAAAGACATCTCACTAGACTGTCACAAAGTTAAACACTGTCATTGTTCCAGGCAATTTTACAACTAAATTAATTCAATATAATTCAGAGCAGGATCTAATAGCATATGGTATATCCTTCATTTGGCCTAACTCTCCCATCTTCTCCCACAGTCTTCTATAAACTGAATAAAACCTTGGAACTATGAAACTCCTGAAAGAAAAACCTTCCCCTGGAAGAAGGGAAAGTAAGCCTGAGCCTTTGTGACAGAAAAATCACATGGGCTCACCAGTATACCAGTTTGACAGTATTAGGTATGAGCTGGAAGGAGTGCTACGATAAAGATAAAAACAAACAAAAAAATACATAGAAAAATGGAGCAAGGATGCATTTCCAAGTTCTGTCCCCTGGAATCACACCCAATAAGCATAGGCCATAGAACAGATTCACACCAAAAAATAAAATAATAAATAAAACCCCACACAAACCAACAAAGTATCACAGACACACCTAAGAACTACAAAAGCTGCAGCCTGCAGTTCAGATTCCCTCCGTATTTTGCATCGTAGCCATCTGCTAATTCTTATATCTCATCTTTCCATAGCACAGAAAAGGAAGACAGATCATCGAGGCCAGGATCCAGGAAGTAATCAGTTTGACAATGAGGTGTCACCTTTCCCCTTCAGATCAGCTCCTGTTCTAACCCAAACCTTTACTACTTAGCCAAGGTAGTAAAAAAAGGCCACAGTGGTTTTACTTATAACCAAGACAGTGGTAAAGACAGATTAAAAGCTCTATAAACCAATCACAAACATGTTTCCCCATGTATAACTTTGTATCGCTAACCAGATTTCAGACATAGAACTGCAGCAGTAAGACCACCCATTAAGATCAAGCAGAATAATAAAACATGGAACTGCTGGCATGTCAGCAATAAAAGCAAAAAGCATCAGTCACTGACTGCACAAAACTTCGTTCTGAAGTATCCAGATAGTCAAGGATTTGAGTCTGAGTGAGATATATCAAAAACACTACTGCCAGTTTGAATCAGCACTTATCAAACGTAACTCCTTAACTCATGAAGTATTCTACAAATTTCATCAAGAACAGTCTTCCTAACAAAAGCACAATGTAATCAGCATCTACAAAAAATGATGCTAAAGAAAATGCTATGCAAAGATCAAAGTGAACTGAAAAGACAACTTCCTAGTAAGGTATGATTAACACACTGTGGGCCTCAGTGTCTCTATGTGACAGATCACACGGACTTTAAAAGTCTGTATAGACTCACAATTTATGGACTTTAAACTACAGATTTGAGTGATCCTACTCCGACTTAACCTGGGTACACACAATCTAAAAGGAGAAGTCTTGATAACAAAATATCCAGCCCCATAATCCCTAGTGCCACACATTACCTACCAGTGAGGCACAAAGACCAGAAAGTAACTCCTACAAATCATTTGGAAGGATTTGCATAATAAAAAGTGCAGTTATCAGATGTCAATGTATTGCCTGTTTCATTTACAGAAGAAAGTTTGAAAACTTATAATGTTTTCTGAATGCACTCTTTTTAAAAGTAGCAAGACCCCTAGATGTTCAAGGGAGTGATAATAGGTTATGCCTTGCACAAAGCTCACCAAGATAAGCAAAAAGCTCCTAATGACCACTGAATCAGTCACTGAATCCAACTTGTACATTTTTTTTACTTCTAGGTTAAAACAAGATTCAGGTTATCAATGGTAGCTTTAATCCAATTTTAAAGGAGTAGTGTGAAGCATGCCAATTCCAATTTCTTAGGACATAAAATCACCCAAATATCTTCTATTACCCAGACTGCCCACCCTAGAAACAACTCAATTAACCCTCTGACACATATCAGCCATCTCACTATTTAAAAGTGCTCAGAGGAATTCCATCCCAATTTTATTCTGGTAAGGTTTCCTGGCTTCTTTCATAAACACTAAAGCATTCTCAGACTTAAGATATTAAGAAAACCTGGCAACAGGCAAAAGATTCATATTTCTGAAAATAAACTCTAGTTAATAATCTGTGAGTAATGAATAAAGTAAGCATCGATAGGTTACAAGCCACTAATGTTTAAAAGGCCTCATGAAGCAGTGATATACTCTTTTATGCAATGGTAAGAAAAAAGGAAATAATAATAAAGTATATATAAAGGAATTTAGTTCATTTTATTAACAAATTTCACATCAGTGATTTCCAACAGTGAAAAAAGTAGCAGAGGCCCAGGCAGTTGCTTCAAACAGAAGCTAGGAGAGAAGACTCATAGGATGGTCTCTGTGAACTGAAATGTAATCAAACTGAAGACAGCAGTTGATTTGTCTGAATAGAGAAAGGGAAAATGTGCAATATCTTTAATATATGGATGGTTGAGTAGACTAAATGACTGTCACACGGAAAGCTTATTTGTAAACACTGCAGAAAGCCTTACAATTTTACCATGGTAAATGACCGGTTTCAATCAAACCCTGCCAAAGCAAAAGGCATGGCCCACGGGATTAATTACCAGTCTCTTGACTGAAACAAAGGGCAATTACAGGAAGCTGAAATATGCTCACAATACCTCAGCACTTGATTATACAGTGCTGAAGCAATCAGCAAGAAAGGGTTATTGGGGGGGAGAGGAGAGTCTATGTGGTCCTCTTTTAATATAACTGCATAATGAGGGATAGTCTGCCATAGAGGCTAAATGTTTACTTTTAAACCACAAGTATTCTAAATATTTTTAAGGAATTCTAAGTATTCCCTAAGAAGCGAAATAAAAAAATCACAAGGCAGGAGATGAGGAAGGGAACTTGGTATGATCTTGTCTACATCTAGCTGCAACTGTAAAAAGCAGTAGACTCTCTGCTGGAGAAACAACTACTACGTTGTGGTACTGCAGTATAGGCAGTGCTCTGCCTACAGTAATTTTCTGCATTATATCTAGGTTTGTCTTCATGGCTGAGAGCTAAAGCAAGATTAGCAGAACTGTTACTACATTAAAATACACAGCTCAGCTGCAATAGCGTCAGAAGTATTTTCACAAAAATCAGCTCAGGATACTCCTAAAGCCAAAAAAGTTTTGGCACTGCTCCTTTCACATTTCAAGTAAGGGTCTCAAAAATTTCTGTCACGTCATTAAAATCTCCACTGTGGCAACACTAGTGGAGAAAATATAATTAAGCTGACAGAAAAGAGCTCGTTTGTGGGTTAGGTAGTCTGTATTACAGCTACCTGGGAAAAGAGATATGCCATACTCGCAGCACACAGTTTTGCAGGAGCAACTGTGGTGACAGAGGTTCCAGAGCACAGGGGAGCACATCAAGTGCCCACATACACAGTATTTACAGCTCTCAAATTGTAATTCCATCAACTAGCTTATACTACATGAGTTACCCTTTGTAGAATTTATCTTCAGAGACATATAATTTTCCTCAAAGCAGCACTCAAACATGCAGACTCACCATGCAGAATAGACCAAGGCTCTGTTTTAGTTTGACCGTAGTCATTCTACCTCCTAAATTCTAGAAATCTGGCAAAGACAGAGCTATTAGAGTGGGAGGCAGTTCAGAGGGTGGTGGTGTAGATCACAAAATTGTCACATTGCATGAGACAGAAGTTCTAGCACCTCCAGTATCCCACTTTTTTACTAAAGGTCCCTACGTATGCACAAATAGCACAATAAGAACATGCCTTTCATACCACCAAAGAGGTACTCCCTCCTTGACTCCATCTATCTGCAGTTTTTAGATCCTTCTTGACACTAGAGAATGAAAAGCCAATGAAACATGGTGGGTTTGGGTTGGTTGCTGACGGTTTGAGAGAAGGGGTTTTTTTTGTTGGTTGGTTGGTTTGTAGGTTTTGGGGTTTTTTTCTCTGTGTGGTTGTTTGGGGGGGGTGGGGGGGGGTCCCCTCCCAGGGTGCAGGCACACAGGAGCAGAACAGGACACGTTCCAAAAGAGTGATGTACCATTGTATTTCCATTAGGTTGTAACTGGCTTTTCTGCTCTCCATGGCACGACTCCAGGACAGGAAACCAAACATAATGTGGTCTGTGATGTCCAAAACTTCAACTGGTTCAAGAAGACCTGCTCTCACTGTCAGTGACTGCAATGCAATGTGCCCAATTGTTATAGTATTATTTCAAAGTTCAGTAAACAGACACTGTCAGTAGGGAAACTCCTGCACTGACACTGGTGTTAGGTACTCAGCAAGAACCTTTGCCTCTTCCACAGGCCAAATGTAGCTGCTTCTGCTGAGTACCTGCAGACAAGGCAAGGCATGTTTGCTTGGGACAGAAGGGTCCTGTTTGCCCCATTGCAAGGTGATGATTTTCACTGTGATAGTTGTTCCACAGAAACCTCAAGTCCTCGTCTTGCATAGAGCCAAGTAGAGGAATACTTTTTTATACAATGTACTGTTTTGTGCACTAAAATAATTTGAGGAATATTGCCTTAAATGCAAAGCATGCTACAGGAAGGTAAAAATGTCATGTGAAATGGGTAATAATTTTACTTCTACTGTATCCAGAATACATCAAAGGGAACTAAAGAATTTCCCCACTTCCCATCCTCAAATGAGTTTCAGGTGCAGCTCCCCAGCCACTCCCAGAAGTACTGATGCACAGTATATAACCATCCAGAGGTAGGTTATCTGGTTGTACTGAATCTGTGACCTTCATACACGAATGCAGAGGTGCCTGTGCCTGAACTAAAAGACCAGGACAGTTATCTTCAAGGCAGTAAGTCTTTTTCAGGAGACTTTCAGTCCAGGAGCAAGGGAAACAAAGTCCTGCAGTAGGTTAATATGGGTCATATGTATTGTGTGGGCAGGGCTGACATTTTCAAGGCTGCCTAAAGGATCTTAATGTCCAATTCACATAATGCAAATAACAATTTTAATAGTAATACAACATCAATGGGCTCAGTCTTGCTTATTCAGGTGAAACTCCACATAAAATTGTGAAAATAAGAACAAGCTTCCATACAAAACTGTCTGTTAAATTAACCTCCTAATAACTTTCAGTGATCCAGCTGTTGATTCATTCTGCTCTCTCAACTGCCTTTGACTACTCTGCCTTTCCTCTACAGTTTAATGTCTTAGCCCATGCTTACTCTTAACCCTCATCCTTCTGTGGGTACCACACTTTTCTAAGTTTCCCTTATGTTTACTGACATGATCTAGTCCTTCATTTGAACAACACTGACCTAGAATGCCGTCATACCTGCATCAAATGGCAGTTCAATACTATAATTTGTGAGTTTTGAGATAATATATGTATACTCCAAGGTTTTTGGCTTTTTAGTGTTTCAAAAACACTAAAAAACCCCCATGAAAAACCATGCCTGGATGCTGAGATGGATGGCCTCTTAGACACAATCAGAGGCTACTTAAGCATCTGGGCACAGGCAGTGCTATACTATATGGTAATGACCCAGTGTTGGGCCTGAATTAAATGTACTGTTCTTGTGCAGCTGAAGAGCAGTAGGAGAGGCAATTTCATCTGATCTTAATAACACTGACACCCGTCTTTAAAGAACTTCATCAGTACTTCCAATTGCCCACCTCTTCTACACTTTTTTTCTGAAAATACACACACACACACACACACACACACACACACACACACACACAATGTGTGCAGGCTTTGTGCCTTAATTTGAAGACTCACCCAGTCTCACAAAGGACATGAGGGAGAGAAAGAGTGCCAAACCCTTCACAGAGGAGGGTGGTCTCAGGTTAGGGAAAAGGATTAGTTGTTACAGACCATAATTAAATGAAAGGGAGAGGGAAGAGGATATGCCTGTGTTCGTTTCCATCAGACAGGACAACATGCACAGGAGTCCATCACAATTACTGTTGTCACTATAGCACTAATCAGTCACTTCAGACACCTTATCTGTCTCCCACACCTCACTGCCTCAATAGTGTCATCATTTACATTGTATAACATAACTAAAAACAACCTAGAGTTTTAATGGCCCAAAGAGGAAGAAGCTTTAAGCATTAATGTTGTTTCCCTACCCTCTGCCTCTTTTATATAACATGTAAATAAGGTTATTAAAACACCAGACATTTTCTATGGATTTGGCAGAGGCTGTTTATTCAAAGACATTCAAACACTCACATTGCCAGTTATAAAAAGGGGCCAGAAGGCCCCACACAAGAAAGGTCACCTCATGGCATCTGCAGAAAGGCAGAGATACCCAAACTGGCTTCCCACTGGAAGTCTGCAACTTTTTAACAGCACAAAGGTATTCACAGTTCAAAGTCCAATAGCCAAGAAATTAATCTCTGGTTCTGCTGATAGCAAGGATGTAGAAACAGGCTAATGCTTTTTCCAGTATTTCTGAATTTAGTAACAAAACAATTTTAATTTCTACCTTGAAAATCACATTCAACTTTTTTCTTTTCCAAGTAATTGTAATGTTTTTACAAAAAAAAAAAAAAAAAAAAACAAACTCTTAGTTATGCTAAGTCTAAGAAAGAAAAGAAAAACATGATAAATAAAAATAGCTTGAAGAACCTTTAGTTGTCAAATAACTCCTCCAACATCCACTGGAAACCCTAGAAATTGTAAAAGCCTTGTTCAAACTGGGGTTCCTCTCTACCTATTAGAGTAGGCTATTAAAGAGTTGGAGAAATTGGCCTTTGACGCACCTCACTGTACTAAACCTTAACTGAAAGGGAAATACCATTTCAAAAATGTTTCACTTGAAGCGAACTGGCCTTCTTCCAGTGGAAGCAATGTTCAGGGGAAAACCCTGCAACCTACTCTATCTAGGAGACAGGGATTCTGTATATTTATGCTCATCTTTATGAAAGATTTATGTACTCATCTGAACATAAGTTATTTCAAAAAGGCTTCCATGGGTGTTTACCTCTAACACAAAACCTTCACAGGGACACAAAACTGACTTACATTAACAGTCAAAAATTGAACCTGTAGATTATGCTTTCAAGGGCTGAAACCAGGAATCCATAGTATTTTAACAACTTTTCAAACATCTAATATAAAGAATTCTCTCTGGATGCATGAGACTTAAGTGTTAAGAGTATTAGCTGCACGGGGAGATGTTGCTGATACAAATGAAGACAACAGCAAGGAAAGACCTCGTACACTGAAAAACAAAAATGTTCTCTAAACAATTGGGCCATAGGCACTGTATCAAGACTGGAAAATCATCTCAAAAAAAAAAAAAAAAAAGGTGGGAATGTCAAGGTATCCTAAACCTAACTGCTAATATCAACATTTATTAAAGAAACACATAATATTGCAAGTGAAGAAGGAAAATAAAATCTCTACAGCAAAACAAAAATATTCAGGTGATATTCATAGTGATAGACACATAAAGATTAAGCCAAACTCTACTGAGATCAATAAATTGTCTTAAAGTCTAAGTTGGTATGCTCCATATCACATGAATAAAAGTTTTGTAATAGTTATAGCAAAGACGAGCAAAACACCATAGGCTCCCCAGGTTTGATACATCATTCTCAACATCATTTTTCCATTTCTTGACACCATATCTAGTTGATGGGGTTTTTTGTTTTTCATCATTTCAAACACAAATATTATTTTTTGACCACTATAATATGTCCAGTTGTCAGCTAAACCACCTCTAAATTCTCCTTTGCAAATGTCCTAATAGCCTCGAAACCAATGCAAGTACCATTCTAAAGTTGATTGGTATGCAGGAGCAGAACAGATTCAGACAGGCGAGTTTTGTTATAATCAGACTATTAAGCTTTTACTTTCCACCATACTTCAACAGCAACAATTCAAAATCCAGAGATGTTCCTTCTTCCAGATTAACAGAACTACAAGAGAGATTTATTCTCTTTCCCATTATCCTGGTTTAAGCCCATCTGCTAACTCAGAACCACGCAGCTGCTCACTCACTCCCCACCTTCCTCTCCCTGCTCCCGAAGGGATGGGGAGGAGAATCAAAAGAATGTAACTCCCATGGGTTGAGATAAGAACAGTGCAGTAACTAAGGTATAACACAAAACTACTACTGCTACCACCAATAATAATAATGATAAGGGAAATAACAAGGGGAGAGAACACAATTGCTCACCACCCGCCAACCGATACCCAGCCCGACCCAAGCAGCGATCTAGGCCTTCCGGGTAACTGCCCTCAGTTTATATACTCAGCATGATGTGCTGTGGTATGGAATATCCCTTTGGCTAGTTTGGGTCAGGTGTCCTGTCTCTGCTTCCTCTCAGCTTCCCCTCCTCTCTGGCAAAGCATGAGACTCAGAAAGTCCTTGGTCAGAGTAAACATTGCTGAGCAACAAGTAAAAACATCGGTGTCATCAGTGCTGTTCCTAGGCTGAAAGTCAAAAACACAGCACTATACCAGACACTAAGAAGGAGAAAAATGACTGCTACTGCTGAACCCAGGACACATAGCAGCAATTTAGCTGGTAGGGAAGAACAGAAAAGAGAGCTGTATCATTAGGTTATTAATAACCTATGAAAGAAAGAAACTAGTATCACTCTCCTGTTTCAGAAGAGGCTTCAGAGAGAGAGTTTTGCTCAGATAACTGCTTTTCAGGCCAGCCAGAGTTTGGAATGGAACAGCCTTCTCAGTGCCACTCCCACAGGCATAAAGGTGTGGGAGGGGCATTTAAAACTATGTTGATGTGAGGAAAGCAAACAAGAAATACAAATCAAGCAAGTTATAAGAAGCAGACTGGTGCTCTGCTGGATAGAGTTTGCATCAGGATTTAGCTTCTGCAATGTAATTATCATTATCCAGTCATTATGATAATAAGATGGGTGTCCTGGTTTTGAGCAGCAGCAGTCAGTTTTCTCCTTCTTAGGAGCTAGTACAGTGCTGTGCTTTGATCTTTTGGCCTGGGAACAGTGCTGATAACGCCGATGTTTTCAGTTGCTGCTCGAATGTTTGGTCTGGCCAAGGATTTTCTGAGCCTCATGCTCTGCCAGGGAGGAGGGGAGGCTGGGAGGAAGCAGAGACAGGACACCTGACCCAAGCTAGCCAAAGAGGTATTCCATACCACAGCACGTCATGCCCAGGATGTAACTTAGAGTGACCCGGAAGGGGTTGGGACTGCAGGGTTGGAGAAGGTATCGGTCGGTGCTTGGCTGGGGGGAGTGGGGTGAGTTATTGGTCGGCTGGTATTGAGGTGTTGTATTCTTTCCTCTTGTTATTTCCTTTAGCACCATTATTACTGGTGGTAGCAGTAGTGATTTGTGTTATACCTTAGTTACTGGGCTGTTCTTATCTCAACCCGTGGGAGTTGCATTCTTTTTGATTCTCCTCTCCGTCCCTCCAGAAGCAGGGGGAGGGCAAGAAGGGAGGGAAGTGAGTGGACGAGGTTTGTGGTTGGGTTTAAACCACGACAATGGGCTATCAAAATAGTACCCTGTCAGCTACGATATTACTAGGTAGTCTCCCAAAGGAGAAATAAAAATACCTTTTTTAATGATACTTAAATTATTCTGTGCGACATAATCCACTAGGAATCCAGGCCTAAACAAAGGCCATAGACAGTCATTGTTTCTGACGTCTGTGATGGTATGATCCTGAATGGAAATGCCTGAATTATGTTCTTCTGGAAGATAGAAAGGGAGTATACGTCTTTCTTTGCGGATAAGGGAAAAAACAATATTGCCTTTAGTTAGCAAGAAACATTAATGCCACTAATTCAGATCTCTGCTATTTGGAGCTTCTGTAAACATTTATTCTGTTACATGAAAAAGTTTCTCAACACACTATGGGATTTTAATCCTTTGGACTTTGATGCCTTTTATACGACAGTTAAATTTTGTATAACCATGAAGGGGTGTGTGGAGGATATTTTCCATGTTTAAATGGGATTGTAAAATGAGATAATATCTGGCTGTAGCAGAGTTACTTTTCTTCACAGTAACTAGTATGGGGCTGTGTTTTGGGTTTGTGAAGGAAGCAGTGTAGACCACATAGGGATGTTTTAGTTACTGCTGAGCAGTGCTTCCACAGAGCCAAGACATTCTCTGCTCCTCATCTCACCAATGAGGAGGCTGAGGGGGGCACAAGGAGTTGGAAGGGGACATATCTGGGACAGCTGACACCAACTGACCCAAGGGATATCCCATGCCGTAGGACATCATGCTCAGCATACAAGCACAGGGAAGGAGGAAGGAGGGGATGTTGGAAGGAATGACATTTTTCTTCCCAAGTCACTGTAGGATGTAATGGAGCCCTGATTTTCTTGAGATGGCTGAACACCTGCCTGCCCATGGAAAGTGGTGAATTAATTCCTTTCTTTTCTTTGCTTATGTGTGTGACTTTTGCTTTACCTATTAAACTGTTGTTATCTCGACTTACAAGTTTTCTTACTTTTATGCTTATAGTTAGTCCCTCCCTCCCTGCCGGGTGGAGTGAGTGAGTGGCTCTGTTGTGTTTAGTTGCTGGCTGGGGTTAAACCAGGACGCCATCTAACATTGGCTTATCAGTACCATAATTAATTAATGGCTCAATGTCCGGCTGGAGACCAGTAATGAGTGGTGTCCCTCAGGTATCAGTGTTGGGACCGGTCTTGTTCAACATCTTCGTCGCTGACATGGACAGTGAGATTGAGTGCACCCTTAGCAAGTGTGCCAATGACACCAAGCTGTGTGGTCCGGTTGATACACTGGAGGGAAGGGATGCCATCCAGACGGACCTCGACACTCTTGTGAGGTGGGCTGATGCCAGCCTTATGAAGTTCAACCATGACAAGTGCAAGGTCCTGCACCTGGGTCTGAGCAATCCCAGGCACAGATACAGACTGAGAAGAGATTCAGAGCAGCCCTGCGGAGAAGGACTTGCAGGTGCTGGTCGATGAGAAAATGAGTGAGTTTGTACATGCTTGGGAATAGCTGAATCAGTTCACTCCCTTACAGACTCTTAGGATATTTGTCAGAATGGCATATTCAAACCCGGAGAAGCCAGAGATGGGAAAGTCCACTTGACTGGCAGTTTAGCTAAATTGCTGGTCAGTGTGTTAGGGTGTGGAAAGAGGGAGATCCAAGAACAGATCCAAGAGCCTCACTTTTAGCTCTAATAACAAGACTACAAATGTCATAGTCTGAATAGACTTCTTTTGATGTTTACATGGATCATAACATTTACTGAAAGAAAAATGTTATTTGTTTATCTCAGCTGGTGACTGGCTGGTTGTAGGGGTTGTTTCAAGTATCTTGTTGAGGTTACAACAGGAAAGGGCCTGCAAATATTTGGCTGCTTCTGGCAGTTTTTGTCTGTGATCATTCAGGCCTGTTTTGAGAGAGTCCTCAGATCAGTTAACCTTTACAGTGCATTTCTAAGATTATTTTGTGTTGACTCTTTTTTTTTTTCTTTTTCCTTAAAATTAGCTCAGCTTCTTCATGCTGATATGTCTGTTTTTCCTGCTCTGAGGTAGAATACAAGTAGCCATCATTTCTGTGGGAATATTATGAGCATGTGACAGAAGGAATTGTTACATAAGCAAAAGGAGGACACACGTTCAGCAAGTAAAACTTTCTATGCCAGTGATAATGAAGTCACCTAGAAGATGTTAGCGGAAGTCAAAAGGCAGTTGTCTTCTCTTGCTAGTGGTCCCAAACTTGAACTTGGAAAAATGAGTTTGTAAGCAGCCTGAGTTTGATAAGCTTGTCTCTCCTGACAGGCTCTGGCTTCAGAGCTGGAAGTTCAGGAACGTGGCTTGCTGTCGGCCATTCAACCCACAGAGTTTTTTCTTTTTCCCCCATGACTTTCAGTGTATAGTGTATAGTAATATTCAGGCATATTTCTGTAGCTGCAATGAAGCAGATAGATTCTGTTCTTTACTACTAAATGTTTTTCTCCACTTGCTTATCAGCAAAGACTTAGAAGTGACTGGAAAGGATTGCAGTGATAGCAACAGAGTGCAGAGAACAAAGGTGTCACCTGATAGGATGTGATGAGTAAAAATCAAATTGTTCTAATTTGTGTTTGGGCATTAAAATATGTGGCACCTGAACAGGTATTCAAACATAATTAGCTGACTGAATTGGGCAAATTGGTATGAGGCATAAATAGCAAGATACTACAGTCCTTTCAGCCAAGCTGGCTCTCAAAAAAAGGAAATAAACCTTAAAATAACGAGTGTATCATGCATATTCAATATTTCAGTTTCTGTCATTTTTATGAAGCAGATTGGAGTGGGAAAAGTCAAAACCAGCTCAAAAGGAGAGTTGAAATGATATTTATGGTTACAAGATGCTTTGCTTATATGTTGTTTTTCTCTTAGTCTCGAAACCTTGTCATTCTTGCCTTGCTGACATTAATTACACAGGTATTTCCGCTCTGTCAATTTGATTGTTGCAGTCTTGCTTTTTAGTTCTTTTTTTTTTTTTTTTTTCCCCCTCTGTAATGCTTTTGTGTCTAAAACTCACTGACCCATAGTTCTTAAGCTCCAAGGTTCAGGATCTGAGCTCAAAGACAGTTAATTACCTCAGCCTTTACTGTTGTGTTTAATCATCTTGGATGGGCTATGTTAACACATCTCTTGGTGTTCAATATTGGAGGAAGCTAGCACATGGAATTTGAATGGAGGATCAGACTAATGCAGATCAAGTAGCCATTATCTGACTAGCAACTAAATGTAATCATTGAGATCCTTTTTATGTTTGGTGATTTTGTGACTGACTACATAGGGTCATCTTAAAGCCATAAGCTGTTTCTTTGGGATCTTTGGGTCTCTGTTATGTCAATGTGCTGGAAATATAAATCAGCATTTTCTGTGACAATTTGGATATAATGGATTACAGCTATGCTGCCATCCCAGCTAAAGTGAGATAGTGGTCTGGACTAAGCCATAAGCTGGCAAGTTTCTCTTTGTAAATTCTTGTAACTGCATAAAGGTTACAATGTCTGAACAAGGACAATTAAACTTCTCTAAGAAGAATTTCATCTCTTCTTAGATATTTTCCTATACCCAAGTATGAACTAGATCATAACATGCTGCAATAAGCTTTATGCCCCACTAGTGATGTGTTTGCAGAACAGGGCTCTATATGTGGCTGAAATAGTTGTTATTCAAGTAGCACCCCAGAAAGCCTTTTGCTGTAATTTTCAGTTACAAATAAGTTTACTTTTTTGTTTGTTGGTTTGGGTTTTTATTGCCTTATTTGATGTATGTGAAGTTATTCTGACTGGAAAGAGATTGTCTTGTTTCGATCAGAACTTTTTGGTGATTTGTTTGAAAAAAATTGTTACCATAAAAGCTAGTTGGAGAAATTCTCTAAAACTCAATGTGGAATTTCATGAAGCAGCATTCTTTATTGCAGTGCTGGACACACACAAATCATTTTACAAAGGTGAGCACACTTGCCAGCAGCAGCCATGTATTTAGCATACTCATGCATATACACAGCTTTTCCAGGAAATTATTTACATAGTCATGAGATTTTTCAGAAACTAATTATAATATTTGCATCTTAATTACACATGCGCTCTTTTGCTGAGTGGGAGTCTCTGGTGGTAGTCAATAGTCCTCCTTACTGTATTTACTGAGTGACCTTAGTGCTTGTGAATGCTCGCAAGGTCCTAGTGCTGAGTTAGCATGTGGCAAATCCTTGCTTCTGTTCTGTTTCAGTCCTGCTCCACGCTGGCCGCCACTCTGCTGTTTGGAAGGCTGTCATCCATGGTCTTATTTACTTTCTTCTTAGTTGTTGTCAGTCCCGTGATGTTCCTTCCCTCATCAGCTAAACATTCCTTTCTGTCTGTGTGTTAGCAAGTTAGAACAGTTTGCTGTATTTTACTATGTTGATTTAAAGCCACACACACTATTTTTGCTTTAAACCTATGATTTAAGCCTAAAAAATGACTAGCTTTCCAGAGCTTTAACTCTACACATTGACCTGCAATAATTTCTTTCTTCCAAACATACTTATTTTCTGCCAGTGATACGGTAGAGCTCACAACCTCCCATGAAAACAACTCCCTGCTTCTATAACAAAGAATGTAAATGACTTGATATCAAAGTTGTGAGGGAACTTGCTTATTCTGTCCCTTTCTCTGTGCCTGTTCAAATCTTGGAGCAGATTCTCCTGGAAGGCATGCTAAGGCACATGAAAAACAATGAGGTGGTTGGTGACAGCCAGCATGGCTTCACTAAGGGGAAATCCTGCTTGACCAATTTGGTGGCCTTCTATGATGGGGCTGCAGAACTGATGGACAGGGGCAGAGCAGTTGACGTCATCTACCTGGACTGGTGCAAAGCATTCAGCACTGTCCTGCATGACATCTTTGCCTCTAAACTGGAGAGACATCAATTTGATGGATGGACCGTCGGGTGGATAAAGAATTGACTGGATGGCCACGTGCAGACAGTTGTGGTCAGCGACTCTGTACAAATGGAGAGTGGTGATGAGTGGTGTCCCTCAGGGGTCAGTGATGGGACCAATCCTGTTCAATATCTTTGTCAGCTACATGGGCAGTGGGATTGAGTGAGCCCTCAGCAAGTTTGCCAATGACACCAAGCTGTGTGGTTCAGTTGATACACTTGCGGGAAGGGATGGGAACCAGAGGGACCGTGGCACACTTGTGAGGTGGGCTGATGCCAGCCTCATGAAGTTTAACCATGACAAGTGCAAGGTCCTGCACCTGGGTCGGAGCAATCCCAGGCACAGCTACAGGGTGGGCAGAGAAGAGATTCAGAGCAGCCCTGTGGAGAACGACTTGGGGGTGTTGGCCGATGAGAAAATGAACATGAGCCGGCTTGAGTGTGTGCTCGCAGCCCAGAAAACCAACCATATCCTGGACTACACCAAAAGGAGTGTGACCAGCAGGTCGAAGGAGGTGATCCTGCCCCTCTACTCTGCTCTCGTGACACCTCACTTGAAGCACTGTGTGCAGTTCTGGTGTCCTCAACATAAGAAGGACATGGAGCTGTTGGAGCAATTTCAGAGGAGGGCCACAAGGATGATCAGGGGACTGGAGCACCTCCCATGTGAAGATAGGCTGAGAAAGCTGTTGCTGTTCAGCCTGGAGAAAAGAAGCTGCTTGGGGATCTCAGAGCAGCTTCCATTATCTGAAGGGGGCTATGAGGATGCTGGAGAGGGACTCTTTATCAGGGACTGTAGCGATAGCCCAAGGGGTAATGGGTTCAAACTAAAACAGGGGAAGTTTAGATTAGATATAAATAAGAAGTTCTTTATTGTGAGGGTGGTGAGGCAGTGGAATGGATTGGCCAAGGAAGCTGTGAATGCTCCATCCCTGGCGGTGTTCAAGGCCAGGTTGGATGGAGTCTTGGATGACATGGTCTAATGTGAGGTGTCTCTGCCCATGGCAGAGGGGTTGGAACTTGATGATCTTAAGGTTCTTTCCAGCTCTAACAGTTCTATGATTTTATGATTCCCTTTTTCTTTAACTTCTTTCTTTTTAAGTAAGGAATGTCTATTGAGAAATATTATTTAATACCAAAACAGCACAGCAGGGCTTTTTGAGTCCCTGAAAACGTTACAAACAGGGGGTCAAGTTTATTTTGTAGCTTCATGATAGTTGTAGCAAAAAACATCTCCTTCTGTCTTCAAAGCATAATTGCTTTCACTGAAAAAATCCATTTCTTAATTGGATGGGGGGTTTAGTTGGGGTTTTTTTGTTGTTTTCTTTTTTTTTTTTTTTTTGTCCTCCCTCCCTTCCGTTTCACTCTCCCTTCCCCAGTTCATCCATTTTCATTTTTATGGACTTCTGACTACTTTGGTACTGTGTGACAGTTGATAGCATATTACTACTAACGCAAGCACATACAAAGTCTATTTTACACTGGAAAATGGATTCATGCTTGAAGCCAGGCTCATAAGTGAAGCTTTAGAACACAAATTCCACTACTTTTGTATTCTGCAGCACCTTTTTAATAATTCTGTGGTTTGCTTTTATTATGTGCATTATTTGATTTTAATAATGTGCCATTATTTGATTTTAAAGTATTCTTCCCTGTCACTTTGTTTTCCTTCCTTCTGCCCATGTCGCTGACAGCATCTGTCCTGTCAGTAGCCAGGCAGGCTACTCCTAGGCAATCACGTACCCATAGATGGTAAGTCTGGATTTCAAAGACATCTCAGAAGCCTACTTCCTAACAGATTTCAACTGCACTTTGGCTCTTGTGTATTTTAACCTTAATTGCCTAAAAGTATTAGCAACTAATTCTCACTGAAGTCAAAAGAAAATCCATGTAGAAATACCTCTGAAACCAATGGGAGCTAGTCACTTTGCAGATGGCAGACATTCACAGGAAAATCCTTAAGTCCCAATATCATTCAGGAAAAAAAATAAAACAAAAAGAAAAAACAAACAAACAAACAAACAAACAAAAGATACCACTATTCCGTACATGTGATATGTAAACTGGTAAAAATACTCAAGAAATGAATCCACAGTCCTGTATTTTTATGAAAACACTGCTCAGTTCACTTACCTAAACTGTGCCTTAAGGTTGTCTATTACTCAAGATTTGGCTGCTTTCTTGTTCAGACTGAATGGCTGAAATAAAGACTGAGTGACGAGGGATCTGCTTGAGTGGGTCCAGAGGAAGCCATGGAGATGCTGCGAGGGCTGGAGCAGCTCTGCTCTGGAGCCAGGCTGTGAGAGCTGGGCTGGGTTAGCCTGGAGAAGAGAAGGCTCCTGAAGGGACAGGACAAGGGGAATGGCTTTAACCTTCCAGAGGGGAGATTAAGATGAGCTCTTAGGCAGAAGCTCTTCCCTGTGAGGGTGCTGTGGTGTTGGCACAGGGTGTCCCAAGAAGCTGTGGCTGCCCCATCCCTGTCAGTGTTCAAGGCCAGGTTGGATGGGACTTGGAGCAAACTGCTCTGGTGAAATGTGTCCCTGCCTGTGGGAAGTGTCCCTGCCTGTGGCAGGGGGAACTAGTTTATCTGCAAGGCCCTTTCCAACCCAAACCATTCTATAATTCTGTGAATATTTTAAGCTGGCAAAGCCTAGCTCCTGGAAAAACAGGAAGGATTCACATGGAATTATAATTTATATACTGACAAATCACATGTTTTCAGTTCATCTCAATGTAAAACCAGTATTATAAAGAAAATAAAACCAGATGTTTGCTCTACTGACATATGCCACACACCAGAAACTTTACTGTATATGGTTTCAACTATGTAACTATAGGGGTGAATATGAAGAAGGTAAAAGCTCTGATATACTGTTTGGCTCTGAAGCATTTGGATTCAACATATCTTAGAAATGGATTGAAACATTTACTTAATTATTTAGTTACAAACCCAGTTGAGAGCCTCCACTTTGGCACCCATCTGTAGAGATAGCACCTGAGGTTACAGGATCTTTTGCGTAAGACCACCTTTTTCCACTGAGCATGGGCAGCCAATGCATGGATATCTTGAACCACATGCTAGGACATTTGACTTGCCACTGCTTGAAATTATCTATACTGTAACACTGAGGAGCACAATGAGTTACTTCTGCTCAGTCTCGTGTCTAAAATATTGTAAGTATGAAAGACTAAGGAGGAAGAAAGATTTTTAAATGCTTGTCCCACAATTCTCAGCTGAAAACGATTCCTATAGGTGAAATTCTTCAGGTTTTCTTGAAAAGAACTGTCTTTGACTAAATCTTTTCCCTGTTCACTCCATTCCAGTAATGGCGTCATTATAGAATCATAGAATCATAGAGTAGTTAGGGTTGGAAAGGACCTCAAGATCATCTAGTTCCAACCCCCCTGCCATGGGCAGGAACACCTCAAACTAAACCATACCACACAAGGCTTCATCCAGCCTGGCCTTGAACACTGCCAGGGATGGAGCACTCACAACCTCCCTGGGCAACCCATTCCAGTGCCTCACCACCCTAAGAGGAAAGAATTTCTTCCTTATATCAAATCTAAACTTCCACTGCTTAAGTTTTAACCCATTACCCCTTGTCCTGTCACTACAGTCCCTGACGAAAAGTCCCTCCCCAGCATCCCTATAGGCCCCCTTCAGGTACTGGAAGGCTGCTATGAGGTCTCCATGCAGCCTTCTCTTCTCCAGGCTGAACAGCCCCACCTTCCTCAAGTTGATAGCCCATCTTAATATCATAATGACTGGATAATGATAATTACATTGCAGAAGCTAAATCCTGATGCAAACTCTATCCAGCAGAGCACCAGTCTGCTTCTTATAACTTGCTTGATTTGTATTTCTTGTTTGCTTTCCTCACATCAGTTCTAGTTTTAAATGCCCCTCCCACACCTTTATGCCTGTGGGAGTGGCACTGAGAAGGCTGTTCCATTCCAAACTCTGGCTGGCCTGAAAAGCAGTTATCTGAGCAAAACTCTCTCTCTGAAGCCTCTTCTGAAACAGGAGAGTGATACTAGTTTCTTTCTTTCATAGGTTATTAATAACCTAATGATACAGCTCTCTTTTCTGTTCTTCCCTACCAGCTAAATTGCTGCTATGTGTCCTGGGTTCAGCAGTAGCAGTCATTTTTCTCCTTCTTAGTGTCTGGTATAGTGCTGTGTTTTTGACTTTCAGCCTAGGAACAGCACTGATGACACCGATGTTTTTACTTGTTGCTCAGCAATGTTTACTCTGACCAAGGACTTTCTGAGTCTCATGCTTTGCCAGAGAGGAGGGGAAGCTGAGAGGAAGCAGAGACAGGACACCTGACCCAAACTAGCCAAAGGGATATTCCATACCACAGCACATCATGCTGAGTATATAAACTGAGGGCAGTTACCCGGAAGGCCTAGATCGCTGCTTGGGTCGGGCTGGGTATCGGTTGGCGGGTGGTGAGCAATTGTGTTCTCTCCCCTTGTTATTTCCCTTATCATTATTATTATTGGTGGTAGCAGTAGTAGTTTTGTGTTATACCTTAGTTACTGCACTGTTCTTATCTCAACCCATGGGAGTTACATTCTTTTGATTCTCCTCCCCATCCCTTCGGGAGCAGGGAGAGGAAGGTGGGGAGTGAGTGAGCAGCTGCGTGGTTCTGAGTTAGCAGATGGGCTTAAACTACAACACTATGCTATGATATGCTAAATACCATACTGCCAAGATGAGAGACCCAATGCCACCCAGCCACCTGCTAAAGGAGCTGAAAAATGAGCAGAATCAAAATTGATCACTTGGACTTACTCTGAAACATTAATGCTTTAAAAAGAAAAAGTTCAAAATTCTTGAACCAAGAGTTCTGGTATTATCAAAACAGAAGCAGGTAGTAAACCCTCCAAATTGCAGAGCCTACCTACTCAGGTAGCAATTTGTTGTTGAAACACTCTATGCAAAGATATATCCCCTCCTTCAAGACACAGGAAGAGGAGTCAGGTAGTTCAAGGACAAATTTTAAGATATGGACAGTAAGACTAAGAGGTAAAAATTAGGTAGTGGATTTATTTATACATATTAAAATACAAAAAGACCAAAATAATAGCTTAATTTACTATGAAAACTACTAAAATCCACTTCACAGTTATGTTTGATTTTGTCTTCATTAGGTTTTGCACAAGTCAGGTCTAAATACAGAAAAATATTTTTAATACATCTATCTTTTTAATTAGGGTCATATTCTAAAAAGAATGAATAATAAAAACATACATTTGCAGTGAAAAAAAAAATCCCCTCAATTCTTGCTATATCTGTAGAAGAACAGACTATTGTGAACTTTAAAAACAAACAAACAAAAAAATCAGGCAACTGATACAATCCACATTTATTTGTGTCCTGCTTTAGATCAAGCACAGCATTCCCCTTGAACTCAACACTTGAAAAATGTTGAATCAGTCAAAACTGTTGGTGAGCAAACAAAATGTTGAAATGTAAAGAAAACAGCCCCATAAAAGAACTTGCAATCTGGCTTGATAGCTTTCTGCTCTCTACTTCAGCTTTCATAAGTCACAGTAAAATGGCAGGGTTTCACTCCTGTGTCCTCTATGGCTTCAACATAACAGTGACAGAAATAGCAAATAGAAGCCACAAGACGGGGATGCTCCATTTATTTCCTTTGTCACATTCTGTTCTAGGGCAGCAGTGCCAAGGACCACTTGTAACAGAAGTGTTACATGACCTGAGCAAATTAGATAAAATGTAAATGCCCCACAAAAAAGTAGAGAATAAAAGCACATCTGATGCATAACTTAGAAATCATGTTACAAACTGTAGATAAAATCACTGCTGAGAAAAAGTGGGTTTTACTGCCGTTCCACTATTGCCCACCAATAACCTAATAATTGCTGACTACATATGTATGCATTCTTACAAATCTTCTCTAATGGAATACTTACTAATGCAAGACCCCAACCCAGACCACGTTTATATCATTTTAGTATACTTGCACAGCCTATGTAGTACATTTTTTGCTAATGTTTCTAGAAAGTGATAACACCCCAAACCCACAACTATCCAATGCTTACATAATACAGCATCTTATCTCTGATAGCAGCCAATACCAGATGTTTCAGGAAATACAAGTGCCCAAAACCAGGACAAGGAAACCCCAAGGCAAATGCATCATAACACATGCAGAAAGATGCTTCTTTCTCTCTGTAAGGTAAATATTAGTTAATGCTCAGTTTTCTCCAATGGCCACTTGACAAAATGAGGATAGAGTAGTTGGACTATCAAATATTATATTCACAAGAATTTATTTCAGGATTGCTGTGTCCAATACACTACCTAAAGTACAAAGCAGCTCATTTAACATTCCCAGTGTAAAGGAGATAAAAGACAATATGCAATAGGGAAGCAGGAATGAGGGGTGGAAAAATTCAAGTCACCCATACAACATTGAAAGTCAGCTGGTTTTGTGGCAGTGCAGGGAATAAGAACTAGGAAATACAATCACTTTTCTTCCTTTTTTTTTTTTTTTTTTTAACTATAGCAGCAAAATTCACAGTCTTATGTAGAATTACTCCTCATATTAAAGGAGATGTTGCCTCTCAACTTGTGATCAGAGTGCAGTTGCATCATAAATTAGGGAGTAAATTCTGACAGTATATCTCATTAGATCCTCATTTGAGCTAATTTTTCTTTCCTTTTATTTTTTTGTCTGTTGTACCGTATAGTATAATGTTAGCCAAAATCTTCAGCTAGTCCTGTTCCTCAGACACCTGGTGAGTATTACAGAGGGTAATGATAAACTTCAAAGTACCATGGAAAAGCAGCCTATAAAGATACATAGGTTTGAGGAAGGAAGGCTTGCTATTCATAGTGGTAGACAGGAGTCTGGTCTTACCTAGGGCAACCTGCAAGGTAACACAGAACAAAAGAAAATACAGGAATTAAAAAATTGGCAGGAAAGACAGAACTTTGTAATGGCACATGCTGAGAAGAGTTCCACCTTCCCAGATGTCAGATGCAACTGCCAACATTTTGAAATACACAGCCCTGGTCTAATATCCACTTCTGTTCTAGAACAATTGTAAGAAGATATTCTGCTACATCCAGGTAAGGTCTAGGTGATTTTTTAGCAGCTTAAACAAGGAAGACATGAGGAGCTGCATATTCATAAACAGTGTGTTTACAAGCATGTTTGAACAACTAGATATCAAATGCTGCCAAATACTGCTTCTGCTTTAGAAAAATTTTACAACCAGGACCATTCCTTGTGAAATTTCACTGTCGGTAAATACCCCCTAGACAAAACCTCAGAAAGTTAAAAACCACGGAGTGCTACCAAAGAATTATCACAGTACTGTGGTGATGGCAGTAAAATGCTACCTGCTCAGCTCTGGAGCACACTGTGACCTGATTCCCGCCTGCAAATTTCTGACAGCTTCTGCATATATTGAGTTCAATGTCCAGCTAATACAAATGGAGTAGAGAGCACGAATACAAGCACAGAGATGCTTGGTTAGTTTTGTCTTCCAAATTAAAAAATATTTTTTAAACAAACTGAAGAACAAAAATACATTATACTCCAACTTATTGGACACATGATGAAGAGCATACTGATATTAATAAATCCATACCACTCCTCCCACAGGGAGGGTTATGATGTATGTTATTTTAATGGGATGACTACTGCCTTTCAGAACTGTTTAGTTATGCCACCATGTACTATGGCTGAATGAGCAAATTATGACTCCAATAAATGGCACCATCCCTGTAAGGAAAGTTTCTCCAATTTGAGAGGCATTTACAGCACTCAGACCTATGTTCTCAGCTCTTCGCATGTTCAGTAATAGGTTGCCTTAAATAATATCATCAAAAGTATAGAAAGGCCTCTTTCCACAAATAGAGAACTCCAGAGTTATTTTTATGGGTCATGTTAATAGCACTTTAAGTGCCACAAGCAATGTACATTTTTAGGAGCCTGAAACTAACTGAATAAATGCAATTTCGTGGAATTATTTCCTCATCCTACAGTTACTCCATGCTTTTAACCACTTTTAAATAGTTACTGAGCAACCAAAAAGACAAGTTTTTTCATAAAGAGAATCTCTTAATAAAATAAATTAAGCATACCATGACAGTCTCTTCCTAACACCAGACAAAATAAATGTTGAGCTCTAGAAAACCAGTACACATATTTAAGAAGAATCTTAAACAGCATGAGGTAGAAGCCACCTGTCATACTCTGAAGCAATCTTGTTCACACAAGCAAGCTTAGAGATTTATTTTTCTTAGTACATCAGAATATTCCTATGCATAAAGTCCTTGCCACTGATAGTTGAATGGTGACAGGAGTCCACCATTCAAAGTAACACCTTTATTTGGGCATTTTTTGGTTCATTGGTACTAGAAGATCTGTCACATAAGGTCCTCCTGATCAAGTGCAAATTTCTGAAGTAATATATAATACATAACCCTATGAATGTTAGTACGAGTCAGGCTCCCTTTACTGGCCATACTAGCAAGGAGACAAGAGATGGACTCATCTGCTATGTGAATATGCCAACACCCAAAAAAACAGTTTCTCTCCACAGTGAGGACTATCTAGAGTGGCTTATGTTATCAGTGTTTTTACCATAATTGAAGAATTTTTAGAAATAGCACACACACCAGATTTTTCCATCATTATTTTTTAAATTAATAAGTTCTGTGATACAGAGAAAAATAAAGACAGTGGTGTTCCACATAAAAATGGTCTGCCACATCAGTTGTCACTGAATCCCAGTTTATTCTCAGATATTTTTTCTTATTATGATCCAGCTTGATTTTTCATTTCATATTAATCAGAATACCTGGAGAAGTGTCTTACATAGTTGACTGTAAACTAAATTGGTTGGGAAGGAATATTTACTTCTCTCATAGAAATTAATTTTGGGAAATTCAACTGGAACAAACCACAGTTATAAAAGCCAATTTTACAGAATGAATTTTTCTCTCCTTATACAAACAAGTCTCAGCTTCCTTTATATGCAAGCAGTATATGCAGCTTTCTCAGAAACAAAAGAAAAAGAAAGAATCCACAAGGCTGTAAAATAAAAGACTAATCCAGTGTTTCAGTGTCAGAAGGCAGAGTAACAATCACTCATGGAGTAGCTCATAAACACAGAAAGATGCATTGGCATAAATCCAGAAGAGGCCTTAATTCAGTGTGATGCTATCCTATGTCCCCAAAGTCAAGAATAGGACTCTAACTACTTTCAAGAAACATATGCTTAGACTTCAAGTCAACACATCTTGCTAACACACTAATGAGAAGAACAGATTTCAATACTAAATAGCAGAAAAGAATGAGCCGGAAGAATTATTTTAACTTGATGTGGATATGTCAGCATCCAAGACTACATCTTGCAGCCACATCTTTCTCCAAATTCTTCCTAGATATGTCACAAAATTCATTTTTAAGATTCCTATATTAGAGCAACTTTCCCTCTCCTGGCATGTGCATTGCAGGTCATATTAGAGAACCTGAAACTCAAAGAAAAAAAGAAAAAATCCCTCAAGTATAGAAAGGGTAGGTACTGTGACACTATTACCTATTAATCACACAAGGGGACTGGAAGGCAATAAGGCTAGTCTGCTTCATTGTCAGTAGATCATTGAAGCAATCCAGTGTCTGCTTTCTTGGTTCAGATTTTTAAGGCATATTTTCTATCTTTTCCAAATGACTTCATTAAGCCCCCAGTTATGTCCTGAATTCAAACCAGTTTCCTTCAAGTTCAAACTAAAAACTAGTACAAGTTGGCCAGACTGACCTGCTTTGAATGTCTTCAAGATATGTTACTGCACCAAACTTTGGCCACTCGGTTACACTCATGGAAGTTGGCAGTAAGAAAGTGGTGGGAATGAACATTCATGAATAGGCATGCAAACTGAAGCTGAATTTTGATTTGGCTGCATTTATAACCCATTTATGTTCGTTTCTGAGAATGATCAGATGCTACATATTTATTCCTGAAAATGAACTCAGTCACCAAAGGGAGCACTCAGTCACCGAAAGGGAATTCTGAGCAGCATTTTCAATGGCAAGATCTGCCAGTACTGGTAAGCTACACAAGTCACCTAACCAGACAAGGGAAATAAGCAAGTGGAAAAAAAAAAAAAAAAAAAAAAAGAAGCAATATATGTACATCTGGCACAAATTACAAATATTGACAGCAAGGTGTTCACAGATGAGTACCAATCAGTATCAATTCACTGAGGAGTGGAAGTTCAGTGGTCTGGGTTCTGCCCTATATCTACCTGCAGGCAATGTAAAATGATAATAACCATTTCTTTAACAAAGCATTTGGGAAGCTACAAGTAAGAGGCATGAGATAGGAGAGAGAGCTATCAGTAATAAAGCAGGGAACTGTACAACTCTTTCTTGTCCTTTCACAAAAGAAAAAAGGCGAGAGAACTGAAAAGACAAAATAACTCCTTTTTGTGCTGACAACTTGCATAATATTATATGACGACCTAGACAGAAATACAAAGTAAGTCCACTATGATGTCAGTTTTACTAAAAATATGCACAGAGCTAAGGCACAGCCTAACTGTCCTAAACGAAGAGATGATCTCATCTCTCCTCTCATATAAAGACCCTCTTTGTACACTGAACAGGTCTCTAAAGCTACATGGTACATCAGATTTCAGGAGGGCGTATGACAACTTGGCTTATTTGGAAGCCATCAGGAGAGCTCCATCACACCTCTTTCTTCTTCAGATTATATGAAAATCCAAGAATTGTGTTACAGCAGATTTAAATTAGAGCAGCACAGAGCCTCAACTATAAGATTCTCTTACATTTTGGATTTTTAAATTCTTAAATTTGCCCTTTACTTTAAAAAGTCAATGATTTCACCACAAAAGTTTGATTAGTTTCTTTTACTTTTTTGTAATGAAGTGCCATCCTTTTTACACTTGAAAGGATCTTTGTAATAATGCAACATTGATCTTTTGAATACAGATGAGCTAACCTAGATAATAGGATTTGCTACCTAAAAGAAAGGACTTCTGAGCATATGTATCTCATATGTATAAGGCTCCAGTGCCATCAAGTGGATTTTGAAGACAGGGCATCTATTCATGAGCAAATGGTTATATCTGGCATTGCCACAATACTTTCTCATTTCCATTCTATTTACCTACAGGTGATCTTTGAATGCAAAGAAAAATCACACGACATAAGTAAGGATGGAATAAACACACTCACAAGTGAGTGATGATGAAAAGCAGCCATAAAGAGGTAATACAAAGAAAGAGCCGTTAAGCAGCTTCCATGGATAGGAATTCTGAAGCTTTTCTTCTTTTTGCTAGTCCTCACCACAACACAGCGCCTACTTTACTGTAATAATATCTTTATCTTATTAACTGTAATAATATCTTCTGGAAAGAGGGAACGGTTTGAGAAAAACCTTAACAGCATTTTCCTAGATAGAAAAAAAAGATGAGCAACTTTTGTTTGTCTCAGTATCTGACAACAGTGCCCAGTGGAAAACTAACAAGTTACTTGTGTTCCTAACACATTACCACCATTTATCATTTCCTTAGAGTGCCTAAATAAAAATTGTCAGCAAACAGAGCACAGCATTTGGTATCAAAATCACAGAATCACAGAATCCCAAGGGTTGGAAGGGACCTCAAAAGATCATCTAGTCCAACCCCCCTGCAAGAGCAGGGTAACCTACAGTACATCACACAGGAACTTGTCCAGGCGGGCCTTGAATATCTCCAGTGTAGGAGACTCCACAACCCCCCTGGGCAACCTGTTCCAGTGCTCTGTCACTCTTACAGTAAAGAAGTTCTTCCTGATGTTAACGTGGAACTTCCTATGTTCCAGTTTACACCCATTGCCCCTTGTCCTATCACTGGATATCACTGAAAAAAGCCTAGCTCCATCATCCTGACACCTACCCTTCACATATTTGTAAACATTGATGAGGTCACCCCTCAGTCTCCTCTTCTCCAAGCTAAAGAGACCCAGCTCCCTCAGCCTCTCCTCATAAGGGAGATGTTCCACTCCCTTAATCATCTTTGTGGCTCTGCGCTGGACTCCTTCAAGCAATTCCCTGTCCTTCTTGAACAGAGGGGCCCAGAACTGGACGCAATATTCCAGATGCGGCCTCACCAAGGCTGAGTAGAGGGGGAGGAGAACCTCTCTTGACCTACTAACCACTCCCTTTCTAATGCACCCTAAGATGCCATTTGCCTTCTTGGCCACAAGAGCACAAAATACTTGGATTTTCTTCACAATTTTACTACAAACTTGTTGCATTCACTTTCTCGTCAGTGTAACAAATCTGTACCTTTATTCCTTCATCACCACCTTCCTCCTGTTCATTTACTTTCACAACCACCATGTGACAAGAGCAATTTCCTGTTTTGTGATTATAACATGCTTTTATTGCTCAGTCCATTTCATAATCTATAATAATTTCATTTAATTCTTCCCCTTGCAAGTGCAGATCTGGTCTATTCTGAGAAAGAAAGCCATGCTGAAAACATGTCTTGAAAGCAATACAGAAGAATTCCACATCACCCATGACCTGTAACAGACAGAAAAATGTTTAGCACAAAATATAGCCACATTAAGGAAGGAAAAAAAAACAAATAGAAAAAAACATAGCTTCTAACATCTCATCTAAGCTCTTGCCAGGCTGCCAAGCCATTGTCATAATGGAACAGCAAGAGCTGAACTCAAACTGTGTCTCAACACCATTTTCAAGCAAAACTCTATTCCAAGCATAAGCAGAGCCTTTGAGGAAGATAACATACAGAACCATTTAAACTGACCTTTTTGAAATCTTTTTTATGATATTAATAGGCTTATTGGGAGTGCATTTTCCACCAGAAAGATTTGTATTGGTCTGGATAACTTTAGTTGGACTTCTCCTATGCAGAGCAATCAGATTTTGCTGGTGACAGCACATATATGCCATCATTTCAGCTCCAGCCCTAAAGGCTTTCAGAGTACAGAAACACAATCATTCTATGTTCAGAACATCAAGCACTTCTGTTAGACCATGATAGCAGCAGGAAATCTCCCAATTTTTTTCTTTGCAAGTGCCTTCAGGCACTACAGATTGGTAGTTTAAGAAGAAAGACAGCCTGAGCCATGGCTTTAACTTGTAAACAGTGTCTTTGAAAGAGCAAAGTTCTGAGTTTGTCTCCAGTAAAGCAAACTTACTTTGCTGTTTGCTTTAAGCATTTTTGTTCAAGATTTACCAAGTAGGAATGGATTTACTGACATCTCCGCGCACTTGTCCTTTACTGAACCAAGCAAAACTGACAGAATTTTATTTTCAATGTCAGGGTCAAAGACAAGGGGTCAAAGTGCATATCTGGATTAGGTGCATTTCTTTTCAATCTTATTCAATATGCTGTAGTAAGTGAAAATTAAAACACCAGAATTTCCAGGCTGCCAAGAGGCAGAATGAGAAGGCTCTGGTATTTTGCTTCTGGCTGCCTTGTTGGTGCACTTCTGTCATTATGCATGAGTGACTGACACTTCCAAATAAAACAGATGAAGTTTCTGTTTAAAACAAAGATTCTACACATTATTAAAATGGCATTGTTTATATTTTATTAGATAACCAAAATTAAATCCTGTATGGTACTTTCCACCGCAAGATCTCAGTGTATTTTGCAAGAAAAATCCCAAACCAATTGTGATCATATTTCTTATTACCAGTTGAGCAAATTACAATGCAACAACTTGCTCAAAGTCACACAGATTTTCAGACTTTGGGTCATTGTTATTTCTTCTCTATTGTCCTGTACAAAAGGAAGAAAAAAGCACATTTCCACTATAGTTCCCTTTCCTTTCCCTCCTCCCATCCCCCAAAAATAAATGGTCCTATTGCCTCCAGCCATTCTAACCTCCCTATGGAAAAACACACCTGAAATCTTAGTGACAGGCAGCATCCAGCTAGTGATGAGTACACAGAAGAACTAAATATCATCTATTCTGCAAGTGATATATGAGAGGGGGAATGAATGTGCCAGTCACATCATTAGTCCATCAAGCTGACAAATGACGATAAGTGAGACATTTTGCTGCTTCTATCAGTATAAATACATAAAGAAATAATAAATATTATACATTTTTAACTATCTATCTGCTTCTATGTGCAAACATGAAATTCCCTCACGCTTCAATAAACGAAAAAATACATTCAATGAAGTCTAACAAATGCGCTATTTTCAGAAAGCTGAACCACAGCAAGAGTTAAATTGGACAATACTGCCCCCCTGTGGCAGCTCTGTAGCTAAACAACTCCAGAAGCAAAGGCTACTTTTTGAAAATGCGGGAATTTTCCTATATACTATCTTCACAATTTACCACTGTTGTTACACCAACACAAGAAAGCTCCGAAGGAGAGACTGAACAAGTCAGCAGTGCTCAAGGAGGTAAGGCTGTTGCAAATAATCTTTGCTGCCTTGATTCAGTTTAAGTCTATTACTTCTTTTTGGCAGCCTGCACAGAGATCTAGATTAAATAATATGACTATACCCCCCCTAACAAAACAAAACAAATAAAAAAAGCCAAACAAACAAAGCTAACTCCCCCCACAACACACCCCCACCAAAAAAAAAAAAAAATCAACAAAACCAACACACACTTCCCTAAAAACAGCACTGTTAAACACTAAAACAGATCATTTAATGAGAACATACACTTTCCAGAACGGGCTGGTCTCACTAACAGGCTTGATGAACTCCTCAAGGAATAGCTGTGCTTTCTCTTGCACTGGGGCTAGGTGCTAATAGGCTCCTTCCCAAACCAGCATCTCTACCTCACTTGTCCTGAAAAACACTAGCTTTACACAAATTACATCCTACTGGAGTTCACAGGCACATGTTCACCTCATTATCACCTGTTAAGTTGCTCTACCTAGTGCATTATTAGAAGCCACTAGCATCTATTCTGCATTGCTTGGTCCCTTTGTGGAGAGCCAGAGAGTGCTGAAACAACGGCTATTGTTTTTGTAGTCATGGAGATGACTGCTGGCTGCACCTGCCTTAGGGAACAAGACCAAGGAAAACAGGTGCTTTTTTCCCCACCTGAAGGAAGAAGTGGAGATGCCCATAAATTCCCTTCTGTAACAACTTCCAGCACAAAATCAAAAAGTGCATTCTTAACACTTAGCTATAATCTGTAAAAGGAGTGTAACTACCACCTACAAACTTCATCCACACCACATGTGGCACTAAGCACCTTAGTACTAGTTACATAAAGGCTGCTGTGGGTACTGTCATGATGAAGACCCTGAACCTCACTTAAAAGTCTTGAGGATTCTTATTCTTTTTACTCATGTGATCTAAATAAAGGGAAATACAGGGAACAAGAAGAGCATAATTTACACTAATGCAAAAAAAAAAAAAAAAAACCAAAACAACGAAAACCCTGTGAGCAGTATTACAGTAACCCACTGCCCCCAAAAACTGATGGTCCAGGTAGAAACCATGATAAAGACAAATTTGTAGCCATAAAATGAACCAACTCAGAACAAAACATTCATTACCTAGAATACCTGGAAGAGCTATGATTTTTATAGCAAAAAATGGCATACTTAACACAGCTAAGTTTTCACAGGTTTCACAGCTTCATCAGTCAGCCACCTGAGACCAGGAGGCACAAAACCATAAAATCAGTTCTAAGTAAGGTTAAGTTTGATGGCTTTGTAATGGAAAATAACTGAGGTGCTTGAAGGTAGTTGACATAATTTTAGGTCCTTACCACCTTAGCACAGAAAGTGTAACAAAAACAGGACCTGGGGATGGGGAGTATCTGGGACAAGCAGATGTCCAGGATGGAGTAGTTAGACTAACTGATAAGTAGAAGGACAGGATGATTGCTATGTCTGTAATGTTAGTTAAGCTGGTGCTTCAAAGACTGCCAGAAGTTATGAAGATTGTTGGAAGAAGTAAAGGAACCCTGAAAGACTACCATCCCATTTTTGTATGCCTGTGGGAAACTTTCTGGAAAACGATGTAATTCACACATAGCCCCATGAATATGTATGTATGCCCAGTGACTATATAAGGATGGCTTGTGTAGCAATACGGTGATACACGTTAGGAGGAGCTATCCCCCATGTCTCCCAGTTCCGCAATAAAGAACACCTGCTTGTCAGCTCGAAAACTTTATTGGCGAGCGTATTCCTGGAGTTTTCTCCAAATCACACCGACATTACACCATCACAGTAGCAAACACACAGCAAAATCACAAAGCTTCACACCTCAACAGTCAACTCATTTCATAACTTAGAATCATAGAGTCAACTAGCTTGGAAAAGACCTTTAAGATCGTCAAGTCCAACTTTTATGCCAGCACTGCCAAGACCACCACTAACCTATGGCACTGAGGGCCTTGTCTACACAGTGTGTGAACACCTCCAGAGATGGGGACTCCAGCACTGTCCTGGGCAGCCTGAGCACCCTCTGGGGAAACAATTGCTCTTAATCTCTATCTAAACCTTCCCTGGCGCAGTTTGAGGCTGTTTCCTTTTGTCTTATCACTTGTTACTTGTGTGCTATTACTTGTTACTTGGGAGCAGAGACTCATCCCCACCTCACTACAACCTCCTGTCAGGTAGTTGTAGAGAGCAATAAGGTCCCCCTGAACCTCCTATTCTCCAGACTAAACCTCTCAGGTCCCTCAGCCGTTCCCCATCACACTTGTGCTCCAGGCCTTGCACCAGCTCCATTGCCCTTCTCTGGCCCTGCTCCAGCACCTCAATGTCTCTCTTGTAGTAAGGGCCCCAGAAATGAACACAGGGTTTGAGGTGCAGCCTCACCAGTGCCCAGCACAGGGGGACAATCCCAGCCCTGGCTCTGCTGCCACATTAGTGCTGATACAGGCCAAGATGCTGGGGGCTTCTTGTCTGCTTGGGAACAAGCTGCTCATGTTCATCTCCATCAATCAGCACCCCCAGGTCCTTTTCTATGAGCAGTTGTCAGCCATCTTCCAAAAGCCTGCAGTGTTGCTGGGGGTTGTTGCGGCCCAAGAGCAGGACCCAGTACTTTGCCTTGTTGAACCTCATCCCATTGGCCACAGCCCATGGATCCATCCAGCCCAGATCCCTCTGCAGAGCTTCAGCAGATCAACACTTGCATCCAACTTGGTGTTGTCCACAACTCTATTGAGTTTGCCCTCGATTCCCCCATCCAAATCATCAATGAAGATATTAAACAACGCTGGCCCTGGCACCGAGCCCTGAGAGACACTACTAATGACCAGTCACCAACTGGATGTGATGGCATTTACCTTCACTCTTTGGGCTCAGCGTTCCAGCCAGTTCCCAATCCAGCAAAGAATCCTCCCATCCATGTCATTTGCAGCCAGTTTCTCCAGCAGAATGCTTTGGAAAACAGTGTCCAATGCTTTACTAAAGTCCAAATAGGCAACGTCCACAGGCTTTCCCTCATCAACCAGCTGGGTGACCTTATCACAGAAGGAGATGAGGTTGGTCACGCAGGACCTGCTCTTCATGAACCCATGCTGACTGGGCCTGATCCCTCCATTTTCCCGCACATGGTTTATGATCTCACTTTGGATCATCTGCTCCATGACCTTAATCAGCACTGAGATCAGGCTGACAGGCCTGGAATTCTCAGGGTCTTCCTTCCTGCCCTTTTTCTAGAGAGGTGTCATGGTGGCCAACCTCCAGTCCTCTGGAACCTGCCCACTAGACCAGGATGGCTGAGAGATGATGGAGAGTGGCTTAGCAAGCTCCTCTGCCAGCTCCTTCAGCACACTTGGGTGTAACACATCTGGCCCCATAGACTTGTATACATATAAATGGAGCAGGAGGTCACTAACCATTTCTTCCTGAATTACAGGGACTTCAACCAGCTCCCCATCTCTGCCATCCAGCTCAGAGAACTGAGTACCCTGAGGATGGACGGTGTTATTGTTAAAGACTGAGGCAAAAACAACATTAAGTACCTCAGCCTTTTCCTCATCCTAGTCACTAGGTTTCCCCTAGTATCCAGTAGAGGATGGAGGTTCTCCTTGGCCCTCCTTTCATTGCTCATGTATTTTGAAAAAGTACTTTTTATTATTTTTTATGACAGTGGCCAGATTTAGTTCCATCTCTGCCTTTGCCTTTCTAACTTTCTCTCTACAGAATCTAACAACATCCTTATATTTTCATGGGGCAACTGTCCCTTCTTCCACAGGTGATAAACTCTTTTCTTGAATTCAAGCATGTCCAATGTTTAGCTGTAGCTGCCATTTTTCTCCTCCTTAGTAACTGGTGCAGTGCTGTGTTTTCAGCTTTAGTCTGAGAACAATGTTGATAACACACCGATGTTTTCACTTGTTGCTCAGTAATGTTTACTCTAATCAAGGACTTTTCAGTCTCATGCTCTGCCAGTGAGGAGAGGCATAGGAAGCTGGAAGGAAGCAAAGACAGAACACCTGACCCAAACTAGCCAAAGGGGTATTCCGTACCACAACATGTCTTACCCAGTATATAAACTGGGGGGAAGATACCCGGAAGGCCCAGATTGCTGCTTGGGTCGGGCTGGGTATCGGTTGGTGGGTGGTGGGCAATTGTGTTCTCTCCCGTTGTTGTTTCCCTTACCATTATTATCACTGGTGGTAGCAGTAGTAGTTTTGTGTTATACCTTACTTGCTGGACTGTTATCTCAACCCATGGGAGTTACATTCTTTCCATTCTCCTCCCCGTTCCTCAAGGAGCAGATGGAGGAAGAAAGGGAGGAGTGTGAGTGTAAGGCATTTGATACTGTCTCCCACAGCACCCTCATAGATAAGCTAAGGAAGTGTGGGCTTGACGATCAAGTAGTGAGGTGGATCGAGAACTGGTTGAAAGGAAGAAGGCAGAGAGTTGTGGTCAATGGCGCAGAATCTAGCTGGAGGTCTGTGACTAGTGGAGTCCCTCAGGGGTCGGTGCTGGGACCGGTGCTGTTTTATATTTTCATCAATGACCTGGATGAGGGAACTGAGTGCACCCTCAGCAAGTTCGCTGATGACACAAAACTGGGAGGAGTGGCTGACACACCAGAAGGCTGTGCTGCCATTCAGCGATACCTGGACAGGCTGGAGAGTTGGGCGGGGAGAAACTTGATGAAATTTAGCAAGGGCAAGTGTAGAGTCTTGCATCTGGAGAAGAACAACCCCATGTACCAGTACAGGTTGGGGGGTGACCTGCTGGAAAGTAGCGAAGGGGAAAGGGACCTGGGGGTCCTGGTGGATAGGAGGATGACCATGAGCCAGCAATGTGCTCTTGCGGCCAAGAAGGCAAATGGCATCTTAGGGTGCATTAGAAAGGGTGTGGTTAGTAGGTCAAGAGAGGTTCTCCTCCCCCTCTACTCAGCCTTGGTGAGGCCGCATCTGGAATATTGCGTCCAGTTCTGGGCCCCTCTGTTCAAGAAGGACAGGGAATTGCTTGAAGGAGTCCAGCGCAGAGCCACAAAGATGATTAAGGGAGTGGAACATCTCCCTTATGAGGAGAGGCTGAGGGAGCTGGGTCTCTTTAGATTGGAGAAGAGGAGACTGAGGGGTGACCTCATCAATGTTTACAAATATGTAAAGGGTAGGTGTCAGGATGATGGAGCTAGGCTTTTTTCAGTGATATCCAGTGATAGGACAAGGGGCAATGGGTGTAAACTGGAGCACAGGAAGTTCCACGTTAACATCAGGAAGAACTTCTTTACTGTAAGAGTGATAGAGCACTGGAACAGGTTGCCCAGGGGGGTTGTGGAGTCTCCTACACTGGAGATATTCAAGGCCCGCCTGGACAAGTTCCTGTGTGATGTACTGTAGGTTACCCTGCTCTTGCAGGGGGGTTGGACTAGATGATCTTTTGAGGTCCCTTCCAACCCTTGGGATTCTGTGATTCTGTGATTCTGTGAGTGGCTACATGGCTCTGAGTTACGGGCTGGGCTTAAACCACATGCCTCCCTCATGCAGGGAGGTTGTGGTCTCCCTGTTCATAGTCACTGGCACATTTACCCACATGAAGCCCTCCTTCATCTTCTCCACCTGCCTGGATCTGGCAAATGCAGTGCTGTACTTGGTGGTGCCTCCAGCAGCGAACAGCATCTACAGCCTGAAGAACCAGGAACTCAGGTGAGACAAGGGGGGCACAAAACCACAAAATGGCATATATAAACCTTTAGAATTAGTCTTAAGTAATGTTAAATTTGATGGCTTTGTAACAGTAGCAATGGAAAATTACTGAGGTGAAGGATACATAGAAAAAAACCCAGAGTACAGCTAGAGAACACACTGAGAATTCTTGTACAAGATAAATCGTTATAGTTGACATAGTTTTAGGAAAAACAGTCTAGAAGAACAGGACACAGGGATAAGGAGTATCTGGGAATGGCAGGTGTCCAGGATGGGCTACAGTTAAACCAACTGATAAGTAGGAGGACAGGAGGATTATTATGTCTCTGGTGCTAACGAACCAATTAAACTGGTATGAGCATCTACTGCATGTGCTCCAAAGGCTGCCAGAAGTGATGAAGATTGTTGGAAGAAGTAAATGACCCTCAGAGACCATCACCACAATTTTGTACGCATGCAGGGAACTTTCTGGAAAATGATGTAATGTATGTATGCCCAGGGACTATATAAGGACAGCTTGCGCAGCAATACAGAGACACACGTTAGGAGGAGCTATCCCCTACGTCTTCCGGCGCCACAATAAAGAATACCTGCTTGTCAGCTTGAAAACTTTGTTGGCAAGTTTGTTCCTGGAATTTTCTCTGAATCACAGGGATGCTCTGAAGAAACTGGTGACTGGATGTGTTCCATCCAGGCCATACACTGCCTGCTCTTCTCTGCAAATGGCTCCCATTGTAGGTCATGACAGCCAAAAAAGGAGGGATTTAGATCAGACTAAATCTAGATTTAGATTAGAAAGGAATTCTTCCCTGTGAGGGTGGTAGGACACTGGCACAGGGTGCCCAGAGAAGCTGTGGCTGCCCCATCCCTGGCATTGTTCAAGGCCAGGTGGACAGGGCTTGCAGCAAGCTGCTCTAGTGGAAGGTGTCCCTGCCTGTGGAAGGGGGTTGGAGCTGGATGAGCTTTAAGGCCCCTCCCACCCCCAACCAGTCTGGAATTCCATGATTCTCTGCTGTGTGAATGTCAGTCATGCTCCACTTCTTGTAGATGGCCCTGTTCCATCGCCCAGGTTGAGCTGTGACCCCTCTGGATGAAAGGCACTGAGGAAGAGCAGCCCGTGAGGGAGCTCCCCAAGCAGGCTGGATAGAGACTGTCCCTCTGTGGCGACTCCCGGAGCATGCCTGGGTGCCCAGTGGCCATGGGCACGATGCTGCCGCCATCATAAAGCCGTGCTGGTCATTGTGGAGGCATCCATAGTGATGGGGTCCCCCATGGTGAATGTAGGCTATTTAAGGAGAGAGAGCCCTGGAGTAACCAGTGCAGAGAAGATCCCTCCCTCAGGAAGCTGCATTTCCCCTGGCTGCCCTGTGCATTCAGGTGTGTGTTCTTTGACTTTTCAATCCTATTTTAGTCTTCACTTGAAACACATTGTGGGTGCGTGCTGTGAAGGGAGGAGAAGCTGTGAGGAGGTGTGCTGGTGCCACCCCAGCTGTAGGAGCAGGGGATGGGTGAGGAGGAGGCACTGGGCTTGTTCATGTGCATGGAACTCACCTCTGCCTCCAGAGGTGCTGGGGGCGAAGCAGGAGCCTTCTGTGTGCAGGAGCTGCTGGAGTCAGAGATGCTGAGAAGGTGTCAGGGCAGGAGCAGCCCCTGGGCAGTGCAGCTGCTGGTGCTGTCACTGGAAGCTCAGCACAAGGGGACCTGCCTGGCTCCAGCAACACCTGCGGAAGCACACTGGGCATTGTGGAAGGCAGGAGAGGTCCTGGTAGGCTCTGGTAAAGCCCAGGCCAGTGCTGGGCATTGTGGAAGGCTCAAGTGCTCTTCTGAGCTCTGACAATGCACTCTGCAAGGTGACAAAGGCACTGGCAGTCACAGGCACAGCCCAGAAGCCCACCAGGCATTGCAGAAGGTGGCAGGACCCTGCCAGGTTCTACTGATTCCTGTGCCGGCATTCCAGAAGGCACCATGGGAACTGTTGGGTTCCAGCAATGGAAGCCCTCCAGGCACTGCAGAAGGAAGGCAGCAGTGTCCCTCACAGACTAAGGCAAAGCCCGCAGATGCCCACTGGGAATTCTGGCAGGCAAGAAGGGAACACTGGGGCTCCATCAAGGCCCTAGGAAAAGTGTTGGCCATTGCGTAAGGAGGTGGAGACCCTGGCAGGTACCGCCAATGCCTGCAAACACCCACCAGGCATTCCAGAATGTGGGAAGCAGCTGGTGGGCTCTGGGCACACCTGCGCAATCCTGACTGAGTCAATGCCCACAGGAGCCCCTGTGCTCCCACAGCAACAATGCTAGGAGAGAAAGGTGCTGCTGGGCCTCCCCTGCCCTTGGCATGCACTGCCTCAGCCCCAGCAACATTCAGAAACTGCACTTCCTGAGCCAAATAATGCTGTTTCCTGTCTCCATGCTGATAAAAAGAGCTCCAGGAGCGCAAACGCCCAGCCCCTTCTGTCACAGCAAAGGGGCCAGGACAGGGTCAGTGTCGAAACCCAGCCAGGAACTCGGCACCAGCAGCTGCTCGCTCAGCACCCGGGTGGGATGTGGAGGAGAATGGGAACAATGTAAAACCCACAGGTGGAGATGAGAACAAATCAGGAACTGAAATCAAGTACAATATAATATTAGTATTATTGTTATTAATAATAATGGAAACAACAAGGGGAGAGATAAGTACAATATAATATTACTATTATTGTTATTAATAATAACGGAAACAACAAGGGGAGAGATATGGAACCAAAAGAGGAAAGAAAGCACCAACAGCAAGCAGTGATGTCCAGTACTATTGCTCGGCACCCACTGGGTGACACCCATCACAACCGAAGCAATGACCCACCCCTTCTGGGTGATTCCCGAAGTTTCTATGGCCTGAGGTGTCATGGGCCCACAGGGATGAAAAGCATTTGTAGTAGAGTGCCTAATTTATAATAGTAATGCATATATATAATAATTTATATTATTATATAATAATTTTAATTACATTATAACTTCTCACAAAAATAATTGAGGGTTAGAGTTAGGGTCAGAAACACGGGTTTCGGTCTGGGATAGGGTTTATGGTGAGGGGTTAGGGTTTGATTTATGCCATGGCATCACAGCAGGGAGAGGACAAGGACATGAGGAGTTTTAGGAACCCCAGTGATGTTTTGCGGGCCCTGGGGATATTTTAGGGTGTCCATCAGGTGTTGTGGGGGTGGTTTGTTTGGTTTTTTTGAAGTGTTTCAGAGGTGTTTTGGGGAGTTATGGAGGTGTTCCAGAGTGGTCCACTAGAGCAGGTTGCTCCAAGCACCTGTGTCCAACCTGGCCTTGAACACTGCCAGGGATGGGGCAGCCACATCTTCTCCGGGCAACCTGTGCCAGTGTCCCAACACCCTCACAGGGAACAACTTCAGCCTAATGTCTGATCTAAATCCCCCCTCTTTTACCTTAAAGCCATTCCCCCTTGTTCTGTCACCGCAGACCTTGTAAATAGCCCCTCTCCAGATTTATTGTAGGCCCTGTTTAGGTATGGGTTTAGTAAGTTCTCTCTGGAGCCTTCTCTTCTCCAGCTTGAACACCCTCAGTTTTCTCAGCCTGCATTCACTGGAGAAGTGCTCCAGCCCTTGGAGAATTTTTGTGGCCCTTTCGTAATCCCATCATTGTAGGGTCATAAAAGAGCAGAGGTTGGAAGGGATCCCAGGAGATCTCAAGTCCAACCTGTCAGAAACAGCATCAGATGAAGTGGTTCAAGGCTTGGTTAAAGTTTGAGTTGAAAAAACCCAAGGCCAGAGACTGCACAGCCTCTCTGGGTGACCTGACGAAGCCCGTGCCTGAGCTTATGGGAACAAGGTTTCCTTATGTCCTGGCTGAACATCTCCTCTGTCATTATATGCCATTGCCTTTTGTTCTCCCACCAGGCACCATAATGGGGAGCCTGGCTCTGTATTCTCCATGTCCTTCTTGCCTGTAGAGGCAGCCAGTCCCTGACATCAAGAATCCAGGTCCCCATCAGCCTTCCCTTCTCTGGGCTGGATAAGCCCAGCTCCTCCAGCAGGCACCATGCTCCAGTCCCTACCTGTCCTGAGGTCCCATTGCTAAACCCACTCCCTCTTGCCAACAGCGCTCCTGAACTGGGGATCTGAAACCTGGATGGAGCATTCCAGAGCATCCCTTCCCTTGTTCTCCTGCTGTGCTCCTGGTAATACAGCCTGGGGTGCTGCTGTCCTCCCTTGCTGTCAGGGCACACACTGCCTCCTGTCCAGCTCCTGCCCACCCAGACCTTTCCCATGGGCTGCTCCCAGCCAGGCAGCCCCAGCCTGTGCCATTGCAGGGGAGTCCCCCGCAGGGACCCCTGTGTCCCCTGCTCTCCTGCCCAGGCCACCCTGAGAGGCCTGCAGCCCCTTCCATGCCATCCCATCTCCCCACACCAGCACAACAGCCCTGGCCCTTAGACTCCTCAAGAGCTCTTCCTACTCCAGGCACTGAGCAGCCATCCCAGAGCTGGAGCAGCCAGAAAGCTGATTTCATTCCCCTTCATTCCTGCTATGTGAGGACATATCACAGAGAATAAGTTACTGCAGGATCATTTATTTCCCTTAACTACAATGAAAGACCCCCACTGACACAAACTTCGTGTGTCAGACAAGGCAGACAGACACTGAAGTATCATGGGATGAAAACTGACATGTCTTTAATGACAACAACATCACAAGTGGAAAAAAACCCAATTGTAAATCAGGAAAAAACAGACATGGTCTGTCATGACCTACGCTGGGAACCCTTTGCAGAGGAAAGCAGGCAGTGCCCGGCTGCTGAAACACACCCAGTTACCAGCTTTCTCAAAGCATCCCTGAGCTCCTGGTTCCTCAGACCAGATGAGGAGGTTCACTGCTGGAGGCACCACCAAGTACAGAAGTGCGATGATCATAACAAGAGAGAAGAGATGGAGGTGGGTTTCACACAAGCAAAGGTGCCAGTGCTGATGAAAAGAGAGAGCATGGCCAGGGAAGGGAGACATGTGGAAAAGGCTTTGTAGAGTCCCTGCTCAGAGGGGGTCCTGTGGGGGATTGGCTTGTCGAAAAAGGTCACGTTCCCATCAACGAGCTGAAACAAGACATCTGTGTAGAACATGGTGCAAACTTCTCACGCCAGATAATGAGGAACTGAAGGACACCGGCAAACAGCAACATACTATGACCAATCACAGCCAAGGACACTAAGCGATAAGTGCATGAGAAAGAGGATGGTGGGGGGGTGCACGGTGTAGCTGCAAAAATGTAGAGCTTACGCAATGCCTTATTTGTGCCAGAACCAATCAAGTGCCTAGTATTTGCATATTTACTGTTATATTAACCGAAGGTAGAAGCCAAATAAACGAAGCTTGCTGGTAACTCATATGGAGTCGTCCAAGTCTTCCTTTCACGACAGGGTCCTCAGCATGGCCCTGGAGATTTGCACATAGACCCCACAATGAAAGCAAAACACCCACATGATAAAGAGACACCAAGCATAAAAGCCCAACTTCCCTGCGGTAGGAATGTGTGTCCCAGAGGGAAATGACCATGGATCTCAGGACAGTGGTGAAGAGGCAGACCAGGTCCAGCAGGGAGAGGCTGAGGAGGAAGAAGTACATGAAAGTTTGGAGGTGCTGGTTGCAGGCCTTTGTGGTGATGATGAGGCCATTGCCCAGGAGCGCAGCCAGGGAGATGCCCAGGAAGAGCCAGAAGTGTCAGAACTGTAGCTCCTGTGTGTCTGCGAATGGCAGGAGAAGGAACTGGGTGATGGAGCTGCTGTTGGACATCTGCTGCCTCTGGGCATGGGGCACTGTCATAGAAGAAAAAGGCAGTGACAGGTTAGGACAGGAGGGATGTCAGATACAGAAGTTCAATTTATGCACCCACAACTCTGAACACTTTTGGGCTGCAGAGGAGAGGCTCAGCCTGACTTGGTCATTATTGTCTCTGAGGTTGGTTGGTTTGTTTGTTTTCCGTGTCACATCTCAAAAGTGACTTTTTTAGGTACAAAATTTCTAATGTTTTGAAGACAACTGTGAAGAGTCTCAGCATGGGACAGACAAAAGTGCTCAACTGTCTGTAGGTTAGTGCCTAGTCAAGGTTGCTGCAGAGTCCATCACTCTGGTTCTCAGCTGCCCTGCACTTTCTAGAGACAGTCAGCTCCTTGCCCAGCAGAACATGGCCAGTAGGCACCTCCAGTGCCAGGCAACAAGAGAGCTGCCTGAATGCACCCTCCCCAGGGCTGGGATGCACTTTCCCCCCACTCCCTGCCCATGTCTCTGCTGCCTGGAGCTGTCCCTACCAGGAGCTGCTGCTCTGTGCCCAGCTCTGCTCCCTGTCAGTGCTCCCAGAGGCCATCTGTGTGCTCAGCTCTGCCCTGCACACCCCTCTCGGCTACAGGGCTCTGTCTGATGGGAACCTCACACCAATCACAAAGGCTGGAAAAGTGACTGATGCTGTCTGTATAAAGAGGTGTGTTGATTTCTCATAGTCTATGGATTATTCAAAAAAAGGTTTTGTATTTCAGTGCCTTTTTCTAAATCAAGACATTAATTTTTATTTTAAATCCCTCACCACAAAAAATCAGAGCAGAAACTGATAGAACAGGGCCTTCCCTTTCAGGTAGTCCCTGGCTAGCTTTGCTTCTTGAACAGTCTCCTTGGAAACTCCTGCATTGACCTGGAACTCAGAGCAGCCCTGACCCATGCAGCACCCTCTCTACAGCAGCAGCACCCTTCGGCTGCCCTGCTGGAGTCAATGCCGTGGAGAGCACCTGAGCAGGCTGAGTGCTGACCCTGGGAGGTGGCAGAGTCCCTGCCCCAGCACACAGTCCCTGGGCTGCAGGGACCCTGCTTGCAAGGACAACGTTGTGCATCCCTGGCTGCACACCCAAATTCACACCCTGCACGCAGCCCTAGGACAGGGGACCTCTCTTGTCCTGTCCCTTGCATTGTGCAAAGGGAAGCCTTGCTCTGGAGCGCATCCTCCTCCTTATCTACACAGAGAAACTAAGAGAGTCCTCCTGACCCATCTATTGCTGAGGTGAGTAGCTCCAGAAAGGACACCTTCAACACCAGAGCATGGGGAAGCACAGTGCCCAGAAGAGGAAATTGTCCTCAATTCAGAGCGGCAAGAGTCACCAAGGGAGCCTCAAGTCCTCAACAGGACTTGCCCAAGAGCCGGCAGCTCAGCTGACATGAGCAACTAACTCACAGGGGACAGAACCAGGATGGATGGCACCAGCTCTGACTGGGTAAAAACCCACCCCCGGGAGAGCGAGCGAGCGACCAGGAGCACAGCGAAGAGGGTGTGGCACATCTGCACTGCGTGCTCCCTGGTGGAGGTCCTCCTGCAGCAGACGGCTAAGCTGAGGGACACTGTCAGTAAGGTAAAAGATGTCAGGGAAGCTGAGAGGAAGCAGCGCTGCTTGCTCCAGGCCCCAACTGTGCAGGGGCCTCAAGCGTCCATCGTAGCACATACAGAAAAGAACGAGGGCATTAACCCAGGAAGCTGAGAACTAGTAACAAAAAAAAAAAAAAAAAAACCCACAACAAAAAAAGGAGGAAGAGGACTATTAATAGCAAGGGGCTTCCTGCTAAATCTGATGTCCCCACCCAGAGCTGCTTTGCAGTTCTGCAGGGGACTAATGAGGAAACACAGACCTCACCACATGAACAACCTCCTAATGCACCAGTGAAGAGGATCAATAGTGGTGCTGCCAGGAAAAAGCAGTGGGTCATAGTAGGAGGGGACTCTACTTTGAAAGGCACAGAGGCGATATCTGGGAATAAAGGGTTAACATTGTGCCTGCTTGCTCAAGCAGTCACTGTGCTTAGTGAAGCAGAACCGTAGGAGTCAAAGTTGCTAAAATGGTGAAGCAGAATTGTAGGAGTTACAGCTGCTAGGCAGAATTGTAGTAGATAAGATTCATAGCTTAATTTTAAGACATTCTTGTTCAAATATTATCTTTAGAAAGAAAAGGAACAAAAGATAGCCAGAGTAACAAAATTTGCAAACTTGACAAGTTTCTGCTTTAAGATACATAAAACCGGCTTGTACCAAACCCAAGGTTTGGATAGGAGCCGAAACCCTATTGAGTCTGCATGAAAACAAGAGGTTACTCGCAGTGATGAAGAGGAACTACAGGCCTTCATCCTCACGACCCCCTAACGACCACAACCAGGAGGCACTACGCAGGCGCATCAATGGGATGAATGCCAGAAAGCTAATTATAATATTTGGCGGGAGTAGGTTTTGCATATGTATTAGGCATGAAGCAATCTCATGTTTAGGTAATCATTATATGTAATATAAATGAACTGAATGGTAAAGGGGGGTGCGCATGCTTTTGGAGGAGCGATCCCCATGTGCCTCAGCGTTGAATAAAGCATACCTACTTTACAACTCTAACGAGTTGTGGAGTCTACCCGCGTATCACAGGCACTCATCTGTTGGCCTGACCCAGTCTCAGGGGAGGTGTGTTGCCTACCAGGGGCTCAGATCAGGGATACTGCAGAGGGACTGCCTGGTCTAGTAAGTCCTGCTGCCTATTACCCACTATTACCACAGTGGTCCATGTGGGTGCCAGCGGTATAGATAGCAGTAGTCCAGAGAACATTAAGAAGGACTACAGAGCCCTAGGAGATGTGGTTAGGGGCTCTGGAGCTCAGATAGCTTTTTTATCAATTCTCCAGGATAAAGAGAAGTACTTTAAAAATGCTAGGTGGATTTGGCAGGTTAATAAATGTGTGGTGCCACAGTCAGGGGTTTAAGTATTTAGAACATGGGACTCAATTTGGGAGGCCAGGTCTACTGGAGGCTGGTGAGCTGGTCTGAGAAGGGAAAGAGGTGTTCTGGTAAGAGGCTTGCCAAGCTGGTCAAGAAAGCTTTAAACTAGATGTGTTGGAGGAGGGGGTCATCATTCCATCCCAATACACCCAGTCAGTTGCCAGCACCTATAATAAATGCTCGGAGTTATGCAGAGGCATTTCAGCCTCTCCAGCCAATGAACCGGCTTCATTTGGAGCTTGGCTCAGATGCCTCTATGCAAACGCCTGTAGCATGGGGAACAAACAAGAGGAATTAGAGATGTGTGCAGGGGTACAAGGGCATGATATCATTGACATCACAGAAACATTGTAGGATGGCTCCTATGATTGGAGTGTTGGAATGGAAGGTTACAAGCTCTTTAGAAAAGACAGGCCTTGCAGACGGGGAGAGGGAGCTGGTATTTATGTTAGGGATAGGCTGGAGAGTATGGAACTCTGTCTGGGGACAGGTGAGCAGTCAACAGATAGTTTGCGGGTCAGGGTCTGTAATGGGTGGGAACATAGCTGGGAGTTGATTTCCTCTCATGACTGAGAACCATAACAAAGGATGTTTGCACAGTGTATTCATCAGAGTATATATATTTGTGTTCATCCTGACTGTCAGAAAGAGGTAGGAAAACACAGGTGTGAAGCTGTTCTATGACTTTCATAGTTGGCCACACTGGGGCCCCTGGCCAATGCTCTCAGGGTAGACAGTGGTGAGATCATGAGAAACTATATGGTCCAATGAGTAAGCGATTAGAGATCTGGCATAAAGCCAGTTGTTTTGATAAGCATGTAAAAGCGGGACCCTCTTGTGGCCAAGATAGAAGCCTCACCTATGGGTGAATGCACAGCATAGGAATTTTCCCAATTACCTAAGACTCCTGGCATTGGCTGCAACGGGGCTGCCCAGCTGGAAGTGTGGGCCTGGGTTATGATTCCTTGGTAATTGGTAATGTATTTCTTATTAATTTCTATTCTCTCTATGCAGTAATGATCTAACGCATTGCTAACTTTGTTTGGTACTTTACTTCACAGAATCACAGAATCACAGAATCCCAAGGGTTGGAAGGGACCTAAAAAGATCATCCAGTCCAACCCCCCTGCAAGAGCAGGGTAACCTACAGTACATCACACAGGAACTTGTCCAGGCGGGCCTTGAATATCTCCAGTGTAGGAGACTCCACAACCCCCCTGGGCAACCTGTTCCAGTGCTCTGTCACTCTTACAGTAAAGAAGTTCTTCCTGATGTTAACGTGGAACTTCCTATGTTCCAGTTTACACCCATTGCCCCTTGTCCTATCACTGGATATCACTGAAAAAAGCCTAGCTCCATCATCCTGACACCTACCCTTCACATATTTGTAAACATTGATGAGGTCACCCCCCAGTCTCCTCTTCTCCAAGCTAAAGAGACCCAGCTCCCTCAGCCTCTCCTCATAAGGGAGATGTTCCACTCCCTTAATCATCTTTGTGGCTCTGCGCTGGACTCCTTCAAGCGATTCCCTGTCCTTCTTGAACAGAGGGGCCCAGAACTGGACGCAATATTCCAGATGCGGCCTCACCAAGGCTGAGTAGAGGGGGAGGAGAACCTCTCTTGACCTACTAACCACTCCCTTTCTAATGCACCCTAAGATGCCATTTGCCTTCTTGGCCACAAGAGCACATTGCTGGCTCATGGTCATCCTCCTATCCACCAGGACCCCCAGGTCCCTTTCCCGTTCACTACTTTCCAGCAGGTCAACCCCCAACCTGTACTGGTACATGGGGTTGTTCTTCCCCAGATGCAAGACTCTACACTTGCCCTTGTTAAATTTCATCAAGTTTCTCCCCGCCCAACTCTCCAGCCTGTCCAGGTCTCGCTGAATGGCAGCACAGTCCTCTGGTGTGTCAGCCACTCCTCCCAGTTTTGTGTCATCAGCAAACTTGCTGAGGGTGCACTCAGTTCCCTCATCCAGGTCATTGATGAAAATATTAAACAGCACCGGTCCCAGCACCGACCCCTGAGGAACTCCACTAGTCACAGACCTCCAGCTAGATTCTGCGCCATTGACCACAACTCTCTGCCTTCTTCCTTTCAACCAGTTCTCGATCCACCTCACTACTTGATCGTCAAGCCCACACTTCCTTAGCTTATCTATGAGGATGCTGTGGGAGACAGTATCAAATGCCTTACTGAAATCAAGAAAAACTACATCTACCGCTCTACCATCATCCCTCCACCTAGTCACTTCCTCATATACCTATATCCCTGATTTGCCTTATTGTACTTATTCACCATATATATAAAAAGATATTTACCTAATTCACATTGCTGTGCTTGCTTTTAGTGTGCTTATAAGCTTTATTGTGCTTGTTTAATAAACTTCATATAGCGCAGCTAGTGTGTGGACACTTTGTGGCATATGGGTCAAGAAAAAAACCAAAACAGGGTCAAAGGGAGAACAGTAAAGGAGGACATCACTGTGAGGATCTGTTAGAGACCTCCTGATCAAGAGGACTTTGTGGATGAAGCACTCTGTAGAGAGACAGGAACAGCCTCACACTCACAGGCCCTTGTCCTCATGGGGGACTTCAACCACCCTGGTATCTATTGGAGGGACGGTACGGCCCAGCACAGTCCAGGAAGTTCCTTGATTGTGTGGAAGACAACTTCCTCCTGCAAGAAACAGAGGAGCTGACGAGGACTGGTGTCATGCTTGACCACATGCTCACCAACAGGGAAGGGCTCGTTGGAAATGTGATGCTCTAGGGCAGCCTTGGCTGTAGAAACCATGAGATAGTCAAGTTCTTGATCCTCAGGACAGTGAGAAGAGCATGCAGCAAGTTCACTGCCCTGGACTTCAAGAGAGCAGACTTTGGCCTCTTCAGGAATCTGCTTAGTAAGGTTCCATGGGATATAGCCCTAGAGGGCAGAGGGGCCCAAGACTGTTGGTTGATGTTCAAGGATCCCCTGCTACAAGCCCAGGAGTGTTGCGTCCCAACTAGAAGGAAGTGCAGCAAGAGGGCCAGGATATCTCCATGGCTGGATGAGGAGCTGCTGGGGAAACTTCAAGGGAAAAAAAGAGGATTTTAGAAGGTGAAAGCAAGGACAGGTGGCCTGGAAAGAATACAGGGATGTTGTCCAGGAAGCTAGGGACCAGGTTAGGAAACCTAAAGCTCAGTTAGAATTAAATCTAGCAAGGGATGCGAAAGATAACAGGAGAGGGATACTATAGGTACATTGCAAATAAAAGACAGCAGAGGGACAACATGGGCCCTCTCCATTAGCTATCAGAAATGGCTACCCTGGTGTCCTGGGTTCAGCAGTAACTGATATTGCAAGACAGTAACAGGATATCGCTGCCCAGGTGCAGAGAGAACCTAGTGGTGAAGGTACACCATGTAGATGGACACGTACCCAAGAGTCGGGCCACTGAGGAACACCAGAACAACCAACAAGTGGATAAAGCTGCTAAAATTGAAGTGGCTCAGATGGACTTAGATTGGCAACATAAAGGCGAATTACTTTTGGCCGGTGGGCCCATGACACTTCAGGCCATCAGGGCAGAGACGCAACATACAGATGGGCCTGTGATTGAGGGTTGCACTTAGCAATGGGCACTATAGCCCATGTTATTCATGACTGTGAAACGCGCTGCAATTAAGCATTCCAAATGGTTAAAGCCTCTTTGGTATGGAGGACAATGGTTGAAGTATAAATATGGGGAGGCCTGGCAGATTGACTACATCACACTCCCACCAACCCGCCAAGGCAAGTACCATGTGCTTACCACGGTGTAAGCAACCACTAGATGGCTGGAAACATACATTGTGCCCCACACCACTGCCTGGAACACTATCTTGGGCCTTGAGAAACAGATTTTCTGCCAGGCTCCCTGGCGTGCCCAAGTGGGAAGCTCGTAGAACTGCTGCACCCTCATAGTTTTCTGCCTCTTTCTGACAGTCACCATGAACATATGTACTCTGTCAAATACACTGACAAAAACATCCTGTATTATGTCTCTCAGTCATGAGAGGGAATCAACTCTCAGATATGTTTCTATCCTTTATACTGTCACAGTCAAATCCAAGCAGAGGAGCCATACGCACGTAGAGATGGAGATGAAAATGGAGATGGGAAAAATAATATAAAAGAATATTTTATTTTAACAAAATAATGGAAAATATTCAAAAATTGTCTTCTTGATGTAGACACTCAAGTTTTCTACTGCAATTGAGAATAATCTGAACACAAACAAAACTCCCTTGGAGCCAAGATTACCCATTTTCTAACAGCCTTCTGAGCTTTCACAATGGCACACACAATCCTGACTTACACAGGAGGAACTCAAAGGTATACTTCTGTTCGTGATGGAGGATCTGTGCGAATATTGGGCTTGAATATCCCATGAGGGAGGGAATCTCTGCTTTTATAACAGGCACAGAGGGCTATGACTTCAGTTTTCCAGAGAAAAAGAATGTTATGCTTTGATTTGATTAAGCCTAGTGTGACTGATGGAAGAAGCCTCAGTGTCTGTATTTCAGGCAGTTTGCTTTCACAAGTCACATGGTGTTTATGGTGAAGAATTCCTGTGCCACATGCCTGACAAATTACTTTGCCTTTTTAAATAGAGAAAGAATATATTTTGCATAGTATCTGCAAACTACGAACAACACTAACAAGAAGAGGACTTGATCTTAGAAAGTGCTGTGATTATTCATCCCTGCAGATAGAAGAGATCATAGAATCATAGAATCATAGAATAGTTAGGGTTGGAAAAGACCTCAAGATCATCTAGTTCCAACCCCCCTGCCATGGGCAGGGACACCTCACACTAAACTGTGTAGCTCAAGGCTCTGTCCAACCTGGCCTTGAACACCGTCAGAGGTGGAGCATTCACAGCTTCCCTGGGCAACCGATTCCAGTGCCTCACCACCCTTACAGTAAAGAACTTCTTCCTTATATCCAATCTAAACTTCCCCTGTTTAAGTTTTAACCTGTCCTTGTCCTATCACTACAGTCCCTAATGAATAGTCCCTCCCCAGCATCCCTATAGCCCCCCTTCAGATACTGGAAGGCTGCTTTAATATCCTTCCAGTCCTTGCTGTGGGCTTCAGGTTTTAGTTAGGCCACAGTGCCTGCCCATCACAAATCCATGGATCTTGGTGACAATTCATTTTAAACTATGGTACAGTTCCCTCAGGAGATCCAGCACCAATACCTCCAGATGTTTGTATAGACTAGTGTCAGTTTGCTTAGTCACTGCACTCACACAAAACAGCAAGTCCAGTGTCTACAAGGAAAATGACTTTTATCCCCCTGAGGGTGCCCAAGCACAGTCACTGTATCTCACAAGCAAGATTCCACCAGAACTGAGAATAATGAGTCTGTTATTTTGATGGCTGCCACCAAATAGTTCAGAACTGCCTTTTCACCTGCATCAGGATTGCCATAAACCACCGAATCTGGGGCAGTGTCTATAATCTACCAATTGTGGACATGCAGTATCAGTTCGCTCCTTCTCACATCCTTTCCTCTGACTGGAAAGGCTGAGGACAGCCCCTACCTGGGTCCCCATACCCTTGGGTAGGGAGTATTCTGGAGGGTAGATTTGGTCAAGTTAAGCCCATTAGCACTTTTGGATCACTGACTAATGCTGCACTTGAGCATTTTAGGCATCTCCCTGCTGCCCGAGTCCTGCCAGTCCACTAACAATCAACTGAGGAAAGCAGAGTAATGAAGGTGTATTTAATAAACTTAAAATGCTCAGTGATACTAAGGCCATAAACGACAGAATCACAGAATATCTCCCTACTGAACACAAGCGCATGTGTCCTGTCTTTCAAACTGCTACCTCCTGTGCTCTTCAAGATGCTTTCCTCAGCTTACATTGTTTACCTTTAATGCTTATTTCTATTCAAGGTGGTTTGAATCCTACTGTCTCTTAAAGCTCTCACAATGTAATTAGAGAAACTCAAGCTGGATCAAACTATTTTTAATGAAGTCATCTATTAGAAACATGCATGCCAGGAGGTAGACTGCTCTTTTGTTAGATTTATTCTCCATTACCTTTACACAGATGTTGGTTTGGGGCTGCACCTGTGGAGCTATTGGTGACTCACATCCAGTGCAAGTGGGTGTATTCACTGGCAGGGGATGTCTGCATTCAAGACATGGTGCCATCTGAAGAAAAAGCCACATCACATTGTGTCATTAAGGTTATCAAGAGGTTATCAGTGGTTATTAAGGTTATCAGTGTTTTCCTGGTTAAAGTCTGCAGCAACAAAGTCACTAGAAACATAGCAGCTGATAGCCACAGCTGCTGGTACTGATCCTTACAGATCAAAGGCTATTGAGAAAATATAAAGACAACTGGAAAGAGTGACTTTATTGACAACTAAAACTAGTTTTCAGTAAAATTAAAAAGCCAGAGAGAAGACAGTTACCGGCACCACTGTAAAAACTTGGAGCTCTTACCTATATGCCCACACCTGTCACTGTTCAAGGTTTGAGGCATGATGGATCTTCTACAGCTATGACACCAGCAGTAGTTACTAACTAACTGCACTAGTTAGGTCTGGAACAAGATGCATACGCAGATCCTGAAGACGCGGTGGTTGTTGTTGCAGCATGAAGAGGAACCTGAATTTGGTAATGTTTCCTGACACTGGCAAAGAAAACACAATTTACTTCTCCACTCTTACCCTCATATATGGCACTTGAAGGAATTTATGGTTCATTTTGACCATTATTTAAGAATTACATCCAGTGCTAAAGGTATTGAACAAAATCACAGAATCCCAGACTGCTTTGGGTTGGAAGGGACCTTAAAGCTCATCCAGCTCCAATCCCTGCCACAAGTAGGGACACCTTCCAGTAGAGCAGCTTGCTCCAAGCACCTGTGTCCAGCCTGGCCTTGAACACTGCCAGTGATGGGGCAGCCAGAGCTTCTCTGGGCACCCTGTGTCAGTGCTTCAGCACCCTCACAGGGAAGAGCTTCTGCCTAAGTGCTCATCTCAGTCTCCCCTCTGGCAGGTTAAAGCCATTCCCCTTGTCCTGTCCCGACAAGCCCTTGTCCAAACCCCCTCTCCAGGTTTTTTGTAGCCTCTTTAGGCTCTGGGAGCTGTTTGAAGGTCTCCCCTTAAGGAGCCTTCTCTTCTCCAGGCTGAACAAACCCAGGTCTCTCAGCTTTGGATATTGATCTCCTCAGCTGTAAGAAGGCCAATGATCAACCTGTGGTGAAAGCCAACAATCTACAGAGGATGTGGATGAGAAATTAATAAAATATGCTGTACTTTCACACAGTTTTTTGCAGTCAAAGCAAAATGCAACAGCTTAAGAACTTGATCTTGGAAGCAATCAAGACTGCCACCATGTACGAAATAACTATGTCAATAATATTGTTTGAATGCATAAAATTAAGTGCAAGTAGAGTTGGTGCATTTAAACATGTTGGTTAATTTTGTAAGTTCCATAATGAAAAGCACCCTCATAAAAATCATCATGAAACGCAAACAAAAGTCTCGAGGCTCAAAATTTCACATGAACTCGTAAGAGAAGTTTTTACCTGGATTCAAAGCTCTTATTCAGACCTGATTTCATTTCTAGAAGAGTATTTGTGTCTACTTCATGGTTAGTCTTCCCTGGAAGTGGGATCACTGGGACAGAGCCAGCCACCACTTTCTCCACTGTGCTCTGGAAAGAAGAAAAACAAAAAGGCAGACAATAATGTTTCTGAACAGAAGAATGCATTGAGATATAAGGTCTTTGAATGGGATTCCTGTCTTCATTTGTTTCTCTTACACCAGATTCTTTAAAGTGTTATTTGTCATAGCACGATTTTCACATTGGAAACGATCAAGGTCCTAACAACCATCCCAATTCCAACTTATGCTCCTGTCGCAGAACTGTGAACAAAGGTTGATATGAGCACTGCTGCTTTCATATCACTTTGACCTTCCTCACTCAAGTCTGGGTCTTATGTGTTCCAGGGAAATAGTTTTAGCATCACACATCAATGCTACATGGTAGGAGGGAGTCCCAGGGAAGCCTCTCCACCTGAACGCACATTGGAGCCAGCCTCTTGTTTCATTGCAGCCATCGGAATAGATGCAAGATATCCTGAAAAGGGCTAAAGCAAGACAGCCATTGCTTAAGCTTATCTTAGCTTCTCTATGCATGAAGAATATGCCTATCAAACAGGTGCCAAACATGACTTTTCATAATTTCCATAGTCATTATCGTGTCACACAATTCAAGAATGACGAATTGCATTTGGATACAACAACATTTTACAACGCACAAAGATGTACTCCAGATCTTGGGAACGGATCCTCAGGGCCAGGAAACCAGTCTGCACTGGAACTGTTTCCTTCTGTAACCAACCCTTTAATCCTCCAGACACATCTTTCACACTGGTCATCAACGCAGACAGCGCTGATCCAGCACGGCAGGGGTTCCTTAGCCCAGCCCTGGTGGGACACAATGGTCCTGCCGTCATCCCCAGAATGCCCAGCCCCTGGCCCAGCGTGGGCTCCAGCCCTGCCTGCACTTCCCCTGCTGGGTCCGGCCCCACTTCCCGGGCGCTCCTGGCACAGCCCAGCCCACCTCACCCCACTGCATCCCTGCTGTGCCCCCTGCCCACCCCGCTCCACCCCGTCCCACAGCCCTGACCCCCCCACTGCATCCCTGCTCCCGACCCCCTGACCCCCGGCTCCATCCCAGCCCACAGCCCTGCCCTTCCCACTCAATCCCTGCCACAGCTTCGCTCACCCCGCTCCTGCCGGGCTCCATCCCGGCTCCAACCCGCTCCGATCCCGGCTCCAATCCGCTCCGATCCCGGCTCCATGCCGCTCGATCCTGGTTCCATCCTGGTTCCATCCTGGCTCCACCCCGCTCGATCCTGGTTCCATCCTGGCTCCACCCCGCTCGATCCTGGTTCCATCCTGGCTCCACCCCGCTCGATCCTGGTTCCATCCTGGTTCCATCCTAGTTCCATTCTGGCTCCACCCCGCTCCACCCCGGCCCCATCCCGCCTTTTCCTCTCCACATCCCCAGCCCGAGGCTGCCACAAACGCCGTGCGCCCGACCCCTTCCTCCCCTCCCTTCCGTTCGCCAGCTCTGACGTCATCCGCCGGCGCCGCCCGGTGTCATGGCGGCCGTGCAGGCTGAGGGGAAGGCGGAGCTGAATGTTCCTGCCCAAAAACCCCAAGTGCTGGAGCTCACCCACGTCTGCCCCGGGAGCAAGGTCAGGCCCCACAACTCTGCTCCTACCAGCGCTGCCGAGCCCTGCAGTCACTCGATGATGCCATCGGAGCGCTCCACACACCGCAGCACGGGCTGGGCCATTGCTCTGGCTCCGGCAGAGGCACAAGTGCCTTTGGAAGCTGCTAGCGAACAACGAGAGCTGAGAAGCGGCTGCAGAAGGGCTCTGCTGTGGGGCTGAAAGCCAAGGGTGGTGCAGGGGAAAGGAGAGACTGCAGAGCCTCAGCCCTTGGGCTTCCTTCAGAGGAGGTGGCGGTGCTGCCCTTGATCCTGGCTGTTCTCCAGGCCTGACCTGCCCTCAGCGGTCTCCAGTGGCCTCTGCCGGGGCCAGCAGCAGAGACAGGATGTTCTGCACAAATGTCTGCACCTGATCCTGGGCCTGACTCAGTGTTGAGAGCTTTTCTGCAGCCAAATGCTGATCGTATTTTACAGTCATGTAGTCACAGCTTGGTTTGGGGTGGAAGGGACCTTAAAGCTCACCCTGTCTCAGCCCCTCGGTGTCCAGTGGCCATGGGCACGATGCTGCCGCCATCACAAAGCCGTGGTGATCGCTGTGGATTTGCCCATTGTGAGGGGGCGCCCACGGTGAGCGTGGGCTATTTAAGGAGCGAGAGCCCTGCAGTAACCAGTGCAGAGGAGACTCCCGCTGCATTTCCCGTGGCTGCCCTGCGCATCCTGGTACGTGTTCTTTGACTTTGCAATCCTGTTTTAGTGTGGCTTGAAACACATTGTGGGTGCAAAGCAGGAGCCTTCTGTGTGCAGGAGCTGCTGGTGTCAGAGGTGGTGAGAAGGTGTCAGGACCCACTGGGCTTACAAGCACTTATATTAGTTTGTATAATTTTGTCCCAAAGTATTCGATAATTTTTTCTATTAGAGGCTCTAGTCCTTTTCTTGCTTCCAGTTTTATAGGCTACTGTTTCTGTCTTAGTGGTGTGATGTTTGGTTTCAGAGGAATAATTACTGCTTCTGCATCTCGTGATCATCCTGGTGCTCTGGCAGCCCATACTTGCGGCTATACCCACTTCCTCTGGGATATCCGGCTCAGTGCCTGGTTTCTGTAACATAAAAACTGGGGCTTCCACAGCCTTTTCATCGGGAACATGTGCCTGAATTTTCTTTCTTTAACCCTAATTGATGCATGTAATTTACTCAGTATATTTCTATCCAATAACGGCACGGGGCACTCCGGCATGCAAAGAAATTGATGGCTCAACATCTGTTTGCCAATTTCTCAGTTCCTGTCCACCTGTGGCACCAGTGCCTGAAGCTGTTTGTTTGCTAAATTGCCCTTTAGAAGTATTTATAACAGAATAAGTAGCTTCTGTTTCTACAAGAAATTTTACCTTCTCATTCCCCAACCTAACTGTAGCCAGGGGCTCTGCTGGGGTCGGATTCAAATCTTCCCCTGCACCTCCTCAGTCTTCATCTAAAGTAAGAATTCTCTCTGCCTGTCCTGACGTTCCACTAAATCTCTGGTGTTTATTTTGATTCTGAGGGCATTTTCCATTATAGTGCAACCTGTGGAGTCTGTTCACAAACCTTTCCATGTAATCCTTGTTTCCTCTCCTCCTTGGCCATGCCCCCCTTTCCTGGTTTCTTGTGAGATAGCTGCAGGCAACAATTATTTTTATTTTTATTTTTTTTTTTCCCCTCAAGAGTCCACTTTTACTCTGGAGCTTATCTTATGCCCCCACATATGCATTAACAAATTCCTAGTTGAAACCTGACACACTATAACCCACAAAACACAATATAATATTATATTAATAATTATATTCTATTAATAATATATATATTAATAATCAGGGACTCAAACCGCTTCCCAGTATTGAACCATTTGAACCGTTTCAGAGAACTTGCACCAGAGCAATATTGGTCCAATTGTGATAGGTCTTCAAGGCCACATCCATTATTTTTACCAGATCACATTGGTCCTCCCCCTGAAGTTTTTGTACCTTTTTCCTTATGTCTACCATGGATTGACTTTTTGTTAACTGGCCTAACTCTTCCCTTCCTTCCTCCAATTCAGGATCAATATTAGTATATTTATGCATCACCTCTTTTAATCTTCCCATGGATCCAGAAGGTGATTCATTTACATCTTGCTTTATTTCATACATAGCTTAGACCAGTTCACTCTCTTGGGGACCGCATTCCTAATACCGAATAAAATCCACCTCCAATATTGTTTCAAAGCTTGCCTGTCCCAGTTAGGGCCCCAGTTAGGACTGGGGGTAGGTACGTGAAGATTCACTGTACCTGTCGCTGTGCCTGCTGTTATTTGTTGCTCTAATGCTGTCCGAGCATACGAATGATCATATTTCTGTCAACACTCTCAAAAGCATGGTGCGTAATTACTAGCCACTTGTTTCCAACTATTCAGATCTATAATGGTAAAGGGGATCTTCTTCATGAGCAGACCATCATTATGCACAGCTTGACTTAAAGGTGCAATCACAGTTTCCCCTCATTTTCCCCTAGTTTGCCCTGCTGTAGGGCTAAATCCTTCAGCCTGCCCCCCAGTATCTCTGGGGCCTGTGCTGGTGCTTGTGCTTGATTCTCCTTGAGACCTCCCTTCCAACCTCTCTTCTCTTAAGATCCTGTGATGATGTTGGGCCCTATTGCTAACCGGAGCAGAGCAGATGTTGATGGGACATGAATCCTCTGGTAGGTGACCATCTCAACTGACATCCTCACCAGCAAAGAGACTGACACTTCAGCAACCTGCTCTCTGCAAAGGGAGGAGTCCTGGGCAAGGTGTTCAGTTCACACAGCTTTCTCTGTGCAGGACAGATCTTATTTTAATGCCTGGAGGCCTGTCAGTCATCAGTTGATGTCTGTGTAAATGAAATATGCACACAAATATACAAGCACATTTCCATCAGCTCAATCACTTGTGTACATTCAAGACCTGGCAATATTTTCCCACCGTGACAGAATGAGAAATTCCAGGCAGTGTATTAATGGCAAGACTAGAAATCTTGATATCCCTGCTGTACTTGTATTACACGTACTCTTGTCTATAATTTTATCACCCTCATCATTAAGGTTTTTCCTCCACTCTTGATCAAATGGCCATGTCTAAGGACATCTTCCCAGCAGACTATCTGGACATGTGGCCTTCCCATTGCTCTCAGGTTTCCTCCTCCACTTGCTCTTTGGTCATTCAGATCCTCTCAGCTCTGGTTCCTGCTTTGAGCTGCAGGGAGTTGGGAACTTGCCCCTTTTCTCAGAAGTCTGATTAACCCTTTGGTCAACACCTTCATCGTGTTTATGTCTCTCGTTTCGTAACTCTCATTTTGAAACTGTTCTGTGCAAATCTCTTATGAAAGGGTGGTCACGTTAGACGCTGCTTGGACTTGTCATAAAGCAGAGGAGTTATTATATATTGTGTAACTTGTGTTTGTAGGCACTGAAGAGAAAGCTTCTCTGTGCCTGGTGCAGCCCAGTTCCCCAGGAAAAGCAGGAGGGAGCTGGTGCCAAGGAGCTGCCCCATCCAGCTGCAGAGCTCAGTGGAGGAGTCGCATGTGAGGAGAAGCGCAGCAAGTGCCAGGGGCCGCTGAAGACACAGTCTCTGCACACCCCGGAACACGTCTGGCCAGTGGTGGGGACACATACAATTGGGTAAGTTATAGAACTGTAGTCCTCTTGTCCTACTGCTACTAACCCCTAACTTGGGTTAGGGCTACAGTGACAGTCTGTTGGTTGCCTTTGAGCTTTCAGCTGCTAATACCTGTAAGCTACTTGCTTAGTTCTTTGTTGAGATTGTTATCATATCTTACCATTAGGAATGTCCCTGCTTAGAAGCAATTTCTGGAAGCAGATGCAAGGTGCCTACAGGCCCGATTTCTAATGCATTGTTTATCGTGCCTTACCAGAAGGACAGGTTCCCACCCTCAGAGGGGCCCCCTGTTGAGCGAGCATTCACGTTTCGGTGCAAAGTCACACTCCTGCTAAAAAGTCAAGTTATTTCAGCTAAGGCCTAATGGCTTGCTCTCAATTTTCCCCCTTTTCTTTGAAACAGTGCAAATTCTTTTGCACAGTCCATAGTATGCACACTTGTTGATCTACCGTACTAACTTTCCACCACCTCCATAAATTAACAATTGTTAATAAAGCCGTAGTCAGTAGTAGCACAAGCACAGGGTGGACCAGTATCTTCAAAAGTTGAGTTGCTGTAGGAGATTGCCGTTTTGTCCCTACCAAGAAAATTTCACACCAGTGGTGCTCTCCAGTTTTCCTGGTGTCGGTGATGATTTCTTTAATTTCTTCTACATCATGCGTAACAGTCCATACTGCTTGGTGAGAAGTTTCATTGGCCTTCTGTATCATCTTCTCGAGGTCTGGGTGATAGAACATCTTCTTTAGCATTTCTATTTTCATTACAATCTGTAGGCCAGGTATATCATGGTATAACACATAGGTATCTTGTATTAGTTGATTAGTAGTTACAAGGATGGTATAGTTAAAATCGCATCCAATGATTTTGGTAAGATTACACACACAAAAGTTAGTAGCATTTGTTTCTTCAATACAGCTATCAACTGTTACATTCTCACACATGGTTCTTACACAAGCACATCCTTTTCCAATATAATACACTTGAATCTTGCATGAGTGACGGGTGATTTAGAAAATGCAAGTACTATCCTCAGTATTGAGACAAAGATCTTTGTTTTCAGTTATAGGGTTTTCACAGGTAAACCCTAACTGTTCTCTTGAGGTACATGCCTCTGTACTTCCAGTTTGTCAGTTTTGGGTCCTAGTGTTAAATCTTGCCCATACATTGTGGCCCATCATCCCGGTGTATCGTCCCTAGAGACAATACAGGAAATATGTCTAATATTTTGGCATGCTCAATTGTCAATAGAAAAGCAGTAATTTGTCTTTGAAATGGGTTATACATGAAATTTACTAGTTTCCAGCATGCTTGATATGTTTCTTGAACTTTGTGGTAGCATGATTTCTAGCAATAATTTTTCATACCTGTTGTGCAAAAGTCCTGTTTCTCCTTCCCTAATTATAGCCGCTGCAACAGACTGTAAGCAAAGTTGTGACTGAATACAGCTTAAGGCTAGGGGCACTTTTCCTCGCAAATTCCCTAGGAAGGTAGTAACATGATACAGGTCCTGGGAGGGTCCTGGGAAGTGTGTTCTGCCAACCCTGTTGTAAGATCACTTACCAGCCACTGTGTTTCAGCAATGGTAAGGAGAGATGATCTGAGTGGAATTTCTAGATTTCCCAGCTCTGAGGTGACTGTACTTAATTTATTTCCTAAGACTTCTTGATCAGTGGAGTTTAAGACCATCCTGTCTAATCCCTTCTAGGTCTACTATGGGGTGTTCTAGACTGAGTCCAGGTTCCCCATCCTATAAGGCTTTGATTAATAAAGGATTTACAATCTGATTTTATGGTTGAGCTATCAGCTTGTAGCTTTACCACCACTTTCTTTAAAGAGTATTTGGGGTCTAGCATGAATTTTTGTTCATTTGATTGCCTTACCACATAAAGTCCTACAAATGAGAGGTTGTGCTATTTGACTGAGCATTCTAAAGGGGAGAAGTGTGTAGGGGAGAACAGAGTAGGTATAGTATATGTGGAGACTTCCACTCTCAGCCTAATTGTTACTCTGTCAAGTCCTTGTTTCCAGTTAAATGCTAGAGTACTTGGTCGCTGCAAGACTAAGTCGGCAAGTTTCCCTATAAGAACAGTTAATTAAAATTTGATTTTGATCTGGTCTTATTCGGGATATTGTTAACTGAGGGGTATGGTTTTTAGGCCCCTTAAAGAAAAGTTTAGGATAGAATATGCTTTCATATCTTTGGGCACAGATCAGAATCTGGGTGCTATTTTTACCAGATATTGTTATGGGGTATTTCCCCTGTCATGAAAGGAAGACTTGGACGACTCAATATGAGTTAACAGCAAGCTTCCTTTATTGCAAGTCTTAACACCTATTTATATGGTTTCTAACTAGGTCACACATATTTTGTTAGATACAATGTAGCTTTCCAAGGACACTGTTTATGGTTTCTAATCAGGTTATACATATTCTGCTAGATACAATGTAACTTTCCGAGGATGCTGTGTCCTTGATGATGATTCGCTGTTCAGTCCTCCTCCTGGTCTTAAACCTGCTGATTGTGGTGTTTACCACATTCCTGCTCCACCAGCTGCAGCATATCTATGTGACCCTTTTTGACAAGCCAATCCCCCACATTCCCCCAGTGAGGCCTTACATGTATCTTACAGGTCTTATCTTGAGTATCAGGTCCAACCATATGTTGTAAATAAAGTCCCCCTTCCATCTTTCCCCTGAAGGAAAGGTTCGAATTACATTTCTTAGAGGATTGATCTTGTGATATTTTAATGTTAATTTGCCTAGAGGCTCATCTCCATCTGTGGTTCTCTACTACATATCGTACACAAGATAAAGCGCTGTCTTCCTGGATATTAAAAGAGTAGGAACACTGCACTCATGCAAGACATAGATAGGGTACAGTCTGGATTTAGGCTAGGTATCTCATAAAGATTTGCCATAATGACTGGCCATGCAATCGATTTTATTTCGAATTGACATGCCAGAGTGACAGGTTGGGAACACTTCTTGATAAATATCGGCACGAGCTGTCATTTTTCCCATTCTTTATAAGAGGTTGTGTGACTGTTTATGGTCAGGAGAATATATACTGGTTTTGTGACCTCACGCTTGTCATCTATGTAATCAGTCTGTTAGCGTAAGAATAAACACATAACCACCGGGATGGTTATATGAGGTGCTTTATTGCAGCGCTGGGAAACCAGGGGCACTCGCCCAAATCTGGCTTCAACCTCGTCACATCGCGTCCGCAATTTATGTCCTAAAAGTTTTACAGTTAATACATATTCATCATAGGTTACAACATTTAACTAATACATATGCATTAGGGATTGCCATATCCATCTATTACCGACATCAGCCTCTTCTGCGCTTGCGCGGCCCCCTCTGGTGGTCGTCTGGTGGTCGTTCCGATGAAGTAAGAGTCTTCCTCAGATGAAGTAAGAAGTCTTCCTCAGGTTGTCCTTTTCACCTTTCCCCCACTTGAGTATATTCCAATCCTTGTGTGGACGTTAGCACCCTCTTATCTTCTTTCTGGTATGCTCTTCCGGCTATCTTATACACAGGTTCCACTTGGGTATAGTCTCCAGTACATACTTTTCTAAATCCTTTTATACTCCTTTTACCATATTTGGTTATGCTATGTTTTTGTAGCATTGGGTACAAGACAGCTGTGATATATTGCAACATTAGAACCGCCGTGATACAAAACCACAAAGTCACAGCATTTTCTAATATACAAAACCTCACTATTAATTTATAAATTTCTCAAACATAATAATTTCTACTATTTTATACAATTGTTTTATCATACAAAATTCTGCTCTTTCCAACATTTCCCCCCTTTGAAAATACTTCACTTATTTAAGTAAGTATTTTCATTCCTTTAGATAGCTGTTTCCTAATAAGTAGGAGGAGGTGTCAGATATTTTGAGTGGTCTCTGGTCACTGCTCCTATAATTCGATGAGTCCATGCGTTGTTCCTGGCTATTTCCTTTCGGATACACAGATACATTAGGTAGATCATCAGAAATACAATTAGTACCATGATTATGGTCTGCACGAGGGAACGAACCCATCCCGTGAGGTGAAGACCCAAACCATCAAACAGTGCTCCAACCCAATTTTGTTCAATATATTCCTTTTCTTTTTCTATTTCTTGTTCAATGCTGTTTAGTTGGGAGATGTCATGTTCTATATCTGCAGTCACATTAGGAATGTGAATACAGCAGTGATCTACTCTATCTTTTAAATATCCACAAACACCATGTTCCTTAAGTAACAACATGTCTAATGCCATTCTGTTCTGCAAGGTCATTTTGGTTGTTGCCTGCAATTGTAAATTCAAATCTCTGAATCCTTTCTTTGTTGGCATTGGTCCTGTCAGAATGGTATCTGTGAACTTGCAAATCAGAATGGCATCCTGTTTCAAGTTGTGTCAAAACATCTATTGAGGAGTTGCCAGAATAGGAACAGTTGTTAGCTGTGCTAATGACCAAATGATAATCAAAGTTTTGTAACAAAACCCAGACATCTTATTGGCATTTCAGTCTTAGCTTGGTAGGGCCTAGTACCTGTGTTTCCCAAACTTTTGGAACTTTCTTTACTCGTGTATAATGTATCCAAGAATCTATTCTTTCTACCTTTACTGCTGTGAATGTAGTTAACAATACTTGATATGGTCCATCCCACCGTTCTTTTAATGGTTCTTCGTTCTAGTTCCGGACATACACTTGGTCTCCTGGTTGGATGTCATGTGCTGGATTTTCCAGAGATAGTGGCCTATTCCACACCAAAGTGCTCCGCAGTCGAGTTAAGGTTCTACCGAGAGACAGCACATAATTATAAACATCCTGACTCCCCTTAATATGGGTATTAGGGTTGGGTTCCGGTGCCTCATATGGCTTTCCATAGAGGATCTCATAGGGCCTTACTGACATTTTGCTCCTGGGTTTTATTCTGATTCGTAGCAGAGCTATAGGCAATGCTTGTGGCCACTTTATTTTGGCTTCTTGACATATTTTACTGATTTGTCTCTTTATTGTTTGGTTCATCTTTTCTACCTGTCCACTAGATTGGGGCCTCCAAGGAGTGTGTAAGTTCCATGATATTCCTAATAGTTTACTAACTTCTTGTACTACGGTTGCAATAAAATGTGGACCCCTATCTGATGATATCCCTAAAGGGACTCCAAATCGCGGGATGATTTCTCTAAGCAACCATTTCACTACTTCTTTTGCCTGATTGGTGCGACAGGGAAGGGCCTCCGGCCATCCAGAAAAAGTGTCAACCCCTACTAATAGATACTTGTACCCTTGTACCTTTGGTAGTTCTGCAAAATCAACCTGCCAATAATCTCCTGGTTCCATTCCTATCCTAATTCTTCCCATCTCAATTTGTCTTTTTACTACTGGATTGTTTTTCAAACAGATTTCACATTTTGATCCCACTGATTTTGCCATAGTTAACATCTGTGTGGAAATTATTCCTCGTTTTAGATAAGTTACCAATGCTTCTGCACCCCAATGACATTTTTGATGTTCAGTTTGTAGAATCTTTCGCATTATTGCAGGTGGCACTATTACTTGTCCCGTTGTTGTTACATACCACCCTTCAGAATTCTTTTGGGCCTTTAAGAGTCCTGCTAATTTTCATCTTCTGTTGAATAGTTTGGGCTTTGTGAAAGATAGGTGTGGAGTGGGCTTACCTTCAGAGGTATTAAAGCCATCATATTCCACACCTCCCGGGCTACTTGGCGGGCTGTCCGATCTGCTAGTGTATTTCCTTCAGATACCTTTGAAGTTCCTCCTTGATGTGCCTTGCAATGCATGATGGCTACTTGTTTAGGTCTTTGCACAGCAATTATTAATTCTAAAATTTCTTTCTGATATTTTATGTTAGTCCCTTGTGAAGACAAAAGTCCTCGTTCTTTCCATAATGCTCCATGAATATGTACTACACCAAATGCATATTTTGAGTCTGTCCATATATTTACCTTTTTGTTGTTGCTCAGCTCCAATGCTCTTGTAAGAGCTATCAATTCTGCTTTTTGGGCTGACGTTCCTGGAGTTAATGCCTTGGCTTCGATTACCTTTTGCTGAGTTGTCACAGCATATCCTGCGTATCATGTCCCGTTCTCCACAAAGCTGCTGCCATCTATAAAGAGTTCCCAGTCCGGTTGTTCTAGAGGTGCATCCTTCAAGTCTGCTCTGGTTGCGTATGTATGTTCAATGATTTCTACACAGTCATGTTCAAGGGTTCCTTCTTCTAGGTCTGTTCCTAGAAAAGCTGCTGGGTTTAACAGGTTAGTAGTTTTCAAGCTTATATCATCCTGTTCCATTAGGATTGCCTGATATTTCATCATCCGGCTAGGGGACAACCAATGCCCCCCTTTTTGTTTCAGAACAGTGGTTACCATATGTGGCACAAATACATCAATGTGTTTTCCCTGGGTTAATTTCCTAGCTTCTTGGATTAAAATAACAGTTGCTGCTACTGCTCGCAAGCATGAGGGCCATCATGCACTCACTGGATCCAGTTGTTTTGAGAAATATCCCGCTGGTCTTTTCCAGCTCCCAAGTTCCAATCCTTGTGAAATTTCACATCCCAGATACAACACAGTCATGCATGCAATTTGTGCCTTTTCTTTTGAGACTTTATAACCATTCAAGCCTAGCTGATTCAGAATTTCAGTTGTCACTTTTATGCACAGAGATCTTTGTTCTGTTGCAATAAAAATGTCATCTACATATTGTAGCAAAAGGTATTGTGATCTCAGTACCTGTATCTTTCCTTGGGTAGTCCATGTTTCCAATTCTTTGGCTAGTTGGTTTCCAAATAGGGTTGGACTGTTTTTGAATCCTTGTGGAAGTCTGGTCCATGTCAGTTGTGTTTTCCGTCCATTCTGTGCATTTTCCCATTCAAACGCAAACAGTTTCCTGCTACTTTTGTCAAGGGGAATGCAGAAGAAGGCATCTTTTAAATCAATCACCGTAAACCATTTATATTTTTCCTTCACAGATGTTAGCAATGTATATGGGTTTGCCACCACCGGGTGGATATCTTTTGTTATTTCACTTATTGCCCTCAAATCTTGCACCAATCTATACTCACCGTTTGGTTTCTTTATTGGGAAGATTGGTGTGTTATATTCTGATTCGCATTCTTCTAAAATGTTATATTTTAAGAATTTCTCAATACCTCAGAACTTCCCCAACCAAGAAGAAAAGAAGAGTAATTGTGGTGGGTGACTCCCTTCTGAGGGGAACAGAAGGGCCCATTTGTCGACCGGATCCACCCCACAGGGAGGTCTGCTGCCTGCCTGGGGCTCGGATTAGAGATGTTAAAAAGAAGCTCTCTGAACTGGTGCAGCCGTCTGACTACTACCCACTGCTGGTTTTTCAGGTTGGCAGTGACGAAATTATTACGAGGAACGTAAGGGCAATGAAGAGAGACTACAGGGCCCTGGGACGGCTGGTTACAGGGTCTGGAGCGCAAGTGGTGTTTGCCTCCATACCTGTTGCAAGCGAGGGTGAAGGGATATATAAGAAGACTCTGCAGGTTAATGTATGGCTACGTGACTGGTGCCAAAGGCAGGGGTTTGGGTTTTTCAGTCACGGGCTGCTGTATGGGACACCTGGTTTGCTGGTGACAGGCGGGATACACCAGTCCCAGAGAAGAAAAAGAGTTTTGGGGCAGGAGTTAGCAGGGCTTATTGACAGGGCTTTAAACTAGTTATGAAGGGGGGAGGGGATTTAACTGGGCCTGTTGGGGACAAGCCCAAGAGGAACATGCTAGGGATTGAAGGATGGCGGGCTAAGGAGGACTATCAATCTCTTGTTTCACTTGTGGGAAAGGATAGCTCTTTAGACCCTGTCCCCCAGGGGAAAAAGGGTACTAGGACTGGCTCCCTGAAATGCCTGTACACCAATGCACGCAGCATGGGGAATAAACAGGAGGAGTTAGAAGTCTGTGTGCGGGCTAAAGGTTATGATCTAGTGGCGATTACAGAGACATGGTGGGACAGTTCACATGACTGGAATGTGGTCATGGATGGCTATGTCCTTTTTAGGAAAGATAGGTCAGCAAAGCGAGGTGGTGGAGTTGCTCTTTACGTGAGAGAGCAACTAGAATGTATTGAGTTCTGTCCGGGGTCGGATGAGGAGCAAGTGGAATGTCTGTGGGTACGAATCAAGGGGCTGACTGGCACGGGTGATACAGTTGTGGGGGTCTATTACAGACCTCCTGATCAGGACGAAGGAGTTGATGAGGCTTTCTACAGGCAACTGGAAGTAGCCTCGCGACTACATGCCTTAGTCGTCGTGGGGGACTTTAATTACCCCGATATTTGCTGGAAGACTCACACAGCCAGTCATTCACAGTCTAGGAGGTTCCTCGAGTGCATTGATGATAATTTCTTAATGCAAAATGGTGGACGTACCAACTAGGGGAGCAGCGCTGCTAGATTTAGTACTCGCCAACAAGGAGGGTTTGGTCGAAGTGGTGACGGTCAATGGCAGCCTTGGCTGCAGTGACCATGAGATGGTGGAGTTTAGGATCCTGTGTGGGAGGAATAGAATACCTAGCAAAGCCACAGTTCTGGATTTCCGAAGGGCCAACTTTGGCCTCTTCAGTCAACTGCTAAGGGAAGTCTCATGGGAAAGTGTACTAGGCGGTAAAGGGGCTCAAGATAGTTGGTTAGCATTCAAGGACCGCTTCTTCCAAGCTCAGGATCGGAGCGTCCCAATGAGTAGGAAGTCAAGTAAGGGATCTAGGAGACCGGCGTGGTTAAACAAGGAGCTGCTGGGCAAACTCAAGCGGAAAAGGAGAATCTATGGATTATGGAAGGAGGGGCTGGCCGCTTGGGAGGAATATAGGACAGTTGTTAGAGGATGTAGGGAGGCAATTAGGACAGCTAAGGCCTCCTTGGAACTCAATCTTGCTAGTCGGGTTAAAGACAATAGAAAGGGCTTCTTCAAATACATAGCAAATAAAACTAAAACAAGAGGCAATATAGGCCCACTGCTGAACGAAGTGGGTACCCTGGAGACAGAGGATATAAAGAAGGCAGAGGTGCTGAATGCCTTCTTTGCCTCTGTCTTTACTCCTGCAGACTCTCCCCGAGGGCCCCGGATTTCTATAGCCCCAGAAGGAGTCAGGACAAAGGAGGAGTTTGCTTTGGTAGATGAGGATTGGGTTAGGGATCAGCTATGCAAACTGGACATCTGTAAATCGATGGGTCCGGATGGAATGCACCCACGGGTGCTGAGGGAGCTGGCGGAGGTCATTGCTAGGCCACTTTCCATCATCTTTGGTAAGTCGTGGGAAATGGGCGAGGTGCCTGAGGATTGGCGGATGGCAAAGGTCACACCAATCTATAAGAAGGGCAAGAAGGAGGACCCGGGTAATTATAGACCGGTCAGCCTTACCTCCATCCCTGGAAAGATGATGGAACAACTTATTCTTGACTCCATCACTAGGCATATCAAGGATGAGGGGGTCATTAAGAACAGCCAACATGGTTTTATGAGGGGGAAGTCATGTATGACCAACCTTATAGCCTTCTATGAGGAAGTGACTAGGTGGAGGGATGATGGTAGAGCGGTAGATGTGGTTTTTCTTGATTTCAGTAAGGCATTTGATACTGTCTCCCACAGCATCCTCATAGATAAGCTAAGGAAGTGTGGGCTTGACGATCAAGTAGTGAGGTGGATCAAGAACTGGTTGAAAGGAAGAAGGCAGAGAGTTGTGGTCAATGGCGCAGAATCTATCTGGAGGTCTGTGACTAGTGGAGTTCCTCAGGGGTCGGTGCTGGGACCGGTGCTGTTTAATATTTTCATCAATGACCTGGATGAGGGAACTGAGTGCACCCTCAGCAAGTTTGCTGATGACACAAAACTGGGAGGAGTGGCTGACACACCAGAGGACTGTGCTGCCATTCAGCGAGACCTGGACAGGCTGGAGAGTTGGGCGGGGAGAAACTTGATGAAATTTAACAAGGGCAAGTGTAGAGTCTTGCATCTGGGGAAGAACAACCCCATGTATCAGTACAGGTTGGGGGTTGACCTGCTGGAAAGTAGTGAAGGGGAAAGGGACCTGGGGGTCCTGGTGGATAGGAGGATGACCATGAGCCAGCAATGTGCTCTTGTGGCCAAGAAGGCAAATGGCATCTTAGGGTGCATTAGAAAGGGAGTGGTTAGTAGGTCAAGAGAGGTTCTCCTCCCCCTCTACTCAGCCTTGGTGAGGCCGCATCTGGAATATTGCGTCCAGTTCTGGGCCCCTCTGTTCAAGAAGGACAGGGAATTGCTTGAAGGAGTCCAGCGCAGAGCCACAAAGATGATTAAGGGAGTGGAACATCTCCCTTATGAGGAGAGGCTGAGGGAGCTGGGTCTCTTTAGCTTGCAAAAGAGGAGACTGAGGGGTGACCTCATCAATGTTTACAAATATGTGAAGGGTAGGTGTCAGGATGATGGAGCTAGGCTTTTTTCAGTGATATCCAGTGATAGGACAAGGGGCAATGGGTGTAAACTGGAACATAGGAAGTTCCACGTTAACATCAGGAAGAACTTCTTTACTGTAAGAGTGACAGAGCACTGGAACAGGTTGCCCAGGGGGGTTGTGGAGTCTCCTACACTGGAGATATTCAAGGCCCGCCTGGACAAGTTCCTGTGTGATGTACTGTAGGTTACCCTGCTCTTGCAGGGGGGTTGGACTAGATGATCTTTTTAGGTCCCTTCCAACCCTTGGGATTCTGTGATTCTGTGATTCTGTGATCCCATATCTTGCTTCTAGTTTCAATGGATATTGTTTAACCCTTACTGGTCTAGCCCCGTCTTTTAACTCCACTATTATTGGTTGAGCTGCTTTTGATTTTCCCGGGATTTCTGTTTCCCAAACTGTTGGTATCACAGCCTGTTCCACTTCTTTTGGGATTTGTGGAATAGGTTTGTCTTTAAGGACTAAAATCTGTCCTGTTTTGGATTCAGGGATTTGCATTATCAATTCACCATTTTCAAAAGCAGTTGTAGCATCCAGCTTACTCAATAAGTCCCGTCCTAATAGAGGCTTGTATATCATCCCAGTCTGGGTTTTGGGTTTTCATAATCATCTTTATCACTCGAGCTACTTTATCAGGATTTTCTCTATATGTTCCTGCCAATTGTTTCCATATAACCAAATCCCCAGGAGAGAAAGGTATTTTAACATACACTGGTCCTTCAACTCCAATCCCCTGTCTTAAAGGGGCAAGGACCGCACTAGCTGCTTGAAGCTGTGTGTTTCCTTCTCGCCCTCCCCTCCGGCGAGTTCTGTGTGAGACTGGGGTGACGGGGGAATTTCTCTCTCGACCTCCTCCATTTTCACACTCTTCTTCACTCTCGAGATCGCTATCACTTTCCTCCCCCTCCCCCCTTTCCTCATTTATCACTAGCAGAGCTACTAACAAACCAGGATCTTCCTCGTCCCTTTGATGTCGCCGACTATTTCTCATGGCAAGGCATTTCACACATTCCTTTTCTCCAGCACACTCCCTGCATTTTTCAGCATTGCTTGTTTTAACAACCATTATTCCGCAAGATTTCTGTCATTTATCATTGTTTCTTAAGATAAAGAAAAGATCCGCATACGGTACTTCATCCCATTTTCCTTCCCTTTTACAATATAACATCAACTACAAAATAGTATTATATTGTAAGGTTCCATTTTCAGGCCATTTTTCCTGATCTTCTAATTCATACTGCGTCCACCATACATTGCAATAATCAATTAGTTTGCTTTTCCGCATACTCTGCCCAAATCCACCCTCCTTCCAATGGCTTAAAATACAGCCTAAAGGAGATGATTTAGGAATTGGCGACATTTTATAATTACAAGATGATTTCTAAACAGGCTCCTCTCTCACACACACACACCCCACTATATTAGAAAACTTATACAGACAGATGCTGATCCCGCAGCACAAATACCAATACCATAACCACGTTTGCCAAACCTGCAGAGCTTTCGCTACTGTCTAACAGACGGTGCCTAGGCTTTTACCCCGAGAGCTCTCTAGCCCCAACCAAGAGCAGCTTTCACCGCATCTAACAGGCAGGCTTTACTACTAGCCCAGCCAAACGCAGCTTTTTGCTGCATATAACAGGCAGGCTTTTACCAGACCTTACCAAAGGTCAATACACCATACTTTTACTAGAAACTGGTTCTGTAACTTAAATAAAGCACCTTTCTTACCGTGTCAGAGGTCCGTCGTGAGTAGCAGAGGTCGGTCGCGGTCAATGGCTCCCCGAGAACCTCTCGGTGCCGGCTGGAGCGGGATCGAAATGCGATCCGCCTCAGCAATGCCCGCGAGGTCCCACCTGGGTCGCCAAAATGTTACCATAAGAATAAACACATAACCATCGGGATGGTTATATGAGGTGCTTTATTGCAGCGCTGGGAAACCAGGGGGACTCGGCCAAATCTGGCTTCAACCTTGTCACATTGCATCCGCAATTTATATCCTAAAAGTTTTACAGTTAATACATATTCATCATAGGTTACAACATTTAACTAATACATATGCATTAGGGATTGCCATATCCATCTATTACGACATCAGCCTCTTCTGCGCTTGCGCGGCCCCCTCTAGTGGTCGTCTGGTGGTCATTCCAATGAAGTAAGAGTCTTCCTCAGATGAAGTAAGAAGTCTTCTTCAGGTTGTCCTTTTCACCTTTCCCCCACTTGAGTATATTCCAATCCTTGTGTGGACGTTAGCACCCTCTTATCTTCTTTCTGGTATGCTCTTCCGGCTATCTTATACACAGGTTCCACTTGGGTATAGTCTCCAGTACATACTTTTCTAAATCCTTTTATACTCCTTTTACCATATTTGGTTATGCTATGTTTTTGTAGCATTGGGTACAAGACAGCTGTGATATATTGCAACATTAGAACCGCCGTGATACAAAACCACGAAGTCACAGCATTTTCTAATATACAAAACCTCACTATTAATTTATAAATTTCTCAAACATAATAATTTCTACTATTTTATGCAATTGTTTTATCATACAAAATTCTGCTCTTTCCAACAAGTCCAATGTTTCTGTTGTATGCAGTGGTCCAACCTAGTGAGTCATCGTATGCTATATCAAAGCGCTTTTTACATACCCTGGAAGTCTCAGCAGTTCACCCAGTTACAAAGGTGAATACAGTCACTGCTGTATATTCACAGGAGAGGTTCCAATAAGCTGTGCTTTCCATGTTGTGATAGACTTTTCTGGTGCAGGGGCTTTCTTTATCTTGGAGTAGTGCAGGCAAGCTTTCACTGTATGTCGTCAGGAGTGTCTGGTACAGTCCTTTCCACTTTTCACCTACTGGATGCTCTGTGAATGATTTAATGTAAACCCATTCTCCTGGCTTAACATCATGTAATGGGTGATCAGGACCTCTTGATCAAGTGTCCATTACCTGTTTGTTAACTTTCAATAGCTGTTCACTTAATTCTAGAATGTAATCCCTCACATACCCTTCTGCCACCTGATTTAAATCTTCCCCTTGATATTGTACAGTATACAGTCGTCCATAAAGCATTTCAAAAGGGCTTAGTATTTCTTTTAATTGTGGTTTAACCCTTATTTGCAACAAGGCTAGAGGTAATGCTTGACTCCAGTTTAAATTAATTTCGTGACAAACCTTTCCTAATTGTTCTTTAATCAGATGATTCATTTTCTCTACCTGTTCACTAGCCTTTGTCATTAAGCCTATGTGACTGCCAATCACTTTGTAATATCTGACTGACTGGCTGTACAATCTGTGCACAAAAATAAGTATCTCTATCTGAGGATATGGTTGCTGGCACTCCAAATCGGGGGATTATTTCATTAAGGAGCACCTTGGTTCCTTGTCGAGCCTTGTTGCTCCAGATTGGAAAAGCTTCTGGCCAGCCAGAGAAGGTATCTGTTAGTACTAAAAGGTATGTGTACCCCCCTTTTCTGGGTAATTCAGAGAAATCAATTTGCCACTGTTGTCTAGGGACATTGCCCTTCCCAGTTGCCCCTGAATTGGATTTACTAGTAGTCTGGGGGTTGTTATGGAGACAGAGTTTGCATTGTTTTGTTATTTGTGTTACTGTGATGTACAGGTTACATCACACTATTTGTCTCCTTAAACTATTATATAGGGCGTCTGCTTCCCTGTGTGTCTTATGTTCTTCAACTGTTTTCCATAATATTCATACTGGCACTACTATTTGTCCTTCAGGAAGAACATTTTATCTTGAAGTTGTGCCTTTAAATCCTGAGCTAGTTTTAAATCTTCCTTTGAATAAGAAATTTCAGAATTAATACTTACTACCTGTCCGTCTGGTATCATGGCCAGTAAGTTTACCTCTCCTTCTTTTGCTGCTCTTTTTCCTCTAAATCTGCCAGTTGGTTCCCTTTCTCCTGATCCATGTCACCCCTTTGATGTCCTCTGCAGTGCATCACTGACACTTCATTCAGCAATCTTACAGCTTCAAGAAGCCTCAATATCTCCACAGAGTGCTTGACTTGTTTTCCACCGGATGTCAAAAGCCTGCGCTCTTTCCACACAGCCCCATGGGAGTGAAAGCATCTTTTGAGTCTGTCGAAATATTAATGTCTCTTCCATTGGCTAATTCTAGTGCTCTTGTTAGAGCAGTAATTTCAGCTTTTTGCACTGATGTTCCCACTGGGAAGGCTTGGGCTTCAGTGGTTCTCTGAGTAGTGGTTACAGCATCTCCTGCTTTCTGAACACCCTTTTTAACAAAGCTGCTTCCGTCAGTGAACCAGGTGTCTGTTCTCAGCAAGGGTTCCTCTTTTAAATGAGGCTGGCTTGAGGAAGTGGTTTTGATGGTTTCTAGGCAGTCATGAGTTACCGGTTCCCCAATTTCTGCGGCATTGCTGAGAAAGGAGGCTGGGTTGACAATATTAGTAGTGACTGTATCTATGTCATCTGGTTCTAGCAATATCGCTTGGTACTTAAGGAACCGAGAGGAAGACAGCCGGTGCCCCCTTTTTTGTTCCAGTAGTGGAGATACGGTAGGTGATACCAGGACAGTCATCTTTTGTTCCATAGTAAATTTTCGAGCTTCCTGGATATTTAGGACTATGGCTGCTACTGCCTGTAAGCATCCAGGCCGTCCTTTGCTTACTTCATCCAGTTGCTTTCAGAAGTAAGCTAGAGCCCTTTTATAGGGTCGTATATTTTTAGCTAGGACCCTGAGGGCTATGCCTTTTCTCTCGTGTGAAAATAACCAAAAGGGTTTGGTGACATGCAGCAGTCAGAGGGCTGGGGCCCTCATTAATTCCTTCTTAAATTCATTAAATGCCTGGTTTGCTTCCCCAGTCAATGTAGTTCCCTTATTTCATAGAATCATAGAATAGTTAGGATTGGAAAGGACCTTAAGATCATCTGGTTGCAACCTCTCTGACATGGGCAGGGACACCTCACAGTAAACTATGTTACCCAAGGCTCTGTCCAAGCTGGTCTTGAACACTGCCAGGGTTGGAGCATTCACAGCTTCGTTGGGCAACCCATTCCAGTGCCTCACCAACCTCACAATAAAGAACTTCCTCCTTATATCCAACCTAAACTTCCCCTGTTTAAGTTTGAACCCATTACCCCTTGTCCTATCACTACAGTCCCTAGTGAAGAGTCCCTCTCCAGCATCCCTGTAGGCCCCCTTCAGGTACTGGAAGGCTGCTATAAGGTCTCCATGCAGCCTTCTCTTCTCCAGGCTGAACAGCCCCAACTTTCTCAGCCTATCTTCATACGGGAGGTGCTCCAGTCCCCTGATCATCCTCGTGGCCCTCCTCTGGACTTGTTCAAACAGTTCCATGTTCTTTTTATGTTGAGGACACCAGAACTGCACACAATACTCCAGGTGAGGTCTCACAAGAGCAGAGTAGAGGGGCAGGATCACCTCCTTCGACCTGCTGGTCACGCTCCTTTTGATGCATCCCAGGATATGGTTGGCTTTCTGGGCTGCAAGCGCACACTGAAGCCGGATCATGTTCATTTTCTCATCGACCAACACCCCCAAGTCCTTCTCCGCAGGGCTGCTCTGAATCTCTTCTCTGCCCAACTTGTAGCTGTGCCTGGGATTGCTCTGGCCCACGTGTAGGACCTTGCACTTGGCATGGTTAAACTTCATAAGGTTGGCATCAGCCCACCTCACAAGCGTGTCAAGGTCCCTCTGGATGGCATCCCTTCCCTCCAGCATATCAACCAAACCACACAGCTTGGTGTCATTGGCAAACTTGCTGAGGGCTCACTGAATCCCACTGTCCATGTCAGCGACAAATATGTTGAACAAGACTGTTCCCAACACCAGTCTTTGAGGGACACCACTAATTACTGGTCTCCAGCCAGACATTGAGCCGTTGACTACAAGTCGTTGCGTGTGGCCATCCAGCCAGTTCTTTATCCACCGAGTGGTCCATCCATCAAATTGATGTCTCTCCAATTTAGAGATAAGGATGTCACGTGGGACGGTGCAGAACACTTTGCACAAGTCCAGGTAGATGACATCAACTGCTCTACCACTGTCCATCAGTTCCATAGCCCCATCATAGAAGGCCACCAAATTGGTCAGGCAGGATTTCCCCTTAGTGAAGCCATGCTGGCTGTTACCAAGCACCTTGTTTTTCATGTGCCTTAGCATGCTGTCCAGGAGAATGTGCTCCAAGATTTTACCAGGCACAGAGGTGAGACTGACTGGTCTGTAATTCCCTGGGTCATCCATTTTCCCCTTCTTGAAAATGGGGGTTATATTTCCCTTTTTCCAGTAATCGGGAACTTCACCTGACTGCCATGATTTTTCAAATATGATGACCAGTGGCTTAGCAACTTCATTCATCAGCTCCTTCAGGACCCGTGCATGGATTCCATCAGGTCCCATGGACTTGTGTACATTCAGGTTGTTAAGATGGTCTCGAGCCAGATCCTCTCCTACAGTGGGCCTAGGGTCTTCATTCTCACAGTCCCTGCGTCTGCCTTCTGAGACTTGGGTGGTGCGGTCAGAGTCTTTGCCAATGAAGACCGAGGCAAAGAAGTCATTGAGAACCTCAGCCTTCTCCAAATCCAGGGCAGCCAGTTCTGATATCTTCTGGAGGGGACCTACATTGTCCCTATTCTGTCTTTTATTCGCTAGGTACCTATAGAATCACTTCATGTTATCCTTAACATCCCTAGCCAAGTTTAATTCTAACTGGTCCCTAGCTTCCCTAACCTGGTCCCTAGCTTCCCAGACAATATGCCTATATTCTTCCCAGGAATATTGCCTTGCTTCTGCCTTTTACAAGCCTCCTTTTTTGCTTCAAATTATTCCTCAGCAGCTCCTCATCCATCCAAGGAGGTCTCCTGGCCCTCCTGCTGCATTTCCTTCTGGTTGAGGTGCAACACTCCTGAGCATGTAGCAGGTGATCCTTGAATATCATCCAACAGTTTTAGGCCCCCCTGCCCTCTAGGGCAATATCCCATGGAACCTTACTAAGTAGGTTCGTGAAGAGCCCAAAGTGTGCCCTCTTGAAGTCCAGGGCAGTAAGCTTGCTGCACACTATTCTCACTCTCCTGAGGATCTCAAATTCAACCATGTTGTGATCGCTGCATTCAAGGCTGCCCTGGAGTTGACACTCCATTTCCAACCAGCCCTTCCCTGTTGGTGAGCACGAGGTCAAGCATGGCACCTCTCCGTGCTGTCTCCTCTGTTACTTGCAGAAGGAATTTGTCTTCCACACAATCGAGGAACCTCCTAGGTTGCTTGTGCCAGGCCATACAGTCGCTCCAATGGGTATGAGGGTTTGAAGTCTCCCTTGAGAACAAGGGCCTGAAAGCGTGATGCTTTTCCTATCTGTCTGTAGAGTGCTTCATCCACAGAATCCTCTTGGTCAGGCAGTCTGTAACAGATCCCCACAATAATGTCCCCCATATCTGTTCTCCCTTTAACCCTGACCCACAAACTCTCTGTTGACTGCTGACCTGTCCCCAGACAGAGTTTCTTACTCTCCAGGCTATCCGTAACATAAATAGCAACTCCCCCTCCTCGCTTGCCAGGCCTGTCCTTTCTAAAGAGCCTGTAACCTTTCCATTCCAACACTCCAGTCATAGGAGCCATCCCACAATGTTTCTGTGATGCCTATTATATCATACCCCTGTCGACGTGCACACAACTCTAATTCCTCTTGTTTGTTCCCCATGTTACGGGCGTTTGTATAGAGGCATCTGAGCTGAGCTCCAAATGAAGCTGGCTCATTGGCTGGAGCGGCTGGAATATCTCTGCATTGCTCTGAGCATTTATTATAGGTGCTGGCAGCTGACAGGGTGTATTGGGATGGAATGATGACCCCCTCCCCCAACGCATCTAGTTTAAAGCATCCTTGGCCAGTCTGGCAAGCCTCCTACCAAAACTCCTCTTCCCCTTTGTCAGACCAGCTCACCAGCCCCCAGTAGACATGGCCTGCTAAATTGAGTTCCATGTTCTAGATACCCAAACCTCTGACTATGGCACTACCCTTCTAACCATTTATTAACCTGGCCAATCCTCCTAGTCTTTTTGAGCTCCTGTCCTGTATCCTGGAAAATTGAGAAAAAGACTATCTGAGCTCCAGAGCCCCTAACCACCTCTCCCAGGGCTCTATAGTCCTTCTTTATATTCTCCAGGCTGCTGTTACCTGTATCACTAGGCCCCACATGGATCACTAGAAGTGGGTAATACTCAGTGGGTCTTACTAGAGCAGGCAGCCTCTCTGCAACATCGCTGATCTGTGCACCTGGTAGGCAAGACACCTCGCTTGAGACTGGGTCAGGCTGACAGATGAGTGCTTCTGTTCCTTTCAAAGCAGAGTCCCCTACTACTGGTACACGGATTGACTCCACAACTCATTAAAGTTGTAAAGTAGGTATGCTTTATTCAGCGCTGAGGTGCATGGGGATAGCTCTTCCAAAGTATACACACCCAGGGTAGTTTTTCCTTTACATTTATTCTCTTAAGGTATACATATGCATTAGATTACTCAATACACCTATACATATTTAGTATCTATCCCTGCTTTGTATTATAATGAGCTAGAAGGTCCTTTGCGCCTGCACAGTGCCCCCTTCTGGTCATGGGCAGGGGTCTCAAGATGAAGTAAACGAGTCTTCCTCCTGTGGGCAGGGGTCTTCAAGATGAAGTAAATGAGTCTTCCTCTTCTTAAACTTTTCACCTTTTAATCTTCATGCATGGCCTTAGGGTTTGGTCGGTATCCCAGCCATAAACCATCTGCTTCTCCCCCTTATCCATAGACTCAGGTGTCCTCTTTTCCTTGTCAATAGTTGCTTATCAGTAGAACCAGACCTCTGCTTCTCCCCTTATCAGTAGTTTGTGCCTTTGTTCTGCTTAGTAGGCATGATAGGTGTTTACAACAGACAATACTTTTGTTTAAGCAAGTGAATTCCTCTAACCCCCTTGTATATTGGTTAATTCTCTGCATCACCCTGGGCCAGGAGAAGCAGGCACTTCCCATGGGGATGGCCACTTGCTGCATCCCACTCCTTCCCAGTAAGTCCAGGAGGGTCTGAGCACAGGGCTGGGGACCAAAGGCTGCTGAGAAGAGAGTGTTCAAAGAGGCCTCTCTGCAGCACCCATGCCCTGGGGCTTGGAGGCTGTTCCTGGGTGTGTGAAAGGAGGCATTTCCTGCTGGGAAGAGTTCTCTTGTGCTGTGCATTCATGAAAGCAAGCACCACACTGGCTGTTTGCTTTTAGGTATTAGAGAAGTATGTGGTTTCCCTGAGCTGGAGGAAAGATGGATTGATTTTTTGAGTGGAGGCAGCAATAACTGGGCTGACAGCGATGGCCCTGGCCATGCTCATGGGCGGGAAGGATGGAGTGAGAGCTGGGACGTGTTGTGTTCCCCTGTAGGTGATGGGCTCTGCTATGAAGGTTGGTGGTTCACAGTGTCATATGCATTGCTTATAGAGTTGCATTTTACCATTTATGCACTTTTAATCCCTGTGTTGTTACTCTTGGTGCTTTGCAAATCCTTATCACAGTTCTCTTAGGGCTTCTCAAGCCCTGCTGGAGCTGGAGGAATGCTTAAATCCTTCATCTTGTACTTCCTAATGAGCCTTGTCCTGCCTTTGCTGCCAGTGCTCAAGGTCCCCATCTCAGAGCTGGGGGGAGGCTTCCCCTGCTGATGACGGGTGATGCTGCTTTAGCAGCACTGAGCCCTGGTGCTCTCACCTCCTGCCCTGGCATCACTCGAGGCTCTGAAATAGGATCATAGAAGGGTCGCAGACACTCCCCCTCTTCCCCAGGTCCCACCACCAGCAGTTGTAGCAGCCCGTGAGCTGAGGCAGGAAGAAAAGCTGGCCCCAAAACGAACCCCTGTGCTGCACCGGGGCCCGAGGAAGAGTTGCCAGCTTCCTCCCTGGCTGAGCTCACAGCCCTGGCACCGATCAGAGGCATGGTGACCATCAGCCTGAGCTTCAGTTCCTCTGCTGTGACCCAGAGACACTGTCATCCAGCCGGCACTGGTGGAGCCTCGGCTCAATCCTGCTGCTCCTTCGTGAGTCTGTTAGAGAAAGGGGTGAAATTTTTACGATAACTAAATTCTAGAAACGATTATATTTGAAAAACTTATAAATCAATAGTGTGGTTTTGGAAATACTGTAATTTTGCAGTATTGTTTGTAGTTTTGTACCATAGTTATTCAGTAACCGATGTTAACAGTGGTAGGCTAGGTGGCAAGAGCTAACATAATCACATATGGTGCAGGGCATATGGGTGGGTTTAAGAAAGTATTGTGAAAGTCTTGCGAAGCAGAAATTAAGGGACACACCAGGGTAGTCAAGTGAGAATAAGAGAATGCTGGCGTCCACACAATGGTTGGGATATATCCAAAGAACAGAAAGGTGAAAAGGACAGAGCGAGGAAGACTTCTTACTTCATCTGAGGAAGACTCCTTACTTCATCAATGCGACCACCAGACGGGGCTGCGCAAGCGCAGAAGAGGCTGATGTCGTAATAGACTGATGTGGCAATCCTTGATGCATATGTATTAGTTAATGATGTAATCCGTGTTGAATATGTATTAGTAACCAAATTTTTAGTGTATAAATTGCGAATGCGATGTGACGAGGTCGAAGCCAGATTTGGGCAAGTGCCCCTGGTTTCCCAGCGCTGCAGTGAAGCACCTCATATAACCATTCTGGTGGTTATGTGTTTATTCTTACGCTAACATTTTGGCGACCCAGATGGGACCTCATGGGCACTGCTGAGGTGGATCACATCTTGATCCTGATTCAGCCGGCACAGAGAAATTCTCGGGGAGCTATCAGCCGCGACCGACCTCCGCTGCTCACGATGGACTTCTGATACGGTAAGAAAGGTGTTTTTAATTTGGTTACTTTGGTTACGGTACCGATTGTTGAGTAATGTAAAGTGTAGTAATGTAAAGTGTAGTACCGACTTCTGATAAGCCTGCCTGCTAGACGTGGCGAAAGGTGCACTTGGTTTGGCGAAGTCTGGTGTTGAGTAATGTAAAGTGTAGTACCAACTTCTGATAAGCCTGCCTGACAGACGTGGCAAAAGCTGCACTAGGTTTGGCGAAGTCGGGTCTGGTAAAGCCTTCCTGTTAGACGCGGTGAAAGCTGCGCTTGGTTGGGGCTAGGGAGCTCCCGGGGTAAGCCTAGGCGCCGTCCGTTAGACAGTAGCGAAAGCTCTGCAGGTTCGGCAAATGTGGTTATGGTATTGGTATTTGTGCTGCAGGATGTAACATAGTGGTAAGTGTGTGTGCATGTTTTGGAGATCTCTTTGTATTTACAAAATGCCGTTGGTCCCTAAGTCGTCTCCATTAGGTTGTATTTTAAGTCACTGGAAGGAGGGTCATTTTGGGCAGAGCATGCAAAAGAGTAAACTAATTGATTACTATAATGTATGGTGGACGCAATATACCTTAAAAAAAAAAAAGGAAAATTAAAACAAAAAGGAAGATTAAAAAAAAAAAAGATGAATGGCAGAAATCCTATGGAATAATGGTTGTTAAGGTAAATACTAATGAACAATGTAAGGGATGTGTTACTGAGAAAAGATGTATGGGGTATCTTGCCTTAAAGAATAATTTGCAACATCAGAAAGATATTGAAAGCTTGGATTTGACAGTTGCCCCATCAGCCCCACTGGCATTAAATGAAGAAAGGGGGGAGGAAGAGGATTTTGTAATTTAAAAAATAAATAAATAAATAAATGGGAATGAATGTAGAAAGAATAAGATATAATCAATGTGCAAATTGCAAACAGGAAGGATACTGGAAGGATGAGTGTCCATTTAGGGGAAGACAATTTATGTCTCCAGGAAATCCTTTTATGGGATCTGATGTAGTGCCAATGGTGCTAGGAGAATTTTACAATCAAAGCCAACTAGGCAGGGCGAAAGATAAAGAACCCCTCATGAAAGTCCAATTGGGAGAAAAAGAAGTAAAATTTTTAATAGACACAGGGGCTACCTATTCAGTTTTAAATTATTTACACGGGAGTTAGGGAAAAGAACTACGACAATTTTGGGAGCCACAGGGAAGGAGGAAATACGGCCATTCTTGCAGCCCCTAGATCTGCGATTTAGAGGGAAGGAATTAATACACGAATTTCTATATGTACCTGAATGCCCCATTCCCCTTTTAGGACGAGACTTATTAGCTAAATTAGATGCAAGAATTATTTTTGAGAATGGTGAATTAATAATGCAAGTCCCCGAATCAAAGGCAGGACAGATCTTGGTTCTTAAAGAAAAAACCCCATTGCTCAAATTCCAAAAGAGGTAGAAGAGGCTATGATACCGATAGTTTGGCAAACAGAAATCCTGGAAAAGTCAAAAGCAGCTCAACCAGTAACAGTGGAACTAAAAGATGGGGTTAGGCCAGTAAGAGTTAAACAATATCCACTGAAGCTAGAGGCAAGGTTCGGGATTATAAAAATAATTGAGAAATTTTTGAAATATCAAATTTTGGAAGAATGTGAATCAGAATATAACACACCAACTTTTCCAGTAAGAAAACCAAACAGTGAATATAGGTTAGTACAGGATCTGAGGGCAATAAATGAAATAACGAAAGATATCCACCCAGTAGTAGTAAATCCTTATACACTGTTAACATCTGTGAAGGAAAAATATAAATGGTTTACAGTATTTGATTTAAAAGATACCTTCTCCTGCATTCCTCTTGATAAAATAGCAGGAAACTGTTTGCATTTGAATGGGAAGAATCCACAGAACGGACGAAAAACACAACTAACGTGGACCAGACTACCACAAGGATTCAAAAACAGTCCAACCCTTTTTGGAAATCAATTGGCTAAAGAACTGGAGACATGGACTACTCAAGGAAAGGTACAGGTACCGAGATCACAATATCTCTTATTGAAATATGTAGATGACATCTTTATTGTGACAGAACAGAAATCATTATGCATAAAAGTGACTACTGAAATCCTGAACCAGCTAGGAATAAAAACTGCATAGAGGCAATTTGTGCCATTCCAGAACGACGGAATTTACATGGGTTAAGGACAATTTTGGGCATGGCAGGATGGTGCAGGTTGTGGATAATGAATTACGGACTCATTGCTAAACCCCTGTATGAAGCCCAAAAATCACATGCTTTTGTTTGGGACAAACCACAGAAAGAGGCCTTTAAAAGACTGAAGGAGGCGTTAATGAAATCACCAGCACTGGGACTCCCAGATTCGACAAAGGACTTTCAGTTATTTGTCCATGAGAGGCAGAGATTGGCATTGAGAGTATTAACCCAGAAAATTGGAAGCTGGAAAAGACCAGTAGGATATTTTTCGAAACAAGTGGATCCAGTAAGTGCGGGATGGCCTTCATGTTTAAGAATGGTAGCGGCAACTATTGTTCTAATACAGGAGGCCAGAAAACTGACTCTGGGAAAACATATTGAAGTGTTTGTACCACATATGATAACAACTGTCTTGGAACAAAAATGGGGGTATTGGTTTGTAGAGAGCCTAACAGCAGAATGGCTAAGTAACAAAGGGCATGATACCGTGCAGCTGGTGGAAATGTAGGCCTCCAGGGCACAGCAATCTCGTGGTTAATGTTTACCCTGATTTGCTTAAGAAACAGGATATGCATCTTGCTGAGATAAGCGCAACGGTATCTTGCTGAAATAGAACAATGGTCTTGCTTGGGCAAGCTGGGACATGTCGAGACATGTTGAAACAAGAAGTGGTCACAGTTACCTAGAGACCCCTGCGTCGACACAGGCTGACCAATGATTTTGCTGTATCTTATCAGACAATGTAACTAACCCTGCAAGCTATAAAAGTGGATGTATCTTGCTAAATAAACGAGACTTGCTGACCATGAGAGCATGAGGCTTGTCTCCCGCGACTCCAACAACTGGCGCCCGAACAGGGACCCTTCCCTTTGCCTGAAGGAGTTGCGTTGGGTGCAGGTCTCGACATAAAGACGGCTTCTGCAGAACGGGAGTGCTACATCGGTGGACTGCTCGTCTCCTGCTTTGGCCCAGAGTGCTGCATCGGCAGGCTCTGCTGCTACGCGCTGCCGACGCCTGGAGGGTGCAACGGATCCGGTAAATATGGATAGGCAAGCGGCGTATGATCTTTTTACTGCCTTCCTCCGTCGTCAGGAGGTAAAAGGCTTAGATTTTGATAAGGACCTCCCTGCCCTTCTTTCTCACGCTCGGTCCCTCGGTATTTTTAGTGATCCCCACTCTATTCACCAATTGTCGGAATGGCGTCGCTACGGCGATAAATTATGGGACCTTACGTTAGACGATGATAAAATTGCTAAAAAATTATCCAAATTATGGCGCTTGATACATAACGAACTCTTGATGGTACAGGCAGAAAAACGTGCGGCCGAAAGTGCCCGTTTGGCACAAGATCAAAATCGTCACTATGATCCTTCTGCCCCTAATCCGCCGACCGTTTCGACAGTCGAGATACCCCCCCCCCTCCTCCTCCCCCTCCCCCCTGGGATACCCCCCCCTCCTCCTCCCCCTCTTCCCTCTCCCCCGTCTGCCTCTATTATGGAAAACGGACCATTTGAGTCTCCTCAAAACTCCCTTCCTTTGTCTCCTAATGCCACGGAGCCGTTCCCCGGAGCCCTTTCGGACCTCGCAGAGGCTATGGCAAGTCAGAGACGGGAAGTTTGGGCTGCTCTGGCACGCCACGGAGTCGAAAACGGAGATAGGGTCCTTGCCGATGCGGCACAAGACCATGTTGCTACTTCTATGGCCTTTCCTGTTATTTTCCACCCTCGACCAGGCGGCGGTCATAGGGTAGATATCACTCAAATGGATTGGAAAATATTGGCACAACTCCGAGCTACAGTCTCTCAATTTGGGGTTACTAGTGAACCGGCCAAGCAGATGCTTGATTACTTATTTAATTCAATGATTCTCCTGCCTGTAGACATCAAGGGTATTGCTCGTTTAATTTATACCCCTCATCAGAAACTTACATTTGATGCAAGATGGGGGGAGGAAGCGGCTGCTTCAGTAGCATTACCTCGTGCCCAAGGAGACCCCCTATTTGGAATTAAATGAATGAATTACTAGGAAACGGTGATTATACTCGAACAGATGCCCAGGCTGGTATAGGAGTAGAAAAATTAAGAGAGGTCATGCGGGTGGCAAAAAGGGCAATGGACAAAATTCGGGAGCCGGGGGGGCCTCCTATGTATATGAATATTAAACAAGGTCGAGAGGAACCCCTTGGGTCATTTGTTGACAAATTGATGCAAGCCCTTTCTAAAGCTGGTGTTGCGGAGCACATGCAGGATGCCCTCCTAAAACAGTGTATTATACAAAATGGTAATCAAGTCACACGCTCCCTTATCGCTACTGCTCCTGGCAACTGGGTAATTCAAGACCTCTTAGATAAAGCAAATACTCTCCCCTCGAGCAGTCAGATTTTTGCAGTGGAAGCCCTTAACAAAATTGGTGAAGGCCTTAACGCCCAATCTAAAGTTCAAAGCCAAGTTTTGGCAGCCCTTGCACCTCTTCAGGCGGCGGTTGCGCAGACTCGTCCAGCAGCTCCAGCCACCCGAATGAAGTGTTTTCGATGCGGACCCAAGTGGATCCCTGCTCGATGGACTCGGGCTGCTCAATCGAATGAACAGCCCAGAACTCCGTTGTCGTCATCGTCTGCAGCTGATCCTTCGTCCGTTGCTGGAACCACTTGAAAGACGTTTTGGGATTCGCTTTTCTTATTCGACACAAGAAGAGGCAGAACTCCATTTGTTTTGGGAACTTATGAGAACATTTGATCGGATTTTGTCTCCTACTCGTCATTGTTTAACGTGTTTACAAGATCATCATAAGGCTTGGATCAAAATTAAGTGTGGAGGTTGTCATCAAAAAGTTTGGGTGTCCCAAAGCCAATTACAGGCACATGGTGCTTGTGTAAACTGTACCTGGAATCCCCATCATAATTACAATCCTTATAGAGCACTGCTGGCGGAGGCAGGTATAACTCCTCCCGTAAATCTACCCTTAACGTATCTATTAGTCGAGAACCGGGAGGATCTGGAACAACGATATTTGAAATATCGGGTTCAGGAGATTCTCTCCCAGATTCAAACCGCACTAGCCACAGTGCCTCTAGAGATTAAGTGCGGTAAAGATGTGGGTATTCCACTTTTGTGGCAAGTTAAACCTGAAGATTGGGATCGTACTTGTCGCCGTTTTCGGCCTCAATACAGGAGCTTGGGACACTCTAAACAAAATAGAGGAACGAAAAAACATGTGGGTCACTTGGGCTGAAAAAGTTAACCAAAGTAGTTTATGCCTTGCTCTTGCTAAAGCTTCTGACCCCTTTAGAACCTGTTTGATAGGCGTCCCAGCCAATTTTACCTTTCAGCTCAATATAAGAAAAAATGTCTCTGAAATCCAAGAATTTAACCTGCTTGGTTCTGCGCCTGCACAATATTGTTTTTACTTTGACTCTTGGAAGGACCCTTTTGGGCTTCCACATAACTCAGTAAATGTTTCCTCAAATAGGCCCTATAATGAGACCGCTTATTGCAAAAACATCACACACAAAACCATTGTAAAGTCCAACACAGGCTATTTACCTGATGGATATTTCTTGATCTGCGGTGATAGGGCGTGGCAGGGAATCCCCAGAAGCCCGGAGGGGGGACCCTGCTATATAGGCCAGCTAACAATGTTTGCACCCGACATAATGACAGTTCTTAAAGCCAATAAAACTCATATACGCCGTAAAAGAGCCACCACACAACTGGGCCCAGAGTGCTCTGATATTGTTACGCTCTGGGATCCTCCTGAAGTTATTTTAGCCAGTATTTTTGCTCCGGGTATAGCATCTGCTCAAGCTCTCACTCAATTAAGAAAATTAGCTTGTTGGACAGGAAAACAAATAAACATTACAACAAACATATTGTCAAATCTAGCCATGGACTTAGAAGGAGTCCGGCATGCAGTTCTCCAAAATCGAGCCGCCATAGATTTTTTACTCCTCGCACAAGGTCATGGGTGTGATGAGTTTGAAGGTATGTGCTGCATGAATCTCTCGGACCATTCTAACTCCATTCACAAACAATTGGCACAGTTGAGAAACAATATGCGAAAGTTACAAGAAACAAGTGATCCCTTTACCAACTGGCTGGCGTCTTTCGGGCTATCTCCCTGGCTTGTTACCTTAATAGAAAAAATTGTTTTGGTGGTGGTTGTAATATTATTAGCAGTATTGCTTTTGCCGTGTATTATGCAGTGCTTACAGAAAATGATATCGAACGCTTTTAATCATAAAATGGCTATGCTTGCTGTTAAAGAAAACGGGGGAAGTGTAGAGAGCCTAACAGCAGAATGGCTAAGTAACAAAGGGCATGATACCGTGCAGCTGGTGGAAATGTAGGCCTCCAGGGCACAGCAATCTCGTGGTTAATGTTTACCCTGATTTGCTTAAGAAACAGGATATGCATCTTGCTGAGATAAGCGCAACGGTATCTTGCTGAAATAGAGCAATGGTCTTGCTTGGGCAAGCTGGGACATGTCGAGACATGTTGAAACAAGAAGTGGTCACAGTTACCTAGAGACCCCTGCGTCGACACAGGCTGACCAATGATTTTGCTGTATCTTATCAGACAATGTAACTAACCCTGCAAGCTATAAAAGTGGATGTATCTTGCTAAATAAACGAGACTTGCTGACCATGAGAGCATGAGGCTTGTCTCCCGCGACTCCAACATTGGTTATCCCCTAGCCGAATGATGAAATATCAAGCAATCTTAACAGAACAAGATGTTGTAAGTCTAAAGACTACTAACTTGTTAAATCCAGCAACTTTTCTAGGAACTGGCCTAGAGGAAGGAACTCTTGAACATAACTGTATAGAGGTCATCGAGCATACATATGCAACCAGAACGGACTTAAAAGGCGTACCTCTTGAGCAGCTGGACTGGGAACTTTTCACAGACGGAAGCAGCTTTGTGGAGAACGGAACACGGTATGCAGGATATGCTGTGACAATGCAACAAAAGGTAATTAAAGCAAAAACATTGCCTCCTGGGACGTCAGCTCAACGGGCAGAGCTGATAGCTCTTACAAGAGCATTGGAACTGAGCGATGATAAAAAGGTGAATGTATGAACTGATTCAAAGTATGCATTTGGTATAGTACATATGCACGGAGCATTGTGGAAAGAACAAGGACTGTTGTCTTCACAAGGGACTAATATAAAATACCAAGAAGAAATTTTGAAACTGATAATTGCTGTACAAAAACCCAAACAGGTAGCCATTATGCATTGTAAAGCACACCAAGAAGAAACCTCGAAGATATCCGAAGAAAATACACTGGCAGATCGGACAGCTCGACAAGTTGCCCGAAAGGTATGGAACATAATGGTCCTGATACCTCTCAAGGTAAGCCCACTCCATACCTATCTTTCACAAGATCCTAATTATTCAAAAGAACATGAAAAGCTGGCAGGACTTTTGAAGGCTCAAAAGAATTCTGAAGGGTGGTATACAACAACAAATGGACAGATAATAGTACCACCAGCAATAATGCAAAAAATCCTACAAACTGAACACCAAAAATGTCATTGGGGTGCAGAAGCATTGGTAACTTATTTAAGGCAAAGAATAATTTCCACACAGATGTTAACTATGGCAAAGGCAGTGGGGTCAAAATGTGAAATCTCTTTGAAAAATAATCCAGTAGTAAAAAGACAAGTTAAGATGGAAAGAATTAGGATAGGAGTGGAACCAGAAGATTATTGGCAGGTTGATTTTGGGGAACTACCAAAAGTACAAGGATACAAATATCTGCTAGTAAGGGTTGACACTTTTTCTGGATGGCCGGAGGCCCTTCCCTGTTGCGCCAATCAAGCAAAGGAAACGGTGAAATAGTTACTTAGAGAAATCATTCCATGATTTGGAGTCCCTTTAGGGATATCATCAGATAGGGGTCCACACTTTGTTGCAACCATAGTACAAGAAGTTAGTAAACTATTAGGGGTATCATGAAACTTACATACCCCCTGGAGGCCCCAGTCTAGTGGACAGGTAGAAAAGATGAATCAAACAATAAAGAGACAAATCAGTAAAATATGTCAAGAGGCCAGAATAAAATGGCCACAAGCATTACCTATAGCTCTGTTACGAATCAGAGTAAAACCCAGAAGTGGAATGTCAGTAAGGCCCTATGAGATCCTCTATGGAAAGCCATACTTGGCAGGAACCCTCCACAGGAGCAGGGTAGGAGCAGGAGTAGGGTGGGCTTTGAAATCTTTATTTGCTCAAGTTGCAGCATATTGGAATAGAGAAATGATTTATGATCTGATTGGTCAGACAGAAAGATTAGCCAGAGCAATGAGGAAGGGATTCAGAGACATGAATTTGCAGTTACAAGCAACGACTAAAATGACCTTGCAGAACAGAATGGCATTGGACATGTTACTGATTAAAGCACATGGTGTTTGTGAATATTTGAAAGACAGAATAGATTGTTATATTCATATTCATGATGTAACTGCGAACATAGAATACGATATTTCCCAATTGACTAAAGTTGAACAAGGAACGGAAAAAAAAGAGAATATATCGAACAAAATTGGATTGGAGCACTCTTTGATAGTTTGGGCCTTCACCTCACAGGATGGGTCCATTCCCTCATGCAAACTATAATTGTGATATTGGTTATGTTTTTCATGCTGTATCTGATGTATCTTTGTATCCAAAAGGAAATAGCCCAAAACAGTGCATGGACCCATCGAATCATAGGAGCAGTAACTGAGGAACATCTGAAGTACCCTACACCTCCACCTACTTATCAGGAGACAGCTACAGCTACCTAAGAGAATGAAAATACTTACTTGAGTGAAGTATTTTCAAAGGGGGGAAATGTTAGAGAAAGGGGTGAAATTTTTATGATAACTAAATATTAGAAATTATTATATTTGAAAAATTTATAAAGCAATAGTGTGGTTTTGGAAATACTGTAATTTTGCAGTATTGTTTGTAGTTTTGTACCATAGTTATTCAGTAACCGATGTTAACAATGGTAGGCTAGGTGGCAAGAGCTAACATAATCACATATGGTGCAGGGCATATGGGTGGGTTTAAGAAAGTATTGTGAAAGTCTAGCGAAGCAGAAATTAAGGGACACACCAGGGTAGTCAAGTGAGAAGTGAGTCTGTGTCTTACAGTCTCTCTCAGAGTATCAGCCCCAAAATCTGAGCACCAGAGTCTCAGCCACAGAGTCTAAATTGTAGAGTCTCAGTTACAGAGTCTGAGATTCAGTCTGAGAACCAGAGTCAGAGCCAGAGTCTCAGCCCAAAAGTCTGAATCCCAGAGTCTTAGTCATAGAGTTGCAGCAACAGTCTCAGCCCCAGACTCTCAGCCCCACAGTCTTAGCCCCACAGTCTCAGCTCCACAGTCTCAGCCACAGTCTGACAGTATCAGCTCCAAAGTCTGAGGCCCAGAGTCTCAGACCCAGAGTCTCAGCCCACAGTCTGTGTCTGAGTGTCAGCCAGAGTATCGGCTCGAAAGTCTGAGCCCCAGAGTCTGAGCCCCAGCGTCTCTGTCACAGAATCTGAGCCTGAGAGTATCAGCTCCAAAGTCTGATGCCCAGAGTCTCAGCAACAGTCTCAGCCATAGGGTCTGAGTCTGACAGTCTCAGCTCCAAAACCTGAGCAGTAGTGTCTCTGCCAAAGAGTCTCAGCCCCAGCGTCTCAGCCCCAGAGTCTGCGTCTGGGAGTCTCAGCGAGAGTCTCTGCTCCAAAGTCGGAAGCCAAGAGTCTCAGCCAGAGTCTGAGCCCCACAGCCTCAGCCCCAGAGTCTCAGTCACAGAGTCTGAGCCTGAGATTATCAGCCCCAAAGTCTGAATCCCAGAGTTTTAGTCATGTAATCTCATCAAGAGTATCAACCCCAAATCTGAATCCCAGTGTTTTAGCCATAGAATCTCATCAACAGTCTCAGCCCCAGACTCTCAGCCAGTCTCAGCCCCAGAGTCTGTGTCTGAGAGTCTCACCCAGAGTCTCAGCTTTGAAATCTGAGCACCAGAGTCTCAGCCCCACAATGTTAGCCCCAGACTCTCAGCCCCAAAGTCTGTGTTTGAAAGTCTCACCCAGAGAATCAGGTCCAAAAGCTGAGCCCCAGAGTCTCAGCCCCAGTCTCAGTCAGAGTCACAGCCACAGAGTGTCAGCTCCAGTCTCAACCGCAGTCTCAGCCACAGAGTCTCAGCCCCAGATTCTGTTTGAGTCTCACCCAGCGTATCAGCTCCAAAATCTGAGCACCAGTATCAGCCCCAGAGTCTTAGCCCCAGTCTCAGCCCCACAGTCTCTGTTACAGCATCTGACCCTGAGAGTATCAGCTCCAAGGTCTGAGGCCCACATTCTCCGCAACCATCAGAGCCACAGAGTCTCAGCCCCACAGTCTCATCCACACAGTCTCAGCCGCACAGTATCAGCCCCACAGTCTCAATCACAGAGTATGAGCCTGAGAGTATGTCGTGGTTTAAACTCTTGTCAGCCACACAGTCTCAGTTGCTCACTCGCCCCCACTTTCTTCCACCCCCGGCTCCCGGAGGGACGGGGAGAAGAATCGAAAGAATGTAACTCCCACAGGTTGAGATAAGAACAGTTTAGTAACTAAGGTATAACACAGACCGCTACCGCTACCACCAATAATAATAATGATAAGAGAAAATAACAAGGGAAGAGAATACAATACCACCTGCCGATACCCAGCCCGATCAAGCAGTGAACTAGCTCTTCTGGGTAACTTTAGTTTACATCCTGGGCATGATGTGCTGTGGTATGGAATACGTCTTTGGCTAGTTTGGGTCAGGTGTCCTGTCTCTGCTTCCTGCCGGCTTCCCCTCCTCCCTGGCAGAGCATGAGACTCAGAAAGTCCTTGGTCAGGCTAAGCATTTGAGTAGTAACAAAAAACATCGGTGTTATCAGTGCTATTCCCAGGCTGAAAGTCAAAAACACAGCACTGCACCAGCTACTAAGAAGGAGAAAAAATGACTGCTACTGCTGAACCCAGGTGTCCTGGGTTTAAACCACAACAGTTGTTTTTTGGCACCCAGCGTGGGGCTCGAGCAGTTGAGATAACAACAGATCTGACCGGAGTGTGTCTAATTGTATTTGTGATAAGAATTCATTGTTTTAGATTAATAGTCACTCATCACAATGCTGATTTATTGGCTCTCAAAGTTGTTCCTTTTGATCTCACAGTCTCAGTATATCGAACCCTACTTAGAGCCAGTATTTGCTGTGGTAGTGTTTTTCAAGTGTGGGACCTGGGCTAAGGTTCTTGTCTCATTGTACTTTATGGTAATGACTTGTAATACAATAGAATCATTGATCATGAAACTGATCTGGTTTATGTTCCCAGTGTGGTCACCACCTTTATACTTTGGGAGGTATATAATAAAGGTTCTTAGCAATTACACATCTTTTTTTCTCCTTCTTGGGTGGTCAACCTGTGAAGGAGACATTCTTTTACCCTCCCAGCCACGCCCCCCCAGACCATTTGCAGCATCATTTGAGAGTTTTGAAGTTTTTGAATGGCCTTTTAATACTGTTGAGACCTGTTCACTGATTGTGATGGGGATCACCATGTTGGCACGCATACAGAGTGTGTTTTGCCCACGAACATTTTGTCTGATTTCAAGAGTTAAGCAGAGTCAGGTTTGGGTCCTGTCTGAGGTTAAACGACGATATAGGAGGACCAAAGCAGGACCCGCTCACCCTTTAACAGCCCCAGATGGCCAGTGCAAAAGTCTTAACAGAGAGTGGAGACTAGCAGTAGACTATTGTGGCCTAAATGAAGTCACACCACCATTGAGTGCTGCCATACCGGACATGCTAGAACTTCAGTATGAATTAGTCAAAGGCAGCCAAGTGTTATACCACGATTGATATTGCCAATGCATTTTTCTCATTTCCTTTGGCAGCAGAGTGCAGGCCACAGTTTGCTTTTACTTGGAGAGGTGTCCAGTTCACTTGGAACCGACTGCTCCAGGGGTGGAAACACAGCCCTACCATTTGCCATGGACTGATCCAGACTGCACTGGAACAGAACACCTGCAATACATTGATGACATTATTGTGTGGGGTGATACAGCGGAAGAAGTTTTTGAGAAAGGGAGTAAAATAATCCACATCCTACTGAAAGCCAATTTTGCCATAAAACGGGGTAAGGTCAAGGGACCTGCACAGGAGATTCAATTTTGGGGAATAAAATGGCAAGATGGACATAGACAGATCCCCACAGATGTGATCAACAAGATAACAGCAATGTCTCCACCAACTAATAAGAAAGAAACACAAGCTTTCTTGGGTGCAGAGGGGTTCTGGAGAACGCACATCCCAAATTACAGTTCGATTGTAAGCCCTCTCTATCATGTGACCCAGAAGAAGAATGAATTTAAATGGGGCCCTGAGCAACAAGAAGCCTTTGAGCAAATTAAACACGAGATAGTTCATGCAGTAGCCCTTGGACCAGTCCGAACCGGGCCAGATGTAAAAAAATGTACTGTACACCGCAGCTGGGGAAAATGATCATACCTGGACCCTCTGGCAGAAAGCTCCAGGGGAGACTCGAAGTCGACCACTCGGCTTTTGGAGTCAGGGATAGAAAGGATCTGAGGCCAGCTAGACCCCAACTGAGAAAGAGATACTGGCAGCCTATGAAGGGGTTTGAGCTGCTTCGGAAGTGACTGGCACTGAAGCACAGCTCCTCCTGTCACCCCAGTTGCCCGTGCTGGGCTGGATGTTCAAAGGCAGGGTCTCCCCTGCACATCATGCAACTGATGCTACATGGAGTAAATGGGCTGCACTAATTACACAACGAGCTCAAATAGGAAATCCCAATCATCCAGGCATTCTGGAGGTCATCATGGACTGGCCAGAGGGCAAAGATTTTGGAATGTCACCAGAGGAGGAGATGATGCGTGCTGAAGAGGCCCCAACATATAACAAACTGTCAGAAAGTGAAAAAACAGCATGCCTTGTTTACTGATGGGTCCTGCTGTATTGTGGGAAAGCATCGGAGATGGAAGGCAGCTGTATGGAGTCCCCAGCAACAAGCTGCAGAAAACTGCTGAAGGGGACGGTGAATTATTTTTGGCCCGGGGAACCCATGACGTTTCAGGCCATCAGGGCAGAGATGCAACATATAGATGGGCCCGTGACCGAGGGGTGGACTTAAAAATTGACACTATTGCCCAGGTTATTCATGAGTGTGAAACATGTGCTGCAATTAAACAAGCCAAATGGTTAAAGCCTCTTTGGTATGGAGGACGATGGCTGAAGGATAAGTATGGGGAGGCCCGGCAGATTGACTATATCACACTCCCACCAACCCACCAAGCCAAGCACCATGTGCTTCCCGTGGCAGAAGCAACCAATGGATGGCTGGAAACATACACTGTGCCCCACTCCACAGCTCCGCCTCTCTGCCTGCTCCCTGCCCCATGCCTGCTTCCCACCGCTCCAATAGCTGCCCTGCAGGAGGTGGCCCTGGCTCAGTCCACTGCTGGGGAGGAGTCAGGCTTGTACAAGGTGGTCTTCAACCAATAGTAAGTGTGAAGGAGGCGATGAAGGCCCTGCCTTCAATTCATGCAGTTCCAACCCCCTCCCCAGTGGCTGTTATGTCATTGCAGTTCTGTCCCTGCTGTCATTTCAGTGATGCCAGATCCGCGTCAAGCTTTTCCAGTGAGGACACATCATTTTGGGACGAGCCGATTTCCCTTGCCTTCAGAGAGCACTCAGTCCTGGCCCCATGGTCTCTCTTCACGAAGTAGGATGCTGCAGGCCCCTCACTGCTCGTGACACCCAATGGCAAACATCATGGAGTTCAACAAGACCAAATGCTCCAGCCTGGAGAAGAGAAGGCTCCAGAGAGAACTTAGAGCCACTCCCAACGCCTGAAGAGATCTGGAGAGGGACTTTATACAGGGGCCTCTAGTGATAGGATAAGGGGGAGTAGTTTAAACACGATTCATTCCTTTTAACCTGAGTTTAGATTTGACATTAGGTTTAGATTCAACTTTAGGTTTAGATTAGACACGAAGAAGAGTTGACATTAGGTTTAGATTGGACATTAGCTTCAGATTAGGCAAGAAGAAGATTCAACATTAGGTTTAGATTAGACACGAAGAAGATTCGACATCAGATTTAGATTTGACAGTAGGTTCAGATCAGACATGAAGAAGAGTCGACTTCAGCTTTACATTAGAGATGAAGAAGACTCAGCTTTAGATTAGACATTAGGTTTAGATGCAATTTTAGGTTTAGATTAGACATTACATTTAGCTTAGACATTATAGACCAATAAAACTGTTGTGGTGTTCATTCACCCTGTGTCCTGTGAGTTGATTGGACTTCTGCCTTTTGGAGTCCTGCCCTGTTCTTCAGAACAAAACCAAGCCGTGCCTGGAGGCCCTATGAGCAAAGCACAGGGGTGTCAGTGAGATGCTGGGTGCACGGCTGCATCCCTGCTCAAATACAGCGTGTTCTGGTGCTGAATATGGTCCAAGAGTTGCAGCTCTTGGTGCACCCTGCAGCTTTCTGAGGGTGTGAGAGGTTGGAGAAGGAGTTTACTCCCTTGAGTTGGAAGCCTTTGCCATCCAAATGGAGAAGGAGATAGGCCAGCAGTTCACGGCAGGGTTTGGGTGTGACATCGACACTTCCAAGTGTCACTTGGAAGTGACACTTCTGTTTCCAAGCCAACACATCAGGCCTGAAGCTTTCCACACACATGTACACACGTGTATAAAAGTGTACACATATGTACAACGTACACGTATGGGCAACACTCATGCACACGCACACATGCATGCACACGCGTGTGGCAGACACACACAGACTGCACAAACACGTACTGAACGCACATGTGCTGCACACGTAAATGTGCTGGTCTGTAACACGCCACAGGTGAGGCAGAGCCACCAGCTCCAATGGCAGGGGATTGTCCCGGGTCACAGTGGGGACGCAAGCTCACAGGCCCGGCCGATGCAACTCTTGCAGCGAGGCCCCATTGTGACGTGTGAGGTGTCCCAGGCTATATCTGGCCAGCAGGGCCAGCACATCCCCAGATCTGCTGCTGGTCACAGACGAGAGCTCCTGGTTTGGATCCGCAGCCTTGAGCCTCGTGTGGTACCAAAGGCACTCAGGCCCTGTGTCACTATGGCACTGCTGCTGCTGGTGCTGCTGCTGCTGGGCCTGGCCCCAGGCCTGGCCCGGCCCCTGGGTCCCTGCCCGGGGTCTTGCCGCTGCCGCAGGCGCCGGCTGGACTGCAGCGGCGCTGCCCTGGCCCGCGTGCCCGTGGCCACCCACCAACGGCCCTTCTCCGTGCTGTGAGTGCCCTGCGGCCACCCCGCAGCCCTGGGGCAGGGTTAGGGTTTGTGCTGGGGGTAACGCTGCCAACGGCTTCTCTGCAGGGATTTCACTGGGAACGCTCTCACCCTCATCCGCCCTCAGCCGTGGAAGGGATACCCGTGGGCTGAGAAGCTGTGAGTATCCACCAGTGTCGGACATGGCACAGAGGTTGCGGGAGCCCCATCCCTCCGCCGGGCTGTTGAGCCAAGGCTGTGCCGAGCACCACACCAGTGCTTGCCACGTGCAGCCAAGGCCGAGCTGCTCAGCAAGGAGTTGTGTGAATCCCCAGAGCTGTTCCATGGCAGGCAGTGCCCTGGGCTGTGTACCTCCTGCCCGCCCGGGGCCATCCCTGGGCCTGTGGAACCCGTGCTCCCGCTGCAGTCAGTGTCCGCAGGCTGGGAGCAAGCCTCTGCTCCTGCCATGAGTGTGATGAGCCGTGGTGGGACCCGGAGAGATGCTGCAGTTACACTGCAGCGGGGTTGCTCCCCTGACAGCTCCATTGCACCTGAGAGCTGTGGGTGCCACTGCTCGTGTTCATCTGTCTCTTGCAGAGTCCTCCAGCACAACAGCCTGCTGGCAGTGAAGAGGCACTCGCTGGAAGGGCTGCTCCTGCTAAGGCACCTGTAGGTACCCCTCTGCCCATGGTGGTGGGCACGGCCTTCACCTGCCCTGGCCCTGCTGCCCAGCCCGCCCCAGGAAGGGCTTTATTCCCGCGGGTATCCCGGCTGCAGCCAGAGCAGAGCAGGGTCTCGCTGCAGGGTAGGGCTCCGCAGGGACGCGCTGCACTCCCATTGCCCCACATCCAAGCAGGAGCAGGCAGCTGCTGCCCTTTCACTGCACAGACCTGCACGAGGCCGCCTCCTCCAGGGGAAACCTTGTGCATTCGTCTCCTCTCAGCTCAGGTGCCCCAGAGCTGCCTCGGAGTGAGCTCATTGTGCAGCTTCTCTCCATCGCCCATGGAGAGGAGCAGGCACTTCCTGTTCACCCACACGATGGGGCTGGGGACTCCGGCTGAGCAGGCCATTAAACGCTCCCCACAAAGCTTCCTCTCTCCTTGTTTGCTGCAGAACAAGCCCAGGCAGTGAGTTCAGGCTGCGACAAGGAACCTTTTGGTTTCTAGAGCCAGGCCAGGGGACTCCTGCGCACATCAGAGCAGGGCTGTGCAGGGAGGTGACGTTTAGGAGCTAAGGGAAATAGCCCCATGTTGGTCACACGGGGCGTTACAGCCCGTCCCTGAGGCCTCACACAAGAGGTGATGTTGGGGCACGCATAAAGAACCTGCTCTGTCACCAGAGATGAAAATCAGCCCTGAAATAGCGTTGGTGGGATCAGAGCTGGGAAAACCCCTCTGAGCTGCAGCCGCCCCCGTCAGGAGCGTGACCCCCCGGTTACACACCACTGCAAGTCAGTGCCAGAGAGAAACCCCATGTGAAATGAGAGCTGTGGCACGTGTGTGCTGCCAGTGTCAAAGCACCCGAGAGGAACCAGCACAGTGCAGATGTCACCAGCGTTTTGTGTCCTCCTGTTAACAGGGATTTATCTTACAACAAAATCCAGTCGATCGAGGCGCAGGCTTTTGAGAACCTTCCTTTCCTGGAGACCATGTGAGTTATGGGAGTTCCTTCCTCGTGTGGTTGGTGAAGCCTGTTTGCATTTAGAACCTTCTGGTGCTGGAAAAAGCTCCCGTTATTTTGAGAACAAGGACTCCAATTTCTCCTGCTGAAGGAGCAGCCGAGCTCAGGAGCTCAGGCCGCAGCTGGTGGCCACACCACCAGGATGGGGGCCATGGCTTGTGCAAACACAGCCAGAATAGAAACTGCGTCTTGAGTCTTGCTGTGTCCCGGAGCAGGCAGAGACGCAGCACGCACGCACTTCATCTCCTCTCCTGGACCAGTTAACAAACAGCAGGAGAGAAAATTGCCGTTTCCTCCCAGTTCCACCTTGGATTTGGCTGTTTTCCTACAAATCAATGCTGCTTCACTCCAGCTTCCTGTGGTTCGGACCCAATTCATTTCTGTGGTCTCCTGTTTCCCCAGAAGCCTGGAGGGAAATCTCATCACCGAGATCCAGACCAACACCTTCCGGGCATGGCACGGGATGCAGTTCCTCCAGACACTGTGAGTGTTCCAAGGCCTAGGGTAGCTCAGAGCAATGGCACTTGTCACTGTGTTTTGCTCACGTCTTACCTCAAATAGGCAGCAGCATCAATGCCGAATGACAACTCTGTCAGGCCACGGCTTTGCCTGGCTGGGTGCAGGACCAGAGGCAAAGCTCATGAACAGTGGGAATGCGAGAAAATAGGGAAAGTCCTGTTGGAGGGAAGCCACCAGAAGGTGTGAGCTGAGGAGGAAAGAAAGAGATGTTGTATTTTCCAGAAGCAGCACTTCTGGGCTTTTGCTGTCTGGGCTGGAGATAGTCAGGACCCAATGTATGTTGTGAATCTGCCCATCAGCATCTGCCCCGGCCTGGAAGCTTCACCACAAGCCATTCCTCACACACGCAGCACTGAGCCCCTGCCACCACTCTCATCCTGCACCCCCCACTCACATGGTGTGTTGGTTCATTTCAGGGTCCTGAGCCATAACCCCCTGTCGGTTATCGAGGACACGTGGTTCTTCAAGCTGCCTTCAGTCACTCACCTGTAAGTACAGACTTCTTGTTAACAGCTTACCATGGACCTTTCTTTGTGTCTCTGGGTGCCCCCTGGCCAGGAAGGCAGAGATCCAACAGCAAACCCCACCCTTCTCCCACCCTTGTTCTGCTGGAGGCAGCGGCAGAGCCAGGCAAAGGCTGAGCAGTGCTGGTGTGCCCCGGCTGCAAAGCCAGCATGGAGCTGGGAGACGGACTTGAACTTGTCTGCATCCAACTCCCATGGGATGTGCAGATTCCCTTCTGGTTCAGACCCATGGGTGGGAGCAGGGCACAGCAGGAAGGAGAGACGGTTTTCCATCATTTCTCCTGGATTAGGTAGCAGCAGATCCGCCTGCGGCCAGCACAGCGAGCAGCAGGCACTGGGCTTGTTCCCGGAGCAGAGGCTGGTGCCGCCACCTCAAATGTAATGTGTTTCTTGAAACCCTTGCAGGGACCTGGGTGCCACACGAGTGACTCGGCAGACGCTGCTCATGCTGCTCCTGAGAACATCCCGCTTGGAAACACTGTGAGTGTGCAGGGGCTGGCTCCCACCTCCAGCAGATCCCAGCTGCTGGGACAAAGGGTCTGCGTGGGGAACAAACCCATCACCACAAAACTGTCCATTGGGACACTGGGAGTGAGGGGAAGTTTCCCAGAGCTGCAGCAGAAACTGAAGCAGACCCCTGCACGCGACCTGGGTTGGAGTCGCTGCCCTGGGTCGCGATGCTGAGTGTTTGTCCACAACCTCTGTTCTTTAGCAAGCTGTCCATCGACACGGCCTGCTGCCTCTGCCAGCACAAGCACAGCACTGAGACCCCGTGCAGGACCCTCAGCTTCGACTGCATGAGCGTGTGCGGCAGCACTGCTCCCCGCTGCGGTAACTGCCCCACAGCCCTGCCCATGTCCCCCGCCTACAGTGAACCTTCTGAGCCTGTGTCTGGCAGAAAGCTTCTTGTCACTGATGTGTTCTTGGTGTGTTACAGCCCCCCTGGCAGAGACACCAGGGCTCCTAACGGGACTGGTGCCACCCAGGAAAGGGAACAGCAGCTCCATGTTGAATCTCCAGCCTAAGGAGCCTTCACACAGGGAGCAGAGAACCGTCACGCTCGCAGTTTTCCTGAGCAGCCCTGATGCATCAGCACCTTCCTCAAAGCAGCTCTCGAGGCAGGAGGTCAACACCGCCAAGGAGCTGACGCTGATGCTGCAGAGCATTCAGCACAGGGGCTGGAGCAGCTCTGTTGACACCAGGAGGTTCTATTTTCTAGCAGAGGGGCTCGTGGCACAGCTGAAGAACAAGCTACACAAGGCCATGAGCATCCTGACTGTGAAAAGCCCCAGCACAGCCTGGCCAGCGCAGAGGGACAAGGGGCAGGAGGTGGCGGTAGGGGAGGGAGGAAGAGCCATAAGCTGGCAGCAACAGGAGCCTGGCTCAGGCTTGAACCGGGCTGAGTCTATCTTATGGGAAGCAGTCCCGCGTATGAACATCAGCGACATCCTCCCAGTCTCCAGCCACCAGAGAACACCCACCCTTCCTGCAGCACAGCCCCCCACACAATACCCAACAGAGGCCCCACGTCTCGCTTGGTCTGGCGAGAGTCAGGATCATTCCGATGCCATGGAACAGACCAACATGACTGACAGGATGGAGAATGAGGAAGCACCATCCCCAACACAGGACTCTGCTGGGACAGATGAGGAGCAGAAGCAGCAGGACAGTGATGGGACAATGGGCAGCGACGGTGCAGAAGAAGAGCCCACAACATCAGAGGGTAGAGCAGAGCAGAGACTGAGCACTATCCAGCATTTCTTCTATGCTCTGCTGGCTAAAAATGTCCCCCCTGCTGCCAGCAGCACGGCAGAAGGCACGGCTGCAGCAGAGCGTTCCTCTCGGGGCGGGAGCCAACCCACTGCTCCTGCAAGCACCACAACACACGGGAAGCACAAGGAGCAGGAACCCCTCATCCCGACGGCATCGAGTACCTCCAGCGGCCCGGGCGGCGCGGCCACGCGAGGAGCCCCCTTTGACACCCTGCTCAGACGCCACCTGCACTCGCTGGTGCCAGACCGAGCCCTGCGCAGGTTCATGGCAAGCGTGGCTCGAGCCCTGCGCAAGGACTGTGGCCTGCCCCAGCTGCAGCAGGCCTGCGCCAAGATGGTCTCGAGGACAGGGCTGCTCCTGAAGCTGCTGAGTGAGAGGCAGCGTGACCGGGAGCACTCTGACCTCCTTGAGCTGTGTGTGCGGGAGGAGGATGCTGGCACCTCTCATCCCCATGCCCAAGTCCAGGCCAGGGAGATGGAAAGTGAATCTGCAGAGACGGTAGGAGAGAACAGAGCATGTCTGCGTGTGTGTGTCTGGGCAGCAGGGTGTGGAAGGGGCTTCCCTCCCCTCCCTGCTACTCTCCTCCCTGATGCACTCTCCTTTTCTCACAGGAGATGGCCAGTCACACCTCTGACCAGTGGCTGCCGCAGGCGCTCTCACTGTTGGCTCTCGTGACCCTCACGTCTGTTGCTCTCCTGGTGCAGTGCTGTTTCAAGGTCAGCCAAGGTCTCGTTTGGCAGACCACTGCCAGCCAAACCCTGGGGCTGGAGATCACAGGGGCAGGGGGGGTGCTACCACAGTGCTCATGGGGTCCGGGTGCTGCTGCGGATGCCTGCAGATGTGCTGGCGAGCACAAGAGATGTTTTCCCAGACTTTTTTCATTGTGGTACCCCACACTGGAGCTTGGAGGTGTTCAGAGCTGCTGGGAGCAGCTTGTCCTGGCTCCTGCCACGGTCTGTCACCAGCTTTGCTGCGCAGCTTCCCAGCAGCTCCTTCCTTGAGGGGGGCTGCAGCTCCCTCTCATCACAGCCTCTGCCATCAGCCCTTCCCAGGCTCTATCCCGCAACCCCTCGCCCCAAGCATTCCCGCCCCAGCTCCTGTCCTGGCCTTGCTCTGCTGCAGCACCCGTTGCTTCCGGCCATGCAGTAATGCCCCTGCTCCCTGCCCTGAGCCCATACCCGGCCTTTCTGCATGGTGCCATGGCTCCGGTGTGTCAGGGCCATGCCTGGGCACAGGGCAGGGGCCCAATCCTTGCTGCGGAGTTTGAACCTCCCTTTGGGGCCCTTCTCCTCCAAAGAGACAAATGAGCTTTCATGTCTTTAGGAGGCATCGTGGGTGTTGCAGGCGGCTGTTGAAGGGGCGGGGTGGGGAGCCTGCAGAGCTCTGTGCAGAGGAGAAAGGCAGACAAGGCTGAGGAGAGCTCTGGGTCAATGCAGAGGCAGGGAGCAGTGGGGAGCCGGGCAAGGAGGCATGTGGGGCTCCTCCTATAGGCATGGCTGCTGGAACAGCCTTGCACGTGTGTAGAAGGTGCTGGGCTGGAGGAAGAGCCTTCCGGCTCCCCCTTGCTGCCGTGTTCCATGAGGAAACCCCCGCGTTCTGAGTCTCTGTCTCTCCGTCACCAGGGCTGCGCCAAGAAACATGACGAGGATTGCAAAGGCAGCAGCAGATGGTGCCTGAAGCAGTAACTCCTGCCCTGCCCTGCCCCAACAGGCTCTGCTCCAGCAGCGCCCAGCCCCGTCCCCCCAACTCCTCCACCACTAAAGGAGTTCATCCTTTGCTTCTCATCCATCTGCTCCTCCCTTTTTCCAGGTGCTTTTGGAAGCTGTGGCCCAAGTGGTGGAGATGGAGCAAGGACACGGGCAGGGACAAGGATGAGGTAAGGGCAGGAGCAGGTGCCAGCTCTGCCCCTCTACCCAGTCCCTGCCCCATGCCTGCTTCTCACTTCTCCAATCCCTACCCCGCAGGAGGTGGCCCTGTCTCAGCTCGATGTTCAGGAGGAGTCAGAGTTGGACGAGGTGGTCTTTGACTTAAGGTAAATGTAATGGTGGCAATGCTGGTGCCAAGTTCAGCTCTTGCTCCATGTAGGAACTGCTGAGGGTTTCCTTGATGTTGCTTCCTTGGCTATATCCTTAGATGCTATTTCCTTGTTGTTATTTTCTTGGATGTTATTTTCCAGCTCTTATTTCCTTGATGTTCATAGAAGCAGAGACTGAACAAGTGGTTTGGGTTGGGAGGGAGCTTAATACTCACTCAGTTCCAACTGCCTCCCCAATGGCTGTTGTGACATTGCTGTTATGTCCTTGCTGTCACTTCAGCAATGCCAGAACCTGGTCAAGCTTTCCCAGTGCTGGTGTGTCATCAGAGGGAAATCGGCTTTTGCTTGCCCCCCAAGCACCCTGAGTCCCAGCGTGATGGTCCTTATCCATGGAGGAGGATAGAAGATCTTTGAAGTCACCAATAAAACTGTTGGGTTGTTCGTTCTTCCCGTGTCGTGTGAGTTGATGGATGCATGCACGCACGCATGTGTCTGAGCCTGTGTGTGTGTGCACACGTGTTGTAGCACTGGGAAGGCCATGAACAGCTGGAGCGCTTGAGGCTCTGCCCCCGGGTGTGTGTGCTTGCACACGTATGTGCCTGCCTGGGAGAACACGCGTGCCGTACACTGTGTGCGCGTGGGGGAGCGTGCCTCCTCGGGTCCCTCTGGGAGGCTCCCCGCTCTTCGGGTGGCTTCGACTCCCCTCGCCTCCCTTCGGCCGGCTTCGACTCCCCTCGTCTCCCTTCGGCCGGCTCCGCCCCCTTCGGGTGGCTTTGGCTGCGCTCGGCTCCTTTCGGCTCCGCTCAGGTCCCTTCGGCGGGCTCCGCCCCCTTCGGGTGGCTTTGGCTGCGCTCGGCTCTCTTCGGCTCCAATCGGGTCCCTTCGGTCGCCTCCGTCCCTCTTGGGAGGGTTCTGCCCCGCTCGGGCAAAAGCGGGTATTCCTTCACTTTTGCCTTATAGATGTAATAAACACGTAAATGTATTGGCTTTCGCAAATCGGAGGTGTTGCTATGTGGATATAACTGTATGAATTCGCTAAGCTCGCTAAAGACACAAGATTAGACAACGAGTTTAAAATGGACAGATCTCTTGAGCAAAACGGAGTTGTGTAGCAAAAGATTTTGTAAAGGTAAAACAAAAGGTGTTGGGGGGGTAGGGGCAGGGGTCTTGATAAAGTAATGTTAGTGCGTGGAAAACATAGGGTTAAAGTACTTTTAGCCTAACTTAGGTCGAAGATAAAGAACAATGTTTAAGTCTGTGGAATTTAGTGGCCCCACTAAACATGAGTAAATTGTTTCACACCATCCTTCTAAAGTACCTTTAGTTTAACTTAGATTGAAGATAAAGAACAATGTTTTTGTTGTAAGTCTGTGGTACGATAACAGGATACAGTGGCCCCACTAAACATGAATGAATTATTTCACACCATCCTTCTACTTATCAGTCAGTTTAGAGACAGTGCCTCCCAAACATCTGCTAGCTTGGCATACTCCTTGTCTGCCCATCCTGCAATAAATTTTGCAGGAAGGTCACACTGTCCTAAATCTTTGCCAGCTATCAGAAGAATTACAGATATGGCTGGTTTCAGCTAGTTTTGTGATTAGTGGGGCATCCAACTGTGACAAAGGTGAAAAGTACACCGCGAGGAAGACTGCTTACTTCATCCCCAAGACCCCTGCCCACAGTCACCAGAGAGCAGTGCGCAGACGCCAAGAGGAGGAAACTTACAGGTTCCTGGAGCTAGTTATAATATTCCCCGCCTATACACGGGGAATTATGAATATGTATATGACTAACGCAATAGTGAAAGTATATAAACCTGTAACAAATGCTAACCAGTGCGCCTCTGGCTACAGTCACGCGCCCAGTGCTGTTGCTTTTGCTTTATTGACTCTGTCCCTCAATAAAACCCTGTTATCTCAATTAGAGGAGTGAGCTCGTATTTCACAGAAAGTACTGGGAAAGAGGGAATACCATCACTTTTACTCCACAGTGGTGCCACCACAACTGCTGTTAATCCTCACTTTTGCGCCTAAAAGTCCAACTACGTGCAACTTCTCTGGTGCCTTCTCCCAGCTGTCCTGCAGCACAATGAGTAGAGCACGAATATTTCGCCTCTGCTCCCACAGCCGAAGAGCCAGGACAGATAACTGTGGCTGGGGCTCTTCTGCAGACTGTGATGTCCAAAATGATGTTACCAGCATTGCTCTTGCTTCCTTGGTTTCCCACATAAATCCAGCTGTGTGCAACTTTTACTGTGTCCGCTCCTGGCCGTCCTGCAGCAGATTGAGCAGAGCACGAATGTTTGGCCTCTGCTCCCACAGACGAAGAGCCAGGAGAGAAATCTGTGGCTGAGGCTCTTCTGCAGACTGTGAGGTCCACAACAATGCCACTACCTTTGCTCTCGCTCCTTGCTTTCCCACCTAAAAGTACAGCTGTGTACAACTTTTACTATGTCCGCTCCTGGCCGTCCTGCAGCAGATTGAGCAGAGCACTAATGTTTCGCCTCTGCTCCAACAGACAAAGAGCCAGGACAGAAAACTGCGGAGCCCTGGAGTCTCAGCTGCAGAATCTCAGCTGCAGAATCTCAGCCACAGTCTCATCTCGGAGTATGGGCCCTAGTGTCTTTGCCCAAAGAGTCTGAGCCACAGAGTCTCAGATACTGCTTCAACCCTAGAGTCTGAATCCCAGAGTCTTAGCCATAGTCTCAGCCACAGTGTTAGCCACAGAGTCTGAGCCTGAAAGTATCAGCTCGAAAGTCTGAGGCCCAGAATCTCAGCCACCATAATAGCCCCTGAGTCTCAGCCCTAGAGTCTCAGCCCCAGAGTCTCAGCCACAGTCTGTGTCTGACAGTCTCTCTCAGAGTATCAGCTCCAAAATCTGAGCATCAGAGTCTCAGCCCCACAGTCTCAGCCCCTGAGACTCAGCCCCACAGTCTCAGCCCCAGAGACTCGGTGTGTCTGAAGCATGTGTCTGAGCCTCTGTGTGTGTGCACACATGTTGTGGTTTAACCAAAAGTCATCCATAAATCACACAGTCGCTCACTCACTCCCCCCCTTCTTTCCGTCCCTCCACACCTGGAGGGACGGAGAAAAGAATCGAAAAGAATGCAACTCCCACAGGTTGAGATAAGAACAGGTTAGTAACTAAGGTATAACACAAATCACTACTGCTACCACCAATAATAATAATGATAAAGGAAATAACAAGGGGAAAGAATACAACACCTCAGCACCAGCCAACCAATAACTCCCCCACCTCATCTGACCGAGCACCGACTGATACCTCGTCCAACCTTGCAATTCCTAGCCCTTCCGGGTAACCCCCAGTTACATCCTGGGCATGATGTGCTGTGGTATGGAATACCTCTTTGGTCAGTTTGGGTCAGGTGTCCTGTCTCTGCTTCCTCCCGGCCTCCCCTCCTCCCTGGCAGAGCCTGAGGCTCAGAAATCCTTGGCCAGACCAAATACTTGAGCAGCAACTAAAAACATTGGCGTTATCAGCACTGTTAACAGGCCAAAAAATCAAAACACAGCACTGCACTGGCTACTAAGAAGGAGAAAAATGACTGCTACTGCTGAACCCAGGACAATTGAAAGAATGGAATTCCCACAGGTTGAGATAAGAACAGTCCAGTAACTAAGGTATAACACAAACCACTACTGCTACCAATAATAATAATAATGATAAGGGAAATAACAAAGGAAGAGAATACCATACCACCTGCCGAAAATGAGCCTGACTGAGCAGAGAGTGCCCTTCCGGGTAACTCCCAGTTACCTCCCTGGCATGACTTGCTGTGGTATGGAATACCTCTTTGGCTAGTTTGGGTCAGGTGTCCTGTCTCTACTTCCTCCCTGGTTCCCCTCCTCTGTGGCAGAGCATGAGACTCACAAAGTCCTTGGTCAGGCTAAACACCAATGTTATCAGCTCTGTTCCCAGGCCGAAAGTTAAAAATACAGTGCTGCACCAGCTACTAAGAAGGAGAAAAAATGACTGCTACTGCTAAACCCAGGACATCCTCCAATTCCAAACAAATAACACAATGGATAACAGAAAGCTAACACCAACTAATATTAAAAGAACAATAGTGGGGTGAAGTAATGTATTTAGAATACCAGTTGCAGTCAGTGACCATCCGAAAAGTGCATCCCACCAGTGGTGCCTTGCATCTTGTCTTACCCTTTGTAAGACCCTGCTTATTTCTTCTGTGTCATGATGAATAGTAATTAAGGTTTTCTTTCCATTTCCCTGAACCTCTTTCAGAATATTAATTAAATCAGGACTTTTATTAATTGCCTTACCAACATAAGGTTCACCCCAATGGGTGTATGTGATAACTCGTGGTACATTGTGTAGTTAGACTTTATCAATAAATACGTAAAGTCACACCCAATAATCTTAGCAAAGTTACAAATACAAAAAATTAGAATGATTCTTAGCAGTTATGATCTCGCTATCGTTATCTATCCTCACGAAAGCACAAATGGTTCTTAAGCATATGCAGCCTTGGCCAATATATACAAGTACAGTTTTTTGAGTAGTATCTGGGTGGGCTTCAAAATGACAAATGCCTTGCTCCACAGCAAGACATATGTCCTTAGCATCAATTGTGTTACCCTCACAAATAAACTCTTGTTGTTCTCGTGTAATACACGATTCTGAATTTACAGTTTACCATTTTTGATCTGTTATCCCAGGCCCATGCTCTGTGTTCAGAGGGATAATGCACTGTTCCCTCATGGTTTAATCCTAATGCAATAATGGGGTGGATAATGTAAATTGTGGCATTACGTATAGTAAGCACAAAAGCTGTGGCCATGCTTGTAGCAGGGTCATAGGTGAAATTTACCAGGGTCCACCAAGATTGGAGCTTTCTTTCCAAATCATTAGCATCATCCCAAACAGCCTTTCGAAACTCAATAGGGAAAACACCTTCATTCCCTTCCCTTTTAATTAAGGCGGCTACTGACTGCATGCATAATTGTGCTTGTATACAACTAAAAGCTAGGGATGCATTATCCTAGGCCATGCCAAGTGCATCTATTATTAATTTATGGTCCTGTTCCTCAACTTTTTCCCATTTTGGTAACATTTCTGAGACTTGTCACTGACTGGTTCGTAATGCTAATAAAGAAGACTGCAGGGGCTGTCTTAGCTTTGTCAAGTCATTGGTTGCTGTGGCCAGTTTATTCATTAACACTTCTGAATCGATCCCATTTAGGACCCCCAATCCTGTTCCCAATATTCCAGTCAGGTCCCTTCACATTCTGCCCTTTAAGGGCGCTTGCTTTTGTAACCATGTTGTCCAACCCTCAAAGGATATCTTCAGGAGAAGAGAGCAGCCTGACTGAATTTCAGAGGTATTAGTTTGCATTAGTAATTAACCTGTTTAAGAGACCATTCTGGGTTGAATATCATCTGTTGTTGGCCCGTGTTCCTTACTATGTATGGGCTTGTCCTGGGTTCAGCAGTAGCAGTCATTTTTCTCCTTCTTAGTAGCTAGTGCAGTGCTATGTTTTCATTTTTTGGCCTGGGAAGAGAGCTGGTAACACCAATGTTTTTAGTTGCTGCTCAAATGTTTGGTCTGGCCAAGGACTTTCTGAGTCTCATGCTCTGCCAGGGAGGAGGGGAGGCCGGGAGGAAGCAGAGACAGGACACCTGACCCAAACTGACCAAAGAGGTATTCCATACCACAGCACGTCATGCCCAGGATGTAACGGGGAGTTACCTGGAAGGGCTAGTTCACGGCAGGGTTGGACGAGGTATGGGTCGGTGCTCGGCTGGGGGGAGTGGGGCGAGTTAGTGGTCGGCTGGTGCTGAGGTGTTGTATTCTTTCCTCTTGTTATTTCCTTTACCATTATTATTATTGGTGGTAGCAGCAGTGATTTGTGTTATACCTTAGTTACTAAATTGTTCTTATCTCAACCCGTGGGAGTTGCATTCTTTTCGGTTCTCCTCTCCGTCCCTCCAGGAGCAGGGGGAGGGCAAGAAGGGGGGAAGTGAGTGAACAAGGTTTGTGGTTCGGTTTAAACCACGACAGGGCTGATTTCATAAATTCTGGATTCAAGTTCGATTGGGGTCCAGGCCCTGGTCTGAGTGCTGGTAACTGGTCTGCTGGCATTGATTTTAAATTTAAGTGAGATTCCTTTAGTCGTGTGAGCCCAAAGACAATTCACTATAGTAGTCTGTGTTAACATAAAATTATTCCAACAATCTGGTTCATTTTTCTGATTACAGATTGTCACCTGTTTATCATTCGGGGTAGTTACACTAATTTGGGTTGGGTTTTTTTAATAAGAATATTTTCTAATAAGTTGACATCCTACTTTGGTTGTTTCTCCTACAGTTCCCTGAAGTGTCCACGTATCTTTGAACCCCCATTCTATCGGCCACTGATATTGTTTATCATTATGGAAGACCGCTATGGCCACAGGATACAGGGCCCTTGGATCCACCTTCTCTGGATCCATCTTTGGATCCCAGCATGTACCCCTTTCTCCCTGGCAAATTATGACCATATATAAAACAATTTCCTTGATTGAAACTGAAAACCAGGTTGTTAAGCATTTCCACCTACAGTGTATTTATCTTGCTCGGATCAGTTTTAGCTTTAGTTCATTACTGCCCGGTGTGACCTTCCAAGGGGCCTTCGGAGCCCTCTTAACTTGAGTATGATGAATCCAGGCTCTCTGCTCCTAAATCTTAACAGCTGTGAAAGTCACGAGTAATACCTGAAATGGTCCTTTCCACCTTGGTTCAAGATCTTCTTCGCCTCTCGACCCCTTGCAGTTCTAGTCGGAAAGGCTTCTGGCCAACCTAAAAAGGTATCTGTTAATACCAACAAATGTCTATACCCCCTTTTTCTTGCAGTTCTGTGAAGTCAATCTGACACTGTTGTCCTGGTCCGTTACCTCTCCCAGTTTGGCCTACTTTGGGTTTAGGATTATTTTTGGAATTTGTTTGGAGGCAGAGATCACATTGGTGGGTTATTTGTTGGATGGTAGCATACAAATTTCTAGCCATGATTTTACTTATTAAATATTTATGCAAGGCATCCACCCCCCCGTGTGTTTTTTGATGTTCACTCATTACTAGGGACCATAACAGAGAGGAGGGGACAATTATTTTCCCCTGTGGTCTACTAGCCCACCCTTCCTCATTGAAGGTTCCACCTTGGTCTATGATTAATTTCTGATCTACTTTATTATAATCTGGCTTACCTTCCAGGAAATCTTCCAGTCAGGAATTAGGGCCCCTTCAGTTGTTACTTCACCTCTTGCCACTTCTTTTGCCTCTCTGTCAAATGAGGAAATGAGTCTGGGAAATGAGTCTGCCAGCTCATTTCCCTCCTCCAATTCTGAGCTCACCTTCTGGTGTGCCTTGATGTGCATAATTGCTACCTTCTCAGGTAGTTGGACTGCTTCCAAAAATCACATAATTTCTTGTGCAAGTTTGATGCTTTTTCCTTGCGAATTCAAGAATCATCTTTTTTTCCAAACGGCTCCATGTGCATGCACAACCCCAAATGCATATCTTGAGTCTGTATAGATGTTTATATTCTTTCCTTTTGCTATTTCAAAGGCTCTAGCCAGAGCAATCAGCTCCACTTTTTGTGCAGAGGTGTTTATTGGCAAAGGTCCAGATTCTATTACCTCTCTGCAGGTGGTAACTGCATATCCAGCATGTCGTTTTCCACTGACGACATAGCTGCTCCCATCAGTAAACCAGGTTTCTGTGTCATCCAAAGGGGTATCCTTCAGATCTGGATGACTGGAGTTCGTGGCCTCAATGGTTTCCAGGCAGTCATGGTGTACAGGTTCTCCTTTATTCCCACTGAGGAGAGAGGCTGGGTTGACAACGTTAGTTACCACTATCTCTACATCATCTTGTTCCACCATGATGGCTTGACATTTCAGGAATTTCTATGGGGAAAGCCAGTGCCCGTCTTTCACTTCCAGCACTGCAGAAACTGTATGGGACACTAGCACTGTCATTTTCTGGCCCAAGGTAAATTTGCATGCTTCTTGGATATTTAGCATGACTGCTGCGATGGCTCTGAGGCACCCAGGCCATCCTTTGGCCACTGCATCTAACTGCTTAGAAAAATAAGCAACTGCTCATTGGTATGGACCTAAGTCTTGTGCTAGTATTCCCAGGGCAATCCCTTGTCTCTCATGGGAAAATAAAAAGAATGGTTTACTCATGTCTGGGAGTACCAAGGCTGGTGCTGACACCAAGGCATTCTTCAATTGGTGGAAGGCTTGAGTGGCTTCCTTTGTCCACTGAAGATTTTTGCTGTCTTTTATGATAAGTGCATATAGAGGTTTAACAATTAGTCCATAATTGTAGATCCACAATCTACACTATCCTATTATACCTAAAAAGGTCCATAGTTCTTTCACCATCTGGGGTTTTGGCATTTGACATATTGCCTCTTCTTGGTCTTGTCCCAGTATTTGCTGTCCAGCATTAATCTCATATCCCAGGTAAATTATTTTTTGCTTTACTACCTGAGCTTTTTTCTTGAATACCTTATATCCCTGGAGTCCCAGAAAATGTAAGAGGCTTACTCTCCAGGCAACACAGACCTCTTACGTCTGGGTGGCCATTAAGATGTCGTCTGCGTACTGCAATAGCTTCCCTTCTTTCGGTGGAGCCTCCTAGGACTCTAAGTCTTTTGAAAGTTGTTCTCCAAACAGGGTGGGACTATTCTTAAATCCCTGAGGCAGCACCATCCACATGAGCTGAGGTTTACACACGCTCTTAAGGCTTTCCCATTCAAATGCAGAGATTTTCTGGCTGGCTTCATGGAGAGGGAGGCAGAAGAAGACATCTTTCAGATGTAAAACGATAAACCAAGTTAGTTCTGGTGTTGAACATGTTAGCAAAGTGTATGGATTTGCTACTACAGGGTAAAGATCCTCAGTTATTTTGTTAAGAGCTCGGAAGTCCTGTACCACTCGGTATGACACATCAGGTTTACAAACAGGTAAAATAGGGCTGTTAAAATCAGACTGGCACTCCTTTATCAGTCCTAATTGTAGGAAATTTTCAATTATTGGGCAAATTCTTTCCCTATCTTCCTTTTTCAGGGGGTACTGTTTAATCCTGACTGGTTGTTTTCCCTCCTTGAGCATAATCTATATCGGGGGTTTATTTTTGGCTTTTCCAGGTACGGTCATGGACCATACTCCTGGGAATACCTGATCACAGAATCACAGAATCCCAAGGATTGGAAGGGACCTAAAAAGATCATCCAGTCCAACCCCCCTGCAAGAGCAGGGTAACCTACAGTACATCACACAGGAACTTGTCCAGGCGGGCCTTGAATATCTCCAGTGTAGGAGACTCCACAACCCCCCTGGGCAACCTGTTCCAGTGCTCTGTCACTCTTACAGTAAAGAAGTTCTTCCTGATGTTAACGTGGAACTTCCTATGTTCCAGTTTACACCCATTGCCCCTTGTCCTATCACTGGATATCACTGAAAAAAGCCTAGCTCCATCATCCTGACACCTACCCTTCACATATTTGTAAACATTGATGAGGTCACCCCTCAGTCTCCTCTTCTCCAAGCTAAAGAGACCCAGCTCCCTCAGCCTCTCCTCATAAGGGAGATGTTCCACTCCCTTAATCATCTTTGTGGCTCTGCGCTGGACTCCTTCAAGCAATTCCCTGTCCTTCTTGAACAGAGGGGCCCAGAACTGGACGCAATATTCCAGATGCGGCCTCACCAAGGCTGAGTAGAGGGGGAGGAGAACCTCTCTTGACCTACTAACCACTCCCTTTCTAATGCACCCTAAGATGCCATTTGCCTTCTTGGCCACAAGAGCACATTGCTGGCTCATGGTCATCCTATCCACCAGGACCCCCAGGTCCCTTTCCCCTTCGCTACTTTCCAGCAGGTCACCCCCCAACCTGTACTGATACATGGGGTTGTTCTTCCCCAGATGCAAGACTCTACACTTGCCCTTGTTAAATTTCATCAAGTTTCTCCCCGCCCAACTCTCCAGCCTGTCCAGGTCTCGCTGAATGGCAGCACAGTCCTCTGGTGTGTCAGCCACTCCTCCCAGTTTTGTGTCATCAGCAAACTTGCTGAGGGTGCACTCAGTTCCCTCATCCAGGTCATTGATGAAAATATTAAACAGCATCCAATGCATCTTCCCTGACTTCTTCCTTGCCATGGTGGTTAGTAACCAAAATTAAGTTTAATATCTTTATATATTGTTGGTCGTCTACTTTTAAAGTGATCTTGTCTCCTTAGAAAGTAATGGTCACTCCTAGCAGTTCTAATAAATTTTTCCCAAAAGAGCTTTTGGGGAGTTAGGCATATACAAAACCTTTTGAATGCCCCATTGCTTTCCCAATTGATATTTCAATGGTTTAAAAAAATACGCCTTTTCACTTTGGCCAGTTGCCCCTTTTACCATAATATAGTCATCCTCTACAGGCATTAAAGCTTTGTTCAGCACTGAATATGTCACACCCTTGTCAACTAAAAATTCTACTTCCTTCTCTTTGTCCCCTAGCTTCATTATAACTAGTAGGTTCGCTAGGGAAGACTCCCCCCAGTCCCTGTCAATCTAGTTCCAATTCAGTCACCGGAGCCACACCACCACCCCTCACCCCAACCTCCCCCCCTGCCATGGCAGTTTCACGTCCAGCGTCCAAACTCCCTGTAACACGCACACTGATCTCGTTCACAACTTTCTGCAGAAAAGGCCCAGCACCAGCTTTCGCTCTTGGCTCTTTGATTGTGTTAGCAGAGGCCAAACGTTCATGCTCTACTCACTCTATTGCTGCTCAGCCAAGAGTGGGCATGGCAGAGCTTGGATTCTAATGGACTTTTAGGTGTGAAAGCTAGGAGTGACAGCAATGTGGGTGGAACTGTTGCAAACCTCACAGTGAGCTGAAGAGGCCCAGCACCAGCTTTTCCTCCTGGCTCTTCGGCTGTGTGAGCTGAGGCCAAACATTTGTGCTCTACTCACTCTGCTGCTGCTTAGCTGAGAGCGGTCATCTGAGAGGTTGGATTCAAATGGACTTTTAGGTGTGAAAGCTAGGAGCGACAGCAATGCGGGTGGAACTGTTGCAAATCTCACTCTGTGTTTAAGATTCAAACCACAAGCTTTCTGTCCTGGCTCTTTGTCTGTGGCAGCAGAGGTGATACGATTGTGCTCTACTCACTCTGCTGCTGCTCAGCCAAGAGCGGGCACCAGAGATGATAGAATCAAATGGAATTTTAGGTGGAAAAGCGAGGAGTGACAGCAATGCAGGTAAGACCTTTGCAAAGCTCACTGTGAGTGGAAGAGGCCCAGCACAAGCTTTCCCTCCTGGCTCTTCAGCTGTGGGACCAGAGGCCAAACGTTCATGCTGTACTCACTCTGCTGCTGGAGAGGGGAAAGCAGGCGCAGGAGAGCTTTGAATTAAATGTACTTTTAGGCGGGAAAGCAAGGAGCGACAGCAATGAAGGTGGCACCGTTTCAAAGCTCACTGTCTGCCGAAGAGGCCCAGCACCAACTTTCCCTCCTCGCTCTTCGACTGTGTTAGCAGAGACCAAACGTCCATGCCCTACACACTCTGCTGCCGGGGAGCCGAGAGCGACCACCAGCAAGGTTGGATTCAAATGGACTTTTAGGAGATAAAGTGATTAGTGATAGCGATGTGTGTGTCACAGTTCCAAAGCTCACTGTGTGCTGAAGATGCCCAGCAGCAGCTTTCTGGCCTGGCTCTTCGTCTGTGTTAGAAGAGTCCAAACATACGTGCTCTAAACACTCTGCTGCTGCTAACCCGAGAGAGGGCACCGGAGAGGTTGGATTCAAATGGAGTTTGAGGTAGGAAAGGGAGGAGTGACAGCAATGTGTGTATCACAGTTGCAAAGTACACTGTGTACAGAAGATGCCCAGCAACATCTTTTACTCCAGGCTCTTCGGCTGTGGGAGCAGATGCAAAACCTTCATGCTGTACTCTACTGCTGATCAGCCGAGAGTGAGCACAGGAGATGTTGGATTCAAATGGACTTGGAGGTAGGAAAGTGAGGAGTGACAGCAATGTGTGTGTCACAGTTGCAAAGTTCAGTGTGTGCTGAAGATGCCCAGCAGCAGCTTTGTAGCCTGGCTCTTCGGCTGTGTTAGCAGAGTCCAAACGTTCGTGCTCTACTCTGCTGCTGCTCAACCGAGAAGGGGCACCGGAGAGGTTGATTCAAATGGACTTATAGGAGAAAAAACAAGGAGGGACAGAAATGTATGTTTTACAGTTGCAAAGCTCACTGTGTGCTGAAGAAGCCCAACACCAACTTTCTGGCCTGGCTTTTCGGCTGACGGAGCAGTCCAAACGTTCGTGCTCTCCTCACTCTGCTGCTGCTCCTCACAGATAGTGGGCACAGGAGATGCTGGATTCAATTAGACTTTGAGGTATGAAAGTGAGGAGTGACAGCAATGTGTGTGTCACAGTTGCAAAGCTCACTGTGTGCTGAAGATGCCCAGCAGCAGCTTTCCAACCTAGTAATTATGCTGTGGAAGCAGAGTCCAAACTTCCGTGCTCTGCTCACTCTGCTCCTGCTAAAGTGAGAGCGGGCACTGGAGAGGTTGTATTCCAATGGAGTTTTAGGAGAGAAAGTGAGGAGTGACAGCAATGTGTGTATCACAGTTGGAAAGCTTACTGTGTGCTGAAGATGCCCAGCAGCAGCTTTCTGGCCTGGCTCTTCGCCTGTGGGAGCAGAGTCCAAATGTTCATGTTCTACTTAGTCTGCTGCTGCTCAGAGATAGCGGGCACAGAAGATGTTGGATTCAATTGGACTTTGAGGTAGGAAAGTGAGGAGCGAAAGCCATGTGTGTGACACAGTTGCAAAGCTCACAGTGTGCTGATGATGCCCAGCAGCATCTTTCCAACCTAGTAATTATGCTGTGGAAGCAGAGTCCAAACGTTCGTGCTCTACTCACACTGCTGCTACTCAGGAGAGAGCCGGCACCGTAGATTTTGGATTCGATAGGACTTTGAGGAAGGAAAGTGAGGAGTGACAGCAATGTGTGTGACACAGTTGCAAAGCTCTCAGTGTACTGAATATGCCCAGCAGCAGCTTTCAAACCTAGTTCTTTTGCTGTGAAAGCAGAGTCCAAACGTTCGTGCTCTACTCACTCTGCTGCTGCTCAACAGAGATTGGGCACAGGAGATGTTGGATTCAGTTTTACTTTGAGGTAGGAAAGAGAGGAGCGACAGCAATGTGTGTGTCACTGTTGCAAATCTGACTGTGTGTTGAAGATGCCCAGCAGCAGCTTTCTGGCCTGGCTCTTCGAATGTGTTAGCAGAGACCAAACGTTCGTGCTATACTCACTCTGCTGCTGCTCAAACAAAAGCAGGGACCAGAGATGTGGGATTCAAATGGACTTTTAGGAGATAAAGTGAGGGGTGACAGCAATGTGCGTGTCACAGTTACAAAGCTCACTGTGTGCTGAAGATGATCGGCAGGAGCTTTTTTGGCCAAGCTCTTCTGCTGTGTTAGCAGAATCCAAACCTTACTGCTCTACTCACTCTGCTGCTGCTCAGCAGAGAGCAGGCACCAGAGAGGTTGGATTCAAATGGACTTTTAGGAGATAAAGCGATTAGCTATAGCAATGTGTGTGTCACAGTTGCAAACCTCACTGTGTGCTGAAGATGAACAGACACAGCTTTCTGGCGTGGTTCTTCGCCTATGTTAGCAGAGTTCAAACTTCACTGTTCAGCTCACTCTGCTGCTGCTCAGCGAACCCCAGAGAGGTTGGATTCAAATGAAGTTTTAGGAGATAAAGTGAGGAGTGACAGCAATGTGTGTGTCACTTTTTCAAATCTGACTGTGTGCTGAAAATGCCTAGCAGAAGAATTCTGGCCTGGCTCTTCGACTGTGTTAGCAGAGACCAAACGCTTATGCTATACTCACTCTGCTGCTGCTCAAACGAGAGCAGGCACCGGAGAGGTTGGATTAAAATGGACTATGCTGTAGGAAAGTGAGGAGCAACAATGTGTGTGTCGCAGTTGCAAAGCTCACTGTGCGCTGAATATGATCAACAGGAGCTTTCCCTCCTGGGTCTTCTGCTGTGTTAGCAGAGTCCAAACTTCACTGCTCTACTCACACTGCTGCTGCACAGCAGAAAGCGGGCACTGGAGATGTTGGATTCAAATGAACTTTTAGGAGATAAACTGAGGAGTGACAGCAGTGTGTGTGTCACAGTTGCAAAGCTCACTGTGTGCTTGAAGATGCTCAGCAGAAGCTTTCTGGCCTGGCTCTTCGACTGTTTTATCAGAGACCAAACGTTAGTGCTCTACTCACTCTGCTGCTGCTCACAGAGAGCGGGCGCAGGAGACATTGGATTCAATTTTACTTTGAGGTAGGATAGTGAGGAGCGACAGCAATGTGTGTCACTGGTGCAAAGCTCACTGTGTGCTGAAGATGATCAGACGCAGCTTTCTGACATGGCACTTTGGCTGTGTTACCAGAGTTCAAACATCACTTTTCTGTTCATCCTGCTGCTGCTCAGCAGAGAGCAGGCACCAGAGAGTTTGGATTCAAAAGGACTTTGCGGTAGGAAAGTGAGAAGTGATAGAAATGTGTGTGTCACTGATGCAAAGCTGACTGTGTGCTGAAGATGATCAGAAGCAGCTTTCTTGCCTAGCTCTTCTGCTATGTTAGAAGAGTCCAAACGTACGTGCTCTAAACACTCTGCTGCTGCTAAACCAAGAGAGGGCACCAGAGAGGTTGGATTCAAAAGGACTTTGCTGTAGGAAAGTGAGGAGCGACAGCAATGTGTGTGTCACAGTTGCAAAGCTCACTGTGTGCTGAAGATGATCTGCAGCTTTCTGGCCTGGCTTTTCACCTGTATTAGCAGAATCCAAACTTCACTGTTCTGCTCACCCTGCTGCTGCTCAGCAGAGAGCAGGCACCAGAGAGGTTGGATTCAAACACAGTTTTAGGAGATAAAGTGAGGAGTGACATCAATGTCTGTGTCACAGTTGCAAACCTGACTGTGTGCTGAATATGCCCAGCAGAAGCTTCCTGGCATGGCTCTTCGACTCTGTTGGCAGAGAACAAATGTTCGTGCTATACTCACTCTGGGAGGGTCACACGGAGGGGTCCCAGCACCCGTTGGAGGAGGTCCCAATGTGGAGGTCCAAGCACCCATTGCGGGGGGTTTCATAGAGGGGTCCCATTGGGCGTCCCAGTACTCACTGGGAGGTGTTCCTATGGGAGAGCCCATGGGGGGGTGGGTCACAGCACCCATTGGGAGGGGTCCCAACACCCATTGGAGGGGTTCCAGTAGGGAAGTTCCATGGGGCAGTCCCAGCACCCAATGGTGGGGGGTCCCATGGAGAGGTCCCAGCACCCACTGGGGGAGGTCCCACAGAGGGGTTCCCAGCACCCACTGAGGGGGTCTCTTGGGGGGGTATCTTATGGGGGAGTCCCATGGAGGAGTCTCAACACCTGTTGGGGGGGGTCCCATTGCAGGGTCTCATTGATGGGGTGCCAGAACCCATTAGGAGGATGTGGGGGATTGGCTTGTCGAAAAAGGTCACATTCCCATCAACGAGCTGAAACAAGACATCTGTGTAGAACATGGTGCAGACTTCTCAGGCCAGATAATGAGGAACTGAAGGACACCGGCAAACAGCAACGTACTATGACCAATCACAGCCAAGGACACTAAGCGATAAGTGCATGAGAAAGAGGATGGTGGGGGGGTGCACGGTGTAGCTGCAAAAATGTAGAGCTTACGCAATGCCTTATTTGTGCCAGAACCAATCAAGTGCCTAGTATTTGCATATTTACTGTTATATTAACCGAAGTTAGAAGCCCAATGAATGAAGCTTGCTGGTAACTCATATTGAGTCGTCCAAGTCTTCCTTTCACGACAGGAGGATCCCATGGTGAGGGGTCCCAGCACCCATTAGTGGGGGTCCCATGGAGGAGCCTCATGGGGGCAGGTGCCAGCACCCACTAGGAAGGTCCCATGGCGGGGATCCCATGGGGAGGTCCCAGCACCCATTGGTGGGATTCCATGGAGGGGGTCCCCAGCACCCATTAGAGAGGTTCCACGGAGGGAGTCCCATAGAAGGGTCCCATGGGGGGGGTCCTAGCACCCATGGTTGCTATGGGGGGGGGAGACTCTCACCCAGCTCGCTGTCCCGGATGCACATGTAACTCTCCAGCAAATTGTCTACCTTGGCTACCACACGCTCCTCAAAGGCTGAAGTACTGGGGGGAGTACAGAGGGGTTGAGGGGGTCCCCAGTATAAGGGGGGTCCGCATGATGGGGAGGGCCAAGGATATGGAGGGGGTCAGGGATAAAGGGGGATCTCCATGATGGGGGGGGGGCAGAGATATGGGGGGTTCCCCATGATGGGGCGGGGTCAGGGATATGGGGCAGTTTCCATGATGGGGGGGGATCAGGTATATGGGGGGGTGTCAGGGATACAGGGGGTGTCTCCATGATGAGAGTGGTCAGGGATATAGGGGGGTTCCCATGATGAGGTGTGTCAGGGATATGGGAGGGTCTCCATGATGGGGGGGGTCAGCAATATGGGGGGGGTCCCCATGATGGCGGGGTTCAGGGAAATGGGGGGGTGCCTATGATGGGGGGTCAGGGATATGGGTGTCCCCATGATGGGGGGGGTCAGGGGTATGGTGGGAGGGCCGATGATGGGAGGGGTCCATACCTGCTCCTCGAGGTTGGGAGCGGGGCATGGGCAAAGAGGCTCAGGGTGCCCCAACCGGAGCCCGTGGGTGTGCCCACCACCTGGCGCCCCGCCACCCTTGGGGCGATCAAGTCTGGAAGGGAAAAGGGGGATCGGGGGAGCTGGTCGGGGGGCTCCAAAAGAAGACCTGACCCCCGGGCAGGGGTGGGAAAGGTTAGGGGGGCTCCCATTGGGACCCCTTCCATTGTCTCCCATTGGGACCCCACCCATGGGGACCCCACCCACTGCCTCCCAGTGCTCCCAATTGGACCAATGGGACCCCTTCCAGTGTCCCTATTGGGACCCCTCCCATTAGGACCCTCCCATTGCATCCCACCGGGACCCCTCCTATTGTCTCCCATTGGGCCCCTCCCATTGGGCCCCTGCCATTGGGACCCCTCCCATTGGGACACCCCCATTGCATCCCCTCCCATTGGGACCTCTCTAATTGCACCTCATTGTGACCCTTCCGTTGGGACCCCTCCCACTGCCTCCCATTGGGACCCCCCCGGGCAGCCACCGAAGGCCCTGCGGGGCTCAGTGTGGTGCAGGACAAAGCTCCGCCTGCAGGGCAGCTCCTTGAGCACTTTGGCCACCTCGAAGTGCCGGGCGCCCTTGCGGCTGCGCCAGTCGATGGCCTTTATCACGTCCCTGACCCTGATCAAGGGGTTGCAGGTGATGACGCTGCGCTCACGGATGCCATGCGGGATACGGGGGGTGCCCCATGGGTACCCACAGGCACCTAAAGGTGTCTCAGTGGCCACCAAGAGGGCCCCAGCACCATCCACAGGAACCAACAAAGGTCCCCAGGGCCACCCATAGGCACCCAAGAGGTCCCCAGGGCCACCCATAGGCACCCAAGAAGGCCCTATGGGCACCCATGGCACCCAAGGGGTTCCTGTGGCCCCATAGGAGGGCCCCATGGTCACCAACATGTCCCCAGGGCCACCCATAGGCAACAAAGACAGCCCCATGGCCACCCATAATCACCCAAAGGGTCCCCATGGGTACCCATAATCAACCAAAGGGTCCCCATGGGCACCCATAGGCACTCAGGAGGTCTCAATGGCCACCCAAGACATCCGCATACAACCCAGGAGGTCCCTATGTCCCTCAGGACAGCTCAGTGTGGGTGGCACCATTGCAAAGCTCACTGTCTGCAGAAGAGGCCCAGCAGCAGCTTTCCCTCCTGGCTCTTCGGCTGTGGGAGCAGAGGCCAAAAGTTCACGCTCTACTCACTCTGCCGCTGTACAGCTGAGAGCAGGCACCGCAGAAGGTGGATTCAAATATACTTTTAGGTGTGAAAGCAAGGAGACACAGCAGTGCGGGTGGCACCATTGCAAAGCTCGCTGTGTGCAGAACAGGTCCAGCACCAGCTTTTTATATATGTAAGTAGAAACTAAACACTTGAAAGAGAACTCTAGCACTAAACCCACCATTCTAACACTTGGACTACAATTTTACACTTAAACACTATCATTCAGGAACCAAACTCCCCTGTCACACACCATTTTGCCCAGTCAGACACTATGCTCTCCACTCAGACTAAGACTGGCTTTCTGCGACTAAGTTCATTATTCTGAGACTAAGACCACATTCTAGTACCGACACTGACATTCTTATGCAGACACCGGCATTCTAAATCTAGTAGTGTCATTGTAAGATCGACATAACCCTTGTACAAACAACACCATTAACAATAATCTTGCATGCAGTTTAGAAATTACTAACGTACTACATTTCAGTTATATACGATTACATGCATAAGCAACATTTTGCACAATGCACAATTCATCTTTATGAATCCAACAACTCCTCACGATTCCCACGAAAAGCTGTGCACGTACCGTGCTTTGTCACATATGAATCGTCACACATCTCTTTTCTGGCTTTGAAATCGTCTTCTGTATCTCACCAACAGAAAACTTCTACGGGCTCCATATCGCCTTCCAAAAATGGACCGAGCTCCTCTCGACGGTATCAGCTCTCAACAAACTAACCTGCACAAAGAAATAAATTTCAAACAAGATCATTACAATATCAACTCTAAACTTCCCTACCTCAATTGACATTTTTTTATGTCTGCAAAGCTAACTACTTCCACCCAAAACACAACACTAACTGCAGCTAAACATACTGTCCTACCACCTTACGCAAATGCACAATAAAGCACCTGATGGGCTGCCACACCAACACTCACAATTTGTTCCCTAATGCATGACAACACCCCCAGCCTCACTTCAGAACTCCTCGGGAATGATGTTCCCGGGAACACCAAAAATGCCCTGCCTGAGAAAACCCTGTCCCCGCCCCAGTCTGTGCCCAAACACAGGCAATAAACGTTGCCTCACAGACCAGACGGGACCAGTGAAAGAATACCCAGCCAGGGGAGAAAAAAAAACACAACTCCCCCAGCTGGGTTTGTTTTGTTTTCTTTTTATATTTTTTTTTGTTGTTGTCTAAAAATCCGAAAAAGAAAAACTTTTAAGTCTACAACCGACATCTCACATACAAGTAAAGCACTAAGTCTACACTCATTCACACATGTTGACACTCAGCTATACATGCTCACACGCATCCCAAACGCATCACCCTGCCGTCTACTGTGCAGGCCAAATTTAATCACAAATCATCTGTGCCTATAACAAGCCCCCCCTTGCTCTGGAAAACTACTCTGGAACAATGTTCCCGGGAACACTGAAAATGCCCTGCCTGAGAAAACCCCATCCCTGCACCAGCCAGCACCCAAACACAGGTGATGAACATCGCCTCGCACACCAGCCGGGACCAGTATAAAAAAACCCAGCTGGGGGAGGAAAAAAAACCCCTCCGCCATCTGAGTGTGTGGTTTGGTTTTTTTTTTGTCTACAAATCTGAAAAGGAAGAAATTTAAGTCTATACCCCACATCCCACATACAAGTAAAGCACTAAGCCTACACACATTCACACAAGGTGACACGCAGCTATGCATGCTGTCACACGTGCTGGATGCATCGCCCTGCTGCTTTCCACTACCTCCCCCAACTAGATACCACGGGCATAGCAGCTCCTAAGCAAACGCAGATGCACACACATGCAAAGAGAATGCTACAGACTCTGTGATGCCAAAAAGACAAGCTCTCTTGTGGAAGATCACCTCCCAAACGGAATGCTCTCTCTGTCTTGATTGCCGGTGGGCTAATGAGACCAAGACGATGAGGCTCCCTCTGAGCCCCGGAATGAAGTCTGACATAACCATGCGATTGCCACACCGACTGCAAAAACTACCGTGATGATCCGGCAATGAGCCCGACTTCAAGACTGTAATCACTACTATGTAACACCGTCCCTTTCCCTCTCCCCTGTGCTACATTTCAAACCCCTTCCTGCCATCCTGACCTCGTCCCCCACCCTCCAGCTCCAAAAAAAGAGTCCATCTACTTAGCTTCTGTAGTGCCGTGGGTCTCGAGCTGGCCTCGTGGCTCGAAGCTCCCATGTCACAGTCCTGGGATGTTGCCTCGGTTGACGAGTTCTTCTTCGTCTTCTGCAGCAAAGAAAAGGAAACACGCCATGCTGACCGTCATCACCGCTGCCCCAGCCATCGATGCTGGCCTCTTTCGCAACAACCCTCTGCCCCCTCCGAAGATGCCTGACGTTTTATTTGCCAGCTCAGAAGCAACTGTGGAGTACGACGCTGGGCCTCTCCTCCCCTCCAGGACCTAGGAGTACAACAGATACAAGTAACCATGGTGCCACACAAAGTGACTTACCCTGCAATCTTTCTTATTACTTCCCTGACTTGCCTCAAGCACTCATCCAACTCCAAAATTTATTCTGGACCTGCAATACCAAACACAAACCCTGAACCCCTATCCGATGTTATTCTCAACTTTTAATCACCACCCACACTCACAACATTCTTATCTTCTCATGGCCCTCCTTAATGTGCAGCTTCACCACTCCCGAGTTGGCTGCCACATCTGTAAATAGTGGGAATGTATGCACACTTAGAATCCTACGAGCCAAGGCCTCAAGCCTCACCTGCGTGAGTTCTGTCTCGTGATCCCACCGCTTTACCGCTCTGCAAAACGGTGCTCTCCTGGTCTGCAATAATTTCCAAAAGGTGCTTCAGGGGCTCCCCTCCCTTGCGGGACCTGAGAGGGTAGAGACAAGTGACTGCTGCTTTGGTGAGAAGCGCCTGACCCCACAGTCATTCTCCTTACCTCCCCGACTCTAAAGGCAACTGCACGGCACCTGCGAGAAAGACTAACTCAGAACCCCACTACCGTAGTATGATCTGCTGCTAGCTCCCAGCCCGGTAAAAAACCCCCTCAGCTTCACACATCCCTGCTAATTGTGCAGCTTCGCCTCTCCCAGTTTGGATTTGAAACCTGAAAAATAAATAGAAATGGATGCATGCCGAAACCGTGCTCAAAATGTTGGCCTTTCCTGCGCAAAGCCCTCCTGCTCCTTCATTACATTGCCCTTCGACGTTTCTGCCTGCTCTGTCCTGCCTGCAACTCACATGGAAAACAAATAAAAAAACACCTTCAACTACTTAAAACCATTTTGAATACAGCTGCTGCTTCAGCTGGTTAATGGGTTCTCACACTGACCAGCAAAATGGCTGGATAGACTTAGCTCTGGTAAAATATACATTGAGATAACAGAGCTGTAGCAAAAACTTGGAACTATGCCCCGAGAGACAATTGAACTCAAGACTCTGAGGCATGAGCCCCAGCTGTGCTTTAGCTTTATAAAATGATAAAAGCTCAAACTGAATAATAACCTACTCCCTTTATCTGCCCCAAAAGACCGCCTCTTTAACAGTCTCTCCCACGATGAACTTACAACTCTTTCTTGCCCCTCTCCAGACCCATTCTTTTAACTTACCTTTTATGAGGACAGAGATCAGAAGCCATCCTGGAGAAAAACCCCTTGCCTCTTCATAATCTGCAAAATAAAACAGGAATGATACACAGTTAATCAGGACATCAAGCAAAGATTAGTTTTGCCACAACTCTTCTCCCTGAGAACAGCCACAGGGTTCTGCTAGCCTCACCACTGCCTACAAATATAGCACCTAAAATAAATGTCTACAAACCAGCTTACATGTATTATATACAAAAAGACCCTTAAAATATGATGTTTTAGTTTTGAACTGCATCCCAAATGAAAATCAGATTGGTCCAAAACTGGAATTCAGTTTGTATAAAGATAAATTCCTTCATTTCGTCTCAGGAACCAAAGCAATCTTCTCCTTTAGCACCTGTGAAAGAGCAGAAAATTTCAAAAATTGGTATGACTTTTTTGGTTTGGAGCTCACTAATTCCTCTCTAGGCTTATTCTTGCTCATGTAATCTACTCAGAAGTCCTCATTAAATGATGAAGGATGGAAGACCAGAAAGACTAAAAACAGCAAGATTCTACTACCAACATAAAAAACATCCCAGTGGAAAATCTGACTATGAAGAAGAAAACATAATTACATTAAGCTGAAGATTTCTTTCCAACATAGGTTTTTATTGTGGTTTACTAAACAGATGAAGCTAAGAGAGTTACAGCAGTCATCTGATTTTACAGCTGTCCTGCTTACCATGAGTCTACTATCATACCTCTTAGGCAGGCATAGAAAACCACATTTTTTTGGTCAGGGCTTGACTTGACTGTTATTTTATTTGATTAACTTTGGTAAGCTACAGAGTCCATAAATTCATTTTTAAGATGGCATTTTTTAAATGGGATCACAAATTGCATACTTGTTTTTGTTAGTATACACCAAGAGACGCTTTGAGACAGCTCAGTACTAAGTCAGAGTTAGAAAAAAAAGAAAGATGAGTGGGAAAACATGAGTGTTTGGAGAGGATGAGGAAGAAAAAGACATGTTTCACTGAAGATTTCAGTATAATGTACTCCAGCTTTTACAGCTTTTCTAGTATTATTGCAGTGTAACAAGTTTCAGAGCCTTCAAAACTTCACTCAGATGGCTAATTTCTGCACAAAGTGTGATATGAAATGGAGTGAATGGCTGTTGTGTTTATTGGGTAATTGCAAAAGGAGAAAAATAGGGGGTTTTTCTTAATAATTAATGCATAAAAATGCATTTTATATTCTTTTTTGCTCGAGAAAGTCACACAGTAATGTTTAATGAGGGCCTGTTTCTTCTCACAACTAAGGAAGCCTATTGATTTTCATGCTCAGCAGCAACAGAAACAGACTCATTTGTCTAGGTTCTTCTTCCCCAGAGGAATAACAGATGTGTAGAGACATTAAAAAAAAACAGTTTTTCTGCTAAAGAGAAACTTTTGACTCTTTATTCACAAATATGCACACACTCACCCACGCTCCCAGGAAACTGAGTTTATAATTTACTTATCAATGTCGGGATATGGGAATTTAAATCTTTATCAGAAAAGTCTCATGTAGTAGTTCTGGGCTTTTTTCTTTCCTTAAAAAATTCATTTGCATCTTTTACAACAGCAAAAGGCATAGGAAAATCCTCTTGTCTAAATCAGCAAGTGAACAGAAGCAAGGTTCTGTTCTGACTGGCAGGGTTCAGCCCCAGAGGTGGGGAAGTGATTTGATCTCAGTAGCACCACTTAGCAGGTGCTTGCAAGGGCAGCTACAAGAAAAGATAACTCCTTGTGGTGTTCGTTTGTTTTTCTTGGCTGCTCATGTTCACACCTGCCTGCCAGAGCTGTTGTGTTTTGGTTTGGCTTTTTTTTTTTCTTTTCTCTGTTTAAGTCATCTGGCTCACTATATCTCAGTGAGAAGAAATTAATAGTGCTGTGTTTTAGGCAAATGTAAATTGATCTTAATTGGCATGTGCAGCACAACATTTTTACCTTGTATTTCTAGGTGAAGTTAAGCAGGGCTAGTGTTCAATAGGCTTATAAAGAGATTTAGATACCATATGTTTGAAAGTGTTTGTATACTGAAACCTGGGCATGCAATTACATTGTACCTTAACAAGAAAAACCCAAGGTGAAGTGAATGTTCCTTTTTTTTTTTCTTTTTTTCACTGTACTTTCCCAGTGTAAGTGTTGATTTTCATATGGAAGGGCCAGCTCAGGGAAATAAAAGGTTAGCTAGGGAACCAATCTTGAGACACTGAAGTATTCAGAAAGCAGGAGATTAAACAGGGGCAGGTTGGTTTAGGCAGCTGGCTCTTCATCTCATTCCTTCTGGTGTATGGTGTTAGAGGATGTGTAGATATGGATTCGAATAGTGCTGAGAAAAAGGGGATTTTATCTAACACAGAGACAGGAACTTTTACAGAACACTAAACCAGCCCTGCTGCAGCTTGATCTGCAGTTCGAACGTGTTATAAAAACTTGCCACAGACGTGAATTTGTCTGATTAATTTTATTTACCATTGATTAGTATTGAGAGGCAATAAGCAAGCAGCACTGGGTGCGCCGGGGAGTCTCCGCTCCACCTACGACGCACACCTATTCCCAAAGATTCTGTCTTTTTATACTCTTTTGTATCTGGTATACGTGTCCTTTCACATATTGTAAAGTGTCCTTTTATGGTATGATCCGAGTCTGCGCCAGTCTGCTGCTAGAGGTCTTTATCTTCCTTCCTTGAAGATTGCTGAATCGAAGGTCTCAAATCTTCCTGTTTTGTGACTTCTACACAATAGGTGTCAAGCCTTGTTTACATTACCGGATATCTGCAGTTAGCATCAGGCTTAGCATCAGCATATCTATACGTCCGTGCCTGAGGTTACAACCTTGCATAAGCATGTGTTTAAAGTTTATCTTGGTTAATACAGTTAAATGCAAAAATAAATTCAATAGTTTTCTAAGTTACTGACACGAATCACACCCACATTCCTCACAAACGCAGCTAGCAGTCATGCTGGGGAAGGCTTCTTCATTTGCTTAGCCAGATGGGGCATGTCATTCATAAAGTAGTGTGCTTGCACATATTTTAAGGCTACTTACTTGCAAATGATTAACCAACTATAATTCAGAGTCTGATAGCTAGATAGTCTTGATGAATGCCCTTTATTTGTAGCAGAACATGTTAAATGGTTTTGTTATTTACCAAATTCATGGACCATAATATTATATAACATTCTTTATTCCTAGTAACAGTGCAGATTCTCACTTCCCCATGCATTAATAATGCTCATCTCTTTGTTTAGGATTGTTAGCAGTATGTACCAGATTTTTACAGAAATATGAGTACTGGATGGATGTTAGCTATTCAATGCCACTTCCACTGGCATTAGTACGAGCATTTGTTGACAGTCTTGGATTTGCTTATTGCTTTTATTTTTGTAGCAAAATTACAACTTTTAGAAATTATAGCTTTGGAAATTGCACATACACACATTGACACAGAGAAACATCTACATAAAAGATAATAATGAATGGAGGAGGATATGGTATTTTCTAGCAGTCAGGTTTTCAGATGAGGAATGAGTAAAAGTTTGTCCTGACAATAACCAACATTTAGTTGTGTGACTCAGGTTGCCTGAGCCACGTGTCTAGTCAGCAACATGTCAAGTAGCCTATCACGAGATCCCTAACTATAGGTTTACCAGGTATTATGTGCAGTGCTGCTGGCAATAACCATGCAGGTAAGAGTTATCATGTCAAAAAACATGGGTTTTAACTAATTTTGCTTTCAGACTTCCATGTGCATGCTTCATCATTAGATGCCTCCTCAGAGTTTTTCCAGCACAAAAATATTGTGCAACAAATCTAAGTAAATAATATTCCAAATAATGGTAGCAAATTCCCTTGGTGATTTTACAGTATGCCGCAACTGGATGTTGTTGCCACTGCTTGCTGGGCAATATGTTGGATTACATTCTGATGATGTGGTATATCACGGGTCTTGGAGCCACTACAAGTTTCATTGGTGTGTTCTCATTACTATGCCAAATATTAAATGATATGAATATTTTTTTTGTATACATGGAAAATACAATCATTAACAGGGATTCAATGAGAATTTCAAGATTCATCCTGTTTGTTAAAATTCCAGATATGAATTTACCTAATTTTCAGAAATAACTTCCTCTTGCATTGCACGCATTTCTGAACTTCTATCTAATGTCAAGGCTATTCTACTAATTATTTTGAAGACATTACTAATTTCAGGACCAACTCATTTATTGGGCTTGAACTCCTAGTAAGAAAAGTAGAAGTGAAGGATGTGTAAAATTGAAATACTCAGAGAAAAAAAATATGGTGACAGGCATAAATATTTTGGTTTAGGCTAGACAGATGACTGATAAATGTAGTATTGTAAGAATATTAACCTGAGTTACAGATTTCTGAATTCAGGATCTGTATTTGACAATTGCTTTTTAGATTCCTGTGACCAGGCTATTTTGAAGTAGATAAATTGAATCTTTGTAATATCATATGTGTGTCAATTGCTTATTCCCAGTCTCTGATAACATAACCTTAAATTTGACAAATTAGCTATGGAGGCATTGTAAAGGGCTACAATAAATAACAGTTAGGAAGAAGAGACCTTGTTCATTAAACAGGCTATTAGCAGTAATGAACAATGAAAGTGATCATAAGAAAACACAGTGTCCTCTGGAAGAGGTCACAGCTATGTCATTTCAATGAGTCATGGGTCATAAATTCAAAGAGGTAAACTTACAGGTCATCTTACATGAGAAAAATATGTCCATTTTATTCTATCTTGCTAGCCAACACAGAAATAACCTCTTATTGCAATAAATAATACTAATAAAAAAGTTAAGCATGACTAGTAAACGCTTTACTTTTAAAACACAGGAAACTGAACAATTTACTATGCTATGCAGCTGAAATACAAACTTTGTATGGAGTCTGGAAACCGTGCATATACAAGTTATATAAAAAAATAATGAGGAAACTTGTACTTTCACTTCATCTAGAACTGAAAATCAAGTATACACAAGAGAGGGGAGGAGAAATATTAGTTTATTTAACCTCTCTAGTATAAGTATTTATTTTGACATACACAGTTTTTTCCTAAACAAAAGGCCAAACTTCAGTGTAAGTTGTCAGCAAAGTGCAACATTATGAAAGAAAAGTCCTTAAAACTCTTAAGAAAAATGTCTAATAAAAAACATGTAAAATATAAAGCATTAATGCAGTCAATTGAGATTTTGCTGTATGAATGAAAAAATATCTTTAGACGCGGGCTAACATTATTTTATGAGGAAATACCTTGAAAGTAAGCTTGATGGACAAGATTTGAAGATGACATCAAAAAAATACTGAAATCTCACTCAAAATGTGCAGTGACACCAATAAATTCCATTTAATAGTCAAACCCATGCAGATATCTATTAGTCATGTCAGCATATTGCATATAGCATGATCTATTATGCTTCATCTATGCAGTTATGTTTTTCATTTTATTCAACTTGTTAGGGCATTCCGAGATTTTATGGGAAAGCCTATGTCAACACAGTATTGATAAAATGGTTTTTTACTCTGTTGCATCTAAGAGCAAAAACCAGATGCATGAAAAAGTTTTGCCTTTTTTTCATAGCAGTGCAAAGTTTGGAATAATTGCTAGCATTAAGGTGCGTAGCATATAACAAATAAATTATGGTCTACAGTTAAGTGAAACTGAGCTTTTAAAATCCTTTTCTTTCTTAATTAATAATAACTGAATTCTAAGATGATACTGCTTACATTACATAAATGAATTTAAAACGTTACTTTGCAGTATTAAGTAATATGTTTTGTTATATGACAGGTGTTATTTGGCTGACTTGGAGACTATACTTCATTGTTTACCTACCAATAAATGGCAGCAGGAAAACTGAAAATGCATATCCCCCAGTACGGTTGTGACCAGATGTCTTAAGTTTTACTCTGCATTTTCCTTGGGAAACATTGTGGCTATTTCCCAGGGATTTTGAATTTTCAACCTCTCCACTAAGACAGTTCATGGGTGCAAGTACCAACCTCAGCTGCACCAGAGAGAGATGGGTATAATGGCTGATGTATATGTAACTGTCTCTTGCAGTTGAAAAACTTTCTGTGTTCTACATCAGTGTAGAAAACCCTATCAGAAAATTCAGGTTAGGTTTAAGCTTTACAGAAATGTTTTAACAGGATTTTTTTTTTTAATTGAAAAGAAAGTTAGCATTTCCATGCTTGATGTTTTAAATACAGTTCATTCTAAGACTAGTTGTGTAGGTTCCAGATCTATTCTCTAGCTAGGATGTAAGGTATACTGGCCCAAGTCCTAGTGTGACAGTAAGAAGCAGGGTTTGTTACACTCTTACTGTCTGTACTAGACTGAAATTTCTGATTAAATGCGTTTGCTTTCCTTTTTTAAAAAAACTAACAAACAAGTTAATAAAGAAAACAAATTTTTAGTATTAAAATAATTTATGGATTGCTTTATGTGGTCACAATAATTTACTTGGATATAGAAGATGGTGGGAAAGTCTTTGAAGACATTACAATGTTATGTGAGTTAGATAGGATTGATACTGGACGTGAAGAAAAACAGAATTAACAAAAACTTCACAGCAGCAGATTAAAAGCAAAGACTAAATCTGAAAATAACTCTATGAATGAATTAAATTAGCTACCTTTGAGTCAAGCAATTTTAAGAAGATTTGAAATGACTACATTTGTTTTAGCTCTATTAAAATTATTCAGTGATGAGTAGGGTTTTGATTACAAAGATATACGCCATAGTTTTGATTAAAAATTTATTGTGCTTCATCTCTATTATGTAATATGCCATCTATTAGCTATTCCATTTGAGGTTTTCTTGCACAGTCTAGGTAAATCTTGCCTGCCATTTTCTGTCACAGATTTTTATTATTTTCTAGAACTTTCTCAGTTTCATAAAAAAATTAACAATGCACCTGACAATGTATGCCTCTATCTTACCAATAGAATAAAAACTGCTTACATATGTAAACAAAAGCAAGAAGTCTCATTAGCACATATGATCAAATTCATATCCCCTAAATGTGAGTGAAAATTCACTGTACTAGCAAGTAAAAGTGAAGTCATCAATTTCATGCCAGCTTTTAATTCTGTAAAACAGAGAAAAATAACACTGCTAATTCAAGTGAAAGAACAAAATGAACTTTCCAAGAACACAAGAAATAATTGTCCTCAACAAGTTAAGGTTTGACATCAGGGTGGTATGAACTTGTTGTGGCTTATGGTCAGCCGGTAACTCAGAACCATGCTGTTAGCGTAAGAACAAACACATAACCACCGGAATGGTTATATGAGGTGCTTTATTGCAGCGCTGGGAAACCAGGGGTACGCACCCAAATCTGGCTTCAACCTCGTCACATCGCGTCCACAATTTATACCCTAAAAGTTTCACAGTTAATACATATTCATCATAGGTTACAACATTTAACCGATACATATGCATTAGGGATTGCCACATCCATCTATTACGACATCAGCCTCTTCTGCGCTTGCGCGGCCCCCTCTGGTGGTCGTCTGGTGGTCGTTCCGGTGAAGTAAGAGTCTTCCTCAGATGAAGTAAGAAGTCTTCCTCAGGTTGTCCTTTTCACCTTTCCCTTACTTGAGTATATTCCAATCCTTGTGTGGACGTTAGCATTTTCTTATCTTCTTTCTGGTATGCTCTTCTGGCTATCATATACACAGGTTCTACTTGGGTATAGTCTCCAGTACATACTTTTCTAAATTCTTTTATACACCTATTACCATATTCGGTTATGTTATGTTTTGTAACATTGGATACAAGACAGCTGTGATATATTGCAACATTAGAACCGCCGTGATACAAAATTATAAAGTTATACAAAATTTTAAAGTTATAAAGCTATAACATTCTATAATATATATATAAAACTTTACTACTAATTTATAAATTTCAAGTTTATTATACAAAATTTTGCTGTTTTCCAACAATGCAGCCCCTCACTCACTCCCCCCCTCTTCCTCACCCCACTGCAGGAGGGATGGGGAAGAGAATTGAAAGAATGTAACTCCCACAGGTTCAGATAAGAACGGTCCAGTAACTAAGGTATAACGCAAAACCACTACTGCTACCACCAATAATAATAATGATAAGGGAAATCACAAGGGAAGAAAATACAGCTACTCACCACTCGCTGACCGATACGCAGCCTGACTCCGGCAGTGATCTAGCCCTTCCGGGTAACTGCCCCCAGTTTATGTACTGGGCATGATATGCTGTGGTATGGAATACCTCTTTGATTAGTTTGGGTCAGGTGTCCTGTCTGTGCTTCCTCGTGGCTTCCCCTCCTGCCTGGCAGAGCATGAGTCCTTGATCAAAGTAAACATTACTGAGCAACAACTAAAAACATCGGTGTTATCAGTGCTGTTCCCAGGCTGAAAGTCAAAACCACAGCACTGCACCAGCTACTAAGAAGGAGAAAAATGACTGCTACTGATGGACTCAGGAAAGTATCCACCCCTTATTCCATATAATTCACATCATGCTCAGATCCCACATTTTTCAATATACCATCGCTTTTATCTCGCATATTTATATATGTATACACACCCCCACACAAACGGAGATATATCATTCCTTAGTGCATGGACCAATCCCTAAAAAGCTGCTGAATTCATCCAGTCCATGATGTCAGGCTCCATTTCTTTTAACAGACTTTCAGAGCAGGAGAGATGGTGTGCAGTGTTAGACTGTTGCCTGCTGATGACAATGTGGAACTTGTCTAGTCACTGCTGAGCTCGTCTGATTTCGTCCAAGTTCATTCTTTATGGGGATGATTGTTACAGGGAAGTCAGGGCCAGTCCCTGGTGACCTGAAGACATCTAGTTGGTGGGCTATAAAAGTGCTACATAGCAGGCAACAACATACAATTGAGTTCATTGGCTGTTTTCCCCTAAAATCAAATCCCCTTGAGGTACACATCAGACTTCCCCATTTTCCTGCATTACACACCAAGTAAGAACAGAATGAACTTTAGAGTTCCAAATTTATAATTAGTACCAAAATGCCCTGTATAAGAGCTAGGTTTGTCTCCTTAGGAAACATACTGAGTTGTAGGGGATACATGTGTTTTCTACATGTTCAGTCCTGTGTACAGAGGATTACAATAGCTGTGGATGAATTAGTACGGAAATGAGTGGAGTTAAGTTAGCCTGACCTGTCTTAGCTTATTTAACTTTTACAATTATGCAACTTGGTCTTCCGTAACCTCTGTTGCACTGCGACATAAAGTCTTAACCTATATTCTGAACTACCTACTGCTAGAAACTGCTTTGTAAATAACAAAAAATGGCAAGCATTTAGTCACAAAGCCATGTACTGGCTAAATATTGTAGGTAAGTGTTGTTTTATTGAAGTCACTATGCTATGAAAATTTGTGCAGTTTATGAAGATCAAAGTTAATTAGAGTTTATGCAGCTTAGGATACTGAACTAAATAGTGTAGTATCCAAGCAAATTCTAGTCAAGCATTCTGTAGCATGACTTCTATCTATGTAATAAATAGACACTTTTTCTTCAAGATCAAATAGTTAAACATAGTAGAGATGCATAAGTTTGGAAAAGTGGATATGTTAAATGTGAACTTCAAAGGGGAAAAATTCCTTTACTTGAGCCCTTTACTGATTCTGTATATTTTGTAAAGAAAACCCAGTGGCTTATTTAGTTATGTACTCCTCATATGAGGTGGTGTTGATTCTATATCATTTATTCTTAACTATGTGAGAACTGTAAGTTCCAGGCCTTTTTTTTTTTTTTCCTTAATGGGAAAAGAGCCACGGTGAAATATTTTTGCCCTCCAGCGTGAATCTTAGACAGTTTTCCTTTGTAGTTGTCAGTACTTTTAGATTCACTGGCCTTCATTGTAATGTTCAATTCAAGAAAATTACTTTTTTTCAACGTATGTACACTAATAAATAATAATTAATAATTATTTTTTTTTACTACTCACTAAATTCACACTTCTGTAAGACTATATTCTCAGTGTTTCTCATCTAAATTCATCAGAACAAGTGGTAGGTCTAGTACATGTATATTAAAAGAACCCAGTACGTCCATGCAGCTTGCCCTTTTTATCCTTTATATGCAACATTCACATTTTTCAGATTACCTAACTCAAAGAGAGAAACTCCATCTGGAACACTATCAGTCAGTCCTCACATCAGACTTAATTATGTAAGACTCAAAACACTGACCAGTCAATGGGGATATGAGTTCTTCTATGAAAGTAGGATTTGCTAATTAATTATTTCAACAGGAAAAAAAAAATGTAGGAGAAAAACATAGACTCATGCATTCTAGAGTTTCACTTTCAGAAATCTTTTTGACTCTGTCCATGGACAATAACTTTAGTGCTCCTTGTGGATATTAAAAAGTTAAAGAGCAGACTCACAGATAATATTTGCTCTTGAGCAAAGTTTGGGGATCAGAATCTGCTGGTACATTATTTGTGGTTTGTCTTATCTCATAAGAAATTTCTGAGTAAAGAAGTGCCATTGTAAAAATTTCAGTCTTCGTTCTAGCTAAGGCTGCACTAAACGATACAGATTTTACATGATACTTCTAAATAGGTTATGATATTGTCTCCACATGCAGCTTTCCACATCTTCAAGCAACTGATCCGCTCTTTGTTTGCAGTTATAGAGTGGCTGAGTTGTCCTATTAACAATCTGTTACTTGATGATGTTGCAAAAAGACAAAAATGCCCTTTAATATAATCTCTTGTTCTTTTTCAGCTACTTACCAAGCACATTTTTAAACCTCTAATAGTCTCAATTTAATTAGCCTCCTATTGGCTTAATTTTTCTTTGCCCATTTAAATACAGTATTACAAACACATTTGTAAATCACACTGTTTTTAGGCCAAAACATTTTGTTCAATGAGTGATTGCTTATATACTCTATCAGTTACTCCAGCAAATTAATGTCTGATGCACTTACTGATGCTTTAGCATTTAAATTCCTGCATTCATGCTCTAAACAGGATCTGTCACTGCATTGTACTAATAACAGATTAACTCCTACACTATGAAGAAATAACAACCTATCATCAGTGTTATTCTTCCCCCATAATTTAGCTCCAAAACAAATGATCTTCTTGGATAGCTTGTTAATAGAAGAATTATTTGGTTAAGATTTTAGGGAAGCAAAAAAAGATAAAGAAAAGGGAAATGATAACACTGATCCTAACACTAGGGCATTGCCACTTCCTGTGGCAAAGATACATAAAGTCAGAGTTACATTTTCTTCAGAGTCTTCAAAACCTGTATTTCATTCATGCTGCACAATTACTGCAGAAGTGAGTTATGTGAATATCTCTACTTGGCCACAATAGGATTACCAGGACAAGCACACAACCTTCTGTAAGTCCAATTTATGTGAGGGAACATTATATTTTCCATAAGGGTAGTCATGGAGAATACGTCATTGTAGTAAATCCTGTAAGAGTTACACTCAGTGTTCCCTGGCTCCAGGGCTGATGGTGAGGCAAGCTTTTGAGAAACATGGCTGTCCTGGGTTTAAACCGCGGCAATGGCACACATCAGTGAGATGTGGCTAAAGAAGGAATAGATGCCTCTGCATTCTTTGTCTCTTAAAAAGGAGACATGCTTGGATAAATAATTCAGCATTTTTAATTAACACCACTAGGATCCAAACCATGTGATTCTTGTACAGAGAAGTTGCATGCTAACACTCATTCTTCTTAACACTTTACAGACCTGACCCAAAACTCTGAAGATACTAGACAACTTTCTGAAAATAATTAAAGTAAAAGGGGGAATAGGGATCATCTTTGGGAAAATCAGTCTTCATGGGCGTTCCTGTGATACTCTACAGGGTGGTCATAATAGCTGTTAATAAGTTGAGAGCTACAATTAAAAGAGGGAATGGGAAATACAAAATTAAGGACCCAAACAAACAAACAAAAAGGTTATTTATGTAGTAATATGTGTCTAGATTGTGGCCGTACTTTCTGAAAATATAGAATTTTAGGCTTAGCATTGAGCAAAACAAAGCAGAGGCACCAATGACAGTCGCGATATTATCAATCACTGTTTCAAACAATATAAGGCATTACAGAATTTGGTCTTCTGTTGTACAGTACAGCACAGATACCCTCTTGCTTAAAATGCTGAGAGCACCATGACACAGTTTGCATTTTAACAGTTCAGAATTGTTTATGTTTGGGTTGAATACAGAAGTTGCCATACTTGACTGCTATGCTTATAAATTTAAAGTTATAAAATTAAGATTAAATAATCCTTTTTTTTTTTTGCAATTCAGTAACAGATTTGCTTTCAAGTGATGTGCATGCTACAAAGCATCTTTACACAGAAAATAGTAAAAACATTTGTAGTAAAATTTCTTCTCTAGGCCACTCATGAAAAGCAGCTTTAATTGCAAGTCTTCATCTCACCAATCAACATTTTTAATTAACTTTTAGATCTCTGTACTTAATTTATGTGGTGCAAATTAAAGCATCTGTTTAATGATTTCTGTTTATTTACTGTGCTTATCCATTTGTGTTGTTTTTATGCTCGTGTAACTTGTGTTCCATGATAGTCCATAATTTGATCTCAAAAGTGCAAATGAAAAAAGAAAAGACCAAACAGAGTAAACAGAATAAGTTGCTAGAAAGTGCATGGTAAAGACATAGTAATGAAATTTAATTGTAAAAAAAAAAAAAAAAAAAGGCAAATATATACATGGAAAAGTTAAAATAAAGAAGGTGTATTTGTAGATAAGATTAAATTATTTTTATCCGCTTAGTCTAATCCTTGTACAAGCATGTTTTGAATTCAATCCTCTACTGGTACAAGTGAATTAGATTGGTCTATGCTTGTTAAGTTTCTGACACTGCAATTTTAAAGGAGTGGATGAGCGGCTGCACATTATTCAGAGCGTGGATCTTCTTGGGGAAGATGGGAAGCTTCTCAGTGCCATCTTGGCAGAAGGGACGCAGCAATCTGACTTTATTGCAGATATTAAAACAAAACTTTTATGGGATTAAAATTGGTGCCAAATGATGTTCAAACTGTTAAATATCTTACCAATCAAGAAAAAAATCTGTTAAACCAAATTATGAACCTAATAGCCATGACAATCCTGAAACTCCATTTTAGGGTTTTGAGTTTTGGATTGCTGCTTATAATCCAGCTGTGCTGCCACATCAAGTTAATTTCACTGGCTTGTAGTGCATGAAAAAATACTTACTGTACTGAGCTGTTTACTAATTGCTTACAAGAACAGTAATAACAGTACAACAGCTTTAACAATCAGTACAAAAGAGTGGTCAGTATAGACAGCAATACAGTCTTATTTTTCTTTTCTCAGATAACAAGGATTTTTAATGAAAGCATGTGCTAACAGGTGTTAAACTAATTTATTTACTGTTCTGCTCTTAGATGTGTTATAATCACATTATAACCTTCCATTTATTCACACCTCTATCCATTTAAATGTTCATACCTTATTACAAAAAATAAAACTAGAAAGTAACAAGAGGTTTCACTGTTTATAAAATAATTTACTTGCATTACCCATGAAAAGTCTGATTTCCAAAATCCTATGGTTATTATCCTAGAAATTTTTGTTTCTACATTTTAATTTATATAATGTTTTATTTTAAGAAGCTAGGAGATAGTTTTGGAAGTATTAAATTCTGCACAGTTCTTCACACAACCTGTCAGTAGAGCCTTAGCTTGTGCTTTGAAGTGTGTGTAGAAAAGTAGGTATAATACACTGATGTTATTAGATGATCAATTATGGTCTTAGATTTTCAAGGTTAATTAAAGGTGCATAGCCTGAGTTCACTGTGGACTGAGTTCTGCAACTGAAATATAGCGAGTATAAACCACCAGATTTGCCAAGGCATGTGTAATCTGGATGTAACTGACAGATGTAGTTCCTTGCAGAGGTAACTGTTGGATCAGAATCTAGAAGTAAAGGAAAGAAGTTGTTTTTCTATATGATATTGGGGAATTCTGCTCCAGTGCTTTGATTCTGCTGACAGATGTTGCAAAGAAACAACACCGTAGAAATTGGCTACGATTGATATTAAGCTGCTGTTTATTATCATTAAGGTAATTCATTAATACATGCAAAACACATAGTCACCATAATAGGTAACATCTTGTATGGTCAGAAGCCCTTTACGAGGAGTCACAAAAGGAAATTTTATGCTTTTTTTTTTTATAAGCAACATACTGATCAGTTAAAGAACGAGGGGCACGGCAAGGCAGTTTGCACTTGCAGGAAAGCGGGATAGCTGCCTGATCAAGAGGACTCGCCTGGAGCGCAGGAGGAGGAAGGACTGCTTGCTTGTGCAGATAGACGTAGACGGACTGATCGACCAGATCATGGAATCATAGAATCATAGAATAGTTAGGGTTGGAAAGGACCTCAAGATCATCTAGTTCCAACCCCCCTGCCATGGGAAGGGACACCTCACACTAAACCATCCAATACAAGGCTTCATCCAACCTGGCCTTGAACACTGCCAGGGATGGAGCACTCACAACCTCCCAATCGGGCAACCGATTCCAGTGTCTCACCACCCTAACAGGAAAGAACTTCCTCCTTATATCCAATCTAAACTTCCCCTGTTTAAGTTTGAACCGTTACCCCTTGTCCTGTCACTACAGTCCATGACAAAGAGTCCCTCCCCAGCATCCCTATAGGCCCCCTTCAGATACTGGAAGGCTGCTATGAGGTCTCCACGCAGCCTTCTCTTCTCCAGGCTGAACAGCCCCAACTTCCTCAGCCTACCTTCATACGGGAGGTGCTCCAGTCCCCTGATCGTCCTCGTGGCCCTCCTCTGGACTTGTTCCAGCAGTTCCATGTCCTTTTTATGTTGAGGACACCAGAACTGCACACAATACTCCAGGTGAGGTCTCACAAGAGCAGAGTAGAGGGGCAGGATCACCTCCTTCGACCTGCTGGTCACGCTCCTTTTGATGCAGCCCAGGATACGGTTGGCTTTCTGGGCTGCGAGCGCACACTGCCGGCTCATGTTCATTTTCTCATCGACCAGCACCCCCAAGTCCTTCTCTGCAGGGCCGCTCTGAATCTCTTCTTTGCCCAGTCTGTATCTGTGCCTGGGATTGCTCCGACCCAAGTGTAGGACCTTGTGGAGGATTGGCTTGTCGAAAAAGGTCAAAAGGTCACGTTCCCATCAACGAGCTGAAACAAGACATCTGTGTAGAACATGGTGCAAACCTCTCACACCAGATAATGAGGAACTGAAGGACACCGGCAAACAGCAACATACTATGACCAATCACAGCCAAGGCCACTAAGTGGTAAGTGCATGAGAAGGAGGATGGTGGGGGGGTGCACGGTGTAGCTGCAAAAATGTAGAAGCTATAAACCAATGATCTTGTAACATGTAAAAGCTATAAGCCAATGATCTCTCTGTAACCAAACTATAAACATGCAAGCAAGGTATATAAGTATCCATCTGCTTAGCAATAAACGAGACTTGTCGGTCATCATCTGATGAGCTTGTCTCCCGGGGATTCCCACAAATGGTGACCCCGATGCGATCCCTCGAACACCACGGTGGGACGACGTAAGTTGTGCTCGGGTCCTGATCGCAGCCACAGGACGGTCAAAGCGCCAAGATCTCAAGATTTTAAGCGCCGGACCCTGGGTGACCTTATAGACGAGCCCGGCCGATACGCGCCGCCGAAACCTGAAGGGGCTGAAACAAGCGCGCTAAGGTATGGAAAGGCAAGCGGCGTATGATTTATTTACTGCCTTCTTACAAAAGCGGCAGGTTAAAGGGATCGACCTGCAGGAAGAGCTGCAGGGACTGTTAGCTTATGGACAGTCTAAGGGATGTTTTGTTAACCCTCACACTGTCCATGAATTAGCAGAATGGCGAAAATTTGGAGATAAGATTTGGCAAGCTATATATAATACCCTGTTAAAACAAAAGGCTGGGAAGACAGCAGGGATCGGGAAAGCTCTGAAGAACGCAGCCACGGAAGGCAGTGACACTGTGAAACATTTGTTGGTCATTTGGAGAACTATTTTAGAGATGTTAAAGTCAAAAAGTGAGATCGTGGAACCCAGTGTCCCCCCCCACCCTTGGCCACCCTTGAGCCTCTGCCAGTTGCCGCCGCGGCTGCAAAGTCTGAAGACAGAGATGAAGACACTCTTTTTGACCCGGACCCTATTGACCCCAAGAAAGAACCTGTGCATGCTCATCAGGCTGCTGTTGCTGCTCCTGAAGTTCTGACGCCTGTTAATTCTGATGCTGACCTGGATGATCCTTTTGACATGGAGCCGGAAAAGAAGCCTAATTTATATCCCCCAGATCCTCATGATAAATGGACAGCTGTAAAGGGAGAAGCGAGATGGGTGTGGGATGCAGATGTGTTGTGTGCTTTCCCTGTGATGTATGTGCTGGATCAAGACCCGCGGTGGGAAGGTCTCTCGTATGCCCTTATCAGGGGTATTGGGAGGACTGTGGTGGACCATGGCGGACTGTGGACTTGGGGCCCCATATACAACTCATTTGATACAGCCTCTCTGTGATACTCATGTACTAGAAGTTAGCAAATATGTCTATGATTCTATTGATGCTTGGAAACCTTTATAGATATTGCTGGCCACTTCTTCTGACATAGGCTGGCCACCTGTGTCAGAATGAGTGTGCATTTTGATCAGTATAAAAGCCCAAGCCTCAAGCGATGTGAGGGAGGCAGAGCTTCTGCGGGGACGCTCGCTAGGGCTGAGCCTGCCACCTCACACTGCGATGATGCTTGTTGGAGCTGGTTTCCTGATAGCCTTCACAGAGTCCTTGTGCCACGTTCTGTACATGGGACTTTATAGTGCGAGTAATGATTGTCTGGATTTTGTGTTTCAAACATTGTAGTTGTGTGAAATGTGCTTGTGGGATCCCATATGCATACGTATGTGTGTGTGTGTGTGTGTGATGAGAGCAGATGGTGTTCTATGTATTTTCTTTGTTATCGTGTTCATGTAAAAGTTTTTAACAGGTAGTGGTTTAACATTTCAGGCAAGAAAGGGTTAATGCAAAAGTGTGGTTGCTGACAGGTATTTATGGCTGCTGCTGAAGCAGCCAGGCAGCTGTAGCTGCTGCCGAGCAGGCTGCTGTTTGTAGCCGTGCAAAGCAGGGTGAACAACTTCTGAAAAAAAAAAAAAAAAAAAGGGAGGGGGTGGGGAGAGAAGAAAAGAAGGTAAAGTTGCAGAGCACAGGTAGACAAATGCGAATCCAGGTGATAGATTGGAAATCTATTCAGAGAGAGGCTCTGTCAAACAATGATTTTGATTGTTGCAGGAAAAGATTCTCGCCTTTCCTGTTAAGTACCAGATTAACGCTCAAGGTCAGGCAGTAAATGCTGAAATGTCTCCCTTAAATTGGAAATTGCTATCTCAGTTAAGGCAAACTGTTATTTCTACAGGCATTCAGTTTGAACCCACTAGGCAGATGTTGTCATATATTTGGGGAACAGATTTGCTGTTATATTAAGAGTATTGTGAAATTGATCCTCACCCCTTCGCAGTTGTTGTTATGGAACATGTATTGACAGAAAACCTGTCAAGAGGCAGTTGCAGTTCAGCGAGGCCAGGGAGATCCCCTGATTGGGGTGCAATTACAACACCTGATGGGAACTGGACAGTTCCCATCTCAAGTCCAGCTAGGTCCAGAATTGTTAAAAGAATCTATGAGACTAGCCTTGCTACTGGGGAGATCATCATCTGCGTTGAAAGGACTATTCATTGTTCCAGGTGTCATCGATGCTGATTATATGGGTGAAATTACGTTAAATTATTTATGCATCTTTGGTGATGAACAAACTCCAGCGGTTATTAAGCACTTTGTACAAACAGAAGATAAAGCCTTCTTTTAAGGCGTACTATCGAGATCCTAATACAGATTTGTGGCAGGGACCGGCAGAAGTAATATATCTGGGCTGTGGTTACGCCTGTGTTTCTGCTCCTGCAGGACCCTTGTGGGTACCATCCAAGTGACTAAGACTGGCTGTTGCAGAAGCTCCAGTGATGGTGTCTCCGAGCTAGTGTATGGACCCTGACTCGCAGGCCCGGGAGGAGCGTTGCTTGCACTGAGCGCTACAGCCACTAATAGAAGAACTTAACTCCTTAGTCAACACAGAGCTTTCGTTGAGCACGGTCGCCCTCCTAGATCCAGTCCATGGCCACAGGCATATAGTGGTACAACTGAGATTGGTGATACAACAAGTGCTTCGATAACTCTGTAGTTTTGTCATCAGTGTGACCCTACAGTAGAATTGTATTGTGGTGGTTGTCAGTCTATAAGGCATCTTCGCCAGAGTTAGCTGAAACAAAGACCTTTTGTATAGTCTGCCAAATTATCTTTTATGTAACCTGCTTATAGCGCTTCAGAAATATTTAGCTGATTTTAGAAGTTTCACTTCATAGAGCTGCATATACGTTTGCTTTACAAGCTGCTTCACTGTTATAGGTCTCATAATTATAGGGGGCTTGTTACTTTGTTATGCTTTGCAATGTTGTTCTGCTTGTTTACAACGACTCCTGACTCAGTCCTTATTCCTTTATAAAGAAAAAGGGGGATTTGTGGAGGATTGGCTTGTCGAAAAAGGTCAAAAGGTCATGTTCCCATCAACGAGCTGAAACAAGACATCTGTGTAGAACATGGTGCAAACCTCTCACACCAGATAATGAGGAACTGAAGGACACCGGCAAACAGCAACATACTATGACCAATCACAGCCAAGGCCACTAAGTGGTAAGTGCATGAGAAGGAGGATGGTGGGGGGGTGCACGGTGTAGCTGCAAAAATGTAGAAGCTATAAGCCAATGATCTCTCTGTAACCAAACTATAAACATGCAAGCAAGGTATATAAGTATCCATCTGCTTAGCAATAAACGAGACTTGTCGGTCATCATCTGATGAGCTCGTCTCCCGGCGATTCCCACAGGACCTTGCATTTGTCATGGTTGAACTTCATATGGTTGGCATCAGCCCACCTCACAAGCGTGTCAAGGTCCCTCTGGATGGCATCCCTTCCCTCCAGCGTATCAACCAGACCACATAGCTTGGTGTCATCGGCAAACTTGCTGAGGGCACACTCAATCCCACTGTCCATGTCAGCGACGAAGATGTTAAACAAGACTGGTCCCAACACCGATCCCTGAGGGACACCACTCGTTACCGGTCTCCAGCCGGACATCGAGCCATTGACCACAACTCTTCGTGTGCGGCCCTCCAGCCAGTTCTTTATCCACCGAGTGGTCCATCCATCAAATTGATATCTCTCCAATTTAGAGAGAAGGATGTCGTGTGGGACAGTGTCAAACGCTTTGCACAAGTCCAGGTAGATGACGTCAACTGCTTTACCCTTATCCATCAATTCTGTAGCCCCATCATAGAAGGCCACCAAATTGGTCAGGCAGGATTTGCCCTTAGTGAAGCCATGCTGGCTGTCACCAAGCACCTTGTTGTTTTTCATGTGCCTTAGCATGCCTTCCAAGAGAATGTGCTCCAAGATTTTGCCAGGCACAGAGGTGAGACTGACTGGTCTGTAATTCCCCAGGTCTTCCATTTTCCCCTTCTTGAAAATGGGGGTTATATTTCCCTTTTTCCAGTAATCGGGAACTTCACCTGACTGCCATGATTTTTCAAATATGATGGCCAGTGGCTTAGCAACTTCATTCGCCAGCTCCTTCAGGACCCGTGGATGGATTTCATCAGGTCCCATGGACTTGTGCGCGTTCAGATTTTGAAGATGGTGTTGAACCAGATCCTCTCCTACAGTGGGCCCAAGGTCTTCATTCTCACAGCCCCTGCATCTACTTTCTAAGAACTGGGTGGTGCAGACAGAGCCTTTGCCAGTGAAGACCGAGGCGAAGAAGTCATTCAGAACCTCAGCCTTCTCCAAATCCTGTGTAGCCAGTTCTCCAGAGAGCTTCCTCAGGGGGCCTGTGCTGTCCCTAGTCTGTTTTTTGTTTGCTATGTACCTGTAGAATCCCTTCCTGTTATCCTTAACATCCCTAGCCAAGTTAAATTCTAGGTGCACGCAGGCACCTTGACAAAGCTACTCAGCATTTGCAGGAGAAAGTGTCCCACAATTACACCGAGCCTCCCGGTTCTGCTAACGTGGATTTGGCAGAAAATGGTCCACCACTGTCCTCTCAGAAGACAGAAAATCTCATTATTCAAATGAAACAGTCTCTCTTGTCTGTTCATCTCAACAGGTAACATGTCACCTTTGCCAAATCAGTAAATAGAAGTACTTCCTTCCATCAGAGCACAGTAAGACAGACATGGAAGACAGCTTCATGAAGCACTTGGCAAATAATGTGGTGCTGGGACCGCGAGTGCTTCATTAATTACTACAAAGCTTGTTAAATAGTAGACTGTGTTCTGAGCTGACAGCAGCAGCCATGATCCCTTGGGCCTTCAGGTCACTGCTCAGCTGTGACTGAAAACTTTCATGAAAATGTTTGGAGTGTTGTAGCTCAAATGCACCCAATAGGGAGGTTAAAAACTACTGATCCCACTTTGGCAGAAGAGTACATGCTTTTCACCTTTTCTTATCCTGCACTCCAGGTTTTGCTGGAGATAGATCTTCGGCTTGAGCTGTTACAGCTGGTCTTAAAATTATAGAATGGTTTGGGCTGGAAGGGACCTTAAAGCTCAGCCAGTTCCAACCCCCTGCCATGGGCAGGGACACTTTCCACTAAAACACCAGGTTGCTACAAGCCCTATCCAAACTGTCTTCTGGAGTTAGAACAAAGATCAGACTGCAAGAGAAGCTCACAAATGAAAAAGGCAATTTACAAGCTCAGTCTCCTGCTCTGGCTGTCAGAAACATTTGCACTAGTTATTGCCCATGTCCCCAACATGCGGCTCACTCGCTCTTCTTCCGCTGCACGTGCAGGAGGTTCTGTATTATATCCTCTTCCTTTTCAGAAGTAATCCCACTCTAAGAGATACAGAAAGGAAAAATCAAACTGTAGAAAAAGACATGAGAAAGAGCATGGGGAGATGACAGTTAAAATCAAATGGATGCTGAGTGGGCTTTTTCACTGTCAGCACAGAGCTGACTGATGAGCCATAAAACGCAATTAAAACACAAGTCTGCACTCAAATGTTTTAGTAGGGAGGTATTTTGTCCAACTCTTACCTAATCTCATCTGGGAATTGCGCATTTGTAACCAGGAAAGTAGAGATGCTGTGCTGGTGCAGGAGCCTCTCAAACCAGTTGATCTCCAGGTACCTGATGGGCTCTCCCATCAGTGACAGTGCTCAGTGCTTTGCAGTCATTGCTTCATCAAAGCGAGCTGCTTGTACTCCTGAGAAGCCTGCAAATACAGGGAAAACCAGGCTTAAATCAAGAACAAAGGGAAAACACCAGGAGCTCAACTGCAGCATCCATGTGAAAATGCTGTCTGCAGGTTTAACTGACCTGAGCCACATGTGTTGCACCCATCAGAGGGCAGGGGAGAGGCAACTGCTCCTCCTCGAGTCCTCAGTACAGGAAAGACATGAACCTGTTGGAGAGGGTCCAGAAGAGAGCCACAAAAATTATCAGAGGGCTGGAGCAGCTCTGCTCTGGAGACAGGCTGAGAGAGTTGGGCTTGTTCAATCTGGAGAAGGCTCCAGGGAGACCTTATTGCAGCCTTTCAGTTCTTAAAAGGGGCCTGTAAGTAAGATGGGCAGAGAATTTTTAGCACGGCCTGCTGCGACAGGATGAGGGGTGATGGGTTCAAGCTAAACGAGGGAGATTCAGGCTGGATGTGAGGAAGAAATTTGGTACAATGAGGGTGGGAAAACCCTGGCACAGGTTGCCCAGAGAGGTGCTGGACGCTCCATCCCTGGAGACATTCAAGGCCAGGCGGGATGTGGTTCTGCCAAGCTGATCTAGTTGAAGATGTTCCTGCTCATTGCAGGGTGATTGGACAAGATGAGTTTTGAAGCTCCCTTCAAACCCAAACCATTTTGTGATTCTATACCAGGCCACGTGTTCAGATATGAAATCAGCTGACTACAGGAAAGCTTTTGTTCCAAATATGTCCCTGCGCATTTCTTTGACGTGCCTCGATGTACTCACATAATATCAGGGGGCTTAGATTGGGGATTGGTCTGTTTTAAAGAAACCAAAGCCTTGTTTTTGAAGCCAGGTCCTCAGCTCACCTTGTATTGCCTAGAGGCTGGAGCTCAGGCAGTACAGAAAATTACAGGTTATGCTGCAAAGCCGAGATAAAAAGAGGTGTTGGCGGATATTGCTTCAGCCTCATGTAGAAGAGCTGCTTTATGATCAGAGCGGAGCTCGGTGCATGGTAACACAGCCAGACTCAGCCCTGAAGAAGTGACAGGACTAATGGTTAATGCTGCAGAAACCTGACAGAACTAAATGAGAACTTCATTTGAAAAGAAAGCAGCATCTCAACCACACACTGAGATTAAAGGATAACTTTCCTTTTCCTGAAGTTACTCTGAGCTGGCTTTGAATTTAATTACTCTCCCTTAGCATCTTGCTACTGGACGGTGACAATCACCATGTGCCAGCTTTCGAAGCAGACAGAAAGTAATTCCAACAGCATGTAGAGTTTGAGGGTCACTTTCTCAAAGCAGTTGACATCAAATGTAGCATACGGGACATACACTGCAGAGAGGGCAGAGGTTTTGTAGGAATCATTTGACTACACAAATCAGAAGACAGACAGATAAGCTCAGATCTCAGAGCATGCAGCCAAGCCTCCTTTGATCAGCACAGCTCCTCTGCAGAGCTGATTCCAGCTGCTCTCCTACTGCTGTGTTTTCATTTGGGGAAAAAAAAGCAGCATCTGGCACATCTGCTTGGAGAGGCTGGTGGGTGACTTCGGGTACCAGCCATCACAAGTGCCTGGGTGACTGGGGAGACAAGGAACTGGTTTTACCCTCTCTTACAGCAACACACACAGGTAGCCTTAGGATTTCCTAGGTCAGGTCACGCATTTTTGTTCGGGTTTCACTTTTCCCAAGTGGAACCAGGGCTGTATTGTCACACACTGCCCATCTCATAACTTTGAATTATGTTTCCACTCTGTGTGTGCCCTTCACGAGGGCACAGAGATTCACCAGCCACTACCTACAAAATGCATCCATCAAATAAACTACTTCCCACCCTTCCACTCTAGCACCCTATCAGCAAGATGTCTCCCCAGCCATTAGCCTAAGCGAATGATGTGATGTTAACCACCACCTTCAAAAATAGTGCGCAATTTGGCAACAAGAAAAGAGAAGATGACAGCTCTGAAAGCATGCACGGAAGTTCTCACAGCCCCCAACACTGCGGGGAGATGGGAGGTTGGCTTTTCACTTCTGCTCCGCCCATCTGCTTGCCTGCGCTCCTGTCACAGCCTGGTGCTAACAGGAATGGCACTCTGATCCTCTCCTGGCATGGAAACACAACTCCTGTTCCTCTCGTGTTCCTCCTCCCTTTTTCTGCCCTCAGTTCTCCACTGCCTACTGCTCTTCATCCTTAAAAACTTGATACCTTGACGGTACAGGCCATAATGTGTTTGTTGGTTTACCTCCTGGAATGTGCTGTCTGGTGTATGTGAGGGTTTCAGTCCAAATGCTGCTATGTATTTCTGCGCACTTAATGTAACCCAAAGAGGGGAGAATGAAGCATGGATACCAAAATGGGGATGGGGGAGGACACTGGCTACACAGACACTGTTCTCTGTGCTTTTTGCTTCAGCAGGTACAGACAAGCTGCAGTGATCAACAGGACATGTGCACATGTTCAGTGCTGGAAACAGCCCCCCTGACTTGTCCCAGCGCTACCTAAAATGCCTCTTGAATTTGACTTTGTTTCCTGTTCAGTGGTCAAAGTTCAGAGTTGCCAACTTGTAACTGCCTCTCTTCTTCTGTAAAGCAGAGAGCAGGAACCCCAACTCACTCTGAGGAAAAGGGAGTGGGTTTAGAAAGAAAAAAGGTTTAGGAAGATGGTGGGCTTTGGGTGGGCTTTTAATCCCTAGATCCCTCGGGCAGCACCAGTCTCACCTCCTTTCTAAGAGATCTGTGGTGTTAATGAGGAAGAAGAGTTTCAAAGTGGGGATTTCTCTGCAGAAACCCAGAGGGGTTTTCCAGCTAAATGAAAATGTCTAATAAATTCTGCACCTCAAGAGCTGAGACTTTGTGTGTGTGGGGAGGACCTGTGAGGATGCTTGGTTCTACTAACAAGACAAAGTATTTTATGCTGTTGTGATCTCCCAAATTCTTTGCTAATGGCTTGTCATCTTTGTGGGAGGGAGTGGAATAACGACCCTTTCCTGCACTTTGATATGTCAGCCTCTGGTTTTGTAAATGCCAATAGTGCAAGCAAAGCTAGCATCATCTGAAGACCCTGTACTTCCTTGGACTCTGCTTCTTTTCCATACTGGGAACAACCAAGATGGCTTTGGGAAGAGAAGGCACCTTGCTTCAGATTCTCCCCCGCCTTGTACCATGCAGTCACTGCCAGACATGGGAGAGTGCCCATTGGGCTGGCAGAAGAAACTGGGTTTGCTCCTGTTTTGCACGTGTTGGAATGACTGCCTGCGATGGAGAAGCCAGAAACTAGGTACTCCTGGCCCTTCCGTTCAGGCCGTTTGTCCAAACTGCTTTTAGCTCTCGTGAGTTCAGCGTCACATGCTGCTGGCCAAAAACCTCCATAATCAGTTCCATAGCATTGTGACAAACAAAATGTGCTGTACAACTCAATACAGTCAAAATAAAATCTGTTAGTGCTGCTGTGTTTGGGACCCATTCTTTTGTTTGTGCTGAATTCTTCTCACGGCGCTCCCCAGGCTGCTGGTACTTGCTGCCTCTCCCCTTGATGAAGGTACTCTAGGGGTTTCATATTCCTTGTCACAAATCAGAAGGAACGGTAGGACATGCAGCACCCTGTGCTATGGCCTCCAACCCCGAGGCCCAACATGCTCTTCCCAGCAAACACGCAGCTGCCTGGGACACCAGCCTCTTCCAGCCTCTTCCAGCCTTGCCCGTAATGACCCAAAAAGGGATTTTTCTTTTCCAGGGAAGGACTCAGACAGGATGCAACAGCTCTTCACTGCCACGTTTATACCAGATTTTGTCTGGTAGTTCTACCGTTGTGTTCTGCTCTGCAGAAAGACAGATGGGGACCATCGTGCTTAGCTTGATGTGCCAAGCGAGATGTTGGAAGGTCACAGTTTGTGTTGGAGCTGGAAGGAATCTTCTAGAAAGCCTGTCATGAATTTAAAGCACCCAGAGACCCTGTAGTTAAGCAGATGCTCTGGTAAACTGCTACTACAGTGCAGGTCAGTGTTCATATTAGGTGCTACCGAAATCTTACAGCAGCCTTCCAAATACTTGAAGGGGCCGGTAAGAAACCTGAAGCTGTGGCTGCCCCATCCGCGGCAGTGTTCAAGGGCAGGTTGGACACGGGCTTGGAGCATCCTGCTCCAGTGGAAGCTGCGGGTGAGGCTGCCCCGACACGGGGTTCCCCCTGAGCCCCCGGGACCGGGCCGGGGCCGCGCTGCAGGCGGGCGGTGCGGCCGGAGGGGGAGCCCGAGGCCCCGGCCGCAGCTCTGGCGGCTCGACTGTCGCTGCGTGTCCCAGGTAAGAGAGCGCTGCCGCCGCCGCGCCGGCCGGCGCTCGGCCGAGGAGCGGCCTCCGCGGAGCCGGTGTCCGGCGGCCGCAGCCCCCGCCGGGCCCGCAGCCCGGGCCCGCAGCCCGCCCCCGCTGCCGCTCCCGGCCCGGCCGCCGTCCTCCGCCGTGCGGCCGGAGCCGGCATCCGCGTCCTGCTTCGGCTCCGTCCTCGGCTCGGCCTGCGGACACGTCGCCTCCAGCCGGGCCCTGCCCCGGAGCTCGCTGTCGGCAGCAGCGTTCCCCTTGGATCTCTCTGGAGCCTCTGGGGCTGCGGAGCTCCACTCACACCTACCTACCTGCCTGCTGCCTGCCGGCGGGAGGGAAGCAGGGAGCCCTCGCTCTGCTCTGAGCCCTCGCGTTTAGTGGAAATACCACCGGCTTTGGTTTCTCTTTGTGAATTTAAGACCATCACCAGACCCACGCGCTTTTCTCAAGCTACTGCAAATCCCTTTCGCCGGATTTACAGCACAGCTTCCCGGCCCCGGCTGGCCTCCAGCCGGCAGCAGCCCAACAGGTTGGCGGACCTTTTCTCTTTCCTTTTTCTTTCCAATCCCTTTTTTCTCCCCGTTGCAGCAATCGCTGTAATTTGCTTTAATTGACAACCTCCTCTGCCCGAGTCGTCCCAGCTATGAAGTCTCCTCCTCGACCTTATTTGTCTAGATGAACTCAGTTAATCGCTGGCGAGCTCTGGATTTCTAGCGCTAATGCAGTTAGTGACTATATCAAGGGCAATTCGAACCTGTGTTTCTGTTGCTTCAATAAACAGTGCTATTCGTGCCCGGCTGGAATAGAAGGGTCCCCAAAACGTTAGACAGCTGGCGATAAAGTGGTGGAGCGGATACAGCGACTTCGGAGTCAGCGAAAAGGTAAAATGGGAAAGGTAAAGGAATAGTTTGTGCAGTGCTGGGGTTGTTTCTCTTGTGCGCAAAGGCAATCAAATAATCCCCTTCCCCCTGAAACAATTGTCGATGGAGAATCTCTTGCTTTAGAATGGGGAAACGAAGTGTTGAAAACTTGGCTGACTCCTGAAGAAGAAAAGGGAGGAAACTTGAGGGCACGAGCTGGTGACCTCACGAGTGAGACAACCACCTGAGAATGCTGCAACCCAAGCCAGGTTTTCAGCAGGAACAATTGGATGTGGGGAGCTGAGTGCCGCCGTCGGGTTCAGCGGCACAGATTCGGCAATGAATCCGCTGTGCGGAGCCCGCAGTGTGGGCTGGAGGTACCCGGCACCGTGATGGTAACGAGGAACTGGAGGAAAGTTTTAGTTGTGATCTTGCCACAGAACCCGTACCTATGCGGCCCTGGATTAAACCCGAAATCGCAAAGGAGGAGGCGATGATGCCCGTATTGCTGCGCATACCATCCCAGGGGCTCCTGCTGAGCCGTCAAATTCGCAGGACAAATATTGCAGGTGGCGAATGGAATCCAAGTTGGAATGTGTGTGGCGAGCCTCCCTCACGGGAGGAGACCGAATGTTCCCGAGGGGAGCAGAAGCGGGAGATTATTGGCTTCCCAGAGCGTTTTGAACCACCCCAGTGGGCGACAACAACTGTCCATTGTCCACACGAGCCGCTTCCTGGGGCGGTGGTACAGACCCGCAGGAGTGAGGGCACCCTCTTGGGATTAACCTGCACAGTTCGGGGATCTCGTTGCATCCGTGCGAATGGCAGCCAGCAGCCAGCAATGGAGGAGAGATCCCCAGTGCTCGCCCCGATCGACACAGCCAGAGGAGCTCCGGCCACCAGGAAAACGTCAGATCCACACACCCTCCCCACGCGCCCAAAAGAAAGGAAATAATTCTAAATCCGTGCCCTCGGCCCCAGAACAGGTTTTATTTGACTTCGCTGATATCGCAACCAAAAAGTGGCATCCCCGGGGTGGGCAGTGAGCCACCCTGTCCGGCGGGGTGAGCAATGCAACGGCTCTTTGATAAACATCAGGAGCCGGTGGTCTCCATCCCGACAGGACCCAGGAGATCGTCTGCAAACTTCCTAGATGACGCAGGGGCGTAGATGTCGCAAATTACTAATCAACCAGCAAACGATCTGGATAGAAAGCCAAGTTCACTGTAAAAGGAATGTTCAGGGAACTGAGGGAACAAGAAGTTCCCTTATGGCTCCCGGTGAGCAGAAACTAACTGGTGTTCAAGTACCGGCTGTGCTGCTCATAGGAGCACCCTGGGATTTGATCTGCTCTACGGCAGGACGTGGGAACTCCCCGGCAGAACACTTTGGAGTTTTGCTGGACGAGGGGAGGGAGAATGGCCCTTATCGATGCTGTCTGCAATTGTAGAGTGGACTCGGGACTCAGGACGAAACCCGATTCCATTATCAGAAGTGTCCATCCTTGTGCCACCCTCGCAGGTCACTAACGCAGGGCAATTCCCCTCGCCCGCACAGCGGGGAACTGACCGGGTGGTGCCAGATCCGGGGAAGAAGCGTTATCAATCACCCGCGCCCGTTCTCCCGACAATTGCCCTGTCTGGCCGTTGAAAATACGACGGCACCGCGGCGGCTTACAATTGAGTGCGGGTGACGAAAAGCCGAGGCCGCACCTTTCCTAGGGGTACCCCAGCGAGGTGGCACAGACAGACCCACCGAGCACAGCCGGAAACGGATGGAAGCACGGGAGCAACGAGCCCAGACAGACACGAAGGCGGACGCCCCTTTGGCACCTTGTCGGGAGGAACTGGAGGGGTTAAAAGCCCAGGAGCCGCCAGTGGGGCGCGTGCCACCTGCTCCGCCGATTGAGTACCGACCTATGAACCAGTTCGGTGCCGGCAGAATGGCCAACCCAGCATTTCTTTTCCCCTTCTCTGTCCCAGACAGCCCAGAGGACGCCTGCAAACACCAGCTGCCTCCTCGGCAGCCGCTCCAGTTGCACGGGACAGCTGCAGCTGTTTTACATCAGTGCGGAGCTGGAATAATTCCCTTTCAATTTGACGGTATCTGTCATGAGAAGCTATTTATTGGTTTAGAACCTTGCGCTGAGGAAAGCGCTGGAGAGAGGAGCAGAGAGAATTCAGGTTGCCACCGGAGTCGGGTTTCGTGGCGTGAGAGCGCTGCAGGCAGTGGCCGCTCTGCGCGTCCTGCCGTGGTCTGTGCCGTTGGCAGCAGTAGCCGGGTCTGGCCTTCCCGGTTTCCCGGGGCAGAGGGACAGAGCTCACGGGGCTCGATCAGCGTGACGCTGGAGCCTCTGTAACAAACGGGGTTGAGGCGACGCCGGGGCTGGGGGAACGGGAAGCGGTTGAAGGGACGGCAGCGCTCAGGCGGTCTGGACCTGGGGCCGCTGAAGGCACTGGCGGAGCTGAGGGAAGCGGGGAGCCGCCGAGGCAGCGGCCGGGACTGGCGCCGGCGGGCTGTGGCGGCGCTGCGGGTGCAGCTGTGCCGAGGGGCTCGCGAGGCCGGGCCGGCCCCGGCAGGCAGCGCGGGCTGAAGTGGGGAGAGCCATGGAGGGACAGCGGCTGCCCGGCGCTGTCGACCCCAGCTACTTCCCGGGCAGGCTGTGGCAGCTGGTGAACAGCCCGCGCTGCGGCTCCGTGCGCTGGGATGCCCGTGGCGAGGGGCTGCTCATCGACCAGGGGTCTTCGAGCGTCAGCTGCTGGGCGCGAGGCATGCCGGCGAGGGGGCGGCGCTGCCCGCCGCTTTCTCCGGGACCAGGAACTTCCCCAGCTTCATCCGGCAGCTCAGCCTGTGCGACTTCCGCAAGCTGGGGCCGGGACCCCTGCAGGGCGGGCCGGGGGGCGATGCCGGCAGCTCGGCCGGGCCCCTGCTTCACTTCCACAACCCCCATTTCCGCCGCGACCGACCCGACCTCCTCGTCCACCTGAAGCGCCCGACGAGCGCCAACAAGGCGAAGCTGGCGGGCGGTCTGCAGGTGCCCAGCCGCCAGCCCCAGTGCTCCCAGCTCCTGCTCGGCACGGCGCTGCACGGGGAACCGCTGCTGCCGCCCTCGACGCTTGGCAAGGCAGATTCGGAGAAAACTCCAGGAACAAACTTGCCAACAAAGTTTTCAAGCTGACAAGCAGGTATTCTTTATTGCGGCACCGTGAGACACGGGGGATAGCTCCTCCTAACATGTGTCTCTCTGTTGCTCCACAAGCTGTCCTTATATAGTCCCTGGGCATACATGCATTACGTCATTTTCCAGAAAGTTCCCCGCATGCGTACAGAATTGTGGTGGTGGTCTCTGAGGGTCGTTTACTTCTTCCAACAATCTTCATCACTTCTGGCAGCCTTTGGAGCATGCGCAGTAGATGCTCATACCAGTTTAATTGGTTCGTTAGCACAGGAGACATAATAATCCTCCTATCCTCCTACTTATCAGTTAGTTTAACTGTAGCCCATCCTGGACACCTGCCATTCCCAGATACTCCTTATCCCTGTTCTGTTCCTCTAGACTGTTTTTCTTAAAACTCTGTCAACTATAACAATTTATCTTGTACAAGAATGCTCAGTGTGTTCTCTAGCTGCACTCTATTTTTTTTTCTATGTATCATGCACTTTAGTAATTTTCCATTGCTACTGTTACAAAGCCATCAAACTTAACATTACTTAAAACTGATTCTAAAGGTTTATATATTCCATTTTGTGATTTTCTATCCCCCTTGTTTCAAATCTCCCCTTTTTCTGTCCTTTTGCAAATTCTTTTGCAACATTTTACATATTGCCATTACCATCAAAAGTCTTTTGAAATAATTTCCCGTTTCTACTTGGCGCTTAATTTCACTCCTTTTCCAGTCTTCATAATTTATCATAGCGTTTACAACACCAGAGAGAACACTGTATCATACCACAAGTAATCAATATTAAAATAATTAACACCAATATACCTGCAACCAGTTGCCTCAACCAGGAGAGATCAGGTAACCATGAAGTTAACCTTTTCCATATTTTTTTTTTTTCAAAACCCCAGGAGGTGTCATCCATGGCCATTTCATGAAATATCTTAGTTTGTTTCCAAATTTCTTCCAGATCTGTTTCAATTCTGCCACTTTGGTCTATATAGAAGCAACAGCTTTCACTGATTATGGAACAAACCCCTCCTTGTGATGTCAATAACATGTCTAGTGCCATTCGGTTTTGTAATACCACCTTAGATAGGCTAGTTATCTCTCGTTCTGCCTGGATTATATCAATGTTTTTATTTTCCATTTCCTCTATGGTTGCTGAGATATTTATAATTCACTTATTCCCAAAGATGGAATTAGCCCTCTTACAAAACTATGAAATGCAGTGTGCTGTTCAATAATAGGGTTAAACCCTTGCTTAATCTGTTTAGCAAAATTGGGTATTACAGCACCTAAGGTGCATGCCCCCTTCTAGTTGGGGGCTAGAGTCTTATAAGCATTTTCTCCACATAACCAATACCATCCTTTCCCTTTAGGAACGGGCCACCACTGAACTACAATACCATCTATATTAATAGTGTGATTGCAATTTGAATGGTGACCTACATCTGTGGCATTTAAACAAGCATGATCTCCTACCCTGGTTCCCGGAGTAATACATCTTTGTGCACAGGTGTAATATTTATTACCTGGATTAGGATTAACTATTCCAAATTTTAACCTTTCCTTTGAATACAGATTGCTAGTGTTCACCCACAAATTTGTCCATGAGAAAGTGTTAGGAATTGGAACTCCAATTAATGGGAGATCCAGGCTTTCTCCTGATTTAGGCAACTGTGCACACACCCAACAGTCACTACGACTGAAAACCTTAGTGACATTCTGCACTAATTTCAGGTATAAGTTCTGGTCCCAAGCTTGTGCTCCAGTTATCATGTGAGTCCAAATTATGAGATTTCATACGCAAGGGTCCTGAAGGTTTGACCTGCCATGTCTTCTCTGGCGCTGGTGCTTTCTTTATTCTTGAGTAATGTATTCAAGCAGGTTGTTCCTTTATCTTCACTGCTGCAAAGGTGGTCAGTAATCTCTGGTACCGTCCGCTCCACTTCTCCTGTAGAGGATCTCCTGAAAAATTCTTAACATAAACCCAGTCTCCAGATCTGAAAGGGTGAATCGGATAATCCAGACCTCTTGCTCTTGTCCCTACTGTTCTCTTATTTATCTCCTCCAACTGTTTTCCCAGATGGATCAGAAACTGTCGGAGATAGCCTTCCCCCACTTCCTGAAGACTTTCTCCTTTAAACTGGGACTGGTATGGTCTTCCATACAAAATCTCAAATGGGCTAACCTCTTCTTTTGACCAAGGTTTAGTTCGAATTCTTAATAGAGCCAGTGGTAAAGCTTGGTACCAATATAAATTTGTTTCCTGACATATTTTACTAATCTGTTTAATCAGATGGTTCATCTTTTCTACTTGCCCACTGGCCTGAGGCACGTATGGAACACATAGTTGCCAATCAATTTCAAATTTTTTGCTAATTTCTTGTAACAATTTTGCACTGAAGTGTTAACCTCGGTCTGAAGAAATTGCCTCTGGTACTCCAAAACGAGGTATGATCTCGTTAAATAATATTTTAATCACTTGTCTGGCATTATTTATCCTACAAGGGAATGCTTCTGGCCCACCTGAAAGAGTATCCTTTAACACCAACAAATATCGATAACCTCCTTTTCTTGATAATTCAGAAAAATCTGTTTGCCACTGCTGTCCCAGATAACTTCCTTTCCCAATTGTCCCAATTTGATTTCTATTTTCAGTTTTAGGATTATTCTTAAGACATAGCTGACATTGTTTTGTCAGTAATTGAACTATAGTATATAGATTTCTTCCTACAATTTGTTTGTTTAAGTGTTTATACAAAGAGTTACTATCACAATGAGTTTTATTATGTTCCTCCTGAACTAACTTCCAGAGTTGGTTATAGGGGGTTACAATTCTCCCATCAGGTATCTGAACCCCACCCTCTTTATTTTCCTGTCCTTTTAGATCTTGAATCAATTTTCTATCCTCTTTTGAATACCTACGTTTAGATTTCTCAATTGTTAGTTTGCCATCAGGGATTAAAGACATGATTTTAGATTGTTCAGCTGCTCGTTTGGCTTCAAAATCAGCCAAATTATTTCCAATTTCCTGATCAGAGTCACCTTGATGTCCTTTACAGTACATAATAGCTACTTCTTCAGGTAGCTGAACAGCTTCTTGTAATTGTAGAATTTCTGTAGCATGTTTAATCTGTTTCCCTTGTGTGTTCAAAAGTCCTTGCTCTTTCCAGATAGCACCATGTGCATGGACCACACCAAATGTGTATTTAGAATCAGTCCAAATATTTATCCTTTTATCTTCAGCCAAATCCAGGGATCTCGTTAATGTTATTATTTCTGCCTTCTGGGCAGAGGTGTTTGCTGGTAAAGGTTTAGCTTCTATTACCTGTGAAGTGGTGGTAACAGCATATCCTGCCTTTCGTTCACCTGCTTTCGTTCATGAAGCTACTACCTCAGTAAACCAAGAATCAGCACCTTCCAGAGGTTTTTCTTTCAAGTCTGGTCGGCTCAAATACACAGTCTCTATGGTGGCCAAGCAATTGTGTGTTAGTAGTTCTGTCAGTTGTTCCTGCAAAAAGGATGCTGGATTCACAACATTAGTGACCACAATTTCTATATCATCCCGTTCCACAAGAGTGGCCAGGTATTTAAAAAAACGTGAAGGAGATAACCAGTGGGCTCCTTTCTTTTCCAGGACTGCTGATACCACATGGGACACTAGCACAGTAATCTTATGTCCCAAGGTGAATTTGCGAGCATCTTCAATATTCATTAGAACCGCTGCCACAGCCCTTAGGCATCCAGGCCATCCTTTGCTCGTTTCAGCCAGCTTTTTGAAAAATATGCCACTGCCCTTCTGTATGGTCCTAGTTTCTGAGCAAGGACCCCCAAAGCTATTCTCTGTTCTTCATAGGAATATAGCCTAAATTATTTAGTCACATCTGGAAGTCACAGAGTTGCAGCTCTCATTAGCTCTGTTTTTAAATTTTTAAAAGCCCCTCTGCTGTATCAGTCCGTTTTAAAGAGGGAGGGTTTCCTTTCAACAGTTCATATAGTGGTCTTACCAGAACACCATAATCATGGATCCAAAGTCTGCACCCATCCAGTCATTCCCAGGAATGGCCGGAGCTCCTTGGTGGTCAGCGGTCATGGAGTCTGACAAATGGCTTCTTTTCTAGCAGCTCCAAGTTCTGTCTGTCCTCCTGCTATTTCATATCCTAGGTAGGAAACTCAGGTTTGGATTAGTTGGGCCTTTCATTTGGATACCCAATAACCATTCAGTCCCAGAAAATTTAATAATTCCACCGTCCACTGGATACATTCTGCCTTTGTTTCTGTAGCAATTAATAGGTTATCTGTGGAGAAGTGGCTAACAGAGAAAGGTCATGTTCCCATCAACGAGCTGAAACAAGACATCTGTGTAGAGCATGGTGTAGACTTCTCACGACAGATAATGAGGAACTGAAGGACACCGGCAAACAGCAACATACTATGACCAATCACAGCCAAGGACACTAAGCGATAAGTGCATGAGAAAGAGGATGGGGGGGGGGGGCACAGTATAGCTGCAAAAGTGTAGAGCTTACGCAATGCCTTATTTGTGCTAGAACCAATCAAGTGCCTAGTATTTGCATATTCACTGTTATATTAACCGAAGGTAGAAGCCCAATAAACGAATTGTGCTTATTGATCACAATGGTCGTGTTGATTCCTCCCTGCTGCAACAGTTATCCACATATTGTAACAGAGTCCCGTCTGAGTAGGTGGCTTCCATGATTCTAGTTCTCGTGCTAGCTGATTTCCAAAAATTGCTGGACTGTTTTAAACTCTTTAGGTAATACTGTCCAAGTTAATTGAGTTTCCCTTCCTGTGTCAGGATTTTCCCATTCAAAAGCAAATAACTTTGGCTTTCTTTGGCCAATGGTAAGCATCCAGGACAGCAAACCATTTCTGATTATTCTTCAATTTAGTCAATAAGTCATACAAATTAGCTACTACTGGACGAATATCCTGTGCTGTTTTGCTGATTGCCCTGAGATCTTGAACCAATCTGCAACTTTTCCCATCATGTTCCTTTACTGTCCAGATAGGAGTGTTATATTCCAATTCACATTCAATTAATAATCTATATTTTAAAATTTATCAGTGATTGTTGATTCCCTTTGATCTTCTAATTTTAAGGGATATTGTTTTATTCTAATTGAGCAAGCCCCCCCCTTTTTTATTTACACTTTTAGAGGCAAAGCATTTTTCGCCTTACCTGGAACTTCAGATGCCCATACTCCTAGATATACCTGATTAAGGTTTTCTTCTATTTCAGGGAGGTCCTCCTGTTTGCTTTTCTGCTGAATTACAGATAAAAATAATCAATTAATTGCAGTTTTGAGTTTAACTCCAAATTCCATTTTGCCTTCTTTAAATGTTGCTTCTTGCCCTAATAAAGATTTTAGAGAATTTGGCATGCATAAAAATTTATGCATTCCTATTTGTTTTCCCAATTTGTATTTTAAAGGTTTCAGAAAGAATGCCTCTCTTCTTTTTTTCCATTTTTTTTTTTCCTGGTGGCCAGTAGCTCCTACATCTGTAGCGAATTCTTTTCTCTCTGATTTAATACCAAATAACTTGCTCCTGTAATCACTAAAATTCCACTTTATTTCCTCCAGTCCCTAGTTTTAATTTAACCAGTGGATCTGGTAAGGTAGATTCCCCAGGTCCCCGTCAGTCTAGTTGCAATTCAGTCACCGGATCCACCTCATGGCACTGCCCCCCCACCCAGGGCAGTCTCACTTCCAATGTCCAAACTCCCCATAGCAGACACACCGATCCGCTTCCACAGAAGAAGGGCCCACTCCCCCACCTCTGCCCAGCATCCCTCCTCCCAGGCTCAAACACAGGAGCTGCTGGAGCTCCCCTCCTTTCCCCCTTGGTTTTCCCTTTTGTTTTTTTTCCTCACAGTTGCTCACCCTGCTCTGCAGGGGCTGCAGATGCCTGCCTCTGCAACAGCACTTCTGCTTTAACCCTTTCTTAACTCTGAATGTGAATCTGCCGCTTTTTGCCAGTGACAGCAATCTCTTCCTCCTTATCAATACCAGATAGGACAGGTGCAGGGGGTGCTCCTCTCAGAGGTACCTGTGACACATAATTTTCCAACCTATCTTCCTGATTACTGTTTTTTAACTTTAAACATCTTTCCCCAATATCACAGGCTGAACAGCATCTCTCCATCTTAACTTTCAGTTTTTCCCTGTCCTTTTCCAAAGCGAAAATTAAGGGATCTGGTGGAGCTATATTAATTCTGCATTCAGTCTCTCACTCCACGTGGTTTCTTAAAGTGAAAAACATATCTGCATACATTACTTCATCCCATTTTCCTTGCCACCTCAAAACAGCATTAATTGTAACAATGTATTATAGTTCAGAGTTCCATTTTCAGGCCATTTTCCTTGATTTTCCAAAATATACAAAGGCCACCATCGGTTACAATATTTTACCAATGTTTTCTTATTTACCGAGCCCCCAGGAGACCCTCCAAGTTACTTCCAGTGTGCCAAAATGCACCCTAAAAGACTCTTTTTCAAGATCTTTACACTCTGCTGACTTTCCATTATCAGTCTCACATTCACACACACACACACGGGATCCCACAGACACACTCCACACAGTTACAACACTGGAGACAGAGACTAAAATTCTATCAAACAAACAACAGTTAATAACACAGTTATAGCATCCTGTCACCAATACCAAAGCACACGACCAAAATCCTTAATGTAACAAGCCACAAAATAAATCAAATACCAACAAGATCCAAAACCATTTCCACAAGACACCCCCTGCGTCTTGTAGGACCCAAACCACAAGATGCCCCCTGCTTCTTGTGGGTGTATACCAAACGGACGCTAGCAGCCGGGTATACGCCTTTACCTACGAGATTTCCTACCTCGATTTTTGGAAAGCTTCCAAACCTTGCGTATGCTTACAAAACCAACCCAATTACCAATTTAGTCTTTATGCAAGATGCCCCCTGCACCTTACAGACTATACAAAAGAAAAGAATACCTTTTATGAAGATGGTCCTTGTCTGCTCCTGCAGTGATCCGAATGAGTCGAGGGGTCCCTCCGGGAAAAATTCCCGAGGGCCCTAGGGAGCCCTGTCCTCAGCGGGTCCTGCAGCCGAGCAGAGAGGGTCCTATCTGGGGTGCCAGATTGATTCGGAGAAAACTCCAGGAACAAACTTGCCAACAAAGTTTTCAAGCTGACAAGCAGGTATTCTTTATTGCGGCACCGTGAGACACAGGGGATAGCTCCTCCTAACATGTGTCTCTCTGTTGCTCCACAAGCTGTCCTTATATAGTCCCTGGGCATACATGCATTACGTCATTTTCCAGAAAGTTCCCCGCATGCGTACAAAATTGTGGTGGTGGTCTCTGAGGGTCGTTTACTTCTTCCAACAATCTTCATCACTTCTGGCAGCCTTTGGAGCACGTGCAGTAGATGCTCATACCAGTTTAATTGGTTCATTAGCACAGGAGACATAATAATCCTCCTATCCTCCTACTTATCAGTTAGTTTAACTGTAGCCCATCCTGGACACCTGCCATTCCCAGATACTCCTTATCCCTGTGTCCTGTTCCTCTAGACTGTTTTTCTTAAAACTCTGTCAACTATAACAATTTATCTTGTACAAGAATGCTCAGTGTATTCTCTAGCTGCACTCTATTTTTTTTTCTATGTATCATGCACTTTAGTAATTTTCCATTGCTACTGTTACAAAGCCATCAAACTTAACATTACTTAAAACTGATTCTAAAGGTTTATATATTCCATTTTGCGATTTTCTGTCCCCCTTGTTTCACAGGCCCGGTGAGCTGGGGTGGGTTCCGGCATGGTGGTGAGAAGCACTGGGTGCCGTGGGGTTTGTAAATCGGCACCCCGAAGGTGAGGGGAACCTGAAGAACATTACTCCTCCGTGCACGGCATTAGGGATGCTGCCTCAGCTGACAAATGGCCTGTTGAAGTCACTGGGTGGAATATAATCAGTGTGAGCAGCAACATCACAGTGCGTGGCTGGGGGACGTGACAGGGCATGGCTGGGGGCTGTCGCCATGGGCTCTTCACCGTATTTGCCGCTGCTTCATCGTCATCTGGAAACTTGGACAACAACGCCAGATGCTTTCTGATATGTTCAAGTGTTTAATAAGAGATAGAGGAAGGTTTCTGGGTGATAATTAGAGCCTTCTGATCCCACAGGGTCAGCGTGTGGCTCTCCTGCTGGCCCGGCTCCTTTGGCCAGTGCTGGTATCACCTTCGAGCATCACTGACGGGGCAGCTTCTTGGCGGGTGCAGCGGAGTCTTCAGAGCTGCTGGTCTGCCTCTCGCGAGTGGAGCGGGGGAGCAGAGGCCCCGGGCACAGCCTGCCCTGGCTCCTGCTGCGCATCTTCCTGCTCCGCTGGGGTGGGAGCGGGGCCGCAGGCAGGACCCCCCTGCACGGCAGCGGTCGAGGTGCTCGGGAGCGCGTCTTGTGTCCGCTGCGGCAGCGCTGCTGGAGGGGGCTGCTCTGAGCACAGGGGTCCCCAGTGTGCAGGCAGCGGGGCTGGGGCTGGGCTCGGGGCTCAGCTCCCAGCCCCCGGGGCGGTCAGGGAGGGTCGCTCTAGTCGTGACGATCCACTCACCTCTGTGCTGGCTGCCAGAGGAGGTGGTTCTTACCACCAGCTTGCCTTTGCATCGCTCCTGGCAGGCCTTCCAGGTGGCGCTGGCCACAGGGCTGCCCTCCCGCCACCAGCTGAACTCAGCCCGGAACTCGCTGGCTCTGTGGCTCTTCTCCAAGCCGCTGGCAGCACAGGAGTCCCACAGGAGTTTCAGCGCTTGGTCCGTGCACTCCTGCTGTGTGGCCTCAAGGAGCCTTCGCACGAAATCTGAAATGTGGCCCCGCAGGTCGGGGCGCAGCACCCCAAGCAGGATGCGTTCATCCATGCCGTAGACGGGCAGCGCGTCCAGGATCATGTGTATCAGCATGTACGCCTTCAAGTGCTGCACCCCAAAGAACCGCTCCATCTCCCGAGACACCCAGGGCTTCAGCAAGAGCAGCAGCTGAGGGTACTTCTGGAAAAGGGACGCCCAGGCAGAGTCCGGGAAGCCCCCCATAGACCGTGGATCCATAGCACAGGGTTGGTGCAGCCCGGGTGCAGGGGTGTGGGTGGAGGGGGCAGCTCCCGGTTGCAGCCGTCTGACTACTATCCGCTGCTGGTTTTTCAGGTTGGCAGTGACAAAATTATTACGAGGAATGTAAGGGCAATGAAGAGAGACTTCAGGGCCCTGGGACGGCTGGTTAAAGGGTCTGGAGCGCAAGTGGTGTTTGCCTCCATACCTGTTGCAAGCGAGGGTGAAGGGATATATAAGAAGACTCTGCAGGTTAATGTATGGCTATGTGACTGGTGCCAAAGGCAGGGGTTTGGGTTTTTCAGTCACGGGCTGCTGTATGGGACACCTGGTTTGCTGGTGACAGGCGGGATACACCAGTCCCAGAGAAGAAAAAGAGTTTTGGGGCAGGAGTTAGCAGGGCTTATTGACAGGGCTTTAAACTAGTTATGAAGGGGGGAGGGGATTTAACTGGGCCTGTTGGGGACAAGCCCAAGAGGAGCATGCTAGGGATTGAAGGATGGCGGGCTAAGGAGGACTATCAATCTCTTGTTTCATGTGTGGGAAAGGATAGCTTTTTAGACCCTGTCCCGCAGGGGAAAAAGGGTACTAGGACTGGCTCCCTGAAACGCCTGTACACCAATGCACGCAGCATGGGGAATAAACAGGAGGAGTTAGAAGTCTGTGTGCGGGCTAAAGGTTATGATCTAGTGGCAATTACAGAGACATGGTGGGACAGTTCACATGACTGGAATGTGGTCATGGATGTCTATGTCCTTTTTAGGAAAGATAGGTCAGCGAAGCGAGGTGGTGGAGTTGCTCTTTACGTGAGAGAGCAACTAGAATGTATTGAGTTCTGTCCGGGGTCGGATGAGGAGCAAGTGGAATGTCTGTGGGTACGAATTAAGGGACAGACTGGCACGGGTGATACAGTTGTGGGGTCTATTACAGACCTCCTGATCAGGACGAAGGAGTTGATGAGGCTTTCTACAGGCAACTGGAAGTAGCCTCGCGACTACATGCCTTAGTCGTCGTGGGGGATTTTAACTACCCCGATATTTGCTGGAAGACTCACACAGCCAGTCATTCACAGTCTAGGAGGTTCCTCGAGTGCACTGATGATAATTTCTTAATGCAGATGGTGGACGCACCAACTAGGAGAGCAGCGCTGCTAGATTTAGTACTCGCCAACAAGGAGGGTTTGGTCGAAGTGGTGACGGTCAATGGCAGCCTTGGCTGCAGTGACCATGAGATGGTGGAGTTTAGGATCCTGTGTGGGAGGAATAGAATACCTAGCAAAGCCACAGTTCTGGATTTCCGAAGGGCCAACTTTGGCCTCTTCAGTCAACTGCTAAGGGAAGTCTCATGGGAAAGTGTACTAGGCGGTAAAGGGGCTCAAGATAGTTGGTTAGCATTCAAGGACTGCTTCTTCCAAGCTCAGGATCGGAGCGTCCCAATGAGTAGGAAATCAAGTAAGGGATCTAGGAGACCGGCGTGGTTAAACAAGGAGCTGCTGGGCAAACTCAAGTGGAAAAGGAGAATCTATGGATTATGTAAGGAGGGGCTGGCCGCTTGGGAGGAATATAGGACAGTGGTTAGAGGATGTAGGGAGGCAATTAGGACAGCTAAGGCCTCCTTGGAACTCAATCTTGCTAGTCGGGTTAAAGGCAATAGAAAGGGCTTCTTCAAATACATAGCAACTAAAACTAACACAAGAGGCAATATAGGCCCACTGCTGAACGAAGTGGGTGCCCTGGAGACAGAGGATATAAAGAAGGCAGAGGTGCTGAATGCCTTCTTTGCCTCTGTCTTTACTCCTGCAGACTCTCCCCGAGGGCCCCCGATTTCTATAGCCCCAGAAGGAGTCAGGACAAAGGAGTTTGCTTTGGTAGATGAGGATTGGGTTAGGGATCAGCTATGCAATCTGGACATCTGTAAATCGATGGGTCCGGATGGAATGCACCCACGGGTGCTGAGGGAGCTGGCGGAGGTCATTGCTAGGCCACTCTCCATCATCTTTGGTAAGTCATGGGAAACGGGCGAGGTGCCTGAGGATTGGCGGATGGCAAAGGTCACACCAGTCTATAAGAAAGGCAAGAAGGAGGACCCGGGTAATTATAGACCGGTCAGCCTTACCTCCATCCCTGGAAAGGTGATGGAACAAGTTATTCTTGACTCCATCACTAGGCATATCAAGGATGAGGGGGTCATTAAGAACAGCCAACATGGTTTTATGAGGGGGAAGTCATGTATGACCAACCTTATAGCCTTCTATGAGGAAGTGACTAGGTGGAGGGATGATGGTAGAGCGGTAGATGTATTTCTTCTTGATTTCAGTAAGGCATTTGATACTGTCTCCCACAGCACCCTCATAGATAAGCTAAAGAAGTGTGGGCTCGACGATCAAGTAGTGATGTGGATCGAGAACTGGTTGAAAGGAAGAAGGCAGAGAGTTGTGGTCAATGGCGCAGAATCTAGCTGGAGGTCTGTGACTAGTGGAGTCCCTCAGGGGTCAGTGCTGGGACCGGTGCTGTTTCATATTTTCATCAATGACCTGGATGAGGGAACTGAGTGCACCCTCAGCAAGTTCGCTGATGACACAAAACTGGGAGGAGTGGCTGACACACCAGAAGGCTGTGCTGCCATTCAGCGAGACCTGGACAGGCTGGAGAGTTAGGCGGGGAGAAACTTGATGAAATTTAACAAGGGCAAGTGTAGAGTCTTGCATCTGGGGAAGAACAACCCCATGTACCAGTACAGGTTGGGGGGTGACCTGCTGGAAAGTAGCGAAGGGGAAAGGGACCTGGGGGTCCTGGTGGATAGGAGGATGACCATGAGCCAGCAATGTGCTCTTGCGGCCAAGAAGGCAAATGGCATCTTAGGGTGCATTAGAAAGGGTGTGGTTAGTAGGTCAAGAGAGGTTCTCCTCTCCCTCTACTCAGCCTTGGTGAGGCCGCATCTGGAATACTGCGTCCAGTTCTGGGCCCCTCTGTTCAAGAAGGACAGGGAATTGCTTGAAGGAGTCCAGCGCAGAGCCACAAAGACGATTAAGGGAGTGGAACATCTCCCTTATGAGGAGAGGCTGAGGGAGCTGGGTCTCTTTAGCTTGGAGAAGAGGAGACTGGGGGGTGACCTCATCAATGTTTACAAATATGTAAAGGGTGGGTGTCAGGATGATGGAGCTAGGCTTTTTTCAGTGATATCCAGTGATAGGACAAGGGGCAATGGGTGTAAACTGGAGCATAGGAAGTTCCACGTTAACATCAGGAAGAACTTCTTTACTGTAAGAGTGACAGAGAACTGGAACAGGTTGCCCAGGGGGTTGTGGAGTCTCCTACACTGGAGATATTCAAGGCCCGCCTGGACAAGTTCCTGTGTGATGTACTGTAGGTTACCCTGCTCTTGCAGGGGGGTTGGACTAGATGATCTTTTGAGGTCCCTTCCAACCCTTGGGATTCTGTGTGTGTGATTCTGTGTGTGTGACCCCTGACTCTGGCAGCCTCTGCCCCTCTCCCACTGAATGGCCCCAGGGGAGACAGCACCGCAGCTCCTGGGAGCTGGTAAACCCCAAACGGGTGGGGATGGGCCTCAGATGGAAAACAATTTGGATGTGGGGAGGATCCCCATCCGCTCTGGACTCCCCAGGTGGCTCCAGAGCACCCAAACATGGGGAGGGGCCAAACAGAAATGTGCCAAAAAGGGATAGTTGGTGACGTATTTGGAGTATCGGGGCTGGGGGAAGTGAGGATGGGAACGCCGGCCCGGCTATTTTTAACTGAGCATTGAGCCGAGCAGTGGCAGGTTTCCTTCCTCTTTCTCTCTCCTGAGCGCTGAGCAAAGGAAAACTAGAGAAACCTCCACAAACCTCCACTCTGAGGCAGGGAGGCCCAGGAGAAAAAAAAGAAGAAGAACCCAGCACATTTCTGTGCAATGTTGGGATGGATGGATTGGGTTGGGAATGTCTCTGTGAAGTGGGAGGATACAGCAGTGACCCTGCTGAGGCTTTTCTAGCAAGAGAAATGCAACCAAGGACAAAAGGGACTGGTCTGACAGGGGAGTCAAGCTGGAAGGGACAGGGGAACAGAAAAAGCAGCAGGATTTTTCTTTCCAAAAGTCCCAGGCTCTTGTTCCAACACTTCCTAAACAAGAAAAAAGGGAATATCCCCATTTCAAGAAAGACGGATTTAGTTCCATTTAAGAAAGAGAGGAACTCAAAATGACAAAAAGTTTTGTTTGTTGTAGCTTTCTTTCCCAGAATCACTCTATCTTGTTGTCTTGAAAGAAGCAGCCAAGCCACAACTCCCAATTTGATGCCAGCACCAAAAACCCCCTCAAAGATCTAAAACTTTGCCATCAATTACCAACACACACCTACAGTGCCAGGACACCTTATTCTTCTGGGTGTATCAATACCCCAAACCATGTGGACCACATCCCTGCCCGCAGGATGGGCCAGCCAGGACCAAAATCTCATTGTCTTTCCCTGGAAAACACAAAAATGTTTTGCATCAAAAAGCTTTAGAGAATAGGCTCATTCAGTGGTGTCATCACTGTATTTACAGCTTCTGCTAGTGTCTGTGTTTTGCAGGTAGCCTGCAAAGGAGTGGAAACATTACGTGGAGTGAGATATATGTATTTAGCTATGCATAACTCGCAAATACATCAAGCGCTACCTACGCGCCACATCGAAGGAATTGTTTGCCAAATACTTCACCCGCTGCTGTTGGTTTCTCCGAGTCTCTTCCCTGAAAAGAGAATCTATCCTACATTAATCAGAGAGCAAATACAAAGCATGACAGGAACAGCTCTTGGCTCCACCAAGGAGGAACGCGTGCAATTGCTCAGTTCCTTTCGGTTTGGATGCTGAGCCAGAAACCCTGGTGAATGCCCCTGCCATGGGCAGGCACACCTTCCACTAGACCAGGTTTCTCAAGTGGCTTTAGTAGGTGTTACATTGTCACTGGGCTTGGATCCAGAAACCAGGGGCTAAGGAGGCAAAACTAAAACAAACAGCACACACCCCCCACCCCCTCCCCCCACATGCCTTTGCAATTCTCCTCTTCCCGTGGCTCCAGGGGCTGGGGCTTCAGGAGCAAACACATTCCTGATGTGTACACTAACATCTTGAGCAATGGTCTTTTTCCCTCAGTGCCTGGAACCCAGCTGGGATAACCCTGGGAGAGCTCAGGGGGGACTCTCCAGCTTCCCACAATGCGAGCCACATCCCAGTCATGTTTGTGTGGGTCCCTCCTGGGTCCCCAGCCAGGGCTACCACCGCTGGGGACACTTCTGCTGGCAGTGGCCCAGCCCCCCCGCTGACCCCAAACCTCATGCTAAGCCACTGAGGGTTCACCAAGGGGAAACACCACTTCTCATCCTTCCCAAACCATGGGCCATCTGCTTCCTTTTACTTCTTTTCATATCATTTTTATAAAGGTGCAGCTCGACTTTGCTCTCGTTTTCTCTCTTGCCCAAGGACAGAGGCTCATGTAGTCACTCCATTCCAGCAGGCTCCCTCCATTCCTGAGTTTTCCCACACAACAGTTCTTATCTGCACACAATTCCCTGCCATGGCAGGTTGCTCCTGGGAACCTCTGCAGTACTGCAGCCACTGGGCCTGTGCACGGATGACGAGGGGAACCCAGCAGCCAAGGGGACAAGGCACCCACCTGCCCCTGGGTGATCGAGGGGCTGCAAAGCAAATCAACTGCCAAAATGTCCCCCTCGCATGTTGGGCAGGGATGAGCTGGGGCTCTCGGATGGAGGTGGGATGGAGCTGGCACCAGCGTGGCGTCACTGCGGTCAGGATGTCAGGAACAAGCGTGCCACAAGAGTCGAAGCTGGGAATCCGGAAATAAAAATATCAGCCATGATGTCAGGCTTCCTGAAAGCATGATTGACTGTTTAATTCCACACACATGCACACTCCTCTCCTCCCAGCCAGGGTGACTCAGCCCTGGCACGGCTGCAGAGGCTTCTCCTGGCTCCTGCCCTTGCCGCGAGAGCGGAAAACGCACCCTCTCTTAAGCGGCGGCAGCAATAATCATGGCCAGCACTCACAGGGCTGGTTGACTGCTGCCAGCTCAAACAGAGCTGGAAGCACTCTCCCACACTCAGCCGGGGCAGCAGAGGCACCCGCTGCTGAGAAACCACTCTCCATTGCCCTGGCATGCTGCTGAACCCCAAACCACCAGCCCAAGGGATGAGGATGCTGGGCATACGAGGCAAGGGACCTCCTGGGGTGGGAAAGCCAAAGCTGTGATGCTTAAAATGCTACCAAGCCAGAGCACTGCTGCTGTGCGATGGCTTCTGCTTCCATGGCCATGGGGCATGCTTCCCATCAGCCCATGCCTGCACTGGCCTTAGTGCTTGGCAGGACCATGCATGCAGAGGAAAATAAATCCATAGCTTGAGGGAAGAAGATAAGCTCCTTGGGATAACCCATCTCCTAGAGCCATTTCTTTTAGTCAAGTGCAAAGCTGCAAATGCGAAAATTGAGCCAACAATTTGAAAGCATCAATCCCACACGAGGGAATTAGAAAAATACTCTCAGAAGAAAATGGGCTCCTCTGGGGCTGGCTTGAAGCAGAGCTGCCTGCTCATGGGGCCATTTGGGCCGGGTTGCTTTTGGTTTATTTTAACTGGTTTTAGTATTTGCAGGTCTTAATCATTTACTAAGCAAAAGTAGCCCACTACAGCTGGGAACATAACCCTTCAACTGGCCCAGTTTCCCTTCCCAGCAGCAGAAGCACTCAGTGATTCTAAAGTTCACCTTTTGTCATTGGCTTCGAGGCTGCTGAGCACAGCACTGTGCTTAAACCGAGCTGCCCCCAGACTCATCCCTCCCCTGTTTCATTTCCACCTCCCAGCTGTAATTTTGCAAGGCTGTTTCTGCAGGAGGAGGCCAGAGGCACCATGCTTCCCATGTGTGTCACCTTGCGCATGTCCTCCTGTGCTGTGGCTGGCAGTGCAGGATGCCCACCAGTGTGCTACAACCCCAACAGCGTTCTGGGGCTGTGCTGTGTCCCCTGTGTGTGGGACGAGTGGTTTCATGGGAGTTGGTGTGCTGCGTGACTGCCTGCCTGCCTACCTCTTCTGGAAGTCTCTCACGCCAATCTTGGCTTTTACACTAGTTTTACTCCCCAAGTTTCTAGCTGTAGACATGCAGCGAGTCCTCTTCCAAATGCAAACCCCAGAATTTATACATTTAGAATCCATCATTTACTTTAAAAGCCCAAATTCACTGCTCTCAGGCCCAAACTCAGGGCTCTGGAGGGAGAACCACACAGGGCATTTCCTGTTACCGGTGGGATGTGGCTGTAGGACTTGGCTTCCTTCATCACCCCTGACCAGACCACCCTGCTCACCACAGGCATCCAAAGCCCTGTGGCTCTGCACAACAACACCCCCCCAAAACTGGAAAGCAAAAGCTGTGGTGTTTCCCTTTGCTTTTTCCATGCTGTAAAATGACACTGGCCTATCTTCTAACTTCCCTATGAGGCCAGAAGCTCTCTCCCCCGCCAGGGTCAACCTGGGCACGCAAGAACATAAATCCCAAGAAGCACTTTAAGCTAAATACAAAGAGCCAAACTGACTTTTGAAACAAGCATCCCAAGGAGCATAAAGCCTAAGAGGGTTTGCAAGACACCCAGCCTGCATCTCTCTGAAGACAGAGCAGAGCTGAGCCTTTGTCTCCCACATCAGAAGCAGCCTGTGATAAAAAGAGTGGAAAAAAAGGGAAGTCACAAGAACATTTGCTGCTGGAAACTGCTCATGGGGAGGACGCGATGTCTGGAAGGAGCCTGTGGCACACAGCATGTGCCAAGGAAAGGGACAAGATGTGCTATCTCCTCACCCACACTTGGTGTGAGACACAAAGAGCATCCCCCAGGCTGGGGGGACCCTGGGCTCCTGCCTGGGCACCATGGTGCCCACCACGAGCACCCTGCACCCCGAGAAGAACCAACCAATCAGTTCAGTAGATTTCATTTGAAGACGGTGAGGAGGCGGCTCTGCAGATGGCATCAATACCAGTTCTGCTGCCGACTCCACGGTGTGTCATCGGTTCTGCTCAGCCTGAAGAGGTGCAAGTAGAGAAAACAATGTCATTGTTGCTAGGATTTTCGGGCTCCGGCTGCCTGGCCAAGCTGAGAGTGTGTGACAGGGCTGGGGAAGGACAGCCGCGAGGAATGGTGTTATCTCAGCTGAAGAGGAAGATGAGTAACTTTCCTAGAGGCTGAGTCCTTTCAGTGCACAAAGGCATTTTTTGAATCAGATTTCAGGTATCAGCAATGTTTCTTGCTCCTTTGGGCTTCAAGAACATCAGAGCCTGTGCCTGCTGTGAATTTGGGGGATGGTGACAAGAGCCACCCCGAGCTCTGAACTCACAGAAACATCTCAACCTCGATGCACAAAACCACCAGAAATTGTTATATATCAGACACCCGACATCCCTATTTACCCCTGAAACACTCCTTCAGTGCCACACTGGACACAACTGCAGCAACGAGCAGCGAAGCTCCCTTAGACCCCCTCACGTCTCATCCCACCGCAATGCCAACACAGGAGACATGGCACAAGGCAAATGCTCCAGCAGCTTCCTGCGTTGCCCTGCCTGCCCCAGGCTTGCAGTAGTACAAGAGGTATAGCACCTGCACAGGATCCACAGGAGGTCTGTGGCTTTTGGGAGCCTGAACCAGCCTCATTCCAGTCCTCATTTGTTGTTGCGGGCAGCACTATCACCCCACTGGAAACTGGCATTTCCTTCTTAAAAGCTCTGTGCCCAATGACTACCAGCTCCAAAACTGTTTGGTGGGAGGCACACATCTCTGAGAGGTGATCATAGAATCATGGAATGGGTTCCATGGGTATGGAATGCAGATGGGAATTCCATGGGAATGGGTAGCAGATCCACCTGTTAAATTAAAACTAGGGACTAGAGGAAATAAAGTGGAATTTTAGTGGATACAGGAGCAACTTATGCGGCATTAAATCAGAGGGAAAAGAATTTGTTACAGATTTGGGAGCTACTGGTCACCAAGAAAAAGAGGAAAAAAAAAAAAAACGAGGCGTTCTTTCTGAAACCCTTAAACTACAAATTGGGAAAACAAATGGGAATGCATAAATTTTATGCATGCTAAATTCTCCGAAATGTTTAGGATGAGACGCAACATTTAAAGAAGGCAAAATGGAATTAAGAGTTAAAAATGATCAATTAAATGCAGTTTTGAGTTTCTCTTTAATTCAACAGAAAAGCAAACAGGAGGACCTCCCTGAAATAGAAGAAATCCTTAATCAGGTATATCTGGGAGTATGGGCGTGTGAAGTTCCAGGTAAGGCGAAAAATGCTTTGCCTGTTGAAGTAGGAATAAAAAGGGTGGTGGGGGCTGCCCAATTAGAGTAAAACAATATCCCCCTAAAATTGCAGGGAAAGGGAATTAAAAATCATTGATAAATTTTAAAATATAAATTATTAATTGAATGTGAATTGGAATATAATACTCCTGTCTTGCCGGTAAAGAAATAAAGTTGCAGATTGGTTCAAGATCTCAGAGCAATCGACAAATTTGTAGAGGATATTAGTTCAGTAATAGCTAATCCGTATACCTTATTGACTAAATTGAATAATAATCAGAAATGGTTTGCCGTCTTGGATTTAAAGGACTCTTTGTTTACCATTGGCCAAAGAAAACCAGAATTTATTTGCTTTTGAATGGGAAAATCCTGACACAGTAAGGAAAACCCGATTAACTTGGACAGTATTACCTCAAAGGTTTAAAAACAGTCCAGCGAGTTTTCAAAATCAGCACTGGCACTAGAATCATGGAAACCACCCACTCAGACGGGGACTCTGTTACAAGATGTGGATGACCTATTAATTGCCATAGAAACAAAGGAAGAACGTGTCCAGTGAATGGTGGGATTATTGAGTTTTCTGGGACTGAGTGGTTATTGGGTATCCAGACAAAAGGCCCAACTAATCCAAACCTGAGTTTCCTACCTAGGATATGAAATAACAGGAGAACAGAGAGAACTTGGAACTGCTCGAAAAGAAGCCATTTGTCAAACTCCACGACCATCGACCACCAAGTTGCTCCGGACGTTCCTGGTAATGACTGGACGATGCAGGCTTTGGATGCATGATTCTAGTGTTCTGGTAAGACCCCTATGTGAACTGTTAAAAGAAACCCCTCTCTCTTTGGAATGGACTGTTTCAGCAGAGGAGGGCTTTAGAAATTTAAAAGACAAAGCTAATGAGAACTGCAGCTCTGTGTCTGGATGTGACTGAATCCTTTTGGCTATATTCCTATGAAGAGCAGTGAATAGCTTTGGTGGTCCTTACTCAGAAACCCAGGACCCTATAAGAGGGCAGTGGTGTATTTTTCAAAACAGCTGGATGAAGCGAGCAAAGGATGGCCTGGATGCCTAAGGGCTGTGGCAGCAGTTGTCATGAATACTGAAGAGGCTCACAAATTTACCTTGGGACAAAAGGTTACTGTGCTAGTGTCCCATGTTGTATCAGCAGTCCTGGAACAGAAAGAAGCCCACCGGTTATCTCCGTCATGTTTTTTTAAAATACCAGGCCACCCTTGTGGAACACAATGATATAGAAATCGTGGTCACTAATGTTGTCAATCCAGCATCCTTTTGCAGGAACAACCAACAGGAACTATTAACACACAACTGCTTGGCCACTATAGAGACTGTGTATTCAAGCTGACCTGATTTGAAAGAAACCTCTGGAACATACTGAACGAGAGCCCTGGAACTGGCTAAAGACAAAAGGATAAATATTTGGACTGATTCTAAATATGCATTTGGCATGGTCCGTGCGCATGGTGCCACCTGGAAAGAACGAGGACTTTTGAACACGAAACAGATTAAACATGCTACAGAAATTCTACGACTACTGGAAGCTGTTCAGCTACCTGAGGAAGGAGCTATTATGTGTTGAGAGAAGGAGGCACAAAAGCACAATGTAATCAGTTCTAAGTAAGGTTAAGTTTGATGGCTTTGTAATGGAAAATAACTGCGGTGCTTGAAGGTAGCCGACATAGTTTCAGGACCTTAGGACCTTAGTACAAAAAGTGTATGGAAAGCAGAATAGAAAAACCTTACCTGGGGATGGGGAGTATCTGGGACTAGCAGATGCCCAGGATGGGAGCAGTTAAACTAACTGATAAGTAGGAGGACAGGCTGATTGTTATGTTTGTGGTGTTAATGAACCCATTAAGCTGGTGTAAACATCTACTGGGCAGTATCACAAGTCTAGCAGATGTCCAGGATGGGAGCAGTTAAACTAACTGATAAGTAGAAGGACGGGATGATTGCTATGTCTGTGATGTTAATTAAGCTGGTGCTTCAAAGACTGCCAGGAGTTATGAGGATTGTTGGGAGAAGTAAAGGACCCTTAAAAACCACCATCACAGTTTTTGTATGCTTGTGGGAAACTTTTCAGAAAATGATGTAATTCATGTGCAGCCTCATATATAAGGATGGCCTGTATAGCAATACGGGGACTATCCCCCGTATCTCCCGGCGCCGCAATAAAGAATACCTGCTTGTCAACTTGAAACTCTGTTGGTGAGTTTGTTCCTGGAGTTTTCTCCGAACCAAGGCAAAGGTACCATTGTTATCTTTGATTGCTGGCTGTTTCCAGGCTGAAAGTAAAAGGAAGGGACTTCACTCTTTCCAGTTTGTCCTTCCCCAAAACTGGGTGTTTTTTGAGACCTCCAGCTTTCCCTGAGCAGGGAAAATCCTATGGAGCCATAGAGGTGTCCAGGGGTTGTTCTGCCCACCCTGAGCTGCAAGTCTGCATCATGAGAGAGAAAGATAGCTGGTGCTGGCTCCCAGCTCCTTCCTGGGCCCTGCAGAGGTTTGTGACCAGCAGCTTCCACCCTTGTGACTGTGCCCTGGGCCAGGAGAAGCAGGCACTTCCCACGGGGATGGCCACTTGCTGCATCCCACTCCTCCCCAGTATGTCCCGGAGGGTCCGAGCACAGGGCTGGGGACCAAAGGGTGCTGAGAAGAGGGTGTTCAAAGAGGCCTCTCTGCAGCACCCATGCCCTGGAGCTTGGGGGCTATTCCTGGGTGCATGAAAGGAGGCATGGGACTCCTTTGGGAGGCATGGGACTTCCTGCTGGGAAGAGTTCTCTTGTGCTGTGCGTTCATGAAAGCAAGCACCTCACTGGCTGTTTGCCTTTAGGTATTAGAGAAGTGGGTGGTTTCCCTGGGCTGGAGGAAAGATGGATTGATTTTGGCCACGCAAAGCTCTTCCCTGAGAACACGTCCCTGCTGCTGCTCACAGACAGCGTCACCTTCAGGTGCAAACCCAGACAGGACACATCACCCAGCCAAGTGCAGGCGATGTGAGTGGAGGCAGCAGTAATTGGGCTGACGGCGATGGCCCTGGCCATGCTCATGGGCGGGAAGGATGGAGTGAGAGCTGGGACGTGTTGCGTTCCCCTGTAGGTGATGGGCTCTGCTATGAAGGTTGGTGGTTCACGGTGTCATGGGCATTGCTTATAGAGTTGCATTTTACCATTTGTGCACTTTTAATCCCTGTGTTGTTACTCTTGGTGCTTTGCAAATCCTTATCACAGTTCTCTTAGGGCTTCTCAAGCCCTGCTGGAGCTGGAGGAATGCTTAAATCCTTCATCTCCTACTTCCTAATGAGGCTTGTCCTGCCTTTGCTGCCGGTGCTCAAGGTCCCCACCTCAGAGCCGGGGGGAGGCTTCCCCTGCTGATGATGGGTGATGCTGCTTTAGCAGTGCTGAGCCCTGGTGCTCTCACCTCCTGCCCTGGCATCACTCGGGGCTCTGAAATAGGCTCATAGAAGGGTCACAGACACTCCCTCTCTTCCCCAGGTCCCACCACCAGCAGTTGTAGCAGCCCGTGAGCTGAGGCAGGAAGAAAAGCTGGCCCCAAAACGAACCCCTGTGCTGCACCGGGGCCCGAGGAAGAGTTGTCGGCTTCCTCCCTGGCTGAGCTGACAGCCCTGGCACCGTTCAGAGGCGTGGTGGCCATCAGCCTGAGCTTCAGTTCCTGCCGGGAGCAGCCCAGCAGAGGGGTGATGCTGGTGGGGCTCCTTGGCTGGGTGACAGCGCCAGCTCGATGGTGACCCCAAGACTGCCATTCCCATGACATGTGCCCTTGGGGACCTGCCTTGGCTTCAGTCCTAGCAGGGTCATGGTGGCAGCGGCTGCTCCATCGGCTGGTAGATGAAGAGCAGGAGCGGGGTTTGCTTTTGCCTTTCCACTTCCTGTCAGAGCACAAGGACTGAGAGCTCCTTCGCGTGTAGGTGGCCAGAGGGGCAAACCTGGCTGTGAAATGGTGCGGTGCAGTACAGTGCCAGGGGACAGATAACACTGAGAGTGTTGAGTGGTGAGAGCTCGTCTCTCAGCCCTCTCTGGGGCACTGCCGTGGTTGACAGCCAGCTCCCTGCAAGCCCTGGAGAGGCAGACCCCTTTGCTGCCAGAGCTTGGGTCCCCTATAAAGCATTGAACCACAGGGTGATTTGTGTCGGAAGGGACCTTAAAGCCCACCCAGTTGTAACCCCTGGCACGGGCAGGGACCCCTTCTACTGGAGCAGCTTGCTCCAAGGCCCTGTGTCCTACCTGGCCTTGAGCAACAGCCACAGCTTCTCTGGGCACCCTGTGCCTGCGCCTCAGCACCCTCACAGGGAAGAGCTTCTGCCTAAGAGCTCATCTCAGTCTCCCCTCTGGCAGGTTAAAGCCATTCCCCTTGTCCTGTCCCTACAGCCCCTTGTCCAAAGCCCCTCTCCAGATTTCTTGCAGAATAATACAAGAAATTTCTTGCAGGCTTCCTACAGCAGAAGCACAGCACAATGCAATGCTGCTGCAATGATTTTCTGGAGAACTTTTAGCTCGAAGACCAGCATCAAGATGCTGCCATGTATCTAGGCTGTAAAAGTGCAATTTCATGGACTCTGAAATGTGCCCTCTAAGTGTGGCCATGACTGTTCTGCTGCAGTTCCCTTAAACCTCCAACTGCAGAGAGGACCCTGGGGGGTTTCCACTTCAAAACAAGGCAACAAGATGTGTGTCTCCATAGCTTCCACCAGGGATGTCTTCAGACCCTTCACCCCTGAGGGTGCCTGTTTCAGGTAACAAAGTCATTTGTTCCCAGGGGAAGATTTCACTCAAACTTAGAGAAGTAGTTACAGAAATCCCCATCTTAAAGGCAAAATCTATGTCACCCCCTGGTGAAAGTGCCATAGAAGCAGCCCTGGTGTCCCGTGCTGGCAGGCAGGAAGGTGCAGACCCGCAGTGTGGCTGCCGAAGAATAACACTCTCTCTTTTCCCAGGTGCAGCTCAGCAGCAGAAGGGGAGAGTCAGTGACCAGCAGGAGGTACAGGGGGAAACGTGGCAGCTCGTGGGCACAGGCAGCTGGGACATGCCCACTGCTGGCTTGAGGAAGATGCACTAAGCTCGAAAAACTGGGTGCTGGGTATAAAAGCAGGAAGTTGATCCATTTTTGTAAGCGAAGGCTGCGAAGGCTGCAAAGTGCCTGCACTTTTCCGGCTGCACACATACTTCCCCTCCACCTCCCTCCTAGTCAGAGCCAAAGGCAGCCTGACCCTGCAGGGCTGTGAAGCCCTGGGACAGTTTGGGGCAGCAGCAGCAGCAGCAAAGAGGCTACAGAGAACCGTGCAGATAGTCACAGAATCCCAGCCTGGTTTGGGTTGGAAGGGACCTGAGAGCTCCTCCAGTTCCAGCCCCTTCCATGGGCAGGAACACCTTCCACTGGAGCAGCTTGCTCCAAGCCCCTGTGTCCAACCTGGTCTTGAACACTGCCAGGCATGGGGCAGCCACAGCTTCTCTGGGCACCCTGTGCCAGCGCCTCAGCACCCTCACAGGGAAGAACTTGTGCCTCAGAGCTCATCCCCCCCCTGCTTCCTGGTCTCATGAATTCGTGTGAAGCACTCCCTCAGGGCTGGGTGTACCTGATGGGCTGAGCCAGTTTTGCATCCATGGGGTGCTGGGACCAATGTTCCCCCGCCACTATGGTGGGTAAAGCCATCTGGGCTTTACGCAGCTGCTGCCTCTGCCAGCTCTTTGTTGCGTGCAGATGGTCAGCAGCTCGGCACCCCTCCTGATCCCAAAACGACCTCTGGAGAAGTCCCACCTTTGGTGTTTTCTTTGGCCTTCTCTAGGCCTTGCATGTGGAGGAGTCTCGCGTGGAAAGCGCGGAGGTGGAGGATGTGATGAGCATTTACGTCTAAACTGGAGGCAGCATTGACCAGCCGCAGCTGAGGGTGACACCAGAGGTCATGTATGCACCCATCAAGGCATCCTGATCCACCAGGACCAGGCACTGGACCTCCCACCTCCTGCCGTGACTGTGGAAGCTGCCTCGAGCAGGAGCCTTGCAGAACGTCGTTGTGCCTCCAAGCAGAGAAGATGTCTTTGTTGTTGATGCTTCATCCCCAGGGCTCCCCCTCCAGCAGCTATGCATGCTGAGCCTTGGCTGGAAAGGATTTGGAGCATCAGGAATGCATTAGTTTGCCTGGAAAGTTCCTCTTGAATTGGAAGGACGAGCTGGTTTCAGCTTCTCCTTGAGACTTCCTGTGAATACAGAGTCACCCGAAGGAAAAGAAAGATGCTGAAGGCAAATCAGTGGTGTTAGCGTAGGAACAAACACATAACCACCGGAATGGTTATATGAGGTGCTTTATTGCAGCGCTGGGAAACCAGGGGTACGCACCCAAATCTGGTTCCGACCTCGTCACATCGCGTCCGCAATTTATATCATAAAAGTTTCACAATTAATGCATATTTATTATAGGTTACAACATTTAACTAATACATATGCATTAGGGATTGCCACATCCATCTATTACGACATCAGCCTCTTCTGCGCTTGCGCGGCCCCCTCTGGTGGTCGTCTGGTGGTCGTTCCGGTGAAGTAAGAGTCTTCCTCGGATGAAGTAAGAAGTCTTCCTCAGGTTGTCCTTTTCACCTTTCCCTTACTTGAGTATATTCCAATCCTTGTGTGGACGTTAGCATTTTCTTATCTTCTTTCTGGTATGCTCTTCTGGCTATCATATACACAGGTTCTACTTGGGTATGGTCTCCAGTACATACTTTTCTAAATTCTTTTATACACCTATTACCATATTCGGTTATGCTATGTTTTGTAGCATTGGGTACAAGACAGCTGTGATATATCGCAACATTAGAACCGCCGTGATACAAAATTATAAAGTTATACAAAATTATAAAGTTATAAAGCTATAACATTCTGTAATATATATAAAACTTCACTACTAATCTATAAATTTCAAGTTTATTATACAAAATTTTGCTGTTTTCCAACAGTGGGAGCTTGCTGCCAGACTCCCCTCAGTTACAGGGTAACAGAGAGCATTACATGGATTTTAATCATGAGTCCCATGTTCACTACCCCAAGTCTTGTCATTAAAAGAATATATGAAGTTCCTTTGTCCTGAGAAGTTGTCTGTACGTTTGCAAGTGTGTGAGTAATTGCTGAGTAATGCAGTTTGCTTGAGCCCACAATCCCAGGGCAACAGTTCCTCTGTTGTTCTGAAATGTCCCCACTGTAGCACAAGGGGAAGGGGCTTTCTGTGCAGTGCTGTTCCTGGCACAAAATGCCACTTGCTCAGAAGGGTGGGATGCACGTGTGGAAGGCAGCTGAGCCATGTCATTCCAGTTTAAAGGGCCGTGTCTCCCTCAGCAGCACCAGGCATCTTTAAAAATGCAGGGAGGGCACACATGGAGTTTTGTTTCCCTCTGGCTTTCAGGGAAAGCCAGGCACCCTGTACCCTGCATGCTATGGAGGGGTGAGAGCCTTGGGCATCTTCTGACCACAGCTGCTCTTGGCACATGCTGTGATGGAGAGGGGTGATGGGCACAGGTTACTCCTGGGGAGATCCCAACTGGACACAAGAAGAACATGTTTCACCATGAGAACTATCAGCCACTGAATCATCTCCCCAGGGAAGTGGTGAAATTCCCAGGGGAATTGGACCCTGTTGAGATCCTGCTGGACAGGGTGCTGGGCCAACTTGTGCTCCTGGTAGCAGAGTTGGTAGCATCATGCTCTCGGAATGCTGCACTTGGGGCTGTAGTTCAGCCTGGGGAGGAGCAGCTCTCACGCATCTGAGGCCGGGAAGCGCCCTCAGGGAGCCGCAGGGCTGCAGCCGGGCTCTCACCTCACTGTGCACGGAGCAGGGAGGAACCTGCAGGACTTAATCTGGATGGAAGAGGTGAGAGGAGCCGAGGCTGGCCCCATGTGCTCCATAGTGCTCTCTGGTCCCTCCTGCTTCCACCTTCTCTCCCTCACTTCTCTGCTCTGCCCCGCCCCCCACCCCGGGCTCCCACCACAGAAGATGTCACCTTCACCTACACTGTGCCCCCCACCTCTCTGTTTAACCCATCCTGCAGCCATACCAGCTGCCTCTGCTCTGTCACTTCCTTCTCTGAGCAGCTCCTTGCAGAGCTTGCCCCCCACCGGCCCTTCTTTGCTCTTTGGAGCTCTTAAAAGTCGGTGTGGCTTTCCCTGTGGCTGCAAATGGCTCAGTACTGCTGGAGATCAGGCCCTCTCTGGCTGCCCTTCAGAGCAGTCTCTCTCTCTGGATAAGTGTAGCTTTGTATCTGAGACCTCAAGTGTCACCCTGGTTCTCTTCATGGCCTTGCTGCTTGTCATTGTTTATTCCTCCACATTTTCATCCATCCCAGGTGGCTGAACATCATCCTTTGAAGCTAGTGCTGAATGGGGGGGAGACCCGGTGACAAAGGATGTGGTCAAGGCACCCAATGCCTTCACGTCGGATTTTACCAGCAAGACTGGCCTTCAAAGAGCACCCACAGCATGGAGAGCTCCCTCAGTGGGATGGGCTCAGGTCGGGATCAGCACAGGACATGCCAGTTGACCCTGAGGGGATGTGCCCCTTTGTGCTGAGGGAGCTGAGAGCACCATGAGACTGCTCCTGGAAACCTCTGAAAAGAGGTAGGAGACACTCAGGGGCTGCAGCAGTGTGGGAGGCGGAAGAGAGAAGGGCTCATGCTCCTCAGCTTCACGTCTGCTGATGGTCACCTGCTCCTCTCACCTCTCCCCAACCACAAGAAGCCGCTGGCCCCAAGCAGCAGGTGAGCAAACACTTCCTGGCAGCTGCTGTGAGCAGGATGGTGCTGCTTTATCTGTTGTTTGGGCTCTCCCGGCCCCTCAGAAGGTGCAGCACAAGAGCCAGAAAAGCTTTTAATATACTTGTGAGAGGAGTTAACCACGAGCAGGAACCTGCACTGGTCTGGCTTGTAGCTCTTCTGAGGTTAAGAGAGAACATGGTTTTAAAGTTTCCTTCCAGCAATCTGGAAGGATTAACATGACCGGAGTGGCCTGACAGATACAACTGCTCCTTGGAGCAGTTAAAGAGGGGGACATGGGTGATGGCGACATGGTGGGTGGGCAGCACTCATCTACGCCAGCTCCTCCTGCCTGCAAGCAAGTGAACTATGAGCCTGTGTCGTGGTTTAAGTGCAGTCAGTAACTCAGACCCACACAGCCTGCTCACTCAATGACACCTGCAACTGTTCAGGACGTGGAGGCTCCCTTGGATGCAGAGCTTGGGGCAGAGCCCAGCACAGCCCCTCTCATCCCAGCAGCAGGTGAGGCTGGAGAAGACATGGTGTCTCCCACGTCTATAGAAGAGCAGAAAGAGGCCATGACAGTAGACGTCTCTCCGGCTGCTGAGGAAGAGCAGCGCCGGTACCAGCTTCCCCTGTCTTTGTTGAGCAGGAGGCAGAAATGGAGGCAGAAGCAGAGGCAGAGAGAGGCAGGCCTTTGCCCTGCTCAGCCCCACAGCAGCGGAGCTGGTTCTTCAGGAAACAGCCAGGCGCCCACTACAGGAGAGTCATTGAGGTGCTGCAGTGGGGCCAGAGAAGGGCAATGGGGCTGGTGAAGGGCCTGGAGCACATATGTGATGAGGAATGGCTGAAGGACCTGGGGGCATTTAGTCTGGAGAAGAGAAGGTTTAGGGGGAACCTTCTTGCCCTCTGCAGCTACCTGACAGTACCTCAGTCCAGAGGAGCAGCCTCCCTCAGGAGGCAGCAATTCCCCTGGAAGCCCCCGGCAGTTCAGCGTCCCAGGACGTGGAAGATGCCCGCGGGTAAAGAGGCGAAAGCCCATTGCCAGCCTGCTGAGGGCAGGCCAAGCGAGCAGAGAAGGCGAGAGGTGAGGGCCGGGGCAGGAGGGAGAGGCCGGTGGTGGGAAGGGGCTGCTCGGAGCTGCCTCGGTGACAAGGCCAGGCTTGCCCACACTGCTTGGGCCGCTGTGCCAAGGCAGCCGCCTCCATCACACACCTTTTCCTCCTCCTCCTGCATGCAGGTGACCCACAGGCAGCCCAGAGAAGTGCCTCAGGGCAGCCCGAGCCAGGCGTCATCCCACCATGGGATCACGCTCCAACGGCTGCGCTACCCAGAGAGGATTCAGGCTGTCGACATCCGCCAGAGCGCAGGTAGGCAGCCCCAGGGAGACGGGGCCAAATGTCTTCCCGACCCCAGGAAATGCTGATGGGCAGGAGGGAAGTGCAGGAGGGAGCAAGCTCCTCCCCCATGCCGTGCCCCCCGCAGGATGCCCGGGCATGCGGGGTTGCTGTGGGAAGTGCCCATGGACTGCGGGTGGCCAGCCCTCTCCCCAGCCGGCTCTGGGAGCAGGAGGCAGCCGCCTGCGGGACTGAGCCCAGCCCTGCGGTTGGCAGGGGAGCCCAACAGCCTGAGCTCGGCCAGCTGGGACGTGGGCACAACGGACACCGTCACACAGCCTCTCTCCTCGGCTTCTTTTGCAGATGGGCAGCCTGGAGCGCCGAGTGGTGCTGCCCAGCACCAGCGGGTCGAAACAGGAGCAGACCCTCCGTCTGCCACCGCTGGTGACAATGGCACTCCGGCCACCGCCTCGCTCAGCGAGAGCAGTCAGCAGCTGCTGCAGGCTGCCACCTGTAACACCAGCAGCCTCTGAAGCTTCCGGCAGCGTGAGCGACTCGGCCATCGCCACTTCAAGCAGCAACCCACAGCAGCTTCTAACAGCTTCTGCCCAGCTGCGCCGCGTCCCCAGTTACGGCAGCAGAGATACGTGGCTGGAGACCTGTCAGCCTGCTCTACGCAGGTCCACAGGCTCTGCTCCCACAACAAAGAACTCCGGGAGCACGAGCACAGTGCTGCGCAAGCACACCACTGGGAGCCAGGGACCCTGCCAGCAGTCAACAGCCGCAGGGACACAAATGAGAAGAGACATGCTCCTGGCAGCCAACAGCAGCAAGGCCCCAGCCACTCAGCCCACACTGAGGAGCACTGGGCAAGCGGCACAGCCCCCGCCAGCAATGTGGGCAGCGGGCAGCAAGGGCAGCCTCAACAGCAGCGTGCTGTGGCGGCACCAGAAGGTGTTTCCCCAGCATCTGCCCACGCTGCCCCACATCAAGACTTCAGAGCAGCCAAAGAGGAGCTGCCTTCCTGCCGCAGAGGAGGAGAGACAGTGTGTTGAGGACATCGAGAACACACTGTCCCGAGTAAAAGTCTTAAAATTACGAAACATCTGGGTCAACCCCCTCGTCCCAGAACTCTACCAAGACCCGCGAGTGGATATCCAGCCTAGATCCAGCAGCCAAAGCAGCGTAGGCATGGGTGAAGAAGGAGAGGCAACCGGAGACCTGCAGAGCGTGTCTCCTGCCCCAGCCATTCCCATGCACAGCGAACCAGCACCTGCTACCCTGGCTGGAGCTGCTGAGGAAGAGCGGCACCGCGCACCTGTCGCTGCCGTGTCAGAAGTGGAGGAGGAAGCACCGGTACCAGCTTCCCCTACGTTTGTCGAGCAGGAGGCAGAAACGGAGGCAGAAGCAGAGGCACAGAGGAATGCCTTTGCCCTGCTCAGCCCCACTGCGGCGGAGCTGGTTCTTCAGGAAACAGCCAGGTCTGTCGTCAGTGATGTCCTGCACAAGGCTTTGGCTGCATTCCAGGCCACATCCATTGCCCAAAGCCATGTGGATGTGTCCATGGCAGCAATGACAGCTACAGCTGTTCCGGGTGTGGAGTCTCCTTTGGATGCAGAGCATCAGGCAGAACCCAGCACAGCCCCTCTCATCCCAGCCGCAGACAAGGCTGGAGAAGACATGGTGCCTCCCATGTCTATGGAAGAGCAGGAAGAGGCCGTGACAATAGAGGTCGCCCTGGCTGCTGAGGAAGAGCAGCGCCACGCACCTCTTGCTGCCATGGAACAAGAGGAGGAGGAAGCACCGGTACCAGCTTCCCCTACGTTTGTCGAGCAGGAGGCAGAAATGGAGGCAGAAGCAGAGGCACAGAGGAATGCCTTTGCCCTGCTCAGCCCCACTGCGGCGGAGCTGGTTCTTCAGGAAACAGCCAGGTGCGTCGTCAGTGATGTCTTGCAGAAGGCTTTGGCTGCTTTTCAGGCCACATCCGTTGCGCAAAGCCATGTGGATGTGTCCATGGCGGCAATGACACCTGCAACTGTTCAGGGCATGGAGCCTCCCTTGGATGCAGAACTTCGGGCAGAGCCCAGCACCGCCCCTCTCATCCCAGCAGCAGGCGAGGCTGGAGAAGACATGGTGTCTACCACGTCTATAGAAGTGCAGGAAAAGCCCTTGACAGTAGACATCTCCCTGGCTGCTGAGGAAGAGCAGCGCCGTGCACCTCTTGCTGCCATGGAACAAGAGGAAGTGGAAGCACCGCTACCAGCTTCCCCTACGTTTGTCGAGCAGGAAGCAGAAGCAGAGGCACAGAGGAATGCCTTTGCCCTGCTCAGCCCCACTGCGGCGGAGCTGGTTCTTCAGGAAAGAGCCAGGTCCGTCGTCAGTGATGTCCTGCACAAGGCTTTGGCTGCGTTCCAGGCCACATCCAATGCCCAAAACCATGAGGATGTGTCCATGGCAGCAATGGCAGCTACAGGTGTTCCAGGTGTGGAGTCTCCTTTGGATGCAGAGCATCAGGCAGCGCCCTGCGCAGCCCCTGTCAACCCAGCAGCAAGCAAGGCTGGAGAAGACATGGTGTCTCCCATGTCTATGGAAGAGCAGGAAGAGGCCATGACAGTAGACGTCTCTCCGGCTGTTGAGGAAGAGCAGCACCCTGCACCTCTCGCTGCCATGGAGCAAGAGGAGGAGGAAGCACCGGTATCAGCTTCCCCCAGCTTTGTTGAGCAGGAGGCAGAAATGGAGGCAGAAACAGAGGCACAGAGGAATGCCTTTGCCCTGCTCAGCCCCACAGCGGCTGAGCTGGCTCTTCAAGAAACAGCCAGGTGCCTCGTGAGTGATGCCCTGCACAAGGCTTTGGCTGTGCTCCAGGAAAGAGACAGGCAGCCCCAGGAGCAGCAGGACATTGATGAAAGCCATGTGGGTGTGTGGAACGAAGCAAGGAGGCCTGCAGCAGATGAGGACACTGAGACTCCTGTACGACCTGCTCAGAGGCGACGCACACTTATTGAGAGAGTTGTGCAGGTCTCCTTCAGGCACAAAGTGAGGAGAGCACCTGGAAAGCATCAGGGAGAGGCCAGCACAACTGTTGCCTCCCCACCATTACACAAGGATGAACCGGCAGCGTCTCCTGCAGCCGTTCAGGACACCAAGGCTGAGCCAGGTATGCCTCTGAGTCAAGCGGCACTGAGACAAGGGCGGCACCAGCGTGTGCACGATTTTGGCCGTGCCCTGGCTTCCCCTCCCTGGGCGAGGGCTGAAAGCCGTTTGTGGAAAGCCCCCGAGGGAGAACCTCGGTGGCGGGTGCCAGCAGGAGCTTGTGCGGCGCCCGCCCAACCCCATGCCTACAGCTCTCCTTTCCCCACAGGCATCGCCACCCTCCCAGACGCCGGAGCAGCCCAACAGCGAAGACCATCCCGCTTCAGAAGGGCGCTGAAGGCTCTGCGCAGGGCTTTCCGCTTCTCCTGCATCAGCCCGAAAGTGGAGGAGTAGTGCCCCACTGCCAGCTCCAGACCCGAGGGAGCTGCGCCGAGGACATCGTGCTACAGCCTGCGTTTGCTGCGGACACTTTCTCAGGCCAATAAATCATAAGGCAATCAGTGCTTGCCTCTGCCTTCTCCAGCTTTTCCCTTGTTTCAGTAGCACAGAAGCCTGCAGAGCGACCTCTTTCCTTGCAGCACTTCCCAGCTGCTGACCTCGCACGCCTGCTGGCTCTTGGCAGTGCGTGCTGCCCGTGGAGGAAAAGCGCCTCCTGGTGGGATGAAACAGTGTGTGATGCAGTGGCTCCCCCGTCAGCTGGCTTTTGGAGCCGGGTGCATGCTGCAGCCCGGCGCCTGCAATGAGAGGGGTGTAGAAGGGATGGGAGGAATAAAGAGCGAGGCTTGGAGCTGCTAAGGCCAGAGATAAGGGACGAGACACTGCGATTGTCCTGCTCCTCCTGCACACAGAAGCACTGGAGCGATGCGGTGAGAAGCTGGCAGTGTTTCCAGAAGCAGACCTGTAAGTGGGCAGCAGATGGGTGACCCCGCTCAACCCCTCACTTCCCCATCCTAGAGTTTCCAACCAACCGAGCACAGGGGGGTCTCGCAGCTGCCCCGAGCCGTGGCCTTGTGTCCCCGCGACTGCAGCAGAAGAAGGACAGGGAGGTGGCCCTGAGGCTGCAGATGTACTTGTGCAGGAACGCACACACGGCTCCTGGTTTGTGTTTGGGATGGGAAACCACCTCATACTCCTTGCCACCCTGTGTGCCGCTGGCATGAGAAGCTCCACAGTGCAACTGGAGCAAGCGGAGAACAGCTTTATCTTTCTGGAAACCAACTCTAAAGACTGCCTCTGGGAAGCTGCAATGTAGCGTAACCCCTCGCATGGCCTTCGCTTCCCTCCTTGACCACATGTGCCCAGCTGTTTCCGTACTCGGGGTCCTTGGCCGTGAAGGCAGAGATACAATGCACAGGAGAAGTTGCAAACATTTGGACTTTATGTGGGAAAGCGAGGAACGACAGCAATGCAGGTGGCACCACTGCAAAGCTCACTGTCAGCAGAAGAGGCCCAGCACCCTGTTTCTCTCCTGGCTCTTTGGCATTTGGAGCAGAGGCCAAAAATGCGTGCTCTACTCTCTTGCTGGACAACTGAGTGTGGGCGCTGGGAGAGGCTGGACTCAGCTTCACATCTGCTGCTGGTCACCTGCTCCTCTCACCTCTCCCCAACCACAAGAAGCCGCTGGCCCCAAGCAGATCCTAATTTCAGCTCCAAACCCAAACTTTCAGCTCCTAACTCGAACTCCTTCATCCAACCCCACATCCTTCCTAAAACTCCAACTCCTTCCTCCAAATCCAAACCCTAACCATAAGCCTAACACAACGCTAACCCTAACCCTAAACACTAAGACTAAGACTAAGCCTTAAGGCTAACCCTACACTAAACCTAACCCTAAACGTAACCATAACCCTAAACTTACCTATAAACCTCACACAAAAGTTAACCCTAACTCTACCCATAACCCCTCTATACCCATACCGCTTAACCCTAACCCCAACCGCTAAACCTAACCTTAAACTCAAACCTAAACCTAAACCTACCATACCCCAACCGCTTAAACCTAACCCCAACCCCTAAACCTAACCCTAAACCAAACTCTAACCCTAACCATAACCATAAACCTAACACTAACCCTAAACCTAATGCTACACTTACCCTAATGAAACCATAACCCTAACCATAATCCTAACCCTATCCCTAACCCTAACCCTTAAACCTAACCCTAACCCTAACCCTAAGCCTTAATTCTAACCCTAACTGGAACAAACAGGAAGGGCCTTTCTTACACTGTAACTATAAAAATGTGAGTGCAGTACTGTACGTGAACTTTGTTACAACAATTTCTACCCTTACGTAAAGGCGTTCAACCCTGACCCTAACCTTCACCTCCTAACACCAAATCCTACCTCCAACCAATAAATCAAACTCCAAACGCAAACCCCCAGATAATAAAACCAACTCCTTTTACCAACACCAGTTCCTTCCTCCAACTACAAAAACTAACACTAACTCTAACCCTAACCATAATCCTAACCCGAAGCCTAAAACCTAAACCTAAACCTAATGTGAACCCTAACCCTAAACCTAAACCCAACCCTAGCACTAACCCTAACCCCTAACGCTGAACCCTAAACCTAAACCCTAACTCTAACACTAACCATAACCCTAAACCTAAGCCTTAACCCTAAGAGTAAACCTAACCCTAACCTGAACACCTAACCCTAACCCTAAAACAAACTCTAACCCAACCCTAAAACTAAACTCGAAACTTAACGCTAAACCCAAACCCTAACCCTAACCCAACATTAAACCTAAGCCTAACCAGAGGCCTGAACCATAACACTAAGCCTTAACGCTAACCCCAACCACTAAACCTAACCCTAAACCTAACCCTAGCCCTAACTCCAACACCTTGCTTCAACTCCTAACTCCAACTCCAAACCCTATCCTCCAACTCCTCACTCAAACTCCTTCCTCCAACTCCAACTCAAAACTGTGTTCTGGCCATTCAGCAATGAGGCTCCTGGGCTCTGCCATGTCCACACACTTTGGGACTGAAATGTCCTCTCTGGAGCAGCTCTCCTCTGCCAGGGAGCTTCACCTACAGAAGAAGCTGCCCGCTCATGGCCAGGAGAGGTGTATTCTTCCCTGGGTTGGATACTGCCTTTATGGCCGAGCCCCAAGAGCAACTGTGAACGGTATCACATCTAGTCACCGACTGGTCACTGCCAGTATCCCCCGGGTACTGGGGCCAGTGTTGCTTAATATGTTCATAAGAATCACAGGATCACAGAACCAGATCATTGACGAGGGGCTCAAGTGCACCCTCAGTAAGTTTGTGGATGACACCAAGTTGGGTGGGAGTGTTGATCTGCTGTAGGGCAGGAAGCTCTGCAGAGGGATCTGGACAGGCTGGATCAATGGGCTGTGGCCAGTGGTATGAGGCTCAAGAAGGCAAAGTGCTGGGTCCTGCACTTGAGAGCATCCTGGCCTGTATCAGCACTAGGGTGTCCAGCAGAACCAGGGCAGCGATTGTCCCCCTGTACTGGGCACTGGTGTGGCCACGCCTCGAATCCTGTCTTCAGACCTGGGCTCCCACTACAGGAGAGTCATTGAGGTGCCGCAGTGGGGCCAGAGAAGGGCAATGGGGCTGGTGAAGGGCCTGGAGCACAAATGTGATGAGGAACGGCTGAAGGACCTGGGGGCATTTAGTCTGGAGAAGAGAAGGTTTAGGGGGAACCTTCTTGCTCTCTGCAGCTACCTGACAAAAGTAAGAGAGAGAGTAGAAGAGCCATGAGGCTCCAGCCTCTGTCCTTAAGAACAAGGGAGAGAACAAGAGGAAACGGCCTCAAGCTGGGCCAGGGGAGCTATAGACCAGATATTTGGAATCATTTCCTAACTTCAGGTGTAGTCAGGCACTGGAAGAGGCTGTCCAGGGCAGCAGTGAAGTCACCGTCCCTGGAAGTGTTTTTACGCCGTGTAGACGAAGCCCTCAGTGACATGGGTTAGTGGTGACATTGGCAGTACTGGGGAGCAGTCGGATTTGATGATCTTAAAGGTCTTTTCCAACTTGGTTGACTCTGTGACTGCCAAGAGCAGCCCTAGTGTGCTCAGTAGCCAAGGGCACAGTGGCGCCAACATCACAAAGCCTTGGTGGTCACTATGGAGATGCCCATCACTGCTTGGGAGCTGGTGGGAACAGTGATGGGAGGGGGCATCTCCACGGCAACTGCCAGGGCTTTGTGATGTAGAGGGGAGTCCTTGTGCCCAGAGGCCATTGTGACAGGGGGTGACACCGCATTGACCGTGGGGTACATAAGGAGCGAGAGCCCTGGAGTACCTCAGTCCAGAGGAGCAGCCTCCCTCAGGAGGTAGCAATTCCCCTGGAAGCCCCCGGCAGTTCAGCGTCCCAGGACGTGGAAGATGCCCGCGGGTAAAGAGGCGAAAGCCCATTGCCAGCCCGCTGAGGGCAGGCCAAGCGAGCAGAGAAGGCGAGAGGTGAGGGCCGGGGCAGGAGGGAGAGGCCGGTGGTGGGAAGGGGCTGCTCGGAGCTGCCTCGGTGACAAGGCCAGGCTTGCCCACACTGCTTGAGCCGCTGTGCCAAGGCAGCCGCCTCCATCACACACCTTTTCTTCCTCCTCCTGCATGCAGGTGGCCCACAGGCAGCCCAGAGAAGTGCCTCAGGGCAGCTCGAGACACGCGTCGTCCCACCATGGGATCACGCTCCAACGGCTGCGCTACCCAGAGAGGATTCAGGCTGTCGACATCCACCAAGCGCAGGTAGGCAGCCCCAGGGAGACGGGGCCAAATGTTTTCCCGACCCCAGGAAATGCTGACGGGCAGGCGGGAGGTGCAGGAGGGAGCAAGCTGAGCCCCCATGCCGTGCCCCCCGCAGGATGCCCGGGCATGCGGGGTTGCTGTGGGAAGTGCCCATGGACTGCGGGTGGCCAGCCCTCTCCCCAGCCGGCTCTGGGAGCAGGAGGCAGCCGCCTGCGGGACTGAGCCCAGCCCTGCGGTTGGCAGGGGAGCCCAACAGCCTGAGCTCGGCCAGCTGGGACGTGGGCACAACGGACACCGTCACACAGCCTCTCTCCTCGGCTTCTTTTGCAGATGGGCAGCCTGGAGCGCCGAGTGGTGCTGCCCAGCACCAGCGGGTCGAAACAGGAGCAGACCCTCCGTCTGCCACCGCTGGTGACAATGGCACCCCGGCCACCGCCTCGCTCAGCGAGAGCAGTCAGCAGCTGCTGCAGGCTGCCACCTGTAACACCAGCAGCCTCTGAAGCTTCCGGCAGCGTGAGCGACTCGGCCATCGCCACTTCAAGCAGCAACCCACAGCAGCTTCTAACAGCTTCTGCCCAGCTGCGCCGCGTCCCCAGTTACGGCAGCAGAGATACGTGGCTGGAGACCTGTCAGCCTGCTCTACGCAGGTCCACAGGCTCTGCTCCCACAACAAAGAACTCCGGGAGCACGAGCACAGTGCTGCGCAAGCACACCACTGGGAGCCAGGGACCCTGCCAGCAGTCAACAGCCGCAGGGACACAAATGAGAAGAGACATGCTCCTGGCAGCCAACAGCAGCAAGGCCCCAGCCACTCAGCCCACACTGAGGAGCACTGGGCAAGCGGCACAGCCCCCGCCAGCAATGTGGGCAGCGGGCAGCAAGGGCAGCCTCAACAGCAGCGTGCTGTGGCGGCACCAGAAGGTGTTTCCCCAGCATCTGCCCACGCTGCCCCACATCAAGACTTCAGAGCAGCCAAAGAGGAGCTGCCTTCCTGCCACAGAGGAGGAGAGACAGTGTGTTGAGGACATCGAGAACATACTGTCCCGAGTAAAAGTCCTAAAATTACGAAACATCTGGGTCAACCCCCTCGTCCCAGAACTCTACCAAGACCCGCGAGTGGATATCCAGCCTAGATCCAGCAGCCAAAGCAGCGTAGGCATGGGTGAAGAAGGAGAGGCAACCGGAGACCTGCAGAGCGTGTCTCCTGCCCCAGCCATTCCCATGCACAGCGAACCAGCACCTGCTACCCTGGCTGGAGCTGCTGAGGAAGAGCGGCACCGCGCACCTGTCGCTGCCGTGTCAGAAGTGGAGGAGGAAGCACCGGTACCAGCTTCCCCTACGTTTGTCGAGCAGGAGGCAGAAACGGAGGCAGAAGCAGAGGCACAGAGGAATGCCTTTGCCCTGCTCAGCCCCACTGCGGCGGAGCTGGTTCTTCAGGAAACAGCCAGGTCCGTCGTCAGTGATGTCCTGCACAAGGCTTTGGCTGCGTTCCAGGCCACATCCATTGCCCAAAGCCATGTGGATGTGTCCATGGCAGCAATGACAGCTACAGCTGTTCCGGGTGTGGAGTCTCCTTTGGATGCAGAGCATCAGGCAGAACCCAGCACAGCCCCTCTCATCCCAGCCGCAGACAAGGCTGGAGAAGACATGGTGCCTCCCATGTCTATGGAAGAGCAGGAAGAGGCCGTGACAATAGAGGTCGCCCTGGCTGCTGAGGAAGAGCAGCGCCACGCACCTCTTGCTGCCATGGAACAAGAGGAGGAGGAAGCACCGGTACCAGCTTCCCCTACGTTTGTCGAGCAGGAGGCAGAAATGGAGGCAGAAGCAGAGGCACGGAGGAATGCCTTTGCCCTGCTCAGCCCCACTGCGGCGGAGCTGGTTCTTCAGGAAACAGCCAGGTGCGTCGTCAGTGATGTCTTGCAGAAGGCTTTGGCTGCTTTTCAGGCCACATCTGTTGCCCAAAGCCATGTGGATGTGTCCATGGCGGCAATGACACCTGCAACTGTTCAGGGCATGGAGCCTCCCTTGGATGCAGAACTTCGGGCAGAGCCCAGCACCGCCCCTCTCATCCCAGCAGCAAGCAAGGCTGGAGAAGACATGGTGTCTACCACGTCTATAGAAGTGCAGGAAAAGCCCTTGACAGTAGACATCTCCCTGGCTGCTGAGGAAGAGCAGCGCCGTGCACCTCTTGCTGCCACGGAACAAGAGGAAGTGGAAGCACCGCTACCAGCTTCCCATGGCTTTGTCGAGCAGGAAGCAGAAGCAGAGGCACAGAGGAATGCCTTTGCCCTGCTCAGCCCCACAGCGGCGGAGCTGGTTTTTCAGGAAACAGCCAGGTGCCTCGTGAGTGATGCCCTGCACAAGGCTTTGGCTGTGATCCAGGAAAGAGACAGGCAGCCCCAGGAGCAGCAGGACATTGATGAAAGCCATGTGGGTGTGTGGAACGGAGCAAGGAGGCCTGCAGTAGATGAGGACACTGAGACTCCTGTACGACCTGCTCAGAGGCGACGCACACTTATTGAGAGAGTTGTGCAGGTCTCCTTCAGGCACAAAGTGAGGAGAGCACCTGGAAAGCATCAGGGAGAGGCCAGCACAGCTGTTGCCTCCCCACCATTACACAAGGATGAACCGGCAGCGTCTCCTGCAGCCGTTCAGGACACCAAGGCTGAGCCAGGTATGCCTCTGAGTCAAGCGGCACCGAGACAAGGGCGGCACCAGCGTGTGCACGATTTCGGCTGTGCCCTGTCTTCCCCTCCCTGGGCGAGGGCTGAAAGCCGTTCGTGGAAAGCCCCCGAGGGAGAACCTCGGTGGCGAGTGCCAGCAGGAGCTTGTGCGGCGCCCGCCCAACCCCGTGCCTACAGCTCTCCTTTCCCCACAGGCATCGCCACACTCCCAGATGCTGGAGCATCCCAACAGCGACGACCAACCCGCTTCAGAAGGGCGCTGAAGGCTCTGCGCAGGGCTTTCCGCTTCTCCTGTGTCAGCTCAAAAGTGGAGGAGTAGTGCCCCACTGCCAGCTCCAGACCCGAGGGAGCTGCGCCGAGGACATCGTGCTATAGCCTGTGTTTGCTGCGGACACTTTCTCAGGCCAATAAATCATATCCCTTTGTCCCCAGTGCTTGCCTCTGCCTTCTCCAGCTTTTCCCTTGTTTCAGTAGCACAGAAGCCTGCAGAGCGACCTCTTTCCTTGCAGAACTTCTCAGCTGCTGACCTTGCATGCCTGCTGGCTCTTGTGCAAGCACTGGAGCAATGCAGTGAGAAGTTGGCAGTGTTTCCGGAAGCAGACCTGTAAATGGGCAGCAGATGGGTGACCCCGCTCAATCCCTCACTTCCCCATCCTAGAGCTTCCAACCAACAGAGCACAGGGGGTCTCGCAGCTGCCCCGAGCCGTGGCCTTGTGTCCCCGCGATTGCAGTAGAAGAAGGACAGGGAGGTGGCCCTGAGGCTGCAGATGTACTTGTGCAGGAATGCGCGCACAGCTCTTGGTTTGTGTTTGAGGTTGGGAAACCGCCTCGTACTCCTGGCCGCCCTGTGCGCAGCTGGCATGCGAAGCTCCACAGTGCAACTGGAGCAAGCGAAGAACAGCTTTATCTTGCTGGAAACCAGCTCTAAAGACTGTGTCTGGGAAGCTGCAGTGTAGCTTAACCCCTCGCATGGCCTTCGCTTCCCTCCTTGACCTCATGTGCCCAGCTATTTCCCCACTCGGGGCCCGTGCCCATGAAGGCAGAGACAGAATGCCTCAACAGGAGGTCCCAGAAGTCAGGTAGGGAAGTCATGGGGAGGGGCCTGGAGCAGCTTCTCTTGACTGACTGCTGTGTCAGTCGGCCCAGGAACCAGGCGAGAAAAGCTTCCACAAGTGCAGGAACCGGGGCCAATAAACAGGGACATGTGTGAGCCTCTGGGGCGCTCTCTCCACACCAAACACTCGCATTGGCAGACCACTGATCTCTCAATTTCTCTGCCTCCCCAACACCCCCTTTCTCTCTCTCTCTCTTTTCTGGAAGTTGCTAAGTAACACAAGGCCCACCTTGACTTCTCATGAAGCCGCAGAGCTCAGGTGGAGTCTAAGTGTGAGTGATACCGGGAAATAAAGGGTTAACATTGTGCCTGCTTGCTTAAGCATTCGCTGTGCTTGGTGAAGCAGAACCGTAGGAGTCAAAGTTGCTAGAATGGTGAAGCAGAATTGGAGGAGTTACAGCTGCTAGGCAGAATTGTAGTAGATAAGATTCATAGCTTAATATTTAAGACGTTCTTGTTCAAAGAGTATCTTTAGAAAGAAAAGGAATAAAAGATAGCCAGAGTAACAAAATTTGCAACTTGACAAGTTTCTGCTTTAAGATACATAAAACTGGCTTGTAGCGAACCTGAAGTTTGGATAGGAGTCGAAGCCCTATTGAGTCTGGGCTCTGCCATGTCCTCACGCTCTGGGGTGAAGTATCCTCTCTGGAGCTGCTCGCCTCTGCCAAGATGCTTCTCCTACAGAGGCTGCCCTCTGACCCTTCCCAGCCACCTCGACCTGAGCCAGCTCCTCTGGACTGGCCTTTTGAACTGGTTCCACTCCTCTTCCACGTCTGAACCCACCACTTCTTAACCCCTCAAGCACCCCTGGCATCCCATCCATAGCAGCTCCCAGGAGTCCCACTCTCTGCCCTTACTTCAGGGGCTGTCAGCACGTCTGCCTGGGGCTGCTGATAGCACTGAGATACAGTCACTGAGAGGGCAGAGCATCCTGGTGTTCCCAGGTCTCGTTGCACATCTCCCATCTGCCTGTTGCAGATCTCTGCCTTGGGGAAACCTCATCCCTGGCAATCCCCACCAATTCCTCCCTGCCCTGCTCCTTCCTCTCCTCCTGCACATCCCCAACACTGCAGAAACCATCTGGGGAGTCATCACCTTCCTTCCCCTCCTCAGCGTGTGTTTCTCTAGATACACACACACATTCACAAACCCAAAAGAGCTCACTCTGGAGCCTGGAGAACTTCAGTTGCTTTTTTAAGCAACCAGGAGAGCTCAGCACTGTTTTCCAGCCATCTCCAAGCCCGAGCAGCCCTGATCCCACCAGTGAACCGCTGCGAATGGGGAGGAGAATATCCCAGCGCGAGGCTGGAGATGTCTGCTCCTTCCGATGTTTATTTGCCAGCCCCGGGCACTAGGGGAAGGAAAATTCACCTTCAGTTAAAGATGATGCAGGGAGGGGAGAGAGAAAAGGAGAGGATAAAGAGAGCATGTGATTCCCTGGATTCAATCAGCCAGAAGCAGTGAGGTGCTGGTGCCCTCTAATTTTTAGGTTCACAGATTTGAGGGCCAGAGGGGACCATGATGCTCGTCTGGCCTAACAATCTGTATTATGTAAAAGCCACCTGAAGCCAGACAGTGCCACCAGCTTCTTAGAAGCAACAGCAAGCACTGGGGAGCTTATAAAGACTGTGATTCTCCCAAGGTAGAGGGATGTGTGAATCCCAGCATATCCCAGGTACAGAGGAGGCCAGATACATCCACCCCAGCGGGTACCAGCTGAACAGGCAATAGCACTAGGGGAAAGAAAACATCATTTCCCTTCTGTGCCAGGCAATTCCTTTGCCCAGGAAAGAGGGATAAGCAAGCACGGAGGAAAAAAAGAAAGCCACCCCTTCCTTGTGTTTTCTTTTTGAACCTTGCCTGGAAAGGGGATCCCAGCCCTGGGGTCTCTTGGCTGCTTTGGTGTAGAACACCACAGTTTGCAGCCGTGCAGCCTTTCAGCAACAGGAGCTGAGCCCAGCCCTGAGCCGAATCCTGACCTCCTCACTCAGCCTGCAGCACCACGGAGGTGTAGTCATTGACTGCAATGTGAGTTGTTTCTCTGAAGATGGAGCCAGGCAGCATAAAACATCAGTAAAGAGCTCAGGATGCATCCCTTTAATGAGCTGAGATTGTAACACGCTGATGGAGCTTGCCAGAAGCTGCCCATTCTGTCAGGAGGAGGAGATCCTGCTGGAGAAGTGTTAAGTGGGTCCTGCTGACTCATTGGTGCAGATGGCTCTGGCTCCCACGCGAGCCAGGAGGGGGAGAGCATCCAGCATAGGGGCTGAGCTGCTGCCCCGGCATGGGAACACGATGGACGGGGCACATCAAACCAGGTTTCACTTCATTCTCCGTGTCCCATTGAGTACAGTGAGCACCAGACACCGGGCAAAGCTGAGGTGCACCCACAGGCTCCCCGTGCTCCTACGGCAGCTCTTCTTTGACAAAACACATTTATCCCTGCAAGATGCCCTCCCCAAACCCACATCAATGTCCCAGCAGAGGAACCAGAGCAAAGGTGTGACTCGAGCAGCAAGTGTGGCTCCAAACACGAGGCGGAGACCTCAGTCCTGAGCTCCTGGGGAACCAAAGCAGGGAGGGAAAGCTGGATGGGGCACTGGGGGCCTCACATTAACGTGTTTCTCAGAACTACAGGCTGGTTTGGGTTGATGGGATCTTAAAGCTCATCCAGTTCCAACCCCCCGCCACAGGCAGGGACACCTTCCACTAGAGCAGGTTGCTGCGGGTCCCATCCAACCTGGCCTTGAACAGGCAGACAGCTCTGGCACTGGATCCATCACAGCCGTCCAGCTGCCTGGAGTCCTTCCTTTGGGAGGCGAGGGCACAGAGCTGAAAGCTTCTCGTTCCCATTAGGAGCAGGCTGCCTTTGGTGAGCCAAAGCCTGAGGTCTGTGTGGGGTGCCATGGGTAGGGATGTGTATTTCCCCACCCAAACCCCACTGCAGCACCCACCATGGAACCAAGTAACAAAGGGTTTGCACCCTCTGGAGCCTGAGCACTCCCAGAAAGCCTGTGCAGCACCTGTCCCTCTTGCCAGGCCTGATCCTAAGTCCACAGGACACAAGCTTCTCATCCAGCCTTCGTCTGTACAGCACCTCCAATCCCCAGCTCGATGGGGATGGGATGCTTCCACCACTCTCTTCTGTCCCCAGACGCTCAGAACCATCTCCCTCCCTGGCTTCCATACTGCATGCTCCCTGAGATACTTCTCCACCAGCCTGATCTTTCCTGGGAGCAGTCACCAACTGCTCTTCCAGGTCTTCCTTGGGCTTCCCAGAGGTCCCAGCCTGAGCTCCATCACATGTGTTCTCCTCCTCAGCTCCCCACAGACCAGCCGGTCCGTGCCCCCAGCAACAAATGTACCTGACCCGAGCATCCTCCCTTGCCTGGGTACCACCTTCCCGCCCCCACCGAGCCCTCTCATGTGCACTGAGCATCACGCATTCCCTGGGAATGGAGGTGGCAGATGGGGAGGGGTCAGCTCCCCCCATGGGCACTTTGGGTTCCCATTTCAACGTCACTTTCACTGGAGTGTGTGTGCAGGGATGAAAGGCTCCGTATTAAGTTGCCAATGTGATCACGTGCTGCCGGGACGTGGCTGTAGCTAAGCAGCACCACCCCCACTGCCACTTTTTGGCTGGTGACTCCTCTGCTGGCTGCTCCTTGGAGTGCCCCAAAAGGAAGGAGCAACCAGCCACAGCACCCCAGGAAGGGGCAGAGCCAGCTCTGCGCAGCCCCGGGCACCACCCCACTAAAGGCTTTGGTACTCGATGCCCAGCTTGCGGGGGTGACAGCACGAAGCTGTCCAGTCTGCAGATGCCCCCAGCACTTGAGAGTGCTCAAGGCCAGGTTGGACAGAGGGGCTTGGAACGACCTGCTCTAGTGGAAGGTGTCCCTGCCCGTGACAGGGGTTGGAGCTGGAGGAGATTTAAGGTCCCTTCTACCCGAACCACTCCGGCGTTCTAAGACCGTGCTCCACACCCCAAGGGGTGGCAGCGCCGAGCTCGGGCCAGCACCACCGCTCCCGCTCCCGAAGATAACGGGCCCCGAGGCTGCTGGAGCAGAAGGGGAACCGCCGCGGGTTCCGGCCGGGGCAGGGAGCGCCGCGCCTCAGCCCCGCGGCACGAACGGGTCCGGTGCCTCCGGAGGAACCCAGCGGTTACGGCCCAACGGCCGCTCCGGGCATCCCCGCGCGCAGACCGCAGCCGAGGCGGAGGAACAGCAAAGAGGCGGGGCGGGGCGGGGCGGGGCGGGGCGGGGCTTGCGGCTCCGCCCGAGCTGGGCGCCGGCAGCGCGGAACCGTGGCCCGGCCCGGCCCGTGCCCGGCGCAGTGCACGTGCGCCGCCCGCAGGTGAGCACGGAGCCGCGCGCCTCGAGATGGAAACACCCCCTGGGCAGTGGCGACGCGTGCCAGAGCGGCCCCGAGCGGAGACACCGCGGTCGGCTCTCTGTGGTACACGTGCGACGCTCTGGCCGCAGGCGTTCCTCTCTGTGGTAGAAGGGGCGCTCTAGCTGCCTTTCCATGGTACATGTGCGGTGCTCTGGCCACAGGCCTGCGTCTTTATGGTACCAGAGGTGCTGTAGCCGGGCTCGCAGCCGCCGCGGGGGCCGGAGCTCGGGGCCCGGCGTCGTAGTAGCTCGTCCCGCGCTTTGCGCCGCTCGAGACCGGCGGGACCCGCTCCGCAGGCTCCGGCGTCCCGCGGACGCTGCGCAGACGCTCCTGAGCCCCGTGTCCGCTCCAGTGGCGCCGGGACCGAGTCCGGGAGGAGCCGCGGAGCGCCCCTGGGACCGCTGCAGCCGCCCGGGCCCCGCCGCGGCCTCACTCCACCTCTCCCCGCCGCAGCGCAGGTAACGGCCATGCCCCGGGCGCACGCGGGGGTCGAGGCTTCAGCCCCTGCCGGGGAGGGACCGGAGCTTTCGGCCGCGGCAGTTCCGGCAGAGCCCGGGCGCTCCCGCCCGCAGCAAAGACAACCCCTGCGGGGCAGGGCCGGGCCGGGCCGGGCCGGGCGGGGGCAGTGGCCGCGAGCAGGAGCGAGCTGCGGGAGGTGTCCGGGGGAGGTGCCCCGAGAGCCGGCTCCTAGCGGGACACGGAACGACGCGGAGGTTGCTCGCCTTCGGTTGTGCGCACGAAGACTTCGCTGGAGGCAGCGGAGAAGCTCCGAGCAGGAGGCGTATAGGCGGGGAATGTTATAACTAGCTGCAGGAACTTATTAGTCTCCACCTCTTGGCGTCTATGCACTGCTCTCCAGTGACTGTGGGCAGGGGTCTTGAGGATGGACTAAGCAGTCTTCCTCGCGGTGTACTTTTCACCTTTGGCACGGTTGGATGCCCCAGTAATCACAAAACTAGCTGAAAGCAGCCATATCTGTAATTCTTCTGATAGCTGGAAAAGATTTGGGAGAGTGTGACCTTCCTGCAAAATTTATTGCAGGATGGGCAGATAAGGAGTATCCCAAGCTAGCAGATGTTTGGGAGGCACTGTCTCTAAACTAACTGATAAGTAGAAGGATGGTGTGAAATCATTCATTCATGTTCAGTGGGGCCACTAAATTCCACAGACTTACAACACAAACATTGTTCTTTATTTTCGACCTAAGTTAGGCTAAAAGTACGTTAACCCTATGTTTTTCAGGCACTGGCTTTTCTTATACCAAGCTCCCCCCCCCCCCTTTTCTTTTACCTTTATAAATTGTTTTTCTATGTGACTCCCTTTTGCTCAAGAGTTCTGGCCATTTTCAGCTTCTTGTCTAATCTTGTGTCTTTAGCGACCTTTGGGAACTCACAGCGGTTATAGCCACATAGCAACGGCTATGATTTGTGAAAGCCAATACGTTGATGTGCTTATTACACTCTTCCCCTCGCAGCCTGTCTCTTGGCCTCCCTCTCAAGGGAATTCCTCAGCTCACAACACATTGGAGTGTTTCCTCCTGCTCGTGGGGGATCTGAGCCTGCTCCTGGCTTTCATCCACTGCCTGGTGGGCTCTGGGGCAGGATAAAGGTGATAAAAGCATAAAGGTAAGGGGAAGAGCTGGCTGTTCCCAGACCTGATTCCTGGTGGGAGAGCTGTTGCCTTCATGGTCAACCAGAGCCAGAATGTAAAGCCTCTGGGGTTGCTGCAGCTCCTCTCAGGTTTAGGATCTCTTGGGAAGCTTTCATTCGAGGCTTCTCTGTGTGCTGTCGGTGGTGTCTGTTTCCAGCAACGACAGCAGAGGAGCAGGAGGTCTCAGTGATGAGGTTCAGTATCTGGGTCACTCACCATTGCCTCTGTGTGTTCTCTGGTGAGTTTTGATACTGGCAGAAGATGAGATGAAAGGAACATGTGCAGAAAGATGGAAGCAGGGCTGAGCTGCCCCGGGCAGAGGCCACTTGCGAAAGGGATTTGGAGGTGAGCTCTGGGTCCTGTGTTGAGGACACCAGGCGTGGGCAAACAAGGTGGCTGCTCTTTTCCTTTCCCTGTTGGGGTTTCTTGATAGCAAAACCTGGGCAGAGCCTCCTCTCCTGTGCATCCTAAAGAACAGGCTGATGCTTTGTGAGTCGTAGTGCTTGGTTCAAGGACTTAAGTCCTTTCTTTATGATGCGTATTGGCTTTGGAACTTAGCCAAGTCCTGCTTTTCCCTAGCTGTGGCTTTTCTTCATTTGCTTGAGCTTGCACATCAGAAGTGGAGAGTTCCTTTTCCTGTACTGAATTTTCAGTGTGTGTGCGCTGGAAAGTGTTCTTCCAGGACTGAGCGTTGGCTGTTCTACAAAACCTCATCTTCTGCCTGGCTGGAGACCACCAAAGGGACGAACAAGTGCTGTGGTGTATCTTCAGGTGCCTGGTAACTCTGGCTTGGGCTGTGTCAGCTCTCTGGTGCCCCAGTTCCTCAGTCTGTAGCGAGAATCCGGGAGTCTTTCAGGGTGTTGCAGCTCAGTCAGCATCTCTAAGGAGTTTCGTGGGCTTCACAGCAGTGTTTGGTCTCTTCTCACAAAGGAACAAGTGACAGGACATGAGGAAACAGCTTCAGTTTGCACCAGGGCAGGTTTAGACTGGAGATGAGGAGCAGTTTGTTCACTGAAGGGGTTGTCAAGCGTGGAACAGGCTGCCCAGGGCAGTGGTGGAGTCACCATCCCTGCAGGGGTTGAACAGATGTGTAGACGTGGCGCTTGGGGACGGGGTTTAGCGGTGGCCTCGGCAGCGCCGGGTTAATGTTGGACTCGATGATCTCAAAGGTCCATGTCTGTGACGTGGTGGCTGATTCCTGCAGCTGCCAGGAGCCGGGGTTGCATTTTGGTGGCTGCAGATCTGGCACTTCCAAGTTGGAATCTTTGTGCAGTGCTGAAGCTGCTGGTGACTTGAGGCCAGGAACCTCGTGAGCCTTTGCTGAAGGGGCACGTCCCCACCTCAGACCGTGTTCTGTTAGGAAACTGTTTCCAGGCTTTTCCCCCAGAGCTGCCTCTGGTTTAGTTTGTTCCTGCCCGGCGAGTTGTTGTCTGAGAGCATGGAATAGCTGATTTTATTGTTAGTGTTAGAAAAAGGGGCGAATTTTTTACGATAACTATATAAATAGTAGAAATGATTATATTTGAACAATTTATAAATCAATAGTGTGGCTTTGGAAATACTGTAATTTTGCAGTATTGTTTGTAGTTTCGTACCATAGTTATTCAGTAGCCAATGTTAACAATGGTAGGCTTGGTGGCAAGAGCCAACATAACCATATATGGTGAAGGGTATATGGGTGGATTTAAGAAAGTATTGTGAAAGTCTGTCGAAGCAGAAATTATGGACACACCAAGGGTAGTCAAGTGAGAATAAGAGAATGCTGGCGTCCACACAATGGTTGGTGTATATGCAAAGAGCAGAAAGGTGCTGCACATGTATTAGTTAATGATGTAATCCGTGTTGCATGTGTATTAGTGACCAAATTTTTAGTGTATAAATTGCGAACACGATGTGACGAGGTCGAAGCCAGATTTGGGCGAGTGCCCCTGGTTTCCCAGCGCTGCAATAAAGCACCTCATATAACCATTCCGGTGGTTATGTATTTATTCTTATGCTAACATTAGTGCCAACTTCGAGAGCTCTGCAATCTTCAGCCCTGGAGTGGAGAAGCAGGTTGGGCAGCCATAGCTGCAGTGTTGAGAGAGCATGGCGGAAAATCACAAGTCTTCGATAAGCAAAGCTCGCCGAGTCTGTGTCTCCCCAGTGGTGCCACATTTCTGTGCATTTGAGACCAAAGTGCTGTTAAATCCTGCTGGGTTGAGAGCTGCCCTCCAGGAATGGATAACCAGGACAGGGTGCTCTGTGTGGCTTCACATCTTAATGCTTGGAAGGTTTTGCCCTTGCATTGAGGAGCTGTTACAGATCTCCCTCTGAGAAATGGTCCCATGATCTCCAGGCTAAGATTTAACCCTGGCTGGATTCTCTTCCGTGCTGGTGGTGTCCTTCAGAAGCAGCAGAGATCCCCCTCATCCTCCTCCTCAGTGTTTTGATGCTCTTCTAGAACTGACCTAATGCCTGGATTCCTCCACTCCCTGTGCCTCTACCCAGGGTCACTTTTCTCTCTGTCCCATAGCTCTGTAGTTCTGCCCAGGAATGGGGTATTCAAAGTGGGGAGGCCAGAGAGAGGCCGAAACCTGCAGCAGATGAGGCTTTGGCAGCACGTTGTGGTCCCTTCTGGAATTGCTTTGTTGTGGTCCCTTCTGGAATTGCTTTGCCTGATAAATCCTGGGTGCTCATTGGTTTCCCAGGACTGTTTTCTGCTGGGAGTCACAAAGCAGGAGACGCCCTGTGTCTGCTGCTGCTGCAGCTGCTGCATTGGATGGGCTGAGGTTGGTTAGAAATCTCCCCGAGCCCCTGACGGTTCCTTGCTGTCCGTGAGTGATGGGCAGGAGCTGGGGGCAGGCAGGGCTCACGTGCAGCTCCAGCCTCCCTCCCGGTCCTCTCCTGCCCTTATCCCAGAAACGGGGGGAGGCCAACAAGAGAGAAGAGGCTGAAAATGGGCCTCCCAGCCCTCTTCGGCCTTTCCTTTGATCCCACCCACTTCTCCCCTCCTCAGTGCATGAGCTCTCTCTCACCTCTTGTGTCCATCAGTGATGACTGTGGGGATGCGTCCAGCTTTCCCAGAGTGCTGCCAGTGCCTGGCATGGGGATGTGGGGCTGGGCAGCAGCAGCAACTCCTGCGTGTGTGTCCCTGTGTGTGTGTCACCAGTGTCACCAGTTCTGTCCCGTCTCTCCCAGCAGCTCAGGCTATGGTGCTCTGGCTGTGTGGCAGCTCCAGCCCGGCCTTGCTGTGGCTGCCCGGTGACACCAGGCCCGTCCTCGCTGCTGCCACTCGCTGCCACCACACGGTGCCGGAGTCCCTCAAGTGTGCCTGGCAGTTACACCGCGGCCAGCTCGGTATGTGCTGGCTCCTGTGTCCCTGCTCCCAGCCAGTCCTGACCCTGGTCCCTGGAAGTGATTTCAGTTACCTGTGTTCTTCTGAAATGGTTTCCCCAGGACCTCTTTGGTCTGGTCTGGCGTCTGTCTGCTGAGGCCAGTTAGATGTTGGTACTTGGGTTGATACGCGGATTGACTCCACAACTCGTTAAAGTTGTAAAGTAGGTATGCTTTATTCAGCGCTGAGGTGCATGGGGATCGTTCCTCCAAAGCATGCACACCCAGGGTCGTTTTTCCTTTACATTTATTCCCTTAAGGCATACATATGCATTAGATTACTGATACGCCTATACGTATTTAGTATGTGTCCCCGCTTCGTATTATAATGAGCTAGAAGGTCCTTTGCGCCTGCGCAGTGCCCCCTCTGGTCATGGGCAGGGGTCTCAAGATGAAGTAAATGAGTCTTCCTCCTGTGGGCAGGGATCCTCAAGATGAAGTAAACGAGTCTTCCTCTTCTTAAACTTTTCACCTTTTAATCTTCGCGCATGGCTTTAGGGTTTAGTCGGTACCTCATCCATAAATCATCAGCTTCTCCCCCTTATCAATAGACCCAGACATTCGCATTTCCTTGTCAATAGTTGCTTATCAGTAGAATCAGGCCTCTGTCTCCTCCCCTTATCAGTAGTTTGTGCCTTGTTCTGTTTAGTAAGCATGATAGGTGTTTACAACAGACAATACTTTTGTTTAAGCAAGGAATTCTTCTAACTCTCTTATACAATCCCCTGTATTGTTCCCATGTACATTTATTAACCCTGTATCACTGCAGGACGCAGTGGGCGTCTTGTACAAAAGGTTTTGCATTTTATCGGTGTATACGCACAAGAAGCAGAGGGCATCTCGTGGTTGGGGTCCTGCAAGAAAGATTTTGGTTTTACCCATATGCAATCTGTCGTGGTTTAAACCGATCCACACAGCTCATCCACTCGCCCCTCCCCCCCCGACCCTCCCCACTCCCGGTGGGATAGGGAGGAGAATCAGGAGAATGTAACTCCCACGGGTTGAGATAAGAACAGCCCAGCAACCAAGGTACAACACAAATCACTACTGCTACCACCAATGATAATATTGATAAGAGAAAATAACAAGAGAATACGATACCACCGCCGAACGAGTTCGACCCCCCCGAAGAGAGAGAGTGCCCTTCCGGGTAACTCCCAGTTACCTCCCTGGGCATGACGTGCTGTGGTACGGAATACCTCTTTGGCTAGTTTGGGTCAGGTGTCCTGTCTCTGCTTCCTCCCGGCCTCCCCTCGTCCCCAGCACAGCATGAGACTCACAAAGTCCTTGGCCAGAATAAACATTACTTAACAACAGTTAAAACCAATCGGTGTTATCAGCTGTCTGCCCAGGCTGGAAGTCAAAACACAGAGCTTGAACCAGTTACTAAGAAGGAGCAAAACGGCTCCTGGTAAACCCAGGACACAATCGCAAGAAGCAGAGGGCATCTTGTGGTTGAGGTCCTGCAAGACGAGGTGGGCGTCTTGTAGAAAAGGTTTTGGATTTTACTGGTATTTGACTTACGTTGTGGCTTGTTATAGTTATGATTTTGGTCTTGTGATTTTGGTATTGGTGACAGACTGTTATAAATGTATTATTAATTGTTATCTCTGTTTCAAGTGTTGTAACTGTGGAGTGTCTATTTTGTGGCTCATTATAGTGATGATTTTGGTCTTGTGATTTTGGTATCGGTGGCAGGTTGTTATAACTGTTGTTAGTTTGATACAATTTTAGTCTCTGTCTCAAGTGTTGTAACTGTGTGGAGTGTGTCTGTGGGATCCCGTGTGTGTGTGTGTGTGTGTGAGAACGTGAGATTGATAATGGGAAATCAGCAGAGGGGAGAGATCTTGAAAAAGAGTCCTTTAGGGTGCATTTTGGCACGTTTGAAAGAACTGGGAGGGTTTCCTGGGGGCTCGGTAAATGAGAAAAGGTTGATAAAAATATTGTAACGGATGGTGGCCTTTGTATAGTTTGGAAGATCAGGAAAAATATCCTAAAAATGGAACTTGGAATTATGATACATTGTTGCAATTAATGTTGTTTTGAGGTGGCAAGGAAAATGGGATAAGTAATGTATGCAGATATGTTTTTCACTTTAAGAAACGACCCCAAGTGACAGACGGAATGTGAAATTAATATACCTCTGCCAGATCCCTTAATTTTGGCTTTGGAAAAGGGCAGGGAAAAACTGAAAGCTAAGCTGGAGAGATGTTGTTCAGATTGTGATACTGGGGAAAGATGCTAAGGAAAACCAAGAGGGCAAGGAGGGGAGCTCGGGCAGTTCCTGTGTTTGAGCGTGGGATGAGTGCTGGGGAGGCAGAGGTGGAGGGATGTCGGGCGGAGGTGGGGGAGTGGGTTCGTCTCCTATGAGACCAGATCTGTGTGTGCTGTGGGGAGTTTGGACGTTGGAAGAGAGATTGCCCTGGGGGGAGTGCCATGGGGTGGCTCCGGTGGCTGAATTGGAACTAGACTGATGGGGACCTGGGGAATCTACCCTAGCAGATCCACCTGTTAAATTAAAACTAGGGACTAGAGGAAATAAAGTGGAATTTTAGTGGATACAGGAGCAACTTATGCGGCATTAAATCAGAGGGAAAAGAATTTGTTACAGATTTGGGAGCTACTGGTCACCAAGAAAAAGAGGAAAAAAAAAAAAAAGGAGGCGTTCTTTCTGAAACCCTTAAACTACAAATTGGGAAAACAAATGGGAAAGCATAAATTTTATGCATGCTAAATTCTCCGAAATGTTTAGGATGAGACGCAACATTTAAAGAAGGCAAAATGGAATTAAGAGTTAAAAATGATCAATTAAATGCAGTTTTGAGTTTCTCTTTAATTCAACAGAAAAGCAAACAGGAGGACCTCCCTGAAATAGAAGAAATCCTTAATCAGGTATATCTGGGAGTATGGGCGTGTGAAGTTCCAGGTAAGGCAAAAAATGCTTTGCCTGTTGAAGTAGGAATAAAAAGGGTGGTGGGGGCTGCCCAATTAGAATAAAACAATATCCCCCTAAAATTGCAGGGAAAGGGAATTAAAAATCATTGATAAATTTTAAAATATAAATTATTAATTGAATGTGAATTGGAATATAATACTCCTGTCTTGCCGGTAAAGAAATAAAGTTGCAGATTGGTTCAAGATCTCAGAGCAATCGACAAATTTGTAGAGGATATTAATTCAGTAATAGCTAATCCGTATACCTTATTGACTAAATTGAATAATAATCAGAAATGGTTTGCCGTCTTGGATTTAAAGGACTCTTTGTTTACCATTGGCCAAAGAAAACCAGAATTTATTTGCTTTTGAATGGGAAAATCCTGACACAGTAAGGAAAACCCGATTAACTTGGACAGTATTACCTCAAAGGTTTAAAAACAGTCCAGCGAGTTTTCAAAATCAGCACTGGCACTAGAATCATGGAAACCACCCACTCAGACGGGGACTCTGTTACAAGATGTGGATGACCTATTAATTGCCATAGAAACAAAGGAAGAACGTGTCCAGTGAATGGTGGGATTATTGAGTTTTCTGGGACTGAGTGGTTATTGGGTATCCAGACAAAAGGCCCAACTAATCCAAACCTGAGTTTCCTACCTAGGATATGAAATAACAGGAGAACAGAGAGAACTTGGAACTGCTCGAAAAGAAGCCATTTGTCAAACTCCACGACCATCGACCACCAAGTTGCTCCGGACATTCCTGGTAATGACTGGACGATGCAGGCTTTGGATGCATGATTCTAGTGTTCTGGTAAGACCCCTATGTGAACTGTTAAAAGAAACCCCTCTCTCTTTGGAATGGACTGTTTCAGCAGAGGAGGGCTTTAGAAATTTAAAAGACAAAGCTAATGAGAACTGCAGCTCTGTGTCTGGATGTGACTGAATCCTTTTGGCTATATTCCTATGAAGAGCAGTGAATAGCTTTGGTGGTCCTTACTCAGAAACCCAGGACCCTATAAGAGGGCAGTGGTGTATTTTTCAAAACAGCTGGATGAAGCGAGCAAAGGATGGCCTGGATGCCTAAGGGCTGTGGCAGCAGTTGTCATGAATACTGAAGAGGCTCACAAATTTACCTTGGGACAAAAGGTTACTGTGCTAGTGTCCCATGTTGTATCAGCAGTCCTGGAACAGAAAGAAGCCCACCGGTTATCTCCGTCATGTTTTTTTAAAATACCAGGCCACCCTTGTGGAACACAATGATATAGAAATCGTGGTCACTAATGTTGTCAATCCAGCATCCTTTTGCAGGAACAACCAACAGGAACTATTAACACACAACTGCTTGGCCACTATAGAGACTGTGTATTCAAGCTGACCTGATTTGAAAGAAACCTCTGGAACATACTGAACGAGAGCCCTGGAACTGGCTAAAGACAAAAGGATAAATATTTGGACTGATTCTAAATATGCATTTGGCATGGTCCGTGCGCATGGTGCCACCTGGAAAGAACGAGGACTTTTGAACACGAAACAGATTAAACATGCTACAGAAATTCTACGACTACTGGAAGCTGTTCAGCTACCTGAGGAAGGAGCTATTATGTGTTGAGAGAAGGAGGCACAAAAGCACAATGTAATCAGTTCTAAGTAAGGTTAAGTTTGATGGCTTTGTAATGGAAAATAACTGCGGTGCTTGAAGGTAGCCGACATAGTTTCAGGACCTTAGGACCTTAGTACAAAAAGTGTATGGAAAGCAGAATAGAAAAACCTTACCTGGGGATGGGGAGTATCTGGGACTAGCAGATGCCCAGGATGGGAGCAGTTAAACTAACTGATAAGTAGGAGGACAGGCTGATTGTTATGTTTGTGGTGTTAATGAACCCATTAAGCTGGTGTAAACATCTACTGGGCAGTATCACAAGTCTAGCAGATGTCCAGGATGGGAGCAGTTAAACTAACTGATAAGTAGAAGGACGGGATGATTGCTATGTCTGTGATGTTAATTAAGCTGGTGCTTCAAAGACTGCCAGGAGTTATGAGGATTGTTGGGAGAAGTAAAGGACCCTTAAAAACCACCATCACAGTTTTTGTATGCTTGTGGGAAACTTTTCAGAAAATGATGTAATTCATGTGCAGCCTCATATATAAGGATGGCCTGTATAGCAATACGGGGACTATCCCCCGTATCTCCCGGCGCCGCAATAAAGAATACCTGCTTGTCAACTTGAAACTCTGTTGGTGAGTTTGTTCCTGGAGTTTTCTCCGAACCAAGGCAAAGGTACCATTGTTATCTTTGATTGCTGGCTGTTTCCAGGCTGAAAGTAAAAGGAAGGGACTTCACTCTTTCCAGTTTGTCCTTCCCCAAAACTGGGTGTTTTTTGAGACCTCCAGCTTTCCCTGAGCAGGGAAAATCCTATGGAGCCATAGAGGTGTCCAGGGGTTGTTCTGCCCACCCTGAGCTGCAAGTCTGCATCATGAGAGAGAAAGATAGCTGGTGCTGGCTCCCAGCTCCTTCCTGGGCCCTGCAGAGGTTTGTGACCAGCAGCTTCCACCCTTGTGACCGTGCCCTGGGCCAGGAGAAGCAGGCACTTCCCACGGGGATGGCCACTTGCTGCATCCCACTCCTCCCCAGTACGTCCCGGAGGGTCCGAGCACAGGGCTGGGGACCAAAGGGTGCTGAGAAGAGGGTGTTCAAAGAGGCCTCTCTGCAGCACCCATGCCCTGGAGCTTGGGGGCTATTCCTGGGTGCGTGAAAGGAGGCATGGGACTCCTTTGGGAGGCATGGGACTTCCTGCTGGGAAGAGTTCTCTTGTGCTGTGCGTTCATGAAAGCAAGCACCTCACTGGCTGTTTGCCTTTAGGTATTAGAGAAGTGAGTGGTTTCCCTGGGCTGGAGGAAAGATGGATTGATTTTGGCCACGCAAAGCTCTTCCCTGAGAACACGTCCCTGCTGCTGCTCACAGACAGCGTCACCTTCAGGTGCAAACCCAGACAGGACACATCACCCAGCCAAGTGCAGGCGATGTGAGTGGAGGCAGCAGTAATTGGGCTGACGGCGATGGCCCTGGCCATGCTCATGGGCGGGAAGGATGGAGTGAGAGCTGGGACGTGTTGCGTTCCCCTGTAGGTGATGGGCTCTGCTATGAAGGTTGGTGGTTCACGGTGTCATGGGCATTGCTTATAGAGTTGCATTTTACCATTTGCGCACTTTTAATCCCTGTGTTTTTACTCTTGGTGCTTTGCAAATCCTTATCACAGTTCTCTTAGGGCTTCTCAAGCCCTGCTGGAGCTGGAGGAATGCTTAAATCCTTCATCTCCTACTTCCTAATGAGCCTTGTCCTGCCTTTGCTGCCGGTGCTCAAGGTCCCCACCTCAGAGCCGGGGGGAGGCTTCCCCTGCTGATGATGGGTGATGCTGCTTTAGCAGTGCTGAGCCCTGGTGCTCTCACCTCCTGCCCTGGCATCACTCGGGGCTCTGAAATAGGCTCATAGAAGGGTCACAGACACTCCCTCTCTTCCCCAGGTCCCACCACCAGCAGTTGTAGCAGCCCGTGAGCTGAGGCAGGAAGAAAAGCTGGCCCCAAAACGAACCCCCGTGCTGCACCGGGGCCCGAGGAAGAGTTGTCGGCTTCCTCCCTGGCTGAGCTGACAGCCCTGGCACCGTTCAGAGGCGTGGTGGCCATCAGCCTGAGCTTCAGTTCCTGCCGGGAGCAGCCCAGCAGAGGGGTGATGCTGGTGGGGCTCCTTGGCTGGGTGACAGCGCCAGCTCGATGGTGACCCCAAGACTGCCATTCCCATGACATGTGCCCTTGGGGACCTGCCTTGGCTTCAGTCCTAGCAGGGTCATGGTGGCAGCGGCTGCTCCATCGGCTGGTAGATGAAGAGCAGGAGCGGGGTTTGCTTTTGCCTTTCCACTTCCTGTCAGAGCACAAGGACTGAGAGCTCCTTCGCGTGTAGGTGGCCAGAGGGGCAAACCTGGCTGTGAAATGGTGCGGTGCAGTACAGTGCCAGGGGACAGATAACACTGAGAGTGTTGAGTGGTGAGAGCTCGTCTCTCAGCCCTCTCTGGGGCACTGCCGTGGTTGACAGCCAGCTCCCTGCAAGCCCTGGAGAGGCAGACCCCTTTGCTGCCAGAGCTTGGGTCCCCTATAAAGCATTGAACCACAGGGTGATTTGTGTCGGAAGGGACCGTAAAGCCCACCCAGTTGTAACCCCTGGCACGGGCAGGGACCCCTTCTACTGGAGCAGCTTGCTCCAAGGCCCTGTGTCCTACCTGGCCTTGAGCAACAGCCACAGCTTCTCTGGGCACCCTGTGCCTGCGCCTCAGCACCCTCACAGGGAAGAGCTTCTGCCTAAGAGCTCATCTCAGTCTCCCCTCTGGCAGGTTAAAGCCATTCCCCTTGTCCTGTCCCTACAGCCCCTTGTCCAAAGCCCCTCTCCAGATTTCTTGCAGAATAATACAAGAAATTTCTTGCAGGCTTCCTACAGCAGAAGCACAGCACAATGCAATGCTGCTGCAATGATTTTCTGGAGAACTTTTAGCTCGAAGACCAGCATCAAGATGCTGCCATGTATCTAGGCTGTAAAAGTGCAATTTCATGGACTCTGAAATGCGCCCTCTAAGTGTGGCCATGACTGTTCTGCTGCAGTTCCCTTAAACCTCCAGCTGCAGAGAGGACCCTGGGGGGTTTCCACTTCAAAACAAGGCAACAAGATGTGTGTCTCCATAGCTTCCACCAGGGATGTCTTCAGACCCTTCACCCCTGAGGGTGCCTGTTTCAGGTAACAAAGTCATTTGTTCCCAGGGGAAGATTTCACTCAAACTTAGAGAAGTAGTTACAGAAATCCCCATCTTAAAGGCAAAATCTATGTCACCCCCTGGTGAAAGTGCCATAGAAGCAGCCCTGGTGTCCCGTGCTGGCAGGCAGGAAGGTGCAGACCCGCAGTGTGGCTGCCGAAGAATAACACTCTCTCTTTTCCCAGGTGCAGCTCAGCAGCAGAAGGGGAGAGTCAGTGACCAGCAGGAGGTACAGGGGGAAACGTGGCAGCTCGTGGGCACAGGCAGCTGGGACATGCCCACTGCTGGCTTGAGGAAGATGCACTAAGCTCGAAAAACTGGGTGCTGGGTATAAAAGCAGGAAGTTGATCCATTTTTGTAAGCGAAGGCTGCGAAGGCTGCAAAGTGCCTGCACTTTTCCGGCTGCACACATACTTCCCCTCCACCTCCCTCCTAGTCAGAGCCAAAGGCAGCCTGACCCTGCAGGGCTGTGCAGCCCTGGGACAGTTTGGGGCAGCAGCAGCAGCAGCAAAGAGGCTACAGAGAACCGTGCAGATAGTCACAGAATCCCAGCCTGGTTTGGGTTGGAAGGGACCTGAGAGCTCCTCCAGTTCCAGCCCCTTCCATGGGCAGGAACACCTTCCACTGGAGCAGCTTGCTCCAAGCCCCTGTGTCCAACCTGGTCTTGAACACTGCCAGGCATGGGGCAGCCACAGCTTCTCTGGGTACCCTGTGCCAGCGCCTCAGCACCCTCACAGGGAAGAACTTGTGCCTCAGAGCTCATCCCCCCCTGCTTCCTGGTCTCATGAATTCGTGTGAAGCACTCCCTCAGGGCTGGGTGTACCTGATGGGCTGAGCCAGTTTTGCATCCATGGGGTGCTGGGACCAATGTTCCCCCGCCACTATGGTGGGTAAAGCCATCTGGGCTTTACGCAGCTGCTGCCTCTGCCAGCTCTTTGTTGCGTGCAGACGGTCAGCAGCTCGGCACCCCTCCTGATCCCAAAATGACCTCTGGAGAAGTCCCACCTTTGGTGTTTTCTTTGGCCTTCTCTAGGCCTTGCATGTGGAGGAGTCTCGCGTGGAAAGCGCGGAGGTGGAGGATGTGATGAGCATTTACGTCTAAACTGGAGGCAGCATTGACCAGCCGCAGCTGAGGGTGACACCAGATGTCATGTATGCACCCATCAAGGCATCCTGATCCACCAGGACCAGGCACTGGACCTCCCACCTCCTGCCGTGACTGTGGAAGCTGCCTCGAGCAGGAGCCTTGCAGAACGTCGTTGTGCCTCCAAGCAGAGAAGATGTCTTTGTTGCTGATGCTTCATCCCCAGGGCTCCCCCTCCAGCAGCTATGCATGCTGAGCCTTGGCTGGAAAGGATTTGGAGCATCAGGAATGCATTAGTTTGCCTGGAAAGTTCCTCTTGAATTGGAAGGACGAGCTGGTTTCAGCTTCTCCTTGAGACTTCCTGTGAATACAGAGTCACCCGAAGGAAAAGAAAGATGCTGAAGGCAAATCAGTGGGAGCTTGCTGCCAGACTCCCCTCAGTTACAGGGTAACAGAGAGCATTACATGGATTTTAATCATGAGTCCCATGTTCACTACCCCAAGTCTTGTCATTAAAAGAATATATGAAGTTCCTTTGTCCTGAGAAGTTGTCTGTACGTTTGCAAGTGTGTGAGTAATTGCTGAGTAATGCAGTTTGCTTGAGCCCACAATCCCAGGGCAACAGTTCCTCTGTTCTGAAATGTCCCCACTGTAGCACAAGGGGAAGGGGCTTTCTGTGCAGTGCTGTTCCTGGCACAAAATGCCACTTGCTCAGAAGGGTGGGATGCACGTGTGGAAGGCAGCTGAGCCATGTCATTCCAGTTTAAAGGGCCGTGTCTCCCTCAGCAGCACCAGGCATCTTTAAAAATGCAGGGAGGGCACACATGGAGTTTTGTTTCCCTCTGGCTTTCAGGGAAAGCCAGGCACCCTGTACCCTGCATGCTATGGAGGGGTGAGAGCCTTGGGCATCTTCTGACCACAGCTGCTCTTGGCACATGCTGTGATGGAGAGGGGTGATGGGCACAGGTTACTCCTGGGGAGATCCCAACTGGACACAAGAAGAACATGTTTCACCATGAGAACTATCAGCCACTGAATCATCTCCCCAGGGAAGTGGTGAAATTCCCAGGGGAATTGGACCCTGTTGAGATCCTGCTGGACAGGGTGCTGGGCCAACTTGTGCTCCTGGTAGCAGAGTTGGTAGCATCATGCTCTCGGAATGCTGCACTTGGGGCTGTAGTTCAGCCTGGGGAGGAGCAGCTCTCACGCATCTGAGGCCGGGAAGCGCCCTCAGGGAGCCGCAGGGCTGCAGCCGGGCTCTCACCTCACTGTGCACGGAGCAGGGAGGAACCTGCAGGACTTAATCTGGATGGAAGAGGTGAGAGGAGCTGAGGCTGGCCCCATGTGCTCCATAGTGCTCTCTGGTCCCTCCTGCTTCCACCTTCTCTCCCTCACTTCTCTGCTCTGCCCCGCCCCCCACCCCGGGCTCCCACCACAGAAGATGTCACCTTCACCTACACTGTGCCCCCCACCTCTCTGTTTAACCCATCCTGCAGCCATACCAGCTGCCTCTGCTCTGTCACTTCCTTCTCTGAGCAGCTCCTTGCAGAGCTTGCCCCCCACCGGCCCTTCTTTGCTCTTTGGAGCTCTTAAAAGTCGGTGTGGCTTTCCCTGTGGCTGCAAATGGCTCAGTACTGCTGGGCCCTCTCTGGCTGCCCTTCAGAGCAGTCTCTCTCTCTGGATAAGTGTAGCTTTGTATCTGAGACCTCAAGTGTCACCCTGGTTCTCTTCATGGCCTTGCTGCTTGTCATTGTTTATTCCTCCACATTTTCATCCATCCCAGGTGGCTGAACATCATCCTTTGAAGCTAGTGCTGAATGGGGGGGAGACCCGGTGACAAAGGACGTGGTCAAGGCACCCAATGCCTTCACGTCGGATTTTACCAGCAAGACTGGCCTTCAGAGAGCACCCACAGCATGGAGAGCTCCCTCAGTGGGATGGGCTCAGGTCGGGATCAGCACAGGACATGCCAGTTGACCCTGAGGGGATGTGCCCCTTTGTGCTGAGGGAGCTGAGAGCACCATGAGACTGCTCCTGGAAACCTCTGAAAAGAGGTAGGAGACACTCAGGGGCTGCAGCAGTGTGGGAGGCGGAAGAGAGAAGGGCTCATGCTCCTCAGCTTCACGTCTGCTGATGGTCACCTGCTCCTCTCACCTCTCCCCAACCACAAGAAGCCGCTGGCCCCAAGCAGCAGGTGAGCAAACACTTCCTGGCAGCTGCTGTGAGCAGGATGGTGCTGCTTTATCTGTTGTTTGGGCTCTCCCGGCCCCTCAGAAGGTGCAGCACAAGAGCCAGAAAAGCTTTTAATATACTTGTGAGAGGAGTTAACCACGAGCAGGAACCTGCACTGGTCTGGCTTGTAGCTCTTCTGAGGTTAAGAGAGAACAATGGTTTTAAAGTTTCCTTCCAGCAATCTGGAAGGATTAACATGACCGGAGTGGCCTGACAGATACAACTGCTCCTTGGAGCAGTTAAAGAGGGGGACATGGGTGATGGCGACATGGTGGGTGGGCAGCACTCATCTACGCCAGCTCCTCCTGCCTGCAAGCAAGTGAACTATGAGCCTGTGTCGTGGTTTAAGTGCAGTCAGTAACTCAGACCCACACAGCCTGCTCGCTCAATGACACCTGCAACTGTTCAGGACGTGGAGGCTCCCTTGGATGCAGAGCCTGGGGCAGAGCCCAGCACAGCCCCTCTCATCCCAGCAGCAGGTGAGGCTGGAGAAGACATGGTGTCTCCCACGTCTATAGAAGAGCAGAAAGAGGCCATGACAGTAGACGTCTCTCCGGCTGCTGAGGAAGAGCAGCGCCGGTACCAGCTTCCTCTGTCTTTGTTGAGCAGGAGGCAGAAATGGAGGCAGAAGCAGAGGCAGAGAGAGGCAGGCCTTTGCCCTGCTCAGCCCCACAGCAGCGGAGCTGGTTCTTCAGGAAACAGCCAGGCGCCCACTACAGGAGAGTCATTGAGGTGCTGCAGTGGGGCCAGAGAAGGGCAATGGGGCTGGTGAAGGGTCTGGAGCACATATGTGATGAGGAATGGCTGAACGACCTGGGGGCATTTAGTCTGGAGAAGAGAAGGTTTAGGGGGAACCTTCTTGCCCTCTGCAGCTACCTGACAGTACCTCAGTCCAGAGGAGCAGCCTCCCTCAGGAGGCAGCAATTCCCCTGGAAGCCCCCGGCAGTTCAGCCGTGGAAGATGCCCATGGGTAAAGAGGGGAAAGCCCATTGCCAGCCTGCTGAGGGCAGGCCAAGCGAGCAGAGAAGGCGAGAGGTGAGGGCCGGGGCAGGAGGGAGAGGCCAGTGGTGGGAAGGGGCTGCTCGGAGCTGCCTCGGTGACAAGGCCAGGCTTGCCCACACTGCTTGGGCCGCTGTGCCAAGGCAGCCGCCTCCATCACACACCTTTTCCTCCTCCTCCTGCATGCAGGTGACCCACAGGCAGCCCAGAGAAGTGCCTCAGGGCAGCCCGAGCCAGGCGTCATCCCACCATGGGATCACGCTCCAACGGCTGCGCTACCCAGAGAGGATTCAGGCTGTCGACATCCGCCAGAGCGCAGGTAGGCAGCCCCAGGGAGACGGGGCCAAATGTCTTCCCGACCCCAGGAAATGCTGACGGGCAGGCGGGAATTGCAGGAGGGAGCAAGCTGAACCCCCGTGCCGTGCCCCCCGCAGGATGCCCGGGCATGCGGGGTTGCTGTGGGAAGTGCCCATGGACTGCGGGTGGCCAGCCCTCTCCCCAGCCGGCTCTGGGAGCAGGAGGCAGCCGCCTGCGGGACTGAGCCCAGCCCTGCGGTTGGCAGGGGAGCCCAACAGCCTGAGCTCGGCCAGCTGGGACGTGGGCACAACGGACACCGTCACACAGCCTCTCTCCTCGGCTTCTTTTGCAGATGGGCAGCCTGGAGCGCCGAGTGGTGCTGCCCAGCACCAGCGGGTCGAAACAGGAGCAGACCCTCCGTCTGCCACCGCTGGTGACAATGGCACCCCGGCCACCGCCTCGCTCAGCGAGAGCAGTCAGCAGCTGCTGCAGGCTGCCACCTGTAACACCAGCAGCCTCTGAAGCTTCCGGCAGCGTGAGCGACTCGGCCATTGCCACTTCAAGCAGCAACCCACAGCAGCTTCTAACAGCTTCTGCCCAGCTGCGCCGCGTCCCCAGTTACGGCAGCAGAGATACATGGCTGGAGACCTGTCAGCCTGCTCTACGCAGGTCCACAGGCTCTGCTCCCACAACAAAGAACTCTGGGAGCACGAGCACAGTGCTGCGCAAGCACACCACTGGGAGCCAGGGACCCTGCCAGCAGTCAACAGCCGCAGGGACACAAATGAGAAGAGACATGTTCCTGGCAGCCAACAGCAGCAAGGCCCCAGCCACTCAGCCCACACTGAGGAGCACTGGGCAAGCGGCACAGCCCCTGCCAGCAATGTGGGCAGCGGGCAGCAAGGGCAGCCTCAACAGCAGCGTGCTGTGGCGGCACCAGAAGGTGTTTCCCCAGCATCTGCCCACGCTGCCCCACATCAAGACTTCAGAGCAGCCAAAGAGGAGCTGCCTTCCTGCCGCAGAGGAGGAGAGACAGTGTGTTGAGGACATCGAGAACATACTGTCCCGAGTAAAAGTCCTAAAATTACGAAACATCTGGGTCAACCCCCTCGTCCCAGAACTCTACCAAGACCCGCGAGTGGATATCCAGCCTAGATCCAGCAGCCAAAGCAGCGTAGGCATGGGTGAAGAAGGAGAGGCAACCGGAGACCTGCAGAGCGTGTCTCCTGCCCCAGCCATTCCCATGCACAGCGAACCAGCACCTGCTACCCTGGCTGGAGCTGCTGAGGAAGAGCGGCACCGCGCACCTGTCGCTGCCGTGTCAGAAGTGGAGGAGGAAGCACCGGTACCAGCTTCCCCTACGTTTGTCGAGCAGGAGGCAGAAATGGAGGCAGAAGCAGAGGCACAGAGGAATGCCTTTGCCCTGCTCAGCCCCACTGCGGCGGAGCTGGTTCTTCAGGAAACAGCCAGGTCCGTCGTCAGTGATGTCCTGCACAAGGCTTTGGCTGCGTTCCAGGCCACATCCATTGCCCAAAGCCATGTGGATGTGTCCATGGCAGCAATGACAGCTACAGCTGTTCCGGGTGTGGAGTCTCCTTTGGATGCAGAGCATCAGGCAGAACCCAGCACAGCCCCTCTCATCCCAGCCGCAGACAAGGCTGGAGAAGACATGGTGCCTCCCATGTCTATGGAAGAGCAGGAAGAGGTCATGACAATAGAGGTCGCCCTGGCTGCTGAGGAAGAGCAGCGCCACCCACCTCTTGCTGCCATGGAACAAGAGGAGGAGGAAGCACCGGTACCAGCTTCCCCCGGCTTTGTCAAGCAGGAGGCAGAAATGGAGGCAGAAGCAGAGGCACAGAGGAATGCCTTTGCCCTGCTCAGCCCCACTGCGGCGGAGCTGGTTCTTCAGGAAACAGCCAGGTGCGTCGTCAGTGATGTCTTGCAGAAGGCTTTGGCTGCTTTTCAGGCCACATCCGTTGCCCAAAGCCATGTGGATGTGTCCATGGCGGCAATGACACCTGCAACTGTTCAGGGCATGGAGCCTCCCTTGGATGCAGAACTTCGGGCAGAGCCCAGCACCGCCCCTCTCATCCCAGCAGCAGGCGAGGCTGGAGAAGACATGGTGTCTACCACGTCTATAGAAGTGCAGGAAAAGCCCTTGACAGTAGACATCTCCCTGGCTGCTGAGGAAGAGCAGCGCCGTACACCTCTTGCTGCCACGGAACAAGAGGAAGTGGAAGCACCGCTACCAGCTTCCCCTGGCTTTGTCGAGCAGGAAGCAGAAGCAGAGGCACAGAGGAATGCCTTTGCCCTGCTCAGCCCCACTGCGGCGGAGCTGGTTTTTCAGGAAACAGCCAGGTGCCTCGTGAGTGATGCCCTGCACAAGGCTTTGGCTGTGATCCAGGAAAGAGACAGGCAGCCCCAGGAGCAGCAGGACATTGATGAAAGCCGTGTGGGTGTGTGGAACGGAGCAAGGAGGCCTGCAGTAGATGAGGACACTGAGACTCCTGTACGACCTGCTCAGAGGCGACTCACACTTATTGAGAGAGTTGTGCAGGTCTCCTTCAGGCACAAAGTGAGGAGAGCACCTGGAAAGCATCAGGGAGAGGCCAGCACAGCTGTTGCCTCCCCACCATTACACAAGGATGAACCGGCAGCGTCTCCTGCAGCCGTTCAGGACACCAAGGCTGAGCCAGGTATGCCTCTGAGTCAAGCGGCACCGAGACAAGGGCGGCACCAGCGTGTGCACGATTTCGGCTGTGCCCTGTCTTCCCCTCCCTGGGCGAGGGCTGAAAGCCGTTCGTGGAAAGCCCCCGAGGGAGAACCTCGGTGGCGGGTGCCAGCAGGAGCTTGTGCGGCGCCCGCCCAACCCCGTGCCTACAGCTCTCCTTTCCCCACAGGCATCGCCACCCTCCCAGATGCTGGAGCATCCCAACAGCGACGACCAACCCGCTTCAGAAGGGCGCTGAAAGCTCTGCGCAGGGCTTTCCGCTTCTCCTGTGTCAGCTCAAAAGTGGAGGAGTAGTGCCCCACTGCCAGCTCCAGACCCGAGGGAGCTGCGCCGAGGACATCGTGCTATAGCCTGTGTTTGCTGCGGACACTTTCTCAGGCCAATAAATCATATCCCTTTGTCCCCAGTGCTTGCCTCTGCCTTCTCCAGCTTTTCTCTTGTTTCAGTAGCACAGAAGCCTGCAGAGCGACCTCTTTCCTTGCAGAACTTCTCAGCTGCTGACCTTGCATGCCTGCTGGCTCTTGTGCAAGCACTGGAGCAATGCAGTGAGAAGCTGGCAGTGTTTCCGGAAGCAGACCTGTAAATGGGCAGCAGATGGGTGACCCCGCTCAATCCCTCACTTCCCCATCCTAGAGCTTCCAACCAACCGAGCACAGGGGGTCTCGCAGCTGCCCCGAGCCGTGGCCTTGTGTCCCCGCGATTGCAGCAGAAGAAGGACAGGGAGGTGGCCCTGAGGCTGCAGATGTACTTGTGCAGGAATGCGCGCACAGCTCTTGGTTTGTGTTTGAGGTTGGGAAACCGCCTCGTACTCCTGGCCGCCCTGTGCGCAGCTGGCATGCGAAGCTCCACAGTGCAACTGGAGCAAGCGAAGAACAGCTTTATCTTGCTGGAAACCAGCTCTAAAGACTGTGTCTGGGAAGCTGCAGTGTAGCCTAACCCCTCGCATGGCCTTCGCTTCCCTCCTTGACCTCATGTGCCCAGCTATTTCCCCACTCGGGGCCTGTGCCCATGAAGGCAGAGACAGAATGCCTCAACAGGAGGTCCCAGAAGTCAGGTAGGGAAGTCATGGGGAGGGGCCTGGAGCAGCTTCTCTTGACTGACTGCTGTGTCAGTCGGTCCAGGAACCAGGCGAGAAAAGCTTCCACAAGTGCAGGAACCGGGGCCAATAAACAGGGACATGTGTGAGCCTCTGGGGCCCTCTCTCCACACCAAACACCCGCATTGGCAGACCACTGATCTCTCAATTTCTCTGCCTCCCCGACAACCTCGCATGGCCTTCGCTTCCCTCCTTGACCTCATGTGCCCAGCTATTTCCTCACTCGGGGTCTGCGGAAGATAAACGGATAGCACGCTGAATAATGTAATCAGAATCTGATGTTTATTCACTTTAGAGCACTGCCTTTTATAGCTTCCATTCTTGGTCACGCGCTTAAGCTTTACAATGATTGGTTTCTACACATAATGCAAAAACAGCTGATTGGTTCCTTCTTCAGCATCCAGGAATTGTTTCCCTCCTGCAGAACTTCCACGTACGTGGCCATAATTTTGCCCTGAAGTAACCTGTGAACTAGGCCGTTAATCCTTACTACGAACTCTAACCAATGGCAAGAGTCCTGGATCGCTAACATGCCCATTGTTTGTTAAAAAGCTCTCAACAAATCCCCCTTCTTTATTTTGAGTGATCCAGACCCCTTTAGTCATTTGCGATACTACAGACATTAAGCAATGCCATACTATACTACTAATAATAACAAAGACTATAATGCTTAATAATATCATAATGCCTGATTTAAACACATTAGCAAACCATCCAGTAATACCTAAACTTCGGAGGCAACCACCCAAGCCATGATTGATTGTTAATTTTTTCATGTTATCTTTTAATTGGGATGTTGATGAATTGAACTAGAATGATCAGATAGATTCATACAACACATTCCTTCAAAATCTTCACAACCATGGCCCTTTGCTAAAAGCAAAAAATCAATGGCTGCATGATTTTGTAAAACTGCATGCCTAACACTGCCTAAATCTTCTAATAATTCTGATAAGACATTAGATGTGATATTAATCTGCTTTGCAGTCCAGCAAGCTAAATAAAAATGGACATAAAAACTCTTCTGACTTCACCTAACATATTAACATTATCATCACAGTTTGGTCCTAGTTGTTCTACTGATCTTCTTTTTCGTTGCTCGGTTTTACTTTTATAAAATGATATCATATCCCTCTTGCTGGGAACAAACATCATCAGCTTCCCTATATAACACGGCCCTCCATGAACATTTTTTAGTACCCCTTGCCAAGCTCTATGTCCACAGATTAAAAAAAAAAAATCCTTTAGGAAATTGTTTTGATGAATTATCATTCCAAATAGAAAGTTTACTACCTAGGGTCTCAGCACCTATTGCTCCATTGCAAAATGCATTTTTTCTATAATTTTTATAGTCATAATTACTCAACATATTGGTCCATTGTGTCCAAATATATTTCTTATAAAAATTTAGCTCTGTAGATGCCAATCCTCCAAAATAAAAACATGACCCATTGCCTGCTAAGGATCCCCAGAGATCTAACTCCTGAGCGTCCCAAGGCATTGTGGCGTTTAAGGTGTTAATGATCATTGTTCCAGCCATCCCTGTTTGATTCACTTCCCCAAAACAGCAAGCTGGTTTGTTTTCTGGAACAGTACAATCATAAATTCTATGACATGTCTGATTAATGAAAGAGCTATTTAAAACCATCCTGTTATTTATCCAATTGGTCCAGTCTGCCAGGCGCAGGTAAGGGATGCCGACTAAACAAGTAGGAAAAGGGTCCCCAGGAGTGGCCATGGAGAGACAGACGGATGACTGGTTCGTTTGGTTTGCCCAGTTGATCCACATGTTCTCTTGTGGTTCTATGGTATGTAATGCTTGACCTATAGTCATAGCCATCATCCACCAACTTATAATTGAGGCTATTCTGAGGTTCCCTCAATCGGTGATTTCCAAGGTTTTACTCATAGCGCTGGAATCCAACGAGGGCCTTCTCCTGTAATCAAACACATATAGCCACGACCAGTCATACAAACCTCAACTGGCCCCTTCCATTCTCCCATTTTGAGATCTTTGCATTGAACAAAAATCTTTTCCTTTTTTGTTAACCCTGATTTTAAGGCACTACCACGAATTCCCACGGGAGGTTCTTCCCTTTCTCCGGCCAGGCATAAATAATTTAACACATATAATGCTTTTGCCAAGCGTTCGCTAGGTCCTACACTGCTCTCCCCCATTTTTTGTTTAAGTAACAGGTTTTTAAGGGGTTGGTGAGCCCGCTCAACAATTGCTTGTCCAGCAGGTGAATTGGGGAGTCCGGTGAGATGTTTCACTCCCCAAAGTGAGCAAAAGCGGTGAAACCTAGAAGAAGTATAGGCTGGAGCATTGTCTGTTTTAAGTGATAGGGGTACACCTAAGACGGCAAAAAAGGCATGAAGGTGTTTCACGACATGGTGAGAAGTTTCTCCAGTTTGAGCGGTAGCCCGAATTGCCATGGAAAAGGTGTTGTCCGAGACATGAAGGTATTTTTGGAATCCAAATTCTGGAACATGAGTGACATCCGTTTGCCAAAGTTGTAGTGGTAAAATGCCTCGAGGATTTACTCCAATACAAAGGCCAAAGCCTGTTTGTTGACATGCAGGACAAGAGTTTACAATTCCTTCGGCATCAGTTCGAGTGAGAGAAAATTGGCGTGCCAAGACTTTAGCACTCTGGTAAAAAAAGTCATGCGAAAGACGAGCTTGTTCAAAATTATTTACCAGAGGTCCTGTCCAAGCAGGAGTTACAAGTTGATCTGCATGGTTGTTACCGATAGACAAGCCCGCTATGCCTTGATGACTGCGGATATGAGTAATAAAATATGGTTGTTGCCGCGAATTTAGGCTTTGTAAAAGGTGGATTAATAAAGTATACAATTTAGTGTTAGACACTTCCTTTATCATTGATCGTTCAATACGTTTAACAACACCTACGGCATATAGAGGGTCTGAAACTATATTAAGTGGAGTTTGACACCAGTTTTGCAGGGCCCATAGCACCACAGTCAGCTCAAGGGTTTGTAACGAATCATCCCTCGATCCTTCTAGAATTTTTTCATGCCAAACATTAGACTGTTGCCAAGTTATGGCAGCCTTTTTTGATTTTTTCCCTGCATCCGTAAAGACTGTAGGTCCTTTAACAGGAGTTTCAGAGTTATAAGGTCTAGATTCAATCTGCTGATTGTGAAAGATAGTGACTAACTTGTGTGCCAGATATTTGTTGGAAATTATGCCAGGAAATCCTGCTAGAGCTGTTTGCAGTTCTAATGAGACCTGCATCAACCATTCCAAGTGTTCTTGTACAACTGGTATAAAAATTGTGCTTGGTTCATTTCCAGAAAGCTCTACAATTCTGTTACGGCCTTTAATAATTAATTGAGAGAATAATTCCACTCTGGTTGTAATAGTTTTCCTGGGTCGAATGGACAAAAATACCCATTCCAAAATTTTTAATGGATTTTGATGATCTGTTATCCATTGTATGATTAATGCAAAAGGATGCCTTTGCTGTTGTCCTGAATTGGTAATCATAAGCATGAGTGGGTGGTGTGAAATTACTCGACTAGCATGATTATCTGTGATCTTTTGAATTATTTTACAGAGGCCGATTTCTTGTTCTTTTCCTAAGTGACGCGTGTTATCTGCCTGGGTGGATGTTCCTAAGAGCTGGATCAAAGGGGTTAAATCATCATTAGTGATTCCACAGATGGTTCTCACCCATTCAATATCCCCAACTAGTTTCTGTACGTCATTAAGGTTGTGAATTTTCATTGTTAAAGTCAATTTTTGTGGTTTGACAGTGCTACCTGTAATAATCCAACCCAGGTAGCGCCATGGGGAGTCTGTTTGAATTTTTTCTGGGGCAATTTGTAGTCCTCTAGATTCCAGTATGTTGCTTAGTTCTGTCAGAATTTTTTTCTTATCCATCTGATGTCCAGCTATTAGGATATCGCACATAGAGTGATAAATTAACAAGTTCTCATAAGGTTTTCTCAATGGTTCTAGTGCCCAGGCGACAAATATCTGACACATTGTCAGTGAATATTTCATGCCTTGTGGTAAGACCACCCAGTGGTATCTTTTTGCCGGCTCTGCTTTGTTTACAGAGGGAACTGTGAAGGCAAAACTTTCTGCATCTGTTGGATGCAAGGGAATCGTGAAAAAGCAATCCTTCAAATCAATTATTAATAGGTCCCATTGCTCTGGCAACATTACAGGGGAGGTTAACCCAGGTTGAAGGGTTCTCATATCATTCATAGCTTCATTGATAGCTCGCAAATCATGCAATAGTCGCCCTTTTCCACTTTTCTTAGGAATGGTGAAAATGGGCATATTCCATGGACTGGTAGAGGGTACTATATGGCCTGCATCCAATTGTTCCTGAACTAATTCTTGAATTGGCTGCAGCCGATCTTGTTTTAGCGGCCACTGATTGATCCAAATTAGTTTATCACTTTTCCACAAAATTTTTAACACTGGCTGCCCTGAATCAATGGCCGCTCCTAAAAAGGTTGTGTAATAATTTTGGCACTCATTTGACTAAGTACATCTCTGCCAATAAGGGCAACTGGTACGTGTTAACACGTATGGGCGGGTGACGTCCGCAACGATGCCACCAGCATTGCCCTTGCTCCTTGCTTTTCCACCTTAAATTCCCAGTCACAGAGTATCAGCCCCAGAGTCCCAGCCCCACAGTCTCAGCCCCAGAGTCTCAGCCCCTGTCTCTGCTCAGAGTATGAACCCTGGAGTATAAGCCACAGAGCCTGAGCCACAGAGTCTCAGCTACAGTGTCAGCCCCAATGTCAGAATCCCATAGTCTTGGTCACACTCTCAGCTCCAAAGTCCGAGCCACAGACTTTCAGCCACAGTCTCAGCCACAGAGTTTCAGCCACAGCCTCAGCCATAGTATTAGCCACACAGACTGAGTCTCAGAGTCTCAGCCCGTGTGTCAGACACAGAATCTCAGCCCCAGAGTATAAATTACAGTCTCAGTCACAGAGTCTAAGCCACAGAGTCTAAGCCACAGAGTCTGAGTCTCAAAGTCTCAGCCCCAGGATCTCAGACATACAGTCTCAGCCCCAGTCTCAACCGTAGTCACAGCCCCACACTCTTAGCCCCACAGTCTCAGCCCAACAGTCTCAGTCACAGTCTCAGACTATCAGCTCCAGTGTCTGAGGCCCAGTCTCAGCCACAGAGTCTCAGCCACAGAGTCGCAGCCCCAGAATCTCAGCCATAGAGTCTCAGCTATAGAGTCTGTGTCTGAGACCCTCAGCCAGAGTAGCAACTCCAAAATTTGAGCATCAGTCTGAGCCCCAGAGTCTCAGTCCCAGAGTCTCAGCCCCAGAGTCTCAGCCCCAGAGTCCCAGCCCCACAGTCTATGTCTGAGTCTCATCCAGAGAATCAGGTCCAAAACCTGAGCACCATAGTCTCAGCCCCATTCTCAGCCCCAAAGTCTCAGCCTCACGGTCTGCGTCTGAGAGTCTCATCCAGAGAATAAGATCCAAAACCTGAGCACCAGAGTCTCAGCCCCAGTCTCAGTCCCAGAGTCTCAGCCACAGAGTCTCAGGTCCACAATCTCCGCCACAGTCTGTGTCTGAGTGTCTCACCCAGAGTATCAGCTCCAAACTCTGAGCACCAGTCTCAGCCCCAGAGTCTTAGCCCCACAGTATTAGCCCCAGTCTCAGCCCCACAGTCTCAGTTACAGAGTCTGTCCCTGAGAGTATCAGCTCCAAAGTCTGAGGCCCAGGGTCTCCGCCACTGTCAGAGCCACAGAACCTCAGTCCCACAACCTCAGCCCCACAGTCTCAGTCACAGAGTCTGAGCCTGAGAGTACCTTGTGGTTTAAACTCCATCAGCCATAGAGTCCCACTCGCTCACTCCCCCCCTCCCTTTCTTCCCTCCCACGCTCCCGGAAGGATGGGGAGGAGAATCAAAAGAATGTAACTCCCACGGTGTTGTGGTTTAAACTGATCCACACAGCTCACTCACTCCCCCATTTTTTTTCTCCCTCTTTCTTTCTAAACCCAGCCCCCACCCCCCACCAGCCCCCCTGGAGGGATGGGGAGGAGAATTGAGAGAATGTAACTCCCACGGGTTGAGGTAAGAACAGCCCAGTAACTAAGGTATAACATAAATTACTACTGCTGCCACTAATGATAATATTGATAAGAGAAAATAATAAGAGAAGAGAATACAATACCACCGCCGAACGAGTTCGACCCCCCCGAAGAGAGCCCGTGCCCTTCCGGGTAACTCCCAGTTACCTCCCTGGGCATGTCGTGCTGTGGTACGAAATACCTCTTTGACTAGCTTGGGTCAGGTGTCCTATCTCTGCTTCCTCTCAGCCTTCCCTCGTCCCTGGCAGAGCATGAGACTCACAAAGACCTTAGCCAGAATAAACATTACTTAGCAACAATTAAAAACAGCCAGTGTTATCAGCTCTGTTCCCAGGCTGGATCAAAACACAGAGCTTGCACCAGCTACTAAGGAGAAAAATGGTTACTGGTGAACCCAGGACACACAGGCTGAGATAAGAACAGTCCAGTAACTAAGGTATAACACAAACCACTACTGCTACCACCAATAATAATAATGCTAAGGGAAATAACAACGGAAGAGAAAACAATACCACCTGCTGATACCCCGCCTTACCGAGCAGTGAACTATCCCTTCTGGTTAACTGCAGTTTACATCCTGGGCATGACGTGCTGGGTTATGGAATACCTCTTTGGCTAGTTTGGGTCAGGTGTCCTGTCCCTGTTTCCTCTCAGCTTCCACTCCTACCTGGCAGAGCATGAGACTCACAAAGTCCTTGGTCAGACTAAGCATTTGAGCAGTAACTAAGAACACTGGTGTTACCAGCGCTGTTGATACGTGGATAGACTCTACAACTCATTAAAGTTGCAAAGTAAGTATGCTTTATTCAGTGCTGAGGCACATGGGGGATCATTCCTCCAAAGGCATGCCCGCCGCAACCTCATTTCTCCCCTTATTTATTCTCTAAAATTACACATATTCATTATGTTACACAACACGCCTATACATATTCATGTCCTATCCCTGCTTCGTATTATAATGAGCTAAAATGTCCTTTACGCCTGCGCAGTAACTCCTGGTGGTCGTGGGCAAGGGTCTCAAGATGAAGTAAATAAGTCTTCCTCGGCTTAAACTTTTTACCTCTAATAGTTGTGCATGTTCCCTGGTGACTTGGTCATTGTCCAAACCACAAAGCTGGTTTTAGCCGGTTTCAGGGCCCAGAAAGCAGGAGCCAGCTTACTGTTCCTTACTCTTATCTGTAGCCTTGTCTCCCATCCTGTTCTAGCATAACATAATGAGCATGAAAAAGGCTTGTTGAGTATGAGCAAGCAATAATATTGTTAAGCAAGCGGCTTAACCCTAACCCCCCCTGTACATTGGTTAATTCTTCGCATCAGTCTCCCCTTTTCTTTAAAATTAGTAAATTCTTTTACTTATCATACAAGTTCTTCTTTTGACCAACTCCTGCGAAAGGTATCTTCAGTGCTTTACCATACGTTTGATAGAGGTCAAAATCATTATGCGCTGTAACATCCTCCAATTCCAAACAAATAATCCAATAGACAACACAAAGCTAATACTAATACTAGAAGAACAACAATGGGGTGATATAATGTATTTAGAATGCCAGTTGCAGTGGGTGACCATCCAAAAAGAACGTCCCACCAGTAGTGACTTGCATCTTGTCTTATCCTTAGCAAGATTATGCTTACTTCTTCCGTGTCATGATGAACGGTAATCAAAGTTTTATTTTCATTTTCCTGGACTCCTTTTAAAATGTTAATTAGGTTTTGATGTTTTATCAGTTGCCTTAATGTAAGGTCCATCCCGATGGGTATAGGTGATAATTTGTGGTACATTTTATAATTAGAATTTATCAACTGGTGGGATACAACTTGTGCTAAATACGTGAAGTCACATCTAATAATCATAGAATCATAGAATCATAGAATAGTTAGGGTTGGAAAGGACCTCAAGATCATCGAGTTCCAACCCCACTGCCATTGGCAGGGACACCTCACACTAAACCATCCCACACAAGGCTTCATCCGACCTGGCCTTGAACACCGCCAGGGATGGAGCACTCCCAACCTCCCTGGGCAACCCATTCCAGTGTCTCACCACCCTCACAGGAAAGAATTTCCTCCTTATATCCAATCTAAACTTCCCCTGTTTAAGTTTGAACCCGTTACCCCTTGTCCTGTCACTACAGTCCCTGACAAAGTCTTGTCTCTGGGCACAGCAGGGCTTGTTTGACCTTTCAGGTACCTGGGTTGTAGCACTTGGTCACTTCCTATGTTTCTTTTTTCAGAGATTTGCCAGAGCTCTTGCTGAGGCGGTTATTTCCCTTAATGTGCCATTGGAAGTCATTAGCATGAGAGACTATGATCCAGACGATTGTTTATTAGGGGAGGTAGGTATGTTGTAAATGGGAATAATAAATCCAAGCTTTTCCGGGTGTTGTGAAGGCTGTTGTCTTGTATTTCTCTACAGTTCTCCTGGAAATCCCCAAAGCTTTGTGTTGAAATTTGCTTTCCTTCCATGGAAGCAAGTGCAGTCCATCAGTCCTTGGCAACAAATAGCTAAATGCTGAACGTGCTGAGGAAAGGCTCGTGTAAGACATATGATGCTGAGTGTGGCTTTGTAGAAGCCAGTTCTGTAACTCAGCTGTGAGTAATGGACAGTATCTGCACAAGGGCCCCTGTACTGTCTATGACAGTGTCCACCTGGGAAGGGTTCAAAACTGGAGTAAGTAGGTGGTGATCCTTCTGCAACTTTTAGACTTAAAAATTTCTTGTGAGCAGTATTTCTGCTGGGGAATCCTTGATGGGTTTTTCTTCTGTCAATATTGATAGTTGCTTTTTTAATCTATGGGAGACGTTATTGCTGCCAAGAGTCTGTTCTGGAAGGTGTTGATTTGGGGTGGGGAAGGCAGGTGTCCCATTCTGTTTTACCACTCCATTAAACAAGGGAAAGAGAGCTTGTTCTCTTTTGATTGATTTAAAATGGCTTTACAGGGAGGATGGCCATCCATCACTGTTGGGATTATCACCTGCAGCATCCCACACCAAAAACTATTCAGCCAGTCAGCAAAAATCTCATCTTTTGACTTCTTTCAGGTGCCTGCATGTTCCAACTCTCTTCCTGAAGTGTTCATTAAAATGGAGTTATCTTTTCTCTTGTGTTCTGTTTCATTTCTTAGACAACCAGCAGGAACATCTGTGTGTTCTTGGTGGCTACATACACAGATGGGCAGCCAACCGAGAGTGCAACAGAGAAGAGGCTGCGAATGAGTTTCGCTTTGGGAAAGCCTATCTGAAGGGCCTGAGATATGCTGTGTTTGGCTTGGGAAACTCTGGAATGATCAACATACACAACACAGTATCTCCTGTGCACCTTTCTTTGATTTCTGCTCCTCTGGAAGGCTGAGCTATCTTAAATGCTACATACCTGCCTGTTACTGGTAGTTTGCGTGAGAATTGGCCCAGAAAGCCAATGGCATCCTGGGCTGCATCCAAAAGAGCGTGGCCAGCAGGTTGAGGGAGGCGGGTCTCTTCCTCTACTCTGTTTTGGTGAGACCACCCACTCTGTTGCATCAAGTTTTGGGGCAACAACACGTGGGATGTGGAGCTGTTGGATCGAGCCACAGAGATGCTGCCTGGGCTGGAGCAGCTCTGCTCTGGAGCCAGGCTGGGAGAGCTGGTCTGCTTCAGCCTGGAGAAGAGAAGGCTCGGCAGAGACGTTAGACCAGCTCCCAGTACCTTATGGGTCTGATGAGAAACGTGGAGAGGGGCTTTGGATAAGGGCTGTAGCGATAGGACAAGGGGGAATGGCTTTAACCTGACAAACAGGAGACTGAGAATGGCCGTTAAGGAAAAAATTCTTCCCTGTGAGTGTGGTGAGACACTGGCACAGGTTGCCCATAGAAGTGGGCATACGGCAATATCTGAGCTTTGTAATGAGTTTTGGTCAGAAAAATCATAGAATCATAGAATAGTTAGGGTTGGAATGACTTGTCACCTGGTTGTTATGTTTAAGTGGTGCCACAGGAAATGTGTTAGGCATGTGGCCATTTTGACCAAGCATAGCATAAATGAGCTTGTTTCCAGAGCTCAGCTATTATGGGTTTGATAGCAGAGGTGTTTTCAAATCATAGAATGCTTTGGGTTGGAAGGGACCTTAAAGCTCTTCCAGTTCCAACACCCTGCCTCGGGCAGGCACAACTTCTTCTAGAGCAGTTTGCTCCAAGCCCCTGTGTCCAGCCTGGCCTTGAGCACTGCCAGGGATGGGGCAGCCACAGCTTTTCTGGGCACCCTGTGCCAGCGCCTCAGCACCCTCACAGGGAAGCATTTTTTTATAATGTCTAATTCAGGTGTGGTGGTGTTCAGACTGTGTGTGCTCTGAGCCAGCAGGCGAGGGAGAGCGCAGAAGTGCCTGTCCTGCAGTCCTCTGCAGCCCTCTTTCCAGGCTTGGTCCTTGCATTCTTAGTTGCCATCTTTGTTTAACTTGGGCTTCATTTAATTTCCCTTTAACTTCAATCTTATCCCAGGTTGGAAGAAATATTGACAGGTGGCTGTGGATGCTGAGCACCAGCCGGATCATGACTCGTGGTGACAGGGACTGTAAGGTGGCCCAGAGCAAGCATGGCACCATTGAGGCCGACTTTGAAGCCTGGAAAGCCAAGTTCCTCAGTCAGTTTCAGGCCCTCTGCGGAGGAGAAAAGAAGCCCTGCATTGGGAAGTGCAAGAAAGGGAAGTGCGAATCTCCAGGGAAGCAGAGAAAGGAGAGTTCAGATCATGAACATGGGGCATCGGAATATGAGAATATTAAGGTAAAGCCCAAATCTGTGGGACCTTATTTTTTGTTTAGTGCCCCTTGTAGCACTGTTTGACTTCTCTCTTCTGCAGCCCAGAGGGGTGCCGTTGGGAGCTTGATACTTCTTTTTTCTGGAGCAGAGGGGGAAGAGGAAAGCGATCCCATGGCAGATAGCAAGTAGAATGAGCCACCCAAAAAGGACCAAAGAATTAGCGATGGCTGATGGACCTAGGCTAGATGGCATGTGTATGATGAGGGAGCCTTCCTCTTGAGGAGGGGGAGGTATGCGTTGTGATACATGCTCCAGAGAGCCAGTCTGTGTTCTCTTCAGAGCCTTTGCTTTGTCTCATGGCCAAGTTCACTTCATGTTTAATTCTCAGGTCTCTTCTGTTTGAGTGGTTTTGAGGGTGCTGCAGGAACAAGAGGAATAAACACGCTGTTCCGCAAGTGCTCTTCTGCTGTACCTTGCCTGTGTACAGAAAGGGAGATGATGTTTCTGCTCTGTGAAGGGTTTGACTTGGAAAGCAGATCTCTTACTCCCTGCTCATCAGACACCAAGGGGCACTTGGAAGAATTGAAGGGCTTTAGGCTTCCAGATGATCACAGTACACAGCGGGAGTCTGACTTCTCTGGTTGCCTGTCGTGAAATCAACATGTCGTGTCGTGGGCGCATGAGGGAGAGGAAGTCATCTAGAGGCAAGAAAGCTGGGCTGAGATTCGGGCAGTCTGTGCTACTGGACTTTTAAATGCACACCGAAGAAAGCTCCAGGTTTAAATGCATCTGGTACACATTATACAGGTTATTGGTAGGCTGCTCCTTGTTTTTCAGTATCTTTGCTGAGTGTGAGAACTGATTTCACTGGTTAGCATAGATAAAGATCTAATGTTTAACATTCAGATACGTTTCTCACTTGGGTTTTTCTCCGATCTCTTACACAGGCAGAGGAGTTGTTTGAAAGCAGTAGTGAGGAGGAGGCTGATGCTGAGGAAGCTGGAGGGGCAAATTGTGTCCTTGATGTTGAAGATCTTGGCAATATCACGAGGCACATGAAGGAAGCAAAGGTACCACTGTTACAGTGAGTGTGGAACTATCAGGTCTTTGTCAGTGATCAGCTGAATAGATTAAAATACACTTGCTGGATTTGAATTGGTTGGATCTAGTTAAAGGGAGAGTAAAATAGGAGCTATTGGAGAACCTGTCCCCAGGCAAGACTATACTTGTATGTGTGTTGGATATACTTCCTTGCTAACTGGGACTTGTTCACTGAGCAAATACTGCAGTGGTAACCTTTTGTTGTGAGTCGGAGAGAAAATGACTTCCACTGTTCAGACCTGAATATCCATCTCTGTTGCTGTGATTCACAGTCCAGTGTCTAAACAGCAATCTTGTTACTGGATCTGCCCGTGGGAGCTTGATGTGACCTGTGCTGAGCCTGGCAAAGACAACCATAATCCTTTGTTATGCCAGGGTGTTGCTGTCTCCCTTCCTGTGTGGGTCTGTTCATGTTTCATTTTCTGTGTGCAGTCTGCCAACAGAATACATCAGACAACTTTATCTGTTTAGCACAGAGAAAGGAGTGAGAATACACATAGGTACGAGGCTAAACCTTCCTGTGTTCCCCACACTTTTTGGTGGCTGAGCAGCGGGCACTTGGGAGGGGAAGGGTGTGCCCAGGAGGGACCTGGGATGACTATGTTGCCAGCTGCTGACTATTTCCCCCTTAGCAATCTTTCTGTGGTGGGGTCTTTCTCTGTGCATCCTTGAGCTGCTCTCCACCCCTTCCTCAACAAACCTACCTCTGTCTGTAACTGCACCTTCCCTCTCTTGCATGGCTCTAGACTGTGGACTTCTCACAACTTTTTCCTGAAACTCCAGGCCTTGGATCACAGGAGGCTGCGTGCTCTGGAAGAGAGTACGAGATCTCTGTTCCTGACCTTAGAGAGGGGAAAGGAGGTAAAATCCTGCCCACTGCTTGTAATAAGCTCTGTGAGGAGAGTAGCTCCAGTGACGTGGGGCAAGGCAGGCTGCTGTGTGAGAGCTCCTGCCCCTGAGCTTGTATGGATCTGGTGCACTACAGCTTGAACGAGAGGATGAACCGATTGGAGGGAGAAGGGCTCAATTTCTCCCTGTGTGGCTGTGCTGTGGTCCTTTCTCTTCTCCTGCCTGTGTGTACTCGCCACCAGCGGTCAGTGAGAAGTGCTGCCACACAAAGACACTCATCTGCAGCGATGAGCTGTGGTTTCTGATCTGATGACAAGCGGTTGTTCTGCCGTGACGCTGCCCTCTTGCCTCTGCAAATGTGAAATCCTGAGAAGCTTTAAATGAAATAGTTCTCGTTCCTGGCCTTTCTATTCCTGTTCTGCATGGCTGATGAGTCTAGCTGTAATCTACATTGCTGGTTTCATGCTTCTGTAAGCAGAGCAGGTAGAGGTGAAAGGGCTTCCAGCGGTGACTTCATGTAAGTCCTCAGCTCTCTTGAGTGGGGTAATGGCAAGAGATAGGTCTGTACATATATCCTGAGGAGCCCGAGCTGCTGGCTGTCCTTCATTAGCTGGAGGAGTAATGACTGTGTCTGGGTGTTGAGTCTCCCAGGGAATGTGCCCGTTGACCCGCAGCAGGTTTATGCAAACACTCGAACTGTAGAACAGTCCCATAGGGGCAGTTATTTACCCTAATTAAAATAAATGCTGAAGACTTGGTATGAAAGAGCAGGATGATCTGCATTTACGAAAGTAATTTATCATGATCAGCCTCTCCTGCTCCCAGGCAAGGAGGTTTAGTTGTTTAAATCTCAGTTTAAGTCACATCCTCACTTTAGTGGCTCTGAGTTTGTGCAACAAGAAGTTTTCTTTTCCGTGTGAGATGCCTAGTCCCTTGAGCTGTTTTTCCTCTTGCAGAATGCTGAACTATTTAAAATGAGTCTGACGCTTGTTTTACACTGACATCACCTGTTGTCTTGCAGTAATTCCGCCCAGCACAGGCAATGCTTTGGGTTTTTGTAGCTGAACTACCCACACACAAGCTAACAAGTTTAAAGAGAACTGGTGCACTTCAGGGTTCTATCAGGTGCTTCTTCATACACAAAGTTACTTGGGTTTGAAATGTTCCTAAACAGTTTTGAGCACAGATTTTGTGGTAGGTGTTCTGCCTGTGCAATATGGTTAATTTGCAGCAGCTTAGGGTCCAGCTTTGATCTCTTCTGCAGGCAAGTAGTGCCTCTAGTGATAATCACTAGTGGATAAGGGAGATGTACAGTCACAGATGGTCAGAATTCTTTGTTGTTCTGCTTTTTATGGGCTGTCAGAGTGAAGCTCTGGAGTTTTATCTAATAAATGTTTCCTCACATCTCTGCAGGTGATCTTAATTTAATTTTGCATCCATCTCCTGTTGCCTGAACTGATGGAAGTCAAGGCTGAATTCTGTTCTACTGCTTTTTTCCTTATGCTTCACTGCACTTCACAGTTATCATCAAAGGGCTTGAGACAGATGCTGGGTTCTTGCAGTCATTTGGGTCAGGCAGATGACTTCAGTAGTTCAAGGTGAATGCCAGAATCTCTTTTCCTGTCAGTCATCGCTGTTCTACTTAGGAACTACTCTCAGGGAGCTACTCTGTCTCGGGAAAGAGGTGGAGTTTCAAAGAGCTTCTGAAGGTGTAGGTGCACAGTTGAAGGTGCTGGTGCCTTTTGCACACTGAGCGAGCACAAAAATTGGCAGGAGGTTGGGTGGAACAGGAAATCGTTCAAATATATAAAATGGTGGCTGATACAAAAGTAAATCCCACCCTCGGTTTACCAAATCACACATGTACTGTGTGGTGGGGACTGCTTCAGAGCTGCTAAAAGCCAGCCCTTTGTTTGCCGACTAATTCAACTTTTGGAACTTGCTGCAGGGGATATAGTTGCAGATGATGCTGGTCAGGGTCCTGAGCTGGACCCAGACTTTGATGTGAGTGCAGATAATGCCTGTGGTTTCATTAGGGGGAATAGCTGGGGGTGGAAGTTCACCAGTGGGTAATAGGACTGTGGCCTGAAATAGGTCTGGAGAGGTCTGGGGCTGCTTCTGTTGGATGCCTGGTGACCCAAGGCTGTGGTGCCAGGGAGAGATGGATGATGCAGGAGTAGGTGGGTGAAGGTCTGGGCTTTCTCTGCATTTACCCCCCTTCCAGCTGCTTATTTCTAGGCCTAGAACCTGTTCTCCAAATGGCTTTTATGCACCAGGAGAAGGCAGTGGTGGTTCTTAGTGAATTTAGTAACTAAGTGGACTTCTACAGTTGTGGCACGTTTTCCCTGTCCTCCAAAGTTACTCCCCTGAAATGTATTTATCAGATCAAATATGAAATCTAATTGGTGTGTCTTTGGCCTGCAGGACTGCTGTTAATCACAGGGATACCATTTCTTCAGGTGGATTATCTCCCACAGCTGGGAGACTGATGGACTGGAACGACAGATCAATCTAGACTTGTTCCCAGGGAATGAAATGGCTTTATTAACCTTTGTATTTCTAAACTGCAGGCATGAGTAATAGTGATGATAATACCCAAATTTTCTGTTGATGGGCTGGGAAGTAATCAAATGGGCATATTCTCTTTACACAGTTTTGAGATTAATGTTCTTGGTTTCCCAAACAAAAAGTTTAGTGATGCTGAGAGTCACATTTGCAATGTAAATAAAAAAGGGGGGGGTGTGTCTGTGAGTGAGAGAGAGCAAGAATGAGATGGGGTTTACAGGAAACAATATATGGTCAAGACGTTTGTTTCCTTTGTGCATTTGCCACGGGGGATGTTTCCTGATCCCCTTTGGCTCTCTTGCCTGAAAAGCCTTTGAATGGGAAACTCTTCACCAGCACTGGGAGTGTCCATCACCCCCTTTGTGAGCATGTGAGGGCTGTGGAAGATCAAACCTTGCTGACACTGGATGACGAAACTTCTGGTGAAGTTCTATTTGACATGAGGCAGTGAGTGTTAATATATAAGGTGCTTAAGGTATAAGGCTTACAGAAAAAGGGTTGTCTACTACTTTGAGTTGCAGGCAGAAACTTCTTGGAGTCTCCAAGAATTGTTAGCTGTATTTTAAGCTACCTGCATGAGGCTGGGGTACTTAACCGTCAGATTTAAAATCAACTTAACTGATGTAGAGGTTTAGAGCTCTCCAAAAACTTCCTGGAACTTTTAATGTGTGAAGGATTCCTATAGAAACACTGCTTTCATCTGCAACAGCTCATTTGGCTGGACTGGGCTTTGACCTCTGCTGCTGTGGCTCAGAATTCAGTGTGAGCCTACATTTTAAAACAAGCTTTGATAAATATCCTTTAACTGCTTGGCAATTAGTTCTAGCATTAAAATCTGGATTTGTCACAGGGACACTTCACCCTTTCCTTCAAATCTTTCTTCTCTAAATCTTGTCTATTGAAAAGGATTATAATTCATAAATAATATTACAAGAGCTCTTGAGACTTGCCTTATCTGGGTAGGACTTGGGAATCCCTGATATATAAGGGTGGAAAAAGGAAAAGTTACTTTAAAGGTAAGCTCAGGCTGGACCTTGTGTTTGGCTGCGCTCGTGTTCTGTCGGACAAGACCCACAGGCTGGGCCTGCAGCTGCAGCAGCTCTCCATGTTCTTGCTTGCAGTGGTTAGTGCAGTTTGTAGGTGGCTCTCAAGTGCCAACACATCCTCACCTTGTCCAGTGTCCCCCTGCTCTGTGTGAAGAGCAGCTTTGGATAGTGGGAGCTGCTTTTTCTTTCCAGTTACAAGGTGAGCCACAGTTTTGCTTCCTTTGCTGATACTTGCGTTGCGAAAGCAGGCACAGTTTAGAACCATAGAATCATAAAATAATTAGAATTTCTTCCTTATAATTAGAATTTCTTCCTTATATCCAATTTAAACTTCCCCTGTTTATGTTTTAACCCATTACCCCTTGTCCTGTCACTACAGTCCCTGACAAAGAGTCCCTCCCCAGCATCCCTGTAGGCCCCCTTCAGGTACTGGAAGGCTGCTATTAGGTCTCCGCACAGCCTTCTCTTCTCCAGGCTGAACAGCCCCAACTTCCTCAACCTGTCTTCATACGGGAGGTGCTCCAGTCCCCTGATCGTCCTCGTGGCCCTCCTCTGGACTTGTTCCAGCAGTTCCATGTCCTTTTTATGTTGAGGACACCAGAACTGCACACAATACTCCAGGTGAGGTCTCACAAGAGCAGAGTAGAGGGGCAAGATCACCTCCTTCGACCTGCTGGTCACGCTCCTTTTGATGCAGCCCAGGATACGGTTGGCTTTCTGGGCTGCGAGCGCACACTGCCGGCTCATGTTCATTTTCTCATTGACCAGCACCCCCAAGTCCTTCTCTGCAGGGCCGCTCTGAATCTCTTCTTTGCCCAGTCTGTAGCTGTGCCTGGGATTGCTCCGACCCAGGAATAAGACCTTGCACTTGTCGTGGTTGAACTTCATAAGGTTGGCATCAGCCCACCTCACAAGCGTGTCAAGGTCCCTCTGGATGGCATCCCTTCCCTCCAGCGTATCAACCGGACCACACAGCTTGGTGTCATCGGCAAACTTGCTGAGGGCACACTCAATCCCACTGTCCATGTCAGCAACGAAGATGTTAAACAAGACCGGCCCCAACACTGATCCCTGAGGGACACCACTCGTTACCGGTCTCTAGCCGGACATTGAGCCATTGACCACAACTCTGTGTGTGGCCCTCCAGCCAGTTCTTTATCCACCGAGTGGTCCATCCATCAAATTGATATCTCTCCAATTTAGAGAGAAGGATGTCGTGTGGGACAGTGTCAAACGCTTTGCACAAGTCCAGGTAGATGACGTCAACTGCTTTACCCTTATCCATCAATTCTGTAGCCCCATCATAGAAGGCCACCAAATTGGTCAGGCAGGATTTGCCCTTAGTGAAGCCATGCTGGCTGTCACCAAGCACCTTGTTGTTTTTCATGTGCCTTAGCATGCCTTCCAAGAGAATGTGCTCCAAGATTTTACCAGACACAGAGGTGAGACTGACTGGTCTGTAATTCCCCGGGTCTTCCATTTTCCCCTTCTTGAAAATGAGGGTTATATTTCCCTTTTCCAGTCGTCGGGAACTTCACCTGACTGCCATGATTTTTCAAATATGATGGCCAGTGGCTTAGCAACTTCATTCGCCAGCTCCTTCAGGACCCGTGGATGGATTTCATCAGGTCCCATGGACTTGTGCGCGTTCAGATTTTGAAGATGGTGTCGAACCAGATCCTGGCTAGGTTTAATTCTAACTGGGCCTTAGCCTTCCTAACCTGGTCCCTAGCTTCCCGGACAACATCCCTGTACTCTACCCAGGCCACCTGTCCTTGCTTCCATTTTTTGTAAGCCTCTTTTTACCTTTGAATTTTCCTCAGCAGCTCCTTATCCATCCAAGGAGGTCTCCTGGCCCTCCTGCTGCACTTCCTTCTAGTTGGGATGCAGCACTCCTGATCTTGTAGCAGGTGATCCTTGAATATTAACCAACAGTCTTGGGCCCCCCTGCCCTCCAGGGCTATATCCCATGGAACCTTACTAAGCAGGCTCCTGAAGAGGCCAAAGTCTGCTCCTTTGAAGTCCAGGGCAGTGAGCTTGCTACATGCTCTTCTCACTCTCCTGGGGATCGCTGCATCCAAGGCTGCCCTGGAGTACCACATTCTCAACAAGCTCTTCCCTGTTGGTGAGCACAAGGTCAAGCATGGCACCTCTCCTTGTCGGCTCCTCTATTACTTGCAAAAGGAAGTTGTCTTCCACACAATCGAGGAACCTCCTGGATTGCTTGTGCCGTGCAGTGCCATCGTTCCAACAGATGTCAGGGTGTTTGAAATCCCCCATGAGAAAAAGGGCCTGCGAGCGTGAGGCTTTTCCTATCTGTCTGTAGAGTGCTTCATCCACAGATTCTCCTTGATCAGGCGGCCTGTAACAGATTCCCACAGTAATGTCTCCCACAGCTGTTTTCTCTTTAACCCTGACCCACAAACTCTCTGTAAACTGCTCACCTGCCCTCAGACAGAGTTCCATACTCTCCAGCCTATCCTTAACATAAAGGGCAACTCCCCCTCCCCGCCTGCCAGCCTGTCCTTTCTAAAGAGCCTAATTCCCCTAAAGAGCAGTATTCCCCTGTCCTTGTTCATGTGTCAGAGGTGCTCTTCTGACATCCCTCTCTTGCTGTTGGGTTGCAGAGGCTTGGCATGAGATGGGGATTGCATTTTGGTAGGTGCCGTGGATATGCAGATGAGATGCAATCTTTCCAAGAAGCTTTCTCAACAGAAGAGAGTGGCACTAAGAGAACAGAAGTAGCATTCTCTCAGCTCTACAGGAGGTGGATGCTATAACACGGCATTGAACTGTTTCTGTGTTGCATGGAGTACTAACGTGTTCCAAACCATTTGGGTTTTTTCAATGTAATTGTGAAAAACATTTTCTTGTAATAATGCAGTGAAGCTTTTGCACAATGAAATGCTGTTCCTCTTTGCCACTGTCAGAGCCTTTGCCAGTGTCTGGTGGCAGCTTGCGGCTGGATCTGTGCTCCCTGTGTAGGGGTCAGTCCGACCCATCTCAGTTGGGCTGGTCCCAGTGACCCATCAGCAGTGCCCAAACAAGGATGGGTTGGTAGGTTTTAAAGGAAGAGGAGTGTTATGTATCATCTGCTGTGAACAAACATGCAGGAGAAGCCTAGGTGTGAAGCACAAGGCTTTGCTGGTAAAGCAGCTGGTGTGGTTGTGTGCATGGAACTGGGCTGTGTCCCCTGAATTACTCCAGACTTTCTGACCTGTGATTTTGGCAAGTGGGGCTTTGGTTCGCTGCTTAAATCACATTTACCTGAATTTTAGTTCTGGTTACTGTAGCACAGAAGAAGGGAGTAAAAGTGTGACTGTACGGCCCAATTTTCTACTCTAAAGGGGTGACTTTTGGCTGGAGACAGGCACATTGTTAGTTTTCTTTTGTTTCCTTTGGGACTCAATCTTTATTAATTTAAGAAAGTTTCCCAAATCAAACAATCGTTGGCAGAACTGTGCAGCAGATGGAGTTGTGGTTTAATGAGCTGCTGTAAAGTTTTCCCTCCAGCACAGCAGGGATGTTATAGCTCAGGGAAGCAACCTTCAAGCCCTCTGGAGCCCTGCGGATGTATTTTTAGAGTTGTGATCTGGGAATTATTTTATCTATGAGGATTCTGGCTGATGTTGAACTACACGAAAATGGGATGTTGGTAGGATCATTTAGCCACTTGTATTTCACAGATGTGCAGTACCCTCGCAGACTGAGGTGGCTGGATAGCAGCAGAAGTCTTCCCTTATTACGTGTCTGCATGCATTTGGGTTTTCAGATGCTGTTATATATGTCCAAATCCCTCCGCATTGAATTTTCAAAGGATAGAAAGTGCAAGATTCGCCCTGTGGAGGCTGAGCTGCAGGTCTGCTTGAAGAGCATCCTTCCTTTGGCTGGCAGCTAGTACCTGCTGCCTCAGCATAACGCGAGGGACCTTCTGTTACTCTGCCACGCGGGGAGATACGTGTGCATGGAGACTTCCTTCCATCTGATTATGGCATAGTCACAAAGGTTTCTGTACCAGGAATAAAAGTATCACTTCCGAGAGAGCTTCTCTGGGGCCTTCCCCATTTCAGGGCCGCTTCCTGAAAATACACGCCATGAGATTTGCTCTTGATCAGGACACTTCCTCTGGCAGTCCCGGGGGGGATTGCCAAGATCCCCATCTCTCAGCTGTCGTGCTTCAACCGTTGTCTGCTTTTTGCTTCAGGCTTTTGTGCTTAACTGGAGTGGGTATGGAGCGTGTGTTCTGTTGACTCTAGCAGTTACTTCTAACGAGGTTTTCTTGCTGTTGGGGTGTTTGCTTGTTCACAGATTACTCAGTCGAAGGTTCCAGTATTCATCTTTGTGCTCACTTGCAAATGCTCAAAGCTGTTCTCGCTGTGGCTGAGGGAGTACTCTTACTGTGGAGTAAGTACTCTTGCTTAGTGAAGCTATGCTGGCTTGTCATCAAGCACCCTGTTGTTTTTCATGTGCCTTAGTGTGCTTTCCAGGAGAATCTTCTCCAAGATTTTGCCAGCCACACAGGGGAGACTGACTGGTCTGTAATGCCCTGAGTCATTCATTTTCCCATTCTTGAAAATGGGGGTTATATTACCCTTTTTCCAGTTGTCTGGAACTTCACTTGACTGCCATGATTTTTCAAACAACTCCTTCCTTTATTTTGTTTTGGTCAGGAACAATGTATAAGAATGGAAAACCTGGATTTGAATATTCATGTTCAGCTCTTAATATTGGACTTTTTTCATCAAGGAGTACCCTCAAGGTACCCCTTACATTCAAAAGGTAAAACAGAGTTCCTCATGTCTTGAAGCTGGTCTAAAGAAACAATACCAGAGTTAGGGAAAGGGTCTTATCCCTTAATTAAGCATTCGGGACATACTGGTTTGTTTCTTCTGTGCATTGCTTGTTGTAGACCTCTTTGGTAGCTCAGATGTTATATGATAATTTTTCAAGATGAAATAATTTGTTCAGAAGGTCACAGGAAGTAGAAGGAGAAAGGGGGACTGTGAGTTTACTGGAAAGACAAACCTTGTCTTCCCTTGTGTGTGTTATATATGGGATCAAAGATTCCTGACTAATATTCACCTAACCTGGTTCTTAAAGAGGTTTTAAGATATATTTTCTGCTAATATATTTGGCAAATTATTCCAAAGTTTGGCTGTATTTACTGCTACATCTCACCTTAATTGTTAAACTAAGGGCTGTGGTAGATTTGCCTCAGCAGAAAAATCAAATAGATGAAGCTGTTAAAATGCTGAATTGTTTGTCTCTTCCTCTGTCTGTCAATGCAGGGATGCGTGATACCACAAGTAATCAACCTCTGTCTTACCACAGCATTCAGTCCACTATATTAAGGTAAATGGAAATTAGATGTCTGATTTTAATCTTCTGCCATGCACCTGTCAGACTTCTAAATACCATTTGCTGCAAAGCAAATAAGACTGTTTCTTCTTCTGTTGGTGTCCTCAACATAAAAAGGACATGGAACTGCTGGAACAAGTCCAGAGGAGGGCCACGAGGACGATCGGGGACTGGAGCACCTCCCGTATGAAGACAGGTTGAGGAAGTTGGGGCTGTTCAGCCTGGAGAAGAGAAGGCTGTGCGGAGACCTCATAGCAGCCTTCCAGTATCTGAAGGGGGCCTACAGGGATGCTGGGGAGGGTCTCTTCATCAGGGACTGTAGTGACAGGACAAGGGGTAATGGGTTCAAACTTAAACAGGGGAAGTTTAGACTGGATATAAGGAGGAAATTCTTTCCTGTGAGGGTGGTGAGACACTGGAATCTGTTGCCTGATTGGAAGGTTGTGAGTGCTCCATCCCTGGCAGTGTTCAAGTACAGGCTGGATGAAGCCTTGTGTGGGATGGTTTAGTGTGATGTGTCCCTGCCCATGGCAGGGGGGTTGGAACTAGATGGTCTCAAGGTCCTTTCCAACCCTAACTATTCTATTCTATTCTATTTGTGGAGTCCACTGAGAGGCAGACGCGACAGGTAGCTGACACTTTTTTTGTGTGTGTGTAAAAATGTGTCTTTGGGTTAGACAATTTTAGCATAGATGGTGGATTTTTCCTCACACGATTATCATGAGCCCCTTTAACACAACACCAGATTGTATGATTTGTCTTAGTGATACAACGCTTTTTGAATGAGTCATCTTAGTGCCAGATTTGAAGATATCTTGGTGCTTTTATTATGTCTGACTAGGACACAAGAGAGGCTGGAATATTTACCTAAGGCACAAAGGAGTGCAGTGAGCAAAGCTAGAAATAGAAAAACCTGAGAATAAGGGAAGCTGCAATGCTTGTTTAGCTGTCCTTCCTTAAAAAGTAAAACTACTGAGGAAGAAAGAAAATGATGACAATATATCAGAAACAGAGCTAAATTAGTAAAGGGAAATCAGAGTGGATGTCCATGCCATTTACCTGCTGCACAGCAGTAGGAGGCCATACCAAAGATCTGAGAGAATCTCTCACAATTAAGCATAGCATTTGTCACCTCATAAGTTTGATTTCTCTGAGTTGGCTTTTTCTCACTGTTAATCAGAATGTACTGTTCACTTGGCTATCTCTGTTTTCTAGATTGTTAAGGAAAAGTTTGTTTCAAGAACGTATGTGTTACTGAAAGGCATTCACCATGGATATCAGCCTAAGAAGTGTTGTTTAACTATAATTCACAGGAGGACTATGCAAGCAGAAGCAATGAGTGGGCAGTGTTTGGGGATTTATTAATTCAGAAAAATATAACCTCTTCTGGTAACTGCTATGATATCAGTCATAAATACATATGTTTTGCCTTTTCAGGTACTGCTGTAAATTAGGGATAGAACTAAACCAAGTGTATTTCACAAGTGCATATTGTTTTGTTTGCTGTGCAGCCAGATAGGATGTGGAAGACATTGCGGTCTATGTATGCCTGCAGAGACTAGAAATGGGAAATGGACTAGACCAGAACAGCTCACATCAGTTGCTGTGGGCATATTGTTATGGCTGCTGAGGAGGCCCTAGCTCAGGGTAAGTGGTTGAGCAGAAGGTGGAAATCTGCTGAACAAGACACCAGAAACTTCTGAACGTAACAAGTAGCTGCGTGGGAAGCCAGCAAAAGTTACAGTTGTGAGGGTTGGCTGAATCTCACAGGTGGTTAAGCAGGAGGTGTTTGAGAAAACATCATACTCCACAGATAATTGGAGGGGAGTATTGTGAACCTCTGGGGGAGTAGAATATTGTAAGGCAAACACCACCAGGTAACCATCAGTAATACCATATAATGGCAAAATTGCTTAGGTAACAGGATCAGAAATCACATATTTGGGAATGGGTGAAGCAAAACTAGGAGCAGGTGGGAAAAAAAGTTATGGTTTGAGTTGTTTACATGGGGGGAAATTGGGAGGAGAAAGGTTGATGCCAATGAAGCTTGCAGAATACCCCAATCCACCTTAAATGAGGCACTGAGGATGGAGTTATTGTGCCAAAATGTAGATATTTAGCGTCATTTTAAATGTTAGATGGAGGGGAAACCAGCAGCCTCTAAGGAAACTGCTTTTCCTTAGGGTTCAGGTCTGTGACAGATCACACCTTCTGCTCCCAGACACTTATCCCTGATGTGCTTGCATGCTTCAGATGTTACTAGACAATTCTGAAGCAGCCAATTCCCACTCTTAGTGCCTGGTAAACTCATTTGCGAATGACCTGTAATGGCTAATGATCACTGACTACATTGGGAGCTTAGGAAACCAGTTAACATGTATTATATACAAAAAGACCCTTAAAATATGATGTTTTAGTTTTGAACTGCAACCCAAAGGAAAACCAGATTGGTCCAAAACTGGAATTCAGTTTGTATAAATTCCTTCATTTCGTCTCAGGAACCAAAGCAATCTTCTCCTTTAGCACCTGTGAAAGAGCAGAAAAGTTAAAAAATTGGTATGACTTTTTTGGTTTGGAGCTTACTAATTCCTCTCTAGGCTTATTTTTGCTCACGTAATCTACTCAGAAGTCCTCATTAAGTGATGAAGGATGGAAGACCAGAAAGACTAAAAACAGCAAGCATCTACTACCAACATAAAAAACATCCCAGTGAAAAATCTGACTATGAAGAAGAAAATAGAATTACATTAGGCTGAAGATTTCTTTCCAACACAGGTTTTTATTGTGGTTTACTGAACAGATGAAGCTAAGAGAATTACAGCAGTCATCTGATTTTACTGCTGTCTTGCTCGCCATTAGTCTATTATCATACCTCTTATGCAGGCATAGAAAACCACATTTTTTTGGTCAGGGCTTGACTTGACCGTTATTTTATTTGATTAACTTTGGTAAGCTACAGAGTCCATAAATTCATTTTTAAGATGGCATTTTTTAAATGGGATCACAAATTGCATACTTGTTTTTGTTAGTATACCCCAAAAGACACTTTCAGACAGCTCAGTATTAAATCAGAGTTAGAAAAAAAAAGAAAGATGAGTGGGAAAACATGAGTGTTTGGAGAGGATGAGGAAGAAAAAGACATGTTTCACTGAAGATTTCAGTGTAATGTACTCCAGCTTTTACAGCTTTTCTAGTATTATTGCAGTGTAACAAGTTCCAGAGCCTTCAAAACTTCACTCAGATGGCTAATTTCTGCACAAAGTGTGATATGAAATGGAGTGAATGGCTGTTGTGTTTATTGGGTAATTGCAAAAGGAGAAAAATAGGGGGTTTTTCTTAATAATTAATGCATAAAAATGCATTTTATATTCTTTTTTGCTCGAGAAAGTCACACAGTAATGTTTAATGAGGGCCTGTTTCTTCTCACAACTAAGGAAACCTATTGATTTTCATGCTCAGCAGCAACAGAAACAGACTCATTTGTCTAGGTTCTTCTTCCCCAGAGGAATAACAGATGTGTAGAGACATTAAAAAAAAACAGTTTTTCTGCTAAAGAGAAACTTTTGATTCTTTATTCACAAATATGCACACACTCATCCACGCTCCCAGGAAACTGAGTTTATAATTTACTTATCAATGTCGGGATATGGGAATTTAAATCTTTATCAGAAAAGTCTCATGTAGTAGTTCTGGGCTTTTTTCTTTCCTTAAAAAATTCATTTGCATCTTTTACAACAGCAAAAGGCATAGGAAAATCCTCTTGTCTAAATCAGCAAGTGAACAGAAGCAAGGTTCTGTTCTGACTGGCAGGGTTCAGCCCCAGAGGTGGGGAAGTGATTTGATCTCAGTAGCACCTGAGCAAGCAGGTGCTTGCAAGGGCAGCTACAAGAAAAGATAACTCCTTGTGGTGTTCGATGGTTTTTCTTGGCTGCTCATGTTCACACCTGCCTGCCAGAGCTGTTGTGTTTTGGTTTGGCTTTTTTTTTTTCTCTTCTCTGTTTAAGTCATCTGGCTCACTATATCTCAGTGAGAAGAAAGTAATAGTGCTGTGTTTTAGGCAAATGTAAATTGATCTTAATTGGCATGTGCAGCACAACATTTTTACCTTGTATTTCTAGGTGAAGTTAAGCAGGGCTAGTGTTCAATAGGCTTATAAAGAGATTTAGATACCATATGTTTGAAAGTGTTTGTATACTGAAACCTGGGCATGCAATTACATTGTACCTTAAAAAGAAAAACCCAAGGTGAAGTGAATGTTCCTTTTCTTTTTCTTTTTTTCACTGTACTTTCCCAGTGTAAGTGTTGATTTTCATATGGAAGGGCCAGCTCAGGGAAATAAAAGGTTAGCTAGGGAACCAATCTTGAGACACTGAAGTATTCAGAAAGCAAGAGGTTAAACAGGGGCAGGTTGGTTTAGGCAGCTGGCTCTTCATCTCATTCCTTCTGGTGTATGGTGTTAGAGGATGTGTAGATATGGATTCGAATAGTGCTGAGAAAAAGGGGATTTTATCTAACACAGAGACAGGAACTTTTACAGAACACTAAACCAGCCCTGCTGCAGCTTGATCTGCAGTTCGAACGTGTTATAAAAACTTGCCACAGACGTGAATTTGTCTGATTAATTTTATTTACCATTGATTAGTATTGAGAGGCAATAAGCAAGCAGCGCTGGGTGCGCCGGGGTGTCTCCGCTCCACCTACGACGCACACCTATTCCCAAAGATTCTGTCTTTTTATACTCTTTTGTATCTGGTATACGTGTCCTTTCACATATTGTAAAGTGTCCTTTTATGGTATGATCCGAGTCTGCGCCAGTCTGCTGCTAGAGGTCTTTATCTTCCTTCCTTGAAGATTGCTGAATCGAAGGTCTCAAATCTTCCTGTTTTGTGACTTCTACACAATAGGTGTCAAGCCTTGTTTACATTACCGGATATCTGCAGTTAGCATCAGGCTTAGCATCAGCATATCTATACGTCCGTGCCTGAGGTTACAACCTTGCATAAGCATGTGTTTAAAGTTTATCTTGGTTAATACAGTTAAATGCAAAAATAAATTCAATAGTTTTCTAAGTTACTGACACGAATCACACCCACATTCCTCACAAACGCAGCTAGCAGTCATGCTGGGGAAGGCTTCTTCATTTGCTTAGCCAGATGGGGCATGTCATTCATAAAGTAGTGTGCTTGCACATATTTTAAGGCTACTTACTTGCAAATGATTAACCAACTATAATTCAGAGTCTGATAGCTAGATAGTCTTGATGAATGCCCTTTATTTGTAGCAGAACATGTTAAATGGTTTTGTTATTTACCAAATTCATGGACCATAATATTATATAACATTCTTTATTCCTAGTAACAGTGCAGATTCTCACTTCCCCATGCATTAATAATGCTCATCTCTTTGTTTAGGATTGTTAGCAGTATGTACCAGATTTTTACAGAAATATGAGTACTGGATGGATGTTAGCTATTCAATGCCACTTCCACTGGCATTAGTACGAGCATTTGTTGACAGTCTTGGATTTGCTTATTGCTTTTATTTTTGTAGCAAAATTACAACTTTTAGAAATTATAGCTTTGGAAATTGCACATACACACATTGACACAGAGAAACATCTACATAAAAGATAATAATGAATGGAGGAGGATATGGTATTTTCTAGCAGTCAGGTTTTCAGATGAGGAATGAGTAAAAGTTTGTCCTGACAATAACCAACATTTAGTTGTGTGACTCAGGTTGCCTGAGCCACGTGTCTAGTCAGCAACATGTCAAGTAGCCTATCACGAGATCCCTAACTATAGGTTTACCAGGTATTATGTGCAGTACTGCTGGCAATAACCATGCGGGTAAGAGTTATCATGTCAAAAAACATGGGTTTTAACTAATTTTGCTTTCAGACTTCCATGTGCACGCTTCATCATTAGATGCCTCCTCAGAGTTTTTCCAGCACAAAAATATTGTGCAACAAATCTAAGTAAATAATATTCCAAATAATGGTAGCAAATTCCCTTGGTGATTTTACAGTATGCCGCAACTGGATGTTGTTGCCACTGCTTGCTGGGCAATATTTTGGATTACATTCTGATGATGTGGTGTATCACGGGTCTTGGAGCCTCTACAAGTTTCATTGGTGTGTTCTCATTACTATGACAAATATTAAATGATATGAATATTTTTTTGTATACATGGAAAATACAATCATTAACAGGGGTTCAATGAGTATTTAAAGATTCATCCTGTTTGTTAAAATTCCAGATATGAATTTACCTAATTTTCAGAAATAACTTCCTCTTGCATTGCACGCATTTCTGAACTTCTATCTAACGTCAAGGCTATTCTACTAATTATTTTGAAGACATTACTAATTTCAGGACCAACTCATTGGCTTGAACTCCTAGTAAGAAAAGTAGAAGTGAAGGATGTGTAAAATTGAAATACTCAGAGAAAAAAAATATGGTGACAGGCATAAATATTTTGGTTTAGGCTAGACAGATGACTGATAAATGTAGTATTGTAAGAATATTAACCTGAGTTACAGATTTCTGAATTCAGGATCTGTATTTGACAATTGCTTTTTAGATTCCTGTGACCAGGCTATTTTGAAGTAGATAAATTGAATCTTTGTAATATCATATGTGTGTCAATTGCTTATTCCCAGTCTCTGATAACATAACCTTAAATTTGACAAATTAGCTATGGAGGCATTGTAAAGGGCTACAATAAATAACAGTTAGGAAGAAGAGACCTTGTTCATTAAACAGGCTATTAGCAGTAATGAACAATGAAAGTGATCATAAGAAAACACAGTGTCCTCTGGAAGAGGTCACAGCTATGTCATTTCAATGAGTCATGGGTCATAAATTCAAAGAGGTAAACTTACAGGTCATCTTACATGAGAAAAATATGTCCATTTTATTCTATCTTGCTAGCCAACACAGAAATAACCTCTTATTGCAATAAATAATACTAATAAAAAAGTTAAGCATGACTAGTAAACGCTTTACTTTTAAAACACAGGAAACTGAACAATTTACTATGCTATGCAGCTGAAATACAAACTTTGTATGGAGTCTGGAAACCGTGCATATACAAGTTATATAAAAAAATAATGAGGAAACTTGTACTTTCACTTCATCTAGAACTGAAAATCAAGTATACACAAGAGAGGGGAGGAGAAATATTAGTTTATTTAACCTCTCTAGTATAAGTATTTATTTTGACATACACAGTTCTTTCCTAAACAAAAGGCCAAACTTCAGTTTAAGTTGTCAGCAAAGTGCAACATTATGAAAGAAAAGTCCTTAAAACTCTTAAGAAAAATGTCTAATAAAAAACATGTAAAATATAAAGCATTAATGCAGTCAATTGAGATTTTGCTGTATGAATGAAAAAATATCTTTAGACGCGGGCTAACATTATTTTATGAGGAAATACCTTGAAAGTAAGCTTGATGGACAAGATTTGAAGATGACATCAAAAAAATACTGAAATCTCACTCAAAATGTGCAGAGACACCAGTAAATTCCATTTAATAGTCAAACCCAAGCAGATACCTATTAGTCATGTCAGCATGTTGCATATAACATGATTTATTATGCTTCATCTATGCAGTTACGTTTTTCACTTTATTCAACTTGTTAGGGCATTCCGAGATTTTATAGGAAAGCCTAGGTCAACACAGTATAGATAAAATTGTTATTTACTCTGTTGCATCACATTTGAACTCTACTCCCACATCCAAAGAGCCAGAAGTAAAAGATGTTGCTGGGCATGTTCACCACACAGTGAGCTTTCCAAGGGTGACACGCGCATTGCTGTCACTTCTCACTTTCCAAACTCAAAGCGCTTTTGAATCCAACATCTCCGGTGCCTGGTGCCAGCTGAGTACAGTACAGTAAAGCACGAACATTTGAACTCTGCTCCCACAGGAAAAGAGCTAGGAGTGAATCATTCTGCTGGGCATTTTCAGCACACAGAGAGCTTTCCAAGGCTGACACACACTTTGCTGTCTCTCCTCGCCTAAGAGAGGGTGCGTTTTCCGCTCTCGCGGCAAGGGCAGGAGCCAGGAGAAGCCTCTGCAGCCGTGCCAGGGCTGAGTCACCCTGGCTGGGAGGAGAGGAGTGTGCATGTGTGTGGAATTAAACAGTCAATCATGCTTTCAGGAAGCCTGACATCATGGCTGATATTTTTATTTCCGGATTCCCAGCTTCGACTCTTGTGGCACGCTTGTTCCTGACATCCTGACCGCAGTGACGCCACGCTGGTGCCAGCTCCATCCCACCTCCATCCGAGAGCCCCAGCTCATCCCTGCCCAACATGCGAGGGGGACATTTTGGCAGTTGATTTGCTTTGCAGCCCCTCGATCACCCAGGGGCAGGTGGGTGCCTTGTCCCCTTGGCTGCTGGGTTCCCCTCGTCATCCGTGCACAGGCCCAGTGGCTGCAGTACTGCAGAGGTTCCCAGGAGCAACCTGCCATGGCAGGGAATTGTGTGCAGATAAGAACTGTTGTGTGGGAAAACTCAGGAATGGAGGGAGCCTGCTGGAATGGAGTGACTACATGAGCCTCTGTCCTTGGGCAAGAGAGAAAACGAGAGCAAAGTCGAGCTGCACCTTTATAAAAATGATATGAAAAGAAATAAAAGGAAGCAGATGGCCCATGGTTTGGGAAGGATGAGAAGTGGTGTTTCCCCTTGGTGAACCCTCAGTGGCTTAGCATGAGGTTTGGGGTCAGCGGGGGGGCTGGGCCACTGCCAGCAGAAGTGTCCCCAGCGGTGGTGGCCCTGGCTGGGGACCCAGGAAGGACCCACACAAACATGACTGGGATGTGGCTCGCATTGTGGGAAGCTGGAGAGTCCCCCCTGAGCTCTCCCAGGGTTATCCCAGCTGGGTTCCAGGCACTGAGGGAAAAAGACCATTGCTCAAGATGTTAGTGTACACATCAGGAATGTGTTTGCTCCTGAAGCCCCAGCCCCTGGAGCCACGGGAAGAGGAGAATTGCAAAGGCATGTGGGGGGAGGGGGTGGGGGGTGTGTGCTGTTTGTTTTAGTTTTGCCTCCTTAGCCCCTGGTTTCTGGATCCAAGCCCAGTGACAATGTAACACCTACTAAAGCCACTTGAGAAACCTGGTCTAGTGGAAGGTGTGCCTGCCCATGGCAGGGGCATTCACCAGGGTTTCTGGCTCAGCATCCAAACCGAAAGGAACTGAGCAATTGCACGCGTTCCTCCTTGGTGGAGCCAAGAGCTGTTCCTGTCATGCTTTGTATTTGCTCTCTGATTAATGTAGGATAGATTCTCTTTTCAGGGAAGAGACTCGGAGAAACCAACAGCAGCGGGTGAAGTATTTGGCAAACAATTCCTTCGATGTGGCGCGTAGGTAGCGCTTGATGTATTTGCGAGTTATGCATAGCTAAATACATATATCTCACTCCACGTAATGTTTCCACTCCTTTGCAGGCTACCTGCAAAACACAGACACTAGCAGAAGCTGTAAATACAGTGATGACACCACTGAATGAGCCTATTCTCTAAAGCTTTTTGATGCAAAACATTTTTGTGTTTTCCAGGGAAAGACAATGAGATTTCGGTCCTGGCTGGCCCATCCTGCGGGCAGGGATGTGGTCCACATGGTTTGGGGTATTGATACACCCAGAAGAATAAGGTGTCCTGGCACTGTAGGTGTGTGTTGGTAATTGATGGCAAAGTTTTAGATCTTTGAGGGGGTTTTTGGTGCTGGCATCAAATTGGGAGTTGTGGCTTGGCTGCTTCTTTCAAGACAACAAGATAGAGTGATTCTGGGAAAGAAAGCTACAACAAACAAAACTTTTTGTCATTTTGAGTTCCTCTCTTTCTTAAATGGAACTAAATCCGTCTTTCTTGAAATGGGGATATTCCCTTTTTTCTTGTTTAGGAAGTGTTGGAACAAGAGCCTGGGACTTTTGGAAAGAAAAATCCTGCTGCTTTTTCTGTTCCCCTGTCCCTTCCAGCTTGACTCCCCTGTCAGACCAGTCCCTTTTGTCCTTGGTTGCATTTCTCTTGCTAGAAAAGCCTCAGCAGGGTCACTGCTGTATCCTCCCACTTCACAGAGACATTCCCAACCCAATCCATCCATCCCAACACTGCACAGAAATGTGCTGGGTTCTTCTTCTTTTTTTTTCTCCTGGGCCTCCCTGCCTCAGAGTGGAGGTTTGTGGAGGTTTCTCTAGTTTTCCTTTGCTCAGCGCTCAGGAGAGAGAAAGAGGAAGGAAACCTGCCACTCCTCGGCTCAATGCTCAGTTAAAAATAGCCGGGCCGGCGTTCCCATTCTCACTTCCCCCAGCCCCGATACTCCAAATACGTCACCAACTATCCCTTTTTGGCACATTTCTGTTTGGCCCCTCCCCGTGTTTGGGTGCTCTGGAGCCACCTGGGGAGTCCAGAGCGGATGGGGATCCTCCCCACATCCAAATTGTTTTCCATCTGAGGCCCATCCCCACCCGTTTGGGGTTTACCAGCTCCCAGGAGCTGCGGTGCTGTCTCTCCTGGGGCCATTCAGTGGGAGAGGGGCAGAGGCTGCCAGAGCCAGGGGTCACACACACAGAATCACACACACAGAATCCCAAGGATTGGAAGGGACCTCAAAAGATCATCTAGTCCAACCCCCCTGCAAGAGCAGGGTAACCTACAGTACATCACACAGGAACTTGTCCAGGCGGGCCTTGAATATCTCCAGTGTAGGAGACTCCACAACCCCCTGGGCAACCTGTTCCAGTTCTCTGTCACTCTTACAGTAAAGAAGTTCTTCCTGATGTTAACGTGGAACTTCCTATGCTCCAGTTTACACCCATTGCCCCTTGTCCTATCACTGGATATCACTGAAAAAAGCCTAGCTCCATCATCCTGACACCCACCCTTTACATATTTGTAAACATTGATGAGGTCACCCCCCAGTCTCCTCTTCTCCAAGCTAAAGAGACCCAGCTCCCTCAGCCTCTCCTCATAAGGGAGATGTTCCACTCCCTTAATCGTCTTTGTGGCTCTGCGCTGGACTCCTTCAAGCAATTCCCTGTCCTTCTTGAACAGAGGGGCCCAGAACTGGACGCAGTATTCCAGATGCGGCCTCACCAAGGCTGAGTAGAGGGAGAGGAGAACCTCTCTTGACCTACTAACCACACCCTTTCTAATGCACCCTAAGATGCCATTTGCCTTCTTGGCCGCAAGAGCACATTGCTGGCTCACGGTCATCCTCCTATCTACCAGGACCCCCAGGTCCCTTTCCCCTTCGCTACTTTCCAGCAGGTCACCCCCCAACCTGTACTGGTACATGGGGTTGTTCTTCCCCAGATGCAAGACTCTACACTTGCCCTTGTTAAATTTCATCAAGTTTCTCCCCGCCTAACTCTCCAGCCTGTCCAGGTCTCGCTGAATGGCAGCACAGCCTTCTGGTGTGTCAGCCACTCCTCCCAGTTTTGTGTCATCAGCGAACTTGCTGAGGGTGCACTCAGTTCCCTCATCCAGGTCATTGATGAAAATATGAAACAGCACCGGTCCCAGCACCGACCCCTGAGGGACTCCACTAGTCACAGACCTCCAGCTAGATTCTGCGCCATTGACCACAACTCTCTGCCTTCTTCCTTTCAACCAGTTCTCGATCCACATCACTACTTGATCGTCGAGCCCACACTTCCTTAGCTTATCTATGAGGGTGCTGTGGGAGACAGTATCAAATGCCTTACTGAAATCAAGAAGAAATACATCTACCGCTCTACCATCATCCCTCCACCTAGTCACTTCCTCATAGAAGGCTATAAGGTTGGTCATACATGACTTCCCCCTCATAAAACCATGTTGGCTGTTCTTAATGACCCCCTCATCCTTGATATGCCTAGTGATGGAGTCAAGAATAACTTGTTCCATCACCTTTCCAGGGATGGAGGTAAGGCTGACCGGTCTATAATTACCCGGGTCCTCCTTCTTGCCTTTCTTATAGATTGGTGTGACCTTTGCCATCCGCCAATCCTCAGGCACCTCGCCCGTTTCCCATGACTTACCAAAGATGATGGAGAGTGGCCTAGCAATGACCTCCGCCAGCTCCCTCAGCACCCGTGGGTGCATTCCATCCGGACCCATCGATCTACAGATGTCCAGATTGCATAGCTGATCCCTAACCCAATCCTCATCTACCAAAGCAAACTCCTTTGTCCTGACTCCTTCTGGGGCTATAGAAATCCGGGGCCCTCGGGGAGAGTCTGCAGGAGTAAAGACAGAGGCAAAGAAGGCATTCAGCACCTCTGCCTTCTTTATATCCTCTGTCTCCAGGGCACCCACTTCGTTCACCAGTGGGCCTATATTGCCTCTTGTGTTAGTTTTAGTTGCTATGTATTTGAAGAAGCCCTTTCTATTGTCTTTAACCCGACTAGCAAGATTGAGTTCCAAGGAGGCCTTAGCTGTCCTAATTGCCTCCCTACATCCTCTAACCACTGTCCTATATTCCTCCCAAGTGGCCAGCCCCTCCTTACATAATCCATAGATTCTCCTTTTCCACTTGAGTTTGCCCAGCAGCTCCTTGTTTAACCACGCCGGTCTCCTAGATCCCTTACTTGATTTCCTACTCATTGGGACGCTCCGATCCTGAGCTTGGAAGAAGCGGTCCTTGAATGCTAACCAACTATCTTGAGCCCCTTTACCGCCTAGTACACTTTCCCATGAGACTTCCCTTAGCAGTTGACTGAAGAGGCCAAAGTTGGCCCTTCGGAAATCCAGAACTGTGGCTTTGCTAGGTATTCTATTCCTCCCACACAGGATCCTAAACTCCACCATCTCATGGTCACTGCAGCCAAGGCTGCCATTGACCGTCACCGCTTCGACCAAACCCTCTTTGTTGGCGAGTACTAAATCTAGCAGCGCTGCTCTCCTAGTTGGTGCGTCCACCATTTGCATTAAGAAATTATCATCAGTGCACTCGAGGAACCTCCTAGACTGTGAATGACTGGCTGTGTGAGTCTTCCAGCAAATATCGAGGTAGTTAAAATCCCCCACGACGACTAAGGCATGTAGTCGCGAGGCTACTTCCAGTTGCCTGTAGAAAGCCTCATCAACTCCTTCGTCCTGATCAGGAGGTCTGTAATAGACCCCCACAACTGTATCACCCGTGCCAGTCTGTCCCTTAATTCGTACCCACAGACATTCCACTTGCTCCTCATCCGACCCCGGACAGAACTCAATACATTCTGGTTGCTCTCTCACGTAAAGCGCAACTCCACCACCTCGCTTCGCTGACCTATCTTTCCTAAAAAGGACATAGACATCCATGACTACATTCCAGTCATGTGAACTGTCCCACCATGTCTCTGTAATTGCCACTAGATCATAACCTTTAGCCCGCACACAGACTTCTAACTCCTCCTGTTTATTCCCCATGCTGCGTGTATTGGTGTACAGGCGTTTCAGGGAGCCAGTCCTAGTAACCTTTTTCCCCTGCGGGACAGGGTCTAAAAAGCTATCCTTTCCCACAAATGGAACAAGAGATTGATAGTCCTCCTTAGCCCGCCATCCTTCAATCCCTAGCATGCTCCTCTTGGGCTTGTCCCCAACAGGCCCAGTTAAATCCCCTCCCCCCTTCATAACTAGTTTAAAGCCCTGTCAATAAGCCCTGCTAACTCCTGCCCCAAAACCCTTTATCTTCTCTGGGACTCTTGTATCCCGCCTGTCACCAGCAAACCAGGTGTCCGATACAGCAGCCCGTGACTGAAAAACCACGAATGTTTGAACTCTGCTCCCTCAGCCAAAGAGCCAGGAGTGAATAATTCTGCTGGGCCTCTTCAGCACCCAGCTTTGAAGGGTGACACACACATTGCTGTCTCTCCTCACTTTCCTACCTCAAAGTGCATTGAATCCAACATCTTTGGTGCCTCCTCTTGGCTGAGCACAGCAGAGTAAAGCACGAACGTTTGAACTCTAATCCCACAGCCAAAGAGCCTGGAGTGAAAGATCTCTCTCGTCATCTTCAGCACACAGTAAGCTTTGCAAGGGTGACACACACTTTGCTGTCTCTCCTCACTTTCCTACCTCAAAGTGCATTTGATTCCAACATCGCCGCCGCCTGCTCTCAGCTGAGCACAGCAGAGTAAAGCACTAATGTTTGAACTCTGCTCCCTCAGGAAAAGAGCCAGGTTTGAAAGTTGTTGCTGGGCATCTTCAGCACACAGTGAGCTTTGAAAGGTGACATGCACATTGCTGTCTCTCCTCACTTTCCTACCTCAAAGTGCATTTGAATCCAACTTCTCCGGTGCCTGCTCTAGGCTGAGCACAGCAGAGTAAAGCACGAACAAAGCTACATATGACACGGACTTCTGGAGTCACCTCTTAAATTCTAGCCCTGCTGCATGCATTCCAGTGGCCTTATCCGAAAAGTGAAGGTTTCCCAGGGATATACACTGGTTTCAGTGCCTGCTTTTACTTTTGCATCTGAAACACGCATCTCAGGCCCCAAGTGTCTCCTTGTAAAGCTGAGATTTGTCTTGGTACCTACTGATTCTAACTAGTAGTGTTTATCAGTGAAGGTGCTTGTGCCTGCCAACTCTAGTATCTCAGTGTAGAAGCTTATTTACCTTGGGTTTGGCTTGAGGAAAGGGTTGTTCAGGGAAGTGTGAGCGAGTTGATGTCTTTCTGTATTTACGTACGGCTGGAAGTTGTTTCCAGTGGTTCCGCCTGCTCAGGGAATGGTTAATTGGGTAATTTGAGTAAATACAAACAGTATGGTTGTGAAGCTGTGGGAGAGTGGGGAGCATTCCCTGTGGCAGCTTCATTTGAGGCTTCAGCACAGTGGTAAATCTAAGGCATTCAGGTGAATCTGCTGTTAAATTTAGTGTGGTCCCAGGCACTGGGATGTAAGGGAGGTCACAACCATCATGTTTGTGAAACACTGTTTTTTCAGCACAAGTTAATTAAAAGTGTTTTTCTTCCAAGAGGTCCAAATGAGGCTTCTATGTCCCATTAGGTCAAGACCTGCCCTCTTCAGCATCTTAAACCTGCAGTGACTATCTGCAAATACATGAAGGTGCCCCGCTATAAACTATGGGCACATTGGAGCAGAGGAAGGCTCTGATTCAGTACTTTGCTTTTTTAATGATGAATGTGGTTTCTTGCAACCAGAAGTGACTTGTGTTGGATATCAGCTGGGGAAACCAGCAGCACAAGCAGCCTACCCCGTTTCCAGGGGACAAACAACAGCCACAGCGATGGGAGCCTATGAAAAGAATGACCTGGACTTTAGGCAAAGCTACTAGAGTGTTGGAAAACAAATTAGTATATGTAAAAGGGGACACTTTTCAATACTTCAGGAGATCAGGCTGGATAATAACTATGAATGTGCATTGGTAAAATGGCCTGGAAAAACAGGAACTGTGCTGAGCTTTGTATGGGAAACAGCAATCTGGCCCACCTCTGAATTTCAAAGAAGTCAATTCTGATTCAAGTGAATAAGAGAGAAACCCACTATGAATAGGGAAGGAATTAAGTAAGAGGTAAAGGAAGTAAGATTAAAGCTCATTCTTTCCGTGATGGTTAGGTCTAATTGAATCGGGTCTATTCTGCAGTAATCGTGCCTGATTTTTACCTCATAAATAATAATCATAAAAAATCATAAAAAGTTGATGCGCAGCTGCAACAGTGTGGTGGGGCTCATAAATGAGTATGCAGTCTAAGGAAGAAGAAACCCCTAAACCCCCCCCCCCCCGAAAAAAAACCCTTATTTCCTCCAAGTGGAAACATCAACAAGCATTGCTGATAAACAGACGGAAATCTCAGGTTTGGAGAGGTCCTTAGCATTTAGAGAGTCATTCTTTTTACATTCAAGGGCCGAGAATGCTTGTTTAGATTTAGGGAAGAGGGGAGAATTGGAGAAAGGAAAACAGGACTGTCTTGGAGACAGAGATCTTTCCACCTAAGTGTTACAGAGTTTGCTGTGGAGTTTCTCCTTACAAATGCTTTCCTGACAATTTTAATTGGTTTTATTCTCTTTTTTTAAAGCTGGTTTCTTGCTTCCATTCCCCACTTCACTGCCTGACTTCCCATAAATATTACTGCATTTTTGTTGTTGTTAACATTTGCAGTGCAAATAACAAATATTTAAGCTTGTCTTGCAGGGAAAAAGTCAATTTTTTAAAACCAAATGAATATCAAATTAAAGTGCTTGCAAATACTTCTCAGCGATACCTTCTCTCAGGCTTATTTCCAAAGCACTTTGTTAGCATCTCTTAGCACCTGTAGCATCAAACATGCTTACTCCAAGCCACTTTGAGACCTGCATTTGCACGTGGGTGACTGCTAGATGAGATGCTTCATTTTGTAGGCACGGTGTGGACCACGTCCGGCAGTGAGTGTCCCTCTCTTCACCATCACTGCTGGGGCTGGGGAGTGTTCTCCATATCTGGAGATAACTGCTCCAGCTACCAGCAGGCTGCTCCGGGCAGCACTTGGCCGGGTCGCGGTGTCCCAGGGACCGGCTGCTTCCCCTGGGGCCGCCGGCGCTGTGGCAGCCACAGAGGCGTTTGCTTGCTGCCATCTCTGAAGCGGGGTTTGCTTTTAGAGGGGAGCAGGGAGCAGGATGGAGCGGTCCCAGCACCCTGTCCAGGTGAATCTTAACAATATCCAGTGCTGGGGAATCCACCATTTCCCTGGGGAGATTATTCCAAAGGCTGACTGTTCTCATTGTGAAAAATTTCCCTCCTGTGTCCAATTGGAACGTCCCCAGGAGTAACTTGTACCCAGCGTGGAGCCTATTTTCCCTAAAGGGCTCTTGCACATAAGCTTTTCCTGGAGGGGAAAAAAAGGTAACAGTAATTGGAGTAAAAAAATAAATTAATTGGAGTCATAAACCAGGGGGTGCCCTTGGGGATGAGCCTCAGTTAACCTCAGCACACCCCTGACTGCAGCTCTGTATGGCTGGGGTTTTTAATGTAGTGCAGGTAAGACAGAGCAATGGTTTGGCTCAGGGCAGCCTGGCTGTGCCTGGGGTCAGGTCCATGGTGAGCTGGGAGAGAGGGACCTTACTCATGCAGTCACTAGCAGCTCGTTTAGGGCTTTTATTTCTTTATTGGTGATTAGTGGTAGTGTTTTTTTTTTTTTCTAATGGAAGGAAATAGGGAGGAAATGGTTCCTTGCCTTCATTTATCAGGGATTTGTTTAAAGGGGTGCTCACGTTCCCTGGAAATAGGTCAGGGTTCTGTATTTTCAGGGACGAGAACCTGGCTGGGCTGGATGTCAGATGTTTGGAGCACTCGCAGACTTCCCTGTGCGAGGCCATTCCTCATCCCCATCCTCTCGGCCCGGTTCCGGGGCTGCCCTGTGTCCTGTTGCTGGTGCCTGGAACGGGATGGTGTCAGGTCCCAGACAAAGCAGCCTCTGGCTGCTCTTCCCAGGCTGTGCATGGGATCGGTGGTCAATGAAGTGGAAATGAATGTTCCTGGCACGTTCCAGGCAGCGTGGGGTTGCGCGAGGAGGGCACGTTCAAGGCCAGGTTGGACGGGGCTTGGAGCAAGCTGCTCTAGTGGAAGGTGTCCCTGGCCGTGGCAGGGGGTTGGAACTGGATGAGCTCTAAGGTTCTTTCTAAGCCATTCCATGATTCTATGATCACCTCTCAGAGATGTGTGCCTCCCACCAAACAGTTTTGGAGCTGGTAGTCATTGGGCACAGAGCTTTTAAGAAAGAAATGCCAGTTTCCAGTGGGGTGATAGTGCTGCCCGCAACAACAAATGAGGACTGGAATGAGGCTGGTTCAGGCTCCCAAAAGCCACAGACCTCCTGTGGATCCTGTGCAGGTGCTATACCTCTTGTACTACTGCAAGCCTGGGGCAGGCAGGGCAACGCAGGAAGCTGCTGGAGCATTTGCCTTGTGCCATGTCTCCTGTGTTGGCATTGCGGTGGGATGAGACGTGAGGGGGTCTAAGGGAGCTTCGCTGCTCGTTGCTGCAGTTGTGTCCAGTGTGGCACTGAAGGAGTGTTTCAGGGGTAAATAGGGATGTCGGGTGTCTGATATATAACAATTTCTGGTGGTTTTGTGCATCGAGGTTGAGATGTTTCTGTGAGTTCAGAGCTCGGGGTGGCTCTTGTCACCATCCCCCAAATTCACAGCAGGCACAGGCTCTGATGTTCTTGAAGCCCAAAGGAGCAAGAAACATTGCTGATACCTGAAATCTGATTCAAAAAATGCCTTTGTGCACTGAAAGGACTCAGCCTCTAGGAAAGTTACTCATCTTCCTCTTCAGCTGAGATAACACCATTCCTCGCGGCTGTCCTTCCCCAGCCCTGTCACACACTCTCAGCTTGGCCAGGCAGCCGGAGCCCGAAAATCCTAGCAACAATGACATTGTTTTCTCTACTTGCACCTCTTCAGGCTGAGCAGAACCGATGACACACCGTGGAGTCGGCAGCAGAACTGGTATTGATGCCATCTGCAGAGCCGCCTCCTCACCGTCTTCAAATGAAATCTACTGAACTGATTGGTTGGTTCTTCTCGGGGTGCAGGGTGCTCGTGGTGGGCACCATGGTGCCCAGGCAGGAGCCCAGGGTCCCCCCAGCCTGGGGGATGCTCTTTGTGTCTCACACCAAGTGTGGGTGAGGAGATAGCACATCTTGTCCCTTTCCTTGGCACATGCTGTGTGCCACAGGCTCCTTCCAGACATCGCGTCCTCCCCATGAGCAGTTTCCAGCAGCAAATGTTCTTGTGACTTCCCTTTTTTTCCACTCTTTTTATCACAGGCTGCTTCTGATGTGGGAGACAAAGGCTCAGCTCTGCTCTGTCTTCAGAGAGATGCAGGCTGGGTGTCTTGCAAACCCTCTTAGGCTTTATGCTCCTTGGGATGCTTGTTTCAAAAGTCAGTTTGGCTCTTTGTATTTAGCTTAAAGTGCTTCTTGGGATTTATGTTCTTGCGTGCCCAGGTTGACCCTGGCGGGGGAGAGAACTTCTGGCCTCATAGGGAAGTTAGAAGATAGGCCAGTGTCATTTTACAGCATGGAAAAAGCAAAGGGAAACACCACAGCTTTTGCTTTCCAGTTTTGGGGGGGTGTTGTTGTGCAGAGCCACAGGGCTTTGGATGCCTGTGGTGAGCAGGGTGGTCTGGTCAGGGGTGATGAAGGAAGCCAAGTCCTACAGCCACATCCCACCGGTAACAGGAAATGCCCTGTGTGGTTCTCCCTCCAGAGCCCTGAGTTTGGGCCTGAGAGCAGTGAATTTGGGCTTTTAAAGTAAATGATGGATTCTAAATGTATAAATTCTGGGGTTTGCATTTGGAAGAGGACTCGCTGCATGTCTACAGCTAGAAACTTGGGGAGTAAAACTAGTGTAAAAGCCAAGATTGGCGTGAGAGACTTCCAGAAGAGGTAGGCAGGCAGGCAGTCACGCAGCACACCAACTCCCATGAAACCACTCGTCCCACACACAGGGGACACAGCACAGCCCCAGAACGCTGTTGGGGTTGTAGCACACTGGTGGGCATCCTGCACTGCCAGCCACAGCACAGGAGGACATGCACAAGGTGACACACGTGGGAAGCATGGTGCCTCTGGCCTCCTCCTGCAGAAACAGCCTTGCAAAATTACAGCTGGGAGGTGGAAATGAAACAGGGGAGGGATGAGTCTGGGGGCAGCTCGGTTTAAGCACAGTGCTGTGCTCAGCAGCCTCGAAGCCAATGACAAAAGGTGAACTTTAGAATCACTGAGTGCTTCTGCTGCTGGGAAGGGAAACTGGGCCAGTTGAAGGGTTATGTTCCCAGCTGTAGTGGGCTACTTTTGCTTAGTAAATGATTAAGACCTGCAAATACTAAAACCAGTTAAAATAAACCAAAAGCAACCCGGCCCAAATGGCCCCATGAGCAGGCAGCTCTGCTTCAAGCCAGCCCCAGAGGAGCCCATTTTCTTCTGAGAGTATTTTTCTAATTCCCTCGTGTGGGATTGATGCTTTCAAATTGTTGGCTCAATTTTCGCATTTGCAGCTTTGCACTTGACTAAAAGAAATGGCTCTAGGAGATGGGTTATCCCAAGGAGCTTATCTTCTTCCCTCAAGCTATGGATTTATTTTCCTCTGCATGCATGGTCCTGCCAAGCACTAAGGCCAGTGCAGGCATGGGCTGATGGGAAGCATGCCCCATGGCCATGGAAGCAGAAGCCATCGCACAGCAGCAGTGCTCTGGCTTGGTAGCATTTTAAGCATCACAGCTTTGGCTTTCCCACCCCAGGAGGTCCCTTGCCTCGTATGCCCAGCATCCTCATCCCTTGGGCTGGTGGTTTGGGGTTCAGCAGCATGCCAGGGCAATGGAGAGTGGTTTCTCAGCAGCGGGTGCCTCTGCTGCCCCGGCTGAGTGTGGGAGAGTGCTTCCAGCTCTGTTTGAGCTGGCAGCAGTCAACCAGCCCTGTGAGTGCTGGCCATGATTATTGCTGCCGCCGCTTAAGAGAGGGTGCGTTTTCCGCTCTCGCGGCAAGGGCAGGAGCCAGGAGAAGCCTCTGCAGCCGTGCCAGGGCTGAGTCACCCTGGCTGGGAGGAGAGGAGTGTGCATGTGTGTGGAATTAAACAGTCAATCATGCTTTCAGGAAGCCTGACATCATGGCTGATATTTTTATTTCCGGATTCCCAGCTTCGACTCTTGTGGCACGCTTGTTCCTGACATCCTGACCGCAGTGACGCCACGCTGGTGCCAGCTCCATCCCACCTCCATCCGAGAGCCCCAGCTCATCCCTGCCCAACATGCGAGGGGGACATTTTGGCAGTTGATTTGCTTTGCAGCCCCTCGATCACCCAGGGGCAGGTGGGTGCCTTGTCCCCTTGGCTGCTGGGTTCCCCTCGTCATCCGTGCACAGGCCCAGTGGCTGCAGTACTGCAGAGGTTCCCAGGAGCAACCTGCCATGGCAGGGAATTGTGTGCAGATAAGAACTGTTGTGTGGGAAAACTCAGGAATGGAGGGAGCCTGCTGGAATGGAGTGACTACATGAGCCTCTGTCCTTGGGCAAGAGAGAAAACGAGAGCAAAGTCGAGCTGCACCTTTATAAAAATGATATGAAAAGAAGTAAAAGGAAGCAGATGGCCCATGGTTTGGGAAGGATGAGAAGTGGTGTTTCCCCTTGGTGAACCCTCAGTGGCTTAGCATGAGGTTTGGGGTCAGCCGGGGGGCTGGGCCACTGCCAGCAGAAGTGTCCCCAGCGGTGGTAGCCCTGGCTGGGGACCCAGGAGGGACCCACACAAACATGACTGGGATGTGGCTCGCATTGTGGGAAGCTGGAGAGTCCCCCCTGAGCTCTCCCAGGGTTATCCCAGCTGGGTTCCAGGCACTGAGGGAAAAAGACCATTGCTCAAGATGTTAGTGTACACATCAGGAATGTGTTTGCTCCTGAAGCCCCAGCCCCTGGAGCCACGGGAAGAGGAGAATTGCAAAGGCATGTGGGGGGAGGGGGTGGGGGGTGTGTGCTGTTTGTTTTAGTTTTGCCTCCTTAGCCCCTGGTTTCTGGATCCAAGCCCAGTGACAATGTAACACCTACTAAAGCCACTTGAGAAACCTGGTCTAGTGGAAGGTGTGCCTGCCCATGGCAGGGGCATTCACCAGGGTTTCTGGCTCAGCATCCAAACCGAAAGGAACTGAGCAATTGCACGCGTTCCTCCTTGGTGGAGCCAAGAGCTGTTCCTGTCATGCTTTGTATTTGCTCTCTGATTAATGTAGGATAGATTCTCTTTTCAGGGAAGAGACTCGGAGAAACCAACAGCAGCGGGTGAAGTATTTGGCAAACAATTCCTTCGATGTGGCGCGTAGGTAGCGCTTGATGTATTTGCGAGTTATGCATAGCTAAATACATATATCTCACTCCACGTAATGTTTCCACTCCTTTGCAGGCTACCTGCAAAACACAGACACTAGCAGAAGCTGTAAATACAGTGATGACACCACTGAATGAGCCTATTCTCTAAAGCTTTTTGATGCAAAACATTTTTGTGTTTTCCAGGGAAAGACAATGAGATTTCGGTCCTGGCTGGCCCATCCTGCGGGCAGGGATGTGGTCCACATGGTTTGGGGTATTGATACACCCAGAAGAATAAGGTGTCCTGGCACTGTAGGTGTGTGTTGGTAATTGATGGCAAAGTTTTAGATCTTTGAGGGGGTTTTTGGTGCTGGCATCAAATTGGGAGTTGTGGCTTGGCTGCTTCTTTCAAGACAACAAGATAGAGTGATTCTGGGAAAGAAAGCTACAACAAACAAAACTTTTTGTCATTTTGAGTTCCTCTCTTTCTTAAATGGAACTAAATCCGTCTTTCTTGAAATGGGGATATTCCCTTTTTTCTTGTTTAGGAAGTGTTGGAACAAGAGCCTGGGACTTTTGGAAAGAAAAATCCTGCTGCTTTTTCTGTTCCCCTGTCCCTTCCAGCTTGACTCCCCTGTCAGACCAGTCCCTTTTGTCCTTGGTTGCATTTCTCTTGCTAGAAAAGCCTCAGCAGGGTCACTGCTGTATCCTCCCACTTCACAGAGACATTCCCAACCCAATCCATCCATCCCAACACTGCACAGAAATGTGCTGGGTTCTTCTTCTTTTTTTTTCTCCTGGGCCTCCCTGCCTCAGAGTGGAGGTTTGTGGAGGTTTCTCTAGTTTTCCTTTGCTCAGCGCTCAGGAGAGAGAAAGAGGAAGGAAACCTGCCACTGCTCGGCTCAATGCTCAGTTAAAAATAGCCGGGCCGGCGTTCCCATCCTCACTTCCCCCAGCCCCGATACTCCAAATACGTCACCAACTATCCCTTTTTGGCACATTTCTGTTTGGCCCCTCCCCGTGTTTGGGTGCTCTGGAGCCACCTGGGGAGTCCAGAGCGGATGGGGATCCTCCCCATATCCAAATTGTTTTCCATCTGAGGCCCATCCCCACCCGTTTGGGGTTTACCAGCTCCCAGGAGCTGCGGTGCTGTCTCTCCTGGGGCCATTCAGTGGGAGAGGGGCAGAGGCTGCCAGAGCCAGGGGTCACACACACAGAATCACACACACAGAATCCCAAGGATTGGAAGGGACCTCAAAAGATCATCTAGTCCAACCCCCCTGCAAGAGCAGGGTAACCTACAGTACATCACACAGGAACTTGTCCAGGCGGGCCTTGAATATCTCCAGTGTAGGAGACTCCACAACCCCCTGGGCAACCTGTTCCAGTTCTCTGTCACTCTTACAGTAAAGAAGTTCTTCCTGATGTTAACGTGGAACTTCCTATGCTCCAGTTTACACCCATTGCCCCTTATCCTATCACTGGATATCACTGAAAAAAAGCCTAGCTCCATCATCCTGACACCCACCCTTTACATATTTGTAAACATTGATGAGGTCACCCCCCAGTCTCCTCTTCTCCAAGCTAAAGAGACCCAGCTCCCTCAGCCTCTCCTCATAAGGGAGATGTTCCACTCCCTTAATCGTCTTTGTGGCTCTGCGCTGGACTCCTTCAAGCAATTCCCTGTCCTTCTTGAACAGAGGGGCCCAGAACTGGACGCAGTATTCCAGATGCGGCCTCACCAAGGCTGAGTAGAGGGAGAGGAGAACCTCTCTTGACCTACTAACCACACCCTTTCTAATGCACCCTAAGATGCCATTTGCCTTCTTGGCCGCAAGAGCACATTGCTGGCTCACGGTCATCCTCCTATCCACCAGGACCCCCAGGTCCCTTTCCCCTTCGCTACTTTCCAGCAGGTCACCCCCCAACCTGTACTGGTACATGGGGTTGTTCTTCCCCAGATGCAAGACTCTACACTTGCCCTTGTTAAATTTCATCAAGTTTCTCCCCGCCTAACTCTCCAGCCTGTCCAGGTCTTGCTGAATGGCAGCACAGCCTTCTGGTGTGTCAGCCACTCCTCCCAGTTTTGTGTCATCAGCGAACTTGCTGAGGGTGCACTCAGTTCCCTCATCCAGGTCATTGATGAAAATATGAAACAGCACCGGTCCCAGCACCGACCCCTGAGGGACTCCACTAGTCACAGACCTCCAGCTAGATTCTGCGCCATTGACCACAACTCTCTGCCTTCTTCCTTTCAACCAGTTCTCGATCCACATCACTACTTGATCGTCGAGCCCACACTTCCTTAGCTTATCTATGAGGGTGCTGTGGGAGACAGTATCAAATGCCTTACTGAAATCAAGAAGAAATACATCTACCGCTCTACCATCATCCCTCCACCTAGTCACTTCCTCATAGAAGGCTATAAGGTTGGTCATACATGACTTCCCCCTCATAAAACCATGTTGGCTGTTCTTAATGACCCCCTCATCCTTGATATGCCTAGTGATGGAGTCAAGAATAACTTGTTCCATCACCTTTCCAGGGATGGAGGTAAGGCTGACCGGTCTATAATTACCCGGGTCCTCCTTCTTGCCTTTCTTATAGACTGGTGTGACCTTTGCCATCCGCCAATCCTCAGGCACCTCGCCCGTTTCCCATGACTTACCAAAGATGATGGAGAGTGGCCTAGCAATGACCTCCGCCAGCTCCCTCAGCACCCGTGGGTGCATTCCATCCGGACCCATCGATCTACAGATGTCCAGATTGCATAGCTGATCCCTAACCCAATCCTCATCTACCAAAGCAAACTCCTTTGTCCTGACTCCTTCTGGGGCTATAGAAATCCGGGGCCCTCGGGGAGAGTCTGCAGGAGTAAAGACAGAGGCAAAGAAGGCATTCAGCACCTCTGCCTTCTTTATATCCTCTGTCTCCAGGGCACCCACTTCGTTCACCAGTGGGCCTATATTGCCTCTTGTGTTAGTTTTAGTTGCTATGTATTTGAAGAAGCCCTTTCTATTGCCTTTAACCCGACTAGCAAGATTGAGTTCCAAGGAGGCCTTAGCTGTCCTAATTGCCTCCCTACATCCTCTAACCACTGTCCTATATTCCTCCCAAGCGGCCAGCCCCTCCTTACATAATCCATAGATTCTCCTTTTCCACTTGAGTTTGCCCAGCAGCTCCTTGTTTAACCACGCCGGTCTCCTAGATCCCTTACTTGATTTCCTACTCATTGGGACGCTCCGATCCTGAGCTTGGAAGAAGCGGTCCTTGAATGCTAACCAACTATCTTGAGCCCCTTTACCGCCTAGTACACTTTCCCATGAGACTTCCCTTAGCAGTTGACTGAAGAGGCCAAAGTTGGCCCTTCGGAAATCCAGAACTGTGGCTTTGCTAGGTATTCTATTCCTCCCACACAGGATCCTAAACTCCACCATCTCATGGTCACTGCAGCCAAGGCTGCCATTGACCGTCACCGCTTCGACCAAACCCTCTTTGTTGGCGAGTACTAAATCTAGCAGCGCTGCTCTCCTAGTTGGTGCGTCCACCATTTGCATTAAGAAATTATCATCAATGCATTCGAAGAACCTCCTAGACTGTGAATGACTGGCTGTGTGAGTCTTCCAGCAAATATCGGGGTAGTTAAAATCCCCCACGACGACTAAGGCATGTAGTCGCGAGGTTACTTCCAGTTGCCTGTAGAAAGCCTCATCAACTCCTTTATCCTGATCAGGAGGTCTGTAATAGACCCCCACAACTGTATCACCCGTGCCAGTCTGTCCCTTAATTCGTACCCACAGACATTCCACTTGCTCCTCATCCGACCCCGGACAGAACTCAATACATTCTGGTTGCTCTCTCACGTAAAGAGCAACTCCACCACCTCGCTTCGCTGACCTATCTTTCCTAAAAAGGACATAGCCATCCATGACCACATTCCAGTCATGTGAACTGTCCCACCATGTCTCTGTAATTGCCACTAGATCATAACCTTTAGCCCGCACACAGACTTCTAACTCCTCCTGTTTATTCCCCATGCTGCGTGCATTGGTGTACAGGCGTTTCAGGGAGCCAGTCCTAGTACCCTTTTTCCCCTGCGGGACAGGGTCTAAAAAGCTATCCTTTCCCACAAATGGAACAAGAGATTGATAGTCCTCCTTAGCCCGCCATCCTTCAATCCCTAGCATGCTCCTCTTGGGCTTGTCCCCAACAGGCCCAGTTAAATCCCCTCCCCCCTTCATAACTAGTTTAAAGCCCTGTCAATAAGCCCTGCTAACTCCTGCCCCAAAACCCTTTATCTTCTCTGGGACTCTTGTATCCCGCCTGTCACCAGCAAACCAGGTGTCCGATACAGCAGCCCGTGACTGAAAAACCACGAATGTTTGAACTCTGCTCCCTCAGCCAAAGAGCCAGGAGTGAATAATTCTGCTGGGCCTCTTCAGCACCCAGCTTTGAAGGGTGACACACACATTGCTGTCTCTCCTCACTTTCCTACCTCAAAGTGCATTGAATCCAACATCTTTGGTGCCTCCTCTTGGCTGAGCACAGCAGAGTAAAGCACGAACGTTTGAACTCTAATCCCACAGCCAAAGAGCCTGGAGTGAAAGATCTCTCTCGTCATCTTCAGCACACAGTAAGCTTTGCAAGGGTGACACACACTTTGCTGTCTCTCCTCACTTTCCTACCTCAAAGTGCATTTGATTCCAACATCGCCGCCGCCTGCTCTCAGCTGAGCACAGCAGAGTAAAGCACTAATGTTTGAACTCTGCTCCCTCAGGAAAAGAGCCAGGTTTGAAAGTTGTTGCTGGGCATCTTCAGCACACAGTGAGCTTTGAAAGGTGACATGCACATTGCTGTCTCTCCTCACTTTCCTACCTCAAAGTGCATTTGAATCCAACTTCTCCGGTGCCTGCTCTAGGCTGAGCACAGCAGAGTAAAGCACGAACAAAGCTACATATGACACGGACTTCTGGAGTCACCTCTTAAATTCTAGCCCTGCTGCATGCATTCCAGTGGCCTTATCCGAAAAGTGAAGGTTTCCCAGGGATATACACTGGTTTCAGTGCCTGCTTTTACTTTTGCATCTGAAACACGCATCTCAGGCCCCAAGTGTCTCCTTGTAAAGCTGAGATTTGTCTTGGTACCTACTGATTCTAACTAGTAGTGTTTATCAGTGAAGGTGCTTGTGCCTGCCAACTCTAGTATCTCAGTGTAGAAGCTTATTTACCTTGGGTTTGGCTTGAGGAAAGGGTTGTTCAGGGAAGTGTGAGCGAGTTGATGTCTTTCTGTATTTACGTACGGCTGGAAGTTGTTTCCAGTGGTTCCGCCTGCTCAGGGAATGGTTAATTGGGTAATTTGAGTAAATACAAACAGTATGGTTGTGAAGCTGTGGGAGAGTGGGGAGCATTCCCTGTGGCAGCTTCATTTGAGGCTTCAGCACAGTGGTAAATCTAAGGCATTCAGGTGAATCTGCTGTTAAATTTAGTGTGGTCCCAGGCACTGGGATGTAAGGGAGGTCACAACCATCATGTTTGTGAAACACTGTTTTTTCAGCACAAGTTAATTAAAAGTGTTTTTCTTCCAAGAGGTCCAAATGAGGCTTCTATGTCCCATTAGGTCAAGACCTGCCCTCTTCAGCATCTTAAACCTGCAGTGACTATCTGCAAATACATGAAGGTGCCCCGCTATAAACTATGGGCACATTGGAGCAGAGGAAGGCTCTGATTCAGTACTTTGCTTTTTTAATGATGAATGTGGTTTCTTGCAACCAGAAGTGACTTGTGTTGGATATCAGCTGGGGAAACCAGCAGCACAAGCAGCCTACCCCGTTTCCAGGGGACAAACAACAGCCACAGCGATGGGAGCCTATGAAAAGAATGACCTGGACTTTAGGCAAAGCTACTAGAGTGTTGGAAAACAAATTAGTATATGTAAAAGGGGACACTTTTCAATACTTCAGGAGATCAGGCTGGATAATAACTATGAATGTGCATTGGTAAAATGGCCTGGAAAAACAGGAACTGTGCTGAGCTTTGTATGGGAAACAGCAATCTGGCCCACCTCTGAATTTCAAAGAAGTCAATTCTGATTCAAGTGAATAAGAGAGAAACCCACTATGAATAGGGAAGGAATTAAGTAAGAGGTAAAGGAAGTAAGATTAAAGCTCATTCTTTCCGTGATGGTTAGGTCTAATTGAATCGGGTCTATTCTGCAGTAATCGTGCCTGATTTTTACCTCATAAATAATAATCATAAAAAATCATAAAAAGTTGATGCGCAGCTGCAACAGTGTGGTGGGGCTCATAAATGAGTATGCAGTCTAAGGAAGAAGAAACCCCTAAACCCCCCCCCCCCCGAAAAAAAACCCTTATTTCCTCCAAGTGGAAACATCAACAAGCATTGCTGATAAACAGACGGAAATCTCAGGTTTGGAGAGGTCCTTAGCATTTAGAGAGTCATTCTTTTTACATTCAAGGGCCGAGAATGCTTGTTTAGATTTAGGGAAGAGGGGAGAATTGGAGAAAGGAAAACAGGACTGTCTTGGAGACAGAGATCTTTCCACCTAAGTGTTACAGAGTTTGCTGTGGAGTTTCTCCTTACAAATGCTTTCCTGACAATTTTAATTGGTTTTATTCTCTTTTTTTAAAGCTGGTTTCTTGCTTCCATTCCCCACTTCACTGCCTGACTTCCCATAAATATTACTGCATTTTTGTTGTTGTTAACATTTGCAGTGCAAATAACAAATATTTAAGCTTGTCTTGCAGGGAAAAAGTCAATTTTTTAAAACCAAATGAATATCAAATTAAAGTGCTTGCAAATACTTCTCAGCGATACCTTCTCTCAGGCTTATTTCCAAAGCACTTTGTTAGCATCTCTTAGCACCTGTAGCATCAAACATGCTTACTCCAAGCCACTTTGAGACCTGCATTTGCACGTGGGTGACTGCTAGATGAGATGCTTCATTTTGTAGGCACGGTGTGGACCACGTCCGGCAGTGAGTGTCCCTCTCTTCACCATCACTGCTGGGGCTGGGGAGTGTTCTCCATATCTGGAGATAACTGCTCCAGCTACCAGCAGGCTGCTCCGGGCAGCACTTGGCCGGGTCGCGGTGTCCCAGGGACCGGCTGCTTCCCCTGGGGCCGCCGGCGCTGTGGCAGCCACAGAGGCGTTTGCTTGCTGCCATCTCTGAAGCGGGGTTTGCTTTTAGAGGGGAGCAGGGAGCAGGATGGAGCGGTCCCAGCACCCTGTCCAGGTGAATCTTAACAATATCCAGTGCTGGGGAATCCACCATTTCCCTGGGGAGATTATTCCAAAGGCTGACTGTTCTCATTGTGAAAAATTTCCCTCCTGTGTCCAATTGGAACGTCCCCAGGAGTAACTTGTACCCAGCGTGGAGCCTATTTTCCCTAAAGGGCTCTTGCACATAAGCTTTTCCTGGAGGGGAAAAAAAGGTAACAGTAATTGGAGTAAAAAAATAAATTAATTGGAGTCATAAACCAGGGGGTGCCCTTGGGGATGAGCCTCAGTTAACCTCAGCACACCCCTGACTGCAGCTCTGTATGGCTGGGGTTTTTAATGTAGTGCAGGTAAGACAGAGCAATGGTTTGGCTCAGGGCAGCCTGGCTGTGCCTGGGGTCAGGTCCATGGTGAGCTGGGAGAGAGGGACCTTACTCATGCAGTCACTAGCAGCTCGTTTAGGGCTTTTATTTCTTTATTGGTGATTAGTGGTAGTGTTTTTTTTTTTTTCTAATGGAAGGAAATAGGGAGGAAATGGTTCCTTGCCTTCATTTATCAGGGATTTGTTTAAAGGGGTGCTCACGTTCCCTGGAAATAGGTCAGGGTTCTGTATTTTCAGGGACGAGAACCTGGCTGGGCTGGATGTCAGATGTTTGGAGCACTCGCAGACTTCCCTGTGCGAGGCCATTCCTCATCCCCATCCTCTCGGCCCGGTTCCGGGGCTGCCCTGTGTCCTGTTGCTGGTGCCTGGAACGGGATGGTGTCAGGTCCCAGACAAAGCAGCCTCTGGCTGCTCTTCCCAGGCTGTGCATGGGATCGGTGGTCAATGAAGTGGAAATGAATGTTCCTGGCACGTTCCAGGCAGCGTGGGGTTGCGCGAGGAGGGCACGTTCAAGGCCAGGTTGGACGGGGCTTGGAGCAAGCTGCTCTAGTGGAAGGTGTCCCTGGCCGTGGCAGGGGGTTGGAACTGGATGAGCTCTAAGGTTCTTTCTAAGCCATTCCATGATTCTATGATCACCTCTCAGAGATGTGTGCCTCCCACCAAACAGTTTTGGAGCTGGTAGTCATTGGGCACAGAGCTTTTAAGAAAGAAATGCCAGTTTCCAGTGGGGTGATAGTGCTGCCCGCAACAACAAATGAGGACTGGAATGAGGCTGGTTCAGGCTCCCAAAAGCCACAGACCTCCTGTGGATCCTGTGCAGGTGCTATACCTCTTGTACTACTGCAAGCCTGGGGCAGGCAGGGCAACGCAGGAAGCTGCTGGAGCATTTGCCTTGTGCCATGTCTCCTGTGTTGGCATTGCGGTGGGATGAGACGTGAGGGGGTCTAAGGGAGCTTCGCTGCTCGTTGCTGCAGTTGTGTCCAGTGTGGCACTGAAGGAGTGTTTCAGGGGTAAATAGGGATGTCGGGTGTCTGATATATAACAATTTCTGGTGGTTTTGTGCATCGAGGTTGAGATGTTTCTGTGAGTTCAGAGCTCGGGGTGGCTCTTGTCACCATCCCCCAAATTCACAGCAGGCACAGGCTCTGATGTTCTTGAAGCCCAAAGGAGCAAGAAACATTGCTGATACCTGAAATCTGATTCAAAAAATGCCTTTGTGCACTGAAAGGACTCAGCCTCTAGGAAAGTTACTCATCTTCCTCTTCAGCTGAGATAACACCATTCCTCGCGGCTGTCCTTCCCCAGCCCTGTCACACACTCTCAGCTTGGCCAGGCAGCCGGAGCCCGAAAATCCTAGCAACAATGACATTGTTTTCTCTACTTGCACCTCTTCAGGCTGAGCAGAACCGATGACACACCGTGGAGTCGGCAGCAGAACTGGTATTGATGCCATCTGCAGAGCCGCCTCCTCACCGTCTTCAAATGAAATCTACTGAACTGATTGGTTGGTTCTTCTCGGGGTGCAGGGTGCTCGTGGTGGGCACCATGGTGCCCAGGCAGGAGCCCAGGGTCCCCCCAGCCTGGGGGATGCTCTTTGTGTCTCACACCAAGTGTGGGTGAGGAGATAGCACATCTTGTCCCTTTCCTTGGCACATGCTGTGTGCCACAGGCTCCTTCCAGACATCGCGTCCTCCCCATGAGCAGTTTCCAGCAGCAAATGTTCTTGTGACTTCCCTTTTTTTCCACTCTTTTTATCACAGGCTGCTTCTGATGTGGGAGACAAAGGCTCAGCTCTGCTCTGTCTTCAGAGAGATGCAGGCTGGGTGTCTTGCAAACCCTCTTAGGCTTTATGCTCCTTGGGATGCTTGTTTCAAAAGTCAGTTTGGCTCTTTGTATTTAGCTTAAAGTGCTTCTTGGGATTTATGTTCTTGCGTGCCCAGGTTGACCCTGGCGGGGGAGAGAACTTCTGGCCTCATAGGGAAGTTAGAAGATAGGCCAGTGTCATTTTACAGCATGGAAAAAGCAAAGGGAAACACCACAGCTTTTGCTTTCCAGTTTTGGGGGGGTGTTGTTGTGCAGAGCCACAGGGCTTTGGATGCCTGTGGTGAGCAGGGTGGTCTGGTCAGGGGTGATGAAGGAAGCCAAGTCCTACAGCCACATCCCACCGGTAACAGGAAATGCCCTGTGTGGTTCTCCCTCCAGAGCCCTGAGTTTGGGCCTGAGAGCAGTGAATTTGGGCTTTTAAAGTAAATGATGGATTCTAAATGTATAAATTCTGGGGTTTGCATTTGGAAGAGGACTCGCTGCATGTCTACAGCTAGAAACTTGGGGAGTAAAACTAGTGTAAAAGCCAAGATTGGCGTGAGAGACTTCCAGAAGAGGTAGGCAGGCAGGCAGTCACGCAGCACACCAACTCCCATGAAACCACTCGTCCCACACACAGGGGACACAGCACAGCCCCAGAACGCTGTTGGGGTTGTAGCACACTGGTGGGCATCCTGCACTGCCAGCCACAGCACAGGAGGACATGCACAAGGTGACACACGTGGGAAGCATGGTGCCTCTGGCCTCCTCCTGCAGAAACAGCCTTGCAAAATTACAGCTGGGAGGTGGAAATGAAACAGGGGAGGGATGAGTCTGGGGGCAGCTCGGTTTAAGCACAGTGCTGTGCTCAGCAGCCTCGAAGCCAATGACAAAAGGTGAACTTTAGAATCACTGAGTGCTTCTGCTGCTGGGAAGGGAAACTGGGCCAGTTGAAGGGTTATGTTCCCAGCTGTAGTGGGCTACTTTTGCTTAGTAAATGATTAAGACCTGCAAATACTAAAACCAGTTAAAATAAACCAAAAGCAACCCGGCCCAAATGGCCCCATGAGCAGGCAGCTCTGCTTCAAGCCAGCCCCAGAGGAGCCCATTTTCTTCTGAGAGTATTTTTCTAATTCCCTCGTGTGGGATTGATGCTTTCAAATTGTTGGCTCAATTTTCGCATTTGCAGCTTTGCACTTGACTAAAAGAAATGGCTCTAGGAGATGGGTTATCCCAAGGAGCTTATCTTCTTCCCTCAAGCTATGGATTTATTTTCCTCTGCATGCATGGTCCTGCCAAGCACTAAGGCCAGTGCAGGCATGGGCTGATGGGAAGCATGCCCCATGGCCATGGAAGCAGAAGCCATCGCACAGCAGCAGTGCTCTGGCTTGGTAGCATTTTAAGCATCACAGCTTTGGCTTTCCCACCCCAGGAGGTCCCTTGCCTCGTATGCCCAGCATCCTCATCCCTTGGGCTGGTGGTTTGGGGTTCAGCAGCATGCCAGGGCAATGGAGAGTGGTTTCTCAGCAGCGGGTGCCTCTGCTGCCCCGGCTGAGTGTGGGAGAGTGCTTCCAGCTCTGTTTGAGCTGGCAGCAGTCAACCAGCCCTGTGAGTGCTGGCCATGATTATTGCTGCCGCCGCTTAAGAGAGGGTGCGTTTTCCGCTCTCGCGGCAAGGGCAGGAGCCAGGAGAAGCCTCTGCAGCCGTGCCAGGGCTGAGTCACCCTGGCTGGGAGGAGAGGAGTGTGCATGTGTGTGGAATTAAACAGTCAATCATGCTTTCAGGAAGCCTGACATCATGGCTGATATTTTTATTTCCGGATTCCCAGCTTCGACTCTTGTGGCACGCTTGTTCCTGACATCCTGACCGCAGTGACGCCACGCTGGTGCCAGCTCCATCCCACCTCCATCCGAGAGCCCCAGCTCATCCCTGCCCAACATGCGAGGGGGACATTTTGGCAGTTGATTTGCTTTGCAGCCCCTCGATCACCCAGGGGCAGGTGGGTGCCTTGTCCCCTTGGCTGCTGGGTTCCCCTCGTCATCCGTGCACAGGCCCAGTGGCTGCAGTACTGCAGAGGTTCCCAGGAGCAACCTGCCATGGCAGGGAATTGTGTGCAGATAAGAACTGTTGTGTGGGAAAACTCAGGAATGGAGGGAGCCTGCTGGAATGGAGTGACTACATGAGCCTCTGTCCTTGGGCAAGAGAGAAAACGAGAGCAAAGTCGAGCTGCACCTTTATAAAAATGATATGAAAAGAAGTAAAAGGAAGCAGATGGCCCATGGTTTGGGAAGGATGAGAAGTGGTGTTTCCCCTTGGTGAACCCTCAGTGGCTTAGCATGAGGTTTGGGGTCAGCCGGGGGGCTGGGCCACTGCCAGCAGAAGTGTCCCCAGCGGTGGTAGCCCTGGCTGGGGACCCAGGAGGGACCCACACAAACATGACTGGGATGTGGCTCGCATTGTGGGAAGCTGGAGAGTCCCCCCTGAGCTCTCCCAGGGTTATCCCAGCTGGGTTCCAGGCACTGAGGGAAAAAGACCATTGCTCAAGATGTTAGTGTACACATCAGGAATGTGTTTGCTCCTGAAGCCCCAGCCCCTGGAGCCACGGGAAGAGGAGAATTGCAAAGGCATGTGGGGGGAGGGGGTGGGGGGTGTGTGCTGTTTGTTTTAGTTTTGCCTCCTTAGCCCCTGGTTTCTGGATCCAAGCCCAGTGACAATGTAACACCTACTAAAGCCACTTGAGAAACCTGGTCTAGTGGAAGGTGTGCCTGCCCATGGCAGGGGCATTCACCAGGGTTTCTGGCTCAGCATCCAAACCGAAAGGAACTGAGCAATTGCACGCGTTCCTCCTTGGTGGAGCCAAGAGCTGTTCCTGTCATGCTTTGTATTTGCTCTCTGATTAATGTAGGATAGATTCTCTTTTCAGGGAAGAGACTCGGAGAAACCAACAGCAGCGGGTGAAGTATTTGGCAAACAATTCCTTCGATGTGGCGCGTAGGTAGCGCTTGATGTATTTGCGAGTTATGCATAGCTAAATACATATATCTCACTCCACGTAATGTTTCCACTCCTTTGCAGGCTACCTGCAAAACACAGACACTAGCAGAAGCTGTAAATACAGTGATGACACCACTGAATGAGCCTATTCTCTAAAGCTTTTTGATGCAAAACATTTTTGTGTTTTCCAGGGAAAGACAATGAGATTTCGGTCCTGGCTGGCCCATCCTGCGGGCAGGGATGTGGTCCACATGGTTTGGGGTATTGATACACCCAGAAGAATAAGGTGTCCTGGCACTGTAGGTGTGTGTTGGTAATTGATGGCAAAGTTTTAGATCTTTGAGGGGGTTTTTGGTGCTGGCATCAAATTGGGAGTTGTGGCTTGGCTGCTTCTTTCAAGACAACAAGATAGAGTGATTCTGGGGAAGAAAGCTACAACAAACAAAACTTTTTGTCATTTTGAGTTCCTCTCTTTCTTAAATGGAACTAAATCCGTCTTTCTTGAAATGGGGATATTCCCTTTTTTCTTGTTTAGGAAGTGTTGGAACAAGAGCCTGGGACTTTTGGAAAGAAAAATCCTGCTGCTTTTTCTGTTCCCCTGTCCCTTCCAGCTTGACTCCCCTGTCAGACCAGTCCCTTTTGTCCTTGGTTGCATTTCTCTTGCTAGAAAAGCCTCAGCAGGGTCACTGCTGTATCCTCCCACTTCACAGAGACATTCCCAACCCAATCCATCCATCCCAACACTGCACAGAAATGTGCTGGGTTCTTCTTCTTTTTTTTTCTCCTGGGCCTCCCTGCCTCAGAGTGGAGGTTTGTGGAGGTTTCTCTAGTTTTCCTTTGCTCAGCGCTCAGGAGAGAGAAAGAGGAAGGAAACCTGCCACTGCTCGGCTCAATGCTCAGTTAAAAATAGCCGGGCCGGCGTTCCCATCCTCACTTCCCCCAGCCCCGATACTCCAAATACGTCACCAACTATCCCTTTTTGGCACATTTCTGTTTGGCCCCTCCCCGTGTTTGGGTGCTCTGGAGCCACCTGGGGAGTCCAGAGCGGATGGGGATCCTCCCCATATCCAAATTGTTTTCCATCTGAGGCCCATCCCCACCCGTTTGGGGTTTACCAGCTCCCAGGAGCTGCGGTGCTGTCTCTCCTGGGGCCATTCAGTGGGAGAGGGGCAGAGGCTGCCAGAGCCAGGGGTCACACACACAGAATCACACACACAGAATCCCAAGGATTGGAAGGGACCTCAAAAGATCATCTAGTCCAACCCCCCTGCAAGAGCAGGGTAACCTACAGTACATCACACAGGAACTTGTCCAGGCGGGCCTTGAATATCTCCAGTGTAGGAGACTCCACAACCCCCTGGGCAACCTGTTCCAGTTCTCTGTCACTCTTACAGTAAAGAAGTTCTTCCTGATGTTAACGTGGAACTTCCTATGCTCCAGTTTACACCCATTGCCCCTTATCCTATCACTGGATATCACTGAAAAAAAGCCTAGCTCCATCATCCTGACACCCACCCTTTACATATTTGTAAACATTGATGAGGTCACCCCCCAGTCTCCTCTTCTCCAAGCTAAAGAGACCCAGCTCCCTCAGCCTCTCCTCATAAGGGAGATGTTCCACTCCCTTAATCGTCTTTGTGGCTCTGCGCTGGACTCCTTCAAGCAATTCCCTGTCCTTCTTGAACAGAGGGGCCCAGAACTGGACGCAGTATTCCAGATGCGGCCTCACCAAGGCTGAGTAGAGGGAGAGGAGAACCTCTCTTGACCTACTAACCACACCCTTTCTAATGCACCCTAAGATGCCATTTGCCTTCTTGGCCGCAAGAGCACATTGCTGGCTCATGGTCATCCTCCTATCCACCAGGACCCCCAGGTCCCTTTCCCCTTCGCTACTTTCCAGCAGGTCACCCCCCAACCTGTACTGGTACATGGGGTTGTTCTTCCCCAGATGCAAGACTCTACACTTGCCCTTGTTAAATTTCATCAAGTTTCTCCCCGCCTAACTCTCCAGCCTGTCCAGGTCTTGCTGAATGGCAGCACAGCCTTCTGGTGTGTCAGCCACTCCTCCCAGTTTTGTGTCATCAGCGAACTTGCTGAGGGTGCACTCAGTTCCCTCATCCAGGTCATTGATGAAAATATGAAACAGCACCGGTCCCAGCACCGACCCCTGAGGGACTCCACTAGTCACAGACCTCCAGCTAGATTCTGCGCCATTGACCACAACTCTCTGCCTTCTTCCTTTCAACCAGTTCTCGATCCACATCACTACTTGATCGTCGAGCCCACACTTCCTTAGCTTATCTATGAGGGTGCTGTGGGAGACAGTATCAAATGCCTTACTGAAATCAAGAAGAAATACATCTACCGCTCTACCATCATCCCTCCACCTAGTCACTTCCTCATAGAAGGCTATAAGGTTGGTCATACATGACTTCCCCCTCATAAAACCATGTTGGCTGTTCTTAATGACCCCCTCATCCTTGATATGCCTAGTGATGGAGTCAAGAATAACTTGTTCCATCACCTTTCCAGGGATGGAGGTAAGGCTGACCGGTCTATAATTACCCGGGTCCTCCTTCTTGCCTTTCTTATAGACTGGTGTGACCTTTGCCATCCGCCAATCCTCAGGCACCTCGCCCGTTTCCCATGACTTACCAAAGATGATGGAGAGTGGCCTAGCAATGACCTCCGCCAGCTCCCTCAGCACCCGTGGGTGCATTCCATCCGGACCCATCGATCTACAGATGTCCAGATTGCATAGCTGATCCCTAACCCAATCCTCATCTACCAAAGCAAACTCCTTTGTCCTGACTCCTTCTGGGGCTATAGAAATCCGGGGCCCTCGGGGAGAGTCTGCAGGAGTAAAGACAGAGGCAAAGAAGGCATTCAGCACCTCTGCCTTCTTTATATCCTCTGTCTCCAGGGCACCCACTTCGTTCACCAGTGGGCCTATATTGCCTCTTGTGTTAGTTTTAGTTGCTATGTATTTGAAGAAGCCCTTTCTATTGCCTTTAACCCGACTAGCAAGATTGAGTTCCAAGGAGGCCTTAGCTGTCCTAATTGCCTCCCTACATCCTCTAACCACTGTCCTATATTCCTCCCAAGCGGCCAGCCCCTCCTTACATAATCCATAGATTCTCCTTTTCCACTTGAGTTTGCCCAGCAGCTCCTTGTTTAACCACGCCGGTCTCCTAGATCCCTTACTTGATTTCCTACTCATTGGGACGCTCCGATCCTGAGCTTGGAAGAAGCGGTCCTTGAATGCTAACCAACTATCTTGAGCCCCTTTACCGCCTAGTACACTTTCCCATGAGACTTCCCTTAGCAGTTGACTGAAGAGGCCAAAGTTGGCCCTTCGGAAATCCAGAACTGTGGCTTTGCTAGGTATTCTATTCCTCCCACACAGGATCCTAAACTCCACCATCTCATGGTCACTGCAGCCAAGGCTGCCATTGACCGTCACCGCTTCGACCAAACCCTCTTTGTTGGTGAGTACTAAATCTAGCAGCGCTGCTCTCCTAGTTGGTGCGTCCACCATTTGCATTAAGAAATTATCATCAATGCATTCGAAGAACCTCCTAGACTGTGAATGACTGGCTGTGTGAGTCTTCCAGCAAATATCGGGGTAGTTAAAATCCCCCACGACGACTAAGGCATGTAGTCGCGAGGTTACTTCCAGTTGCCTGTAGAAAGCCTCATCAACTCCTTTATCCTGATCAGGAGGTCTGTAATAGACCCCCACAACTGTATCACCCGTGCCAGTCTGTCCCTTAATTCGTACCCACAGACATTCCACTTGCTCCTCATCCGACCCCGGACAGAACTCAATACATTCTGGTTGCTCTCTCACGTAAAGAGCAACTCCACCACCTCGCTTCGCTGACCTATCTTTCCTAAAAAGGACATAGCCATCCATGACCACATTCCAGTCATGTGAACTGTCCCACCATGTCTCTGTAATTGCCACTAGATCATAACCTTTAGCCCGCACACAGACTTCTAACTCCTCCTGTTTATTCCCCATGCTGCGTGCATTGGTGTACAGGCGTTTCAGGGAGCCAGTCCTAGTACCCTTTTTCCCCTGCGGGACAGGGTCTAAAAAGCTATCCTTTCCCACAAATGGAACAAGAGATTGATAGTCCTCCTTAGCCCGCCATCCTTCAATCCCTAGCATGCTCCTCTTGGGCTTGTCCCCAACAGGCCCAGTTAAATCCCCTCCCCCCTTCATAACTAGTTTAAAGCCCTGTCAATAAGCCCTGCTAACTCCTGCCCCAAAACCCTTTATCTTCTCTGGGACTCTTGTATCCCGCCTGTCACCAGCAAACCAGGTGTCCGATACAGCAGCCCGTGACTGAAAAACCACGAATGTTTGAACTCTGCTCCCTCAGCCAAAGAGCCAGGAGTGAATAATTCTGCTGGGCCTCTTCAGCACCCAGCTTTGAAGGGTGACACACACATTGCTGTCTCTCCTCACTTTCCTACCTCAAAGTGCATTGAATCCAACATCTTTGGTGCCTCCTCTTGGCTGAGCACAGCAGAGTAAAGCACGAACGTTTGAACTCTAATCCCACAGCCAAAGAGCCTGGAGTGAAAGATCTCTCTCGTCATCTTCAGCACACAGTAAGCTTTGCAAGGGTGACACACACTTTGCTGTCTCTCCTCACTTTCCTACCTCAAAGTGCATTTGATTCCAACATCGCCGCCGCCTGCTCTCAGCTGAGCACAGCAGAGTAAAGCACTAATGTTTGAACTCTGCTCCCTCAGGAAAAGAGCCAGGTTTGAAAGTTGTTGCTGGGCATCTTCAGCACACAGTGAGCTTTGAAAGGTGACATGCACATTGCTGTCTCTCCTCACTTTCCTACCTCAAAGTGCATTTGAATCCAACTTCTCCGGTGCCTGCTCTAGGCTGAGCACAGCAGAGTAAAGCACGAACAAAGCTACATATGACACGGACTTCTGGAGTCACCTCTTAAATTCTAGCCCTGCTGCATGCATTCCAGTGGCCTTATCCGAAAAGTGAAGGTTTCCCAGGGATATACACTGGTTTCAGTGCCTGCTTTTACTTTTGCATCTGAAACACGCATCTCAGGCCCCAAGTGTCTCCTTGTAAAGCTGAGATTTGTCTTGGTACCTACTGATTCTAACTAGTAGTGTTTATCAGTGAAGGTGCTTGTGCCTGCCAACTCTAGTATCTCAGTGTAGAAGCTTATTTACCTTGGGTTTGGCTTGAGGAAAGGGTTGTTCAGGGAAGTGTGAGCGAGTTGATGTCTTTCTGTATTTACGTACGGCTGGAAGTTGTTTCCAGTGGTTCCGCCTGCTCAGGGAATGGTTAATTGGGTAATTTGAGTAAATACAAACAGTATGGTTGTGAAGCTGTGGGAGAGTGGGGAGCATTCCCTGTGGCAGCTTCATTTGAGGCTTCAGCACAGTGGTAAATCTAAGGCATTCAGGTGAATCTGCTGTTAAATTTAGTGTGGTCCCAGGCACTGGGATGTAAGGGAGGTCACAACCATCATGTTTGTGAAACACTGTTTTTTCAGCACAAGTTAATTAAAAGTGTTTTTCTTCCAAGAGGTCCAAATGAGGCTTCTATGTCCCATTAGGTCAAGACCTGCCCTCTTCAGCATCTTAAACCTGCAGTGACTATCTGCAAATACATGAAGGTGCCCCGCTATAAACTATGGGCACATTGGAGCAGAGGAAGGCTCTGATTCAGTACTTTGCTTTTTTAATGATGAATGTGGTTTCTTGCAACCAGAAGTGACTTGTGTTGGATATCAGCTGGGGAAACCAGCAGCACAAGCAGCCTACCCCGTTTCCAGGGGACAAACAACAGCCACAGCGATGGGAGCCTATGAAAAGAATGACCTGGACTTTAGGCAAAGCTACTAGAGTGTTGGAAAACAAATTAGTATATGTAAAAGGGGACACTTTTCAATACTTCAGGAGATCAGGCTGGATAATAACTATGAATGTGCATTGGTAAAATGGCCTGGAAAAACAGGAACTGTGCTGAGCTTTGTATGGGAAACAGCAATCTGGCCCACCTCTGAATTTCAAAGAAGTCAATTCTGATTCAAGTGAATAAGAGAGAAACCCACTATGAATAGGGAAGGAATTAAGTAAGAGGTAAAGGAAGTAAGATTAAAGCTCATTCTTTCCGTGATGGTTAGGTCTAATTGAATCGGGTCTATTCTGCAGTAATCGTGCCTGATTTTTACCTCATAAATAATAATCATAAAAAATCATAAAAAGTTGATGCGCAGCTGCAACAGTGTGGTGGGGCTCATAAATGAGTATGCAGTCTAAGGAAGAAGAAACCCCTAAACCCCCCCCCCCCCCGAAAAAAAACCCTTATTTCCTCCAAGTGGAAACATCAACAAGCATTGCTGATAAACAGACGGAAATCTCAGGTTTGGAGTGGTCCTTAGCATTTAGAGAGCCATTCTTTTTACATTCAAGGGCCGAGAATGCTTGTTTAGATTTAGGGAAGAGGGGAGAATTGGAGAAAGGAAAACAGGACTGTCTTGGAGACAGAGATCTTTCCACCTAAGTGTTACAGAGTTTGCTGTGGAGTTTCTCCTTACAAATGCTTTCCTGACAATTTTAATTGGTTTTATTCTCTTTTTTTAAAGCTGGTTTCTTGCTTCCAATCCCCACTTCACTGCCTGACTTCCCATAAATATTACTGCATTTTTGTTGTTGTTAACATTTGCAGTGCAAATAACAAATATTTAAGCTTGTCTTGCAGGGAAAAAGTCAATTTTTTAAAACCAAATGAATATCAAATTAAAGTGCTTGCAAATACTTCTCAGCGATACCTTCTCTCAGGCTTATTTCCAAAGCACTTTGTTAGCATCTCTTAGCACCTGTAGCATCAAACAGGCTTACTCCAAGCCACTTTGAGACCTGCATTTGCACGTGGGTGACTGCTAGATGAGATGCTTCATTTTGTAGGCACGGTGTGGACCACGTCCGGCAGTGAGTGTCCCTCTCTTCACCATCACTGTTGGGGCTGGGGAGTGTTCTCCATATCTGGAGATAACTGCTCCAGCTACCAGCAGGCTGCTCCGGGCAGCACTTGGCCGGGTCGCGGTGTCCCAGGGACCGGCTGCTTCCCCTGGGGCCGCCGGCGCTGTGGCAGCCACAGAGGCGTTTGCTTGCTGCCATCTCAGAAGCGGGGTTTGCTTTTAGAGGGGAGCAGGGAGCAGGATGGAGCGGTCCCAGCACCCTGTCCAGGCGAATCTTAACAATATCCAGTGCTGGGGAATCCACCATTTCCCTGGGGAGATTATTCCAAAGGCTGACTGTTCTCATTGTGAAAAATTTCCCTCCTGTGTCCAATTGGAACGTCCCCAGGAGTAACTTGTACCCAGCGTGGAGCCTATTTTCCCTAAAGGGCTCTTGCACATAAGCTTTTCCTGGAGGGGAAAAAAAGGTAACAGTAATTGGAGTAAAAAAATAAATTAATTGGAGTCATAAACCAGGGGGTGCCCTTGGGGATGAGCCTCAGTTAACCTCAGCACACCCCTGACTGCAGCTCTGTATGGCTGGGGTTTTTAATGTAGTGCAGGTAAGACAGAGCAATGGTTTGGCTCAGGGCAGCCTGGCTGTGCCTGGGGTCAGGTCCATGGTGAGCTGGGAGAGAGGGACCTTACTCATGCAGTCACTAGGTTTCTGAGTAAGGACCACCAAAGCTATTCACTGCTCTTCATAGGAATATAGCCAAAAGGATTCAGTCACATCCAGACACAGAGCTGCAGTTCTCATTAGCTTTGTCTTTTAAATTTCTAAAGCCCTCCTCTGCTGAAACAGTCCATTCCAAAGAGAGAGGGGTTTCTTTTAACAGTTCACATAGGGGTCTTACCAGAACACTAGAATCATGCATCCAAAGCCTGCATCGTCCAGTCATTACCAGGAACGTCCGGAGCAACTTGGTGGTCGATGGTCGTGGAGTTTGACAAATGGCTTCTTTTCGAGCAGTTCCAAGTTCTCTCTGTTCTCCTGTTATTTCATATCCTAGGTAGGAAACTCAGGTTTGGATTAGTTGGGCCTTTTGTCTGGATACCCAATAACCACTCAGTCCCAGAAAACTCAATAATCCCACCATTCACTGGACACGTTCTTCCTTTGTTTCTATGGCAATTAATAGGTCATCCACATCTTGTAACAGAGTCCCCGTCTGAGTGGGTGGTTTCCATGATTCTAGTGCCAGTGCTGATTTTGAAAACTCGCTGGACTGTTTTTAAACCTTTGAGGTAATACTGTCCAAGTTAATCGGGTTTTCCTTACTGTGTCAGGATTTTCCCATTCAAAAGCAAATAAATTCTGGTTTTCTTTGGCCAATGGTAAACAAAGAGTCCTTTAAATCCAAGACGGCAAACCATTTCTGATTATTATTCAATTTAGTCAATAAGGTATACGGATTAGCTATTACTGAATTAATATCCTCTACAAATTTGTCGATTGCTCTGAGATCTTGAACCAATCTGCAACTTTATTTCTTTACCGGCAAGACAGGAGTATTATATTCCAATTCACATTCAATTAATAATTTATATTTTAAAATTTATCAATGATTTTTAATTCCCTTTCCCTGCAATTTTAGGGGGATATTGTTTTATTCTAATTGGGCAGCCCCCACCACCCTTTTTATTCCTACTTCAACAGGCAAAGCATTTTTCGCCTTACCTGGAACTTCACACGCCCATACTCCCAGATATACCTGATTAAGGATTTCTTCTATTTCAGGGAGGTCCTCCTGTTTGCTTTTCTGTTGAATTAAAGAGAAACTCAAAACTGCATTTAATTGATCATTTTTAACTCTTAATTCCATTTTGCCTTCTTTAAATGTTGCGTCTCATCCTAAACATTTCGGAGAATTTAGCATGCATAAAATTTATGCTTTCCCATTTGTTTTCCCAATTTGTAGTTTAAGGGTTTCAGAAAGAACGCCTCCTTTTTTTTTTTTTTCCTCTTTTTCTTGGTGACCAGTAGCTCCCAAATCTGTAACAAATTCTTTTCCCTCTGATTTAATGCCGCATAAGTTGCTCCTGTATCCACTAAAATTCCACTTTATTTCCTCTAGTCCCTAGTTTTAATTTAACAGGTGGATCTGCTAGGGTAGATTCCCCAGGTCCCCATCAGTCTAGTTCCAATTCAGCCACCGGAGCCACCCCATGGCACTCCCCCCAGGGCAATCTCTCTTCCAACGTCCAAACTCCCCACAGCACACACAGATCTGGTCTCATAGGAGACGAACCCACTCCCCCACCTCCGCCCGACATCCCTCCACCTCTGCCTCCCCAGCACTCATCCCACGCTCAAACACAGGAACTGCCCGAGCTCCCCTCCTTGCCCTCTTGGTTTTCCTTAGCATCTTTCCCCAGTATCACAATCTGAACAACATCTCTCCAGCTTAGCTTTCAGTTTTTCCCTGCCCTTTTCCAAAGCCAAAATTAAGGGATCTGGCAGAGGTATATTAATTTCACATTCCGTCTGTCACTTGGGGTCGTTTCTTAAAGTGAAAAACATATCTGCATACATTACTTATCCCATTTTCCTTGCCACCTCAAAACAACATTAATTGCAACAATGTATCATAATTCCAAGTTCCATTTTTAGGATATTTTTCCTGATCTTCCAAACTATACAAAGGCCACCATCCGTCACAATATTTTTATCAACCTTTTCTCATTTACCGAGCCCCCAGGAAACCCTCCCAGTTCTTTCAAACGTGCCAAAATGCACCCTAAAGGACTCTTTTTCAAGATCTCTCCCCTCTGCTGATTTCCCATTATCAATCTCACGTTCTCACACACACACACACACACGGGATCCCACAGACACACTCCACACAGTTACAACACTTGAGTCAGAGACTAAAATTGTATCAAACTAACAACAGTTATAACAACCTGCCACCGATACCAAAATCACAAGACCAAAATCATCACTATAATGAGCCACAAAATAGACACTCCACAGTTACAACACTTGAAACAGAGATAACAATTAATAATACATTTATAACAGTCTGTCACCAATACCAAAATCACAAGACCAAAATCATAACTATAACAAGCCACAACGTAAGTCAAATACCAGTAAAATCCAAAACCTTTTCTACAAGACGCCCACCTCGTCTTGCAGGACCTCAACCACAAGATGCCCTCTGCTTCTTGCGATTGTGTCCTGGGTTTACCAGGAGCCGTTTTGCTCCTTCTTAGTAACTGGTTCAAGCTCTGTGTTTTGACTTCCAGCCTGGGCAGACAGCTGATAACACCGATTGGTTTTAACTGTTGTTAAGTAATGTTTATTCTGGCCAAGGACTTTGTGAGTCTCATGCTGTGCTGGGGACGAGGGGAGGCCGGGAGGAAGCAGAGACAGGACACCTGACCCAAACTAGCCAAAGAGGTATTCCGTACCACAGCACGTCATGCCCAGGGAGGTAACTGGGAGTTACCCGGAAGGGCACTCTCTCTCTTCGGGGGGGTCGAACTCGTTCGGCGGTGGTATCGTATTCTCTTGTTATTTTCTCTTATCAATATTATCATTGGTGGTAGCAGTAGTGATTTGTGTTGTACCTTGGTTGCTGGGCTGTTCTTATCTCAACCCGTGGGAGTTACATTCTCCTGATTCTCCTCCCTATCCCACCGGGAGTGGGGAGGGTCGGGGGGGGAGGGGCGAGTGGATGAGCTGTGTGGATCGGTTTAAACCACGACAGATTGTATATGGGTAAAACCAAAATCTTTCTTGCAGGACCCCAACCACGAGATGCCCTCTGCTTCTTGTGCGTATACACCGATAAAATGCAAAACCTTTTGTACAAGACGCCCACTGCGTCCTGCAGTGATACAGGGTTAATAAATGTACATGGGAACAATACAGGGGATTGTATAAGAGAGTTAGAAGAATTCCTTGCTTAAACAAAAGTATTGTCTGTTGTAAACACCTATCATGCTTACTAAACAGAACAAGGCACAAACTACTGATAAGGGGAGGAGACAGAGGCCTGATTCTACTGATAAGCAACTATTGACAAGGAAATGCGAATGTCTGGGTCTATTGATAAGGGGGAGAAGCTGATGATTTATGGATGAGGTACCGACTAAACCCTAAAGCCATGCGCGAAGATTAAAAGGTGAAAAGTTTAAGAAGAGGAAGACTCGTTTACTTCATCTTGAGGATCCCTGCCCACAGGAGGAAGACTCATTTACTTCATCTTGAGACCCCTGCCCATGACCAGAGGGGGCACTGCGCAGGCGCAAAGGACCTTCTAGCTCATTATAATACGAAGCGGGGACACATACTAAATACGTATAGGCGTATCAGTAATCTAATGCATATGTATGCCTTAAGGGAATAAATGTAAAGGAAAAACGACCCTGGGTGTGCATGCTTTGGAGGAACGATCCCCATGCACCTCAGCGCTGAATAAAGCATACCTACTTTACAACTTTAACGAGTTGTGGAGTCAATCCGCGTATCAACCCAAGTACCAACATCTAACTGGCCTCAGCAGACAGACGCCAGACCAGACCAAAGAGGTCCTGGGGAAACCATTTCAGAAGAACACAGGTAACTGAAATCACTTCCAGGGACCAGGGTCAGGACTGGCTGGGAGCAGGGACACAGGAGCCAGCACATACCGAGCTGGCCGCGGTGTAACTGCCAGGCACACTTGAGGGACTCCGGCACCGTGTGGTGGCAGCGAGTGGCAGCAGCGAGGACGGGCCTGGTGTCACCGGGCAGCCACAGCAAGGCCGGGCTGGAGCTGCCACACAGCCGGAGCACCACAGCCTGAGCTGCTGGGAGAGACGGGACAGAACTGGTGACACTGGTGACACACACACAGGGACACACACGCAGGAGTTGCTGCTGCTGCCCAGCCCCACATCCCCATGCCAGGCACTGGCAGCACTCTGGGAAAGCTGGACGCATCCCCACAGTCATCACTGATGGACACAAGAGGTGAGAGAGAGCTCATGCACTGAGGAGGGGAGAAGTGGGTGGGATCAAAGGAAAGGCCGAAGAGGGCTGGGAGGCCCATTTTCAGCCTCTTCTCTCTTGTTGGCCTCCCCCCGTTTCTGGGATAAGGGCAGGAGAGGACCGGGAGGGAGGCTGGAGCTGCACGTGAGCCCTGCCTGCCCCCAGCTCCTGCCCATCACTCACGGACAGCAAGGAACCGTCAGGGGCTCAGGGAGATTTCTAACCAACCTCAGCCCATCCAATGCAGCAGCTGCAGCAGCAGCAGACACAGGGCGTCTCCTGCTTTGTGACTCCCAGCAGAAAACAGTCCTGGGAAACCAATGAGCACCCAGGATTTATCAGGCAAAGCAATTCCAGAAGGGACCACAACAAAGCAATTCCAGAAAGGACCACAACGTGCTGCCAAAGCCTCATCTGCTGCAGGTTTCGGCCTCTCTCTGGCCTCCCCACTTTGAATACCCCATTCCTGGGCAGAACTACAGAGCTATGGGACAGAGAGAAAAGTGACCCTGGGTAGAGGCACAGGGAGTGGAGGAATCCAGGCATTAGGTCAGTTCTAGAAGAGCATCAAAACACTGAGGAGGAGGATGAGGGGGATCTCTGCTGCTTCTGAAGGACACCACCAGCACGGAAGAGAATCCAGCCAGGGTTAAATCTTAGCCTGGAGATCATGGGACCATTTCTCAGAGGGAGATCTGTAACAGCTCCTCAATGCAAGGGCAAAACCTTCCAAGCATTAAGATGTGAAGCCACACAGAGCACCCTGTCCTGGTTATCCATTCCTGGAGGGCAGCTCTCAACCCAGCAGGATTTAACAGCACTTTGGTCTCAAATGCACAGAAATGTGGCACCACTGGGGAGACACAGACTCGGCGAGCTTTGCTTATCGAAGACTTGTGATTTTCCGCCATGCTCTTTCAACACTGCAGCTATGGCTGCCCAACCTGCTTCTCCACTCCAGGGCTGAAGATTGCAGAGCTCTCGAAGTTGGCACTAATGTTAGCATAAGAATAAATACATAACCACCGGAATGGTTATATGAGGTGCTTTATTGCAGCGCTGGGAAACCAGGGGCACTCGCCCAAATCTGGCTTCGACCTCGTCACATCGTGTTCGCAATTTATACACTAAAAATTTGGTCACTAATACACATGCAACACGGATTACATCATTAACTAATACATGTGCAGCACCTTTCTGCTCTTTGCATATACACCAACCATTGTGTGGACGCCAGCATTCTCTTATTCTCACTTGACTACCCTTGGTGTGTCCATAATTTCTGCTTCGACAGACTTTCACAATACTTTCTTAAATCCACCCATATACCCTTCACCATATATGGTTATGTTGGCTCTTGCCACCAAGCCTACCATTGTTAACATTGGCTACTGAATAACTATGGTACGAAACTACAAACAATACTGCAAAATTACAGTATTTCCAAAGCCACACTATTGATTTATAAATTGTTCAAATATAATCATTTCTACTATTTATATAGTTATCGTAAAAAATTCGCCCCTTTTTCTAACACTAACAATAAAATCAGCTATTCCATGCTCTCAGACAACAACTCGCCGGGCAGGAACAAACTAAACCAGAGGCAGCTCTGGGGGAAAAGCCTGGAAACAGTTTCCTAACAGAACACGGTCTGAGGTGGGGACGTGCCCCTTCAGCAAAGGCTCACGAGGTTCCTGGCCTCAAGTCACCAGCAGCTTCAGCACTGCACAAAGATTCCAACTTGGAAGTGCCAGATCTGCAGCCACCAAAATGCAACCCCGGCTCCTGGCAGCTGCAGGAATCAGCCACCACGTCACAGACATGGACCTTTGAGATCATCGAGTCCAACATTAACCCGGCGCTGCCGAGGCCACCGCTAAACCCCGTCCCCAAGCGCCACGTCTACACATCTGTTCAACCCCTGCAGGGATGGTGACTCCACCACTGCCCTGGGCAGCCTGTTCCACGCTTGACAACCCCTTCAGTGAACAAACTGCTCCTCATCTCCAGTCTAAACCTGCCCTGGTGCAAACTGAAGCTGTTTCCTCATGTCCTGTCACTTGTTCCTTTGTGAGAAGAGACCAAACACTGCTGTGAAGCCCACGAAACTCCTTAGAGATGCTGACTGAGCTGCAACACCCTGAAAGACTCCCGGATTCTCGCTACAGACTGAGGAACTGGGGCACCAGAGAGCTGACACAGCCCAAGCCAGAGTTACCAGGCACCTGAAGATACACCACAGCACTTGTTCGTCCCTTTGGTGGTCTCCAGCCAGGCAGAAGATGAGGTTTTGTAGAACAGCCAACGCTCAGTCCTGGAAGAACACTTTCCAGCGCACACACACTGAAAATTCAGTACAGGAAAAGGAACTCTCCACTTCTGATGTGCAAGCTCAAGCAAATGAAGAAAAGCCACAGCTAGGGAAAAGCAGGACTTGGCTAAGTTCCAAAGCCAATACGCATCATAAAGAAAGGACTTAAGTCCTTGAACCAAGCACTACGACTCACAAAGCATCAGCCTGTTCTTTAGGATGCACAGGAGAGGAGGCTCTGCCCAGGTTTTGCTATCAAGAAACCCCAACAGGGAAAGGAAAAGAGCAGCCACCTTGTTTGCCCACGCCTGGTGTCCTCAACACAGGACCCGGAGCTCACCTCCAAATCCCTTTCGCAAGTGGCCTCTGCCCGGGGCAGCTCAGCCCTGCTTCCATCTTTCTGCACATGTTCCTTTCATCTCATCTTCTGCCAGTATCAAAACTCACCAGAGAACACACAGAGGCAATGGTGAGTGACCCAGATACTGAACCTCATCACTGAGACCTCCTGCTCCTCTGCTGTCGTTGCTGGAAACAGACACCACCGACAGCACACAGAGAAGCCTCGAATGAAAGCTTCCCAAGAGATCCTAAACCTGAGAGGAGCTGCAGCAACCCCAGAGGCTTTACATTCTGGCTCTGGTTGACCATGAAGGCAACAGCTCTCCCACCAGGAATCAGGTCTGGGAACAGCCAGCTCTTCCCCTTACCTTTATGCTTTTATCACCTTTATCCTGCCCCAGAGCCCACCAGGCAGTGGATGAAAGCCAGGAGCAGGCTCAGATCCCCCACGAGCAGGAGGAAACACTCCAATGTGTTGTGAGCTGAGGAATTCCCTTGAGAGGGAGGCCAAGAGACAGGCTGCGAGGGGAAGAGTGTAATAAGCACATCAACGTATTGGCTTTCACAAATCATAGCCGTTGCTATGTGGCTATAACCGCTGTGAGTTCCCAAAGGTCGCTAAAGACACAAGATTAGACAAGAAGCTGAAAATGGCCAGAACTCTTGAGCAAAAGGGAGTCACATAGAAAAACAATTTATAAAGGTAAAAGAAAAGGGGGGGGGGGAGCTTGGTATAAGAAAAGCCAGTGCCTGAAAAACATAGGGTTAACGTACTTTTAGCCTAACTTAGGTCGAAAATAAAGAACAATGTTTGTGTTGTAAGTCTGTGGAATTTAGTGGCCCCACTGAACATGAATGAATGATTTCACACCATCCTTCTACTTATCAGTTAGTTTAGAGACAGTGCCTCCCAAACATCTGCTAGCTTGGGATACTCCTTATCTGCCCATCCTGCAATAAATTTTGCAGGAAGGTCACACTCTCCCAAATCTTTTCCAGCTATCAGAAGAATTACAGATATGGCTGCTTTCAGCTAGTTTTGTGATTACTGGGGCATCCAACCGTGCCAAAGGTGAAAAGTACACCGCGAGGAAGACTGCTTAGTCCATCCTCAAGACCCCTGCCCACAGTCACTGGAGAGCAGTGCATAGACGCCAAGAGGTGGAGACTAATAAGTTCCTGCAGCTAGTTATAACATTCCCCGCCTATACGCCTCCTGCTCGGAGCTTCTCCGCTGCCTCCAGCGAAGTCTTCGTGCGCACAACCGAAGGCGAGCAACCTCCGCGTCGTTCCGTGTCCCGCTAGGAGCCGGCTCTCGGGGCACCTCCCCCGGACACCTCCCGCAGCTCGCTCCTGCTCGCGGCCACTGCCCCCGCCCGGCCCGGCCCGGCCCGGCCCTGCCCCGCAGGGGTTGTCTTTGCTGCGGGCGGGAGCGCCCGGGCTCTGCCGGAACTGCCGCGGCCGAAAGCTCCGGTCCCTCCCCGGCAGGGGCTGAAGCCTCGACCCCCGCGTGCGCCCGGGGCATGGCCGTTACCTGCGCTGCGGCGGGGAGAGGTGGAGTGAGGCCGCGGCGGGGCCCGGGCGGCTGCAGCGGTCCCAGGGGCGCTCCGCGGCTCCTCCCGGACTCGGTCCCGGCGCCACTGGAGCGGACACGGGGCTCAGGAGCGTCTGCGCAGCGTCCGCGGGACGCCGGAGCCTGCGGAGCGGGTCCCGCCGGTCTCGAGCGGCGCAAAGCGCGGGACGAGCTACTACGACGCCGGGCCCCGAGCTCCGGCCCCCGCGGCGGCTGCGAGCCCGGCTATAGCACCTCTGGTACCATAAAGACGCAGGCCTGTGGCCAGAGCACCGCACATGTACCATGGAAAGGCAGCTAGAGCGCCCCTTCTACCACAGAGAGGAACGCCTGCGGCCAGAGCGTCGCACGTGTACCACAGAGAGCCGACCGCGGTGTCTCCGCTCGGGGCCGCTCTGGCACGCGTCGCCACTGCCCAGGGGGTGTTTCCATCTCGAGGCGCGCGGCTCCGTGCTCACCTGCGGGCGGCGCACGTGCACTGCGCCGAGCACGGGCCGGGCCGGGCCACGGTTCCGCGCTGCCGGCGCCCAGCTCGGGCGGAGCCGCAAGCCCCGCCCCGCCCCGCCCCGCCCCGCCCCGCCTCTTTGCTGTTCCTCCGCCTCGGCTGCGGTCTGCGCGCGGGGATGCCCGGAGCGGCCGTTGGGCCGTAACCGCTGGGTTCCTCCGGAGGCACCGGACCCGTTCGTGCCGCGGGGCTGAGGCGCGGCGCTCCCTGCCCCGGCCGGAACCCGCGGCGGTTCCCCTTCTGCTCCAGCAGCCTCGGGGCCCGTTGTCTTCGGGAGCGGGAGCGGTGGTGCTGGCCCGAGCTCGGCGCTGCCACCCCTTGGGGTGTGGAGCACGGTCTTAGAACGCCGGAGTGGTTCGGGTAGAAGGGACCTTAAATCTCCTCCAGCTCCAACCCCTGTCACGGGCAGGGACACCTTCCACTAGAGCAGGTCGTTCCAAGCCCCTCTGTCCAACCTGGCCTTGAGCACTCTCAAGTGCTGGGGGCATCTGCAGACTGGACAGCTTCGTGCTGTCACCCCCGCAAGCTGGGCATCGAGTACCAAAGCCTTTAGTGGGGTGGTGCCCGGGGCTGCGCAGAGCTGGCTCTGCCCCTTCCTGGGGTGCTGTGGCTGGTTGCTCCTTCCTTTTGGGGCACTCCAAGGAGCAGCCAGCAGAGGAGTCACCAGCCAAAAAGTGGCAGTGGGGGTGGTGCTGCTTAGCTACAGCCACGTCCCGGCAGCACGTGATCACATTGGCAACTTAATACGGAGCCTTTCATCCCTGCACACACACTCCAGTGAAAGTGACGTTGAAATGGGAACCCAAAGTGCCCATGGGGGGAGCTGACCCCTCCCCATCTGCCACCTCCATTCCCAGGGAATGCGTGATGCTCAGTGCACATGAGAGGGCTCGGTGGGGGCGGGAAGGTGGTACCCAGGCAAGGGAGGATGCTCGGGTCAGGTACATTTGTTGCTGGGGGCACGGACCGGCTGGTCTGTGGGGAGCTGAGGAGGAGAACACATGTGGTGGAGCTCAGGCTGGGACCTCTGGGAAGCCCAAGGAAGACCTGGAACAGCAGTTGGTGACTGCTCCCAGGAAAGATCAGGCTGGTGGAGAAGTATCTCAGGGAGCATGCAGTATGGAAGCCAGGGAGGGAGATGGTTCTGAGCGTCTGGGGACAGAAGAGAGTGGTGGGAGCATCCCATCCCCATCGAGCTGGGGATTGGAGGTGCTGTACAGACGAAGGCTGGATGAGAAGCTTGTGTCCTGTGGACTTAGGATCAGGCCTGGCAAGAGGGACAGGTGCTGCACAGGCTTTCTGGGAGTGCTCAGGCTCCAGAGGGTGCAAACCCTTTGTTACTTGGTTCCATGGTGGGTGCTGCAGTGGGGTTTGGGTGGGGAAATACACATCCCTACCCATGGCACCCCACACAGACCTCAGGCTTTGGCTCACCAAAGGCAGCCTGCTCCTAATGGGAACGAGAAGCTTTCAGCTCTGTGCCCTCGCCTCCCAAAGGAAGGACTCCAGGCAGCTGGACGGCTGTGATGGATCCAGTGCCAGAGCTGTCTGCCTGTTCAAGGCCAGGTTGGATGGGACCCGCAGCAACCTGCTCTAGTGGAAGGTGTCCCTGCCTGTGGCGGGGGGTTGGAACTGGATGAGCTTTAAGATCCCATCAACCCAAACCAGCCTGTAGTTCTGAGAAACACGTTAATGTGAGGCCCCCAGTGCCCCATCCAGCTTTCCCTCCCTGCTTTGGCTCCCCAGGAGCTCAGGACTGAGGTCTCTGCCTCGTGTTTGGAGCCACACTTGCTGCTCGAGTCACACCTTTGCTCTGGTTCCTCTGCTGGGACATTGATGTGGGTTTGGGGAGGGCATCTTGCAGGGATAAATGTGTTTTGTCAAAGAAGAGCTGCCGTAGGAGCACGGGGAGCCTGTGGGTGCACCTCAGCTTTGCCCGGTGTCTGGTGCTCACTGTACTCAATGGGACACGGAGAATGAAGTGAAACCTGGTTTGATGTGCCCCGTCCATCGTGTTCCCATGCCGGGGCAGCAGCTCAGCCCCTATGCTGGATGCTCTCCCCCTCCTGGCTCGCGTGGGGGCCAGAGCCATCTGCACCAATGAGTCAGCAGGACCCACTTAACACTTCTCCAGCAGGATCTCCTCCTCCTGACAGAATGGGCAGCTTCTGGCAAGCTCCATCAGCGTGTTACAATCTCAGCTCATTAAAGGGATGCATCCTGAGCTCTTTACTGATGTTTTATGCTGCCTGGCTCCATCTTCAGAGAAACAACTCACATTGCAGTCAATGACTACACCTCCGTGGTGCTGCAGGCTGAGTGAGGAGGTCAGGATTCGGCTCAGGGCTGGGCTCAGCTCCCGTTGCTGAAAGGCTGCACGGCTGCAAACTGTGGTGTTCTACACCAAAGCAGCCAAGAGACCCCAGGGCTGGGATCCCCTTTCCAGGCAAGGTTCAAAAAGAAAACACAAGGAAGGGGTGGCTTTCTTTTTTTCCTCCGTGCTTGCTTATCCCTCTTTCCTGGGCAAAGGAATTGCCTGGCACAGAAGGGAAATGATGTTTTCTTTCCCCTAGTGCTATTGCCTGTTCAGCTGGTACCCGCTGGGGTGGATGTATCTGGCCTCCTCTGTACCTGGGATATGCTGGGATTCACACATCCCTCTACCTTGGGAGAATCACAGTCTTTATAAGCTCCCCAGTGCTTGCTGTTGCTTCTAAGAAGCTGGTGGCACTGTCTGGCTTCAGGTGGCTTTTACATAATACAGATTGTTAGGCCAGACGAGCATCATGGTCCCCTCTGGCCCTCAAATCTGTGAACCTAAAAATTAGAGGGCACCAGCACCTCACTGCTTCTGGCTGATTGAATCCAGGGAATCACATGCTCTCTTTATCCTCTCCTTTTCTCTCTCCCCTCCCTGCATCATCTTTAACTGAAGGTGAATTTTCCTTCCCCTAGTGCCCGGGGCTGGCAAATAAACATCGGAAGGAGCAGACATCTCCAGCCTCGCGCTGGGATATTCTCCTCCCCATTCGCAGCGGTTCACTGGTGGGATCAGGGCTGCTCGGGCTTGGAGATGGCTGGAAAACAGTGCTGAGCTCTCCTGGTTGCTTAAAAAAGCAACTGAAGTTCTCCAGGCTCCAGAGTGAGCTCTTTTGGGTTTGTGAATGTGTGTGTGTATCTAGAGAAACACACGCTGAGGAGGGGAAGGAAGGTGATGACTCCCCAGATGGTTTCTGCAGTGTTGGGGATGTGCAGGAGGAGAGGAAGGAGCAGGGCAGGGAGGAATTGGTGGGGATTGCCAGGGATGAGGTTTCCCCAAGGCAGAGATCTGCAACAGGCAGATGGGAGATGTGCAACGAGACCTGGGAACACCAGGATGCTCTGCCCTCTCAGTGACTGTATCTCAGTGCTATCAGCAGCCCCAGGCAGACGTGCTGACAGCCCCTGAAGTAAGGGCAGAGAGTGGGACTCCTGGGAGCTGCTATGGATGGGATGCCAGGGGTGCTTGAGGGGTTAAGAAGTGGTGGGTTCAGACGTGGAAGAGGAGTGGAACCAGTTCAAAAGGCCAGTCCAGAGGAGCTGGCTCAGGTCGAGGTGGCTGGGAAGGGTCAGAGGGCAGCCTCTGTAGGAGAAGCATCTTGGCAGAGGCGAGCAGCTCCAGAGAGGATACTTCACCCCAGAGCGTGAGGACATGGCAGAGCCCAGACTCAATAGGGCTTCGACTCCTATCCAAACTTCAGGTTCGCTACAAGCCAGTTTTATGTATCTTAAAGCAGAAACTTGTCAAGTTGCAAATTTTGTTACTCTGGCTATCTTTTATTCCTTTTCTTTCTAAAGATACTCTTTGAACAAGAACGTCTTAAATATTAAGCTATGAATCTTATCTACTACAATTCTGCCTAGCAGCTGTAACTCCTCCAATTCTGCTTCACCATTCTAGCAACTTTGACTCCTACGGTTCTGCTTCACCAAGCACAGCGAATGCTTAAGCAAGCAGGCACAATGTTAACCCTTTATTTCCCGGTATCACTCACACTTAGACTCCACCTGAGCTCTGCGGCTTCATGAGAAGTCAAGGTGGGCCTTGTGTTACTTAGCAACTTCCAGAAAAGAGAGAGAGAGAGAAAGGGGGTGTTGGGGAGGCAGAGAAATTGAGAGTTCAGTGGTCTGCCAATGCGAGTGTTTGGTGTGGAGAGAGCGCCCCAGAGGCTCACACATGTCCCTGTTTATTGGCCCCGGTTCCTGCACTTGTGGAAGCTTTTCTCGCCTGGTTCCTGGGCCGACTGACACAGCAGTCAGTCAAGAGAAGCTGCTCCAGGCCCCTCCCCATGACTTCCCTACCTGACTTCTGGGACCTCCTGTTGAGGCATTCTGTCTCTGCCTTCATGGGCACGGGCCCCGAGTGGGGAAATAGCTGGGCACATGAGGTCAAGGAGGGAAGCGAAGGCCATGCGAGGGGTTAAGCTACACTGCAGCTTCCCAGACACAGTCTTTAGAGCTGGTTTCCAGCAAGATAAAGCTGTTCTTCGCTTGCTCCAGTTGCACTGTGGAGCTTCTCATGCCAGCGGCACACAGGGTGGCAAGGAGTACGAGGTGGTTTCCCATCCCAAACACAAACCAGGAGCCGTGTGTGCCTTCCTGCACAAGTACATCTGCAGCCTCAGGGCCACCTCCCTGTCCTTCTTCTGCTGCAGTCGCGGGGACACAAGGCCACGGCTCGGGGCAGCTGCGAGACCCCCTGTGCTCGGTTGGTTGGAAGCTCTAGGATGGGGAAGTGAGGGGGTTGAGCGGGGTCACCCATCTGCTGCCCACTTACAGGTCTGCTTCTGGAAACACTGCCAGCTTCTCACCGCATCGCTCCAGTGCTTCTGTGTGCAGGAGGAGCAGGACAATCACAGTGTCTCGTCCCTTATCTCTGGCCTTAGCAGCTCCAAGCCTCGCTCTTTATTCCTCCCATCCCTTCTACACCCCTCTCATTGCAGGCGCCGGGCTGCAGCATGCACCCGGCTCCAAAAGCCAGCTGACGGGGGAGCCACTGCATCACACACTGTTTCATCCCACCAGGAGGCGCTCTTCCTCCACGGGCAGCACGCACTGCCAAGAGCCAGCAGGCGTGCGAGGTCAGCAGCTGGGAAGTGCTGCAAGGAAAGAGGTCGCTCTGCAGGCTTCTGTGCTACTGAAACAAGGGAAAAGCTGGAGAAGGCAGAGGCAAGCACTGATTGCCTTATGATTTATTGGCCTGAGAAAGTGTCCGCAGCAAACGCAGGCTGTAGCACGATGTCCTCGGCGCAGCTCCCTCGGGTCTGGAGCTGGCAGTGGGGCACTACTCCTCCACTTTCGGGCTGATGCAGGAGAAGCGGAAAGCCCTGCGCAGAGCCTTCAGCGCCCTTCTGAAGCGGGATGGTCTTCGCTGTTGGGCTGCTCCGGCGTCTGGGAGGGTGGCGATGCCTGTGGGGAAAGGAGAGCTGTAGGCACGGGGCTGGGCGGGCGCCGCACAAGCTCCTGCTGGCACCCGCCACCGAGGTTCTCCCTCGGGGGCTTTCCACAAACGGCTTTCAGCCCTCGCCCAGGGAGGGGAAGCCAGGGCACGGCCAAAATCGTGCACACGCTGGTGCCGCCCTTGTCTCGGTGCCGCTTGACTCAGAGGCATACCTGGCTCAGCCTTGGTGTCCTGAACGGCTGCAGGAGACGCTGCCGGTTCATCCTTGCGTAATGGTGGGGAGGCAACAGCTGTGCTGGCCTCTCCCTGATGCTTTCCAGGTGCTCTCCTCACTTTGTGCCTGAAGGAGACCTGCACAACTCTCTCAATAAGTGTGCGTCGCCTCTGAGCAGGTCGTACAGGAGTCTCAGTGTCCTCATCTGCTGCAGGCCTCCTTGCTTCGTTCCACACGCCCACACGGCTTTCATCAATGTCCTGCTGCTCCTGGGGCTGCCTGTCTCTTTCCTGGAGCACAGCCAAAGCCTTGTGCAGGGCATCACTCACGAGGCACCTGGCTGTTTCTTGAAGAGCCAGCTCAGCCGCTGTGGGGCTGAGCAGGGCAAAGGCATTCCTCTGTGCCTCTGTTTCTGCCTCCATTTCTGCCTCCTGCTCAACAAAGCTGGGGGAAGCTGATACCGGTGCTTCCTCCTCCTCTTGCTCCATGGCAGCGAGAGGTGCAGGGTGCTGCTCTTCCTCAACAGCCGGAGAGACGTCTACTGTCATGGCCTCTTCCTGCTCTTCCATAGACATGGGAGACACCATGTCTTCTCCAGCCTTGCTTGCTGCTGGGTTGACAGGGGCTGCGCAGGGCTCTGCCTGATGCTCTGCATCCAAAGGAGACTCCACACCTGGAACAGCTGTAGCTGCCATTGCTGCCATGGACACATCCTCATGGTTTTGGGCATTGGATGTGGCCTGGAACGCAGCCAAAGCCTTGTGCAGGACATCACTGACGACGGACCTGGCTGTTTCCTGAAGAACCAGCTCCGCCGCAGTGGGGCTGAGCAGGGCAAAGGCATTCCTCTGTGCCTCTGCTTCTGCTTCCTGCTCGACAAAGCCAGGGGAAGCTGGTAGCGGTGCTTCCACTTCCTCTTGTTCCATGGCAGCAAGAGGTGTACGGCGCTGCTCTTCCTCAGCAGCCAGGGAGATGTCTACTGTCAAGGGCTTTTCCTGCACTTCTATAGACGTGGTAGACACCATGTCTTCTCCAGCCTCGCCTGCTGCTGGGATGAGAGGGGCGGTGCTGGGCTCTGCCCGAAGTTCTGCATCCAAGGGAGGCTCCATGCCCTGAACAGTTGCAGGTGTCATTGCCGCTATGGACACATCCACATGGCTTTGGGCAACGGATGTGGCCTGAAAAGCAGCCAAACCCTTCTGCAAGACATCACTGACGACGCACCTGGCTGTTTCCTGAAGAACCAGCTCCGCCGCAGTGGGGCTGAGCAGGGCAAAGGCATTCCTCTGTGCCTCTGCTTCTGCCTCCATTTCTGCCTCCTGCTTGACAAAGCCGGGGGAAGCTGGTACCGGTGCTTCCTCCTCCTCTTGTTCCATGGCAGCAAGAGGTGCGTGGCGCTGCTCTTCCTCAGCAGCCAGGGCGACCTCTATTGTCACGGCCTCTTCCTGCTCTTCCATAGACATGGGAGGCACCATGTCTTCTCCAGCCTTGTCTGTGGCTGGGATGAGAGGGGCTGTGCTGGGTTCTGCCTGATGCTCTGCATCCAAAGGAGACTCCACACCCGGAACAGCTGTAGCTGTCATTGCTGCCATGGACACATCCACATGGCTTTGGGCAATGGATGTGGCCTGGAACGCAGCCAAAGCCTTGTGCAGGACATCACTGACGACGGACCTGGCTGTTTCCTGAAGAACCAGCTCCGCTGCAGTGGGGCTGAGCAGGGCAAAGGCATTCCTCCGTGCCTCTGCTTCTGCCTCCATTTCTGCCTCCTGCTCGACAAACGTAGGGGAAGCTGGTACCGGTGCTTCCTCCTCCTCTTGTTCCATGGCAGCAAGAGGTGGGTGGCGCTGCTCTTCCTCAGCAGCCAGGGCGACCTCTATTGTCACGGCCTCTTCCTGCTCTTCCATAGACATGGGAGGCACCATGTCTTCTCCAGCCTTGTCTGCGGCTGGGATGAGAGGGGCTGTGCTGGGTTCTGCCTGATGCTCTGCATCCAAAGGAGACTCCACACCCGGAACAGCTGTAGCTGTCATTGCTGCCATGGACACATCCACATGGCTTTGGGCAATGGATGTGGCCTGGAACGCAGCCAAAGCCTTGTGCAGGACATCACTGACGACGGACCTGGCTGTTTCCTGAAGAACCAGCTCCGCCGCAGTGGGGCTGAGCAGGGCAAAGGCATTCCTCTGTGCCTCTGCTTCTGCCTCCATTTCTGCCTCCTGCTCGACAAACGTAGGGGAAGCTGGTACCGGTGCTTCCTCCTCCACTTCTGACACGGCAGCGACAGGTGCGCGGTGCTGCTCTTCCTCAGCAGCTCCAGCCAGGGTAGCAGGTGCTGGTTCGCTGTGCATGGGAATGGCTGGGGCAGGAGACACGCTCTGCAGGTCTCCGGTTGCCTCTCCTTCTTCACCCATGCCTACGCTGCTTTGGCTGCTGGATCTAGGCTGGATATCCACTCGCGGGTCTTGGTAGAGTTCTGGGACGAGGGGGTTGACCCAGATGTTTCGTAATTTTAGGACTTTTACTTGGGACAGTATGTTCTCGATGTCCTCAACACACTGTCTCTCCTCCTCTGTGGCAGGAAGGCAGCTCCTCTTTGGCTGCTCTGAAGTCTTGATGTGGGGCAGCGTGGGCAGATGCTGGGGAAACACCTTCTGGTGCCGCCACAGCACGCTGCTGTTGAGGCTGCCCTTGCTGCCCGCTGCCCACATTGCTGGCAGGGGCTGTGCCGCTTGCCCAGTGCTCCTCAGTGTGGGCTGAGTGGCTGGGGCCTTGCTGCTGTTGGCTGCCAGGAACATGTCTCTTCTCATTTGTGTCCCTGCGGCTGTTGACTGCTGGCAGGGTCCCTGGCTCCCAGTGGTGTGCTTGCGCAGCACTGTGCTCGTGCTCCCAGAGTTCTTTGTTGTGGGAGCAGAGCCTGTGGACCTGCGTAGAGCAGGCTGACAGGTCTCCAGCCATGTATCTCTGCTGCCGTAACTGGGGACGCGGCGCAGCTGGGCAGAAGCTGTTAGAAGCTGCTGTGGGTTGCTGCTTGAAGTGGCAATGGCCGAGTCGCTCACGCTGCCGGAAGCTTCAGAGGCTGCTGGTGTTACAGGTGGCAGCCTGCAGCAGCTGCTGACTGCTCTCGCTGAGCGAGGCGGTGGCCGGGGTGCCATTGTCACCAGCGGTGGCAGACGGAGGGTCTGCTCCTGTTTCGACCCGCTGGTGCTGGGCAGCACCACTCGGCGCTCCAGGCTGCCCATCTGCAAAAGAAGCCGAGGAGAGAGGCTGTGTGACGGTGTCCGTTGTGCCCACGTCCCAGCTGGCCGAGCTCAGGCTGTTGGGCTCCCCTGCCAACCGCAGGGCTGGGCTCAGTCCCGCAGGCGGCTGCCTCCTGCTCCCAGAGCCGGCTGGGGAGAGGGCTGGCCACCCGCAGTCCATGGGCACTTCCCACAGCAACCCCGCATGCCCGGGCATCCTGCGGGGGGCACGGCACGGGGGCTCAGCTTGCTCCCTCCTGCACCTCCCGCCTGCCCGTCAGCATTTCCTGGGGTCGGGAAGACATTTGGCCCCGTCTCCCTGGGGCTGCCTACCTGCGCTTGGCGGATGTCGACAGCCTGAATCCTCTCTGGGTAGCGCAGCCGTTGGAGCGTGATCCCATGGTGGGACGACGTGTGTCTCGGGCTGCCCTGAGGCACTTCTCTGGGCTGCCTGTGGGCCACCTGCATGCAGGAGGAGGAAGAAAAGGTGTGTGATGGAGGCGGCTGCCTTGGCACAGTGGCCCATGCAGTGTGGGCAAGCCTGGCCTTGTCACTGGGGCAGCTCCGAGCAGCCCCTTCCCGCCACCGGCCTCTCCCTCCTGCCCCGGCCCTCACCTCTCGCCTTCTCTGCTCGCTTGGCCTGCCCTCAGCAGGCTGGCAATGGGCTTTCGCCTCTTTACCCGCGGGCATCTTCCACGTCCTGGGACGCTGAACTGCCGGGGGCTTCCAGGGGAATTGCTGCCTCCTGAGGGAGGCTGCTCCTCTGGACTGAGGTACTCCAGGGCTCTCGCTCCTTATGTACCCCACGGTCAATGCGGTGTCACCCCCTGTCACAATGGCCTCTGGGCACAAGGACTCCCCTCTACATCACAAAGCCCTGGCAGTTGCCGTGGAGATGCCCCCTCCCATCACTGTTCCCACCAGCTCCCAAGCAGTGATGGGCATCTCCATAGTGACCACCAAGGCTTTGTGATGTTGGCGCCACTGTGCCCTTGGCTACTGAGCACACTAGGGCTGCTCTTGGCAGTCACAGAGTCAACCAGGTTGGAAAAGACCTTTAAGATCATCAAATCCGACTGCTCCCCAGTACTGCCAATGTCACCACTAACCCATGTCACTGAGGGCTTCGTCTACACGGCGTAAAAACACTTCCAGGGACGGTGACTTCACTGCTGCCCTGGACAACCTCTTCCAGTGCCTGACTACACCTGAAGTTAGGAAATGATTCCAAATATCTGGTCTATAGCTCCCCTGGCCCAGCTTGAGGCCGTTTCCTCTTGTTCTCTCCCTTGTTCTTAAGGACAGAGGCTGGAGCCTCATGGCTCTTCTACTCTCTCTCTTACTTTTGTCAGGTAGCTGCAGAGAGCAAGAAGGTTCCCCCTAAACCTTCTCTTCTCCAGACTAAATGCCCCCAGGTCCTTCAGCCGTTCCTCATCACATTTGTGCTCCAGGCCCTTCACCAGCCCCATTGCCCTTCTCTGGCCCCACTGCGGCACCTCAATGACTCTCCTGTAGTGGGAGCCCAGGTCTGAAGACAAGATTCGAGGCGTGGCCACACCAGTGCCCAGTACAGGGGGACAATCGCTGCCCTGGTTCTGCTGGACACCCTAGTGCTGATACAGGCCAGGATGCTCTCAAGTGCAGGACCCAGCACTTTGCCTTCTTGAGCCTCATACCACTGGCCACAGCCCATTGATCCAGCCTGTCCAGATCCCTCTGCAGAGCTTCCTGCCCTACAGCAGATCAACACTCCCACCCAACTTGGTGTCATCCACAAACTTACTGAGGGTGCACTTGAGCCCCTCGTCAATGATCTGGTTCTGTGATCCTGTGATTCTTATGAACATATTAAGCAACACTGGCCCCAGTACCCGGGGGATACTGGCAGTGACCAGTCGGTGACTAGATGTGATACTGTTCACAGTTGCTCTTGGGGCTCGGCCACAAAGGCAGTATCCAACCCAGGGAAGAATACACCTCTCCTGGCCATGAGCGGGCAGCTTCTTCTGTAGGTGAAGCTCCCTGGCAGAGGAGAGCTGCTCCAGAGAGGACATTTCAGTCCCAAAGTGTGTGGACATGGCAGAGCCCAGGAGCCTCATTGCTGAATGGCCAGAACACAGTTTTGAGTTGGAGTTGGAGGAAGGAGTTTGAGTTAGGAGTTGGAGGATAGGGTTTGGAGTTGGAGTTAGGAGTTGAAGCAAGGTGTTGGAGTTAGGGTTAGGGTTAGGTTTAGGGTTAGGTTTAGTGGTTGCGGTTAGCGTTAAGGCTTAGTGTTATGGTTCAGGCCTCTGGTTAGGCTTAGGTTTAATGTTGGGTTAGGGTTAGGGTTTGGGTTTAGCGTTAAGTTTCGAGTTTAGTTTTAGGGTTGGGTTAGAGTTTGTTTTAGGGTTAGGGTTGGGTGTTCAGGTTAGGGTTAGGTTTACTCTTAGGGTTAAGGCTTAGGTTTAGGGTTATGGTTAGTGTTAGAGTTAGGGTTTAGGTTTAGGGTTCAGCGTTAGGGGTTAGGGTTAGTGCTAGGGTTGGGTTTAGGTTTAGGGTTAGGGTTCACGTTAGGTTTAGGTTTAGGTTTTAGGCTTCGGGTTAGGATTATGGTTAGGGTTAGAGTTAGTGTTAGTTTTTGTAGTTGGAGGAAGGAACTGGTGTTGGTAAAAGGAGTTGGTTTTATAATCTGGGGGTTTGCGTTTGGAGTTTGATTTATTGGTTGGAGGTAGGATTTGGTGTTAGGAGGTGAAGGTTAGGGTCAGGGTTGAACGCCTTTACGTAAGGGTAGAAATTGTTGTAACAAAGTTCACGTACAGTACTGCACTCACATTTTTATAGTTACAGTGTAAGAAAGGCCCTTCCTGTTTGTTCCAGTTAGGGTTAGAATTAAGGCTTAGGGTTAGGGTTAGGTTTAAGGGTTAGGGTTAGGGATAGGGTTAGGATTATGGTTAGGGTTATGGTTTCATTAGGGTCAGTGTAGCATTAGGTTTAGGGTTAGTGTTAGGTTTATGGCTATGGTTAGGGTTAGAGTTTGGTTTAGGGTTAGGTTTAGGGGTTGGGGTTAGGTTTAAGCGGTTGGGGTATGGTAGGTTTAGGTTTAGGTTTGAGTTTAAGGTTAGGTTTAGCGGTTGGGGTTAGGGTTAAGCGGTATGGGTATAGAGGGGTTATGGGTAGAGTTAGGGTTAACTTTTGTGTGAGGTTTATAGGTAAGTTTAGGGTTATGGTTACGTTTAGGGTTAGGTTTAGTGTAGGGTTAGCCTTAAGGCTTAGTCTTTGTCTTAGTGTTTAGGGTTAGGGTTAGCGTTGTGTTAGGCTTATGGTTAGGGTTTGGATTTGGAGGAAGGAATTGGAGTTTTAGGAAGGATGTGGGGTTGGATGAAGGAGTTCGAGTTAGGAGCTGAAAGTTTGGGTTTGGAGCTGAAATTAGGATCTGCTTGGGGCCAGCGGCTTCTTGTGGTTGGGGAGAGGTGAGAGGAGCAGGTGACCAGCAGCAGATGTGAAGCTGAGTCCAGCCTCTCCCAGCGCCCACACTCAGTTGTCCAGCAACAGAGTAGAGCACGCATTTTTGGCCTCTGCTCCAAATGCCAAAGAGCCAGGACAGAAACAGGGTGCTGGGCCTCTTCTGCTGACAGTGAGCTTTGCAGTGGTGCCACCTGCATTGCTGTCGTTCCTCGCTTTCCCACATAAAGTCCAAATGTTTGCAACTTCTCCTCTGCATTGTGTCTCTGCCTTCACGGCCAAGGACCCCGAGTACGGAAACAGCTGGGCACATGTGGTCAAGGAGGGAAGCGAAGGCCATGCGAGGGGTTACGCTACATTGCAGCTTCCCAGAGGCAGTCTTTAGAGTTGGTTTCCAGCAAGATAAAGCTGTTCTCCGCTTGCTCCAGTTGCACTGTGGAGCTTCTCATGCCAGCGGCACACAGGGTGGCAAGGAGTACGAGGTGGTTTCCCATCCCAAACACAAACCAGGAGCCGTGTGTGCGTTCCTGCACAAGTACATCTGCAGCCTCAGGGCCACCTCCCTGTCCTTCTTCTGGAAGTGTGTGTGCAGGGATGAAAGGCTCCGTATTAAGTTGCCAATGTGATCACGTGCTGCCGGGACGTGGCTGTAGCTAAGCAGCACCACCCCCACTGCCACTTTTTGGCTGGTGACTCCTCTGCTGGCTGCTCCTTGGAGTGCCCCAAAAGGAAGGAGCAACCAGCCACAGCACCCCAGGAAGGGGCAGAGCCAGCTCTGCGCAGCCCCGGGCACCACCCCACTAAAGGCTTTGGTACTCGATGCCCAGCTTGCGGGGGTGACAGCACGAAGCTGTCCAGTCTGCAGATGCCCCCAGCACTTGAGAGTGCTCAAGGCCAGGTTGGACAGAGGGGCTTGGAACGACCTGCTCTAGTGGAAGGTGTCCCTGCCCGTGACAGGGGTTGGAGCTGGAGGAGATTTAAGGTCCCTTCTACCCGAACCACTCCGGCGTTCTAAGACCGTGCTCCACACCCCAAGGGGTGGCAGCGCCGAGCTCGGGCCAGCACCACCGCTCCCGCTCCCGAAGACAACGGGCCCCGAGGCTGCTGGAGCAGAAGGGGAACCGCCGCGGGTTCCGGCCGGGGCAGGGAGCGCCGCGCCTCAGCCCCGCGGCACGAACGGGTCCGGTGCCTCCGGAGGAACCCAGCGGTTACGGCCCAACGGCCGCTCCGGGCATCCCCGCGCGCAGACCGCAGCCGAGGCGGAGGAACAGCAAAGAGGCGGGGCGGGGCGGGGCGGGGCGGGGCGGGGCTTGCGGCTCCGCCCGAGCTGGGCGCCGGCAGCGCGGAACCGTGGCCCGGCCCGGCCCGTGCCCGGCGCAGTGCACGTGCGCCGCCCGCAGGTGAGCACGGAGCCGCGCGCCTCGAGATGGAAACACCCCCTGGGCAGTGGCGACGCGTGCCAGAGCGGCCCCGAGCGGAGACACCGCGGTCGGCTCTCTGTGGTACACGTGCGACGCTCTGGCCGCAGGCGTTCCTCTCTGTGGTAGAAGGGGCGCTCTAGCTGCCTTTCCATGGTACATGTGCGGTGCTCTGGCCACAGGCCTGCGTCTTTATGGTACCAGAGGTGCTATAGCCGGGCTCGCAGCCGCCGCGGGGGCCGGAGCTCGGGGCCCGGCGTCGTAGTAGCTCGTCCCGCGCTTTGCGCCGCTCGAGACCGGCGGGACCCGCTCCGCAGGCTCCGGCGTCCCGCGGACGCTGCGCAGACGCTCCTGAGCCCCGTGTCCGCTCCAGTGGCGCCGGGACCGAGTCCGGGAGGAGCCGCGGAGCGCCCCTGGGACCGCTGCAGCCGCCCGGGCCCCGCCGCGGCCTCACTCCACCTCTCCCCGCCGCAGCGCAGGTAACGGCCATGCCCCGGGCGCACGCGGGGGTCGAGGCTTCAGCCCCTGCCGGGGAGGGACCGGAGCTTTCGGCCGCGGCAGTTCCGGCAGAGCCCGGGCGCTCCCGCCCGCAGCAAAGACAACCCCTGCGGGGCAGGGCCGGGCCGGGCCGGGCCGGGCGGGGGCAGTGGCCGCGAGCAGGAGCGAGCTGCGGGAGGTGTCCGGGGGAGGTGCCCCGAGAGCCGGCTCCTAGCGGGACACGGAACGACGCGGAGGTTGCTCGCCTTCGGTTGTGCGCACGAAGACTTCGCTGGAGGCAGCGGAGAAGCTCCGAGCAGGAGGCGTATAGGCGGGGAATGTTATAACTAGCTGCAGGAACTTATTAGTCTCCACCTCTTGGCGTCTATGCACTGCTCTCCAGTGACTGTGGGCAGGGGTCTTGAGGATGGACTAAGCAGTCTTCCTCGCGGTGTACTTTTCACCTTTGGCACGGTTGGATGCCCCAGTAATCACAAAACTAGCTGAAAGCAGCCATATCTGTAATTCTTCTGATAGCTGGAAAAGATTTGGGAGAGTGTGACCTTCCTGCAAAATTTATTGCAGGATGGGCAGATAAGGAGTATCCCAAGCTAGCAGATGTTTGGGAGGCACTGTCTCTAAACTAACTGATAAGTAGAAGGATGGTGTGAAATCATTCATTCATGTTCAGTGGGGCCACTAAATTCCACAGACTTACAACACAAACATTGTTCTTTATTTTCGACCTAAGTTAGGCTAAAAGTACGTTAACCCTATGTTTTTCAGGCACTGGCTTTTCTTATACCAAGCTCCCCCCCCCCCCTTTTCTTTTACCTTTATAAATTGTTTTTCTATGTGACTCCCTTTTGCTCAAGAGTTCTGGCCATTTTCAGCTTCTTGTCTAATCTTGTGTCTTTAGCGACCTTTGGGAACTCACAGCGGTTATAGCCACATAGCAACGGCTATGATTTGTGAAAGCCAATACGTTGATGTGCTTATTACACTCTTCCCCTCGCAGCCTGTCTCTTGGCCTCCCTCTCAAGGGAATTCCTCAGCTCACAACACATTGGAGTGTTTCCTCCTGCTCGTGGGGGATCTGAGCCTGCTCCTGGCTTTCATCCACTGCCTGGTGGGCTCTGGGGCAGGATAAAGGTGATAAAAGCATAAAGGTAAGGGGAAGAGCTGGCTGTTCCCAGACCTGATTCCTGGTGGGAGAGCTGTTGCCTTCATGGTCAACCAGAGCCAGAATGTAAAGCCTCTGGGGTTGCTGCAGCTCCTCTCAGGTTTAGGATCTCTTGGGAAGCTTTCATTCGAGGCTTCTCTGTGTGCTGTCGGTGGTGTCTGTTTCCAGCAACGACAGCAGAGGAGCAGGAGGTCTCAGTGATGAGGTTCAGTATCTGGGTCACTCACCATTGCCTCTGTGTGTTCTCTGGTGAGTTTTGATACTGGCAGAAGATGAGATGAAAGGAACATGTGCAGAAAGATGGAAGCAGGGCTGAGCTGCCCCGGGCAGAGGCCACTTGCGAAAGGGATTTGGAGGTGAGCTCTGGGTCCTGTGTTGAGGACACCAGGCGTGGGCAAACAAGGTGGCTGCTCTTTTCCTTTCCCTGTTGGGGTTTCTTGATAGCAAAACCTGGGCAGAGCCTCCTCTCCTGTGCATCCTAAAGAACAGGCTGATGCTTTGTGAGTCGTAGTGCTTGGTTCAAGGACTTAAGTCCTTTCTTTATGATGCGTATTGGCTTTGGAACTTAGCCAAGTCCTGCTTTTCCCTAGCTGTGGCTTTTCTTCATTTGCTTGAGCTTGCACATCAGAAGTGGAGAGTTCCTTTTCCTGTACTGAATTTTCAGTGTGTGTGCGCTGGAAAGTGTTCTTCCAGGACTGAGCGTTGGCTGTTCTACAAAACCTCATCTTCTGCCTGGCTGGAGACCACCAAAGGGACGAACAAGTGCTGTGGTGTATCTTCAGGTGCCTGGTAACTCTGGCTTGGGCTGTGTCAGCTCTCTGGTGCCCCAGTTCCTCAGTCTGTAGCGAGAATCCGGGAGTCTTTCAGGGTGTTGCAGCTCAGTCAGCATCTCTAAGGAGTTTCGTGGGCTTCACAGCAGTGTTTGGTCTCTTCTCACAAAGGAACAAGTGACAGGACATGAGGAAACAGCTTCAGTTTGCACCAGGGCAGGTTTAGACTGGAGATGAGGAGCAGTTTGTTCACTGAAGGGGTTGTCAAGCGTGGAACAGGCTGCCCAGGGCAGTGGTGGAGTCACCATCCCTGCAGGGGTTGAACAGATGTGTAGACGTGGCGCTTGGGGACGGGGTTTAGCGGTGGCCTCGGCAGCGCCGGGTTAATGTTGGACTCGATGATCTCAAAGGTCCATGTCTGTGACGTGGTGGCTGATTCCTGCAGCTGCCAGGAGCCGGGGTTGCATTTTGGTGGCTGCAGATCTGGCACTTCCAAGTTGGAATCTTTGTGCAGTGCTGAAGCTGCTGGTGACTTGAGGCCAGGAACCTCGTGAGCCTTTGCTGAAGGGGCACGTCCCCACCTCAGACCGTGTTCTGTTAGGAAACTGTTTCCAGGCTTTTCCCCCAGAGCTGCCTCTGGTTTAGTTTGTTCCTGCCCGGCGAGTTGTTGTCTGAGAGCATGGAATAGCTGATTTTATTGTTAGTGTTAGAAAAAGGGGCGAATTTTTTACGATAACTATATAAATAGTAGAAATGATTATATTTGAACAATTTATAAATCAATAGTGTGGCTTTGGAAATACTGTAATTTTGCAGTATTGTTTGTAGTTTCGTACCATAGTTATTCAGTAGCCAATGTTAACAATGGTAGGCTTGGTGGCAAGAGCCAACATAACCATATATGGTGAAGGGTATATGGGTGGATTTAAGAAAGTATTGTGAAAGTCTGTCGAAGCAGAAATTATGGACACACCAAGGGTAGTCAAGTGAGAATAAGAGAATGCTGGCGTCCACACAATGGTTGGTGTATATGCAAAGAGCAGAAAGGTGCTGCACATGTATTAGTTAATGATGTAATCCGTGTTGCATGTGTATTAGTGACCAAATTTTTAGTGTATAAATTGCGAACACGATGTGACGAGGTCGAAGCCAGATTTGGGCGAGTGCCCCTGGTTTCCCAGCGCTGCAATAAAGCACCTCATATAACCATTCCGGTGGTTATGTATTTATTCTTATGCTAACATTAGTGCCAACTTCGAGAGCTCTGCAATCTTCAGCCCTGGAGTGGAGAAGCAGGTTGGGCAGCCATAGCTGCAGTGTTGAGAGAGCATGGCGGAAAATCACAAGTCTTCGATAAGCAAAGCTCGCCGAGTCTGTGTCTCCCCAGTGGTGCCACATTTCTGTGCATTTGAGACCAAAGTGCTGTTAAATCCTGCTGGGTTGAGAGCTGCCCTCCAGGAATGGATAACCAGGACAGGGTGCTCTGTGTGGCTTCACATCTTAATGCTTGGAAGGTTTTGCCCTTGCATTGAGGAGCTGTTACAGATCTCCCTCTGAGAAATGGTCCCATGATCTCCAGGCTAAGATTTAACCCTGGCTGGATTCTCTTCCGTGCTGGTGGTGTCCTTCAGAAGCAGCAGAGATCCCCCTCATCCTCCTCCTCAGTGTTTTGATGCTCTTCTAGAACTGACCTAATGCCTGGATTCCTCCACTCCCTGTGCCTCTACCCAGGGTCACTTTTCTCTCTGTCCCATAGCTCTGTAGTTCTGCCCAGGAATGGGGTATTCAAAGTGGGGAGGCCAGAGAGAGGCCGAAACCTGCAGCAGATGAGGCTTTGGCAGCACGTTGTGGTCCCTTCTGGAATTGCTTTGTTGTGGTCCCTTCTGGAATTGCTTTGCCTGATAAATCCTGGGTGCTCATTGGTTTCCCAGGACTGTTTTCTGCTGGGAGTCACAAAGCAGGAGACGCCCTGTGTCTGCTGCTGCTGCAGCTGCTGCATTGGATGGGCTGAGGTTGGTTAGAAATCTCCCCGAGCCCCTGACGGTTCCTTGCTGTCCGTGAGTGATGGGCAGGAGCTGGGGGCAGGCAGGGCTCACGTGCAGCTCCAGCCTCCCTCCCGGTCCTCTCCTGCCCTTATCCCAGAAACGGGGGGAGGCCAACAAGAGAGAAGAGGCTGAAAATGGGCCTCCCAGCCCTCTTCGGCCTTTCCTTTGATCCCACCCACTTCTCCCCTCCTCAGTGCATGAGCTCTCTCTCACCTCTTGTGTCCATCAGTGATGACTGTGGGGATGCGTCCAGCTTTCCCAGTGTGCTGCCAGTGCCTGGCATGGGGATGTGGGGCTGGGCAGCAGCAGCAACTCCTGCGTGTGTGTCCCTGTGTGTGTGTCACCAGTGTCACCAGTTCTGTCCCGTCTCTCCCAGCAGCTCAGGCTATGGTGCTCTGGCTGTGTGGCAGCTCCAGCCCGGCCTTGCTGTGGCTGCCCGGTGACACCAGGCCCGTCCTCGCTGCTGCCACTCGCTGCCACCACACGGTGCCGGAGTCCCTCAAGTGTGCCTGGCAGTTACACCGCGGCCAGCTCGGTATGTGCTGGCTCCTGTGTCCCTGCTCCCAGCCAGTCCTGACCCTGGTCCCTGGAAGTGATTTCAGTTACCTGTGTTCTTCTGAAATGGTTTCCCCAGGACCTCTTTGGTCTGGTCTGGCGTCTGTCTGCTGAGGCCAGTTAGATGTTGGTACTTGGGTTGATACGCGGATTGACTCCACAACTCGTTAAAGTTGTAAAGTAGGTATGCTTTATTCAGCGCTGAGGTGCATGGGGATCGTTCCTCCAAAGCATGCACACCCAGGGTCGTTTTTCCTTTACATTTATTCCCTTAAGGCATACATATGCATTAGATTACTGATACGCCTATACGTATTTAGTATGTGTCCCCGCTTCGTATTATAATGAGCTAGAAGGTCCTTTGCGCCTGCGCAGTGCCCCCTCTGGTCATGGGCAGGGGTCTCAAGATGAAGTAAATGAGTCTTCCTCCTGTGGGCAGGGATCCTCAAGATGAAGTAAACGAGTCTTCCTCTTCTTAAACTTTTCACCTTTTAATCTTCGCGCATGGCTTTAGGGTTTAGTCGGTACCTCATCCATAAATCATCAGCTTCTCCCCCTTATCAATAGACCCAGACATTCGCATTTCCTTGTCAATAGTTGCTTATCAGTAGAATCAGGCCTCTGTCTCCTCCCCTTATCAGTAGTTTGTGCCTTGTTCTGTTTAGTAAGCATGATAGGTGTTTACAACAGACAATACTTTTGTTTAAGCAAGGAATTCTTCTAACTCTCTTATACAATCCCCTGTATTGTTCCCATGTACATTTATTAACCCTGTATCACTGCAGGACGCAGTGGGCGTCTTGTACAAAAGGTTTTGCATTTTATCGGTGTATACGCACAAGAAGCAGAGGGCATCTCGTGGTTGGGGTCCTGCAAGAAAGATTTTGGTTTTACCCATATACAATCTGTCGTGGTTTAAACCGATCCACACAGCTCATCCACTCGCCCCTCCCCCCCCGACCCTCCCCACTCCCGGTGGGATAGGGAGGAGAATCAGGAGAATGTAACTCCCACGGGTTGAGATAAGAACAGCCCAGCAACCAAGGTACAACACAAATCACTACTGCTACCACCAATGATAATATTGATAAGAGAAAATAACAAGAGAATACGATACCACCGCCGAACGAGTTCGACCCCCCCGAAGAGAGAGAGTGCCCTTCCGGGTAACTCCCAGTTACCTCCCTGGGCATGACGTGCTGTGGTACGGAATACCTCTTTGGCTAGTTTGGGTCAGGTGTCCTGTCTCTGCTTCCTCCCGGCCTCCCCTCGTCCCCAGCACAGCATGAGACTCACAAAGTCCTTGGCCAGAATAAACATTACTTAACAACAGTTAAAACCAATCGGTGTTATCAGCTGTCTGCCCAGGCTGGAAGTCAAAACACAGAGCTTGAACCAGTTACTAAGAAGGAGCAAAACGGCTCCTGGTAAACCCAGGACACAATCGCAAGAAGCAGAGGGCATCTTGTGGTTGAGGTCCTGCAAGACGAGGTGGGCGTCTTGTAGAAAAGGTTTTGGATTTTACTGGTATTTGACTTACGTTGTGGCTTGTTATAGTTATGATTTTGGTCTTGTGATTTTGGTATTGGTGACAGACTGTTATAAATGTATTATTAATTGTTATCTCTGTTTCAAGTGTTGTAACTGTGGAGTGTCTATTTTGTGGCTCATTATAGTGATGATTTTGGTCTTGTGATTTTGGTATCGGTGGCAGGTTGTTATAACTGTTGTTAGTTTGATACAATTTTAGTCTCTGTCTCAAGTGTTGTAACTGTGTGGAGTGTGTCTGTGGGATCCCGTGTGTGTGTGTGTGTGTGTGAGAACGTGAGATTGATAATGGGAAATCAGCAGAGGGGAGAGATCTTGAAAAAGAGTCCTTTAGGGTGCATTTTGGCACGTTTGAAAGAACTGGGAGGGTTTCCTGGGGGCTCGGTAAATGAGAAAAGGTTGATAAAAATATTGTGACGGATGGTGGCCTTTGTATAGTTTGGAAGATCAGGAAAAATATCCTAAAAATGGAACTTGGAATTATGATACATTGTTGCAATTAATGTTGTTTTGAGGTGGCAAGGAAAATGGGATAAGTAATGTATGCAGATATGTTTTTCACTTTAAGAAACGACCCCAAGTGACAGACGGAATGTGAAATTAATATACCTCTGCCAGATCCCTTAATTTTGGCTTTGGAAAAGGGCAGGGAAAAACTGAAAGCTAAGCTGGAGAGATGTTGTTCAGATTGTGATACTGGGGAAAGATGCTAAGGAAAACCAAGAGGGCAAGGAGGGGAGCTCGGGCAGTTCCTGTGTTTGAGCGTGGGATGAGTGCTGGGGAGGCAGAGGTGGAGGGATGTCGGGCGGAGGTGGGGGAGTGGGTTCGTCTCCTATGAGACCAGATCTGTGTGTGCTGTGGGGAGTTTGGACGTTGGAAGAGAGATTGCCCTGGGGGGAGTGCCATGGGGTGGCTCCGGTGGCTGAATTGGAACTAGACTGATGGGGACCTGGGGAATCTACCCTAGCAGATCCACCTGTTAAATTAAAACTAGGGACTAGAGGAAATAAAGTGGAATTTTAGTGGATACAGGAGCAACTTATGCGGCATTAAATCAGAGGGAAAAGAATTTGTTACAGATTTGGGAGCTACTGGTCACCAAGAAAAAGAGGAAAAAAAAAAAAAAGGAGGCGTTCTTTCTGAAACCCTTAAACTACAAATTGGGAAAACAAATGGGAAAGCATAAATTTTATGCATGCTAAATTCTCCGAAATGTTTAGGATGAGACGCAACATTTAAAGAAGGCAAAATGGAATTAAGAGTTAAAAATGATCAATTAAATGCAGTTTTGAGTTTCTCTTTAATTCAACAGAAAAGCAAACAGGAGGACCTCCCTGAAATAGAAGAAATCCTTAATCAGGTATATCTGGGAGTATGGGCGTGTGAAGTTCCAGGTAAGGCGAAAAATGCTTTGCCTGTTGAAGTAGGAATAAAAAGGGTGGTGGGGGCTGCCCAATTAGAATAAAACAATATCCCCCTAAAATTGCAGGGAAAGGGAATTAAAAATCATTGATAAATTTTAAAATATAAATTATTAATTGAATGTGAATTGGAATATAATACTCCTGTCTTGCCGGTAAAGAAATAAAGTTGCAGATTGGTTCAAGATCTCAGAGCAATCGACAAATTTGTAGAGGATATTAATTCAGTAATAGCTAATCCGTATACCTTATTGACTAAATTGAATAATAATCAGAAATGGTTTGCCGTCTTGGATTTAAAGGACTCTTTGTTTACCATTGGCCAAAGAAAACCAGAATTTATTTGCTTTTGAATGGGAAAATCCTGACACAGTAAGGAAAACCCGATTAACTTGGACAGTATTACCTCAAAGGTTTAAAAACAGTCCAGCGAGTTTTCAAAATCAGCACTGGCACTAGAATCATGGAAACCACCCACTCAGACGGGGACTCTGTTACAAGATGTGGATGACCTATTAATTGCCATAGAAACAAAGGAAGAACGTGTCCAGTGAATGGTGGGATTATTGAGTTTTCTGGGACTGAGTGGTTATTGGGTATCCAGACAAAAGGCCCAACTAATCCAAACCTGAGTTTCCTACCTAGGATATGAAATAACAGGAGAACAGAGAGAACTTGGAACTGCTCGAAAAGAAGCCATTTGTCAAACTCCACGACCATCGACCACCAAGTTGCTCCGGACATTCCTGGTAATGACTGGACGATGCAGGCTTTGGATGCATGATTCTAGTGTTCTGGTAAGACCCCTATGTGAACTGTTAAAAGAAACCCCTCTCTCTTTGGAATGGACTGTTTCAGCAGAGGAGGGCTTTAGAAATTTAAAAGACAAAGCTAATGAGAACTGCAGCTCTGTGTCTGGATGTGACTGAATCCTTTTGGCTATATTCCTATGAAGAGCAGTGAATAGCTTTGGTGGTCCTTACTCAGAAACCCAGGACCCTATAAGAGGGCAGTGGTGTATTTTTCAAAACAGCTGGATGAAGCGAGCAAAGGATGGCCTGGATGCCTAAGGGCTGTGGCAGCAGTTGTCATGAATACTGAAGAGGCTCACAAATTTACCTTGGGACAAAAGGTTACTGTGCTAGTGTCCCATGTTGTATCAGCAGTCCTGGAACAGAAAGAAGCCCACCGGTTATCTCCGTCATGTTTTTTTAAAATACCAGGCCACCCTTGTGGAACACAATGATATAGAAATCGTGGTCACTAATGTTGTCAATCCAGCATCCTTTTGCAGGAACAACCAACAGGAACTATTAACACACAACTGCTTGGCCACTATAGAGACTGTGTATTCAAGCTGACCTGATTTGAAAGAAACCTCTGGAACATACTGAACGAGAGCCCTGGAACTGGCTAAAGACAAAAGGATAAATATTTGGACTGATTCTAAATATGCATTTGGCATGGTCCGTGCGCATGGTGCCACCTGGAAAGAACGAGGACTTTTGAACACGAAACAGATTAAACATGCTACAGAAATTCTACGACTACTGGAAGCTGTTCAGCTACCTGAGGAAGGAGCTATTATGTGTTGAGAGAAGGAGGCACAAAAGCACAATGTAATCAGTTCTAAGTAAGGTTAAGTTTGATGGCTTTGTAATGGAAAATAACTGCGGTGCTTGAAGGTAGCCGACATAGTTTCAGGACCTTAGGACCTTAGTACAAAAAGTGTATGGAAAGCAGAATAGAAAAACCTTACCTGGGGATGGGGAGTATCTGGGACTAGCAGATGCCCAGGATGGGAGCAGTTAAACTAACTGATAAGTAGGAGGACAGGCTGATTGTTATGTTTGTGGTGTTAATGAACCCATTAAGCTGGTGTAAACATCTACTGGGCAGTATCACAAGTCTAGCAGATGTCCAGGATGGGAGCAGTTAAACTAACTGATAAGTAGAAGGACGGGATGATTGCTATGTCTGTGATGTTAATTAAGCTGGTGCTTCAAAGACTGCCAGGAGTTATGAGGATTGTTGGGAGAAGTAAAGGACCCTTAAAAACCACCATCACAGTTTTTGTATGCTTGTGGGAAACTTTTCAGAAAATGATGTAATTCATGTGCAGCCTCATATATAAGGATGGCCTGTATAGCAATACGGGGACTATCCCCCGTATCTCCCGGCGCCGCAATAAAGAATACCTGCTTGTCAACTTGAAACTCTGTTGGTGAGTTTGTTCCTGGAGTTTTCTCCGAACCAAGGCAAAGGTACCATTGTTATCTTTGATTGCTGGCTGTTTCCAGGCTGAAAGTAAAAGGAAGGGACTTCACTCTTTCCAGTTTGTCCTTCCCCAAAACTGGGTGTTTTTTGAGACCTCCAGCTTTCCCTGAGCAGGGAAAATCCTATGGAGCCATAGAGGTGTCCAGGGGTTGTTCTGCCCACCCTGAGCTGCAAGTCTGCATCATGAGAGAGAAAGATAGCTGGTGCTGGCTCCCAGCTCCTTCCTGGGCCCTGCAGAGGTTTGTGACCAGCAGCTTCCACCCTTGTGACCGTGCCCTGGGCCAGGAGAAGCAGGCACTTCCCACGGGGATGGCCACTTGCTGCATCCCACTCCTCCCCAGTACGTCCCGGAGGGTCCGAGCACAGGGCTGGGGACCAAAGGGTGCTGAGAAGAGGGTGTTCAAAGAGGCCTCTCTGCAGCACCCATGCCCTGGAGCTTGGGGGCTATTCCTGGGTGCGTGAAAGGAGGCATGGGACTCCTTTGGGAGGCATGGGACTTCCTGCTGGGAAGAGTTCTCTTGTGCTGTGCGTTCATGAAAGCAAGCACCTCACTGGCTGTTTGCCTTTAGGTATTAGAGAAGTGAGTGGTTTCCCTGGGCTGGAGGAAAGATGGATTGATTTTGGCCACGCAAAGCTCTTCCCTGAGAACACGTCCCTGCTGCTGCTCACAGACAGCGTCACCTTCAGGTGCAAACCCAGACAGGACACATCACCCAGCCAAGTGCAGGCGATGTGAGTGGAGGCAGCAGTAATTGGGCTGACGGCGATGGCCCTGGCCATGCTCATGGGCGGGAAGGATGGAGTGAGAGCTGGGACGTGTTGCGTTCCCCTGTAGGTGATGGGCTCTGCTATGAAGGTTGGTGGTTCACGGTGTCATGGGCATTGCTTATAGAGTTGCATTTTACCATTTGCGCACTTTTAATCCCTGTGTTTTTACTCTTGGTGCTTTGCAAATCCTTATCACAGTTCTCTTAGGGCTTCTCAAGCCCTGCTGGAGCTGGAGGAATGCTTAAATCCTTCATCTCCTACTTCCTAATGAGCCTTGTCCTGCCTTTGCTGCCGGTGCTCAAGGTCCCCACCTCAGAGCCGGGGGGAGGCTTCCCCTGCTGATGATGGGTGATGCTGCTTTAGCAGTGCTGAGCCCTGGTGCTCTCACCTCCTGCCCTGGCATCACTCGGGGCTCTGAAATAGGCTCATAGAAGGGTCACAGACACTCCCTCTCTTCCCCAGGTCCCACCACCAGCAGTTGTAGCAGCCCGTGAGCTGAGGCAGGAAGAAAAGCTGGCCCCAAAACGAACCCCCGTGCTGCACCGGGGCCCGAGGAAGAGTTGTCGGCTTCCTCCCTGGCTGAGCTGACAGCCCTGGCACCGTTCAGAGGCGTGGTGGCCATCAGCCTGAGCTTCAGTTCCTGCCGGGAGCAGCCCAGCAGAGGGGTGATGCTGGTGGGGCTCCTTGGCTGGGTGACAGCGCCAGCTCGATGGTGACCCCAAGACTGCCATTCCCATGACATGTGCCCTTGGGGACCTGCCTTGGCTTCAGTCCTAGCAGGGTCATGGTGGCAGCGGCTGCTCCATCGGCTGGTAGATGAAGAGCAGGAGCGGGGTTTGCTTTTGCCTTTCCACTTCCTGTCAGAGCACAAGGACTGAGAGCTCCTTCGCGTGTAGGTGGCCAGAGGGGCAAACCTGGCTGTGAAATGGTGCGGTGCAGTACAGTGCCAGGGGACAGATAACACTGAGAGTGTTGAGTGGTGAGAGCTCGTCTCTCAGCCCTCTCTGGGGCACTGCCGTGGTTGACAGCCAGCTCCCTGCAAGCCCTGGAGAGGCAGACCCCTTTGCTGCCAGAGCTTGGGTCCCCTATAAAGCATTGAACCACAGGGTGATTTGTGTCGGAAGGGACCGTAAAGCCCACCCAGTTGTAACCCCTGGCACGGGCAGGGACCCCTTCTACTGGAGCAGCTTGCTCCAAGGCCCTGTGTCCTACCTGGCCTTGAGCAACAGCCACAGCTTCTCTGGGCACCCTGTGCCTGCGCCTCAGCACCCTCACAGGGAAGAGCTTCTGCCTAAGAGCTCATCTCAGTCTCCCCTCTGGCAGGTTAAAGCCATTCCCCTTGTCCTGTCCCTACAGCCCCTTGTCCAAAGCCCCTCTCCAGATTTCTTGCAGAATAATACAAGAAATTTCTTGCAGGCTTCCTACAGCAGAAGCACAGCACAATGCAATGCTGCTGCAATGATTTTCTGGAGAACTTTTAGCTCGAAGACCAGCATCAAGATGCTGCCATGTATCTAGGCTGTAAAAGTGCAATTTCATGGACTCTGAAATGCGCCCTCTAAGTGTGGCCATGACTGTTCTGCTGCAGTTCCCTTAAACCTCCAGCTGCAGAGAGGACCCTGGGGGGTTTCCACTTCAAAACAAGGCAACAAGATGTGTGTCTCCATAGCTTCCACCAGGGATGTCTTCAGACCCTTCACCCCTGAGGGTGCCTGTTTCAGGTAACAAAGTCATTTGTTCCCAGGGGAAGATTTCACTCAAACTTAGAGAAGTAGTTACAGAAATCCCCATCTTAAAGGCAAAATCTATGTCACCCCCTGGTGAAAGTGCCATAGAAGCAGCCCTGGTGTCCCGTGCTGGCAGGCAGGAAGGTGCAGACCCGCAGTGTGGCTGCCGAAGAATAACACTCTCTCTTTTCCCAGGTGCAGCTCAGCAGCAGAAGGGGAGAGTCAGTGACCAGCAGGAGGTACAGGGGGAAACGTGGCAGCTCGTGGGCACAGGCAGCTGGGACATGCCCACTGCTGGCTTGAGGAAGATGCACTAAGCTCGAAAAACTGGGTGCTGGGTATAAAAGCAGGAAGTTGATCCATTTTTGTAAGCGAAGGCTGCGAAGGCTGCAAAGTGCCTGCACTTTTCCGGCTGCACACATACTTCCCCTCCACCTCCCTCCTAGTCAGAGCCAAAGGCAGCCTGACCCTGCAGGGCTGTGCAGCCCTGGGACAGTTTGGGGCAGCAGCAGCAGCAGCAAAGAGGCTACAGAGAACCGTGCAGATAGTCACAGAATCCCAGCCTGGTTTGGGTTGGAAGGGACCTGAGAGCTCCTCCAGTTCCAGCCCCTTCCATGGGCAGGAACACCTTCCACTGGAGCAGCTTGCTCCAAGCCCCTGTGTCCAACCTGGTCTTGAACACTGCCAGGCATGGGGCAGCCACAGCTTCTCTGGGTACCCTGTGCCAGCGCCTCAGCACCCTCACAGGGAAGAACTTGTGCCTCAGAGCTCATCCCCCCCTGCTTCCTGGTCTCATGAATTCGTGTGAAGCACTCCCTCAGGGCTGGGTGTACCTGATGGGCTGAGCCAGTTTTGCATCCATGGGGTGCTGGGACCAATGTTCCCCCGCCACTATGGTGGGTAAAGCCATCTGGGCTTTACGCAGCTGCTGCCTCTGCCAGCTCTTTGTTGCGTGCAGACGGTCAGCAGCTCGGCACCCCTCCTGATCCCAAAATGACCTCTGGAGAAGTCCCACCTTTGGTGTTTTCTTTGGCCTTCTCTAGGCCTTGCATGTGGAGGAGTCTCGCGTGGAAAGCGCGGAGGTGGAGGATGTGATGAGCATTTACGTCTAAACTGGAGGCAGCATTGACCAGCCGCAGCTGAGGGTGACACCAGATGTCATGTATGCACCCATCAAGGCATCCTGATCCACCAGGACCAGGCACTGGACCTCCCACCTCCTGCCGTGACTGTGGAAGCTGCCTCGAGCAGGAGCCTTGCAGAACGTCGTTGTGCCTCCAAGCAGAGAAGATGTCTTTGTTGCTGATGCTTCATCCCCAGGGCTCCCCCTCCAGCAGCTATGCATGCTGAGCCTTGGCTGGAAAGGATTTGGAGCATCAGGAATGCATTAGTTTGCCTGGAAAGTTCCTCTTGAATTGGAAGGACGAGCTGGTTTCAGCTTCTCCTTGAGACTTCCTGTGAATACAGAGTCACCCGAAGGAAAAGAAAGATGCTGAAGGCAAATCAGTGGGAGCTTGCTGCCAGACTCCCCTCAGTTACAGGGTAACAGAGAGCATTACATGGATTTTAATCATGAGTCCCATGTTCACTACCCCAAGTCTTGTCATTAAAAGAATATATGAAGTTCCTTTGTCCTGAGAAGTTGTCTGTACGTTTGCAAGTGTGTGAGTAATTGCTGAGTAATGCAGTTTGCTTGAGCCCACAATCCCAGGGCAACAGTTCCTCTGTTCTGAAATGTCCCCACTGTAGCACAAGGGGAAGGGGCTTTCTGTGCAGTGCTGTTCCTGGCACAAAATGCCACTTGCTCAGAAGGGTGGGATGCACGTGTGGAAGGCAGCTGAGCCATGTCATTCCAGTTTAAAGGGCCGTGTCTCCCTCAGCAGCACCAGGCATCTTTAAAAATGCAGGGAGGGCACACATGGAGTTTTGTTTCCCTCTGGCTTTCAGGGAAAGCCAGGCACCCTGTACCCTGCATGCTATGGAGGGGTGAGAGCCTTGGGCATCTTCTGACCACAGCTGCTCTTGGCACATGCTGTGATGGAGAGGGGTGATGGGCACAGGTTACTCCTGGGGAGATCCCAACTGGACACAAGAAGAACATGTTTCACCATGAGAACTATCAGCCACTGAATCATCTCCCCAGGGAAGTGGTGAAATTCCCAGGGGAATTGGACCCTGTTGAGATCCTGCTGGACAGGGTGCTGGGCCAACTTGTGCTCCTGGTAGCAGAGTTGGTAGCATCATGCTCTCGGAATGCTGCACTTGGGGCTGTAGTTCAGCCTGGGGAGGAGCAGCTCTCACGCATCTGAGGCCGGGAAGCGCCCTCAGGGAGCCGCAGGGCTGCAGCCGGGCTCTCACCTCACTGTGCACGGAGCAGGGAGGAACCTGCAGGACTTAATCTGGATGGAAGAGGTGAGAGGAGCTGAGGCTGGCCCCATGTGCTCCATAGTGCTCTCTGGTCCCTCCTGCTTCCACCTTCTCTCCCTCACTTCTCTGCTCTGCCCCGCCCCCCACCCCGGGCTCCCACCACAGAAGATGTCACCTTCACCTACACTGTGCCCCCCACCTCTCTGTTTAACCCATCCTGCAGCCATACCAGCTGCCTCTGCTCTGTCACTTCCTTCTCTGAGCAGCTCCTTGCAGAGCTTGCCCCCCACCGGCCCTTCTTTGCTCTTTGGAGCTCTTAAAAGTCGGTGTGGCTTTCCCTGTGGCTGCAAATGGCTCAGTACTGCTGGGCCCTCTCTGGCTGCCCTTCAGAGCAGTCTCTCTCTCTGGATAAGTGTAGCTTTGTATCTGAGACCTCAAGTGTCACCCTGGTTCTCTTCATGGCCTTGCTGCTTGTCATTGTTTATTCCTCCACATTTTCATCCATCCCAGGTGGCTGAACATCATCCTTTGAAGCTAGTGCTGAATGGGGGGGAGACCCGGTGACAAAGGACGTGGTCAAGGCACCCAATGCCTTCACGTCGGATTTTACCAGCAAGACTGGCCTTCAGAGAGCACCCACAGCATGGAGAGCTCCCTCAGTGGGATGGGCTCAGGTCGGGATCAGCACAGGACATGCCAGTTGACCCTGAGGGGATGTGCCCCTTTGTGCTGAGGGAGCTGAGAGCACCATGAGACTGCTCCTGGAAACCTCTGAAAAGAGGTAGGAGACACTCAGGGGCTGCAGCAGTGTGGGAGGCGGAAGAGAGAAGGGCTCATGCTCCTCAGCTTCACGTCTGCTGATGGTCACCTGCTCCTCTCACCTCTCCCCAACCACAAGAAGCCGCTGGCCCCAAGCAGCAGGTGAGCAAACACTTCCTGGCAGCTGCTGTGAGCAGGATGGTGCTGCTTTATCTGTTGTTTGGGCTCTCCCGGCCCCTCAGAAGGTGCAGCACAAGAGCCAGAAAAGCTTTTAATATACTTGTGAGAGGAGTTAACCACGAGCAGGAACCTGCACTGGTCTGGCTTGTAGCTCTTCTGAGGTTAAGAGAGAACAATGGTTTTAAAGTTTCCTTCCAGCAATCTGGAAGGATTAACATGACCGGAGTGGCCTGACAGATACAACTGCTCCTTGGAGCAGTTAAAGAGGGGGACATGGGTGATGGCGACATGGTGGGTGGGCAGCACTCATCTACGCCAGCTCCTCCTGCCTGCAAGCAAGTGAACTATGAGCCTGTGTCGTGGTTTAAGTGCAGTCAGTAACTCAGACCCACACAGCCTGCTCGCTCAATGACACCTGCAACTGTTCAGGACGTGGAGGCTCCCTTGGATGCAGAGCCTGGGGCAGAGCCCAGCACAGCCCCTCTCATCCCAGCAGCAGGTGAGGCTGGAGAAGACATGGTGTCTCCCACGTCTATAGAAGAGCAGAAAGAGGCCATGACAGTAGACGTCTCTCCGGCTGCTGAGGAAGAGCAGCGCCGGTACCAGCTTCCTCTGTCTTTGTTGAGCAGGAGGCAGAAATGGAGGCAGAAGCAGAGGCAGAGAGAGGCAGGCCTTTGCCCTGCTCAGCCCCACAGCAGCGGAGCTGGTTCTTCAGGAAACAGCCAGGCGCCCACTACAGGAGAGTCATTGAGGTGCTGCAGTGGGGCCAGAGAAGGGCAATGGGGCTGGTGAAGGGTCTGGAGCACATATGTGATGAGGAATGGCTGAAGGACCTGGGGGCATTTAGTCTGGAGAAGAGAAGGTTTAGGGGGAACCTTCTTGCCCTCTGCAGCTACCTGACAGTACCTCAGTCCAGAGGAGCAGCCTCCCTCAGGAGGCAGCAATTCCCCTGGAAGCCCCCGGCAGTTCAGCCGTGGAAGATGCCCATGGGTAAAGAGGGGAAAGCCCATTGCCAGCCTGCTGAGGGCAGGCCAAGCGAGCAGAGAAGGCGAGAGGTGAGGGCCGGGGCAGGAGGGAGAGGCCAGTGGTGGGAAGGGGCTGCTCGGAGCTGCCTCGGTGACAAGGCCAGGCTTGCCCACACTGCTTGGGCCGCTGTGCCAAGGCAGCCGCCTCCATCACACACCTTATCCTCCTCCTCCTGCATGCAGGTGACCCACAGGCAGCCCAGAGAAGTGCCTCAGGGCAGCCCGAGCCAGGCGTCATCCCACCATGGGATCACGCTCCAACGGCTGCGCTACCCAGAGAGGATTCAGGCTGTCGACATCCGCCAGAGCGCAGGTAGGCAGCCCCAGGGAGACGGGGCCAAATGTCTTCCCGACCCCAGGAAATGCTGACGGGCAGGCGGGAATTGCAGGAGGGAGCAAGCTGAACCCCCGTGCCGTGCCCCCCGCAGGATGCCCGGGCATGCGGGGTTGCTGTGGGAAGTGCCCATGGACTGCGGGTGGCCAGCCCTCTCCCCAGCCGGCTCTGGGAGCAGGAGGCAGCCGCCTGCGGGACTGAGCCCAGCCCTGCGGTTGGCAGGGGAGCCCAACAGCCTGAGCTCGGCCAGCTGGGACGTGGGCACAACGGACACCGTCACACAGCCTCTCTCCTCGGCTTCTTTTGCAGATGGGCAGCCTGGAGCGCCGAGTGGTGCTGCCCAGCACCAGCGGGTCGAAACAGGAGCAGACCCTCCGTCTGCCACCGCTGGTGACAATGGCACCCCGGCCACCGCCTCGCTCAGCGAGAGCAGTCAGCAGCTGCTGCAGGCTGCCACCTGTAACACCAGCAGCCTCTGAAGCTTCCGGCAGCGTGAGCGACTCGGCCATTGCCACTTCAAGCAGCAACCCACAGCAGCTTCTAACAGCTTCTGCCCAGCTGCGCCGCGTCCCCAGTTACGGCAGCAGAGATACATGGCTGGAGACCTGTCAGCCTGCTCTACGCAGGTCCACAGGCTCTGCTCCCACAACAAAGAACTCTGGGAGCACGAGCACAGTGCTGCGCAAGCACACCACTGGGAGCCAGGGACCCTGCCAGCAGTCAACAGCCGCAGGGACACAAATGAGAAGAGACATGTTCCTGGCAGCCAACAGCAGCAAGGCCCCTGCCACTCAGCCCACACTGAGGAGCACTGGGCAAGCGGCACAGCCCCTGCCAGCAATGTGGGCAGCGGGCAGCAAGGGCAGCCTCAACAGCAGCGTGCTGTGGCGGCACCAGAAGGTGTTTCCCCAGCATCTGCCCACGCTGCCCCACATCAAGACTTCAGAGCAGCCAAAGAGGAGCTGCCTTCCTGCCGCAGAGGAGGAGAGACAGTGTGTTGAGGACATCGAGAACATACTGTCCCGAGTAAAAGTCCTAAAATTACGAAACATCTGGGTCAACCCCCTCGTCCCAGAACTCTACCAAGACCCGCGAGTGGATATCCAGCCTAGATCCAGCAGCCAAAGCAGCGTAGGCATGGGTGAAGAAGGAGAGGCAACCGGAGACCTGCAGAGCGTGTCTCCTGCCCCAGCCATTCCCATGCACAGCGAACCAGCACCTGCTACCCTGGCTGGAGCTGCTGAGGAAGAGCGGCACCGCGCACCTGTCGCTGCCGTGTCAGAAGTGGAGGAGGAAGCACCGGTACCAGCTTCCCCTACGTTTGTCGAGCAGGAGGCAGAAATGGAGGCAGAAGCAGAGGCACAGAGGAATGCCTTTGCCCTGCTCAGCCCCACTGCGGCGGAGCTGGTTCTTCAGGAAACAGCCAGGTCCGTCGTCAGTGATGTCCTGCACAAGGCTTTGGCTGCGTTCCAGGCCACATCCATTGCCCAAAGCCATGTGGATGTGTCCATGGCAGCAATGACAGCTACAGCTGTTCCGGGTGTGGAGTCTCCTTTGGATGCAGAGCATCAGGCAGAACCCAGCACAGCCCCTCTCATCCCAGCCGCAGACAAGGCTGGAGAAGACATGGTGCCTCCCATGTCTATGGAAGAGCAGGAAGAGGTCATGACAATAGAGGTCGCCCTGGCTGCTGAGGAAGAGCAGCGCCACCCACCTCTTGCTGCCATGGAACAAGAGGAGGAGGAAGCACCGGTACCAGCTTCCCCCGGCTTTGTCAAGCAGGAGGCAGAAATGGAGGCAGAAGCAGAGGCACAGAGGAATGCCTTTGCCCTGCTCAGCCCCACTGCGGCGGAGCTGGTTCTTCAGGAAACAGCCAGGTGCGTCGTCAGTGATGTCTTGCAGAAGGCTTTGGCTGCTTTTCAGGCCACATCCGTTGCCCAAAGCCATGTGGATGTGTCCATGGCGGCAATGACACCTGCAACTGTTCAGGGCATGGAGCCTCCCTTGGATGCAGAACTTCGGGCAGAGCCCAGCACCGCCCCTCTCATCCCAGCAGCAGGCGAGGCTGGAGAAGACATGGTGTCTACCACGTCTATAGAAGTGCAGGAAAAGCCCTTGACAGTAGACATCTCCCTGGCTGCTGAGGAAGAGCAGCGCCGTACACCTCTTGCTGCCACGGAACAAGAGGAAGTGGAAGCACCGCTACCAGCTTCCCCTGGCTTTGTCGAGCAGGAAGCAGAAGCAGAGGCACAGAGGAATGCCTTTGCCCTGCTCAGCCCCACTGCGGCGGAGCTGGTTTTTCAGGAAACAGCCAGGTGCCTCGTGAGTGATGCCCTGCACAAGGCTTTGGCTGTGATCCAGGAAAGAGACAGGCAGCCCCAGGAGCAGCAGGACATTGATGAAAGCCGTGTGGGTGTGTGGAACGGAGCAAGGAGGCCTGCAGTAGATGAGGACACTGAGACTCCTGTACGACCTGCTCAGAGGCGACTCACACTTATTGAGAGAGTTGTGCAGGTCTCCTTCAGGCACAAAGTGAGGAGAGCACCTGGAAAGCATCAGGGAGAGGCCAGCACAGCTGTTGCCTCCCCACCATTACACAAGGATGAACCGGCAGCGTCTCCTGCAGCCGTTCAGGACACCAAGGCTGAGCCAGGTATGCCTCTGAGTCAAGCGGCACCGAGACAAGGGCGGCACCAGCGTGTGCACGATTTCGGCTGTGCCCTGTCTTCCCCTCCCTGGGCGAGGGCTGAAAGCCGTTCGTGGAAAGCCCCCGAGGGAGAACCTCGGTGGCGGGTGCCAGCAGGAGCTTGTGCGGCGCCCGCCCAACCCCGTGCCTACAGCTCTCCTTTCCCCACAGGCATCGCCACCCTCCCAGATGCTGGAGCATCCCAACAGCGACGACCAACCCGCTTCAGAAGGGCGCTGAAAGCTCTGCGCAGGGCTTTCCGCTTCTCCTGTGTCAGCTCAAAAGTGGAGGAGTAGTGCCCCACTGCCAGCTCCAGACCCGAGGGAGCTGCGCCGAGGACATCGTGCTATAGCCTGTGTTTGCTGCGGACACTTTCTCAGGCCAATAAATCATATCCCTTTGTCCCCAGTGCTTGCCTCTGCCTTCTCCAGCTTTTCTCTTGTTTCAGTAGCACAGAAGCCTGCAGAGCGACCTCTTTCCTTGCAGAACTTCTCAGCTGCTGACCTTGCATGCCTGCTGGCTCTTGTGCAAGCACTGGAGCAATGCAGTGAGAAGCTGGCAGTGTTTCCGGAAGCAGACCTGTAAATGGGCAGCAGATGGGTGACCCCGCTCAATCCCTCACTTCCCCATCCTAGAGCTTCCAACCAACCGAGCACAGGGGGTCTCGCAGCTGCCCCGAGCCGTGGCCTTGTGTCCCCGCGATTGCAGCAGAAGAAGGACAGGGAGGTGGCCCTGAGGCTGCAGATGTACTTGTGCAGGAATGCGCGCACAGCTCTTGGTTTGTGTTTGAGGTTGGGAAACCGCCTCGTACTCCTGGCCGCCCTGTGCGCAGCTGGCATGCGAAGCTCCACAGTGCAACTGGAGCAAGCGAAGAACAGCTTTATCTTGCTGGAAACCAGCTCTAAGGACTGTGTCTGGGAAGCTGCAGTGTAGCCTAACCCCTCGCATGGCCTTCGCTTCCCTCCTTGACCTCATGTGCCCAGCTATTTCCCCACTCGGGGCCTGTGCCCATGAAGGCAGAGACAGAATGCCTCAACAGGAGGTCCCAGAAGTCAGGTAGGGAAGTCATGGGGAGGGGCCTGGAGCAGCTTCTCTTGACTGACTGCTGTGTCAGTCGGTCCAGGAACCAGGCGAGAAAAGCTTCCACAAGTGCAGGAACCGGGGCCAATAAACAGGGACATGTGTGAGCCTCTGGGGCCCTCTCTCCACACCAAACACCCGCATTGGCAGACCACTGATCTCTCAATTTCTCTGCCTCCCCGACAACCTCGCATGGCCTTCGCTTCCCTCCTTGACCTCATGTGCCCAGCTATTTCCTCACTCGGGGTCTGCGGAAGATAAACGGATAGCACGCTGAATAATGTAATCAGAATCTGATGTTTATTCACTTTAGAGCACTGCCTTTTATAGCTTCCATTCTTGGTCACGCGCTTAAGCTTTACAATGATTGGTTTCTACACATAATGCAAAAACAGCTGATTGGTTCCTTCTTCAGCATCCAGGAATTGTTTCCCTCCTGCAGAACTTCCACGTACGTGGCCATAATTTTGCCCTGAAGTAACCTGTGAACTAGGCCGTTAATCCTTACTACGAACTCTAACCAATGGCAAGAGTCCTGGATCGCTAACATGCCCATTGTTTGTTAAAAAGCTCTCAACAAATCCCCCTTCTTTATTTTGAGTGATCCAGACCCCTTTAGTCATTTGCGATACTACAGACATTAAGCAATGCCATACTATACTACTAATAATAACAAAGACTATAATGCTTAATAATATCATAATGCCTGATTTAAACACATTAGCAAACCATCCAGTAATACCTAAACTTCGGAGGCAACCACCCAAGCCATGATTGATTGTTAATTTTTTCATGTTATCTTTTAATTGGGATGTTGATGAATTGAACTAGAATGATCAGATAGATTCATACAACACATTCCTTCAAAATCTTCACAACCATGGCCCTTTGCTAAAAGCAAAAAATCAATGGCTGCATGATTTTGTAAAACTGCATGCCTAACACTGCCTAAATCTTCTAATAATTCTGATAAGACATTAGATGTGATATTAATCTGCTTTGCAGTCCAGCAAGCTAAATAAAAATGGACATAAAAACTCTTCTGACTTCACCTAACATATTAACATTATCATCACAGTTTGGTCCTAGTTGTTCTACTGATCTTCTTTTTCGTTGCTCGGTTTTACTTTTATAAAATGATATCATATCCCTCTTGCTGGGAACAAACATCATCAGCTTCCCTATATAACACGGCCCTCCATGAACATTTTTTAGTACCCCTTGCCAAGCTCTATGTCCACAGATTAAAAAAAAAAAATCCTTTAGGAAATTGTTTTGATGAATTATCATTCCAAATAGAAAGTTTACTACCTAGGGTCTCAGCACCTATTGCTCCATTGCAAAATGCATTTTTTCTATAATTTTTATAGTCATAATTACTCAACATATTGGTCCATTGTGTCCAAATATATTTCTTATAAAAATTTAGCTCTGTAGATGCCAATCCTCCAAAATAAAAACATGACCCATTGCCTGCTAAGGATCCCCAGAGATCTAACTCCTGAGCGTCCCAAGGCATTGTGGCGTTTAAGGTGTTAATGATCATTGTTCCAGCCATCCCTGTTTGATTCACTTCCCCAAAACAGCAAGCTGGTTTGTTTACTGGAACAGTACAATCATAAATTCTATGACATGTCTGATTAATGAAAGAGCTATTTAAAACCATCCTGTTATTTATCCAATTGGTCCAGTCTGCCAGGCGCAGGTAAGGGATGCCGACTAAACAAGTAGGAAAAGGGTCCCCAGGAGTGGCCATGGAGAGACAGACGGATGACTGGTTCGTTTGGTTTGCCCAGTTGATCCACATGTTCTCTTGTGGTTCTATGGTATGTAATGCTTGACCTATAGTCATAGCCATCATCCACCAACTTATAATTGAGGCTATTCTGAGGTTCCCTCAATCGGTGATTTCCAAGGTTTTACTCATAGCGCTGGAATCCAACGAGGGCCTTCTCCTGTAATCAAACACATATAGCCACGACCAGTCATACAAACCTCAACTGGCCCCTTCCATTCTCCCATTTTGAGATCTTTGCATTGAACAAAAATCTTTTCCTTTTTTGTTAACCCTGATTTTAAGGCACTACCACGAATTCCCACGGGAGGTTCTTCCCTTTCTCCGGCCAGGCATAAATAATTTAACACATATAATGCTTTTGCCAAGCGTTCGCTAGGTCCTACACTGCTCTCCCCCATTTTTTGTTTAAGTAACAGGTTTTTAAGGGGTTGGTGAGCCCGCTCAACAATTGCTTGTCCAGCAGGTGAATTGGGGAGTCCGGTGAGATGTTTCACTCCCCAAAGTGAGCAAAAGCGGTGAAACCTAGAAGAAGTATAGGCTGGAGCATTGTCTGTTTTAAGTGATAGGGGTACACCTAAGACGGCAAAAAAGGCATGAAGGTGTTTCACGACATGGTGAGAAGTTTCTCCAGTTTGAGCGGTAGCCCGAATTGCCATGGAAAAGGTGTTGTCCGAGACATGAAGGTATTTTTGGAATCCAAATTCTGGAACATGAGTGACATCCGTTTGCCAAAGTTGTAGTGGTAAAATGCCTCGAGGATTTACTCCAATACAAAGGCCAAAGCCTGTTTGTTGACATGCAGGACAAGAGTTTACAATTCCTTCGGCATCAGTTCGAGTGAGAGAAAATTGGCGTGCCAAGACTTTAGCACTCTGGTAAAAAAAGTCATGCGAAAGACGAGCTTGTTCAAAATTATTTACCAGAGGTCCTGTCCAAGCAGGAGTTACAAGTTGATCTGCATGGTTGTTACCGATAGACAAGCCCGCTATGCCTTGATGACTGCGGATATGAGTAATAAAATATGGTTGTTGCCGCGAATTTAGGCTTTGTAAAAGGTGGATTAATAAAGTATACAATTTAGTGTTAGACACTTCCTTTATCATTGATCGTTCAATACGTTTAACAACACCTACGGCATATAGAGGGTCTGAAACTATATTAAGTGGAGTTTGACACCAGTTTTGCAGGGCCCATAGCACCACAGTCAGCTCAAGGGTTTGTAACGAATCATCCCTCGATCCTTCTAGAATTTTTTCATGCCAAACATTAGACTGTTGCCAAGTTATGGCAGCCTTTTTTGATTTTTTCCCTGCATCCGTAAAGACTGTAGGTCCTTTAACAGGAGTTTCAGAGTTATAAGGTCTAGATTCAATCTGCTGATTGTGAAAGATAGTGACTAACTTGTGTGCCAGATATTTGTTGGAAATTATGCCAGGAAATCCTGCTAGAGCTGTTTGCAGTTCTAATGAGACCTGCATCAACCATTCCAAGTGTTCTTGTACAACTGGTATAAAAATTGTGCTTGGTTCATTTCCAGAAAGCTCTACAATTCTGTTACGGCCTTTAATAATTAATTGAGAGAATAATTCCACTCTGGTTGTAATAGTTTTCCTGGGTCGAATGGACAAAAATACCCATTCCAAAATTTTTAATGGATTTTGATGATCTGTTATCCATTGTATGATTAATGCAAAAGGATGCCTTTGCTGTTGTCCTGAATTGGTAATCATAAGCATGAGTGGGTGGTGTGAAATTACTCGACTAGCATGATTATCTGTGATCTTTTGAATTATTTTACAGAGGCCGATTTCTTGTTCTTTTCCTAAGTGACGCGTGTTATCTGCCTGGGTGGATGTTCCTAAGAGCTGGATCAAAGGGGTTAAATCATCATTAGTGATTCCACAGATGGTTCTCACCCATTCAATATCCCCAACTAGTTTCTGTACGTCATTAAGGTTGTGAATTTTCATTGTTAAAGTCAATTTTTGTGGTTTGACAGTGCTACCTGTAATAATCCAACCCAGGTAGCGCCATGGGGAGTCTGTTTGAATTTTTTCTGGGGCAATTTGTAGTCCTCTAGATTCCAGTATGTTGCTTAGTTCTGTCAGAATTTTTTTCTTATCCATCTGATGTCCAGCTATTAGGATATCGCACATAGAGTGATAAATTAACAAGTTCTCATAAGGTTTTCTCAATGGTTCTAGTGCCCAGGCGACAAATATCTGACACATTGTCAGTGAATATTTCATGCCTTGTGGTAAGACCACCCAGTGGTATCTTTTTGCCGGCTCTGCTTTGTTTACAGAGGGAACTGTGAAGGCAAAACTTTCTGCATCTGTTGGATGCAAGGGAATCGTGAAAAAGCAATCCTTCAAATCAATTATTAATAGGTCCCATTGCTCTGGCAACATTACAGGGGAGGTTAACCCAGGTTGAAGGGTTCTCATATCATTCATAGCTTCATTGATAGCTCGCAAATCATGCAATAGTCGCCCTTTTCCACTTTTCTTAGGAATGGTGAAAATGGGCATATTCCATGGACTGGTAGAGGGTACTATATGGCCTGCATCCAATTGTTCCTGAACTAATTCTTGAATTGGCTGCAGCCGATCTTGTTTTAGCGGCCACTGATTGATCCAAATTAGTTTATCACTTTTCCACAAAATTTTTAACACTGGCTGCCCTGAATCACTGGCCGCTCCTAAAAAGGTTGTGTAATAATTTTGGCACTCATTTGACTAAGTACATCTCTGCCAATAAGGGCAACTGGTACGTGTTAACACGTATGGGCGGGTGACGTCCGCAACGATGCCACCAGCATTGCCCTTGCTCCTTGCTTTTCCACCTTAAATTCCCAGTCACAGAGTATCAGCCCCAGAGTCCCAGCCCCACAGTCTCAGCCCCAGAGTCTCAGCCCCTGTCTCTGCTCAGAGTATGAACCCTGGAGTATAAGCCACAGAGCCTGAGCCACAGAGTCTCAGCTACAGTGTCAGCCCCAGTGTCAGAATCCCATAGTCTTGGTCACACTCTCAGCTCCAAAGTCCGAGCCACAGACTTTCAGCCACAGTCTCAGCCACAGAGTTTCAGCCACAGCCTCAGCCATAGTATTAGCCACACAGACTGAGTCTCAGAGTCTCAGCCCGTGTGTCAGACACAGAATCTCAGCCCCAGAGTATAAATTACAGTCTCAGTCACAGAGTCTAAGCCACAGAGTCTAAGCCACAGAGTCTGAGTCTCAAAGTCTCAGCCCCAGGATCTCAGACATACAGTCTCAGCCCCAGTCTCAACCGTAGTCACAGCCCCACACTCTTAGCCCCACAGTCTCAGCCCAACAGTCTCAGTCACAGTCTCAGACTATCAGCTCCAGTGTCTGAGGCCCAGTCTCAGCCACAGAGTCTCAGCCACAGAGTCGCAGCCCCAGAATCTCAGCCATAGAGTCTCAGCTATAGAGTCTGTGTCTGAGACCCTCAGCCAGAGTAGCAACTCCAAAATTTGAGCATCAGTCTGAGCCCCAGAGTCTCAGTCCCAGAGTCTCAGCCCCAGAGTCTCAGCCCCAGAGTCCCAGCCCCACAGTCTATGTCTGAGTCTCATCCAGAGAATCAGGTCCAAAACCTGAGCACCATAGTCTCAGCCCCATTCTCAGCCCCAAAGTCTCAGCCTCACGGTCTGCGTCTGAGAGTCTCATCCAGAGAATAAGATCCAAAACCTGAGCACCAGAGTCTCAGCCCCAGTCTCAGTCCCAGAGTCTCAGCCACAGAGTCTCAGGTCCACAATCTCCGCCACAGTCTGTGTCTGAGTGTCTCACCCAGAGTATCAGCTCCAAACTCTGAGCACCAGTCTCAGCCCCAGAGTCTTAGCCCCACAGTATTAGCCCCAGTCTCAGCCCCACAGTCTCAGTTACAGAGTCTGTCCCTGAGAGTATCAGCTCCAAAGTCTGAGGCCCAGGGTCTCCGCCACTGTCAGAGCCACAGAACCTCAGTCCCACAACCTCAGCCCCACAGTCTCAGTCACAGAGTCTGAGCCTGAGAGTACCTTGTGGTTTAAACTCCATCAGCCATAGAGTCCCACTCGCTCACTCCCCCCCTCCCTTTCTTCCCTCCCACGCTCCCGGAAGGATGGGGAGGAGAATCAAAAGAATGTAACTCCCACGGTGTTGTGGTTTAAACTGATCCACACAGCTCACTCACTCCCCCATTTTTTTTCTCCCTCTTTCTTTCTAAACCCAGCCCCCACCCCCCACCAGCCCCCCTGGAGGGATGGGGAGGAGAATTGAGAGAATGTAACTCCCACGGGTTGAGGTAAGAACAGCCCAGTAACTAAGGTATAACATAAATTACTACTGCTGCCACTAATGATAATATTGATAAGAGAAAATAATAAGAGAAGAGAATACAATACCACCGCCGAACGAGTTCGACCCCCCCGAAGAGAGCCCGTGCCCTTCCGGGTAACTCCCAGTTACCTCCCTGGGCATGTCGTGCTGTGGTACGAAATACCTCTTTGACTAGCTTGGGTCAGGTGTCCTATCTCTGCTTCCTCTCAGCCTTCCCTCGTCCCTGGCAGAGCATGAGACTCACAAAGACCTTAGCCAGAATAAACATTACTTAGCAACAATTAAAAACAGCCAGTGTTATCAGCTCTGTTCCCAGGCTGGATCAAAACACAGAGCTTGCACCAGCTACTAAGGAGAAAAATGGTTACTGGTGAACCCAGGACACACAGGCTGAGATAAGAACAGTCCAGTAACTAAGGTATAACACAAACCACTACTGCTACCACCAATAATAATAATGCTAAGGGAAATAACAACGGAAGAGAAAACAATACCACCTGCTGATACCCCGCCTTACCGAGCAGTGAACTATCCCTTCTGGTTAACTGCAGTTTACATCCTGGGCATGACGTGCTGGGTTATGGAATACCTCTTTGGCTAGTTTGGGTCAGGTGTCCTGTCCCTGTTTCCTCTCAGCTTCCACTCCTACCTGGCAGAGCATGAGACTCACAAAGTCCTTGGTCAGACTAAGCATTTGAGCAGTAACTAAGAACACTGGTGTTACCAGCGCTGTTGATACGTGGATAGACTCTACAACTCATTAAAGTTGCAAAGTAAGTATGCTTTATTCAGTGCTGAGGCACATGGGGGATCATTCCTCCAAAGGCATGCCCGCCGCAACCTCATTTCTCCCCTTATTTATTCTCTAAAATTACACATATTCATTATGTTACACAACACGCCTATACATATTCATGTCCTATCCCTGCTTCGTATTATAATGAGCTAAAATGTCCTTTACGCCTGCGCAGTAACTCCTGGTGGTCGTGGGCAAGGGTCTCAAGATGAAGTAAATAAGTCTTCCTCGGCTTAAACTTTTTACCTCTAATAGTTGTGCATGTTCCCTGGTGACTTGGTCATTGTCCAAACCACAAAGCTGGTTTTAGCCGGTTTCAGGGCCCAGAAAGCAGGAGCCAGCTTACTGTTCCTTACTCTTATCTGTAGCCTTGTCTCCCATCCTGTTCTAGCATAACATAATGAGCATGAAAAAGGCTTGTTGAGTATGAGCAAGCAATAATATTGTTAAGCAAGCGGCTTAACCCTAACCCCCCCTGTACATTGGTTAATTCTTCGCATCAGTCTCCCCTTTTCTTTAAAATTAGTAAATTCTTTTACTTATCATACAAGTTCTTCTTTTGACCAACTCCTGCGAAAGGTATCTTCAGTGCTTTACCATACGTTTGATAGAGGTCAAAATCATTATGCGCTGTAACATCCTCCAATTCCAAACAAATAATCCAATAGACAACACAAAGCTAATACTAATACTAGAAGAACAACAATGGGGTGATATAATGTATTTAGAATGCCAGTTGCAGTGGGTGACCATCCAAAAAGAACGTCCCACCAGTAGTGACTTGCATCTTGTCTTATCCTTAGCAAGATTATGCTTACTTCTTCCGTGTCATGATGAACGGTAATCAAAGTTTTATTTTCATTTTCCTGGACTCCTTTTAAAATGTTAATTAGGTTTTGATGTTTTATCAGTTGCCTTAATGTAAGGTCCATCCCGATGGGTATAGGTGATAATTTGTGGTACATTTTATAATTAGAATTTATCAACTGGTGGGATACAACTTGTGCTAAATACGTGAAGTCACATCTAATAATCATAGAATCATAGAATCATAGAATAGTTAGGGTTGGAAAGGACCTCAAGATCATCGAGTTCCAACCCCACTGCCATTGGCAGGGACACCTCACACTAAACCATCCCACACAAGGCTTCATCCGACCTGGCCTTGAACACCGCCAGGGATGGAGCACTCCCAACCTCCCTGGGCAACCCATTCCAGTGTCTCACCACCCTCACAGGAAAGAATTTCCTCCTTATATCCAATCTAAACTTCCCCTGTTTAAGTTTGAACCCGTTACCCCTTGTCCTGTCACTACAGTCCCTGACAAAGTCTTGTCTCTGGGCACAGCAGGGCTTGTTTGACCTTTCAGGTACCTGGGTTGTAGCACTTGGTCACTTCCTATGTTTCTTTTTTCAGAGATTTGCCAGAGCTCTTGCTGAGGCGGTTATTTCCCTTAATGTGCCATTGGAAGTCATTAGCATGAGAGACTATGATCCAGACGATTGTTTATTAGGGGAGGTAGGTATGTTGTAAATGGGAATAATAAATCCAAGCTTTTCCGGGTGTTGTGAAGGCTGTTGTCTTGTATTTCTCTACAGTTCTCCTGGAAATCCCCAAAGCTTTGTGTTGAAATTTGCTTTCCTTCCATGGAAGCAAGTGCAGTCCATCAGTCCTTGGCAACAAATAGCTAAATGCTGAACGTGCTGAGGAAAGGCTCGTGTAAGACATATGATGCTGAGTGTGGCTTTGTAGAAGCCAGTTCTGTAACTCAGCTGTGAGTAATGGACAGTATCTGCACAAGGGCCCCTGTACTGTCTATGACAGTGTCCACCTGGGAAGGGTTCAAAACTGGAGTAAGTAGGTGGTGATCCTTCTGCAACTTTTAGACTTAAAAATTTCTTGTGAGCAGTATTTCTGCTGGGGAATCCTTGATGGGTTTTTCTTCTGTCAATATTGATAGTTGCTTTTTTAATCTATGGGAGACGTTATTGCTGCCAAGAGTCTGTTCTGGAAGGTGTTGATTTGGGGTGGGGAAGGCAGGTGTCCCATTCTGTTTTACCACTCCATTAAACAAGGGAAAGAGAGCTTGTTCTCTTTTGATTGATTTAAAATGGCTTTACAGGGAGGATGGCCATCCATCACTGTTGGGATTATCACCTGCAGCATCCCACACCAAAAACTATTCAGCCAGTCAGCAAAAATCTCATCTTTTGACTTCTTTCAGGTGCCTGCATGTTCCAACTCTCTTCCTGAAGTGTTCATTAAAATGGAGTTATCTTTTCTCTTGTGTTCTGTTTCATTTCTTAGACAACCAGCAGGAACATCTGTGTGTTCTTGGTGGCTACATACACAGATGGGCAGCCAACCGAGAGTGCAACAGAGAAGAGGCTGCGAATGAGTTTCGCTTTGGGAAAGCCTATCTGAAGGGCCTGAGATATGCTGTGTTTGGCTTGGGAAACTCTGGAATGATCAACATACACAACACAGTATCTCCTGTGCACCTTTCTTTGATTTCTGCTCCTCTGGAAGGCTGAGCTATCTTAAATGCTACATACCTGCCTGTTACTGGTAGTTTGCGTGAGAATTGGCCCAGAAAGCCAATGGCATCCTGGGCTGCATCCAAAAGAGCGTGGCCAGCAGGTTGAGGGAGGCGGGTCTCTTCCTCTACTCTGTTTTGGTGAGACCACCCACTCTGTTGCATCAAGTTTTGGGGCAACAACACGTGGGATGTGGAGCTGTTGGATCGAGCCACAGAGATGCTGCCTGGGCTGGAGCAGCTCTGCTCTGGAGCCAGGCTGGGAGAGCTGGTCTGCTTCAGCCTGGAGAAGAGAAGGCTCGGCAGAGACGTTAGACCAGCTCCCAGTACCTTATGGGTCTGATGAGAAACGTGGAGAGGGGCTTTGGATAAGGGCTGTAGCGATAGGACAAGGGGGAATGGCTTTAACCTGACAAACAGGAGACTGAGAATGGCCGTTAAGGAAAAAATTCTTCCCTGTGAGTGTGGTGAGACACTGGCACAGGTTGCCCATAGAAGTGGGCATACGGCAATATCTGAGCTTTGTAATGAGTTTTGGTCAGAAAAATCATAGAATCATAGAATAGTTAGGGTTGGAATGACTTGTCACCTGGTTGTTATGTTTAAGTGGTGCCACAGGAAATGTGTTAGGCATGTGGCCATTTTGACCAAGCATAGCATAAATGAGCTTGTTTCCAGAGCTCAGCTATTATGGGTTTGATAGCAGAGGTGTTTTCAAATCATAGAATGCTTTGGGTTGGAAGGGACCTTAAAGCTCTTCCAGTTCCAACACCCTGCCTCGGGCAGGCACAACTTCTTCTAGAGCAGTTTGCTCCAAGCCCCTGTGTCCAGCCTGGCCTTGAGCACTGCCAGGGATGGGGCAGCCACAGCTTTTCTGGGCACCCTGTGCCAGCGCCTCAGCACCCTCACAGGGAAGCATTTTTTTATAATGTCTAATTCAGGTGTGGTGGTGTTCAGACTGTGTGTGCTCTGAGCCAGCAGGCGAGGGAGAGCGCAGAAGTGCCTGTCCTGCAGTCCTCTGCAGCCCTCTTTCCAGGCTTGGTCCTTGCATTCTTAGTTGCCATCTTTGTTTAACTTGGGCTTCATTTAATTTCCCTTTAACTTCAATCTTATCCCAGGTTGGAAGAAATATTGACAGGTGGCTGTGGATGCTGAGCACCAGCCGGATCATGACTCGTGGTGACAGGGACTGTAAGGTGGCCCAGAGCAAGCATGGCACCATTGAGGCCGACTTTGAAGCCTGGAAAGCCAAGTTCCTCAGTCAGTTTCAGGCCCTCTGCGGAGGAGAAAAGAAGCCCTGCATTGGGAAGTGCAAGAAAGGGAAGTGCGAATCTCCAGGGAAGCAGAGAAAGGAGAGTTCAGATCATGAACATGGGGCATCGGAATATGAGAATATTAAGGTAAAGCCCAAATCTGTGGGACCTTATTTTTTGTTTAGTGCCCCTTGTAGCACTGTTTGACTTCTCTCTTCTGCAGCCCAGAGGGGTGCCGTTGGGAGCTTGATACTTCTTTTTTCTGGAGCAGAGGGGGAAGAGGAAAGCGATCCCATGGCAGATAGCAAGTAGAATGAGCCACCCAAAAAGGACCAAAGAATTAGCGATGGCTGATGGACCTAGGCTAGATGGCATGTGTATGATGAGGGAGCCTTCCTCTTGAGGAGGGGGAGGTATGCGTTGTGATACATGCTCCAGAGAGCCAGTCTGTGTTCTCTTCAGAGCCTTTGCTTTGTCTCATGGCCAAGTTCACTTCATGTTTAATTCTCAGGTCTCTTCTGTTTGAGTGGTTTTGAGGGTGCTGCAGGAACAAGAGGAATAAACACGCTGTTCCGCAAGTGCTCTTCTGCTGTACCTTGCCTGTGTACAGAAAGGGAGATGATGTTTCTGCTCTGTGAAGGGTTTGACTTGGAAAGCAGATCTCTTACTCCCTGCTCATCAGACACCAAGGGGCACTTGGAAGAATTGAAGGGCTTTAGGCTTCCAGATGATCACAGTACACAGCGGGAGTCTGACTTCTCTGGTTGCCTGTCGTGAAATCAACATGTCGTGTCGTGGGCGCATGAGGGAGAGGAAGTCATCTAGAGGCAAGAAAGCTGGGCTGAGATTCGGGCAGTCTGTGCTACTGGACTTTTAAATGCACACCGAAGAAAGCTCCAGGTTTAAATGCATCTGGTACACATTATACAGGTTATTGGTAGGCTGCTCCTTGTTTTTCAGTATCTTTGCTGAGTGTGAGAACTGATTTCACTGGTTAGCATAGATGAAGATCTAATGTTTAACATTCAGATACGTTTCTCACTTGGGTTTTTCTCCGATCTCTTACACAGGCAGAGGAGTTGTTTGAAAGCAGTAGTGAGGAGGAGGCTGATGCTGAGGAAGCTGGAGGGGCAAATTGTGTCCTTGATGTTGAAGATCTTGGCAATATCACGAGGCACATGAAGGAAGCAAAGGTACCACTGTTACAGTGAGTGTGGAACTATCAGGTCTTTGTCAGTGATCAGCTGAATAGATTAAAATACACTTGCTGGATTTGAATTGGTTGGATCTAGTTAAAGGGAGAGTAAAATAGGAGCTATTGGAGAACCTGTCCCCAGGCAAGACTATACTTGTATGTGTGTTGGATATACTTCCTTGCTAACTGGGACTTGTTCACTGAGCAAATACTGCAGTGGTAACCTTTTGTTGTGAGTCGGAGAGAAAATGACTTCCACTGTTCAGACCTGAATATCCATCTCTGTTGCTGTGATTCACAGTCCAGTGTCTAAACAGCAATCTTGTTACTGGATCTGCCCGTGGGAGCTTGATGTGACCTGTGCTGAGCCTGGCAAAGACAACCATAATCCTTTGTTATGCCAGGGTGTTGCTGTCTCCCTTCCTGTGTGGGTCTGTTCATGTTTCATTTTCTGTGTGCAGTCTGCCAACAGAATACATCAGACAACTTTATCTGTTTAGCACAGAGAAAGGAGTGAGAATACACATAGGTACGAGGCTAAACCTTCCTGTGTTCCCCACACTTTTTGGTGGCTGAGCAGCGGGCACTTGGGAGGGGAAGGGTGTGCCCAGGAGGGACCTGGGATGACTATGTTGCCAGCTGCTGACTATTTCCCCCTTAGCAATCTTTCTGTGGTGGGGTCTTTCTCTGTGCATCCTTGAGCTGCTCTCCACCCCTTCCTCAACAAACCTACCTCTGTCTGTAACTGCACCTTCCCTCTCTTGCATGGCTCTAGACTGTGGACTTCTCACAACTTTTTTCTGAAACTCCAGGCCTTGGATCACAGGAGGCTGCGTGCTCTGGAAGAGAGTACGAGATCTCTGTTCCTGACCTTAGAGAGGGGAAAGGAGGTAAAATCCTGCCCACTGCTTGTAATAAGCTCTGTGAGGAGAGTAGCTCCAGTGACGTGGGGCAAGGCAGGCTGCTGTGTGAGAGCTCCTGCCCCTGAGCTTGTATGGATCTGGTGCACTACAGCTTGAACGAGAGGATGAACCGATTGGAGGGAGAAGGGCTCAATTTCTCCCTGTGTGGCTGTGCTGTGGTCCTTTCTCTTCTCCTGCCTGTGTGTACTCGCCACCAGCGGTCAGTGAGAAGTGCTGCCACACAAAGACACTCATCTGCAGCGATGAGCTGTGGTTTCTGATCTGATGACAAGCGGTTGTTCTGCCGTGACGCTGCCCTCTTGCCTCTGCAAATGTGAAATCCTGAGAAGCTTTAAATGAAATAGTTCTCGTTCCTGGCCTTTCTATTCCTGTTCTGCATGGCTGATGAGTCTAGCTGTAATCTACATTGCTGGTTTCATGCTTCTGTAAGCAGAGCAGGTAGAGGTGAAAGGGCTTCCAGCGGTGACTTCATGTAAGTCCTCAGCTCTCTTGAGTGGGGTAATGGCAAGAGATAGGTCTGTACATATATCCTGAGGAGCCCGAGCTGCTGGCTGTCCTTCATTAGCTGGAGGAGTAATGACTGTGTCTGGGTGTTGAGTCTCCCAGGGAATGTGCCCGTTGACCCGCAGCAGGTTTATGCAAACACTCGAACTGTAGAACAGTCCCATAGGGGCAGTTATTTACCCTAATTAAAATAAATGCTGAAGACTTGGTATGAAAGAGCAGGATGATCTGCATTTACGAAAGTAATTTATCATGATCAGCCTCTCCTGCTCCCAGGCAAGGAGGTTTAGTTGTTTAAATCTCAGTTTAAGTCACATCCTCACTTTAGTGGCTCTGAGTTTGTGCAACAAGAAGTTTTCTTTTCCGTGTGAGATGCCTAGTCCCTTGAGCTGTTTTTCCTCTTGCAGAATGCTGAACTATTTAAAATGAGTCTGACGCTTGTTTTACACTGACATCACCTGTTGTCTTGCAGTAATTCCGCCCAGCACAGGCAATGCTTTGGGTTTTTGTAGCTGAACTACCCACACACAAGCTAACAAGTTTAAAGAGAACTGGTGCACTTCAGGGTTCTATCAGGTGCTTCTTCATACACAAAGTTACTTGGGTTTGAAATGTTCCTAAACAGTTTTGAGCACAGATTTTGTGGTAGGTGTTCTGCCTGTGCAATATGGTTAATTTGCAGCAGCTTAGGGTCCAGCTTTGATCTCTTCTGCAGGCAAGTAGTGCCTCTAGTGATAATCACTAGTGGATAAGGGAGATGTACAGTCACAGATGGTCAGAATTCTTTGTTGTTCTGCTTTTTATGGGCTGTCAGAGTGAAGCTCTGGAGTTTTATCTAATAAATGTTTCCTCACATCTCTGCAGGTGATCTTAATTTAATTTTGCATCCATCTCCTGTTGCCTGAACTGATGGAAGTCAAGGCTGAATTCTGTTCTACTGCTTTTTTCCTTATGCTTCACTGCACTTCACAGTTATCATCAAAGGGCTTGAGACAGATGCTGGGTTCTTGCAGTCATTTGGGTCAGGCAGATGACTTCAGTAGTTCAAGGTGAATGCCAGAATCTCTTTTCCTGTCAGTCATCGCTGTTCTACTTAGGAACTACTCTCAGGGAGCTACTCTGTCTCGGGAAAGAGGTGGAGTTTCAAAGAGCTTCTGAAGGTGTAGGTGCACAGTTGAAGGTGCTGGTGCCTTTTGCACACTGAGCGAGCACAAAAATTGGCAGGAGGTTGGGTGGAACAGGAAATCGTTCAAATATATAAAATGGTGGCTGATACAAAAGTAAATCCCACCCTCGGTTTACCAAATCACACATGTACTGTGTGGTGGGGACTGCTTCAGAGCTGCTAAAAGCCAGCCCTTTGTTTGCCGACTAATTCAACTTTTGGAACTTGCTGCAGGGGATATAGTTGCAGATGATGCTGGTCAGGGTCCTGAGCTGGACCCAGACTTTGATGTGAGTGCAGATAATGCCTGTGGTTTCATTAGGGGGAATAGCTGGGGGTGGAAGTTCACCAGTGGGTAATAGGACTGTGGCCTGAAATAGGTCTGGAGAGGTCTGGGGCTGCTTCTGTTGGATGCCTGGTGACCCAAGGCTGTGGTGCCAGGGAGAGATGGATGATGCAGGAGTAGGTGGGTGAAGGTCTGGGCTTTCTCTGCATTTACCCCCCTTCCAGCTGCTTATTTCTAGGCCTAGAACCTGTTCTCCAAATGGCTTTTATGCACCAGGAGAAGGCAGTGGTGGTTCTTAGTGAATTTAGTAACTAAGTGGACTTCTACAGTTGTGGCACGTTTTCCCTGTCCTCCAAAGTTACTCCCCTGAAATGTATTTATCAGATCAAATATGAAATCTAATTGGTGTGTCTTTGGCCTGCAGGACTGCTGTTAATCACAGGGATACCATTTCTTCAGGTGGATTATCTCCCACAGCTGGGAGACTGATGGACTGGAACGACAGATCAATCTAGACTTGTTCCCAGGGAATGAAATGGCTTTATTAACCTTTGTATTTCTAAACTGCAGGCATGAGTAATAGTGATGATAATACCCAAATTTTCTGTTGATGGGCTGGGAAGTAATCAAATGGGCATATTCTCTTTACACAGTTTTGAGATTAATGTTCTTGGTTTCCCAAACAAAAAGTTTAGTGATGCTGAGAGTCACATTTGCAATGTAAATAAAAAAGGGGGGGGTGTGTCTGTGAGTGAGAGAGAGCAAGAATGAGATGGGGTTTACAGGAAACAATATATGGTCAAGACGTTTGTTTCCTTTGTGCATTTGCCACGGGGGATGTTTCCTGATCCCCTTTGGCTCTCTTGCCTGAAAAGCCTTTGAATGGGAAACTCTTCACCAGCACTGGGAGTGTCCATCACCCCCTTTGTGAGCATGTGAGGGCTGTGGAAGATCAAACCTTGCTGACACTGGATGACGAAACTTCTGGTGAAGTTCTATTTGACATGAGGCAGTGAGTGTTAATATATAAGGTGCTTAAGGTATAAGGCTTACAGAAAAAGGGTTGTCTACTACTTTGAGTTGCAGGCAGAAACTTCTTGGAGTCTCCAAGAATTGTTAGCTGTATTTTAAGCTACCTGCATGAGGCTGGGGTACTTAACCGTCAGATTTAAAATCAACTTAACTGATGTAGAGGTTTAGAGCTCTCCAAAAACTTCCTGGAACTTTTAATGTGTGAAGGATTCCTATAGAAACACTGCTTTCATCTGCAACAGCTCATTTGGCTGGACTGGGCTTTGACCTCTGCTGCTGTGGCTCAGAATTCAGTGTGAGCCTACATTTTAAAACAAGCTTTGATAAATATCCTTTAACTGCTTGGCAATTAGTTCTAGCATTAAAATCTGGATTTGTCACAGGGACACTTCACCCTTTCCTTCAAATCTTTCTTCTCTAAATCTTGTCTATTGAAAAGGATTATAATTCATAAATAATATTACAAGAGCTCTTGAGACTTGCCTTATCTGGGTAGGACTTGGGAATCCCTGATATATAAGGGTGGAAAAAGGAAAAGTTACTTTAAAGGTAAGCTCAGGCTGGACCTTGTGTTTGGCTGCGCTCGTGTTCTGTCGGACAAGACCCACAGGCTGGGCCTGCAGCTGCAGCAGCTCTCCATGTTCTTGCTTGCAGTGGTTAGTGCAGTTTGTAGGTGGCTCTCAAGTGCCAACACATCCTCACCTTGTCCAGTGTCCCCCTGCTCTGTGTGAAGAGCAGCTTTGGATAGTGGGAGCTGCTTTTTCTTTCCAGTTACAAGGTGAGCCACAGTTTTGCTTCCTTTGCTGATACTTGCGTTGCGAAAGCAGGCACAGTTTAGAACCATAGAATCATAAAATAATTAGAATTTCTTCCTTATAATTAGAATTTCTTCCTTATATCCAATTTAAACTTCCCCTGTTTATGTTTTAACCCATTACCCCTTGTCCTGTCACTACAGTCCCTGACAAAGAGTCCCTCCCCAGCATCCCTGTAGGCCCCCTTCAGGTACTGGAAGGCTGCTATTAGGTCTCCGCACAGCCTTCTCTTCTCCAGGCTGAACAGCCCCAACTTCCTCAGCCTGTCTTCATACGGGAGGTGCTCCAGTCCCCTGATCGTCCTCGTGGCCCTCCTCTGGACTTGTTCCAGCAGTTCCATGTCCTTTTTATGTTGAGGACACCAGAACTGCACACAATACTCCAGGTGAGGTCTCACAAGAGCAGAGTAGAGGGGCAAGATCACCTCCTTCGACCTGCTGGTCACGCTCCTTTTGATGCAGCCCAGGATACGGTTGGCTTTCTGGGCTGCGAGCGCACACTGCCGGCTCATGTTCATTTTCTCATTGACCAGCACCCCCAAGTCCTTCTCTGCAGGGCCGCTCTGAATCTCTTCTTTGCCCAGTCTGTAGCTGTGCCTGGGATTGCTCCGACCCAGGAATAAGACCTTGCACTTGTCGTGGTTGAACTTCATAAGGTTGGCATCAGCCCACCTCACAAGCGTGTCAAGGTCCCTCTGGATGGCATCCCTTCCCTCCAGCGTATCAACCGGACCACACAGCTTGGTGTCATCGGCAAACTTGCTGAGGGCACACTCAATCCCACTGTCCATGTCAGCAACGAAGATGTTAAACAAGACCGGCCCCAACACTGATCCCTGAGGGACACCACTCGTTACCGGTCTCTAGCCGGACATTGAGCCATTGACCACAACTCTGTGTGTGGCCCTCCAGCCAGTTCTTTATCCACCGAGTAGTCCATCCATCAAATTGATATCTCTCCAATTTAGAGAGAAGGATGTCGTGTGGGACAGTGTCAAACGCTTTGCACAAGTCCAGGTAGATGACGTCAACTGCTTTACCCTTATCCATCAATTCTGTAGCCCCATCATAGAAGGCCACCAAATTGGTCAGGCAGGATTTGCCCTTAGTGAAGCCATGCTGGCTGTCACCAAGCACCTTGTTGTTTTTCATGTGCCTTAGCATGCCTTCCAAGAGAATGTGCTCCAAGATTTTACCAGACACAGAGGTGAGACTGACTGGTCTGTAATTCCCCGGGTCTTCCATTTTCCCCTTCTTGAAAATGAGGGTTATATTTCCCTTTTCCAGTCGTCGGGAACTTCACCTGACTGCCATGATTTTTCAAATATGATGGCCAGTGGCTTAGCAACTTCATTCGCCAGCTCCTTCAGGACCCATGGATGGATTTCATCAGGTCCCATGGACTTGTGCGCGTTCAGATTTTGAAGATGGTGTCGAACCAGATCCTGGCTAGGTTTAATTCTAACTGGGCCTTAGCCTTCCTAACCTGGTCCCTAGCTTCCCGGACAACATCCCTGTACTCTACCCAGGCCACCTGTCCTTGCTTCCATTTTTTGTAAGCCTCTTTTTACCTTTGAATTTTCCTCAGCAGCTCCTTATCCATCCAAGGAGGTCTCCTGGCCCTCCTGCTGCACTTCCTTCTAGTTGGGATGCAGCACTCCTGATCTTGTAGCAGGTGATCCTTGAATATTAACCAACAGTCTTGGGCCCCCCTGCCCTCCAGGGCTATATCCCATGGAACCTTACTAAGCAGGCTCCTGAAGAGGCCAAAGTCTGCTCCTTTGAAGTCCAGGGCAGTGAGCTTGCTACATGCTCTTCTCACTCTCCTGGGGATCGCTGCATCCAAGGCTGCCCTGGAGTACCACATTCTCAACAAGCTCTTCCCTGTTGGTGAGCACAAGGTCAAGCATGGCACCTCTCCTTGTCGGCTCCTCTATTACTTGCAAAAGGAAGTTGTCTTCCACACAATCGAGGAACCTCCTGGATTGCTTGTGCCGTGCAGTGCCATCGTTCCAACAGATGTCAGGGTGTTTGAAATCCCCCATGAGAAAAAGGGCCTGCGAGCGTGAGGCTTTTCCTATCTGTCTGTAGAGTGCTTCATCCACAGATTCTCCTTGATCAGGCGGCCTGTAACAGATTCCCACAGTAATGTCTCCCACAGCTGTTTTCTCTTTAACCCTGACCCACAAACTCTCTGTAAACTGCTCACCTGCCCTCAGACAGAGTTCCATACTCTCCAGCCTATCCTTAACATAAAGGGCAACTCCCCCTCCCCGCCTGCCAGCCTGTCCTTTCTAAAGAGCCTAATTCCCCTAAAGAGCAGTATTCCCCTGTCCTTGTTCATGTGTCAGAGGTGCTCTTCTGACATCCCTCTCTTGCTGTTGGGTTGCAGAGGCTTGGCATGAGATGGGGATTGCATTTTGGTAGGTGCCGTGGATATGCAGATGAGATGCAATCTTTCCAAGAAGCTTTCTCAACAGAAGAGAGTGGCACTAAGAGAACAGAAGTAGCATTCTCTCAGCTCTACAGGAGGTGGATGCTATAACACGGCATTGAACTGTTTCTGTGTTGCATGGAGTACTAACGTGTTCCAAACCATTTGGGTTTTTTCAATGTAATTGTGAAAAACATTTTCTTGTAATAATGCAGTGAAGCTTTTGCACAATGAAATGCTGTTCCTCTTTGCCACTGTCAGAGCCTTTGCCAGTGTCTGGTGGCAGCTTGCGGCTGGATCTGTGCTCCCTGTGTAGGGGTCAGTCCGACCCATCTCAGTTGGGCTGGTCCCAGTGACCCATCAGCAGTGCCCAAACAAGGATGGGTTGGTAGGTTTTAAAGGAAGAGGAGTGTTATGTATCATCTGCTGTGAACAAACATGCAGGAGAAGCCTAGGTGTGAAGCACAAGGCTTTGCTGGTAAAGCAGCTGGTGTGGTTGTGTGCATGGAACTGGGCTGTGTCCCCTGAATTACTCCAGACTTTCTGACCTGTGATTTTGGCAAGTGGGGCTTTGGTTCGCTGCTTAAATCACATTTACCTGAATTTTAGTTCTGGTTACTGTAGCACAGAAGAAGGGAGTAAAAGTGTGACTGTACGGCCCAATTTTCTACTCTAAAGGGGTGACTTTTGGCTGGAGACAGGCACATTGTTAGTTTTCTTTTGTTTCCTTTGGGACTCAATCTTTATTAATTTAAGAAAGTTTCCCAAATCAAACAATCGTTGGCAGAACTGTGCAGCAGATGGAGTTGTGGTTTAATGAGCTGCTGTAAAGTTTTCCCTCCAGCACAGCAGGGATGTTATAGCTCAGGGAAGCAACCTTCAAGCCCTCTGGAGCCCTGCGGATGTATTTTTAGAGTTGTGATCTGGGAATTATTTTATCTATGAGGATTCTGGCTGATGTTGAACTACACGAAAATGGGATGTTGGTAGGATCATTTAGCCACTTGTATTTCACAGATGTGCAGTACCCTCGCAGACTGAGGTGGCTGGATAGCAGCAGAAGTCTTCCCTTATTACGTGTCTGCATGCATTTGGGTTTTCAGATGCTGTTATATATGTCCAAATCCCTCCGCATTGAATTTTCAAAGGATAGAAAGTGCAAGATTCGCCCTGTGGAGGCTGAGCTGCAGGTCTGCTTGAAGAGCATCCTTCCTTTGGCTGGCAGCTAGTACCTGCTGCCTCAGCATAACGCGAGGGACCTTCTGTTACTCTGCCACGCGGGGAGATACGTGTGCATGGAGACTTCCTTCCATCTGATTATGGCATAGTCACAAAGGTTTCTGTACCAGGAATAAAAGTATCACTTCCGAGAGAGCTTCTCTGGGGCCTTCCCCATTTCAGGGCCGCTTCCTGAAAATACACGCCATGAGATTTGCTCTTGATCAGGACACTTCCTCTGGCAGTCCCGGGGGGGATTGCCAAGATCCCCATCTCTCAGCTGTCGTGCTTCAACCGTTGTCTGCTTTTTGCTTCAGGCTTTTGTGCTTAACTGGAGTGGGTATGGAGCGTGTGTTCTGTTGACTCTAGCAGTTACTTCTAACGAGGTTTTCTTGCTGTTGGGGTGTTTGCTTGTTCACAGATTACTCAGTCGAAGGTTCCAGTATTCATCTTTGTGCTCACTTGCAAATGCTCAAAGCTGTTCTCGCTGTGGCTGAGGGAGTACTCTTACTGTGGAGTAAGTACTCTTGCTTAGTGAAGCTATGCTGGCTTGTCATCAAGCACCCTGTTGTTTTTCATGTGCCTTAGTGTGCTTTCCAGGAGAATCTTCTCCAAGATTTTGCCAGCCACACAGGGGAGACTGACTGGTCTGTAATGCCCTGAGTCATTCATTTTCCCATTCTTGAAAATGGGGGTTATATTACCCTTTTTCCAGTTGTCTGGAACTTCACTTGACTGCCATGATTTTTCAAACAACTCCTTCCTTTATTTTGTTTTGGTCAGGAACAATGTATAAGAATGGAAAACCTGGATTTGAATATTCATGTTCAGCTCTTAATATTGGACTTTTTTCATCAAGGAGTACCCTCAAGGTACCCCTTACATTCAAAAGGTAAAACAGAGTTCCTCATGTCTTGAAGCTGGTCTAAAGAAACAATACCAGAGTTAGGGAAAGGGTCTTATCCCTTAATTAAGCATTCGGGACATACTGGTTTGTTTCTTCTGTGCATTGCTTGTTGTAGACCTCTTTGGTAGCTCAGATGTTATATGATAATTTTTCAAGATGAAATAATTTGTTCAGAAGGTCACAGGAAGTAGAAGGAGAAAGGGGGACTGTGAGTTTACTGGAAAGACAAACCTTGTCTTCCCTTGTGTGTGTTATATATGGGATCAAAGATTCCTGACTAATATTCACCTAACCTGGTTCTTAAAGAGGTTTTAAGATATATTTTCTGCTAATATATTTGGCAAATTATTCCAAAGTTTGGCTGTATTTACTGCTACATCTCACCTTAATTGTTAAACTAAGGGCTGTGGTAGATTTGCCTCAGCAGAAAAATCAAATAGATGAAGCTGTTAAAATGCTGAATTGTTTGTCTCTTCCTCTGTCTGTCAATGCAGGGATGCGTGATACCACAAGTAATCAACCTCTGTCTTACCACAGCATTCAGTCCACTATATTAAGGTAAATGGAAATTAGATGTCTGATTTTAATCTTCTGCCATGCACCTGTCAGACTTCTAAATACCATTTGCTGCAAAGCAAATAAGACTGTTTCTTCTTCTGTTGGTGTCCTCAACATAAAAAGGACATGGAACTGCTGGAACAAGTCCAGAGGAGGGCCACGAGGACGATCGGGGACTGGAGCACCTCCCGTATGAAGACAGGTTGAGGAAGTTGGGGCTGTTCAGCCTGGAGAAGAGAAGGCTGTGCGGAGACCTCATAGCAGCCTTCCAGTATCTGAAGGGGGCCTACAGGGATGCTGGGGAGGGTCTCTTCATCAGGGACTGTAGTGACAGGACAAGGGGTAATGGGTTCAAACTTAAACAGGGGAAGTTTAGACTGGATATAAGGAGGAAATTCTTTCCTGTGAGGGTGGTGAGACACTGGAATCTGTTGCCTGATTGGAAGGTTGTGAGTGCTCCATCCCTGGCAGTGTTCAAGTACAGGCTGGATGAAGCCTTGTGTGGGATGGTTTAGTGTGATGTGTCCCTGCCCATGGCAGGGGGGTTGGAACTAGATGGTCTCAAGGTCCTTTCCAACCCTAACTATTCTATTCTATTCTATTTGTGGAGTCCACTGAGAGGCAGACGCGACAGGTAGCTGACACTTTTTTTGTGTGTGTGTAAAAATGTGTCTTTGGGTTAGACAATTTTAGCATAGATGGTGGATTTTTCCTCACACGATTATCATGAGCCCCTTTAACACAACACCAGATTGTATGATTTGTCTTAGTGATACAACGCTTTTTGAATGAGTCATCTTAGTGCCAGATTTGAAGATATCTTGGTGCTTTTATTATGTCTGACTAGGACACAAGAGAGGCTGGAATATTTACCTAAGGCACAAAGGAGTGCAGTGAGCAAAGCTAGAAATAGAAAAACCTGAGAATAAGGGAAGCTGCAATGCTTGTTTAGCTGTCCTTCCTTAAAAAGTAAAACTACTGAGGAAGAAAGAAAATGATGACAATATATCAGAAACAGAGCTAAATTAGTAAAGGGAAATCAGAGTGGATGTCCATGCCATTTACCTGCTGCACAGCAGTAGGAGGCCATACCAAAGATCTGAGAGAATCTCTCACAATTAAGCATAGCATTTGTCACCTCATAAGTTTGATTTCTCTGAGTTGGCTTTTTCTCACTGTTAATCAGAATGTACTGTTCACTTGGCTATCTCTGTTTTCTAGATTGTTAAGGAAAAGTTTGTTTCAAGAACGTATGTGTTACTGAAAGGCATTCACCATGGATATCAGCCTAAGAAGTGTTGTTTAACTATAATTCACAGGAGGACTATGCAAGCAGAAGCAATGAGTGGGCAGTGTTTGGGGATTTATTAATTCAGAAAAATATAACCTCTTCTGGTAACTGCTATGATATCAGTCATAAATACATATGTTTTGCCTTTTCAGGTACTGCTGTAAATTAGGGATAGAACTAAACCAAGTGTATTTCACAAGTGCATATTGTTTTGTTTGCTGTGCAGCCAGATAGGATGTGGAAGACATTGCGGTCTATGTATGCCTGCAGAGACTAGAAATGGGAAATGGACTAGACCAGAACAGCTCACATCAGTTGCTGTGGGCATATTGTTATGGCTGCTGAGGAGGCCCTAGCTCAGGGTAAGTGGTTGAGCAGAAGGTGGAAATCTGCTGAACAAGACACCAGAAACTTCTGAACGTAACAAGTAGCTGCGTGGGAAGCCAGCAAAAGTTACAGTTGTGAGGGTTGGCTGAATCTCACAGGTGGTTAAGCAGGAGGTGTTTGAGAAAACATCATACTCCACAGATAATTGGAGGGGAGTATTGTGAACCTCTGGGGGAGTAGAATATTGTAAGGCAAACACCACCAGGTAACCATCAGTAATACCATATAATGGCAAAATTGCTTAGGTAACAGGATCAGAAATCACATATTTGGGAATGGGTGAAGCAAAACTAGGAGCAGGTGGGAAAAAAAGTTATGGTTTGAGTTGTTTACATGGGGGGAAATTGGGAGGAGAAAGGTTGATGCCAATGAAGCTTGCAGAATACCCCAATCCACCTTAAATGAGGCACTGAGGATGGAGTTATTGTGCCAAAATGTAGATATTTAGCGTCATTTTAAATGTTAGATGGAGGGGAAACCAGCAGCCTCTAAGGAAACTGCTTTTCCTTAGGGTTCAGGTCTGTGACAGATCACACCTTCTGCTCCCAGACACTTATCCCTGATGTGCTTGCATGCTTCAGATGTTACTAGACAATTCTGAAGCAGCCAATTCCCACTCTTAGTGCCTGGTAAACTCATTTGCGAATGACCTGTAATGGCTAATGATCACTGACTACATTGGGAGCTTAGGAAACCAGTTAACATGTATTATATACAAAAAGACCCTTAAAATATGATGTTTTAGTTTTGAACTGCAACCCAAAGGAAAACCAGATTGGTCCAAAACTGGAATTCAGTTTGTATAAATTCCTTCATTTCGTCTCAGGAACCAAAGCAATCTTCTCCTTTAGCACCTGTGAAAGAGCAGAAAAGTTAAAAAATTGGTATGACTTTTTTGGTTTGGAGCTTACTAATTCCTCTCTAGGCTTATTTTTGCTCACGTAATCTACTCAGAAGTCCTCATTAAGTGATGAAGGATGGAAGACCAGAAAGACTAAAAACAGCAAGCATCTACTACCAACATAAAAAACATCCCAGTGAAAAATCTGACTATGAAGAAGAAAATAGAATTACATTAGGCTGAAGATTTCTTTCCAACACAGGTTTTTATTGTGGTTTACTGAACAGATGAAGCTAAGAGAATTACAGCAGTCATCTGATTTTACTGCTGTCTTGCTCGCCATTAGTCTATTATCATACCTCTTATGCAGGCATAGAAAACCACATTTTTTTGGTCAGGGCTTGACTTGACCGTTATTTTATTTGATTAACTTTGGTAAGCTACAGAGTCCATAAATTCATTTTTAAGATGGCATTTTTTAAATGGGATCACAAATTGCATACTTGTTTTTGTTAGTATACCCCAAAAGACACTTTCAGACAGCTCAGTATTAAATCAGAGTTAGAAAAAAAAAGAAAGATGAGTGGGAAAACATGAGTGTTTGGAGAGGATGAGGAAGAAAAAGACATGTTTCACTGAAGATTTCAGTGTAATGTACTCCAGCTTTTACAGCTTTTCTAGTATTATTGCAGTGTAACAAGTTCCAGAGCCTTCAAAACTTCACTCAGATGGCTAATTTCTGCACAAAGTGTGATATGAAATGGAGTGAATGGCTGTTGTGTTTATTGGGTAATTGCAAAAGGAGAAAAATAGGGGGTTTTTCTTAATAATTAATGCATAAAAATGCATTTTATATTCTTTTTTGCTCGAGAAAGTCACACAGTAATGTTTAATGAGGGCCTGTTTCTTCTCACAACTAAGGAAACCTATTGATTTTCATGCTCAGCAGCAACAGAAACAGACTCATTTGTCTAGGTTCTTCTTCCCCAGAGGAATAACAGATGTGTAGAGACATTAAAAAAAAACAGTTTTTCTGCTAAAGAGAAACTTTTGATTCTTTATTCACAAATATGCACACACTCATCCACGCTCCCAGGAAACTGAGTTTATAATTTACTTATCAATGTCGGGATATGGGAATTTAAATCTTTATCAGAAAAGTCTCATGTAGTAGTTCTGGGCTTTTTTCTTTCCTTAAAAAATTCATTTGCATCTTTTACAACAGCAAAAGGCATAGGAAAATCCTCTTGTCTAAATCAGCAAGTGAACAGAAGCAAGGTTCTGTTCTGACTGGCAGGGTTCAGCCCCAGAGGTGGGGAAGTGATTTGATCTCAGTAGCACCTGAGCAAGCAGGTGCTTGCAAGGGCAGCTACAAGAAAAGATAACTCCTTGTGGTGTTCGATGGTTTTTCTTGGCTGCTCATGTTCACACCTGCCTGCCAGAGCTGTTGTGTTTTGGTTTGGCTTTTTTTTTTTCTCTTCTCTGTTTAAGTCATCTGGCTCACTATATCTCAGTGAGAAGAAAGTAATAGTGCTGTGTTTTAGGCAAATGTAAATTGATCTTAATTGGCATGTGCAGCACAACATTTTTACCTTGTATTTCTAGGTGAAGTTAAGCAGGGCTAGTGTTCAATAGGCTTATAAAGAGATTTAGATACCATATGTTTGAAAGTGTTTGTATACTGAAACCTGGGCATGCAATTACATTGTACCTTAAAAAGAAAAACCCAAGGTGAAGTGAATGTTCCTTTTCTTTTTCTTTTTTTCACTGTACTTTCCCAGTGTAAGTGTTGATTTTCATATGGAAGGGCCAGCTCAGGGAAATAAAAGGTTAGCTAGGGAACCAATCTTGAGACACTGAAGTATTCAGAAAGCAAGAGGTTAAACAGGGGCAGGTTGGTTTAGGCAGCTGGCTCTTCATCTCATTCCTTCTGGTGTATGGTGTTAGAGGATGTGTAGATATGGATTCGAATAGTGCTGAGAAAAAGGGGATTTTATCTAACACAGAGACAGGAACTTTTACAGAACACTAAACCAGCCCTGCTGCAGCTTGATCTGCAGTTCGAACGTGTTATAAAAACTTGCCACAGACGTGAATTTGTCTGATTAATTTTATTTACCATTGATTAGTATTGAGAGGCAATAAGCAAGCAGCGCTGGGTGCGCCGGGGTGTCTCCGCTCCACCTACGACGCACACCTATTCCCAAAGATTCTGTCTTTTTATACTCTTTTGTATCTGGTATACGTGTCCTTTCACATATTGTAAAGTGTCCTTTTATGGTATGATCCGAGTCTGCGCCAGTCTGCTGCTAGAGGTCTTTATCTTCCTTCCTTGAAGATTGCTGAATCGAAGGTCTCAAATCTTCCTGTTTTGTGACTTCTACACAATAGGTGTCAAGCCTTGTTTACATTACCGGATATCTGCAGTTAGCATCAGGCTTAGCATCAGCATATCTATACGTCCGTGCCTGAGGTTACAACCTTGCATAAGCATGTGTTTAAAGTTTATCTTGGTTAATACAGTTAAATGCAAAAATAAATTCAATAGTTTTCTAAGTTACTGACACGAATCACACCCACATTCCTCACAAACGCAGCTAGCAGTCATGCTGGGGAAGGCTTCTTCATTTGCTTAGCCAGATGGGGCATGTCATTCATAAAGTAGTGTGCTTGCACATATTTTAAGGCTACTTACTTGCAAATGATTAACCAACTATAATTCAGAGTCTGATAGCTAGATAGTCTTGATGAATGCCCTTTATTTGTAGCAGAACATGTTAAATGGTTTTGTTATTTACCAAATTCATGGACCATAATATTATATAACATTCTTTATTCCTAGTAACAGTGCAGATTCTCACTTCCCCATGCATTAATAATGCTCATCTCTTTGTTTAGGATTGTTAGCAGTATGTACCAGATTTTTACAGAAATATGAGTACTGGATGGATGTTAGCTATTCAATGCCACTTCCACTGGCATTAGTACGAGCATTTGTTGACAGTCTTGGATTTGCTTATTGCTTTTATTTTTGTAGCAAAATTACAACTTTTAGAAATTATAGCTTTGGAAATTGCACATACACACATTGACACAGAGAAACATCTACATAAAAGATAATAATGAATGGAGGAGGATATGGTATTTTCTAGCAGTCAGGTTTTCAGATGAGGAATGAGTAAAAGTTTGTCCTGACAATAACCAACATTTAGTTGTGTGACTCAGGTTGCCTGAGCCACGTGTCTAGTCAGCAACATGTCAAGTAGCCTATCACGAGATCCCTAACTATAGGTTTACCAGGTATTATGTGCAGTACTGCTGGCAATAACCATGCGGGTAAGAGTTATCATGTCAAAAAACATGGGTTTTAACTAATTTTGCTTTCAGACTTCCATGTGCACGCTTCATCATTAGATGCCTCCTCAGAGTTTTTCCAGCACAAAAATATTGTGCAACAAATCTAAGTAAATAATATTCCAAATAATGGTAGCAAATTCCCTTGGTGATTTTACAGTATGCCGCAACTGGATGTTGTTGCCACTGCTTGCTGGGCAATATTTTGGATTACATTCTGATGATGTGGTGTATCACGGGTCTTGGAGCCTCTACAAGTTTCATTGGTGTGTTCTCATTACTATGACAAATATTAAATGATATGAATATTTTTTTGTATACATGGAAAATACAATCATTAACAGGGGTTCAATGAGTATTTAAAGATTCATCCTGTTTGTTAAAATTCCAGATATGAATTTACCTAATTTTCAGAAATAACTTCCTCTTGCATTGCACGCATTTCTGAACTTCTATCTAACGTCAAGGCTATTCTACTAATTATTTTGAAGACATTACTAATTTCAGGACCAACTCATTGGCTTGAACTCCTAGTAAGAAAAGTAGAAGTGAAGGATGTGTAAAATTGAAATACTCAGAGAAAAAAAATATGGTGACAGGCATAAATATTTTGGTTTAGGCTAGACAGATGACTGATAAATGTAGTATTGTAAGAATATTAACCTGAGTTACAGATTTCTGAATTCAGGATCTGTATTTGACAATTGCTTTTTAGATTCCTGTGACCAGGCTATTTTGAAGTAGATAAATTGAATCTTTGTAATATCATATGTGTGTCAATTGCTTATTCCCAGTCTCTGATAACATAACCTTAAATTTGACAAATTAGCTATGGAGGCATTGTAAAGGGCTACAATAAATAACAGTTAGGAAGAAGAGACCTTGTTCATTAAACAGGCTATTAGCAGTAATGAACAATGAAAGTGATCATAAGAAAACACAGTGTCCTCTGGAAGAGGTCACAGCTATGTCATTTCAATGAGTCATGGGTCATAAATTCAAAGAGGTAAACTTACAGGTCATCTTACATGAGAAAAATATGTCCATTTTATTCTATCTTGCTAGCCAACACAGAAATAACCTCTTATTGCAATAAATAATACTAATAAAAAAGTTAAGCATGACTAGTAAACGCTTTACTTTTAAAACACAGGAAACTGAACAATTTACTATGCTATGCAGCTGAAATACAAACTTTGTATGGAGTCTGGAAACCGTGCATATACAAGTTATATAAAAAAATAATGAGGAAACTTGTACTTTCACTTCATCTAGAACTGAAAATCAAGTATACACAAGAGAGGGGAGGAGAAATATTAGTTTATTTAACCTCTCTAGTATAAGTATTTATTTTGACATACACAGTTCTTTCCTAAACAAAAGGCCAAACTTCAGTTTAAGTTGTCAGCAAAGTGCAACATTATGAAAGAAAAGTCCTTAAAACTCTTAAGAAAAATGTCTAATAAAAAACATGTAAAATATAAAGCATTAATGCAGTCAATTGAGATTTTGCTGTATGAATGAAAAAATATCTTTAGACGCGGGCTAACATTATTTTATGAGGAAATACCTTGAAAGTAAGCTTGATGGACAAGATTTGAAGATGACATCAAAAAAATACTGAAATCTCACTCAAAATGTGCAGAGACACCAGTAAATTCCATTTAATAGTCAAACCCAAGCAGATACCTATTAGTCATGTCAGCATGTTGCATATAACATGATTTATTATGCTTCATCTATGCAGTTACGTTTTTCACTTTATTCAACTTGTTAGGGCATTCCGAGATTTTATAGGAAAGCCTAGGTCAACACAGTATAGATAAAATTGTTATTTACTCTGTTGCATCACATTTGAACTCTACTCCCACATCCAAAGAGCCAGAAGTAAAAGATGTTGCTGGGCATGTTCACCACACAGTGAGCTTTCCAAGGGTGACACGCGCATTGCTGTCACTTCTCACTTTCCAAACTCAAAGCGCTTTTGAATCCAACATCTCCGGTGCCTGGTGCCAGCTGAGTACAGTACAGTAAAGCACGAACATTTGAACTCTGCTCCCACAGGAAAAGAGCTAGGAGTGAATCATTCTGCTGGGCATTTTCAGCACACAGAGAGCTTTCCAAGGCTGACACACACTTTGCTGTCTCTCCTCGCCTAAGAGAGGGTGCGTTTTCCGCTCTCGCGGCAAGGGCAGGAGCCAGGAGAAGCCTCTGCAGCCGTGCCAGGGCTGAGTCACCCTGGCTGGGAGGAGAGGAGTGTGCATGTGTGTGGAATTAAACAGTCAATCATGCTTTCAGGAAGCCTGACATCATGGCTGATATTTTTATTTCCGGATTCCCAGCTTCGACTCTTGTGGCACGCTTGTTCCTGACATCCTGACCGCAGTGACGCCACGCTGGTGCCAGCTCCATCCCACCTCCATCCGAGAGCCCCAGCTCATCCCTGCCCAACATGCGAGGGGGACATTTTGGCAGTTGATTTGCTTTGCAGCCCCTCGATCACCCAGGGGCAGGTGGGTGCCTTGTCCCCTTGGCTGCTGGGTTCCCCTCGTCATCCGTGCACAGGCCCAGTGGCTGCAGTACTGCAGAGGTTCCCAGGAGCAACCTGCCATGGCAGGGAATTGTGTGCAGATAAGAACTGTTGTGTGGGAAAACTCAGGAATGGAGGGAGCCTGCTGGAATGGAGTGACTACATGAGCCTCTGTCCTTGGGCAAGAGAGAAAACGAGAGCAAAGTCGAGCTGCACCTTTATAAAAATGATATGAAAAGAAATAAAAGGAAGCAGATGGCCCATGGTTTGGGAAGGATGAGAAGTGGTGTTTCCCCTTGGTGAACCCTCAGTGGCTTAGCATGAGGTTTGGGGTCAGCGGGGGGGCTGGGCCACTGCCAGCAGAAGTGTCCCCAGCGGTGGTGGCCCTGGCTGGGGACCCAGGAAGGACCCACACAAACATGACTGGGATGTGGCTCGCATTGTGGGAAGCTGGAGAGTCCCCCCTGAGCTCTCCCAGGGTTATCCCAGCTGGGTTCCAGGCACTGAGGGAAAAAGACCATTGCTCAAGATGTTAGTGTACACATCAGGAATGTGTTTGCTCCTGAAGCCCCAGCCCCTGGAGCCACGGGAAGAGGAGAATTGCAAAGGCATGTGGGGGGAGGGGGTGGGGGGTGTGTGCTGTTTGTTTTAGTTTTGCCTCCTTAGCCCCTGGTTTCTGGATCCAAGCCCAGTGACAATGTAACACCTACTAAAGCCACTTGAGAAACCTGGTCTAGTGGAAGGTGTGCCTGCCCATGGCAGGGGCATTCACCAGGGTTTCTGGCTCAGCATCCAAACCGAAAGGAACTGAGCAATTGCACGCGTTCCTCCTTGGTGGAGCCAAGAGCTGTTCCTGTCATGCTTTGTATTTGCTCTCTGATTAATGTAGGATAGATTCTCTTTTCAGGGAAGAGACTCGGAGAAACCAACAGCAGCGGGTGAAGTATTTGGCAAACAATTCCTTCGATGTGGCGCGTAGGTAGCGCTTGATGTATTTGCGAGTTATGCATAGCTAAATACATATATCTCACTCCACGTAATGTTTCCACTCCTTTGCAGGCTACCTGCAAAACACAGACACTAGCAGAAGCTGTAAATACAGTGATGACACCACTGAATGAGCCTATTCTCTAAAGCTTTTTGATGCAAAACATTTTTGTGTTTTCCAGGGAAAGACAATGAGATTTCGGTCCTGGCTGGCCCATCCTGCGGGCAGGGATGTGGTCCACATGGTTTGGGGTATTGATACACCCAGAAGAATAAGGTGTCCTGGCACTGTAGGTGTGTGTTGGTAATTGATGGCAAAGTTTTAGATCTTTGAGGGGGTTTTTGGTGCTGGCATCAAATTGGGAGTTGTGGCTTGGCTGCTTCTTTCAAGACAACAAGATAGAGTGATTCTGGGAAAGAAAGCTACAACAAACAAAACTTTTTGTCATTTTGAGTTCCTCTCTTTCTTAAATGGAACTAAATCCGTCTTTCTTGAAATGGGGATATTCCCTTTTTTCTTGTTTAGGAAGTGTTGGAACAAGAGCCTGGGACTTTTGGAAAGAAAAATCCTGCTGCTTTTTCTGTTCCCCTGTCCCTTCCAGCTTGACTCCCCTGTCAGACCAGTCCCTTTTGTCCTTGGTTGCATTTCTCTTGCTAGAAAAGCCTCAGCAGGGTCACTGCTGTATCCTCCCACTTCACAGAGACATTCCCAACCCAATCCATCCATCCCAACACTGCACAGAAATGTGCTGGGTTCTTCTTCTTTTTTTTTCTCCTGGGCCTCCCTGCCTCAGAGTGGAGGTTTGTGGAGGTTTCTCTAGTTTTCCTTTGCTCAGCGCTCAGGAGAGAGAAAGAGGAAGGAAACCTGCCACTCCTCGGCTCAATGCTCAGTTAAAAATAGCCGGGCCGGCGTTCCCATTCTCACTTCCCCCAGCCCCGATACTCCAAATACGTCACCAACTATCCCTTTTTGGCACATTTCTGTTTGGCCCCTCCCCGTGTTTGGGTGCTCTGGAGCCACCTGGGGAGTCCAGAGCGGATGGGGATCCTCCCCACATCCAAATTGTTTTCCATCTGAGGCCCATCCCCACCCGTTTGGGGTTTACCAGCTCCCAGGAGCTGCGGTGCTGTCTCTCCTGGGGCCATTCAGTGGGAGAGGGGCAGAGGCTGCCAGAGCCAGGGGTCACACACACAGAATCACACACACAGAATCCCAAGGATTGGAAGGGACCTCAAAAGATCATCTAGTCCAACCCCCCTGCAAGAGCAGGGTAACCTACAGTACATCACACAGGAACTTGTCCAGGCGGGCCTTGAATATCTCCAGTGTAGGAGACTCCACAACCCCCTGGGCAACCTGTTCCAGTTCTCTGTCACTCTTACAGTAAAGAAGTTCTTCCTGATGTTAACGTGGAACTTCCTATGCTCCAGTTTACACCCATTGCCCCTTGTCCTATCACTGGATATCACTGAAAAAAGCCTAGCTCCATCATCCTGACACCCACCCTTTACATATTTGTAAACATTGATGAGGTCACCCCCCAGTCTCCTCTTCTCCAAGCTAAAGAGACCCAGCTCCCTCAGCCTCTCCTCATAAGGGAGATGTTCCACTCCCTTAATCGTCTTTGTGGCTCTGCGCTGGACTCCTTCAAGCAATTCCCTGTCCTTCTTGAACAGAGGGGCCCAGAACTGGACGCAGTATTCCAGATGCGGCCTCACCAAGGCTGAGTAGAGGGAGAGGAGAACCTCTCTTGACCTACTAACCACACCCTTTCTAATGCACCCTAAGATGCCATTTGCCTTCTTGGCCGCAAGAGCACATTGCTGGCTCACGGTCATCCTCCTATCTACCAGGACCCCCAGGTCCCTTTCCCCTTCGCTACTTTCCAGCAGGTCACCCCCCAACCTGTACTGGTACATGGGGTTGTTCTTCCCCAGATGCAAGACTCTACACTTGCCCTTGTTAAATTTCATCAAGTTTCTCCCCGCCTAACTCTCCAGCCTGTCCAGGTCTCGCTGAATGGCAGCACAGCCTTCTGGTGTGTCAGCCACTCCTCCCAGTTTTGTGTCATCAGCGAACTTGCTGAGGGTGCACTCAGTTCCCTCATCCAGGTCATTGATGAAAATATGAAACAGCACCGGTCCCAGCACCGACCCCTGAGGGACTCCACTAGTCACAGACCTCCAGCTAGATTCTGCGCCATTGACCACAACTCTCTGCCTTCTTCCTTTCAACCAGTTCTCGATCCACATCACTACTTGATCGTCGAGCCCACACTTCCTTAGCTTATCTATGAGGGTGCTGTGGGAGACAGTATCAAATGCCTTACTGAAATCAAGAAGAAATACATCTACCGCTCTACCATCATCCCTCCACCTAGTCACTTCCTCATAGAAGGCTATAAGGTTGGTCATACATGACTTCCCCCTCATAAAACCATGTTGGCTGTTCTTAATGACCCCCTCATCCTTGATATGCCTAGTGATGGAGTCAAGAATAACTTGTTCCATCACCTTTCCAGGGATGGAGGTAAGGCTGACCGGTCTATAATTACCCGGGTCCTCCTTCTTGCCTTTCTTATAGATTGGTGTGACCTTTGCCATCCGCCAATCCTCAGGCACCTCGCCCGTTTCCCATGACTTACCAAAGATGATGGAGAGTGGCCTAGCAATGACCTCCGCCAGCTCCCTCAGCACCCGTGGGTGCATTCCATCCGGACCCATCGATCTACAGATGTCCAGATTGCATAGCTGATCCCTAACCCAATCCTCATCTACCAAAGCAAACTCCTTTGTCCTGACTCCTTCTGGGGCTATAGAAATCCGGGGCCCTCGGGGAGAGTCTGCAGGAGTAAAGACAGAGGCAAAGAAGGCATTCAGCCCCTCTGCCTTCTTTATATCCTCTGTCTCCAGGGCACCCACTTCGTTCACCAGTGGGCCTATATTGCCTCTTGTGTTAGTTTTAGTTGCTATGTATTTGAAGAAGCCCTTTCTATTGTCTTTAACCCGACTAGCAAGATTGAGTTCCAAGGAGGCCTTAGCTGTCCTAATTGCCTCCCTACATCCTCTAACCACTGTCCTATATTCCTCCCAAGTGGCCAGCCCCTCCTTACATAATCCATAGATTCTCCTTTTCCACTTGAGTTTGCCCAGCAGCTCCTTGTTTAACCACGCCGGTCTCCTAGATCCCTTACTTGATTTCCTACTCATTGGGACGCTCCGATCCTGAGCTTGGAAGAAGCGGTCCTTGAATGCTAACCAACTATCTTGAGCCCCTTTACCGCCTAGTACACTTTCCCATGAGACTTCCCTTAGCAGTTGACTGAAGAGGCCAAAGTTGGCCCTTCGGAAATCCAGAACTGTGGCTTTGCTAGGTATTCTATTCCTCCCACACAGGATCCTAAACTCCACCATCTCATGGTCACTGCAGCCAAGGCTGCCATTGACCGTCACCGCTTCGACCAAACCCTCTTTGTTGGCGAGTACTAAATCTAGCAGCGCTGCTCTCCTAGTTGGTGCGTCCACCATTTGCATTAAGAAATTATCATCAGTGCACTCGAGGAACCTCCTAGACTGTGAATGACTGGCTGTGTGAGTCTTCCAGCAAATATCGAGGTAGTTAAAATCCCCCACGACGACTAAGGCATGTAGTCGCGAGGCTACTTCCAGTTGCCTGTAGAAAGCCTCATCAACTCCTTCGTCCTGATCAGGAGGTCTGTAATAGACCCCCACAACTGTATCACCCGTGCCAGTCTGTCCCTTAATTCGTACCCACAGACATTCCACTTGCTCCTCATCCGACCCCGGACAGAACTCAATACATTCTGGTTGCTCTCTCACGTAAAGCGCAACTCCACCACCTCGCTTCGCTGACCTATCTTTCCTAAAAAGGACATAGACATCCATGACTACATTCCAGTCATGTGAACTGTCCCACCATGTCTCTGTAATTGCCACTAGATCATAACCTTTAGCCCGCACACAGACTTCTAACTCCTCCTGTTTATTCCCCATGCTGCGTGTATTGGTGTACAGGCGTTTCAGGGAGCCAGTCCTAGTAACCTTTTTCCCCTGCGGGACAGGGTCTAAAAAGCTATCCTTTCCCACAAATGGAACAAGAGATTGATAGTCCTCCTTAGCCCGCCATCCTTCAATCCCTAGCATGCTCCTCTTGGGCTTGTCCCCAACAGGCCCAGTTAAATCCCCTCCCCCCTTCATAACTAGTTTAAAGCCCTGTCAATAAGCCCTGCTAACTCCTGCCCCAAAACCCTTTATCTTCTCTGGGACTCTTGTATCCCGCCTGTCACCAGCAAACCAGGTGTCCGATACAGCAGCCCGTGACTGAAAAACCACGAATGTTTGAACTCTGCTCCCTCAGCCAAAGAGCCAGGAGTGAATAATTCTGCTGGGCCTCTTCAGCACCCAGCTTTGAAGGGTGACACACACATTGCTGTCTCTCCTCACTTTCCTACCTCAAAGTGCATTGAATCCAACATCTTTGGTGCCTCCTCTTGGCTGAGCACAGCAGAGTAAAGCACGAACGTTTGAACTCTAATCCCACAGCCAAAGAGCCTGGAGTGAAAGATCTCTCTCGTCATCTTCAGCACACAGTAAGCTTTGCAAGGGTGACACACACTTTGCTGTCTCTCCTCACTTTCCTACCTCAAAGTGCATTTGATTCCAACATCGCCGCCGCCTGCTCTCAGCTGAGCACAGCAGAGTAAAGCACTAATGTTTGAACTCTGCTCCCTCAGGAAAAGAGCCAGGTTTGAAAGTTGTTGCTGGGCATCTTCAGCACACAGTGAGCTTTGAAAGGTGACATGCACATTGCTGTCTCTCCTCACTTTCCTACCTCAAAGTGCATTTGAATCCAACTTCTCCGGTGCCTGCTCTAGGCTGAGCACAGCAGAGTAAAGCACGAACAAAGCTACATATGACACGGACTTCTGGAGTCACCTCTTAAATTCTAGCCCTGCTGCATGCATTCCAGTGGCCTTATCCGAAAAGTGAAGGTTTCCCAGGGATATACACTGGTTTCAGTGCCTGCTTTTACTTTTGCATCTGAAACACGCATCTCAGGCCCCAAGTGTCTCCTTGTAAAGCTGAGATTTGTCTTGGTACCTACTGATTCTAACTAGTAGTGTTTATCAGTGAAGGTGCTTGTGCCTGCCAACTCTAGTATCTCAGTGTAGAAGCTTATTTACCTTGGGTTTGGCTTGAGGAAAGGGTTGTTCAGGGAAGTGTGAGCGAGTTGATGTCTTTCTGTATTTACGTACGGCTGGAAGTTGTTTCCAGTGGTTCCGCCTGCTCAGGGAATGGTTAATTGGGTAATTTGAGTAAATACAAACAGTATGGTTGTGAAGCTGTGGGAGAGTGGGGAGCATTCCCTGTGGCAGCTTCATTTGAGGCTTCAGCACAGTGGTAAATCTAAGGCATTCAGGTGAATCTGCTGTTAAATTTAGTGTGGTCCCAGGCACTGGGATGTAAGGGAGGTCACAACCATCATGTTTGTGAAACACTGTTTTTTCAGCACAAGTTAATTAAAAGTGTTTTTCTTCCAAGAGGTCCAAATGAGGCTTCTATGTCCCATTAGGTCAAGACCTGCCCTCTTCAGCATCTTAAACCTGCAGTGACTATCTGCAAATACATGAAGGTGCCCCGCTATAAACTATGGGCACATTGGAGCAGAGGAAGGCTCTGATTCAGTACTTTGCTTTTTTAATGATGAATGTGGTTTCTTGCAACCAGAAGTGACTTGTGTTGGATATCAGCTGGGGAAACCAGCAGCACAAGCAGCCTACCCCGTTTCCAGGGGACAAACAACAGCCACAGCGATGGGAGCCTATGAAAAGAATGACCTGGACTTTAGGCAAAGCTACTAGAGTGTTGGAAAACAAATTAGTATATGTAAAAGGGGACACTTTTCAATACTTCAGGAGATCAGGCTGGATAATAACTATGAATGTGCATTGGTAAAATGGCCTGGAAAAACAGGAACTGTGCTGAGCTTTGTATGGGAAACAGCAATCTGGCCCACCTCTGAATTTCAAAGAAGTCAATTCTGATTCAAGTGAATAAGAGAGAAACCCACTATGAATAGGGAAGGAATTAAGTAAGAGGTAAAGGAAGTAAGATTAAAGCTCATTCTTTCCGTGATGGTTAGGTCTAATTGAATCGGGTCTATTCTGCAGTAATCGTGCCTGATTTTTACCTCATAAATAATAATCATAAAAAATCATAAAAAGTTGATGCGCAGCTGCAACAGTGTGGTGGGGCTCATAAATGAGTATGCAGTCTAAGGAAGAAGAAACCCCTAAACCCCCCCCCCCCCGAAAAAAAACCCTTATTTCCTCCAAGTGGAAACATCAACAAGCATTGCTGATAAACAGACGGAAATCTCAGGTTTGGAGAGGTCCTTAGCATTTAGAGAGTCATTCTTTTTACATTCAAGGGCCGAGAATGCTTGTTTAGATTTAGGGAAGAGGGGAGAATTGGAGAAAGGAAAACAGGACTGTCTTGGAGACAGAGATCTTTCCACCTAAGTGTTACAGAGTTTGCTGTGGAGTTTCTCCTTACAAATGCTTTCCTGACAATTTTAATTGGTTTTATTCTCTTTTTTTAAAGCTGGTTTCTTGCTTCCATTCCCCACTTCACTGCCTGACTTCCCATAAATATTACTGCATTTTTGTTGTTGTTAACATTTGCAGTGCAAATAACAAATATTTAAGCTTGTCTTGCAGGGAAAAAGTCAATTTTTTAAAACCAAATGAATATCAAATTAAAGTGCTTGCAAATACTTCTCAGCGATACCTTCTCTCAGGCTTATTTCCAAAGCACTTTGTTAGCATCTCTTAGCACCTGTAGCATCAAACATGCTTACTCCAAGCCACTTTGAGACCTGCATTTGCACGTGGGTGACTGCTAGATGAGATGCTTCATTTTGTAGGCACGGTGTGGACCACGTCCGGCAGTGAGTGTCCCTCTCTTCACCATCACTGCTGGGGCTGGGGAGTGTTCTCCATATCTGGAGATAACTGCTCCAGCTACCAGCAGGCTGCTCCGGGCAGCACTTGGCCGGGTCGCGGTGTCCCAGGGACCGGCTGCTTCCCCTGGGGCCGCCGGCGCTGTGGCAGCCACAGAGGCGTTTGCTTGCTGCCATCTCTGAAGCGGGGTTTGCTTTTAGAGGGGAGCAGGGAGCAGGATGGAGCGGTCCCAGCACCCTGTCCAGGTGAATCTTAACAATATCCAGTGCTGGGGAATCCACCATTTCCCTGGGGAGATTATTCCAAAGGCTGACTGTTCTCATTGTGAAAAATTTCCCTCCTGTGTCCAATTGGAACGTCCCCAGGAGTAACTTGTACCCAGCGTGGAGCCTATTTTCCCTAAAGGGCTCTTGCACATAAGCTTTTCCTGGAGGGGAAAAAAAGGTAACAGTAATTGGAGTAAAAAAATAAATTAATTGGAGTCATAAACCAGGGGGTGCCCTTGGGGATGAGCCTCAGTTAACCTCAGCACACCCCTGACTGCAGCTCTGTATGGCTGGGGTTTTTAATGTAGTGCAGGTAAGACAGAGCAATGGTTTGGCTCAGGGCAGCCTGGCTGTGCCTGGGGTCAGGTCCATGGTGAGCTGGGAGAGAGGGACCTTACTCATGCAGTCACTAGCAGCTCGTTTAGGGCTTTTATTTCTTTATTGGTGATTAGTGGTAGTGTTTTTTTTTTTTTCTAATGGAAGGAAATAGGGAGGAAATGGTTCCTTGCCTTCATTTATCAGGGATTTGTTTAAAGGGGTGCTCACGTTCCCTGGAAATAGGTCAGGGTTCTGTATTTTCAGGGACGAGAACCTGGCTGGGCTGGATGTCAGATGTTTGGAGCACTCGCAGACTTCCCTGTGCGAGGCCATTCCTCATCCCCATCCTCTCGGCCCGGTTCCGGGGCTGCCCTGTGTCCTGTTGCTGGTGCCTGGAACGGGATGGTGTCAGGTCCCAGACAAAGCAGCCTCTGGCTGCTCTTCCCAGGCTGTGCATGGGATCGGTGGTCAATGAAGTGGAAATGAATGTTCCTGGCACGTTCCAGGCAGCGTGGGGTTGCGCGAGGAGGGCACGTTCAAGGCCAGGTTGGACGGGGCTTGGAGCAAGCTGCTCTAGTGGAAGGTGTCCCTGGCCGTGGCAGGGGGTTGGAACTGGATGAGCTCTAAGGTTCTTTCTAAGCCATTCCATGATTCTATGATCACCTCTCAGAGATGTGTGCCTCCCACCAAACAGTTTTGGAGCTGGTAGTCATTGGGCACAGAGCTTTTAAGAAAGAAATGCCAGTTTCCAGTGGGGTGATAGTGCTGCCCGCAACAACAAATGAGGACTGGAATGAGGCTGGTTCAGGCTCCCAAAAGCCACAGACCTCCTGTGGATCCTGTGCAGGTGCTATACCTCTTGTACTACTGCAAGCCTGGGGCAGGCAGGGCAACGCAGGAAGCTGCTGGAGCATTTGCCTTGTGCCATGTCTCCTGTGTTGGCATTGCGGTGGGATGAGACGTGAGGGGGTCTAAGGGAGCTTCGCTGCTCGTTGCTGCAGTTGTGTCCAGTGTGGCACTGAAGGAGTGTTTCAGGGGTAAATAGGGATGTCGGGTGTCTGATATATAACAATTTCTGGTGGTTTTGTGCATCGAGGTTGAGATGTTTCTGTGAGTTCAGAGCTCGGGGTGGCTCTTGTCACCATCCCCCAAATTCACAGCAGGCACAGGCTCTGATGTTCTTGAAGCCCAAAGGAGCAAGAAACATTGCTGATACCTGAAATCTGATTCAAAAAATGCCTTTGTGCACTGAAAGGACTCAGCCTCTAGGAAAGTTACTCATCTTCCTCTTCAGCTGAGATAACACCATTCCTCGCGGCTGTCCTTCCCCAGCCCTGTCACACACTCTCAGCTTGGCCAGGCAGCCGGAGCCCGAAAATCCTAGCAACAATGACATTGTTTTCTCTACTTGCACCTCTTCAGGCTGAGCAGAACCGATGACACACCGTGGAGTCGGCAGCAGAACTGGTATTGATGCCATCTGCAGAGCCGCCTCCTCACCGTCTTCAAATGAAATCTACTGAACTGATTGGTTGGTTCTTCTCGGGGTGCAGGGTGCTCGTGGTGGGCACCATGGTGCCCAGGCAGGAGCCCAGGGTCCCCCCAGCCTGGGGGATGCTCTTTGTGTCTCACACCAAGTGTGGGTGAGGAGATAGCACATCTTGTCCCTTTCCTTGGCACATGCTGTGTGCCACAGGCTCCTTCCAGACATCGCGTCCTCCCCATGAGCAGTTTCCAGCAGCAAATGTTCTTGTGACTTCCCTTTTTTTCCACTCTTTTTATCACAGGCTGCTTCTGATGTGGGAGACAAAGGCTCAGCTCTGCTCTGTCTTCAGAGAGATGCAGGCTGGGTGTCTTGCAAACCCTCTTAGGCTTTATGCTCCTTGGGATGCTTGTTTCAAAAGTCAGTTTGGCTCTTTGTATTTAGCTTAAAGTGCTTCTTGGGATTTATGTTCTTGCGTGCCCAGGTTGACCCTGGCGGGGGAGAGAACTTCTGGCCTCATAGGGAAGTTAGAAGATAGGCCAGTGTCATTTTACAGCATGGAAAAAGCAAAGGGAAACACCACAGCTTTTGCTTTCCAGTTTTGGGGGGGTGTTGTTGTGCAGAGCCACAGGGCTTTGGATGCCTGTGGTGAGCAGGGTGGTCTGGTCAGGGGTGATGAAGGAAGCCAAGTCCTACAGCCACATCCCACCGGTAACAGGAAATGCCCTGTGTGGTTCTCCCTCCAGAGCCCTGAGTTTGGGCCTGAGAGCAGTGAATTTGGGCTTTTAAAGTAAATGATGGATTCTAAATGTATAAATTCTGGGGTTTGCATTTGGAAGAGGACTCGCTGCATGTCTACAGCTAGAAACTTGGGGAGTAAAACTAGTGTAAAAGCCAAGATTGGCGTGAGAGACTTCCAGAAGAGGTAGGCAGGCAGGCAGTCACGCAGCACACCAACTCCCATGAAACCACTCGTCCCACACACAGGGGACACAGCACAGCCCCAGAACGCTGTTGGGGTTGTAGCACACTGGTGGGCATCCTGCACTGCCAGCCACAGCACAGGAGGACATGCACAAGGTGACACACGTGGGAAGCATGGTGCCTCTGGCCTCCTCCTGCAGAAACAGCCTTGCAAAATTACAGCTGGGAGGTGGAAATGAAACAGGGGAGGGATGAGTCTGGGGGCAGCTCGGTTTAAGCACAGTGCTGTGCTCAGCAGCCTCGAAGCCAATGACAAAAGGTGAACTTTAGAATCACTGAGTGCTTCTGCTGCTGGGAAGGGAAACTGGGCCAGTTGAAGGGTTATGTTCCCAGCTGTAGTGGGCTACTTTTGCTTAGTAAATGATTAAGACCTGCAAATACTAAAACCAGTTAAAATAAACCAAAAGCAACCCGGCCCAAATGGCCCCATGAGCAGGCAGCTCTGCTTCAAGCCAGCCCCAGAGGAGCCCATTTTCTTCTGAGAGTATTTTTCTAATTCCCTCGTGTGGGATTGATGCTTTCAAATTGTTGGCTCAATTTTCGCATTTGCAGCTTTGCACTTGACTAAAAGAAATGGCTCTAGGAGATGGGTTATCCCAAGGAGCTTATCTTCTTCCCTCAAGCTATGGATTTATTTTCCTCTGCATGCATGGTCCTGCCAAGCACTAAGGCCAGTGCAGGCATGGGCTGATGGGAAGCATGCCCCATGGCCATGGAAGCAGAAGCCATCGCACAGCAGCAGTGCTCTGGCTTGGTAGCATTTTAAGCATCACAGCTTTGGCTTTCCCACCCCAGGAGGTCCCTTGCCTCGTATGCCCAGCATCCTCATCCCTTGGGCTGGTGGTTTGGGGTTCAGCAGCATGCCAGGGCAATGGAGAGTGGTTTCTCAGCAGCGGGTGCCTCTGCTGCCCCGGCTGAGTGTGGGAGAGTGCTTCCAGCTCTGTTTGAGCTGGCAGCAGTCAACCAGCCCTGTGAGTGCTGGCCATGATTATTGCTGCCGCCGCTTAAGAGAGGGTGCGTTTTCCGCTCTCGCGGCAAGGGCAGGAGCCAGGAGAAGCCTCTGCAGCCGTGCCAGGGCTGAGTCACCCTGGCTGGGAGGAGAGGAGTGTGCATGTGTGTGGAATTAAACAGTCAATCATGCTTTCAGGAAGCCTGACATCATGGCTGATATTTTTATTTCCGGATTCCCAGCTTCGACTCTTGTGGCACGCTTGTTCCTGACATCCTGACCGCAGTGACGCCACGCTGGTGCCAGCTCCATCCCACCTCCATCCGAGAGCCCCAGCTCATCCCTGCCCAACATGCGAGGGGGACATTTTGGCAGTTGATTTGCTTTGCAGCCCCTCGATCACCCAGGGGCAGGTGGGTGCCTTGTCCCCTTGGCTGCTGGGTTCCCCTCGTCATCCGTGCACAGGCCCAGTGGCTGCAGTACTGCAGAGGTTCCCAGGAGCAACCTGCCATGGCAGGGAATTGTGTGCAGATAAGAACTGTTGTGTGGGAAAACTCAGGAATGGAGGGAGCCTGCTGGAATGGAGTGACTACATGAGCCTCTGTCCTTGGGCAAGAGAGAAAACGAGAGCAAAGTCGAGCTGCACCTTTATAAAAATGATATGAAAAGAAGTAAAAGGAAGCAGATGGCCCATGGTTTGGGAAGGATGAGAAGTGGTGTTTCCCCTTGGTGAACCCTCAGTGGCTTAGCATGAGGTTTGGGGTCAGCCGGGGGGCTGGGCCACTGCCAGCAGAAGTGTCCCCAGCGGTGGTAGCCCTGGCTGGGGACCCAGGAGGGACCCACACAAACATGACTGGGATGTGGCTCGCATTGTGGGAAGCTGGAGAGTCCCCCCTGAGCTCTCCCAGGGTTATCCCAGCTGGGTTCCAGGCACTGAGGGAAAAAGACCATTGCTCAAGATGTTAGTGTACACATCAGGAATGTGTTTGCTCCTGAAGCCCCAGCCCCTGGAGCCACGGGAAGAGGAGAATTGCAAAGGCATGTGGGGGGAGGGGGTGGGGGGTGTGTGCTGTTTGTTTTAGTTTTGCCTCCTTAGCCCCTGGTTTCTGGATCCAAGCCCAGTGACAATGTAACACCTACTAAAGCCACTTGAGAAACCTGGTCTAGTGGAAGGTGTGCCTGCCCATGGCAGGGGCATTCACCAGGGTTTCTGGCTCAGCATCCAAACCGAAAGGAACTGAGCAATTGCACGCGTTCCTCCTTGGTGGAGCCAAGAGCTGTTCCTGTCATGCTTTGTATTTGCTCTCTGATTAATGTAGGATAGATTCTCTTTTCAGGGAAGAGACTCGGAGAAACCAACAGCAGCGGGTGAAGTATTTGGCAAACAATTCCTTCGATGTGGCGCGTAGGTAGCGCTTGATGTATTTGCGAGTTATGCATAGCTAAATACATATATCTCACTCCACGTAATGTTTCCACTCCTTTGCAGGCTACCTGCAAAACACAGACACTAGCAGAAGCTGTAAATACAGTGATGACACCACTGAATGAGCCTATTCTCTAAAGCTTTTTGATGCAAAACATTTTTGTGTTTTCCAGGGAAAGACAATGAGATTTCGGTCCTGGCTGGCCCATCCTGCGGGCAGGGATGTGGTCCACATGGTTTGGGGTATTGATACACCCAGAAGAATAAGGTGTCCTGGCACTGTAGGTGTGTGTTGGTAATTGATGGCAAAGTTTTAGATCTTTGAGGGGGTTTTTGGTGCTGGCATCAAATTGGGAGTTGTGGCTTGGCTGCTTCTTTCAAGACAACAAGATAGAGTGATTCTGGGAAAGAAAGCTACAACAAACAAAACTTTTTGTCATTTTGAGTTCCTCTCTTTCTTAAATGGAACTAAATCCGTCTTTCTTGAAATGGGGATATTCCCTTTTTTCTTGTTTAGGAAGTGTTGGAACAAGAGCCTGGGACTTTTGGAAAGAAAAATCCTGCTGCTTTTTCTGTTCCCCTGTCCCTTCCAGCTTGACTCCCCTGTCAGACCAGTCCCTTTTGTCCTTGGTTGCATTTCTCTTGCTAGAAAAGCCTCAGCAGGGTCACTGCTGTATCCTCCCACTTCACAGAGACATTCCCAACCCAATCCATCCATCCCAACACTGCACAGAAATGTGCTGGGTTCTTCTTCTTTTTTTTTCTCCTGGGCCTCCCTGCCTCAGAGTGGAGGTTTGTGGAGGTTTCTCTAGTTTTCCTTTGCTCAGCGCTCAGGAGAGAGAAAGAGGAAGGAAACCTGCCACTGCTCGGCTCAATGCTCAGTTAAAAATAGCCGGGCCGGCGTTCCCATCCTCACTTCCCCCAGCCCCGATACTCCAAATACGTCACCAACTATCCCTTTTTGGCACATTTCTGTTTGGCCCCTCCCCGTGTTTGGGTGCTCTGGAGCCACCTGGGGAGTCCAGAGCGGATGGGGATCCTCCCCATATCCAAATTGTTTTCCATCTGAGGCCCATCCCCACCCGTTTGGGGTTTACCAGCTCCCAGGAGCTGCGGTGCTGTCTCTCCTGGGGCCATTCAGTGGGAGAGGGGCAGAGGCTGCCAGAGCCAGGGGTCACACACACAGAATCACACACACAGAATCCCAAGGATTGGAAGGGACCTCAAAAGATCATCTAGTCCAACCCCCCTGCAAGAGCAGGGTAACCTACAGTACATCACACAGGAACTTGTCCAGGCGGGCCTTGAATATCTCCAGTGTAGGAGACTCCACAACCCCCTGGGCAACCTGTTCCAGTTCTCTGTCACTCTTACAGTAAAGAAGTTCTTCCTGATGTTAACGTGGAACTTCCTATGCTCCAGTTTACACCCATTGCCCCTTATCCTATCACTGGATATCACTGAAAAAAAGCCTAGCTCCATCATCCTGACACCCACCCTTTACATATTTGTAAACATTGATGAGGTCACCCCCCAGTCTCCTCTTCTCCAAGCTAAAGAGACCCAGCTCCCTCAGCCTCTCCTCATAAGGGAGATGTTCCACTCCCTTAATCGTCTTTGTGGCTCTGCGCTGGACTCCTTCAAGCAATTCCCTGTCCTTCTTGAACAGAGGGGCCCAGAACTGGACGCAGTATTCCAGATGCGGCCTCACCAAGGCTGAGTAGAGGGAGAGGAGAACCTCTCTTGACCTACTAACCACACCCTTTCTAATGCACCCTAAGATGCCATTTGCCTTCTTGGCCGCAAGAGCACATTGCTGGCTCACGGTCATCCTCCTATCCACCAGGACCCCCAGGTCCCTTTCCCCTTCGCTACTTTCCAGCAGGTCACCCCCCAACCTGTACTGGTACATGGGGTTGTTCTTCCCCAGATGCAAGACTCTACACTTGCCCTTGTTAAATTTCATCAAGTTTCTCCCCGCCTAACTCTCCAGCCTGTCCAGGTCTTGCTGAATGGCAGCACAGCCTTCTGGTGTGTCAGCCACTCCTCCCAGTTTTGTGTCATCAGCGAACTTGCTGAGGGTGCACTCAGTTCCCTCATCCAGGTCATTGATGAAAATATGAAACAGCACCGGTCCCAGCACCGACCCCTGAGGGACTCCACTAGTCACAGACCTCCAGCTAGATTCTGCGCCATTGACCACAACTCTCTGCCTTCTTCCTTTCAACCAGTTCTCGATCCACATCACTACTTGATCGTCGAGCCCACACTTCCTTAGCTTATCTATGAGGGTGCTGTGGGAGACAGTATCAAATGCCTTACTGAAATCAAGAAGAAATACATCTACCGCTCTACCATCATCCCTCCACCTAGTCACTTCCTCATAGAAGGCTATAAGGTTGGTCATACATGACTTCCCCCTCATAAAACCATGTTGGCTGTTCTTAATGACCCCCTCATCCTTGATATGCCTAGTGATGGAGTCAAGAATAACTTGTTCCATCACCTTTCCAGGGATGGAGGTAAGGCTGACCGGTCTATAATTACCCGGGTCCTCCTTCTTGCCTTTCTTATAGACTGGTGTGACCTTTGCCATCCGCCAATCCTCAGGCACCTCGCCCGTTTCCCATGACTTACCAAAGATGATGGAGAGTGGCCTAGCAATGACCTCCGCCAGCTCCCTCAGCACCCGTGGGTGCATTCCATCCGGACCCATCGATCTACAGATGTCCAGATTGCATAGCTGATCCCTAACCCAATCCTCATCTACCAAAGCAAACTCCTTTGTCCTGACTCCTTCTGGGGCTATAGAAATCCGGGGCCCTCGGGGAGAGTCTGCAGGAGTAAAGACAGAGGCAAAGAAGGCATTCAGCACCTCTGCCTTCTTTATATCCTCTGTCTCCAGGGCACCCACTTCGTTCACCAGTGGGCCTATATTGCCTCTTGTGTTAGTTTTAGTTGCTATGTATTTGAAGAAGCCCTTTCTATTGCCTTTAACCCGACTAGCAAGATTGAGTTCCAAGGAGGCCTTAGCTGTCCTAATTGCCTCCCTACATCCTCTAACCACTGTCCTATATTCCTCCCAAGCGGCCAGCCCCTCCTTACATAATCCATAGATTCTCCTTTTCCACTTGAGTTTGCCCAGCAGCTCCTTGTTTAACCACGCCGGTCTCCTAGATCCCTTACTTGATTTCCTACTCATTGGGACGCTCCGATCCTGAGCTTGGAAGAAGCGGTCCTTGAATGCTAACCAACTATCTTGAGCCCCTTTACCGCCTAGTACACTTTCCCATGAGACTTCCCTTAGCAGTTGACTGAAGAGGCCAAAGTTGGCCCTTCGGAAATCCAGAACTGTGGCTTTGCTAGGTATTCTATTCCTCCCACACAGGATCCTAAACTCCACCATCTCATGGTCACTGCAGCCAAGGCTGCCATTGACCGTCACCGCTTCGACCAAACCCTCTTTGTTGGCGAGTACTAAATCTAGCAGCGCTGCTCTCCTAGTTGGTGCGTCCACCATTTGCATTAAGAAATTATCATCAATGCATTCGAAGAACCTCCTAGACTGTGAATGACTGGCTGTGTGAGTCTTCCAGCAAATATCGGGGTAGTTAAAATCCCCCACGACGACTAAGGCATGTAGTCGCGAGGTTACTTCCAGTTGCCTGTAGAAAGCCTCATCAACTCCTTTATCCTGATCAGGAGGTCTGTAATAGACCCCCACAACTGTATCACCCGTGCCAGTCTGTCCCTTAATTCGTACCCACAGACATTCCACTTGCTCCTCATCCGACCCCGGACAGAACTCAATACATTCTGGTTGCTCTCTCACGTAAAGAGCAACTCCACCACCTCGCTTCGCTGACCTATCTTTCCTAAAAAGGACATAGCCATCCATGACCACATTCCAGTCATGTGAACTGTCCCACCATGTCTCTGTAATTGCCACTAGATCATAACCTTTAGCCCGCACACAGACTTCTAACTCCTCCTGTTTATTCCCCATGCTGCGTGCATTGGTGTACAGGCGTTTCAGGGAGCCAGTCCTAGTACCCTTTTTCCCCTGCGGGACAGGGTCTAAAAAGCTATCCTTTCCCACAAATGGAACAAGAGATTGATAGTCCTCCTTAGCCCGCCATCCTTCAATCCCTAGCATGCTCCTCTTGGGCTTGTCCCCAACAGGCCCAGTTAAATCCCCTCCCCCCTTCATAACTAGTTTAAAGCCCTGTCAATAAGCCCTGCTAACTCCTGCCCCAAAACCCTTTATCTTCTCTGGGACTCTTGTATCCCGCCTGTCACCAGCAAACCAGGTGTCCGATACAGCAGCCCGTGACTGAAAAACCACGAATGTTTGAACTCTGCTCCCTCAGCCAAAGAGCCAGGAGTGAATAATTCTGCTGGGCCTCTTCAGCACCCAGCTTTGAAGGGTGACACACACATTGCTGTCTCTCCTCACTTTCCTACCTCAAAGTGCATTGAATCCAACATCTTTGGTGCCTCCTCTTGGCTGAGCACAGCAGAGTAAAGCACGAACGTTTGAACTCTAATCCCACAGCCAAAGAGCCTGGAGTGAAAGATCTCTCTCGTCATCTTCAGCACACAGTAAGCTTTGCAAGGGTGACACACACTTTGCTGTCTCTCCTCACTTTCCTACCTCAAAGTGCATTTGATTCCAACATCGCCGCCGCCTGCTCTCAGCTGAGCACAGCAGAGTAAAGCACTAATGTTTGAACTCTGCTCCCTCAGGAAAAGAGCCAGGTTTGAAAGTTGTTGCTGGGCATCTTCAGCACACAGTGAGCTTTGAAAGGTGACATGCACATTGCTGTCTCTCCTCACTTTCCTACCTCAAAGTGCATTTGAATCCAACTTCTCCGGTGCCTGCTCTAGGCTGAGCACAGCAGAGTAAAGCACGAACAAAGCTACATATGACACGGACTTCTGGAGTCACCTCTTAAATTCTAGCCCTGCTGCATGCATTCCAGTGGCCTTATCCGAAAAGTGAAGGTTTCCCAGGGATATACACTGGTTTCAGTGCCTGCTTTTACTTTTGCATCTGAAACACGCATCTCAGGCCCCAAGTGTCTCCTTGTAAAGCTGAGATTTGTCTTGGTACCTACTGATTCTAACTAGTAGTGTTTATCAGTGAAGGTGCTTGTGCCTGCCAACTCTAGTATCTCAGTGTAGAAGCTTATTTACCTTGGGTTTGGCTTGAGGAAAGGGTTGTTCAGGGAAGTGTGAGCGAGTTGATGTCTTTCTGTATTTACGTACGGCTGGAAGTTGTTTCCAGTGGTTCCGCCTGCTCAGGGAATGGTTAATTGGGTAATTTGAGTAAATACAAACAGTATGGTTGTGAAGCTGTGGGAGAGTGGGGAGCATTCCCTGTGGCAGCTTCATTTGAGGCTTCAGCACAGTGGTAAATCTAAGGCATTCAGGTGAATCTGCTGTTAAATTTAGTGTGGTCCCAGGCACTGGGATGTAAGGGAGGTCACAACCATCATGTTTGTGAAACACTGTTTTTTCAGCACAAGTTAATTAAAAGTGTTTTTCTTCCAAGAGGTCCAAATGAGGCTTCTATGTCCCATTAGGTCAAGACCTGCCCTCTTCAGCATCTTAAACCTGCAGTGACTATCTGCAAATACATGAAGGTGCCCCGCTATAAACTATGGGCACATTGGAGCAGAGGAAGGCTCTGATTCAGTACTTTGCTTTTTTAATGATGAATGTGGTTTCTTGCAACCAGAAGTGACTTGTGTTGGATATCAGCTGGGGAAACCAGCAGCACAAGCAGCCTACCCCGTTTCCAGGGGACAAACAACAGCCACAGCGATGGGAGCCTATGAAAAGAATGACCTGGACTTTAGGCAAAGCTACTAGAGTGTTGGAAAACAAATTAGTATATGTAAAAGGGGACACTTTTCAATACTTCAGGAGATCAGGCTGGATAATAACTATGAATGTGCATTGGTAAAATGGCCTGGAAAAACAGGAACTGTGCTGAGCTTTGTATGGGAAACAGCAATCTGGCCCACCTCTGAATTTCAAAGAAGTCAATTCTGATTCAAGTGAATAAGAGAGAAACCCACTATGAATAGGGAAGGAATTAAGTAAGAGGTAAAGGAAGTAAGATTAAAGCTCATTCTTTCCGTGATGGTTAGGTCTAATTGAATCGGGTCTATTCTGCAGTAATCGTGCCTGATTTTTACCTCATAAATAATAATCATAAAAAATCATAAAAAGTTGATGCGCAGCTGCAACAGTGTGGTGGGGCTCATAAATGAGTATGCAGTCTAAGGAAGAAGAAACCCCTAAACCCCCCCCCCCCCGAAAAAAAACCCTTATTTCCTCCAAGTGGAAACATCAACAAGCATTGCTGATAAACAGACGGAAATCTCAGGTTTGGAGAGGTCCTTAGCATTTAGAGAGTCATTCTTTTTACATTCAAGGGCCGAGAATGCTTGTTTAGATTTAGGGAAGAGGGGAGAATTGGAGAAAGGAAAACAGGACTGTCTTGGAGACAGAGATCTTTCCACCTAAGTGTTACAGAGTTTGCTGTGGAGTTTCTCCTTACAAATGCTTTCCTGACAATTTTAATTGGTTTTATTCTCTTTTTTTAAAGCTGGTTTCTTGCTTCCATTCCCCACTTCACTGCCTGACTTCCCATAAATATTACTGCATTTTTGTTGTTGTTAACATTTGCAGTGCAAATAACAAATATTTAAGCTTGTCTTGCAGGGAAAAAGTCAATTTTTTAAAACCAAATGAATATCAAATTAAAGTGCTTGCAAATACTTCTCAGCGATACCTTCTCTCAGGCTTATTTCCAAAGCACTTTGTTAGCATCTCTTAGCACCTGTAGCATCAAACATGCTTACTCCAAGCCACTTTGAGACCTGCATTTGCACGTGGGTGACTGCTAGATGAGATGCTTCATTTTGTAGGCACGGTGTGGACCACGTCCGGCAGTGAGTGTCCCTCTCTTCACCATCACTGCTGGGGCTGGGGAGTGTTCTCCATATCTGGAGATAACTGCTCCAGCTACCAGCAGGCTGCTCCGGGCAGCACTTGGCCGGGTCGCGGTGTCCCAGGGACCGGCTGCTTCCCCTGGGGCCGCCGGCGCTGTGGCAGCCACAGAGGCGTTTGCTTGCTGCCATCTCTGAAGCGGGGTTTGCTTTTAGAGGGGAGCAGGGAGCAGGATGGAGCGGTCCCAGCACCCTGTCCAGGTGAATCTTAACAATATCCAGTGCTGGGGAATCCACCATTTCCCTGGGGAGATTATTCCAAAGGCTGACTGTTCTCATTGTGAAAAATTTCCCTCCTGTGTCCAATTGGAACGTCCCCAGGAGTAACTTGTACCCAGCGTGGAGCCTATTTTCCCTAAAGGGCTCTTGCACATAAGCTTTTCCTGGAGGGGAAAAAAAGGTAACAGTAATTGGAGTAAAAAAATAAATTAATTGGAGTCATAAACCAGGGGGTGCCCTTGGGGATGAGCCTCAGTTAACCTCAGCACACCCCTGACTGCAGCTCTGTATGGCTGGGGTTTTTAATGTAGTGCAGGTAAGACAGAGCAATGGTTTGGCTCAGGGCAGCCTGGCTGTGCCTGGGGTCAGGTCCATGGTGAGCTGGGAGAGAGGGACCTTACTCATGCAGTCACTAGCAGCTCGTTTAGGGCTTTTATTTCTTTATTGGTGATTAGTGGTAGTGTTTTTTTTTTTTTCTAATGGAAGGAAATAGGGAGGAAATGGTTCCTTGCCTTCATTTATCAGGGATTTGTTTAAAGGGGTGCTCACGTTCCCTGGAAATAGGTCAGGGTTCTGTATTTTCAGGGACGAGAACCTGGCTGGGCTGGATGTCAGATGTTTGGAGCACTCGCAGACTTCCCTGTGCGAGGCCATTCCTCATCCCCATCCTCTCGGCCCGGTTCCGGGGCTGCCCTGTGTCCTGTTGCTGGTGCCTGGAACGGGATGGTGTCAGGTCCCAGACAAAGCAGCCTCTGGCTGCTCTTCCCAGGCTGTGCATGGGATCGGTGGTCAATGAAGTGGAAATGAATGTTCCTGGCACGTTCCAGGCAGCGTGGGGTTGCGCGAGGAGGGCACGTTCAAGGCCAGGTTGGACGGGGCTTGGAGCAAGCTGCTCTAGTGGAAGGTGTCCCTGGCCGTGGCAGGGGGTTGGAACTGGATGAGCTCTAAGGTTCTTTCTAAGCCATTCCATGATTCTATGATCACCTCTCAGAGATGTGTGCCTCCCACCAAACAGTTTTGGAGCTGGTAGTCATTGGGCACAGAGCTTTTAAGAAAGAAATGCCAGTTTCCAGTGGGGTGATAGTGCTGCCCGCAACAACAAATGAGGACTGGAATGAGGCTGGTTCAGGCTCCCAAAAGCCACAGACCTCCTGTGGATCCTGTGCAGGTGCTATACCTCTTGTACTACTGCAAGCCTGGGGCAGGCAGGGCAACGCAGGAAGCTGCTGGAGCATTTGCCTTGTGCCATGTCTCCTGTGTTGGCATTGCGGTGGGATGAGACGTGAGGGGGTCTAAGGGAGCTTCGCTGCTCGTTGCTGCAGTTGTGTCCAGTGTGGCACTGAAGGAGTGTTTCAGGGGTAAATAGGGATGTCGGGTGTCTGATATATAACAATTTCTGGTGGTTTTGTGCATCGAGGTTGAGATGTTTCTGTGAGTTCAGAGCTCGGGGTGGCTCTTGTCACCATCCCCCAAATTCACAGCAGGCACAGGCTCTGATGTTCTTGAAGCCCAAAGGAGCAAGAAACATTGCTGATACCTGAAATCTGATTCAAAAAATGCCTTTGTGCACTGAAAGGACTCAGCCTCTAGGAAAGTTACTCATCTTCCTCTTCAGCTGAGATAACACCATTCCTCGCGGCTGTCCTTCCCCAGCCCTGTCACACACTCTCAGCTTGGCCAGGCAGCCGGAGCCCGAAAATCCTAGCAACAATGACATTGTTTTCTCTACTTGCACCTCTTCAGGCTGAGCAGAACCGATGACACACCGTGGAGTCGGCAGCAGAACTGGTATTGATGCCATCTGCAGAGCCGCCTCCTCACCGTCTTCAAATGAAATCTACTGAACTGATTGGTTGGTTCTTCTCGGGGTGCAGGGTGCTCGTGGTGGGCACCATGGTGCCCAGGCAGGAGCCCAGGGTCCCCCCAGCCTGGGGGATGCTCTTTGTGTCTCACACCAAGTGTGGGTGAGGAGATAGCACATCTTGTCCCTTTCCTTGGCACATGCTGTGTGCCACAGGCTCCTTCCAGACATCGCGTCCTCCCCATGAGCAGTTTCCAGCAGCAAATGTTCTTGTGACTTCCCTTTTTTTCCACTCTTTTTATCACAGGCTGCTTCTGATGTGGGAGACAAAGGCTCAGCTCTGCTCTGTCTTCAGAGAGATGCAGGCTGGGTGTCTTGCAAACCCTCTTAGGCTTTATGCTCCTTGGGATGCTTGTTTCAAAAGTCAGTTTGGCTCTTTGTATTTAGCTTAAAGTGCTTCTTGGGATTTATGTTCTTGCGTGCCCAGGTTGACCCTGGCGGGGGAGAGAACTTCTGGCCTCATAGGGAAGTTAGAAGATAGGCCAGTGTCATTTTACAGCATGGAAAAAGCAAAGGGAAACACCACAGCTTTTGCTTTCCAGTTTTGGGGGGGTGTTGTTGTGCAGAGCCACAGGGCTTTGGATGCCTGTGGTGAGCAGGGTGGTCTGGTCAGGGGTGATGAAGGAAGCCAAGTCCTACAGCCACATCCCACCGGTAACAGGAAATGCCCTGTGTGGTTCTCCCTCCAGAGCCCTGAGTTTGGGCCTGAGAGCAGTGAATTTGGGCTTTTAAAGTAAATGATGGATTCTAAATGTATAAATTCTGGGGTTTGCATTTGGAAGAGGACTCGCTGCATGTCTACAGCTAGAAACTTGGGGAGTAAAACTAGTGTAAAAGCCAAGATTGGCGTGAGAGACTTCCAGAAGAGGTAGGCAGGCAGGCAGTCACGCAGCACACCAACTCCCATGAAACCACTCGTCCCACACACAGGGGACACAGCACAGCCCCAGAACGCTGTTGGGGTTGTAGCACACTGGTGGGCATCCTGCACTGCCAGCCACAGCACAGGAGGACATGCACAAGGTGACACACGTGGGAAGCATGGTGCCTCTGGCCTCCTCCTGCAGAAACAGCCTTGCAAAATTACAGCTGGGAGGTGGAAATGAAACAGGGGAGGGATGAGTCTGGGGGCAGCTCGGTTTAAGCACAGTGCTGTGCTCAGCAGCCTCGAAGCCAATGACAAAAGGTGAACTTTAGAATCACTGAGTGCTTCTGCTGCTGGGAAGGGAAACTGGGCCAGTTGAAGGGTTATGTTCCCAGCTGTAGTGGGCTACTTTTGCTTAGTAAATGATTAAGACCTGCAAATACTAAAACCAGTTAAAATAAACCAAAAGCAACCCGGCCCAAATGGCCCCATGAGCAGGCAGCTCTGCTTCAAGCCAGCCCCAGAGGAGCCCATTTTCTTCTGAGAGTATTTTTCTAATTCCCTCGTGTGGGATTGATGCTTTCAAATTGTTGGCTCAATTTTCGCATTTGCAGCTTTGCACTTGACTAAAAGAAATGGCTCTAGGAGATGGGTTATCCCAAGGAGCTTATCTTCTTCCCTCAAGCTATGGATTTATTTTCCTCTGCATGCATGGTCCTGCCAAGCACTAAGGCCAGTGCAGGCATGGGCTGATGGGAAGCATGCCCCATGGCCATGGAAGCAGAAGCCATCGCACAGCAGCAGTGCTCTGGCTTGGTAGCATTTTAAGCATCACAGCTTTGGCTTTCCCACCCCAGGAGGTCCCTTGCCTCGTATGCCCAGCATCCTCATCCCTTGGGCTGGTGGTTTGGGGTTCAGCAGCATGCCAGGGCAATGGAGAGTGGTTTCTCAGCAGCGGGTGCCTCTGCTGCCCCGGCTGAGTGTGGGAGAGTGCTTCCAGCTCTGTTTGAGCTGGCAGCAGTCAACCAGCCCTGTGAGTGCTGGCCATGATTATTGCTGCCGCCGCTTAAGAGAGGGTGCGTTTTCCGCTCTCGCGGCAAGGGCAGGAGCCAGGAGAAGCCTCTGCAGCCGTGCCAGGGCTGAGTCACCCTGGCTGGGAGGAGAGGAGTGTGCATGTGTGTGGAATTAAACAGTCAATCATGCTTTCAGGAAGCCTGACATCATGGCTGATATTTTTATTTCCGGATTCCCAGCTTCGACTCTTGTGGCACGCTTGTTCCTGACATCCTGACCGCAGTGACGCCACGCTGGTGCCAGCTCCATCCCACCTCCATCCGAGAGCCCCAGCTCATCCCTGCCCAACATGCGAGGGGGACATTTTGGCAGTTGATTTGCTTTGCAGCCCCTCGATCACCCAGGGGCAGGTGGGTGCCTTGTCCCCTTGGCTGCTGGGTTCCCCTCGTCATCCGTGCACAGGCCCAGTGGCTGCAGTACTGCAGAGGTTCCCAGGAGCAACCTGCCATGGCAGGGAATTGTGTGCAGATAAGAACTGTTGTGTGGGAAAACTCAGGAATGGAGGGAGCCTGCTGGAATGGAGTGACTACATGAGCCTCTGTCCTTGGGCAAGAGAGAAAACGAGAGCAAAGTCGAGCTGCACCTTTATAAAAATGATATGAAAAGAAGTAAAAGGAAGCAGATGGCCCATGGTTTGGGAAGGATGAGAAGTGGTGTTTCCCCTTGGTGAACCCTCAGTGGCTTAGCATGAGGTTTGGGGTCAGCCGGGGGGCTGGGCCACTGCCAGCAGAAGTGTCCCCAGCGGTGGTAGCCCTGGCTGGGGACCCAGGAGGGACCCACACAAACATGACTGGGATGTGGCTCGCATTGTGGGAAGCTGGAGAGTCCCCCCTGAGCTCTCCCAGGGTTATCCCAGCTGGGTTCCAGGCACTGAGGGAAAAAGACCATTGCTCAAGATGTTAGTGTACACATCAGGAATGTGTTTGCTCCTGAAGCCCCAGCCCCTGGAGCCACGGGAAGAGGAGAATTGCAAAGGCATGTGGGGGGAGGGGGTGGGGGGTGTGTGCTGTTTGTTTTAGTTTTGCCTCCTTAGCCCCTGGTTTCTGGATCCAAGCCCAGTGACAATGTAACACCTACTAAAGCCACTTGAGAAACCTGGTCTAGTGGAAGGTGTGCCTGCCCATGGCAGGGGCATTCACCAGGGTTTCTGGCTCAGCATCCAAACCGAAAGGAACTGAGCAATTGCACGCGTTCCTCCTTGGTGGAGCCAAGAGCTGTTCCTGTCATGCTTTGTATTTGCTCTCTGATTAATGTAGGATAGATTCTCTTTTCAGGGAAGAGACTCGGAGAAACCAACAGCAGCGGGTGAAGTATTTGGCAAACAATTCCTTCGATGTGGCGCGTAGGTAGCGCTTGATGTATTTGCGAGTTATGCATAGCTAAATACATATATCTCACTCCACGTAATGTTTCCACTCCTTTGCAGGCTACCTGCAAAACACAGACACTAGCAGAAGCTGTAAATACAGTGATGACACCACTGAATGAGCCTATTCTCTAAAGCTTTTTGATGCAAAACATTTTTGTGTTTTCCAGGGAAAGACAATGAGATTTCGGTCCTGGCTGGCCCATCCTGCGGGCAGGGATGTGGTCCACATGGTTTGGGGTATTGATACACCCAGAAGAATAAGGTGTCCTGGCACTGTAGGTGTGTGTTGGTAATTGATGGCAAAGTTTTAGATCTTTGAGGGGGTTTTTGGTGCTGGCATCAAATTGGGAGTTGTGGCTTGGCTGCTTCTTTCAAGACAACAAGATAGAGTGATTCTGGGAAAGAAAGCTACAACAAACAAAACTTTTTGTCATTTTGAGTTCCTCTCTTTCTTAAATGGAACTAAATCCGTCTTTCTTGAAATGGGGATATTCCCTTTTTTCTTGTTTAGGAAGTGTTGGAACAAGAGCCTGGGACTTTTGGAAAGAAAAATCCTGCTGCTTTTTCTGTTCCCCTGTCCCTTCCAGCTTGACTCCCCTGTCAGACCAGTCCCTTTTGTCCTTGGTTGCATTTCTCTTGCTAGAAAAGCCTCAGCAGGGTCACTGCTGTATCCTCCCACTTCACAGAGACATTCCCAACCCAATCCATCCATCCCAACACTGCACAGAAATGTGCTGGGTTCTTCTTCTTTTTTTTTCTCCTGGGCCTCCCTGCCTCAGAGTGGAGGTTTGTGGAGGTTTCTCTAGTTTTCCTTTGCTCAGCGCTCAGGAGAGAGAAAGAGGAAGGAAACCTGCCACTGCTCGGCTCAATGCTCAGTTAAAAATAGCCGGGCCGGCGTTCCCATCCTCACTTCCCCCAGCCCCGATACTCCAAATACGTCACCAACTATCCCTTTTTGGCACATTTCTGTTTGGCCCCTCCCCGTGTTTGGGTGCTCTGGAGCCACCTGGGGAGTCCAGAGCGGATGGGGATCCTCCCCATATCCAAATTGTTTTCCATCTGAGGCCCATCCCCACCCGTTTGGGGTTTACCAGCTCCCAGGAGCTGCGGTGCTGTCTCTCCTGGGGCCATTCAGTGGGAGAGGGGCAGAGGCTGCCAGAGCCAGGGGTCACACACACAGAATCACACACACAGAATCCCAAGGATTGGAAGGGACCTCAAAAGATCATCTAGTCCAACCCCCCTGCAAGAGCAGGGTAACCTACAGTACATCACACAGGAACTTGTCCAGGCGGGCCTTGAATATCTCCAGTGTAGGAGACTCCACAACCCCCTGGGCAACCTGTTCCAGTTCTCTGTCACTCTTACAGTAAAGAAGTTCTTCCTGATGTTAACGTGGAACTTCCTATGCTCCAGTTTACACCCATTGCCCCTTATCCTATCACTGGATATCACTGAAAAAAAGCCTAGCTCCATCATCCTGACACCCACCCTTTACATATTTGTAAACATTGATGAGGTCACCCCCCAGTCTCCTCTTCTCCAAGCTAAAGAGACCCAGCTCCCTCAGCCTCTCCTCATAAGGGAGATGTTCCACTCCCTTAATCGTCTTTGTGGCTCTGCGCTGGACTCCTTCAAGCAATTCCCTGTCCTTCTTGAACAGAGGGGCCCAGAACTGGACGCAGTATTCCAGATGCGGCCTCACCAAGGCTGAGTAGAGGGAGAGGAGAACCTCTCTTGACCTACTAACCACACCCTTTCTAATGCACCCTAAGATGCCATTTGCCTTCTTGGCCGCAAGAGCACATTGCTGGCTCATGGTCATCCTCCTATCCACCAGGACCCCCAGGTCCCTTTCCCCTTCGCTACTTTCCAGCAGGTCACCCCCCAACCTGTACTGGTACATGGGGTTGTTCTTCCCCAGATGCAAGACTCTACACTTGCCCTTGTTAAATTTCATCAAGTTTCTCCCCGCCTAACTCTCCAGCCTGTCCAGGTCTTGCTGAATGGCAGCACAGCCTTCTGGTGTGTCAGCCACTCCTCCCAGTTTTGTGTCATCAGCGAACTTGCTGAGGGTGCACTCAGTTCCCTCATCCAGGTCATTGATGAAAATATGAAACAGCACCGGTCCCAGCACCGACCCCTGAGGGACTCCACTAGTCACAGACCTCCAGCTAGATTCTGCGCCATTGACCACAACTCTCTGCCTTCTTCCTTTCAACCAGTTCTCGATCCACATCACTACTTGATCGTCGAGCCCACACTTCCTTAGCTTATCTATGAGGGTGCTGTGGGAGACAGTATCAAATGCCTTACTGAAATCAAGAAGAAATACATCTACCGCTCTACCATCATCCCTCCACCTAGTCACTTCCTCATAGAAGGCTATAAGGTTGGTCATACATGACTTCCCCCTCATAAAACCATGTTGGCTGTTCTTAATGACCCCCTCATCCTTGATATGCCTAGTGATGGAGTCAAGAATAACTTGTTCCATCACCTTTCCAGGGATGGAGGTAAGGCTGACCGGTCTATAATTACCCGGGTCCTCCTTCTTGCCTTTCTTATAGACTGGTGTGACCTTTGCCATCCGCCAATCCTCAGGCACCTCGCCCGTTTCCCATGACTTACCAAAGATGATGGAGAGTGGCCTAGCAATGACCTCCGCCAGCTCCCTCAGCACCCGTGGGTGCATTCCATCCGGACCCATCGATCTACAGATGTCCAGATTGCATAGCTGATCCCTAACCCAATCCTCATCTACCAAAGCAAACTCCTTTGTCCTGACTCCTTCTGGGGCTATAGAAATCCGGGGCCCTCGGGGAGAGTCTGCAGGAGTAAAGACAGAGGCAAAGAAGGCATTCAGCACCTCTGCCTTCTTTATATCCTCTGTCTCCAGGGCACCCACTTCGTTCACCAGTGGGCCTATATTGCCTCTTGTGTTAGTTTTAGTTGCTATGTATTTGAAGAAGCCCTTTCTATTGCCTTTAACCCGACTAGCAAGATTGAGTTCCAAGGAGGCCTTAGCTGTCCTAATTGCCTCCCTACATCCTCTAACCACTGTCCTATATTCCTCCCAAGCGGCCAGCCCCTCCTTACATAATCCATAGATTCTCCTTTTCCACTTGAGTTTGCCCAGCAGCTCCTTGTTTAACCACGCCGGTCTCCTAGATCCCTTACTTGATTTCCTACTCATTGGGACGCTCCGATCCTGAGCTTGGAAGAAGCGGTCCTTGAATGCTAACCAACTATCTTGAGCCCCTTTACCGCCTAGTACACTTTCCCATGAGACTTCCCTTAGCAGTTGACTGAAGAGGCCAAAGTTGGCCCTTCGGAAATCCAGAACTGTGGCTTTGCTAGGTATTCTATTCCTCCCACACAGGATCCTAAACTCCACCATCTCATGGTCACTGCAGCCAAGGCTGCCATTGACCGTCACCGCTTCGACCAAACCCTCTTTGTTGGTGAGTACTAAATCTAGCAGCGCTGCTCTCCTAGTTGGTGCGTCCACCATTTGCATTAAGAAATTATCATCAATGCATTCGAAGAACCTCCTAGACTGTGAATGACTGGCTGTGTGAGTCTTCCAGCAAATATCGGGGTAGTTAAAATCCCCCACGACGACTAAGGCATGTAGTCGCGAGGTTACTTCCAGTTGCCTGTAGAAAGCCTCATCAACTCCTTTATCCTGATCAGGAGGTCTGTAATAGACCCCCACAACTGTATCACCCGTGCCAGTCTGTCCCTTAATTCGTACCCACAGACATTCCACTTGCTCCTCATCCGACCCCGGACAGAACTCAATACATTCTGGTTGCTCTCTCACGTAAAGAGCAACTCCACCACCTCGCTTCGCTGACCTATCTTTCCTAAAAAGGACATAGCCATCCATGACCACATTCCAGTCATGTGAACTGTCCCACCATGTCTCTGTAATTGCCACTAGATCATAACCTTTAGCCCGCACACAGACTTCTAACTCCTCCTGTTTATTCCCCATGCTGCGTGCATTGGTGTACAGGCGTTTCAGGGAGCCAGTCCTAGTACCCTTTTTCCCCTGCGGGACAGGGTCTAAAAAGCTATCCTTTCCCACAAATGGAACAAGAGATTGATAGTCCTCCTTAGCCCGCCATCCTTCAATCCCTAGCATGCTCCTCTTGGGCTTGTCCCCAACAGGCCCAGTTAAATCCCCTCCCCCCTTCATAACTAGTTTAAAGCCCTGTCAATAAGCCCTGCTAACTCCTGCCCCAAAACCCTTTATCTTCTCTGGGACTCTTGTATCCCGCCTGTCACCAGCAAACCAGGTGTCCGATACAGCAGCCCGTGACTGAAAAACCACGAATGTTTGAACTCTGCTCCCTCAGCCAAAGAGCCAGGAGTGAATAATTCTGCTGGGCCTCTTCAGCACCCAGCTTTGAAGGGTGACACACACATTGCTGTCTCTCCTCACTTTCCTACCTCAAAGTGCATTGAATCCAACATCTTTGGTGCCTCCTCTTGGCTGAGCACAGCAGAGTAAAGCACGAACGTTTGAACTCTAATCCCACAGCCAAAGAGCCTGGAGTGAAAGATCTCTCTCGTCATCTTCAGCACACAGTAAGCTTTGCAAGGGTGACACACACTTTGCTGTCTCTCCTCACTTTCCTACCTCAAAGTGCATTTGATTCCAACATCGCCGCCGCCTGCTCTCAGCTGAGCACAGCAGAGTAAAGCACTAATGTTTGAACTCTGCTCCCTCAGGAAAAGAGCCAGGTTTGAAAGTTGTTGCTGGGCATCTTCAGCACACAGTGAGCTTTGAAAGGTGACATGCACATTGCTGTCTCTCCTCACTTTCCTACCTCAAAGTGCATTTGAATCCAACTTCTCCGGTGCCTGCTCTAGGCTGAGCACAGCAGAGTAAAGCACGAACAAAGCTACATATGACACGGACTTCTGGAGTCACCTCTTAAATTCTAGCCCTGCTGCATGCATTCCAGTGGCCTTATCCGAAAAGTGAAGGTTTCCCATGGATATACACTGGTTTCAGTGCCTGCTTTTACTTTTGCATCTGAAACACGCATCTCAGGCCCCAAGTGTCTCCTTGTAAAGCTGAGATTTGTCTTGGTACCTACTGATTCTAACTAGTAGTGTTTATCAGTGAAGGTGCTTGTGCCTGCCAACTCTAGTATCTCAGTGTAGAAGCTTATTTACCTTGGGTTTGGCTTGAGGAAAGGGTTGTTCAGGGAAGTGTGAGCGAGTTGATGTCTTTCTGTATTTACGTACGGCTGGAAGTTGTTTCCAGTGGTTCCGCCTGCTCAGGGAATGGTTAATTGGGTAATTTGAGTAAATACAAACAGTATGGTTGTGAAGCTGTGGGAGAGTGGGGAGCATTCCCTGTGGCAGCTTCATTTGAGGCTTCAGCACAGTGGTAAATCTAAGGCATTCAGGTGAATCTGCTGTTAAATTTAGTGTGGTCCCAGGCACTGGGATGTAAGGGAGGTCACAACCATCATGTTTGTGAAACACTGTTTTTTCAGCACAAGTTAATTAAAAGTGTTTTTCTTCCAAGAGGTCCAAATGAGGCTTCTATGTCCCATTAGGTCAAGACCTGCCCTCTTCAGCATCTTAAACCTGCAGTGACTATCTGCAAATACATGAAGGTGCCCCGCTATAAACTATGGGCACATTGGAGCAGAGGAAGGCTCTGATTCAGTACTTTGCTTTTTTAATGATGAATGTGGTTTCTTGCAACCAGAAGTGACTTGTGTTGGATATCAGCTGGGGAAACCAGCAGCACAAGCAGCCTACCCCGTTTCCAGGGGACAAACAACAGCCACAGCGATGGGAGCCTATGAAAAGAATGACCTGGACTTTAGGCAAAGCTACTAGAGTGTTGGAAAACAAATTAGTATATGTAAAAGGGGACACTTTTCAATACTTCAGGAGATCAGGCTGGATAATAACTATGAATGTGCATTGGTAAAATGGCCTGGAAAAACAGGAACTGTGCTGAGCTTTGTATGGGAAACAGCAATCTGGCCCACCTCTGAATTTCAAAGAAGTCAATTCTGATTCAAGTGAATAAGAGAGAAACCCACTATGAATAGGGAAGGAATTAAGTAAGAGGTAAAGGAAGTAAGATTAAAGCTCATTCTTTCCGTGATGGTTAGGTCTAACTGAATCGGGTCTATTCTGCAGTAATCGTGCCTGATTTTTACCTCATAAATAATAATCATAAAAAATCATAAAAAGTTGATGCGCAGCTGCAACAGTGTGGTGGGGCTCATAAATGAGTATGCAGTCTAAGGAAGAAGAAACCCCTAAACCCCCCCCCCCCCCGAAAAAAAACCCTTATTTCCTCCAAGTGGAAACATCAACAAGCATTGCTGATAAACAGACGGAAATCTCAGGTTTGGAGTGGTCCTTAGCATTTAGAGAGCCATTCTTTTTACATTCAAGGGCCGAGAATGCTTGTTTAGATTTAGGGAAGAGGGGAGAATTGGAGAAAGGAAAACAGGACTGTCTTGGAGACAGAGATCTTTCCACCTAAGTGTTACAGAGTTTGCTGTGGAGTTTCTCCTTACAAATGCTTTCCTGACAATTTTAATTGGTTTTATTCTCTTTTTTTAAAGCTGGTTTCTTGCTTCCAATCCCCACTTCACTGCCTGACTTCCCATAAATATTACTGCATTTTTGTTGTTGTTAACATTTGCAGTGCAAATAACAAATATTTAAGCTTGTCTTGCAGGGAAAAAGTCAATTTTTTAAAACCAAATGAATATCAAATTAAAGTGCTTGCAAATACTTCTCAGCGATACCTTCTCTCAGGCTTATTTCCAAAGCACTTTGTTAGCATCTCTTAGCACCTGTAGCATCAAACAGGCTTACTCCAAGCCACTTTGAGACCTGCATTTGCACGTGGGTGACTGCTAGATGAGATGCTTCATTTTGTAGGCACGGTGTGGACCACGTCCGGCAGTGAGTGTCCCTCTCTTCACCATCACTGTTGGGGCTGGGGAGTGTTCTCCATATCTGGAGATAACTGCTCCAGCTACCAGCAGGCTGCTCCGGGCAGCACTTGGCCGGGTCGCGGTGTCCCAGGGACCGGCTGCTTCCCCTGGGGCCGCCGGCGCTGTGGCAGCCACAGAGGCGTTTGCTTGCTGCCATCTCAGAAGCGGGGTTTGCTTTTAGAGGGGAGCAGGGAGCAGGATGGAGCGGTCCCAGCACCCTGTCCAGGCGAATCTTAACAATATCCAGTGCTGGGGAATCCACCATTTCCCTGGGGAGATTATTCCAAAGGCTGACTGTTCTCATTGTGAAAAATTTCCCTCCTGTGTCCAATTGGAACGTCCCCAGGAGTAACTTGTACCCAGCGTGGAGCCTATTTTCCCTAAAGGGCTCTTGCACATAAGCTTTTCCTGGAGGGGAAAAAAAGGTAACAGTAATTGGAGTAAAAAAATAAATTAATTGGAGTCATAAACCAGGGGGTGCCCTTGGGGATGAGCCTCAGTTAACCTCAGCACACCCCTGACTGCAGCTCTGTATGGCTGGGGTTTTTAATGTAGTGCAGGTAAGACAGAGCAATGGTTTGGCTCAGGGCAGCCTGGCTGTGCCTGGGGTCAGGTCCATGGTGAGCTGGGAGAGAGGGACCTTACTCATGCAGTCACTAGGTTTCTGAGTAAGGACCACCAAAGCTATTCACTGCTCTTCATAGGAATATAGCCAAAAGGATTCAGTCACATCCAGACACAGAGCTGCAGTTCTCATTAGCTTTGTCTTTTAAATTTCTAAAGCCCTCCTCTGCTGAAACAGTCCATTCCAAAGAGAGAGGGGTTTCTTTTAACAGTTCACATAGGGGTCTTACCAGAACACTAGAATCATGCATCCAAAGCCTGCATCGTCCAGTCATTACCAGGAACGTCCGGAGCAACTTGGTGGTCGATGGTCGTGGAGTTTGACAAATGGCTTCTTTTCGAGCAGTTCCAAGTTCTCTCTGTTCTCCTGTTATTTCATATCCTAGGTAGGAAACTCAGGTTTGGATTAGTTGGGCCTTTTGTCTGGATACCCAATAACCACTCAGTCCCAGAAAACTCAATAATCCCACCATTCACTGGACACGTTCTTCCTTTGTTTCTATGGCAATTAATAGGTCATCCACATCTTGTAACAGAGTCCCCGTCTGAGTGGGTGGTTTCCATGATTCTAGTGCCAGTGCTGATTTTGAAAACTCGCTGGACTGTTTTTAAACCTTTGAGGTAATACTGTCCAAGTTAATCGGGTTTTCCTTACTGTGTCAGGATTTTCCCATTCAAAAGCAAATAAATTCTGGTTTTCTTTGGCCAATGGTAAACAAAGAGTCCTTTAAATCCAAGACGGCAAACCATTTCTGATTATTATTCAATTTAGTCAATAAGGTATACGGATTAGCTATTACTGAATTAATATCCTCTACAAATTTGTCGATTGCTCTGAGATCTTGAACCAATCTGCAACTTTATTTCTTTACCGGCAAGACAGGAGTATTATATTCCAATTCACATTCAATTAATAATTTATATTTTAAAATTTATCAATGATTTTTAATTCCCTTTCCCTGCAATTTTAGGGGGATATTGTTTTATTCTAATTGGGCAGCCCCCACCACCCTTTTTATTCCTACTTCAACAGGCAAAGCATTTTTCGCCTTACCTGGAACTTCACACGCCCATACTCCCAGATATACCTGATTAAGGATTTCTTCTATTTCAGGGAGGTCCTCCTGTTTGCTTTTCTGTTGAATTAAAGAGAAACTCAAAACTGCATTTAATTGATCATTTTTAACTCTTAATTCCATTTTGCCTTCTTTAAATGTTGCGTCTCATCCTAAACATTTCGGAGAATTTAGCATGCATAAAATTTATGCTTTCCCATTTGTTTTCCCAATTTGTAGTTTAAGGGTTTCAGAAAGAACGCCTCCTTTTTTTTTTTTTTCCTCTTTTTCTTGGTGACCAGTAGCTCCCAAATCTGTAACAAATTCTTTTCCCTCTGATTTAATGCCGCATAAGTTGCTCCTGTATCCACTAAAATTCCACTTTATTTCCTCTAGTCCCTAGTTTTAATTTAACAGGTGGATCTGCTAGGGTAGATTCCCCAGGTCCCCATCAGTCTAGTTCCAATTCAGCCACCGGAGCCACCCCATGGCACTCCCCCCAGGGCAATCTCTCTTCCAACGTCCAAACTCCCCACAGCACACACAGATCTGGTCTCATAGGAGACGAACCCACTCCCCCACCTCCGCCCGACATCCCTCCACCTCTGCCTCCCCAGCACTCATCCCACGCTCAAACACAGGAACTGCCCGAGCTCCCCTCCTTGCCCTCTTGGTTTTCCTTAGCATCTTTCCCCAGTATCACAATCTGAACAACATCTCTCCAGCTTAGCTTTCAGTTTTTCCCTGCCCTTTTCCAAAGCCAAAATTAAGGGATCTGGCAGAGGTATATTAATTTCACATTCCGTCTGTCACTTGGGGTCGTTTCTTAAAGTGAAAAACATATCTGCATACATTACTTATCCCATTTTCCTTGCCACCTCAAAACAACATTAATTGCAACAATGTATCATAATTCCAAGTTCCATTTTTAGGATATTTTTCCTGATCTTCCAAACTATACAAAGGCCACCATCCGTCACAATATTTTTATCAACCTTTTCTCATTTACCGAGCCCCCAGGAAACCCTCCCAGTTCTTTCAAACGTGCCAAAATGCACCCTAAAGGACTCTTTTTCAAGATCTCTCCCCTCTGCTGATTTCCCATTATCAATCTCACGTTCTCACACACACACACACACACGGGATCCCACAGACACACTCCACACAGTTACAACACTTGAGTCAGAGACTAAAATTGTATCAAACTAACAACAGTTATAACAACCTGCCACCGATACCAAAATCACAAGACCAAAATCATCACTATAATGAGCCACAAAATAGACACTCCACAGTTACAACACTTGAAACAGAGATAACAATTAATAATACATTTATAACAGTCTGTCACCAATACCAAAATCACAAGACCAAAATCATAACTATAACAAGCCACAACGTAAGTCAAATACCAGTAAAATCCAAAACCTTTTCTACAAGACGCCCACCTCGTCTTGCAGGACCTCAACCACAAGATGCCCTCTGCTTCTTGCGATTGTGTCCTGGGTTTACCAGGAGCCGTTTTGCTCCTTCTTAGTAACTGGTTCAAGCTCTGTGTTTTGACTTCCAGCCTGGGCAGACAGCTGATAACACCGATTGGTTTTAACTGTTGTTAAGTAATGTTTATTCTGGCCAAGGACTTTGTGAGTCTCATGCTGTGCTGGGGACGAGGGGAGGCCGGGAGGAAGCAGAGACAGGACACCTGACCCAAACTAGCCAAAGAGGTATTCCGTACCACAGCACGTCATGCCCAGGGAGGTAACTGGGAGTTACCCGGAAGGGCACTCTCTCTCTTCGGGGGGGTCGAACTCGTTCGGCGGTGGTATCGTATTCTCTTGTTATTTTCTCTTATCAATATTATCATTGGTGGTAGCAGTAGTGATTTGTGTTGTACCTTGGTTGCTGGGCTGTTCTTATCTCAACCCGTGGGAGTTACATTCTCCTGATTCTCCTCCCTATCCCACCGGGAGTGGGGAGGGTCGGGGGGGGAGGGGCGAGTGGATGAGCTGTGTGGATCGGTTTAAACCACGACAGATTGTATATGGGTAAAACCAAAATCTTTCTTGCAGGACCCCAACCACGAGATGCCCTCTGCTTCTTGTGCGTATACACCGATAAAATGCAAAACCTTTTGTACAAGACGCCCACTGCGTCCTGCAGTGATACAGGGTTAATAAATGTACATGGGAACAATACAGGGGATTGTATAAGAGAGTTAGAAGAATTCCTTGCTTAAACAAAAGTATTGTCTGTTGTAAACACCTATCATGCTTACTAAACAGAACAAGGCACAAACTACTGATAAGGGGAGGAGACAGAGGCCTGATTCTACTGATAAGCAACTATTGACAAGGAAATGCGAATGTCTGGGTCTATTGATAAGGGGGAGAAGCTGATGATTTATGGATGAGGTACCGACTAAACCCTAAAGCCATGCGCGAAGATTAAAAGGTGAAAAGTTTAAGAAGAGGAAGACTCGTTTACTTCATCTTGAGGATCCCTGCCCACAGGAGGAAGACTCATTTACTTCATCTTGAGACCCCTGCCCATGACCAGAGGGGGCACTGCGCAGGCGCAAAGGACCTTCTAGCTCATTATAATACGAAGCGGGGACACATACTAAATACGTATAGGCGTATCAGTAATCTAATGCATATGTATGCCTTAAGGGAATAAATGTAAAGGAAAAACGACCCTGGGTGTGCATGCTTTGGAGGAACGATCCCCATGCACCTCAGCGCTGAATAAAGCATACCTACTTTACAACTTTAACGAGTTGTGGAGTCAATCCGCGTATCAACCCAAGTACCAACATCTAACTGGCCTCAGCAGACAGACGCCAGACCAGACCAAAGAGGTCCTGGGGAAACCATTTCAGAAGAACACAGGTAACTGAAATCACTTCCAGGGACCAGGGTCAGGACTGGCTGGGAGCAGGGACACAGGAGCCAGCACATACCGAGCTGGCCGCGGTGTAACTGCCAGGCACACTTGAGGGACTCCGGCACCGTGTGGTGGCAGCGAGTGGCAGCAGCGAGGACGGGCCTGGTGTCACCGGGCAGCCACAGCAAGGCCGGGCTGGAGCTGCCACACAGCCGGAGCACCACAGCCTGAGCTGCTGGGAGAGACGGGACAGAACTGGTGACACTGGTGACACACACACAGGGACACACACGCAGGAGTTGCTGCTGCTGCCCAGCCCCACATCCCCATGCCAGGCACTGGCAGCACTCTGGGAAAGCTGGACGCATCCCCACAGTCATCACTGATGGACACAAGAGGTGAGAGAGAGCTCATGCACTGAGGAGGGGAGAAGTGGGTGGGATCAAAGGAAAGGCCGAAGAGGGCTGGGAGGCCCATTTTCAGCCTCTTCTCTCTTGTTGGCCTCCCCCCGTTTCTGGGATAAGGGCAGGAGAGGACCGGGAGGGAGGCTGGAGCTGCACGTGAGCCCTGCCTGCCCCCAGCTCCTGCCCATCACTCACGGACAGCAAGGAACCGTCAGGGGCTCAGGGAGATTTCTAACCAACCTCAGCCCATCCAATGCAGCAGCTGCAGCAGCAGCAGACACAGGGCGTCTCCTGCTTTGTGACTCCCAGCAGAAAACAGTCCTGGGAAACCAATGAGCACCCAGGATTTATCAGGCAAAGCAATTCCAGAAGGGACCACAACAAAGCAATTCCAGAAAGGACCACAACGTGCTGCCAAAGCCTCATCTGCTGCAGGTTTCGGCCTCTCTCTGGCCTCCCCACTTTGAATACCCCATTCCTGGGCAGAACTACAGAGCTATGGGACAGAGAGAAAAGTGACCCTGGGTAGAGGCACAGGGAGTGGAGGAATCCAGGCATTAGGTCAGTTCTAGAAGAGCATCAAAACACTGAGGAGGAGGATGAGGGGGATCTCTGCTGCTTCTGAAGGACACCACCAGCACGGAAGAGAATCCAGCCAGGGTTAAATCTTAGCCTGGAGATCATGGGACCATTTCTCAGAGGGAGATCTGTAACAGCTCCTCAATGCAAGGGCAAAACCTTCCAAGCATTAAGATGTGAAGCCACACAGAGCACCCTGTCCTGGTTATCCATTCCTGGAGGGCAGCTCTCAACCCAGCAGGATTTAACAGCACTTTGGTCTCAAATGCACAGAAATGTGGCACCACTGGGGAGACACAGACTCGGCGAGCTTTGCTTATCGAAGACTTGTGATTTTCCGCCATGCTCTTTCAACACTGCAGCTATGGCTGCCCAACCTGCTTCTCCACTCCAGGGCTGAAGATTGCAGAGCTCTCGAAGTTGGCACTAATGTTAGCATAAGAATAAATACATAACCACCGGAATGGTTATATGAGGTGCTTTATTGCAGCGCTGGGAAACCAGGGGCACTCGCCCAAATCTGGCTTCGACCTCGTCACATCGTGTTCGCAATTTATACACTAAAAATTTGGTCACTAATACACATGCAACACGGATTACATCATTAACTAATACATGTGCAGCACCTTTCTGCTCTTTGCATATACACCAACCATTGTGTGGACGCCAGCATTCTCTTATTCTCACTTGACTACCCTTGGTGTGTCCATAATTTCTGCTTCGACAGACTTTCACAATACTTTCTTAAATCCACCCATATACCCTTCACCATATATGGTTATGTTGGCTCTTGCCACCAAGCCTACCATTGTTAACATTGGCTACTGAATAACTATGGTACGAAACTACAAACAATACTGCAAAATTACAGTATTTCCAAAGCCACACTATTGATTTATAAATTGTTCAAATATAATCATTTCTACTATTTATATAGTTATCGTAAAAAATTCGCCCCTTTTTCTAACACTAACAATAAAATCAGCTATTCCATGCTCTCAGACAACAACTCGCCGGGCAGGAACAAACTAAACCAGAGGCAGCTCTGGGGGAAAAGCCTGGAAACAGTTTCCTAACAGAACACGGTCTGAGGTGGGGACGTGCCCCTTCAGCAAAGGCTCACGAGGTTCCTGGCCTCAAGTCACCAGCAGCTTCAGCACTGCACAAAGATTCCAACTTGGAAGTGCCAGATCTGCAGCCACCAAAATGCAACCCCGGCTCCTGGCAGCTGCAGGAATCAGCCACCACGTCACAGACATGGACCTTTGAGATCATCGAGTCCAACATTAACCCGGCGCTGCCGAGGCCACCGCTAAACCCCGTCCCCAAGCGCCACGTCTACACATCTGTTCAACCCCTGCAGGGATGGTGACTCCACCACTGCCCTGGGCAGCCTGTTCCACGCTTGACAACCCCTTCAGTGAACAAACTGCTCCTCATCTCCAGTCTAAACCTGCCCTGGTGCAAACTGAAGCTGTTTCCTCATGTCCTGTCACTTGTTCCTTTGTGAGAAGAGACCAAACACTGCTGTGAAGCCCACGAAACTCCTTAGAGATGCTGACTGAGCTGCAACACCCTGAAAGACTCCCGGATTCTCGCTACAGACTGAGGAACTGGGGCACCAGAGAGCTGACACAGCCCAAGCCAGAGTTACCAGGCACCTGAAGATACACCACAGCACTTGTTCGTCCCTTTGGTGGTCTCCAGCCAGGCAGAAGATGAGGTTTTGTAGAACAGCCAACGCTCAGTCCTGGAAGAACACTTTCCAGCGCACACACACTGAAAATTCAGTACAGGAAAAGGAACTCTCCACTTCTGATGTGCAAGCTCAAGCAAATGAAGAAAAGCCACAGCTAGGGAAAAGCAGGACTTGGCTAAGTTCCAAAGCCAATACGCATCATAAAGAAAGGACTTAAGTCCTTGAACCAAGCACTACGACTCACAAAGCATCAGCCTGTTCTTTAGGATGCACAGGAGAGGAGGCTCTGCCCAGGTTTTGCTATCAAGAAACCCCAACAGGGAAAGGAAAAGAGCAGCCACCTTGTTTGCCCACGCCTGGTGTCCTCAACACAGGACCCGGAGCTCACCTCCAAATCCCTTTCGCAAGTGGCCTCTGCCCGGGGCAGCTCAGCCCTGCTTCCATCTTTCTGCACATGTTCCTTTCATCTCATCTTCTGCCAGTATCAAAACTCACCAGAGAACACACAGAGGCAATGGTGAGTGACCCAGATACTGAACCTCATCACTGAGACCTCCTGCTCCTCTGCTGTCGTTGCTGGAAACAGACACCACCGACAGCACACAGAGAAGCCTCGAATGAAAGCTTCCCAAGAGATCCTAAACCTGAGAGGAGCTGCAGCAACCCCAGAGGCTTTACATTCTGGCTCTGGTTGACCATGAAGGCAACAGCTCTCCCACCAGGAATCAGGTCTGGGAACAGCCAGCTCTTCCCCTTACCTTTATGCTTTTATCACCTTTATCCTGCCCCAGAGCCCACCAGGCAGTGGATGAAAGCCAGGAGCAGGCTCAGATCCCCCACGAGCAGGAGGAAACACTCCAATGTGTTGTGAGCTGAGGAATTCCCTTGAGAGGGAGGCCAAGAGACAGGCTGCGAGGGGAAGAGTGTAATAAGCACATCAACGTATTGGCTTTCACAAATCATAGCCGTTGCTATGTGGCTATAACCGCTGTGAGTTCCCAAAGGTCGCTAAAGACACAAGATTAGACAAGAAGCTGAAAATGGCCAGAACTCTTGAGCAAAAGGGAGTCACATAGAAAAACAATTTATAAAGGTAAAAGAAAAGGGGGGGGGGGAGCTTGGTATAAGAAAAGCCAGTGCCTGAAAAACATAGGGTTAACGTACTTTTAGCCTAACTTAGGTCGAAAATAAAGAACAATGTTTGTGTTGTAAGTCTGTGGAATTTAGTGGCCCCACTGAACATGAATGAATGATTTCACACCATCCTTCTACTTATCAGTTAGTTTAGAGACAGTGCCTCCCAAACATCTGCTAGCTTGGGATACTCCTTATCTGCCCATCCTGCAATAAATTTTGCAGGAAGGTCACACTCTCCCAAATCTTTTCCAGCTATCAGAAGAATTACAGATATGGCTGCTTTCAGCTAGTTTTGTGATTACTGGGGCATCCAACCGTGCCAAAGGTGAAAAGTACACCGCGAGGAAGACTGCTTAGTCCATCCTCAAGACCCCTGCCCACAGTCACTGGAGAGCAGTGCATAGACGCCAAGAGGTGGAGACTAATAAGTTCCTGCAGCTAGTTATAACATTCCCCGCCTATACGCCTCCTGCTCGGAGCTTCTCCGCTGCCTCCAGCGAAGTCTTCGTGCGCACAACCGAAGGCGAGCAACCTCCGCGTCGTTCCGTGTCCCGCTAGGAGCCGGCTCTCGGGGCACCTCCCCCGGACACCTCCCGCAGCTCGCTCCTGCTCGCGGCCACTGCCCCCGCCCGGCCCGGCCCGGCCCGGCCCTGCCCCGCAGGGGTTGTCTTTGCTGCGGGCGGGAGCGCCCGGGCTCTGCCGGAACTGCCGCGGCCGAAAGCTCCGGTCCCTCCCCGGCAGGGGCTGAAGCCTCGACCCCCGCGTGCGCCCGGGGCATGGCCGTTACCTGCGCTGCGGCGGGGAGAGGTGGAGTGAGGCCGCGGCGGGGCCCGGGCGGCTGCAGCGGTCCCAGGGGCGCTCCGCGGCTCCTCCCGGACTCGGTCCCGGCGCCACTGGAGCGGACACGGGGCTCAGGAGCGTCTGCGCAGCGTCCGCGGGACGCCGGAGCCTGCGGAGCGGGTCCCGCCGGTCTCGAGCGGCGCAAAGCGCGGGACGAGCTACTACGACGCCGGGCCCCGAGCTCCGGCCCCCGCGGCGGCTGCGAGCCCGGCTATAGCACCTCTGGTACCATAAAGACGCAGGCCTGTGGCCAGAGCACCGCACATGTACCATGGAAAGGCAGCTAGAGCGCCCCTTCTACCACAGAGAGGAACGCCTGCGGCCAGAGCGTCGCACGTGTACCACAGAGAGCCGACCGCGGTGTCTCCGCTCGGGGCCGCTCTGGCACGCGTCGCCACTGCCCAGGGGGTGTTTCCATCTCGAGGCGCGCGGCTCCGTGCTCACCTGCGGGCGGCGCACGTGCACTGCGCCGGGCACGGGCCGGGCCGGGCCACGGTTCCGCGCTGCCGGCGCCCAGCTCGGGCGGAGCCGCAAGCCCCGCCCCGCCCCGCCCCGCCCCGCCCCGCCTCTTTGCTGTTCCTCCGCCTCGGCTGCGGTCTGCGCGCGGGGATGCCCGGAGCGGCCGTTGGGCCGTAACCGCTGGGTTCCTCCGGAGGCACCGGACCCGTTCGTGCCGCGGGGCTGAGGCGCGGCGCTCCCTGCCCCGGCCGGAACCCGCGGCGGTTCCCCTTCTGCTCCAGCAGCCTCGGGGCCCGTTGTCTTCGGGAGCGGGAGCGGTGGTGCTGGCCCGAGCTCGGCGCTGCCACCCCTTGGGGTGTGGAGCACGGTCTTAGAACGCCGGAGTGGTTCGGGTAGAAGGGACCTTAAATCTCCTCCAGCTCCAACCCCTGTCACGGGCAGGGACACCTTCCACTAGAGCAGGTCGTTCCAAGCCCCTCTGTCCAACCTGGCCTTGAGCACTCTCAAGTGCTGGGGGCATCTGCAGACTGGACAGCTTCGTGCTGTCACCCCCGCAAGCTGGGCATCGAGTACCAAAGCCTTTAGTGGGGTGGTGCCCGGGGCTGCGCAGAGCTGGCTCTGCCCCTTCCTGGGGTGCTGTGGCTGGTTGCTCCTTCCTTTTGGGGCACTCCAAGGAGCAGCCAGCAGAGGAGTCACCAGCCAAAAAGTGGCAGTGGGGGTGGTGCTGCTTAGCTACAGCCACGTCCCGGCAGCACGTGATCACATTGGCAACTTAATACGGAGCCTTTCATCCCTGCACACACACTCCAGTGAAAGTGACGTTGAAATGGGAACCCAAAGTGCCCATGGGGGGAGCTGACCCCTCCCCATCTGCCACCTCCATTCCCAGGGAATGCGTGATGCTCAGTGCACATGAGAGGGCTCGGTGGGGGCGGGAAGGTGGTACCCAGGCAAGGGAGGATGCTCGGGTCAGGTACATTTGTTGCTGGGGGCACGGACCGGCTGGTCTGTGGGGAGCTGAGGAGGAGAACACATGTGGTGGAGCTCAGGCTGGGACCTCTGGGAAGCCCAAGGAAGACCTGGAACAGCAGTTGGTGACTGCTCCCAGGAAAGATCAGGCTGGTGGAGAAGTATCTCAGGGAGCATGCAGTATGGAAGCCAGGGAGGGAGATGGTTCTGAGCGTCTGGGGACAGAAGAGAGTGGTGGGAGCATCCCATCCCCATCGAGCTGGGGATTGGAGGTGCTGTACAGACGAAGGCTGGATGAGAAGCTTGTGTCCTGTGGACTTAGGATCAGGCCTGGCAAGAGGGACAGGTGCTGCACAGGCTTTCTGGGAGTGCTCAGGCTCCAGAGGGTGCAAACCCTTTGTTACTTGGTTCCATGGTGGGTGCTGCAGTGGGGTTTGGGTGGGGAAATACACATCCCTACCCATGGCACCCCACACAGACCTCAGGCTTTGGCTCACCAAAGGCAGCCTGCTCCTAATGGGAACGAGAAGCTTTCAGCTCTGTGCCCTCGCCTCCCAAAGGAAGGACTCCAGGCAGCTGGACGGCTGTGATGGATCCAGTGCCAGAGCTGTCTGCCTGTTCAAGGCCAGGTTGGATGGGACCCGCAGCAACCTGCTCTAGTGGAAGGTGTCCCTGCCTGTGGCGGGGGGTTGGAACTGGATGAGCTTTAAGATCCCATCAACCCAAACCAGCCTGTAGTTCTGAGAAACACGTTAATGTGAGGCCCCCAGTGCCCCATCCAGCTTTCCCTCCCTGCTTTGGCTCCCCAGGAGCTCAGGACTGAGGTCTCCGCCTCGTGTTTGGAGCCACACTTGCTGCTCGAGTCACACCTTTGCTCTGGTTCCTCTGCTGGGACATTGATGTGGGTTTGGGGAGGGCATCTTGCAGGGATAAATGTGTTTTGTCAAAGAAGAGCTGCCGTAGGAGCACGGGGAGCCTGTGGGTGCACCTCAGCTTTGCCCGGTGTCTGGTGCTCACTGTACTCAATGGGACACGGAGAATGAAGTGAAACCTGGTTTGATGTGCCCCGTCCATCGTGTTCCCATGCCGGGGCAGCAGCTCAGCCCCTATGCTGGATGCTCTCCCCCTCCTGGCTCGCGTGGGGGCCAGAGCCATCTGCACCAATGAGTCAGCAGGACCCACTTAACACTTCTCCAGCAGGATCTCCTCCTCCTGACAGAATGGGCAGCTTCTGGCAAGCTCCATCAGCGTGTTACAATCTCAGCTCATTAAAGGGATGCATCCTGAGCTCTTTACTGATGTTTTATGCTGCCTGGCTCCATCTTCAGAGAAACAACTCACATTGCAGTCAATGACTACACCTCCGTGGTGCTGCAGGCTGAGTGAGGAGGTCAGGATTCGGCTCAGGGCTGGGCTCAGCTCCCGTTGCTGAAAGGCTGCACGGCTGCAAACTGTGGTGTTCTACACCAAAGCAGCCAAGAGACCCCAGGGCTGGGATCCCCTTTCCAGGCAAGGTTCAAAAAGAAAACACAAGGAAGGGGTGGCTTTCTTTTTTTCCTCCGTGCTTGCTTATCCCTCTTTCCTGGGCAAAGGAATTGCCTGGCACAGAAGGGAAATGATGTTTTCTTTCCCCTAGTGCTATTGCCTGTTCAGCTGGTACCCGCTGGGGTGGATGTATCTGGCCTCCTCTGTACCTGGGATATGCTGGGATTCACACATCCCTCTACCTTGGGAGAATCACAGTCTTTATAAGCTCCCCAGTGCTTGCTGTTGCTTCTAAGAAGCTGGTGGCACTGTCTGGCTTCAGGTGGCTTTTACATAATACAGATTGTTAGGCCAGACGAGCATCATGGTCCCCTCTGGCCCTCAAATCTGTGAACCTAAAAATTAGAGGGCACCAGCACCTCACTGCTTCTGGCTGATTGAATCCAGGGAATCACATGCTCTCTTTATCCTCTCCTTTTCTCTCTCCCCTCCCTGCATCATCTTTAACTGAAGGTGAATTTTCCTTCCCCTAGTGCCCGGGGCTGGCAAATAAACATCGGAAGGAGCAGACATCTCCAGCCTCTCGCTGGGATATTCTCCTCCCCATTCGCAGCGGTTCACTGGTGGGATCAGGGCTGCTCGGGCTTGGAGATGGCTGGAAAACAGTGCTGAGCTCTCCTGGTTGCTTAAAAAAGCAACTGAAGTTCTCCAGGCTCCAGAGTGAGCTCTTTTGGGTTTGTGAATGTGTGTGTGTATCTAGAGAAACACACGCTGAGGAGGGGAAGGAAGGTGATGACTCCCCAGATGGTTTCTGCAGTGTTGGGGATGTGCAGGAGGAGAGGAAGGAGCAGGGCAGGGAGGAATTGGTGGGGATTGCCAGGGATGAGGTTTCCCCAAGGCAGAGATCTGCAACAGGCAGATGGGAGATGTGCAACGAGACCTGGGAACACCAGGATGCTCTGCCCTCTCAGTGACTGTATCTCAGTGCTATCAGCAGCCCCAGGCAGACGTGCTGACAGCCCCTGAAGTAAGGGCAGAGAGTGGGACTCCTGGGAGCTGCTATGGATGGGATGCCAGGGGTGCTTGAGGGGTTAAGAAGTGGTGGGTTCAGACGTGGAAGAGGAGTGGAACCAGTTCAAAAGGCCAGTCCAGAGGAGCTGGCTCAGGTCGAGGTGGCTGGGAAGGGTCAGAGGGCAGCCTCTGTAGGAGAAGCATCTTGGCAGAGGCGAGCAGCTCCAGAGAGGATACTTCACCCCAGAGCGTGAGGACATGGCAGAGCCCAGACTCAATAGGGCTTCGACTCCTATCCAAACTTCAGGTTCGCTACAAGCCAGTTTTATGTATCTTAAAGCAGAAACTTGTCAAGTTGCAAATTTTGTTACTCTGGCTATCTTTTATTCCTTTTCTTTCTAAAGATACTCTTTGAACAAGAACGTCTTAAATATTAAGCTATGAATCTTATCTACTACAATTCTGCCTAGCAGCTGTAACTCCTCCAATTCTGCTTCACCATTCTAGCAACTTTGACTCCTACGGTTCTGCTTCACCAAGCACAGCGAATGCTTAAGCAAGCAGGCACAATGTTAACCCTTTATTTCCCGGTATCACTCACACTTAGACTCCACCTGAGCTCTGCGGCTTCATGAGAAGTCAAGGTGGGCCTTGTGTTACTTAGCAACTTCCAGAAAAGAGAGAGAGAGAGAAAGGGGGTGTTGGGGAGGCAGAGAAATTGAGAGTTCAGTGGTCTGCCAATGCGAGTGTTTGGTGTGGAGAGAGCGCCCCAGAGGCTCACACATGTCCCTGTTTATTGGCCCCGGTTCCTGCACTTGTGGAAGCTTTTCTCGCCTGGTTCCTGGGCCGACTGACACAGCAGTCAGTCAAGAGAAGCTGCTCCAGGCCCCTCCCCATGACTTCCCTACCTGACTTCTGGGACCTCCTGTTGAGGCATTCTGTCTCTGCCTTCATGGGCACGGGCCCCGAGTGGGGAAATAGCTGGGCACATGAGGTCAAGGAGGGAAGCGAAGGCCATGCGAGGGGTTAAGCTACACTGCAGCTTCCCAGACACAGTCTTTAGAGCTGGTTTCCAGCAAGATAAAGCTGTTCTTCGCTTGCTCCAGTTGCACTGTGGAGCTTCTCATGCCAGCGGCACACAGGGTGGCAAGGAGTACGAGGTGGTTTCCCATCCCAAACACAAACCAGGAGCCGTGTGTGCCTTCCTGCACAAGTACATCTGCAGCCTCAGGGCCACCTCCCTGTCCTTCTTCTGCTGCAGTCGCGGGGACACAAGGCCACGGCTCGGGGCAGCTGCGAGACCCCCTGTGCTCGGTTGGTTGGAAGCTCTAGGATGGGGAAGTGAGGGGGTTGAGCGGGGTCACCCATCTGCTGCCCACTTACAGGTCTGCTTCTGGAAACACTGCCAGCTTCTCACCGCATCGCTCCAGTGCTTCTGTGTGCAGGAGGAGCAGGACAATCACAGTGTCTCGTCCCTTATCTCTGGCCTTAGCAGCTCCAAGCCTCGCTCTTTATTCCTCCCATCCCTTCTACACCCCTCTCATTGCAGGCGCCGGGCTGCAGCATGCACCCGGCTCCAAAAGCCAGCTGACGGGGGAGCCACTGCATCACACACTGTTTCATCCCACCAGGAGGCGCTCTTCCTCCACGGGCAGCACGCACTGCCAAGAGCCAGCAGGCGTGCGAGGTCAGCAGCTGGGAAGTGCTGCAAGGAAAGAGGTCGCTCTGCAGGCTTCTGTGCTACTGAAACAAGGGAAAAGCTGGAGAAGGCAGAGGCAAGCACTGATTGCCTTATGATTTATTGGCCTGAGAAAGTGTCCGCAGCAAACGCAGGCTGTAGCACGATGTCCTCGGCGCAGCTCCCTCGGGTCTGGAGCTGGCAGTGGGGCACTACTCCTCCACTTTCGGGCTGATGCAGGAGAAGCGGAAAGCCCTGCGCAGAGCCTTCAGCGCCCTTCTGAAGCGGGATGGTCTTCGCTGTTGGGCTGCTCCGGCGTCTGGGAGGGTGGCGATGCCTGTGGGGAAAGGAGAGCTGTAGGCACGGGGCTGGGCGGGCGCCGCACAAGCTCCTGCTGGCACCCGCCACCGAGGTTCTCCCTCGGGGGCTTTCCACAAACGGCTTTCAGCCCTCGCCCAGGGAGGGGAAGCCAGGGCACGGCCAAAATCGTGCACACGCTGGTGCCGCCCTTGTCTCGGTGCCGCTTGACTCAGAGGCATACCTGGCTCAGCCTTGGTGTCCTGAACGGCTGCAGGAGACGCTGCCGGTTCATCCTTGCGTAATGGTGGGGAGGCAACAGCTGTGCTGGCCTCTCCCTGATGCTTTCCAGGTGCTCTCCTCACTTTGTGCCTGAAGGAGACCTGCACAACTCTCTCAATAAGTGTGCGTCGCCTCTGAGCAGGTCGTACAGGAGTCTCAGTGTCCTCATCTGCTGCAGGCCTCCTTGCTTCGTTCCACACGCCCACACGGCTTTCATCAATGTCCTGCTGCTCCTGGGGCTGCCTGTCTCTTTCCTGGAGCACAGCCAAAGCCTTGTGCAGGGCATCACTCACGAGGCACCTGGCTGTTTCTTGAAGAGCCAGCTCAGCCGCTGTGGGGCTGAGCAGGGCAAAGGCATTCCTCTGTGCCTCTGTTTCTGCCTCCATTTCTGCCTCCTGCTCAACAAAGCTGGGGGAAGCTGATACCGGTGCTTCCTCCTCCTCTTGCTCCATGGCAGCGAGAGGTGCAGGGTGCTGCTCTTCCTCAACAGCCGGAGAGACGTCTACTGTCATGGCCTCTTCCTGCTCTTCCATAGACATGGGAGACACCATGTCTTCTCCAGCCTTGCTTGCTGCTGGGTTGACAGGGGCTGCGCAGGGCTCTGCCTGATGCTCTGCATCCAAAAGAAACTCCACACCTGGAACAGCTGTAGCTGCCATTGCTGCCATGGACACATCCTCATGGTTTTGGGCATTGGATGTGGCCTGGAACGCAGCCAAAGCCTTGTGCAGGACATCACTGACGACGGACCTGGCTGTTTCCTGAAGAACCAGCTCCGCCGCAGTGGGGCTGAGCAGGGCAAAGGCATTCCTCTGTGCCTCTGCTTCTGCTTCCTGCTCGACAAAGCCAGGGGAAGCTGGTAGCGGTGCTTCCACTTCCTCTTGTTCCATGGCAGCAAGAGGTGTACGGCGCTGCTCTTCCTCAGCAGCCAGGGAGATGTCTACTGTCAAGGGCTTTTCCTGCACTTCTATAGACGTGGTAGACACCATGTCTTCTCCAGCCTCGCCTGCTGCTGGGATGAGAGGGGCGGTGCTGGGCTCTGCCCGAAGTTCTGCATCCAAGGGAGGCTCCATGCCCTGAACAGTTGCAGGTGTCATTGCCGCTATGGACACATCCACATGGCTTTGGGCAACGGATGTGGCCTGAAAAGCAGCCAAAGCCTTCTGCAAGACATCACTGACGACGCACCTGGCTGTTTCCTGAAGAACCAGCTCCGCCGCAGTGGGGCTGAGCAGGGCAAAGGCATTCCTCTGTGCCTCTGCTTCTGCCTCCATTTCTGCCTCCTGCTTGACAAAGCCGGGGGAAGCTGGTACCGGTGCTTCCTCCTCCTCTTGTTCCATGGCAGCAAGAGGTGCATGGCGCTGCTCTTCCTCAGCAGCCAGGGCGACCTCTATTGTCACGGCCTCTTCCTGCTCTTCCATAGACATGGGAGGCACCATGTCTTCTCCAGCCTTGTCTGTGGCTGGGATGAGAGGGGCTGTGCTGGGTTCTGCCTGATGCTCTGCATCCAAAGGAGACTCCACACCCGGAACAGCTGTAGCTGTCATTGCTGCCATGGACACATCCACATGGCTTTGGGCAATGGATGTGGCCTGGAACGCAGCCAAAGCCTTGTGCAGGACATCACTGACGACGGACCTGGCTGTTTCCTGAAGAACCAGCTCCGCTGCAGTGGGGCTGAGCAGGGCAAAGGCATTCCTCCGTGCCTCTGCTTCTGCCTCCATTTCTGCCTCCTGCTCGACAAACGTAGGGGAAGCTGGTACCGGTGCTTCCTCCTCCTCTTGTTCCATGGCAGCAAGAGGTGGGTGGCGCTGCTCTTCCTCAGCAGCCAGGGCGACCTCTATTGTCACGGCCTCTTCCTGCTCTTCCATAGACATGGGAGGCACCATGTCTTCTCCAGCCTTGTCTGCGGCTGGGATGAGAGGGGCTGTGCTGGGTTCTGCCTGATGCTCTGCATCCAAAGGAGACTCCACACCCGGAACAGCTGTAGCTGTCATTGCTGCCATGGACACATCCACATGGCTTTGGGCAATGGATGTGGCCTGGAACGCAGCCAAAGCCTTGTGCAGGACATCACTGACGACGGACCTGGCTGTTTCCTGAAGAACCAGCTCCGCCGCAGTGGGGCTGAGCAGGGCAAAGGCATTCCTCTGTGCCTCTGCTTCTGCCTCCATTTCTGCCTCCTGCTCGACAAACGTAGGGGAAGCTGGTACCGGTGCTTCCTCCTCCACTTCTGACACGGCAGCGACAGGTGCGCGGTGCTGCTCTTCCTCAGCAGCTCCAGCCAGGGTAGCAGGTGCTGGTTCGCTGTGCATGGGAATGGCTGGGGCAGGAGACACGCTCTGCAGGTCTCCGGTTGCCTCTCCTTCTTCACCCATGCCTACGCTGCTTTGGCTGCTGGATCTAGGCTGGATATCCACTCGCGGGTCTTGGTAGAGTTCTGGGACGAGGGGGTTGACCCAGATGTTTCGTAATTTTAGGACTTTTACTTGGGACAGTATGTTCTCGATGTCCTCAACACACTGTCTCTCCTCCTCTGTGGCAGGAAGGCAGCTCCTCTTTGGCTGCTCTGAAGTCTTGATGTGGGGCAGCGTGGGCAGATGCTGGGGAAACACCTTCTGGTGCCGCCACAGCACGCTGCTGTTGAGGCTGCCCTTGCTGCCCGCTGCCCACATTGCTGGCAGGGGCTGTGCCGCTTGCCCAGTGCTCCTCAGTGTGGGCTGAGTGGCTGGGGCCTTGCTGCTGTTGGCTGCCAGGAACATGTCTCTTCTCATTTGTGTCCCTGCGGCTGTTGACTGCTGGCAGGGTCCCTGGCTCCCAGTGGTGTGCTTGCGCAGCACTGTGCTCGTGCTCCCAGAGTTCTTTGTTGTGGGAGCAGAGCCTGTGGACCTGCGTAGAGCAGGCTGACAGGTCTCCAGCCATGTATCTCTGCTGCCGTAACTGGGGACGCGGCGCAGCTGGGCAGAAGCTGTTAGAAGCTGCTGTGGGTTGCTGCTTGAAGTGGCAATGGCCGAGTCGCTCACGCTGCCGGAAGCTTCAGAGGCTGCTGGTGTTACAGGTGGCAGCCTGCAGCAGCTGCTGACTGCTCTCGCTGAGCGAGGCGGTGGCCGGGGTGCCATTGTCACCAGCGGTGGCAGACGGAGGGTCTGCTCCTGTTTCGACCCGCTGGTGCTGGGCAGCACCACTCGGCGCTCCAGGCTGCCCATCTGCAAAAGAAGCCGAGGAGAGAGGCTGTGTGACGGTGTCCGTTGTGCCCACGTCCCAGCTGGCCGAGCTCAGGCTGTTGGGCTCCCCTGCCAACCGCAGGGCTGGGCTCAGTCCCGCAGGCGGCTGCCTCCTGCTCCCAGAGCCGGCTGGGGAGAGGGCTGGCCACCCGCAGTCCATGGGCACTTCCCACAGCAACCCCGCATGCCCGGGCATCCTGCGGGGGGCACGGCACGGGGGCTCAGCTTGCTCCCTCCTGCACCTCCCGCCTGCCCGTCAGCATTTCCTGGGGTCGGGAAGACATTTGGCCCCGTCTCCCTGGGGCTGCCTACCTGCGCTTGGCGGATGTCGACAGCCTGAATCCTCTCTGGGTAGCGCAGCCGTTGGAGCGTGATCCCATGGTGGGACGACGTGTGTCTCGGGCTGCCCTGAGGCACTTCTCTGGGCTGCCTGTGGGCCACCTGCATGCAGGAGGAGGAAGAAAAGGTGTGTGATGGAGGCGGCTGCCTTGGCACAGTGGCCCATGCAGTGTGGGCAAGCCTGGCCTTGTCACTGGGGCAGCTCCGAGCAGCCCCTTCCCGCCACCGGCCTCTCCCTCCTGCCCCGGCCCTCACCTCTCGCCTTCTCTGCTCGCTTGGCCTGCCCTCAGCAGGCTGGCAATGGGCTTTCGCCTCTTTACCCGCGGGCATCTTCCACGTCCTGGGACGCTGAACTGCCGGGGGCTTCCAGGGGAATTGCTGCCTCCTGAGGGAGGCTGCTCCTCTGGACTGAGGTACTCCAGGGCTCTCGCTCCTTATGTACCCCACGGTCAATGCGGTGTCACCCCCTGTCACAATGGCCTCTGGGCACAAGGACTCCCCTCTACATCACAAAGCCCTGGCAGTTGCCGTGGAGATGCCCCCTCCCATCACTGTTCCCACCAGCTCCCAAGCAGTGATGGGCATCTCCATAGTGACCACCAAGGCTTTGTGATGTTGGCGCCACTGTGCCCTTGGCTACTGAGCACACTAGGGCTGCTCTTGGCAGTCACAGAGTCAACCAGGTTGGAAAAGACCTTTAAGATCATCAAATCCGACTGCTCCCCAGTACTGCCAATGTCACCACTAACCCATGTCACTGAGGGCTTCGTCTACACGGCGTAAAAACACTTCCAGGGACGGTGACTTCACTGCTGCCCTGGACAACCTCTTCCAGTGCCTGACTACACCTGAAGTTAGGAAATGATTCCAAATATCTGGTCTATAGCTCCCCTGGCCCAGCTTGAGGCCGTTTCCTCTTGTTCTCTCCCTTGTTCTTAAGGACAGAGGCTGGAGCCTCATGGCTCTTCTACTCTCTCTCTTACTTTTGTCAGGTAGCTGCAGAGAGCAAGAAGGTTCCCCCTAAACCTTCTCTTCTCCAGACTAAATGCCCCCAGGTCCTTCAGCCGTTCCTCATCACATTTGTGCTCCAGGCCCTTCACCAGCCCCATTGCCCTTCTCTGGCCCCACTGCGGCACCTCAATGACTCTCCTGTAGTGGGAGCCCAGGTCTGAAGACAAGATTCGAGGCGTGGCCACACCAGTGCCCAGTACAGGGGGACAATCGCTGCCCTGGTTCTGCTGGACACCCTAGTGCTGATACAGGCCAGGATGCTCTCAAGTGCAGGACCCAGCACTTTGCCTTCTTGAGCCTCATACCACTGGCCACAGCCCATTGATCCAGCCTGTCCAGATCCCTCTGCAGAGCTTCCTGCCCTACAGCAGATCAACACTCCCACCCAACTTGGTGTCATCCACAAACTTACTGAGGGTGCACTTGAGCCCCTCGTCAATGATCTGGTTCTGTGATCCTGTGATTCTTATGAACATATTAAGCAACACTGGCCCCAGTACCCGGGGGATACTGGCAGTGACCAGTCGGTGACTAGATGTGATACTGTTCACAGTTGCTCTTGGGGCTCGGCCACAAAGGCAGTATCCAACCCAGGGAAGAATACACCTCTCCTGGCCATGAGCGGGCAGCTTCTTCTGTAGGTGAAGCTCCCTGGCAGAGGAGAGCTGCTCCAGAGAGGACATTTCAGTCCCAAAGTGTGTGGACATGGCAGAGCCCAGGAGCCTCATTGCTGAATGGCCAGAACACAGTTTTGAGTTGGAGTTGGAGGAAGGAGTTTGAGTTAGGAGTTGGAGGATAGGGTTTGGAGTTGGAGTTAGGAGTTGAAGCAAGGTGTTGGAGTTAGGGTTAGGGTTAGGTTTAGGGTTAGGTTTAGTGGTTGCGGTTAGCGTTAAGGCTTAGTGTTATGGTTCAGGCCTCTGGTTAGGCTTAGGTTTAATGTTGGGTTAGGGTTAGGGTTTGGGTTTAGCGTTAAGTTTCGAGTTTAGTTTTAGGGTTGGGTTAGAGTTTGTTTTAGGGTTAGGGTTGGGTGTTCAGGTTAGGGTTAGGTTTACTCTTAGGGTTAAGGCTTAGGTTTAGGGTTATGGTTAGTGTTAGAGTTAGGGTTTAGGTTTAGGGTTCAGCGTTAGGGGTTAGGGTTAGTGCTAGGGTTGGGTTTAGGTTTAGGGTTAGGGTTCACGTTAGGTTTAGGTTTAGGTTTTAGGCTTCGGGTTAGGATTATGGTTAGGGTTAGAGTTAGTGTTAGTTTTTGTAGTTGGAGGAAGGAACTGGTGTTGGTAAAAGGAGTTGGTTTTATAATCTGGGGGTTTGCGTTTGGAGTTTGATTTATTGGTTGGAGGTAGGATTTGGTGTTAGGAGGTGAAGGTTAGGGTCAGGGTTGAACGCCTTTACGTAAGGGTAGAAATTGTTGTAACAAAGTTCACGTACAGTACTGCACTCACATTTTTATAGTTACAGTGTAAGAAAGGCCCTTCCTGTTTGTTCCAGTTAGGGTTAGAATTAAGGCTTAGGGTTAGGGTTAGGTTTAAGGGTTAGGGTTAGGGATAGGGTTAGGATTATGGTTAGGGTTATGGTTTCATTAGGGTCAGTGTAGCATTAGGTTTAGGGTTAGTGTTAGGTTTATGGCTATGGTTAGGGTTAGAGTTTGGTTTAGGGTTAGGTTTAGGGGTTGGGGTTAGGTTTAAGCGGTTGGGGTATGGTAGGTTTAGGTTTAGGTTTGAGTTTAAGGTTAGGTTTAGCGGTTGGGGTTAGGGTTAAGCGGTATGGGTATAGAGGGGTTATGGGTAGAGTTAGGGTTAACTTTTGTGTGAGGTTTATAGGTAAGTTTAGGGTTATGGTTACGTTTAGGGTTAGGTTTAGTGTAGGGTTAGCCTTAAGGCTTAGTCTTTGTCTTAGTGTTTAGGGTTAGGGTTAGCGTTGTGTTAGGCTTATGGTTAGGGTTTGGATTTGGAGGAAGGAATTGGAGTTTTAGGAAGGATGTGGGGTTGGATGAAGGAGTTCGAGTTAGGAGCTGAAAGTTTGGGTTTGGAGCTGAAATTAGGATCTGCTTGGGGCCAGCGGCTTCTTGTGGTTGGGGAGAGGTGAGAGGAGCAGGTGACCAGCAGCAGATGTGAAGCTGAGTCCAGCCTCTCCCAGCGCCCACACTCAGTTGTCCAGCAACAGAGTAGAGCACGCATTTTTGGCCTCTGCTCCAAATGCCAAAGAGCCAGGACAGAAACAGGGTGCTGGGCCTCTTCTGCTGACAGTGAGCTTTGCAGTGGTGCCACCTGCATTGCTGTCGTTCCTCGCTTTCCCACATAAAGTCCAAATGTTTGCAACTTCTCCTCTGCATTGTGTCTCTGCCTTCACGGCCAAGGACCCCGAGTACGGAAACAGCTGGGCACATGTGGTCAAGGAGGGAAGCGAAGGCCATGCGAGGGGTTACGCTACATTGCAGCTTCCCAGAGGCAGTCTTTAGAGTTGGTTTCCAGCAAGATAAAGCTGTTCTCCGCTTGCTCCAGTTGCACTGTGGAGCTTCTCATGCCAGCGGCACACAGGGTGGCAAGGAGTACGAGGTGGTTTCCCATCCCAAACACAAACCAGGAGCCGTGTGTGCGTTCCTGCACAAGTACATCTGCAGCCTCAGGGCCACCTCCCTGTCCTTCTTCTGGAAGTGTGTGTGCAGGGATGAAAGGCTCCGTATTAAGTTGCCAATGTGATCACGTGCTGCCGGGACGTGGCTGTAGCTAAGCAGCACCACCCCCACTGCCACTTTTTGGCTGGTGACTCCTCTGCTGGCTGCTCCTTGGAGTGCCCCAAAAGGAAGGAGCAACCAGCCACAGCACCCCAGGAAGGGGCAGAGCCAGCTCTGCGCAGCCCCGGGCACCACCCCACTAAAGGCTTTGGTACTCGATGCCCAGCTTGCGGGGGTGACAGCACGAAGCTGTCCAGTCTGCAGATGCCCCCAGCACTTGAGAGTGCTCAAGGCCAGGTTGGACAGAGGGGCTTGGAACGACCTGCTCTAGTGGAAGGTGTCCCTGCCCGTGACAGGGGTTGGAGCTGGAGGAGATTTAAGGTCCCTTCTACCCGAACCACTCCGGCGTTCTAAGACCGTGCTCCACACCCCAAGGGGTGGCAGCGCCGAGCTCGGGCCAGCACCACCGCTCCCGCTCCCGAAGACAACGGGCCCCGAGGCTGCTGGAGCAGAAGGGGAACCGCCGCGGGTTCCGGCCGGGGCAGGGAGCGCCGCGCCTCAGCCCCGCGGCACGAACGGGTCCGGTGCCTCCGGAGGAACCCAGCGGTTACGGCCCAACGGCCGCTCCGGGCATCCCCGCGCGCAGACCGCAGCCGAGGCGGAGGAACAGCAAAGAGGCGGGGCGGGGCGGGGCGGGGCGGGGCGGGGCTTGCGGCTCCGCCCGAGCTGGGCGCCGGCAGCGCGGAACCGTGGCCCGGCCCGGCCCGTGCCCGGCGCAGTGCACGTGCGCCGCCCGCAGGTGAGCACGGAGCCGCGCGCCTCGAGATGGAAACACCCCCTGGGCAGTGGCGACGCGTGCCAGAGCGGCCCCGAGCGGAGACACCGCGGTCGGCTCTCTGTGGTACACGTGCGACGCTCTGGCCGCAGGCGTTCCTCTCTGTGGTAGAAGGGGCGCTCTAGCTGCCTTTCCATGGTACATGTGCGGTGCTCTGGCCACAGGCCTGCGTCTTTATGGTACCAGAGGTGCTATAGCCGGGCTCGCAGCCGCCGCGGGGGCCGGAGCTCGGGGCCCGGCGTCGTAGTAGCTCGTCCCGCGCTTTGCGCCGCTCGAGACCGGCGGGACCCGCTCCGCAGGCTCCGGCGTCCCGCGGACGCTGCGCAGACGCTCCTGAGCCCCGTGTCCGCTCCAGTGGCGCCGGGACCGAGTCCGGGAGGAGCCGCGGAGCGCCCCTGGGACCGCTGCAGCCGCCCGGGCCCCGCCGCGGCCTCACTCCACCTCTCCCCGCCGCAGCGCAGGTAACGGCCATGCCCCGGGCGCACGCGGGGGTCGAGGCTTCAGCCCCTGCCGGGGAGGGACCGGAGCTTTCGGCCGCGGCAGTTCCGGCAGAGCCCGGGCGCTCCCGCCCGCAGCAAAGACAACCCCTGCGGGGCAGGGCCGGGCCGGGCCGGGCCGGGCCGGGCGGGGGCAGTGGCCGCGAGCAGGAGCGAGCTGCGGGAGGTGTCCGGGGGAGGTGCCCCGAGAGCCGGCTCCTAGCGGGACACGGAACGACGCGGAGGTTGCTCGCCTTCGGTTGTGCGCACGAAGACTTCGCTGGAGGCAGCGGAGAAGCTCCGAGCAGGAGGCGTATAGGCGGGGAATGTTATAACTAGCTGCAGGAACTTATTAGTCTCCACCTCTTGGCGTCTATGCACTGCTCTCCAGTGACTGTGGGCAGGGGTCTTGAGGATGGACTAAGCAGTCTTCCTCGCGGTGTACTTTTCACCTTTGGCACGGTTGGATGCCCCAGTAATCACAAAACTAGCTGAAAGCAGCCATATCTGTAATTCTTCTGATAGCTGGAAAAGATTTGGGAGAGTGTGACCTTCCTGCAAAATTTATTGCAGGATGGGCAGATAAGGAGTATCCCAAGCTAGCAGATGTTTGGGAGGCACTGTCTCTAAACTAACTGATAAGTAGAAGGATGGTGTGAAATCATTCATTCATGTTCAGTGGGGCCACTAAATTCCACAGACTTACAACACAAACATTGTTCTTTATTTTCGACCTAAGTTAGGCTAAAAGTACGTTAACCCTATGTTTTTCAGGCACTGGCTTTTCTTATACCAAGCTCCCCCCCCCCCCTTTTCTTTTACCTTTATAAATTGTTTTTCTATGTGACTCCCTTTTGCTCAAGAGTTCTGGCCATTTTCAGCTTCTTGTCTAATCTTGTGTCTTTAGCGACCTTTGGGAACTCACAGCGGTTATAGCCACATAGCAACGGCTATGATTTGTGAAAGCCAATACGTTGATGTGCTTATTACACTCTTCCCCTCGCAGCCTGTCTCTTGGCCTCCCTCTCAAGGGAATTCCTCAGCTCACAACACATTGGAGTGTTTCCTCCTGCTCGTGGGGGATCTGAGCCTGCTCCTGGCTTTCATCCACTGCCTGGTGGGCTCTGGGGCAGGATAAAGGTGATAAAAGCATAAAGGTAAGGGGAAGAGCTGGCTGTTCCCAGACCTGATTCCTGGTGGGAGAGCTGTTGCCTTCATGGTCAACCAGAGCCAGAATGTAAAGCCTCTGGGGTTGCTGCAGCTCCTCTCAGGTTTAGGATCTCTTGGGAAGCTTTCATTCGAGGCTTCTCTGTGTGCTGTCGGTGGTGTCTGTTTCCAGCAACGACAGCAGAGGAGCAGGAGGTCTCAGTGATGAGGTTCAGTATCTGGGTCACTCACCATTGCCTCTGTGTGTTCTCTGGTGAGTTTTGATACTGGCAGAAGATGAGATGAAAGGAACATGTGCAGAAAGATGGAAGCAGGGCTGAGCTGCCCCGGGCAGAGGCCACTTGCGAAAGGGATTTGGAGGTGAGCTCTGGGTCCTGTGTTGAGGACACCAGGCGTGGGCAAACAAGGTGGCTGCTCTTTTCCTTTCCCTGTTGGGGTTTCTTGATAGCAAAACCTGGGCAGAGCCTCCTCTCCTGTGCATCCTAAAGAACAGGCTGATGCTTTGTGAGTCGTAGTGCTTGGTTCAAGGACTTAAGTCCTTTCTTTATGATGCGTATTGGCTTTGGAACTTAGCCAAGTCCTGCTTTTCCCTAGCTGTGGCTTTTCTTCATTTGCTTGAGCTTGCACATCAGAAGTGGAGAGTTCCTTTTCCTGTACTGAATTTTCAGTGTGTGTGCGCTGGAAAGTGTTCTTCCAGGACTGAGCGTTGGCTGTTCTACAAAACCTCATCTTCTGCCTGGCTGGAGACCACCAAAGGGACGAACAAGTGCTGTGGTGTATCTTCAGGTGCCTGGTAACTCTGGCTTGGGCTGTGTCAGCTCTCTGGTGCCCCAGTTCCTCAGTCTGTAGCGAGAATCCGGGAGTCTTTCAGGGTGTTGCAGCTCAGTCAGCATCTCTAAGGAGTTTCGTGGGCTTCACAGCAGTGTTTGGTCTCTTCTCACAAAGGAACAAGTGACAGGACATGAGGAAACAGCTTCAGTTTGCACCAGGGCAGGTTTAGACTGGAGATGAGGAGCAGTTTGTTCACTGAAGGGGTTGTCAAGCGTGGAACAGGCTGCCCAGGGCAGTGGTGGAGTCACCATCCCTGCAGGGGTTGAACAGATGTGTAGACGTGGCGCTTGGGGACGGGGTTTAGCGGTGGCCTCGGCAGCGCCGGGTTAATGTTGGACTCGATGATCTCAAAGGTCCATGTCTGTGACGTGGTGGCTGATTCCTGCAGCTGCCAGGAGCCGGGGTTGCATTTTGGTGGCTGCAGATCTGGCACTTCCAAGTTGGAATCTTTGTGCAGTGCTGAAGCTGCTGGTGACTTGAGGCCAGGAACCTCGTGAGCCTTTGCTGAAGGGGCACGTCCCCACCTCAGACCGTGTTCTGTTAGGAAACTGTTTCCAGGCTTTTCCCCCAGAGCTGCCTCTGGTTTAGTTTGTTCCTGCCCGGCGAGTTGTTGTCTGAGAGCATGGAATAGCTGATTTTATTGTTAGTGTTAGAAAAAGGGGCGAATTTTTTACGATAACTATATAAATAGTAGAAATGATTATATTTGAACAATTTATAAATCAATAGTGTGGCTTTGGAAATACTGTAATTTTGCAGTATTGTTTGTAGTTTCGTACCATAGTTATTCAGTAGCCAATGTTAACAATGGTAGGCTTGGTGGCAAGAGCCAACATAACCATATATGGTGAAGGGTATATGGGTGGATTTAAGAAAGTATTGTGAAAGTCTGTCGAAGCAGAAATTATGGACACACCAAGGGTAGTCAAGTGAGAATAAGAGAATGCTGGCGTCCACACAATGGTTGGTGTATATGCAAAGAGCAGAAAGGTGCTGCACATGTATTAGTTAATGATGTAATCCGTGTTGCATGTGTATTAGTGACCAAATTTTTAGTGTATAAATTGCGAACACGATGTGACGAGGTCGAAGCCAGATTTGGGCGAGTGCCCCTGGTTTCCCAGCGCTGCAATAAAGCACCTCATATAACCATTCCGGTGGTTATGTATTTATTCTTATGCTAACATTAGTGCCAACTTCGAGAGCTCTGCAATCTTCAGCCCTGGAGTGGAGAAGCAGGTTGGGCAGCCATAGCTGCAGTGTTGAGAGAGCATGGCGGAAAATCACAAGTCTTCGATAAGCAAAGCTCGCCGAGTCTGTGTCTCCCCAGTGGTGCCACATTTCTGTGCATTTGAGACCAAAGTGCTGTTAAATCCTGCTGGGTTGAGAGCTGCCCTCCAGGAATGGATAACCAGGACAGGGTGCTCTGTGTGGCTTCACATCTTAATGCTTGGAAGGTTTTGCCCTTGCATTGAGGAGCTGTTACAGATCTCCCTCTGAGAAATGGTCCCATGATCTCCAGGCTAAGATTTAACCCTGGCTGGATTCTCTTCCGTGCTGGTGGTGTCCTTCAGAAGCAGCAGAGATCCCCCTCATCCTCCTCCTCAGTGTTTTGATGCTCTTCTAGAACTGACCTAATGCCTGGATTCCTCCACTCCCTGTGCCTCTACCCAGGGTCACTTTTCTCTCTGTCCCATAGCTCTGTAGTTCTGCCCAGGAATGGGGTATTCAAAGTGGGGAGGCCAGAGAGAGGCCGAAACCTGCAGCAGATGAGGCTTTGGCAGCACGTTGTGGTCCCTTCTGGAATTGCTTTGTTGTGGTCCCTTCTGGAATTGCTTTGCCTGATAAATCCTGGGTGCTCATTGGTTTCCCAGGACTGTTTTCTGCTGGGAGTCACAAAGCAGGAGACGCCCTGTGTCTGCTGCTGCTGCAGCTGCTGCATTGGATGGGCTGAGGTTGGTTAGAAATCTCCCCGAGCCCCTGACGGTTCCTTGCTGTCCGTGAGTGATGGGCAGGAGCTGGGGGCAGGCAGGGCTCACGTGCAGCTCCAGCCTCCCTCCCGGTCCTCTCCTGCCCTTATCCCAGAAACGGGGGGAGGCCAACAAGAGAGAAGAGGCTGAAAATGGGCCTCCCAGCCCTCTTCGGCCTTTCCTTTGATCCCACCCACTTCTCCCCTCCTCAGTGCATGAGCTCTCTCTCACCTCTTGTGTCCATCAGTGATGACTGTGGGGATGCGTCCAGCTTTCCCAGTGTGCTGCCAGTGCCTGGCATGGGGATGTGGGGCTGGGCAGCAGCAGCAACTCCTGCGTGTGTGTCCCTGTGTGTGTGTCACCAGTGTCACCAGTTCTGTCCCGTCTCTCCCAGCAGCTCAGGCTATGGTGCTCTGGCTGTGTGGCAGCTCCAGCCCGGCCTTGCTGTGGCTGCCCGGTGACACCAGGCCCGTCCTCGCTGCTGCCACTCGCTGCCACCACACGGTGCCGGAGTCCCTCAAGTGTGCCTGGCAGTTACACCGCGGCCAGCTCGGTATGTGCTGGCTCCTGTGTCCCTGCTCCCAGCCAGTCCTGACCCTGGTCCCTGGAAGTGATTTCAGTTACCTGTGTTCTTCTGAAATGGTTTCCCCAGGACCTCTTTGGTCTGGTCTGGCGTCTGTCTGCTGAGGCCAGTTAGATGTTGGTACTTGGGTTGATACGCGGATTGACTCCACAACTCGTTAAAGTTGTAAAGTAGGTATGCTTTATTCAGCGCTGAGGTGCATGGGGATCGTTCCTCCAAAGCATGCACACCCAGGGTCGTTTTTCCTTTACATTTATTCCCTTAAGGCATACATATGCATTAGATTACTGATACGCCTATACGTATTTAGTATGTGTCCCCGCTTCGTATTATAATGAGCTAGAAGGTCCTTTGCGCCTGCGCAGTGCCCCCTCTGGTCATGGGCAGGGGTCTCAAGATGAAGTAAATGAGTCTTCCTCCTGTGGGCAGGGATCCTCAAGATGAAGTAAACGAGTCTTCCTCTTCTTAAACTTTTCACCTTTTAATCTTCGCGCATGGCTTTAGGGTTTAGTCGGTACCTCATCCATAAATCATCAGCTTCTCCCCCTTATCAATAGACCCAGACATTCGCATTTCCTTGTCAATAGTTGCTTATCAGTAGAATCAGGCCTCTGTCTCCTCCCCTTATCAGTAGTTTGTGCCTTGTTCTGTTTAGTAAGCATGATAGGTGTTTACAACAGACAATACTTTTGTTTAAGCAAGGAATTCTTCTAACTCTCTTATACAATCCCCTGTATTGTTCCCATGTACATTTATTAACCCTGTATCACTGCAGGACGCAGTGGGCGTCTTGTACAAAAGGTTTTGCATTTTATCGGTGTATACGCACAAGAAGCAGAGGGCATCTCGTGGTTGGGGTCCTGCAAGAAAGATTTTGGTTTTACCCATATACAATCTGTCGTGGTTTAAACCGATCCACACAGCTCATCCACTCGCCCCTCCCCCCCCGACCCTCCCCACTCCCGGTGGGATAGGGAGGAGAATCAGGAGAATGTAACTCCCACGGGTTGAGATAAGAACAGCCCAGCAACCAAGGTACAACACAAATCACTACTGCTACCACCAATGATAATATTGATAAGAGAAAATAACAAGAGAATACGATACCACCGCCGAACGAGTTCGACCCCCCCGAAGAGAGAGAGTGCCCTTCCGGGTAACTCCCAGTTACCTCCCTGGGCATGACGTGCTGTGGTACGGAATACCTCTTTGGCTAGTTTGGGTCAGGTGTCCTGTCTCTGCTTCCTCCCGGCCTCCCCTCGTCCCCAGCACAGCATGAGACTCACAAAGTCCTTGGCCAGAATAAACATTACTTAACAACAGTTAAAACCAATCGGTGTTATCAGCTGTCTGCCCAGGCTGGAAGTCAAAACACAGAGCTTGAACCAGTTACTAAGAAGGAGCAAAACGGCTCCTGGTAAACCCAGGACACAATCGCAAGAAGCAGAGGGCATCTTGTGGTTGAGGTCCTGCAAGACGAGGTGGGCGTCTTGTAGAAAAGGTTTTGGATTTTACTGGTATTTGACTTACGTTGTGGCTTGTTATAGTTATGATTTTGGTCTTGTGATTTTGGTATTGGTGACAGACTGTTATAAATGTATTATTAATTGTTATCTCTGTTTCAAGTGTTGTAACTGTGGAGTGTCTATTTTGTGGCTCATTATAGTGATGATTTTGGTCTTGTGATTTTGGTATCGGTGGCAGGTTGTTATAACTGTTGTTAGTTTGATACAATTTTAGTCTCTGTCTCAAGTGTTGTAACTGTGTGGAGTGTGTCTGTGGGATCCCGTGTGTGTGTGTGTGTGTGTGAGAACGTGAGATTGATAATGGGAAATCAGCAGAGGGGAGAGATCTTGAAAAAGAGTCCTTTAGGGTGCATTTTGGCACGTTTGAAAGAACTGGGAGGGTTTCCTGGGGGCTCGGTAAATGAGAAAAGGTTGATAAAAATATTGTGACGGATGGTGGCCTTTGTATAGTTTGGAAGATCAGGAAAAATATCCTAAAAATGGAACTTGGAATTATGATACATTGTTGCAATTAATGTTGTTTTGAGGTGGCAAGGAAAATGGGATAAGTAATGTATGCAGATATGTTTTTCACTTTAAGAAACGACCCCAAGTGACAGACGGAATGTGAAATTAATATACCTCTGCCAGATCCCTTAATTTTGGCTTTGGAAAAGGGCAGGGAAAAACTGAAAGCTAAGCTGGAGAGATGTTGTTCAGATTGTGATACTGGGGAAAGATGCTAAGGAAAACCAAGAGGGCAAGGAGGGGAGCTCGGGCAGTTCCTGTGTTTGAGCGTGGGATGAGTGCTGGGGAGGCAGAGGTGGAGGGATGTCGGGCGGAGGTGGGGGAGTGGGTTCGTCTCCTATGAGACCAGATCTGTGTGTGCTGTGGGGAGTTTGGACGTTGGAAGAGAGATTGCCCTGGGGGGAGTGCCATGGGGTGGCTCCGGTGGCTGAATTGGAACTAGACTGATGGGGACCTGGGGAATCTACCCTAGCAGATCCACCTGTTAAATTAAAACTAGGGACTAGAGGAAATAAAGTGGAATTTTAGTGGATACAGGAGCAACTTATGCGGCATTAAATCAGAGGGAAAAGAATTTGTTACAGATTTGGGAGCTACTGGTCACCAAGAAAAAGAGGAAAAAAAAAAAAAAGGAGGCGTTCTTTCTGAAACCCTTAAACTACAAATTGGGAAAACAAATGGGAAAGCATAAATTTTATGCATGCTAAATTCTCCGAAATGTTTAGGATGAGACGCAACATTTAAAGAAGGCAAAATGGAATTAAGAGTTAAAAATGATCAATTAAATGCAGTTTTGAGTTTCTCTTTAATTCAACAGAAAAGCAAACAGGAGGACCTCCCTGAAATAGAAGAAATCCTTAATCAGGTATATCTGGGAGTATGGGCGTGTGAAGTTCCAGGTAAGGCGAAAAATGCTTTGCCTGTTGAAGTAGGAATAAAAAGGGTGGTGGGGGCTGCCCAATTAGAATAAAACAATATCCCCCTAAAATTGCAGGGAAAGGGAATTAAAAATCATTGATAAATTTTAAAATATAAATTATTAATTGAATGTGAATTGGAATATAATACTCCTGTCTTGCCGGTAAAGAAATAAAGTTGCAGATTGGTTCAAGATCTCAGAGCAATCGACAAATTTGTAGAGGATATTAATTCAGTAATAGCTAATCCGTATACCTTATTGACTAAATTGAATAATAATCAGAAATGGTTTGCCGTCTTGGATTTAAAGGACTCTTTGTTTACCATTGGCCAAAGAAAACCAGAATTTATTTGCTTTTGAATGGGAAAATCCTGACACAGTAAGGAAAACCCGATTAACTTGGACAGTATTACCTCAAAGGTTTAAAAACAGTCCAGCGAGTTTTCAAAATCAGCACTGGCACTAGAATCATGGAAACCACCCACTCAGACGGGGACTCTGTTACAAGATGTGGATGACCTATTAATTGCCATAGAAACAAAGGAAGAACGTGTCCAGTGAATGGTGGGATTATTGAGTTTTCTGGGACTGAGTGGTTATTGGGTATCCAGACAAAAGGCCCAACTAATCCAAACCTGAGTTTCCTACCTAGGATATGAAATAACAGGAGAACAGAGAGAACTTGGAACTGCTCGAAAAGAAGCCATTTGTCAAACTCCACGACCATCGACCACCAAGTTGCTCCGGACATTCCTGGTAATGACTGGACGATGCAGGCTTTGGATGCATGATTCTAGTGTTCTGGTAAGACCCCTATGTGAACTGTTAAAAGAAACCCCTCTCTCTTTGGAATGGACTGTTTCAGCAGAGGAGGGCTTTAGAAATTTAAAAGACAAAGCTAATGAGAACTGCAGCTCTGTGTCTGGATGTGACTGAATCCTTTTGGCTATATTCCTATGAAGAGCAGTGAATAGCTTTGGTGGTCCTTACTCAGAAACCCAGGACCCTATAAGAGGGCAGTGGTGTATTTTTCAAAACAGCTGGATGAAGCGAGCAAAGGATGGCCTGGATGCCTAAGGGCTGTGGCAGCAGTTGTCATGAATACTGAAGAGGCTCACAAATTTACCTTGGGACAAAAGGTTACTGTGCTAGTGTCCCATGTTGTATCAGCAGTCCTGGAACAGAAAGAAGCCCACCGGTTATCTCCGTCATGTTTTTTTAAAATACCAGGCCACCCTTGTGGAACACAATGATATAGAAATCGTGGTCACTAATGTTGTCAATCCAGCATCCTTTTGCAGGAACAACCAACAGGAACTATTAACACACAACTGCTTGGCCACTATAGAGACTGTGTATTCAAGCTGACCTGATTTGAAAGAAACCTCTGGAACATACTGAACGAGAGCCCTGGAACTGGCTAAAGACAAAAGGATAAATATTTGGACTGATTCTAAATATGCATTTGGCATGGTCCGTGCGCATGGTGCCACCTGGAAAGAACGAGGACTTTTGAACACGAAACAGATTAAACATGCTACAGAAATTCTACGACTACTGGAAGCTGTTCAGCTACCTGAGGAAGGAGCTATTATGTGTTGAGAGAAGGAGGCACAAAAGCACAATGTAATCAGTTCTAAGTAAGGTTAAGTTTGATGGCTTTGTAATGGAAAATAACTGCGGTGCTTGAAGGTAGCCGACATAGTTTCAGGACCTTAGGACCTTAGTACAAAAAGTGTATGGAAAGCAGAATAGAAAAACCTTACCTGGGGATGGGGAGTATCTGGGACTAGCAGATGCCCAGGATGGGAGCAGTTAAACTAACTGATAAGTAGGAGGACAGGCTGATTGTTATGTTTGTGGTGTTAATGAACCCATTAAGCTGGTGTAAACATCTACTGGGCAGTATCACAAGTCTAGCAGATGTCCAGGATGGGAGCAGTTAAACTAACTGATAAGTAGAAGGACGGGATGATTGCTATGTCTGTGATGTTAATTAAGCTGGTGCTTCAAAGACTGCCAGGAGTTATGAGGATTGTTGGGAGAAGTAAAGGACCCTTAAAAACCACCATCACAGTTTTTGTATGCTTGTGGGAAACTTTTCAGAAAATGATGTAATTCATGTGCAGCCTCATATATAAGGATGGCCTGTATAGCAATACGGGGACTATCCCCCGTATCTCCCGGCGCCGCAATAAAGAATACCTGCTTGTCAACTTGAAACTCTGTTGGTGAGTTTGTTCCTGGAGTTTTCTCCGAACCAAGGCAAAGGTACCATTGTTATCTTTGATTGCTGGCTGTTTCCAGGCTGAAAGTAAAAGGAAGGGACTTCACTCTTTCCAGTTTGTCCTTCCCCAAAACTGGGTGTTTTTTGAGACCTCCAGCTTTCCCTGAGCAGGGAAAATCCTATGGAGCCATAGAGGTGTCCAGGGGTTGTTCTGCCCACCCTGAGCTGCAAGTCTGCATCATGAGAGAGAAAGATAGCTGGTGCTGGCTCCCAGCTCCTTCCTGGGCCCTGCAGAGGTTTGTGACCAGCAGCTTCCACCCTTGTGACCGTGCCCTGGGCCAGGAGAAGCAGGCACTTCCCACGGGGATGGCCACTTGCTGCATCCCACTCCTCCCCAGTACGTCCCGGAGGGTCCGAGCACAGGGCTGGGGACCAAAGGGTGCTGAGAAGAGGGTGTTCAAAGAGGCCTCTCTGCAGCACCCATGCCCTGGAGCTTGGGGGCTATTCCTGGGTGCGTGAAAGGAGGCATGGGACTCCTTTGGGAGGCATGGGACTTCCTGCTGGGAAGAGTTCTCTTGTGCTGTGCGTTCATGAAAGCAAGCACCTCACTGGCTGTTTGCCTTTAGGTATTAGAGAAGTGAGTGGTTTCCCTGGGCTGGAGGAAAGATGGATTGATTTTGGCCACGCAAAGCTCTTCCCTGAGAACACGTCCCTGCTGCTGCTCACAGACAGCGTCACCTTCAGGTGCAAACCCAGACAGGACACATCACCCAGCCAAGTGCAGGCGATGTGAGTGGAGGCAGCAGTAATTGGGCTGACGGCGATGGCCCTGGCCATGCTCATGGGCGGGAAGGATGGAGTGAGAGCTGGGACGTGTTGCGTTCCCCTGTAGGTGATGGGCTCTGCTATGAAGGTTGGTGGTTCACGGTGTCATGGGCATTGCTTATAGAGTTGCATTTTACCATTTGCGCACTTTTAATCCCTGTGTTTTTACTCTTGGTGCTTTGCAAATCCTTATCACAGTTCTCTTAGGGCTTCTCAAGCCCTGCTGGAGCTGGAGGAATGCTTAAATCCTTCATCTCCTACTTCCTAATGAGCCTTGTCCTGCCTTTGCTGCCGGTGCTCAAGGTCCCCACCTCAGAGCCGGGGGGAGGCTTCCCCTGCTGATGATGGGTGATGCTGCTTTAGCAGTGCTGAGCCCTGGTGCTCTCACCTCCTGCCCTGGCATCACTCGGGGCTCTGAAATAGGCTCATAGAAGGGTCACAGACACTCCCTCTCTTCCCCAGGTCCCACCACCAGCAGTTGTAGCAGCCCGTGAGCTGAGGCAGGAAGAAAAGCTGGCCCCAAAACGAACCCCCGTGCTGCACCGGGGCCCGAGGAAGAGTTGTCGGCTTCCTCCCTGGCTGAGCTGACAGCCCTGGCACCGTTCAGAGGCGTGGTGGCCATCAGCCTGAGCTTCAGTTCCTGCCGGGAGCAGCCCAGCAGAGGGGTGATGCTGGTGGGGCTCCTTGGCTGGGTGACAGCGCCAGCTCGATGGTGACCCCAAGACTGCCATTCCCATGACATGTGCCCTTGGGGACCTGCCTTGGCTTCAGTCCTAGCAGGGTCATGGTGGCAGCGGCTGCTCCATCGGCTGGTAGATGAAGAGCAGGAGCGGGGTTTGCTTTTGCCTTTCCACTTCCTGTCAGAGCACAAGGACTGAGAGCTCCTTCGCGTGTAGGTGGCCAGAGGGGCAAACCTGGCTGTGAAATGGTGCGGTGCAGTACAGTGCCAGGGGACAGATAACACTGAGAGTGTTGAGTGGTGAGAGCTCGTCTCTCAGCCCTCTCTGGGGCACTGCCGTGGTTGACAGCCAGCTCCCTGCAAGCCCTGGAGAGGCAGACCCCTTTGCTGCCAGAGCTTGGGTCCCCTATAAAGCATTGAACCACAGGGTGATTTGTGTCGGAAGGGACCGTAAAGCCCACCCAGTTGTAACCCCTGGCACGGGCAGGGACCCCTTCTACTGGAGCAGCTTGCTCCAAGGCCCTGTGTCCTACCTGGCCTTGAGCAACAGCCACAGCTTCTCTGGGCACCCTGTGCCTGCGCCTCAGCACCCTCACAGGGAAGAGCTTCTGCCTAAGAGCTCATCTCAGTCTCCCCTCTGGCAGGTTAAAGCCATTCCCCTTGTCCTGTCCCTACAGCCCCTTGTCCAAAGCCCCTCTCCAGATTTCTTGCAGAATAATACAAGAAATTTCTTGCAGGCTTCCTACAGCAGAAGCACAGCACAATGCAATGCTGCTGCAATGATTTTCTGGAGAACTTTTAGCTCGAAGACCAGCATCAAGATGCTGCCATGTATCTAGGCTGTAAAAGTGCAATTTCATGGACTCTGAAATGCGCCCTCTAAGTGTGGCCATGACTGTTCTGCTGCAGTTCCCTTAAACCTCCAGCTGCAGAGAGGACCCTGGGGGGTTTCCACTTCAAAACAAGGCAACAAGATGTGTGTCTCCATAGCTTCCACCAGGGATGTCTTCAGACCCTTCACCCCTGAGGGTGCCTGTTTCAGGTAACAAAGTCATTTGTTCCCAGGGGAAGATTTCACTCAAACTTAGAGAAGTAGTTACAGAAATCCCCATCTTAAAGGCAAAATCTATGTCACCCCCTGGTGAAAGTGCCATAGAAGCAGCCCTGGTGTCCCGTGCTGGCAGGCAGGAAGGTGCAGACCCGCAGTGTGGCTGCCGAAGAATAACACTCTCTCTTTTCCCAGGTGCAGCTCAGCAGCAGAAGGGGAGAGTCAGTGACCAGCAGGAGGTACAGGGGGAAACGTGGCAGCTCGTGGGCACAGGCAGCTGGGACATGCCCACTGCTGGCTTGAGGAAGATGCACTAAGCTCGAAAAACTGGGTGCTGGGTATAAAAGCAGGAAGTTGATCCATTTTTGTAAGCGAAGGCTGCGAAGGCTGCAAAGTGCCTGCACTTTTCCGGCTGCACACATACTTCCCCTCCACCTCCCTCCTAGTCAGAGCCAAAGGCAGCCTGACCCTGCAGGGCTGTGCAGCCCTGGGACAGTTTGGGGCAGCAGCAGCAGCAGCAAAGAGGCTACAGAGAACCGTGCAGATAGTCACAGAATCCCAGCCTGGTTTGGGTTGGAAGGGACCTGAGAGCTCCTCCAGTTCCAGCCCCTTCCATGGGCAGGAACACCTTCCACTGGAGCAGCTTGCTCCAAGCCCCTGTGTCCAACCTGGTCTTGAACACTGCCAGGCATGGGGCAGCCACAGCTTCTCTGGGTACCCTGTGCCAGCGCCTCAGCACCCTCACAGGGAAGAACTTGTGCCTCAGAGCTCATCCCCCCCTGCTTCCTGGTCTCATGAATTCGTGTGAAGCACTCCCTCAGGGCTGGGTGTACCTGATGGGCTGAGCCAGTTTTGCATCCATGGGGTGCTGGGACCAATGTTCCCCCGCCACTATGGTGGGTAAAGCCATCTGGGCTTTACGCAGCTGCTGCCTCTGCCAGCTCTTTGTTGCGTGCAGACGGTCAGCAGCTCGGCACCCCTCCTGATCCCAAAATGACCTCTGGAGAAGTCCCACCTTTGGTGTTTTCTTTGGCCTTCTCTAGGCCTTGCATGTGGAGGAGTCTCGCGTGGAAAGCGCGGAGGTGGAGGATGTGATGAGCATTTACGTCTAAACTGGAGGCAGCATTGACCAGCCGCAGCTGAGGGTGACACCAGATGTCATGTATGCACCCATCAAGGCATCCTGATCCACCAGGACCAGGCACTGGACCTCCCACCTCCTGCCGTGACTGTGGAAGCTGCCTCGAGCAGGAGCCTTGCAGAACGTCGTTGTGCCTCCAAGCAGAGAAGATGTCTTTGTTGCTGATGCTTCATCCCCAGGGCTCCCCCTCCAGCAGCTATGCATGCTGAGCCTTGGCTGGAAAGGATTTGGAGCATCAGGAATGCATTAGTTTGCCTGGAAAGTTCCTCTTGAATTGGAAGGACGAGCTGGTTTCAGCTTCTCCTTGAGACTTCCTGTGAATACAGAGTCACCCGAAGGAAAAGAAAGATGCTGAAGGCAAATCAGTGGGAGCTTGCTGCCAGACTCCCCTCAGTTACAGGGTAACAGAGAGCATTACATGGATTTTAATCATGAGTCCCATGTTCACTACCCCAAGTCTTGTCATTAAAAGAATATATGAAGTTCCTTTGTCCTGAGAAGTTGTCTGTACGTTTGCAAGTGTGTGAGTAATTGCTGAGTAATGCAGTTTGCTTGAGCCCACAATCCCAGGGCAACAGTTCCTCTGTTCTGAAATGTCCCCACTGTAGCACAAGGGGAAGGGGCTTTCTGTGCAGTGCTGTTCCTGGCACAAAATGCCACTTGCTCAGAAGGGTGGGATGCACGTGTGGAAGGCAGCTGAGCCATGTCATTCCAGTTTAAAGGGCCGTGTCTCCCTCAGCAGCACCAGGCATCTTTAAAAATGCAGGGAGGGCACACATGGAGTTTTGTTTCCCTCTGGCTTTCAGGGAAAGCCAGGCACCCTGTACCCTGCATGCTATGGAGGGGTGAGAGCCTTGGGCATCTTCTGACCACAGCTGCTCTTGGCACATGCTGTGATGGAGAGGGGTGATGGGCACAGGTTACTCCTGGGGAGATCCCAACTGGACACAAGAAGAACATGTTTCACCATGAGAACTATCAGCCACTGAATCATCTCCCCAGGGAAGTGGTGAAATTCCCAGGGGAATTGGACCCTGTTGAGATCCTGCTGGACAGGGTGCTGGGCCAACTTGTGCTCCTGGTAGCAGAGTTGGTAGCATCATGCTCTCGGAATGCTGCACTTGGGGCTGTAGTTCAGCCTGGGGAGGAGCAGCTCTCACGCATCTGAGGCCGGGAAGCGCCCTCAGGGAGCCGCAGGGCTGCAGCCGGGCTCTCACCTCACTGTGCACGGAGCAGGGAGGAACCTGCAGGACTTAATCTGGATGGAAGAGGTGAGAGGAGCTGAGGCTGGCCCCATGTGCTCCATAGTGCTCTCTGGTCCCTCCTGCTTCCACCTTCTCTCCCTCACTTCTCTGCTCTGCCCCGCCCCCCACCCCGGGCTCCCACCACAGAAGATGTCACCTTCACCTACACTGTGCCCCCCACCTCTCTGTTTAACCCATCCTGCAGCCATACCAGCTGCCTCTGCTCTGTCACTTCCTTCTCTGAGCAGCTCCTTGCAGAGCTTGCCCCCCACCGGCCCTTCTTTGCTCTTTGGAGCTCTTAAAAGTCGGTGTGGCTTTCCCTGTGGCTGCAAATGGCTCAGTACTGCTGGGCCCTCTCTGGCTGCCCTTCAGAGCAGTCTCTCTCTCTGGATAAGTGTAGCTTTGTATCTGAGACCTCAAGTGTCACCCTGGTTCTCTTCATGGCCTTGCTGCTTGTCATTGTTTATTCCTCCACATTTTCATCCATCCCAGGTGGCTGAACATCATCCTTTGAAGCTAGTGCTGAATGGGGGGGAGACCCGGTGACAAAGGACGTGGTCAAGGCACCCAATGCCTTCACGTCGGATTTTACCAGCAAGACTGGCCTTCAGAGAGCACCCACAGCATGGAGAGCTCCCTCAGTGGGATGGGCTCAGGTCGGGATCAGCACAGGACATGCCAGTTGACCCTGAGGGGATGTGCCCCTTTGTGCTGAGGGAGCTGAGAGCACCATGAGACTGCTCCTGGAAACCTCTGAAAAGAGGTAGGAGACACTCAGGGGCTGCAGCAGTGTGGGAGGCGGAAGAGAGAAGGGCTCATGCTCCTCAGCTTCACGTCTGCTGATGGTCACCTGCTCCTCTCACCTCTCCCCAACCACAAGAAGCCGCTGGCCCCAAGCAGCAGGTGAGCAAACACTTCCTGGCAGCTGCTGTGAGCAGGATGGTGCTGCTTTATCTGTTGTTTGGGCTCTCCCGGCCCCTCAGAAGGTGCAGCACAAGAGCCAGAAAAGCTTTTAATATACTTGTGAGAGGAGTTAACCACGAGCAGGAACCTGCACTGGTCTGGCTTGTAGCTCTTCTGAGGTTAAGAGAGAACAATGGTTTTAAAGTTTCCTTCCAGCAATCTGGAAGGATTAACATGACCGGAGTGGCCTGACAGATACAACTGCTCCTTGGAGCAGTTAAAGAGGGGGACATGGGTGATGGCGACATGGTGGGTGGGCAGCACTCATCTACGCCAGCTCCTCCTGCCTGCAAGCAAGTGAACTATGAGCCTGTGTCGTGGTTTAAGTGCAGTCAGTAACTCAGACCCACACAGCCTGCTCGCTCAATGACACCTGCAACTGTTCAGGACGTGGAGGCTCCCTTGGATGCAGAGCCTGGGGCAGAGCCCAGCACAGCCCCTCTCATCCCAGCAGCAGGTGAGGCTGGAGAAGACATGGTGTCTCCCACGTCTATAGAAGAGCAGAAAGAGGCCATGACAGTAGACGTCTCTCCGGCTGCTGAGGAAGAGCAGCGCCGGTACCAGCTTCCTCTGTCTTTGTTGAGCAGGAGGCAGAAATGGAGGCAGAAGCAGAGGCAGAGAGAGGCAGGCCTTTGCCCTGCTCAGCCCCACAGCAGCGGAGCTGGTTCTTCAGGAAACAGCCAGGCGCCCACTACAGGAGAGTCATTGAGGTGCTGCAGTGGGGCCAGAGAAGGGCAATGGGGCTGGTGAAGGGTCTGGAGCACATATGTGATGAGGAATGGCTGAAGGACCTGGGGGCATTTAGTCTGGAGAAGAGAAGGTTTAGGGGGAACCTTCTTGCCCTCTGCAGCTACCTGACAGTACCTCAGTCCAGAGGAGCAGCCTCCCTCAGGAGGCAGCAATTCCCCTGGAAGCCCCCGGCAGTTCAGCCGTGGAAGATGCCCATGGGTAAAGAGGGGAAAGCCCATTGCCAGCCTGCTGAGGGCAGGCCAAGCGAGCAGAGAAGGCGAGAGGTGAGGGCCGGGGCAGGAGGGAGAGGCCAGTGGTGGGAAGGGGCTGCTCGGAGCTGCCTCGGTGACAAGGCCAGGCTTGCCCACACTGCTTGGGCCGCTGTGCCAAGGCAGCCGCCTCCATCACACACCTTATCCTCCTCCTCCTGCATGCAGGTGACCCACAGGCAGCCCAGAGAAGTGCCTCAGGGCAGCCCGAGCCAGGCGTCATCCCACCATGGGATCACGCTCCAACGGCTGCGCTACCCAGAGAGGATTCAGGCTGTCGACATCCGCCAGAGCGCAGGTAGGCAGCCCCAGGGAGACGGGGCCAAATGTCTTCCCGACCCCAGGAAATGCTGACGGGCAGGCGGGAATTGCAGGAGGGAGCAAGCTGAACCCCCGTGCCGTGCCCCCCGCAGGATGCCCGGGCATGCGGGGTTGCTGTGGGAAGTGCCCATGGACTGCGGGTGGCCAGCCCTCTCCCCAGCCGGCTCTGGGAGCAGGAGGCAGCCGCCTGCGGGACTGAGCCCAGCCCTGCGGTTGGCAGGGGAGCCCAACAGCCTGAGCTCGGCCAGCTGGGACGTGGGCACAACGGACACCGTCACACAGCCTCTCTCCTCGGCTTCTTTTGCAGATGGGCAGCCTGGAGCGCCGAGTGGTGCTGCCCAGCACCAGCGGGTCGAAACAGGAGCAGACCCTCCGTCTGCCACCGCTGGTGACAATGGCACCCCGGCCACCGCCTCGCTCAGCGAGAGCAGTCAGCAGCTGCTGCAGGCTGCCACCTGTAACACCAGCAGCCTCTGAAGCTTCCGGCAGCGTGAGCGACTCGGCCATTGCCACTTCAAGCAGCAACCCACAGCAGCTTCTAACAGCTTCTGCCCAGCTGCGCCGCGTCCCCAGTTACGGCAGCAGAGATACATGGCTGGAGACCTGTCAGCCTGCTCTACGCAGGTCCACAGGCTCTGCTCCCACAACAAAGAACTCTGGGAGCACGAGCACAGTGCTGCGCAAGCACACCACTGGGAGCCAGGGACCCTGCCAGCAGTCAACAGCCGCAGGGACACAAATGAGAAGAGACATGTTCCTGGCAGCCAACAGCAGCAAGGCCCCTGCCACTCAGCCCACACTGAGGAGCACTGGGCAAGCGGCACAGCCCCTGCCAGCAATGTGGGCAGCGGGCAGCAAGGGCAGCCTCAACAGCAGCGTGCTGTGGCGGCACCAGAAGGTGTTTCCCCAGCATCTGCCCACGCTGCCCCACATCAAGACTTCAGAGCAGCCAAAGAGGAGCTGCCTTCCTGCCGCAGAGGAGGAGAGACAGTGTGTTGAGGACATCGAGAACATACTGTCCCGAGTAAAAGTCCTAAAATTACGAAACATCTGGGTCAACCCCCTCGTCCCAGAACTCTACCAAGACCCGCGAGTGGATATCCAGCCTAGATCCAGCAGCCAAAGCAGCGTAGGCATGGGTGAAGAAGGAGAGGCAACCGGAGACCTGCAGAGCGTGTCTCCTGCCCCAGCCATTCCCATGCACAGCGAACCAGCACCTGCTACCCTGGCTGGAGCTGCTGAGGAAGAGCGGCACCGCGCACCTGTCGCTGCCGTGTCAGAAGTGGAGGAGGAAGCACCGGTACCAGCTTCCCCTACGTTTGTCGAGCAGGAGGCAGAAATGGAGGCAGAAGCAGAGGCACAGAGGAATGCCTTTGCCCTGCTCAGCCCCACTGCGGCGGAGCTGGTTCTTCAGGAAACAGCCAGGTCCGTCGTCAGTGATGTCCTGCACAAGGCTTTGGCTGCGTTCCAGGCCACATCCATTGCCCAAAGCCATGTGGATGTGTCCATGGCAGCAATGACAGCTACAGCTGTTCCGGGTGTGGAGTCTCCTTTGGATGCAGAGCATCAGGCAGAACCCAGCACAGCCCCTCTCATCCCAGCCGCAGACAAGGCTGGAGAAGACATGGTGCCTCCCATGTCTATGGAAGAGCAGGAAGAGGTCATGACAATAGAGGTCGCCCTGGCTGCTGAGGAAGAGCAGCGCCACCCACCTCTTGCTGCCATGGAACAAGAGGAGGAGGAAGCACCGGTACCAGCTTCCCCCGGCTTTGTCAAGCAGGAGGCAGAAATGGAGGCAGAAGCAGAGGCACAGAGGAATGCCTTTGCCCTGCTCAGCCCCACTGCGGCGGAGCTGGTTCTTCAGGAAACAGCCAGGTGCGTCGTCAGTGATGTCTTGCAGAAGGCTTTGGCTGCTTTTCAGGCCACATCCGTTGCCCAAAGCCATGTGGATGTGTCCATGGCGGCAATGACACCTGCAACTGTTCAGGGCATGGAGCCTCCCTTGGATGCAGAACTTCGGGCAGAGCCCAGCACCGCCCCTCTCATCCCAGCAGCAGGCGAGGCTGGAGAAGACATGGTGTCTACCACGTCTATAGAAGTGCAGGAAAAGCCCTTGACAGTAGACATCTCCCTGGCTGCTGAGGAAGAGCAGCGCCGTACACCTCTTGCTGCCACGGAACAAGAGGAAGTGGAAGCACCGCTACCAGCTTCCCCTGGCTTTGTCGAGCAGGAAGCAGAAGCAGAGGCACAGAGGAATGCCTTTGCCCTGCTCAGCCCCACTGCGGCGGAGCTGGTTTTTCAGGAAACAGCCAGGTGCCTCGTGAGTGATGCCCTGCACAAGGCTTTGGCTGTGATCCAGGAAAGAGACAGGCAGCCCCAGGAGCAGCAGGACATTGATGAAAGCCGTGTGGGTGTGTGGAACGGAGCAAGGAGGCCTGCAGTAGATGAGGACACTGAGACTCCTGTACGACCTGCTCAGAGGCGACTCACACTTATTGAGAGAGTTGTGCAGGTCTCCTTCAGGCACAAAGTGAGGAGAGCACCTGGAAAGCATCAGGGAGAGGCCAGCACAGCTGTTGCCTCCCCACCATTACACAAGGATGAACCGGCAGCGTCTCCTGCAGCCGTTCAGGACACCAAGGCTGAGCCAGGTATGCCTCTGAGTCAAGCGGCACCGAGACAAGGGCGGCACCAGCGTGTGCACGATTTCGGCTGTGCCCTGTCTTCCCCTCCCTGGGCGAGGGCTGAAAGCCGTTCGTGGAAAGCCCCCGAGGGAGAACCTCGGTGGCGGGTGCCAGCAGGAGCTTGTGCGGCGCCCGCCCAACCCCGTGCCTACAGCTCTCCTTTCCCCACAGGCATCGCCACCCTCCCAGATGCTGGAGCATCCCAACAGCGACGACCAACCCGCTTCAGAAGGGCGCTGAAAGCTCTGCGCAGGGCTTTCCGCTTCTCCTGTGTCAGCTCAAAAGTGGAGGAGTAGTGCCCCACTGCCAGCTCCAGACCCGAGGGAGCTGCGCCGAGGACATCGTGCTATAGCCTGTGTTTGCTGCGGACACTTTCTCAGGCCAATAAATCATATCCCTTTGTCCCCAGTGCTTGCCTCTGCCTTCTCCAGCTTTTCTCTTGTTTCAGTAGCACAGAAGCCTGCAGAGCGACCTCTTTCCTTGCAGAACTTCTCAGCTGCTGACCTTGCATGCCTGCTGGCTCTTGTGCAAGCACTGGAGCAATGCAGTGAGAAGCTGGCAGTGTTTCCGGAAGCAGACCTGTAAATGGGCAGCAGATTGGTGACCCCGCTCAATCCCTCACTTCCCCATCCTAGAGCTTCCAACCAACCGAGCACAGGGGGTCTCGCAGCTGCCCCGAGCCGTGGCCTTGTGTCCCCGCGATTGCAGCAGAAGAAGGACAGGGAGGTGGCCCTGAGGCTGCAGATGTACTTGTGCAGGAATGCGCGCACAGCTCTTGGTTTGTGTTTGAGGTTGGGAAACCGCCTCGTACTCCTGGCCGCCCTGTGCGCAGCTGGCATGCGAAGCTCCACAGTGCAACTGGAGCAAGCGAAGAACAGCTTTATCTTGCTGGAAACCAGCTCTAAGGACTGTGTCTGGGAAGCTGCAGTGTAGCCTAACCCCTCGCATGGCCTTCGCTTCCCTCCTTGACCTCATGTGCCCAGCTATTTCCCCACTCGGGGCCTGTGCCCATGAAGGCAGAGACAGAATGCCTCAACAGGAGGTCCCAGAAGTCAGGTAGGGAAGTCATGGGGAGGGGCCTGGAGCAGCTTCTCTTGACTGACTGCTGTGTCAGTCGGTCCAGGAACCAGGCGAGAAAAGCTTCCACAAGTGCAGGAACCGGGGCCAATAAACAGGGACATGTGTGAGCCTCTGGGGCCCTCTCTCCACACCAAACACCCGCATTGGCAGACCACTGATCTCTCAATTTCTCTGCCTCCCCGACAACCTCGCATGGCCTTCGCTTCCCTCCTTGACCTCATGTGCCCAGCTATTTCCTCACTCGGGGTCTGCGGAAGATAAACGGATAGCACGCTGAATAATGTAATCAGAATCTGATGTTTATTCACTTTAGAGCACTGCCTTTTATAGCTTCCATTCTTGGTCACGCGCTTAAGCTTTACAATGATTGGTTTCTACACATAATGCAAAAACAGCTGATTGGTTCCTTCTTCAGCATCCAGGAATTGTTTCCCTCCTGCAGAACTTCCACGTACGTGGCCATAATTTTGCCCTGAAGTAACCTGTGAACTAGGCCGTTAATCCTTACTACGAACTCTAACCAATGGCAAGAGTCCTGGATCGCTAACATGCCCATTGTTTGTTAAAAAGCTCTCAACAAATCCCCCTTCTTTATTTTGAGTGATCCAGACCCCTTTAGTCATTTGCGATACTACAGACATTAAGCAATGCCATACTATACTACTAATAATAACAAAGACTATAATGCTTAATAATATCATAATGCCTGATTTAAACACATTAGCAAACCATCCAGTAATACCTAAACTTCGGAGGCAACCACCCAAGCCATGATTGATTGTTAATTTTTTCATGTTATCTTTTAATTGGGATGTTGATGAATTGAACTAGAATGATCAGATAGATTCATACAACACATTCCTTCAAAATCTTCACAACCATGGCCCTTTGCTAAAAGCAAAAAATCAATGGCTGCATGATTTTGTAAAACTGCATGCCTAACACTGCCTAAATCTTCTAATAATTCTGATAAGACATTAGATGTGATATTAATCTGCTTTGCAGTCCAGCAAGCTAAATAAAAATGGACATAAAAACTCTTCTGACTTCACCTAACATATTAACATTATCATCACAGTTTGGTCCTAGTTGTTCTACTGATCTTCTTTTTCGTTGCTCGGTTTTACTTTTATAAAATGATATCATATCCCTCTTGCTGGGAACAAACATCATCAGCTTCCCTATATAACACGGCCCTCCATGAACATTTTTTAGTACCCCTTGCCAAGCTCTATGTCCACAGATTAAAAAAAAAAAATCCTTTAGGAAATTGTTTTGATGAATTATCATTCCAAATAGAAAGTTTACTACCTAGGGTCTCAGCACCTATTGCTCCATTGCAAAATGCATTTTTTCTATAATTTTTATAGTCATAATTACTCAACATATTGGTCCATTGTGTCCAAATATATTTCTTATAAAAATTTAGCTCTGTAGATGCCAATCCTCCAAAATAAAAACATGACCCATTGCCTGCTAAGGATCCCCAGAGATCTAACTCCTGAGCGTCCCAAGGCATTGTGGCGTTTAAGGTGTTAATGATCATTGTTCCAGCCATCCCTGTTTGATTCACTTCCCCAAAACAGCAAGCTGGTTTGTTTTCTGGAACAGTACAATCATAAATTCTATGACATGTCTGATTAATGAAAGAGCTATTTAAAACCATCCTGTTATTTATCCAATTGGTCCAGTCTGCCAGGCGCAGGTAAGGGATGCCGACTAAACAAGTAGGAAAAGGGTCCCCAGGAGTGGCCATGGAGAGACAGACGGATGACTGGTTCGTTTGGTTTGCCCAGTTGATCCACATGTTCTCTTGTGGTTCTATGGTATGTAATGCTTGACCTATAGTCATAGCCATCATCCACCAACTTATAATTGAGGCTATTCTGAGGTTCCCTCAATCGGTGATTTCCAAGGTTTTACTCATAGCGCTGGAATCCAACGAGGGCCTTCTCCTGTAATCAAACACATATAGCCACGACCAGTCATACAAACCTCAACTGGCCCCTTCCATTCTCCCATTTTGAGATCTTTGCATTGAACAAAAATCTTTTCCTTTTTTGTTAACCCTGATTTTAAGGCACTACCACGAATTCCCACGGGAGGTTCTTCCCTTTCTCCGGCCAGGCATAAATAATTTAACACATATAATGCTTTTGCCAAGCGTTCGCTAGGTCCTACACTGCTCTCCCCCATTTTTTGTTTAAGTAACAGGTTTTTAAGGGGTTGGTGAGCCCGCTCAACAATTGCTTGTCCAGCAGGTGAATTGGGGAGTCCGGTGAGATGTTTCACTCCCCAAAGTGAGCAAAAGCGGTGAAACCTAGAAGAAGTATAGGCTGGAGCATTGTCTGTTTTAAGTGATAGGGGTACACCTAAGACGGCAGAAAAGGCATGAAGGTGTTTCACGACATGGTGAGAAGTTTCTCCAGTTTGAGCGGTAGCCCGAATTGCCATGGAAAAGGTGTTGTCCGAGACATGAAGGTATTTTTGGAATCCAAATTCTGGAACATGAGTGACATCCGTTTGCCAAAGTTGTAGTGGTAAAATGCCTCGAGGATTTACTCCAATACAAAGGCCAAAGCCTGTTTGTTGACATGCAGGACAAGAGTTTACAATTCCTTCGGCATCAGTTCGAGTGAGAGAAAATTGGCGTGCCAAGACTTTAGCACTCTGGTAAAAAAAGTCATGCGAAAGACGAGCTTGTTCAAAATTATTTACCAGAGGTCCTGTCCAAGCAGGAGTTACAAGTTGATCTGCATGGTTGTTACCGATAGACAAGCCCGCTATGCCTTGATGACTGCGGATATGAGTAATAAAATATGGTTGTTGCCGCGAATTTAGGCTTTGTAAAAGGTGGATTAATAAAGTATACAATTTAGTGTTAGACACTTCCTTTATCATTGATCGTTCAATACGTTTAACAACACCTACGGCATATAGAGGGTCTGAAACTATATTAAGTGGAGTTTGACACCAGTTTTGCAGGGCCCATAGCACCACAGTCAGCTCAAGGGTTTGTAACGAATCATCCCTCGATCCTTCTAGAATTTTTTCATGCCAAACATTAGACTGTTGCCAAGTTATGGCAGCCTTTTTTGATTTTTTCCCTGCATCCGTAAAGACTGTAGGTCCTTTAACAGGAGTTTCAGAGTTATAAGGTCTAGATTCAATCTGCTGATTGTGAAAGATAGTGACTAACTTGTGTGCCAGATATTTGTTGGAAATTATGCCAGGAAATCCTGCTAGAGCTGTTTGCAGTTCTAATGAGACCTGCATCAACCATTCCAAGTGTTCTTGTACAACTGGTATAAAAATTGTGCTTGGTTCATTTCCAGAAAGCTCTACAATTCTGTTACGGCCTTTAATAATTAATTGAGAGAATAATTCCACTCTGGTTGTAATAGTTTTCCTGGGTCGAATGGACAAAAATACCCATTCCAAAATTTTTAATGGATTTTGATGATCTGTTATCCATTGTATGATTAATGCAAAAGGATGCCTTTGCTGTTGTCCTGAATTGGTAATCATAAGCATGAGTGGGTGGTGTGAAATTACTCGACTAGCATGATTATCTGTGATCTTTTGAATTATTTTACAGAGGCCGATTTCTTGTTCTTTTCCTAAGTGACGCGTGTTATCTGCCTGGGTGGATGTTCCTAAGAGCTGGATCAAAGGGGTTAAATCATCATTAGTGATTCCACAGATGGTTCTCACCCATTCAATATCCCCAACTAGTTTCTGTACGTCATTAAGGTTGTGAATTTTCATTGTTAAAGTCAATTTTTGTGGTTTGACAGTGCTACCTGTAATAATCCAACCCAGGTAGCGCCATGGGGAGTCTGTTTGAATTTTTTCTGGGGCAATTTGTAGTCCTCTAGATTCCAGTATGTTGCTTAGTTCTGTCAGAATTTTTTTCTTATCCATCTGATGTCCAGCTATTAGGATATCGCACATAGAGTGATAAATTAACAAGTTCTCATAAGGTTTTCTCAATGGTTCTAGTGCCCAGGCGACAAATATCTGACACATTGTCAGTGAATATTTCATGCCTTGTGGTAAGACCACCCAGTGGTATCTTTTTGCCGGCTCTGCTTTGTTTACAGAGGGAACTGTGAAGGCAAAACTTTCTGCATCTGTTGGATGCAAGGGAATCGTGAAAAAGCAATCCTTCAAATCAATTATTAATAGGTCCCATTGCTCTGGCAACATTACAGGGGAGGTTAACCCAGGTTGAAGGGTTCTCATATCATTCATAGCTTCATTGATAGCTCGCAAATCATGCAATAGTCGCCCTTTTCCACTTTTCTTAGGAATGGTGAAAATGGGCATATTCCATGGACTGGTAGAGGGTACTATATGGCCTGCATCCAATTGTTCCTGAACTAATTCTTGAATTGGCTGCAGCCGATCTTGTTTTAGCGGCCACTGATTGATCCAAATTAGTTTATCACTTTTCCACAAAATTTTTAACACTGGCTGCCCTGAATCACTGGCCGCTCCTAAAAAGGTTGTGTAATAATTTTGGCACTCATTTGACTAAGTACATCTCTGCCAATAAGGGCAACTGGTACGTGTTAACACGTATGGGCGGGTGACGTCCGCAACGATGCCACCAGCATTGCCCTTGCTCCTTGCTTTTCCACCTTAAATTCCCAGTCACAGAGTATCAGCCCCAGAGTCCCAGCCCCACAGTCTCAGCCCCAGAGTCTCAGCCCCTGTCTCTGCTCAGAGTATGAACCCTGGAGTATAAGCCACAGAGCCTGAGCCACAGAGTCTCAGCTACAGTGTCAGCCCCAGTGTCAGAATCCCATAGTCTTGGTCACACTCTCAGCTCCAAAGTCCGAGCCACAGACTTTCAGCCACAGTCTCAGCCACAGAGTTTCAGCCACAGCCTCAGCCATAGTATTAGCCACACAGACTGAGTCTCAGAGTCTCAGCCCGTGTGTCAGACACAGAATCTCAGCCCCAGAGTATAAATTACAGTCTCAGTCACAGAGTCTAAGCCACAGAGTCTAAGCCACAGAGTCTGAGTCTCAAAGTCTCAGCCCCAGGATCTCAGACATACAGTCTCAGCCCCAGTCTCAACCGTAGTCACAGCCCCACACTCTTAGCCCCACAGTCTCAGCCCAACAGTCTCAGTCACAGTCTCAGACTATCAGCTCCAGTGTCTGAGGCCCAGTCTCAGCCACAGAGTCTCAGCCACAGAGTCGCAGCCCCAGAATCTCAGCCATAGAGTCTCAGCTATAGAGTCTGTGTCTGAGACCCTCAGCCAGAGTAGCAACTCCAAAATTTGAGCATCAGTCTGAGCCCCAGAGTCTCAGTCCCAGAGTCTCAGCCCCAGAGTCTCAGCCCCAGAGTCCCAGCCCCACAGTCTATGTCTGAGTCTCATCCAGAGAATCAGGTCCAAAACCTGAGCACCATAGTCTCAGCCCCATTCTCAGCCCCAAAGTCTCAGCCTCACGGTCTGCGTCTGAGAGTCTCATCCAGAGAATAAGATCCAAAACCTGAGCACCAGAGTCTCAGCCCCAGTCTCAGTCCCAGAGTCTCAGCCACAGAGTCTCAGGTCCACAATCTCCGCCACAGTCTGTGTCTGAGTGTCTCACCCAGAGTATCAGCTCCAAACTCTGAGCACCAGTCTCAGCCCCAGAGTCTTAGCCCCACAGTATTAGCCCCAGTCTCAGCCCCACAGTCTCAGTTACAGAGTCTGTCCCTGAGAGTATCAGCTCCAAAGTCTGAGGCCCAGGGTCTCCGCCACTGTCAGAGCCACAGAACCTCAGTCCCACAACCTCAGCCCCACAGTCTCAGTCACAGAGTCTGAGCCTGAGAGTACCTTGTGGTTTAAACTCCATCAGCCATAGAGTCCCACTCGCTCACTCCCCCCCTCCCTTTCTTCCCTCCCACGCTCCCGGAAGGATGGGGAGGAGAATCAAAAGAATGTAACTCCCACGGTGTTGTGGTTTAAACTGATCCACACAGCTCACTCACTCCCCCATTTTTTTTCTCCCTCTTTCTTTCTAAACCCAGCCCCCACCCCCCACCAGCCCCCCTGGAGGGATGGGGAGGAGAATTGAGAGAATGTAACTCCCACGGGTTGAGGTAAGAACAGCCCAGTAACTAAGGTATAACATAAATTACTACTGCTGCCACTAATGATAATATTGATAAGAGAAAATAATAAGAGAAGAGAATACAATACCACCGCCGAACGAGTTCGACCCCCCCGAAGAGAGCCCGTGCCCTTCCGGGTAACTCCCAGTTACCTCCCTGGGCATGTCGTGCTGTGGTACGAAATACCTCTTTGACTAGCTTGGGTCAGGTGTCCTATCTCTGCTTCCTCTCAGCCTTCCCTCGTCCCTGGCAGAGCATGAGACTCACAAAGACCTTAGCCAGAATAAACATTACTTAGCAACAATTAAAAACAGCCAGTGTTATCAGCTCTGTTCCCAGGCTGGATCAAAACACAGAGCTTGCACCAGCTACTAAGGAGAAAAATGGTTACTGGTGAACCCAGGACACACAGGCTGAGATAAGAACAGTCCAGTAACTAAGGTATAACACAAACCACTACTGCTACCACCAATAATAATAATGCTAAGGGAAATAACAACGGAAGAGAAAACAATACCACCTGCTGATACCCCGCCTTACCGAGCAGTGAACTATCCCTTCTGGTTAACTGCAGTTTACATCCTGGGCATGACGTGCTGGGTTATGGAATACCTCTTTGGCTAGTTTGGGTCAGGTGTCCTGTCCCTGTTTCCTCTCAGCTTCCACTCCTACCTGGCAGAGCATGAGACTCACAAAGTCCTTGGTCAGACTAAGCATTTGAGCAGTAACTAAGAACACTGGTGTTACCAGCGCTGTTGATACGTGGATAGACTCTACAACTCATTAAAGTTGCAAAGTAAGTATGCTTTATTCAGTGCTGAGGCACATGGGGGATCATTCCTCCAAAGGCATGCCCGCCGCAACCTCATTTCTCCCCTTATTTATTCTCTAAAATTACACATATTCATTATGTTACACAACACGCCTATACATATTCATGTCCTATCCCTGCTTCGTATTATAATGAGCTAAAATGTCCTTTACGCCTGCGCAGTAACTCCTGGTGGTCGTGGGCAAGGGTCTCAAGATGAAGTAAATAAGTCTTCCTCGGCTTAAACTTTTTACCTCTAATAGTTGTGCATGTTCCCTGGTGACTTGGTCATTGTCCAAACCACAAAGCTGGTTTTAGCCGGTTTCAGGGCCCAGAAAGCAGGAGCCAGCTTACTGTTCCTTACTCTTATCTGTAGCCTTGTCTCCCATCCTGTTCTAGCATAACATAATGAGCATGAAAAAGGCTTGTTGAGTATGAGCAAGCAATAATATTGTTAAGCAAGCGGCTTAACCCTAACCCCCCCTGTACATTGGTTAATTCTTCGCATCAGTCTCCCCTTTTCTTTAAAATTAGTAAATTCTTTTACTTATCATACAAGTTCTTCTTTTGACCAACTCCTGCGAAAGGTATCTTCAGTGCTTTACCATACGTTTGATAGAGGTCAAAATCATTATGCGCTGTAACATCCTCCAATTCCAAACAAATAATCCAATAGACAACACAAAGCTAATACTAATACTAGAAGAACAACAATGGGGTGATATAATGTATTTAGAATGCCAGTTGCAGTGGGTGACCATCCAAAAAGAACGTCCCACCAGTAGTGACTTGCATCTTGTCTTATCCTTAGCAAGATTATGCTTACTTCTTCCGTGTCATGATGAACGGTAATCAAAGTTTTATTTTCATTTTCCTGGACTCCTTTTAAAATGTTAATTAGGTTTTGATGTTTTATCAGTTGCCTTAATGTAAGGTCCATCCCGATGGGTATAGGTGATAATTTGTGGTACATTTTATAATTAGAATTTATCAACTGGTGGGATACAACTTGTGCTAAATACGTGAAGTCACATCTAATAATCATAGAATCATAGAATCATAGAATAGTTAGGGTTGGAAAGGACCTCAAGATCATCGAGTTCCAACCCCACTGCCATTGGCAGGGACACCTCACACTAAACCATCCCACACAAGGCTTCATCCGACCTGGCCTTGAACACCGCCAGGGATGGAGCACTCCCAACCTCCCTGGGCAACCCATTCCAGTGTCTCACCACCCTCACAGGAAAGAATTTCCTCCTTATATCCAATCTAAACTTCCCCTGTTTAAGTTTGAACCCGTTACCCCTTGTCCTGTCACTACAGTCCCTGACAAAGTCTTGTCTCTGGGCACAGCAGGGCTTGTTTGACCTTTCAGGTACCTGGGTTGTAGCACTTGGTCACTTCCTATGTTTCTTTTTTCAGAGATTTGCCAGAGCTCTTGCTGAGGCGGTTATTTCCCTTAATGTGCCATTGGAAGTCATTAGCATGAGAGACTATGATCCAGACGATTGTTTATTAGGGGAGGTAGGTATGTTGTAAATGGGAATAATAAATCCAAGCTTTTCCGGGTGTTGTGAAGGCTGTTGTCTTGTATTTCTCTACAGTTCTCCTGGAAATCCCCAAAGCTTTGTGTTGAAATTTGCTTTCCTTCCATGGAAGCAAGTGCAGTCCATCAGTCCTTGGCAACAAATAGCTAAATGCTGAACGTGCTGAGGAAAGGCTCGTGTAAGACATATGATGCTGAGTGTGGCTTTGTAGAAGCCAGTTCTGTAACTCAGCTGTGAGTAATGGACAGTATCTGCACAAGGGCCCCTGTACTGTCTATGACAGTGTCCACCTGGGAAGGGTTCAAAACTGGAGTAAGTAGGTGGTGATCCTTCTGCAACTTTTAGACTTAAAAATTTCTTGTGAGCAGTATTTCTGCTGGGGAATCCTTGATGGGTTTTTCTTCTGTCAATATTGATAGTTGCTTTTTTAATCTATGGGAGACGTTATTGCTGCCAAGAGTCTGTTCTGGAAGGTGTTGATTTGGGGTGGGGAAGGCAGGTGTCCCATTCTGTTTTACCACTCCATTAAACAAGGGAAAGAGAGCTTGTTCTCTTTTGATTGATTTAAAATGGCTTTACAGGGAGGATGGCCATCCATCACTGTTGGGATTATCACCTGCAGCATCCCACACCAAAAACTATTCAGCCAGTCAGCAAAAATCTCATCTTTTGACTTCTTTCAGGTGCCTGCATGTTCCAACTCTCTTCCTGAAGTGTTCATTAAAATGGAGTTATCTTTTCTCTTGTGTTCTGTTTCATTTCTTAGACAACCAGCAGGAACATCTGTGTGTTCTTGGTGGCTACATACACAGATGGGCAGCCAACCGAGAGTGCAACAGAGAAGAGGCTGCGAATGAGTTTCGCTTTGGGAAAGCCTATCTGAAGGGCCTGAGATATGCTGTGTTTGGCTTGGGAAACTCTGGAATGATCAACATACACAACACAGTATCTCCTGTGCACCTTTCTTTGATTTCTGCTCCTCTGGAAGGCTGAGCTATCTTAAATGCTACATACCTGCCTGTTACTGGTAGTTTGCGTGAGAATTGGCCCAGAAAGCCAATGGCATCCTGGGCTGCATCCAAAAGAGCGTGGCCAGCAGGTTGAGGGAGGCGGGTCTCTTCCTCTACTCTGTTTTGGTGAGACCACCCACTCTGTTGCATCAAGTTTTGGGGCAACAACACGTGGGATGTGGAGCTGTTGGATCGAGCCACAGAGATGCTGCCTGGGCTGGAGCAGCTCTGCTCTGGAGCCAGGCTGGGAGAGCTGGTCTGCTTCAGCCTGGAGAAGAGAAGGCTCGGCAGAGACGTTAGACCAGCTCCCAGTACCTTATGGGTCTGATGAGAAACGTGGAGAGGGGCTTTGGATAAGGGCTGTAGCGATAGGACAAGGGGGAATGGCTTTAACCTGACAAACAGGAGACTGAGAATGGCCGTTAAGGAAAAAATTCTTCCCTGTGAGTGTGGTGAGACACTGGCACAGGTTGCCCATAGAAGTGGGCATACGGCAATATCTGAGCTTTGTAATGAGTTTTGGTCAGAAAAATCATAGAATCATAGAATAGTTAGGGTTGGAATGACTTGTCACCTGGTTGTTATGTTTAAGTGGTGCCACAGGAAATGTGTTAGGCATGTGGCCATTTTGACCAAGCATAGCATAAATGAGCTTGTTTCCAGAGCTCAGCTATTATGGGTTTGATAGCAGAGGTGTTTTCAAATCATAGAATGCTTTGGGTTGGAAGGGACCTTAAAGCTCTTCCAGTTCCAACACCCTGCCTCGGGCAGGCACAACTTCTTCTAGAGCAGTTTGCTCCAAGCCCCTGTGTCCAGCCTGGCCTTGAGCACTGCCAGGGATGGGGCAGCCACAGCTTTTCTGGGCACCCTGTGCCAGCGCCTCAGCACCCTCACAGGGAAGCATTTTTTTATAATGTCTAATTCAGGTGTGGTGGTGTTCAGACTGTGTGTGCTCTGAGCCAGCAGGCGAGGGAGAGCGCAGAAGTGCCTGTCCTGCAGTCCTCTGCAGCCCTCTTTCCAGGCTTGGTCCTTGCATTCTTAGTTGCCATCTTTGTTTAACTTGGGCTTCATTTAATTTCCCTTTAACTTCAATCTTATCCCAGGTTGGAAGAAATATTGACAGGTGGCTGTGGATGCTGAGCACCAGCCGGATCATGACTCGTGGTGACAGGGACTGTAAGGTGGCCCAGAGCAAGCATGGCACCATTGAGGCCGACTTTGAAGCCTGGAAAGCCAAGTTCCTCAGTCAGTTTCAGGCCCTCTGCGGAGGAGAAAAGAAGCCCTGCATTGGGAAGTGCAAGAAAGGGAAGTGCGAATCTCCAGGGAAGCAGAGAAAGGAGAGTTCAGATCATGAACATGGGGCATCGGAATATGAGAATATTAAGGTAAAGCCCAAATCTGTGGGACCTTATTTTTTGTTTAGTGCCCCTTGTAGCACTGTTTGACTTCTCTCTTCTGCAGCCCAGAGGGGTGCCGTTGGGAGCTTGATACTTCTTTTTTCTGGAGCAGAGGGGGAAGAGGAAAGCGATCCCATGGCAGATAGCAAGTAGAATGAGCCACCCAAAAAGGACCAAAGAATTAGCGATGGCTGATGGACCTAGGCTAGATGGCATGTGTATGATGAGGGAGCCTTCCTCTTGAGGAGGGGGAGGTATGCGTTGTGATACATGCTCCAGAGAGCCAGTCTGTGTTCTCTTCAGAGCCTTTGCTTTGTCTCATGGCCAAGTTCACTTCATGTTTAATTCTCAGGTCTCTTCTGTTTGAGTGGTTTTGAGGGTGCTGCAGGAACAAGAGGAATAAACACGCTGTTCCGCAAGTGCTCTTCTGCTGTACCTTGCCTGTGTACAGAAAGGGAGATGATGTTTCTGCTCTGTGAAGGGTTTGACTTGGAAAGCAGATCTCTTACTCCCTGCTCATCAGACACCAAGGGGCACTTGGAAGAATTGAAGGGCTTTAGGCTTCCAGATGATCACAGTACACAGCGGGAGTCTGACTTCTCTGGTTGCCTGTCGTGAAATCAACATGTCGTGTCGTGGGCGCATGAGGGAGAGGAAGTCATCTAGAGGCAAGAAAGCTGGGCTGAGATTCGGGCAGTCTGTGCTACTGGACTTTTAAATGCACACCGAAGAAAGCTCCAGGTTTAAATGCATCTGGTACACATTATACAGGTTATTGGTAGGCTGCTCCTTGTTTTTCAGTATCTTTGCTGAGTGTGAGAACTGATTTCACTGGTTAGCATAGATGAAGATCTAATGTTTAACATTCAGATACGTTTCTCACTTGGGTTTTTCTCCGATCTCTTACACAGGCAGAGGAGTTGTTTGAAAGCAGTAGTGAGGAGGAGGCTGATGCTGAGGAAGCTGGAGGGGCAAATTGTGTCCTTGATGTTGAAGATCTTGGCAATATCACGAGGCACATGAAGGAAGCAAAGGTACCACTGTTACAGTGAGTGTGGAACTATCAGGTCTTTGTCAGTGATCAGCTGAATAGATTAAAATACACTTGCTGGATTTGAATTGGTTGGATCTAGTTAAAGGGAGAGTAAAATAGGAGCTATTGGAGAACCTGTCCCCAGGCAAGACTATACTTGTATGTGTGTTGGATATACTTCCTTGCTAACTGGGACTTGTTCACTGAGCAAATACTGCAGTGGTAACCTTTTGTTGTGAGTCGGAGAGAAAATGACTTCCACTGTTCAGACCTGAATATCCATCTCTGTTGCTGTGATTCACAGTCCAGTGTCTAAACAGCAATCTTGTTACTGGATCTGCCCGTGGGAGCTTGATGTGACCTGTGCTGAGCCTGGCAAAGACAACCATAATCCTTTGTTATGCCAGGGTGTTGCTGTCTCCCTTCCTGTGTGGGTCTGTTCATGTTTCATTTTCTGTGTGCAGTCTGCCAACAGAATACATCAGACAACTTTATCTGTTTAGCACAGAGAAAGGAGTGAGAATACACATAGGTACGAGGCTAAACCTTCCTGTGTTCCCCACACTTTTTGGTGGCTGAGCAGCGGGCACTTGGGAGGGGAAGGGTGTGCCCAGGAGGGACCTGGGATGACTATGTTGCCAGCTGCTGACTATTTCCCCCTTAGCAATCTTTCTGTGGTGGGGTCTTTCTCTGTGCATCCTTGAGCTGCTCTCCACCCCTTCCTCAACAAACCTACCTCTGTCTGTAACTGCACCTTCCCTCTCTTGCATGGCTCTAGACTGTGGACTTCTCACAACTTTTTTCTGAAACTCCAGGCCTTGGATCACAGGAGGCTGCGTGCTCTGGAAGAGAGTACGAGATCTCTGTTCCTGACCTTAGGGAGGGGAAAGGAGGTAAAATCCTGCCCACTGCTTGTAATAAGCTCTGTGAGGAGAGTAGCTCCAGTGACGTGGGGCAAGGCAGGCTGCTGTGTGAGAGCTCCTGCCCCTGAGCTTGTATGGATCTGGTGCACTACAGCTTGAACGAGAGGATGAACCGATTGGAGGGAGAAGGGCTCAATTTCTCCCTGTGTGGCTGTGCTGTGGTCCTTTCTCTTCTCCTGCCTGTGTGTACTCGCCACCAGCGGTCAGTGAGAAGTGCTGCCACACAAAGACACTCATCTGCAGCGATGAGCTGTGGTTTCTGATCTGATGACAAGCGGTTGTTCTGCCGTGACGCTGCCCTCTTGCCTCTGCAAATGTGAAATCCTGAGAAGCTTTAAATGAAATAGTTCTCGTTCCTGGCCTTTCTATTCCTGTTCTGCATGGCTGATGAGTCTAGCTGTAATCTACATTGCTGGTTTCATGCTTCTGTAAGCAGAGCAGGTAGAGGTGAAAGGGCTTCCAGCGGTGACTTCATGTAAGTCCTCAGCTCTCTTGAGTGGGGTAATGGCAAGAGATAGGTCTGTACATATATCCTGAGGAGCCCGAGCTGCTGGCTGTCCTTCATTAGCTGGAGGAGTAATGACTGTGTCTGGGTGTTGAGTCTCCCAGGGAATGTGCCCGTTGACCCGCAGCAGGTTTATGCAAACACTCGAACTGTAGAACAGTCCCATAGGGGCAGTTATTTACCCTAATTAAAATAAATGCTGAAGACTTGGTATGAAAGAGCAGGATGATCTGCATTTACGAAAGTAATTTATCATGATCAGCCTCTCCTGCTCCCAGGCAAGGAGGTTTAGTTGTTTAAATCTCAGTTTAAGTCACATCCTCACTTTAGTGGCTCTGAGTTTGTGCAACAAGAAGTTTTCTTTTCCGTGTGAGATGCCTAGTCCCTTGAGCTGTTTTTCCTCTTGCAGAATGCTGAACTATTTAAAATGAGTCTGACGCTTGTTTTACACTGACATCACCTGTTGTCTTGCAGTAATTCCGCCCAGCACAGGCAATGCTTTGGGTTTTTGTAGCTGAACTACCCACACACAAGCTAACAAGTTTAAAGAGAACTGGTGCACTTCAGGGTTCTATCAGGTGCTTCTTCATACACAAAGTTACTTGGGTTTGAAATGTTCCTAAACAGTTTTGAGCACAGATTTTGTGGTAGGTGTTCTGCCTGTGCAATATGGTTAATTTGCAGCAGCTTAGGGTCCAGCTTTGATCTCTTCTGCAGGCAAGTAGTGCCTCTAGTGATAATCACTAGTGGATAAGGGAGATGTACAGTCACAGATGGTCAGAATTCTTTGTTGTTCTGCTTTTTATGGGCTGTCAGAGTGAAGCTCTGGAGTTTTATCTAATAAATGTTTCCTCACATCTCTGCAGGTGATCTTAATTTAATTTTGCATCCATCTCCTGTTGCCTGAACTGATGGAAGTCAAGGCTGAATTCTGTTCTACTGCTTTTTTCCTTATGCTTCACTGCACTTCACAGTTATCATCAAAGGGCTTGAGACAGATGCTGGGTTCTTGCAGTCATTTGGGTCAGGCAGATGACTTCAGTAGTTCAAGGTGAATGCCAGAATCTCTTTTCCTGTCAGTCATCGCTGTTCTACTTAGGAACTACTCTCAGGGAGCTACTCTGTCTCGGGAAAGAGGTGGAGTTTCAAAGAGCTTCTGAAGGTGTAGGTGCACAGTTGAAGGTGCTGGTGCCTTTTGCACACTGAGCGAGCACAAAAATTGGCAGGAGGTTGGGTGGAACAGGAAATCGTTCAAATATATAAAATGGTGGCTGATACAAAAGTAAATCCCACCCTCGGTTTACCAAATCACACATGTACTGTGTGGTGGGGACTGCTTCAGAGCTGCTAAAAGCCAGCCCTTTGTTTGCCGACTAATTCAACTTTTGGAACTTGCTGCAGGGGATATAGTTGCAGATGATGCTGGTCAGGGTCCTGAGCTGGACCCAGACTTTGATGTGAGTGCAGATAATGCCTGTGGTTTCATTAGGGGGAATAGCTGGGGGTGGAAGTTCACCAGTGGGTAATAGGACTGTGGCCTGAAATAGGTCTGGAGAGGTCTGGGGCTGCTTCTGTTGGATGCCTGGTGACCCAAGGCTGTGGTGCCAGGGAGAGATGGATGATGCAGGAGTAGGTGGGTGAAGGTCTGGGCTTTCTCTGCATTTACCCCCCTTCCAGCTGCTTATTTCTAGGCCTAGAACCTGTTCTCCAAATGGCTTTTATGCACCAGGAGAAGGCAGTGGTGGTTCTTAGTGAATTTAGTAACTAAGTGGACTTCTACAGTTGTGGCACGTTTTCCCTGTCCTCCAAAGTTACTCCCCTGAAATGTATTTATCAGATCAAATATGAAATCTAATTGGTGTGTCTTTGGCCTGCAGGACTGCTGTTAATCACAGGGATACCATTTCTTCAGGTGGATTATCTCCCACAGCTGGGAGACTGATGGACTGGAACGACAGATCAATCTAGACTTGTTCCCAGGGAATGAAATGGCTTTATTAACCTTTGTATTTCTAAACTGCAGGCATGAGTAATAGTGATGATAATACCCAAATTTTCTGTTGATGGGCTGGGAAGTAATCAAATGGGCATATTCTCTTTACACAGTTTTGAGATTAATGTTCTTGGTTTCCCAAACAAAAAGTTTAGTGATGCTGAGAGTCACATTTGCAATGTAAATAAAAAAGGGGGGGGTGTGTCTGTGAGTGAGAGAGAGCAAGAATGAGATGGGGTTTACAGGAAACAATATATGGTCAAGACGTTTGTTTCCTTTGTGCATTTGCCACGGGGGATGTTTCCTGATCCCCTTTGGCTCTCTTGCCTGAAAAGCCTTTGAATGGGAAACTCTTCACCAGCACTGGGAGTGTCCATCACCCCCTTTGTGAGCATGTGAGGGCTGTGGAAGATCAAACCTTGCTGACACTGGATGACGAAACTTCTGGTGAAGTTCTATTTGACATGAGGCAGTGAGTGTTAATATATAAGGTGCTTAAGGTATAAGGCTTACAGAAAAAGGGTTGTCTACTACTTTGAGTTGCAGGCAGAAACTTCTTGGAGTCTCCAAGAATTGTTAGCTGTATTTTAAGCTACCTGCATGAGGCTGGGGTACTTAACCGTCAGATTTAAAATCAACTTAACTGATGTAGAGGTTTAGAGCTCTCCAAAAACTTCCTGGAACTTTTAATGTGTGAAGGATTCCTATAGAAACACTGCTTTCATCTGCAACAGCTCATTTGGCTGGACTGGGCTTTGACCTCTGCTGCTGTGGCTCAGAATTCAGTGTGAGCCTACATTTTAAAACAAGCTTTGATAAATATCCTTTAACTGCTTGGCAATTAGTTCTAGCATTAAAATCTGGATTTGTCACAGGGACACTTCACCCTTTCCTTCAAATCTTTCTTCTCTAAATCTTGTCTATTGAAAAGGATTATAATTCATAAATAATATTACAAGAGCTCTTGAGACTTGCCTTATCTGGGTAGGACTTGGGAATCCCTGATATATAAGGGTGGAAAAAGGAAAAGTTACTTTAAAGGTAAGCTCAGGCTGGACCTTGTGTTTGGCTGCGCTCGTGTTCTGTCGGACAAGACCCACAGGCTGGGCCTGCAGCTGCAGCAGCTCTCCATGTTCTTGCTTGCAGTGGTTAGTGCAGTTTGTAGGTGGCTCTCAAGTGCCAACACATCCTCACCTTGTCCAGTGTCCCCCTGCTCTGTGTGAAGAGCAGCTTTGGATAGTGGGAGCTGCTTTTTCTTTCCAGTTACAAGGTGAGCCACAGTTTTGCTTCCTTTGCTGATACTTGCGTTGCGAAAGCAGGCACAGTTTAGAACCATAGAATCATAAAATAATTAGAATTTCTTCCTTATAATTAGAATTTCTTCCTTATATCCAATTTAAACTTCCCCTGTTTATGTTTTAACCCATTACCCCTTGTCCTGTCACTACAGTCCCTGACAAAGAGTCCCTCCCCAGCATCCCTGTAGGCCCCCTTCAGGTACTGGAAGGCTGCTATTAGGTCTCCGCACAGCCTTCTCTTCTCCAGGCTGAACAGCCCCAACTTCCTCAGCCTGTCTTCATACGGGAGGTGCTCCAGTCCCCTGATCGTCCTCGTGGCCCTCCTCTGGACTTGTTCCAGCAGTTCCATGTCCTTTTTATGTTGAGGACACCAGAACTGCACACAATACTCCAGGTGAGGTCTCACAAGAGCAGAGTAGAGGGGCAAGATCACCTCCTTCGACCTGCTGGTCACGCTCCTTTTGATGCAGCCCAGGATACGGTTGGCTTTCTGGGCTGCGAGCGCACACTGCCGGCTCATGTTCATTTTCTCATTGACCAGCACCCCCAAGTCCTTCTCTGCAGGGCCGCTCTGAATCTCTTCTTTGCCCAGTCTGTAGCTGTGCCTGGGATTGCTCCGACCCAGGAATAAGACCTTGCACTTGTCGTGGTTGAACTTCATAAGGTTGGCATCAGCCCACCTCACAAGCGTGTCAAGGTCCCTCTGGATGGCATCCCTTCCCTCCAGCGTATCAACCGGACCACACAGCTTGGTGTCATCGGCAAACTTGCTGAGGGCACACTCAATCCCACTGTCCATGTCAGCAACGAAGATGTTAAACAAGACCGGCCCCAACACTGATCCCTGAGGGACACCACTCGTTACCGGTCTCTAGCCGGACATTGAGCCATTGACCACAACTCTGTGTGTGGCCCTCCAGCCAGTTCTTTATCCACCGAGTGGTCCATCCATCAAATTGATATCTCTCCAATTTAGAGAGAAGGATGTCGTGTGGGACAGTGTCAAACGCTTTGCACAAGTCCAGGTAGATGACGTCAACTGCTTTACCCTTATCCATCAATTCTGTAGCCCCATCATAGAAGGCCACCAAATTGGTCAGGCAGGATTTGCCCTTAGTGAAGCCATGCTGGCTGTCACCAAGCACCTTGTTGTTTTTCATGTGCCTTAGCATGCCTTCCAAGAGAATGTGCTCCAAGATTTTACCAGACACAGAGGTGAGACTGACTGGTCTGTAATTCCCCGGGTCTTCCATTTTCCCCTTCTTGAAAATGAGGGTTATATTTCCCTTTTCCAGTCGTCGGGAACTTCACCTGACTGCCATGATTTTTCAAATATGATGGCCAGTGGCTTAGCAACTTCATTCGCCAGCTCCTTCAGGACCCGTGGATGGATTTCATCAGGTCCCATGGACTTGTGCGCGTTCAGATTTTGAAGATGGTGTCGAACCAGATCCTGGCTAGGTTTAATTCTAACTGGGCCTTAGCCTTCCTAACCTGGTCCCTAGCTTCCCGGACAACATCCCTGTACTCTACCCAGGCCACCTGTCCTTGCTTCCATTTTTTGTAAGCCTCTTTTTACCTTTGAATTTTCCTCAGCAGCTCCTTATCCATCCAAGGAGGTCTCCTGGCCCTCCTGCTGCACTTCCTTCTAGTTGGGATGCAGCACTCCTGATCTTGTAGCAGGTGATCCTTGAATATTAACCAACAGTCTTGGGCCCCCCTGCCCTCCAGGGCTATATCCCATGGAACCTTACTAAGCAGGCTCCTGAAGAGGCCAAAGTCTGCTCCTTTGAAGTCCAGGGCAGTGAGCTTGCTACATGCTCTTCTCACTCTCCTGGGGATCGCTGCATCCAAGGCTGCCCTGGAGTACCACATTCTCAACAAGCTCTTCCCTGTTGGTGAGCACAAGGTCAAGCATGGCACCTCTCCTTGTCGGCTCCTCTATTACTTGCAAAAGGAAGTTGTCTTCCACACAATCGAGGAACCTCCTGGATTGCTTGTGCCGTGCAGTGCCATCGTTCCAACAGATGTCAGGGTGTTTGAAATCCCCCATGAGAAAAAGGGCCTGCGAGCGTGAGGCTTTTCCTATCTGTCTGTAGAGTGCTTCATCCACAGATTCTCCTTGATCAGGCGGCCTGTAACAGATTCCCACAGTAATGTCTCCCACAGCTGTTTTCTCTTTAACCCTGACCCACAAACTCTCTGTAAACTGCTCACCTGCCCTCAGACAGAGTTCCATACTCTCCAGCCTATCCTTAACATAAAGGGCAACTCCCCCTCCCCGCCTGCCAGCCTGTCCTTTCTAAAGAGCCTAATTCCCCTAAAGAGCAGTATTCCCCTGTCCTTGTTCATGTGTCAGAGGTGCTCTTCTGACATCCCTCTCTTGCTGTTGGGTTGCAGAGGCTTGGCATGAGATGGGGATTGCATTTTGGTAGGTGCCGTGGATATGCAGATGAGATGCAATCTTTCCAAGAAGCTTTCTCAACAGAAGAGAGTGGCACTAAGAGAACAGAAGTAGCATTCTCTCAGCTCTACAGGAGGTGGATGCTATAACACGGCATTGAACTGTTTCTGTGTTGCATGGAGTACTAACGTGTTCCAAACCATTTGGGTTTTTTCAATGTAATTGTGAAAAACATTTTCTTGTAATAATGCAGTGAAGCTTTTGCACAATGAAATGCTGTTCCTCTTTGCCACTGTCAGAGCCTTTGCCAGTGTCTGGTGGCAGCTTGCGGCTGGATCTGTGCTCCCTGTGTAGGGGTCAGTCCGACCCATCTCAGTTGGGCTGGTCCCAGTGACCCATCAGCAGTGCCCAAACAAGGATGGGTTGGTAGGTTTTAAAGGAAGAGGAGTGTTATGTATCATCTGCTGTGAACAAACATGCAGGAGAAGCCTAGGTGTGAAGCACAAGGCTTTGCTGGTAAAGCAGCTGGTGTGGTTGTGTGCATGGAACTGGGCTGTGTCCCCTGAATTACTCCAGACTTTCTGACCTGTGATTTTGGCAAGTGGGGCTTTGGTTCGCTGCTTAAATCACATTTACCTGAATTTTAGTTCTGGTTACTGTAGCACAGAAGAAGGGAGTAAAAGTGTGACTGTACGGCCCAATTTTCTACTCTAAAGGGGTGACTTTTGGCTGGAGACAGGCACATTGTTAGTTTTCTTTTGTTTCCTTTGGGACTCAATCTTTATTAATTTAAGAAAGTTTCCCAAATCAAACAATCGTTGGCAGAACTGTGCAGCAGATGGAGTTGTGGTTTAATGAGCTGCTGTAAAGTTTTCCCTCCAGCACAGCAGGGATGTTATAGCTCAGGGAAGCAACCTTCAAGCCCTCTGGAGCCCTGCGGATGTATTTTTAGAGTTGTGATCTGGGAATTATTTTATCTATGAGGATTCTGGCTGATGTTGAACTACACGAAAATGGGATGTTGGTAGGATCATTTAGCCACTTGTATTTCACAGATGTGCAGTACCCTCGCAGACTGAGGTGGCTGGATAGCAGCAGAAGTCTTCCCTTATTACGTGTCTGCATGCATTTGGGTTTTCAGATGCTGTTATATATGTCCAAATCCCTCCGCATTGAATTTTCAAAGGATAGAAAGTGCAAGATTCGCCCTGTGGAGGCTGAGCTGCAGGTCTGCTTGAAGAGCATCCTTCCTTTGGCTGGCAGCTAGTACCTGCTGCCTCAGCATAACGCGAGGGACCTTCTGTTACTCTGCCACGCGGGGAGATACGTGTGCATGGAGACTTCCTTCCATCTGATTATGGCATAGTCACAAAGGTTTCTGTACCAGGAATAAAAGTATCACTTCCGAGAGAGCTTCTCTGGGGCCTTCCCCATTTCAGGGCCGCTTCCTGAAAATACACGCCATGAGATTTGCTCTTGATCAGGACACTTCCTCTGGCAGTCCCGGGGGGTAATGGATTGCCAAGATCCCCATCTCTCAGCTGTCGTGCTTCAACCGTTGTCTGCTTTTTGCTTCAGGCTTTTGTGCTTAACTGGAGTGGGTATGGAGCGTGTGTTCTGTTGACTCTAGCAGTTACTTCTAACGAGGTTTTCTTGCTGTTGGGGTGTTTGCTTGTTCACAGATTACTCAGTCGAAGGTTCCAGTATTCATCTTTGTGCTCACTTGCAAATGCTCAAAGCTGTTCTCGCTGTGGCTGAGGGAGTACTCTTACTGTGGAGTAAGTACTCTTGCTTAGTGAAGCTATGCTGGCTTGTCATCAAGCACCCTGTTGTTTTTCATGTGCCTTAGTGTGCTTTCCAGGAGAATCTGCTCCAAGATTTTGCCAGCCACACAGGGGAGACTGACTGGTCTGTAATGCCCTGAGTCATTCATTTTCCCATTCTTGAAAATGGGGGTTATATTACCCTTTTTCCAGTTGTCTGGAACTTCACTTGACTGCCATGATTTTTCAAACAACTCCTTCCTTTATTTTGTTTTGGTCAGGAACAATGTATAAGAATGGAAAACCTGGATTTGAATATTCATGTTCAGCTCTTAATATTGGACTTTTTTCATCAAGGAGTACCCTCAAGGTACCCCTTACATTCAAAAGGTAAAACAGAGTTCCTCATGTCTTGAAGCTGGTCTAAAGAAACAATACCAGAGTTAGGGAAAGGGTCTTATCCCTTAATTAAGCATTCGGGACATACTGGTTTGTTTCTTCTGTGCATTGCTTGTTGTAGACCTCTTTGGTAGCTCAGATGTTATATGATAATTTTTCAAGATGAAATAATTTGTTCAGAAGGTCACAGGAAGTAGAAGGAGAAAGGGGGACTGTGAGTTTACTGGAAAGACAAACCTTGTCTTCCCTTGTGTGTGTTATATATGGGATCAAAGATTCCTGACTAATATTCACCTAACCTGGTTCTTAAAGAGGTTTTAAGATATATTTTCTGCTAATATATTTGGCAAATTATTCCAAAGTTTGGCTGTATTTACTGCTACATCTCACCTTAATTGTTAAACTAAGGGCTGTGGTAGATTTGCCTCAGCAGAAAAATCAAATAGATGAAGCTGTTAAAATGCTGAATTGTTTGTCTCTTCCTCTGTCTGTCAATGCAGGGATGCGTGATACCACAAGTAATCAACCTCTGTCTTACCACAGCATTCAGTCCACTATATTAAGGTAAATGGAAATTAGATGTCTGATTTTAATCTTCTGCCATGCACCTGTCAGACTTCTAAATACCATTTGCTGCAAAGCAAATAAGACTGTTTCTTCTTCTGTTGGTGTCCTCAACATAAAAAGGACATGGAACTGCTGGAACAAGTCCAGAGGAGGGCCACGAGGACGATCGGGGACTGGAGCACCTCCCGTATGAAGACAGGTTGAGGAAGTTGGGGCTGTTCAGCCTGGAGAAGAGAAGGCTGTGCGGAGACCTCATAGCAGCCTTCCAGTATCTGAAGGGGGCCTACAGGGATGCTGGGGAGGGTCTCTTCATCAGGGACTGTAGTGACAGGACAAGGGGTAATGGGTTCAAACTTAAACAGGGGAAGTTTAGACTGGATATAAGGAGGAAATTCTTTCCTGTGAGGGTGGTGAGACACTGGAATCTGTTGCCTGATTGGAAGGTTGTGAGTGCTCCATCCCTGGCAGTGTTCAAGTACAGGCTGGATGAAGCCTTGTGTGGGATGGTTTAGTGTGATGTGTCCCTGCCCATGGCAGGGGGGTTGGAACTAGATGGTCTCAAGGTCCTTTCCAACCCTAACTATTCTATTCTATTCTATTTGTGGAGTCCACTGAGAGGCAGACGCGACAGGTAGCTGACACTTTTTTTGTGTGTGTGTAAAAATGTGTCTTTGGGTTAGACAATTTTAGCATAGATGGTGGATTTTTCCTCACACGATTATCATGAGCCCCTTTAACACAACACCAGATTGTATGATTTGTCTTAGTGATACAACGCTTTTTGAATGAGTCATCTTAGTGCCAGATTTGAAGATATCTTGGTGCTTTTATTATGTCTGACTAGGACACAAGAGAGGCTGGAATATTTACCTAAGGCACAAAGGAGTGCAGTGAGCAAAGCTAGAAATAGAAAAACCTGAGAATAAGGGAAGCTGCAATGCTTGTTTAGCTGTCCTTCCTTAAAAAGTAAAACTACTGAGGAAGAAAGAAAATGATGACAATATATCAGAAACAGAGCTAAATTAGTAAAGGGAAATCAGAGTGGATGTCCATGCCATTTACCTGCTGCACAGCAGTAGGAGGCCATACCAAAGATCTGAGAGAATCTCTCACAATTAAGCATAGCATTTGTCACCTCATAAGTTTGATTTCTCTGAGTTGGCTTTTTCTCACTGTTAATCAGAATGTACTGTTCACTTGGCTATCTCTGTTTTCTAGATTGTTAAGGAAAAGTTTGTTTCAAGAACGTATGTGTTACTGAAAGGCATTCACCATGGATATCAGCCTAAGAAGTGTTGTTTAACTATAATTCACAGGAGGACTATGCAAGCAGAAGCAATGAGTGGGCAGTGTTTGGGGATTTATTAATTCAGAAAAATATAACCTCTTCTGGTAACTGCTATGATATCAGTCATAAATACATATGTTTTGCCTTTTCAGGTACTGCTGTAAATTAGGGATAGAACTAAACCAAGTGTATTTCACAAGTGCATATTGTTTTGTTTGCTGTGCAGCCAGATAGGATGTGGAAGACATTGCGGTCTATGTATGCCTGCAGAGACTAGAAATGGGAAATGGACTAGACCAGAACAGCTCACATCAGTTGCTGTGGGCATATTGTTATGGCTGCTGAGGAGGCCCTAGCTCAGGGTAAGTGGTTGAGCAGAAGGTGGAAATCTGCTGAACAAGACACCAGAAACTTCTGAACGTAACAAGTAGCTGCGTGGGAAGCCAGCAAAAGTTACAGTTGTGAGGGTTGGCTGAATCTCACAGGTGGTTAAGCAGGAGGTGTTTGAGAAAACATCATACTCCACAGATAATTGGAGGGGAGTATTGTGAACCTCTGGGGGAGTAGAATATTGTAAGGCAAACACCACCAGGTAACCATCAGTAATACCATATAATGGCAAAATTGCTTAGGTAACAGGATCAGAAATCACATATTTGGGAATGGGTGAAGCAAAACTAGGAGCAGGTGGGAAAAAAAGTTATGGTTTGAGTTGTTTACATGGGGGGAAATTGGGAGGAGAAAGGTTGATGCCAATGAAGCTTGCAGAATACCCCAATCCACCTTAAATGAGGCACTGAGGATGGAGTTATTGTGCCAAAATGTAGATATTTAGCGTCATTTTAAATGTTAGATGGAGGGGAAACCAGCAGCCTCTAAGGAAACTGCTTTTCCTTAGGGTTCAGGTCTGTGACAGATCACACCTTCTGCTCCCAGACACTTATCCCTGATGTGCTTGCATGCTTCAGATGTTACTAGACAATTCTGAAGCAGCCAATTCCCACTCTTAGTGCCTGGTAAACTCATTTGCGAATGACCTGTAATGGCTAATGATCACTGACTACATTGGGAGCTTAGGAAACCAGTTAACATGTATTATATACAAAAAGACCCTTAAAATATGATGTTTTAGTTTTGAACTGCAACCCAAAGGAAAACCAGATTGGTCCAAAACTGGAATTCAGTTTGTATAAATTCCTTCATTTCGTCTCAGGAACCAAAGCAATCTTCTCCTTTAGCACCTGTGAAAGAGCAGAAAAGTTAAAAAATTGGTATGACTTTTTTGGTTTGGAGCTTACTAATTCCTCTCTAGGCTTATTTTTGCTCACGTAATCTACTCAGAAGTCCTCATTAAGTGATGAAGGATGGAAGACCAGAAAGACTAAAAACAGCAAGCATCTACTACCAACATAAAAAACATCCCAGTGAAAAATCTGACTATGAAGAAGAAAATAGAATTACATTAGGCTGAAGATTTCTTTCCAACACAGGTTTTTATTGTGGTTTACTGAACAGATGAAGCTAAGAGAATTACAGCAGTCATCTGATTTTACTGCTGTCTTGCTCGCCATTAGTCTATTATCATACCTCTTATGCAGGCATAGAAAACCACATTTTTTTGGTCAGGGCTTGACTTGACCGTTATTTTATTTGATTAACTTTGGTAAGCTACAGAGTCCATAAATTCATTTTTAAGATGGCATTTTTTAAATGGGATCACAAATTGCATACTTGTTTTTGTTAGTATACCCCAAAAGACACTTTCAGACAGCTCAGTATTAAATCAGAGTTAGAAAAAAAAAGAAAGATGAGTGGGAAAACATGAGTGTTTGGAGAGGATGAGGAAGAAAAAGACATGTTTCACTGAAGATTTCAGTGTAATGTACTCCAGCTTTTACAGCTTTTCTAGTATTATTGCAGTGTAACAAGTTCCAGAGCCTTCAAAACTTCACTCAGATGGCTAATTTCTGCACAAAGTGTGATATGAAATGGAGTGAATGGCTGTTGTGTTTATTGGGTAATTGCAAAAGGAGAAAAATAGGGGGTTTTTCTTAATAATTAATGCATAAAAATGCATTTTATATTCTTTTTTGCTCGAGAAAGTCACACAGTAATGTTTAATGAGGGCCTGTTTCTTCTCACAACTAAGGAAACCTATTGATTTTCATGCTCAGCAGCAACAGAAACAGACTCATTTGTCTAGGTTCTTCTTCCCCAGAGGAATAACAGATGTGTAGAGACATTAAAAAAAAACAGTTTTTCTGCTAAAGAGAAACTTTTGATTCTTTATTCACAAATATGCACACACTCATCCACGCTCCCAGGAAACTGAGTTTATAATTTACTTATCAATGTCGGGATATGGGAATTTAAATCTTTATCAGAAAAGTCTCATGTAGTAGTTCTGGGCTTTTTTCTTTCCTTAAAAAATTCATTTGCATCTTTTACAACAGCAAAAGGCATAGGAAAATCCTCTTGTCTAAATCAGCAAGTGAACAGAAGCAAGGTTCTGTTCTGACTGGCAGGGTTCAGCCCCAGAGGTGGGGAAGTGATTTGATCTCAGTAGCACCTGAGCAAGCAGGTGCTTGCAAGGGCAGCTACAAGAAAAGATAACTCCTTGTGGTGTTCGATGGTTTTTCTTGGCTGCTCATGTTCACACCTGCCTGCCAGAGCTGTTGTGTTTTGGTTTGGCTTTTTTTTTTTCTCTTCTCTGTTTAAGTCATCTGGCTCACTATATCTCAGTGAGAAGAAAGTAATAGTGCTGTGTTTTAGGCAAATGTAAATTGATCTTAATTGGCATGTGCAGCACAACATTTTTACCTTGTATTTCTAGGTGAAGTTAAGCAGGGCTAGTGTTCAATAGGCTTATAAAGAGATTTAGATACCATATGTTTGAAAGTGTTTGTATACTGAAACCTGGGCATGCAATTACATTGTACCTTAAAAAGAAAAACCCAAGGTGAAGTGAATGTTCCTTTTCTTTTTCTTTTTTTCACTGTACTTTCCCAGTGTAAGTGTTGATTTTCATATGGAAGGGCCAGCTCAGGGAAATAAAAGGTTAGCTAGGGAACCAATCTTGAGACACTGAAGTATTCAGAAAGCAAGAGGTTAAACAGGGGCAGGTTGGTTTAGGCAGCTGGCTCTTCATCTCATTCCTTCTGGTGTATGGTGTTAGAGGATGTGTAGATATGGATTCGAATAGTGCTGAGAAAAAGGGGATTTTATCTAACACAGAGACAGGAACTTTTACAGAACACTAAACCAGCCCTGCTGCAGCTTGATCTGCAGTTCGAACGTGTTATAAAAACTTGCCACAGACGTGAATTTGTCTGATTAATTTTATTTACCATTGATTAGTATTGAGAGGCAATAAGCAAGCAGCGCTGGGTGCGCCGGGGTGTCTCCGCTCCACCTACGACGCACACCTATTCCCAAAGATTCTGTCTTTTTATACTCTTTTGTATCTGGTATACGTGTCCTTTCACATATTGTAAAGTGTCCTTTTATGGTATGATCCGAGTCTGCGCCAGTCTGCTGCTAGAGGTCTTTATCTTCCTTCCTTGAAGATTGCTGAATCGAAGGTCTCAAATCTTCCTGTTTTGTGACTTCTACACAATAGGTGTCAAGCCTTGTTTACATTACCGGATATCTGCAGTTAGCATCAGGCTTAGCATCAGCATATCTATACGTCCGTGCCTGAGGTTACAACCTTGCATAAGCATGTGTTTAAAGTTTATCTTGGTTAATACAGTTAAATGCAAAAATAAATTCAATAGTTTTCTAAGTTACTGACACGAATCACACCCACATTCCTCACAAACGCAGCTAGCAGTCATGCTGGGGAAGGCTTCTTCATTTGCTTAGCCAGATGGGGCATGTCATTCATAAAGTAGTGTGCTTGCACATATTTTAAGGCTACTTACTTGCAAATGATTAACCAACTATAATTCAGAGTCTGATAGCTAGATAGTCTTGATGAATGCCCTTTATTTGTAGCAGAACATGTTAAATGGTTTTGTTATTTACCAAATTCATGGACCATAATATTATATAACATTCTTTATTCCTAGTAACAGTGCAGATTCTCACTTCCCCATGCATTAATAATGCTCATCTCTTTGTTTAGGATTGTTAGCAGTATGTACCAGATTTTTACAGAAATATGAGTACTGGATGGATGTTAGCTATTCAATGCCACTTCCACTGGCATTAGTACGAGCATTTGTTGACAGTCTTGGATTTGCTTATTGCTTTTATTTTTGTAGCAAAATTACAACTTTTAGAAATTATAGCTTTGGAAATTGCACATACACACATTGACACAGAGAAACATCTACATAAAAGATAATAATGAATGGAGGAGGATATGGTATTTTCTAGCAGTCAGGTTTTCAGATGAGGAATGAGTAAAAGTTTGTCCTGACAATAACCAACATTTAGTTGTGTGACTCAGGTTGCCTGAGCCACGTGTCTAGTCAGCAACATGTCAAGTAGCCTATCACGAGATCCCTAACTATAGGTTTACCAGGTATTATGTGCAGTACTGCTGGCAATAACCATGCGGGTAAGAGTTATCATGTCAAAAAACATGGGTTTTAACTAATTTTGCTTTCAGACTTCCATGTGCACGCTTCATCATTAGATGCCTCCTCAGAGTTTTTCCAGCACAAAAATATTGTGCAACAAATCTAAGTAAATAATATTCCAAATAATGGTAGCAAATTCCCTTGGTGATTTTACAGTATGCCGCAACTGGATGTTGTTGCCACTGCTTGCTGGGCAATATTTTGGATTACATTCTGATGATGTGGTGTATCACGGGTCTTGGAGCCTCTACAAGTTTCATTGGTGTGTTCTCATTACTATGACAAATATTAAATGATATGAATATTTTTTTGTATACATGGAAAATACAATCATTAACAGGGGTTCAATGAGTATTTAAAGATTCATCCTGTTTGTTAAAATTCCAGATATGAATTTACCTAATTTTCAGAAATAACTTCCTCTTGCATTGCACGCATTTCTGAACTTCTATCTAACGTCAAGGCTATTCTACTAATTATTTTGAAGACATTACTAATTTCAGGACCAACTCATTGGCTTGAACTCCTAGTAAGAAAAGTAGAAGTGAAGGATGTGTAAAATTGAAATACTCAGAGAAAAAAAATATGGTGACAGGCATAAATATTTTGGTTTAGGCTAGACAGATGACTGATAAATGTAGTATTGTAAGAATATTAACCTGAGTTACAGATTTCTGAATTCAGGATCTGTATTTGACAATTGCTTTTTAGATTCCTGTGACCAGGCTATTTTGAAGTAGATAAATTGAATCTTTGTAATATCATATGTGTGTCAATTGCTTATTCCCAGTCTCTGATAACATAACCTTAAATTTGACAAATTAGCTATGGAGGCATTGTAAAGGGCTACAATAAATAACAGTTAGGAAGAAGAGACCTTGTTCATTAAACAGGCTATTAGCAGTAATGAACAATGAAAGTGATCATAAGAAAACACAGTGTCCTCTGGAAGAGGTCACAGCTATGTCATTTCAATGAGTCATGGGTCATAAATTCAAAGAGGTAAACTTACAGGTCATCTTACATGAGAAAAATATGTCCATTTTATTCTATCTTGCTAGCCAACACAGAAATAACCTCTTATTGCAATAAATAATACTAATAAAAAAGTTAAGCATGACTAGTAAACGCTTTACTTTTAAAACACAGGAAACTGAACAATTTACTATGCTATGCAGCTGAAATACAAACTTTGTATGGAGTCTGGAAACCGTGCATATACAAGTTATATAAAAAAATAATGAGGAAACTTGTACTTTCACTTCATCTAGAACTGAAAATCAAGTATACACAAGAGAGGGGAGGAGAAATATTAGTTTATTTAACCTCTCTAGTATAAGTATTTATTTTGACATACACAGTTTTTTCCTAAACAAAAGGCCAAACTTCAGTGTAAGTTGTCAGCAAAGTGCAACATTATGAAAGAAAAGTCCTTAAAACTCTTAAGAAAAATGTCTAATAAAAAACATGTAAAATATAAAGCATTAATGCAGTCAATTGAGATTTTGCTGTATGAATGAAAAAATATCTTTAGACGCGGGCTAACATTATTTTATGAGGAAATACCTTGAAAGTAAGCTTGATGGACAAGATTTGAAGATGACATCAAAAAAATACTGAAATCTCACTCAAAATGTGCAGAGACACCAGTAAATTCCATTTAATAGTCAAACCCAAGCAGATACCTATTAGTCATGTCAGCATGTTGCATATAACATGATTTATTATGCTTCATCTATGCAGTTACGTTTTTCACTTTATTCAACTTGTTAGGGCATTCCGAGATTTTATAGGAAAGCCTAGGTCAACACAGTATAGATAAAATTGTTATTTACTCTGTTGCATCACATTTGAACTCTACTCCCACATCCAAAGAGCCAGAAGTAAAAGATGTTGCTGGGCATGTTCACCACACAGTGAGCTTTCCAAGGGTGACACGCGCATTGCTGTCACTTCTCACTTTCCAAACTCAAAGCGCTTTTGAATCCAACATCTCCGGTGCCTGGTGCCAGCTGAGTACAGTACAGTAAAGCACGAACATTTGAACTCTGCTCCCACAGGAAAAGAGCTAGGAGTGAATCATTCTGCTGGGCATTTTCAGCACACAGAGAGCTTTCCAAGGCTGACACACACTTTGCTGTCTCTCCTCGCCTAAGAGAGGGTGCGTTTTCCGCTCTCGCGGCAAGGGCAGGAGCCAGGAGAAGCCTCTGCAGCCGTGCCAGGGCTGAGTCACCCTGGCTGGGAGGAGAGGAGTGTGCATGTGTGTGGAATTAAACAGTCAATCATGCTTTCAGGAAGCCTGACATCATGGCTGATATTTTTATTTCCGGATTCCCAGCTTCGACTCTTGTGGCACGCTTGTTCCTGACATCCTGACCGCAGTGACGCCACGCTGGTGCCAGCTCCATCCCACCTCCATCCGAGAGCCCCAGCTCATCCCTGCCCAACATGCGAGGGGGACATTTTGGCAGTTGATTTGCTTTGCAGCCCCTCGATCACCCAGGGGCAGGTGGGTGCCTTGTCCCCTTGGCTGCTGGGTTCCCCTCGTCATCCGTGCACAGGCCCAGTGGCTGCAGTACTGCAGAGGTTCCCAGGAGCAACCTGCCATGGCAGGGAATTGTGTGCAGATAAGAACTGTTGTGTGGGAAAACTCAGGAATGGAGGGAGCCTGCTGGAATGGAGTGACTACATGAGCCTCTGTCCTTGGGCAAGAGAGAAAACGAGAGCAAAGTCGAGCTGCACCTTTATAAAAATGATATGAAAAGAAATAAAAGGAAGCAGATGGCCCATGGTTTGGGAAGGATGAGAAGTGGTGTTTCCCCTTGGTGAACCCTCAGTGGCTTAGCATGAGGTTTGGGGTCAGCGGGGGGGCTGGGCCACTGCCAGCAGAAGTGTCCCCAGCGGTGGTGGCCCTGGCTGGGGACCCAGGAAGGACCCACACAAACATGACTGGGATGTGGCTCGCATTGTGGGAAGCTGGAGAGTCCCCCCTGAGCTCTCCCAGGGTTATCCCAGCTGGGTTCCAGGCACTGAGGGAAAAAGACCATTGCTCAAGATGTTAGTGTACACATCAGGAATGTGTTTGCTCCTGAAGCCCCAGCCCCTGGAGCCACGGGAAGAGGAGAATTGCAAAGGCATGTGGGGGGAGGGGGTGGGGGGTGTGTGCTGTTTGTTTTAGTTTTGCCTCCTTAGCCCCTGGTTTCTGGATCCAAGCCCAGTGACAATGTAACACCTACTAAAGCCACTTGAGAAACCTGGTCTAGTGGAAGGTGTGCCTGCCCATGGCAGGGGCATTCACCAGGGTTTCTGGCTCAGCATCCAAACCGAAAGGAACTGAGCAATTGCACGCGTTCCTCCTTGGTGGAGCCAAGAGCTGTTCCTGTCATGCTTTGTATTTGCTCTCTGATTAATGTAGGATAGATTCTCTTTTCAGGGAAGAGACTCGGAGAAACCAACAGCAGCGGGTGAAGTATTTGGCAAACAATTCCTTCGATGTGGCGCGTAGGTAGCGCTTGATGTATTTGCGAGTTATGCATAGCTAAATACATATATCTCACTCCACGTAATGTTTCCACTCCTTTGCAGGCTACCTGCAAAACACAGACACTAGCAGAAGCTGTAAATACAGTGATGACACCACTGAATGAGCCTATTCTCTAAAGCTTTTTGATGCAAAACATTTTTGTGTTTTCCAGGGAAAGACAATGAGATTTCGGTCCTGGCTGGCCCATCCTGCGGGCAGGGATGTGGTCCACATGGTTTGGGGTATTGATACACCCAGAAGAATAAGGTGTCCTGGCACTGTAGGTGTGTGTTGGTAATTGATGGCAAAGTTTTAGATCTTTGAGGGGGTTTTTGGTGCTGGCATCAAATTGGGAGTTGTGGCTTGGCTGCTTCTTTCAAGACAACAAGATAGAGTGATTCTGGGAAAGAAAGCTACAACAAACAAAACTTTTTGTCATTTTGAGTTCCTCTCTTTCTTAAATGGAACTAAATCCGTCTTTCTTGAAATGGGGATATTCCCTTTTTTCTTGTTTAGGAAGTGTTGGAACAAGAGCCTGGGACTTTTGGAAAGAAAAATCCTGCTGCTTTTTCTGTTCCCCTGTCCCTTCCAGCTTGACTCCCCTGTCAGACCAGTCCCTTTTGTCCTTGGTTGCATTTCTCTTGCTAGAAAAGCCTCAGCAGGGTCACTGCTGTATCCTCCCACTTCACAGAGACATTCCCAACCCAATCCATCCATCCCAACACTGCACAGAAATGTGCTGGGTTCTTCTTCTTTTTTTTTCTCCTGGGCCTCCCTGCCTCAGAGTGGAGGTTTGTGGAGGTTTCTCTAGTTTTCCTTTGCTCAGTGCTCAGGAGAGAGAAAGAGGAAGGAAACCTGCCACTGCTCGGCTCAATGCTCAGTTAAAAATAGCCGGGCCGGCGTTCCCATCCTCACTTCCCCCAGCCCCGATACTCCAAATACGTCACCAACTATCCCTTTTTGGCGCATTTCTGTTTGGCCCCTCCCCGTGTTTGGGTGCTCTGGAGCCACCTGGGGAGTCCAGAGCGGATGGGGATCCTCCCCATATCCAAATTGTTTTCCATCTGAGGCCCATCCCCACCCGTTTGGGGTTTACCAGCTCCCAGGAGCTGCGGTGCTGTCTCTCCTGGGGCCATTCAGTGGGAGAGGGGCAGAGGCTGCCAGAGCCAGGGGTCACACACACAGAATCACACACACAGAATCCCAAGGATTGGAAGGGACCTCAAAAGATCATCTAGTCCAACCCCCCTGCAAGAGCAGGGTAACCTACAGTACATCACACAGGAACTTGTCCAGGCGGGCCTTGAATATCTCCAGTGTAGGAGACTCCACAACCCCCTGGGCAACCTGTTCCAGTTCTCTGTCACTCTTACAGTAAAGAAGTTCTTCCTGATGTTAACGTGGAACTTCCTATGCTCCAGTTTACACCCATTGCCCCTTGTCCTATCACTGGATATCACTGAAAAAAGCCTAGCTCCATCATCCTGACACCCACCCTTTACATATTTGTAAACATTGATGAGGTCACCCCCCAGTCTCCTCTTCTCCAAGCTAAAGAGACCCAGCTCCCTCAGCCTCTCCTCATAAGGGAGATGTTCCACTCCCTTAATCGTCTTTGTGGCTCTGCGCTGGACTCCTTCAAGCAATTCCCTGTCCTTCTTGAACAGAGGGGCCCAGAACTGGACGCAGTATTCCAGATGCGGCCTCACCAAGGCTGAGTAGAGGGAGAGGAGAACCTCTCTTGACCTACTAACCACACCCTTTCTAATGCACCCTAAGATGCCATTTGCCTTCTTGGCCGCAAGAGCACATTGCTGGCTCACGGTCATCCTCCTATCTACCAGGACCCCCAGGTCCCTTTCCCCTTCGCTACTTTCCAGCAGGTCACCCCCCAACCTGTACTGGTACATGGGGTTGTTCTTCCCCAGATGCAAGACTCTACACTTGCCCTTGTTAAATTTCATCAAGTTTCTCCCCGCCTAACTCTCCAGCCTGTCCAGGTCTTGCTGAATGGCAGCACAGCCTTCTGGTGTGTCAGCCACTCCTCCCAGTTTTGTGTCATCAGCGAACTTGCTGAGGGTGCACTCAGTTCCCTCATCCAGGTCATTGATGAAAATATGAAACAGCACCGGTCCCAGCACCGACCCCTGAGGGACTCCACTAGTCACAGACCTCCAGCTAGATTCTGCGCCATTGACCACAACTCTCTGCCTTCTTCCTTTCAACCAGTTCTCGATCCACATCACTACTTGATCGTCGAGCCCACACTTCCTTAGCTTATCTATGAGGGTGCTGTGGGAGACAGTATCAAATGCCTTACTGAAATCAAGAAGAAATACATCTACCGCTCTACCATCATCCCTCCACCTAGTCACTTCCTCATAGAAGGCTATAAGGTTGGTCATACATGACTTCCCCCTCATAAAACCATGTTGGCTGTTCTTAATGACCCCCTCATCCTTGATATGCCTAGTGATGGAGTCAAGAATAACTTGTTCCATCACCTTTCCAGGGATGGAGGTAAGGCTGACCGGTCTATAATTACCCGGGTCCTCCTTCTTGCCTTTCTTATAGACTGGTGTGACCTTTGCCATCCGCCAATCCTCAGGCACCTCGCCCGTTTCCCATGACTTACCAAAGATGATGGAGAGTGGCCTAGCAATGACCTCCGCCAGCTCCCTCAGCACCCGTGGGTGCATTCCATCCGGACCCATCGATCTACAGATGTCCAGATTGCATAGCTGATCCCTAACCCAATCCTCATCTACCAAAGCAAACTCCTTTGTCCTGACTCCTTCTGGGGCTATAGAAATCCGGGGCCCTCGGGGAGAGTCTGCAGGAGTAAAGACAGAGGCAAAGAAGGCATTCAGCACCTCTGCCTTCTTTATATCCTCTGTCTCCAGGGCACCCACTTCGTTCACCAGTGGGCCTATATTGCCTCTTGTGTTAGTTTTAGTTGCTATGTATTTGAAGAAGCCCTTTCTATTGCCTTTAACCCGACTAGCAAGATTGAGTTCCAAGGAGGCCTTAGCTGTCCTAATTGCCTCCCTACATCCTCTAACCACTGTCCTATATTCCTCCCAAGCGGCCAGCCCCTCCTTACATAATCCATAGATTCTCCTTTTCCACTTGAGTTTGCCCAGCAGCTCCTTGTTTAACCACGCCGGTCTCCTAGATCCCTTACTTGATTTCCTACTCATTGGGACGCTCCGATCCTGAGCTTGGAAGAAGCGGTCCTTGAATGCTAACCAACTATCTTGAGCCCCTTTACCGCCTAGTACACTTTCCCATGAGACTTCCCTTAGCAGTTGACTGAAGAGGCCAAAGTTGGCCCTTCGGAAATCCAGAACTGTGGCTTTGCTAGGTATTCTATTCCTCCCACACAGGATCCTAAACTCCACCATCTCATGGTCACTGCAGCCAAGGCTGCCATTGACCGTCACCGCTTCGACCAAACCCTCTTTGTTGGCGAGTACTAAATCTAGCAGCGCTGCTCTCCTAGTTGGTGCGTCCACCATTTGCATTAAGAAATTATCATCAATGCATTCGAAGAACCTCCTAGACTGTGAATGACTGGCTGTGTGAGTCTTCCAGCAAATATCGGGGTAGTTAAAATCCCCCACGACGACTAAGGCATGTAGTCGCGAGGTTACTTCCAGTTGCCTGTAGAAAGCCTCATCAACTCCTTTATCCTGATCAGGAGGTCTGTAATAGACCCCCACAACTGTATCACCCGTGCCAGTCTGTCCCTTAATTCGTACCCACAGACATTCCACTTGCTCCTCATCCGACCCCGGACAGAACTCAATACATTCTGGTTGCTCTCTCACGTAAAGAGCAACTCCACCACCTCGCTTCGCTGACCTATCTTTCCTAAAAAGGACATAGCCATCCATGACCACATTCCAGTCATGTGAACTGTCCCACCATGTCTCTGTAATTGCCACTAGATCATAACCTTTAGCCCGCACACAGACTTCTAACTCCTCCTGTTTATTCCCCATGCTGCGTGCATTGGTGTACAGGCGTTTCAGGGAGCCAGTCCTAGTACCCTTTTTCCCCTGCGGGACAGGGTCTAAAAAGCTATCCTTTCCCACAAATGGAACAAGAGATTGATAGTCCTCCTTAGCCCGCCATCCTTCAATCCCTAGCATGCTCCTCTTGGGCTTGTCCCCAACAGGCCCAGTTAAATCCCCTCCCCCCTTCATAACTAGTTTAAAGCCCTGTCAATAAGCCCTGCTAACTCCTGCCCCAAAACCCTTTTTCTTCTCTGGGACTCTTGTATCCCGCCTGTCACCAGCAAACCAGGTGTCCGATACAGCAGCCCGTGACTGAAAAACCACGAATGTTTGAACTCTGCTCCCTCAGCCAAAGAGCCAGGAGTGAATAATTCTGCTGGGCCTCTTCAGCACCCAGCTTTGAAGGGTGACACACACATTGCTGTCTCTCCTCACTTTCCTACCTCAAAGTGCATTGAATCCAACATCTTTGGTGCCTCCTCTTGGCTGAGCACAGCAGAGTAAAGCACGAACGTTTGAACTCTAATCCCACAGCCAAAGAGCCTGGAGTGAAAGATCTCTCTCGTCATCTTCAGCACACAGTAAGCTTTGCAAGGGTGACACACACTTTGCTGTCTCTCCTCACTTTCCTACCTCAAAGTGCATTTGAATCCAACATCGCCGCTGCCTGCTCTCAGCTGAGCACAGCAGAGTAAAGCACTAATGTTTGAACTCTGCTCCCTCAGGAAAAGAGCCAGGTTTGAAAGTTGTTGCTGGGCATCTTCAGCACACAGTGAGCTTTGAAAGGTGACATGCACATTGCTGTCTCTCCTCACTTTCCTACCTCAAAGTGCATTTGAATCCAACTTCTCCGGTGCCTGCTCTAGGCTGAGCACAGCAGAGTAAAGCACGAACAAAGCTACATATGATACGGACTTCTGGAGTCACCTCTTAAATTCTAGCCCTGCTGCATGCATTCCAGTGGCCTTATCCGAAAAGTGAAGGTTTCCCATGGATATACACTGGTTTCAGTGCCTGCTTTTACTTTTGCATCTGAAACACGCATCTCAGGCCCCAAGTGTCTCCTGTAAAGCTGAGATTTGTCTTGGTACCTACTGATTCTAACTAGTAGTGTTTATCAGTGAAGGTGCTTGTGCCTGCCAACTCTAGTATCTCAGTGTAGAAGCTTATTTACCTTGGGTTTGGCTTGAGGAAAGGGTTGTTCAGGGAAGTGTGAGCGAGTTGATGTCTTTCTGTATTTACGTACGGCTGGAAGTTGTTTCCAGTGGTTCCGCCTGCTCAGGGAATGGTTAATTGGGTAATTTGAGTAAATACAAACAGTATGGTTGTGAAGCTGTGGGAGAGTGGGGAGCATTCCCTGTGGCAGCTTCATTTGAGGCTTCAGCACAGTGGTAAATCTAAGGCATTCAGGTGAATCTGCTGTTAAATTTAGTGTGGTCCCAGGCACTGGGATGTAAGGGAGGTCACAACCATCATGTTTGTGAAACACTGTTTTTTCAGCACAAGTTAATTAAAAGTGTTTTTCTTCCAAGAGGTCCAAATGAGGCTTCTATGTCCCATTAGGTCAAGACCTGCCCTCTTCAGCATCTTAAACCTGCAGTGACTATCTGCAAATACATGAAGGTGCCCCGCTATAAACTATGGGCACATTGGAGCAGAGGAAGGCTCTGATTCAGTACTTTGCTTTTTTAATGATGAATGTGGTTTCTTGCAACCAGAAGTGACTTGTGTTGGATATCAGCTGGGGAAACCAGCAGCACAAGCAGCCTACCCCGTTTCCAGGGGACAAACAACAGCCACAGCGATGGGAGCCTATGAAAAGAATGACCTGGACTTTAGGCAAAGCTACTAGAGTGTTGGAAAACAAATTAGTATATGTAAAAGGGGACACTTTTCAATACTTCAGGAGATCAGGCTGGATAATAACTATGAATGTGCATTGGTAAAATGGCCTGGAAAAACAGGAACTGTGCTGAGCTTTGTATGGGAAACAGCAATCTGGCCCACCTCTGAATTTCAAAGAAGTCAATTCTGATTCAAGTGAATAAGAGAGAAACCCACTATGAATAGGGAAGGAATTAAGTAAGAGGTAAAGGAAGTAAGATTAAAGCTCATTCTTTCCGTGATGGTTAGGTCTAATTGAATCGGGTCTATTCTGCAGTAATCGTGCCTGATTTTTACCTCATAAATAATAATCATAAAAAATCATAAAAAGTTGATGCGCAGCTGCAACAGTGTGGTGGGGCTCATAAATGAGTATGCAGTCTAAGGAAGAAGAAACCCCTAAACCCCCCCCCCGAAAAAAAACCCTTATTTCCTCCAAGTGGAAACATCAACAAGCATTGCTGATAAACAGACGGAAATCTCAGGTTTGGAGTGGTCCTTAGCATTTAGAGAGTCATTCTTTTTACATTCAAGGGCCGAGAATGCTTGTTTAGATTTAGGGAAGAGGGGAGAATTGGAGAAAGGAAAACAGGACTGTCTTGGAGACAGAGATCTTTCCACCTAAGTGTTACAGAGTTTGCTGTGGAGTTTCTCCTTACAAATGCTTTCCTGACAATTTTAATTGGTTTTATTCTCTTTTTTTAAAGCTGGTTTCTTGCTTCCAATCCCCACTTCACTGCCTGACTTCCCATAAATATTACTGCATTTTTGTTGTTGTTAACATTTGCAGTGCAAATAACAAATATTTAAGCTTGTCTTGCAGGGAAAAAGTCAATTTTATTAAAACCAAAGGAATATCAAATTAAAGTGCTTGCAAATACTTCTCAGCGATACCTTCTCTCAGGCTTATTTCCAAAGCACTTTGTTAGCATCTCTTAGCACCTGTAGCATCAAACAGGCTTACTCCAAGCCACTTTGAGACCTGCATTTGCACGTGGGTGACTGCTAGATGAGATGCTTCATTTTGTAGGCACGGTGTGGACCACGTCCGGCAGTGAGTGTCCCTCTCTTCACCATCACTGTTGGGGCTGGGGAGTGTTCTCCATATCTGGAGATAACTGCTCCAGCTACCAGCAGGCTGCTCCGGGCAGCACTTGGCCGGGTCGCGGTGTCCCAGGGACCGGCTGCTTCCCCTGGGGCCGCCGGCGCTGTGGCAGCCACAGAGGCGTTTGCTCGCTGCCATCTCTGAAGCGGGGTTTGCTTTTAGAGGGGAGCAGGGAGCAGGATGGAGTAGTCCCAGCACCCTGTCCAGGCGAATCTTAACAATATCCAGTGCTGGGGAATCCACCATTTCCCTGGGGAGATTATTCCAAAGGCTGACTGTTCTCATTGTGAAAAATTTCCCTCCTGTGTCCAATTGGAACGTCCCCAGGAGTAACTTGTACCCAGCGTGGAGCCTATTTTCCCTAAAGGGCTCTTGCACATAAGCTTTTCCTGGAGGGGAAAAAAAGGTAACAGTAATTGGAGTAAAAAAATAAATTAATTGGAGTCATAAACCAGGGGGTGCCCTTGGGGATGAGCCTCAGTTAACCTCAGCACACCCCTGACTGCAGCTCTGTATGGCTGGGGTTTTTAATGTAGTGCAGGTAAGACAGAGCAATGGTTTGGCTCAGGGCAGCCTGGCTGTGCCTGGGGTCAGGTCCATGGTGAGCTGGGAGAGAGGGACCTTACTCATGCAGTCACTAGGTTTCTGAGTAAGGACCACCAAAGCTATTCACTGCTCTTCATAGGAATATAGCCAAAAGGATTCAGTCACATCCAGACACAGAGCTGCAGTTCTCATTAGCTTTGTCTTTTAAATTTCTAAAGCCCTCCTCTGCTGAAACAGTCCATTCCAAAGAGAGAGGGGTTTCTTTTAACAGTTCACATAGGGGTCTTACCAGAACACTAGAATCATGCATCCAAAGCCTGCATCGTCCAGTCATTACCAGGAACGTCCGGAGCAACTTGGTGGTCGATGGTCGTGGAGTTTGACAAATGGCTTCTTTTCGAGCAGTTCCAAGTTCTCTCTGTTCTCCTGTTATTTCATATCCTAGGTAGGAAACTCAGGTTTGGATTAGTTGGGCCTTTTGTCTGGATACCCAATAACCACTCAGTCCCAGAAAACTCAATAATCCCACCATTCACTGGACACGTTCTTCCTTTGTTTCTATGGCAATTAATAGGTCATCCACATCTTGTAACAGAGTCCCCGTCTGAGTGGGTGGTTTCCATGATTCTAGTGCCAGTGCTGATTTTGAAAACTCGCTGGACTGTTTTTAAACCTTTGAGGTAATACTGTCCAAGTTAATCGGGTTTTCCTTACTGTGTCAGGATTTTCCCATTCAAAAGCAAATAAATTCTGGTTTTCTTTGGCCAATGGTAAACAAAGAGTCCTTTAAATCCAAGACGGCAAACCATTTCTGATTATTATTCAATTTAGTCAATAAGGTATACGGATTAGCTATTACTGAATTAATATCCTCTACAAATTTGTCGATTGCTCTGAGATCTTGAACCAATCTGCAACTTTATTTCTTTACCGGCAAGACAGGAGTATTATATTCCAATTCACATTCAATTAATAATTTATATTTTAAAATTTATCAATGATTTTTAATTCCCTTTCCCTGCAATTTTAGGGGGATATTGTTTTATTCTAATTGGGCAGCCCCCACCACCCTTTTTATTCCTACTTCAACAGGCAAAGCATTTTTCGCCTTACCTGGAACTTCACACGCCCATACTCCCAGATATACCTGATTAAGGATTTCTTCTATTTCAGGGAGGTCCTCCTGTTTGCTTTTCTGTTGAATTAAAGAGAAACTCAAAACTGCATTTAATTGATCATTTTTAACTCTTAATTCCATTTTGCCTTCTTTAAATGTTGCGTCTCATCCTAAACATTTCGGAGAATTTAGCATGCATAAAATTTATGCATTCCCATTTGTTTTCCCAATTTGTAGTTTAAGGGTTTCAGAAAGAACGCCTCCTTTTTTTTTTTTCCTCTTTTTCTTGGTGACCAGTAGCTCCCAAATCTGTAACAAATTCTTTTCCCTCTGATTTAATGCCGCATAAGTTGCTCCTGTATCCACTAAAATTCCACTTTATTTCCTCTAGTCCCTAGTTTTAATTTAACAGGTGGATCTGCTAGGGTAGATTCCCCAGGTCCCCATCAGTCTAGTTCCAATTCAGCCACCGGAGCCACCCCATGGCACTCCCCCCAGGGCAATCTCTCTTCCAATGTCCAAACTCCCCCCAGCACACACAGATCTGGTCTCATAGGAGACGAACCCACTCCCCCACCTCCGCCCGACATCCCTCCACCTCTGCCTCCCCAGCACTCATCCCACGCTCAAACACAGGAACTGCCCGAGCTCCCCTCCTTGCCCTCTTGGTTTTCCTTAGCATCTTTCCCCAGTATCACAATCTGAACAACATCTCTCCAGCTTAGCTTTCAGTTTTTCCCTGCCCTTTTCCAAAGCCAAAATTAAGGGATCTGGCAGAGGTATATTAATTTCACATTCCGTCTGTCACTTGGGGTCGTTTCTTAAAGTGAAAAACATATCTGCATACATTACTTATCCCATTTTCCTTGCCACCTCAAAACAACATTAATTGCAACAATGTATCATAATTCCAAGTTCCATTTTTAGGATATTTTTCCTGATCTTCCAAACTATACAAAGGCCACCATCCGTTACAATATTTTTATCAACGTTTTCTCATTTACCGAGCCCCCAGGAAACCCTCCCAGTTCTTTCAAACGTGCCAAAATGCACCCTAAAGGACTCTTTTTCAAGATCTCTCCCCTCTGCTGATTTCCCATTATCAATCTCACGTTCTCACACACACACACACACACACGGGATCCCACAGACACACTCCACACAGTTACAACACTTGAGACAGAGACTAAAATTGTATCAAACTAACAACAGTTATAACAACCTGCCACCGATACCAAAATCACAAGACCAAAATCATCACTATAATAGCCACAAAATAGACACTCCACAGTTACAACACTTGAAACAGAGATAACAATTAATAATACATTTATAACAGTCTGTCACCAATACCAAAATCACAAGACCAAAATCATAACTATAACAAGCCACAACGTAAGTCAAATACCAGTAAAATCCAAAACCTTTTCTACAAGACGCCCACCTCGTCTTGCAGGACCTCAACCACAAGATGCCCTCTGCTTCTTGCGATTGTGTCCTGGGTTTACCAGGAGCCGTTTTGCTCCTTCTTAGTAACTGGTTCAAGCTCTGTGTTTTGACTTCCAGCCTGGGCAGACAGCTGATAACACCGATTGGTTTTAACTGTTGTTAAGTAATGTTTATTCTGGCCAAGGACTTTGTGAGTCTCATGCTGTGCTGGGGACGAGGGGAGGCCGGGAGGAAGCAGAGACAGGACACCTGACCCAAACTAGCCAAAGAGGTATTCCGTACCACAGCACGTCATGCCCAGGGAGGTAACTGGGAGTTACCCGGAAGGGCACTCTCTCTCTTCGGGGGGGTCGAACTCGTTCGGCGGTGGTATCGTATTCTCTTGTTATTTTCTCTTATCAATATTATCATTGGTGGTAGCAGTAGTGATTTGTGTTGTACCTTGGTTGCTGGGCTGTTCTTATCTCAACCCGTGGGAGTTACATTCTCCTGATTCTCCTCCCTATCCCACCAGGAGTGGGGAGGGTCGGGGGGGGAGGGGCGAGTGGATGAGCTGTGTGGATCGGTTTAAACCACGACAGATTGTATATGGGTAAAACCAAAATCTTTCTTGCAGGACCCCAACCACGAGATGCCCTCTGCTTCTTGTGCGTATACACCGATAAAATGCAAAACCTTTTGTACAAGACGCCCACTGCGTCCTGCAGTGATACAGGGTTAATAAATGTACATGGGAACAATACAGGGGATTGTATAAGAGAGTTAGAAGAATTCCTTGCTTAAACAAAAGTATTGTCTGTTGTAAACACTTATCATGCTTACTAAACAGAACAAGGCACAAACTACTGATAAGGGGAGGAGACAGAGGCCTGATTCTACTGATAAGCAACTATTGACAAGGAAATGCGAATGTCTGGGTCTATTGATAAGGGGGAGAAGCTGATGATTTATGGATGAGGTACCGACTAAACCCTAAAGCCATGCGCGAAGATTAAAAGGTGAAAAGTTTAAGAAGAGGAAGACTCGTTTACTTCATCTTGAGGATCCCTGCCCACAGGAGGAAGACTCATTTACTTCATCTTGAGACCCCTGCCCATGACCAGAGGGGGCACTGCGCAGGCGCAAAGGACCTTCTAGCTCATTATAATACGAAGCGGGGACACATACTAAATACGTATAGGTGTATCAGTAATCTAATGCATATGTATGCCTTAAGGGAATAAATGTAAAGGAAAAACGACCCTGGGTGTGCATGCTTTGGAGGAACGATCCCCATGCACCCCAGCGCTGAATAAAGCATACCTACTTTACAACTTTAACGAGTTGTGGAGTCAATCCGCGTATCAACCCAAGTACCAACATCTAACTGGCCTCAGCAGACAGACGCCAGACCAGACCAAAGAGGTCCTGGGGAAACCATTTCAGAAGAACACAGGTAACTGAAATCACTTCCAGGGACCAGGGTCAGGACTGGCTGGGAGCAGGGACACAGGAGCCAGCACATACCGAGCTGGCCGCGGTGTAACTGCCAGGCACACTTGAGGGACTCCGGCACCGTGTGGTGGCAGCGAGTGGCAGCAGCGAGGACGGGCCTGGTGTCACCGGGCAGCCACAGCAAGGCCGGGCTGGAGCTGCCACACAGCCGGAGCACCACAGCCTGAGCTGCTGGGAGAGACGGGACAGAACTGGTGACACTGGTGACACACACACAGGGACACACACGCAGGAGTTGCTGCTGCTGCCCAGCCCCACATCCCCATGCCAGGCACTGGCAGCACTCTGGGAAAGCTGGACGCATCCCCACAGTCATCACTGATGGACACAAGAGGTGAGAGAGAGCTCATGCACTGAGGAGGGGAGAAGTGGGTGGGATCAAAGGAAAGGCCGAAGAGGGCTGGGAGGCCCATTTTCAGCCTCTTCTCTCTTGTTGGCCTCCCCCCGTTTCTGGGATAAGGGCAGGAGAGGACCGGGAGGGAGGCTGGAGCTGCACGTGAGCCCTGCCTGCCCCCAGCTCCTGCCCATCACTCACGGACAGCAAGGAACCGTCAGGGGCTCAGGGAGATTTCTAACCAACCTCAGCCCATCCAATGCAGCAGCTGCAGCAGCAGCAGACACAGGGCGTCTCCTGCTTTGTGACTCCCAGCAGAAAACAGTCCTGGGAAACCAATGAGCACCCAGGATTTATCAGGCAAAGCAATTCCAGAAGGGACCACAACAAAGCAATTCCAGAAAGGACCACAACGTGCTGCCAAAGCCTCATCTGCTGCAGGTTTCGGCCTCTCTCTGGCCTCCCCACTTTGAATACCCCATTCCTGGGCAGAACTACAGAGCTATGGGACAGAGAGAAAAGTGACCCTGGGTAGAGGCACAGGGAGTGGAGGAATCCAGGCATTAGGTCAGTTCTAGAAGAGCATCAAAACACTGAGGAGGAGGATGAGGGGGATCTCTGCTGCTTCTGAAGGACACCACCAGCACGGAAGAGAATCCAGCCAGGGTTAAATCTTAGCCTGGAGATCATGGGACCATTTCTCAGAGGGAGATCTGTAACAGCTCCTCAATGCAAGGGCAAAACCTTCCAAGCATTAAGATGTGAAGCCACACAGAGCACCCTGTCCTGGTTATCCATTCCTGGAGGGCAGCTCTCAACCCAGCAGGATTTAACAGCACTTTGGTCTCAAATGCACAGAAATGTGGCACCACTGGGGAGACACAGACTCGGCGAGCTTTGCTTATCGAAGACTTGTGATTTTCCGCCATGCTCTCTCAACACTGCAGCTATGGCTGCCCAACCTGCTTCTCCACTCCAGGGCTGAAGATTGCAGAGCTCTCGAAGTTGGCACTAATGTTAGCATAAGAATAAATACATAACCACCGGAATGGTTATATGAGGTGCTTTATTGCAGCGCTGGGAAACCAGGGGCACTCGCCCAAATCTGGCTTCGACCTCGTCACATCGTGTTCGCAATTTATACACTAAAAATTTGGTCACTAATACACATGCAACACGGATTACATCATTAACTAATACATGTGCAGCACCTTTCTGCTCTTTGCATATACACCAACCATTGTGTGGACGCCAGCATTCTCTTATTCTCACTTGACTACCCTTGGTGTGTCCATAATTTCTGCTTCGACAGACTTTCACAATACTTTCTTAAATCCACCCATATACCCTTCACCATATATGGTTATGTTGGCTCTTGCCACCAAGCCTACCATTGTTAACATTGGCTACTGAATAACTATGGTACGAAACTACAAACAATACTGCAAAATTACAGTATTTCCAAAGCCACACTATTGATTTATAAATTGTTCAAATATAATCATTTCTACTATTTATATAGTTATCGTAAAAAATTCGCCCCTTTTTCTAACACTAACAATAAAATCAGCTATTCCATGCTCTCAGACAACAACTCGCCGGGCAGGAACAAACTAAACCAGAGGCAGCTCTGGGGGAAAAGCCTGGAAACAGTTTCCTAACAGAACACGGTCTGAGGTGGGGACGTGCCCCTTCAGCAAAGGCTCACGAGGTTCCTGGCCTCAAGTCACCAGCAGCTTCAGCACTGCACAAAGATTCCAACTTGGAAGTGCCAGATCTGCAGCCACCAAAATGCAACCCCGGCTCCTGGCAGCTGCAGGAATCAGCCACCACGTCACAGACATGGACCTTTGAGATCATCGAGTCCAACATTAACCCGGCGCTGCCGAGGCCACCGCTAAACCCCGTCCCCAAGCGCCACGTCTACACATCTGTTCAACCCCTGCAGGGATGGTGACTCCACCACTGCCCTGGGCAGCCTGTTCCACGCTTGACAACCCCTTCAGTGAACAAACTGCTCCTCATCTCCAGTCTAAACCTGCCCTGGTGCAAACTGAAGCTGTTTCCTCATGTCCTGTCACTTGTTCCTTTGTGAGAAGAGACCAAACACTGCTGTGAAGCCCACGAAACTCCTTAGAGATGCTGACTGAGCTGCAACACCCTGAAAGACTCCCGGATTCTCGCTACAGACTGAGGAACTGGGGCACCAGAGAGCTGACACAGCCCAAGCCAGAGTTACCAGGCACCTGAAGATACACCACAGCACTTGTTCGTCCCTTTGGTGGTCTCCAGCCAGGCAGAAGATGAGGTTTTGTAGAACAGCCAACGCTCAGTCCTGGAAGAACACTTTCCAGCGCACACACACTGAAAATTCAGTACAGGAAAAGGAACTCTCCACTTCTGATGTGCAAGCTCAAGCAAATGAAGAAAAGCCACAGCTAGGGAAAAGCAGGACTTGGCTAAGTTCCAAAGCCAATACGCATCATAAAGAAAGGACTTAAGTCCTTGAACCAAGCACTACGACTCACAAAGCATCAGCCTGTTCTTTAGGATGCACAGGAGAGGAGGCTCTGCCCAGGTTTTGCTATCAAGAAACCCCAACAGGGAAAGGAAAAGAGCAGCCACCTTGTTTGCCCACGCCTGGTGTCCTCAACACAGGACCCAGAGCTCACCTCCAAATCCCTTTCGCAAGTGGCCTCTGCCCGGGGCAGCTCAGCCCTGCTTCCATCTTTCTGCACATGTTCCTTTCATCTCATCTTCTGCCAGTATCAAAACTCACCAGAGAACACACAGAGGCAATGGTGAGTGACCCAGATACTGAACCTCATCACTGAGACCTCCTGCTCCTCTGCTGTCGTTGCTGGAAACAGACACCACCGACAGCACACAGAGAAGCCTCGAATGAAAGCTTCCCAAGAGATCCTAAACCTGAGAGGAGCTGCAGCAACCCCAGAGGCTTTACATTCTGGCTCTGGTTGACCATGAAGGCAACAGCTCTCCCACCAGGAATCAGGTCTGGGAACAGCCAGCTCTTCCCCTTACCTTTATGCTTTTATCACCTTTATCCTGCCCCAGAGCCCACCAGGCAGTGGATGAAAGCCAGGAGCAGGCTCAGATCCCCCACGAGCAGGAGGAAACACTCCAATGTGTTGTGAGCTGAGGAATTCCCTTGAGAGGGAGGCCAAGAGACAGGCTGCGAGGGGAAGAGTGTAATAAGCACATCAACGTATTGGCTTTCACAAATCATAGCCGTTGCTATGTGGCTATAACCGCTGTGAGTTCCCAAAGGTCGCTAAAGACACAAGATTAGACAAGAAGCTGAAAATGGCCAGAACTCTTGAGCAAAAGGGAGTCACACAGAAAAACAATTTATAAAGGTAAAAGAAAAGGGGGGGGGGGAGCTTGGTATAAGAAAAGCCAGTGCCTGAAAAACATAGGGTTAACGTACTTTTAGCCTAACTTAGGTCGAAAATAAAGAACAATGTTTGTGTTGTAAGTCTGTGGAATTTAGTGGCCCCACTGAACATGAATGAATGATTTCACACCATCCTTCTACTTATCAGTTAGTTTAGAGACAGTGCCTCCCAAACATCTGCTAGCTTGGGATACTCCTTATCTGCCCATCCTGCAATAAATTTTGCAGGAAGGTCACACTCTCCCAAATCTTTTCCAGCTATCAGAAGAATTACAGATATGGCTGCTTTCAGCTAGTTTTGTGATTACTGGGGCATCCAACCGTGCCAAAGGTGAAAAGTACACCGCGAGGAAGACTGCTTAGTCCATCCTCAAGACCCCTGCCCACAGTCACTGGAGAGCAGTGCATAGACGCCAAGAGGTGGAGACTAATAAGTTCCTGCAGCTAGTTATAACATTCCCCGCCTATACGCCTCCTGCTCGGAGCTTCTCCGCTGCCTCCAGCGAAGTCTTCGTGCGCACAACCGAAGGCGAGCAACCTCCGCGTCGTTCCGTGTCCCGCTAGGAGCCGGCTCTCGGGGCACCTCCCCCGGACACCTCCCGCAGCTCGCTCCTGCTCGCGGCCACTGCCCCCGCCCGGCCCGGCCCGGCCCGGCCCTGCCCCGCAGGGGTTGTCTTTGCTGCGGGCGGGAGCGCCCGGGCTCTGCCGGAACTGCCGCGGCCGAAAGCTCCGGTCCCTCCCCGGCAGGGGCTGAAGCCTCGACCCCCGCGTGCGCCCGGGGCATGGCCGTTACCTGCGCTGCGGCGGGGAGAGGTGGAGTGAGGCCGCGGCGGGGCCCGGGCGGCTGCAGCGGTCCCAGGGGCGCTCCGCGGCTCCTCCCGGACTCGGTCCCGGCGCCACTGGAGCGGACACGGGGCTCAGGAGCGTCTGCGCAGCGTCCGCGGGACGCCGGAGCCTGCGGAGCGGGTCCCGCCGGTCTCGAGCGGCGCAAAGCGCGGGACGAGCTACTACGACGCCGGGCCCCGAGCTCCGGCCCCCGCGGCGGCTGCGAGCCCGGCTATAGCACCTCTGGTACCATAAAGACGCAGGCCTGTGGCCAGAGCACCGCACATGTACCATGGAAAGGCAGCTAGAGCGCCCCTTCTACCACAGAGAGGAACGCCTGCGGCCAGAGCGTCGCACGTGTACCACAGAGAGCCGACCGCGGTGTCTCCGCTCGGGGCCGCTCTGGCACGCGTCGCCACTGCCCAGGGGGTGTTTCCATCTCGAGGCGCGCGGCTCCGTGCTCACCTGCGGGCGGCGCACGTGCACTGCGCCGGGCACGGGCCGGGCCGGGCCACGGTTCCGCGCTGCCGGCGCCCAGCTCGGGCGGAGCCGCAAGCCCCGCCCCGCCCCGCCCCGCCCCGCCCCGCCTCTTTGCTGTTCCTCCGCCTCGGCTGCGGTCTGCGCGCGGGGATGCCCGGAGCGGCCGTTGGGCCGTAACCGCTGGGTTCCTCCGGAGGCACCGGACCCGTTCGTGCCGCGGGGCTGAGGCGCGGCGCTCCCTGCCCCGGCCGGAACCCGCGGCGGTTCCCCTTCTGCTCCAGCAGCCTCGGGGCCCGTTGTCTTCGGGAGCGGGAGCGGTGGTGCTGGCCCGAGCTCGGCGCTGCCACCCCTTGGGGTGTGGAGCACGGTCTTAGAACGCCGGAGTGGTTCGGGTAGAAGGGACCTTAAATCTCCTCCAGCTCCAACCCCTGTCACGGGCAGGGACACCTTCCACTAGAGCAGGTCGTTCCAAGCCCCTCTGTCCAACCTGGCCTTGAGCACTCTCAAGTGCTGGGGGCATCTGCAGACTGGACAGCTTCGTGCTGTCACCCCCGCAAGCTGGGCATCGAGTACCAAAGCCTTTAGTGGGGTGGTGCCCGGGGCTGCGCAGAGCTGGCTCTGCCCCTTCCTGGGGTGCTGTGGCTGGTTGCTCCTTCCTTTTGGGGCACTCCAAGGAGCAGCCAGCAGAGGAGTCACCAGCCAAAAAGTGGCAGTGGGGGTGGTGCTGCTTAGCTACAGCCACGTCCCGGCAGCACGTGATCACATTGGCAACTTAATACGGAGCCTTTCATCCCTGCACACACACTCCAGTGAAAGTGACGTTGAAATGGGAACCCAAAGTGCCCATGGGGGGAGCTGACCCCTCCCCATCTGCCACCTCCATTCCCAGGGAATGCGTGATGCTCAGTGCACATGAGAGGGCTCGGTGGGGGCGGGAAGGTGGTACCCAGGCAAGGGAGGATGCTCGGGTCAGGTACATTTGTTGCTGGGGGCACGGACCGGCTGGTCTGTGGGGAGCTGAGGAGGAGAACACATGTGGTGGAGCTCAGGCTGGGACCTCTGGGAAGCCCAAGGAAGACCTGGAACAGCAGTTGGTGACTGCTCCCAGGAAAGATCAGGCTGGTGGAGAAGTATCTCAGGGAGCATGCAGTATGGAAGCCAGGGAGGGAGATGGTTCTGAGCGTCTGGGGACAGAAGAGAGTGGTGGGAGCATCCCATCCCCATCGAGCTGGGGATTGGAGGTGCTGTACAGACGAAGGCTGGATGAGAAGCTTGTGTCCTGTGGACTTAGGATCAGGCCTGGCAAGAGGGACAGGTGCTGCACAGGCTTTCTGGGAGTGCTCAGGCTCCAGAGGGTGCAAACCCTTTGTTACTTGGTTCCATGGTGGGTGCTGCAGTGGGGTTTGGGTGGGGAAATACACATCCCTACCCATGGCACCCCACACAGACCTCAGGCTTTGGCTCACCAAAGGCAGCCTGCTCCTAATGGGAACGAGAAGCTTTCAGCTCTGTGCCCTCGCCTCCCAAAGGAAGGACTCCAGGCAGCTGGACGGCTGTGATGGATCCAGTGCCAGAGCTGTCTGCCTGTTCAAGGCCAGGTTGGATGGGACCCGCAGCAACCTGCTCTAGTGGAAGGTGTCCCTGCCTGTGGCGGGGGGTTGGAACTGGATGAGCTTTAAGATCCCATCAACCCAAACCAGCCTGTAGTTCTGAGAAACACGTTAATGTGAGGCCCCCAGTGCCCCATCCAGCTTTCCCTCCCTGCTTTGGCTCCCCAGGAGCTCAGGACTGAGGTCTCCGCCTCGTGTTTGGAGCCACACTTGCTGCTCGAGTCACACCTTTGCTCTGGTTCCTCTGCTGGGACATTGATGTGGGTTTGGGGAGGGCATCTTGCAGGGATAAATGTGTTTTGTCAAAGAAGAGCTGCCGTAGGAGCACGGGGAGCCTGTGGGTGCACCTCAGCTTTGCCCGGTGTCTGGTGCTCACTGTACTCAATGGGACACGGAGAATGAAGTGAAACCTGGTTTGATGTGCCCCGTCCATCGTGTTCCCATGCCGGGGCAGCAGCTCAGCCCCTATGCTGGATGCTCTCCCCCTCCTGGCTCGCGTGGGGGCCAGAGCCATCTGCACCAATGAGTCAGCAGGACCCACTTAACACTTCTCCAGCAGGATCTCCTCCTCCTGACAGAATGGGCAGCTTCTGGCAAGCTCCATCAGCGTGTTACAATCTCAGCTCATTAAAGGGATGCATCCTGAGCTCTTTACTGATGTTTTATGCTGCCTGGCTCCATCTTCAGAGAAACAACTCACATTGCAGTCAATGACTACACCTCCGTGGTGCTGCAGGCTGAGTGAGGAGGTCAGGATTCGGCTCAGGGCTGGGCTCAGCTCCCGTTGCTGAAAGGCTGCACGGCTGCAAACTGTGGTGTTCTACACCAAAGCAGCCAAGAGACCCCAGGGCTGGGATCCCCTTTCCAGGCAAGGTTCAAAAAGAAAACACAAGGAAGGGGTGGCTTTCTTTTTTTCCTCCGTGCTTGCTTATCCCTCTTTCCTGGGCAAAGGAATTGCCTGGCACAGAAGGGAAATGATGTTTTCTTTCCCCTAGTGCTATTGCCTGTTCAGCTGGTACCCGCTGGGGTGGATGTATCTGGCCTCCTCTGTACCTGGGATATGCTGGGATTCACACATCCCTCTACCTTGGGAGAATCACAGTCTTTATAAGCTCCCCAGTGCTTGCTGTTGCTTCTAAGAAGCTGGTGGCACTGTCTGGCTTCAGGTGGCTTTTACATAATACAGATTGTTAGGCCAGACGAGCATCATGGTCCCCTCTGGCCCTCAAATCTGTGAACCTAAAAATTAGAGGGCACCAGCACCTCACTGCTTCTGGCTGATTGAATCCAGGGAATCACATGCTCTCTTTATCCTCTCCTTTTCTCTCTCCCCTCCCTGCATCATCTTTAACTGAAGGTGAATTTTCCTTCCCCTAGTGCCCGGGGCTGGCAAATAAACATCGGAAGGAGCAGACATCTCCAGCCTCTCGCTGGGATATTCTCCTCCCCATTCGCAGCGGTTCACTGGTGGGATCAGGGCTGCTCGGGCTTGGAGATGGCTGGAAAACAGTGCTGAGCTCTCCTGGTTGCTTAAAAAAGCAACTGAAGTTCTCCAGGCTCCAGAGTGAGCTCTTTTGGGTTTGTGAATGTGTGTGTGTATCTAGAGAAACACACGCTGAGGAGGGGAAGGAAGGTGATGACTCCCCAGATGGTTTCTGCAGTGTTGGGGATGTGCAGGAGGAGAGGAAGGAGCAGGGCAGGGAGGAATTGGTGGGGATTGCCAGGGATGAGGTTTCCCCAAGGCAGAGATCTGCAACAGGCAGATGGGAGATGTGCAACGAGACCTGGGAACACCAGGATGCTCTGCCCTCTCAGTGACTGTATCTCAGTGCTATCAGCAGCCCCAGGCAGACGTGCTGACAGCCCCTGAAGTAAGGGCAGAGAGTGGGACTCCTGGGAGCTGCTATGGATGGGATGCCAGGGGTGCTTGAGGGGTTAAGAAGTGGTGGGTTCAGACGTGGAAGAGGAGTGGAACCAGTTCAAAAGGCCAGTCCAGAGGAGCTGGCTCAAGTCGAGGTGGCTGGGAAGGGTCAGAGGGCAGCCTCTGTAGGAGAAGCATCTTGGCAGAGGCGAGCAGCTCCAGAGAGGATACTTCACCCCAGAGCGTGAGGACATGGCAGAGCCCAGACTCAATAGGGCTTCGACTCCTATCCAAACTTCAGGTTCGCTACAAGCCAGTTTTATGTATCTTAAAGCAGAAACTTGTCAAGTTGCAAATTTTGTTACTCTGGCTATCTTTTATTCCTTTTCTTTCTAAAGATACTCTTTGAACAAGAACGTCTTAAATATTAAGCTATGAATCTTATCTACTACAATTCTGCCTAGCAGCTGTAACTCCTCCAATTCTGCTTCACCATTCTAGCAACTTTGACTCCTACGGTTCTGCTTCACCAAGCACAGCGAATGCTTAAGCAAGCAGGCACAATGTTAACCCTTTATTTCCCGGTATCACTCACACTTAGACTCCACCTGAGCTCTGCGGCTTCATGAGAAGTCAAGGTGGGCCTTGTGTTACTTAGCAACTTCCAGAAAAGAGAGAGAGAGAGAAAGGGGGTGTTGGGGAGGCAGAGAAATTGAGAGATCAGTGGTCTGCCAATGCGAGTGTTTGGTGTGGAGAGAGCGCCCCAGAGGCTCACACATGTCCCTGTTTATTGGCCCCGGTTCCTGCACTTGTGGAAGCTTTTCTCGCCTGGTTCCTGGGCCGACTGACACAGCAGTCAGTCAAGAGAAGCTGCTCCAGGCCCCTCCCCATGACTTCCCTACCTGACTTCTGGGACCTCCTGTTGAGGCATTCTGTCTCTGCCTTCATGGGCACGGGCCCCGAGTGGGGAAATAGCTGGGCACATGAGGTCAAGGAGGGAAGCGAAGGCCATGCGAGGGGTTAAGCTACACTGCAGCTTCCCAGACACAGTCCTTAGAGCTGGTTTCCAGCAAGATAAAGCTGTTCTTCGCTTGCTCCAGTTGCACTGTGGAGCTTCTCATGCCAGCGGCACACAGGGTGGCAAGGAGTACGAGGTGGTTTCCCATCCCAAACACAAACCAGGAGCCGTGTGTGCCTTCCTGCACAAGTACATCTGCAGCCTCAGGGCCACCTCCCTGTCCTTCTTCTGCTGCAGTCGCGGGGACACAAGGCCACGGCTCGGGGCAGCTGCAAGACCCCCTGTGCTCGGTTGGTTGGAAGCTCTAGGATGGGGAAGTGAGGGGGTTGAGCGGGGTCACCCATCTGCTGCCCACTTACAGGTCTGCTTCTGGAAACACTGCCAGCTTCTCACCGCATCGCTCCAGTGCTTCTGTGTGCAGGAGGAGCAGGACAATCACAGTGTCTCGTCCCTTATCTCTGGCCTTAGCAGCTCCAAGCCTCGCTCTTTATTCCTCCCATCCCTTCTACACCCCTCTCATTGCAGGCGCCGGGCTGCAGCATGCACCCGGCTCCAAAAGCCAGCTGACGGGGGAGCCACTGCATCACACACTGTTTCATCCCACCAGGAGGCGCTTTTCCTCCACGGGCAGCACGCACTGCCAAGAGCCAGCAGGCGTGCGAGGTCAGCAGCTGGGAAGTGCTGCAAGGAAAGAGGTCGCTCTGCAGGCTTCTGTGCTACTGAAACAAGGGAAAAGCTGGAGAAGGCAGAGGCAAGCACTGATTGCCTTATGATTTATTGGCCTGAGAAAGTGTCCGCAGCAAACGCAGGCTGTAGCACGATGTCCTCGGCGCAGCTCCCTCGGGTCTGGAGCTGGCAGTGGGGCACTACTCCTCCACTTTCGGGCTGATGCAGGAGAAGCGGAAAGCCCTGCGCAGAGCCTTCAGCGCCCTTCTGAAGCGGGATGGTCTTCGCTGTTGGGCTGCTCCGGCGTCTGGGAGGGTGGCGATGCCTGTGGGGAAAGGAGAGCTGTAGGCACGGGGCTGGGCGGGCGCCGCACAAGCTCCTGCTGGCACCCGCCACCGAGGTTCTCCCTCGGGGGCTTTCCACAAACGGCTTTCAGCCCTCGCCCAGGGAGGGGAAGCCAGGGCACGGCCAAAATCGTGCACACGCTGGTGCCGCCCTTGTCTCGGTGCCGCTTGACTCAGAGGCATACCTGGCTCAGCCTTGGTGTCCTGAACGGCTGCAGGAGACGCTGCCGGTTCATCCTTGCGTAATGGTGGGGAGGCAACAGCTGTGCTGGCCTCTCCCTGATGCTTTCCAGGTGCTCTCCTCACTTTGTGCCTGAAGGAGACCTGCACAACTCTCTCAATAAGTGTGCGTCGCCTCTGAGCAGGTCGTACAGGAGTCTCAGTGTCCTCATCTGCTGCAGGCCTCCTTGCTTCGTTCCACACGCCCACACGGCTTTCATCAATGTCCTGCTGCTCCTGGGGCTGCCTGTCTCTTTCCTGGAGCACAGCCAAAGCCTTGTGCAGGGCATCACTCACGAGGCACCTGGCTGTTTCTTGAAGAGCCAGCTCAGCCGCTGTGGGGCTGAGCAGGGCAAAGGCATTCCTCTGTGCCTCTGTTTCTGCCTCCATTTCTGCCTCCTGCTCAACAAAGCTGGGGGAAGCTGATACCGGTGCTTCCTCCTCCTCTTGCTCCATGGCAGCGAGAGGTGCAGGGTGCTGCTCTTCCTCAACAGCCGGAGAGACGTCTACTGTCATGGCCTCTTCCTGCTCTTCCATAGACATGGGAGACACCATGTCTTCTCCAGCCTTGCTTGCTGCTGGGTTGACAGGGGCTGCGCAGGGCTCTGCCTGATGCTCTGCATCCAAAGGAGACTCCACACCTGGAACAGCTGTAGCTGCCATTGCTGCCATGGACACATCCTCATGGTTTTGGGCATTGGATGTGGCCTGGAACGCAGCCAAAGCCTTGTGCAGGACATCACTGACGACGGACCTGGCTGTTTCCTGAAGAACCAGCTCCGCCGCAGTGGGGCTGAGCAGGGCAAAGGCATTCCTCTGTGCCTCTGCTTCTGCTTCCTGCTCGACAAAGCCAGGGGAAGCTGGTAGCAGTGCTTCCACTTCCTCTTGTTCCATGGCAGCAAGAGGTGTACGGCGCTGCTCTTCCTCAGCAGCCAGGGAGATGTCTACTGTCAAGGGCTTTTCCTGCACTTCTATAGACGTGGTAGACACCATGTCTTCTCCAGCCTCGCCTGCTGCTGGGATGAGAGGGGCGGTGCTGGGCTCTGCCCGAAGTTCTGCATCCAAGGGAGGCTCCATGCCCTGAACAGTTGCAGGTGTCATTGCCGCTATGGACACATCCACATGGCTTTGGGCAACGGATGTGGCCTGAAAAGCAGCCAAACCCTTCTGCAAGACATCACTGACGACGCACCTGGCTGTTTCCTGAAGAACCAGCTCCGCCGCAGTGGGGCTGAGCAGGGCAAAGGCATTCCTCTGTGCCTCTGCTTCTGCCTCCATTTCTGCCTCCTGCTTGACAAAGCCGGGGGAAGCTGGTACCGGTGCTTCCTCCTCCTCTTGTTCCATGGCAGCAAGAGGTGCGTGGCGCTGCTCTTCCTCAGCAGCCAGGGCGACCTCTATTGTCACGGCCTCTTCCTGCTCTTCCATAGACATGGGAGGCACCATGTCTTCTCCAGCCTTGTCTGTGGCTGGGATGAGAGGGGCTGTGCTGGGTTCTGCCTGATGCTCTGCATCCAAAGGAGACTCCACACCCGGAACAGCTGTAGCTGTCATTGCTGCCATGGACACATCCACATGGCTTTGGGCAATGGATGTGGCCTGGAACGCAGCCAAAGCCTTGTGCAGGACATCACTGACGACGGACCTGGCTGTTTCCTGAAGAACCAGCTCCGCTGCAGTGGGGCTGAGCAGGGCAAAGGCATTCCTCCGTGCCTCTGCTTCTGCCTCCATTTCTGCCTCCTGCTCGACAAACGTAGGGGAAGCTGGTACCGGTGCTTCCTCCTCCTCTTGTTCCATGGCAGCAAGAGGTGGGTGGCGCTGCTCTTCCTCAGCAGCCAGGGCGACCTCTATTGTCACGGCCTCTTCCTGCTCTTCCATAGACATGGGAGGCACCATGTCTTCTCCAGCCTTGTCTGCGGCTGGGATGAGAGGGGCTGTGCTGGGTTCTGCCTGATGCTCTGCATCCAAAGGAGACTCCACACCTGGAACAGCTGTAGCTGTCATTGCTGCCATGGACACATCCACATGGCTTTGGGCAATGGATGTGGCCTGGAACGCAGCCAAAGCCTTGTGCAGGACATCACTGACGACGGACCTGGCTGTTTCCTGAAGAACCAGCTCCGCCGCAGTGGGGCTGAGCAGGGCAAAGGCATTCCTCTGTGCCTCTGCTTCTGCCTCCATTTCTGCCTCCTGCTCGACAAACGTAGGGGAAGCTGGTACCGGTGCTTCCTCCTCCACTTCTGACACGGCAGCGACAGGTGCGCGGTGCTGCTCTTCCTCAGCAGCTCCAGCCAGGGTAGCAGGTGCTGGTTCGCTGTGCATGGGAATGGCTGGGGCAGGAGACACGCTCTGCAGGTCTCCGGTTGCCTCTCCTTCTTCACCCATGCCTACGCTGCTTTGGCTGCTGGATCTAGGCTGGATATCCACTCGCGGGTCTTGGTAGAGTTCTGGGACGAGGGGGTTGACCCAGATGTTTCGTAATTTTAGGACTTTTACTTGGGACAGTATGTTCTCGATGTCCTCAACACACTGTCTCTCCTCCTCTGCGGCAGGAAGGCAGCTCCTCTTTGGCTGCTCTGAAGTCTTGATGTGGGGCAGCGTGGGCAGATGCTGGGGAAACACCTTCTGGTGCCGCCACAGCACGCTGCTGTTGAGGCTGCCCTTGCTGCCCGCTGCCCACATTGCTGGCAGGGGCTGTGCCGCTTGCCCAGTGCTCCTCAGTGTGGGCTGAGTGGCTGGGGCCTTGCTGCTGTTGGCTGCCAGGAACATGTCTCTTCTCATTTGTGTCCCTGCGGCTGTTGACTGCTGGCAGGGTCCCTGGCTCCCAGTGGTGTGCTTGCGCAGCACTGTGCTCGTGCTCCCGGAGTTCTTTGTTGTGGGAGCAGAGCCTGTGGACCTGCGTAGAGCAGGCTGACAGGTCTCCAGCCATGTATCTCTGCTGCCGTAACTGGGGACGCGGCGCAGCTGGGCAGAAGCTGTTAGAAGCTGCTGTGGGTTGCTGCTTGAAGTGGCGATGGCCGAGTCGCTCACGCTGCCGGAAGCTTCAGAGGCTGCTGGTGTTACAGGTGGCAGCCTGCAGCAGCTGCTGACTGCTCTCGCTGAGCGAGGCGGTGGCCGGGGTGCCATTGTCACCAGCGGTGGCAGACGGAGGGTCTGCTCCTGTTTCGACCCGCTGGTGCTGGGCAGCACCACTCGGCGCTCCAGGCTGCCCATCTGCAAAAGAAGCCGAGGAGAGAGGCTGTGTGACGGTGTCCGTTGTGCCCACGTCCCAGCTGGCCGAGCTCAGGCTGTTGGGCTCCCCTGCCAACCGCAGGGCTGGGCTCAGTCCCGCAGGCGGCTGCCTCCTGCTCCCAGAGCCGGCTGGGGAGAGGGCTGGCCACCCGCAGTCCATGGGCACTTCCCACAGCAACCCCGTATGCCCGGGCATCCTGCGGGGGGCACGGCACGGGGGCTCAGCTTGCTCCCTCCTGCACCTCCCGCCTGCCCGTCAGCATTTCCTGGGGTCGGGAAGACATTTGGCCCCGTCTCCCTGGGGCTGCCTACCTGCGCTTGGCGGATGTCGGCAGCCTGAATCCTCTCTGGGTAGCGCAGCCGTTGGAGCGTGATCCCATGGTGGGACGACGTGTGTCTCGGGCTGCCCTGAGGCACTTCTCTGGGCTGCCTGTGGGCCACCTGCATGCAGGAGGAGGAAGAAAAGGTGTGTGATGGAGGCGGCTGCCTTGGCACAGTGGCCCATGCAGTGTGGGCAAGCCTGGCCTTGTCACTGGGGCAGCTCCGAGCAGCCCCTTCCCGCCACCGGCCTCTCCCTCCTGCCCCGGCCCTCACCTCTCGCCTTCTCTGCTCGCTTGGCCTGCCCTCAGCAGGCTGGCAATGGGCTTTCGCCTCTTTACCCGCGGGCATCTTCCACGTCCTGGGACGCTGAACTGCCGGGGGCTTCCAGGGGAATTGCTGCCTCCTGAGGGAGGCTGCTCCTCTGGACTGAGGTACTCCAGGGCTCTCGCTCCTTATGTACCCCACGGTCAATGCGGTGTCACCCCCTGTCACAATGGCCTCTGGGCACAAGGACTCCCCTCTACATCACAAAGCCCTGGCAGTTGCCGTGGAGATGCCCCCTCCCATCACTGTTCCCACCAGCTCCCAAGCAGTGATGGGCATCTCCATAGTGACCACCAAGGCTTTGTGATGTTGGCGCCACTGTGCCCTTGGCTACTGAGCACACTAGGGCTGCTCTTGGCAGTCACAGAGTCAACCAGGTTGGAAAAGACCTTTAAGATCATCAAATCCGACTGCTCCCCAGTACTGCCAATGTCACCACTAACCCATGTCACTGAGGGCTTCGTCTACACGGCGTAAAAACACTTCCAGGGACGGTGACTTCACTGCTGCCCTGGACAACCTCTTCCAGTGCCTGACTACACCTGAAGTTAGGAAATGATTCCAAATATCTGGTCTATAGCTCCCCTGGCCCAGCTTGAGGCCGTTTCCTCTTGTTCTCTCCCTTGTTCTTAAGGACAGAGGCTGGAGCCTCATGGCTCTTCTACTCTCTCTCTTACTTTTGTCAGGTAGCTGCAGAGAGCAAGAAGGTTCCCCCTAAACCTTCTCTTCTCCAGACTAAATGCCCCCAGGTCCTTCAGCCGTTCCTCATCACATTTGTGCTCCAGGCCCTTCACCAGCCCCATTGCCCTTCTCTGGCCCCACTGCGGCACCTCAATGACTCTCCTGTAGTGGGAGCCCAGGTCTGAAGACAAGATTCGAGGCGTGGCCACACCAGTGCCCAGTACAGGGGGACAATCGCTGCCCTGGTTCTGCTGGACACCCTAGTGCTGATACAGGCCAGGATGCTCTCAAGTGCAGGACCCAGCACTTTGCCTTCTTGAGCCTCATACCACTGGCCACAGCCCATTGATCCAGCCTGTCCAGATCCCTCTGCAGAGCTTCCTGCCCTACAGCAGATCAACACTCCCACCCAACTTGGTGTCATCCACAAACTTACTGAGGGTGCACTTGAGCCCCTCGTCAATGATCTGGTTCTGTGATCCTGTGATTCTTATGAACATATTAAGCAACACTGGCCCCAGTACCCGGGGGATACTGGCAGTGACCAGTCGGTGACTAGATGTGATACCGTTCACAGTTGCTCTTGGGGCTCGGCCACAAAGGCAGTATCCAACCCAGGGAAGAATACACCTCTCCTGGCCATGAGCGGGCAGCTTCTTCTGTAGGTGAAGCTCCCTGGCAGAGGAGAGCTGCTCCAGAGAGGACATTTCAGTCCCAAAGTGTGTGGACATGGCAGAGCCCAGGAGCCTCATTGCTGAATGGCCAGAACACAGTTTTGAGTTGGAGTTGGAGGAAGGAGTTTGAGTTAGGAGTTGGAGGATAGGGTTTGGAGTTGGAGTTAGGAGTTGAAGCAAGGTGTTGGAGTTAGGGTTAGGGTTAGGTTTAGGGTTAGGTTTAGTGGTTGCGGTTAGCGTTAAGGCTTAGTGTTATGGTTCAGGCCTCTGGTTAGGCTTAGGTTTAATGTTGGGTTAGGGTTAGGGTTTGGGTTTAGCGTTAAGTTTCGAGTTTAGTTTTAGGGTTGGGTTAGAGTTTGTTTTAGGGTTAGGGTTGGGTGTTCAGGTTAGGGTTAGGTTTACTCTTAGGGTTAAGGCTTAGGTTTAGGGTTATGGTTAGTGTTAGAGTTAGGGTTTAGGTTTAGGGTTCAGCGTTAGGGGTTAGGGTTAGTGCTAGGGTTGGGTTTAGGTTTAGGGTTAGGGTTCACGTTAGGTTTAGGTTTAGGTTTTAGGCTTCGGGTTAGGATTATGGTTAGGGTTAGAGTTAGTGTTAGTTTTTGTAGTTGGAGGAAGGAACTGGTGTTGGTAAAAGGAGTTGGTTTTATAATCTGGGGGTTTGCGTTTGGAGTTTGATTTATTGGTTGGAGGTAGGATTTGGTGTTAGGAGGTGAAGGTTAGGGTCAGGGTTGAACGCCTTTACGTAAGGGTAGAAATTGTTGTAACAAAGTTCACGTACAGTACTGCACTCACATTTTTATAGTTACAGTGTAAGAAAGGCCCTTCCTGTTTGTTCCAGTTAGGGTTAGAATTAAGGCTTAGGGTTAGGGTTAGGTTTAAGGGTTAGGGTTAGGGATAGGGTTAGGATTATGGTTAGGGTTATGGTTTCATTAGGGTCAGTGTAGCATTAGGTTTAGGGTTAGTGTTAGGTTTATGGCTATGGTTAGGGTTAGAGTTTGGTTTAGGGTTAGGTTTAGGGGTTGGGGTTAGGTTTAAGCGGTTGGGGTATGGTAGGTTTAGGTTTAGGTTTGAGTTTAAGGTTAGGTTTAGCGGTTGGGGTTAGGGTTAAGCGGTATGGGTATAGAGGGGTTATGGGTAGAGTTAGGGTTAACTTTTGTGTGAGGTTTATAGGTAAGTTTAGGGTTATGGTTACGTTTAGGGTTAGGTTTAGTGTAGGGTTAGCCTTAAGGCTTAGTCTTTGTCTTAGTGTTTAGGGTTAGGGTTAGCGTTGTGTTAGGCTTATGGTTAGGGTTTGGATTTGGAGGAAGGAATTGGAGTTTTAGGAAGGATGTGGGGTTGGATGAAGGAGTTCGAGTTAGGAGCTGAAAGTTTGGGTTTGGAGCTGAAATTAGGATCTGCTTGGGGCCAGCGGCTTCTTGTGGTTGGGGAGAGGTGAGAGGAGCAGGTGACCAGCAGCAGATGTGAAGCTGAGTCCAGCCTCTCCCAGCGCCCACACTCAGTTGTCCAGCAACAGAGTAGAGCACGCATTTTTGGCCTCTGCTCCAAATGCCAAAGAGCCAGGACAGAAACAGGGTGCTGGGCCTCTTCTGCTGACAGTGAGCTTTGCAGTGGTGCCACCTGCATTGCTGTCGTTCCTCGCTTTCCCACATAAAGTCCAAATGTTTGCAACTTCTCCTCTGCATTGTGTCTCTGCCTTCACGGCCAAGGACCCCGAGTACGGAAACAGCTGGGCACATGTGGTCAAGGAGGGAAGCGAAGGCCATGCGAGGGGTTACGCTACATTGCAGCTTCCCAGAGGCAGTCTTTAGAGTTGGTTTCCAGCAAGATAAAGCTGTTCTCCGCTTGCTCCAGTTGCACTGTGGAGCTTCTCATGCCAGCGGCACACAGGGTGGCAAGGAGTACGAGGTGGTTTCCCATCCCAAACACAAACCAGGAGCCGTGTGTGCGTTCCTGCACAAGTACATCTGCAGCCTCAGGGCCACCTCCCTGTCCTTCTTCTGGAAGTGTGTGTGCAGGGATGAAAGGCTCCGTATTAAGTTGCCAATGTGATCACGTGCTGCCGGGACGTGGCTGTAGCTAAGCAGCACCACCCCCACTGCCACTTTTTGGCTGGTGACTCCTCTGCTGGCTGCTCCTTGGAGTGCCCCAAAAGGAAGGAGCAACCAGCCACAGCACCCCAGGAAGGGGCAGAGCCAGCTCTGCGCAGCCCCGGGCACCACCCCACTAAAGGCTTTGGTACTCGATGCCCAGCTTGCGGGGGTGACAGCACGAAGCTGTCCAGTCTGCAGATGCCCCCAGCACTTGAGAGTGCTCAAGGCCAGGTTGGACAGAGGGGCTTGGAACGACCTGCTCTAGTGGAAGGTGTCCCTGCCCGTGACAGGGGTTGGAGCTGGAGGAGATTTAAGGTCCCTTCTACCCGAACCACTCCGGCGTTCTAAGACCGTGCTCCACACCCCAAGGGGTGGCAGCGCCGAGCTCGGGCCAGCACCACCGCTCCCGCTCCCGAAGACAACGGGCCCCGAGGCTGCTGGAGCAGAAGGGGAACCGCCGCGGGTTCCGGCCGGGGCAGGGAGCGCCGCGCCTCAGCCCCGCGGCACGAACGGGTCCGGTGCCTCCGGAGGAACCCAGCGGTTACGGCCCAACGGCCGCTCCGGGCATCCCCGCGCGCAGACCGCAGCCGAGGCGGAGGAACAGCAAAGAGGCGGGGCGGGGCGGGGCGGGGCGGGGCGGGGCTTGCGGCTCCGCCCGAGCTGGGCGCCGGCAGCGCGGAACCGTGGCCCGGCCCGGCCCGTGCCCGGCGCAGTGCACGTGCGCCGCCCGCAGGTGAGCACGGAGCCGCGCGCCTCGAGATGGAAACACCCCCTGGGCAGTGGCGACGCGTGCCAGAGCGGCCCCGAGCGGAGACACCGCGGTCGGCTCTCTGTGGTACACGTGCGACGCTCTGGCCGCAGGCGTTCCTCTCTGTGGTAGAAGGGGCGCTCTAGCTGCCTTTCCATGGTACATGTGCGGTGCTCTGGCCACAGGCCTGCGTCTTTATGGTACCAGAGGTGCTATAGCCGGGCTCGCAGCCGCCGCGGGGGCCGGAGCTCGGGGCCCGGCGTCGTAGTAGCTCGTCCCGCGCTTTGCGCCGCTCGAGACCGGCGGGACCCGCTCCGCAGGCTCCGGCGTCCCGCGGACGCTGCGCAGACGCTCCTGAGCCCCGTGTCCGCTCCAGTGGCGCCGGGACCGAGTCCGGGAGGAGCCGCGGAGCGCCCCTGGGACCGCTGCAGCCGCCCGGGCCCCGCCGCGGCCTCACTCCACCTCTCCCCGCCGCAGCGCAGGTAACGGCCATGCCCCGGGCGCACGCGGGGGTCGAGGCTTCAGCCCCTGCCGGGGAGGGACCGGAGCTTTCGGCCGCGGCAGTTCCGGCAGAGCCCGGGCGCTCCCGCCCGCAGCAAAGACAACCCCTGCGGGGCAGGGCCGGGCCGGGCCGGGCCGGGCGGGGGCAGTGGCCGCGAGCAGGAGCGAGCTGCGGGAGGTGTCCGGGGGAGGTGCCCCGAGAGCCGGCTCCTAGCGGGACACGGAACGACGCGGAGGTTGCTCGCCTTCGGTTGTGCGCACGAAGACTTCGCTGGAGGCAGCGGAGAAGCTCCGAGCAGGAGGCGTATAGGCGGGGAATGTTATAACTAGCTGCAGGAACTTATTAGTCTCCACCTCTTGGCGTCTATGCACTGCTCTCCAGTGACTGTGGGCAGGGGTCTTGAGGATGGACTAAGCAGTCTTCCTCGCGGTGTACTTTTCACCTTTGGCACGGTTGGATGCCCCAGTAATCACAAAACTAGCTGAAAGCAGCCATATCTGTAATTCTTCTGATAGCTGGAAAAGATTTGGGAGAGTGTGACCTTCCTGCAAAATTTATTGCAGGATGGGCAGATAAGGAGTATCCCAAGCTAGCAGATGTTTGGGAGGCACTGTCTCTAAACTAACTGATAAGTAGAAGGATGGTGTGAAATCATTCATTCATGTTCAGTGGGGCCACTAAATTCCACAGACTTACAACACAAACATTGTTCTTTATTTTCGACCTAAGTTAGGCTAAAAGTACGTTAACCCTATGTTTTTCAGGCACTGGCTTTTCTTATACCAAGCTCCCCCCCCCCCTTTTCTTTTACCTTTATAAATTGTTTTTCTATGTGACTCCCTTTTGCTCAAGAGTTCTGGCCATTTTCAGCTTCTTGTCTAATCTTGTGTCTTTAGCGACCTTTGGGAACTCACAGCGGTTATAGCCACATAGCAACGGCTATGATTTGTGAAAGCCAATACGTTGATGTGCTTATTACACTCTTCCCCTCGCAGCCTGTCTCTTGGCCTCCCTCTCAAGGGAATTCCTCAGCTCACAACACATTGGAGTGTTTCCTCCTGCTCGTGGGGGATCTGAGCCTGCTCCTGGCTTTCATCCACTGCCTGGTGGGCTCTGGGGCAGGATAAAGGTGATAAAAGCATAAAGGTAAGGGGAAGAGCTGGCTGTTCCCAGACCTGATTCCTGGTGGGAGAGCTGTTGCCTTCATGGTCAACCAGAGCCAGAATGTAAAGCCTCTGGGGTTGCTGCAGCTCCTCTCAGGTTTAGGATCTCTTGGGAAGCTTTCATTCGAGGCTTCTCTGTGTGCTGTCGGTGGTGTCTGTTTCCAGCAACGACAGCAGAGGAGCAGGAGGTCTCAGTGATGAGGTTCAGTATCTGGGTCACTCACCATTGCCTCTGTGTGTTCTCTGGTGAGTTTTGATACTGGCAGAAGATGAGATGAAAGGAACATGTGCAGAAAGATGGAAGCAGGGCTGAGCTGCCCCGGGCAGAGGCCACTTGCGAAAGGGATTTGGAGGTGAGCTCTGGGTCCTGTGTTGAGGACACCAGGCGTGGGCAAACAAGGTGGCTGCTCTTTTCCTTTCCCTGTTGGGGTTTCTTGATAGCAAAACCTGGGCAGAGCCTCCTCTCCTGTGCATCCTAAAGAACAGGCTGATGCTTTGTGAGTCGTAGTGCTTGGTTCAAGGACTTAAGTCCTTTCTTTATGATGCGTATTGGCTTTGGAACTTAGCCAAGTCCTGCTTTTCCCTAGCTGTGGCTTTTCTTCATTTGCTTGAGCTTGCACATCAGAAGTGGAGAGTTCCTTTTCCTGTACTGAATTTTCAGTGTGTGTGCGCTGGAAAGTGTTCTTCCAGGACTGAGCGTTGGCTGTTCTACAAAACCTCATCTTCTGCCTGGCTGGAGACCACCAAAGGGACGAACAAGTGCTGTGGTGTATCTTCAGGTGCCTGGTAACTCTGGCTTGGGCTGTGTCAGCTCTCTGGTGCCCCAGTTCCTCAGTCTGTAGCGAGAATCCGGGAGTCTTTCAGGGTGTTGCAGCTCAGTCAGCATCTCTAAGGAGTTTCGTGGGCTTCACAGCAGTGTTTGGTCTCTTCTCACAAAGGAACAAGTGACAGGACATGAGGAAACAGCTTCAGTTTGCACCAGGGCAGGTTTAGACTGGAGATGAGGAGCAGTTTGTTCACTGAAGGGGTTGTCAAGCGTGGAACAGGCTGCCCAGGGCAGTGGTGGAGTCACCATCCCTGCAGGGGTTGAACAGATGTGTAGACGTGGCGCTTGGGGACGGGGTTTAGCGGTGGCCTCGGCAGCGCCGGGTTAATGTTGGACTCGATGATCTCAAAGGTCCATGTCTGTGACGTGGTGGCTGATTCCTGCAGCTGCCAGGAGCCGGGGTTGCATTTTGGTGGCTGCAGATCTGGCACTTCCAAGTTGGAATCTTTGTGCAGTGCTGAAGCTGCTGGTGACTTGAGGCCAGGAACCTCGTGAGCCTTTGCTGAAGGGGCACGTCCCCACCTCAGACCGTGTTCTGTTAGGAAACTGTTTCCAGGCTTTTCCCCCAGAGCTGCCTCTGGTTTAGTTTGTTCCTGCCCGGCGAGTTGTTGTCTGAGAGCATGGAATAGCTGATTTTATTGTTAGTGTTAGAAAAAGGGGCGAATTTTTTACGATAACTATATAAATAGTAGAAATGATTATATTTGAACAATTTATAAATCAATAGTGTGGCTTTGGAAATACTGTAATTTTGCAGTATTGTTTGTAGTTTCGTACCATAGTTATTCAGTAGCCAATGTTAACAATGGTAGGCTTGGTGGCAAGAGCCAACATAACCATATATGGTGAAGGGTATATGGGTGGATTTAAGAAAGTATTGTGAAAGTCTGTCGAAGCAGAAATTATGGACACACCAAGGGTAGTCAAGTGAGAATAAGAGAATGCTGGCGTCCACACAATGGTTGGTGTATATGCAAAGAGCAGAAAGGTGCTGCACATGTATTAGTTAATGATGTAATCCGTGTTGCATGTGTATTAGTGACCAAATTTTTAGTGTATAAATTGCGAACACGATGTGACGAGGTCGAAGCCAGATTTGGGCGAGTGCCCCTGGTTTCCCAGCGCTGCAATAAAGCACCTCATATAACCATTCCGGTGGTTATGTATTTATTCTTATGCTAACATTAGTGCCAACTTCGAGAGCTCTGCAATCTTCAGCCCTGGAGTGGAGAAGCAGGTTGGGCAGCCATAGCTGCAGTGTTGAGAGAGCATGGCGGAAAATCACAAGTCTTCGATAAGCAAAGCTCGCCGAGTCTGTGTCTCCCCAGTGGTGCCACATTTCTGTGCATTTGAGACCAAAGTGCTGTTAAATCCTGCTGGGTTGAGAGCTGCCCTCCAGGAATGGATAACCAGGACAGGGTGCTCTGTGTGGCTTCACATCTTAATGCTTGGAAGGTTTTGCCCTTGCATTGAGGAGCTGTTACAGATCTCCCTCTGAGAAATGGTCCCATGATCTCCAGGCTAAGATTTAACCCTGGCTGGATTCTCTTCCGTGCTGGTGGTGTCCTTCAGAAGCAGCAGAGATCCCCCTCATCCTCCTCCTCAGTGTTTTGATGCTCTTCTAGAACTGACCTAATGCCTGGATTCCTCCACTCCCTGTGCCTCTACCCAGGGTCACTTTTCTCTCTGTCCCATAGCTCTGTAGTTCTGCCCAGGAATGGGGTATTCAAAGTGGGGAGGCCAGAGAGAGGCCGAAACCTGCAGCAGATGAGGCTTTGGCAGCACGTTGTGGTCCTTTCTGGAATTGCTTTGTTGTGGTCCCTTCTGGAATTGCTTTGCCTGATAAATCCTGGGTGCTCATTGGTTTCCCAGGACTGTTTTCTGCTGGGAGTCACAAAGCAGGAGACGCCCTGTGTCTGCTGCTGCTGCAGCTGCTGCATTGGATGGGCTGAGGTTGGTTAGAAATCTCCCCGAGCCCCTGACGGTTCCTTGCTGTCCGTGAGTGATGGGCAGGAGCTGGGGGTGCAGCTCCAGCCTCCCTCCCGGTCCTCTCCTGCCCTTATCCCAGAAACGGGGGGAGGCCAACAAGAGAGAAGAGGCTGAAAATGGGCCTCCCAGCCCTCTTCGGCCTTTCCTTTGATCCCACCCACTTCTCCCCTCCTCAGTGCATGAGCTCTCTCTCACCTCTTGTGTCCATCAGTGATGACTGTGGGGATGCGTCCAGCTTTCCCAGTGTGCTGCCAGTGCCTGGCATGGGGATGTGGGGCTGGGCAGCAGCAGCAACTCCTGCGTGTGTGTCCCTGTGTGTGTGTCACCAGTGTCACCAGTTCTGTCCCGTCTCTCCCAGCAGCTCAGGCTATGGTGCTCTGGCTGTGTGGCAGCTCCAGCCCGGCCTTGCTGTGGCTGCCCGGTGACACCAGGCCCGTCCTCGCTGCTGCCACTCGCTGCCACCACACGGTGCCGGAGTCCCTCAAGTGTGCCTGGCAGTTACACCGCGGCCAGCTCGGTATGTGCTGGCTCCTGTGTCCCTGCTCCCAGCCAGTCCTGACCCTGGTCCCTGGAAGTGATTTCAGTTACCTGTGTTCTTCTGAAATGGTTTCCCCAGGACCTCTTTGGTCTGGTCTGGCGTCTGTCTGCTGAGGCCAGTTAGATGTTGGTACTTGGGTTGATACGCGGATTGACTCCACAACTCGTTAAAGTTGTAAAGTAGGTATGCTTTATTCAGCGCTGAGGTGCATGGGGATTGTTCCTCCAAAGCATGCACACCCAGGGTCGTTTTTCCTTTACATTTATTCCCTTAAGGCATACATATGCATTAGATTACTGATACGCCTATACGTATTTAGTATGTGTCCCCGCTTCGTATTATAATGAGCTAGAAGGTCCTTTGCGCCTGCGCAGTGCCCCCTCTGGTCATGGGCAGGGGTCTCAAGATGAAGTAAATGAGTCTTCCTCCTGTGGGCAGGGATCCTCAAGATGAAGTAAACGAGTCTTCCTCTTCTTAAACTTTTCACCTTTTAATCTTCGCGCATGGCTTTAGGGTTTAGTCGGTACCTCATCCATAAATCATCAGCTTCTCCCCCTTATCAATAGACCCAGACATTCGCATTTCCTTGTCAATAGTTGCTTATCAGTAGAATCAGGCCTCTGTCTCCTCCCCTTATCAGTAGTTTGTGCCTTGTTCTGTTTAGTAAGCATGATAGGTGTTTACAACAGACAATACTTTTGTTTAAGCAAGGAATTCTTCTAACTCTCTTATACAATCCCCTGTATTGTTCCCATGTACATTTATTAACCCTGTATCACTGCAGGACGCAGTGGGCGTCTTGTACAAAAGGTTTTGCATTTTATCGGTGTATACGCACAAGAAGCAGAGGGCATCTCGTGGTTGGGGTCCTGCAAGAAAGATTTTGGTTTTACCCATATACAATCTGTCGTGGTTTAAACCGATCCACACAGCTCATCCACTCGCCCCTCCCCCCCCGACCCTCCCCACTCCCGGTGGGATAGGGAGGAGAATCAGGAGAATGTAACTCCCACGGGTTGAGATAAGAACAGCCCAGCAACCAAGGTACAACACAAATCACTACTGCTACCACCAATGATAATATTGATAAGAGAAAATAACAAGAGAATACGATACCACCGCCGAACGAGTTCGACCCCCCCGAAGAGAGAGAGTGCCCTTCCGGGTAACTCCCAGTTACCTCCCTGGGCATGACGTGCTGTGGTACGGAATACCTCTTTGGCTAGTTTGGGTCAGGTGTCCTGTCTCTGCTTCCTCCCGGCCTCCCCTCGTCCCCAGCACAGCATGAGACTCACAAAGTCCTTGGCCAGAATAAACATTACTTAACAACAGTTAAAACCAATCGGTGTTATCAGCTGTCTGCCCAGGCTGGAAGTCAAAACACAGAGCTTGAACCAGTTACTAAGAAGGAGCAAAACGGCTCCTGGTAAACCCAGGACACAATCGCAAGAAGCAGAGGGCATCTTGTGGTTGAGGTCCTGCAAGACGAGGTGGGCGTCTTGTAGAAAAGGTTTTGGATTTTACTGGTATTTGACTTACGTTGTGGCTTGTTATAGTTATGATTTTGGTCTTGTGATTTTGGTATTGGTGACAGACTGTTATAAATGTATTATTAATTGTTATCTCTGTTTCAAGTGTTGTAACTGTGGAGTGTCTATTTTGTGGCTCATTATAGTGATGATTTTGGTCTTGTGATTTTGGTATCGGTGGCAGGTTGTTATAACTGTTGTTAGTTTGATACAATTTTAGTCTCTGTCTCAAGTGTTGTAACTGTGTGGAGTGTGTCTGTGGGATCCCGTGTGTGTGTGTGTGTGTGTGAGAACGTGAGATTGATAATGGGAAATCAGCAGAGGGGAGAGATCTTGAAAAAGAGTCCTTTAGGGTGCATTTTGGCACGTTTGAAAGAACTGGGAGGGTTTCCTGGGGGCTCGGTAAATGAGAAAACGTTGATAAAAATATTGTAACGGATGGTGGCCTTTGTATAGTTTGGAAGATCAGGAAAAATATCCTAAAAATGGAACTTGGAATTATGATACATTGTTGCAATTAATGTTGTTTTGAGGTGGCAAGGAAAATGGGATAAGTAATGTATGCAGATATGTTTTTCACTTTAAGAAACGACCCCAAGTGACAGACGGAATGTGAAATTAATATACCTCTGCCAGATCCCTTAATTTTGGCTTTGGAAAAGGGCAGGGAAAAACTGAAAGCTAAGCTGGAGAGATGTTGTTCAGATTGTGATACTGGGGAAAGATGCTAAGGAAAACCAAGAGGGCAAGGAGGGGAGCTCGGGCAGTTCCTGTGTTTGAGCGTGGGATGAGTGCTGGGGAGGCAGAGGTGGAGGGATGTCGGGCGGAGGTGGGGGAGTGGGTTCGTCTCCTATGAGACCAGATCTGTGTGTGCTGGGGGGAGTTTGGACATTGGAAGAGAGATTGCCCTGGGGGGAGTGCCATGGGGTGGCTCCGGTGGCTGAATTGGAACTAGACTGATGGGGACCTGGGGAATCTACCCTAGCAGATCCACCTGTTAAATTAAAACTAGGGACTAGAGGAAATAAAGTGGAATTTTAGTGGATACAGGAGCAACTTATGCGGCATTAAATCAGAGGGAAAAGAATTTGTTACAGATTTGGGAGCTACTGGTCACCAAGAAAAAGAGGAAAAAAAAAAAAAAGGAGGCGTTCTTTCTGAAACCCTTAAACTACAAATTGGGAAAACAAATGGGAAAGCATAAATTTTATGCATGCTAAATTCTCCGAAATGTTTAGGATGAGACGCAACATTTAAAGAAGGCAAAATGGAATTAAGAGTTAAAAATGATCAATTAAATGCAGTTTTGAGTTTCTCTTTAATTCAACAGAAAAGCAAACAGGAGGACCTCCCTGAAATAGAAGAAATCCTTAATCAGGTATATCTGGGAGTATGGGCGTGTGAAGTTCCAGGTAAGGCGAAAAATGCTTTGCCTGTTGAAGTAGGAATAAAAAGGGTGGTGGGGGCTGCCCAATTAGAATAAAACAATATCCCCCTAAAATTGCAGGGAAAGGGAATTAAAAATCATTGATAAATTTTAAAATATAAATTATTAATTGAATGTGAATTGGAATATAATACTCCTGTCTTGCCGGTAAAGAAATAAAGTTGCAGATTGGTTCAAGATCTCAGAGCAATCGACAAATTTGTAGAGGATATTAATTCAGTAATAGCTAATCCGTATACCTTATTGACTAAATTGAATAATAATCAGAAATGGTTTGCCGTCTTGGATTTAAAGGACTCTTTGTTTACCATTGGCCAAAGAAAACCAGAATTTATTTGCTTTTGAATGGGAAAATCCTGACACAGTAAGGAAAACCCGATTAACTTGGACAGTATTACCTCAAAGGTTTAAAAACAGTCCAGCGAGTTTTCAAAATCAGCACTGGCACTAGAATCATGGAAACCACCCACTCAGACGGGGACTCTGTTACAAGATGTGGATGACCTATTAATTGCCATAGAAACAAAGGAAGAACGTGTCCAGTGAATGGTGGGATTATTGAGTTTTCTGGGACTGAGTGGTTATTGGGTATCCAGACAAAAGGCCCAACTAATCCAAACCTGAGTTTCCTACCTAGGATATGAAATAACAGGAGAACAGAGAGAACTTGGAACTGCTCGAAAAGAAGCCATTTGTCAAACTCCACGACCATCGACCACCAAGTTGCTCCGGACATTCCTGGTAATGACTGGACGATGCAGGCTTTGGATGCATGATTCTAGTGTTCTGGTAAGACCCCTATGTGAACTGTTAAAAGAAACCCCTCTCTCTTTGGAATGGACTGTTTCAGCAGAGGAGGGCTTTAGAAATTTAAAAGACAAAGCTAATGAGAACTGCAGCTCTGTGTCTGGATGTGACTGAATCCTTTTGGCTATATTCCTATGAAGAGCAGTGAATAGCTTTGGTGGTCCTTACTCAGAAACCCAGGACCCTATAAGAGGGCAGTGGTGTATTTTTCAAAACAGCTGGATGAAGCGAGCAAAGGATGGCCTGGATGCCTAAGGGCTGTGGCAGCAGTTGTCATGAATACTGAAGAGGCTCACAAATTTACCTTGGGACAAAAGGTTACTGTGCTAGTGTCCCATGTTGTATCAGCAGTCCTGGAACAGAAAGAAGCCCACCGGTTATCTCCGTCATGTTTTTTTAAAATACCAGGCCACCCTTGTGGAACACAATGATATAGAAATCGTGGTCACTAATGTTGTCAATCCAGCATCCTTTTGCAGGAACAACCAACAGGAACTATTAACACACAACTGCTTGGCCACTATAGAGACTGTGTATTCAAGCTGACCTGATTTGAAAGAAACCTCTGGAACATACTGAACGAGAGCCCTGGAACTGGCTAAAGACAAAAGGATAAATATTTGGACTGATTCTAAATATGCATTTGGCATGGTCCGTGCGCATGGTGCCACCTGGAAAGAACGAGGACTTTTGAACACGAAACAGATTAAACATGCTACAGAAATTCTACGACTACTGGAAGCTGTTCAGCTACCTGAGGAAGGAGCTATTATGTGTTGAGAGAAGGAGGCACAAAAGCACAATGTAATCAGTTCTAAGTAAGGTTAAGTTTGATGGCTTTGTAATGGAAAATAACTGCGGTGCTTGAAGGTAGCCGACATAGTTTCAGGACCTTAGGACCTTAGTACAAAAAGTGTATGGAAAGCAGAATAGAAAAACCTTACCTGGGGATGGGGAGTATCTGGGACTAGCAGATGCCCAGGATGGGAGCAGTTAAACTAACTGATAAGTAGGAGGACAGGCTGATTGTTATGTTTGTGGTGTTAATGAACCCATTAAGCTGGTGTAAACATCTACTGGGCAGTATCACAAGTCTAGCAGATGTCCAGGATGGGAGCAGTTAAACTAACTGATAAGTAGAAGGACGGGATGATTGCTATGTCTGTGATGTTAATTAAGCTGGTGCTTCAAAGACTGCCAGGAGTTATGAGGATTGTTGGGAGAAGTAAAGGACCCTTAAAAACCACCATCACAGTTTTTGTATGCTTGTGGGAAACTTTTCAGAAAATGATGTAATTCATGTGCAGCCTCATATATAAGGATGGCCTGTATAGCAATACGGGGACTATCCCCCGTATCTCCCGGCGCCGCAATAAAGAATACCTGCTTGTCAACTTGAAACTCTGTTGGTGAGTTTGTTCCTGGAGTTTTCTCCGAACCAAGGCAAAGGTACCATTGTTATCTTTGATTGCTGGCTGTTTCCAGGCTGAAAGTAAAAGGAAGGGACTTCACTCTTTCCAGTTTGTCCTTCCCCAAAACTGGGTGTTTTTTGAGACCTCCAGCTTTCCCTGAGCAGGGAAAATCCTATGGAGCCATAGAGGTGTCCAGGGGTTGTTCTGCCCACCCTGAGCTGCAAGTCTGCATCATGAGAGAGAAAGATAGCTGGTGCTGGCTCCCAGCTCCTTCCTGGGCCCTGCAGAGGTTTGTGACCAGCAGCTTCCACCCTTGTGACCGTGCCCTGGGCCAGGAGAAGCAGGCACTTCCCACGGGGATGGCCACTTGCTGCATCCCACTCCTCCCCAGTACGTCCCGGAGGGTCCGAGCACAGGGCTGGGGACCAAAGGGTGCTGAGAAGAGGGTGTTCAAAGAGGCCTCTCTGCAGCACCCATGCCCTGGAGCTTGGGGGCTATTCCTGGGTGCGTGAAAGGAGGCATGGGACTCCTTTGGGAGGCATGGGACTTCCTGCTGGGAAGAGTTCTCTTGTGCTGTGCGTTCATGAAAGCAAGCACCTCACTGGCTGTTTGCCTTTAGGTATTAGAGAAGTGAGTGGTTTCCCTGGGCTGGAGGAAAGATGGATTGATTTTGGCCACGCAAAGCTCTTCCCTGAGAACACGTCCCTGCTGCTGCTCACAGACAGCGTCACCTTCAGGTGCAAACCCAGACAGGACACATCACCCAGCCAAGTGCAGGCGATGTGAGTGGAGGCAGCAGTAATTGGGCTGACGGCGATGGCCCTGGCCATGCTCATGGGCGGGAAGGATGGAGTGAGAGCTGGGACGTGTTGCGTTCCCCTGTAGGTGATGGGCTCTGCTATGAAGGTTGGTGGTTCACGGTGTCATGGGCATTGCTTATAGAGTTGCATTTTACCATTTGCGCACTTTTAATCCCTGTGTTTTTACTCTTGGTGCTTTGCAAATCCTTATCACAGTTCTCTTAGGGCTTCTCAAGCCCTGCTGGAGCTGGAGGAATGCTTAAATCCTTCATCTCCTACTTCCTAATGAGCCTTGTCCTGCCTTTGCTGCCGGTGCTCAAGGTCCCCACCTCAGAGCCGGGGGGAGGCTTCCCCTGCTGATGATGGGTGATGCTGCTTTAGCAGTGCTGAGCCCTGGTGCTCTCACCTCCTGCCCTGGCATCACTCGGGGCTCTGAAATAGGCTCATAGAAGGGTCACAGACACTCCCTCTCTTCCCCAGGTCCCACCACCAGCAGTTGTAGCAGCCCGTGAGCTGAGGCAGGAAGAAAAGCTGGCCCCAAAACGAACCCCCGTGCTGCACCGGGGCCCGAGGAAGAGTTGTCGGCTTCCTCCCTGGCTGAGCTGACAGCCCTGGCACCGTTCAGAGGCGTGGTGGCCATCAGCCTGAGCTTCAGTTCCTGCCGGGAGCAGCCCAGCAGAGGGGTGATGCTGGTGGGGCTCCTTGGCTGGGTGACAGCGCCAGCTCGATGGTGACCCCAAGACTGCCATTCCCATGACATGTGCCCTTGGGGACCTGCCTTGGCTTCAGTCCTAGCAGGGTCATGGTGGCAGCGGCTGCTCCATCGGCTGGTAGATGAAGAGCAGGAGCGGGGTTTGCTTTTGCCTTTCCACTTCCTGTCAGAGCACAAGGACTGAGAGCTCCTTCGCGTGTAGGTGGCCAGAGGGGCAAACCTGGCTGTGAAATGGTGCGGTGCAGTACAGTGCCAGGGGACAGATAACACTGAGAGTGTTGAGTGGTGAGAGCTCGTCTCTCAGCCCTCTCTGGGGCACTGCCGTGGTTGACAGCCAGCTCCCTGCAAGCCCTGGAGAGGCAGACCCCTTTGCTGCCAGAGCTTGGGTCCCCTATAAAGCATTGAACCACAGGGTGATTTGTGTCGGAAGGGACCGTAAAGCCCACCCAGTTGTAACCCCTGGCACGGGCAGGGACCCCTTCTACTGGAGCAGCTTGCTCCAAGGCCCTGTGTCCTACCTGGCCTTGAGCAACAGCCACAGCTTCTCTGGGCACCCTGTGCCTGCGCCTCAGCACCCTCACAGGGAAGAGCTTCTGCCTAAGAGCTCATCTCAGTCTCCCCTCTGGCAGGTTAAAGCCATTCCCCTTGTCCTGTCCCTACAGCCCCTTGTCCAAAGCCCCTCTCCAGATTTCTTGCAGAATAATACAAGAAATTTCTTGCAGGCTTCCTACAGCAGAAGCACAGCACAATGCAATGCTGCTGCAATGATTTTCTGGAGAACTTTTAGCTCGAAGACCAGCATCAAGATGCTGCCATGTATCTAGGCTGTAAAAGTGCAATTTCATGGACTCTGAAATGCGCCCTCTAAGTGTGGCCATGACTGTTCTGCTGCAGTTCCCTTAAACCTCCAGCTGCAGAGAGGACCCTGGGGGGTTTCCACTTCAAAACAAGGCAACAAGATGTGTGTCTCCATAGCTTCCACCAGGGATGTCTTCAGACCCTTCACCCCTGAGGGTGCCTGTTTCAGGTAACAAAGTCATTTGTTCCCAGGGGAAGATTTCACTCAAACTTAGAGAAGTAGTTACAGAAATCCCCATCTTAAAGGCAAAATCTATGTCACCCCCTGGTGAAAGTGCCATAGAAGCAGCCCTGGTGTCCCGTGCTGGCAGGCAGGAAGGTGCAGACCCGCAGTGTGGCTGCCGAAGAATAACACTCTCTCTTTTCCCAGGTGCAGCTCAGCAGCAGAAGGGGAGAGTCAGTGACCAGCAGGAGGTACAGGGGGAAACGTGGCAGCTCGTGGGCACAGGCAGCTGGGACATGCCCACTGCTGGCTTGAGGAAGATGCACTAAGCTCGAAAAACTGGGTGCTGGGTATAAAAGCAGGAAGTTGATCCATTTTTGTAAGCGAAGGCTGCGAAGGCTGCAAAGTGCCTGCACTTTTCCGGCTGCACACATACTTCCCCTCCACCTCCCTCCTAGTCAGAGCCAAAGGCAGCCTGACCCTGCAGGGCTGTGCAGCCCTGGGACAGTTTGGGGCAGCAGCAGCAGCAGCAAAGAGGCTACAGAGAACCGTGCAGATAGTCACAGAATCCCAGCCTGGTTTGGGTTGGAAGGGACCTGAGAGCTCCTCCAGTTCCAGCCCCTTCCATGGGCAGGAACACCTTCCACTGGAGCAGCTTGCTCCAAGCCCCTGTGTCCAACCTGGTCTTGAACACTGCCAGGGATGGGGCAGCCACAGCTTCTCTGGGTACCCTGTGCCAGCGCCTCAGCACCCTCACAGGGAAGAACTTGTGCCTCAGAGCTCATCCCCCCCTGCTTCCTGGTCTCATGAATTCGTGTGAAGCACTCCCTCAGGGCTGGGTGTACCTGATGGGCTGAGCCAGTTTTGCATCCATGGGGTGCTGGGACCAATGTTCCCCCGCCACTATGGTGGGTAAAGCCATCTGGGCTTTACGCAGCTGCTGCCTCTGCCAGCTCTTTGTTGCGTGCAGACGGTCAGCAGCTCGGCACCCCTCCTGATCCCAAAATGACCTCTGGAGAAGTCCCACCTTTGGTGTTTTCTTTGGCCTTCTCTAGGCCTTGCATGTGGAGGAGTCTCGCGTGGAAAGCGCGGAGGTGGAGGATGTGATGAGCATTTACGTCTAAACTGGAGGCAGCATTGACCAGCCGCAGCTGAGGGTGACACCAGATGTCATGTATGCACCCATCAAGGCATCCTGATCCACCAGGACCAGGCACTGGACCTCCCACCTCCTGCCGTGACTGTGGAAGCTGCCTCGAGCAGGAGCCTTGCAGAACGTCGTTGTGCCTCCAAGCAGAGAAGATGTCTTTGTTGCTGATGCTTCATCCCCAGGGCTCCCCCTCCAGCAGCTATGCATGCTGAGCCTTGGCTGGAAAGGATTTGGAGCATCAGGAATGCATTAGTTTGCCTGGAAAGTTCCTCTTGAATTGGAAGGACGAGCTGGTTTCAGCTTCTCCTTGAGACTTCCTGTGAATACAGAGTCACCCGAAGGAAAAGAAAGATGCTGAAGGCAAATCAGTGGGAGCTTGCTGCCAGACTCCCCTCAGTTACAGGGTAACAGAGAGCATTACATGGATTTTAATCATGAGTCCCATGTTCACTACCCCAAGTCTTGTCATTAAAAGAATATATGAAGTTCCTTTGTCCTGAGAAGTTGTCTGTACGTTTGCAAGTGTGTGAGTAATTGCTGAGTAATGCAGTTTGCTTGAGCCCACAATCCCAGGGCAACAGTTCCTCTGTTCTGAAATGTCCCCACTGTAGCACAAGGGGAAGGGGCTTTCTGTGCAGTGCTGTTCCTGGCACAAAATGCCACTTGCTCAGAAGGGTGGGATGCACGTGTGGAAGGCAGCTGAGCCATGTCATTCCAGTTTAAAGGGCCGTGTCTCCCTCAGCAGCACCAGGCATCTTTAAAAATGCAGGGAGGGCACACATGGAGTTTTGTTTCCCTCTGGCTTTCAGGGAAAGCCAGGCACCCTGTACCCTGCATGCTATGGAGGGGTGAGAGCCTTGGGCATCTTCTGACCACAGCTGCTCTTGGCACATGCTGTGATGGAGAGGGGTGATGGGCACAGGTTACTCCTGGGGAGATCCCAACTGGACACAAGAAGAACATGTTTCACCATGAGAACTATCAGCCACTGAATCATCTCCCCAGGGAAGTGGTGAAATTCCCAGGGGAATTGGACCCTGTTGAGATCCTGCTGGACAGGGTGCTGGGCCAACTTGTGCTCCTGGTAGCAGAGTTGGTAGCATCATGCTCTCGGAATGCTGCACTTGGGGCTGTAGTTCAGCCTGGGGAGGAGCAGCTCTCACGCATCTGAGGCCGGGAAGCGCCCTCAGGGAGCCGCAGGGCTGCAGCCGGGCTCTCACCTCACTGTGCACGGAGCAGGGAGGAACCTGCAGGACTTAATCTGGATGGAAGAGGTGAGAGGAGCTGAGGCTGGCCCCATGTGCTCCATAGTGCTCTCTGGTCCCTCCTGCTTCCACCTTCTCTCCCTCACTTCTCTGCTCTGCCCCGCCCCCCACCCCGGGCTCCCACCACAGAAGATGTCACCTTCACCTACACTGTGCCCCCCACCTCTCTGTTTAACCCATCCTGCAGCCATACCAGCTGCCTCTGCTCTGTCACTTCCTTCTCTGAGCAGCTCCTTGCAGAGCTTGCCCCCCACCGGCCCTTCTTTGCTCTTTGGAGCTCTTAAAAGTCGGTGTGGCTTTCCCTGTGGCTGCAAATGGCTCAGTACTGCTGGGCCCTCTCTGGCTGCCCTTCAGAGCAGTCTCTCTCTCTGGATAAGTGTAGCTTTGTATCTGAGACCTCAAGTGTCACCCTGGTTCTCTTCATGGCCTTGCTGCTTGTCATTGTTTATTCCTCCACATTTTCATCCATCCCAGGTGGCTGAACATCATCCTTTGAAGCTAGTGCTGAATGGGGGGGAGACCCGGTGACAAAGGACGTGGTCAAGGCACCCAATGCCTTCACGTCGGATTTTACCAGCAAGACTGGCCTTCAGAGAGCACCCACAGCATGGAGAGCTCCCTCAGTGGGATGGGCTCAGGTCGGGATCAGCACAGGACATGCCAGTTGACCCTGAGGGGATGTGCCCCTTTGTGCTGAGGGAGCTGAGAGCACCATGAGACTGCTCCTGGAAACCTCTGAAAAGAGGTAGGAGACACTCAGGGGCTGCAGCAGTGTGGGAGGCGGAAGAGAGAAGGGCTCATGCTCCTCAGCTTCACGTCTGCTGATGGTCACCTGCTCCTCTCACCTCTCCCCAACCACAAGAAGCCGCTGGCCCCAAGCAGCAGGTGAGCAAACACTTCCTGGCAGCTGCTGTGAGCAGGATGGTGCTGCTTTATCTGTTGTTTGGGCTCTCCCGGCCCCTCAGAAGGTGCAGCACAAGAGCCAGAAAAGCTTTTAATATACTTGTGAGAGGAGTTAACCACGAGCAGGAACCTGCACTGGTCTGGCTTGTAGCTCTTCTGAGGTTAAGAGAGAACAATGGTTTTAAAGTTTCCTTCCAGCAATCTGGAAGGATTAACATGACCGGAGTGGCCTGACAGCTACAACTGCTCCTTGGAGCAGTTAAAGAGGGGGACATGGGTGATGGCGACATGGTGGGTGGGCAGCACTCATCTACGCCAGCTCCTCCTGCCTGCAAGCAAGTGAACTATGAGCCTGTGTCGTGGTTTAAGTGCAGTCAGTAACTCAGACCCACACAGCCTGCTCGCTCAATGACACCTGCAACTGTTCAGGACGTGGAGGCTCCCTTGGATGCAGAGCCTGGGGCAGAGCCCAGCACAGCCCCTCTCATCCCAGCAGCAGGTGAGGCTGGAGAAGACATGGTGTCTCCCACGTCTATAGAAGAGCAGAAAGAGGCCATGACAGTAGACGTCTCTCCGGCTGCTGAGGAAGAGCAGCGCCGGTACCAGCTTCCTCTGTCTTTGTTGAGCAGGAGGCAGAAATGGAGGCAGAAGCAGAGGCAGAGAGAGGCAGGCCTTTGCCCTGCTCAGCCCCACAGCAGCGGAGCTGGTTCTTCAGGAAACAGCCAGGCGCCCACTACAGGAGAGTCATTGAGGTGCTGCAGTGGGGCCAGAGAAGGGCAATGGGGCTGGTGAAGGGTCTGGAGCACATATGTGATGAGGAATGGCTGAACGACCTGGGGGCATTTAGTCTGGAGAAGAGAAGGTTTAGGGGGAACCTTCTTGCCCTCTGCAGCTACCTGACAGTACCTCAGTCCAGAGGAGCAGCCTCCCTCAGGAGGCAGCAATTCCCCTGGAAGCCCCCGGCAGTTCAGCCGTGGAAGATGCCCATGGGTAAAGAGGGGAAAGCCCATTGCCAGCCTGCTGAGGGCAGGCCAAGCGAGCAGAGAAGGCGAGAGGTGAGGGCCGGGGCAGGAGGGAGAGGCCAGTGGTGGGAAGGGGCTGCTCGGAGCTGCCTCGGTGACAAGGCCAGGCTTGCCCACACTGCTTGGGCCGCTGTGCCAAGGCAGCCGCCTCCATCACACACCTTTTCCTCCTCCTCCTGCATGCAGGTGACCCACAGGCAGCCCAGAGAAGTGCCTCAGGGCAGCCCGAGCCAGGCGTCATCCCACCATGGGATCACGCTCCAACGGCTGCGCTACCCAGAGAGGATTCAGGCTGTCGACATCCGCCAGAGCGCAGGTAGGCAGCCCCAGGGAGACGGGGCCAAATGTCTTCCCGACCCCAGGAAATGCTGACGGGCAGGCGGGAATTGCAGGAGGGAGCAAGCTGAACCCCCGTGCCGTGCCCCCCGCAGGATGCCCGGGCATGCGGGGTTGCTGTGGGAAGTGCCCATGGACTGCGGGTGGCCAGCCCTCTCCCCAGCCGGCTCTGGGAGCAGGAGGCAGCCGCCTGCGGGACTGAGCCCAGCCCTGCGGTTGGCAGGGGAGCCCAACAGCCTGAGCTCGGCCAGCTGGGACGTGGGCACAACGGACACCGTCACACAGCCTCTCTCCTCGGCTTCTTTTGCAGATGGGCAGCCTGGAGCGCCGAGTGGTGCTGCCCAGCACCAGCGGGTCGAAACAGGAGCAGACCCTCCGTCTGCCACCGCTGGTGACAATGGCACCCCGGCCACCGCCTCGCTCAGCGAGAGCAGTCAGCAGCTGCTGCAGGCTGCCACCTGTAACACCAGCAGCCTCTGAAGCTTCCGGCAGCGTGAGCGACTCGGCCATTGCCACTTCAAGCAGCAACCCACAGCAGCTTCTAACAGCTTCTGCCCAGCTGCGCCGCGTCCCCAGTTACGGCAGCAGAGATACATGGCTGGAGACCTGTCAGCCTGCTCTACGCAGGTCCACAGGCTCTGCTCCCACAACAAAGAACTCTGGGAGCACGAGCACAGTGCTGCGCAAGCACACCACTGGGAGCCAGGGACCCTGCCAGCAGTCAACAGCCGCAGGGACACAAATGAGAAGAGACATGTTCCTGGCAGCCAACAGCAGCAAGGCCCCAGCCACTCAGCCCACACTGAGGAGCACTGGGCAAGCGGCACAGCCCCTGCCAGCAATGTGGGCAGCGGGCAGCAAGGGCAGCCTCAACAGCAGCGTGCTGTGGCGGCACCAGAAGGTGTTTCCCCAGCATCTGCCCACGCTGCCCCACATCAAGACTTCAGAGCAGCCAAAGAGGAGCTGCCTTCCTGCCGCAGAGGAGGAGAGACAGTGTGTTGAGGACATCGAGAACATACTGTCCCGAGTAAAAGTCCTAAAATTACGAAACATCTGGGTCAACCCCCTCGTCCCAGAACTCTACCAAGACCCGCGAGTGGATATCCAGCCTAGATCCAGCAGCCAAAGCAGCGTAGGCATGGGTGAAGAAGGAGAGGCAACCGGAGACCTGCAGAGCGTGTCTCCTGCCCCAGCCATTCCCATGCACAGCGAACCAGCACCTGCTACCCTGGCTGGAGCTGCTGAGGAAGAGCGGCACCGCGCACCTGTCGCTGCCGTGTCAGAAGTGGAGGAGGAAGCACCGGTACCAGCTTCCCCTACGTTTGTCGAGCAGGAGGCAGAAATGGAGGCAGAAGCAGAGGCACAGAGGAATGCCTTTGCCCTGCTCAGCCCCACTGCGGCGGAGCTGGTTCTTCAGGAAACAGCCAGGTCCGTCGTCAGTGATGTCCTGCACAAGGCTTTGGCTGCGTTCCAGGCCACATCCATTGCCCAAAGCCATGTGGATGTGTCCATGGCAGCAATGACAGCTACAGCTGTTCCGGGTGTGGAGTCTCCTTTGGATGCAGAGCATCAGGCAGAACCCAGCACAGCCCCTCTCATCCCAGCCGCAGACAAGGCTGGAGAAGACATGGTGCCTCCCATGTCTATGGAAGAGCAGGAAGAGGTCATGACAATAGAGGTCGCCCTGGCTGCTGAGGAAGAGCAGCGCCACCCACCTCTTGCTGCCATGGAACAAGAGGAGGAGGAAGCACCGGTACCAGCTTCCCCCGGCTTTGTCAAGCAGGAGGCAGAAATGGAGGCAGAAGCAGAGGCACAGAGGAATGCCTTTGCCCTGCTCAGCCCCACTGCGGCGGAGCTGGTTCTTCAGGAAACAGCCAGGTGCGTCGTCAGTGATGTCTTGCAGAAGGCTTTGGCTGCTTTTCAGGCCACATCCGTTGCCCAAAGCCATGTGGATGTGTCCATGGCGGCAATGACACCTGCAACTGTTCAGGGCATGGAGCCTCCCTTGGATGCAGAACTTCGGGCAGAGCCCAGCACCGCCCCTCTCATCCCAGCAGCAGGCGAGGCTGGAGAAGACATGGTGTCTACCACGTCTATAGAAGTGCAGGAAAAGCCCTTGACAGTAGACATCTCCCTGGCTGCTGAGGAAGAGCAGCGCCGTACACCTCTTGCTGCCACGGAACAAGAGGAAGTGGAAGCACCGCTACCAGCTTCCCCTGGCTTTGTCGAGCAGGAAGCAGAAGCAGAGGCACAGAGGAATGCCTTTGCCCTGCTCAGCCCCACTGCGGCGGAGCTGGTTTTTCAGGAAACAGCCAGGTGCCTCCTGAGTGATGCCCTGCACAAGGCTTTGGCTGTGATCCAGGAAAGAGACAGGCAGCCCCAGGAGCAGCAGGACATTGATGAAAGCCGTGTGGGTGTGTGGAACGGAGCAAGGAGGCCTGCAGTAGATGAGGACATTGAGACTCCTGTACGACCTGCTCAGAGGCGACTCACACTTATTGAGAGAGTTGTGTAGGTCTCCTTCAGTCACAAAGTGAGGAGAGCACCTGGAAAGCATCAGGGAGAGGCCAGCACAGCTGTTGCCTCCCCACCATTACACAAGGATGAACCGGCAGCGTCTCCTGCAGCCGTTCAGGACACCAAGGCTGAGCCAGGTATGCCTCTGAGTCAAGCGGCACCGAGACAAGGGCGGCACCAGCGTGTGCACGATTTCGGCTGTGCCCTGTCTTCCCCTCCCTGGGCGAGGGCTGAAAGCCGTTTGTGGAAAGCCCCCGAGGGAGAACCTCGGTGGCGGGTGCCAGCAGGAGCTTGTGCGGCGCCCGCCCAACCCCGTGCCTACAGCTCTCCTTTCCCCACAGGCATCGCCACCCTCCCAGATGCTGGAGCATCCCAACAGCGACGACCAACCCGCTTCAGAAGGGCGCTGAAAGCTCTGCGCAGGGCTTTCCGCTTCTCCTGTGTCAGCTCAAAAGTGGAGGAGTAGTGCCCCACTGCCAGCTCCAGACCCGAGGGAGCTGCGCCGAGGACATCGTGCTATAGCCTGTGTTTGCTGCGGACACTTTCTCAGGCCAATAAATCATATCCCTTTGTCCCCAGTGCTTGCCTCTGCCTTCTCCAGCTTTTCTCTTGTTTCAGTAGCACAGAAGCCTGCAGAGCGACCTCTTTCCTTGCAGAACTTCTCAGCTGCTGACCTTGCATGCCTGCTGGCTCTTGTGCAAGCACTGGAGCAATGCAGTGAGAAGCTGGCAGTGTTTCCGGAAGCAGACCTGTAAATGGGCAGCAGATGGGTGACCCCGCTCAATCCCTCACTTCCCCATCCTAGAGCTTCCAACCAACCGAGCACAGGGGGTCTCGCAGCTGCCCCGAGCCGTGGCCTTGTGTCCCCGCGATTGCAGCAGAAGAAGGACAGGGAGGTGGCCCTGAGGCTGCAGATGTACTTGTGCAGGAATGCGCGCACAGCTCTTGGTTTGTGTTTGAGGTTGGGAAACCGCCTCGTACTCCTGGCCGCCCTGTGCGCAGCTGGCATGCGAAGCTCCACAGTGCAACTGGAGCAAGCGAAGAACAGCTTTATCTTGCTGGAAACCAGCTCTAAAGACTGTGTCTGGGAAGCTGCAGTGTAGCCTAACCCCTCGCATGGCCTTCGCTTCCCTCCTTGACCTCATGTGCCCAGCTATTTCCCCACTCGGGGCCTGTGCCCATGAAGGCAGAGACAGAATGCCTCAACAGGAGGTCCCAGAAGTCAGGTAGGGAAGTCATGGGGAGGGGCCTGGAGCAGCTTCTCTTGACTGACTGCTGTGTCAGTCGGTCCAGGAACCAGGCGAGAAAAGCTTCCACAAGTGCAGGAACCGGGGCCAATAAACAGGGACATGTGTGAGCCTCTGGGGCCCTCTCTCCACACCAAACACCCGCATTGGCAGACCACTGATCTCTCAATTTCTCTGCCTCCCCGACAACCTCGCATGGCCTTCGCTTCCCTCCTTGACCTCATGTGCCCAGCTATTTCCTCACTCGGGGTCTGCGGAAGATAAACGGATAGCACGCTGAATAATGTAATCAGAATCTGATGTTTATTCACTTTAGAGCACTGCCTTTTATAGCTTCCATTCTTGGTCACGCGCTTAAGCTTTACAATGATTGGTTTCTACACATAATGCAAAAACAGCTGATTGGTTCCTTCTTCAGCATCCAGGAATTGTTTCCCTCCTGCAGAACTTCCACGTACGTGGCCATAATTTTGCCCTGAAGTAACCTGTGAACTAGGCCGTTAATCCTTACTACGAACTCTAACCAATGGCAAGAGTCCTGGATCGCTAACATGCCCATTGTTTGTTAAAAAGCTCTCAACAAATCCCCCTTCTTTATTTTGAGTGATCCAGACCCCTTTAGTCATTTGCGATACTACAGACATTAAGCAATGCCATACTATACTACTAATAATAACAAAGACTATAATGCTTAATAATATCATAATGCCTGATTTAAACACATTAGCAAACCATCCAGTAATACCTAAACTTCGGAGGCAACCACCCAAGCCATGATTGATTGTTAATTTTTTCATGTTATCTTTTAATTGGGATGTTGATGAATTGAACTAGAATGATCAGATAGATTCATACAACACATTCCTTCAAAATCTTCACAACCATGGCCCTTTGCTAAAAGCAAAAAATCAATGGCTGCATGATTTTGTAAAACTGCATGCCTAACACTGCCTAAATCTTCTAATAATTCTGATAAGACATTAGATGTGATATTAATCTGCTTTGCAGTCCAGCAAGCTAAATAAAAATGGACATAAAAACTCTTCTGACTTCACCTAACATATTAACATTATCATCACAGTTTGGTCCTAGTTGTTCTACTGATCTTCTTTTTCGTTGCTCGGTTTTACTTTTATAAAATGATATCATATCCCTCTTGCTGGGAACAAACATCATCAGCTTCCCTATATAACACGGCCCTCCATGAACATTTTTTAGTACCCCTTGCCAAGCTCTATGTCCACAGATTAAAAAAAAAAAATCCTTTAGGAAATTGTTTTGATGAATTATCATTCCAAATAGAAAGTTTACTACCTAGGGTCTCAGCACCTATTGCTCCATTGCAAAATGCATTTTTTCTATAATTTTTATAGTCATAATTACTCAACATATTGGTCCATTGTGTCCAAATATATTTCTTATAAAAATTTAGCTCTGTAGATGCCAATCCTCCAAAATAAAAACATGACCCATTGCCTGCTAAGGATCCCCAGAGATCTAACTCCTGAGCGTCCCAAGGCATTGTGGCGTTTAAGGTGTTAATGATCATTGTTCCAGCCATCCCTGTTTGATTCACTTCCCCAAAACAGCAAGCTGGTTTGTTTTCTGGAACAGTACAATCATAAATTCTATGACATGTCTGATTAATGAAAGAGCTATTTAAAACCATCCTGTTATTTATCCAATTGGTCCAGTCTGCCAGGCGCAGGTAAGGGATGCCGACTAAACAAGTAGGAAAAGGGTCCCCAGGAGTGGCCATGGAGAGACAGACGGATGACTGGTTCGTTTGGTTTGCCCAGTTGATCCACATGTTCTCTTGTGGTTCTATGGTATGTAATGCTTGACCTATAGTCATAGCCATCATCCACCAACTTATAATTGAGGCTATTCTGAGGTTCCCTCAATCGGTGATTTCCAAGGTTTTACTCATAGCGCTGGAATCCAACGAGGGCCTTCTCCTGTAATCAAACACATATAGCCACGACCAGTCATACAAACCTCAACTGGCCCCTTCCATTCTCCCATTTTGAGATCTTTGCATTGAACAAAAATCTTTTCCTTTTTTGTTAACCCTGATTTTAAGGCACTACCACGAATTCCCACGGGAGGTTCTTCCCTTTCTCCGGCCAGGCATAAATAATTTAACACATATAATGCTTTTGCCAAGCGTTCGCTAGGTCCTACACTGCTCTCCCCCATTTTTTGTTTAAGTAACAGGTTTTTAAGGGGTTGGTGAGCCCGCTCAACAATTGCTTGTCCAGCAGGTGAATTGGGGAGTCCGGTGAGATGTTTCACTCCCCAAAGTGAGCAAAAGCGGTGAAACCTAGAAGAAGTATAGGCTGGAGCATTGTCTGTTTTAAGTGATAGGGGTACACCTAAGACGGCAAAAAAGGCATGAAGGTGTTTCACGACATGGTGAGAAGTTTCTCCAGTTTGAGCGGTAGCCCGAATTGCCATGGAAAAGGTGTTGTCCGAGACATGAAGGTATTTTTGGAATCCAAATTCTGGAACATGAGTGACATCCGTTTGCCAAAGTTGTAGTGGTAAAATGCCTCGAGGATTTACTCCAATACAAAGGCCAAAGCCTGTTTGTTGACATGCAGGACAAGAGTTTACAATTCCTTCGGCATCAGTTCGAGTGAGAGAAAATTGGCGTGCCAAGACTTTAGCACTCTGGTAAAAAAAGTCATGCGAAAGACGAGCTTGTTCAAAATTATTTACCAGAGGTCCTGTCCAAGCAGGAGTTACAAGTTGATCTGCATGGTTGTTACCGATAGACAAGCCCGCTATGCCTTGATGACTGCGGATATGAGTAATAAAATATGGTTGTTGCCGCGAATTTAGGCTTTGTAAAAGGTGGATTAATAAAGTATACAATTTAGTGTTAGACACTTCCTTTATCATTGATCGTTCAATACGTTTAACAACACCTACGGCATATAGAGGGTCTGAAACTATATTAAGTGGAGTTTGACACCAGTTTTGCAGGGCCCATAGCACCACAGTCAGCTCAAGGGTTTGTAACGAATCATCCCTCGATCCTTCTAGAATTTTTTCATGCCAAACATTAGACTGTTGCCAAGTTATGGCAGCCTTTTTTGATTTTTTCCCTGCATCCGTAAAGACTGTAGGTCCTTTAACAGGAGTTTCAGAGTTATAAGGTCTAGATTCAATCTGCTGATTGTGAAAGATAGTGACTAACTTGTGTGCCAGATATTTGTTGGAAATTATGCCAGGAAATCCTGCTAGAGCTGTTTGCAGTTCTAATGAGACCTGCATCAACCATTCCAAGTGTTCTTGTACAACTGGTATAAAAATTGTGCTTGGTTCATTTCCAGAAAGCTCTACAATTCTGTTACGGCCTTTAATAATTAATTGAGAGAATAATTCCACTCTGGTTGTAATAGTTTTCCTGGGTCGAATGGACAAAAATACCCATTCCAAAATTTTTAATGGATTTTGATGATCTGTTATCCATTGTATGATTAATGCAAAAGGATGCCTTTGCTGTTGTCCTGAATTGGTAATCATAAGCATGAGTGGGTGGTGTGAAATTACTCGACTAGCATGATTATCTGTGATCTTTTGAATTATTTTACAGAGGCCGATTTCTTGTTCTTTTCCTAAGTGACGCGTGTTATCTGCCTGGGTGGATGTTCCTAAGAGCTGGATCAAAGGGGTTAAATCATCATTAGTGATTCCACAGATGGTTCTCACCCATTCAATATCCCCAACTAGTTTCTGTACGTCATTAAGGTTGTGAATTTTCATTGTTAAAGTCAATTTTTGTGGTTTGACAGTGCTACCTGTAATAATCCAACCCAGGTAGCGCCATGGGGAGTCTGTTTGAATTTTTTCTGGGGCAATTTGTAGTCCTCTAGATTCCAGTATGTTGCTTAGTTCTGTCAGAATTTTTTTCTTATCCATCTGATGTCCAGCTATTAGGATATCGCACATAGAGTGATAAATTAACAAGTTCTCATAAGGTTTTCTCAATGGTTCTAGTGCCCAGGCGACAAATATCTGACACATTGTCAGTGAATATTTCATGCCTTGTGGTAAGACCACCCAGTGGTATCTTTTTGCCGTCTCTGCTTTGTTTACAGAGGGAACTGTGAAGGCAAAACTTTCTGCATCTGTTGGATGCAAGGGAATCGTGAAAAAGCAATCCTTCAAATCAATTATTAATAGGTCCCATTGCTCTGGCAACATTACAGGGGAGGTTAACCCAGGTTGAAGGGTTCTCATATCATTCATAGCTTCATTGATAGCTCGCAAATCATGCAATAGTCGCCCTTTTCCACTTTTCTTAGGAATGGTGAAAATGGGCATATTCCATGGACTGGTAGAGGGTACTATATGGCCTGCATCCAATTGTTCCTGAACTAATTCTTGAATTGGCTGCAGCCGATCTTGTTTTAGCGGCCACTGATTGATCCAAATTAGTTTATCACTTTTCCACAAAATTTTTAACACTGGCTGCCCTGAATCAATGGCCGCTCCTAAAAAGGTTGTGTAATAATTTTGGCACTCATTTGACTAAGTACATCTCTGCCAATAAGGGCAACTGGTACGTGTTAACACGTATGGGCGGGTGACGTCCGCAACGATGCCACCAGCATTGCCCTTGCTCCTTGCTTTTCCACCTTAAATTCCCAGTCACAGAGTATCAGCCCCAGAGTCCCAGCCCCACAGTCTCAGCCCCAGAGTCTCAGCCCCTGTCTCTGCTCAGAGTATGAACCCTGGAGTATAAGCCACAGAGCCTGAGCCACAGAGTCTCAGCTACAGTGTCAGCCCCAATGTCAGAATCCCATAGTCTTGGTCACACTCTCAGCTCCAAAGTCCGAGCCACAGACTTTCAGCCACAGTCTCAGCCACAGAGTTTCAGCCACAGCCTCAGCCATAGTATTAGCCACACAGACTGAGTCTCAGAGTCTCAGCCCGTGTGTCAGACACAGAATCTCAGCCCCAGAGTATAAATTACAGTCTCAGTCACAGAGTCTAAGCCACAGAGTCTAAGCCACAGAGTCTGAGTCTCAAAGTCTCAGCCCCAGGATCTCAGACATACAGTCTCAGCCCCAGTCTCAACCGTAGTCACAGCCCCACACTCTTAGCCCCACAGTCTCAGCCCAACAGTCTCAGTCACAGTCTCAGACTATCAGCTCCAGTGTCTGAGGCCCAGTCTCAGCCACAGAGTCTCAGCCACAGAGTCGCAGCCCCAGAATCTCAGCCATAGAGTCTCAGCTATAGAGTCTGTGTCTGAGACCCTCAGCCAGAGTAGCAACTCCAAAATTTGAGCATCAGTCTGAGCCCCAGAGTCTCAGTCCCAGAGTCTCAGCCCCAGAGTCTCAGCCCCAGAGTCCCAGCCCCACAGTCTATGTCTGAGTCTCATCCAGAGAATCAGGTCCAAAACCTGAGCACCATAGTCTCAGCCCCATTCTCAGCCCCAAAGTCTCAGCCTCACGGTCTGCGTCTGAGAGTCTCATCCAGAGAATAAGATCCAAAACCTGAGCACCAGAGTCTCAGCCCCAGTCTCAGTCCCAGAGTCTCAGCCACAGAGTCTCAGGTCCACAATCTCCGCCACAGTCTGTGTCTGAGTGTCTCACCCAGAGTATCAGCTCCAAACTCTGAGCACCAGTCTCAGCCCCAGAGTCTTAGCCCCACAGTATTAGCCCCAGTCTCAGCCCCACAGTCTCAGTTACAGAGTCTGTCCCTGAGAGTATCAGCTCCAAAGTCTGAGGCCCAGGGTCTCCGCCACTGTCAGAGCCACAGAACCTCAGTCCCACAACCTCAGCCCCACAGTCTCAGTCACAGAGTCTGAGCCTGAGAGTACCTTGTGGTTTAAACTCCATCAGCCATAGAGTCCCACTCGCTCACTCCCCCCCTCCCTTTCTTCCCTCCCACGCTCCCGGAAGGATGGGGAGGAGAATCAAAAGAATGTAACTCCCACGGTGTTGTGGTTTAAACTGATCCACACAGCTCACTCACTCCCCCATTTTTTTTCTCCCTCTTTCTTTCTAAACCCAGCCCCCACCCCCCACCAGCCCCCCTGGAGGGATGGGGAGGAGAATTGAGAGAATGTAACTCCCACGGGTTGAGGTAAGAACAGCCCAGTAACTAAGGTATAACATAAATTACTACTGCTGCCACTAATGATAATATTGATAAGAGAAAATAATAAGAGAAGAGAATACAATACCACCGCCGAACGAGTTCGACCCCCCCGAAGAGAGCCCGTGCCCTTCCGGGTAACTCCCAGTTACCTCCCTGGGCATGTCGTGCTGTGGTACGAAATACCTCTTTGACTAGCTTGGGTCAGGTGTCCTATCTCTGCTTCCTCTCAGCCTTCCCTCGTCCCTGGCAGAGCATGAGACTCACAAAGACCTTAGCCAGAATAAACATTACTTAGCAACAATTAAAAACAGCCAGTGTTATCAGCTCTGTTCCCAGGCTGGATCAAAACACAGAGCTTGCACCAGCTACTAAGGAGAAAAATGGTTACTGGTGAACCCAGGACACACAGGCTGAGATAAGAACAGTCCAGTAACTAAGGTATAACACAAACCACTACTGCTACCACCAATAATAATAATGCTAAGGGAAATAACAACGGAAGAGAAAACAATACCACCTGCTGATACCCCGCCTTACCGAGCAGTGAACTATCCCTTCTGGTTAACTGCAGTTTACATCCTGGGCATGACGTGCTGGGTTATGGAATACCTCTTTGGCTAGTTTGGGTCAGGTGTCCTGTCCCTGTTTCCTCTCAGCTTCCACTCCTACCTGGCAGAGCATGAGACTCACAAAGTCCTTGGTCAGACTAAGCATTTGAGCAGTAACTAAGAACACTGGTGTTACCAGCGCTGTTGATACGTGGATAGACTCTACAACTCATTAAAGTTGCAAAGTAAGTATGCTTTATTCAGTGCTGAGGCACATGGGGGATCATTCCTCCAAAGGCATGCCCGCCGCAACCTCATTTCTCCCCTTATTTATTCTCTAAAATTACACATATTCATTATGTTACACAACACGCCTATACATATTCATGTCCTATCCCTGCTTCGTATTATAATGAGCTAAAATGTCCTTTACGCCTGCGCAGTAACTCCTGGTGGTCGTGGGCAAGGGTCTCAAGATGAAGTAAATAAGTCTTCCTCGGCTTAAACTTTTTACCTCTAATAGTTGTGCATGTTCCCTGGTGACTTGGTCATTGTCCAAACCACAAAGCTGGTTTTAGCCGGTTTCAGGGCCCAGAAAGCAGGAGCCAGCTTACTGTTCCTTACTCTTATCTGTAGCCTTGTCTCCCATCCTGTTCTAGCATAACATAATGAGCATGAAAAAGGCTTGTTGAGTATGAGCAAGCAATAATATTGTTAAGCAAGCGGCTTAACCCTAACCCCCCCTGTACATTGGTTAATTCTTCGCATCAGTCTCCCCTTTTCTTTAAAATTAGTAAATTCTTTTACTTATCATACAAGTTCTTCTTTTGACCAACTCCTGCGAAAGGTATCTTCAGTGCTTTACCATACGTTTGATAGAGGTCAAAATCATTATGCGCTGTAACATCCTCCAATTCCAAACAAATAATCCAATAGACAACACAAAGCTAATACTAATACTAGAAGAACAACAATGGGGTGATATAATGTATTTAGAATGCCAGTTGCAGTGGGTGACCATCCAAAAAGAACGTCCCACCAGTAGTGACTTGCATCTTGTCTTATCCTTAGCAAGATTATGCTTACTTCTTCCGTGTCATGATGAACGGTAATCAAAGTTTTATTTTCATTTTCCTGGACTCCTTTTAAAATGTTAATTAGGTTTTGATGTTTTATCAGTTGCCTTAATGTAAGGTCCATCCCGATGGGTATAGGTGATAATTTGTGGTACATTTTATAATTAGAATTTATCAACTGGTGGGATACAACTTGTGCTAAATACGTGAAGTCACATCTAATAATCATAGAATCATAGAATCATAGAATAGTTAGGGTTGGAAAGGACCTCAAGATCATCGAGTTCCAACCCCACTGCCATTGGCAGGGACACCTCACACTAAACCATCCCACACAAGGCTTCATCCGACCTGGCCTTGAACACCGCCAGGGATGGAGCACTCCCAACCTCCCTGGGCAACCCATTCCAGTGTCTCACCACCCTCACAGGAAAGAATTTCCTCCTTATATCCAATCTAAACTTCCCCTGTTTAAGTTTGAACCCGTTACCCCTTGTCCTGTCACTACAGTCCCTGACAAAGTCTTGTCTCTGGGCACAGCAGGGCTTGTTTGACCTTTCAGGTACCTGGGTTGTAGCACTTGGTCACTTCCTATGTTTCTTTTTTCAGAGATTTGCCAGAGCTCTTGCTGAGGCGGTTATTTCCCTTAATGTGCCATTGGAAGTCATTAGCATGAGAGACTATGATCCAGACGATTGTTTATTAGGGGAGGTAGGTATGTTGTAAATGGGAATAATAAATCCAAGCTTTTCCGGGTGTTGTGAAGGCTGTTGTCTTGTATTTCTCTACAGTTCTCCTGGAAATCCCCAAAGCTTTGTGTTGAAATTTGCTTTCCTTCCATGGAAGCAAGTGCAGTCCATCAGTCCTTGGCAACAAATAGCTAAATGCTGAACGTGCTGAGGAAAGGCTCGTGTAAGACATATGATGCTGAGTGTGGCTTTGTAGAAGCCAGTTCTGTAACTCAGCTGTGAGTAATGGACAGTATCTGCACAAGGGCCCCTGTACTGTCTATGACAGTGTCCACCTGGGAAGGGTTCAAAACTGGAGTAAGTAGGTGGTGATCCTTCTGCAACTTTTAGACTTAAAAATTTCTTGTGAGCAGTATTTCTGCTGGGGAATCCTTGATGGGTTTTTCTTCTGTCAATATTGATAGTTGCTTTTTTAATCTATGGGAGACGTTATTGCTGCCAAGAGTCTGTTCTGGAAGGTGTTGATTTGGGGTGGGGAAGGCAGGTGTCCCATTCTGTTTTACCACTCCATTAAACAAGGGAAAGAGAGCTTGTTCTCTTTTGATTGATTTAAAATGGCTTTACAGGGAGGATGGCCATCCATCACTGTTGGGATTATCACCTGCAGCATCCCACACCAAAAACTATTCAGCCAGTCAGCAAAAATCTCATCTTTTGACTTCTTTCAGGTGCCTGCATGTTCCAACTCTCTTCCTGAAGTGTTCATTAAAATGGAGTTATCTTTTCTCTTGTGTTCTGTTTCATTTCTTAGACAACCAGCAGGAACATCTGTGTGTTCTTGGTGGCTACATACACAGATGGGCAGCCAACCGAGAGTGCAACAGAGAAGAGGCTGCGAATGAGTTTCGCTTTGGGAAAGCCTATCTGAAGGGCCTGAGATATGCTGTGTTTGGCTTGGGAAACTCTGGAATGATCAACATACACAACACAGTATCTCCTGTGCACCTTTCTTTGATTTCTGCTCCTCTGGAAGGCTGAGCTATCTTAAATGCTACATACCTGCCTGTTACTGGTAGTTTGCGTGAGAATTGGCCCAGAAAGCCAATGGCATCCTGGGCTGCATCCAAAAGAGCGTGGCCAGCAGGTTGAGGGAGGCGGGTCTCTTCCTCTACTCTGTTTTGGTGAGACCACCCACTCTGTTGCATCAAGTTTTGGGGCAACAACACGTGGGATGTGGAGCTGTTGGATCGAGCCACAGAGATGCTGCCTGGGCTGGAGCAGCTCTGCTCTGGAGCCAGGCTGGGAGAGCTGGTCTGCTTCAGCCTGGAGAAGAGAAGGCTCGGCAGAGACGTTAGACCAGCTCCCAGTACCTTATGGGTCTGATGAGAAACGTGGAGAGGGGCTTTGGATAAGGGCTGTAGCGATAGGACAAGGGGGAATGGCTTTAACCTGACAAACAGGAGACTGAGAATGGCCGTTAAGGAAAAAATTCTTCCCTGTGAGTGTGGTGAGACACTGGCACAGGTTGCCCATAGAAGTGGGCATACAGCAATATCTGAGCTTTGTAATGAGTTTTGGTCAGAAAAATCATAGAATCATAGAATAGTTAGGGTTGGAATGACTTGTCACCTGGTTGTTATGTTTAAGTGGTGCCACAGGAAATGTGTTAGGCATGTGGCCATTTTGACCAAGCATAGCATAAATGAGCTTGTTTCCAGAGCTCAGCTATTATGGGTTTGATAGCAGAGGTGTTTTCAAATCATAGAATGCTTTGGGTTGGAAGGGACCTTAAAGCTCTTCCAGTTCCAACACCCTGCCTCGGGCAGGCACAACTTCTTCTAGAGCAGTTTGCTCCAAGCCCCTGTGTCCAGCCTGGCCTTGAGCACTGCCAGGGATGGGGCAGCCACAGCTTTTCTGGGCACCCTGTGCCAGCGCCTCAGCACCCTCACAGGGAAGCATTTTTTTATAATGTCTAATTCAGGTGTGGTGGTGTTCAGACTGTGTGTGCTCTGAGCCAGCAGGCGAGGGAGAGCGCAGAAGTGCCTGTCCTGCAGTCCTCTGCAGCCCTCTTTCCAGGCTTGGTCCTTGCATTCTTAGTTGCCATCTTTGTTTAACTTGGGCTTCATTTAATTTCCCTTTAACTTCAATCTTATCCCAGGTTGGAAGAAATATTGACAGGTGGCTGTGGATGCTGAGCACCAGCCAGATCATGACTCGTGGTGACAGGGACTGTAAGGTGGCCCAGAGCAAGCATGGCACCATTGAGGCCGACTTTGAAGCCTGGAAAGCCAAGTTCCTCAGTCAGTTTCAGGCCCTCTGCGGAGGAGAAAAGAAGCCCTGCATTGGGAAGTGCAAGAAAGGGAAGTGCGAATCTCCAGGGAAGCAGAGAAAGGAGAGTTCAGATCATGAACATGGGGCATCGGAATATGAGAATATTAAGGTAAAGCCCAAATCTGTGGGACCTTATTTTTTGTTTAGTGCCCCTTGTAGCACTGTTTGACTTCTCTCTTCTGCAGCCCAGAGGGGTGCCGTTGGGAGCTTGATACTTCTTTTTTCTGGAGCAGAGGGGGAAGAGGAAAGCGATCCCATGGCAGATAGCAAGTAGAATGAGCCACCCAAAAAGGACCAAAGAATTAGCGATGGCTGATGGACCTAGGCTAGATGGCATGTGTATGATGAGGGAGCCTTCCTCTTGAGGAGGGGGAGGTATGCGTTGTGATACATGCTCCAGAGAGCCAGTCTGTGTTCTCTTCAGAGCCTTTGCTTTGTCTCATGGCCAAGTTCACTTCATGTTTAATTCTCAGGTCTCTTCTGTTTGAGTGGTTTTGAGGGTGCTGCAGGAACAAGAGGAATAAACACGCTGTTCCGCAAGTGCTCTTCTGCTGTACCTTGCCTGTGTACAGAAAGGGAGATGATGTTTCTGCTCTGTGAAGGGTTTGACTTGGAAAGCAGATCTCTTACTCCCTGCTCATCAGACACCAAGGGGCACTTGGAAGAATTGAAGGGCTTTAGGCTTCCAGATGATCACAGTACACAGCGGGAGTCTGACTTCTCTGGTTGCCTGTCGTGAAATCAACATGTCGTGTCGTGGGCGCATGAGGGAGAGGAAGTCATCTAGAGGCAAGAAAGCTGGGCTGAGATTCGGGCAGTCTGTGCTACTGGACTTTTAAATGCACACCGAAGAAAGCTCCAGGTTTAAATGCATCTGGTACACATTATACAGGTTATTGGTAGGCTGCTCCTTGTTTTTCAGTATCTTTGCTGAGTGTGAGAACTGATTTCACTGGTTAGCATAGATGAAGATCTAATGTTTAACATTCAGATACGTTTCTCACTTGGGTTTTTCTCCGATCTCTTACACAGGCAGAGGAGTTGTTTGAAAGCAGTAGTGAGGAGGAGGCTGATGCTGAGGAAGCTGGAGGGGCAAATTGTGTCCTTGATGTTGAAGATCTTGGCAATATCACGAGGCACATGAAGGAAGCAAAGGTACCACTGTTACAGTGAGTGTGGAACTATCAGGTCTTTGTCAGTGATCAGCTGAATAGATTAAAATACACTTGCTGGATTTGAATTGGTTGGATCTAGTTAAAGGGAGAGTAAAATAGGAGCTATTGGAGAACCTGTCCCCAGGCAAGACTATACTTGTATGTGTGTTGGATATACTTCCTTGCTAACTGGGACTTGTTCACTGAGCAAATACTGCAGTGGTAACCTTTTGTTGTGAGTCGGAGAGAAAATGACTTCCACTGTTCAGACCTGAATATCCATCTCTGTTGCTGTGATTCACAGTCCAGTGTCTAAACAGCAATCTTGTTACTGGATCTGCCCGTGGGAGCTTGATGTGACCTGTGCTGAGCCTGGCAAAGACAACCATAATCCTTTGTTATGCCAGGGTGTTGCTGTCTCCCTTCCTGTGTGGGTCTGTTCATGTTTCATTTTCTGTGTGCAGTCTGCCAACAGAATACATCAGACAACTTTATCTGTTTAGCACAGAGAAAGGAGTGAGAATACACATAGGTACGAGGCTAAACCTTCCTGTGTTCCCCACACTTTTTGGTGGCTGAGCAGCGGGCAGTTGGGAGGGGAAGGGTGTGCCCAGGAGGGACCTGGGATGACTATGTTGCCAGCTGCTGACTATTTCCCCCTTAGCAATCTTTCTGTGGTGGGGTCTTTCTCTGTGCATCCTTGAGCTGCTCTCCACCCCTTCCTCAACAAACCTACCTCTGTCTGTAACTGCACCTTCCCTCTCTTGCATGGCTCTAGACTGTGGACTTCTCACAACTTTTTCCTGAAACTCCAGGCCTTGGATCACAGGAGGCTGCGTGCTCTGGAAGAGAGTACGAGATCTCTGTTCCTGACCTTAGGGAGGGGAAAGGAGGTAAAATCCTGCCCACTGCTTGTAATAAGCTCTGTGAGGAGAGTAGCTCCAGTGACGTGGGGCAAGGCAGGCTGCTGTGTGAGAGCTCCTGCCCCTGAGCTTGTATGGATCTGGTGCACTACAGCTTGAACGAGAGGATGAACCGATTGGAGGGAGAAGGGCTCAATTTCTCCCTGTGTGGCTGTGCTGTGGTCCTTTCTCTTCTCCTGCCTGTGTGTACTCGCCACCAGCGGTCAGTGAGAAGTGCTGCCACACAAAGACACTCATCTGCAGCGATGAGCTGTGGTTTCTGATCTGATGACAAGCGGTTGTTCTGCCGTGACGCTGCCCTCTTGCCTCTGCAAATGTGAAATCCTGAGAAGCTTTAAATGAAATAGTTCTCGTTCCTGGCCTTTCTGTTCCTGTTCTGCATGGCTGATGAGTCTAGCTGTAATCTACATTGCTGGTTTCATGCTTCTGTAAGCAGAGCAGGTAGAGGTGAAAGGGCTTCCAGCGGTGACTTCATGTAAGTCCTCAGCTCTCTTGAGTGGGGTAATGGCAAGAGATAGGTCTGTACATATATCCTGAGGAGCCCGAGCTGCTGGCTGTCCTTCATTAGCTGGAGGAGTAATGACTGTGTCTGGGTGTTGAGTCTCCCAGGGAATGTGCCCGTTGACCCGCAGCAGGTTTATGCAAACACTCGAACTGTAGAACAGTCCCATAGGGGCAGTTATTTACCCTAATTAAAATAAATGCTGAAGACTTGGTATGAAAGAGCAGGATGATCTGCATTTACGAAAGTAATTTATCATGATCAGCCTCTCCTGCTCCCAGGCAAGGAGGTTTAGTTGTTTAAATCTCAGTTTAAGTCACATCCTCACTTTAGTGGCTCTGAGTTTGTGCAACAAGAAGTTTTCTTTTCCGTGTGAGCTGCCTAGTCCCTTGAGCTGTTTTTCCTCTTGCAGAATGCTGAACTATTTAAAATGAGTCTGACGCTTGTTTTACACTGACATCACCTGTTGTCTTGCAGTAATTCCGCCCAGCACAGGCAATGCTTTGGGTTTTTGTAGCTGAACTACCCACACACAAGCTAACAAGTTTAAAGAGAACTGGTGCACTTCAGGGTTCTATCAGGTGCTTCTTCATACACAAAGTTACTTGGGTTTGAAATGTTCCTAAACAGTTTTGAGCACAGATTTTGTGGTAGGTGTTCTGCCTGTGCAATATGGTTAATTTGCAGCAGCTTAGGGTCCAGCTTTGATCTCTTCTGCAGGCAAGTAGTGCCTCTAGTGATAATCACTAGTGGATAAGGGAGATGTACAGTCACAGATGGTCAGAATTCTTTGTTGTTCTGCTTTTTATGGGCTGTCAGAGTGAAGCTCTGGAGTTTTATCTAATAAATGTTTCCTCACATCTCTGCAGGTGATCTTAATTTAATTTTGCATCCATCTCCTGTTGCCTGACCTGATGGAAGTCAAGGCTGAATTCTGTTCTACTGCTTTTTTCCTTATGCTTCACTGCACTTCACAGTTATCATCAAAGGGCTTGAGACAGATGCTGGGTTCTTGCAGTCATTTGGGTCAGGCAGATGACTTCAGTAGTTCAAGGTGAATGCCAGAATCTCTTTTCCTGTCAGTCATCGCTGTTCTACTTAGGAACTACTCTCAGGGAGCTACTCTGTCTCGGGAAAGAGGTGGAGTTTCAAAGAGCTTCTGAAGGTGTAGGTGCACAGTTGAAGGTGCTGGTGCCTTTTGCACACTGAGCGAGCACAAAAATTGGCAGGAGGTTGGGTGGAACAGGAAATCGTTCAAATATATAAAATGGTGGCTGATACAAAAGTAAATCCCACCCTCGGTTTACCAAATCACACATGTACTGTGTGGTGGGGACTGCTTCAGAGCTGCTAAAAGCCAGCCCTTTGTTTGCCGACTAATTCAACTTTTGGAACTTGCTGCAGGGGATATAGTTGCAGATGATGCTGGTCAGGGTCCTGAGCTGGACCCAGACTTTGATGTGAGTGCAGATAATGCCTGTGGTTTCATTAGGGGGAATAGCTGGGGGTGGAAGTTCACCAGTGGGTAATAGGACTGTGGCCTGAAATAGGTCTGGAGAGGTCTGGGGCTGCTTCTGTTGGATGCCTGGTGACCCAAGGCTGTGGTGCCAGGGAGAGATGGATGATGCAGGAGTAGGTGGGTGAAGGTCTGGGCTTTCTCTGCATTTACCCCCCTTCCAGCTGCTTATTTCTAGGCCTAGAACCTGTTCTCCAAATGGCTTTTATGCACCAGGAGAAGGCAGTGGTGGTTCTTAGTGAATTTAGTAACTAAGTGGACTTCTACAGTTGTGGCACGTTTTCCCTGTCCTCCAAAGTTACTCCCCTGAAATGTATTTATCAGATCAAATATGAAATCTAATTGGTGTGTCTTTGGCCTGCAGGACTGCTGTTAATCACAGGGATACCATTTCTTCAGGTGGATTATCTCCCACAGCTGGGAGACTGATGGACTGGAACGACAGATCAATCTAGACTTGTTCCCAGGGAATGAAATGGCTTTATTAACCTTTGTATTTCTAAACTGCAGGCATGAGTAATAGTGATGATAATACCCAAATTTTCTGTTGATGGGCTGGGAAGTAATCAAATGGGCATATTCTCTTTACACAGTTTTGAGATTAATGTTCTTGGTTTCCCAAACAAAAAGTTTAGTGATGCTGAGAGTCACATTTGCAATGTAAATAAAAAAGGGGGGGGTGTGTCTGTGAGTGAGAGAGAGCAAGAATGAGATGGGGTTTACAGGAAACAATATATGGTCAAGACGTTTGTTTCCTTTGTGCATTTGCCACGGGGGATGTTTCCTGATCCCCTTTGGCTCTCTTGCCTGAAAAGCCTTTGAATGGGAAACTCTTCACCAGCACTGGGAGTGTCCATCACCCCCTTTGTGAGCATGTGAGGGCTGTGGAAGATCAAACCTTGCTGACACTGGATGACGAAACTTCTGGTGAAGTTCTATTTGACATGAGGCAGTGAGTGTTAATATATAAGGTGCTTAAGGTATAAGGCTTACAGAAAAAGGGTTGTCTACTACTTTGAGTTGCAGGCAGAAACTTCTTGGAGTCTCCAAGAATTGTTAGCTGTATTTTAAGCTACCTGCATGAGGCTGGGGTACTTAACCGTCAGATTTAAAATCAACTTAACTGATGTAGAGGTTTAGAGCTCTCCAAAAACTTCCTGGAACTTTTAATGTGTGAAGGATTCCTATAGAAACACTGCTTTCATCTGCAACAGCTCATTTGGCTGGACTGGGCTTTGACCTCTGCTGCTGTGGCTCAGAATTCAGTGTGAGCCTACATTTTAAAACAAGCTTTGATAAATATCCTTTAACTGCTTGGCAATTAGTTCTAGCATTAAAATCTGGATTTGTCACAGGGACACTTCACCCTTTCCTTCAAATCTTTCTTCTCTAAATCTTGTCTATTGAAAAGGATTATAATTCATAAATAATATTACAAGAGCTCTTGAGACTTGCCTTATCTGGGTAGGACTTGGGAATCCCTGATATATAAGGGTGGAAAAAGGAAAAGTTACTTTAAAGGTAAGCTCAGGCTGGACCTTGTGTTTGGCTGCGCTCGTGTTCTGTCGGACAAGACCCACAGGCTGGGCCTGCAGCTGCAGCAGCTCTCCATGTTCTTGCTTGCAGTGGTTAGTGCAGTTTGTAGGTGGCTCTCAAGTGCCAACACATCCTCACCTTGTCCAGTGTCCCCCTGCTCTGTGTGAAGAGCAGCTTTGGATAGTGGGAGCTGCTTTTTCTTTCCAGTTACAAGGTGAGCCACAGTTTTGCTTCCTTTGCTGATACTTGCGTTGCGAAAGCAGGCACAGTTTAGAACCATAGAATCATAAAATAATTAGAATTTCTTCCTTATAATTAGAATTTCTTCCTTATATCCAATTTAAACTTCCCCTGTTTATGTTTTAACCCATTACCCCTTGTCCTGTCACTACAGTCCCTGACAAAGAGTCCCTCCCCAGCATCCCTGTAGGCCCCCTTCAGGTACTGGAAGGCTGCTATTAGGTCTCCGCACAGCCTTCTCTTCTCCAGGCTGAACAGCCCCAACTTCCTCAGCCTGTCTTCATACGGGAGGTGCTCCAGTCCCCTGATCGTCCTCGTGGCCCTCCTCTGGACTTGTTCCAGCAGTTCCATGTCCTTTTTATGTTGAGGACACCAGAACTGCACACAATACTCCAGGTGAGGTCTCACAAGAGCAGAGTAGAGGGGCAAGATCACCTCCTTCGACCTGCTGGTCACGCTCCTTTTGATGCAGCCCAGGATACGGTTGGCTTTCTGGGCTGCGAGCGCACACTGCCGGCTCATGTTCATTTTCTCATTGACCAGCACCCCCAAGTCCTTCTCTGCAGGGCCGCTCTGAATCTCTTCTTTGCCCAGTCTGTAGCTGTGCCTGGGATTGCTCCGACCCAGGAATAAGACCTTGCACTTGTCGTGGTTGAACTTCATAAGGTTGGCATCAGCCCACCTCACAAGCGTGTCAAGGTCCCTCTGGATGGCATCCCTTCCCTCCAGCATATCAACCGGACCACACAGCTTGGTGTCATCGGCAAACTTGCTGAGGGCACACTCAATCCCACTGTCCATGTCAGCAACGAAGATGTTAAACAAGACCGGCCCCAACACTGATCCCTGAGGGACACCACTCGTTACCGGTCTCTAGCCGGACATTGAGCCATTGACCACAACTCTGTGTGTGGCCCTCCAGCCAGTTCTTTATCCACCGAGTGGTCCATCCATCAAATTGATATCTCTCCAATTTAGAGAGAAGGATGTCGTGTGGGACAGTGTCAAACGCTTTGCACAAGTCCAGGTAGATGACGTCAACTGCTTTACCCTTATCCATCAATTCTGTAGCCCCATCATAGAAGGCCACCAAATTGGTCAGGCAGGATTTGCCCTTAGTGAAGCCATGCTGGCTGTCACCAAGCACCTTGTTGTTTTTCATGTGCCTTAGCATGCCTTCCAAGAGAATGTGCTCCAAGATTTTACCAGACACAGAGGTGAGACTGACTGGTCTGTAATTCCCCGGGTCTTCCATTTTCCCCTTCTTGAAAATGAGGGTTATATTTCCCTTTTCCAGTCGTCGGGAACTTCACCTGACTGCCATGATTTTTCAAATATGATGGCCAGTGGCTTAGCAACTTCATTCGCCAGCTCCTTCAGGACCCGTGGATGGATTTCATCAGGTCCCATGGACTTGTGCGCGTTCAGATTTTGAAGATGGTGTCGAACCAGATCCTGGCTAGGTTTAATTCTAACTGGGCCTTAGCCTTCCTAACCTGGTCCCTAGCTTCCCAGACAACATCCCTGTACTCTACCCAGGCCACCTGTCCTTGCTTCCATTTTTTGTAAGCCTCTTTTTACCTTTGAATTTTCCTCAGCAGCTCCTTATCCATCCAAGGAGGTCTCCTGGCCCTCCTGCTGCACTTCCTTCTAGTTGGGATGCAGCACTCCTGATCTTGTAGCAGGTGATCCTTGAATATTAACCAACAGTCTTGGGCCCCCCTGCCCTCCAGGGCTATATCCCATGGAACCTTACTAAGCAGGCTCCTGAAGAGGCCAAAGTCTGCTCCTTTGAAGTCCAGGGCAGTGAGCTTGCTACATGCTCTTCTCACTCTCCTGGGGATCGCTGCATCCAAGGCTGCCCTGGAGTACCACATTCTCAACAAGCTCTTCCCTGTTGGTGAGCACAAGGTCAAGCATGGCACCTCTCCTTGTCGGCTCCTCTATTACTTGCAAAAGGAAGTTGTCTTCCACACAATCGAGGAACCTCCTGGATTGCTTGTGCCGTGCAGTGCCATCGTTCCAACAGATGTCAGGGTGTTTGAAATCCCCCATGAGAAAAAGGGCCTGCGAGCGTGAGGCTTTTCCTATCTGTCTGTAGAGTGCTTCATCCACAGATTCTCCTTGATCAGGCGGCCTGTAACAGATTCCCACAGTAATGTCTCCCACAGCTGTTTTCTCTTTAACCCTGACCCACAAACTCTCTGTAAACTGCTCACCTGCCCTCAGACAGAGTTCCATACTCTCCAGCCTATCCTTAACATAAAGGGCAACTCCCCCTCCCCGCCTGCCAGCCTGTCCTTTCTAAAGAGCCTAATTCCCCTAAAGAGCAGTATTCCCCTGTCCTTGTTCATGTGTCAGAGGTGCTCTTCTGACATCCCTCTCTTGCTGTTGGGTTGCAGAGGCTTGGCATGAGATGGGGATTGCATTTTGGTAGGTGCCGTGGATATGCAGATGAGATGCAATCTTTCCAAGAAGCTTTCTCAACAGAAGAGAGTGGCACTAAGAGAACAGAAGTAGCATTCTCTCAGCTCTACAGGAGGTGGATGCTATAACACGGCATTGAACTGTTTCTGTGTTGCATGGAGTACTAACGTGTTCCAAACCATTTGGGTTTTTTCAATGTAATTGTGAAAAACATTTTCTTGTAATAATGCAGTGAAGCTTTTGCACAATGAAATGCTGTTCCTCTTTGCCACTGTCAGAGCCTTTGCCAGTGTCTGGTGGCAGCTTGCGGCTGGATCTGTGCTCCCTGTGTAGGGGTCAGTCCGACCCATCTCAGTTGGGCTGGTCCCAGTGACCCATCAGCAGTGCCCAAACAAGGATGGGTTGGTAGGTTTTAAAGGAAGAGGAGTGTTATGTATCATCTGCTGTGAACAAACATGCAGGAGAAGCCTAGGTGTGAAGCACAAGGCTTTGCTGGTAAAGCAGCTGGTGTGGTTGTGTGCATGGAACTGGGCTGTGTCCCCTGAATTACTCCAGACTTTCTGACCTGTGATTTTGGCAAGTGGGGCTTTGGTTCGCTGCTTAAATCACATTTACCTGAATTTTAGTTCTGGTTACTGTAGCACAGAAGAAGGGAGTAAAAGTGTGACTGTACGGCCCAATTTTCTACTCTAAAGGGGTGACTTTTGGCTGGAGACAGGCACATTGTTAGTTTTCTTTTGTTTCCTTTGGGACTCAATCTTTATTAATTTAAGAAAGTTTCCCAAATCAAACAATCGTTGGCAGAACTGTGCAGCAGATGGAGTTGTGGTTTAATGAGCTGCTGTAAAGTTTTCCCTCCAGCACAGCAGGGATGTTATAGCTCAGGGAAGCAACCTTCAAGCCCTCTGGAGCCCTGCGGATGTATTTTTAGAGTTGTGATCTGGGAATTATTTTATCTATGAGGATTCTGGCTGATGTTGAACTACACGAAAATGGGATGTTGGTAGGATCATTTAGCCACTTGTATTTCACAGATGTGCAGTACCCTCGCAGACTGAGGTGGCTGGATAGCAGCAGAAGTCTTCCCTTATTACGTGTCTGCATGCATTTGGGTTTTCAGATGCTGTTATATATGTCCAAATCCCTCCGCATTGAATTTTCAAAGGATAGAAAGTGCAAGATTCGCCCTGTGGAGGCTGAGCTGCAGGTCTGCTTGAAGAGCATCCTTCCTTTGGCTGGCAGCTAGTACCTGCTGCCTCAGCATAACGCGAGGGACCTTCTGTTACTCTGCCACGCGGGGAGATACGTGTGCATGGAGACTTCCTTCCATCTGATTATGGCATAGTCACAAAGGTTTCTGTACCAGGAATAAAAGTATCACTTCCGAGAGAGCTTCTCTGGGGCCTTCCCCATTTCAGGGCCGCTTCCTGAAAATACACGCCATGAGATTTGCTCTTGATCAGGACACTTCCTCTGGCAGTCCCGGGGGGTAATGGATTGCCAAGATCCCCATCTCTCAGCTGTCGTGCTTCAACCGTTGTCTGCTTTTTGCTTCAGGCTTTTGTGCTTAACTGGAGTGGGTATGGAGCGTGTGTTCTGTTGACTCTAGCAGTTACTTCTAACGAGGTTTTCTTGCTGTTGCTTGTTCACAGATTACTCAGTCGAAGGTTCCAGTATTCATCTTTGTGCTCACTTGCAAATGCTCAAAGCTGTTCTCGCTGTGGCTGAGGGAGTACTCTTACTGTGGAGTAAGTACTCTTGCTTAGTGAAGCTATGCTGGCTTGTCATCAAGCACCCTGTTGTTTTTCATGTGCCTTAGTGTGCTTTCCAGGAGAATCTGCTCCAAGATTTTGCCAGCCACACAGGGGAGACTGACTGGTCTGTAATGCCCTGAGTCATTCATTTTCCCATTCTTGAAAATGGGGGTTATATTACCCTTTTTCCAGTTGTCTGGAACTTCACTTGACTGCCATGATTTTTCAAACAACTCCTTCCTTTATTTTGTTTTGGTCAGGAACAATGTATAAGAATGGAAAACCTGGATTTGAATATTCATGTTCAGCTCTTAATATTGGACTTTTTTCATCAAGGAGTACCCTCAAGGTACCCCTTACATTCAAAAGGTAAAACAGAGTTCCTCATGTCTTGAAGCTGGTCTAAAGAAACAATACCAGAGTTAGGGAAAGGGTCTTATCCCTTAATTAAGCATTCGGGACATACTGGTTTGTTTCTTCTGTGCATTGCTTGTTGTAGACCTCTTTGGTAGCTCAGATGTTATATGATAATTTTTCAAGATGAAATAATTTGTTCAGAAGGTCACAGGAAGTAGAAGGAGAAAGGGGGACTGTGAGTTTACTGGAAAGACAAACCTTGTCTTCCCTTGTGTGTGTTATATATGGGATCAAAGATTCCTGACTAATATTCACCTAACCTGGTTCTTAAAGAGGTTTTAAGATATATTTTCTGCTAATATATTTGGCAAATTATTCCAAAGTTTGGCTGTATTTACTGCTACATCTCACCTTAATTGTTAAACTAAGGGCTGTGGTAGATTTGCCTCAGCAGAAAAATCAAATAGATGAAGCTGTTAAAATGCTGAATTGTTTGTCTCTTCCTCTGTCTGTCAATGCAGGGATGCGTGATACCACAAGTAATCAACCTCTGTCTTACCACAGCATTCAGTCCACTATATTAAGGTAAATGGAAATTAGATGTCTGATTTTAATCTTCTGCCATGCACCTGTCAGACTTCTAAATACCATTTGCTGCAAAGCAAATAAGACTGTTTCTTCTTCTGTTGGTGTCCTCAACATAAAAAGGACATGGAACTGCTGGAACAAGTCCAGAGGAGGGCCACGAGGACGATCGGGGACTGGAGCACCTCCCGTATGAAGACAGGTTGAGGAAGTTGGGGCTGTTCAGCCTGGAGAAGAGAAGGCTGTGCGGAGACCTCATAGCAGCCTTCCAGTATCTGAAGGGGGCCTACAGGGATGCTGGGGAGGGTCTCTTCATCAGGGACTGTAGTGACAGGACAAGGGGTAATGGGTTCAAACTTAAACAGGGGAAGTTTAGACTGGATATAAGGAGGAAATTCTTTCCTGTGAGGGTGGTGAGACACTGGAATCTGTTGCCTGATTGGAAGGTTGTGAGTGCTCCATCCCTGGCAGTGTTCAAGTACAGGCTGGATGAAGCCTTGTGTGGGATGGTTTAGTGTGATGTGTCCCTGCCCATGGCAGGGGGGTTGGAACTAGATGGTCTCAAGGTCCTTTCCAACCCTAACTATTCTATTCTATTCTATTCTATTTGTGGAGTCCACTGAGAGGCAGACGCGACAGGTAGCTGACACTTTTTTTGTGTGTGTGTAAAAATGTGTCTTTGGGTTAGACAATTTTAGCATAGATGGTGGATTTTTCCTCACACGATTATCATGAGCCCCTTTAACACAACACCAGATTGTATGATTTGTCTTAGTGATACAACGCTTTTTGAATGAGTCATCTTAGTGCCAGATTTGAAGATATCTTGGTGCTTTTATTATGTCTGACTAGGACACAAGAGAGGCTGGAATATTTACCTAAGGCACAAAGGAGTGCAGTGAGCAAAGCTAGAAATAGAAAAACCTGAGAATAAGGGAAGCTGCAATGCTTGTTTAGCTGTCCTTCCTTAAAAAGTAAAACTACTGAGGAAGAAAGAAAATGATGACAATATATCAGAAACAGAGCTAAATTAGTAAAGGGAAATCAGAGTGGATGTCCATGCCATTTACCTGCTGCACAGCAGTAGGAGGCCATACCAAAGATCTGAGAGAATCTCTCACAATTAAGCATAGCATTTGTCACCTCATAAGTTTGATTTCTCTGAGTTGGCTTTTTCTCACTGTTAATCAGAATGTACTGTTCACTTGGCTATCTCTGTTTTCTAGATTGTTAAGGAAAAGTTTGTTTCAAGAACGTATGTGTTACTGAAAGGCATTCACCATGGATATCAGCCTAAGAAGTGTTGTTTAACTATAATTCACAGGAGGACTATGCAAGCAGAAGCAATGAGTGGGCAGTGTTTGGGGATTTATTAATTCAGAAAAATATAACCTCTTCTGGTAACTGCTATGATATCAGTCATAAATACATATGTTTTGCCTTTTCAGGTACTGCTGTAAATTAGGGATAGAACTAAACCAAGTGTATTTCACAAGTGCATATTGTTTTGTTTGCTGTGCAGCCAGATAGGATGTGGAAGACATTGCGGTCTATGTATGCCTGCAGAGACTAGAAATGGGAAATGGACTAGACCAGAACAGCTCACATCAGTTGCTGTGGGCATATTGTTATGGCTGCTGAGGAGGCCCTAGCTCAGGGTAAGTGGTTGAGCAGAAGGTGGAAATCTGCTGAACAAGACACCAGAAACTTCTGAACGTAACAAGTAGCTGCGTGGGAAGCCAGCAAAAGTTACAGTTGTGAGGGTTGGCTGAATCTCACAGGTGGTTAAGCAGGAGGTGTTTGAGAAAACATCATACTCCACAGATAATTGGAGGGGAGTATTGTGAACCTCTGGGGGAGTAGAATATTGTAAGGCAAACACCACCAGGTAACCATCAGTAATACCATATAATGGCAAAATTGCTTAGGTAACAGGATCAGAAATCACATATTTGGGAATGGGTGAAGCAAAACTAGGAGCAGGTGGGAAAAAAAGTTATGGTTTGAGTTGTTTACATGGGGGGAAATTGGGAGGAGAAAGGTTGATGCCAATGAAGCTTGCAGAATACCCCAATCCACCTTAAATGAGGCACTGAGGATGGAGTTATTGTGCCAAAATGTAGATATTTAGCGTCATTTTAAATGTTAGATGGAGGGGAAACCAGCAGCCTCTAAGGAAACTGCTTTTCCTTAGGGTTCAGGTCTGTGACAGATCACACCTTCTGCTCCCAGACACTTATCCCTGATGTGCTTGCATGCTTCAGATGTTACTAGACAATTCTGAAGCAGCCAATTCCCACTCTTAGTGCCTGGTAAACTCATTTGCGAATGACCTGTAATGGCTAATGATCACTGACTACATTGGGAGCTTAGGAAACCAGTTAACATGTATTATATACAAAAAGACCCTTAAAATATGATGTTTTAGTTTTGAACTGCAACCCAAAGGAAAACCAGATTGGTCCAAAACTGGAATTCAGTTTGTATAAATTCCTTCATTTCGTCTCAGGAACCAAAGCAATCTTCTCCTTTAGCACCTGTGAAAGAGCAGAAAAGTTAAAAAATTGGTATGACTTTTTTGGTTTGGAGCTTACTAATTCCTCTCTAGGCTTATTTTTGCTCACGTAATCTACTCAGAAGTCCTCATTAAGTGATGAAGGATGGAAGACCAGAAAGACTAAAAACAGCAAGCATCTACTACCAACATAAAAAACATCCCAGTGAAAAATCTGACTATGAAGAAGAAAATAGAATTACATTAGGCTGAAGATTTCTTTCCAACACAGGTTTTTATTGTGGTTTACTGAACAGATGAAGCTAAGAGAATTACAGCAGTCATCTGATTTTACTGCTGTCTTGCTCGCCATTAGTCTATTATCATACCTCTTATGCAGGCATAGAAAACCACATTTTTTTGGTCAGGGCTTGACTTGACCGTTATTTTATTTGATTAACTTTGGTAAGCTACAGAGTCCATAAATTCATTTTTAAGATGGCATTTTTTAAATGGGATCACAAATTGCATACTTGTTTTTGTTAGTATACCCCAAAAGACACTTTCAGACAGCTCAGTATTAAATCAGAGTTAGAAAAAAAAAGAAAGATGAGTGGGAAAACATGAGTGTTTGGAGAGGATGAGGAAGAAAAAGACATGTTTCACTGAAGATTTCAGTGTAATGTACTCCAGCTTTTACAGCTTTTCTAGTATTATTGCAGTGTAACAAGTTCCAGAGCCTTCAAAACTTCACTCAGATGGCTAATTTCTGCACAAAGTGTGATATGAAATGGAGTGAATGGCTGTTGTGTTTATTGGGTAATTGCAAAAGGAGAAAAATAGGGGGTTTTTCTTAATAATTAATGCATAAAAATGCATTTTATATTCTTTTTTGCTCGAGAAAGTCACACAGTAATGTTTAATGAGGGCCTGTTTCTTCTCACAACTAAGGAAACCTATTGATTTTCATGCTCAGCAGCAACAGAAACAGACTCATTTGTCTAGGTTCTTCTTCCCCAGAGGAATAACAGATGTGTAGAGACATTAAAAAAAAACAGTTTTTCTGCTAAAGAGAAACTTTTGATTCTTTATTCACAAATATGCACACACTCATCCACGCTCCCAGGAAACTGAGTTTATAATTTACTTATCAATGTCGGGATATGGGAATTTAAATCTTTATCAGAAAAGTCTCATGTAGTAGTTCTGGGCTTTTTTCTTTCCTTAAAAAATTCATTTGCATCTTTTACAACAGCAAAAGGCATAGGAAAATCCTCTTGTCTAAATCAGCAAGTGAACAGAAGCAAGGTTCTGTTCTGACTGGCAGGGTTCAGCCCCAGAGGTGGGGAAGTGATTTGATCTCAGTAGCACCTGAGCAAGCAGGTGCTTGCAAGGGCAGCTACAAGAAAAGATAACTCCTTGTGGTGTTCGATGGTTTTTCTTGGCTGCTCATGTTCACACCTGCCTGCCAGAGCTGTTGTGTTTTGGTTTGGCTTTTTTTTTTTCTCTTCTCTGTTTAAGTCATCTGGCTCACTATATCTCAGTGAGAAGAAAGTAATAGTGCTGTGTTTTAGGCAAATGTAAATTGATCTTAATTGGCATGTGCAGCACAACATTTTTACCTTGTATTTCTAGGTGAAGTTAAGCAGGGCTAGTGTTCAATAGGCTTATAAAGAGATTTAGATACCATATGTTTGAAAGTGTTTGTATACTGAAACCTGGGCATGCAATTACATTGTACCTTAAAAAGAAAAACCCAAGGTGAAGTGAATGTTCCTTTTCTTTTTCTTTTTTTCACTGTACTTTCCCAGTGTAAGTGTTGATTTTCATATGGAAGGGCCAGCTCAGGGAAATAAAAGGTTAGCTAGGGAACCAATCTTGAGACACTGAAGTATTCAGAAAGCAAGAGGTTAAACAGGGGCAGGTTGGTTTAGGCAGCTGGCTCTTCATCTCATTCCTTCTGGTGTATGGTGTTAGAGGATGTGTAGATATGGATTCGAATAGTGCTGAGAAAAAGGGGATTTTATCTAACACAGAGACAGGAACTTTTACAGAACACTAAACCAGCCCTGCTGCAGCTTGATCTGCAGTTCGAACGTGTTATAAAAACTTGCCACAGACGTGAATTTGTCTGATTAATTTTATTTACCATTGATTAGTATTGAGAGGCAATAAGCAAGCAGCGCTGGGTGCGCCGGGGTGTCTCCGCTCCACCTACGACGCACACCTATTCCCAAAGATTCTGTCTTTTTATACTCTTTTGTATCTGGTATACGTGTCCTTTCACATATTGTAAAGTGTCCTTTTATGGTATGATCCGAGTCTGCGCCAGTCTGCTGCTAGAGGTCTTTATCTTCCTTCCTTGAAGATTGCTGAATCGAAGGTCTCAAATCTTCCTGTTTTGTGACTTCTACACAATAGGTGTCAAGCCTTGTTTACATTACCGGATATCTGCAGTTAGCATCAGGCTTAGCATCAGCATATCTATACGTCCGTGCCTGAGGTTACAACCTTGCATAAGCATGTGTTTAAAGTTTATCTTGGTTAATACAGTTAAATGCAAAAATAAATTCAATAGTTTTCTAAGTTACTGACACGAATCACACCCACATTCCTCACAAACGCAGCTAGCAGTCATGCTGGGGAAGGCTTCTTCATTTGCTTAGCCAGATGGGGCATGTCATTCATAAAGTAGTGTGCTTGCACATATTTTAAGGCTACTTACTTGCAAATGATTAACCAACTATAATTCAGAGTCTGATAGCTAGATAGTCTTGATGAATGCCCTTTATTTGTAGCAGAACATGTTAAATGGTTTTGTTATTTACCAAATTCATGGACCATAATATTATATAACATTCTTTATTCCTAGTAACAGTGCAGATTCTCACTTCCCCATGCATTAATAATGCTCATCTCTTTGTTTAGGATTGTTAGCAGTATGTACCAGATTTTTACAGAAATATGAGTACTGGATGGATGTTAGCTATTCAATGCCACTTCCACTGGCATTAGTACGAGCATTTGTTGACAGTCTTGGATTTGCTTATTGCTTTTATTTTTGTAGCAAAATTACAACTTTTAGAAATTATAGCTTTGGAAATTGCACATACACACATTGACACAGAGAAACATCTACATAAAAGATAATAATGAATGGAGGAGGATATGGTATTTTCTAGCAGTCAGGTTTTCAGATGAGGAATGAGTAAAAGTTTGTCCTGACAATAACCAACATTTAGTTGTGTGACTCAGGTTGCCTGAGCCACGTGTCTAGTCAGCAACATGTCAAGTAGCCTATCACGAGATCCCTAACTATAGGTTTACCAGGTATTATGTGCAGTACTGCTGGCAATAACCATGCGGGTAAGAGTTATCATGTCAAAAAACATGGGTTTTAACTAATTTTGCTTTCAGACTTCCATGTGCACGCTTCATCATTAGATGCCTCCTCAGAGTTTTTCCAGCACAAAAATATTGTGCAACAAATCTAAGTAAATAATATTCCAAATAATGGTAGCAAATTCCCTTGGTGATTTTACAGTATGCCGCAACTGGATGTTGTTGCCACTGCTTGCTGGGCAATATTTTGGATTACATTCTGATGATGTGGTGTATCACGGGTCTTGGAGCCTCTACAAGTTTCATTGGTGTGTTCTCATTACTATGACAAATATTAAATGATATGAATATTTTTTTGTATACATGGAAAATACAATCATTAACAGGGGTTCAATGAGTATTTAAAGATTCATCCTGTTTGTTAAAATTCCAGATATGAATTTACCTAATTTTCAGAAATAACTTCCTCTTGCATTGCACGCATTTCTGAACTTCTATCTAACGTCAAGGCTATTCTACTAATTATTTTGAAGACATTACTAATTTCAGGACCAACTCATTGGCTTGAACTCCTAGTAAGAAAAGTAGAAGTGAAGGATGTGTAAAATTGAAATACTCAGAGAAAAAAAATATGGTGACAGGCATAAATATTTTGGTTTAGGCTAGACAGATGACTGATAAATGTAGTATTGTAAGAATATTAACCTGAGTTACAGATTTCTGAATTCAGGATCTGTATTTGACAATTGCCTTTTAGATTCCTGTGACCAGGCTATTTTGAAGTAGATAAATTGAATCTTTGTAATATCATATGTGTGTCAATTGCTTATTCCCAGTCTCTGATAACATAACCTTAAATTTGACAAATTAGCTATGGAGGCATTGTAAAGGGCTACAATAAATAACAGTTAGGAAGAAGAGACCTTGTTCATTAAACAGGCTATTAGCAGTAATGAACAATGAAAGTGATCATAAGAAAACACAGTGTCCTCTGGAAGAGGTCACAGCTATGTCATTTCAATGAGTCATGGGTCATAAATTCAAAGAGGTAAACTTACAGGTCATCTTACATGAGAAAAATATGTCCATTTTATTCTATCTTGCTAGCCAACACAGAAATAACCTCTTATTGCAATAAATAATACTAATAAAAAAGTTAAGCATGACTAGTAAACGCTTTACTTTTAAAACACAGGAAACTGAACAATTTACTATGCTATGCAGCTGAAATACAAACTTTGTATGGAGTCTGGAAACCGTGCATATACAAGTTATATAAAAAAATAATGAGGAAACTTGTACTTTCACTTCATCTAGAACTGAAAATCAAGTATACACAAGAGAGGGGAGGAGAAATATTAGTTTATTTAACCTCTCTAGTATAAGTATTTATTTTGACATACACAGTTCTTTCCTAAACAAAAGGCCAAACTTCAGTTTAAGTTGTCAGCAAAGTGCAACATTATGAAAGAAAAGTCCTTAAAACTCTTAAGAAAAATGTCTAATAAAAAACATGTAAAATATAAAGCATTAATGCAGTCAATTGAGATTTTGCTGTATGAATGAAAAAATATCTTTAGACGCGGGCTAACATTATTTTATGAGGAAATACCTTGAAAGTAAGCTTGATGGACAAGATTTGAAGATGACATCAAAAAAATACTGAAATCTCACTCAAAATGTGCAGAGACACCAGTAAATTCCATTTAATAGTCAAACCCAAGCAGATACCTATTAGTCATGTCAGCATGTTGCATATAACATGATTTATTATGCTTCATCTATGCAGTTACGTTTTTCACTTTATTCAACTTGTTAGGGCATTCCGAGATTTTATAGGAAAGCCTAGGTCAACACAGTATAGATAAAATTGTTATTTACTCTGTTGCATCACATTTGAACTCTACTCCCACATCCAAAGAGCCAGAAGTAAAAGATGTTGCTGGGCATGTTCACCACACAGTGAGCTTTCCAAGGGTGACACGCGCATTGCTGTCACTTCTCACTTTCCAAACTCAAAGCGCTTTTGAATCCAACATCTCCGGTGCCTGGTGCCAGCTGAGTACAGTACAGTAAAGCACGAACATTTGAACTCTGCTCCCACAGGAAAAGAGCTAGGAGTGAATCATTCTGCTGGGCATTTTCAGCACACAGAGAGCTTTCCAAGGCTGACACACACTTTGCTGTCTCTCCTCGCCTAAGAGAGGGTGCGTTTTCCGCTCTCGCGGCAAGGGCAGGAGCCAGGAGAAGCCTCTGCAGCCGTGCCAGGGCTGAGTCACCCTGGCTGGGAGGAGAGGAGTGTGCATGTGTGTGGAATTAAACAGTCAATCATGCTTTCAGGAAGCCTGACATCATGGCTGATATTTTTATTTCCGGATTCCCAGCTTCGACTCTTGTGGCACGCTTGTTCCTGACATCCTGACCGCAGTGACGCCACGCTGGTGCCAGCTCCATCCCACCTCCATCCGAGAGCCCCAGCTCATCCCTGCCCAACATGCGAGGGGGACATTTTGGCAGTTGATTTGCTTTGCAGCCCCTCGATCACCCAGGGGCAGGTGGGTGCCTTGTCCCCTTGGCTGCTGGGTTCCCCTCGTCATCCGTGCACAGGCCCAGTGGCTGCAGTACTGCAGAGGTTCCCAGGAGCAACCTGCCATGGCAGGGAATTGTGTGCAGATAAGAACTGTTGTGTGGGAAAACTCAGGAATGGAGGGAGCCTGCTGGAATGGAGTGACTACATGAGCCTCTGTCCTTGGGCAAGAGAGAAAACGAGAGCAAAGTCGAGCTGCACCTTTATAAAAATGATATGAAAAGAAATAAAAGGAAGCAGATGGCCCATGGTTTGGGAAGGATGAGAAGTGGTGTTTCCCCTTGGTGAACCCTCAGTGGCTTAGCATGAGGTTTGTGGTCAGCGGGGGGGCTGGGCCACTGCCAGCAGAAGTGTCCCCAGCGGTGGTGGCCCTGGCTGGGGACCCAGGAAGGACCCACACAAACATGACTGGGATGTGGCTCGCATTGTGGGAAGCTGGAGAGTCCCCCCTGAGCTCTCCCAGGGTTATCCCAGCTGGGTTCCAGGCACTGAGGGAAAAAGACCATTGCTCAAGATGTTAGTGTACACATCAGGAATGTGTTTGCTCCTGAAGCCCCAGCCCCTGGAGCCACGGGAAGAGGAGAATTGCAAAGGCATGTGGGGGGAGGGGGTGGGGGGTGTGTGCTGTTTGTTTTAGTTTTGCCTCCTTAGCCCCTGGTTTCTGGATCCAAGCCCAGTGACAATGTAACACCTACTAAAGCCACTTGAGAAACCTGGTCTAGTGGAAGGTGTGCCTGCCCATGGCAGGGGCATTCACCAGGGTTTCTGGCTCAGCATCCAAACCGAAAGGAACTGAGCAATTGCACGCGTTCCTCCTTGGTGGAGCCAAGAGCTGTTCCTGTCATGCTTTGTATTTGCTCTCTGATTAATGTAGGATAGATTCTCTTTTCAGGGAAGAGACTCGGAGAAACCAACAGCAGCGGGTGAAGTATTTGGCAAACAATTCCTTCGATGTGGCGCGTAGGTAGCGCTTGATGTATTTGCGAGTTATGCATAGCTAAATACATATATCTCACTCCACGTAATGTTTCCACTCCTTTGCAGGCTACCTGCAAAACACAGACACTAGCAGAAGCTGTAAATACAGTGATGACACCACTGAATGAGCCTATTCTCTAAAGCTTTTTGATGCAAAACATTTTTGTGTTTTCCAGGGAAAGACAATGAGATTTCGGTCCTGGCTGGCCCATCCTGCGGGCAGGGATGTGGTCCACATGGTTTGGGGTATTGATACACCCAGAAGAATAAGGTGTCCTGGCACTGTAGGTGTGTGTTGGTAATTGATGGCAAAGTTTTAGATCTTTGAGGGGGTTTTTGGTGCTGGCATCAAATTGGGAGTTGTGGCTTGGCTGCTTCTTTCAAGACAACAAGATAGAGTGATTCTGGGAAAGAAAGCTACAACAAACAAAACTTTTTGTCATTTTGAGTTCCTCTCTTTCTTAAATGGAACTAAATCCGTCTTTCTTGAAATGGGGATATTCCCTTTTTTCTTGTTTAGGAAGTGTTGGAACAAGAGCCTGGGACTTTTGGAAAGAAAAATCCTGCTGCTTTTTCTGTTCCCCTGTCCCTTCCAGCTTGACTCCCCTGTCAGACCAGTCCCTTTTGTCCTTGGTTGCATTTCTCTTGCTAGAAAAGCCTCAGCAGGGTCACTGCTGTATCCTCCCACTTCACAGAGACATTCCCAACCCAATCCATCCATCCCAACACTGCACAGAAATGTGCTGGGTTCTTCTTTTTTTTTCTCCTGGGCCTCCCTGCCTCAGAGTGGAGGTTTGTGGAGGTTTCTCTAGTTTTCCTTTGCTCAGCGCTCAGGAGAGAGAAAGAGGAAGGAAACCTGCCACTCCTCGGCTCAATGCTCAGTTAAAAATAGCCGGGCCGGCGTTCCCATCCTCACTTCCCCCAGCCCCGATACTCCAAATACGTCACCAACTATCCCTTTTTGGCACATTTCTGTTTGGCCCCTCCCCGTGTTTGGGTGCTCTGGAGCCACCTGGGGAGTCCAGAGCGGATGGGGATCCTCCCCACATCCAAATTGTTTTCCATCTGAGGCCCATCCCCACCCGTTTGGGGTTTACCAGCTCCCAGGAGCTGCGGTGCTGTCTCTCCTGGGGCCATTCAGTGGGAGAGGGGCAGAGGCTGCCAGAGCCAGGGGTCACACACACAGAATCACACACACAGAATCCCAAGGATTGGAAGGGACCTCAAAAGATCATCTAGTCCAACCCCCCTGCAAGAGCAGGGTAACCTACAGTACATCACACAGGAACTTGTCCAGGCGGGCCTTGAATATCTCCAGTGTAGGAGACTCCACAACCCCCTGGGCAACCTGTTCCAGTTCTCTGTCACTCTTACAGTAAAGAAGTTCTTCCTGATGTTAACGTGGAACTTCCTATGCTCCAGTTTACACCCATTGCCCCTTGTCCTATCACTGGATATCACTGAAAAAAGCCTAGCTCCATCATCCTGACACCCACCCTTTACATATTTGTAAACATTGATGAGGTCACCCCCCAGTCTCCTCTTCTCCAAGCTAAAGAGACCCAGCTCCCTCAGCCTCTCCTCATAAGGGAGATGTTCCACTCCCTTAATCGTCTTTGTGGCTCTGCGCTGGACTCCTTCAAGCAATTCCCTGTCCTTCTTGAACAGAGGGGCCCAGAACTGGACGCAGTATTCCAGATGCGGCCTCACCAAGGCTGAGTAGAGGGAGAGGAGAACCTCTCTTGACCTACTAACCACACCCTTTCTAATGCACCCTAAGATGCCATTTGCCTTCTTGGCCGCAAGAGCACATTGCTGGCTCACGGTCATCCTCCTATCTACCAGGACCCCCAGGTCCCTTTCCCCTTCGCTACTTTCCAGCAGGTCACCCCCCAACCTGTACTGGTACATGGGGTTGTTCTTCCCCAGATGCAAGACTCTACACTTGCCCTTGTTAAATTTCATCAAGTTTCTCCCCGCCTAACTCTCCAGCCTGTCCAGGTCTCGCTGAATGGCAGCACAGCCTTCTGGTGTGTCAGCCACTCCTCCCAGTTTTGTGTCATCAGCGAACTTGCTGAGGGTGCACTCAGTTCCCTCATCCAGGTCATTGATGAAAATATGAAACAGCACCGGTCCCAGCACCGACCCCTGAGGGACTCCACTAGTCACAGACCTCCAGCTAGATTCTGCGCCATTGACCACAACTCTCTGCCTTCTTCCTTTCAACCAGTTCTCGATCCACATCACTACTTGATCGTCGAGCCCACACTTCCTTAGCTTATCTATGAGGGTGCTGTGGGAGACAGTATCAAATGCCTTACTGAAATCAAGAAGAAATACATCTACCGCTCTACCATCATCCCTCCACCTAGTCACTTCCTCATAGAAGGCTATAAGGTTGGTCATACATGACTTCCCCCTCATAAAACCATGTTGGCTGTTCTTAATGACCCCCTCATCCTTGATATGCCTAGTGATGGAGTCAAGAATAACTTGTTCCATCACCTTTCCAGGGATGGAGGTAAGGCTGACCGGTCTATAATTACCCGGGTCCTCCTTCTTGCCTTTCTTATAGATTGGTGTGACCTTTGCCATCCGCCAATCCTCAGGCACCTCGCCCGTTTCCCATGACTTACCAAAGATGATGGAGAGTGGCCTAGCAATGACCTCCGCCAGCTCCCTCAGCACCCGTGGGTGCATTCCATCCGGACCCATCGATCTACAGATGTCCAGATTGCATAGCTGATCCCTAACCCAATCCTCATCTACCAAAGCAAACTCCTTTGTCCTGACTCCTTCTGGGGCTATAGAAATCCGGGGCCCTCGGGGAGAGTCTGCAGGAGTAAAGACAGAGGCAAAGAAGGCATTCAGCACCTCTGCCTTCTTTATATCCTCTGTCTCCAGGGCACCCACTTCGTTCACCAGTGGGCCTATATTGCCTCTTGTGTTAGTTTTAGTTGCTATGTATTTGAAGAAGCCCTTTCTATTGTCTTTAACCCGACTAGCAAGATTGAGTTCCAAGGAGGCCTTAGCTGTCCTAATTGCCTCCCTACATCCTCTAACCACTGTCCTATATTCCTCCCAAGTGGCCAGCCCCTCCTTACATAATCCATAGATTCTCCTTTTCCACTTGAGTTTGCCCAGCAGCTCCTTGTTTAACCACGCCGGTCTCCTAGATCCCTTACTTGATTTCCTACTCATTGGGACGCTCCGATCCTGAGCTTGGAAGAAGCGGTCCTTGAATGCTAACCAACTATCTTGAGCCCCTTTACCGCCTAGTACACTTTCCCATGAGACTTCCCTTAGCAGTTGACTGAAGAGGCCAAAGTTGGCCCTTCGGAAATCCAGAACTGTGGCTTTGCTAGGTATTCTATTCCTCCCACACAGGATCCTAAACTCCACCATCTCATGGTCACTGCAGCCAAGGCTGCCATTGACCGTCCCCGCTTCGACCAAACCCTCTTTGTTGGCGAGTACTAAATCTAGCAGCGCTGCTCTCCTAGTTGGTGCGTCCACCATTTGCATTAAGAAATTATCATCAGTGCACTCGAGGAACCTCCTAGACTGTGAATGACTGGCTGTGTGAGTCTTCCAGCAAATATCGAGGTAGTTAAAATCCCCCACGACGACTAAGGCATGTAGTCGCGAGGCTACTTCCAGTTGCCTGTAGAAAGCCTCATCAACTCCTTCGTCCTGATCAGGAGGTCTGTAATAGACCCCCACAACTGTATCACCCGTGCCAGTCTGTCCCTTAATTCGTACCCACAGACATTCCACTTGCTCCTCATCCGACCCCGGACAGAACTCAATACATTCTGGTTGCTCTCTCACGTAAAGCGCAACTCCACCACCTCGCTTCGCTGACCTATCTTTCCTAAAAAGGACATAGCCATCCATGACCACATTCCAGTCATGTGAACTGTCCCACCATGTCTCTGTAATTGCCACTAGATCATAACCTTTAGCCCGCACACAGACTTCTAACTCCTCCTGTTTATTCCCCATGCTGCGTGTATTGGTGTACAGGCGTTTCAGGGAGCCAGTCCTAGTAACCTTTTTCCCCTGCGGGACAGGGTCTAAAAAGCTATCCTTTCCCACAAATGGAACAAGAGATTGATAGTCCTCCTTAGCCCGCCATCCTTCAATCCCTAGCATGCTCCTCTTGGGCTTGTCCCCAACAGGCCCAGTTAAATCCCCTCCCCCCTTCATAACTAGTTTAAAGCCCTGTCAATAAGCCCTGCTAACTCCTGCCCCAAAACCCTTTATCTTCTCTGGGACTCTTGTATCCCGCCTGTCACCAGCAAACCAGGTGTCCGATACAGCAGCCCGTGACTGAAAAACCACGAATGTTTGAACTCTGCTCCCTCAGCCAAAGAGCCAGGAGTGAATAATTCTGCTGGGCCTCTTCAGCACCCAGCTTTGAAGGGTGACACACACATTGCTGTCTCTCCTCACTTTCCTACCTCAAAGTGCATTGAATCCAACATCTTTGGTGCCTCCTCTTGGCTGAGCACAGCAGAGTAAAGCACGAACGTTTGAACTCTAATCCCACAGCCAAAGAGCCTGGAGTGAAAGATCTCTCTCGTCATCTTCAGCACACAGTAAGCTTTGCAAGGGTGACACACACTTTGCTGTCTCTCCTCACTTTCCTACCTCAAAGTGCATTTGATTCCAACATCGCCGCCGCCTGCTCTCAGCTGAGCACAGCAGAGTAAAGCACTAATGTTTGAACTCTGCTCCCTCAGGAAAAGAGCCAGGTTTGAAAGTTGTTGCTGGGCATCTTCAGCACACAGTGAGCTTTGAAAGGTGACATGCACATTGCTGTCTCTCCTCACTTTCCTACCTCAAAGTGCATTTGAATCCAACTTCTCCGGTGCCTGCTCTAGGCTGAGCACAGCAGAGTAAAGCACGAACAAAGCTACATATGACACGGACTTCTGGAGTCACCTCTTAAATTCTAGCCCTGCTGCATGCATTCCAGTGGCCTTATCCGAAAAGTGAAGGTTTCCCAGGGATATACACTGGTTTCAGTGCCTGCTTTTACTTTTGCATCTGAAACACGCATCTCAGGCCCCAAGTGTCTCCTTGTAAAGCTGAGATTTGTCTTGGTACCTACTGATTCTAACTAGTAGTGTTTATCAGTGAAGGTGCTTGTGCCTGCCAACTCTAGTATCTCAGTGTAGAAGCTTATTTACCTTGGGTTTGGCTTGAGGAAAGGGTTGTTCAGGGAAGTGTGAGCGAGTTGATGTCTTTCTGTATTTACGTACGGCTGGAAGTTGTTTCCAGTGGTTCCGCCTGCTCAGGGAATGGTTAATTGGGTAATTTGAGTAAATACAAACAGTATGGTTGTGAAGCTGTGGGAGAGTGGGGAGCATTCCCTGTGGCAGCTTCATTTGAGGCTTCAGCACAGTGGTAAATCTAAGGCATTCAGGTGAATCTGCTGTTAAATTTAGTGTGGTCCCAGGCACTGGGATGTAAGGGAGGTCACAACCATCATGTTTGTGAAACACTGTTTTTTCAGCACAAGTTAATTAAAAGTGTTTTTCTTCCAAGAGGTCCAAATGAGGCTTCTATGTCCCATTAGGTCAAGACCTGCCCTCTTCAGCATCTTAAACCTGCAGTGACTATCTGCAAATACATGAAGGTGCCCCGCTATAAACTATGGGCACATTGGAGCAGAGGAAGGCTCTGATTCAGTACTTTGCTTTTTTAATGATGAATGTGGTTTCTTGCAACCAGAAGTGACTTGTGTTGGATATCAGCTGGGGAAACCAGCAGCACAAGCAGCCTACCCCGTTTCCAGGGGACAAACAACAGCCACAGCGATGGGAGCCTATGAAAAGAATGACCTGGACTTTAGGCAAAGCTACTAGAGTGTTGGAAAACAAATTAGTATATGTAAAAGGGGACACTTTTCAATACTTCAGGAGATCAGGCTGGATAATAACTATGAATGTGCATTGGTAAAATGGCCTGGAAAAACAGGAACTGTGCTGAGCTTTGTATGGGAAACAGCAATCTGGCCCACCTCTGAATTTCAAAGAAGTCAATTCTGATTCAAGTGAATAAGAGAGAAACCCACTATGAATAGGGAAGGAATTAAGTAAGAGGTAAAGGAAGTAAGATTAAAGCTCATTCTTTCCGTGATGGTTAGGTCTAATTGAATCGGGTCTATTCTGCAGTAATCGTGCCTGATTTTTACCTCATAAATAATAATCATAAAAAATCATAAAAAGTTGATGCGCAGCTGCAACAGTGTGGTGGGGCTCATAAATGAGTATGCAGTCTAAGGAAGAAGAAACCCCTAAACCCCCCCCCCCCCAAAAAAAACCCTTATTTCCTCCAAGTGGAAACATCAACAAGCATTGCTGATAAACAGACGGAAATCTCAGGTTTGGAGAGGTCCTTAGCATTTAGAGAGTCATTCTTTTTACATTCAAGGGCCGAGAATGCTTGTTTAGATTTAGGGAAGAGGGGAGAATTGGAGAAAGGAAAACAGGACTGTCTTGGAGACAGAGATCTTTCCACCTAAGTGTTACAGAGTTTGCTGTGGAGTTTCTCCTTACAAATGCTTTCCTGACAATTTTAATTGGTTTTATTCTCTTTTTTTAAAGCTGGTTTCTTGCTTCCATTCCCCACTTCACTGCCTGACTTCCCATAAATATTACTGCATTTTTGTTGTTGTTAACATTTGCAGTGCAAATAACAAATATTTAAGCTTGTCTTGCAGGGAAAAAGTCAATTTTTTAAAACCAAATGAATATCAAATTAAAGTGCTTGCAAATACTTCTCAGCGATACCTTCTCTCAGGCTTATTTCCAAAGCACTTTGTTAGCATCTCTTAGCACCTGTAGCATCAAACATGCTTACTCCAAGCCACTTTGAGACCTGCATTTGCACGTGGGTGACTGCTAGATGAGATGCTTCATTTTGTAGGCACGGTGTGGACCACGTCCGGCAGTGAGTGTCCCTCTCTTCACCATCACTGCTGGGGCTGGGGAGTGTTCTCCATATCTGGAGATAACTGCTCCAGCTACCAGCAGGCTGCTCCGGGCAGCACTTGGCCGGGTCGCGGTGTCCCAGGGACCGGCTGCTTCCCCTGGGGCCGCCGGCGCTGTGGCAGCCACAGAGGCGTTTGCTTGCTGCCATCTCTGAAGCGGGGTTTGCTTTTAGAGGGGAGCAGGGAGCAGGATGGAGCGGTCCCAGCACCCTGTCCAGGTGAATCTTAACAATATCCAGTGCTGGGGAATCCACCATTTCCCTGGGGAGATTATTCCAAAGGCTGACTGTTCTCATTGTGAAAAATTTCCCTCCTGTGTCCAATTGGAACGTCCCCAGGAGTAACTTGTACCCAGCGTGGAGCCTATTTTCCCTAAAGGGCTCTTGCACATAAGCTTTTCCTGGAGGGGAAAAAAAGGTAACAGTAATTGGAGTAAAAAAATAAATTAATTGGAGTCATAAACCAGGGGGTGCCCTTGGGGATGAGCCTCAGTTAACCTCAGCACACCCCTGACTGCAGCTCTGTATGGCTGGGGTTTTTAATGTAGTGCAGGTAAGACAGAGCAATGGTTTGGCTCAGGGCAGCCTGGCTGTGCCTGGGGTCAGGTCCATGGTGAGCTGGGAGAGAGGGACCTTACTCATGCAGTCACTAGCAGCTCGTTTAGGGCTTTTATTTCTTTATTGGTGATTAGTGGTAGTGTTTTTTTTTTTTTCTAATGGAAGGAAATAGGGAGGAAATGGTTCCTTGCCTTCATTTATCAGGGATTTGTTTAAAGGGGTGCTCACGTTCCCTGGAAATAGGTCAGGGTTCTGTATTTTCAGGGACGAGAACCTGGCTGGGCTGGATGTCAGATGTTTGGAGCACTCGCAGACTTCCCTGTGCGAGGCCATTCCTCATCCCCATCCTCTCGGCCCGGTTCCGGGGCTGCCCTGTGTCCTGTTGCTGGTGCCTGGAACGGGATGGTGTCAGGTCCCAGACAAAGCAGCCTCTGGCTGCTCTTCCCAGGCTGTGCATGGGATCGGTGGTCAATGAAGTGGAAATGAATGTTCCTGGCACGTTCCAGGCAGCGTGGGGTTGCGCGAGGAGGGCACGTTCAAGGCCAGGTTGGACAGGGCTTGGAGCAAGCTGCTCTAGTGGAAGGTGTCCCTGGCCGTGGCAGGGGGTTGGAACTGGATGAGCTCTAAGGTTCTTTCTAAGCCATTCCATGATTCTATGATCACCTCTCAGAGATGTGTGCCTCCCACCAAACAGTTTTGGAGCTGGTAGTCATTGGGCACAGAGCTTTTAAGAAAGAAATGCCAGTTTCCAGTGGGGTGATAGTGCTGCCCGCAACAACAAATGAGGACTGGAATGAGGCTGGTTCAGGCTCCCAAAAGCCACAGACCTCCTGTGGATCCTGTGCAGGTGCTATACCTCTTGTACTACTGCAAGCCTGGGGCAGGCAGGGCAACGCAGGAAGCTGCTGGAGCATTTGCCTTGTGCCATGTCTCCTGTGTTGGCATTGCGGTGGGATGAGACGTGAGGGGGTCTAAGGGAGCTTCGCTGCTCGTTGCTGCAGTTGTGTCCAGTGTGGCACTGAAGGAGTGTTTCAGGGGTAAATAGGGATGTCGGGTGTCTGATATATAACAATTTCTGGTGGTTTTGTGCATCGAGGTTGAGATGTTTCTGTGAGTTCAGAGCTCGGGGTGGCTCTTGTCACCATCCCCCAAATTCACAGCAGGCACAGGCTCTGATGTTCTTGAAGCCCAAAGGAGCAAGAAACATTGCTGATACCTGAAATCTGATTCAAAAAATGCCTTTGTGCACTGAAAGGACTCAGCCTCTAGGAAAGTTACTCATCTTCCTCTTCAGCTGAGATAACACCATTCCTCGCGGCTGTCCTTCCCCAGCCCTGTCACACACTCTCAGCTTGGCCAGGCAGCCGGAGCCCGAAAATCCTAGCAACAATGACATTGTTTTCTCTACTTGCACCTCTTCAGGCTGAGCAGAACCGATGACACACCGTGGAGTCGGCAGCAGAACTGGTATTGATGCCATCTGCAGAGCCGCCTCCTCACCGTCTTCAAATGAAATCTACTGAACTGATTGGTTGGTTCTTCTCGGGGTGCAGGGTGCTCGTGGTGGGCACCATGGTGCCCAGGCAGGAGCCCAGGGTCCCCCCAGCCTGGGGGATGCTCTTTGTGTCTCACACCAAGTGTGGGTGAGGAGATAGCACATCTTGTCCCTTTCCTTGGCACATGCTGTGTGCCACAGGCTCCTTCCAGACATCGCGTCCTCCCCATGAGCAGTTTCCAGCAGCAAATGTTCTTGTGACTTCCCTTTTTTTCCACTCTTTTTATCACAGGCTGCTTCTGATGTGGGAGACAAAGGCTCAGCTCTGCTCTGTCTTCAGAGAGATGCAGGCTGGGTGTCTTGCAAACCCTCTTAGGCTTTATGCTCCTTGGGATGCTTGTTTCAAAAGTCAGTTTGGCTCTTTGTATTTAGCTTAAAGTGCTTCTTGGGATTTATGTTCTTGCGTGCCCAGGTTGACCCTGGCGGGGGAGAGAACTTCTGGCCTCATAGGGAAGTTAGAAGATAGGCCAGTGTCATTTTACAGCATGGAAAAAGCAAAGGGAAACACCACAGCTTTTGCTTTCCAGTTTTGGGGGGGTGTTGTTGTGCAGAGCCACAGGGCTTTGGATGCCTGTGGTGAGCAGGGTGGTCTGGTCAGGGGTGATGAAGGAAGCCAAGTCCTACAGCCACATCCCACCGGTAACAGGAAATGCCCTGTGTGGTTCTCCCTCCAGAGCCCTGAGTTTGGGCCTGAGAGCAGTGAATTTGGGCTTTTAAAGTAAATGATGGATTCTAAATGTATAAATTCTGGGGTTTGCATTTGGAAGAGGACTCGCTGCATGTCTACAGCTAGAAACTTGGGGAGTAAAACTAGTGTAAAAGCCAAGATTGGCGTGAGAGACTTCCAGAAGAGGTAGGCAGGCAGGCAGTCACGCAGCACACCAACTCCCATGAAACCACTCGTCCCACACACAGGGGACACAGCACAGCCCCAGAACGCTGTTGGGGTTGTAGCACACTGGTGGGCATCCTGCACTGCCAGCCACAGCACAGGAGGACATGCACAAGGTGACACACGTGGGAAGCATGGTGCCTCTGGCCTCCTCCTGCAGAAACAGCCTTGCAAAATTACAGCTGGGAGGTGGAAATGAAACAGGGGAGGGATGAGTCTGGGGGCAGCTCGGTTTAAGCACAGTGCTGTGCTCAGCAGCCTCGAAGCCAATGACAAAAGGTGAACTTTAGAATCACTGAGTGCTTCTGCTGCTGGGAAGGGAAACTGGGCCAGTTGAAGGGTTATGTTCCCAGCTGTAGTGGGCTACTTTTGCTTAGTAAATGATTAAGACCTGCAAATACTAAAACCAGTTAAAATAAACCAAAAGCAACCCGGCCCAAATGGCCCCATGAGCAGGCAGCTCTGCTTCAAGCCAGCCCCAGAGGAGCCCATTTTCTTCTGAGAGTATTTTTCTAATTCCCTCGTGTGGGATTGATGCTTTCAAATTGTTGGCTCAATTTTCGCATTTGCAGCTTTGCACTTGACTAAAAGAAATGGCTCTAGGAGATGGGTTATCCCAAGGAGCTTATCTTCTTCCCTCAAGCTATGGATTTATTTTCCTCTGCATGCATGGTCCTGCCAAGCACTAAGGCCAGTGCAGGCATGGGCTGATGGGAAGCATGCCCCATGGCCATGGAAGCAGAAGCCATCGCACAGCAGCAGTGCTCTGGCTTGGTAGCATTTTAAGCATCACAGCTTTGGCTTTCCCACCCCAGGAGGTCCCTTGCCTCGTATGCCCAGCATCCTCATCCCTTGGGCTGGTGGTTTGGGGTTCAGCAGCATGCCAGGGCAATGGAGAGTGGTTTCTCAGCAGCGGGTGCCTCTGCTGCCCCGGCTGAGTGTGGGAGAGTGCTTCCAGCTCTGTTTGAGCTGGCAGCAGTCAACCAGCCCTGTGAGTGCTGGCCATGATTATTGCTGCCGCCGCTTAAGAGAGGGTGCGTTTTCCACTCTCGCGGCAAGGGCAGGAGCCAGGAGAAGCCTCTGCAGCCGTGCCAGGGCTGAGTCACCCTGGCTGGGAGGAGAGGAGTGTGCATGTGTGTGGAATTAAACAGTCAATCATGCTTTCAGGAAGCCTGACATCATGGCTGATATTTTTATTTCCGGATTCCCAGCTTCGACTCTTGTGGCACGCTTGTTCCTGACATCCTGACCGCAGTGACGCCACGCTGGTGCCAGCTCCATCCCACCTCCATCCGAGAGCCCCAGCTCATCCCTGCCCAACATGCGAGGGGGACATTTTGGCAGTTGATTTGCTTTGCAGCCCCTCGATCACCCAGGGGCAGGTGGGTGCCTTGTCCCCTTGGCTGCTGGGTTCCCCTCGTCATCCGTGCACAGGCCCAGTGGCTGCAGTACTGCAGAGGTTCCCAGGAGCAACCTGCCATGGCAGGGAATTGTGTGCAGATAAGAACTGTTGTGTGGGAAAACTCAGGAATGGAGGGAGCCTGCTGGAATGGAGTGACTACATGAGCCTCTGTCCTTGGGCAAGAGAGAAAACGAGAGCAAAGTCGAGCTGCACCTTTATAAAAATGATATGAAAAGAAGTAAAAGGAAGCAGATGGCCCATGGTTTGGGAAGGATGAGAAGTGGTGTTTCCCCTTGGTGAACCCTCAGTGGCTTAGCATGAGGTTTGTGGTCAGCGGGGGGGCTGGGCCACTGCCAGCAGAAGTGTCCCCAGCGGTGGTAGCCCTGGCTGGGGACCCAGGAGGGACCCACACAAACATGACTGGGATGTGGCTCGCATTGTGGGAAGCTGGAGAGTCCCCCCTGAGCTCTCCCAGGGTTATCCCAGCTGGGTTCCAGGCACTGAGGGAAAAAGACCATTGCTCAAGATGTTAGTGTACACATCAGGAATGTGTTTGCTCCTGAAGCCCCAGCCCCTGGAGCCACGGGAAGAGGAGAATTGCAAAGGCATGTGGGGGGAGGGGGTGGGGGGTGTGTGCTGTTTGTTTTAGTTTTGCCTCCTTAGCCCCTGGTTTCTGGATCCAAGCCCAGTGACAATGTAACACCTACTAAAGCCACTTGAGAAACCTGGTCTAGTGGAAGGTGTGCCTGCCCATGGCAGGGGCATTCACCAGGGTTTCTGGCTCAGCATCCAAACCGAAAGGAACTGAGCAATTGCACGCGTTCCTCCTTGGTGGAGCCAAGAGCTGTTCCTGTCATGCTTTGTATTTGCTCTCTGATTAATGTAGGATAGATTCTCTTTTCAGGGAAGAGACTCGGAGAAACCAACAGCAGCGGGTGAAGTATTTGGCAAACAATTCCTTCGATGTGGCGCGTAGGTAGCGCTTGATGTATTTGCGAGTTATGCATAGCTAAATACATATATCTCACTCCACGTAATGTTTCCACTCCTTTGCAGGCTACCTGCAAAACACAGACACTAGCAGAAGCTGTAAATACAGTGATGACACCACTGAATGAGCCTATTCTCTAAAGCTTTTTGATGCAAAACATTTTTGTGTTTTCCAGGGAAAGACAATGAGATTTCGGTCCTGGCTGGCCCATCCTGCGGGCAGGGATGTGGTCCACATGGTTTGGGGTATTGATACACCCAGAAGAATAAGGTGTCCTGGCACTGTAGGTGTGTGTTGGTAATTGATGGCAAAGTTTTAGATCTTTGAGGGGGTTTTTGGTGCTGGCATCAAATTGGGAGTTGTGGCTTGGCTGCTTCTTTCAAGACAACAAGATAGAGTGATTCTGGGAAAGAAAGCTACAACAAACAAAACTTTTTGTCATTTTGAGTTCCTCTCTTTCTTAAATGGAACTAAATCCGTCTTTCTTGAAATGGGGATATTCCCTTTTTTCTTGTTTAGGAAGTGTTGGAACAAGAGCCTGGGACTTTTGGAAAGAAAAATCCTGCTGCTTTTTCTGTTCCCCTGTCCCTTCCAGCTTGACTCCCCTGTCAGACCAGTCCCTTTTGTCCTTGGTTGCATTTCTCTTGCTAGAAAAGCCTCAGCAGGGTCACTGCTGTATCCTCCCACTTCACAGAGACATTCCCAACCCAATCCATCCATCCCAACACTGCACAGAAATGTGCTGGGTTCTTCTTCTTTTTTTTTCTCCTGGGCCTCCCTGCCTCAGAGTGGAGGTTTGTGGAGGTTTCTCTAGTTTTCCTTTGCTCAGCGCTCAGGAGAGAGAAAGAGGAAGGAAACCTGCCACTGCTCGGCTCAATGCTCAGTTAAAAATAGCCGGGCCGGCGTTCCCATCCTCACTTCCCCCAGCCCCGATACTCCAAATACGTCACCAACTATCCCTTTTTGGCGCATTTCTGTTTGGCCCCTCCCCGTGTTTGGGTGCTCTGGAGCCACCTGGGGAGTCCAGAGCGGATGGGGATCCTCCCCATATCCAAATTGTTTTCCATCTGAGGCCCATCCCCACCCGTTTGGGGTTTACCAGCTCCCAGGAGCTGCGGTGCTGTCTCTCCTGGGGCCATTCAGTGGGAGAGGGGCAGAGGCTGCCAGAGCCAGGGGTCACACACACAGAATCACACACACAGAATCCCAAGGATTGGAAGGGACCTCAAAAGATCATCTAGTCCAACCCCCCTGCAAGAGCAGGGTAACCTACAGTACATCACACAGGAACTTGTCCAGGCGGGCCTTGAATATCTCCAGTGTAGGAGACTCCACAACCCCCTGGGCAACCTGTTCCAGTTCTCTGTCACTCTTACAGTAAAGAAGTTCTTCCTGATGTTAACGTGGAACTTCCTATGCTCCAGTTTACACCCATTGCCCCTTGTCCTATCACTGGATATCACTGAAAAAAGCCTAGCTCCATCATCCTGACACCCACCCTTTACATATTTGTAAACATTGATGAGGTCACCCCCCAGTCTCCTCTTCTCCAAGCTAAAGAGACCCAGCTCCCTCAGCCTCTCCTCATAAGGGAGATGTTCCACTCCCTTAATCGTCTTTGTGGCTCTGCGCTGGACTCCTTCAAGCAATTCCCTGTCCTTCTTGAACAGAGGGGCCCAGAACTGGACGCAGTATTCCAGATGCGGCCTCACCAAGGCTGAGTAGAGGGAGAGGAGAACCTCTCTTGACCTACTAACCACACCCTTTCTAATGCACCCTAAGATGCCATTTGCCTTCTTGGCCGCAAGAGCACATTGCTGGCTCACGGTCATCCTCCTATCTACCAGGACCCCCAGGTCCCTTTCCCCTTCGCTACTTTCCAGCAGGTCACCCCCCAACCTGTACTGGTACATGGGGTTGTTCTTCCCCAGATGCAAGACTCTACACTTGCCCTTGTTAAATTTCATCAAGTTTCTCCCCGCCTAACTCTCCAGCCTGTCCAGGTCTTGCTGAATGGCAGCACAGCCTTCTGGTGTGTCAGCCACTCCTCCCAGTTTTGTGTCATCAGCGAACTTGCTGAGGGTGCACTCAGTTCCCTCATCCAGGTCATTGATGAAAATATGAAACAGCACCGGTCCCAGCACCGACCCCTGAGGGACTCCACTAGTCACAGACCTCCAGCTAGATTCTGCGCCATTGACCACAACTCTCTGCCTTCTTCCTTTCAACCAGTTCTCGATCCACATCACTACTTGATCGTCGAGCCCACACTTCCTTAGCTTATCTATGAGGGTGCTGTGGGAGACAGTATCAAATGCCTTACTGAAATCAAGAAGAAATACATCTACCGCTCTACCATCATCCCTCCACCTAGTCACTTCCTCATAGAAGGCTATAAGGTTGGTCATACATGACTTCCCCCTCATAAAACCATGTTGGCTGTTCTTAATGACCCCCTCATCCTTGATATGCCTAGTGATGGAGTCAAGAATAACTTGTTCCATCACCTTTCCAGGGATGGAGGTAAGGCTGACCGGTCTATAATTACCCGGGTCCTCCTTCTTGCCTTTCTTATAGACTGGTGTGACCTTTGCCATCCGCCAATCCTCAGGCACCTCGCCCGTTTCCCATGACTTACCAAAGATGATGGAGAGTGGCCTAGCAATGACCTCCGCCAGCTCCCTCAGCACCCGTGGGTGCATTCCATCCGGACCCATCGATCTACAGATGTCCAGATTGCATAGCTGATCCCTAACCCAATCCTCATCTACCAAAGCAAACTCCTTTGTCCTGACTCCTTCTGGGGCTATAGAAATCCGGGGCCCTCGGGGAGAGTCTGCAGGAGTAAAGACAGAGGCAAAGAAGGCATTCAGCACCTCTGCCTTCTTTATATCCTCTGTCTCCAGGGCACCCACTTCGTTCACCAGTGGGCCTATATTGCCTCTTGTGTTAGTTTTAGTTGCTATGTATTTGAAGAAGCCCTTTCTATTGCCTTTAACCCGACTAGCAAGATTGAGTTCCAAGGAGGCCTTAGCTGTCCTAATTGCCTCCCTACATCCTCTAACCACTGTCCTATATTCCTCCCAAGCGGCCAGCCCCTCCTTACATAATCCATAGATTCTCCTTTTCCACTTGAGTTTGCCCAGCAGCTCCTTGTTTAACCACGCCGGTCTCCTAGATCCCTTACTTGATTTCCTACTCATTGGGACGCTCCGATCCTGAGCTTGGAAGAAGCGGTCCTTGAATGCTAACCAACTATCTTGAGCCCCTTTACCGCCTAGTACACTTTCCCATGAGACTTCCCTTAGCAGTTGACTGAAGAGGCCAAAGTTGGCCCTTCGGAAATCCAGAACTGTGGCTTTGCTAGGTATTCTATTCCTCCCACACAGGATCCTAAACTCCACCATCTCATGGTCACTGCAGCCAAGGCTGCCATTGACCGTCACCGCTTCGACCAAACCCTCTTTGTTGGCGAGTACTAAATCTAGCAGCGCTGCTCTCCTAGTTGGTGCGTCCACCATTTGCATTAAGAAATTATCATCAATGCATTCGAAGAACCTCCTAGACTGTGAATGACTGGCTGTGTGAGTCTTCCAGCAAATATCGGGGTAGTTAAAATCCCCCACGACGACTAAGGCATGTAGTCGCGAGGTTACTTCCAGTTGCCTGTAGAAAGCCTCATCAACTCCTTTATCCTGATCAGGAGGTCTGTAATAGACCCCCACAACTGTATCACCCGTGCCAGTCTGTCCCTTAATTCGTACCCACAGACATTCCACTTGCTCCTCATCCGACCCCGGACAGAACTCAATACATTCTGGTTGCTCTCTCACGTAAAGAGCAACTCCACCACCTCGCTTCGCTGACCTATCTTTCCTAAAAAGGACATAGCCATCCATGACCACATTCCAGTCATGTGAACTGTCCCACCATGTCTCTGTAATTGCCACTAGATCATAACCTTTAGCCCGCACACAGACTTCTAACTCCTCCTGTTTATTCCCCATGCTGCGTGCATTGGTGTACAGGCGTTTCAGGGAGCCAGTCCTAGTACCCTTTTTCCCCTGCGGGACAGGGTCTAAAAAGCTATCCTTTCCCACAAATGGAACAAGAGATTGATAGTCCTCCTTAGCCCGCCATCCTTCAATCCCTAGCATGCTCCTCTTGGGCTTGTCCCCAACAGGCCCAGTTAAATCCCCTCCCCCCTTCATAACTAGTTTAAAGCCCTGTCAATAAGCCCTGCTAACTCCTGCCCCAAAACCCTTTTTCTTCTCTGGGACTCTTGTATCCCGCCTGTCACCAGCAAACCAGGTGTCCGATACAGCAGCCCGTGACTGAAAAACCACGAATGTTTGAACTCTGCTCCCTCAGCCAAAGAGCCAGGAGTGAATAATTCTGCTGGGCCTCTTCAGCACCCAGCTTTGAAGGGTGACACACACATTGCTGTCTCTCCTCACTTTCCTACCTCAAAGTGCATTGAATCCAACATCTTTGGTGCCTCCTCTTGGCTGAGCACAGCAGAGTAAAGCACGAACGTTTGAACTCTAATCCCACAGCCAAAGAGCCTGGAGTGAAAGATCTCTCTCGTCATCTTCAGCACACAGTAAGCTTTGCAAGGGTGACACACACTTTGCTGTCTCTCCTCACTTTCCTACCTCAAAGTGCATTTGAATCCAACATCGCCGCTGCCTGCTCTCAGCTGAGCACAGCAGAGTAAAGCACTAATGTTTGAACTCTGCTCCCTCAGGAAAAGAGCCAGGTTTGAAAGTTGTTGCTGGGCATCTTCAGCACACAGTGAGCTTTGAAAGGTGACATGCACATTGCTGTCTCTCCTCACTTTCCTACCTCAAAGTGCATTTGAATCCAACTTCTCCGGTGCCTGCTCTAGGCTGAGCACAGCAGAGTAAAGCACGAACAAAGCTACATATGATACGGACTTCTGGAGTCACCTCTTAAATTCTAGCCCTGCTGCATGCATTCCAGTGGCCTTATCCGAAAAGTGAAGGTTTCCCATGGATATACACTGGTTTCAGTGCCTGCTTTTACTTTTGCATCTGAAACACGCATCTCAGGCCCCAAGTGTCTCCTGTAAAGCTGAGATTTGTCTTGGTACCTACTGATTCTAACTAGTAGTGTTTATCAGTGAAGGTGCTTGTGCCTGCCAACTCTAGTATCTCAGTGTAGAAGCTTATTTACCTTGGGTTTGGCTTGAGGAAAGGGTTGTTCAGGGAAGTGTGAGCGAGTTGATGTCTTTCTGTATTTACGTACGGCTGGAAGTTGTTTCCAGTGGTTCCGCCTGCTCAGGGAATGGTTAATTGGGTAATTTGAGTAAATACAAACAGTATGGTTGTGAAGCTGTGGGAGAGTGGGGAGCATTCCCTGTGGCAGCTTCATTTGAGGCTTCAGCACAGTGGTAAATCTAAGGCATTCAGGTGAATCTGCTGTTAAATTTAGTGTGGTCCCAGGCACTGGGATGTAAGGGAGGTCACAACCATCATGTTTGTGAAACACTGTTTTTTCAGCACAAGTTAATTAAAAGTGTTTTTCTTCCAAGAGGTCCAAATGAGGCTTCTATGTCCCATTAGGTCAAGACCTGCCCTCTTCAGCATCTTAAACCTGCAGTGACTATCTGCAAATACATGAAGGTGCCCCGCTATAAACTATGGGCACATTGGAGCAGAGGAAGGCTCTGATTCAGTACTTTGCTTTTTTAATGATGAATGTGGTTTCTTGCAACCAGAAGTGACTTGTGTTGGATATCAGCTGGGGAAACCAGCAGCACAAGCAGCCTACCCCGTTTCCAGGGGACAAACAACAGCCACAGCGATGGGAGCCTATGAAAAGAATGACCTGGACTTTAGGCAAAGCTACTAGAGTGTTGGAAAACAAATTAGTATATGTAAAAGGGGACACTTTTCAATACTTCAGGAGATCAGGCTGGATAATAACTATGAATGTGCATTGGTAAAATGGCCTGGAAAAACAGGAACTGTGCTGAGCTTTGTATGGGAAACAGCAATCTGGCCCACCTCTGAATTTCAAAGAAGTCAATTCTGATTCAAGTGAATAAGAGAGAAACCCACTATGAATAGGGAAGGAATTAAGTAAGAGGTAAAGGAAGTAAGATTAAAGCTCATTCTTTCCGTGATGGTTAGGTCTAATTGAATCGGGTCTATTCTGCAGTAATCGTGCCTGATTTTTACCTCATAAATAATAATCATAAAAAATCATAAAAAGTTGATGCGCAGCTGCAACAGTGTGGTGGGGCTCATAAATGAGTATGCAGTCTAAGGAAGAAGAAACCCCTAAACCCCCCCCCCCGAAAAAAAACCCTTATTTCCTCCAAGTGGAAACATCAACAAGCATTGCTGATAAACAGACGGAAATCTCAGGTTTGGAGTGGTCCTTAGCATTTAGAGAGTCATTCTTTTTACATTCAAGGGCCGAGAATGCTTGTTTAGATTTAGGGAAGAGGGGAGAATTGGAGAAAGGAAAACAGGACTGTCTTGGAGACAGAGATCTTTCCACCTAAGTGTTACAGAGTTTGCTGTGGAGTTTCTCCTTACAAATGCTTTCCTGACAATTTTAATTGGTTTTATTCTCTTTTTTTAAAGCTGGTTTCTTGCTTCCAATCCCCACTTCACTGCCTGACTTCCCATAAATATTACTGCATTTTTGTTGTTGTTAACATTTGCAGTGCAAATAACAAATATTTAAGCTTGTCTTGCAGGGAAAAAGTCAATTTTATTAAAACCAAAGGAATATCAAATTAAAGTGCTTGCAAATACTTCTCAGCGATACCTTCTCTCAGGCTTATTTCCAAAGCACTTTGTTAGCATCTCTTAGCACCTGTAGCATCAAACAGGCTTACTCCAAGCCACTTTGAGACCTGCATTTGCACGTGGGTGACTGCTAGATGAGATGCTTCATTTTGTAGGCACGGTGTGGACCACGTCCGGCAGTGAGTGTCCCTCTCTTCACCATCACTGTTGGGGCTGGGGAGTGTTCTCCATATCTGGAGATAACTGCTCCAGCTACCAGCAGGCTGCTCCGGGCAGCACTTGGCCGGGTCGCGGTGTCCCAGGGACCGGCTGCTTCCCCTGGGGCCGCCGGCGCTGTGGCAGCCACAGAGGCGTTTGCTCGCTGCCATCTCTGAAGCGGGGTTTGCTTTTAGAGGGGAGCAGGGAGCAGGATGGAGTAGTCCCAGCACCCTGTCCAGGCGAATCTTAACAATATCCAGTGCTGGGGAATCCACCATTTCCCTGGGGAGATTATTCCAAAGGCTGACTGTTCTCATTGTGAAAAATTTCCCTCCTGTGTCCAATTGGAACGTCCCCAGGAGTAACTTGTACCCAGCGTGGAGCCTATTTTCCCTAAAGGGCTCTTGCACATAAGCTTTTCCTGGAGGGGAAAAAAAGGTAACAGTAATTGGAGTAAAAAAATAAATTAATTGGAGTCATAAACCAGGGGGTGCCCTTGGGGATGAGCCTCAGTTAACCTCAGCACACCCCTGACTGCAGCTCTGTATGGCTGGGGTTTTTAATGTAGTGCAGGTAAGACAGAGCAATGGTTTGGCTCAGGGCAGCCTGGCTGTGCCTGGGGTCAGGTCCATGGTGAGCTGGGAGAGAGGGACCTTACTCATGCAGTCACTAGGTTTCTGAGTAAGGACCACCAAAGCTATTCACTGCTCTTCATAGGAATATAGCCAAAAGGATTCAGTCACATCCAGACACAGAGCTGCAGTTCTCATTAGCTTTGTCTTTTAAATTTCTAAAGCCCTCCTCTGCTGAAACAGTCCATTCCAAAGAGAGAGGGGTTTCTTTTAACAGTTCACATAGGGGTCTTACCAGAACACTAGAATCATGCATCCAAAGCCTGCATCGTCCAGTCATTACCAGGAACGTCCGGAGCAACTTGGTGGTCGATGGTCGTGGAGTTTGACAAATGGCTTCTTTTCGAGCAGTTCCAAGTTCTCTCTGTTCTCCTGTTATTTCATATCCTAGGTAGGAAACTCAGGTTTGGATTAGTTGGGCCTTTTGTCTGGATACCCAATAACCACTCAGTCCCAGAAAACTCAATAATCCCACCATTCACTGGACACGTTCTTCCTTTGTTTCTATGGCAATTAATAGGTCATCCACATCTTGTAACAGAGTCCCCGTCTGAGTGGGTGGTTTCCATGATTCTAGTGCCAGTGCTGATTTTGAAAACTCGCTGGACTGTTTTTAAACCTTTGAGGTAATACTGTCCAAGTTAATCGGGTTTTCCTTACTGTGTCAGGATTTTCCCATTCAAAAGCAAATAAATTCTGGTTTTCTTTGGCCAATGGTAAACAAAGAGTCCTTTAAATCCAAGACGGCAAACCATTTCTGATTATTATTCAATTTAGTCAATAAGGTATACGGATTAGCTATTACTGAATTAATATCCTCTACAAATTTGTCGATTGCTCTGAGATCTTGAACCAATCTGCAACTTTATTTCTTTACCGGCAAGACAGGAGTATTATATTCCAATTCACATTCAATTAATAATTTATATTTTAAAATTTATCAATGATTTTTAATTCCCTTTCCCTGCAATTTTAGGGGGATATTGTTTTATTCTAATTGGGCAGCCCCCACCACCCTTTTTATTCCTACTTCAACAGGCAAAGCATTTTTCGCCTTACCTGGAACTTCACACGCCCATACTCCCAGATATACCTGATTAAGGATTTCTTCTATTTCAGGGAGGTCCTCCTGTTTGCTTTTCTGTTGAATTAAAGAGAAACTCAAAACTGCATTTAATTGATCATTTTTAACTCTTAATTCCATTTTGCCTTCTTTAAATGTTGCGTCTCATCCTAAACATTTCGGAGAATTTAGCATGCATAAAATTTATGCATTCCCATTTGTTTTCCCAATTTGTAGTTTAAGGGTTTCAGAAAGAACGCCTCCTTTTTTTTTTTTCCTCTTTTTCTTGGTGACCAGTAGCTCCCAAATCTGTAACAAATTCTTTTCCCTCTGATTTAATGCCGCATAAGTTGCTCCTGTATCCACTAAAATTCCACTTTATTTCCTCTAGTCCCTAGTTTTAATTTAACAGGTGGATCTGCTAGGGTAGATTCCCCAGGTCCCCATCAGTCTAGTTCCAATTCAGCCACCGGAGCCACCCCATGGCACTCCCCCCAGGGCAATCTCTCTTCCAATGTCCAAACTCCCCCCAGCACACACAGATCTGGTCTCATAGGAGACGAACCCACTCCCCCACCTCCGCCCGACATCCCTCCACCTCTGCCTCCCCAGCACTCATCCCACGCTCAAACACAGGAACTGCCCGAGCTCCCCTCCTTGCCCTCTTGGTTTTCCTTAGCATCTTTCCCCAGTATCACAATCTGAACAACATCTCTCCAGCTTAGCTTTCAGTTTTTCCCTGCCCTTTTCCAAAGCCAAAATTAAGGGATCTGGCAGAGGTATATTAATTTCACATTCCGTCTGTCACTTGGGGTCGTTTCTTAAAGTGAAAAACATATCTGCATACATTACTTACCCCATTTTCCTTGCCACCTCAAAACAACATTAATTGCAACAATGTATCATAATTCCAAGTTCCATTTTTAGGATATTTTTCCTGATCTTCCAAACTATACAAAGGCCACCATCCGTTACAATATTTTTATCAACGTTTTCTCATTTACCGAGCCCCCAGGAAACCCTCCCAGTTCTTTCAAACGTGCCAAAATGCACCCTAAAGGACTCTTTTTCAAGATCTCTCCCCTCTGCTGATTTCCCATTATCAATCTCACGTTCTCACACACACACACACACACACGGGATCCCACAGACACACTCCACACAGTTACAACACTTGAGACAGAGACTAAAATTGTATCAAACTAACAACAGTTATAACAACCTGCCACCGATACCAAAATCACAAGACCAAAATCATCACTATAATAGCCACAAAATAGACACTCCACAGTTACAACACTTGAAACAGAGATAACAATTAATAATACATTTATAACAGTCTGTCACCAATACCAAAATCACAAGACCAAAATCATAACTATAACAAGCCACAACGTAAGTCAAATACCAGTAAAATCCAAAACCTTTTCTACAAGACGCCCACCTCGTCTTGCAGGACCTCAACCACAAGATGCCCTCTGCTTCTTGCGATTGTGTCCTGGGTTTACCAGGAGCCGTTTTGCTCCTTCTTAGTAACTGGTTCAAGCTCTGTGTTTTGACTTCCAGCCTGGGCAGACAGCTGATAACACCGATTGGTTTTAACTGTTGTTAAGTAATGTTTATTCTGGCCAAGGACTTTGTGAGTCTCATGCTGTGCTGGGGACGAGGGGAGGCCGGGAGGAAGCAGAGACAGGACACCTGACCCAAACTAGCCAAAGAGGTATTCCGTACCACAGCACGTCATGCCCAGGGAGGTAACTGGGAGTTACCCGGAAGGGCACTCTCTCTCTTCGGGGGGGTCGAACTCGTTCGGCGGTGGTATCGTATTCTCTTGTTATTTTCTCTTATCAATATTATCATTGGTGGTAGCAGTAGTGATTTGTGTTGTACCTTGGTTGCTGGGCTGTTCTTATCTCAACCCGTGGGAGTTACATTCTCCTGATTCTCCTCCCTATCCCACCGGGAGTGGGGAGGGTCGGGGGGGGAGGGGCGAGTGGATGAGCTGTGTGGATCGGTTTAAACCACGACAGATTGTATATGGGTAAAACCAAAATCTTTCTTGCAGGACCCCAACCACGAGATGCCCTCTGCTTCTTGTGCGTATACACCGATAAAATGCAAAACCTTTTGTACAAGACGCCCACTGCGTCCTGCAGTGATACAGGGTTAATAAATGTACATGGGAACAATACAGGGGATTGTATAAGAGAGTTAGAAGAATTCCTTGCTTAAACAAAAGTATTGTCTGTTGTAAACACCTATCATGCTTACTAAACAGAACAAGGCACAAACTACTGATAAGGGGAGGAGACAGAGGCCTGATTCTACTGATAAGCAACTATTGACAAGGAAATGCGAATGTCTGGGTCTATTGATAAGGGGGAGAAGCTGATGATTTATGGATGAGGTACCGACTAAACCCTAAAGCCATGCGCGAAGATTAAAAGGTGAAAAGTTTAAGAAGAGGAAGACTCGTTTACTTCATCTTGAGGATCCCTGCCCACAGGAGGAAGACTCATTTACTTCATCTTGAGACCCCTGCCCATGACCAGAGGGGGCACTGCGCAGGCGCAAAGGACCTTCTAGCTCATTATAATACGAAGCGGGGACACATACTAAATACGTATAGGCGTATCAGTAATCTAATGCATATGTATGCCTTAAGGGAATAAATGTAAAGGAAAAACGACCCTGGGTGTGCATGCTTTGGAGGAACGATCCCCATGCACCTCAGCGCTGAATAAAGCATACCTACTTTACAACTTTAACGAGTTGTGGAGTCAATCCGCGTATCAACCCAAGTACCAACATCTAACTGGCCTCAGCAGACAGACGCCAGACCAGACCAAAGAGGTCCTGGGGAAACCATTTCAGAAGAACACAGGTAACTGAAATCACTTCCAGGGACCAGGGTCAGGACTGGCTGGGAGCAGGGACACAGGAGCCAGCACATACCGAGCTGGCCGCGGTGTAACTGCCAGGCACACTTGAGGGACTCCGGCACCGTGTGGTGGCAGCGAGTGGCAGCAGCGAGGACGGGCCTGGTGTCACCGGGCAGCCACAGCAAGGCCGGGCTGGAGCTGCCACACAGCCGGAGCACCACAGCCTGAGCTGCTGGGAGAGACGGGACAGAACTGGTGACACTGGTGACACACACACAGGGACACACACGCAGGAGTTGCTGCTGCTGCCCAGCCCCACATCCCCATGCCAGGCACTGGCAGCACTCTGGGAAAGCTGGACGCATCCCCACAGTCATCACTGATGGACACAAGAGGTGAGAGAGAGCTCATGCACTGAGGAGGGGAGAAGTGGGTGGGATCAAAGGAAAGGCCGAAGAGGGCTGGGAGGCCCATTTTCAGCCTCTTCTCTCTTGTTGGCCTCCCCCCGTTTCTGGGATAAGGGCAGGAGAGGACCGGGAGGGAGGCTGGAGCTGCACGTGAGCCCTGCCTGCCCCCAGCTCCTGCCCATCACTCACGGACAGCAAGGAACCGTCAGGGGCTCAGGGAGATTTCTAACCAACCTCAGCCCATCCAATGCAGCAGCTGCAGCAGCAGCAGACACAGGGCGTCTCCTGCTTTGTGACTCCCAGCAGAAAACAGTCCTGGGAAACCAATGAGCACCCAGGATTTATCAGGCAAAGCAATTCCAGAAGGGACCACAACAAAGCAATTCCAGAAAGGACCACAACGTGCTGCCAAAGCCTCATCTGCTGCAGGTTTCGGCCTCTCTCTGGCCTCCCCACTTTGAATACCCCATTCCTGGGCAGAACTACAGAGCTATGGGACAGAGAGAAAAGTGACCCTGGGTAGAGGCACAGGGAGTGGAGGAATCCAGGCATTAGGTCAGTTCTAGAAGAGCATCAAAACACTGAGGAGGAGGATGAGGGGGATCTCTGCTGCTTCTGAAGGACACCACCAGCACGGAAGAGAATCCAGCCAGGGTTAAATCTTAGCCTGGAGATCATGGGACCATTTCTCAGAGGGAGATCTGTAACAGCTCCTCAATGCAAGGGCAAAACCTTCCAAGCATTAAGATGTGAAGCCACACAGAGCACCCTGTCCTGGTTATCCATTCCTGGAGGGCAGCTCTCAACCCAGCAGGATTTAACAGCACTTTGGTCTCAAATGCACAGAAATGTGGCACCACTGGGGAGACACAGACTCGGCGAGCTTTGCTTATCGAAGACTTGTGATTTTCCGCCATGCTCTTTCAACACTGCAGCTATGGCTGCCCAACCTGCTTCTCCACTCCAGGGCTGAAGATTGCAGAGCTCTCGAAGTTGGCACTAATGTTAGCATAAGAATAAATACATAACCACCGGAATGGTTATATGAGGTGCTTTATTGCAGCGCTGGGAAACCAGGGGCACTCGCCCAAATCTGGCTTCGACCTCGTCACATCGTGTTCGCAATTTATACACTAAAAATTTGGTCACTAATACACATGCAACACGGATTACATCATTAACTAATACATGTGCAGCACCTTTCTGCTCTTTGCATATACACCAACCATTGTGTGGACGCCAGCATTCTCTTATTCTCACTTGACTACCCTTGGTGTGTCCATAATTTCTGCTTCGACAGACTTTCACAATACTTTCTTAAATCCACCCATATACCCTTCACCATATATGGTTATGTTGGCTCTTGCCACCAAGCCTACCATTGTTAACATTGGCTACTGAATAACTATGGTACGAAACTACAAACAATACTGCAAAATTACAGTATTTCCAAAGCCACACTATTGATTTATAAATTGTTCAAATATAATCATTTCTACTATTTATATAGTTATCGTAAAAAATTCGCCCCTTTTTCTAACACTAACAATAAAATCAGCTATTCCATGCTCTCAGACAACAACTCGCCGGGCAGGAACAAACTAAACCAGAGGCAGCTCTGGGGGAAAAGCCTGGAAACAGTTTCCTAACAGAACACGGTCTGAGGTGGGGACGTGCCCCTTCAGCAAAGGCTCACGAGGTTCCTGGCCTCAAGTCACCAGCAGCTTCAGCACTGCACAAAGATTCCAACTTGGAAGTGCCAGATCTGCAGCCACCAAAATGCAACCCCGGCTCCTGGCAGCTGCAGGAATCAGCCACCACGTCACAGACATGGACCTTTGAGATCATCGAGTCCAACATTAACCCGGCGCTGCCGAGGCCACCGCTAAACCCCGTCCCCAAGCGCCACGTCTACACATCTGTTCAACCCCTGCAGGGATGGTGACTCCACCACTGCCCTGGGCAGCCTGTTCCACGCTTGACAACCCCTTCAGTGAACAAACTGCTCCTCATCTCCAGTCTAAACCTGCCCTGGTGCAAACTGAAGCTGTTTCCTCATGTCCTGTCACTTGTTCCTTTGTGAGAAGAGACCAAACACTGCTGTGAAGCCCACGAAACTCCTTAGAGATGCTGACTGAGCTGCAACACCCTGAAAGACTCCCGGATTCTCGCTACAGACTGAGGAACTGGGGCACCAGAGAGCTGACACAGCCCAAGCCAGAGTTACCAGGCACCTGAAGATACACCACAGCACTTGTTCGTCCCTTTGGTGGTCTCCAGCCAGGCAGAAGATGAGGTTTTGTAGAACAGCCAACGCTCAGTCCTGGAAGAACACTTTCCAGCGCACACACACTGAAAATTCAGTACAGGAAAAGGAACTCTCCACTTCTGATGTGCAAGCTCAAGCAAATGAAGAAAAGCCACAGCTAGGGAAAAGCAGGACTTGGCTAAGTTCCAAAGCCAATACGCATCATAAAGAAAGGACTTAAGTCCTTGAACCAAGCACTACGACTCACAAAGCATCAGCCTGTTCTTTAGGATGCACAGGAGAGGAGGCTCTGCCCAGGTTTTGCTATCAAGAAACCCCAACAGGGAAAGGAAAAGAGCAGCCACCTTGTTTGCCCACGCCTGGTGTCCTCAACACAGGACCCAGAGCTCACCTCCAAATCCCTTTCGCAAGTGGCCTCTGCCCGGGGCAGCTCAGCCCTGCTTCCATCTTTCTGCACATGTTCCTTTCATCTCATCTTCTGCCAGTATCAAAACTCACCAGAGAACACACAGAGGCAATGGTGAGTGACCCAGATACTGAACCTCATCACTGAGACCTCCTGCTCCTCTGCTGTCGTTGCTGGAAACAGACACCACCGACAGCACACAGAGAAGCCTCGAATGAAAGCTTCCCAAGAGATCCTAAACCTGAGAGGAGCTGCAGCAACCCCAGAGGCTTTACATTCTGGCTCTGGTTGACCATGAAGGCAACAGCTCTCCCACCAGGAATCAGGTCTGGGAACAGCCAGCTCTTCCCCTTACCTTTATGCTTTTATCACCTTTATCCTGCCCCAGAGCCCACCAGGCAGTGGATGAAAGCCAGGAGCAGGCTCAGATCCCCCACGAGCAGGAGGAAACACTCCAATGTGTTGTGAGCTGAGGAATTCCCTTGAGAGGGAGGCCAAGAGACAGGCTGCGAGGGGAAGAGTGTAATAAGCACATCAACGTATTGGCTTTCACAAATCATAGCCGTTGCTATGTGGCTATAACCGCTGTGAGTTCCCAAAGGTCGCTAAAGACACAAGATTAGACAAGAAGCTGAAAATGGCCAGAACTCTTGAGCAAAAGGGAGTCACATAGAAAAACAATTTATAAAGGTAAAAGAAAAGGGGGGGGGGGAGCTTGGTATAAGAAAAGCCAGTGCCTGAAAAACATAGGGTTAACGTACTTTTAGCCTAACTTAGGTCGAAAATAAAGAACAATGTTTGTGTTGTAAGTCTGTGGAATTTAGTGGCCCCACTGAACATGAATGAATGATTTCACACCATCCTTCTACTTATCAGTTAGTTTAGAGACAGTGCCTCCCAAACATCTGCTAGCTTGGGATACTCCTTATCTGCCCATCCTGCAATAAATTTTGCAGGAAGGTCACACTCTCCCAAATCTTTTCCAGCTATCAGAAGAATTACAGATATGGCTGCTTTCAGCTAGTTTTGTGATTACTGGGGCATCCAACCGTGCCAAAGGTGAAAAGTACACCGCGAGGAAGACTGCTTAGTCCATCCTCAAGACCCCTGCCCACAGTCACTGGAGAGCAGTGCATAGACGCCAAGAGGTGGAGACTAATAAGTTCCTGCAGCTAGTTATAACATTCCCCGCCTATACGCCTCCTGCTCGGAGCTTCTCCGCTGCCTCCAGCGAAGTCTTCGTGCGCACAACCGAAGGCGAGCAACCTCCGCGTCGTTCCGTGTCCCGCTAGGAGCCGGCTCTCGGGGCACCTCCCCCGGACACCTCCCGCAGCTCGCTCCTGCTCGCGGCCACTGCCCCCGCCCGGCCCGGCCCGGCCCGGCCCTGCCCCGCAGGGGTTGTCTTTGCTGCGGGCGGGAGCGCCCGGGCTCTGCCGGAACTGCCGCGGCCGAAAGCTCCGGTCCCTCCCCGGCAGGGGCTGAAGCCTCGACCCCCGCGTGCGCCCGGGGCATGGCCGTTACCTGCGCTGCGGCGGGGAGAGGTGGAGTGAGGCCGCGGCGGGGCCCGGGCGGCTGCAGCGGTCCCAGGGGCGCTCCGCGGCTCCTCCCGGACTCGGTCCCGGCGCCACTGGAGCGGACACGGGGCTCAGGAGCGTCTGCGCAGCGTCCGCGGGACGCCGGAGCCTGCGGAGCGGGTCCCGCCGGTCTCGAGCGGCGCAAAGCGCGGGACGAGCTACTACGACGCCGGGCCCCGAGCTCCGGCCCCCGCGGCGGCTGCGAGCCCGGCTATAGCACCTCTGGTACCATAAAGACGCAGGCCTGTGGCCAGAGCACCGCACATGTACCATGGAAAGGCAGCTAGAGCGCCCCTTCTACCACAGAGAGGAACGCCTGCGGCCAGAGCGTCGCACGTGTACCACAGAGAGCCGACCGCGGTGTCTCCGCTCGGGGCCGCTCTGGCACGCGTCGCCACTGCCCAGGGGGTGTTTCCATCTCGAGGCGCGCGGCTCCGTGCTCACCTGCGGGCGGCGCACGTGCACTGCGCCGGGCACGGGCCGGGCCGGGCCACGGTTCCGCGCTGCCGGCGCCCAGCTCGGGCGGAGCCGCAAGCCCCGCCCCGCCCCGCCCCGCCCCGCCCCGCCTCTTTGCTGTTCCTCCGCCTCGGCTGCGGTCTGCGCGCGGGGATGCCCGGAGCGGCCGTTGGGCCGTAACCGCTGGGTTCCTCCGGAGGCACCGGACCCGTTCGTGCCGCGGGGCTGAGGCGCGGCGCTCCCTGCCCCGGCCGGAACCCGCGGCGGTTCCCCTTCTGCTCCAGCAGCCTCGGGGCCCGTTGTCTTCGGGAGCGGGAGCGGTGGTGCTGGCCCGAGCTCGGCGCTGCCACCCCTTGGGGTGTGGAGCACGGTCTTAGAACGCCGGAGTGGTTCGGGTAGAAGGGACCTTAAATCTCCTCCAGCTCCAACCCCTGTCACGGGCAGGGACACCTTCCACTAGAGCAGGTCGTTCCAAGCCCCTCTGTCCAACCTGGCCTTGAGCACTCTCAAGTGCTGGGGGCATCTGCAGACTGGACAGCTTCGTGCTGTCACCCCCGCAAGCTGGGCATCGAGTACCAAAGCCTTTAGTGGGGTGGTGCCCGGGGCTGCGCAGAGCTGGCTCTGCCCCTTCCTGGGGTGCTGTGGCTGGTTGCTCCTTCCTTTTGGGGCACTCCAAGGAGCAGCCAGCAGAGGAGTCACCAGCCAAAAAGTGGCAGTGGGGGTGGTGCTGCTTAGCTACAGCCACGTCCCGGCAGCACGTGATCACATTGGCAACTTAATACGGAGCCTTTCATCCCTGCACACACACTTCCAGAAGAAGGACAGGGAGGTGGCCCTGAGGCTGCAGATGTACTTGTGCAGGAACGCACACACGGCTCCTGGTTTGTGTTTGGGATGGGAAACCACCTCGTACTCCTTGCCACCCTGTGTGCCGCTGGCATGAGAAGCTCCACAGTGCAACTGGAGCAAGCGGAGAACAGCTTTATCTTGCTGGAAACCAACTCTAAAGACTGCCTCTGGGAAGCTGCAATGTAGCGTAACCCCTCGCATGGCCTTCGCTTCCCTCCTTGACCACATGTGCCCAGCTGTTTCCGTACTCGGGGTCCTTGGCCGTGAAGGCAGAGACACAATGCAGAGGAGAAGTTGCAAACATTTGGACTTTATGTGGGAAAGCGAGGAACGACAGCAATGCAGGTGGCACCACTGCAAAGCTCACTGTCAGCAGAAGAGGCCCAGCACCCTGTTTCTGTCCTGGCTCTTTGGCATTTGGAGCAGAGGCCAAAAATGCGTGCTCTACTCTGTTGCTGGACAACTGAGTGTGGGCGCTGGGAGAGGCTGGACTCAGCTTCACATCTGCTGCTGGTCACCTGCTCCTCTCACCTCTCCCCAACCACAAGAAGCCGCTGGCCCCAAGCAGATCCTAATTTCAGCTCCAAACCCAAACTTTCAGCTCCTAACTCGAACTCCTTCATCCAACCCCACATCCTTCCTAAAACTCCAATTCCTTCCTCCAAATCCAAACCCTAACCATAAGCCTAACACAACGCTAACCCTAACCCTAAACACTAAGACTAAGCCTTAAGGCTAACCCTACACTAAACCTAACCCTAAACGTAACCATAACCCTAAACTTACCTATAAACCTCACACAAAAGTTAACCCTAACTCTACCCATAACCCCTCTATACCCATACCGCTTAACCCTAACCCCAACCGCTAAACCTAACCTTAAACTCAAACCTAAACCTAAACCTACCATACCCCAACCGCTTAAACCTAACCCCAACCCCTAAACCTAACCCTAAACCAAACTCTAACCCTAACCATAGCCATAAACCTAACACTAACCCTAAACCTAATGCTACACTGACCCTAATGAAACCATAACCCTAACCATAATCCTAACCCTATCCCTAACCCTAACCCTTAAACCTAACCCTAACCCTAAGCCTTAATTCTAACCCTAACTGGAACAAACAGGAAGGGCCTTTCTTACACTGTAACTATAAAAATGTGAGTGCAGTACTGTACGTGAACTTTGTTACAACAATTTCTACCCTTACGTAAAGGCGTTCAACCCTGACCCTAACCTTCACCTCCTAACACCAAATCCTACCTCCAACCAATAAATCAAACTCCAAACGCAAACCCCCAGATTATAAAACCAACTCCTTTTACCAACACCAGTTCCTTCCTCCAACTACAAAAACTAACACTAACTCTAACCCTAACCATAATCCTAACCCGAAGCCTAAAACCTAAACCTAAACCTAACGTGAACCCTAACCCTAAACCTAAACCCAACCCTAGCACTAACCCTAACCCCTAACGCTGAACCCTAAACCTAAACCCTAACTCTAACACTAACCATAACCCTAAACCTAAGGCTTAACCCTAAGAGTAAACCTAACCCTAACCTGAACACCCAACCCTAACCCTAAAACAAACTCTAACCCAACCCTAAAACTAAACTCGAAACTTAACGCTAAACCCAAACCCTAACCCTAACCCAACATTAAACCTAAGCCTAACCAGAGGCCTGAACCATAACACTAAGCCTTAACGCTAACCGCAACCACTAAACCTAACCCTAAACCTAACCCTAACCCTAACTCCAACACCTTGCTTCAACTCCTAACTCCAACTCCAAACCCTATCCTCCAACTCCTAACTCAAACTCCTTCCTCCAACTCCAACTCAAAACTGTGTTCTGGCCATTCAGCAATGAGGCTCCTGGGCTCTGCCATGTCCACACACTTTGGGACTGAAATGTCCTCTCTGGAGCAGCTCTCCTCTGCCAGGGAGCTTCACCTACAGAAGAAGCTGCCCGCTCATGGCCAGGAGAGGTGTATTCTTCCCTGGGTTGGATACTGCCTTTGTGGCCGAGCCCCAAGAGCAACTGTGAACGGTATCACATCTAGTCACCGACTGGTCACTGCCAGTATCCCCCGGGTACTGGGGCCAGTGTTGCTTAATATGTTCATAAGAATCACAGGATCACAGAACCAGATCATTGACGAGGGGCTCAAGTGCACCCTCAGTAAGTTTGTGGATGACACCAAGTTGGGTGGGAGTGTTGATCTGCTGTAGGGCAGGAAGCTCTGCAGAGGGATCTGGACAGGCTGGATCAATGGGCTGTGGCCAGTGGTATGAGGCTCAAGAAGGCAAAGTGCTGGGTCCTGCACTTGAGAGCATCCTGGCCTGTATCAGCACTAGGGTGTCCAGCAGAACCAGGGCAGCGATTGTCCCCCTGTACTGGGCACTGGTGTGGCCACGCCTCGAATCTTGTCTTCAGACCTGGGCTCCCACTACAGGAGAGTCATTGAGGTGCCGCAGTGGGGCCAGAGAAGGGCAATGGGGCTGGTGAAGGGCCTGGAGCACAAATGTGATGAGGAACGGCTGAAGGACCTGGGGGCATTTAGTCTGGAGAAGAGAAGGTTTAGGGGGAACCTTCTTGCTCTCTGCAGCTACCTGACAAAAGTAAGAGAGAGAGTAGAAGAGCCATGAGGCTCCAGCCTCTGTCCTTAAGAACAAGGGAGAGAACAAGAGGAAACGGCCTCAAGCTGGGCCAGGGGAGCTATAGACCAGATATTTGGAATCATTTCCTAACTTCAGGTGTAGTCAGGCACTGGAAGAGGTTGTCCAGGGCAGCAGTGAAGTCACCGTCCCTGGAAGTGTTTTTACGCCGTGTAGACGAAGCCCTCAGTGACATGGGTTAGTGGTGACATTGGCAGTACTGGGGAGCAGTCGGATTTGATGATCTTAAAGGTCTTTTCCAACCTGGTTGACTCTGTGACTGCCAAGAGCAGCCCTAGTGTGCTCAGTAGCCAAGGGCACAGTGGCGCCAACATCACAAAGCCTTGGTGGTCACTATGGAGATGCCCATCACTGCTTGGGAGCTGGTGGGAACAGTGATGGGAGGGGGCATCTCCACGGCAACTGCCAGGGCTTTGTGATGTAGAGGGGAGTCCTTGTGCCCAGAGGCCATTGTGACAGGGGGTGACACCGCATTGACCGTGGGGTACATAAGGAGCGAGAGCCCTGGAGTACCTCAGTCCAGAGGAGCAGCCTCCCTCAGGAGGCAGCAATTCCCCTGGAAGCCCCCGGCAGTTCAGCGTCCCAGGACGTGGAAGATGCCCGCGGGTAAAGAGGCGAAAGCCCATTGCCAGCCTGCTGAGGGCAGGCCAAGCGAGCAGAGAAGGCGAGAGGTGAGGGCCGGGGCAGGAGGGAGAGGCCGGTGGCGGGAAGGGGCTGCTCGGAGCTGCCCCAGTGACAAGGCCAGGCTTGCCCACACTGCATGGGCCACTGTGCCAAGGCAGCCGCCTCCATCACACACCTTTTCTTCCTCCTCCTGCATGCAGGTGGCCCACAGGCAGCCCAGAGAAGTGCCTCAGGGCAGCCCGAGACACACGTCGTCCCACCATGGGATCACGCTCCAACGGCTGCGCTACCCAGAGAGGATTCAGGCTGCCGACATCCGCCAAGCGCAGGTAGGCAGCCCCAGGGAGACGGGGCCAAATGTCTTCCCGACCCCAGGAAATGCTGACGGGCAGGCGGGAGGTGCAGGAGGGAGCAAGCTGAGCCCCCGTGCCGTGCCCCCCGCAGGATGCCCGGGCATACGGGGTTGCTGTGGGAAGTGCCCATGGACTGCGGGTGGCCAGCCCTCTCCCCAGCCGGCTCTGGGAGCAGGAGGCAGCCGCCTGCGGGACTGAGCCCAGCCCTGCGGTTGGCAGGGGAGCCCAACAGCCTGAGCTCGGCCAGCTGGGACGTGGGCACAACGGACACCGTCACACAGCCTCTCTCCTCGGCTTCTTTTGCAGATGGGCAGCCTGGAGCGCCGAGTGGTGCTGCCCAGCACCAGCGGGTCGAAACAGGAGCAGACCCTCCGTCTGCCACCGCTGGTGACAATGGCACCCCGGCCACCGCCTCGCTCAGCGAGAGCAGTCAGCAGCTGCTGCAGGCTGCCACCTGTAACACCAGCAGCCTCTGAAGCTTCCGGCAGCGTGAGCGACTCGGCCATCGCCACTTCAAGCAGCAACCCACAGCAGCTTCTAACAGCTTCTGCCCAGCTGCGCCGCGTCCCCAGTTACGGCAGCAGAGATACATGGCTGGAGACCTGTCAGCCTGCTCTACGCAGGTCCACAGGCTCTGCTCCCACAACAAAGAACTCCGGGAGCACGAGCACAGTGCTGCGCAAGCACACCACTGGGAGCCAGGGACCCTGCCAGCAGTCAACAGCCGCAGGGACACAAATGAGAAGAGACATGTTCCTGGCAGCCAACAGCAGCAAGGCCCCAGCCACTCAGCCCACACTGAGGAGCACTGGGCAAGCGGCACAGCCCCTGCCAGCAATGTGGGCAGCGGGCAGCAAGGGCAGCCTCAACAGCAGCGTGCTGTGGCGGCACCAGAAGGTGTTTCCCCAGCATCTGCCCACGCTGCCCCACATCAAGACTTCAGAGCAGCCAAAGAGGAGCTGCCTTCCTGCCGCAGAGGAGGAGAGACAGTGTGTTGAGGACATCGAGAACATACTGTCCCAAGTAAAAGTCCTAAAATTACGAAACATCTGGGTCAACCCCCTCGTCCCAGAACTCTACCAAGACCCGCGAGTGGATATCCAGCCTAGATCCAGCAGCCAAAGCAGCGTAGGCATGGGTGAAGAAGGAGAGGCAACCGGAGACCTGCAGAGCGTGTCTCCTGCCCCAGCCATTCCCATGCACAGCGAACCAGCACCTGCTACCCTGGCTGGAGCTGCTGAGGAAGAGCAGCACCGCGCACCTGTCGCTGCCGTGTCAGAAGTGGAGGAGGAAGCACCGGTACCAGCTTCCCCTACGTTTGTCGAGCAGGAGGCAGAAATGGAGGCAGAAGCAGAGGCACAGAGGAATGCCTTTGCCCTGCTCAGCCCCACTGCGGCGGAGCTGGTTCTTCAGGAAACAGCCAGGTCCGTCGTCAGTGATGTCCTGCACAAGGCTTTGGCTGCGTTCCAGGCCACATCCATTGCCCAAAGCCATGTGGATGTGTCCATGGCAGCAATGACAGCTACAGCTGTTCCGGGTGTGGAGTCTCCTTTGGATGCAGAGCATCAGGCAGAACCCAGCACAGCCCCTCTCATCCCAGCCGCAAACAAGGCTGGAGAAGACATGGTGCCTCCCATGTCTATGGAAGAGCAGGAAGAGGCCGTGACAATAGAGGTCGCCCTGGCTGCTGAGGAAGAGCAGCGCCACCCACCTCTTGCTGCCATGGAACAAGAGGAGGAGGAAGCACCGGTACCAGCTTCCCCTACGTTTGTCGAGCAGGAGGCAGAAATGGAGGCAGAAGCAGAGGCACGGAGGAATGCCTTTGCCCTGCTCAGCCCCACTGCAGCGGAGCTGGTTCTTCAGGAAACAGCCAGGTCCGTCGTCAGTGATGTCCTGCACAAGGCTTTGGCTGCGTTCCAGGCCACATCCATTGCCCAAAGCCATGTGGATGTGTCCATGGCAGCAATGACAGCTACAGCTGTTCCGGGTGTGGAGTCTCCTTTGGATGCAGAGCATCAGGCAGAACCCAGCACAGCCCCTCTCATCCCAGCCACAGACAAGGCTGGAGAAGACATGGTGCCTCCCATGTCTATGGAAGAGCAGGAAGAGGCCGTGACAATAGAGGTCGCCCTGGCTGCTGAGGAAGAGCAGCGCCACGCACCTCTTGCTGCCATGGAACAAGAGGAGGAGGAAGCACCGGTACCAGCTTCCCCCGGCTTTGTCAAGCAGGAGGCAGAAATGGAGGCAGAAGCAGAGGCACAGAGGAATGCCTTTGCCCTGCTCAGCCCCACTGCGGCGGAGCTGGTTCTTCAGGAAACAGCCAGGTGCGTCGTCAGTGATGTCTTGCAGAAGGGTTTGGCTGCTTTTCAGGCCACATCCGTTGCCCAAAGCCATGTGGATGTGTCCATAGCGGCAATGACACCTGCAACTGTTCAGGGCATGGAGCCTCCCTTGGATGCAGAACTTCGGGCAGAGCCCAGCACCGCCCCTCTCATCCCAGCAGCAGGCGAGGCTGGAGAAGACATGGTGTCTACCACGTCTATAGAAGTGCAGGAAAAGCCCTTGACAGTAGACATCTCCCTGGCTGCTGAGGAAGAGCAGCGCCGTACACCTCTTGCTGCCATGGAACAAGAGGAAGTGGAAGCACCGCTACCAGCTTCCCCTGGCTTTGTCGAGCAGGAAGCAGAAGCAGAGGCACAGAGGAATGCCTTTGCCCTGCTCAGCCCCACTGCGGCGGAGCTGGTTCTTCAGGAAACAGCCAGGTCCGTCGTCAGTGATGTCCTGCACAAGGCTTTGGCTGCGTTCCAGGCCACATCCAATGCCCAAAACCATGAGGATGTGTCCATGGCAGCAATGGCAGCTACAGCTGTTCCAGGTGTGGAGTCTCCTTTGGATGCAGAGCATCAGGCAGAGCCCTGCGCAGCCCCTGTCAACCCAGCAGCAAGCAAGGCTGGAGAAGACATGGTGTCTCCCATGTCTATGGAAGAGCAGGAAGAGGCCATGACAGTAGACGTCTCTCCGGCTGTTGAGGAAGAGCAGCACCCTGCACCTCTCGCTGCCATGGAGCAAGAGGAGGAGGAAGCACCGGTATCAGCTTCCCCCAGCTTTGTTGAGCAGGAGGCAGAAATGGAGGCAGAAACAGAGGCACAGAGGAATGCCTTTGCCCTGCTCAGCCCCACAGCGGCTGAGCTGGCTCTTCAAGAAACAGCCAGGTGCCTCGTGAGTGATGCCCTGCACAAGGCTTTGGCTGTGCTCCAGGAAAGAGACAGGCAGCCCCAGGAGCAGCAGGACATTGATGAAAGCCGTGTGGGCGTGTGGAACGAAGCAAGGAGGCCTGCAGCAGATGAGGACACTGAGACTCCTGTACGACCTGCTCAGAGGCGACGCACACTTATTGAGAGAGTTGTGCAGGTCTCCTTCAGGCACAAAGTGAGGAGAGCACCTGGAAAGCATCAGGGAGAGGCCAGCACAGCTGTTGCCTCCCCACCATTACGCAAGGATGAACCGGCAGCGTCTCCTGCAGCCGTTCAGGACACCAAGGCTGAGCCAGGTATGCCTCTGAGTCAAGCGGCACCGAGACAAGGGCGGCACCAGCGTGTGCACGATTTTGGCCGTGCCCTGGCTTCCCCTCCCTGGGCGAGGGCTGAAAGCCGTTTGTGGAAAGCCCCCGAGGGAGAACCTCGGTGGCGGGTGCCAGCAGGAGCTTGTGCGGCGCCCGCCCAGCCCCGTGCCTACAGCTCTCCTTTCCCCACAGGCATCGCCACCCTCCCAGACGCCGGAGCAGCCCAACAGCGAAGACCATCCCGCTTCAGAAGGGCGCTGAAGGCTCTGCGCAGGGCTTTCCGCTTCTCCTGCATCAGCCCGAAAGTGGAGGAGTAGTGCCGCACTGCCAGCTCCAGACCCGAGGGAGCTGCGCCGAGGACATCGTGCTACAGCCTGCGTTTGCTGCGGACACTTTCTCAGGCCAATAAATCATAAGGCAATCAGTGCTTGCCTCTGCCTTCTCCAGCTTTTCCCTTGTTTCAGTAGCACAGAAGCCTGCAGAGCGACCTCTTTCCTTGCAGCACTTCCCAGCTGCTGACCTCGCACGCCTGCTGGCTCTTGGCAGTGCGTGCTGCCCGTGGAGGAAGAGCGCCTCCTGGTGGGATGAAACAGTGTGTGATGCAGTGGCTCCCCCGTCAGCTGGCTTTTGGAGCCGGGTGCATGCTGCAGCCCGGCGCCTGCAATGAGAGGGGTGTAGAAGGGATGGGAGGAATAAAGAGCGAGGCTTGGAGCTGCTAAGGCCAGAGATAAGGGAAGAGACACTGTGATTGTCCTGCTCCTCCTGCACACAGAAGCACTGGAGCGATGCGGTGAGAAGCTGGCAGTGTTTCCAGAAGCAGACCTGTAAGTGGGCAGCAGATGGGTGACCCCGCTCAACCCCCTCACTTCCCCATCCTAGAGCTTCCAACCAACCGAGCACAGGGGGTCTCGCAGCTGCCCCGAGCCGTGGCCTTGTGTCCCCGCGACTGCAGCAGAAGAAGGACAGGGAGGTGGCCCTGAGGCTGCAGATGTACTTGTGCAGGAAGGCACACACGGCTCCTGGTTTGTGTTTGGGATGGGAAACCACCTCGTACTCCTTGCCACCCTGTGTGCCGCTGGCATGAGAAGCTCCACAGTGCAACTGGAGCAAGCGAAGAACAGCTTTATCTTGCTGGAAACCAGCTCTAAAGACTGTGTCTGGGAAGCTGCAGTGTAGCTTAACCCCTCGCATGGCCTTCGCTTCCCTCCTTGACCTCATGTGCCCAGCTATTTCCCCACTCGGGGCCCGTGCCCATGAAGGCAGAGACAGAATGCCTCAACAGGAGGTCCCAGAAGTCAGGTAGGGAAGTCATGGGGAGGGGCCTGGAGCAGCTTCTCTTGACTGACTGCTGTGTCAGTCGGCCCAGGAACCAGGCGAGAAAAGCTTCCACAAGTGCAGGAACCGGGGCCAATAAACAGGGACATGTGTGAGCCTCTGGGGCGCTCTCTCCACACCAAACACTCGCATTGGCAGACCACTGATCTCTCAATTTCTCTGCCTCCCCAACACCCCCTTTCTCTCTCTCTCTCTTTTCTGGAAGTTGCTAAGTAACACAAGGCCCACCTTGACTTCTCATGAAGCCGCAGAGCTCAGGTGGAGTCTAAGTGTGAGTGATACCGGGAAATAAAGGGTTAACATTGTGCCTGCTTGCTTAAGCATTCGCTGTGCTTGGTGAAGCAGAACCGTAGGAGTCAAAGTTGCTAGAATGGTGAAGCAGAATTGGAGGAGTTACAGCTGCTAGGCAGAATTGTAGTAGATAAGATTCATAGCTTAATATTTAAGACGTTCTTGTTCAAAGAGTATCTTTAGAAAGAAAAGGAATAAAAGATAGCCAGAGTAACAAAATTTGCAACTTGACAAGTTTCTGCTTTAAGATACATAAAACTGGCTTGTAGCGAACCTGAAGTTTGGATAGGAGTCGAAGCCCTATTGAGTCTGGGCTCTGCCATGTCCTCACGCTCTGGGGTGAAGTATCCTCTCTGGAGCTGCTCGCCTCTGCCAAGATGCTTCTCCTACAGAGGCTGCCCTCTGACCCTTCCCAGCCACCTCGACCTGAGCCAGCTCCTCTGGACTGGCCTTTTGAACTGGTTCCACTCCTCTTCCACGTCTGAACCCACCACTTCTTAACCCCTCAAGCACCCCTGGCATCCCATCCATAGCAGCTCCCAGGAGTCCCACTCTCTGCCCTTACTTCAGGGGCTGTCAGCACGTCTGCCTGGGGCTGCTGATAGCACTGAGATACAGTCACTGAGAGGGCAGAGCATCCTGGTGTTCCCAGGTCTCGTTGCACATCTCCCATCTGCCTGTTGCAGATCTCTGCCTTGGGGAAACCTCATCCCTGGCAATCCCCACCAATTCCTCCCTGCCCTGCTCCTTCCTCTCCTCCTGCACATCCCCAACACTGCAGAAACCATCTGGGGAGTCATCACCTTCCTTCCCCTCCTCAGCGTGTGTTTCTCTAGATACACACACACATTCACAAACCCAAAAGAGCTCACTCTGGAGCCTGGAGAACTTCAGTTGCTTTTTTAAGCAACCAGGAGAGCTCAGCACTGTTTTCCAGCCATCTCCAAGCCCGAGCAGCCCTGATCCCACCAGTGAACCGCTGCGAATGGGGAGGAGAATATCCCAGCGCGAGGCTGGAGATGTCTGCTCCTTCCGATGTTTATTTGCCAGCCCCGGGCACTAGGGGAAGGAAAATTCACCTTCAGTTAAAGATGATGCAGGGAGGGGAGAGAGAAAAGGAGAGGATAAAGAGAGCATGTGATTCCCTGGATTCAATCAGCCAGAAGCAGTGAGGTGCTGGTGCCCTCTAATTTTTAGGTTCACAGATTTGAGGGCCAGAGGGGACCATGATGCTCGTCTGGCCTAACAATCTGTATTATGTAAAAGCCACCTGAAGCCAGACAGTGCCACCAGCTTCTTAGAAGCAACAGCAAGCACTGGGGAGCTTATAAAGACTGTGATTCTCCCAAGGTAGAGGGATGTGTGAATCCCAGCATATCCCAGGTACAGAGGAGGCCAGATACATCCACCCCAGCGGGTACCAGCTGAACAGGCAATAGCACTAGGGGAAAGAAAACATCATTTCCCTTCTGTGCCAGGCAATTCCTTTGCCCAGGAAAGAGGGATAAGCAAGCACGGAGGAAAAAAAGAAAGCCACCCCTTCCTTGTGTTTTCTTTTTGAACCTTGCCTGGAAAGGGGATCCCAGCCCTGGGGTCTCTTGGCTGCTTTGGTGTAGAACACCACAGTTTGCAGCCGTGCAGCCTTTCAGCAACGGGAGCTGAGCCCAGCCCTGAGCCGAATCCTGACCTCCTCACTCAGCCTGCAGCACCACGGAGGTGTAGTCATTGACTGCAATGTGAGTTGTTTCTCTGAAGATGGAGCCAGGCAGCATAAAACATCAGTAAAGAGCTCAGGATGCATCCCTTTAATGAGCTGAGATTGTAACACGCTGATGGAGCTTGCCAGAAGCTGCCCATTCTGTCAGGAGGAGGAGATCCTGCTGGAGAAGTGTTAAGTGGGTCCTGCTGACTCATTGGTGCAGATGGCTCTGGCCCCCACGCGAGCCAGGAGGGGGAGAGCATCCAGCATAGGGGCTGAGCTGCTGCCCCGGCATGGGAACACGATGGACGGGGCACATCAAACCAGGTTTCACTTCATTCTCCGTGTCCCATTGAGTACAGTGAGCACCAGACACCGGGCAAAGCTGAGGTGCACCCACAGGCTCCCCGTGCTCCTACGGCAGCTCTTCTTTGACAAAACACATTTATCCCTGCAAGATGCCCTCCCCAAACCCACATCAATGTCCCAGCAGAGGAACCAGAGCAAAGGTGTGACTCGAGCAGCAAGTGTGGCTCCAAACACGAGGCGGAGACCTCAGTCCTGAGCTCCTGGGGAGCCAAAGCAGGGAGGGAAAGCTGGATGGGGCACTGGGGGCCTCACATTAACGTGTTTCTCAGAACTACAGGCTGGTTTGGGTTGATGGGATCTTAAAGCTCATCCAGTTCCAACCCCCCGCCACAGGCAGGGACACCTTCCACTAGAGCAGGTTGCTGCGGGTCCCATCCAACCTGGCCTTGAACAGGCAGACAGCTCTGGCACTGGATCCATCACAGCCGTCCAGCTGCCTGGAGTCCTTCCTTTGGGAGGCGAGGGCACAGAGCTGAAAGCTTCTCGTTCCCATTAGGAGCAGGCTGCCTTTGGTGAGCCAAAGCCTGAGGTCTGTGTGGGGTGCCATGGGTAGGGATGTGTATTTCCCCACCCAAACCCCACTGCAGCACCCACCATGGAACCAAGTAACAAAGGGTTTGCACCCTCTGGAGCCTGAGCACTCCCAGAAAGCCTGTGCAGCACCTGTCCCTCTTGCCAGGCCTGATCCTAAGTCCACAGGACACAAGCTTCTCATCCAGCCTTCGTCTGTACAGCACCTCCAATCCCCAGCTCGATGGGGATGGGATGCTCCCACCACTCTCTTCTGTCCCCAGACGCTCAGAACCATCTCCCTCCCTGGCTTCCATACTGCATGCTCCCTGAGATACTTCTCCACCAGCCTGATCTTTCCTGGGAGCAGTCACCAACTGCTGTTCCAGGTCTTCCTTGGGCTTCCCAGAGGTCCCAGCCTGAGCTCCACCACATGTGTTCTCCTCCTCAGCTCCCCACAGACCAGCCGGTCCGTGCCCCCAGCAACAAATGTACCTGACCCGAGCATCCTCCCTTGCCTGGGTACCACCTTCCCGCCCCCACCGAGCCCTCTCATGTGCACTGAGCATCACGCATTCCCTGGGAATGGAGGTGGCAGATGGGGAGGGGTCAGCTCCCCCCATGGGCACTTTGGGTTCCCATTTCAACGTCACTTTCACTGGAGTGTGTGTGCAGGGATGAAAGGCTCCGTATTAAGTTGCCAATGTGATCACGTGCTGCCGGGACGTGGCTGTAGCTAAGCAGCACCACCCCCACTGCCACTTTTTGGCTGGTGACTCCTCTGCTGGCTGCTCCTTGGAGTGCCCCAAAAGGAAGGAGCAACCAGCCACAGCACCCCAGGAAGGGGCAGAGCCAGCTCTGCGCAGCCCCGGGCACCACCCCACTAAAGGCTTTGGTACTCGATGCCCAGCTTGCGGGGGTGACAGCACGAAGCTGTCCAGTCTGCAGATGCCCCCAGCACTTGAGAGTGCTCAAGGCCAGGTTGGACAGAGGGGCTTGGAACGGCCTGCTCTAGTGGAAGGTGTCCCTGCCCGTGACAGGGGTTGGAGCTGGAGGAGATTTAAGGTCCCTTCTACCCGAACCACTCCGGCGTTCTAAGACCGTGCTCCACACCCCAAGGGGTGGCAGCGCCGAGCTCGGGCCAGCACCACCGCTCCCGCTCCCGAAGACAACGGGCCCCGAGGCTGCTGGAGCAGAAGGGGAACCGCCGCGGGTTCCGGCCGGGGCAGGGAGCGCCGCGCCTCAGCCCCGCGGCACGAACGGGTCCGGTGCCTCCGGAGGAACCCAGCGGTTACGGCCCAACGGCCGCTCCGGGCATCCCCGCGCGCAGACCGCAGCCGAGGCGGAGGAACAGCAAAGAGGCGGGGCGGGGCGGGGCGGGGCGGGGCGGGGCTTGCGGCTCCGCCCGAGCTGGGCGCCGGCAGCGCGGAACCGTGGCCCGGCCCGGCCCGTGCCCGGCGCAGTGCACGTGCGCCGCCCGCAGGTGAGCACGGAGCCGCGCGCCTCGAGATGGAAACACCCCCTGGGCAGTGGCGACGCGTGCCAGAGCGGCCCCGAGCGGAGACACCGCGGTCGGCTCTCTGTGGTACACGTGCGACGCTCTGGCCGCAGGCGTTCCTCTCTGTGGTAGAAGGGGCGCTCTAGCTGCCTTTCCATGGTACATGTGCGGTGCTCTGGCCACAGGCCTGCGTCTTTATGGTACCAGAGGTGCTATAGCCGGGCTCGCAGCCGCCGCGGGGGCCGGAGCTCGGGGCCCGGCGTCGTAGTAGCTCGTCCCGCGCTTTGCGCCGCTCGAGACCGGCGGGACCCGCTCCGCAGGCTCCGGCGTCCCGCGGACGCTGCGCAGACGCTCCTGAGCCCCGTGTCCGCTCCAGTGGCGCCGGGACCGAGTCCGGGAGGAGCCGCGGAGCGCCCCTGGGACCGCTGCAGCCGCCCGGGCCCCGCCGCGGCCTCACTCCACCTCTCCCCGCCGCAGCGCAGGTAACGGCCATGCCCCGGGCGCACGCGGGGGTCGAGGCTTCAGCCCCTGCCGGGGAGGGACCGGAGCTTTCGGCCGCGGCAGTTCCGGCAGAGCCCGGGCGCTCCCGCCCGCAGCAAAGACAACCCCTGCGGGGCAGGGCCGGGCCGGGCCGGGCCGGGCGGGGGCAGTGGCCGCGAGCAGGAGCGAGCTGCGGGAGGTGTCCGGGGGAGGTGCCCCGAGAGCCGGCTCCTAGCGGGACACGGAACGACGCGGAGGTTGCTCGCCTTCGGTTGTGCGCACGAAGACTTCGCTGGAGGCAGCGGAGAAGCTCCGAGCAGGAGGCGTATAGGCGGGGAATGTTATAACTAGCTGCAGGAACTTATTAGTCTCCACCTCTTGGCGTCTATGCACTGCTCTCCAGTGACTGTGGGCAGGGGTCTTGAGGATGGACTAAGCAGTCTTCCTCGCGGTGTACTTTTCACCTTTGGCACGGTTGGATGCCCCAGTAATCACAAAACTAGCTGAAAGCAGCCATATCTGTAATTCTTCTGATAGCTGGAAAAGATTTGGGAGAGTGTGACCTTCCTGCAAAATTTATTGCAGGATGGGCAGATAAGGAGTATCCCAAGCTAGCAGATGTTTGGGAGGCACTGTCTCTAAACTAACTGATAAGTAGAAGGATGGTGTGAAATCATTCATTCATGTTCAGTGGGGCCACTAAATTCCACAGACTTACAACACAAACATTGTTCTTTATTTTCGACCTAAGTTAGGCTAAAAGTACGTTAACCCTATGTTTTTCAGGCACTGGCTTTTCTTATACCAAGCTCCCCCCCCCCCTTTTCTTTTACCTTTATAAATTGTTTTTCTATGTGACTCCCTTTTGCTCAAGAGTTCTGGCCATTTTCAGCTTCTTGTCTAATCTTGTGTCTTTAGCGACCTTTGGGAACTCACAGCGGTTATAGCCACATAGCAACGGCTATGATTTGTGAAAGCCAATACGTTGATGTGCTTATTACACTCTTCCCCTCGCAGCCTGTCTCTTGGCCTCCCTCTCAAGGGAATTCCTCAGCTCACAACACATTGGAGTGTTTCCTCCTGCTCGTGGGGGATCTGAGCCTGCTCCTGGCTTTCATCCACTGCCTGGTGGGCTCTGGGGCAGGATAAAGGTGATAAAAGCATAAAGGTAAGGGGAAGAGCTGGCTGTTCCCAGACCTGATTCCTGGTGGGAGAGCTGTTGCCTTCATGGTCAACCAGAGCCAGAATGTAAAGCCTCTGGGGTTGCTGCAGCTCCTCTCAGGTTTAGGATCTCTTGGGAAGCTTTCATTCGAGGCTTCTCTGTGTGCTGTCGGTGGTGTCTGTTTCCAGCAACGACAGCAGAGGAGCAGGAGGTCTCAGTGATGAGGTTCAGTATCTGGGTCACTCACCATTGCCTCTGTGTGTTCTCTGGTGAGTTTTGATACTGGCAGAAGATGAGATGAAAGGAACATGTGCAGAAAGATGGAAGCAGGGCTGAGCTGCCCCGGGCAGAGGCCACTTGCGAAAGGGATTTGGAGGTGAGCTCTGGGTCCTGTGTTGAGGACACCAGGCGTGGGCAAACAAGGTGGCTGCTCTTTTCCTTTCCCTGTTGGGGTTTCTTGATAGCAAAACCTGGGCAGAGCCTCCTCTCCTGTGCATCCTAAAGAACAGGCTGATGCTTTGTGAGTCGTAGTGCTTGGTTCAAGGACTTAAGTCCTTTCTTTATGATGCGTATTGGCTTTGGAACTTAGCCAAGTCCTGCTTTTCCCTAGCTGTGGCTTTTCTTCATTTGCTTGAGCTTGCACATCAGAAGTGGAGAGTTCCTTTTCCTGTACTGAATTTTCAGTGTGTGTGCGCTGGAAAGTGTTCTTCCAGGACTGAGCGTTGGCTGTTCTACAAAACCTCATCTTCTGCCTGGCTAGAGACCACCAAAGGGACGAACAAGTGCTGTGGTGTATCTTCAGGTGCCTGGTAACTCTGGCTTGGGCTGTGTCAGCTCTCTGGTGCCCCAGTTCCTCAGTCTGTAGCGAGAATCCGGGAGTCTTTCAGGGTGTTGCAGCTCAGTCAGCATCTCTAAGGAGTTTCGTGGGCTTCACAGCAGTGTTTGGTCTCTTCTCACAAAGGAACAAGTGACAGGACATGAGGAAACAGCTTCAGTTTGCACCAGGGCAGGTTTAGACTGGAGATGAGGAGCAGTTTGTTCACTGAAGGGGTTGTCAAGCGTGGAACAGGCTGCCCAGGGCAGTGGTGGAGTCACCATCCCTGCAGGGGTTGAACAGATGTGTAGACGTGGCGCTTGGGGACGGGGTTTAGCGGTGGCCTCGGCAGCGCCGGGTTAATGTTGGACTCGATGATCTCAAAGGTCCATGTCTGTGACGTGGTGGCTGATTCCTGCAGCTGCCAGGAGCCGGGGTTGCATTTTGGTGGCTGCAGATCTGGCACTTCCAAGTTGGAATCTTTGTGCAGTGCTGAAGCTGCTGGTGACTTGAGGCCAGGAACCTCGTGAGCCTTTGCTGAAGGGGCACGTCCCCACCTCAGACCGTGTTCTGTTAGGAAACTGTTTCCAGGCTTTTCCCCCAGAGCTGCCTCTGGTTTAGTTTGTTCCTGCCCGGCGAGTTGTTGTCTGAGAGCATGGAATAGCTGATTTTATTGTTAGTGTTAGAAAAAGGGGCGAATTTTTTACGATAACTATATAAATAGTAGAAATGATTATATTTGAACAATTTATAAATCAATAGTGTGGCTTTGGAAATACTGTAATTTTGCAGTATTGTTTGTAGTTTCGTACCATAGTTATTCAGTAGCCAACGTTAACAATGGTAGGCTTGGTGGCAAGAGCCAACATAACCATATATGGTGAAGGGTATATGGGTGGATTTAAGAAAGTATTGTGAAAGTCTGTCGAAGCAGAAATTATGGACACACCAAGGGTAGTCAAGTGAGAATAAGAGAATGCTGGCGTCCACACAATGGTTGGTGTATATGCAAAGAGCAGAAAGGTGCTGCACATGTATTAGTTAATGATGTAATCCGTGTTGCATGTGTATTAGTGACCAAATTTTTAGTGTATAAATTGCGAACACGATGTGACGAGGTCGAAGCCAGATTTGGGCGAGTGCCCCTGGTTTCCCAGCGCTGCAATAAAGCACCTCATATAACCATTCCGGTGGTTATGTATTTATTCTTATGCTAACATTAGTGCCAACTTCGAGAGCTCTGCAATCTTCAGCCCTGGAGTGGAGAAGCAGGTTGGGCAGCCATAGCTGCAGTGTTGAAAGAGCATGGCGGAAAATCACAAGTCTTCGATAAGCAAAGCTCGCCGAGTCTGTGTCTCCCCAGTGGTGCCACATTTCTGTGCATTTGAGACCAAAGTGCTGTTAAATCCTGCTGGGTTGAGAGCTGCCCTCCAGGAATGGATAACCAGGACAGGGTGCTCTGTGTGGCTTCACATCTTAATGCTTGGAAGGTTTTGCCCTTGCATTGAGGAGCTGTTACAGATCTCCCTCTGAGAAATGGTCCCATGATCTCCAGGCTAAGATTTAACCCTGGCTGGATTCTCTTCCGTGCTGGTGGTGTCCTTCAGAAGCAGCAGAGATCCCCCTCATCCTCCTCCTCAGTGTTTTGATGCTCTTCTAGAACTGACCTAATGCCTGGATTCCTCCACTCCCTGTGCCTCTACCCAGGGTCACTTTTCTCTCTGTCCCATAGCTCTGTAGTTCTGCCCAGGAATGGGGTATTCAAAGTGGGGAGGCCAGAGAGAGGCCGAAACCTGCAGCAGATGAGGCTTTGGCAGCACGTTGTGGTCCTTTCTGGAATTGCTTTGTTGTGGTCCCTTCTGGAATTGCTTTGCCTGATAAATCCTGGGTGCTCATTGGTTTCCCAGGACTGTTTTCTGCTGGGAGTCACAAAGCAGGAGACGCCCTGTGTCTGCTGCTGCTGCAGCTGCTGCATTGGATGGGCTGAGGTTGGTTAGAAATCTCCCTGAGCCCCTGACGGTTCCTTGCTGTCCGTGAGTGATGGGCAGGAGCTGGGGGCAGGCAGGGCTCACGTGCAGCTCCAGCCTCCCTCCCGGTCCTCTCCTGCCCTTATCCCAGAAACGGGGGGAGGCCAACAAGAGAGAAGAGGCTGAAAATGGGCCTCCCAGCCCTCTTCGGCCTTTCCTTTGATCCCACCCACTTCTCCCCTCCTCAGTGCATGAGCTCTCTCTCACCTCTTGTGTCCATCAGTGATGACTGTGGGGATGCGTCCAGCTTTCCCAGAGTGCTGCCAGTGCCTGGCATGGGGATGTGGGGCTGGGCAGCAGCAGCAACTCCTGCGTGTGTGTCCCTGTGTGTGTGTCACCAGTGTCACCAGTTCTGTCCCGTCTCTCCCAGCAGCTCAGGCTGTGGTGCTCTGGCTGTGTGGCAGCTCCAGCCCGGCCTTGCTGTGGCTGCCCGGTGACACCAGGCCCGTCCTCGCTGCTGCCACTCGCTGCCACCACACGGTGCCGGAGTCCCTCAAGTGTGCCTGGCAGTTACACCGCGGCCAGCTCGGTATGTGCTGGCTCCTGTGTCCCTGCTCCCAGCCAGTCCTGACCCTGGTCCCTGGAAGTGATTTCAGTTACCTGTGTTCTTCTGAAATGGTTTCCCCAGGACCTCTTTGGTCTGGTCTGGCGTCTGTCTGCTGAGGCCAGTTAGATGTTGGTACTTGGGTTGATACGCGGATTGACTCCACAACTCGTTAAAGTTGTAAAGTAGGTATGCTTTATTCAGCGCTGAGGTGCATGGGGATCGTTCCTCCAAAGCATGCACACCCAGGGTCGTTTTTCCTTTACATTTATTCCCTTAAGGCATACATATGCATTAGATTACTGATACGCCTATACGTATTTAGTATGTGTCCCCGCTTCGTATTATAATGAGCTAGAAGGTCCTTTGCGCCTGCGCAGTGCCCCCTCTGGTCATGGGCAGGGGTCTCAAGATGAAGTAAATGAGTCTTCCTCCTGTGGGCAGGGATCCTCAAGATGAAGTAAACGAGTCTTCCTCTTCTTAAACTTTTCACCTTTTAATCTTCGCGCATGGCTTTAGGGTTTAGTCGGTACCTCATCCATAAATCATCAGCTTCTCCCCCTTATCAATAGACCCAGACATTCGCATTTCCTTGTCAATAGTTGCTTATCAGTAGAATCAGGCCTCTGTCTCCTCCCCTTATCAGTAGTTTGTGCCTTGTTCTGTTTAGTAAGCATGATAGGTGTTTACAACAGACAATACTTTTGTTTAAGCAAGGAATTCTTCTAACTCTCTTATACAATCCCCTGTATTGTTCCCATGTACATTTATTAACCCTGTATCACTGCAGGACGCAGTGGGCGTCTTGTACAAAAGGTTTTGCATTTTATCGGTGTATACGCACAAGAAGCAGAGGGCATCTCGTGGTTGGGGTCCTGCAAGAAAGATTTTGGTTTTACCCATATACAATCTGTCGTGGTTTAAACCGATCCACACAGCTCATCCACTCGCCCCTCCCCCCCCGACCCTCCCCACTCCCGGTGGGATAGGGAGGAGAATCAGGAGAATGTAACTCCCACGGGTTGAGATAAGAACAGCCCAGCAACCAAGGTACAACACAAATCACTACTGCTACCACCAATGATAATATTGATAAGAGAAAATAACAAGAGAATACGATACCACCGCCGAACGAGTTCGACCCCCCCGAAGAGAGAGAGTGCCCTTCCGGGTAACTCCCAGTTACCTCCCTGGGCATGACGTGCTGTGGTACGGAATACCTCTTTGGCTAGTTTGGGTCAGGTGTCCTGTCTCTGCTTCCTCCCGGCCTCCCCTCGTCCCCAGCACAGCATGAGACTCACAAAGTCCTTGGCCAGAATAAACATTACTTAACAACAGTTAAAACCAATCGGTGTTATCAGCTGTCTGCCCAGGCTGGAAGTCAAAACACAGAGCTTGAACCAGTTACTAAGAAGGAGCAAAACGGCTCCTGGTAAACCCAGGACACAATCGCAAGAAGCAGAGGGCATCTTGTGGTTGAGGTCCTGCAAGACGAGGTGGGCGTCTTGTAGAAAAGGTTTTGGATTTTACTGGTATTTGACTTACGTTGTGGCTTGTTATAGTTATGATTTTGGTCTTGTGATTTTGGTATTGGTGACAGACTGTTATAAATGTATTATTAATTGTTATCTCTGTTTCAAGTGTTGTAACTGTGGAGTGTCTATTTTGTGGCTCATTATAGTGATGATTTTGGTCTTGTGATTTTGGTATCGGTGGCAGGTTGTTATAACTGTTGTTAGTTTGATACAATTTTAGTCTCTGTCTCAAGTGTTGTAACTGTGTGGAGTGTGTCTGTGGGATCCCGTGTGTGTGTGTGTGTGTGTGAGAACGTGAGATTGATAATGGGAAATCAGCAGAGGGGAGAGATCTTGAAAAAGAGTCCTTTAGGGTGCATTTTGGCACGTTTGAAAGAACTGGGAGGGTTTCCTGGGGGCTCGGTAAATGAGAAAACGTTGATAAAAATATTGTAACGGATGGTGGCCTTTGTATAGTTTGGAAGATCAGGAAAAATATCCTAAAAATGGAACTTGGAATTATGATACATTGTTGCAATTAATGTTGTTTTGAGGTGGCAAGGAAAATGGGATAAGTAATGTATGCAGATATGTTTTTCACTTTAAGAAACGACCCCAAGTGACAGACGGAATGTGAAATTAATATACCTCTGCCAGATCCCTTAATTTTGGCTTTGGAAAAGGGCAGGGAAAAACTGAAAGCTAAGCTGGAGAGATGTTGTTCAGATTGTGATACTGGGGAAAGATGCTAAGGAAAACCAAGAGGGCAAGGAGGGGAGCTCGGGCAGTTCCTGTGTTTGAGCGTGGGATGAGTGCTGGGGAGGCAGAGGTGGAGGGATGTCGGGCGGAGGTGGGGGAGTGGGTTCGTCTCCTATGAGACCAGATCTGTGTGTGCTGTGGGGAGTTTGGACGTTGGAAGAGAGATTGCCCTGGGGGGAGTGCCATGGGGTGGCTCCGGTGGCTGAATTGGAACTAGACTGATGGGGACCTGGGGAATCTACCCTAGCAGATCCACCTGTTAAATTAAAACTAGGGACTAGAGGAAATAAAGTGGAATTTTAGTGGATACAGGAGCAACTTATGCGGCATTAAATCAGAGGGAAAAGAATTTGTTACAGATTTGGGAGCTACTGGTCACCAAGAAAAAGAGGAAAAAAAAAAAAAGGAGGCGTTCTTTCTGAAACCCTTAAACTACAAATTGGGAAAACAAATGGGAATGCATAAATTTTATGCATGCTAAATTCTCCGAAATGTTTAGGATGAGACGCAACATTTAAAGAAGGCAAAATGGAATTAAGAGTTAAAAATGATCAATTAAATGCAGTTTTGAGTTTCTCTTTAATTCAACAGAAAAGCAAACAGGAGGACCTCCCTGAAATAGAAGAAATCCTTAATCAGGTATATCTGGGAGTATGGGCGTGTGAAGTTCCAGGTAAGGCGAAAAATGCTTTGCCTGTTGAAGTAGGAATAAAAAGGGTGGTGGGGGCTGCCCAATTAGAATAAAACAATATCCCCCTAAAATTGCAGGGAAAGGGAATTAAAAATCATTGATAAATTTTAAAATATAAATTATTAATTGAATGTGAATTGGAATATAATACTCCTGTCTTGCCGGTAAAGAAATAAAGTTGCAGATTGGTTCAAGATCTCAGAGCAATCGACAAATTTGTAGAGGATATTAATTCAGTAATAGCTAATCCGTATACCTTATTGACTAAATTGAATAATAATCAGAAATGGTTTGCCGTCTTGGATTTAAAGGACTCTTTGTTTACCATTGGCCAAAGAAAACCAGAATTTATTTGCTTTTGAATGGGAAAATCCTGACACAGTAAGGAAAACCCGATTAACTTGGACAGTATTACCTCAAAGGTTTAAAAACAGTCCAGCGAGTTTTCAAAATCAGCACTGGCACTAGAATCATGGAAACCACCCACTCAGACGGGGACTCTGTTACAAGATGTGGATGACCTATTAATTGCCATAGAAACAAAGGAAGAACGTGTCCAGTGAATGGTGGGATTATTGAGTTTTCTGGGACTGAGTGGTTATTGGGTATCCAGACAAAAGGCCCAACTAATCCAAACCTGAGTTTCCTACCTAGGATATGAAATAACAGGAGAACAGAGAGAACTTGGAACTGCTCGAAAAGAAGCCATTTGTCAAACTCCACGACCATCGACCACCAAGTTGCTCCGGACGTTCCTGGTAATGACTGGACGATGCAGGCTTTGGATGCATGATTCTAGTGTTCTGGTAAGACCCCTATGTGAACTGTTAAAAGAAACCCCTCTCTCTTTGGAATGGACTGTTTCAGCAGAGGAGGGCTTTAGAAATTTAAAAGACAAAGCTAATGAGAACTGCAGCTCTGTGTCTGGATGTGACTGAATCCTTTTGGCTATATTCCTATGAAGAGCAGTGAATAGCTTTGGTGGTCCTTACTCAGAAACCTAGTGACTGCATGAGTAAGGTCCCTCTCTCCCAGCTCACCATGGACCTGACCCCAGGCACAGCCAGGCTGCCCTGAGCCAAACCATTGCTCTGTCTTACCTGCACTACATTAAAAACCCCAGCCATACAGAGCTGCAGTCAGGGGTGTGCTGAGGTTAACTGAGGCTCATCCCCAAGGGCACCCCCTGGTTTATGACTCCAATTAATTTATTTTTTTACTCCAATTACTGTTACCTTTTTTTCCCCTCCAGGAAAAGCTTATGTGCAAGAGCCCTTTAGGGAAAATAGGCTCCACGCTGGGTACAAGTTACTCCTGGGGACGTTCCAATTGGACACAGGAGGGAAATTTTTCACAATGAGAACAGTCAGCCTTTGGAATAATCTCCCCAGGGAAATGGTGGATTCCCCAGCACTGGATATTGTTAAGATTCGCCTGGACAGGGTGCTGGGACCGCTCCATCCTGCTCCCTGCTCCCCTCTAAAAGCAAACCCCGCTTCTGAGATGGCAGCAAGCAAACGCCTCTGTGGCTGCCACAGCGCCGGCGGCCCCAGGGGAAGCAGCCGGTCCCTGGGACACCGCGACCCGGCCAAGTGCTGCCCGGAGCAGCCTGCTGGTAGCTGGAGCAGTTATCTCCAGATATGGAGAACACTCCCCAGCCCCAACAGTGATGGTGAAGAGAGGGACACTCACTGCCGGACGTGGTCCACACCGTGCCTACAAAATGAAGCATCTCATCTAGCAGTCACCCACGTGCAAATGCAGGTCTCAAAGTGGCTTGGAGTAAGCATGTTTGATGCTACAGGTGTTAAGAGATGCTAACAAAGTGCTTTGGAAATAAGCCTGAGAGAAGGTATCGCTGAGAATTATTTGCAAGCACTTTAATTTGATATTCATTTGGTTTTAAAAAATTGACTTTTTCCCTGCAAGACAAGCTTAAATATTTGTTATTTGCACTGCAAATGTTAACAACAACAAAAATGCAGTAATATTTATGGGAAGTCAGGCAGTGAAGTGGGGAATGGAAGCAAGAAACCAGCTTTAAAAAAAGAGAATAAAACCAATTAAAATTGTCAGGAAAGCATTTGTAAGGAGAAACTCCACAGCAAACTCTGTAACACTTAGGTGGAAAGATCTCTGTCTCCAAGACAGTCCTGTTTTCCTTTCTCCAATTCTCCCCTCTTCCCTAAATCTAAACAAGCATTCTCGGCCCTTGAATGTAAAAAGAATGACTCTCTAAATGCTAAGGACCACTCCAAACCTGAGATTTCCGTCTGTTTATCAGCAATGCTTGTTGATGTTTCCACTTGGAGGAAATAAGGGTTTTTTTTCGGGGGGGGGGTTTAGGGGTTTCTTCTTCCTTAGACTGCATACTCATTTATGAGCCCCACCACACTGTTGCAGCTGCGCATCAACTTTTTATGATTTTTTATGATTATTATTTATGAGGTAAAAATCAGGCACGATTACTGCAGAATAGACCCGATTCAATTAGACCTAACCATCACGGAAAGAATGAGCTTTAATCTTACTTCCTTTACCTCTTACTTAATTCCTTCCCTATTCATAGTGGGTTTCTCTCTTATTCACTTGAATCAGAATTGACTTCTTTGAAATTCAGAGGTGGGCCAGATTGCTGTTTCCCATACAAAGCTCAGCACAGTTCCTGTTTTTCCAGGCCATTTTACCAATGCACATTCATAGTTATTATCCAGCCTGATCTCCTGAAGTATTGAAAAGTGTCCCCTTTTACATATACTAATTTGTTTTCCAACACTCTAGTAGCTTTGCCTAAAGTCCAGGTCATTCTTTTCATAGGCTCCCATCGCTGTGGCTGTTGTTTGTCCCCTGGAAACGGGGTAGGCTGCTTGTGCTGCTGGTTTCCCCAGCTGATATCCAACACAAGTCACTTCTGGTTGCAAGAAACCACATTCATCATTAAAAAAGCAAAGTACTGAATCAGAGCCTTCCTCTGCTCCAATGTGCCCATAGTTTATAGCGGGGCACCTTCATGTATTTGCAGATAGTCACTGCAGGTTTAAGATGCTGAAGAGGGCAGGTCTTGACCTAATGGGACATAGAAGCCTCATTTGGACCTCTTGGAAGAAAAACACTTTTAATTAACTTGTGCTGAAAAAACAGTGTTTCACAAACATGATGGTTGTGACCTCCCTTACATCCCAGTGCCTGGGACCACACTAAATTTAACAGCAGATTCACCTGAATGCCTTAGATTTACCACTGTGCTGAAGCCTCAAATGAAGCTGCCACAGGGAATGCTCCCCACTCTCCCACAGCTTCACAACCATACTGTTTGTATTTACTCAAATTACCCAATTAACCATTCCCTGAGCAGGCGGAACCACTGGAAACAACTTCCAGCCGTACGTAAATACAGAAAGACATCAACTCGCTCACACTTCCCTGAACAACCCTTTCCTCAAGCCAAACCCAAGGTAAATAAGCTTCTACACTGAGATACTAGAGTTGGCAGGCACAAGCACCTTCACTGATAAACACTACTAGTTAGAATCAGTAGGTACCAAGACAAATCTCAGCTTTACAAGGAGACACTTGGGGCCTGAGATGCGTGTTTCAGATGCAAAAGTAAAAGCAGGCACTGAAACCAGTGTATATCCATGGGAAACCTTCACTTTTCGGATAAGGCCACTGGAATGCATGCAGCAGGGCTAGAATTTAAGAGGTGACTCCAGAAGTCCGTGTCATATGTAGCTTTGTTCGTGCTTTACTCTGCTGTGCTCAGCCTAGAGCAGGCACCGGAGAAGTTGGATTCAAATGCACTTTGAGGTAGGAAAGTGAGGAGAGACAGCAATGTGCATGTCACCTTTCAAAGCTCACTGTGTGCTGAAGATGCCCAGCAACAACTTTCAAACCTGGCTCTTTTCCTGAGGGAGCAGAGTTCAAACATTAGTGCTTTACTCTGCTGTGCTCAGCTGAGAGCAGGCGGCGGCGATGTTGGAATCAAATGCACTTTGAGGTAGGAAAGTGAGGAGAGACAGCAAAGTGTGTGTCACCCTTGCAAAGCTTACTGTGTGCTGAAGATGACGAGAGAGATCTTTCACTCCAGGCTCTTTGGCTGTGGGATTAGAGTTCAAACGTTCGTGCTTTACTCTGCTGTGCTCAGCCAAGAGGAGGCACCAAAGATGTTGGATTCAATGCACTTTGAGGTAGGAAAGTGAGGAGAGACAGCAATGTGTGTGTCACCCTTCAAAGCTGGGTGCTGAAGAGGCCCAGCAGAATTATTCACTCCTGGCTCTTTGGCTGAGGGAGCAGAGTTCAAACATTCGTGGTTTTTCAGTCACGGGCTGCTGTATCGGACACCTGGTTTGCTGGTGACAGGCGGGATACAAGAGTCCCAGAGAAGATAAAGGGTTTTGGGGCAGGAGTTAGCAGGGCTTATTGACAGGGCTTTAAACTAGTTATGAAGGGGGGAGGGGATTTAACTGGGCCTGTTGGGGACAAGCCCAAGAGGAGCATGCTAGGGATTGAAGGATGGCGGGCTAAGGAGGACTATCAATCTCTTGTTCCATTTGTGGGAAAGGATAGCTTTTTAGACCCTGTCCCGCAGGGGAAAAAGGGTACTAGGACTGGCTCCCTGAAACGCCTGTACACCAATGCACGCAGCATGGGGAATAAACAGGAGGAGTTAGAAGTCTGTGTGCGGGCTAAAGGTTATGATCTAGTGGCAATTACAGAGACATGGTGGGACAGTTCACATGACTGGAATGTGGTCATGGATGGCTATGTCCTTTTTAGGAAAGATAGGTCAGCGAAGCGAGGTGGTGGAGTTGCTCTTTACGTGAGAGAGCAACCAGAATGTATTGAGTTCTGTCCGGGGTCGGATGAGGAGCAAGTGGAATGTCTGTGGGTACGAATTAAGGGACAGACTGGCACGGGTGATACAGTTGTGGGGGTCTATTACAGACCTCCTGATCAGGATAAAGGAGTTGATGAGGCTTTCTACAGGCAACTGGAAGTAACCTCGCGACTACATGCCTTAGTCGTCGTGGGGGATTTTAACTACCCCGATATTTGCTGGAAGACTCACACAGCCAGTCATTCACAGTCTAGGAGGTTCTTCGAATGCATTGATGATAATTTCTTAATGCAAATGGTGGACGCACCAACTAGGAGAGCAGCGCTGCTAGATTTAGTACTCGCCAACAAAGAGGGTTTGGTCGAAGCGGTGACGGTCAATGGCAGCCTTGGCTGCAGTGACCATGAGATGGTGGAGTTTAGGATCCTGTGTGGGAGGAATAGAATACCTAGCAAAGCCACAGTTCTGGATTTCCGAAGGGCCAACTTTGGCCTCTTCAGTCAACTGCTAAGGGAAGTCTCATGGGAAAGTGTACTAGGCGGTAAAGGGGCTCAAGATAGTTGGTTAGCATTCAAGGACCGCTTCTTCCAAGCTCAGGATCGGAGCGTCCCAATGAGTAGGAAATCAAGTAAGGGATCTAGGAGACCGGCGTGGTTAAACAAGGAGCTGCTGGGCAAACTCAAGTGGAAAAGGAGAATCTATGGATTATGTAAGGAGGGGCTGGCCGCTTGGGAGGAATATAGGACAGTGGTTAGAGGATGTAGGGAGGCAATTAGGACAGCTAAGGCCTCCTTGGAACTCAATCTTGCTAGTCGGGTTAAAGGCAATAGAAAGGGCTTCTTCAAATACATAGCAACTAAAACTAACACAAGAGGCAATATAGGCCCACTGGTGAACGAAGTGGGTGCCCTGGAGACAGAGGATATAAAGAAGGCAGAGGTGCTGAATGCCTTCTTTGCCTCTGTCTTTACTCCTGCAGACTCTCCCCGAGGGCCCCGGATTTCTATAGCCCCAGAAGGAGTCAGGACAAAGGAGTTTGCTTTGGTAGATGAGGATTGGGTTAGGGATCAGCTATGCAATCTGGACATCTGTAGATCGATGGGTCCGGATGGAATGCACCCACGGGTGCTGAGGGAGCTGGCGGAGGTCATTGCTAGGCCACTCTCCATCATCTTTGGTAAGTCATGGGAAACGGGCGAGGTGCCTGAGGATTGGCGGATGGCAAAGGTCACACCAGTCTATAAGAAAGGCAAGAAGGAGGACCCGGGTAATTATAGACCGGTCAGCCTTACCTCCATCCCTGGAAAGGTGATGGAACAAGTTATTCTTGACTCCATCACTAGGCATATCAAGGATGAGGGGGTCATTAAGAACAGCCAACATGGTTTTATGAGGGGGAAGTCATGTATGACCAACCTTATAGCCTTCTATGAGGAAGTGACTAGGTGGAGGGATGATGGTAGAGCGGTAGATGTATTTCTTCTTGATTTCAGTAAGGCATTTGATACTGTCTCCCACAGCACCCTCATAGATAAGCTAAGGAAGTGTGGGCTCGACGATCAAGTAGTGATGTGGATCGAGAACTGGTTGAAAGGAAGAAGGCAGAGAGTTGTGGTCAATGGCGCAGAATCTAGCTGGAGGTCTGTGACTAGTGGAGTCCCTCAGGGGTCGGTGCTGGGACCGGTGCTGTTTCATATTTTCATCAATGACCTGGATGAGGGAACTGAGTGCACCCTCAGCAAGTTCGCTGATGACACAAAACTGGGAGGAGTGGCTGACACACCAGAAGGCTGTGCTGCCATTCAGCAAGACCTGGACAGGCTGGAGAGTTAGGCGGGGAGAAACTTGATGAAATTTAACAAGGGCAAGTGTAGAGTCTTGCATCTGGGGAAGAACAACCCCATGTACCAGTACAGGTTGGGGGGTGACCTGCTGGAAAGTAGCGAAGGGGAAAGGGACCTGGGGGTCCTGGTGGATAGGAGGATGACCATGAGCCAGCAATGTGCTCTTGCGGCCAAGAAGGCAAATGGCATCTTAGGGTGCATTAGAAAGGGTGTGGTTAGTAGGTCAAGAGAGGTTCTCCTCTCCCTCTACTCAGCCTTGGTGAGGCCGCATCTGGAATACTGCGTCCAGTTCTGGGCCCCTCTGTTCAAGAAGGACAGGGAATTGCTTGAAGGAGTCCAGCGCAGAGCCACAAAGACGATTAAGGGAGTGGAACATCTCCCTTATGAGGAGAGGCTGAGGGAGCTGGGTCTCTTTAGCTTGGAGAAGAGGAGACTGGGGGGTGACCTCATCAATGTTTACAAATATGTAAAGGGTGGGTGTCAGGATGATGGAGCTAGGCTTTTTTTCAGTGATATCCAGTGATAGGATAAGGGGCAATGGGTGTAAACTGGAGCATAGGAAGTTCCACGTTAACATCAGGAAGAACTTCTTTACTGTAAGAGTGACAGAGAACTGGAACAGGTTGCCCAGGGGGTTGTGGAGTCTCCTACACTGGAGATATTCAAGGCCCGCCTGGACAAGTTCCTGTGTGATGTACTGTAGGTTACCCTGCTCTTGCAGGGGGGTTGGACTAGATGATCTTTTGAGGTCCCTTCCAATCCTTGGGATTCTGTGTGTGTGATTCTGTGTGTGTGACCCCTGGCTCTGGCAGCCTCTGCCCCTCTCCCACTGAATGGCCCCAGGAGAGACAGCACCGCAGCTCCTGGGAGCTGGTAAACCCCAAACGGGTGGGGATGGGCCTCAGATGGAAAACAATTTGGATATGGGGAGGATCCCCATCCGCTCTGGACTCCCCAGGTGGCTCCAGAGCACCCAAACACGGGGAGGGGCCAAACAGAAATGTGCCAAAAAGGGATAGTTGGTGACGTATTTGGAGTATCGGGGCTGGGGGAAGTGAGGATGGGAACGCCGGCCCGGCTATTTTTAACTGAGCATTGAGCCGAGCAGTGGCAGGTTTCCTTCCTCTTTCTCTCTCCTGAGCGCTGAGCAAAGGAAAACTAGAGAAACCTCCACAAACCTCCACTCTGAGGCAGGGAGGCCCAGGAGAAAAAAAAAGAAGAAGAACCCAGCACATTTCTGTGCAGTGTTGGGATGGATGGATTGGGTTGGGAATGTCTCTGTGAAGTGGGAGGATACAGCACTGACCCTGCTGAGGCTTTTCTAGCAAGAGAAATGCAACCAAGGACAAAAGGGACTGGTCTGACAGGGGAGTCAAGCTGGAAGGGACAGGGGAACAGAAAAAGCAGCAGGATTTTTCTTTCCAAAAGTCCCAGGCTCTTGTTCCAACACTTCCTAAACAAGAAAAAAGGGAATATCCCCATTTCAAGAAAGACGGATTTAGTTCCATTTAAGAAAGAGAGGAACTCAAAATGACAAAAAGTTTTGTTTGTTGTAGCTTTCTTTCCCAGAATCACTCTATCTTGTTGTCTTGAAAGAAGCAGCCAAGCCACAACTCCCAATTTGATGCCAGCACCAAAAACCCCCTCAAAGATCTAAAACTTTGCCATCAATTACCAACACACACCTACAGTGCCAGGACACCTTATTCTTCTGGGTGTATCAATACCCCAAACCATGTGGACCACATCCCTGCCCGCAGGATGGGCCAGCCAGGACCGAAATCTCATTGTCTTTCCCTGGAAAACACAAAAATGTTTTGCATCAAAAAGCTTTAGAGAATAGGCTCATTCAGTGGTGTCATCACTGTATTTACAGCTTCTGCTAGTGTCTGTGTTTTGCAGGTAGCCTGCAAAGGAGTGGAAACATTACGTGGAGTGAGATATATGTATTTAGCTATGCATAACTCGCAAATACATCAAGCGCTACCTACGCGCCACATCGAAGGAATTGTTTGCCAAATACTTCACCCGCTGCTGTTGGTTTCTCCGAGTCTCTTCCCTGAAAAGAGAATCTATCCTACATTAATCAGAGAGCAAATACAAAGCATGACAGGAACAGCTCTTGGCTCCACCAAGGAGGAACGCGTGCAATTGCTCAGTTCCTTTCGGTTTGGATGCTGAGCCAGAAACCCTGGTGAATGCCCCTGCCATGGGCAGGCACACCTTCCACTAGACCAGGTTTCTCAAGTGGCTTTAGTAGGTGTTACATTGTCACTGGGCTTGGATCCAGAAACCAGGGGCTAAGGAGGCAAAACTAAAACAAACAGCACACACCCCCCACCCCCTCCCCCCACATGCCTTTGCAATTCTCCTCTTCCCGTGGCTCCAGGGGCTGGGGCTTCAGGAGCAAACACATTCCTGATGTGTACACTAACATCTTGAGCAATGGTCTTTTTCCCTCAGTGCCTGGAACCCAGCTGGGATAACCCTGGGAGAGCTCAGGGGGGACTCTCCAGCTTCCCACAATGCGAGCCACATCCCAGTCATGTTTGTGTGGGTCCCTCCTGGGTCCCCAGCCAGGGCTACCACCGCTGGGGACACTTCTGCTGGCAGTGGCCCAGCCCCCCGGCTGACCCCAAACCTCATGCTAAGCCACTGAGGGTTCACCAAGGGGAAACACCACTTCTCATCCTTCCCAAACCATGGGCCATCTGCTTCCTTTTACTTCTTTTCATATCATTTTTATAAAGGTGCAGCTCGACTTTGCTCTCGTTTTCTCTCTTGCCCAAGGACAGAGGCTCATGTAGTCACTCCATTCCAGCAGGCTCCCTCCATTCCTGAGTTTTCCCACACAACAGTTCTTATCTGCACACAATTCCCTGCCATGGCAGGTTGCTCCTGGGAACCTCTGCAGTACTGCAGCCACTGGGCCTGTGCACGGATGACGAGGGGAACCCAGCAGCCAAGGGGACAAGGCACCCACCTGCCCCTGGGTGATCGAGGGGCTGCAAAGCAAATCAACTGCCAAAATGTCCCCCTCGCATGTTGGGCAGGGATGAGCTGGGGCTCTCGGATGGAGGTGGGATGGAGCTGGCACCAGCGTGGCGTCACTGCGGTCAGGATGTCAGGAACAAGCGTGCCACAAGAGTCGAAGCTGGGAATCCGGAAATAAAAATATCAGCCATGATGTCAGGCTTCCTGAAAGCATGATTGACTGTTTAATTCCACACACATGCACACTCCTCTCCTCCCAGCCAGGGTGACTCAGCCCTGGCACGGCTGCAGAGGCTTCTCCTGGCTCCTGCCCTTGCCGCGAGAGCGGAAAACGCACCCTCTCTTAAGCGGCGGCAGCAATAATCATGGCCAGCACTCACAGGGCTGGTTGACTGCTGCCAGCTCAAACAGAGCTGGAAGCACTCTCCCACACTCAGCCGGGGCAGCAGAGGCACCCGCTGCTGAGAAACCACTCTCCATTGCCCTGGCATGCTGCTGAACCCCAAACCACCAGCCCAAGGGATGAGGATGCTGGGCATACGAGGCAAGGGACCTCCTGGGGTGGGAAAGCCAAAGCTGTGATGCTTAAAATGCTACCAAGCCAGAGCACTGCTGCTGTGCGATGGCTTCTGCTTCCATGGCCATGGGGCATGCTTCCCATCAGCCCATGCCTGCACTGGCCTTAGTGCTTGGCAGGACCATGCATGCAGAGGAAAATAAATCCATAGCTTGAGGGAAGAAGATAAGCTCCTTGGGATAACCCATCTCCTAGAGCCATTTCTTTTAGTCAAGTGCAAAGCTGCAAATGCGAAAATTGAGCCAACAATTTGAAAGCATCAATCCCACACGAGGGAATTAGAAAAATACTCTCAGAAGAAAATGGGCTCCTCTGGGGCTGGCTTGAAGCAGAGCTGCCTGCTCATGGGGCCATTTGGGCCGGGTTGCTTTTGGTTTATTTTAACTGGTTTTAGTATTTGCAGGTCTTAATCATTTACTAAGCAAAAGTAGCCCACTACAGCTGGGAACATAACCCTTCAACTGGCCCAGTTTCCCTTCCCAGCAGCAGAAGCACTCAGTGATTCTAAAGTTCACCTTTTGTCATTGGCTTCGAGGCTGCTGAGCACAGCACTGTGCTTAAACCGAGCTGCCCCCAGACTCATCCCTCCCCTGTTTCATTTCCACCTCCCAGCTGTAATTTTGCAAGGCTGTTTCTGCAGGAGGAGGCCAGAGGCACCATGCTTCCCACGTGTGTCACCTTGTGCATGTCCTCCTGTGCTGTGGCTGGCAGTGCAGGATGCCCACCAGTGTGCTACAACCCCAACAGCGTTCTGGGGCTGTGCTGTGTCCCCTGTGTGTGGGACGAGTGGTTTCATGGGAGTTGGTGTGCTGCGTGACTGCCTGCCTGCCTACCTCTTCTGGAAGTCTCTCACGCCAATCTTGGCTTTTACACTAGTTTTACTCCCCAAGTTTCTAGCTGTAGACATGCAGCGAGTCCTCTTCCAAATGCAAACCCCAGAATTTATACATTTAGAATCCATCATTTACTTTAAAAGCCCAAATTCACTGCTCTCAGGCCCAAACTCAGGGCTCTGGAGGGAGAACCACACAGGGCATTTCCTGTTACCGGTGGGATGTGGCTGTAGGACTTGGCTTCCTTCATCACCCCTGACCAGACCACCCTGCTCACCACAGGCATCCAAAGCCCTGTGGCTCTGCACAACAACACCCCCCCAAAACTGGAAAGCAAAAGCTGTGGTGTTTCCCTTTGCTTTTTCCATGCTGTAAAATGACACTGGCCTATCTTCTAACTTCCCTATGAGGCCAGAAGCTCTCTCCCCCGCCAGGGTCAACCTGGGCACGCAAGAACATAAATCCCAAGAAGCACTTTAAGCTAAATACAAAGAGCCAAACTGACTTTTGAAACAAGCATCCCAAGGAGCATAAAGCCTAAGAGGGTTTGCAAGACACCCAGCCTGCATCTCTCTGAAGACAGAGCAGAGCTGAGCCTTTGTCTCCCACATCAGAAGCAGCCTGTGATAAAAAGAGTGGAAAAAAAGGGAAGTCACAAGAACATTTGCTGCTGGAAACTGCTCATGGGGAGGACGCGATGTCTGGAAGGAGCCTGTGGCACACAGCATGTGCCAAGGAAAGGGACAAGATGTGCTATCTCCTCACCCACACTTGGTGTGAGACACAAAGAGCATCCCCCAGGCTGGGGGGACCCTGGGCTCCTGCCTGGGCACCATGGTGCCCACCACGAGCACCCTGCACCCCGAGAAGAACCAACCAATCAGTTCAGTAGATTTCATTTGAAGACGGTGAGGAGGCGGCTCTGCAGATGGCATCAATACCAGTTCTGCTGCCGACTCCACGGTGTGTCATCGGTTCTGCTCAGCCTGAAGAGGTGCAAGTAGAGAAAACAATGTCATTGTTGCTAGGATTTTCGGGCTCCGGCTGCCTGGCCAAGCTGAGAGTGTGTGACAGGGCTGGGGAAGGACAGCCGCGAGGAATGGTGTTATCTCAGCTGAAGAGGAAGATGAGTAACTTTCCTAGAGGCTGAGTCCTTTCAGTGCACAAAGGCATTTTTTGAATCAGATTTCAGGTATCAGCAATGTTTCTTGCTCCTTTGGGCTTCAAGAACATCAGAGCCTGTGCCTGCTGTGAATTTGGGGGATGGTGACAAGAGCCACCCCGAGCTCTGAACTCACAGAAACATCTCAACCTCGATGCACAAAACCACCAGAAATTGTTATATATCAGACACCCGACATCCCTATTTACCCCTGAAACACTCCTTCAGTGCCACACTGGACACAACTGCAGCAACGAGCAGCGAAGCTCCCTTAGACCCCCTCACGTCTCATCCCACCGCAATGCCAACACAGGAGACATGGCACAAGGCAAATGCTCCAGCAGCTTCCTGCGTTGCCCTGCCTGCCCCAGGCTTGCAGTAGTACAAGAGGTATAGCACCTGCACAGGATCCACAGGAGGTCTGTGGCTTTTGGGAGCCTGAACCAGCCTCATTCCAGTCCTCATTTGTTGTTGCGGGCAGCACTATCACCCCACTGGAAACTGGCATTTCTTTCTTAAAAGCTCTGTGCCCAATGACTACCAGCTCCAAAACTGTTTGGTGGGAGGCACACATCTCTGAGAGGTGATCATAGAATCATGGAATGGCTTAGAAAGAACCTTAGAGCTCATCCAGTTCCAACCCCCTGCCACGGCCAGGGACACCTTCCACTAGAGCAGCTTGCTCCAAGCCCCGTCCAACCTGGCCTTGAACGTGCCCTCCTCGCGCAACCCCACGCTGCCTGGAACGTGCCAGGAACATTCATTTCCACTTCATTGACCACCGATCCCATGCACAGCCTGGGAAGAGCAGCCAGAGGCTGCTTTGTCTGGGACCTGACACCATCCCGTTCCAGGCACCAGCAACAGGACACAGGGCAGCCCCGGAACCGGGCCGAGAGGATGGGGATGAGGAATGGCCTCGCACAGGGAAGTCTGCGAGTGCTCCAAACATCTGACATCCAGCCCAGCCAGGTTCTCGTCCCTGAAAATACAGAACCCTGACCTATTTCCAGGGAACGTGAGCACCCCTTTAAACAAATCCCTGATAAATGAAGGCAAGGAACCATTTCCTCCCTATTTCCTTCCATTAGAAAAAAAAAAAAACACTACCACTAATCACCAATAAAGAAATAAAAGCCCTAAACGAGCTGCTAGTGACTGCATGAGTAAGGTCCCTCTCTCCCAGCTCACCATGGACCTGACCCCAGGCACAGCCAGGCTGCCCTGAGCCAAACCATTGCTCTGTCTTACCTGCACTACATTAAAAACCCCAGCCATACAGAGCTGCAGTCAGGGGTGTGCTGAGGTTAACTGAGGCTCATCCCCAAGGGCACCCCCTGGTTTATGACTCCAATTAATTTATTTTTTTACTCCAATTACTGTTACCTTTTTTTCCCCTCCAGGAAAAGCTTATGTGCAAGAGCCCTTTAGGGAAAATAGGCTCCACGCTGGGTACAAGTTACTCCTGGGGACGTTCCAATTGGACACAGGAGGGAAATTTTTCACAATGAGAACAGTCAGCCTTTGGAATAATCTCCCCAGGGAAATGGTGGATTCCCCAGCACTGGATATTGTTAAGATTCGCCTGGACAGGGTGCTGGGACCGCTCCATCCTGCTCCCTGCTCCCCTCTAAAAGCAAACCCCGCTTCAGAGATGGCAGCAAGCAAACGCCTCTGTGGCTGCCACAGCGCCGGCGGCCCCAGGGGAAGCAGCCGGTCCCTGGGACACCGCGACCCGGCCAAGTGCTGCCCGGAGCAGCCTGCTGGTAGCTGGAGCAGTTATCTCCAGATATGGAGAACACTCCCCAGCCCCAGCAGTGATGGTGAAGAGAGGGACACTCACTGCCGGACGTGGTCCACACCGTGCCTACAAAATGAAGCATCTCATCTAGCAGTCACCCACGTGCAAATGCAGGTCTCAAAGTGGCTTGGAGTAAGCATGTTTGATGCTACAGGTGTTAAGAGATGCTAACAAAGTGCTTTGGAAATAAGCCTGAGAGAAGGTATCGCTGAGAAGTATTTGCAAGCACTTTAATTTGATATTCATTTGGTTTTAAAAAATTGACTTTTTCCCTGCAAGACAAGCTTAAATATTTGTTATTTGCACTGCAAATGTTAACAACAACAAAAATGCAGTAATATTTATGGGAAGTCAGGCAGTGAAGTGGGGAATGGAAGCAAGAAACCAGCTTTAAAAAAAGAGAATAAAACCAATTAAAATTGTCAGGAAAGCATTTGTAAGGAGAAACTCCACAGCAAACTCTGTAACACTTAGGTGGAAAGATCTCTGTCTCCAAGACAGTCCTGTTTTCCTTTCTCCAATTCTCCCCTCTTCCCTAAATCTAAACAAGCATTCTCGGCCCTTGAATGTAAAAAGAATGACTCTCTAAATGCTAAGGACCACTCCAAACCTGAGATTTCCGTCTGTTTATCAGCAATGCTTGTTGATGTTTCCACTTGGAGGAAATAAGGGTTTTTTTTCGGGGGGGGGGTTTAGGGGTTTCTTCTTCCTTAGACTGCATACTCATTTATGAGCCCCACCACACTGTTGCAGCTGCGCATCAACTTTTTATGATTTTTTATGATTATTATTTATGAGGTAAAAATCAGGCACGATTACTGCAGAATAGACCCGATTCAATTAGACCTAACCATCACGGAAAGAATGAGCTTTAATCTTACTTCCTTTACCTCTTACTTAATTCCTTCCCTATTCATAGTGGGTTTCTCTCTTATTCACTTGAATCAGAATTGACTTCTTTGAAATTCAGAGGTGGGCCAGATTGCTGTTTCCCATACAAAGCTCAGCACAGTTCCTGTTTTTCCAGGCCATTTTACCAATGCACATTCATAGTTATTATCCAGCCTGATCTCCTGAAGTATTGAAAAGTGTCCCCTTTTACATATACTAATTTGTTTTCCAACACTCTAGTAGCTTTGCCTAAAGTCCAGGTCATTCTTTTCATAGGCTCCCATCGCTGTGGCTGTTGTTTGTCCCCTGGAAACGGGGTAGGCTGCTTGTGCTGCTGGTTTCCCCAGCTGATATCCAACACAAGTCACTTCTGGTTGCAAGAAACCACATTCATCATTAAAAAAGCAAAGTACTGAATCAGAGCCTTCCTCTGCTCCAATGTGCCCATAGTTTATAGCGGGGCACCTTCATGTATTTGCAGATAGTCACTGCAGGTTTAAGATGCTGAAGAGGGCAGGTCTTGACCTAATGGGACATAGAAGCCTCATTTGGACCTCTTGGAAGAAAAACACCTTTAATTAACTTGTGCTGAAAAAACAGTGTTTCACAAACATGATGGTTGTGACCTCCCTTACATCCCAGTGCCTGGGACCACACTAAATTTAACAGCAGATTCACCTGAATGCCTTAGATTTACCACTGTGCTGAAGCCTCAAATGAAGCTGCCACAGGGAATGCTCCCCACTCTCCCACAGCTTCACAACCATACTGTTTGTATTTACTCAAATTACCCAATTAACCATTCCCTGAGCAGGCGGAACCACTGGAAACAACTTCCAGCCGTACGTAAATACAGAAAGACATCAACTCGCTCACACTTCCCTGAACAACCCTTTCCTCAAGCCAAACCCAAGGTAAATAAGCTTCTACACTGAGATACTAGAGTTGGCAGGCACAAGCACCTTCACTGATAAACACTACTAGTTAGAATCAGTAGGTACCAAGACAAATCTCAGCTTTACAAGGAGACACTTGGGGCCTGAGATGCGTGTTTCAGATGCAAAAGTAAAAGCAGGCACTGAAACCAGTGTATATCCATGGGAAACCTTCACTTTTCGGATAAGGCCACTGGAATGCATGCAGCAGGGCTAGAATTTAAGAGGTGACTCCAGAAGTCCGTGTCATATGTAGCTTTGTTCGTGCTTTACTCTGCTGTGCTCAGCCTAGAGCAGGCACCGGAGAAGTTGGATTCAAATGCACTTTGAGGTAGGAAAGTGAGGAGAGACAGCAATGTGCATGTCACCTTTCAAAGCTCACTGTGTGCTGAAGATGCCCAGCAACAACTTTCAAACCTGGCTCTTTTCCTGAGGGAGCAGAGTTCAAACATTAGTGCTTTACTCTGCTGTGCTCAGCTGAGAGCAGGCGGCGGCGATGTTGGAATCAAATGCACTTTGAGGTAGGAAAGTGAGGAGAGACAGCAAAGTGTGTGTCACCCTTGCAAAGCTTACTGTGTGCTGAAGATGACGAGAGAGATCTTTCACTCCAGGCTCTTTGGCTGTGGGATTAGAGTTCAAACGTTCGTGCTTTACTCTGCTGTGCTCAGCCAAGAGGAGGCACCAAAGATGTTGGATTCAATGCACTTTGAGGTAGGAAAGTGAGGAGAGACAGCAATGTGTGTGTCACCCTTCAAAGCTGGGTGCTGAAGAGGCCCAGCAGAATTATTCACTCCTGGCTCTTTGGCTGAGGGAGCAGAGTTCAAACATTCGTGGTTTTTCAGTCACGGGCTGCTGTATCGGACACCTGGTTTGCTGGTGACAGGCGGGATACAAGAGTCCCAGAGAAGATAAAGGGTTTTGGGGCAGGAGTTAGCAGGGCTTATTGACAGGGCTTTAAACTAGTTATGAAGGGGGGAGGGGATTTAACTGGGCCTGTTGGGGACAAGCCCAAGAGGAGCATGCTAGGGATTGAAGGATGGCGGGCTAAGGAGGACTATCAATCTCTTGTTCCATTTGTGGGAAAGGATAGCTTTTTAGACCCTGTCCCGCAGGGGAAAAAGGGTACTAGGACTGGCTCCCTGAAACGCCTGTACACCAATGCACGCAGCATGGGGAATAAACAGGAGGAGTTAGAAGTCTGTGTGCGGGCTAAAGGTTATGATCTAGTGGCAATTACAGAGACATGGTGGGACAGTTCACATGACTGGAATGTGGTCATGGATGGCTATGTCCTTTTTAGGAAAGATAGGTCAGCGAAGCGAGGTGGTGGAGTTGCTCTTTACGTGAGAGAGCAACCAGAATGTATTGAGTTCTGTCCGGGGTCGGATGAGGAGCAAGTGGAATGTCTGTGGGTACGAATTAAGGGACAGACTGGCACGGGTGATACAGTTGTGGGGGTCTATTACAGACCTCCTGATCAGGATAAAGGAGTTGATGAGGCTTTCTACAGGCAACTGGAAGTAACCTCGCGACTACATGCCTTAGTCGTCGTGGGGGATTTTAACTACCCCGATATTTGCTGGAAGACTCACACAGCCAGTCATTCACAGTCTAGGAGGTTCTTCGAATGCATTGATGATAATTTCTTAATGCAAATGGTGGACGCACCAACTAGGAGAGCAGCGCTGCTAGATTTAGTACTCGCCAACAAAGAGGGTTTGGTCGAAGCGGTGACGGTCAATGGCAGCCTTGGCTGCAGTGACCATGAGATGGTGGAGTTTAGGATCCTGTGTGGGAGGAATAGAATACCTAGCAAAGCCACAGTTCTGGATTTCCGAAGGGCCAACTTTGGCCTCTTCAGTCAACTGCTAAGGGAAGTCTCATGGGAAAGTGTACTAGGCGGTAAAGGGGCTCAAGATAGTTGGTTAGCATTCAAGGACCGCTTCTTCCAAGCTCAGGATCGGAGCGTCCCAATGAGTAGGAAATCAAGTAAGGGATCTAGGAGACCGGCGTGGTTAAACAAGGAGCTGCTGGGCAAACTCAAGTGGAAAAGGAGAATCTATGGATTATGTAAGGAGGGGCTGGCCGCTTGGGAGGAATATAGGACAGTGGTTAGAGGATGTAGGGAGGCAATTAGGACAGCTAAGGCCTCCTTGGAACTCAATCTTGCTAGTCGGGTTAAAGGCAATAGAAAGGGCTTCTTCAAATACATAGCAACTAAAACTAACACAAGAGGCAATATAGGCCCACTGGTGAACGAAGTGGGTGCCCTGGAGACAGAGGATATAAAGAAGGCAGAGGTGCTGAATGCCTTCTTTGCCTCTGTCTTTACTCCTGCAGACTCTCCCCGAGGGCCCCGGATTTCTATAGCCCCAGAAGGAGTCAGGACAAAGGAGTTTGCTTTGGTAGATGAGGATTGGGTTAGGGATCAGCTATGCAATCTGGACATCTGTAGATCGATGGGTCCGGATGGAATGCACCCACGGGTGCTGAGGGAGCTGGCGGAGGTCATTGCTAGGCCACTCTCCATCATCTTTGGTAAGTCATGGGAAACGGGCGAGGTGCCTGAGGATTGGCGGATGGCAAAGGTCACACCAGTCTATAAGAAAGGCAAGAAGGAGGACCCGGGTAATTATAGACCGGTCAGCCTTACCTCCATCCCTGGAAAGGTGATGGAACAAGTTATTCTTGACTCCATCACTAGGCATATCAAGGATGAGGGGGTCATTAAGAACAGCCAACATGGTTTTATGAGGGGGAAGTCATGTATGACCAACCTTATAGCCTTCTATGAGGAAGTGACTAGGTGGAGGGATGATGGTAGAGCGGTAGATGTATTTCTTCTTGATTTCAGTAAGGCATTTGATACTGTCTCCCACAGCACCCTCATAGATAAGCTAAGGAAGTGTGGGCTCGACGATCAAGTAGTGATGTGGATCGAGAACTGGTTGAAAGGAAGAAGGCAGAGAGTTGTGGTCAATGGCGCAGAATCTAGCTGGAGGTCTGTGACTAGTGGAGTCCCTCAGGGGTCGGTGCTGGGACCGGTGCTGTTTCATATTTTCATCAATGACCTGGATGAGGGAACTGAGTGCACCCTCAGCAAGTTCGCTGATGACACAAAACTGGGAGGAGTGGCTGACACACCAGAAGGCTGTGCTGCCATTCAGCAAGACCTGGACAGGCTGGAGAGTTAGGCGGGGAGAAACTTGATGAAATTTAACAAGGGCAAGTGTAGAGTCTTGCATCTGGGGAAGAACAACCCCATGTACCAGTACAGGTTGGGGGGTGACCTGCTGGAAAGTAGCGAAGGGGAAAGGGACCTGGGGGTCCTGGTGGATAGGAGGATGACCATGAGCCAGCAATGTGCTCTTGCGGCCAAGAAGGCAAATGGCATCTTAGGGTGCATTAGAAAGGGTGTGGTTAGTAGGTCAAGAGAGGTTCTCCTCTCCCTCTACTCAGCCTTGGTGAGGCCGCATCTGGAATACTGCGTCCAGTTCTGGGCCCCTCTGTTCAAGAAGGACAGGGAATTGCTTGAAGGAGTCCAGCGCAGAGCCACAAAGACGATTAAGGGAGTGGAACATCTCCCTTATGAGGAGAGGCTGAGGGAGCTGGGTCTCTTTAGCTTGGAGAAGAGGAGACTGGGGGGTGACCTCATCAATGTTTACAAATATGTAAAGGGTGGGTGTCAGGATGATGGAGCTAGGCTTTTTTTCAGTGATATCCAGTGATAGGATAAGGGGCAATGGGTGTAAACTGGAGCATAGGAAGTTCCACGTTAACATCAGGAAGAACTTCTTTACTGTAAGAGTGACAGAGAACTGGAACAGGTTGCCCAGGGGGTTGTGGAGTCTCCTACACTGGAGATATTCAAGGCCCGCCTGGACAAGTTCCTGTGTGATGTACTGTAGGTTACCCTGCTCTTGCAGGGGGGTTGGACTAGATGATCTTTTGAGGTCCCTTCCAATCCTTGGGATTCTGTGTGTGTGATTCTGTGTGTGTGACCCCTGGCTCTGGCAGCCTCTGCCCCTCTCCCACTGAATGGCCCCAGGAGAGACAGCACCGCAGCTCCTGGGAGCTGGTAAACCCCAAACGGGTGGGGATGGGCCTCAGATGGAAAACAATTTGGATATGGGGAGGATCCCCATCCGCTCTGGACTCCCCAGGTGGCTCCAGAGCACCCAAACACGGGGAGGGGCCAAACAGAAATGTGCCAAAAAGGGATAGTTGGTGACGTATTTGGAGTATCGGGGCTGGGGGAAGTGAGGATGGGAACGCCGGCCCGGCTATTTTTAACTGAGCATTGAGCCGAGCAGTGGCAGGTTTCCTTCCTCTTTCTCTCTCCTGAGCGCTGAGCAAAGGAAAACTAGAGAAACCTCCACAAACCTCCACTCTGAGGCAGGGAGGCCCAGGAGAAAAAAAAAGAAGAAGAACCCAGCACATTTCTGTGCAGTGTTGGGATGGATGGATTGGGTTGGGAATGTCTCTGTGAAGTGGGAGGATACAGCACTGACCCTGCTGAGGCTTTTCTAGCAAGAGAAATGCAACCAAGGACAAAAGGGACTGGTCTGACAGGGGAGTCAAGCTGGAAGGGACAGGGGAACAGAAAAAGCAGCAGGATTTTTCTTTCCAAAAGTCCCAGGCTCTTGTTCCAACACTTCCTAAACAAGAAAAAAGGGAATATCCCCATTTCAAGAAAGACGGATTTAGTTCCATTTAAGAAAGAGAGGAACTCAAAATGACAAAAAGTTTTGTTTGTTGTAGCTTTCTTTCCCAGAATCACTCTATCTTGTTGTCTTGAAAGAAGCAGCCAAGCCACAACTCCCAATTTGATGCCAGCACCAAAAACCCCCTCAAAGATCTAAAACTTTGCCATCAATTACCAACACACACCTACAGTGCCAGGACACCTTATTCTTCTGGGTGTATCAATACCCCAAACCATGTGGACCACATCCCTGCCCGCAGGATGGGCCAGCCAGGACCGAAATCTCATTGTCTTTCCCTGGAAAACACAAAAATGTTTTGCATCAAAAAGCTTTAGAGAATAGGCTCATTCAGTGGTGTCATCACTGTATTTACAGCTTCTGCTAGTGTCTGTGTTTTGCAGGTAGCCTGCAAAGGAGTGGAAACATTACGTGGAGTGAGATATATGTATTTAGCTATGCATAACTCGCAAATACATCAAGCGCTACCTACGCGCCACATCGAAGGAATTGTTTGCCAAATACTTCACCCGCTGCTGTTGGTTTCTCCGAGTCTCTTCCCTGAAAAGAGAATCTATCCTACATTAATCAGAGAGCAAATACAAAGCATGACAGGAACAGCTCTTGGCTCCACCAAGGAGGAACGCGTGCAATTGCTCAGTTCCTTTCGGTTTGGATGCTGAGCCAGAAACCCTGGTGAATGCCCCTGCCATGGGCAGGCACACCTTCCACTAGACCAGGTTTCTCAAGTGGCTTTAGTAGGTGTTACATTGTCACTGGGCTTGGATCCAGAAACCAGGGGCTAAGGAGGCAAAACTAAAACAAACAGCACACACCCCCCACCCCCTCCCCCCACATGCCTTTGCAATTCTCCTCTTCCCGTGGCTCCAGGGGCTGGGGCTTCAGGAGCAAACACATTCCTGATGTGTACACTAACATCTTGAGCAATGGTCTTTTTCCCTCAGTGCCTGGAACCCAGCTGGGATAACCCTGGGAGAGCTCAGGGGGGACTCTCCAGCTTCCCACAATGCGAGCCACATCCCAGTCATGTTTGTGTGGGTCCCTCCTGGGTCCCCAGCCAGGGCTACCACCGCTGGGGACACTTCTGCTGGCAGTGGCCCAGCCCCCCGGCTGACCCCAAACCTCATGCTAAGCCACTGAGGGTTCACCAAGGGGAAACACCACTTCTCATCCTTCCCAAACCATGGGCCATCTGCTTCCTTTTACTTCTTTTCATATCATTTTTATAAAGGTGCAGCTCGACTTTGCTCTCGTTTTCTCTCTTGCCCAAGGACAGAGGCTCATGTAGTCACTCCATTCCAGCAGGCTCCCTCCATTCCTGAGTTTTCCCACACAACAGTTCTTATCTGCACACAATTCCCTGCCATGGCAGGTTGCTCCTGGGAACCTCTGCAGTACTGCAGCCACTGGGCCTGTGCACGGATGACGAGGGGAACCCAGCAGCCAAGGGGACAAGGCACCCACCTGCCCCTGGGTGATCGAGGGGCTGCAAAGCAAATCAACTGCCAAAATGTCCCCCTCGCATGTTGGGCAGGGATGAGCTGGGGCTCTCGGATGGAGGTGGGATGGAGCTGGCACCAGCGTGGCGTCACTGCGGTCAGGATGTCAGGAACAAGCGTGCCACAAGAGTCGAAGCTGGGAATCCGGAAATAAAAATATCAGCCATGATGTCAGGCTTCCTGAAAGCATGATTGACTGTTTAATTCCACACACATGCACACTCCTCTCCTCCCAGCCAGGGTGACTCAGCCCTGGCACGGCTGCAGAGGCTTCTCCTGGCTCCTGCCCTTGCCGCGAGAGCGGAAAACGCACCCTCTCTTAAGCGGCGGCAGCAATAATCATGGCCAGCACTCACAGGGCTGGTTGACTGCTGCCAGCTCAAACAGAGCTGGAAGCACTCTCCCACACTCAGCCTGGGCAGCAGAGGCACCCGCTGCTGAGAAACCACTCTCCATTGCCCTGGCATGCTGCTGAACCCCAAACCACCAGCCCAAGGGATGAGGATGCTGGGCATACGAGGCAAGGGACCTCCTGGGGTGGGAAAGCCAAAGCTGTGATGCTTAAAATGCTACCAAGCCAGAGCACTGCTGCTGTGCGATGGCTTCTGCTTCCATGGCCATGGGGCATGCTTCCCATCAGCCCATGCCTGCACTGGCCTTAGTGCTTGGCAGGACCATGCATGCAGAGGAAAATAAATCCATAGCTTGAGGGAAGAAGATAAGCTCCTTGGGATAACCCATCTCCTAGAGCCATTTCTTTTAGTCAAGTGCAAAGCTGCAAATGCGAAAATTGAGCCAACAATTTGAAAGCATCAATCCCACACGAGGGAATTAGAAAAATACTCTCAGAAGAAAATGGGCTCCTCTGGGGCTGGCTTGAAGCAGAGCTGCCTGCTCATGGGGCCATTTGGGCCGGGTTGCTTTTGGTTTATTTTAACTGGTTTTAGTATTTGCAGGTCTTAATCATTTACTAAGCAAAAGTAGCCCACTACAGCTGGGAACATAACCCTTCAACTGGCCCAGTTTCCCTTCCCAGCAGCAGAAGCACTCAGTGATTCTAAAGTTCACCTTTTGTCATTGGCTTCGAGGCTGCTGAGCACAGCACTGTGCTTAAACCGAGCTGCCCCCAGACTCATCCCTCCCCTGTTTCATTTCCACCTCCCAGCTGTAATTTTGCAAGGCTGTTTCTGCAGGAGGAGGCCAGAGGCACCATGCTTCCCACGTGTGTCACCTTGTGCATGTCCTCCTGTGCTGTGGCTGGCAGTGCAGGATGCCCACCAGTGTGCTACAACCCCAACAGCGTTCTGGGGCTGTGCTGTGTCCCCTGTGTGTGGGACGAGTGGTTTCATGGGAGTTGGTGTGCTGCGTGACTGCCTGCCTGCCTACCTCTTCTGGAAGTCTCTCACGCCAATCTTGGCTTTTACACTAGTTTTACTCCCCAAGTTTCTAGCTGTAGACATGCAGCGAGTCCTCTTCCAAATGCAAACCCCAGAATTTATACATTTAGAATCCATCATTTACTTTAAAAGCCCAAATTCACTGCTCTCAGGCCCAAACTCAGGGCTCTGGAGGGAGAACCACACAGGGCATTTCCTGTTACCGGTGGGATGTGGCTGTAGGACTTGGCTTCCTTCATCACCCCTGACCAGACCACCCTGCTCACCACAGGCATCCAAAGCCCTGTGGCTCTGCACAACAACACCCCCCCAAAACTGGAAAGCAAAAGCTGTGGTGTTTCCCTTTGCTTTTTCCATGCTGTAAAATGACACTGGCCTATCTTCTAACTTCCCTATGAGGCCAGAAGCTCTCTCCCCCGCCAGGGTCAACCTGGGCACGCAAGAACATAAATCCCAAGAAGCACTTTAAGCTAAATACAAAGAGCCAAACTGACTTTTGAAACAAGCATCCCAAGGAGCATAAAGCCTAAGAGGGTTTGCAAGACACCCAGCCTGCATCTCTCTGAAGACAGAGCAGAGCTGAGCCTTTGTCTCCCACATCAGAAGCAGCCTGTGATAAAAAGAGTGGAAAAAAAGGGAAGTCACAAGAACATTTGCTGCTGGAAACTGCTCATGGGGAGGACGCGATGTCTGGAAGGAGCCTGTGGCACACAGCATGTGCCAAGGAAAGGGACAAGATGTGCTATCTCCTCACCCACACTTGGTGTGAGACACAAAGAGCATCCCCCAGGCTGGGGGGACCCTGGGCTCCTGCCTGGGCACCATGGTGCCCACCACGAGCACCCTGCACCCCGAGAAGAACCAACCAATCAGTTCAGTAGATTTCATTTGAAGACGGTGAGGAGGCGGCTCTGCAGATGGCATCAATACCAGTTCTGCTGCCGACTCCACGGTGTGTCATCGGTTCTGCTCAGCCTGAAGAGGTGCAAGTAGAGAAAACAATGTCATTGTTGCTAGGATTTTCGGGCTCCGGCTGCCTGGCCAAGCTGAGAGTGTGTGACAGGGCTGGGGAAGGACAGCCGCGAGGAATGGTGTTATCTCAGCTGAAGAGGAAGATGAGTAACTTTCCTAGAGGCTGAGTCCTTTCAGTGCACAAAGGCATTTTTTGAATCAGATTTCAGGTATCAGCAATGTTTCTTGCTCCTTTGGGCTTCAAGAACATCAGAGCCTGTGCCTGCTGTGAATTTGGGGGATGGTGACAAGAGCCACCCCGAGCTCTGAACTCACAGAAACATCTCAACCTCGATGCACAAAACCACCAGAAATTGTTATATATCAGACACCCGACATCCCTATTTACCCCTGAAACACTCCTTCAGTGCCACACTGGACACAACTGCAGCAACGAGCAGCGAAGCTCCCTTAGACCCCCTCACGTCTCATCCCACCGCAATGCCAACACAGGAGACATGGCACAAGGCAAATGCTCCAGCAGCTTCCTGCGTTGCCCTGCCTGCCCCAGGCTTGCAGTAGTACAAGAGGTATAGCACCTGCACAGGATCCACAGGAGGTCTGTGGCTTTTGGGAGCCTGAACCAGCCTCATTCCAGTCCTCATTTGTTGTTGCGGGCAGCACTATCACCCCACTGGAAACTGGCATTTCTTTCTTAAAAGCTCTGTGCCCAATGACTACCAGCTCCAAAACTGTTTGGTGGGAGGCACACATCTCTGAGAGGTGATCATAGAATCATGGAATGGCTTAGAAAGAACCTTAGAGCTCATCCAGTTCCAACCCCCTGCCACGGCCAGGGACACCTTCCACTAGAGCAGCTTGCTCCAAGCCCCGTCCAACCTGGCCTTGAACGTGCCCTCCTCGCGCAACCCCACGCTGCCTGGAACGTGCCAGGAACATTCATTTCCACTTCATTGACCACCGATCCCATGCACAGCCTGGGAAGAGCAGCCAGAGGCTGCTTTGTCTGGGACCTGACACCATCCCGTTCCAGGCACCAGCAACAGGACACAGGGCAGCCCCGGAACCGGGCCGAGAGGATGGGGATGAGGAATGGCCTCGCACAGGGAAGTCTGCGAGTGCTCCAAACATCTGACATCCAGCCCAGCCAGGTTCTCGTCCCTGAAAATACAGAACCCTGACCTATTTCCAGGGAACGTGAGCACCCCTTTAAACAAATCCCTGATAAATGAAGGCAAGGAACCATTTCCTCCCTATTTCCTTCCATTAGAAAAAAAAAAAAACACTACCACTAATCACCAATAAAGAAATAAAAGCCCTAAACGAGCTGCTAGTGACTGCATGAGTAAGGTCCCTCTCTCCCAGCTCACCATGGACCTGACCCCAGGCACAGCCAGGCTGCCCTGAGCCAAACCATTGCTCTGTCTTACCTGCACTACATTAAAAACCCCAGCCATACAGAGCTGCAGTCAGGGGTGTGCTGAGGTTAACTGAGGCTCATCCCCAAGGGCACCCCCTGGTTTATGACTCCAATTAATTTATTTTTTTACTCCAATTACTGTTACCTTTTTTTCCCCTCCAGGAAAAGCTTATGTGCAAGAGCCCTTTAGGGAAAATAGGCTCCACGCTGGGTACAAGTTACTCCTGGGGACGTTCCAATTGGACACAGGAGGGAAATTTTTCACAATGAGAACAGTCAGCCTTTGGAATAATCTCCCCAGGGAAATGGTGGATTCCCCAGCACTGGATATTGTTAAGATTCGCCTGGACAGGGTGCTGGGACCGCTCCATCCTGCTCCCTGCTCCCCTCTAAAAGCAAACCCCGCTTCAGAGATGGCAGCAAGCAAACGCCTCTGTGGCTGCCACAGCGCCGGCGGCCCCAGGGGAAGCAGCCGGTCCCTGGGACACCGCGACCCGGCCAAGTGCTGCCCGGAGCAGCCTGCTGGTAGCTGGAGCAGTTATCTCCAGATATGGAGAACACTCCCCAGCCCCAGCAGTGATGGTGAAGAGAGGGACACTCACTGCCGGACGTGGTCCACACCGTGCCTACAAAATGAAGCATCTCATCTAGCAGTCACCCACGTGCAAATGCAGGTCTCAAAGTGGCTTGGAGTAAGCATGTTTGATGCTACAGGTGTTAAGAGATGCTAACAAAGTGCTTTGGAAATAAGCCTGAGAGAAGGTATCGCTGAGAAGTATTTGCAAGCACTTTAATTTGATATTCATTTGGTTTTAAAAAATTGACTTTTTCCCTGCAAGACAAGCTTAAATATTTGTTATTTGCACTGCAAATGTTAACAACAACAAAAATGCAGTAATATTTATGGGAAGTCAGGCAGTGAAGTGGGGAATGGAAGCAAGAAACCAGCTTTAAAAAAAGAGAATAAAACCAATTAAAATTGTCAGGAAAGCATTTGTAAGGAGAAACTCCACAGCAAACTCTGTAACACTTAGGTGGAAAGATCTCTGTCTCCAAGACAGTCCTGTTTTCCTTTCTCCAATTCTCCCCTCTTCCCTAAATCTAAACAAGCATTCTCGGCCCTTGAATGTAAAAAGAATGACTCTCTAAATGCTAAGGACCACTCCAAACCTGAGATTTCCGTCTGTTTATCAGCAATGCTTGTTGATGTTTCCACTTGGAGGAAATAAGGGTTTTTTTTCGGGGGGGGGGTTTAGGGGTTTCTTCTTCCTTAGACTGCATACTCATTTATGAGCCCCACCACACTGTTGCAGCTGCGCATCAACTTTTTATGATTTTTTATGATTATTATTTATGAGGTAAAAATCAGGCACGATTACTGCAGAATAGACCCGATTCAATTAGACCTAACCATCACGGAAAGAATGAGCTTTAATCTTACTTCCTTTACCTCTTACTTAATTCCTTCCCTATTCATAGTGGGTTTCTCTCTTATTCACTTGAATCAGAATTGACTTCTTTGAAATTCAGAGGTGGGCCAGATTGCTGTTTCCCATACAAAGCTCAGCACAGTTCCTGTTTTTCCAGGCCATTTTACCAATGCACATTCATAGTTATTATCCAGCCTGATCTCCTGAAGTATTGAAAAGTGTCCCCTTTTACATATACTAATTTGTTTTCCAACACTCTAGTAGCTTTGCCTAAAGTCCAGGTCATTCTTTTCATAGGCTCCCATCGCTGTGGCTGTTGTTTGTCCCCTGGAAACGGGGTAGGCTGCTTGTGCTGCTGGTTTCCCCAGCTGATATCCAACACAAGTCACTTCTGGTTGCAAGAAACCACATTCATCATTAAAAAAGCAAAGTACTGAATCAGAGCCTTCCTCTGCTCCAATGTGCCCATAGTTTATAGCGGGGCACCTTCATGTATTTGCAGATAGTCACTGCAGGTTTAAGATGCTGAAGAGGGCAGGTCTTGACCTAATGGGACATAGAAGCCTCATTTGGACCTCTTGGAAGAAAAACACCTTTAATTAACTTGTGCTGAAAAAACAGTGTTTCACAAACATGATGGTTGTGACCTCCCTTACATCCCAGTGCCTGGGACCACACTAAATTTAACAGCAGATTCACCTGAATGCCTTAGATTTACCACTGTGCTGAAGCCTCAAATGAAGCTGCCACAGGGAATGCTCCCCACTCTCCCACAGCTTCACAACCATACTGTTTGTATTTACTCAAATTACCCAATTAACCATTCCCTGAGCAGGCGGAACCACTGGAAACAACTTCCAGCCGTACGTAAATACAGAAAGACATCAACTCGCTCACACTTCCCTGAACAACCCTTTCCTCAAGCCAAACCCAAGGTAAATAAGCTTCTACACTGAGATACTAGAGTTGGCAGGCACAAGCACCTTCACTGATAAACACTACTAGTTAGAATCAGTAGGTACCAAGACAAATCTCAGCTTTACAAGGAGACACTTGGGGCCTGAGATGCGTGTTTCAGATGCAAAAGTAAAAGCAGGCACTGAAACCAGTGTATATCCATGGGAAACCTTCACTTTTCGGATAAGGCCACTGGAATGCATGCAGCAGGGCTAGAATTTAAGAGGTGACTCCAGAAGTCCGTGTCATATGTAGCTTTGTTCGTGCTTTACTCTGCTGTGCTCAGCCTAGAGCAGGCACTGGAGAAGTTGGATTCAAATGCACTTTGAGGTAGGAAAGTGAGGAGAGACAGCAATGTGCATGTCACCTTTCAAAGCTCACTGTGTGCTGAAGATGCCCAGCAACAACTTTCAAACCTGGCTCTTTTCCTGAGGGAGCAGAGTTCAAACATTAGTGCTTTACTCTGCTGTGCTCAGCTGAGAGCAGGCGGCGGCGATGTTGGAATCAAATGCACTTTGAGGTAGGAAAGTGAGGAGAGACAGCAAAGTGTGTGTCACCCTTGCAAAGCTTACTGTGTGCTGAAGATGACGAGAGAGATCTTTCACTCCAGGCTCTTTGGCTGTGGGATTAGAGTTCAAACGTTCGTGCTTTACTCTGCTGTGCTCAGCCAAGAGGAGGCACCAAAGATGTTGGATTCAATGCACTTTGAGGTAGGAAAGTGAGGAGAGACAGCAATGTGTGTGTCACCCTTCAAAGCTGGGTGCTGAAGAGGCCCAGCAGAATTATTCACTCCTGGCTCTTTGGCTGAGGGAGCAGAGTTCAAACATTCGTGGTTTTTCAGTCACGGGCTGCTGTATCGGACACCTGGTTTGCTGGTGACAGGCGGGATACAAGAGTCCCAGAGAAGATAAAGGGTTTTGGGGCAGGAGTTAGCAGGGCTTATTGACAGGGCTTTAAACTAGTTATGAAGGGGGGAGGGGATTTAACTGGGCCTGTTGGGGACAAGCCCAAGAGGAGCATGCTAGGGATTGAAGGATGGCGGGCTAAGGAGGACTATCAATCTCTTGTTCCATTTGTGGGAAAGGATAGCTTTTTAGACCCTGTCCCGCAGGGGAAAAAGGGTACTAGGACTGGCTCCCTGAAACGCCTGTACACCAATGCACGCAGCATGGGGAATAAACAGGAGGAGTTAGAAGTCTGTGTGCGGGCTAAAGGTTATGATCTAGTGGCAATTACAGAGACATGGTGGGACAGTTCACATGACTGGAATGTGGTCATGGATGGCTATGTCCTTTTTAGGAAAGATAGGTCAGCGAAGCGAGGTGGTGGAGTTGCTCTTTACGTGAGAGAGCAACCAGAATGTATTGAGTTCTGTCCGGGGTCGGATGAGGAGCAAGTGGAATGTCTGTGGGTACGAATTAAGGGACAGACTGGCACGGGTGATACAGTTGTGGGGGTCTATTACAGACCTCCTGATCAGGATAAAGGAGTTGATGAGGCTTTCTACAGGCAACTGGAAGTAACCTCGCGACTACATGCCTTAGTCGTCGTGGGGGATTTTAACTACCCCGATATTTGCTGGAAGACTCACACAGCCAGTCATTCACAGTCTAGGAGGTTCTTCGAATGCATTGATGATAATTTCTTAATGCAAATGGTGGACGCACCAACTAGGAGAGCAGCGCTGCTAGATTTAGTACTCGCCAACAAAGAGGGTTTGGTCGAAGCGGTGACGGTCAATGGCAGCCTTGGCTGCAGTGACCATGAGATGGTGGAGTTTAGGATCCTGTGTGGGAGGAATAGAATACCTAGCAAAGCCACAGTTCTGGATTTCCGAAGGGCCAACTTTGGCCTCTTCAGTCAACTGCTAAGGGAAGTCTCATGGGAAAGTGTACTAGGCGGTAAAGGGGCTCAAGATAGTTGGTTAGCATTCAAGGACCGCTTCTTCCAAGCTCAGGATCGGAGCGTCCCAATGAGTAGGAAATCAAGTAAGGGATCTAGGAGACCGGCGTGGTTAAACAAGGAGCTGCTGGGCAAACTCAAGTGGAAAAGGAGAATCTATGGATTATGTAAGGAGGGGCTGGCCGCTTGGGAGGAATATAGGACAGTGGTTAGAGGATGTAGGGAGGCAATTAGGACAGCTAAGGCCTCCTTGGAACTCAATCTTGCTAGTCGGGTTAAAGGCAATAGAAAGGGCTTCTTCAAATACATAGCAACTAAAACTAACACAAGAGGCAATATAGGCCCACTGGTGAACGAAGTGGGTGCCCTGGAGACAGAGGATATAAAGAAGGCAGAGGTGCTGAATGCCTTCTTTGCCTCTGTCTTTACTCCTGCAGACTCTCCCCGAGGGCCCCGGATTTCTATAGCCCCAGAAGGAGTCAGGACAAAGGAGTTTGCTTTGGTAGATGAGGATTGGGTTAGGGATCAGCTATGCAATCTGGACATCTGTAGATCGATGGGTCCGGATGGAATGCACCCACGGGTGCTGAGGGAGCTGGCGGAGGTCATTGCTAGGCCACTCTCCATCATCTTTGGTAAGTCATGGGAAACGGGCGAGGTGCCTGAGGATTGGCGGATGGCAAAGGTCACACCAATCTATAAGAAAGGCAAGAAGGAGGACCCGGGTAATTATAGACCGGTCAGCCTTACCTCCATCCCTGGAAAGGTGATGGAACAAGTTATTCTTGACTCCATCACTAGGCATATCAAGGATGAGGGGGTCATTAAGAACAGCCAACATGGTTTTATGAGGGGGAAGTCATGTATGACCAACCTTATAGCCTTCTATGAGGAAGTGACTAGGTGGAGGGATGATGGTAGAGCGGTAGATGTATTTCTTCTTGATTTCAGTAAGGCATTTGATACTGTCTCCCACAGCACCCTCATAGATAAGCTAAGGAAGTGTGGGCTCGACGATCAAGTAGTGATGTGGATCGAGAACTGGTTGAAAGGAAGAAGGCAGAGAGTTGTGGTCAATGGCGCAGAATCTAGCTGGAGGTCTGTGACTAGTGGAGTCCCTCAGGGGTCGGTGCTGGGACCGGTGCTGTTTCATATTTTCATCAATGACCTGGATGAGGGAACTGAGTGCACCCTCAGCAAGTTCGCTGATGACACAAAACTGGGAGGAGTGGCTGACACACCAGAAGGCTGTGCTGCCATTCAGCAAGACCTGGACAGGCTGGAGAGTTAGGCGGGGAGAAACTTGATGAAATTTAACAAGGGCAAGTGTAGAGTCTTGCATCTGGGGAAGAACAACCCCATGTACCAGTACAGGTTGGGGGGTGACCTGCTGGAAAGTAGCGAAGGGGAAAGGGACCTGGGGGTCCTGGTAGATAGGAGGATGACCGTGAGCCAGCAATGTGCTCTTGCGGCCAAGAAGGCAAATGGCATCTTAGGGTGCATTAGAAAGGGTGTGGTTAGTAGGTCAAGAGAGGTTCTCCTCTCCCTCTACTCAGCCTTGGTGAGGCCGCATCTGGAATACTGCGTCCAGTTCTGGGCCCCTCTGTTCAAGAAGGACAGGGAATTGCTTGAAGGAGTCCAGCGCAGAGCCACAAAGACGATTAAGGGAGTGGAACATCTCCCTTATGAGGAGAGGCTGAGGGAGCTGGGTCTCTTTAGCTTGGAGAAGAGGAGACTGGGGGGTGACCTCATCAATGTTTACAAATATGTAAAGGGTGGGTGTCAGGATGATGGAGCTAGGCTTTTTTCAGTGATATCCAGTGATAGGACAAGGGGCAATGGGTGTAAACTGGAGCATAGGAAGTTCCACGTTAACATCAGGAAGAACTTCTTTACTGTAAGAGTGACAGAGAACTGGAACAGGTTGCCCAGGGGGGTTGTGGAGTCTCCTACACTGGAGATATTCAAGGCCCGCCTGGACAAGTTCCTGTGTGATGTACTGTAGGTTACCCTGCTCTTGCAGGGGGGTTGGACTAGATGATCTTTTGAGGTCCCTTCCAATCCTTGGGATTCTGTGTGTGTGATTCTGTGTGTGTGACCCCTGGCTCTGGCAGCCTCTGCCCCTCTCCCACTGAATGGCCCCAGGAGAGACAGCACCGCAGCTCCTGGGAGCTGGTAAACCCCAAACGGGTGGGGATGGGCCTCAGATGGAAAACAATTTGGATATGGGGAGGATCCCCATCCGCTCTGGACTCCCCAGGTGGCTCCAGAGCACCCAAACACGGGGAGGGGCCAAACAGAAATGTGCCAAAAAGGGATAGTTGGTGACGTATTTGGAGTATCGGGGCTGGGGGAAGTGAGGATGGGAACGCCGGCCCGGCTATTTTTAACTGAGCATTGAGCCGAGCAGTGGCAGGTTTCCTTCCTCTTTCTCTCTCCTGAGCGCTGAGCAAAGGAAAACTAGAGAAACCTCCACAAACCTCCACTCTGAGGCAGGGAGGCCCAGGAGAAAAAAAAAGAAGAAGAACCCAGCACATTTCTGTGCAGTGTTGGGATGGATGGATTGGGTTGGGAATGTCTCTGTGAAGTGGGAGGATACAGCAGTGACCCTGCTGAGGCTTTTCTAGCAAGAGAAATGCAACCAAGGACAAAAGGGACTGGTCTGACAGGGGAGTCAAGCTGGAAGGGACAGGGGAACAGAAAAAGCAGCAGGATTTTTCTTTCCAAAAGTCCCAGGCTCTTGTTCCAACACTTCCTAAACAAGAAAAAAGGGAATATCCCCATTTCAAGAAAGACGGATTTAGTTCCATTTAAGAAAGAGAGGAACTCAAAATGACAAAAAGTTTTGTTTGTTGTAGCTTTCTTTCCCAGAATCACTCTATCTTGTTGTCTTGAAAGAAGCAGCCAAGCCACAACTCCCAATTTGATGCCAGCACCAAAAACCCCCTCAAAGATCTAAAACTTTGCCATCAATTACCAACACACACCTACAGTGCCAGGACACCTTATTCTTCTGGGTGTATCAATACCCCAAACCATGTGGACCACATCCCTGCCCGCAGGATGGGCCAGCCAGGACCGAAATCTCATTGTCTTTCCCTGGAAAACACAAAAATGTTTTGCATCAAAAAGCTTTAGAGAATAGGCTCATTCAGTGGTGTCATCACTGTATTTACAGCTTCTGCTAGTGTCTGTGTTTTGCAGGTAGCCTGCAAAGGAGTGGAAACATTACGTGGAGTGAGATATATGTATTTAGCTATGCATAACTCGCAAATACATCAAGCGCTACCTACGCGCCACATCGAAGGAATTGTTTGCCAAATACTTCACCCGCTGCTGTTGGTTTCTCCGAGTCTCTTCCCTGAAAAGAGAATCTATCCTACATTAATCAGAGAGCAAATACAAAGCATGACAGGAACAGCTCTTGGCTCCACCAAGGAGGAACGCGTGCAATTGCTCAGTTCCTTTCGGTTTGGATGCTGAGCCAGAAACCCTGGTGAATGCCCCTGCCATGGGCAGGCACACCTTCCACTAGACCAGGTTTCTCAAGTGGCTTTAGTAGGTGTTACATTGTCACTGGGCTTGGATCCAGAAACCAGGGGCTAAGGAGGCAAAACTAAAACAAACAGCACACACCCCCCACCCCCTCCCCCCACATGCCTTTGCAATTCTCCTCTTCCCGTGGCTCCAGGGGCTGGGGCTTCAGGAGCAAACACATTCCTGATGTGTACACTAACATCTTGAGCAATGGTCTTTTTCCCTCAGTGCCTGGAACCCAGCTGGGATAACCCTGGGAGAGCTCAGGGGGGACTCTCCAGCTTCCCACAATGCGAGCCACATCCCAGTCATGTTTGTGTGGGTCCCTCCTGGGTCCCCAGCCAGGGCTACCACCGCTGGGGACACTTCTGCTGGCAGTGGCCCAGCCCCCCGGCTGACCCCAAACCTCATGCTAAGCCACTGAGGGTTCACCAAGGGGAAACACCACTTCTCATCCTTCCCAAACCATGGGCCATCTGCTTCCTTTTACTTCTTTTCATATCATTTTTATAAAGGTGCAGCTCGACTTTGCTCTCGTTTTCTCTCTTGCCCAAGGACAGAGGCTCATGTAGTCACTCCATTCCAGCAGGCTCCCTCCATTCCTGAGTTTTCCCACACAACAGTTCTTATCTGCACACAATTCCCTGCCATGGCAGGTTGCTCCTGGGAACCTCTGCAGTACTGCAGCCACTGGGCCTGTGCACGGATGACGAGGGGAACCCAGCAGCCAAGGGGACAAGGCACCCACCTGCCCCTGGGTGATCGAGGGGCTGCAAAGCAAATCAACTGCCAAAATGTCCCCCTCGCATGTTGGGCAGGGATGAGCTGGGGCTCTCGGATGGAGGTGGGATGGAGCTGGCACCAGCGTGGCGTCACTGCGGTCAGGATGTCAGGAACAAGCGTGCCACAAGAGTCGAAGCTGGGAATCCGGAAATAAAAATATCAGCCATGATGTCAGGCTTCCTGAAAGCATGATTGACTGTTTAATTCCACACACATGCACACTCCTCTCCTCCCAGCCAGGGTGACTCAGCCCTGGCACGGCTGCAGAGGCTTCTCCTGGCTCCTGCCCTTGCCGCGAGAGCGGAAAACGCACCCTCTCTTAAGCGGCGGCAGCAATAATCATGGCCAGCACTCACAGGGCTGGTTGACTGCTGCCAGCTCAAACAGAGCTGGAAGCACTCTCCCACACTCAGCCGGGGCAGCAGAGGCACCCGCTGCTGAGAAACCACTCTCCATTGCCCTGGCATGCTGCTGAACCCCAAACCACCAGCCCAAGGGATGAGGATGCTGGGCATACGAGGCAAGGGACCTCCTGGGGTGGGAAAGCCAAAGCTGTGATGCTTAAAATGCTACCAAGCCAGAGCACTGCTGCTGTGCGATGGCTTCTGCTTCCATGGCCATGGGGCATGCTTCCCATCAGCCCATGCCTGCACTGGCCTTAGTGCTTGGCAGGACCATGCATGCAGAGGAAAATAAATCCATAGCTTGAGGGAAGAAGATAAGCTCCTTGGGATAACCCATCTCCTAGAGCCATTTCTTTTAGTCAAGTGCAAAGCTGCAAATGCGAAAATTGAGCCAACAATTTGAAAGCATCAATCCCACACGAGGGAATTAGAAAAATACTCTCAGAAGAAAATGGGCTCCTCTGGGGCTGGCTTGAAGCAGAGCTGCCTGCTCATGGGGCCATTTGGGCCGGGTTGCTTTTGGTTTATTTTAACTGGTTTTAGTATTTGCAGGTCTTAATCATTTACTAAGCAAAAGTAGCCCACTACAGCTGGGAACATAACCCTTCAACTGGCCCAGTTTCCCTTCCCAGCAGCAGAAGCACTCAGTGATTCTAAAGTTCACCTTTTGTCATTGGCTTCGAGGCTGCTGAGCACAGCACTGTGCTTAAACCGAGCTGCCCCCAGACTCATCCCTCCCCTGTTTCATTTCCACCTCCCAGCTGTAATTTTGCAAGGCTGTTTCTGCAGGAGGAGGCCAGAGGCACCATGCTTCCCACGTGTGTCACCTTGTGCATGTCCTCCTGTGCTGTGGCTGGCAGTGCAGGATGCCCACCAGTGTGCTACAACCCCAACAGCGTTCTGGGGCTGTGCTGTGTCCCCTGTGTGTGGGACGAGTGGTTTCATGGGAGTTGGTGTGCTGCGTGACTGCCTGCCTGCCTACCTCTTCTGGAAGTCTCTCACGCCAATCTTGGCTTTTACACTAGTTTTACTCCCCAAGTTTCTAGCTGTAGACATGCAGCGAGTCCTCTTCCAAATGCAAACCCCAGAATTTATACATTTAGAATCCATCATTTACTTTAAAAGCCCAAATTCACTGCTCTCAGGCCCAAACTCAGGGCTCTGGAGGGAGAACCACACAGGGCATTTCCTGTTACCGGTGGGATGTGGCTGTAGGACTTGGCTTCCTTCATCACCCCTGACCAGACCACCCTGCTCACCACAGGCATCCAAAGCCCTGTGGCTCTGCACAACAACACCCCCCCAAAACTGGAAAGCAAAAGCTGTGGTGTTTCCCTTTGCTTTTTCCATGCTGTAAAATGACACTGGCCTATCTTCTAACTTCCCTATGAGGCCAGAAGCTCTCTCCCCCGCCAGGGTCAACCTGGGCACGCAAGAACATAAATCCCAAGAAGCACTTTAAGCTAAATACAAAGAGCCAAACTGACTTTTGAAACAAGCATCCCAAGGAGCATAAAGCCTAAGAGGGTTTGCAAGACACCCAGCCTGCATCTCTCTGAAGACAGAGCAGAGCTGAGCCTTTGTCTCCCACATCAGAAGCAGCCTGTGATAAAAAGAGTGGAAAAAAAGGGAAGTCACAAGAACATTTGCTGCTGGAAACTGCTCATGGGGAGGACGCGATGTCTGGAAGGAGCCTGTGGCACACAGCATGTGCCAAGGAAAGGGACAAGATGTGCTATCTCCTCACCCACACTTGGTGTGAGACACAAAGAGCATCCCCCAGGCTGGGGGGACCCTGGGCTCCTGCCTGGGCACCATGGTGCCCACCACGAGCACCCTGCACCCCGAGAAGAACCAACCAATCAGTTCAGTAGATTTCATTTGAAGACGGTGAGGAGGCGGCTCTGCAGATGGCATCAATACCAGTTCTGCTGCCGACTCCACGGTGTGTCATCGGTTCTGCTCAGCCTGAAGAGGTGCAAGTAGAGAAAACAATGTCATTGTTGCTAGGATTTTCGGGCTCCGGCTGCCTGGCCAAGCTGAGAGTGTGTGACAGGGCTGGGGAAGGACAGCCGCGAGGAATGGTGTTATCTCAGCTGAAGAGGAAGATGAGTAACTTTCCTAGAGGCTGAGTCCTTTCAGTGCACAAAGGCATTTTTTGAATCAGATTTCAGGTATCAGCAATGTTTCTTGCTCCTTTGGGCTTCAAGAACATCAGAGCCTGTGCCTGCTGTGAATTTGGGGGATGGTGACAAGAGCCACCCCGAGCTCTGAACTCACAGAAACATCTCAACCTCGATGCACAAAACCACCAGAAATTGTTATATATCAGACACCCGACATCCCTATTTACCCCTGAAACACTCCTTCAGTGCCACACTGGACACAACTGCAGCAACGAGCAGCGAAGCTCCCTTAGACCCCCTCACGTCTCATCCCACCGCAATGCCAACACAGGAGACATGGCACAAGGCAAATGCTCCAGCAGCTTCCTGCGTTGCCCTGCCTGCCCCAGGCTTGCAGTAGTACAAGAGGTATAGCACCTGCACAGGATCCACAGGAGGTCTGTGGCTTTTGGGAGCCTGAACCAGCCTCATTCCAGTCCTCATTTGTTGTTGCGGGCAGCACTATCACCCCACTGGAAACTGGCATTTCTTTCTTAAAAGCTCTGTGCCCAATGACTACCAGCTCCAAAACTGTTTGGTGGGAGGCACACATCTCTGAGAGGTGATCATAGAATCATGGAATGGCTTAGAAAGAACCTTAGAGCTCATCCAGTTCCAACCCCCTGCCACGGCCAGGGACACCTTCCACTAGAGCAGCTTGCTCCAAGCCCCGTCCAACCTGGCCTTGAACGTGCCCTCCTCGCGCAACCCCACGCTGCCTGGAACGTGCCAGGAACATTCATTTCCACTTCATTGACCACCGATCCCATGCACAGCCTGGGAAGAGCAGCCAGAGGCTGCTTTGTCTGGGACCTGACACCATCCCGTTCCAGGCACCAGCAACAGGACACAGGGCAGCCCCGGAACCGGGCCGAGAGGATGGGGATGAGGAATGGCCTCGCACAGGGAAGTCTGCGAGTGCTCCAAACATCTGACATCCAGCCCAGCCAGGTTCTCGTCCCTGAAAATACAGAACCCTGACCTATTTCCAGGGAACGTGAGCACCCCTTTAAACAAATCCCTGATAAATGAAGGCAAGGAACCATTTCCTCCCTATTTCCTTCCATTAGAAAAAAAAAAAAACACTACCACTAATCACCAATAAAGAAATAAAAGCCCTAAACGAGCTGCTAGTGACTGCATGAGTAAGGTCCCTCTCTCCCAGCTCACCATGGACCTGACCCCAGGCACAGCCAGGCTGCCCTGAGCCAAACCATTGCTCTGTCTTACCTGCACTACATTAAAAACCCCAGCCATACAGAGCTGCAGTCAGGGGTGTGCTGAGGTTAACTGAGGCTCATCCCCAAGGGCACCCCCTGGTTTATGACTCCAATTAATTTATTTTTTTACTCCAATTACTGTTACCTTTTTTTCCCCTCCAGGAAAAGCTTATGTGCAAGAGCCCTTTAGGGAAAATAGGCTCCACGCTGGGTACAAGTTACTCCTGGGGACGTTCCAATTGGACACAGGAGGGAAATTTTTCACAATGAGAACAGTCAGCCTTTGGAATAATCTCCCCAGGGAAATGGTGGATTCCCCAGCACTGGATATTGTTAAGATTCGCCTGGACAGGGTGCTGGGACCGCTCCATCCTGCTCCCTGCTCCCCTCTAAAAGCAAACCCCGCTTCAGAGATGGCAGCAAGCAAACGCCTCTGTGGCTGCCACAGCGCCGGCGGCCCCAGGGGAAGCAGCCGGTCCCTGGGACACCGCGACCCGGCCAAGTGCTGCCCGGAGCAGCCTGCTGGTAGCTGGAGCAGTTATCTCCAGATATGGAGAACACTCCCCAGCCCCAGCAGTGATGGTGAAGAGAGGGACACTCACTGCCGGACGTGGTCCACACCGTGCCTACAAAATGAAGCATCTCATCTAGCAGTCACCCACGTGCAAATGCAGGTCTCAAAGTGGCTTGGAGTAAGCATGTTTGATGCTACAGGTGTTAAGAGATGCTAACAAAGTGCTTTGGAAATAAGCCTGAGAGAAGGTATCGCTGAGAAGTATTTGCAAGCACTTTAATTTGATATTCATTTGGTTTTAAAAAATTGACTTTTTCCCTGCAAGACAAGCTTAAATATTTGTTATTTGCACTGCAAATGTTAACAACAACAAAAATGCAGTAATATTTATGGGAAGTCAGGCAGTGAAGTGGGGAATGGAAGCAAGAAACCAGCTTTAAAAAAAGAGAATAAAACCAATTAAAATTGTCAGGAAAGCATTTGTAAGGAGAAACTCCACAGCAAACTCTGTAACACTTAGGTGGAAAGATCTCTGTCTCCAAGACAGTCCTGTTTTCCTTTCTCCAATTCTCCCCTCTTCCCTAAATCTAAACAAGCATTCTCGGCCCTTGAATGTAAAAAGAATGACTCTCTAAATGCTAAGGACCACTCCAAACCTGAGATTTCCGTCTGTTTATCAGCAATGCTTGTTGATGTTTCCACTTGGAGGAAATAAGGGTTTTTTTTCGGGGGGGGGGTTTAGGGGTTTCTTCTTCCTTAGACTGCATACTCATTTATGAGCCCCACCACACTGTTGCAGCTGCGCATCAACTTTTTATGATTTTTTATGATTATTATTTATGAGGTAAAAATCAGGCACGATTACTGCAGAATAGACCCGATTCAATTAGACCTAACCATCACGGAAAGAATGAGCTTTAATCTTACTTCCTTTACCTCTTACTTAATTCCTTCCCTATTCATAGTGGGTTTCTCTCTTATTCACTTGAATCAGAATTGACTTCTTTGAAATTCAGAGGTGGGCCAGATTGCTGTTTCCCATACAAAGCTCAGCACAGTTCCTGTTTTTCCAGGCCATTTTACCAATGCACATTCATAGTTATTATCCAGCCTGATCTCCTGAAGTATTGAAAAGTGTCCCCTTTTACATATACTAATTTGTTTTCCAACACTCTAGTAGCTTTGCCTAAAGTCCAGGTCATTCTTTTCATAGGCTCCCATCGCTGTGGCTGTTGTTTGTCCCCTGGAAACGGGGTAGGCTGCTTGTGCTGCTGGTTTCCCCAGCTGATATCCAACACAAGTCACTTCTGGTTGCAAGAAACCACATTCATCATTAAAAAAGCAAAGTACTGAATCAGAGCCTTCCTCTGCTCCAATGTGCCCATAGTTTATAGCGGGGCACCTTCATGTATTTGCAGATAGTCACTGCAGGTTTAAGATGCTGAAGAGGGCAGGTCTTGACCTAATGGGACATAGAAGCCTCATTTGGACCTCTTGGAAGAAAAACACTTTTAATTAACTTGTGCTGAAAAAACAGTGTTTCACAAACATGATGGTTGTGACCTCCCTTACATCCCAGTGCCTGGGACCACACTAAATTTAACAGCAGATTCACCTGAATGCCTTAGATTTACCACTGTGCTGAAGCCTCAAATGAAGCTGCCACAGGGAATGCTCCCCACTCTCCCACAGCTTCACAACCATACTGTTTGTATTTACTCAAATTACCCAATTAACCATTCCCTGAGCAGGCGGAACCACTGGAAACAACTTCCAGCCGTACGTAAATACAGAAAGACATCAACTCGCTCACACTTCCCTGAACAACCCTTTCCTCAAGCCAAACCCAAGGTAAATAAGCTTCTACACTGAGATACTAGAGTTGGCAGGCACAAGCACCTTCACTGATAAACACTACTAGTTAGAATCAGTAGGTACCAAGACAAATCTCAGCTTTACAAGGAGACACTTGGGGCCTGAGATGCGTGTTTCAGATGCAAAAGTAAAAGCAGGCACTGAAACCAGTGTATATCCATGGGAAACCTTCACTTTTCGGATAAGGCCACTGGAATGCATGCAGCAGGGCTAGAATTTAAGAGGTGACTCCAGAAGTCCGTGTCATATGTAGCTTTGTTCGTGCTTTACTCTGCTGTGCTCAGCCTAGAGCAGGCACCGGAGAAGTTGGATTCAAATGCACTTTGAGGTAGGAAAGTGAGGAGAGACAGCAATGTGCATGTCACCTTTCAAAGCTCACTGTGTGCTGAAGATGCCCAGCAACAACTTTCAAACCTGGCTCTTTTCCTGAGGGAGCAGAGTTCAAACATTAGTGCTTTACTCTGCTGTGCTCAGCTGAGAGCAGGCGGCGGCGATGTTGGAATCAAATGCACTTTGAGGTAGGAAAGTGAGGAGAGACAGCAAAGTGTGTGTCACCCTTGCAAAGCTTACTGTGTGCTGAAGATGACGAGAGAGATCTTTCACTCCAGGCTCTTTGGCTGTGGGATTAGAGTTCAAACGTTCGTGCTTTACTCTGCTGTGCTCAGCCAAGAGGAGGCACCAAAGATGTTGGATTCAATGCACTTTGAGGTAGGAAAGTGAGGAGAGACAGCAATGTGTGTGTCACCCTTCAAAGCTGGGTGCTGAAGAGGCCCAGCAGAATTATTCACTCCTGGCTCTTTGGCTGAGGGAGCAGAGTTCAAACATTCGTGGTTTTTCAGTCACGGGCTGCTGTATCGGACACCTGGTTTGCTGGTGACAGGCGGGATACAAGAGTCCCAGAGAAGATAAAGGGTTTTGGGGCAGGAGTTAGCAGGGCTTATTGACAGGGCTTTAAACTAGTTATGAAGGGGGGAGGGGATTTAACTGGGCCTGTTGGGGACAAGCCCAAGAGGAGCATGCTAGGGATTGAAGGATGGCGGGCTAAGGAGGACTATCAATCTCTTGTTCCATTTGTGGGAAAGGATAGCTTTTTAGACCCTGTCCCGCAGGGGAAAAAGGTTACTAGGACTGGCTCCCTGAAACGCCTGTACACCAATACACGCAGCATGGGGAATAAACAGGAGGAGTTAGAAGTCTGTGTGCGGGCTAAAGGTTATGATCTAGTGGCAATTACAGAGACATGGTGGGACAGTTCACATGACTGGAATGTAGTCATGGATGTCTATGTCCTTTTTAGGAAAGATAGGTCAGCGAAGCGAGGTGGTGGAGTTGCGCTTTACGTGAGAGAGCAACCAGAATGTATTGAGTTCTGTCCGGGGTCGGATGAGGAGCAAGTGGAATGTCTGTGGGTACGAATTAAGGGACAGACTGGCACGGGTGATACAGTTGTGGGGGTCTATTACAGACCTCCTGATCAGGACGAAGGAGTTGATGAGGCTTTCTACAGGCAACTGGAAGTAGCCTCGCGACTACATGCCTTAGTCGTCGTGGGGGATTTTAACTACCTCGATATTTGCTGGAAGACTCACACAGCCAGTCATTCACAGTCTAGGAGGTTCCTCGAATGCATTGATGATAATTTCTTAATGCAAATGGTGGACGCACCAACTAGGAGAGCAGCGCTGCTAGATTTAGTACTCGCCAACAAAGAGGGTTTGGTCGAAGCGGTGACGGTCAATGGCAGCCTTGGCTGCAGTGACCATGAGATGGTGGAGTTTAGGATCCTGTGTGGGAGGAATAGAATACCTAGCAAAGCCACAGTTCTGGATTTCCGAAGGGCCAACTTTGGCCTCTTCAGTCAACTGCTAAGGGAAGTCTCATGGGAAAGTGTACTAGGCGGTAAAGGGGCTCAAGATAGTTGGTTAGCATTCAAGGACCGCTTCTTCCAAGCTCAGGATCGGAGCGTCCCAATGAGTAGGAAATCAAGTAAGGGATCTAGGAGACCGGCGTGGTTAAACAAGGAGCTGCTGGGCAAACTCAAGTGGAAAAGGAGAATCTATGGATTATGTAAGGAGGGGCTGGCCGCTTGGGAGGAATATAGGACAGTGGTTAGAGGATGTAGGGAGGCAATTAGGACAGCTAAGGCCTCCTTGGAACTCAATCTTGCTAGTCGGGTTAAAGACAATAGAAAGGGCTTCTTCAAATACATAGCAACTAAAACTAACACAAGAGGCAATATAGGCCCACTGGTGAACGAAGTGGGTGCCCTGGAGACAGAGGATATAAAGAAGGCAGAGGTGCTGAATGCCTTCTTTGCCTCTGTCTTTACTCCTGCAGACTCTCCCCGAGGGCCCCGGATTTCTATAGCCCCAGAAGGAGTCAGGACAAAGGAGTTTGCTTTGGTAGATGAGGATTGGGTTAGGGATCAGCTATGCAATCTGGACATCTGTAGATCGATGGGTCCGGATGGAATGCACCCACGGGTGCTGAGGGAGCTGGCGGAGGTCATTGCTAGGCCACTCTCCATCATCTTTGGTAAGTCATGGGAAACGGGCGAGGTGCCTGAGGATTGGCGGATGGCAAAGGTCACACCAATCTATAAGAAAGGCAAGAAGGAGGACCCGGGTAATTATAGACCGGTCAGCCTTACCTCCATCCCTGGAAAGGTGATGGAACAAGTTATTCTTGACTCCATCACTAGGCATATCAAGGATGAGGGGGTCATTAAGAACAGCCAACATGGTTTTATGAGGGGGAAGTCATGTATGACCAACCTTATAGCCTTCTATGAGGAAGTGACTAGGTGGAGGGATGATGGTAGAGCGGTAGATGTATTTCTTCTTGATTTCAGTAAGGCATTTGATACTGTCTCCCACAGCACCCTCATAGATAAGCTAAGGAAGTGTGGGCTCGACGATCAAGTAGTGATGTGGATCGAGAACTGGTTGAAAGGAAGAAGGCAGAGAGTTGTGGTCAATGGCGCAGAATCTAGCTGGAGGTCTGTGACTAGTGGAGTCCCTCAGGGGTCGGTGCTGGGACCGGTGCTGTTTCATATTTTCATCAATGACCTGGATGAGGGAACTGAGTGCACCCTCAGCAAGTTCGCTGATGACACAAAACTGGGAGGAGTGGCTGACACACCAGAAGGCTGTGCTGCCATTCAGCAAGACCTGGACAGGCTGGAGAGTTAGGCGGGGAGAAACTTGATGAAATTTAACAAGGGCAAGTGTAGAGTCTTGCATCTGGGGAAGAACAACCCCATGTACCAGTACAGGTTGGGGGGTGACCTGCTGGAAAGTAGCGAAGGGGAAAGGGACCTGGGGGTCCTGGTAGATAGGAGGATGACCGTGAGCCAGCAATGTGCTCTTGCGGCCAAGAAGGCAAATGGCATCTTAGGGTGCATTAGAAAGGGTGTGGTTAGTAGGTCAAGAGAGGTTCTCCTCTCCCTCTACTCAGCCTTGGTGAGGCCGCATCTGGAATACTGCGTCCAGTTCTGGGCCCCTCTGTTCAAGAAGGACAGGGAATTGCTTGAAGGAGTCCAGCGCAGAGCCACAAAGACGATTAAGGGAGTGGAACATCTCCCTTATGAGGAGAGGCTGAGGGAGCTGGGTCTCTTTAGCTTGGAGAAGAGGAGACTGGGGGGTGACCTCATCAATGTTTACAAATATGTAAAGGGTGGGTGTCAGGATGATGGAGCTAGGCTTTTTTCAGTGATATCCAGTGATAGGACAAGGGGCAATGGGTGTAAACTGGAGCATAGGAAGTTCCACGTTAACATCAGGAAGAACTTCTTTACTGTAAGAGTGACAGAGAACTGGAACAGGTTGCCCAGGGGGGTTGTGGAGTCTCCTACACTGGAGATATTCAAGGCCCGCCTGGACAAGTTCCTGTGTGATGTACTGTAGGTTACCCTGCTCTTGCAGGGGGGTTGGACTAGATGATCTTTTGAGGTCCCTTCCAATCCTTGGGATTCTGTGTGTGTGATTCTGTGTGTGTGACCCCTGGCTCTGGCAGCCTCTGCCCCTCTCCCACTGAATGGCCCCAGGAGAGACAGCACCGCAGCTCCTGGGAGCTGGTAAACCCCAAACGGGTGGGGATGGGCCTCAGATGGAAAACAATTTGGATGTGGGGAGGATCCCCATCCGCTCTGGACTCCCCAGGTGGCTCCAGAGCACCCAAACACGGGGAGGGGCCAAACAGAAATGTGCCAAAAAGGGATAGTTGGTGACGTATTTGGAGTATCGGGGCTGGGGGAAGTGAGGATGGGAACGCCGGCCCGGCTATTTTTAACTGAGCATTGAGCCGAGGAGTGGCAGGTTTCCTTCCTCTTTCTCTCTCCTGAGCGCTGAGCAAAGGAAAACTAGAGAAACCTCCACAAACCTCCACTCTGAGGCAGGGAGGCCCAGGAGAAAAAAAAAGAAGAAGAACCCAGCACATTTCTGTGCAGTGTTGGGATGGATGGATTGGGTTGGGAATGTCTCTGTGAAGTGGGAGGATACAGCAGTGACCCTGCTGAGGCTTTTCTAGCAAGAGAAATGCAACCAAGGACAAAAGGGACTGGTCTGACAGGGGAGTCAAGCTGGAAGGGACAGGGGAACAGAAAAAGCAGCAGGATTTTTCTTTCCAAAAGTCCCAGGCTCTTGTTCCAACACTTCCTAAACAAGAAAAAAGGGAATATCCCCATTTCAAGAAAGACGGATTTAGTTCCATTTAAGAAAGAGAGGAACTCAAAATGACAAAAAGTTTTGTTTGTTGTAGCTTTCTTTCCCAGAATCACTCTATCTTGTTGTCTTGAAAGAAGCAGCCAAGCCACAACTCCCAATTTGATGCCAGCACCAAAAACCCCCTCAAAGATCTAAAACTTTGCCATCAATTACCAACACACACCTACAGTGCCAGGACACCTTATTCTTCTGGGTGTATCAATACCCCAAACCATGTGGACCACATCCCTGCCCGCAGGATGGGCCAGCCAGGACCGAAATCTCATTGTCTTTCCCTGGAAAACACAAAAATGTTTTGCATCAAAAAGCTTTAGAGAATAGGCTCATTCAGTGGTGTCATCACTGTATTTACAGCTTCTGCTAGTGTCTGTGTTTTGCAGGTAGCCTGCAAAGGAGTGGAAACATTACGTGGAGTGAGATATATGTATTTAGCTATGCATAACTCGCAAATACATCAAGCGCTACCTACGCGCCACATCGAAGGAATTGTTTGCCAAATACTTCACCCGCTGCTGTTGGTTTCTCCGAGTCTCTTCCCTGAAAAGAGAATCTATCCTACATTAATCAGAGAGCAAATACAAAGCATGACAGGAACAGCTCTTGGCTCCACCAAGGAGGAACGCGTGCAATTGCTCAGTTCCTTTCGGTTTGGATGCTGAGCCAGAAACCCTGGTGAATGCCCCTGCCATGGGCAGGCACACCTTCCACTAGACCAGGTTTCTCAAGTGGCTTTAGTAGGTGTTACATTGTCACTGGGCTTGGATCCAGAAACCAGGGGCTAAGGAGGCAAAACTAAAACAAACAGCACACACCCCCCACCCCCTCCCCCCACATGCCTTTGCAATTCTCCTCTTCCCGTGGCTCCAGGGGCTGGGGCTTCAGGAGCAAACACATTCCTGATGTGTACACTAACATCTTGAGCAATGGTCTTTTTCCCTCAGTGCCTGGAACCCAGCTGGGATAACCCTGGGAGAGCTCAGGGGGGACTCTCCAGCTTCCCACAATGCGAGCCACATCCCAGTCATGTTTGTGTGGGTCCCTCCTGGGTCCCCAGCCAGGGCTACCACCGCTGGGGACACTTCTGCTGGCAGTGGCCCAGCCCCCCGGCTGACCCCAAACCTCATGCTAAGCCACTGAGGGTTCACCAAGGGGAAACACCACTTCTCATCCTTCCCAAACCATGGGCCATCTGCTTCCTTTTACTTCTTTTCATATCATTTTTATAAAGGTGCAGCTCGACTTTGCTCTCGTTTTCTCTCTTGCCCAAGGACAGAGGCTCATGTAGTCACTCCATTCCAGCAGGCTCCCTCCATTCCTGAGTTTTCCCACACAACAGTTCTTATCTGCACACAATTCCCTGCCATGGCAGGTTGCTCCTGGGAACCTCTGCAGTACTGCAGCCACTGGGCCTGTGCACGGATGACGAGGGGAACCCAGCAGCCAAGGGGACAAGGCACCCACCTGCCCTTGGGTGATCGAGGGGCTGCAAAGCAAATCAACTGCCAAAATGTCCCCCTCGCATGTTGGGCAGGGATGAGCTGGGGCTCTCGGATGGAGGTGGGATGGAGCTGGCACCAGCGTGGCGTCACTGCGGTCAGGATGTCAGGAACAAGCGTGCCACAAGAGTCGAAGCTGGGAATCCGGAAATAAAAATATCAGCCATGATGTCAGGCTTCCTGAAAGCATGATTGACTGTTTAATTCCACACACATGCACACTCCTCTCCTCCCAGCCAGGGTGACTCAGCCCTGGCACGGCTGCAGAGGCTTCTCCTGGCTCCTGCCCTTGCCGCGAGAGCGGAAAACGCACCCTCTCTTAGGCGAGGAGAGACAGCAAAGTGTGTGTCAGCCTTGGAAAGCTCTCTGTGTGCTGAAAATGCCCAGCAGAATGATTCACTCCTAGCTCTTTTCCTGTGGGAGCAGAGTTCAAATGTTCGTGCTTTACTGTACTGTACTCAGCTGGCACCAGGCACCGGAGATGTTGGATTCAAAAGCGCTTTGAGTTTGGAAAGTGAGAAGTGACAGCAATGCGCGTGTCACCCTTGGAAAGCTCACTGTGTGGTGAACATGCCCAGCAACATTTTTTACTTCTGGCTCTTTGGATGTGGGAGTAGAGTTCAAATGTGATGCAACAGAGTAAATAACAATTTTATCTATACTGTGTTGACCTAGGCTTTCCTATAAAATCTCGGAATGCCCTAACAAGTTGAATTAAGTGAAAAACGTAACTGCATAGATGAAGCATAATAAATCATGTTATATGCAACATGCTGACATGACTAATAGGTATCTGGTTGGGTTTGACTATTAAATGGAATTTACTGGTGTCTCTGCACATTTTGAGTGAGATTTCAGTATTTTTTTGATGTCATCTTCAAATCTTGTCCATCAAGCTTACTTTCAAGGTATTTCCTCATAAAATAATGTTATCCCGCGTCTAAAGATATTTTTTCATTCATACAGCAAAATCTCAATTGACTGCATTAATGCTTTATATTTTACATGTTTTTTATTAGACATTTTTCTTAAGAGTTTTAAGGACTTTTCTTTCATAATGTTGCACTTTGCTGACAACTTACACTGAAGTTTGGCCTTTTGTTTAGGAAAGAACTGTGTATGTCAAAATAAATACTTATACTAGAGAGGTTAAATAAACTAATATTTCTCCTCCCCTCTCTTGTGTATACTTGATTTTCAGTTCTAGATGAAGTGAAAGTACAAGTTTCCTCATTATTTTTTTATATAACTTGTATATGCACGGTTTCCAGACTCCATACAAAGTTTGTATTTCAGCTGCATAGCATAGTAAATTGTTCAGTTTCCTGTGTTTTAAAAGTAAAGCGTTTACTAGTCATGCTTAACTTTTTTATTAGTATTATTTATTGCAATAAGAGGTTATTTCTGTGTTGGCTAGCAAGATAGAATAAAATGGACATATTTTTCTCATGTAAGATGACCTGTAAGTTTACCTCTTTGAATTTATGACCCATGACTCATTGAAATGACATAGCTGTGACCTCTTCCAGAGGACACTGTGTTTTCTTATGATCACTTTCATTGTTCATTACTGCTAATAGCCTGTTTAATGAACAAGGTCTCTTCTTCCTAACTGTTATTTATTGTAGCCCTTTACAATGCCTCCATAGCTAATTTGTCAAATTTAAGGTTATGTTATCAGAGACTGGGAATAAGCAATTGACACACATATGATATTACAAAGATTCAATTTATCTACTTCAAAATAGCCTGGTCACAGGAATCTAAAAAGCAATTGTCAAATACAGATCCTGAATTCAGAAATCTGTAACTCAGGTTAATATTCTTACAATACTACATTTATCAGTCATCTGTCTAGCCTAAACCAAAATATTTATGCCTGTCACCATATTTTTTTTCTCTGAGTATTTCAATTTTACACATCCTTCACTTCTACTTTTCTTACTAGGAGTTCAAGCCAATGAGTTGGTCCTGAAATTAGTAATGTCTTCAAAATAATTAGTAGAATAGCCTTGACGTTAGATAGAAGTTCAGAAATGCGTGCAATGCAAGAGGAAGTTATTTCTGAAAATTAGGTAAATTCATATCTGGAATTTTAACAAACAGGATGAATCTTTAAATACTCATTGAACCCCTGTTAATGATTGTATTTTCCATGTATACAAAAAAATATTCATATCATTTAATATTTGTCATAGTAATGAGAACACACCAATGAAACTTGTAGAGGCTCCAAGACCCGTGATACACCACATCATCAGAATGTAATCCAAAATATTGCCCAGCAAGCAGTGGCAACAACATCCAGTTGCGGCATACTGTAAAATCACCAAGGGAATTTGCTACCATTATTTGGAATATTATTTACTTAGATTTGTTGCACAATATTTTTGTGCTGGAAAAACTCTGAGGAGGCATCTAATGATGAAGCGTGCACATGGAAGTCTGAAAGCAAAATTAGTTAAAACCCATGTTTTTTGACATGATAACTCTTACCCGCATGGTTATTGCCAGCAGTACTGCACATAATACCTGGTAAACCTATAGTTAGGGATCTCGTGATAGGCTACTTGACATGTTGCTGACTAGACACGTGGCTCAGGCAACCTGAGTCACACAACTAAATGTTGGTTATTGTCAGGACAAACTTTTACTCATTCCTCATCTGAAAACCTGACTGCTAGAAAATACCATATCCTCCTCCATTCATTATTATCTTTTATGTAGATGTTTCTCTGTGTCAATGTGTGTATGTGCAATTTCCAAAGCTATAATTTCTAAAAGTTGTAATTTTGCTACAAAAATAAAAGCAATAAGCAAATCCAAGACTGTCAACAAATGCTCGTACTAATGCCAGTGGAAGTGGCATTGAATAGCTAACATCCATCCAGTACTCATATTTCTGTAAAAATCTGGTACATACTGCTAACAATCCTAAACAAAGAGATGAGCATTATTAATGCATGGGGAAGTGAGAATCTGCACTGTTACTAGGAATAAAGAATGTTATATAATATTATGGTCCATGAATTTGGTAAATAACAAAACCATTTAACATGTTCTGCTACAAATAAAGGGCATTCATCAAGACTATCTAGCTATCAGACTCTGAATTATAGTTGGTTAATCATTTGCAAGTAAGTAGCCTTAAAATATGTGCAAGCACACTACTTTATGAATGACATGCCCCATCTGGCTAAGCAAATGAAGAAGCCTTCCCCAGCATGACTGCTAGCTGCGTTTGTGAGGAATGTGGGTGTGATTCGTGTCAGTAACTTAGAAAACTATTGAATTTATTTTTGCATTTAACTGTATTAACCAAGATAAACTTTAAACACATGCTTATGCAAGGTTGTAACCTCAGGCACGGACGTATAGATATGCTGATGCTAAGCCTGATGCTAACTGCAGATATCCGGTAATGTAAACAAGGCTTGACACCTATTGTGTAGAAGTCACAAAACAGGAAGATTTGAGACCTTCGATTCAGCAATCTTCAAGGAAGGAAGATAAAGACCTCTAGCAGCAGACTGGCGCAGACTCGGATCATACCATAAAAGGACACTTTACAATATGTGAAAGGACACGTATACCAGATACAAAAGAGTATAAAAAGACAGAATCTTTGGGAATAGGTGTGCGTCGTAGGTGGAGCGGAGACACCCCGGCGCACCCAGCGCTGCTTGCTTATTGCCTCTCAATACTAATCAATGGTAAATAAAATTAATCAGACAAATTCACGTCTGTGGCAAGTTTTTATAACACGTTCGAACTGCAGATCAAGCTGCAGCAGGGCTGGTTTAGTGTTCTGTAAAAGTTCCTGTCTCTGTGTTAGATAAAATCCCCTTTTTCTCAGCACTATTCGAATCCATATCTACACATCCTCTAACACCATACACCAGAAGGAATGAGATGAAGAGCCAGCTGCCTAAACCAACCTGCCCCTGTTTAACCTCTTGCTTTCTGAATACTTCAGTGTCTCAAGATTGGTTCCCTAGCTAACCTTTTATTTCCCTGAGCTGGCCCTTCCATATGAAAATCAACACTTAACCCTGGGAAAGTACAGTGAAAAAAAGAAAAAGAAAAGGAACATTCACTTCACCTTGGGTTTTTCTTTTTAAGGTACAATGTAATTGCATGCCCAGGTTTCAGTATACAAACACTTTCAAACATATGGTATCTAAATCTCTTTATAAGCCTATTGAACACTAGCCCTGCTTAACTTCACCTAGAAATACAAGGTAAAAATGTTGTGCTGCACATGCCAATTAAGATCAATTTACATTTGCCTAAAACACAGCACTATTACTTTCTTCTCACTGAGATATAGTGAGCCAGATGACTTAAACAGAGAAGAGAAAAAAAAAAAGCCAAACCAAAACACAACAGCTCTGGCAGGCAGGTGTGAACATGAGCAGCCAAGAAAAACCATCGAACACCACAAGGAGTTATCTTTTCTTGTAGCTGCCCTTGCAAGCACCTGCTTGCTCAGGTGCTACTGAGATCAAATCACTTCCCCACCTCTGGGGCTGAACCCTGCCAGTCAGAACAGAACCTTGCTTCTGTTCACTTGCTGATTTAGACAAGAGGATTTTCCTATGCCTTTTGCTGTTGTAAAAGATGCAAATGAATTTTTTAAGGAAAGAAAAAAGCCCAGAACTACTACATGAGACTTTTCTGATAAAGATTTAAATTCCCATATCCCGACATTGATAAGTAAATTATAAACTCAGTTTCCTGGGAGCGTGGATGAGTGTGTGCATATTTGTGAATAAAGAATCAAAAGTTTCTCTTTAGCAGAAAAACTGTTTTTTTTTAATGTCTCTACACATCTGTTATTCCTCTGGGGAAGAAGAACCTAGACAAATGAGTCTGTTTCTGTTGCTGCTGAGCATGAAAATCAATAGGTTTCCTTAGTTGTGAGAAGAAACAGGCCCTCATTAAACATTACTGTGTGACTTTCTCGAGCAAAAAAGAATATAAAATGCATTTTTATGCATTAATTATTAAGAAAAACCCCCTATTTTTCTCCTTTTGCAATTACCCAATAAACACAACAGCCATTCACTCCATTTCATATCACACTTTGTGCAGAAATTAGCCATCTGAGTGAAGTTTTGAAGGCTCTGGAACTTGTTACACTGCAATAATACTAGAAAAGCTGTAAAAGCTGGAGTACATTACACTGAAATCTTCAGTGAAACATGTCTTTTTCTTCCTCATCCTCTCCAAACACTCATGTTTTCCCACTCATCTTTCTTTTTTTTTCTAACTCTGATTTAATACTGAGCTGTCTGAAAGTGTCTTTTGGGGTATACTAACAAAAACAAGTATGCAATTTGTGATCCCATTTAAAAAATGCCATCTTAAAAATGAATTTATGGACTCTGTAGCTTACCAAAGTTAATCAAATAAAATAACGGTCAAGTCAAGCCCTGACCAAAAAAATGTGGTTTTCTATGCCTGCATAAGAGGTATGATAATAGACTAATGGCGAGCAAGACAGCAGTAAAATCAGATGACGGCTGTAATTCTCTTAGCTTCATCTGTTCAGTAAACCACAATAAAAACCTGTGTTGGAAAGAAATCTTCAGCCTAATGTAATTCTATTTTCTTCTTCATAGTCAGATTTTTCACTGGGATGTTTTTTATGTTGGTAGTAGATGCTTGCTGTTTTTAGTCTTTCTGGTCTTCCATCCTTCATCACTTAATGAGGACTTCTGAGTAGATTACGTGAGCAAAAATAAGCCTAGAGAGGAATTAGTAAGCTCCAAACCAAAAAAGTCATACCAATTTTTTAACTTTTCTGCTCTTTCACAGGTGCTAAAGGAGAAGATTGCTTTGGTTCCTGAGACGAAATGAAGGAATTTATACAAACTGAATTCCAGTTTTGGACCAATCTGGTTTTCCTTTGGGTTGCAGTTCAAAACTAAAACATCATATTTTAAGGGTCTTTTTGTATATAATACATGTTAACTGGTTTCCTAAGCTCCCAATGTAGTCAGTGATCATTAGCCATTACAGGTCATTCGCAAATGAGTTTACCAGGCACTAAGAGTGGGAATTGGCTGCTTCAGAATTGTCTAGTAACATCTGAAGCATGCAAGCACATCAGGGATAAGTGTCTGGGAGCAGAAGGTGTGATCTGTCACAGACCTGAACCCTAAGGAAAAGCAGTTTCCTTAGAGGCTGCTGGTTTCCCCTCCATCTAACATTTAAAATGACGCTAAATATCTACATTTTGGCACAATAACTCCATCCTCAGTGCCTCATTTAAGGTGGATTGGGGTATTCTGCAAGCTTCATTGGCATCAACCTTTCTCCTCCCAATTTCCCCCCATGTAAACAACTCAAACCATAACTTTTTTTCCCACCTGCTCCTAGTTTTGCTTCACCCATTCCCAAATATGTGATTTCTGATCCTGTTACCTAAGCAATTTTGCCATTATATGGTATTACTGATGGTTACCTGGTGGTGTTTGCCTTACAATATTCTACTCCCCCAGAGGTTCACAATACTCCCCTCCAATTATCTGTGGAGTATGATGTTTTCTCAAACACCTCCTGCTTAACCACCTGTGAGATTCAGCCAACCCTCACAACTGTAACTTTTGCTGGCTTCCCACGCAGCTACTTGTTACGTTCAGAAGTTTCTGGTGTCTTGTTCAGCAGATTTCCACCTTCTGCTCAACCACTTACCCTGAGCTAGGGCCTCCTCAGCAGCCATAACAATATGCCCACAGCAACTGATGTGAGCTGTTCTGGTCTAGTCCATTTCCCATTTCTAGTCTCTGCAGGCATACATAGACCGCAATGTCTTCCACATCCTATCTGGCTGCACAGCAAACAAAACAATATGCACTTGTGAAATACACTTGGTTTAGTTCTATCCCTAATTTACAGCAGTACCTGAAAAGGCAAAACATATGTATTTATGACTGATATCATAGCAGTTACCAGAAGAGGTTATATTTTTCTGAATTAATAAATCCCCAAACACTGCCCACTCATTGCTTCTGCTTGCATAGTCCTCCTGTGAATTATAGTTAAACAACACTTCTTAGGCTGATATCCATGGTGAATGCCTTTCAGTAACACATACGTTCTTGAAACAAACTTTTCCTTAACAATCTAGAAAACAGAGATAGCCAAGTGAACAGTACATTCTGATTAACAGTGAGAAAAAGCCAACTCAGAGAAATCAAACTTATGAGGTGACAAATGCTATGCTTAATTGTGAGAGATTCTCTCAGATCTTTGGTATGGCCTCCTACTGCTGTGCAGCAGGTAAATGGCATGGACATCCACTCTGATTTCCCTTTACTAATTTAGCTCTGTTTCTGATATATTGTCATCATTTTCTTTCTTCCTCAGTAGTTTTACTTTTTAAGGAAGGACAGCTAAACAAGCATTGCAGCTTCCCTTATTCTCAGGTTTTTCTATTTCTAGCTTTGCTCACTGCACTCCTTTGTGCCTTAGGTAAATATTCCAGCCTCTCTTGTGTCCTAGTCAGACATAATAAAAGCACCAAGATATCTTCAAATCTGGCACTAAGATGACTCATTCAAAAAGCGTTGTATCACTAAGACAAATCATACAATCTGGTGTTGTGTTAAAGGGGCTCATGATAATCGTGTGAGGAAAAATCCACCATCTATGCTAAAATTGTCTAACCCAAAGACACATTTTTACACACACACAAAAAAAGTGTCAGCTACCTGTCGCGTCTGCCTCTCAGTGGACTCCACAAATAGAATAGAATAGAATAGTTAGGGTTGGAAAGGACCTTGAGACCATCTAGTTCCAACCCCCCTGCCATGGGCAGGGACACATCACACTAAACCATCCCACACAAGGCTTCATCCAACCTGTACTTGAACACTGCCAGGGATGGAGCACTCACAACCTTCCAATCAGGCAACAGATTCCAGTGTCTCACCACCCTCACAGGAAAGAATTTCCTCCTTATATCCAGTCTAAACTTCCCCTGTTTAAGTTTGAACCCATTACCCCTTGTCCTGTCACTACAGTCCCTGATGAAGAGACCCTCCCCAGCATCCCTGTAGGCCCCCTTCAGATACTGGAAGGCTGCTATGAGGTCTCCGCACAGCCTTCTCTTCTCCAGGCTGAACAGCCCCAACTTCCTCAACCTGTCTTCATACGGGAGGTGCTCCAGTCCCCGATCGTCCTCGTGGCCCTCCTCTGGACTTGTTCCAGCAGTTCCATGTCCTTTTTATGTTGAGGACACCAACAGAAGAAGAAACAGTCTTATTTGCTTTGCAGCAAATGGTATTTAGAAGTCTGACAGGTGCATGGCAGAAGATTAAAATCAGACATCTAATTTCCATTTACCTTAATATAGTGGACTGAATGCTGTGGTAAGACAGAGGTTGATTACTTGTGGTATCACGCATCCCTGCATTGACAGACAGAGGAAGAGACAAACAATTCAGCATTTTAACAGCTTCATCTATTTGATTTTTCTGCTGAGGCAAATCTACCACAGCCCTTAGTTTAACAATTAAGGTGAGATGTAGCAGTAAATACAGCCAAACTTTGGAATAATTTGCCAAATATATTAGCAGAAAATATATCTTAAAACCTCTTTAAGAACCAGGTTAGGTGAATATTAGTCAGGAATCTTTGATCCCATATATAACACACACAAGGGAAGACAAGGTTTGTCTTTCCAGTAAACTCACAGTCCCCCTTTCTCCTTCTACTTCCTGTGACCTTCTGAACAAATTATTTCATCTTGAAAAATTATCATATAACATCTGAGCTACCAAAGAGGTCTACAACAAGCAATGCACAGAAGAAACAAACCAGTATGTCCCGAATGCTTAATTAAGGGATAAGACCCTTTCCCTAACTCTGGTATTGTTTCTTTAGACCAGCTTCAAGACATGAGGAACTCTGTTTTACCTTTTGAATGTAAGGGGTACCTTGAGGGTACTCCTTGATGAAAAAAGTCCAATATTAAGAGCTGAACATGAATATTCAAATCCAGGTTTTCCATTCTTATACATTGTTCCTGACCAAAACAAAATAAAGGAAGGAGTTGTTTGAAAAATCATGGCAGTCAAGTGAAGTTCCAGACAACTGGAAAAAGGGTAATATAACCCCCATTTTCAAGAATGGGAAAATGAATGACTCAGGGCATTACAGACCAGTCAGTCTCCCCTGTGTGGCTGGCAAAATCTTGGAGCAGATTCTCCTGGAAAGCACACTAAGGCACATGAAAAACAACAGGGTGCTTGATGACAAGCCAGCATAGCTTCACTAAGCAAGAGTACTTACTCCACAGTAAGAGTACTCCCTCAGCCACAGCGAGAACAGCTTTGAGCATTTGCAAGTGAGCACAAAGATGAATACTGGAACCTTCGACTGAGTAATCTGTGAACAAGCAAACACCCCGACAGCAAGAAAACCTCGTTAGAAGTAACTGCTAGAGTCAACAGAACACACGCTCCATACCCACTCCAGTTAAGCACAAAAGCCTGAAGCAAAAAGCAGACAACGGTTGAAGCACGACAGCTGAGAGATGGGGATCTTGGCAATCCATTACCCCCCGGGACTGCCAGAGGAAGTGTCCTGATCAAGAGCAAATCTCATGGCGTGTATTTTCAGGAAGCGGCCCTGAAATGGGGAAGGCCCCAGAGAAGCTCTCTCGGAAGTGATACTTTTATTCCTGGTACAGAAACCTTTGTGACTATGCCATAATCAGATGGAAGGAAGTCTCCATGCACACGTATCTCCCCGCGTGGCAGAGTAACAGAAGGTCCCTCGCGTTATGCTGAGGCAGCAGGTACTAGCTGCCAGCCAAAGGAAGGATGCTCTTCAAGCAGACCTGCAGCTCAGCCTCCACAGGGCGAATCTTGCACTTTCTATCCTTTGAAAATTCAATGCGGAGGGATTTGGACATATATAACAGCATCTGAAAACCCAAATGCATGCAGACACGTAATAAGGGAAGACTTCTGCTGCTATCCAGCCACCTCAGTCTGCGAGGGTACTGCACATCTGTGAAATACAAGTGGCTAAATGATCCTACCAACATCCCATTTTCGTGTAGTTCAACATCAGCCAGAATCCTCATAGATAAAATAATTCCCAGATCACAACTCTAAAAATACATCCGCAGGGCTCCAGAGGGCTTGAAGGTTGCTTCCCTGAGCTATAACATCCCTGCTGTGCTGGAGGGAAAACTTTACAGCAGCTCATTAAACCACAACTCCATCTGCTGCACAGTTCTGCCAACGATTGTTTGATTTGGGAAACTTTCTTAAATTAATAAAGATTGAGTCCCAAAGGAAACAAAAGAAAACTAACAATGTGCCTGTCTCCAGCCAAAAGTCACCCCTTTAGAGTAGAAAATTGGGCCGTACAGTCACACTTTTACTCCCTTCTTCTGTGCTACAGTAACCAGAACTAAAATTCAGGTAAATGTGATTTAAGCAGCGAACCAAAGCCCCACTTGCCAAAATCACAGGTCAGAAAGTCTGGAGTAATTCAGGGGACACAGCCCAGTTCCATGCACACAACCACACCAGCTGCTTTACCAGCAAAGCCTTGTGCTTCACACCTAGGCTTCTCCTGCATGTTTGTTCACAGCAGATGATACATAACACTCCTCTTCCTTTAAAACCTACCAACCCATCCTTGTTTGGGCACTGCTGATGGGTCACTGGGACCAGCCCAACTGAGATGGGTCGGACTGACCCCTACACAGGGAGCACAGATCCAGCCGCAAGCTGCCACCAGACACTGGCAAAGGCTCTGACAGTGGCAAAGAGGAACATCATTTCATTGTGCAAAAGCTTCACTGCATTATTACAAGAAAATGTTTTTCACAATTACATTGAAAAAAACCCAAATGGTTTGGAACACGTTAGTACTCCATGCAACACAGAAACAGTTCAATGCCGTGTTATAGCATCCACCTCCTGTAGAGCTGAGAGAATGCTACTTCTGTTCTCTTAGTGCCACTCTCTTCTGTTGAGAAAGCTTCTTGGAAAGATTGCATCTCATCTGCATATCCACGGCACCTACCAAAATGCAATCCCCATCTCATGCCAAGCCTCTGCAACCCAACAGCAAGAGAGGGATGTCAGAAGAGCGCCTCTGACACATGAACAAGGACAGGGGAATACTGCTCTTTAGGGGAATTAGGCTCTTTAGAAAGGACAGGCTGGCAGGCGGGGAGGGGGAGTTGCCCTTTATGTTAAGGATAGGCTGGAGAGTATGGAACTCTGTCTGAGGGCAGGTGAGCAGTTTACAGAGAGTTTGTGGGTCAGGGTTAAAGAGAAAACAGCTGTGGGAGACATTACTGTGGGAATCTGTTACAGGCCGCCTGATCAAGGAGAATCTGTGGATGAAGCACTCTACAGACAGATAGGAAAAGCCTCACGCTCGCAGGCCCTTTTTCTCATGGGGGATTTCAAACACCCTGACATCTGTTGGAACGATGGCACTGCACGGCACAAGCAATCCAGGAGGTTCCTCGATTGTGTGGAAGACAACTTCCTTTTGCAAGTAATAGAGGAGCCGACAAGGAGAGGTGCCATGCTTGACCTTGTGCTCACCAACAGGGAAGAGCTTGTTGAGAATGTGGTACTCCAGGGCAGCCTTGGATGCAGCGATCCCCAGGAGAGTGAGAAGAGCATGTAGCAAGCTCACTGCCCTGGACTTCAAAGGAGCAGACTTTGGCCTCTTCAGGAGCCTGCTTAGTAAGGTTCCATGGGATATAGCCCTGGAGGGCAGGGGGGCCCAAGACTGTTGGTTAATATTCAAGGATCACCTGCTACAAGATCAGGAGTGCTGCATCCCAACTAGAAGGAAGTGCAGCAGGAGGGCCAGGAGACCTCCTTGGATGGATAAGGAGCTGCTGAGGAAAATTCAAAGGTAAAAAGAGGCTTACAAAAAATGGAAGCAAGGACAGGTGGCCTGGGTAGAGTACAGGGATGTTGTCCGGGAAGCTAGGGACCAGGTTAGGAAGGCTAAGGCCCAGTTAGAATTAAACCTAGCCAGGATCTGGTTCGACACCATCTTCAAAATCTGAACGCGCACAAGTCCATGGGACCTGATGAAATCCATCCACGGGTCCTGAAGGAGCTGGCGAATGAAGTTGCTAAGCCACTGGCCATCATATTTGAAAAATCATGGCAGTCAGGTGAAGTTCCCGACGACTGGAAAAGGGAAATATAACCCTCATTTTCAAGAAGGGGAAAATGGAAGACCCGGGGAATTACAGACCAGTCAGTCTCACCTCTGTGTCTGGTAAAATCTTGGAGCACATTCTCTTGGAAGGCATGCTAAGGCACATGAAAAACAACAAGGTGCTTGGTGACAGCCAGCATGGCTTCACTAAGGGCAAATCCTGCCTGACCAATTTGGTGGCCTTCTATGATGGGGCTACAGAATTGATGGATAAGGGTAAAGCAGTTGACGTCATCTACCTGGACTTGTGCAAAGCGTTTGACACTGTCCCACACGACATCCTTCTCTCTAAATTGGAGAGATATCAATTTGATGGATGGACCACTCGGTGGATAAAGAACTGGCTGGAGGGCCACACACAGAGTTGTGGTCAATGGCTCAATGTCCGGCTAGAGACCGGTAACGAGTGGTGTCCCTCAGGGATCAGTGTTGGGGCCGGTCTTGTTTAACATCTTCGTTGCTGACATGGACAGTGGGATTGAGTGTGCCCTCAGCAAGTTTGCCGATGACACCAAGCTGTGTGGTCCGGTTGATACGCTGGAGGGAAGGGATGCCATCCAGAGGGACCTTGACACGCTTGTGAGGTGGGCTGATGCCAACCTTATGAAGTTCAACCACGACAAGTGCAAGGTCTTATTCCTGGGTCGGAGCAATCCCAGGCACAGCTACAGACTGGGCAAAGAAGAGATTCAGAGCGGCCCTGCAGAGAAGGACTTGGGGGTGCTGGTCAATGAGAAAATGAACATGAGCCGGCAGTGTGCGCTCGCAGCCCAGAAAGCCAACCGTATCCTGGGCTGCATCAAAAGGAGCGTGACCAGCAGGTCGAAGGAGGTGATCTTGCCCCTCTACTCTGCTCTTGTGAGACCTCACCTGGAGTATTGTGTGCAGTTCTGGTGTCCTCAACATAAAAAGGACATGGAACTGCTGGAACAAGTCCAGAGGAGGGCCACGAGGACGATCAGGGGACTGGAGCACCTCCCGTATGAAGACAGGCTGAGGAAGTTGGGGCTGTTCAGCCTGGAGAAGAGAAGGCTGTGCGGAGACCTAATAGCAGCCTTCCAGTACCTGAAGGGGGCCTACAGGGATGCTGGGGAGGGACTCTTTGTCAGGGACTGTAGTGACAGGACAAGGGGTAATGGGTTAAAACATAAACAGGGGAAGTTTAAATTGGATATAAGGAAGAAATTCTAATTATAAGGAAGAAATTCTAATTATTTTATGATTCTATGGTTCTAAACTGTGCCTGCTTTCGCAACGCAAGTATCAGCAAAGGAAGCAAAACTGTGGCTCACCTTGTAACTGGAAAGAAAAAGCAGCTCCCACTATCCAAAGCTGCTCTTCACACAGAGCAGGGGGACACTGGACAAGGTGAGGATGTGTTGGCACTTGAGAGCCACCTACAAACTGCACTAACCACTGCAAGCAAGAACATGGAGAGCTGCTGCAGCTGCAGGCCCAGCCTGTGGGTCTTGTCCGACAGAACACGAGTGCAGACAAACACAAGGTCCAGCCTGAGCTTACCTTTAAAGTAACTTTTCCTTTTTCCACCCTTATATATCAGGGATTCCCAAGTCCTACCCAGATAAGGCAAGTCTCAAGAGCTCTTGTAATATTATTTATGAATTATAATCCTTTTCAATAGACAAGATTTAGAGAAGAAAGATTTGAAGGAAAGGGTGAAGTGTCCCTGTGACAAATCCAGATTTTAATGCTAGAACTAATTGCCAAGCAGTTAAAGGATATTTATCAAAGCTTGTTTTAAAATGTAGGCTCACACTGAATTCTGAGCCACAGCAGCAGAGGTCAAGCCCAGTGAAGCCCAGTCCAGCCAAATGAGCTGTTGCAGATGAAAGCAGTGTTTCTATAGGAATCCTTCACACATTAAAAGTTCCAGGAAGTTTTTGGAGAGCTCTAAACCTCTACATCAGTTAAGTTGATTTTAAATCTGACGGTTAAGTACCCCAGCCTCATGCAGGTAGCTTAAAATACAGCTAACAATTCTTGGAGACTCCAAGAAGTTTCTGCCTGCAACTCAAAGTAGTAGACAACCCTTTTTCTGTAAGCCTTATACCTTAAGCACCTTATATATTAACACTCACTGCCTCATGTCAAATAGAACTTCACCAGAAGTTTCGTCATCCAGTGTCAGCAAGGTTTGATCTTCCACAGCCCTCACATGCTCACAAAGGGGGTGATGGACACTCCCAGTGCTGGTGAAGAGTTTCCCATTCAAAGGCTTTTCAGGCAAGAGAGCCAAAGGGGATCAGGAAACATCCCCCGTGGCAAATGCACAAAGGAAACAAACGTCTTGACCATATATTGTTTCCTGTAAACCCCATCTCATTCTTGCTCTCTCTCACTCACAGACACACCCCCCCCTTTTTTATTTACATTGCAAATGTGACTCTCAGCATCACTAAACTTTTTGTTTGGGAAACCAAGAACATTAATCTCAAAACTGTGTAAAGAGAATATGCCCATTTGATTACTTCCCAGCCCATCAACAGAAAATTTGGGTATTATCATCACTATTACTCATGCCTGCAGTTTAGAAATACAAAGGTTAATAAAGCCATTTCATTCCCTGGGAACAAGTCTAGATTGATCTGTCGTTCCAGTCCATCAGTCTCCCAGCTGTGGGAGATAATCCACCTGAAGAAATGGTATCCCTGTGATTAACAGCAGTCCTGCAGGCCAAAGACACACCAATTAGATTTCATATTTGATCTGATAAATACATTTCAGGGGAGTAACTTTGGAGGACAGGGAAAACGTGCCACAACTGTAGAAGTCCACTTAGTTACTAAATTCACTAAGAACCACCACTGCCTTCTCCTGGTGCATAAAAGCCATTTGGAGAACAGGTTCTAGGCCTAGAAATAAGCAGCTGGAAGGGGGGTAAATGCAGAGAAAGCCCAGACCTTCACCCACCTACTCCTGCATCATCCATCTCTCCCTGGCACCACAGCCTTGGGTCACCAGGCATCCAACAGAAGCAGCCCCAGACCTCTCCAGACCTATTTCAGGCCACAGTCCTATTACCCACTGGTGAACTTCCACCCCCAGCTATTCCCCCTAATGAAACCACAGGCATTATCTGCACTCACATCAAAGTCTGGGTCCAGCTCAGGACCCTGACCAGCATCATCTGCAACTATATCCCCTGCAGCAGGTTCCAAAAGTTGAATTAGTCGGCAAACAAAGGGCTGGCTTTTAGCAGCTCTGAAGCAGTCCCCACCACACAGTACATGTGTGATTTGGTAAACCGAGGGTGGGATTTACTTTTGTATCAGCCACCATTTTATATATTTGAACGATTTCCTGTTCCACCCAACCTCCTGCCAATTTTTGTGCTCGCTCAGTGTGCAAAAGGCACCAGCACCTTCAACTGTGCACCTACACCTTCAGAAGCTCTTTGAAACTCCACCTCTTTCCCGAGACAGAGTAGCTCCCTGAGAGTAGTTCCTAAGTAGAACAGCGATGACTGACAGGAAAAGAGATTCTGGCATTCACCTTGAACTACTGAAGTCATCTGCCTGACCCAAATGACTGCAAGAACCCAGCATCTGTCTCAAGCCCTTTGATGATAGCTGTGAAGTGCAGTGAAGCATAAGGAAAAAAGCAGTAGAACAGAATTCAGCCTTGACTTCCATCAGGTCAGGCAACAGGAGATGCAAAATTAAATTAAGATCACCTGCAGAGATGTGAGGAAACATTTATTAGATAAAACTCCAGAGCTTCACTCTGACAGCCCATAAAAAGCAGAACAACAAAGAATTCTGACCATCTGTGACTGTACATCTCCCTTATCCACTAGTGATTATCACTAGAGGCACTACTTGCCTGCAGAAGAGATCAAAGCTGGACCCTAAGCTGCTGCAAATTAACCATATTGCACAGGCAGAACACCTACCACAAAATCTGTGCTCAAAACTGTTTAGGAACATTTCAAACCCAAGTAACTTTGTGTATGAAGAAGCACCTGATAGAACCCTGAAGTGCACCAGTTCTCTTTAAACTTGTTAGCTTGTGTGTGGGTAGTTCAGCTACAAAAACCCAAAGCATTGCCTGTGCTGGGCGGAATTACTGCAAGACAACAGGTGATGTCAGTGTAAAACAAGCGTCAGACTCATTTTAAATAGTTCAGCATTCTGCAAGAGGAAAAACAGCTCAAGGGACTAGGCAGCTCACACGGAAAAGAAAACTTCTTGTTGCACAAACTCAGAGCCACTAAAGTGAGGATGTGACTTAAACTGAGATTTAAACAACTAAACCTCCTTGCCTGGGAGCAGGAGAGGCTGATCATGATAAATTACTTTCGTAAATGCAGATCATCCTGCTCTTTCATACCAAGTCTTCAGCATTTATTTTAATTAGGGTAAATAACTGCCCCTATGGGACTGTTCTACAGTTCGAGTGTTTGCATAAACCTGCTGCGGGTCAACGGGCACATTCCCTGGGAGACTCAACACCCAGACACAGTCATTACTCCTCCAGCTAATGAAGGACAGCCAGCAGCTCGGGCTCCTCAGGATATATGTACAGACCTATCTCTTGCCATTACCCCACTCAAGAGAGCTGAGGACTTACATGAAGTCACCGCTGGAAGCCCTTTCACCTCTACCTGCTCTGCTTACAGAAGCATGAAACCAGCAATGTAGATTACAGCTAGACTCATCAGCCATGCAGAACAGGAACAGAAAGGCCAGGAACGAGAACTATTTCATTTAAAGCTTCTCAGGATTTCACATTTGCAGAGGCAAGAGGGCAGCGTCACGGCAGAACAACCGCTTGTCATCAGATCAGAAACCACAGCTCATCGCTGCAGATGAGTGTCTTTGTGTGGCAGCACTTCTCACTGACCGCTGGTGGCGAGTACACACAGGCAGGAGAAGAGAAAGGACCACAGCACAGCCACACAGGGAGAAATTGAGCCCTTCTCCCTCCAATCGGTTCATCCTCTCGTTCAAGCTGTAGTGCACCAGATCCATACAAGCTCAGGGGCAGGAGCTCTCACACAGCAGCCTGCCTTGCCCCACGTCACTGGAGCTACTCTCCTCACAGAGCTTATTACAAGCAGTGGGCAGGATTTTACCTCCTTTCCCCTCCCTAAGGTCAGGAACAGAGATCTCGTACTCTCTTCCAGAGCACGCAGCCTCCTGTGATCCAAGGCCTGGAGTTTCAGGAAAAAGTTGTGAGAAGTCCACAGTCTAGAGCCATGCAAGAGAGGGAAGGTGCAGTTACAGACAGAGGTAGGTTTGTTGAGGAAGGGGTGGAGAGCAGCTCAAGGATGCACAGAGAAAGACCCCACCACAGAAAGATTGCTAAGGGGGAAATAGTCAGCAGCTGGCAACATAGTCATCCCAGGTCCCTCCTGGGCACACCCTTCCCCTCCCAACTGCCTGCTGCTCAGCCACCAAAAAGTGTGGGGAACACAGGAAGGTTTAGCCTCGTACCTATGTGTATTCTCACTCCTTTCTCTGTGCTAAACAGATAAAGTTGTCTGATGTATTCTGTTGGCAGACTGCACACAGAAAATGAAACATGAACAGACCCACACAGGAAGGGAGACAGCAACACCCTGGCATAACAAAGGATTATGGTTGTCTTTGCCAGGCTCAGCACAGGTCACATCAAGCTCCCACGGGCAGATCCAGTAACAAGATTGCTGTTTAGACACTGGACTGTGAATCACAGCAACAGAGATGGATATTCAGGTCTGAACAGTGGAAGTCATTTTCTCTCCGACTCACAACAAAAGGTTACCACTGCAGTATTTGCTCAGTGAACAAGTCCCAGTTAGCAAGGAAGTATATCCAACACACATACAAGTATAGTCTTGCCTGGGGACAGGTTCTCCAATAGCTCCTATTTTACTCTCCCTTTAACTAGATCCAACCAATTCAAATCCAGCAAGTGTATTTTAATCTATTCAGCTGATCACTGACAAAGACCTGATAGTTCCACACTCACTGTAACAGTGGTACCTTTGCTTCCTTCATGTGCCTCGTGATATTGCCAAGATCTTCAACATCAAGGACACAATTTGCCCCTCCAGCTTCCTCAGCATCAGCCTCCTCCTCACTACTGCTTTCAAACAACTCCTCTGCCTGTGTAAGAGATCGGAGAAAAACCCAAGTGAGAAACGTATCTGAATGTTAAACATTAGATCTTCATCTATGCTAACCAGTGAAATCAGTTCTCACACTCAGCAAAGATACTGAAAAACAAGGAGCAGCCTACCAATAACCTGTATAATGTGTACCAGATGCATTTAAACCTGGAGCTTTCTTCGGTGTGCATTTAAAAGTCCAGTAGCACAGACTGCCCGAATCTCAGCCCAGCTTTCTTGCCTCTAGATGACTTCCTCTCCCTCATGCGCCCACGACACGACATGTTGATTTCACGACAGGCAACCAGAGAAGTCAGACTCCCGCTGTGTACTGTGATCATCTGGAAGCCTAAAGCCCTTCAATTCTTCCAAGTGCCCCTTGGTGTCTGATGAGCAGGGAGTAAGAGATCTGCTTTCCAAGTCAAACCCTTCACAGAGCAGAAACATCATCTCCCTTTCTGTACACAGGCAAGGTACAGCAGAAGAGCACTTGCGGAACAGCGTGTTTATTCCTCTTGTTCCTGCAGCACCCTCAAAACCACTCAAACAGAAGAGACCTGAGAATTAAACATGAAGTGAACTTGGCCATGAGACAAAGCAAAGGCTCTGAAGAGAACACAGACTGGCTCTCTGGAGCATGTATCACAACGCATACCTCCCCCTCCTCAAGAGGAAGGCTCCCTCATCATACACATGCCATCTAGCCTAGGTCCATCAGCCATCGCTAATTCTTTGGTCCTTTTTGGGTGGCTCATTCTACTTGCTATCTGCCATGGGATCGCTTTCCTCTTCCCCCTCTGCTCCAGAAAAAAGAAGTATCAAGCTCCCAACGGCACCCCTCTGGGCTGCAGAAGAGAGAAGTCAAACAGTGCTACAAGGGGCACTAAACAAAAAATAAGGTCCCACAGATTTGGGCTTTACCTTAATATTCTCATATTCCGATGCCCCATGTTCATGATCTGAACTCTCCTTTCTCTGCTTCCCTGGAGATTCGCACTTCCCTTTCTTGCACTTCCCAATGCAGGGCTTCTTTTCTCCTCCGCAGAGGGCCTGAAACTGACTGAGGAACTTGGCTTTCCAGGCTTCAAAGTCGGCCTCAATGGTGCCATGCTTGCTCTGGGCCACCTTACAGTCCCTGTCACCACGAGTCATGATCCGGCTGGTGCTCAGCATCCACAGCCACCTGTCAATATTTCTTCCAACCTGGGATAAGATTGAAGTTAAAGGGAAATTAAATGAAGCCCAAGTTAAACAAAGATGGCAACTAAGAATGCAAGGACCAAGCCTGGAAAGAGGGCTGCAGAGGACTGCAGGACAGGCACTTCTGCGCTCTCCCTCGCCTGCTGGCTCAGAGCACACACAGTCTGAACACCACCACACCTGAATTAGACATTATAAAAAAATGCTTCCCTGTGAGGGTGCTGAGGCGCTGGCACAGGGTGCCCAGAAAAGCTGTGGCTGCCCCATCCCTGGCAGTGCTCAAGGCCAGGCTGGACACAGGGGCTTGGAGCAAACTGCTCTAGAAGAAGTTGTGCCTGCCCGAGGCAGGGTGTTGGAACTGGAAGAGCTTTAAGGTCCCTTCCAACCCAAAGCATTCTATGATTTGAAAACACCTCTGCTATCAAACCCATAATAGCTGAGCTCTGGAAACAAGCTCATTTATGCTATGCTTGGTCAAAATGGCCACATGCCTAACACATTTCCTGTGGCACCACTTAAACATAACAACCAGGTGACAAGTCATTCCAACCCTAACTATTCTATGATTCTATGATTTTTCTGACCAAAACTCATTACAAAGCTCAGATATTGCCGTATGCCCACTTCTATGGGCAACCTGTGCCAGTGTCTCACCACACTCACAGGGAAGAATTTTTTCCTTAACGGCCATTCTCAGTCTCCTGTTTGTCAGGTTAAAGCCATTCCCCCTTGTCCTATCGCTACAGCCCTTATCCAAAGCCCCTCTCCACGTTTCTCATCAGACCCATAAGGTACTGGGAGCTGGTCTAACGTCTCTGCCGAGCCTTCTCTTCTCCAGGCTGAAGCAGACCAGCTCTCCCAGCCTGGCTCCAGAGCAGAGCTGCTCCAGCCCAGGCAGCATCTCTGTGGCTCGATCCAACAGCTCCACATCCCACGTGTTGTTGCCCCAAAACTTGAAGCAACAGAGTGGGTGGTCTCACCAAAACAGAGTAGAGGAAGAGACCCGCCTCCCTCAACCTGCTGGCCACGCTCTTTTGGATGCAGCCCAGGATGCCATTGGCTTTCTGGGCCAATTCTCACGCAAACTACCAGTAACAGGCAGGTATGTAGCATTTAAGATAGCTCAGCCTTCCAGAGGAGCAGAAATCAAAGAAAGGTGCACAGGAGATACTGTGTTGTGTATGTTGATCATTCCAGAGTTTCCCAAGCCAAACACAGCATATCTCAGGCCCTTCAGATAGGCTTTCCCAAAGCGAAACTCATTCGCAGCCTCTTCTCTGTTGCACTCTCGGTTGGCTGCCCATCTGTGTATGTAGCCACCAAGAACACACAGATGTTCCTGCTGGTTGTCTAAGAAATGAAACAGAACACAAGAGAAAAGATAACTCCATTTTAATGAACACTTCAGGAAGAGAGTTGGAACATGCAGGCACCTGAAAGAAGTCAAAAGATGAGATTTTTGCTGACTGGCTGAATAGTTTTTGGTGTGGGATGCTGCAGGTGATAATCCCAACAGTGATGGATGGCCATCCTCCCTGTAAAGCCATTTTAAATTAATCAAAAGAGAACAAGCTCTCTTTCCCTTGTTTAATGGAGTGGTAAAACAGAATGGGACACCTGCCTTCCCCACCCCAAATCAACACCTTCCAGAACAGACTCTTGGCAGCAATAACGTCTCCCATAGATTAAAAAAGCAACTATCAATATTGACAGAAGAAAAACCCATCAAGGATTCCCCAGCAGAAATACTGCTCACAAGAAATTTTTAAGTCTAAAAGTTGCAGAAGGATCACCACCTACTTACTCCAGTTTTGAACCCTTCCCAGGTGGACACTGTCATAGACAGTACAGGGGCCCTTGTGCAGATACTGTCCATTACTCACAGCTGAGTTACAGAACTGGCTTCTACAAAGCCACACTCAGCATCATATGTCTTACACGAGCCTTTCCTCAGCACGTTCAGCATTTAGCTATTTGTTGCCAAGGACTGATGGACTGCACTTGCTTCCATGGAAGGAAAGCAAATTTCAACACAAAGCTTTGGGGATTTCCAGGAGAACTGTAGAGAAATACAAGACAACAGCCTTCACAACACCCGGAAAAGCTTGGATTTATTATTCCCATTTACAACATACCTACCTCCCCTAATAAACAATCGTCTGGATCATAGTCTCTCATGCTAATGACTTCCAATGGCACATTAAGGGAAATAACCGCCTCAGCAAGAGCTCTGGCAAATCTCTGAAAAAAGAAACATAGGAAGTGACCAAGTGCTACAACCCAGGTACCTGAAAGGTCAAACAAGCCCTGCTGTGCCCAGAGACAAGACTTTGTCAGGGACTGTAGTGACAGGACAAGGGGTAACGGGCTCAAACTTAAACAGGGGAAGTTTAGATTGGATATAAGGAGGAAATTCTTTCCTGTGAGGGTGGTGAGACACTGGAATGGGTTGCCCAGGGAGGTTGTGAGTGCTCCATCCCTGGCGGTGTTCAAGGCCAGGTCGGATGAAGCCTTGTGTGGGATGGTTTAGTGTGAGGTGTCCCTGCCAATGGCAGTGGGGTTGGAACTCGATGATCTTGAGGTCCTTTCCAACCCTAACTATTCTATGATTCTATGATTCTATGATTATTAGATGTGACTTCACGTATTTAGCACAAGTTGTATCCCACCAGTTGATAAATTCTAATTATAAAATGTACCACAAATTATCACCTATACCCATCGGGATGGACCTTACATTAAGGCAACTGATAAAACATCAAAACCTAATTAACATTTTAAAAGGAGTCCAGGAAAATGAAAATAAAACTTTGATTACCGTTCATCATGACACGGAAGAAGTAAGCATAATCTTGCTAAGGATAAGACAAGATGCAAGTCACTACTGGTGGGACGTTCTTTTTGGATGGTCACCCACTGCAACTGGCATTCTAAATACATTATATCACCCCATTGTTGTTCTTCTAGTATTAGTATTAGCTTTGTGTTGTCTATTGGATTATTTGTTTGGAATTGGAGGATGTTACAGCGCATAATGATTTTGACCTCTATCAAACGTATGGTAAAGCACTGAAGATACCTTTCGCAGGAGTTGGTCAAAAGAAGAACTTGTATGATAAGTAAAAGAATTTACTAATTTTAAAGAAAAGGGGAGACTGATGCGAAGAATTAACCAATGTACAGGGGGGGTTAGGGTTAAGCCGCTTGCTTAACAATATTATTGCTTGCTCATACTCAACAAGCCTTTTTCATGCTCATTATGTTATGCTAGAACAGGATGGGAGACAAGGCTACAGATAAGAGTAAGGAACAGTAAGCTGGCTCCTGCTTTCTGGGCCCTGAAACCGGCTAAAACCAGCTTTGTGGTTTGGACAATGACCAAGTCACCAGGGAACATGCACAACTATTAGAGGTAAAAAGTTTAAGCCGAGGAAGACTTATTTACTTCATCTTGAGACCCTTGCCCACGACCACCAGGAGTTACTGCGCAGGCGTAAAGGACATTTTAGCTCATTATAATACGAAGCAGGGATAGGACATGAATATGTATAGGCGTGTTGTGTAACATAATGAATATGTGTAATTTTAGAGAATAAATAAGGGGAGAAATGAGGTTGCGGCGGGCATGCCTTTGGAGGAATGATCCCCCATGTGCCTCAGCACTGAATAAAGCATACTTACTTTGCAACTTTAATGAGTTGTAGAGTCTATCCACGTATCAACAGCGCTGGTAACACCAGTGTTCTTAGTTACTGCTCAAATGCTTAGTCTGACCAAGGACTTTGTGAGTCTCATGCTCTGCCAGGTAGGAGTGGAAGCTGAGAGGAAACAGGGACAGGACACCTGACCCAAACTAGCCAAAGAGGTATTCCATAACCCAGCACGTCATGCCCAGGATGTAAACTGCAGTTAACCAGAAGGGATAGTTCACTGCTCGGTAAGGCGGGGTATCAGCAGGTGGTATTGTTTTCTCTTCCGTTGTTATTTCCCTTAGCATTATTATTATTGGTGGTAGCAGTAGTGGTTTGTGTTATACCTTAGTTACTGGACTGTTCTTATCTCAGCCTGTGTGTCCTGGGTTCACCAGTAACCATTTTTCTCCTTAGTAGCTGGTGCAAGCTCTGTGTTTTGATCCAGCCTGGGAACAGAGCTGATAACACTGGCTGGTTTTAATTGTTGCTAAGTAATGTTTATTCTGGCTAAGGTCTTTGTGAGTCTCATGCTCTGCCAGGGACGAGGGAAGGCTGAGAGGAAGCAGAGATAGGACACCTGACCCAAGCTAGTCAAAGAGGTATTTCGTACCACAGCACGACATGCCCAGGGAGGTAACTGGGAGTTACCCGGAAGGGCACGGGCTCTCTTCGGGGGGGTCGAACTCGTTCGGCGGTGGTATTGTATTCTCTTCTCTTATTATTTTCTCTTATCAATATTATCATTAGTGGCAGCAGTAGTAATTTATGTTATACCTTAGTTACTGGGCTGTTCTTACCTCAACCCGTGGGAGTTACATTCTCTCAATTCTCCTCCCCATCCCTCCAGGGGGGCTGGTGGGGGGTGGGGGCTGGGTTTAGAAAGAAAGAGGGAGAAAAAAAATGGGGGAGTGAGTGAGCTGTGTGGATCAGTTTAAACCACAACACCGTGGGAGTTACATTCTTTTGATTCTCCTCCCCATCCTTCCGGGAGCGTGGGAGGGAAGAAAGGGAGGGGGGGAGTGAGCGAGTGGGACTCTATGGCTGATGGAGTTTAAACCACAAGGTACTCTCAGGCTCAGACTCTGTGACTGAGACTGTGGGGCTGAGGTTGTGGGACTGAGGTTCTGTGGCTCTGACAGTGGCGGAGACCCTGGGCCTCAGACTTTGGAGCTGATACTCTCAGGGACAGACTCTGTAACTGAGACTGTGGGGCTGAGACTGGGGCTAATACTGTGGGGCTAAGACTCTGGGGCTGAGACTGGTGCTCAGAGTTTGGAGCTGATACTCTGGGTGAGACACTCAGACACAGACTGTGGCGGAGATTGTGGACCTGAGACTCTGTGGCTGAGACTCTGGGACTGAGACTGGGGCTGAGACTCTGGTGCTCAGGTTTTGGATCTTATTCTCTGGATGAGACTCTCAGACGCAGACCGTGAGGCTGAGACTTTGGGGCTGAGAATGGGGCTGAGACTATGGTGCTCAGGTTTTGGACCTGATTCTCTGGATGAGACTCAGACATAGACTGTGGGGCTGGGACTCTGGGGCTGAGACTCTGGGGCTGAGACTCTGGGACTGAGACTCTGGGGCTCAGACTGATGCTCAAATTTTGGAGTTGCTACTCTGGCTGAGGGTCTCAGACACAGACTCTATAGCTGAGACTCTATGGCTGAGATTCTGGGGCTGCGACTCTGTGGCTGAGACTCTGTGGCTGAGACTGGGCCTCAGACACTGGAGCTGATAGTCTGAGACTGTGACTGAGACTGTTGGGCTGAGACTGTGGGGCTAAGAGTGTGGGGCTGTGACTACGGTTGAGACTGGGGCTGAGACTGTATGTCTGAGATCCTGGGGCTGAGACTTTGAGACTCAGACTCTGTGGCTTAGACTCTGTGGCTTAGACTCTGTGACTGAGACTGTAATTTATACTCTGGGGCTGAGATTCTGTGTCTGACACAAGGGCTGAGACTCTGAGACTCAGTCTGTGTGGCTAATACTATGGCTGAGGCTGTGGCTGAAACTCTGTGGCTGAGACTGTGGCTGAAAGTCTGTGGCTCGGACTTTGGAGCTGAGAGTGTGACCAAGACTATGGGATTCTGACATTGGGGCTGACACTGTAGCTGAGACTCTGTGGCTCAGGCTCTGTGGCTTATACTCCAGGGTTCATACTCTGAGCAGAGACAGGGGCTGAGACTCTGGGGCTGAGACTGTGGGGCTGGGACTCTGGGGCTGATACTCTGTGACTGGGAATTTAAGGTGGAAAAGCAAGGAGCAAGGGCAATGCTGGTGGCATCGTTGCGGACGTCACCCGCCCATACGTGTTAACACGTACCAGTTGCCCTTATTGGCAGAGATGTACTTAGTCAAATGAGTGCCAAAATTATTACACAACCTTTTTAGGAGCGGCCATTGATTCAGGGCAGCCAGTGTTAAAAATTTTGTGGAAAAGTGATAAACTAATTTGGATCAATCAGTGGCCGCTAAAACAAGATCGGCTGCAGCCAATTCAAGAATTAGTTCAGGAACAATTGGATGCAGGCCATATAGTACCCTCTACCAGTCCATGGAATATGCCCATTTTCACCATTCCTAAGAAAAGTGGAAAAGGGCGACTATTGCATGATTTGCGAGCTATCAATGAAGCTATGAATGATATGAGAACCCTTCAACCTGGGTTAACCTCCCCTGTAATGTTGCCAGAGCAATGGGACCTATTAATAATTGATTTGAAGGATTGCTTTTTCACGATTCCCTTGCATCCAACAGATGCAGAAAGTTTTGCCTTCACAGTTCCCTCTGTAAACAAAGCAGAGCCGGCAAAAAGATACCACTGGGTGGTCTTACCACAAGGCATGAAATATTCACTGACAATGTGTCAGATATTTGTCGCCTGGGCACTAGAACCATTGAGAAAACCTTATGAGAACTTGTTAATTTATCACTCTATGTGCGATATCCTAATAGCTGGACATCAGATGGATAAGAAAAAAATTCTGACAGAACTAAGCAACATACTGGAATCTAGAGGACTACAAATTGCCCCAGAAAAAATTCAAACAGACTCCCCATGGCGCTACCTGGGTTGGATTATTACAGGTAGCACTGTCAAACCACAAAAATTGACTTTAACAATGAAAATTCACAACCTTAATGACGTACAGAAACTAGTTGGGGATATTGAATGGGTGAGAACCATCTGTGGAATCACTAATGATGATTTAACCCCTTTGATCCAGCTCTTAGGAACATCCACCCAGGCAGATAACACGCGTCACTTAGGAAAAGAACAAGAAATCGGCCTCTGTAAAATAATTCAAAAGATCACAGATAATCATGCTAGTCGAGTAATTTCACACCACCCACTCATGCTTATGATTACCAATTCAGGACAACAGCAAAGGCATCCTTTTGCATTAATCATACAATGGATAACAGATCATCAAAATCCATTAAAAATTTTGGAATGGGTATTTTTGTCCATTCGACCCAGGAAAACTATTACAACCAGAGTGGAATTATTCTCTCAATTAATTATTAAAGGCCGTAACAGAATTGTAGAGCTTTCTGGAAATGAACCAAGCACAATTTTTATACCAGTTGTACAAGAACACTTGGAATGGTTGATGCAGGTCTCATTAGAACTGCAAACAGCTCTAGCAGGATTTCCTGGCATAATTTCCAACAAATATCTGGCACACAAGTTAGTCACTATCTTTCACAATCAGCAGATTGAATCTAGACCTTATAACTCTGAAACTCCTGTTAAAGGACCTACAGTCTTTACGGATGCAGGGAAAAAATCAAAAAAGGCTGCCATAACTTGGCAACAGTCTAATGTTTGGCATGAAAAAATTCTAGAAGGATCGAGGGATGATTCGTTACAAACCCTTGAGCTGACTGTGGTGCTATGGGCCCTGCAAAACTGGTGTCAAACTCCACTTAATATAGTTTCAGACCCTCTATATGCCGTAGGTGTTGTTAAACGTATTGAACGATCAATGATAAAGGAAGTGTCTAACACTAAATTGTATACTTTATTAATCCACCTTTTACAAAGCCTAAATTCGCGGCAACAACCATATTTTATTACTCATATCCGCAGTCATCAAGGCATAGCGGGCTTGTCTATCGGTAACAACCATGCAGATCAACTTGTAACTCCTGCTTGGACAGGACCTCTGGTAAATAATTTTGAACAAGCTCGTCTTTCGCATGACTTTTTTTACCAGAGTGCTAAAGTCTTGGCACGCCAATTTTCTCTCACTCGAACTGATGCCGAAGGAATTGTAAACTCTTGTCCTGCATGTCAACAAACAGGCTTTGGCCTTTGTATTGGAGTAAATCCTCGAGGCATTTTACCACTACAACTTTGGCAAACGGATGTCACTCATGTTCCAGAATTTGGATTCCAAAAATACCTTCATGTCTCGGACAACACCTTTTCCATGGCAATTCGGGCTACCGCTCAAACTGGAGAAACTTCTCACCATGTCGTGAAACACCTTCATGCCTTTTTTGCCGTCTTAGGTGTACCCCTATCACTTAAAACAGACAATGCTCCAGCCTATACTTCTTCTAGGTTTCACCGCTTTTGCTCACTTTGGGGAGTGAAACATCTCACCGGACTCCCCAATTCACCTGCTGGACAAGCAATTGTTGAGCGGGCTCACCAACCCCTTAAAAACCTGTTACTTAAACAAAAAATGGGGGAGAGCAGTGTAGGACCTAGCGAACGCTTGGCAAAAGCATTATATGTGTTAAATTATTTATGCCTGGCCGGAGAAAGGGAAGAACCTCCCGTGGGAATTCGTGGTAGTGCCTTAAAATCAGGGTTAACAAAAAAGGAAAAGATTTTTGTTCAATGCAAAGATCTCAAAATGGGAGAATGGAAGGGGCCAGTTGAGGTTTGTATGACTGGTCGTGGCTATATGTGTTTGATTACAGGAGAAGGCCCTCGTTGGATTCCAGCGCTATGAGTAAAACCTTGGAAATCACCGATTGAGGGAACCTCAGAATAGCCTCAATTATAAGTTGGTGGATGATGGCTATGACTATAGGTCAAGCATTACATACCATAGAACCACAAGAGAACATGTGGATCAACTGGGCAAACCAAACGAACCAGTCATCCGTCTGTCTCTCCATGGCCACTCCTGGGGACCCTTTTCCTACTTGTTTAGTCGGCATCCCTTACCTGCGCCTGGCAGACTGGACCAATTGGATAAATAACAGGATGGTTTTAAATAGCTCTTTCATTAATCAGACATGTCATAGAATTTATGATTATACTGTTCCAGAAAACAAACCAGCTTGCTGTTTTGGGGAAGTGAATCAAACAGGGATGGCTGGAACAATGATCATTAACACCTTAAACGCCACAATGCCTTGGGACGCTCAGGAGTTAGATCTCTGGGGATCCTTAGCAGGCAATGGGTCATGTTTTTATTTTGGAGGATTGGCATCTACAGAGCTAAATTTTTATAAGAAATATATTTGGACACAATGGACCAATATGTTGAGTAATTATGACTATAAAAATTATAGAAAAAATGCATTTTGCAATGGAGCAATAGGTGCTGAGACCCTAGGTAGTAAACTTTCTATTTGGAATGATAATTCATCAAAACAATTTCCTAAAGGATTTTTTTTTTTTAATCTGTGGACATAGAGCTTGGCAAGGGGTACTAAAAAATGTTCATGGAGGGCCGTGTTATATAGGGAAGCTGATGATGTTTGTTCCCAGCAAGAGGGATATGCTATCATTTTATAAAAGTAAAACCGAGCAACGAAAAAGAAGATCAGTAGAACAACTAGGACCAAACTGTGATGATAATGTTAATATGTTAGGTGAAGTCAGAAGAGTTTTTATGTCCATTTTTATTTAGCTTGCTGGACTGCAAAGCAGATTAATATCACATCTAATGTCTTATCAGAATTATTAGAAGATTTAGGCAGTGTTAGGCATGCAGTTTTACAAAATCATGCAGCCATTGATTTTTTGCTTTTAGCAAAGGGCCATGGTTGTGAAGATTTTGAAGGAATGTGTTGTATGAATCTATCTGATCATTCTAGTTCAATTCATCAACATCCCAATTAAAAGATAACATGAAAAAATTAACAATCAATCATGGCTTGGGTGGTTGCCTCCGAAGTTTAGGTATTACTGGATGGTTTGCTAATGTGTTTAAATCAGGCATTATGATATTATTAAGCATTATAGTCTTTGTTATTATTAGTAGTATAGTATGGCATTGCTTAATGTCTGTAGTATCGCAAATGACTAAAGGGGTCTGGATCACTCAAAATAAAGAAGGGGGATTTGTTGAGAGCTTTTTAACAAACAATGGGCATGTTAGCGATCCAGGACTCTTGCCATTGGTTAGAGTTCGTAGTAAGGATTAACGGCCTAGTTCACAGGTTACTTCAGGGCAAAATTATGGCCACGTACGTGGAAGTTCTGCAGGAGGGAAACAATTCCTGGATGCTGAAGAAGGAACCAATCAGCTGTTTTTGCATTATGTGTAGAAACCAATCATTGTAAAGCTTAAGCGCGTGACCAAGAATGGAAGCTATAAAAGGCAGTGCTCTAAAGTGAATAAACATCAGATTCTGATTACATTATTCAGCGTGCTATCCGTTTATCTTCCGCAGACCCCGAGTGAGGAAATAGCTGGGCACATGAGGTCAAGGAGGGAAGCGAAGGCCATGCGAGGTTGTCGGGGAGGCAGAGAAATTGAGAGATCAGTGGTCTGCCAATGCGGGTGTTTGGTGTGGAGAGAGGGCCCCAGAGGCTCACACATGTCCCTGTTTATTGGCCCCGGTTCCTGCACTTGTGGAAGCTTTTCTCGCCTGGTTCCTGGACCGACTGACACAGCAGTCAGTCAAGAGAAGCTGCTCCAGGCCCCTCCCCATGACTTCCCTACCTGACTTCTGGGACCTCCTGTTGAGGCATTCTGTCTCTGCCTTCATGGGCACAGGCCCCGAGTGGGGAAATAGCTGGGCACATGAGGTCAAGGAGGGAAGCGAAGGCCATGCGAGGGGTTAGGCTACACTGCAGCTTCCCAGACACAGTCTTTAGAGCTGGTTTCCAGCAAGATAAAGCTGTTCTTCGCTTGCTCCAGTTGCACTGTGGAGCTTCGCATGCCAGCTGCGCACAGGGCGGCCAGGAGTACGAGGCGGTTTCCCAACCTCAAACACAAACCAAGAGCTGTGCGCGCATTCCTGCACAAGTACATCTGCAGCCTCAGGGCCACCTCCCTGTCCTTCTTCTGCTGCAATCGCGGGGACACAAGGCCACGGCTCGGGGCAGCTGCGAGACCCCCTGTGCTCGGTTGGTTGGAAGCTCTAGGATGGGGAAGTGAGGGATTGAGCGGGGTCACCCATCTGCTGCCCATTTACAGGTCTGCTTCCGGAAACACTGCCAGCTTCTCACTGCATTGCTCCAGTGCTTGCACAAGAGCCAGCAGGCATGCAAGGTCAGCAGCTGAGAAGTTCTGCAAGGAAAGAGGTCGCTCTGCAGGCTTCTGTGCTACTGAAACAAGAGAAAAGCTGGAGAAGGCAGAGGCAAGCACTGGGGACAAAGGGATATGATTTATTGGCCTGAGAAAGTGTCCGCAGCAAACACAGGCTATAGCACGATGTCCTCGGCGCAGCTCCCTCGGGTCTGGAGCTGGCAGTGGGGCACTACTCCTCCACTTTTGAGCTGACACAGGAGAAGCGGAAAGCCCTGCGCAGAGCTTTCAGCGCCCTTCTGAAGCGGGTTGGTCGTCGCTGTTGGGATGCTCCAGCATCTGGGAGGGTGGCGATGCCTGTGGGGAAAGGAGAGCTGTAGGCACGGGGTTGGGCGGGCGCCGCACAAGCTCCTGCTGGCACTCGCCACCGAGGTTCTCCCTCGGGGGCTTTCCACGAACGGCTTTCAGCCCTCGCCCAGGGAGGGGAAGACAGGGCACAGCCGAAATCGTGCACACGCTGGTGCCGCCCTTGTCTCGGTGCCGCTTGACTCAGAGGCATACCTGGCTCAGCCTTGGTGTCCTGAACGGCTGCAGGAGACGCTACCGGTTCATCCTTGTGTAATGGTGGGGAGGCAACAGCTGTGCTGGCCTCTCCCTGATGCTTTCCAGGTGCTCTCCTCACTTTGTGCCTGAAGGAGACCTGCACAACTCTCTCAATAAGTGTGAGTCGCCTCTGAGCAGGTCGTACAGGAGTCTCAGTGTCCTCATCTACTGCAGGCCTCCTTGCTCCGTTCCACACACCCACACGGCTTTCATCAATGTCCTGCTGCTCCTGGGGCTGCCTGTCTCTTTCCTGGAGCACAGCCAAAGCCTTGTGCAGGGCATCACTCACGAGGCACCTGGCTGTTTCCTGAAAAACCAGCTCCGCCGCAGTGGGGCTGAGCAGGGCAAAGGCATTCCTCTGTGCCTCTGCTTCTGCTTCCTGCTCGACAAAGCCAGGGGAAGCTGGTAGCGGTGCTTCCACTTCCTCTTGTTCCGTGGCAGCAAGAGGTGTACGGCGCTGCTCTTCCTCAGCAGCCAGGGAGATGTCTACTGTCAAGGGCTTTTCCTGCACTTCTATAGACGTGGTAGACACCATGTCTTCTCCAGCCTCGCCTGCTGCTGGGATGAGAGGGGCGGTGCTGGGCTCTGCCCGAAGTTCTGCATCCAAGGGAGGCTCCATGCCCTGAACAGTTGCAGGTGTCATTGCCGCCATGGACACATCCACATGGCTTTGGGCAACGGATGTGGCCTGAAAAGCAGCCAAAGCCTTCTGCAAGACATCACTGACGACGCACCTGGCTGTTTCCTGAAGAACCAGCTCCGCCGCAGTGGGGCTGAGCAGGGCAAAGGCATTCCTCTGTGCCTCTGCTTCTGCCTCCATTTCTGCCTCCTGCTTGACAAAGCCGGGGGAAGCTGGTACCGGTGCTTCCTCCTCCTCTTGTTCCATGGCAGCAAGAGGTGGGTGGCGCTGCTCTTCCTCAGCAGCCAGGGCGACCTCTATTGTCATGGCCTCTTCCTGCTCTTCCATAGACATGGGAGGCACCATGTCTTCTCCAGCCTTGTCTGCGGCTGGGATGAGAGGGGCTGTGCTGGGTTCTGCCTGATGCTCTGCATCCAAAGGAGACTCCACACCCGGAACAGCTGTAGCTGTCATTGCTGCCATGGACACATCCACATGGCTTTGGGCAATGGATGTGGCCTGGAACGCAGCCAAAGCCTTGTGCAGGACATCACTGACGACGGACCTGGCTGTTTCCTGAAGAACCAGCTCCGCCGCAGTGGGGCTGAGCAGGGCAAAGGCATTCCTCTGTGCCTCTGCTTCTGCCTCCATTTCTGCCTCCTGCTCGACAAACGTAGGGGAAGCTGGTACCGGTGCTTCCTCCTCCACTTCTGACACGGCAGCGACAGGTGCGCGGTGCCGCTCTTCCTCAGCAGCTCCAGCCAGGGTAGCAGGTGCTGGTTCGCTGTGCATGGGAATGGCTGGGGCAGGAGACACGCTCTGCAGGTCTCCGGTTGCCTCTCCTTCTTCACCCATGCCTACGCTGCTTTGGCTGCTGGATCTAGGCTGGATATCCACTCGCGGGTCTTGGTAGAGTTCTGGGACGAGGGGGTTGACCCAGATGTTTCGTAATTTTAGGACTTTTACTTGGGACAGTATGTTCTCGATGTCCTCAACACACTGTCTCTCCTCCTCTGCGGCAGGAAGGCAGCTCCTCTTTGGCTGCTCTGAAGTCTTGATGTGGGGCAGCGTGGGCAGATGCTGGGGAAACACCTTCTGGTGCCGCCACAGCACGCTGCTGTTGAGGCTGCCCTTGCTGCCCGCTGCCCACATTGCTGGCAGGGGCTGTGCCGCTTGCCCAGTGCTCCTCAGTGTGGGCTGAGTGGCTGGGGCCTTGCTGCTGTTGGCTGCCAGGAACATGTCTCTTCTCATTTGTGTCCCTGCGGCTGTTGACTGCTGGCAGGGTCCCTGGCTCCCAGTGGTGTGCTTGCGCAGCACTGTGCTCGTGCTCCCGGAGTTCTTTGTTGTGGGAGCAGAGCCTGTGGACCTGCGTAGAGCAGGCTGACAGGTCTCCAGCCATGTATCTCTGCTGCCGTAACTGGGGACGCGGCGCAGCTGGGCAGAAGCTGTTAGAAGCTGCTGTGGGTTGCTGCTTGAAGTGGCAATGGCCGAGTCGCTCACGCTGCCGGAAGCTTCAGAGGCTGCTGGTGTTACAGGTGGCAGCCTGCAGCAGCTGCTGACTGCTCTCGCTGAGCGAGGCGGTGGCCGGGGTGCCATTGTCACCAGCGGTGGCAGACGGAGGGTCTGCTCCTGTTTCGACCCGCTGGTGCTGGGCAGCACCACTCGGCGCTCCAGGCTGCCCATCTGCAAAAGAAGCCGAGGAGAGAGGCTGTGTGACGGTGTCCGTTGTGCCCACGTCCCAGCTGGCCGAGCTCAGGCTGTTGGGCTCCCCTGCCAACAGCAGGGCTGGGCTCAGTCCCGCAGGCGGCTGCCTCCTGCTCCCAGAGCCGGCTGGGGAGAGGGCTGGCCACCCGCAGTCCATGGGCACTTCCCACAGCAACCCCGCATGCCCGGGCATCCTGCGGGGGGCACGGCACGGGGGTTCAGCTTGCTCCCTCCTGCAATTCCCGCCTGCCCGTCAGCATTTCCTGGGGTCGGGAAGACATTTGGCCCCGTCTCCCTGGGGCTGCCTACCTGCGCTTGGCGGATGTCGACAGCCTGAATCCTCTCTGGGTAGCGCAGCCGTTGGAGCGTGATCCCATGGTGGGATGACGCCTGGCTCGGGCTGCCCTGAGGCACTTCTCTGGGCTGCCTGTGGGTCACCTGCATGCAGGAGGAGGAGGAAAAGGTGTGTGATGGAGGCGGCTGCCTTGGCACAGCGGCCCAAGCAGTGTGGGCAAGCCTGGCCTTGTCACCGAGGCAGCTCCGAGCAGCCCCTTCCCACCACTGGCCTCTCCCTCCTGCCCCGGCCCTCACCTCTCGCCTTCTCTGCTCGCTTGGCCTGCCCTCAGCAGGCTGGCAATGGGCTTTCCCCTCTTTACCCATGGGCATCTTCCACGGCTGAACTGCCGGGGGCTTCCAGGGGAATTGCTGCCTCCTGAGGGAGGCTGCTCCTCTGGACTGAGGTACTGTCAGGTAGCTGCAGAGGGCAAGAAGGTTCCCCCTAAACCTTCTCTTCTCCAGACTAAATGCCCCCAGGTCCTTCAGCCATTCCTCATCACATATGTGCTCCAGACCCTTCACCAGCCCCATTGCCCTTCTCTGGCCCCACTGCAGCACCTCAATGACTCTCCTGTAGTGGGCGCCTGGCTGTTTCCTGAAGAACCAGCTCCGCTGCTGTGGGGCTGAGCAGGGCAAAGGCCTGCCTCTCTCTGCCTCTGCTTCTGCCTCCATTTCTGCCTCCTGCTCAACAAAGACAGAGGAAGCTGGTACCGGCGCTGCTCTTCCTCAGCAGCCGGAGAGACGTCTACTGTCATGGCCTCTTTCTGCTCTTCTATAGACGTGGGAGACACCATGTCTTCTCCAGCCTCACCTGCTGCTGGGATGAGAGGGGCTGTGCTGGGCTCTGCCCCAGGCTCTGCATCCAAGGGAGCCTCCACGTCCTGAACAGTTGCAGGTGTCATTGAGCGAGCAGGCTGTGTGGGTCTGAGTTACTGACTGCACTTAAACCACGACACAGGCTCATAGTTCACTTGCTTGCAGGCAGGAGGAGCTGGCGTAGATGAGTGCTGCCCACCCACCATGTCGCCATCACCCATGTCCCCCTCTTTAACTGCTCCAAGGAGCAGTTGTAGCTGTCAGGCCACTCCGGTCATGTTAATCCTTCCAGATTGCTGGAAGGAAACTTTAAAACCATTGTTCTCTCTTAACCTCAGAAGAGCTACAAGCCAGACCAGTGCAGGTTCCTGCTCGTGGTTAACTCCTCTCACAAGTATATTAAAAGCTTTTCTGGCTCTTGTGCTGCACCTTCTGAGGGGCCGGGAGAGCCCAAACAACAGATAAAGCAGCACCATCCTGCTCACAGCAGCTGCCAGGAAGTGTTTGCTCACCTGCTGCTTGGGGCCAGCGGCTTCTTGTGGTTGGGGAGAGGTGAGAGGAGCAGGTGACCATCAGCAGACGTGAAGCTGAGGAGCATGAGCCCTTCTCTCTTCCGCCTCCCACACTGCTGCAGCCCCTGAGTGTCTCCTACCTCTTTTCAGAGGTTTCCAGGAGCAGTCTCATGGTGCTCTCAGCTCCCTCAGCACAAAGGGGCACATCCCCTCAGGGTCAACTGGCATGTCCTGTGCTGATCCCGACCTGAGCCCATCCCACTGAGGGAGCTCTCCATGCTGTGGGTGCTCTCTGAAGGCTAGTCTTGCTGGTAAAATCCGACGTGAAGGCATTGGGTGCCTTGACCACGTCCTTTGTCACCGGGTCTCCCCCCCATTCAGCACTAGCTTCAAAAGGATGATGTTCAGCCACCTGGGATGGATGAAAATGTGGAGGAATAAACAATGACAAGCAGCAAGGCCATGAAGAGAACCAGGGTGACACTTGAGGTCTCAGATACAAAGCTACACTTATCCAGAGAGAGAGACTGCTCTGAAGGGCAGCCAGAGAGGGCCCAGCAGTACTGAGCCATTTGCAGCCACAGGGAAAGCCACACCGACTTTTAAGAGCTCCAAAGAGCAAAGAAGGGCCGGTGGGGGGCAAGCTCTGCAAGGAGCTGCTCAGAGAAGGAAGTGACAGAGCAGAGGCAGCTGGTATGGCTGCAGGATGGGTTAAACAGAGAGGTGGGGGGCACAGTGTAGGTGAAGGTGACATCTTCTGTGGTGGGAGCCCGGGGTGGGGGGCGGGGCAGAGCAGAGAAGTGAGGGAGAGAAGGTGGAAGCAGGAGGGACCAGAGAGCACTATGGAGCACATGGGGCCAGCCTCAGCTCCTCTCACCTCTTCCATCCAGATTAAGTCCTGCAGGTTCCTCCCTGCTCCGTGCACAGTGAGGTGAGAGCCCGGCTGCAGCCCTGCGGCTCCCTGAGGGCGCTTCCCGGCCTCAGATGCGTGAGAGCTGCTCCTCCCCAGGCTGAACTACAGCCCCAAGTGCAGCATTCCGAGAGCATGATGCTACCAACTCTGCTACCAGGAGCACAAGTTGGCCCAGCACCCTGTCCAGCAGGATCTCAACAGGGTCCAATTCCCCTGGGAATTTCACCACTTCCCTGGGGAGATGATTCAGTGGCTGATAGTTCTCATGGTGAAACATGTTCTTCTTGTGTCCAGTTGGGATCTCCCCAGGAGTAACCTGTGCCCATCACCCCTCTCCATCACAGCATGTGCCAAGAGCAGCTGTGGTCAGAAGATGCCCAAGGCTCTCACCCCTCCATAGCATGCAGGGTACAGGGTGCCTGGCTTTCCCTGAAAGCCAGAGGGAAACAAAACTCCATGTGTGCCCTCCCTGCATTTTTAAAGATGCCTGGTGCTGCTGAGGGAGACACGGCCCTTTAAACTGGAATGACATGGCTCAGCTGCCTTCCACACGTGCATCCCACCCTTCTGAGCAAGTGGCATTTTGTGCCAGGAACAGCACTGCACAGAAAGCCCCTTCCCCTTGTGCTACAGTGGGGACATTTCAGAACAGAGGAACTGTTGCCCTGGGATTGTGGGCTCAAGCAAACTGCATTACTCAGCAATTACTCACACACTTGCAAACGTACAGACAACTTCTCAGGACAAAGGAACTTCATATATTCTTTTAATGACAAGACTTGGGGTAGTGAACATGGGACTCATGATTAAAATCCATGTAATGCTCTCTGTTACCCTGTAACTGAGGGGAGTCTGGCAGCAAGCTCCCACTGATTTGCCTTCAGCATCTTTCTTTTCCTTCGGGTGACTCTGTATTCACAGGAAGTCTCAAGGAGAAGCTGAAACCAGCTCGTCCTTCCAATTCAAGAGGAACTTTCCAGGCAAACTAATGCATTCCTGATGCTCCAAATCCTTTCCAGCCAAGGCTCAGCATGCATAGCTGCTGGAGGGGGAGCCCTGGGGATGAAGCATCAGCAACAAAGACATCTTCTCTGCTTGGAGGCACAACGACGTTCTGCAAGGCTCCTGCTCGAGGCAGCTTCCACAGTCACGGCAGGAGGTGGGAGGTCCAGTGCCTGGTCCTGGTGGATCAGGATGCCTTGATGGGTGCATACATGACATCTGGTGTCACCCTCAGCTGCGGCTGGTCAATGCTGCCTCCAGTTTAGACGTAAATGCTCATCACATCCTCCACCTCCGCGCTTTCCACGCGAGACTCCTCCACATGCAAGGCCTAGAGAAGGCCAAAGAAAACACCAAAGGTGGGACTTCTCCAGAGGTCATTTTGGGATCAGGAGGGGTGCCGAGCTGCTGACCGTCTGCACGCAACAAAGAGCTGGCAGAGGCAGCAGCTGCGTAAAGCCCAGATGGCTTTACCCACCATAGTGGCGGGGGAACATTGGTCCCAGCACCCCATGGATGCAAAACTGGCTCAGCCCATCAGGTACACCCAGCCCTGAGGGAGTGCTTCACACGAATTCATGAGACCAGGAAGCAGGGGGGGATGAGCTCTGAGGCACAAGTTCTTCCCTGTGAGGGTGCTGAGGCGCTGGCACAGGGTACCCAGAGAAGCTGTGGCTGCCCCATCCCTGGCAGTGTTCAAGACCAGGTTGGACACAGGGGCTTGGAGCAAGCTGCTCCAGTGGAAGGTGTTCCTGCCCATGGAAGGGGCTGGAACTGGAGGAGCTCTCAGGTCCCTTCCAACCCAAACCAGGCTGGGATTCTGTGACTATCTGCACGGTTCTCTGTAGCCTCTTTGCTGCTGCTGCTGCTGCCCCAAACTGTCCCAGGGCTGCACAGCCCTGCAGGGTCAGGCTGCCTTTGGCTCTGACTAGGAGGGAGGTGGAGGGGAAGTATGTGTGCAGCCGGAAAAGTGCAGGCACTTTGCAGCCTTCGCAGCCTTTGCTTACAAAAATGGATCAACTTCCTGCTTTTATACCCAGCACCCAGTTTTTCGAGCTTAGTGCATCTTCCTCAAGCCAGCAGTGGGCATGTCCCAGCTGCCTGTGCCCACGAGCTGCCACGTTTCCCCCTGTACCTCCTGCTGGTCACTGACTCTCCCCTTCTGCTGCTGAGCTGCACCTGGGAAAAGAGAGAGTGTTATTCTTCGGCAGCCACACTGCGGGTCTGCACCTTCCTGCCTGCCAGCACGGGACACCAGGGCTGCTTCTATGGCACTTTCACCAGGGGGTGACATAGATTTTGCCTTTAAGATGGGGATTTCTGTAACTACTTCTCTAAGTTTGAGTGAAATCTTCCCCTGGGAACAAATGACTTTGTTACCTGAAACAGGCACCCTCAGGGGTGAAGGGTCTGAAGACATCCCTGGTGGAAGCTATGGAGACACACATCTTGTTGCCTTGTTTTGAAGTGGAAACCCCCCAGGGTCCTCTCTGCAGCTGGAGGTTTAAGGGAACTGCAGCAGAACAGTCATGGCCACACTTAGAGGGCGCATTTCAGAGTCCATGAAATTGCACTTTTACAGCCTAGATACATGGCAGCATCTTGATGCTGGTCTTCGAGCTAAAAGTTCTCCAGAAAATCATTGCAGCAGCATTGCATTGTGCTGTGCTTCTGCTGTAGGAAGCCTGCAAGAAATTTCTTGTATTATTCTGCAAGAAATCTGGAGAGGGGCTTTGGACAAGGGGCTGTAGGGACAGGACAAGGGGAATGGCTTTAACCTGCCAGAGGGGAGACTGAGATGAGCTCTTAGGCAGAAGCTCTTCCCTGTGAGGGTGCTGAGGCGCAGGCACAGGGTGCCCAGAGAAGCTGTGGCTGTTGCTCAAGGCCAGGTAGGACACAGGGCCTTGGAGCAAGCTGCTCCAGTAGAAGGGGTCCCTGCCCGTGCCAGGGGTTACAACTGGGTGGGCTTTACGGTCCCTTCCGACACAAATCACCCTGTGGTTCAATGCTTTATAGGGGACCCAAGCTCTGGCAGCAAAGGGGTCTGCCTCTCCAGGGCTTGCAGGGAGCTGGCTGTCAACCACGGCAGTGCCCCAGAGAGGGCTGAGAGACGAGCTCTCACCACTCAACACTCTCAGTGTTATCTGTCCCCTGGCACTGTACTGCACCGCACCATTTCACAGCCAGGTTTGCCCCTCTGGCCACCTACACGCGAAGGAGCTCTCAGTCCTTGTGCTCTGACAGGAAGTGGAAAGGCAAAAGCAAACCCCGCTCCTGCTCTTCATCTACCAGCCGATGGAGCAGCCGCTGCCACCATGACCCTGCTAGGACTGAAGCCAAGGCAGGTCCCCAAGGGCACATGTCATGGGAATGGCAGTCTTGGGGTCACCATCGAGCTGGCGCTGTCACCCAGCCAAGGAGCCCCACCAGCATCACCCCTCTGCTGGGCTGCTCCCGGCAGGAACTGAAGCTCAGGCTGATGGCCACCACGCCTCTGAACGGTGCCAGGGCTGTCAGCTCAGCCAGGGAGGAAGCCGACAACTCTTCCTCGGGCCCCGGTGCAGCACGGGGGTTCGTTTTGGGGCCAGCTTTTCTTCCTGCCTCAGCTCACGGGCTGCTACAACTGCTGGTGGTGGGACCTGGGGAAGAGAGGGAGTGTCTGTGACCCTTCTATGAGCCTATTTCAGAGCCCCGAGTGATGCCAGGGCAGGAGGTGAGAGCACCAGGGCTCAGCACTGCTAAAGCAGCATCACCCATCATCAGCAGGGGAAGCCTCCCCCCGGCTCTGAGGTGGGGACCTTGAGCACCGGCAGCAAAGGCAGGACAAGGCTCATTAGGAAGTAGGAGATGAAGGATTTAAGCATTCCTCCAGCTCCAGCAGGGCTTGAGAAGCCCTAAGAGAACTGTGATAAGGATTTGCAAAGCACCAAGAGTAAAAACACAGGGATTAAAAGTGCGCAAATGGTAAAATGCAACTCTATAAGCAATGCCCATGACACCGTGAACCACCAACCTTCATAGCAGAGCCCATCACCTACAGGGGAACGCAACACGTCCCAGCTCTCACTCCATCCTTCCCGCCCATGAGCATGGCCAGGGCCATCGCCGTCAGCCCAATTACTGCTGCCTCCACTCACATCGCCTGCACTTGGCTGGGTGATGTGTCCTGTCTGGGTTTGCACCTGAAGGTGACGCTGTCTGTGAGCAGCAGCAGGGACGTGTTCTCAGGGAAGAGCTTTGCGTGGCCAAAATCAATCCATCTTTCCTCCAGCCCAGGGAAACCACTCACTTCTCTAATACCTAAAGGCAAACAGCCAGTGAGGTGCTTGCTTTCATGAACGCACAGCACAAGAGAACTCTTCCCAGCAGGAAGTCCCATGCCTCCCAAAGGAGTCCCATGCCTCCTTTCACGCACCCAGGAATAGCCCCCAAGCTCCAGGGCATGGGTGCTGCAGAGAGGCCTCTTTGAACACCCTCTTCTCAGCACCCTTTGGTCCCCAGCCCTGTGCTCGGACCCTCCGGGACGTACTGGGGAGGAGTGGGATGCAAGAAGTGGCCATCCCCGTGGGAAGTGCCTGCTTCTCCTGGCCCAGGGCACGGTCACAAGGGTGGAAGCTGCTGGTCACAAACCTCTGCAGGGCCCAGGAAGGAGCTGGGAGCCAGCACCAGCTATCTTTCTCTCTCATGATGCAGACTTGCAGCTCAGGGTGGGCAGAACAACCCCTGGACACCTCTATGGCTCCATAGGATTTTCCCTGCTCAGGGAAAGCTGGAGGTCTCAAAAAACACCCAGTTTTGGGGAAGGACAAACTGGAAAGAGTGAAGTCCCTTCCTTTTACTTTCAGCCTGGAAACAGCCAGCAATCAAAGATAACAATGGTACCTTTGCCTTGGTTCGGAGAAAACTCCAGGAACAAACTCACCAACAGAGTTTCAAGTTGACAAGCAGGTATTCTTTATTGCGGCGCCGGGAGATACGGGGGATAGTCCCCGTATTGCTATACAGGCCATCCTTATATATGAGGCTGCACATGAATTACATCATTTTCTGAAAAGTTTCCCACAAGCATACAAAAACTGTGATGGTGGTTTTTAAGGGTCCTTTACTTCTCCCAACAATCCTCATAACTCCTGGCAGTCTTTGAAGCACCAGCTTAATTAACATCACAGACATAGCAATCATCCCGTCCTTCTACTTATCAGTTAGTTTAACTGCTCCCATCCTGGACATCTGCTAGACTTGTGATACTGCCCAGTAGATGTTTACACCAGCTTAATGGGTTCATTAACACCACAAACATAACAATCAGCCTGTCCTCCTACTTATCAGTTAGTTTAACTGCTCCCATCCTGGGCATCTGCTAGTCCCAGATACTCCCCATCCCCAGGTAAGGTTTTTCTATTCTGCTTTCCATACACTTTTTGTACTAAGGTCCTAAGGTCCTGAAACTATGTCGGCTACCTTCAAGCACCGCAGTTATTTTCCATTACAAAGCCATCAAACTTAACCTTACTTAGAACTGATTACATTGTGCTTTTGTGCCTCCTTCTCTCAACACATAATAGCTCCTTCCTCAGGTAGCTGAACAGCTTCCAGTAGTCGTAGAATTTCTGTAGCATGTTTAATCTGTTTCGTGTTCAAAAGTCCTCGTTCTTTCCAGGTGGCACCATGCGCACGGACCATGCCAAATGCATATTTAGAATCAGTCCAAATATTTATCCTTTTGTCTTTAGCCAGTTCCAGGGCTCTCGTTCAGTATGTTCCAGAGGTTTCTTTCAAATCAGGTCAGCTTGAATACACAGTCTCTATAGCGGCCAAGCAGTTGTGTGTTAATAGTTCCTGTTGGTTGTTCCTGCAAAAGGATGCTGGATTGACAACATTAGTGACCACGATTTCTATATCATTGTGTTCCACAAGGGTGGCCTGGTATTTTAAAAAAACATGACGGAGATAACCGGTGGGCTTCTTTCTGTTCCAGGACTGCTGATACAACATGGGACACTAGCACAGTAACCTTTTGTCCCAAGGTAAATTTGTGAGCCTCTTCAGTATTCATGACAACTGCTGCCACAGCCCTTAGGCATCCAGGCCATCCTTTGCTCGCTTCATCCAGCTGTTTTGAAAAATACACCACTGCCCTCTTATAGGGTCCTGGGTTTCTGAGTAAGGACCACCAAAGCTATTCACTGCTCTTCATAGGAATATAGCCAAAAGGATTCAGTCACATCCAGACACAGAGCTGCAGTTCTCATTAGCTTTGTCTTTTAAATTTCTAAAGCCCTCCTCTGCTGAAACAGTCCATTCCAAAGAGAGAGGGGTTTCTTTTAACAGTTCACATAGGGGTCTTACCAGAACACTAGAATCATGCATCCAAAGCCTGCATCGTCCAGTCATTACCAGGAACGTCCGGAGCAACTTGGTGGTCGATGGTCGTGGAGTTTGACAAATGGCTTCTTTTCGAGCAGTTCCAAGTTCTCTCTGTTCTCCTGTTATTTCATATCCTAGGTAGGAAACTCAGGTTTGGATTAGTTGGGCCTTTTGTCTGGATACCCAATAACCACTCAGTCCCAGAAAACTCAATAATCCCACCATTCACTGGACACGTTCTTCCTTTGTTTCTATGGCAATTAATAGGTCATCCACATCTTGTAACAGAGTCCCCGTCTGAGTGGGTGGTTTCCATGATTCTAGTGCCAGTGCTGATTTTGAAAACTCGCTGGACTGTTTTTAAACCTTTGAGGTAATACTGTCCAAGTTAATCGGGTTTTCCTTACTGTGTCAGGATTTTCCCATTCAAAAGCAAATAAATTCTGGTTTTCTTTGGCCAATGGTAAACAAAGAGTCCTTTAAATCCAAGACGGCAAACCATTTCTGATTATTATTCAATTTAGTCAATAAGGTATACGGATTAGCTATTACTGAATTAATATCCTCTACAAATTTGTCGATTGCTCTGAGATCTTGAACCAATCTGCAACTTTATTTCTTTACCGGCAAGACAGGAGTATTATATTCCAATTCACATTCAATTAATAATTTATATTTTAAAATTTATCAATGATTTTTAATTCCCTTTCCCTGCAATTTTAGGGGGATATTGTTTTATTCTAATTGGGCAGCCCCCACCACCCTTTTTATTCCTACTTCAACAGGCAAAGCATTTTTCGCCTTACCTGGAACTTCACACGCCCATACTCCCAGATATACCTGATTAAGGATTTCTTCTATTTCAGGGAGGTCCTCCTGTTTGCTTTTCTGTTGAATTAAAGAGAAACTCAAAACTGCATTTAATTGATCATTTTTAACTCTTAATTCCATTTTGCCTTCTTTAAATGTTGCGTCTCATCCTAAACATTTCGGAGAATTTAGCATGCATAAAATTTATGCTTTCCCATTTGTTTTCCCAATTTGTAGTTTAAGGGTTTCAGAAAGAACGCCTCCTTTTTTTTTTTTTTCCTCTTTTTCTTGGTGACCAGTAGCTCCCAAATCTGTAACAAATTCTTTTCCCTCTGATTTAATGCCGCATAAGTTGCTCCTGTATCCACTAAAATTCCACTTTATTTCCTCTAGTCCCTAGTTTTAATTTAACAGGTGGATCTGCTAGGGTAGATTCCCCAGGTCCCCATCAGTCTAGTTCCAATTCAGCCACCGGAGCCACCCCATGGCACTCCCCCCAGGGCAATCTCTCTTCCAACGTCCAAACTCCCCACAGCACACACAGATCTGGTCTCATAGGAGACGAACCCACTCCCCCACCTCCGCCCGACATCCCTCCACCTCTGCCTCCCCAGCACTCATCCCACGCTCAAACACAGGAACTGCCCGAGCTCCCCTCCTTGCCCTCTTGGTTTTCCTTAGCATCTTTCCCCAGTATCACAATCTGAACAACATCTCTCCAGCTTAGCTTTCAGTTTTTCCCTGCCCTTTTCCAAAGCCAAAATTAAGGGATCTGGCAGAGGTATATTAATTTCACATTCCGTCTGTCACTTGGGGTCGTTTCTTAAAGTGAAAAACATATCTGCATACATTACTTATCCCATTTTCCTTGCCACCTCAAAACAACATTAATTGCAACAATGTATCATAATTCCAAGTTCCATTTTTAGGATATTTTTCCTGATCTTCCAAACTATACAAAGGCCACCATCCGTTACAATATTTTTATCAACGTTTTCTCATTTACCGAGCCCCCAGGAAACCCTCCCAGTTCTTTCAAACGTGCCAAAATGCACCCTAAAGGACTCTTTTTCAAGATCTCTCCCCTCTGCTGATTTCCCATTATCAATCTCACGTTCTCACACACACACACACACACACGGGATCCCACAGACACACTCCACACAGTTACAACACTTGAGACAGAGACTAAAATTGTATCAAACTAACAACAGTTATAACAACCTGCCACCGATACCAAAATCACAAGACCAAAATCATCACTATAATGAGCCACAAAATAGACACTCCACAGTTACAACACTTGAAACAGAGATAACAATTAATAATACATTTATAACAGTCTGTCACCAATACCAAAATCACAAGACCAAAATCATAACTATAACAAGCCACAACGTAAGTCAAATACCAGTAAAATCCAAAACCTTTTCTACAAGACGCCCACCTCGTCTTGCAGGACCTCAACCACAAGATGCCCTCTGCTTCTTGCGATTGTGTCCTGGGTTTACCAGGAGCCGTTTTGCTCCTTCTTAGTAACTGGTTCAAGCTCTGTGTTTTGACTTCCAGCCTGGGCAGACAGCTGATAACACCGATTGGTTTTAACTGTTGTTAAGTAATGTTTATTCTGGCCAAGGACTTTGTGAGTCTCATGCTGTGCTGGGGACGAGGGGAGGCCGGGAGGAAGCAGAGACAGGACACCTGACCCAAACTAGCCAAAGAGGTATTCCGTACCACAGCACGTCATGCCCAGGGAGGTAACTGGGAGTTACCCGGAAGGGCACTCTCTCTCTTCGGGGGGGTCGAACTCGTTCGGCGGTGGTATCGTATTCTCTTGTTATTTTCTCTTATCAATATTATCATTGGTGGTAGCAGTAGTGATTTGTGTTGTACCTTGGTTGCTGGGCTGTTCTTATCTCAACCCGTGGGAGTTACATTCTCCTGATTCTCCTCCCTATCCCACCGGGAGTGGGGAGGGTCGGGGGGGGAGGGGCGAGTGGATGAGCTGTGTGGATCGGTTTAAACCACGACAGATTGTATATGGGTAAAACCAAAATCTTTCTTGCAGGACCCCAACCACGAGATGCCCTCTGCTTCTTGTGCGTATACACCGATAAAATGCAAAACCTTTTGTACAAGACGCCCACTGCGTCCTGCAGTGATACAGGGTTAATAAATGTACATGGGAACAATACAGGGGATTGTATAAGAGAGTTAGAAGAATTCCTTGCTTAAACAAAAGTATTGTCTGTTGTAAACACCTATCATGCTTACTAAACAGAACAAGGCACAAACTACTGATAAGGGGAGGAGACAGAGGCCTGATTCTACTGATAAGCAACTATTGACAAGGAAATGCGAATGTCTGGGTCTATTGATAAGGGGGAGAAGCTGATGATTTATGGATGAGGTACCGACTAAACCCTAAAGCCATGCGCGAAGATTAAAAGGTGAAAAGTTTAAGAAGAGGAAGACTCGTTTACTTCATCTTGAGGATCCCTGCCCACAGGAGGAAGACTCATTTACTTCATCTTGAGACCCCTGCCCATGACCAGAGGGGGCACTGCGCAGGCGCAAAGGACCTTCTAGCTCATTATAATACGAAGCGGGGACACATACTAAATACGTATAGGCGTATCAGTAATCTAATGCATATGTATGCCTTAAGGGAATAAATGTAAAGGAAAAACGACCCTGGGTGTGCATGCTTTGGAGGAACGATCCCCATGCACCTCAGCGCTGAATAAAGCATACCTACTTTACAACTTTAACGAGTTGTGGAGTCAATCCGCGTATCAACCCAAGTACCAACATCTAACTGGCCTCAGCAGACAGACGCCAGACCAGACCAAAGAGGTCCTGGGGAAACCATTTCAGAAGAACACAGGTAACTGAAATCACTTCCAGGGACCAGGGTCAGGACTGGCTGGGAGCAGGGACACAGGAGCCAGCACATACCGAGCTGGCCGCGGTGTAACTGCCAGGCACACTTGAGGGACTCCGGCACCGTGTGGTGGCAGCGAGTGGCAGCAGCGAGGACGGGCCTGGTGTCACCGGGCAGCCACAGCAAGGCCGGGCTGGAGCTGCCACACAGCCGGAGCACCACAGCCTGAGCTGCTGGGAGAGACGGGACAGAACTGGTGACACTGGTGACACACACACAGGGACACACACGCAGGAGTTGCTGCTGCTGCCCAGCCCCACATCCCCATGCCAGGCACTGGCAGCACTCTGGGAAAGCTGGACGCATCCCCACAGTCATCACTGATGGACACAAGAGGTGAGAGAGAGCTCATGCACTGAGGAGGGGAGAAGTGGGTGGGATCAAAGGAAAGGCCGAAGAGGGCTGGGAGGCCCATTTTCAGCCTCTTCTCTCTTGTTGGCCTCCCCCCGTTTCTGGGATAAGGGCAGGAGAGGACCGGGAGGGAGGCTGGAGCTGCACGTGAGCCCTGCCTGCCCCCAGCTCCTGCCCATCACTCACGGACAGCAAGGAACCGTCAGGGGCTCGGGGAGATTTCTAACCAACCTCAGCCCATCCAATGCAGCAGCTGCAGCAGCAGCAGACACAGGGCGTCTCCTGCTTTGTGACTCCCAGCAGAAAACAGTCCTGGGAAACCAATGAGCACCCAGGATTTATCAGGCAAAGCAATTCCAGAAGGGACCACAACAAAGCAATTCCAGAAGGGACCACAACGTGCTGCCAAAGCCTCATCTGCTGCAGGTTTCGGCCTCTCTCTGGCCTCCCCACTTTGAATACCCCATTCCTGGGCAGAACTACAGAGCTATGGGACAGAGAGAAAAGTGACCCTGGGTAGAGGCACAGGGAGTGGAGGAATCCAGGCATTAGGTCAGTTCTAGAAGAGCATCAAAACACTGAGGAGGAGGATGAGGGGGATCTCTGCTGCTTCTGAAGGACACCACCAGCACGGAAGAGAATCCAGCCAGGGTTAAATCTTAGCCTGGAGATCATGGGACCATTTCTCAGAGGGAGATCTGTAACAGCTCCTCAATGCAAGGGCAAAACCTTCCAAGCATTAAGATGTGAAGCCACACAGAGCACCCTGTCCTGGTTATCCATTCCTGGAGGGCAGCTCTCAACCCAGCAGGATTTAACAGCACTTTGGTCTCAAATGCACAGAAATGTGGCACCACTGGGGAGACACAGACTCGGCGAGCTTTGCTTATCGAAGACTTGTGATTTTCCGCTATGCTCTCTCAACACTGCAGCTATGGCTGCCCAACCTGCTTCTCCACTCCAGGGCTGAAGATTGCAGAGCTCTCGAAGTTGGCACTAATGTTAGCATAAGAATAAATACATAACCACCGGAATGGTTATATGAGGTGCTTTATTGCAGCGCTGGGAAACCAGGGGCACTCGCCCAAATCTGGCTTCGACCTCGTCACATCGTGTTCGCAATTTATACACTAAAAATTTGGTCACTAATACACATGCAACACGGATTACATCATTAACTAATACATGTGCAGCACCTTTCTGCTCTTTGCATATACACCAACCATTGTGTGGACGCCAGCATTCTCTTATTCTCACTTGACTACCCTTGGTGTGTCCATAATTTCTGCTTCGACAGACTTTCACAATACTTTCTTAAATCCACCCATATACCCTTCACCATATATGGTTATGTTGGCTCTTGCCACCAAGCCTACCATTGTTAACATTGGCTACTGAATAACTATGGTACAAAACTACAAACAATACTGCAAAATTACAGTATTTCCAAAGCCACACTATTGATTTATAAATTGTTCAAATATAATCATTTCTACTATTTATATAGTTATCGTAAAAAATTCGCCCCTTTTTCTAACACTAACAATAAAATCAGCTATTCCATGCTCTCAGACAACAACTCGCCGGGCAGGAACAAACTAAACCAGAGGCAGCTCTGGGGGAAAAGCCTGGAAACAGTTTCCTAACAGAACACGGTCTGAGGTGGGGACGTGCCCCTTCAGCAAAGGCTCACGAGGTTCCTGGCCTCAAGTCACCAGCAGCTTCAGCACTGCACAAAGATTCCAACTTGGAAGTGCCAGATCTGCAGCCACCAAAATGCAACCCCGGCTCCTGGCAGCTGCAGGAATCAGCCACCACGTCACAGACATGGACCTTTGAGATCATCGAGTCCAACATTAACCCGGCGCTGCCGAGGCCACCGCTAAACCCCGTCCCCAAGCGCCACGTCTACACATCTGTTCAACCCCTGCAGGGATGGTGACTCCACCACTGCCCTGGGCAGCCTGTTCCACGCTTGACAACCCCTTCAGTGAACAAACTGCTCCTCATCTCCAGTCTAAACCTGCCCTGGTGCAAACTGAAGCTGTTTCCTCATGTCCTGTCACTTGTTCCTTTGTGAGAAGAGACCAAACACTGCTGTGAAGCCCACGAAACTCCTTAGAGATGCTGACTGAGCTGCAACACCCTGAAAGACTCCCGGATTCTCGCTACAGACTGAGGAACTGGGGCACCAGAGAGCTGACACAGCCCAAGCCAGAGTTACCAGGCACCTGAAGATACACCACAGCACTTGTTCGTCCCTTTGGTGGTCTCCAGCCAGGCAGAAGATGAGGTTTTGTAGAACAGCCAACGCTCAGTCCTGGAAGAACACTTTCCAGCGCACACACACTGAAAATTCAGTACAGGAAAAGGAACTCTCCACTTCTGATGTGCAAGCTCAAGCAAATGAAGAAAAGCCACAGCTAGGGAAAAGCAGGACTTGGCTAAGTTCCAAAGCCAATACGCATCATAAAGAAAGGACTTAAGTCCTTGAACCAAGCACTACGACTCACAAAGCATCAGCCTGTTCTTTAGGATGCACAGGAGAGGAGGCTCTGCCCAGGTTTTGCTATCAAGAAACCCCAACAGGGAAAGGAAAAGAGCAGCCACCTTGTTTGCCCACGCCTGGTGTCCTCAACACAGGACCCAGAGCTCACCTCCAAATCCCTTTCGCAAGTGGCCTCTGCCCGGGGCAGCTCAGCCCTGCTTCCATCTTTCTGCACATGTTCCTTTCATCTCATCTTCTGCCAGTATCAAAACTCACCAGAGAACACACAGAGGCAATGGTGAGTGACCCAGATACTGAACCTCATCACTGAGACCTCCTGCTCCTCTGCTGTCGTTGCTGGAAACAGACACCACCGACAGCACACAGAGAAGCCTCGAATGAAAGCTTCCCAAGAGATCCTAAACCTGAGAGGAGCTGCAGCAACCCCAGAGGCTTTACATTCTGGCTCTGGTTGACCATGAAGGCAACAGCTCTCCCACCAGGAATCAGGTCTGGGAACAGCCAGCTCTTCCCCTTACCTTTATGCTTTTATCACCTTTATCCTGCCCCAGAGCCCACCAGGCAGTGGATGAAAGCCAGGAGCAGGCTCAGATCCCCCACGAGCAGGAGGAAACACTCCAATGTGTTGTGAGCTGAGGAATTCCCTTGAGAGGGAGGCCAAGAGACAGGCTGCGAGGGGAAGAGTGTAATAAGCACATCAACGTATTGGCTTTCACAAATCATAGCCGTTGCTATGTGGCTATAACCGCTGTGAGTTCCCAAAGGTCGCTAAAGACACAAGATTAGACAAGAAGCTGAAAATGGCCAGAACTCTTGAGCAAAAGGGAGTCACATAGAAAAACAATTTATAAAGGTAAAAGAAAAGGGGGGGGGGGAGCTTGGTATAAGAAAAGCTAGTGCCTGAAAAACATAGGGTTAACGTACTTTTAGCCTAACTTAGGTCGAAAATAAAGAACAATGTTTGTGTTGTAAGTCTGTGGAATTTAGTGGCCCCACTGAACATGAATGAATGATTTCACACCATCCTTCTACTTATCAGTTAGTTTAGAGACAGTGCCTCCCAAACATCTGCTAGCTTGGGATACTCCTTATCTGCCCATCCTGCAATAAATTTTGCAGGAAGGTCACACTCTCCCAAATCTTTTCCAGCTATCAGAAGAATTACAGATATGGCTGCTTTCAGCTAGTTTTGTGATTACTGGGGCATCCAACCGTGCCAAAGGTGAAAAGTACACCGCGAGGAAGACTGCTTAGTCCATCCTCAAGACCCCTGCCCACAGTCACTGGAGAGCAGTGCATAGACGCCAAGAGGTGGAGACTAATAAGTTCCTGCAGCTAGTTATAACATTCCCCGCCTATACGCCTCCTGCTCGGAGCTTCTCCGCTGCCTCCAGCGAAGTCTTCGTGCGCACAACCGAAGGCGAGCAACCTCCGCGTCGTTCCGTGTCCCGCTAGGAGCCGGCTCTCGGGGCACCTCCCCCGGACACCTCCCGCAGCTCGCTCCTGCTCGCGGCCACTGCCCCCGCCCGGCCCGGCCCGGCCCGGCCCTGCCCCGCAGGGGTTGTCTTTGCTGCGGGCGGGAGCGCCCGGGCTCTGCCGGAACTGCCGCGGCCGAAAGCTCCGGTCCCTCCCCGGCAGGGGCTGAAGCCTCGACCCCCGCGTGCGCCCGGGGCATGGCCGTTACCTGCGCTGCGGCGGGGAGAGGTGGAGTGAGGCCGCGGCGGGGCCCGGGCGGCTGCAGCGGTCCCAGGGGCGCTCCGCGGCTCCTCCCGGACTCGGTCCCGGCGCCACTGGAGCGGACACGGGGCTCAGGAGCGTCTGCGCAGCGTCCGCGGGACGCCGGAGCCTGCGGAGCGGGTCCCGCCGGTCTCGAGCGGCGCAAAGCGCGGGACGAGCTACTACGACGCCGGGCCCCGAGCTCCGGCCCCCGCGGCGGCTGCGAGCCCGGCTATAGCACCTCTGGTACCATAAAGACGCAGGCCTGTGGCCAGAGCACCGCACATGTACCATGGAAAGGCAGCTAGAGCGCCCCTTCTACCACAGAGAGGAACGCCTGCGGCCAGAGCGTCGCACGTGTACCACAGAGAGCCGACCGCGGTGTCTCCGCTCGGGGCCGCTCTGGCACGCGTCGCCACTGCCCAGGGGGTGTTTCCATCTCGAGGCGCGCGGCTCCGTGCTCACCTGCGGGCGGCGCACGTGCACTGCGCCGGGCACGGGCCGGGCCGGGCCACGGTTCCGCGCTGCCGGCGCCCAGCTCGGGCGGAGCCGCAAGCCCCGCCCCGCCCCGCCCCGCCCCGCCCCGCCCCGCCCCGCCCCGCCCCGCCCCGCCCCGCCCCGCCCCGCCCCGCCTCTTTGCTGTTCCTCCGCCTCGGCTGCGGTCTGCGCGCGGGGATGCCCGGAGCGGCCGTTGGGCCGTAACCGCTGGGTTCCTCCGGAGGCACCGGACCCGTTCGTGCCGCGGGGCTGAGGCGCGGCGCTCCCTGCCCCGGCCGGAACCCGCGGCGGTTCCCCTTCTGCTCCAGCAGCCTCGGGGCCCGTTGTCTTCGGGAGCGGGAGCGGTGGTGCTGGCCCGAGCTCGGCGCTGCCACCCCTTGGGGTGTGGAGCACGGTCTTAGAACGCCGGAGTGGTTCGGGTAGAAGGGACCTTAAATCTCCTCCAGCTCCAACCCCTGTCACGGGCAGGGACACCTTCCACTAGAGCAGGTCGTTCCAAGCCCCTCTGTCCAACCTGGCCTTGAGCACTCTCAAGTGCTGGGGGCATCTGCAGACTGGACAGCTTCGTGCTGTCACCCCCGCAAGCTGGGCATCGAGTACCAAAGCCTTTAGTGGGGTGGTGCCCGGGGCTGCGCAGAGCTGGCTCTGCCCCTTCCTGGGGTGCTGTGGCTGGTTGCTCCTTCCTTTTGGGGCACTCCAAGGAGCAGCCAGCAGAGGAGTCACCAGCCAAAAAGTGGCAGTGGGGGTGGTGCTGCTTAGCTACAGCCACGTCCCGGCAGCACGTGATCACATTGGCAACTTAATACGGAGCCTTTCATCCCTGCACACACACTTCCAGAAGAAGGACAGGGAGGTGGCCCTGAGGCTGCAGATGTACTTGTGCAGGAACGCACACACGGCTCCTGGTTTGTGTTTGGGATGGGAAACCACCTCGTACTCCTTGCCACCCTGTGTGCCGCTGGCATGAGAAGCTCCACAGTGCAACTGGAGCAAGCGGAGAACAGCTTTATCTTGCTGGAAACCAACTCTAAAGACTGCCTCTGGGAAGCTGCAATGTAGCGTAACCCCTCGCATGGCCTTCGCTTCCCTCCTTGACCACATGTGCCCAGCTGTTTCCGTACTCGGGGTCCTTGGCCGTGAAGGCAGAGACACAATGCACAGGAGAAGTTGCAAACATTTGGACTTTATGTGGGAAAGCGAGGAACGACAGCAATGCAGGTGGCACCACTGCAAAGCTCACTGTCAGCAGAAGAGGCCCAGCACCCTGTTTCTGTCCTGGCTCTTTGGCATTTGGAGCAGAGGCCAAAAATGCGTGCTCTACTCTGTTGCTGGACAACTGAGTGTGGGCGCTGGGAGAGGCTGGACTCAGCTTCACATCTGCTGCTGGTCACCTGCTCCTCTCACCTCTCCCCAACCACAAGAAGCCGCTGGCCCCAAGCAGATCCTAATTTCAGCTCCAAACCCAAACTTTCAGCTCCTAACTCGAACTCCTTCATCCAACCCCACATCCTTCCTAAAACTCCAATTCCTTCCTCCAAATCCAAACCCTAACCATAAGCCTAACACAACGCTAACCCTAACCCTAAACACTAAGACTAAGACTAAGCCTTAAGGCTAACCCTACACTAAACCTAACCCTAAACGTAACCATAACCCTAAACTTACCTATAAACCTCACACAAAAGTTAACCCTAACTCTACCCATAACCCCTCTATACCCATACCGCTTAACCCTAACCCCAACCGCTAAACCTAACCTTAAACTCAAACCTAAACCTAAACCTACCATACCCCAACCGCTTAAACCTAACCCCAACCCCTAAACCTAACCCTAAACCAAACTCTAACCCTAACCATAGCCATAAACCTAACACTAACCCTAAACCTAATGCTACACTGACCCTAATGAAACCATAACCCTAACCATAATCCTAACCCTATCCCTAACCCTAACCCTTAAACCTAACCCTAACCCTAAGCCTTAATTCTAACCCTAACTGGAACAAACAGGAAGGGCCTTTCTTACACTGTAACTATAAAAATGTGAGTGCAGTACTGTACGTGAACTTTGTTACAACAATTTCTACCCTTACGTAAAGGCGTTCAACCCTGACCCTAACCTTCACCTCCTAACACCAAATCCTACCTCCAACCAATAAATCAAACTCCAAACGCAAACCCCCAGATTATAAAACCAACTCCTTTTACCAACACCAGTTCCTTCCTCCAACTACAAAAACTAACACTAACTCTAACCCTAACCATAATCCTAACCCGAAGCCTAAAACCTAAACCTAAACCTAACGTGAACCCTAACCCTAAACCTAAACCCAACCCTAGCACTAACCCTAACCCCTAACGCTGAACCCTAAACCTAAACCCTAACTCTAACACTAACCATAACCCTAAACCTAAGCCTTAACCCTAAGAGTAAACCTAACCCTAACCTGAACACCCAACCCTAACCCTAAAACAAACTCTAACCCAACCCTAAAACTAAACTCGAAACTTAACGCTAAACCCAAACCCTAACCCTAACCCAACATTAAACCTAAGCCTAACCAGAGGCCTGAACCATAACACTAAGCCTTAACGCTAACCCCAACCACTAAACCTAACCCTAAACCTAACCCTAACCCTAACTCCAACACCTTGCTTCAACTCCTAACTCCAACTCCAAACCCTATCCTCCAACTCCTAACTCAAACTCCTTCCTCCAACTCCAACTCAAAACTGTGTTCTGGCCATTCAGCAATGAGGCTCCTGGGCTCTGCCATGTCCACACACTTTGGGACTGAAATGTCCTCTCTGGAGCAGCTCTCCTCTGCCAGGGAGCTTCACCTACAGAAGAAGCTGCCCGCTCATGGCCAGGAGAGGTGTATTCTTCCCTGGGTTGGATACTGCCTTTGTGGCCGAGCCCCAAGAGCAACTGTGAACGGTATCACATCTAGTCACCGACTGGTCACTGCCAGTATCCCCCGGGTACTGGGGCCAGTGTTGCTTAATATGTTCATAAGAATCACAGGATCACAGAACCAGATCATTGACGAGGGGCTCAAGTGCACCCTCAGTAAGTTTGTGGATGACACCAAGTTGGGTGGGAGTGTTGATCTGCTGTAGGGCAGGAAGCTCTGCAGAGGGATCTGGACAGGCTGGATCAATGGGCTGTGGCCAGTGGTATGAGGCTCAAGAAGGCAAAGTGCTGGGTCCTGCACTTGAGAGCATCCTGGCCTGTATCAGCACTAGGGTGTCCAGCAGAACCAGGGCAGCGATTGTCCCCCTGTACTGGGCACTGGTGTGGCCACGCCTCGAATCTTGTCTTCAGACCTGGGCTCCCACTACAGGAGAGTCATTGAGGTGCCGCAGTGGGGCCAGAGAAGGGCAATGGGGCTGGTGAAGGGCCTGGAGCACAAATGTGATGAGGAACGGCTGAAGGACCTGGGGGCATTTAGTCTGGAGAAGAGAAGGTTTAGGGGGAACCTTCTTGCTCTCTGCAGCTACCTGACAAAAGTAAGAGAGAGAGTAGAAGAGCCATGAGGCTCCAGCCTCTGTCCTTAAGAACAAGGGAGAGAACAAGAGGAAACGGCCTCAAGCTGGGCCAGGGGAGCTATAGACCAGATATTTGGAATCATTTCCTAACTTCAGGTGTAGTCAGGCACTGGAAGAGGTTGTCCAGGGCAGCAGTGAAGTCACCGTCCCTGGAAGTGTTTTTACGCCGTGTAGACGAAGCCCTCAGTGACATGGGTTAGTGGTGACATTGGCAGTACTGGGGAGCAGTCGGATTTGATGATCTTAAAGGTCTTTTCCAACCTGGTTGACTCTGTGACTGCCAAGAGCAGCCCTAGTGTGCTCAGTAGCCAAGGGCACAGTGGCGCCAACATCACAAAGCCTTGGTGGTCACTATGGAGATGCCCATCACTGCTTGGGAGCTGGTGGGAACAGTGATGGGAGGGGGCATCTCCACGGCAACTGCCAGGGCTTTGTGATGTAGAGGGGAGTCCTTGTGCCCAGAGGCCATTGTGACAGGGGGTGACACCGCATTGACCGTGGGGTACATAAGGAGCGAGAGCCCTGGAGTACCTCAGTCCAGAGGAGCAGCCTCCCTCAGGAGGCAGCAATTCCCCTGGAAGCCCCCGGCAGTTCAGCGTCCCAGGACGTGGAAGATGCCCGCGGGTAAAGAGGCGAAAGCCCATTGCCAGCCTGCTGAGGGCAGGCCAAGCGAGCAGAGAAGGCGAGAGGTGAGGGCCGGGGCAGGAGGGAGAGGCCGGTGGCGGGAAGGGGCTGCTCGGAGCTGCCCCAGTGACAAGGCCAGGCTTGCCCACACTGCATGGGCCACTGTGCCAAGGCAGCCGCCTCCATCACACACCTTTTCTTCCTCCTCCTGCATGCAGGTGGCCCACAGGCAGCCCAGAGAAGTGCCTCAGGGCAGCCCGAGACACACGTCGTCCCACCATGGGATCACGCTCCAACGGCTGCGCTACCCAGAGAGGATTCAGGCTGTCGACATCCGCCAAGCGCAGGTAGGCAGCCCCAGGGAGACGGGGCCAAATGTCTTCCCGACCCCAGGAAATGCTGACGGGCAGGCGGGAGGTGCAGGAGGGAGCAAGCTGAGCCCCCGTGCCGTGCCCCCCGCAGGATGCCCGGGCATGCGGGGTTGCTGTGGGAAGTGCCCATGGACTGCGGGTGGCCAGCCCTCTCCCCAGCCGGCTCTGGGAGCAGGAGGCAGCCGCCTGCGGGACTGAGCCCAGCCCTGCGGTTGGCAGGGGAGCCCAACAGCCTGAGCTCGGCCAGCTGGGACGTGGGCACAACGGACACGGTCACACAGCCTCTCTCCTCGGCTTCTTTTGCAGATGGGCAGCCTGGAGCGCCGAGTGGTGCTGCCCAGCACCAGCGGGTCGAAACAGGAGCAGACCCTCCGTCTGCCACCGCTGGTGACAATGGCACCCCGGCCACCGCCTCGCTCAGCGAGAGCAGTCAGCAGCTGCTGCAGGCTGCCACCTGTAACACCAGCAGCCTCTGAAGCTTCCGGCAGCGTGAGCGACTCGGCCATTGCCACTTCAAGCAGCAACCCACAGCAGCTTCTAACAGCTTCTGCCCAGCTGCGCCGCGTCCCCAGTTACGGCAGCAGAGATACATGGCTGGAGACCTGTCAGCCTGCTCTACGCAGGTCCACAGGCTCTGCTCCCACAACAAAGAACTCCGGGAGCACGAGCACAGTGCTGCGCAAGCACACCACTGGGAGCCAGGGACCCTGCCAGCAGTCAACAGCCGCAGGGACACAAATGAGAAGAGACATGTTCCTGGCAGCCAACAGCAGCAAGGCCCCAGCCACTCAGCCCACACTGAGGAGCACTGGGCAAGCGGCACAGCCCCTGCCAGCAATGTGGGCAGCGGGCAGCAAGGGCAGCCTCAACAGCAGCGTGCTGTGGCGGCACCAGAAGGTGTTTCCCCAGCATCTGCCCACGCTGCCCCACATCAAGACTTCAGAGCAGCCAAAGAGGAGCTGCCTTCCTGCCGCAGAGGAGGAGAGACAGTGTGTTGAGGACATCGAGAACATACTGTCCCAAGTAAAAGTCCTAAAATTACGAAACATCTGGGTCAACCCCCTCGTCCCAGAACTCTACCAAGACCCGCGAGTGGATATCCAGCCTAGATCCAGCAGCCAAAGCAGCGTAGGCATGGGTGAAGAAGGAGAGGCAACCGGAGACCTGCAGAGCGTGTCTCCTGCCCCAGCCATTCCCATGCACAGCGAACCAGCACCTGCTACCCTGGCTGGAGCTGCTGAGGAAGAGCAGCACCGCGCACCTGTCGCTGCCGTGTCAGAAGTGGAGGAGGAAGCACCGGTACCAGCTTCCCCTACGTTTGTCGAGCAGGAGGCAGAAATGGAGGCAGAAGCAGAGGCACAGAGGAATGCCTTTGCCCTGCTCAGCCCCACTGCGGCGGAGCTGGTTCTTCAGGAAACAGCCAGGTCCGTCGTCAGTGATGTCCTGCACAAGGCTTTGGCTGCGTTCCAGGCCACATCCATTGCCCAAAGCCATGTGGATGTGTCCATGGCAGCAATGACAGCTACAGCTGTTCCGGGTGTGGAGTCTCCTTTGGATGCAGAGCATCAGGCAGAACCCAGCACAGCCCCTCTCATCCCAGCCGCAGACAAGGCTGGAGAAGACATGGTGCCTCCCATGTCTATGGAAGAGCAGGAAGAGGCCGTGACAATAGAGGTCGCCCTGGCTGCTGAGGAAGAGCAGCGCCACCCACCTCTTGCTGCCATGGAACAAGAGGAGGAGGAAGCACCGGTACCAGCTTCCCCTACGTTTGTCGAGCAGGAGGCAGAAATGGAGGCAGAAGCAGAGGCACGGAGGAATGCCTTTGCCCTGCTCAGCCCCACTGCAGCGGAGCTGGTTCTTCAGGAAACAGCCAGGTCCGTCGTCAGTGATGTCCTGCACAAGGCTTTGGCTGCGTTCCAGGCCACATCCATTGCCCAAAGCCATGTGGATGTGTCCATGGCAGCAATGACAGCTACAGCTGTTCCGGGTGTGGAGTCTCCTTTGGATGCAGAGCATCAGGCAGAACCCAGCACAGCCCCTCTCATCCCAGCCACAGACAAGGCTGGAGAAGACATGGTGCCTCCCATGTCTATGGAAGAGCAGGAAGAGGCCGTGACAATAGAGGTCGCCCTGGCTGCTGAGGAAGAGCAGCGCCACGCACCTCTTGCTGCCATGGAACAAGAGGAGGAGGAAGCACCGGTACCAGCTTCCCCCGGCTTTGTCAAGCAGGAGGCAGAAATGGAGGCAGAAGCAGAGGCACAGAGGAATGCCTTTGCCCTGCTCAGCCCCACTGCGGCGGAGCTGGTTCTTCAGGAAACAGCCAGGTGCGTCGTCAGTGATGTCTTGCAGAAGGCTTTGGCTGCTTTTCAGGCCACATCCGTTGCCCAAAGCCATGTGGATGTGTCCATAGCGGCAATGACACCTGCAACTGTTCAGGGCATGGAGCCTCCCTTGGATGCAGAACTTCGGGCAGAGCCCAGCACCGCCCCTCTCATCCCAGCAGCAGGCGAGGCTGGAGAAGACATGGTGTCTACCACGTCTATAGAAGTGCAGGAAAAGCCCTTGACAGTAGACATCTCCCTGGCTGCTGAGGAAGAGCAGCGCCGTACACCTCTTGCTGCCATGGAACAAGAGGAAGTGGAAGCACTGCTACCAGCTTCCCCTGGCTTTGTCGAGCAGGAAGCAGAAGCAGAGGCACAGAGGAATGCCTTTGCCCTGCTCAGCCCCACTGCGGCGGAGCTGGTTCTTCAGGAAACAGCCAGGTCCGTCGTCAGTGATGTCCTGCACAAGGCTTTGGCTGCGTTCCAGGCCACATCCAATGCCCAAAACCATGAGGATGTGTCCATGGCAGCAATGGCAGCTACAGCTGTTCCAGGTGTGGAGTCTCCTTTGGATGCAGAGCATCAGGCAGAGCCCTGCGCAGCCCCTGTCAACCCAGCAGCAAGCAAGGCTGGAGAAGACATGGTGTCTCCCATGTCTATGGAAGAGCAGGAAGAGGCCATGACAGTAGACGTCTCTCCGGCTGTTGAGGAAGAGCAGCACCCTGCACCTCTCGCTGCCATGGAGCAAGAGGAGGAGGAAGCACCGGTATCAGCTTCCCCCAGCTTTGTTGAGCAGGAGGCAGAAATGGAGGCAGAAACAGAGGCACAGAGGAATGCCTTTGCCCTGCTCAGCCCCACAGCGGCTGAGCTGGCTCTTCAAGAAACAGCCAGGTGCCTCGTGAGTGATGCCCTGCACAAAGCTTTGGCTGTGCTCCAGGAAAGAGACAGGCAGCCCCAGGAGCAGCAGGACATTGATGAAAGCCGTGTGGGCGTGTGGAACGAAGCAAGGAGGCCTGCAGCAGATGAGGACACTGAGACTCCTGTACGACCTGCTCAGAGGCGACGCACACTTATTGAGAGAGTTGTGCAGGTCTCCTTCAGGCACAAAGTGAGGAGAGCACCTGGAAAGCATCAGGGAGAGGCCAGCACAGCTGTTGCCTCCCCACCATTACGCAAGGATGAACCGGCAGCGTCTCCTGCAGCCGTTCAGGACACCAAGGCTGAGCCAGGTATGCCTCTGAGTCAAGCGGCACCGAGACAAGGGCGGCACCAGCGTGTGCACGATTTTGGCCGTGCCCTGGCTTCCCCTCCCTGGGCGAGGGCTGAAAGCCGTTTGTGGAAAGCCCCCGAGGGAGAACCTCGGTGGCGGGTGCCAGCAGGAGCTTGTGCGGCGCCCGCCCAGCCCCGTGCCTACAGCTCTCCTTTCCCCACAGGCATCGCCACCCTCCCAGACGCCGGAGCAGCCCAACAGCGAAGACCATCCCGCTTCAGAAGGGCGCTGAAGGCTCTGCGCAGGGCTTTCCGCTTCTCCTGCATCAGCCCGAAAGTGGAGGAGTAGTGCCCCACTGCCAGCTCCAGACCCGAGGGAGCTGCGCCGAGGACATCGTGCTACAGCCTGCGTTTGCTGCGGACACTTTCTCAGGCCAATAAATCATAAGGCAATCAGTGCTTGCCTCTGCCTTCTCCAGCTTTTCCCTTGTTTCAGTAGCACAGAAGCCTGCAGAGCGACCTCTTTCCTTGCAGCACTTCCCAGCTGCTGACCTCGCACGCCTGCTGGCTCTTGGCAGTGCGTGCTGCCCGTGGAGGAAAAGCGCCTCCTGGTGGGATGAAACAGTGTGTGATGCAGTGGCTCCCCCGGCAGCTGGCTTTTGGAGCCGGGTGCATGCTGCAGCCCGGCGCCTGCAATGAGAGGGGTGTAGAAGGGATGGGAGGAATAAAGAGCGAGGCTTGGAGCTGCTAAGGCCAGAGATAAGGGACGAGACACTGTGATTGTCCTGCTCCTCCTGCACACAGAAGCACTGGAGCGATGCGGTGAGAAGCTGGCAGTGTTTCCAGAAGCAGACCTGTAAGTGGGCAGCAGATGGGTGACCCAGCTCAACCCCCTCACTTCCCCATCCTAGAGCTTCCAACCAACCGAGCACAGGGGGTCTCGCAGCTGCCCCGAGCCGTGGCCTTGTGTCCCCGCGACTGCAGCAGAAGAAGGACAGGGAGGTGGCCCTGAGGCTGCAGATGTACTTGTGCAGGAAGGCACACACGGCTCCTGGTTTGTGTTTGGGATGGGAAACCACCTCGTACTCCTTGCCACCCTGTGTGCCGCTGGCATGAGAAGCTCCACAGTGCAACTGGAGCAAGCGAAGAACAGCTTTATCTTGCTGGAAACCAGCTCTAAAGACTGTGTCTGGGAAGCTGCAGTGTAGCTTAACCCCTCGCATGGCCTTCGCTTCCCTCCTTGACCTCATGTGCCCAGCTATTTCCCCACTCGGGGCCCGTGCCCATGAAGGCAGAGACAGAATGCCTCAACAGGAGGTCCCAGAAGTCAGGTAGGGAAGTCATGGGGAGGGGCCTGGAGCAGCTTCTCTTGACTGACTGCTGTGTCAGTCGGCCCAGGAACCAGGCGAGAAAAGCTTCCACAAGTGCAGGAACCGGGGCCAATAAACAGGGACATGTGTGAGCCTCTGGGGCGCTCTCTCCACACCAAACACTCGCATTGGCAGACCACTGATCTCTCAATTTCTCTGCCTCCCCAACACCCCCTTTCTCTCTCTCTCTCTTTTCTGGAAGTTGCTAAGTAACACAAGGCCCACCTTGACTTCTCATGAAGCCGCAGAGCTCAGGTGGAGTCTAAGTGTGAGTGATACCGGGAAATAAAGGGTTAACATTGTGCCTGCTTGCTTAAGCATTCGCTGTGCTTGGTGAAGCAGAACCGTAGGAGTCAAAGTTGCTAGAATGGTGAAGCAGAATTGGAGGAGTTACAGCTGCTAGGCAGAATTGTAGTAGATAAGATTCATAGCTTAATATTTAAGACGTTCTTGTTCAAAGAGTATCTTTAGAAAGAAAAGGAATAAAAGATAGCCAGAGTAACAAAATTTGCAACTTGACAAGTTTCTGCTTTAAGATACATAAAACTGGCTTGTAGCGAACCTGAAGTTTGGATAGGAGTCGAAGCCCTATTGAGTCTGGGCTCTGCCATGTCCTCACGCTCTGGGGTGAAGTATCCTCTCTGGAGCTGCTCGCCTCTGCCAAGATGCTTCTCCTACAGAGGCTGCCCTCTGACCCTTCCCAGCCACCTCGACCTGAGCCAGCTCCTCTGGACTGGCCTTTTGAACTGGTTCCACTCCTCTTCCACGTCTGAACCCACCACTTCTTAACCCCTCAAGCACCCCTGGCATCCCATCCATAGCAGCTCGCAGGAGTCCCACTCTCTGCCCTTACTTCAGGGGCTGTCAGCACGTCTGCCTGGGGCTGCTGATAGCACTGAGATACAGTCACTGAGAGGGCAGAGCATCCTGGTGTTCCCAGGTCTCGTTGCACATCTCCCATCTGCCTGTTGCAGATCTCTGCCTTGGGGAAACCTCATCCCTGGCAATCCCCACCAATTCCTCCCTGCCCTGCTCCTTCCTCTCCTCCTGCACATCCCCAACACTGCAGAAACCATCTGGGGAGTCATCACCTTCCTTCCCCTCCTCAGCGTGTGTTTCTCTAGATACACACACACATTCACAAACCCAAAAGAGCTCACTCTGGAGCCTGGAGAACTTCAGTTGCTTTTTTAAGCAACCAGGAGAGCTCAGCACTGTTTTCCAGCCATCTCCAAGCCCGAGCAGCCCTGATCCCACCAGTGAACCGCTGCGAATGGGGAGGAGAATATCCCAGCGCGAGGCTGGAGATGTCTGCTCCTTCCGATGTTTATTTGCCAGCCCCGGGCACTAGGGGAAGGAAAATTCACCTTCAGTTAAAGATGATGCAGGGAGGGGAGAGAGAAAAGGAGAGGATAAAGAGAGCATGTGATTCCCTGGATTCAATCAGCCAGAAGCAGTGAGGTGCTGGTGCCCTCTAATTTTTACGTTCACAGATTTGAGGGCCAGAGGGGACCATGATGCTCGTCTGGCCTAACAATCTGTATTATGTAAAAGCCACCTGAAGCCAGACAGTGCCACCAGCTTCTTAGAAGCAACAGCAAGCACTGGGGAGCTTATAAAGACTGTGATTCTCCCAAGGTAGAGGGATGTGTGAATCCCAGCATATCCCAGGTACAGAGGAGGCCAGATACATCCACCCCAGCGGGTACCAGCTGAACAGGCAATAGCACTAGGGGAAAGAAAACATCATTTCCCTTCTGTGCCAGGCAATTCCTTTGCCCAGGAAAGAGGGATAAGCAAGCACGGAGGAAAAAAAGAAAGCCACCCCTTCCTTGTGTTTTCTTTTTGAACCTTGCCTGGAAAGGGGATCCCAGCCCTGGGGTCTCTTGGCTGCTTTGGTGTAGAACACCACAGTTTGCAGCCGTGCAGCCTTTCAGCAACGGGAGCTGAGCCCAGCCCTGAGCCGAATCCTGACCTCCTCACTCAGCCTGCAGCACCACGGAGGTGTAGTCATTGACTGCAATGTGAGTTGTTTCTCTGAAGATGGAGCCAGGCAGCATAAAACATCAGTAAAGAGCTCAGGATGCATCCCTTTAATGAGCTGAGATTGTAACACGCTGATGGAGCTTGCCAGAAGCTGCCCATTCTGTCAGGAGGAGGAGATCCTGCTGGAGAAGTGTTAAGTGGGTCCTGCTGACTCATTGGTGCAGATGGCTCTGGCCCCCACGCGAGCCAGGAGGGGGAGAGCATCCAGCATAGGGGCTGAGCTGCTGCCCCGGCATGGGAACACGATGGACGGGGCACATCAAACCAGGTTTCACTTCATTCTCCGTGTCCCATTGAGTACAATGAGCACCAGACACCGGGCAAAGCTGAGGTGCACCCACAGGCTCCCCGTGCTCCTACGGCAGCTCTTCTTTGACAAAACACATTTATCCCTGCAAGATGCCCTCCCCAAACCCACATCAATGTCCCAGCAGAGGAACCAGAGCAAAGGTGTGACTCGAGCAGCAAGTGTGGCTCCAAACACGAGGCGGAGACCTCAGTCCTGAGCTCCTGGGGAACCAAAGCCGGGAGGGAAAGCTGGATGGGGCACTGGGGGCCTCACATTAACGTGTTTCTCAGAACTACAGGCTGGTTTGGGTTGATGGGATCTTAAAGCTCATCCAGTTCCAACCCCCCGCCACAGGCAGGGACACCTTCCACTAGAGCAGGTTGCTGCGGGTCCCATCCAACCTGGCCTTGAACAGGCAGACAGCTCTGGCACTGGATCCATCACAGCCGTCCAGCTGCCTGGAGTCCTTCCTTTGGGAGGCGAGGGCACAGAGCTGAAAGCTTCTCGTTCCCATTAGGAGCAGGCTGCCTTTGGTGAGCCAAAGCCTGAGGTCTGTGTGGGGTGCCATGGGTAGGGATGTGTATTTCCCCACCCAAACCCCACTGCAGCACCCACCATGGAACCAAGTAACAAAGGGTTTGCACCCTCTGGAGCCTGAGCACTCCCAGAAAGCCTGTGCAGCACCTGTCCCTCTTGCCAGGCCTGATCCTAAGTCCACAGGACACAAGCTTCTCATCCAGCCTTCGTCTGTACAGCACCTCCAATCCCCAGCTCGATGGGGATGGGATGCTCCCACCACTCTCTTCTGTCCCCAGACGCTCAGAACCATCTCCCTCCCTGGCTTCCATACTGCATGCTCCCTGAGATACTTCTCCACCAGCCTGATCTTTCCTGGGAGCAGTCACCAACTGCTGTTCCAGGTCTTCCTTGGGCTTCCCAGAGGTCCCAGCCTGAGCTCCACCACATGTGTTCTCCTCCTCAGCTCCCCACAGACCAGCCGGTCCGTGCCCCCAGCAACAAATGTACCTGACCCGAGCATCCTCCCTTGCCTGGGTACCACCTTCCCGCCCCCACCGAGCCCTCTCATGTGCACTGAGCATCACGCATTCCCTGGGAATGGAGGTGGCAGATGGGGAGGGGTCAGCTCCCCCCATGGGCACTTTGGGTTCCCATTTCAACGTCACTTTCACTGGAGTGTGTGTGCAGGGATGAAAGGCTCCGTATTAAGTTGCCAATGTGATCACGTGCTGCCGGGACGTGGCTGTAGCTAAGCAGCACCACCCCCACTGCCACTTTTTGGCTGGTGACTCCTCTGCTGGCTGCTCCTTGGAGTGCCCCAAAAGGAAGGAGCAACCAGCCACAGCACCCCAGGAAGGGGCAGAGCCAGCTCTGCGCAGCCCCGGGCACCACCCCACTAAAGGCTTTGGTACTCGATGCCCAGCTTGCGGGGGTGACAGCACGAAGCTGTCCAGTCTGCAGATGCCCCCAGCACTTGAGAGTGCTCAAGGCCAGGTTGGACAGAGGGGCTTGGAACGACCTGCTCTAGTGGAAGGTGTCCCTGCCCGTGACAGGGGTTGGAGCTGGAGGAGATTTAAGGTCCCTTCTACCCGAACCACTCCGGCGTTCTAAGACCGTGCTCCACACCCCAAGGGGTGGCAGCGCCGAGCTCGGGCCAGCACCACCGCTCCCGCTCCCGAAGACAACGGGCCCCGAGGCTGCTGGAGCAGAAGGGGAACCGCCGCGGGTTCCGGCCGGGGCAGGGAGCGCCGCGCCTCAGCCCCGCGGCACGAACGGGTCCGGTGCCTCCGGAGGAACCCAGCGGTTACGGCCCAACGGCCGCTCCGGGCATCCCCGCGCGCAGACCGCAGCCGAGGCGGAGGAACAGCAAAGAGGCGGGGCGGGGCGGGGCGGGGCGGGGCGGGGCTTGCGGCTCCGCCCGAGCTGGGCGCCGGCAGCGCGGAACCGTGGCCCGGCCCGGCCCGTGCCCGGCGCAGTGCACGTGCGCCGCCCGCAAGTGAGCACGGAGCCGCGCGCCTCGAGATGGAAACACCCCCTGGGCAGTGGCGACGCGTGCCAGAGCGGCCCCGAGCGGAGACACCGCGGTCGGCTCTCTGTGGTACACGTGCGACGCTCTGGCCGCAGGCGTTCCTCTCTGTGGTAGAAGGGGCGCTCTAGCTGCCTTTCCATGGTACATGTGCGGTGCTCTGGCCACAGGCCTGCGTCTTTATGGTACCAGAGGTGCTATAGCCGGGCTCGCAGCCGCCGCCGGGGCCGGAGCTCGGGGCCCGGCGTCGTAGTAGCTCGTCCCGCGCTTTGCGCCGCTCGAGACCGGCGGGACCCGCTCCGCAGGCTCCGGCGTCCCGCGGACGCTGCGCAGACGCTCCTGAGCCCCGTGTCCGCTCCAGTGGCGCCGGGACCGAGTCCGGGAGGAGCCGCGGAGCGCCCCTGGGACCGCTGCAGCCGCCCGGGCCCCGCCGCGGCCTCACTCCACCTCTCCCCGCCGCAGCGCAGGTAACGGCCATGCCCCGGGCGCACGCGGGGGTCGAGGCTTCAGCCCCTGCCGGGGAGGGACCGGAGCTTTCGGCCGCGGCAGTTCCGGCAGAGCCCGGGCGCTCCCGCCCGCAGCAAAGACAACCCCTGCGGGGCAGGGCCGGGCCGGGCCGGGCCGGGCGGGGGCAGTGGCCGCGAGCAGGAGCGAGCTGCGGGAGGTGTCCGGGGGAGGTGCCCCGAGAGCCGGCTCCTAGCGGGACACGGAACGACGCGGAGGTTGCTCGCCTTCGGTTGTGCGCACGAAGACTTCGCTGGAGGCAGCGGAGAAGCTCCGAGCAGGAGGCGTATAGGCGGGGAATGTTATAACTAGCTGCAGGAACTTATTAGTCTCCACCTCTTGGCGTCTATGCACTGCTCTCCAGTGACTGTGGGCAGGGGTCTTGAGGATGGACTAAGCAGTCTTCCTCGCGGTGTACTTTTCACCTTTGGCACGGTTGGATGCCCCAGTAATCACAAAACTAGCTGAAAGCAGCCATATCTGTAATTCTTCTGATAGCTGGAAAAGATTTGGGAGAGTGTGACCTTCCTGCAAAATTTATTGCAGGATGGGCAGATAAGGAGTATCCCAAGCTAGCAGATGTTTGGGAGGCACTGTCTCTAAACTAACTGATAAGTAGAAGGATGGTGTGAAATCATTCATTCATGTTCAGTGGGGCCACTAAATTCCACAGACTTACAACACAAACATTGTTCTTTATTTTCGACCTAAGTTAGGCTAAAAGTACGTTAACCCTATGTTTTTCAGGCACTGGCTTTTCTTATACCAAGCTCCCCCCCCCCCTTTTCTTTTACCTTTATAAATTGTTTTTCTATGTGACTCCCTTTTGCTCAAGAGTTCTGGCCATTTTCAGCTTCTTGTCTAATCTTGTGTCTTTAGCGACCTTTGGGAACTCACAGCGGTTATAGCCACATAGCAACGGCTATGATTTGTGAAAGCCAATACGTTGATGTGCTTATTACACTCTTCCCCTCGCAGCCTGTCTCTTGGCCTCCCTCTCAAGGGAATTCCTCAGCTCACAACACATTGGAGTGTTTCCTCCTGCTCGTGGGGGATCTGAGCCTGCTCCTGGCTTTCATCCACTGCCTGGTGGGCTCTGGGGCAGGATAAAGGTGATAAAAGCATAAAGGTAAGGGGAAGAGCTGGCTGTTCCCAGACCTGATTCCTGGTGGGAGAGCTGTTGCCTTCATGGTCAACCAGAGCCAGAATGTAAAGCCTCTGGGGTTGCTGCAGCTCCTCTCAGGTTTAGGATCTCTTGGGAAGCTTTCATTCGAGGCTTCTCTGTGTGCTGTCGGTGGTGTCTGTTTCCAGCAACGACAGCAGAGGAGCAGGAGGTCTCAGTGATGAGGTTCAGTATCTGGGTCACTCACCATTGCCTCTGTGTGTTCTCTGGTGAGTTTTGATACTGGCAGAAGATGAGATGAAAGGAACATGTGCAGAAAGATGGAAGCAGGGCTGAGCTGCCCCGGGCAGAGGCCACTTGCGAAAGGGATTTGGAGGTGAGCTCTGGGTCCTGTGTTGAGGACACCAGGCGTGGGCAAACAAGGTGGCTGCTCTTTTCCTTTCCCTGTTGGGGTTTCTTGATAGCAAAACCTGGGCAGAGCCTCCTCTCCTGTGCATCCTAAAGAACAGGCTGATGCTTTGTGAGTCGTAGTGCTTGGTTCAAGGACTTAAGTCCTTTCTTTATGATGCGTATTGGCTTTGGAACTTAGCCAAGTCCTGCTTTTCCCTAGCTGTGGCTTTTCTTCATTTGCTTGAGCTTGCACATCAGAAGTGGAGAGTTCCTTTTCCTGTACTGAATTTTCAGTGTGTGTGCGCTGGAAAGTGTTCTTCCAGGACTGAGCGTTGGCTGTTCTACAAAACCTCATCTTCTGCCTGGCTGGAGACCACCAAAGGGACGAACAAGTGCTGTGGTGTATCTTCAGGTGCCTGGTAACTCTGGCTTGGGCTGTGTCAGCTCTCTGGTGCCCCAGTTCCTCAGTCTGTAGCGAGAATCCGGGAGTCTTTCAGGGTGTTGCAGCTCAGTCAGCATCTCTAAGGAGTTTCGTGGGCTTCACAGCAGTGTTTGGTCTCTTCTCACAAAGGAACAAGTGACAGGACATGAGGAAACAGCTTCAGTTTGCACCAGGGCAGGTTTAGACTGGAGATGAGGAGCAGTTTGTTCACTGAAGGGGTTGTCAAGCGTGGAACAGGCTGCCCAGGGCAGTGGTGGAGTCACCATCCCTGCAGGGGTTGAACAGATGTGTAGACGTGGCGCTTGGGGACGGGGTTTAGCGGTGGCCTCGGCAGCGCCGGGTTAATGTTGGACTCGATGATCTCAAAGGTCCATGTCTGTGACGTGGTGGCTGATTCCTGCAGCTGCCAGGAGCCGGGGTTGCATTTTGGTGGCTGCAGATCTGGCACTTCCAAGTTGGAATCTTTGTGCAGTGCTGAAGCTGCTGGTGACTTGAGGCCAGGAACCTCGTGAGCCTTTGCTGAAGGGGCACGTCCCCACCTCAGACCGTGTTCTGTTAGGAAACTGTTTCCAGGCTTTTCCCCCAGAGCTGCCTCTGGTTTAGTTTGTTCCTGCCCGGCGAGTTGTTGTCTGAGAGCATGGAATAGCTGATTTTATTGTTAGTGTTAGAAAAAGGGGCGAATTTTTTACGATAACTATATAAATAGTAGAAATGATTATATTTGAACAATTTATAAATCAATAGTGTGGCTTTGGAAATACTGTAATTTTGCAGTATTGTTTGTAGTTTTGTACCATAGTTATTCAGTAGCCAATGTTAACAATGGTAGGCTTGGTGGCAAGAGCCAACATAACCATATATGGTGAAGGGTATATGGGTGGATTTAAGAAAGTATTGTGAAAGTCTGTCGAAGCAGAAATTATGGACACACCAAGGGTAGTCAAGTGAGAATAAGAGAATGCTGGCGTCCACACAATGGTTGGTGTATATGCAAAGAGCAGAAAGGTGCTGCACATGTATTAGTTAATGATGTAATCCGTGTTGCATGTGTATTAGTGACCAAATTTTTAGTGTATAAATTGCGAACACGATGTGACGAGGTCGAAGCCAGATTTGGGCGAGTGCCCCTGGTTTCCCAGCGCTGCAATAAAGCACCTCATATAACCATTCCGGTGGTTATGTATTTATTCTTATGCTAACATTAGTGCCAACTTCGAGAGCTCTGCAATCTTCAGCCCTGGAGTGGAGAAGCAGGTTGGGCAGCCATAGCTGCAGTGTTGAGAGAGCATGGCGGAAAATCACAAGTCTTCGATAAGCAAAGCTCGCCGAGTCTGTGTCTCCCCAGTGGTGCCACATTTCTGTGCATTTGAGACCAAAGTGCTGTTAAATCCTGCTGGGTTGAGAGCTGCCCTCCAGGAATGGATAACCAGGACAGGGTGCTCTGTGTGGCTTCACATCTTAATGCTTGGAAGGTTTTGCCCTTGCATTGAGGAGCTGTTACAGATCTCCCTCTGAGAAATGGTCCCATGATCTCCAGGCTAAGATTTAACCCTGGCTGGATTCTCTTCCGTGCTGGTGGTGTCCTTCAGAAGCAGCAGAGATCCCCCTCATCCTCCTCCTCAGTGTTTTGATGCTCTTCTAGAACTGACCTAATGCCTGGATTCCTCCACTCCCTGTGCCTCTACCCAGGGTCACTTTTCTCTCTGTCCCATAGCTCTGTAGTTCTGCCCAGGAATGGGGTATTCAAAGTGGGGAGGCCAGAGAGAGGCCGAAACCTGCAGCAGATGAGGCTTTGGCAGCACGTTGTGGTCCCTTCTGGAATTGCTTTGTTGTGGTCCCTTCTGGAATTGCTTTGCCTGATAAATCCTGGGTGCTCATTGGTTTCCCAGGACTGTTTTCTGCTGGGAGTCACAAAGCAGGAGACGCCCTGTGTCTGCTGCTGCTGCAGCTGCTGCATTGGATGGGCTGAGGTTGGTTAGAAATCTCCCCGAGCCCCTGACGGTTCCTTGCTGTCCGTGAGTGATGGGCAGGAGCTGGGGGCAGGCAGGGCTCACGTGCAGCTCCAGCCTCCCTCCCGGTCCTCTCCTGCCCTTATCCCAGAAACGGGGGGAGGCCAACAAGAGAGAAGAGGCTGAAAATGGGCCTCCCAGCCCTCTTCGGCCTTTCCTTTGATCCCACCCACTTCTCCCCTCCTCAGTGCATGAGCTCTCTCTCACCTCTTGTGTCCATCAGTGATGACTGTGGGGATGCGTCCAGCTTTCCCAGAGTGCTGCCAGTGCCTGGCATGGGGATGTGGGGCTGGGCAGCAGCAGCAACTCCTGCGTGTGTGTCCCTGTGTGTGTGTCACCAGTGTCACCAGTTCTGTCCCGTCTCTCCCAGCAGCTCAGGCTGTGGTGCTCCGGCTGTGTGGCAGCTCCAGCCCGGCCTTGCTGTGGCTGCCCGGTGACACCAGGCCCGTCCTCGCTGCTGCCACTCGCTGCCACCACACGGTGCCGGAGTCCCTCAAGTGTGCCTGGCAGTTACACCGCGGCCAGCTCGGTATGTGCTGGCTCCTGTGTCCCTGCTCCCAGCCAGTCCTGACCCTGGTCCCTGGAAGTGATTTCAGTTACCTGTGTTCTTCTGAAATGGTTTCCCCAGGACCTCTTTGGTCTGGTCTGGCGTCTGTCTGCTGAGGCCAGTTAGATGTTGGTACTTGGGTTGATACGCGGATTGACTCCACAACTCGTTAAAGTTGTAAAGTAGGTATGCTTTATTCAGCGCTGAGGTGCATGGGGATCGTTCCTCCAAAGCATGCACACCCAGGGTCGTTTTTCCTTTACATTTATTCCCTTAAGGCATACATATGCATTAGATTACTGATACGCCTATACGTATTTAGTATGTGTCCCCGCTTCGTATTATAATGAGCTAGAAGGTCCTTTGCGCCTGCGCAGTGCCCCCTCTGGTCATGGGCAGGGGTCTCAAGATGAAGTAAATGAGTCTTCCTCCTGTGGGCAGGGATCCTCAAGATGAAGTAAACGAGTCTTCCTCTTCTTAAACTTTTCACCTTTTAATCTTCGCGCATGGCTTTAGGGTTTAGTCGGTACCTCATCCATAAATCATCAGCTTCTCCCCCTTATCAATAGACCCAGACATTCGCATTTCCTTGTCAATAGTTGCTTATCAGTAGAATCAGGCCTCTGTCTCCTCCCCTTATCAGTAGTTTGTGCCTTGTTCTGTTTAGTAAGCATGATAGGTGTTTACAACAGACAATACTTTTGTTTAAGCAAGGAATTCTTCTAACTCTCTTATACAATCCCCTGTATTGTTCCCATGTACATTTATTAACCCTGTATCACTGCAGGACGCAGTGGGCGTCTTGTACAAAAGGTTTTGCATTTTATCGGTGTATACGCACAAGAAGCAGAGGGCATCTCGTGGTTGGGGTCCTGCAAGAAAGATTTTGGTTTTACCCATATACAATCTGTCGTGGTTTAAACCGATCCACACAGCTCATCCACTCGCCCCTCCCCCCCCGACCCTCCCCACTCCCGGTGGGATAGGGAGGAGAATCAGGAGAATGTAACTCCCACGGGTTGAGATAAGAACAGCCCAGCAACCAAGGTACAACACAAATCACTACTGCTACCACCAATGATAATATTGATAAGAGAAAATAACAAGAGAATACGATACCACCGCCGAACGAGTTCGACCCCCCCGAAGAGAGAGAGTGCCCTTCCGGGTAACTCCCAGTTACCTCCCTGGGCATGACGTGCTGTGGTACGGAATACCTCTTTGGCTAGTTTGGGTCAGGTGTCCTGTCTCTGCTTCCTCCCGGCCTCCCCTCGTCCCCAGCACAGCATGAGACTCACAAAGTCCTTGGCCAGAATAAACATTACTTAACAACAGTTAAAACCAATCGGTGTTATCAGCTGTCTGCCCAGGCTGGAAGTCAAAACACAGAGCTTGAACCAGTTACTAAGAAGGAGCAAAACGGCTCCTGGTAAACCCAGGACACAATCGCAAGAAGCAGAGGGCATCTTGTGGTTGAGGTCCTGCAAGACGAGGTGGGCGTCTTGTAGAAAAGGTTTTGGATTTTACTGGTATTTGACTTACGTTGTGGCTTGTTATAGTTATGATTTTGGTCTTGTGATTTTGGTATTGGTGACAGACTGTTATAAATGTATTATTAATTGTTATCTCTGTTTCAAGTGTTGTAACTGTGGAGTGTCTATTTTGTGGCTCATTATAGTGATGATTTTGGTCTTGTGATTTTGGTATCGGTGGCAGGTTGTTATAACTGTTGTTAGTTTGATACAATTTTAGTCTCTGTCTCAAGTGTTGTAACTGTGTGGAGTGTGTCTGTGGGATCCCGTGTGTGTGTGTGTGTGTGTGAGAACGTGAGATTGATAATGGGAAATCAGCAGAGGGGAGAGATCTTGAAAAAGAGTCCTTTAGGGTGCATTTTGGCACGTTTGAAAGAACTGGGAGGGTTTCCTGGGGGCTCGGTAAATGAGAAAAGGTTGATAAAAATATTGTGACGGATGGTGGCCTTTGTATAGTTTGGAAGATCAGGAAAAATATCCTAAAAATGGAACTTGGAATTATGATACATTGTTGCAATTAATGTTGTTTTGAGGTGGCAAGGAAAATGGGATAAGTAATGTATGCAGATATGTTTTTCACTTTAAGAAACGACCCCAAGTGACAGACGGAATGTGAAATTAATATACCTCTGCCAGATCCCTTAATTTTGGCTTTGGAAAAGGGCAGGGAAAAACTGAAAGCTAAGCTGGAGAGATGTTGTTCAGATTGTGATACTGGGGAAAGATGCTAAGGAAAACCAAGAGGGCAAGGAGGGGAGCTCGGGCAGTTCCTGTGTTTGAGCGTGGGATGAGTGCTGGGGAGGCAGAGGTGGAGGGATGTCGGGTGGAGGTGGGGGAGTGGGTTCGTCTCCTATGAGACCAGATCTGTGTGTGCTGTGGGGAGTTTGGACATTGGAAGAGAGATTGCCCTGGGGGGAGTGCCATGGGGTGGCTCCGGTGGCTGAATTGGAACTAGACTGATGGGGACCTGGGGAATCTACCCTAGCAGATCCACCTGTTAAATTAAAACTAGGGACTAGAGGAAATAAAGTGGAATTTTAGTGGATACAGGAGCAACTTATGCGGCATTAAATCAGAGGGAAAAGAATTTGTTACAGATTTGGGAGCTACTGGTCACCAAGAAAAAGAGGAAAAAAAAAAAAAGGAGGCGTTCTTTCTGAAACCCTTAAACTACAAATTGGGAAAACAAATGGGAATGCATAAATTTTATGCATGCTAAATTCTCCGAAATGTTTAGGATGAGACGCAACATTTAAAGAAGGCAAAATGGAATTAAGAGTTAAAAATGATCAATTAAATGCAGTTTTGAGTTTCTCTTTAATTCAACAGAAAAGCAAACAGGAGGACCTCCCTGAAATAGAAGAAATCCTTAATCAGGTATATCTGGGAGTATGGGCGTGTGAAGTTCCAGGTAAGGCGAAAAATGCTTTGCCTGTTGAAGTAGGAATAAAAAGGGTGGTGGGGGCTGCCCAATTAGAATAAAACAATATCCCCCTAAAATTGCAGGGAAAGGGAATTAAAAATCATTGATAAATTTTAAAATATAAATTATTAATTGAATGTGAATTGGAATATAATACTCCTGTCTTGCCGGTAAAGAAATAAAGTTGCAGATTGGTTCAAGATCTCAGAGCAATCGACAAATTTGTAGAGGATATTAATTCAGTAATAGCTAATCCGTATACCTTATTGACTAAATTGAATAATAATCAGAAATGGTTTGCCGTCTTGGATTTAAAGGACTCTTTGTTTACCATTGGCCAAAGAAAACCAGAATTTATTTGCTTTTGAATGGGAAAATCCTGACACAGTAAGGAAAACCCGATTAACTTGGACAGTATTACCTCAAAGGTTTAAAAACAGTCCAGCGAGTTTTCAAAATCAGCACTGGCACTAGAATCATGGAAACCACCCACTCAGACGGGGACTCTGTTACAAGATGTGGATGACCTATTAATTGCCATAGAAACAAAGGAAGAACGTGTCCAGTGAATGGTGGGATTATTGAGTTTTCTGGGACTGAGTGGTTATTGGGTATCCAGACAAAAGGCCCAACTAATCCAAACCTGAGTTTCCTACCTAGGATATGAAATAACAGGAGAACAGAGAGAACTTGGAACTGCTCGAAAAGAAGCCATTTGTCAAACTCCACGACCATCGACCACCAAGTTGCTCCGGACGTTCCTGGTAATGACTGGACGATGCAGGCTTTGGATGCATGATTCTAGTGTTCTGGTAAGACCCCTATGTGAACTGTTAAAAGAAACCCCTCTCTCTTTGGAATGGACTGTTTCAGCAGAGGAGGGCTTTAGAAATTTAAAAGACAAAGCTAATGAGAACTGCAGCTCTGTGTCTGGATGTGACTGAATCCTTTTGGCTATATTCCTATGAAGAGCAGTGAATAGCTTTGGTGGTCCTTACTCAGAAACCTAGTGACTGCATGAGTAAGGTCCCTCTCTCCCAGCTCACCATGGACCTGACCCCAGGCACAGCCAGGCTGCCCTGAGCCAAACCATTGCTCTGTCTTACCTGCACTACATTAAAAACCCCAGCCATACAGAGCTGCAGTCAGGGGTGTGCTGAGGTTAACTGAGGCTCATCCCCAAGGGCACCCCCTGGTTTATGACTCCAATTAATTTATTTTTTTACTCCAATTACTGTTACCTTTTTTTCCCCTCCAGGAAAAGCTTATGTGCAAGAGCCCTTTAGGGAAAATAGGCTCCACGCTGGGTACAAGTTACTCCTGGGGACGTTCCAATTGGACACAGGAGGGAAATTTTTCACAATGAGAACAGTCAGCCTTTGGAATAATCTCCCCAGGGAAATGGTGGATTCCCCAGCACTGGATATTGTTAAGATTCGCCTGGACAGGGTGCTGGGACTACTCCATCCTGCTCCCTGCTCCCCTCTAAAAGCAAACCCCGCTTCAGAGATGGCAGCGAGCAAACGCCTCTGTGGCTGCCATAGCGCCGGCGGCCCCAGGGGAAGCAGCCGGTCCCTGGGACACCGCGACCCGGCCAAGTGCTGCCCGGAGCAGCCTGCTGGTAGCTGGAGCAGTTATCTCCAGATATGGAGAACACTCCCCAGCCCCAACAGTGATGGTGAAGAGAGGGACACTCACTGCCGGACGTGGTCCACACCGTGCCTACAAAATGAAGCATCTCATCTAGCAGTCACCCACGTGCAAATGCAGGTCTCAAAGTGGCTTGGAGTAAGCCTGTTTGATGCTACAGGTGCTAAGAGATGCTAACAAAGTGCTTTGGAAATAAGCCTGAGAGAAGGTATCGCTGAGAAGTATTTGCAAGCACTTTAATTTGATATTCCTTTGGTTTTAATAAAATTGACTTTTTCCCTGCAAGACAAGCTTAAATATTTGTTATTTGCACTGCAAATGTTAACAACAACAAAAATGCAGTAATATTTATGGGAAGTCAGGCAGTGAAGTGGGGATTGGAAGCAAGAAACCAGCTTTAAAAAAAGAGAATAAAACCAATTAAAATTGTCAGGAAAGCATTTGTAAGGAGAAACTCCACAGCAAACTCTGTAACACTTAGGTGGAAAGATCTCTGTCTCCAAGACAGTCCTGTTTTCCTTTCTCCAATTCTCCCCTCTTCCCTAAATCTAAACAAGCATTCTCGGCCCTTGAATGTAAAAAGAATGGCTCTCTAAATGCTAAGGACCACTCCAAACCTGAGATTTCCGTCTGTTTATCAGCAATGCTTGTTGATGTTTCCACTTGGAGGAAATAAGGGTTTTTTTTCGGGGGGGGGGGGGGTTTAGGGGTTTCTTCTTCCTTAGACTGCATACTCATTTATGAGCCCCACCACACTGTTGCAGCTGCGCATCAACTTTTTATGATTTTTTATGATTATTATTTATGAGGTAAAAATCAGGCACGATTACTGCAGAATAGACCCGATTCAATTAGACCTAACCATCACGGAAAGAATGAGCTTTAATCTTACTTCCTTTACCTCTTACTTAATTCCTTCCCTATTCATAGTGGGTTTCTCTCTTATTCACTTGAATCAGAATTGCCTTCTTTGAAATTCAGAGGTGGGCCAGATTGCTGTTTCCCATACAAAGCTCAGCACAGTTCCTGTTTTTCCAGGCCATTTTACCAATGCACATTCATAGTTATTATCCAGCCTGATCTCCTGAAGTATTGAAAAGTGTCCCCTTTTACATATACTAATTTGTTTTCCAACACTCTAGTAGCTTTGCCTAAAGTCCAGGTCATTCTTTTCATAGGCTCCCATCGCTGTGGCTGTTGTTTGTCCCCTGGAAACGGGGTAGGCTGCTTGTGCTGCTGGTTTCCCCAGCTGATATCCAACACAAGTCACTTCTGGTTGCAAGAAACCACATTCATCATTAAAAAAGCAAAGTACTGAATCAGAGCCTTCCTCTGCTCCAATGTGCCCATAGTTTATAGCGGGGCACCTTCATGTATTTGCAGATAGTCACTGCAGGTTTAAGATGCTGAAGAGGGCAGGTCTTGACCTAATGGGACATAGAAGCCTCATTTGGACCTCTTGGAAGAAAAACACTTTTAATTAACTTGTGCTGAAAAAACAGTGTTTCACAAACATGATGGTTGTGACCTCCCTTACATCCCAGTGCCTGGGACCACACTAAATTTAACAGCAGATTCACCTGAATGCCTTAGATTTACCACTGTGCTGAAGCCTCAAATGAAGCTGCCACAGGGAATGCTCCCCACTCTCCCACAGCTTCACAACCATACTGTTTGTATTTACTCAAATTACCCAATTAACCATTCCCTGAGCAGGCGGAACCACTGGAAACAACTTCCAGCCGTACGTAAATACAGAAAGACATCAACTCGCTCACACTTCCCTGAACAACCCTTTCCTCAAGCCAAACCCAAGGTAAATAAGCTTCTACACTGAGATACTAGAGTTGGCAGGCACAAGCACCTTCACTGATAAACACTACTAGTTAGAATCAGTAGGTACCAAGACAAATCTCAGCTTTACAAGGAGACACTTGGGGCCTGAGATGCGTGTTTCAGATGCAAAAGTAAAAGCAGGCACTGAAACCAGTGTATATCCATGGGAAACCTTCACTTTTCGGATAAGGCCACTGGAATGCATGCAGCAGGGCTAGAATTTAAGAGGTGACTCCAGAAGTCCGTGTCATATGTAGCTTGGTTCGTGTTTTACTCTGCTGTGCTCAGCCTAGAGCAGGCACCGGAGAAGTTGGATTCAAATGCACTTTGAGGTAGGAAAGTGAGGAGAGACAGCAATGTGCATGTCACCTTTCAAAGCTCACTGTGTGCTGAAGATGCCCAGCAACAACTTTCAAACCTGGCTCTTTTCCTGAGGGAGCAGAGTTCAAACATTAGTGCTTTACTCTGCTGTGCTCAGCTGAGAGCAGGCGGCGGCGATGTTGGAATCAAATGCACTTTGAGGTAGGAAAGTGAGGAGAGACAGCAAAGTGTGTGTCACCCTTGCAAAGCTTACTGTGTGCTGAAGATGACGAGAGAGATCTTTCACTCCAGGCTCTTTGGCTGTGGGATTAGAGTTCAAACGTTCGTGCTTTACTCTGCTGTGCTCAGCCAAGAGGAGGCACCAAAGATGTTGGATTCAATGCACTTTGAGGTAGGAAAGTGAGGAGAGACAGCAATGTGTGTGTCACCCTTCAAAGCTGGGTGCTGAAGAGGCCCAGCAGAATTATTCACTCCTGGCTCTTTGGCTGAGGGAGCAGAGTTCAAACATTCGTGGTTTTTCAGTCACGGGCAGCTGTATCGGACACCTGGTTTGCTGGTGACAGGCGGGATACAAGAGTCCCAGAGAAGATAAAGGGTTTTGGGGCAGGAGTTAGCAGGGCTTATTGACAGGGCTTTAAACTAGTTATGAAGGGGGGAGGGGATTTAACTGGGCCTGTTGGGGACAAGCCCAAGAGGAGCATGCTAGGGATTGAAGGATGGCGGGCTAAGGAGGACTATCAATCTCTTGTTCCATTTGTGGGAAAGGATAGCTTTTTAGACCCTGTCCCGCAGGGGAAAAAGGGTACTAGGACTGGCTCCCTGAAACGCCTGTACACCAATGCACGCAGCATGGGGAATAAACAGGAGGAGTTAGAAGTCTGTGTGCGGGCTAAAGGTTATGATCTAGTGGCAATTACAGAGACATGGTGGGACAGTTCACATGACTGGAATGTGGTCATGGATGGCTATGTCCTTTTTAGGAAAGATAGGTCAGCGAAGCGAGGTGGTGGAGTTGCTCTTTACGTGAGAGAGCAACCAGAATGTATTGAGTTCTGTCCGGGGTCGGATGAGGAGCAAGTGGAATGTCTGTGGGTACGAATTAAGGGACAGACTGGCACGGGTGATACAGTTGTGGGGGTCTATTACAGACCTCCTGATCAGGATAAAGGAGTTGATGAGGCTTTCTACAGGCAACTGGAAGTAACCTCGCGACTACATGCCTTAGTCGTCGTGGGGGATTTTAACTACCCCGATATTTGCTGGAAGACTCACACAGCCAGTCATTCACAGTCTAGGAGGTTCTTCGAATGCATTGATGATAATTTCTTAATGCAAATGGTGGACGCACCAACTAGGAGAGCAGCGCTGCTAGATTTAGTACTCGCCAACAAAGAGGGTTTGGTCGAAGCGGTGACGGTCAATGGCAGCCTTGGCTGCAGTGACCATGAGATGGTGGAGTTTAGGATCCTGTGTGGGAGGAATAGAATACCTAGCAAAGCCACAGTTCTGGATTTCCGAAGGGCCAACTTTGGCCTCTTCAGTCAACTGCTAAGGGAAGTCTCATGGGAAAGTGTACTAGGCGGTAAAGGGGCTCAAGATAGTTGGTTAGCATTCAAGGACCGCTTCTTCCAAGCTCAGGATCGGAGCGTCCCAATGAGTAGGAAATCAAGTAAGGGATCTAGGAGACCGGCGTGGTTAAACAAGGAGCTGCTGGGCAAACTCAAGTGGAAAAGGAGAATCTATGGATTATGTAAGGAGGGGCTGGCCGCTTGGGAGGAATATAGGACAGTGGTTAGAGGATGTAGGGAGGCAATTAGGACAGCTAAGGCCTCCTTGGAACTCAATCTTGCTAGTCGGGTTAAAGGCAATAGAAAGGGCTTCTTCAAATACATAGCAACTAAAACTAACACAAGAGGCAATATAGGCCCACTGGTGAACGAAGTGGGTGCCCTGGAGACAGAGGATATAAAGAAGGCAGAGGTGCTGAATGCCTTCTTTGCCTCTGTCTTTACTCCTGCAGACTCTCCCCGAGGGCCCCGGATTTCTATAGCCCCAGAAGGAGTCAGGACAAAGGAGTTTGCTTTGGTAGATGAGGATTGGGTTAGGGATCAGCTATGCAATCTGGACATCTGTAGATCGATGGGTCCGGATGGAATGCACCCACGGGTGCTGAGGGAGCTGGCGGAGGTCATTGCTAGGCCACTCTCCATCATCTTTGGTAAGTCATGGGAAACGGGCGAGGTGCCTGAGGATTGGCGGATGGCAAAGGTCACACCAGTCTATAAGAAAGGCAAGAAGGAGGACCCGGGTAATTATAGACCGGTCAGCCTTACCTCCATCCCTGGAAAGGTGATGGAACAAGTTATTCTTGACTCCATCACTAGGCATATCAAGGATGAGGGGGTCATTAAGAACAGCCAACATGGTTTTATGAGGGGGAAGTCATGTATGACCAACCTTATAGCCTTCTATGAGGAAGTGACTAGGTGGAGGGATGATGGTAGAGCGGTAGATGTATTTCTTCTTGATTTCAGTAAGGCATTTGATACTGTCTCCCACAGCACCCTCATAGATAAGCTAAGGAAGTGTGGGCTCGACGATCAAGTAGTGATGTGGATCGAGAACTGGTTGAAAGGAAGAAGGCAGAGAGTTGTGGTCAATGGCGCAGAATCTAGCTGGAGGTCTGTGACTAGTGGAGTCCCTCAGGGGTCGGTGCTGGGACCGGTGCTGTTTCATATTTTCATCAATGACCTGGATGAGGGAACTGAGTGCACCCTCAGCAAGTTCGCTGATGACACAAAACTGGGAGGAGTGGCTGACACACCAGAAGGCTGTGCTGCCATTCAGCAAGACCTGGACAGGCTGGAGAGTTAGGCGGGGAGAAACTTGATGAAATTTAACAAGGGCAAGTGTAGAGTCTTGCATCTGGGGAAGAACAACCCCATGTACCAGTACAGGTTGGGGGGTGACCTGCTGGAAAGTAGCGAAGGGGAAAGGGACCTGGGGGTCCTGGTGGATAGGAGGATGACCATGAGCCAGCAATGTGCTCTTGCGGCCAAGAAGGCAAATGGCATCTTAGGGTGCATTAGAAAGGGTGTGGTTAGTAGGTCAAGAGAGGTTCTCCTCTCCCTCTACTCAGCCTTGGTGAGGCCGCATCTGGAATACTGCGTCCAGTTCTGGGCCCCTCTGTTCAAGAAGGACAGGGAATTGCTTGAAGGAGTCCAGCGCAGAGCCACAAAGACGATTAAGGGAGTGGAACATCTCCCTTATGAGGAGAGGCTGAGGGAGCTGGGTCTCTTTAGCTTGGAGAAGAGGAGACTGGGGGGTGACCTCATCAATGTTTACAAATATGTAAAGGGTGGGTGTCAGGATGATGGAGCTAGGCTTTTTTTCAGTGATATCCAGTGATAGGATAAGGGGCAATGGGTGTAAACTGGAGCATAGGAAGTTCCACGTTAACATCAGGAAGAACTTCTTTACTGTAAGAGTGACAGAGAACTGGAACAGGTTGCCCAGGGGGTTGTGGAGTCTCCTACACTGGAGATATTCAAGGCCCGCCTGGACAAGTTCCTGTGTGATGTACTGTAGGTTACCCTGCTCTTGCAGGGGGGTTGGACTAGATGATCTTTTGAGGTCCCTTCCAATCCTTGGGATTCTGTGTGTGTGATTCTGTGTGTGTGACCCCTGGCTCTGGCAGCCTCTGCCCCTCTCCCACTGAATGGCCCCAGGAGAGACAGCACCGCAGCTCCTGGGAGCTGGTAAACCCCAAACGGGTGGGGATGGGCCTCAGATGGAAAACAATTTGGATATGGGGAGGATCCCCATCCGCTCTGGACTCCCCAGGTGGCTCCAGAGCACCCAAACACGGGGAGGGGCCAAACAGAAATGTGCCAAAAAGGGATAGTTGGTGACGTATTTGGAGTATCGGGGCTGGGGGAAGTGAGGATGGGAACGCCGGCCCGGCTATTTTTAACTGAGCATTGAGCCGAGCAGTGGCAGGTTTCCTTCCTCTTTCTCTCTCCTGAGCGCTGAGCAAAGGAAAACTAGAGAAACCTCCACAAACCTCCACTCTGAGGCAGGGAGGCCCAGGAGAAAAAAAAAGAAGAAGAACCCAGCACATTTCTGTGCAGTGTTGGGATGGATGGATTGGGTTGGGAATGTCTCTGTGAAGTGGGAGGATACAGCACTGACCCTGCTGAGGCTTTTCTAGCAAGAGAAATGCAACCAAGGACAAAAGGGACTGGTCTGACAGGGGAGTCAAGCTGGAAGGGACAGGGGAACAGAAAAAGCAGCAGGATTTTTCTTTCCAAAAGTCCCAGGCTCTTGTTCCAACACTTCCTAAACAAGAAAAAAGGGAATATCCCCATTTCAAGAAAGACGGATTTAGTTCCATTTAAGAAAGAGAGGAACTCAAAATGACAAAAAGTTTTGTTTGTTGTAGCTTTCTTTCCCAGAATCACTCTATCTTGTTGTCTTGAAAGAAGCAGCCAAGCCACAACTCCCAATTTGATGCCAGCACCAAAAACCCCCTCAAAGATCTAAAACTTTGCCATCAATTACCAACACACACCTACAGTGCCAGGACACCTTATTCTTCTGGGTGTATCAATACCCCAAACCATGTGGACCACATCCCTGCCCGCAGGATGGGCCAGCCAGGACCGAAATCTCATTGTCTTTCCCTGGAAAACACAAAAATGTTTTGCATCAAAAAGCTTTAGAGAATAGGCTCATTCAGTGGTGTCATCACTGTATTTACAGCTTCTGCTAGTGTCTGTGTTTTGCAGGTAGCCTGCAAAGGAGTGGAAACATTACGTGGAGTGAGATATATGTATTTAGCTATGCATAACTCGCAAATACATCAAGCGCTACCTACGCGCCACATCGAAGGAATTGTTTGCCAAATACTTCACCCGCTGCTGTTGGTTTCTCCGAGTCTCTTCCCTGAAAAGAGAATCTATCCTACATTAATCAGAGAGCAAATACAAAGCATGACAGGAACAGCTCTTGGCTCCACCAAGGAGGAACGCGTGCAATTGCTCAGTTCCTTTCGGTTTGGATGCTGAGCCAGAAACCCTGGTGAATGCCCCTGCCATGGGCAGGCACACCTTCCACTAGACCAGGTTTCTCAAGTGGCTTTAGTAGGTGTTACATTGTCACTGGGCTTGGATCCAGAAACCAGGGGCTAAGGAGGCAAAACTAAAACAAACAGCACACACCCCCCACCCCCTCCCCCCACATGCCTTTGCAATTCTCCTCTTCCCGTGGCTCCAGGGGCTGGGGCTTCAGGAGCAAACACATTCCTGATGTGTACACTAACATCTTGAGCAATGGTCTTTTTCCCTCAGTGCCTGGAACCCAGCTGGGATAACCCTGGGAGAGCTCAGGGGGGACTCTCCAGCTTCCCACAATGCGAGCCACATCCCAGTCATGTTTGTGTGGGTCCCTCCTGGGTCCCCAGCCAGGGCTACCACCGCTGGGGACACTTCTGCTGGCAGTGGCCCAGCCCCCCGGCTGACCCCAAACCTCATGCTAAGCCACTGAGGGTTCACCAAGGGGAAACACCACTTCTCATCCTTCCCAAACCATGGGCCATCTGCTTCCTTTTACTTCTTTTCATATCATTTTTATAATGGTGCAGCTCGACTTTGCTCTCGTTTTCTCTCTTGCCCAAGGACAGAGGCTCATGTAGTCACTCCATTCCAGCAGGCTCCCTCCATTCCTGAGTTTTCCCACACAACAGTTCTTATCTGCACACAATTCCCTGCCATGGCAGGTTGCTCCTGGGAACCTCTGCAGTACTGCAGCCACTGGGCCTGTGCACGGATGACGAGGGGAACCCAGCAGCCAAGGGGACAAGGCACCCACCTGCCCTTGGGTGATCGAGGGGCTGCAAAGCAAATCAACTGCCAAAATGTCCCCCTCGCATGTTGGGCAGGGATGAGCTGGGGCTCTCGGATGGAGGTGGGATGGAGCTGGCACCAGCGTGGCGTCACTGCGGTCAGGATGTCAGGAACAAGCGTGCCACAAGAGTCGAAGCTGGGAATCCGGAAATAAAAATATCAGCCATGATGTCAGGCTTCCTGAAAGCATGATTGACTGTTTAATTCCACACACATGCACACTCCTCTCCTCCCAGCCAGGGTGACTCAGCCCTGGCACGGCTGCAGAGGCTTCTCCTGGCTCCTGCCCTTGCCGCGAGAGCGGAAAACGCACCCTCTCTTAAGCGGCGGCAGCAATAATCATGGCCAGCACTCACAGGGCTGGTTGACTGCTGCCAGCTCAAACAGAGCTGGAAGCACTCTCCCACACTCAGCCGGGGCAGCAGAGGCACCCGCTGCTGAGAAACCACTCTCCATTGCCCTGGCATGCTGCTGAACCCCAAACCACCAGCCCAAGGGATGAGGATGCTGGGCATACGAGGCAAGGGACCTCCTGGGGTGGGAAAGCCAAAGCTGTGATGCTTAAAATGCTACCAAGCCAGAGCACTGCTGCTGTGCGATGGCTTCTGCTTCCATGGCCATGGGGCATGCTTCCCATCAGCCCATGCCTGCACTGGCCTTAGTGCTTGGCAGGACCATGCATGCAGAGGAAAATAAATCCATAGCTTGAGGGAAGAAGATAAGCTCCTTGGGATAACCCATCTCCTAGAGCCATTTCTTTTAGTCAAGTGCAAAGCTGCAAATGCGAAAATTGAGCCAACAATTTGAAAGCATCAATCCCACACGAGGGAATTAGAAAAATACTCTCAGAAGAAAATGGGCTCCTCTGGGGCTGGCTTGAAGCAGAGCTGCCTGCTCATGGGGCCATTTGGGCCGGGTTGCTTTTGGTTTATTTTAACTGGTTTTAGTATTTGCAGGTCTTAATCATTTACTAAGCAAAAGTAGCCCACTACAGCGGGGAACATAACCCTTCAACTGGCCCAGTTTCCCTTCCCAGCAGCAGAAGCACTCAGTGATTCTAAAGTTCACCTTTTGTCATTGGCTTCGAGGCTGCTGAGCACAGCACTGTGCTTAAACCGAGCTGCCCCCAGACTCATCCCTCCCCTGTTTCATTTCCACCTCCCAGCTGTAATTTTGCAAGGCTGTTTCTGCAGGAGGAGGCCAGAGGCACCATGCTTCCCACGTGTGTCACCTTGTGCATGTCCTCCTGTGCTGTGGCTGGCAGTGCAGGATGCCCACCAGTGTGCTACAACCCCAACAGCGTTCTGGGGCTGTGCTGTGTCCCCTGTGTGTGGGACGAGTGGTTTCATGGGAGTTGGTGTGCTGCGTGACTGCCTGCCTGCCTACCTCTTCTGGAAGTCTCTCACGCCAATCTTGGCTTTTACACTAGTTTTACTCCCCAAGTTTCTAGCTGTAGACATGCAGCGAGTCCTCTTCCAAATGCAAACCCCAGAATTTATACATTTAGAATCCATCATTTACTTTAAAAGCCCAAATTCACTGCTCTCAGGCCCAAACTCAGGGCTCTGGAGGGAGAACCACACAGGGCATTTCCTGTTACCGGTGGGATGTGGCTGTAGGACTTGGCTTCCTTCATCACCCCTGACCAGACCACCCTGCTCACCACAGGCATCCAAAGCCCTGTGGCTCTGCACAACAACACCCCCCCAAAACTGGAAAGCAAAAGCTGTGGTGTTTCCCTTTGCTTTTTCCATGCTGTAAAATGACACTGGCCTATCTTCTAACTTCCCTATGAGGCCAGAAGCTCTCTCCCCCGCCAGGGTCAACCTGGGCACGCAAGAACATAAATCCCAAGAAGCACTTTAAGCTAAATACAAAGAGCCAAACTGACTTTTGAAACAAGCATCCCAAGGAGCATAAAGCCTAAGAGGGTTTGCAAGACACCCAGCCTGCATCTCTCTGAAGACAGAGCAGAGCTGAGCCTTTGTCTCCCACATCAGAAGCAGCCTGTGATAAAAAGAGTGGAAAAAAAGGGAAGTCACAAGAACATTTGCTGCTGGAAACTGCTCATGGGGAGGACGCGATGTCTGGAAGGAGCCTGTGGCACACAGCATGTGCCAAGGAAAGGGACAAGATGTGCTATCTCCTCACCCACACTTGGTGTGAGACACAAAGAGCATCCCCCAGGCTGGGGGGACCCTGGGCTCCTGCCTGGGCACCATGGTGCCCACCACGAGCACCCTGCACCCCGAGAAGAACCAACCAATCAGTTCAGTAGATTTCATTTGAAGACGGTGAGGAGGCGGCTCTGCAGATGGCATCAATACCAGTTCTGCTGCCGACTCCACGGTGTGTCATCGGTTCTGCTCAGCCTGAAGAGGTGCAAGTAGAGAAAACAATGTCATTGTTGCTAGGATTTTCGGGCTCCGGCTGCCTGGCCAAGCTGAGAGTGTGTGACAGGGCTGGGGAAGGACAGCCGCGAGGAATGGTGTTATCTCAGCTGAAGAGGAAGATGAGTAACTTTCCTAGAGGCTGAGTCCTTTCAGTGCACAAAGGCATTTTTTGAATCAGATTTCAGGTATCAGCAATGTTTCTTGCTCCTTTGGGCTTCAAGAACATCAGAGCCTGTGCCTGCTGTGAATTTGGGGGATGGTGACAAGAGCCACCCCGAGCTCTGAACTCACAGAAACATCTCAACCTCGATGCACAAAACCACCAGAAATTGTTATATATCAGACACCCGACATCCCTATTTACCCCTGAAACACTCCTTCAGTGCCACACTGGACACAACTGCAGCAACGAGCAGCGAAGCTCCCTTAGACCCCCTCACGTCTCATCCCACCGCAATGCCAACACAGGAGACATGGCACAAGGCAAATGCTCCAGCAGCTTCCTGCGTTGCCCTGCCTGCCCCAGGCTTGCAGTAGTACAAGAGGTATAGCACCTGCACAGGATCCACAGGAGGTCTGTGGCTTTTGGGAGCCTGAACCAGCCTCATTCCAGTCCTCATTTGTTGCGGGCAGCACTATCACCCCACTGGAAACTGGCATTTCTTTCTTAAAAGCTCTGTGCCCAATGACTACCAGCTCCAAAACTGTTTGGTGGGAGGCACACATCTCTGAGAGGTGATCATAGAATCATGGAATGGCTTAGAAAGAACCTTAGAGCTCATCCAGTTCCAACCCCCTGCCACGGCCAGGGACACCTTCCACTAGAGCAGCTTGCTCCAAGCCCCGTCCAACCTGGCCTTGAACGTGCCCTCCTCGCGCAACCCCACGCTGCCTGGAACGTGCCAGGAACATTCATTTCCACTTCATTGACCACCGATCCCATGCACAGCCTGGGAAGAGCAGCCAGAGGCTGCTTTGTCTGGGACCTGACACCATCCCGTTCCAGGCACCAGCAACAGGACACAGGGCAGCCCCGGAACCGGGCCGAGAGGATGGGGATGAGGAATGGCCTCGCACAGGGAAGTCTGCGAGTGCTCCAAACATCTGACATCCAGCCCAGCCAGGTTCTCGTCCCTGAAAATACAGAACCCTGACCTATTTCCAGGGAACGTGAGCACCCCTTTAAACAAATCCCTGATAAATGAAGGCAAGGAACCATTTCCTCCCTATTTCCTTCCATTAGAAAAAAAAAAAAACACTACCACTAATCACCAATAAAGAAATAAAAGCCCTAAACGAGCTGCTAGTGACTGCATGAGTAAGGTCCCTCTCTCCCAGCTCACCATGGACCTGACCCCAGGCACAGCCAGGCTGCCCTGAGCCAAACCATTGCTCTGTCTTACCTGCACTACATTAAAAACCCCAGCCATACAGAGCTGCAGTCAGGGGTGTGCTGAGGTTAACTGAGGCTCATCCCCAAGGGCACCCCCTGGTTTATGACTCCAATTAATTTATTTTTTTACTCCAATTACTGTTACCTTTTTTTCCCCTCCAGGAAAAGCTTATGTGCAAGAGCCCTTTAGGGAAAATAGGCTCCACGCTGGGTACAAGTTACTCCTGGGGACGTTCCAATTGGACACAGGAGGGAAATTTTTCACAATGAGAACAGTCAGCCTTTGGAATAATCTCCCCAGGGAAATGGTGGATTCCCCAGCACTGGATATTGTTAAGATTCGCCTGGACAGGGTGCTGGGACTACTCCATCCTGCTCCCTGCTCCCCTCTAAAAGCAAACCCCGCTTCAGAGATGGCAGCAAGCAAACGCCTCTGTGGCTGCCACAGCGCCGGCGGCCCCAGGGGAAGCAGCCGGTCCCTGGGACACCGCGACCCGGCCAAGTGCTGCCCGGAGCAGCCTGCTGGTAGCTGGAGCAGTTATCTCCAGATATGGAGAACACTCCCCAGCCCCAGCAGTGATGGTGAAGAGAGGGACACTCACTGCCGGACGTGGTCCACACCGTGCCTACAAAATGAAGCATCTCATCTAGCAGTCACCCACGTGCAAATGCAGGTCTCAAAGTGGCTTGGAGTAAGCATGTTTGATGCTACAGGTGCTAAGAGATGCTAACAAAGTGCTTTGGAAATAAGCCTGAGAGAAGGTATCGCTGAGAAGTATTTGCAAGCACTTTAATTTGATATTCATTTGGTTTTAAAAAATTGACTTTTTCCCTGCAAGACAAGCTTAAATATTTGTTATTTGCACTGCAAATGTTAACAACAACAAAAATGCAGTAATATTTATGGGAAGTCAGGCAGTGAAGTGGGGAATGGAAGCAAGAAACCAGCTTTAAAAAAAGAGAATAAAACCAATTAAAATTGTCAGGAAAGCATTTGTAAGGAGAAACTCCACAGCAAACTCTGTAACACTTAGGTGGAAAGATCTCTGTCTCCAAGACAGTCCTGTTTTCCTTTCTCCAATTCTCCCCTCTTCCCTAAATCTAAACAAGCATTCTCGGCCCTTGAATGTAAAAAGAATGACTCTCTAAATGCTAAGGACCTCTCCAAACCTGAGATTTCCGTCTGTTTATCAGCAATGCTTGTTGATGTTTCCACTTGGAGGAAATAAGGGTTTTTTTTCGGGGGGGGGGGTTTAGGGGTTTCTTCTTCCTTAGACTGCATACTCATTTATGAGCCCCACCACACTGTTGCAGCTGCGCATCAACTTTTTATGATTTTTTATGATTATTATTTATGAGGTAAAAATCAGGCACGATTACTGCAGAATAGACCCGATTCAATTAGACCTAACCATCATGGAAAGAATGAGCTTTAATCTTACTTCCTTTACCTCTTACTTAATTCCTTCCCTATTCATAGTGGGTTTCTCTCTTATTCACTTGAATCAGAATTGACTTCTTTGAAATTCAGAGGTGGGCCAGATTGCTGTTTCCCATACAAAGCTCAGCACAGTTCCTGTTTTTCCAGGCCATTTTACCAATGCACATTCATAGTTATTATCCAGCCTGATCTCCTGAAGTATTGAAAAGTGTCCCCTTTTACATATACTAATTTGTTTTCCAACACTCTAGTAGCTTTGCCTAAAGTCCAGGTCATTCTTTTCATAGGCTCCCATCGCTGTGGCTGTTGTTTGTCCCCTGGAAACGGGGTAGGCTGCTTGTGCTGCTGGTTTCCCCAGCTGATATCCAACACAAGTCACTTCTGGTTGCAAGAAACCACATTCATCATTAAAAAAGCAAAGTACTGAATCAGAGCCTTCCTCTGCTCCAATGTGCCCATAGTTTATAGCGGGGCACCTTCATGTATTTGCAGATAGTCACTGCAGGTTTAAGATGCTGAAGAGGGCAGGTCTTGACCTAATGGGACATAGAAGCCTCATTTGGACCTCTTGGAAGAAAAACACTTTTAATTAACTTGTGCTGAAAAAACAGTGTTTCACAAACATGATGGTTGTGACCTCCCTTACATCCCAGTGCCTGGGACCACACTAAATTTAACAGCAGATTCACCTGAATGCCTTAGATTTACCACTGTGCTGAAGCCTCAAATGAAGCTGCCACAGGGAATGCTCCCCACTCTCCCACAGCTTCACAACCATACTGTTTGTATTTACTCAAATTACCCAATTAACCATTCCCTGAGCAGGCGGAACCACTGGAAACAACTTCCAGCCGTACGTAAATACAGAAAGACATCAACTCGCTCACACTTCCCTGAACAACCCTTTCCTCAAGCCAAACCCAAGGTAAATAAGCTTCTACACTGAGATACTAGAGTTGGCAGGCACAAGCACCTTCACTGATAAACACTACTAGTTAGAATCAGTAGGTACCAAGACAAATCTCAGCTTTACAAGGAGACACTTGGGGCCTGAGATGCGTGTTTCAGATGCAAAAGTAAAAGCAGGCACTGAAACCAGTGTATATCCCTGGGAAACCTTCACTTTTCGGATAAGGCCACTGGAATGCATGCAGCAGGGCTAGAATTTAAGAGGTGACTCCAGAAGTCCGTGTCATATGTAGCTTTGTTCGTGCTTTACTCTGCTGTGCTCAGCCTAGAGCAGGCACCGGAGAAGTTGGATTCAAATGCACTTTGAGGTAGGAAAGTGAGGAGAGACAGCAATGTGCATGTCACCTTTCAAAGCTCACTGTGTGCTGAAGATGCCCAGCAACAACTTTCAAACCTGGCTCTTTTCCTGAGGGAGCAGAGTTCAAACATTAGTGCTTTACTCTGCTGTGCTCAGCTGAGAGCAGGCGGCGGCGATGTTGGAATCAAATGCACTTTGAGGTAGGAAAGTGAGGAGAGACAGCAAAGTGTGTGTCACCCTTGCAAAGCTTACTGTGTGCTGAAGATGACGAGAGAGATCTTTCACTCCAGGCTCTTTGGCTGTGGGATTAGAGTTCAAACGTTCGTGCTTTACTCTGCTGTGCTCAGCCAAGAGGAGGCACCAAAGATGTTGGATTCAATGCACTTTGAGGTAGGAAAGTGAGGAGAGACAGCAATGTGTGTGTCACCCTTCAAAGCTGGGTGCTGAAGAGGCCCAGCAGAATTATTCACTCCTGGCTCTTTGGCTGAGGGAGCAGAGTTCAAACATTCGTGGTTTTTCAGTCACGGGCTGCTGTATCGGACACCTGGTTTGCTGGTGACAGGCGGGATACAAGAGTCCCAGAGAAGATAAAGGGTTTTGGGGCAGGAGTTAGCAGGGCTTATTGACAGGGCTTTAAACTAGTTATGAAGGGGGGAGGGGATTTAACTGGGCCTGTTGGGGACAAGCCCAAGAGGAGCATGCTAGGGATTGAAGGATGGCGGGCTAAGGAGGACTATCAATCTCTTGTTCCATTTGTGGGAAAGGATAGCTTTTTAGACCCTGTCCCGCAGGGGAAAAAGGGTACTAGGACTGGCTCCCTGAAACGCCTGTACACCAATGCACGCAGCATGGGGAATAAACAGGAGGAGTTAGAAGTCTGTGTGCGGGCTAAAGGTTATGATCTAGTGGCAATTACAGAGACATGGTGGGACAGTTCACATGACTGGAATGTGGTCATGGATGGCTATGTCCTTTTTAGGAAAGATAGGTCAGCGAAGCGAGGTGGTGGAGTTGCTCTTTACGTGAGAGAGCAACCAGAATGTATTGAGTTCTGTCCGGGGTCGGATGAGGAGCAAGTGGAATGTCTGTGGGTACGAATTAAGGGACAGACTGGCACGGGTGATACAGTTGTGGGGGTCTATTACAGACCTCCTGATCAGGATAAAGGAGTTGATGAGGCTTTCTACAGGCAACTGGAAGTAACCTCGCGACTACATGCCTTAGTCGTCGTGGGGGATTTTAACTACCCCGATATTTGCTGGAAGACTCACACAGCCAGTCATTCACAGTCTAGGAGGTTCTTCGAATGCATTGATGATAATTTCTTAATGCAAATGGTGGACGCACCAACTAGGAGAGCAGCGCTGCTAGATTTAGTACTCGCCAACAAAGAGGGTTTGGTCGAAGCGGTGACGGTCAATGGCAGCCTTGGCTGCAGTGACCATGAGATGGTGGAGTTTAGGATCCTGTGTGGGAGGAATAGAATACCTAGCAAAGCCACAGTTCTGGATTTCCGAAGGGCCAACTTTGGCCTCTTCAGTCAACTGCTAAGGGAAGTCTCATGGGAAAGTGTACTAGGCGGTAAAGGGGCTCAAGATAGTTGGTTAGCATTCAAGGACCGCTTCTTCCAAGCTCAGGATCGGAGCGTCCCAATGAGTAGGAAATCAAGTAAGGGATCTAGGAGACCGGCGTGGTTAAACAAGGAGCTGCTGGGCAAACTCAAGTGGAAAAGGAGAATCTATGGATTATGTAAGGAGGGGCTGGCCGCTTGGGAGGAATATAGGACAGTGGTTAGAGGATGTAGGGAGGCAATTAGGACAGCTAAGGCCTCCTTGGAACTCAATCTTGCTAGTCGGGTTAAAGGCAATAGAAAGGGCTTCTTCAAATACATAGCAACTAAAACTAACACAAGAGGCAATATAGGCCCACTGGTGAACGAAGTGGGTGCCCTGGAGACAGAGGATATAAAGAAGGCAGAGGTGCTGAATGCCTTCTTTGCCTCTGTCTTTACTCCTGCAGACTCTCCCCGAGGGCCCCGGATTTCTATAGCCCCAGAAGGAGTCAGGACAAAGGAGTTTGCTTTGGTAGATGAGGATTGGGTTAGGGATCAGCTATGCAATCTGGACATCTGTAGATCGATGGGTCCGGATGGAATGCACCCACGGGTGCTGAGGGAGCTGGCGGAGGTCATTGCTAGGCCACTCTCCATCATCTTTGGTAAGTCATGGGAAACGGGCGAGGTGCCTGAGGATTGGCGGATGGCAAAGGTCACACCAGTCTATAAGAAAGGCAAGAAGGAGGACCCGGGTAATTATAGACCGGTCAGCCTTACCTCCATCCCTGGAAAGGTGATGGAACAAGTTATTCTTGACTCCATCACTAGGCATATCAAGGATGAGGGGGTCATTAAGAACAGCCAACATGGTTTTATGAGGGGGAAGTCATGTATGACCAACCTTATAGCCTTCTATGAGGAAGTGACTAGGTGGAGGGATGATGGTAGAGCGGTAGATGTATTTCTTCTTGATTTCAGTAAGGCATTTGATACTGTCTCCCACAGCACCCTCATAGATAAGCTAAGGAAGTGTGGGCTCGACGATCAAGTAGTGATGTGGATCGAGAACTGGTTGAAAGGAAGAAGGCAGAGAGTTGTGGTCAATGGCGCAGAATCTAGCTGGAGGTCTGTGACTAGTGGAGTCCCTCAGGGGTCGGTGCTGGGACCGGTGCTGTTTCATATTTTCATCAATGACCTGGATGAGGGAACTGAGTGCACCCTCAGCAAGTTCGCTGATGACACAAAACTGGGAGGAGTGGCTGACACACCAGAAGGCTGTGCTGCCATTCAGCAAGACCTGGACAGGCTGGAGAGTTAGGCGGGGAGAAACTTGATGAAATTTAACAAGGGCAAGTGTAGAGTCTTGCATCTGGGGAAGAACAACCCCATGTACCAGTACAGGTTGGGGGGTGACCTGCTGGAAAGTAGCGAAGGGGAAAGGGACCTGGGGGTCCTGGTGGATAGGAGGATGACCATGAGCCAGCAATGTGCTCTTGCGGCCAAGAAGGCAAATGGCATCTTAGGGTGCATTAGAAAGGGTGTGGTTAGTAGGTCAAGAGAGGTTCTCCTCTCCCTCTACTCAGCCTTGGTGAGGCCGCATCTGGAATACTGCGTCCAGTTCTGGGCCCCTCTGTTCAAGAAGGACAGGGAATTGCTTGAAGGAGTCCAGCGCAGAGCCACAAAGACGATTAAGGGAGTGGAACATCTCCCTTATGAGGAGAGGCTGAGGGAGCTGGGTCTCTTTAGCTTGGAGAAGAGGAGACTGGGGGGTGACCTCATCAATGTTTACAAATATGTAAAGGGTGGGTGTCAGGATGATGGAGCTAGGCTTTTTTTCAGTGATATCCAGTGATAGGATAAGGGGCAATGGGTGTAAACTGGAGCATAGGAAGTTCCACGTTAACATCAGGAAGAACTTCTTTACTGTAAGAGTGACAGAGAACTGGAACAGGTTGCCCAGGGGGTTGTGGAGTCTCCTACACTGGAGATATTCAAGGCCCGCCTGGACAAGTTCCTGTGTGATGTACTGTAGGTTACCCTGCTCTTGCAGGGGGGTTGGACTAGATGATCTTTTGAGGTCCCTTCCAATCCTTGGGATTCTGTGTGTGTGATTCTGTGTGTGTGACCCCTGGCTCTGGCAGCCTCTGCCCCTCTCCCACTGAATGGCCCCAGGAGAGACAGCACCGCAGCTCCTGGGAGCTGGTAAACCCCAAACGGGTGGGGATGGGCCTCAGATGGAAAACAATTTGGATATGGGGAGGATCCCCATCCGCTCTGGACTCCCCAGGTGGCTCCAGAGCACCCAAACACGGGGAGGGGCCAAACAGAAATGTGCCAAAAAGGGATAGTTGGTGACGTATTTGGAGTATCGGGGCTGGGGGAAGTGAGGATGGGAACGCCGGCCCGGCTATTTTTAACTGAGCATTGAGCCGAGCAGTGGCAGGTTTCCTTCCTCTTTCTCTCTCCTGAGCGCTGAGCAAAGGAAAACTAGAGAAACCTCCACAAACCTCCACTCTGAGGCAGGGAGGCCCAGGAGAAAAAAAAAGAAGAAGAACCCAGCACATTTCTGTGCAGTGTTGGGATGGATGGATTGGGTTGGGAATGTCTCTGTGAAGTGGGAGGATACAGCACTGACCCTGCTGAGGCTTTTCTAGCAAGAGAAATGCAACCAAGGACAAAAGGGACTGGTCTGACAGGGGAGTCAAGCTGGAAGGGACAGGGGAACAGAAAAAGCAGCAGGATTTTTCTTTCCAAAAGTCCCAGGCTCTTGTTCCAACACTTCCTAAACAAGAAAAAAGGGAATATCCCCATTTCAAGAAAGACGGATTTAGTTCCATTTAAGAAAGAGAGGAACTCAAAATGACAAAAAGTTTTGTTTGTTGTAGCTTTCTTTCCCAGAATCACTCTATCTTGTTGTCTTGAAAGAAGCAGCCAAGCCACAACTCCCAATTTGATGCCAGCACCAAAAACCCCCTCAAAGATCTAAAACTTTGCCATCAATTACCAACACACACCTACAGTGCCAGGACACCTTATTCTTCTGGGTGTATCAATACCCCAAACCATGTGGACCACATCCCTGCCCGCAGGATGGGCCAGCCAGGACCGAAATCTCATTGTCTTTCCCTGGAAAACACAAAAATGTTTTGCATCAAAAAGCTTTAGAGAATAGGCTCATTCAGTGGTGTCATCACTGTATTTACAGCTTCTGCTAGTGTCTGTGTTTTGCAGGTAGCCTGCAAAGGAGTGGAAACATTACGTGGAGTGAGATATATGTATTTAGCTATGCATAACTCGCAAATACATCAAGCGCTACCTACGCGCCACATCGAAGGAATTGTTTGCCAAATACTTCACCCGCTGCTGTTGGTTTCTCCGAGTCTCTTCCCTGAAAAGAGAATCTATCCTACATTAATCAGAGAGCAAATACAAAGCATGACAGGAACAGCTCTTGGCTCCACCAAGGAGGAACGCGTGCAATTGCTCAGTTCCTTTCGGTTTGGATGCTGAGCCAGAAACCCTGGTGAATGCCCCTGCCATGGGCAGGCACACCTTCCACTAGACCAGGTTTCTCAAGTGGCTTTAGTAGGTGTTACATTGTCACTGGGCTTGGATCCAGAAACCAGGGGCTAAGGAGGCAAAACTAAAACAAACAGCACACACCCCCCACCCCCTCCCCCCACATGCCTTTGCAATTCTCCTCTTCCCGTGGCTCCAGGGGCTGGGGCTTCAGGAGCAAACACATTCCTGATGTGTACACTAACATCTTGAGCAATGGTCTTTTTCCCTCAGTGCCTGGAACCCAGCTGGGATAACCCTGGGAGAGCTCAGGGGGGACTCTCCAGCTTCCCACAATGCGAGCCACATCCCAGTCATGTTTGTGTGGGTCCCTCCTGGGTCCCCAGCCAGGGCTACCACCGCTGGGGACACTTCTGCTGGCAGTGGCCCAGCCCCCCGGCTGACCCCAAACCTCATGCTAAGCCACTGAGGGTTCACCAAGGGGAAACACCACTTCTCATCCTTCCCAAACCATGGGCCATCTGCTTCCTTTTACTTCTTTTCATATCATTTTTATAAAGGTGCAGCTCGACTTTGCTCTCGTTTTCTCTCTTGCCCAAGGACAGAGGCTCATGTAGTCACTCCATTCCAGCAGGCTCCCTCCATTCCTGAGTTTTCCCACACAACAGTTCTTATCTGCACACAATTCCCTGCCATGGCAGGTTGCTCCTGGGAACCTCTGCAGTACTGCAGCCACTGGGCCTGTGCACGGATGACGAGGGGAACCCAGCAGCCAAGGGGACAAGGCACCCACCTGCCCTTGGGTGATCGAGGGGCTGCAAAGCAAATCAACTGCCAAAATGTCCCCCTCGCATGTTGGGCAGGGATGAGCTGGGGCTCTCGGATGGAGGTGGGATGGAGCTGGCACCAGCGTGGCGTCACTGCGGTCAGGATGTCAGGAACAAGCGTGCCACAAGAGTCGAAGCTGGGAATCCGGAAATAAAAATATCAGCCATGATGTCAGGCTTCCTGAAAGCATGATTGACTGTTTAATTCCACACACATGCACACTCCTCTCCTCCCAGCCAGGGTGACTCAGCCCTGGCACGGCTGCAGAGGCTTCTCCTGGCTCCTGCCCTTGCCGCGAGAGCGGAAAACGCACCCTCTCTTAAGCGGCGGCAGCAATAATCATGGCCAGCACTCACAGGGCTGGTTGACTGCTGCCAGCTCAAACAGAGCTGGAAGCACTCTCCCACACTCAGCCGGGGCAGCAGAGGCACCCGCTGCTGAGAAACCACTCTCCATTGCCCTGGCATGCTGCTGAACCCCAAACCACCAGCCCAAGGGATGAGGATGCTGGGCATACGAGGCAAGGGACCTCCTGGGGTGGGAAAGCCAAAGCTGTGATGCTTAAAATGCTACCAAGCCAGAGCACTGCTGCTGTGCGATGGCTTCTGCTTCCATGGCCATGGGGCATGCTTCCCATCAGCCCATGCCTGCACTGGCCTTAGTGCTTGGCAGGACCATGCATGCAGAGGAAAATAAATCCATAGCTTGAGGGAAGAAGATAAGCTCCTTGGGATAACCCATCTCCTAGAGCCATTTCTTTTAGTCAAGTGCAAAGCTGCAAATGCGAAAATTGAGCCAACAATTTGAAAGCATCAATCCCACACGAGGGAATTAGAAAAATACTCTCAGAAGAAAATGGGCTCCTCTGGGGCTGGCTTGAAGCAGAGCTGCCTGCTCATGGGGCCATTTGGGCCGGGTTGCTTTTGGTTTATTTTAACTGGTTTTAGTATTTGCAGGTCTTAATCATTTACTAAGCAAAAGTAGCCCACTACAGCTGGGAACATAACCCTTCAACTGGCCCAGTTTCCCTTCCCAGCAGCAGAAGCACTCAGTGATTCTAAAGTTCACCTTTTGTCATTGGCTTCGAGGCTGCTGAGCACAGCACTGTGCTTAAACCGAGCTGCCCCCAGACTCATCCCTCCCCTGTTTCATTTCCACCTCCCAGCTGTAATTTTGCAAGGCTGTTTACGTGGAGTGATATATATGTATTTAGCTATGCATAACTCGCAAATACATCAAGCGCTACCTACGCGCCACATCGAAGGCAAACCTAAACCTAAACCTACCATACCCCAACCGCTTAAACCTAACCCCAACCCCTAAACCTAACCCTAAACCAAACTCTAACCCTAACCATAGCCATAAACCTAACACTAACCCTAAACCTAATGCTACACTGACCCTAATGAAACCATAACCCTAACCATAATCCTAACCCTATCCCTAACGCTAACCCTTAAACCTAACCCTAACCCTAACCCTAAGCCTTAATTCTAACCCTAACTGGAACAAACAGGAAGGGCCTTTCTTACACTGTAACTATAAAAATGTGAGTGCAGTACTGTACGTGAACTTTGTTACAACAATTTCTACCCTTACGTAAAGGCGTTCAACCCTGACCCTAACCTTCACCTCCTAACACCAAATCCTACCTCCAACCAATAAATCAAACTCCAAACGCAAACCCCCAGATTATAAAACCAACTCCTTTTACCAACACCAGTTCCTTCCCCCAACTACAAAAACTAACACTAACTCTAACCCTAACCATAATCCTAACCCGAAGCCTAAAACCTAAACCTAAACCTAACGTGAACCCTAACCCTAAACCTAAACCCAACCCTAGCACTAACCCTAACCCCTAACGCTGAACCCTAAACCTAAACCCTAACTCTAACACTAACCATAACCCTAAACCTAAGCCTTAACCCTAAGAGTAAACCTAACCCTAACCTGAACACCCAACCCTAACCCTAAAACAAACTCTAACCCAACCCTAAAACTAAACTCGAAACTTAACGCTAAACCCAAACCCTAACCCTAACCCAACATTAAACCTAAGCCTAACCAGAGGCCTGAACCATAACACTAAGCCTTAACGCTAACCCCAACCACTAAACCTAACCCTAAACCTAACCCTAACCCTAACTCCAACACCTTGCTTCAACTCCTAACTCCAACTCCAAACCCTATCCTCCAACTCCTAACTCAAACTCCTTCCTCCAACTCCAACTCAAAACTGTGTTCTGGCCATTCAGCAATGAGGCTCCTGGGCTCTGCCATGTCCACACACTTTGGGACTGAAATGTCCCCTCTGGAGCAGCTCTCCTCTGCCAGGGAGCTTCACCTACAGAAGAAGCTGCCCGCTCATGGCCAGGAGAGGTGTATTCTTCCCTGGGTTGGATACTGCCTTTGTGGCCGAGCCCCAAGAGCAACTGTGAACGGTATCACATCTAGTCACCGACTGGTCACTGCCAGTATCCCCCGGGTACTGGGGCCAGTGTTGCTTAATATGTTCATAAGGATCACAGGATCACAGAACCAGATCATTGACGAGGGGCTCAAGTGCACCCTCAGTAAGTTTGTGGATGACACCAAGTTGGGTGGGAGTGTTGATCTGCTGTAGGGCAGGAAGCTCTGCAGAGGGATCTGGACAGGCTGGATCAATGGGCTGTGGCCAGTGGTATGAGGCTCAAGAAGGCAAAGTGCTCGGTCCTGCACTTGAGAGCATCCTGGCCTGTATCAGCACTAGGGTGTCCAGCAGAACCAGGGCAGCGATTGTCCCCCTGTACTGGGCACTGGTGTGGCCACGCCTCGAATCTTGTCTTCAGACCTGGGCTCCCACTACAGGAGAGTCATTGAGGTGCCGCAGTGGGGCCAGAGAAGGGCAATGGGGCTGGTGAAGGGCCTGGAGCACAAATGTGATGAGGAACGGCTGAAGGACCTGGGGGCATTTAGTCTGGAGAAGAGAAGGTTTAGGGGGAACCTTCTTGCTCTCTGCAGCTACCTGACAAAAGTAAGAGAGAGAGTAGAAGAGCCATGAGGCTCCAGCCTCTGTCCTTAAGAACAAGGGAGAGAACAAGAGGAAACGGCCTCAAGCTGGGCCAGGGGAGCTATAGACCAGATATTTGGAATCATTTCCTAACTTCAGGTGTAGTCAGGCACTGGAAGAGGCTGTCCAGGGCAGCAGTGAAGTCACCGTCCCTGGAAGTGTTTTTACGCCGTGTAGACGAAGCCCTCAGTGACATGGGTTAGTGGTGACATTGGCAGTACTGGGGAGCAGTCGGATTTGATGATCTTAAAGGTCTTTTCCAACCTGGTTGACTCTGTGACTGCCAAGAGCAGCCCTAGTGTGCTCAGTAGCCAAGGGCACAGTGGCGCCAACATCACAAAGCCTTGGTGGTCACTATGGAGATGCCCATCACTGCTTGGGAGCTGGTGGGAACAGTGATGGGAGGGGGCATCTCCACGGCAACTGCCAGGGCTTTGTGATGTAGAGGGGAGTCCTTGTGCCCAGAGGCCATTGTGACAGGGGGTGACACCGCATTGACCGTGGGGTACATAAGGAGCGAGAGCCCTGGAGTACCTCAGTCCAGAGGAGCAGCCTCCCTCAGGAGGCAGCAATTCCCCTGGAAGCCCCCGGCAGTTCAGCGTCCCAGGACGTGGAAGATGCCCGCGGGTAAAGAGGCGAAAGCCCATTGCCAGCCTGCTGAGGGCAGGCCAAGCGAGCAGAGAAGGCGAGAGGTGAGGGCCGGGGCAGGAGGGAGAGGCCGGTGGCGGGAAGGGGCTGCTCGGAGCTGCCCCAGTGACAAGGCCAGGCTTGCCCACACTGCATGGGCCGCTGTGCCAAGGCAGCCGCCTCCATCACACACCTTTTCTTCCTCCTCCTGCATGCAGGTGGCCCACAGGCAGCCCAGAGAAGTGCCTCAGGGCAGCCCGAGACACACGTCGTCCCACCATGGGATCACGCTCCAACGGCTGCGCTACCCAGAGAGGATTCAGGCTGTCGACATCCACCAAGCGCAGGTAGGCAGCCCCAGGGAGACGGGGCCAAATGTCTTCCCGACCCCAGGAAATGCTGACGGGCAGGCGGGAGGTGCAGGAGGGAGCAAGCTGAGCCCCCGTGCCATGCCCCCCGCAGGATGCCCGGACATGCGGGGTTGCTGTGGGAAGTGCCCATGGACTGCGGGTGGCCAGCCCTCTCCCCAGCCGGCTCTGGGAGCAGGAGGCAGCCGCCTGCGGGACTGAGCCCAGCCCTGCGGTTGGCAGGGGAGCCCAACAGCCTGAGCTCGGCCAGCTGGGACGTGGGCACAACGGACACCGTCACACAGCCTCTCTCCTCGGCTTCTTTTGCAGATGGGCAGCCTGGAGCGCCGAGTGGTGCTGCCCAGCACCAGCGGGTCGAAACAGGAGCAGACCCTCCGTCTGCCACCACTGGTGACAATGGCACCCCGGCCACCGCCTCGCTCAGCGAGAGCAGTCAGCAGCTGCTGCAGGCTGCCACCTGTAACACCAGCAGCCTCTGAAGCTTCCGGCAGCGTGAGCGACTCGGCCATCGCCACTTCAAGCAGCAACCCACAGCAGCTTCTAACAGCTTCTGCCCAGCTGCGCCGCGTCCCCAGTTACGGCAGCAGAGATACATGGCTGGAGACCTGTCAGCCTGCTCTACGCAGGTCCACAGGCTCTGCTCCCACAACAAAGAACTCCGGGAGCACAAGCACAGTGCTGCGCAAGCACACCACTGGGAGCCAGGGACCCTGCCAGCAGTCAACAGCCGCAGGGACACAAATGAGAAGAGACATGTTCCTGGCAGCCAACAGCAGCAAGGCCCCAGCCACTCAGCCCACACTGAGGAGCACTGGGCAAGCGGCACAGCCCCTGCCAGCAATGTGGGCAGCGGGCAGCAAGGGCAGCCTCAACAGCAGCGTGCTGTGGCGGCACCAGAAGGTGTTTCCCCAGCATCTGCCCACGCTGCCCCACATCAAGACTTCAGAGCAGCCAAAGAGGAGCTGCCTTCCTGCCACAGAGGAGGAGAGACAGTGTGTTGAGGACATCGAGAACATACTGTCCCAAGTAAAAGTCCTAAAATTACGAAACATCTGGGTCAACCCCCTCGTCCCAGAACTCTACCAAGACCCGCGAGTGGATATCCAGCCTAGATCCAGCAGCCAAAGCAGCGTAGGCATGGGTGAAGAAGGAGAGGCAACTGGAGACCTGCAGAGCGTGTCTCCTGCCCCAGCCATTCCCATGCACAGCGAACCAGCACCTGCTACCCTGGCTGGAGCTGCTGAGGAAGAGCGGCACCGCGCACCTGTCGCTGCCGTGTCAGAAGTGGAGGAGGAAGCACCGGTACCAGCTTCCCCTACGTTTGTCGAGCAGGAGGCAGAAATGGAGGCAGAAGCAGAGGCACAGAGGAATGCCTTTGCCCTGCTCAGCCCCACTGCGGCGGAGCTGGTTCTTCAGGAAACAGCCAGGTCCGTCGTCAGTGATGTCCTGCACAAGGCTTTGGTTGCGTTCCAGGCCACATCCATTGCCCAAAGCCATGTGGATGTGTCCATGGCAGCAATGACTGCTACAGCTGTTCCGGGTGTGGAGTCTCCTTTGGATGCAGAGCATCAGGCAGAACCCAGCACAGCCCCTCTCATCCCAGCCGCAGACAAGGCTGGAGAAGACATGGTGCCTCCCATGTCTATGGAAGAGCAGGAAGAGGCCGTGACAATAGAGGTCGCCCTGGCTGCTGAGGAAGAGCAGCGCCACGCACCTCTTGCTGCCATGGAACAAGAGGAGGAGGAAGCACCGGTACCAGCTTCCCCTACGTTTGTCGAGCAGGAGGCAGAAATGGAGGCAGAAGCAGAGGCACGGAGGAATGCCTTTGCCCTGCTCAGCCCCACTGCAGCGGAGCTGGTTCTTCAGGAAACAGCCAGGTCCGTCGTCAGTGATGTCCTGCACAAGGCTTTGGCTGCGTTCCAGGCCACATCCATTGCCCAAAGCCATGTGGATGTGTCCATGGCAGCGATGACAGCTACAGCTGTTCCGGGTGTGGAGTCTCCTTTGGATGCAGAGCATCAGGCAGAACCCAGCACAGCCCCTCTCATCCCAGCCACAGACAAGGCTGGAGAAGACATGGTGCCTCCCATGTCTATGGAAGAGCAGGAAGAGGCCGTGACAATAGAGGTCGCCCTGGCTGCTGAGGAAGAGCAGCGCCACGCACCTCTTGCTGCCATGGAACAAGAGGAGGAGGAAGCACCGGTACCAGCTTCCCCCGGCTTTGTCAAGCAGGAGGCAGAAATGGAGGCAGAAGCAGAGGCACAGAGGAATGCCTTTGCCCTGCTCAGCCCCACTGCGGCGGAGCTGGTTCTTCAGGAAACAGCCAGGTGCGTCGTCAGTGATGTCTTGCAGAAGGCTTTGGCTGCTTTTCAGGCCACATCCGTTGCCCAAAGCCATGTGGATGTGTCCATAGCGGCAATGACACCTGCAACTGTTCAGGGCATGGAGCCTCCCTTGGATGCAGAACTTCGGGCAGAGCCCAGCACCGCCCCTCTCATCCCAGCAGCAGGCGAGGCTGGAGAAGACATGGTGTCTACCACGTCTATAGAAGTGCAGGAAAAGCCCTTGACAGTAGACATCTCCCTGGCTGCTGAGGAAGTGCAGCGCCGTACACCTCTTGCTGCCATGGAACAAGAGGAAGTGGAAGCACCGCTACCAGCTTCCCCTGGCTTTGTCGAGCAGGAAGCAGAAGCAGAGGCACAGAGGAATGCCTTTGCCCTGCTCAGCCCCACTGCGGCGGAGCTGGTTCTTCAGGAAACAGCCAGGTCCGTCGTCAGTGATGTCCTGCACAAGGCTTTGGCTGCGTTCCAGGCCACATCCAATGCCCAAAACCATGAGGATGTGTCCATGGCAGCAATGGCAGCTACAGCTGTTCCAGGTGTGGAGTCTCCTTTGGATGCAGAGCATCAGGCAGAGCCCTGCGCAGCCCCTGTCAACCCAGCAGCAAGCAAGGCTGGAGAAGACATGGTGTCTCCCATGTCTATGGAAGAGCAGGAAGAGGCCATGACAGTAGACGTCTCTCCGGCTGTTGAGGAAGAGCAGCACCCTGCACCTCTCGCTGCCATGGAGCAAGAGGAGGAGGAAGCACCGGTATCAGCTTCCCCCAGCTTTGTTGAGCAGGAGGCAGAAATGGAGGCAGAAACAGAGGCACAGAGGAATGCCTTTGCCCTGCTCAGCCCCACAGCGGCTGAGCTGGCTCTTCAAGAAACAGCCAGGTGCCTCGTGAGTGATGCCCTGCACAAGGCTTTGGCTGTGCTCCAGGAAAGAGACAGGCAGCCCCAGGAGCAGCAGGACATTGATGAAAGCCGTGTGGGTGTGTGGAACGAAGCAAGGAGGCCTGCAGCAGATGAGGACACTGAGACTCCTGTACGACCTGCTCAGAGGCGACGCACACTTATTGAGAGAGTTGTGCAGGTCTCCTTCAGGCACAAAGTGAGGAGAGCACCTGGAAAGCATCAGGGAGAGGCCAGCACAGCTGTTGCCTCCCCACCATTACACAAGGATGAACCGGCAGCGTCTCCTGCAGCCGTTCAGGACACCAAGGCTGAGCCAGGTATGCCTCTGAGTCAAGCGGCACCGAGACAAGGGCGGCACCAGCGTGTGCACGATTTTGGCCGTGCCCTGGCTTCCCCTCCCTGGGCGAGGGCTGAAAGCCGTTTGTGGAAAGCCCCCGAGGGAGAACCTCGGTGGCGGGTGCCAGCAGGAGCTTGTGCGGCGCCCGCCCAGCCCCGTGCCTACAGCTCTCCTTTCCCCACAGGCATCGCCACCCTCCCAGACGCCGGAGCAGCCCAACAGCGAAGACCATCCCGCTTCAGAAGGGCGCTGAAGGCTCTGCGCAGGGCTTTCCGCTTCTCCTGCATCAGCCCGAAAGTGGAGGAGTAGTGCCCCACTGCCAGCTCCAGACCCGAGGGAGCTGCGCCGAGGACATCGTGCTACAGCCTGCGTTTGCTGCGGACACTTTCTCAGGCCAATAAATCATATCCCTTTGTCCCCAGTGCTTGCCTCTGCCTTCTCCAGCTTTTCCCTTGTTTCAGTAGCACAGAAGCCTGCAGAGCGACCTCTTTCCTTGCAGCACTTCCCAGCTGCTGACCTCGCACGCCTGCTGGCTCTTGGCAGTGCGTGCTGCCCGTGGAGGAAAAGCGCCTCCCGGTGGGATGAAACAGTGTGTGATGCAGTGGCTCCCCCGTCAGCTGGCTTTTGGAGCCGGGTGCATGCTGCAGCCCGGCGCCTGCAATGAGAGGGGTGTAGAAGGGATGGGAGGAATAAAGAGCGAGGCTTGGAGCTGCTAAGGCCAGAGATAAGGGACGAGACACTGTGATTGTCCTGCTCCTCCTGCACACAGAAGCACTGGAGCGATGCGGTGAGAAGCTGGCAGTGTTTCCAGAAGCAGACCTGTAAGTGGGCAGCAGATGGGTGACCCCGCTCAACCCCCTCACTTCCCCATCCTAGAGCTTCCAACCAACTGAGCACAGGGGGTCTCGCAGCTGCCCCGAGCCGTGGCCTTGTGTCCCCGCGACTGCAGCAGAAGAAGGACAAGGAGGTGGCCCTGAGGCTGCAGATGTACTTGTGCAGGAACGCACACACGGCTCCTGGTTTGTGTTTGGGATGGGAAACCACCTCGTACTCCTTGCCACCCTGTGTGCCGCTGGCATGAGAAGCTCCACAGTGCAACTGGAGCAAGCGAAGAACAGCTTTATCTTGCTGGAAACCAGCTCTAAAGACTGTGTCTGGGAAGCTGCAGTGTAGCTTAACCCCTCGCATGGCCTTCGCTTCCCTCCTTGACCTCATGTGCCCAGCTATTTCCCCACTCGGGGCCTGTGCCCATGAAGGCAGAGACAGAATGCCTCAACAGGAGGTCCCAGAAGTCAGGTAGGGAAGTCATGGGGAGGGGCCTGGAGCAGCTTCTCTTGACTGACTGCTGTGTCAGTCGGTCCAGGAACCAGGCGAGAAAAGCTTCCACAAGTGCAGGAACCGGGGCCAATAAACAGGGACATGTGTGAGCCTCTGGGGCGCTCTCTCCACACCAAACACCCGCATTGGCAGACCACTGATCTCTCAATTTCTCTGCCTCCCCAACACCCCCTTTCTCTCTCTCTCTCTTTTCTGGAAGTTGCTAAGTAACACAAGGCCCACCTTGACTTCTCATGAAGCCGCAGAGCTCAGGTGGAGTCTAAGTGTGAGTGATACCGGGAAATAAAGGGTCAACATTGTGCCTGCTTGCTTAAGCATTCGCTGTGCTTGGTGAAGCAGAACCGTAGGAGTCAAAGTTGCTAGAATGGTGAAGCAGAATTGGAGGAGTTACAGCTGCTAGGCAGAATTGTAGTAGATAAGATTCATAGCTTAATATTTAAGACGTTCTTGTTCAAAGAGTATCTTTAGAAAGAAAAGGAATAAAAGATAGCCAGAGTAACAAAATTTGCAACTTGACAAGTTTCTGCTTTAAGATACATAAAACTGGCTTGTAGCGAACCTGAAGTTTGGATAGGAGTCGAAGCCCTATTGAGTCTGGGCTCTGCCATGTCCTCACGCTCTGGGGTGAAGTATCCTCTCTGGAGCTGCTCGCCTCTGCCAAGATGCTTCTCCTACAGAGGCTGCCCTCTGACCCTTCCCAGCCACCTCGACCTGAGCCAGCTCCTCTGGACTGGCCTTTTGAACTGGTTCCACTCCTCTTCCACGTCTGAACCCACCACTTCTTAACCCCTCAAGCACCCCTGGCATCCCATCCATAGCAGCTCCCAGGAGTCCCACTCTCTGCCCTTACTTCAGGGGCTGTCAGCACGTCTGCCTGGGGCTGCTGATAGCACTGAGATACAGTCACTGAGAGGGCAGAGCATCCTGGTGTTCCCAGGTCTCGTTGCACATCTCCCATCTGCCTGTTGCAGATCTCTGCCTTGGGGAAACCTCATCCCTGGCAATCCCCACCAATTCCTCCCTGCCCTGCTCCTTCCTCTCCTCCTGCACATCCCCAACACTGCAGAAACCATCTGGGGAGTCATCACCTTCCTTCCCCTCCTCAGCGTGTGTTTCTCTAGATACACACACACATTCACAAACCCAAAAGAGCTCACTCTGGAGCCTGGAGAACTTCAGTTGCTTTTTTAAGCAACCAGGAGAGCTCAGCACTGTTTTCCAGCCATCTCCAAGCCCGAGCAGCCCTGATCCCACCAGTGAACCGCTGCGAATGGGGAGGAGAATATCCCAGCGCGAGGCTGGAGATGTCTGCTCCTTCCGATGTTTATTTGCCAGCCCCGGGCACTAGGGGAAGGAAAATTCACCTTCAGTTAAAGATGATGCAGGGAGGGGAGAGAGAAAAGGAGAGGATAAAGAGAGCATGTGATTCCCTGGATTCAATCAGCCAGAAGCAGTGAGGTGCTGGTGCCCTCTAATTTTTACGTTCACAGATTTGAGGGCCAGAGGGGACCATGATGCTCGTCTGGCCTAACAATCTGTATTATGTAAAAGCCACCTGAAGCCAGACAGTGCCACCAGCTTCTTAGAAGCAACAGCAAGCACTGGGGAGCTTATAAAGACTGTGATTCTCCCAAGGTAGAGGGATGTGTGAATCCCAGCATATCCCAGGTACAGAGGAGGCCAGATACATCCACCCCAGCGGGTACCAGCTGAACAGGCAATAGCACTAGGGGAAAGAAAACATCATTTCCCTTCTGTGCCAGGCAATTCCTTTGCCCAGGAAAGAGGGATAAGCAAGCACGGAGGAAAAAAAGAAAGCCACCCCTTCCTTGTGTTTTCTTTTTGAACCTTGCCTGGAAAGGGGATCCCAGCCCTGGGGTCTCTTGGCTGCTTTGGTGTAGAACACCACAGTTTGCAGCCGTGCAGCCTTTCAGCAACGGGAGCTGAGCCCAGCCCTGAGCCGAATCCTGACCTCCTCACTCAGCCTGCAGCACCGCGGAGGTGTAGTCATTGACTGCAATGTGAGTTGTTTCTCTGAAGATGGAGCCAGGCAGCATAAAACATCAGTAAAGAGCTCAGGATGCATCCCTTTAATGAGCTGAGATTGTAACACGCTGATGGAGCTTGCCAGAAGCTGCCCATTCTGTCAGGAGGAGGAGATCCTGCTGGAGAAGTGTTAAGTGGGTCCTGCTGACTCATTGGTGCAGATGGCTCTGGCCCCCACGCGAGCCAGGAGGGGGAGAGCATCCAGCATAGGGGCTGAGCTGCTGCCCCGGCATGGGAACACGATGGACGGGGCACATCAAACCAGGTTTCACTTCATTCTCCGTGTCCCATTGAGTACAGTGAGCACCAGACACCGGGCAAAGCTGAGGTGCACCCACAGGCTCCCCGTGCTCCTACGGCAGCTCTTCTTTGACAAAACACATTTATCCCTGCAAGATGCCCTCCCCAAACCCACATCAATGTCCCAGCAGAGGAACCAGAGCAAAGGTGTGACTCGAGCAGCAAGTGTGGCTCCAAACACGAGGCGGAGACCTCAGTCCTGAGCTCCTGGGGAACCAAAGCAGGGAGGGAAAGCTGGATGGGGCACTGGGGGCCTCACATTAACGTGTTTCTCGGAACTACAGGCTGGTTTGGGTTGATGGGATCTTAAAGCTCATCCAGTTCCAACCCCCCGCCACAGGCAGGGACACCTTCCACTAGAGCAGGTTGCTGCGGGTCCCATCCAACCTGGCCTTGAACAGGCAGACAGCTCTGGCACTGGATCCATCACAGCCGTCCAGCTGCCTGGAGTCCTTCCTTTGGGAGGCGAGGGCACAGAGCTGAAAGCTTCTCGTTCCCATTAGGAGCAGGCTGCCTTTGGTGAGCCAAAGCCTGAGGTCTGTGTGGGGTGCCATGGGTAGGGATGTGTATTTCCCCACCCAAACCCCACTGCAGCACCCACCATGGAACCAAGTAACAAAGGGTTTGCACCCTCTGGAGCCTGAGCACTCCCAGAAAGCCTGTGCAGCACCTGTCCCTCTTGCCAGGCCTGATCCTAAGTCCACAGGACACAAGCTTCTCATCCAGCCTTCGTCTGTACAGCACCTCCAATCCCCAGCTCGATGGGGATGGGATGCTCCCACCACTCTCTTCTGTCCCCAGACGCTCAGAACCATCTCCCTCCCTGGCTTCCATACTGCATGCTCCCTGAGATACTTCTCCACCAGCCTGATCTTTCCTGGGAGCAGTCACCAACTGCTGTTCCAGGTCTTCCTTGGGCTTCCCAGAGGTCCCAGCCTGAGCTCCACCACATGTGTTCTCCTCCTCAGCTCCCCACAGACCAGCCGGTCCGTGCCCCCAGCAACAAATGTACCTGACCCGAGCATCCTCCCTTGCCTGGGTACCACCTTCCCGCCCCCACCGAGCCCTCTCATGTGCACTGAGCATCACGCATTCCCTGGGAATGGAGGTGGCAGATGGGGAGGGGTCAGCTCCCCCCATGGGCACTTTGGGTTCCCATTTCAACGTCACTTTCACTGGAGTGTGTGTGCAGGGATGAAAGGCTCCGTATTAAGTTGCCAATGTGATCACGTGCTGCCGGGACGTGGCTGTAGCTAAGCAGCACCACCCCCACTGCCACTTTTTGGCTGGTGACTCCTCTGCTGGCTGCTCCTTGGAGTGCCCCAAAAGGAAGGAGCAACCAGCCACAGCACCCCAGGAAGGGGCAGAGCCAGCTCTGCGCAGCCCCGGGCACCACCCCACTAAAGGCTTTGGTACTCGATGCCCAGCTTGCGGGGGTGACAGCACGAAGCTGTCCAGTCTGCAGATGCCCCCAGCACTTGAGAGTGCTCAAGGCCAGGTTGGACAGAGGGGCTTGGAACGACCTGCTCTAGTGGAAGGTGTCCCTGCCCGTGACAGGGGTTGGAGCTGGAGGAGATTTAAGGTCCCTTCTACCCGAACCACTCCGGCGTTCTAAGACCGTGCTCCACACCCCAAGGGGTGGCAGCGCCGAGCTCGGGCCAGCACCACCGCTCCCGCTCCCGAAGATAACGGGCCCCGAGGCTGCTGGAGCAGAAGGGGAACCGCCGCGGGTTCCGGCCGGGGCAGGGAGCGCCGCGCCTCAGCCCCGCGGCACGAACGGGTCCGGTGCCTCCGGAGGAACCCAGCGGTTACGGCCCAACGGCCGCTCCGGGCATCCCCGCGCGCAGACCGCAGCCGAGGCGGAGGAACAGCAAAGAGGCGGGGCGGGGCGGGGCGGGGCGGGGCTTGCGGCTCCGCCCGAGCTGGGCGCCCGCAGCGCGGAGCCGTGGCCCGGCCCGGCCCGTGCCCGGCGCAGTGCACGTGCGCCGCCCGCAGGTGAGCACGGAGCCGCGCGCCTCGAGATGGAAACACCCCCTGGGCAGTGGCGACGCGTGCCAGAGCGGCCCCGAGCGGAGACACCGCGGTCGGCTCTCTGTGGTACACGTGCGACGCTCTGGCCGCAGGCGTTCCTCTCTATGGTAGAAGGGGCGCTCTAGCTGCCTTTCCATGGTACATGTGCGGTGCTCTGGCCACAGGCCTGCGTCTTTATGGTACCAGAGGTGCTATAGCCGGGCTCGCAGCCGCCGCGGGGGCCGGAGCTCGGGGCCCGGCGTCGTAGTAGCTCGTCCCGCGCTTTGCGCCGCTCGAGACCGGCGGGACCCGCTCCGCAGGCTCCGGCGTCCCGCGGACGCTGCGCAGACGCTCCTGAGCCCCGTGTCCGCTCCAGTGGCGCCGGGACCGAGTCCGGGAGGAGCCGCGGAGCGCCCCTGGGACCGCTGCAGCCGCCCGGGCCCCGCCGCGGCCTCACTCCACCTCTCCCCGCCGCAGCGCAGGTAACGGCCATGCCCCGGGCGCACGCGGGGGTCGAGGCTTCAGCCCCTGCCGGGGAGGGACCGGAGCTTTCGGCCGCGGCAGTTCCGGCAGAGCCCGGGCGCTCCCGCCCGCAGCAAAGACAACCCCTGCGGGGCAGGGCCGGGCCGGGCCGGGCCGGGCGGGGGCAGTGGCCGCGAGCAGGAGCGAGCTGCGGGAGGTGTCCGGGGGAGGTGCCCCGAGAGCCGGCTCCTAGCGGGACACGGAACGACGCGGAGGTTGCTCGCCTTCGGTTGTGCGCACGAAGACTTCGCTGGAGGCAGCGGAGAAGCTCCGAGCAGGAGGCGTATAGGCGGGGAATGTTATAACTAGCTGCAGGAACTTATTAGTCTCCACCTCTTGGCGTCTATGCACTGCTCTCCAGTGACTGTGGGCAGGGGTCTTGAGGATGGACTAAGCAGTCTTCCTCGCGGTGTACTTTTCACCTTTGGCACGGTTGGATGCCCCAGTAATCACAAAACTAGCTGAAAGCAGCCATATCTGTAATTCTTCTGATAGCTGGAAAAGATTTGGGAGAGTGTGACCTTCCTGCAAAATTTATTGCAGGATGGGCAGATAAGGAGTATCCCAAGCTAGCAGATGTTTGGGAGGCACTGTCTCTAAACTAACTGATAAGTAGAAGGATGGTGTGAAATCATTCATTCATGTTCAGTGGGGCCACTAAATTCCACAGACTTACAACACAAACATTGTTCTTTATTTTCGACCTAAGTTAGGCTAAAAGTACGTTAACCCTATGTTTTTCAGGCACTGGCTTTTCTTATACCAAGCTCCCCCCCCCCCTTTTCTTTTACCTTTATAAATTGTTTTTCTATGTGACTCCCTTTTGCTCAAGAGTTCTGGCCATTTTCAGCTTCTTGTCTAATCTTGTGTCTTTAGCGACCTTTGGGAACTCACAGCGGTTATAGCCACATAGCAACGGCTATGATTTGTGAAAGCCAATACGTTGATGTGCTTATTACACTCTTCCCCTCGCAGCCTGTCTCTTGGCCTCCCTCTCAAGGGAATTCCTCAGCTCACAACACATTGGAGTGTTTCCTCCTGCTCGTGGGGGATCTGAGCCTGCTCCTGGCTTTCATCCACTGCCTGGTGGGCTCTGGGGCAGGATAAAGGTGATAAAAGCATAAAGGTAAGGGGAAGAGCTGGCTGTTCCCAGACCTGATTCCTGGTGGGAGAGCTGTTGCCTTCATGGTCAACCAGAGCCAGAATGTAAAGCCTCTGGGGTTGCTGCAGCTCCTCTCAGGTTTAGGATCTCTTGGGAAGCTTTCATTCGAGGCTTCTCTGTGTGCTGTCGGTGGTGTCTGTTTCCAGCAACGACAGCAGAGGAGCAGGAGGTCTCAGTGATGAGGTTCAGTATCTGGGTCACTCACCATTGCCTCTGTGTGTTCTCTGGTGAGTTTTGATACTGGCAGAAGATGAGATGAAAGGAACATGTGCAGAAAGATGGAAGCAGGGCTGAGCTGCCCCGGGCAGAGGCCACTTGCGAAAGGGATTTGGAGGTGAGCTCTGGGTCCTGTGTTGAGGACACCAGGCGTGGGCAAACAAGGTGGCTGCTCTTTTCCTTTCCCTGTTGGGGTTTCTTGATAGCAAAACCTGGGCAGAGCCTCCTCTCCTGTGCATCCTAAAGAACAGGCTGATGCTTTGTGAGTCGTAGTGCTTGGTTCAAGGACTTAAGTCCTTTCTTTATGATGCGTATTGGCTTTGGAACTTAGCCAAGTCCTGCTTTTCCCTAGCTGTGGCTTTTCTTCATTTGCTTGAGCTTGCACATCAGAAGTGGAGAGTTCCTTTTCCTGTACTGAATTTTCAGTGTGTGTGCGCTGGAAAGTGTTCTTCCAGGACTGAGCGTTGGCTGTTCTACAAAACCTCATCTTCTGCCTGGCTGGAGACCACCAAAGGGACGAACAAGTGCTGTGGTGTATCTTCAGGTGCCTGGTAACTCTGGCTTGGGCTGTGTCAGCTCTCTGGTGCCCCAGTTCCTCAGTCTGTAGCGAGAATCCGGGAGTCTTTCAGGGTGTTGCAGCTCAGTCAGCATCTCTAAGGAGTTTCGTGGGCTTCACAGCAGTGTTTGGTCTCTTCTCACAAAGGAACAAGTGACAGGACATGAGGAAACAGCTTCAGTTTGCACCAGGGCAGGTTTAGACTGGAGATGAGGAGCAGTTTGTTCACTGAAGGGGTTGTCAAGCGTGGAACAGGCTGCCCAGGGCAGTGGTGGAGTCACCATCCCTGCAGGGGTTGAACAGATGTGTAGACGTGGCGCTTGGGGACGGGGTTTAGCGGTGGCCTCGGCAGCGCCGGGTTAATGTTGGACTCGATGATCTCAAAGGTCCATGTCTGTGACGTGGTGGCTGATTCCTGCAGCTGCCAGGAGCCGGGGTTGCATTTTGGTGGCTGCAGATCTGGCACTTCCAAGTTGGAATCTTTGTGCAGTGCTGAAGCTGCTGGTGACTTGAGGCCAGGAACCTCGTGAGCCTTTGCTGAAGGGGCACGTCCCCACCTCAGACCGTGTTCTGTTAGGAAACTGTTTCCAGGCTTTTCCCCCAGAGCTGCCTCTGGTTTAGTTTGTTCCTGCCCGGCGAGTTGTTGTCTGAGAGCATGGAATAGCTGATTTTATTGTTAGTGTTAGAAAAAGGGGCGAATTTTTTACGATAACTATATAAATAGTAGAAATGATTATATTTGAACAATTTATAAATCAATAGTGTGGCTTTGGAAATACTGTAATTTTGCAGTATTGTTTGTAGTTTTGTACCATAGTTATTCAGTAGCCAATGTTAACAATGGTAGGCTTGGTGGCAAGAGCCAACATAACCATATATGGTGAAGGGTATATGGGTGGATTTAAGAAAGTATTGTGAAAGTCTGTCGAAGCAGAAATTATGGACACACCAAGGGTAGTCAAGTGAGAATAAGAGAATGCTGGCGTCCACACAATGGTTGGTGTATATGCAAAGAGCAGAAAGGTGCTGCACATGTATTAGTTAATGATGTAATCCGTGTTGCATGTGTATTAGTGACCAAATTTTTAGTGTATAAATTGCGAACACGATGTGACGAGGTCGAAGCCAGATTTGGGCGAGTGCCCCTGGTTTCCCAGCGCTGCAATAAAGCACCTCATATAACCATTCCGGTGGTTATGTATTTATTCTTATGCTAACATTAGTGCCAACTTCGAGAGCTCTGCAATCTTCAGCCCTGGAGTGGAGAAGCAGGTTGGGCAGCCATAGCTGCAGTGTTGAAAGAGCATGGCGGAAAATCACAAGTCTTCGATAAGCAAAGCTCGCCGAGTCTGTGTCTCCCCAGTGGTGCCACATTTCTGTGCATTTGAGACCAAAGTGCTGTTAAATCCTGCTGGGTTGAGAGCTGCCCTCCAGGAATGGATAACCAGGACAGGGTGCTCTGTGTGGCTTCACATCTTAATGCTTGGAAGGTTTTGCCCTTGCATTGAGGAGCTGTTACAGATCTCCCTCTGAGAAATGGTCCCATGATCTCCAGGCTAAGATTTAACCCTGGCTGGATTCTCTTCCGTGCTGGTGGTGTCCTTCAGAAGCAGCAGAGATCCCCCTCATCCTCCTCCTCAGTGTTTTGATGCTCTTCTAGAACTGACCTAATGCCTGGATTCCTCCACTCCCTGTGCCTCTACCCAGGGTCACTTTTCTCTCTGTCCCATAGCTCTGTAGTTCTGCCCAGGAATGGGGTATTCAAAGTGGGGAGGCCAGAGAGAGGCCGAAACCTGCAGCAGATGAGGCTTTGGCAGCACGTTGTGGTCCTTTCTGGAATTGCTTTGTTGTGGTCCCTTCTGGAATTGCTTTGCCTGATAAATCCTGGGTGCTCATTGGTTTCCCAGGACTGTTTTCTGCTGGGAGTCACAAAGCAGGAGACGCCCTGTGTCTGCTGCTGCTGCAGCTGCTGCATTGGATGGGCTGAGGTTGGTTAGAAATCTCCCTGAGCCCCTGACGGTTCCTTGCTGTCCGTGAGTGATGGGCAGGAGCTGGGGGCAGGCAGGGCTCACGTGCAGCTCCAGCCTCCCTCCCGGTCCTCTCCTGCCCTTATCCCAGAAACGGGGGGAGGCCAACAAGAGAGAAGAGGCTGAAAATGGGCCTCCCAGCCCTCTTCGGCCTTTCCTTTGATCCCACCCACTTCTCCCCTCCTCAGTGCATGAGCTCTCTCTCACCTCTTGTGTCCATCAGTGATGACTGTGGGGATGCGTCCAGCTTTCCCAGAGTGCTGCCAGTGCCTGGCATGGGGATGTGGGGCTGGGCAGCAGCAGCAACTCCTGCGTGTGTGTCCCTGTGTGTGTGTCACCAGTGTCACCAGTTCTGTCCCGTCTCTCCCAGCAGCTCAGGCTGTGGTGCTCTGGCTGTGTGGCAGCTCCAGCCCGGCCTTGCTGTGGCTGCCCGGTGACACCAGGCCCGTCCTCGCTGCTGCCACTCGCTGCCACCACACGGTGCCGGAGTCCCTCAAGTGTGCCTGGCAGTTACACCGCGGCCAGCTCGGTATGTGCTGGCTCCTGTGTCCCTGCTCCCAGCCAGTCCTGACCCTGGTCCCTGGAAGTGATTTCAGTTACCTGTGTTCTTCTGAAATGGTTTCCCCAGGACCTCTTTGGTCTGGTCTGGCGTCTGTCTGCTGAGGCCAGTTAGATGTTGGTACTTGGGTTGATACGCGGATTGACTCCACAACTCGTTAAAGTTGTAAAGTAGGTATGCTTTATTCAGCGCTGAGGTGCATGGGGATCGTTCCTCCAAAGCATGCACACCCAGGGTCGTTTTTCCTTTACATTTATTCCCTTAAGGCATACATATGCATTAGATTACTGATACGCCTATACGTATTTAGTATGTGTCCCCGCTTCGTATTATAATGAGCTAGAAGGTCCTTTGCGCCTGCGCAGTGCCCCCTCTGGTCATGGGCAGGGGTCTCAAGATGAAGTAAATGAGTCTTCCTCCTGTGGGCAGGGATCCTCAAGATGAAGTAAACGAGTCTTCCTCTTCTTAAACTTTTCACCTTTTAATCTTCGCGCATGGCTTTAGGGTTTAGTCGGTACCTCATCCATAAATCATCAGCTTCTCCCCCTTATCAATAGACCCAGACATTCGCATTTCCTTGTCAATAGTTGCTTATCAGTAGAATCAGGCCTCTGTCTCCTCCCCTTATCAGTAGTTTGTGCCTTGTTCTGTTTAGTAAGCATGATAGGTGTTTACAACAGACAATACTTTTGTTTAAGCAAGGAATTCTTCTAACTCTCTTATACAATCCCCTGTATTGTTCCCATGTACATTTATTAACCCTGTATCACTGCAGGACGCAGTGGGCGTCTTGTACAAAAGGTTTTGCATTTTATCGGTGTATACGCACAAGAAGCAGAGGGCATCTCGTGGTTGGGGTCCTGCAAGAAAGATTTTGGTTTTACCCATATACAATCTGTCGTGGTTTAAACCGATCCACACAGCTCATCCACTCGCCCCTCCCCCCCCGACCCTCCCCACTCCCGGTGGGATAGGGAGGAGAATCAGGAGAATGTAACTCCCACGGGTTGAGATAAGAACAGCCCAGCAACCAAGGTACAACACAAATCACTACTGCTACCACCAATGATAATATTGATAAGAGAAAATAACAAGAGAATACGATACCACCGCCGAACGAGTTCGACCCCCCCGAAGAGAGAGAGTGCCCTTCCGGGTAACTCCCAGTTACCTCCCTGGGCATGACGTGCTGTGGTACGGAATACCTCTTTGGCTAGTTTGGGTCAGGTGTCCTGTCTCTGCTTCCTCCCGGCCTCCCCTCGTCCCCAGCACAGCATGAGACTCACAAAGTCCTTGGCCAGAATAAACATTACTTAACAACAGTTAAAACCAATCGGTGTTATCAGCTGTCTGCCCAGGCTGGAAGTCAAAACACAGAGCTTGAACCAGTTACTAAGAAGGAGCAAAACGGCTCCTGGTAAACCCAGGACACAATCGCAAGAAGCAGAGGGCATCTTGTGGTTGAGGTCCTGCAAGACGAGGTGGGCGTCTTGTAGAAAAGGTTTTGGATTTTACTGGTATTTGACTTACGTTGTGGCTTGTTATAGTTATGATTTTGGTCTTGTGATTTTGGTATTGGTGACAGACTGTTATAAATGTATTATTAATTGTTATCTCTGTTTCAAGTGTTGTAACTGTGGAGTGTCTATTTTGTGGCTCATTATAGTGATGATTTTGGTCTTGTGATTTTGGTATCGGTGGCAGGTTGTTATAACTGTTGTTAGTTTGATACAATTTTAGTCTCTGTCTCAAGTGTTGTAACTGTGTGGAGTGTGTCTGTGGGATCCCGTGTGTGTGTGTGTGTGTGTGAGAACGTGAGATTGATAATGGGAAATCAGCAGAGGGGAGAGATCTTGAAAAAGAGTCCTTTAGGGTGCATTTTGGCACGTTTGAAAGAACTGGGAGGGTTTCCTGGGGGCTCGGTAAATGAGAAAACGTTGATAAAAATATTGTAACGGATGGTGGCCTTTGTATAGTTTGGAAGATCAGGAAAAATATCCTAAAAATGGAACTTGGAATTATGATACATTGTTGCAATTAATGTTGTTTTGAGGTGGCAAGGAAAATGGGATAAGTAATGTATGCAGATATGTTTTTCACTTTAAGAAACGACCCCAAGTGACAGACGGAATGTGAAATTAATATACCTCTGCCAGATCCCTTAATTTTGGCTTTGGAAAAGGGCAGGGAAAAACTGAAAGCTAAGCTGGAGAGATGTTGTTCAGATTGTGATACTGGGGAAAGATGCTAAGGAAAACCAAGAGGGCAAGGAGGGGAGCTCGGGCAGTTCCTGTGTTTGAGCGTGGGATGAGTGCTGGGGAGGCAGAGGTGGAGGGATGTCGGGCGGAGGTGGGGGAGTGGGTTCGTCTCCTATGAGACCAGATCTGTGTGTGCTGTGGGGAGTTTGGACGTTGGAAGAGAGATTGCCCTGGGGGGAGTGCCATGGGGTGGCTCCGGTGGCTGAATTGGAACTAGACTGATGGGGACCTGGGGAATCTACCCTAGCAGATCCACCTGTTAAATTAAAACTAGGGACTAGAGGAAATAAAGTGGAATTTTAGTGGATACAGGAGCAACTTATGCGGCATTAAATCAGAGGGAAAAGAATTTGTTACAGATTTGGGAGCTACTGGTCACCAAGAAAAAGAGGAAAAAAAAAAAAAGGAGGCGTTCTTTCTGAAACCCTTAAACTACAAATTGGGAAAACAAATGGGAATGCATAAATTTTATGCATGCTAAATTCTCCGAAATGTTTAGGATGAGACGCAACATTTAAAGAAGGCAAAATGGAATTAAGAGTTAAAAATGATCAATTAAATGCAGTTTTGAGTTTCTCTTTAATTCAACAGAAAAGCAAACAGGAGGACCTCCCTGAAATAGAAGAAATCCTTAATCAGGTATATCTGGGAGTATGGGCGTGTGAAGTTCCAGGTAAGGCGAAAAATGCTTTGCCTGTTGAAGTAGGAATAAAAAGGGTGGTGGGGGCTGCCCAATTAGAATAAAACAATATCCCCCTAAAATTGCAGGGAAAGGGAATTAAAAATCATTGATAAATTTTAAAATATAAATTATTAATTGAATGTGAATTGGAATATAATACTCCTGTCTTGCCGGTAAAGAAATAAAGTTGCAGATTGGTTCAAGATCTCAGAGCAATCGACAAATTTGTAGAGGATATTAATTCAGTAATAGCTAATCCGTATACCTTATTGACTAAATTGAATAATAATCAGAAATGGTTTGCCGTCTTGGATTTAAAGGACTCTTTGTTTACCATTGGCCAAAGAAAACCAGAATTTATTTGCTTTTGAATGGGAAAATCCTGACACAGTAAGGAAAACCCGATTAACTTGGACAGTATTACCTCAAAGGTTTAAAAACAGTCCAGCGAGTTTTCAAAATCAGCACTGGCACTAGAATCATGGAAACCACCCACTCAGACGGGGACTCTGTTACAAGATGTGGATGACCTATTAATTGCCATAGAAACAAAGGAAGAACGTGTCCAGTGAATGGTGGGATTATTGAGTTTTCTGGGACTGAGTGGTTATTGGGTATCCAGACAAAAGGCCCAACTAATCCAAACCTGAGTTTCCTACCTAGGATATGAAATAACAGGAGAACAGAGAGAACTTGGAACTGCTCGAAAAGAAGCCATTTGTCAAACTCCACGACCATCGACCACCAAGTTGCTCCGGACGTTCCTGGTAATGACTGGACGATGCAGGCTTTGGATGCATGATTCTAGTGTTCTGGTAAGACCCCTATGTGAACTGTTAAAAGAAACCCCTCTCTCTTTGGAATGGACTGTTTCAGCAGAGGAGGGCTTTAGAAATTTAAAAGACAAAGCTAATGAGAACTGCAGCTCTGTGTCTGGATGTGACTGAATCCTTTTGGCTATATTCCTATGAAGAGCAGTGAATAGCTTTGGTGGTCCTTACTCAGAAACCTAGTGACTGCATGAGTAAGGTCCCTCTCTCCCAGCTCACCATGGACCTGACCCCAGGCACAGCCAGGCTGCCCTGAGCCAAACCATTGCTCTGTCTTACCTGCACTACATTAAAAACCCCAGCCATACAGAGCTGCAGTCAGGGGTGTGCTGAGGTTAACTGAGGCTCATCCCCAAGGGCACCCCCTGGTTTATGACTCCAATTAATTTATTTTTTTACTCCAATTACTGTTACCTTTTTTTCCCCTCCAGGAAAAGCTTATGTGCAAGAGCCCTTTAGGGAAAATAGGCTCCACGCTGGGTACAAGTTACTCCTGGGGACGTTCCAATTGGACACAGGAGGGAAATTTTTCACAATGAGAACAGTCAGCCTTTGGAATAATCTCCCCAGGGAAATGGTGGATTCCCCAGCACTGGATATTGTTAAGATTCGCCTGGACAGGGTGCTGGGACCGCTCCATCCTGCTCCCTGCTCCCCTCTAAAAGCAAACCCCGCTTCTGAGATGGCAGCAAGCAAACGCCTCTGTGGCTGCCACAGCGCCGGCGGCCCCAGGGGAAGCAGCCGGTCCCTGGGACACCGCGACCCGGCCAAGTGCTGCCCGGAGCAGCCTGCTGGTAGCTGGAGCAGTTATCTCCAGATATGGAGAACACTCCCCAGCCCCAACAGTGATGGTGAAGAGAGGGACACTCACTGCCGGACGTGGTCCACACCGTGCCTACAAAATGAAGCATCTCATCTAGCAGTCACCCACGTGCAAATGCAGGTCTCAAAGTGGCTTGGAGTAAGCCTGTTTGATGCTACAGGTGCTAAGAGATGCTAACAAAGTGCTTTGGAAATAAGCCTGAGAGAAGGTATCGCTGAGAAGTATTTGCAAGCACTTTAATTTGATATTCCTTTGGTTTTAATAAAATTGACTTTTTCCCTGCAAGACAAGCTTAAATATTTGTTATTTGCACTGCAAATGTTAACAACAACAAAAATGCAGTAATATTTATGGGAAGTCAGGCAGTGAAGTGGGGATTGGAAGCAAGAAACCAGCTTTAAAAAAAGAGAATAAAACCAATTAAAATTGTCAGGAAAGCATTTGTAAGGAGAAACTCCACAGCAAACTCTGTAACACTTAGGTGGAAAGATCTCTGTCTCCAAGACAGTCCTGTTTTCCTTTCTCCAATTCTCCCCTCTTCCCTAAATCTAAACAAGCATTCTCGGCCCTTGAATGTAAAAAGAATGGCTCTCTAAATGCTAAGGACCACTCCAAACCTGAGATTTCCGTCTGTTTATCAGCAATGCTTGTTGATGTTTCCACTTGGAGGAAATAAGGGTTTTTTTTCGGGGGGGGGGGGGGTTTAGGGGTTTCTTCTTCCTTAGACTGCATACTCATTTATGAGCCCCACCACACTGTTGCAGCTGCGCATCAACTTTTTATGATTTTTTATGATTATTATTTATGAGGTAAAAATCAGGCACGATTACTGCAGAATAGACCCGATTCAATTAGACCTAACCATCACGGAAAGAATGAGCTTTAATCTTACTTCCTTTACCTCTTACTTAATTCCTTCCCTATTCATAGTGGGTTTCTCTCTTATTCACTTGAATCAGAATTGCCTTCTTTGAAATTCAGAGGTGGGCCAGATTGCTGTTTCCCATACAAAGCTCAGCACAGTTCCTGTTTTTCCAGGCCATTTTACCAATGCACATTCATAGTTATTATCCAGCCTGATCTCCTGAAGTATTGAAAAGTGTCCCCTTTTACATATACTAATTTGTTTTCCAACACTCTAGTAGCTTTGCCTAAAGTCCAGGTCATTCTTTTCATAGGCTCCCATCGCTGTGGCTGTTGTTTGTCCCCTGGAAACGGGGTAGGCTGCTTGTGCTGCTGGTTTCCCCAGCTGATATCCAACACAAGTCACTTCTGGTTGCAAGAAACCACATTCATCATTAAAAAAGCAAAGTACTGAATCAGAGCCTTCCTCTGCTCCAATGTGCCCATAGTTTATAGCGGGGCACCTTCATGTATTTGCAGATAGTCACTGCAGGTTTAAGATGCTGAAGAGGGCAGGTCTTGACCTAATGGGACATAGAAGCCTCATTTGGACCTCTTGGAAGAAAAACACTTTTAATTAACTTGTGCTGAAAAAACAGTGTTTCACAAACATGATGGTTGTGACCTCCCTTACATCCCAGTGCCTGGGACCACACTAAATTTAACAGCAGATTCACCTGAATGCCTTAGATTTACCACTGTGCTGAAGCCTCAAATGAAGCTGCCACAGGGAATGCTCCCCACTCTCCCACAGCTTCACAACCATACTGTTTGTATTTACTCAAATTACCCAATTAACCATTCCCTGAGCAGGCGGAACCACTGGAAACAACTTCCAGCCGTACGTAAATACAGAAAGACATCAACTCGCTCACACTTCCCTGAACAACCCTTTCCTCAAGCCAAACCCAAGGTAAATAAGCTTCTACACTGAGATACTAGAGTTGGCAGGCACAAGCACCTTCACTGATAAACACTACTAGTTAGAATCAGTAGGTACCAAGACAAATCTCAGCTTTACAAGGAGACACTTGGGGCCTGAGATGCGTGTTTCAGATGCAAAAGTAAAAGCAGGCACTGAAACCAGTGTATATCCATGGGAAACCTTCACTTTTCGGATAAGGCCACTGGAATGCATGCAGCAGGGCTAGAATTTAAGAGGTGACTCCAGAAGTCCGTGTCATATGTAGCTTGGTTCGTGCTTTACTCTGCTGTGCTCAGCCTAGAGCAGGCACCGGAGAAGTTGGATTCAAATGCACTTTGAGGTAGGAAAGTGAGGAGAGACAGCAATGTGCATGTCACCTTTCAAAGCTCACTGTGTGCTGAAGATGCCCAGCAACAACTTTCAAACCTGGCTCTTTTCCTGAGGGAGCAGAGTTCAAACATTAGTGCTTTACTCTGCTGTGCTCAGCTGAGAGCAGGCGGCGGCGATGTTGGAATCAAATGCACTTTGAGGTAGGAAAGTGAGGAGAGACAGCAAAGTGTGTGTCACCCTTGCAAAGCTTACTGTGTGCTGAAGATGACGAGAGAGATCTTTCACTCCAGGCTCTTTGGCTGTGGGATTAGAGTTCAAACGTTCGTGCTTTACTCTGCTGTGCTCAGCCAAGAGGAGGCACCAAAGATGTTGGATTCAATGCACTTTGAGGTAGGAAAGTGAGGAGAGACAGCAATGTGTGTGTCACCCTTCAAAGCTGGGTGCTGAAGAGGCCCAGCAGAATTATTCACTCCTGGCTCTTTGGCTGAGGGAGCAGAGTTCAAACATTCGTGGTTTTTCAGTCACGGGCTGCTGTATCGGACACCTGGTTTGCTGGTGACAGGCGGGATACAAGAGTCCCAGAGAAGATAAAGGGTTTTGGGGCAGGAGTTAGCAGGGCTTATTGACAGGGCTTTAAACTAGTTATGAAGGGGGGAGGGGATTTAACTGGGCCTGTTGGGGACAAGCCCAAGAGGAGCATGCTAGGGATTGAAGGATGGCGGGCTAAGGAGGACTATCAATCTCTTGTTCCATTTGTGGGAAAGGATAGCTTTTTAGACCCTGTCCCGCAGGGGAAAAAGGGTACTAGGACTGGCTCCCTGAAACGCCTGTACACCAATGCACGCAGCATGGGGAATAAACAGGAGGAGTTAGAAGTCTGTGTGCGGGCTAAAGGTTATGATCTAGTGGCAATTACAGAGACATGGTGGGACAGTTCACATGACTGGAATGTGGTCATGGATGGCTATGTCCTTTTTAGGAAAGATAGGTCAGCGAAGCGAGGTGGTGGAGTTGCTCTTTACGTGAGAGAGCAACCAGAATGTATTGAGTTCTGTCCGGGGTCGGATGAGGAGCAAGTGGAATGTCTGTGGGTACGAATTAAGGGACAGACTGGCACGGGTGATACAGTTGTGGGGGTCTATTACAGACCTCCTGATCAGGATAAAGGAGTTGATGAGGCTTTCTACAGGCAACTGGAAGTAACCTCGCGACTACATGCCTTAGTCGTCGTGGGGGATTTTAACTACCCCGATATTTGCTGGAAGACTCACACAGCCAGTCATTCACAGTCTAGGAGGTTCTTCGAATGCATTGATGATAATTTCTTAATGCAAATGGTGGACGCACCAACTAGGAGAGCAGCGCTGCTAGATTTAGTACTCGCCAACAAAGAGGGTTTGGTCGAAGCGGTGACGGTCAATGGCAGCCTTGGCTGCAGTGACCATGAGATGGTGGAGTTTAGGATCCTGTGTGGGAGGAATAGAATACCTAGCAAAGCCACAGTTCTGGATTTCCGAAGGGCCAACTTTGGCCTCTTCAGTCAACTGCTAAGGGAAGTCTCATGGGAAAGTGTACTAGGCGGTAAAGGGGCTCAAGATAGTTGGTTAGCATTCAAGGACCGCTTCTTCCAAGCTCAGGATCGGAGCGTCCCAATGAGTAGGAAATCAAGTAAGGGATCTAGGAGACCGGCGTGGTTAAACAAGGAGCTGCTGGGCAAACTCAAGTGGAAAAGGAGAATCTATGGATTATGTAAGGAGGGGCTGGCCGCTTGGGAGGAATATAGGACAGTGGTTAGAGGATGTAGGGAGGCAATTAGGACAGCTAAGGCCTCCTTGGAACTCAATCTTGCTAGTCGGGTTAAAGGCAATAGAAAGGGCTTCTTCAAATACATAGCAACTAAAACTAACACAAGAGGCAATATAGGCCCACTGGTGAACGAAGTGGGTGCCCTGGAGACAGAGGATATAAAGAAGGCAGAGGTGCTGAATGCCTTCTTTGCCTCTGTCTTTACTCCTGCAGACTCTCCCCGAGGGCCCCGGATTTCTATAGCCCCAGAAGGAGTCAGGACAAAGGAGTTTGCTTTGGTAGATGAGGATTGGGTTAGGGATCAGCTATGCAATCTGGACATCTGTAGATCGATGGGTCCGGATGGAATGCACCCACGGGTGCTGAGGGAGCTGGCGGAGGTCATTGCTAGGCCACTCTCCATCATCTTTGGTAAGTCATGGGAAACGGGCGAGGTGCCTGAGGATTGGCGGATGGCAAAGGTCACACCAGTCTATAAGAAAGGCAAGAAGGAGGACCCGGGTAATTATAGACCGGTCAGCCTTACCTCCATCCCTGGAAAGGTGATGGAACAAGTTATTCTTGACTCCATCACTAGGCATATCAAGGATGAGGGGGTCATTAAGAACAGCCAACATGGTTTTATGAGGGGGAAGTCATGTATGACCAACCTTATAGCCTTCTATGAGGAAGTGACTAGGTGGAGGGATGATGGTAGAGCGGTAGATGTATTTCTTCTTGATTTCAGTAAGGCATTTGATACTGTCTCCCACAGCACCCTCATAGATAAGCTAAGGAAGTGTGGGCTCGACGATCAAGTAGTGATGTGGATCGAGAACTGGTTGAAAGGAAGAAGGCAGAGAGTTGTGGTCAATGGCGCAGAATCTAGCTGGAGGTCTGTGACTAGTGGAGTCCCTCAGGGGTCGGTGCTGGGACCGGTGCTGTTTCATATTTTCATCAATGACCTGGATGAGGGAACTGAGTGCACCCTCAGCAAGTTCGCTGATGACACAAAACTGGGAGGAGTGGCTGACACACCAGAAGGCTGTGCTGCCATTCAGCAAGACCTGGACAGGCTGGAGAGTTAGGCGGGGAGAAACTTGATGAAATTTAACAAGGGCAAGTGTAGAGTCTTGCATCTGGGGAAGAACAACCCCATGTACCAGTACAGGTTGGGGGGTGACCTGCTGGAAAGTAGCGAAGGGGAAAGGGACCTGGGGGTCCTGGTAGATAGGAGGATGACCGTGAGCCAGCAATGTGCTCTTGCGGCCAAGAAGGCAAATGGCATCTTAGGGTGCATTAGAAAGGGTGTGGTTAGTAGGTCAAGAGAGGTTCTCCTCTCCCTCTACTCAGCCTTGGTGAGGCCGCATCTGGAATACTGCGTCCAGTTCTGGGCCCCTCTGTTCAAGAAGGACAGGGAATTGCTTGAAGGAGTCCAGCGCAGAGCCACAAAGACGATTAAGGGAGTGGAACATCTCCCTTATGAGGAGAGGCTGAGGGAGCTGGGTCTCTTTAGCTTGGAGAAGAGGAGACTGGGGGGTGACCTCATCAATGTTTACAAATATGTAAAGGGTGGGTGTCAGGATGATGGAGCTAGGCTTTTTTTCAGTGATATCCAGTGATAGGATAAGGGGCAATGGGTGTAAACTGGAGCATAGGAAGTTCCACGTTAACATCAGGAAGAACTTCTTTACTGTAAGAGTGACAGAGAACTGGAACAGGTTGCCCAGGGGGTTGTGGAGTCTCCTACACTGGAGATATTCAAGGCCCGCCTGGACAAGTTCCTGTGTGATGTACTGTAGGTTACCCTGCTCTTGCAGGGGGGTTGGACTAGATGATCTTTTGAGGTCCCTTCCAATCCTTGGGATTCTGTGTGTGTGATTCTGTGTGTGTGACCCCTGGCTCTGGCAGCCTCTGCCCCTCTCCCACTGAATGGCCCCAGGAGAGACAGCACCGCAGCTCCTGGGAGCTGGTAAACCCCAAACGGGTGGGGATGGGCCTCAGATGGAAAACAATTTGGATATGGGGAGGATCCCCATCCGCTCTGGACTCCCCAGGTGGCTCCAGAGCACCCAAACACGGGGAGGGGCCAAACAGAAATGTGCCAAAAAGGGATAGTTGGTGACGTATTTGGAGTATCGGGGCTGGGGGAAGTGAGGATGGGAACGCCGGCCCGGCTATTTTTAACTGAGCATTGAGCCGAGCAGTGGCAGGTTTCCTTCCTCTTTCTCTCTCCTGAGCGCTGAGCAAAGGAAAACTAGAGAAACCTCCACAAACCTCCACTCTGAGGCAGGGAGGCCCAGGAGAAAAAAAAAGAAGAAGAACCCAGCACATTTCTGTGCAGTGTTGGGATGGATGGATTGGGTTGGGAATGTCTCTGTGAAGTGGGAGGATACAGCAGTGACCCTGCTGAGGCTTTTCTAGCAAGAGAAATGCAACCAAGGACAAAAGGGACTGGTCTGACAGGGGAGTCAAGCTGGAAGGGACAGGGGAACAGAAAAAGCAGCAGGATTTTTCTTTCCAAAAGTCCCAGGCTCTTGTTCCAACACTTCCTAAACAAGAAAAAAGGGAATATCCCCATTTCAAGAAAGACGGATTTAGTTCCATTTAAGAAAGAGAGGAACTCAAAATGACAAAAAGTTTTGTTTGTTGTAGCTTTCTTTCCCAGAATCACTCTATCTTGTTGTCTTGAAAGAAGCAGCCAAGCCACAACTCCCAATTTGATGCCAGCACCAAAAACCCCCTCAAAGATCTAAAACTTTGCCATCAATTACCAACACACACCTACAGTGCCAGGACACCTTATTCTTCTGGGTGTATCAATACCCCAAACCATGTGGACCACATCCCTGCCCGCAGGATGGGCCAGCCAGGACCGAAATCTCATTGTCTTTCCCTGGAAAACACAAAAATGTTTTGCATCAAAAAGCTTTAGAGAATAGGCTCATTCAGTGGTGTCATCACTGTATTTACAGCTTCTGCTAGTGTCTGTGTTTTGCAGGTAGCCTGCAAAGGAGTGGAAACATTACGTGGAGTGAGATATATGTATTTAGCTATGCATAACTCGCAAATACATCAAGCGCTACCTACGCGCCACATCGAAGGAATTGTTTGCCAAATACTTCACCCGCTGCTGTTGGTTTCTCCGAGTCTCTTCCCTGAAAAGAGAATCTATCCTACATTAATCAGAGAGCAAATACAAAGCATGACAGGAACAGCTCTTGGCTCCACCAAGGAGGAACGCGTGCAATTGCTCAGTTCCTTTCGGTTTGGATGCTGAGCCAGAAACCCTGGTGAATGCCCCTGCCATGGGCAGGCACACCTTCCACTAGACCAGGTTTCTCAAGTGGCTTTAGTAGGTGTTACATTGTCACTGGGCTTGGATCCAGAAACCAGGGGCTAAGGAGGCAAAACTAAAACAAACAGCACACACCCCCCACCCCTTCCCCCCACATGCCTTTGCAATTCTCCTCTTCCCGTGGCTCCAGGGGCTGGGGCTTCAGGAGCAAACACATTCCTGATGTGTACACTAACATCTTGAGCAATGGTCTTTTTCCCTCAGTGCCTGGAACCCAGCTGGGATAACCCTGGGAGAGCTCAGGGGGGACTCTCCAGCTTCCCACAATGCGAGCCACATCCCAGTCATGTTTGTGTGGGTCCTTCCTGGGTCCCCAGCCAGGGCCACCACCGCTGGGGACACTTCTGCTGGCAGTGGCCCAGCCCCCCCGCTGACCCCAAACCTCATGCTAAGCCACTGAGGGTTCACCAAGGGGAAACACCACTTCTCATCCTTCCCAAACCATGGGCCATCTGCTTCCTTTTACTTCTTTTCATATCATTTTTATAAAGGTGCAGCTCGACTTTGCTCTCGTTTTCTCTCTTGCCCAAGGACAGAGGCTCATGTAGTCACTCCATTCCAGCAGGCTCCCTCCATTCCTGAGTTTTCCCACACAACAGTTCTTATCTGCACACAATTCCCTGCCATGGCAGGTTGCTCCTGGGAACCTCTGCAGTACTGCAGCCACTGGGCCTGTGCACGGATGACGAGGGGAACCCAGCAGCCAAGGGGACAAGGCACCCACCTGCCCCTGGGTGATCGAGGGGCTGCAAAGCAAATCAACTGCCAAAATGTCCCCCTCGCATGTTGGGCAGGGATGAGCTGGGGCTCTTGGATGGAGGTGGGATGGAGCTGGCACCAGCGTGGCGTCACTGCGGTCAGGATGTCAGGAACAAGCGTGCCACAAGAGTCGAAGCTGGGAATCCGGAAATAAAAATATCAGCCATGATGTCAGGCTTCCTGAAAGCATGATTGACTGTTTAATTCCACACACATGCACACTCCTCTCCTCCCAGCCAGGGTGACTCAGCCCTGGCACGGCTGCAGAGGCTTCTCCTGGCTCCTGCCCTTGCCGCGAGAGCGCAAAACGCACCCTCTCTTAGGCGAGGAGAGACAGCGAAGTGTGTGTCAGCCTTGGAAAGCTCTCTGTGTGCTGAAAATGCCCAGCAGAATGATTCACTCCTAGCTCTTTTCCTGTGGGAGCAGAGTTCAAATGTTCGTGCTTTACTGTACTGTACTCAGCTGGCACCAGGCACCGGAGATGTTGGATTCAAAAGCGCTTTGAGTTTGGAAAGTGAGAAGTGACAGCAATGCGCATGTCACCCTTGGAAAGCTCACTGTGTGGTGAACATGCCCAGCAACATCTTTTACTTCTGGCTCTTTGGATGTGGGAGTAGAGTTCAAATGTGATGCAACAGAGTAAATAACAATTTTATCTATACTGTGTTGACCTAGGCTTTCCTATAAAATCTCGGAATGCCCTAACAAGTTGAATAAAGTGAAAAACGTAACTGCATAGATGAAGCATAATAAATCATGTTATATGCAACATGCTGACATGACTAATAGGTATCTGCTTGGGTTTGACTATTAAATAGAATTTACTGGTGTCTCTGCACATTTTGAGTGAGATTTCAGTATTTTTTTGATGTCATCTTCAAATCTTGTCCATCAAGCTTACTTTCAAGGTATTTCCTCATAAAATAATGTTAGCCCGCGTCTAAAGATATTTTTTCATTCATACAGCAAAATCTCAATTGACTGCATTAATGGTTTATATTTTACATGTTTTTTATTAGACATTTTTCTTAAGAGTTTTAAGGACTTTTCTTTCATAATGTTGCACTTTGCTGACAACTTACACTGAAGTTTGGCCTTTTGTTTAGGAAAAAACTGTGTATGTCAAAATAAATACTTATACTAGAGAGGTTAAATAAACTAATATTTATCCTCCCCTCTCTTGTGTATACTTGATTTTCAGTTCTAGATGAAGTGAAAGTACAAGTTTCCTCATTATTCTTTTATATAACTTGTATATGCACGGTTTCCAGACTCCATACAAAGTTTGTATTTCAGCTGCATAGCATAGTAAATTGTTCAGTTTCCTGTGTTTTAAAAGTAAAGCTTTTACTAGTCATGCTTAACTTTTTTATTAGTATTATTTATTGCAATAAGAGGTTATTTCTGTGTTGGCTAGCAAGATAGAATAAAATGGACATATTTTTCTCATGTAAGATGACCTGTAAGTTTACCTCTTTGAATTTATGACCCATGACTCATTGAAATGACATAGCTGTGACCTCTTCCAGAGGACACTGTGTTTTCTTATGATCACTTTCATTGTTCATTACTGCTAATAGCCTGTTTAATGAACAAGGTCTCTTCTTCCTAACTGTTATTTATTGTAGCCCTTTACAATGCCTCCATAGCTAATTTGTCAAATTTAAGGTTATGTTATCAGAGACTGGGAATAAGCAATTGACACACATATGATATTACAAAGATTCAATTTATCTACTTCAAAATAGCCTGGTCACAGGAATCTAAAAAGCAATTGTCAAATACAGATCCTGAATTCAGAAATCTGTAACTCAGGTTAATATTCTTACAATACTACATTTATCAGTCATCTGTCTAGCCTAAACCAAAATATTTATGCCTGTCACCATATTTTTTTTCTCTGAGTATTTCAATTTTACACATCCTTCACTTCTACTTTTCTTACTAGGAGTTCAAGCCAATGAGTTGGTCCTGAAATTAGTAATGTCTTCAAAATAATTAGTAGAATAGCCTTGACGTTAGATAGAAGTTCAGAAATGCGTGCAATGCAAGAGGAAGTTATTTCTGAAAATTAGGTAAATTCATATCTGGAATTTTAACAAACAGGATGAATCTTTAAATACTCATTGAACCCCTGTTAATGATTGTATTTTCCATGTATACAAAAAAATATTCATATCATTTAATATTTGTCATAGTAATGAGAACACACCAATGAAACTTGTAGAGGCTCCAAGACCCGTGATACACCACATCATCAGAATGTAATCCAAAATATTGCCCAGCAAGCAGTGGCAACAACATCCAGTTGCGGCATACTGTAAAATCACCAAGGGAATTTGCTACCATTATTTGGAATATTATTTACTTAGATTTGTTGCACAATATTTTTGTGCTGGAAAAACTCTGAGGAGGCATCTAATGATGAAGCGTGCACATGGAAGTCTGAAAGCAAAATTAGTTAAAACCCATGTTTTTTGACATGATAACTCTTACCTGCATGGTTATTGCCAGCAGTACTGCACATAATACCTGGTAAACCTATAGTTAGGGATCTCGTGATAGGCTACTTGACATGTTGCTGACTAGACACGTGGCTCAGGCAACCTGAGTCACACAACTAAATGTTGGTTATTGTCAGGACAAACTTTTACTCATTCCTCATCTGAAAACCTGACTGCTAGAAAATACCATATCCTCCTCCATTCATTATTATCTTTTATGTAGATGTTTCTCTGTGTCAATGTGTGTATGTGCAATTTCCAAAGCTATAATTTCTAAAAGTTGTAATTTTGCTACAAAAATAAAAGCAATAAGCAAATCCAAGACTGTCAACAAATGCTCGTACTAATGCCAGTGGAAGTGGCATTGAATAGCTAACATCCATCCAGTACTCATATTTCTGTAAAAATCTGGTACATACTGCTAACAATCCTAAACAAAGAGATGAGCATTATTAATGCATGGGGAAGTGAGAATCTGCACTGTTACTAGGAATAAAGAATGTTATATAATATTATGGTCCATGAATTTGGTAAATAACAAAACCATTTAACATGTTCTGCTACAAATAAAGGGCATTCATCAAGACTATCTAGCTATCAGACTCTGAATTATAGTTGGTTAATCATTTGCAAGTAAGTAGCCTTAAAATATGTGCAAGCACACTACTTTATGAATGACATGCCCCATCTGGCTAAGCAAATGAAGAAGCCTTCCCCAGCATGACTGCTAGCTGCGTTTGTGAGGAATGTGGGTGTGATTCGTGTCAGTAACTTAGAAAACTATTGAGTTTATTTTTGCATTTAACTGTATTAACCAAGATAAACTTTAAACACATGCTTATGCAAGGTTGTAACCTCAGGCACGGACTTATAGATATGCTGATGCTAAGCCTGATGCTAACTGCAGATATCCGGTAATGTAAACAAGGCTTGACACCTATTGTGTAGAAGTCACAAAACAGGAAGATTTGAGACCTTCGATTCAGCAATCTTCAAGGAAGGAAGATAAAGACCTCTAGCAGCAGACTGGCGCAGACTCGGATCATACCATAAAAGGACACTTTACAATATGTGAAAGGACACGTATACCAGATACAAAAGAGTATAAAAAGACAGAATCTTTGGGAATAGGTGTGCGTCGTAGGTGGAGCGGAGACACCCCGGCGCACCCAGCGCTGCTTGCTTATTGCCTCTCAATACTAATCAATGGTAAATAAAATTAATCAGACAAATTCACGTCTGTGGCAAGTTTTTATAACACGTTCGAACTGCAGATCAAGCTGCAGCAGGGCTGGTTTAGTGTTCTGTAAAAGTTCCTGTCTCTGTGTTAGATAAAATCCCCTTTTTCTCAGCACTATTCGAATCCATATCTACACATCCTCTAACACCATACACCAGAAGGAATGAGATGAAGAGCCAGCTGCCTAAACCAACCTGCCCCTGTTTAACCTCTTGCTTTCTGAATACTTCAGTGTCTCAAGATTGGTTCCCTAGCTAACCTTTTATTTCCCTGAGCTGGCCCTTCCATATGAAAATCAACACTTACACTGGGAAAGTACAGTGAAAAAAAGAAAAAGAAAAGGAACATTCACTTCACCTTGGGTTTTTCTTTTTAAGGTACAATGTAATTGCATGCCCAGGTTTCAGTATACAAACACTTTCAAACATATGGTATCTAAATCTCTTTATAAGCCTATTGAACACTAGCCCTGCTTAACTTCACCTAGAAATACAAGGTAAAAATGTTGTGCTGCACATGCCAATTAAGATCAATTTACATTTGCCTAAAACACAGCACTATTACTTTCTTCTCACTGAGATATAGTGAGCCAGATGACTTAAACAGAGAAGAGAAAAAAAAAAAAGCCAAACCAAAACACAACAGCTCTGGCAGGCAGGTGTGAACATGAGCAGCCAAGAAAAACCATCGAACACCACAAGGAGTTATCTTTTCTTGTAGCTGCCCTTGCAAGCACCTGCTTGCTCAGGTGCTACTGAGATCAAATCACTTCCCCACCTCTGGGGCTGAACCCTGCCAGTCAGAACAGAACCTTGCTTCTGTTCACTTGCTGATTTAGACAAGAGGATTTTCCTATGCCTTTTGCTGTTGTAAAAGATGCAAATGAATTTTTTAAGGAAAGAAAAAAGCCCAGAACTACTACATGAGACTTTTCTGATAAAGATTTAAATTCCCATATCCCGACATTGATAAGTAAATTATAAACTCAGTTTCCTGGGAGCGTGGATGAGTGTGTGCATATTTGTGAATAAAGAATCAAAAGTTTCTCTTTAGCAGAAAAACTGTTTTTTTTTAATGTCTCTACACATCTGTTATTCCTCTGGGGAAGAAGAACCTAGACAAATGAGTCTGTTTCTGTTGCTGCTGAGCATGAAAATCAATAGGTTTCCTTAGTTGTGAGAAGAAACAGGCCCTCATTAAACATTACTGTGTGACTTTCTCGAGCAAAAAAGAATATAAAATGCATTTTTATGCATTAATTATTAAGAAAAACCCCCTATTTTTCTCCTTTTGCAATTACCCAATAAACACAACAGCCATTCACTCCATTTCATATCACACTTTGTGCAGAAATTAGCCATCTGAGTGAAGTTTTGAAGGCTCTGGAACTTGTTACACTGCAATAATACTAGAAAAGCTGTAAAAGCTGGAGTACATTACACTGAAATCTTCAGTGAAACATGTCTTTTTCTTCCTCATCCTCTCCAAACACTCATGTTTTCCCACTCATCTTTCTTTTTTTTTCTAACTCTGATTTAATACTGAGCTGTCTGAAAGTGTCTTTTGGGGTATACTAACAAAAACAAGTATGCAATTTGTGATCCCATTTAAAAAATGCCATCTTAAAAATGAATTTATGGACTCTGTAGCTTACCAAAGTTAATCAAATAAAATAACGGTCAAGTCAAGCCCTGACCAAAAAAATGTGGTTTTCTATGCCTGCATAAGAGGTATGATAATAGACTAATGGCGAGCAAGACAGCAGTAAAATCAGATGACTGCTGTAATTCTCTTAGCTTCATCTGTTCAGTAAACCACAATAAAAACCTGTGTTGGAAAGAAATCTTCAGCCTAATGTAATTCTATTTTCTTCTTCATAGTCAGATTTTTCACTGGGATGTTTTTTATGTTGGTAGTAGATGCTTGCTGTTTTTAGTCTTTCTGGTCTTCCATCCTTCATCACTTAATGAGGACTTCTGAGTAGATTACGTGAGCAAAAATAAGCCTAGAGAGGAATTAGTAAGCTCCAAACCAAAAAAGTCATACCAATTTTTTAACTTTTCTGCTCTTTCACAGGTGCTAAAGGAGAAGATTGCTTTGGTTCCTGAGACGAAATGAAGGAATTTATACAAACTGAATTCCAGTTTTGGACCAATCTGGTTTTCCTTTGGGTTGCAGTTCAAAACTAAAACATCATATTTTAAGGGTCTTTTTGTATATAATACATGTTAACTGGTTTCCTAAGCTCCCAATGTAGTCAGTGATCATTAGCCATTACAGGTCATTCGCAAATGAGTTTACCAGGCACTAAGAGTGGGAATTGGCTGCTTCAGAATTGTCTAGTAACATCTGAAGCATGCAAGCACATCAGGGATAAGTGTCTGGGAGCAGAAGGTGTGATCTGTCACAGACCTGAACCCTAAGGAAAAGCAGTTTCCTTAGAGGCTGCTGGTTTCCCCTCCATCTAACATTTAAAATGACGCTAAATATCTACATTTTGGCACAATAACTCCATCCTCAGTGCCTCATTTAAGGTGGATTGGGGTATTCTGCAAGCTTCATTGGCATCAACCTTTCTCCTCCCAATTTCCCCCCATGTAAACAACTCAAACCATAACTTTTTTTCCCACCTGCTCCTAGTTTTGCTTCACCCATTCCCAAATATGTGATTTCTGATCCTGTTACCTAAGCAATTTTGCCATTATATGGTATTACTGATGGTTACCTGGTGGTGTTTGCCTTACAATATTCTACTCCCCCAGAGGTTCACAATACTCCCCTCCAATTATCTGTGGAGTATGATGTTTTCTCAAACACCTCCTGCTTAACCACCTGTGAGATTCAGCCAACCCTCACAACTGTAACTTTTGCTGGCTTCCCACGCAGCTACTTGTTACGTTCAGAAGTTTCTGGTGTCTTGTTCAGCAGATTTCCACCTTCTGCTCAACCACTTACCCTGAGCTAGGGCCTCCTCAGCAGCCATAACAATATGCCCACAGCAACTGATGTGAGCTGTTCTGGTCTAGTCCATTTCCCATTTCTAGTCTCTGCAGGCATACATAGACCGCAATGTCTTCCACATCCTATCTGGCTGCACAGCAAACAAAACAATATGCACTTGTGAAATACACTTGGTTTAGTTCTATCCCTAATTTACAGCAGTACCTGAAAAGGCAAAACATATGTATTTATGACTGATATCATAGCAGTTACCAGAAGAGGTTATATTTTTCTGAATTAATAAATCCCCAAACACTGCCCACTCATTGCTTCTGCTTGCATAGTCCTCCTGTGAATTATAGTTAAACAACACTTCTTAGGCTGATATCCATGGTGAATGCCTTTCAGTAACACATACGTTCTTGAAACAAACTTTTCCTTAACAATCTAGAAAACAGAGATAGCCAAGTGAACAGTACATTCTGATTAACAGTGAGAAAAAGCCAACTCAGAGAAATCAAACTTATGAGGTGACAAATGCTATGCTTAATTGTGAGAGATTCTCTCAGATCTTTGGTATGGCCTCCTACTGCTGTGCAGCAGGTAAATGGCATGGACATCCACTCTGATTTCCCTTTACTAATTTAGCTCTGTTTCTGATATATTGTCATCATTTTCTTTCTTCCTCAGTAGTTTTACTTTTTAAGGAAGGACAGCTAAACAAGCATTGCAGCTTCCCTTATTCTCAGGTTTTTCTATTTCTAGCTTTGCTCACTGCACTCCTTTGTGCCTTAGGTAAATATTCCAGCCTCTCTTGTGTCCTAGTCAGACATAATAAAAGCACCAAGATATCTTCAAATCTGGCACTAAGATGACTCATTCAAAAAGCGTTGTATCACTAAGACAAATCATACAATCTGGTGTTGTGTTAAAGGGGCTCATGATAATCGTGTGAGGAAAAATCCACCATCTATGCTAAAATTGTCTAACCCAAAGACACATTTTTACACACACACAAAAAAAGTGTCAGCTACCTGTCGCGTCTGCCTCTCAGTGGACTCCACAAATAGAATAGAATAGAATAGTTAGGGTTGGAAAGGACCTTGAGACCATCTAGTTCCAACCCCCCTGCCATGGGCAGGGACACATCACACTAAACCATCCCACACAAGGCTTCATCCAACCTGTACTTGAACACTGCCAGGGATGGAGCACTCACAACCTTCCAATCAGGCAACAGATTCCAGTGTCTCACCACCCTCACAGGAAAGAATTTCCTCCTTATATCCAGTCTAAACTTCCCCTGTTTAAGTTTGAACCCATTACCCCTTGTCCTGTCACTACAGTCCCTGATGAAGAGACCCTCCCCAGCATCCCTGTAGGCCCCCTTCAGATACTGGAAGGCTGCTATGAGGTCTCCGCACAGCCTTCTCTTCTCCAGGCTGAACAGCCCCAACTTCCTCAACCTGTCTTCATACGGGAGGTGCTCCAGTCCCCGATCGTCCTCGTGGCCCTCCTCTGGACTTGTTCCAGCAGTTCCATGTCCTTTTTATGTTGAGGACACCAACAGAAGAAGAAACAGTCTTATTTGCTTTGCAGCAAATGGTATTTAGAAGTCTGACAGGTGCATGGCAGAAGATTAAAATCAGACATCTAATTTCCATTTACCTTAATATAGTGGACTGAATGCTGTGGTAAGACAGAGGTTGATTACTTGTGGTATCACGCATCCCTGCATTGACAGACAGAGGAAGAGACAAACAATTCAGCATTTTAACAGCTTCATCTATTTGATTTTTCTGCTGAGGCAAATCTACCACAGCCCTTAGTTTAACAATTAAGGTGAGATGTAGCAGTAAATACAGCCAAACTTTGGAATAATTTGCCAAATATATTAGCAGAAAATATATCTTAAAACCTCTTTAAGAACCAGGTTAGGTGAATATTAGTCAGGAATCTTTGATCCCATATATAACACACACAAGGGAAGACAAGGTTTGTCTTTCCAGTAAACTCACAGTCCCCCTTTCTCCTTCTACTTCCTGTGACCTTCTGAACAAATTATTTCATCTTGAAAAATTATCATATAACATCTGAGCTACCAAAGAGGTCTACAACAAGCAATGCACAGAAGAAACAAACCAGTATGTCCCGAATGCTTAATTAAGGGATAAGACCCTTTCCCTAACTCTGGTATTGTTTCTTTAGACCAGCTTCAAGACATGAGGAACTCTGTTTTACCTTTTGAATGTAAGGGGTACCTTGAGGGTACTCCTTGATGAAAAAAGTCCAATATTAAGAGCTGAACATGAATATTCAAATCCAGGTTTTCCATTCTTATACATTGTTCCTGACCAAAACAAAATAAAGGAAGGAGTTGTTTGAAAAATCATGGCAGTCAAGTGAAGTTCCAGACAACTGGAAAAAGGGTAATATAACCCCCATTTTCAAGAATGGGAAAATGAATGACTCAGGGCATTACAGACCAGTCAGTCTCCCCTGTGTGGCTGGCAAAATCTTGGAGCAGATTCTCCTGGAAAGCACACTAAGGCACATGAAAAACAACAGGGTGCTTGATGACAAGCCAGCATAGCTTCACTAAGCAAGAGTACTTACTCCACAGTAAGAGTACTCCCTCAGCCACAGCGAGAACAGCTTTGAGCATTTGCAAGTGAGCACAAAGATGAATACTGGAACCTTCGACTGAGTAATCTGTGAACAAGCAAACACCCCGACAGCAAGAAAACCTCGTTAGAAGTAACTGCTAGAGTCAACAGAACACACGCTCCATACCCACTCCAGTTAAGCACAAAAGCCTGAAGCAAAAAGCAGACAACGGTTGAAGCACGACAGCTGAGAGATGGGGATCTTGGCAATCCATTACCCCCCGGGACTGCCAGAGGAAGTGTCCTGATCAAGAGCAAATCTCATGGCGTGTATTTTCAGGAAGCGGCCCTGAAATGGGGAAGGCCCCAGAGAAGCTCTCTCGGAAGTGATACTTTTATTCCTGGTACAGAAACCTTTGTGACTATGCCATAATCAGATGGAAGGAAGTCTCCATGCACACGTATCTCCCCGCGTGGCAGAGTAACAGAAGGTCCCTCGCGTTATGCTGAGGCAGCAGGTACTAGCTGCCAGCCAAAGGAAGGATGCTCTTCAAGCAGACCTGCAGCTCAGCCTCCACAGGGCGAATCTTGCACTTTCTATCCTTTGAAAATTCAATGCGGAGGGATTTGGACATATATAACAGCATCTGAAAACCCAAATGCATGCAGACACGTAATAAGGGAAGACTTCTGCTGCTATCCAGCCACCTCAGTCTGCGAGGGTACTGCACATCTGTGAAATACAAGTGGCTAAATGATCCTACCAACATCCCATTTTCGTGTAGTTCAACATCAGCCAGAATCCTCATAGATAAAATAATTCCCAGATCACAACTCTAAAAATACATCCGCAGGGCTCCAGAGGGCTTGAAGGTTGCTTCCCTGAGCTATAACATCCCTGCTGTGCTGGAGGGAAAACTTTACAGCAGCTCATTAAACCACAACTCCATCTGCTGCACAGTTCTGCCAACGATTGTTTGATTTGGGAAACTTTCTTAAATTAATAAAGATTGAGTCCCAAAGGAAACAAAAGAAAACTAACAATGTGCCTGTCTCCAGCCAAAAGTCACCCCTTTAGAGTAGAAAATTGGGCCGTACAGTCACACTTTTACTCCCTTCTTCTGTGCTACAGTAACCAGAACTAAAATTCAGGTAAATGTGATTTAAGCAGCGAACCAAAGCCCCACTTGCCAAAATCACAGGTCAGAAAGTCTGGAGTAATTCAGGGGACACAGCCCAGTTCCATGCACACAACCACACCAGCTGCTTTACCAGCAAAGCCTTGTGCTTCACACCTAGGCTTCTCCTGCATGTTTGTTCACAGCAGATGATACATAACACTCCTCTTCCTTTAAAACCTACCAACCCATCCTTGTTTGGGCACTGCTGATGGGTCACTGGGACCAGCCCAACTGAGATGGGTCGGACTGACCCCTACACAGGGAGCACAGATCCAGCCGCAAGCTGCCACCAGACACTGGCAAAGGCTCTGACAGTGGCAAAGAGGAACATCATTTCATTGTGCAAAAGCTTCACTGCATTATTACAAGAAAATGTTTTTCACAATTACATTGAAAAAAACCCAAATGGTTTGGAACACGTTAGTACTCCATGCAACACAGAAACAGTTCAATGCCGTGTTATAGCATCCACCTCCTGTAGAGCTGAGAGAATGCTACTTCTGTTCTCTTAGTGCCACTCTCTTCTGTTGAGAAAGCTTCTTGGAAAGATTGCATCTCATCTGCATATCCACGGCACCTACCAAAATGCAATCCCCATCTCATGCCAAGCCTCTGCAACCCAACAGCAAGAGAGGGATGTCAGAAGAGCGCCTCTGACACATGAACAAGGACAGGGGAATACTGCTCTTTAGGGGAATTAGGCTCTTTAGAAAGGACAGGCTGGCAGGCGGGGAGGGGGAGTTGCCCTTTATGTTAAGGATAGGCTGGAGAGTATGGAACTCTGTCTGAGGGCAGGTGAGCAGTTTACAGAGAGTTTGTGGGTCAGGGTTAAAGAGAAAACAGCTGTGGGAGACATTACTGTGGGAATCTGTTACAGGCCGCCTGATCAAGGAGAATCTGTGGATGAAGCACTCTACAGACAGATAGGAAAAGCCTCACGCTCGCAGGCCCTTTTTCTCATGGGGGATTTCAAACACCCTGACATCTGTTGGAACGATGGCACTGCACGGCACAAGCAATCCAGGAGGTTCCTCGATTGTGTGGAAGACAACTTCCTTTTGCAAGTAATAGAGGAGCCGACAAGGAGAGGTGCCATGCTTGACCTTGTGCTCACCAACAGGGAAGAGCTTGTTGAGAATGTGGTACTCCAGGGCAGCCTTGGATGCAGCGATCCCCAGGAGAGTGAGAAGAGCATGTAGCAAGCTCACTGCCCTGGACTTCAAAGGAGCAGACTTTGGCCTCTTCAGGAGCCTGCTTAGTAAGGTTCCATGGGATATAGCCCTGGAGGGCAGGGGGGCCCAAGACTGTTGGTTAATATTCAAGGATCACCTGCTACAAGATCAGGAGTGCTGCATCCCAACTAGAAGGAAGTGCAGCAGGAGGGCCAGGAGACCTCCTTGGATGGATAAGGAGCTGCTGAGGAAAATTCAAAGGTAAAAAGAGGCTTACAAAAAATGGAAGCAAGGACAGGTGGCCTGGGTAGAGTACAGGGATGTTGTCCGGGAAGCTAGGGACCAGGTTAGGAAGGCTAAGGCCCAGTTAGAATTAAACCTAGCCAGGATCTGGTTCGACACCATCTTCAAAATCTGAACGCGCACAAGTCCATGGGACCTGATGAAATCCATCCACGGGTCCTGAAGGAGCTGGCGAATGAAGTTGCTAAGCCACTGGCCATCATATTTGAAAAATCATGGCAGTCAGGTGAAGTTCCCGACGACTGGAAAAGGGAAATATAACCCTCATTTTCAAGAAGGGGAAAATGGAAGACCCGGGGAATTACAGACCAGTCAGTCTCACCTCTGTGTCTGGTAAAATCTTGGAGCACATTCTCTTGGAAGGCATGCTAAGGCACATGAAAAACAACAAGGTGCTTGGTGACAGCCAGCATGGCTTCACTAAGGGCAAATCCTGCCTGACCAATTTGGTGGCCTTCTATGATGGGGCTACAGAATTGATGGATAAGGGTAAAGCAGTTGACGTCATCTACCTGGACTTGTGCAAAGCGTTTGACACTGTCCCACACGACATCCTTCTCTCTAAATTGGAGAGATATCAATTTGATGGATGGACCACTCGGTGGATAAAGAACTGGCTGGAGGGCCACACACAGAGTTGTGGTCAATGGCTCAATGTCCGGCTAGAGACCGGTAACGAGTGGTGTCCCTCAGGGATCAGTGTTGGGGCCGGTCTTGTTTAACATCTTCGTTGCTGACATGGACAGTGGGATTGAGTGTGCCCTCAGCAAGTTTGCCGATGACACCAAGCTGTGTGGTCCGGTTGATACGCTGGAGGGAAGGGATGCCATCCAGAGGGACCTTGACACGCTTGTGAGGTGGGCTGATGCCAACCTTATGAAGTTCAACCACGACAAGTGCAAGGTCTTATTCCTGGGTCGGAGCAATCCCAGGCACAGCTACAGACTGGGCAAAGAAGAGATTCAGAGCGGCCCTGCAGAGAAGGACTTGGGGGTGCTGGTCAATGAGAAAATGAACATGAGCCGGCAGTGTGCGCTCGCAGCCCAGAAAGCCAACCGTATCCTGGGCTGCATCAAAAGGAGCGTGACCAGCAGGTCGAAGGAGGTGATCTTGCCCCTCTACTCTGCTCTTGTGAGACCTCACCTGGAGTATTGTGTGCAGTTCTGGTGTCCTCAACATAAAAAGGACATGGAACTGCTGGAACAAGTCCAGAGGAGGGCCACGAGGACGATCAGGGGACTGGAGCACCTCCCGTATGAAGACAGGCTGAGGAAGTTGGGGCTGTTCAGCCTGGAGAAGAGAAGGCTGTGCGGAGACCTAATAGCAGCCTTCCAGTACCTGAAGGGGGCCTACAGGGATGCTGGGGAGGGACTCTTTGTCAGGGACTGTAGTGACAGGACAAGGGGTAATGGGTTAAAACATAAACAGGGGAAGTTTAAATTGGATATAAGGAAGAAATTCTAATTATAAGGAAGAAATTCTAATTATTTTATGATTCTATGGTTCTAAACTGTGCCTGCTTTCGCAACGCAAGTATCAGCAAAGGAAGCAAAACTGTGGCTCACCTTGTAACTGGAAAGAAAAAGCAGCTCCCACTATCCAAAGCTGCTCTTCACACAGAGCAGGGGGACACTGGACAAGGTGAGGATGTGTTGGCACTTGAGAGCCACCTACAAACTGCACTAACCACTGCAAGCAAGAACATGGAGAGCTGCTGCAGCTGCAGGCCCAGCCTGTGGGTCTTGTCCGACAGAACACGAGTGCAGCCAAACACAAGGTCCAGCCTGAGCTTACCTTTAAAGTAACTTTTCCTTTTTCCACCCTTATATATCAGGGATTCCCAAGTCCTACCCAGATAAGGCAAGTCTCAAGAGCTCTTGTAATATTATTTATGAATTATAATCCTTTTCAATAGACAAGATTTAGAGAAGAAAGATTTGAAGGAAAGGGTGAAGTGTCCCTGTGACAAATCCAGATTTTAATGCTAGAACTAATTGCCAAGCAGTTAAAGGATATTTATCAAAGCTTGTTTTAAAATGTAGGCTCACACTGAATTCTGAGCCACAGCAGCAGAGGTCAAGCCCAGTGAAGCCCAGTCCAGCCAAATGAGCTGTTGCAGATGAAAGCAGTGTTTCTATAGGAATCCTTCACACATTAAAAGTTCCAGGAAGTTTTTGGAGAGCTCTAAACCTCTACATCAGTTAAGTTGATTTTAAATCTGACGGTTAAGTACCCCAGCCTCATGCAGGTAGCTTAAAATACAGCTAACAATTCTTGGAGACTCCAAGAAGTTTCTGCCTGCAACTCAAAGTAGTAGACAACCCTTTTTCTGTAAGCCTTATACCTTAAGCACCTTATATATTAACACTCACTGCCTCATGTCAAATAGAACTTCACCAGAAGTTTCGTCATCCAGTGTCAGCAAGGTTTGATCTTCCACAGCCCTCACATGCTCACAAAGGGGGTGATGGACACTCCCAGTGCTGGTGAAGAGTTTCCCATTCAAAGGCTTTTCAGGCAAGAGAGCCAAAGGGGATCAGGAAACATCCCCCGTGGCAAATGCACAAAGGAAACAAACGTCTTGACCATATATTGTTTCCTGTAAACCCCATCTCATTCTTGCTCTCTCTCACTCACAGACACACCCCCCCCTTTTTTATTTACATTGCAAATGTGACTCTCAGCATCACTAAACTTTTTGTTTGGGAAACCAAGAACATTAATCTCAAAACTGTGTAAAGAGAATATGCCCATTTGATTACTTCCCAGCCCATCAACAGAAAATTTGGGTATTATCATCACTATTACTCATGCCTGCAGTTTAGAAATACAAAGGTTAATAAAGCCATTTCATTCCCTGGGAACAAGTCTAGATTGATCTGTCGTTCCAGTCCATCAGTCTCCCAGCTGTGGGAGATAATCCACCTGAAGAAATGGTATCCCTGTGATTAACAGCAGTCCTGCAGGCCAAAGACACACCAATTAGATTTCATATTTGATCTGATAAATACATTTCAGGGGAGTAACTTTGGAGGACAGGGAAAACGTGCCACAACTGTAGAAGTCCACTTAGTTACTAAATTCACTAAGAACCACCACTGCCTTCTCCTGGTGCATAAAAGCCATTTGGAGAACAGGTTCTAGGCCTAGAAATAAGCAGCTGGAAGGGGGGTAAATGCAGAGAAAGCCCAGACCTTCACCCACCTACTCCTGCATCATCCATCTCTCCCTGGCACCACAGCCTTGGGTCACCAGGCATCCAACAGAAGCAGCCCCAGACCTCTCCAGACCTATTTCAGGCCACAGTCCTATTACCCACTGGTGAACTTCCACCCCCAGCTATTCCCCCTAATGAAACCACAGGCATTATCTGCACTCACATCAAAGTCTGGGTCCAGCTCAGGACCCTGACCAGCATCATCTGCAACTATATCCCCTGCAGCAGGTTCCAAAAGTTGAATTAGTCGGCAAACAAAGGGCTGGCTTTTAGCAGCTCTGAAGCAGTCCCCACCACACAGTACATGTGTGATTTGGTAAACCGAGGGTGGGATTTACTTTTGTATCAGCCACCATTTTATATATTTGAACGATTTCCTGTTCCACCCAACCTCCTGCCAATTTTTGTGCTCGCTCAGTGTGCAAAAGGCACCAGCACCTTCAACTGTGCACCTACACCTTCAGAAGCTCTTTGAAACTCCACCTCTTTCCCGAGACAGAGTAGCTCCCTGAGAGTAGTTCCTAAGTAGAACAGCGATGACTGACAGGAAAAGAGATTCTGGCATTCACCTTGAACTACTGAAGTCATCTGCCTGACCCAAATGACTGCAAGAACCCAGCATCTGTCTCAAGCCCTTTGATGATAGCTGTGAAGTGCAGTGAAGCATAAGGAAAAAAGCAGTAGAACAGAATTCAGCCTTGACTTCCATCAGGTCAGGCAACAGGAGATGGATGCAAAATTAAATTAAGATCACCTGCAGAGATGTGAGGAAACATTTATTAGATAAAACTCCAGAGCTTCACTCTGACAGCCCATAAAAAGCAGAACAACAAAGAATTCTGACCATCTGTGACTGTACATCTCCCTTATCCACTAGTGATTATCACTAGAGGCACTACTTGCCTGCAGAAGAGATCAAAGCTGGACCCTAAGCTGCTGCAAATTAACCATATTGCACAGGCAGAACACCTACCACAAAATCTGTGCTCAAAACTGTTTAGGAACATTTCAAACCCAAGTAACTTTGTGTATGAAGAAGCACCTGATAGAACCCTGAAGTGCACCAGTTCTCTTTAAACTTGTTAGCTTGTGTGTGGGTAGTTCAGCTACAAAAACCCAAAGCATTGCCTGTGCTGGGCGGAATTACTGCAAGACAACAGGTGATGTCAGTGTAAAACAAGCGTCAGACTCATTTTAAATAGTTCAGCATTCTGCAAGAGGAAAAACAGCTCAAGGGACTAGGCAGCTCACACGGAAAAGAAAACTTCTTGTTGCACAAACTCAGAGCCACTAAAGTGAGGATGTGACTTAAACTGAGATTTAAACAACTAAACCTCCTTGCCTGGGAGCAGGAGAGGCTGATCATGATAAATTACTTTCGTAAATGCAGATCATCCTGCTCTTTCATACCAAGTCTTCAGCATTTATTTTAATTAGGGTAAATAACTGCCCCTATGGGACTGTTCTACAGTTCGAGTGTTTGCATAAACCTGCTGCGGGTCAACGGGCACATTCCCTGGGAGACTCAACACCCAGACACAGTCATTACTCCTCCAGCTAATGAAGGACAGCCAGCAGCTCGGGCTCCTCAGGATATATGTACAGACCTATCTCTTGCCATTACCCCACTCAAGAGAGCTGAGGACTTACATGAAGTCACCGCTGGAAGCCCTTTCACCTCTACCTGCTCTGCTTACAGAAGCATGAAACCAGCAATGTAGATTACAGCTAGACTCATCAGCCATGCAGAACAGGAATAGAAAGGCCAGGAACGAGAACTATTTCATTTAAAGCTTCTCAGGATTTCACATTTGCAGAGGCAAGAGGGCAGCGTCACGGCAGAACAACCGCTTGTCATCAGATCAGAAACCACAGCTCATCGCTGCAGATGAGTGTCTTTGTGTGGCAGCACTTCTCACTGACCGCTGGTGGCGAGTACACACAGGCAGGAGAAGAGAAAGGACCACAGCACAGCCACACAGGGAGAAATTGAGCCCTTCTCCCTCCAATCGGTTCATCCTCTCGTTCAAGCTGTAGTGCACCAGATCCATACAAGCTCAGGGGCAGGAGCTCTCACACAGCAGCCTGCCTTGCCCCACGTCACTGGAGCTACTCTCCTCACAGAGCTTATTACAAGCAGTGGGCAGGATTTTACCTCCTTTCCCCTCCCTAAGGTCAGGAACAGAGATCTCGTACTCTCTTCCAGAGCACGCAGCCTCCTGTGATCCAAGGCCTGGAGTTTCAGGAAAAAGTTGTGAGAAGTCCACAGTCTAGAGCCATGCAAGAGAGGGAAGGTGCAGTTACAGACAGAGGTAGGTTTGTTGAGGAAGGGGTGGAGAGCAGCTCAAGGATGCACAGAGAAAGACCCCACCACAGAAAGATTGCTAAGGGGGAAATAGTCAGCAGCTGGCAACATAGTCATCCCAGGTCCCTCCTGGGCACACCCTTCCCCTCCCAAGTGCCCGCTGCTCAGCCACCAAAAAGTGTGGGGAACACAGGAAGGTTTAGCCTCGTACCTATGTGTATTCTCACTCCTTTCTCTGTGCTAAACAGATAAAGTTGTCTGATGTATTCTGTTGGCAGACTGCACACAGAAAATGAAACATGAACAGACCCACACAGGAAGGGAGACAGCAACACCCTGGCATAACAAAGGATTATGGTTGTCTTTGCCAGGCTCAGCACAGGTCACATCAAGCTCCCACGGGCAGATCCAGTAACAAGATTGCTGTTTAGACACTGGACTGTGAATCACAGCAACAGAGATGGATATTCAGGTCTGAACAGTGGAAGTCATTTTCTCTCCGACTCACAACAAAAGGTTACCACTGCAGTATTTGCTCAGTGAACAAGTCCCAGTTAGCAAGGAAGTATATCCAACACACATACAAGTATAGTCTTGCCTGGGGACAGGTTCTCCAATAGCTCCTATTTTACTCTCCCTTTAACTAGATCCAACCAATTCAAATCCAGCAAGTGTATTTTAATCTATTCAGCTGATCACTGACAAAGACCTGATAGTTCCACACTCACTGTAACAGTGGTACCTTTGCTTCCTTCATGTGCCTCGTGATATTGCCAAGATCTTCAACATCAAGGACACAATTTGCCCCTCCAGCTTCCTCAGCATCAGCCTCCTCCTCACTACTGCTTTCAAACAACTCCTCTGCCTGTGTAAGAGATCGGAGAAAAACCCAAGTGAGAAACGTATCTGAATGTTAAACATTAGATCTTCATCTATGCTAACCAGTGAAATCAGTTCTCACACTCAGCAAAGATACTGAAAAACAAGGAGCAGCCTACCAATAACCTGTATAATGTGTACCAGATGCATTTAAACCTGGAGCTTTCTTCGGTGTGCATTTAAAAGTCCAGTAGCACAGACTGCCCGAATCTCAGCCCAGCTTTCTTGCCTCTAGATGACTTCCTCTCCCTCATGCGCCCACGACACGACATGTTGATTTCACGACAGGCAACCAGAGAAGTCAGACTCCCGCTGTGTACTGTGATCATCTGGAAGCCTAAAGCCCTTCAATTCTTCCAAGTGCCCCTTGGTGTCTGATGAGCAGGGAGTAAGAGATCTGCTTTCCAAGTCAAACCCTTCACAGAGCAGAAACATCATCTCCCTTTCTGTACACAGGCAAGGTACAGCAGAAGAGCACTTGCGGAACAGCGTGTTTATTCCTCTTGTTCCTGCAGCACCCTCAAAACCACTCAAACAGAAGAGACCTGAGAATTAAACATGAAGTGAACTTGGCCATGAGACAAAGCAAAGGCTCTGAAGAGAACACAGACTGGCTCTCTGGAGCATGTATCACAACGCATACCTCCCCCTCCTCAAGAGGAAGGCTCCCTCATCATACACATGCCATCTAGCCTAGGTCCATCAGCCATCGCTAATTCTTTGGTCCTTTTTGGGTGGCTCATTCTACTTGCTATCTGCCATGGGATCGCTTTCCTCTTCCCCCTCTGCTCCAGAAAAAAGAAGTATCAAGCTCCCAACGGCACCCCTCTGGGCTGCAGAAGAGAGAAGTCAAACAGTGCTACAAGGGGCACTAAACAAAAAATAAGGTCCCACAGATTTGGGCTTTACCTTAATATTCTCATATTCCGATGCCCCATGTTCATGATCTGAACTCTCCTTTCTCTGCTTCCCTGGAGATTCGCACTTCCCTTTCTTGCACTTCCCAATGCAGGGCTTCTTTTCTCCTCCGCAGAGGGCCTGAAACTGACTGAGGAACTTGGCTTTCCAGGCTTCAAAGTCGGCCTCAATGGTGCCATGCTTGCTCTGGGCCACCTTACAGTCCCTGTCACCACGAGTCATGATCCGGCTGGTGCTCAGCATCCACAGCCACCTGTCAATATTTCTTCCAACCTGGGATAAGATTGAAGTTAAAGGGAAATTAAATGAAGCCCAAGTTAAACAAAGATGGCAACTAAGAATGCAAGGACCAAGCCTGGAAAGAGGGCTGCAGAGGACTGCAGGACAGGCACTTCTGCGCTCTCCCTCGCCTGCTGGCTCAGAGCACACACAGTCTGAACACCACCACACCTGAATTAGACATTATAAAAAAATGCTTCCCTGTGAGGGTGCTGAGGCGCTGGCACAGGGTGCCCAGAAAAGCTGTGGCTGCCCCATCCCTGGCAGTGCTCAAGGCCAGGCTGGACACAGGGGCTTGGAGCAAACTGCTCTAGAAGAAGTTGTGCCTGCCCGAGGCAGGGTGTTGGAACTGGAAGAGCTTTAAGGTCCCTTCCAACCCAAAGCATTCTATGATTTGAAAACACCTCTGCTATCAAACCCATAATAGCTGAGCTCTGGAAACAAGCTCATTTATGCTATGCTTGGTCAAAATGGCCACATGCCTAACACATTTCCTGTGGCACCACTTAAACATAACAACCAGGTGACAAGTCATTCCAACCCTAACTATTCTATGATTCTATGATTTTTCTGACCAAAACTCATTACAAAGCTCAGATATTGCCGTATGCCCACTTCTATGGGCAACCTGTGCCAGTGTCTCACCACACTCACAGGGAAGAATTTTTTCCTTAACGGCCATTCTCAGTCTCCTGTTTGTCAGGTTAAAGCCATTCCCCCTTGTCCTATCGCTACAGCCCTTATCCAAAGCCCCTCTCCACGTTTCTCATCAGACCCATAAGGTACTGGGAGCTGGTCTAACGTCTCTGCCGAGCCTTCTCTTCTCCAGGCTGAAGCAGACCAGCTCTCCCAGCCTGGCTCCAGAGCAGAGCTGCTCCAGCCCAGGCAGCATCTCTGTGGCTCGATCCAACAGCTCCACATCCCACGTGTTGTTGCCCCAAAACTTGATGCAACAGAGTGGGTGGTCTCACCAAAACAGAGTAGAGGAAGAGACCCGCCTCCCTCAACCTGCTGGCCACGCTCTTTTGGATGCAGCCCAGGATGCCATTGGCTTTCTGGGCCAATTCTCACGCAAACTACCAGTAACAGGCAGGTATGTAGCATTTAAGATAGCTCAGCCTTCCAGAGGAGCAGAAATCAAAGAAAGGTGCACAGGAGATACTGTGTTGTGTATGTTGATCATTCCAGAGTTTCCCAAGCCAAACACAGCATATCTCAGGCCCTTCAGATAGGCTTTCCCAAAGCGAAACTCATTCGCAGCCTCTTCTCTGTTGCACTCTCGGTTGGCTGCCCATCTGTGTATGTAGCCACCAAGAACACACAGATGTTCCTGCTGGTTGTCTAAGAAATGAAACAGAACACAAGAGAAAAGATAACTCCATTTTAATGAACACTTCAGGAAGAGAGTTGGAACATGCAGGCACCTGAAAGAAGTCAAAAGATGAGATTTTTGCTGACTGGCTGAATAGTTTTTGGTGTGGGATGCTGCAGGTGATAATCCCAACAGTGATGGATGGCCATCCTCCCTGTAAAGCCATTTTAAATTAATCAAAAGAGAACAAGCTCTCTTTCCCTTGTTTAATGGAGTGGTAAAACAGAATGGGACACCTGCCTTCCCCACCCCAAATCAACACCTTCCAGAACAGACTCTTGGCAGCAATAACGTCTCCCATAGATTAAAAAAGCAACTATCAATATTGACAGAAGAAAAACCCATCAAGGATTCCCCAGCAGAAATACTGCTCACAAGAAATTTTTAAGTCTAAAAGTTGCAGAAGGATCACCACCTACTTACTCCAGTTTTGAACCCTTCCCAGGTGGACACTGTCATAGACAGTACAGGGGCCCTTGTGCAGATACTGTCCATTACTCACAGCTGAGTTACAGAACTGGCTTCTACAAAGCCACACTCAGCATCATATGTCTTACACGAGCCTTTCCTCAGCACGTTCAGCATTTAGCTATTTGTTGCCAAGGACTGATGGACTGCACTTGCTTCCATGGAAGGAAAGCAAATTTCAACACAAAGCTTTGGGGATTTCCAGGAGAACTGTAGAGAAATACAAGACAACAGCCTTCACAACACCCGGAAAAGCTTGGATTTATTATTCCCATTTACAACATACCTACCTCCCCTAATAAACAATCGTCTGGATCATAGTCTCTCATGCTAATGACTTCCAATGGCACATTAAGGGAAATAACCGCCTCAGCAAGAGCTCTGGCAAATCTCTGAAAAAAGAAACATAGGAAGTGACCAAGTGCTACAACCCAGGTACCTGAAAGGTCAAACAAGCCCTGCTGTGCCCAGAGACAAGACTTTGTCAGGGACTGTAGTGACAGGACAAGGGGTAACGGGCTCAAACTTAAACAGGGGAAGTTTAGATTGGATATAAGGAGGAAATTCTTTCCTGTGAGGGTGGTGAGACACTGGAATGGGTTGCCCAGGGAGGTTGTGAGTGCTCCATCCCTGGCGGTGTTCAAGGCCAGGTCGGATGAAGCCTTGTGTGGGATGGTTTAGTGTGAGGTGTCCCTGCCAATGGCAGTGGGGTTGGAACTCGATGATCTTGAGGTCCTTTCCAACCCTAACTATTCTATGATTCTATGATTCTATGATTATTAGATGTGACTTCACGTATTTAGCACAAGTTGTATCCCACCAGTTGATAAATTCTAATTATAAAATGTACCACAAATTATCACCTATACCCATCGGGATGGACCTTACATTAAGGCAACTGATAAAACATCAAAACCTAATTAACATTTTAAAAGGAGTCCAGGAAAATGAAAATAAAACTTTGATTACCGTTCATCATGACACGGAAGAAGTAAGCATAATCTTGCTAAGGATAAGACAAGATGCAAGTCACTACTGGTGGGACGTTCTTTTTGGATGGTCACCCACTGCAACTGGCATTCTAAATACATTATATCACCCCATTGTTGTTCTTCTAGTATTAGTATTAGCTTTGTGTTGTCTATTGGATTATTTGTTTGGAATTGGAGGATGTTACAGCGCATAATGATTTTGACCTCTATCAAACGTATGGTAAAGCACTGAAGATACCTTTCGCAGGAGTTGGTCAAAAGAAGAACTTGTATGATAAGTAAAAGAATTTACTAATTTTAAAGAAAAGGGGAGACTGATGCGAAGAATTAACCAATGTACAGGGGGGGTTAGGGTTAAGCCGCTTGCTTAACAATATTATTGCTTGCTCATACTCAACAAGCCTTTTTCATGCTCATTATGTTATGCTAGAACAGGATGGGAGACAAGGCTACAGATAAGAGTAAGGAACAGTAAGCTGGCTCCTGCTTTCTGGGCCCTGAAACCGGCTAAAACCAGCTTTGTGGTTTGGACAATGACCAAGTCACCAGGGAACATGCACAACTATTAGAGGTAAAAAGTTTAAGCCGAGGAAGACTTATTTACTTCATCTTGAGACCCTTGCCCACGACCACCAGGAGTTACTGCGCAGGCGTAAAGGACATTTTAGCTCATTATAATACGAAGCAGGGATAGGACATGAATATGTATAGGCGTGTTGTGTAACATAATGAATATGTGTAATTTTAGAGAATAAATAAGGGGAGAAATGAGGTTGCGGCGGGCATGCCTTTGGAGGAATGATCCCCCATGTGCCTCAGCACTGAATAAAGCATACTTACTTTGCAACTTTAATGAGTTGTAGAGTCTATCCACGTATCAACAGCGCTGGTAACACCAGTGTTCTTAGTTACTGCTCAAATGCTTAGTCTGACCAAGGACTTTGTGAGTCTCATGCTCTGCCAGGTAGGAGTGGAAGCTGAGAGGAAACAGGGACAGGACACCTGACCCAAACTAGCCAAAGAGGTATTCCATAACCCAGCACGTCATGCCCAGGATGTAAACTGCAGTTAACCAGAAGGGATAGTTCACTGCTCGGTAAGGCGGGGTATCAGCAGGTGGTATTGTTTTCTCTTCCGTTGTTATTTCCCTTAGCATTATTATTATTGGTGGTAGCAGTAGTGGTTTGTGTTATACCTTAGTTACTGGACTGTTCTTATCTCAGCCTGTGTGTCCTGGGTTCACCAGTAACCATTTTTCTCCTTAGTAGCTGGTGCAAGCTCTGTGTTTTGATCCAGCCTGGGAACAGAGCTGATAACACTGGCTGGTTTTAATTGTTGCTAAGTAATGTTTATTCTGGCTAAGGTCTTTGTGAGTCTCATGCTCTGCCAGGGACGAGGGAAGGCTGAGAGGAAGCAGAGATAGGACACCTGACCCAAGCTAGTCAAAGAGGTATTTCGTACCACAGCACGACATGCCCAGGGAGGTAACTGGGAGTTACCCGGAAGGGCACGGGCTCTCTTCGGGGGGGTCGAACTCGTTCGGCGGTGGTATTGTATTCTCTTCTCTTATTATTTTCTCTTATCAATATTATCATTAGTGGCAGCAGTAGTAATTTATGTTATACCTTAGTTACTGGGCTGTTCTTACCTCAACCCGTGGGAGTTACATTCTCTCAATTCTCCTCCCCATCCCTCCAGGGGGGCTGGTGGGGGGTGGGGGCTGGGTTTAGAAAGAAAGAGGGAGAAAAAAAATGGGGGAGTGAGTGAGCTGTGTGGATCAGTTTAAACCACAACACCGTGGGAGTTACATTCTTTTGATTCTCCTCCCCATCCTTCCGGGAGCGTGGGAGGGAAGAAAGGGAGGGGGGGAGTGAGCGAGTGGGACTCTATGGCTGATGGAGTTTAAACCACAAGGTACTCTCAGGCTCAGACTCTGTGACTGAGACTGTGGGGCTGAGGTTGTGGGACTGAGGTTCTGTGGCTCTGACAGTGGCGGAGACCCTGGGCCTCAGACTTTGGAGCTGATACTCTCAGGGACAGACTCTGTAACTGAGACTGTGGGGCTGAGACTGGGGCTAATACTGTGGGGCTAAGACTCTGGGGCTGAGACTGGTGCTCAGAGTTTGGAGGTGATACTCTGGGTGAGACACTCAGACACAGACTGTGGCGGAGATTGTGGACCTGAGACTCTGTGGCTGAGACTCTGGGACTGAGACTGGGGCTGAGACTCTGGTGCTCAGGTTTTGGATCTTATTCTCTGGATGAGACTCTCAGACGCAGACCGTGAGGCTGAGACTTTGGGGCTGAGAATGGGGCTGAGACTATGGTGCTCAGGTTTTGGACCTGATTCTCTGGATGAGACTCAGACATAGACTGTGGGGCTGGGACTCTGGGGCTGAGACTCTGGGGCTGAGACTCTGGGACTGAGACTCTGGGGCTCAGACTGATGCTCAAATTTTGGAGTTGCTACTCTGGCTGAGGGTCTCAGACACAGACTCTATAGCTGAGACTCTATGGCTGAGATTCTGGGGCTGCGACTCTGTGGCTGAGACTCTGTGGCTGAGACTGGGCCTCAGACACTGGAGCTGATAGTCTGAGACTGTGACTGAGACTGTTGGGCTGAGACTGTGGGGCTAAGAGTGTGGGGCTGTGACTACGGTTGAGACTGGGGCTGAGACTGTATGTCTGAGATCCTGGGGCTGAGACTTTGAGACTCAGACTCTGTGGCTTAGACTCTGTGGCTTAGACTCTGTGACTGAGACTGTAATTTATACTCTGGGGCTGAGATTCTGTGTCTGACACAAGGGCTGAGACTCTGAGACTCAGTCTGTGTGGCTAATACTATGGCTGAGGCTGTGGCTGAAACTCTGTGGCTGAGACTGTGGCTGAAAGTCTGTGGCTCGGACTTTGGAGCTGAGAGTGTGACCAAGACTATGGGATTCTGACATTGGGGCTGACACTGTAGCTGAGACTCTGTGGCTCAGGCTCTGTGGCTTATACTCCAGGGTTCATACTCTGAGCAGAGACAGGGGCTGAGACTCTGGGGCTGAGACTGTGGGGCTGGGACTCTGGGGCTGATACTCTGTGACTGGGAATTTAAGGTGGAAAAGCAAGGAGCAAGGGCAATGCTGGTGGCATCGTTGCGGACGTCACCCGCCCATACGTGTTAACACGTACCAGTTGCCCTTATTGGCAGAGATGTACTTAGTCAAATGAGTGCCAAAATTATTACACAACCTTTTTAGGAGCGGCCATTGATTCAGGGCAGCCAGTGTTAAAAATTTTGTGGAAAAGTGATAAACTAATTTGGATCAATCAGTGGCCGCTAAAACAAGATCGGCTGCAGCCAATTCAAGAATTAGTTCAGGAACAATTGGATGCAGGCCATATAGTACCCTCTACCAGTCCATGGAATATGCCCATTTTCACCATTCCTAAGAAAAGTGGAAAAGGGCGACTATTGCATGATTTGCGAGCTATCAATGAAGCTATGAATGATATGAGAACCCTTCAACCTGGGTTAACCTCCCCTGTAATGTTGCCAGAGCAATGGGACCTATTAATAATTGATTTGAAGGATTGCTTTTTCACGATTCCCTTGCATCCAACAGATGCAGAAAGTTTTGCCTTCACAGTTCCCTCTGTAAACAAAGCAGAGCCGGCAAAAAGATACCACTGGGTGGTCTTACCACAAGGCATGAAATATTCACTGACAATGTGTCAGATATTTGTCGCCTGGGCACTAGAACCATTGAGAAAACCTTATGAGAACTTGTTAATTTATCACTCTATGTGCGATATCCTAATAGCTGGACATCAGATGGATAAGAAAAAAATTCTGACAGAACTAAGCAACATACTGGAATCTAGAGGACTACAAATTGCCCCAGAAAAAATTCAAACAGACTCCCCATGGCGCTACCTGGGTTGGATTATTACAGGTAGCACTGTCAAACCACAAAAATTGACTTTAACAATGAAAATTCACAACCTTAATGACGTACAGAAACTAGTTGGGGATATTGAATGGGTGAGAACCATCTGTGGAATCACTAATGATGATTTAACCCCTTTGATCCAGCTCTTAGGAACATCCACCCAGGCAGATAACACGCGTCACTTAGGAAAAGAACAAGAAATCGGCCTCTGTAAAATAATTCAAAAGATCACAGATAATCATGCTAGTCGAGTAATTTCACACCACCCACTCATGCTTATGATTACCAATTCAGGACAACAGCAAAGGCATCCTTTTGCATTAATCATACAATGGATAACAGATCATCAAAATCCATTAAAAATTTTGGAATGGGTATTTTTGTCCATTCGACCCAGGAAAACTATTACAACCAGAGTGGAATTATTCTCTCAATTAATTATTAAAGGCCGTAACAGAATTGTAGAGCTTTCTGGAAATGAACCAAGCACAATTTTTATACCAGTTGTACAAGAACACTTGGAATGGTTGATGCAGGTCTCATTAGAACTGCAAACAGCTCTAGCAGGATTTCCTGGCATAATTTCCAACAAATATCTGGCACACAAGTTAGTCACTATCTTTCACAATCAGCAGATTGAATCTAGACCTTATAACTCTGAAACTCCTGTTAAAGGACCTACAGTCTTTACGGATGCAGGGAAAAAATCAAAAAAGGCTGCCATAACTTGGCAACAGTCTAATGTTTGGCATGAAAAAATTCTAGAAGGATCGAGGGATGATTCGTTACAAACCCTTGAGCTGACTGTGGTGCTATGGGCCCTGCAAAACTGGTGTCAAACTCCACTTAATATAGTTTCAGACCCTCTATATGCCGTAGGTGTTGTTAAACGTATTGAACGATCAATGATAAAGGAAGTGTCTAACACTAAATTGTATACTTTATTAATCCACCTTTTACAAAGCCTAAATTCGCGGCAACAACCATATTTTATTACTCATATCCGCAGTCATCAAGGCATAGCGGGCTTGTCTATCGGTAACAACCATGCAGATCAACTTGTAACTCCTGCTTGGACAGGACCTCTGGTAAATAATTTTGAACAAGCTCGTCTTTCGCATGACTTTTTTTACCAGAGTGCTAAAGTCTTGGCACGCCAATTTTCTCTCACTCGAACTGATGCCGAAGGAATTGTAAACTCTTGTCCTGCATGTCAACAAACAGGCTTTGGCCTTTGTATTGGAGTAAATCCTCGAGGCATTTTACCACTACAACTTTGGCAAACGGATGTCACTCATGTTCCAGAATTTGGATTCCAAAAATACCTTCATGTCTCGGACAACACCTTTTCCATGGCAATTCGGGCTACCGCTCAAACTGGAGAAACTTCTCACCATGTCGTGAAACACCTTCATGCCTTTTTTGCCGTCTTAGGTGTACCCCTATCACTTAAAACAGACAATGCTCCAGCCTATACTTCTTCTAGGTTTCACCGCTTTTGCTCACTTTGGGGAGTGAAACATCTCACCGGACTCCCCAATTCACCTGCTGGACAAGCAATTGTTGAGCGGGCTCACCAACCCCTTAAAAACCTGTTACTTAAACAAAAAATGGGGGAGAGCAGTGTAGGACCTAGCGAACGCTTGGCAAAAGCATTATATGTGTTAAATTATTTATGCCTGGCCGGAGAAAGGGAAGAACCTCCCGTGGGAATTCGTGGTAGTGCCTTAAAATCAGGGTTAACAAAAAAGGAAAAGATTTTTGTTCAATGCAAAGATCTCAAAATGGGAGAATGGAAGGGGCCAGTTGAGGTTTGTATGACTGGTCGTGGCTATATGTGTTTGATTACAGGAGAAGGCCCTCGTTGGATTCCAGCGCTATGAGTAAAACCTTGGAAATCACCGATTGAGGGAACCTCAGAATAGCCTCAATTATAAGTTGGTGGATGATGGCTATGACTATAGGTCAAGCATTACATACCATAGAACCACAAGAGAACATGTGGATCAACTGGGCAAACCAAACGAACCAGTCATCCGTCTGTCTCTCCATGGCCACTCCTGGGGACCCTTTTCCTACTTGTTTAGTCGGCATCCCTTACCTGCGCCTGGCAGACTGGACCAATTGGATAAATAACAGGATGGTTTTAAATAGCTCTTTCATTAATCAGACATGTCATAGAATTTATGATTGTACTGTTCCAGAAAACAAACCAGCTTGCTGTTTTGGGGAAGTGAATCAAACAGGGATGGCTGGAACAATGATCATTAACACCTTAAACGCCACAATGCCTTGGGACGCTCAGGAGTTAGATCTCTGGGGATCCTTAGCAGGCAATGGGTCATGTTTTTATTTTGGAGGATTGGCATCTACAGAGCTAAATTTTTATAAGAAATATATTTGGACACAATGGACCAATATGTTGAGTAATTATGACTATAAAAATTATAGAAAAAATGCATTTTGCAATGGAGCAATAGGTGCTGAGACCCTAGGTAGTAAACTTTCTATTTGGAATGATAATTCATCAAAACAATTTCCTAAAGGATTTTTTTTTTTTAATCTGTGGACATAGAGCTTGGCAAGGGGTACTAAAAAATGTTCATGGAGGGCCGTGTTATATAGGGAAGCTGATGATGTTTGTTCCCAGCAAGAGGGATATGCTATCATTTTATAAAAGTAAAACCGAGCAACGAAAAAGAAGATCAGTAGAACAACTAGGACCAAACTGTGATGATAATGTTAATATGTTAGGTGAAGTCAGAAGAGTTTTTATGTCCATTTTTATTTAGCTTGCTGGACTGCAAAGCAGATTAATATCACATCTAATGTCTTATCAGAATTATTAGAAGATTTAGGCAGTGTTAGGCATGCAGTTTTACAAAATCATGCAGCCATTGATTTTTTGCTTTTAGCAAAGGGCCATGGTTGTGAAGATTTTGAAGGAATGTGTTGTATGAATCTATCTGATCATTCTAGTTCAATTCATCAACATCCCAATTAAAAGATAACATGAAAAAATTAACAATCAATCATGGCTTGGGTGGTTGCCTCCGAAGTTTAGGTATTACTGGATGGTTTGCTAATGTGTTTAAATCAGGCATTATGATATTATTAAGCATTATAGTCTTTGTTATTATTAGTAGTATAGTATGGCATTGCTTAATGTCTGTAGTATCGCAAATGACTAAAGGGGTCTGGATCACTCAAAATAAAGAAGGGGGATTTGTTGAGAGCTTTTTAACAAACAATGGGCATGTTAGCGATCCAGGACTCTTGCCATTGGTTAGAGTTCGTAGTAAGGATTAACGGCCTAGTTCACAGGTTACTTCAGGGCAAAATTATGGCCACGTACGTGGAAGTTCTGCAGGAGGGAAACAATTCCTGGATGCTGAAGAAGGAACCAATCAGCTGTTTTTGCATTATGTGTAGAAACCAATCATTGTAAAGCTTAAGCGCGTGACCAAGAATGGAAGCTATAAAAGGCAGTGCTCTAAAGTGAATAAACATCAGATTCTGATTACATTATTCAGCGTGCTATCCGTTTATCTTCCGCAGACCCCGAGTGAGGAAATAGCTGGGCACATGAGGTCAAGGAGGGAAGCGAAGGCCATGCGAGGTTGTCGGGGAGGCAGAGAAATTGAGAGATCAGTGGTCTGCCAATGCGGGTGTTTGGTGTGGAGAGAGGGCCCCAGAGGCTCACACATGTCCCTGTTTATTGGCCCCGGTTCCTGCACTTGTGGAAGCTTTTCTCGCCTGGTTCCTGGACCGACTGACACAGCAGTCAGTCAAGAGAAGCTGCTCCAGGCCCCTCCCCATGACTTCCCTACCTGACTTCTGGGACCTCCTGTTGAGGCATTCTGTCTCTGCCTTCATGGGCACGGGCCCCGAGTGGGGAAATAGCTGGGCACATGAGGTCAAGGAGGGAAGCGAAGGCCATGCGAGGGGTTAGGCTACACTGCAGCTTCCCAGACACAGTCTTTAGAGCTGGTTTCCAGCAAGATAAAGCTGTTCTTCGCTTGCTCCAGTTGCACTGTGGAGCTTCGCATGCCAGCTGCGCACAGGGCGGCCAGGAGTACGAGGCGGTTTCCCAACCTCAAACACAAACCAAGAGCTGTGCGCGCATTCCTGCACAAGTACATCTGCAGCCTCAGGGCCACCTCCCTGTCCTTCTTCTGCTGCAATCGCGGGGACACAAGGCCACGGCTCGGGGCAGCTGCGAGACCCCCTGTGCTCGGTTGGTTGGAAGCTCTAGGATGGGGAAGTGAGGGATTGAGCGGGGTCACCCATCTGCTGCCCATTTACAGGTCTGCTTCCGGAAACACTGGCAGCTTCTCACTGCATCGCTCCAGTGCTTGCACAAGAGCCAGCAGGCATGCAAGGTCAGCAGCTGAGAAGTTCTGCAAGGAAAGAGGTCGCTCTGCAGGCTTCTGTGCTACTGAAACAAGAGAAAAGCTGGAGAAGGCAGAGGCAAGCACTGGGGACAAAGGGATATGATTTATTGGCCTGAGAAAGTGTCCGCAGCAAACACAGGCTATAGCACGATGTCCTCGGCGCAGCTCCCTCGGGTCTGGAGCTGGCAGTGGGGCACTACTCCTCCACTTTTGAGCTGACACAGGAGAAGCGGAAAGCCCTGCGCAGAGCTTTCAGCGCCCTTCTGAAGCGGGTTGGTCGTCGCTGTTGGGATGCTCCAGCATCTGGGAGGGTGGCGATGCCTGTGGGGAAAGGAGAGCTGTAGGCACGGGGTTGGGCGGGCGCCGCACAAGCTCCTGCTTCTCCCTCGGGGGCTTTCCACGAACGGCTTTCAGCCCTCGCCCAGGGAGGGGAAGACAGGGCACAGCCGAAATCGTGCACACGCTGGTGCCGCCCTTGTCTCGGTGCCGCTTGACTCAGAGGCATACCTGGCTCAGCCTTGGTGTCCTGAACGGCTGCAGGAGACGCTGCCGGTTCATCCTTGTGTAATGGTGGGGAGGCAACAGCTGTGCTGGCCTCTCCCTGATGCTTTCCAGGTGCTCTCCTCACTTTGTGCCTGAAGGAGACCTGCACAACTCTCTCAATAAGTGTGAGTCGCCTCTGAGCAGGTCGTACAGGAGTCTCAGTGTCCTCATCTACTGCAGGCCTCCTTGCTCCGTTCCACACACCCACACGGCTTTCATCAATGTCCTGCTGCTCCTGGGGCTGCCTGTCTCTTTCCTGGATCACAGCCAAAGCCTTGTGCAGGGCATCACTCACGAGGCACCTGGCTGTTTCCTGAAAAACCAGCTCCGCCGCAGTGGGGCTGAGCAGGGCAAAGGCATTCCTCTGTGCCTCTGCTTCTGCTTCCTGCTCGACAAAGCCAGGGGAAGCTGGTAGCGGTGCTTCCACTTCCTCTTGTTCCGTGGCAGCAAGAGGTGTACGGCGCTGCTCTTCCTCAGCAGCCAGGGAGATGTCTACTGTCAAGGGCTTTTCCTGCACTTCTATAGACGTGGTAGACACCATGTCTTCTCCAGCCTCGCCTGCTGCTGGGATGAGAGGGGCGGTGCTGGGCTCTGCCCGAAGTTCTGCATCCAAGGGAGGCTCCATGCCCTGAACAGTTGCAGGTGTCATTGCCGCCATGGACACATCCACATGGCTTTGGGCAACGGATGTGGCCTGAAAAGCAGCCAAAGCCTTCTGCAAGACATCACTGACGACGCACCTGGCTGTTTCCTGAAGAACCAGCTCCGCCGCAGTGGGGCTGAGCAGGGCAAAGGCATTCCTCTGTGCCTCTGCTTCTGCCTCCATTTCTGCCTCCTGCTTGACAAAGCCGGGGGAAGCTGGTACCGGTGCTTCCTCCTCCTCTTGTTCCATGGCAGCAAGAGGTGGGTGGCGCTGCTCTTCCTCAGCAGCCAGGGCGACCTCTATTGTCATGGCCTCTTCCTGCTCTTCCATAGACATGGGAGGCACCATGTCTTCTCCAGCCTTGTCTGCGGCTGGGATGAGAGGGGCTGTGCTGGGTTCTGCCTGATGCTCTGCATCCAAAGGAGACTCCACACCCGGAACAGCTGTAGCTGTCATTGCTGCCATGGACACATCCACATGGCTTTGGGCAATGGATGTGGCCTGGAACGCAGCCAAAGCCTTGTGCAGGACATCACTGACGACGGACCTGGCTGTTTCCTGAAGAACCAGCTCCGCCGCAGTGGGGCTGAGCAGGGCAAAGGCATTCCTCTGTGCCTCTGCTTCTGCCTCCATTTCTGCCTCCTGCTCGACAAACGTAGGGGAAGCTGGTACCGGTGCTTCCTCCTCCACTTCTGACACGGCAGCGACAGGTGCGCGGTGCCGCTCTTCCTCAGCAGCTCCAGCCAGGGTAGCAGGTGCTGGTTCGCTGTGCATGGGAATGGCTGGGGCAGGAGACACGCTCTGCAGGTCTCCGGTTGCCTCTCCTTCTTCACCCATGCCTACGCTGCTTTGGCTGCTGGATCTAGGCTGGATATCCACTCGCGGGTCTTGGTAGAGTTCTGGGACGAGGGGGTTGACCCAGATGTTTCGTAATTTTAGGACTTTTACTCGGGACAGTATGTTCTCGATGTCCTCAACACACTGTCTCTCCTCCTCTGCGGCAGGAAGGCAGCTCCTCTTTGGCTGCTCTGAAGTCTTGATGTGGGGCAGCGTGGGCAGATGCTGGGGAAACACCTTCTGGTGCCGCCACAGCACGCTGCTGTTGAGGCTGCCCTTGCTGCCCGCTGCCCACATTGCTGGCAGGGGCTGTGCCGCTTGCCCAGTGCTCCTCAGTGTGGGCTGAGTGGCTGGGGCCTTGCTGCTGTTGGCTGCCAGGAACATGTCTCTTCTCATTTGTGTCCCTGCGGCTGTTGACTGCTGGCAGGGTCCCTGGCTCCCAGTGGTGTGCTTGCGCAGCACTGTGCTCGTGCTCCCAGAGTTCTTTCTTGTGGGAGCAGAGCCTGTGGACCTGCGTAGAGCAGGCTGACAGGTCTCCAGCCATGTATCTCTGCTGCCGTAACTGGGGACGCGGCGCAGCTGGGCAGAAGCTGTTAGAAGCTGCTGTGGGTTGCTGCTTGAAGTGGCAATGGCCGAGTCGCTCACGCTGCCGGAAGCTTCAGAGGCTGCTGGTGTTACAGGTGGCAGCCTGCAGCAGCTGCTGACTGCTCTCGCTGAGCGAGGCGGTGGCCGGGGTGCCATTGTCACCAGCGGTGGCAGACGGAGGGTCTGCTCCTGTTTCGACCCGCTGGTGCTGGGCAGCACCACTCGGCGCTCCAGGCTGCCCATCTGCAAAAGAAGCCGAGGAGAGAGGCTGTGTGACGGTGTCCGTTGTGCCCACGTCCCAGCTGGCCGAGCTCAGGCTGTTGGGCTCCCCTGCCAACCGCAGGGCTGGGCTCAGTCCCGCAGGCGGCTGCCTCCTGCTCCCAGAGCCGGCTGGGGAGAGGGCTGGCCACCCGCAGTCCATGGGCACTTCCCACAGCAACCCCGCATGCCCGGGCATCCTGCGGGGGGCACGGCACGGGGGTTCAGCTTGCTCCCTCCTGCAATTCCCGCCTGCCCGTCAGCATTTCCTGGGGTCGGGAAGACATTTGGCCCCGTCTCCCTGGGGCTGCCTACCTGCGCTCTGGCGGATGTCGACAGCCTGAATCCTCTCTGGGTAGCGCAGCCGTTGGAGCGTGATCCCATGGTGGGACGACGCCTGGCTCGGGCTGCCCTGAGGCACTTCTCTGGGCTGCCTGTGGGTCACCTGCATGCAGGAGGAGGAGGAAAAGGTGTGTGATGGAGGCGGCTGCCTTGGCACAGCGGCCCAAGCAGTGTGGGCAAGCCTGGCCTTGTCACCGAGGCAGCTCCGAGCAGCCCCTTCCCACCACTGGCCTCTCCCTCCTGCCCCGGCCCTCACCTCTCGCCTTCTCTGCTCGCTTGGCCTGCCCTCAGCAGGCTGGCAATGGGCTTTCCCCTCTTTACCCATGGGCATCTTCCACGGCTGAACTGCCGGGGGCTTCCAGGGGAATTGCTGCCTCCTGAGGGAGGCTGCTCCTCTGGACTGAGGTACTGTCAGGTAGCTGCAGAGGGCAAGAAGGTTCCCCCTAAACCTTCTCTTCTCCAGACTAAATGCCCCCAGGTCCTTCAGCCATTCCTCATCACATATGTGCTCCAGACCCTTCACCAGCCCCATTGCCCTTCTCTGGCCCCACTGCAGCACCTCAATGACTCTCCTGTAGTGGGCGCCTGGCTGTTTCCTGAAGAACCAGCTCCGCTGCTGTGGGGCTGAGCAGGGCAAAGGCCTGCCTCTCTCTGCCTCTGCTTCTGCCTCCATTTCTGCCTCCTGCTCAACAAAGACAGAGGAAGCTGGTACCGGCGCTGCTCTTCCTCAGCAGCCGGAGAGACGTCTACTGTCATGGCCTCTTTCTGCTCTTCTATAGACGTGGGAGACACCATGTCTTCTCCAGCCTCACCTGCTGCTGGGATGAGAGGGGCTGTGCTGGGCTCTGCCCCAGGCTCTGCATCCAAGGGAGCCTCCACGTCCTGAACAGTTGCAGGTGTCATTGAGCGAGCAGGCTGTGTGGGTCTGAGTTACTGACTGCACTTAAACCACGACACAGGCTCATAGTTCACTTGCTTGCAGGCAGGAGGAGCTGGCGTAGATGAGTGCTGCCCACCCACCATGTCGCCATCACCCATGTCCCCCTCTTTAACTGCTCCAAGGAGCAGTTGTAGCTGTCAGGCCACTCCGGTCATGTTAATCCTTCCAGATTGCTGGAAGGAAACTTTAAAACCATTGTTCTCTCTTAACCTCAGAAGAGCTACAAGCCAGACCAGTGCAGGTTCCTGCTCGTGGTTAACTCCTCTCACAAGTATATTAAAAGCTTTTCTGGCTCTTGTGCTGCACCTTCTGAGGGGCCGGGAGAGCCCAAACAACAGATAAAGCAGCACCATCCTGCTCACAGCAGCTGCCAGGAAGTGTTTGCTCACCTGCTGCTTGGGGCCAGCGGCTTCTTGTGGTTGGGGAGAGGTGAGAGGAGCAGGTGACCATCAGCAGACGTGAAGCTGAGGAGCATGAGCCCTTCTCTCTTCCGCCTCCCACACTGCTGCAGCCCCTGAGTGTCTCCTACCTCTTTTCAGAGGTTTCCAGGAGCAGTCTCATGGTGCTCTCAGCTCCCTCAGCACAAAGGGGCACATCCCCTCAGGGTCAACTGGCATGTCCTGTGCTGATCCCGACCTGAGCCCATCCCACTGAGGGAGCTCTCCATGCTGTGGGTGCTCTCTGAAGGCCAGTCTTGCTGGTAAAATCCGACGTGAAGGCATTGGGTGCCTTGACCACGTCCTTTGTCACCGGGTCTCCCCCCCATTCAGCACTAGCTTCAAAGGATGATGTTCAGCCACCTGGGATGGATGAAAATGTGGAGGAATAAACAATGACAAGCAGCAAGGCCATGAAGAGAACCAGGGTGACACTTGAGGTCTCAGATACAAAGCTACACTTATCCAGAGAGAGAGACTGCTCTGAAGGGCAGCCAGAGAGGGCCCAGCAGTACTGAGCCATTTGCAGCCACAGGGAAAGCCACACCGACTTTTAAGAGCTCCAAAGAGCAAAGAAGGGCCGGTGGGGGGCAAGCTCTGCAAGGAGCTGCTCAGAGAAGGAAGTGACAGAGCAGAGGCAGCTGGTATGGCTGCAGGATGGGTTAAACAGAGAGGTGGGGGGCACAGTGTAGGTGAAGGTGACATCTTCTGTGGTGGGAGCCCGGGGTGGGGGGCGGGGCAGAGCAGAGAAGTGAGGGAGAGAAGGTGGAAGCAGGAGGGACCAGAGAGCACTATGGAGCACATGGGGCCAGCCTCGGCTCCTCTCACCTCTTCCATCCAGATTAAGTCCTGCAGGTTCCTCCCTGCTCCGTGCACAGTGAGGTGAGAGCCCGGCTGCAGCCCTGCGGCTCCCTGAGGGCGCTTCCCGGCCTCAGATGCGTGAGAGCTGCTCCTCCCCAGGCTGAACTACAGCCCCAAGTGCAGCATTCCGAGAGCATGATGCTACCAACTCTGCTACCAGGAGCACAAGTTGGCCCAGCACCCTGTCCAGCAGGATCTCAACAGGGTCCAATTCCCCTGGGAATTTCACCACTTCCCTGGGGAGATGATTCAGTGGCTGATAGTTCTCATGGTGAAACATGTTCTTCTTGTGTCCAGTTGGGATCTCCCCAGGAGTAACCTGTGCCCATCACCCCTCTCCATCACAGCATGTGCCAAGAGCAGCTGTGGTCAGAAGATGCCCAAGGCTCTCACCCCTCCATAGCATGCAGGGTACAGGGTGCCTGGCTTTCCCTGAAAGCCAGAGGGAAACAAAACTCCATGTGTGCCCTCCCTGCATTTTTAAAGATGCCTGGTGCTGCTGAGGGAGACACGGCCCTTTAAACTGGAATGACATGGCTCAGCTGCCTTCCACACGTGCATCCCACCCTTCTGAGCAAGTGGCATTTTGTGCCAGGAACAGCACTGCACAGAAAGCCCCTTCCCCTTGTGCTACAGTGGGGACATTTCAGAACAGAGGAACTGTTGCCCTGGGATTGTGGGCTCAAGCAAACTGCATTACTCAGCAATTACTCACACACTTGCAAACGTACAGACAACTTCTCAGGACAAAGGAACTTCATATATTCTTTTAATGACAAGACTTGGGGTAGTGAACATGGGACTCATGATTAAAATCCATGTAATGCTCTCTGTTACCCTGTAACTGAGGGGAGTCTGGCAGCAAGCTCCCACTGATTTGCCTTCAGCATCTTTCTTTTCCTTCGGGTGACTCTGTATTCACAGGAAGTCTCAAGGAGAAGCTGAAACCAGCTCGTCCTTCCAATTCAAGAGGAACTTTCCAGGCAAACTAATGCATTCCTGATGCTCCAAATCCTTTCCAGCCAAGGCTCAGCATGCATAGCTGCTGGAGGGGGAGCCCTGGGGATGAAGCATCAGCAACAAAGACATCTTCTCTGCTTGGAGGCACAACGACGTTCTGCAAGGCTCCTGCTCGAGGCAGCTTCCACAGTCACGGCAGGAGGTGGGAGGTCCAGTGCCTGGTCCTGGTGGATCAGGATGCCTTGATGGGTGCATACATGACATCTGGTGTCACCCTCAGCTGCGGCTGGTCAATGCTGCCTCCAGTTTAGACGTAAATGCTCATCACATCCTCCACCTCCGCGCTTTCCACGCGAGACTCCTCCACATGCAAGGCCTAGAGAAGGCCAAAGAAAACACCAAAGGTGGGACTTCTCCAGAGGTCATTTTGGGATCAGGAGGGGTGCCGAGCTGCTGACCGTCTGCACGCAACAAAGAGCTGGCAGAGGCAGCAGCTGCGTAAAGCCCAGATGGCTTTACCCACCATAGTGGCGGGGGAACATTGGTCCCAGCACCCCATGGATGCAAAACTGGCTCAGCCCATCAGGTACACCCAGCCCTGAGGGAGTGCTTCACACGAATTCATGAGACCAGGAAGCAGGGGGGGATGAGCTCTGAGGCACAAGTTCTTCCCTGTGAGGGTGCTGAGGCGCTGGCACAGGGTACCCAGAGAAGCTGTGGCTGCCCCATCCCTGGCAGTGTTCAAGACCAGGTTGGACACAGGGGCTTGGAGCAAGCTGCTCCAGTGGAAGGTGTTCCTGCCCATGGAAGGGGCTGGAACTGGAGGAGCTCTCAGGTCCCTTCCAACCCAAACCAGGCTGGGATTCTGTGACTATCTGCACGGTTCTCTGTAGCCTCTTTGCTGCTGCTGCTGCTGCCCCAAACTGTCCCAGGGCTGCACAGCCCTGCAGGGTCAGGCTGCCTTTGGCTCTGACTAGGAGGGAGGTGGAGGGGAAGTATGTGTGCAGCCGGAAAAGTGCAGGCACTTTGCAGCCTTCGCAGCCTTCGCTTACAAAAATGGATCAACTTCCTGCTTTTATACCCAGCACCCAGTTTTTCGAGCTTAGTGCATCTTCCTCAAGCCAGCAGTGGGCATGTCCCAGCTGCCTGTGCCCACGAGCTGCCACGTTTCCCCCTGTACCTCCTGCTGGTCACTGACTCTCCCCTTCTGCTGCTGAGCTGCACCTGGGAAAAGAGAGAGTGTTATTCTTCGGCAGCCACACTGCGGGTCTGCACCTTCCTGCCTGCCAGCACGGGACACCAGGGCTGCTTCTATGGCACTTTCACCAGGGGGTGACATAGATTTTGCCTTTAAGATGGGGATTTCTGTAACTACTTCTCTAAGTTTGAGTGAAATCTTCCCCTGGGAACAAATGACTTTGTTACCTGAAACAGGCACCCTCAGGGGTGAAGGGTCTGAAGACATCCCTGGTGGAAGCTATGGAGACACACATCTTGTTGCCTTGTTTTGAAGTGGAAACCCCCCAGGGTCCTCTCTGCAGCTGGAGGTTTAAGGGAACTGCAGCAGAACAGTCATGGCCACACTTAGAGGGCGCATTTCAGAGTCCATGAAATTGCACTTTTACAGCCTAGATACATGGCAGCATCTTGATGCTGGTCTTCGAGCTAAAAGTTCTCCAGAAAATCATTGCAGCAGCATTGCATTGTGCTGTGCTTCTGCTGTAGGAAGCCTGCAAGAAATTTCTTGTATTATTCTGCAAGAAATCTGGAGAGGGGCTTTGGACAAGGGGCTGTAGGGACAGGACAAGGGGAATGGCTTTAACCTGCCAGAGGGGAGACTGAGATGAGCTCTTAGGCAGAAGCTCTTCCCTGTGAGGGTGCTGAGGCGCAGGCACAGGGTGCCCAGAGAAGCTGTGGCTGTTGCTCAAGGCCAGGTAGGACACAGGGCCTTGGAGCAAGCTGCTCCAGTAGAAGGGGTCCCTGCCCGTGCCAGGGGTTACAACTGGGTGGGCTTTACGGTCCCTTCCGACACAAATCACCCTGTGGTTCAATGCTTTATAGGGGACCCAAGCTCTGGCAGCAAAGGGGTCTGCCTCTCCAGGGCTTGCAGGGAGCTGGCTGTCAACCACGGCAGTGCCCCAGAGAGGGCTGAGAGACGAGCTCTCACCACTCAACACTCTCAGTGTTATCTGTCCCCTGGCACTGTACTGCACCGCACCATTTCACAGCCAGGTTTGCCCCTCTGGCCACCTACACGCGAAGGAGCTCTCAGTCCTTGTGCTCTGACAGGAAGTGGAAAGGCAAAAGCAAACCCCGCTCCTGCTCTTCATCTACCAGCCGATGGAGCAGCCGCTGCCACCATGACCCTGCTAGGACTGAAGCCAAGGCAGGTCCCCAAGGGCACATGTCATGGGAATGGCAGTCTTGGGGTCACCATCGAGCTGGCGCTGTCACCCAGCCAAGGAGCCCCACCAGCATCACCCCTCTGCTGGGCTGCTCCCGGCAGGAACTGAAGCTCAGGCTGATGGCCACCACGCCTCTGAACGGTGCCAGGGCTGTCAGCTCAGCCAGGGAGGAAGCCGACAACTCTTCCTCGGGCCCCGGTGCAGCACGGGGGTTCGTTTTGGGGCCAGCTTTTCTTCCTGCCTCAGCTCACGGGCTGCTACAACTGCTGGTGGTGGGACCTGGGGAAGAGAGGGAGTGTCTGTGACCCTTCTATGAGCCTATTTCAGAGCCCCGAGTGATGCCAGGGCAGGAGGTGAGAGCACCAGGGCTCAGCACTGCTAAAGCAGCATCACCCATCATCAGCAGGGGAAGCCTCCCCCCGGCTCTGAGGTGGGGACCTTGAGCACCGGCAGCCAAGGCAGGACAAGGCTCATTAGGAAGTAGGAGATGAAGGATTTAAGCATTCCTCCAGCTCCAGCAGGGCTTGAGAAGCCCTAAGAGAACTGTGATAAGGATTTGCAAAGCACCAAGAGTAAAAACACAGGGATTAAAAGTGCGCAAATGGTAAAATGCAACTCTATAAGCAATGCCCATGACACCGTGAACCACCAACCTTCATAGCAGAGCCCATCACCTACAGGGGAACGCAACACGTCCCAGCTCTCACTCCATCCTTCCCGCCCATGAGCATGGCCAGGGCCATCGCCGTCAGCCCAATTACTGCTGCCTCCACTCACATCGCCTGCACTTGGCTGGGTGATGTGTCCTGTCTGGGTTTGCACCTGAAGGTGACGCTGTCTGTGAGCAGCAGCAGGGACGTGTTCTCAGGGAAGAGCTTTGCGTGGCCAAAATCAATCCATCTTTCCTCCAGCCCAGGGAAACCACTCACTTCTCTAATACCTAAAGGCAAACAGCCAGTGAGGTGCTTGCTTTCATGAACGCACAGCACAAGAGAACTCTTCCCAGCAGGAAGTCCCATGCCTCCCAAAGGAGTCCCATGCCTCCTTTCACGCACCCAGGAATAGCCCCCAAGCTCCAGGGCATGGGTGCTGCAGAGAGGCCTCTTTGAACACCCTCTTCTCAGCACCCTTTGGTCCCCAGCCCTGTGCTCGGACCCTCCGGGACGTACTGGGGAGGAGTGGGATGCAGCAAGTGGCCATCCCCGTGGGAAGTGCCTGCTTCTCCTGGCCCAGGGCACGGTCACAAGGGTGGAAGCTGCTGGTCACAAACCTCTGCAGGGCCCAGGAAGGAGCTGGGAGCCAGCACCAGTTATCTTTCTCTCTCATGATGCAGACTTGCAGCTCAGGGTGGGCAGAACAACCCCTGGACACCTCTATGGCTCCATAGGATTTTCCCTGCTCAGGGAAAGCTGGAGGTCTCAAAAAACACCCAGTTTTGGGGAAGGACAAACTGGAAAGAGTGAAGTCCCTTCCTTTTACTTTCAGCCTGGAAACAGCCAGCAATCAAAGATAACAATGGTACCTTTGCCTTGGTTCGGAGAAAACTCCAGGAACAAACTCACCAACAGAGTTTCAAGTTGACAAGCAGGTATTCTTTATTGCGGCGCCGGGAGATACGGGGGATAGTCCCCGTATTGCTATACAGGCCATCCTTATATATGAGGCTGCACATGAATTACATCATTTTCTGAAAAGTTTCCCACAAGCATACAAAAACTGTGATGGTGGTTTTTAAGGGTCCTTTACTTCTCCCAACAATCCTCATAACTCCTGGCAGTCTTTGAAGCACCAGCTTAATTAACATCACAGACATAGCAATCATCCCGTCCTTCTACTTATCAGTTAGTTTAACTGCTCCCATCCTGGACATCTGCTAGACTTGTGATACTGCCCAGTAGATGTTTACACCAGCTTAATGGGTTCATTAACACCACAAACATAACAATCAGCCTGTCCTCCTACTTATCAGTTAGTTTAACTGCTCCCATCCTGGGCATCTGCTAGTCCCAGATACTCCCCATCCCCAGGTAAGGTTTTTCTATTCTGCTTTCCATACACTTTTTGTACTAAGGTCCTAAGGTCCTGAAACTATGTCGGCTACCTTCAAGCACCGCAGTTATTTTCCATTACAAAGCCATCAAACTTAACCTTACTTAGAACTGATTACATTGTGCTTTTGTGCCTCCTTCTCTCAACACATAATAGCTCCTTCCTCAGGTAGCTGAACAGCTTCCAGTAGTCGTAGAATTTCTGTAGCATGTTTAATCTGTTTCGTGTTCAAAAGTCCTCGTTCTTTCCAGGTGGCACCATGCGCACGGACCATGCCAAATGCATATTTAGAATCAGTCCAAATATTTATCCTTTTGTCTTTAGCCAGTTCCAGGGCTCTCGTTCAGTATGTTCCAGAGGTTTCTTTCAAATCAGGTCAGCTTGAATACACAGTCTCTATAGTGGCCAAGCAGTTGTGTGTTAATAGTTCCTGTTGGTTGTTCCTGCAAAAGGATGCTGGATTGACAACATTAGTGACCACGATTTCTATATCATTGTGTTCCACAAGGGTGGCCTGGTATTTTAAAAAAACATGACGGAGATAACCGGTGGGCTTCTTTCTGTTCCAGGACTGCTGATACAACATGGGACACTAGCACAGTAACCTTTTGTCCCAAGGTAAATTTGTGAGCCTCTTCAGTATTCATGACAACTGCTGCCACAGCCCTTAGGCATCCAGGCCATCCTTTGCTCGCTTCATCCAGCTGTTTTGAAAAATACACCACTGCCCTCTTATAGGGTCCTGGGTTTCTGAGTAAGGACCACCAAAGCTATTCACTGCTCTTCATAGGAATATAGCCAAAAGGATTCAGTCACATCCAGACACAGAGCTGCAGTTCTCATTAGCTTTGTCTTTTAAATTTCTAAAGCCCTCCTCTGCTGAAACAGTCCATTCCAAAGAGAGAGGGGTTTCTTTTAACAGTTCACATAGGGGTCTTACCAGAACACTAGAATCATGCATCCAAAGCCTGCATCGTCCAGTCATTACCAGGAATGTCTGGAGCAACTTGGTGGTCGATGGTCGTGGAGTTTGACAAATGGCTTCTTTTCGAGCAGTTCCAAGTTCTCTCTGTTCTCCTGTTATTTCATATCCTAGGTAGGAAACTCAGGTTTGGATTAGTTGGGCCTTTTGTCTGGATACCCAATAACCACTCAGTCCCAGAAAACTCAATAATCCCACCATTCACTGGACACGTTCTTCCTTTGTTTCTATGGCAATTAATAGGTCATCCACATCTTGTAACAGAGTCCCCGTCTGAGTGGGTGGTTTCCATGATTCTAGTGCCAGTGCTGATTTTGAAAACTCGCTGGACTGTTTTTAAACCTTTGAGGTAATACTGTCCAAGTTAATCGGGTTTTCCTTACTGTGTCAGGATTTTCCCATTCAAAAGCAAATAAATTCTGGTTTTCTTTGGCCAATGGTAAACAAAGAGTCCTTTAAATCCAAGACGGCAAACCATTTCTGATTATTATTCAATTTAGTCAATAAGGTATACGGATTAGCTATTACTGAATTAATATCCTCTACAAATTTGTCGATTGCTCTGAGATCTTGAACCAATCTGCAACTTTATTTCTTTACCGGCAAGACAGGAGTATTATATTCCAATTCACATTCAATTAATAATTTATATTTTAAAATTTATCAATGATTTTTAATTCCCTTTCCCTGCAATTTTAGGGGGATATTGTTTTATTCTAATTGGGCAGCCCCCACCACCCTTTTTATTCCTACTTCAACAGGCAAAGCATTTTTCGCCTTACCTGGAACTTCACACGCCCATACTCCCAGATATACCTGATTAAGGATTTCTTCTATTTCAGGGAGGTCCTCCTGTTTGCTTTTCTGTTGAATTAAAGAGAAACTCAAAACTGCATTTAATTGATCATTTTTAACTCTTAATTCCATTTTGCCTTCTTTAAATGTTGCGTCTCATCCTAAACATTTCGGAGAATTTAGCATGCATAAAATTTATGCTTTCCCATTTGTTTTCCCAATTTGTAGTTTAAGGGTTTCAGAAAGAACGCCTCCTTTTTTTTTTTTTTCCTCTTTTTCTTGGTGACCAGTAGCTCCCAAATCTGTAACAAATTCTTTTCCCTCTGATTTAATGCCGCATAAGTTGCTCCTGTATCCACTAAAATTCCACTTTATTTCCTCTAGTCCCTAGTTTTAATTTAACAGGTGGATCTGCTAGGGTAGATTCCCCAGGTCCCCATCAGTCTAGTTCCAATTCAGCCACCGGAGCCACCCCATGGCACTCCCCCCAGGGCAATCTCTCTTCCAACGTCCAAACTCCCCACAGCACACACAGATCTGGTCTCATAGGAGACGAACCCACTCCCCCACCTCCGCCCGACATCCCTCCACCTCTGCCTCCCCAGCACTCATCCCACGCTCAAACACAGGAACTGCCCGAGCTCCCCTCCTTGCCCTCTTGGTTTTCCTTAGCATCTTTCCCCAGTATCACAATCTGAACAACATCTCTCCAGCTTAGCTTTCAGTTTTTCCCTGCCCTTTTCCAAAGCCAAAATTAAGGGATCTGGCAGAGGTATATTAATTTCACATTCCGTCTGTCACTTGGGGTCGTTTCTTAAAGTGAAAAACATATCTGCATACATTACTTATCCCATTTTCCTTGCCACCTCAAAACAACATTAATTGCAACAATGTATCATAATTCCAAGTTCCATTTTTAGGATATTTTTCCTGATCTTCCAAACTATACAAAGGCCACCATCCGTTACAATATTTTTATCAACGTTTTCTCATTTACCGAGCCCCCAGGAAACCCTCCCAGTTCTTTCAAACGTGCCAAAATGCACCCTAAAGGACTCTTTTTCAAGATCTCTCCCCTCTGCTGATTTCCCATTATCAATCTCACGTTCTCACACACACACACACACACACGGGATCCCACAGACACACTCCACACAGTTACAACACTTGAGACAGAGACTAAAATTGTATCAAACTAACAACAGTTATAACAACCTGCCACCGATACCAAAATCACAAGACCAAAATCATCACTATAATGAGCCACAAAATAGACACTCCACAGTTACAACACTTGAAACAGAGATAACAATTAATAATACATTTATAACAGTCTGTCACCAATACCAAAATCACAAGACCAAAATCATAACTATAACAAGCCACAACGTAAGTCAAATACCAGTAAAATCCAAAACCTTTTCTACAAGACGCCCACCTCGTCTTGCAGGACCTCAACCACAAGATGCCCTCTGCTTCTTGCGATTGTGTCCTGGGTTTACCAGGAGCCGTTTTGCTCCTTCTTAGTAACTGGTTCAAGCTCTGTGTTTTGACTTCCAGCCTGGGCAGACAGCTGATAACACCGATTGGTTTTAACTGTTGTTAAGTAATGTTTATTCTGGCCAAGGACTTTGTGAGTCTCATGCTGTGCTGGGGACGAGGGGAGGCCGAGAGGAAGCAGAGACAGGACACCTGACCCAAACTAGCCAAAGAGGTATTCCGTACCACAGCACGTCATGCCCAGGGAGGTAACTGGGAGTTACCCGGAAGGGCACTCTCTCTCTTCGGGGGGGTCGAACTCGTTCGGCGGTAGTATCGTATTCTCTTGTTATTTTCTCTTATCAATATTATCATTGGTGGTAGCAGTAGTGATTTGTGTTGTACCTTGGTTGCTGGGCTGTTCTTATCTCAACCCGTGGGAGTTACATTCTCCTGATTCTCCTCCCTATCCCACCGGGAGTGGGGAGGGTCGGGGGGGGAGGGGCGAGTGGATGAGCTGTGTGGATCGTTTTAAACCACGACAGATTGTATATGGGTAAAACCAAAATCTTTCTTGCAGGACCCCAACCACGAGATGCCCTCTGCTTCTTGTGCGTATACACCGATAAAATGCAAAACCTTTTGTACAAGACGCCCACTGCGTCCTGCAGTGATACAGGGTTAATAAATGTACATGGGAACAATACAGGGGATTGTATAAGAGAGTTAGAAGAATTCCTTGCTTAAACAAAAGTATTGTCTGTTGTAAACACCTATCATGCTTACTAAACAGAACAAGGCACAAACTACTGATAAGGGGAGGAGACAGAGGCCTGATTCTACTGATAAGCAACTATTGACAAGGAAATGCGAATGTCTGGGTCTATTGATAAGGGGGAGAAGCTGATGATTTATGGATGAGGTACCGACTAAACCCTAAAGCCATGCGCGAAGATTAAAAGGTGAAAAGTTTAAGAAGAGGAAGACTCGTTTACTTCATCTTGAGGATCCCTGCCCACAGGAGGAAGACTCATTTACTTCATCTTGAGACCCCTGCCCATGACCAGAGGGGGCACTGCGCAGGCGCAAAGGACCTTCTAGCTCATTATAATACGAAGCGGGGACACATACTAAATACGTATAGGCGTATCAGTAATCTAATGCATATGTATGCCTTAAGGGAATAAATGTAAAGGAAAAACGACCCTGGGTGTGCATGCTTTGGAGGAACGATCCCCATGCACCCCAGCGCTGAATAAAGCATACCTACTTTACAACTTTAACGAGTTGTGGAGTCAATCCGCGTATCAACCCAAGTACCAACATCTAACTGGCCTCAGCAGACAGACGCCAGACCAGACCAAAGAGGTCCTGGGGAAACCATTTCAGAAGAACACAGGTAACTGAAATCACTTCCAGGGACCAGGGTCAGGACTGGCTGGGAGCAGGGACACAGGAGCCAGCACATACCGAGCTGGCCGCGGTGTAACTGCCAGGCACACTTGAGGGACTCCGGCACCGTGTGGTGGCAGCGAGTGGCAGCAGCGAGGACGGGCCTGGTGTCACCGGGCAGCCACAGCAAGGCCGGGCTGGAGCTGCCACACAGCCGGAGCACCATAGCCTGAGCTGCTGGGAGAGACGGGACAGAACTGGTGACACTGGTGACACACACACAGGGACACACACGCAGGAGTTGCTGCTGCTGCCCAGCCCCACATCCCCATGCCAGGCACTGGCAGCACTCTGGGAAAGCTGGACGCATCCCCACAGTCATCACTGATGGACACAAGAGGTGAGAGAGAGCTCATGCACTGAGGAGGGGAGAAGTGGGTGGGATCAAAGGAAAGGCCGAAGAGGGCTGGGAGGCCCATTTTCAGCCTCTTCTCTCTTGTTGGCCTCCCCCCGTTTCTGGGATAAGGGCAGGAGAGGACCGGGAGGGAGGCTGGAGCTGCACGTGAGCCCTGCCTGCCCCCAGCTCCTGCCCATCACTCACGGACAGCAAGGAACCGTCAGGGGCTCGGGGAGATTTCTAACCAACCTCAGCCCATCCAATGCAGCAGCTGCAGCAGCAGCAGACACAGGGCGTCTCCTGCTTTGTGACTCCCAGCAGAAAACAGTCCTGGGAAACCAATGAGCACCCAGGATTTATCAGGCAAAGCAATTCCAGAAGGGACCACAACAAAGCAATTCCAGAAGGGACCACAACGTGCTGCCAAAGCCTCATCTGCTGCAGGTTTCGGCCTCTCTCTGGCCTCCCCACTTTGAATACCCCATTCCTGGGCAGAACTACAGAGCTATGGGACAGAGAGAAAAGTGACCCTGGGTAGAGGCACAGGGAGTGGAGGAATCCAGGCATTAGGTCAGTTCTAGAAGAGCATCAAAACACTGAGGAGGAGGATGAGGGGGATCTCTGCTGCTTCTGAAGGACACCACCAGCACGGAAGAGAATCCAGCCAGGGTTAAATCTTAGCCTGGAGATCATGGGACCATTTCTCAGAGGGAGATCTGTAACAGCTCCTCAATGCAAGGGCAAAACCTTCCAAGCATTAAGATGTGAAGCCACACAGAGCACCCTGTCCTGGTTATCCATTCCTGGAGGGCAGCTCTCAACCCAGCAGGATTTAACAGCACTTTGGTCTCAAATGCACAGAAATGTGGCACCACTGGGGAGACACAGACTCGGCGAGCTTTGCTTATCGAAGACTTGTGATTTTCCGCCATGCTCTCTCAACACTGCAGCTATGGCTGCCCAACCTGCTTCTCCACTCCAGGGCTGAAGATTGCAGAGCTCTCGAAGTTGGCACTAATGTTAGCATAAGAATAAATACATAACCACCGGAATGGTTATATGAGGTGCTTTATTGCAGCGCTGGGAAACCAGGGGCACTCGCCCAAATCTGGCTTCGACCTCGTCACATCGTGTTCGCAATTTATACACTAAAAATTTGGTCACTAATACACATGCAACACGGATTACATCATTAACTAATACATGTGCAGCACCTTTCTGCTCTTTGCATATACACCAACCATTGTGTGGACGCCAGCATTCTCTTATTCTCACTTGACTACCCTTGGTGTGTCCATAATTTCTGCTTCGACAGACTTTCACAATACTTTCTTAAATCCACCCATATACCCTTCACCATATATGGTTATGTTGGCTCTTGCCACCAAGCCTACCATTGTTAACATTGGCTACTGAATAACTATGGTACGAAACTACAAACAATACTGCAAAATTACAGTATTTCCAAAGCCACACTATTGATTTATAAATTGTTCAAATATAATCATTTCTACTATTTATATAGTTATCGTAAAAAATTCGCCCCTTTTTCTAACACTAACAATAAAATCAGCTATTCCATGCTCTCAGACAACAACTCGCCGGGCAGGAACAAACTAAACCAGAGGCAGCTCTGGGGGAAAAGCCTGGAAACAGTTTCCTAACAGAACACGGTCTGAGGTGGGGACGTGCCCCTTCAGCAAAGGCTCACGAGGTTCCTGGCCTCAAGTCACCAGCAGCTTCAGCACTGCACAAAGATTCCAACTTGGAAGTGCCAGATCTGCAGCCACCAAAATGCAACCCCGGCTCCTGGCAGCTGCAGGAATCAGCCACCACGTCACAGACATGGACCTTTGAGATCATCGAGTCCAACATTAACCCGGCGCTGCCGAGGCCACCGCTAAACCCCGTCCCCAAGCGCCACGTCTACACATCTGTTCAACCCCTGCAGGGATGGTGACTCCACCACTGCCCTGGGCAGCCTGTTCCACGCTTGACAACCCCTTCAGTGAACAAACTGCTCCTCATCTCCAGTCTAAACCTGCCCTGGTGCAAACTGAAGCTGTTTCCTCATGTCCTGTCACTTGTTCCTTTGTGAGAAGAGACCAAACACTGCTGTGAAGCCCACGAAACTCCTTAGAGATGCTGACTGAGCTGCAACACCCTGAAAGACTCCCGGATTCTCGCTACAGACTGAGGAACTGGGGCACCAGAGAGCTGACACAGCCCAAGCCAGAGTTACCAGGCACCTGAAGATACACCACAGCACTTGTTCGTCCCTTTGGTGGTCTCCAGCCAGGCAGAAGATGAGGTTTTGTAGAACAGCCAACGCTCAGTCCTGGAAGAACACTTTCCAGCGCACACACACTGAAAATTCAGTACAGGAAAAGGAACTCTCCACTTCTGATGTGCAAGCTCAAGCAAATGAAGAAAAGCCACAGCTAGGGAAAAGCAGGACTTGGCTAAGTTCCAAAGCCAATACGCATCATAAAGAAAGGACTTAAGTCCTTGAACCAAGCACTACGACTCACAAAGCATCAGCCTGTTCTTTAGGATGCACAGGAGAGGAGGCTCTGCCCAGGTTTTGCTATCAAGAAACCCCAACAGGGAAAGGAAAAGAGCAGCCACCTTGTTTGCCCACGCCTGGTGTCCTCAACACAGGACCCAGAGCTCACCTCCAAATCCCTTTCGCAAGTGGCCTCTGCCCGGGGCAGCTCAGCCCTGCTTCCATCTTTCTGCACATGTTCCTTTCATCTCATCTTCTGCCAGTATCAAAACTCACCAGAGAACACACAGAGGCAATGGTGAGTGACCCAGATACTGAACCTCATCACTGAGACCTCCTGCTCCTCTGCTGTCGTTGCTGGAAACAGACACCACCGACAGCACACAGAGAAGCCTCGAATGAAAGCTTCCCAAGAGATCCTAAACCTGAGAGGAGCTGCAGCAACCCCAGAGGCTTTACATTCTGGCTCTGGTTGACCATGAAGGCAACAGCTCTCCCACCAGGAATCAGGTCTGGGAACAGCCAGCTCTTCCCCTTACCTTTATGCTTTTATCACCTTTATCCTGCCCCAGAGCCCACCAGGCAGTGGATGAAAGCCAGGAGCAGGCTCAGATCCCCCACGAGCAGGAGGAAACACTCCAATGTGTTGTGAGCTGAGGAATTCCCTTGAGAGGGAGGCCAAGAGACAGGCTGCGAGGGGAAGAGTGTAATAAGCACATCAACGTATTGGCTTTCACAAATCATAGCCGTTGCTATGTGGCTATAACCGCTGTGAGTTCCCAAAGGTCGCTAAAGACACAAGATTAGACAAGAAGCTGAAAATGGCCAGAACTCTTGAGCAAAAGGGAGTCACATAGAAAAACAATTTATAAAGGTAAAAGAAAAGGGGGGGGGGGGGGGAGCTTGGTATAAGAAAAGCTAGTGCCTGAAAAACATAGGGTTAACGTACTTTTAGCCTAACTTAGGTCGAAAATAAAGAACAATGTTTGTGTTGTAAGTCTGTGGAATTTAGTGGCCCCACTGAACATGAATGAATGATTTCACACCATCCTTCTACTTATCAGTTAGTTTAGAGACAGTGCCTCCCAAACATCTGCTAGCTTGGGATACTCCTTATCTGCCCATCCTGCAATAAATTTTGCAGGAAGGTCACACTCTCCCAAATCTTTTCCAGCTATCAGAAGAATTACAGATATGGCTGCTTTCAGCTAGTTTTGTGATTACTGGGGCATCCAACCGTGCCAAAGGTGAAAAGTACACCGCGAGGAAGACTGCTTAGTCCATCCTCAAGACCCCTGCCCACAGTCACTGGAGAGCAGTGCATAGACGCCAAGAGGTGGAGACTAATAAGTTCCTGCAGCTAGTTATAACATTCCCCGCCTATACGCCTCCTGCTCGGAGCTTCTCCGCTGCCTCCAGCGAAGTCTTCGTGCGCACAACCGAAGGCGAGCAACCTCCGCGTCGTTCCGTGTCCCGCTAGGAGCCGGCTCTCGGGGCACCTCCCCCGGACACCTCCCGCAGCTCGCTCCTGCTCGCGGCCACTGCCCCCGCCCGGCCCGGCCCGGCCCGGCCCTGCCCCGCAGGGGTTGTCTTTGCTGCGGGCGGGAGCGCCCGGGCTCTGCCGGAACTGCCGCGGCCGAAAGCTCCGGTCCCTCCCCGGCAGGGGCTGAAGCCTCGACCCCCGCGTGCGCCCGGGGCATGGCCGTTACCTGCGCTGCGGCGGGGAGAGGTGGAGTGAGGCCGCGGCGGGGCCCGGGCGGCTGCAGCGGTCCCAGGGGCGCTCCGCGGCTCCTCCCGGACTCGGTCCCGGCGCCACTGGAGCGGACACGGGGCTCAGGAGCGTCTGCGCAGCGTCCGCGGGACGCCGGAGCCTGCGGAGCGGGTCCCGCCGGTCTCGAGCGGCGCAAAGCGCGGGACGAGCTACTACGACGCCGGGCCCCGAGCTCCGGCCCCCGCGGCGGCTGCGAGCCCGGCTATAGCACCTCTGGTACCATAAAGACGCAGGCCTGTGGCCAGAGCACCGCACATGTACCATGGAAAGGCAGCTAGAGCGCCCCTTCTACCACAGAGAGGAACGCCTGCGGCCAGAGCGTCGCACGTGTACCACAGAGAGCCGACCGCGGTGTCTCCGCTCGGGGCCGCTCTGGCACGCGTCGCCACTGCCCAGGGGGTGTTTCCATCTCGAGGCGCGCGGCTCCGTGCTCACCTGCGGGCGGCGCACGTGCACTGCGCCGGGCACGGGCCGGGCCGGGCCACGGTTCCGCGCTGCCGGCGCCCAGCTCGGGCGGAGCCGCAAGCCCCGCCCCGCCCCGCCCCGCCCCGCCCCGCCCCGCCTCTTTGCTGTTCCTCCGCCTCGGCTGCGGTCTGCGCGCGGGGATGCCCGGAGCGGCCGTTGGGCCGTAACCGCTGGGTTCCTCCGGAGGCACCGGACCCGTTCGTGCCGCGGGGCTGAGGCGCGGCGCTCCCTGCCCCGGCCGGAACCCGCGGCGGTTCCCCTTCTGCTCCAGCAGCCTCGGGGCCCGTTGTCTTCGGGAGCGGGAGCGGTGGTGCTGGCCCGAGCTCGGCGCTGCCACCCCTTGGGGTGTGGAGCACGGTCTTAGAACGCCGGAGTGGTTCGGGTAGAAGGGACCTTAAATCTCCTCCAGCTCCAACCCCTGTCACGGGCAGGGACACCTTCCACTAGAGCAGGTCGTTCCAAGCCCCTCTGTCCAACCTGGCCTTGAGCACTCTCAAGTGCTGGGGGCATCTGCAGACTGGACAGCTTCGTGCTGTCACCCCCGCAAGCTGGGCATCGAGTACCAAAGCCTTTAGTGGGGTGGTGCCCGGGGCTGCGCAGAGCTGGCTCTGCCCCTTCCTGGGGTGCTGTGGCTGGTTGCTCCTTCCTTTTGGGGCACTCCAAGGAGCAGCCAGCAGAGGAGTCACCAGCCAAAAAGTGGCAGTGGGGGTGGTGCTGCTTAGCTACAGCCACGTCCCGGCAGCACGTGATCACATTGGCAACTTAATACGGAGCCTTTCATCCCTGCACACACACTTCCAGAAGAAGGACAGGGAGGTGGCCCTGAGGCTGCAGATGTACTTGTGCAGGAACACACACACGGCTCCTGGTTTGTGTTTGGGATGGGAAACCACCTCGTACTCCTTGCCACCCTGTGTGCCGCTGGCATGAGAAGCTCCACAGTGCAACTGGAGCAAGCGGAGAACAGCTTTATCTTGCTGGAAACCAACTCTAAAGACTGCCTCTGGGAAGCTGCAATGTAGCGTAACCCCTCGCATGGCCTTCGCTTCCCTCCTTGACCACATGTGCCCAGCTGTTTCCGTACTCGGGGTCCTTGGCCGTGAAGGCAGAGACACAATGCAGAGGAGAAGTTGCAAACATTTGGACTTTATGTGGGAAAGCGAGGAACGACAGCAATGCAGGTGGCACCACTGCAAAGCTCACTGTCAGCAGAAGAGGCCCAGCACCCTGTTTCTGTCCTGGCTCTTTGGCATTTGGAGCAGAGGCCAAAAATGCGTGCTCTACTCTGTTGCTGGACAACTGAGTGTGGGCGCTGGGAGAGGCTGGACTCAGCTTCACATCTGCTGCTGGTCACCTGCTCCTCTCACCTCTCCCCAACCACAAGAAGCCGCTGGCCCCAAGCAGATCCTAATTTCAGCTCCAAACCCAAACTTTCAGCTCCTAACTCGAACTCCTTCATCCAACCCCACATCCTTCCTAAAACTCCAATTCCTTCCTCCAAATCCAAACCCTAACCATAAGCCTAACACAACGCTAACCCTAACCCTAAACACTAAGACTAAGACTAAGCCTTAAGGCTAACCCTACACTAAACCTAACCCTAAACGTAACCATAACCCTAAACTTACCTATAAACCTCACACAAAAGTTAACCCTAACTCTACCCATAACCCCTCTATACCCATACCGCTTAACCCTAACCCCAACCGCTAAACCTAACCTTAAACTCAAACCTAAACCTAAACCTACCATACCCCAACCGCTTAAACCTAACCCCAACCCCTAAACCTAACCCTAAACCAAACTCTAACCCTAACCATAGCCATAAACCTAACACTAACCCTAAACCTAATGCTACACTGACCCTAATGAAACCATAACCCTAACCATAATCCTAACCCTATCCCTAACCCTAACCCTTAAACCTAACCCTAACCCTAAGCCTTAATTCTAACCCTAACTGGAACAAACAGGAAGGGCCTTTCTTACACTGTAACTATAAAAATGTGAGTGCAGTACTGTACGTGAACTTTGTTACAACAATTTCTACCCTTACGTAAAGGCGTTCAACCCTGACCCTAACCTTCACCTCCTAACACCAAATCCTACCTCCAACCAATAAATCAAACTCCAAACGCAAACCACCAGATTATAAAACCAACTCCTTTTACCAACACCAGTTCCTTCCTCCAACTACAAAAACTAACACTAACTCTAACCCTAACCATAATCCTAACCCGAAGCCTAAAACCTAAACCTAAACCTAACGTGAACCCTAACCCTAAACCTAAACCCAACCCTAGCACTAACCCTAACCCCTAACGCTGAACCCTAAACCTAAACCCTAACTCTAACACTAACCATAACCCTAAACCTAAGCCTTAACCCTAAGAGTAAACCTAACCCTAACCTGAACACCCAACCCTAACCCTAAAACAAACTCTAACCCAACCCTAAAACTAAACTCGAAACTTAACGCTAAACCCAAACCCTAACCCTAACCCAACATTAAACCTAAGCCTAACCAGAGGCCTGAACCATAACACTAAGCCTTAACGCTAACCCCAACCACTAAACCTAACCCTAAACCTAACCCTAACCCTAACTCCAACACCTTGCTTCAACTCCTAACTCCAACTCCAAACCCTATCCTCCAACTCCTAACTCAAACTCCTTCCTCCAACTCCAACTCAAAACTGTGTTCTGGCCATTCAGCAATGAGGCTCCTGGGCTCTGCCATGTCCACACACTTTGGGACTGAAATGTCCTCTCTGGAGCAGCTCTCCTCTGCCAGGGAGCTTCACCTACAGAAGAAGCTGCCCGCTCATGGCCAGGAGAGGTGTATTCTTCCCTGGGTTGGATACTGCCTTTGTGGCCGAGCCCCAAGAGCAACTGTGAACGGTATCACATCTAGTCACCGACTGGTCACTGCCAGTATCCCCCGGGTACTGGGGCCAGTGTTGCTTAATATGTTCATAAGAATCACAGGATCACAGAACCAGATCATTGACGAGGGGCTCAAGTGCACCCTCAGTAAGTTTGTGGATGACACCAAGTTGGGTGGGAGTGTTGATCTGCTGTAGGGCAGGAAGCTCTGCAGAGGGATCTGGACAGGCTGGATCAATGGGCTGTGGCCAGTGGTATGAGGCTCAAGAAGGCAAAGTGCTGGGTCCTGCACTTGAGAGCATCCTGGCCTGTATCAGCACTAGGGTGTCCAGCAGAACCAGGGCAGCGATTGTCCCCCTGTACTGGGCACTGGTGTGGCCACGCCTCGAATCTTGTCTTCAGACCTGGGCTCCCACTACAGGAGAGTCATTGAGGTGCCGCAGTGGGGCCAGAGAAGGGCAATGGGGCTGGTGAAGGGCCTGGAGCACAAATGTGATGAGGAACGGCTGAAGGACCTGGGGGCATTTAGTCTGGAGAAGAGAAGGTTTAGGGGGAACCTTCTTGCTCTCTGCAGCTACCTGACAAAAGTAAGAGAGAGAGTAGAAGAGCCATGAGGCTCCAGCCTCTGTCCTTAAGAACAAGGGAGAGAACAAGAGGAAACGGCCTCAAGCTGGGCCAGGGGAGCTATAGACCAGATATTTGGAATCATTTCCTAACTTCAGGTGTAGTCAGGCACTGGAAGAGGTTGTCCAGGGCAGCAGTGAAGTCACCGTCCCTGGAAGTGTTTTTACGCCGTGTAGACGAAGCCCTCAGTGACATGGGTTAGTGGTGACATTGGCAGTACTGGGGAGCAGTCGGATTTGATGATCTTAAAGGTCTTTTCCAACCTGGTTGACTCTGTGACTGCCAAGAGCAGCCCTAGTGTGCTCAGTAGCCAAGGGCACAGTGGCGCCAACATCACAAAGCCTTGGTGGTCACTATGGAGATGCCCATCACTGCTTGGGAGCTGGTGGGAACAGTGATGGGAGGGGGCATCTCCACGGCAACTGCCAGGGCTTTGTGATGTAGAGGGGAGTCCTTGTGCCCAGAGGCCATTGTGACAGGGGGTGACACCGCATTGACCGTGGGGTACATAAGGAGCGAGAGCCCTGGAGTACCTCAGTCCAGAGGAGCAGCCTCCCTCAGGAGGCAGCAATTCCCCTGGAAGCCCCCGGCAGTTCAGCGTCCCAGGACGTGGAAGATGCCCGCGGGTAAAGAGGCGAAAGCCCATTGCCAGCCTGCTGAGGGCAGGCCAAGCGAGCAGAGAAGGCGAGAGGTGAGGGCCGGGGCAGGAGGGAGAGGCCGGTGGCGGGAAGGGGCTGCTCGGAGCTGCCCCAGTGACAAGGCCAGGCTTGCCCACACTGCATGGGCCACTGTGCCAAGGCAGCCGCCTCCATCACACACCTTTTCTTCCTCCTCCTGCATGCAGGTGGCCCACAGGCAGCCCAGAGAAGTGCCTCAGGGCAGCCCGAGACACACGTCGTCCCACCATGGGATCACGCTCCAACGGCTGCGCTACCCAGAGAGGATTCAGGCTGTCGACATCCGCCAAGCGCAGGTAGGCAGCCCCAGGGAGACGGGGCCAAATGTCTTCCCGACCCCAGGAAATGCTGACGGGCAGGCGGGAGGTGCAGGAGGGAGCAAGCTGAGCCCCCGTGCCGTGCCCCCCGCAGGATGCCCGGGCATGCGGGGTTGCTGTGGGAAGTGCCCATGGACTGCGGGTGGCCAGCCCTCTCCCCAGCCGGCTCTGGGAGCAGGAGGCAGCCGCCTGCGGGACTGAGCCCAGCCCTGCGGTTGGCAGGGGAGCCCAACAGCCTGAGCTCGGCCAGCTGGGACGTGGGCACAACGGACACCGTCACACAGCCTCTCTCCTCGGCTTCTTTTGCAGATGGGCAGCCTGGAGCGCCGAGTGGTGCTGCCCAGCACCAGCGGGTCGAAACAGGAGCAGACCCTCCGTCTGCCACCGCTGGTGACAATGGCACCCCGGCCACCGCCTCGCTCAGCGAGAGCAGTCAGCAGCTGCTGCAGGCTGCCACCTGTAACACCAGCAGCCTCTGAAGCTTCCGGCAGCGTGAGTGACTCGGCCATTGCCACTTCAAGCAGCAACCCACAGCAGCTTCTAACAGCTTCTGCCCAGCTGCGCCGCGTCCCCAGTTACGGCAGCAGAGATACATGGCTGGAGACCTGTCAGCCTGCTCTACGCAGGTCCACAGGCTCTGCTCCCACAACAAAGAACTCCGGGAGCACGAGCACAGTGCTGCGCAAGCACACCACTGGGAGCCAGGGACCCTGCCAGCAGTCAACAGCCGCAGGGACACAAATGAGAAGAGACATGTTCCTGGCAGCCAACAGCAGCAAGGCCCCAGCCACTCAGCCCACACTGAGGAGCACTGGGCAAGCGGCACAGCCCCTGCCAGCAATGTGGGCAGCGGGCAGCAAGGGCAGCCTCAACAGCAGCGTGCTGTGGCGGCACCAGAAGGTGTTTCCCCAGCATCTGCCCACGCTGCCCCACATCAAGACTTCAGAGCAGCCAAAGAGGAGCTGCCTTCCTGCCACAGAGGAGGAGAGACAGTGTGTTGAGGACATCGAGAACATACTGTCCCAAGTAAAAGTCCTAAAATTACGAAACATCTGGGTCAACCCCCTCGTCCCAGAACTCTACCAAGACCCGCGAGTGGATATCCAGCCTAGATCCAGCAGCCAAAGCAGCGTAGGCATGGGTGAAGAAGGAGAGGCAACCGGAGACCTGCAGAGCGTGTCTCCTGCCCCAGCCATTCCCATGCACAGCGAACCAGCACCTGCTACCCTGGCTGGAGCTGCTGAGGAAGAGCAGCACCGCGCACCTGTCGCTGCCGTGTCAGAAGTGGAGGAGGAAGCACCGGTACCAGCTTCCCCTACGTTTGTCGAGCAGGAGGCAGAAATGGAGGCAGAAGCAGAGGCACAGAGGAATGCCTTTGCCCTGCTCAGCCCCACTGCGGCGGAGCTGGTTCTTCAGGAAACAGCCAGGTCCGTCGTCAGTGATGTCCTGCACAAGGCTTTGGCTGCGTTCCAGGCCACATCCATTGCCCAAAGCCATGTGGATGTGTCCATGGCAGCAATGACAGCTACAGCTGTTCCGGGTGTGGAGTCTCCTTTGGATGCAGAGCATCAGGCAGAACCCAGCACAGCCCCTCTCATCCCAGCCACAGACAAGGCTGGAGAAGACATGGTGCCTCCCATGTCTATGGAAGAGCAGGAAGAGGCCGTGACAATAGAGGTCGCCCTGGCTGCTGAGGAAGAGCAGCGCCACGCACCTCTTGCTGCCATGGAACAAGAGGAGGAGGAAGCACCGGTACCAGCTTCCCCCGGCTTTGTCAAGCAGGAGGCAGAAATGGAGGCAGAAGCAGAGGCACAGAGGAATGCCTTTGCCCTGCTCAGCCCCACTGCGGCGGAGCTGGTTCTTCAGGAAACAGCCAGGTGCGTCGTCAGTGATGTCTTGCAGAAGGCTTTGGCTGCTTTTCAGGCCACATCCGTTGCCCAAAGCCATGTGGATGTGTCCATAGCGGCAATGACACCTGCAACTGTTCAGGGCATGGAGCCTCCCTTGGATGCAGAACTTCGGGCAGAGCCCAGCACCGCCCCTCTCATCCCAGCAGCAGGCGAGGCTGGAGAAGACATGGTGTCTACCACGTCTATAGAAGTGCAGGAAAAGCCCTTGACAGTAGACATCTCCCTGGCTGCTGAGGAAGTGCAGCGCCGTACACCTCTTGCTGCCATGGAACAAGAGGAAGTGGAAGCACCGCTACCAGCTTCCCCTGGCTTTGTCGAGCAGGAAGCAGAAGCAGAGGCACAGAGGAATGCCTTTGCCCTGCTCAGCCCCACTGCGGCGGAGCTGGTTCTTCAGGAAACAGCCAGGTCCGTCGTCAGTGATGTCCTGCACAAGGCTTTGGCTGCATTCCAGGCCACATCCAATGCCCAAAACCATGAGGATGTGTCCATGGCAGCAATGGCAGCTACAGCTGTTCCAGGTGTGGAGTCTCCTTTGGATGCAGAGCATCAGGCAGAGCCCTGCGCAGCCCCTGTCAACCCAGCAGCAAGCAAGGCTGGAGAAGACATGGTGTCTCCCATGTCTATGGAAGAGCAGGAAGAGGCCATGACAGTAGACGTCTCTCCGGCTGTTGAGGAAGAGCAGCACCCTGCACCTCTCGCTGCCATGGAGCAAGAGGAGGAGGAAGCACCGGTATCAGCTTCCCCCAGCTTTGTTGAGCAGGAGGCAGAAATGGAGGCAGAAACAGAGGCACAGAGGAATGCCTTTGCCCTGCTCAGCCCCACAGCGGCTGAGCTGGCTCTTCAAGAAACAGCCAGGTGCCTCGTGAGTGATGCCCTGCACAAGGCTTTGGCTGTGCTCCAGGAAAGAGACAGGCAGCCCCAGGAGCAGCAGGACATTGATGAAAGCCGTGTGGGTGTGTGGAACGAAGCAAGGAGGCCTGCAGCAGATGAGGACACTGAGACTCCTGTACGACCTGCTCAGAGGCGACGCACACTTATTGAGAGAGTTGTGCAGGTCTCCTTCAGGCACAAAGTGAGGAGAGCACCTGGAAAGCATCAGGGAGAGGCCAGCACAGCTGTTGCCTCCCCACCATTACGCAAGGATGAACCGGCAGCGTCTCCTGCAGCCGTTCAGGACACCAAGGCTGAGCCAGGTATGCCTCTGAGTCAAGCGGCACCGAGACAAGGGCGGCACCAGCGTGTGCACGATTTTGGCCGTGCCCTGGCTTCCCCTCCCTGGGCGAGGGCTGAAAGCCGTTTGTGGAAAGCCCCCGAGGGAGAACCTCGGTGGCGGGTGCCAGCAGGAGCTTGTGCGGCGCCCGCCCAGCCCCGTGCCTACAGCTCTCCTTTCCCCACAGGCATCGCCACCCTCCCAGACGCCGGAGCAGCCCAACAGCGAAGACCATCCCGCTTCAGAAGGGCGCTGAAGGCTCTGCGCAGGGCTTTCCGCTTCTCCTGCATCAGCCCGAAAGTGGAGGAGTAGTGCCCCACTGCCAGCTCCAGACCCGAGGGAGCTGCGCCGAGGACATCGTGCTACAGCCTGCGTTTGCTGCGGACACTTTCTCAGGCCAATAAATCATAAGGCAATCAGTGCTTGCCTCTGCCTTCTCCAGCTTTTCCCTTGTTTCAGTAGCACAGAAGCCTGCAGAGCGACCTCTTTCCTTGCAGCACTTCCCAGCTGCTGACCTCGCACGCTTGCTGGCTCTTGGCAGTGCGTGCTGCCCGTGGAGGAAAAGCGCCTCCTGGTGGGATGAAACAGTGTGTGATGCAGTGGCTCCCCCGTCAGCTGGCTTTTGGAGCCGGGTGCATGCTGCAGCCCGGCGCCTGCAATGAGAGGGGTGTAGAAGGGATGGGAGGAATAAAGAGCGAGGCTTGGAGCTGCTAAGGCCAGAGATAAGGGACGAGACACTGTGATTGTCCTGCTCCTCCTGCACACAGAAGCACTGGAGCGATGCGGTGAGAAGCTGGCAGTGTTTCCAGAAGCAGACCTGTAAGTGGGCAGCAGATGGGTGACCCCGCTCAACCCCCTCACTTCCCCATCCTAGAGCTTCCAACCAACCGAGCACAGGGGGTCTCGCAGCTGCCCCGAGCCGTGGCCTTGTGTCCCCGCGACTGCAGCAGAAGAAGGACAGGGAGGTGGCCCTGAGGCTGCAGATGTACTTGTGCAGGAACGCACACACGGCTCCTGGTTTGTGTTTGGGATGGGAAACCACCTCGTACTCCTTGCCACCCTGTGTGCCGCTGGCATGAGAAGCTCCACAGTGCAACTGGAGCAAGCGAAGAACAGCTTTCTCTTGCTGGAAACCAGCTCTAAAGACTGTGTCTGGGAAGCTGCAGTGTAGCTTAACCCCTCGCATGGCCTTCGCTTCCCTCCTTGACCTCATGTGCCCAGCTATTTCCCCACTCGGGGCCCGTGCCCATGAAGGCAGAGACAGAATGCCTCAACAGGAGGTCCCAGAAGTCAGGTAGGGAAGTCATGGGGAGGGGCCTGGAGCAGCTTCTCTTGACTGACTGCTGTGTCAGTCGGCCCAGGAACCAGGCGAGAAAAGCTTCCACAAGTGCAGGAACTGGGGCCAATAAACAGGGACATGTGTGAGCCTCTGGGGCGCTCTCTCCACACCAAACACTCGCATTGGCAGACCACTGATCTCTCAATTTCTCTGCCTCCCCAACACCCCCTTTCTCTCTCTCTCTCTTTTCTGGAAGTTGCTAAGTAACACAAGGCCCACCTTGACTTCTCATGAAGCCGCAGAGCTCAGGTGGAGTCTAAGTGTGAGTGATACCGGGAAATAAAGGGTTAACATTGTGCCTGCTTGCTTAAGCATTCGCTGTGCTTGGTGAAGCAGAACCGTAGGAGTCAAAGTTGCTAGAATGGTGAAGCAGAATTGGAGGAGTTACAGCTGCTAGGCAGAATTGTAGTAGATAAGATTCATAGCTTAATATTTAAGACGTTCTTGTTCAAAGAGTATCTTTAGAAAGAAAAGGAATAAAAGATAGCCAGAGTAACAAAATTTGCAACTTGACAAGTTTCTGCTTTAAGATACATAAAACTGGCTTGTAGCGAACCTGAAGTTTGGATAGGAGTCGAAGCCCTATTGAGTCTGGGCTCTGCCATGTCCTCACGCTCTGGGGTGAAGTATCCTCTCTGGAGCTGCTCACCTCTGCCAAGATGCTTCTCCTACAGAGGCTGCCCTCTGACCCTTCCCAGCCACCTCGACCTGAGCCAGCTCCTCTGGACTGGCCTTTTGAACTGGTTCCACTCCTCTTCCACGTCTGAACCCACCACTTCTTAACCCCTCAAGCACCCCTGGCATCCCATCCATAGCAGCTCGCAGGAGTCCCACTCTCTGCCCTTACTTCAGGGGCTGTCAGCACGTCTGCCTGGGGCTGCTGATAGCACTGAGATACAGTCACTGAGAGGGCAGAGCATCCTGGTGTTCCCAGGTCTCGTTGCACATCTCCCATCTGCCTGTTGCAGATCTCTGCCTTGGGGAAACCTCATCCCTGGCAATCCCCACCAATTCCTCCCTTCCCTGCTCCTTCCTCTCCTCCTGCACATCCCCAACACTGCAGAAACCATCTGGGGAGTCATCACCTTCCTTCCCCTCCTCAGCGTGTGTTTCTCTAGATACACACACACATTCACAAACCCAAAAGAGCTCACTCTGGAGCCTGGAGAACTTCAGTTGCTTTTTTAAGCAACCAGGAGAGCTCAGCACTGTTTTCCAGCCATCTCCAAGCCCGAGCAGCCCTGATCCCACCAGTGAACCGCTGCGAATGGGGAGGAGAATATCCCAGCGCGAGGCTGGAGATGTCTGCTCCTTCCGATGTTTATTTGCCAGCCCCGGGCACTAGGGGAAGGAAAATTCACCTTCAGTTAAAGATGATGCAGGGAGGGGAGAGAGAAAAGGAGAGGATAAAGAGAGCATGTGATTCCCTGGATTCAATCAGCCAGAAGCAGTGAGGTGCTGGTGCCCTCTAATTTTTACGTTCACAGATTTGAGGGCCAGAGGGGACCATGATGCTCGTCTGGCCTAACAATCTGTATTATGTAAAAGCCACCTGAAGCCAGACAGTGCCACCAGCTTCTTAGAAGCAACAGCAAGCACTGGGGAGCTTATAAAGACTGTGATTCTCCCAAGGTAGAGGGATGTGTGAATCCCAGCATATCCCAGGTACAGAGGAGGCCAGATACATCCACCCCAGCGGGTACCAGCTGAACAGGCAATAGCACTAGGGGAAAGAAAACATCATTTCCCTTCTGTGCCAGGCAATTCCTTTGCCCAGGAAAGAGGGATAAGCAAGCACGGAGGAAAAAAAGAAAGCCACCCCTTCCTTGTGTTTTCTTTTTGAACCTTGCCTGGAAAGGGGATCCCAGCCCTGGGGTCTCTTGGCTGCTTTGGTGTAGAACACCACAGTTTGCAGCCGTGCAGCCTTTCAGCAACGGGAGCTGAGCCCAGCCCTGAGCCGAATCCTGACCTCCTCACTCAGCCTGCAGCACCACGGAGGTGTAGTCATTGACTGCAATGTGAGTTGTTTCTCTGAAGATGGAGCCAGGCAGCATAAAACATCAGTAAAGAGCTCAGGATGCATCCCTTTAATGAGCTGAGATTGTAACACGCTGATGGAGCTTGCCAGAAGCTGCCCATTCTGTCAGGAGGAGGAGATCCTGCTGGAGAAGTGTTAAGTGGGTCCTGCTGACTCATTGGTGCAGATGGCTCTGGCCCCCACGCGAGCCAGGAGGGGGAGAGCATCCAGCATAGGGGCTGAGCTGCTGCCCCGGCATGGGAACACGATGGACGGGGCACATCAAACCAGGTTTCACTTCATTCTCCGTGTCCCATTGAGTACAGTGAGCACCAGACACCGGGCAAAGCTGAGGTGCACCCACAGGCTCCCCGTGCTCCTACGGCAGCTCTTCTTTGACAAAACACATTTATCCCTGCAAGATGCCCTCCCCAAACCCACATCAATGTCCCAGCAGAGGAACCAGAGCAAAGGTGTGACTCGAGCAGCAAGTGTGGCTCCAAACACGAGGCGGAGACCTCAGTCCTGAGCTCCTGGGGAACCAAAGCAGGGAGGGAAAGCTGGATGGGGCACTGGGGGCCTCACATTAACGTGTTTCTCAGAACTACAGGCTGGTTTGGGTTGATGGGATCTTAAAGCTCATCCAGTTCCAACCCCCCGCCACAGGCAGGGACACCTTCCACTAGAGCAGGTTGCTGCGGGTCCCATCCAACCTGGCCTTGAACAGGCAGACAGCTCTGGCACTGGATCCATCACAGCCGTCCAGCTGCCTGGAGTCCTTCCTTTGGGAGGCGAGGGCACAGAGCTGAAAGCTTCTCGTTCCCATTAGGAGCAGGCTGCCTTTGGTGAGCCAAAGCCTGAGGTCTGTGTGGGGTGCCATGGGTAGGGATGTGTATTTCCCCACCCAAACCCCACTGCAGCACCCACCATGGAACCAAGTAACAAAGGGTTTGCACCCTCTGGAGCCTGAGCACTCCCAGAAAACCTGTGCAGCACCTGTCCCTCTTGCCAGGCCTGATCCTAAGTCCACAGGACACAAGCTTCTCATCCAGCCTTCGTCTGTACAGCACCTCCAATCCCCAGCTCGATGGGGATGGGATGCTCCCACCACTCTCTTCTGTCCCCAGACGCTCAGAACCATCTCCCTCCCTGGCTTCCATACTGCATGCTCCCTGAGATACTTCTCCACCAGCCTGATCTTTCCTGGGAGCAGTCACCAACTGCTGTTCCAGGTCTTCCTTGGGCTTCCCAGAGGTCCCAGCCTGAGCTCCACCACATGTGCTCTCCTCCTCAGCTCCCCACAGACCAGCCGGTCCGTGCCCCCAGCAACAAATGTACCTGACCCGAGCATCCTCCCTTGCCTGGGTACCACCTTCCCGCCCCCACCGAGCCCTCTCATGTGCACTGAGCATCACGCATTCCCTGGGAATGGAGGTGGCAGATGGGGAGGGGTCAGCTCCCCCCATGGGCACTTTGGGTTCCCATTTCAACGTCACTTTCACTGGAGTGTGTGTGCAGGGATGAAAGGCTCCGTATTAAGTTGCCAATGTGATCACGTGCTGCCGGGACGTGGCTGTAGCTAAGCAGCACCACCCCCACTGCCACTTTTTGGCTGGTGACTCCTCTGCTGGCTGCTCCTTGGAGTGCCCCAAAAGGAAGGAGCAACCAGCCACAGCACCCCAGGAAGGGGCAGAGCCAGCTCTGCGCAGCCCCGGGCACCACCCCACTAAAGGCTTTGGTACTCGATGCCCAGCTTGCGGGGGTGACAGCACGAAGCTGTCCAGTCTGCAGATGCCCCCAGCACTTGAGAGTGCTCAAGGCCAGGTTGGACAGAGGGGCTTGGAACGACCTGCTCTAGTGGAAGGTGTCCCTGCCCGTGACAGGGGTTGGAGCTGGAGGAGATTTAAGGTCCCTTCTACCCGAACCACTCCGGCGTTCTAAGACCGTGCTCCACACCCCAAGGGGTGGCAGCGCCGAGCTCGGGCCAGCACCACCGCTCCCGCTCCCGAAGACAACGGGCCCCGAGGCTGCTGGAGCAGAAGGGGAACCGCCGCGGGTTCCGGCCGGGGCAGGGAGCGCCGCGCCTCAGCCCCGCGGCACGAACGGGTCCGGTGCCTCCGGAGGAACCCAGCGGTTACGGCCCAACGGCCGCTCCGGGCATCCCCGCGCGCAGACCGCAGCCGAGGCGGAGGAACAGCAAAGAGGCGGGGCGGGGCGGGGCGGGGCGGGGCTTGCGGCTCCGCCCGAGCTGGGCGCCGGCAGCGCGGAACCGTGGCCCGGCCCGGCCCGTGCCCGGCGCAGTGCACGTGCGCCGCCCGCAGGTGAGCACGGAGCCGCGCGCCTCGAGATGGAAACACCCCCTGGGCAGTGGCGACGCGTGCCAGAGCGGCCCCGAGCGGAGACACCGCGGTCGGCTCTCTGTGGTACACGTGCGACGCTCTGGCCGCAGGCGTTCCTCTCTGTGGTAGAAGGGGCGCTCTAGCTGCCTTTCCATGGTACATGTGCGGTGCTCTGGCCACAGGCCTGCGTCTTTATGGTACCAGAGGTGCTATAGCCGGGCTCGCAGCCGCCGCGGGGGCCGGAGCTCGGGGCCCGGCGTCGTAGTAGCTCGTCCCGCGCTTTGCGCCGCTCGAGACCGGCGGGACCCGCTCCGCAGGCTCCGGCGTCCCGCGGACGCTGCGCAGACGCTCCTGAGCCCCGTGTCCGCTCCAGTGGCGCCGGGACCGAGTCCGGGAGGAGCCGCGGAGCGCCCCTGGGACCGCTGCAGCCGCCCGGGCCCCGCCGCGGCCTCACTCCACCTCTCCCCGCCGCAGCGCAGGTAACGGCCATGCCCCGGGCGCACGCGGGGGTCGAGGCTTCAGCCCCTGCCGGGGAGGGACCGGAGCTTTCGGCCGCGGCAGTTCCGGCAGAGCCCGGGCGCTCCCGCCCGCAGCAAAGACAACCCCTGCGGGGCAGGGCCGGGCCGGGCCGGGCCGGGCGGGGGCAGTGGCCGCGAGCAGGAGCGAGCTGCGGGAGGTGTCCGGGGGAGGTGCCCCGAGAGCCGGCTCCTAGCGGGACACGGAACGACGCGGAGGTTGCTCGCCTTCGGTTGTGCGCACGAAGACTTCGCTGGAGGCAGCGGAGAAGCTCCGAGCAGGAGGCGTATAGGCGGGGAATGTTATAACTAGCTGCAGGAACTTATTAGTCTCCACCTCTTGGCGTCTATGCACTGCTCTCCAGTGACTGTGGGCAGGGGTCTTGAGGATGGACTAAGCAGTCTTCCTCGCGGTGTACTTTTCACCTTTGGCACGGTTGGATGCCCCAGTAATCACAAAACTAGCTGAAAGCAGCCATATCTGTAATTCTTCTGATAGCTGGAAAAGATTTGGGAGAGTGTGACCTTCCTGCAAAATTTATTGCAGGATGGGCAGATAAGGAGTATCCCAAGCTAGCAGATGTTTGGGAGGCACTGTCTCTAAACTAACTGATAAGTAGAAGGATGGTGTGAAATCATTCATTCATGTTCAGTGGGGCCACTAAATTCCACAGACTTACAACACAAACATTGTTCTTTATTTTCGACCTAAGTTAGGCTAAAAGTACGTTAACCCTATGTTTTTCAGGCACTAGCTTTTCTTATACCAAGCTCCCCCCCCCCCCCCTTTTCTTTTACCTTTATAAATTGTTTTTCTATGTGACTCCCTTTTGCTCAAGAGTTCTGGCCATTTTCAGCTTCTTGTCTAATCTTGTGTCTTTAGCGACCTTTGGGAACTCACAGCGGTTATAGCCACATAGCAACGGCTATGATTTGTGAAAGCCAATACGTTGATGTGCTTATTACACTCTTCCCCTCGCAGCCTGTCTCTTGGCCTCCCTCTCAAGGGAATTCCTCAGCTCACAACACATTGGAGTGTTTCCTCCTGCTCGTGGGGGATCTGAGCCTGCTCCTGGCTTTCATCCACTGCCTGGTGGGCTCTGGGGCAGGATAAAGGTGATAAAAGCATAAAGGTAAGGGGAAGAGCTGGCTGTTCCCAGACCTGATTCCTGGTGGGAGAGCTGTTGCCTTCATGGTCAACCAGAGCCAGAATGTAAAGCCTCTGGGGTTGCTGCAGCTCCTCTCAGGTTTAGGATCTCTTGGGAAGCTTTCATTCGAGGCTTCTCTGTGTGCTGTCGGTGGTGTCTGTTTCCAGCAACGACAGCAGAGGAGCAGGAGGTCTCAGTGATGAGGTTCAGTATCTGGGTCACTCACCATTGCCTCTGTGTGTTCTCTGGTGAGTTTTGATACTGGCAGAAGATGAGATGAAAGGAACATGTGCAGAAAGATGGAAGCAGGGCTGAGCTGCCCCGGGCAGAGGCCACTTGCGAAAGGGATTTGGAGGTGAGCTCTGGGTCCTGTGTTGAGGACACCAGGCGTGGGCAAACAAGGTGGCTGCTCTTTTCCTTTCCCTGTTGGGGTTTCTTGATAGCAAAACCTGGGCAGAGCCTCCTCTCCTGTGCATCCTAAAGAACAGGCTGATGCTTTGTGAGTCGTAGTGCTTGGTTCAAGGACTTAAGTCCTTTCTTTATGATGCGTATTGGCTTTGGAACTTAGCCAAGTCCTGCTTTTCCCTAGCTGTGGCTTTTCTTCATTTGCTTGAGCTTGCACATCAGAAGTGGAGAGTTCCTTTTCCTGTACTGAATTTTCAGTGTGTGTGCGCTGGAAAGTGTTCTTCCAGGACTGAGCGTTGGCTGTTCTACAAAACCTCATCTTCTGCCTGGCTGGAGACCACCAAAGGGACGAACAAGTGCTGTGGTGTATCTTCAGGTGCCTGGTAACTCTGGCTTGGGCTGTGTCAGCTCTCTGGTGCCCCAGTTCCTCAGTCTGTAGCGAGAATCCGGGAGTCTTTCAGGGTGTTGCAGCTCAGTCAGCATCTCTAAGGAGTTTCGTGGGCTTCACAGCAGTGTTTGGTCTCTTCTCACAAAGGAACAAGTGACAGGACATGAGGAAACAGCTTCAGTTTGCACCAGGGCAGGTTTAGACTGGAGATGAGGAGCAGTTTGTTCACTGAAGGGGTTGTCAAGCGTGGAACAGGCTGCCCAGGGCAGTGGTGGAGTCACCATCCCTGCAGGGGTTGAACAGATGTGTAGACGTGGCGCTTGGGGACGGGGTTTAGCGGTGGCCTCGGCAGCGCCGGGTTAATGTTGGACTCAATGATCTCAAAGGTCCATGTCTGTGACGTGGTGGCTGATTCCTGCAGCTGCCAGGAGCCGGGGTTGCATTTTGGTGGCTGCAGATCTGGCACTTCCAAGTTGGAATCTTTGTGCAGTGCTGAAGCTGCTGGTGACTTGAGGCCAGGAACCTCGTGAGCCTTTGCTGAAGGGGCACGTCCCCACCTCAGACCGTGTTCTGTTAGGAAACTGTTTCCAGGCTTTTCCCCCAGAGCTGCCTCTGGTTTAGTTTGTTCCTGCCCGGCGAGTTGTTGTCTGAGAGCATGGAATAGCTGATTTTATTGTTAGTGTTAGAAAAAGGGGCGAATTTTTTACGATAACTATATAAATAGTAGAAATGATTATATTTGAACAATTTATAAATCAATAGTGTGGCTTTGGAAATACTGTAATTTTGCAGTATTGTTTGTAGTTTCGTACCATAGTTATTCAGTAGCCAATGTTAACAATGGTAGGCTTGGTGGCAAGAGCCAACATAACCATATATGGTGAAGGGTATATGGGTGGATTTAAGAAAGTATTGTGAAAGTCTGTCGAAGCAGAAATTATGGACACACCAAGGGTAGTCAAGTGAGAATAAGAGAATGCTGGCGTCCACACAATGGTTGGTGTATATGCAAAGAGCAGAAAGGTGCTGCACATGTATTAGTTAATGATGTAATCCGTGTTGCATGTGTATTAGTGACCAAATTTTTAGTGTATAAATTGCGAACACGATGTGACGAGGTCGAAGCCAGATTTGGGCGAGTGCCCCTGGTTTCCCAGCGCTGCAATAAAGCACCTCATATAACCATTCCGGTGGTTATGTATTTATTCTTATGCTAACATTAGTGCCAACTTCGAGAGCTCTGCAATCTTCAGCCCTGGAGTGGAGAAGCAGGTTGGGCAGCCATAGCTGCAGTGTTGAGAGAGCATGGCGGAAAATCACAAGTCTTCGATAAGCAAAGCTCGCCGAGTCTGTGTCTCCCCAGTGGTGCCACATTTCTGTGCATTTGAGACCAAAGTGCTGTTAAATCCTGCTGGGTTGAGAGCTGCCCTCCAGGAATGGATAACCAGGACAGGGTGCTCTGTGTGGCTTCACATCTTAATGCTTGGAAGGTTTTGCCCTTGCATTGAGGAGCTGTTACAGATCTCCCTCTGAGAAATGGTCCCATGATCTCCAGGCTAAGATTTAACCCTGGCTGGATTCTCTTCCGTGCTGGTGGTGTCCTTCAGAAGCAGCAGAGATCCCCCTCATCCTCCTCCTCAGTGTTTTGATGCTCTTCTAGAACTGACCTAATGCCTGGATTCCTCCACTCCCTGTGCCTCTACCCAGGGTCACTTTTCTCTCTGTCCCATAGCTCTGTAGTTCTGCCCAGGAATGGGGTATTCAAAGTGGGGAGGCCAGAGAGAGGCCGAAACCTGCAGCAGATGAGGCTTTGGCAGCACGTTGTGGTCCCTTCTGGAATTGCTTTGTTGTGGTCCCTTCTGGAATTGCTTTGCCTGATAAATCCTGGGTGCTCATTGGTTTCCCAGGACTGTTTTCTGCTGGGAGTCACAAAGCAGGAGACGCCCTGTGTCTGCTGCTGCTGCAGCTGCTGCATTGGATGGGCTGAGGTTGGTTAGAAATCTCCCCGAGCCCCTGACGGTTCCTTGCTGTCCGTGAGTGATGGGCAGGAGCTGGGGGCAGGCAGGGCTCACGTGCAGCTCCAGCCTCCCTCCCGGTCCTCTCCTGCCCTTATCCCAGAAATGGGGGGAGGCCAACAAGAGAGAAGAGGCTGAAAATGGGCCTCCCAGCCCTCTTCGGCCTTTCCTTTGATCCCACCCACTTCTCCCCTCCTCAGTGCATGAGCTCTCTCTCACCTCTTGTGTCCATCAGTGATGACTGTGGGGATGCGTCCAGCTTTCCCAGAGTGCTGCCAGTGCCTGGCGTGGGGATGTGGGGCTGGGCAGCAGCAGCAACTCCTGCGTGTGTGTCCCTGTGTGTGTGTCACCAGTGTCACCAGTTCTGTCCCGTCTCTCCCAGCAGCTCAGGCTATGGTGCTCCGGCTGTGTGGCAGCTCCAGCCCGGCCTTGCTGTGGCTGCCCGGTGACACCAGGCCCGTCCTCGCTGCTGCCACTCGCTGCCACCACACGGTGCCGGAGTCCCTCAAGTGTGCCTGGCAGTTACACCGCGGCCAGCTCGGTATGTGCTGGCTCCTGTGTCCCTGCTCCCAGCCAGTCCTGACCCTGGTCCCTGGAAGTGATTTCAGTTACCTGTGTTCTTCTGAAATGGTTTCCCCAGGACCTCTTTGGTCTGGTCTGGCGTCTGTCTGCTGAGGCCAGTTAGATGTTGGTACTTGGGTTGATACGCGGATTGACTCCACAACTCGTTAAAGTTGTAAAGTAGGTATGCTTTATTCAGCGCTGAGGTGCATGGGGATCGTTCCTCCAAAGCATGCACACCCAGGGTCGTTTTTCCTTTACATTTATTCCCTTAAGGCATACATATGCATTAGATTACTGATACGCCTATACGTATTTAGTATGTGTCCCCGCTTCGTATTATAATGAGCTAGAAGGTCCTTTGCGCCTGCGCAGTGCCCCCTCTGGTCATGGGCAGGGGTCTCAAGATGAAGTAAATGAGTCTTCCTCCTGTGGGCAGGGATCCTCAAGATGAAGTAAACGAGTCTTCCTCTTCTTAAACTTTTCACCTTTTAATCTTCGTGCATGGCTTTAGGGTTTAGTCGGTACCTCATCCATAAATCATCAGCTTCTCCCCCTTATCAATAGACCCAGACATTCGCATTTCCTTGTCAATAGTTGCTTATCAGTAGAATCAGGCCTCTGTCTCCTCCCCTTATCAGTAGTTTGTGCCTTGTTCTGTTTAGTAAGCATGATAGGTGTTTACAACAGACAATACTTTTGTTTAAGCAAGGAATTCTTCTAACTCTCTTATACAATCCCCTGTATTGTTCCCATGTACATTTATTAACCCTGTATCACTGCAGGACGCAGTGGGCGTCTTGTACAAAAGGTTTTGCATTTTATCGGTGTATACGCACAAGAAGCAGAGGGCATCTCGTGGTTGGGGTCCTGCAAGAAAGATTTTGGTTTTACCCATATACAATCTGTCGTGGTTTAAACCGATCCACACAGCTCATCCACTCGCCCCTCCCCCCCTGACCCTCCCCACTCCCGGTGGGATAGGGAGGAGAATCAGGAGAATGTAACTCCCACGGGTTGAGATAAGAACAGCCCAGCAACCAAGGTACAACACAAATCACTACTGCTACCACCAATGATAATATTGATAAGAGAAAATAACAAGAGAATACGATACCACCGCCGAACGAGTTCGACCCCCCCGAAGAGAGAGAGTGCCCTTCCGGGTAACTCCCAGTTACCTCCCTGGGCATGACGTGCTGTGGTACGGAATACCTCTTTGGCTAGTTTGGGTCAGGTGTCCTGTCTCTGCTTCCTCCCGGCCTCCCCTCGTCCCCAGCGCAGCATGAGACTCACAAAGTCCTTGGCCAGAATAAACATTACTTAACAACAGTTAAAACCAATCGGTGTTATCAGCTGTCTGCCCAGGCTGGAAGTCAAAACACAGAGCTTGAACCAGTTACTAAGAAGGAGCAAAACGGCTCCTGGTAAACCCAGGACACAATCGCAAGAAGCAGAGGGCATCTTGTGGTTGAGGTCCTGCAAGACGAGGTGGGCGTCTTGTAGAAAAGGTTTTGGATTTTACTGGTATTTGACTTACGTTGTGGCTTGTTATAGTTATGATTTTGGTCTTGTGATTTTGGTATTGGTGACAGACTGTTATAAATGTATTATTAATTGTTATCTCTGTTTCAAGTGTTGTAACTGTGGAGTGTCTATTTTGTGGCTCATTATAGTGATGATTTTGGTCTTGTGATTTTGGTATCGGTGGCAGGTTGTTATAACTGTTGTTAGTTTGATACAATTTTAGTCTCTGTCTCAAGTGTTGTAACTGTGTGGAGTGTGTCTGTGGGATCCCGTGTGTGTGTGTGTGTGTGTGTGTGAGAACGTGAGATTGATAATGGGAAATCAGCAGAGGGGAGAGATCTTGAAAAAGAGTCCTTTAGGGTGCATTTTGGCACGTTTGAAAGAACTGGGAGGGTTTCCTGGGGGCTCGGTAAATGAGAAAACGTTGATAAAAATATTGTAACGGATGGTGGCCTTTGTATAGTTTGGAAGATCAGGAAAAATATCCTAAAAATGGAACTTGGAATTATGATACATTGTTGCAATTAATGTTGTTTTGAGGTGGCAAGGAAAATGGGATAAGTAATGTATGCAGATATGTTTTTCACTTTAAGAAACGACCCCAAGTGACAGACGGAATGTGAAATTAATATACCTCTGCCAGATCCCTTAATTTTGGCTTTGGAAAAGGGCAGGGAAAAACTGAAAGCTAAGCTGGAGAGATGTTGTTCAGATTGTGATACTGGGGAAAGATGCTAAGGAAAACCAAGAGGGCAAGGAGGGGAGCTCGGGCAGTTCCTGTGTTTGAGCGTGGGATGAGTGCTGGGGAGGCAGAGGTGGAGGGATGTCGGGCGGAGGTGGGGGAGTGGGTTCGTCTCCTATGAGACCAGATCTGTGTGTGCTGTGGGGAGTTTGGACGTTGGAAGAGAGATTGCCCTGGGGGGAGTGCCATGGGGTGGCTCCGGTGGCTGAATTGGAACTAGACTGATGGGGACCTGGGGAATCTACCCTAGCAGATCCACCTGTTAAATTAAAACTAGGGACTAGAGGAAATAAAGTGGAATTTTAGTGGATACAGGAGCAACTTATGCGGCATTAAATCAGAGGGAAAAGAATTTGTTACAGATTTGGGAGCTACTGGTCACCAAGAAAAAGAGGAAAAAAAAAAAAAAGGAGGCGTTCTTTCTGAAACCCTTAAACTACAAATTGGGAAAACAAATGGGAAAGCATAAATTTTATGCATGCTAAATTCTCCGAAATGTTTAGGATGAGACGCAACATTTAAAGAAGGCAAAATGGAATTAAGAGTTAAAAATGATCAATTAAATGCAGTTTTGAGTTTCTCTTTAATTCAACAGAAAAGCAAACAGGAGGACCTCCCTGAAATAGAAGAAATCCTTAATCAGGTATATCTGGGAGTATGGGCGTGTGAAGTTCCAGGTAAGGCGAAAAATGCTTTGCCTGTTGAAGTAGGAATAAAAAGGGTGGTGGGGGCTGCCCAATTAGAATAAAACAATATCCCCCTAAAATTGCAGGGAAAGGGAATTAAAAATCATTGATAAATTTTAAAATATAAATTATTAATTGAATGTGAATTGGAATATAATACTCCTGTCTTGCCGGTAAAGAAATAAAGTTGCAGATTGGTTCAAGATCTCAGAGCAATCGACAAATTTGTAGAGGATATTAATTCAGTAATAGCTAATCCGTATACCTTATTGACTAAATTGAATAATAATCAGAAATGGTTTGCCGTCTTGGATTTAAAGGACTCTTTGTTTACCATTGGCCAAAGAAAACCAGAATTTATTTGCTTTTGAATGGGAAAATCCTGACACAGTAAGGAAAACCCGATTAACTTGGACAGTATTACCTCAAAGGTTTAAAAACAGTCCAGCGAGTTTTCAAAATCAGCACTGGCACTAGAATCATGGAAACCACCCACTCAGACGGGGACTCTGTTACAAGATGTGGATGACCTATTAATTGCCATAGAAACAAAGGAAGAACGTGTCCAGTGAATGGTGGGATTATTGAGTTTTCTGGGACTGAGTGGTTATTGGGTATCCAGACAAAAGGCCCAACTAATCCAAACCTGAGTTTCCTACCTAGGATATGAAATAACAGGAGAACAGAGAGAACTTGGAACTGCTCGAAAAGAAGCCATTTGTCAAACTCCACGACCATCGACCACCAAGTTGCTCCGGACATTCCTGGTAATGACTGGACGATGCAGGCTTTGGATGCATGATTCTAGTGTTCTGGTAAGACCCCTATGTGAACTGTTAAAAGAAACCCCTCTCTCTTTGGAATGGACTGTTTCAGCAGAGGAGGGCTTTAGAAATTTAAAAGACAAAGCTAATGAGAACTGCAGCTCTGTGTCTGGATGTGACTGAATCCTTTTGGCTATATTCCTATGAAGAGCAGTGAATAGCTTTGGTGGTCCTTACTCAGAAACCCAGGACCCTATAAGAGGGCAGTGGTGTATTTTTCAAAACAGCTGGATGAAGCGAGCAAAGGATGGCCTGGATGCCTAAGGGCTGTGGCAGCAGTTGTCATGAATACTGAAGAGGCTCACAAATTTACCTTGGGACAAAAGGTTACTGTGCTAGTGTCCCATGTTGTATCAGCAGTCCTGGAACAGAAAGAAGCCCACCGGTTATCTCCGTCATGTTTTTTTAAAATACCAGGCCACCCTTGTGGAACACAATGATATAGAAATCGTGGTCACTAATGTTGTCAATCCAGCATCCTTTTGCAGGAACAACCAACAGGAACTATTAACACACAACTGCTTGGCCACTATAGAGACTGTGTATTCAAGCTGACCTGATTTGAAAGAAACCTCTGGAACATACTGAACGAGAGCCCTGGAACTGGCTAAAGACAAAAGGATAAATATTTGGACTGATTCTAAATATGCATTTGGCATGGTCCGTGCGCATGGTGCCACCTGGAAAGAACGAGGACTTTTGAACACGAAACAGATTAAACATGCTACAGAAATTCTACGACTACTGGAAGCTGTTCAGCTACCTGAGGAAGGAGCTATTATGTGTTGAGAGAAGGAGGCACAAAAGCACAATGTAATCAGTTCTAAGTAAGGTTAAGTTTGATGGCTTTGTAATGGAAAATAACTGCGGTGCTTGAAGGTAGCCGACATAGTTTCAGGACCTTAGGACCTTAGTACAAAAAGTGTATGGAAAGCAGAATAGAAAAACCTTACCTGGGGATGGGGAGTATCTGGGACTAGCAGATGCCCAGGATGGGAGCAGTTAAACTAACTGATAAGTAGGAGGACAGGCTGATTGTTATGTTTGTGGTGTTAATGAACCCATTAAGCTGGTGTAAACATCTACTGGGCAGTATCACAAGTCTAGCAGATGTCCAGGATGGGAGCAGTTAAACTAACTGATAAGTAGAAGGACGGGATGATTGCTATGTCTGTGATGTTAATTAAGCTGGTGCTTCAAAGACTGCCAGGAGTTATGAGGATTGTTGGGAGAAGTAAAGGACCCTTAAAAACCACCATCACAGTTTTTGTATGCTTGTGGGAAACTTTTCAGAAAATGATGTAATTCATGTGCAGCCTCATATATAAGGATGGCCTGTATAGCAATACGGGGACTATCCCCCGTATCTCCCGGCGCCGCAATAAAGAATACCTGCTTGTCAACTTGAAACTCTGTTGGTGAGTTTGTTCCTGGAGTTTTCTCCGAACCAAGGCAAAGGTACCATTGTTATCTTTGATTGCTGGCTGTTTCCAGGCTGAAAGTAAAAGGAAGGGACTTCACTCTTTCCAGTTTGTCCTTCCCCAAAACTGGGTGTTTTTTGAGACCTCCAGCTTTCCCTGAGCAGGGAAAATCCTATGGAGCCATAGAGGTGTCCAGGGGTTGTTCTGCCCACCCTGAGCTGCAAGTCTGCATCATGAGAGAGAAAGATAACTGGTGCTGGCTCCCAGCTCCTTCCTGGGCCCTGCAGAGGTTTGTGACCAGCAGCTTCCACCCTTGTGACCGTGCCCTGGGCCAGGAGAAGCAGGCACTTCCCACGGGGATGGCCACTTGCTGCATCCCACTCCTCCCCAGTACGTCCCGGAGGGTCCGAGCACAGGGCTGGGGACCAAAGGGTGCTGAGAAGAGGGTGTTCAAAGAGGCCTCTCTGCAGCACCCATGCCCTGGAGCTTGGGGGCTATTCCTGGGTGCGTGAAAGGAGGCATGGGACTCCTTTGGGAGGCATGGGACTTCCTGCTGGGAAGAGTTCTCTTGTGCTGTGCGTTCATGAAAGCAAGCACCTCACTGGCTGTTTGCCTTTAGGTATTAGAGAAGTGAGTGGTTTCCCTGGGCTGGAGGAAAGATGGATTGATTTTGGCCACGCAAAGCTCTTCCCTGAGAACACGTCCCTGCTGCTGCTCACAGACAGCGTCACCTTCAGGTGCAAACCCAGACAGGACACATCACCCAGCCAAGTGCAGGCGATGTGAGTGGAGGCAGCAGTAATTGGGCTGACGGCGATGGCCCTGGCCATGCTCATGGGCGGGAAGGATGGAGTGAGAGCTGGGACGTGTTGCGTTCCCCTGTAGGTGATGGGCTCTGCTATGAAGGTTGGTGGTTCACGGTGTCATGGGCATTGCTTATAGAGTTGCATTTTACCATTTGCGCACTTTTAATCCCTGTGTTTTTACTCTTGGTGCTTTGCAAATCCTTATCACAGTTCTCTTAGGGCTTCTCAAGCCCTGCTGGAGCTGGAGGAATGCTTAAATCCTTCATCTCCTACTTCCTAATGAGCCTTGTCCTGCCTTGGCTGCCGGTGCTCAAGGTCCCCACCTCAGAGCCGGGGGGAGGCTTCCCCTGCTGATGATGGGTGATGCTGCTTTAGCAGTGCTGAGCCCTGGTGCTCTCACCTCCTGCCCTGGCATCACTCGGGGCTCTGAAATAGGCTCATAGAAGGGTCACAGACACTCCCTCTCTTCCCCAGGTCCCACCACCAGCAGTTGTAGCAGCCCGTGAGCTGAGGCAGGAAGAAAAGCTGGCCCCAAAACGAACCCCCGTGCTGCACCGGGGCCCGAGGAAGAGTTGTCGGCTTCCTCCCTGGCTGAGCTGACAGCCCTGGCACCGTTCAGAGGCGTGGTGGCCATCAGCCTGAGCTTCAGTTCCTGCCGGGAGCAGCCCAGCAGAGGGGTGATGCTGGTGGGGCTCCTTGGCTGGGTGACAGCGCCAGCTCGATGGTGACCCCAAGACTGCCATTCCCATGACATGTGCCCTTGGGGACCTGCCTTGGCTTCAGTCCTAGCAGGGTCATGGTGGCAGCGGCTGCTCCATCGGCTGGTAGATGAAGAGCAGGAGCGGGGTTTGCTTTTGCCTTTCCACTTCCTGTCAGAGCACAAGGACTGAGAGCTCCTTCGCGTGTAGGTGGCCAGAGGGGCAAACCTGGCTGTGAAATGGTGCGGTGCAGTACAGTGCCAGGGGACAGATAACACTGAGAGTGTTGAGTGGTGAGAGCTCGTCTCTCAGCCCTCTCTGGGGCACTGCCGTGGTTGACAGCCAGCTCCCTGCAAGCCCTGGAGAGGCAGACCCCTTTGCTGCCAGAGCTTGGGTCCCCTATAAAGCATTGAACCACAGGGTGATTTGTGTCGGAAGGGACCGTAAAGCCCACCCAGTTGTAACCCCTGGCACGGGCAGGGACCCCTTCTACTGGAGCAGCTTGCTCCAAGGCCCTGTGTCCTACCTGGCCTTGAGCAACAGCCACAGCTTCTCTGGGCACCCTGTGCCTGCGCCTCAGCACCCTCACGGGGAAGAGCTTCTGCCTAAGAGCTCATCTCAGTCTCCCCTCTGGCAGGTTAAAGCCATTCCCCTTGTCCTGTCCCTACAGCCCCTTGTCCAAAGCCCCTCTCCAGATTTCTTGCAGAATAATACAAGAAATTTCTTGCAGGCTTCCTACAGCAGAAGCACAGCACAATGCAATGCTGCTGCAATGATTTTCTGGAGAACTTTTAGCTCGAAGACCAGCATCAAGATGCTGCCATGTATCTAGGCTGTAAAAGTGCAATTTCATGGACTCTGAAATGCGCCCTCTAAGTGTGGCCATGACTGTTCTGCTGCAGTTCCCTTAAACCTCCAGCTGCAGAGAGGACCCTGGGGGGTTTCCACTTCAAAACAAGGCAACAAGATGTGTGTCTCCATAGCTTCCACCAGGGATGTCTTCAGACCCTTCACCCCTGAGGGTGCCTGTTTCAGGTAACAAAGTCATTTGTTCCCAGGGGAAGATTTCACTCAAACTTAGAGAAGTAGTTACAGAAATCCCCATCTTAAAGGCAAAATCTATGTCACCCCCTGGTGAAAGTGCCATAGAAGCAGCCCTGGTGTCCCGTGCTGGCAGGCAGGAAGGTGCAGACCCGCAGTGTGGCTGCCGAAGAATAACACTCTCTCTTTTCCCAGGTGCAGCTCAGCAGCAGAAGGGGAGAGTCAGTGACCAGCAGGAGGTACAGGGGGAAACGTGGCAGCTCGTGGGCACAGGCAGCTGGGACATGCCCACTGCTGGCTTGAGGAAGATGCACTAAGCTCGAAAAACTGGGTGCTGGGTATAAAAGCAGGAAGTTGATCCATTTTTGTAAGCGAAGGCTGCGAAGGCTGCAAAGTGCCTGCACTTTTCCGGCTGCACACATACTTCCCCTCCACCTCCCTCCTAGTCAGAGCCAAAGGCAGCCTGACCCTGCAGGGCTGTGCAGCCCTGGGACAGTTTGGGGCAGCAGCAGCAGCAGCAAAGAGGCTACAGAGAACCGTGCAGATAGTCACAGAATCCCAGCCTGGTTTGGGTTGGAAGGGACCTGAGAGCTCCTCCAGTTCCAGCCCCTTCCATGGGCAGGAACACCTTCCACTGGAGCAGCTTGCTCCAAGCCCCTGTGTCCAACCTGGTCTTGAACACTGCCAGGGATGGGGCAGCCACAGCTTCTCTGGGTACCCTGTGCCAGCGCCTCAGCACCCTCACAGGGAAGAACTTGTGCCTCAGAGCTCATCCCCCCCTGCTTCCTGGTCTCATGAATTCGTGTGAAGCACTCCCTCAGGGCTGGGTGTACCTGATGGGCTGAGCCAGTTTTGCATCCATGGGGTGCTGGGACCAATGTTCCCCCGCCACTATGGTGGGTAAAGCCATCTGGGCTTTACGCAGCTGCTGCCTCTGCCAGCTCTTTGTTGCGTGCAGACGGTCAGCAGCTCGGCACCCCTCCTGATCCCAAAATGACCTCTGGAGAAGTCCCACCTTTGGTGTTTTCTTTGGCCTTCTCTAGGCCTTGCATGTGGAGGAGTCTCGCGTGGAAAGCGCGGAGGTGGAGGATGTGATGAGCATTTACGTCTAAACTGGAGGCAGCATTGACCAGCCGCAGCTGAGGGTGACACCAGATGTCATGTATGCACCCATCAAGGCATCCTGATCCACCAGGACCAGGCACTGGACCTCCCACCTCCTGCCGTGACTGTGGAAGCTGCCTCGAGCAGGAGCCTTGCAGAACGTCGTTGTGCCTCCAAGCAGAGAAGATGTCTTTGTTGCTGATGCTTCATCCCCAGGGCTCCCCCTCCAGCAGCTATGCATGCTGAGCCTTGGCTGGAAAGGATTTGGAGCATCAGGAATGCATTAGTTTGCCTGGAAAGTTCCTCTTGAATTGGAAGGACGAGCTGGTTTCAGCTTCTCCTTGAGACTTCCTGTGAATACAGAGTCACCCGAAGGAAAAGAAAGATGCTGAAGGCAAATCAGTGGGAGCTTGCTGCCAGACTCCCCTCAGTTACAGGGTAACAGAGAGCATTACATGGATTTTAATCATGAGTCCCATGTTCACTACCCCAAGTCTTGTCATTAAAAGAATATATGAAGTTCCTTTGTCCTGAGAAGTTGTCTGTACGTTTGCAAGTGTGTGAGTAATTGCTGAGTAATGCAGTTTGCTTGAGCCCACAATCCCAGGGCAACAGTTCCTCTGTTCTGAAATGTCCCCACTGTAGCACAAGGGGAAGGGGCTTTCTGTGCAGTGCTGTTCCTGGCACAAAATGCCACTTGCTCAGAAGGGTGGGATGCACGTGTGGAAGGCAGCTGAGCCATGTCATTCCAGTTTAAAGGGCCGTGTCTCCCTCAGCAGCACCAGGCATCTTTAAAAATGCAGGGAGGGCACACATGGAGTTTTGTTTCCCTCTGGCTTTCAGGGAAAGCCAGGCACCCTGTACCCTGCATGCTATGGAGGGGTGAGAGCCTTGGGCATCTTCTGACCACAGCTGCTCTTGGCACATGCTGTGATGGAGAGGGGTGATGGGCACAGGTTACTCCTGGGGAGATCCCAACTGGACACAAGAAGAACATGTTTCACCATGAGAACTATCAGCCACTGAATCATCTCCCCAGGGAAGTGGTGAAATTCCCAGGGGAATTGGACCCTGTTGAGATCCTGCTGGACAGGGTGCTGGGCCAACTTGTGCTCCTGGTAGCAGAGTTGGTAGCATCATGCTCTCGGAATGCTGCACTTGGGGCTGTAGTTCAGCCTGGGGAGGAGCAGCTCTCACGCATCTGAGGCCGGGAAGCGCCCTCAGGGAGCCGCAGGGCTGCAGCCGGGCTCTCACCTCACTGTGCACGGAGCAGGGAGGAACCTGCAGGACTTAATCTGGATGGAAGAGGTGAGAGGAGCCGAGGCTGGCCCCATGTGCTCCATAGTGCTCTCTGGTCCCTCCTGCTTCCACCTTCTCTCCCTCACTTCTCTGCTCTGCCCCGCCCCCCACCCCGGGCTCCCACCACAGAAGATGTCACCTTCACCTACACTGTGCCCCCCACCTCTCTGTTTAACCCATCCTGCAGCCATACCAGCTGCCTCTGCTCTGTCACTTCCTTCTCTGAGCAGCTCCTTGCAGAGCTTGCCCCCCACCGGCCCTTCTTTGCTCTTTGGAGCTCTTAAAAGTCGGTGTGGCTTTCCCTGTGGCTGCAAATGGCTCAGTACTGCTGGGCCCTCTCTGGCTGCCCTTCAGAGCAGTCTCTCTCTCTGGATAAGTGTAGCTTTGTATCTGAGACCTCAAGTGTCACCCTGGTTCTCTTCATGGCCTTGCTGCTTGTCATTGTTTATTCCTCCACATTTTCATCCATCCCAGGTGGCTGAACATCATCCTTTGAAGCTAGTGCTGAATGGGGGGGAGACCCGGTGACAAAGGACGTGGTCAAGGCACCCAATGCCTTCACGTCGGATTTTACCAGCAAGACTGGCCTTCAGAGAGCACCCACAGCATGGAGAGCTCCCTCAGTGGGATGGGCTCAGGTCGGGATCAGCACAGGACATGCCAGTTGACCCTGAGGGGATGTGCCCCTTTGTGCTGAGGGAGCTGAGAGCACCATGAGACTGCTCCTGGAAACCTCTGAAAAGAGGTAGGAGACACTCAGGGGCTGCAGCAGTGTGGGAGGCGGAAGAGAGAAGGGCTCATGCTCCTCAGCTTCACGTCTGCTGATGGTCACCTGCTCCTCTCACCTCTCCCCAACCACAAGAAGCCGCTGGCCCCAAGCAGCAGGTGAGCAAACACTTCCTGGCAGCTGCTGTGAGCAGGATGGTGCTGCTTTATCTGTTGTTTGGGCTCTCCCGGCCCCTCAGAAGGTGCAGCACAAGAGCCAGAAAAGCTTTTAATATACTTGTGAGAGGAGTTAACCACGAGCAGGAACCTGCACTGGTCTGGCTTGTAGCTCTTCTGAGGTTAAGAGAGAACAATGGTTTTAAAGTTTCCTTCCAGCAATCTGGAAGGATTAACATGACCGGAGTGGCCTGACAGCTACAACTGCTCCTTGGAGCAGTTAAAGAGGGGGACATGGGTGATGGCGACATGGTGGGTGGGCAGCACTCATCTACGCCAGCTCCTCCTGCCTGCAAGCAAGTGAACTATGAGCCTGTGTCGTGGTTTAAGTGCAGTCAGTAACTCAGACCCACACAGCCTGCTCGCTCAATGACACCTGCAACTGTTCAGGACGTGGAGGCTCCCTTGGATGCAGAGCCTGGGGCAGAGCCCAGCACAGCCCCTCTCATCCCAGCAGCAGGTGAGGCTGGAGAAGACATGGTGTCTCCCACGTCTATAGAAGAGCAGAAAGAGGCCATGACAGTAGACGTCTCTCCGGCTGCTGAGGAAGAGCAGCGCCGGTACCAGCTTCCTCTGTCTTTGTTGAGCAGGAGGCAGAAATGGAGGCAGAAGCAGAGGCAGAGAGAGGCAGGCCTTTGCCCTGCTCAGCCCCACAGCAGCGGAGCTGGTTCTTCAGGAAACAGCCAGGCGCCCACTACAGGAGAGTCATTGAGGTGCTGCAGTGGGGCCAGAGAAGGGCAATGGGGCTGGTGAAGGGTCTGGAGCACATATGTGATGAGGAATGGCTGAAGGACCTGGGGGCATTCAGTCTGGAGAAGAGAAGGTTTAGGGGGAACCTTCTTGCCCTCTGCAGCTACCTGACAGTACCTCAGTCCAGAGGAGCAGCCTCCCTCAGGAGGCAGCAATTCCCCTGGAAGCCCCCGGCAGTTCAGCCGTGGAAGATGCCCATGGGTTAAGAGGGGAAAGCCCATTGCCAGCCTGCTGAGGGCAGGCCAAGCGAGCAGAGAAGGCGAGAGGTGAGGGCCGGGGCAGGAGGGAGAGGCCAGTGGTGGGAAGGGGCTGCTCGGAGCTGCCTCGGTGACAAGGCCAGGCTTGCCCACACTGCTTGGGCCGCTGTGCCAAGGCAGCCGCCTCCATCACACACCTTTTCTTCCTCCTCCTGCATGCAGGTGACCCACAGGCAGCCCAGAGAAGTGCCTCAGGGCAGCCCGAGCCAGGCGTCGTCCCACCATGGGATCACGCTCCAACGGCTGCCCTACCCAGAGAGGATTCAGGCTGTCGACATCCGCCAGAGCGCAGGTAGGCAGCCCCAGGGAGACGGGGCCAAATGTCTTCCCGACCCCAGGAAATGCTGACGGGCAGGCGGGAGGTGCGGGAGGGAGCAAGCTGAACCCCCGTGCCGTGCCCCCCGCAGGATGCCCGGGCATGCGGGGTTGCTGTGGGAAGTGCCCATGGACTGCGGGTGGCCAGCCCTCTCCCCAGCCGGCTCTGGGAGCAGGAGGCAGCCGCCTGCGGGACTGAGCCCAGCCCTGCGGTTGGCAGGGGAGCCCAACAGCCTGAGCTCGGCCAGCTGGGATGTGGGCACAACGGACACCGTCACACAGCCTCTCTCCTCGGCTTCTTTTGCAGATGGGCAGCCTGGAGCGCCGAGTGGTGCTGCCCAGCACCAGCGGGTCGAAACAGGAGCAGACCCTCCGTCTGCCACCGCTGGTGACAATGGCACCCCGGCCACCGCCTCGCTCAGCGAGAGCAGTCAGCAGCTGCTGCAGGCTGCCACCTGTAACACCAGCAGCCTCTGAAGCTTCCGGCAGCGTGAGCGACTCGGCCATTGCCACTTCAAGCAGCAACCCACAGCAGCTTCTAACAGCTTCTGCCCAGCTGCGCCGCGTCCCCAGTTACGGCAGCAGAGATACATGGCTGGAGACCTGTCAGCCTGCTCTACGCAGGTCCACAGGCTCTGCTCCCACAACAAAGAACTCCGGGAGCACGAGCACAGTGCTGCGCAAGCACACCACTGGGAGCCAGGGACCCTGCCAGCAGTCAACAGCCGCAGGGACACAAATGAGAAGAGACATGTTCCTGGCAGCCAACAGCAGCAAGGCCCCAGCCACTCAGCCCACACTGAGGAGCACTGGGCAAGCGGCACAGCCCCTGCCAGCAATGTGGGCAGCGGGCAGCAAGGGCAGCCTCAACAGCAGCGTGCTGTGGCGGCACCAGAAGGTGTTTCCCCAGCATCTGCCCACGCTGCCCCACATCAAGACTTCAGAGCAGCCAAAGAGGAGCTGCCTTCCTGCCGCAGAGGAGGAGAGACAGTGTGTTGAGGACATCGAGAACATACTGTCCCGAGTAAAAGTCCTAAAATTACGAAACATCTGGGTCAACCCCCTCGTCCCAGAACTCTACCAAGACCCGCGAGTGGATATCCAGCCTAGATCCAGCAGCCAAAGCAGCGTAGGCATGGGTGAAGAAGGAGAGGCAACCGGAGACCTGCAGAGCGTGTCTCCTGCCCCAGCCATTCCCATGCACAGCGAACCAGCACCTGCTACCCTGGCTGGAGCTGCTGAGGAAGAGCGGCACCGCGCACCTGTCGCTGCCGTGTCAGAAGTGGAGGAGGAAGCACCGGTACCAGCTTCCCCTACGTTTGTCGAGCAGGAGGCAGAAATGGAGGCAGAAGCAGAGGCACAGAGGAATGCCTTTGCCCTGCTCAGCCCCACTGCGGCGGAGCTGGTTCTTCAGGAAACAGCCAGGTCCGTCGTCAGTGATGTCCTGCACAAGGCTTTGGCTGCGTTCCAGGCCACATCCATTGCCCAAAGCCATGTGGATGTGTCCATGGCAGCAATGACAGCTACAGCTGTTCCGGGTGTGGAGTCTCCTTTGGATGCAGAGCATCAGGCAGAACCCAGCACAGCCCCTCTCATCCCAGCCGCAGACAAGGCTGGAGAAGACATGGTGCCTCCCATGTCTATGGAAGAGCAGGAAGAGGCCATGACAATAGAGGTCGCCCTGGCTGCTGAGGAAGAGCAGCGCCACCCACCTCTTGCTGCCATGGAACAAGAGGAGGAGGAAGCACCGGTACCAGCTTCCCCCGGCTTTGTCAAGCAGGAGGCAGAAATGGAGGCAGAAGCAGAGGCACAGAGGAATGCCTTTGCCCTGCTCAGCCCCACTGCGGCGGAGCTGGTTCTTCAGGAAACAGCCAGGTGCGTCGTCAGTGATGTCTTGCAGAAGGCTTTGGCTGCTTTTCAGGCCACATCCGTTGCCCAAAGCCATGTGGATGTGTCCATGGCGGCAATGACACCTGCAACTGTTCAGGGCATGGAGCCTCCCTTGGATGCAGAACTTCGGGCAGAGCCCAGCACCGCCCCTCTCATCCCAGCAGCAGGCGAGGCTGGAGAAGACATGGTGTCTACCACGTCTATAGAAGTGCAGGAAAAGCCCTTGACAGTAGACATCTCCCTGGCTGCTGAGGAAGAGCAGCGCCGTACACCTCTTGCTGCCACGGAACAAGAGGAAGTGGAAGCACCGCTACCAGCTTCCCCTGGCTTTGTCGAGCAGGAAGCAGAAGCAGAGGCACAGAGGAATGCCTTTGCCCTGCTCAGCCCCACTGTGGCGGAGCTGGTTTTTCAGGAAACAGCCAGGTGCCTCGTGAGTGATGCCCTGCACAAGGCTTTGGCTGTGATCCAGGAAAGAGACAGGCAGCCCCAGGAGCAGCAGGACATTGATGAAAGCCGTGTGGGTGTGTGGAACGGAGCAAGGAGGCCTGCAGTAGATGAGGACACTGAGACTCCTGTACGACCTGCTCAGAGGCGACGCACACTTATTGAGAGAGTTGTGCAGGTCTCCTTCAGGCACAAAGTGAGGAGAGCACCTGGAAAGCATCAGGGAGAGGCCAGCACAGCTGTTGCCTCCCCACCATTACACAAGGATGAACCGGCAGCGTCTCCTGCAGCCGTTCAGGACACCAAGGCTGAGCCAGGTATGCCTCTGAGTCAAGCGGCACCGAGACAAGGGCGGCACCAGCGTGTGCACGATTTCGGCTGTGCCCTGTCTTCCCCTCCCTGGGCGAGGGCTGAAAGCCGTTCGTGGAAAGCCCCCGAGGGAGAACCTCGGTGGCGAGTGCCAGCAGGAGCTTGTGCGGCGCCTGCCCAACCCCGTGCCTACAGCTCTCCTTTCCCCACAGGCATCGCCACCCTCCCAGATGCTGGAGCATCCCAACAGCAACGACCAACCCGCTTCAGAAGGGCGCTGAAAGCTCTGTGCAGGGCTTTCCGCTTCTCCTGTGTCAGCTCAAAAGTGGAGGAGTAGTGCCCCACTGCCAGCTCCAGACCCGAGGGAGCTGCGCCGAGGACATCGTGCTATAGCCTGTGTTTGCTGCGGACACTTTCTCAGGCCAATAAATCATATCCCTTTGTCCCCAGTGCTTGCCTCTGCCTTCTCCAGCTTTTCTCTTGTTTCAGTAGCACAGAAGCCTGCAGAGCGACCTCTTTCCTTGCAGAACTTCTCAGCTGCTGACCTTGCATGCCTGCTGGCTCTTGTGCAAGCACTGGAGCAATGCAGTGAGAAGCTGGCAGTGTTTCCGGAAGCAGACCTGTAAATGGGCAGCAGATGGGTGACCCCGCTCAATCCCTCACTTCCCCATCCTAGAGCTTCCAACCAACCGAGCACAGGGGGTCTCGCAGCTGCCCCGAGCCGTGGCCTTGTGTCCCCGCGATTGCAGCAGAAGAAGGACAGGGAGGTGGCCCTGAGGCTGCAGATGTACTTGTGCAGGAATGCGCGCACAGCTCTTGGTTTGTGTTTGAGGTTGGGAAACCGCCTCGTACTCCTGGCCGCCCTGTGCGCAGCTGGCATGCGAAGCTCCACAGTGCAACTGGAGCAAGCGAAGAACAGCTTTATCTTGCTGGAAACCAGCTCTAAAGACTGTGTCTGGGAAGCTGCAGTGTAGCCTAACCCCTCGCATGGCCTTCGCTTCCCTCCTTGACCTCATGTGCCCAGCTATTTCCCCACTTGGGGCCTGTGCCCATGAAGGCAGAGACAGAATGCCTCAACAGGAGGTCCCAGAAGTCAGGTAGGGAAGTCATGGGGAGGGGCCTGGAGCAGCTTCTCTTGACTGACTGCTGTGTCAGTCGGTCCAGGAACCAGGCGAGAAAAGCTTCCACAAGTGCAGGAACCGGGGCCAATAAACAGGGACATGTGTGAGCCTCTGGGGCCCTCTCTCCACACCAAACACCCGCATTGGCAGACCACTGATCTCTCAATTTCTCTGCCTCCCCGACAACCTCGCATGGCCTTCGCTTCCCTCCTTGACCTCATGTGCCCAGCTATTTCCTCACTCGGGGTCTGCGGAAGATAAACGGATAGCACGCTGAATAATGTAATCAGAATCTGATGTTTATTCACTTTAGAGCACTGCCTTTTATAGCTTCCTTTCTTGGTCACGCGCTTAAGCTTTACAATGATTGGTTTCTACACATAATGCAAAAACAGCTGATTGGTTCCTTCTTCAGCATCCAGGAATTGTTTCCCTCCTGCAGAACTTCCACGTACGTGGCCATAATTTTGCCCTGAAGTAACCTGTGAACTAGGCCGTTAATCCTTACTACGAACTCTAACCAATGGCAAGAGTCCTGGATCGCTAACATGCCCATTGTTTGTTAAAAAGCTCTCAACAAATCCCCCTTCTTTATTTTGAGTGATCCAGACCCCTTTAGTCATTTGCGATACTACAGACATTAAGCAATGCCATACTATACTACTAATAATAACAAAGACTATAATGCTTAATAATATCATAATGCCTGATTTAAACACATTAGCAAACCATCCAGTAATACCTAAACTTCGGAGGCAACCACCCAAGCCATGATTGATTGTTAATTTTTTCATGTTATCTTTTAATTGGGATGTTGATGAATTGAACTAGAATGATCAGATAGATTCATACAACACATTCCTTCAAAATCTTCACAACCATGGCCCTTTGCTAAAAGCAAAAAATCAATGGCTGCATGATTTTGTAAAACTGCATGCCTAACACTGCCTAAATCTTCTAATAATTCTGATAAGACATTAGATGTGATATTAATCTGCTTTGCAGTCCAGCAAGCTAAATAAAAATGGACATAAAAACTCTTCTGACTTCACCTAACATATTAACATTATCATCATAGTTTGGTCCTAGTTGTTCTACTGATCTTCTTTTTCGTTGCTCGGTTTTACTTTTATAAAATGATAGCATATCCCTCTTGCTGGGAACAAACATCATCAGCTTCCCTATATAACACGGCCCTCCATGAACATTTTTTAGTACCCCTTGCCAAGCTCTATGTCCACAGATTAAAAAAAAAAAATCCTTTAGGAAATTGTTTTGATGAATTATCATTCCAAATAGAAAGTTTACTACCTAGGGTCTCAGCACCTATTGCTCCATTGCAAAATGCATTTTTTCTATAATTTTTATAGTCATAATTACTCAACATATTGGTCCATTGTGTCCAAATATATTTCTTATAAAAATTTAGCTCTGTAGATGCCAATCCTCCAAAATAAAAACATGACCCATTGCCTGCTAAGGATCCCCAGAGATCTAACTCCTGAGCGTCCCAAGGCATTGTGGCGTTTAAGGTGTTAATGATCATTGTTCCAGCCATCCCTGTTTGATTCACTTCCCCAAAACAGCAAGCTGGTTTGTTTTCTGGAACAGTACAATCATAAATTCTATGACATGTCTGATTAATGAAAGAGCTATTTAAAACCATCCTGTTATTTATCCAATTGGTCCAGTCTGCCAGGCGCAGGTAAGGGATGCCGACTAAACAAGTAGGAAAAGGGTCCCCAGGAGTGGCCATGGAGAGACAGACGGATGACTGGTTCGTTTGATTTGCCCAGTTGATCCACATGTTCTCTTGTGGTTCTATGGTATGTAATGCTTGACCTATAGTCATAGCCATCATCCACCAACTTATAATTGAGGCTATTCTGAGGTTCCCTCAATCGGTGATTTCCAAGGTTTTACTCATAGCGCTGGAATCCAACGAGGGCCTTCTCCTGTAATCAAACACATATAGCCACGACCAGTCATACAAACCTCAACTGGCCCCTTCCATTCTCCCATTTTGAGATCTTTGCATTGAACAAAAATCTTTTCCTTTTTTGTTAACCCTGATTTTAAGGCACTACCACGAATTCCCACGGGAGGTTCTTCCCTTTCTCCGGCCAGGCATAAATAATTTAACACATATAATGCTTTTGCCAAGCGTTCGCTAGGTCCTACACTGCTCTCCCCCATTTTTTGTTTAAGTAACAGGTTTTTAAGGGGTTGGTGAGCCCGCTCAACAATTGCTTGTCCAGCAGGTGAATTGGGGAGTCCGGTGAGATGTTTCACTCCCCAAAGTGAGCAAAAGCGGTGAAACCTAGAAGAAGTATAGGCTGGAGCATTGTCTGTTTTAAGTGATAGGGGTACACCTAAGACGGCAAAAAAGGCATGAAGGTGTTTCACGACATGGTGAGAAGTTTCTCCAGTTTGAGCGGTAGCCCGAATTGCCATGGAAAAGGTGTTGTCCGAGACATGAAGGTATTTTTGGAATCCAAATTCTGGAACATGAGTGACATCCGTTTGCCAAAGTTGTAGTGGTAAAATGCCTCGAGGATTTACTCCAATACAAAGGCCAAAGCCTGTTTGTTGACATGCAGGACAAGAGTTTACAATTCCTTCGGCATCAGTTCGAGTGAGAGAAAATTGGCGTGCCAAGACTTTAGCACTCTGGTAAAAAAGTCATGCGAAAGACGAGCTTGTTCAAAATTATTTACCAGAGGTCCTGTCCAAGCAGGAGTTACAAGTTGATCTGCATGGTTGTTACCGATAGACAAGCCCGCTATGCCTTGATGACTGCGGATATGAGTAATAAAATATGGTTGTTGCCGCGAATTTAGGCTTTGTAAAAGGTGGATTAATAAAGTATACAATTTAGTGTTAGACACTTCCTTTATCATTGATCGTTCAATACGTTTAACAACACCTACGGCATATAGAGGGTCTGAAACTATATTAAGTGGAGTTTGACACCAGTTTTGCAGGGCCCATAGCACCACAGTCAGCTCAAGGGTTTGTAACGAATCATCCCTCGATCCTTCTAGAATTTTTTCATGCCAAACATTAGACTGTTGCCAAGTTATGGCAGCCTTTTTTGATTTTTTCCCTGCATCCGTAAAGACTGTAGGTCCTTTAACAGGAGTTTCAGAGTTATAAGGTCTAGATTCAATCTGCTGATTGTGAAAGATAGTGACTAACTTGTGTGCCAGATATTTGTTGGAAATTATGCCAGGAAATCCTGCTAGAGCTGTTTGCAGTTCTAATGAGACCTGCATCAACCATTCCAAGTGTTCTTGTACAACTGGTATAAAAATTGTGCTTGGTTCATTTCCAGAAAGCTCTACAATTCTGTTACGGCCTTTAATAATTAATTGAGAGAATAATTCCACTCTGGTTGTAATAGTTTTCCTGGGTCGAATGGACAAAAATACCCATTCCAAAATTTTTAATGGATTTTGATGATCTGTTATCCATTGTATGATTAATGCAAAAGGATGCCTTTGCTGTTGTCCTGAATTGGTAATCATAAGCATGAGTGGGTGGTGTGAAATTACTCGACTAGCATGATTATCTGTGATCTTTTGAATTATTTTACAGAGGCCGATTTCTTGTTCTTTTCCTAAGTGACGCGTGTTATCTGCCTGGGTGGATGTTCCTAAGAGCTGGATCAAAGGGGTTAAATCATCATTAGTGATTCCACAGATGGTTCTCACCCATTCAATATCCCCAACTAGTTTCTGTACGTCATTAAGGTTGTGAATTTTCATTGTTAAAGTCAATTTTTGTGGTTTGACAGTGCTACCTGTAATAATCCAACCCAGGTAGCGCCATGGGGAGTCTGTTTGAATTTTTTCTGGGGCAATTTGTAGTCCTCTAGATTCCAGTATGTTGCTTAGTTCTGTCAGAATTTTTTTCTTATCCATCTGATGTCCAGCTATTAGGATATCGCACATAGAGTGATAAATTAACAAGTTCTCATAAGGTTTTCTCAATGGTTCTAGTGCCCAGGCGACAAATATCTGACACATTGTCAGTGAATATTTCATGCCTTGTGGTAAGACCACCCAGTGGTATCTTTTTGCCGGCTCTGCTTTGTTTACAGAGGGAACTGTGAAGGCAAAACTTTCTGCATCTGTTGGATGCAAGGGAATCGTGAAAAAGCAATCCTTCAAATCAATTATTAATAGGTCCCATTGCTCTGGCAACATTACAGGGGAGGTTAACCCAGGTTGAAGGGTTCTCATATCATTCATAGCTTCATTGATAGCTCGCAAATCATGCAATAGTCGCCCTTTTCCACTTTTCTTAGGAATGGTGAAAATGGGCATATTCCATGGACTGGTAGAGGGTACTATATGGCCTGCATCCAATTGTTCCTGAACTAATTCTTGAATTGGCTGCAGCCGATCTTGTTTTAGCGGCCACTGATTGATCCAAATTAGTTTATCACTTTTCCACAAAATTTTTAACACTGGCTGCCCTGAATCAATGGCCGCTCCTAAAAAGGTTGTGTAATAATTTTGGCACTCATTTGACTAAGTACATCTCTGCCAATAAGGGCAACTGGTACGTGTTAACACGTATGGGCGGGTGACGTCCGCAACGATGCCACCAGCATTGCCCTTGCTCCTTGCTTTTCCACCTTAAATTCCCAGTCACAGAGTATCAGCCCCAGAGTCCCAGCCCCACAGTCTCAGCCCCAGAGTCTCAGCCCCTGTCTCTGCTCAGAGTATGAACCCTGGAGTATAAGCCACAGAGCCTGAGCCACAGAGTCTCAGCTACAGTGTCAGCCCCAATGTCAGAATCCCATAGTCTTGGTCACACTCTCAGCTCCAAAGTCCGAGCCACAGACTTTCAGCCACAGTCTCAGCCACAGCGTTTCAGTCACAGCCTCAGCCATAGTATTAGCCACACAGACTGAGTCTCAGAGTCTCAGCCCTTGTGTCAGACACAGAATCTCAGCCCCAGAGTATAAATTACAGTCTCAGTCACAGAGTCTAAGCCACAGAGTCTAAGCCACAGAGTCTGAGTCTCAAAGTCTCAGCCCCAGGATCTCAGACATACAGTCTCAGCCCCAGTCTCAACCGTAGTCACAGCCCCACACTCTTAGCCCCACAGTCTCAGCCCAACAGTCTCAGTCACAGTCTCAGACTATCAGCTCCAGTGTCTGAGGCCCAGTCTCAGCCACAGAGTCTCAGCCACAGAGTCGCAGCCCCAGAATCTCAGCCATAGAGTCTCAGCTATAGAGTCTGTGTCTGAGACCCTCAGCCAGAGTAGCAACTCCAAAATTTGAGCATCAGTCTGAGCCCCAGAGTCTCAGTCCCAGAGTCTCAGCCCCAGAGTCTCAGCCCCAGAGTCCCAGCCCCACAGTCTATGTCTGAGTCTCATCCAGAGAATCAGGTCCAAAACCTGAGCACCATAGTCTCAGCCCCATTCTCAGCCCCAAAGTCTCAGCCTCACGGTCTGCGTCTGAGAGTCTCATCCAGAGAATAAGATCCAAAACCTGAGCACCAGAGTCTCAGCCCCAGTCTCAGTCCCAGAGTCTCAGCCACAGAGTCTCAGGTCCACAATCTCCGCCACAGTCTGTGTCTGAGTGTCTCACCCAGAGTATCAGCTCCAAACTCTGAGCACCAGTCTCAGCCCCAGAGTCTTAGCCCCACAGTATTAGCCCCAGTCTCAGCCCCACAGTCTCAGTTACAGAGTCTGTCCCTGAGAGTATCAGCTCCAAAGTCTGAGGCCCAGGGTCTCCGCCACTGTCAGAGCCACAGAACCTCAGTCCCACAACCTCAGCCCCACAGTCTCAGTCACAGAGTCTGAGCCTGAGAGTACCTTGTGGTTTAAACTCCATCAGCCATAGAGTCCCACTCGCTCACTCCCCCCCTCCCTTTCTTCCCTCCCACGCTCCCGGAAGGATGGGGAGGAGAATCAAAAGAATGTAACTCCCACGGTGTTGTGGTTTAAACTGATCCACACAGCTCACTCACTCCCCCATTTTTTTTCTCCCTCTTTCTTTCTAAACCCAGCCCCCACCCCCCACCAGCCCCCCTGGAGGGATGGGGAGGAGAATTGAGAGAATGTAACTCCCACGGGTTGAGGTAAGAACAGCCCAGTAACTAAGGTATAACATAAATTACTACTGCTGCCACTAATGATAATATTGATAAGAGAAAATAATAAGAGAAGAGAATACAATACCACCGCCGAACGAGTTCGACCCCCCCGAAGAGAGCCCGTGCCCTTCCGGGTAACTCCCAGTTACCTCCCTGGGCATGTCGTGCTGTGGTACGAAATACCTCTTTGACTAGCTTGGGTCAGGTGTCCTATCTCTGCTTCCTCTCAGCCTTCCCTCGTCCCTGGCAGAGCATGAGACTCACAAAGACCTTAGCCAGAATAAACATTACTTAGCAACAATTAAAACCAGCCAGTGTTATCAGCTCTGTTCCCAGGCTGGATCAAAACACAGAGCTTGCACCAGCTACTAAGGAGAAAAATGGTTACTGGTGAACCCAGGACACACAGGCTGAGATAAGAACAGTCCAGTAACTAAGGTATAACACAAACCACTACTGCTACCACCAATAATAATAATGCTAAGGGAAATAACAACGGAAGAGAAAACAATACCACCTGCTGATACCCCGCCTTACCGAGCAGTGAACTATCCCTTCTGGTTAACTGCAGTTTACATCCTGGGCATGACGTGCTGGGTTATGGAATACCTCTTTGGCTAGTTTGGGTCAGGTGTCCTGTCCCTGTTTCCTCTCAGCTTCCACTCCTACCTGGCAGAGCATGAGACTCACAAAGTCCTTGGTCAGACTAAGCATTTGAGCAGTAACTAAGAACACTGGTGTTACCAGCGCTGTTGATACGTGGATAGACTCTACAACTCATTAAAGTTGCAAAGTAAGTATGCTTTATTCAGTGCTGAGGCACATGGGGGATCATTCCTCCAAAGGCATGCCCGCCGCAACCTCATTTCTCCCCTTATTTATTCTCTAAAATTACACATATTCATTATGTTACACAACACGCCTATACATATTCATGTCCTATCCCTGCTTCGTATTATAATGAGCTAAAATGTCCTTTACGCCTGCGCAGTAACTCCTGGTGGTCGTGGGCAAGGGTCTCAAGATGAAGTAAATAAGTCTTCCTCGGCTTAAACTTTTTACCTCTAATAGTTGTGCATGTTCCCTGGTGACTTGGTCATTGTCCAAACCACAAAGCTGGTTTTAGCCGGTTTCAGGGCCCAGAAAGCAGGAGCCAGCTTACTGTTCCTTACTCTTATCTGTAGCCTTGTCTCCCATCCTGTTCTAGCATAACATAATGAGCATGAAAAAGGCTTGTTGAGTATGAGCAAGCAATAATATTGTTAAGCAAGCGGCTTAACCCTAACCCCCCCTGTACATTGGTTAATTCTTCGCATCAGTCTCCCCTTTTCTTTAAAATTAGTAAATTCTTTTACTTATCATACAAGTTCTTCTTTTGACCAACTCCTGCGAAAGGTATCTTCAGTGCTTTACCATACGTTTGATAGAGGTCAAAATCATTATGCGCTGTAACATCCTCCAATTCCAAACAAATAATCCAATAGACAACACAAAGCTAATACTAATACTAGAAGAACAACAATGGGGTGATATAATGTATTTAGAATGCCAGTTGCAGTGGGTGACCATCCAAAAAGAACGTCCCACCAGTAGTGACTTGCATCTTGTCTTATCCTTAGCAAGATTATGCTTACTTCTTCCGTGTCATGATGAACGGTAATCAAAGTTTTATTTTCATTTTCCTGGACTCCTTTTAAAATGTTAATTAGGTTTTGATGTTTTATCAGTTGCCTTAATGTAAGGTCCATCCCGATGGGTATAGGTGATAATTTGTGGTACATTTTATAATTAGAATTTATCAACTGGTGGGATACAACTTGTGCTAAATACGTGAAGTCACATCTAATAATCATAGAATCATAGAATCATAGAATAGTTAGGGTTGGAAAGGACCTCAAGATCATCGAGTTCCAACCCCACTGCCATTGGCAGGGACACCTCACACTAAACCATCCCACACAAGGCTTCATCCGACCTGGCCTTGAACACCGCCAGGGATGGAGCACTCACAACCTCCCTGGGCAACCCATTCCAGTGTCTCACCACCCTCACAGGAAAGAATTTCCTCCTTATATCCAATCTAAACTTCCCCTGTTTAAGTTTGAACCCGTTACCCCTTGTCCTGTCACTACAGTCCCTGACAAAGTCTTGTCTCTGGGCACAGCAGGGCTTGTTTGACCTTTCAGGTACCTGGGTTGTAGCACTTGGTCACTTCCTATGTTTCTTTTTTCAGAGATTTGCCAGAGCTCTTGCTGAGGCGGTTATTTCCCTTAATGTGCCATTGGAAGTCATTAGCATGAGAGACTATGATCCAGACGATTGTTTATTAGGGGAGGTAGGTATGTTGTAAATGGGAATAATAAATCCAAGCTTTTCCGGGTGTTGTGAAGGCTGTTGTCTTGTATTTCTCTACAGTTCTCCTGGAAATCCCCAAAGCTTTGTGTTGAAATTTGCTTTCCTTCCATGGAAGCAAGTGCAGTCCATCAGTCCTTGGCAACAAATAGCTAAATGCTGAACGTGCTGAGGAAAGGCTCGTGTAAGACATATGATGCTGAGTGTGGCTTTGTAGAAGCCAGTTCTGTAACTCAGCTGTGAGTAATGGACAGTATCTGCACAAGGGCCCCTGTACTGTCTATGACAGTGTCCACCTGGGAAGGGTTCAAAACTGGAGTAAGTAGGTGGTGATCCTTCTGCAACTTTTAGACTTAAAAATTTCTTGTGAGCAGTATTTCTGCTGGGGAATCCTTGATGGGTTTTTCTTCTGTCAATATTGATAGTTGCTTTTTTAATCTATGGGAGACGTTATTGCTGCCAAGAGTCTGTTCTGGAAGGTGTTGATTTGGGGTGGGGAAGGCAGGTGTCCCATTCTGTTTTACCACTCCATTAAACAAGGGAAAGAGAGCTTGTTCTCTTTTGATTAATTTAAAATGGCTTTACAGGGAGGATGGCCATCCATCACTGTTGGGATTATCACCTGCAGCATCCCACACCAAAAACTATTCAGCCAGTCAGCAAAAATCTCATCTTTTGACTTCTTTCAGGTGCCTGCATGTTCCAACTCTCTTCCTGAAGTGTTCATTAAAATGGAGTTATCTTTTCTCTTGTGTTCTGTTTCATTTCTTAGACAACCAGCAGGAACATCTGTGTGTTCTTGGTGGCTACATACACAGATGGGCAGCCAACCGAGAGTGCAACAGAGAAGAGGCTGCGAATGAGTTTCGCTTTGGGAAAGCCTATCTGAAGGGCCTGAGATATGCTGTGTTTGGCTTGGGAAACTCTGGAATGATCAACATACACAACACAGTATCTCCTGTGCACCTTTCTTTGATTTCTGCTCCTCTGGAAGGCTGAGCTATCTTAAATGCTACATACCTGCCTGTTACTGGTAGTTTGCGTGAGAATTGGCCCAGAAAGCCAATGGCATCCTGGGCTGCATCCAAAAGAGCGTGGCCAGCAGGTTGAGGGAGGCGGGTCTCTTCCTCTACTCTGTTTTGGTGAGACCACCCACTCTGTTGCATCAAGTTTTGGGGCAACAACACGTGGGATGTGGAGCTGTTGGATCGAGCCACAGAGATGCTGCCTGGGCTGGAGCAGCTCTGCTCTGGAGCCAGGCTGGGAGAGCTGGTCTGCTTCAGCCTGGAGAAGAGAAGGCTCGGCAGAGACGTTAGACCAGCTCCCAGTACCTTATGGGTCTGATGAGAAACGTGGAGAGGGGCTTTGGATAAGGGCTGTAGCGATAGGACAAGGGGGAATGGCTTTAACCTGACAAACAGGAGACTGAGAATGGCCGTTAAGGAAAAAATTCTTCCCTGTGAGTGTGGTGAGACACTGGCACAGGTTGCCCATAGAAGTGGGCATACGGCAATATCTGAGCTTTGTAATGAGTTTTGGTCAGAAAAATCATAGAATCATAGAATAGTTAGGGTTGGAATGACTTGTCACCTGGTTGTTATGTTTAAGTGGTGCCACAGGAAATGTGTTAGGCATGTGGCCATTTTGACCAAGCATAGCATAAATGAGCTTGTTTCCAGAGCTCAGCTATTATGGGTTTGATAGCAGAGGTGTTTTCAAATCATAGAATGCTTTGGGTTGGAAGGGACCTTAAAGCTCTTCCAGTTCCAACACCCTGCCTCGGGCAGGCACAACTTCTTCTAGAGCAGTTTGCTCCAAGCCCCTGTGTCCAGCCTGGCCTTGAGCACTGCCAGGGATGGGGCAGCCACAGCTTTTCTGGGCACCCTGTGCCAGCGCCTCAGCACCCTCACAGGGAAGCATTTTTTTATAATGTCTAATTCAGGTGTGGTGGTGTTCAGACTGTGTGTGCTCTGAGCCAGCAGGCGAGGGAGAGCGCAGAAGTGCCTGTCCTGCAGTCCTCTGCAGCCCTCTTTCCAGGCTTGGTCCTTGCATTCTTAGTTGCCATCTTTGTTTAACTTGGGCTTCATTTAATTTCCCTTTAACTTCAATCTTATCCCAGGTTGGAAGAAATATTGACAGGTGGCTGTGGATGCTGAGCACCAGCCGGATCATGACTCGTGGTGACAGGGACTGTAAGGTGGCCCAGAGCAAGCATGGCACCATTGAGGCCGACTTTGAAGCCTGGAAAGCCAAGTTCCTCAGTCAGTTTCAGGCCCTCTGCGGAGGAGAAAAGAAGCCCTGCATTGGGAAGTGCAAGAAAGGGAAGTGCGAATCTCCAGGGAAGCAGAGAAAGGAGAGTTCAGATCATGAACATGGGGCATCGGAATATGAGAATATTAAGGTAAAGCCCAAATCTGTGGGACCTTATTTTTTGTTTAGTGCCCCTTGTAGCACTGTTTGACTTCTCTCTTCTGCAGCCCAGAGGGGTGCCGTTGGGAGCTTGATACTTCTTTTTTCTGGAGCAGAGGGGGAAGAGGAAAGCGATCCCATGGCAGATAGCAAGTAGAATGAGCCACCCAAAAAGGACCAAAGAATTAGCGATGGCTGATGGACCTAGGCTAGATGGCATGTGTATGATGAGGGAGCCTTCCTCTTGAGGAGGGGGAGGTATGCGTTGTGATACATGCTCCAGAGAGCCAGTCTGTGTTCTCTTCAGAGCCTTTGCTTTGTCTCATGGCCAAGTTCACTTCATGTTTAATTCTCAGGTCTCTTCTGTTTGAGTGGTTTTGAGGGTGCTGCAGGAACAAGAGGAATAAACACGCTGTTCCGCAAGTGCTCTTCTGCTGTACCTTGCCTGTGTACAGAAAGGGAGATGATGTTTCTGCTCTGTGAAGGGTTTGACTTGGAAAGCAGATCTCTTACTCCCTGCTCATCAGACACCAAGGGGCACTTGGAAGAATTGAAGGGCTTTAGGCTTCCAGATGATCACAGTACACAGCGGGAGTCTGACTTCTCTGGTTGCCTGTCGTGAAATCAACATGTCGTGTCGTGGGCGCATGAGGGAGAGGAAGTCATCTAGAGGCAAGAAAGCTGGGCTGAGATTCGGGCAGTCTGTGCTACTGGACTTTTAAATGCACACCGAAGAAAGCTCCAGGTTTAAATGCATCTGGTACACATTATACAGGTTATTGGTAGGCTGCTCCTTGTTTTTCAGTATCTTTGCTGAGTGTGAGAACTGATTTCACTGGTTAGCATAGATGAAGATCTAATGTTTAACATTCAGATACGTTTCTCACTTGGGTTTTTCTCCGATCTCTTACACAGGCAGAGGAGTTGTTTGAAAGCAGTAGTGAGGAGGAGGCTGATGCTGAGGAAGCTGGAGGGGCAAATTGTGTCCTTGATGTTGAAGATCTTGGCAATATCACGAGGCACATGAAGGAAGCAAAGGTACCACTGTTACAGTGAGTGTGGAACTATCAGGTCTTTGTCAGTGATCAGCTGAATAGATTAAAATACACTTGCTGGATTTGAATTGGTTGGATCTAGTTAAAGGGAGAGTAAAATAGGAGCTATTGGAGAACCTGTCCCCAGGCAAGACTATACTTGTATGTGTGTTGGATATACTTCCTTGCTAACTGGGACTTGTTCACTGAGCAAATACTGCAGTGGTAACCTTTTGTTGTGAGTCGGAGAGAAAATGACTTCCACTGTTCAGACCTGAATATCCATCTCTGTTGCTGTGATTCACAGTCCAGTGTCTAAACAGCAATCTTGTTACTGGATCTGCCCGTGGGAGCTTGATGTGACCTGTGCTGAGCCTGGCAAAGACAACCATAATCCTTTGTTATGCCAGGGTGTTGCTGTCTCCCTTCCTGTGTGGGTCTGTTCATGTTTCATTTTCTGTGTGCAGTCTGCCAACAGAATACATCAGACAACTTTATCTGTTTAGCACAGAGAAAGGAGTGAGAATACACATAGGTACGAGGCTAAACCTTCCTGTGTTCCCCACACTTTTTGGTGGCTGAGCAGCGGGCAGTTGGGAGGGGAAGGGTGTGCCCAGGAGGGACCTGGGATGACTATGTTGCCAGCTGCTGACTATTTCCCCCTTAGCAATCTTTCTGTGGTGGGGTCTTTCTCTGTGCATCCTTGAGCTGCTCTCCACCCCTTCCTCAACAAACCTACCTCTGTCTGTAACTGCACCTTCCCTCTCTTGCATGGCTCTAGACTGTGGACTTCTCACAACTTTTTCCTGAAACTCCAGGCCTTGGATCACAGGAGGCTGCGTGCTCTGGAAGAGAGTACGAGATCTCTGTTCCTGACCTTAGGGAGGGGAAAGGAGGTAAAATCCTGCCCACTGCTTGTAATAAGCTCTGTGAGGAGAGTAGCTCCAGTGACGTGGGGCAAGGCAGGCTGCTGTGTGAGAGCTCCTGCCCCTGAGCTTGTATGGATCTGGTGCACTACAGCTTGAACGAGAGGATGAACCGATTGGAGGGAGAAGGGCTCAATTTCTCCCTGTGTGGCTGTGCTGTGGTCCTTTCTCTTCTCCTGCCTGTGTGTACTCGCCACCAGCGGTCAGTGAGAAGTGCTGCCACACAAAGACACTCATCTGCAGCGATGAGCTGTGGTTTCTGATCTGATGACAAGCGGTTGTTCTGCCGTGACGCTGCCCTCTTGCCTCTGCAAATGTGAAATCCTGAGAAGCTTTAAATGAAATAGTTCTCGTTCCTGGCCTTTCTGTTCCTGTTCTGCATGGCTGATGAGTCTAGCTGTAATCTACATTGCTGGTTTCATGCTTCTGTAAGCAGAGCAGGTAGAGGTGAAAGGGCTTCCAGCGGTGACTTCATGTAAGTCCTCAGCTCTCTTGAGTGGGGTAATGGCAAGAGATAGGTCTGTACATATATCCTGAGGAGCCCGAGCTGCTGGCTGTCCTTCATTAGCTGGAGGAGTAATGACTGTGTCTGGGTGTTGAGTCTCCCAGGGAATGTGCCCGTTGACCCGCAGCAGGTTTATGCAAACACTCGAACTGTAGAACAGTCCCATAGGGGCAGTTATTTACCCTAATTAAAATAAATGCTGAAGACTTGGTATGAAAGAGCAGGATGATCTGCATTTACGAAAGTAATTTATCATGATCAGCCTCTCCTGCTCCCAGGCAAGGAGGTTTAGTTGTTTAAATCTCAGTTTAAGTCACATCCTCACTTTAGTGGCTCTGAGTTTGTGCAACAAGAAGTTTTCTTTTCCGTGTGAGCTGCCTAGTCCCTTGAGCTGTTTTTCCTCTTGCAGAATGCTGAACTATTTAAAATGAGTCTGACGCTTGTTTTACACTGACATCACCTGTTGTCTTGCAGTAATTCCGCCCAGCACAGGCAATGCTTTGGGTTTTTGTAGCTGAACTACCCACACACAAGCTAACAAGTTTAAAGAGAACTGGTGCACTTCAGGGTTCTATCAGGTGCTTCTTCATACACAAAGTTACTTGGGTTTGAAATGTTCCTAAACAGTTTTGAGCACAGATTTTGTGGTAGGTGTTCTGCCTGTGCAATATGGTTAATTTGCAGCAGCTTAGGGTCCAGCTTTGATCTCTTCTGCAGGCAAGTAGTGCCTCTAGTGATAATCACTAGTGGATAAGGGAGATGTACAGTCACAGATGGTCAGAATTCTTTGTTGTTCTGCTTTTTATGGGCTGTCAGAGTGAAGCTCTGGAGTTTTATCTAATAAATGTTTCCTCACATCTCTGCAGGTGATCTTAATTTAATTTTGCATCCATCTCCTGTTGCCTGACCTGATGGAAGTCAAGGCTGAATTCTGTTCTACTGCTTTTTTCCTTATGCTTCACTGCACTTCACAGCTATCATCAAAGGGCTTGAGACAGATGCTGGGTTCTTGCAGTCATTTGGGTCAGGCAGATGACTTCAGTAGTTCAAGGTGAATGCCAGAATCTCTTTTCCTGTCAGTCATCGCTGTTCTACTTAGGAACTACTCTCAGGGAGCTACTCTGTCTCGGGAAAGAGGTGGAGTTTCAAAGAGCTTCTGAAGGTGTAGGTGCACAGTTGAAGGTGCTGGTGCCTTTTGCACACTGAGCGAGCACAAAAATTGGCAGGAGGTTGGGTGGAACAGGAAATCGTTCAAATATATAAAATGGTGGCTGATACAAAAGTAAATCCCACCCTCGGTTTACCAAATCACACATGTACTGTGTGGTGGGGACTGCTTCAGAGCTGCTAAAAGCCAGCCCTTTGTTTGCCGACTAATTCAACTTTTGGAACCTGCTGCAGGGGATATAGTTGCAGATGATGCTGGTCAGGGTCCTGAGCTGGACCCAGACTTTGATGTGAGTGCAGATAATGCCTGTGGTTTCATTAGGGGGAATAGCTGGGGGTGGAAGTTCACCAGTGGGTAATAGGACTGTGGCCTGAAATAGGTCTGGAGAGGTCTGGGGCTGCTTCTGTTGGATGCCTGGTGACCCAAGGCTGTGGTGCCAGGGAGAGATGGATGATGCAGGAGTAGGTGGGTGAAGGTCTGGGCTTTCTCTGCATTTACCCCCCTTCCAGCTGCTTATTTCTAGGCCTAGAACCTGTTCTCCAAATGGCTTTTATGCACCAGGAGAAGGCAGTGGTGGTTCTTAGTGAATTTAGTAACTAAGTGGACTTCTACAGTTGTGGCACGTTTTCCCTGTCCTCCAAAGTTACTCCCCTGAAATGTATTTATCAGATCAAATATGAAATCTAATTGGTGTGTCTTTGGCCTGCAGGACTGCTGTTAATCACAGGGATACCATTTCTTCAGGTGGATTATCTCCCACAGCTGGGAGACTGATGGACTGGAACGACAGATCAATCTAGACTTGTTCCCAGGGAATGAAATGGCTTTATTAACCTTTGTATTTCTAAACTGCAGGCATGAGTAATAGTGATGATAATACCCAAATTTTCTGTTGATGGGCTGGGAAGTAATCAAATGGGCATATTCTCTTTACACAGTTTTGAGATTAATGTTCTTGGTTTCCCAAACAAAAAGTTTAGTGATGCTGAGAGTCACATTTGCAATGTAAATAAAAAAGGGGGGGGTGTGTCTGTGAGTGAGAGAGAGCAAGAATGAGATGGGGTTTACAGGAAACAATATATGGTCAAGACGTTTGTTTCCTTTGTGCATTTGCCACGGGGGATGTTTCCTGATCCCCTTTGGCTCTCTTGCCTGAAAAGCCTTTGAATGGGAAACTCTTCACCAGCACTGGGAGTGTCCATCACCCCCTTTGTGAGCATGTGAGGGCTGTGGAAGATCAAACCTTGCTGACACTGGATGACGAAACTTCTGGTGAAGTTCTATTTGACATGAGGCAGTGAGTGTTAATATATAAGGTGCTTAAGGTATAAGGCTTACAGAAAAAGGGTTGTCTACTACTTTGAGTTGCAGGCAGAAACTTCTTGGAGTCTCCAAGAATTGTTAGCTGTATTTTAAGCTACCTGCATGAGGCTGGGGTACTTAACCGTCAGATTTAAAATCAACTTAACTGATGTAGAGGTTTAGAGCTCTCCAAAAACTTCCTGGAACTTTTAATGTGTGAAGGATTCCTATAGAAACACTGCTTTCATCTGCAACAGCTCATTTGGCTGGACTGGGCTTCACTGGGCTTGACCTCTGCTGCTGTGGCTCAGAATTCAGTGTGAGCCTACATTTTAAAACAAGCTTTGATAAATATCCTTTAACTGCTTGGCAATTAGTTCTAGCATTAAAATCTGGATTTGTCACAGGGACACTTCACCCTTTCCTTCAAATCTTTCTTCTCTAAATCTTGTCTATTGAAAAGGATTATAATTCATAAATAATATTACAAGAGCTCTTGAGACTTGCCTTATCTGGGTAGGACTTGGGAATCCCTGATATATAAGGGTGGAAAAAGGAAAAGTTACTTTAAAGGTAAGCTCAGGCTGGACCTTGTGTTTGGCTGCACTCGTGTTCTGTCGGACAAGACCCACAGGCTGGGCCTGCAGCTGCAGCAGCTCTCCATGTTCTTGCTTGCAGTGGTTAGTGCAGTTTGTAGGTGGCTCTCAAGTGCCAACACATCCTCACCTTGTCCAGTGTCCCCCTGCTCTGTGTGAAGAGCAGCTTTGGATAGTGGGAGCTGCTTTTTCTTTCCAGTTACAAGGTGAGCCACAGTTTTGCTTCCTTTGCTGATACTTGCGTTGCGAAAGCAGGCACAGTTTAGAACCATAGAATCATAAAATAATTAGAATTTCTTCCTTATAATTAGAATTTCTTCCTTATATCCAATTTAAACTTCCCCTGTTTATGTTTTAACCCATTACCCCTTGTCCTGTCACTACAGTCCCTGACAAAGAGTCCCTCCCCAGCATCCCTGTAGGCCCCCTTCAGGTACTGGAAGGCTGCTATTAGGTCTCCGCACAGCCTTCTCTTCTCCAGGCTGAACAGCCCCAACTTCCTCAGCCTGTCTTCATACGGGAGGTGCTCCAGTCCCCTGATCGTCCTCGTGGCCCTCCTCTGGACTTGTTCCAGCAGTTCCATGTCCTTTTTATGTTGAGGACACCAGAACTGCACACAATACTCCAGGTGAGGTCTCACAAGAGCAGAGTAGAGGGGCAAGATCACCTCCTTCGACCTGCTGGTCACGCTCCTTTTGATGCAGCCCAGGATACGGTTGGCTTTCTGGGCTGCGAGCGCACACTGCCGGCTCATGTTCATTTTCTCATTGACCAGCACCCCCAAGTCCTTCTCTGCAGGGCCGCTCTGAATCTCTTCTTTGCCCAGTCTGTAGCTGTGCCTGGGATTGCTCCGACCCAGGAATAAGACCTTGCACTTGTCGTGGTTGAACTTCATAAGGTTGGCATCAGCCCACCTCACAAGCGTGTCAAGGTCCCTCTGGATGGCATCCCTTCCCTCCAGCGTATCAACCGGACCACACAGCTTGGTGTCATCGGCAAACTTGCTGAGGGCACACTCAATCCCACTGTCCATGTCAGCAACGAAGATGTTAAACAAGACCGGCCCCAACACTGATCCCTGAGGGACACCACTCGTTACCGGTCTCTAGCCGGACATTGAGCCATTGACCACAACTCTGTGTGTGGCCCTCCAGCCAGTTCTTTATCCACCGAGTGGTCCATCCATCAAATTGATATCTCTCCAATTTAGAGAGAAGGATGTCGTGTGGGACAGTGTCAAACGCTTTGCACAAGTCCAGGTAGATGACGTCAACTGCTTTACCCTTATCCATCAATTCTGTAGCCCCATCATAGAAGGCCACCAAATTGGTCAGGCAGGATTTGCCCTTAGTGAAGCCATGCTGGCTGTCACCAAGCACCTTGTTGTTTTTCATGTGCCTTAGCATGCCTTCCAAGAGAATGTGCTCCAAGATTTTACCAGACACAGAGGTGAGACTGACTGGTCTGTAATTCCCCGGGTCTTCCATTTTCCCCTTCTTGAAAATGAGGGTTATATTTCCCTTTTCCAGTCGTCGGGAACTTCACCTGACTGCCATGATTTTTCAAATATGATGGCCAGTGGCTTAGCAACTTCATTCGCCAGCTCCTTCAGGACCCGTGGATGGATTTCATCAGGTCCCATGGACTTGTGCGCGTTCAGATTTTGAAGATGGTGTCGAACCAGATCCTGGCTAGGTTTAATTCTAACTGGGCCTTAGCCTTCCTAACCTGGTCCCTAGCTTCCCGGACAACATCCCTGTACTCTACCCAGGCCACCTGTCCTTGCTTCCATTTTTTGTAAGCCTCTTTTTACCTTTGAATTTTCCTCAGCAGCTCCTTATCCATCCAAGGAGGTCTCCTGGCCCTCCTGCTGCACTTCCTTCTAGTTGGGATGCAGCACTCCTGATCTTGTAGCAGGTGATCCTTGAATATTAACCAACAGTCTTGGGCCCCCCTGCCCTCCAGGGCTATATCCCATGGAACCTTACTAAGCAGGCTCCTGAAGAGGCCAAAGTCTGCTCCTTTGAAGTCCAGGGCAGTGAGCTTGCTACATGCTCTTCTCACTCTCCTGGGGATCGCTGCATCCAAGGCTGCCCTGGAGTACCACATTCTCAACAAGCTCTTCCCTGTTGGTGAGCACAAGGTCAAGCATGGCACCTCTCCTTGTCGGCTCCTCTATTACTTGCAAAAGGAAGTTGTCTTCCACACAATCGAGGAACCTCCTGGATTGCTTGTGCCGTGCAGTGCCATCGTTCCAACAGATGTCAGGGTGTTTGAAATCCCCCATGAGAAAAAGGGCCTGCGAGCGTGAGGCTTTTCCTATCTGTCTGTAGAGTGCTTCATCCACAGATTCTCCTTGATCAGGCGGCCTGTAACAGATTCCCACAGTAATGTCTCCCACAGCTGTTTTCTCTTTAACCCTGACCCACAAACTCTCTGTAAACTGCTCACCTGCCCTCAGACAGAGTTCCATACTCTCCAGCCTATCCTTAACATAAAGGGCAACTCCCCCTCCCCGCCTGCCAGCCTGTCCTTTCTAAAGAGCCTAATTCCCCTAAAGAGCAGTATTCCCCTGTCCTTGTTCATGTGTCAGAGGCGCTCTTCTGACATCCCTCTCTTGCTGTTGGGTTGCAGAGGCTTGGCATGAGATGGGGATTGCATTTTGGTAGGTGCCGTGGATATGCAGATGAGATGCAATCTTTCCAAGAAGCTTTCTCAACAGAAGAGAGTGGCACTAAGAGAACAGAAGTAGCATTCTCTCAGCTCTACAGGAGGTGGATGCTATAACACGGCATTGAACTGTTTCTGTGTTGCATGGAGTACTAACGTGTTCCAAACCATTTGGGTTTTTTTCAATGTAATTGTGAAAAACATTTTCTTGTAATAATGCAGTGAAGCTTTTGCACAATGAAATGATGTTCCTCTTTGCCACTGTCAGAGCCTTTGCCAGTGTCTGGTGGCAGCTTGCGGCTGGATCTGTGCTCCCTGTGTAGGGGTCAGTCCGACCCATCTCAGTTGGGCTGGTCCCAGTGACCCATCAGCAGTGCCCAAACAAGGATGGGTTGGTAGGTTTTAAAGGAAGAGGAGTGTTATGTATCATCTGCTGTGAACAAACATGCAGGAGAAGCCTAGGTGTGAAGCACAAGGCTTTGCTGGTAAAGCAGCTGGTGTGGTTGTGTGCATGGAACTGGGCTGTGTCCCCTGAATTACTCCAGACTTTCTGACCTGTGATTTTGGCAAGTGGGGCTTTGGTTCGCTGCTTAAATCACATTTACCTGAATTTTAGTTCTGGTTACTGTAGCACAGAAGAAGGGAGTAAAAGTGTGACTGTACGGCCCAATTTTCTACTCTAAAGGGGTGACTTTTGGCTGGAGACAGGCACATTGTTAGTTTTCTTTTGTTTCCTTTGGGACTCAATCTTTATTAATTTAAGAAAGTTTCCCAAATCAAACAATCGTTGGCAGAACTGTGCAGCAGATGGAGTTGTGGTTTAATGAGCTGCTGTAAAGTTTTCCCTCCAGCACAGCAGGGATGTTATAGCTCAGGGAAGCAACCTTCAAGCCCTCTGGAGCCCTGCGGATGTATTTTTAGAGTTGTGATCTGGGAATTATTTTATCTATGAGGATTCTGGCTGATGTTGAACTACACGAAAATGGGATGTTGGTAGGATCATTTAGCCACTTGTATTTCACAGATGTGCAGTACCCTCGCAGACTGAGGTGGCTGGATAGCAGCAGAAGTCTTCCCTTATTACGTGTCTGCATGCATTTGGGTTTTCAGATGCTGTTATATATGTCCAAATCCCTCCGCATTGAATTTTCAAAGGATAGAAAGTGCAAGATTCGCCCTGTGGAGGCTGAGCTGCAGGTCTGCTTGAAGAGCATCCTTCCTTTGGCTGGCAGCTAGTACCTGCTGCCTCAGCATAACGCGAGGGACCTTCTGTTACTCTGCCACGCGGGGAGATACGTGTGCATGGAGACTTCCTTCCATCTGATTATGGCATAGTCACAAAGGTTTCTGTACCAGGAATAAAAGTATCACTTCCGAGAGAGCTTCTCTGGGGCCTTCCCCATTTCAGGGCCGCTTCCTGAAAATACACGCCATGAGATTTGCTCTTGATCAGGACACTTCCTCTGGCAGTCCCGGGGGGTAATGGATTGCCAAGATCCCCATCTCTCAGCTGTCGTGCTTCAACCGTTGTCTGCTTTTTGCTTCAGGCTTTTGTGCTTAACTGGAGTGGGTATGGAGCGTGTGTTCTGTTGACTCTAGCAGTTACTTCTAACGAGGTTTTCTTGCTGTCGGGGTGTTTGCTTGTTCACAGATTACTCAGTCGAAGGTTCCAGTATTCATCTTTGTGCTCACTTGCAAATGCTCAAAGCTGTTCTCGCTGTGGCTGAGGGAGTACTCTTACTGTGGAGTAAGTACTCTTGCTTAGTGAAGCTATGCTGGCTTGTCATCAAGCACCCTGTTGTTTTTCATGTGCCTTAGTGTGCTTTCCAGGAGAATCTGCTCCAAGATTTTGCCAGCCACACAGGGGAGACTGACTGGTCTGTAATGCCCTGAGTCATTCATTTTCCCATTCTTGAAAATGGGGGTTATATTACCCTTTTTCCAGTTGTCTGGAACTTCACTTGACTGCCATGATTTTTCAAACAACTCCTTCCTTTATTTTGTTTTGGTCAGGAACAATGTATAAGAATGGAAAACCTGGATTTGAATATTCATGTTCAGCTCTTAATATTGGACTTTTTTCATCAAGGAGTACCCTCAAGGTACCCCTTACATTCAAAAGGTAAAACAGAGTTCCTCATGTCTTGAAGCTGGTCTAAAGAAACAATACCAGAGTTAGGGAAAGGGTCTTATCCCTTAATTAAGCATTCGGGACATACTGGTTTGTTTCTTCTGTGCATTGCTTGTTGTAGACCTCTTTGGTAGCTCAGATGTTATATGATAATTTTTCAAGATGAAATAATTTGTTCAGAAGGTCACAGGAAGTAGAAGGAGAAAGGGGGACTGTGAGTTTACTGGAAAGACAAACCTTGTCTTCCCTTGTGTGTGTTATATATGGGATCAAAGATTCCTGACTAATATTCACCTAACCTGGTTCTTAAAGAGGTTTTAAGATATATTTTCTGCTAATATATTTGGCAAATTATTCCAAAGTTTGGCTGTATTTACTGCTACATCTCACCTTAATTGTTAAACTAAGGGCTGTGGTAGATTTGCCTCAGCAGAAAAATCAAATAGATGAAGCTGTTAAAATGCTGAATTGTTTGTCTCTTCCTCTGTCTGTCAATGCAGGGATGCGTGATACCACAAGTAATCAACCTCTGTCTTACCACAGCATTCAGTCCACTATATTAAGGTAAATGGAAATTAGATGTCTGATTTTAATCTTCTGCCATGCACCTGTCAGACTTCTAAATACCATTTGCTGCAAAGCAAATAAGACTGTTTCTTCTTCTGTTGGTGTCCTCAACATAAAAAGGACATGGAACTGCTGGAACAAGTCCAGAGGAGGGCCACGAGGACGATCGGGGACTGGAGCACCTCCCGTATGAAGACAGGTTGAGGAAGTTGGGGCTGTTCAGCCTGGAGAAGAGAAGGCTGTGCGGAGACCTCATAGCAGCCTTCCAGTATCTGAAGGGGGCCTACAGGGATGCTGGGGAGGGTCTCTTCATCAGGGACTGTAGTGACAGGACAAGGGGTAATGGGTTCAAACTTAAACAGGGGAAGTTTAGACTGGATATAAGGAGGAAATTCTTTCCTGTGAGGGTGGTGAGACACTGGAATCTGTTGCCTGATTGGAAGGTTGTGAGTGCTCCATCCCTGGCAGTGTTCAAGTACAGGTTGGATGAAGCCTTGTGTGGGATGGTTTAGTGTGATGTGTCCCTGCCCATGGCAGGGGGGTTGGAACTAGATGGTCTCAAGGTCCTTTCCAACCCTAACTATTCTATTCTATTCTATTTGTGGAGTCCACTGAGAGGCAGACGCGACAGGTAGCTGACACTTTTTTTGTGTGTGTGTAAAAATGTGTCTTTGGGTTAGACAATTTTAGCATAGATGGTGGATTTTTCCTCACACGATTATCATGAGCCCCTTTAACACAACACCAGATTGTATGATTTGTCTTAGTGATACAACGCTTTTTGAATGAGTCATCTTAGTGCCAGATTTGAAGATATCTTGGTGCTTTTATTATGTCTGACTAGGACACAAGAGAGGCTGGAATATTTACCTAAGGCACAAAGGAGTGCAGTGAGCAAAGCTAGAAATAGAAAAACCTGAGAATAAGGGAAGCTGCAATGCTTGTTTAGCTGTCCTTCCTTAAAAAGTAAAACTACTGAGGAAGAAAGAAAATGATGACAATATATCAGAAACAGAGCTAAATTAGTAAAGGGAAATCAGAGTGGATGTCCATGCCATTTACCTGCTGCACAGCAGTAGGAGGCCATACCAAAGATCTGAGAGAATCTCTCACAATTAAGCATAGCATTTGTCACCTCATAAGTTTGATTTCTCTGAGTTGGCTTTTTCTCACTGTTAATCAGAATGTACTGTTCACTTGGCTATCTCTGTTTTCTAGATTGTTAAGGAAAAGTTTGTTTCAAGAACGTATGTGTTACTGAAAGGCATTCACCATGGATATCAGCCTAAGAAGTGTTGTTTAACTATAATTCACAGGAGGACTATGCAAGCAGAAGCAATGAGTGGGCAGTGTTTGGGGATTTATTAATTCAGAAAAATATAACCTCTTCTGGTAACTGCTATGATATCAGTCATAAATACATATGTTTTGCCTTTTCAGGTACTGCTGTAAATTAGGGATAGAACTAAACCAAGTGTATTTCACAAGTGCATATTGTTTTGTTTGCTGTGCAGCCAGATAGGATGTGGAAGACATTGCGGTCTATGTATGCCTGCAGAGACTAGAAATGGGAAATGGACTAGACCAGAACAGCTCACATCAGTTGCTGTGGGCATATTGTTATGGCTGCTGAGGAGGCCCTAGCTCAGGGTAAGTGGTTGAGCAGAAGGTGGAAATCTGCTGAACAAGACACCAGAAACTTCTGAACGTAACAAGTAGCTGCGTGGGAAGCCAGCAAAAGTTACAGTTGTGAGGGTTGGCTGAATCTCACAGGTGGTTAAGCAGGAGGTGTTTGAGAAAACATCATACTCCACAGATAATTGGAGGGGAGTATTGTGAACCTCTGGGGGAGTAGAATATTGTAAGGCAAACACCACCAGGTAACCATCAGTAATACCATATAATGGCAAAATTGCTTAGGTAACAGGATCAGAAATCACATATTTGGGAATGGGTGAAGCAAAACTAGGAGCAGGTGGGAAAAAAAGTTATGGTTTGAGTTGTTTACATGGGGGGAAATTGGGAGGAGAAAGGTTGATGCCAATGAAGCTTGCAGAATACCCCAATCCACCTTAAATGAGGCACTGAGGATGGAGTTATTGTGCCAAAATGTAGATATTTAGCGTCATTTTAAATGTTAGATGGAGGGGAAACCAGCAGCCTCTAAGGAAACTGCTTTTCCTTAGGGTTCAGGTCTGTGACAGATCACACCTTCTGCTCCCAGACACTTATCCCTGATGTGCTTGCATGCTTCAGATGTTACTAGACAATTCTGAAGCAGCCAATTCCCACTCTTAGTGCCTGGTAAACTCATTTGCGAATGACCTGTAATGGCTAATGATCACTGACTACATTGGGAGCTTAGGAAACCAGTTAACATGTATTATATACAAAAAGACCCTTAAAATATGATGTTTTAGTTTTGAACTGCAACCCAAAGGAAAACCAGATTGGTCCAAAACTGGAATTCAGTTTGTATAAATTCCTTCATTTCGTCTCAGGAACCAAAGCAATCTTCTCCTTTAGCACCTGTGAAAGAGCAGAAAAGTTAAAAAATTGGTATGACTTTTTTGGTTTGGAGCTTACTAATTCCTCTCTAGGCTTATTTTTGCTCACGTAATCTACTCAGAAGTCCTCATTAAGTGATGAAGGATGGAAGACCAGAAAGACTAAAAACAGCAAGCATCTACTACCAACATAAAAAACATCCCAGTGAAAAATCTGACTATGAAGAAGAAAATAGAATTACATTAGGCTGAAGATTTCTTTCCAACACAGGTTTTTATTGTGGTTTACTGAACAGATGAAGCTAAGAGAATTACAGCAGTCATCTGATTTTACTGCTGTCTTGCTCGCCATTAGTCTATTATCATACCTCTTATGCAGGCATAGAAAACCACATTTTTTTGGTCAGGGCTTGACTTGACCGTTATTTTATTTGATTAACTTTGGTAAGCTACAGAGTCCATAAATTCATTTTTAAGATGGCATTTTTTAAATGGGATCACAAATTGCATACTTGTTTTTGTTAGTATACCCCAAAAGACACTTTCAGACAGCTCAGTATTAAATCAGAGTTAGAAAAAAAAAGAAAGATGAGTGGGAAAACATGAGTGTTTGGAGAGGATGAGGAAGAAAAAGACATGTTTCACTGAAGATTTCAGTGTAATGTACTCCAGCTTTTACAGCTTTTCTAGTATTATTGCAGTGTAACAAGTTCCAGAGCCTTCAAAACTTCACTCAGATGGCTAATTTCTGCACAAAGTGTGATATGAAATGGAGTGAATGGCTGTTGTGTTTATTGGGTAATTGCAAAAGGAGAAAAATAGGGGGTTTTTCTTAATAATTAATGCATAAAAATGCATTTTATATTCTTTTTTGCTCGAGAAAGTCACACAGTAATGTTTAATGAGGGCCTGTTTCTTCTCACAACTAAGGAAACCTATTGATTTTCATGCTCAGCAGCAACAGAAACAGACTCATTTGTCTAGGTTCTTCTTCCCCAGAGGAATAACAGATGTGTAGAGACATTAAAAAAAAACAGTTTTTCTGCTAAAGAGAAACTTTTGATTCTTTATTCACAAATATGCACACACTCATCCACGCTCCCAGGAAACTGAGTTTATAATTTACTTATCAATGTCGGGATATGGGAATTTAAATCTTTATCAGAAAAGTCTCATGTAGTAGTTCTGGGCTTTTTTCTTTCCTTAAAAAATTCATTTGCATCTTTTACAACAGCAAAAGGCATAGGAAAATCCTCTTGTCTAAATCAGCAAGTGAACAGAAGCAAGGTTCTGTTCTGACTGGCAGGGTTCAGCCCCAGAGGTGGGGAAGTGATTTGATCTCAGTAGCACCTGAGCAAGCAGGTGCTTGCAAGGGCAGCTACAAGAAAAGATAACTCCTTGTGGTGTTCGATGGTTTTTCTTGGCTGCTCATGTTCACACCTGCCTGCCAGAGCTGTTGTGTTTTGGTTTGGCTTTTTTTTTTTCTCTTCTCTGTTTAAGTCATCTGGCTCACTATATCTCAGTGAGAAGAAAGTAATAGTGCTGTGTTTTAGGCAAATGTAAATTGATCTTAATTGGCATGTGCAGCACAACATTTTTACCTTGTATTTCTAGGTGAAGTTAAGCAGGGCTAGTGTTCAATAGGCTTATAAAGAGATTTAGATACCATATGTTTGAAAGTGTTTGTATACTGAAACCTGGGCATGCAATTACATTGTACCTTAAAAAGAAAAACCCAAGGTGAAGTGAATGTTCCTTTTCTTTTTCTTTTTTTCACTGTACTTTCCCAGTGTAAGTGTTGATTTTCATATGGAAGGGCCAGCTCAGGGAAATAAAAGGTTAGCTAGGGAACCAATCTTGAGACACTGAAGTATTCAGAAAGCAAGAGGTTAAACAGGGGCAGGTTGGTTTAGGCAGCTGGCTCTTCATCTCATTCCTTCTGGTGTATGGTGTTAGAGGATGTGTAGATATGGATTCGAATAGTGCTGAGAAAAAGGGGATTTTATCTAACACAGAGACAGGAACTTTTACAGAACACTAAACCAGCCCTGCTGCAGCTTGATCTGCAGTTCGAACGTGTTATAAAAACTTGCCACAGACGTGAATTTGTCTGATTAATTTTATTTACCATTGATTAGTATTGAGAGGCAATAAGCAAGCAGCGCTGGGTGCGCCGGGGTGTCTCCGCTCCACCTACGACGCACACCTATTCCCAAAGATTCTGTCTTTTTATACTCTTTTGTATCTGGTATACGTGTCCTTTCACATATTGTAAAGTGTCCTTTTATGGTATGATCCGAGTCTGCGCCAGTCTGCTGCTAGAGGTCTTTATCTTCCTTCCTTGAAGATTGCTGAATCGAAGGTCTCAAATCTTCCTGTTTTGTGACTTCTACACAATAGGTGTCAAGCCTTGTTTACATTACCGGATATCTGCAGTTAGCATCAGGCTTAGCATCAGCATATCTATACGTCCGTGCCTGAGGTTACAACCTTGCATAAGCATGTGTTTAAAGTTTATCTTGGTTAATACAGTTAAATGCAAAAATAAATTCAATAGTTTTCTAAGTTACTGACACGAATCACACCCACATTCCTCACAAACGCAGCTAGCAGTCATGCTGGGGAAGGCTTCTTCATTTGCTTAGCCAGATGGGGCATGTCATTCATAAAGTAGTGTGCTTGCACATATTTTAAGGCTACTTACTTGCAAATGATTAACCAACTATAATTCAGAGTCTGATAGCTAGATAGTCTTGATGAATGCCCTTTATTTGTAGCAGAACATGTTAAATGGTTTTGTTATTTACCAAATTCATGGACCATAATATTATATAACATTCTTTATTCCTAGTAACAGTGCAGATTCTCACTTCCCCATGCATTAATAATGCTCATCTCTTTGTTTAGGATTGTTAGCAGTATGTACCAGATTTTTACAGAAATATGAGTACTGGATGGATGTTAGCTATTCAATGCCACTTCCACTGGCATTAGTACGAGCATTTGTTGACAGTCTTGGATTTGCTTATTGCTTTTATTTTTGTAGCAAAATTACAACTTTTAGAAATTATAGCTTTGGAAATTGCACATACACACATTGACACAGAGAAACATCTACATAAAAGATAATAATGAATGGAGGAGGATATGGTATTTTCTAGCAGTCAGGTTTTCAGATGAGGAATGAGTAAAAGTTTGTCCTGACAATAACCAACATTTAGTTGTGTGACTCAGGTTGCCTGAGCCACGTGTCTAGTCAGCAACATGTCAAGTAGCCTATCACGAGATCCCTAACTATAGGTTTACCAGGTATTATGTGCAGTACTGCTGGCAATAACCATGCGGGTAAGAGTTATCATGTCAAAAAACATGGGTTTTAACTAATTTTGCTTTCAGACTTCCATGTGCACGCTTCATCATTAGATGCCTCCTCAGAGTTTTTCCAGCACAAAAATATTGTGCAACAAATCTAAGTAAATAATATTCCAAATAATGGTAGCAAATTCCCTTGGTGATTTTACAGTATGCCGCAACTGGATGTTGTTGCCACTGCTTGCTGGGCAATATTTTGGATTACATTCTGATGATGTGGTGTATCACGGGTCTTGGAGCCTCTACAAGTTTCATTGGTGTGTTCTCATTACTATGACAAATATTAAATGATATGAATATTTTTTTGTATACATGGAAAATACAATCATTAACAGGGGTTCAATGAGTATTTAAAGATTCATCCTGTTTGTTAAAATTCCAGATATGAATTTACCTAATTTTCAGAAATAACTTCCTCTTGCATTGCACGCATTTCTGAACTTCTATCTAACGTCAAGGCTATTCTACTAATTATTTTGAAGACATTACTAATTTCAGGACCAACTCATTGGCTTGAACTCCTAGTAAGAAAAGTAGAAGTGAAGGATGTGTAAAATTGAAATACTCAGAGAAAAAAAATATGGTGACAGGCATAAATATTTTGGTTTAGGCTAGACAGATGACTGATAAATGTAGTATTGTAAGAATATTAACCTGAGTTACAGATTTCTGAATTCAGGATCTGTATTTGACAATTGCTTTTTAGATTCCTGTGACCAGGCTATTTTGAAGTAGATAAATTGAATCTTTGTAATATCATATGTGTGTCAATTGCTTATTCCCAGTCTCTGATAACATAACCTTAAATTTGACAAATTAGCTATGGAGGCATTGTAAAGGGCTACAATAAATAACAGTTAGGAAGAAGAGACCTTGTTCATTAAACAGGCTATTAGCAGTAATGAACAATGAAAGTGATCATAAGAAAACACAGTGTCCTCTGGAAGAGGTCACAGCTATGTCATTTCAATGAGTCATGGGTCATAAATTCAAAGAGGTAAACTTACAGGTCATCTTACATGAGAAAAATATGTCCATTTTATTCTATCTTGCTAGCCAACACAGAAATAACCTCTTATTGCAATAAATAATACTAATAAAAAAGTTAAGCATGACTAGTAAACGCTTTACTTTTAAAACACAGGAAACTGAACAATTTACTATGCTATGCAGCTGAAATACAAACTTTGTATGGAGTCTGGAAACCGTGCATATACAAGTTATATAAAAAAATAATGAGGAAACTTGTACTTTCACTTCATCTAGAACTGAAAATCAAGTATACACAAGAGAGGGGAGGAGAAATATTAGTTTATTTAACCTCTCTAGTATAAGTATTTATTTTGACATACACAGTTTTTTCCTAAACAAAAGGCCAAACTTCAGTGTAAGTTGTCAGCAAAGTGCAACATTATGAAAGAAAAGTCCTTAAAACTCTTAAGAAAAATGTCTAATAAAAAACATGTAAAATATAAAGCATTAATGCAGTCAATTGAGATTTTGCTGTATGAATGAAAAAATATCTTTAGACGCGGGCTAACATTATTTTATGAGGAAATACCTTGAAAGTAAGCTTGATGGACAAGATTTGAAGATGACATCAAAAAAATACTGAAATCTCACTCAAAATGTGCAGAGACACCAGTAAATTCCATTTAATAGTCAAACCCAAGCAGATACCTATTAGTCATGTCAGCATGTTGCATATAACATGATTTATTATGCTTCATCTATGCAGTTACGTTTTTCACTTTATTCAACTTGTTAGGGCATTCCGAGATTTTATAGGAAAGCCTAGGTCAACACAGTATAGATAAAATTGTTATTTACTCTGTTGCATCACATTTGAACTCTACTCCCACATCCAAAGAGCCAGAAGTAAAAGATGTTGCTGGGCATGTTCACCACACAGTGAGCTTTCCAAGGGTGACACGCGCATTGCTGTCACTTCTCACTTTCCAAACTCAAAGCGCTTTTGAATCCAACATCTCCGGTGCCTGGTGCCAGCTGAGTACAGTACAGTAAAGCACGAACATTTGAACTCTGCTCCCACAGGAAAAGAGCTAGGAGTGAATCATTCTGCTGGGCATTTTCAGCACACAGAGAGCTTTCCAAAGCTGACACACACTTTGCTGTCTCTCCTCGCCTAAGAGAGGGTGCGTTTTCCGCTCTCGCGGCAAGGGCAGGAGCCAGGAGAAGCCTCTGCAGCCGTGCCAGGGCTGAGTCACCCTGGCTGGGAGGAGAGGAGTGTGCATGTGTGTGGAATTAAACAGTCAATCATGCTTTCAGGAAGCCTGACATCATGGCTGATATTTTTATTTCCGGATTCCCAGCTTCGACTCTTGTGGCACGCTTGTTCCTGACATCCTGACCGCAGTGACGCCACGCTGGTGCCAGCTCCATCCCACCTCCATCCGAGAGCCCCAGCTCATCCCTGCCCAACATGCGAGGGGGACATTTTGGCAGTTGATTTGCTTTGCAGCCCCTCGATCACCCAGGGGCAGGTGGGTGCCTTGTCCCCTTGGCTGCTGGGTTCCCCTCGTCATCCGTGCACAGGCCCAGTGGCTGCAGTACTGCAGAGGTTCCCAGGAGCAACCTGCCATGGCAGGGAATTGTGTGCAGATAAGAACTGTTGTGTGGGAAAACTCAGGAATGGAGGGAGCCTGCTGGAATGGAGTGACTACATGAGCCTCTGTCCTTGGGCAAGAGAGAAAACGAGAGCAAAGTCGAGCTGCACCTTTATAAAAATGATATGAAAAGAAATAAAAGGAAGCAGATGGCCCATGGTTTGGGAAGGATGAGAAGTGGTGTTTCCCCTTGGTGAACCCTCAGTGGCTTAGCATGAGGTTTGGGGTCAGCGGGGGGGCTGGGCCACTGCCAGCAGAAGTGTCCCCAGCGGTGGTGGCCCTGGCTGGGGACCCAGGAAGGACCCACACAAACATGACTGGGATGTGGCTCGCATTGTGGGAAGCTGGAGAGTCCCCCCTGAGCTCTCCCAGGGTTATCCCAGCTGGGTTCCAGGCACTGAGGGAAAAAGACCATTGCTCAAGATGTTAGTGTACACATCAGGAATGTGTTTGCTCCTGAAGCCCCAGCCCCTGGAGCCACGGGAAGAGGAGAATTGCAAAGGCATGTGGGGGGAAGGGGTGGGGGGTGTGTGCTGTTTGTTTTAGTTTTGCCTCCTTAGCCCCTGGTTTCTGGATCCAAGCCCAGTGACAATGTAACACCTACTAAAGCCACTTGAGAAACCTGGTCTAGTGGAAGGTGTGCCTGCCCATGGCAGGGGCATTCACCAGGGTTTCTGGCTCAGCATCCAAACCGAAAGGAACTGAGCAATTGCACGCGTTCCTCCTTGGTGGAGCCAAGAGCTGTTCCTGTCATGCTTTGTATTTGCTCTCTGATTAATGTAGGATAGATTCTCTTTTCAGGGAAGAGACTCGGAGAAACCAACAGCAGCGGGTGAAGTATTTGGCAAACAATTCCTTCGATGTGGCGCGTAGGTAGCGCTTGATGTATTTGCGAGTTATGCATAGCTAAATACATATATCTTCCCTCTGCAGGGGGTATTATTTAATCCTGACTGGCTGTTTTCTCTCCTTGAGCTTATCTGTATTGGGGGTACATTTTTGGCCCTTCCAGGTATTTGTGTAGCCGATACCCCTGGGAATACCTGATCCAATATATCTTCAATCTGACTTCTCCCTCGACATGATTAGTGATAAAAATTAAGCTTTAACATCTCTATATACTGTTGGTCGTTTACTTTTAAAGTGATCTCGCCTCCTTTGAAAGTAATGGTCTCTCCCAAGCGTTGTAACAAATTTCTCCCCAAAAGAGCTTTTGGGGAGTTAGGCATATACCAAAACTTATGGATGCCCCATTGTTTTCCCAATTGATGTTTTAATAGTTTACAAAAATAAGCCTTTTCACCTTGGCCAGTCGCCCCTTTTATCATCATATAATTGTCCCCAAAGGCATTAAAGCTTTGTTTCAAACTGAATACGTTGGGCCCGTATCAACGAAAAATTCCATTTCCCTTTTTTTTTTTTCCTTTTGTCCCCTTGCTCCATTATAAACAGTGGATCTGCTAGGGAAGATTCTGCTGGTCCCCGTCAGCCTAGTTCCAATTCAGTCACCCGAGCCACCCCATGGCACTCCCACCAGGGCAGTCTCACTCCCAGCGTCCAAACTCCTCATAGCACTCGCACCGATCTAGTTCTACAGAAGAGGAGGTCACTCCCCCACTTCTGTCCGACATTCGTCCTCCACCAGTTTCAAAGCAACCAGCGTAGCCGTGGCTGTAGCATGACCCAGCTTTTTCTTTTCTACCTGTTTCCAATTCCTATACACTCTCCATACTTCCTCCTTCACTCCCATCTACATTTATTCATCAACCCTTCAATCCCGTCTCTCAACATGTCTATTTGTCTGCCCCAGCACCCATCCCATGCTCAAACACAGGAACTGCGGGAGCTCCCCTCCTTTCCCCCTTGGTTTTTCCTTTTTTATTTTATAATAAAATGGCTGGAGACCTGTCAGCCTGCTCTACGCAGGTCCACAGGCTCTGCTCCCACAACAAAGAACTCTGGGAGCACGAGCACAGTGCTGCGCAAGCACACCACTGGGAGCCAGGGACCCTGCCAGCAGTCAACAGCCGCAGGGACACAAATGAGAAGAGACATGTTCCTGGCAGCCAACAGCAGCAAGGCCCCAGCCACTCAGCCCACACTGAGGAGCACTGGGCAAGCGGCACAGCCCCTGCCAGCAATGTGGGCAGCGGGCAGCAAGGGCAGCCTCAACAGCAGCGTGCTGTGGCGGCACCAGAAGGTGTTTCCCCAGCATCTGCCCACGCTGCCCCACATCAAGGGTTGGGTTTAGGTTTAGGGTTAGGGTTCACGTTAGGTTTAGGTTTAGGTTTTAGGCTTCGGGTTAGGATTATGGTTAGGGTTAGAGTTAGTGTTAGTTTTTGTAGTTGGAGGAAGGAACTGGTGTTGGTAGAAGGAGTTGGTTTTATTATCTGGAGGTTTGCGTTTGGAGTTTGATTTATTGGTTGGAGGTATGGTGACTCCACCACTGCCCTGGGCAGCCTGTTCCACGCTTGACAACCCCTTCAGTGAACAAACTGCTCCTCATCTCCAGTCTAAACCTGCCCTGGTGCAAACTGAAGCTGTTTCCTCATGTCCTGTCACTTGTTCCTTTGTGAGAAGAGACCAAACACTGCTGTGAAGCCCACGAAACTCCTTAGAGATGCTGACTGAGCTGCAACACCCTGAAAGACTCCCGGATTCTCGCTACAGACTGAGGAACTGGGGCACCAGAGAGCTGACACAGCCCAAGCCAGAGTTACCAGGCACCTGAAGATACACCACAGCACTTGTTCGTCCCTTTGGTGGTCTCCAGCCAGGCAGAAGATGAGGTTTTGTAGAACAGCCAACGCTCAGTCCTGGAAGAACACTTTCCAGCGCACACACACTGAAAATTCAGTACAGGAAAAGGAACTCTCCACTTCTGATGTGCAAGCTCAAGCAAATGAAGAAAAGCCACAGCTAGGGAAAAGCAGGACTTGGCTAAGTTCCAAAGCCAATACGCATCATAAAGAAAGGACTTAAGTCCTTGAACCAAGCACTACGACTCACAAAGCATCAGCCTGTTCTTTAGGATGCACAGGAGAGGAGGCTCTGCCCAGGTTTTGCTATCAAGAAACCCCAACAGGGAAAGGAAAAGAGCAGCCACCTTGTTTGCCCACGCCTGGTGTCCTCAACACAGGACCCAGAGCTCACCTCCAAATCCCTTTCGCAAGTGGCCTCTGCCCGGGGCAGCTCAGCCCTGCTTCCATCTTTCTGCACATGTTCCTTTCATCTCATCTTCTGCCAGTATCAAAACTCACCAGAGAACACACAGAGGCAATGGTGAGTGACCCAGATACTGAACCTCATCACTGAGACCTCCTGCTCCTCTGCTGTCGTTGCTGGAAACAGACACCACCGACAGCACACAGAGAAGCCTCGAATGAAAGCTTCCCAAGAGATCCTAAACCTGAGAGGAGCTGCAGCAACCCCAGAGGCTTTACATTCTGGCTCTGGTTGACCATGAAGGCAACAGCTCTCCCACCAGGAATCAGGTCTGGGAACAGCCAGCTCTTCCCCTTACCTTTATGCTTTTATCACCTTTATCCTGCCCCAGAGCCCACCAGGCAGTGGATGAAAGCCAGGAGCAGGCTCAGATCCCCCACGAGCAGGAGGAAACACTCCAATGTGTTGTGAGCTGAGGAATTCCCTTGAGAGGGAGGCCAAGAGATAGGCTGCGAGGGGAAGAGTGTAATAAGCACATCAACGTATTGGCTTTCACAAATCATAGCCGTTGCTATGTGGCTATAACCGCTGTGAGTTCCCAAAGGTCGCTAAAGACACAAGATTAGACAAGATGCTGAAAATGGCCAGAACTCTTGAGCAAAAGGGAGTCACATAGAAAAACAATTTATAAAGGTAAAAGAAAAGGGGGGGGGGGGGGAGCTTGGTATAAGAAAAGCTAGTGCCTGAAAAACATAGGGTTAACGTACTTTTAGCCTAACTTAGGTCGAAAATAAAGAACAATGTTTGTGTTGTAAGTCTGTGGAATTTAGTGGCCCCACTGAACATGAATGAATGATTTCACACCATCCTTCTACTTATCAGTTAGTTTAGAGACAGTGCCTCCCAAACATCTGCTAGCTTGGGATACTCCTTATCTGCCCATCCTGCAATAAATTTTGCAGGAAGGTCACACTCTCCCAAATCTTTTCCAGCTATCAGAAGAATTACAGATATGGCTGCTTTCAGCTAGTTTTGTGATTACTGGGGCATCCAACCGTGCCAAAGGTGAAAAGTACACCGCGAGGAAGACTGCTTAGTCCATCCTCAAGACCCCTGCCCACAGTCACTGGAGAGCAGTGCATAGACGCCAAGAGGTGGAGACTAATAAGTTCCTGCAGCTAGTTATAACATTCCCCGCCTATACGCCTCCTGCTCGGAGCTTCTCCGCTGCCTCCAGCGAAGTCTTCGTGCGCACAACCGAAGGCGAGCAACCTCCGCGTCGTTCCGTGTCCCGCTAGGAGCCGGCTCTCGGGGCACCTCCCCCGGACACCTCCCGCAGCTCGCTCCTGCTCGCGGCCACTGCCCCCGCCCGGCCCGGCCCGGCCCGGCCCTGCCCCGCAGGGGTTGTCTTTGCTGCGGGCGGGAGCGCCCGGGCTCTGCCGGAACTGCCGCGGCCGAAAGCTCCGGTCCCTCCCCGGCAGGGGCTGAAGCCTCGACCCCCGCGTGCGCCCGGGGCATGGCCGTTACCTGCGCTGCGGCGGGGAGAGGTGGAGTGAGGCCGCGGCGGGGCCCGGGCGGCTGCAGCGGTCCCAGGGGCGCTCCGCGGCTCCTCCCGGACTCGGTCCCGGCGCCACTGGAGCGGACACGGGGCTCAGGAGCGTCTGCGCAGCGTCCGCGGGACGCCGGAGCCTGCGGAGCGGGTCCCGCCGGTCTCGAGCGGCGCAAAGCGCGGGACGAGCTACTACGACGCCGGGCCCCGAGCTCCGGCCCCCGCGGCGGCTGCGAGCCCGGCTATAGCACCTCTGGTACCATAAAGACGCAGGCCTGTGGCCAGAGCACCGCACATGTACCATGGAAAGGCAGCTAGAGCGCCCCTTCTACCATAGAGAGGAACGCCTGCGGCCAGAGCGTCGCACGTGTACCACAGAGAGCCGACCGCGGTGTCTCCGCTCGGGGCCGCTCTGGCACGCGTCGCCACTGCCCAGGGGGTGTTTCCATCTCGAGGCGCGCGGCTCCGTGCTCACCTGCGGGCGGCGCACGTGCACTGCGCCGGGCACGGGCCGGGCCGGGCCACGGCTCCGCGCTGCGGGCGCCCAGCTCGGGCGGAGCCGCAAGCCCCGCCCCGCCCCGCCCCGCCCCGCCTCTTTGCTGTTCCTCCGCCTCGGCTGCGGTCTGCGCGCGGGGATGCCCGGAGCGGCCGTTGGGCCGTAACCGCTGGGTTCCTCCGGAGGCACCGGACCCGTTCGTGCCGCGGGGCTGAGGCGCGGCGCTCCCTGCCCCGGCCGGAACCCGCGGCGGTTCCCCTTCTGCTCCAGCAGCCTCGGGGCCCGTTATCTTCGGGAGCGGGAGCGGTGGTGCTGGCCCGAGCTCGGCGCTGCCACCCCTTGGGGTGTGGAGCACGGTCTTAGAACGCCGGAGTGGTTCGGGTAGAAGGGACCTTAAATCTCCTCCAGCTCCAACCCCTGTCACGGGCAGGGACACCTTCCACTAGAGCAGGTCGTTCCAAGCCCCTCTGTCCAACCTGGCCTTGAGCACTCTCAAGTGCTGGGGGCATCTGCAGACTGGACAGCTTCGTGCTGTCACCCCCGCAAGCTGGGCATCGAGTACCAAAGCCTTTAGTGGGGTGGTGCCCGGGGCTGCGCAGAGCTGGCTCTGCCCCTTCCTGGGGTGCTGTGGCTGGTTGCTCCTTCCTTTTGGGGCACTCCAAGGAGCAGCCAGCAGAGGAGTCACCAGCCAAAAAGTGGCAGTGGGGGTGGTGCTGCTTAGCTACAGCCACGTCCCGGCAGCACGTGATCACATTGGCAACTTAATACGGAGCCTTTCATCCCTGCACACACACTTCCAGAAGAAGGACAGGGAGGTGGCCCTGAGGCTGCAGATGTACTTGTGCAGGAACGCACACACGGCTCCTGGTTTGTGTTTGGGATGGGAAACCACCTCGTACTCCTTGCCACCCTGTGTGCCGCTGGCATGAGAAGCTCCACAGTGCAACTGGAGCAAGCGGAGAACAGCTTTATCTTGCTGGAAACCAACTCTAAAGACTGCCTCTGGGAAGCTGCAATGTAGCGTAACCCCTCGCATGGCCTTCGCTTCCCTCCTTGACCACATGTGCCCAGCTGTTTCCGTACTCTGGGTCCTTGGCCGTGAAGGCAGAGACACAATGCACAGGAGAAGTTGCAAACATTTGGACTTTATGTGGGAAAGCGAGGAACGACAGCAATGCAGGTGGCACCACTGCAAAGCTCACTGTCAGCAGAAGAGGCCCAGCACCCTGTTTCTGTCCTGGCTCTTTGGCATTTGGAGCAGAGGCCAAAAATGCGTGCTCTACTCTGTTGCTGGACAACTGAGTGTGGGCGCTGGGAGAGGCTGGACTCAGCTTCACATCTGCTGCTGGTCACCTGCTCCTCTCACCTCTCCCCAACCACAAGAAGCCGCTGGCCCCAAGCAGATCCTAATTTCAGCTCCAAACCCAAACTTTCAGCTCCTAACTCGAACTCCTTCATCCAACCCCACATCCTTCCTAAAACTCCAATTCCTTCCTCCAAATCCAAACCCTAACCATAAGCCTAACACAACGCTAACCCTAACCCTAAACACTAAGACTAAGACTAAGCCTTAAGGCTAACCCTACACTAAACCTAACCCTAAACGTAACCATAACCCTAAACTTACCTATAAACCTCACGCAAAAGTTAACCCTAACTCTACCCATAACCCCTCTATACCCATACCGCTTAACCCTAACCCCAACCGCTAAACCTAACCTTAAACTCAAACCTAAACCTAAACCTACCATACCCCAACCGCTTAAACCTAACCCCAACCCCTAAACCTAACCCTAAACCAAACTCTAACCCTAACCATAGCCATAAACCTAACACTAACCCTAAACCTAATGCTACACTGACCCTAATGAAACCATAACCCTAACCATAATCCTAACCCTATCCCTAACGCTAACCCTTAAACCTAACCCTAACCCTAACCCTAAGCCTTAATTCTAACCCTAACTGGAACAAACAGGAAGGGCCTTTCTTACACTGTAACTATAAAAATGTGAGTGCAGTACTGTACGTGAACTTTGTTACAACAATTTCTACCCTTACGTAAAGGCGTTCAACCCTGACCCTAACCTTCACCTCCTAACACCAAATCCTACCTCCAACCAATAAATCAAACTCCAAACGCAAACCCCCAGATTATAAAACCAACTCCTTTTACCAACACCAGTTCCTTCCCCCAACTACAAAAACTAACACTAACTCTAACCCTAACCATAATCCTAACCCGAAGCCTAAAACCTAAACCTAAACCTAACGTGAACCCTAACCCTAAACCTAAACCCAACCCTAGCACTAACCCTAACCCCTAACGCTGAACCCTAAACCTAAACCCTAACTCTAACACTAACCATAACCCTAAACCTAAGCCTTAACCCTAAGAGTAAACCTAACCCTAACCTGAACACCCAACCCTAACCCTAAAACAAACTCTAACCCAACCCTAAAACTAAACTCGAAACTTAACGCTAAACCCAAACCCTAACCCTAACCCAACATTAAACCTAAGCCTAACCAGAGGCCTGAACCATAACACTAAGCCTTAACGCTAACCCCAACCACTAAACCTAACCCTAAACCTAACCCTAACCCTAACTCCAACACCTTGCTTCAACTCCTAACTCCAACTCCAAACCCTATCCTCCAACTCCTAACTCAAACTCCTTCCTCCAACTCCAACTCAAAACTGTGTTCTGGCCATTCAGCAATGAGGCTCCTGGGCTCTGCCATGTCCACACACTTTGGGACTGAAATGTCCCCTCTGGAGCAGCTCTCCTCTGCCAGGGAGCTTCACCTACAGAAGAAGCTGCCCGCTCATGGCCAGGAGAGGTGTATTCTTCCCTGGGTTGGATACTGCCTTTGTGGCCGAGCCCCAAGAGCAACTGTGAACGGTATCACATCTAGTCACCGACTGGTCACTGCCAGTATCCCCCGGGTACTGGGGCCAGTGTTGCTTAATATGTTCATAAGGATCACAGGATCACAGAACCAGATCATTGACGAGGGGCTCAAGTGCACCCTCAGTAAGTTTGTGGATGACACCAAGTTGGGTGGGAGTGTTGATCTGCTGTAGGGCAGGAAGCTCTGCAGAGGGATCTGGACAGGCTGGATCAATGGGCTGTGGCCAGTGGTATGAGGCTCAAGAAGGCAAAGTGCTCGGTCCTGCACTTGAGAGCATCCTGGCCTGTATCAGCACTAGGGTGTCCAGCAGAACCAGGGCAGCGATTGTCCCCCTGTACTGGGCACTGGTGTGGCCACGCCTCGAATCTTGTCTTCAGACCTGGGCTCCCACTACAGGAGAGTCATTGAGGTGCTGCAGTGGGGCCAGAGAAGGGCAATGGGGCTGGTGAAGGGCCTGGAGCACAAATGTGATGAGGAACGGCTGAAGGACCTGGGGGCATTTAGTCTGGAGAAGAGAAGGTTTAGGGGGAACCTTCTTGCTCTCTGCAGCTACCTGACAAAAGTAAGAGAGAGAGTAGAAGAGCCATGAGGCTCCAGCCTCTGTCCTTAAGAACAAGGGAGAGAACAAGAGGAAACGGCCTCAAGCTGGGCCAGGGGAGCTATAGACCAGATATTTGGAATCATTTCCTAACTTCAGGTGTAGTCAGGCACTGGAAGAGGCTGTCCAGGGCAGCAGTGAAGTCACCGTCCCTGGAAGTGTTTTTACGCCGTGTAGACGAAGCCCTCAGTGACATGGGTTAGTGGTGACATTGGCAGTACTGGGGAGCAGTCGGATTTGATGATCTTAAAGGTCTTTTCCAACTTGGTTGACTCTGTGACTGCCAAGAGCAGCCCTAGTGTGCTCAGTAGCCAAGGGCACAGTGGCGCCAACATCACAAAGCCTTGGTGGTCACTATGGAGATGCCCATCACTGCTTGGGAGCTGGTGGGAACAGTGATGGGAGGGGGCATCTCCACGGCAACTGCCAGGGCTTTGTGATGTAGAGGGGAGTCCTTGTGCCCAGAGGCCATTGTGACAGGGGGTGACACCGCATTGACCGTGGGGTACATAAGGAGCGAGAGCCCTGGAGTACCTCAGTCCAGAGGAGCAGCCTCCCTCAGGAGGCAGCAATTCCCCTGGAAGCCCCCGGCAGTTCAGCGTCCCAGGACGTGGAAGATGCCCGCGGGTAAAGAGGCGAAAGCCCATTGCCAGCCTGCTGAGGGCAGGCCAAGCGAGCAGAGAAGGCGAGAGGTGAGGGCCGGGGCAGGAGGGAGAGGCCGGTGGCGGGAAGGGGCTGCTCGGAGCTGCCCCAGTGACAAGGCCAGGCTTGCCCACACTGCATGGGCCGCTGTGCCAAGGCAGCCGCCTCCATCACACACCTTTTCTTCCTCCTCCTGCATGCAGGTGGCCCACAGGCAGCCCAGAGAAGTGCCTCAGGGCAGCCCGAGACACACGTCGTCCCACCATGGGATCACGCTCCAACGGCTGCGCTACCCAGAGAGGATTCAGGCTGTCGACATCCACCAAGCGCAGGTAGGCAGCCCCAGGGAGACGGGGCCAAATGTCTTCCCGACCCCAGGAAATGCTGACGGGCAGGCGGGAGGTGCAGGAGGGAGCAAGCTGAGCCCCCGTGCCATGCCCCCCGCAGGATGCCCGGGCATGCGGGGTTGCTGTGGGAAGTGCCCATGGACTGCGGGTGGCCAGCCCTCTCCCCAGCCGGCTCTGGGAGCAGGAGGCAGCCGCCTGCGGGACTGAGCCCAGCCCTGCGGTTGGCAGGGGAGCCCAACAGCCTGAGCTCGGCCAGCTGGGACGTGGGCACAACGGACACCGTCACACAGCCTCTCTCCTCGGCTTCTTTTGCAGATGGGCAGCCTGGAGCGCCGAGTGGTGCTGCCCAGCACCAGCGGGTCGAAACAGGAGCAGACCCTCCGTCTGCCACCGCTGGTGACAATGGCACCCCGGCCACCGCCTCGCTCAGCGAGAGCAGTCAGCAGCTGCTGCAGGCTGCCACCTGTAACACCAGCAGCCTCTGAAGCTTCCGGCAGCGTGAGCGACTCGGCCATCGCCACTTCAAGCAGCAACCCACAGCAGCTTCTAACAGCTTCTGCCCAGCTGCGCCGCGTCCCCAGTTACGGCAGCAGAGATACATGGCTGGAGACCTGTCAGCCTGCTCTACGCAGGTCCACAGGCTCTGCTCCCACAACAAAGAACTCCGGGAGCACGAGCACAGTGCTGCGCAAGCACACCACTGGGAGCCAGGGACCCTGCCAGCAGTCAACAGCCGCAGGGACACAAATGAGAAGAGACATGTTCCTGGCAGCCAACAGCAGCAAGGCCCCAGCCACTCAGCCCACACTGAGGAGCACTGGGCAAGCGGCACAGCCCCTGCCAGCAATGTGGGCAGCGGGCAGCAAGGGCAGCCTCAACAGCAGCGTGCTGTGGCGGCACCAGAAGGTGTTTCCCCAGCATCTGCCCACGCTGCCCCACATCAAGACTTCAGAGCAGCCAAAGAGGAGCTGCCTTCCTGCCACAGAGGAGGAGAGACAGTGTGTTGAGGACATCGAGAACATACTGTCCCAAGTAAAAGTCCTAAAATTACGAAACATCTGGGTCAACCCCCTCGTCCCAGAACTCTACCAAGACCCGCGAGTGGATATCCAGCCTAGATCCAGCAGCCAAAGCAGCGTAGGCATGGGTGAAGAAGGAGAGGCAACCGGAGACCTGCAGAGCGTGTCTCCTGCCCCAGCCATTCCCATGCACAGCGAACCAGCACCTGCTACCCTGGCTGGAGCTGCTGAGGAAGAGCGGCACCGCGCACCTGTCGCTGCCGTGTCAGAAGTGGAGGAGGAAGCACCGGTACCAGCTTCCCCTACGTTTGTCGAGCAGGAGGCAGAAATGGAGGCAGAAGCAGAGGCACAGAGGAATGCCTTTGCCCTGCTCAGCCCCACTGCGGCGGAGCTGGTTCTTCAGGAAACAGCCAGGTCCGTCGTCAGTGATGTCCTGCACAAGGCTTTGGTTGCGTTCCAGGCCACATCCATTGCCCAAAGCCATGTGGATGTGTCCATGGCAGCAATGACTGCTACAGCTGTTCCGGGTGTGGAGTCTCCTTTGGATGCAGAGCATCAGGCAGAACCCAGCACAGCCCCTCTCATCCCAGCCGCAGACAAGGCTGGAGAAGACATGGTGCCTCCCATGTCTATGGAAGAGCAGGAAGAGGCCGTGACAATAGAGGTCGCCCTGGCTGCTGAGGAAGAGCAGCGCCACGCACCTCTTGCTGCCATGGAACAAGAGGAGGAGGAAGCACCGGTACCAGCTTCCCCTACGTTTGTCGAGCAGGAGGCAGAAATGGAGGCAGAAGCAGAGGCACGGAGGAATGCCTTTGCCCTGCTCAGCCCCACTGCAGCGGAGCTGGTTCTTCAGGAAACAGCCAGGTCCGTCGTCAGTGATGTCCTGCACAAGGCTTTGGCTGCGTTCCAGGCCACATCCATTGCCCAAAGCCATGTGGATGTGTCCATGGCAGCAATGACAGCTACAGCTGTTCCGGGTGTGGAGTCTCCTTTGGATGCAGAGCATCAGGCAGAACCCAGCACAGCCCCTCTCATCCCAGCCACAGACAAGGCTGGAGAAGACATGGTGCCTCCCATGTCTATGGAAGAGCAGGAAGAGGCCGTGACAATAGAGGTCGCCCTGGCTGCTGAGGAAGAGCAGCGCCACGCACCTCTTGCTGCCATGGAACAAGAGGAGGAGGAAGCACCGGTACCAGCTTCCCCCGGCTTTGTCAAGCAGGAGGCAGAAATGGAGGCAGAAGCAGAGGCACAGAGGAATGCCTTTGCCCTGCTCAGCCCCACTGCGGCGGAGCTGGTTCTTCAGGAAACAGCCAGGTGCGTCGTCAGTGATGTCTTGCAGAAGGGTTTGGCTGCTTTTCAGGCCACATCCGTTGCCCAAAGCCATGTGGATGTGTCCATAGCGGCAATGACACCTGCAACTTTTCAGGGCATGGAGCCTCCCTTGGATGCAGAACTTCGGGCAGAGCCCAGCACCGCCCCTCTCATCCCAGCAGCAGGCGAGGCTGGAGAAGACATGGTGTCTACCACGTCTATAGAAGTGCAGGAAAAGCCCTTGACAGTAGACATCTCCCTGGCTGCTGAGGAAGTGCAGCGCCGTACACCTCTTGCTGCCATGGAACAAGAGGAAGTGGAAGCACCGCTACCAGCTTCCCCTGGCTTTGTCGAGCAGGAAGCAGAAGCAGAGGCACAGAGGAATGCCTTTGCCCTGCTCAGCCCCACTGCGGCGGAGCTGGTTCTTCAGGAAACAGCCAGGTCCGTCGTCAGTGATGTCCTGCACAAGGCTTTGGCTGCGTTCCAGGCCACATCCAATGCCCAAAACCATGAGGATGTGTCCATGGCAGCAATGGCAGCTACAGCTGTTCCAGGTGTGGAGTCTCCTTTGGATGCAGAGCATCAGGCAGAGCCCTGCGCAGCCCCTGTCAACCCAGCAGCAAGCAAGGCTGGAGAAGACATGGTGTCTCCCATGTCTATGGAAGAGCAGGAAGAGGCCATGACAGTAGACGTCTCTCCGGCTGTTGAGGAAGAGCAGCACCCTGCACCTCTCGCTGCCATGGAGCAAGAGGAGGAGGAAGCACCGGTATCAGCTTCCCCCAGCTTTGTTGAGCAGGAGGCAGAAATGGAGGCAGAAACAGAGGCACAGAGGAATGCCTTTGCCCTGCTCAGCCCCACAGCGGCTGAGCTGGCTCTTCAAGAAACAGCCAGGTGCCTCGTGAGTGATGCCCTGCACAAGGCTTTGGCTGTGCTCCAGGAAAGAGACAGGCAGCCCCAGGAGCAGCAGGACATTGATGAAAGCCGTGTGGGTGTGTGGAACGAAGCAAGGAGGCCTGCAGCAGATGAGGACACTGAGACTCCTGTACGACCTGCTCAGAGGCGACGCACACTTATTGAGAGAGTTGTGCAGGTCTCCTTCAGGCACAAAGTGAGGAGAGCACCTGGAAAGCATCAGGGAGAGGCCAGCACAGCTGTTGCCTCCCCACCATTACACAAGGATGAACCGGCAGCGTCTCCTGCAGCCGTTCAGGACACCAAGGCTGAGCCAGGTATGCCTCTGAGTCAAGCGGCACCGAGACAAGGGCGGCACCAGCGTGTGCACGATTTTGGCCGTGCCCTGGCTTCCCCTCCCTGGGCGAGGGCTGAAAGCCGTTTGTGGAAAGCCCCCGAGGGAGAACCTCGGTGGCGGGTGCCAGCAGGAGCTTGTGCGGCGCCCGCCCAGCCCCGTGCCTACAGCTCTCCTTTCCCCACAGGCATCGCCACCCTCCCAGACGCCGGAGCAGCCCAACAGCGAAGACCATCCCGCTTCAGAAGGGCGCTGAAGGCTCTGCGCAGGGCTTTCCGCTTCTCCTGCATCAGCCCGAAAGTGGAGGAGTAGTGCCCCACTGCCAGCTCCAGACCCGAGGGAGCTGCGCCGAGGACATCGTGCTACAGCCTGCGTTTGCTGCGGACACTTTCTCAGGCCAATAAATCATATCCCTTTGTCCCCAGTGCTTGCCTCTGCCTTCTCCAGCTTTTCCCTTGTTTCAGTAGCACAGAAGCCTGCAGAGCGACCTCTTTCCTTGCAGCACTTCCCAGCTGCTGACCTCGCATGCCTGCTGGCTCTTGGCAGTGCGTGCTGCCCGTGGAGGAAAAGCGCCTCCCGGTGGGATGAAACAGTGTGTGATGCAGTGGCTCCCCCGTCAGCTGGCTTTTGGAGCCGGGTGCATGCTGCAGCCCGGCGCCTGCAATGAGAGGGGTGTAGAAGGGATGGGAGGAATAAAGAGCGAGGCTTGGAGCTGCTAAGGCCAGAGATAAGGGACGAGACACTGTGATTGTCCTGCTCCTCCTGCACACAGAAGCACTGGAGCGATGCGGTGAGAAGCTGGCAGTGTTTCCAGAAGCAGACCTGTAAGTGGGCAGCAGATGGGTGACCCCGCTCAACCCCCTCACTTCCCCATCCTAGAGCTTCCAACCAACCGAGCACAGGGGGTCTCGCAGCTGCCCCGAGCCGTGGCCTTGTGTCCCCGCGACTGCAGCAGAAGAAGGACAGGGAGGTGGCCCTGAGGCTGCAGATGTACTTGTGCAGGAACGCACACACGGCTCCTGGTTTGTGTTTGGGATGGGAAACCACCTCGTACTCCTTGCCACCCTGTGTGCCGCTGGCATGAGAAGCTCCACAGTGCAACTGGAGCAAGCGAAGAACAGTTTTATCTTGCTGGAAACCAGCTCTAAAGACTGTGTCTGGGAAGCTGCAGTGTAGCTTAACCCCTCGCATGGCCTTCGCTTCCCTCCTTGACCTCATGTGCCCAGCTATTTCCCCACTCGGGGCCCGTGCCCATGAAGGCAGAGACAGAATGCCTCAACAGGAGGTCCCAGAAGTCAGGTAGGGAAGTCATGGGGAGGGGCCTGGAGCAGCTTCTCTTGACTGACTGCTGTGTCAGTCGGTCCAGGAACCAGGCGAGAAAAGCTTCCACAAGTGCAGGAACCGGGGCCAATAAACAGGGACATGTGTGAGCCTCTGGGGCGCTCTCTCCACACCAAACACCCGCATTGGCAGACCACTGATCTCTCAATTTCTCTGCCTCCCCAACACCCCCTTTCTCTCTCTCTCTCTTTTCTGGAAGTTGCTAAGTAACACAAGGCCCACCTTGACTTCTCATGAAGCCGCAGAGCTCAGGTGGAGTCTAAGTGTGAGTGATACCGGGAAATAAAGGGTCAACATTGTGCCTGCTTGCTTAAGCATTCGCTGTGCTTGGTGAAGCAGAACCGTAGGAGTCAAAGTTGCTAGAATGGTGAAGCAGAATTGGAGGCGTTACAGCTGCTAGGCAGAATTGTAGTAGATAAGATTCATAGCTTAATATTTAAGACGTTCTTGTTCAAAGAGTATCTTTAGAAAGAAAAGGAATAAAAGATAGCCAGAGTAACAAAATTTGCAACTTGACAAGTTTCTGCTTTAAGATACATAAAACTGGCTTGTAGCGAACCTGAAGTTTGGATAGGAGTCGAAGCCCTATTGAGTCTGGGCTCTGCCATGTCCTCACGCTCTGGGGTGAAGTATCCTCTCTGGAGCTGCTCGCCTCTGCCAAGATGCTTCTCCTACAGAGGCTGCCCTCTGACCCTTCCCAGCCACCTCGACCTGAGCCAGCTCCTCTGGACTGGCCTTTTGAACTGGTTCCACTCCTCTTCCACGTCTGAACCCACCACTTCTTAACCCCTCAAGCACCCCTGGCATCCCATCCATAGCAGCTCCCAGGAGTCCCACTCTCTGCCCTTACTTCAGGGGCTGTCAGCACGTCTGCCTGGGGCTGCTGATAGCACTGAGATACAGTCACTGAGAGGGCAGAGCATCCTGGTGTTCCCAGGTCTCGTTGCACATCTCCCATCTGCCTGTTGCAGATCTCTGCCTTGGGGAAACCTCATCCCTGGCAATCCCCACCAATTCCTCCCTGCCCTGCTCCTTCCTCTCCTCCTGCACATCCCCAACACTGCAGAAACCATCTGGGGAGTCATCACCTTCCTTCCCCTCCTCAGCGTGTGTTTCTCTAGATACACACACACATTCACAAACCCAAAAGAGCTCACTCTGGAGCCTGGAGAACTTCAGTTGCTTTTTTAAGCAACCAGGAGAGCTCAGCACTGTTTTCCAGCCATCTCCAAGCCCGAGCAGCCCTGATCCCACCAGTGAACCGCTGCGAATGGGGAGGAGAATATCCCAGCGCGAGGCTGGAGATGTCTGCTCCTTCCGATGTTTATTTGCCAGCCCCGGGCACTAGGGGAAGGAAAATTCACCTTCAGTTAAAGATGATGCAGGGAGGGGAGAGAGAAAAGGAGAGGATAAAGAGAGCATGTGATTCCCTGGATTCAATCAGCCAGAAGCAGTGAGGTGCTGGTGCCCTCTAATTTTTACGTTCACAGATTTGAGGGCCAGAGGGGACCATGATGCTCGTCTGGCCTAACAATCTGTATTATGTAAAAGCCACCTGAAGCCAGACAGTGCCACCAGCTTCTTAGAAGCAACAGCAAGCACTGGGGAGCTTATAAAGACTGTGATTCTCCCAAGGTAGAGGGATGTGTGAATCCCAGCATATCCCAGGTACAGAGGAGGCCAGATACATCCACCCCAGCGGGTACCAGCTGAACAGGCAATAGCACTAGGGGAAAGAAAACATCATTTCCCTTCTGTGCCAGGCAATTCCTTTGCCCAGGAAAGAGGGATAAGCAAGCACGGAGGAAAAAAAGAAAGCCACCCCTTCCTTGTGTTTTCTTTTTGAACCTTGCCTGGAAAGGGGATCCCAGCCCTGGGGTCTCTTGGCTGCTTTGGTGTAGAACACCACAGTTTGCAGCCGTGCAGCCTTTCAGCAACGGGAGCTGAGCCCAGCCCTGAGCCGAATCCTGACCTCCTCACTCAGCCTGCAGCACCGCGGAGGTGTAGTCATTGACTGCAATGTGAGTTGTTTCTCTGAAGATGGAGCCAGGCAGCATAAAACATCAGTAAAGAGCTCAGGATGCATCCCTTTAATGAGCTGAGATTGTAACACGCTGATGGAGCTTGCCAGAAGCTGCCCATTCTGTCAGGAGGAGGAGATCCTGCTGGAGAAGTGTTAAGTGGGTCCTGCTGACTCATTGGTGCAGATGGCTCTGGCCCCCACGCGAGCCAGGAGGGGGAGAGCATCCAGCATAGGGGCTGAGCTGCTGCCCCGGCATGGGAACACGATGGACGGGGCACATCAAACCAGGTTTCACTTCATTCTCCGTGTCCCATTGAGTACAGTGAGCACCAGACACCGGGCAAAGCTGAGGTGCACCCACAGGCTCCCCGTGCTCCTACGGCAGCTCTTCTTTGACAAAACACATTTATCCCTGCAAGATGCCCTCCCCAAACCCACATCAATGTCCCAGCAGAGGAACCAGAGCAAAGGTGTGACTCGAGCAGCAAGTGTGGCTCCAAACACGAGGCGGAGACCTCAGTCCTGAGCTCCTGGGGAACCAAAGCAGGGAGGGAAAGCTGGATGGGGCACTGGGGGCCTCACATTAACGTGTTTCTCAGAACTACAGGCTGGTTTGGGTTGATGGGATCTTAAAGCTCATCCAGTTCCAACCCCCCGCCACAGGCAGGGACACCTTCCACTAGAGCAGGTTGCTGCGGGTCCCATCCAACCTGGCCTTGAACAGGCAGACAGCTCTGGCACTGGATCCATCACAGCCGTCCAGCTGCCTGGAGTCCTTCCTTTGGGAGGCGAGGGCACAGAGCTGAAAGCTTCTCGTTCCCATTAGGAGCAGGCTGCCTTTGGTGAGCCAAAGCCTGAGGTCTGTGTGGGGTGCCATGGGTAGGGATGTGTATTTCCCCACCCAAACCCCACTGCAGCACCCACCATGGAACCAAGTAACAAAGGGTTTGCACCCTCTGGAGCCTGAGCACTCCCAGAAAGCCTGTGCAGCACCTGTCCCTCTTGCCAGGCCTGATCCTAAGTCCACAGGACACAAGCTTCTCATCCAGCCTTCGTCTGTACAGCACCTCCAATCCCCAGCTCGATGGGGATGGGATGCTCCCACCACTCTCTTCTGTCCCCAGACGCTCAGAACCATCTCCCTCCCTGGCTTCCATACTGCATGCTCCCTGAGATACTTCTCCACCAGCCTGATCTTTCCTGGGAGCAGTCACCAACTGCTGTTCCAGGTCTTCCTTGGGCTTCCCAGAGGTCCCAGCCTGAGCTCCACCACATGTGTTCTCCTCCTCAGCTCCCCACAGACCAGCCGGTCCGTGCCCCCAGCAACAAATGTACCTGACCCGAGCATCCTCCCTTGCCTGGGTACCACCTTCCCGCCCCCACCGAGCCCTCTCATGTGCACTGAGCATCACGCATTCCCTGGGAATGGAGGTGGCAGATGGGGAGGGGTCAGCTCCCCCCATGGGCACTTTGGGTTCCCATTTCAACGTCACTTTCACTGGAGTGTGTGTGCAGGGATGAAAGGCTCCGTATTAAGTTGCCAATGTGATCACGTGCTGCCGGGACGTGGCTGTAGCTAAGCAGCACCACCCCCACTGCCACTTTTTGGCTGGTGACTCCTCTGCTGGCTGCTCCTTGGAGTGCCCCAAAAGGAAGGAGCAACCAGCCACAGCACCCCAGGAAGGGGCAGAGCCAGCTCTGCGCAGCCCCGGGCACCACCCCACTAAAGGCTTTGGTACTCGATGCCCAGCTTGCGGGGGTGACAGCACGAAGCTGTCCAGTCTGCAGATGCCCCCAGCACTTGAGAGTGCTCAAGGCCAGGTTGGACAGAGGGGCTTGGAACGACCTGCTCTAGTGGAAGGTGTCCCTGCCCGTGACAGGGGTTGGAGCTGGAGGAGATTTAAGGTCCCTTCTACCCGAACCACTCCGGCGTTCTAAGACCGTGCTCCACACCCCAAGGGGTGGCAGCGCCGAGCTCGGGCCAGCACCACCGCTCCCGCTCCCGAAGACAACGGGCCCCGAGGCTGCTGGAGCAGAAGGGGAACCGCCGCGGGTTCCGGCCGGGGCAGGGAGCGCCGCGCCTCAGCCCCGCGTCACGAACGGGTCCGGTGCCTCCGGAGGAACCCAGCGGTTACGGCCCAACGGCCGCTCCGGGCATCCCCGCGCGAAGACCGCAGCCGAGGCGGAGGAACAGCAAAGAGGCGGGGCGGGGCGGGGCGGGGCGGGGCGGGGCGGGGCTTGCGGCTCCGCCCGAGCTGGGCGCCGGCAGCGCGGAGCCGTGGCCCGGCCCGGCCCGTGCCCGGCGCAGTGCACGTGCGCCGCCCGCAGGTGAGCACGGAGCCGCGCGCCTCGAGATGGAAACACCCCCTGGGCAGTGGCGACGCGTGCCAGAGCGGCCCCGAGCGGAGACACCGCGGTCGGCTCTCTGTGGTACACGTGCGACGCTCTGGCCGCAGGCGTTCCTCTCTATGGTAGAAGGGGCGCTCTAGCTGCCTTTCCATGGTACATGTGCGGTGCTCTGGCCACAGGCCTGCGTCTTTATGGTACCAGAGGTGCTATAGCCGGGCTCGCAGCCGCCGCGGGGGCCGGAGCTCGGGGCCCGGCGTCGTAGTAGCTCGTCCCGCGCTTTGCGCCGCTCGAGACCGGCGGGACCCGCTCCGCAGGCTCCGGCGTCCCGCGGACGCTGCGCAGACGCTCCTGAGCCCCGTGTCCGCTCCAGTGGCGCCGGGACCGAGTCCGGGAGGAGCCGCGGAGCGCCCCTGGGACCGCTGCAGCCGCCCGGGCCCCGCCGCGGCCTCACTCCACCTCTCCCCGCCGCAGCGCAGGTAACGGCCATGCCCCGGGCGCACGCGGGGGTCGAGGCTTCAGCCCCTGCCGGGGAGGGACCGGAGCTTTCGGCCGCGGCAGTTCCGGCAGAGCCCGGGCGCTCCCGCCCGCAGCAAAGACAACCCCTGCGGGGCAGGGCCGGGCCGGGCCGGGCCGGGCGGGGGCAGTGGCCGCGAGCAGGAGCGAGCTGCGGGAGGTGTCCGGGGGAGGTGCCCCGAGAGCCGGCTCCTAGCGGGACACGGAACGACGCGGAGGTTGCTCGCCTTCGGTTGTGCGCACGAAGACTTCGCTGGAGGCAGCGGAGAAGCTCCGAGCAGGAGGCGTATAGGCGGGGAATGTTATAACTAGCTGCAGGAACTTATTAGTCTCCACCTCTTGGCGTCTATGCACTGCTCTCCAGTGACTGTGGGCAGGGGTCTTGAGGATGGACTAAGCAGTCTTCCTCGCGGTGTACTTTTCACCTTTGGCACGGTTGGATGCCCCAGTAATCACAAAACTAGCTGAAAGCAGCCATATCTGTAATTCTTCTGATAGCTGGAAAAGATTTGGGAGAGTGTGACCTTCCTGCAAAATTTATTGCAGGATGGGCAGATAAGGAGTATCCCAAGCTAGCAGATGTTTGGGAGGCACTGTCTCTAAACTAACTGATAAGTAGAAGGATGGTGTGAAATCATTCATTCATGTTCAGTGGGGCCACTAAATTCCACAGACTTACAACACAAACATTGTTCTTTATTTTCGACCTAAGTTAGGCTAAAAGTACGTTAACCCTATGTTTTTCAGGCACTAGCTTTTCTTATACCAAGCTCCCCCCCCCCCCCCCCCTTTTCTTTTACCTTTATAAATTGTTTTTCTATGTGACTCCCTTTTGCTCAAGAGTTCTGGCCATTTTCAGCATCTTGTCTAATCTTGTGTCTTTAGCGACCTTTGGGAACTCACAGCGGTTATAGCCACATAGCAACGGCTATGATTTGTGAAAGCCAATACGTTGATGTGCTTATTACACTCTTCCCCTCGCAGCCTATCTCTTGGCCTCCCTCTCAAGGGAATTCCTCAGCTCACAACACATTGGAGTGTTTCCTCCTGCTCGTGGGGGATCTGAGCCTGCTCCTGGCTTTCATCCACTGCCTGGTGGGCTCTGGGGCAGGATAAAGGTGATAAAAGCATAAAGGTAAGGGGAAGAGCTGGCTGTTCCCAGACCTGATTCCTGGTGGGAGAGCTGTTGCCTTCATGGTCAACCAGAGCCAGAATGTAAAGCCTCTGGGGTTGCTGCAGCTCCTCTCAGGTTTAGGATCTCTTGGGAAGCTTTCATTCGAGGCTTCTCTGTGTGCTGTCGGTGGTGTCTGTTTCCAGCAACGACAGCAGAGGAGCAGGAGGTCTCAGTGATGAGGTTCAGTATCTGGGTCACTCACCATTGCCTCTGTGTGTTCTCTGGTGAGTTTTGATACTGGCAGAAGATGAGATGAAAGGAACATGTGCAGAAAGATGGAAGCAGGGCTGAGCTGCCCCAGGCAGAGGCCACTTGCGAAAGGGATTTGGAGGTGAGCTCTGGGTCCTGTGTTGAGGACACCAGGCGTGGGCAAACAAGGTGGCTGCTCTTTTCCTTTCCCTGTTGGGGTTTCTTGATAGCAAAACCTGGGCAGAGCCTCCTCTCCTGTGCATCCTAAAGAACAGGCTGATGCTTTGTGAGTCGTAGTGCTTGGTTCAAGGACTTAAGTCCTTTCTTTATGATGCGTATTGGCTTTGGAACTTAGCCAAGTCCTGCTTTTCCCTAGCTGTGGCTTTTCTTCATTTGCTTGAGCTTGCACATCAGAAGTGGAGAGTTCCTTTTCCTGTACTGAATTTTCAGTGTGTGTGCGCTGGAAAGTGTTCTTCCAGGACTGAGCGTTGGCTGTTCTACAAAACCTCATCTTCTGCCTGGCTGGAGACCACCAAAGGGACGAACAAGTGCTGTGGTGTATCTTCAGGTGCCTGGTAACTCTGGCTTGGGCTGTGTCAGCTCTCTGGTGCCCCAGTTCCTCAGTCTGTAGCGAGAATCCGGGAGTCTTTCAGGGTGTTGCAGCTCAGTCAGCATCTCTAAGGAGTTTCGTGGGCTTCACAGCAGTGTTTGGTCTCTTCTCACAAAGGAACAAGTGACAGGACATGAGGAAACAGCTTCAGTTTGCACCAGGGCAGGTTTAGACTGGAGATGAGGAGCAGTTTGTTCACTGAAGGGGTTGTCAAGCGTGGAACAGGCTGCCCAGGGCAGTGGTGGAGTCACCATACCTCCAACCAATAAATCAAACTCCAAACGCAAACCTCCAGATAATAAAACCAACTCCTTCTACCAACACCAGTTCCTTCCTCCAACTACAAAAACTAACACTAACTCTAACCCTAACCATAATCCTAACCCGAAGCCTAAAACCTAAACCTAAACCTAACGTGAACCCTAACCCTAAACCTAAACCCAACCCTTGATGTGGGGCAGCGTGGGCAGATGCTGGGGAAACACCTTCTGGTGCCGCCACAGCACGCTGCTGTTGAGGCTGCCCTTGCTGCCCGCTGCCCACATTGCTGGCAGGGGCTGTGCCGCTTGCCCAGTGCTCCTCAGTGTGGGCTGAGTGGCTGGGGCCTTGCTGCTGTTGGCTGCCAGGAACATGTCTCTTCTCATTTGTGTCCCTGCGGCTGTTGACTGCTGGCAGGGTCCCTGGCTCCCAGTGGTGTGCTTGCGCAGCACTGTGCTCGTGCTCCCGGAGTTCTTTGTTGTGGGAGCAGAGCCTGTGGACCTGCGTAGAGCAGGCTGACAGGTCTCCAGCCATGTATCTCTGCTGCCGTAACTGGGGACGCGGCGCAGCTGGGCAGAAGCTGTTAGAAGCTGCTGTGGGTTGCTGCTTGAAGTGGCGATGGCCGAGTCGCTCACGCTGCCGGAAGCTTCAGAGGCTGCTGGTGTTACAGGTGGCAGCCTGCAGCAGCTGCTGACGGCTCTCGCTGAGCGAGGCGGTGGCCGGGGTGCCATTGTCACCAGCGGTGGCAGACGGAGGGTCTGCTCCTGTTTCGACCCGCTGGTGCTGGGCAGCACCACTCGGCGCTCCAGGCTGCCCATCTGCAAAAGAAGCCGAGGAGAGAGGCTGTGTGACGGTGTCCGTTGTGCCCACGTCCCAGCTGGCCGAGCTCAGGCTGTTGGGCTCCCCTGCCAACCGCAGGGCTGGGCTCAGTCCCGCAGGCGGCTGCCTCCTGCTCCCAGAGCCGGCTGGGGAGAGGGATGGCCACCCGCAGTCCATGGGCACTTCCCACAGCAACCCCGCATGCCCGGGCATCCTGCGGGGGGCACGGCACGGGGGCTCAGCTTGCTCCCTCCTGCACCTCCCGCCTGCCCGTCAGCATTTCCTGGGGTCGGGAAGACATTTGGCCCCGTCTCCCTGGGGCTGCCTACCTGCGCTTGGCGGATGTCGACAGCCTGAATCCTCTCTGGGTAGCGCAGCCGTTGGAGCGTGATCCCATGGTGGGACGACGTGTGTCTCGGGCTGCCCTGAGGCACTTCTCTGGGCTGCCTGTGGGCCACCTGCATGCAGGAGGAGGAAGAAAAGGTGTGTGATGGAGGCGGCTGCCTTGGCACAGCGGCCCATGCAGTGTGGGCAAGCCTGGCTTTGTCACTGGGGCAGCTCCGAGCAGCCCCTTCACACCACCGGCCTCTCCCTCCTGCCCCGGCCCTCACCTCTCGCCTTCTCTGCTCGCTTGGCCTGCCCTCAGCAGGCTGGCAATGGGCTTTCACCTCTTTACCCGCGGGCATCTTCCACGTCCTGGGACGCTGAACTGCCGGGGGCTTCCAGGGGAATTGCTGCCTCCTGAGGGAGGCTGCTCCTCTGGACTGAGGTACTGTCAGGTAGCTGCAGAGGGCAAGAAGGTTCCCCCTAAACCTTCTCTTCTCCAGACTAAATGCCCCCAGGTCCTTCAGCCATTCCTCATCACATATGTGCTCCAGGCCCTTCACCAGCCCCATTGCCCTTCTCTGGCCCCACTGCAGCACCTCAATGACTCTCCTGTAGTGGGCGCCTGGCTGTTTCCTGAAGAACCAGCTCCGCTGCTGTGGGGCTGAGCAGGGCAAAGGCCTGCCTCTCTCTGCCTCTGCTTCTGCCTCCATTTCTGCCTCCTGCTCAACAAAGACAGGGGAAGCTGGTACCGGCGCTGCTCTTCCTCAGCAGCCGGAGAGACGTCTACTGTCATGGCCTCTTTCTGCTCTTCTATAGACGTGGGAGACACCATGTCTTCTCCAGCCTCACCTGCTGCTGGGATGAGAGGGGCTGTGCTGGGCTCTGCCCCAAGCTCTGCATCCAAGGGAGCCTCCACGTCCTGAACAGTTGCAGGTGCCATTGAGTGAGCAGGCTGTGTGGGTCTGAGTTACTGACTGCACTTAAACCACGACACAGGCTCATAGTTCACTTGCTTGCAGGCAGGAGGAGCTGGCATAGATGATTGCTGCCCACCTACCATGTCGCCATCACCCATGTCCCCCTCTTTAACTGCTCCAAGGAGCAGTTGTATCTGTCAGGCCACTCCGGTCATGTTAATCCTTCCAGATTGCTGGAAGGAAACTTTAAAACCATGTTCTCTCTTAACCTCAGAAGAGCTACAAGCCAGACCAGTGCAGGTTCCTGCTCGTGGTTAACTCCTCTCACAAGTATATTAAAAGCTTTTCTGGCTCTTGTGCTGCACCTTCTGAGGGGCCGGGAGAGCCCAAACAACAGATAAAGCAGCACCATCCTGCTCACAGCAGCTGCCAGGAAGTGTTTGCTCACCTGCTGCTTGGGGCCAGCGGCTTCTTGTGGTTGGGGAGAGGTGAGAGGAGCAGGTGACCATCAGCAGACGTGAAGCTGAGGAGCATGAGCCCTTCTCTCTTCCGCCTCCCACACTGCTGCAGCCCCTGAGTGTCTCCTACCTCTTTTCAGAGGTTTCCAGGAGCAGTCTCATGGTGCTCTCAGCTCCCTCAGCACAAAGGGGCACATTCCCTCAGGGTCAACTGGCATGTCCTGTGCTGATCCCGACCTGAGCCCATCCCACTGAGGGAGCTCTCCATGCTGTGGGTGCTCTCTGAAGGCCAGTCTTGCTGGTAAAATCCGACGTGAAGGCATTGGGTGCCTTGACCACGTCCTTTGTCACCGGGTCTCCCCCCCATTCAGCACTAGCTTCAAAGGATGATGTTCAGCCACCTGGGATGGATGAAAATGTGGAGGAATAAACAATGACAAGCAGCAAGGCCATGAAGAGAACCAGGGTGACACTTGAGGTCTCAGATACAAAGCTACACTTATCCAGAGAGAGAGACTGCTCTGAAGGGCAGCCAGAGAGGGCCTGATCTCCAGCAGTACTGAGCCATTTGCAGCCACAGGGAAAGCCACACCGACTTTTAAGAGCTCCAAAGAGCAAAGAAGGGCCGGTGGGGGGCAAGCTCTGCAAGGAGCTGCTCAGAGAAGGAAGTGACAGAGCAGAGGCAGCTGGTATGGCTGCAGGATGGGTTAAACAGAGAGGTGGGGGGCACAGTGTAGGTGAAGGTGACATCTTCTGTGGTGGGAGCCCGGGGTGGGGGGCGGGGCAGAGCAGAGAAGTGAGGGAGAGAAGGTGGAAGCAGGAGGGACCAGAGAGCACTATGGAGCACATGGGGCCAGCCTCGGCTCCTCTCACCTCTTCCATCCAGATTAAGTCCTGCAGGTTCCTCCCTGCTCCGTGCACAGTGAGGTGAGAGCCCGGCTGCAGCCCTGCGGCTCCCTGAGGGCGCTTCCCGGCCTCAGATGCGTGAGAGCTGCTCCTCCCCAGGCTGAACTACAGCCCCAAGTGCAGCATTCCGAGAGCATGATGCTACCAACTCTGCTACCAGGAGCACAAGTTGGCCCAGCACCCTGTCCAGCAGGATCTCAACAGGGTCCAATTCCCCTGGGAATTTCACCACTTCCCTGGGGAGATGATTCAGTGGCTGATAGTTCTCATGGTGAAACATGTTCTTCTTGTGTCCAGTTGGGATCTCCTCAGGAGTAACCTGTGCCCATCACCCCTCTCCATCACAGCATGTGCCAAGAGCAGCTGTGGTCAGAAGATGCCCAAGGCTCTCACCCCTCCATAGCATGCAGGGTACAGGGTGCCTGGCTTTCCCTGAAAGCCAGAGGGAAACAAAACTCCATGTGTGCCCTCCCTGCATTTTTAAAGATGCCTGGTGCTGCTGAGGGAGACACAGCCCTTTAAACTGGAATGACATGGCTCAGCTGCCTTCCACACGTGCATCCCACCCTTCTGAGCAAGTGGCATTTTGTGCCAGGAACAGCACTGCACAGAAAGCCCCTTCCCCTTGTGCTACAGTGGGGACATTTCAGAACAACAGAGGAACTGTTGCCCTGGGATTGTGGGCTCAAGCAAACTGCATTACTCAGCAATTACTCACACACTTGCAAACGTACAGACAACTTCTCAGGACAAAGGAACTTCATATATTCTTTTAATGACAAGACTTGGGGTAGTGAACATGGGACTCATGATTAAAATCCATGTAATGCTCTCTGTTACCCTGTAACTGAGGGGAGTCTGGCAGCAAGCTCCCACTGATTTGCCTTCAGCATCTTTCTTTTCCTTCGGGTGACTCTGTATTCACAGGAAGTCTCAAGGAGAAGCTGAAACCAGCTCGTCCTTCCAATTCAAGAGGAACTTTCCAGGCAAATTAATGCATTCCTGATGCTCCAAATCCTTTCCAGCCAAGGCTCAGCATGCATAGCTGCTGGAGGGGGAGCCCTGGGGATGAAGCATCAGCAACAAAGACATCTTCTCTGCTTGGAGGCACAACGACGTTCTGCAAGGCTCCTGCTCGAGGCAGCTTCCACAGTCACGGCAGGAGGTGGGAGGTCCAGTGCCTGGTCCTGGTGGATCAGGATGCCTTGATGGGTGCATACATGACCTCTGGTATCACCCTCAGCTGCGGCTGGTCAATGCTGCCTCCAGTTTAGACGTAAATGCTCATCACATCCTCCACCTCTGCGCTTTCCACGCGAGACTCCTCCACATGCAAGGCCTAGAGAAGGCCAAAGAAAACACCAAAGGTGGGACTTCTCCAGAGGTCGTTTTGGGATCAGGAGGGGTGCCGAGCTGCTGACCGTCTGCACGCAACAAAGAGCTGGCAGAGGCAGCAGCTGCGTAAAGCCCAGATGGCTTTACCCACCATAGTGGCGGGGGAACATTGGTCCCAGCACCCCATGGATGCAAAACTGGCTCAGCCCATCAGGTACACCCAGCCCTGAGGGAGTGCTTCACACGAATTCATGAGACCAGGAAGCAGGGGGGGATGAGCTCTGAGGCACAAGTTCTTCCCTGTGAGGGTGCTGAGGCGCTGGCACAGGGTACCCAGAGAAGCTGTGGCTGCCCCATCCCTGGCAGTGTTCAAGACCAGGTTGGACACAGGGGCTTGGAGCAAGCTGCTCCAGTGGAAGGTGTTCCTGCCCATGGAAGGGGCTGGAACTGGAGGAGCTCTCAGGTCCCTTCCAACCCAAACCAGGCTGGGATTCTGTGACTATCTGCACGGTTCTCTGTAGCCTCTTTGCTGCTGCTGCTGCTGCCCCAAACTGTCCCAGGGCTTCACAGCCCTGCAGGGTCAGGCTGCCTTTGGCTCTGACTAGGAGGGAGGTGGAGGGGAAGTATGTGTGCAGCCGGAAAAGTGCAGGCACTTTGCAGCCTTCGCTTACAAAAATGGATCAACTTCCTGCTTTTATACCCAGCACCCAGTTTTTCGAGCTTAGTGCATCTTCCTCAAGCCAGCAGTGGGCATGTCCCAGCTGCCTGTGCCCACGAGCTGCCACGTTTCCCCCTGTACCTCCTGCTGGTCACTGACTCTCCCCTTCTGCTGCTGAGCTGCACCTGGGAAAAGAGAGAGTGTTATTCTTCGGCAGCCACACTGCGGGTCTGCACCTTCCTGCCTGCCAGCACGGGACACCAGGGCTGCTTCTATGGCACTTTCACCAGGGGGTGACATAGATTTTGCCTTTAAGATGGGGATTTCTGTAACTACTTCTCTAAGTTTGAGTGAAATCTTCCCCTGGGAACAAATGACTTTGTTACCTGAAACAGGCACCCTCAGGGGTGAAGGGTCTGAAGACATCCCTGGTGGAAGCTATGGAGACACACATCTTGTTGCCTTGTTTTGAAGTGGAAACCCCCCAGGGTCCTCTCTGCAGTTGGAGGTTTAAGGGAACTGCAGCAGAACAGTCATGGCCACACTTAGAGGGCACATTTCAGAGTCCATGAAATTGCACTTTTACAGCCTAGATACATGGCAGCATCTTGATGCTGGTCTTCGAGCTAAAAGTTCTCCAGAAAATCATTGCAGCAGCATTGCATTGTGCTGTGCTTCTGCTGTAGGAAGCCTGCAAGAAATTTCTTGTATTATTCTGCAAGAAATCTGGAGAGGGGCTTTGGACAAGGGGCTGTAGGGACAGGACAAGGGGAATGGCTTTAACCTGCCAGAGGGGAGACTGAGATGAGCTCTTAGGCAGAAGCTCTTCCCTGTGAGGGTGCTGAGGCGCAGGCACAGGGTGCCCAGAGAAGCTGTGGCTGTTGCTCAAGGCCAGGTAGGACACAGGGCCTTGGAGCAAGCTGCTCCAGTAGAAGGGGTCCCTGCCCGTGCCAGGGGTTACAACTGGGTGGGCTTTACGGTCCCTTCCGACACAAATCACCCTGTGGTTCAATGCTTTATAGGGGACCCAAGCTCTGGCAGCAAAGGGGTCTGCCTCTCCAGGGCTTGCAGGGAGCTGGCTGTCAACCACGGCAGTGCCCCAGAGAGGGCTGAGAGACGAGCTCTCACCACTCAACACTCTCAGTGTTATCTGTCCCCTGGCACTGTACTGCACCGCACCATTTCACAGCCAGGTTTGCCCCTCTGGCCACCTACACGCGAAGGAGCTCTCAGTCCTTGTGCTCTGACAGGAAGTGGAAAGGCAAAAGCAAACCCCGCTCCTGCTCTTCATCTACCAGCCGATGGAGCAGCCGCTGCCACCATGACCCTGCTAGGACTGAAGCCAAGGCAGGTCCCCAAGGGCACATGTCATGGGAATGGCAGTCTTGGGGTCACCATCGAGCTGGCGCTGTCACCCAGCCAAGGAGCCCCACCAGCATCACCCCTCTGCTGGGCTGCTCCCGGCAGGAACTGAAGCTCAGGCTGATGGCCACCACGCCTCTGAACGGTGCCAGGGCTGTCAGCTCAGCCAGGGAGGAAGCCGACAACTCTTCCTCGGGCCCCGGTGCAGCACGGGGGTTCGTTTTGGGGCCAGCTTTTCTTCCTGCCTCAGCTCACGGGCTGCTACAACTGCTGGTGGTGGGACCTGGGGAAGAGAGGGAGTGTCTGTGACCCTTCTATGAGCCTATTTCAGAGCCCCGAGTGATGCCAGGGCAGGAGGTGAGAGCACCAGGGCTCAGCACTGCTAAAGCAGCATCACCCATCATCAGCAGGGGAAGCCTCCCCCCGGCTCTGAGGTGGGGACCTTGAGCACCGGCAGCCAAGGCAGGACAAGGCTCATTAGGAAGTAGGAGATGAAGGATTTAAGCATTCCTCCAGCTCCAGCAGGGCTTGAGAAGCCCTAAGAGAACTGTGATAAGGATTTGCAAAGCACCAAGAGTAAAAACACAGGGATTAAAAGTGCGCAAATGGTAAAATGCAACTCTATAAGCAATGCCCATGACACCGTGAACCACCAACCTTCATAGCAGAGCCCATCACCTACAGGGGAACGCAACACGTCCCAGCTCTCACTCCATCCTTCCCGCCCATGAGCATGGCCAGGGCCATCGCCGTCAGCCCAATTACTGCTGCCTCCACTCACATCGCCTGCACTTGGCTGGGTGATGTGTCCTGTCTGGGTTTGCACCTGAAGGTGACGCTGTCTGTGAGCAGCAGCAGGGACGTGTTCTCAGGGAAGAGCTTTGCGTGGCCAAAATCAATCCATCTTTCCTCCAGCCCAGGGAAACCACTCACTTCTCTAATACCTAAAGGCAAACAGCCAGTGAGGTGCTTGCTTTCATGAACGCACAGCACAAGAGAACTCTTCCCAGCAGGAAGTCCCATGCCTCCCAAAGGAGTCCCATGCCTCCTTTCACGCACCCAGGAATAGCCCCCAAGCTCCAGGGCATGGGTGCTGCAGAGAGGCCTCTTTGAACACCCTCTTCTCAGCACCCTTTGGTCCCCAGCCCTGTGCTCGGACCCTCCGGGACGTACTGGGGAGGAGTGGGATGCAGCAAGTGGCCATCCCCGTGGGAAGTGCCTGCTTCTCCTGGCCCAGGGCACGGTCACAAGGGTGGAAGCTGCTGGTCACAAACCTCTGCAGGGCCCAGGAAGGAGCTGGGAGCCAGCACCAGTTATCTTTCTCTCTCATGATGCAGACTTGCAGCTCAGGGTGGGCAGAACAACCCCTGGACACCTCTATGGCTCCATAGGATTTTCCCTGCTCAGGGAAAGCTGGAGGTCTCAAAAAACACCCAGTTTTGGGGAAGGACAAACTGGAAAGAGTGAAGTCCCTTCCTTTTACTTTCAGCCTGGAAACAGCCAGCAATCAAAGATAACAATGGTACCTTTGCCTTGGTTCGGAGAAAACTCCAGGAACAAACTCACCAACAGAGTTTCAAGTTGACAAGCAGGTATTCTTTATTGCGGCGCCGGGAGATACGGGGGATAGTCCCCGTATTGCTATACAGGCCATCCTTATATATGAGGCTGCACATGAATTACATCATTTTCTGAAAAGTTTCCCACAAGCATACAAAAACTGTGATGGTGGTTTTTAAGGGTCCTTTACTTCTCCCAACAATCCTCATAACTCCTGGCAGTCTTTGAAGCACCAGCTTAATTAGCATCACAGACATAGCAATCATCCCGTCCTTCTACTTATCAGTTAGTTTAACTGCTCCCATCCTGGACATCTGCTAGACTTGTGATACTGCCCAGTAGATGTTTACACCAGCTTAATGGGTTCATTAACACCACAAACATAACAATCAGCCTGTCCTCCTACTTATCAGTTAGTTTAACTGCTCCCATCCTGGGCATCTGCTAGTCCCAGATACTCCCCATCCCCAGGTAAGGTTTTTCTATTCTGCTTTTCATACACTTTTTGTACTAAGGTCCTAAGGACCCGAAACTATGTCGGCTACCTTCAAGCACCGCAGTTATTTTCCATTACAAAGCCATCAAACTTAACCTTACTTAGAACTGATTACATTGTGCTTTTGTGCCTCCTTCTCTCAACACATAATAGCTCCTTCCTCAGGTAGCTGAACAGCTTCCAGTAGTCGTAGAATTTCTGTAGCATGTTTAATCTGTTTCATGTTCAAAAGTCCTCGTTCTTTCCAGGTGGCACCATGCGCACGGACCATGCCAAATGCATATTTAGAATCAGTCCAAATATTTATCCTTTTGTCTTTAGCCAGTTCCAGGGCTCTCGTTCAGTATGTTCCAGAGGTTTCTTTCAAATCAGGTCAGCTTGAATACACAGTCTCTATAGTGGCCAAGCAGTTGTGTGTTAATAGTTCCTGTTGGTTGTTCCTGCAAAAGGATGCTGGATTGACAACATTAGTGACCACGATTTCTATATCATTGTGTTCCACAAGGGTGGCCTGGTATTTTAAAAAAACATGACGGAGATAACCGGTGGGCTTCTTTCTGTTCCAGGACTGCTGATACAACATGGGACACTAGCACAGTAACCTTTTGTCCCAAGGTAAATTTGTGAGCCTCTTCAGTATTCATGACAACTGCTGCCACAGCCCTTAGGCATCCAGGCCATCCTTTGCTCGCTTCATCCAGCTGTTTTGAAAAATACACCACTGCCCTCTTATAGGGTCCTGGGTTTCTGAGTAAGGACCACCAAAGCTATTCACTGCTCTTCATAGGAATATAGCCAAAAGGATTCAGTCACATCCAGACACAGAGCTGCAGTTCTCATTAGCTTTGTCTTTTAAATTTCTAAAGCCCTCCTCTGCTGAAACAGTCCATTCCAAAGAGAGAGGGGTTTCTTTTAACAGTTCACATAGGGGTCTTACCAGAACACTAGAATCATGCATCCAAAGCCTGCATCGTCCAGTCATTACCAGGAACGTCCGGAGCAACTTGGTGGTCGATGGTCGTGGAGTTTGACAAATGGCTTCTTTTCGAGCAGTTCCAAGTTCTCTCTGTTCTCCTGTTATTTCATATCCTAGGTAGGAAACTCAGGTTTGGATTAGTTGGGCCTTTTGTCTGGATACCCAATAACCACTCAGTCCCAGAAAACTCAATAATCCCACCATTCACTGGACACGTTCTTCCTTTGTTTCTATGGCAATTAATAGGTCATCCACATCTTGTAACAGAGTCCCCGTCTGAGTGGGTGGTTTCCATGATTCTAGTGCCAGTGCTGATTTTGAAAACTCGCTGGACTGTTTTTAAACCTTTGAGGTAATACTGTCCAAGTTAATCGGGTTTTCCTTACTGTGTCAGGATTTTCCCATTCAAAAGCAAATAAATTCTGGTTTTCTTTGGCCAATGGTAAACAAAGAGTCCTTTAAATCCAAGACGGCAAACCATTTCTGATTATTATTCAATTTAGTCAATAAGGTATACGGATTAGCTATTACTGAATTAATATCCTCTACAAATTTGTCGATTGCTCTGAGATCTTGAACCAATCTGCAACTTTATTTCTTTACCGGCAAGACAGGAGTATTATATTCCAATTCACATTCAATTAATAATTTATATTTTAAAATTTATCAATGATTTTTAATTCCCTTTCCCTGCAATTTTAGGGGGATATTGTTTTATTCTAATTGGGCAGCCCCCACCACCCTTTTTATTCCTACTTCAACAGGCAAAGCATTTTTCGCCTTACCTGGAACTTCACACGCCCATACTCCCAGATATACCTGATTAAGGATTTCTTCTATTTCAGGGAGGTCCTCCTGTTTGCTTTTCTGTTGAATTAAAGAGAAACTCAAAACTGCATTTAATTGATCATTTTTAACTCTTAATTCCATTTTGCCTTCTTTAAATGTTGCGTCTCATCCTAAACATTTCAGAGAATTTAGCATGCATAAAATTTATGCTTTCCCATTTGTTTTCCCAATTTGTAGTTTAAGGGTTTCAGAAAGAACGCCTCCTTTTTTTTTTTTTTCCTCTTTTTCTTGGTGACCAGTAGCTCCCAAATCTGTAACAAATTCTTTTCCCTCTGATTTAATGCCGCATAAGTTGCTCCTGTATCCACTAAAATTCCACTTTATTTCCTCTAGTCCCTAGTTTTAATTTAACAGGTGGATCTGCTAGGGTAGATTCCCCAGGTCCCCATCAGTCTAGTTCCAATTCAGCCACCGGAGCCACCCCATGGCACTCCCCCCAGGGCAATCTCTCTTCCAACGTCCAAACTCCCCACAGCACACACAGATCTGGTCTCATAGGAGACGAACCCACTCCCCCACCTCCGCCCGACATCCCTCCACCTCTGCCTCCCCAGCACTCATCCCACGCTCAAACACAGGAACTGCCCGAGCTCCCCTCCTTGCCCTCTTGGTTTTCCTTAGCATCTTTCCCCAGTATCACAATCTGAACAACATCTCTCCAGCTTAGCTTTCAGTTTTTCCCTGCCCTTTTCCAAAGCCAAAATTAAGGGATCTGGCAGAGGTATATTAATTTCACATTCCGTCTGTCACTTGGGGTCGTTTCTTAAAGTGAAAAACATATCTGCATACATTACTTATCCCATTTTCCTTGCCACCTCAAAACAACATTAATTGCAACAATGTATCATAATTCCAAGTTCCATTTTTAGGATATTTTTCCTGATCTTCCAAACTATACAAAGGCCACCATCCGTTACAATATTTTTATCAACGTTTTCTCATTTACCGAGCCCCCAGGAAACCCTCCCAGTTCTTTCAAACGTGCCAAAATGCACCCTAAAGGACTCTTTTTCAAGATCTCTCCCCTCTGCTGATTTCCCATTATCAATCTCACGTTCTCACACACACACACACACACACGGGATCCCACAGACACACTCCACACAGTTACAACACTTGAGACAGAGACTAAAATTGTATCAAACTAACAACAGTTATAACAACCTGCCACCGATACCAAAATCACAAGACCAAAATCATCACTATAATGAGCCACAAAATAGACACTCCACAGTTACAACACTTGAAACAGAGATAACAATTAATAATACATTTATAACAGTCTGTCACCAATACCAAAATCACAAGACCAAAATCATAACTATAACAAGCCACAACGTAAGTCAAATACCAGTAAAATCCAAAACCTTTTCTACAAGACGCCCACCTCGTCTTGCAGGACCTCAACCACAAGATGCCCTCTGCTTCTTGCGATTGTGTCCTGGGTTTACCAGGAGCCGTTTTGCTCCTTCTTAGTAACTGGTTCAAGCTCTGTGTTTTGACTTCCAGCCTGGGCAGACAGCTGATAACACCGATTGGTTTTAACTGTTGTTAAGTAATGTTTATTCTGGCCAAGGACTTTGTGAGTCTCATGCTGTGCTGGGGACGAGGGGAGGCCGGGAGGAAGCAGAGACAGGACACCTGACCCAAACTAGCCAAAGAGGTATTCCGTACCACAGCACGTCATGCCCAGGGAGGTAACTGGGAGTTACCCGGAAGGGCACTCTCTCTCTTCGGGGGGGTCGAACTCGTTCGGCGGTGGTATCGTATTCTCTTGTTATTTTCTCTTATCAATATTATCATTGGTGGTAGCAGTAGTGATTTGTGTTGTACCTTGGTTGCTGGGCTGTTCTTATCTCAACCCGTGGGAGTTACATTCTCCTGATTCTCCTCCCTATCCCTCCGGGAGTGGGGAGGGTCGGGGGGGGAGGGGCGAGTGGATGAGCTGTGTGGATCGGTTTAAACCACGACAGATTGTATATGGGTAAAACCAAAATCTTTCCTACAAGACGCCCACTGCATCTTGCAGGACCCCAACCACGAGATGCCCTCTGCTTCTTGTGCGTATACACCGATAAAATGCAAAACCTTTTGTACAAGACGCCCACTGCGTCCTGCAGTGATACAGGGTTAATAAATGTACATGGGAACAATACAGGGGATTGTATAAGAGAGTTAGAAGAATTCCTTGCTTAAACAAAAGTATTGTCTGTTGTAAACACCTATCATGCTTACTAAACAGAACAAGGCACAAACTACTGATAAGGGGAGGAGACAGAGGCCTGATTCTACTGATAAGCAACTATTGACAAGGAAATGCGAATGTCTGGGTCTATTGATAAGGGGGAGAAGCTGATGATTTATGGATGAGGTACCGACTAAACCCTAAAGCCATGCGCGAAGATTAAAAGGTGAAAAGTTTAAGAAGAGGAAGACTCGTTTACTTCATCTTGAGGATCCCTGCCCACAGGAGGAAGACTCATTTACTTCATCTTGAGACCCCTGCCCATGACCAGAGGGGGCACTGCGCAGGCGCAAAGGACCTTCTAGCTCATTATAATACGAAGCGGGGACACATACTAAATACGTATAGGCATATCAGTAATCTAATGCATATGTATGCCTTAAGGGAATAAATGTAAAGGAAAAACGACCCTGGGTGTGCATGCTTTGGAGGAACGATCCCCATGCACCTCAGCGCTGAATAAAGCATACCTACTTTACAACTTTAACGAGTTGTGGAGTCAATCCGCGTATCAACCCAAGTACCAACATCTAACTGGCCTCAGCAGACAGACGCCAGACCAGACCAAAGAGGTCCTGGGGAAACCATTTCAGAAGAACACAGGTAACTGAAATCACTTCCAGGGACCAGGGTCAGGACTGGCTGGGAGCAGGGACACAGGAGCCAGCACATACCGAGCTGGCCGCGGTGTAACTGCCAGGCACACTTGAGGGACTCCGGCACCGTGTGGTGGCAGCGAGTGGCAGCAGCGAGGACGGGCCTGGTGTCACCGGGCAGCCACAGCAAGGCCGGGCTGGAGCTGCCACACAGCCGGAGCACCACAGCCTGAGCTGCTGGGAGAGACGGGACAGAACTGGTGACACTGGTGACACACACACAGGGACACACACGCAGGAGTTGCTGCTGCTGCCCAGCCCCACATCCCCACGCCAGGCACTGGCAGCACTCTGGGAAAGCTGGACGCATCCCCACAGTCATCACTGATGGACACAAGAGGTGAGAGAGAGCTCATGCACTGAGGAGGGGAGAAGTGGGTGGGATCAAAGGAAAGGCCGAAGAGGGCTGGGAGGCCCATTTTCAGCCTCTTCTCTCTTGTTGGCCTCCCCCCGTTTCTGGGATAAGGGCAGGAGAGGACCGGGAGGGAGGCTGGAGCTGCACGTGAGCCCTGCCTGCCCCCAGCTCCTGCCCATCACTCACGGACAGCAAGGAACTGTCAGGGGCTCAGGGAGATTTCTAACCAACCTCAGCCCATCCAATGCAGCAGCTGCAGCAGCAGCAGACACAGGGCGTCTCCTGCTTTGTGACTCCCAGCAGAAAACAGTCCTGGGAAACCAATGAGCACCCAGGATTTATCAGGCAAAGCAATTCCAGAAGGGACCACAACAAAGCAATTCCAGAAGGGACCACAACATGCTGCCAAAGCCTCATCTGCTGCAGGTTTCGGCCTCTCTCTGGCCTCCCCACTTTGAATACCCCATTCCTGGGCAGAACTACAGAGCTATGGGACAGAGAGAAAAGTGACCCTGGGTAGAGGCACAGGGAGTGGAGGAATCCAGGCATTAGGTCAGTTCTAGAAGAGCATCAAAACACTGAGGAGGAGGATGAGGGGGATCTCTGCTGCTTCTGAAGGACACCACCAGCACGGAAGAGAATCCAGCCAGGGTTAAATCTTAGCCTGGAGATCATGGGACCATTTCTCAGAGGGAGATCTGTAACAGCTCCTCAATGCAAGGGCAAAACCTTCCAAGCATTAAGATGTGAAGCCACACAGAGCACCCTGTCCTGGTTATCCATTCCTGGAGGGCAGCTCTCAACCCAGCAGGATTTAACAGCACTTTGGTCTCAAATGCACAGAAATGTGGCACCACTGGGGAGACACAGACTCGGCGAGCTTTGCTTATCGAAGACTTGTGATTTTCCGCCATGCTCTCTCAACACTGCAGCTATGGCTGCCCAACCTGCTTCTCCACTCCAGAGCTGAAGATTGCAGAGCTCTCGAAGTTGGCACTAATGTTAGCATAAGAATAAATACATAACCACCGGAATGGTTATATGAGGTGCTTTATTGCAGCGCTGGGAAACCAGGGGCACTCGCCCAAATCTGGCTTCGACCTCGTCACATCGTGTTCGCAATTTATACACTAAAAATTTGGTCACTAATACACATGCAACACGGATTACATCATTAACTAATACATGTGCAGCACCTTTCTGCTCTTTGCATATACACCAACCATTGTGTGGACGCCAGCATTCTCTTATTCTCACTTGACTACCCTTGGTGTGTCCATAATTTCTGCTTCGACAGACTTTCACAATACTTTCTTAAATCCACCCATATACCCTTCACCATATATGGTTATGTTGGCTCTTGCCACCAAGCCTACCATTGTTAACATTGGCTACTGAATAACTATGGTACGAAACTACAAACAATACTGCAAAATTACAGTATTTCCAAAGCCACACTATTGATTTATAAATTGTTCAAATATAATCATTTCTACTATTTATATAGTTATCGTAAAAAATTCGCCCCTTTTTCTAACACTAACAATAAAATCAGCTATTCCATGCTCTCAGACAACAACTCGCCGGGCAGGAACAAACTAAACCAGAGGCAGCTCTGGGGGAAAAGCCTGGAAACAGTTTCCTAACAGAACACGGTCTGAGGTGGGGACGTGCCCCTTCAGCAAAGGCTCACGAGGTTCCTGGCCTCAAGTCACCAGCAGCTTCAGCACTGCACAAAGATTCCAACTTGGAAGTGCCAGATCTGCAGCCACCAAAATGCAACCCCGGCTCCTGGCAGCTGCAGGAATCAGCCACCACGTCACAGACATGGACCTTTGAGATCATCGAGTCCAACATTAACCCGGCGCTGCCGAGGCCACCGCTAAACCCCGTCCCCAAGCGCCACGTCTACACATCTGTTCAACCCCTGCAGGGATGGTGACTCCACCACTGCCCTGGGCAGCCTGTTCCACGCTTGACAACCCCTTCAGTGAACAAACTGCTCCTCATCTCCAGTCTAAACCTGCCCTGGTGCAAACTGAAGCTGTTTCCTCATGTCCTGTCACTTGTTCCTTTGTGAGAAGAGACCAAACACTGCTGTGAAGCCCACGAAACTCCTTGGAGATGCTGACTGAGCTGCAACACCCTGAAAGACTCCCGGATTCTCGCTACAGACTGAGGAACTGGGGCACCAGAGAGCTGACACAGCCCAAGCCAGAGTTACCAGGCACCTGAAGATACACCACAGCACTTGTTCGTCCCTTTGGTGGTCTCCAGCCAGGCAGAAGATGAGGTTTTGTAGAACAGCCAACGCTCAGTCCTGGAAGAACACTTTCCAGCGCACACACACTGAAAATTCAGTACAGGAAAAGGAACTCTCCACTTCTGATGTGCAAGCTCAAGCAAATGAAGAAAAGCCACAGCTAGGGAAAAGCAGGACTTGGCTAAGTTCCAAAGCCAATACGCATCATAAAGAAAGGACTTAAGTCCTTGAACCAAGCACTACGACTCACAAAGCATCAGCCTGTTCTTTAGGATGCACAGGAGAGGAGGCTCTGCCCAGGTTTTGCTATCAAGAAACCCCAACAGGGAAAGGAAAAGAGCAGCCACCTTGTTTGCCCACGCCTGGTGTCCTCAACACAGGACCCAGAGCTCACCTCCAAATCCCTTTCGCAAGTGGCCTCTGCCTGGGGCAGCTCAGCCCTGCTTCCATCTTTCTGCACATGTTCCTTTCATCTCATCTTCTGCCAGTATCAAAACTCACCAGAGAACACACAGAGGCAATGGTGAGTGACCCAGATACTGAACCTCATCACTGAGACCTCCTGCTCCTCTGCTGTCGTTGCTGGAAACAGACACCACCGACAGCACACAGAGAAGCCTCGAATGAAAGCTTCCCAAGAGATCCTAAACCTGAGAGGAGCTGCAGCAACCCCAGAGGCTTTACATTCTGGCTCTGGTTGACCATGAAGGCAACAGCTCTCCCACCAGGAATCAGGTCTGGGAACAGCCAGCTCTTCCCCTTACCTTTATGCTTTTATCACCTTTATCCTGCCCCAGAGCCCACCAGGCAGTGGATGAAAGCCAGGAGCAGGCTCAGATCCCCCACGAGCAGGAGGAAACACTCCAATGTGTTGTGAGCTGAGGAATTCCCTTGAGAGGGAGGCCAAGAGATAGGCTGCGAGGGGAAGAGTGTAATAAGCACATCAACGTATTGGCTTTCACAAATCATAGCCGTTGCTATGTGGCTATAACCGCTGTGAGTTCCCAAAGGTCGCTAAAGACACAAGATTAGACAAGATGCTGAAAATGGCCAGAACTCTTGAGCAAAAGGGAGTCACATAGAAAAACAATTTATAAAGGTAAAAGAAAAGGGGGGGGGGGGGGGGAGCTTGGTATAAGAAAAGCTAGTGCCTGAAAAACATAGGGTTAACGTACTTTTAGCCTAACTTAGGTCGAAAATAAAGAACAATGTTTGTGTTGTAAGTCTGTGGAATTTAGTGGCCCCACTGAACATGAATGAATGATTTCACACCATCCTTCTACTTATCAGTTAGTTTAGAGACAGTGCCTCCCAAACATCTGCTAGCTTGGGATACTCCTTATCTGCCCATCCTGCAATAAATTTTGCAGGAAGGTCACACTCTCCCAAATCTTTTCCAGCTATCAGAAGAATTACAGATATGGCTGCTTTCAGCTAGTTTTGTGATTACTGGGGCATCCAACCGTGCCAAAGGTGAAAAGTACACCGCGAGGAAGACTGCTTAGTCCATCCTCAAGACCCCTGCCCACAGTCACTGGAGAGCAGTGCATAGACGCCAAGAGGTGGAGACTAATAAGTTCCTGCAGCTAGTTATAACATTCCCCGCCTATACGCCTCCTGCTCGGAGCTTCTCCGCTGCCTCCAGCGAAGTCTTCGTGCGCACAACCGAAGGCGAGCAACCTCCGCGTCGTTCCGTGTCCCGCTAGGAGCCGGCTCTCGGGGCACCTCCCCCGGACACCTCCCGCAGCTCGCTCCTGCTCGCGGCCACTGCCCCCGCCCGGCCCGGCCCGGCCCGGCCCTGCCCCGCAGGGGTTGTCTTTGCTGCGGGCGGGAGCGCCCGGGCTCTGCCGGAACTGCCGCGGCCGAAAGCTCCGGTCCCTCCCCGGCAGGGGCTGAAGCCTCGACCCCCGCGTGCGCCCGGGGCATGGCCGTTACCTGCGCTGCGGCGGGGAGAGGTGGAGTGAGGCCGCGGCGGGGCCCGGGCGGCTGCAGCGGTCCCAGGGGCGCTCCGCGGCTCCTCCCGGACTCGGTCCCGGCGCCACTGGAGCGGACACGGGGCTCAGGAGCGTCTGCGCAGCGTCCGCGGGACGCCGGAGCCTGCGGAGCGGGTCCCGCCGGTCTCGAGCGGCGCAAAGCGCGGGACGAGCTACTACGACGCCGGGCCCCGAGCTCCGGCCCCCGCGGCGGCTGCGAGCCCGGCTATAGCACCTCTGGTACCATAAAGACGCAGGCCTGTGGCCAGAGCACCGCACATGTACCATGGAAAGGCAGCTAGAGCGCCCCTTCTACCATAGAGAGGAACGCCTGCGGCCAGAGCGTCGCACGTGTACCACAGAGAGCCGACCGCGGTGTCTCCGCTCGGGGCCGCTCTGGCACGCGTCGCCACTGCCCAGGGGGTGTTTCCATCTCGAGGCGCGCGGCTCCGTGCTCACCTGCGGGCGGCGCACGTGCACTGCGCCGGGCACGGGCCGGGCCGGGCCACGGCTCCGCGCTGCCGGCGCCCAGCTCGGGCGGAGCCGCAAGCCCCGCCCCGCCCCGCCCCGCCCCGCCCCGCCTCTTTGCTGTTCCTCCGCCTCGGCTGCGGTCTTCGCGCGGGGATGCCCGGAGCGGCCGTTGGGCCGTAACCGCTGGGTTCCTCCGGAGGCACCGGACCCGTTCGTGACGCGGGGCTGAGGCGCGGCGCTCCCTGCCCCGGCCGGAACCCGCGGCGGTTCCCCTTCTGCTCCAGCAGCCTCGGGGCCCGTTGTCTTCGGGAGCGGGAGCGGTGGTGCTGGCCCGAGCTCGGCGCTGCCACCCCTTGGGGTGTGGAGCACGGTCTTAGAACGCCGGAGTGGTTCGGGTAGAAGGGACCTTAAATCTCCTCCAGCTCCAACCCCTGTCACGGGCAGGGACACCTTCCACTAGAGCAGGTCGTTCCAAGCCCCTCTGTCCAACCTGGCCTTGAGCACTCTCAAGTGCTGGGGGCATCTGCAGACTGGACAGCTTCGTGCTGTCACCCCCGCAAGCTGGGCATCGAGTACCAAAGCCTTTAGTGGGGTGGTGCCCGGGGCTGCGCAGAGCTGGCTCTGCCCCTTCCTGGGGTGCTGTGGCTGGTTGCTCCTTCCTTTTGGGGCACTCCAAGGAGCAGCCAGCAGAGGAGTCACCAGCCAAAAAGTGGCAGTGGGGGTGGTGCTGCTTAGCTACAGCCACGTCCCGGCAGCACGTGATCACATTGGCAACTTAATACGGAGCCTTTCATCCCTGCACACACACTCCAGTGAAAGTGACGTTGAAATGGGAACCCAAAGTGCCCATGGGGGGAGCTGACCCCTCCCCATCTGCCACCTCCATTCCCAGGGAATGCGTGATGCTCAGTGCACATGAGAGGGCTCGGTGGGGGCGGGAAGGTGGTACCCAGGCAAGGGAGGATGCTCGGGTCAGGTACATTTGTTGCTGGGGGCACGGACCGGCTGGTCTGTGGGGAGCTGAGGAGGAGAACACATGTGGTGGAGCTCAGGCTGGGACCTCTGGGAAGCCCAAGGAAGACCTGGAACAGCAGTTGGTGACTGCTCCCAGGAAAGATCAGGCTGGTGGAGAAGTATCTCAGGGAGCATGCAGTATGGAAGCCAGGGAGGGAGATGGTTCTGAGCGTCTGGGGACAGAAGAGAGTGGTGGGAGCATCCCATCCCCATCGAGCTGGGGATTGGAGGTGCTGTACAGACGAAGGCTGGATGAGAAGCTTGTGTCCTGTGGACTTAGGATCAGGCCTGGCAAGAGGGACAGGTGCTGCACAGGCTTTCTGGGAGTGCTCAGGCTCCAGAGGGTGCAAACCCTTTGTTACTTGGTTCCATGGTGGGTGCTGCAGTGGGGTTTGGGTGGGGAAATACACATCCCTACCCATGGCACCCCACACAGACCTCAGGCTTTGGCTCACCAAAGGCAGCCTGCTCCTAATGGGAACGAGAAGCTTTCAGCTCTGTGCCCTCGCCTCCCAAAGGAAGGACTCCAGGCAGCTGGACGGCTGTGATGGATCCAGTGCCAGAGCTGTCTGCCTGTTCAAGGCCAGGTTGGATGGGACCCGCAGCAACCTGCTCTAGTGGAAGGTGTCCCTGCCTGTGGCGGGGGGTTGGAACTGGATGAGCTTTAAGATCCCATCAACCCAAACCAGCCTGTAGTTCTGAGAAACACGTTAATGTGAGGCCCCCAGTGCCCCATCCAGCTTTCCCTCCCTGCTTTGGTTCCCCAGGAGCTCAGGACTGAGGTCTCCGCCTCGTGTTTGGAGCCACACTTGCTGCTCGAGTCACACCTTTGCTCTGGTTCCTCTGCTGGGACATTGATGTGGGTTTGGGGAGGGCATCTTGCAGGGATAAATGTGTTTTGTCAAAGAAGAGCTGCCGTAGGAGCACGGGGAGCCTGTGGGTGCACCTCAGCTTTGCCCGGTGTCTGGTGCTCACTGTACTCAATGGGACACGGAGAATGAAGTGAAACCTGGTTTGATGTGCCCCGTCCATCGTGTTCCCATGCCGGGGCAGCAGCTCAGCCCCTATGCTGGATGCTCTCCCCCTCCTGGCTCGCGTGGGGGCCAGAGCCATCTGCACCAATGAGTCAGCAGGACCCACTTAACACTTCTCCAGCAGGATCTCCTCCTCCTGACAGAATGGGCAGCTTCTGGCAAGCTCCATCAGCGTGTTACAATCTCAGCTCATTAAAGGGATGCATCCTGAGCTCTTTACTGATGTTTTATGCTGCCTGGCTCCATCTTCAGAGAAACAACTCACATTGCAGTCAATGACTACACCTCCGCGGTGCTGCAGGCTGAGTGAGGAGGTCAGGATTCGGCTCAGGGCTGGGCTCAGCTCCCGTTGCTGAAAGGCTGCACGGCTGCAAACTGTGGTGTTCTACACCAAAGCAGCCAAGAGACCCCAGGGCTGGGATCCCCTTTCCAGGCAAGGTTCAAAAAGAAAACACAAGGAAGGGGTGGCTTTCTTTTTTTCCTCCGTGCTTGCTTATCCCTCTTTCCTGGGCAAAGGAATTGCCTGGCACAGAAGGGAAATGATGTTTTCTTTCCCCTAGTGCTATTGCCTGTTCAGCTGGTACCCGCTGGGGTGGATGTATCTGGCCTCCTCTGTACCTGGGATATGCTGGGATTCACACATCCCTCTACCTTGGGAGAATCACAGTCTTTATAAGCTCCCCAGTGCTTGCTGTTGCTTCTAAGAAGCTGGTGGCACTGTCTGGCTTCAGGTGGCTTTTACATAATACAGATTGTTAGGCCAGACGAGCATCATGGTCCCCTCTGGCCCTCAAATCTGTGAACGTAAAAATTAGAGGGCACCAGCACCTCACTGCTTCTGGCTGATTGAATCCAGGGAATCACATGCTCTCTTTATCCTCTCCTTTTCTCTCTCCCCTCCCTGCATCATCTTTAACTGAAGGTGAATTTTCCTTCCCCTAGTGCCCGGGGCTGGCAAATAAACATCGGAAGGAGCAGACATCTCCAGCCTCGCGCTGGGATATTCTCCTCCCCATTCGCAGCGGTTCACTGGTGGGATCAGGGCTGCTCGGGCTTGGAGATGGCTGGAAAACAGTGCTGAGCTCTCCTGGTTGCTTAAAAAAGCAACTGAAGTTCTCCAGGCTCCAGAGTGAGCTCTTTTGGGTTTGTGAATGTGTGTGTGTATCTAGAGAAACACACGCTGAGGAGGGGAAGGAAGGTGATGACTCCCCAGATGGTTTCTGCAGTGTTGGGGATGTGCAGGAGGAGAGGAAGGAGCAGGGCAGGGAGGAATTGGTGGGGATTGCCAGGGATGAGGTTTCCCCAAGGCAGAGATCTGCAACAGGCAGATGGGAGATGTGCAACGAGACCTGGGAACACCAGGATGCTCTGCCCTCTCAGTGACTGTATCTCAGTGCTATCAGCAGCCCCAGGCAGACGTGCTGACAGCCCCTGAAGTAAGGGCAGAGAGTGGGACTCCTGGGAGCTGCTATGGATGGGATGCCAGGGGTGCTTGAGGGGTTAAGAAGTGGTGGGTTCAGACGTGGAAGAGGAGTGGAACCAGTTCAAAAGGCCAGTCCAGAGGAGCTGGCTCAGGTCGAGGTGGCTGGGAAGGGTCAGAGGGCAGCCTCTGTAGGAGAAGCATCTTGGCAGAGGCGAGCAGCTCCAGAGAGGATACTTCACCCCAGAGCGTGAGGACATGGCAGAGCCCAGACTCAATAGGGCTTCGACTCCTATCCAAACTTCAGGTTCGCTACAAGCCAGTTTTATGTATCTTAAAGCAGAAACTTGTCAAGTTGCAAATTTTGTTACTCTGGCTATCTTTTATTCCTTTTCTTTCTAAAGATACTCTTTGAACAAGAACGTCTTAAATATTAAGCTATGAATCTTATCTACTACAATTCTGCCTAGCAGCTGTAACTCCTCCAATTCTGCTTCACCATTCTAGCAACTTTGACTCCTACGGTTCTGCTTCACCAAGCACAGCGAATGCTTAAGCAAGCAGGCACAATGTTGACCCTTTATTTCCCGGTATCACTCACACTTAGACTCCACCTGAGCTCTGCGGCTTCATGAGAAGTCAAGGTGGGCCTTGTGTTACTTAGCAACTTCCAGAAAAGAGAGAGAGAGAGAAAGGGGGTGTTGGGGAGGCAGAGAAATTGAGAGATCAGTGGTCTGCCAATGCGGGTGTTTGGTGTGGAGAGAGCGCCCCAGAGGCTCACACATGTCCCTGTTTATTGGCCCCGGTTCCTGCACTTGTGGAAGCTTTTCTCGCCTGGTTCCTGGACCGACTGACACAGCAGTCAGTCAAGAGAAGCTGCTCCAGGCCCCTCCCCATGACTTCCCTACCTGACTTCTGGGACCTCCTGTTGAGGCATTCTGTCTCTGCCTTCATGGGCACGGGCCCCGAGTGGGGAAATAGCTGGGCACATGAGGTCAAGGAGGGAAGCGAAGGCCATGCGAGGGGTTAAGCTACACTGCAGCTTCCCAGACACAGTCTTTAGAGCTGGTTTCCAGCAAGAGAAAGCTGTTCTTCGCTTGCTCCAGTTGCACTGTGGAGCTTCTCATGCCAGCGGCACACAGGGTGGCAAGGAGTACGAGGTGGTTTCCCATCCCAAACACAAACCAGGAGCCGTGTGTGCGTTCCTGCACAAGTACATCTGCAGCCTCAGGGCCACCTCCCTGTCCTTCTTCTGCTGCAGTCGCGGGGACACAAGGCCACGGCTCGGGGCAGCTGCGAGACCCCCTGTGCTCGGTTGGTTGGAAGCTCTAGGATGGGGAAGTGAGGGGGTTGAGCGGGGTCACCCATCTGCTGCCCACTTACAGGTCTGCTTCTGGAAACACTGCCAGCTTCTCACCGCATCGCTCCAGTGCTTCTGTGTGCAGGAGGAGCAGGACAATCACAGTGTCTCGTCCCTTATCTCTGGCCTTAGCAGCTCCAAGCCTCGCTCTTTATTCCTCCCATCCCTTCTACACCCCTCTCATTGCAGGCGCCGGGCTGCAGCATGCACCCGGCTCCAAAAGCCAGCTGACGGGGGAGCCACTGCATCACACACTGTTTCATCCCACCGGGAGGCGCTTTTCCTCCACGGGCAGCACGCACTGCCAAGAGCCAGCAGGCGTGCGAGGTCAGCAGCTGGGAAGTGCTGCAAGGAAAGAGGTCGCTCTGCAGGCTTCTGTGCTACTGAAACAAGGGAAAAGCTGGAGAAGGCAGAGGCAAGCACTGGGGACAAAGGGATATGATTTATTGGCCTGAGAAAGTGTCCGCAGCAAACGCAGGCTGTAGCACGATGTCCTCGGCGCAGCTCCCTCGGGTCTGGAGCTGGCAGTGGGGCACTACTCCTCCACTTTCGGGCTGATGCAGGAGAAGCGGAAAGCCCTGCGCAGAGCCTTCAGCGCCCTTCTGAAGCGGGATGGTCTTCGCTGTTGGGCTGCTCCGGCGTCTGGGAGGGTGGCGATGCCTGTGGGGAAAGGAGAGCTGTAGGCACGGGGCTGGGCGGGCGCCGCACAAGCTCCTGCTGGCACCCGCCACCGAGGTTCTCCCTCGGGGGCTTTCCACAAACGGCTTTCAGCCCTCGCCCAGGGAGGGGAAGCCAGGGCACGGCCAAAATCGTGCACACGCTGGTGCCGCCCTTGTCTCGGTGCCGCTTGACTCAGAGGCATACCTGGCTCAGCCTTGGTGTCCTGAACGGCTGCAGGAGACGCTGCCGGTTCATCCTTGTGTAATGGTGGGGAGGCAACAGCTGTGCTGGCCTCTCCCTGATGCTTTCCAGGTGCTCTCCTCACTTTGTGCCTGAAGGAGACCTGCACAACTCTCTCAATAAGTGTGCGTCGCCTCTGAGCAGGTCGTACAGGAGTCTCAGTGTCCTCATCTGCTGCAGGCCTCCTTGCTTCGTTCCACACACCCACACGGCTTTCATCAATGTCCTGCTGCTCCTGGGGCTGCCTGTCTCTTTCCTGGAGCACAGCCAAAGCCTTGTGCAGGGCATCACTCACGAGGCACCTGGCTGTTTCTTGAAGAGCCAGCTCAGCCGCTGTGGGGCTGAGCAGGGCAAAGGCATTCCTCTGTGCCTCTGTTTCTGCCTCCATTTCTGCCTCCTGCTCAACAAAGCTGGGGGAAGCTGATACCGGTGCTTCCTCCTCCTCTTGCTCCATGGCAGCGAGAGGTGCAGGGTGCTGCTCTTCCTCAACAGCCGGAGAGACGTCTACTGTCATGGCCTCTTCCTGCTCTTCCATAGACATGGGAGACACCATGTCTTCTCCAGCCTTGCTTGCTGCTGGGTTGACAGGGGCTGCGCAGGGCTCTGCCTGATGCTCTGCATCCAAAGGAGACTCCACACCTGGAACAGCTGTAGCTGCCATTGCTGCCATGGACACATCCTCATGGTTTTGGGCATTGGATGTGGCCTGGAACGCAGCCAAAGCCTTGTGCAGGACATCACTGACGACGGACCTGGCTGTTTCCTGAAGAACCAGCTCCGCCGCAGTGGGGCTGAGCAGGGCAAAGGCATTCCTCTGTGCCTCTGCTTCTGCTTCCTGCTCGACAAAGCCAGGGGAAGCTGGTAGCGGTGCTTCCACTTCCTCTTGTTCCATGGCAGCAAGAGGTGCACGGCGCTGCTCTTCCTCAGCAGCCAGGGAGATGTCTACTGTCAAGGGCTTTTCCTGCACTTCTATAGACGTGGTAGACACCATGTCTTCTCCAGCCTCGCCTGCTGCTGGGATGAGAGGGGCGGTGCTGGGCTCTGCCCGAAGTTCTGCATCCAAGGGAGGCTCCATGCCCTGAACAGTTGCAGGTGTCATTGCCGCTATGGACACATCCACATGGCTTTGGGCAACGGATGTGGCCTGAAAAGCAGCCAAAGCCTTCTGCAAGACATCACTGACGACGCACCTGGCTGTTTCCTGAAGAACCAGCTCCGCCGCAGTGGGGCTGAGCAGGGCAAAGGCATTCCTCTGTGCCTCTGCTTCTGCCTCCATTTCTGCCTCGTGCTCGACAAAGCCGGGGGAAGCTGGTACCGGTGCTTCCTCCTCCTCTTGTTCCATGGCAGCAAGAGGTGCGTGGCGCTGCTCTTCCTCAGCAGCCAGGGCGACCTCTATTGTCACGGCCTCTTCCTGCTCTTCCATAGACATGGGAGGCACCATGTCTTCTCCAGCCTTGTCTGTGGCTGGGATGAGAGGGGCTGTGCTGGGTTCTGCCTGATGCTCTGCATCCAAAGGAGACTCCACACCCGGAACAGCTGTAGCTGTCATTGCTGCCATGGACACATCCACATGGCTTTGGGCAATGGATGTGGCCTGGAACGCAGCCAAAGCCTTGTGCAGGACATCACTGACGACGGACCTGGCTGTTTCCTGAAGAACCAGCTCCGCTGCAGTGGGGCTGAGCAGGGCAAAGGCATTCCTCTGTGCCTCTGCTTCTGCCTCCATTTCTGCCTCCTGCTCGACAAACGTAGGGGAAGCTGGTACCGGTGCTTCCTCCTCCTCTTGTTCCATGGCAGCAAGAGGTGCGTGGCGCTGCTCTTCCTCAGCAGCCAGGGCGACCTCTATTGTCACGGTCTCTTCCTGCTCTTCCATAGACATGGGAGGCACCATGTCTTCTCCAGCCTTGTCTGCGGCTGGGATGAGAGGGGCTGTGCTGGGTTCTGCCTGATGCTCTGCATCCAAAGGAGACTCCACACCCGGAACAGCTGTAGCTGTCATTGCTGCCATGGACACATCCACATGGCTTTGGGCAATGGATGTGGCCTGGAACGCAACCAAAGCCTTGTGCAGGACATCACTGACGATGGACCTGGCTGTTTCCTGAAGAACCAGCTCCGCCGCAGTGGGGCTGAGCAGGGCAAAGGCATTCCTCTGTGCCTCTGCTTCTGCCTCCATTTCTGCCTCCTGCTCGACAAACGTAGGGGAAGCTGGTACCGGTGCTTCCTCCTCCACTTCTGACACGGCAGCGACAGGTGCACGGTGCTGCTCTTCCTCAGCAGCTCCAGCCAGGGTAGCAGGTGCTGGTTCGCTGTACATGGGAATGGCTGGGGCAGGAGACACGCTCTGCAGGTCTCCGGTTGCCTCTCCTTCTTCACCCATGCCTACGCTGCTTTGGCTGCTGGATCTAGGCTGGATATCCACTCGCGGGTCTTGGTAGAGTTCTGGGACGAGGGGGTTGACCCAGATGTTTCGTAATTTTAGGACTTTTACTTGGGACAGTATGTTCTCGATGTCCTCAACACACTGTCTCTCCTCCTCTGTGGCAGGAAGGCAGCTCCTCTTTGGCTGCTCTGAAGTCTTGATGTGGGGCAGCGTGGGCAGATGCTGGGGAAACACCTTCTGGTGCCGCCACAGCACGCTGCTGTTGAGGCTGCCCTTGCTGCCCGCTGCCCACATTGCTGGCAGGGGCTGTGCCGCTTGCCCAGTGCTCCTCAGTGTGGGCTGAGTGGCTGGGGCCTTGCTGCTGTTGGCTGCCAGGAACATGTCTCTTCTCATTTGTGTCCCTGCGGCTGTTGACTGCTGGCAGGGTCCCTGGCTCCCAGTGGTGTGCTTGCGCAGCACTGTGCTCGTGCTCCCGGAGTTCTTTGTTGTGGGAGCAGAGCCTGTGGACCTGCGTAGAGCAGGCTGACAGGTCTCCAGCCATGTATCTCTGCTGCCGTAACTGGGGACGCGGCGCAGCTGGGCAGAAGCTGTTAGAAGCTGCTGTGGGTTGCTGCTTGAAGTGGCGATGGCCGAGTCGCTCACGCTGCCGGAAGCTTCAGAGGCTGCTGGTGTTACAGGTGGCAGCCTGCAGCAGCTGCTGACTGCTCTCGCTGAGCGAGGCGGTGGCCGGGGTGCCATTGTCACCAGCGGTGGCAGACGGAGGGTCTGCTCCTGTTTCGACCCGCTGGTGCTGGGCAGCACCACTCGGCGCTCCAGGCTGCCCATCTGCAAAAGAAGCCGAGGAGAGAGGCTGTGTGACGGTGTCCGTTGTGCCCACGTCCCAGCTGGCCGAGCTCAGGCTGTTGGGCTCCCCTGCCAACCGCAGGGCTGGGCTCAGTCCCGCAGGCGGCTGCCTCCTGCTCCCAGAGCCGGCTGGGGAGAGGGCTGGCCACCCGCAGTCCATGGGCACTTCCCACAGCAACCCCGCATGCCCCCTCCCACCAGCGGCCTCTCCCTCCTGCCCCGGCCCTCACCTCTCGCCTTCTCTGCTCACTTGGCCTGCCCTCAGCGGGCTGGCAATGGGCTTTCGCCTCTTTACCCGCGGGCATCTTCCACGTCCTGGGACGCTGAACTGCCGGGGGCTTCCAGGGGAATTGCTGCCTCCTGAGGGAGGCTGCTCCTCTGGACTGAGGTACTCCAGGGCTCTCGCTCCTTATGTACCCCACGGTCAATGCGGTGTCACCCCCTGTCACAATGGCCTCTGGGCACAAGGACTCCCCTCTACATCACAAAGCCCTGGCAGTTGCCGTGGAGATGCCCCCTCCCATCACTGTTCCCACCAGCTCCCAAGCAGTGATGGGCATCTCCATAGTGACCACCAAGGCTTTGTGATGTTGGCGCCACTGTGCCCTTGGCTACTGAGCACACTAGGGCTGCTCTTGGCAGTCACAGAGTCAACCAAGTTGGAAAAGACCTTTAAGATCATCAAATCCGACTGCTCCCCAGTACTGCCAATGTCACCACTAACCCATGTCACTGAGGGCTTCGTCTACACGGCGTAAAAACACTTCCAGGGACGGTGACTTCACTGCTGCCCTGGACAGCCTCTTCCAGTGCCTGACTACACCTGAAGTTAGGAAATGATTCCAAATATCTGGTCTATAGCTCCCCTGGCCCAGCTTGAGGCCGTTTCCTCTTGTTCTCTCCCTTGTTCTTAAGGACAGAGGCTGGAGCCTCATGGCTCTTCTACTCTCTCTCTTACTTTTGTCAGGTAGCTGCAGAGAGCAAGAAGGTTCCCCCTAAACCTTCTCTTCTCCAGACTAAATGCCCCCAGGTCCTTCAGCCGTTCCTCATCACATTTGTGCTCCAGGCCCTTCACCAGCCCCATTGCCCTTCTCTGGCCCCACTGCAGCACCTCAATGACTCTCCTGTAGTGGGAGCCCAGGTCTGAAGACAGGATTCGAGGCGTGGCCACACCAGTGCCCAGTACAGGGGGACAATCGCTGCCCTGGTTCTGCTGGACACCCTAGTGCTGATACAGGCCAGGATGCTCTCAAGTGCAGGACCGAGCACTTTGCCTTCTTGAGCCTCATACCACTGGCCACAGCCCATTGATCCAGCCTGTCCAGATCCCTCTGCAGAGCTTCCTGCCCTACAGCAGATCAACACTCCCACCCAACTTGGTGTCATCCACAAACTTACTGAGGGTGCACTTGAGCCCCTCGTCAATGATCTGGTTCTGTGATCCTGTGATTCTTATGAACATATTAAGCAACACTGGCCCCAGTACCCGGGGGATACTGGCAGTGACCAGTCGGTGACTAGATGTGATACCGTTCACAGTTGCTCTTGGGGCTCGGCCATCCAGGCAGTATCCAACCCAGGGAAGAATACACCTCTCCTGGCCATGAGCGGGCAGCTTCTTCTGTAGGCGAAGCTCCCTGGCAGAGGAGAGCTGCTCCAGAGAGGACATTTCAGTCCCAAAGTGTGTGGACATGGCAGAGCCCAGGAGCCTCATTGCTGAATGGCCAGAACACAGTTTTGAGTTGGAGTTGGAGGAAGGAGTTTGAGTTAGGAGTTGGAGGATAGGGTTTGGAGTTGGAGTTAGGAGTTGAAGCAAGGTGTTGGAGTTAGGGTTAGGGTTAGGTTTAGGGTTAGGTTTAGTGGTTGGGGTTAGCGTTAAGGCTTAGTGTTATGGTTCAGGCCTCTGGTTAGGCTTAGGTTTAATGTTGGGTTAGGGTTAGGGTTTGGGTTTAGCGTTAAGTTTCGAGTTTAGTTTTAGGGTTGGGTTAGAGTTTGTTTTAGGGTTAGGTTAGGTGTTCAGGTTAGGGTTAGGTTTACTCTTGGGGTTAAGGCTTAGGTTTAGGGTTATGGTTAGTGTTAGAGTTAGGGTTTAGGTTTAGGGTTCAGCGTTAGGGGTTAGGGTTAGTGCTAGGGTTGGGTTTAGGTTTAGGGTTAGGGTTCATGTTAGGTTTAGGGTTAGGTTTTAGGCTTCGGGTTAGGATTATGGTTAGGGTTAGAGTTAGTGTTAGTTTTTGTAGTTGGAGGAAGGAACTGGTGTTGGTCGAAGGAGTTGGTTTTATTATCTGGAGGTTTGCGTTTGGAGTTTGATTTATTGGTTGGAGGTAGGATTTGGTGTTAGGAGGTGAAGGTTAGGGTCAGGGTTGAACGCCTTTACGTAAGGGTAGAAATTGTTGTAACAAAGTTCACGTACAGTACTGCACTCACATTTTTATAGTTACAGTGTAAGAAAGGCCCTTCCTGTTTGTTCCAGTTAGGGTTAGAATTAAGGCTTAGGGTTAGGGTTAGGGCTAGGTTTAAGGGTTAGGGTTAGGGATAGGGTTAGGATTATGGTTAGGGTTATGGTTTCATTAGGGTCAGTGTAGCGTTAGGTTTAGGGTTAGTGTTAGGTTTATGGTTATGGTTAGGGTTAGAGTTTGGTTTAGGGTTAGGTTTAGGGGTTGGGGTTAGGTTTAAGCGGTTGGGGTATGGTAGGGTTAGGTTTAGGTTTGAATTTAAGGTTAGGTTTAGCGGTTGGGGTTAGGGTTAAGCGGTACAGGTATAGAGGGGTTATGGGTAGAGTTAGGGTTAACTTTTGTGTGAGGTTTATATGTAAGTTTAGGGTTATGGTTACGTTTACGGTTAGGTTTAGTGTAGGGTTAGCCTTGAGGCTTAGTCTTATGCTTACTGTTTAGGGTTAGGGTTAGCGTTGTGTTAGGCTTATGGTTAGGGTTTGGATTTGGAGGAAGGAGTTGGAGTTTTAGGAAGGATGTGGGGTTGGATGAAGGAGTTCGAGTTAGGAGCTAAAAGTTTGGGTTTGGAGCTGAAATTAGGATCTGCTTGGGGCCAGCGGCTTCTTGTGGTTGGGGAGAGGTGAGAGGAGCAGGTGACCAGCAGCAGATGTGAAGCTGAGTCCAGCCTCTCCCAGCGCCCACGCTCAGTTGTCCAGCAACAGAGTAGAGCACGCATTTTTGGCCTCTGCTCCAAATGCCAAAGAGCCAGGACAGAAACAGGGTGCTGGGCCTCTTCTGCTGACAGTGAGCTTTGCAGTGGTGCCACCTGCATTGCTGTCGTTCCTCGCTTTCCCACATAAAGTCCAAATGTTTGCAACTTCTCCTGTGCATTGTGTCTCTGCCTTCACGGCCAAGGACCCAGAGTACGGAAACAGCTGGGCACATGTGGTCAAGGAGGGAAGCGAAGGCCATGCGAGGGGTTACGCTACATTGCAGCTTCCCAGAGGCAGTCTTTAGAGTTGGTTTCCAGCAAGATAAAGCTGTTCTCCGCTTGCTCCAGTTGCACTGTGGAGCTTCTCATGCCAGCGGCACACAGGGTGGCAAGGAGTACGAGGTGGTTTCCCATCCCAAACACAAACCAGGAGCCGTGTGTGCGTTCCTGCACAAGTACATCTGCAGCCTCAGGGCCACCTCCCTGTCCTTCTTCTGCTGCAGTCGCGGGGACACAAGGCCATGGCTCGGGGCAGCTGCGAGACCCCCTGTGCTCGGTTGGTTGGAAGCTCTAGGATGGGGAAGTGAGGGGGTTGAGCGGGGTCACCCATCTGCTGCCCACTTACAGGTCTGCTTCTGGAAACACTGCCAGCTTCTCACCGCATCGCTCCAGTGCTTCTGTGTGCAGGAGGAGCAGGACTATCACAGTGTCTCGTCCCTTATCTCTGGCCTTAGCAGCTCCAAGCCTCGCTCTTTATTCCTCCCATCCCTTCTACACCCCTCTCATTGCAGGCGCCGGGCTGCAGCATGCACCAAGCTCCAAAAGCCAGCTGACGGGGGAGCCACTGCATCACACACTGTTTCATCCCACCGGGAGGCGCTTTTCCTCCACGGGCAGCACGCACTGCCAAGAGCCAGCAGGCGTGCGAGGTCAGCAGCTGGGAAGTGCTGCAAGGAAAGAGGTCGCTCTGCAGGCTTCTGTGCTACTGAAACAAGGGAAAAGCTGGAGAAGGCAGAGGCAAGCACTGGGGACAAAGGGATATGATTTATTGGCCTGAGAAAGTGTCCGCAGCAAACGCAGGCTGTAGCACGATGTCCTCGGCGCAGCTCCCTCGGGTCTGGAGCTGGCAGTGGGGCACTACTCCTCCACTTTCGGGCTGATGCAGGAGAAGCGGAAAGCCCTGCGCAGAGCCTTCAGCGCCCTTCTGAAGCGGGATGGTCTTCGCTGTTGGGCTGCTCCGGCGTCTGGGAGGGTGGCGATGCCTGTGGGGAAAGGAGAGCTGTAGGCACGGGGCTGGGCGGGCGCCGCACAAGCTCCTGCTGGCACCCGCCACCGAGGTTCTCCCTCGGGGGCTTTCCACAAACGGCTTTCAGCCCTCGCCCAGGGAGGGGAAGCCAGGGCACGGCCAAAATCGTGCACACGCTGTTGCCGCCCTTGTCTCAGTGCTGCTTGACTCAGAGGCATACCTGGCTCAGCCTTGGTGTCCTGAACGGCTGCAGGAGACGCTGCCGGTTCATCCTTGCGTAATGGTGGGGAGGCAACAGCTGTGCTGGCCTCTCCCTGATGCTTTCCAGGTGCTCTCCTCACTTTGTGCCTGAAGGAGACCTGCACAACTCTCTCAATAAGTGTGCGTCGCCTCTGAGCAGGTCGTACAGGAGTCTCAGTGTCCTCATCTGCTGCAGGCCTCCTTGCTTCGTTCCACACACCCACACGGCTTTCATCAATGTCCTGCTGCTCCTGGGGCTGCCTGTCTCTTTCCTGGAGCACAGCCAAAGCCTTGTGCAGGGCATCACTCACGAGGCACCTGGCTGTTTCTTGAAGAGCCAGCTCAGTCGCTGTGGGGCTGAGCAGGGCAAAGGCATTCCTCTGTGCCTCTGTTTCTGCCTCCATTTCTGCCTCCTGCTCAACAAAGCTGGGGGAAGCTGATACCGGTGCTTCCTCCTCCTCTTGCTCCATGGCAGCGAGAGGTGCAGGGTGCTGCTCTTCCTCAACAGCCGGAGAGACGTCTACTGTCATGGCCTCTTCCTGCTCTTCCATAGACATGGGAGACACCATGTCTTCTCCAGCCTTGCTTGCTGCTGGGTTGACAGGGGCTGCGCAGGGCTCTGCCTGATGCTCTGCATCCAAAGGAGACTCCACACCTGGAACAGCTGTAGCTGCCATTGCTGCCATGGACACATCCTCATGGTTTTGGGCATTGGATGTGGCCTGGAACGCAGCCAAAGCCTTGTGCAGGACATCACTGACGACGGACCTGGCTGTTTCCTGAAGAACCAGCTCCGCCGCAGTGGGGCTGAGCAGGGCAAAGGCATTCCTCTGTGCCTCTGCTTCTGCTTCCTGCTCGACAAAGCCAGGGGAAGCTGGTAGCGGTGCTTCCACTTCCTCTTGTTCCATGGCAGCAAGAGGTGCACGGCGCTGCTCTTCCTCAGCAGCCAGGGAGATGTCTACTGTCAAGGGCTTTTCCTGCACTTCTATAGACGTGGTAGACACCATGTCTTCTCCAGCCTCGCCTGCTGCTGGGATGAGAGGGGCGGTGCTGGGCTCTGCCCGAAGTTCTGCATCCAAGGGAGGCTCCATGCCCTGAACAGTTGCAGGTGTCATTGCCGCCATGGACACATCCACATGGCTTTGGGCAACGGATGTGGCCTGAAAAGCAGCCCAAGCCTTCTGCAAGACATCACTGACGACGCACCTGGCTGTTTCCTGAAGAACCAGCTCCGCCGCAGTGGGGCTGAGCAGGGCAAAGGCATTCCTCTGTGCCTCTGCTTCTGCTTCCTGCTCGACAAAGCCAGGGGAAGCTGGTAGCGGTGCTTCCACTTCCTCTTGTTCCATGGCAGCAAGAGGTGTACGGCGCTGCTCTTCCTCAGCAGCCAGGGAGATGTCTACTGTCAAGGGCTTTTCCTGCACTTCTATAGACGTGGTAGACACCATGTCTTCTCCAGCCTCGCCTGCTGCTGGGATGAGAGGGGCGGTGCTGGGCTCTGCCCGAAGTTCTGCATCCAAGGGAGGCTCCATGCCCTGAACAGTTGCAGGTGTCATTGCCGCCATGGACACATCCACATGGCTTTGGGCAACGGATGTGGCCTGAAAAGCAGCCCAAGCCTTCTGCAAGACATCACTGACGACGCACCTGGCTGTTTCCTGAAGAACCAGCTCCGCCGCAGTGGGGCTGAGCAGGGCAAAGGCATTCCTCTGTGCCTCTGCTTCTGCCTCCATTTCTGCCTCGTGCTCGACAAAGCCGGGGGAAGCTGGTACCGGTGCTTCCTCCTCCTCTTGTTCCATGGCAGCAAGAGGTGCGTGGCGCTGCTCTTCCTCAGCAGCCAGGGTGACCTCTATTGTCATGGCCTCTTCCTGCTCTTCCATAGACATGGGAGGCACCATGTCTTCTCCAGCCTTGTCTGCGGCTGGGATGAGAGGGGCTGTGCTGGGTTCTGCCTGATGCTCTGCATCCAAAGGAGACTCCACACCCGGAACAGCTGTAGCTGTCATTGCTGCCATGGACACATCCACATGGCTTTGGGCAATGGATGTGGCCTGGAACGCAGCCAAAGCCTTGTGCAGGACATCACTGACGACGGACCTGGCTGTTTCCTGAAGAACCAGCTCCGCCGCAGTGGGGCTGAGCAGGGCAAAGGCATTCCTCTGTGCCTCTGCTTCTGCCTCCATTTCTGCCTCCTGCTCGACAAACGTAGGGGAAGCTGGTACCGGTGCTTCCTCCTCCACTTCTGACACGGCAGCGACAGGTGCGCGGTGCTGCTCTTCCTCAGCAGCTCCAGCCAGGGTAGCAGGTGCTGGTTCGCTGTGCATGGGAATGGCTGGGGCAGGAGACACGCTCTGCAGGTCTCCGGTTGCCTCTCCTTCTTCACCCATGCCTACGCTGCTTTGGCTGCTGGATCTAGGCTGGATATCCACTCGCGGGTCTTGGTAGAGTTCTGGGACGAGGGGGTTGACCCAGATGTTTCGTAATTTTAGGACTTTTACTTGGGACAGTATGTTCTCGATGTCCTCAACACACTGTCTCTCCTCCTCTGTGGCAGGAAGGCAGCTCCTCTTTGGCTGCTCTGAAGTCTTGATGTGGGGCAGCGTGGGCAGATGCTGGGGAAACACCTTCTGGTGCCGCCACAGCACGCTGCTGTTGAGGCTGCCCTTGCTGCCCGCTGCCCACATTGCTGGCAGGGGCTGTGCCGCTTGCCCAGTGCTCCTCAGTGTGGGCTGAGTGGCTGGGGCCTTGCTGCTGTTGGCTGCCAGGAACATGTCTCTTCTCATTTGTGTCCCTGCGGCTGTTGACTGCTGGCAGGGTCCCTGGCTCCCAGTGGTGTGCTTGCGCAGCACTGTGCTCGTGCTCCCGGAGTTCTTTGTTGTGGGAGCAGAGCCTGTGGACCTGCGTAGAGCAGGCTGACAGGTCTCCAGCCATGTATCTCTGCTGCCGTAACTGGGGACGCGGCGCAGCTGGGCAGAAGCTGTTAGAAGCTGCTGTGGGTTGCTGCTTGAAGTGGCGATGGCCGAGTTGCTCACGCTGCCGGAAGCTTCAGAGGCTGCTGGTGTTACAGGTGGCAGCCTGCAGCAGCTGCTGACTGCTCTCGCTGAGCGAGGCGGTGGCCGGGGTGCCATTGTCACCAGCGGTGGCAGACAGAGGGTCTGCTCCTGTTTCGACCCGCTGGTGCTGGGCAGCACCACTCGGCGCTCCAGGCTGCCCATCTGCAAAAGAAGCCGAGGAGAGAGGCTGTGTGACGGTGTCCGTTGTGCCCACGTCCCAGCTGGCCGAGCTCAGGTTGTTGGGCTCCCCTGCCAACCGCAGGGCTGGGCTCAGTCCCGCAGGCGGCTGCCTCCTGCTCCCAGAGCCGGCTGGGGAGAGGGCTGGCCACCCGCAGTCCATGGGCACTTCCCACAGCAACCCCGCATGCCCGGGCATCCTGCGGGGGGCACGGCACGGGGGCTCAGCTTGCTCCCTCCTGCACCTCCCGCCTGCCCGTCAGCATTTCCTGGGGTCAGGAAGACATTTGGCCCCGTCTCCCTGGGGCTGCCTACCTGCGCTTGGCGGATGTCGACAGCCTGAATCCTCTCTGGGTAGCGCAGCCGTTGGAGCGTGATCCCATGGTGGGACAACGCGTGTCTCGGGCTGCCCTGAGGCACTTCTCTGGGCTGCCTGTGGGCCACCTGCATGCAGGAGGAGGAAGAAAAGGTGTGTGATGGAGGCGGCTGCCTTGGCACAGCGGCCCAT